>NC_069663.1:11380028-21380028 GCF_027244095.1 Hemicordylus capensis
GTCATCAAGTGACAGAGTGAGGTAACTGCATATATGAATTGGTCCTGAGAAGCAATAATAGGCACATAGGGAGCTGCCATAGGAAGTCAGACCATAGGTCCATCTAGCTCAGTATTGTCTACACAGACTGGCAGCAGTTTCTCCAAGGATGCAGGCAGGAATCTCGCTCAGCCCTATCTTGGAGATGGCCGGGGGGGGGGGGGGGCTTGGAACCTAGATGTTCTTCCCAGAGCGGCTCTATTCCCTAGGAGGAATCACATCAAGTTTCCCATTCATATGTAATCAGGGTGGACCCTGCTTAGCTAAGGGGACAAGTCATGCTTGTTACCACAAGACCAGCTCTCCTAATAGCAATTTAAGGAATATGTCTTAAATTCTTCTTCCCCTCACAAATATTAAACTAACTTTTCTGACTAATGCTTCATCTTTTAAGCCCCGTGTCAGGAAGATGAGTTGATGTGCATAACAGCTGGTGCATCTGGTACAGTGTTCCCTCTAACAGGGATTCCCAGATGTTGTTGACTACAACTCCCAGAATCCCCAGCTGCAATGGCTTTTGCTTGAGGATTCTGGGAGTTGTAGTCAACAACATCTGGGAATCCCTGTTAGAGGGAACACTGATCTGGTACCTGCTTCATCCACAGATTTCTCTGGGCTTATGATAATTCAGGTCACTCTTAGTGGGGTTATCCCATCATACATAGTTTGTGACTAGCACATCCAAGGAATGGGGAATCTGAAGCCAGGTCTCCTCTGTTCAGTGCCTCACACCACATAGGAACACAGGAAGTTGCCTTCTACTGAGTTAGACCATTGGTCCAATACTGCCAGTCAGAGCAGTTCTCCAAGGTTTTGGACAGGAGTCTCTCCCAGCCCTAGCTAGAGATGCTGCCAGGGACTGAATTTGGGACCACCTGCATGTAAAGCAGATGCTCTGTGATGGAGCTATGGCTCTTCTCACAAACCCTTCCAACAGTACCTAATGCTAGATGCCAGGGATCAAATCTGGGCCATTTTTCATACACAGCACGTTCTCTAACACTTAACTATGGCCCCCTCCCCTCTTAATTGTTAGGATATAGGAAGTTGCCATATACTGAGTCAGACCATAGGTCCATCTAGCTCAGTATTAATATCTACACAGACTAGTAGCGGCATCTCCAAGGTTGCAGGCAGGAATCTCTCTCAGCCCTATCTTGGAGATGCCAGGGAGGGAGCTTGGAACCTAGATGCTCTTCCCAGAGTGGCTCCATCCCCTGCGGGGAATATCTTACAGTACTCACACATGTAGTCTCCCATTCATATGCAACCAGGGAAGACCCTGCTTCGCTAGGGGGACAAGTCATGCTTGCTACCACAAGACCAGCTCTCCTCCCCATTTTATGTTCCATTTTATGTAGGTTTTTTTTTAGTGAATAGTGAGCTCTGCACCAATGTTCTGTGTAAAGTCTGTTCTACCATCCATGTTACCCTGAAAGAGCAAATGTCCATGTTATATAGTTGGTAAAGTTAAAAAAAAAAAAAAAAGTTTGAAACTGATCACAAAGGGCTATAAAGGAATCCTTTAAGGGAATTTGCACTGATCAAAGCTGTCTCTGAGAAGCCAAAAATATGTCAGACCCCTGGACCGAAGAAGTCTGGAAGATGTGCTTTCCTTCCTGGTAAGAAGGACACCAAGAAATTGAATTTTACAGATGGGGGAAGCTGAGGTTTGATGCAATTTATAAGTTGACGCTGGATTTGGACTAAAGTTTCCTGGATTCTGTTCCCTGACTCATTCCTTTTCTCACCCCAAGTTTTTTTTATATGGAAAGACTTACAACCTGAGGGAGTTTGAGGAGGGAGGCGGTTTGCTATCGTATGGCAGGGGTTCTCAAACTGGATTCCCCAGGTGGTGATGGGCTACAGCTCCTATCACCACCAGCCACAATAGGCCATTGTGGCTGGGGATGATGAGAGTTGGGTCCACAGATGTTGGACTTCAAGCTTGAGACCCCTGTCTTAGGGAATAAGGAAATAATATGTATATACTTCTTGAAAACCAGATCCTGTGGTCTTTAGTGCAATTCCTTCAAGTAAAGAATACAGCAATATTTTACCTTTTGTGGTCATTATTGCCTGTTACTGAGCCGTTAGTGGTATATCCAAGTGGTTTACCTGCATTATTTCCTTTAGTGTAAAAACATTTTTAGTGGATGGCTCTGACTGTATGCGTGAAAGCCAAAGGACTTTCTTAAGATATGGTGACCAAAGCTGTACACAGTACTCCAGATGTGACTGAACCATAGATTTGTATAAGGGCATTATAATATTAGCATTTTTATTTTCAACCCCCTTCCTAATGATTCCTAGCATGGAATTAGCCTTTTTCCACAGCTGCCGCACACTTTTTCACACACAGCCGCTGCCAGTCTGTGAAGACAATACTGAGCTAGATAGACCCATGGCCCTACTCAGTATATGACAGGTTCCTATGAGACGACACTTTAAATGAGCTGTCCACCACGACCCCAAGATCTCTCTCCTGGTCAGTCACTGACAGCTCAGCGAATATGTGAAGTTAGGTGTTTTGCCCACTTTACACCTGCATCACTTTATACTTGCTTACATTGAACTGCATTTGCCATTTTGTTGCCCATTCACCCAGTTTGGAGAGATCTTTTTGGAGCGCCTCACAATCCGTTGTGGATTTCACTACCCTAAATCGTTTAGTGTCATCTGCAAATTTGGCCACTTTGCTGGTCACTCCAACTTCTAGATCATTTATGAAGAAGTTAAAGAGCACTGGTCCCAGTACCGATCCCTGGGGGACCCCACTTCCTACCTCTCTCCATTGTGAAAACTGTCTATTCCTACTCTTGTTTCCTGTCCTTCAACCAGATACCGATCCACACACGAACCTCTCCCCTTATTCCATGTACTCAAGGGCCTTAAGTGAGGAACTTTATCAAAAACCTTTTGGAAGTCCAAATATACTATATCAGCCACATCCCCTTTATCCACTTGACTGTTGACACTCTCAAAGAACTCCAAAAGTTTAGTGAGGCAAGACCTTCCCTTGCAAAAGCCATGCTGGTTCTCCTTCAACAAGGCCTTTTCTATATGCTTAACAATTTTGTCCTTACATATGCTTTCCATCAATTTACCCGGCACCAAAGTTAAGCCGGCCAGACTGTAATTTCCCGGATCCCCCCAGATCCCTTTTTGAAAATTGGAGTCACATTGGCTACTTTCCAGTCCTCTGGTACAGAGCCTGATTGTAGAGACAAGTGATATATTTTTGCTAGGAAATTGGCAATTTCCCATTTGAGTTCCTTCAGAACTCTTAGGTGGATGCCATCTGGCCCTGGCAATTTAATTTTTAATTTTTCAAGACAGTTTAGAACATCTTCCCTTGTCACTTCAAATTGGCCCAGTTCCTCAGCCACTAAACCTGAAAAGCTCAATTTTAGAGAGGGTATATAGTCAGCATCCTCCACCATGAAGACAGATGCAAAAAACCCATTCAGCTTCTCTGCAATCTCCTTATCCTCCTTAATCATCCCTTTCACACCCTCATCATCTAAAGGTGCAACCACCTTCCTGGCAGATTTTCTACTTCTGATATTTTTAAAGAAGTTTTTGTTATTCCCCTTGACACTTCTAGCTATATGCCCCTCAAACTATCTTTGCATCCCTTATTGTCTCCTTGCATTTCTTTTCCCAGAGTTTATGTCCCATTTTCTGAAGGAAGTCTTCTTCCCTTTTATAGCTTCCCTGACTCTACTTGTTAGCCACGCTGGTGTCCTCCTGGACTTGGTGGTACCTTTTCTTCTTTAAACTGAGATTTTCTGCATGCAAAGCAGATGCTCTGCCACTGAGCTACATACGTACCTTAACTGTTGCTCCTTCCCTGGGATGGCATGATATACATGGATGCTACTCAGGATTGGGCTTTCTCTGCAGCTGTTCCGAGGCTGTGGAATGTGCTCCTTGCAGAAATCTAGGGCTTAACAACATTACTGGCCTTCAGGAGAGTCCTTAAGGCTTCTTTTTTAGTCTGGCCTTCCAGGGTTTTTAAGCTATTTTATATTGTGCTAGTTTTTTATTGTTTTACTGGTTTTAATCGTTATGTTTCTGTTTTATTTATTGTAAACCTCCCAGAGCCAGCAGATGGGGCAATAGAAAAATATAATAAAGTAATAATAGAACGAGACAAATAAGTTGTTTACCAAGATACTCAGGTTGTTCAGTTCAAAGGGGTTTTTAAAAAATGTTTACAGCAGTCTACAATAAATAAGTTCCCATGACACATCTTTTCTGAAGATAAATGCTCCAACTGTTTCTTGACAAGCTCTTACTGTGCTAGCAACAGCCAAATTGAACAGTGCCGCTCTAGTCTGAAAAACTCTTTTTCTGTCGATTCATCTAGGCTTGTGAGACAGTTTTGTATCTGCTGCCAACATTCAGTAACAATACGCCACGGATAGCATCCAAAGCTAGGTATTCCCAGCATGTCAGAGGAGCCACTTTTAAGGGCTCTTCCATGTGAGACACTCATGTGGAGATTATCTCTGTATAGAGGGAAATAATGTACAGCTTAATGTATGAAATGTGGTTGCAAATACATATGTCAGGAAGTTGCTGCATGCATGCACTTGCTTCCGAATGAAGTCTTGGTAAAATAAACATTTGTGTGTTGTTTCGTACATGAAAGAAACGGATGAAATAGTCCCAGTTTAAAGGGGAGTGGAGGAGTCATTGTTTGCAAAAGTCCAGCCTGCATAGGAACATAGGAAGCTGCCTTGCACCAAATCAGACCATTGGCCTATCTAGCTCAGTATTGTCTACACTGACTGGCAGCCGCTCTCCCAAGTTTTCAGGCAGGAGTCTTTCCCAGCCCTACTTGGAGATGTCAGGTATTTATGATTCAGTTCTCCCCATCTGGGGCAAGGCAAATCAATACATGGTAGGGAATGGCGTTGCCTAGGTCCAATGGTGTTGCCTTTTAAGTCCCAGAGGTAGCAAATACCCTGGTTCCCCATACCCGGGTATGGGAAAGCCCTCTGAAGACAGTGCAATGAGGTGCATGAGATGAATGTTGTTGGTTTCCCTGCTCTGTGTGCGTGTGTGTGTGTGTATATATATGTGTGTACACACACACACATATATATATATATATATGAATGAATATGAGAGAGAAATGGGAGGGGAGGGAAGACAATATTCTTCTGTCCTGTCATTGTGCAGGTGGTCTTTAGAGGGGCTTGCCTTGCAGTCTGGGCACCATGGCTGGCCTTCTGGTGATTTTGCAGTGCTGAGACAGGTGGAAAGTCATGGTGCTGTTGTCCTGTGACAGTATACCCAGGATGGCACATCCATGTAGTGGGGAGAGCATGTTTTGTGGCTTCTGTGCAGTCACATCATGGAATCTGCACCAGAGTGGTGTGGAAAATTCTAGAACTGTAGGGAGGGAACTGACCCTTGCCTTTTCCTCCAAAGAGGGGGCGGTGCCCCTACAAAAAATGAGGTGGGCCTTCCTGGTCAGCTGAAACATCTCAGGTAGCAGGATTAGGAGATACTTGTGCCTGGGAGAGTCACTGTTAGCGTAGACTGCTGAACTAGTTTGGTCTGATTCCTTGTAAGGAAGCTTCTTGCATTCAAAAGCTTAATTTCACCACTGGTGGTGCTCTGGGCTCTACAATCCTCCTTTCTGCGATGTTGAACCAAGTAGATACAGTGCCCTTCCTTTTCCTCTGCTAGTGTCTTCAGCCATTTTACAATGCCTAGTAGCAGCTAGAGGGAATGCATCCAAATGCACTGAGTGGGAATGCACCCACCATGATGTCAAGGTGCACACACTGGAATATCACCCCTTCAGTGGTGAGATGTGATGAGTGCCAAACTTTGGGTCAGAGCTCTATAATTTTCCAAAGATTGCTCTGCGCACACACAGATCTCATGGCTCATACATAGATGATCACTCAAAGAACTTCAGTTTGAGGTGAACAGCCTGAAAGCGATTCCTGGGGTGGAAACCATAGAACCTTCCTCGGCTGACAGGAGTTAGCTCTTTCTGCAGCTTTCAGTCTCCCATATCTAATTCCCACTTCTCTCAACTACGAAGGCATCACAACAGTGCATATTTTACTAAGCAGCTAGGAAAGCACACAGGGAGAGGAGACAGGATTCTGGCAGGAACCACTGAGACTGGATGGAGGTCTATGGTATGCAGATAGGCTGTGGGAACTACCTCCATTAGGAGCTTCCAGAAAGGAAAGGCAGATAATAGTTTTCTTAGGCCTGTTTTGACTCCCCACCCCACCCTACCCTTGTGTGTGAGATCTGCACAGAACTAAGGACAGATTCTAGAGATACTCTTGCTGTTTAGCTTTACTAACATGGCCAATTATACCTGCATGGAAACTTTACATTAAAACTGGGTTATTTTGGTAAGAGTGTTTTGGGGGAAGATTCTGAATTTATGCCGGATGCACATTAGAGATCTGGCTCCCCATGAGTAAAGTGTGCCGTCGAGTCGGTGTTGACTCCTGGCAACCATAGAGCCCTGTAGTTGTCTTTGGTAGAATACAGAAGGGGTTTACCATTGCCATCTCCTTCCTGCACAGTATGAGATGATGCCTTTTCAGCATCTTCCTATATCACTGCTACCCGATAAAGGTATTTCCCATAGTTTGGGAAGCATACCAGCAGGGGTTCTAACTGGCAACCTCTGGCTTGCTAATAAAGTCATTTCCCTGCCCCCATAAGTAATTCCACCCTAAGGTATTCATTCATGCCACAGTAGAGTGCTGAGCAAGTTCTAAGGCAGATGTGGTTTAAGCTGGGCAAGAGCTAGGCCCATAATGGAAACCCTTGCAAAACCTATAATGCCCTGGAATTTGCAGAGATTCTGTATCAGACACACAAACTGGAGAAGGTTCTTTGGATGTAGAATGTGAAATCCCCTCTGGAGTATGGAATGGAATGTGAAAATCCCCTCTGGAGTAGCAGCTTCCAGCTGCAGTTTTACAGAGATAAGCATACAATTCACAGCCTCAGGCAAATGGCTTTAAAGAGTATTCTAATATACATAGTTTATTATCAGAGTTGTTTATCATAGTGGTATCTATGGATGGCATACATGGGATTCTTACATTTTAAACTCAAAGCAACCCTTTAGGTAAACTGGACAAAAAAAATGGCAAACAATCCAAGTTGTCTTGATGAGCTTTGGAGATGAGCAGAGAATTACCCAGTATGCTATAAATAAACTGCAACCAGCTCCAGTCTGGACTAGGGTTATCAAAAGCAGCCACAATTTCTGGTCTGTTACTAGAACAGGAGGCTTTAAACTCACAATAAGAGTTAGCTTGCATATGAACACCCTACTGAGCAACCATGTGATCTTAATCTTTACTGTATGCTTGTAAACTGTCCTTTGTTAGTTCTCTTTCCAACCCCATAAAATAGCATTCTGCAATAGTTGATTGCCACAATTTATCTCCACTTCTGTCAGATATGCTATTTGTCTACCCTGCCCACCCTCATGCTTGCAAAGCAAAGTCCTTAGATTCTTATTAGCCTATTGTAAACCACTTTTCAGCCACACAACTAAACGAGAACAGGAGCATAAGCAGATTTCCGTCACAATGAAAAGGCAGTCTGCATGTTCTCAGAGGCAGCCTGTCCTCTATATTTGTGACTTAGTGTATTATGCGTCACAACTCAAGCCAAACTAAACAGGCGCCGGGTTCTAGGGGCTCTACTCTTGCGTTTTCTTCGATGAGGATAATGAATCCCTCGTCTTAACGTTTTTGAGGTAGTGTTTGCAAGTAAAATACAGGTCCCCTCTTGAGGGTGAGAGTTAGAGGAGAGAAGTCTATGATATTTTCCCGAAGAGGGAGTCGCCTTAGCAGAAAAGGAAGGCAGGGGCCTTCCCCTTTCGAGGAAACTGCCAGTTCATTTACGAAAGAAAAAGGAGGAGGAAGAGGGAGCCATTTTTCTCCCATGACAGCCCCGCCCTGTGCAACGGTGAAGTTGGGCACCGGCTGGCGCTGCCCTTAGCAAAGATGGAGCCTCTCCCCCATGCGGCTTTCTCCTGCCCCTTTCAAAGCGGGGATGACTTCCAGCCATCGAGCCCTAAAGCAGTCCTCCTGATTGTCACTTCCGCTATTACAGCAACGTAGTCTTCCGGTTTGACTAGCGGAAGTGCGGGCCATGGGAGTGCTAGTCTTTCCCTCCCCTTCTCTATGATCTTGCCTACGTCCTAACGCTCTGTGCTTAGCGGAAGCGCCAAGACGCCCCAGCCGGCCCGGAAATTATTTCTGCGAGCGAGCCGGAAGCGGGAAGGAAGACTGCTGTGACCGTGTGGGACGGAACCGGACTCGGAGTGGCGTCCCTCCGCTAAGCGCTCAGGTGCGGAGTGGAGGAGCCGCCGCCGCCACCATTGTAGTTGCCTTGCAGACCTCGTTGGCAGCGAGGAAGAAGCGGGAGAGGGGACGACTCCCAGGCCTTCCCCTAACAGGCTGGCCCCATAAGCACCTCCCTATATGGGCTCGTCCCATAGGTTGCCGCCCGCCCTATGGGCGCCTTTCTTCCTGCTAGAGAGAGACCCGCCCTCCATCTCCCCGCCGCCCCATAAGTCCTTCCCCCCCCTCCACGAGCGACATATGAAGCTCACAGTAAACAAGTGCCCTTCCCAAAGCAACCGAGCAACCACATGGCTGGCCTTCCTGCTCTGGGAAGAGGCCCTGCCTGCTTGCACGCAGAAGGTTCCAAGTCCCCTCCTGGGCATCTCCTGAGAGAAGCCGCTGCCAGTCTGGGTAGACAATAACTGAGCTAGATGGATCAGTTGTCTGACTGGTATATGGCAGGCTCCTATGTTCCTTACTCTCCTGAGTAAGGCAGTTCAGCTATCTAGACCAGCCCTGTCTGCTCTTGACTGGCAGCAGCTCTCAAGTACTCGAGCAGGAAGGCCACTTCTATGTCTTATTCTTAGATCCTGGAAATCTCAGATTAACAGGAGGTGCCTGCCAGTGATTGAAGCTGGGACCTTGCGCATGTAAAACACGTGTTTTGACCACGGGCTGTGACCCCAGTGTTCTGCCACTGATTAGAGGATTGGGCTAGGAAACTGCCTAAATCACTTCTAATTCTGTGATTCCGTTATCTGACAGGTATTGTTTGCTTTAAGTGGTGACTGACAAAAAGGTACTTTTTCACACCGTGCATAATCTGGAATTTTCTACTGGGGATGTGGTGATGGTCAACAGCTTGGATGGTTTTAAAAGGGGCTTAGACAAATTCATAGAGAACAGCTCCATCAGTGGCTACTAGTTTTGATGGTTATAGGCTATTTCCAGGTTCACAAGTTGTAGGGAGCAACAGCGGGAAAGGGGGCATTATTTCATCGGCTTGTTGGCTTCCTAAGGCTTTTGGTGGACCACCAGACAAAAATGAGATGTGCCTCTCAGATGCCTTACTATTGCCTTTTAACAGACTGAACATGTTTCTACTACTATGGTAGAGTTATGGTAAGGTTGGTTGGTTTTAGCCTCCTTGTAAAATGTTGTACTAAAGTGTTCTTGATAGAGGATTTTATCTTAAACTAGCTGAACGGGTGCAGAGCATCTGCCCCGCTTCTCCTCCCCCCCACACACCCTACTTCTCCCCCACGCAGTTTCTGGTTGGCGGGACGGCTGGAAAGCCTGCCCGCCACCTTCTCCTGTTCTCCAATTTCCGGTGGGTGGCTCGAGTGGCCGGTGGCTGGCTTGGCCTGTTGCTCCTGCCGGTCGGCCCGCCAGCAGCTGCATCCTTATTTTCTCCCCCGTCCCATCGCGAATTGGCAGCTGCTTGTGAACTCTTGTGAGAGCTGCCACTCATGGGATTAGCGACAGATATACCTAGGATAAATGAATATAAAGATAGATGCCTAGATGCCTTGGTCCTGTTAACTAACACTTGCACGTGGGGGTAAGTCAATAGGGCTTGCCTTTGAGAGGGCTTACCTCTGAACTCAAAAGGGCTTGCCTTTGAGAAAATGCTAATATGATCCATACCACTTGAGAATAATTTTTTCTCTAAAAGCTAGCCTCCTATTAATCATATATTTTACGTTATACTCATGATTCACTTGACACAGCAGTTGTAGTTGCTGCCTTTGTTTCTGTTGTGTTTTCTGTGTAGGGAAGACTTGAGTCTGTGAATGTTTTGTGATTATGTGCCAGGGAGCCACAACCAGTTGTGGCTTCCCAGTTCATGTCTGCTGCATGACCCCTGGTCATACATGGATATTCCTTAATCAAACATAGCATCAATGTGGCAGATGGGATTGCTGTGTAAGATTCAAGCTGGCCCTCATACACACTCTCTCTGGGATTGCTGCCTGGATTCCAGCTTCATGTAGCTTCAACCACTAATAGCATATGTTGCTTCCTTATCCTCTGCACTTTTGCCACAGGGGCCTCCCCTCAGACTTAGCCTTGAGCTCCCTATTCTGTAATTTCAGAACATATGTTCTTCTCACCCTGTTTGCTTTTTCCTTCTTCCCAGGATACCTCATAGTTGCTTAGCTGGATCAAATGGAGAACAGAAACAATATGAACCAGGTGGTGCCTTTTACTGGAATGTTAATGCAAACCAAGATATTTCTCTTAATCTATTTTGTATTTCTTCTTCCTCTCAGAAAAACAGCGATCTTGTCTTTACTGATCTGCTTCTCTCTTTCTCTCTCTCTCTCTCAACTGCTGCTGTTTAACATTAGTGCCACTATTCTGCCAGAAACTGTATAACAGTGATATGGCAAAGCATTCAGACTAGTCATGTCTAAGCACATTTGAAATAAATGAGTCAAATTAAGATGACTAATGTTCCATTAAGTGGGACTTAGTCATGACTCATGGTTTGGATACTGCCTGTGGTCTCTACTCTGAGATTGTACAATCTGCATTTTGATTTCAAGGCAGGGATGGAGAGAGAATTTGGGGATTCATGACTGAATACTAGGGATGCTGTTAGGAAAAATCAGGGAGATCCCAGATGTAGTATTCAGAATGTGGTCACATCCGCTCTTTCACTTACACTGTAAATCATGACTTGTGCTGTAGACACAGATATCAGTGAGTTAAATGCTGAATCAATGAATTGCTTCCCATGCCAAGGAGACGTGTCAGCTCTCAGCCTTACCCCATCCACCCTTTAAAAATGTTTTGAAGCACTACATATATATTTATGTGTATATATGTTAATTCTTCTCCTTAAAAATAATTTCAAACATTTTAAGATCAGTTGGTTGTTTGGGTGTTAGTAATGCTATGGGCACTAGCCAATAGGTGCCTACCTTAGCCAACTTTTCCTCAAACTAAGCCATGCTGAAAACCTACCTTTTCCCCCCAGGGCTTGCCCTAGAATAGGAAAAAATAGGAGAAGAGATATAACGCAATCAAACCACCTTCACTATTCTTAAAATGTTACATCTGCCTTCACCCTGAGTATTGGTAAAGCAGGTAAACTAGCATGATTGAAGAAATATTTAGTTGAAGAACTAGGTCTGTATGAGAAACTTCAAGGCGAAGGGGGAGTGGGGAAGGCAACTTAATGAATAGACATTCCAACCCAAGGTACCAGCTTGCAAAGACCACAGATGGGCAAAAGTGATAGTAGATGAGCTTGTGTAAATGGTGGGAGTGCAAGAGTGAGGACTATAAACTTGAAGTGTGACAAGAAGGCAGTAAATGGACTAAGGTGTGTGGCAGAGAGAAAACAGGCCAGTATCTATATATTTAATTCTCCTGGGTGTGCCTTGGAATGTGAGTCCCAGCGCCCAGCTGATTGGCTGGGCGGCGGACAGGCCTGATTGGCTGAGGTGTACCCAGGAGGATTGGTCGCCGTGGTGGTGGGCCGGCTGCAGAGGCCAGAGGCGGCGGCGGCAGGCCCAGCCTGGCCGCGGAGGCAAGGCCCAGGAGGGGGGGCAGAAGTGGCGGTGGGGAGGAGAGGCGGCTGGGCCCGACATGGGCCGGCCGTGGTTAGGAAGCGGAGACTGGGGCAGAAGGTGTGGGGAGGAGAGGTAACCGCTGGCCCCAAAGAGCGCACAGATGCTCTGTGCGGGGTCGGCTAGTCTGTAGTATTCTCTGTTCACTGTTGAGATCTGTCTTCCCTCTGTTTCCGTTTTAACTGAAGATTTAGTTGTCCTCAGCCTTTAGTTTCCATACATAATGGTCTCCTGTGTTCATATTAAAGGCTTCCACACAGGGGCGGAGATAAAATTGGACGGACGGGTTCAAAGAACCTGAGCTGCCCAGCTCCCGAGAGCTGCCTGGTTTGCCTCTCCTTATTTTCTTCATTCTCTCCCTCACTCCGAGGACCCACCCAAGGGGCTGCTGGGGAGAGTGGTGAACATGAGACCCCCTCCCCTAGGTATGCACCTGCTTCCACACATGAAGAGAGCGGTCATCGTTTTGAGGCAAAGCACATGCATTGTATATATAGGTCCTAGGTGCCCTGTTCATGGATTTGGGGCATTATACTTGAGACACATCTCTGCACAAGACCTTTGGAAGTTGGCAATCTTCTACCAATCAGTGGAAGCAGAGTTAGAGGTCTTCAGAATAATAAATGTTTTTGAGAGATGTATAAGTAGCCATGTTAGAGAGCAGGGAAATATCCCCTTATGGTGGGGGCTAGAAGTGTGATCTGGTTGTGTTGAATCTGTTTGGGGAGGAGCTGCAACTCAATGGGCTCAGTGCTCTTTGCATGCAGAAGGTTCTGGTTCAATCTCCAGGCGGAACTGAGAAAGACTCACCTCTGCCCAAGAACCTTGGAGGACTGATTGCCTGCCAGTGTAGACGATATTGAGCTAGATGTCCTGACTCTGTATAAGGCAGGTTCATGTTCGGTCTTTACCCAGCAAAGTTTAATGGCCACCATTCCATGCTGCGGATGATGGTGTTAGGGACGCGCTGGGGCTACTGCGCAATGTGAAAGGCAGCCCTGGTGGCGCTGCGCAGTGGCCAAAGACATCATGCAGGCACCCTGCGTTGTGCCGCTTCCGTTGTTTCCAGTGGAAGTAGTGCTACTTGCGGAATGTTGGCCAACCTCTTTAACCTCAGCAGGACAGAATAGCCAGTTTCTTTTCAGTGCCTTATAATGGATTTGCATCCAGCAGCATACCAAAGTGATCCTCTCATCTGGCAATGCAAAAATGCTCTGTCATCACAGTTCCTGCACTGAGCAGGGAGTTGGACGAGAAGGCCTCCAAGGTCCCTTTCAACTCTAAAATTCTGTTATTCTGTGGGTAACGATTTCCCCTCTTGGTTCTGAAATGGCCACCAGCCACCTGTTGGAATGCAATCCGTTCAGACCTGGAAGTTCCCAGGCCCTGTTTCATTATGTACCAGTGCAGTAAATCCCAGACACTGCCGGCAGCTGCCTGGCTGAGTGGCAATTAGATGGCAGCAACTGTATCCAACTTTAGCCAAACACCAGCATCTTACGCTGTCGCTCTGTTTCAGTTGTGACAGATCATGGAACTGGCACTGGGAACCCACCATTGCTGCTGATTTTCACTGTGTACCCTTGCGCAAGCTACTCTAGGCCTTAGTACCCCATCTGCAAGATGGGAATAATAGGAACCTGCTTGCCATGGGAATGAACTAACCATAAGGCCCTTTGTAAATTAGAATTATAGTGCAGACAAAAGAGTTCCGTGGTAGAGCATCTGCTTTGTGTGCAGAAGGTCCCAGGTTCATTCCCTGCAAGCATCTGGGGAAAGACTCCTCTCTGAAACCTTGGAGAGCCACTGCCAGTCAGTGTAGACAATGCTGAGCTGAATGGACCAAGGGTTTGACAGTACCAGGCAACTTCCTATGTCTGCTTTGGGGATGAGTCTGTAACTCAGAGGTAGAGCACTAGCTTTTGTCCCAGAGGGCCCTAGGACAAAATGTCCCAGAAGGTCCCAGGTTCATTCCCTGGCTGCATCTTCATGTAGGGCTGGGATAGACTCCTGTCTGAAACCTTGGAGAGCTGCTGCCAGTCAGGGTAGACAGTACTGAGCTACATGGACCAGTGGTCTGACTCTGTCTAAGGCAGCTTCCTTTGTTCCTGTGAGCTGCTTCAGGAGCACTGCTGAGAAGCAGGATTTTAAACACTAGCAGAAAATGCTGTTAGTTGGTCTGAAAGCTTTCACTGCAGTGAGGTCAGTCAGAGCTGGAGCCTTGAATTGTACAACCTAATGGGGAAGGAGAAACAGACATGGCAGATGCTTAGATTAGCAGCATTAGGATACTGATAGACTGGAGTCAGTTAATTAAAGACATATTCCCAAATTAATGTGTACTTTGGGGCATTTGGATCAATGACAGTGTCTGTATGTCTGTCCAGATAAACTTGACTCTGCCTCTTTCAGACATTAATATATACCCCGCTCGGGTTTTAACAGCATACGTTGGACCTAATTTTTATTCGTTCCAAAGCAGGAAAAAACCATTCTTCCATTTTTGTCCCCTTAGTTTCCATTGCCAGCAGCAACTTCTGTCCACCTGAAAAGAAATAGGCAAAAGGAAAGTAAGAATTTTCTTTTCTTTTAATGCTAGAATGCTTTTTTTTTTTGCTTGTATAAAAACCACTTGTATAAAAAAACATATTAAAGTATTTGAAGCCTAGGAAGCACTAATGAGCAGCTCTGAATTTGTTCGGATAAAGTGATGTTTTGACTTTGTTTTTATTCTATTCCAGGGGCACTGAACAAGGCGGGGGGGGGGGGGCGGGGGCGGCAATGGATGGCAATAAATATCCCTCGGGCCCCTGGGTGTGTGTGTCTGTGGCTGGTGGCAGCTTACTCTTTGCTCTCACCCTCCTGTCTCTGAAGGAGAAGGTGGTGGAGGGGCCTATCTTCACATTTTGTCCCAGGGCTCTCTCCAGTCGTGCTACACTCCTGTTCTAATCTGTTTATATACATATATTAATTTATAAACCACTTTTAGGGCACTCAAGGTACTCACAACTAATATTAAAAAAAACCCCACTAGCACTGCCATTAAAGTTAAGAACAAAACAAAAACACACCATTAAAATCTACCAAAAAACCCCACACCAAACCCCTACATGAAAAATGACAGTAACAATCAGGAACAAAAATTATTCAAAGCAAACCAAAATCCTTTAGAAAAAATAAATTGTCTCCCAAATCTCACCCGAGTTAAATCTGCCCTTAGGTTCTGTTTTTGTTTTAATAAACCCATCAGCTATGTAGGAATGTTTTCATTTAAACATACAATGTATATATTTGAGTAGAAAATGCTTTAAAACAACCTTTTTTTGCAGAGGCTGTCTCAAAAAAGGGGTAGCGTTGTGCTCAGGAAAGGAAAGTGGCTAGAAATCGAGGGGGAACAAACTGCATTTCTCTTTGTTTCTCTAAGTAAAAAAAGAAATGTGTTGTAGGGGAGTGGGGATGGCGGGGAGGAAAGAATGGTCCAGATTGTATTAGCAGTAGTAGTATTACTGCAAAGAAAATTCAGAGGTATTTTTCTTTGAATGCAGGAATTTATGTGAATATTTATGTGAATAGGGGGCTTACATCCTTGCTTTATATATATTTTTGCCATTGAGTTTTACATTGCCATGTAATTTACCTCTATATAGTATTATAAATCCTATATATAATGTCCATAATTTGATGGCTGCAACAGTGCAAAGTATATAGAAGTACCAACACAGTTGGTGCCTGCTGCCCTCTGGTGGCAGCCAGTCCACAGTGCCAAGTTATAAAGCAATAGCATATATTTCTATTAAAAGGTGTTTTTTTGTTTTCATTTCTAAGAAGCCATTTGGCATATAGAATCATACTGCTCTTGATAGCAAGGAAAAATAGGGACAGTGAGAAGAGGAGTAGTTTGTTCTTGCAACTAGTCAGTGAGAAAGAAGACACATTGCCAGGCTATAATTTACTTAAGGTTTAAAAACAAAAAACACCCACCCAAAGGACAATTTTTATCTCCTTTTGCATGCTGACTCCAGAACAGTGCTTGGTTGTGTTTTTAGTGCAAAGGCAGGCCTGTTTCATATTTGCTGCGAACACAATGGCAGTTGCTTGCTGTTGGTGGAAGGGTTTACTTCCTCCGGAGAGAAGGCGTGTCTTGTGTTGCCAACTGGAACCGCTCGGGCTGTTTCAGCATCTTGAACAGAGTGGATGTGCTTTCTCTCTCTCACGCTTGCAGCAGATTCTCGCTTGCAGCAGATTCTCCCTTGCAGCAAATTCTCCCTCTCTTACAACATGAGCTTGGGTGGCTTTAAGCTGGGCTTAGATAAAGTCTGTCAATGGCTACTACACAGTAATAGGCTACTAAAAAACAACAACTATAATTATAATTATAAGTGGGTATTTTAATAATAACATTTTAAAAGTCCTACATAGAACAGCTAAACACAATTGAAAATTATTCCATAACAATAAAGTATAAAACATTCTAATACAAATAACAGAGAAAATATAAAAATGTCCCAAAGTAGTAAAAATATATGCTTGCAAGTGAGCCTCAACAATCCTCTTGCTGTACCAACAAATAGTGAGGAGTCTTCCCAAAGTATAAAAGTCCTGTTCAGTGGGTCAGACGCTTTCCCACATATGAGTCTTCTTCAGTGACCCCGACAGGCACTGTCACGAAGGTATCACTTCTACAGGGTTCTGTAAATACAAACTCAGTTACATGAAAATTGCGACCATCCCCACCATGTCCCTATCCTCATCACCATAGGGACAAAAAACAAGCTTACCAACTTCTTTGACTCATACAGTAGCACATTATAACTCCTACAGTGATGATTTTCTTTATTGAGCAGGGGGAGAGCAACTGGCCCTATCCAACCAGCACCCCTCCAGTGGTTGTTGCTGGTGTCTTATCTTATGTTTCTTTTTTAGATTGTGAGCCCTGTGGGGACAGGGAGCCATTTTATTATCTATCTATCTATCTATCTATCTATCTATCTATCTATCTATCTATCTATCTATCTC
Organism: Hemicordylus capensis; assembly: GCF_027244095.1. Taxonomy (NCBI): domain Eukaryota; kingdom Metazoa; phylum Chordata; class Lepidosauria; order Squamata; family Cordylidae; genus Hemicordylus; species Hemicordylus capensis. The sequence goes on from NC_069663.1 coordinate 11,397,016, forward strand.
AATGTAAACCGCTATGGGAACTTTGGTCAAAAAGCGGTGTATAAATATTTGTAGTAAACTGGTTTTGATGGCTGGCCTGAGGCTGCCTCCAGGCTCGGAGCAAGGTTGCCTCTGAATACCTGTTGCAAGGGAGCAACACAGGAGGAGAGAGGGCATGCCTTCATCTCTTGCCTGTGGGTTTCCCAGAGGCCTCTGGTAGGCCACTGTGGGAAACAGGATGCTGGAGCTGGGCCTGATCTAGTAAGGCAGTTCTTGTGTGCTTAGATTTTCTTCTCCTGCTGAATTAGTGCATATTAACAAACTGGTGAGATTCCTGTCATCATGATGAGTGTGTAAAATGAGAGTTCCTATATTGGAAGGAGGAGATTTATCTCTGTACACTCAGCATACAGAAATGTACCTGCTCTGGGGTCCTTCTATATGAGGGTCAGATCTCAGCTTTTGACCTCAATACTAAATCCATTCAGGCAGTCCTCACTTTAAATTGTTCCAAGTTAAGGCAGAGAGCACTTAAGGTGTTTGTAAATGGCCACCTTGTTTCAACATTGCAACACTGCAGGAGGAGGAGCTCTGCTAGACAGCTGCTGGTGGGTGGGCTAGAGGAGGCAGCGGCAACCATGGTGGCTCATATTGAGTGGCCATCCTGGCAGCAGCTGTTGCTGCATCTGAGGCTGTGGAAGGATTGGTTGACTCTCCCCTCCAAGAGGCTTCCTCCACCGCCACTGCGGCTCCTCCTCCTCCTCCACACTCAGCTGCTGCTCTCTGTCACTGCAAGAGGGAGAGAGCCCAGCCTGGTCCCAGCCCACACGCCCTATCTTACCTGCCCTCTGTCCTTCCCAGTCTAACCATTGCCCAGAAGGCAGAGGAGAAGACGGAGTTAGCCAGTTGCCTCCCTCCCTTCCACGGAAAAGTGAGAAAGAGCCAGGAAGAGACTGGGAAGGGATGTGTGGCAAGGGGGAGCAGCTTCTGATTCTCCGTCGTCAACCTCTCTGCTGTGCATCTATGACTGACACATCACCAGCTCTGACAGCAGCAGAAAAAAGCAGGGTATCCAGCCTTCGTTCAGGACCCAAATCCCCACTTATAGCATTGTTTCCTGTGGGAAAATTAGTTCCTTGTCAAGACATTTTATTTAGGACCGCGTTTTCAGGAACCAACTGTGTTGTAAGTCCGAGGACTTCCTGTAATAGGAGTTTAGAGCTGCCAGGTTCAGAAGCAGAGTGCCGCTGCACACCTGTTGCTGGGGGGGGGCATCTGTGGCAGGGGGAGCCACGTGGACCATAGCCAGAAACCTATGTTTTTAAGGGGAAATGCTTTACTTTCCCTCACATAAGTAAAGAGCGACTCTGTTCCAATGGGAGAAAGCAAAGTCTGCTTGAGTGGAGAATAAACGTGTTCCTTTCCCCTAGTTGTTAAGAGTCGAGCTTCCTTCTCCCTGCGTATCTCCTCCCTCTTGTCTCCATGGCCCAATACGGGGTTCTGTTTCTGGTCATGCTAGAGTGCAGCAGGAAGTTGGGAACCTGCTTTAGATATTATTATGATGGACAGCTGTGTGTATATTTTGCAAAGAAATTGCATACTGCAGAGAGCCCTGGGAGTCCAGTGCAAGTCACTTGACAACCCCTCCCCGCCATCATACTTCTAGTGAAGGCTGAGCCACTCACTGATTGGCAGAGGCGGAGGGCAGGTTTTTGCCCTTACCCGAACAGCGTCCTCCTGAGGTTTCCTCAGAGGAGTGTGTTTGCGGGGGGCGGGGGGACATAATTGGGAGGAGGGCTAGCCCTTCTCGCTGCCTCTGATGGTCCCTCTCTGGCGGATCAAACTTTCCTGCCTAGCTCCAACGTGGCTTGTCTCTTGGTCTCTCTGAAGTGTGGCAGAATGTGTTGGGAGTTGGCCTTTGCATCAGTAGACATATGAATGCTGTCTCTCTTGGTTTGGATAAGGACTCTAATGTGGCTGTCTCACTACAAGATGCCATTGTCCCACATGTGGCATTGTGCAGATTTAGTGCCAGCCAGTGAAGGCGGGACATGCCTGGGTCTCCTCAGTATCAATGGGCTTATTGACTTGGATTGATTGACTCGTGCACTGTATCTCTGCTATTGGGATGTGTCCCTTTGTCTTATAGTCTTGCCTTGTAAAACTGTTTTGCACCTCACTGGACCATCTGTGAGTGTTGGATGCACACACATGCGCACGCACACACTCACATCCCTCCCGTGTCTGATGACAGAAGCTCTTGTGCAGTCATGTGCAATACGTTGGCTAGTCTTTAAGGTACCACCTGACTCCTTCCCACTGGGTTTGATGCCTCTCGTTGCCATCCTTTTCATCTGAGGGTGCCAGTTCTGAGGTTGCTCTAATCCCCAGCAGAGACTCTTGCCTGGTTGTGTGGTTATATAAGAATGTGTGGTTACAACAATTGTGTGATGAACTTCCAGCTGCGTCATGCTGACTGTAGCCCTATTCAGACATTACATAGTAGGTGTGTGCATACAGGTGTTTATACACGAACACAAGTTTGTGTACGAACGACTGTGCCTGTGTTCATTTTAGAAGCAAACCTGGGTACGGACCCCCTCAGATACCCAGTACATTTGGGAAGTGCTCTGATGTGCATGCATTGAACATCATCTGTGAACAACTGTACATGCATGCAGAGCTGTATGTATGTATATTGTATGCAGATTGTCCATGCGTTGAGCCAAATGTATTCAGTGTAATGTGTTGAACATAATATGTAGGGCTTATGTTCTCACAGACAGCAGTTTGAGACCCACTGTTGGGTCAGGGAATGGTGGGGCTGTAGCTCAGTGGTAGAGTGCCTGCTTGCATGCAGAAGGTCCCAGGTTCAGTCCCTGGCAGCACCTCCAGGGAGGGCTGGGAGAGACTCCTGCCTGAAATCTTGAAGAGCCACTGCCAGTCATAGTAGACAGTGCAGAGCTAGATGGACCAAGGGTCGGACTCAGTAGAAGGCAGCTTCCTGTGTTCCTCGTGAGGGTGGGGATCATTCTTGGTCTTTAACTTGCAGACAAAGCAGAAGATCTAGTGTCCTTGACCCTGTGCTCTGACTCAGGTTTCAAAATCTGGCAACAGAATTCCCTGCATGGAAGGCACTGATGACCCAGTCGATAGCTTCGGAGGCTGGAATGCAGCTGCGGAAAGGGAAAGATCCTCGTTGCCGAGAGCTGATTCAGTTTGCAGTGCTGTGCAGAGCCATCACACTCCTGCTGCAGGCAAGTTCCCGAATAATAGTCACTGTGATTTTAATGTTACGGAAACATAACCCATCTGTGCTGATCAGAAGAGTCTGCAGTCTGCATCAATAATGGCAGTTTATTTGTTTTAGCCATTAGCCCTGGCAAAGTCCATATGTTATGTATAGTAATGTAAACGACAGATTTAAGATGTTATTTGTCTGGTCCACAATCCAAAACATGAGATTTTACAGAGGTTGTTTCCATGCTAGAGCCAGAGGGGCTCAGTCATTGCCATATTCCGGTTAGCAAGAGGGAAATCTCTTTGTGGAAGATATAGCCAGTGTCCCAGCATCTACAGATCAACTTGCCACCTCACCAGTGACAAGTGCCCCCAGTCCTCTGGCAAGCTGGACACCCAGCTAGTGTTCCCTCTAACAGGGATTCCCAGATATGGTTGACTGCAACTCCCAGAATCCCCACCTCCAATGGCTTATGCTGGGGGATTATGGGAGTTGTGGTCAACAACATTTGGAAACCCTTGTTAGAGGGAACACCGCACCCAGCACCACACAGTTCTCGGTTGCTGCAAGCCAGGGACATCTCATTGGGTTATCCCTCTCAGAAGCTCCAAGGCAGGACAGGATTTGATTGGTAAAGAGAAGAAGACACGCCTACCCTACCCCGAGGAGGATAACCCCTCCCCAGTTCTTTCTGTCCTCGGCAGCTCCAGGCAGCTTTTTCCTTCTCTCCCTTGCACCCTTTTCCTTCTCTGTTTTCCCTCAACTAAAAAAAGTTGCTCATCCCTTCTTGCCTTCCTTCTACCCTCCTTCCCCCCTCAGATTTCCCCCGTTGTATGGAGTGGCCCCCATGGGGCAGAAAGATAGTTTTCCTTTCTAGTCCTTTCACAGTTTTTGTTCCTTTAGAGGCACAGACAATAGAGCCAAGAGGGGCTTCTGGAATAGGTCGTGACAGCCCTTCAGAGGATCCGGCTCTTTCAAGCACACTCCTCCCTTCAAGCCAAAACAACAGCAATGATGCAAGGCCTACCTGGCATGGGGGGCATTTGTCTGTGCTTTTCCATGCCTGGGAGGCCTCGACCTCGGGCGGATGGGTCCTAGACGTCATCAGACACGGCTACAGAATAGGATTTCACTCTCCTCCCTCCTACAGGTTCCTACCAACTCCAAGATCTCGATCCTTCGCAGAACACTCCCAGATACTCCAGGCCATACAACACCTGTTGGACATCAGAGCGATAGAACCAGTACCCACTCTAGAGGAGGGCAGAGGGGTTTATTTTATTCTCTTTACAGTACCAAAGAAAGATGGCACAAGAAGGGCTGTGCTAGACTTAAAGCAACTAAACAGATCAGTACACCGAGATCGCTTCCGCATGGAGACTCTAAGGCAGTGATTCTCAAACTTGGGTCCTCAGGTGTTATTGGACTTCAACTCCCATAATCCCCAACCAAAGGCCACTGAGGCTGGGGATTATGGGAGTTGAAATCCAATAACACCTGAGGACCCAAGTTTGAGAATCACTGCTCTAAGGTCTATCTCGGAGGCACTTCACCGCCACAATCTCCTAGCATCCATCGACCTAAAGGAAGTGTACCTCTACGTCTCAATCTACCCGGACAGCAGGAAGTACCTTCGCTTCAAATACGCAGGCCGGTATTTCCAATATGCAGCACTTCCCTTCAGACTGTCTTCCACCCCTTGTGTCTTCACAAAGGTCCTAGCTCCGCTAGTGGCCCATCTCTGTATGTGAGGGGTGCGTCTTTTTGCGTACTTTGACGACTTACTTCTACAGTCTCACTCCCTTCAAGAAGCTCAAGTGGACCTCCAGACCATGTTGGCAACCCTGGACCTCCATGGCTTTCTGGCAAACCACAAAAAGAGCCAGCTGAGCCCCTCCCACCAGCTGAGCCATCTAGGAGTCATCAAAGACACAGAAGTGGCCTCCCTGTCCCTGCCTCTGGACCACCTACTCACCCTACAGTTGGAGGTCAAACTGGTCTTATCAGCCCCAACAACTCCTCTCAGCACTCTAGCAAAGCTCTTGGGTCTGATGGTGGCCACTATAGACTCTGTCCCATGGGCCCGCTTCCTTCTTCATGACCTCCTGTGGTTCCTACTTCCTCACCAGAAGGCGATAGTCCAAGATCATGCTGAGCCTCCCAACTCAGACCAGATCCTCTCTTCAATGGTGGTTGGTGACCAACAATCTCCTCCGCAGCAAGCCCTTCCTGGACCCTCCCAGGATCATTCTATCCACCGACGCAAGCGACCGAGGTTGGGGAGCCCATTGCCTAAACAACTCTGCTCAAGGCATGTGGTCCCCCCAGGAAAGAGCACACAGCATCAACTGGAGGGAGCTTCGGGCCATCTGGCTAGCCCTTCTGGCCTTCCAGTCGTCTCTTCGCTCAACACGTGTGTTGGTAAAGACCGACAACATAGCGGCCAAAGCCTACATCAACAAGCAGGGGGGGACTTGGTCCCATTCTCTACACCAAGAGGCGATACTTCTCCTCTACTGGGCAGAGAAACACCTGGAAACCATTAATCGCCCATCACATAAAAGGGGAGCTGAACGTAGTGGCGGACTGGCTCAGTCGCAGGGATGTCTCCCCAGAGGAGTGGAGTCTACACCCCAACATCAGATCACGGAGCACGTGGGAGTGCCAGTACTGGATCTCTTTGCAGCCCCGTCCAATGCAAAACTTCCCAATTTCATATCAAGATTCCCCTGTCTGGGTGCAACAGCAGTCGACGCCATGTCAGTCCAATGGCCGGAAGGGCTCCTTTACGCCTTTCCCCTGACTCTCATCTTGGCGAGAGTTCTGCGCAGAATACGACTCCTCCAAGCAGAGGTCATCCTCATAGCTCCGTTCTGGCCCTGATGTCCCTGGTTCCCGGAGCTGCTTCACCTAGCGGTCTCTCCCCCGTGGGAGCTTCCGCCAGTTCACAATCTGATCTCACAAGGACCAGTTCTTCATCCGAACCCAGCCTGGTTGCGTCTTGCCGCCTGGAGACTGAGCGGCGGCTCCTCCTCCGGAAAGGTTTCTCTGGTGCAGTATTAAACACTATGCTAGCATCCCGCCAGGCGTCAACGGAAAGAGTGTACCAGTCCACCTGGAGAATGTTTCTGCGATGGTTGGCTCGATATTCCATCCCACAAGCCTCTGCATCGATCCAACACCTTCTCAGATTCCTTCAAGAAGGACTGGGAAAAGGCCTCTGACCTAACACCCTAAAAAGACAGGCGGCATCATTGCTACCACTGCTATCTGGTGGAACCTCACAGGTCTCTCAAGCTCACTCTCACCTCCATCGCTTCCTCAGGGCGCCTCCCTTCTATCTCCTCCAACAGTACACAGATTTCTTACCTGGGACCTGCATATAGTTCTCCGCGCCCTGCAGTCACAGCATTTCGAACCAATCGGGACCGTTCCCATTAGGATCCTCTCATTCAAGTTGGCCTTCCTTGTGGCAATTATATCCGCCAGGAGAGTATCGGAACTGCGGGCATTATCGTTAAACAAATCTCACTGCAATTTTCTCGAGGGTGCTGTCTGCTTGATCCCTGACCCCTTCATCTGGCCGAAGGTAGCATCACCATTCCATTTATCTCAGGACGTGTTCTTACTGTCTTTTTGCCTTCACCTGTCCCACCCTACTGAAAAGCGGTGACACAAGTTGGACGTACGTCATTGTTTGAAGGTCTACATCAAACGTTCAGCCTCATTCCGAGTATCCGATGCCATGTTTGTCTCATTTCATCCTCGCTCCATGGGCTCAGCTGTGACGTCCACTACCATAGCAAGATGGATAAAAGCATCAATCGTGATGGCATATGAGAGTCAGCATCTCTGGCCGCCGGCCTCGATATTGGCTCACTCAACAAGGGCAGCAGCAACTTCAGCTGCCTTCTTTATGAACGCTTCAGTCGACGAGATCTGCAAGGCTGCCTCATGGGCATCATCATTGACGTTTACAAAACACTACAAGATCGATGAATAAGCATCCTCCCGAGCCTCTTTTGGAAGGCGAGTGCTGCAACAAGTCCTGCCTCGACAGTAGGTCAGACCGCTCCTGCCCGTATTGGTCAGCTGTGGTATGTCCCAGTGAGATGGGCCTGGCTTGCAGCAACCGAGAACAGAACATTGGTTTCACTTACCGGGAAGGCTTCTTCTGGTTGCGGAAGCCAGGGACATCCCAGCGCACCCAGCTTGGCACTCTGACCTATTTGTTCGACAGGGACTAGGGCTAATGATTCCTGGGCCACAATGCTCCTCAACTTTCCTTCCTGCTGCTCAGGATCTCTCTGCTAATTCCTTCTTCCTATGGTGCATACCTGCTTACGCCTTCTCGGCCTGAAAGAACTGAGGAGGGGTTATCCTCCTTGGGCTAGGGTAGGCGTGTCTTCTTTTCTTTTACCAATCAAATCCTGTCCTGCCTTGGAGCTCCTGAGAGGGATAACCCAATGAGATGTCCCTGGCTTCAGCAACCAGAAGAAGCCTTCACAGTAAGTGAAACCAATGCTCCGAACTCTTCCCTGGAGGTCTCACTTCCACTGCCATTTTTGAGAAGGTAGGAGATAGCGGGAGTCTTTTCTGAGCAGTGGGAGGGGGCTCCCACTGTTTCTTACCATCTCCACATCTCAGTGCCAATGCCAGAAGACCCACTTCTCTCCTAAGCCCTCTGCTTGTGTACCAAAAAAGAATCTGAGGGAAGAGAGGGGATGGGGGCAACCACAAATAATGGCTGGCTAGTGAACTATGCCTAAATTTATGGGTCCTGGTCAATGTTCGTGGGTTTGTTGTTGTTTTTAAATATTCAGAATAAGTGTATCTCCTATACATTGACCCAGAAGGCAAACAAATAACGTAACACATTGTTAACATTAAAACTTGGCTGACAGCTGGACCAAATTACTCTTGAGTAGTCCAACTGAAATTAAGTGGTCCTTTAGAGTAACTTCTGAGAAGTACTATGGAGTAGTCACCTTAAGTGGCGCAGCGGGGAAATGGTTGACTAACAAGCAGAAGGTTGCCGGTTCGAATCCCCACTGGGACTATATTGGGCAGCAGCGATATAGGAAGATGCTGAAAGGCATCATTTCATACTGCGTGGGAAGAGGCAGTGGTAGCTGCCCCCTCCTGTAGCCTACCAAAAAGACAACCACAGGACCTTGTGAGCACCAGGAGTCGAAATCAACTCAACGGCACACTTTACCTTTTCTTTACTATAACTTAGAGTAACTTAGTCTGGCCGTCAGCCCTTATATTTTGAAACTTTTTATATCTGCCCTTTAGAACAAACATAATCATTAATTGAAATGTGAGAGTCGTAAAGGTTTTCTCACCTCAGATTCTAAAGGGGGATTTATTCATTTTGATCACGTAATCTTCCAATTTATGTTTATATTCCATCATTCTGCACAAAGGAGTAGTCTTGATTCTATTCAAAGGTGACAAATTACATTGGGAGTGTACATTTTCAAGTCTAGTTTGAAACTTCTGACAAGCAACTATCTTTTTAGTCTGATTGAAATAGATTCCAGAAAAACTGTATGAATGCAGCATGAGAGCAATCTTCTCTTGGGCATTAAAAACCTATACAAATGCTGAGCAAAACTTCTTGAATTCTTGGCTTATTTTAATTTATGAAATCAATGCAATTTTGCTTATTTTGAATGACCTTGGTCGATCTGTAAGCTTCACCTTGAATCAAGCATTTAATTTTTTTCCAGGGACAAGATAAATGACTAGAGACTTTGAGAGTCGGCTGTTTCTTTGGCCTAATAGCATTATCTCTGGCACAGTTTGGGGTTAGTTATCTACTTACTTTCAAATGTATTTCTACATTCATCATGAGGACTACAAACTTTATTTTTTGAAGGAAAGAAGTGAAATTGGAGACACTCAAGATCCCATATTCTGTTCTTGAATTGAGTTCAATGCAGAATCTCTGAAGGAGAGCAGTTGTCTTTACATAAAAAGAAAATCCAATTTATATGCCTAGAAATTGTTTTTTTAATATGCAGTGAGTCTCGTCAGTTCCTCAGGCCTTCAGCTGCTTTCTTCTTCCTGCAGCACCTAGGAATATAGGAAGCTGCCTTATACCGAGTCAGACCCTTGGTCCATCTAGCTCAGTATTGTCTACACAGACTGACAGTGGCTTCCCCAAGGTTACAGGCAGGAGTCTCTCTCAGCCTTATCTCTGATCCTTCTTCCTCTGGCTTTTTTCTTTTTGATCTCTTTCGAACTCTGTTTCTTTCACTGACCAAAGCCCCATTCCAAATTCTTCCTTTTATACTATAAACTTACTTCCCCCACTTAGGAGGGTGGATTTTGCTTTGTTTCCGTTTGTGTTAACCTTTTCACCTCAGGCTTGCGTGATTTCCTAAGCTAACCTTTTGACTTCAGGCTGCCATTTTAAAACATACAGCATAACCAGAGCAGAACACAAAATAGAGGAACATAAGAACAGCCCTGCTGGATCAGGCCCAAGGCCCATCTAGTCCAGCGTCCTGTTTCGCACAGTGGCCCACCAGATGCCGCTGGAAATCACAGGCAGGAGTTGAGGGCCTGCCCTCTCTCCTGCTGTTACTCCCCTGCAACTGGTATTCAGAGGCATCCTGCTTCTGAGGCTGGAGGTGGCCTATAGCCAACAATCTCAACCCTTCACACTCTCCTTAGCATCTAAATGTTTGTCTTACTTCAGGACCTTATATAGTCCAAGGTGGTTTTACTGGGTGAGTAGCCAACTGATTCAATGAGGCAGCTTTAATAGAGTTTGGTCTCGCGGGCTGCAGCTGCAGTAGAGACCCTACATGGGATCCCTGATCAAGGCTAGACAGGCAGGATCTAACGTGGAGAAGTGTGATGAACATCATCAGTGGATATCGTGCAGGCTGCCAGCAGATGGAACTCCTCCTGGTCCCTGGCGGTCTGTGCTGGAATGGAGCCAGCCACTGCAAGAGGAGAGGTGCCATATCTTCCGGCCAGCCAAAGAGTCTTGGCCACCGAGGACACGTTTTGTTATAAAAGCATAACTGTGTTTATTGGGTTTAATTTCATTAGCTACAATGGCTCCCTCCTTTGCATTCCTGTGCCAGCACATAATCAATTTGATTGCACAAAGGAACACCCCCAGTTTGACATTTTGAATCTTAGGTCTGTTCAGCAAGTTAAATGATTTTCATTTGGCAGATGATCTTGAAGTGCATTTAAAAAAATTGCAGCCTTTGGCATGCTCTTCTTTCAACAGCTGATTAACAAGATGTGCACAGCAGGCTCCTGTGAGTGCTGGCGGGCTGGCCTTCCCAGAACACCTCAGCAGACTCGGGAGCTGCTGCTGCCGCTGCGTGGCAGAGAGACTCTGAGCAGAGGCACCTTTTGAAAGAGGCGTTGGGCAAGGGGGAGCAACGGCCTATTGCTCGTGCCTCTCATGGGTGTCTTGTTAGCTTGGTGAGCCCTTTGGGGACAGGAGCAAGGGACCATCATTTCCCTATTCTTTTGTCTATATACATCGCTCGGAAAATGGGTTTTGTTGAAAAGTGGTATATACATATTAATAATAATAATAATAATTATTATTATTATTTATTATGATTTATATTTTATATCCCGCTCTTCCTCCAAGGAGCCCAGAGCAGTGTACTACATACTCAAGTTTCTCCTCACAACAACCCTGTGAAGTAGGCTAGGCTGAGAGAGAAGTGACTGGCCCAGAGTCACCCAGCTAGTTTCAAGGCTGAAGGGGGATTTGAACTCGGGTCTCCTCGGTCCTAGTCCAGCACTCTAACCACTACACCATGCTGGCTCCTACATAATAAATAATTAAAAAGACTGAGGTATGAATCGGAGAACCCTGGTTGAAATCTGTCATGAACTCATTGGGTGGATGTCAGGCAAGCCTGAGTCTCAGCATCAGTTCCCCATCTGGGGGATAATCATACTGGCCTACTCTACAAGATTGCTGCAGGGGTTCCCAACCCTTTTAACCAAGTGTACACCTTCTGTTGCAAACCTTCAGCTCCGATATATGAGAGAGAGAGAGAGAGTGAGTTTGTGTGTGCGCGCACGCGCATGTGCACACACACACACACACACACACACACACACCCCTTAGGGGATGGGGCCACAGCTGAGTGGAAGAGCATCTGCATGCTTGCATGCAGACGGTCCCAGGTTCAATCCCTGGCAGCATCTCCAGATAGGGCTGAGAGAGAATCCTGCCTGAAAGCTTGGAGAAGCTGCTGCCAGTCAGAGTAAGTACTGAGCTAGATGGACCAAGGGCCTGACTGGGAATAAGGGAGCTTCCTGTGTTCCTATGCAATCCCTCTGAGCAGGGCCAGGAGACAGTGTGAATCTATGAATGGCTAGAGAAGAGCCCTGGAGCTAAGCTAGAGACTTGCCATGGCCAAGCAGGGATTTTTGAAGGCCATCCTCCCAAATACAGAGGAACACCTTACGCCTTGAAACACCCTGGCCACCCCTAGTATGATCACGTGATACAGGGGTTCTCAAACTGTTGGACCATATGTTGTTGGACCAACTCCAAGGACCTTTGGCCACCATTGTGGCTGGGGATGATGAGGAATTGTAGTCCCAACATTTGAGGACCCAGGTTTGAGGACCTCTGACCTAATAAATTGCCGTGTGTTAACAGCAACACGGTAACTTCCCTACCCATCATAGCACACAGCAAAAAGAGCACTTTCATTTATTCCATGTTTTGGTGAGTGGATGGGATGTTTGTTTTGTTCAGTGATTTCCCCTTTTCTTCAAGCAGGGACCTCGTTGGCAAAACACCTTCAGTGTGAGAGCCGTTGCCCACTGTGCCTAACCTTCCCATTCTCCTGTACTCTCAGTGCTGGGAGGACCCTTTAGGAGAGACAGAGCCCTCTCTTAAGAGCTCTGCAGGAGAAAGAGTTGCAAAGTACTACACTTCCCAGCGCTCCCTGCCCACCTTCCAAGAGGGTGCAGGGGCTCAAGAGGGTTCAGTTTCCCGTACAGCAGGGTTTCTCAACGTGTGGGTCCCCAGATGTTATTGGACTTCAACTCCCATAATCCCCGGCTCCAGTGGTCTTTGGCTGGGAATTATGGGAGTTGAAGTCCAATTACATCTGGGGACCCACACGTTGAGAATCCCTGCCTTACAGGAATGCCCCCACCCCGCACTGGGCAGCACAATGAGAATGGCCACCTCTGCATGGCGCCTGAGGGGCTGTGCAGAATATTCAGCTTTGGCCGAAGCTTCACACTTAGGCTGGATGGGAGTTGCCACCAGCCGCAAGGCCTTACAGTGAAGAACACGGGTTAAGTTCCGTTTTCTGCTCCTTTTATCTAGGCCATTTTCAACCTGCTGATCCCGGACCATGCTGCAGACGCTTTCTCCCCGCCCCGCTTGTCTGAGTCTGGATTCTGTGACTGGCTCGTGGAAAAGCTTCTGGGCGGTCTGTCCCGTTGGGATGCGGAGCACTTCTTGTTCATCGCGGAGTATGGCTACGTGTACGAGCACAACGGTGCCTTCTTCCCCCTGTTTCCCCTGAGCCTGCAAGTGGTGGCAGAGACGGTGCTGTGGCCTCTTCGAGGCTTCCTGTGCCTCAGGAGCCGCCTGCTCCTTTCTGCGGCTCTGCTCAACTCCCTCTTCTCTGTCCTGGCCTCTTGGGCCCTCTATGAGCTGGGCTGCGCGGTCCTGCAGTGCCACAGGAAGGCCTTCCTGTCGGCCATCTTCTTCTGCCTCACCCCTGCTAACGTCTTCATGGCAGCTGCTTATTCAGAAAGCATGTTTGCCCTCTTGGTGTTTGGAGCCATGTGGCAGCTAGAAAAGGGGCGGCGTTGGACCAGCACCCTTCTCTTTGCCGTCGCCACTGGCGTGCGCTCCAACGGGCTAATCAATGCTGGGTTTCTCCTCTATTCCCGGACAAAACACTTTGCTTCCCAGCTCCAAGCAGAGACAGGAAGTGGAACAAAGTTGTGGCAGATCCCGCGTCAGTTCCTAATCTGGGCCGCTTCTCTGGTGGTGATGTCCATCCCTGTTTTCCTACCTTTTGCTTTGTTTCAGTTCTACGCCTTCCTCAAGTTCTGCAAGCCCAGTATTAGCCCTGAGTTTGCTCTCCCAGAGCCACTGTTGCAGCTAGCTGTGGAGAAAGGGTATCGTGTTGCAGGATTAAAGGGTGTGGAACCCCAGTGGTGCTCCTGGGATTTGCCTGTGCTGTACACCTATATTCAAGACGCCTACTGGAATGTGGGCTTTCTCAGGTACTTTGAGCTCAAACAGATCCCCAACTTCCTTTTGGCTGCACCCACTATTGTGCTGGGCTCTTGGGCAGCCTGGAGGTACATCCGTGCAAATCCCTGGCACTGCCTCGTGCTTGGCCTGCTGAGAAGAAAGGCTGGAGGAGTGAAGAGAGAAGACTCTGGCAAGCCGGCTGCTGGATTCTGCTCTCCAGGTGTATTGGTTTACCTCGTCCATGCCATGGCTCTCTTGATATTTGGGACCTTTTGCATGCACGTTCAGGTGAGTCCTGCAGATTCCTGAACCGCTTTCACATGGTAGGAACAAGGGCAGCTTGGCGGCTCCTGGAGGTGGAGCGGGCGGGGGGTGGGGGAATGGGCATCTTTTATACTGAGTCAGGCCAAGGGGCATCTGATGACTCAGTATTGCCAGTCCTGGTGGGCAGCAGATCTTGAACCCAGCTCCTCAGCGCCATCTCACACCTGAGCCATTTTTGGAAGGGCAGTATAGAAATCGAATAAATAAATAGGAAAATAAATACAGAAGAGTGTACAATTAGGAGGGACCTGCAAGCAGTCCTGGCTTTCTGTTGAGTGTACCTGCTTAAGAACATAACCCTGCTGGATCAGGCCCAAGCCTATCTAGTCCAGCATCCAGTTTCCCACGGTGGCCCACCAGATGCCTATGGGAAGCCCACAGGCAAGAGATGAAGGCATGTCCTCTCTCCTGCTGTTGCTTCCCTGCAACTGGGATTCAGAGGCATCTTGCCTCCGAGGCTGGAGGTGGCCTATAGCCACCAGACTAGTAGCCATTGATAGACCTGACCTCCATGAATTTGTCTAAGCCCCTCTTAAAGCCATCCAGGCTGGTGGCCATCACCACAGCCTGGGGCAGAGAATTCCACAGATTATGTGTTGTGTGAAAAAGTACTTCTTGGTCCTAAATTTCCTGGCAGTCAGTTTCATGGGATGACCCCTGCTTCTGCTGGTGTGAGAGAGAGGGAGAAAAATTTCTCTCCAAACCATGCATAATTTAATAGACCTCTATCATGTCTCCCCTTACTCGTCTTTTTTCTAAGTATGCTTGACACACATGCTTCTGTAAGAACCAAGGACTTTTTTAGATGTGTGCCTAAAAATGTAATGTGCAAGGTAGCCCTGAGGATCTTGAGAAGTTGGGCTTTTCCAGCCCACCTAAGCTGGAGATCAGTCCCTCCCTCCCTCCCTCCCTCCCTCCCTTCCTTCCTTCCTGGTCTTTAAACCAAATGATCTCCGAAGCCAAGGATAAAATACAAAGTGATTAAAGACAAGTGATAACAGCAGCAGACCAGCATTTGCATACTAAGCAGTGTAATCCTCTTCCATTAAAAGTTTCAAAAAGCAAAACAGCTTTTACATGAGCGTTCACAAAACAGCTTTTACTTCCTATAAGGAAGTAAAGTGATCTCCACCAGCTTAATGTGTATGCGCTAGACATGTGCTCTGCTGCTGAGCTGTTAATGTGGCTTTGGCCTGGGCACTGAGGTGGTACCCCAAAGAGCTAGTTACAGTTAGTCAAGAAGAACAAGGAACAGAACAGTGATCTTCACTGTTTTTCAAATGAGGGCCACTTTGGTGGGAAACCCTCAATGTAGGAAGCATTTTCCACTGTGGTGACCTCTGCACAGTACTGGGCTTTTCTCAGCGCTGGAGGGCCCTTTACAAGAGATGGGTCCCTCTCTTAAGAACTCTAGGAGAAAGCCCTGGAATGGGCTACACTTCCCAACCCTCTGTGCTCGCCTTCCAAGATGGTGCAGTGGCCCAAGAGGGCTCCATGTCCCTCCAAGGAGCCTCTCCTGTCTGCTGGACTCGTCACTGCACGATGGTGCCAGGGTATGCAGAGGATTCCGCTTTGGCCGAGCTTCGCATGGGCCCAGTAAACAAGGAAGCAGAGAGCCTTACTTAGGGTTGGCGGGGGGGCCTTGCACTCAAGAGCACTGACCTAAGGACTGAGGGTGGGGCGAACCAAAGCAGCTGGGAACAGTTAGTCTGGAAACTCAAGGGATAGCAGATCATTAAGGTGAAAGGCGTAAATGGCTTTTTATAAAGGAATTTTTAAATATCATTTCTGTTGCCAGTGAGACAAACTATATATTTATTAATGATTGTAGCTGAGATGTGAACTGTGCTTCTAAGAATGCCGGTAGAATTCGCTCTGTAACATAAACCATTTTGCTTGAGGAGATTGCAGGATCCCTTGCTTTTAAGGAGCAGCTGGATTGAATGATAGATTAGGACACTGGTTCTCCAATGTGGGTCCCCGGATGTTGTTGGACTACAACTCCCATCATCTCCAGTCACAACAGCCAAAGGCCATTGTGGCCATTCTCCAAGTTGGAGAACACCCGGATTAAGAGATGGCATGATGCCTCTTCCGTAGTAGCACCTAGTGTGTGGAACATCCTCCTTTTTGTGATTGCCTGGCTCTGCCTTGATCTGCATTTAGGCACACAACAGCCTAGACATCTGTGTTCCAGCAGGCTTTTAATTTGTATGTTAATTTATTTATTTTATTTTTTATTTATTCGATTTCTATACCGCCCTTCCAAAAATGGCTCAGGGCGGTTTACACAGAGAAATAACAAATAAATAAGATGGATCTCTGTCCCCATAGGGCTCACAATCTAAAAAGAAACATAAGAGAGACACCAGCAACAGTCACTGGAGGTCCTGTGCTGGGGGTGGATAGGGCCAGTTACTCTCCCCCTGCTAAATAAAAGAGAATCACCACATTAAAAGGTGTCTCTTTGCCAAGTTAGCAGGGGACTAAAATTTGTAATTTGAACCCTAGCTGGTGGCTGTGCTGTATTCTTGCCACTGAGACTTTGAGCCCTGTGGAGGAGGAGGAGGAGGGGGTGGTGTGTGTGTGTGTGTGTGTGTGTGTGTGTGTGTGTGTGTGTGTGAGAGAGAGAGAGAGAGAGAGGTTTTGATTATTGTTTTAATTGATATTTTTGTTACTGCTTTGATTATGACTTTTATAGAAAAGCAGGATGATAATAAACCCCCCGATAGGCCATACTGCCCCGTTGGAAGCAAGTCCCACAGCTCAGAGGCAGGGCACCTGATTTGCATGCAGAAGGCCTCAGGTTCATTCCTTGGCAGCCAAGTAGGGCTGGGAGAGACTCCTGCCTGCAACCTTAGAGAAGCTGCTGCCGGTCAGTGTAGACAATACTGCGCTAGATGGACCAAGAGCCTGACTCAGTATAAGGCAGCTTCCTGTGTTCCTGATAGTGTAGACTCCTGTTAGTGGAGCCTGAGGTAGTGGGACTTGAGTAAACATGGCCAGGACTGGGCTGCCCAAGTAAGTTACCTAGGAAAGATAACCCGGGAAGCGGCCTTTTACCACGTCAGAACGTTGGCCCATCTAACCCAGTACCACACTGACTGGCAGTGGCTCTCCGAAGCTTCAGGCCAAAGTCTTTCCCAGCCCTTCGCACCTGGGATCTTCAACACGCCAGGCAGGTGCTGTTCTACGGAGCTACGATCCTTCCCACGCCCAGCTGGGCAGCAGCTGCAGAGCAACGTGTGTTGCAAGCGGTGGTCCCTCCCTGTGCCTGCACAAAAGGACCGTCTTGCACCTCTGCGTTGAAGCTAGCCTCACTGCTACTAGGTTCCAAAGCCCCTGTGAGTCAGCATGGCAGCGTTGTGTAAGGAGCACTTCGGGGAAGATTAGGGGGTGGGAGTGGAAGGAGGTGGGGCCACCCCCCAGGGCCTCACACGAGCTGGTGCGATGCAGAAGCTCAGAGTGTGAGCCATCAACCGGGAAGTCCCTGTTTTAAATGGCACTCGTGAGGTTCTTAGCCTCTGTTCGTAGCCCCCTCATCTGCGACGTGTGGCCAGTCTTATGGGTTTATATGAATTGTTTTGAGCACTCGAGGCCAGCACGGCATAATTGCTAAGTATCACTGATAACGAGTGCAGGATCGGCAGCCTTGTGCCTCCTTGCCCCAGCAAAGGTGCTGAAAGGACCTTGAATAGGATCCTGAGGCAAGGAGTGGGCCGTTTTGTCTTGCGTAGAGTGCTCCTTTGAGTGCCACTGTGAAAGCAGAGACTTGTGCCACAACCTTTACAGCTGTGGTATCGGAGAGGAGAGCTGGTCTTGTGGTAGCAAGCATGACTTGTCCTCATAGCTAAGCAGAGTCTGCCCTGGTTGCATCTGAATGGGAGACTTGATGTGTGAGCACTGCAAGATATTCCCTTCAGAGGATGAAGCTGCTCTGGGAAGAGCAGAAGGTTTCAAGTTCCCTCCCTGGTTTCTCCAAGATAGGGCTGAGAGAGATCCCTGCCTGCAACCTTGGAGAAGCTGCTGCCAGTCTGTGAAGACAGTACTGAGCTAGATAGACCAATGGTCTGCCTCAGTATATGGCAGTTTCCTATGTTCCTATCTGTCAGTAAAACTGGTTGAGGGCTGAAACATGTTTTTGACTTCCTTTTCTTCAAGCCTGGGAGTCAGTTGCTTGCTTGAGGAATGATCTGAGTCAATCAAATCATGTCTCGGATCAGTGACATTTTGTGTAGGTGACCTACAGGGTGATGATGGAATAAGATTTGCCCATATGAATCGGCCAGAGCCCTCTGTTCAGCACCTCAGCCCTGCTCATGGCACCGCCACTAATGAAGAGATGGTTGGCGGGGACTAGAGGCAGGACCTTTTCAGCTGTGGCCCCTCGGCTTTGGGGAAAAACCCCACCACCAAGAGCTTCACTGTATTCCCTCCCTCAGGGTTTTTTAAAAAAAACAACTACTAAAGACCCATCTTTTTCGAGAGGATTGTGAATGTTTTATCTGTTTCTCATATCTGGTGGTTTTTACCTATTTTAACTTTCTAATTTGTAACTTTTAAATTTAGTTTTAATTGGGTCTTGTTTTTACTTAATTTCTATTAGTTTTATATAGTTTTTATGTTTAATCTGTTTTATTAATTTTGTGAGCTGCCGTAAGCAGTAGTGCACTGGAAGGCCAGGCCATAAATATTTTAAATAAATCAATAGTCACTTGCTCTCTGGGAACTGGCTAAAAAGTGTGCCATCCATGTTTATGTTGGAGAGACATCCCGTGGCCAAGGAATGGCATTTCCAGAGTGCCTGTGGCTATATTAGTTGAATGCAGCTGGCTGGGTCCCAGAGGAGAGTTTTCATTGAGATTATATTCTTTAGATTTCGAGCTCTCTGTCATGCAGTTGAAGGAAGCTGTTCAAAGGTGGCAAAACTGTGATTCCCTGGAAGTGATTCTAGATCATTTCAGACAGAGAATGTTGCGAGAAAGAGGAAGTAGAGAGTTCCCCAGATAATGTGCAGGAGTGTTTTCCATGTGTGTGGCTGGCAAAAGCTTACTTAGAAATGCCTCCTGAGGTTGTTCTGTGAGGCTAGCGGTCAGCATCCCAGGGGTTCACAGAAGAGCCAGGCTGGAGGATACACGCCAGAACCAGAGTTCCAAACTTCCAGCAGGGTTCTTTGACTTTCCTGGCAGGTAAACACAAGCTGGTGTCCTAGGAAGGAGGCGGGCTAAGTCCCTGCTAACTGAGCAAAGAGGCACCTTTTAAAAGTGGTGATTCTCTTGACTGAGCAGGGGGAGAGCAACTGGCCCTCTCCATCCCCAGCACAGCATCCCTCCAGGGGCTGTTGCTGGGTGCCACCTTGTGTTTATTCTTAGATGGTGAGCCCTTTGGGGACAGGGAGCCATCTTTCTTTATTAATTTCTATTTCTCTATACATGTTCTTAAGGAACTTTTGTTGAAAAGCCATGTATAAATATTTGTTGTAGTAGTCATAGAAATGGTAATGGATGGGGTCAGATTCATGAAGTGGGCTCATCCATAAAAGCTTTTGCCACAGTAAAGCTGGTCATCCTTAAGGTGTGACAGGGCCCTTTGCTTCTGTTGCCGCAGAATACAAATACCTCTCTCATCTTTCTCTCCGGCAGTTGTTGACCCTAGTTGCTGGTGTTTTCTTCACTTGTGGGGGGGCTCTAGCCGTTGGGCAGGGCTCCCTGCAGCTTCCTCTGTTGACTTGCCTTTGGGGTTTGCTGCTGTCTTCCTGAGGAAGCGCAGGTGGGTTGGGGCTTCCTCCTGCCTCCCCTGTCTAGCTTACCTTCACCCCGCCCTCCTATAGTTCCGTTTGCCCTTTCTTTTCTACAGCTGCTCCCTTCCACACTGCCTCATCTGAGTATTGCTTACAGCTGGGCAGTGGGGGCGTGGGGGGCGTGGGTATGGACAGTGGGTTAGTCTGGGTGTTACCCAGCAAACTGCCGAATGGAAGCGGAACAGGCTGCTTTTGATCAGGCCTGATTCCTGCTGCGCGGGGTAAGCAGTTGTGAAGCTTTCCTTAAGTTGGTGAATCTTTTTTGCCCCTTGCCCCAGCTATCCCTCTTTAGACTCGGTATGAGTGACACTGTCCCTCACCCGATACCTTCATGGCCGAGCAGGATTTCGAACCCAGCCCATTCAGGTTCCAGGCTGCCTACTAGCCCAGAGTGGTTATCAACAATGGTGATCATGCCTGGTGTTTCAATAGCACTTTTTATAACTGCTCAGAGCACGTCACATATATTATTTACATAGGAAGCTGTCTTATACCAAGTCAGACCTTTGGTCCATCTAGCTCAGTATAGTCTACACAGACTGGCAGTGGCTTCTCCAGGATGACAATATTTCTGTAATCAAGGGTAGCCCTCTCAAGGTGAGGCAAAGTGAGCTGGTCACCTCAGGCGGTGGATTATTGAGGGCTGCAAAATGTCCCTTTCTGCCATCGGAGTAGCCCTTTGGGACCAAGCTGAGAAGTGTGAGTAAAGAAGAGAAGACTGCTGGCAACATTTCCTCCCACCCCTTGCCCCCAGCCCTAAGCCACTTACAGGGATCAGTTTTGAAAGGGGGCTGGTCTCCACTGGGCACATGGGGCATTTGACACCTTGCGTCAGGCACCGCAATACCTTGGGTCACCCTGTCAGTAATCCTTATTACAGTAATCCCTTCAAGATAGCTCAGTATTCCCATCCCCATGTTGCAGATTGGGGCGCTGGGGCTGATAGCGGGTTAAAGATGCCCAGTGTGTTCAGCACAGAGCTGCGATTTAAATTGAGGATCTCCTGGCTCATAGCAGATGCTGTTAACTTCTATTTTGCACCAGCTCTATAGAAGGAAGTGACTCTACCTACTGAGGGTAGCATTAGGATCTGTGACTTCAAATCTGGAAGTCAGTATATTAAACTGCTGACAATATAGTATAGCACCCAATGATTTCTACATGAGCATGTAGGAAATGTAAAGTGGTATGTGAAAACTCACTGAAATTGGAAGGATTGTAACCTTCCTTTTCTGGTTTGAACAGAAAACCCACATTCCGTAGCTGACTCTACCCAAAATCTGCTGTCAAACGATATACTCTTGTATGTCTACATGCTTCATTTGCATTATTTATTCTTAGAGCAAATTTGTTGGAGTAGGGTTTTCGTACCTTGGAATTATTTTGAAGGATCTCTGGGATTATGAATTAGTAAGTAATGTCTACTCTCTCTCTCTCTCCTCCCCCCCTTTTAAAATTTTTTAAAAATAGGTTCTTACAAGATTTTTGGGCTCCTCTTCACCAGTCCTTTACTGGTTTTTTGCTCATCTCCTTCATGACCACGAACCTCTCCTGCAGAACAGAGACCAATCTACGGGGCATGCTACACTCCACTTTGAGAAGCCTTCCTTAGGCAATTCTCTTCCGAGCGGGAACAGAAATGAAAACCTGGTGCTAGCACTCTTGAGTAACTGGCGACAGACTACCACTCTCACCAAATGCATTCTAGCATATGTCCTTTCCTATTGGCTGCTGGGGCTGGTTCTTCACTGTAATTTCTTTCCTTGGACATAAGAGCTTGAGAAACCACCACATGGGTAGCCAGCTTTCTGATGGGAACACAGTGACTGAACATATTTCAGCTTTGCACTGTTTTGGAGCCAAGTAATCTCTCAAACCTTCTGTGAAGGTATTCTTGTATGCATTAAATTGAGACACAAATTAGGCAAGGAGAATCACCACCAATTTTGCCTGCCATTGTGAGAAAGTATAAGTGTCCAGCTTTCACCAGAAACAAAAGCATGCATAGTGTACACGCACACACACAATTTCTGCAATTAGCTAATATATTAAAAAGCCATAGGAATATAGGAGGCTGCCTGATACTGAGTCAGACCACTGGTCCATTTGGCTCAGTATTGTCTACACAGACTGGCGGCGGCTTCTCCAAGGTTTCAGGCCGGAGTCTTTCCCAGCCCTACTTGGAGATGCCAGGGATTGAACCTGGGACCTTCTGCATGCAAAGCAAATGCCTTACCAGTTCTAATATCAATACTCCAGCATGACACCCCCCTCCCAAAAGGAAGTCAAGGCTATGTTATACAGCTAAAGAGGTGGAGTTGTGCCAATAGGAATATGCTTTGTTTCCAAAGACCAGGTTATCAGGGAGCAGGTTAAGCCCCCACTCCAGGGATGTCCCGGAGTCTACATCCTTTCTCTTACCTAAGTGAATAGTTTCCATTTCCATTTCCTCCTATGGAAAGTGAGGTTCTGCACTTTGGGATGGTGTTGCAGTGGGCTTTGGCACAGACCCTGGCTGGGCCCCACTGACAGGGATCCTGCAGGAAAGTGCACTCTCAGGGCACAGATACAAACTGAACTTCCTTGCAACATGCAAGCCCTCCATCTCCACATCAGTGAGGGCATTTTGCCGGTAGATCAACAGAAGCTGTGTGTAACGGTATAATTCTTTTCTAATCCTGTATAATGGGTCTATGTGGACAGCAGGTGGTGAGTCATTGCTCAGGCACTGCTTCTCTTTTGGTCACATCTTCTGTCATTTCACTAATGCAGCCATTTTTTCTTTTGTTGCCTTCTGTAATGGGCATTTCTGTGCGCTGGATGTGTTCAGTCATCTCTTCTGTGCAGCTGGTATAGACAGTTCTTCTTTGTAGTCCTTGTACTTTACACGTATGGGCTCTGTGCATGCGTGGAGGCCCATCCGGGAACTTTCCAAGCTCCTCTTAGCTCTCAAGTTCAGGTGGGAAAGAGCCCCACCTCCATCTCTCTCTCTCTCTCTCTCTCTCCCTCCCCAAGTGCCTCTCCTGTTCCTTAGTTCTCCTTCATCCACTGCATTCTTTAATTTGCCGGCGGCTCAGAAAACCTCTGGCTCTGGGAGACTATTGCTCTCTTTCTCTTTAATCTTTAGTCACCTTTTATTCTGACCTCTAAATGTTATTTTCCTGTTCATTTGCCCCCCCTCTTCTTTTATCACCCCCTCCTTTTCCCCTCATTCCCATGTCCCACGGGGGTGTATGGCCAACAAAGTCACTTTGAAAAGGTGCAGAGCTTGCTGTGCAAAAGTTCCTGCTTTGGACGGCCACCAGCTCAGCCTTCTTTTTTTGGGAGAAACCCATATCACAGACTCCTATTCCGACTGCCAAAATTTTACCCACCAGGCATGCTGCAATAGGGCAGCGAGATTGAGAGCCAATCTCAATCCTCCTGCCTAAGCAAATAGTGACTATGCCCTCCGTCCCATCCCATTAGGACACCACTACCACAGGGACTGGGCTGGTACCTCTGGTATCTACCACTACCATGAGATGGCCTGCCACTGTGCAGTACGCTTGTGCTCCCTTGGGACCAACAGGGTCTTCGGTTCCCACTGCACCACTGCCCATGCCAGCGCCAGCAGAGAAGCTTAAAAAGAGGAAACATCTTCAGATGGACATAGATCCACCTAAAAAGAAAAAGAAGTTGGCTATTTTGGTCCCGCTTCCTGGAACCCAGTGGAACATCCTTTGGAGCAATCCTCAGGGCATAACTTCCGAGGATCTCGAAGAAACCACCGGTGTCAATGAGTTCTGTCCTCATACAGGCCTCTCCAATTTGAAGGGAACCCATGCTGATACCGACCCCGAGGTTGCAACTGACCCCACGGATACCAACGTGCTCCAATAGCCGCTCCGACCAAGGAGATGACTTTGAAGGATCGGAGCTTGGAAACCACCCAGACTACTCCCCAGTGAGGGCCTTGGGACATGAATAGTCACTTGGTCCCTACGATCGGTACTGAACACAGTGCGGCTTACGTTTTCTCTCATGCTCCAAAGTTAATTATGAACCTTTCTACAGTGTTCACTTCGGCAGCGATGGTAGGGTTCGATACTATGGATGTACACCATTAGAGCTGCCTTCAGCTCCCTCCCAATCAGACACTCATACGGGTGCTCAGTTGCCCCATTACTCAACAGATGACTCGGATGTACAGTCATTTTTATGTGGCTTTCTATGTGGTTTGCATGGCCCCGTTCAAGCAAATGGAGTGCCTGTTTGTAGCCTATGGGCCTCCACATCAGGAATGCTGTCACCATCCATCAAACTGAGCTACCAGCTGGCGGGCCATCAACCCGTTACTGCTACGGGCACACTCGATGCGAGCACAAGCCGCTTCAACAGCCTTTGACTGTGGAATCCCTATTGAATCCATCTGTAAGACTGCCGTGTGGGCTTTGCTGGTGTCCTTCATTCATCGTTATGCACTGGTTGTACCTCCCCAGCGAGATACTGCCTTTGGGAGAGCAGTTCTCCAATCAGTTTTTGCTTGACAGTCTCACCTGCACCCTTCTCCAGGTATGCCAGCTTGTTATGCACCCATATGTGTGAAGAACAGGGACCACAACGAAGAACCTGCAGTTGCTTACCTGTAAGTGAAATTCTTCTAGTGGTCATCTGTACCTCCTAACCTCCCCACTGCAGGTGGTAGTGGCAGACTTGGTGATTAAGGGGCAGCAGAGACACTTGGAGATATATAGTAGCGCTATGGAGGCCCTTTCCTGCCTAAACTTGATTGCTAAGAAGAGCTTGGGAAGTTTCTGAATGGTTTCCACGTCTGTGCAGAGCCCATATGTTTGAAGGTGCAGGTGACCACTTGAAGAACATCAGTAACAGGTAAGCAACCTGAGGTTCTTTCTTTGAAAACTTGTTCCATTGCCCTGAAAACACGTTGTATCAGGGTAAAACATTAATAGGTAAACTGCTCAAAACAGTTGTGTAAATCATCTGTTGTTCACAGTAAAGGAGTAATATTTTAAAACAAAGATGTACCTGGCAGATTTGCAACAAGCATTCTACATTCTAAGATCAATAAACCTTTGGTGAGGTTTTTTTTTAATCTTCTGGTGCTTCATGGAAATAAAATCACTTTCATCACTCTTCCCAAGGCCACTTATGTAGTCGTATTTTAGTTGTATAGTCATCTGAGCTTTAATGTATTGCCTGTGTCCATCAAATACACCTTTAGCCATCTATCAGCTAAGCAAGCATTAGCTTTTAACCAGTAGTTGCTGCTTCAGCTGAGCCAAGTGGCAACACTTAATATGCCAGTGTTCACACACAAGGGGTACAACTTTGCAAAGCAAAAAACTTTTAAAGAAAAAGGATATTGTGTTTTGAGTCCTATTTTTTCACTTGTATGAGGCTAAGCTGTGGGATATGGATATACAGTAGTAACTCAGGCCCTAGTGATGAACTCAGTCTGGGTGTGAAACAGGTCACTCATAAATAAGGTAATGGTTTCTGTGTAGGCAGGGACTGCCCTAGGTATGCAGAAGTATACTGGTTTGTAAATCAATATTAAAAATATGTTTAGAAGCTCAAATTCACACAACCTTTTGACCTTAAATAATGTTAAAAACACACACCAGAACTCATTAAGGCTCTACGCCCTGAGCCTTTTGGAAGGGTGGTATAAAAGTTTTAATAATAAATAAATAATAATAAATAAATACACACGATCTGGGTGTAGAGCCGAAAGGGGGGTTGCGGAGAGAGCGGGCTTGATCTGCTCTCCCCGCAGACGATCCCTGGCCCATTGCCCACCCAGATGAGCAGTGGCTTTGCTCAAGTGTTTTGGGGCCTGGCCGCGGCTTCTCTGGCAGCTCCAGTGGTTGAGCGAAAGGAAGTTCTGCTGTGCGGCGCCCGGCCCTGCGGAGCCCCAGTAATGCACCATGCGAGTGTGTCTGCTGCAGCTGCAAGCAGCCACATGATCAGAGAAACAGGGAGAGCAGGGCACGCACGCCACTATCCTCGTTCAAGTGGGGGGGGGCATTTAAGTGGGCTTGCCACCGGGAGCCATACATCTCCCATTGCAGCACATGACCAGCCGAAACCAGGCTGGGCTCCCTTAGCCTGGTTTCGGCTGGTCGTGAGAACCACCTCAGTGTCTGAAAAGACAGAATCTTCTTTGCTACCTTTTGTTTGAGGTGGGGAGAAGGACACAGTGCTGCTGCCCAGTCGCTGCTACACTGAAATCCTGAAATTCCCCATTGTTACCTGTGTGCAGCTCCCAATTCTGCCCCCAAGGAGGAAAGTGAGCAGGGTGGGTCTCAAGGAACTGAAAGACAGGCTGGCTGCTTATGAATTGAGTCTTTGGTTAAAAGCAGCTGAGACAGAATGGTGAGTGTGTGTGTCTGTGTGTGTGTTGTACTTTCCAAATAGCCCCAAACCTGACCCACCCTCCCCTCTCTTGCACAGCAAGAGAATGTCTCAAGCTACGGAGCAGAGAAAGGAGTCCTCCCCCGCCCTCCAGTGAGCCCTGAACAACCGTTCCAGCCTGAAGAACTGAGCAGTAGCAATTCTCTTAGGAATTCACGGCAATATTTTGTTGCAGGTACCACTTATTTAGATCTAATTTTGTTTTTTAAATCCTAAGAGGAGCAACAATAAATATCAGGAAAGAGCAGCAGAAAGCCTTTTCTTAATCAATCCTTATTGTTGTTTAAGCACAGGCCATTACAGCTTATTTGAACAATTGGTACCTCTACAGCAAGCCATGCTATACTTACATACATACATTTATATACCATATTTCAACTAAAGTTCTCAAGCAGTTTACACAGAGAAAACAATAAGAAATATAAGATGGATCTCTGTCCCCAAAGGGCTTACAGGAGCTAGCATGGTATAGTGCTTAAGAGTGCTGGATTAGGACAGGGGAGACCTGAGTTCAAATCCCCATTCAGCCATGATACTAGCTGGGTGACTCTGGGCCAGTCACTTCTCTCTCAGCCTAACCTACTTCACAGGGTTGTTGTGAGGAGAAACTCAAGTATGTAGTACATCGCTCTGGGCTCCTTGGAGGAAGAGCGGGATATAAAATGTAATAAATAAATAAATAAATAAAATAAAAAGAAACAAAGTAGACACCAGTAGCAGCCACTGGTGGGATGTTGTGCTGGGGCTAGATAGAGCCAGTTGCTCTCCCCCTGCTAAATATAAGAGAATCACCATTTTGAAAGGTGCTATTTTTGCTCAGTTAGCTACAACCAAAGCATGATTCTACCATGAAAGCTATACAAAACAAAAAGAATTCAAGAGATGTATGAATTAGATAGTAACAATCTGCAGAATACGGATAAATGCAAATTAGCTTTTTGTTTCTTTGACTAAATATTCTAGGGGGTGATGGAGTAATGAATCCCGATTAGGTGGTCTCGAGGGTTTGCCATGGGGATGAAAGTGAGATTTGAATGTGAATCTTACTTATGCACACCACTATGAATGTTTGCTTTCTGGCCAATGAAAATTTCAAGTAGAAACTGGTTTAAGGGTGGGGGTGGGGAGCTCATGTGTGAACATTTCCTAAAAGATTATAGTGGTGTGTAGGAGAATTTTGATAGGCCACAGATGGCAAGAACTACAGCTTCAATAGGCTGTCACTCGCCAGAAATGTACAAGTGAAACTCGGAAAATTAGAATATCGTGCAAAAGTCCATTAATTTCAGTAATGCAAATTAAAAGGTGAAGCTGATATATGAGACAGACGCATTACATGCAAAGCGAGATAAGTCAAGCCTTAATTTGTTATAATTGTGATGATCATGGCGTACAGCTCATGAAAACCCCAAATCCACAATCTCAGAAAATTAGAATATTACATGGAACCAAGAAGACAAGGATTGTAGAATAGAACAATATCGGACCTCTGAAAAGTATAAGCATGCATATGTATTCAGTACTTGGTTTGGGCCCCTTTTGCAGCAATTACTGCCTCAATGCGGCGTGGCATGGATGCTATCAGCCTGTGGCACTGCTGAGGTGTTATGGAAGACCAGGATGCTTCATTAGCAGCCTTCAGCAATTCTGCATTGTTTGTTCTCATGTCTCTCATCCTTCTCTTGGCAATGCCCCATAGATTCTCTGTGGGGTCAGGTCAGGCGAGTTTACTGGCCAGACAAGCACAGTACACTGTATACTTTTCAGAGGTCCAATATTGTTCTATTCTTCAATCCTTGTCTTCTTGGTTGCATGTAATATTCTAATTTTCTGAGATTGTGGATTTGGGGTTTTCATGAGCTGTACGCCATGATCATCACAATTATAACAAATTAAGGCTTGATTTATCTCGCTTTGCATGTAATGCGTCTGTCTCATATATCAGTTTCACCTTTTAATTTGCATTACTGAAATTAATGGACTTTTGCACAATATTCTATTTTTCCGAGTTTCACCTGTATGGCCAGAAACGAACCAGTTCTGATGCTACTTGCCTTCTCAGACAAATACAATGGGGGCAAGCCGAGAGTGGCCCCTCTGCAGATGCGCCAAATACTTGTTGTGCCACATGATGGCCTGCACTTCTAGCCTGTCCTTTTTCTAAATAATTGTTTAGGTAGAGTCTGTATGACTCACACTGGCCTATTATATATATTGAGTAACAAATATGATGACTATTTACCGCTTTTCAACAAAAGTTCCCAAAGCAGTTTACATACATACACATAAAATGGTTCCTTGTCCCCAAAGGGCACACAATCTTAAAAACAAAAACACAAGATAGACACCAGCAACAGCCAATAGAGGGATGCTGTGCTGGGGATGGATAAGGCCAGTTGCTTTCCCTCTGCTAAACGAAATCAATCACCACTAACAAGGTGCCTCTTTGCTCAGTTAGCAGCAGGGGTTATGCACGCAGCACGTGTGAAGAGAGGCTGACGTTCGGACTTTCTGCCTCGTGTCCCTCCCAACGCTTTGGGCCTCCCTTACAACCCCTCCCTTGACCCACGGGAAAGCACTCTGCTGCGCATGCTTGTGAGAAGGGGGGCAGAACCTCGCCAAAAGGACAGCGGCGTTTTGAGAAAGCTTGCAACCCGAAGCAGCTCTCTGAAAACTTCCTCGGCAAGTCAAAAGTCCGACTCCTTCCGCGCCAGAGAGAGAGGAAGTTGTCCGTCGGCCACCGGGGAGCAGGACTCGGGAGGCGCTGACCGACAGGGGAATTGGCGGGCGCCGCCGAGCCAAGCCCGGCGGCTGCAATGCGGACTCCCGGCCTGCCCGGCTGAGGGAGGCGCTGCGGCGGGAGGCCTCGGCCCCTGGCGGGCGGGGGTGTGTGCCGGCGCCGGCTGGTCTCCTCCCCTCCTCATCCGCCGGCGGGGCCGCTGCTCGCTCCCTCCCTCTCTCCCTCCCTGCCGGGCGGTCCTGGCGTTGCCAGAGGCCGCCGCCGCCGCCACCACCACCACCGCTCGGTGGGGTCTGGACGGGGGAGGCGAGCCGCCGCCATCGCCGCCATGAAGGAATGCGAGTATCGGCAAATCCCGCCGGGCACGCCGGCTGCGCCGCCTTCCTCGGAGCCGGCGGCCGTAGCCTCGGCAGCAGCAGCAGCAGCAGCCGCCCCGACTCCGGCGCCCCGGCCCCGCCGCAAATGGGAGGTCTTCCCCGGGCGGAACCGCTTCTACTGCGGCGGCCGCCTGATGCTGGCGCGGCACAGCGGCGTCTTCCTCCTCACGCTCGGCCTCATCGTGGTCACCAGCGGCCTCTTCTTCGCCTTCGAGTGAGTCGCGAGAGCCGCGCAGCCCCCCGCCGGACTCCGGGCAGGGAGGAGAGACCCTCCCCGGCCTCGCCGCGCGCTCTTTCCGCCTCGGACCTTCTCGGGGCTCTTGGGAGGAGGACTCGTCGCGGTGGTGGTGGAGCTGCTGAAAGGAGCCGCCGCCTCCTCCTGCTGCTCCTCCGTCCTCCTGCCCGGCTGCAAAGGGCGCACCGAGCAGCCGAAGGGCTCCCGGTCTCAAAAACGGGCCCTGGAAGAGGGTGGGCTG
Organism: Hemicordylus capensis; assembly: GCF_027244095.1. NCBI lineage: Eukaryota > Metazoa > Chordata > Lepidosauria > Squamata > Cordylidae > Hemicordylus > Hemicordylus capensis. The sequence continues at coordinate 11,426,595 of NC_069663.1, forward strand.
AATTAAGCGCGGACAGGAGCTCCCTTGCACTCCAGCCCGCCCCAGTCGTGGCTGCGCACCGTGGGGGGCTCTGTCTGGAGTGGGGGGCTCCGTACTTCGGAGGGAAGTCTCGCTAGTTGAGGGGAAAGGGGACTAAGTGGGTGGGGGGAGCATGGTTGAAGCTGAGGAGAGCAGGCCCGGTGCAGAGAGGAAAGCGCCTTCCCCCGCTTTCTCACAACACACTACTAGCAGTGATGCAGACTGGTCCGGCAGGAGGTTTATGATGGACCAAAGGAAGTGCTTCTTCACACTGTGCCTACTGAACCTGTGCAACTCAGTGCCACAAGATGTGGGGATGGCCATTAGCTTAAAGAGCTTTAAAGGGGGATTAGACAGTTTCGTGGAGAAAAACAAATCTGTCAAAAGCTGCTGGTCTTGATGGCTATATGCTACCTTCAGAGGCAGGATGTTTCCGAATACTAGTTATAGGGGAGCAGCAGCAGGAGAGGGGGCATGCCTTCATCTCCTGCAGTGGACTTCCCCAAGGCGTTTGGTGGGTCACTGGGGGAAATGGTCTGCTGCACAAGATAGGCTTTGGCCTGATCTGGCATAACCTTTCTTATGTTTACAATAAACCTGTTACTTCTTATGGTGCCATGAGACATTTTATTTGCTTGCACATGTGTGCGCATGTTTCATTGCAAATGAAAAGACAAGCATGCATAGCCATTTTTTTTAATGTCCCTGTGTTGGAACGCTAAATGTGTTAGATAAAATCATACAGAAAAAGTTCCTCAAAGACACTCTTTGAAAAGGAAGGGAGGAGATACTGAGGGGGAAGGAATTCCCCAGTTGGGGCTGTACCAAAAGGTCCCTGCTCTTCCGGATATTGAGCTCCCCAAAACACATAGTGCAAGTTCTTTCTTGGCAACACTTCTCTAAAACTTTCCCTTCTATGAGCTCAGGGTAGGTTCCCCTGCCATTTATTTTCATGTCAACCTTGCGAGTTATTTATTTATTTTTACATTTTATATCCTGTTCTTCCAAGGAGCCCAGAGTGGTGTACTACATACTTAGGTTTCTCCTCACAACAACCTTGTGAAGTAGGTTAGACTGAGAGAGAAGTGACTGGCCCAGAGTCACCCAGCTAGTTTCATGGCTGAATGGGGATTCGAACTCAGGTCTCCCCGGTCCTAGTCCAGCACTCTAGCCACTACACAAGGCTGTGTGATGGCTGAGCAGGGGCTTGAACCTGAGTATTAATTGAACACTATCCATTGTCACACAACTGGCTTTCCCCATGTTGGCAGTCTAGCCTCTCTCTGCCCCCCCAAAAGTGACTTTTTGTTTAAGATTTTGAAGGTAGAGCTAATATTAGCGAACCATAATAACTGAAATCAAATTTCCATATTTAGAGGCTACAGACCTGCTTTGAATATAACATCCTGGGGAAAATCAATAGGGGAGGGGCAGTTGCCTTTATGCTTGTGGTCCCTTTGGAAGCAGGAATGCCGGACTTCTTGGGTCTAGCTTGACGCTAGAATTCCTATCTTGTGTTTCTCTTTCTCCTACTACACACACATGGTTGCACACCCCAGGATTAGGACTTGTAGATGAGACCATTGAAGCTGAGGAAGCCATTTCTGTGGTTGTGAAAGAGCTCATCTCTTCTGATAAGGAAGAGTGCTTGATCAATAATGTACTCCCAGTCTGAGCAGCAAGGGGGTCATGAAGTTGAACCTTCATCATAACCCCATCGTTGCTCAGGCTAGGAGCACATTATTATTCAAGCACTCTTTTGCATCCACAGAAATGGCTTTCTTGACTCTACTTGTCTCTCCCTGTCCCCGGTTGCCTGGTGTTCCACAGGCTCCAGCCAAATGTCCCTGGCAAAGGCATTCCATCAGGAGTCCTAAAGCTTCACCTCAGTAATAGGTTCCGAGCATCATGGTGTCCCCCTCTTCCCTTTGAGACAGAGGACATCCTATTTTATTTATTTATTTATTAAAAAAATTTATACCACCCTTCCAAAAAGGCTCAGGGTGGTTTACATTAAAACACCATTAAAATCAATTAACAATTAAAACAGAAATTGTAAAACTGCATAAAATAATTAACAATTAAAACATCATAAAACACCAATTAAATAGCCAAACAATTTAAAAAGTTTTAAAAAGCTAAGAAAGCTTGGTTGAAGAGATGTGTTTTCAGAAGTTTCTTAAAAATTGCCAGAGATGGGGAGGCTCGTATCTTAGTAGGGAGCACATTCCACCATCTTGGGGCAGCAGCTGAGAAGGCCCGTCTCTGTGTAGCCACCAAACGAGTTGGCGGCAACTGGAGACGGACCTCCTCAAGTGACCTCAATGGGCGGTGGGGCACATAGCGAAGAAGACGCTCTCTCAAATACCTTCTCATTCTTGGGGTCCGTGAACTCTTCAAAATACTACATTAAAAAGTGGGCTGCCATTGTGAGTTATAATTGTGAGAGGCTCTCGGGTTCTCATCCCTTACAGCCTGTGGTGCAACTGAAATACCCACTTGTACCAAGTGCCATTAGATATCATGAGATGATGAGGCGGAAAAAGCTGATTTGCCTCTTGACTGTATCAAGGAATCTGAGTTTGCAACGACTGAGAGTTGCTATCTTGAGACAAATGATGTCAGCATTCAAGCAGCTAGCTTTGACTGGGATCTTGTGAGAGGCCATTGCCTCCAAAATCTAGATAGGAGCGCAGGCTTCTGTGGTGGTATCTATCTGTCCATCTGTCTTCAAGCTTTTCATTCCTAAATGCCTGTTATAAATGGATACCTTTTAAACAGAGAGCTGCCTGGAAGCCATGTTCCTAGATGTTCATGTGGGCTGGATGTGATATTTTGTGATGAAAGGATACTCTGTACATACTGAGAGGTGTGAGTCAGGTGTGTATATTTAGCCTTGTGGAAACAGGTAGAACTGGGACTACTGTATGGAGGCTGCTTGAAACCACTGCTGTTCCATGCTGCAGCTGTTTAGGATGTACCTGCTGGCATTTGTACTGAATGGTTTGTCTCCTGTGCTGCCAGGATTGCTTGGCAACAGTGTGGGAGCCATTTAGCTACCATGCACAGACATTTTCTAATCCATATTTTATATGTATGTATGTATGTCAATCTATAGACCACTCTTCAATAGGGATTACCAGGGTGGTGACTTCCATATCATGAGAAATGGCTCTGAATTTCTATGTAACATGCATCTCAGAGTCCTGTGAGGCTTTTAACCAGCTTTTAGCCAGAAATGGGACAACATCCTGCATGCATCACATTTCTAAGGTTACTGCCAACCAGGTGCCTAATTGGAAAGGTTGAAATACCTTCAAGAAACGTGTTTGGCTCCCATATTAAAGCCCCACTTAAGAGTCAGATCTTTCATTTTAAATTCACTGTCTGACTGGTGGACTGCATCTGCCTACTGGGATTAGCACTTAGGGATGAATTGTGGGTATGGGTGTTCACGGATGAATGTAAAAGGCTTATTGCATGTCCTTCTGTCCTTGCTCAAAAGAAAATTCAGGGGGCATCCATAGCAGATGACTTGGTGTTGATCTGGTGTGATTTCACAACTGAACTGAGGGATGCATCAGATTCCTTTTAATCCTCTCTTGGGTGGGTATCAGGAAGTATTTGGGCAGTTGCATGTATGTGTTGGAGCCTGTGTGATTATCAGTGCTTATAATAGTAAAATCCTTTTGCAGAGTGGGGCGGGCAGGAGAGAGTGTCTGGCATTTTCCTTATGTAAAGGGCTGTGTTTTCCAGAGCACTGGGCTTGTCTAAAGCCTCTGCTTGCGTGTCCAGCTCAGCTTGCCTTTGGGGGTTATTTAATCTTGGATTTTTAGCAGTTCGGCCGTAGAGATCAGAGCTTGCTATTTCTGACAGTGGCAGAGTAGCGCAGCCTGAGTTGTCATCAGGGTGAGTCTATACTACTGCAGATCCACGGATGACTTTTGTATTGAAGATAGATAGATAGATAAGTTTATTCGGTCATTGACCAGCAAATTTTTGTATTGAATGTCATCTGCACTTCAGGTGTAGTCCTAGCCCCAGGTTATCCTGCCCAGTACTATGATTGTTTTATAAAGCTGTCATCTTTCTCTGGACATGAACTGGCTTCTTGTTCATCCATCCACAGTATTTTGATTTCTTCCAATAATGTTGAAGGAAAGGCAGGAGATAAATAATCTAAATTCAGTTGTTTGCACAAACAGTTTCTTGAAATCCCTTCAGCCTTGGCATCATATTCTCTGACTTTGCTTCAGAGAAGTTGTTAATGCTGATATGAGGACCCCTAAACTGGCTTCATTTCTGTAATCTTTGTCCACCACGATCAAGAGATAGATAAAAAGTAAAGTAAAGGTAACGTGCTGTCGAGTCAGTGACGACTCCTGGCGCCCACAGAGCCCTGTGGTTGTCTTTGGTAGGAGGGGTTGACCATTGCCATCTCCCACGCAGTATGAGATGATGCCTTTCAGCATCTTCCTATATTGCTGCTGCCCAGTATAGGTGTTTCCCATACCAGTGGGGATTCAAACCAGCAACTTCTTGCTCCCTAGGCAAGTTACTTCTCTGCTGCACCATTAGGTGGCAGAAGGAGGAAGCGGGTCTTGGAACAACCAGAATGCTGGGAATGAGAATCTGAGGTAGCAGCAACCTTGGTTTGTGCCTGTAAACTAAAGATGAGACAATCAACATGTGGATGATTTAAAATTAGCCTTGAAAACAGCCCTGGGCCCTTTCAGGAGACAAGCTCTGCCGTTAAAAGACACAAGATCAGGCAAGGCCATTTTTCATGGTCGGCTGACAACCCTGCTAGTGCCAATGTCACAAAGTGCCTTGGCATCTGCGCTTGCCCTGTGTCTTCCACAGCCTTTCTGCCAAATGATCCCACTTACAAATCTGTTTCCCCCCAGAACAGAAATAGCATTAATTTCCCTCACGATGCACAGCTCGTTCCCACTTCTCTACTCAGATCAGCCACCCACCCGTTACCCTTGACAATTCTTATGTTCGGCACTGAGTTTCTCCATATTAATTTCCCTCTCTCGCAGATGTGCCTGCTTATCATGGGGATACATATGTGGTCTTTGATATGAAAACACTAAAAGTGTGTAAATGTAGTGAAGACCTCTGGATCTAAGCTCCTGCTTTCTAAAATGGATCTAGCCTGGATCTTCCCTGCAGCAAGGTGGCTTTTGTGCAGAAGACTAATTCTGAGTGGTTGGTGGAGATGAGGGGACTGGATTGCTGAAGTCTTAATCTTGGGTTGCAGAGCAAGGCGGAAATCGCTGTGCTTCGACAGCAAGAAGTGAAATTGCTGTGGAGAATTAAACTTGCTCTAACCAATTTACTGACTGTGTCTTCCAGCATAAATGGGCTGTGTTATGTCAATGAAATAGTGACAAAGGTGGTCACACTTATAAGACAAAACCAACTGGTAAAAAAAACACACCAAAACCAGGTCATTTGCTGTTTGACTGAAAGTCTTCACTTTGAATTGTGGGATGCAGCAATCGGTTCTGCTGGGAGGGGCTTGTGAGGAGATAAGAAGAACATCTTCAGAATGAATTAGGTTCAGAGATGGGCAACAGACTGTTTGGATCTGGAGGAAAGATTGAAGGAACTGGGCATGTTTAGCCTAGTGAAGAGAAGATTGAAGCGGGACATGATAGCACTCTTTAAATACTTGACAGGAGCAGACTGAATGGGCTTGACCTTCAGTTTCTGGAGGGCAGATTTCAGTTTGACATTAGAAGAAACTTAACAGTGGAATGAAATTACCAAGCATGGAAAGTGGGCTCCATCCTTGCTGGAGGTGTTCAAGTAGAGGCTGGAGAGCCCCCTGCTGGGGATTTCCTGCATCAAGCAGGGTTGTGTTAGATGGCCGACAAGGCCCCCCAGATAAATGCTCTAGCTCCAGTTTGTAGTTTTGCTTATTTCCGAATTTAAGGTGTAGTGGGGAAGGCTTTGAGGGAAGCCTAGGCCTCACTTAGAGCAATTGCTGGGAGGGTGACCCTTTCCAAATAAGGGAGGAAGCCTGGGAAAATCAAAACAGAAGGACTAATGTAGAGGACTGGGTGGGGAATACACTCACAGCCACCTACAGAAGAAGAAAGAGCCTCTTCTTGAGTTGTTCTATCCCAGGAGTGTGCTGAGGAAGCAGCTGTCTGAGAAGCTGCTGGGGAAATGGGAGGCCACAGCCAAGGAGGCTGGAGAAAGTAGGAAGATCCCTACCAGTTCAGTTAGACATGTGCGGGAAGTTACTTTCCTTTACTGTATTGCTTGAATCTGAATTGCCTGGTTAATGAAAATTCTCTCTCTTACAATCTGCTTTATGAAAAGACAATTGTTCTTACTGCATACCTTTAAAAAAATCTAATAATCCTTGTTGCTGAAATGTGCCACTCTTCATTTTGGGTCTGCCTTAGTCACATGGCTTTGGAAGCTTAGGACTGCAAAGCCCTTCTAGGGAGGGTTTTGCCACTTTACCTCTCTCCCCCCACCCCCAATGAATCTTGTGTGGAAAGGGTGGTTTGTTCCACATTAAAATAAAGTGGATGGTGGCAGCCTACCTTGATCTATTACAGTCAAGGATTCACCCCAGTGAACTTCCCCCTCCTCTTCTGGCTCTGGTAGGAGCTATAACATAAGGGAAAATTAGATCCTAGGAAAGTAGGGAAGAATTTACCCATGGAATATGCCATGACCACAAGTTGTGCTGTGAATGAATTTGTAAGGTGGATCAAGGGCCTGGTTTTTAAAAAGCCACAACTGTGTTTTTCTTTTCAGCTGTCCCTTTTTGGCTCATAACTTGACCTTGGCCATTCCTGTCATTGCTGGCATCTTGTTCTTCTTTGTCATCAGCTGCTTGCTGCAGACCAGCTTCAGAGACCCCGGTATCCTGCCCAGAGCCACCCCCAGTGAAGCTGCAGACCTGGAGAAATGGATAGGTGAGCCTCTAGTTTTCGCACTTTTCCTATGGCAAAATATTTTAAAATGCAACTAGTTCTTTGATAGCATCCAAGGCCATTTGAACACCTTCACTTCTTGAGTCTGAGGCATCTTTGGAAGGAGGCAAGGCAGCAGGACTGTCAGTTTTTCCCTGGAGAGACTTATCCTCGTGGAAACCCATGATGTCATTGAGCAGCAGGGCCCTTCCTTGTGATGTAGCGTCTGCTGTCTCCTCACCCTGTGCTCTCCACTTCAGAGCCAAATTACCACATGCTGTAGCAGACAGGGAAGGTTAGAGGCTTTCCGTACAAAAGCAGCATTGTGGCAGAAAGCAGTGGCCGCCTGATTGCTCACTTGGCACAAGGTATCTTCCCCAGCATGGAGCTCTTGATTTCCAGACTGGGCTCTAGTTAATGTTCCTTTGACACAAGGAATACAGAGGAAGGGCTTATGGCCAGCTTCTCAAGAATATCTGGGACTTGAGAGTGTGAATTAATCACAGTAGCAAAATGGTTCGAAAGTGGTGGTAGTTGACAAATTTTCAGCATGTATTCTCTTCAAATAAATGGAATTGCGAGTTCCCAGCTAACCATTGGTACCTAATCTTTCATGAGTAGGGTGAACAATTTCCCAGATGACTCAATCGGATAACTTGGTTCTGTTTCCTTGCCACACAGCTGTTCTTACTGTGGCTTCCAGAAGTAGAGCATGAGGCACCTTTTGCCTTGCAGTTATGGCAGTACTGGGTTCTGTCAAGGGGAGAGGGAATATGAATTAACCAGGAAGAGAGATCTGTTTCTTTGTTCAAGTATTGTTTCAACCCTCTATGGGTTGGAACAACGTCTGGTTCAGTTGGTGTGCTGAATTTCGATTTAGTCTTGATAAGTACCTTGGTCCCCAAATGACCCAAGGTCACTTCTGCCTTGGTCCCCAAATGAGCAAAAGATTTAATGCTGGCTCTCCATCCAGAAGAAAGGACTGACCAGATTATCTTTCACAAAGCTAGTTAAATATCTGTCTCTTGTCAGAGCGCAGGAAGCAAATATTCCCTAGAAATGTGTCTATAACTCAGGGTTGTAAATAATCACTTGTTTGCCTCTAGTGAGTAGGTATTTCCTCAAGGTGACCAGGTAGGGAACTTTAAAAAACAAAAAAACAAAATGATGAAATACTATAGCCTTGAAAACACTACAATCTCAAGTTTTTCTCTAATCAGAATTGGCTTCTGAAAGATCAGGAGCTTCTGATTCTGAACTTGATTTATGTCTCCATGGACTGTAGAGAACAGAACGGATTGAAACAGTTTCTCTACTCTTTAATGTATTGGTTTCTTCTTGATTTGGTGTCTGTATTTCCAAACATAGATCGGGGTTTTTTTCACATGCTGTAGAAGATGGAGGAATCTGAAGTAGGCAAGAGGATTTGATAATTGTATATGCTTATTATATATAGGAATGTAAGACCTAATAAGTAGTCTTACACAGTTATTAAAAACCATTTTGAAGGATTAGAAGGCACCTAAAATATTATATCAAATGCCTTAAAAATTTCACTTATAGTTCTAAAAGAAACTATTTCATAAGGTGCTTAGTGTTTCTGAAATGCTCTGCTTTAAAGCAATCTGTGCTTTAAAGCAAATGTAGAAATTTCAGCAAATCAAATCACAGATCTCCCATATAATGTGTAATTTGGTTGCCATTTGGGTTTTCTGTGTGCACCTGATCTTCCTAATCATGCTGTGCTTCTTGAATTTGCCTGGGTTAAAAATGCTAGTTATGAGAGGACACTTATACAAAATGGTTCATTATGAGAGTAACTTTGTAAAATCTGGATTAAGAGTGTGGATTGCTAATTTTTTTCCTAGTGTCTTTCAAAAAGGGAACATATTTTGGAGATTCAGGTGAGAGAAAGATAAGGAAGTGAGTGGGTGTCCTGTGGAGTTCTGCTAGATTAGGTGGATTCCTAAAGAGCAAGTTGGAAGTGCTAGGAGTAGACAAACATTGAAGCTGTTGGAGTGTTATAACTGGAATGCTTTTTAAAAAAAATAGTGCAGTTTAAAGTATTGAAATTGAATTATGCTTTTGTTGGGCTTTGAGCTGAAAGGTGTTGAACACTGTGTACTTGTACATTTTGTATGTGGGAAGTGGTGGTTTTATATTATAACCCACCCTTCATATTGTAACCCATCTCCTCCACCCAGGAGGAGATGAAATAAAAACCCCGTTAAATAAATCAGAAAAAACATAAAAGAGCTCTGCTTAAGTAGTGAACGAATTCTCAGGAAACCTGATGGTGATGCTTATGTTTGTGCACAATCCACAAAAAACCCTAAATATTTTGGGCCCTTGATACTTTGCTGGTTCCCAGGGACCATGCAGCAGAGGTGGGCAGACTTCTGTTTTGTCTGGTCTGCTTTTTTCAAAATACACTTGTGGCCCAAAGCGATTCTACTATCTTTAAAACTGGCAAAGCAAGAAATGCATACTCAGGATCTCTTAGTAGATAAGGCGTAAATTTCTGTTAAGTTATCCCGAATGTGCACTCCTTGCTTAAGGACATCAGACGAGACTTGCAGGCCTTCCGAGTCCAGTGCATTTCCCAAGAATACCAGTGACGAGCACACACTAGGTGGTCTACCAGAAGCTGATCTATGAAGCTGTAGCCATCTAGCCCAGCTTTGTCTGCTCTGACTGGCAGTGGCTCACCAGGGCCCTAAGCAGCGACTTTCCCAGCACCTGCTGCCTGGTGATACTGGGACATGAATCAGAGACCTTCAACATGCAAAGCTGGCGCTCTCTCACTGAGCTATGACTCTTCGGAAGGCCAGCAGCTCATAATCTACCTTCTGGCCCTCCTGAAGTTACACACAAAACACAATTCCACAGCCTCAGGCATGCAGTGTGGTGCTTGTTGTATCACATATCTGCAGCCAGGCTTGTAGCAGAAGAGGGCATAAAGACTGGAGACAACAGCTTGCCACCAATCCTTGTGTCTTGGAGAGATGCTGCTGAAGGTTAGGCTTCCTGTTCATTTTTCTGAAGGTGTATGAGCACTAGCAAGGGCAATGGTCAAAGGTCAGTGGGCAAGGTACACCTTCTGTTTTGAGGTCAGCTGAATCATGAAGCTTTCCCCGCCCTGAGCTGTTTTTCGTAAGCGAGTGTTAGGTGAGTTACTACTCTGCCCGGCCAGACTTCGCTGACAGCTCAGTCTTCTCCCCACTCTGTCCCCATCCCATTGCTTCAGTTCTGGAGAGGAGGTGGTTGTCAGACACCCATTTCTTCCAGGTCTCTCCTCATTGGCCAGACACCTTTCCAGGAGCTCCACCTGTTTCTGTGGGCCAGCATTTCCTGTAACAAGGATTCCCAGATGTTGTACAACTCCCGTAATCCTCAGGCAAAGGATATTGCAGCTGGGGATGACTGGAGTTGTAACCAACACCTGGAAATCCTTGTTACAGAGAACACTGCTGTAGACTTTGCTTCCTTCTCCAGTGCTGACCAGTGTTCTCTCTGATTTTTTTCATATGTGTGCGGAATGAGTTTTCTTCTGGGCGGCAGTATCAAGGCAGTGTGTGCACACGTATATTCAGAGTGGGACCTTCATGATTAAACCTGAGCGGGATCCAAAATCAACTGAGCGGATATTAAAAAAAAGTGTGAGCGCACACGCCTTAGAAGAAACACCGGTGCTGACCTACTCTGCCCTAAAAAGGCACCCTGGTGGCAGGCTTTTAAGAGGCCAGCTAAGCTCAGGGGCACCTTGAAGGGCCTCCTTGGTGCCGATGTCTCCCATCACCTGGGTAAGGATATGCTTCTCTCACTTTGTCAGGGCCTTAATCCTGAACACCAAGTTTTACAACTTTCAAACATTCAGCATGAGGGGTGTGTGTGTGTCTATATAAAAGAAGCTCTGCAAAAAGACTTCTGCTCCACAGAATTTCTAAGTGGGTCAGTGTGTCCTAAGGCAGGGACTTAGTGACAAGATTGTCACGTTACATCCAGGTCTGCCATTCACCCCGGAAGAGCTTAACGTGTGGATGTTCTTGCCTTCACAGACAGTCTGGGCACCTCCACCTATCGGCCGCCTCCCCGCACTATGGAAATTGTTATAAACAAGTACATGGTGAAGTTGAAATACTGCTACACGTGCAAAATGTTCCGTCCTCCCAGGACCTCCCACTGCAGTGTCTGTGACAACTGTGTAGGTAAGTTCAAGGTGAGATTTCCTACAGGCAATTAGGGGTTTAGGTTCAGGTTTTCCATAATCTTTCTCCTTTATCTGAAGGCAGCCTGAAATTTGAAGGCAGAGACTTGAACTGCAGACAGGGTACCTTCCTCTTGCCAGTCATTCATCTGTGCATTATGGCCTCTGGGTATATGGGGAAGAGAGTACAAAATTGCCCTTTTGTTTGTATCAGCATCCTGTTCACAAAACAGATAGTCATGCAGTTCACATGCTTATAATTAGGGTAGGCCTAGTTTGGGAGCTGTGCACACTCCTGTTTTGTGATCATGTGTGAGGGAAACAGCAAGGTCAGAGCGGGGAGAAGTGATTGTCTGGGAGAGAGGAGCTGGATCAGATCGTGATTCCTCCTACCGTTGTAAAGCAAATTTCTCTCAAATTTGAGAGAAAACCCTATGAGGAGAGACTATGCCTTTGCGGAGCTGCTCCCGAAACATTGATGCATTCACTGTTACATTGTCCACTTTATACTGATGAAAGAGATTTATTTTTATCTCAGTATCTGAAAGATCTCCAAAGCCACTCAGTGGAGACAATTCTTATATGCTTATTAGAAGACAGGGACCCAACAATATCCCTGGTGGTTGCTAAATTTTGTTATACACTGACCAAACTAAGAGAAGCTAGAGCACAGCAATCGGTTACTGTCAAAGATTCCTGATTTTATATATTTGATGACATTTTAGACTTTGTTTCCATTATTGTTTTCTCTTTTTACTGTGTATATTCTGTGTATATTGATGTTTGATCTAAGATCGTAAATAAACATCAACAACAACAACAACAATAATAAAAGCACTGGGTATAAGGTAAGGGTGCTGACCGACCCAGCTCCTCTCTCCCAGAGATCACTTCCTCCCCCTTGGACCTTGCTTTTTCCCTTGCACATGATCACTGAATAGGAGCATGCACAGCTCCCGAACTAGGACAGGACACTTGTCCTACCCTAACTATAATCATGTGAACTGCCTTGATGGATGTTCAACTTAAGACTCCCCAGAATTAGCTTTTCTGGGGGTCAGGGAACATGCTAGTATTGGGCCTCAATACTGTTGTGCCCAGTCACCTTTTCCAGGTTCTAAAAAAACCCCGCTTTTTTGACGAGTGGAATCCTGCCATCTCAAAATCTTGCCCCAAATAGAAATGTGGACCTGGGAATCCTGAAAACAGTAGATGGGCAAACAACCCCTACTGTAAGAAGTGCAGCCGGAGTCCTTGGCATTAGGGACTATAAACTTGGGAAATTATTCTGGAGGCTCTTCAGCTCAGAATAATGCTTCACGCTTTGAGCCATATAATATTTTAGCCATGGCTTTGCCATATCTACCAGCAGGGGTTCCTTATTAGTATCTTGATTCTAATGGTCTTTGGTTGAATGCAATAAATGACTTCAGAGGCAAATGTGGAAGGTGATTAAAAGTTGCTGAATAGAAAGTCTGAGAGGCAGGCAAAAATGTTTCCACTTGAAGGAGATATTAGCCCCAAACCCCTCCTATTCTTGCATTGTTTGTAATGGTGACATTTTCCTGTACAATCTACTAGATTGGAGCAGACATTAAAGAACATATCAACATGTGGACAAAAGTGTGAGATATGCACAAACCACTAACTGGGTGCCTCTGGGCTAGTCACTTATCTCTCAGCCTAACCTACCTCACAGGGTTGTTGTGAGGACAAACATAACCATGCACACTGCTCTGGGCTCCTTGGAGGAAGAGCAGGATATAAATGTAAAGAAATAAACAAATTGTCTCCAGGATGTGTAGTGCTTTAGAGTGAGGGGGTGGTCTTGGTGGAAACAATCTGCTTCTTGAAGTAGGAGTCCTGGATGTTTGAACTGTGTCCTTTGCTGTCTGGGAGATGTTAGGGCAGGATGTTGGAGCCTTGGTGAAAGAGACTTCTAATGAGTCAACTTTTAAGCATCTAGTCTGAATATGGTTTTATTTTCCAAGCCAATTCCATGTGTAGTCATGCAGGAGAGAGTGAAGAGCACATGCAATTACTGACTCAGATTATAGAGTGTTAATTCAAGATGATGGACAGAGAGAAATCCCCCCCTCTCACAATACTAGAACCAGGGGTCATCCCATAAAACGGAAGGCCAGGAAATTTAAGACCAACAAAAGGAAGTACTTTTCCACACAGTGCATGATGGAATTCTGTGCCACGGGATGTGGTGATGTGAGCTTGGGTGGCTTTAAAAAGGGGAGTAGACAGTTTAATGGACAACAAAACTGTCAAAAGCTGCTGGTCCTGATGGCTGTAGGCTACCTCCAGGCTCCGAGGCAAGATGCCTCTCAATCCCAGTTGCAGGGGAGCAACAGCAGGAGAGAGGGCATGCCCTCACCTCTTGCCTGTGGGCTTCTTAGAGGCATCTAGTGGGCCACTGTGAGAAACAGGCTGCTGGACTAGATAGGCCTTGAGTCTGATCCAGCAGGGCTGTTGTTATGTTCTGAAGTTACCACGGAGGGCACTGCTGGCAGCCTGCCAGAGGAGTTTCAGGAAGAAATGAGATGAGGTATTCAGGTCCTTGAGGAAGGAAGTCCTTTTCTCCCTTAGCATTCTGCCACAGTATTGCTTAAGTCTGCATAACTTGAGGAGACAGTATGGTGGTGGAGGTGGGTAGGGTCCAGAAGAGAGAACACATGACAAGAATACTTCTCATACAAGTAAGGTTACTTGTTCTAGAGTTTTGTAACATGCATGGCTGTGACTGCACTGCAGTACAAAGGAATATACTTTATAATAGAACAGGGTAGATCCAAATAGAAAAGCCACTCAGCTGTTGGGGCTGGGCGTGGTGGGAGTTGTAGTCCAGCAACGTCTGGGGACCAAGATGTTGAGAACCCCTGGGGTAGATCAAGCAAAAATGCTGACTTTGAAATGAGAACAAGTTTTTAGCCTTAATGGTTGTGGAGGAAACTGGGACTAATTCATTTGCCGAAGGCTTGGAAAATAGCTGACAGCTGAATGGGATTTTTTAATAGTTGGAGACAGGGTCATGCCTGCTTTGTACATGGCTTTGTCTCTCTTTCCTAAGTGCTGAAGACGTGTCCATACCCCTAGATATGCTGTCTCTTCTTATCCTAGAGGAGATAAGAGGGATTTTGTGGAGGACATTGGGGGGGTGGGGAGTAAATGGGCTCCTCCTTATCCTCTTTAGCATACTTAGAAGGATGCCTAGAACAAATAAAGATTTTTGTTAAGTAATTCTACCTCTGAATATCCTAGTCTGGGGCCACCATGGCTATATTTCTAGGTGCTGTGACTCCCTGGCACCTAGGATTTGGCAAGCCCTGACCCGTAGCTCTCTTTCTGCCTACTGCCCTCACCTATAGTGGCTATTGTATGAATTTTATATATGTAAAAAGTGTATTGAGAAAAATAATACATTTTTAAAAACTCTATATCAGGCTGTCAAACTGCAGCCCTCCAGCTGTTGTCAGCCTACAACTCCCATCATTCCCAGTCACAGTGGCTGGGAATGATGGGAATGACTGGGAATGATGGGGAGTCATAATCCTGGCTAGGGATTATGAGAGTTGTAGGGCAAAAACAGCTGAAGGTCCACAGTTTGACACCCGCCCACCCCCGGTCTGTACTATCAACTGGTCTAGGGTCACTGGTCAGTCTACTTGAGGAGATTTCTTTTTTTCTTTTTTTGTTCCAAAAATATCTATTAATCAGTAGGAGCCAACGTTTAGCTGATTAATTAATTAATTAGGTTAACCCATGAGTTCCCAGCAGGGGGTACTAGTTCCCCAAAGGGTTTTGAAGGGACCCCTGCTAACCTGGCAAAGAGACACCTTTTAACGTGGTGATTCTAAAGAGAATTTAGCAGGGGGAGAGTAACTGGCCCTATTCAGCCCCAGCACAATACCTCCAGTGACTGTTGCTGGTGTCTAGCTTATGTTTCCTTTAGATTGTGAGCCCTTTGGGGACAGGGATCCATCTTATTTATTTATTATTTCTCTGTGTAAACCGCCCTGAGCCATTTTTGGAAGGGCGGTATAGAAATCGAATAAATCATCATCATCATCCTAGGAGTGAGTCAAAACCCTTCTGCCCCCCACCCCCATCCACTGCAGCCGCAGTATTTGTTCCCTATCTTAAGATCGCCAGTATAAATTGAACACATCCTCAGTGTTATGTCCACTTCAGAAGAGGAGTGGGGAGGGTGAAGGCCCCCCCCCTCTGCTTCTGACAGGGTGGCTACATGCTGGACTTTGCATACCCCTCCTCTCAGCCTGATCGACAGGCTTCAGAAAATTAGTATTTGAAATTAGTAGGACAATTAAGCTTGTCTCATTAATTTCAGTGGGAGTACTCATAAGTAACTTCTGGATGTAAACCAGTGACTGGAATAGCCTGTCTCATAACTGTAACATTTAAAGTTGTGCATATATGTGAGTATGTATATACACACACACACACACACACACACACACAATCTCTATGAGGTACCTGAGCTGAAGATTTGCAAAAGAAGGGGCACACCTGTAAAAAAAAAAAAGCTTGGGAACCTCTGGGTTAACTGATGTAAACAAGACAATTAAGCTGGTACCTCTTAAGCTGATTAACTGGGCAGAAAAGCTTTTTTTTTTTTTTAATTGTCTATTTTAAAAGTAAATACTTAAACATCCATGCATGTGAGGTGCTGCTTTAGAAGAAATATTCCTTCTTTTCTCTCACTCAGGAGGGAATGCCTCTTTGGAAATGATGCCTTTTGTGACATATTCATGCATCATTTAAAAACAAGGGAAGGGTGCTTCCCCCTTTTTCAGAAGTGTTATTTTATGTTATGCCACTGTTTTATGTTATGTTATTTTATTCATTGATCAGTTGGTGACCCTTCCTCTCTGGTTCTGGTCTTCTGGCTGGCCACCATGGGAAATGTATTCAGGATGCATTTATTAAAACTCGTACGATGAGTTGATGCAGATTTCTTTAATTGAGTGAATGTCATTAATTAGATCAGAAGCCCTGCTCTCAAGTTCCTTTTCCTTTATTATAGTCCTTATCTAGATTACATAGGAAAATGTCTCGTACTGAGTCAGACCATTGGTCCATTTAGCTCAGTACTGTCCACACCAGAGCTGCTCAACTTCAGCTCTCCAGCTGTTTTTGGACTACAGCTCCCATCAGCCCCAGCTGAGTGGCCAATAGTCAGTGATGATGGGAGTTGTAGCCCAACAGTTGCAGGGGGGCTGCAGCCCTGGTCTACACTGACTGGCAGCAGCTGTCCAGGGTCTCATACAGGTATTTCCATGCCAGGGATTGAACCAGGGACCTTCTACATGTAAAACATGTACTCTGCTGTTGAGCTCTAGGCCCTCCTCAGTCCTAAGAGCAGGAGGTTTGCCAGATGCATGTATAAAATGCTAGCTGGAACTCATCAGGTGAACACTTGCCTACCACTTCACCAGACTTTTCTTAATGGGGAGCATCATTGTGGAAGACGGCTCTGAGTATCAGCAAAAAATACATCCACTGGAGAGGTTGACACAGCATTGACTCACCTGTCTCTTCTCTCACCCTTTGATTTTCCAGCCCAAGTTAACTTTCTCCGCTGGTGTCGGAGGTCAACCAACGTGGGATTATGTCCCTCCACGTGCTCCAGGAGGCAGGAAGTAAGACTAATTGAAGTTCCTTTAACCCAACGCCTGTGGGTGGATCCTCTCAGTTTACTTCCTGCCTCTGCTCCAGAGAGTCATACTCGCCTTAGATCGCTTCTTCCTCGTATTCTGGTTTCACTTTCCTTTTCTTCCCCTTATATCTCATCCTCCGATCTTTTCCGTTTCACCTGAGCTGTCCCCGCTTTTGTCTTGTGCTTACTCTGCTCCCCATTTGTCTCCCTCTGTTACCGTAGCTAAAAAAAAATGACTTTTTCTCATCGTTATTTTCTCTCACTCTCATCCTACCCCTTCTCTGCCTCTCCCGTCTGGGTTTCTTTTTCCTCACTGCCCTCCCGCTTTGTCACTCCCGCTGGCTGATGTCCGCAAAAAAAGCACTCAGTGGGCTGGCCTTCAGGGAGGGAATCGCCTGCCAATGGCAATTCCCACCCAGGGCGCAGGAGAGCAGGGACCACGCTGCAATGACGGCAGCGGAAGCAGGGAGCCTTGCTGATGCCAGTGGACCACAGTGGCTTACCCTGACCCCAGAAACCAAGTCTGGAAAGGAGTGTAGGGAGCCCAGGCGTGGGCATCGCCACCGGTCCCCCCCTGCAAAGGAGGAGGCACAGGCGACGCCGGCTTCTTGAACACGGCCGCCCGCCATCCCCAGCACAAGTCCCAGAAGGGTCTCCAGACAGGTCGGCTGAGAGAGAGTCCATGGAGGCTGCCTCACACACACACACTCCACCAGCTTCCCAGTGCGTCGAAGGGGAAACCCAGTCTCCGAGGAGCAGGCTGCCGCCGCCAGAGCAACAGTCCACCTGGCCCCCTCAGAGCCAATTGGACTCTGAGGGAGAGGAGCAGCTGGACATGGAGGCAAGGAGGGAGCAACAGGACCAGCCTGGGAGTCCCACGCAGCAGGCAGTGGTGAGATCAGAGCCTTCCGGGGGCGGGGGGGACCAGGATCCCTGCATGCCACTAGAGTACCCAACTGAGGACTCTGCCCCACAGGGCAGAGCCAGTGGGGTGGGTGTCCACCTGTCCCAGCAATTTGGAGAGGCTGGATCCAGGGTGCCATTTAGCAGTCCTTAGATGCACCCCTCAAGGGGCAGAACCTTGCCCAACCATGCAAGAGGCCCGGGGATGCCCTCTCTTCCTCAGACTCACAGGAGGAGTCACCCCACCAAGAAACATAGGGGCTCTGAGACCAAACATATCCCTAAGAGGTGCAGAGAGCCGAGATCCTCAGAGGACTCGGGCAAGGAATCACCTGACCATTTTAGTCTCCGGGGGACAGAGTTCTATGCAAGGTGACCCAGACCCTGAGTCATGCTCCTTGGAGGAGGGCGAACTACCAGAGGAACCACTTTCTAATATGTATAATCAGAGACTGTCCCTGATGGAGGATTTTCAACCTCTCATTAATTAGTCATTAAAGCTGGCACCCTGTTATCCAAGGGTTCCCTGGTGTTACCAAAGCCTAAAACCACCCAGACCAAATCAGTGATGCCTGAGGGCTTCACAGACACCATCAAGGAGGAGTGGTCTTTCATCTCCACATCCAAACGGTCCTCTGCACTCGCTAATCTCTATAATTTTGATGATGAAACCTTGAATTTCCTTAAGGTGCCACTCACCGATGCGCCCTTTGGGGCAGTCCTCAGCGGCGTAGTGGTTCCCAGAGATGGGGACTCTACTTTCAAGGACCCGGCAGACAAAAAGGCAGAGTCCGCACTATGCAGGGCCCACGAATCCACAGCACTGACCATCAGAGTGGACACCACAGCCTCCCTGGTGTCCAGAGCCTCCATTCTGTGGATAGATGAGCTTCTTAATGACCCACCAACCGACCCATCCAGGATGAGATGTAAGCTACTACGCTTACAAAGAGCGGCTGCCTTAACTGCGGACGCTACCCTAGATAGTGTACGGTTCTCGGCCCGAGCGGTCAGTGCGGGTGTTCTGGCCAGGCATGATATCTGGCTGAAGTATTGGAAGGTGGACAATGTGTCTAGAGCCAACCTGGCGGCCGTGTCCTACGTGGGGGGGAAGCTCTTTGGCGATGAGAAACTGAAAGAGGTCTTAGTGGAAACTAAGGACAAGTGCAAGGCCTTGCCGTCAGTTCACAGGAGGGAGGACAAAGCATTCTTGCGCAGACCTACTCAGCCCCTTAGGCCTTCAGGCCCCAATTTAAGCAGAAGGAACCATTCAGACCCTTCAGACAACAATGGAACAGACCCAGAGGCCAGGGCAGACAGGGTTTCGCACAGCAGAACCGCCAGTCCTTCGGGACCCAGCCTAGGGGTCCCAAGCAGCAATCCTGACAATCACTGCAACAAAGTGGGGCTGCGCCTGTTGGACTTCTGGCCTGTTTGGAGCGAATCAATCTCAGACAGGTGGGTTCTCTCCATCGTTCATCAGGGCTACAAAATAGAACTGTCCGGCTGCCCAGGGGACAGGTTTCTTCTCACACCAAGGTCCAGGAACATTGGGAAGCACAAGGGGCTACTGCAAGCTATTCAGCATCTCCTGGATATCAGAGCCATAGAACAGGTCCCACAGCACCAGAGGGGGAAGGGGGTCTACTCAGTGATTTTCACGGTTCCAAAGAAGGATGGCTCGACAAGGGCCGTATTGAACCTGAGGCCAGTCAACAGATTTGTGGTAAAGAAGAAGTTCAGGATGGAGACCCTCTGGTCTATCGCGGAAGCCCTGCAGGCAGGGGACCATCTAGCCTCAATAGACTTGCACGATGCCTGCCTGCATATCCCCATTCATCCAGACAGCTGCCCTCTTCTCTGTTTCTGCTACATGGAAGGGCACTACCAGTACCGAGCGCTGCCGTTCAGTCTGTCGCCAGCACCCTGGGTCTTCACCAAGGTCCTGATCCCCCTCGTGGCCCTCCTGAGAAGAAAGGGGGTGCACCTATATTGTTTTCTGGATGATCTATTAATCAGGGCAAGCACGAACGGGGCGGTCAATGCGGCCCTGCAGCAGACTATGTCCACTCTGCACTCCCACAGATTCCTGATCAATGAGGGAATCACCTGACACTGTCTCTAAGACTCCGGCATTTGGATGTGATAGTGGACACCTCAGAGTGTCGACTTTTCTTACCACAGGACAGAATGGAGGTCATCATGTCACTGGCACGGACAGTGTGCACAGCGAGTGCAGCAAGGACGCTCACCCTGGCAGGGCTCCTGGGACTCATGGTGGCAGCCATGGACTCAATCCCTTGGGCCAGGCTACATCTTTGTTAACTACAATGGGCTCTCCTTCTTTTCCAACACAGCATTGCCCTCAAGCGCGACAGAAGGTTGGCTATCTTGAGGTCTCTCCGCAAGTCACTCACCTGGTGGACCTGCTGGCAGAACCTCTGCATGGGAAAACCATTTGTGGAACCAGACAGGGTGTTGGTGACCACAGATGCCAGTCTTCTGGGCCGGAGGGGCACACTGCCAGAACAGGATGGCGTGGGGCCGTTGGCCGGAGGAGGAAGCCTGGCACAGCATCAGCTGGCTCAAGCTTCAAGCAGTGTTCCTGGCCCTGAGATGTTTCCTACCGATGCTGAGAGGCAAGAATGTGTTGGTGCGCACGAACAAAAGCGCACATAAACCATCAAGAGGGGACGAGATCCAGGTCCCTTCATCAACAGGTTGTGGAGCTTCTGAGCTGGGCGGAAATTCACCTACAGTTGATTCTAGCCCATCATGTGAGCGGAATATCCAACATCCAGGCAGATTAGCTGAGATGCCAGGAGATCCATCCAGTGGAATGGAGTTTACACTCGCAGGTGTTCCAGTGGGTGACAGAGCAACTGGGGGAGCCACTGATAGATCTGTTCGCCTCCTCATAGAACACAAAGCTGCACAGATTTTTCTCATGTTGCCCTACGCACGGGGCAGAGGTGACGGATGCTCTATCAATGCTGTGGCCTCCGTGTCTTCTGTATGCGTTTCCACCCGTACCACTGCCTTCTCAGTGTCTACAAAAGCTTTGGGGGTCCCGAGCACCATTGGTACTAATAGCGCCGTTCTGGCCCTGGACTGTGGTTCTCAGAGATACGACTGCCAGTTCGGGCAGATCTACTGTCCTAAGGCCCGATCCTCCACCCGGATCTGGACTGGTTGCAGTTGACTGCGTGGAAGCTGAAAGGCTACTACTGAGGAGGGAGCATCTGTCCTCAGGGGTTATTGATACCATCCTGGCCTCCAGAAAGGCGTCAACGAATCAGATTTACCAGTCAACCTGGCATAGTTTCCTGCGCTGGGCAGCCAGACGTTCTTTGCAGCCAGACCGGTGCAAGCTGTGAGATCTTCTGGAGTTCCTTCAGGAAGGATTGTCACTAGGATTAAAGGCTCAAGCGTCAAGCAGCGTGCCTGGTGCAGATGCTGTTTCCGCACCACCATTCTTATCAGGCAAAGCACCCCCTGTTGCAGAAGTTTCTGAGAGTGGCTGTCCAGCTGTCACCTCCAGTATGCCATCGGTTCCCATTGTGGTATCTGCACATAGTTCTCCTGGGATTGCAATTTCCTGCTGACCTGGAAAGTGGTCTTCCTTGTGGCCATAACATTGGCTAAAAGGGTGTCCGAATTGCAGGCCCTATCCATGAAGGACAACCTGTGCATCTTCTCCAAGGACTCAGTGAGGCTCATTCTGGACTCTTCCTACGTACCCAAGATCAATTCAACTTTTCATTGCTCAGCCGACATTTATTTACCATCTTTTTGTCCTGACCCATGCAAGCCGGCCGAGAAGGAGTAGCACAGGCTGGATGTGCGCCGGGCACTTAAGATATACCTGGACCAGACGGAGGGCTTTCGCAAGTCACTATTTGTATGATGCACTATTTGTATCCTTCCGGGCATCCAAGATGGGGACGAAAGCGTCAGCAGCCATGATAGTACGGTGGGTTTGGGCCTGCATTGCTTCAGCATATGACTCCCAGCATCTTCCAGCGCTTGGACATATCACTGTGCACTCCACAAGGTCCGCAGCCACCTCAGTGGCGTTGTCAACTCCTCCATCATTGGAAGAGCTCTGTAAGGCAGCCAACTGGAAGTCACCGTTCATGTTCTCTAGGCACAAACTTGATGACCATGCTTCAGCCAGAGCAGCTTTCGGCTGGAGGGTGTTACAGCAGGTCCTTCTGGGGCAGTAGATCCAGCCGGGGCTTGTACCCACCCGTGGTTGTGTGCTGTGGTATGTCCCACGTTGGGTGACCTCCTACACCAGCTGAGAAAGGAACACTGGTACTCACCGTGAAGGTTTCTTCTTGCTAGTGTAGAAGAAGTGACCCAAAGCCCACCTGGGATTTGTTATGTCGGCTGGATCTTGTGCCCTGGGGAGGGGGCTTATGGTTTTCTTATTTCTGACTTTTCTGCCATACGTTTGTCTCTGGGTTGATGGTCGTGTTCCCCCTGGCCTTGCTGGGATTGGTTGAATCAAGGGGCCTTTAGTTTTGTTATACCAGTTATGTTCCTACTTTTCTTCTCTGAAGCTTGAGCTGTTTAAGTAACTGAGAGGATCCACCCACAGGAATTGAGTTAAAGGATCTTCAATTAGTCTTACTTCCTGCCTCCTGGAGCACGTGGAGGGACGTAATCCGACGTTGGGTGACCTCTTCTACACCAGCATAAAGAAACCTTCAGTGAGTACCAGTGTTCCTTTTTCAGCCAGTTCAAAATAGTAGATACCCAGTCTTGGGAATGATTCAACACATGTTCATGTAAAGAGAGAGAGAGCCAACGTGGTGTAGTGGTTAGAGTGCTGGACTAGAACCGGAGAGACCCGAGTTCAAATCCCCCTTCAGCCATGAATCTAGCTAGGTGACTCTGGGCCAGTCACTTCTCTCTCAGCCTAACCTACTTCACAGGGTTGTTTTGAAAAAGAAACTTAAGTATGTAGTACACCGCTCTGGGCTCCTTGGAGGAAGAGCAGGATATAAATGTAAAAATAAATAAAATAAACCACTTTGGGAACTTTTCAACTGTTGTTGAAAAGTGGTATATAAATATTTGTATGTCACAGACCAGACAGGCATCCTAACTTCATGAGCAATAAAATTAACTTTGGTTGCTAAAACAGTGAGTGTGAATTGATCCTTTACTCATTTCATTCAGCGTCATATATCAGATTGTGCTGCATTAGATAATGCTGGGAGGTGACTCCCCAAGGACAATTGTCTCATCTAGTCATAAGTACATGCCAGATTTCTCCAAAAAGATAAGCCTTCTTCCAGGGCCACAATTGGAGAACAGGAGGGGTGGGGTGGCAGCTCTTCTGGTCCTTTCTGCTTTACTGCCTCTAACCTTGGAGAAGCTGCTGCCAGTCTGGGTAGACAGTACTGAGCTAGGTGGACCAATGGTCTGACTCGGTAGAAGGCAGTTTCCTGTGTTCCTAGATAAGTCACCTCTAACATTGTTGTCTTGCTGTCTTTGTGTTTTTAGAGCGGTTCGATCACCACTGCCCCTGGGTGGGCAACTGTGTGGGGAAGCGCAACTATCGATTCTTCTATGCCTTCATACTCTCTCTCTCCTTCCTAACCGCCTTCATCTTTGCTTGTGTCATCACCCATCTTGCTCTGCGTAAGTACAGTTTTCAGCAAAGCACTTTCTGGGCCAGGTCTCCATCTGCCTCCTTAGGAGTCTGGGTGAGCACTTTGCAAAAGCAAGATGTTTCTTGAAGCTCTGGGCCAAGCCACTGACTCAAGAGGGTGATGGTTGCAGGCTGGTGGAAGTGGGAATTGTTTAAACAGCTGCAGTAAATAATTTTAGTATGCTAAATTTGGGCAAACCCATCCAGTAGTAATGCAGAATTCTTTTTTTAAAAAACAGAATTCTTTTATTAATAATTAAATTTCAGTGCAGTTACTACATTTTTGAATTAAATAATATCATGATACGTTATATAATCATAATAAATTATAAATTTATAATTAAATTATTATAATTTAGTAGTTTTTCAGACAGGGTGAAAAAATTAACATACATTATGACAAAGAAACATTCAGTGGTTAAGTCATTTCATCCTTCTGTATAATAAAACATGTTCCACCTCTACTTTATGGAGTATATAAATTTGTATTATATACATTTAAATTATATAAATTATAATATATAATAATTCTGCCCTCTTGCAATGTGGAGGAGATCCGTGGTGCTCAGTTCTGTTGGACTTGCAACATATTTCTTCAGCTTAGGGCTTCCGAGCTTTAGGTCCCCAGATGTGGTTGGACTACACGTTGGCCTTTGGCCATTGTGGCTAAAGATGATGGGAGTTGTAGTCCAACAGCATTTGGAGACCCAAGTTTGGGAACCTCTGGTCTAGCTAGAGATACGAAAATGGCCTCCTCCAATTCAGTGCTCTTTATTTTTGCTTTGCAGGCTCCCAGGGAAGTGACTTCATCACTGCTTTGAAGACAACACCAGCAAGATATCCTTTCTGTGCCTTTGTTTTCCCATCTCCCCCCACCCTTCTTTTAATTGAAATAGATTGTGTGGCTTAATGCCCTATGAGGTGCTTTCTGGATATATAGCAGGGAATAACCAAACACTCGTGGAGGGAAAACAGATGATCCTTCTTGCTGGGGCTGAAGACCACCTCTACTTGGGGCCATATTATTCTTTCTTTTTTCCCCTTTACAGTAGTTTTCACCTAATTATTCATAAGGCCTATAAATAATGCAAAATCTTTAAAGTAAGATTTGGCTCAGATTAGCCCAGTAACCTCGGAAACTCCATGGACCAAAAGCAGAAGTTGATTTTAGCCCTGGAATCTGACATCCTTTAATTGGAAATCCTAAGGGTTGAACCCTGGTTCCATGACAAAGCATATGATCTTCTAGTGATCATATCCATTTCTGAGGTGTGGAATACTGAGAGTGGGGTTGGGGTCTTTGTCTCTGGGAATTCAGGGAGATAAGCTCTCCGTGATCACACACATTGATTCTTCCTTGATTCTCTGCTCACTGTGTTGGAACTTGTGATCTGCTTCTTCTCAGTCTGGTCTATTTTTGGCCTCTCAGGGTTTCACACTTACTTAGTTGCCTCCAACTTGACAACCAATGAAGATGTGAGTATGTACTCTTCCATCTCCTTCCGCATGCACATCAGCCACTTCTGTAGGCCCTGACCGGGGCGCAGGGAAGGACACTACAGTCCCACGCGCCTGCTTTTTACAAGAGCGCCGGCGGTGGGGCGGGAGATGGCAGCACCTCCCCTGCCCCTTAAAGAAACCACCCCCCTCCTCCCTACTGGGGAGGCAAGAGGACTTTAAGGGCCTTACACACCATAAAGGTACCCCCAGGGGTTTGTGTACCCCTGGTTGGGAACCACTGGGTTAGACCATGGTGGTGGCTAGGTGAATAAATGGGCCAAATCAGTAACTCAAAGATTCTCCCCGGTTGTTAAATTCCAGCCGTGGTGTGTTGTTTGGAGCACTAACCCAGTTAAAGAAATTATTGTCCATGTAATCATGTGGCTTCAATTGATTAAATCTGCACAGATCTGTTATGAAAGAACAGTTTCAGAAAGAAAAAGTTGGCTATCTTCAGATAATGCCTATATCTGCTAACTATAACTAAATAACTCAGTTACAGTCCCCTGCTAACTGAGCAAAGCGGCACCTTTTAAAAAGTGGTGATTCTCTTTATTTACCAGGGGAGAGCAACTGGCCCTATCCACCCTCAGCACAGCATCCCTCCAGTGGCTGTTGCTGGTCTATCTTATGTCTATTTTTTAGATTGTGAGCCCTTTGGGGACAGGGAGCCATTTTATTTATTTGTTTATATCTCTGTAAACCGCTTTGGGAACTTTTGTTGAAAAGCGGTATATAAATATTAGTCTTATTCGTATCTGTTGCATCAGGCCTCATCAACCAGATTTTAATGTTCCAAACAGCTTGATCTCAGAGTGATAAGATTTTTGCATGAACTTAAATATACAGGTATTTGTGCTGTTAAAGTGATGAAATGGGCAAAGTTAAGCAGATTGTATTTTAAACATAATTACAGTATCTTTTGAAATGTAAGTTTACTTTTTACTCACCCATGAAAGTAGTGAATGCTTAGTTGAAATCAAACCTGTGCTCAATTCAGAATAGCTCTAGATTATGCCCTCCTACTTGATTCATAAATATGTTGTTAGTAATCTTTTCCACACTTTCCTAGTGCTGACTTGTTATGCTTGTCCAAATTGGTTTGTACATCTGTCTCAAGAGATGTTATGGAGTGCAACTTTAAAACGGCGAGGTCTGCATAGCTGGTAGCTGAAGTGGTTTTTGCAGACCAGCACCATTCAGGGACATTTCACAGGCCCAGTTCATACATAACGCAGAACCGCAGGTCCAGTGGGGTTCCATGTCCCGCTTCCCCCTGCTCTGCAATCTGTGTTCAGACGTTGGGGAGAGCGTCTCTCTGCAGTCAGCAAGACTGTTACAAGTCCTGTTACAAACTGGGCCAGTGGTTCATGTCCAGACCCAGAGCGGTGGAAATTCCCTGCTGAGTCTGTTTAAGAACAAAAGATGTTAGAACTCTGTGACTTAATGGGATTTCTGAAATACATGGCTGAGAGTGTGATCATTTCTGGCATTTAAGCTGGTAGCAGAAAAAAATATTCAAGAGAAGATGTGCTTGAGGAAGCTGGTCAGAGTGTTAAAGATGGTGGAGAGGGAAGATGTTTACACAGCAAGAGGCTTCCAGCCTGCTGTAGCCCACAGAAATCACCTAAACCTCTTGGCTGAAGGAAGCTATAACAGTTTTGTGTTTGGTGGGCACAGGTTTTTCTCTTTTTTCCTGCAGAAATTCTTGTGCAATTGCTACTCTGATTTTCTTGACTTTTAGCATTATTGCATAGTCTTGCACTCCTAAACCACATGGCTGTATTGGAAAAGAATTTTGGGATAGTCTCCTAGGCCAACCCAACAAAGGATTTGCATTGTCGTCTCCTCCCCCCTGGCCTTTCCTAACCAGTTCATCTCTCTCTCTTGGATTGTAGCTCAAAGGGGCATGGTCAAATAAAAGAGGCTCTGAATTTGCCAATCCTTACAGCCATAAAAGTGTCCTCACCAACTGCTGTGCAGTGCTCTGTGGACCGTTCTATCCCAGGTAAGATGCAAGTGGGCTCTGCACTTGAATGCTTTATAGAGTACCCTGAATTTTGCTCAGGTGGGGAGAGTGGTGGCAAACAGCATTCTACCAGGACTGCTAGCAGAAAGATGGCGCTTGTGTTTGATGAGGCTCCTATCGCAGCCAAAAAAGAGAGGGTCACATTGTTACTGCAGTCTGCCTAATTGCTTGTGAACTGGGAAATTGAAAGGGGTTTTCTCTTTTCTGATGCTTTTCATTCAGGGAGGCTGAAACAGGAGCATGTAGGTGGTCCACCCCCTCTCTAGGTTTGGGCAAGATGCACATGTGCTGCCCCACAGGTGCCCATATTCCAGGGTGCCCATATGGCTCTGAAACCTGGGCAGCTTCCTCTGTCCTACCTGGGAGATGTTGAACCAATTCCCTCCTCAATAACTGCACGTGCATAAGAATCCTGGGACCTGGAAAGACAAGGCAGTGCTGGGAGAGGGAAGAGTGCTAAGCTAGAGGGAGAAAGGAAGGCGAGGAATGATGTGCAGAAAGATGTACAGGTGCCTGAGCCAGAACAATCTAAATCCCACCCCCCAGAAATAATTTGCTGCCCTATAAAAGCATGCAGAATCTATAGCCTGAGGCAGCTGCCTCCCTCAGCCTAATGGTAGGGCCAGCCTTGAATGCTGGACTTTGATGTCTGAGCATTTTGCCAGTAGTGGTCTGGTGTTCTGGTGTGGTTATGGGCAATTGTCAATTGTCATGTGGAGTATTTCCAGTGAGTGACTTTTCATACCTAGCTAGCATATGGTTCTGTTTACTGAGCCAGGTTTAATTATCTTCATGTAGTCACAAGGGGGCAGAGTGGGACAAAACGAAGAGCAATTCTTTCATTGGCATTTGGCATTCATACGTCTATGTTTGAGGAAGCGTTTCCATTGAGGAATTGTGGGGATAATCATTGGCATAGGGTCTTAGATTTCTGTTGGGTCCTGTTCACAGGATTAACCTCAGGCAAAGTTACATGGTGATCCATTTCGCCCGTAATTCATCCATGTTTGCAGAATTGCCCCCAAACACCACCCCATGACTGACAAATATTGAGTCTGAATTGGCTTTCAGCCTCAGGATGAAACTGTGCTTGCCTCCTAGGCACCTAATAAAATGTTTGATTTTGTACTTTTTGTCTGGTGGGTGTCAGCCAATGGGTGACTTGTTCCCATAATGCAGTGTTAGTGTTGTCAGCATAGCACACATGAAAAAGTGCTTTTCTAACTACTCCTGAGCAGATCTGTTTAATTGTAGTTTAAGGGCAAGGTTAAGTTGGGGTTTTTTAAGCGCAATCAATATTCCTGTGACTTAAAGTTCCTGAGGATTCCTTAGTAGGATTCCTTACTAGAGTTCCTGAGGATTCCTTAGCTTATGTTTTAAATACATAATACCCTTGTATAGCCCCTTTTCTCAACCATAATGGGCAGTAAGCTTCCCATCTTGATGGGAATTTGACCCATAGGAAATTTAGGCTGTGGTTTAAAAGTAGCTCCAGCAAACAAAACTTCATACCATCAGAACAAAGCAAAAGAGAACCGTGTTTAGAACTGGGTTTAGCTGAAGACTGTCTCTAAACTGAGGGGCTGGAGAAATTTACTTGCTGGTATCCTTGGTTTGCTCTGGGGAATTGCTGTGAGCCTTTCACACTTCGTGCCTGCTTTGTGTTAAAAAGCTAATCATGTTTTATAAGCATTAATCAAAGTTTTATATCACATGTCCTTATACTCCTCATGTGTAACCCCAGAATCAATAGTTTCATGTGTGTGATCTGAGTGTCGATTAGAACTCTCACTGGTGCCATAAATATGCACTGAAAGTGTGGGGAAAAGAGGGTTGTTGCTGCTCATTTTGCTTTAGCATTGCTTATTTGGCTTGCTAATTACCAGTCTAACGAACCTGTTGCTTGTTTTCCTTCCCCCACTAGTTTAATAGACAGAAGAGGATTTATCCAGGCAGATGCTGCGACCCCATCCACGCCCAAGAGTGAACTCCCTTCCTTTGGAACAAAATCTGATGCCAGCATGGTATGAGCCAACCTTTAGCAGTGCTGATCCCTAATCCTGTGCCTATGCCTGCCTCCAGCGGGTGCCTCTCCTCCACTTCCCATTTCCTGGGCTCAGGCAGGATAGCCTGGTGGGGCAGAGCTGCTAAGCTCCTGTCCAAACCATCTGCCCTTGTCTCTTGGTTTGGTTTTTATACAGTGGGACTTACCTGGACATCACGGACTGTTGCACCTGAGCCTCTAGACAGGCCTTGCTGTTATGTAGCAACTGCTTAAAGGGGGGAGAGCCATGGATCGGGAAAAGTCAGCTTCTTGAGAACCATCTATTTTCAAAGGGTCTGTTCCAGCCACCTGTAGGGATTGGTTAAAAAGGGCATAGTAATTTCCATGTGGAGCTGGTACAGAGTGTGTGGAGCAAAATTTATCACCCCTGAACTGCACTTCAGATTACTGTTCCTTAAAGTTTCTTTTCAGTGAAAAGCAGACAGCGTGAAGTTCCTGCCACTTTCTGTGAGCATTGCAATGGAGTCTTAGTGCTTGCCTAAATGGCAGCATGAGAGAGGAGCCAGTGGAGACCGAGCATTCCTTGCCCTGGCCACAAGTGTTGCTTCCTGCGTTGCAGCTGGTTGGCCTGAGATGACTCTCCCGTTCCCCACTTGTGGGAGAGAAGAGGACTGCTAAGCAGAGAGGATCCCCAAGAATGCTCATGAACCAGTTTACTGGATCAGCTGCAGATCATGGTTTCTCACTTTGGGAATTGACCCAGAGTGGCCCTTGGTGGCTTCCGTTGAATTAGGGCTCTGTTGCAGATTGAACTCAGTCCCGTAAGGTTCTTTAATAGTTGGAAGGAAGTTAAGCAAACCAGCATGAGATTGTTAAATGATGTGAATGGAGGCAGCATACCTGATGCATATGGATCACAGAATTAATGTGGGAGTGAGAGATCTCTCACGACCTTTTAACCAAAGGCTGTGTCCAAGGATGAATCCAGAGAGATTTGGCTTGGATTCTTGACCAGTCACTTAAAGAGGGAAAGGAGTTCTTCCTATTGGAACTCCTCTTGTAGTGCCTGCCATCCTGCTATACGAGCCCTTATTGGAATGTTAAGAAGATGTTAAGAAATACTTGAAACGTGTTTATTAAAAGCTGCTGGGTATTTTTGCACACATTTTGTAGACTTTTCTAATATTCTTTGAAAAGATTTTGCTGTAGATAAACCTGTGTCACAAGTTCAAGTTTAGATTTTTTTTTTTATAGCATTGGAATTTGGAAATAACTGCATATACAAAATATACCCTGGCCTTCACTGGTGGAAAGTTGGGGAGCCTGTAGGACCCAGGGAGATTAGATCTTCCTTTGTTACCTCTAGCAGCTTGAAGAAACTACGGTTTGTGAGAAACAGAATTAGCTTTTGGTCTCAAAGGGACAGTTCAAACATATGAGTGTGCCTTTCTCTACCTTATTCCTGCAGAGGATCAGAAAAGCATGAGCAGCATTGGGTCAATTTTTAAAAAAACCAAATCAGACCTGGAATCATTGAGGTCAATATTGCAGGAATTTGCCTAAAAGGTGTAAGTTAGGAATTGGACAATGAACAAATCTTTCCTTCAACTTCTTCCTACATGCTCTTCAGGGCTGTGTGTTTCATCCATCCTCCGTTTGCAGTAGTTCCACACCCCCTTCAGCAGAATGTTCTTGAACCTGTCACTTACAAGAGGTCTGTGGCAGACTATCTCTCTTGACCACAGACAGTTTACAGCTCTTCATGAGCCTATTCCAAGGTTGGCTGGTGAGGAGAAAGTTTTCCAGCCCTTTTGAAAGGGATTTTCATAGTTCCTCACTGCTTGTATGCTGAGGATGATGCTTACTGTTCTCAGTCTCACATGCTTTGTTAGTTAGAATTTATCTTCCACTCATAAGAAGCAGGGATGAGAGTGTTAATAGAAGGGAAACTCCTGAACTCTTATTTGGACCCATGTCCTGAGCTGAAGCTCAGGTGATTCAAGGTTCACAACCACTATGGCATTTACATTCCTCTGTTTTTGTTTTGTTTTTTGGTTTTATCATTGGCATTTGCTGGCTGCACCATTTGTTTGCCTGACAAATTCAGACTGTTATGATGAGGATGGAGAAGGGCGTGTAACTAGCCCTCTCTGGAATTTGCATCTGTATTTAGACCAGCTCAGATACTGGAACATTCTGATGTGGACTAGCAACTTGCACAGCATAGAAGCATGATGTGCAGATATCACATCTGGTAGAGCTGCTTGATTTGCATATGTTCTGCTTGGAGGAGTTTGATTTATTCATAGTGCAGAAGTGTAAGGTTTGAAGTAAAAAAAGAAAAGAGAAAAGCCACCCCTGCATCTTAGTGGCCTTCTTCCCTGTATGGCCTTCTGTATGACCTTCCCTGTATGGCCTGAGGATTATCTTCTGCTAAATATAGGACTCTCTAGCTTCTGGGACATCATTGCCATAGCGGTCCCAAGAGTTGTGCAGGCTGGTACATGGGACAGGTGCTTGTGTCTTGTGCCATTTAGACCCATGCCAAACCCATGGGCGGGGTCAGGGCATTCCCTTGATAACAACAGCCTCGGGCCTTGGTGTTGAGGCTGCAGTGGCACTTCTGCCCCGAGAGACTCCTACAGTGAGTGGTGCTGAGAATGTCTCTCTCTGCTGTCATCCTGCACTTTCTGAACAGCTGCTCTTCCCAGCAGAACGATGTTAACCATCCCATTTGTGATGGAGCATCCAAAGGTAGTCTTCCCAGTTGTGCCTCTGTGGCTGGACAGTGGACGGAGCCCAAATGTCCGCTTCGTTTTATGTATAGCTTTCCAGGAACAGAATCATGAAGGAGTGGGAGAAAATGCCTGACATATAAGCCAAACAGTCAATTTGTAGCCTATTCAGTCTCACCCTCTTATTTCCCGAGGGGTAGCCTCATACACATTTAAGGGAAGACAGCTGTTTTTGTTGAGGGAAAGGTCAAGCCATCCTTCAATACACTGTTGTATTCATAAAGCTTTGTGGGGCAGGAAGGAGGGGGGGACTACAGCAGTGTTACATTTGTGCAGGGAGACGCTCTTGTGGCTAAGCCAGTTTCCTTTGTTGTTGTTTTGCTTTTGTAATAAAATTTATTTTTAAAGAGTTGTTTGGGGTTTTATGTTTGCATTTCCTTATGTTTATTTAAGAGGCTACTTTGCATGAGAAGAAGCTGGGCTTGGGCGATTGGAAAACCACTGACTGGATGCTGGCTCTAGAACCCAGCAGACATAAGCCCTATTCAGACCTTATGTTGTAGCTGAGTTCAGATGTCTGTACACATGTACATGCTTTTGGATGAATGACTGTACCTGCGTTCATTTTAAAAGTGAATCTGGGTCCCTTAAATGCAAGACACAGATAGGAAATGTACTGCTGTATTCAACATAGCACGCACATAACTGGACCTGTGTACAGATTTGTGCCTGTGTACACTTGCACAACATAGTATCTGTATAGGGCTATAGAAGCAGCTGTTAAGTACTCTCCTGGGATTAAGGGTATTGAGAGTGGTGGTGATGGAGGGTGTGTGCTCTGTTAACTGAAATGATTTTGTAGCATAGAATTTTTAAAAGCCATAACTTAAGCTGGTCTCTCTAAAAGTACACTCCGCTGCTGGTGGACAGCATTCTCTCTCCCTTCCCTCCCTATAATTCTGCTTCCCCAGCTCTGAGACTGCCATGGTGCATAATCTCTGGTGTCTTCTCCAGGAGGATGCCTGCCAGGACTTTGCCATATCTTGCACTGCCTGATGGGATAGCCCACAGGATGGGTTAGCACTGCTCTCTGAGGGTTAGCTGGTAAGAACGCATTCTTTTCTTCTCACTCTCATCCAGTGAATCATCTCATTCTCACTGCATGAGTTGCTTCAAGCCTGGAATCCATCTACCCATACACAATCTGTGTGGCTGTTCTCATTTGTTGTGTGCCTACCAACCTCACTGCCGGCCAGCCATCCCATCAGTAGGCTCAAGACTTGTGAAGGGCTCCAAGGCCTCTGTGGCAGGAAGGGAGACTTCGGTGTTTAGGGGCAGCTGAGGAGGGAGTTCCTTAGGTCAATTTTCTTAGGCAAAGCCCTTCTCATGTCACAGTCAACCCCTAATGGAGAGTGGCAGGACTGCTTGTGGTGCCAAGAAAGCCGCACATGTGGTAGATTCCCAGAGATGCTTTTCACTGTAGTGGTAACATCATCGTGTCTTCCTGCAGATCTGTTTCTGCCCATAAATAGGCTCTTGGATGATGTCCCAGCCTACCTTCTATGAGACAAAGTAGAAGAGGCAGGAAGCATCTTTGTAACTTTTGGCAGGTCTATCCCTGCTAACCCCTGCTAACTGGGCAAAGAGGCACCTTTTACCGTGATGATTCTCTTTATTTAGCAGGGGGAGAGTAACTGGCCCTATCCACTCCCAGCACAGTAGTTCCAGTGACTGTTGCTGGTGTGTGTCTTAAGTTTCTTTTTAGAATGTGAGCCCTTTGGGGACAGGGAGCCATCTTATTTATTTATTTATTTCTCTGTGTAAATCTCCCTGAGCCATTTTTGGAAGGGCGGTATAGAAATTGAATTATTATTATTATTATTATTATCCACTTCTCCATGGTTGCTTGGAGGACTGAAAATGGCAACACCTGGTAAAAATGACATCCCAGGCATCAGTGATTGCCACGGAATAGTAGGGAAAGAAGACAGAAGTATCACGGTAATCTCTGTCCTCACTGAGTTGTAAACTAGAGGCAGAACAGTTGTGATTGGGCTAAGCAAGACATTTGAACACCTTGGGTTTGCAATGGAACAATTATTTTCTAAAAACCTGGTTGCAGATGGCACTTTATAGTAGGCTGTGAGCGCTCTTGACGTTTGGGGTGTGGAACAAGTTGGATGCACAGGACCGTCAGCTTACCCTTTGCCTTGCCGAACCTTTTGTGTTATGGCCCTAGTGAATTGACTAGAGAATGCTTAGCATTTATGTTGTGCTTTAGACCAGAGATTCCACTATTTATTGTGGCTGGGGATGATGGGAGTTGTAGTTCCACAACATCTGGAGGACCACAGGTTGGGAACTCCTGCTTTAGAACATTCAAAGTGTTTTATGTTATCTCAGTTTTCCTTACAACAGCCCTGTCAGGTAGGCCCTTTATTGCATTTGGGGAGACTGAAACGTTGAACAAGCAGCTTGCTTAAGGCCACTCTTGTGGCTGAGGTAACCTTTGGACTGGGGGCCCCCTGGATCACAGTTCAGTCCCTTAGCTGTCACACTGCACTAGCTCTCAAGATGAAAACCCCCAATTGGTGGAAGAGGTGTCCAGACCCCAAATTTTAGTATAAAGGCAGGGCTTGGAAGCCGGAAGCTAGCATGCTATCTAGCCTTGGCTGTTAACAACTGCTACCTCCACCCTCTCTGGTGCTCATTTTGTTGTCATACCTTCTCAAAATGAGACGATCCTTTCTCATACATACCTGTAAATATTGCTGGTAAGTAATTAAGGTGCTTGATTTGTTTGAGAACAATGTTAAATTGACTGTTTAGGTGTTGAAGCAACTAACCGCTGTCTGTTTAGTTCCCCTCCATGTCAGAATCACATTTGGAATCGTATTAAAAGTGTCTGTCTTTCAAAGTTGGAATGTTCTGAATCTGAACAGTGACCAACCTGAGGTTCTCCAGCTTGATAAACTGCAGCTGGGAGAGATGGGAATTGTAGTCTAACGATAGCTATTGAACCTCAGGTTGGCCATCTGTCACCCTTGTATTATCAATTACATACAGAGGTTAGCTTCTGTGAGCTCTTGGTGACAAAAAGTTGCCTCTAGTCTTTGGGCAGGTTTATATGTTACACGTGACACGACATGAGCTAACTGGGGTGATTCCCCCATCTGGGGGGGGACCTGGCTGTGATTTCTGATAAGGTCAAAAATCAATTTCCTAGGGATGGAAAAGAGGTGATAGCATTGTAGTCCTTTCAGCTTTCTGTGTGTTCTCAGGCTTTCATTGTCCTATCCATTGGGCATGCAGCAGCCACATTTGTGATGGTGTTTTAGAAGCTTTTATAAGGTTTAGAAACATAAAAACTAATATAAAACGTTACTGATGTTGCCAGAGGGATATAAATGA
Organism: Hemicordylus capensis; assembly: GCF_027244095.1. Lineage (NCBI taxonomy): Eukaryota > Metazoa > Chordata > Lepidosauria > Squamata > Cordylidae > Hemicordylus > Hemicordylus capensis. The sequence goes on from NC_069663.1 coordinate 11,461,692, forward strand.
AAATCAACAGGGGTGTCTCCATGGAGAGAGTGTAACACTCATTGTTTCCCTAGCCCTACCCTAATCCTTACCCTAACTCTTTCGTCTGTGCAAAAATGCCTGCCATTTTGCCCTAATTGTTTGTGGGTAGGGATAAAAGAGGTGATAACACAGAGAAAGCTGTAAGTGCAGCAATGCTATTGCCTATTTTCCATCTCTCGGCGGGTACTAGACATTGTCAAACATCACTGTGAGCATCCGTCCCCTGAGATGGTGCCAGTGGCCAGAATTTGTGGGCCTGGCTCATAGCTAAGCACATGCCTTCAGGCCTGCCTCCAGTTTCCTCCTCTCCCATCAGCCCAAAAGCAACTGGAGCACTCACTGAATCACTTGCCCGCCCTTCTTCTCTTGCCTTCCCACCACCTCCAGTACTTGGCAAGAAAAGAGAGCTGCCATTGCTCACTCCTCCTCAGCAAAAGCAGCTGGGCAGTGAGGACTCGGTTAGCCAGTAAAGTGAACTGTGTTTCTGTTGCAACGGACTGAGCAGACGTGACTTCTTGCTTCCGGATATGCTGGGCAGGGCAATGAGCACCTGGTCAGGCTTTTCAGTCATCTGTCCGTATTCACTGGTGAGGACAGAGAGGAGTGAGTTTGAAGCAAGCTTCCTTCCAGACAAAATGCGGTTTGATTCTACAAGTTTTCGCTTGCCCCAAGTGCTCAGTGGGCCAGTGGAGCTTACATGCATACTGTTGCTTCATACGTAGCATTGGATGATTGGGGAGGCATACTTCTGTCGGTGCAGGCCTGATGACAGTTTGCTGTGTGCATTTGTGCACACCTCAGTGGAGGGGTCTGTCGGATTGCCCTTTGCTATACCACTTTTGGTTTGAAGCCCACAGGGAACTTCTCATTTCTGTTGTAAGAAGCAAAAAAAGCTACACAATGGCTGTCGGTCAGCCAAATGCTGAAGGAGATGATGAATTAATGGGGCTGGAGGCAACTAGAGAGCAGTTGGGGTGCTGACACACTTGTCCTCTACCTGCATCTTGGTGTCTAGACATCCTGAGGAACAGTGGGTTTTTCTTGTCTGCGCCTCTCCTCTTGCATGCCCCTGTGACACTCTCATGAGAACCTTCTTTTTCTTTTCTCCTACTTCATCAAGGTTGGTTTGAAATGCCTTTCTGTGTGGGTCTGATGTGTGCAATCCTTCCCTTTTCTGACACTTCACCTCATGAGAATCTTGGTAATGATGGGTGATCCTGGCCAGACCGGCTCTTGTTCAGAATGTACCCAAATGGCACTAATTTCTCATTGTCTGTTCCTTCTTCTTGTCTAGCTTGCCTCTAGGTGATATTCCTGTGACTTTTTCTGTCTCCACTGTTTCCTGTACTAATCCTCTCTTCTCTTCTCCTTTTTCCTTTTTTCCTGCACTGCTTGGGAACCTCCAGTGCGTCCGGGGCACTAAAGAGCTTTTGAGGACCTGCGCCTCATGGCAAAACCCAAGGCGACCCCAAGAGGCCCCAGCCCGTATCTGAAAGTACAGCCATTGCCACCACCTGTGCCTCTCTCCTCCAGGGCTATCTAGTTTTTATATTGCTGCATCTCCTCCCCTTTAACTGCAAGGATCGGGAGATGCCCCATGCACAAGGAAAAGCGATTCCAAAACCTCGATGCTTGGAGCTAAGGTGCTCCTGCCGTCTATAGGGTTTGAAGCTTAAAGCCATACAAACCACCTCCTGTGAGTGCAATAACGGGAGTTCCTCTTGACTCCTGAACCTGCGGAAATGGACTCCGAGATCTAAGCATATCTAGGCCACAGAAGGATTCCCCAGTCTAGCCTTATTCTGCAGTAGAGATCACTCAAGACCCCAGACTTCCTAGGCGATGTCTTGAATTACTTAGGTGGTTGGATATGCTAGTCCAAGACTCCCTCCCCTTCTCTGACCACTCCCCATCACCCTATTTGTATTGTCAAGATTCAATGTTGTCTATAGCTGAGACAAAGCAGGCCCTATTAAGACTTTGTTTTGCACTCGTATTTCACATGCTCCTGCTTGGTGTGTCAGTCAAAGTTTGTATCTGTTGAAGCACAATCGTGTGCTGCAATAGAGCTGTGAGCCAGGGCTCTGTGTTTGCGCGTGTGCATGCTGTGATTCCACAGCGACACAGATGTGGTCATGGTGCAGAACCCAGTTTCCGGAGAATCCCAGCTTTCCTTTTTGTGTGTGGTGTTTTTAAACGGCAAGCCTCTAGCTCTTTCGGCTGTAGAGACAGGCTTGAAAATGTTTGGAGAGCAGCACAAGCTGAAATCTCAGCAGCCAGAGAAGTGGCACATGGGAGATTTTCAGGGGTTGGCTTTAACGCCAGCACTCTACATAGTTCTTCACCCCTCCCCATCACTGACAAAATCAGAATTATGCAAAATAATCAATAGTGAGCCACCTAATTGCGCAGCGGGGAAGCAACCTGCCTAGAGAGCAGGAGGCTGTTGGTTCGAATCCCCGCTGGTGTGTATGGTGTTTAGTAAATAATGAAGCGATGTTAAATAAAGTCAATTTGCATCATTGAGAGAGGTTGCAGAATGTAGCTTTTCTCAGTACAGAATCTTCTTGTGTTTTGTTTAAGCACAGAGTTGCACAACCCTTCTGTAGCAGTGTGTGTGTGTGTGTGTGTGTGTGTCCTCATCCTGGGCTACCCTGGGAGAATGCAAGGCTCAGATCACACTCATGCACAACCTCAGCCTGCTGAAATGCACAAGTGCAGCTACAGCCTGCAAAGCAGGATTTTGCAGAGATTGTGGATAAAAAGGTGAGCTGCTTTTTCTAATTACAGAGAGCAAAAGAAAGATGCACACCCCCTCAATTGTTACTGGAAGTTATTACCTTTTCAGCATTTTACTTGCTAATAAGTTAAAACTTGTTTTTAGGACTGCTTTGAATCCCCCCCCCCCCCCGCCAAAAAAAAACCCCTTAACAGCAGTATTTTGTAGTATTTATCTAACAGTTCCTGTACAGAACTCCGCCTTTGTCTCACTGCAAATCAGGGTGGTTGTGAGCCCTCCACAAAGAACGAAACCAAACCCTTTTGATCCCTTTTGATCACTAGGGTTTGAAATCCATTTATGCCTTTCACTTTTGTAACAATAAAATTTCTCCTGTCTACTGCATGATTGTCTTGTTTCTGTGTTAAAACAAATGGAACCTCCTCTTTGTGCTTCCCTATCTGTAGTAGCTGTTAGGGATGTGCATGGAACCGGGGGGGGGGATACCTTTAAGGGCAGAGGAACGTGCCCTTATCCCTCCCGCCGGATTTCCCCTGCCAGTACTCCATTTAAAAAATGTCCGGGGTGGCTGCGTACCTCCCTGCTGCCCTGGAAGTACCCAGCATGCCTGCTTCTGGGTACTTCCGGTTGAGGACGACACCGGGGTGGCAGGGAGTTATTCTGCCGTCCCAACTGACACTTTTTTAATGGAGCGCCAGCAGGGGAAACGTGGCGGGTGTGCCCCCCTTGCCTTTGAACTGGCTGAACCGCTGGTGGTTCGAACCAGTTTGGAGGCTCATAAAGGGCCTCCGAACTGGTTCCATGCACATCCCTAGTAGCTGTTTCCCCTTTCCTTGTTGGAGTGTAACTAACACGTGAGTGTGTGTACACCCTAATCCTTCGTCAAGACTGGCTTTCAAAACAGTTTGCAACTGAAATCAGTTTGCAATTACACACAGAGATGCAGTACAGTGAGTAGCAGTTGGCAACACAGTTGTGGTTGTGTCATGTTTGCCCTTAGATCCTGTGCCGTGAGACCCTGGAATGTGGTGTAGGGCAGTCTTCTTCATTCTGAGGCCCAGGGACTAGCCCCTAAATGCCAGGAATATAAGAACGGCCCTGCTGGATCTGGCCCAAGGCCTGTCTGGTCCAGCATCCTGTTTCACACACTGGCCCACCAGATGCCTCCAAGAAGCCCACAGGCAAGAGGCGAGGGCATGCCTTCTTTCCTGCTGTTGCTCCCCTGCAACTGGTACTTGGAGTCATCTTGCCTCCAAGGCTGGAGGTGGCTTATAGCCACCAGACATAGTGCTTTGTGACTAATTGTTTGTTGGGCCTGTGCAAAGCTTCAGGTGAGGCGGAATACTCTGCACACTCCCCTAGCACCATGCAGAGGCGACTGTTACCACCCGAAAGTGCTGCACTTTGCCCAGCACTGGGCAAACCCAACCTTGAAGAGAAATTGAGCCCCAGCACCATCTTGGAAGGCATGCATGGAGTGCTGGGAAGTGTGGCCCTCCCGGGACTGAGAAAAGTGCGGCGCTGTGCAGAGGTCAGCACAGTGGGAAATGGTCCTCACGGTGAAGGTTTGTTGCCACGGTGGCCCCTGTGCAAAAACTAGTGAAGATCACTAGTACATGGTGTAAAATTCAGTGACAGGGAAATGTTTGCCTTCTCTCTTTTTAAGCAACCTTTCTGCTTAGCTAGAGGGAAAGCAAAGGTTTTCCTCCCACTGAATGTTATATCCGGTACTTGTGACTTTCACTAATTTTCAAGCAGGGAGCCTTAAAGTTTGAAACTTAAGGGTTCAAGGTTGGCTTAAAACTGTAGACTTTGTGACCTCCCAGAAGGCAGAATAGCAGTGATGGTAAGCAGGATTTCCAGGCAGTTCTCCAGGATTCTTTTCCATTCTGACCTGGAGAGAGCTGGGGCCTTCTGTATGCAACCACAACTGACCATCCTTTGCAGATTGTCATCTTGGGAGATCTGTGCAGAGCACGTGGGAAGCCAGAACCCTAGTTAATGTGTTAGGACTCGGTTCTAGTTCTCCAGGACAAGTAAACAGGTAGGGTGGGGATGAAAAGCCATACCAAGAGAGACCAGGCTGGAGACCTAAGCCTTTCTGCAAGAGAGGCAAGTCCTTGCCTGGATTTTGCAGGAGGCTTTCTAAATTGCCCTAGTGCTCCATCCACTTGCAACTGGTCGACAAGCAACAGGTAAGACTAACTTGATGGTTTTCAGGCTCTGTTCCAGAGAAGCCTGAAGTTCTGGAAAGAGATCCCACAATTCGTGATGACAAACAAGCTTCTCTGAAAGTCAGCCCTAATTATGCAGCAGCTGAAGAGGATTGAATGAATTCTAGGTCACACTCTTGGTTCTAGGGGAGCCCAAGCTCAAATCTCCAGATGTTGGACTACAATTCCCATCATCCCCATCCATAGTGAGCAAAGGCCATTGTGGCTGGGGATTATGGGAGTTGTAGTCCAACAACATCTGGAGATTTGAGCTTGGGAACCTCTGACTTAACATGCCTCCCAGAGTTATCTCCAAAGTTGCAGGAATTGCTAGGCTGGTGAGAGTATATTTTTAAAAAGCCCCCTCCCTTCTTAACTTTCTACATTCATAGTGTGGTGTAGGCTCAGCTCTGGAAAAGTGGGTCGCAGGACCTCAATACTCCACTTTAATGACAGCTGTATGCTGGATTCTGTTTCGAACACAGACCCAGCTTCCCCAACCGGATGCTCTACATTCCAGCTTGTCTTTCTGAGCCTTGGAGAATGGGACTCCAAGCCACCTTTATTCATATACTATTTGAACAGTAGCATTGGTGTATGCTGCTTTGTAGCGCAAGGCCAAAGATCTGTTACATATCTAGAAGACTTTGTGGGTCTGTTTGTGCAAAATAAAATCATACTTCCTGATTACCTGCAGATACCAAATTTTGCTTACACAGTCCTGCCACTTAAAAATCAGCTGAATGCACTTCTTTTTACACCAGAATCTATTGGGAGAAAGTTTTGGTTTTTTAATTGGGTATTTTTTAAAAAAGTAATACAGAATGTAATGATTCTAGTTGCACTGTTATTGTTAACAGATTTTTTAACACTCAATGATTATCAATAATTCCAAAATGACAGAACTTTTTCAGCTTCAAATTTACTATGACCAAGTTTACCATATATGGTAATTACTGTATAAAATGAGTAATGTTTGAAGTTGAAATCCTGCAAATGTCAATCTGTTCTTTTTCTTCCCTTTTGCAAGCACATTAATGAAAATATGTATTACATATATTTCATTTATTGAACGTTTCTATAAGTCTAATCTGTGCAAAATGACTTTACCTGGTCAATGATGGGTCTCACCTACTCATAATCTAAGCAGAACAGAAAGATGAGTGCTGCCTGTGGGCAAATGGAGTTATGTACCCTTAAGGTGAATGAGTTCAGTCAGGAGTTCTCAAACTTGGGTCCCCAGATGCTGTTGGATTATAACTCCCGTCATCCCCTGCCACAAAGGCCACTGTGGTTGGGAATGCTGGGAGTTGTAATCCAACAACATCTGAGGACCCAAACTTGAGAATTCTTGGATAAGCATAGGCTTCATGTAAAAGGTGGAGTGTGAGGCATTAATAACCAAAATTCAATCTCAGGTCTTGTTGCACCTTGCTTTCAGGCCTCCAGCAGCACAGATGCCAGCTTCATGGAAAGGGAGGAATTGTCAGGTTAGTGCCACCATCAGAGCTCATCACTTCACCCTGAGTGGATGAAGGAAGGTAGAGATCACCTGCAGGTTAATGCCACCTAATGTATGTAAACTAGGCTGAGAAGGATTCAAATCTCCAATTGGCTGTGACCTTATTAAGATGCTAGCTAAGCCACTGTCTCTATCTTGGTCCCTATCTGTTATTGACCTATCTTATAGGCTTTGAATGCTCAAAAGAGCTATATAGATGCTACGTAGCAATCTCAGAAGAGGACAACTACTAGTCATGAAAGCTAGGTGGAATCTGAGTGTATGGAAGCAGTCTACCAGATGCTGGGGGCAAACTTGGAGGGGCTGATTCCTTCAGCCCTAACCTGGAGGCTTTCCAGAAGCAGCAGGCTGGCCACTGTTAGTATTGTGTTCCTGGACCTGAGATGGGCTTTGGGGCTTATCTAGGAGAGATTGTTTTGGGTGGGCTCTGAATGCTTGGTGCTAATGGGCTAATTCCTCTCCGCTCCATTTGGATTTGGCTTGGTAATTGCAAGTTCTCTGGGGAGTGTTTGGGAAAAGCTCATCAGTTTTTCAAGAGTTCGCTCCAGCCTTGTAATGTTGGCAGCTGTGCTGATGGTGCCACAGGCAGGGGCCTTATTATATTGTCCCTTGGGAATTATAGTTCCCTTATTGCATTGCCCTTGGCTTGACAGATAAGCAAACTCCCTGCCTCTGACCTTGCTTTTATCTAACAATCGACTATTGGGAGCATGGGCAGCTCCTGAACTAGGGTAGGAGAAGCTTCCAGCCCTAATGATTGTGAGGACACATGTGTGCATGTACATACATAAGGGCAGTTCACATGACCATAAAATGGGTAGGAGTTGAATCCTACTCTGTTTTGGAAACCAGATGTGCTCCCATTTTGCGATTGTGTGTTAGAGAAATACAAGGTAGGAGATGGGGAACTTGATCGTCTTGTCAGACCCCAGCTGGGTGGAACAATGTTGTTGGAGCTAGGACCCTGGCAGCATCAAGGTCCCCTGCTAACTGGGCAAAGAGGCACCTTTTACCGTGGTGATTCTCTTTATCTAGCAGGGGGAGAGTAACTGGCCCGATCCACCCCCAGCACAGTACCTCCAGTGACTGTTGCTGGTGTCTATCTTGTGTTTTTTTTAGAATGTGAGCCCTTTGGGGACAGGGATCCATCTTATTTACTTATTATTTCTCTGTGTAAACTGCCCTGAGCCATTTTTGGAAGGGTGGTATAGAAATTGAATTAATAATAATAATAATAATAATAATAATAATAAACCGTGGACCACCTAATCAGCTGTTGTAAAAAGATCACACAGACTGACTACAAACAAAGGCATGACAAAGTAGCAGGGATGATACACTGGAACATCTGCAAAAAATACAAGCTACCTATAGCCAAAAATTGGTGGAACCATAAAACTGAAAAAGTTGAAGAAAATGAAGATGTAAAAATATTATGGGACTTCCCACTGCAAACAGACAAACATCTGCCACACAATATACCAGATATAACTGTAGTCGAGAAGAAAGAAAAACAAGTCAAAATAATCGACATAGCAATACCAGGGGATAGCAGAATAGAAGAAAAAGAAATAGAAAAAAATAACCAAATACAAAGATCTACAAATTGAAATTGAAAGGCTGTGGCAGAAAAAGACCAAAATAATCCCAGTGGTAATTGGCGCCCTGGGTGCAGTTCCAAAAGACCTTGAAGAGCACCTCAACACCATAGGGGCCACAGAAATCACCATCAGCCAATTACAAAAAGCAGCTTTACTGGGAACAGCCTATATTCTGCGACAATATCTATAACAGCAGCAACAAGATTGACAATAAAATTCAGCCATCCCAGGTCCTTGGGAAGGACTCAATGTCTGGATAAAACAAACCAGTCAATAACACCCGTCTGACTGTGTAAAATAATAATAATAATAAAATAATAATTCAGCTCTCAGCTGCAATGTCTCACAGTGACCATGGGGGAAGGGTCATGGATAAGAGTGCAGGACTCCTCCCCTCTTTGTTCTTATAGGGTTAGTCTCTATTTTATCTCTCCAGAGATGGCTGTTTGTTTTGGTCCCTCTCTTCAGCTACAGCTGAAATTAAGCTGCAGGCTTTTTCACATTGCTTTGTAACCTTTTATTTAAATAAATAAATTCTTGTAGTTCTTTAATACCAAAGAACTGTCTCCAGACCTCTTGCTTTGCTGCTTTCTCACCAAACTGGTTTTGCTTTGCTATTTGGGGACTGAACTGCCATACTTCCCCTACAAATTTTTCTTCAGAATTCTGGGATGGAATTTGGGGCTTGACAACAGTGTTCCCTCTAACAGGAATTTCCAGATGTTGTTGACTGCAACTCCCATAATCCCCAGGCAAAAGCCACTGCAGCTCCGAGGGGATTCTGGGAGTTATCGTCAACATCTGGGAATGCCTATTATAGGGAAGACTCCTTGACATACTCATTCTACCCAGCTGGGGCTTGACAGGTGATCATGCACATGCACTCCACCTTGTTTTCATCGAATACATGGTAGCAAGACAGGAGTATATCCAGCCCACTGAAACTGGGTAAGATTCATCTCATACCCAGTTTATGGTGGTGTGAACTACCTTATGTTCCACACATCTACAGTAGTACAATTCCTATCTGTAACCTGCATTTGATGGGACCTGCATCCAAGTTCACTTTTAAAATTGCAACCCATGGATGTTTCTGCAAGGCTAAGGGGTGGGGGGTTAGCATTAAAAAAATATTTACATTTGTACCTACAGAACAGCAGGTTGTGAGCACCAGATCTTCATGCTGACTCTGCATGTGCAAAAAAATTACTTCGAGGTGAAATGGCTTTCAAATGCATATGCAGTCGTAGCTCTCTGCAGAGAGGATGGGAGAAGCAGCGGGGAGGGGCGTGCAGAACCACAGGTCCATTGGACATGCCATTCTGCGTTACGTCTGAAGGTGGCCACTCCCTATTCAGACAGTTTAACAAGTGTACAGTCTACACAGGCACAAATCTGTACACAGGTACAGTTACCCACATGTTATGTTGTACATAGGTACAGCAGTATCCTTCCTAAATGCATCATGGTTTTGAGGGGCTTGTTCACCGTGAGGGTCACTTTTAGAATGAATGGCGGTAGAGTCACACAAAAACAACTGTGTGCAGAGACGTCTGAACACAGGTACAACATAACTAGGCTGTCCGCATGATCATAAACTGTGAAGGAGATGAGTCCTATCCAGTTTTGAGAGCTGGGCGCATTCCCATAGTACAATCTTGTGTCAGATGAAAACAAGCAAGGAGGTAGGCAGCTTGATCGTCTAGCCGCAGCTGGGTACAAGCAACACACCCTACCCAGGTTCCAGTCACAGCTTTTGAACTGGGTAGGCGGAAAAGTCATCCTGCCCAGCTGGGGCCTGACAGGCGATCAAACTCCTCAACCCCTACTTTGTACTTCTCTAACAAACGATCACAAAACGGGTGTGCATCCAGCTGAAACTGCGTGGGACTTGTCACCTACTCAGTTTATGGTCCCAAGAACTGCCCTAGTGTTTGACTAGAGTTACAAATTCTGGCAAAGGACATTTCCGACCCTCAGTCATGATCTCCCCCACCCCCACCTCGCCCCGAGAATATACGGAAGCTGGCTCTTCCCACTTCAAAGTGCTGTTTCTGGGACATCCCCATGAGCTGTCTGGGTGTGCTCAAATGCTCTTGGCCTGCACCCTCGTCACCCCTCATCCCACCCAGTGCAATTCTGTGTCATTGGGATAGGAGGCTACTAAGGCCCTCACCACATGTGTGAGTGAGTCACCTGATAGAACATGCGTTTTTGCCCTCACCACATGCGCACCTCAGTGAGTCACCTGATGGAACTATTCACTCTCCAACCAAAGCGGCTGAGTGATAACCGGCCCCACCCATCCCATCCCATCCCCATGTGAACCAGGGATGCATCACCCAAGGCCCTAAGAGCATTCTTCAATGAATGCTCTTTTTTTCTTCTTGTTTTTGGCATTGTCGGAAGAAAGGAGAAGACGTCTCCTGGCAAGTGCCGACAGGTTTTGTTTGGAGAGTGAAACTTCATTGTAACTCCACAGCAGGCTGGTGTGGATAATTACAAAGGGCAGATGAATGTTCAGATAAATGTTTGTTAAAGCCGCTCTGTGGTGATTAGATAGAAAAAGGCAGAATTGACAACCTTACTGGTTGTCCTGGGAAATGAATTTGAAGACAGGCATATGGGGTGTGGTGTGGCTGTGACTGCTGCATTGAGAGTTATCTTCCTTTGAAGGATACAGTACAGGGGGTCTCAAATGGTGGCCTCCAGGTGGACTACAACCCCCATCATCCCCAATCACGATGACCAGGGGTGATAGGATTGTAGACCGACATTTGCAGGGCTGCTGTTTGAGTCACTGATCTTCGGCATAGGAGGTGGCCTTCCATTGAGCTAGACACTGGTCTATCTAGCTCAGGGCTGGCCTAGCTGAGACTCTCTAGTTGTTGTTAAACTACATCTCCCATCATCCTGACCCACAGGGGATGATGGGCATTGTAGTTCAAAAACTGGAAAGCCTCTGCTTGGCCACCTCTTCCCATTCCAGCATCTTTTAACTGGAAATGCCAGGGATTGAAACTGGGACTGGCTAGCTGTTTTCTCGAATATGTCTATTTCTCTCTCTCTCCTTCCCACCTTCATTCATTCATTCATTCATTCATTCGATTTCTATACCGCCCTTCCAAAAATGGCTCAGGGCGGTTTACACAGAGTAATAATGAATAAAGAAGATGGATCCCTGTCCCCAAAGGGCTCACAATCTAAAAACAAACAAAAGATAGACACCAGCAACAGTCACTGAAGGTACTGTGCTGGGGGTGGATAGGGCCAGTTACTCTCCCCCTGCGAAATAAAGAGAATCACCACATTAAGAGGTGCCTCTTTGACAAGTTAGCAGGGATCACTTTAGAGCCAGAAGGATCCCCAAGGCAATTTGGGCTTCATCAAAAATTGTCCTATGCAGCAGCAGAAATGGGGAAATGGGCAGTCCAACCAAAAATGGTGCCCCACAATATCCCTATTGAGACGTTAGGTTGTACCTGTCTTCAGATGTCTGTATATCTATGTACCTACATGTTGTTGTGTGAATGACAATACCTGTGTTCCTTTCAAATGTGACCCTGAGTATAGGCCCCGTCAAATGCAGGGGAGGTGTACTGATGTACCTGCGTTCAGCATAACTTGTGAATAACTGTGCTTGTGTACAGCTTTTTGTCCTTGTGTTCACTGTACACAGATTGTACAAGTGTTGAACGTAATGAGTCAACAGGGCTCATGTGGAGCTGCTGTCTACCAAGTCAGACTATTAGTCCTTCTTGCCCAGCAAACCATGCATCCTACCCTGAGCTATGGGCCATCCTTCTTACCAGTTTATCACATGTACAGACATACCTACACCCCTCTTGACAGAGGGCTTGAGCAGAACAGGAGCCACGGAATGAGTAGCAGATGGTTTCTGTGGCAGTTTAACAACTCTACGCAGCAAGCTCAACCACTCTGAGTTCAGGAGAATCTTTGATGTCTGTAACTGATTATCCGGTGTTCTCAGTAACACCATCATGGAGCCCAGTTCCTTACACTTGTGTCTAGACAGAAATGTAATTAGCAGCTTAATAAAGCAAGGTGGGTAGTTCTCCAGCTGTGAAGGTGTAGGGGCATTGGCATAGGACAGTGGCCGGAGTGTCGTGAATGCTTGGACTCTGGGAGTGACGTACCGGCTATTGGAAGATCAGCAGGCACCGAAGCTGCTCTCTCTAGCCCTCGTCAGACAATGAGCCCTTTCACATGATCAAACGGGGGTGGACTGGAGGGGAAGCAGGAACCTACCTGCTCCCCCACAAACAATTTGAAACTCCATTGGGCTCTGCTGCTCACATGCCCACAAACGCCACAGCGGCATTCTTCAGGGCTGCAACCAGGAGCTGGGAATCCACCAATATCCCACAATGCACCGCGCACAGTGCATTGGGGAAGCATTGTGCTGCTTGGCCACTCTTTCCCTCCGCGTTATTGTGAAGATGGCTGCTGGCAGCACCGAGTCCAGCGAGACTGGCGAGAGAGGCAGGAGGTGCGTGCTTGTTGTACGGCCGCACTTTAGACCTGTCAGTGACTGACCAGGAGAGAGATCTTGGGGTCGTGGTGGACAGCTCGTCGAAAGTATCCACATAACGTTTTCATTCTGTGAAAAAGGCCAGCTGTGGAAAAGGCCAATTCTACACTTGGAACCATTAGGAAGGGGATTGAAAATAAAACTGCTAATATCATAATGCCTTTAAACAAATCTATGGGGTAGCCACATTTGAAGTGCAGTGTACTGTTCTGGTCACCATTCCTCAAAAAGGACATTATAGAAATGGAGAAGGTACAGAAGAGGGCAACTAAAATGATCAAGATAATCATGCCTGGAGCACCTACCTTATGAGGTAAGGCTACAATACTTGGGGCTCTTTAGTTTAGAAAAAGATGACTGGGGTGACATGATAGAGGTCTATAAAATAAAATTATGCATGGTGTGGAGCGAGTGGATAGAGAGAATCCCCCCCCCCCCGCTCTCTTATAACACTAGATCCAGGGGTCATCCCATGGAACTGATTGCCAAGAAATTTAGGACCGACAAAAGGAAGTACTTTTTCACACAACACATAATTAACCTATGGAATTCTCTGCCACATGATGTGACAGCCAGCAGTCTAGGGCTTAGATAAATGCATGGAGAACAAGTCTGTCAATGGCTACTAATCTAAGGGCTATAGGCTACCTCCATCCCAAGAGGCAAGATGCCTCTAAATGCCAGTTGCAGGGGAGCAATAGCAGGAGAGAGGGCCTGCCCTCATCTCTTGCCTGTGAGCTTCCCAGATGTTGTCTAGGGCCTCCACACCCCCTGGGGCCCCCCAAATTCTCTTTAGTCTGTCCAGGGTGGTGGTGTTTTGTCCCCTCAAGAACCAACATGTTAAAAAATGATGCTTAACTTGCGGGGGGCGGGGGGGCTCCAAAGGCCTTTAGGTCCAGGCTCCAAAATTGCCTAGCTCATGCACCTCTGGTGGCATCCTGGAAGGTAAAACTGAGGCCCCTTCATAGTCAGCCTCATTAAGTGGTGAAGCCTTTCCTGGTCTGTACCTCTTTCCACACTGCACAACTAACTAGACTGAACTCCTCTCATTGACATGCTGGTGTTGTAGGTTCGTGAAGTCCCTGTACCCCTGAATGACTGAATATTCAAACACGAAAAAACCCTCACCTCCTGCAACCTGAAGTGCTACATTCCAGGAAAAACTGTACTACTTGATTCTTCTGATTATCTAACCCAGCCCTAAGTTTAGAAGGTGGAAAGGCAATTGCAAAAAGTCTGTTACTGGCCGAGTAGAAAATGCAGGCTAAAGAATGCTGTGTATGGAATGATGTCGCTTTCTGGAGCAGGAGCAGAGATTGCCTGGGACAGGTGTTTATGCCCTGCCCTCTGGAGGGGAAAGGAAGCCTTTTTGAGCTCATAGTCTGTAGCCTACTGCTTGGCTTCAGCTTCTGCTCAGGCCAGGGGCCTCTTAGTCCAAAGGTCTCTGAGCAGGGAGCATTTCTGCATCCTTAGCAGTTACCCATTCATTCAGTTCCCAGGTGAATCACTGCCGCTTCCTTTTAAGGAGAGGCTGCATGGCAGGAAGTGGGGGAAGGCTTCATTCAGCGCTTCTTCACCACGCCTTGTTCTTGCTCCAGGCTGAGACGCCAAGCCAAAAGCCGATCCCAGCAGCTGTGCTCAGCAGAGGCTCTGACAACTCTCCCAGCAGCTGCCTGATCCCTCTCTGAGCCAGATTCCTTGCCCAGCATTCCTTCCTGCGGCCCCCAAGATGGCAAGGAACCACCAAGTGCAGAAAGCCAAACTGGCTGAACAGGCCGAGCGCTACGAGGACATGGCTGACTTCATGAAGGCAGTGGTGGAGGATGGAGGCGAGCTCTCCAATGAGGAGCGTAACCTTCTCTCGGTCGCCTACAAAAACGTGGTGGGCTGCCAGAGGTCTGCCTGGAGGGTCATCTCCAGCATCGAGCACAAGACCGAGGAAGGAGATGACAAATCCCAGCTGGTCAACGAGTACCGGGAGAAGATTGAGAGCGAACTGAAGAACGTTTGCAATGTCGTCTTGGGGCTGTTGGACAAGCACCTCATCCCAAAAGCCAGCGACCCGGAGAGCAAGGTTTTCTACTTGAAGATGAAAGGAGACTACTTCCGCTATCTGGCTGAGGTGGCCTCAGGAGATGACCGCAAGCAGATCATTGACAATGCACGGAAAGCGTACCAAGAGGCCATGGACATCAGCAAGAAGGAGATGCAGCCCACAAATCCTATCCGTCTGGGCCTCGCCCTCAATTTCTCTGTGTTCCACTATGAGATCGCCAACACCCCAGGAGAGGCCATTACACTGGCCAAGACCACCTTCGACGAGGCCATGGGGGATCTCCACACGCTCAGTGAAGATTGCTACAAAGACAGCACCCTCATCATGCAGCTTCTCAGAGACAACCTCACGTTATGGACAGCGGAGTGTGCAGGAGAAGAAGGGGGAGAGGCCGGCGAAGAGCCAAAGAACTGAACTGAGCAGACCCCCCCAACACGACGGTAACTCCCCATCTCCACCCACTCTCTGTTTTGTTTCCTTTCCCAACTTGTTCTGTTTTTATAAGATGTGTCTCCGCTTTCTGGAAGCTCCAGCTGGATTTTCAAAGCAAAAGGGGACTGCTTGATATGCATGGGGACTCGAGCGCTTACCTGACCCTCTTTGTGGGGCAGCTTTGGGAGTAACCCTGTTTCTTGCCACCCTTCTTTCTGGTATGTGACCCCTCCCCCCCGCCAACTCTATATAAGCTCTTGTGTCTGATCCAGCATTTGGTTAGCACGAGAGTCTTCCCGACCTATCATGGAAGACTGAGGTATATTTTGCTATTTAACTGTAGGGGTTAAAAAAAAAAAACAACCTCTACAGAGAACTTTAAATATTGTTTTGCGTGACAAAGATACAAAATAATGGCTGAACAGAATGAAGCAAGAGTTGTCAGTCTCCTTTGCTTGTTTTATTCTGCAGGGTTTTCGCACTCAGGGCATCCTGTCATAATAAAATGGGGGGGGGGTGGCGGGCCTTTAGGAGACTCTTCGGAGTGAGTTGAGCATACACTCTCAAGAGGGCCTCTGGTTATCACGGTGTTATGCCTGAGCTGGTTTGCTACAGTGTCCTTCCTCAATAAAAGTTCACTTTCATGCCTGTCTTTTGTAGTTCTGGTCTTCAGTTTCTCACTGCGCAGGGTGGTCGGAGGCAGCAGCCAGCTCCCACACTTTGGCATGCTGTAGAGATGTAGAGAGGAGCTCTCCCCAAAGGCACAAGCCCAAGCAAGGAGAACAGGGAGCAGGTTGATACATGCAGGGGCAGCTTTTAAGCTTTTCTGCAATCCGAGGCGCTCCTGCGTGCTTTGAGGGGAAAGGTGATGCCTGAAGCAAAAGCGGCACAACCTGCAAACACGGCTCGGCTTTCTCTGTGAAAGAACGAGGCGAGGGTGGAGTAGCAGAACCTCCCTGGGGAAGGGCTCTCGGTGACAGGAATGGCTTTGATCTGGGAGGAAAAGGGAGGGTGCCACTTAGGCAGGAGAGGAACACGTGCTTCCTTTCTCGGGGCCAGGAGTGGCTATCCCAAGGGTTCTCAGATTCGGGTCTCCAGATCTTGTGGTACTACAACTCCCATCATCCCCAGCCACAATAGCCAGTGGATGGGAGTTGTAGTCTAACAATATCTGGAGACCCAAATTTGAGGACTCTTGGGCTGTCCTTATTCATGTGGTAGAGAAGTCAGAGACAAACACCAGTCCTTGCTTTTCAGTAGCTTTCAGATTCAGATAAATCTTGTACATTAATTCACCTGGTGGAGAAATATTGCAGAATATTCGGGGGGAGGGGGTGGAGGCTTGTCTTAGGATATGCACTCAAGTCTATGTGGGGTGTTGGCAAGACCTATTGGTTTCCCACAAGAACAGAGGGTGTGACCAAGAACATAAATTAACATTGTAGGAAAAGTTTGAATATGGTGGACGAGCAGAGTTTCAGGTAAGTTTAAACACCAGTATGGATCTCCTCAGTGAGGAAAGCCTGAAGAACTTCCAAAGAACCCCATGATTCCTTGGAACACACTTGGAAAGCCCAAACTTTCCACTTGTTCCTGACTTCTGGTACCCTTGGAAGAAAACGTTTAGGAAGTTGCATAGTATCTGTCACAAGGCAGGAATCATTTGGATGACTCTCAATTTTCATTTCATTTTTAAAAGAGCAATTTTCTCGTGTTCACAGTTGTTTTAAACAAGCCTTTTGAAAATAATGTTGGTAGTTTTTGCCCAGGATGAGACCAAAGAGGATGTGACTTCATGCTGTCGGCCGCTGGGACTTCTCCTCTAGGCACAGCTTTGCCATTGGTCTGATGTGTGTATAATCCTAGCGGCATGGAAGCCACAGCTATGCTTCTTGTTATATGCTGCTGCATGAGTAATCCTAAACTGAGCAGGAGGAGTCCATGCTGCAGCGCCTCACAGATCCTCCAGAAACTGGGTCAACCAGGCTGGTCTGAAAAGGGACTACAGTGTGGACTCTTCTTGTGTTACATCGGAACATAAGAAACTGGTCCATCTACTGTATTGTCTACTACACAGTGGTGGCAGCTCTGCAAAGCTGCAAGCAGGAGTCAGGAATCCTGCCCAGCCCTACCTGGAGATGCTGCCAGGGACTGAACCATTTGCATGCAAGCAAGCAGATGCTCTTCAACTGAGCTACGGCCCTTTCCCTAATGGGAAACGGTGCTCACATGTCGCCCCCTCACCCAAATGCAAACCAAGGCAGACCCTGCTTAGCAGAGTGGAGAATCCGTGCTCGCTACCATAAGACCAGCCCGCATCCCCTGGTCTTGTGGGGCAGCATGGAAAGGAGGGCCACTCCCACAGCACTGGGAGCACATGAGTATCAGGCCTCTTGTCTCTTTTTACCTTGAAGTTCCAGTTCCTTGTCCACCTTTTGGCATTAGTCTTAAAACACTCCAAATTCTGCCTCCCCGTTCCCTGAGAAAAAAGGACAGAGTTTGCCGACAAAGCAGACGTGCTGGATTTAGATAAGAACCTGCCATATATGAAAAACCATTTGCAGGATTTTTGTGGTTGCAATATTTGGGAATTCTATTTAGCAAGGAACTCCATCCCACTCCTCTTCCTCGTCCCCTCCACTAAGAATTCGAAACAAAATGAAAGTCACATTCACTGTGGTTTTTAGGGGCCTCAGTGGGCATTCTGGACATAATTCACTGGGAATGTCTCCTGCACAAAATCTAATTGAAATGAACAGGAACTGCTCTAGAACAGTTAACTTCATTTCCATGAATTTTCACAGTTTATCCCCCTTCTGGGGGAGCCCACCCAATGATTCTACAACACAAAAGTGGGTCATTCAGCTCAGCTTTGATGGATGGAGTTGATGGATGCTGGGTGGCTGTCCTGACATTCCAGGGGCAACTTCCCACTGTCTTCATCCTTCTTGGAGGCATTATGATATATTAACCCTTCGCACCTGATGCTTTAGGGCATGGGAGTGACTCAAAGTCTCATGAGAAGCATCCTTTAGCATGAGACGGTTTCTGTTACATCCTGGATGAAAGCCAACTTGAGTTCTCCACCCTACCCACCCACATCCAGCTGCATATGGATCTGATTTTCTGTCTAAAGGACTACACTGCTGTTACACTGAAAATAGTAATTTTAGGAACCACCCCTCCTGATACACAAAAGCATAATTATTTTGGCCTGCAAGGATGTGACAGATCAATCAAGGGCCACCTAGTCTGCACTCAAAGACTGCGACAAGACATGGGGATCTCGCCCATCTTCTTTGGGACATTCTGTAATTTCAGTGAGAGGTCACTATATCCTGACTGGCTTGGTCTCTATGAATCTTATGTTTCCAAATTAGCAGTTGATGCTTTTCCACTGCATGATTACCTGCTTGTTGCTGTAGATCAAATGATCTACACGGCTCCAGAGGAAAGCTAGCGATCTTAGCCTCATGTATCAGAGGTTCTGTAAACCATTGATGGTCTCTGTGATGGACACAGCTGCACCTATATCAGTGGTTCTTAAACCTTGTCATCTTTAAGATTACAACTGGGCCAGCACCTTTTCTTACCTTGTGGCCACCATGCGAAAGGTAAAGTAAAGGTAGTGTGCCATCACCTTCACCTGGTGGCAACCATAGAGCCCTGTGGCTGTCTTTGGTAGAATACAGGAGGGATTTACCATTGCCATCTCCCACGCAGTATGAGATGATGCCTTTCAGCATCTTCCTATATCACTGCTGCCCAATATAGGTGTTTCCCATAGTCTAGGAAACATACCAGCGGGGATAAGAACTGGCAACTTCTGGCTTGCTAGTCAAAGATGCATTTTAAAAGGCTTTTGAATTAAAACTCAAGTGGCTGCATTTTCCCTCTGTGGCAGTCATCCAACAAAGCCATCTGAATCCATGTGGAGGAACCAAGCACATTGCTAGGGCCATCTTTAAAGCTGTCACATACTGAGTCAGATCCTTGGTCCCCCTTCAGCAGGTGATGGAAACTTGAAATAAATTCCTGGCCCTTCAGCATTTTCCTCCAATTATATTCATTGTGGTCTCAGAAAAACTGCACCAGAGATCAGTGGTGGTCACCTGATCACAGTTTAAGCATTAGTGGATTATCACTGATCACTGCCTCTCAGCCTAATCTGCCCTGTGTCAAAATAACAACAGCAACAACCAGATTGGCCTACATGAAAGAAGAATGTAGGCAAGATTCAAACCAAGATGAGAAGAAGAAAAGAACAAACAAACAAAAACCCGCCCACGGGACATAAATGTCCTAGGAGAAGCTGAGAAGATATTTTAATTGTAAAGGTGGTCATGGTTTACAGTGGATTCTTATACTTTAAAATCTGATTCCCTGATTACAAATTTTGTAACTTTTAATTTTCCATTTAATATTGTGATTCCCTAATTACAAATTTTGAAAACCTTTAATTTTCATTTTACATTGTGATGACTTTGGTTATAACCTGAATTGGAAAATTCCCATGTTACACTATTGTTGTAACGGGTTCACCTATTTAACAGGTAAGCTATGTCAATTATAGATTTATCCATAAAATCTATAGTTTATAGACTTATCAATAAAATCTAGAGTTTATAGACACCCAGAAATGAATCTACACATGTATTTTCTATTTATTTTATACACCATATTTTACACATTTATATTGTTGATACAGCTTCTGATGGCATTGACTCTTAGCACCCGCAACCCTACTGACCACTGGGGCACTGGAGTAGAGATAGTGAGCAAGGGAATCCCCTTATTTTTTTTGCCCCAATTTTCTGTTTGCATCTCTACTTCCCCTTTGTTAGACTGATAGTCTCAGGTTTCATTCTCTCACCTGGAGAGAGAGAGGTGTCTTCTCCCTTCCCCTCTTCCTGTATGTAGCTAGCATCAAGGCATGCAGGCCTTATCCATCTCCCTGACTGATGTCCTAAATACTTTATTTAGAACTGATGAAGAGGGCCATGTCTTGAAAAAAGCACATAGATGAAAGGTGCCACTATGTTTGAAGGGCACAAGAGAATGGGCTAGTTATGCTGAAGTAGTTCCCAACTCAATACATGATAGCAGACAGGCTGACCAAGCTGCTCGGGGGTAGGATTAAATGGACAGTTTTCACAATTTATTTATTTCTTACATTTATAACCTGTTTTTCCTCCGAGGAGCACAGAGCAACGTACATGCTTATTTTTATCCTCACAACAACCCTGTGAGCTAGGTTAGGCTGAGAGTTACATGACTGGCACAGAGTCATCCAGTGAGTTTCATGGTTGAATTGGGATTCAAACTCGGGTCTTCTAGGTCCTAGTCCAACACTCTAACCACTATGCTATGGGAAGTGGGGCCCCCAGGGATTTGTGCTGGGACCAGTGCTCTTTAACTTGTTCATAAATTATCTAGAAGTTGTGGTAACCAGTGAAGTGGCCAGATTTACAGATGATAGAAAACTATTTAGGGTAGTGAAATCCAAAACAGATTGTGAGGCTCTCCAATAAGGATCTCTCCAAACTGGGTGAGTGCGCGACAAAATAGCCATGTGGTTCAATGTAAGCAAGTGTAAAATAATGCATATTGGGGCAAAACAACAACAATACCCCAACTTCATATATACACTAATGGTCAGTCACTGAGCTGTCAGTGACTGACCGGGGAAGAGAGCTTGGGTTCGTGGCGGACAGCTCATTGAAAGTGTCAACACAGTGCACGACAGCTTTGAAAAAGGCAAATTCTGTGCTAGGGATCCATGCTAGGGATCATTAGGAAGGAGATGGAAAAAACCACTGAATCTTAAGAAAGATATTGTAGTGCAGAAGAGGACAATCAAAATGAGGGCCTGGAGCACCTTCCTCATGAGGCTACATCATCTGGTGCTTTTTAGTTTGGAAAAGAGGCAACTATAGGGAGACATGATAGAGGTGTATAACATTATGCATGGAGTAGAGAGAGTGGTGCAGTGGGGAAATGCTTGACTAACAAACAGAAAGTTGCCGGTTCGGATCCCCACTGGTACTATATCGGGCAGCAGCAATATAGGAAGATGCTGAAAGGCATCATCTCATACTGCGCGGGAGGAGGCGATGGTAAACCCCTCCTGTATTCGACCAAAGACAATCACAGGGCTCTGTGGGTGCCAGGAGTTGCCGAGGGCACACTTTACTTTTATTTTCTCCCTCTTTCATAACACTTAATAATTTTTTCTCCCTCTTTCATAACACTAAAACCAGGGGTCATCCCATGAAACTAAAGACCAGCAAAAGGAAGTACTTTTTCACACAGCACATAATTAATAACTGAATTCTCTCCCATGGGATGTGGTGATGGCCACCAGCTTGAATGGCTTTAAAAGGGGCTTAGACAAATTCATGGAGGACACATCTATCAATGACTACTAGTCTGGTGGCTATGGGTCACCTCCAGCCACAGAGGCAAGATGCCTCTCAATCCCAGTTGCAGGGGAGCAACAGCAGGAGAGAGGGCATGCCTTCACCTCTTGCCTGTGGGCTTCTCAGGGGCATCTGGTGGGCCACTGTGTGAAACAGGCTGCTGGACTAGATGGGCTTCCTTGGGCCTGATCCAGCAGGGCTCTTCTTATGTTAACTAACTCCATGTATCCAGGCAATATTAAGGAGCAGTGCTCTCCCTACTTGTGCAGTTTCGCTGCAGATGGGGTAGATGAAGAAATCTCCCCTCCAAGCTCTCTAACAGATCTATCATGCACACATATTATACAGACTCATGCAATCATCTCCACACCCGAGTCGCCTATATCCCCCCTCCCCTTTTTAGAACTGTCGGGATGCCATCTTACCTGGTTGCCTGGGTGGCCCTGTGGAGAAGGGCATAATTCTCCGGAATTAAATTAATTAATTAAACAGAAGCGGATTCTCCAAGGCTGCAGCCAGGAGTAGCATGATGCAGTGCAATATGCCTCGTTTGGTTTACGGAGGACTTTTGCACACGTGTACTGTAGTGCAAGAGAGCAAGAGCACATTTATGCCAATTCCTGGGTTTTATTAACACAGCGACGCACAATCTTCCTGCCAGGAACACAGGAGAAATTGCAACAGGGGGTGCAGCTGCCCTGCCACTCGGGGGTTACCACCCCCTCTCCTCCACCCCACCCTGCTCCTGCATCCTTCCCAAAAGGATCTGGCTGGTCATTGTGGAGAATGGGGAAGGATGCTGAACTAGCATCTGGGCCAGGGGTCTGACCGGAAGGGCTCCTTCTGATTCTCAAATCACTAACTGCTTTTGAAAGCACCCGCTCTGTTTTTTTAAAAAGGCGCTGTTGCTCAAGAAGCACAATCCCAAGGCCTCTTGGGGTATGTAGAACTAGTGGTCTATTCTTTAGACCCAGGGAAGGACCATCGCTCAGTGATACGGCTCATCTGCTTTGCATGCAGTAGTCTCAGAATCCTGGCCATCTCCTGGGAAAGACTCCTGCCTGCAACCTTGGAGAAGCTGCTGCCAGTCTGTGTAGGCAATACTAAGCTAGATGGGCCAATGGCCCGACTCAGTATATGGCAGCTTCCGATGTGCCAATGGATTTTTTGGGATGGAGCAGTAGCTCAGCGGTGGAGCCTCTGACTTGCATGCACGAGATCCCATTTTCAACTCCTGGCATCATCTCCAGGTAGGGCTGGGAAAGACTGCTGTCTGGAACCCTAGAAAGCTGCTGCCAGTCAGACCACAGTTTCTCAACCACCGGTCCCTGGACCGCTACCGGTCTGCAAAGGGTTGAGTGCTGGTCTCTGGCTGGGAGTCAACACCCCCCCCCCACCAACAACTGCAATCAAGGCATTCACTTCCTCAGTTTTGCACATGGCACAGAAGAGGAAGAGTAGCAGCATGGAGGTGCGGAAAGGGAGTGAAGGTGGACATTCCTTGGGGGAGGGGGAGCAAGCACGAGTACCAAGGAGGGCTGAGGGAGGCAGCATGGTGCGGGGGAGAGGCAAGATACCATTT
Source organism: Hemicordylus capensis (assembly GCF_027244095.1). NCBI lineage: Eukaryota > Metazoa > Chordata > Lepidosauria > Squamata > Cordylidae > Hemicordylus > Hemicordylus capensis. The sequence continues at coordinate 11,484,830 of NC_069663.1, forward strand.
TGTGCATTCATGCAAAAGGGAAACTGGATGAATGGCACTGGAATGAAGTGATCATAGGGCAGGGGCGTAACTACTATCAGGCCCTGGACTTTGAGAAGGGGCCCCATTTTAAAATCAGGTCTCTAGGCCCACTGCAACCTTGCTACACCCCTGCATTGAAACGCTGAAACATTGAACCATTGAAGCTTTGAACCATTGAACCATTGAACCTTTAAACCATTGAACCTTTAAACCATTGAACCATTTGTACCTTTGTACTTTTGTATGTTTGTACCTTTGTACTTTTGTACCTTTGCACCTTTGCACCTTCAATCTTTTGTACATTTGTATCTTTGTATCTTTGTACCTTTGAACCTTCAATCTTTTGTACATTTTTACCTTTGTACCTTTAATACTTTGTACATTTGTACCATTGTACCATTGTACCTTTGTACCTTCGATCCTTTGTACCTTCAATCCTTTGTACCTTTGTGCCATCGATCCTTTGTACCTTCGATCCTTTGTACCTTTGTACCTTAGAACCATTGAACCTTTGTACCTCCGTACCATTGTACCTTTGTACCTTCAATCCTTTGAACATTTGTACCTTTGTAACTTTATGCCTTCAGTCCTTTGTACCTTTGTGCCTTTGATCCTTTGTACCTTTGTACCTTCGATCCTTTGTACCTTTGTATCTTTGTACCTTCGATCCTTTGTACCTTAGATCCTTTATACCTTTGTACCTTTTTACCTTCAATCCTTTGTACCTTTGTACCTTCAATCCTTTGTACCTTTGAATCTTTGTACCTTCGAACCATTGAACCATTGTACCTGTACCTTTGTACTTTTGTACCTTGGTACTTTTGTACCTTCGAACCATGGAACCATTGTACCTTTGTACCTTCGATCCTTTGTACCTTTGTACCTTTGATCCTTTGTACTTTTGTACCTTCGATACTTCGATACTTTGATCCATTGTACCTTTGTACCATTGTACCTTTGTACAGTTGTACCTTCGATCCTTTGTACCTTTGTACCTTTGTACCTTTGTACCTTTGTACTTTTGTACCTTTGTACGTTCCTACGTTCAAACCTATGTACCTTTGAACATTTGATCCTTTGTTCCTTTGTCCCTTTGTCCCTTCGAACCTTTGTACCTTCGAACCTTTGTACCTTCGAACCTTTGTACCTTGTACCTTTGTACATTTGATCCTTTGTACCTTTGTACCTTTGTACCTTAGATCCTTCGATCCTTTGTACCTTTGTACCATTGTACCTTCGATCCTTTGTACCTTCGATCCTTCGATCCTTTGTACCTTTGTATCTTCAATACTACTTTCGAACCCTTGTACCTTTGTACCTTTGATCCTTTGTATCTTTGTGCCTTCAATCCTTTGTACCTTTGTACCTTTGTACATTCAATCCTTTGTACCTTTGTACCTTCGATCCTTTGTACCTTTGTACCTTGGAACCATTGTACCATTGTACCTTTGTTCCTTCGATCCTTTGTACCTTCGAACCATTGAACCTTTGTACCTTCGAACCATTGAACCTTTGTACCATTGTGCCTTCGATCCTTTGTACATTTGTGCCTTCGTATCTTTGTACATTTGTACATTGTACCTTGGTACCTTCGATCCATTGTACCTTTGTACCTTCGAACCATTGAACATTAGTACCTCTGTACCTTTGTACCTTCGATCCTTTATACATTTGTACCTTTGTAACTTTGTAGCTTTGTACGTTCGATCCTTTGTACATTTGTGCCTTCGATCCTTTGTACCTTTGTGCCTTCAATCCTTTGTAAGTTTGTACATTTGTACTTTTGTACCTTCAATTCTCTGTACCTTTGTAGCATTGTACCTTTGTACCTTTGTACCATTGTACCTTCGATCCTTTGTACTGTTGTACCTTTGTACCTTCGAACCATTGTACCTTTGTACCATCGAACATTTGTACCTTTTCCCCATTATTCCTTTGAACCTTAGATCCTTTGTACCTTTGTAACTTTGTACCATGTACCATTGTACCTTTGTACCTTTGATCCTTTGTACCTTCAATCCTTTGTACCTTTGTACCTTTGTACCTTCGATCCTTTGTACCTTCGAACCTTTGCACCTTCAAACCATTGTAACTTTGTACATTCGATTCTTTGTACCTTTGTACCTTAGTACCATTGTACCCTTGTACCATTGTACCTTTGTACATTTGTACCTTTGTACCTTCGATCCTTTGTACCCTTGTACCTTCGATCCTTTGTACCTTCGATCCTTTGTCCCTTTGTCCCTTTGTACCTTCGATCCTTTGTACCCTTGTACCTTTGTACTTTTGTACCTTTGTACCTTTTTATCATTGTACTGTTCTACTTTTGTACCTTCGATCCTTTGTATCTTTGTACCATTGTACTTTTGTACCTTTATAGCTTCCTACCTTTAAACCTTTGTACCTTTTATCCTTTGTACCTTTGAACCATTGAACCATTGTACCTTTGTACATTTGTACCTTTGTACCTTCTAACCTTTGTACCTTTGAACCATTGTAACTTTGTACCTTTGTACCTTTGTACCTTTCTACATTTGTACCTTTGAACCTACATTTATACCTTTGTAACTTTGTACCTTCGTTCCTTTGTACGTTTGTATCTTCGATCCTTTGTACTTTTGTACCTTTGAACCTTTGTACCTTTGAAACTTTGTACCTTCGACCCTTTGTACCTTTGTGCCTTCGATCCTTTGTACCTTTTTACCTTCAATCCTTTGTAACTTTGTACCATCCTACCTTCAAACCTTTGTACCTTTGTACTTTTGATCCTTTGTACATTTGATCCTTTGTTCCTTTATACCTTTGATCCTTTGTACCTTTGTACTTTCTAACCTTTCTACCTTTGTACCTTCAATCCTGTGTACGTTTGTACCATAGATCCTTTGTACCAGAGATACTTCATACCTTCGATCCTTTGGTAGAAAGGTACAAAAAATTGAAGGTACAAAGGTACAAAGGTTCGAAGGTACAAATGTACAAAGGGACAAAGGAACAATGGATCAAAGGTACAAAGGTACAACAGTACAAAGGATCAATTGTACAAAGGTACAAAGGAACAAAGGATCAAAGGTACAAAGGTACAAAGGATCAAAGGTACAATGGTACAAAGGTAAAAAGGTACAAAGGACCGAAGGTACAAAGGCTCGATGGAAACAAAGGTACAAAGGATAGAATGTACAAAGGTACAAAACTACAAAGACAAAAAGGTACAATGGTTCAATGGTTCGAAGGTACAAAGGATCGAAGGTACAAAGGTACAAAGTTACAAAGGATTGAAGGTACAAAGGTACAAAGTTAAAAGGATCAAAGGTACAAAGGTACAAAGGTAAAAAGGATCGAAGGTACAAAGGTACAAAGGTACAGAGGTACAATGGTACGAAGGTAAAATGCTTTGAAGGTACAAAGGTACAAAGGTACAAAGGAAAAAAGGGTCGTGGGTACAAAGGTACAAAGGATCAATTGTACAAAGGTACAAAGGAACAAAGGATCAATTGTACAAAGGTACAAAGATACAAAGGAACAAAGGATCAAAGGTACAAAGGTTCGAAGGTAGGAAGGTACAAAGGTACAAATGTACAAAGGATCGAAGTTACAAATGTACAAAGCTACAAAGGATCGAAGGAACAACGGTACAAAGGTACAAAGGATCGAAGGTACAAAGGTACAAAGGATCAAAGGTACATAGGTTCGAAGGTAGGAAGGTACAAAGGTACAAAAGTACAACGGATCGAAGGTACAAATGTACAAAGGTACAAAGGATCGAAGGTACAACGGTACAAAGGTACAAAGGATCGAAGGTACAAAGGATCGAAGGTACAAAGGATTGAAGGTAAAAAGGTACAAAGGTTCAAAGGCACAAAGGTTCAATGGTTCAAAGGTACAAACGTACAAATGTACAAAAGGACAAAGGTACAAAAATACAAAGGTACAAAGGTACAACGGAACAAAGGATCAAAGGTACAAAGATACACAGATACAAAGATACAAGGGTACAAAGGTTCTAAGGTAGGAATGTACCAAAATACAAAGGTACAAAGGTACAAAGGATCAAAGCCACAATGGTACAAAGGATAGAAGGTACAAAGGTACAAAGGTACAATGGATCGAAAGCACAAAGGTAAAAATGTACAAAGGTACAATGGATCGAAGGTACAAAGGTACAATGGATCAAAGTTACAAAGGGACAAAGGGACAAAGGAATGAAGGTACAAAGGTACAAAGGTACAAAGGATCAATTGTACAAAGGTACAAAGGAACAAAGGATCGAAGGTAGAAAGGTACAAAGGTACAAAGGATCGAAGGTAAAAAGGTACAAATGATCAAAGGTACAGCTCTACAAAGGTACAATGGCACAATGGTACAAAGGATCAAAGGTACAAAGGTACAAAGGATCAATGGTACAAAGATACAACAGTACAATGGTACAAAGGTACAAAGGATCGAAGGTACAAAGGTACAAAATTACAAAATTACAAAAGAATAAAGGATCAAAGGTAGAAAGGTACAAAGGATCGAAGGTACAGCGCTACAAAGGTACAATGGTACAAAGGATCAAAGATACAAAGGTACAAAGGTACAAATGTACAAAGGATCGAAGGTACAAAGGTACAAAGGTACAAAAGTACAAACGTACAAATGTACAATGGTTGAATGGTTCGAAGGTACAAAGGATCAAAGGTAAAAATGTTCAAAGGTAGGAAGGTACAAAAGTACAAAGGTACAAAAGATCAAAGGTACAAAGGTAGAAAGGTCGAAAGGTACAAAGGTAGAAAGGTCAAAAGGTACAAAGGTACAAAAGTACAAAGTTACACAGGTACAAAGGATCGATGGTACAAAAGATCGAAGGCACAAAAGTACAATGGTAAAAAGGTTCAATGGTTCGAAGGTACAAAGGTACAAAGGTACAAAGGATCGAAGGTACAACGCTACAAAGGTACAATGGTACAAAGGTACAAAGGATCGAAGGTATAAATGTACAAAGGTACCAAGGATCAAAGGTACAAAGATGCAAATGATCGAAGGTACAGAGGTACAAAGGATCGAAGGTACAAAGGTACAATGGTTCAATGGTTCGAAGGTACAAACGATCAAAGGTACAAATGTTCAAAGGTAGGAAGGTACAAAGGTACAAAGGATCAAAAGTACAATGGTTAAAGGTACAAAGGTACAAAAGTACAAAGTTACAAAGGTACAAAGGATCGATGGTACAAAAGTACAAAGGTACAAAGGATCGAACATACAATGGTACAAAGGTGCGAAGGTACAAAGGTAAATTGGTACAATGGTACAAAGGTACAAAGGATTGACGGTACAAAGGGACAAAGGGACAAAGGGACAATGGTTCATTGGTTCGAAAGTACCAAGGTACAAAGGATCGAAGGTACAAAGGTACAAAGTACCTTTGTACCTTTGTACCTTCGAACCATTGAACCATTGTACCTTTGTACCTTTGTACCTTTGTACCTTCTATCCTTTGTACCTTTTGTACCATTGTACCTTTGTACCTTCGATCCTTTGTACCTTTGTACCTTCGATCCTTTGTATCTTTGTACCTTCGAACCTTTGTACCTTTGTACCTTCGATCCTTTGTACATTTGTACTATTTACCTTTGTACCTTCCTACCTTTGAACCTTCCAACCTTTGTACCTTCGAACCATTGAACCTTGGAACCATTGAACATTTGAACCATTGAACCTCTGAACCTTCGAACCATTGAACCTGGAGCACACACCAGCCCCCTGCTAACTGAGCAAAGAGACACCTCTTTAAAAGTGGTGATGATTCTCTTGATTGAAAGGTGGGGCCTGGGGTGTGTGGAGGCCCTGGACTTTGAGAGGGGGCCCCATTTTAAAATCTCGTCTCTGGGCCCACTCCAACCTTGCTACACCCCTGTCCTAAGGATTTGATTCCCAGCGCAGTTTGTGTCCAATCCCAACTAATTTGAAACCAGCTGCCTGTTTTGGCCAAGGCACCTTGAGAGGGAATGCTGTTTCCCTTTTGCATTGGTGGGGCATTGTGGTCCCTCGGCCCCCTATAACCACCTGGTCTGCACCACCAGTGGAAGACGGAGGTCCCCTTTATGACCTCTCCAGGTGTGGGGGACAACCTCTGGCTGGGATCATGCCGCGGTGAGGGCTAAGCGGTGGAGGGAGGGAGGAGGGCTGCCTTGGCTCGCCTCGCAGCGACCCGTGGGCAGCATGTGGGACCACGTGAGCTGCGTGGCCCCAAAGGCAGGCTGGTGTGATTGGCACATGCGGGGGAATTGGGAGGGGGCACAGAAGCACGCACTGTGAGAGAGGATGGGGGAACACCTGCTACACTTTAGTGCACAAGCACAGTGGTGGCAGCTCTTGGACCCTGGCAACCTTCCCAGCGCAGTCCGGTGCACCATTGCCTCACCCAACCTGGACAGTGCCTCGTCTCCCCAGTGAGGAAGACGAGGCATCCACCGCTACCACGCCCCACACTATCTCAGAATTGCCCCCTTCCCTTTAACATCAGGTCCCCACTGCTCTTCTTCACATTTTCTTTCACCATTAAAAAACAACAAACCACCACCCATTCCCAGCACCTGCCACATAACTGTTTTTAAGGAGTTTTGGAGGAGCTGCATGGATTTCATTAGGTCTGCCTCACAAAGTGCACATCTAAGAGCAGGATCCAGATCAAGCCAGGTGATCATGACCAAGCAGCATTGACACAAATGAGAGATGACTAAATTAATTTCAGTGGGTGGTCCTGACTAATGTGGTCTGGATTCGGCCCTGTAACTCCACCTCCATCAAGACAGGGTTAAACTGTAAACTTTGGGCTCTACTGACAACTTGCCCAGCTCTCCTCTCCTCACCTCCTTTTTGCTTTGCTTGACATCCAGCCTGATGAAGAGTTTTGGGGGATTCAAAAGCATGCTTGTGTGTTGTTTTCATTGGCCCCATGTAGCTTTTCTAATGGCCCAACATCCCTTGTCCATTGAGTAATCACAAGCACCCCCACCCCGCACATACTGAAGACATACTGGAGACATATTTGTTCACCCAGGCTTTTAGATTCAGGGGTTCTCAAACTTGGGTCCCCAGATGTTGGTGGACTTCAACTCCCATAATCCCCAGCCATAATGGCCAAATGCCATTGTAGTTGGGGGTTATGGGAGTTGAAGTCCACCAACATCTGAGGACCCAAGGTTGAAAACATTCAAACATTCCATGTTTGCAAAAGATTCCAAATTTAATGATTTTAATGCTTATATTATTTTAATTGTAAACTGCCCAGAGATGCAAGTTCTGCTGGTCCGGGAAACTGTGCAGGAAGAATGTAGCGGTCCTTGAAACTCTGCACAAAGTATTTAGCGGTCCTTGACTCCAAAAAAGTTGAGAAACACTGGTGTAGACAATACTGAACTGGGTGGATCAATGGCTTGACTTGGTATAAGGCAGTTTAATATATAGGTGCAAAATGTGTTATACCAATTCTGGTTTTGCCAGGATAGTGGAACAGATTCATGCTGGGCCCGTGAGGGTTCATGTCTCTGGAATCAGTCCAGCATTAAATTGCTGCAAGTTTCTTTCTTGAGGGCCAATTTTTAATTAGGATGGGAAGAAAAAAAAGATCCACAAAGAGAAATAACAGGTCTGAATAGCTTTTAGCAAACACACACACACTCTCTCTCTCTCTCTCTCTCTCTCTCTCTCTCTCTCTCTCTCTCTCTCTCTCTCTCACTCTGCGGGTGTCATCAAAGGAAGGACTTGGGGGTCAGGTAACCAACTGCTTTTTGTTTGCTCCTCTGCCTTTTGAGAGCAGACTAACATGTAGAAACATATCCAGTGATGCTTTTTACTGCCACATAGCTTCTTGCCAGGAAATGTTCCCGCTGCGAAATGTATATGCAGCAGTTTGTTGAGAATAAAAAAGGTAGCAACCCTTCCTTGAGGTTGATTCACACAGAGGTATATCAGTCAAAATGATTTATTTTCACACATTGGTCTGTTGACATGTATGCCTTGAATCGCTGCCTGAAGCAGGGCAAAATTCAACAGGTGAAACCGTCTTCATCATGGAACTGCAGCAAGGGGGAGAAGGTGCCCTAAGCACATTATGGCAGGGAATGACAGGAGTTGTAGTCCAGCAAAATCTGGGGATCCAAGGTTGAGAAACCCTCCTGTAAAGTTATTATACTGTATTACTATCCATAGTGTAAAGGTAAAAAGGTAAAGTGTGCTGTCAAGTTGGTGTCAACTCCTGGAGACCACAGGGGTTTGCCATTGCCTCCTCCCGCGCAGTATGAGATTATGCCTTTCAGCATCTTCCTATATTGCTGCTGCCCGATATAGGTATTTCCCATAGTCTGTGAAATACACCCACGGGGGTTCGAACCGGAAACCTCTGGCTCGCTAATCAAGTAATTTCCTGGGTTCTCAAACTTGGGTCCCCAGATGTTGTTGGGCCCTCCCATCATCCCCAGTTGGACCGCAACTCCCATCATCCCCAGCCACAATGGCCAAACCCATTGTGGCTGAGGATGATGGGGGTTGTAGTTCAACAACCTCTGGGGACCCAAGTTTGAGAACCCCCTGCCTTAGTGAGCAGTTGGGCACAATCCTGCCTGCATGCTTTGCCTTAACAGTGCCACCAGTTCAAGGGCTGTGGGCCTTTTTAAAATGAAAGCTGAACATTCAGGAAAGGGGCCTGGAATATGCCTGAGAGGGAAAGCCATCACCCAGCACCGTAATGCCTTTCTTTGCAACCACAGCCCTCCTGTTCCTGAACCAGTCCTTCCTTCCTTCCAGCCAGGCAGCTGTTAGAGGCACAAGAGCTTTGGCCAGGAAAGGAATTGGCAACTCTTCTGAAACCGCCCTGCTCTGATGGACTTGAAAAGGGTGTGACAGACTTTAATGCAATTCCGGCAAAACGCTGCTGCCGCTTCTTCTCAGCAGGAGCAAGAAGAATGTAGCACATTCCACATGTTTTTCCACACCCACCTCCTCCTGGTTCCTCTGGGAATGGGGAAGCAGAGAGAAGCTTCTGAGCTGGCCCCCTTCCCGTTTAATTTCTCCTGGAAACTGGGTGTATCTCCGCTGTGTTGGGGTTTCTCACTAGTTTCAACTTGAGTGATTAATTGTAGCAGAATCTAGTCATGCCACCTAGGGCTATGAACTCGCCTGAGCCAGCAAAACAGGGCCAGGTGTGTGCCAAGACATTACAAGGAGGGGCCAGGCAGCTGCAATGCAATTGGGTGGGGAAACCTATGCTAAGGTTATATTACCTGGGCTTTTCACTGGCTCATCTTGGAGGAGCAAGGGGCTGTGTCTGGTGTGAAGCTATAACCTTGTCACTGGAGAGCTTATGAAGAACAGCACATAAGAACAGCCCAGCTGGCTCAAGCACAAGGCCCATCTAGTCCAGCATCCTGTTTCACACAGTGGCCGACCAGATATTTCTGGGGAGCCCACAGGCAAGATGTAAGGGCATGCCCTCTCTCCTGCTGTTGCTCCCCTGCAACTGGTATTGAGAGGCATCATGTCTCTGGTGGATATGGGCCACCTCCAGCCTCAGACTAGTAGCCATTGCTAGACCTGTTCTCCATGAATCTAAGCTCCTTTTAAAGCCATCCAAGCTGGTGGCCATCACCACATCCCATGGCAAGGAATTCCATAGATTAATTATGCATGGTGTGAAAAAGTACTTCCTTTTGTTGGTCCTACATTTCCTGGTCTTCAGTCTCATGGGGTGTCCCCTGGTTCTAGTGTGGTGAGAGAAGGAGAAACACTTCTCTCTGCCCACCCTCTCCACTCCATGCATAATTTTATACACCTTGATCATGTCTCCTCTTAGTCACCTCTTTTTAGCCATCCTCTAAGGTTTCAACAGCAATGGTCCAAATCTTATGCAAGCTTTTTAATTTCTATCCTTCTGTTGTTATTGTTTAACTTAATAATTGTTAGTAGTAACCTCCTTAGATCTCTGTCTGAAAGGTGGGATACAAATCCTTTAAACATAACAAAGTCCGCAGCCACATGGACTAGGAACTTGCTTTTCTTAAATGAAAGCGGAGGTGTTCAGGAAGCTGAATTCTGCACCCAACACTGTATTCTGTGTTTTTTCTCCATGATTATGCATGGCTATGATTGTATCATCTCTGTCAAGTAACTGAAATGGCTTTTTTGTCCTTTTCAGCTACAAGCTCCACAGATATCACGAAGGTTGTTTTTTCTGTCTCAGAGTTCCTGTAGCTTGCATGACAAGCAGAAATTCTGCAGCAATGTGGGGAGCAGTGTCACCTGTTTCTCATTCAGGTGCTAAAAGAGGCCTGCACAACATCTATTCTATCAGCTGCAGTGTAGGCAACTAGCCGTGGTGTTTGATGAAGTAAAATCCCCCCCTCCACTGAGAGGTGACTCAAGGTATTGTGGCACCTGATGAGAGGCACCCAATAGGACCTTGCCCCCCCCCCCCAATGCTCCTGTTGGGTGGCCAGCCCTTTTCCCAAACCAACCCTTGCAAGCTTTGATAGGGGTGTGGAAGGCAGGGAGGAGGGAAGGTTGCCAGCAGGTTGCCACCTTCTTGCAATCTTTGTAGAGGAATGTGAGAGGAGGTGCTCCTTGCAAAGCTCTCAAGGGTCAGATTGATTGCAAGGAGCTGCTTTGATGGAGGTGACAGGGTGGCTCTTGTCACATGGCTGGCACCACAAATATTGCCTCCTAAGGCAAACACCTCGCCTCGCCTCATGAAAGGGTCACCCCTACCTCCATTCCCCATTTTAGCCATCCCAGGCAGGCAGCAAAAACAGGAGATTTAAAGGACCGCTGGTGGGCTGCTATTGGGATAGGTACACAGGAAGCTGCCTTATTCCAAGTCAGACCATTCATCTAGCTATTGTCTTCACTGACTGGCAGTGGCTGTTCAAGGTTTCAGGCAGGGGTCTTTCCCAGCCCCCGCTGGAGATGCCAGGAAGTGGACCTGGGAGCTTCTGCATTCACATGGAGCCACCCAACCAAATGCAAACCAAGGCAGTTCCTGTTTAGCAAAGGGGACAATTCATGCTTGCTACCTCAAGACCAGCTCTCCTCCACAGCCAACTGGGCAGGGGAAAAAACTGGTTTGTCCCATTTCTGACCCTTTAACAGAGGTTTGCTCTGCTGAAACAGGCAGGTGAAGAAGCTTTTCAGGATATGCCGCTGAACATGGGTCTGTTGTACTAGCTGGTACAGAGATGGGCAGTGGGGGAAGTGTTGTCTATTTATTGTAATGCCTATATGCACTGGTGCTCTTTGGAGTCCAGGACCTCCTCCACACCCCCTGCCCCCCCAATCCCCTTTAGTCTGTCCTGGGTGGTGTGATCGCCACTGGCCTCTAGGAGGTCAAGTGTGATTGTGATCTGTGCCAGGTGCTTTAGAGACAGAGGGGAGAGTGGGGAAAGAAATAAGTTAAGTTGCATGTTGAAATGTTTCTGCTCATGCATTTTGCATTTTATGCATATTTGATTAGTTAAAACAAAAATCAAAAGTTTAAAAGATGACAACCATTTAAAAATTTCAAAATAATATTGTAAGACAGCATTAAAACCATTAAAACAATATTAATTAAAAGCCTGAGGGAACGGATGAGTCTTTAAAGACTTTTAAAAAGCTGTCAGAGATGGGGAGGCTCTTATTGCACTAGGGAGCACATTCCAAAGCCTCGGGGCAGCAACGGAGAAGGCCCGTCCCTGAGTGGCCACCAGACGAGCCGGTGGCAAATGCAGACGGACCTCTCCTGATGATCTCAATGGGCGGTGGGGTTAATGATTAAGAAGGCGTTCTTTTAAATACCCAGGGCCTAAGCTGTTTAGGGCTTTATAGTTATAACCAACACTGTGTATTTTGCCCGGGAACATATCGGCAGCCAGTGTAGCTCCTTCAATACAGGAGTTATATGGTCTCTCCAAGATGACCCAGAGACCAACCTGGCTGCCACATTCTGGAGCAACTGTAGTTTCTGGACCACATACAAGGGCAGCCCCACATAGAGCGCATTGTAGTAATCCAGTCTGGAGGTTACCAGCAGATGTACCACTGTTTTGAGGTCATTCACCTAAATAAACGGACACAACTGGCATATCAGCCAAAGCTGATAGTAGGCACTTCTGGCCACCGTTTCAACCTGGGAGACCAGGGAGAGGTTCGGAAGCACCCCTAGACTGCATACCTGTTCCTTCTGGGGAAGTGTGACCCCATCCAGAACAGGCAGATCCAAACCGTCTCTCAAGTTCTAACCCCGCACAATGAGTACCTCCGTCTTATCTGGATTCAGTCTCAGTTTGTTATCCCTCATCCAGCCCATCACCGACTCCAAGCAGGCATTTAGGGCAGTTATGCCTTCTCCCGATGATGCTGACATGGAGAAATAGATTTGGGTGTCACCAGTATACTGATAGCACCCTGCACCAAATCTCCTGATGATCTCTCCCAGCGGTTTAGTGTAGATGTTAAACAACATTGGAGATAATATGGAGACCTGAGGCACACCATACAAGAGTTCAGATTTTGAAGAACAGCAGTCTCCAAGGGACGCCATCTGGAACCTGCCCGAGAGGTAGGAGCGGAACCACCGCAAAGCAGTACCTCCAACTCCCAACCCCCTCAGATGCTCCAGAAGGATACTATGGTTGATAGTATCAAAAGCCGCTGAAAGGTCCAAAAGGACCAACAGAGTCACACTTCCTCTGTCCATTCCCAATTGGAGATCATCCATCAGGCCAACCAAGGCAGTCTCTACTACCCCATAGCCCGCCCGGAAGCCAGTTTGAAATGGGTCAAGATAATCTGTTTCCTCCAAGACTGTCTGGAGCTGGGAGGCCACCACCCTCTCGATTACCTTGCCCGGCCACGGAAGGTTGGAGACAGGCCTGTAGTTACTCAGGTCCGAGGGATCCAAGGTATACTTGTTTTATATTCTTACATTCTTGTGAGTTCAGTTGCTGTGCCTACCCTCAAGAACCCATGTGCTTAAAATACTGCGTGTGTCACAATGTGTGTGTAGAGGGAAGATGCGGAGGGGGGGCCTCCAATGGCAGTTGGGAGGCCCTCCAAAGGCCTTTCGGGCCAGGCTCCAAAATTACCTAGGTGCCTGCAGCCTTGGAGAACCCGCTGCCAGTCTGTGAAGACAATACTGAGCTAGATAGACCAAGGGTCTGACTCAGTAGATGGCAGTTTCCTATGTTTCCTACCTCTGTCTGTATGCCATGTTGTTGAATGCACAAGAGCAGGGCTAGTGAAAAAGGTATCGGCCCATGAAGGATGTGGTGCTGCTGGTTTCGTCACCCAGCCGCCAGAGGCCCACGAGTGGATGAAAGGAGAGAAGGCAGGTAAGTGCGGCTCCCTCCCAGGTAACACACATCCAGGATTGTGGCCGATGACGAGTGTGCTGGTGAAGCTTTTCCAGCGTCCTCTCCTAGCTCCTGGTTGCGTGCCCAGCATGAGCTCGGCTCTGCCACACCCACCTGCAACGCTTCATTGTCTGTTTCCACCCTTTGCTCAAAGCATGTGTGCTCGGAGATGTCTGCTCCTGTTTTCTGGGCTCATAGAGGCTTAGTTCAAAGAAGTGTGTGGAGAACTTCAGGAGCAAGAATGCATTTCAACTGGATCTGCGGGGGAGAGAAAAGATCCTCTTTTGTGTGTGGGGGGGGAAGGATATTGTGGGGACTGAAGAGATGTGAATGAAGTAAAATAAGGGGACAGATCCTCCACTCTGGGTTGCTTCACACACTGCTGGGATGGAAGATCCAACGCTTCCATAGATTCTGTGCCATCGGGGGTGACCCAGGGTATCGTGGCACGGCCCCAAGTGCTGGCTGCCTTGCTCCCTGCTGCTGGTGCGAACCACCTCCTTGCAGAACGCCAGCTTTGAAAGTGACATGGCAGGGGGGTGGGGAGGAGATGAAGGCAGGGAGGTTGCCAGCAGCCTCCTCTGGCCTCCTTGTGCTGCTTGCAGTGGTCAGATTGGCCCCAAGAAGTTGCTGTAGGGGAGAGCATCGTGCCATGCTGCTGGCACCCTAATGATTTTATTTTCCCATTTGACATGTATATCCCGCTCTTCCTCCGAGGAGCTCAGAGCAGTGTACATGGTTATTTTTATCTTCACAACAACCCTGAGTGGTAGGTTAGGCTGAGAGATACATGACTGGCCCAGAGACACGCAGTGAGTTTCATGGTTGAATGGGGATTTGAACTCAGGTCTTCCCGGTCTCAATCCAACACTCTAACCATCACACTATGCTGGCTGTCTCAGCTTGCCTCCTTAAAGGGCAGCCCCCGTATGCCATTCCTAGTTCAGATGCCTCTTGGCAGGGGGCAGGATGGGATTGCACAAAATCCTGACCTGCTCGAGAAGGCAGCTGTTCTGCAAGGAGCACGATGAAATTAATGCTGAACTTAGCAAGATCCTCCTGAGATCCCTGTGCCCCTGGAAGACCCATAATCAACTCCCCTAACACTTGCTTGTCTGCCCCTAAAGCCTGGTTAATCAACCAAAAATATGATCTTCTTGATGTCAAAAATATTATTTGTTGTTCCAGGTATGTATGAAAACTGCAGATCACAGAATGTTGGAGTTGGAAGATACCCTGGAGGTCTTCTCGTCCACCCCACGGCTCAGTGCAAACACCTTCTATAGCATCCCTGACAGATGCTAGCCTCTGTCTGAAAACTTCCAGCAAAGAACAGCCCGCCACAGTATGAGGCAGACTGTTCCACTGCTGAACAGCCCTTTCAATTAGGGAATTATTCTTAATGCCTAGCCTAAATCTGCTTCCTTGTAATTACAACCCAATGGTTCTAGTCGAGTGTCATGTAAGAAGAGGCATTCCTGCTACACACACACACACACACACACACTCTTTTTCTAAGATGATACTTCACCTGCATTATTGAAAAACAAAATATGCTTTGTTTTGTACACTCCTGCAGTGTTCCTCCTTGCAGTTCCTTCCTTCTTCCCACCAGCAGGCTGTCACTTCCTGCCTCAGTACTTGCTTGGCTGGGGAAGTGGGAAGCCATGTGGCTCAGGAGTAGAGCATCTGCTCTGCATGCAGAAGGTGCCAGGTTCACTCCCTCGCATCTTCAGGTAAGGCTGGGAAAGACCCCTGCCTGGAATCTTGGATGGCTGCTGCCAGTCTGTGTAGGCAATACTGAGCTCAAGGGACAAATGGTCTGACTTAGTGGAAGGCAGCCCCCTATGTTCCTTTTAAGGAGTTCTGACAGCAAATGTCTCAGGGCAGATCCATGTTTAGGAACATAGGAAGCTGCCGTATACTGAGTCAGACCATAGGTCCATCGAGCTCAATACTGTCTACACAGACTGGCAGTGGCTTCTCCAAGGTTGCAGGCAGGAGTCTTTCTCAGCCCTATCTTGGAGATGCTGCCAGAGAGGGAACTTAGAACCTAGATGCTCTTTCCAGAGCGGCTCCATCCCCTGATGGGGAAGATCTTACAGTGCTCACACATGTAGTCTCCCATTCATATGCAACCAGGGTGGACCCTGCTTAGCTAAGGGGACAAGTCATACATGCTACCACAAGACCAGCTCTCCTCTCCTCTCAGCAAATGGGTCTGTTGTCTGGGGCAGCCGGGTGCCAGCAAAGGAGAGTGGTTTTACACAAGGGGTGTGAACCACCCCTAGCAGTAGTGTATTGGAGGGGTGGGGTATAAATATTCTAAATAATATATAGCTGCCATATACTGAGTCAGACCATAGGTCCATCTAGCTCAGTATTGTCTACACAGACTGGCAGTGGACCCTGCTTAGCTAAGGGGACAAGTCATGCATGCTACCACAAGACCAGCTCTCCTCTCCTCTCCTCTCCTCTCCTCTAAGGAAACGGGTCTGTTGTCTGGGGCAGCCTTAGTGGGTGCCAGCAAAGGAGGGTGTGTGTGTCTGCCATTTAGGTCAGAGTGGGATGGGCTGATCTGATACAGACCAGTGTTGGGGCTGTGGCATCCAGGGAACTACTATGCGGCTTCCTTTGTGGTTTTACGGGGCGTGGTGCAAACGGAATTCAATTAAGCCCTGGGAGGGGAGGCTGTCAGTATATCATAGAGAATCCCAGGATTTCCATGGTGTCCCAGATAGAGGACATCTATCTGGTATCCTTGATCTGGTGCATGCCTGTGAGTCAGTAATACCTGGGTGGGAGGTGTATGGACCTTGATGCAATCGCTGGGAATGCACCCCAGTCAGCATAAGTGCAGACAGAAGGGCTGTTTCCAGTGAGGACATCCCTCCTTGTGCACCCACTCTTGGGGCCAAGAACAAGACAATGGGCCCAAGAACTAGGTCATGCTGAGGGGACAGCTTTGCAAAAGACAGTGGGAGGACGTTTAATTGAGCAGGCCCATGAGGACCAGCCCTATGATTGTAGGAAGATAGAAAGAAGCAACTCAGCATTTCCGGCTTCTCCAGTTACAATATTGTAGGTAGCTAGAGTTTCCAGGGATCAGCATCAGACTCCAAGTGACTATGGAAAGCCATCTTGGAGATTGGAATGGCTTGATATTGCGAATTACACTGGACAAAAATATCAGGGAGTTGCACCCTAGCTGCAAAAGTCCAGCACCTGGGACACCTGACAAAAAGCTTTAGCTGGGCTTGCAGGAGTCTCTAGACCAGGCATCCCCAAACTGCGGCCCTCCAGATGTTGCTGAACTACAATTCCCATCACCGCCAGCTACAATGTATTGTGGCTGGGATGATGGGAATTGTAGTTCAGCAACATCTGGAGGGCCGCAGTTTGGGGATGCCTGCTCTAGACCCTTGCATATGGCTACCAGCCAGTGGGATGCCATTTTGTGTGTGTGTGTTTTATGTGGGTGTGTATGTTATATTATAACGTTCTCCCAGATGTCTCATAATATGCAGTGGGTACAGCTCTTTGCATCTGATGCCTTTTCCCAACTATGGCTCGTACGCCAGGTGCAACCCTACTTGGCGAAGTCAGACCTGGATATGCACTGGTGATATCCAGATTGGACTACTGCAATGTGCTCTATGTGGGGCTGCCCTTGAAGATGGTTTGGAAGCTCCAACTGTTTCAGAATACTACTGCAAAGATGCTTGTGAATGTAAGTCGCTTAACGAATGCTACACCCATCCTGCAGCAGCTGCACTGACTACCAGTCAATGTTTGGACTAGATTCAAAGTGCTGGTCATGACCTACACAGCTTGGGGACAGAGTACTTGCTGGATCTCAATTTGGCATCTCATCATTATTGAGGTTTTTATTTTCTTTATGTGATTAAGGTAAAATTAGAACTGGGGCAAAATACTGTTATATTCTCTGCAAAACATGTTCTAATGTTTAGTTCATGTCTGAAATGTCTGTATTTGTAAAAATGCTGGTCAATGACTGAATAAATATTATGTATGTATGTATGTATGTATGTATGTATGTATGTATGTATGTATGTATGTATGGCATCTCAGGCCTTGCTCATGGCCCTGCCACTGACAGAGATCCAGTTGGGGGGGACTAGAGGCAGAGCCTTTTCAATTGTGGCCCCTTGACTTTGGAATGCCCTCTTGGAAGAGGTTTTCCATGCTGCCTCCCTTGGTGTTTTAAAAACAACGAGTAAAGACTCATCTTTTTAGAGAGGCTTCTAAAGGCTTTATCCACTGCTTATATCTGGAAGGTTTCCTAGTTTTGGGCTTTTTAAAGTATAACTTTTGATTTGAAACTTAACAAAAATTGTGACCTTTAAATGTGGTTTTAACCTGGTCTTTTAACTTATATCAATTTTATTAATTTTTATTATGTTGTATCTATTTTATTCATGCTGCGAACCACCCCTAGCAGTAGTGTATTGGAGGGGTGGGGTATAAATATTCTAAATAATATAAAGGCCACATTTGCATGTTACGACAGATGTAACGGTTGTAAATTTTATAGCATTCTACATAGCAAATTGATTTCCCCCCTTTTAGAGAACTTATAGGGAAGACCAATGGACTTCTTACGGATAAGACTATTTGTCACCTCTTGTGTTGCCAACATTTGTGCCATTGCACACAAGATTCATCAAGTAGTGGTGAAGGATCCTCCTATCAGTTAGGTAAGGATATGTCCCTGGTTTGGGCAAAATTATTTTATTTAAATGTAACCATGACAACTGACAGACTGTACCAACTACATCGAATGTAAATTCTGTACTATAATGCTGAAATTTGGTCAAGTATACCGCATTAAAGATATTCAAACGTACCGGTAGATTAACCTGAGGTTAATTTTCGTAACGGTGAATTGCATCGCAGATGTTTGTCTAACCATAACCCGGCAACCTCTGGTTTCAGGGCAGGGGAACCACTCCCTCTTCCTGGTCCACCGAGGCTGCATAGAGCTTGTGTTGCCAAAATGTGGGCATGGCATTGGATTGTCTGCAGGGTGGCAGCCACCGGCCACGATCTTCAAGGAGGTGTGCCAAGTGCGACCGTGTCTTTTTGGAATGGACCACCCGCCCTCGGCAGGGGAAGGGCATTTAAATAGCTTTAAATTATTTATTATTATTATTGTTTACACAGTCAGACAGGTGTTATTGACTGGTTTGTTTGATCCAGACATCGAGTCCTTCCCAAGGACCTGGGATGGCTGAATTTTATTGTCAATGTTGTTGCTGTTATTATAGATATCGTCGCAGAATATAGTCTGTTCCCAGTAAGTTGCTTTTTTGTAATGGTGATGGTGAATGGCTGATGGTGATTTCTGTGGCCCCTATGGTGTTGAGGTGCTCTTCAAGTTGTTTTGGAACTGCACCCAGGGCGCCAATGACCACTGGGATTATTGTGGTCTTCTTCTGCCACAGCCTTTCAATTTCAATTTGTAGAGCTTTGTATTTTGTTATTTTTTTCTATTTCTTTTTCTTCTGCTATCCCCTGGTATTGCTATGTTGATTATTTTGACTTGTTTTTCTTTCTTCTCAACTTATTTATTCATTTAATGATAATAATAATTTGATTTCTATACCGCCCTTCCAAAAAACGGCTCAGGGCATTTAAGCCCTTTTTCTGACAGCAATTGCACCGCCACCCTTGTAAGAGCCCCGCAGGAAAACAGTCTTGCACAAGCACAATTACTGTGCACACGTGCACACATCTTAGAGGGAACAGTGATTGTGCCTCTCTCTCTATGATTTCAGTTCGAGAAACAGAACAAAACCCTGGTTATGGCGGTGTCTGCATTCGGACGTAATACTGCCACCTTCAAACCTCAGGGTGGAGCAGTGAAACTCACTACAAACTGAAGGTTCAAATTGGAGTTTGATGAGGGAAACCTGCAGGTTGCTTTTGCTGTGAAACCACAGTTTCATGCATTCGGACATACACAAATTCCAGTCTCTGCCCAATGCAACAATTCAATTGTTTGGCGTTACATGCGAATGGGGCCAAAATAAAAAATGTCCCTTGCCTCACTTTCTTAGCTCAGGGAGGCTCATGAGGGAAGACTGAGGTCTCCTGGGAAACCAACAGGGTTGTATATATTCTTGAGTGAGGAGGCAGTACCCAAATGCCAGCCCCATCTAGCATTCAGCCAAAGAGCACTTTGGTCCTCTTTGCCACATTAGTACCATTGAAGTCACTGGCAGTCAGGTGATTGCACCATCATCGGCTGGCAATCCTAGAAATGGCCACACCCATATTGGAATGACCTACATGCCTTGCTCTGGTTTGCTGAGGTGTCTTTTGCATGATGTAACTGGAGCTTCTTTGGTGTTTCACTGCAACTTTCATGGGAGCATCTCCCTCTCTTTTGTCTGATGTAACATTGTGGGAGGCAGCTTTGTGTAAACCTGCTCACCTTGTTTGCAACACCCAGGGCACAGCAACAGCTGCATCGCCTTCCTGGAGATGTCACCTAGTTAGTTTTGTGGCTGAATGGGGAATGGAATTCTAGTTTCCCTTGCCCTAGTCCAACATTCTAACCACTACACCATTGCTTAAATCAGTCAAAACACTTTGATCTACTGAAAGTATCCCCCTCAAGTAACTGCGAGGCAGATTTTAAAAAAAATGTTTTTAATATAATTACTTCTATATATCGCAGAAGGCAAGCACACAGTCTTAAAAAGATGCATTCCTTCTTGGAGGCAAGAGAACTCAAAATGCTCTTCCAAGGTGATTATTATTATTGTTATTATTGTCTACATTTATATCCCACTCTTCCTCCAAGGAGCCCAGAGTGGTGTACTATATACTTAAGTTTCTCCTCACAACAACCCTGTGAAGTAGATTAGGCTGAGAGAGAAGTGACTGGCCCAGAGTCACCCAGCTAGTATCATGGCTGAATGGGGATTTGAACTTGGGTCGCCCTGGTCCTAGTCCAGCACTCTAACCACTACACCACGCTGGCTCTGCCACATCTAAACTAAAGGATATCTGCATTTCCCCTTTATAACTATACTTTCTATACTAAAATTTTGAACTGCACGTTTGTGTGAATGTTTAGTGTCTGGTTGCATACTTTGTATAAAGCCTTCTTGGCATGCATGGAATCAGCATTCTGTGCCATGGATGACTCTGAAGGCTACTCCTCCCATATATTTCCTCCTACCCTATTTGCTTTCCTAGCTTTTAGTGTTGGAGCTAGGACCCTGGCAGCATCAGCTCTAAGCCACAATGTCTCATGGTGACCACTGGGTGGGGGTTAGGGTCATGGATAAAAGTGCTGGACTCCTCCCCTCTTTGTTCTTTCAGTGTTAGTCTCCATTTTGTGTCTCCAAAGCTGGCTGTTTGTCTGGTCTCTCTCTTCAGCCATGAGCTACAACAGAAATTAAGCTGCGTGCTTTTCCACACTCATTTGTAACCTTTTCTTCAAATAAATCCTTGCAGTTCTTCAATACCAAAGAACTGTCTCAGAACCTCTTGCTTTCCTGCTTTCTCACCAAACTGGTTTTGTTTTGCTATTTGGGGACTGAACTGCCATTCTTCCCCTATATTTAGTCACAATGGATTAACTTCACTATTTTTCCAGCAGGGGCTACTCTGGCAAAAAAAGCTTTCAATGTGAGAGCCGTTCCTTACTGCGCTGATCTCCACACCGTACGGTGCTTTTCTCAGTGCTGGAAGAGCCCTTGAAGAAAGAGGGAGTCCTCTCTTAAGAGCTCTATTGGGAAAGTACTGGGGAGGGCTAGCATGCTGTGCACGCCTCCCAAAATGGTGCAGGGGCTCAAGAAGGCTCTGTTTTCCTGCATGGTGGGACTAGTTGGCTCCACATGGTGCCGGGGGTATTCAACTTTGGCTGAAGCTTCACACAGGACCAATCAACAATTGTTCAGGAAGCCACACAACTCATGGGGGCGGCCACTGGCTCCCTATGGAGAACACTATAGTAAGGTCTTAAATAGTGTCCTTCACTATATAAGAATCCCCTAACCATGGGGGACCTAAGAATTCCCTAACAATAGTCTTTGCATCCCTTTCACTACCTTGGAACTATTTTTTTCCTGGTGTCTTTCCACATGCAAAGCTGCACTGAATCTCACTGGGATGGGTCAAACCAGAAACCAAACAAGGAAGCATAGCCAGAGAACAGCCCCTCTGTATGCAGACATTGTACCTGGAGGCTTTCGTGTGAGGGCAATGTTGCAGTTTCATTTCAGCAAAGTTTTAGGTAGGGATATAGGAAATTTTGATCTACTGAGTCAGAACATTGGTCCATCAAACTCAGTATTGTCTGCACTTCTTGGCAGGGGCTCTCCAGGGTTTCACGCCGGAATTTTCCCCAGCCCTACCTGGATATACCAGGGAGTGAACCTGGGGCTTTCTGCATTTTAAGCAGATGCTCTGCCACTGAGCTATGTCCCATCCCTAGATTAGTGGGCTAGATTATTTTGCGAGTAACTCTCTCTGCATTTTGACCAGTGTTTTTAGATTGTGATTTTTTAGATTTAGATTTTACATTGTGGTGGTGTTAGGGTTTCTCCAAATGATTTTAATGTTAACGTTAAACATGTAAGCCACTCCTGGAATTTTGTGAAGGTGTGAGATACAAATATTATAAAATAAATTTGAGCTACCCATATGAATGAGGTGGTGGTCGATTGAGGGGATTCCCAACCTTGTTGGAGATGATGGGAGTTGTAATCCAACAACATTTGGGGGCCCAAGCTTGGGAACCTCTGGTTTCTTATAGGTATATGCTGCTTTTCAGTGAAAAAGTTATCAAAGTGGCTTGTATAGAAAAAGAATAGTAAGCTGTTTCTCTCTCCCCAAAGGACTCACAATCTAAAAATAAACACAAGGGAGATACCCACAAAAGCCATTGGAAGGATGCTCTCCTGTGGCTGAATAGACAGGTGATCTCTCCCAGCTAAAGCTGAAGAGAGTCCCCATTTGAAAGGTCCCTCTCTGCCCGGTTAGCAGGGCTCTGCAGCAGCTGCAAGTGAATGAAAGGGGAGGCTGTGGATCATTTTGGCTGGAGATGATGGAAGGTGTAGTTCAGCAAGGTCTGGCGACCCAAGGTTGAAAACCCCAGTTGCAGACAATTGCATTTTCCTTTAACCAAAAGAACCTCCTTGGCTTTTGCATCCGTGGAGGCTAGGGCTGTTGCAGAGTAAATTAATATGGCTCACAAAAGTCAGAGGTGAGCTGCTTTCAAGGTATAATACTGGGAGCAGAGATTTTTGGTATTGGAATGAAAGTATTTGTGCCCTTGTTTTTATTAGTAAAATGTGGGCGCTAGGGTTGCGAATTCTGACTGAAGTGCTTCCTGGAGATTTCCCACCCCCCACTTTTCCATAATACCCAGCAATTAAAAACCTCCAGGATTGCTTCCAAAAGTCACCCAGCGATTGATGCAGATTCCTGGAGACGCCAGGCCAATCCTGGCCATGCAACCTCAGCTGAAGGGCATGACATTTTCTGCAGCGTCCTCTAAAGTAGGGCTGCACAACCTCAGCCATCCAGTGGTTGTTGGACTACAGCTCCCATCATCCCTAGTCACAGTGGTTAAGTCAGGGATGATGGGAGTTGTAGTTCAGCATTGGCAGGAGAGCTGAAGTTGATGCTCAAAAACCATGAGGCTACGAACTGTCAGTCTTCAAGGGGTTAACCAGGAGCAGCTTGGAGCTGCCTTGCTCAGTTCTGAGAAAGAGAGAGTGAGCCAAAAGGAGGGAATTGCCACGGGGGGGGGGGGGGGAGTCGAGCCTCAAAGCCGGTCTAACAGCTTCTCCAGGGACATGTTTGAGGGGCCTTTGGCTTGCCAGAAAAGCTGCTCCTAAGCAGTTTCATGCAGGGCGGAGAAACAGGGCACCTTGTCACACAAGCTACCAAGCAATGGGCTACTCTGCGAACGCAGCCGCTGTTCCCACCAGCCCAGAAGAGTGGATTGGATGGAGGAGGATGCACGCTGCTGGAGAACAAAAGCCGTGAGCAGGTGCACCCAGCCTGCGGAACAACGCCTTGGCTGCTGAGAAAGTGGTGTTCCTCCGCCCATGCAGAGAGCTGGTGTCCTAGATTGGTTCAAGCCAGGACAACGGCTGTAGGTCAGTCTAGGTCAGGGATTCTCAAACTTGGGTCCTCAGGTGTTATTGGACTTCAGCTCCCATAATCCCCAACCAAAGGCCACTGAGGCTGGGGATTATGGGAGTTGAAGTCCAATAACACCTGAGGACCCAAGTTTGAGAATCCCTGGTCTAGGTCATCCCTCTGGAAAAACCCACAGTCCTACCCAACCTCCCAACATGTCCTCTCTACTTTTTTTTGCCCATAATGCAGCAGTTAACCTGAAGCCCCCAGTTCCAATTCTGTTCAGGCTGGTATATCCTGGGTTTGTGAAACCGAAGCTGGGCTTTCTCAAGGCTACCATCGCTTGTTTTCTGGCACTTTGCAAGAAAGATCACAGGGCCAGCTCACCCATGAGGCAGATCTGATGACCTAGGCAGCTGCCTCGGGCACCCATTATGTGGGGTGGGGACCACGGCTCCCTGGGCAGGGCCTGTCTGCTCGCTGGTCTCTAGTTTGCTTCCCTCCTCTCCCTTGCCCCCAGTGTGTTCTCCAGTTTGCTTCCCTCCTCTCCCTTGCCCCCAGTGTGTTCTCCCCTTGACCCCTCTATGATTGGCTCTGCTCTATTACTCTAATGGCTGCTCAGGTGGGGGTTTCCACCCTGGTTTCTCAAGCGCCCAGACCCCAAATGGGAAGTAAATGGCGCATTGCAGGCCTAGTGGTTGGAGAGAGGATTAGACCGTCATGACTGGGTTTTTTGTGTGGTTTTTTTGCATAACACTTAAAAAATAAATAAATCTCAAGGCAGTTTAGATGGGGTGGGAGTGGGGGATGGTTCCTTGTCCCCAAAGGATTCACAGACTGAAAGAAACATAAAGGGAGACACCAGCATCAGCCACTGAAGGGATACCATGCTGAGCAGGATAGGGACAGTTGCTCTCCTCTCTTAAAATAAAGGTTCCTCTTTGCCCAGTTAGCAAGGCACTGCTGAGGTCAAGGAGACAAGTTAGTGACTTAAGACCCGTTAATGGCAATGGGGCTGAGTCACAACTGGTTTAGTTTGGATGATACCTGGTTTGTTAGAGTTGACTGAACAACATTAAAGTGCATTGTAGCACACTGCGTATTTATCTCTACTTATCTCTCACACCAATATTACTTAATCACCAGTATGGACCTGGTGCTCATGCATTACCTGAACCTGTGCCTAAGCATGGTGGGGGAAAACCAAAGTTAGCAGCAAAGACAAGAGTACCTGCTATAACTTTTGCTGGTCGAATGACCGTAACAATAAAGATTTGATTTGCTATAACTTGGAACTTATGAAGTTCCAGGTTATAGCAGGAACTTATGGAACTTATGAAGTATAACTCATATACCTTTATAATGAAGTACGTACCCTTATGAAATAAGTACCCTTATACTCATATATGAGTATAACTCATATACCCCCTATAAGTATAACTCCTATTAACCCCTGCTAACTTGGCAAAGAGGCACCTTTTAAGGTGGTGATTCTATTTAGCATGGGGAGAGCAACTGGCCCTATCCAGCCCCAGCACAGCACCCTTCCAGTGACTGTTGCTGGTGTCTGTCTTGTGTTTCTTTTTAAATTGTGAGCCCTTTGGGGATAGATCCATCTTACTCATTTGTTATTTCTCTGTGTAAACCGCCTTGAGCCATTTTGGGAAGGGCGGTATAGAGATCGAATAAATAAATAAATATACATACTTATATATACGATAACCTATGAAGTATAACTCATATGCATGTTTCATTTTTTCCTGTTTTCTGGGATTATGCGTGTGCATGCATGGGCATTGATGCTGAATCCCAGCTCCTTTTCATGAAGCCCTAAAGCTGGATGAAAGCAGCATCCAGAAGCATTACACTGAAGAAGCAGGGCTCTTTCGTTTTGTGCAACTACTACCGTGGGCGAAGGCACGTTTATTCCCTTGTCGTCTTGTTGCTAGTTGAACCTCCAGAGTGTTCCCATAAAGCTGGGAAGTGGTGAGGAGATCCCCTCAGAACTTGCCCACCAGCACCAGGGAGGGCAGTACTTCATAACACCAAAATATTAACCGTTTCAAACTCCTTCCCCTTCAGAAACAGAACTGGGTTACCTGATTGGTGAGGGAGCCACAGAGTTCCAGCATTTTCTTCTGTGGAGACTATTTAGACGGCTTTGCCCCTCAGAAGCAGAAGGGGCTGTGAGGGTCCTGAGGGGGTATTCTTCAAGCTGAGAAATTTCCCGTCTCCTTTTCCTCAGGGCTGCCTGTCCACCCTCCCCGCCCCTGTCCCCAGGGAATTCCATTAGCTCAACCCTCCTGCTTGTCTCTTAACATTCCATCCCCTTGACTAACTTGGGATTACTATTATTTTTGTTCCCTTAAGGTTTTTTCCCCCTTCGGATTTTTTGAACACCGACACAACTGTGGGTCATGGAAAAAATGAAGGGCAGCACCAAAAATAAAACTGACGGTCAAGAGGTGCAAAAAACTGCAGAAGAGCAGCAGCTGGTAACACAAAGGCATGTTGGGGGTCCTTCAATAATCATTCTTTTGTTGCCAGCAACTACTATTCTATACTATTCCCCCCCGCCCCCCGATGTTTTGGTCTCCTTTTTCTTCTGTATCAGAGTCTGCCAGTACCTCCCGTTCGCCCACAGGTGCTCCAGTTCTCTGTCCACAACAGTCCCAAATTTCAGCACTTTGGGAAATAGTATATAGTTGTTCTGTGTATAAGCCAGTGTGGTGTAGTGGTTAGAGTTTTGGACTAGGACCAGGGAGACCCGAGTTCAAATTCCCATTCAGCCATGAGACTTGCTGGGTGACTTTGGGGCAGTCATTTATCTTTCAGCCTAGCCTACCTCACAGAGTTATTTGTGAGGATAAACATAACTATGGCCAGCACTCTGGGCTCCCTGGAAGAATCAACCTACATTTTAAAAATACAAGCTTGTTAATGGGAAAGCATAAAACCACAGCCCAGGTAGTGGGGGAAGGAAGGAAGAACCAAGCGGTCCTAGTTTTTTGTTCTTCTTCTTCTTCTTGAACCTGGGGCTTTCTGCATACAAGCAGACGGATGCTCTGCCACTGAACTTCAGACCCCTAAAGCAGGGATAGGAAAAGCTTGGCTCTCGAGCTGTTGAACCATTCTTTTTTGTGGCTGGGGATGATGGGAGTTGTAGTTCAACAACACCTGGAGAACCAAGCTTGCCTACCCCTACCCTAAGGGGAATATCTTACAGCAGTCAGCACTCACGATTTACTCACCCATCCAAATGCAAACCAGGGTGGACCCTGCTTAGCAGAGGGGGGGTTCACGCTCGCTACTGCAAGACCAGCTCGCCTCCTCCCCAGTTTTTCCTTTGAGCCTCTTTTTTAACCAATGAAAAGGTGCCAAACCCCAGCCTTCTGCAGCAAGGTGAAGTTGTGTCTTTGGCAGGAACCGTTCACACACACACACACACACACACACACACACACACACACACACACACACGCCATCTGCTGCAGAAGAACCCAGCAGTCATCCTGCAGGGCTCAACTGAAAAATGAAGGGGAAAGCAGAGTCTCACTGCTTCAAGCCTGGGGAGGCCCAGCCCCACCACACCCAGGCCTCCTGCTAAAGTGGTGAAACTGCCGTGAAGTTGCTGAGGCCGGCACCGCCCACGGGAGATGAAAGGTGCTGGGTGAGGAAACCCAAGCGCCACGGCAGCAAACACACCGCCTGTGGAGCAACAGGCATCGCTCGTAAACCTGAGCTGCAGAGGAGGCAGCTGGTTGCACTGGGGCAGCTCGGAGTTGGCTGCAGCTGGAGGGCTGGACCCCCGCCACTCCCTGCACCGGCCAGCTCCCAAGCCCAGGGCCAGATCCTTCAGCACCTTGGCAGGACGTTTCCACATGCTAATGTTCCTCAACATGGAAGTACAGCCTGGCAGGGGTTGCTATGTGAATCTTCACCATCACATGAAACATTTCCATGGCAGTGGCATCTGCAGGAATATTTAGCACCGGTGTAGAAAGGAAACTGTATGATCCCAAGGATACACGGGGCAAGCTGGGAGTTAGGCTAGATTTTCACAGTGACCTTGCCAGGGGATCCCTGCCGAATCCCAGAGCTCCATATTCTCACCTTTGGGCCAGAATCCTTGTATGGGAGTGGCTGGGGAGCAGAGCAACTCCAACCTGTCTCTTCCTGAACCCTCCTATATTCTAGACAAGATGTAGGGGAGATCTCAGACACCTCCAAATGTCTGAAGGGCTGTCACTGGGAAGTCCTGTCCTCTGCTGCTCCTGGGCTGGACTAGAACCAGCGGGTTGAAATCAGAAGGAAGCAGATTCAAGAGGAATTTCCTAACTGCAAAAGTCTGGCAGTGGAACAGTCTGCCTCTTGCAGCCTCTTCTCCATGTCCCTCAGCCCCAATGCCAACACCAAATGTTGATGCAGAAGAAATTCCAGTCAAGGGACATGGAAGCTATTCTCATGGGAAAAGAACCCGCCCCGCAATTCCATTGGCCATCATACCACCATATTGGCAAGCTGACAAAGGGTGCGGTCTCTAGAAGCTTCTCTTCAAGGGTAAGCTACTGAATATTGTTGGCACCACCAACAATTCCCCTCCATCCAGCTGAATCTCCATGTAGTCCACAGGCAAGTAATATAATGAGCAACCGGGTTTACAAGGTAACAATGATATCCTAAACTTCAAGTATCCACAGTAACACCTGAAATCCACGAGGAAACCAGTGAGCAACATCAGTCACAAAGCAGACTGTAAGAGAATTACTCACTGTTTTATAACAGACTCCACAAGGCCACGTTTCATGTTCTGAGGTGCTCCATGGTTGACTGTCCACTGGAAGTGTGGAAAACACCTGAAAACTGGGCGCTTGTAATGGGCTGGCCATTACAATTCAACCCCGTCAACAACAAGAATGTGTTTTTAAAAAGCAAAATGCACCCACTCATAGGAACACAAGAAGCTGCCTTATAGCAAGTCAAACCATTGGTCCATCTGGCACAGTACTGTCTACAATACTGTGCCAGTATTGTAAACCTTGGAAAGCAATATTGGCTTTCCAAGGTTTCAGGCAAGAGTCTCTCTCAATCACACCAGGAGACACCATGAACCTGGAACCTTCTGCATGCATGCAGATGCTCTTCCACTAAGCTATGAGCCATCCCCTAATGAGAATATCTTGCGGCGCTCACACAGTCATAAGAACATAAGAACAGCCCTGCTGGATCAGGCCCAAGGCCCATCTAGTCCAGCATCCTGTTTCTCACAGTGGCCCACCAGATGCCACTGGAAGTCTACAGGCAGGAGTTGAGGGCATGCCCTCTCTCCTGCTGTTACTCCTCTGCAACTGGTACTCAGAGGCATCCTGCCTTGGAGGCTGGAGGTGGCCTTTAGCCCTCTGACTAGTAGCCAATGATAGACCTCTCCTCCATGAAGTGATCCAAACCCCTCTTAAAGCCATCCAGGTTGTTGGCTGTCAACACATCTCGTGGCAGAGAATTCCACAAGTGGATTATACATTGTATGAAAAAGTACTTTCATTTGTTGGTCCTAGATTTCCTGGCACTCAGTTTCATGGGATGACCCCTGGTTCTAGTGTTATGTGAGAGGGAGAAGAATTTCTTTCTATCCACTTTCTCCACACCATGCATGATTTTATAGACCTCTATCATGTCTCCCCGCAGTCGTCTTTTTTCTAAACTAAATAGCCCCCAGGTGTTGTAGCCTTGCCTCATAAGAAAGGTGCTCTAGGCCCCTGGTCATCTTGGTTGCTCTCTTCTGCACCTTTTCCAGTTCTACAATGTCCTTTTTTAGATGTGGTGACCAGAATTGTACACAGTACTCCAGGTGTGGCTGCACCATCGTTTTTGTATAAGGGCATTATAATCACCTATCCAAATGCAAACCAGGGCAGACCATGCTTAGCAAAGGGGACAAATCATGCTTACTACCACAGGACAAGCTCTCCTTCCCCGCAAAATGACCTGTTTTGGGGTGGTAGGGAATCTCCTTCCCTACATGACTAATCATGACACAGACCATACAAACAGGCCCAAAGGCCATCATTGTCTACAGCTAACTCTCTGTGGGATCCTTGATTCAACACAAGGCACACCTACAGCCTTCCCTATTCCTTGCATCATGAGCAACCCCTGGTGGCACCAGTGGAGCAGCACTGAAGGAGCAGAGGTGGTGCCCAACTGCTGTGTCAGCAGCACATGGCAGCAGAGCCGAGGAAATGATCACATCAGCTCTTCCTGCCCACCTTTTGGAAATCATCTTGAGCGTCTGCAGCATCAAAGGCCTCCGCATTCCTCCATGCCCCACCCAGGAACAAAGCACGAATATGAACCACAGCACTGAAAAGTGACACACAGTCTAGGATGGAACACCAAAGAACATGTAGCAACACAGCAGCGCTTCCTGGAAGCAGAAGACGCAAGGTTCAGCACCTCAGAAGGACCATGACGAAGTGTTTACTGTTCAGCTCTAGGCACTCTGCAAGGAATACAACCGACTGGTCATTGTCAGAGAGGCTGAGAATCTAATAGTACAGAAAGAAGGCAGCAGGAAGCAATATTAGGCACTTCAGGTACTCTGTAGGGTCGTTTACACGATCAGGACTGGGGAGGACAAGCATCCCACCCAGTTTCAGAAGATGCGTGCACTCCCATTTCTGACTGTGCATGAGTGAAGAACAAGGTAGAAGGCGAGGGGCCCGACTGTCTGCCAAGCCCCAGCTGGGTAGGATGGCTTTTCCTCCTACCTCACTCAGAAGCTGTGGATGGAATCTGGGCAGAGTGTGCTTGTCCTACCCAGCTGGGGCTTAGACGATCAAGCTCCCTGCCTCCTACCTTGTTTTTCACTGGCACAAGATCGAAAGATCAAGTGCACACTCAGCTCCTGAAACTGTTTTCGCGCTACTCACACAAGCAGTTTTTGATCGTGTGAGCAGCCCTTAAGTTTCAATAATGGACATTGAGGGGGTCCATTCTGGGAGGGGGAGAACCAAGTGGCAATTGGTCCCAGCAAGGAAAGGGCCCCAAAGCCTTACCTGCTTTTCTGATGGCTGCCCAGGTGAAATAGTCCATTGACTGCTTATCTTTCAAATCCTAGATAGGAACATAGGAAGTTGCCTTTTGATTTATCTAGTTGACTTCAACCAAGTCAGCCTCCTGGTTCATCTACCTCAGTACTGTCTACTCTACACTGACTGGCAGCAGCTCTCCTAGGTTTCAGGCAGGAGTCTCTCCCAGCCCTACCTGGAGATGCTGCCAGGGATTGAGTCAGATGCACTACCGCTGAGCAAAGGTCCAACCCCCACTTTAGATAATACACAACAGGTGCTGGTTAGAGGTGGGCAGCAGGGGACCCAGTGGTCTTTTACCACGTTCAACTTTAGTATGCAAAAGCTGCAGGACCTTGGGCTGCAGTTCAGTGATGGAGCACATGTTTGTGCACAGAAGGTCCCGGGCCTCTCCAGTGGAAAAGGACCCCAGCTAGCATGTCTGGGAAAGACCCCAGCCTGGACCCTGGTCATTGCTGGTCAGAGTAGTACTGCTGGTCAGAGTAGTACTGAGCTAGACGGCCCAATGGTGATGACAGCACCATCTGCTTTTCTAAGCAAAGCATCGCCAACCACAATCCTCATCCCCCTTTATGCAGGATTCCCTCTGACTGCACAGTATCGAGTTCCCACATTATCCCTAGATAGTGATGGGGAGGCTCTATTAGCTGCAGGGGGTAGGCTTTCAGTGGTGGTGACCATTTTTGAGAGAGGTAATAGAGCAGGGAAGTCAGAGGTACACTCGGAAACTCCAAAACTATCAGCAAAAGGGAGTCAACCACAAACCCACCCACCACGGACAGTCAGCATTTAAACATTAGGGCTCTTATACTTTTAGCACAGTAACTGGTCACGCCCCAAGTGCTGGAGTGAGAAAAGCTGCACTCCTGCTGGAATGGCTCCCTCTACAGTAACTCAACAAGACCAGCAGCCCTAGTGTGGAAAGGCTGGCTATCCCCATGCAATACCAAACCAACACACACACTTGTCTGGAGCAGGGAGCAAGGCCATGTTTTTATTCAGCAGGCTTCTCCCCAACAGAAGGCCACTGTGCTCTGCACATAAATAGGAGGTGAAGGACAAGCCTTGCATTCCTAGGAGGCCCAGAGCCTCTGCAGTGAGGACTCTTTGGAAGTTGTTCTTCTCTGCTCCCAATCGTGTTCCACCAGTATCTCCCTCAACAGTATCGGTGTCTCCTCCGCAGGAGGTGGGTGGTGGTTGTCTGTAGAAAACCAGACCAACGATGATGCTCTTAAGCTACATGGGACACAGGACAGACAGGAAGAGGACCCTTCACCTTTGTACTTCTCAGTGAAAGAATGACAGAGCCATCACCCTAGAAGCCTCCAGTGGCAGCTTCCTCCACCATAATAGCCATCATTTTCACTGGACATTTGATCTTGATGATGGCTGTCTCTTGTTGTCTTCTGGACCCCTCAATACCAACTGTTCCTTCCTTGGTCAGCTACAAACTCTGCATGGTTTTACCACGCTACTTGGAGGAACATGCGTGCTCACCTTTCCCTGGGCTGCAAAAGCTCCTAATTACATCAGAAAACACCCCCAAAAAGCCAAAAATGGCAACTCTCCTTTGGAAAGAATCTAAAGGCATGAGCTGCATCCAAACAGTGTGGTGGCCTGGTTTAGACAGACTTCTGCCCATGGAGTACCAGGTCCAGTCCCTGATGGCGGACAATTCTTGGACAGAGCAATGAGCTTCCTCGGTGATCTGCTACAGCTCCAGGCATGTTACATGTCCATGGCTTCCTGCTCCACAGTTTTCTCCTCTGGCTGCACATACTTTTCCTGGACTGCAAGAGTGCTAGTTAGTTGAGAATTAAGGAGAAAGAAGCAGCAAGAAGGGTTGATGCTGAGAGCACTCTGGATGCGAGAGAGATGGACTGACCCATCGGTTAGCCCAGTGGGTTCTGAGACTTGGGTCTGCGGGCAGATTTGGTCATCTGGGTCTCCATGTGATCTGACACTTACTGTCACCATCAGCACTCCCTGCAACAAGGATTCCCAGATATTGTTGACGACAGCTCTCATCATCCCCAGCCAAAGACAACTGCAGTTGGGGATTATGGTCAACAAAAATATAGGAATCTCTGTAATGGAGAACACTAGCAGAAGCTGGCCAGGAGCACTTCTCAGTCTCCTTTGGTGGTTATTTGTAGCTCTGTCCAGGCATTATAAGAGGCAAGGCTGCTGTATTTGTGGACAGCATCCCCAAGAGGGTGCTCGGGAGCCCTGGCCCTGCCCAGCATGCTCACAAGCTGCACCCCACATGATGCTCTGTAGAGGCAAATGCTGTACTTGTGGACAGATGCTTCCCCTGATCAAGTGGGGCTTCTAGGCATGGGGGCAGGACTTCAGAGCACACTCTTGGGGACTCTGTATGTAAATACATAGGAATACAGGAAGCTGCCTCATATCAAGCCAGACCACTGGTCCATCTAGCTCAGTATTGTCTACACCGACTGGCAGTGGCTCTGCAAGGCAAATGTCTTTCCCAGCCTTACATGGAGATGCTGCCAGGGAGTAAACCTGGGATCTCCTGCATGCACGTAGATGCTAACCCGAACCCTTCTTAGCAAAGGGGACAATTCATGCCTGTTACCCCAAGACCACGGCTCTCCTCTCCTCTGCTCCCCTGCTTCTTAGAATGCCTGATCAAGGCTGGTGTGCCCGGAATAAAGAGCCAGCCTCTGGAAGAAGTCAAGGTAGGGAGAGATCAAAAGGGATACGATGCGAAGTGGAAGTCTGCTCCCATGGCTGCAGACATCAGGGCTTCGAGGCTTCTGCGCTCCACGTCTCCAAAGGAGTAGCCGTTGGCTTTGTCCACGGCCTGCATCACCCGCTGCATGCTCTCCTTGTCCTGGGCAGAGGAACAGTTAGAGACATCAGGGGCTAAACTTTGTCTGTCTCCCAGGTCCTCCTGCTATCCATTGGGCTGATTCACACATGAACACACTCCATCACTTGAGAACCAACTCCACCGAAAAAGCACTTGGCCATGGCTGGAGATGGTGGGAGTTGGCCTACTCCAGCTGTAGGCAGATCCTCTTTCCCAAACTTCCCATACTTCAATGCTTAGAATCCCAACTTAAAAAAAAAAAAAAGCCTGGTTCAACATCTAGTGCTAGCAACTTCCCCACCTTTGGGGCGGGCTCAAAACTTATTGAGTCCTATTCTAGTGCCAAGCATTGCTTCACCACAGGTCTATATCACCTGAGGCTTCCTTGTATTAGACCTGCTGTCTTAGACTTGTATCAGACTTGTATTAGACCTGCTGCCTGTTAATTTCAGCACTGTTAATTTCTACATTGTTTAGATGTTTTCTACCAGGAAGCTGCTACCTTCTCCGATAGCTCTTCCCCACTCTATCGAAAACATTTTCCAGTTGCCCTTCAATCAAGGATTCCCTGGGCAGCGTGCAATAAAAGAACAGGACAAAATAAAAATAAAAGGATCAAGGCAGCAATTAAAATTCTGATTGACTAATGGACAGGCAAAAGTCATTGGCTGACATCCAGACCAAACTACTCAATTTAGCTACTTGGGAGATACTCTGAACTACTTAATTTCAATTGAACTATTCAGGAGTAACTGAGTCTGGATGTCAGTCACTGTGTTTAAGTTAAAACACACACACACACACACACACATACACACACACACACACACACACACACACACACACCTCTGATGTTAAGAGAACTGAACAGCCCAAGAAAACAAAAAATATTTGCATGGAGCCAGAAGGTTAGATGTATATGCACAAAGCAAGCACCTCTACGGGTGAAAATTTGGGCCCCCAGATGCTGTTGGACTATAACTCCCATCATCCCCAGCCACAATGGTCAAAGGCTGGGTCACACTGGATGTGTGTTCCCCTTCTGTCAACTCATCATTTTTCACCGACTAGGCTGCTTTACCTGGACGTTGAGAGGAATGAAGGAGACCAAGCCGTAGTCTTCAATCACTTCCACAAGCTTCTTGTTCAGGCGACGATAGTTTTTGAAGAAAGGATCCGAAGCCAGGTGATCTACCAGGTAAGACAGATCCAAAACCTCTGTGTAATAATCTAGATTGAAGGCTGCAAGGGAAGTGAAGAGAAAAACCTTCAGGGCCCTTTTGATGTGGCTGCATTTCTAAAAGACATGTCAAATCAAACAGGGAGCAATGAAAATGTTTTCCTGCCAGGTCTTACAGGTACATGATAAGCATAAATTCGGCAGCTGAACCTATTTCCAGCATGAATGTTTGCCTATTATGCAGTTCTTAAAGGCCAGAGAAACAGTGGGCAGATTGGAGTCTAGTCATATAGGAAGCTGCCATATACTGAGTCAGACCATTGGTCCATCCAGCTTAGTACTGTCTACACTGACTGGCAGCAGCTTTCTGGGGTTTCAGGCAGGCCTACTTGGAGATGCCAGCGAGTGAACCTGGGACCTTCTGCATGCAAGTGTGCAGATGCTCTCTCACTGGGCTATGGCCCCATCCACAAGAGGAACATCTTACAACACTCACATGCAGTCACCCATCCAAATGCAAACCAAGGCTGAACCTGCTTAATTCATTCATTCATTCATTCGATTTCTATACCACCCTTCAAAAAATGGCTCAGGGCGGTTTACACAGAGAAATAACAAATAAATAAGATGGATCCCTGTCCCCAAAGGGCTCACAATCTAAAAAGAAATAGAAGATAGACACCAGCAACAGTCACTGGAAGTACTGTGCTGGGGGTGGATAGGGCCTGTTACTCTCCCCCTGCTAAATAAAGAGAATCACCACGTTAAAAAGGTGCCTCTTTGCCCAGTTAGCAAAGGGAACGCTTCAAGCTCGCTACCACAAGACCAGCTCTCCACCAAGATTTCCTCTCACTGCTACTTCGTAAGAGGCTCCCCTCATCTGCTCTACAGCCATTTGATCAACTTCCTGCCTGCAGCTCTCACCCAATTTTCCGAACTGTTCGATCAGGTCCATTTTGGAGAGGATGTTCACGTGCGGCAACTCCACATGCAGCATGGTGGAGAGGGAGGTGCACAGGACTGAGATGAACTTGCCAGGGTCTGTGCAGTAATGAGAATCCACTAAGTGCACAGCAGCCAGCTGCAAAAAAGCAAACAAGAATCAGAGAGTGGGGTAGAGGAAAGAGTGAGAATTAGTGCTCCCAAGTCCAGGACATCCCAACCGGGTAACATGGGAAAACATCAGAGCAGTCAGGACATCCTCCAGTTCTTTGTATCAGTCTTTCCTCTTAGTTAATCTCTGTCTAGAGCAGGGATTCTCAACGTTGGGTTCCCAGATGTTATTGGACTTCAGCTCCCATAATCCCCAGCCCCAGTGGCCTTTGCTTGGGGATTATGGGAGTTGAAGTCCAATAACATCTGGGGACCCAACGTTGAGAATCCCTGATCTAGAGCAGGGGGGTTCTCACATTGGCTCCTCAGATGTTGTTGGGCTACAATTCCCACCACCCCCAGCCACAATGGCCAAAGGCAAGTGATGATGGGAGTTGTAGTCCAACAACATCTGAGGAGCTAAGGCTAAGAACCCCTATTCTAGAGCTAAGAGGATTTCCACAAGCCACCCACAATTAGTTTTTCCAGGCTGGGACATCCTGGTCTCCACAGCAAATATGGGTCTATCCCAAATAATAAATGGCCTATATATTGCAGGTTGCACAAAATGTGACTTGTTAATTTATCTATCTATCGTATTTTTTATACCGCCTGATATGTACATCTCTAGGTGGTGTACAAAACTTAACACAATATAAAAAGAGTAGACAGTCAAAATTCCACAAAACACAATAAAAACAATCTCATAAAAACAAGTTATCAAAATTGATTCCAGTTAAAAGGCTGCAAAAACAGGTGCATCTTTAGGCTCTTCCTAAAAGCAATCAGAGAAGGAGATGCTCCTATTTCAACATAGGGCATATCCCAAAGCCCTGGGGCAGCTACAGAGAAAGCTTGGTCCCGAGTTGCCACCAAATGAGCCAGCGGCAACCATAACCAGACCTCCCCAGAAGAACGTAATAGGTGATTGGGGTGTTATGGTTGGATCACTGCCCTCTTTATGAAGCATTTTGAACATGTTAACACAGTGGTCTGATTCATACACTTGTTCAAATCTAGGCTTAATATGGGTTACCAACATTCACGTGGTTGTGTGAACTCATGCCAAGGCAGGAACCTGATTTATCTTGGGCCAGAAACCAGTTTTCTGTGAGTTCACACTATCACCCACACAAATTGGTAACCCACATTAAGCCTAGATTCAAATGACTGTGTGGACTAGGCCTCTCTGTATTATTACACCCCTCAACAAGATGGCAGCTCAGTAACAATGGCCCACCCTTGAAGACTCATATTGCTCTCTGCATTTTAAAACTGCCCAGGGGTTTTCACCAAGGACCTGGACAACTACTCTGCAAGACTTTGCTGAACTTGGTCAACAGAATATTAACAAAGACCATGAACACACAGGCACCTGGGTAACCTCTCTCCTCACCTTACCAAATGCAGGTGTTCCCTTGCCCCCAGTGTACGGGAGAAGTGAGTGGGATGAAAGAGCCCAGATGACAGGAGTGCTGGTGGCACTCGGGGCAACAAAGCCAATTGTGGCTCAGAACATCTCTGTGACGATGTTTGCCACCTATTTACAGATGAAATGGCTGGATTGAGGGCTGCCAGTTTAGACCCAGAATCAGCACTTGGGCTAGCAGAAGCTCAGTATTACCCTCTTTGTTTGGATCACATAAACTGTGGCTGAGGATGATGGGGCAACAGCTGTAGAGCCAAGGTGCCTACCCTGATCTAACAGGTGAATGGATCTGATTTTTGTGCCCCACCTTACCCTGAAATTCCACTTGGCAAGTTTGGCAAAAATGTTTCTCAGTGAACTATGGTGAGTGCAAAGTTCCACTTGTCCTGGACAGTCAAACAAGAAATAATGCCCCTTGAATTGGGCCAGTTTCTCCTGCAGCCAATCACAGTTGGCTTCCAGATACTCCATGCAATAGATCAAACCACCATTCGGTCCTAGCTTCAAGTTCTCCATGACATCAGCCAGAGTGATCAGTTCTGAGATATCGACAGCACACTGGTAGGGAATCCCTTCGTTGGCTGGGTCTAGATTCACCACAGCTACTTTGCGCCCAATTGCAGAAAGGAATTCCTGCATGCCAAGACAATAAGTTGTTTTCCCTGAGCCAGGAGGCCCAATCACCGCCTGACCAAAGGCCAGCGAAGCCTCCTTGGGGTTTTTTGACATGATGTGTTTCTTTTTCTTCCTATAAAAAGATAAAGAAAAAACAAGAGCTGTATATATGGGCCATTCTTCACACACTACTCAGAGGTACACACGCCATCAAGCGTACGTTTACCAGGCCACTTCAGCCAATCCTGGCCACCTGGT
The DNA here is from genome assembly GCF_027244095.1 of Hemicordylus capensis. Taxonomy (NCBI): domain Eukaryota; kingdom Metazoa; phylum Chordata; class Lepidosauria; order Squamata; family Cordylidae; genus Hemicordylus; species Hemicordylus capensis. The sequence continues at coordinate 11,522,835 of NC_069663.1, forward strand.
GAGCACACCTGTATGATACACAGGTTTGCTGCATTCACACTTTAGAAGTACATTTTTAAAATGGAATAGGAGATAATCATGTTGATAAGCAAACTTTTTTTTTTAAAAGGAGGACAAGCATGAGCAGCTACCAACTCCATCATCACTAAACAATTTGTAAAATGAATGTAGCATTGGTTACCATATATTGCTTCTTGATTTTGGTGGAAGAGCTCCCCATTTCTGAAGCTACCATTTTGTTTTGCTTCTGGGGGCTTTCTGGCAGGGGGAGGGTAACACATAATTTGAACAAACTGCTAGGGCTAAACAAAAAACAAAGGCAAGAGCACTTTGCAGTTCTGTGGGGCTAGGGTGTGCTTGCAGGGGAGCGGGTCCAGGATCCTACAAAAACTATCCAGATAGGCACAGGGAGTGAAAAAAGGGACACTCTTTTAAGCCAGTTTAACCCCTACTAACTGATCAAAGCGGCATGTTTTAAAGTGGTGAAGTGTGACATCAAGTCACTTTCTACTCCTGGCACCCACAAAGCCCTGTGGTTGTCTTTGGTAGAATACAGGAGGGGTTTACCATTGCCATCTCCACCGCAATATGAGATGATGCCTTTCAACATCTTCCTATATTGCTGCTGCCTGATATAGGTGTTTCCCATAGTCTGCGAAATATACCAGCGGGGATTCAAACCGGCAACCTCTGGCTTGCTAGTCAGGTCATTTAGTGGTACTTCTCTTATATTTAGCAAGGGAGAGTAACGGTCCTCTTTGAACCCAGCATAGCGTCCTCCATGGCTGTTGTTCGTATTAGCATGTTAAAGACTTAGCAGATTTCGCCCCCCAAGACAAAAAACTATCTTCAGCCCTAAACAAACCCCCTGGGCTTCCATTAAATAAACTGAAGAAATAACACACACAGTAAGGGGAGAGCAAGAAAAAACAGGGGTTAACTAGAAGCAAGAGCAAACGCATATGCAGCTCACCTCTCAAACAGCGGCAAACCGGACCCTTTTCGCGAGCACATCTCTTTCTGATATAGACAGAAAAAGACTAGAGTAAGTGACACACTAAGCCGAAACTTCCGTTAACTGAAAGCCGCCATTCTCGAGGATTCTTACATAAAGGCTTCGCTCTACTCCTTGGTATCTCTATAGTTAGAACCCTCATTACCTTTGGAATTAAGAGCAGAAACCCTCTTGAGCTTCAGAAGTACTGAAGCGTTCATAAGTACTGCTAGCGTGCTTCACTCTAGCCTTTTCTATTTTTATGCCCTCTGATCCGAATTTTTATGTTTATGGTCGCGTCCTGCTCAGGACGCTTTATCCGCTGTGGTACTGTCTCCATTTCAGTCCGGGTGGGAAAGGCAGGCATGAACTACAAGGGTTCCGAACAAACTGAGACCACTAGGAATGCTGCTGTTGCGAACTAAGCAGCAGGCGTCCACTACAGGGTAAAAGCTACAGTGATGTGGTGTGTTTTGTGCGCCCTCTGGAGTTTCACTCGAGGCACAAATGACCAGGCTCAAACTACCATACTTCGGACACATTATGCGAAGACCCAGCTCCCCGGAGAAGTCTATAATGATGGGGAAAGTTGAAGGAAAGAGAAGAAGAGGACGACCAGCAGTAAGGTGGATGGACTCGATTACGACAGCAACGAAGGCACCACCTTCAAGGCCAAGTTGAAGACAGATCAGCCTGGAGAGAATCTATCCATGTGGTCACTGGCTGCTAAGAGTTGACATTGACTTGCGCACTCAGTCAATCAAGGGTAGAAAGACTGGGAGAGATTTCTATACTTTGCTGGCTGGAAGCATAAAGGAGAGAGAGATTCTGCTGCTGCTGCTGCTGCTGCTCCACAAAAGGAGTTGTGTCAGTCTGCTGTTTGGAGTGCATTTGTTCTTTCTGAATGGCTGTGTTTTACAAATGCTGTGTAAGGCCATCAAAGCCTTACACAGGTTGGCGCCGGGGACTATAGACAGGGCCTTTTCAGTTTTGGCCTCTTGGCTTTGGAATGCCCTCCCTCAGTGTTTTAAAAAACATCTTAAAATGCACCTTTTAAAGGAGGCTTTTAAAAGCTCCATGATTATTATTAATAATTATTATTTTGTTGTATCTGATAGGTTCTTTAGCTTTTTATAATTTTAAGTTTTAATTTGAACCTAATAATGATTGTGGTTTTGTTTAAGTTTGGTTAATTTAATTTCATTACTTTTATTGTATCTTGTGTCTGTCTTATTGTTATGAGCCACCCCAAGCAGTAGTACACTGGAGGGGTGGAGTATAAATATTTTAAATAAATAATAAGCCCTTGATTTGTCTTTCCAAGACCATTTAGAAAGAAAAAAAGCAATGCACTTCCCAAAGGTATTTGTTATAATCTTTTTTAGTACATCCCTTCCTCAAATCAGGGCTGAATTTGTATCAAGAGGATCTGCTGTGAAATGTTTATCTAAATAATCCTTCATACCATTAATATGCATGGTGGCAGTACTCAAGAGCTGTGGAAACCCAGATTTGATACAGCTGTTTGACGTCTGGGCCTAAGTGATGAGCTTTCTCCAGAATCCTGGAATTATAAATTCCCTGTCCGTAGTGTAAGTCCACTGCACTCGCTAAAAAGATTGCTCAAGTCTTGCAAACCAAGGGGAAACACAATTTATGCATTTCCTCAGCAACCTTGGAACACTGAGAACTAGAAACATACTTTAAAAAAAAAGCAATTCTTAGAATGGTGTTCACTTAGGAGACATGACTTCACACTAGTGTTACAAAGCTGTTCTCATTTGAAATGGTAAACCATATTTCATATGTTCGTTTATGGTTCTCATATGAAATAGCCTAAAGTGTTGTTGCTTAGTGGAAGAGCATCTGCAACACGTGCAGAAGGCCCCAGGTAGTGGTGTGTACAAACGGTTTGGTGCTGGGCTGGTTTGAAAGTTTGGTCTGTGATTGAACCAAACCAAGCCTGGAGAGGAGAGCTGGTCTTGTGGTAGCAAGCATGACTTGTCCCCATAGCTAAGCAGGGTCTGCCCTGGTTGCATTTGAATGGAAGACTTGATGTGTGAGCACTGCAAGATATTCCCCTCAGGGGATGAAGCTGCTCTGGGAAGAGCAGAAGGTTTCAAGTTCCCTCCCTGGCTTCTCCAAGATAGGGCTGAGAGAGATTCCTGTCTGCAACCTTGGAGAAGCTGCTGCCAGTCTGTGAAGACAATACTGAGCTAGATAGACCAATGGTCTGACTCAGTATATTTATTTATTTTTACATTTATATCCCGCTCTTCCTCCAAGGGGCCCAGAGTGGTGTACTACATACTTAAGTTTCTCCTCACAACAACCCTGTGATGTAGGTTAGGCTGAGAGAGAAGTGACTGGCCCAGACTCACCCAGCAAGTTTCATGGCTGAATGGGGATTCGAACTCGGGTCTCCCCGGTCCTAGTCCAGCATTCTAACCACTACACCACGCTGGCTCTCATATATATGGCAGTTTCCTATGTTCCTAAGCCTGGTTTGGGGCCGAACTGATGGATGGGGAGGGGCAGCAAGAGGTAGTAAAAGGGTCTGCTTACTGCCAAGCATGCTGCCCACACCACCGCTCCTCTCTGGCAGACGGTACGGCCCATAGCTAAAGGGCGCACACTCCTCCCTCCTTTACCAAGCCATCCACTCCGCGATGTCTTGGTTCCGGCATCAGCGCATTTGCATAGCCACACAAATGGCATCTGCATGTGTGGGAGCCAGAACCGAGCCGCCACCAAGCAGGTGGCTTGGTAAAGGAGGAACGTGTGTGCTTCAGCTATGGGCTGCCCCGGTTGGTAAGGGTGGTGTGGGCAGCATGCTGGGTGGTAAGCAGACCCTTTCACTACCTCTCTCACAGCCCCCCCCCCTCCGCAGGAGACAGGATCCTCCATCCCTGTACTTATAAGAGGGAATTCCTCACCTGGAACCTCTGAGAAGCTGCTTCCTGTCAGTGTAGACAAGAATACTTAGCTAGATAGACCAATGGTCTCACTTAGTACAAAGCAGCTTCTTGTTTCGGAGGTCGGCTTGTAGCTCAGTGGTAGAGGATCTGCGGTGCATGCAGAAGGTTGCAGGTTCAATCCCTGACATAGGAACATAGGAAGCTGTCATATACTGAGTCAGACCCTTGGTCCATCTAGCTCAGTATTTCCTTCACAGACTGGCAGCGGCTTCTCTAAGGTTACAGGCAGGAATCTCTCAGCCCTATCTTGGAGATGCTGCCAGGGAAGGAACTTGGAACCTAGATGCTCTTCCTAAAGTGGCCCCATTCCCTAAGAGGAATATCTTACAGTCCTCACACTTCTAGTCTCCCATTCATATGCAACCAGGGCAGACCCTGCTTAGCTAAGGGGACAAGTCATGCTTGCTACCACAAGACCAGCTATACTTGACATCTCCAGGTACAGCTGGGGAAGACTCCTACCTGGAACTTTGGAAAGCTGCTGCCAGTCAGTGTAGACATGATCTAACTCAGTATAAGCAGCTCCCTATGTTCTTCTATTTTCATTTTTAAGCGTGCATTCAGGAATCTCACTGATCTCCTTTTTGCAGGTGTAGGATTTGTTCTCATTATAGCACAATTTCTGTTGCAGTTTTCTCCTCATATACCAGCACGGCTTTCCTTGCCAAGTTCATGCTTGAAATCTCTTGCTCCTTTGCAAGCAGCAAGAGATTATGGCAGATGTTCCTCTTGATAAGGTCCATGATATCTACACCAGGTTTGATGCTGACCTGTTACAGGGCAGGTCTGTGAACTCAGAAGTTGTGCTAATCCAAGGGTAGCTCCAGAATCACCATTCAACTTACCTTAATTATCTATTGCAGGGTTTCTTAACCTTGGGCCCCCAGATGTTGTTGGACTACAACTCCCATCATCCCCAGACATGACCTTTGTGGCTGAGGATGATGGGAGTTGTAATCCAACAACATCTGGGAGCCCAAAGTTAAGAAACCCTGATCTATTGTGGTATTTTTTAATCTGGTCGATGACTGTAATAAAGATTCCAACTTACATTAATGAAACATCTGTCTCGACATTTAATACAGGTAATTAAAATATTTCTGCCTTAATTTGGAGGCAGTAACCCATTTTCTGCTAATAAAAAGTCAAAAGATTGAACCAATAAATAATACAAAAGGCTGCTGCTGCAAAAACAAGCCTAGTTCCAAAGTCTCTCTTATCCGGCTGGCTGGCAGACCTCTACACCCCTCATGGGAGATCAGAGCTCCGGTGAACTCTGTGTGCAGCATGGACAAATGCCATGTCTTGCCGATACTTCATGCCGATTGGCAGCTGGCGCCGGAGCAGCCGGTTCTCCGTGTCCACAGGGTGAGGGTCATCGTAGATGGTGGAGATCAGGCCATGGGCATCCCTGCGAGGTCTCTTGGGCTTGGCAAAAGTCTGGAGCTTCTCTCCATGGTACCTGGAAAAAAAAAAGGACAGACAGCAAAGTCACTTGAAGGTAGAATGAAGTACTACAACTCCCATCATCCCTGACCACTGTGGTTGGGGAGGCTGGGATCTGTAGTCCAAAACCAGCTGGAGGGCCAAAACTGTGCAGGACAATGAATAGGTGCACAGGGCTATCATTCCAATATCCTACAGAAAAAACCTATGCACACATTATATGCTGAACACATACACAATCCGGGCTCGTAGCTAACCTAAATAGGGGGGGTTGCGCGGGGGGAGAGCCAAAAATATGTGTGTGTGTGTGGGGGGGTTAGCTTATGTGACCCCTGTCAGCCTTAATTTCAAGCAATATTCAATTATTTTTTAAAAATTGTTAAGATCTGTGCAGGTACACAAAAATTAAGGGGCAGGAGCAGACCCCCCCAGTTCCCCCGGGTACAGGTCTGACATAATCTGTGTACAGTATATGCACGGAAGGCTTGACATGCATTGACTTCAATGCATATACAGTGGTACAGTTTCTATCTGTACCCTGCATTTGAGTGTTCATTCACTTATGAAGTTAACATATATACAGGCATCCCCACAGATATTTGTACATGTGTACAGACACCTGGACAATGTTATATTTGAACAGAGCTAAGAAATTCCACAAATTTCTTTAGAGAAAGGAGTTCTCTAACCCAGAACCTGGAGAGTTTTAAAGATGTATTTCGTCCATAGGGTTGTGAAAGTGTATTTAAAAATGTGGATGCAATGTCCGTCAAAAACTCCAATTACACTTTTTTGGAGGGGAGGTGATGAGTCTTAGGTTGTTACCTGCTCCTCTAGCTATTAACGTGTCCACAATATATTTCACTTAATAACCTTCAACACCACTCGTTGTTAAGAGGACTCCAAATTCTGCAAACTCTCAATTACTGGATACAGATCCACACACAAAAATGACTATATCTGCATATATTTGGAGTGATCCCATTTCACAGGGAGCATGGAATTGAAGGTGTTGTAGCAGCTAGGTTGGACTTCAAGTAATCATTGCATCCACTTAATTTACAGGCAACCTTTAATATGAACACATTTCCCAAACACCTTGTGCAAGCCAGGGCTGACACTTGGGAGGACAAGCCTGTTCAAAAGATATGGGTAGACGCTGCTTGTGAAGGTTATAATTTGGTTTTACAACACTCTTAGGAACATAGGAAGCTGCCATATACCGAGTCAGACCACTGGTCCATCTAGCTCAGTATTGTCTACACTGACTGGCAGCAGCTCTTCAGGGTTTGGGGTAAGAGTCTCTCCCAGCCCTACCTGGAGATCCTAGCAGGGAATGATAGAAGCAGATCCTCTACCACTGAGCTACAGTCCCCTCTTGCAGTGTCCTTAGAGGGAGAGGCTAAACTCTTTGCTTACATGGACTTTCAATGTTCACTCATTACTTACCCCAACCCCCTCTTGCATTTTGGATTCTGGCCCTCATTGTCCAAGGCTTCAGCCATCCCGGAATTGCTGCTTCCCAGACCAAGGCCTTCAGTCCAGCCCTGCTTCTCCATTACTTTTCTGCCAATACCCTGGGAGAAAGAGGGAGGAAAAAAAATATGTCAAGGTTCTCAACCTTGGGTCCTGAGATGATGTTGGAGTACAGCTTCCATCATCCCCAGCCTCAGTGGCTGAAGACTATGGATGATGGGAGCTGAAGGTCCCATCATCTGGGGACTCACGTTTGAGAACCCTTGCTGTAAGTCAGGGCTGCACAACTTGGGCCTTCCAGCAGCTGTTGGACTACAATCCCATCATCCAGGGGCGGCTGGTGGCTCCTGAGACTTGGGGGGGGGGCGCTAGGCAGAGCAGGTGATGGACAGAGCCAAGGATAGTGAGAGGTAGAGCCAACTGAAGACTTCTTTCTCTCACCAAGCCTTGCCATGCCCCTCCACACTACACCTACCAACCCCACCATCTTTCACCAAGCCCCTCCCCACCAAGTTTGTCTGTCTCACACACACACACACAAACACACACACTCCAACCCTTGCCATACCTCATTTCTCCTTCTCTCCAAGTCCCCCTTCTCCCTTCCCCCTCTCTCACCAAGCCTCTCCTCTGTCTCTTGCCATCCAACCCTCCGCCTCCTCTTTTGTCTCGCCCCTCCCTGCCCCCAAACAAAAACACACAAACACAGGAAGATCAGGCTTACAACAGCCTGTGAACTCTCCCAAGCAGAGAGTTTCCTCCAGCCCCTCCTCCAACTTCCTGTTTTGCTCTTACTGGCTGGAATAGCCTGCTCATCAACCTGCTTCAGCCAGTCTGATTGCTAGGGGGCGCAGCCTACCCCTGCCTCAAAAAGGCAGTAAAAATGGGTGGAAAAAACACAGTTCCTTTGGGCTTCAAGGGCTGTATTTTCAACCCATTTTTTACTTCCTTGAGTGGGCAATGCCAGGAGCCGCCCACTAGGGATCAGAATCTGGAGCAGCTTGATTTGCAGCTGTTCCAGCCAGAAAATTACAGGCATGTGGAAGAGGGGCTGGAGAAAGCTCTTTGCTTGAGAGAGTTTTCTGGCTGATGGTAAGTCCAATATTCTGCTGGATCCTGTGTTTATTTTTGTTGGGGAGGCACATACCCTTACTGGCCAGGCACCCTTGCCATCATTCCTATTGGCCACTATGGCTGGGGATGATGGGAGTTATAGTCCAACAGATGGAGAGCCAAAGTTGTGCAGCCATGCTGCAAGTGAACCAACTATGTATTTCAGAATGGGAAGAAGCATTACATTCTTTGTCCAAGAAACATAGTGTGACATCAGAACACAATCAAGGCTGGTTGGAATTGGTCTTGTGGTAGCAAGCATGACTTGTCCCCTTAGCTAAGCAGGGTCCACCCTGGTTGCATATGAAAGGGAGGCTTGATGTGTGAGCACATAGAGGATGGAGCCGCTCTGGGAAGTTCAGCATCTTCAAGATAGGGCTGAGAGAGACTCCTGCCTGCAACCTTGGAGAAGCCGCTGCCAGTCTGTGTAGACAATACTGAGTGAGATGGAGCTGTGGTCTGACTCACTATATGGCAGCTTCCTATGTTCCTAATTTCGGTTACAGCTGTTTTGGTGTTGACGCGGTACTGAGCCTTCTCTGTGGCTGCCCCAGGACTTTTGAAGGCACTCCCTATCAATCCAAGAATTTTTCCATTGCTGGCTGCCTTCAAAAAATTGCTTAAGATGTACCTGTTTTCTCATGCCTTTTGTTAGAACATTTTTTAAACAAGAGTTTTAATTATTTTTATTGATTTTCATTTTATTGTTTTTAAATTGTTGCACACTGTCTTGAGATTCATGTGCTGGCAGTTCATAAACTTACAAACAAGTAGATAGATGGGGGGGGGGGGTACCAAACAATGCGGCAGCCAAATATACAACATATATTCAACTCAGATCTCCAAGCCCTTTTAATGGTGACCTTGAAAAATCAAACTAGGCTCAATTTTTTTTTATTTTTTAGGTTCTTCAAAGTCTGCTGTTTTCTCTTTTATTACATGCATCAAATGCACCCCAACTTCTATTCTTACCTTGGTATATTTTTCAAAGTTCCCAATCTGTTGCCCCAGAACGGACCCATCTTCCAAGCCTTCTCGGAGTCTCTGTTCAAACCGCATCTGGACCAAATCTCGAGCATCCTTATCACCTCCATCTAGAATGAATGGAAATCTGATAAATTTTACTGCCCCAAGAAATAAAAGCAGAACGCAGGAAGTAGTCCATGGCTTGGTGATAGAGCACATGCATGTAGAAGGTCCCTGGCATCTCAGGTTAACAGGATGACTGGCAGAAGGGTTGGAAAAGACCCCTTCTCCTAGAGAACTTCTCCTTGTCAGAGCCAATAGCATTGGGCAAAGTAGAGCAATAGTCTCATTAACAGACAGCTGTGTGTGCTCATTACTCAATCTTGGGCTTCAGAGAGTCTCCAAAGCAGAGAAGTCCCAAGCCACATCTTAACATAAGCATGCCTGATTTGGCTTTTACTTTTTGTAGCTGCTTCTGTTTTATTCCAGTCACTGATACATTTGCAGCCTTGAGTAATGGAGAAAATAAGATGAAGAACACCGTGCAGAAATAGATATTCAAAGGTCACTTAAATTACTGCTAGTGGTGACAACACTACTGATACTTGAAAAATGGCCAAAGCTCTGTATAATAAAGAAAGGAGGCAAAATGTATGTATCCATACGACTGGTTCCAGATGGGAGGAAGTTTGAATAACTGGGCTTTCTGATGAAGGAATACCCGAAATGGGCTGGAAAATCCCGGGTTAGCCCATAAGAGTTTTCTGTAAGGATTCAACTTTGAAGATTTCCTCATAAGATTCAGCTTTGGAAGAAGCTTTTGCTCCTCTTTTGTAGGAACTTTTCACAGGACTCAGGATTTACAACTTAGCTTTGCAACAAGCTCCACTCCTCCTGTGGGTGATGCTATATTTTCCTCCATGTATGTTTAGACATTTACAACTATATATACACAACATCGTTCATCTGGAATTTCCATCAATGTTGGAACATTTATTCAATCTCATATGGACTCATATATATCATTTGTAGCATATTTATGCAATTGCCCATATGTATACTTATGTTGGATATAGTCATTTATCTACTATTGAAGTCTAAATATTCAGCTTTATGCATGTATAGGATTATTGGTTATATCAATGGTATCTTTTCTAGTCTTTTAGACTTTTGACTGATACATTTACAGCAATATATAGCATCTGGAACCAGTCGTATGGATACATACGTTTTGCCTCCTTTCTTTATTATACAGAGCTTTGGCCATTTTTCAAGTATCAGTAGTGTTGTCACCACTAGCAGTAATTTAAGTGACCTTTGAATATCTATTTCTGCACGGTGTTCTTCATCTTATTTTCTCTATTTGTCGTGCATTCCCCCCCCCCTTTTTTTCTGCCATTGAGTAATGGAGAGGCATAAATGCTTTAAACCAGTGTTTCCCAACCTGGGATCCGTCAGATGTTCTTGAACTACAACTCCCATCATCCCCAGCAACAATTTATTGTGGCTGGGGATGATGGGAGTTGCACCACTGGTTGGGCACTACTGTTTAAACAATACCATGGCACATCAGAGGCATAAGGAGCACCCTTTGCTTTAGGGATCACACAACAAATGGGGAAGATGCCATCTGCTACATTGGGCCCAAATTACGCAGGAGAGAGGGGAAAACCGTTTGGTGGGTAGTTTGCTGCTTATGGTTTTGAAAAACCAAGATGACCACCCTAGGCCAGTGTTCGGCCTGTGTGAAGATTTGGCTGAACAGAATACTCTGCACAGTCCCCAGGGCACCTTGCAGAGATGACCATGCTCACGGCAGAGTGCTGCACTTTGCCCAGTGCCAGGGTGGCTCCTTTAACGGAATTGCATCATAAACTACTAGCTCAGAGCTCAGGTACCTTTGTCGTAGTAGATGCTCATGTCCACGTCCCAATCGTCTGCCGTCTGTTCATCAAAATCTGCCAAAAGCAAAGCAAAAGGGACAGGTGTTCACAGGTTGTCAACTCACCAGAGCCAACGTTGCTTCAAGACTGTGTCGTACCCATTCCCAGCACTGGACAAGTTTGCCGACATTGGCTGCAGAATTCAGCATCCAGGTTGGGCTCGGCTTAGGTGACCAGGGTACTTGAGGAGTAGCGGAAGCATAGGCTTGGCCCAACTGTCTCTATATAAAAGGGGCAGAGGAGGAGTATGTGCTCTGTGGGGTCCACCTCCCCAGTGTCACAGGGACAAAGCCTCTCTGCTGTTGGAATCTTTCTGTATTTGCCTTCTAATACAGCAGAGGGGAGGGCATGACAACGGGCAAGGCCCTTCTGTGGTTTGGGATTTCCAACTGTGACAGGGGAGGCAGAGTATCTGAAGGATACTCCAACAGGAAGGTTGGAGCCCTGTCTAGGTTGGCCTGGCACTCAATGTCCATTATCCTCTGTTTGATTACTGTTTTCCCCTGGTCACCGCCCAAAGCAAGTAGTCCGGTGGCATTAGAAGACATTGAGAAGGAAGAACTGAGCTAGTGTGACATGCCAGAACATGGGATGGATCTGGTGCGATGCTTTTGTTCCACAATAGCTCTGCAGCACTCCTCCTTCAAGGTGCATGAACTGTCCCCTTTGCTAAGCAGGGTCTGCCTTGATTTGCATTTGGATGGGTGACTACAGGTGAGAGCTTTAAGATATAACCCTTAGGGGATGGGGCCACTCTGGGAAGAGCATCTGCATGTTTGCATGCAGAAGAACCCAGGTTCACTTCATGACATCTCCAGTAGGGCTGGGAGAGACTCCTGCCTGCAACCTTGGAGAGCCACTGCCAGTCAGGGTAGATAATACTGAGCTAGACGGACCAATGGCCTGACTTTGGTATATAAGCAGCTTCCTACATTCCTAAGTATTCCGTTAATGCAGTTCCCTGCAAGTTGACTGGCTGGGCAAAGGGCCAAGACGTCACGAAGACTGAACGAAGGCAAGGTCTTGGCGTGGGGAAAAAATATACCATGATGTTTAGTTTTGTGGCAGAACCAAGTGCAAGGTTACCTCCTTCTTCTTCTTCGTGCCAATACTGTGCATCTGTATAGAAGACCAGACCAGAGCCTCCTTTCTCCCACTTCAACTCGATCTCCTCTTCATACAGGCGTTCCTTTGTGCGCTCCTGACTGGTGATGTCCTCGTGCAAAGCCTCATGTCGCTCCCACTCCTCACATCTATCATCATCATCTTCCTGCAATAGAAAGCGGGGCGAAGGGGACAAATGAGTGACACAGCAAAGGGTTTGGCCCGGTCAACTTCCTTCTCACTCCTCACACTTTTACTGTACATCCAACTTCCCAGTTAGAGACCCAGTGCAAGTTTATTTGATTTTTACTTTTACATCCTGCTCTTCCTCCAAGGATCCCAGAGCAGTTTACGTGGCTATGCTGGTCATGTGGTGGCAAGCAGGAGTTGTCCTCTTTGCTAAGCAGGTTTGCATTTGAATGGGAGAATACATGTGTGAGCCCTGTAAGATATCCCCCTTAGGGGATGGGGCCACTCTGGGGAGAGCACCTGGAACATAGGGAGAACATAGGAAGCTGCCATATACCGAGTCAGACCTTTGGTCCATCTAGCCTAGAATTGTCTACCCAGACTGTCAGCAGCTTCTCCAAAGTTGCAGGCAGGAGTGTCTCCCAGGTCTATCTTGGAAATGCCAGGGAGGGAACCTGGAACCTTCCGCATGCATGTAAACAAGCAGGTGCTCTTCCCAGAGAGGCCCCATCTCCTAAGGGGAATCTCTTACAGTGCTCACATGTAGTCTCCCATTCAAATGCAACCAGGGTGGACCCTGCTTAGAGAAGGGAACAATTCATGCTTCCTACCACAAGACTAGCTCTCCTCACATGCATGCAAGTTCCCTTCCTGGCAGCAAGCATCTCCAAAATAGGGCTGAGAGAGACTCCTGCCTGCAACCTTGGAGAAGCTGCTGGGTAGACAGTACTGAGCTAGATGGACCAATGGTCTGACGCAGTACAAGGCAGCTTCCTATGTTCATTCTCACAACCACCCTGTGAGGTGAGTTAGGCTGAGAGATACGTGACTGGCCCAGAGTCCCGCAGTGAGTTTCATGGCTGAATGGGGATTTGAACTAGAACCCGGGAGACCCGAGTTCAATACTCAGACCACCTTACCATGCTGGCTCCCATTCTCTAACTACCAACATCACTTTGTGCAATTGCTAGAAAGTGATCCTGGAAAACTTACATTCGAAGTTCAGCCTAGCTAGAGAGTCGCTTAGCTCTATTAGGATGGTCTCTGAACGTCAGATTCATAAAATATCCAAAGTTACAATCTAGGAAAAGCAAGGACTGGAAGAAGCTTTTCTTCCCTCTTTAAGAGAAAGGACCTTTAATCCTGGGTCTGGCACTCGTGGTTTCACGTATCTGCAGTTAAGTGATGGATACACGAACTTGGTATATGCGGGGAGGGTGAGGGGTGGGACGGCAAAAAAGGGTTAAACACACATTAAGAGGTCATTTCTGGCCACAATTTTGAGTTCAGCAGAGATCGGGAGCCATTTTATGACTCTTTTTTTTTTAAAGCCCAAACCCCCACAATTTCCAGCCAATTGTTTTACTCTTGGGGGGCACTGCTGGGGACCTGCGGAGCATGGAAGGCCACTTCCCACCATGTTTATAGGGCCATTTAACCCATTTTTTGGACATTACTCTGACCTCCGGGAAACTAACCCCCAGATTTCCACAGCCTCAATGATCCAGTATCTGCGGTAGTAGCAGAAAACAGACCCCCTGTGAATGCTGAAGTACTCCTGTAGGGTATCTAAAATAGCAACACCTTCCCATCCCATAATTAGAAGAAACTACTTACATCACTCATATGATATTCTTCTGCCAGGTCCTTCTCTGAATCTTCCCTGTCTCCCTCTTCCTTGTCATTATCTTGATAAACCACCTGCACTCTTGGCTGGTGCTCTCTTGTTATCTCCTCTCCTGTAGCTGTGTAAACTCGCTCTTCTTCTACAACAGTCTCAGTTTCCTCATATGTAAATGGTACATTTCCATATCTCCGAGAGGAGCCAGTTGTGGGGAACTGCAACTGAAGCTTCTTGATAGCACGGGCAGGCATCCGGCAGGCTCTGATGAGATCCAGGAAAACTCTCAGAGGAGTTCCCACATTCCCATAGGGCATGAAGACAGGAGGGTTCAGTTCAGGCAGCTGCTTGAAATCATTCTGGGTGAAGATTTCATGGGAGGCTTTCTTCTGGAGCTCCTTTTTGGTTTTATAAGGAAATGTGTCAACACCTATGAGAAAATTATGAATTTGATGGCTATGAAAAACCTAATAAAACTATTTTATTATTCAGCATGACAGGGCAAATGAACAGCTTGCTCACTAAGTAATGATTAAGGTGTTGCACTAAAAAAACCCCTAAAGCAACAGCATATTGCTAAGTAAGTTAATTTTACCGTTCCTGGATGTCTTTTAAAATGTCAAGCCAGGTTTTTTTAAACATCAGGTCCAACACCTGTCCTCCATAAATTTGTCTACACCCTTTTTAAAGTCACTGTAGCTGGTGGCCATCACACCAACCTGTGGCAGAGAATTCTACCATTTAATTATGCATTGTGTGAAAAAGTACTACTTTTTGTTCATCCTAAATTTCCTGGCAATTAATTTCATAGGATGACCCTGGTTCTAGTGTTCTGAGAGAGGGAGAAAGGTTTAGACTAGAACATCTTAACACACAAGATATATTACCCTCAGCATCAGATACAGCAGGTGACACTGCTATACAAAGCTCGAATGTAAACAAGGCAATCACAGCGACTGTTCCCAAAGCCAGCCTGCCTTCCACCTAATACCTGTGTCTGGGGAAACTCGAACCCTTCGGATAAGGCACCGGCCGGGCAGCGTCTCTCCCCGAGAGTCGATCCAGCACTTGCCCGAATACATACGGACGAAACGGGGGGACCACCCCGAGCGCACCTCCACCAGGCAGCAGCAGGTCGAGCTTGGATGCGAGGGTACGTCCGGCCCTTCTCCACGCTCGGGGCGGTGCCGGTAATGAAAGCAGAGGAAGCCACTGTCCTCGACGAACTGGCTGAAATAGGAACGGAGATCGGCGGAGCGAAGCTGCCTCGGAATGCAGCTCACCAGGCAATATCGCCCGCCAGGCTGGAGTGAGGAAGAACCAGATGTGGACGCCGCCATCTTGCGACTGCTGGGATAAGTCACGTGAGCTTACGTCACGCAGCCAGCAGCTACATCGTGGACGCAGGTCGATATCGTCACGCGTGAGGAGCTCCGCGTTTCGAAGACCTCATCATAGAGTTGACAAGCTCCTAGAGCTATGCCTGAATGGGAACGGCGACGACCTAGTTGGTCGGCCGAATGCCCGCGTTGCGATATTGATGGAAGAAATGCGCCACCTTGCGGCCGAAAGCTTCTCCAGCGGCGGCATCGCAGTTGTTATGGGCGCTTCCGGAAGGGGTGGAGCTGGGGCCCCGGGTTCTTTGAACCCACGTGCTCAATTAATGATAGCTGTGCGGATACTGCGAGTTGAGCTTGACACAGGCGTTGTGAGTGTGTCTATCACCGCCAGTCCCATCCTCCACATTTTGAGAAGGGGTAGTGGGCTCATTTGGGTTGTACAGCTAACTTGGCAAAGAGGCACCTTTTAACGCAGTGATTCTCTTTATTTGGCAGGGGGAGAGCAACTGGCCCTATCCAGCCCCAGCACAGCATCCCTCCAGTGGCTGTTGCTGGTGTCTTATGTTTCTTTTTAGATTGTGAGCCCTCTGGGGACAGGGATCCATCTTATTTATTTGTTATTCCCTGAGCCATTTTTGGGAGGGCGGCATAGAAATCGAATAAATAAAATAAATTTGAAATGCTTTGTTTCCTAGTAAGTCAACACAGAGATAATTCTGGGGAAAGTTGAAGGAAAGAGAAGAAGAGGATGACCAGCAGTAAGGTGGATGGACTCGATTACGACAGCAATGAATGCACCACTGAGAGACCTGAAAGGCCAAGTTGAAGACAGATAATCCTGGAGAGAATCTAGCTATGTGGTCGCAAAGAGTCAACACTGACGTTGGCACTCAATCAATCAATACAGGGAGCAACTTACAGGCAGGGGGAGCTATGTTACCCACACAGAGCACTGCTCCTCACAGGGATTGCCCTGTTCGTTCTGGATCCCATCAGTGCCTTCTTTTGTGCATGTGGATCTGTCCAGCCTGCCTAGCTCGGCGGCCCCCTTCACATCACATCATGCACACAGGGGTGCTCCACAGGAGCCCAAAGCAAACTCCCCCCTCCTGCCCGGGCTACCGAGAGCCTGAGCAAACTTGCTGCCTGAAATGATGAGCTGAAAGCTCGCTCAGGCTCTTGGCATCCCGGGCCATGCCCCTTTGCACAAAGTGGGCATGGCCCGGGCTGCCGAGAGCCCGAGTGAGCTCTCAGCTCGTCAT
This sequence comes from Hemicordylus capensis, assembly GCF_027244095.1. Classification (NCBI taxonomy): domain Eukaryota; kingdom Metazoa; phylum Chordata; class Lepidosauria; order Squamata; family Cordylidae; genus Hemicordylus; species Hemicordylus capensis. Next base: position 11,539,267 of record NC_069663.1, read on the forward strand.
TTCAGGCAGCACCGGCTGCCCGATAGGACGTTTTCCCTATCTTTTCCTCCAGAGAGGGAGAAAAAAGGGGGAAAGTCCTATCGGGCAGCCGGCGCTGCCTGAAATAACTGATGGAGAGTTCGCACGGGCTCATGGCAGCCCGGCCATGGGAGTGGGGAGTTCGATCTAGGCTCCTCGGGAGCCCAAGCCACGGGGCTTTGGCGGCCCTTTTCATTGGCGGCCCAGGTTCTTTGAACCCGTTGGCACAATGGTGGCTACGCCCCTGGATCTGTCCCTCAATTGACATGAATGCAACTGCCCCAGGCATTATCAACATTATGAGTGATCAGCATGACCCAGACACTGCAGATCCCAAGGGTTACTACCCCTCCCCCAATTGGCCTGAAATCTATTGAAATTGGCTTTGATCTCCTGCTGATTGTTGCATCCAACCAGGAGGCTTTACAGACAGGACTGTTATCCTGAATCTCCTTTGGAAGAGAGTATGCATGTTCACACACCAGCCAAGCTTACCCCAAAGTCCCCTCGAGATCCTTGGACCCACTCCACACAAAGCAGGCTTTGTCTTGCAAATTCTAGCTTATCTCAGTGTATTTCTGGGTTTTTAAAATCCTGGTTTTAAGCTACCAAGCAAAGAGGGCGAGGCACTGGCCTCTCATATTATCATTAATATGATAAGAGGGATACTCTCTTTAGAAATACAGATATAGCTCTTTAGTAAGCGTGCTCTCTCCCTCTCTCTCCCCACCCACCCCCATTGGCTCAAAGGAAAACATGAAGGCATGCCATGTGAATTTGCCTCAAAACGAAACCCGAGACCAGTGGGGAGAGGCTGCTTCCCTCAATGCCACAAGTGTGATTTGAAGTGGCTTCGTTCAGCATTAACCCCACAGCATGAAGCCATGTGCGAATAACCCCCTGGAAGACTTTAATGGCTTGATAATGTTGAACATATTGGGTGGTGTGTGGCAGGGGGAGATCTCCCTGAACAGCTTCATTCAGAACTGGCACCTCTATAGATCCCCGAGACGTTGTGCCGGAAGCTTCTCTCAGCTGAGTCCTTCCATCACCACTGTCTCTCTCCAGCTGCATAAAGACTTCCCCAAACCTTGGGGTGGGGGCTTGGAGGGCTGTGTACCAAGGCCCCCTAAAACTTGGGGTCAGCTTTGGGCTGCCTACATGAGCAAGAGTTCAATGTTAACAGTAGTTGAAGTAGTTGGAATACATGCAGAGCTCTGGGTCATGGTAACAGCCTACAGCTAAGAGCATGTGTGGGGTGAATGTTGTGTCTTTTCCTCAAACAGCTGTGTTTGATGCTTGTAGCAGCTGTGTTGAAGAAGCCATGTAGTACGTGGCCTGCTGTCTGCCAAGGGGAAGGCAGTGTTTGTGCTGAGTGCTGCATGGTTTGGGGGTCCCAGGGGTTGTGGGGGGCCAACCTTGTGCCCCAAGGTCCATGGGGAATGCTGCCCCTGTGTGCTAGTTGATGCATCACATAAAATTTCTTGATTAACACTCTGAAAAGTAAGCAGATTTACACAAAGACATTAGAAGGCTCCAGTTATGTCTTGCTCCATGTCTTGAAGGAAATGGACTTCATAAAGCAGCTTCCGATACACTCTCTATATGGAAGAAGCAAAACAGTATGTTTAACTAATTAATCTACATGTGCAGCTTTGCAGAATCCGAGTAGCTGTGTCTGCAGAGAAACTGTATGTTCCTATTTTCTAATTCCTGTCTCTTTGTAAATCTTCTAATACATCTTTAACCAAAAGAACAAACACCATATTAGCTCTTACATCAGCACAAGACCAGCTATTATAGAGGAAACAAAAACAGGATATTACAAACCAAGAAAAGCCTTCAGCACTGTGAGATAGCAGAGGGTATACTGTGAGCAGTGGTCTGTGGTTTTAAAATGGTGTCTCTTAATTTTTGTCTGTGAAATGTTGTCAAGTATCGGATATCATGTGGACACAATTTGATTCTCTCTGTTACAGATGTAACATGCCAAGCTGCCTTCTCATGTGAAAATGTTGCTAATCTGCAATCCCTTCTCTCTTCCTAATGATTGCAGCCATTATACAAAGTGCAAAACATCTTGGGTTGTTTTTTTTTTTAAAAAAAACAATAACTTAGCATGTTTTATTAGGACATACAAATCACAGGAGAGCACCCACTTACAAAAATACTGACCTCAGAAGTCTTTGCAAAGATGGTATCGCGTGTACAATGAACTGAGGAGAGGGAAATCTATCCCACTAAGATTTCCAGTACATATGAAGTCTGGAACCATCTATGTGATACATAGTAGATAAGGGCAATTATGGTTTCCAGTCCTAGCTGTTTTTGATATCACCACCAGGCACTTACATATTAAGATAAGACAGAGCTCCCAGTCATGAAAATCAAGCTAAAGACTTCACTGTATCATAGTGATTTTCTGGACTAGATAGACCTTGGGCCTGATCCAGCAGGGCTGTTCTTATGTAATATCAGTAAAATAATCTTATTTTCTTCCATTATCATTATGTTTGCATTATTCTAACTGGCTAAATACAAATAAGGAGAGAGCTGGTCTTGTGGCAGCAAGCACGACTTGTCCCCTTAGTAAGCAGGGTCCACCCTGGTTGCATATGAATGGGAGACTTGATGTGTGAGCACTATATGATCTTCCCCTTAGGGGATGGAGCCGCTCTGGGAAGAACATCTAGGCTACAAGTCCCCTCCTTGGCATCCCCAAGATAGGGCTGAGAGAGATTCCTGTCTGCAACCTTGGAGAACTTCCGCCACTGCCAGTCTGTGTAGACAATACTGAGCGAGATTGACCTATGGTCTGACTCAATATATGGCAGCTCCCTATGTTCCTAACTATGAGTAGATTTAGAATTAATACTATGTGGCCATTTCCTGATTATTGACAGAAATATGGATTTATAAAGATTCAGTTGTGAGAGAAAAGTGCTCTACATATGCTCAGAGGCTCTGTCCACTGGTCACCTTGCAAGGATACAGAACAATAATCCTAGCAGATGTATGAGATGGGACATTCAGATGCGACTACACAACACAACTCCTCCCAGAATTCATACCAGCTCAAACACAACACTTCTGAGAACTGTTTCCATTGATTTTAGCAGGGGACAGAGTAAATTTGCCATTGAAAATCAGAATGCATTAATATGCAGGTCAGTTTCTCTGTAAATTCCTCATTAAAACATGTTTGTTTTAAATATATGTTTCTCTCTCAACTAACTCCTGGGCTCTGAGAAATTTCAAGATATGCCCACACCACCAAGTTAAATCTGGTTCTCTCTCATTAAAGAATGCTGCAAACTGTAGTTCTGTGAGGAGGGCTTAGCAGCGTCCCAAGAGAATTCACAGCACCCTCAGCAAACTACAATTCCCAGGATTCTTTGGTGGGAGTTCTGACAGTCAAGCTAGTACAGAGGCTGATGCAAATGTATAACTGGAGAGATTCCCCAAGAGCTTGCTCTATATTTGGCAGTAGTGGCTGTTTCAGTACAGCACCCTAGCTCAGCTCACCATGCCAGTGTAAGGCCACATTATCTATCCTAAAATGCAAGTGCAGTGATTTATAGGACTGGGCCATAAGATGGTTTGCGTGCTGAAGTTCACGTATGCCACATCTGAAAGTCAGCTGCTGCTCTGCCATTCAGTTCTGTTCTCTTCTATGCCTGACTCAGAACAACCATGTTGCCTCCCAGAATTTAGCACAAAGCACAAGGCTGGGTGTGCTGTGGGCAGCCCCGATACTGATCTCAATGGAGACTCTGCAGCTGACAGAGCTATTTCATTACCAGCATTTCTGTAAGCAGCTCAAGAATGTCCGCGTTGCCAATGACTGGATGAAAGAAAAGATCGGTAATGAGGGCAGGTGGGATGGATCTCAAGGAAGAGGAAATCAGCAGGACTCGGGCAAAGCGGCCTTGGTCCTTCAGGTGGAGAAGTGCCATGACTTCTTGGAGTGCTCTCTGGGCTTCGCGCTGGAGGCCTTCAATGTAAGGGGAAGCCTTCAGACCAGGAACATCTGGAATGGAATTGAGGAAGAGGACATCCAGGTTAACCACAGCAGTGACTAAACAGACAAAACAATGCACAACGAACTAGACATTATCAAGTGTCCTTAGTTATATTTATTCACACCACAGGATGTGCCTTTGTTCTGGCAACCAAGAGGGTCAGAAATCAACATTTTCTGGAAGGTCTTCTTTGTATCCTACAAGTTAGTTCAACCGGTCTTCAGCAAAGCAGGGTGAAAATTTAACAATTTTGATTCAAGAGTTCAGGATCAAGACAGGTGAGATGTGGGAGGTCTAACGACAGATCGCTGACTTCTTAATTTGAAAGCAAGCATTTCATAACGCCATTGCTGCCCGATATAGGTGGATTCAAACCAGCAACCTCTTGCTCCCTAGGCAAGTTACTTCCCTGCTGCACCATTAGGTACTGTATTTACCCAATAGGAAGATGACTCAATTTAAGATGGCCCCCAATGTCTAAAATCAAAGAATTTGGGGAAAATAATCATTTTGTATCCAGGTAAATACAGTATTGCTTTCCTACCAAAATGTAGCTCTCGTCAAAAGGTAAGAGAAAATGGTTCCCTGTCCCAAAGCAGCTCACAGTCTGAAAAAAAGAGACACAAGGGAGAAAGCAGCAAACAGCCCCTGGAGGGATGCTGTGCTGCAATAAGGACAGCTACTCCCCCCTGCTAATTTTTTTTTTTTAAAAAAAGAGTTGCCCTTTTAAAAGGTGCCTCTGTCTTTCTCCACATAGCAGTGTCTGTCAAGTAAGAGACTCAACATAATTGATCCACAGAGCCAGCCCCATGAGCAGGTAGGGTGAGATGGCTCCTTCAGTCAACAGATTTTGGGCACTGTTAAGAAGCCAGTTATTTAATGGTTATTTCACCTGCATGGGACAGGAGGGATGTGCATTTTTTTTTGTCTCATGTCAAAATGTCTCAGTTTGGCCCTGGCTGGTTTCCATTCTCCCACTTCACACCTATGATTGGCTGGGAGCTGGTTTTCCATCATGAGATGCCAGGTTCTCCTGTATGACATCCTCACACTTACATAGGAAGCAGCTATATACGGAGTGAATGGGCCTAGTGTCTGGGGGAGGATACTGTGAAACTGATTATCTGTGGGCTGAGGAACTTGGAAAGAGGGGCCATTCCTCTCTTTCTGGCCAAATTCAAACTGTCTCAGGTGTGTCATAGTTTGCAGGCTGAAGTTGTAAGACTGCAGCAGTTGCTTCTGTAAATCTAGTATGACTCACGGTGTGCTTGGCTTCTGCCATCTGTAAGATTTGCTCCATTTTCCATTGGTAAAGAGATCATACAAACCATAATATATGTATCTAGGATTTATTCCTTGAAAGGCAACAAACTCTGTAAAGTTGCTGTAGAGATTCCTAGCACAATCAGGGAAAACAGAAGTACAAAGCAATCTTTTGAATGATCGTGTTCTTTCAAACAGAGCCCTGGAAAATGTCCCACTTGGTATTATTTGCTATCAGATAATACAAATAAGTCAGTCATATCCCAGGAGTGAACCTCTTCCTCAAGTAAGATGAAATGTTATGTACCTATTTTTCTAAGTCAGGCATTAGGTGGTCCAATCCTGGCCCTTTGATTTCTATTGTCTGACAGAGATTTCCAATTGTGGGTGCCCAGATGTCATTGGACTACAACTCCCATCATCCACAGGCATTGTGGCTGTGGATGATGGGAGTTGTAATCAACAGTATCTGGGCACCCAAAGTAAGGAACCCCCGATCTATGAGAAAAGCCCTGCCTTTCCTGGGTGAAGACCCCACACTTACCAGGATTGAAGAGGATGGCACCCTTCAGATAGGCATACTCCTTAGGGCTGAGGTCCAGGCTCCAGAATGAGTTCAAGCAACACTGAAGCCGCTGTACGCTGGCCAGGGTGGGCTGCGTCCTCTGCAGCTCCTGCCTCTTGCATTGGCCATCGAGCAGTATCCTTTTGAGCATGCTGGGGGCTGGGGTCTCGATCACTTCAAAAGTCACCATCTCCTGGACCAGGCCCAGCAGGAAGAGGGGAGCCCAGCAGCTGCCCAGCAGCAGGAGCTGATCTTCCCGCGGCAGCAGCTGGAAGGCAGGCAGGTTCTTCATGAAGCTGATGGTCTTCACCAGGACATCCGAGGCGGCTTGGCAGGTGGCTTGAGGGGTCTGGAGGCAGACGGTGCGGCGCTTGGGGCACAGGCAGCGCTGCTGGGAAGGGCCGCGGCTACCTGGGTGGGGGCTCAAGTTCTGGCTTAGGAGGGTATAGAGGATGGCGTTCTGGTTCTCTTCGACGTGGCACTGGCACTTCTCATACTCCATGTCCATGCTGGAGCTGACTTTTTCTTAGCTCGTTGCTTGGAAAGAGCTTCCTCCCTGCACACACCCGGTGCCACTAGGCCTTCTTGCTCCTCCCTACAGGTTCCCAAGCTTCTCCGGCTCACTTTCACAGCCCTTTTCATCGTCCGCTCAGCTCTGCTTATAAGGCCCCCGCAGGTGAATGAAACCACCCCCTTCAGCAGCCTTGACCTCCCTTTGACTAGCAGCGGTTCATTGAAAAACAAGCCAGGCCTGAAGCAATTGGCTGGGGGAAGCGGAGTCTCCACATGGCAGAGCGAAAGGTTTTCTCAATGAAGGTGCCAGCCAGGGCCAGGAGACAGAGGATCCGGAGGGCTGGCGGCCTTATCTGGATTGCCCTTATCAATATAAACAAAGTCATTAACCCAGCCTGTACCATGGCACCAAGGCTTCAGGTGTGTAATCAAGTTTCGGTATATGGCAGTGGGGTCACTGCCAAGAAGTTCTGCCACTCACACAGAGCAGCCCGGTGGCAAAACAGCTCATAAAGCCCTAGCCTTGGAGATAGCAACCTGGAAGTCTATTTAACAGCAGATTGTCTAAGTCAGACGGTTGCTCTTGCTGATAATGGAGAATGGAGCGGGGAGGTGGAAGTCTACGAGGTCACCATGAAGGGCACCTAATATCCAAGTCTGGATCCCACAGAAGGCTGGCTCAGATTATTTCAGGTGTGCTCTCCCCTGTACCTTCTTACAGTGAAGTTAATAAGTATTTGATCCCCTGCTGATTTTGTCCGTTTGCCCTCTGACACAGAAATGACCAGGCTATAATTGGAATGGTAGGTTTACTGTAGCTGTGAGAGACAGAATAACAACAAACAAACCCTCAAAAGCCCAGTGCCCAAAAGTCAGCGATGGATTTGCATTGTAGTGAGGGAAATAAGTATTCGATCCCCTATCAACCAGCAAGATTTCAGTCTCCCAGGTGTCTTTTCACTATTTGCAGGTAACGAGCTGAGATGAGGAACACCCTCTGTAAGGGAGTGCTCCTAATCCCAGCTTGTTACAGTACCTGTATAAAAGACACCTGCCCATAGAAGCAAGCAATCACTCAGCTTCCAAACTCACCACCATGCCCAAGACCAAAGAGCTGTCGAAGGATGTCAGGGACAAGGTTGTAGACCTGCACAAGGCTGGACTGGGCTACAAGACTATCGCCAAGCAGCTTGGTGAGAAGGTGACTACAGTTGGCACGATAACTCGCAAATGGAAGAAACACAAAACAACTGTCAATCTCCCTCGGTCTGGGGCTCCATGCAAGATCTCACCTCGTGAAGTTGCAATGATCATGAGAACGGTGACAAAGCAGCCCAGAACTACACGGGGGGAACTTGTCAATGATCTCAGGGCAGCTGGAACCATAGTCACCAAGAAAACAATTGGTAACACACTACGCTGTGAAGGACTGAAATCTTGCAGTGCCCGCAAGGTCCCCCTGCTCAAGGCAGCACATGTACAGGCCCGTCTGCAGTTTGCCAATGCACATCTGAATGATCCAGAGGAGAACTGGGCGAAAGTGTTGTGGTCAGATGAGACCAAAATCGAGCTCTTTGGCATCAACTCAACTCGCCGTGTGTGGAGGAGGAATGCTGCCTATGTGCCCAAGAACACCATCCCCACCATCAAACATGGAGGTGGACACATTATGCTTTGGGGGTGTTTTTCTGCTAAGGGGACAGGACACCTTCACCGCATCGAAGGGACGATGGACGGGACCATGTACCGTCAGATCTTGGGTGAGCACCTCCTTCCCTCAGCCAGGGCATTGAGAATGGGTCGTGGATGGGTATTCCAGCATGACAATGACCCAAAACACACAGCCAAGGCAACAAAGGAGTGGCTCAAGGAGCAGATGAAGGTCCTGGAGTGGCCCAGCCAGTCTCCAGACCTTAATCCCATAGAAAATATGTGGAGGGAGCTGAGGGTTCGGGTTGCCAAACATCAGCCTCGAAACCTTTCTGACTTGGAGAGGATCTGCAAAGAGGAGTGGGACAATATCCCTCCTGGGTTGTGTGAGGAGTGGGACAATATCCCTCCTGGGTTGTGTGCAAACCTGGTGGCCGACTACAAGAAACGTCTGACCTCTGTGATTGCCAACAAGGGTTTTGCCACCAAGTACTATGACATCTTTTGTGAAGGGATCGAATACTTATTTCCCTCACTACAATGCAAATCCATCGCTGACTTTTGGGCACTGGGCTTTTGAGGGTTTGTTTGTTGTTATTCTGTCTCTCACAGCTACAATAAACCTACCATTCCAATTATAGCCTGGTCATTTCTGTGTCAGAGGGCAAACGGACAAAATCAGCAGGGGATCAAATACTTATTTCCCTCACTGTATATGGAAGAGGCAAGGCAATTGCGTTTCCCCAAGTGTTTCGCCAATTATAGCTCCCTTCCCTATTCCATATCGCAGAGGTTCTGAAACTTGGTCCCCCGAGGTTGGACTACAATGCCCATCATAACAGTCAAAGGCCATTCTAGTTGGGGATGATGGGAGGTGTAGAGTTTGAGAACTTCTGCCATACAGATAAGTGTATTATTAAAGGGACTTTCACATAATTCATTTGTATGGCATGAGTGTCTCAGGTTCCTGGTGGGACATAGAATGATAGGAAGCTGCCTTACACCAAGTCAGACCATTGGTCCATCTAACTTCGTATTGTCGACACTGGCCGAGGTTGCCCAGGTTTCAGGTAGGAGTCTTCACCAGCCCTACCTGAAGATGCTGGCAGGGACTGAACCTGGGACTTCCTACATGCCCCGCAAATGCTCTGGGGCTTGCCTGTAGCCTTACTCCCCAACAAACACCTGTCTGTCGAGGAAAAGAAGCAAATATTATTCGGTTTGCAAGGCTTGATTGCTGTCCTCTGGCAATGAGAGGACATTTCCTTGGGCACTAGCCAGCCAGCAGGCAAAAGTGAACAATCAGACGTTCCAAGTTAGAGGATGCATGATGGTGCTCTGATGCAGTTGGCACCAAAGCGGTGAGTCAGCTGTGTGTGGGGGGGGAGGCCAGAAGGCGGAGGCTGATTGGGTCAATGGCCTGCAGACAGTTCAGGGGGGAAAAGGGGGGGAAAGGTTGCCACTTCTAGCAAACAAAAACTTCTCGTGGAAGGTTCAAAAGTGAGGAGCTGAATGAAAACTATTCGTTATAACAGGGATAGGCAACTTTGGCTCTCCTGCTGTTGAATTACAACTCCCATCACCCCCAGCCACAACTGTTGGATCATGGGAGCTGTAGTTCAACCGTGGGAGAGCCAAGGTTGCCCATCCTTGAGCTACAACGCTGGTACTCCTGAACATGACATGGCATTTGCTGAAGGCTTTCAGGGATTCTGGAAAAGACATTACTTCTTTCTTCACTGGAATAGAAAGGATCGACAGACACTTCAATGACCCAGCCTAGGACAGTTCAGCAAAGCCGTTTGCTACTGGGGAGCCACCACAATGCATTTGGGTGCACAAGCAACGAGAACACACAGTACCACCATGTGAAAACATCACCTTTTATTTTACATGCAGAGTACAAGCTGTCTTTAAGAAACAACCAAGGATGAAAGAACACAGGTGGTGTTTGTTAGTCATGTCCAACTCTGAAAGGGGAATGATGTGGAGCAACCCTAATAAGGTGGATAGCAGGTCTTCAGCAAGCCAGAGACCTGCCTACTACAAGACACTTAAAAGGACACCCTACCATCTGAAATACCTTGTGGAACAGCACTTTGCTCATGGATCAATATTTCTTAAGTGCAGCACAAGCAACGAGACCATTTTCTCATGTAACAAATCCTAAAATCTTGGTTTTGAAAGGTCAGTACACCAGCATCGCAAAAGATAAGGGATTCTGAGCTCACAGAACAAAATATCCTAAATCTAGGACAAATGTGTGTCACTGCAGCTTTGACCTCATGACAGCAGGGCTCGGCAGAAACAGAGATGGATCCAGCTCCAATAATACAGGTGGGATCAATTTACTAGATACTGATGCAGCTTAATGCACCAGTTTAACTGGCTAGAATATACTTTGCACTCGCCACCATACACTCCATACAAGTCTGCCTCTTTTTGTCCCCAAGCTAGAGCACTTGTGCTTGCGATGTTCAGATGACTGGGGTTTATAAGCAGATACACAGATGCTTCATGCATCTGTTCTCCCTGCTTGCCCTGTAATGTTCAAATGGAAATTTCATAAGTTTAATGCGCATCACTCCTGCATGAGGCTTCTTTACACATTATGGTGCAAGCAAGGCAAGAAGAGGTATGAATTCATTTCCCAATGCTTCTTATAACGCTGAACCAGCCTCCATACTGCGGCACTGACTCACTTCTACACAAGCCACGTTGCTTGGAGCAGGAATACTAGAGGGCCTGACAGACGTTTAAAAGAGGACTTCCAGACAATTGAAGAAGCAGCTGGGAGTGTAGAAGATAATCAAGCTTAAGTGTCATTCCTGCCTCCTAAAGAATTATATTTAAATGACAGTATTTGTGTTCCAGGTCTGTCAGATCACTTGAGACCCAAGGACAATCTATGATCTCTGTCATAAATCCTCTTTTAACTTCACCCCTCCCTCTCAATGAAAGTGTTCTTCTCTAATACAGCTCTTTAAAGGTAAAAGGGGCTTCAGATGACCAAGTGATACTGCTGCAGAAAATCCTGACACATATGCAACATGACACATGAATAAATTGCTAGAGATCCTCCCTGTCACATCTGCCTGAAAGTTCACTCTAGAACAATATGAACATTCATAGCAATCTAAGGCTGAGAGGAAGATAATATATCTTGTCCTGCCTGGGTTGTTTTCTTTAAAATAAAATAAAAACAAGAGGTGAGAGAGAGAGAGAGAAAGAGAGAGAGAAGTGAACGGGACAAATATCAGTTGAATTTTGCTTTTGAGAAATCCATTTCTGGATGCTGTTCCATGAACCTGTAAGAGCAAGAGAAGCAACACATTAGTTGAGAGAGCAAGAAAAAATACCAGCAATGCCATGGGAAGCAGAAGCATGACAACAATAAACTACACAATTGCAAGTCAAAGCACAATACAATTAAATCCCCATGTTTGGCCACAAACAGCACAAAACCAGGAAGAGAACTTCCTACCTGCGATTTTAAATACCGCACCTAGGTTAAAAAAAACAATACTTGTGCTCTTTGCTGTGTGAGACACCTCAAAATCTGCTGATTGCTCTGTCCTTCGGTCCAGGGTTAGGAAGTACAGCAGACAACAGGGAGAGAAATCCATGGGGGATGTAGAGGTGGCCCAAGATATGGCAGTGCCTGAGGCAAGGCACCAAATGTTGCATTGCCCCAAGTCCCTGGTGGAGGCCAGCCCCCTTTTTGAACTGAACCTTGCAAACATAAGGAGAGCTGGTCTTGTGGTAGCAAGCACTAATTGTCCCCTTTGCTAAGCACGGTCTGCCCTGGTTGCATGTGAGCACTAAGATATTCCCTTTAGGGGACGGGGCTGCTCTGAGAAGAGCATCTGCATGCTTGCATGCAGAAGGTTCCAAGTTCCCTCCCCGGTAGCATCTCCAAGATAAAAGAGGGAAGGCTGCCAACAGCTTCTTCTTCTATCCTTGCGCTTCTACAACAACAAATAGTTATATACCGCTTTTCAACAAAAGTTTCCAAAGTGGTTTACAAAGAGAAATAATAAATAAGTAAGATCTTACAAGCTGTGCAAGGGTTAGATCAGTCCCAAAGAGCTACTCCAAAGGCAGCAGTGGGAAGCATCTTGCTGAACTGTTGGCACCCCAATAATCTGCCACCTGAGGTGACTGGCTCACCTTGCCCCATGGAAGAACCGCCCCTGGCTACACCTGAGTTCACATATTCCATAACTGTGGAGCTCTTAGAACAGATGGCACCAACTTTATTACAGAGGCCAGCCATCTGCAAAAGAATCTGTTGTGAGATAACACACTTCCAGCCCCCCCCATCACACTGCCTGGAGAACAACATGTCCCCTCTCCACCCAAACACAGTAGGTGCCCAGTCCTGCTATGGGACATTCAAGCTACTGCAGAACCCTCTCTTCTTCCCTTCAACTTTGTAGGTCACAGGTCTCCCTGCAGAAATCATAGCCTGTACTGCCAATCAACTCTCCCATTAGTAATATCTGGAAGATTGCCCTGGTACTGCATGCTACCGTTGTAAAATAGCAACGGCAAATTAATCAAATATGCCCTTGGGAACGATTAGCTCCAGGTCAAACACGTAGCACCTGGCTTAGAGAGAGGAAAGTTCCACTGCAAATAATGTATCTGTTTCTGCAGTAACACTACCACAGACTGGAGGAAGACTTCAGAGAAATCCTTTTAAGAAGTCAAGCCTCAGACTCAGCTAGGAGATCTATTCCTAATTAGGTCTCCTTGTCACCAAAGACAGCCTGGAATTCTACTGATATCGATTGTATCATGAATGTGGACTTTTAATGCAATTTGAGAACTTCACCTTATCCTTGCAGCAATTCTGCAAGTTAGATCACTGTATTTCCAATTTTACAGAAAGAACTTGAAAGCTCTATCTTAAGGCCACTCCCCTACATACATATAAGTGGTTTAGCATGATGGACAGACAACACTCTAAAAGGTGAACAGTAGAGACATTATACACCCCCAAATTGCCAAGCTCTAAATTATGACTTCTCTGGTCACTCAGTATCACAGGCAAGTCACTTCAGGTTTCATGATCCAAAATGAAAAGCTCATTATCTTCCAGCCACAAACATATGCTTAGTAGGACTACAATTATGATGTTTGAATTTCTCTGTGATTTTAACTGGATTGTCTGTCATCTATGTACAAAGCTTGTACACTGCTTTAGGTACAGCAACATGAGCCAGCAGTGTGATGCAGCAGCTTAAAAAAAAGCCAATACAATTCTGGGCTGCATTAACACAGGCATAGGAAAGCTGCCATATACTGAGTCAGACCATAGGTCCATCTAGCTCAGTATTGTCTACACAGACTGGCAGCAACTTCTCCAAGGTTGCAAACAGGAATCACTCTCAGCCCTATCTTGGAGTTGCCAGACAGGGAACCTGGAACCTTCTGCTCTTCCCAGAGCAGCTCCATCCCCTAAAGGGAATATCTCATAGTACTCACACTTCTAGTCGCCCATTCATATGCAACCAGGGTGGACCCTGCTTAGCTAAGGGGACAGGTCATGCTTGCTACCACAAGACCAGCTCTCCTCACACAAAATCAACCATTCCACACTTTTCTGCACTGGTCAGAGCTCATTTGAAATAGTGTGCCTGGTTCTAGGCACTACATTTTAAGGAAGGCACTGATAAACTGGAATCAGTCTTTGTTGGAAGGTAAACAAAGGTGGTGAGGGGTCTTTAAATGGAGTCCTAGAGGAACAGTCAAAGCAGCCAGTTAAATTTAGAAGGGAAGACCTTCAGGGAGATACGATAACTGCTTTAAATATCCGAAGGGTGGTGGACTTCTCTGTTACTCCTGAGGACAGGAATAGAACCAATGGGTTGAAATTACAAGGAAAGAAATTCAGGCTAAACCTTTAGAGGCATTTCCTGTATACAAGAGGTGCTCAACATGGGAACAAGTCTTCCTCACAGTTGTGGGCTCTCCTTTAAGAGGTTTTCAGACAGGGGCTGGATGGACATCTGTCAAAGAGGCCATGGCACCTTCCTGCACTGAGCAGCGGCTGGACTTGGAGATCTCGAAGGTCCCTTCCAACTCTGGCATTCTATGATTCTATAAAATAAATATGCTGTCCATGCTCTTTAGTCAGCGAGAACGCCCAGAGGGCAACTGCACATGGACCATATGCTTTCCCCTGCCCTATATTTGAAGAGCTGTGTTCAAAAGGGATATAAATTAAACTTTTATTTTTGTTAGCTCTGAATGGCACTTACTCGAGGATTCTTAACAACTCCGATGGGATATAGCTGAACTATCATCTAATATTGTCATTACTATTTATTGCAGAAGGGCGAAACAGAAAGAGGATTCAAGTGGAAATCTTGGAAGATGATGACTGCTTATTAATTATTTATTTGATATATAAATTTGATTTATTTATTTGATATATACTGCCCTTCCAAAAAATGGCTCAGGGCGGTTTACTTATGACTTGATGTACACCCTGGGACCATACTAAACCTCAGCTCTCTATAAGCATATTATCCAGGCCTCTTGGGCATCTTTGGTTTGAATGAGTCACTACAACTATTAGGAACGGGTGCTACATCTGATGCTGTTAAAACTGTCTGGGGAAACTGACTATTGGAGGGGAGAGAAGATGCTTCCTGAATGAGCTCCATCACCCCCGCCCTTTCCCAGGAAGCCTTTTTTCCTGCCTGAATTGGAAGTGTTTATAGTGGCTGAAGAGCAGCTGTAGTGCCCTGTAGTTACCTCCTTTCCAACCCCGAGAGCAGGGAGCATCACCCTATATGGCCTTAAGGAAGGAAATTACAGAAGCTTCTAGGCACCACCTCTGCCAATTAGGGCAATAAAGCAATAAAAAAGCATGACTGTCTAGTGATCCCTGTACGGGGGAGAGAAATCTGGCACCAGAGCACATGGAGATTACAGTCAGACACACATCATAGTTCAAGCAGAGAATGGTACTACCAGGCCCACAAGTCCAAACAATGCCCTACTTCCTGGTCTGACTGCTGGGGCTGAACTTTCAGCTGAACCATTCCTCAGCCATCATGTCTGGAGAGCCTCACATACTCCAAGAAGCACAAACTGGCCCTGCTTACTTTTTCAGTATATCTTGCTTCTTCTGCTCATCAGAAGTGGGGAGCCCCATCGATTTCTGCCGCTGATCGTACATCATTTTCTCCACCATGCTGCGTGTTTCACTGTCCAGATCTGATAACTTGGAAGTTCAAAGAGATACTGCATAGTTAGCAAAGGTGCATAATTATTTTAAATTTTTAAAAAAATTAAAAGAGGCAGCTTTCCAAGTGGCTTACAAAAAAAATCACCAAAATCAATTCACATTAAAGACTAGCATCAGGAACAGAACATGGTTTCACTCTGGTGCCAGGATCATGTCCGGCGGTTTCCTGCCCCTGCCTTTTCTTCTGGTGACCATTCCATGATCATCCTTTGAGTGGCAGCTCCTTTCAGGCATGTCTTGAGGCAAGGTAGAAGGGTTACCTACCTTGCTGGAACTTGCATAGCCCTTGCTGGGAGTAGCCAGGCAACAGCATACAAAGAAGAACCTGTGCCTCTCTTAAGGCAGCACACCTGTGACTTTTAAGAACATGGGGCTTAACAGTCATGAGCTTTGTGCTTTTCAAGTTCCCCCAATCAAGATGCTGCTGAAGTCTCACATCTTCTAAATATTGGTATTCTGGCAACATATTTGACTCAGCCAAGGCACCAAATGATAAAATCTTCCAATGAAGGCTAAAGATTTGTGAAGGGGAGAGGCAAGATGCTGTCACTGCTTGTTTTAGATCAAAATTTGACAGAAGCACTCACTTTTGAGTTCTCTGGGTTAATTTTCTTGGTGTTAATCTCTGGGTCTGTTTGCACAAGCTTGTTCCACCATTCCATCTTGTTGATCTAAAGGAGAATAGGGACAGTAGAATGAAGTATTTCACAACTAAAATCATTTATGTAAGTGGAGAATATGCATGCAGGGATTTATAATTTTAATTATTATTGAGCAAAGTTTCTTAGAGAAATCTTGAGTGTTTGGGGCTCATCAGAGCCTGCTAGCCCATTTGGTTGAGCCAATACTCAAATAAAGCAGCATTATAATGGTGGGCTTAAATGTTGAACTTCTTTTCTCTGGGAGAGGAGCCACTGGATGGAAAGCAAAAGCAAATGGCGCAGCTGAAAACTCACACAACTGTAGTACAATTAGCCCCAAGCTTAAATCATAAGAACATGTGAACATAGAAACAGCCCTGCTGGATCAGAACCAAGGCCTATCTAGTCCAGCATCCTGTTTCGCACAGTGGCCCACCAGATACCGCTGGAAGCTACAGGCAGGGCATGCCCTCTCTCCTGCTGTTACTCCCCTGCAACTGGTAAATCCTGAACCCCTTGGCCATTACTTTATTTAATATTTGTACACGACCCCAAGTTTGCGTCTCTGGGTGGTTCACAACAATACCTTCTCCAAGTGCACAGTGACGATTTTCCCATCTTCTATTAGCCAAGAGCTTTCCTCCACCTTCACTTCATTGTACATGTCTCCATCAATCACAGGCGGGTGGCCCTTCAACCCCACCTTCAGGTGTCGTCTCTGGATGTCGACCAAAACATCCTTCCCCTTCAGCCTGAAGTTCACTTTGAATGGGATGGCCAGCTAATTAAGAGGAAATATGGAAGTCTCACTGAAATGCCTCAGGCACAGACAGACTATCATGAGATTTTGACTTCAAATTATGTACCACAGGAGAATGTGATAGTTGTGCATGAGAAATTCCTACACGGCTAGGCATTTAGCCAGTCAAGTTTGATAAACTGCACTGAATTAATTTAGCACAAAATATATTTCATCATCTTTACTTGCATTTCCCAATTTATTGCTTGTTGCCAGAAGTTTTACCTCCCTCCTATGGCAAGGATTTTTCTTTTTAGTTTTCACTTGGAATGTTTGGGATTTGAAGATATCAGAAGTCTTCTCTTGATCACTTTTCACTGTAAAACTAAATTCCCCATACACATTTTTGTGGAAAAGCAGCTATTTGGCCACTTTGGAGGATGGAACCCAATATTTTGGAGATCTTTGGAATATCAGTGTTTCAAAATTATGGGTCTTTTACAGCATCTTCATCCCCAAATTAAATTCTGGTGTTTTCTTACTTCCAGTAAACTGCAGTCCTTTGCACATTTACCGGGAATATGTCCAACTGTAATCCATGCTTAAGATCAGACTGTGCCTATGCCAACTTCAATCATTAGATTATAATTTAGATGCTAACAAACTGCACATAATTACTCACATCTAATCACTGAATTATGATGGCTCAAAACATATTATTCCATCTTTACTTGCATTTCCCAATTTATTGCTTGTTGCTGGAAGTTTTACTGCCCTCCTATGGCAAGGAACTTAATTTTGCAACTAAATAAAAACATAACTTTGCAAAATCTGTGAAACTTGCCAAGTGTTCTGCATTTGGAAAAAGGCATGGTGGCATATGATGCTGTCACAATGAAAAAGATAAGCAGATCAGTGCCTGGATAGAAGATCACTTTATAAGCTGCTTTAAATTCTTCAACAAAAACACCTTGCATTCCTCTCAAAAACTGCACTTACATCCAGCTCAGAGAGGGTCTGTGTCCATCTGTAATTTGGAAGGTCTGCCCCATTTCCAGAGTTAGGTTTAAGCTTGCCTTTATCCTTCTCATCTTCTTCCTCGTCATCTGTATCCTAATCAGACACAACAACTGGTAAATAAAACTGTGTGAATTTAACTTTCAGCAAACTTTATAAGTTCACATGGGGTTTTTTATGCCTGCTGCATCATCTGTACAATGGAGGGTTTAGGTGTTCTATATTTACATAGTTCAACCTTTTTGACAGACAAACCCGCTGAAGAAGGACTGCTTAACTTAGGCCCACCCCCCGATGTTTTTGGATTACCATAAGCCCCAGCCACAGTGGTCTATTATATTATGGGAGTTGTAAGCCAATATCTGCAGGAGGGCTGAAGTTGAGCAGCCCTGGTTTAAAGTGTTCTCAGGCCACATAGTAAGCACATACCCACAAATAAGAACCATCTTACACTGATACAGAGAACCAGAGAAACACCACCTGTTTAGCAAAACCCTCTGAGAACTCATTACCTGCTTGTTGGACTCTGGAGATTCCATTGGGTTATCAGAAGATTCTGCTGGGACATCCTGGGCTTCGTCTTCTTTCTTCTCTTTTTTCTATTTGGAAAGAGACCCACCACACAGTCACAATTTTAGCTGAGATCTCTGAACATCACTTCAGTATTAACTATTTAAAGCAGTAGGGGGCACACTTCTTGTGTCAGATCAATATTAGTGTTGAATCAACCATATGGAATGTCAACAAGGTGGGGACTTTCCAAACCTTGACACACTATGTATCTGGAAAGTACCTCAGCCTAGACATCAAATCAGAATGCAGCTAAAGAGTGTACTAAACTAAAGAGAAAACAAAACTGAAAAAACAGATGAAAGACATATCAGAATTGTTTACGGGGGTTGAAGCTCTTGAAATACAACCCACAATCAAGTTCAAAACCACCTAACACTGATCAGGTCAAGCTAGTTTCAAGAAATTACACAGGAACATAGGAACCTGCCTTATATAGATTCAGACCATTGGTTCATCTAGCTTAGTATTGTCTACGCTGACTGGCAGCAGCTCTCTAAGGTTGCAGGCAGGAGTCTCTTCCAGCCCTATCTGGAGATGCCAGGGAGGGAACTTGCTGCATGATGTCCTACCACTGAGTTATGGCCCCACCCCCAAAGGGAATATTTTACAGAAAAGAGAGCTCACACCTAGTCACACATCCAAGTGCAAACTGGAGTAGATCATGCTTAGCAAAGGAGACAATTCACACTTGCTACCGGCCACCTAATGGCGCAGCGGGGAAGTAACTTGCCTAGGGACCAAAAGGTTGCTGGTTCAAATCCCTGCTGGTATGTTTCCTGTATCGGGCAGCAGTGATATAGGAAGATGCTGAAAGAAATCATCTCCTACTGCGTGGGAGATGGCAATGGTAAACCCCTCCTGTATTCTACCAAAGAAAACAACAGTTCTCTGTGGTTGACAGGAGTTGACACCAACTCGACGGCACAACCTTTCCTTGCCTACCACAAGACCAGCAATCCTTTCCAAATTTTATTGGAAATTCTTCCAATGAAAATGCCACCACATACAATGAATGGAATTTACACCTGATCAATTTCCAGTTGCAACCTTTCTGCCTCCTCATCTGTGAGCTCCTTAATCCTTGGCTCACTGTCCTCCTGTTTTGCTTCTTTGGCAAGTTTAGCAGCACGTTCAGCTTTTTCCTGCTGTTCCGCCTCCTGACGAGCTTTTTTTTCTTTCTGTGATTTCTGAGCCAGCTTGTTGTGGCGGCTGAATGTCTCTGTGATTAACTGGGGGAGGAAAAGAATCCCGTGAAAGACCATTTATGATCCAATATTCTTTTAGCAGCTAAAATGGATTTATCTAGTATCTGAGCAACAGTAATTGAAGGCTATATCTTCCTCCAAAATCATGCTCACCATCACTTTTACCCAAAGGTTTCATCCAGCTGGGGAGGAGACACAGCTGATAACTGAGGAGTTTGTATTGGTTTCCAGATCCCACCATCTCCCAAGCAATTACCCAGAGAAGGGTAAGTGCATTAGGCACTCACTGCTAACTATGGGCAGAAGAGATTCACATTGACAAGGGATTTTTTACTTGTCCACTTTTTGTTGCTTTTACACTTTTAATTTTACGTTAATTTTTCCTTTTCCATGCTCAGGATTCTAACCAGCTTGATCCTAGTACTGGAGGTGTTTGACATCCCCTGCAAGAAGCCAGAGTGAGAATGAAAAGGGCTAACTTTATCCACAATTTTTTAAAAAAGGAACCGAGGGTCAGGGTTCCAACTTGTTTGCTCTAAGAGGTGACGCCATCACCTGACTGCATAACAGGTTAGATTTCAAGGGTCCCCACTGCTAGGTGACCTTCGTATATGCTGCAACAATCAAGGGCCATGAACAGAAGCACTGAATTTGGTAACATATGATCTAGTATGCCCTTTGAACAGTGACATGTTGGAGAATTGTGCCCACTGGAGAAAAACCTTTATGACCTTGTCTGCTGCCTCAATTTTTAAAAAAGGGATCAAATCTTTACGTGGTGTAGAAATGCTACTTGGATATGGGTCACGAAATCTCTTTGGCTTCCTCACATAAATGGGGACTGACTTTTCAGCACAGAAACCAGTGGTCATCTTAGAATCCTGAGCCTTTTAACTTCCACTAACCACTAAAACCAAAAACAAACTCGATTTCAGAAGATTTGCAGAAAATATGGATTTCTTTGATCTGCTTATGTCCACTATCAGATTCATAAGGGTTTTGAACTCTAAACAGGTGCCAACTCCCTCTCCCTCACACTAGAATAAGCAAAGAGACCAAACCATCACAAAATAGTTGGGATCACCAGCAACATTCCTTGCATTCAGGCTGAGTAGCTCTGTTAATCAGGGGCAAATTCACTGCTGCAGAAGTGGACTTTGTTCACTCCTGGAAAAAGCACTAAGCTATCTGGAATTACTGAATACGAATACAACAAATATTGACTCTCTTGTGTCTGTCCCTGTTAAATCAGGACATCCTGCCAAGCTCGCTCATCCAACTAGTCTTTGATGAGAACCCAGCAAAAACAACCTCCCTGCCGCCCCTGCCAAAACCTGTGACCCCTGGTGTCATTCACAGGGGTAAACACACTCAAA
This sequence comes from Hemicordylus capensis, assembly GCF_027244095.1. Taxonomy (NCBI): domain Eukaryota; kingdom Metazoa; phylum Chordata; class Lepidosauria; order Squamata; family Cordylidae; genus Hemicordylus; species Hemicordylus capensis. The sequence continues at coordinate 11,560,110 of NC_069663.1, forward strand.
CAAAGCCAGGCACTGTTTAATGCAATCTCTTCTGGGACTTTTCAGATTCAGCAATGGAACATGATGTCATTCTGTTTCAAAGCCAAGAGAAATGTCAAGGTATGTGAGCCATAAATGACATTATGTGAAACAGTTCAGTCTGACAGAGGGAGGTGTCATCTCTCCAACAGTCAAAAGTGACAAGTCAGTTACCTTCTCCGCAGCTCCCTCTTCTCCCCCTACAAAGAAATCCGTTTTACGTCTCAAAAAGCTGAAAAAGGTATTCACAAGCTGCAAGAAAAAAAAGAGATAAGATGTTTTCAAGGGCTCAGAAAGACTTGTTCCAAGGCACATACAAAGCATATTTAAAAGTGCAATGCACAATAAACCTGGGAAGAGAGCTGGTCTTGTGGTAGCAAGCATGAGTTGTCCCCAATGAAATGGCATGAATTTGAATGGGAGACTACATGTGAGCACTGTAAGATATTCCCCTTGGGGATGCGCCAGGCCTGTAACCAGCCTCAAAAATATATTTTTTGGTGGGGGAGGGACTGTAGAAGTCAGGGGAGGCAGGTTATGAAATGGTCAGTGAAAACAGTCACTGAGGCTGGGGAGGAAAGATAATTTTTGGGTGTGTCAAGTACACACCATGCCACCAGCTGGCTACGCACCTGGGATGCGCCACTCTGGGAAGAACATCTGTATGCTTATATGCAGAAGGTCCCAAGTTCCCTCCCTGGCATCTCCAGATAGCGCTGAGAAAGACTCCTGCCTTTAACTTTGGAGAAGCCACTGCCAGTCTGTGCAGACAATACTGATCTAAATGGATCAATGGTCTGACTCAGTATAAGGAAGCTTCCTGTGTTCCTAACAGCTTCTCCTACTTGTAGTTTGATCTTGTCTCCCCTGTGTCCACATAACCAAGTAATCACCAGGGGGTTAACAAGACGCCATATTTGCCAATCCAATCGTACTGCTACTCCCAGAATTATGTAACCAGCCAAATGCCCTATTCTACCGGGACAAAGCAAAGGCTCTATTTATAATTGCTTAGAACATTCTACAACAAAAGGTTTAAGGAAATTACTGAACAGGAGGTTGTATTCCTCTAACTGTCTCAATTAATGAAAGACCATCTACTGCATATTGGTGTTTACAGTGATATAAATATATACACACACTGGTTTATACTGACTACTTCCATCAAAGACATTTCAATTAAATTAACAGTACATAGCCTATTATTATTATTTACTATTTTTTACATTTTATATCCCGCTCTTCTTCCAAGGAGCCCAGAGCAGTGTACTACATACTTAGGTTTCTCCTCACAACAACCCTGTGAAGTAGGTTAGGCTGAGAGAGAAGTGAAAGGCCCAGAATAACCCAGCAAGTCTCATGGCTGAATGGGGATTTGAACTCGGGTCTCCCTGGTCCTAGTCCAGCACTCTAACCACTACACCATGCTGGCTCTCTTAGATGATCAGGAATTTGGTCAAGGGGATTGAGAAACAGAAGAGTGATAAAAACAGTAATAAGACCTATTACCGAAAAATATAGTTAAGAGAGCAGCTGAAGTTTCACCTCAAGAACATAAGGGAGAGGCTACAGAAAAAGCTAGGAATCTAGCTGAAACAAATGGGTATAAATTCCCCTTAAGAAGAACAGGGGGAACCAAACATGTGGCAAGTTTACTTGTGCTTAAGACCCCCTTTAACAATTTTATTAGGCAGTGTCAGAAACGTTTAACACCACATGGGATCAAGGCTAATGTAGCATGCACCAATACTTTGAAACAGCAGTTAGTAAGATCTAGAATATAGGATAAAAAGTGCAAAATTAAAGCCTACCCAGTCTGTGAAAATGGGGAAGGGACCTATAAGCAAAAAGGAGTTATTTATAAAATTACCTGTACAGAATGTGGTGAAAATTATATAGGGGAAACAGGAAGACATTTTGTTGCTAGATTCAAACAACATGTAGCAGATGCCAAACATATAAATAGGGAAAGGCCACGGTCAGTTCATATGAAAAATAAACAGAATGGAAAAACAATGCCTCTTAAAATAAACATCTAGAGTCTGAGCAGTGTACACTAAAAAAAAAAAAGATAAGGCAAGCATTGTATTTAGACAAATTACAGCAAGGGGTCAATGGTAAAGAAGAATTGAAAAAAATATCAAAGTATATAGGCTATTAATTTGCATTAAGTAATTATATAAAATTTAATTACAATTAATTTATAGGCAGTAATTTAGTTTACACTCTCTCTTTTTACATTTTTCTGTTAGTGTTAAGCAGGCAAAGCTGTGAGTCATCAATTTCCGCATCCCCCCTCCCCTTTTCTTCATGTGTTAAATCAGGTGCCTGATCAGATTTAGAGAGAGTATCTGGGATATGAGAGTGTGGATTTTTAAACAGTGAGACATGGAACACTGAAGCGGACGTCTGTACATCGAAAAGGTCTGCTAACTAAGGAAGGGAGAGAGAAAGAAAAAAAGAAGGGAGCGGAAGAAAGACAGGGGAAGAGCAAGTGGAGGAGAGAGCAAAAGAGAAACAGAAGGGAGGGGAACGAGTGGCTGTGGTGGCGGCGGCAGCAGTGTCAAGGCAGAGTCCAGTCAACCACTGCTGCTGTTTGGGGCTACGGAGACAACTGGCGGAGGGAGGCAGGCAGGCAAGGGACGGGCCCGGGCATGTCAGCAGCCTGAGGGGAATGAACAGTCATGGCGGTGGTGGCAGCGAGGAAGGGCCCGGTCAACCGCTGCTGCTGCGGGAAGGAGGAGCAGGGCTTGGGTGAGGAGGTCTCTGGAGATAGGGGACTGCAGCTTGGCCAATAGGTGTCACAACGTTGCAGCAGTGACCAAGAGGAGTGAGTAGGGTGGAGTAAAGGGATGGAGGAGAGACTAAGAGGGGTGGGGGAACTGAAGCAACGGGATGGAGGAGGAGCAGGAGGAGTGCGGCTCAGGTGAGGATGGAGAGGTCTTTGAGGTGAGGGGGCTATGGCAGGTGGTGAGGGGAGCAATCAAGTACTACGGTAGTGTGCAGATGCTTTGTACGTGTTAAGCTAGTAGTTTTTAATTTTCTTTTAATCTACGCAATAAAAAAGCTCTGAAGAGAAGTAATAATACTTCTGGAAAAAACCTTTTACTCTTGTCTATAAGGTAAGAATGAGAGGAATAGCAATATAAATGAATGTCATATTAATTCAAGTCTCCAAATTGTTTTGCACTCCAATCAGGCAACACTAAGCTGTGGCACATAAGGATATGAAAGAATGATTTATATGGAAAAAAATCAGTGAACCATCTAGCTGAGCACCGTCCAATGGCAGTGACTCTCCAAGCCCTGCTGCCCAAGACATTTTTCACAGAGATGCCCGAGACTAAATCTAGAACACTACTCAGATACAAATATTTTACCCCTTCTAATTGGGCAAAGAGATGGCTCTCCTACTTAGCAGGGGGAGAGCAACTGTTTAACTGTTTAAACTCAAGTATGTAGTACACCGCTCTGGGCTCCTTGGAGGAAGAGCGGGATATAATTGTAAATAATAATAATAATAATAATAATAATAATAAAAACCCCTTTGCTCTCCATTTTATTCCAGCACAGCACGCCTCCTAGTGGCTGCTGCTACTGTCTCCCTTGTGCCTTTTTATTTAGACTGTAGATCTTTCGGGACAGGAAACTGTATTTTACTACGTCAACTGAGAACCTTTTGTTGAAATGCAGACTACTTTTAATAACAGTAACCACTAAACTATGGGCTTCTTCCCAATCCTACCTCTCCTTCACTTTTTTTTAAGCGGACGAGTGTCAAAAGCTACTGCTAGGTTCCAGGATGTTATCTATGATTTTTACCCTTGAAGGATTTTCATCCCTCCCACAATCAGGTTTTATAGCCATGCATCCTGTTGAAGAGCAGGACAGAAACTTACAATGCTTTCTTATGATACCCATCCATCAGCTTTCATAGTTTGAAAATTAACTTTTTAGAGAGAAAAAAGCCTGTGTGAGAGATGTGTGCAAGAGCAAAAAAGGTAGAACAGGCTAGCTGGGTCAAGAGATTTCTTTTTTTAATTCAAGCACATTTTGATCTATATGTTAGATGATGTTACTAGGTTGTGATATGCTTTTATATCACCAGGCTCAACAATCAAACAGATGAACCACTGTTTATGCCAGACATATTACTTGCAAGCTAATTCCGTGTTTCCCCGAAAATAAGACAGTGTCTTATATTAATTTTAGCCCCCAAAAATGCACTAGGGCATATTAGCGGTACATCAGAAATTACTGCTAGGTCTTACTTTCGGGGTAGCTCTTACTTTCGGGGAAACAGGGTTATTGAGTTTAGATGAATCCATTTAGATGAATCCATGTAGTCCAGCATTCTGCATTCAACAGTGACCTCTAATGTTTACATGTAGGACATGAAGGCAATGGTCTTTCTGTATCTCTAGCATCTAATGCTCAGGAATATTCATGGAAGTTCACTTTAGCTAATGTGGCTAATACAGATAAACCTTTCCTCCACAATTTTGTCTTGACCTTTTAAAAGCTCTTATGGTGAATTCCATAAATTTCATGTGAAGCTGCAATTCCTTTTGTCTACTGGTCAATTGAGTGACTATGAGTTTCTGCATTATGAGAAAATAAGAACAATTTCTCCTCTCACAACTGAAGCCTGTTGTTGACTACAGCTCCCAGCCACAAGCACCTATTCATTGTAGTGTTGCCTCCAACAGAAAATCCCAGATGTTGTTGACTATAACTCCCAGAATTCTCAGCCAAACTTCACTGCAGCTAAGGAGCTGTAGTCAACATCTGGGATTCCCTCTCACAGGTAACACTGATTTACTGCCAGGGATCCTTAGGAGTTAATTTCACTCAGCCGGCTGCATATGAGCACATATCTACCACCAATGTTCTCTCTAATTTTCTTAAGCTGTGTGCAGAAAAAGTTTTGTTCTAGCCAGCAGTATCAAGGCAGTGTGTGCACATGTGCATTCAGAGTAGGGCCTTCCTAATTCAACCTGAGTGGGATCTAAAATTCAATGAGTGGACATCCAAAAATGTGTGAGCGCATGCACACACCCCTTAGAGGATACACTGTCCCTATTTCCTGCACGTTTTCCTTATTCTCACTGTTTTTAAAGAAAGTATCTCTGCACACAGGATACATATACCTACTCACTGAAGTGGACACTTTATGAATCTGACAGAGCGGACTCTGACCAATAACAGCCTATGCTTTCTGTGTAGTGATCCAGACACTCAGGATTTGTTGAGACCAAATTCCTACTCCTAGCAGTGTGTGCGCACACACAGGGGGCAGGTTGACCCAGCAAGATGGATGATAAAGGAACAGATACTCCAGAAACAAAGCTGCACCAGTTCAAGGGGGTGTGGGATCCAAAGATGCTATAGAAAGGAGATTTATCTTCAGAAAATTAAAAGTGTGTTTTAAGTCTGTCCCCCTGCCAGACATCACCCCACTAAATACACACACACACACACACACACACACACACACACACAGTTTCTCTTTCTCTCTACCAGGAAGCTACTAAAAGGTGTTTCTTTTCTAACAACAACAACAAAAAAAAAGCAAAAAAAAAGCAGGGAGCTCAAAAGACACCAGATAAGGTTATAAACAAGGTTTCTATAGCAGCTTGGAGTGTTTTCCTTCAATTTCTTCTGTGAGCTGACACGGGTGTCATTTCTGAAGTATTCGTGCCTCTACCACGCAATCCCTGCCAGAAGGAATTTGGTAGCAGCAGATCACTGCACAGAAAGCAAGTGCTCCTTTTCAGGCATGTGCTTGCACGATTTCGCTGGAGTTCTAGTGCCTCCGCTATCCAGTACTGGCCACCCTACCTTCCCCCATAAGGGAAAAAAGGAGCTTTATGCCAAGCTAAACAAACAAGATTTAACAGGGCGGGTGAGAAGATAGTCCAGGAAGAGGCGGGGCAGGGCAGGAGACCCTTAAGGAAGGAGGGAGGGAGGGAGGGAGAGAGAGAGTTCCAGGCGGCCTGGGGAGGGCCCCCACGATTCCACCTGCTCCATTTTACCTCCCGCACGCCGCCCTGATGCTGCTGGGCCATGGCTAGCAGCATGCCGTCGAAGCGCTCCTCGCTGTCGGCCGCGTCCTCTCCACTGGCTCCCATGGCTGACTGGTGGACAAATCGGCTCCTTCCTCGGCTTCAACGACCACCTACTCGGCCTCCCCACTCCGTTACCTGCAGCACCCACCGTCAGCCCCACACCCGGAAACGGAAACTGAGCTAAGCCCCTACTACCATCTTCCGGAAACCTTCTGGCCAATCTCCGGGGCTCCTGGCGCCGATTGGCAGCCCGCTCTTCCAATCAAAATATGGAGAGGAAGTCAACGACGCGCCGTTGGGTCCGCGTTGCCTTTGCTTGGCGTCAGTTGCCATGGTTACCGACTCGTATTTGCACGAGGGCCCTCGGGGAGCTTCTAGAAAAAGCTAGAAGTCAGAGCAGTAGGAGGCTTCTCGCTCAAATAAAATAACACCAGTATAAATAAATACATACATAAAATTAAAAACACAAATAACCAATAAATCAAACAAATGAAATAAATGGGGAAATGCCATGACCTCGGTAAGATATTCATACGCTCCTAAGCTTGTTTAAAGGCACTTTCCTTGTGAGGAAGTGCCTGCTACTGGGTAGCAGAAGTCCTGCACTGGGGCACCCAGGTCCCACTGCACAGGGCATCCCCACCACGTTCAGTGCTGCCCCACCCCTCACTTCCACGCTGGTCAGCATCCCCTGAAGCCCTTGCTGTGACACAGGATTCCCATTTAGAGATGGAGTGCCAGGCTCAAGGAAGGAGAGCTGGCTTTGTGGTAGCAGGCAAGAATTGTCCCCTTTGCTAAGCAGGGTCCACCTTGGTTTGTATTTGAATGGGACTATATGTGAATATTGTAAGATATTCCCCTTAGGGGATGGGGCCGCTCTGGGAAGAGCATCAGAAGGTTCCAGGTTCCCTCTGCGGCATCTCCAAGAAAGGCTGGGAGAGGCTCCTGAGTCTGACCTTGGAGAGCTGCTGCCAGTCTGTGTAGACAGTTCTGAGCTACATGGGCCAAGGGTCGGACTCGGTAGAAGGCAGCATCCTGTTCCTATGTCATAACAGCAGTGGCACAAAGCTCTTGATTTACTTGCATGGCTCATGCCACTATTATTGGGAGTTCAGGAGTTGGCCAATCAGGTGGGTCCTCAGCTGGTGGTGCCAGGACTGGCCAACCCCAGGTGCTGGGTGCCCCTGAAGGTTGCTGCCTCTGTTCACGAGGCTTTTTGATGTCCGGTTGAGACATCTGTTGAGACCAGAGTTGAGTACCTCTCCAGTTCTCATGCAAGAAATGTGAGATGGAATCCAAAGTGGGTCTTCTACTTGTGCCACCCCTCACACAAGCCAGTATCCAGAAAACTGCCACAGAACCTCCTTGTCAGATTTCTGTGTGAATTCAGGTTCAAGCTCTTGCAGAAGTGTTTGCAGAACTGCAAGATGCCAAGAGTGGCACAAGGACACAGCAATTGTTCCATACATGGTTGGCGATGGCGATGGTGACGACTTGAGCCTGGCATCTAAATCTCATTCCTGGACCTGCCAGGCAAACAGTCTCTACATGGAGAGCCAGAATGGGGACATCGTTCAATGGCAGAGTACCTGCCTTCCATGCAGAAGGTTCCCTGGTTCAGTCCCCTGCCTTAAACCCTAGAGAATTGCTACCAGTCTGAGCAGGCAATACTCAGCTAGGTGGACCAAGGGTCTGACTCTTCAGGAGGCTTCAACAACTAAACTCTGCATTCTACTCTGTAACTGGAATGGGTAGCTTCTTTAATGCTCTGCTAATTAATCGGGGTAAAAATTACAACCCCCAACATAAATTAGCGGAATGCACTCAGAGGAATATTGAATCTTTAAAAAATTATTTTTAGAAGAAATTCTGAACATACCTGCCAATACCAGATTTTGCATGCATAATCCTGCCACTCTCCCCTCTTCCTTACAGAGGTGTTGCTAGGTACTTAAAAAATCCAGGGTTTGGGCTGACAGGGCCTGCCCGGGGCCCACAGCCTCCCTACATTTTGATAATTAAACTCTTTCATGCTTTCTAAAGGTACCCAACATTCTCCTCCCCACTAGTTTACTTCAGCGCTAAGAATTAATCTCCTTTTTCTCCTGCAGTCGATACCCACACACTGTTTAGATAGAACCAATGTGGTGTAGTGATTAGAGTGCTGAGACTAGGACTGAGGGACGTGACGTTCCCCAATCAGTCATGAAACCCATTGCAGCACTTTAGGTGAGACACTCTCTCTCTCTCTCCTCCAAACCTGCCTCACAGGATTGTTGTGAGGATAGAAGTGGGGAGGAAGATCATGTACACTACCCTGAACTCTTTGGAGGAAGAACAGGATATGTGACATAATAAAATATATGTTTCTATAACATATACATATTTATATTGACTTTTAGCCACATGCACTCCAGTCTTCAACATGTAAACTCAGAAGCAAACTCAAACAGCTCTTTTATACCTATCCCAGCAGCAAGTGGCCCAGTTTGCATTTTGTTTAAGCAAAAAGCATAAATTATAGTGTTTATCTATACACTACAGAAGGAAAAGCCACCAATTTGATTTCAAACAGAACAGCAGAATGTCATATATGGTTACCCCAATTTCTTAGGATTTAAAGACAACCAAGCATTTCATTGGCAAGAGAGTTTTTAAAATGAGTCTCTTGTGATCTGATTTGCAAAGCCTTATTTTGAAGCAAGGGTATAAAAATAGACTTTTGGTGGTGGAGGAGGCTTAATGTTCATTTTAGCAATTTGTGAAGCTACTTTCAAAAAGTTGGGGTATTTTAGTCCATTACAAGCTTATTAAAAAGACAATATGTGTTACTTATATATGAGCTACTGTTACTAGCACAAATCAAAATAAAAGAGTAATTATTATAAGTGAAAACTTGTTGAGAAAGAACCATTCTCATTTCAAAAAAAGGTTTTTAATGCATTTGAACTGACTAATTTCCCACAAGAAGATATATTGTTGGGATGGAGAGGGTTTTTCTTACAAGTTTGTACTAGAACCGAACATGATTTTTAAACTGTAAAACTCTCTCAAACAAACACAAAGAAGGAACACATGCACAAAAATTGACATTACTTCTCTGATGTGTGTGTGGTGTGTGTGTGTGTATAGGCACACACACATACACGGGTGTGGGGTGTGAAGAGGAATACAGTGGCTTAAGCAAGGGGTTGGTTGCTTCACCTCTCTCTCTCTCTCTCTCTCTCTCACACACACACACACACACACACACCCCAAACGGATAAGAGTTGGGTTTTTGTATGTTTTACTTTGCTGGGGGGAGACAAGCCAGCAACTCCATCCTTCTGGGGCAAATTGCAGTACATTCAGAAGAAGGCTAGAGCAGGGGCGGAGCACAAGACCCCAGGAGAACAAATCAGGCCGCTGCTGCTTGCTGCTGCACCCCCTGCTGGGAAAGTGCAGGGATAGCAGCAGGAAGTTGTAACCCTTTTTATGAAGCTGCTGCAGCAAAGGAACTGGATCCAAATTCACAGGGGGTGTAACTTCACCCTTGCACCCCCCCTGGATCCACCCCTGCAAGAACGGATTTGGGGCAGTGCCCCTCTAGCAATACTGGGGAAGGCAGAGGCCTCTCAGGGGAAGGGGGATGTGGCCGGGAAGGGAGAGACCCCTGGAAGAACTGCAGGTGCCCCAAAGTTCCAAAGAAGTTTCTAGACCCAGAGGACCAGCAGCCATTGGGAGGGCAGTTAGCTGATAATGTGTCACCTTTGTGACATCACCTGTCACTACGGTTTCCTGTGGAAGTTGTCATCGCTGGTTCCATTGAATGAATGCAAGAGTGGAAGAGAGCGGGTGTCTGAGCGAGCTAGAGTCCTTTAGAGTGAGATTGAGCAAGATTGTGAAAGTGACCGAGAATGAGAAAAAGAGAGAGCAAGAGAAGAGAGAGAATATTGGAGTGATTTGAGGTGTGGATTTGTTTGGGATAGGGAAGCATTTGGGGCTGTTTTAGTTTCTAGTAGTTCAGTTTTTGCTTTTCTGGTTGAGTTAGATGTAGTTAGATTTAGTTAGGTTTCTTGGGTTTCAAAGTATTTATTGGAGAGGGAGGGATTGGAAGGGGGTTGAGTTTAGTCTTGGTTTAGTTTGGGGAGTTTTGTTTTTTGCTGTTCTCTTTGAGTTAGATTTAGTTAGGTTGAGTTAGGTGTTAGTCTTAGGTTTGAGATCCTGCATCGGAGAAGAACAACCATGATCCTGCTATATCATGTAAGTATTGATTTAATTATTCAATTCAGTTTCATTTATAAACCACCTAATATCCAGATCTCAAGGCAGTGTGTGTTGGGGCTTGTGATTTTTATCCCCCAGCTAATAAGCAGAGCACTAAAGAAGCTACCCACTCTAGTTACAGAGTAGTTTGCTGAGTTTAGCTGTTGCAGCTATTTAGAGAAGACACATGGAGATTTTTGTAGAATCAACATACTAAGTAGATTGATTGGTGAAGTACACTTTTGGATAGGAAAGCTCTAATCCTTAATCTAAAGATCTACATAAGGAATCGACAGGGAGAGAGAGAGATGTTTCCATCTGCTCTCTAAGAGGAAAGAAAGGGATTCTGAGACTCAACAGGAAATACCTGAGGAGTCATATCAGGGGTCATAGAGTAGAGACAGGTAGAACAGTTAGGGAGTCCCTTACTCACTATCTCTACTCTCAGTGCCCATAGTGGTCACTAGGATAGTTGGTGCAAAAGGTCGATGCACTGAATTCCATTTCCAAGACCCCTTCTCTGGGCAATGGCTTGGTTAATCCATCTGTCAGCATCTCTTCTGTTGGGCAGCAGTACTTCAGCTGGACCAGCCGTTTCTCTTGCAAGTCTCGAACATAGTGATACTTGATAGGAATGTGCTTGGTTCAAGACTTCATCTTCTCCATTTGGGAGATCTGGATACAACTTTAGTTATCCGCAAACATCCCTGTGGGCTTTGGTAATTCCAAAGTCCGATAGTAGTTGGTGTATCCATACTGCATCTTTGCACGTTTTGCTTGCTGAAACGTATTCAGCTTCTGTGGATAACTGAAACAAGTGACTGCTTGTGGTGACTCCAATTTATGGCTCTATTTCCATAAAGGAACAGGTGTCCACTTGTGGACTTAGAACAAAAGAACAGCCCTGCTGGATTAGGCCCAAGGTCCATCTAGTCCAAAATCCTGTTTCACACAGTGGCCCGCCAGATGCTGTTGGAAGCCACAGGCAGGAGTTGAGGGCATGCCCTCTCTCCTGCTGTTACTCCCCTGCAACTGGTACTCAGAGACATCCTGCCTTTGAGGCTGCAGATGGCCTGTAGCCCTCTGACTAGTAGCCATTGATAGACCTCCTCCATAAAGTTATCCAAACCCGTCTTAAAGCCATCCAGGTTGTTGGTTGTCACCAACTCTTGTGGCAGAGAATTCCACAAGTTGATTATGCGTTGTGTGAAAAAGTACTTCTGTTTGTTGGTCCTAGATTTCCTGGCAATCAATTCCATGGGATGACCGCTGGTTCTAGTGTTATGTGAGAAGAAGAAGAATTTTTCTCTATCCGCTTTCTCCACACCATGCACGATTTTATAGACCTCTATCATGTCTCCCCGCAGTAATCTTTTTTCTAAATAGCCCCAGATGTTGTAGCCTGGCCTCATAAGAAAGGTGCTCCAGACCCCAGGTCCGGCTTGGTTGCCCTCTTCTGCACCTTTTCCAGTTCTACAATGCCCTTTTTTTAGATGTGGTGACCAGAATTGTACACAGGTGTGGCCGAACCATCGTTTTGTATAAGGGCATTATAATATTAGCAGTTTTATTTTCAATCCCCTTCCTAATGATCCCTAGATGGAATTGGTCTTTTTCACAGCTGCCACACATTGACTCGACAGTTTCAACGAGCTGTCCACCATGACCCCAAGATCCCTCTCCTGGTCAGTCACCGACAGCTCAGATCCCATCAGCGTATACTTGAAGTTGGGATTTTTCGTCCCAATGTGCATCACTTTACACTTGCCATCATTTAACCACATTTGACACTTTTTCGCCCACTCACCCAGATTGGAGAGATCCTTTTGGAGCTCCTCGCAGTCATTTTTGGATTTTACTGCCCGAAAGAGTTTGGTATCATCTGCAAATTTGGCCAACTGGCTGCTTACTTTATCTGTTTACCCCTACTTCTAGATAATTTCTGAATAAATTAAAAAACTCCTTGCATTCTGGAGCGAAGTGACTCTCCTGATTTTCCCTTTCAGCTCTCTTTTCACCATACTCCTCATTTTGGAGAAATTTCCTCTTCTGAAATTCAAAATGTCTGTGTTAGACTCCTGTGTTAGCTCCTGTCGGCTATTCCCCAGGCATCATTTTAAAAGCTGCTCTGCAACCTTTTTGATTTTAAACGCCAGCAGTCTGGTTCCATCTTGGTTCAAGTGCAGCCCATCCCTTTTGTACAGGCCTTGCTTGCCCCAAAATGTATCCCAGTGCCTAACAAATGTAAACCCCTCCTCTCGGCACCAACATCTCATCCACACATTGAAACCCCTCAGCTCTGCCTGTCTCATTGTACCTGTGTGTGGAGCAGGTAGCATTTCTGAGAATGCTACCTTGGGGGTCTTGGACTTCAATATGCTACCTATCAGCCTAAATTTGGCTTCCAGGACCTCCCTTTTCTATTTTAAATTTTTATTGGTTTTTACAATAGCTTTAACATTTCAAATTACATTCATTTATCTAATTCTACCTAAGTAATTATTAACTTCCTACTTGCCTATCTGTGCAGTTCACAATAACTATACATATAAACCGTTGCTATAATAATTCAGAACATACATACTCACAATGGTACTCGATATCGCCCAACCCAACCTGCTGTTATTACTATATTCCAAACCCTACTGAAAAGTCCATATTGGAAAAATAATTCTTTAAATAAAGCAAAAATAGTTCCCAATCTTCTTTAAAACATTCCAAATTTTCATCTCTTATAAGTGCTGTAAGCTTTGCCGTCTCAGCATATTCCAAAATTTTTATCAAACAGTCTTCTTTTGAGGGCATTTTAGGGTCTTTCTATTTCTGCACATATACTATTCTGGCCGCCGTGGTTGGCTTCCGTGGTTGGCTTCCTCCCGACTACATTTCCCCACATCGTTGGTGCCAACATGCACCACAACAGCTGTTTCCTCCCCAGTACTGCCTAAGAGCCTATCTAGATGCTGCGTGATGTCTGCATCTTCGCACCAGGCAGGCAAGTCACTGTGCGGTCAATACGCGGGTCACAAACCCATCTCTCTATACCTCTAATGATCGAATCACCCACTTCAAGGAGGCCTCCACCCCCCAGAGGAGTATCCCCTGTGTGAGAGGATATGGGCTCATCTTCCACTGAAGGGGTCCCTTCTAAAGCAGCATTTCCCTCTTCCTCATTCTGATGTCCTTCTTGCCCAAGACCTTCATTTTCCCTGACAGCAGAGGAGCTTTTAGCCCTGGAGTGGGATGCCTCTACCACATCCCTGAAGGTCTCATCTGCATGCCTCTCTGTCTCTCTGAGCTTTTCCAGATCCGCCACCTTGGTCTCAAGGGAACAAATTTGTTCCCTGAAAGCCAGGAGCTCATTGCACCGAGCACACACCCATGACCTGCCCATGGGGCAAATAGTTATACATGCAACACTCTGTGCAATACACTGGGATGTGCCCCCTTGCCTGCTGACTTTCTATCTTCATACTGTTTTTGTTCGCTGTTTACAGTATTTAGAGATAGTTTATTAGAAGGATAGGTCTCAGCTGTAATGGTCAGCTATTTAACTTTCCAAACAGCCTTTCTCAAGAATATGAGGGAGGGATTTGTACTTATGTTATCTTCTCCACCAGGCTCCTTGTGATCACAGGGGCTTGTTCCAGGCTCTCCTGCACACTTCCTGCTAAACTCCTGCAAAACTCCTACATCCTGTTTGCTATCCTCTGTTCGCTATGTTCTCAGGCCTTCACCTCTTATGACTCCACCCCCTCCAGGCAGGGACAAACAAAAACACTGGAGTTTGCTAGCCCTGGTAAATGCTAGCCCTGGCAAATAGCGTGCTCGCGCACACATGCACACTTATCCCTTAAAAAGAAACCCGACCCTCAAAATCTTCCCTACTCCTGCTAGTAAGTCTGTGAAGAGTAGGCTTCCAACTTTCAGACTTGCAGTCTGTTCTGTCTTCACCCCAGTCTGCATCCATGTATCCCACTGTTTGGGATTGCTGCTTGCTGGAATCTCCACTACATAGTATGCAGTGCCTTTTAGGTATCTTCCCAGTCTTCTGACTGCTATCCAATCCTTGTTTGTTGGTGCACTTGCTTTTCACCACAACGTCTCCGTTTGAGTTCTCGCCCTGCCATTTGGATCAGTCATCCTTGGCCCTCTGGGGCGGGGTCCTCCACATATTGGACCCAGCCAGGACCCCTCTTGGTGCTTCAGGGCAAGCAGCCTCCCTTCTCCAGTACCTACTGTTAGAGGTTGTTGATTTTTACCCACAATAGGTAAAACAGCAGAGCACTAAGGAATGAGCACACACTCCAGTTATAGAGTAGGTAGCAGAGGATGGTTTGGATATTGCAGCTGTTTAGAGAAAACACATGGAGATCCTTGTAGAACCAAATACTAAATATTTATTGGTTAAATACACTTGGATAGGAAAGACCTATATCTAATCTAAAGGACTACATAGTGGATAGGTAAGGAGAGAGAGAGAGATGTTTCCATCTGCTCTCTAGGAGGAAAGGAAGGATTGTGACTCAGCACAGGAAGTGTTGCAGAGTCAGTTCAGGGGTCATAGAGTAGGGACAGATAGGGAGACCCTGACTCACTGTCTCTACTCCCAATGCCCCTAGTGGTCATTAGGACAGTTGGTACAAAAGGTTGATGCACTGGAACTTCATCTCAAACACCTCTCCTCTTCTTGAGTCTTTTCAAAACTCAAGATCCTTGGAGGTGTGAAGCCTGTCCTTGGAGGGAAAGGTTTCCACCCCCCCACCCTTGAGGGTTTTGAGAGCTAATTCCTGGCCCTCCAGCAGCCCTGAGAGCAGAGGTGCACCTAGGTAATTTTGGAGCCTGGACCTTAAGACCTCTGGAGGCCGCCCCTCCCCCCTGCAAACTAAGCATCATCATGCTCGGGCGGGCAACCACACCACCTGGGACAGACTAAAGAGGATTTGGGGGGCCGTAGAGGCTGTGGAGGCCCTGGACTTTGGCCCGGAAGTCCAGGGGTAAGAGCGCCTCTGCCTGAGATGACCTTTTGGAGATAGGCTGGTCAGAGCTGTGCACAGGATCCCAAAAGAGGCTGTGCCCAAGCCGGCAGCCAACTGCCTGCCCACTGGATTCCTGACCAAGGAATCAGGCTTCTGACGGAAGATTTGATTGGCTGAAAAGTGGCAGTTGTGTGGAATCTCCCCACAATTCCCTTCCTGGCTGCTCTGCAGGGATTTCCTGCCCCCTGGGCTCCCCACCTCCCCCGCCAACATTTCTGCCCATTTCTGCAGAAACACCATTTCTGCTGTTCTCACCATCTCCCTACTCTCTTCTAGGCTGGGCAGGATCCGAGCCTTCCTGGCCAGGAGGGCCAGTAGAGTGGGCCCCCTTGAATGCCCCCGGGTAGCCCGCAGCCTCCCAGCCAGTTGCCACCCCATGGTGGTGCATATGTGGGCAGAAGAACCAAGTGGCCCCCGCTCCCTCCCTCTCTGCCACCAGTTGGGGAGAGCAGCAAGCCATGGCTCTCAGCACCCCCTGCGCAGGATGCTGGAGGTGAGGAGGTGCCCCATTTCGAGGGGGACTGTGGGGCCACCGAGGTGGGGGAGAAGATGAGGGTGGTGGCCCAGCTGTGGAAAAACCCACGGTTCTGCCTTCTCCATCTCTCCCCCACTCTGCAGCTTTTATACCCTGACACCTGATTTACGCCAGACTACAGATGGTAAATCGAGCCAGAACCCTGAAGGAAGGAGGAGGGAAGGTATGGAACCACCCTCACCCAGAACGTCCTGTGGGAAGCCCAGGACTTTGTCCAGGGTGCCAGAATACAGTGGGATGGCAGCCTCTCATCAAAGGTGGCCTGCCTGGTCCATTCTGGACAAGGGAGGGGAACTCCTTCCCTCCCTAAAAGACCCATGCTTGCCCCTTTCAGGAGCAGAGGGGCAGGATCAATTTCCTGATGGCCCTCATCCAGGCCTGCCAAGAAGCGATCCAGAGAGGGGACCGGCGCCTTCCCTTCTCTAAAGGGCTGGCAGCCCAGGCTGTGCTGGTGAGTGATTTGGGGCGAGGACTGGCCGATGTGCATGGAACCAGTTTAGAGGCGCTTACCCCTCTAGGGGTGCACCTTCCATCGCTCTTAAAGTTGCATCCCCGCCACCTTCGAGCCTCCTGTGCACATCCCTAGTAGGGACCTCTGAGGCAAAGTGGTCCTGCTGGTGGGAGTGGAGGCCTGGATGGGGGTGAGCGGGGTGGAGGCAGTCATTCTTGGGAGAGGGTGAAACCCAGCCTGGAGAGGGTGGTGGGTGCATTTGGGCTGGACTAGGGAAGCCCCTCAGAGGCTCTGGGGTGACTCCTTCCTTCTCTCTGTTCCCTCCCAGGAGGAGATGGCCTATATTTGGGAGGACCCGTGCCCCACCACCTCTTCTCCCTCTGCACAGAGGCCATCACATTCTTGAGGTACATGGAGGGCAGGATAGGTCTGGAAGGGGGAGGGAGTAGTGTGGACAGTGGCGGGAAGCCCCAGAGAATTCCTGGGAGGTCGAGAAGAGTCCAAGTGGCGGAAAGCGGTGGGAGGGAGCCCAGGGAGCAAGGGGGGGGGACCAGCCACTTGACCCTCCACACCCTCAGGCATCAGAGAAAGGACTGGGGAGGCCCAGAGAGGAGCTCTCCCCACTCTTCAGCACTGCCCCCACCCCGGGCTTTGAAGAAGTTGTCCTCCCACCTCAGAACAGATGGCTTGAGTGCCACCGGATCCAGCTTTTTTCTCCTGCATTGCGTGCTGGGGGTCTGAATCGTGGATTGGATCCCTGGGGGGGGCGGGGTGATACCTTTCCCCTCCTGTACCAGTTTCTTCATGGCATTATATTTCTCCCCCCTCCACCCTGGCTGGCTTTCTAATCTTTCTTCCTTTTTTTGGCAGTCGGATTAAGCCCTGCTTGGGAGGGAAAACCAAACAAAAACTGATTATAGATTCGCTCTTCTGGATGAGCCACATGGTCGGAGAAGGGCCGATGGAAGAACAGCTTCGACCCCACCACCTGGCCACTTAGGCAAAGACTCTGGCTGGGCTGGTGGTGGTGGGGTTACATAGCCCCCCCCCCCATGGAGACAGATGCCTTGATCCCCCATGAGGGAAAAGGACTGGCAGTGCTCTTGGGAGGCCCTGAGGAGCCTTTCCCTCTCCCTGAGGAGGGGTCAGAAAACCCCTCAGGCCAGCAGCAGCCACATTCTGGCTCTCTCTCCCCATCTCAGAGCCCATTTCTGCCCCCTGAGAAGGCCCTGAGGAGCATGCTCTAAGGAATGCTAGAAGAAAAGCCCACCCTGATGCACCTCATCAGGGTTGCTGATGTAAGTGGGAGAGAGGGTGATGCCCTCAAGCGAAGGAGAGATGGCCCCCGGTCCAGTCTGGGGGTCAGTAGAAGGGGTCCCCTGCCCTACCCTGCTGGGTTAGGGTGAGGCATGTCAGTGGGAGAGGCCTCGGCTCCCTCCTGGTGGGCAGCGTCCACATGTGCAGCCCCCTCGCGACCCCCTGTGGTGCTGCCTCCCTCTCTGAGCCGCCAGGGGAGGGCAGTCCATAGGCGTGTCCCCACCCTGAGGACACCCTCTTCTTCTCCACCTGGCTCACCTAACCCAGTGCCCCCCCCCCCGAGACTCACTTCTGGACATTGGGGGAAGCTTCCGTCCTGAGGCTGCCGCAGAGATATGGGAGAGAAGCACCCCCCCGCCGGTCTTCCTCCATCTTGGATCCCAGCACTCAGCAGCCTGGAAAGGGGGCTGCTGGCGGGAGGATTTTGTCTAGGGCGGTTGTATTCGGAGGGACTTTATGGACCCCAAAAGAACCTTCCACCCTATAATAGCCTTGAGTGTTATGCTTTAAAGATATGTATGGACTTTGAGAGATTATTGGGTCTATGGATGGGGGAAGTATGCAATACCTCTAAACACCTGGAATAAAAAGACAATATCCAGCAAAACATTTAGTAAGCCATCTCATTTAACTGGAAAGACCATGTTTTTCATTATGATGTGTACTGTATATCTCAGCATCAATGGTCTGTTGGATGAAACAGTCCCTCCAAATGAGAAGCTGGAGAGGACCTGGGTGGGTGCCACCCAAGGATACGAATGGACCCCAAAAGAGCCCATCACCATGTAATCGTCTAAAAAGTTATGCTTCCAAAGGATGCTTGAACTCTGGGAAAATATCAAGGCTATGGATGGTGGAAGTATGCTAAAACCATGGAATAAAAAGATAATATAAAGCAAACATGGAATAAGCCATCTCATTTAACACATCAAGGTGAACAATGTACATTTCTTCCAATTGCACATCCACTGATGAGAGTGGAGGAAATGCTTTTCTGCAACTCTGATCCTATTTATTCTAGGACTTCTCAGTTGCACCAGTTTGCTAGGATCAGGAGATCATACCTTGGAGCTGTTCTTCCATCAAAGATGCCTTGGTGGAAGAGGGTTAACCCAGGAATGCCATGTCTGCTCATCTGTGGCAATAGCAGGAACCCTCCTGACACACCAGGCTTAAAGTGAGGTAGAACATGGGTAGCCCAATATTACTACCCAGGCTTAAAGTGAGATAGAACATGAAGAGAGCCTGTCCTATCTTTTATTTTGGTCATTTGCAGCACCGGCATGATTTAAACTGCTCCTGAGCTGCTGGTGGCCATCTTAATCATAGAGTTTGGTAGAAAGAGGGGCCAAGCAGAGCAGAGCAGCTGTAATACTTAGGGCCTGGGAAGTGACAAGACCTCCTTGTCACTTCCACCTCTTCCTCCTCTGCTCACCTGCCTGCTGGCATCCTCCACTGCCTGCTGCTGACCAGCTATTTCTGATCCCCGGTGGAAGCAGAAAGTGATTGTAGGGAGCAGGAAGTATTTGAGTGAGAGTCTGGGGGTGGGTGCAGGCAGTGTGTGCTGCTGGTGTGTGGAGTGGGTATATGGGGGCTGTGAGTGGGGCACACTCAGAATACATGCTACTGGGTGTGTGGGGTAATGCACACCACTGGAATGTGTGTGTGGGGGGGGGTAGCATGTGCAAGAGTCACTGTGGGAGGGAGCTGAACTCTGGCCACCACTGTCCTAGATATGTCACTGTTCTGATACAAGTTATTCATTTAAAATATGCAGACACAAAACAGATCCTGTTTGCTCTTTGCAACACCAATTTATTTTATTCACAATTCAATATGATTTTAACTCATACACAGGATTTGCCTTTGCTAGAGCTCTCAGAACTCAGATTGTTACCCCTTTTTCATTTCCTCCTTCTCCTTCCTTTGTGAAGGCAAATATACCTGCCCTGCCCGTTGCCGATCTTTGGACAGCACTTTCCAAATGCATAAGCCCACCTGAGAAAGAAAGAGGGTTCATATGAGTTCTTTATCAGGGCCTCATGCAGCGGAGGAGGAGGTTGTGGGGTGCAGGTATAAGTTTTGCCCAGGCTCAGGAAGTCAAAAACCCCCAATGGGGATTTTTCTCTTTAATAATTCACTCCAGCAAAGAAGCACAAAGGAATCCAAAGTGCCTTACTCTTCTGCCTTCTGGCCATTTCCCCCCAGCAGGGCCAATCTGTTGACAATTGTATGCTGAAGACAAGGGGTTTGCTAGCCATTCGCCATCATTTTACCCTAAAGCCATGCTTGCATACTCAAGTCAGTTGTAGTCTTATCAAGTTCAGATAGTCAAAAATTCTAATAAATGGTGGCCATGAAGATGTGTGGTCAGGGCCGCTATCCATTGCCAGGTTGCATTAACTCTGTAACTGGGTTGCACGAGTTCCAAGAACCTGTGCGCAGCTGCCATCAGGCCCGCTGTGCTCACCATAACAGGCACCTGGCAGTGCCCCCCCCCAGCTGGTGCCACTTCTCTCCACACTGTGCACTGTGGTGGTAGCGGCAGAAGCCTCCCTGAGGGAGCAGCCATTGGCAGGCTTTTGTGGGGAGAGAAGTGGTGCCATGGGCAGGGGGGTGGGGCCGCCAGATTTGGGGGCAGGTGGTGTAGTGGTTAGAGTGCTGGACTAGGACCGGGGAGACCCGAGTTCAAATCCCCATTCAGCCATGAGACTAGCTGGGTGACTCTGGGCCAGTCACTTCTCTCTCAACCTAACCTACTCCACAGGGTTGTTGTGAGGAGAAACCTAAGTATGTAGTACACTGCTCTGGGCTCCTTGGAGGAAGAGCGGGATATAAATGTAAAAACATCACACACACACACACACACACACACACACACACTTGCACGGATACTCTCTTTCCCCTGCACACACACACATACCTCAGGCATAAGGGAGATGGGGTTGGGAGAGGGAGAAACTAGAAAACCATTTGTTTGTTTTGGTTTGTTGCCCCTAGCCAAATGGCAATTCTACTCACATGCTGAGATGGAGCCAGGGTCATACAAGCTTTGATCCTTTGACTGAGGGCCAAGGTAGCCAATGCATTTCTTCCTCTAGCATTGATCCTCCCAACTGACTGTTTAGCAGGTTTCACACCGTACTTCAGGGGGGTAGTCACTGCAGAATTGTTTCAGAAAGTACAGGAACAGTTACTAATCCCAACAGTCATCACAGGGCCCCATCACCTCCTTTCACATCTAGTAGCTCCTAGCCCTCAGTCTGCTAATATTGCTTCGTTCTCCTGGGACAAGTTCTGTAGTTGGGATCATCTGCTCAAATGAAATATATCTAATACCCCCCCCCCCACCGCTGGATCTTTTGCAAGTGTAAGTGGTTTTTGCAGTCCTTACTTTTATTCATTTATTTTATTTATTAGCATATTTTTATACCATCCAAAACTTATGTCTCAAGGCGGTTTACAAAAAAATAAAAACAGAGAGTAAAAGATTAGTTAAAACAAAAACAAAAAGTTTAAAACATTACAACAATTTAAAATTTTTTAAAGAATATTTTAAAACAGCATTAAAACCATTAAAACAATATTAATTAAAAGCCTGGGTGAACAGTGATGGCGCATTGTTGCACAGCTGATTGATTGATGACTTGTTTGTTTGTTTAAATTATTTATATTTTAATTGTATTGTTTTCCCCCCATTGTTGTGCTGGTCATAGACCGTAATAAACTTTAATTGATTGATTGATTGATTGATTGGGCATGGAGGAGCAGGGGGGAGCCATGCTCACCTCTCTCCCCTCCTCTCCTCTCCACCTGCTGGGATCTATTCCTGTGGGTCAGCCAGCCCTCATTAGCACGTTCCTGTGGGTGGAAAGGAGAAGACAGTGGGGAAGCGGAAATGGACCCCCCTCTCCCTCCGCACCCTCTTGGCCTGGCAATAAGCTCTTGCAGCAGGGATGCTGGAGGAGCTCTGTGGGGCCGCAGCCCTCCTTATGCCAACCTCCCCGTGTGCGCCACGCCGACCACGAGCTCACACGGAGCTTCCCGGAGGCCATGCTTGGAAGCCCACCCCTGTCCCGTAAGAGAACAGCTTTTTGGCCAGGAGGCATCAGGCACCCCAAGTCTCCTCCTGAGATGGGCCACCCTTTGGACTGCAATGTCCCCACTGGCTCAGCCAGGCTCCTTCTGCATTGGCAGGCCTTGCTGAGGATGCCTCTATCTCCCACTTCCACATTCACTCCTGCTCCCTTTCATCTGCTCTGGGCAAGCAAAGAGCCCCCTTTGCTCCAGCAGGCAGGAGAAGGTTAGCAGAAGACCCCGTGATGAGAATCAGGGCTGGAGGTGTGCCCAAGACATCCTCCCTTGCTGCTCAGGGGGGAAGCCAAGGTAAAGCAGAATTCCCTGGCTTTCCCCCACCCCGTCAACCCCCACCCCCTGCCTGATCTGCCTCAGAAGAGGAGACCACGTGACTGCAAGGATGGGTTGGGTGTGGGGCTGGCTATGACTCCTCCAAATTTTGTTGCCTTTACCATCCCCTTGTTCTGTGTGACCCCGGCTTCCCTCCCTCCCTCCTCTCTCCCAGGGGCAAATGGGCTTTGCTGGTCGTCCTGTTGGAGGCCTGTCCTGTTGAGGACCGAGTAGGAATTTTTGGCTTTCCAACAGATTGGCTAAGATAGAAAGGTGGGTTGTTGTTTTTTTGCCAACTCCATTCTGTCCTGTTTTGTTTCCTTTCCTTAAAAAGTTATGTAGTGACTTGAAATCTAGTGAAGTGTATTAATAAAGTTGCCACTTTTGTTCACGTACAGTTGTTTCTGAGTTCTTCTTTTCATCCTGTCTCCCTTGGAGTGTTTGTGCCATATCTAGTCAGTGATGGTTATTGATCGACATCGTTGTTGCTTCTTCTATGATGTTGCTCTCAGCCTGGAGAGGGCGCTAGAGAGAGAGTTCCTCAGCCCCCCCTCCAGTCACCTCCCCCCATCAGAGCTGCCCCTGCCCCATACACCATAGGCCGGCAGTATCAGAGAAAGAGAGAGTGCCCCAGTTCCCCACCCTAGCAGAATCCCACCCAAATTAGAGCTGCAACCTCCTCATTAACTGGTAGCAAAGTTCAATGGACACCCCATATAGTTTCTCACCTTAGTGATTTTGGGGCCCATTAGTGTATAAGTACAATCATGAGCCAAAGAGGGAGTGGCAGCTTGTCACCTATGGTGGCGTTGAAAACAAAACTTCTATTCTTACCAAATACAGCCAAACGCGCGCACACACACTCTTCCCGCCCCCCCTCAACAGTATGGCCCAAGCTGAAGGCCACGTTCCTGTCCCGGCAGACGGGCTTCGCTTCCCACCCACTCCCCACAAATGGGCTGGGATCCTCCACCCATTCGAGGTGCAGTTTTGGTTGCCAGGCCCCATCTCACCCACCCATGCTCGCTCACTTGCTGGGCTGCCTGCCTGGGTTCTTGCCAGAAGCCCACAGACTCCAAAGCTCATCTCTTGGCTGAGGGAGACGCTGCTACAGTGCTGCATGTCCATGCAAATGCCTCTTGCCTTGAACCGCCCTCTCAGACGATTGGCTTGGATCACTCCAGAGAAGCCCAGTTGAGGTTTGCCGCCAAGGAGGTTTGCTGAGCACAGGATCCTGGGAGCAATCTGCACCTTCCAATCAATGGCCCAGAAAGAACAGCCTTCTTCCAAATGCCTCATATTTCAAGGATCATCCCATCACGAAATTGGCATTAAGATGCACAACTAGGCTTGCCTCGAGCGGCAGTGGGATGAGCGCCTTCATTTTGCTGGAATTCCCATTATGTTTTACTGGACTGCTAAGCACCACGATGAATGAAATGCTCCCCCCAACTCTTAAAAGCCATAAAGTTCTGTTGGCATGCCGTACCCTCCGTGGCAGGCCACAGGCCAGCTAAGATCAAGTAGATACAAGATCAGGTTCTCCTGACACTGACACTGTGAAGTGATCTTGAGTCCTTGGCATGAACCAGATAAACGAGCCCATGAGTCAGATAAACTAGGCCTAAGCAAGAGTGTTACCCAGGCAGAAGCTGAAAGGATTCACAGCCATGTCAGGTGAAGAACTGTAGTGCTTTCTTGGTGGTGGTGGTGGTGGTGCTGTGTGGAGTCACACTGAAGCCCAGAGAAGATCATCCTAATGAGTGCTGAGCTGAACAGATCATGATGTTGTGTCATTCCTGGGGATTCTGGGTGTGTGTGTGAGGGGGGGAATGGTTGACACAGGCAGCTACCAGGAAGAGCTCCAGAGGAGCTTCCAGAGCGCAGGTTCAGTCCCTGGTAGCATCTTGAAGTGGGGCTGGGAAAGCACACAGCTTGAAACCCTGGAGAGCTGCTGATAATGAATTGTTTAATCCAGGCCTACAGATAAGTATATAAAAGTGTGTATCAAAGTATAACTCAAAAGTTTGGTTCATATCCTTAATAGAATATTAAGCTAGCAGGTTATTCAGAGTTGAGAAGCCGCTCGGTAACAGAGGCCAAAGTCAAGAGTGGGAGGCCCCCTCTCAAGAATGTGGGTTGAGAAGCCCACCAGAGATAACAGGTACCAGGAGTGGTCAAACACAGGCCATTAGCTAAATTCCTCAATCAGCAGAAAGAGGGTCTTGCTGGTACGAAGATATACCATAGGGATTAAAGTTGTCATAAAAGCCAGGTAGTAACTCCTCTTCTCAGGCTCTAGATGACACCTCTGAAATATGTACGTTTAATAATTAATAATGTGTATTAATCGCTTTGTTGATATGCTTGTATGTTTGAGACCTATAAAAACTAGCCAACTGTATGGCTTGGGCGCACACTATCAGCCAGATGCTCTCTGATGATACTCGTGCCTTTCATGACATGAAATAAAAGCTTTTTTGAGCAACGCACCCTTGTAGTTTGACTCCATTCAGTTAGATAGCAAGTATATCAGCGAGAATTTAGCCTAATCCTCTTTGGTTCTGGCAAGATGCCCCATTCCCTATCCACGTTAGGAGGATGAATGCCAGTGGCTGAATCAAACAGGAAGGCTAGATTCTAGAGGTTTTCCCCGCAACAATTTCCTGGCACCCCAATCAGATGGGACTGTCCACCCTGTCTGCCTGAGCCCAGAGGATCCAGCGACAACCAGCTGGCACCAAACAGTGAGTTCACCATTGCTGGGACTCGGTGGGACCCCCTGGGTTGGGTAAGGTGAAAAGGACAGCTTCCAAGATTCCACATTGAGAATCAGGTACGTGCTCTGGGTTTAAAGTACTGGGGAAAGGATGGGGACTGGACAGAGCAAAGGACTAGTTCCAGGAACTCCCTTAGCATACATGTATGAAAACTGGAGGGATTTGACAGGGACTGTGGGACAGTCACGGGTTTGGATGGTCACTCTTTGTACCTCCGTTTGGCCAGGATATACCTTTGAGACACCTGCAAGACAATGGCCAGCAACTGGGTTATTTGAGCATGATCGTCTCAGCTATTTGCGAGGGTTCCTGGAGGTCCCACAGCCTGGGCAAATGGATTATTGGTTTGTCTGGGCAAATGCTGCTGAAAAGAGAGGGGGGGGGGTGTTTCCCAGCCCTATCAATAATAAAATGGTGGCCACCACAGCTCCCTTTCCTCCTCCCTACCTTTCTACACAGGAGGATGGGTGGAGACCAAGCACTATGCCCCTGGCTCCTCTTCCCCTTCCCGGAGCTGGTCCTATGTTAGCTGGGGCAAGTCAAAACGTTCAGCCTCAGATCTCTCCCCCTCACACCAGGTCAGGGCTCCCTTTTGGAGCAGCTGGGACAGGGAGAGATCTCACCGAAACTACCTGTCAGAACAAACTCATGCATGAGCGGCAGCAGGGGCGTAACGAGGGTAGGGCAGGCAGGGCACGTGCCCCAGGCCCCATTGCAGGGGGGCGCAAAGTGCCTGCCATGCCCCACCCCCCACTCTAACTGCTGTCGGAGAGGCGCCCCCCCCCCGCAAGCATTTGCCATTTATTTCAGGCAGCGTTTGCTGCCTGAAGGCGTCTATTCCCCTTTCTCTCCCTCCAGAGAGGGAGAGAAAGGAAAAATAGATGCTTTCAGGCAGGAAGCCCTGCATGAAATGACTCCAAAGAGCTTGCTCAGGCTCTTCGGAGCTCGAGGCCACACCCCCTTTGCATGTGATGTCAAAGGGTGTGTGGCCTCAAGCTCCAAAGAGCCTGAGCAAGCTAAACTTATAACTTTAAAATACAAGAAAAATCTGCTTAAAAACAGGTGGTGGGGGGGTGGGAGAAAAAAAGGAAAGTGACTTCAGCTGGTCAGACTGAGAGCTTGTTTCTCACAATTTGACTTCTCTAACACTACTCAATGAGCTTTGTGACTGAGGCAGCATTTGAATCTGGTGCCTTTTGTATGTAAACATATTATTTGATCAACGATCCATTGCAGAATTGTCCATTATACAATTTTGAATGACCCCTTTTTTGAAGTATTAGGTCTGGCTCATCTGATAATGGTGTTTTATTTTTCCAATCCCTGTAGCTCTCCTGTTGGTAAGATCTTGAGTACAAGCAGTCCATTTGTTTTCAGCTTCTTTAAATATTTTCTTCTTATCAGGGCAGTTTTAGAATTTCATGCCTGTGGAGTAGTACTATCAAGTCTGGATTCCATGTCTTTCCTTTTGCATATCCATTATAATGTATCGTCTAGATACTGCTTTTAGTAAAGTTGCACTTCATTACTCAATTCTGAGCAAATAGTTGATATAGGAAGATGCTGAAAGGCATCATCTCATACTGTGCGGGAGAAGGCAATGGTAACCCTGCCCCCCTGTATTCTACCAAATAAAACCACAGGGCTCTGTGGTCACCAGGAGTCGACACAGACTTGATGGCACAACCTTTCCTCTCCCCCCCCCGCTTTTACTTGGGCTACTTGGAGGAGGAGGAAGTGCGGGATATAAAAGTGTGAAATAAAATAAATACTTGTATTTGAGCTGATATTATGGTAAAGTTATCTGAAAGATGGGTGTCACTGTCAGATGTTTGGATGGGAGGGGGGGGCAATTTCAGTGCTTGCCTTAGGCACTATCCCTAGATACGCCCCTGTGTCAGTTGCTGCACTGGATCCCAGGTCCAGGTGTGTTTACCCAGTTGCCATGGCGGTGAGGTTCCCATGGATTCTGATGTGTCTGAAGGCTCCGTGGTTGCCTTTAAACTCCCTGGACGCAACTGTTGGCAAGAGGGCTTTCTGGTCTCTCCTGCTGCTCATGCCAACTTTTGTCCATATTTGGCCATGAAGGAGTGCTGAACATGGCCTCAGGCCATGTGTTCACTGCCCTGCCCCAAGTAGTTTTAATGGGGTCAAGGTGGAGAAATCTAGGAAGCGAGTCCCTCTTGGTCCCTTTGGGCTGACCATCTCCAGGTGGGCATGAATGAACTGGCCTGGT
Source organism: Hemicordylus capensis (assembly GCF_027244095.1). Lineage (NCBI taxonomy): Eukaryota > Metazoa > Chordata > Lepidosauria > Squamata > Cordylidae > Hemicordylus > Hemicordylus capensis. The sequence goes on from NC_069663.1 coordinate 11,587,206, forward strand.
CCATCTTTACTTCTGACCCAGCTGGATTCCTGCTTTCCTTTCTTCTTTGCAGGACATGGGTAAGGGATGCCCATTACTCCACGATGTTGGCAGCCTCGTCGAGCAAGCTCCTGTGGCTTCTCTCTGGTACATTCTCCTGCTCCCCCAGAATTATTAGGGCCCATTGTTTATTTATGGCACCATGGATTTGTATACTGCTTCTAATAGTCTCAAGAAACATGGCACTTGCCAGGGTTTCAGAAACCAGGAAAAAAAGGTCCCTGTTGGATGGAGCACCCAGTTTAAATTATGACTGTTGGGAAGACAGAAAGGACAGGAAAAAGGAGCTCCAAAGGAGAGGAGGTGATGAGATACCTGGGCTTTTGGTAAGAATCCTGGGGTTAAGCCACAGGAGGCGAGGGAGGGTTCACCTTTTACCTTTCTTTTATATTTATTTCCCATTTCCATTTAGTTCATTTCTCATTTGTTAAGCTTGGTTTGCTTATTTTATTTGTATAGTTAATATTCCTTGAGGGGCAAATATTGAAAATACCCGGAGCAAACAGTGGGAACTCACGAAGGAGAAAGATCGCAGGGAATGCAGGGAGTAGCCACGGCTATGTGAATGGTCCATCTAATCCCCCGAATTAAAATGCCTCGAATCTACTGTGAAGTAGATTCACTCCTCGGATACCCAGTGGCATGAAGCCATGTGTGAATAACTCCCATGTGACCTTAAAGTCCTCACTATGAAGGCTACTGAAAACATTGAATTAAAGTTAACTGGAAGTACTCTTTTCCAGTCACAAAAGAGCCATCTGATCAGTGTGGGAGCGCAGCGTGTGTTTTTGGTGGCAGAGGTGGGGTGTGTGTGTTAATGCCTTTCCCCTCTGTGAGTCTTTTGGGGACAGGACAGCAAACCAACTTCTCCTTATTATTCATTTTTCTATTTAAACCAATTTGAGAACCTTTTAGTCTATAAGTGGCATAAATAACAGTAGTACTGTAATAGCAATATTTGTAGACTCTGTCTCTAATCTCTTAGTATTGCATCTTTGATTTACATTAAATTGCCTGTTCTGATAGCTAAGTGTCTGAATGGTTCAGTCTATTTGTCATATGGATGTTGCCATCCTCTGGGAAAGACAGGTGCTGAGTGTTTTATGGCTATATTTTGAATGGAGTCACATCATGTCTCATTGAAACAAAACCAGTGATCTAGTGTTGGAAAATCTGTTTGGAATGGAAATGAGAGAGAAGCCAAGCCTCTGCTATGCTCCATTGGCACCTCCTACTGGATCAAGATTGTCATGAAGTGATGAAGGGTAGAAATAAGATAATTAAGGAAGGACTAATGAGTGTTGTCCTTTGTTGGGTTGATGGTTCTTCTGCTCCTGAAATCCTTGGGCCTAGCAACTAATTCTATATTTCTAGGTGGTAGATTCCAACTATGAGGATGCATCCATCACTCTGGGGTCTTGGTTTTGTTCAATTTCATCTGTAGTGTGTAAACATCACAGTTGTTGATGTTTTAGTTGTTGATGTTGTTGTTGATGACAGTTGTTGATGTTTTGAGGAGTTAGCAACCCCTGCTAAGTGGGCAAAGAAGCACCTTTTAAAAGTGGCGATTCTCTTTATTTATTTATCAGGGGGAGAGAAACTGGCCCTATCCATCCCCAGCAAAGTAACTCCAGTAACTGTTGCTAATGTCTGTCTTGTGTTTCCTTTTAAATTACGAGCCCTTTGGGGACAGGGACCCATCTTGTTTCTTTGTTTGTTGTTTTTCTATGTAAACCGCTTTGGAAACATTTGTTGAGAAGCAGTATATAAATTGTTGTTGTGCAGTCAGATCCTGTGTATACCCAGAAGTACGCTCTACTATACAATGGGACTTACTCCCAAATAAGTATGCATAGGATTGATCCTAAGCCAAATGTACAACATGCAAAAATGTTATTTGGCTATCATCCTGACCTATTTACTTTTTTCTAAATGATGTTACTTGCCAAAGGGATAAGTAAGCTGAACTTTGCAAGATGCCAAATCAAAGCAGAGCACCTTATCATTTGGGTCAACTGTTGATCAACTGTGCTGATAAAAACTTGGCTTACTAACTCTGAGTGATAGAACACATTTGTAGAGAGTACAGTTTGATGCCGCCTAGAGATGTATCAGGCGGTATAAAAATATGATAAATAATAAATTTGACAACTTCTAATGAACATAGTTGATCCACAGAAAAGATCACCTGTTCGGGGCCAGTTGTCCTTCTTGGAAACCAAAATGGCAGCTACATTATGAATTAACCTATGACTTTATTAATTTACAAATATAGTAGTATTGACAGAGCAAACCTCTCCCTCCTGCAAACATTGTCTTTTTGGCTTAAAATGGGGCAATGTAGAATGTCAAAAAAGGAAAAACATTTCTGCTTTAAGGCACCTTAGCAATGGGATGTGATGATGGCCTCCAGCTTGGATGACTTTAAAAGGGGCTTAGACAAATCCATGGAGGACAAGTCTATCACTGGCTGCTAATCTGGATGACTAAAGGCCACCACCAAGCTCAGAGGCAAGATGCCACTGAATACCATTTGTAGGGGAGTAACAGCAGGAGAGAGGGCATGCCTTCATTTCTTGCCTGTGGACTTCCCAGTGGCATCTGGTGGGCCACTGTGGGACTAGAAAGGCCTTGGGCCTGATCCAGCAAGGCTCTTCTTATGTTCCAAATATGAAGCCAAATTTAGTTTCTCCTAAAACAAAATTTTCCTTTTTTCCCGACTGAATCAGAAAAAAATCAGTGAATCAGTCTCTGATTCAACCAACTTTAGTTCCAGGATAAATATGTACTAGATTAGAGTGTGTGTTCATCAGAGTGGTTACGAGCAGGGATGGGCATTACTGGTAGAAGCCGGACTCATCTGAATTAGCTCTCCAGGCATTTGGGCTTGCTTCTCCCTAACTTCTTGTGCTGCCAATAATGCTAACTGGATTGATTGGCTGTAAAGGGACCTGGCCATGCCATTTTAAATCTCTCCCTTTGAGTGATTGGGATGCTTTTTACTTTGTCTTCCATGAGCTTCTTTCCAGTTTTTTCCCTGACAAAGCATCAGGATCAGAGGTGGCAGGCCCCTGCTAGGCAGCACCAATGGGAGGGCACACACTTGCCCTCTTTTTCCTACTTGCGGGCTTCCCAGGTGGTCACTGTGTGAGCGAGGTAGGAGGATGCTGGACTAGATGGGTCTGGATCTAGATGGGTCTGATCTTCGGCCTGATCCAGCAGGGCTTTTTAATGTTCGGTTCTCCTTAAACTGGGGCCATCGAGACCATGACCATGCTACTTTTTTAAAATTAACAATTTTTATTAGCATTATATGGATTAGAAACATCTTCCTCCAGTACCCCCACCCCCATGCAATTTTTAATCTCTCCCTTTGGTGCTCAGAGTTGTTTTTCCTTTCTCTTCTGTTAATTCTCTGCCAGTTTCTTCACAAAACAGTTTTTCTTGCTTTCCTCCTGTCCTGCAGCAAAAATCTCCTACAGTTCAATGCTTTTGATAAGGAAATCCCTTTTTCGCTCATTGTAAACGTTTCTGCAATCTGCTATTCTGGCAATTAGCTCTCCCTCCCAGGGCCACCATTTTCTTACCACCTGTTTTATGGTGGTAGCTCCCGAGGAGGCTTTCCACACAGGGCTTCTGCCCCGAAGCTCCTTCAGAAGAGTGTGTGTGTTCAGTCACACACCAGCCAAACTTACCTCAAAGTCCCTTTGAGATTTTTGGACCCACTACACACACAAACTGGGCTTTGTGATGCGAATTCTAGCTTATCTCGACATATGTCTGGGTTTTTAAAATGCTGTTTTTAAGCTGGGCTGTGAATGTAACATCGGCCATAGTGGCCTAGACAATTCCCTGTGCTTTGAACCTCAGCTCTCTATCTGAAATGTGGGGATGTTACTGACCTGGGATGCCCCATCCCCAATTTAAGTGGCAGGATTGTCCATGCAAAATGTGGTATCTCTCTGCAAGTCAGCATGAAGTATCTTATTCAGAAACTCTTCTAAAAATAGAAATAAAGAGAGTTTCCAACTTTCCCTGAGCATGTTCTGGTGTTTTGGGTTTTTGTGTGCTTTACAGCTTATCTGGAGGTGGAGGTGGCGGGGTGTGGGAGGCCTTTAGGTCCAGGCTCCAAAATGACCTAAGTGCACCTCTGCATGGGGCACAAATCTCCCAATTCCCTGCCTTTATGGTAATCGTGAGAAGTTGTCCTCTGTGTCCTGAGCTAGATAGACCAATGGTCTGACTCAGTTTTAAGGCAGTTTCCTGTGTTCTTACCTTGCACGGTAACTGAAGAGGTTATAAAGGTAGTGTATTCAAGTGGTCTGAACATTTGGAATACACTATAGAAATGCGAAGCACTATTATTTATGTGTTCGTAAGTAAATACATGTTGAGGACCTTCCCTTTTCTTGACAGTACTTGCATATCATGTTGCCTGCCCCCTGCCCCCCAAAGTATGTTTGAAGAGCACAGTTGAACTGGAAAAGGCAAGACATTTTTTTCGAGATTGTATCAGCAAAGTAATCCTGTCCTCCCACTCCGTCCTCACCTGTGGGGCTTTTGCAACAAAAACATTTAACAGGGATATGCAGTAAAAGGATAATCAATCAGTTTGAAAGTCACCAGATCTGAACACCTGCTGGGAAAAATATCATTATCTCCCCTCAGCATGATGACATCAGAGACAAGAGGGGTAGATTCCACCACTGAGTATCAGCACAAAAGGGAACAGAAGTTATACCAGGCCCCTGGCTAGTTTTCAATCAATTTCCGGTAAACAGATTGCAGCCTGGACCCAAACCAAGGAAGGTCTAAAAATGACCTTAAGACTAAATTTTAAGTTACATTTCCCAAGAGGCCAGAATCCTTCCTGCTGGGAATAATATAAGGTGCAATTTCTACAACTAATTCAACGTTTTTTATGTATGCTTCTATGGTGGCTAGAATTATATATGCACAGAAATGGAAGAGTAATGAACTGCCTTCAAAAGAAGATTGGCTAAAAATTTTGGAATATGCGGAGATGGCAAAACTTACAACATTAATAAGAGACCAAAATTTGGAATGCTTCAAAGAAGATTGGAAACCATTCTTGTTGTATCTAAAGAACTATTTTCCTACTATGGACTTTACAGCAGGGTTCGAAATTTAGTAAAAAACTGCAGGTTGGGTAGATTAGCTGTGTTTGTAAGGGTTTAAATTTATGTTTTGAACTATTATTATAGCAAGGGTAAACTTTATAGCTGATGATTCACGAAGAGATGTGTGCGGGAAGTCCACTTTTGTCTATTTGTAATCAATGACAATATTATTATTGTTAAAATTAATAAAAATTGAATTTGGAAAAAAAAAAGACTAGATTTTAAGTTGGGGAAGTGTGAGGGCTTGCATGGGGGATTTTCAAGTTTTTCTTTTTCCCTCTCAACAATTGACCGACCCTCCTTCATGCTATAGCATAAGGGTCCCCAACCTTGGGTCCCCAGATGTTGTTGGACTACAACTCCCATCATCCAAAGGCCATTGTGGATGGGGATGATAGGAGTTGTAGTACAGGGTCTCAAAGTTAGGTGCTCCTGCCATAGGACAATGTGTTTGAATGACACTTCCATCCTTCAAATTAAAGGAGCTTTATGCACATTTTTTTTAATCCTGGGAGAAGCTTAGAATGAGGGGGGTGGGTGATGGTGATAGAAGACAATGTGAATTCTAATGTCTAACCCTTGGATTCCTCGGAAGCAATTGGTCCAACAGCTGGGAAGTGAAGCCTTGAACACATTCAGACTGAACCACAGTATTTTCCTTAGGAGCACCTGGGCCTTTGCTTTGCACCATTTCCAGTCAGTTTCTTTAATTGCACAGACCCACAGTTGGGTCTGTGCAATTGGCACTTGCTTCCATTTGTCAGCGTCAATGCATGCCTTGCAGCAGCTCCTGTCAATCTCTTTCCCTCAGTGCAAACTCTTTCCCTCAAAGCAGGGGTTCTCACCCTGTGGCACGCCAGGTTTCGCTGAACTACAACTCCCATCCTCCCCAGCTACAATTTATCGTAGTACCACAGGGTGAGATCCTCCGCTCTAGAGACTCCACAGAGGGAGAGGAATGCTGCAGAATGTAACTCACAACATGGTAAGGCTTTCTCATCGTGGAAAACATAGGGAGTGTTCAGGGGCGCAGCAAGGCTGGAGTGGGCCCTGGGACAAAAAGCTGGAGGGGGAGAGTGAGGAGCAAGTGGTCACGTCCTACATACCACACCAGGTCAGTGAGCAGTGTGCTGTAATAACCCCGAATCAAAATTAGGAAAATTAGGAATCAGCTGAGCAAACAGGACCCCCCCAATTTATTCCCCCCACGTGTGATGTACCCTAGAGGGTGGTTGGCACCCTCTTTGCACTAGACCACCACTCACTCTGGGCCACCCCAGCACCCCGCAAGTGGTTTTAAGGTTTTTCTCCATAGGGAAGAATGCAGGTTTCAGCAGCCCCATAACTGCACTTGGGGGGTGCTGGGGTGGCCCAGAGCGAGGGTGCCAACCACCTCCATGGGTTGCTAACCCATGGGGTACTGGGTTTTGTTGTTTCTGAAGTGTTCTGAGTGTAGATTCTTTGGTAGCATATAAGATTTTCAATGACAAACCATGAATCCACTCTCATCTGCTAACCTTAAAGACACATAAACTTCAAGAATCACTTAAAAATCAACCCTTTGCCCAATTCCTTTCAAATAATTCTGATAGCTTCCTGGCCCCCATTGGGCACTACCACCCACCACACTCTGCTCTTGGACACCCCTTTCTCCCCGACGTGAAGCTATACATTTGCTGCAATCCTCATTATTCTCTATGAGGAATTCCAAAATAATTTTAAAATTCACCAATAATCAGAGGAGTGTCTGATTGCCTTGGAACTTGGTGGATAGTAGGCACCCCTGGTTGTCTACCACCCACCCCAAATTTGTGCCCCTAGGTGTTCCACAATAGGGGATATGGGCTGGTTTGGGTCTCATTATACCCTATCAGAAAAATAATTCAAAATATTTCAAATATTCATAAAAAATTATAGGGGTGTCCAATTGCTTTGGGGTTTGCATGGTTGTTGGCACCCATGGGTGCTCCACAATAGGGAATAATGGGCTGGTTCGAGTCCCATTATACCCTATGAGAAAAAATAAAAATAATTTTCAATAATTCATAAAAAAATCGTACGAGTGTCCGATTGCTTTGGGGTTTGGGTGGCAGGTACCCCTGGGTGCCAGCTACCATCCTACCAATTTTTGGATGTCCGAACTGGTTCAAACTCGAACCGAAGCAGGGGGAGTTTCGAGCAAAACCAAAACCGAACCACCCCCTCCTGGTTCTAACCTGGTTCGAATTCGAACCGAACCGGGCAAACCGGTTTTGTGCACATCCCTACTTTCAAGTCCTCCGGTATAGAACCTGATTGCAGGGATAAGTTATATATTTTAGCAAGCAGGTCGGCAATTTTACATTTGAGTTCTTTGAGGACTCTTGGATGGATGCCATCTGATCCTGGTGATTTGCTAGTTTTCAGTTTTTCAAGTAGAACATCATATCTTCTATCTGACTCAGCTCTTTAGCCTCCATCACTGAAGAGCCTGGTTTAGAAACAGGTATATGCTCAGTATCCTCTGCCGTGAAGACTGATGCAAAGAACTCATTTAGCTTCTCTACAACCTCCATATCCTTCTTAATAATTCCTTTCACTCCCTCATTATCCAAAGGTCCAATCACCTCCCTGGCAGGTTTCCTGCTTCTGATGTATTTAAAGAAGTTTTTTTTATACCCCTTGATGCTTTTAGCTAAATGTTACTCAAACTCTCTTTTCGCCTCCCTAATTGTCACCTTGCATTTCTTTTGCCAGAGTTTGTGTTCCTTTCTGTTCTCTTCATTTCAGAAGGAAGTCTTCTTCCCTTTTATGGCTTCCTTGACAGTACCTGTGAGCCATGCTGGCATCCTCCTGGACTTAGTGGTACCTTTCTTCCTTTGGGGTATGAAATCTAACTGGGCTTCTAGTATTGTGGTTTCGAGTAAACTCCATGCATTCTGGAGTGAAGTGACTCTCCTGAATTTCCTTTTCAGCTTCCTTTTCACCATACTCATTTTGGAGAAGTTTCCTCTTCTGAAATTAAAAGTGTCTGTGTTAGACTTCCTTAACGATTCTCTCCCCGCATGTATGCTGAATTTGATTGCACTATCGTCACTGTTTCCTAAAGGGTTGATGAAACTGACATCATGCACCAGGTCCTGGGTGCCACTCAGGATTAAGTCCAAGGTCACCTTCTCTCTGGTTGGTTCCAAGACCAGCTGTTCTAGGACACAGTCATTCAGCATATCTAGAAATCTGACTTCTTTGTCACCTGACTGTGAATTTACCCAGTCTATGTGTGGGTAATTGAAGTCACTATTATTACTGCCCTGCCACTCCTTGATTTCCTGCTGCAACTCCCAGTCACAGACAGCATTTTGATCTGGAGGGCGACAGCACGTCCCCAGTAGGACATTTCCTTTCAGGCCTTGTATTGTCACCCACAGGGTTTCTGTGGAGGCCTCCAGTCTACCTAGGTTTTCTAGCTTGTTAGATTCTATCCCTTCTTTAACATACAGTGCTGCTACACCCCCAATTCACCCCTCCCTGTCCTTTCTATACAGTTTATATCCAGGGATAACAGTATCCCACTGGTTCTCACTGATCCACCATGTTTCTGCTATGCTCACTATATCTATTTAGGACACAGTTTTTGACTGTGTGAATGTCCTCAATGTGTTATTGCATGTTCTAATCCTGGTGAGCTGCCCAGAGAACAATTTGTTAGGAGCAGCTAACAAATAAAGTTTATTACTATTATACTATTATTATTAATTTCCAACTCATTGAAGTATGCAAAGGTTATTGAAACATTGACAAAGGCCTTTCCCGGGTGCTGATGCAATCCGTGGGTTCATTCCTTAGTACATGGAGAAGAATAGCTTTTTACAAATGCAGAAATCTAAAGTTCCAACTCATTGAAGTATGCAAAGGTTATTGCAAAGGTTACACAAATGCAAAGGTTACACAACAGAAATCAACATAATTGATGATTCAATAACAATGTTGCCTCCCCCACTTCCAAACTATCCCTCCAGACAGGTCAAGTTCCCCATGCAACAGAGAGACCTGGAAGAGATCAGTACACACCAAATCAGCACACCCCATCATCATATGTGCAACTCAATTATCTACAGTCCAAATCTGAAGAGGAAAACACAAAGATACACCCGCCCGAGATCAGGTTTGAGCTTGAAGAAAGGACAATGTGACAAAGGACAAGTGAACAGTGAGTAATCAGAACACTCTCAGTTGTACACATTAGTGACGCTGGGATGAAGGGTTTCCCCACTGCCTCAGGAGGGATCAGAGATCTCATCTGCTGAGGCTTCAAGGATGGGAGGGCAGGGGAAAGGAGAAGACACCTGTAATGGTCTTTCAGCTTGTGATGCCCGTGCAAGTGGGGGAAGAGAAGGTGTGTGCTACGTGTCCTTTTCTTCCCGACATCTTTCCAAGAGTCTCCAGACAGTGAAGGTTCACATGGCTGTTGGAAAGTATGTTGGCCGAACCTGCTGGTCCTTGGCACAAGCAGCGATCACCGCTCATTTCTGTGCCGCCTGATCCTGCCACTGTCTGGTTCCCAAATTGCATCCCCCCCAGAAGCCCAGCATTGGTAACTGACATCTGCAGTTGGGCTACTGGAGAAAAGTGTGGCTCAGGAATCAGAACCAGAAACAGGCTGCTCACACTGGGAGAGTGTCGAGAGCTGGCCTTCGACAGTCTGCTCTGCCGGAGCTGCTCTGCTATATATGGAACCTTGACCCAGAATCAGGCTGTCTATGGAGGATTTCGCACCGGGGTCCCCACAAACATGAAGTGTTGCTACGGGCAAGAAGCAGCCTGCTTCCAACCTAAATCATTCACAGACAACCTGATTCTGGGTCAGAGTTTTGTACGCTGCAGAGCAGCTCCAGCAGAGCGAGCGATTGAAAGACAGCCCTCAATAAGCCAGCAGCCACGGGAAGCTGCCCAGTATGGAGTGACAGGGCTTTGGATTGGGGCCCGTTTCCTTGCTGAAACATTCCTCCGGCTCAGGCCTGCTCAACCTTGGTTCGGCCCTGCTCTAACTGCTAGAACAAACATCACAGCCAAATGCGACTGACGGGAAAAAAAACAGGAGTTTTACCAGTACCCCTGCAAAAGTGCTGCCTGTGAGTGCAAGTGCATTTTGGCGGGTGGGCGACTGCCATATCTGTGGCAGCAGCGACACGGTCTTACCACATAGCCATTGCCAGCATATCTCCTAAGGTGCTTTGTGGGCACACACAGTCTCTCTGTCTTTTTCTTTTGAGGATGTTTGTGCTAGCTAAATGAAACAAGAAACCGATCTCAGATTTAACCGTGCATTGCTATACCGGCAATATCTACATCTGGGTGGGTTGGGGTTTTTTTTGTTGGTAGGATTAGTTCTAGTGATGGCAGCTTACCTAATTGGCTGAGGCAGTTCTACTGCCCAGGGAGAAGTGCTGGCTCACCCGACAGGAGAGGAGAGCTGGTCTTGTGGTAGCAAGCATGACTTGTCCCCATAGCTAAGCAGGGTCTGCCCTGGTTGCATCTGAATGGGAGACTTGATGTGTGAGCACTGCAAGATATTCCCCTCAGGGGATGAAGCCGCTTTGGGAAGAGCAGAAGGTTTCAAGTTCCCTCCCTGGCTTCTCCAAGATAGGGCTCAGAGAGATTCCTGCCTGCAACCTTGGAAAAAGCCGCTGCCAGTCTGTGTAGACAATACTGAGCAAGATGAACCTATGGTCTGACTCAGTCTATGGCAGTTTCCTATGTTTCCTATGAGAACTAGGTGGCTGCCTAGGGTGCCAAGTGGGGAGGGGTACCGACAGCTTGGGTCATGTGCGTGCACCAAAGTCAGCCAGCTAGTGGGCAGGCGGGCACACCACTGGAGCCAGCCAGGGTGGGCGACGATGACTGCCTGCCTGTGCAGGCGAAGAGGATGGGGGAGTGCCAGGCTTTGCCTGGGGTGCCCCCAATCCTTGGGCCAGCCCTACAAGGGAGCACTGAGAAAGAGATCAATGGGCAGACTGCTTTACAGTGGTGGAAGTGACACCCAGACACAAAGCTGAAAGCACCTCTGTTCAAGTGCTCTCTGGCACATCTGCACTAAAAACATACACCAGTTTCAAACTGGTTTAACGATAAATGGCTCCCAACCAGTGACCTTGGGGTATTTTAGCTGTGTGAAGGAACTAAGGATTCAAAGAATTCAGTGCATGCTGATACTACTGTCCCTCCCCTCCCCCTTTTTTAGGGAAGCTATGACAGATAAATTGATTTCAAATAAGTAATAATCTGAAAGGCAGGTGTGCCACATTGTTATGGATTTCTACCCAAACAGGGGGCCTTACTGGGTTCCCCTCACCCTAAACAGCATTCTGGAACCTGACATTTACAGTGAATGATTGGATTGATTTTTTAAAAAAAAAAACTAATCAGTTTTTAGAGCCAGCTGCTTCTCTTACCTGCTAAGATTTAACTTGGAGGCTCTCCAAGGAACTGAAGGGAAAATATTAGAAAGGACAGAAAGAGAGTTTTACAATGGTCGGTCAGTGAGCCACCCCATGTGGCATCTTGGGTGAGCTGCCTACAGCTGACACCAACTGGCTTTGGTTGACTGAGTTGGCAACTTCTAGACAGTGAAGACTGCATGTAGTTAGAGAATGACTTTCTGTCACTTGCTCTCTACATGCAATCTGCCCAAAGCACAGATAAGGCACTCTTGGACCAGTAAATGGCGTCGGGGTGGGTGGAGGGGAATGCAGCAGTCTTGTATCTCCACACGCCACCCAGCTGGTAAAATCCAAGTCCAGACATAGCATATTGCATGGCAGGAGTCCATAAACCTTTGGCATTTGTCTTTGGAATCACCACTCTCAGAAAGGCATGTGTAAAGTGCCATCGTTGCTACAGAGAGTCCAGTTCACATCTCTAGGCTTGCAAGAGTGAAACATGATCCAGATGTTGGTGAAAGGCACCAGCAGATCACCTGAAGGCACGTTTGCAGCAGACCCAAACAGCAACAGAATCTGGGATTCTTGGGGAGGCATAATCAATTGCTGGTGTCAGTCTCTTTTCGCTCATCGTGTTGCTTCTAGGCCGATTTTTAAGATGCAAGTTAGAAGTAGGCAAGTTGGGCTTTAACATTAACCGAATAAAGTGACATCATAGTTGGCATTTACAAAAGGGGACCTGCTTAAAGCAAGACTCACTTGCTGCCTAGTGCATGTCCCTGAGGTCCATTCTCCTCAGCAATATACTTTAAGTAGAGGGGCTCCGGAGGAGTCTGTTTCTGTGTCCTGGAAAGATGAGTCTCTGCTCAGTGGGGGTCCTTAAAAACAGCAACGGGGGGTGGGGGTGGGGGTTAACAAAAAGAAGCTCAAATTGAGTTATATACACAAGCTATAGAGAACAAGAGCCTGGAAAAGACACGCCCAAGGGCCAAGCTGGACTATAACCAGGGCTGTACACAATCTGCACGAAGCCCCCCTTGAATTCTGCAAGTTGAATTATGCAACTCTGTTTTTTTTAAAGGGCTATCATCTGATTTTTTAAAAAGTTAGTCCAAACAAGTTTTTATTGATCAAATCCACATATAAACAGTTCTGAAGAAAATAAGAGCACATACTATTTTAGAACAGTATACCTATACGTTGCAGCAGGCGCCATCTGAGAAGAGGCATTCCCTCCTGTGAGAGCAAAAAGAGAATGCCTCTAAGATGGCACCATTATTTTTTGTAAAACTAACTTTTTAAAAAAGTGCATTGTCTGATTATATTCAGGGATGCCTTTTTTGTTGATTAAAAGGTTAATTATCCAACTAAAGGTCGCAGCCCTAGCTTTTTTGGGTCTAAATTCCTTGGTTTCTGCTTGCCATAGGAAGAGAAGGAGTACTAAAGCTCAGCTGACCATGAAAGTATTGCTCAACCCCCTGCGGATTTCGAAAGATTTCACCAAACAAGGCATAAATATAGCCATAAAGGCCAGACACTCAGAAATAAAAAGAAACAAAGCTCAAACAAATCCCACTCTCATCATGGATGTGTGAAAGACTCACAGCCCTGTTTATAACTAACCCAAGATCCCACATAAGACCAAAGGACTGCACCCAGCCATTCCTGCATCAAGCCTGGAGAACGTAGCTCAACTGCCAGCTATACCAGGTGCACAAACTTTATCCCAGTTAGTATCCTTAAAGCACAGTTAAGGCAGGTGACAGTCAGTGTCAGAACAGGAGGAATGTGGAAGGAAGGAAGGAAGGAAGGAAGGAGAGACACACAGGATTGGGATGTCTTAAGTACTTGAGAAAGTGAAGGGGGGTGGGCACAGAAAGGGGGTACAGGTACGTTGTACCTGCTTAGAATCCAATACAAGCGATGGGGCCTTCTCAAAGTCTGTAAGCATAAGGACTGGTACCTGCTTTTTGACAGTGACCACCACTGAAACCTGAGATCCTTTATTACCCTGATGGATTCCCCATTAGATGTTTCAGTCTGCACTCTAGGACCAGGGAGCCCCAAGTTCAAATCACCATTCAACTATGGGCAGAAGAGCTGGTCTTGCAAGAGCAAGCATGAGTTGTCCCCTTTGCTAAGCAGGGTCCACTTCCCATTTGAATGAGGGGAAACACGTGAGCACTGTAAGATATTCCCTTTAGGGGATGGGGCCACTCTGGGAAGAGCATCTGAGATCCCAAGTCCCCACCCTGGCATCTCCAAGATAGGACAGAGAGACTCCTGCCTTGGGGAAGCCACTGCCAGTCTGTGTAGACAAAGCTAGATGGACCAATGGCCTGACTCTAAAGAAGGCAGCTTCCTACATTCCTATGAAACTCACTGGGGGACTCTGGACCAGTCACTTATCTCTTAGCTTAACCTACCTCGCAGGGTTTTTGTGAGGATAAACATAACTACGTACACCGCTCTGGGTTTCTTTGAGGAAGAGCAGGATATAAATAAATAAAACAACTACAGCCATACAGATTTTGAGAGCCCCAGAGTATACATTCTGCTTGTATGGAAAAGGATATTGCAGACAGAGTTCAGCATCTCAAGAACCTCAGCTTTTGCTTTAAAAAACCGAGAGCAAGTTTTTAACCCTTAAGGCTGTGCAAACAGGTTGGAAGATGCATGGTGAAACCTCAGAAGGCAGCAGAGAGCAGAGCATGGTTTCCTGTGGTCAGAGAGCAGGGCTTCAGTACCTTGCATAGCTCTTTGCCTCTCCTGGTGGCTAGTAGAAAGAGAATAAATTAGGAACGTTTGAATGCATTAGACAGGTCAGCAGGCCTGTAGCCAGAAATTTTGTTGCAGAGGGGCCCAAAGGTACATTGGGCAGGGGAAAGGTATGGTAGACTCAATAAACCTTATTTAAGGTTTCTTTAACTTTAGAATGCTTTTTTCTATTATACACAAATGGCGATTATCTGATAATACAAGTCCATCATGCAAAGACAAGGAAATCACGTGATGACATTTGCAACAGTTCCTTATCTCCTCCCAACTTATCCTTCCTCCTCCAACATTTCATAGCAATGAAACAAACTTGGCACTAACGATGTATTTGTGACACAGGGGGAAAGGTCAGGGGTGGGAGAAGCAAAGTGCTATTCAATCATCCTTTGTGCGCTCATTCCAAAATTCCAGAAGACTGGAGCAGGTTTATTGAATACCGCATCCTTATACATTGCCATGAGCAAGCAGAAAACCCCCAGTCACCCTACAGGCACCCCAGGCCCTACGGATCAGAAGCCCTGTTCAGATGACATATCTAGGGTTGAGGGAATGTCGGGGAGAAAGGGAGAGACCCAGGCGCATTCAGTTAAAATTATTCAGTCTTTATGGAGATTGTGCACATATACAGAGGAACCTTGATATTCACGGATCCAGCATCTGTGGATTTGCGTACCTCAGTATATGTGGGAAGAGGGGGAGGTTTTAAAAGGGTTAAATCAGAGGTGGCCGGAAGTGACCCTGGAGGTCATTTCCGGCCACCATTTTAAGGTTAGGAGCCGTTTTATGGCTCATTTTTTGGGGTAAACAAAACCCCCCACAATTTTTGGCCATTTTTTAATTCTTGGGGGGAGCATTGATGGACAGTTGGGGACCCCCAAACCATGGTAGGCCACCCCACCACTCCACATTTCTAGGGCCTTTTACCCCAGTTTTTTGAACTTTACCTGACCTCCGGGAATCTAACTGAGGAGGTGACACCGACTCAACGGAACAACTTTAATGACTCAGTATTCACGGTTTCCATAACTGCGGTAGTAGCGGAGAACGGAACCCGCACAAATGCCCAGATTCTCCTGTACAACTGTATGCGCTTCCAAGCTCCCTTCCAGCTTTCCAGAGTTCCCGACTGTGCAGAGTGTATGAAGCTGTACAAAAGTAATTCTGGGGAGTGGGATGGGGGAGCAAGTTGCTGATGTGGAAACAGAGGGCAGAGAGTGACCACGGATTGATCCTAAGGGGGTGAAGCAGCTGGCAGATGCATGCGGCCACTGCTGCGCTATTACCCCTGCACTGAGAAGGGGCGTATGCACCCAAGGGCACGGTGGGAGGGAAGAGGGTCAGTGCCAGTAGCCTTTAGCTCAGGGGCAAGGTGACCACCAAGCCTGCTCCCATCTCTGTACCACAGGCGACTGGCAGACCACTTGGCTTCTGGAAACCCTTTGTGGGGTATATCTAATGATAAACACATGTTAAGGGGTTCCACACAAACAGGGGTGTGGCAAGGTTGCTGGCACCCCAGGACAAGCCTTGGAGGGTGCCACTGAGCATGCTACGGTGCTGGTCACACACCCCTACATCAGTACATCCGCACAGGTGGCATGGCCAGTGCTAGGAATGAATGCACGGCAGACCCTTGCCTTCTCTAGCTGGTAAAGCACTTTCTTTGCTGGCTGGATGCTTCTCCTCACCCCACCCCCCTGCCTTCACTTGGCCCCAGCAGTGGGGGATAATGGAGCAAGGGGGATGTGGGGGTTCCTGGAGTTGACAAGGGGGTGTCTTGGTCGTCCCCCTAGGCCCCATGGCCCAGGGACATTTGTTTACCTTGCTCTCGTATCCCTTCGTGCCTGCACACAAGTCAAGTTGCCCAGGGCGCCACACCCACCAGGGGCAGTCCTGAACACCAGTACCAACATCCAGTCACTTGCTTGTCCCGGAACAATCCTTATAGTTAAGCAAATTAGAAGTGTCTTTCGGCTGCCCTGGTCTCATATCACATTTTGGGAAAGGAACTCTCGCCCAGCTGTCTAAACCAGGGATTCTCAACATTGGGTCCCCAGATGTTATTGGACTTCAACTCCCATAATCCCCAACCAAAGGAAACTGGGGTTGGGGATTATGGGAGTTGAAGTCCAATAACATCTAGGGACCCAACGTTGAGAATCCTTGGTCTAAACCAAAGGGAGCCAAGAAAGAGAAAGGAAGAGAGGGGCTAAAATGGTCTGTTTGTGAAGACACGTTACCTGTAGAGCTGTACGCCACGTGCCGCATGCCCCTGGCTTTCATATCCTCTGTGGTTTCTACAGATATCTGAACAGATAAATCTGGAATGGAAGATGATTTAAAAAGTTGAAATTTGGAGGGACACCGACCTACAGAAGGCTATATCACAATTCTTATTTTTGAAGAAGACGTATACCTAAAAATAGGGAACATAGCAAAGACGTGCTTGTACATTATATATTATATTTTACAAGTATATGTTTGCTATGTTCCCATTTCAATTTTTATTTTAAAAAAAATAGTATGCATCATACGGACACACAATTGTCAGGGAGCCGCAACAGGCTGCAAGTCCCTGTTGAGCCATGACCGAGGCTATGCAAATGGCCAGGGTGCATGCGCAGTGGCCTAAAAAATGGCCACCGCCACCAGAGAAAGGGCTGGAATGGCCTGAAAGTGGGCCGGAATGGCCTACAGAAGACCACAGGGAGGCCAGAAGACCACAGGGAGGCCAGCGGGGGGTGAGGGAAATGGCAGAGACCACCTTGCGGCAGCACCCCCAAAGCCACTGGACCTGGCGGTGGTTGTTGTTGTTGTTTTTTAACTGGTTCAAATTCAAGCCATCTGTTTGAGGGCACAAAACGAAACATCCCCAGTTTGGTTCGAGTCTGGGTCAGACTTGAACCAAGCTGGGCAAAACAGTTCTGTGCACACCCCTAATTTCAGTAATGGCAATCAAATGGTTATCTGGAAAGGTTCAGAGTGAACTGTTGGACAAGTTATACTTCCTCAGCATGTCCAAGTGTTGGCTGCAAAGACCATAATGCACTGGACCTTTTCTGAGGGTTCCTGCCTCATGGCAACTCAGAGGTGCCAGAGGGCGAGTGCTTCCCCAGTCAAGCTCTTCCCTCCACAACATTGCTGGACTCCTAATTTGGAGAGGTTCCCTCAGAGTTCACTTCTGTTTGTGCTTAGGATGTGAGCATTATTATTCTTTCAGAAATCCAGCATGTGGGACAAAGTTTGCTATCCCAGAAATATCCTTTGCTTTCTCTGTGCTCCACCCAATACACACAGAGGTCACTGGAGAAGCTAGCCAGGTCTTCCTCCTACCTTGCTTGCACACAACTGGAAACTGGAAGTACACACAGCTCCCAAACCCGGATAGAACATAATTTTTGTTTGTGTGAATGACCTCTCAAGCTCTCTGTAAACTGGGTTCACAGTTTGCAAGTATTCCTCCTGTACCACAAAATGACCCTACTCCTTCTATCGCCTCTCCCTGCGCTGCTGCTCACCCGCACCACCAATTTGCCTCCTGCCCATCCTCCTGTCTGCCTCCGTCTCCTTGCATGTGCCGCTAGTTCACTTGCCTCTGTCTCCTCAAACACCATCAGCCCATCTCCCATTTGTTCACTTGCCTGTCTGCCTGCCCACCATCCCTTCTTGCTTATTGGCTACTAGTGTGGTGGCTATAGGCCACCTTCAGCCTCAGAGGCAAGATACTTCTAAATACCAGTTGCCCTCACCTCTTGCCTGTGGGCTCCCCAGAGGCATCTGGTGGGCCACTGTGGGAAACAGGATGTTGGACTCGATAGGCTTTGGGCCTAATCCAGCAGGGCTGTTCTTATGCTTCTGACCCTCATGGAGAGTGGCACATGTTGGGGGAGGGTCACGTGGTGGGGGAGAACACACAAGCTCCTCACATGCTAGCCATGCCCCTGCTCAAAAAGTATCCAAGAGAACTGCCTATCTTATTGGAAGGTATAATTCCCTAGGCTTTTCCAATGGGAGCATTTCCCCACATTTCCCAGCCAATGCAACTATTTTCCCCAAAGTTTTTTATTTTTCTGGTAACATGGGTGAGGTCTGGAACCTAGCTGCCAAAAAAGTTCCCAATGCAGTTTACATAGATATAAATAAATAAATAAAATGGCTTCCTGTCCCCAAAGGGCTCACAATCTAAAAAAGGAACACAAGATAGACACCGGCAACAGCCACTGGAGGGATGCTGTGCTGGGGATGGATAGGGCCAGTTGCTCTCTCCCTGGTAAATAAAAGAGAACCGCCACTTTAAAAAGGTGCCTCTTTGCTCTGTAAGCAGTGGCCTAAGGAAGAGTAAGGAAGTCTCCCAGCTTTTATGAGCTGCCCATAAACCCGAGACTCTCAAACTGTGGGGAAGGGCCTCATTGTACGTTTAGGCTTGCCAACTCCGATTGAAGCTATACTTGGAGATTTTTTCCCCTTAATATTTTTCACACTATCAAGCCATTCAAATTTCAAGGACTATTTACTATCTTCAATAGTCATCTGGAAATGGATGCCCATTTCCGGAAACTTCAGGCCACTCCTAGAGGGCCAGCAACCTCTGCATTTGCACTGGCAAAACCGAGACACCCGGAAAGGGATGTGAAGTTCCAGGACAGGAAGTGGTTGCAAAGGTGAATTTTCCTCACTGAGGAAAAGGTGAGTTTGACACTGCAGCACCCCTGCCTTCTTGAAGACAGCCCTAGAGAGAAACATCTAGAGAATGGGGCCATAATGTTTGGGGAAGGGAGAAGGGAAGAGAGCTGGTCTTGTGGTAGCAAGCATGACTTGTCCCCTTAAGCTAAGCAGGGTCTGCCCTGGTTGCATACGAAAGGGAGACTAGAAGTGTGAGCGCTGTGAGATATTCCCCTTAGGGGATGGAGCCGCTCTGGGAAGAGCATCTAGGCTCCAAGTTCCTTCCCTGGCATCTCCAAGACAGGGCTGAGAGAGATTCCTGCCTGCAACCTTGGAGAAGCCGCTGCCAGTCTGTGTAGACAATACTGAGCGAGATGGACCTATGATTTAACTCAGTATATGGCAGCTTCCTATGTTCCCTGTGGCAGGCAGGACCTTTTTGCTCATCAGCCTTTCTACTCCCTTCCACATCCTCACACGTAGCAGGTTGTACATATGTAAGAGTGCTCAAGTTCTGTGCAAGTCACCCCACTCCCAGCAGTTTTGGATGATGCAGTTTATCTAGACCCATTTCAAACTGGCTTTCGTATGGGCTATGCGGTTGAGACTGCCTTGGTCAGCCTGATGGATGATCTCCAAGTGGCTATCGATGGAGGGAATGTGACTCTGCTGATCCTTTTGGATCTCTCTGCGGCTTTTGATACCATTGACCATGGTATCCTTCTGGACCGCCTGAGGGAGGTGGGATTGGGTGGCACTGTCTTACAGTGGTTCCGCTTCTGCCTCTCTGACAGATTCCAGATGGTGTTGCTTAGAGACTGTTGTTCTGCTAAGTGAGAACTGAAGTGTGCAGTCCCACAAGGCTCCATACTGTCTCCAAAGCTTTTTAATATCAACATGAAACCACTGGGAGAGATCATCAGGAGGTTTGGTGCTGGGTGTTATCAATATGCTGATGACACCCAGATTTACTTTTCTGTGCCAACCTCATCAGGAAATGGCATATCTTCCCTAAATGCTTGCCTGGAGGCAGTAATGGGCTGGATTAGGGATAACAAACTGAAGTTGAATCCAAGTAAGACGGAGGTACTGACTGTGGTGAGCCAGGACCCAAGAGATGGTTTAGATCTGCCTGTTCTGGATGGGGTTACACTCCCCCTGAAAGATCAGGTACATAGCTTGGGAGTGCTCCTGGAACCAAAGCTCTGCCTGGTTTCTCAGGTTGAGGTGGTGGTCAGGAGCACTTTTTATCAGCTTCGGTTGATATGTCAGGTACATCCATTTCTAGAGGTGAATGACCTTAAAACAGTGGTACATATGCTGGTAACCTCCAGGCTTGACTACTGTAATGCGCTCTATGTGGTGCTGCCTTTGTGCATAGTCTGGAAACTACAATTGGTACAGAATGCGGCAGCCAGATTGGTCGCTGGGACAACACGAAGGGACCATGTAACACCAGTTCTAAAAGAACAGCACTGGCTGCCAATATGTTTCTGGGTGAAATACAAAGTGCTGGTTATTACCTATAAAGCCCTTAATGGCTTGGGTCCAGGCTATTTGAGAGAGCGCCTCCTTTGTCATAATCCCTGCTGCCTGTTACGATCTTCTGGAGAGGTCCGGTTACGATTGCCACTGGCTCGTTTGGTGGCGACCCAGGACCGGGCTTTCTCTGTGGCTGCCCCAGAGCTTTGGAATAAGCTTCCTGCTGAAATGAGCATCTCCTTCTGTTTGTTTTCAGGAAGAACCTTAAGACTCTCTGGTTCTCTCAGACTTTTAATTATAATAATTATTTTTAATAATTTTAAAAACTTGTTTTAATAACTATTTTATTCTATTTTTATTGTGTCATGTATTGTAATTTGTGACATTTAAATATTTTAGATTTTGTACACCGCCTAGAGATATACATATCAGGTGGCATAAAAATATGATAGATAGATAAATGGCTGAAGTTGGGCTTGGGGGCCTTAACCAGGGGTGGAGCTATAACTGAACAGGAGAGGAGCAACGAATGTCCCTGAGCCCTTGAGGGAGAGGGGTCCCGCCAGTGTTCCCTCTAAGACAGGGCTGCTCAGCTCCGGCCCTCCTGCAGATGTTGGCCTACAAATCCCATAATCCCTGGCTATCGGCCACTGTGGCTGGGGATTATGGGAGTTGCAGTCCAAAAACTGGCCAAAGGCCATTCTGGGACATGTAGTCCAACAACATCTGGGGACCCAAGTTTGAGAACCCTTGACTTAGTGAGAAAGCAAATATGTGTGCTGAAATCTTGAGCAGTGTTCTGCCTCACCTAAACTGGCACCTTGAGAGAGAGAATTCTCTCCTCTTCTGCGTCAGCTACTAGGGATGTGCACAGACCCGGCTCAGAGGAGGTGGCAGGGGTCTATCTTTAAGAGCAGGGAAGGGTGCACTTACCCCTCCTGCCGCATTTCCCCTGCCAGCATCCATGTTTTTCAAAGCCCATCAGGGTGGCAGTGTACCTCCCTGCCGCCCCGTTGCCCCTGTCTTCCGGATGTGACCGGAAGTCGCCGGCATGTGTTTGTGCACATGACTTCTGGTCATATCCAGAAGACCGGGGAGGGAGGGAGATACGCTGCCGCCTCGATGAGCTTTCTTCAAGGTCTTTTGGAACTGCACCCAGGGCGCCAATGACCACTGGGATTATTTTGGTCTTTTTCTGCCACAGCCTTTCAATTTCAATTTGTAGATCTTTGTATTCTGCGATTGTTTCTATTTCTTTTTCTTCTATTCTGCTATCCCCTGGTATTGCTATGTCGATTATTTTCACTTGTTTTTCTTTCTTCTCGACTACAGTGATATCTGGTGTATTGTGTGGCAGATGTTTGTCTGTTTGTAGTCGGAAGTCCCATAATATTTTTACATCTTCATTTTCTACCACTTTTTCAATTTTATGGTCCCACCAGTTTGGCTGCAGGTAGCTTGTATTTTTTGCAGATGTTCCAGTGTATCATCCCTGCTACCTTGTCATGCCTTTGTTTGTAGTCAGTCTGTGTGATCTTTTTACAACAGCTGATTAGGTGCTTCACTGTTTCATCTGCTTCTTTACAAAGGCAGCACTTGCTGTTTGTTGTTGACTTTTCTACTTTTGCTCTTATTGCATTTGTTCTTAGTGCCTGTTCTTGTGCAGCCAGTATTAAACCTTCTGTTTCTTTCTTCAAGTTGCCATTCTTAAGCCATTGCCAGGTCTTGGTGATGTCTGATTTTCCACTTATATTGTGCAAATATTGACCATGCAGGGGCTTCTTTTTCCATTTTCCTGCTCGGTTCTTGACTTGTTCTTTCTTGTAGGCCTGCTTTCTTTCATTTTTCTCTTCTGCATCCCACCCAACTTTGCACCCTTGAAAATAGATTTTGTGCTGTACTTTGGAGCCCACGGATGATCATCCCCTTGTTCTTTGCGTACATGCAGACATATTGCACAATAGGGGCATTATACCCTATTTACCCAAATAGAAGACAACCCCGAATTTATGAGGACCTCCTAAAAAAATTGGTTTAAATAGAGAATCATCACTATTTACCCAAAAGGAAGGGGGCCCTGAATGTAAGATGACCTCCCAATGTCTAACATCAAACAGCTTAGAAAAAACCCTAGTCTTTGATTCGGGTAAATACAGAATCCAATCAGCACTGGACAATGAAAAGGGGTAATTCAGGTATCTGCAGGTGAGTCAGCTGTGTTTAAAGTCAGGCACTAAAAACCACAATCATAGTATGGAGGGCAGAAGATAGCTTCTAGCACAGAATGTGGTGTATCTTATCCCTCCCAATGCCTATGAACATATTGGGTGGGATACAGAGATGTGAAAGTTGAAATCTGCTCACACAGCTGGACCTTCACATCTCCCCTTAGTCACTGTAGCCCTATACTCTCCCTAAAAGCTGTTCCCAAGGGTCAGGGGACCCTTCAGAATGGCACTGGATACTGTATTGGGAAAGCTGGTCTTGTCCCTTTTGCTAAGTAGGGTCCACCCTGGTGGCTTGTGAATGGTAGACTACATGTGTGAGCACTGTAAGATATTCCCCTTAGGGGATGGGGCCACTCTGGGAAGCGCACCTGTATGTAACTGGCCCTATCCACCCCCAGCACAGTACCTCCAGTGATTGTTGCTGGCATCTATCTTATGGTTTCTTTTTCGATTGTGAGCCCTTTGGGGACAGGGATCCATCTTTATTTATTTATTATTTCTCAATGTAAACCACTTTGGAAACTTTTGTTGAGAAGTGGTATATAAATATTTATTGTTGTTGTATGCAGAAGCATTCAAGTTCCCTTCCTGGCCTCTCCAGATAGGACTGGGAAAGACTCCTGCCTACAACCTTGGAGAAGCCACTGCCAGTCTGTGTAGACAATTCTGAGCTAGGTGGACCAAGGGTCTGACTTGGTGGAAGGCAGCTTCCTGTGTTCCTATGGCACAGGGGCCATCAACAGAAATCGAGGGATACACTTTATGTGCCAATTCAAGCACTCTGAGCTTGCTCAAGGCACCTTCTGGATAAAAATCACAGAACTGGCTTTCACAGAGTCAGACCGCTTGAACCACATCCATTCTCTTGGCTCAATCTGGCATCACCAGCGTCCTGCCATCATTTGCGCTCCTTCACCACAGCACTATATTCATTTCAGACAGATTACTTAAAGCCGGCACGGACAGAAGTCCTTGAAATAAGCCGATACCATGTTTTGTCATGCTGGTTGGCGTTTGCAGCCCTGTGTGTAATTTGCCAGACTAAACACATGCATGGTGTGTGCAGTAAATACAGACAACCTATTCCTTACTCTGCATCTAACAGGGGAAACTGCTTTATACCAGTCAGACCACTGCTCCATCTAGCTTAGTACTGTCTATGCTGACCGGCTGTGGCTCACCAAGGTTTCAGGCAGGAGTCTCTCCCAGCCGTACATGGAGATGCTGCCAGGGATTTACCCTGCAACTTTCTGCATGCAAAGCAGATGCTCTACCACTGAGCTGTGGCCTCATACATGGGCCTCCCATCCAGATACTGACCACGCCTTGCCTAGGGAGCAAGAGGTTGCTGGTTCAAATCCCCACTGGTATGTTTCCCAGACTCTGGGAAACTCCTATATCGGGCAGCAGCGATATAGGAAGATGCTGAAAGGCATCATCTCATACTGCACGGGAGGAGGCAATGGTTTACCCCTCCTGTATTCTACCAAAGACAACCACAGGGCTCTGTGGGTGCCAGGAGTCGACACTGACTTGACAGGACAACTTCACCTTTATTTATAAAGGCCTGCCAAACTTAGCCCCTGCTCAGCTGTTTTTGAACGACAACTCCCATAATCTCCAAGCCACAGTGGCCAAGAGCCAGGGATTATGGGAATTATAGGCCCACATCTGCAGGAGAGCCGAAGCTGAGCAGCCCTGCCTTAGGCCATGCTCTGGGGCCCATGTACACCACAGTTTGACCAAAGTGCCTTATATTACAGGGTCAGTGTAAGAATGTCTGAGATAAGGCAGCCAGCGTTATCCCCTTGCTGCAGAGGCCAAGATAGGGGCTTGCTCAAGGCTACTTGAGCGAGTTCATGGCTGGAGCCAGTAAATCCTGTTTCCGAGCACTCTCACCCTGTGCTTTCACAACAGATGCAGACACAACCATGTTGTGAAAAGTGAATCAGAAGATGTCCATAGAGGAGAGGGAGCCCATCTTGCTCCTCCTCCTCCCATGCACACACATCCCTAGAGTGGGGACATAACAACGTAAGAGCCCTGCTGGATCAGGCCCAGGTTTCAGGCCCAGCATCCTGTTTCATACAGTGGCCCACCAGATGCCCCTGAGAAGCCCACAGGCAAGAGGTGAGGGCATGCCCTCTCTCCTGCTGTTGCTCCCCTGCAACTGGGATTGAGAGGCATCTTGCCTCTGTGGCTGGAGGTGACCCATAGCCACCAGACTAATAGCCATTGATAGATGTGTCCTCCATGAATTTGTCTAGGAATCAGCTGAATCCCTCTTTAACTCTTCCCATAAAAGCAAGCCTGCAACATCCAGCCTAGCATCCTGTTTCCAACATGGCCTGCCAGAAGCTTCTGGGAACTTTATGAACAAGACATGTTCTTTTGACCCCAGCAACTGCAATCAAGTGGCATACTGCCTCTGAACCTGGAGATCCTGTAGTTAATGTTGGCTAATGGTCATGCTTGTTTTCCTTTTTAAAAAAGTGCCAGCACTCTTATCTAGATTAATATATACAGCAGACCTCTGCATTCTCAGATTCAAAATCGTGGTTTCGTGTATCTGCAGTTGGGTAATTGGCACCCATTCTCAGCATACCAATCCGTGCTAACTGAGCAAAGAGATACCTTTTAAAGTGGTGATTCTCTTCTATTTAGCAAGGGGAGAGCAACTAGTCCTATCCAGCTCCAGCACAGCATCCTTCCAGTCGCTGTTGCTGGTATCTGCCTTATGTTTCTTTTTAGATTGTGAGCTCTTTGGGGACAGGGGACCATTTTATTTATGTACTTTTCTTTGTAAACTGCTTTGTGAACTTTGGTTGAAGAGCGCTATATAAATATTTGTCGTCGTAGCATACACAATTAATACCAGCAAAAAAAAAAAAAAAAGATTAAGACCCGCATATCCGCAGGTTGGGAGTCGGCAGAAATGACCTCCAATGTCATTTCCACCAGCCATTTTGTGACTAGGAGACATTTTGTGGCTCATTTTGTTTTTTAAAAAAGCTTTTAAGACCACAATTTGTTTTGCAGTGGGGGGAGAGAACAGATTTTAGTACTTTGGGGGGCACTGCTGAAGGCCCACGGATTACGGCACAGCACTTTATTTAACATAACACCCCCACCATCTGAGTGGGGTTTCCCAACCTCCAGGAAACTAACCCCAACGATACCACAGACCTAATGACTAAGTATTCACGGTTTCCTTATCTGTGGTAATGGTGGGAAGTGGAACCCCCGCGAATAGCGAGGTTTTCCTGTACATAAGTAACTAACATATGAAGTACCTCAGACGATCAGCAGCAGGTGCAGGAAGTTGCAGTATGCCTTGAAGTTGATGCATAACCCAGTAGACAGTTTTCTTCCGATGCGTGCATACTCCTGGTGGATGTAAGCACCCAGAGAGGCACTCACTCCATAGGCAACTTTGGCACCCTGGTGTCTGTGAGTCCGCTCGCGGCCCGTCGCATGTGAAGGGGGCAGTGTTCCCTCTAACAGGGATTCCCAGATGTTGTTGACAACAACTCCCAGAATCCCCTGCTGCAATGGCTTTTGCTTGGGGATTACTGGAGTTGTAGTCAATAACATCTGGGAATCCAAATTAGAGCAGACACTGAAAAGGGCATGGCGAAGCTCTGGAAGTGTCCGGCGTGGCGCTTCGGAGCTCATTTCCCAGCCAGGATCGTGGCACCTGGCAGGATTTCTCTTCGTTCCCTGCGGGGAGGAAGGGAACAAAGACAAAACCCTGCCAGGGTGCTGTGATCCCGGCCGGGAAAAGGTGCCAGTACCCAGTACCCTGCTAACTGAACAAAAGAGTCACCTTTTAAAAGTGGTATTCTCTTTTAACTGAGCAGCGGGGAGAGCAACTGGCCCTATCCATCCTCCATCCTCAGCACAGCAGCACTCCAGTGAGTGTTGCTGGTATCTAACCTATGTTTCTTTTTTAGACTGTGAGCCCTTTGGGGACAGAAGCCATTTTATTTATTTATTTCTGTCTATGTAAATTGCTTTGGGGACTTTGGTTGAAAAGCGGGCAATAAATGTTCGTTGTATTCACAGCATCACCAAAACCAACCAACCAACCAACCAAATAAATAAATACTGGGCAGACTTATCCTCCAGGAACAGAATCCTTTCTTAAAGCAATCCTGGCAAACCAGGAGTTATTCTAGAACAGGCCTGCTCAACTTTGGCCCGCCAGCTGTTTTTGGAGTATAATTCCCATAATCCCCAGCCACAGTGGTCAATAGCCAGGGATTATGGGCGTTGTAGGCCAACATCTGCAGGAGGGTTGAAGTTGAGCAGCCCTACTCTAGAATAAGAAGTCTCAGAGAGCAAAGAACACTATCAAGGGAGCAAAGATTTTGCAATGATTAAATACTTACAGAGGGAAGGTCATTAATGAGTCTTCTACCTGCCTGGCTGCACTTAGGGATGTGCACGGAATGGATGTGTGCTCCACCAGTTTCAGCAACCGGCATTCAAACCAGTTCGGAGGGTGGGGGGTTGCTTTAAATGGCAGGAAAGGCACTGCCTCCATTGGAGGCTGCCGCGATGGGAGTGAGGCCTGGAATGGGTCAAGGACTGCCCGAACAGGGTGATTTCACACATAATGGAGGTCCGGGGGTTGGGGGACGGGACCTCCAGAGATAGAGATTGCCCCCTAGAGAGTACTTTTAAAAGTACATTTTTTAAAAAAAGATTGAGCTGGGAGGAGAGCTGGTCTTGTGGTAGCAAGCATGACTTGTCCCCTTAGCTAAGCAGGGTCTGTCCTGGTTGCATATGAATGGGAGACTTGATGTCTGAACACTGTAAGATATTCCACTCAGGGAATGGAGCTGCCACTCTGGGAAGAGCAGAAGATTTCAAGTTCCCTCCCTGGCAGCATCTCCAAGGTGGGCCTGAGAGAGAATCCTGCCTGCAACCTTGGAGAAGCTGTTGCCAGTCTGTGAAGACAATACTGAGCTAGATAGCCCAATGGTCTGACTCCGTATTTGGCAGCTTCCTATGTTCCTTCCCCGAATGGCCGGGGTAGGTGGGGGTTCAAACTGAACAGGTTCGATGTCGGACCTGTTCGAACATCCCTGTTTATATCCCACTTTTCCAAGCTGTCTCAGAGCAGCTTACTGCAATAAGCTCTGACAGTACTGCCTGACACTTTGCTGTAAAGTCTGGTAGGTGGGGGAGTGGGAAATATCAGGGGGGTGGGAGCACCTGTTACCCCTTGGAGTCATCCCTGAGGTGCAAACAGACAGACATAATTTCAATGCTGAGTCCGCTGTGGAAGCCCACTCACTGCACAGCTGATATGCACACGGCCATTTTTGAGAACTCGGGCTCAGAGGAAGCCAGTTCGACTTTAGCACAGAATCTGGATTTGCACAGCATGTGAGGGGAGGGGAGACAGATTCCTGCCTACCACAATCAATTCCAATGATTAAATAAACCAACAGTGAACACATAAAATAAAGTGCTGAACAAACACCGAGGTGGATAAATACACTGGGCACTTGGAAGAAGCCCAACGAGAGAGTGGACAGCCCGCTTAAAGCAAAGGCGTGTGTATTTTTGAACTGTGGTGTGTATTTTTTTTAACTCCCCCCCACAAATATTTCCCACTCCCCCATCTAGCAGACTGCAACTTTACAGCAAACTGCCAAGCAATATTGTCGTCGTTGATTGCTGCAGGTTTTTCAAGGTTTGAAAAAGCAGGATATAAATCTAACAGGTGGAGGCAGCTTGCCTAGGGAGCATGAGGCTGTTAGTGCGAATCCCCACCGGTGTGCTTCCCAGACTGTGCCTAGTAAATATATATTTGTAGTCACCTATAGCGGGCAGCAGTGATATAGGAAGCTGTTGGAGGCAGATGCTGACTTTAATGACAATGGCAAAGGCATCGTCTTATACTGCTTGGGAGAAAGGCAATGGTAAACCACTCCTGTATTCTACCAAGAAAACCACAGGGCTCTGTGGTCACCAGGAGCTGACACTGATTTGACAGCACAATCTTTCCTTTATGGTCCTATAGTTCGTATTAATTATTTTTTAAAAGCTTGAATTAATTATTTTTTGAAAAAAACATGTGTATTTTTGAACATGATAGTGTGTGAGGGTGTCAGCCAAGGAGAGAAGCAGAGCTGAGAAACCCACAGATTTAACAACAACAAAAACATACCCAGTCCCTCACGTCCACCCTAAGCCAGGGGCCAACACCATATCTTGTAGCAATGAATTCCGTAAGTTAATTAGGTGCTGCGTGAAATGCTCCCCTTTGTCTGCATTGAACCACCTGTAAACCGGTTGCATTATGCAAACCCACATTATGGCATTATGAGAGGAGAAATGTTTCTCCCCCTCCACATGATTCACAGTTTTAGAGGCCTCCGCCATCTCTTTTCATCCCACCACCCTGCCTGCAATAATATTTTTCTTCTATTTAAAAGCCCCAAACACAATTGGCCAGAGCTGCACAACTTTGGTCCTCCAGCTGATGAACTACAACACCCATCATCCCCAGCTACTGGCTACTGTGGCTGGGGATGATGGGCACTGTAGTCCAACAGCTGGAGGCAGTGCTCCCTATAACAGGGATTCCCAGATGTTGTTGACTATAGCTTCCATCATCCTCAGCCATTGCAGCGTGGAAATCCCTGTAACAGCAAACACTGGCTCAAGGGGCAAAGATGTACAGCTCTGTTTTAGGCTTTCCTTAGAGGAAAGATGCTCCAGCTTCCTGATCATGTGAATTACCCTTTTCTGGGCCTTGTTCTTTGCCCTTTGGTCTTCACGTACCTTCTTCACGGGTGACCATGGATGGCACCATTGTCTCGTTGCCGCTATCTGGGAGATTGCCATGGTTCATGTTCTCCTCAGGGCTGGGGAGGGCAGGGAGAGGAACACGGGGCCGAACCCTGCTCTTCCGGGTGCTAATGCGGATGATCCCTCGGACCAGTCTGCATTCAGCATCCTGCTCATCCAAGTTGTAGTCCTGAGTGATGCTGTTGATGAGGTCCGAGATCTTGTTGGTCTTCTCCAGGAAGACCGTGTCCGATGTACACTTGGCCAACTCGTCGATTTGGTGGACACTGAAGAGCTCAGTCAGCTTTTTGAAGATTAAGACGTCAATCTCCCTACTGGACATGGAGCCGCTCAGCTCTCCAAACTCAAGGTCTGACTCATGGAAAGAATAATGTTCCTCAGAGCTTCGGTGGCTGCTGGGGAAAGGCTGCTTTTCAATGCTGTTCCTGGAGGTCTTGTCTGGAAAAGGCTCCTTGTAACACGAATCAGTGTCCATGTGGGAACTAGGATTCTGGTTCTGGAAGACCGGAACCCCTTTAAGTTTCAGATCAGGGTAGCTAAAACTGCTGCCCACTGTGTTCTTTTTGGGTTGGCTCCCATTCTTTTCAGTTGGGGAGCCACTGGCAGGAGTGTTTGGCAAACGCCCGTTGGAATCACGGTTCCTTCCGTCATCTGTCAATGGCTCATTGTACGGATATGGGATACTGGCCTGGCAGTCCCTACAGCAGTCCCCACAAGTCACAATACAGCAGAATATAGCTTTGTAAGCGCTCCAGGCCTGGGACAGAGTGGGGCAGCACAGGGGCTGGGGAGTGTCTGTGGCGCCAGGGATAAAGGTGTTGGTTTCTTCCCCCTTCCCATTGAAATCTCTGGGCTTGGCTTTGAAGGCTTTCCTATCCCGTTTTGTCTTGCGGGTCGGCTTGAGCTCAGGGGTGGAGCCGCTGAACACTTCCAGGCTAACATCGCTTGCCTTAGGTGAATTGATCCCTGGCGGTATGACATCTTGAGGGGGCAGGTAATTGTTGCTTAGGTTTACAGGATGCCCTGGTCTCCTTCCAAGCATGACTTGCTGCCCTTTGGACCCCTGATGGTGGGTGGGAAAGGGGGGTAAAAAAGAGAGAGAGAGAGAGAGAGAATGAACCCATATTAAACCAGACAACCTGACCAATAGCACCAGATCCTGGAGTCTCTGTCACCAACACCACCTGTGGTGAGTAGCACGTGAGTGGTCTGCCACTCACACACCGCACGGCCACCGGTGCCGTTTCCCACGTCGTAGCCTGATGACATCACCACACTGGTGCAAGCTGGTCCCATGATGTTATTAGACTACTTCGTGGCTCACCAAGGGAGGGGGGCAGGCTGGCTGATGGCAGCATGTGACCACAAGGCCAACAGGGGTCATGAAGGCCAGCAGGCCTCAGGCCAGGAGGCTGGGAAGGGTGGAAGCCGGGCTTGGCAACACTGGCCACCTGGTGTCTGGGTGACCCATGAGACAGAGGGCAAGGGTGAACCTCTGGTGCCTCCTAGACATTTTGTCCCTCATCCTCTGCTCCATTATAGCGATATGCCTGTGATACAGTGCGTGGAATAGAGATGTAGGGACCTAGTAGCTGGTTCACTGTAGGATTTGGGAAGGGTCAGCAGCCTCTGATTGACATGCTTGCCATTGTTTCTTTCTCACTCAATTTCACACAAATGCAGGAAGAGCTCTAGCATGGGTGCTGAACACCATGTGTGGCCCTTAGATCCCGTCCTACATGGACAATGCCTGATAAAAGTCTCAGAAGCCAGAGAGGTCACTAAATAAGATTTCCAGCAGTTGTGGGGCTGGTAGGGCTTTGGTTTTCTACATGTGATTATCTTGTGACTATCAACAGCAGAAAAAATTATGCAAAGGAACAAGCTTTGCAGAATCAGAAAAATAAACTATGCCTTCTAGCTGCTTTTTCTCATTTATACAGAGCTCAACAATGGCTTTTCTTGAAGGCAGAAATATATATTAGTCCTTCCTAGAACATACACAGGCATGCTTAGAGGAACATAGGAAGCTGCCTTCTACCGAGTCAGACCATTGGTCCATCTAGCTCACTATTGTCTACATCAGGCCTGCTCAACTTAGGGCCCCCCCCAGCTGTTTTCAGACTACAACTCCCATAATCCCAGGCCACAGTGGCCAACAGATAGGGACTATGGGAGTTGTAGGCCAACATCTGCAGCAGGGCCAAAGTTGAGTAGCCCTGGTCTACACAGACTGGCAGCGGCTTCTCCAAGGTTGCAGGCAGGAGTCTCTCTCAGCTCTAACTGGAGATGTCAGGGAAGGAACTTGGAACCTTCTACATACAGATGCTCTTCCCAGAGCAGCCCAGTCACCTAAGGGGAATATCTTACAGTGCTCACACATGTAGTCTCCCAATCAAATGCAAACCAGGGTGGACCCTGCTTAGAAAAGGGAACAATTCATGCTTGCTACCACAAGGCCAGCTCTCCTCCACTCCAGCTTCCTATCTATGGAGTGATTTACCTTCTCTCTTGCCTTCTTTGGGATGAACAGAGGTTCTAAGCAGCTGCTTCATCCATTTCAGAAGATCCTATGCTTACAAAGACCAAAACAAAGAAGTTAAGTCGATTCAGAGTATAAGTTTTAATCAAGTGCAAGTTCTATGTATAATTTGGACACCAGTATACAAGGTGCTTTTAGGAATGGGTAAAAATAGATAGATCTCTGCCCCCAGCAAATTTACAAACTGTCAGGATATATCTCTGTTAGGTGTTGTAGTAACATGCCTTCTGGTGAAAACTGCAAGTCACTGTATTTACTGTGATTAGTGACTAGCAACATGTGAGGCCGATTACAAGCTGCTGAGTAATGATCTGCAGTGATTGGCCAAGGCCAGTATAAGAAGGAGGCTCAGAGAAGAGCAAAGTATCCACAGTGGCAGATGCTGCTACACTGTGGTCCACCCGGCTGAACTATGTGAACGCTGTATCCATGTGCCTGATGTATATACTTATTTATGTGTAATGGACTTACTGAGCTGCAACATCATGTGAGTGCCTTTTCTACAATATATTCTTCAGTTTAAACCCTTGCCTGTGTGTTGGAGTCTTCTTACATTTCCACTGGGGTACTGGAACGTGACTCTGCGAGCAGGGCGCAACACCAACACAAACTATCACAGACAATGAGGAAACAGAGGGAGGGGGAGAAGATAACTGTGGGCAAGTGCTGCTTGATAAAGGTTGGTCAACTCTGGAAATGATTAAGGGGATAACCCAAAGGACAAGAAAAGTGGGGAGAGAGAAGGGATTTGAAAGAGGACAGAGGTGGCACCACATATACATTCAAGGAAGCTCAAAGCTTGTTTGCTTATGAAAGGATTCAAAAGTTACTTCAGGCCTGCTGTCAAGAAGGCACAAGGTACTCCAGGGCAGTGTTCTCTCTAGGGTATGGACATGTGCACGCACTCACACATTTTCTGATATCCACTCAGTTAATTTTAGATCCTGCTCAGGTTGAATCAGGAAGGCCCCGTTCTGAATACACGTGCACCCACACTGCATTGATACTGCCACCCAGAACAAAACTTATTCCGCACACAGATGAAATAAATTAGAAAGAACACTGCTCCAGGGTGTTTTGAGTCACTGTACCTCAAGGGAAGCCTGGACTGCAACAGCTACAGAAGCCAACTAACCCACTTTCTCTATATGGTCATTCCCTTAAAGCAAGCCTGCTTGGCTTAGGTCCCCCAGCTGTTTTTGAACTACCACTCCCATAATCCCCAGACACAGTGGCCAATAACCAGGGATTATGGGAATAGTAGGCCAACATCTGCAGGAAGGCCGAAGTTGAGTAGGCCTGATCTAAATGGTGGCTGAGTCGATAATTCCACGTCCATCAAGGGTCCTTCATATGTGGGTGGTGGGTGGGATAATATAATGTTATCAAGCAGTATGATGGGAGAAGATTTAAATATATAGATGACAGGAACTGAGAATTTACACTGCAATACAATCCAGAAGCAGCAATAATCTATATTATTAATTCTCCAGGACGGGCCACGTGTGGGGACGTGGCAGAAAGGAGGTGATTGGCTGACAGAGTTCGTAAGCAGAAGCACCTGATTGGGCAGTGGGGATTCCATATGCAGATAGGGAGGAGCCTGTGAGAGCAGAAGCACCATGGTGATTGGGCAGTGGGGATTCCATGTGCAGATAGGGAGAAGGAGCCTGTGAGAGCAGAAGCACCATGGTGATTGGGCAGTGGGGATTCCATATGCAGATAGGGAGGAGGTGCCTGTGGCACTGTGGTGATTGGGCAGTGGGGAGTCCATATACAGATAAGGAGGAGGAGCCTGTGATGGTTAAAGTCAGTTGGAATGCAACTGTTACTGGTCGGAAGATGTTCTTGATTGTAGAGGAGAGGAATCTCTCTCTATATAAAAGGATAGCAGGCAGGGGTCTGCAAAAAGACGGGTTGTGAGGGAGGAAAGAGCACCTTCAGGAGAAGGAGGCTGCCGTTGTGTGAATTAGATGAGGAAACAAGATGAACAAGAGCTGTTAACTCAGGGAGGGAGAGAGAGAGATAGAACATGAAGTGGGGGTGGGAAGAGTGGGGAAGAGCGAAAGAGAGAAAAAGAAGGGAGGGGGAAGAGAGACAGAAGGAAGGGTAAGGGACGGGCCCGAGCCTGTCAGCAGCCTGAGGGGAATGAGCAGCCATGGCAGCGCTGGCAGCAAGAAAGGGCCCAGTCAACCACTGCTGCTGTTTGGGGCTACCGAGGTCATTGTCGGGAAGGTAGGCAGGCAGGCAATGGACAGGCCCGGGCCTGTCAGTGGCCTAAGGGGAATGAGTGGCCATGGTGGTAGCAGCAGCAAGGAATGGCCAGGTCAACCACTGCTGCTGCTCCTGGGGGAAGGAGCAGGGCTCGGGTGAGGAGGTCTCTGGGGATAGGGGGCTGCAGCTTGGTCAATAGGCGGCAGCAATGCTGTA
Organism: Hemicordylus capensis; assembly: GCF_027244095.1. Classification (NCBI taxonomy): domain Eukaryota; kingdom Metazoa; phylum Chordata; class Lepidosauria; order Squamata; family Cordylidae; genus Hemicordylus; species Hemicordylus capensis. The sequence continues at coordinate 11,621,752 of NC_069663.1, forward strand.
GCCACGACCAAGAAGGGTCAGGGGGATGGAAGCAACGGGATGGAGGAGGAGAAGGAGTGCAGCTCAGGTGCGGGTGGGGAGATCTCTGAGGTGAGGGGAGCAATCAAGTACTAACGTGCAGATGCTCTAGAGTGCGCAAGAGTTCCAGCATTGAAGTGAAGAGAAATAATGGTGGTGGCCAGGAGGCAGAGGTGGAGGGCCAGTTGGGGTGGCCTCTCCTTCTCACAACTGCCACTACAGAGCGGCCAGAGACCATCTTGCTCCGAGGGCAGAAGAGAAGAAAGAAGTGAGCCCACTGCGTAACAATCTAAACATGTGGCTTAATGTATTCTTTATTTAAGCTTTCTTGTTTCTATGGGAGGTTCACCTGAAAAAAGTATATAAATGCCAAACATACAAAATGTGTGTTAATAAAACTGTTCTTGACAAATATTCTTTGGATCTAGGAACCAGGCCAAAGATTTAGGAGCCAGACAATGAACACACTTGACAGAATTACTGAATTTAGTCTAGAGGGCCAAAATTGGATAAACTACAAACAGACTAACCTCAAAAACGTGTAAGACAGTTGAGCCAGGCACAACGTTTATTTATGTATTCATTCTGTTTATATACTGCTCTTCCTAAAGTGGCTCGGGGCAGTTTACATTAAAATAAAAAAGGAAGATAACTCTCTTATATCCCACAGGGAGCGTCTTCCACAACCCAGGGGTGACAACTAAGGTGGCTTGATCTCATGTCACCACCAAAAGACGGACCCCTCCTGATGATCTTGATGAGAAAGGCACTCTCTCAGGTAACCTGGACCTAAGCCATTCAGGGCTTAGGTAGGTTAAAAGGTTAATGTGTAACTTTTCTGTTCCTCAGGCCACAATTCCACACACATATCTGAGAAAAAGTCTCATTGAACACATTGGGACCTACTTCCGAGTAGACATGTTTAGCAGTGGCGGAGAACAGTCTCCTTCTGCTGTTGGACTACAACTCCCATCAACTCCCATCACCCCCAGTTCATTGCCTCTGGGGTTAAAGGGAGTTGGAGTCCAACAGCAGCTGGAGAGCCTCACGTTGGCTCCCCTGATGTATAGGACAGCACTGCATGACATTTAAGGCTAACCCAACTGCTTATTGGACGAGAGGTTCTTAGGAGATCCTAGTCTTAGGTAATTTATGGTCGTACAGTTCTTCTGCACAAAGATTGGGAGCGGGGAGAAAGTGGGGCAGCCCCCCTACCCCACTCCATCTTGTCCTGGAGCCTGCTCCAATCTTGCTATGCCCCTGATTGGAAGCTAACAAACATGATACAATATTGGAGCTATATGCTCTAAGCAAAGTGTCTCCGATAGCGCTCTTGAAATGGCATTTTCAACCGAGGTTCCTGGACACCCTTTTAGAGTGCATTAAGAGTAATCTAGCATGCATGTGTGACTGCGTCTATAAATGCCCAGCATCATTTAGACTAAGCCCTATTGAAATTAACGAGGCTTAAATTAGCCATTAACAACTTCACATTGATTTCAATGGCACTTAATCATGACTAAATCGTCTGAATGATGGCCACTGTTGAGAGTTCATTCTCTCAGCCACCATCATTAAAACCATGGCCCCATGTAAAAGAGCAGGAGAGTAATCTAGCAATTTTGCATACAGTTACCCATTTGTTTACTGTACATCTTTTAAAAAAACCAAACCACTTTCCCACTTATGTTAGTTACAGGGATGGGCAGAGGGCACTCAAGTCTATCCGAAGCCACAGGAAATCCCTGAAAAGGGTCATTGCAGCTGGTGCTGCTGGGATCTGTAGTTAATATCTGGGATTCCCTGTTACAGGGAGCACTGGTTCACACCTTCAACATTAGAGAAGGACAGGGGTTCCCAACCTGTGGTACTCCAGATGTTGCTGAACTGCAACTCCCATTATCCCCAACCTCAATAAGTTACATCTGGGGATGATGGGAATTGTAGTTCAGCAACACCTGGAGTATCACCATTTGGGAATCCCTGGGGTAGGAGAAGCTTCCTACCCTAATTCAGAAACCGTGTGAGCTCCCATTTACTGATAAGTTAAAAATAAGTTCAGAGGTGAGGAGCTTGATCATGAGTTAAGCCCCAGCTGAGTGGGACAAGCAGACCCTACCCAGATTCCATCCCCAGCTTCAGAATGAGGTAGGAAGGAAAACCGTCCTATCCAGCTGGGGCTTTGCTCATGATCAAGCTTCCAACCTTGTTATGCATGCTCCCAAATTAGGGTGGGAGGCTCCTCCTACCTCAGTGTTGATCGTGTGAACTGCCCTAAAGAGGTAGAGAGGTTGTGGCCAAGAAAGGATCGGTGTTGGTTAGAGTGGGGCAAATTATAAAGATTTTTTTTAAAGGCCTTTTAAAAAACAAAAAGACAATTGATTATGCCTCAGCTGGCTTCTTGGATTTTCACTGGCTTTGCCTTACATGCCTTCAAGCCTATTTTTGCAACCCTACAGTTAAATATTTATGATAGCCAAGATTTTTAGGATGTGGAATTGTGCACAAGGTATTAAAATCTGCACTTGTGCAATACTTTTGTGGCATACACATCAATGGTGTACCTGGAGCACCTTCTCTAGCATGCCCTCTCTCTGCTCTGGATATGACTTCCTTGGGAACCAAGGCTGACAGCAGTGAGTAGCAGGACCTCTTCTGTGCTGGCACCCTCTTCCCCGACAGGCTTACATGTTCACCAAGGCTTTTAAATTCTGATTTTCAGATCTGATTTGATTTTTAACTAATTTTAAAATGAGTTTTTAAACTGCTTTGTATTGTATTTTGTATTTTCTTTCCTTCCTTTTTGTCTGTTATGATTTGTGTTTTTATTGTATGTTTTAATCCTGTGTCGTGAGCCACCCAGAGAACATTTTTAATGGAGTGGCTAACAAAGTTTATTCCTTATTATGGCCAACAAGCTGAATTCAATTAGGAAGCAAGATAAAATCTTCCTGTTCATAATGGCATTTGGCCAACTAGCTGATCTTGAATTGTTTTGCTGCTCCTAGGTAGAGCATTTCTCAGCTAAAGGGCAAAGAGGCACCTTTTAAAAGCACTGGTTCTCATATATTTAGCAGGAAAGATCCATCCCCAGCACAGCATCCCTCCAGTAGCTGTTGCTGGTGTCTCCCTTGTGTTTCTTTTTAGATTGTGAACTTTTGGGAACAGGGAATCATTTCCTTATAACTTTGTTGTATAAACCACTTTGAGAACTGTTTCTGTTGAAAAGAGGTATATAAATATTCTTATTAACAGGGCTGCAGAAATCCACTAGTCTACTAGTCTGATGAGTGAAAAATGATGCCCGATGAGTGAAAAAAAGTCCAGATGAGCAATGTACCAACACAGCTCAACAATTTTGTCTGGCTGATAAACTGAGCCAACATTTCTTCACCCCTGCTTATTAATAATGTATAGATTTTAGGTTTTGTTTTATTGATTTAAAAATAACTCACTTCACCAACCATTTTAAGAGCCTTTTTGATTGGTGGCATAACATTTTTTTAAGAACACATACATGAAAAAGGACACATTTTACATACTGACAAGCAATATACAAGTCAATAATGAATCAGGGGTGTCTCAGCAGAACTAGGAGTATATAGAACCAGGTGTAAAAAGGCAGCTGAGCAAAGAACTAATTAATTTCCATCTGCTATTGGATATAGATGCAGGAAAATCCAGAACAACATGAATGCATGGTGAGAATTAAGGGCTTTGGAAGAGTAATGAGGGACAACTTAGGCTCAAATCAGAATGTCCTTGACAGTCAGGAACAATTAAGGTATATGGCCAGCATTCAGTGTTGAACATTGGTGTTACTGAGATAGTACCATTAACATTGCTGCACAGTGGGATCGACGAATCAACAAATGAGACTGCCTGAAGCATGTGTTGAACAAACAGAAGATCTGACTACTGAATCCCCTTCATGCATTATTCTGGAATCACTGGATCATGTCACCCCTGCTGTTTGACATTTTAAAAATTCCCTGATGGTGATTTGTCGCCCACACCCACCACACCTTGTTAACTCCTGTTACTGCCCAGTTGACTTCTTCTACACACCTCTCTTCCAACATTTAATGCAAGCCTTTCCCACTGAGCCACCAAGGACTAGAGCCAACAAAGTTAACAGCTTTAGGAGCAAGTCAGTCACTTTGTTTTGGCAATGGTTCCACTGTAAAGAAAATAGCTAGAACTGAGCAGGTGATGACCTATCAATGCTCTGCAGGAGGAAAATCAAGGACAAGACAGATTAGTTACTCTGTAGCCCATCATCTTCCCACCCTTCATTCCCCAGAGCCTCTGCTAAACTGGGTGAAGAGGCAGTTTTTGAAGTAGTGGCTCTCATATTTAGCAGGTGGCGGCACTTAATATTCAATTCAGTTCAGCTCAGCTTCTCTCTGGTGACTAATGCTGATATTTTCCTTGTGTTTCTTTTTAAGATTGTGATCCCCTTTGGGTATTTTCTCATTCCCTCAGCTACTTAAATTGCTTTGCAATCTATCTATCTAGAGATGTAGTAAACAACAATACAATCTAGATTGTCCCTGAATGGTAATCGGTGGATTCTTTTCTTACTTTCAGTGAAGATTGACATGTATGGTAGCTGTATGGATTGCAAGGGCAAAATAAAGTGGTAGCAGTTTTCTGGATTAATTCATCCAGATATTTTAAGAAAATTGATTTCAGTTATGCTTACAAGAGCCTTGTGCATTGCAGAAAATCTTCAGGAAATGGGCAAGCATATTCTCAAAGATATTTTTGTGATTCAGGAAGAGCTGTGTGCCTGCTCCAGGTGGGGAAATGGAATGCAGCCATGTAGTAAAATCTGGTGGAGCAGTGGGTGACCGACCAGTAAACAAATTGTTGGAAAGCAGAGCTATGTTGGATTAAATTAGCTTCCACATCTTAAAATCTCTGTACAACTCTGTGCTAAAGTTGCAGTCCTAATTGTTCTTATTTGCAAGTGAATCCCAGAGAAGTCAAGAGCGCTCCGAACCATCCTAACCAAGCAGGGAGGACTGGGGGTGTTCAAATCTTGTCTTTGGGGTGGGCTGCACAATTTCGGCCCTTCCGCTGGTTTTAGACTACAGCTCCCATCCTCCTCAGACACAGTGGCCAACAGTCAGGGATTATGGGGATTGCAGTCCAACATCTGCCACAGGGCCAAATTTGTGCAGCCCTTGGAGCGGGGTGGGTACTACTGAAGAAACACCAGAGGCACTCTTACCCGCCACCCCCAGCCTTTGGAGCCAAAGTCCTGGACAACCACAGCCCCTGGGGGTCTCCAAATCCTCTTTGGTCTGTCCCAGGTGGTGTGGTCACCCAGCAGAGCATGATGATGCTTAATTTGCAAGACGGGGGGGGGGGGGTGCTCCAAAGGCCTTTAGGTCCAGGCTCCAAAATTTCCTAGGTGCACCTTTGAACAACACACCCCTGCATTGCTCGCCCTGAATGCTGCAGTTCCAGACATACTTACTGAAGAGGGGATCCCCAACGAAATCCAGACGACCTCCAGGTAGACGTGCGCAGGGCTGGCGTGCAAGTGTTGATCTCGTCTAGTAAAAGAGCGAAGACCAGCCTTCCTGCAGCTCGGTAGGCTTTGGAGACGGTCAAAGCGGCGCACCTTCCCCAGCCGGGCCGGCTCCCCGCAAGCTGGCCCCGGCCCCTCCTCCTTTTGATCGGAAGATTCCGTGGGTGGCTGCGAGAAAGGAGCCCCCTCCTAATAATTTGGGGCGCGGCAGCACGCAGGTGAGGGATGGGGGCGCTGGGAGGGGCGACCGGCGAGGCCTGGTGCTGGGGGGGGCGCCTAGCTCACTGGGGGACCCCAGCGGCGCACTCGCCTCGCCTCTTCAACCCCACCGGTCTCTCCGTCCCCCCAGCCCCGCCTCGGCATTACCTGCCCAGCCAGGTGAACGGCGTCCAATGCCCCTCCCTCACCTGAGCCCAGGTGACGTCACGGGACGGTGGCTTCCTGGGACGCACTTCCTCAGGAGCCAAACCCGTCCTTTCCCTTCCACGCCCCCAGCGCGCTCTTGCCCTCCTTTGAACGCGCGGCAGCCGAAGTTTTAAAATAAAACCAAACCAGAGAGATAAAAACGATGATAGCAAGAAAAGCAACACATCTCTAATCCCAGATAGTTCTGGGCTTAACCCTGCTGGCGAATATCAGAGTTGAAGGGTCTTTCTCTGCAGTTACTCTGGGGTGAAGGTAGGGCACTCTGTACATGTTCAAAGGCATTACTAGTTATTTCTTCGTATTCCCAACCTCAGAATGGGGTTGTCTTGCCTCTGGAAACTGTTTTCAGTGTTAAGTCCTGTCCACTAAGCCCCGATTTAATGTATTAGGGGTCCGGGTCACTGATAAAATTGCAACGGAGAGGAAGAGAGCTGCAGAGTTGGGGAAAGTTGTAATAACGGTGTGAGCATGTGCTGTGTCTTATTTCTCTCTCTCTCCCCCCCCCACCCTTCTTTTTCCTATGCAATGGAGTTCCCTTCAGAATTAATAGTTATCCCATTTTCCTCAACAGGCATTAACTTGCCAGTGTTTCCAAAGAGACAGTCTGGTTGAGAGGGTGATTTATAAAGCAATTCCAGTTCTCATGATAGCTCCTAATCTTCTTTCTGCTTTTTCACAAAGTACCTCAATATCAAGGTGCCTCTGAATACCAGCTGCAGGGGAGCAACAGCAGGAGAGAGGGCATGCACATACCTCTTGCCAGTGGGCTCCCCAGAGGCATCTGGTGGGCACTGTGTGAAACAGGATGCTGGACTAGATAGGCGTTGAGCCTGATCCAGCAGGGCTGTTCTTATACAAGCATTTCCTTTTTATGTCTGTGAAGTACTGGGAGTCAATAGCCCTGCTCACACATTATGTTCAATGCATGTAGAATCTCTGTGCAATGTGTGCATGTGCAGATCTGTATGGATGTACCGTTCTTTACAAGTTATGTTGAATGCAGTGGCGCTCTTTGGACTGGACTTCCAGGCAGAGGTCCAGTCTCCTGCAGGCCTGGGGGGGCCTCCAAATGTTGAGTGGTCCACTAATCTAAGTGACAGGACTGTCCCTGCAAGATGTGGTATCTCCCTGCCAGTCAGTGGGAGGTATCTTATTCCGAATATCTCTCCCCTCCCCCGCAAAAAAGTTTCCAGCTTTCCCTGAACATGTTCTGGAATAAAGAAGAATGCATAGCAGCTTATCTATTGGCAGCGGCAGCAGGGTAGCCCACAAAAGGCCTTTAAGTCCAGGCTCCAAAATTATCTAAGAGCACCTCTGGAATGCATGTACAGCACACTCTATCTGTACTATGCACCTGTCGGACCTGTAACCTGTTTCACTTTCAAAATGAATGCCTATACAGTCATTTACACTGTGTACATATACATGCCTACAGACACCTGAACATACAAACAACATCCTGGGTCTGCTCACACAGTCATTTGAATCTAGATTATGGGTTACTGATGTTAGTGTGATTGTGTGAACGCATGCCAAGTTAGGAATCTCAGATTCATTTCAGGCCATTAAACAACCATAGGAAGCTGCCATATACTGAGTCAGACCATAGGTCCGTCTAGCTCAGTATTGTCTATGCAGACTGGCAGCAGCTTCTCCAAAAATCTCTCTCAGCCCTATCTTGGAGATGCCAGGGAGCAAACTTGGAACCTTCTGCATGCAAGCATGCAGATGCTCTTCCTAAAGCAGCCCCATCTCCTAAGGGGAATATCTTACAGTGCTCACATGTCTCCCATTCAAATGCAACCAGGGTGGAGCCTTCTTAGCAAAGGGGACAATTCATGCTTGCTGCCATAAGACCCACTCACTAATGCTGGTAACCCACAGTCAACTTAGATTCTGGGTTATTGTGGTTAAGGTTTTTTGGTGTTTTTTTTTTTAAACTCCTGCTAGCTAGGCAAAGAGGCACCTTTTAAGTGGTGGCTGTCATGTGAACGACACTTAATTCACCGTTTGTGTCATTCACTCAAAACATGCATGCTGAATGCACATACAGCCCTGATCAGAGTGCATACATTACCCAGGCCTGCTTGTTAGAGGTTTCCCCAGGTTCAGGCATCTTGACAAAATGCAGTACAGTTACTGTCTCCCCGCCCCCACCCCCAAAGCTTCTTCCCTGTAACAGCTGCACTGCAGGCAAGAATTCAACATGTATAGCTTTCCCCAGCACTAAATCACTATGCTGGGAAAATCTGTATCTGTTGGCTTTTTACCCATCAAGAAAAAGTACCCTGCAGGAAACAAGCACAGACCACAGCACCAGGAGGAAGTTCTTGCTCCTTATTAGGACTCCTTGAGTCAGGATTCTGGCCTGGGATCTGTTATTTATTTATTTAGTATATTTATATATTGCCCCATACGAAAAAGTCTGAGCCGTTCACAATATAGAACCAATTAAAACATTAACATAATTAAAACAATTTAAAATACAATAAAAACTAACTTATTGATGTTCATTGTGACTTTGAAGGAAATTGCTGCTTGATCTTTGCATATTTTTGCTTTCCACATGTCAGGGGGCACTGATACAGATCTCTCTCATCACTGGGACCTAGTTAATTAACTAAGTTAGTGTAGCAGAGCTTTCAGATCTTTGAGATTAAAGCTGCTCCAAAAAAAAGCATCTTCTTAAAAGGAACAACAAACACCCAGAGGCCCACTAGATGGCAGCCTAGACCTGTTTGCTTTTTAATCTTCTGTTCCTTGTAGGGCACACCTAAATTTTACAATAAATCTCCAGCTAGAACACCAAATATTGACAGGCTCAATTTTTAAAAATGCATTTCTCTTGTAAACCTTTAGTTTAGCCTTCTGATAGATTACTTTATTGCAATCATTGACCAGAACCAACAAGCAGATAGCCATCAACAGCAAAATCGACATTTTAACAAGTTAAGACAGAACTAGCTTATGCCACGCAGATCATCTGCATTCTGGGACCTTATCCCCACCCACCCCCCTCACTCAGCCAGCCCCACCCCCAGCCAGAGCGGCATTGGTGGCCTAAGCTGCTCCTACTACCAGCCTCCATTGCGGCGGCCTGCTGAGTCTCCTCGTGAGGAGGATGGCCGATTGGGATGGGAGAACGGCCAAGCTGGGGATTCCCTTCCAGCCTGTAGGGATGGCCCTTCGTGTGCTCTTTCGCCCCGGCTTGGCCATCCTCCCTGCAAGGAGACTCAGCCGCGCAACAGATGGCGCTGCTCAATGTCTCTTCTTTCAGAGAGGAGAGCTGGTCTTGTAGTAGCAAGCAGGACTTGTCCGCTTAAGCTAAGCAGGGTCTACCCTGGTTGCATATGAATGGGAGACTTGATGTGTGAGCACTGCAAGAGATTCCCCTCAGGGGATGGAGAAGAGCAGAAGGTTCTAAGTTCCCTCCCTGGCAGCATCTCCTAGATAGGGCTGAGAGAGATTCCTGCCTGCAACCTTGGAGAAGCCACTGCCAGTCTGTGAAGACAATGCTGAGCTAGATGGACCAGTGGTCTGACTCAGTATATGGCAGCTTCCTGTGTTCCTTTGCTGCAGCACCTCCTCCTCAACACTCCCTCCTCAGCAGCAGCTGCACCTCTGTCCACCACTCAGCCCTACCCCACGCCTTTTCTCTCCTCTGGGCAACACTCTCTCACAAGATGTGCCATGTACCACGGGATTTGCTACATGTGACCTTAGAGTACACACACACACACCCCATCTTAAAAATCTATATACTACATATTAACCATCAGAATACTTAATCCAAGTAGTAATGCTATACTCTTAAATTTTTCAGCTCTTGCCTGACCTTTCAGGCTGCAGTACAGTTGGCCTCACTCTTCCTCCAAGGGGCTCCTTGGAGAAAGAGCAGGATATAAAATGTAAAATGATAATAATAATATAACTGTAGTCGAGAAGAAAGAAAAACAAGTCAAAATAATTGACATAGCAATACCAGGGGATAGCAGAATAGAAGAAAAAGAAATAGAAAAAAACCACCAAATACAAAGATCTACAAATTGAAAGGCTGTGGCAGAAAAGACCAAAGTAATCCCAGTGGTCATTGGCGCCCTGGGTGCAGTTCCAAAAGACCTTGAAGAGCACCTCAACACCAAAGGGGCCACAGAAATCACCATCAGCCAATTACAAAAAGCAGCTTTACTGGGAACAGCCTATATTCTGCGACGATATCTATAACAGCAGCAACAACATTGACAATAAAATTCTGGCATCCCAGGTCCTTGGGAAGGACTCGATGTCTGGATAAAACAAACCAGTCAATAACACCTGTCTGACTGCGTTAAATAAATAAATAAATAAATAAATAAATAAATAAATAATATAAATGATGTTGAAGTCTGCACAAAGAAAGGAGGTGTATCAGACTCTTGGTAAAGCCATTGGCTGCCAAAGGAGGTTGAAGTAGCCTCAAAGTTTTCAGCTGGGGAAGTTTTAATGTTTACAGGCAGGGCTTGTTCCACTCACCCTTGTGTTGCCACCCACACACACCCAGCCTCCTTCCATATCAAGCCCTCCTCCTGGACTGGTTCCTATCTCTGGCCAGTCCTCCTTTTTATAGCTCCTGATAGCTGGGGCAAGTACCTTGAGATCTCGTGAGAACTGCTCCCGATCCTGCGAAGCTATGCTGACTGTTGATAGCGAGGCAACATCTCCTTGCCAGGACCAGTGTAAACGCTTCAGGGTGGATGTATGGATGCTTACTTCTTTCCCCACCAGATTGGGTCCTCCCTGCAAGACCTGAGTGGGGGAAGGCCTGACATGAAGCTCGCCGCATTTACCCACAGCAATTGGCTCTGCTTCAGGGATCCCCTTACAAGGTATAAAACTCAGCTGATCTGCCTGGCATATTCAGTAGAAGCGAGGCAATAAAATGATGCAAATATCCTGATAGAATGGACAATATAAAAGCGCATGCATGCATGCATCACAGTTTCAATTTTCTCTGTGCCACATGGCCGTTTCCAGTCCAGAAGTGGAGTTTCCACTATCTGACCTCAAAAACCGCAGGTGGGAAAGCATTAAAGCATGCCATCGAAAATGCTCTCCACTGGCTCAAGACTGTCAGACCAGTGAGATAACTGGCTGGTATAAGATAGTTCGAGAACTCACCAGGGCTGTTTTTCCTCTGTCTGGAGTTCACTAACATGGGATCAAGCACTGAGCTTGACTCAGCTCTTGTCTGTAGGCTTCCCAGAGGCACCTGGTGGTCCACTGTGTGAAACAGGATGCTGGACTAGATGGGCCTCAGGCTTGATCCAGCAGGGCTGTTCTTAGGTTCTCCTCTCCAGTCCTCCCTGGCTCCAAGCAGATAGGTCATGTGAACGTCCTTAGTATTTTCAAAGAAAAACCTGGCCCATTTTCTGAATAAGTTTGAAAACATCAATTAATCTTTATTATAAGGTCAAAACTAACAATATTAATTACTTTTTTCCATACATATTGAATGCGTAGGAAAATCCTCACTCTGCTAATAATATTGCTTGCCACCCCTTTGCTCTCCCAAACTATTTGATCTAGAGTCGCCCCTGAATGACTGCCTGTCTTCCCTCCTTAGTATGAAAAAAACCTCTTGAAATGCTAGGCAATGAAACGGGCAAGCCAGAGTGCCTCCCACCAATGGATCTCTTTGATTATTTAACCAAAGAGAATAACCAGCCTCTTGGCTTCTAAATCAAAGGCGGAATAGAGTTGTCACGGAGTCAATTAACACAGTAAATCACATATGCCAGAAAGAGCCTTCAGCAACCAGTGGAAGGCAGTGAGGTGCACAAGTGATCCTTTGAGCACTGGGGAGTTTTAAGCATGCTCTGAGTCCTTGGTTCATCTCTGAATCGGTGGAGGGGAGGATGCTTTCCTTGCCTCTCTTCCAGAGATGCTTCCCTAACCCGAATGTCGGTCTAGAATCACTGGCTACAGCACTGGCAGGAAAGAACCGTCAGCAGGTTTGCTGCCTGAGTGGCATCCTACACCATCCCAGAGCAAAAGGCTGCACTATTAGTCAGCAGACAGAGCCGGTGCTGACGTCAAAGCTGCTTATTGGTGGCTGAGCTCCCAGATGAATAATGCTCTGCCAAAGGCCTGAAAGCATCTTCAGCACAAGGTGGGCTGCCTGCTAGTTTAAGCATCTTTTCTGCTTGCCGATTGGAGCAACCCTGGCATGTTCTAGAACTCTAGATGCTACAGTGAGATTCTGATTCTGAGATTATGTAGCTTTGCAGCCAGAGCCAGCACAAAGCACTTTGGAGTACATGAACCAGCTGGAGTGGGGGGTACCATCTGGGGGCGGGGATGAATGCTCATTCTGATTTTTGACAATGCGCGCCGTGATTTTTGATTGGATTTGTGAATCTAGTCACTCTACACCTCTAGAGGTGGGAGATAGGAGGCAAAACTGCAATTCTTTCTACTTTCAGTGTGTTGTCATGCTTTTATTGTCCTGACCACCAGGCCTACAGCATCCACATTTGCAATGGTATTTTTAAAGCTTTGGAGTACATTCCTGCCAATTTTCACTTCCGTTCTTCTGACAATGATAAACTTTTATAATCATTTTTTTGTTTTTAAAATGTTTAAAACATTTTAAAAACACAAAAAACGATTATAAAAGTTTATCATTCTCAGAAGAATGGAAGTGAAAATTGGCAGGAATGTACTCCAAAGATTACTCCATGGAGAGAGTACAACCATTTGTTCACTATGGCCCTTACCCTGACCCTAGTCTTACCCTAACCCTGCAATTTTACCCTAATCATTCTGGAGTAGAGATAAAAAAAGGGTGATCACAGAGAAAGCTGTAAGTGCAATACCACCAGCTCCAGAGGAGGTAGACATTGCCAAAAATCATCATGAGCATCCGTCCCTGAAATGGTACCAGTGGCCAAAACTTGTGGGGCCTGGCTCAAAGACTATTGGGGTCGAGACCCCCATGCACCCTCCCCAAAGCCAAATGCACTCCAGCCCTTCTCTCCCACAACTGGGGACAGCTCAAGTCTGAGACATTTTCCTGTTCAAGCTGCATCAAAACTTCTGTTCCTATCAATGAGGCCTGTGCAGGAGCATTTCCCCAGTGGATCGGGCCCTATGGGTCAGGTCTGCCTGCCTCCCACACTGCTGTCCTTAATGGCCCCAGAAGCCATTGCCTGAGACATATGCCTCCTCTTGCTTCATGGAGTGCAAGTGGCAACCTCTCTCTGCAGGGCCATTCAAGCATTTGGGGGCCACCTTCCTGCTTTAGAATGGGATAAGGTAAAGTGTGCCGTCAAGTCGATTTCGACTCCAGGTGTGGGTTTTTTTGGTAGAATACAGGAGGGGTTTACCATTGCCTCCTCCCACACAGTATGAGATGACACCTTTCAGCATCTTCCTATATCGCTGCTGCCCGCTATAGTACCAGCGGGGATTCAAGCCAGCAATCTTCTGCTTATTAGTCGAGCATTTCCCCACTGTGCCACTTAAGGTGACCTTAGAATGGGATATAGGACTTTTAAAAAGAAGGGCTGGCCTTACAACAAAGAGCAAATACAGGAATATGCATCATATTAGGATTTAGAATGTTATCCAATAGAAAGAGTTCAAAGAAATCAAGTATAGCACGAATTCACAATTTATGGGATGTGGTGATGGCCACCAGTTTGGATGGCTTTAAAAGGGACTTAGACAAATTCTTGGAGGACAGGTCTATCAGTGGCTACTAGTCTGGTGGCAGTGGGCCATCTCCAGCCACCTAGGCATGATGCCTCTCAATAGCAGTTGCAGGGAAGCAACAGTAGGAGAGAGGGCATGCACATACCTCTTGCCTGTGGACTTCCCAGAGGCATCTGGTGGGCTACTGTGTGAAACCGGATGCTGGACTAGATGGGCCTTGGGCTTGATCCAGCAGGGCTGTTCTTATGAATCTATGTGGCGCTGTTAATAAGTGCTACATATAACAGTTTTAAAATATTTGTAATGCAGAGTTCTGTGGTGAGTGAAGAAGGGGTCCACAACTTTAGGTTTAGCTCACTATGCAGCCATTATCTGTGGTTGCCACCAACCCCCTCTCTTCCCTCTGATCCTTTTCTGGCACACAGGCAGAGACCCTCTTAGGCAACAAGCAGGTCTATCAACTTAGGCTGATAAGCAGCTACGGCCATTTTTTGGAAGAGAGTGGCCTTAAAACAGTGGCACATTTGCTAGTAACCTCCAGACTTGGCTACTGCAATGCGCTCTACATGGGGCTGCCTTTGTATGTAGTCCAGAAACTGCAATTGGTACAAAATGTGGCAGCCAAGTTGGTCTCTGGGGCAACCCGAAGATACCACATTACTCCTATTTTAAAAGTACTCCACTGGCTGCCCATATGTTTCCGGGCAAACTATAAAGTGTTGGTGATGACCTTTAAAGCCCCGAATGGCTTGGGCCCAGGGTATTTAAGAGAGTGCCCTTCTCCTTCAGGACACCCACCACTTCTTAAGATCTTTGAGGGAGGACCGCCTGTGGCTGCCCCCAGCTTGTCTGCAGGGTAAGGCCTTTTCTATAGCTGCCTTAAGGCTCTGAAATGAATTCCCTGTTGTTCCCCATCTCTAGCAGGTTTTTAAAGAGCACTCAAAATGCATTTATTTCATCAAGCTGTAAATGGGTTTTTATGGTGGTGTTACTGCTGTGGCACAGTGGGGAAATGGCTTGACTACCACACCAGAGGTTGCCGGTTTGAATCCCCCGCTGTTATGTTTTCCAGACGATGGGAAACACCTATATCGGGCAGCAGTGATATATTATTATTATTATTATTATTATTATTATTATTATTATTATTATTTACACAGTTGGACAGGTGTTATTGACTGGTTTGTTTTATCCAGACATCGAGTCCTTCCCAAGGACCTGGGATGCCAGAATTTTATTGTCAATGTTGTTGCTGTTGTTATAGATATCGTCGCAGAATATAGGCTGTTCCCAGTAAAGCTGCTTTTTGTAATTGGCTGATGGTGATTTCTGTGGCCCCTATGGTGTTGAGGTGCTCTTCAAGGTCTTTTGGAACTGCACCCAGGGCGCCAATTACCACTGGGATTATTTGGGTCTTTTTCTGCCACAGCCTTTCAATTTCAGTTTGTAGATCTTTGGTGATTTTTTTCTATTTCCTTTTCTTCTATTCTGCTATCCCCTGGTATTGCTATGTCGATTATTTTAACAACAACTTCTTCTTCTTCTTCACATTTATATCCCGCTCTTCCTCCAAGGAGCCCAGAGCAGTGTACTACATACTTATGTTTCCCCTCACAACAACCCTGTGAAGTAGGTTAGGCTGAAAGAGAAGTGACTGGCCCAGAGTCACCCAGCTAGTCTCATGGCTGAATGGGGATTTGAACTCGGGTCTCCCCGTCGACCCCAACTCGACGGCACACTTTACTTTACTGCTGTTTAATTGGTTGTTTTTAACTATTTTAATTTTGATTATTATTTTAAACGGTTTTAATGTGGGTTTTAATTCTGTTTTTATTGTTTATTAGTAAACTTCCATGAGACATTTGTATGAGGTGGTATATAAGTGTAATAAATATAGATAAATACTGCCATGTGCATTGGGATTTGGAGATGGTAAGAAGCCGTGGGAGTCCCCTCCTACTGCTCAGGAAGGATTCCTGCTGTTTCTTTCCTTCTCAGAAATGGCAGCAGAAATGAGGCCTCTGGTGAGGAGATCTGTGTGGTGCTGGGTGTCCTGCTTGCCAGAGGACTGAGAGCACTTGCCACCAGTGAGCTGGCAAGTGGATCTGAAGATGCCTAGGTAGGAAACAGAGGAGCCTGTGTGGCCAGAACCTAAGGGGTATACTCGTGAGTCAAATGGGCTGTAACCCAAAATTTGGCTTTAAACAAGCTAAATCTGGCAACAGAGCTGCAAATACTATTTTATTATTATTATTATTATTATTTTGATTTCTACACCACCCTTCCAAAAATAGCTCAGGGCGGTTTACAAAGAGAAACAACAAAAAAATAAGACGGCTCCCTGTCCCCAAAGGGCTCACATTCTAAAACAAAACATAAGATAGACACCAGCAACAGTCACGGGAAGTACCGTGCTGGGGGTGGATAGGGCCAGTTACTCTCCCCCTGCTAAATAAAGAGAATCACCACGGTAAAAGGTGCCTCTTTGCCCAGTCAGCAGGGGTTTACTAGCTAGCAAGTAGCAACAGCAAATGCCTTGTAAAAACCAAGCCCAGATTCATAGTAGCCTTAATCAAGCTCCTGAGTCTCTCTCTCTGTGGACTTCATGAAGAACTGTAACCCATAAGGGCCAGTGTAATACACACATACACATACATGATGGCAGGGCTTAAAAAAAAAGTGCAATTTTTTAAAAAGGTGCTGTTCTAAATTGTTTTCCTTCCATTTGGTGAGCCTGGCTTCCTCCCTGCATTTTTACAATGCATTTGATAGACTGCTGGCCAGTGATTCAAATGCTGATTCAGCCAGCAAGCTTGCACCACCCTGCTTGGTTCAGGCAGGCAGTGTGCCTTTTGGAGGGGATGGGATACGTTTTAAGTATCACGTTTGCACCCATTCAGTGCAGTGACTATTTGTCCCCTTATTGATTTTTTAAAAAGCAATTACTTTTTTTAAAGCCTGTTTTTTAAAAGCAAGAATTTTTAAACTGTTGAAAAAACCACTCCAGAATGGTGGGGAGGTAGATTAGTGATGGCACTAACACCAGCCAGTCAGCACTGTGCAGAGTGCTTCTGCTGCAAATGTGCAGAGTTTTTCCCTGAACACAGCTCTGGGGAAAAGGTTGTACAGTGAGTGTGCTTTCTTAGCAGCTCCACTACTCAACCTATGTGCATCTACAGACGTCACTGAGTTGCCTGTGGATATATTTCTCCATGCAGATATCTGCAGAGTGGAATCAGAAGACAAAGAGGAAAAGAATCAGAACAAGCAGGTTCCACTTGCAGCCTAAATGTGGTGGCACCAGGTCACCTTGCCTGAAACATGTTCTCTGGGTCACCTTGCTTGCCTGGCAATGGAATTTGCTGTCGTATATACTCAGCCAAGTGGTAGAAATGGATACAAAGCTGAAACGGCTACAGCCAGCCCTGACTGCGTAAAAGCATCAGTTGTGCCGCCGGATGCTTTGCAGAGCTGAGTCAATGCAGTAGTCGAGAGTGATAACAGAGAAGGGAGGGTAGAGGAAGGAAGGACGATCCAGAGATGACTTGGTCTCTGCCTCGCAAGGGGAAAAACAAACAAACTGCACTGTGATTCTGTAATCATGCAACATAAGGGCATAATTTGGAATCTACTGTTCCTTTAACCCTGGAAGGAAATCGGGTTCTTGGTGTGAAGAGGATGCAAGGTATGGGCAGAGAAGCAGAAGCGTTGGGGAACAGCTGAGCTGTTGCTTGATGATGGAATGCAAAAAAAAAAAAAAAAAAAGCAGATTAAATGTGTTCTTGCTAAATGCCAAGGCTCCAAGGGTACAAGCTGTCTGAAATAAATCTGGATTCATTCAGAATGACCTGGAAAGTATCACATACACAAAATGAATTTGGGGACAGCCAAAACATGTTGCTGCTGGAGGTGAAGGAAAAACGTGACCACCATCCCCCCCCTTTTCAGGCCATGCTGCTGAGGCAGCAGGTGGCAATATGTGAGCACTGAGATTCTGAGGTAATTCACATGATCAAAAACTGTTCTACCAGGGTTTGAGAGCTGTGTGTGCTCCCAATTTTCAGTTTTGTGGAAGCAAGGTAGGGAGAGCTGGTCTGGGGGTAGGAAGCATGACTTGTCCTCTTAGTTAAGCAGGGTCTGCCCTGGTTGCATATGAATGGGAGACTAGAAGTGTGAGGACTGTAAGAGATTCCCCTCAGGGGATGGAGCCGCTCTGGGAAGAGCAGAAGGTTCCAAGTTCCCTCCCTGGCAGCATCTGATACGGCTGAGAGAGATTCCTGCCTGCAACCTTGGAGAAGCTGCTGCCAGTCTGTGAAGACAATACTGAGCTAGATGGACCAATGGTCTGACTCATTATAAGGCAGCTTCCTATGTTCCTAAGAAAAGCTGCATAGAAATGATTGCGTGGAAGCAAGGTAGGAGAGAAAGCTACCCTGCTTTTATTTCTACCTTGCTTCCACACAACTGAAAATTGAGGGCACACACAGCTCCCAAACCCAGTTAGAACACAGTTTTTGATTGTGTGAATGACTGATGTGCCATCAAGCCATGCTGTGGTGACAGCAAGGCATTCCTAGCTTAAGTCAGGGTGGGGTACATAGGAAACTGCCTTCCACCAAGTCAGACCATTTGGCCACCTAGCTCAGTGTTGTCCACAATGACTGGCAGCGGCTTCTCTAGATTCAGGTAGGAGTCTTTTCCCAGCCCCACCGGAGCGTTTTCCAGATTACACGCTGCCACGTGCCCCATAAGTGCCCCTCCGTATTGCCAGTGTTTTGACATCACACTCACTGCACTGTCAGCAGGGTGCCGTCCATATTTTTGATACCTTGTTTTAATGTCAAATAATGAATCATTATTTTAATGATGTGTTATGCCTCTATAACATGGTAATAGCGTTGCAGGAAAGTATTTTTCCGTGGTAGGGAGACTTGCAATGAAGTTTATGCATTGCAGTGTTTTGCAATATGGACAGTTCTCCCCCCCCCCCAGTCCCCCGGCCGCCCTTGTTTGCTTCCTCCATCCCCTCGCCACGGGGAGAGAAACAGGCAGAGAGAAATCTTGGCTTTCCCCTCCTTTCCTCCCCACAGCTCCCAAACCCCATACCTCCCTCCTCTGCTTTCTTCCAATATAACTGGCCCTATCAACCCCCCAGCACAGTACCTCCAGTGACTGTTGCTGGTGTCTATCTTGTGTTTCTTTTTAGATTGTGAGCCCTTTGGGGACAGGGAGCCATCTTATTTATTTATTATTTCTCTGTGTAAACCGCCCTGAGCCATTTTTGGAAGGGTGGTATAGAAATCAAATAAATAAATAAACTTGAGCTTGTCAGAACAGAAGGGGAGGGGAAATGGAGGGGGGGGGAGATCAGAGGGGTTTTATTATTATTAATAATAATATTTTTCCACCAAGGTTCTTTTGTGCATTCTCCTTTTAATTTGCTACTTTGGCCAGAGACTCATACTTGTGCAGCTGAGCAGATTTCTGAATCCAACCCTTTCTGATGCACTTTTACTGAAGAGGAAGCCCATTGAACTAAATAATTTACTACTGTGCAATCCCACTTGCTTACTATAAGGCAAATGGTAGGGAGAGAGAACAGTCACTTACTTAAAAGGAAGCCCATTGAACTGAATCATGATTAATTTACTTTTGCGCAAACCCACAGCCCTCACTGGAGGAGCACTCACCTCCCCACTTCCTCCTCCCTCCTATTTCTTACTTTCTTTCTTTCTCTGGAAGTGTGCCAGTTCCTGTCTTTCCCCCTTCCTGGCTCACAACATGTTTCCCTTTCACCCACCGCAAGCTGTATTGTCACTCCAAAGGATCTCCCCACGCACACCATTCCCCCCCCCTTTTTTAAATCCCCCTCCCTCAGTTATTGCTTGTGCAAAACTGGGATGATGCAAGGCAAAGCTAGATTTTTGTTTTGGAACATTGCTTCCCCCTGCTGGTGGATTTGCTCAAGGCAGCCAAGAAGTTACAAAAAAAATTTCACGTCAACTCTCCCCCCCGCCACAACTCCAATGGCCCAAATGGAGCGGGGGGGGGCAGGGCAGATAAATGCATTTCAAGGAGAATATGGACAGTCCTGCCTTGAAAACATGTTGTAATAGGCGGAAAAAATGAATGGCCACCAGGCTATAATGAAGCATTGAATAATGCTTTGCTCTCGGTTTTAAACCGTTGCACTATTCCGTCACACTGTGCAGCACTTTACCCGTTGCAAATCTCCTAGTTTGGAAAATACCCTGGAGATGCTGGCAGAGAAATGAGCCTTCGTCCTTCTAGCAGATGCTCTGCCACTGAACTATGACCCCATTTTGAATGGCAGCCCTGTGTAGGAAAGGGAGGTCACCAAAGCCTGGTATTTGGTAGGTGGTATCTGTACCCTTCCAGATGGAGTAAATGAAATACAGGACTGCTGTGTTTCAAAAGAAATGCTACAAATTTATTATTATTATTATTATTATTATTATTATTGGTAGTAGTTGTAGTAAAATATGATGGTGATAGTAATTTGATAGCAGTGCTATGAATGCAACACTGATAATATGGTCTGGAGCCTAAATGAAAGAGAAATAAATACTCATGGATGATTGAAGATGATGGAAACTGTGGGAAAATTCCCTGCAGCCACACAGAAATCAATGCTAAATACCATGTCTCATGAGTAAGGAGGAACACAAAAGCTTCAGCAATAAAACACTAGCCAGGGAGCTTCTTGAGAACATTCTGTAGCTGGCAAAAGAAATCTCATTCTGAGATATTTGACCGATGTCACCCTGGGAAATGGAGCTTTGTTCAAAATAAAACATCATCTCAACCTACCTCCTAGCTCCCCTGCTTGGATTCTGGAAAATAAAGAAATTCAAGAAGTTATTTCAGCCTACTGAATAAAGTGGTGTTTTATGGTACTCTTGCTCTAAATGAAAAATTGGAATAAGGGAGTTAAGCTTTTAAAAGCTTAAACCATTTAGCCAGTGATATTTAGGCAGGAAATTAGTTGATCACTGATTTTTTGGTAACCTCCGTTTTTGGGGGTTTTTTTTGCCTTCTGTTGAGTGGATTTAAACTGTTTAAAGTCATGGCACTCTTAATTTATTTTAAGCAATAACAACATTGCTGTTAGAGAGTCTGATACACCAGACAGGGGCGTAACGAGGCTGGAGTGGGCCCAGAGACAAAATTTTAAAATGGGCCCCTCGCTGATACACACACACACACACTTCACAATATATAGTCATGTGACTTGCCTCTGGGGGTGGCCCTCGAAGCGTGCCCCCCCCAGGCAGCCGCCTCCCCTTGCCTAATAGTAGTTACACCCCTGACACCAGAACTAGGTGTAGCGGATTAAAGCCTTTGTCTCAGAGCCAACTAACGTGAGGGAAAGAAATGCTGAATCATCCCTGCTGAACTGCCTGGCTAGGCTTCTCCTAAAACATTTCTGTATTATCAGTAGGTTCAAAATGCTGCCGCCACCACCGCTTTTGTATACAGAAACTCTCGGGGCTTGGGGTGAGATAAACCCAAAAAACCTCTCTTAATTTGACTCTTGGACAATACAAAAATCTTCCAGGTGCAAGCCTACATGTGGTGAGAAAACTGATACATTCTGACTGTATAAGGATGCATTTGCACCAGAGAAGCCACCCCCTTCACTCCACCTTGTCCTGAGTTAAAAAACCAACTCGGAGAGGATTGTAAAAAGAATATAACAAAAAAAGCAGTTTTATTCAATTACTACATACTGCTTCTGTCTGAGGCTTTCTCAGCTTTTAGATACAGTCAAGAATACTTAGTAGGATTACAAAAATAGGTTGTCTTAATGCACACTTAAATGTTTATAGAGGCTTTTGCAACACCCTGGGTGGATGGGTGTAGGCTAGTGTTTCTTATTTCAGTTATATTATAGGTAAACAATAATAGAACAGTATCAGGAATATGCAAGAGCACACACCCCAAGGAAACATAAGTTTCTAATGTGCAATCTGACTACCAAACTGTTCCCTATACTGAATTCTCTTTTCCTTGAACTCACCCAATTCCTGAGGAGAATCAAGCTTCCTGCAATCCTTTCTTTTGAGGATCTATGAAGTTATTCCATGAGAGAAACCTCCATGCTGGCTTCAACCATGAGGGAGTAAACTCCATTGCCCCTCACTAAACCTTTCCGCATGCACTTATCTCCAACAAAGACTGCCCTTTTTGTTCCCAGAATTCCCAGCAACCACTCTCTAGGTCCCACCCACCTGGTGTACTAATTGGCTGTCCTGGAGTTCACCAGCATGTCAGTCAAGATAGGGTTCACTTCCAGTTAACTCTTTAGGGGGAGGGGAGTCTGATCACTACAAACACACACAGCGGAAGAGAACTGTACAAGCCACAAGTAAAGCACAGACCACCTACTAAAGAGTGTTCTGTGGAGAATAAATGCATTCTGAAGTCATCAGCTCAGTCTGCCTAATAATTTCAAAAATGAATACTATTACTATAATATGAATACTACTATAAATATTATGTAGTACTACTACGAATACTGTGAATATAATACTACTATGAATACTGTAACAAGAAAGAACTCTGAGCCAGAATGGTACAGTGGTTAGTGTGCTGGACTAGATGGGGAAATCCACGTCCAAATCCCCATTCAGCCATGAAACTCACGGGGTGACTGGGATAGTCACTTATCTCTCAGCATAACCTTTCTCATAGGGCTGTTGGGAAGAAAAATGTAACCATGTGCACCACTCTGGGCTTCTTGGAGGAAAGTACAGGCTGTGCATGTAAAAGTAAATAAATCTATATAAGCCACAGGTAAAGCAAAGACCAGCTACAAAAGAGGCCAGCAAAGGATCAGACTTACTAACAGCCAGTCAGCCTTCTCTAACCAAAATTGTGATTGGATTCTTCTGAGTAGTTAAAAGAAAAAGTCTTCCCCACCCTGATTGGCTTCCCCACTCTGATTGGCTGCTTGAGGAGTCAATCAGTCCAGTCCCTCTCTGATTGGTTTACAGGGCAGTCCTAGGACAGCCCACTTTGTGATACCAAAAAGATCTGGGCTTTTCATTTATTCTTTGAGGTTGGTGCTACTGTTGCCCACCTCACAACTCTTAAAGCAGCTGCAAGCAAGAGCAGTAGGGAACAACAAAGGGAGGCAGTAGGCACACAAAATGGAGGCAGAGACAACATGGTTGACTGAGAAATTTAAGGTGAGTGCTACCCACTTTGCCTGTAGATAAGATCTGTTCCTGATTCAGCCAAAGTAAGAGGGTTCTCCAAAATGCAACCTTTACTTATACAGTTTGGGTGGTAGGAGGGTAGTAAACAACCCTGGAGAACCAAACACAATATTTTTGTATTTTTTATACAACACCTGAAAGACTGTTGCTTGTTTGTAACAGTGGTACATAGTGGCAATTAATTTAGTTCATTATTATTTTATTTAAAATATTTATATTCCACTTTTACAACACAAAAGTCCTCAAAGTGGCTTACAAAACCAAAAGTATGAGGAAATGATTCCCTCTCCCAAAAGGGCTCACAATTAAAAAAAATCAGAAACATAAAGGCAGCAACAGCCAATTCTCCAGTAAGAGAAATATCTATGTCTTAGTGTAGTGACCAGGCTTCCCTCCCTCTAAAAAGTTAACTGGAAGTGAATCCTTGTCTTGACTGACAGGCTGGTGACCTACAGAGATTGCCCAATCAGTCCACTGGAGGGGGGTGTACCTAGAGAGCTATTGCTGGGAATTCTGGGAACAAGAAAGAACTAAGCTAGGCTGGAGGTGCACAGGAGGACATGTGGCCATGGAGGTTGGCTGCAGAAGGATAACTGTAAAGCCTGGGAAGACAGGATTACAGGAGGCTTGAAGTCCCACCAGGAGTTTGGTGAGTTCAAGGAAAAGGGACGTTTAGTCTAAGGAAAAGTTTGTTTAGTCAGACTTTGCATTAGGGATGTTATATTTCTTTTGTGTGTGTGCTCTGCATATTCTAGATACTGTTCTGTTATAGTTTACCTGTAACGTAATTGAAATAAGAAACACTAGCCTATGCTCAATACACCTAGGGGGAAAGGGGGGTGCGAAGGGGGATTTTTCTCTGGTGCAGTCACATCCTCAAATGGTCAGAAGCTATCAGTTTCCCCACCATGTGCAGGCTTGCATGTGGAAGATTTTTGAACTTATCCAATAGCGAAATAGAGTTTTCCTTGGGATTCTCAGGGTGGTGGCGGCGGCAGCATTATGAACCTACTGATAATACAGGATAGTTTTAGGAGAAGCCTAGCCAAGCAGCTCAACAGGGCTGATTCAGCATTTCTTTCCCTCATGTGAGCTTGCTCTGAGACAAGGCTTTAATTTGCTACAGTGTGTGCTTGTGTTTTGATCCTGCTGTGTTAGATACAAATCTACACACTATAAATCTACACATTTTCTGTTAAGCACTATAAAGCAACTGATGTTTTCCATATTTTTCTGTATCTCTGCTGATGAGCAATTGAGATTTATATGTTTGTGTCCATGTTTATATTTTGATCCCACTCCTTAGCAATAAATCTGCATTTTGCCAGTTATTGCTAAGGCACCCACCTATTCCACCTCTCCAGCTGCAACAATTGGCTCCATCTCCATCCCTCAATACCTGTGGTTCCACACATCACATGCCCTGCCTAGCCTCCCCACCCCAGTCCCAGGAACCATCAGCTGCCATTGGACTGCATTCTCACAATCACAACGTTCCTGGTTAAACAGTTAATCAAGATCAGCAAGCCTTGCTGAGCTGATCATGAGAATGCAGAACTTCAAGGTAGTTCTGAGCAGATTGTTCTAGTTAACCAGTATTTAGCCAGCAAAGATTAATAGGATCCTAGTTACCTATCCTAGTTAAATGTTGGTTAACTGGAATTATTTGACCAGGATTTCACTGAAATTCTAGTCCCAATCACATGTTATGTTGAACACTCATACAATGAGTGTACAATATATAAAGTTACAGATCTGTACACAGGTACAGTCATTGACTCATTATGTTGAACACAGGTACAGCTGTACACTTCCTTTCTGTACCAAGCATTTGTGGGGACTGTACCCAGGTTCACTTTTAACATGAATACAAGTACAGTCATTCACACAAACACATGTACTAGTGTACAGACATCTCTACATTCATACAGCATAATGTCTGAATGGGTCTTCTGGGTTCTCACAATCAGCTCTGTGGGGCTCACTGATCCTGATTAACTTTTTAACCAGGATCCTTGTGATTGTGGGAATGCAGCCTTTATGTGGCTTATACAGTTTTGCTTGGAAAATACCAGATACTTAAGGGCCAGTTTGCTGTTTCTTACCTTGGTCTCCTGAGGCAAACTAGCTCTCTGGCAACAAGACTTATTATTACAGTGTTGTACTGAGATTCCCTAGGGGAAAACCCAATTGCCAATTTCAATCACCTCTACTTATTTTCCTTGTTATTGGTGTTGGTTAAACCAATTCCTCTGAGGCTCATTATGCAAAACACTTATCCTTAGGTAACTACCCTGATCCTTAGGGTTATGCTGTGCAATCGCATATTCTGTTCTTCCAAGAACATTATGTTGGGCATAGATAGTTCAAGATGAGCTTGGAGTAACTGGAGATACAGGTAGCCCTATAGGCGTGGAATCGGATATGGAAACCGCAAAGAATGAAACCTAAACTCTGTGGGAATTGGGGTGGGGGGTGATTAGGTTCTGAATGGAGGGGAAGCCTTAAAATGCCTAAAAAGTGGGCAGGAGGGAGAAATAAGAGTAGAAATGCACAATGCATTGCTCTCCAGGAGTGCAAGGCTCCAGAAATGCCCCTCCCCTTCCATCAATCCCCAAATCAGCTGAATGTTTAGTGATTTATTTATTTTTTAAAGAAAGAGCCTCAAAATGGCTCCATGCTCTAAAACGGTGGCTGGAACTGACACCAGAAGTCATTTCCAGCCCCTCTGCAACCTCAAATAGGCACATTTTAGCCTATTTTTGCAAACGGATAAAGAACCCGCGTCTAAGACCTGTCTGTGGATATGTGAAACCACAGTTTCCAGAACTGCGGGTGACGAGAGCCACCACAAGGAGAGAGCAGCATAACAGAACTTCCTGATTGCCCTGGTGTAGTGGGGAAGCAGTAATTTTTGATGCCCCCCCGCAACCTGGTCAAACCGCTGTAGTTAACCCGCATTTAACCAGGATAGATAACCACATAGTTTAATCCTAGCTACCTGCAGTAGTGGGACGACGATTGCCGATAAAGCGTGGGTCCTCATCTCATGTCATGCTCCATGGGAGTGCATCCAGATCAGCAATTGTAGTTAACCTTTTAACTACAATCATGTGGGTCATGTGAACAAGCCCAATCATGACCAATTTCATCGGGAGGCTATCTACCTTTAGGGATGTACACAAAACCACCTGGCCCAGTTAGAGTTCGAAGCACACTGGGCCAGTTTGGTTTTGGCCCCCTTTGAACTCCCTCCCCCCGGTTTGGTTCAGTCAGGGGAGGGGGGTTTGAGCCTAATTTTTTTAAAACTTACCCCCTCTGGGGGGCTTCTCCAAGGTGGCGGGTGTGTGTCCGTGGAGGTTCATGACCCAGCCGCGAAGGGTGCACTGCACAGGCACAGCAGCCTCCAAAATGGTCATCACACCAGGGAATAGGCCTGGAAAAGGCCAAAGATGCCTGAATGTTAAAGGAAGGAAGGCCGAAGGGTGGGGAGGGGAACCACCACAGACCTGCCCCCCCACACACTTCAGAGAAGCCCTCTGGAGGGGATAAGTCAACCCCCCATACTGGGTGCGTGTGTTTCAGTTTGGGGTTGAGCTGAACTGGGGTTTGGCTCGACCCTGAACCTTCAAACCAAAGTGGTTTGATATCAAACTGGTTTGTTTTCGAGCCTGTTTGCACACCCCTATCCACTATTCTCAGCCTAACCCACCTCATAAGACTGTTGTGAGGGTTAAATGGAGGAGGAATCCTGTACACCAGGGGTTCTCAAACCTGAGTCCCCAAATGTTGCTGGACTACAACTGCAGGCTGGGGATGATGGGAGCTGTAGTCTAACAATATCTGGGGTCCCACATTAGAGAACCCCTGATGTACACCATCCTGAGCTCTTTAGAGAAGGGCAGGATAAAAATCAAATGGTAATCTCATCGTCATTCCTGCTAACTTGGCAAAGAGGCACTTTTTAACATGGTGATTCTCTTTATTTAGCAGGGGGACAGTTACTGGCCTTATCCACCCACAGCACAGGACCTCCAGTGACTGTTGCTGGTGTCTTTTTAGATTGTGAGCCCTTTGGGGACAGGGATCCATCTTATTTATTTGTTATTTCTCTGTGTACACCACCCTGAGCCATTTTTGGAAGGGCAGTATCGAAATTGAATGAATGAATGAATGAATGAATAAATAAATAAAATCATCATCATCATATTATTATTATTATTATTTTGCACAGTCAGACAGGTGTTATTGACTGGTTTGTTTTATCCAGACATTGAGTCCTTCCCAAGGACCTGGGATGCCAGAATTTTATTGTCAGTGTTGTTGCTGTTGTTATAGATATAGATGTTATCATCATCATCATCATCATCATCATCATCATCATATTATTATTATTATTAATAATAATAATAATAATAATAATAATATCAAATTGAATCCAGAAATTCTCTTCATCTTTTCAAGCTATAGTGCGTGATCAGGGCACCTAAGGATGAAGAAGGTACCCCTTTGAGACAGCAAGATAATTGCTTTTTCTGTACCTAATCTGACTGCAGTACTTCTGTGTGGGCATATGTGCCTCTCTTTTGCATTCTTGCTGGAAGGGTCTGTGTCATTATATCCACAAGCCTTTATCTCAGCAAGAGAAAACAATAGCTTGCATCACAGTTCTTTGATGTGAGAACTCTTTCATGAGCTTTGTTCTCCCTTTGCAAGGTTTCAGGATAGTATCTCCGTTTGACAACCTTTAAATAATTTAGCAGAGCGGCTGAGAGCAGAGATCCAGAAATGGAGACTTTTGAAACTTAATTCCTTCAACTCCAGGAAAAGAACTGCGATATATTTGCACCACCAGTGGTGATCAGGCCTGTTTTCTTTGTATTAAACAAACAAATAACAAGCCCTCGTTCTCAGCCTACTGGCTGAATTTGCTTTGAAAGAATGTTGTTTCGTAGCTCCTTCACTTACACACACAACTAAGAAAATAGATAGATTTAATTAAAGGTTCATTCAGCATCAACACCATTTTCTCCTTCTCCTCCCTTCTTCTTTCTGACTCCACCCCCACACTCTCTTCAGGATCCCCGCTGGGACAACTATCCAAACAACAAAACACAGAAGAAAACTAGATAGAATACAAGTGTCTCTTTATGAGAATGGTGGCACAAACGAAGGTGGTGCTGGCTTTGGCAGAACATATACTAAAACAACGGTGGTTTTCATGTTCATTTAGAACACAGTAGATCACTAGCTCTAGGAGCATCTAACTAAAAAAACCAAGTTCTAGTAAAACTAATCTGCCTACTTTCCTTTCACTATCCCTATAACTGGACTAAATTTGGTCCAAATTGGTTAGGCAGTTCACAAATTAGCCCACTTGTGCCTCAAATGTTCATGCGTCCGCCATCTTGAATTGGGGTGGATGACATCATCACAAACTATGTATTTGAGGTGTCCCTACAACTGTACAAAATTGTTTCAAATCGGTTCCCACTTGTGTCTGCCATCTTGAATCAGGGTGGATGACATTATTACAAACTACACCGTTTGGGCTTCCCTATGTGTCCCTACACCTGTAGCAAATTTGGTTCAAACTGGTTAGGTGGTTCACAAATGAGTCCAATTGCGCCTCAAATGTTCACATGTCTGCTGTCTTGAATTGGGGTGGATGACATCATCACAAACTATGCCATTGAGGGGTCCCTATGTGTCCCTACATCAGTAGCAAATTTGGTTCAAATTGGTTAGGCGGTTCACAAGTTTTGCACCTCAAAGGTTTACACATCCACCATCTTGAATTGGGGTCGATGACATTATAACAAACTATGCTGTTGAGGTGTCCCTATGTGTCCCTACAACTGTACCTGACTTGGTTCATATCCAGGCATTGCGAAGTTGATAGCGGGGAAAACACACACACACACGGCTAGCATGTTTCTTACCAACCTTAGACCCAAACCAGAGAGCTGCATTTGTCCATGGCATTTTCCAGATTGGGGGCTTTACTGCAGGAAGAAATGTTGTAAGTTAGAAAGAGAGCATATAAAACCATACCTGCCAACATGTTCCTATTTAGAGACATGTTGGCAGGTATGTAAAAGGTGTATATGCATAAATCAGAGTCAGTACAGGCCATACACATTGCTGTTATGATTCATTATGATTTTTCTTCCTTTGCTTTGTTCACATAGCAGGCTTCCGCTTACCCATCCCACCCATTTCTGACCATCAGGGTTGAGGTGGAGGCAGGGCTCCACCTCCTGCTTCTGACTGATGCATTCACCTGTGCCCAGGTAGTGAAGAGAATGGGGGTGTACGTGTGTGTGTGCCTGTGAGGTACCCCCCCCTGTAACTTTCTGTCATTTTTTTACAGTTTTATTTTCCTCCAGGGATGATTCAGCATTTCCCCTTCCCCTCACGTGAGCTTCCTCTGAGACAAAGGCTTTAATCCACTACACACTTATATTACACATTAAGGACCAATCGTCATAAAAAAGGCCAAATAATGTCACAGGCTGTATGCACAACACATTGCTATTACTGTATTGAAGGCACTGTAAGCTCCTCCCTCATCTGAACCCCCCTCCCCAACCCTAATCATAATGAAGCAGGAATAAATTGCCATCTGGAAAATGCCTATTAGAATAAAAACATCCAGGAAAATAGAGAAATATCAACTGATTAAACAAATGGGTTTTAGTCCGTTAATCAAATAACTGATCAATCCTATGCATGTTTACTCAGACACACCAAATTCAATGGGACTCACACCCAAGTCAGCCTGTATTGGATTGCACTCAACAGCGGCATATATATTGCCTTTAGATATGCCCATATGTTACATCTTGAGGAGGCATTCCCTTTTATGGGAGCACTAAAGAGAATACCTCTGCTATTCTGGTGTCTGTCATTTGCAGATTTTAGCAGTATTTGTCTTTTAAAAATACATTTTATAAAACCTACTGAGCAATTAATCAGGGGCATCTTTTTAGTTGATCGCAGGGCTATCTCTCAATTAGACATATCTTAGTAAAAAAGCATGAGTTTATTAACCAATTAAATTTGCATGAACAAAAGCAATGGTCCTGAAATGAAAAGCAGACTTGCTTTTTTATTTTTAGATCATGCATGCATGTGTCCTAGGAGGCTCCATCTCAGAAGAGGCAGTCCCTCCTGCATATGAGAGAAGGGGGAATGCTTCTTAAGATGGCACTTCCCATCTGCAGTTTTCATACATGCATGAATTAATTCTTACTACTTTTTCTTAAAGAGTGGAAATGTTATGGTCCTTATGGACACATAACCAAAGCGCCTGTGGGCAAGAGGTGGTTACTGGCAGATCTGGTATAATTCACAGATACATCAATTCCACAAATATCTGCGGAAAACACCCTTGGGACAGTTTGGGGGACAGCTTCCCACAAACTCAATGGAGTGGAATATTTGCACACTCAGAGGGAAGTTAACAGACAACCAGGTGGGCGGGGCTAATGGAATTCTGTGGTGAGAAGGAAGGCTTGAACAAAAAAGAGCAGGAAAATTCTCAGCTTGAGGAGTACTTCCTCAAGACACTCACAATCCCTTTTGCTTCAGAGGGGGAAAGGTGCCTAAAACCTTCACAATGCTCAGGCACAGGCTCGGGTAACACATAGACACCAGGGAGGGAGGGAGAGATTGCTGTTTAAATATTCAAGGTACTTTTGTAGTCAACTTTTTAAAAAAGATTGATCTGTTTAATTGATTAAGTGCCCTTATCCAAAGTTATAAACAGAGCAATCCTATGCACATTTTACTCAGAAGCAAGTTCCATTGTTTTGCAACAGGGCTTATTCCCTAATAAATGTGTTTAGGACTGCAGACTTGATTAATCAATCTGATTATTTGAATAAGCAGTCCACACACACACACACACACACACTCACTCTGCAGTTGTCTGAGTTGCATAGAACCCTGCCTCTCTTTTTACAATGAAGACATGTTTCTGGGAGTCAGCATAATGTTGCACCCTCTCTCTCAATTTATTTTACACTGTGACACTTGGGGAAACATGGATTTGTTTGCATTCCTTCTGGGGCATGGAACACACACACACGTTTGTTGAAGCCCACTAAACCAAACCTGCAAATCCATGGTGCCCCCAAAAGCAAAGCAAAATACACCCTCAACCTAGGAATGGCCAAAGCTGCTGGATGCACTCCTCATGATATTTGCCTGCCACACAGGGGCGTAGCTAGCGGAGAGGGGGCCATGTTCACCCCTCTTCCTGGCAGCTCCTCAGAGTGAGGGAGGGAGATAATGATGAAAATAGGGAGGGGTAGAGCTGCCCCCCCCCGGGTTCTTTGAACCCATCTGCTCAATTCTAGCTACACCCCTGCTGCTGCCATGTAACTTGTTCTGAGTGGGCTTGTGATTTCTTGCCAACTCATCTCACTCTAAGCCTTATTAATAAAGCCTTACGTAATCGTGGGATTGGCAGACACGTTGCTGTTTCAGGTGGAGCATCTAGTGGAAGGATGCTGTTATTCAGAGAAACTGCAGCAAGCCTACCCGTCTGGCTTGCTGCGGAGGGGGAAGCAACGTGAGTAGATGATGGGGAATCTGGAGGCTGGAAGAACTTGGATAACTTTCTGGGAGTGGAAATGAAAAGCAGAGAACTTAACACAAGCATGCTGCTGCAATTTCTGCTAAGGTTGAAAACACAAAAAGGGAGGACGGGGCTCTGCATTCTGGGAAGGGGAGGGAGCTCTGAATCTCCATATACTCGATTTATCTCTCTCTAGACCAGCCCACCCACTGTGTCTGCCCCCTCCCTCCTGCAAGAATGTGTTCTGATTTATATCCCACCCTTCCTTTTAGGAACTCAGGACAACTCACAGTAATCTGGTGGTGTTTATTTTTACATTCATATCCCAGTCTTCCTCCAAGGAGCCCAGAGCGATGTGCCTAGTGATATATATCCTCACAACAGCCCTGCGAGCTTGGTTAGGCTGAGAGAGAAGCGACTTTCTTCCCAGTGGTAGAGCCTCTGCTTTGCATGCAGAAGGCCCCAGGTTCAATCCCTGGCAGCATCTCCAGGTAAGGCTGGGAAAGATGCATTAGCAGACACTGCTTCTTGCTAGAAGCCGGGCTCCTTGCTAGAATCTGGCGCCATGCTCCTTGCTGGAATGTGCCTGGAAAGGATGCATCCATCCCCAGTCCAACAATTTCCAACTGAAAGACCAAGGTCAGGACCAAGGTCACGATCAGTGAGACCTGGTTTGTAAGAGTGAGCGGGGAGAGCGGGCTAGGCTCGCTCTCCCTGCACACAAGCAGAGTGGGAGCCCTGGGCGGCCGGATCGGCTGCCCACACGACTGCCAGCTCCATGACGGAGCTGGTGGGGGCTGGGGAGTTCGGGGGCCACACGGCCCCTGGAAGCTCCAGTATGCCCTGCGCGAGTGCACAGGGCATACTGGGGAGACCCCCGAGCCGGAAGGCTGCTTTTCAGCCTCCCGCTGGGGATCTACTCATGAGTAACCATGGTGCAGAGCCACGCCACGGCTGCTTATGATTTAAAAAAAAAAAGGGTTTGAGGAGCGCTCGCTCCACATACCCGGTTTAAGGGGCGGGCTACTTGAGCGGGTTACCCGCTCAAGAACCACCAGGCTCGCAACCGAGCCCGGTGGTTCTCATGGCTGTAGAAAATCAGGCTAGCGGAGGCTAGCCCAATTTTCTACAATTGTGTGAATAGCCTCAAAGTGTTGATCTATAGAGCCTCATTTCTAAAACCATTGAGATCATTCATACAATCAAAATCCGTATTCTACCTGGGTTGGGGAGTTGTGTGTGCTCCCAGTTTTTGGTTGTGCGGAAGCAAGGCAAGAGGAAAACCTGGGTAGAAGTGATGGTGTGGAAGCAAGGTAGGAGAAAAAGCTACCAAGGCTTTCCTCCTACTTTGCTTCCACACCACCACTTCTACCCAGGTTTTCCTCTTGCCTTGCTTCCGCACAACCAAAAATTGGGAGCACACACAACTCCCCAACCCAGGTAGAACACAGCTTTTGATTGTGTGAATGACCTCACTATCATACAGCTTATTTGGCACACAAGTTATGACGGGCACCTTAACTTGGGACATTCTTTTTAGAGCATGAATCAGATGAGAGTCAAGATGCTTTGCATTTTTTAAACGGAAGGTTTTTGGCTTATTTTTATTCTTATGCAGGAGAGCTAGTCTTGTGGCAACAAGCATGAATTTGTCCCCTTTGTGAAGCAGGGTCCTCCTTGGTTTGTGTGCGGATGGGAGACTACATGTGTGAGTGCTGCAAGATACTCCCCTCAGAGCATGAGGTCGTAATTCAGTGGAAGAGCATCTGCTTTGCATGCAAAAGGTTCCAGGTTCAGTCCCTGGCAGCATCTCCAGGCAGGGGTGGGAGCAGAGCTGTGAAGGCCTGGGGAAAGATCGGAGAAAAGGGGGGAAACTCAATTTTTTTTCCAGGGGAGGGGGAAGAGGAAAACCCCTATTTCCCCCCAGGCCTTCACATCTCTAGCTGGGAAAGACTTCTGCCTGAAACCTTGGAGAGCTTTTTCCAGTCAGTATAGACCAGGCCTGCTCAACTTAGCCCCCCAGCTGTTTTTGGACTACAACTCCCACAATCCCCAGCCATAGTGGCCAATAGCCAGGGATTATGGGAGTTGTAGGCCAACATCTGCAGGAGGGCCGAAGTTGAGCAGCCCTGGTGTAGACGATATTGAGTTAGATAGACCTATTGACTAACTGGGTATAAGGCAGTTTCCCTATGTTGCTATCATCATCTGCAGTATGTCAGATGGACACAGGCCACAAACCCTTGACTCTGACATTATAACTTACAGCCACATTTCTGGATGTAGCTATTAAAACAAAGGCTGAGATATTAAGAGAGGCCAGGCTATGTTGAGTTGAACATAAGAATATTCAGAACAGCCCTGCTGGGTCAGGCCCAATGCCTATTTAGTCCAGCATCTTGTTTCACACAGTGGTCCTCAGTAGTTTAGTATTAACTACATTTCTTCTCCTGTGAAATGTTTGTTTTTGTGCGGTATAATTTGAACTGAACAACTTTACATGCCTGAAATGGTCACTTGGAGCAGAAAACAATTTTTAAAATTTCATGCAATGTTTTTCAAAACTATAAAGCGCACTGGTTACAAAACCTAAAGGCGGAGTCTATTTAAAGGGACAACAAAATAAATCAAAATTCCACTTCTTCAGGGAGAAAATACACCACCAACACTTAAAATGCCTGTTCAATAGAGAAAAGGTTGAAATTGCTTTATCTAAGCCATTTTTCAACAGATTTGCACCAAATTTGGAGGAGTGCTGCCTCTTGTCACCTAGTTGATATGTGCAAATATTCTGGCAGATCAGAAAAGCAATTTCTATTTTATTACCAATAGAATGTTAAGGGCTTATAATGATAGAATGTTAAAACTACTCCCCATCTTAACGCACTGCCACAACTGTGCCAGTATAATTTTTTTTAACCCACATCATTTTCTATAACAGCACATCTTTAAAACAAATTTTTTTAGGATTTCCTCTCCCCATTCCAGAATCTGCTTGGTTAACTTAATCTGCTGTATGGCTGCAGGTTGGGAATGTTAAAGGTGATGAATCTGGACCCTTTGCTAATACTGGCACACACAGATGATGAATGACTTGCCTTCTTCATCTGGATAAAAAATCATCCAAAGTAACTCCGGCAAACCTTTCTGCACCTATCTCTATAGAAACATCTCCCCGAGGAAGTTTCCAAGGTTTCATCCTCTCTTTAACTGCCTTCAGACTGTGACTCAAAGAGACACCACGACGAGATGGATGGAGCTGCAGCACAGGATGAAATACTGACTCAAGTCTGCAGCGGCTGCCTTTGAGGGGGTGTGTGGCCAAGAAACACCTGCACTTTGCAAGATGCAGGGAAACAAAGAGCCACCAGCCACGTGCGCTCTGTTGCCAGATTTGGCTTTTTAAAAGCCAAATTCTGGGTTACGGCCCATTTGACCTACGAGTATACCCCTTAGGTTCTGGCATCAAGGCGAAAAGAAGGAAAGGAGTCTGCAGGCTAATGCTCTTCTAGAACCAAAAAAGCAGCAAGAGGAGAGTGCAAAAAGCTCATACTATACAGTACTTAAAATGTACTACATGTTTAACAAAAGTGGATGGGTGGGGGAGTGAGGGAAGCACCAAAGGCTGATCCTTACCTTAGCCCATGGCAAAGAATTGTAGTATCAATGTATTGATACATTGAATTGCCCAACTTGTTTTGACAAGGGATTTGTTTTGAGGCATTTACAATTGCCTCAAAGGCAATTGTAAATATTAATTTATTATTATTAATTTATTATTAAAACTTTTATACCGCCCTTCCAAAAGGCTCAGGGGCGGTTTACATTAAAACACCATTAAAATCAGTTAATAAGTAAAACAAAAATTATAAAGCATAAAAACAATGATTAACAATTAAAAACATCATAAAACAACAATTAAATAATCAGAAGAATTTAAAAACAAGTTTTTAAAAGCTGAGAAAGCCTGGTTGAAGAGATGTGTTTTCAGGTGTTTTTTGAAAATTGCCAGAGATGGGGAGGCTTGTATCTTAGTAGGGAGTGCATTCCACAATCTCGGGGCAGCAGCCGAGAAGGCCCGTCTCTGTGTAGCCACCAAACGAGTTGGTGGCAACTGGAGATGGACCTCCTCAAGTGACCTCAGTGGGCGGTGGGGCTCATAGCGAAGAAGACGCTCTCTTAAATACCCAGGGCCTAAGCCGTTTAGGGCTTTATAACTAGTAGTTTGTATTTTGCCCGGAAACCTATTGGCAGCCAGTGTATAACTCCATCAACAAAGGAGTAATGTGGTCTCTCCGGGATGACCCAGAGACCAACCTAGAGAGATGGGGTGGGGGAGAGCTGCAATATTTGGGGGAGAGCTGCAAAAAGCCTTCGCAGTCTACTTTTTCTCCAAGGAACCCAGAGCAGTACATGATTATGTTTATCCCCACAACCGGTTCCTGTGAGGTAAGATAGGCTGAGAGAGAAGTCACCGGCAGCATCTCTAGGTAGGGCTAAGAAAGGCTCCTGCCTAAAAGTTTGCAGAGCTGCTCCAATACTGAGCTATGACCAGTTTTCTGACTCAGTAAAAGGTGGCTTTCTATGACTGACACAGACTAGTCTCCCAGTGAGTTTCATGTCTGGTCTCCCAGGCCCTAGTCCAACACTCTCACCCCTATATCATGCTGGAACAAATAACTGGGTATACTTGTGTTCCACCTTGAGCTCCTTGGAAGGAGAGAGACACAGAAAGAAGCATGTAAGTCACTCAGGATGTCTTTGAGCGAAACTCGTACATCGAAAAGAAAGGCATATCCTGTAGCGTTAAACTTGAATGTGCCCTCAGTGCTAAATCTGGGTGTGCACCTGAGCAAGGCCTCTCGATCTCTCCTCTAGCCTTCTCTTGCCCCTTTGATGCCCGTTTATGCCGTGCGCGCCTGGCACACCTTGGGTAGGTGCATTACGCATCGGTTAAATAAGCCGTAGTAACGCTCCGGTAAAGTGTCAGTGGAGGGGCGGAGGGAGCGAGCCGTGCGAGTGTTTAGGCGAAGCAGCGTGACTCGGGGCGGTGGAGCAGCATCTCTCTGGCAGGTTGTCAGGGGTCGCGCTTGCTGTTTTCAAGGCGGAAAGGAAACCTCACTAAGAGAAAGGGGTGTGTGCGTGGGAGAAGCGCAAAGAGTCCCCAGGCGGATGAGGGAGCGGGTGATACGATTAGCGGGTGGTGGAGGGGGCTGGGGAAAGGATGAGCATCGCCTCGGAGATGGGTGGGCAGCGGGCGGGGATTCGCGGGCTGAGTGATGTTCTCGCAGCGCCTGTGACTGGCTCAGGGCAGCTCCCTGCCGACACCCCCCCCCGCCCCGTCCCGTTATAAGAGCGCTCCGAGCTCTTCCCGGCTCCGCCAGAACGGCACAGAGCAAAGCGAGCGCCCGGCTTTTTTCATTCCCGCAGCAGCCGCCGGTGACAGCCCGGTGAGCAACGCGGAGCCCTCGCTCGCCACCCGCCAGTCCCAGCAGCTAGGTCCTTCCTTCCCAAGAGCACCAGCAGGAACTGCGGCATCGCTAGGCGGCGCGGGGAACCTCGGGGCTGGGGCGCCAGCGGAGCCCACTGCGCCCAGGGCACATCGCCAGCCAGCGGCTACTCCAAAGCACACTCCGGGTCTCAAACGACCCGCTGATCGACCATGCCCGGTCACGGCAGCGCGCCCCCTGCTGGCGAAGCCATGACGCCGCCGCGGAGGTCGTCGGAAGCAGGCAAGCCCCAGGAGCAGGCGGCGGCGGCAGCGGCCAGGCGGGAGCTGGAAGTGCGGGGCGCCGCGGCCGCCTCCTCGTTGCCCGCGGCGGTGCGCGGTGCCTTGGAGCTGGCCGAAGCCCGGCGGCGGCTGCTGGAGGCGGAAGGCCGGCGGCAGCTGGTCTCGGAGCTGGAGAGCCGCGTCCAGCAGCTGCACCGCGTCTTCATCGAGGCCGAGCTGCGCATAGCCAGCCGCGCCGAGAGCCTGGGCCGCCTGGGTGGCGGCGTGGCGCAGGCCGAGCTCTACCTGACGGCGCACGGGCAGCGCCTCAAGAAGCACCTGCGGCGCTACAAGAAGGCCAGGCCGCCGGCCCTGCTGGCCTCCGCCTTGGGCCTGGGCAGCTGCGTGCCCTGGGCGGCGTGCCGCATGCGCCGCGGCCGCGCGTCGGAGCCGCCGGAGTCGCCCTTCAAGAGGAGTCTCCAGCAAGGGGCGGCGGCGGTTTCTTCTTCTTCTTCGCAGCAGCAGCAGCGCTAGAAGGCGGGACACAGCGCCGGGGATCTTGGAGGGAGCGGCGCCCCCTGTTGCTGACTGCCCTGTGGGGCCAAGGGGTCAGGGAGGGGCGTGCCCTTCCTTGGGACATAGCCGAGGCGGCGAGGGCGAGCGCCGTGCGCTCAGAGCCCTGGGCGGGAGGCAGGAGGGGAAGGGTGACCCTGGCTAGTACCCAGCTGGTTTCTCCTCTGGCAAGCGCATTCTCTGACTCGTCCTCCAGAAGCCAGAGCGGAGACACCAGGAAGCAACCGGAGGGGAGGCAGGCTCAGCACAGCAGCGGCAAAGTGCGTTGGACGAGCGAGCTGTGCCCCACAAGTTAGATTTCTGAAACAGAAAGGGGGGGGGAGCCAGTTGTCTGGCGGGGGCAGGCGTTTCTCCCCCCCCGCCACCCAGCCGCTATT
The DNA here is from genome assembly GCF_027244095.1 of Hemicordylus capensis. Lineage (NCBI taxonomy): Eukaryota > Metazoa > Chordata > Lepidosauria > Squamata > Cordylidae > Hemicordylus > Hemicordylus capensis. The sequence continues at coordinate 11,659,913 of NC_069663.1, forward strand.
GCCCGCAGCAGAAGACTGCCAGTGCTCTCAAGGCTCAGCAGTAGGTCGATTCCCAGCCAGTGGCAGGGAGGGGAGAAGGGGATCAGCTGCAGGCCGGCTTCTAGCCCTGCCCTTCTTCTAGGGTGCTGTCCAGACGGGGCTCAAGGTTCAGCTAGGCTAGTGCACTTCCTGGTATGCTGCCATCCTGGGTGGGCATGGCCCCAAGTCAGGAGAGGGCTGGGTCTCTTCAGGGGCGACAGCAGACTGAGGTGATGGTGAGAACTGACCCTAGCCTGGTTTTGCCTTGGTGTGCAACTCTGCAGCCTCTGCTCATGGCCAAAAATGTGGCTGGTTCTTGTTGGAATTAAACTCGGCCTTCTGAAACTTGGGTCCCTAGACACTGTTGGACTACAGCTCACATCACCCACAGTGCCCCGGGGCTGGGGATGATGGGAGTTGTCGTCCAACGATGTCTGGGGGACCGAAGTTGGAGAACCCATTGGAGGCATCTGTCGCTGAGGATTTGGAGAGAAAGAAATGGGGGAGCGTCACTAGGCAGCCCTTCTGGGAACAGGAGGGGAGTGGGGGTTGTGCCCATCTGCTTTTAGACAGCGAGGAAAGAGCCCGTCTGTTCTGCAGGGACTCACCTCCTGCTCTTCTCTGGTTCGAGAGTTTGCACGCCCTGGCTTGCAACCAGAAGTTCTGGTTTCTTCAGAACCTGGCCACATTTCAACCTGGCTTGCATAACTCCTATAGCGGTCACTTTTCTGTGATCTGGTGTTGTCCCCCTAAACTCTGGTTGCTCCCCTGGATCTGTGAAGAGCAAAGCTTTGATTCATAAAGAGAAGAGCAAGTCATGTTTTACAGGGGTGGTGGCGGGGACCAGTACTCCCTCGAATTTTCCCCTCATCTGATTTCATTCTCATCCCGAGAATGAGTTTTGTTCTAGGCAGCAGCATCAAGGCAGTGTGTGCGCCCACATGTTCAGAGTGGGAGCTTCCTGGTTCTATTTGAGCAGGATATAAAATTAGCTGAGCTGACATTTTTTAAAAAACCTGTGTGCGCAAGCATGTGCGCTCACCTTAGAGGGAGCAGTGGTGGGGACTGGCCAAGAGGGTTAAGCCAGACATCACATTCTCGGCTGTAGGCCCTTTTGATGCAGGAGGCTAGGTTTACCCATATGTTGGTACCTGCCAGAAAGAGTTTCCCTTCCCTGGGGAACCTCCCTGCTAGCTCTCCTTCTGTAGGTGCTGCTTCTACCCTATCAGCCTCCTAGTCGTGCTTGGCTTCTGATCTTTCCGGTCACGGGGAATGGGATCTGAGGAAACTGCCTTAATTTTGCCCGTCTGCCTATGGACACTTGGGTTATGGAACCAGAGCAATCCCTGTGAAGCTGCACGAAGCCAGAGGTACCCTGAATTGCCCCTCCTACTCTTTTGGACAGCTGCCTTGAAGTGGAACTGAGAAACTGCTTTTCCTCCACTGATTGTATTAACTCTTTCATTGCCTCTTGTATAGTGTTTGGTCTGAACTGGACTGATTTGGGGTTTCTCTCTGCCCTGAAGACACAGTGACAGTATTGTTTTCTCATGTTGAGAATCTGTCCAGCTTATGGGGGCAATTAATCTGAATGTAATGGCACATGAGGACTACCTACTGCACCACCCCACCAGTTAGCTAATGGAGACTGGATTTTTTTAGTAGCACTTTTAATGTAATGGCAACTGTTGTTTTTTTACCATTTGATTGTCACAGGGTAAGGACAGGAGCACCATCAGTGGGACGTTCTCCTGCTCAAGCCTCACTTAAATGAATGGGAGCCACCACTGTGCTCCTGCAACCATCCCATTCACTTCAATGGGTGTTGGACAGAAATCTTACCATTGGATACCGTGCCCTTGATGCACCCAACAGGTTTGGGTGTCTTAGGGTAAAAACACCCAAGCCTTGTACATATGCTTTCACCAAGGGATTTAATTGAATTTTTAATTCAAAGCAGGGATTCTTACCACCCTGAACATGCTGAAATAATGCTGGTCTAGGTTTCAGTTAGGCAGCAAGGCTGTGCATTTAGAATTCCACACTGACATTTCCATTATGTAACAGGAATATATAGTCCAAGCAATACAGCATAACCTTTTGATTGCAAAAATTAAATAGAAAGTTTCTGTGGACGTTTGGTTGCTTTTGCAGGAACTGGAGGGGTGGGGACAAAGGATTCTTAAGGCACTGAGTGACTAAAAAAGGAAAACTGGAGATTCAATTCAAATGGCTTATTTTGCATTTGCCACAGGTCCACACTATTTCCATGCATCATCATCATCATCATCATCATCATCATCATCATTATTATTTCAGTTTCTATACTGCCCTTCCAAAAATGGCTCAGGGCAGTTTACACAGAGAAATAATAAATAAGATGGCTCTCTGTCCCCAAAGGGCTCACATTCTAAAACGAAACATAAGATAGACACCAGCAACAGTCACTGGAAGTACTGTGCTGGGGGTGGATAGGGCCAGTTACTCTCCCCCTACTAAATAAAGAGAATCACCACAGTAAAAGGTGCCTCTTTGCCCAGTTAGCAGGGGACCATGAGGGCTAGAAACTTCCTTGAAATGAGGGAGGCAGAGACATTTCAGGATTCGAAAAAAGTCCCTAAATTTCAAGCAGTCTTATAAATATGAATAAAAGTAGGTTATTTGTGGGGGGCAAGGGAGATGGGATTTTCACACTATCAGGTTTTTAATATGGATTTCTCAAGATCTTGACACTTGAATCATGAAACTGACATGCATTTTAAGTATGACATGAAATTTGAGTTTTTAATAGTCTTTGATCCACTGCTTATGTGTGGAAGGCATGATTCAAGTTTCAGGTCCTTCTTTTTAAGTGAAAATATCAGGGTTCTAAGCACCAAATGCTTCACACATTGCACTTGTCTATTGTTCTGAAATGTGTCAGAAAAAGAGTATCTTACTTTTGTTGTATTTGCAAGGCACCCTAATATAGTAACTAGTGCAGAGATTGGTTTTAAGCCACACTAATGCTCAAAGTTTGAATGTCAAATTTTGAATGCAAAATTCATCAAATGCCAGCTGTTATTATCCTGCCCCCAACTATTGGCAATCCAGTATACAAATGTGCAAAATACAATTCCATTGAAACCAAGGGGATTGGCTTTCCATCTTTGTACTTGCTCTGCTCATGTGCATGTGCGATAAGCAACCAGACTCACAGACATGTAGGAGATGAAGTTTTTCCCTGTCTCTTCTCTGCATGCCAGGAAAAGTTTTGCCTGCTGCGTTTACCTCACTCTGACAGGCTCTTGGAGTGCACAGAAGCAGGGCCCGTATAATAAGGTGGCAACCCTGGTGGAACATGAGCTAACTCTCCTCTAGATTGCAGCCCTTATGCCCAAAGATGAAGCTATTGGAGCATTTTATGCAAGGGGTTAAATTCACTATGGCATTTTTCACACAGCAGGCTTTACCACGAGTTTACTGTGAGTTCGAAGTTGCCCCCCCACCCCCAAATAAATAAATAAATAAATGTAAAAAGTGGATTTTTAAAATCCTGGATATAAATCGGGCTCAGTGAAAACGCGAAGTGCTCCCTGATAGCTCACAGGGACTTGGGGGTAAATCTGGCCTATATGTGAACGCACACCCTCCATTCCAGAGGAGATGCGAGCTAAAAGCCCTGTGTGAAAAACACCTATGAGAAGCTATCATTATTCCATTAAGTAACCCTCTGTTCTAGGACATACAGTGCGATGACCTCAGAGAGGATCAAGTTGCCAAATATTCTGATTACCAGGAATTTGGATAAAGCTTTGCATAAAACGGCATTTGTATGTCGAAGCATATCTGGTTAAATGGGATTCGGATAATGGGTGGCTTTACTGTGTTCTAGAGGAGTGGGTCAATACTGGTTCTGATCCAATTTTCCTGCAATATTCTCAATATTCTTGCAATGCTGTGATAGCAAACCACAATCAGTTATGAAAATGCCGGAGACAAATAGGAGAGTTTAAGGTGCTGGTTTTTAGGCTCTCAGTCTCCTTTTGGCACTTGGCATGAGGATGGATGTCTGTTTTAACTTCACCCCTACAAAGGGAAAATACATCTTTGTAACTAAAAAGGTAGCTGCTGATGAATACTTAGAAGAAGAAACAATTGCAGTTTCATGAAAGTGCAGGGACTATCTTAATGTGGATGAGAGACAGCCGGCCTGTTATGTAATAGTTGCTTCCCATATGTCTCTGACAGATGAATCCTACCCTGCTGATGCAACGCTACAAGGGCTCCGTTGGAAATGGATGTACAGATTGTGCCGCAGGCAATCACTAGAGGGCAGCACAGAGCTGATAACTGAATAATTGTTTATCAGTTCTCGGCCTTTTGGCTAAGATCAAGTGTAAGTGAATAAATGTTTTGTCCATTGCAAGAGGTGATTTGAGGATTGTTGCCTTAAGTGGGGTGGAAGAGGCCAAGCCAACTGCAGCTGGGCAAGACTTGGCAAGTGGACTATGGAAATTGTTTGGGAGTTACTCTCCCTCCACTCCCCCTACTACTTATCACAAAAATCTGGAGTAATATAAGGAAAAGCGCCATAACAATGGTCGAGCATCTGCTTTGCATGCAGAAGTTCTGATATTCTTGATATTCCCAGGTAAGGCTGAGAGCGGCTCTTGCCTGAAAACTTGGAGATCACTAACTGCCCTCTTAGTCCACTCAGTTCCATTCCATTCAGTAACTTTGGGCAGAGGTGCACTTAGGTAATTTTGGAGCCTGGACCTAAAGGCCCCTCACAATCCACCGCCGCCGCCTCCAGATAAGCTGTAATGCACTTTTTAAAAAACAAAACAAAACACCAGAACATGCTCAGGGAAAGCTGGAAACTTTTTATTTCTGTTTTTAGAAGAGATTCTGAATAAGATACTTCCCACTGACTTGCAGAGCGATGCCACATTTTGTATGGACAATCCTGCCGCTTAAATTAGCGGGCCACTCAGCATTTGGTGGCCCCCCAAGCCTGCAAGGGGACTGGTCCTCTGCCCAGAAGTCCAGTCTAAGGAGCACCACTGACACTGGGGCAGTTTTGCCGGCTTTGCCCTCTTGCTAGGTTTCCCCCCTTCAGAATTTTGTGAAACTGACATATCTCTTGGTTACCCTGACACTACCAGTATCTCTAGCCCACCAGCAGGTGCTCTAGTCATGTGTCTAGTTAAGTTATGACTGACTAGTTATAACTAGTCTAGTTATAATAATAAATTTTCAACTCTTTTGGGATTAGTTATTAGAAGATCTGTTCTCTGGAGGAGCTGAAGCGACACTTAACAAAGGCAGTTGAAGTCTTTGCAATGGCTGTTTTAAAGGGAAGGTGGTAGGTTTTTGAACATTTAACTCTGCTGTACTGGAAATACTCACAGCTGTACAGTTTCCATGTCGCCCAGAATTTAGGGTAGCCCCCGGATTTTGGCTGCTCCACCCGGCTGCTAAATTACACCTGGATTTCAAATGTGCTGCCCGGATTTTACTCTGGATCTTTTTGCTGGTCAATGACCGAATAAACTTATCTATCTATCTACTCTGGATCTGATCACATGGGAGGGCAGAGAAGGAGGGGAAGCAATGCAAATTAGGCCACATGGATTTGAGACGCTTGAACATGGCAACCCTACCCAGCTAGTTGGCAATTCTTCCTTCCAAGCCCAGTGACCTTTCCGACGGCTACCCCTCAGAGACCAAGCAGAGGGCCAGTCTGTACAGGGAACGTGCCCAAAGGCTTTCTTGGCTATCTGTTCACATATTTGTTCACGCCAGTTAAAAAGCGAGTTCCTTCCAAATATCTCCTGCTGCAAACTTTGCTCTATAGCGTTTGTTCTGCACTGCAGCTGAATTCACTTGGACAGTGAGAACTGCAGGCAACATCAGAGTCAGGCACCAGTGAGGATTCAGCTCAGGTAAAGTCAAGTGAATTCTTGTGTGTGTAGCTGGCAGACAAACAGAATTTACAGAAAGCACAAGCAACTTCCGTATACTGAGTCAGACCATTGTTCTCTCTCGCTTAGCATTGTCTGCACTGGATTGTCTACACAGTATTGTCACTGGAGGAGAGCTGGTAGCAAGCATGGTTGCCTTTGTTAAGCAGGGTCCACCCTAGTTTGCATTTGAATGGGGGGCTACATGTGAGCACGGTGAGATATTCCCCTCGGGAGCACCCGCATGCTTGCATGCAAAAGGTTCCAAGTTATCTCCCTGGCAGCATCTCTAGGATAGGGCTGAGATGAGAGACTCCTGCCTGCAACTTTGGAGAAGCTGCTGCCAGTCTGTGTAGTAGACAATACTGAGCAAGATGGTCTGACTCAGCAGAAGGCGGCTTCCTATGGCTGGCAGCAGCTCTCCAAGGTTTCAGGCAGGAGCATCTCCCAGCCCTACCTGGAGATGCTGCCAAGGACTGAATCCGAGACCTCCTGCATGCAAAGCAGATGCCTTTTCACTGAGCTGTGGCCCCATCCCTGAAGGGGAATATGTTACAGTGCTCACATGTAGTCACCCATCCAAATGCAAACCAGGACAGACCCTGCTTAGCAAAGGAGACAATTCAGAACATGGCAGGTCCTTTCCTAAGGCAAGGTGGCAGATTATCAGGGCTCCAGCAGGGTGACAAGATGGTCCCTGCCACTGGGGCAGCTGTTTGGTACCTTTTGAGAGAGTTTAACTTAAGGGATAAGTGATTTGCTGTTTGCTGTTGAATATGTCTATCATGAAGTACACCAATTAGAGGAAGAAGGCAGATTATTGAACCGTGAGAAAAATTAAACTGGCAGTGATAAGATACAAGAGTTGCGGTCTGGAGCTGAGTTTATTTGGAAAATAATTGCAGGCCTGTACTTTCTTGCAGAGCAAGGAGGCTGAATCCTGCTGTAAGAGCAGTGTTGCTGGAGGAGTTGTAAATAATGCAAAAGGTAAAGCAACAGAGCCAAACACAGACCCAATCACAAGCTAGGAGATTTTCTGTTCCAAACCCAGGCCTGGGTGAAGGGGAAATGTCTTCAAAGTTAAATGAGACACTAGTTGCTATGAAACAGTTACTAGAAGCTAATACAGGCACCCTCTAACATGTAAGTCAAGACATACAAACACTTAATAAGAGGACATCAAATATTGAGGAGAGAGTGACAAAATTGGCGCAAGATAACAAAGAATTTAAAACAAGGGTGGAAAGTTTGGAGCAAGCCGTAGGATCTCTAAGAGATGACAGGGAAAATTATTAGATCAAATGGCTTTGTTGGAATTGAGGCAAAAAGAGCGTTTCTTGAGGTTTAGAGGAATCCTAGAAAAAACTGGTCAAGACATTAAAAAAAGTGCTTAGGGAGGAACTTGCATCACTCTTGGGAATTTCAAATGAAGAGATGGATCCGTAGATTGATGCAGCTTTTCGCCTGATTTCTGAATTTGCCACAAAAATAAAATTAGCTAGGGATTGCATGGTTCAATTCAATTCTAAATCAATTACAGAGCAGATACTCCAAGCACATTTTGCCAAAGCCCTTACTATTGAAGCTCAACAGGTAAAAGTTCTGAAAGAAATACCATCCAGGATTTTAAGGAAACATAAGGATTACAAATTTTTGACAGATGCTTTGAACGCCAATGGGATACGTTTTAGATGGGAACTACCTGAAGGGGTCTCCTTTTTCTACAAGGGAAAGAGGAACAGATTTACAGAGCTCCCCAAAGCGCAAGAATTTTTGCGGAAATACAAAAAAACTTTAACCTCTGAGCACCCAGTGCCTTCAACACATAATTCTAACTAGCCAAGATGGATTACAAAATAGCTTCATGGAACGTTAATGGGTTAAATAGCAAAACCAAAAGGCTTAGAGCTTTTCATTTTCTTAAAAAACAAAGTTTGGACATTGTATGCTTACAAGAGAAACATATTAGAAAACAAGATAGAAAATATTTGGTTAATAAGGCCTTGGGACAAGAATTTGTTTCCTCTGATAAGAAAGAAAAAAAAGAGGGGTTGTGTTTTATGTGAAACAAGAACTTGAACCCAAGTTGATTTTTAAAGATGAAGAAGGCAGGATGCTAGCTTTGGAAATTTTAGTTTCTGGAATCAAAACGGTGATAATTGGAATTTATGCACCCAATGAAAAAAAAAGTAGAATTCTATAATTATCTAGAACAGAAGATGGCTGAGTTATCAAATGCTAATTTGGTTTTACTGGGAGATTTTAATGGAGTTGTCTCTACATCCTTGGATAGAAAATCTGATATGTCTGAAAGGAACCTAAAAGGCAAGCTACCTAAAGCTTTTTTTTGATTTAGAAGAACATATGGATCTTTATGACTTGTGGAGAATAAAAAACTCAAATGCAAAGGAATATACTTATTTCTCTGAAAGATATAATTCTCATTCAAGGATAGATCCAAATCTAATACGCCATGTATAAAAAGAATGGATATCTTGCCCAGAACCTTCTCAGATCATAATGCAATTTGCTTTACATGGAAAAAGAAGGGAACGGTTTCCTTTCGCTGGAGACTGAATGAACACTTGCTGAAAAAACCAGATGTTGTGGAGAAAGCCAAAAGGAAGTTAAAGGACTATTTTGAACTGAATTTAAACCAAGGAATGGATAACAAAATAGTTTGGGATGCAGGAAAAGCGGTTATGAGAGGTTTTTTTATACAACAAAATGCATACTTTAAAAAACAAAGTGGACTGAAAAAAGAGGCATTATTGATGGAGATTTCTAAAAAAGAAAGATAACTTTTATGGGCCAAGGATAAGAAGAAGATTACTCAAGTCATTAAAATGCTTCAGCAACAGCTATGTTAGTATTAAATGAAGTTGCATGGAACTTAAAATATGCGAAGCAAAAGTCATTTGAATTTGCAAACAAACCAGGCAAGTTGTTGGCTTGGAAAATTAGAACTGAGAAAAAGAATAAATATATATCCAAGATACTAACAAAAATGGGCTTTCCTATGATGAAAGGGAAATAAAAAGGGAATTGTTTAGATACTATTATATAAAGGAAACAAAGTAGAAGATATAAAAATCGACAAATTGCTCAAGACACAAAATATTCCAAAACTTTCTAAGGAACATATAGAAATTATGAATGCACCGACATCAATAATGGAAATAACAGAAGTAATAAATCAAAGCAAGGCTAATAAGGCGCCAGGGCCCGACGGGCTACAGCTTCATACTACAAATCATTTAAAGATCAAATATTACAGCCTTTGCAATGGATGATGAATGATATTTTGCAAAGAGGGATTATGCCGGAGTCTTGGAAGTACGCCAATATCACAGTAATTCCAAAACCTGATCAAGATTTAATGCAAGTCAAGAACTACAGGCCAATCTTGCTCTTAAACAATGACTACAAACTTTTTGCCACCATTTTGGCAAGGAGAATGAAGGTTATATTAAGACTTTTTATTCATGAAGATCAAGCAGGCTTTTTGCCAAAATGGCAATTAAGAGATAATGTGAGAACAGTTTTGAATGTACTGGAGTATTATGAAAAACACAATGATAAACAGATAGCTATGATTTTTCTGGACGCAGAGAAAGCTTTTGATAATGTCTCCTGGCAGTTTATGTGGAGGCTATTAGATGTAATGGGAGTTGGTAACAATTTCATTAGGGCTATCAAGACAATCTATTCGGAGCAATATGCTAAAATTATTATAAATGGGGAACTATCAGACAATTGTAAAATACAAAAAGGAACTAGACAAGGATGTCCACTTTCCCCATTACTTTTTATATTAGTACTGGAAGTGCTTTGTAGAAATATTAGAGAAGATGATCAAATACAAGGCCCAAAAATTGGGAAACAGGAGTATAAACTAAGAGCCTTTGCGGATGATGTAGTGTTTTTTCTAGAAAATCCATTAGAGAATATCGGAAGACTCTTGGAAAAAATACAACAATTTGGCCAACTGGCTGGGTTTTATATAAATAAGACTAAAATGAAGGTGTTGACAAAAAATATGGATCAGAAATCTAAGGATAGAGTTTTTGAAATAAGTGAACTGAAAGTGGAGAAGAAAATTAAATACTTGGGCGTCTGGCTGACAAACAAAAACGCTTTGTTGTTTTTAAATAATTATATTAAATATGGAATACAGTAAAAACTGACTTGCAAAGATGGTCTAGAATGAACTTATCTTTAATGGGAAGAATTTCAGTTGTCAAAATGAATGTTTTACCTAAAATGCTGTTTCTTTTCCAGACTATTCCTATAATTAATATTTTAACTTGTTTTAAGCAATGGCAAAAGGACATAACCAAATTTGTTTGGCAAGGGAAAAGACCAAGAATTAATTTTAAAAATTTAACAGATGCTAAAGAAAGAGGCGGTCTTACCCTGCCAGACTTAAGGTTGTATTTTGATGCTGTTTGTTTGACGTGGTTAAAAGAATGGATAACATTAAGAAGTCCTAGAATACTTGATCTGGAAGGATTTGATAGAAGGTTTGTATGGCATTCATATTTGTGGTATGATAAAAGTAAAGTACATAAAGATTTCCTTAATCACTATGTAAGAAGAAGTCTAATGAGAGTGTGGGTAAAATATAAAAAATGGTTGGAACCTAAAACTCCGTTATGGCTATCCCCGATTGAAGCTTTAGCACGTAAAGAGATGCAACCAGAATGGGGTACCTATAGGGATTTGTTATGTTTCCAAGAAAAGGGCTGTAAATTTAAAAACCTAATTGAAGTACAAAATTTGGTTAGTAATTGGTTTCAGTATCATCAGTTAAATGAAGTTTATAAGAAGGATCTTAAAGTTGGATTTGAGGATCAAATGTCGAGATTTGAGAAGGAGCTGTGTGAAAATGATGAAAAATTAGTTTCTAAGATGTATAGGCTGTTGCTTTTGGAGGAGACAAGAGATGAAGTGGTTAAAACGACTATGATAAAATGGGCTCAAGATGTGGGTCATAATATAGATATGGCAGCTTGGGAAAAATTATGGAAAATGGATTTAAAGTTCACTGCATGTTATACTTTAAAAGAAAAGTATTATAAGATGATGTACAGGTGGTATTTGACACCTAAAAAATTAGCACTAATGTATAAAAATGTTTCAAACAAATGTTGGAAATGTGGACACGGTGAAGGAACTTTTTTCCATATGTGGTGGTCCTGTAGGAAGGCAAAGGCCTTTTGGGACATGATATATAATGAGTTAAAGAAAATTTTAAAAATGACATTTCCTAAGAGACCAGAATCCTTCCTGCTGGGAATAACGCAAGGAGAGTTTTCCACAAGAAATTTAACATTCTTTATGTATGCAACCACGGCGGCCAGAATAGTATATGTGCAGAAGTGGAAGGATAATGAATTGCCCTCAAAAGAAGATTGGTTGATAAAAATTTTGGAATATGCTGAGATGGCAAAACTTAAAGTACTGATAAGAGATCAAAACTTGGAATGTTTTAAAGAAGATTGGAAACCACTCTTATTATACCTAAAGAACTATTTTTCTAATTATTGATTTTTCAACAGGGTTTGAAATTTAGTAATATTAGCAGGTTGAGTAGAGTAAAATCGAGTTTGTAAGGTATAGGATATATGTTTTGAATTACTATAGCAATGGTTGAATTGTATAGTTAGTGATTCGCGCGGATGGGTGAGCGGGGAAGTCAACATTTGTTTAATTGGATGTAACGAGATTGTTAAGATATTGTAAAAATCAATAAAAAATTTAAAAGCAAAAAAAAAAGGGGGGGGGGAAAGAGTTGACTTTTGGGGAGGTCTTAGGTTCCACTGCTTTTCTGGTGTGGTATCCATCAGCCTTTATTATGGTCAAAGACCAGCAGAAGAAAAACAATGCATACATACAATAATATACAATTATATGCCATCTGTACAGATTTAACAGCTATTCCTGGATGCATCACTGAACCCAGGCGCAGGCCGTGAACGTGCCTTGGCGGGGGCGGGGGGGCGGCGGCAGGTGGCTTCTTTAAGTGTGAACGGATGGAGCCGATGCTCCATGCCACCCAGCAGCCCCCGCGGCGGGGAATCGCCTCCACCACTCACCGAACTCCCACGGAGGTGAGCCCCCGCCAGCGGCCAAGTGAGTGGCGGAGGTGATTCCCCGCCGCAGGGGCTTGCTTAAAGAAACTGCCTTCCGCCCCCCGAAGGCGCGTCCACAGCCCGTGCCTGACTGAACCATCATTAGATAATACAATCTCTTGGTGGGATCTGCAAGCTAAAACAAAACAATTGACTACCTTGCACGTGATGTCTGTAAAACAAAACATAAAATTCCTCTGAACAACCTCTGAAATGTTACAGCAAGGGTGAAATTAACTTAATATGCAGGACACTATAAAAATACAGTAGAAGAGGACATGACCAAGGGTTTCAACAGCTCTGGAGCAGTGTTCCCTCTAACAGGGATTGCCAGATGTTGTTGACTTCAACTCCCACAATCCCCAGCCAAAGGCCATTGCAACTGGGGGTGCTGGGAGTTGTCGTGAACAACATCTGGGAACCCCTGTTAGAGGGAACACTGCTCTGGAGCCACAAGGACAGGAACGCTCCATAAAAGGAATATTCTGGTACCTGCCCTCCAAAAGTGCCAATAGACGGGCATTAAAGTGGACTCTGGAAAAGGTCCCCCAGTATTTAGGCACATCCAAGGTGATCCAATTGGTCTAGTCAAAACTATGATTCTGCTTGTGAGCTCTATAGACCCTGGGAGATTTATTTAAGTCACTCTTATACAGTGGTCCCTCTACTTACGAAACTAATCCGTTCCAAATGCATATTTGTAAGTCAAAAAGTTCGTAAGTCGAAAAGCGGTTTCCCATAGGAATGCATTGGGAACGGATTAATGCGTTCCGGAGCCTAGAAAAAAGACCCAGAACCCCAGTAAGGCTTGCAAACTGCACAGGAACATTTCTTTTCAAGAATAAACAGGCAGTAAACAGGCAGGCAAGTCAAGGAAACCGCATGTAAAATTCGTAAGTCGAGGAAACCCCATCTAAAAATTCGTAAGTCGAAAAAACCGCATCTAAAACCGGATCTAAAACTGCCGTTTGTAACTCGAAAAATACTTATGTCGAGTAGTTCGTAAGTCGAGGGACCACTGTATGTTTGCTTGTGGGTTTCTTTAGCCCTCTCAAAGTCCAAAGGTGATAGGTACTCAGATGAGAAGCCATAAGACAATTTCCTTGGAATATCCTTCTCCCAAATTGAGTAAAAGTTATTGTTAAGCATTAGACGAGCCAGACCTATTGTGGAAAAATTTAGCTTTAACCAATATACGATTGTAGAGATCCAGACATTGGCTTCAGCACTCATCACCCTAGCCACCAACCTCAAACCTGCATTTGAGACACATTTTGGGATAGGAAACAATGCTCTTAGGAATCTAGATTGTGTCCTTCCAAGCATGGCAACATTACAATAGGGTCCTAGTTGGGCTCCATAAAGGAGCTGCACCAGTGGCTTAGCCACAAATAATTTTAATAGCCGCTGGTGAAAAGCTTTCACTTTTTGAACGAAACAACTTTAGAATGGCTGCAGCATTCCTTTGAGCCAAGGCAATTACATACTTGGCCTGGGTTTCTGGTGCAGTAATTGGCCTTGTGAAAGTTTCAATACATGATGGCATTAAAGTTGACCATGTCCAAGGGAAACTTTCAAAATGTGAGCTGAGCCACAAGGCAGGGTGTGTGAGCTGGCTCGCTTCAAGCCAGGCTCGATGTTGAGCCTTCTGTTGCTGGTGTGACTGGTGTTGCTGCTGTGACTGTTGCTGGTGTGTGTCTTATGTTTCTTTTAGAATGTGAGCCCTTTGGGGACAGGGAGCCATCTTATTTGTTATTTCTCTTTGTAAACTGCCCTGAGCCATTTTTGGAAGGGTGGTATAGAAATCGAATTATTATTATTATTATTATTATTCTCTGTGGCTGCCCCAGGGCTTTGGAATATGTTCCCTGCTGAATTAAGAGCATCTCCTTCTCTGTTTGTTTCTAAGAAGACCCTCAAGACTCTCCTGTTCTCGCAAGGTTTTAATTAGCATTTTAATAATTTTAATAATTTGTTTTAATAACTGTTTTCTACTATTGTTTTTACTGTGTTTCATGTGTTTTAATCTGTGTTGAATATTAAATATTCAGAGATGTAAGTTTTGGGCAGTACAAACATGTTTTAATAAATAAAATAAAATAAAATAAAATAAAAATTTAAATTTTGTACACCACCTAGAGATGTACATATCAGGCGGTATAAAAATATGATTAAATAAATAAATTATAAATCTTGTCTTTTGATCTTCAAAATCGGGGGGCTCTCCCAGGAGGGGCAGGGGAGGAGACAAAGGCAGTGCAAGTTCTCTCTCTCTTCTTGCTGCTGCCTTAATCTCATCCAGTGCCTGATGGCTGAAAGCAGAGTGGAGAGGATGATTTTAATAGCAGCTTAGAGGGTTCAGATAGGAGAAGGGACACATTACCATCCAGAGGGTTTCAATTAATGATATGAAATGCATGGCTTGGTCTTAAATCCTCCTCTTTCCCTCCCCACTCCCAATGAGCGATTATTTGCAAATCAGCTTTTGGCCCTATTATAGCAAAAGCTACTTAAAAGAATGGAAGAGGAAGTATTTTCAAAAAGAAATCCACTCTCTAAAAGCACAAAGACTAAAATAATCCATTTCTCTCACCTATTCTTTTTCTGCAGCAAAGACTTCTTTGAAATAGTCCTCAAGCACCTTTATAGTCTCTTAATAGTCTGCAGTTCTGTCATCCTTTAATGCATTATACACTTTAATGAATTTATATAGGAAGATGCTGAAAGGCATCATCTCATACTGCGCGGGAGGAGGCAATGGTAACCCCCTCCTGTAGTCTACCAAAGACAACCACAGGGCTCTGTGGTTGCCAGGAGTTGAAACCAACTCAACGGCACACGTTACCTTTACTCCAAGCCTAGATATTTGCATCGGTCTGTCTGTTTCTTACACTCACATAAGCTCATGCTTTCTCCAAGGCATTAATATGGCATCTCAGTGTTTTTAAAAAACATCTTAAAATACAGCTTTTTAAGGAGGCTTCTTAATGCTCCATTACTATTTTGTTATATCTGGTAGGTTCTTTAACTTTTTATAATTTTCAGTTTAATAATTGTGGTTTTTAACCTGACTTAAAATTTTTTATTTAAGTTTATTACTTTTATTCTATCTGTGTCTATCTTATTGTTGTGAGCTGCCCCGAGCAGTAGTGCACTGAAGGGGCGGGGTTTAAATATTTTAAATAAATAAATAAATAAACTCGGCCAACCTAAAATCAGACCACTAGACTCCAGAAGTGACTGGCCCAGAGTCACCCAGCAAGTCTCATAGCTGAAAGGGGATTTGAACTCGGGTCTCCCTGGTCCTAGTCATAGGTGTAACTATAGGGGGGGCAGGGGGGGCACGTGCCCCGGGCGCCACTTGGCAGGGGGCACCAAAAAGTGCCCCCGCCGATTTGCCGGGAATTTTTTTTAAATTATTATTATTTTATTATTTTATTTTTTTGCAGAGCAGTCCCCCTCCCCCGGTCCCAGCGGCCCCCCCCATTGGCATTGCTCATCCAGCACTGGGCGCCGCAGCGTCTTCGTAGTCCAAGTCTCTGACTCTCACTCCCCGGCGCGCCCCGCCGCCCTGCCACCAGTCGCGCATGCGTCGAGAGGAGGACACGCACCAGAGCAAACTTCCTGAACAACTCCCTCTTCTGAACAACTTCCTGAACGCCCGAACCAGTTCCCCTTTTTGCTCATTCAAGTCCTTCCTCCCCTATAATCTAACCACGTTTTAACTGAAAAGGTTCAGGGAGGGGGAGATGGGGGGATGTGGAACCTTGGGTTCCACATCCCCCCATCTCTCCCTTCCTGGACTTTTTCACTATGTAATGCAAGCTAATTTAATTATATGTCATCATCAAAATGGATTAGCTGTTTCAGCCCATCAGGAAAGTCTAAACCTCCACCGATTTAATTAACCAGACTGAAAATCAGATGAACAGAGAATGTTTTAATGAAAGGTGGTATATAAATTTAACAATAAGTAAAACTATCATTAGGACAAGGGAGGCCTGAGTTATTGCAGTGCCTGAGGTGGGGCACCAAACGTTGCCTTGCCCCTCTGCTCCTGCTGGGGACCAGCCTCCTTTCCAAAATGACTCTTGCAAACTTTGAAAGTTGCACAGGAGAGGAGGAGGTAGTTGTATTAAATTGTATACACTTATGCATGGAGTAGAGCAGGGCTGCTCAACTCCATCCCTCCTGCAGATGTTGTCCTACAACTCCCATAATCCCTGGTTATTGGCCACTGTGCTTGGGGAGTTGCCATTAAAAAAACAACTCTGGGGATCCTCAGTTGAGCAGGCGTGGAGTAGACTAGAATGGACAGAGAGAAATGTTTCTCCCTCTCTCCCAACACTAGATCCAGGAGTCATCCCACGAAACTAAAGACCAACAAAAGGAAGTACTTTTCCACACAGTGCATAATTAATCTACAGAATTCTCTGCCACAGAATGTGATGGTGGCTACTTGCCTGGATGGCTTTAAAAGGGGCTTGGACAAATTGAAGGAGGACAGGTCTATCAATGGCTACTATTCTGGTGGCTGTAGGCCACCTCCAGCTGCAGAGGCAAGATGCCTCTAAATACCCATTGCAGGAGAGCAACAGCAGGAGAGGGGGCATGCCCTCACCTCTTGCCTGTGGGCTTCTCAGAGGCATCTGATGGGCCACTATGTGAGGCTGGATGCTGGATTGGATGGGCCTTGGGCCTGATCCAACAGGGCTCTTCTTATGTTCTTAGGAGGAGGGAGGGTTGCCAGCAGCCTACTCTTTTCTCCTCTTGCTTCTTGCAAACTTTGCAAGGAGTGTAAGGAGAGATGCTCCTTGCAAAGCCCACAAAGGCCAAAGGGGTCCTAAAGAGAGGCTCCAATGGCAGCACTGGGGAGCATCTTGCTGCCCCACTCGTGCCTCACCTGAGGCCACCGCTTCACCTTGCCTCATAAAAGGGCCCACCCCATCTCTGACACAACTTGGGATGTGTGAGCTCCCTGCTGTTCATGTTGGATTGGTTTGGAAATGAACCCAAGTATCCCCACCCCCCACCCCCCAATAGGAAAACAGTTTTGCACATTTCCAAGCATGTCATAACTCTGTGCTTGGGTTTGGTCATAAGATTATGGAAGTTCCTTCAGGGCACTGAATTGTATCGTTGGTTGTAGTCGGGGAAGTTTTCATCAATGGTCAATAGGGGGTGGTTACGAGGCCTCTTTTGGTCTCACTATGGCAGGGCTGCACAAGGTTGGCCCTCCTGCAGATGTTTGGACTAGAACTCCCATCATCCCTGACTATTGGCCATTGTGGCTGGGGATGATGGGAGTCGTAGTCCAAAAACAGCTAGAGGGTCAAAGTTGGGCAGCTCTGCACTACAGCAATTATCCCTAATTGAGGAAGGATGTTGTTGCAGCAACGCCATTGGAACGGACCCCAGCCTGACCTTTGCCATTTAGCTTGCCCAGTGGGGTAGATAGCTTTTACAGAGCCTGTGCTCAGTAACTGAGCAATGGTTCACCCCCGCAACCTCACTTCTTCTTCTTTAGGTCTCCCACAGCCCACCTGTCCTGGATTGCTTTGCCCTGCAAAAATAGGCAATTTTTGCAGCAATTCTGAGACATCGCCAATTGATGTTGCAAGCCCAGGACGTGGACGCAGCTCGCCTGCTCAGGCCTCCAGCAGGCCCAGCCAGGCGCAGCCTGGGATCTATGGCTTGATACACTATTATAATGCACCTGGCCAGCACCAGCAGATACTGGGGGCCTCAGTGGTGTCCTGGCGGGCAAGCATGCAGAGTGCATGAGCAGGCAGGCAGCAAGGGGGTGGGCAGTGGCAGAGCGGAGGTGGATGGCAGAGCCTGTGGCAGTGCCCCCTGGTAGCCCCTGATGGCCCGCATTCTTTGGACACAGCCAAGCATCCCTGCACCTTGTTCCTGGGTAGACCTGACCTCCTTCTATACTTGGCCTCCTTGATGAGTCCTTCCTGGGGGACTAGTCCTGCAAGACATGACAACACCCAGCCCAGCTAGTCTTGTGTTTTTAAGTCTCCTCCATCTCTTAGTCCTGGGCTACTCAGCTTTGCCCCTCCTGCAGATGTTGGCCTCCGACTCCCATCATCCCTGACTATTGGCCACTGTGGCTGTGGATGCTGGGAGTTGTAGTCCAAACACAACTGGAGGGCCGCAGTTGAATAGCCCTGTCTTAGCTGAACTTAACCTTACAGCAGGGATTCTCAAACTTGGACCTCCTGATGATGTTGGACTACAACGCCCCTCATGCCCAGCCACAACAGTCTTTGGCCATTGTGACTGGGGATGATGGGAGTTGTAGTCCGTCCACATCTGGGAGCCCAAGTTTGAGAACCCCTGCCTGGAACAGGTCAGATCAGGCAGCATCTTTCACAGGGTCAAACGGGACTCCAGTTGCTGACTCCTGTCAGGAGAGGGCGCCAAATGCCAGCCACTTGCTCAAAGGTCTTTCAGGATGGGAGATATGCAGTGATCTTGACAGGCAGCAGAGGATTCACAATTCCAGGCAAACAAATGGCCACATGAAAAAGTCTGCTTGCGCCAGTCCTGAGAAACGCATATCTGCAGCATCTGGCATGAGGGGAGAGGTTTACGAGATGTGGCTTCAGGCTGGCTTTGAAGGGTTGCTAGATTTCCCCAGGGCAACTCGGCCATTCCAGCAAGTAAGGCAATATCGTGTTCCCCAACTTGAAGAGGTGTGCCTTTAAATCTTGGGCAAGGTGGCCTATTATTAAAGCTAATGTACAACTGGTCCAAGGCAGAGATTTGTGTCCAGAGCAGATTTTGTGCTTTATGTTGGAAATTCTCTGTGGTGAGAGAATCCCTTTTTCATTATAGCAGAGTGCACAGAGGCACAACACAGCGGAATTTAGTTAGGCATGCGTGTATGCTGAGAGTAAAGTAACTTGGAGCCAATTCATAGTTTCAAATCAATATATAAGGCATTTATTAAGGAACTCCATTCTAGATAGGAAAGTGAGGAGTTAGGATCTCTAATCTATCTATCTAGCTGGATGCAGATGGATTCTGCATCTTCTCTGCACACATGGTGCAGGGAGAGGAGCTTGCCATGTTGCAAGGTAGAAGGAACAGGAAGAGAAGAGAAGGAGGAAGTTAATCCCTAAGAGTATCAATCTACATTTAAAAAGGGATAGTGTCAGATCAGTGGAGAAGGGGTGACCAATGTCTTGACCCTCTAGCCCTCTGACTCACTAGTCTGTCCTCCACTGTCTGAGACAAGAGACAGCGCAAAGTCCTTTAACTTCCAACACCCCCTCTCGATGTCTCGTGACTTAGTTCACAAGATTCTGAATCTGGAAAATAATGAATCTGGAAAATAATCTGGGAAACTACGGGCAGTTTAGCTTAACTTTGGTGCTGGCTAAACTGATGGAAAGCATACTTAAGGACATCATTGTTAAATATGTAGAGCAGGGTCTCACGATCAGTGAGACCCGGTTTGGGGAGCTAAGCGGGGAGAGCAGGCTAAGCCCACTCTCCACGCACACAAGCAGGGTGGGAGCCCTGGGCGGCCAGATCGGCCACCCACACGATTGCTGGCTCCATGATGGAACCAGCGGGGGCTGGGGAGTTCGGGGGCTGTGTGGCCCCCGGAAGCTCCAGTATGCCCTGCGGAAACGCGCAGGGCATATTGGAGAGATCCCCGGAGCCGGGAGGCAGCTTTTTGCCTCCCCTCCGGGGGTCTACTCATGAGTAGCCGCGGTGCAGAGCCCCACAACCCTTGAAGACTGTTTGGAAGCTTCAACTTGTCCAGAATGCTGCTGCAAAAATGCTCGTGGGCACAAGTCACTTCATGAGTATCACACCCACCCTGTGGCAGCTTCATTGATAACTGGTCTGCCTCCAGGCTAGATTCAAGGTGCTGGTCTTGACCTTTAAAGGTCAAGGCTGGGGTACCTGTCGAACCATATTCACCCATATGAACCTGACACAGCCCTCCACTCATTGACTCAGGCCCTGCTCATGGCACCATCGCTAACGGAGATCTGGTTGGCGGGGACTAGAGATAGGACCCTTTCGATTGTGGCCCCTTGGCTTTGGAATGCCCTCCCTGAAGAGCTTCGCCACGCTCCCTCCCTCAGTGTTTTAAAAAACAACAACTAAAAACACATCTTTTAAAAGAGGCTTTTTAATCTTCCATCTTTGGTTATATCTGGTAGGTTCTTTCTTTTTTTAATTCTCAATTTTTAGCTTTTCAAATAACTTCTAATTTGAAAATACTGATTGCGGTTTTTAACCTGACTTTTAACTTGTTTACTTAATTTTATTACTTTTATTGTATATTGTATCTATTTTATTGTTGTGAGCTGCCCTGAGCAGTAGTGTACTGGAGGGGAAGGGTATAAATATTTTAAATATATATAAATAAATTAAAACGAATAGTGGAAAATATCAATGAAAGCAATTATTAGTTTCTGGTGGATCTTTCCTCCTCATCAAAGAACCCGCCACCATTTTAACCTATGGTAGTGACCAGAAAATAGGCCTTGGCCCAGCTCTGTCAGTGGGGCCCCTGGAGTGCATTCCAGCCCCATATAAATGCAAAGTCCTCTCTTTTCCCTAAACAGGTTGCAATCCTGGGAATGCTTTCTTAGGAGTAAGCCACACTGGGTGGAAACACTGTGGGAATATTGCCAAGCAAACATGCATAGGATGGTGGTGTAGGGTAGTTTCAGAGAGGATGGCCCCCTTTGAGAAGAAGGAGGTGACCCAAAGAGTGACCCTCGGCCTTTCTGGGGTACTGTTGCTGCAGGATATTCCCACCTGGAGCCTTCCCAGACAGGAGGCTTTACTGTGGGCTTACCACAAGGCTTTACTGTGCCTTCCCCCATCATTAACATTTAATGATGTTAAAAGTAGATTTTTTTAACCCCGGATATAAATTGGGCTACTCTAACATGCAATGAAAAACCCGAATCGTGTGTGAAGTAATCACTGACAGCTCGCAGAGACTTCGGCATAAATTTGGCCGATATGTGAATGCACAACCTTCGACCTCCTTTCTGAAGAAGATAGGAGGAGAGCTGGTCTTGTGGTAACAAGCATGAGTTGTCTCCTTAGCTAAGCAGGGTCCACCCTGGTTGCATATGGGAGACTACATGTGTGAGCACCATAAGATAGTCCTCTTTGGGGATAGAGCCGCCCTGGGAAGAGCATCTTTGTTCCAAGTTCCCTCCCTTGCACCTCCAAGATCGGGCTGAGAGAGATACCTGTCTGCAACCTTGGAGAAGCCTCTGCCAGTCTATGTAGACAAAACTGAGCTAGATGGACCAATGGTCTGACTCAGTATATGGCAGCTTCCGATGTCCCTAAGATGCGAACTAAAAGCCAGGTTTGAAAAACTTCCTGCATGCCAGCAAAAAGGTCCCCGGAGGCTGGATCTGGCCACTGGCTTCATGCTGTGCAGGCCTGCCATAGGCAGTGGTTTTCTAGTAGTTGTTTCCCCCACAAGAGCAGAAATTGATATTAGAAACAGAGTTACAGCAAAATGTGATATCATTCTGGATAAACATTTTCTCTTCACTCCTCACTGGCCTTAAAGTAGCCATTTATCGCAATGGATGCTCTGCAATAATGCAGTCGTTGCTCCTTGAGAGAAACATATTCTGCAGAAAGGCTCTCCATTCCTTATACAGCCCCACATGTTCCAGCTGGCGTTAAAAACAGGTTCCCCGAAGCTTAAGCCCTATAATGGCTGATCCAAATCAGTAATCCCTCATTAGGCAATTTTGCGTGAAAGGCCTCATGGAATTAAGGAACAGTCAGTCTCCCAAACCCCACACTAATGTTTGTCATTCTTCTTGAAAGCCAGGTAGCCAACTTTACAGGTCTTGCACCTGTGTCTTCAACAACAGCTTGACACACAGCCAGGGGTGGAGCTGTAACAGGGCGATGGGTTCAATGAACCCATTGTGCCCTGCCTCCGGGAGCTGCCGAGCAACCAGGAAGAGCCGCTGAGCTCCCCTGTCCTGCTGCAGCTGCTGCTGGCCACCTCCAGCCACCTCCACCCTTCATCTGCTCAGTGCTCACCCATCCTCCTTCCATTGGGTGGGCTCCTGGACAATGGAAGGAGAGTATGCGCATGTGCTCCCTGTTGCTAGCACTGCTTTTTTTGCTGGCTCCCAGAAGCCTCTCTGCTTATGTTTGAGACTGCAGGCATATGGGTCTCACTTTTGACATGCTCAGGAGCCTCACAGCACCGTGAGCTCTCAGTTTGTTGGCATATTGGGGAACAGTCACTCAGTAGGTCGTGAAACAGTTACCCCTAGATTTTGCAGCTGCAAACGAGCCAAATTGAATGGGAGCTTGCCTCGCACCTTCCCCATACTGGGATACCTGAGTAGACTCCCGAAGTTAGCTTGCAATGGTTAACTCCCCATTCAAGGTCTCTCTGCACAATTGACCCTCCTTTGGTTTACCTCCCCTCCATAGATGCCTCAAACAAGCTAAAAACCAATTCTCACAGCAGGGAAGTCAGATAAGGCTTGGCGAATACACATTCCCTCCTTATCAAAAGAAGGCTAGAGGGGGCACTAGGAACTCAGAGATGTACCCATTAAAATGCTGATTAGTTTACTAGGGGGCTATTCTGACGATCGGCAAAAATCAGGCTAGCCTCCGCTAGCCTGATTTTTGCTGATCGTCAGAACCACCGGGCTCGCAGCCGAGCCTGGTGGTTCTGGAACGGCTAACCCGCTCTGGAACCCCTGGTAAAAAGCAGGTTTGCGGAGCGCTTGCTCCGCAAACCCGCTTTTTACAATCATGAGTAGCCGCGGAGCGCCTTCGCGCCGCGCCTTCCCATAAGTAGACCCCCGGCCGGAAGGCAAAAAGCCGCCTCTTGGCTCGGGGGTTTCCCCAGTATGCCCTGTGCGCTCACGCAGGGCATATTGGGGCTTGTGAGGGCCGCGCGGCCCCCGAGCTCCCCAGCCCCTGCTGGCTCCATCTCGGAGCTGGCAATCGTGTGGGCGGCCGATCCGGCCGCCCAGGGCTCCCTACCCGCTCACCCGAAGAAACTGGGTCTCACGGATCGTGAGACCCGCTCTATGTGTTTCCAACCAAAAAGAGTTCCCGTGTTTGCATGGTCAACCACTCCATTTGCATTATCCTATTCACGCATTGTGTTGTAGTGCAGCACAGCAGAATAGATAATGGGATCTTTTGAGATTCCCCAGAACTATCCTAGCCAAGAAAGAAGGGCAATTGGAATGCCCCCTCAGGACATGTTTTGGGCTTTATCTGCCCCGGATTCTTGAGCCAGTGTGCTCCCTTTGGTCTCCCAGGCTACCCACTTGGTTACCACCTTGTGGAGTTATCCGTTACTTGGACACACTTGCTATAACACTGGGCTCTGTGGGCCACCCTTGCTTCCAGGCCCTAGATCAACTCTCTTGCTGGATCCGATCTGCATAGCCCTCCTCACTACAACCACTCTCTTGCTGGCTTCATGAGAACAGGAACACTTTGGATCCATCTCTGCTATCTAACTCCCTTGATTCTTCGTTGCTACATGCTGCATGAGCGTGCCCTTAACCCATGTGTTGGGGTCGTGTGAGTGTGCTCGGGCTGCTTGCAGCCTGAGTGTACACAGAGATGGGTGCCTAGACCACCCATCTCAAGCCCCCAATGCATGCACTCATCATGCAGTGCATTGAGGGATATCCGGAGGCTGGGGAAATGAGTCCCAGCCTTGCACTGCATGGAGTAGCATGGATCACCTGGGCATGTGGCAGTGTGTCAAAGACTTGGCAAAGGATCATCTGGGGGGAGGTAGGTGAAACCCTTTCTCCCTGCTTCGCCCCGCTCTGGCCTGGTGCCCTTGGGAACCATGTGAATGGCCTCAATGTATTTTTCCTGGCAGGGAGATAAAATGGCAGGAAAAGATTTAACTGGTTAATTTCTTGGTTCAGATGGTTGTTAAAGACATGGGAGCAGGATCAGTAAAAATAAGGTGGCAGCCCCACTTAAAATCTATTGCACCCTACAAGCACCCTACCCATCCCCCAGTCACAGGCACTTTCTTTCCCTAGTTCGGAATAAGCAGGAAATCAACCCCACGACTGAATAATGACTGAATAAAATGAATAAATAACATACGGTACCTGCTTTCATGTTATGACATTTGCAACATTTGTGATGTTTGGCTGCAAAATCTGGGAGTTGCACAGAATTCAAGCCACAGCTGTGAAAAAAAGACTGCTGAGTCACCCAGTGTCTCTTGTTCAAGGCACATGTAACAGGGCTGCTCTACGGAAAAGGGGACAGGTCTCCTATACCTTTAAGAGATACAGAGAACAGGGAATTTCAGCAGGTGCAGTTTTTCTTCCCCTGCATGATAAGCTGTACCTGCTGAAATTCTCCCTTCTGTGCATCTCTTAAAGGTACAGGAGGCTCATCTTCTTTTCCATATGGCAGCCCTAACATGTAAGATTGCCACCTTTACCAGTCCCTGCTCTTGTGCCTTTAAGCACTGCTTTATGATAATACTATGCTTCGAGGCATAGCAAGGTTGGAGTGGGCCCAGAGACAAGATCTTAAAATGCCACCCCCGCCCCTCACTGAAGCTCAGCTCATGAAGTAAAGAAATCTTAAATGAGGCATCCTAAATTATTTTTTTAAAGGTTTTGTAAATTGTGGACGATGCAAGTCATTTAATGGTACTAGAGAAAGACAGGCTGTTCTGGTAGCTCCAGGTCTTAACACTCACATCAATTTCGGAGGATGAATACAACAGAGGGAAGCCTGGGCAGGTGGCAGTGGGCCCCTAGACAACTGTCTCCCCTTGTTCTTTTATAATTATACCCCTGCTATGCTTATTTACAGAGAGGAAGCTGCTCTTAAAGATACAGGAGCAGACCAGACATTTTTGGGTCAGTTGGCAATCCTTACCTATACCAAGTTCAGAAAAGACAATCGGTTTATAAGATTCTATCTATCTATCTATCTATCTATCTATCTATCTATCTATCTATCTATCTATCTATCTATCTATATCTCACTCTTCCTCCAATGAGTCTAGAGCGGCTTACAGGGTTTTTAGCCTCACAATAACCCTGCAAGGTATGTGAGGCTGAGAGATAAACGACTGGCTCAGATTCACACCGTGAATTTCATGGCTGATTGGGGATTTGCACTTGGGTCTCCTCAGCCCTAGCCCCGCACTCTGCCACTACACTCTCTAGGTCTGGAATCAGGTGCCAGAAGAATTTTGAGCAAAGGATCCTTGGGAGAGATTCTCAGGAGTGCATCACCTGGAAATACTGTGCTAACCTTCCCACAGCTGTCATTACCAGTCAGGAGATGAGTGACAGACACCTTGGGAGAAAGGGATTACAGACAAATAGAGACCTAAATCTCTTTGCCTTTTAAGGAAGCAGGAAGGGAAACCTCCCATAGCCCTGGGGATTAGGTCTGTCCCGGCCCAGCCCTGCAGTTGATAGGCAAAACTTTGTGATCCTGGAAACTCTTGTTCTTAGATGACAAAAGAAGTGGCTGAACCATCAATAATTTTATCCTTTCTAATCTCAGGAACTTCAAGTGTTTTAAAAGCACTGACTAAGCAACCTACTTTTGTTGTGATCAAGTTCTCGCTTCCCACTCCGTGAATGAGCTCTGCTCTTAGAAACCTGCTTCTGCAGCTGATTGCCTGTGGATCAGGGGCAGAGCCACCATTGTGTGGCTGGGCAAAGAACCCGGCCGCCACTCTCTGTGGAGCCACCCCATCCAACCTAAACAGGCCCCCTGTGTCTGACATCTGATGCAAAGGGTTTGGCCATATGTGGAAATGGGCCCAGTTTGTGAGAAGCTTCAGCCAGCACTGGGTTCGCAGCCTGGCTGGGAATGCGTCTCTCTGCCTTTCGAGGCGGGGAATGGCACTCCCAACCAGGCTGGAAACCCAGCACTGGCTGAAGCTTTGCAGACGGGACCGCGCGGCCCCATTTCCACATATGGCCACACCCCATGTCTGATGTCATAGGCAGGGGGTGTGGCTAGGGTGCCTAGGGGCTGCCACCAATGGGTTGCTCCCACGCCGCTGCCAGCTTCCTACGTGCCTCCTGCGGATGGTTGCCAAAGAGCGAGCTTGGTGTTAGCTGGCCATTTGTGGTGATTTGGGCATTTTCTGCAAAGTGACCCCCCATTCTTTGTACTAAGGTTTTATACTGTGGATTCCAGTGGCAGCTCAAGGCAGGGTGCCAAAGGCTGCTCCCATGTGTGACCCTCCCCCTTCCTCCCCTTTCTAAAAGCAGGGGGCAGAAAGGCACCTTATCGCCTTACTGGCCACAATCTGCTGCTGCTGCTGGAAGTGACTGCCTCACTTCACCTCATGGAAGGGCTGTCTCGATGGGTTGTGTTTAAGTATAGAGTCAGTGTGGTGTAGTGGTTAGAGTGGTGGACTAGGACCAGGGAGACCCAAGTTCAAATCCCCGTTCAGCCATGAAACTCACTGGGTGACTCTGGGCCAGTCACTTACCCCTCAGCCTAACCTATCTCACAGGGTTGTGGTGGGGAAAAACATAACACTGTAGATTCCTCAGGGTTCCTTGGAAGAAGAGTGGGATATATATTTTATAAATAGGTAAATTTAAAAAATGAAAGTATTCATCAGTTTTAGATATGGTGCTTAAGAGAAACCAAATAAATTAGATGTGTCCTCAGTTTAGGACAGTGACATTGTTCACACAGTCTTTTGAATCTAGGATTAATGTGCGTTACTGACATTAGTGTGATTGTGTGAACCCATACCAAGGTAGTTTATGGCCCGAGATGAAACGGAGAATGGAATACCTTGGCATGGGGTTCACACCATTATGCCAATTTCAGTAACCCACATTAAAGCTAGATTCGAATGACTGTGAGAACAAGGATAGTATCTATAGTCTTCTGGGTCAGACCAGAGCAGGGGGAGGCAACCTTGGCTCTCCAGCTGGTGTTGAAGTACAACTCTTACCATGTTGTTGTAGTTGTTGGTTCTCATGAGAACCATGGCTAGTTCTCATGATCCTAATAAGGGTAGGAGGAGCCAGAATAGGAGAGTCAGGTGTGCTCCTGATTGGCGGTCATGTAAACACAAACATCAAGGTAGGAGAAGAGTGATTGTGTGGGAGCTGGGTCGGACAGGTGCAGCCCACCCACATTCTATCCTTGGCATTGTATTGAGGGTGAAAAGCCACACTATCTATCTCCTAGTCCAGTGATTATCAAACTTGGGTCCTCAGGTGTTATTGGACTTCAACTCCCATAATCCTCAAGCAAAGGCCACTGAGGCTGGGGATTATGGGAGTTGGTCCAATAACACCTGAGGACCCAAGTTTGAGAATCCCTGTCCTAGTCAATCGCTCTCCCCTCCTCCCAGTGGCGGCTGGTGCATACGCCACTGTGGGGTGGCAGGAGGCACCTTTAAGTGTAAATTTGAAGGTGCTTACCCTCCATACTGCCTCACCTGAAAGCTCTTCCCATCAGCGGCACACTGCCCAGCATCTGCTGCGCAGAGTATTGGCCCCACCACTCAGCTGATGGAAGCCATTTGCATGGCCAGCAAATGGCCTCCATGCATGCTCAGAGGCATGTGCCCACACTAGCCACCACTGTCTCCTCCTACCTTCCTCTTTGGAGTTCCACGACTGCCTATCGGGCCTGCATTATTGTGTGGGGCTGCCATTTGGATCTGTGCTGGGTTTGTCCCCTCTAGCAGATGATCCTGGGGAATCCTTCCTGTTGCTCTCCTAGAGTCTGGCACAGCTCAGGCCATCCCCACCAGCACTATTATTAGTGAGGATGCATTGTTTCGTCTATCTCCGTAACTTCCCTCTCATTGGGTTACCATGCTAAGCTTGTCTTGTGCTAGTTTCCCCTTCCCAAGTAAGCCCTTTAAGTCACTGATCCAGTTAAAACACCCTAACCCAATCTGTTTTTACCCCTCAACACATCTGATTCTCCGTAGCATGTTCCTGCTTTAA
The DNA here is from genome assembly GCF_027244095.1 of Hemicordylus capensis. Classification (NCBI taxonomy): domain Eukaryota; kingdom Metazoa; phylum Chordata; class Lepidosauria; order Squamata; family Cordylidae; genus Hemicordylus; species Hemicordylus capensis. The sequence goes on from NC_069663.1 coordinate 11,687,993, forward strand.
CTGCTTCACTGCCTGATGGCTGGGCCACACCAAGCACCACTTTGTTGGCTCTGTGTGGTTAAATTTTCAACAAGTGTGGATTAATCACTGCACCATGGAAGCTGCAGAGCAGGGGCCCAGACAGACAGAAGACTCTGCTATTGCAGCCTGTGCTCGCTGGGCAGCGAGGGGGGCACATTTTAAAACTGCTGGCTCTCTTATACTGAATTTAGCAGGAGCTTTCCCATGCTTTTCTGTGGCAGGAACTGCCTAAAGTTAAGTTTGCGCGTGCGCACGTCGCGGAGATGTGACGCATGCGCATGCAACGTGCACATGCGCAAAAGCAACTGAGTGGGGGAAGGCGCGACAGGGAGGTATCCTGCCGCCCCAATTGCTAACTAAAAAAGGCGCGCCGGAGGGGGGGAAAGCGGCTGGAGGGGTAAGTACACCTTCCCTCCCGCCCTTAAAGGAACCCCCACCCCAGTCCGCCCGAACCCCAAACCGCCCATGTCTGGACCGGTCCGGAGGCCTGTAGAATGGCCTCCGGACCGGTCCATGCACATCACTAGTCAATTGGTTAAATCTAAGAAGGTTTACTGTGGATCACCAACATTAGCCTGATTGTGTGAACTCATGCAAAAATGGGGATCTCAGGTTCATCTTGGGACAAAAACCATCTCAGTGTGGGTTCACACAACCAAGCTAATGTTGTTAACCCATATATACACATTGTTTTCCATTCAAGTTCTCTTCCTTTAGATTAAGTTTTGCTGCAACAGCTCTAGAGTCAGACAAATACTCTGTTACGAAAGCATATAATAGAATCATCGGCATGACTGCCCTATTAAATTCCGATTGATTGATTAAACTGGCTCTGCTCCATTAAACATGTCTATTGTCTGACATGCATAATACCTTAATTCCAAAGAACAGATATAGATGTACCTTAGGAACATAGGCAGACTGGCAGCGGCTTCTCCAGGGTTGCAGGCAGGAGTCTCTCTCAGCCCTGTCTTGGAGAAGACAGGGAAGGAACTTGGAACTTTCTGCATGCAAGTATGCAGATGCTCTTCCCAAAGCAACCCCATCTCCTAAGGGGAATATCTTACAGTGCTCACACATGTTGTCTCCCATTCAAATGCATCCAGGGTGGATCTTGCTTAGCAAAGGGGACCATCCATGCTTGCTACCGTAAGACCGGCTCTCCTTCCCTTTTGCTGCTTTAATACCAGTCTCCACTCTCAAAAATCACAGGCCTGCGACACGTATGGGTTGCACTGCGCAGGCGTGTGGAAGTGGCTCCCCTGCTCAGGCCTCCAGCAGGCACAGCCAGGGGCCTATGGCTTACCAGACACCACCAGCATCACTGCCATGGAGGACCACTCGGCAGTTGGCTCTCAGCCCCACCCGAGGTGCGAGGGGTGGTGGCAGCAGCGGGTGCAGGCATGATGGGGGTGGCCGTGGGGGTGGGCTGCAGGGAGCCCTCCCAGGACATTTGGAGGCCCCCTTCCAGGGCTGAGGACCAGACTTCATCCTGGTCCAAAGAGTGCTGCTGAGCTTATCCCAGATCACATGACCCTTAATGTATTTCCAAGGTACCATGCACACCTCAGCGGCTCGCCCTGCTCTTTACCAAAGGAAGGTGTGGCTGCAGATGCTACTAAAACAGAATTAGTTACTGTTTTACATGTAATCCCAGAATGATTGCTTGTAAGAGCTTTGATTGGGAAAGGCGCAACAAAATAAGACAGCGGCATGTTCACCTTGCAATTTCCCAGAAGAGGATGGGAACATAGCTCGGGGTGAAGCCCCTGTTTTGCATGCAGAAAGTTCCAGGTTCGAGCCCTGGCAGCATCTCCAGGTAGGGCTGGGAAAGGCTCCTGCCTGAAACCTTGGAGAGCTGCTGCCAGTCAGTGTCGGCAATACTGAGCTCAATGACCCAAGGGTCTGACTGTGTACAAGGCAGCTTCCTGTGTTCCTATGACAATTTCCTGGCGTGTAACACTACTTAAATTTTGGCTACTTCTGTAGGAGAGAAAACCAGAGGCATCTGGTATCTTTGTAATTCCAAACTGTATTGGAAGTTAAACAAAATAAGATGGCAACTGACAGCACAGCTGCCCTGCCTCCTGCTGCTGCTCAGGAAGCCCCCAAGGGCATTGGATGAAGGTTCCTGTGGTGTTTTTGGTTACTCCATTCCTTGACCCAGGCCAGTTTTTGAATGGGGCTTTAGTGACTTGTATTCCAGTCCTGGGTGCTTTCCAGACTAGAACCTACAACGGGGTTAGGACGCATCTCGGAAGTGCGCTTCCACACTTCCTGTACTGTGACACCACAGTCCCTACGCAAACAGCAGGGAACCGTTCACATTTCCAATGCCTTGTTTCGAATTTAATTGCTGCGATATAGAGCTAGGACGTCATACATCCGGAATAAGGAAGTTGCTGGGTTTTTTCCGGGTTGTTAGTTTCCGCGAGACTGCTCCCCCTGCTGTTTACGTTCCGAATGCAACTTGCTCAAACGGAGGCATTTTGCTGCTGCTGAGTAGCTAATCTGGAAAGCGCCCTGGAATAGAAGCGGGGCTAACAAACAGCCAGCAGCAAGAGCACGGAAAAGCAGCCTGCACTTGCCTCTCTGTACATAATGAGCCCTTTCTCATGACTGGAGAAAGGGCTCAAAAGGGGCAAGGAAAGGAAGCCTGCAGACAATGTCTCCCTGCTGTGGCTGGGTGGTGGATTGCCTGCCCAGACAACTGCTGGCCGCTCCGGGCAGCACGGAGGTTTGGGGACCGGGAGGCCTCTGGAACTCCCATAATGCACTGCGTGAGTGTGTGGTGCATTATGGGGATCTCCCCATCGCCGGCCGGGAGCCCTGCAGTCTTTCAGCCCTGACAGACAATTAAGGGGGGGGGATGTTTAGAGAGCACTCACTCTCTTATCTTCATTTAAGACGCTGGCCTCTTTGTGGAGTTTGCCACCACGGTGCCGCCAGGAGGCACACAGCTCCTGGAGGTTCTTATGATCAGTAAAGACCAGGTTTGGCTTTCCTAGCCCGAGTTAGGCGGATTGTAAGAACAGCCTCAATATTTATTTCATTAAACTATTAATATTCCCGATTCCACTCCACTTCCTGGTCCTGGCATACCACAGCTCTTGCCCTTGGATTCTAGACTTCCCACAAATCACTCTTCTAACCACTGTCCTTGTTTTGGGCATTTCTTGTTAAAACGTGGTAAAAAACAAACCTTGCAAGCATTGCTTCGCTTCATAGTTCAGCTCCCTCCGGAGGTTACATCTCCAAGCTGTTGGGTGGATGGGATCATCATGTCTCAATGCATGCAGCAGAACTGAAGTTTAGAGGAGAAGGGACATTGTAGGTCTTCTAGTCCAATCCCCTCCTCAGAGCAGGGATATGCTACAGCATCCCTGACAGATGGGTGTCCGGACTCTGAGCTGCCCCATAGCACACATTTTGCCTAGTGAGCTTCATTTTGAGCCGATAATAACAGAGTGAGGACAGTGATGTGTTTTCAATGGCCTGGTTCATGCAATTGTTCAAATCTAGGTTTAATGTGGGTTGCTGACATTAGTGTGATTGTGTGAACCCACACCAAGGTGAGAATCTCAGATTCATCTCAGGCCATAAACCACTTGGGTGTGGGATCACACAATCACACTGATGTCAGTAACCCACATTACACCTAGATTCAAATGAAGGTCTGGACCAGGCTAATGCATTTTTAAGCTAAAGATAAAAGGCATCTTTTGGCTTGTATGGCAGTCCAGGAAGGACAAGCTATTGCAGCATAAAAGAATATTGTAATATGATTGATACAGAGAAAACAAAGTATCCAGCAATATATGGAAGAGTGGGGCTTGGACTATAATCTGTAGTTTGAGAACTGGGGTACGACATGCATGTCCCTGTAGCTCAGGGGTAGAGCATCTGCTTTGCATGCAGAAGGTCCCAGGTTCAACTCCGTGGCATCTCTAGGTATGGCTGGGAAAGACACTCCGTTGAATCCCTGGAGGGCTGCTGTCAGTCAGTGTAGAGGGGTTTCCAACCAGGGATATTTGAACCCATGGGGCTGCACAGGAAATACAGAACTCTCCCACCCCCCTAACTCACTTGCAGGCTACACCATTGGCTTCCTCTCCAGAGGAGAGGGAGAGGAGTGTCAGGCAGCATCACCTCCATCCTGCTCCTCCTCCTCCTCTCCAGAAGGAGTGTCAGATAGGATCCCTTCCTCCTCCACCTCCATGTGATTGGCTAGCTGTGTGCTTAGCCTCAGCCCACCCCTCTCTCAGCCTGGCTGACAGGCTCAGCATTGAAGGAAATGCTGACTGATGCTCAGCATTGGAATTGCCCTTGTTGCCAAGCCTGTCAGTGAGACTGAGAGAGGCATGGGCTGACCTTAAAGACCTAGCCTGCCAGTCACATGGAGAAGGGGCAGAACTGGGCAAAGAAGCACCTTCTAAAATTGCTGGTTCTCTTTAATGAGCACGGGGAGAGCAACTGGCCCTATCCAACACCGGTGACTGTTGCTGCTGGTGTCTTATGTTTCTTTTTAGATTGCAAGCCCTTTGGGGACAGGGATCCATTTTTATTTATTATTCCTCCATGTAAACCGCTTTGGAAACTTTTGTTGAAACGCGGTATATAAATATTTGAAGTTGTGGTCGTAGTAGAAGAGGTGGGGTTCGCTCAGGAGTATGCGGTGGGGTTTTGGCCACGAGGCTCCAGAGGACGGGAGGAGGAAAAAAGCCATAGTATAGAATCTGTCTCTCCCACTCCCCACCTCCATCTGATTCCAGAGCAGATTCACTTAGCTTAACTTAGTATTTTATTTCCCACCAACTTTTGCATAGGAGCAAAGAAACATAGGAATCTGCTTTTTGTCGAGTCAGATCCTTCATTCATTCATCTTGCTCAGTCTTGTCTGCACTGACTGGCAGCAGCTCTCCAAGGTTGCAGGCAGGAGTCTTTCCCAGCCCTGCTTGGAGAGGAGATGCTGCCATGGACTGAACCTGGGACCTTCTGTTTGCAAAGCGGGTGTTCTACCACTGAACTACGGCCCCAAGATTTACTTCTGGAGGTCAACATTCTGGCCTGACTATCTGAACTGGAGCTTTGAGAGAGGAGGGGTACACTTCTTTAAAAGGATTGACAGCCCCCACTGCAGGAAATGCTGAATTAGATAAGCCAAGGGTCTGGTTCGGTATCTGACAGGTCCCCATGCGTTTATGGGGCAACGAGGGGCAAAATTTGCCACCGAGCATGGCCAGGTCAAGATGCTGAAGTTTTGCAGGGCCCAGAGCTCTTGTTCCAGATCTGAAATCTGCCGTTTCCAAAGGTTAAAATCCGGCTCAGCTTCAGCCCTTGGCCATGTTAACACCCTTGACAGGATCCCTTATTAATAGCTTTTCCACAATGCACTGAAGGACGTTCCGTGCCTATTTCTGGCGGCTGCCCTAATCCATTGGTTGTGCGGCTGCCAGAGAGAGTCCTTGCCAGCAGCCTCTCGGGCATGGCTGCCTCTTGGCCCCTGGGCATGTGTAGAGGACACAGCTGAGCCAAGAGACCAGGGCCTCAACACAGCTGGTGGTCCAGGGGTGTAGGCTGATAGCACAGGGTCTCTAATTCCCAGGCACTCATGGCTCACTAGCGTAGTGAGGACAGCGAGGGCAGGCAGGTTTATTTCTGAACACTCAGTGTCCGGTTCCTGCTGAAAGAAGATGAAAATTCCACTGATCCTAGTAGCCAATGCAAAGCTTTTAAACACACACACACACACACACACACACACACACACACACACACACACGACACACCCCATAGGAACAAAGGAAGCTGCCTTATTGGTCCATCTAGCTCAGTATTTACCCAGACTGGCATTGGCTTCTCCCAGGTTTCAGGCAGAAGAGTCTCTCAGCCCTATCTTGGAGATGCTGCCAGGGAGGGAACTTGGGACCTTCTGCATGCAGATGCTCTTCCCAGAGTGGCCCCATCCCTTGAGAGGAACACCTTACAGTGCTCACACATGTCTCCAATTAAAATGCAAACCAGAGCAGACTCTGCTTAGCAAAGGGGACAATTCATGCTTGCTACCCCAAGACCAGCTCTCCTCCCAACAACATATAAAGCCAACAACTTTATATGTTGGCTTTCCCATAGCAATGAAACATACAATTAAAACAAAACAAAAAAATTGCAATGAAATACAAAAACTTTTTTTTTTTAAAGGAAACCTTTAAAAAGCCTTTTTTTAAAGGCCTGGGTCTTTGCCTGGCGTCTAACAAAACCAACTGATGATGCCAGGAGAGCCTCACTGGGATAGGTTGCTCCATAAAAGGGGTGCAGCACGGGACATTGCCTTATACCAAGTCAAACCCTTGGTCCATCTAGCTCAGTATGGTCTACACTGACTAGTAACAGCTCTCCAAGGTTCCAGGCAGGGGTCTATCTCAGCCGTACCTGGAGATGCCAGGGATTGAAACTGGGGCCTTCTGCAAGCAAAGCAGGTACTCTAGCACAGGGTTTCTTAACTTTGGGCCCTCAGATGTTGTTGGACTACAACTCCCAGAATCCCTAGACATGGCCTTTGTGGCTGGGGATTCTGGGATTTGTAGTCCAACAACATCTGGGGGCCCAAGGTTAAGAAACCCTGCTCTAGCACTGACCTAAAGCTCTTGCCTGCAATATCTTTCTCTCACAGAACTACTGTTCCCTGGGGGAAAGAACAGCTGTAGTGTAGAAAGTGAGTCCCATTCACCCATATTGCACTGCAGCACTATAAAGAATGCCTTTCTAGCCATTTGCGTTTATACTTCTTGCCTCACAGAAGCCAGTTAGAAGGGCAAGGTGACTGTAAGGCTGGGCCCCTTTGACAAGTACATAGAAGTCAGATGGATCTAACCCCCCGCTCCACCCTGTCCAGTAAATCTGAGCTTATGAACTGTTGGCAATGGCAACTGAAGGCCAGTGGAGGACACCTGGGCTTTTCCAGTCTTGGAGTAATTGCCTTGACCTCACATGAGCCCCTCCACCCGTACACCAATGCAATCCATCAGATGGAGTGTTTACTGCAAAGACTGAACACAAGATTTAAGAAAGGAAGTAGTAGATCCTTGCAGCAGCAGCTGGGGAGAGAGAAAGAAAAAAAATGATCCTATGTCATGCATGTTCATTCCAAGGTTTGCCTAAGCCCGCCCTCCAGTTTTAGGATAGTGAATTCCCCCACCTGCAGCCAATGGGAAGAAGTGAGGAACAAAGATGACAGTGCAAGAGAGCAGTTTTCTACAGCTGGAAATAGCTTCTTAGCAAGAGAGTCTGTCAAACAGCGGCCGCATTCGCACGTAACGCTAAACTTGAAAGGAGCAGAGGTTGAAAGGGACAGAGGTTGGGATCTGTGTACATCCGAATGCATGAAGCTGTGGTTTCGAGGGAAAAGTGACCTGTGGTTTCCCCTCCCAAACTCTAATTTGAACCTTCGGTTTGTAGTGAGTTTTACTGCAGTGAGTTTTACTTGATGTTTGAAGTAGGCAGTGTTACGTCCGAACACAGATGCCAGCATAACCGCGATTTCGTGCTGTTTCTGGAACCGAGATAATAGAGAGGTGATTTCATAGAGAGGAGGCCATAACTGCCAAGACCCACCCAGGAACATGCCCTCTCCATGCCTGCCGTGCTTCTCGATGGCCATCTATCTGAGCACTTGCCCCACCCCATCTCTGCGCTACTCAAGCCATTGCCCAGCAACAGGGACACTGCCTTGTTCCATCCCAAGCTTCTGATCCTGTCTAAGGGGAAAGTCACATTGGGGGATGCCTGCTTGCCACTGTGTCTCTTGCTCACCACTCTGGCACTCAGAAGAAAAAGGAGACTGTATGACAAGATGGGCACAATGTTTTTTGTCCACCAAAAATTAATCGATGAAGAAGTATGGTCACAAGCACATGCAGCCATGGTGACACCATAAACCGGGCAACCTAATGAGATCACTGCAAAGGTAACATATGGCAGGGCAGAGATACCTGGGGTTGGCTTTAGAAGGCAGCCCCACCCAGGAACAGGCTCTGCTCTGTTCTATTGTACAATAAAGTTGGGGAAGGGGGACTCAGCCACTTCTTCTAAGGTAAAAGCATGCAGTGGCTGGCGGTACTCATGAGAAGAACCATCGGGCAGGAGCAGCATTGACTCCAGTTACAGGAGAGATTCTTCCTATGTAATGAGGATGCTTCAGAGCAGACCGCTCTCTCGTGAGAGTGGAAGGCCATGGAGAGACCCATATACAACTCAAGAAAAGAAATGGCCAGCGGTACACAGAGCGGAGGTTGAATCACTAATAATGTGCGGTGATACCCCTTCTCCCAAGGACCACTCTCTCATGAGAGTGAAAGGCCATGGAGGCACGGATGCAGGCCAGACAGCAGATGCTGCACAGCCTGGCTGCTTGAAACAAGCAGAAAGAGGAGAGCTGGTCTTGTGGTAGCAAAACATGACTTGTCCCCTTAGCTAAACAGGGTACACCCTGGTTACATTTGAAAGGGAGACTAGAAGTGTGAGCACTGTGATATTCCCCTGAGGGGATAGAGCCGCTCTGGGAAGAGCAGAAGGTTTCAAGTTCCTTCCCTGGCTTCTCCAAGATAGGGCTGAGAAAGATTCCTGCCTGCAATCTTGGAGAAGCCACTGCCAGTCTGTGTAGGCAATACTGAGCGAGATGGACCTATGGTTTGACTCAGTATATGGCAGCTTCCTATGTTCCTTCCTATGTTCCTAAGCAAGCTGCAGTCATGAGAGTGCAGTCAGAGGACTGAAGGTCTTGGCATCTCTGGTCCTCCACAGTGGACTGGCCCTCTCATGAGAGGGCTAATTCCTCAGCTCTTACCTGTGGGCTTCCTGGAGGCATCTGGTGGGCCACTGTGGGAAATAGGATGCTGGATTAGATAGGCCTTGGACCTGATCCTGCAAGGTTGTTCTTATGATTGCAGCTGCAGATTCACTAAAACAGATCCAACTTACTCAAAAATGTAGCAGTTGCTTAAATCTGTGCAGGCTCCCGATGGGGAGGTATTGTTTTTCCAAGTCAGAGAAGGGGGCATTTAGGTAACACAAAAGCAGAGACACTTTCGGTGTGGCCAGAAGGGCCCGAGGCTGTGGGCAGGAGGAGCCTTCCATGTGCGGCTGAATTCCTTCCGGCCTGCCGTGGCGTCCCTTGACGTCAGCGAGAAGTGAAGCGGAGGCCTATATCTGTCCATGAGAGGCCAGAATGGAATGTGCCAGGGTGCCAAGAAGGGGGCCCTTTCCTCTTTCCCTCGGCCACCTCTCCTGTTATGGAGAAGGGAACGAGGGAGGGTTGAGGGGAAAGCCTCGCATGGAGTCCTGAACAGCTCCACTTATGGAGAAGCGATGGGGGAAGCCCTCCAGGCCTGGGGCGAGAGAATCTCCAGGCCTCCCCAAAGCTTCACAGCAGCGAGAGAAGGTGAAGTAGCATGTTGATGCCTTTGCATAGATTCCGAAGCCGAAGCATTCGTCCCCCACTCCCAGCTAGCTCCTTTCCCAGGAAGCAGTGTTCCTGCTTTGTATGGTGATATCGGGGTGCAAAGGAGCCAAGGCAGCAGCATCTAGGAGCGGATCTGGGAGATCATTTAATGTGGGTGGATCAGCTTTCCCTTAATTAATAGCCTCTTACCACTCTGTTGAGCATGCAAGCAGGGTGTTAGGAACATAGGAAGCTGCCTTTTACTGAAACAGACCATTGGTCCATCTCGCTCAGTATGGTCTACACAGGCTGGCAGTGGCTTCTCCAAGGTTGCAGGCAAGAGTCTCTCTCAGTCCTGTCTTGGAGATGCCTGAGAGGGAACTTGGAACTTGCATGCAAGCATTTGGGTGCCCTTCCCAGAGCAGCCCCATCCCCTAAGGGGAATATCTTAGAGTGCTACATATGTAGTCTCCCATCCAAATGCAAACCAAGGTGGACCCTGCTTAGCAAAGGAGAAAATTCATGCTTCCTACTATAAGAGCAGCTCTCCTCTTCAAGGGTACAAAGGTCCACACCCTTTCCATGCATGCTTTCTCTCTTTGTGACATTTATTCCACACTTCCTCCACATGAGCTAAAGGTGGTATCCATGGCTTCCTTCACCCACATTTTATTTCACACAAGCCTGTAAGGTAGGCTAGATTGAGAGCTTCATGAGGTGGGGATTTGAACCTGGGTTTCCCAAGCCTTGTCCTATATTGTGCTCACTACACCTCATAGGAAGCTGCCTTATACTGAGTCAGACCATTGGCCCATCTTAGCTCAGTACTGTCCACACTGACTGGCAGCAGCTTCTCCAAGGTTGCAGGCAGGAGTCTCTCTCAGCCCTATCTTGGAGATGCTGCCAGGGAGGGAACTTGGAACCTTCCACATGCAAAGCAGATGCACTACCACTGAGCTACGACCCCATCCCCTAAGGAGAATATCTTTTGGCACTCACATGTAATCACCCATCCCATTGCAAACCAAGGTGAACCCTGCTTAGCAAAGGAGACAATTCATGTTTGTTACCAAAAGACAAGCTCTCCTTCCCAAGAGGAAATCTCACTGGCTGACCATTTCACTGGCTCCTGGAAGGGAACTGGAAATGCTAATATATGTGGACAATATTATCAAGGTGGGATCGTTGCTCCAGATTCATTAACATGAATCAGAAGGAAGGATAATCACCTTGTTTGTGGCAAATGTATCAGGTGTGTTGGATTGCAAGGTTCCTAACTTCGTTTCCTAGCAGCAGTTCCTGTGAATACTACCGGCGCATGATACAAAACAGAGGGACTTTACAGACAGCAATCAACGGTGGGATGTTCAAAGCTATTCAGCAAGCTTCACGTGTGCTCTTAATCCCGGTACACATGCTGCTGCAGGCTTCTGTGCTACTCCCTAGCATAATCTTACCCTCTGTATATATGTCAATTAATACTTTGCACCATCCTGCTCAGCTTCCATGGCTAATTACAGCCAAGTCTTGCCAGAACTGAGCCAAAGCATCTATCAGAAGCCACTGACGAGCTCTGAAATTTAACGGTGTGTCTGCCCTCTTGCTCCGGGTTGCATTTTGTTTTATATTTATTTGTTTCTGTGTTCCTTTGAAGGATGTCATGTCTTCCAGGCAGGGCTTTTGTACTTGTAATGGCTGCAAGACGGGCAGAAATGCAACAAGTGAAGCTTTTCCTAGCATGGAGATGCAGTCAGGGATGGCCCAAGGCATTGTGTTGCCCCACATTCCTGGTGGAGCCCAGCCCCCTTTCAACACTGACCCTTGCAAGCTTTGAAAGGAGTGGGGTGGGGGCAAAGAGGAGGGAAGGTTGCCAGCAGTCTCATCTTCTCTTCTTCTGCCTCTTGCAAATTTTGCACGGAGTGTGAGGAGAATAGGGATGTGCACGGAACCGCGGTCCGGGGGTCCGGCTCTGGTGTGGGGGGCTCTTTAAGGGTGGAGGAGGGTGTACTTACCCCCTCTGCCGCGTTTCCCACGCCGGCGCGTTCGTTTAGTAAAGCTTTTGGGGTGGCAGGATACCTCCCTGCCGCCCCTTCCGTGAGTCGTCAGCAAAAAGCTTCACAAAGCCTTTTGCGCGTGCACACGTTGCGCACGCACATCACGTCTCTGCGACACGCGCGTGCACGTGACACAGAGACGTGACGTGCGCACGCGACGTGCACACGCGCAAAAGGCTTTGTGAAGCTTTTGGCCAACTGGGGGAAGGGGCGGCAGGGAGGTATCCTGCCTCCCTAAAAGCTTTACTAAACGAACGCGCAGGCGGGGGAAACGCGGCGGGGGGTAAGTACACCCTCCCCCGCCCTTAAAGAACCCCCACCCACACACCAGTGCCGGACCGCCAGACCGCCCTCATGTCCGGACCGGTTCGGAGGCCTTCAGAATGGCCTCCGGACCAGTCCGGGCTCCTCCCTAGAGGAGAAGACTGTGGGAAAGGGTGGGTTCTTCTTGGATGCAAGAGTTGGCCAGCAGGTGGCACTGCAAAAATGTTGCAAAGTCCTTGATTGGCGTGTGAGGAGAGACACTCTTTGCAAACCTTGAAAAGGTCATATTGTTCCTACAAAGCTGCTCTGATGGTGATGGCAGGGGGGTGTTCATTGCCCTTCCAGTGCCCCAATAACCCGCTGCATGAGGTGACCACGTCATCTGGCCCCATGTAAAGGCTGCCCCTGGATGCAATGATGGAGGAAAATCTTCACCTGATAAATTTTTGCTCATCACAGAACAAGTAAAGATGCATAAACCCTGCCAGGGGGGGAAAGGGTTAAATCCCAGCTCTGACATAGATTGACTGAGTGCCCTTGTCACTTATCTGCGAAGCATTGTACAGAAGTGTTGTGAGGACAAATGAGCCTGAATCGGGGCAAAGGGTTTGGGATGTAGGAGGCCTGCCTCCAAAGATATGTCATCTTTGATTTTACACTCAGTTTACTTATCTAAAGCATGTTTCAGTTCTTTTTACTCAGCATCCAAACATCTCATTTATATAAATAAAAACAGAAATTGGAGCATGCTAACATTAACTGACTACAAAAACATTTTTAAAAAGTTTTGCACTCTTTGTGAAAACTAGAGAAAGCCGAGGGCTTCTTGACCTAAGAGGCAGGCCACTCTGGAGCACAAGGCCAGAGTGATAAGGACCCTGCCTCCTGCCTGCCTGCCTCTGTTTTAATCTAGGGCTGCTACCCTTCCAGGACTGGCCTGCATTCTCCAGAAATAGGCACCAATCCTCAGCAGCAATCCTGGATATTTTAATGGAATGAAATTGTGAAAAATGATAGTAGTAGTAGTAGTAGTAGTAGTAGTAGAAGTAGGAGGAGGAGGAGAAGGAGGAGGAGGAGGAGGAGGAATTGGCAATCCTGTTCTGAACTGATGCAGTATTGATAGGAATAGGAACATAGGACACAGCCACATACCATGTCAAACCATTAGTCCATTTAGCTCAGTATTGTCTACACAGACTGGCAGCAGTTTCTCCAAGGGTGCAGACAGGAGTCTCTCTCAGCCCTCATACTAGGGAATTGGAACGTTCCCCTCCTCGTAATCAGGTTAGTAAACCTGTATGTCATTTATGCAATGCTCCTGCATAGGAATAGGGAGGGAAGACGCGACCAAGAGGTTCACGCAGATGAGACAGTAAATCTCTTCTGGAAAAGTTTGTATGGTTATGTGCAAAAAGACAAGAGTATCTCTTCTAAACAGCAATGGGACAAATTGTAGAAATGGACGTCAAACATAACCCCCCCAATTACCTGATGTGCCTTGTAATCCCCCACCCCCGAGTTACAGTACTACCTGCATATACTTCATAACCTTGTGGGTTTCCAAATCATTGTGTGTAAATCTTTGTAGATATATCATGTACAAACAACCACTTTGTATATAATTGTGCTTTGGCAACATACTGTATGCTTTGGTAGTTTGTTGGTTCAATAAAAAAAAACTTGTCCTATAAAAAAAATCTTGTCCTATCTTGGAAATGCGAGGAAGGAAACTTGGGACCTTCTGCATGCAAGCATGCAGATGCTCTTCCCAGAGTGGCTCCATCCCCTAAGGGGAATATCTTGAAACATAGTGAAAGAGCTACACTGGCTGTCGGGCAAATATAAGGTGTTGGTTATACCCTATAATTCCCTAAACGGCTTAGGCCCTGAGTATTTAAGAGAATGTCTTCTTTGTCATGAACCCCACCACCCATTGAGATAATCAGGAGAGGTCTGTCTGCAGCTGACACACCGGCTTGTCTGGTGGCTGCAAGGTGGACCCTTAGAAAGTTATGCTTGCTACCACAAGACCAGCTCTCCTCCCATAGACCAGCCCTCTTCCCATAGAAGCTTCTCCTATGGAAGCTGCTTTATACTGAGTGAGACCACTGGTCCATTTAGCTCAGTGGAGAAGTTGTCAGCATTTTGTTGTCACCATTTTGCAGATGAAAATAGGGGCACATTTGAGCACTCCAATTCGGATCTCAAGAATCACTGCCTATTATCCCCCGGATCCCCATTATTATTATTATTTTATTATTATTGTACTATATATAATGTATTGTATACATTATATACAGTGTATATAAATATGTGTATTTGTGTATATAAATAGGTGTATACAAATATGTCAAATAAATAAATAATTATTATTTACATTTTATATCCCGCTCTTCTTCCAAAGAGCCCAGAGCGGTGTACAGGGTTATGTTTAGGTTAGGCTGAGAGAGATGTGACAGGCCCAGAGTCACCCAGTGAGTTTCATGGCTGAATGGGGATTTGAACTCGGGTCTCCCCTAGTCCAACACTCTAACCACTACATCACATTGACTCTATGCACTGAATACATACTTATTAAGCACTGAAGGCTCATCTCCACCTTTTATATACCACATGAATTTGCTCTACAATAGCTATGACCTCCATGGATGTAAAAGCCAGGAAAGCGAGGGAGCAGGAAGGTTGGCGGTGCCCCCCCCGCCCACCTCATGGCCCAGCCCAGGCCTTTGCCCTCTGCCTCTGGGAGATAGATGGGTGGCATATCTGTGCCCCAATGCCAGCCACCACGCCTCCTGGGTTGACACCAGAAGCACCTCGATGCAGGGGGCGTGACCAATGTTGGGGCACACACACTACCCGCCCCTCCCCTGGTCAGCAAGCAGGAAGCACCCTGGGAAGGAGCTGCTCTCTGATTGGGTGAGGGGTGGGTGATGTCGATGTATACATGCCCTGATGCCAGCAACACCCCCTGTGTTAGTGTGCTCTTGGACCCCAGCAGCCCAGTGACATATGAGCCCCTGGTGGCGCAGTGGTAAAACTGCCGCCCTGTAACTTGAAGGTTACAAGTTCGATCCTGACCAGGGGCTCAAGGTTGACTCAGCCTTCCATCATTCAGAGGTCGGTAAAATGAGTACCCAGAATGTTGGGGGGCAATATGCTAAATCATTGTAAACCGCTTAGAGAGTTCCAGCTATAGAGCGGGATATAAATGTAAGTGCTATTGCTATTGCTATATGCCCTCCCACCTCCCAGTTCAATAGTCCACTGCAGGAAGGTGTTTCGTCTTCTACATACTTGAAAAATATACTGTATTGAGCTGAATCCAAGGCTGGGCTTTTTCAAAGTTCCGTGATGTTAAAAATGGCGACGGGGTGTGGGCGGTTTGCCTTAAATTCAGATGTCAGGGGGGAATTTGGAACCTTCTGCATGCAAGCATGCAGGTGCTCATCCCAGAGCGGCCCCATCCCCTAAGGGGAAATATCTTACAGTGCTCACATGTCATCTCCCATTCAAATGCAAACCAGGCCTGACCTAGCTTAGCAAAGGGGGCAATTCATGCTTCCTAATGGCTCAGTGGGGAAATGACTTGCGTAGCAAGCCAGAGGTTGCCGGTTCACTGGTATGTTTCCCAGACTATGGGAAACACCTATATAGGGTAGCAGCGATATAGGAAGGTGCTGAAAGGCATCATCTCATACTGCGCAGGAGATGGCAATGGCAAACCCCTCCTGTATTCTACCAAAGACAACCACAGGGCTCTGTGGTCGCCAGGAGTCGACACCAACCCAACAGCACACTTTACCTTACCACAAGAGCAGCTCTCCTTCCATAGAATACGACAAATAAAAATATGACAAATATTTACTGTATATACCGCTTTTCAACAAAAGTTCCCAAAGCGGTTTACATAAATATATTATTATTATTATTACATTTATATTCTGCTCTTCCTCCAAGGAGCCCAGAGCGGTGTACTACATACTTAAGTTTCTCCTCACAACAACCCTGTGAAGTAGGTTAGGCTGAGAGAGAAGTGAGTGGCCCAGAGACACCCAGCAAGTATCATGGCTGAATGGGGATTTGAACTCGGGTCTCCCCGGTCCTAATCCAGCACTCTAACCACTACACCATGCTTTCTGTCCCCAAAGGGCTCACAATCTAAAAAAGAAACATAAGATAGACACCAGCAACCACCACTGGAAGGATGCTGTGCTGGGGATGGGTAGGGCCAGTTGCTCTCCCCCTGCTCAGTAAAGAGAACTGCTACTTTTAAAAGGTGCCTCTTTGACCAGTTAGCAGTTCTTCACACAGCAGGCTATACCCTGAGCTTTTTGCGAGGCTTTATTGCAAACTTGAAGTTGTCTCAAAAAAAGGACCCAAAAAGTGGATTTTTTAAAAACTCTGGATATAAATCGGGCTGCATGTTCATGCGCAGTGAAAATCCTCCTGAATCATGTGTGACGTGCTCCCCAATAGCTCCCAGGGACTTCAGGGTGAATCTGCCTATGTGAATGCACCCCCTCCATTCTGGAGGAGATGTGAGATAAAGGGCTAAATCCCTAAAACAAAAACCCCTAGCTCCCTGGGGACATAGAATACCTTAAGAATAAAGGTAAAGTGTGCCATTGAGCTGGTGTTTCCTGGTGACCACAGACCCATATGGTTTTCTTTGGTAGAATTCAGGAGGGGTTTACCATTGCCTCCTCCCTCGCAGTATGAGATAATGCCTTTCAGCATCCTATATAATAAAACCCTAAGGTACCTGCGTCCGTGTCTCTTGCAGGTGTTCTGCGCATGCGTGGCACACGCGGACGCAGCAATGGAAACTACGCACACAACTGCATGCGCGCGTAGTTACCGTCTCTGTGTCGTAGGTCCGCGTAGCAACCTGTTACACCTGAGGCAAACCTGCGTCCATGTTTCTTGCAGGTGTTCTGCACATGCGTGGCGCGCACGGACGCACCAACGGAAACTACGCACACAACTGCGTGCGCGCGTAGTTACCGTCTCTGCGTCGTACGTCCGCGTAGCAACCCGTTAAACCTGAGGCAACAAGCACAAGGAGGTCCACGTCCCTTGCCCTTGAAGAAAGACTGTTCTCTACACAACTCTTCTAGCGCCCGTTAATGTAATGGGCTTAATGTCTAGTCTTCCTATATTTCTGCTGCCCGATATTGGTGTTTCCCATAGTCTGGGAAACATACCGGCGGGGATTCGAACTGGCAACCTCTTGCTCTCTAGGCAAATTTCCCCGCTGCCTGTGAAAAACTCCCTGGGGACATAGAATACCTTAAGAGTGCTGAGAAATATGTGTCTCACCCAGCCCCCATCCATACTTTGCTTAGTTTTAATTGGTTTGGAGCAAGGCTGCCAAATGGACTTGTGCCGTTTTCCTATCACAAAAATCTATGGGCCAGATGTTCTTTGGCAGGTTTGTACAATCGTTAACATATGTTTTGCTCGTGCGACTAACTGTACAGAAAGTGCTATGCTACTGGCGTGCAGTATGTTCTTTTATCCTTCACATCCTGTAAGCCTGGCGGGGAAGGGAAGTGTGCAATGTCTGAACAAGAACAATCCAAAAATATACAGGAGGAGAGCTGGTCTTGTGGTAGCAAGCATGAATTGACCCCTTTGCTAAGCAGAGTCCCCTGGTTTGCATTTGGATGGGTGACTACATGTAAGCGCTGTTTGCCGAGGCCATTGGGGCTGGGGGTGATGGGAGCTGTAGTCCATCAACATCTGGAGACTCGAGTTTGAGCATCCCTGCCTTAGGGATTGGACCGTAGCTCAGTGGAAGAGGATCTGAAGGCCCCAGGTTCACTCCCTGGCAGCATCTCCACGTACATCTGGGAGAGAGGCTTGCCTGAAACCTCGGAGGGTTGCTGCCAGTCAGTGTAGACAATAATGAGCCAGATGGATCAGGGGTCTGACTCAGTATAAGGCAACTATCTATGTTCCTACACTATTTGGAGGGGGTGGGAATGCTTAAAGGACAAAATTTGCAGCACGTGATATAATGAAAGAAAGGCCTCATTCTGCACTGAGACAGTAGGCCTGTGAGTGGGCCGTGACACTTCAGATGGCAAGTGTGGGTTCACAAGACTGAATCCCTCCTTTATAAAACCAGCATGTTGTCATGGTTAGAGCATTGGGCTAGGACCAGGGAAACCAGAGTTCAAATCCCCATTCAGCCTTGGAAGTCACTGGGTGACTCTGGGCTAGTCACTTCTCTTTCAGCCTAACCTACCTCACATGATTGTTGTGCTAGACCTAAGCATGTACACTGCTCTGGCCAGGGGCATAGCAAGGTTGGAGTGGGCCCAGAGACAAGATTTTAAAATGCCTCCCCCCTTCACTGAAGGTTTTGTAAATTGTGGACGATGCAAATCATTTAATGGTACTAGAGAAAGACATGCTGTTCTGGTAGCTCCAGGTCTTAACACTCACATCAGTTTCGGAGGATGAACACAACTGAAGGAAGCCTGGGCGGGTGTGCAGCTGGGGGAGTCAGTCATGTGACTTGCCTCGGGGGGGTGCAAGGCCCCCAGACAACTGTCTCACCTTGCCCGATTATAGTTACGCCTCTGGGCTTCATGGTGGACGAATGGGATATAAATGTAAAACAAACAAATAAAATCCCTGCACAATGAAAAGTAGCATGTCAAGGAGAAGGGTAGGTTACATTTTTGCCCCTGCACAGCTGTATTCTATGTGCAGGGATTTTTGTTTTATATGGAGGACCCATGTGACCACTGACCTCCCACCTACAGTGTGACGTGGCAGAGCCCAGAAACAGATTTCCTAACTCAGTGAGGCCTAAGTTATGGTTATAAGCCAGAACACTGTGATCTCCACTATTTTTCAAGCAGAGGCTGCTCTGGCAAAATGCCTTCCATGAGAGAGCCATTTCCCACTGCGCTGACCTCCTCCACACAGTACCACACTTTTCTCAGTTTTGGGAGGGCTCTTTAAGCTCTTGCTCAAGAGGGCTCCATTTCCTTTGAAGCTGTGGTTCTTAATGTGGGGTCCACCAGATTTTGCTGAACTACAGCTCCCAGCATCACCAGACATCATGTATTGGGAGTTGTAGTTCAGCAACATCTGGCAGACCCCACGTTAAGAACCACTGCTTTAAAGGAACACCACTGGTGTTGGGCAAAGCACTGCATGGTGAAAATGGTCATCTCCTGCTAACTGAGCAAAGAGGCACCTTTTTAAAGTGGTGATTCTCATTATTTAGCAGTGGGAGAGCAACCGGCCCTCTCCACCCCCAGCACAGCATCCTTCCAGTGGCTGTTGCTGGTGTCTAGCTTAAGTTTCTTTTCTGGATTGTGAGCCTTTTGGGGACAGAGAGTCATTTTCTCTTTCTTTCTAAACTGCTTTGGGAACTTTTGTTGAAAAGCAGTATATAAATATTCGTCGTATCTGTATCGCCACATGGTGCCAGTGGGATTGTGAAGAGTATTCAGCGTTGACCAAAGTTTCACACAGGCCCAGTAAACAGTTTGTCAGGGAGTGGCAGAGGCGTATCTAGGGAAAATAGTGCCTAGGGCAAGCATTGAAATTGCGACCCCTGTCCAAACATCTGACACCCATCTTTCAGATAACTTTACCATAATATCAGCAGAAAAATACAAGTCTGAAGGACACATACAAGTCACATATCTGAATATGTGTACAGTGACTTATATTATATTATTATTATTATTATTATTATTATTATTATTTAATTACCTGTAGCCCCTTCGGGGGGCTTCCTAAAGGCTGTGGGGGGGTCTTCAAAGGTTCCCCCTCCCCACTGCTGGCCTCTAGGGCCTCACAGGGACCATTTAAGCATGTGTGGTGGCCATTTTAATTTTTTTTTAAAAAAAAATGGCAGCTGAAAACAAAATGGCCACCATGCATGCTCAAATGGCCTCTGTGAGGCCTGGTATGGCCTAGGGCCCCACAGAGGCCGTTTGAGCATGCACGGGGGCCATTTTGTTTTTGGCAGCCTTTTAATTATTTTTTTAAAAAATTAAGAAATGGCACCCCCCTTCAAGTGGCGCCTGGGGCATGTGCCCTGCCTGCCCCACCCTGGATACTCCCCTGGGGAGTGGCATTTAGTGTTAGGGCCACCACTGGCCGCCCAGGCCTTAAAATGAAGAACACTACCATAAAATAAAGTTTCTTATTAACAACTCTGTGAAAAATAACAGGAGTATATATTTGTTTAAGGGTTTGTCGGGGAGAGACGGTTTGGTTTAGGGTATGTTTAAAGGCTTCATTTTAGACATTGCTATTTTTATGTAAAGTTATAAACATGATAGATAGGTTCCTAGGATGAGGACTCCAGTTGGGTAGGGACTTTAATGGGGTAATGAATCCCACATTGGACAGGCGAAGTAGCAATGCAAAAGACTCATGTGCTAATCTCTTATACCACAGGAATTCAAAAAGGGGATGGCAGAAAAAGGTTTGACAGATTTATGCCAGTTCTTTAGTCCAACAGGGGAAAGGAAACCCACTCTAATATTATACTGCTAGGGATGATTCCTCCTTATGAATGGATGGATGCTTATAATATAAAAAATTCTGTATTTACTGGAATCCAAGACTAGGTTTTTTCCAAGTTCTTTTATGTAAGAAATGGAGGAGAGGTCTTTTGAGTAAATCATATAACTTATAGTTAACCCAATTCTTTAATGTGGGGGTGTTTTTTTGTCTTAAATCCAGGATCATCTTCTATCTGCAATAGACTATAATTATTAGTTTTGCAAAATGATCCTAAGCATGCCCATTTAGAAGTAAATCTCAGGTAATTAAATGGGGTATTATCTATTTACAGTTAAAATATTGATATTCCTCCTTTCTGTAAAATGCTCAAGATGACTCACATAAGTCAAATAATGCACATATGAAATTTGGGGAAGGGGAGGGGCCATAGCTCAGTGGGTACCGCAACTGATTTGCATGCAGAAGGTCGGAAGACTATTCTCTACTTCGACTTGCAGCATCTCCAAATAGGGCCGGGAAGGACTCCTGCCTGAAACCTTGGAGAGCCACTGCCAGTCGGTGTAGAGAATAGTGGACTAGATGCACCAAGGGTCTGACTCAGTATATTATTTTATTATTATTATTATTATTATTATTATTATTATTATTATTATTATTATTATTATTACATTTCCCATTCAGCCATGAGACTAGCTGGGTGACTCTGGGCCAGTCACTTCTCTCTCAGCCTCACCTACTTCACAGGGTTGTTGTGAAAGAGAAACTCAAGTATGTAGTACACCGCTCTGGGCTCCTTGGAGGAAGAGCGGGGTATAAATGTAAAATAAAAATAAATAAATAAATAAATAAATAAATAAAATGGTGGCTCTGCCCCTGAGGAGGAGCCTCCTACCCTAATTCAGGAGCGGTGCAGGTTCCAGTTTGTCTGTCGCCTGTCAGTTAAAACCGAGATCAGAGGTGCCGCCCATGACTGTGTGCTAAGCAGTAGCTGGGTATAGTTGTCAGGTAGGAGGGAGTCCTCTGACACAGCTGCTGCTTAGCAGACAATCACAGGATAAACCTCCAACCTTGTTTTTATCTGACACACAAGCCTGTCTCAGACATGGAGCCTTTTCTCACTGCAAGGGAGGAGGCCTGAACATGCTTTTCTCCCTGGCAGACAATCCTTGTCTTCTGGCTAGGTAAGTGGATCACTCACCCAGATGTTTGTGGCTATTACTGGCAGCCAGGAGGTTTGGGGGCTGGAGCTCTCATTAATGCAATGTGTTGAGTGCATCGCACGACACAGGCCAGGAGGCTACTTGTGTGAAGGTGCCATGCAGAGCTGTGCAGCACCAACATGTGATCAGTTAGTGGGGTCAGAGTGTGCTTATGCCTTTAACCTGGGCTAATAGCCAGGCCTCCCTACAGGGTTTGCTGCCATACACAGGAGAGCTGGTCTTGTGGTAGCAAGCATGACTTGTCCCCTTAGTTAAGCAGGGTTTGCCCTGGTTGCATATGAATGGGAGACTAGAAGTGTGAGCCCTGTAAGATATTCCCCTTAGGAGAGCAGAACGTTCCAAGTTCCCTCCCTGGCTTCTCCAAGATAGGACAAGATTATTTTTTTTATAGGACAAGATTTTTTTCTTGAACCAACAAACTACCAAAGCATACAGTATGTTCTCCAAGATAGGGCTGAGAGAGACTCCTGCCTGCAACCTTAGAGAAGCCGCTGGCAGTCTGTGAAGACAATACTGAGCTAGATGGACCTATGGTCTGACTCAGTATACGGAAGCTTCCTATGCTTGTTCCTATGTACTGCCGCCGGGAGCCGCACGGGATGTCTGTCCCTTTGTGCACCTGTTTGTGTGAATGACTGTGCCTGTGTTCATTTTTAAAAGCGAACCTGGTTACAGGACCTTCCAATGCATGGTACAGAAGGATACTTCTGTTCCTGCACTCAGCATAGCATGAGAGTGACTGTACCTGTGTACAAGTCTGTATCCATGTACACTGTACACTCATCGTACGTGTGTTGAACATAACGCGTGAATGGGCGTAATGTCGGCAGATGGGAGCACACACAGCTCCCGAATTAGGGTAGGAAACTCCTCCCACCCTAATGCTTCTCCCACCCTCGTTCCTACCCTATTTCTAATTGCCCTTATTTCTTTCAAACGAGGTGAGGGAAGGGACAACAAGCAGCACTCTCTTTCTGGCCAGCCCACAGCGGGGCCACCCATCCACTGATTACAGGGAGATTGGGTTACAGCTTTATCATCACTGAAAAGTTGCCCGTGGGAGTATTGCTCTCCTCCGAGTGATAAGCAGCTGCTCTCTCCCTGCTTGGCTTCACATAGTTTGGGTGATGTTTGTTTCTGCTGATGTGATTAAGGAGCAATGTTGCTGAAGAAGCCAAGGACATACCTTTGCATCTGAGGATTGCAGCCTCACCCTACAGATAACATTACATAAAGCCAGCTTATTAACATTAGTGTTTCATTATCATTAATGCCTCTAACAGTACCTATTTAATAGGTCCTATTTTATCACTGCATGTAAAAGTTCCCAGAGTCCCTCAAGCATGTGCGTTTCCCTGGAGAAAGGTGGCCTGAATGCAGAGGCGTATCTAGGGAAAATAGTGCCTAGGGCAAGCACTGAAATTGCACCCCCTGTCCAAACATCTGACACCCATCTGATTCTCTGTACATAGTGCCAAACTGAATATGTGTACAGTGACTTATATTATATTAATTTTTTTAATTTTTTTTAATTTTTTTTAAAAAAAATTTAAAAAATTAATTTAAAAAAATTACCTGTAGCCCCTTCGGGGGGCTTCCTAAAGGCTGTGGGGGGGGGTCTGAAAAGGTTTTCCCTCCCCTCTCTGGCCTCTAGGGCCTCGCAGGGACCATTTCAGCATGTGCGGTGGCCATTTTTTTTTTAAAAAATATTTTTTTTAAATGGCCACTGAAAACAAAATGGCGACTGCGCATGCTCAAATGGCCTCTGCGAGGCCTGGCATGGCCTAGGGCCTCACAGAGGCCATTTGAGCATGCGCGGTGGCCATTTTGTTTTCAGCAGCCATTTTAATTTTTTTTTAATTTTAGAAAGTGGCGCCCGGGGCACGTGCCCTGCCTGTCCTACCCCTAGATACGCCCCTGCCTGAATGTTCCTGACTGTTCTGAATCCCATTTGGTTGCAGACGGAGTGCTCCCATTTTGCACAAAGATCTCCAAAGGGTCTGCTCAGCCTGCCTAAAAGGCTCCTGGGAAATCAGATGACTGGGCTGGTCTTGTTTGCTGGCTTTTGGTCAGAGTAGGTGCCTGAAAGCTATTCTGATTGGTTGGGGGCAGGGCTAGCCCCTGCCCACTCTTGCGGGGCCGGGGGAGGGGAGAGAAAAGAAAGGCACATCCTGATTGGTGCTGGGGGCACTAAATATGCAGTTTGGGCAGTGACACACAATTGAAAACATGCTTGTAAGTTTGGTAATTGCTTCATTTGGGGGGCAAGGGACCCCACTGAACACCCTAAGAGGAAGGAAATTGTTTTACAAAGAAATTTAGGGGGGAAAGACCAAGAGCCAGCACTGTCTACTGGCAAGCAGTGGAAATGCAAGAGCAACATTCAAGCAAGGAAGACAGACACACAGAGAGAAAGAGACGGCATGTTTGGTGAGAGACTGGGGGGCAAGAATGGCGGGGCGGGCAAGGAGGGAAACACCCCTTCTGTCCCAAATGAGGAGTCTCCTCTGCCACATAGGACATATCCACACGGACACTTCACCTGTATAGTGGTTTTCTCTGTGTTTAATTGTCAGGGCTTAGGGCTTCTCCCTCAAAGAATCCTGGGAATTGTTGGGCAAGGGTACTGAGAATTCTCACCTAAGATTTTCAGAAGGAGGAGAGCTGGTTTTATGGTAGTGAGCAAGAATTGTTGCTTTTGCTAAGTAGGGTCCACCTTGATTCATATTTGGATGGGTGACTATAAGTGAGTACCGTCTGCTATAAAATATTCCCCTTAGGGGATGGGGTCCTCCCTGAATCCTTGGAGAGCTGCTGCTGGTCAATGCAGACATATTGAGCTGGTTGGACTAATGGTCCAACTTGGTATAAGGCAGCTTCCTATGTTCTTAAGATTCCCACGGTCTTGGCCAGCGCAAAGCTGATTCTGGAAGGCACGTTCTCCAGCTTGAAGTCCCTGAAGTCAATGGAGAAGCTGGAACATGAAATACGACTTGTTGAAGGCACTGCTTTGTTGGCAAGGGCAGAATGCCAGGCTCCCGCGATTGCCTGGACAATCTGGAGCTTTCATACGGCCTACTGACTGGCTGTAAGTTCTGAGGTTTCACTAGGCAGTTCCCTTCTGTGCTTGAAGAGGGCGCTAATGCCTGATCATAGTGAATCCATGAGCACATACAGCCCATGGGGACACTTAACTAGGCCTGTACCAGGGCGCCTGCCAGATTACGCACTCTTCAGGCGTAAAATGCTTCGGCTTGGCAAGATCGAAAACGTAAATAGCTCGCGCAACTCTCCTACTTTGGGAAGATACAGCTTTTTTCGGTTTTTTTGCGATGCACATGCAACCTTGTAGGACTAAAACACAAGGATAAAATTGAAAGAAGGCATCAGAAATGTGAACGGCACAGGGACTGGATGTCAAAACACAGGCAGGGCAGAAGCACACATGGTGGACAGTAGTGACACTGTTGTAACGGGTAATCTGGAAACCGCTCTGGCTCAGAGAATGGAAATTCTGGTGAAGTAGTCTCACTGCCCCTGACACTCCAGTCTCCTCACGGAACTTTTGTTTCAGAAGAAAGAACTGGAGCACTGCAAGATATTCCCCTCAGGGGATGGAGCAGCTCTGGGAAGAGCATCTGAGGTTCCAAGTTCCCTCCCTGGCATCTGCAAGATAGGGCTGAGAGAGACTCCTGCCTGCAACTTTGGAGAAGCCGCTGCCAGTCTGTGAAGACAATACTGAGCTAGATAGACCAATGGTCTGACTCAGTATATTGCAGCTTCCTATGTTCCTATGTTCCAATGTGAGCCTCTGATATGTTGAATATGTTTGGAGAGCTGCATGCAGAAGATGTCTTCTAATAACTCAGCAGTTGAATGCTTACAGTTCATTAGGAAGACCCAGGCAAAACCCAGCCCCTAAATCCTAAGACTGGAGGAATAATAAGTAATTCATTGAGAACTGTCATCTGGGCCTAGGACTGTTCAGGCCCCTGAGATAATCATACAGGCTCAATTACTCACATAGACCTTTGCTGCAAACATTAAACCTGAGAGAGTGTCTTATCCATATATCCTTTCCCGAACCTTGAGATCATCCTCAGAGGCCCTGCTCCAAGTACTCCTGTCAAATGGGTAGAGGCAGGTGTCTACTAGAGAGAGGGTCTTTCTGGTGGTGGCACCCTGTTTATGGAATAGCCTCCCCAGTGAGGCTCACCTGGCACAATCACTTTGTTCTTTTAGATGCCAGGTGAAGACCTTTCTGTTCACGCAGGCCTTTCAATTTTTTTTTAAAAAATGTATTTTATTGTAGCTTTTTTGTTGTTGTTTTAGTGTGTTTTTAATGGTTTGTTTTTATTCAGTTGATTTATTGTTTTACTTTGTGAGCCACCCAGAGAACAATTGTTATGGGGCCCTTTAACAAATAAACTAAGTTATTAATATTATTATCATTATTAATAAACTATCTTCCAATTTGCTCACATGGCTTGTCTCATTCTGAGGTTTGCTTCTGGGGCTTGCTTCTTAAAGAGGCAATATTATAGATATGTCTCATGTAATCCACACACATTTTATGTGGTGGGTGGCTACATTTCCTGAAGCAAGAATCATGTTCAGTTAAGCCATGATTTGATTTAGGAAAGTGACTTTTCACTTTTAAAGTGAAAGTTAGGACCATTCTCCATATCTCTTTCCACCCAGTGGAAGCTACTACTACTACTACTGTAACAAATATTTCTATACTGCTTTTCAACAAAAGTGCTCAAAGTGGTTTGCTGTGCATAGATGGCTATCTGTCCCCAAAGAGCTCAACAGGCACCCCACTGTCAACACAAACACACTTCCAGCCTCCCCACAAAATTGGGGAGACAGTGAGGTCATTCACACAATCAAAAATTGTGTCCTACCCAGGTTTGGGAGCTGTGTGTGCTCCCAGTTTTCGGTTGTGTGGAAGCAAGGTAAGAGGAAACCTGGGCAGAAGTGATTGTGTGGAAGAAAGGTAGGAGGAGAAGCTACCCAGGGTTTTCTCCTACCTTGCTTCCACACAACTGGAAATTGCCACACACAGCTCACAAACCTGGGTAGAACACAGTTTTTGATTGTGTGAATGACCTCACTAAGTGGCTTCTTATTACAGAGTCACCCAGGGTCAGGATCCTTCCCCCTCCCCACATTGGGAAATCAGGCAGAAGACCAGGGTGGAAACTCCCCATTCCGTTGGAATCCTCCAGACCAAGGGAACTAAGGGACCTAGATCCACCCTCTCACTCCACAACCCAAAGAGATGATGATGATGATGATTTTTACATTTTATATCTCGCTCTTCCTCCAAGGAGCCCAGAGCAGTGTACTACATGCTTGAGTTGATTCTCACAACAACCCTGTGAAGTAGGTTAGGCTGAGAGAGAAGTGACTGGCCCAGAGTCACCCAGCTAGTATCATGGCTGAATGGGGATTTGAACTCGGGTCTCTCCGGTCCCAGTCCAGCACTCTAACCACTACACCACGCTGTCATTGTTATTTTTATTTCTCCTGGTCAATTTCTACTGCTGTTTTAAATGATTTTTACTTGCTGTTCGATATCTTGCTGATTGATTCACTTATATTGACTTGCTTTAGAGAATTTGTGTAAGCTGCCTCTTGAATGCCATTTGTGTATGTGTGGCGGGGGGGAGAAGTCATGGGAATTTCAAAATAATAACTAAATAAATATATTTTGCTGAGAACAAATGGCAATTGTGCTGTTCTGTTCTGGACATGAAATAAAAACATTTAACAAACACAGGCTTTGAGGGTTGTATATTTTCAATTGTGTTTCATTCCGTTCCAGGAATTCATTGTCCATCTACAGATTTAGATCAGTTTCCATGAAGCTGGTGGCATTGTCATGGCTCCCAGCTGAGGAACACCGGGGACTCAGTGTCCAGAAGTCTACCTTGAGGCTAAAAATCTCCAACCAGGAATTCTCAGCATCCTCACAAGAAAACAGTTCTAAGACGACAGTTCTCTTTAGGGAAGCATGCCATGGCAGCTAAATCACATTCCAAAATGAGTCCCCCTGCTAAGTGAGCACAGAAGCACCTTTTTAAAATGGCGATTCTCTTTATTTCGCAGGGAGGGAGCAACTGGCCTTATCCACCCCCAGCACAGTACCCCTCTACTGGTTGTTGCTAGTGTCTATCACGTGTCTTCTTTTTTAGACTGTGAGCCCTTTGGGGACAGGGAGCCATCTCATTCATTCATTTATTTCTCTATAAACCTCTTTGGGAACTTCTGTTGAAAAGCGGTATATTAATATCCATAGTAGTAGCAGTAATAGTTCAAACCAAGTTTTTAAAAAATTGTATCGATTTATCCCCACAAACCTTTTCTGAGGGTTATCTTCTTCCATCAAGTCTTTGCTAGACTGTGCACACAATAGATATTAGGGGTGTGCCGAACCAATTCAAATTCCGGTTGAATTCAAACCGAACTGCCGCTGATGGTTGCTTGCACACCACTAATAGATACAGGAAGCAGTAGCAGCCCATCCAGGTGAGGCCTGGGGGGAGAAAATGAGACACAGGTGTGACTTATGTTGCCCCTCCTCTCACCCCGCTCCAGCTGTCTTGCTCTGGCATTAACTCAAGGCATGCGAGCTGGTCATTTGACCTCTTCTCCAACCAAGCAAATGACCATCCTGGGTGTGTGGGGTTAATGCTCTGGCGGAGGGGGACAGTTAATGAAGCCAGGGAGAGTGAGGCCGCTGGGTTGGGTAGAGAAGAGTGGGACAAACCACACCTGCGGCTCGTATTGAAGTAGCTTATTACAATCTGAATTAGTTTATTACGATCATTGATCAAATGCAAACTACAGCAACAATACAATCAGCTTAACAATCCATCCCAACAGACAACATAGTTCTCCACACCAACAAGAAATGCTTCACGTACCCACTGTTGTAAAACCAAATATTAACTGTTGTTGGATCCTAACAGCTGCCACACAGAATTTAGCCACACGATAGGTGATGTAGAGCAGGGTTTCTTAACCTTGGGCCCCCAGATGTTGTTGGACTACAACTCCCAGAATCCCCAGACATGGCCTTTGTGGCTGGGGATTCTGGGAGTTGTAGTCCGACAACATCTGGGGGCCCAAGGTTAATAAACCCTGATGTAGAGTGTGTAGGTAAAGTAGCCACCTAATGGCGCAGTAGGGAAGTAACTTGCCTAGGGAGCAAGAGGTTGCCAGTTCGAATCCCCACTGGTATGATTCCCAGACTAGGGGAAACACCTATATTGTGCAGCAACGATACAGGAAGATGCTGAAAGGCATCATCTCATACTGCGTGGGAGGAGGCAATGGTAAACTCCTCCTGTATTCTGCAACCACAGGGGTTCTGTGGATGCCAGGAGCAGAGGCGTATCTAGGGAAAATAGCGCCTAGAGCAAGCACTGAAATTGCGCCCCCTGTCCAAATGTCTGACACACATCTTTCAGATAACTTTACCATAATACCAGCTGAAAAATACAAGTCATGCTCATTACTCTTTTAATATTTCAAAAACTATTTAGCAGTGGACGTAGCCAGACCAAAAAAATGCTCGAAAACTACAAATTTCCGTATGCTGGAGCTCATGAAATACCCAAATACTATGTGGAGGTGTACTTGGAAAACTAAACAAAAATGCCTGTCTAGTTCTCTACTATGCATTGTAGCATCACTATTACATAAGTTTTAAAAATCAATGGAGAATTTGACTTTTCCCAGATACTCTGAAAATAATTAAAGGATATGCAGAGTAAACAGTGTCATTGCTTGGAATATATTCTAGTATTTCAGAAAGACAGTTAAAATGGGAGAAAGAGAGCAAGAAACTCCCAGTGGGCCTCAATACTAAGGATTTCACACTGATTCAAAGACAAAATCACCATTAATAGCCATATTACTGACATCACATTTAACTCATCACACGAAGCAAAGTAAGAGCAAATGAATACAATCCTAGCTCATAAGCTTCAGCTCAGTATTCACAAGCCCTGATTCTCTGTACATAGTGCCAATCTGAATATGTGTACAGCAGTGACTTATATTATATTAATTTTTTTTTAAAAAAACATTTACCTGTAGCCCCTTTGGGGGGCTTCCTAAAGGCTGTGGGGGGTCTGCAAGGTTCCTCCCCCCCCCGATGGCCTCTAGGGTCTTGCAGGGACCATTTGAGCATGTGCTGTGGCCATTAAAATTTTTTTTTAAAAAATGGCCGCTGAAAACAAAATGGCCACCTTGCATGCTCAAATGGCCTCTGCAAGGCCTGGCATGGCCTAGGGCCTCACAGAGGCCATTTGAGCATGTACGGTGGCCATTTTGTTTTCAGCAGCCATTTTTAAAATTGTTTAATTTTTAAAAATGGCACCCCCTTCAAGTGGTGCCCGGGGCACGTGCCCTGCCTGCCCTGCCTTAGATACACCCCTGGCCAGGAGCTGACACTGACTTGAATGCACAACTTTATAGGTGATAGTAAACTTATTATCTGATAACCAGAGTGTCACATAAAATTCATCAGTTCTACCAGGAAAATGTAACAAGGGGTAATACGTCTGCTATGGCAATCATTATAAAAAGAACAATACAACAACATACTTTGGACAGATTCAATTGCACCTATACCACATGGGCAGGTTTGCTTGACCAAAGGTATTTTTAAAAATTTATCTTGCAGGAGCACACACCTGCAGTGTGTTTCCCGCCCCCTTGTCGCACCTGGATGGGTTTCCATGGACAGGAAATCTTCAGAGTTACAACGCAAACGGTTCCTGAAAACAGTGACTTAAGTAGGAAGGTCTTAACTTGGAACCAATTTTTCCACAAGAAACAATATAATAAATGAGAGTTTAAGTTCTGAAGAACCAAGGCTGGATTTGGTTTTATTTTTTCCTGCAGCTTTCAAAGCTGCTGGTGTTTTAATCACAGATGTGTAGACATGCAGAAGAGAAGTTGCTCATCCTTGCCATCTGCCCCCTTCCCAGACTTTTTCTAGCTTGGGCCATCTGGGAGGCACAGGGTAGGAATGTACCTCTCCTCCAGCCCACCCCCATATGGTCGTGACAGAACAGGCTCGATTAAGGTGCTTTGAGAAGGGAGCAGACAAAGACCTGAGTCAGCCTAAATTTCTGTCAACCTAACACCCATTCAACAGGTTTTCAGGTTTAAGCTAGTAGTAGTAGTAGAAATAGTAGTAGTAGTAGTAGTTGTTGTTGTTGTCATCCTTCTACTAGGATCTATTATTACCAGCTTACTATCACTACTACTATGAATACTTATTTCAGTGTCTCTGGGGTCCTGGCACTCACCAGCACCGTTGAGGTGTCTTGGTTGATCCCCTTTAGCCTCAGAGTGCCAAGGTTTCAGTCACCCTGTTTCCTCCTCCAGTCAGGCGTCTTCCACAGTTGAGGACTTCAACCTTACCAGCTCTGGGGAGAGATGACCTCATCCAGGGGAGTAACTATAATAGGGCAAGAGGAGACAGTTGTCTGGGGGCCCACTGCCTTGGGGTGGCCCCCAGAGGCAAGTCACATGACTGACTCCCCCAGGTGTGCACCCGCCCGGGCTTCCTTCAGTTGTATTCATCCTCTGAAATTGATGGGAGTGTTAAGATCTGGAGCTACCAGATTCTGTTGTGGCACATAGGAGATATAGACATAGACACAGACACAGACACAGACACAGACATAGATATAGATATAGATATAGATATAGATATAGATATAGATATAGATATATAACTTTTCCTATGCTTTTTGTTATCACTATTCAACCTCATTTAAGATTTCTTTCCTTCATGAGCTGAGCTTCAATGAGGGGGGAGTGCATTTTAAAATCTTGTCTCTGGGCTCACTCCAACCTTGCTACGCCCCTGACCTCATCACAGGCCAGCTCTCCCCTAAATAGGACCAAACAGGCCTGGCATGCTAGCCTCGCCCTGGAAGTCCCGCCTCTGCAGGTACTTCTGGATCCCCTTCTGGGTCCAGAAGTCCCGCCCTCCCTCCCGGTTCTTCAGGCTTAAGGCAGCGGCATTCGGTTGATCGCTGCAGGCCCACAGCATGGCCGCCTGCCCTTGCATCCCAGTGCCGGTTCCATCCTCCCCTCTGTACCCAACGGGTGCCACTGAGTCTGTTCATGGCCCTGTGTGCAGCCCTGAGCAAGGAGGTGACCCCCCCCACCACATCTTCCCTGGGGAGGGCTAAGTCCTCTACGTTGTTTCTGGTGGGGCCCCGACAATTTATATATTGCTTTTCAACAGTACTCAAAGTGGGTTACATAGAAAAATGAACCAACAAATAAGGTGGTTCCCTGTCCCCAAAGGGCACACAGTCTAAAAGGAAATATAAGGTAGTTACCAGCAACAGCCACTGGACAGATGTTGTGCGGGGGTTGGACAGGGCCAGTTGCTCTCCCCTTGCTAAATAGAAGGAAACCACCACTTTAAAGGATGCGCCTTCACTCAGTTGGCTTAGAATTCAGCTCTACTACTACTACTACTACTACTACTAGTAGTAGTAGTAGTATTGAGCAATAGTAGCATATTCTTTGCTGGCTGTCCATGACCTGAGGTAATACAGGAAAGTATATTGCACAGCCCACAACAGTGGAATATTGTGAGTCCCCTCCACCCAGTTCTCCTCCCCCCCTGCACACTCCCCCCTAAATGCTAAGTTGGAGTTATTTCTCTTGGCTTGTGTCTCAGGACATTTTGGCTGGATTGTGAAGGAACTCTGGACTGGCGTGGCCAGAAGCAGCTGTTAGTAATGGCTGGAGACCAGCTACCGAGCAGTGGAAAATACGGGGAGCTTCACGAATGTCAGGCGCGAACTGGGAATCTTGGATTCTTGCTAAGGTGTATTGGTGGGTGGTAGGCTGGCTGCCGCGTCCCACGTCTTTGATCCTTCGGTAGGTACAGTAGCATTTTCCTGATGCTGCCACAGAAAAAGTAACACAGTAAGAAGCGAGAGGAGGGCCAGCAATTTAGCATGGATCTCATAGAGGGGGGATGGGGGGGCATTCAGGGGACAGAACACCATCAACGCTGCTGTACATAGGAACATAGGAAGCTGCCATATACTGAGTCAGACCATTGGTCTATCTAGCTCAGTATTGTCTTCACAGACTGGCAGCGGCTTCTCCAAGGTTGCAGGCAGGAATCTCTCTCAGCCCTATCTTGGAGAAGCCAGGGAGGGAACTTGAAACCTTCTGCTCTTCCCAGAGTGGCTTCATCCCCTGAGGGGAATACCTTGCAGTGCTCACACATCAAGTCTCCCATTCATATGCAACCAGGGCAGACCCTGCTTAGCTAAAGGGACAAGTCATGCTGGCTACCACAAGACCAGCTCTCCTCTCCTACAGATGGCAGGAACACAATTGCACCAAGTTCCATGAAGCTCCCTAGTTCATTTCTTTCCTCAAATTATGCCTATCCCGCCACTTATCCTGGGTAAAAATCTTGCACGCCTCAAGGTGAGAGACTCCGATTTGGAACTGCAAATTCCAAATCAGAAGAACATCCCACCCTGGAAGAACAATGTGGAGCAATTCCCCTCAGGTTCAGCGGCCTGGGTGTGCAAGCCTTCCAGCGCAATGTGGCAAGCCTGCAGAAGCAAGCAAAGGGTGGCAGCAAAGATCATTATTAGGGGAGCAAGGATTTTGCTGAAACGTTAAATAGTTCTAGAGGGAAGGGAATCCAGGTGGTTAGTTGATTTACCCTATTAATGAAGCTTGCTTGTCATTTTCAAATTTATTCAGAACATGGGCCACCCTTTAATGAGAAAAAATCTGCCTTTTTGGAGTGGGCCAATTCTGCACATGCTCACAGGTACCAGCATGGCTATTATTACTTCAAGCATTCTAGGACCGGGCCCCAGAAAAGCTTTTGGGGCTGGCGACAAGCCCAGGGGCTGAACCAAAGCCCTGCTTTGCTGTTTGCACAATCACACCCATGTTTTTCTTCCTAGACATCCCATTCATGCCAGGGCATATAGCTGTGTATTTAGCCCTGTGCAAAGCCATCTGTCTGAAAGGAAAAAATTCAATGGATTCTGCCACACATGGGTGTGTATGTGTGTGTCTGCTCGTTACCAGATCCTTTCCCAGAGCCTGCTTGAGCTCACCCATCCCCTCCGTGCTCTCTGACTCATCCGTTATTCATTCCTGTGGCCAGGTTCCCCATAGAGAGGAGAGCATTACGAGGAGGAATCCCTCCTCTCCCGCTGTCCAGCTCTGCAGTCATGTCTCCATGCTGAATGAACACATTGGACAAAGCTGGTTGCTGGATCCCTGGGCCTTCCCGGAGTGGGAACAGCGAGTCTAAAATGTTTCTTTCCAGGCACATCAGTCTCAGACATCAGCACTGGGGAAGCAGGGAATAAAAGGGAGGTGAGGGATTGTGTTTGCCCGGAGCATTTCCAGACAGCAGGCTTTACTGTGAGGCTTTACTGCGAGTTCGAATTTGCAAAAACCCCCCACAAAAAACCCAAACACCCCCAAACCCACACAAAAAGTGGGTTTTTTTTAAAACTCCGAACATAAAACAGGCTCAGCTATGAGAAACCTGAATTGTGTATGAAGTGTTTCCCGATAACCCGCAGGAACTTCGGGGTAAATCTGGCCGATATGTGAATGCAAACCCTCCATTCCAGAAGAGAAGCGAGCTAAACATTGGAAATGCTAGTTAGAATCTGATGGTCATGGTGAAATATTTTCTTAAAACACTCTTCTGTAAATACTTATTTACAAAGGAGATGGGGAGGGGGCTGTTCTCATGACCCAAAATAGGGTTGGAGAAGAACTTAGCCATGGTAGGAGAGCTGGGTTCGCCCCAGATGGGTGGTTGTGTGTTTGTGAAGATCAAGGGAGGAGGAGAAGGAGGAGGAGAGAATGATTGTGTGGGAGGTGGGAGCTGGGTAGGATGTACACGGCCAACCAGGGGTGTAGCTAGGCTAGCAGAGGCCTGTGTTCACCCCTCTCCCCAGCAGCCCCTTGAAGTGAGGAAGATAAGGAAGAAATAGGGAGGGGCACATCTGGGGGCCCCTCAGGAGCTGGGGGGCCTAGTGGTTTGAACCCATCCACTCAATTATAGCCTCACCCCTGCAGCCAACCCACATTTGGTCCCCAGCATTTTACCAAGGGTGGATGAAAAGCTCTCCTACCCAGCTCCCGGCTCCCATGCGATCACTCTCCCCTCCTCCTACCTTGATCTTGGCAAACACATGACCACAAATCAGGAATGCACACAGCTACGCTACCCTGGCTAGGCAGTCCTCCAACCCTGTTTGGGGGTCACGTCATGAAAACAGCCTTGTCCTGAAGGACTGTTCAGGATAAGGCATGCTAAAAGCCCCTTTGGGCAATTGATCTGGGGACACTACCTGCACATTGTTGATGAAGTGTGGGGCCGCAGCAGTGGGTCCTTCCCTCACCCTACGTATGTTCATTTCCCAGTGAGAATGAAAACTGTGCTTGCACAGGTGATCAGCCACAATTGTAGACATGGAGGTTCTCTCTTCTAATGCTCAAATCAACATATGCAAGTTGAGGTATCTGGGTGGGATGGGACATGCTTGTCCTCCATCTGGTGCAGGGACATGCTTGTCCTCCACCCTTGGTCTGATGCTGGGCACCAGGGGGTGAAGCCACCATTGTGTGAATGGGCCCAAAGAACCCGGCCAACATGTCCTGTGGAGCCATCCCATCCAAGCTAGTCACGCCCTCTGCATCAGATATCCGACGCAGGGGGCATGACCATATGCTGATACGGGGCCACCGGGCCCCGTTTGCAAGGCGCTTTGGCCAGTGCTGCATTTCCACCTTTCATGGAAAGGCAGAGAGAAGTGTTCCCTGCCAGGCCAGTGCTGGTTGAAGTGTCTCAAAAATGGGGCCACTCCCCCACCATCTGGCATCGGATGCATGGGGCGTGGCTGGAGCACATAGGGGCTGCTGCTACTACTGGGTTGCATCCATGCCACCGCCGGCTTCCTACGTGCCTGCTGGGTACACGCTGTGTCGACACATGACCATTTCTCAGGAGTCTGTGGCTTGGAGCCTGGCTGGACACTACCCCTACACAACTTTGGGTCACGAGAACAGGCTTAATGTAAGTTTATTTTAGCCATGGCATTTAGCAAAACCCGACAGTTCTCCAAGCTGGATCCCCAGATGTTGCAATACAATCCCCATAATCCACAGTCAACTGTCATTGTGGCAAGGGATGATGGTAGTTGTAATCCAACAACATCTGGGGACCCAGCTTTGAGAATCCCCGCCATATGGCATGCAGCAGGGAGACAGATGCAAAAGGAAACAAGAGGGGTCTGCGGATGCTCTTCATCCTTAAAAAAAATCTTCCCTGTCACCCACGGACTCTACTGGAAGGATGTTTTAACATCAGAGACATTCATCATCTTAAGCCTTTTTTTTTTTAAAAAAATGTTGCTTTAAATGTATAATTGCTTTAAAAATTATTAGTCCTGAGTCCTCTGACGTTTTCTCTGATGAGTTCCAGAATTTCTTCTTGACAAGGACAGAAGGTCGGGAATGCATCCCCGACATGGAATGAAAGCGGAGGTCGGGATTCTTGGAATAGCAACACACTGAGTTCACAGTTCTAACTTTCTTCATCGAAACAAAGCCCAGACGTCAGCTGCCTGTTCCAACTCCCAGCTTGCAGCCTTGTCCTGGGGCCAGAGCTGGGGAAAGAATCTGGCACGCTCTGGAAAGCGAGGGGAGCTTGCCCTCTGAAAAATATTATTGGGACACCACCTTCACCTCTTCCATGCCCCATGGTGACCGCAGACCGCCATGGGATTCCCTAGTTAGCCATGAACGTGCAGCACTAAAAAGGCAGAGGGGAAACTAGGACAGTGCAGTCATAGGGGGAGAAAACTGCAGCAGGGAATGACTTCCCTTTGTAACTTTAGCACAGAACTTCCAGCCAAGCAGTCCAGTATGAACTTGTTAAAGTGCAGCCTCTGACCGTCTGAGGACGGGAGGTGAATCTGTGTCTTTCTGTATCACTTAGGGAAGTCTTGTGTCTGGTCTGGAACCCCTCTGTGTTGGGACAGTTAGTGGGGACGCTTGGCCAGCTGCCTTTGCAGGCCCCCTTAGTGGTGGGAGGTGGGGCAGCTATGCTGGCAGCCGCCATCTTTTTTTTTGCAGTGCCCTGCTGTTGCATCTCTGGACACCACAGTGGGTAAGGGCATTGACCGAGTGCTATAAAAAGACGGAGGCCACCAGAGAGGCTGCTGAAGAACACTCTGAACTGCTGTCACTGAAACTGCTGTGGCAGGGGTGTAGCAAGGTTGGAGTGGGCCCAGAGACACGGGTGTGTGGCTGGGGGAGTCAGTCATGTGACTTGCCTCTGGGGCCCCGCCAAGGCAGTGGGCCCCTAGACAATTGTCTCCCCTTGCCCAATTATAGTTACGCCCCTGTGCTGTGGTAAACCCCAGAGGGTTTGGGGGAGGCTTATTTTGGCAGTAGCGGCAGCAGCTTGGGTGCTTTTCAATTGGTGGCCACCATCTTTTTTCATCAGAACCTCGGGAGTCAGCCATGGGACCTTTGATACCCTGGGCCCTTGGCCAGGAGGGGAGCTGGTCTTGTGGTAGCCAGTCTGAATTGTCCCCTTTGCTAAGCAGGGTCTATCCTGGTTTGAACTTGGATGGGTGACTATGTGAGCTCTGTAAGATATTCCCCTTGGGGGTTAGGGCCATAGCTCAGTGGAAGAGCATTTTGCATGCGGAAGTCTCAAATTCACTCCCTGGCATCTTCATCGGAACCTAGGAAGCTGCCATATACTGAGTCAGACCATAGGTCCATCTAGCTCAGTATTGTCAGACTGGCAGTGGCTTCTCCAAGCTTGCAGGCAGGAGTCTTTCTTGGTGGGTGGGCAGGAGAGGGGGCTGAGGCAGAGGCAAATGGCAGGTGTGTGGGGCAGCTTCCTGGGAAGCCTCTGGAGGCCTGCACAGAGGCGCTCTTTAGAGAAGACTTCCAGGACAAAGCAGCAGGGAACAAGAAGGAGGAAGTGAGAGACTCTGAGAGTATCAGTCTACCAATCAGAGAGAGGGAGGTGCACAAAACCGAGTTTCTCGGCTCAGTTTGAATCCAGACCAGATTCAAACCGGACTGGGAAGGCTTAGTAGTGGACTGGACCCGGGTTCGGTTTGAGCTTGAACCATTTCGAACCGGCTTGAAGTCCTACCAGCAAAGGGGAATCCAGTGGTAACGGGGGGGGGGAGAGGCTCCCCCACCCCCTGCCGGCCTCCCCCAGAGTCTCCTGGCCCACCTCCGTGTAGGCGTGGAGACCATTTTTTAAACCTCCGTACATGTACATGGGTCGAACTGGGCCCGAATCAGGCCAGGAGACTGTGGGGGTCGGATGGGGGGGGTCGGGGGGGCCTCCACTGCTGCCTCCTGCAGCTGCCACATCCTAATCAGAGAAAGCCAGAGCAGAGGGAGCGACAGCAAGAGGCAGAACAGAGGAAGACCCTTCCTCACTATCTCTACTATGCCTAATGCTCACTAGTATAGAAGGTGCAAAAATAGCTGTGTCTGCAACACTAAAAGGTGTAGCGGTGGGCCACTATGGTTGCTGCAGTAGCTGTTGTGTAATGCAGAATGCCTGCCCCTCATGTGCCACACTGCTTGCCTGAGATGCTCCAACCACTTAAGCAATCCAAATGCACCATTTGGGCAAGTCAGGATCACCCGTCCGAGCTGTACAAGAAGGAATGGAGAAAACTTAGTCAAGGCTGTAGCCAGGAGAGGAGAGCTGGTCTTGTGGTCGCAAGCATGACTTGTCCCCATAGCTAAGCAGGGTCTGTCCTGGTTGCATATGAATGGGAGACTTGATGTGTGAGCACTGCAAGATATTCCCCTCAGGGGATGGAGCCGCCGCTCTGGGAAGAGCAGAAGGTTTCAAGTTCTCTCCCTGGCTTCTCCAAGATAGGGCTGAGAGAGATTCCTCAGAGAAGCCACTGCCACTCTGTGAAGACAATGCTGAGCTAGATAGACCAATGGTCTGACTCAGTATATGGCAGTTTCCTATGTTCCTATGTTCCAGTTCAGTCTCCTGTACAAAATATGCCTGCAGCATAAGGCTATAAATAGATGCCTTCATCAGAGCAGTGTTCCCTCCAGCTCATTGCTCTCAGGGCTAACTGGCAGAGGCTCCAACGGTCTTTGGTAGAATCCTCTCTTAGGCCTGTAACTTGAGACCCTTTAGCTGGAGATGTCGCAAATTGACTCAGGGACAGGATGACCAAATGCAAAGGCTTCCTGGGCTTTTAATAGATGGGCAGGCGGGAGGTTGCTTTCAGCAGGGGGAGACCGCCATGTTCCTAACACTGCAGCAATGTTTGTACCGACTGAAGTCCCCTCTTCTAATCGGATCTGCAGATGAATATGGTGGCGGAGACTTTGAGGTCATTCTCACAACCAGCCCTACTTGGATAGGACAGGGTTAGCCCAGGTAGGACTGTGGTCATGAGAAGTGCCAGGATCGCTCCCAATCCCACCACTCCTCCCCCAGGTAGCCTTGCTTTTCTACCCAGGCAGGAAATGAGGTAATAGGGCAAGTGCGTGTCTCCTACCTTGTCTGGTTGGTGTGCATGATCGGGCTGTGAGCAGCCATCTCACCTATAGAGCTGGGGGGAAGGTGCAGCCCCACAGTCAGGAGGTATGCCAATGCATTGCACTGCTTGTGCGGTGCATTGTGGGATACCTGGAGGCTCAGCTTCCTTCCCCCAGCTCCCGATTGCTGCCGAGCTCACCTCAATGCCGATCATATGGGCACATGCATGTTGGAGCCCTGAAGTGGCTCGGATCGAGTGGGGGAAGACGGATAGGCTCCTGTCTTCTCCCCAGCCCACTCCACTTTGGTCGTGAGAACAATTTCTTTGGCTTTTTTCCTTGCAAAATTAGGAAAATATTTGGTCGTGCCAGGGATAGGGGCAAGTCGTGTCCGGGATGGGTTGATCAGCTAAAGGCCCTGGGGATTGGCAGGGAAAGGAAAATACGAAGTGATGCAGAAGCAACATGCCTTTGAACTTGCCTTGGTCATGGCCAAATATAAAATTGTTCACACAAGGCCGTTCACACAATCATTAAGGGGATATGACAAGCATCCTACCCAGCTTCAGGAACTATGTGCACTCCCGATTTTCCATCATGTACTAGCAAAAACCAGGGTAGGAGGAGGGGAAAGTGATCATCTGCTGGAGAGGAGCTGAGTAGGACAGCTTTTCCTCCTACCCAGTTCAAATGCTGGGTACAAGTGCTGGGTAGGAAAGCACTATCCTACCCAGCTCCTCTCTCACAGACAATAACTTCCTCCTCCTCCTCCTCCTCCTCCTCCTCCTCCTCCTCCTCCCTTGGCTTTTGCTAACACATGATGGAAAATCAGGAGCATGCACAGCCCCTGGAAGTAGGTAGGGCACTTCTCCTACCCTCTTGATGATCATGTGAACTGCCTTGTAGAGTTGAGGGAGTCTTGTGGTCCAACTAGTCTGACCTCCTTCTCAATGCAGCAAATCCAGAGCTAGACCATTTCCCACCAGGTGGCTGCTTGGTCTCTTCTTGAAAACTTTTATCAAGGAAGAGCCCACCCACCTCCACCAGATACGTGGTTCCATAGTTGAAGAACATTGCTGAAGAGGGTTTGGAAAATTCAGCTGGCAGAGCCCATTTGTTGACAGGTGTAGATTGATATTCTCATAGGACATTTATTTTGAGGCCTCTACACTGGTTATTAATTCATAATTGTGCTGGTTTTGATCTGGAAAGCCCAAGATGGCCTGGGAACAGGTTACTTCAAGGAACATCTTCTCCCCTATATGGATTTTCAGTTTCTGCTGCCTGAGATCTTCCAATTAATTCCTGCTCTGGGTTCCTTCTCATGGAGAGGCTAGATTAGCCCCTCACAAGGAGCAGGGCTTTGTGGGGTTCAGCCCCAGTGCTCCAAAACTCTGTTGCAAGAGAGGGATCTATGATATCCTGTCCGCTAAAATGTCAGGAGAAGGTAAAAGCTATTTTCTTTGCAAAAGCCTTCAGGGACTGATTGCAGTTTTCTGATTGCCCCCTGACCCTGCATTGCACCTGTACTTATACATCACTGTGGTTTTTAGTTTAGTTTAGTAATTTTCTTTCTTGTGCTCCATATTATTGATTGCTGATATGACAACTATGTATACCACTGGGAAATTGTATATTAATAGCACTTTTGTTGCCACTTTCTGTGAACTTTTGTTGAAAGGGGTATATAAACATACTACTACTACTAATAATAATAAAAATAAAAATTTAAATAATAAAAATAGTCTCTAAAAGTTTAGTTTTGGGATGGTCTCTGGACCCTAAATGAGTTCAGTGTCCCAAGTGAACAATGTCGTGAGTCTTGGGAATTCTGTAATAAGACTGGGAGAGCTGGTATGGGAGGAGAGCTGGTCTTATGGAAGCAAGCACGAATTGTACTCTATGCTAAGCAGGGTCTACCCTGGTTTGCATTTGAATGGGAGACTACATGTGAGCATGTAGTGACTATATGTGAACAGTAAGATATTTATATCCTGTTCTTCCTTCAAGGAGCCTGGGGTACAAGCATGAATGGTCCCCTTTTCTAAGCAGGCTTCACCCTGGTTTTCCATCCTGGAATGGGAGACTACATGTGTGAGCACTGCAAGATTGTTAGTTAGTTGTTTATTTACGATCTTAGATCAAACCGCAATACAAGCAGAATATACTCAGTAAAGAAGAAGCAAAAACAGAAACTAAAATATTGTCACATACATAAAATCAAGAACCTTTGGCAGTAGCTGATTGCTGTGCTCTAGCCTCTCTTAATTTGATTAGAATAGAACAGAATTTGGCCACCGCCAAGGATATTGTTGGGTCCCTGTCTTCTAGTAAACATGTAAGAATCATTTCCTCCGAGTGGTTTTTGAAACCTTTCAGGTACTGGGATAAGAACAAGTCTCTTTCAGCGATATAAAGCAGTGAATGCTTCAATGTTTCGGGGCAGATCCGTAAGGGCACAGTCTCTCATCATAAGGTTTTCTTTCAAATCTCCCTGATAACATCGCTGAGGGTAGGGCATTCAAGCGAGCTCTTGCAAACGCCCAGCGAAGTTTTGGGGAATAGATTGTATAAAAATAAGTGGCTGTGGCCCAATCTTTCTTAGCGTTTAGCAGTTGGGGAGGCCTATTTATAGAGGCCCGTTCCTCCTGACTGTTTATGTCCCTAAGCCCTTGTTTAACTAGGCTTTTTGCCATTGACTCGCCACACTCTACCAGTTGTGCTGGGCAGAAACCCATCCTCCGGAGTCTCTCCTCAACCGCCTTGCACTAATGGGGTTATGGGATGGCGGCAAGGAGGCTAGGTATAAGTCCTACCGGGTAAAGGTAAATCTTAATCCAATACAGGATGATAAGAAGCCAGGCCCTAGTTTCCAGTTTCAAAAGCCCAGTCTCCAGCCGTATTAAAGAGTTCGGGACGCATTTTGGTACCCCCAACAGCGATCTCAGAAAGCCCAACTGGACTTTTTCTAAAGCTTGTAGGTCTTTTGGTGGTCTAACCTGAACCCCGTATAGCAGCTGAGGTATCAATTTGGCCTGAAAGGCTTTATTTGCTGCCGGAAAGCACTGCAAGATATTCCCCTTGCGGGGGGGGGGGCTGCTCTGGGAAGAGCCCTGCCTGCTTGCATGCAGAAGGCTCCAAGTTCCCTCCTTGGCAGCATCTCTAGATAGGGCTAAGTGAGATTCCTGTCCTCCCCGTAACCTCAGAGAAGCCACTGCCAGCCACTGACGATACTGAGCTAGATGGACCAATGGCCTAACTCAGTATATGGCAGCTTCCTGTGTGCCTATGTTCCTAGGAGCTAAATGCAGACCATAATAAAAAAGAAATCTGTGATGGTAGAGCAGCTGAGCCCATATGCCCCCGTGGCTGATCTGCAAAGATATGCCTTTTTGGAAGTGCTGCTTATTTCAGTGGCAAGGCCGCAAGGGACCTCGTAGGAAGCCAGCCGCGAGTGTTTTTATATAACACAGCACTTTTCCTCCAGTTCTTCAGCCATCTGGATGCTGGCTTTATCTCCTGATAAGAAAAACAAATGGAAATTCTCCCAAGCGATGTTCTCCCACCCCCACCTTGATCCAAGCACAACAAGTTCTTTGGTGCCCTCCATATCACACCAAACAGAAAAACAGTAGCCAGCCAGGGCTAAGAAAGCAGAGCCAATCAGGGTTATTAATATCCAGGATGGCAGGCCCTCCCCACGGCACTGATAAGGCCAGGTATTAAAGGTTAAACAGTAGCTCTCACCTTGGCGCTTTCCCACATACCAGCCACAAATGCCACTCACTATTTGTGGAAGGACAGGATTCATTAGCATTAAAAAATAAGACATTGCCAATGAAACCTGGAAAGCAGGTTTAGGACACAATGAGACCTTCAACTTTCTGAGTTCCTTATTGACAATGGACCTTTTATATTCCTGGTGTGAAAAGAAGTGAATGTCGTGAGTTTATTCTGTGACTGTGTGCATGCATGCACACATACCATGATCAGCAGATTAACAGATTCAGCGCACGTCTCCCTGCATCCCTCAG
This sequence comes from Hemicordylus capensis, assembly GCF_027244095.1. Lineage (NCBI taxonomy): Eukaryota > Metazoa > Chordata > Lepidosauria > Squamata > Cordylidae > Hemicordylus > Hemicordylus capensis. Next base: position 11,731,116 of record NC_069663.1, read on the forward strand.
GAGAGTTCACACTCAAAACAGTTGTTTTTTTAAGTTTTTTGTGGCGGGGGGCGGATAGTCCCTCAAGCCCAAAAGCTTAAATGTTTCAAAGCCCTCCCCCCTCAGAAACACAAGGTTATGAAATGGATGGTGAGAAAACTAAAGAGACATCTTTCCCTCTCAGAAGCAGAAAGGGTTGTGATTGTCTTGCGGGAGTATTCTTCCGGCTGAGAAGTTTCCTGCTCTTTTTGTTCAGGCCCTCTTTCTCCCCGGCAGAGTAGCAAAGCTGGCCTGTGTACAGATTTCAGCACTTCACACACAATTTGGGTTTTTCATTGCACGTTAGACTGTAGCCTGATTTATATCCAGGGTAAAAGAATCCACTTTTTGCGTCAGTTTTTTTTGGGGGGGGGGATTCGTGGTAAAGCCTGCTATGTGAAAAATGCCCTGGGCTTTACCTCAGGTTTACTGTGAATTTATTGCGAGGCTTTACTGCGAGTTCAAAGTTGCCCCCCAAAAACCAACACAAAAAGTGGGTTTTTTAAAATCCCGGATATAAATTGGGCTACAACCTAATGTGCGATGAAAAACCCGAATTATGTGTGAAGAGCTCCCTGATAGCTTGCAGGGACTTGGAGGTAAATTTGGCCAATATGTGAATGCACACTCACCCCCATTCCAGAGGAGATGCGAACTATAAGGTGGGTGTGAAAACTTTCCTGGGGAGGCAGAACTCTGATTTCTGACATACCTGTGTGATCAAGTTAAATGGCCAAAATGCCACTTTTTAGCTGAGAGGTGACATGTTGGCCATTTTTCTTAGTCCGATAGACGTTTTGGTAAATGTTGGGTTTCTGATCTGACCCAAGCTCCTGACAATTCCGCTGTCAAGTCAGATTGGATCTGACATTTTTTCAGATACCTAGGCCCAGTACCCACACAGCCCTGTGTTTCTATGTACTTACCTCTTAAGGCCACGTACCTGTTCATTTTGTCTAGCAACATCATTACGCTAGAAGGATATGATCTATTTAAGTATATATACATTTGCATGGTTTTAAAATGCAAATCTCTGGTCTTTATTTTTGTTCCAGGACAGGCAGTCGCACTAGCAACATTTTCTGGAATATGAGTATTAGGGACAAACCGGAATCGAAAGAATAACATCTAATCCACTGAATAATTTCCTTCCTCCTCCACCCAAGTTTGCATAAAATCAACAGCTCAACTATAGGACAAAGTTAGAACTGAGGGACAGTAAATGTTGTCTCTAAATTATCATATTTATTCATAGCCTGCACTTTCAGTAAAAAAACAACTCCTTTTTCTCATTGGTACGCCTTCCGTGTCTTAAAGCTGTACAACAAGCAGAAATTCTGCTGGTGAAGCTTTTGCTGGTATGATGAAAAAGTCATAGAAATCACTTGACCCAGGGGTTCTCAAACTTGGGTTCCCAGATTATGCTGGACTACAACTCCCATCATCCCCAGCCCCAATGGCCAAAGGCTGGATGATGGGAGTTGTAGTCCAGCATAAACTGGGAACCCAAGTTTGAGAACCTCTCACTTGACCAGTTAAATTGTTCCTGATAAACAACTATTGTGTGCAGCTGTTGCTCTAATGGGATCTGTATTGTGTTGTGCCATCGGGAGACTTGGCTATAGGAGAGGAAACATAGGGCAATTCATTCCGATTTTAAAATTCCAGGCTATGAAGTTAAAAAAAGGGGGGGAAGAAAAGCATTTACTTTAAGTGAGATTTGTGTTACCTTTTATTTACTGGCAACAAACTCCGTTAGAACAAAGGTCTTAATACTCCCCACTTACCTCAAATGTTTGGTTTCTCTTGGCAGCCCCTTTCATGGTGCTGTGTACACTGAGAAGGATGTATAGCAATGCATTAGCCTTTAACCTTGTACGCCAATATGCTATTAAACAATGGTTTTCCTTTAGTGTGCACAGCCTTGAAAAAATAATAGCAAGCTCCAAATGTCAATATTTGCTAGGTCTTTATTGGAATGACCCTTTGAGCCCACAGAAAGGGAAAGAAAGATCCTTTAGCGATACCTTGCGCGGGGCATTCCCTATTGTTTAAGGGACCACAAATTCACAAACACAGGAACAAAAGGGAAGCTAGAAGAAGAATGAAGATACAAAAAAGGCTGAAGAAGTGATGCCAAATGAGATAAAATATATACAAAGAGGGGTGGTTTTTTTTAGCATGCTGTGTGGGGCCATAACTCAGTGGGACTCAATGAGACTTTTTTTTTCCCCATGCAGAAAAGTCCCTCCTTGGCATTTCCAGGGAGGGCTGGGAAAGACTCTTGCCTGAAACCTGCCAGCCACTGCAGACAATACTGAGCTGGAACACAGGAAGCTGCCTCGTATCAGGTCAGTCCCTTGGTCCATCTAGCTCAGTATTGTCTACACAGACTGGTAGCAGCTTCTCCAAAGTTGCAGGCAGGAGCAGAGGCGTAACTAGGGAAAACGGCGCCCGGGGCAAGCACTGAAATGGCGCCCCCCGCCCCCCCCAACATACTACATTATACTTAGGTTTTTCCTCACAAGCACCCGCTGCCGCCAAGCCAGGCCAATGACTGGCTGCCAGGCGCCAGCAAAGCAATGGGGGGGCGCGGGCGGCGCGGAAGGGACCGCTCGTGGGGGAGGGGGCGCCGACGCGCTCCCTTGACTGCTGCAGCGCTGCTGCACTGAGCAGGAAACATTTGTATTAACAAAAAATAAAATAAAATAAAATAATTTTTTTTGTCATGGCGGCGCCCCCCCACGTGACCAGAAAAGATGGCGCCCGGGGCACCTGCCCCCCCTGCCCCCCCTATAGTTACGCCTCTGGGCAGGAGTTTCTCTCTCTCAGTCCTATCTTGGAGATGCTGCCAGGGAGGGAGCTTGGAATGGGCCAATGATCTGACTCGGTATATGGCAGCTTCCTATGTTCCTGTATCAGGACAACTTTCCTTTTTATGGGGAGAAGAGCTGGTCTTGTGGTAGCAAACCGAGACAAACCCTGTGTAGCAAAGGAGACAATTAATACGAGCTACGCAGGGACAGCTCTCCGTTGCTAGAACCCTGCCTTCCCCGCAATCCAATCAAAAGCTAGCAACGATAACCCCCAGTTTACAAGTTAAACCAAGCTGTTTGCCTTGGTTTTCGGCTTCCTAGTGGGACCGGTTGTTTGCGCACTTTAAGGTCCAGAGCTATCGGGCCCCATTAACCTGGTCTGGTAATGGCCTTGTATTTCAATGGAGAGCTTTTTAAATGGCTTCTATCTCCTATCAGCAAGCTCTGGCTGATAGCCTCCTAAGCTATGTAAATAAATGAACCTACATGCAGCTTTGTCAAACCTCTGCAGTAAGCTTGCACAAAGGCAGCTGTAATGTGGAAATACAAGAAGAACAGGGCATGGCGGTGCTCCTTGGAGTGCTGCCAGCAAGGCTGATGGAGCAGGGCGCAGAAGCTGGAGCCACACGTTGTGTAAAGAGCTTAATGGTAGAGCAATTACAAAATAATAATCGCCTCTAAGAGCTAGCTGCTATATCCTCACGCTCTGCTGTCAGCTGGGAGAAAAGAAGCATCTCTTTTCGTCCACGAGCCAGTGATGGTGCTTGATACCATCTGGGCGGATGAATGCTTTCTTTCTTTCTTTCTTTCTTTCTTTCTTTCTTTCTTTCTTTCTTTCTTTCTTTCTTTCTTGTTAAATTTATACTCCGCCTTTCATTAAGAAAATCTCAAGGCGGCTCACAATAAAATTCAAAAAACACTATTATAAAAAAGACACATTAAAACATTGAGCTAAAAAGTATAAAAACAAATCTAATTAGAAATAATAATAATAATAAATTAAAACACAAGCATAAAAACAGTACAAAATACAAGCAGCCGCAGTGGAGACAATCATATAAAAGCCTGGGTAAACAGTCACGATTTGACATGCTTTCTAAAAGCTGTGATGGAGACTGAGAAGCAGATACCCCACTGGGAGAGCATTCCAGAGTCTGGGGGCAGCAACAGAGAAGGCCCTGTCCCGAGTGCACGACAACCGAGCCTCCCTCATTGTTGGCCCCCGGAGCAGAGCCCCCTCAGATGACCTCGTTAGATGGGCAGCAACACTTGGGAGCAGGCGGTTCCTACAGATTTGTGATTTCTACAGTAGGGGTGTGTGTGGAACTAGTTTTCACAGTGTGTGTTTCACAGTTTTCACTAGTTTTCACAGTTTTCACAGGTCCAAATTCAGACCAAATTTGGGCTGGACCGTGGTCTGCGAACCAACCAGCTGGTCTGGTCTGTCCATCCGAATCAGCTCGAACCGATTTGCTGGTTTCAGCAGCTGTAAAGGGGAATCCGGTGAGGATTTCCCTTTGCTCCCCTGACGCCTTTTATTACCTTTGGAAGCAAAGGGGAATCCCCACCACTGTGGACTGGACCCCTTTCTCCAGGGGCGGTCCAGTCCACTATGAAACTAGTTTGGTTCGATTGCAGACTGGTTCGGCACACCCCTAGTTTACAGCCCTAGAGATGGAAAAGAGGTGATAGCATTGCTAACTGAGCAAAGAGGCACCTTTTTAACATCTCTTTATGTAGCAGGGGGAGAGCAACTGGCCCTATCCAACCCCAGCACAGCACCCCTCCAATCAGTGGCTGTTGCTGGTGGCTGTCTTACGTTTCTTTTTTAGACTGTGAGCCCTTTGGGGATAGGGAGCCATTTAATTAATTAATTAAGTAATTAATTTGGGAACTTTGGGGACTTTGGTTGAAAAGTGGTATATAAATATTTGTCGTATTCGTATTCATTACGCTCAGTTTTCAATGTTCTCCTGCTTTTATGGTCCTGATCATCGAGCCTGCCGTGGCCAAATTTGCAATGGTGTTTAGAAAGCTTTTCAAAATTTTCAAAACACCCACATGCCTATGAAATTCTATTTATTTATATATTTATGTATCTGTCATATTTATAGACTGCCTGATGTGCGTATCTTTAGGCAGTGTAAACAATTTAAAACACAACAAATATAAAACAGAGATGTAAGTTTTGGGTGGTATACAAATATGTCAAATATATAAATTATTATTATTTACATTTTATATCCTGCTCTTCCTCCAAGGAGCCCAGAGCGGTGTACTACATACTTAAGTTCCTCCTCACAGCAACCCTGTGAAGTAGGTTAGGCTGAGAGAGAAGTGACTGGCCCAGAGTCACCCAGCTAGTTTTACGGCTGAATGGGGATTTGAACTCGGGTCTCCCTGGTCCTAGTCCAGCACTCTAACCACTATACCACGCTGGCTCATATATAAATGAAATAAAAGCAATAAAGACAATTTCATGGAATAAAAACAGTTTAAAATTACTTTTAATGAAAAGCCTGGAAAAAAAAGTCATGTCTTGAGGGTCTTTTTAAAAGCATTCAGAGTCTACACAGACTGGCAGCAACTTCTCCAAGGGCAGGGCAGGGCAGGCTGAAGGCTCTCTCAGCTCTATCTTGGATGCCAGAGAGGGGCTTTCAGACCTTTTACGTGCAAGTATGCAGAGATGCTCTTCCCAAAGCTGCCAGATCAGGGAGGTAATTGTGGTGCAAAGCAGGAAGAAGCTGTTCACCAAGATCAGTGAGGGGTGGGAGGCAAATCAGTGAGGTACAGCCTAGCATTCCCAACAGTCCCGTATTATATGGGAAGTCCCGTATCTGAGGCAAAAATCTCTTGTTGTCCCCAGCGGGATGCTGATTTTCCCATATTATTGGCAGAGCCTGGGGCTCTCCCTCATCCCTCAGTGCATTTGCATCGAGCCCTTTGAAGTCTGGGTGAAGTCCAGATTATCATGCAAAAGAAACATCAAAGTTCACAAAAGAAGCCCCAATTGCTCTGCAAACGTGCAGGAGCACTTGCCTGGTTTTATTTACAACCTGCAAGTTGTTAATTGTTTACTTATCAAATGTAAATCGACCTACAGACTCACCACTTCTGGCAGATAAAGATGCCTTTCCATGAGGAAGGTGCGTGTGTGGGGGCGGCGGATGTAGTGTGTGTGTGAGTGTGTGTGTGTGTGTGTGTGTGTAAACCTGGGGGGTTCTCTTAATTTTTCACCTGACACTTGCTCTATGTCTATGTGGGATGGTCTGCGTGAACAAGAAGCTTTGTGAAATCATGGGGCTTGTTTTGTTGTTGTTTTTACAAACGTGTGTAAATGCATGTAAATATACTCAGGTTTATAGGATGACCCACCCACATATGACCATACCCCCAAGACACCCCCACCCCCTTGTTGCCCAGTCAGCGATTCCAGGAGAGAGGGATTGGCAAGGCAGGCAGCAGGGCCCAGGAGAAGTCACGGCCAGTCAGAGGGCCTAGGCCAAGATTAGACTCTCTTCTTCCACTGCTTGTTTGTATGGAATGGATGGTGCGTGATGTAACATGCCACCCGCTCCTTGCCGCCTTTCCTGAGTACAGGTGAAACTCGGAAAATTAGAATATCGTGCAAAAGTCCATTAATTTCAGTAATGCAAATTAAAAGGTGAAACTGATATATGAGACAGACGCATTACATGCAAAGCGAGATAAGTCAAGCCTTAATTTGTTATAATTGTGATGATCATGGCGTACAGCTCATGAAAACCCCAAATCCACAATCTCAGAAAATTAGAATACTACATGGAACCAAGAAGACAAGGATTGAAGAATAGAACAATATCGTACCTCTGAAAAGTATACAGTGTACTGTGCTTGATCGGTCAGCAAACTCGCCTGACCTGACCCCATAGAGAATCTATGGGGCATTGCCAAGAGAAGGATGAGAGACATGAGACCAAACAATGCAGAAGAGCTGAAGGCCACTAATGAAGCATCCTGGTCTTCCATAATACCTCATCAGTGCCACAGGCTGATAGCATCCATGCCACGCCGCATTGAGGCTTTAATTGCTGCAAAAGGGGCCCAAACCAAGTACTGAATACATATGCATGCTTATACTTTTCAGAGGTCCGATATTGTTCTATTCTTCAATCCTTGTCTTCTTGGTTCCATGTAATATTCTAATTTTCTGAGATTGTGGATTTGGGGTTTTCATGAGCTGTACGCCGTGATCATCACAATTATAACAAATTAAGGCTTGACTTATCTCGCTTTGCATGTAATTCTGTCTCATATATCAGTTTCACCTTTTAATTTGCATTACTGAAATTAATGGACTTTTGCACGATATTCTAATTTTCCGAGTTTCACCTGTAAGTGCAGCGGCAGCCTCTGGGAACTCATGTGGCTCACCAGGAGCATTTCCAGACAGCACGCTTTACCATGGGTTTGCTGCGAGTTCGAATTTGCCCCCCAAAACTGATGCAAAAAGTGGATTTTTTTTTTCCACCCCGGACATAAATCAGCCTCCACTCCAATGTGCAATATAAAACCTGAAGTCCCTGCAAGCTATTGGGGAAGATCTTTATTTATTTAACATATTTTTATACCGTCCAAAACTTATGTCTCTGGGTGGTTTACCACAAAAGAAAATAAATAACAACAGAAATGGTTAAAACATTACAACAATTTACAGTTTTAAAACAATGTTAAAACGATTAAAAACAGTATTTAATTAAAAGCCTGTGTGAACAGAAGCATCTTTAAAGACTTTTAAAAAGTTGTCAGAGATGGGGAGACACAGGGAGCTCATTCCAAAGCTTCAGGGCAGCAGCAGAGAAGGCCTGTCCCCGAGTAGCCACCAGATGAGCTGGTGGCAACTGCAGATGGTCTCCTCTCTCTGATGATCTCAATGGGTGGTGGGGTTCATGATAAAGAAGACATTATCTTAAATACCCAGGGCCCAAGCCATTTAGGGCTTTATAGGTTATAACCAGCACCTTGTATTTTGCCTGGAAACTTATTGGCAGTCCGTGTAGTTCTTTCAACACAAGAGTAATATGATCTCTCTGAGATGATCCAGAGACCAACCTGGCTGCCACATTCTGGACCAGCTGTAACTTCTGGACTATATACGAAGGCAGCCCCACATAGAGCGCATTGCAGTAATCCAGTCTGGAGGTTACCAGCAGATGTACCACTGTTCTGAAGTCGCTTACCTCAAGAAACGGATGTAGCTGGTGTATCAGCCAAAGCTGTTAGAAGGCACTTCTGGCCACTGCCTCAACCTGTGAAACCAGGGAGAGGCTTAGATCCAGAAGCACCCCCAGACTGCTTACCTGTTCCTGGATGGGAAGTGTGACCCCATCCACAACAGGCAGATCAAACTCGTCTCCCAAGTTTTGATCCCGTACAATGAGTACCTCCATCTTATCTCGATTCAGTTTCAGTTTGTTATCCTTCGTCCAGCCCATCACCGCCTCCAGGCAGGCATTTAGGGAGGTTATGCCCTCTCCTGATGGTGTTGACATGAAGAAATAGATTTGGGTGTCATCAGTATACTGATAGCACCCTGCACCAAATCTCCTGATGATCTCTCCCAGCAGTTTCATGTAGATGTTAAACAACATCGGAGACAATATGGAGCCATGAGGGACACCATACAAAAAGTTCAGATTTTCAAGAACAGTCTCCAAGGAACACCATCTGGAACCTGCCTGAGAAGTAGGAGCAAAACCACTGCAAAGCAGTGCCTCCCACTCCCAAGTCCCAACCCCCTCAGATGCTCCAGAAGGATACTATGGTCGATAGTATCGAAAGCCACCAAGATGTCCAAAAGGACCAACAGAGTCACATTCCGTCTGTCAATTCCCAATTGGAGATCATCCATCAGGCTGACCAAGGCAGTCTCCACCCCATAGCCTGCCCGAAAGCCAGTGTGAAATGGAGCTAGATAATCAGTTTGCTCCAAGACTGTCTGGAGCTGGGATGCCTCCACCCCCCGCCCTTCTCAATTACCTTGCACAGTGACAGAAGGTTGCTCAACTCTGAAGGATCCTAGGCAGGCTTTTTCAGACTTCACATATGATTTGGATTTTTCATTGATCATTAGAGTGTAGCCTGACTTATGTCTGGGGTATTAAAAAATTCCACTTTTTGCTTCGGTTTTTTTTTTGGACAATTCAAACGCGCAATAAAACCTCACAGTAAACCCACGGTCAAGCCTGCTGTTCGGAAATGTTACAGGAGAAGCTAGCAGGGGTTGAACCTGGGACCTCTGGGACCAGGCAGATGCTCTACCACTAAGCTATGGCCGTATTCCCAAAAACCTTTTGGTAACTTTATTTGCTGCCGTCTCTGTCTCTCAGTAAATGCCTTTGCTGATGCTTTTGGCTTTTTATCTCATTGTAAGATGCTTTGTATACTAAGGTAGGAGACACCTCCAACCCCACTTCAGGACCTGTACACACCCCTGATTTCTGATCATCTCTGTGTGTAAAACAAGGTTGATGCTGTGGCACATATTGAGGTTATTCCCACGCTCACTGGAAAGTGGGCTAAGCTTAGCCCGCTTTCCTGTGATGGTGGGAACCACCGGGCTCTCAGGAAAGCCCGGTGCTCCCAAGGCAGCTAGCCTGCCTAATTCCCCCTCCCCTTAAACGAGGGAAATAAAGCGGGCGTTCTGTTAACCTCATTTTCCTGCTCGTGTGCCGCCAGAGCACGGTGACACGTGAGTAGACCCTCAACCGGAAGGCTACAAGTAGCCCGCCGGTATTGGGGGGGTCCCCCCAGAATGCCCCGGCACACTCGTGTGGAGCATCCTGGGACCTCCGGGGGCCAAGTGGCCCCTGATCTCCACAGCCCCCACTGGCTCCGTGACAGAGCCAGCAGTCATGTGGGCAGTCGATCCGGCCACCCAGGGTTGCACAACTGCGGAGTCTCCCCGCAGACCGGCCACTGATCATGAGAAGAGCTTCATTGTGTTCATATTACTTAAGCTGTTAAAGTGATTAGGTGCTGGTTTATAGGTTATTGTATCTACGTGTTTAGTAATAATCATGTGCTATATATTTTGATGCTTTTGTTGTGTAACTACCTCCTACCTCGTAACGAAACTGGGAATCAGATATAGGAACATAGGAAGCTGCCTTCTACCGAGTGAGACCATTGGTCCATCTAGCTCAGTATTATCTGCACAGACTGGCAGCGGCTTCTCCAAGTTTGCAGGCAGGAATCTCTCTCAGCCGTATCTTGGAGATGCTGCCAGGGAGGGAACTTGGAACCTTCTGCATGCAAGCTCTTCCCAGAGCAGCTCCATCCCCTAAGGAGAATATCTTATGGTACTCACATATATCTCCCATTAAATGCTGCCCAGCAGAGGGGACAATTCCTGCTTGCTACCACAAGAGCAGCCTTCCTCCACTCCATCTGGGTAGGGTGTGCACATTTTCTCTACCTAAGGCTTAGCACATGAACCAGATCCCTGCCTCAGACCTCATTTTACATCCACAGATGATCAGAAATTGAGAGTTCACGCAGCTCCCATACTGGGGTAGGATGTTCATCATATCCCAGTTTTGACTGCGAGAACATCCCTAGTGTAGCAATACTGAGCAAAATGGATCAACGGTCTGACTCCGTATAAAGCAGCTTCCTATGTTCTTTTGTTATTGGGGAGGAGACCTGGCCTTGCAGTAGCAAGCATGGACTGTCCTCATTGCTAAGTAGGGTCTGCTCTGGTTTGCATTTGGATGGGTAACTACATACCAGTGCTATCAATTGTAAAGTATTCCCTTGGGGGCCAGGGCCGTAGCTGAGTGGGAGAGGATCTGCTTGCACGCAGAAGGTCACAAATTCAGTTCCTGGCATCTCCAGGTAGGGCTGGGAGAAACTCCTGCTTGGATCCTTGGAGAACCTGATACCAGTCTGTGTAGACAATACTGAGCTAAACGGACCAATGGTTTGACTGGGCATAAAGCAGCCTCCTGTGACTTTTCAGTCTTTACATGTAATTGATGGGGTTGCTCCCGTCTCCATATGTGGGAAATGGAGTCGGACCCACCTCCTTGATTCTAGTAAATGCTGCAGCCCAGGAAGGAAGGTGATCTCCAGCTCCTCCCCAACATAGTGGCTGCTCATATTGCAAAACTTCTTCCCCAACATTCCATTCCTTGATGGGTCCAAGCCAGGGCTGATGAGCAACAGGATAAACAGTTTGGGCTTGCACCTTTGCATTCCTTTTGTTGGTAGGAAGCTGTTCTGTGCCACCATCTATCACAGGGAACAAACTGATCACAAAGAGGCAGAGGTGCACCTAGGTAATTTTGGAGACTGGAACTAAAGGCCTTTGGAGCCCCCCACCCACCCACTGCACCATGATCCTATTCTTATCCCACATATTTCTCTCCCCACTCCCTTCTCTCTCTCTAAAGCACCCAGCATCATAATCACACATGGCCACCTGGTGCAATGTAGGCCAGCGGCAACCGAACCACCCAGGACAGACTAAAGAGGTTTTTGGGGCCCCACCCCCCAGGGGTGTGGAGGCCCTGGACTTAGGACCCAAAGTCCAGGGGTAAGAGCGCCACTGCAAGGGGGAACTGAAGATCAGCTGATAGGGTTGTACTTTTCGGAAACCTTATGCTTGAACACCAAGAAAGTGGGGGTGTCGGTATGTCTGACAGTACAGGCATATCTACAGCCCAGGCTCTTTAAAATGGATTGAATAATGTTTCCCTCTCCTTCTGGGTAATGTGGGAACTGTAGTTTTTTTTTAAAGGGAGGGCTTTATTAGGGGACTTGCAACACTCTCATCCAACTAGAGTTCCCAAGCTGGATGGATTTATTGGTTGGTCGGTTGGTTGATTTATTTATTTATTTATTTATTATTAATATTAACCTGCAGGGAGATTTTTAGGGAAGAGATCACTTGGAAGTGAATTTTGGAAAAGATTTAAATGGTAACATTTGGGGTCCTATCACCTCATTTTGCTCCATCTCAGAGACAGGTTGCATGTTACAGAATTATTTTTATTATTATTTTTATTTTTACATTTATATCCCGCTCTTCCTCCAAGGAGCCCAGAGCGGTATACTACATACTTGAGTTTCTCTTTCACAACAAGCCTGTGAAGTAGGTTAGGCTGAGAGAGAAGTGACTGGCCCAGAGTCACCCCAGCTAGTTTCATGGCTGAATGGGGATTTGAACTCAGGTCTCCCCGGTCCTAGTCCAGCACTCTAACCACCACACCACACTGGCTCTCTAGTAACAACATGGGGGCAGCTTCACCATGTCAGAGGTCTGCCTGTTGAGAATCCTACCTACCAAAAGACAGAGAAAGGAGAAGAAGTCACACACACACTCTCTCTCTCTCTCTCTCTCTCTCTCTCTCTCTCTCTCTCTCTCTCTCTCTCAATATGAAGGAGCCACTGGCTACTTTTCTCCATCTGTTTATCTTAACTTAGCTTATCTTGTGCCTTAACAGCTATTTCCTGTTTCTCTCACTCTCAACTCCTAGGGAAAATTAGCCACTAAGAATCCATATGGAACTCCTTTTTCAATTTCCTCCATCAGCAGTCTTGTGGCAGTGAACATGAATTGTCTTCTTTGCTAAGCAGGATCCACTCTGGTTTGCATTTGAATGGGAGACTACACTGAGCACTGTAAGATATTCCCCTTGGGGGATGGGGCCACTCTGGGAAGAGCATCTTCATGCTTGCATGCAGAAGGTCCCAAGTTCCCTCCCTGGCATCTCCAAAACAGGGCTGAGAGAGACTCCTGCCCACCTGCAACTTTGGAGACGCCGCTGCCAGTCTGGGTAGACAAAGAAGTCATTCACACAATCAAAAACTGTGTTCTGTCGGGGTTCTAACCAGGAAATCCTGGGTAGAAGTGATTGTGTGGAAGCAAGGTGGGAGGAAAACCTGGGTAGCTTTTCCTCCTACCTTGCTTCCACACATTGACTTCTACCCAGGTTTTTCTCTTACTTTGCTTCCACATGACCAAAAATTGGGAGCACACACAGCTCCCAAACCTAGGTAGAACACAGTTTTTGATTGTGTGAATGACCTCTATACTGAGCTAGATGGACCAATGGTCTGACTCAGTATAAGGCAGCTTCTTAAAGAGCTTTTGGTAGGTGGGAGTTTCTTCAAGATTCTCAACAGGCATAATTCTGACATGGTAGAACCTCGAGGTGGTGCAATTTTGGACCCTACCATTTTTCACGGAGGACAGTGGCTACAGGTCCTGGTGGCAGTAGGCTACTTCCAGGTTCAGAAGCAGGATATACCTGAATACCAGTTGCAGGAGATCAAGACCAGGGTGGGGGACATGCCTTCATCTCCTGCTTGTGGGCCTCCTAGATGCATTTGGTGGACCACTGTGGGGAACAGGATGCTGGACTAGATAGGCCTTGGCCCTGGTATAACAGGGCTGTTCTTATGTACGTATGCTTTCTGCCTGTTGGTGGGGGATCCATGAGAATTCTGAACAAGCAGTGCTGTCACGTGGTGAATTCAACAGGTAGCCTGCTCCAGGACTTGGTATCCAGGCAGCTGTATGTAAATGACGGGATGTGGCTATCCAGTGGCTATCCAGTGGGCTCATTTTCAATATTGTAGGACAATAAATGGGCCACAGTTGGAGCAGCATAATTATCTGCCCTCTCCCCAGAAGCTGGAGTAGCTAGATGCAGGTTTAGGCCTGTAGTAGTGACTGTGTAGCGACTGGCCAGCACACACTATCCAAAAAAAAAAAAAAAAGGAATTTAAACTTAGGAAGCTCCTCTGGAGAAAATTCCTAAGGGAGGGGCCATGGGACGGAGTAAGCCGGTGTCTATAAAATTCAGTTGGAGCTGACTGACATTCTCAGACAGGGCTGGAGGGAGTCCGAGTTAGACAGAGCTTGGAGGAGCCGGAGATAGGGATGGTTAGGGCTAGAGAGATCATCTCTGGTTAGGGTCTCTAGAGCAGGACTGAGGGTGGAATTGGGAGGTGGGGGGATAGGTTGTACATACCTGGGAATGCCTCTGCAAATCAAGCTTGACGATCACTCTGTGAATTCTGGGAGTGTGTGCAGTGGTGCTCTTAGGACCAACTCTGGTCCTCAGCACTGGGAGGGGGCCTCCAAATGTCCTGGGGGGCCTCCGCAGAAGCCTGCTGCCACCCTGCACCCACCCCGCCATTGCCCCACCGATCTAAGCCATTTCCGCTGCCATGTGTGCAAGCCAGGGGGTGGTGGTGAGCCAAGAAGGCCTCCCTGCTGGTGGTGGTGGGGGGTGCAGTGGCTGGTGGGCCTGGTGGCTGGTTGGCTAATGGGCCTGTCCGTCCGGGCCTTACTGAGCGAGATGCTCCAGTGCGCCTGTGCAGTGCAGCGAGTATCACTGCGCAGGCACGCTGGAGGGTCTCACCGGTGCTCAGTAAGGCCTCGATGGACAGGCCCACCAGCCGCTGCACCTGCCACCGCCACCACCAGGGAGGCCTTCTTGGCTCACCACCACCCCTGGCTGTGCACATTGCAGAGAAAACAGCTTAGATGAGCTCAGGCGGGGCAGCAGGCTTCTGGGGAAGCCTCCCAGGACATTTGATTTGGAGGCCCCCCAAATGCAGGTTTCTTTTCTTAAAAGAAAAGAAAAGGGGGCTCCAAAGTCCTTCAACTCCAGCCTCCAAAATTACCTAGGTGTGCCACTGAGTGGATGGTTTAATACACAAGTTATACAGGTTATACAGCCAGGGAGGTTGTGTCCCCGGAAAGGTGTTCAAAGTCTAAAGAAGTTTGTTTTATCTTAATACACACCTCAGTATCTTTATAGTAAAGCCTTTGTTGACACACCGACACAATCTTATATATCTACCAGAGTTATGAATACCAAACTGAAATATAAGACAAGGTTTACTGACTAGTAGGGGTGTGCACAAAACCAGTTTCCCCGGTTTGGTTCAAGTCTGGACCGGACTTGGACCGGACCAGGCATGTTCGATTTTGTGCACCTTGAACATCTCCAAACAACCCAAAACGGGGGTAGTTCGGCTAGAGATTGGGCCAAATGGGCAGGTTCGGTTTGAGGCCGGCTCGAAGTCGAGCCCTTGAACTGGGCATGTTCAACATAGAGCCGGTTCAATACCAAACCTCCATGCACACCCCTACTGATTTGCAAATATTTAGGTTGCTACTTTGTTTCAGAACCCATTATGTGTGTGACCCTACATCATCGTAGAGAATAGAAAACACTATTTATTATTATTATTTCTTGTTTACACAGTCAGACAGGTGTTGACTGGTTTGTTTTATCCAGAAGTCTCTGATTCGATTGGAATTGGAGATTCTGCCTGTGTTGTGTGATTCTGGCTTCGTATCTGCTAATCTTCTTTGACACTGCTGTTATTTGCTGCTTTATTATTTCCAGGACTTCTCTAATTTTCCTTGAATCTAGGTGGTATTTTTGGATCAGATACTGTTTGGTGTTTTCATTCTTCAGCTTCTTGTCTTTCATATCTTTCAATTTACTAGCATCTGATCTGAGCCTGGAGATTTTATTTTCTAATCTAATCTTCCATTTAGGTGATGTACTGCTTTCTTTTTTTACAGGTCCATTGATCTTATATCCGAGCTCTTGTGTTGTTATTGTTGCTGCACTGTACACTAGTTGGTTTCTTGCAAATTCTTGGTTATTATTTCTGCAAGTGCAGCATTGACATCTTTTAATGCCTGAGCAAGTTGTTTTTTGGCAACTGTTTTTAGAGCTGGAAATCAAACCCTGGTGGTTGTTTGGTTCATGTGCTCAGTTATTTTTTGCTTTAGTTCTTGTTGCTTTTCTGTTAAACAACATTTGGGTTTTTGAGGTGAAGGCAAAGGGGAGGTTGCCTGGTTTTGATTTTGAAACAGTTCAGCAACAGTGGCATCCTCTATTTCCAACACCTCCTCCACCTGCGCCTGAGCAACTTCTTCAGTTAGTGGTAATTCTTCTTCCATATCTTGAGCCTGTGTTGCTCTTTGCAGTTCTTCCAGCTCTACTCCTGTGAATACTTTATTTCTTATTATGAATCTTCTCTGGTCTGCTAGCCTTTGTTCTGTTATTTCTATATCTAAATGCTTCTCTTTCCAAATTTGGTACGTTCTTTTTAAATAACCTCTTCTAGTTGAACTAGACTTGTAATAGCAGATCATTATTTCCTTGTTGGCCTTTTTTGTATATTTTTTCCGGTTAAGCAACGTTTCTTCCAGTAATCTTGCAGTCTCCAGCCCTGGTTGCTCAACTGAAGATCCTGAGTCCTGTTGCCCACTTGCCACCAGATGTCCAGGGACTCCAGCACTTGGCGCGGTCCTTGTTGACCTGGGCGATGACCGATCCGGTATAGATTTATTAAAGTTATGTCTCACCATATTGTTGATGGGAGAGGCACTCTTTGTCTGGCTCCTCTGGTGAGACCTGTCCAGTATGGTTGGACCTCTGGCATAGCTCTCACCTTCATCAGAGCACACAAGCCCCACAACCACGCCAAGGTAGTGCTTGGTTGTTGTTGTTGTTGTTGTTATCATTATCATTATTCTACTACTACTACTACTACATCATCATCACCACCATATATTTATATACTGCTCTTCAACCAAAGTTCTCAAAGTGGTTTACATAGAATAACAAATACTTAAATAAGATGGTCCCTTGTCCCCAAAGGACTCACAATCTAAAAAGAAACATAAGGCAGATACCAGGATCAGCCACTGGAGGGATGCTGTGCTGGGATTGGATAGGGCCAGTTGCTCTCTCCCTGCTAAATATAAGAGAATCACCACTTTTAAAGGTGCCTTTTTGCCAAGTTAGCAGTCCCCCATTCAAAGGCAAGCCAAAGGCAAAACTTTGCTCAGTTAGTAGGGATTAATATTCCTGATTCCACTCCACTGCCTTGTCTTTGAATACCACAACTCTTTCCCTTGGATTCTACAAGCAGCAGAAGAGTCGTTGGCAGGGGTGTCCTTTGATTGCCCCGGCAAGGCAAGGGACCTGGGGCAAATCAGTGTGGAGCCCCCTTCTAGTTGATTTTAATGGCAGCAACAAGAGTAAGGCCCAGGCAGTTGCCCTGCTTGCCCTACCCTAAGGACAGCCCTGATTGGAGGATTCCCTCCTACCCAGCAGCTGTACCCAGGTCTTTAACAAGGTAGGAGGGAAAACCTTCTGAGCCAGCTGTTGTGTTTAGCAACAATCACTGCTGGTGCCTCCAGCCTTGTTTTTAACTCACACACGAGCAGAAAATGGGAGCGTACTCAGCTCCTGAGCTTCTCCTACCCTATTCATAATTATGAGACAGAGCCTCCTGTCTGCACAGAAATGGCCTTTTCATATACAACTCTCTATTTTTGGTCTCAGCTAGACTAGTCACGTGTTGTCATGCATGTGAACAAGGCAAACCCCTTTTGACATAGACACACACCAGCAGATCTTGCTTGCAGAACTACCTGTGCACTGGCTCACCTGGACAGGATGTTACAGCATGAGATATGTGGAGCACCCTGGCCCAGAGGCAGAAATTAGAAACTATCATGGAATCTGAGAAACCCCAAAATTGGCTAAACCACAATTCAGATCCCAAGGGCATCTGCATTCTTTAGCATCTCTGAGGGCCAATGATCAATAAACCTTCCGTTCATTACTCATTCTGCGTTCATTCATTGTGAACTGGTTCATTAAGAGAAATGTTGGTTCTCGAGCGAGTTGGTTCTCGAGGGAGCCTTCAGCGAACACATCTCTCTTTACAAGCATGTGTGTTTGTGAGTCAGTGTTTTCATAGCTGAACCTTATTAAGTCCAAACTGAGAACATAATTATCTGATGATCATCTCCGAAAACATCCAGAGAATTGAATGTCTCTTTTAAGTCTCCTGTTGCAAATGGTTCAGATGGAAGCACAGGAGATCCATGACATATTCCCTAACTATGAGCAAGTGTTGATCATGTTGGTACACACTGAGTGCCAATAAGCAGTGTAGTGAGAGGCTAGACTATGAAAACACATTGGCTGTACATCCTCTGGCTTATAAGAAGTTTTCAGTTCTGCCTCTCCTGTCTGAACTAATTGCTTGATTCTGATACGGCCCATAGGAGCATAGGTAAGCTGCATTATACTAAATCAGACCATTGGTCCATCTAGCTCAGTATTGTCTGCACTACGGCTTTTCCTTCTGTCTTGACCACTTAGAACAGCCCTATTGACTGGCAGCAGCTCTCCAAGGTTTCAGGCAGGAGTCTTCCCAGCCTTACATAGAGATGCTGCCAGGGATTGAACCTGGGACCTTCTGCATGCAAAGCAGATACTCTACCACTGAGCTATGGTTTAATCCCTTCCATTCCCCTTAAGGGGAATATCTTTCAGCAGAGAGCGCTCTTGTGTAATCACCCATCCAAATGTAAACCAAGGTGAATCCTGCTTAGCAAAAGGGATAATAAAGGAGAGAGATACAGGCTGGGAGATGCCACCATCCAGGTCCTTT
Source organism: Hemicordylus capensis (assembly GCF_027244095.1). Taxonomy (NCBI): domain Eukaryota; kingdom Metazoa; phylum Chordata; class Lepidosauria; order Squamata; family Cordylidae; genus Hemicordylus; species Hemicordylus capensis. The sequence goes on from NC_069663.1 coordinate 11,749,436, forward strand.
ATTCAAGTGGCCCCTCCCACCCCCAGCAGCCACCTCAGTGCAACCAGGGACCATCTTGCTCTGAGGGGAGGGGAGAGGAAAGAAGTGAGACTAAGGCCCATGTAAAGATGTAAACATGTGGTGTTCTCTCTCTCTCTCTCTCTCTCTCAAGTTTTTTGTAAACTACTTTGGGAGGTTCGCCTGAAAAGCGGTGTATAAATGCGAATTAAATAAATAAATCATTCTTGCTATCCCAAGACTGGCTCTTCTTTCCGCCCCATCTAGAATGGATCAACAGAAAAACAAATGATCAAATAATAAGCCCCACTTCCCCCAATCTCTGGGATTATTCTCATCATATATGCAATTGTCTCCTAGCCCAGGGTCACTGTCTGTTCGGGATGTGCAGAGTGTTTCGATGTTGAAACATTTTGTCTCGAAACAGGCCACTAAGCTCGAAACAAAATGCCTAAATAAAGGGCCTGTTTTGAGCTCAGAACAAAAAACAACCCTGTTTTGCTTTGAAACGTTTTGAGCACCATTTTGGAGGCCTGTTTTTCCCTTGCTGATTGGTTTTCTGGCATTGGCTTGCAATCTCCTTGCTTCTGACAAATTTGTTTAGAACCGCCTGCTTGCCCATTTCTTTTGTGGGTTGGGTGGTAGGTAGCACCCATCATGCCTTACCCCCCAACCCATTTTGGTGTCCCTAGGAGTTACCCATGGAGAACAATGGGGTGTTTCGGGTTTTCCTATTGTTCCCTATGGCCAAAACACTCCAAACGTGTCGTGTTTTGTTTCATCAAAACAATCAGGTCAATCCAACTGCTGTTTCAATGAAGTGTTTCGGCCATCTGTGTTTTGTTTCAAGCTCGAAACAAAACACAAAAATCCATTTTGTACACATCCCTACTCTGTTTTAAGCTTTAAGCTTTAAATTATGGCCCATTCTTGTGTGCCTGCAGTGCGGAACTCCGGAGGCGAGGATGACGTGTCCCAGCCTCTGGAGATCCCACAATGCACCACGCGACATGCACAGTGCATTGGGGGATTCCCCAAGGAGGCTCATCTCTGTGTCCGCTGGGGCTAAACATAGCCCCAGGAAATACACAATCCAGAGCCGGATTAAGGGCTCACTCAAGCCCTTAACCCTGGCTAAAAGTCGGGCTAGGAAGGGAGCTAGATGGCGCTGCCCCACTGGGATCAGGGCTGATCCTGGCGGTTCTCATGCACAGTTTAACCCAGGCTGGACATCCCTAGCCTGGGTTAGGGTGCACGTGAGAATAGCCTCATAGTCTATAGTGTCTTGTCTACTCCAGGATTCTGAAATAGAAATGTGGGCTGGGTTGGGGGGCGCACTACTTGTCCCAGGGGGTGCCTACCCACCTTTGCCCCCTCCCTGGAGCCTAACCCTAACCTACCAGTGAGCTATGCCCCCGTCCCCTTAGGGGGTTATCTTACAGCAGAAAGTGCTCACATGCAGTCACTCATCCAAATGTAAACCAGGGCAGGCCCTGCTTAATAAAGGGGGCAATTCATGCTCACTACCACAAGCCCAGCTTTCTTTCTCCAGATTGCCCCACAGAAACTTGGAGAACTCTTCTCTCTCTTGAAGAGCCTACAAGCCACAAGGAGGATTTCACTGAGGTTGATTTGTGGTGTAGATACAGTATGGTTTTTAACATGCAAAGTTTATGGCTTCCTTTTGCTTTCAGTGGGATGGACCAGACGCTGAGTGATTTCCATTCATCTCCCTTCTACAGTCTTCAGCATGTATCATAAGACGGAAGAGCAGCCTGTTAGAAACGGACAGCTGTGGCTGTCAAATATTAATCCCGGCAAGCTGGAACTTCTCTGTGAAAGCAAACAAGGGGATCACAAAAGTCCAAGATAGAAAACCAGAGAGGGTGACGAATGCCATCTCATTTTACACTGTGAGTGACTTCAGCTGGTCATAGTGCTCCTCCGGCCAGGCTTTCCGCCCTGAGGAAGCCAATGTCCTAGTGCCCTTGCCAAAAAAGAACAACCAGAAATTACAGGTGACCTCTCCCTGTATCAAGCCTCCGGTAGTGTTCATTGAGTAAAACCAAATGGTTATTTTGGGTCTCTACATCCAACATTTCTTGAGATGCTACAGATACATTAGGAAGATGTCATCTGTAGTGTTTTTGGTTAATCGGTCCTTTGATCCGGGCCAGCTTTTGAATGGGGTTTTAGGAAATGACATGATTAGCAAGCCAGAGGTTGCCGGTTCATATCCCCGCTGGTACCTATATCAGGCAGCAGCGATATAGGAAGATGCTGAAAGGCATCATCTCATACTGCGCGGGAGATGGCAATGGTAAACCTCTCCTGTATTCTACCAAAGACTACCACAGGGCTCTGTGGTCACCAAGAGTTGACACCGACTCGATGGCACACTTTACTTTAGTTACTTGTATTCCAGCAAGAGCACGGAAAAGCAGTCTGCACTTGCCTCTCTGTACATAATAGCTATTTCATTAAACTATTAATATTCCTGATTCCACTACACTGCCTTGTCTTTGCATACCACAACTCTTTCCCATGGATTCTACATCTTCCAGACAAGATTTGACCACCTTTGGTGTGTTCCAGTTGTTAGGTGTGTGTGTTTTAGGACTGGAATCGCACAATTCCAACTTTAGCAAAACAAAAATCTAATATCCTCACCCTGTGCACATTCACACAGTGTGTCGTGTGAATTCGGGATTTTTCTGTGACCTCGGTTGGGCGGAAGGAGCTGAATAGGATGGGTGTGGCCAACCCACATTCTGCCCCAAACATTTTATTGAGGGTGAACAAAAAGCCAGCTCCCAACTCCCACACCATCATTCTCCCCTTCTCCTACTTTGATCTTTGCAAACACACAACCACCAATCAGGAGTGTGTATGACTCTCTTACCCTGGCTGGGCAATCCTCTTCCTTTGATTTTAATGGTGAGAATGAGCTTAATATGAAAGGTAGATGAACCTCTTGTGTGGCTTGCTTGCGTATTTATTTATTGCCTACTTTCCAGTAGGCTTATGAGATTACCCAGCAGTGTGTGTGTCTGTGTCCCTATCAACTTCTCAGTGCCTGCACCAATATGAACCAAATAGTGTACAATTGAAGGACTCATAGGGACACCTCAGTGGCATAGTTTTTGATTATGTCATCCACCCCACTTCAAGATGGCAGATGCATGAACATTTGAGGCACAATTGGGCTAACTTGTGGAATGCCTAAATGTTTTGAACCAAATTTGCTACAGCTGTAGGGACACATAGGAACGGCTCAAAGGTGTAGTTTGTAATGATGTCATCCAACCTGATTCCAGATGGTGGACACGTGAACATTTGAAGTGCAAGTGGGAACCAATTTGGACCAAATTTGGCACCATGGTGGGGACACCTAACAACACCTCAAATGCATAGTTTGTGATGATGTCATCCACTCCAATTGAAGATGGTGGACGCATGAATCTTGGAGGCACAACTGGGCTAAGTGAACCAGCATGGTGTAGTGGTTAGAGTGCTGGACTAGGACTGGGGAAACCTGAGTTCAACTCCCCATTCAGCCATGATACTAGCTGGGTGACTCTGGGCCAGTCACTTCTCTCTCAGCCTAGCCTACTTCACAGGGTTGTTGTCAAAGAGAAACTTAAGTATGTAGTACACTGCTCTGGGCTCCTTGGAGGAAGAGCGGGATATAAATATAACAACAACAACAACAACAACAACAACAACGATATCTATAACAACTGACAATAAAATTCAGCCATCCCAGGTCCTTGGGAAGGACTTGATGTCTGGATAAAACAAACCAGTCAATAACACCTGTCTGACTGTGTAAACAAGAAATAATAATTTGTGAACTGCCTAACCGGTTTGGACCAAATTTAGCCCAGTTGTAGGGATAGTGAAAGAACAGTAGGCAGGTTAGTGCTTACTAGAACAACTTGTACTAGCATTCCTGTGATCTACCAATGTGTTTTAAATTTACAAACCAAGAGTGCATTCCCAAGACCTCTGAACAGCTAAGGGATAATTAATTTGCATGGAGTTATTTCAGGCATGCACTACTGTCCAACAACATAAGGATGCCTTGCTAGTTCAGATCAAAGACCTCCTAAGTCAAGTAAACTTTGCTAGGACTCCGGGAAGCAGCAGCACTAACAAAATCTACTGCAAACTGGTCAGTGGTCCACCACCATCTGTGATCCACTGCCTCTCCTGCCCACTCCTGGTGTTGGCTGCCCAAGCATCCGTTTTGTCTGTTGTAGTGTTGTGACAGACATATTGGGTTTTCTGGTTTGTTGTCATTTCTGGATTGTTGTTGGGGTTGCCAACCCTTCAGAACTGGTTTGGAGTCTCCAGAAATCAGCATTAATCTCCAGGATTAATCCTTGAGATGCTCATGGGGGGTGGGCAACTCCAGAAATAGCTTCAGCCAGAGTTTTCAACCCTAGGGTTTATTCATATGCTATCTCAGCAGTGTGGAAGGCACTTCCCTGTGGCTTTCCCACACACTAGTTAGGTGAGGTGTGCACCAAGGAACTACATGGGCAGGGCCCATAGCACCGTTCCATCTCATATCACCCCGAAGGGCAACATTTGTGCAGGAAGAAGCACCATCCATATTTATTAGAATTGCACAGTGGTTCTAGGGAACTGCTGGGCCAGAAGAACTTGCACTTTGCCAAGGTATTGTAGCCACTTAGATGGAGTGCCAAATGTTGCTGTGCCCCATGCCCTGGTGGGGCCCAGCCCCCTTTCAAAACTGACCCTTGCAAGGGCCAGTGGCAGCACTAGAAAAAATGGGGGGGGCACAGAAGGGGCAATAAGCCATTCTGGATGGGTGAGCTATGTCCCAGGAACATAGGAAGCTGCCCTCTACCGAGTCAGACCATTGGTCCATCTAGCTCAGTATTGTCTACCCAAACTGGCAGCAGCTTCTCCAATGTTGCTGGCAGGAGTCTCTCTCAGCCCTATCTGGAGGTGCCAGGGAGGGAACTTGGAACCTTCTGCATGCTAGCATGCAGATGCTCTTCCCAGAGCACCTCCAATTTACAGTGCTTGCTCATGAAGTCTCCCATTCAAATGCAAACCAGGGCAGGCCCTGCTTATCAAAAGGGACAATTCATGCTTGCTACCACAAGACCAGCTCGCCTGCCCAACATGTTAGAGTTCTGAAAGAGAAATGTGGGCTGGAGGGATGTCACACCACTAGTCCCAGGGGACGCTTGCCCACCTTTGCCCCGACTCTGGAGCCACCCTTGCACAGAGAGGGCAGGAAGGAGGGAAGGTTGCTAGAAGCCTCCTCTCTTTGTGTTTCTTGCAAGCTTTGCTAGGAGTGCGAATCATCCTCAAGAGATGCTCCAATGGGAGCAGCAGGGGGCATTTTGTTGCCCTGCTGGTGCCCCAATGCTCTGCCACCTGAGGCAGCCACCTCACTGTGCCTCATGAAAGGGCCGCCCCTGCACTTTTGCATATGTCATCTGAATCCAACTCCTTCCCCACCCTCCTCTTGAAGGACAGAGACTACTTTGATGAGAGCAGGCAGGATCGGGCCCAGGGGAAGCTTTCTCTGAGTCCAATCCTTCCCCTCCAGCGATTGATTAGTTGCAGAGAGAAGGAATAGGAAGCAAAACAGTTTTGAAAAGCATCTTTTGCACCTCCATCCTTTCTCCTCAAATTAATTGAATGCTCTAACTTGTTTTTAGCTAATTGGGAAAGAAAAGTGTGAGAAGAAACCTGCAGAGCTCATGAAAGCTTCCTAGGAAGCTGCCATCCAAACACACACCTGTACCTCCAGATTATTAACATGGCCCATTGCTTTTCGAGTTTACATATTAGGACAAGGAACAATCCGATGATAAGAGGGCCATTTGGCTTGAGCCTCCAGTTTAAAGGGGTCTCAAATTTAGACACTGGTTATTATATATATTTTTTGCATTTGATAGGTTTCACAACTTGTTTTTCTGCACATCCCAGTCGGACCAAAATGTGACATACTCCCTCAGCTTAGAGTTGCAAATTTCAGCAAGTAAAAGATGTGATGTAGCAAAAGACATATTTTTTAAAATCTGATATAGATTTTGTCATATTAAACAGTTTTAAATGTTCATAAATATTAATAAATATATATCTGTCCTGATGGCACAAGATTAGACCTTGATAAACATTTCCTTTCAGATCAGCTGATTGTATTAACAAATCACTACTAAAGGCTGGTGCTGAATCAAGTGCATGTTGAAAGGCAGAGAAATGTTTGATTTTAGTATGTTTACAGTTGACTGAGGAATTATTTATGTGTGAGAATTCATCATTATTATCTTCATATGGTATCTAAATAAGGTGGCTGCTTGTGCTAGCTTAGCCATCATCATAGGCTTCCATAGTCTACAGGCTCAGATTCAAGATGAAAATTTGTGAGGATAATATTGTAAAGTGAGTTTTGTGCCGATATACGTTTGAAATTCTTGGACATTTTTATTATTGCTAGGGGCCTCAAAAGCTGGAAGTGGCCCAGGCCAGTCTCTGGAGGAGTCAGAGGAGGAGGAGAGCTTGTCTTGTGACTGGAACAAGCATGAATTTTCCACTTGGCTAAGTAGGGTTTGCCTTGGTTTGCATTTGGATGGGAGACTACATAGGAGCACAGTAAGATACTTCCCTTAGGGGATGAGGCCAAAGCTCAGAAGAAGAGTTGAAGGTCCCAGGTTCAAGCTACATCTCTAGCATCTCCAGGTAGGGCTAGGAGAGACTCCTAGGTTCAAGCTACATCTCTAGCATCTCCAGGTAGGGCTAGGAGAGACTCCATGTCAAGCTACATCTCTAGCATCTCCAGGTAAGGCTAGGAGAGACTCCTGCCTGAAACCTTGGAGAGCTGCTGCCAGTTGGTGTAGACAATACTGAGCTAGATGGACCAATGGTCTGACTCAGTAATATCAGGCAGCTTCTTTGTTCCTATGGCCTCTGATTAGGCCTGATTAGGACCTGGACAAGTTGTGCAACACATTTAGCTCTTCACCGGCTGTACACACTGTTGACTTGGCCACTGTCCACTTCTCATTACTGGCGACACACAAGGTATCATGTGGCAGAATGTGCAATCAGCATATGCAAATGAAGCTCCTGCTGCCTTCGCGGAGTCTTCTGCTCGTTCCAATGCACCCATTGGCAATGCAGCCAGAGTTCCCAACCTGAGCTATGCAGGATGATGATGCCACTTGTCATGGATCATTTGTCAGCCTGCTCTAATATTTCCCCAGCTTAGCAGCGCTATGCAGGTCTAGGGAGATCCAGTTACCTGCTGCTGATGCTGCAGGTCCGGTTCCTGATCAGCTAACTAGACATCCACGAAGTGCAGTTATAGAAATACCCAGAGCATAGAGAGGGCAGAAGGGCTGATCGGGCAGCTGGCGTAAAGGACATGGTGGAAATGAAGCTTCACTGACCTCAGAGGCCCACACTCTTTTCTCTGCTTGCGAAGCATTTCTTAGGGTCAAGCTACATATTACGAAAAGCAGCACACCATTCGCGGTTTTGTGCTTGTGTATTTCTTTTCCCTGTAAGTATCAGTTGCAATGCGGGGTTGAGATAGATCAAGACTACGGTATGGGTGGTTTTAATTCTTTCCCCCCACCATGGTCCCAATCCAGATGGGGCCAGAGCTCAGTGGTAGATTATCTGCTTTGCATGCAGAAAGTCCCAAGTTAAATCCTGGGCATCTTCAGGTAAGGCTAGGAAAGACTTGTGCCTGAAGCCTTGGAGAGCTTGGATGGCTTTAAAAAGGCCTTTTAAAAGTCATGGCAGACAGGTCTATCAATGGCTACTAGTCTGATGGCTATAAGCCACCTCCAGCTTCAGAGGCAAGATGCCGCTAAATGCTATGGATGGGTCCGGACCGGTCTGGAGGCCATTGTAAAGGCCTCCAGACCGTCCGGACCGGTTCGGACCTGGCCGGTCCGGTCCGGGTGGAGGGGGTTCCTTTAAGAGCGGGGAGGGTTTACTTACCCCTCCTGCCGCTTTGCCCCCTCCAGCTCTCGTAATTACTGTAGAAATTGGGGCGGCAGGATACCTCCCTGCCGCCCCTTCTTGCTGCAATGTAAAACGCTCCGACAAGCCTTCTGCGCATGCGCACGCCGCACGCGAGCTTCACGGTTCCCGGAGGCCCGGTCTACCCGGCCTCGTCCCCTGCCAGCGAACAAGTTAGAGCATTCAATTAATTTGAGGAGAAAGGATGAAGGTGCAAAAGATGCTTTTCAAAACTGTTTTGCTTCCTATTCCTTCTCTCTGCAACTAATCGATCACTGGAGGGGAAGGATCGGACTCAGAGAAAGCTTCCCCTGGGCCCGATCCTGCCTGCTCTCATCAAAGTAGTCTCTGTCCTTCCACCATCGACCATGGGATCCTTCTGGATCGCCCGGGGGAGTTGAGGATAGGAGGCACTGCTTTGCAGTGGTTCTGCTCCTACCTCTCGGGTAGATTCCAGATGGTGGAGCTTGGTGACAGCTGGAGTTCATCAAACTGGAGTGAAGGGACCTGCAGTTTCCCTCCCCAAACTCCACTCTGAACCTTCGGTCAGAGTGGAGTTTTGCCACCCTTTTGCAGTGCCAGCGTTACATCTGAATGCTGGCACTGCAGTTCTGACCCCACGGAACTGGAGTTGAGGGAGGACGCTCCTCCCTCACTCCGGCCAGATTGGCTGTGAAGAAGGAAGCTTCCATCAACTTCTGTTAAGAAGGAAGCCCACACAACCAGCTCCTCTGCCTCTATGCAGTCTCGCTGACTGCAGAGGTGCAGCTCTCCCTGTCGTCTCTCTCGAATGCAGACAGGAGAGCAAGGGGATGGGGTGCAGAACCCTTTCCATGTTATGTCTGAACGGGGCCACAGTCAAGGGTGGGTGGAAGGCGCAAAAGGCAAGGCAACAAGTTACTCAGAATGGAGGGCTGGATGCAGTGTTGTATAGGGCCTGGTGGTGCATCCTCATAGGGTCAGCCAATCATATTCAGTCTAGGGGTCAGGTGACTATTCAGGCAGGATTTCAAAAGTGAGGAAATAGTTATCACGTCTTGTTTTCCTCTCACTGAAATTGACATTCCGTTTCCCTCACTGCACTGTACTGATTGTCAACATTCCATGACTTGACTCTTCCCCTTCAGCTATTAGAATGCTCAGGAAAATTCTGTGGCATAGCAATAAGCCGAGACAGCAGCTAGGACAACTTGTAAATGTTTGCACAGGAGGTGTAAATTATCAGATCATCTTTGAACCTCCCTTGTGTTCTTTATGTTAACACCTGCTCGTTTCACATGCCTTTGTGAAAATTTCCTAGGAGTGCAAACTGAGAGGCTCCCAGTTCCACAGCACTTAACTCACTGGGTGGCCTTAGGCAACCTACTATTTTCTCAGCTTCAGCCTCGAAGTTGCAATAGGAGACAAATAACAATGACCTACCTTGCAGGACTGTTGTAAGAGTGATTGAGATCAGGTTGAGTGCTTTGAATGCTCTAAAGTGTTACGTAAATGCTCATTATTATGACAATAATAATACCTGTCTAGGTCCTATGCCTTGGGGGAGGAGCAGATTTGGGGTGGGGGGGTCATAGGAGAAAAAAGCTACAAGTTTTTATTTGGTTCCTTTAATAGATTCAAATTTAATTATAGCTTCAACTGTCTATTGGTTAATTGGGTTATTCATACTTCAAAAGAAAAGTTATGCAAATGTACAACTTAATCAGTTCATTAACCAATTAACAGGCTAAATGTGAGATTGGTTCATCTACTAAACATTGTAAAGTGGTAGTTTGTCTTAGCATAGTTTGTTGTTAGTCTTAAACCCCTGCACCTGTTTGCTTGAAATATTGTAAGCAAAATGCCCTCAAAAAGGGCTACCAACTCACTGCCATTTGCATCCTACTGTTTAATAACAAAAAATGAATTCTAAGACTTTTTTCTTATTAAAGGAATTAAAATTGTCTTTTAGGAAATCCCTGCACCTATTTTTTTTATTTTTTTTTAAAAACAAACTTTATGCTCACTTAAAGTGCTACCGCCCCTGTTGTTTTCATCTCATCCTGTGAAGAAATGAAGATATTATAGCATTTTACTGATTATTCCCATTATATCCTTTGAATAAATATTCAGATGAATTGAATATTCAGATCTGTTGGAGGTGGGTGCCTCTTTGCTAACTGGGCAAAGAGGCACCTTTTACCATGGTGGTTCTCTTTATTTAGCAGTGGGAGAGTAACTGGCCCTATCCACCCCCAGCACAGTACTTCCAGTGACTGTTGCTGGTGTCTATCTTGTGTGCTTTTTAGAATGTGAGCCCTTTGGGGACTGGGAGCCACCTTATTTATTTATTATCTCTCTGTGTAAACTGCCCTGAGCCATTTTTGGAAGGGCGGTATAGAAATTGATTTAATAATAATAATAATAATAATAATAATAATAATATACAAACAGACAAACATCTGCCACACAATACACCAGATATAACTGTAGTTGAGAAGAAAGAAAAACAAGTTAAAATAATCGACATAGCAATACCAGGGGATAGCAGAATAGAAGAAAAAGAAATAGAAAAAAATCACCAAATACAAAGATCTACAAATTGAAATTGAAAGGCTGTGGCAGAAAAGACCAAAGTAATCCCAGTGGTCATTGGCGCCCTGGGTGCAATCCCAAAAGACCTTGAAGAGCACCTCAGCACCATAGGGGTCACAGAAATCACCATCAGCCAATTACAAAAAGCAACTTTACTGGGAGCAGCCTGTATTCTGCGACGATATCTATAACAGCAACAACATTGACAATAAAATTCTGGCATCCCAGGTCCTTGGGAAGGACTCGATGTCTGGATAAAACAAACCAGTCAATAACATCTGTCTGACTGTGTAAATAAATAATAATAATCTGAATCACGGAATCTAGACGGAGGACATCTGAAGCACCAAATCAAATAATGCTTTTCTGAATATCAAATCTTAAAACTGAATTGAATGTTTCCCTATCACAAAGGCCTCTCTCATGGAACCAGGGTTAACTAGGATCCCATGCAACATCAGAACCAATTCTTTGGTTCTTGGTGATCCACTGAAATGGGAGGAGGAACCTAAAAGCTTCTTTTAGGGCTGGAGAAGGCTGCTTGGGCTGGAGAATTTCACAGTTGGTTGTATCCCACATTAATTCGTGAGGCAGGGGTGCCATTTAGATTTATGCCTCAGCCGCCAAAATGGACGGCCCCGCTGCTGCACTCCTTTGCTCTAGGCGCAGAACAATTGACTCACTCTTCAGTGGCATTTGTAGGAGTTTAAATGCTTCAAAGGTTGGGATCTTCGTGACAGTCAGGGCCAGATTTCAGCCACCTTACTCAAGCTGAAGCAACAGGTTACTCACCGTGCTAGGAATGGATGAGTAAGGATACTCTAATTGTGGCACGAAGGTAGCATTTATGGTGCAAAGGCTGCATTCTTCTGAAAAGGACAATTAGATGTCTCTTCAGAGCAACAACATGAAAGGCTAAGCTACAGAGAAGCAAATATCTCCCGGCCCTCACACAGATACCAGTGTTTTTCACTAGCAGATTTTTACTACCTGGCAAATACCGGTTAGCACCCTGCTAACTGAGCAAAGAGGCACCTTTTAAAAGTGGTGATTCTCTTTATTGAGCAGGGGGAGAGCAACTGACCCTATCTGTCCCCAGCACAGCATCCTTTCAGTGGCTGTTGCTGGTGTCTATCTTATGTTTCTTTTTAGATAGTGAGCCCTTTGGGGAAAAGGAGCCATCTTTATGTATTTATCCTTATTTCTCTATGTAAACCGTGTTGGGAACCTTTGTTGAAAAGCAGTATATAAATGTCTGTAGTAGTAGTGATGGTGGTGGTAGTAGTAGTAGTAGCTGTGTGGGTCTGAACAAGATGTGATGTGTTTCATACAGAATGCACACAAACCAGGGCACATTATGAGGTAAATCCATGTTGTCGTAGGCTGCATTCCTCTGAAAAAGACATTTAGATGTCTCAGAGCAACAACATGAAAGCTACACAGAAGCAAATATCTCCTGGCCCTTACACAAATACCAGTATTTTTAACTGGCAATTTTTTGCTAACTGGCAAATACCAGTTAGTACTCTGCTAACTGAGCAAAGAAGATTTAACCTCATTATATGAGGCAAGACTCACAGTCACAACCACACGGGAATGACCTCCTCGGTTTTAGAATGGCTTTACAGCATAGTTTGTAATAACATGGAAGGCCATGGGCCATCATTTGTAATAAGAACATTAGAACAGCCCGGCTTGTTTCACACCGTGGTCCACCAGATGCCTCTGGTGGAACTTTTGAGTCATCAAAGAGTTGGCAGTTCAGATCTCCACCCTCCTTCATTCTACATTATTGTGGCAGTGCCATGTTTAAACAGGTGAAACTGCTGCCATCAGGTTTGGTTTGGCCTGTAGCTTTTAGTGCTACACAAATTATGTTGTAAAACCATCCCTACATCCTGGTTTATTCACATCCTGCTGCTGTTTCGAAAAACAACAACAAATATGCTTGTACCTCATGATTTGCCTAGGGCTTTTTGTATTCTGTATTTTTTGTATTCAAATTCCAGCCCAATGCAGAATTTGTTTGGGTGCAATCTACAGTAATTCAGCATCCCGTGTTTCACACAGCTTTAGTTAACAAACAAGTTTCTAGTCCTTATGGGAGCAAAGAGAGGTTTGAAAACATGTGCATGATACCTGATGAAATCCCAGAAGCAAAAAGTGCATGGGAGGAGGGCCTGGACTTAGATATGTTCATGCAAAGAAAAGCTCCACTGCATTTAACGGCTCTTCCTCCTAGGTAAGCATGCAGCCTAAGGACCAAAGTAGAAGGCCTTGGGACATAAGCCCTAATCAGACATCATGCTGAACCTTCATACAAGTGTATAGTATACACAGGTACAAAATCTGTACACAGGTAGGTTATTCACATGGAGAGTACAGCAGTACACTTTCTCTCTGTACCCTGCATTTGAGCAGCCTGTACCCAGATTCACTTTTTAAATGAACACAGGTACAATCATTCGCACAAAAACACATATAGATATCTGTACACTTGTACAATGTAATAGGCCACTTCAAATTATACACTGGCCCACCGTATGTGAAAAAGAGAGGCCGCCCCGAAAGCACTCAGGAAATCCAAGATTAGAGAGAAGTGCTGGTCTTGTGCTGGCAAGCATGACTTATCTCCTTAGCTAAGCAGGGTCTGCCCTGGTTGAATATGAATGGGAGATTTGATGTGCGAGCACTGTAAGAGATCCCCCCTCAGGGGATGGAGCAACTCTGGGAAGAACATCTAGGCCCCAAGTTCCCTCCCTGGCAGCATCTTCAAGATAGGGCTGAGGGAAATTCCTGCCTGCAACCTTGGAGAAGCTGCTGCCAGTCTGTGTAGACAATACTGAGCTAGATGGACCAACTGTCTGACTCATATGGCAGCTTCCTACTTTCCTATGTTCCTATCCGAGAGCATCGCTTGATCGCTTGTGGGGGCTGTTCATCTGAATAGCCCTTAAACACTGTAAATACTTGTATAAACATTGACTGCCATAGATTTCTGGGCAAAATACAAAGTGCTGGTAATTATCTTTAAAGCCCTAAATGGGTGGGTGGGGGACCCTCTTATCTCCCTACTGTCATGGATGGATCACCATCTGGTTAAGGTAAAACTTGCGGCCACAACCCACCTCTGTCGGGGTGAAGGACCCATTAGGTTGGTCCGCCCAAGAAAGTTATTGGCTCCAATAGGATCCCAAGAAGCCTTGGAAGGGTTTCCAGCTGGCTCTGCGAGTGATTCTGTCGATGCTCTGGCGCAAACATGGAATAATGAACTTACTAGAGCGGTAGACACAATCATACCTAAGTGTCCTCTCCGACCTGCTTTAAAGTCTTCCTCATGGTATTCAGATGAACTGCGGGAGGTGAAGCGGCGAGGTAGATGACTAGAGCGCAAGTGGAGGAAGACCAGGTAATCGACATGAATCTGATAGATTGCAACACAGAGCTCATTTGAGGATCTATGCTCTGGCAGTGCAGACGGCAAAGAAGCGGTTCTTCTCTGCCGCATTGCTTCTGCAAATTCACGTCCAGCTGAGTTGTCTAGGGTTGTGAGGGGGCTAGTCCATACCCCTTCTGCCTTGAATTTGAATCTGGAACCATCTGTCACTCACTGCGACGCATTTAACAACTTTTTTTGCAGATAAAATATCTTGTATTCGCGCTGAACTAGACTCCACAGTTATTGCAGAGTCTATCGTAGAGTTGCCCAGCAACTCCTCTTGTAGGGTTAAACTGGATCATTTTCAGTTTGTTACTTCTGATGATGTGGACAAACTGCTTCGGACTGTATGCCCCACCACCTGCTCTCTTGACCTTTGCCCAACTTGGCTTATTTCATCTGATAGTCATATTATCAGAGAGGGTCTGGTAAATATCATAAAGGCTTCTCTGAGGGAGGGCAGGATGCCTCCTTGTCATAAGGAGGCTATTATTAGACCTTATTTGAAGAAACCTGCTTTGGATCCCTCAGAGTTAGCTAATTACAGGCCCATCTCTAATCATCCTTGGTTGAGCAAGGTGACTGAGTGAGTGGTTGCTTCTCAGCAACAGGCAGTTTTGGATGACACAGATTATTTAGATCCTTTCCAGACTGGCTTTCGGGTGGGCTATGGGGTTGAGACTGCGTTGGTCGGCCTGATGGATGATCTCCAATTGGCGATCGACAGAGGGAGTGTGACTCTGCTGATTCTTTTGGATCTCTCGGCGGCTTTCGATACCATTGACCATGGTATCCTGCTGGGTCGCTTGAAGGAGATGGGATTGGGTGGCACTGTCTTACAGTGGTTCCGTTCCTACCTCTCTGGCAGATTCCAGGTGTCGCTTGGAGACTATTGCTCTGAAAAGCTAGAGCTGAAGTGTGGGGTTCACAAGGCTCCATACTGTCTCCAATGCTTTTTAATATCTACATGAAACCACTAGGAGAGATCATCAGGAAGTTTGGTCTGGGATGCTATCAATATGCTGATGACACCCAGATCTACTTCCCCATACCAACTTCATCAGGAAATGGCATGACCCCCCTCAGTGCCTGCCTGGAGGCGATATTGGGCTGGATGAGGAATAACAGACTGAGGTTGAATCCAAGCAAGACGGAGGTACTGTCTGTAGGGGGTTGGGATCCGAGAGATGGTTCAACCAATCAATCAATCAATCAACCAATGGCTTATGACCTGGTTACCGGAAAGCACCTTCTTCTGCAAGATCTTCACCACACATTAAGCTCATCAAGAGAGGTCCATCTCCGCATGTCAACAGCTCATCTCGTGGAGACCTGGGAGTGAGCCTTCTCTGTAGTCGCTCCGGGGCAGTGGCATGCACTCCATATGGACACTCGTGGCTTTATCTTTATCTGCCTTTAAAGTATTGTTTTGTTCAGGGTCCCCGCAAAGCATTCTGGGACATAGAAGGGCAGGGGCAGAGCCACCATTGGGTGAATGGGTTCAAAGAACCCAGGCCATGCCCAAATAGGGGCCACGAGCGCGGCCCCAGACACACACCTCACATCTGATGTCAGATGTGGGGGAGTTATTTCGGTCCCAAATGAGGCCGTGCAGTCCCGTTTGGAGCCAAAATTGGTCCGCACTGTGTTGGCAGTGTGGCCGGAGCGACTGTTCCTGCCTTAAAGGCAGGGAGAGCTGCTCATAGTCCCGCTGCCAATGCAATGGGGCTAATCGATCTCCCTCCCAAACGGGGCCACGCAGGCCAATCTCCTTTCCAAAGGGGGCTGCTCAGCCCAGTTTGGAAGTCAGACTATGCCCCCGCAGCTGACGTCAGACGCAGGGGTATGAGGCTAGCCAGGTGCGTCTGACATCAGGCGCGGGGGGCGGAGCCAAGAGGCCGCAGCGGTGGCTGCATATGGGCGGCCGCCAGCCTGGCTCCGCTCCTGTAGAAGTGGTTCTCTGTGACCCAACCAGTAGGACATTGCCATGAGATGAAGAAAATACATTGCCATGATTCATGCATATAACATCACAGGAACATCATGGGGTGGTGCTCCACCATGGCTTTGCTGCAGGATGAACAAGACACTTGAAAGCTGCCAAGGAGGAAACCCCTTTTGCTCAGGCTTCATTACACCTTTCGCGTCACCAGTTTGCAATTTCTAGGTGAGCACTATTTGGGAATCTTTGCTGTACAAGCCATTGATTGTTGTTGATATGGAAAAACTGGCTCAGTTTATACTCAAGGGATCTCCCCCCCCCCGCCTTTTTTAAAGATGGTGGAGTGGATGGTAAAATGTATGTTAACGTTTCTGTACAGCTGATAATGAATTAAGTTAGCATTCATTAGTAGAGCAGTAACATGAATCACCCTGCAGCCTTGCGGAGAGAGCTTCTCCTTTAGAGCACCCTCTAATTGCATATTGAGCAGAGATGCTTTACAGTCATCAGATGTTCCCAACTCCACCGCCTTGTTTGCTTTTAAAGGAAGGAAAGAGGGATGTGTGTCTTCACTGCTGACTCCTCCCTGCCTTAAGCAGCCAAATGTAGGACATGTAATAAACATCCCCTTGGAATGCACTGAAGCGGATCGCCTCTGCTTTGAAGGCAGGGTGACATTGTTCTAGCTGAAACTCCCTGGTGATAGAGGACATGATAAGAAGGGTAAACATGTACCAGTGGCAGAACAGGGGGCAAGGATCAATGCCTGAGGCTGCAATTTGAGGTGGAGGGAACTGCCCAGTGGATTTGCCACCAGTGGTCTTGCCTGGTTAAGGAGCAGGACATTCAGGGCGGCCCTGCCATGAGGCAAGGTGAGGCACACACCTCAGGCGGCCAATTACTGGGGCACCAGTGAGGTGGCAGGATGCTCTCATGGGCATCCACAGGATTTCCCCCCCCAGATGTCAAAATTTGGAAGGAGATTTCTGGGGGGCAGGGAGGCTTGGGTCATGCACCCTGCACTGTACTTCAGCTCCCTCTTACTTACTTGTTCGCTTGCTTGATGTCTGTGCCGCAGCTCCAGCCGCTGCTGCCACATCCTGGGGCTGAGGCAAGGTGAGGGGGCGTGTCCTCCCTCCCTCCCTCTACCCTTCCGTCAGCAGGAAGCCAGGCGAGCGCGCAAGGCCAGCTCTCTAGAGGCAGAGTAGGCCTCACTGCCTATCTGCCCTTCTGACTCACTGGAGCACCTGGTGTATCAAGACGCCACCTCTGCTGCCTGCCCCCTCAAGGCTTCCCCCCAGATGGGTTGGACCCCTGGGTTCTCAGTCCAGGTGTGGGCATACAATAGGCCTCCCCTTGCCCCCACTCCAGATGCCCATGCTGTGCCCCCTTTTAGAAAGGGGAAGAGGGGGAGGAGGGTGCACACAAGGGGCCCACATTTGGTGCCCTGCCTCTTGAGCCACTATTAAGGAATTTGACCGATGACTACCCTTCCAGACTGGACCGCACAGGACAGGAACCCATGCTTTTGTACCAAATCCCAAGACATTCTCATTCTGGATGTAGACAGTCTAGGAGAAAAACAAATTGCATTCTGGGCACTCAGATCTTGCGTTGGCAGACAAGGAATGCCCCCACCTTGACTGAAATAAACACCCCACCCCACCTCGCCAAGATACTGGAAATAAGTAATTCTCACCTCTGTTCAGAATAGCTTGGCCAGGTTGGGTAGATCATTATAGAAACTGAAGCACTGATCTTGCAGTTTGAAGAAAAGTTGCAGTAACTCTGTTAACGCCTGGGGCTCATTATGGGAGCTGTGGAGGGCCAGAGGAACAGGAATGGGTGAGATATTAATGAAACAGAGGATACTTGTTCACTGGAGAGGGTCTACACCAGTCAGGAGCCCAGCAGATGTTGAGAAGGTGAATTTGGGAAAGCGGGGGGCAGACGGGGGGAGATTTGAGTGATTTCTACTGAGATTCCTTGTTTTAATATTTTCTTTGTCAAATACGTAAAAGATTGGAAATATTGCAATTTCTTTGCAGGAAGGGTGTCAAATGGTAAGCCACCATGAGAGTGAGATATTTCATGCCTAGAGAGCAGGAGGCTGTTGGTTCGAATCCCCGCTGGTGTGTTTCCCAGAATATGGGAAACTCCTATATCGGGCAGCAGCAATATAGGAAGGTGCTGTAAGGCATCATTCCATACTGCGTGGGAGAAGGCAATGGTAAACCCCACCTGTATTCTATCAAGAAAACCATGTGGCTCTGTGGTCACCAGGAGTCAACACCGACTTGACGGCATAACCTTTCCTTTTCCTAGTACAGCGATAGGCAACATGTGGAGATCCAGATGTTGAAGAACTACAACTCCCATCACCCCAGTCATAATTGATCACTGCTGAGGATGATGGGAGTTGTAGTTCAGCAACATTGAAAGAGCCACCTGTTGCCTACCTCGACCTAGTTCATGCCCTGTTCTTGCTGAAGGTCATGTTCAACACTCCTGGGTACACGCCCCTTCCTCACATAGGCTAATGGGGGAAGGGGCGGTTCAATGGGAGGGAATCCCACACATGAGAGCATGAGAGTGTCAAGGGAGGTAGGGGAGGATCCAGCAAGGCACTAGTTCACATCCCTAACGAACAGTGAAACAATAAAGATTATAATGACATTTTTAAAAATTTCGGTGTGGAGGTATTATTAAATGTTATCAACCCACATGTCAACCTCAATGCTTGTCCAGTCTTTCTCTGTACTGCAATGTCTTCCAGGAACATAAGACCATAGGAATGAAGGAAACTGTCTTATACTGAATCTCAGATCATAAGCATCTAGCTCAGCCGTGTCTACGTTGACTGGCAGCAGCTTCTCCAAGGTTTCCAGCAGGAGCCTCTCCCAGGAGATGCTAAGGAGAGAAACTGGGACCTACCTGGAGATGCCAGGGAGTAAACCTGGGACCTTCTTTTCCACTAAGCTATGGCCCCATCCCCTAAGGGGAATCTCTTATAGCACTCACATATAGTCACCCACGCAAATACAAACGTAGGCAGGTCCTCGTTAGCAAAGGGTGCAATTCATGCTAACTATCACAAATTAACTCTCCTGCTGGAATATGATGGAAGGTTTAGGAAAGCATAGCAACACTGGCATATAGGGTCTACTATATGCCCGTGGATATACACCCCTTCCTCCAGCAGAAAAAGTCCATGCACATCTGCTGTTGGCCCAAGGTGATCTAGCTATGTGCATCCCTGCACATAGCAGAGGCTATGGCTTTTGGTATACCATGAAGAACGTTGAATCCTGTCTGTGCATTTGTACAGGGCCAGGTTGCCATTGGTTGGGGCCCAATTATTTATTCATTCACATTTCTATCCCACTCTTCCTCCAGAGCAGTGGTGTATATGGTTATGTTTATCCACACAACATAACCACAGGACTTGATTTGAACCCCATTCCAAGTCCAGTACTCGAACCACTACACCACGCTGGTTCTCAGCATTTTTCTTCATCCTGTTAGCTGTGTCAATAGGCCTTGGAATAGTATAAAACGATGCTCAGCAATCTAGGTGAAGATTTTGGATTTTACAAACAGAGGGGGCACAGTTTCCCAACTCTCAGAACATGACTGGCTTTTTAAAGGCATGGGTGTTCTCCAAACTGTGTATCTGTCATTGGGTAATGTGTATTTGGTTTCAATACCACTGCATACAAATCTATAAGATTTCCTGTTTTCTTAAGATGGGTGTATTTCTCCTTCTAAAGTCCCAAACATTTAAAAACACACACACACAGCCGTCTAGAAAAGAAGCATACGATCTGTTAATAAGGCAAGAAAGATATTTCAAGGGAAGCATGCCATTAGTCCCTGTCTATCTGCTCACTGGCATGATTTGGCTGAGACAATACTGTCTAATTTACTTTGGGACTGCATCTCACAAAGCTTGTTAATGTCCTGCTATTGGAAAATCCTCCAAATGTTTATATTTTGAGTCTGAGTCCTGCAGTGGCATTAAACAATGGTACAGATCCCATGCCAGATTTAGACACAAGCTAAGTAAGCTACAGTTTCAGGCAGGGCTGAGCAAACTTGGCCCACCAGCTGTTGTTGAGGCTGGGGATGATGGGTGTTGTAGTTCAACAACAGCTGGTGGACCACATTTGCCCAGCCATGGCTTAGGGCCTTGCGTGGTGCGTGGTGGAGAGGGAGAGGGAGAGACTAAATTTCAAGTTTTACATGAGCAACTGAAAAATAAAGGGGGAAAGACTATATTTTTATTATCGTTCTGATAAGACAAAAAGATATTTATCTGGCCACACAGCTATTTCTCATATTGGACTTATACATCTGTGCATAAATAACTGTAAGGTATATTGAAATTTCATTAGGCCAGGGCTCCGTTTTGACCAACATCCGCTCCGCACCACCCCACCCCACCCCACCCCGGGTTACAGGCAGTGTTTGTCTTGTCAGATGAACACACTGTAACCGTGAGCAGCATGGCAAGAGGGGAGGTGAGTGGCGTGCTGGAGTAGGACTTCCGACCTGTTTGGTAATGTTGTGGGGTCTTTTAAGCCTAGGACCTCAGCAATGATGAATTGCCCCCTTTGCTAACCAGGTTCTGCCCTGGTTTGCATTTGAATGGGAGATGTGTGAGCATTGTAAGATATTCCCCTCAGGGAATGGGGATGTTCTGGGAAGAGCACAGGCATGCAGAAGGTTCCAAGCTCCCTCCCTGGCAGCATCTCCAAGACAGGGCCGAGAGAGAGACTCCTGCCTGTAACCTTGGAGAAGCTGCTGCCAGTCAGTGTAGACAATCCTGAGCTAGATGGACCAATGGTCTGACTCTGCAAAAGGCAGCTTCCCACATTCCAAGTTCTTGCTCACTGGGTGTGGGCCCATGAGCCAGTGACTTGTCTGAGCAGCACCGTGCCCCACCCCGTCTACACAACAGACAGGCACAATGGCGGTGGCTGCATTGTCAAAAGGAATGGTGTCACCACTGGCTCTGCCCACAACACCCCATTGTTGTTAAAAGATGTACAATCTGTGGCAACTTGGCTGGGAGGATCCTGACATTTTCATGAGTACTGAATGTCTTTTGATACTTTCCATTTTTCTGCTCTGGGGTTTTGTGACTTCTTCACATCATTCTTACTTGGCTGTGTTTTTTATTTGCAGCATTGTTAAGTTGCCTGGGCATTTATTGATTAGGCGAAGATGGAGATTTTTAAGGGGGGGGGTAGAATACAAGCTAAATCCTGGCTCTATTTCTGAGATGCCGCTACAAAAAGACTTTTATGTCGGTGTACTTAGTATGACTGAATTCTCATCGGAAAGTAGTCTTTTTGGTTTGTACGTACGTCTGATCAATGATCTCAATAAAGCTATTTATTCATTCCAGGGAGTGTGTGCCTTCTGGCTTGTGTGGAAGAGTGACTCTTGTTTAGTAATTCACTATTTTTTTTAGCCATCAGAGTCTCATAAAGGTAGGTTGTTCACTACTGGATGAAGCCCTTGTCCCAGATAGTCCCAGCCTTGGGTTCCCAGATGCTGTTGGGACTACAGAACCCATCAGCCCTAGCCACAATGACCTTTGGCTGGGGATGTTGGGGACACAAGTTCCAGAACTCATGCTTTATACGTCATTCTGAGCCCCACCGCCCACTGAGGCTGTCTGGAGAGGTCTGTCTCCAGTTGCTGCCCGCTCACCTGGTGGCCACAGGGAGGTGGGCCTTCTCGGTTGCTGCCCCGAGATTGTGGATTGCGCTTCCTACTGAAATACAATCCTCCCCATCTCTGACGATTTTAAAAAAGCATTTGAAAACCCACCTCTCCTCCCAAGCTTTTTCAGCTTTTTAAATTTCTAGGTTTTAATCTGTGTTTGATTTTAAATTATTTAAATTGTTTTAAGTTTGTGTGTATGTTTTTATGTTATTGTTAACCGCCCAGAGACGAAAGTTTGGGGCGGTGTACAAATCTGATAAACAAATAAACTATGAACTCCTCACTCACTCACTCACGAGGAGATCCTGATAGCTCTAAGGTTGGAGATCAGCCATACAGTTTCAGTGTAGTCTCCCATTCATATGTAACCAGGGTAGACCCTGCTCAGCAAAGGGGACAAGTCGTGCTTGTTACCCCAAGACCAGTTCTCTTCCCATAGACCAGCTCTCGTCCCATTACAGCAGACAGTGCATACATGCAGTCACCCATCCAAATGTAAACCAGGGCAGTCCCTGCTTAGCAAAGGGACAATGTGTGCTTGCTGCTGCAGGAGCAGCTCTCCTCCTTGACCACCATACACTAGCATGGACAAGGACCCCGGAGTAGACTACGAGCTTTCTGACGGCCCGACGGCCCTAAGCGTGTCCAACTTGGCTGGCTTCTACTGCTGTTGGAGCATTTCACTTGGGCAGGGGTTCCCAACCTCTGGTGCTACAGACGAACTACAGCTCCCATCAACCCAGCTACAATTTGTTGACTGGGGGATGATGGGAGTTGTAGTTCAGCAACATCTGGAGCACCACAGACTGGGATCCCCTGCATGATAGGGGGAGTCAGAAACCCTTGCTGATCAACTGAAAGTCACCCAGGGGAACATGGGAAGATCTTAAACCAAGTCAGGCCATCTGGCTGTGTATTGTGTACAATGACTGGCAGTGGCTCTCCGAAGCGGCAGGCAGGAGTTTTTTCCAGCCCTACCTGGAGATGCTGCCAGGGTTGACCTGACATTGAATTGACCTGAAGAAAATAGGGTGGAGTGGTTATGGAGGGCCCTCAGGAGCTGTGGGTCCCAGATTCATTGAATCCATCCACTCAATTATAGCTACGCTGTATTGCTGCTTTGATTTGGAGGATTACCTTTTCATAGGAAGCTGCCTTACATCAAGTCAGATCCTTGGTCCATCTAGCTCCGTATTGTCCACACAGACTGGCAGCAGCTTCTCCTCTCAGTCTCTCTCAACCCTATAGTGGAGCTGCCAGGGAGGGAACTTGGAGCCTTCTGCATGCAATCGTGCAAATCCTCTTCCCAGAGCGGCCCCATCCCCTAAGGGGAATATCTTACAGTGCTCACACATGGGGTATCCCATGCAAATGAAATCCAGGGCAGACCCTGCTTAGCAAAGGGGACAATTCACGCTTGCTGCCACAAGATCAGCTCTCCTCCTCACAAATTTGATTTGGATGTAGATACTCAGTGGGATGTTCAGACCGAATGTCATCCAAACGGCCATCCAAAACTTTCCACAGTCCTAAGGTGCAC
The DNA here is from genome assembly GCF_027244095.1 of Hemicordylus capensis. Lineage (NCBI taxonomy): Eukaryota > Metazoa > Chordata > Lepidosauria > Squamata > Cordylidae > Hemicordylus > Hemicordylus capensis. The sequence continues at coordinate 11,772,677 of NC_069663.1, forward strand.
ATTGGAGTGACACCTTACCCTACTGGGCAGGAACTAGACTACGGGAGGCTGTTCTGTTCCTGGATAGATCTAAAATGGATCCTAGTAGCAGTGTGGCACAAAAAATTCGGCTATCCTACTTACAATAAGATCTGCCAGAGCAGGTTGTTTAATGTTATTATTGCAAACACAAATAAGGGGATGAGGAAGCCTGGTCAAGAAAGCTGGCTTTTTAAAGACTAGAACCAGCTCACCGCTTTCTGAGGAACTGGCCAGTGCTGAGGGCTAGCAGTGGCATGTGGCAAACCCATCCCTGCAGTGTTCTTGAAGGCCAAAGAACCCTCTTAGCATATATATAACCTGGCACCCTTCTCAGCTTTAAAGAAGCCAAGATCTTTTGGCAGATGCAACTGATGGGTTCAGGCACAGAGAGTAACACCTGCATGCCAAACGTTGCCAGCTTATACTGATGCTGCAGGCAGGGGTGTAGCTATGATGGGGCAAATGGGTTCAAAGAACCCGCCCCCCCCAGCAACATATCTACCGATTTTCTTCATTAGCTCCCTCACTCTGAGGAGTCTCCGTGGAGAGGGGTGAACACGGGCCCCCTCTCCCCTAGCTACGCCCCTGGCTGCAGGCGAATGGGACGAGAGCCCGATTCTTACTCTCACAGCTTAGCTGTGAAGAGCCAACTCTGCTAACTTGCTAATAAGGCGTCGGGAATCTTTCCTTTTTCATTTCCAACACTCATCTCATACCCACCCCTGCCCATAAAGCTACCCCCACACTGTCAAACCTTCAAGCTGGCAAGGGGCCGAACTGGTTTGGAGGCCCGTAAAAGGGCCTCCGAACCAGTTCGTGTACATCCCTAAGCTCCACACCCCTAGAGATGGTGAACAGGTGATTGCATTGCAATACTTTCAGCTTCCAGAGCGTTGTCCTGCTTGCATCATCTTGACCATCAGACATGCAGCAGCCAAATTTAAAAACAGGTACGAGTTTTTAAGACTACTATAAAATTGTATCAATGTCAAAGAATGGAAATGGAATTTGGCGGTTATGTCCTCCAAAAAGTACTCCATGGAGAGAGGACAACCATTTGCTTTCAAAATACCCTTTCCCCTGTGCAAACATTACTACAGTTTTATCCCAATAGTTTGGGGGTAGGGATAAGGAGGTGATAAGCCACCGAAAGCTTTAAGTGCAGCAATGCTATCACCTATAACGATAGGGGGTAGACCCCCTCTCTAGGGGTTAGACATTGCCATCCATCCCGTGAGACGGTCAAAATTTGTGGGTCCGGCTCATGTACCAATTAGATGTAAGTTTTCCTGTGAACTGTCAGAGCAGATGTGGAGTTTAGAGCTATCATTTACAGGCATTGGTTGCCTTTTACCTTCAGCGTTTGTGGTATCACACTTCTGTTCAGCCAAGGATGACAGACGGCCTTCTGAGAATAGATTTCATTTTTTGTCAGACATCTAAATGAGATCAGGAACTCAAACACTGCAAGCCCCTTTCAGACTACTACTAGTGTTTTCCACTAGCATCCTTTTGTTTCGCCTGATCTGCTCCAACAATGAGAAAAGCCTACCATTGTCAGGAAGTTTTTGCTGCTCTGGTCAGATTCAGACAGCTGCCAGCAGCAGAAGGCAACAGACCAGCAGAAATCAAGCTAGAGGAATGGCATGAGACAGGCAAGGACCAAGACACCACAGAAAGGAGTAGAGCCCAGTGAGGGATGGGGCCACAACTCAGTGGTGGGGCATCTGCTTTCCATGCAGAAAGTCCCAGGTTCAGTTCTTGGGACCATCTCTGGTTAAGGCTGGGATCCTGCCCAAAGCTGTGGAGAGCCACTGCCAGTCAGTGTAGACCAGGGATAGTCCAGGTGTTGCTGAACTACAACTCCCATCAACTCTGGCCACAAATTATTCCGGTGTAGACAATACTCAGAAGGCATCTTCCTACATCCCATTGGTTGGTCAACGCCTTTGTGGGCCCAAGGCAGGGTGCCAGATACCACCCCCTTGTGTGTATGCTCTTTTTTTTTTTTTTTTAAATGAAGCAGGGAACTGAAAGTGATCTTGCTACCATTTTGGTGCCCCAATAATCTGCCACCCATGCCAGCCACTCATGGAAGGGTTGCCTTCCATGGAGGAGAGGATAGATGGCAATTCAGAATTAAGACATAGCCAGGTTGCCAGACTCCTTCCACAGCCAAAAGGCTCATCTTCAGAGATCATTCACACAACCAAAACTGTGTTCTATCTGGGTTTGGGAGCTGGGTGTCCTACCCAATTTTTAGACCCAATTTTTGGATCCTACCCAATTTTTAGAACCTGGATAGCTTCTCCTCTTACCTTGCTTCCACACAATCAAAAATTGGGCACACACACAGCTCCCAAACCCAGAGAGAACAGTTTGATTGTATGAATGACCTCTGTGTTGTCTGAGCACCTCCAAGGTAAAAACCCCATTGCTGGGATTCATCTGCTGTAGATCGTTTCACTTCCCCTTATGTTCTTGCAACATTAATGCCTTGCTTGCAAATAGTAGTGCCCACCAATCACTTTAGCCCCTTATTCAGTTACCATGAGGATTCTCACTCAACCTCATTGACACCAGCTTCTATTCCCACTCAGATGGAACCGCCGTCCCACAAACATCCTACTCCAAAAAAGCCCTAAAGCAAGCCCTGGAGTGTAACAGCAGTACCTGTGTGAGCAGATGTTGTGCATATTTGTGTTGGGGGCCTAGGCAGAAGTAATCACATGTGTGCCATTTTGTTCTCCCCACCCCTGCAATTGAGAAGGGGAAAAAAGAGGATCTAGATATGTGTTGAGGGGATGTCCTCTCACAGGATCCCAACATAATTCAGGTGGGAAGGCATGTGTTCCTTTTGCATCCAAGTGGTATAAAAATCTTCCATCAATTCCCATGGAGAGCTGGTCTTCTAGGAGCAAGCATGAATTGTCTCCCTTGCTAAGCAGGGTCTGGCCTGGTTTGCATTTGGATGGGATACTACATGTGAACACTGGGAGGTATTCTCCATGGGGGATAGAGCCATAGCTCAGTGGAAGCCCATCTGCATTCTGACATGTAGCAAGTCCCAGGTTCGTCCTTTGGCATCTCCAGGGCTGGGAGTCTCCTGCCTGAAACTCGGGAGGGACACTGCCAGTTGGTGTAGACAGTTCTGAGCTAAATGAACTAAAGGCCAGACTCAGTGAAAGGCAGCTTCTTATGTTCTTCTCCCTGCCACTGCTAAAGAGCCATGCAACCCACCCAGCTCTCCTTACTGTAGAACCACAATTCTGAGCCGATGCCATGTGTACCTGGGAGGCAGGAATCGGGGCGGGGTGGGGAGAGAGAATGTAACCTGCTGGCTGAAGCTCAATGTAGTGAATTTGCTTTGCCTGTGGGAGGTCCCACCTTTAACCTCCAGGTAGGACTGGGAAGCCTCCTGCCAAGCTGTGGAGAGCCGCCGCCAGTTGGAGTAGACACGACTAAGCTAGATGAACCCAGAGTCTGACTTGGTATATGGCAGCTTCATGGTTTATCAGGAGCATCTATTAACTCAGTAAAAGAGCACCTGCTTTCATGCAGGGCAATCCTTGGCATCTCCATCCAAATGGGGCTAGGAAAGACCCATCAAACCCTGGAGAGCCAAAGTCAGCACAGTATCGAGAGATGGATTCATAGTCCAAATCCTTCATACAAGGCACTCCAGTGCCCAGGAAGTTGCATTAGGAAAGAGCATTTTGGCAGCTAGCAGTAATGAGATAGGATGTTAATTGGAAGGTTCTGTGGAATGTTCACAACCTACTTTTGCCCCACTTCCTCGTTACACGTTTGCTAAAGGGATGGTGGGGGATGTTACCAGGAAACGACAGCCATAGTACCCTTGTGTGGTCAAGGAAGGAGAATAACCCAGCTGATTTCAATACATTGTATTTATTTATGGTGACAGATTCTAAAGAATCTAGCAAGTCTTATGTCAGGCCTACTGCATGACAGGTTTGGTAGCTGCAGAACACATTCAAACACAAGTCTGGAAGTGCCAAGCTCTTCAAATCTTTAGGATATCCTCACGCATACAAAGAAACAGCACAATCACAGCAAATGTTCGATGCCACCTCCATTTGCAAGAATTCCACCACACGCACCCATGCCACAAAAAAGTGCAAGTTATTCCTCCAGCAAGCCCTTGATTTATAGGGGGATTTAAAAAAAAACACTACTATAACTTTTTTTTAAGGCATTTCTATCACTGAAGTTTCCCTTCAATAAGTCACCCAAAAGAGTTAAGTGCTGCTTGTCAACTGTGCTACTTTAGTGCAAATCTAGGTCTCCTCTTAAATGTGAATTACTGAACAAGGTTGCCAGTGACTCCTGACCTTGAAGCAGCCTTTGCCCTTGAGTGAAGAGGAAAACTCAAACCCCTTATCAGGCACTGCAGCCACATCCATCCAAGCATGGAAGAACCCACTGGTATGCAGATGAAATGTCCTCAAGAGCCATTCATATTGCAGGAGAGGTCCCCATTTATTCAGCATTGGACCTCTTTAAGGGAGCAGGAGCCCTTCTCAGCCAGTAAGAGTTGTGAAAAAGTCAGAACAAGGTAATCCGTCTGGCAGCAGGCTTGAGAAAGTTGCCAGCCCACCTCACGCTCCCCAGGAAGAGGCAGAATTCCACCTAGACACAATCCATGTATGATATTTTATTTCACTTTTCAGCCTGCCCCAACATGATACAGCTTTATTGCAGAAACACATTAAATCAGTCAGCCTTCAAGGAGCATCCCATATAGCCCTTCTGGAGCAAGCCTGCCAAAAAAAAAAGCTAGAGTGCTCGCTGCCTTGGCTTTCTAAAAAAGCAGAAAGAATTAACCTGAACTGACGCATTGCACAAGCAATCACTTAGCCATCCAACACATCGGGAGAGGGACCATTTTTGTGCTGCAGTCAATAGCAACTTCAAAGCCTGTACAAGACACCAGCCATCTTGGGGATCCAACCTCCCCCTACCTCTTGCCCACTGCAGAAGAACCGTTGGGGAGTTTTCCTCCCATTTTTGGTGTGGAGCTGAGCAGCTGGGCACAGGCAACCAGTTCAAGAAGAGCGCAGCTGTCAGGGCTGGGGACAGTGCTGGAGAATCTGCTATTTCCTGGGGTGGGGGAGGGCTCTTGGCCCAACACCCACCCTCAGCCCCACAACTGCTACCTAGGACAGATCAGTCCGGGCCACTTGTGCTTCAGGCCAAGCTTGCTTCACCCAAAAGCACCAGCTGGCAGCCAACGGGGGGCTTCTAGGGCCACATAATTTTGCCCCTTCCTTAAAAGGTGTATTGATCTAGCACACTTCTCCGGATCCTTTACATCATGACATCTCAGGCTGTTGGCACTTCATGTTTAGTAGAGCAACTCTGGGGCAGGTTCCCATTCTTTAGCCTTCATGAAAATTTGTTACAGCCACTCATCAAGCCAGCATCTCCCTATTTCCACAGAGGGCTGTCCCCCCCCCCCAACTCTGCTCTGCCCATTAATCAATACTGCTGGTCCACCACTAACAGCAAGCCACAGAGCAGTGGCTGCTTTTGCAGACCACGCCCTGCCCATTCTGGTTCCCTTGACAGAAATGATCAGGTGACCCTAACGTCCCCCCCAATAATCTTCCATCTCCCTAATCTAGCAATAGGGAGCTCTGCCCCTACAAAAAAAACAAAGGATACAGTACAATTTATTGGTTGCAGGCACTTGAATAGGATTTCTTTGGTCCTTGAAGAAGGAATCAGCCACTCGGGCATCTCTTTAGAAACAGAATCTGCACAGCCCTCAACACTTGTACTATCAAAGCAAGTCCACTTGCCTCTTGGGTTGGGCAGCTCTACCTTTTTACCTAACCCTACCCACTCACCCCATACATAACACAAGCTTTCCCCCCCTCTTACTGTAAACATCGCTGGTAACTACTCATAACACTGCACAATTCCCCACAATATACAGCAGACCGACTGAGTTCCAAGATAGGAGCGAGAGTTCCGTCCACCTCCAAGCAAAGGGCCTCCGCCCCCAAGAGGACCAAACCTGGAGGGGCGATTCAGGACTCAGTTACAGGGGAGCCAAGTGGGGTAGGAGTGACTGCAGGGCAGGAGGGGTTGCATGTGAGTCACATAGTAGTTGATATTGATTTCACTGACGTACGGCGCGGGCTGGTAATAGCAGGTCACGTTCGTGACGGTCGGGATTATGTTCTGCTCCGCCAGGACCCGCACAGCCAACATGGCAATGAGGTTCAGCGTCTGCCTCCTTTCGTGTCCCATCAGGCACACTGTACTCTCATTCACCACCCTGTGCAGGGTCATCAGGCAATCGTATCTTTTGCTCTCCATCCCAACAAAGTGGCTCTGCAGGTAGGCTTCCAGCTTGCGCTGCTGCTCCCCAATGTCGGGGAAGTCTATAAAAAACCTAGAGCACATGTACCGCTGCAGGGCCTTCATGTCCACTTCTGATTTGGCCTTAAATCCCCGGACAAGGAGATTGCAGTACTTCAGCAGGCCACCACCTCGGATCTCCTCCGGATTCCTGGTGGCAATGATCCGGTTCCTCAGGTGATCCATGGCCTCCTCAAAGTCCCCGTACATGCTCTCCCCTGTGACGGTAGGGTGGAAATTGGCAGACATGGGGTTCTCTGAACACTCCCCAAAGAGTAATAGCGAGTCCAAGATGATCTGGAAGGAATCAACGCTGAACTCAAACTGCCGCCGGAGAGAGTCTACAAATTTGAGTTCCACGTTCTTCCCGCTGTTGTTCGACAGGGATATAAGGCTCCAACGATCCGTTTCATTGCACACTTTCACTAGCTTCTGCACATAGGCTTCCTTCAGAGTCATGGGAGTGATCTTATCTTTGTTTACCCCTTCTGGGAGGAAGTCCAGGAGACAATCCATCACCACATCTTTCACCAGCTGGAAGACATCCTCACTTTTCAGATCTACACCAAAAATGAGATCCAGATCTTTGTAGCCCAAACCACTGTCCTGATGCAGCACATGGCTGGCAGCCGAGCCGTTCAGTCGCACGTTGTGGACAGCAATGCCCTGCTTTTCTAGACGGCTGCGGACTACCTGCAACACAAGGGAGGAGAAACACACAGCTGTAAGCGGGGAGAGCTCTTGAGATGGGAGACGAATCCAACTGGCTTCAGCAAGTGCTTGGCTGGCATGTTTAAATAGGTGACCTATTTGAGGGGAACACTGATACAGCCACCTTACTGAGCCCATTTCATCCAAGCAGTGCACACACAAGTGCAAGGCTATAGCAATGACGGATTCAGCTAAGTGTTGCATGCAAGAGGTCTGACCACGGAGTAGCACTACGTTCAAATAGCAGCTGTGAATACAATTGCAAACATGAACTACTACTGAGATTTATATACTGCTTTCAAGCAAAGTTACCAAAGCAGTTTAACTAGTGGAAGGTGGGGGAGAGAGATTGATCCTGTTCCCAAAGGGCTCACAGTTTTTAAAAAGAGGGTTTAATTTTTTGCCATCACTCCCCCCAACCTCTTTGCTCTATAGGAGAAAAAGGCATGAGTACCTGTGTTACCTGCAGGGCAGGTAGTTCTGGCAGAGCAATTTTAATTGAAAGTGGTATAGGAAACTGTTAAGCTACCCTCCCCCCCCCGAATCCTGATCCATTAACCCCTCCATCTCCTTTGATTTTCTAAACTGCAGAAGATCTTATGTTCTAGCATCTCACCAGATTCCTATTCTTATACCTGAATGCAGAGCTTGACAAATGCTAGGTGCCATGGAGCCTTGAAATTTAACCCCAGCTTCTATTTTATTAGATTTATTAACCACCTGAAAATAAGAACAGCCCTGCTGGATCAGGCCCATGGCCCATCTAGACCAGCATCCTGTTTGCCACAGCGGCGCACCAGATGCTGCTGGAAGCCTACAGGCAGAAGTTGAGGGCATGCCCTCTCTCCTGCTGTTGCTCCCCTGCAACTGATACTCAGAGGCATCCTGCCTTTGAGGCTGGAGGTGTCCTATAGCCCTCCAACAAGAAGCTGTTGATAGACCTCTCCTCCATGCAGTTATCCAAACCCCTCTTAAAGCCATCCAGGTTGCTGGCTGTCACCACATCTTATGGCAGAGAATTCCACAAGTTGATTATGGATTGTGCGAAAAAGTACTTCCGTTTGTTTTGTTTTCATGTTGTTGTAAGTCACCCAGAGGCAGAAGTTTGGGGCGGCATACAAATTAGACAGACAGGAAGGATATATTCCAACAGGCATTAAGCTGCTGATTGACCCTTTTAGACATAACTGCTGTCTGATGCTGCTATGATACTGCTTACTTTACACATGTTTCATGAGCGTTTTATGTTTCATATTGGACTACTTTATTCCCTAAGCCAGGGGGTTCTCAAGCTTGGGTCCCCAGACACTGTGAGACTACCACTCCCACCATCCCCAGACAAATGCCATTGTAGAAACATCTGGAGACACAACCTTGAGACAAATGGATCACAGAACAATTCAATCCAGAATTTTCACTCGAGGCATAAATGACCAGGCTCAAACTATCATACTTTGGACACATTATGCGAAAACCCAGCTCCTGCTGGGGAAAGTTGAAGGAAAGAGAAGAAGAGGATGACCAGCAGCAAGGTGGATGGACTCGATTATGACAGCAATGAATGCACCACTGAGAGACCTTAGAGGCCAAGTTGAAGACAGATCAGCCTGGAGATCATCTATCTAGACCAGGCTTCCCCAAACTGCGGCCCTCCAGATGTTACTGAACTACAGCTCCCAGCATCCCTAGCCACAATTTATTGTGGCTGGGTATCCTGGGAGTTGTAGTTCAGCAACATCTGGAGGGCCGCAGTTTGGGGAAGCCTGATCTAGACGGTCGCTAAGAGATGACACCGATGTGGCGGCACTTAATCAAAACCTTGAGAACCCCTGCCCTAAGCTGCTTTGCTTAGCAAAGTGGGGTAAAATGCATCAAAATAGATTAGAGGGGAAACCATGGCTTTGACACAAATGTTACAGTTGACCTTCCATAGTCAAGGCCTGGCTGCAAACAGGGCTATGAAAAGTCCATCAAAATTTCAGGGGATACTCTTAATTTCTGCCTCAGGCTGTCCTCTCGCTTACAGCAAGAAACATTCATCCCCATATGAATGAAGACTTCACCATCACAACTGTTTCTTAATGAGGCATTATTATTGGAGGAGAGCTGGTCTTGTGGTAGCAAGCATGACTTGTCCCCATAGCTAAGCAGGGTCTGCCCTGGTTGCACATGAATGGGAGACTTGATGTGTGAGCACTGCAAGATATTCCCCACAGGGGATGAAGCCGCTCTGGGAAGAGGAGAAGGTTTCAAGTTCCCTGCCTGGCTTCTCCAAGATAGGGCTGAGAGAGATTGCTGCCTGCAACCTTGGAGAAGCCGCTGCCAGTCTGTGAAGACAATACTGAACTAGACAGACCAATGGTCTGACTCAGTATATGGCAGTTTCCTATGTTCCTATTGCTTGTGCCGGGGGGGGGGGCTCCCACCTGCTGGCAGCAGTAAAGTCTGAACAAAAACCCAGAAGCCTTTGCCAGGGACAGGATGCAGCTGCATTGTGCTGTGAAGAGGGGAGCATGGAATATCAGATTGTCCGTCTGTGTGTCTAACTGAGACATCTGCTGGTCAGATCCAAAATGGCCCAACTCTGTTAGGTTTCTCTCATCGTGCGCATTGAGGGTCTCTCAATATCACACACCCCTTCATCGTGACAGGTAGTTGCCATGTTTCTGCCTGAATTAAGCCAGTCTTGCAGCAGCAAGCATGAATGGTCCTGATATAACATCTCCCAACCTAGACCAGGATATCCAGAGACTGAGCTTTTTAATAGGACCTGCCTTTGTCCCAAGTACATTATCTGTAGTAAAGGGGATAAAGTCCATTCACACTGACATGCCACCATGTCGGTTGCCAAGTCAGATAACTTTGTTAAGTGCTGACTGATTCCTGAATTTTGGGGCTGGTTCCTAGATCTAAAGGATTTGTCAAGGCCTGCCTGAATGTGTTAAGATGATCAAATTTTGCTTCAAAAGCAGAGATCTATGGATATTCCCACCCTAATGCAGCAGCTGTCTGGACAAGTTCAGTGTACCAGCCTTTTCTTCCACAGCCTTTATTCTTAAGCCAAGAGTTTCCTAGAACTTTTAAACATTTATATCCCACATAATGGCATAGCAGGGAAATGACTTGCCTAGCGAGCAAGAGGTTGCTGGTTTGAATCCCCGCTGGTATGTTTCTCAAAATATGGGAGAATATGGGGATATGGGAGAATATGGGAAACACCTATATTGGGCAGCAGCGATACAGGAAAGTACTGAAGAACACAATCTCACACTGCGTGGGAGGCGGCAATGTATTCTACCAAAGAAAACCACAGGGCTCTGTGGTCACCAGGAGTGGACACAGACTTGAGGGCACAACATTACTCTTCCTCCAAGGAGCCCACAGCAATGTGCATAGTCATGTTGATCCTCACAACAGCCCTGTGAGGTAGGGTAGGCCAAGAGATCTATGACTGGCCCAGAGTCACCCAAGTGAGCTTCATGGCTGAATGGGGATTTGAACTTTGGTCTTCCCAGTACTAGTCCCACTCTTTAACCACTACACCATGGGGGGAAAGAAAGAAAGGAGTACAAAAAGAGAGTGGTATACCTTGAAAAAAAGAGAAAAGAGCTGAGATTAAGGGTCAAGGGAAGAGGTTCCAACACCAGCCATAGTGGCAGTAGTTTTGTCCCTTTCTGGAGCTGCTCTTGGCAGGAGACTCTCCAAAAGACAACAGCGATTTCTGTTTGCTTTAAATGGCTGTGGAACTGTAGGCAGTGATGTGTGCTTAAAAGATCTAGGGCCTGGGCCAACAGCCCCCCTTTTGATAAACTCAGTCTATCCCCGCAAAATAAAGCCCAATACAATAATAGCTCCTAAGAAGGTGGAAGCAGCAGAAAGCTAGGTGAGGCCAGGAGCTCTCTCCCTGCTTTGTGCAGGTGCCTCCACTGCTACATTTCCTTTCTGAAATGGTCTTGGAGAAGGGAGGTGGCTGATGAGATCTGGGGCTTTCATTGGGGGCCAGTGCCCCATGCGGCATCCCCCAATGGTGCCCCAACTGTAGGCCTCTAACATGCCAGCACCAAGTCAAACAGAAGGTCTGTTGAAAGTGTTATGCAGATTTTAATTTGTATTCCAAGTAGGAAATTGAGATGGACTACAATTACAGCGCAGCGGGGAAGTAACTTGCCTAGGGAGCAAGAGGTGGCTGGTTCGAATCCCCTCTGGTATGTTTCCCAGACTATGGAAACACCTAAATTGGGCAGCAGCGATATAGGAAGATCAGATGCTGAAAGGCATCATCTCAGACTACATGGGAGGAGGCAATGGTAAACACTTTATTTAGCAAGGGGAGAGTAACTGGCCCTATCCATCCTCAGCACAGTACCTCCAGTGACTGTTGCTGGTGTCTATCCTATGTTTCTTTTTAGATTGTGAACCCTTTGGGGACAGGGATTCATCTTGTTTATTTCTTGATGTAAACCACTTTGGAAACTTTTGTTGAAAAGCGGTATATAAATATTTGTTGTTAGAAACTTGGAAACTTCTGCTCTTCCCAGAGCAGCTCCATCCCCAAAGGGGAATATCTTACACTGCTCACACATCAAGTCTCCCATTCATATGCAACCATATATAGATATAAAATGTAAAAATAAATTAAAAAAAAATAGACCAGGACAGACCTTGCTTAGCTAAGGGGACATGTCATGCTGGCTAGCACAAGACCAGCTCAGGTATGTCTGACAGCTGTATGACTAACAGGAATTCAATATGTAGCAGCAGTTGAAATGCTTTGTACATGAGCCAGCTGGGGCAGTTGGTACCATCTGGGGGAATGGATGCTCATTGTGATTTTTGACAAAGTCAGCACCCCTAAAGATGGAAAAGAGGCGAGACTTTCAGCTTTCAGTGTGTTCTCATGAACAGAAGTAAAGTTTGCAGTGTGTTTTTAAAAGGTCTCAAAAGTTTTGAACACAAGAGAACTTCAGGCAATGAAATTCATTGGTCTATAGAAGAGTTAAAAAATGTTCTGTAGTGTCATCCTCTCCTCCCCCACCCTGTTTTTGGATTGGTTCTTCGGGGTCAGTTGCTGTATTTAAGCTCAAGCCTTTCCAGCTGTTTGAGATAGAGCATTGAGGAGGATGTTTTAACATTGAAACACCTTTGCTCAAGTTTGGTATTTTACTTACACATTAAAACAGTATTAATATCTTGTCTGGAGTAAGGGAAAATGCATCTATCATTGCCACTATATCGTCGTCTTCAAAAAGCTATAAAATTTTATGGTCAGGAATGGAAGTGAGGACTGGCAAGAATGCCCTCCAAAGATCACTCCATGGAGTATAGCAGCTTGTTAATAGTTACTCTGACCCTAACCCTTTCCTTTGAGCAAAAATGACTGCAATTTTAGTCTAGTCATTGTGGCTGGAGGTTATGGGAGTTGTAGCTCAAAAACAGCAGGAGGCAGAGTTAAGCAGGCCTGCTCTGGATGGTAAAAGGTGAAGTGTGCTGTCAGGTCAATTTCGACTCATGACGCCCACAGAGCCCTGTGGTTTCCTTTGGTAGAATACAGGAAGGGTTTACCATTGCCTCCTCCCATGCAATATGAGATGCCACCTTTCAGCGTCTTCCTATTTCACTGCTGCCCGATGTAGTACCAGCGGGGATTTGAACCGGCAACCTTCTGCTTGTTAGTCAAGCATTTCCCCACTGAACCATTTAAGGAAGCTGCTCTAGATGGTACTGATGGCCAAAGTTTGTGAGCCCGATTCATGGACTGACTTGAATTTTCTTCCTACCACCCCGTTAATCACACAGATCCACTAGCAAGTTGAGACGCTTGCTACTATTGGCAAGGGAAGCCAATAGAGCAACTGTTGCCCAGATGTACAGCCCAGTAAAGAGCAGCTGTGTCCCACCTACCCAGCCCAGAGACCAGGCCTAGATGCTCAGACATCTCTGTCTAGTGTCCCTTACCTCTTTTGGCTTGCAGCAATGCACATCCAGCATCAGAGAAGCAGCTGCCTTTTTAGGTCACATGCCTTGAGATTGGCAACCTCTGCATTCAAGGCTGACTAATGTGTGTCTGGTCAACATAGCATTTGTTTACAGGAACGTTTGTGAGCCATTTAGAGCAATACTATGGTTTGGCGTACAGAAGGAATGCCAGCAGCTTCACTTGAGGCACGGCTGCCTTTTCATGCTCCAAGGAGTACCGACACTCATGCAACTACAGAGCAGAGATAGCCCTCATCTTTGACTCCATCCAAGTCAACTAGGCTGCCTCTTGCCCATCCAAGGCACCTTTAGGATCCTTCGTATGGCCCTTTGGGTATCTGCTGTGAAGTCTCAGGTTCATGCTCAGATCTGAAGACATTCTTGCCTATTTGTACATGTCAATTTAGCATCTGAAAGGGATGAAGCCAATACAGCTGCATATTCTTAAGGACACACCAACTGCCTCTGATGTGCCCCACATTTGCCATAGTCGAGTGCAACCGGTTCAGTTGTACACCCTGCTAGAACATTTGAGTACTTGACAAGCATCACCATTTAATGCAGGGATTGACAAGTCACAGGCACCAGAGAGCCATGATGCTTAGGAATTTAACCATGGCATAGGAACAAAGGACGTTGTCTTAAAGCAAGTCATACCTTTAGTCCATCTAGCTCAGTACCATCTACACCAGGGGTGCTCAGCTTCAGCCCTCCTGCAGATGTTGGCCTACAACTCCCATAATCCCTGGCTATTGGCCACTGTGGCTGGGGATTATGGGAGCTGCAATCCAAGAAAAGCTGGGGCTCTACGTTGAGCAGGCCCAATCTACACTGACTAGGAGCAGCTCTCTAAGTTTCCAGGCAGGAGTCTCTCCCAGCCCTACCTGGAGATGCCACCAGGAATTGAACCTGGGGCCTCCTTTCTCTCACATTTTATATCCCGCTGTTCCTCCAAGGAGCCCAGAGCGGTGTAGTACATACTTAAGTTTCTCCTCACAACAACCCTGTGAAGTAGGTTAGGCTGAGAGAGAAGTGACTGGCCCAGAGTCACCCAGCTAGTTTCATGGCTGAATGGGGGTTTGAACTCTGGTCTCCCCAGTCCTAGTCCAGCACTCTAACCACTACACCACTTACTGCTCTTCGTGCTCTACCACTAAACTACAGCCCTATTCCCCAAGACAGGCATGTCCAACTGCAGCCCTCCTACTGTTTTTGGCCTACTGTATGCCAGCAACAGCTGGAGGGCTGCAGTTGGCTATCCCAGCCCTAAGGGGGAATATCTTGTAGCACTCAGTCACCCAGTCAAATGCAAACCAAAGCAAACCTTGCTTAGCAAGGGGAACAATCCTTGTTTGCTTCCACAAGTTCAGTTCTTATCCCTTAAGACATCTAGACCAGATATTCTCAACGTTGGGTCAACAGATGTTATTGGACTTCAACTCCCATAATCCCCAGCCCCAGTGGCCTTGAGTTGGGGATTATTGTTGTTGTTGTTGTTATTTTGATTTCTATACCACCCTTCCAAAAATAGCTCAGGGCGGTTTACACAGAGAAATAATAAATAAATAAGATGGCTCCTTGTCCCCAAAGGGCTCACATTCTAAAACAAAACATAAGACAGACACTAGCAACAGTCACTAGAAGTACTGTGCTGGGAGTGGATAGTGCCAGTTACACTCCCCCTGCCAAATAACGAGAATCACCACGGTAAAAGGTGCCTCTTTGCCCAGTTAGCAGGGGTGTCTAACTTCATAACTTCAGATTAAAGTAAGTAACTTCATAACTTCAGATTATGGGATCTGAAGTCCAATCTGGGGACCCAACAATGAAAATCCCTGATCTAGACCACAGCATTCAGAGGTAAAGCAACTTAATGAAGTATTTGTTCCAGGAGGCCCTGTTTCTTTTCTAAGTGTATTACTTGTAAAGGGGATAAAGAGAAGCCCATTGATCACGCCGCCCCTCTATAGTATCCATCATTAAATCTGGTAATTTTATCCTGTGTCCTTTGACTTGTTTTTTTATTTTTGTTTATTATTTAACACATTTATACCCCGCCCCTCCAGTACATTACTGTTCGGGGTGGCTCACAACATCGTTTTTGAGCCGATCTCGGATCCAAGCAAGACTTGCCAAGGTCTGGGTTAATTAAGGGACTTGCAGATGCTACTTCATATGGGAGGCTTTTAGAGCGGCAAGTTGTGTATGCCAGTGCCATGCAAGCTCTACCAAATAGGTTTAGCTTTGGGAGCAGTTGCAAGAGTCTATGTGTGGTCTTCATCCTTTGCAATTGCCACTTGCTTTAACCCCTCAATTCAGGGGACAGGGTGGAGCTCAGTGAGAGCACATGCTTCGCATGCAGAGGGACCCAAGTTCAATTCCTGGCATGGTAGGGCTGAGAAAGCTATCCAATACCCTGGCGAGCTGCTGCCAGTCAGTGCGGACAGAACTGAGCTAGACGGACCAATAGTCTGACTCAGTAGGAGGTAGCCTTCCATGCAAAGCCTGCAAGCTCGTTCTCATGTGCTGCAGTCAGAATAATTAGATTTTGCCTCCTATTATGCAAGCAATGGTCAGTGCCAAGTTCATTTTCTATATTGTGTGGAGTTCAGAATGGCCGAGTTTTCGGAATGATAGCAGAAGTGTTCCAAAAGGAACTTAATATAAGCATTCTATTCTTAGTAGTACTCATGGGCAACATCTGTCTACCTGAATCTCATGGATTCATCTTGACAATCAACAGCCACTAGTTCAATGCATCCAAATCCATCAGCCTACTATAGTTACAGCAGCTTGCATGCTCTGTTCTCTAGCCTCCCTTTGACTACTGCAGAAGGAAAGATGTGTTCACCACCGATACAGATTGATACCTCCTGGAATTTTGGGAAAGCATGGATTTCCTTTGGATACATTGGAGACAGAAGCTTACACACTCTTGCTTGTTGTGCTGGTTCAACACTATATATAGATGGGTGCCCCAAGGGCCTTGTATGTAGTCATTGCCATGACTATTCATTGGCAGTGTTGCTATACTACACTAAAGCAGTTTACATAGACAAATGAATAGGCACCCTGTGCCCAAAAGGCTAGCAATCTAGAAAATAACTAGTTATAGCTTCAGTAAATAGCACTTGTTATATCAGCTTCAAATAGCTTTTATTTATTTTATTTATTTATTAGGTCGGGCGGTTGCAGGAATAAACTATCCACCCAGAAGCAGCCCAGGGGCTCACCAGTGGTTCTCAAATTTGAGCCCCCGGGTAGTGTTGGACTCCCATCATCCTCATTCCCAAAGGCCATTGGGGCCAAGGATGATGGGAGTTGATGTCCAGCGTCATCTGGGGGCTCAAGTTTGAGAAGCCACAGTTCACCACTGTTACATGGCTCTTCACCCAGGCTTTTAAAGGAGATTAGTTTTTACTTCTGCTGCTCTTCTGTATGTTTTGTTATATTCTGTATATTTTGTTTTATATAGGATTAATTTTTAAATAGAGATTATTTTCATATGTATATTAATAGCTGTACTCTCTATTTTAGTTGTGTATTGTTTTAACTATATTATAAACTGCTTTGAGATTTTAATGAAGAGTGGTATATAAATCAAATGATAAAACAAACCAAGCCTAGTATACACCATAGTTCTCACCCATCAGGATTATGACTTTGAGAGTAGAACCAGTTAATGATCAATAGTCTAGTTCTAGTATGCCAGCCCTACACATCATGCCTGCCCAAATCCTCTCATTAGTATTACCGCCTAGCCACTAGCAACTAAAACCAGCTTCTCACTAACTAAGCCCCCTTCTCAGATGCCACAGCTTCCCCACAAAATCTAGTGACAAATCCTGCTGGCCAGGCCTTCATGGGCCATCCCAGTCCAGAGACCAAGGGCACCGCATTCTAAACCCGAAGATGGCCGAGTAATATAAAGCATAGCATAGGCTTGCTGTGGGCTAGACTGGGAACTGGTGAAACACTGGGGCCTTCTTTGAAAGCCCTGGTCTGCCTGGTTTCGCCAGTGTAGTGCTGGATGTTTGCACATATCTTTGTACAAACCTGAGCCAGTGTAGTGTTTGACTAGGACCAGTGTTCCCTCTAATAGGGATTCTCAGATGTTGTTGACTACAGCCCCCATAATCCTCGAGAAAAGCCATTGCAGCTAGGGATTCTGGGAGTTGTAGTCAACAACATCTGGGAATCCCTGTTAGAGGGGATACTGACCAGGGCTGGGGAGACCCAAGCCGAAATTCCCATTCAGCCATGAAAGTCACTGAGTGACTCTGGGCCAGTCATTTAAATAAATGAATAAATCTCAGCCTAGCCAGCCTCACAGAGTTGTGATGATAGACATAACCAGGTACACTGCTCTGAGTTCCTTGGAGAAAGAGCAGCATGTAAACACAAACACAAGTTAACAAGTTTCTAGTCCTTCTGGCTACAGACATCAATTTCAACACTGCTAGTGTTTGTGGTCAGAAGATAATATTGTTTTATTCTGTAACTGGATCCCCCTCAAGGCCTTTTCAGCTCTTTCCTACCTCATGAGATTGGAGTTTCACCAACGTGTCAGATTCTGATTTATGTATGCAGAGGCTATGCATGGGTCAGTTACGTTTTTGCCCCGCTCCTTTCCCAAAGGAACCTGAGGTAGCATACATGGGTTCTCCCCCACCATGGCTCCCTGTAACAGAATCCCCAGATGTCATCTACAACTCCAGCATTCCCAGCTGCAATGGCCTCTGGCTGAGGATCACGGGAGTTCTAGTCAACATCTGGGAATCCTGTTACAGTGAACACTGGTTCCTCCATTTTATTTTTACACCAATCCTGTAAGGGAGGTTAGGCCAAGTGTATGACTGGCCCAAGGTTACCCAGAGTGTTTTACAACAGAGCATGGACTTGAATCTCGGCCTCCCAAGTTCTAATCTGACACCAACCTCTATATTCCATTTGCCAAATAATTGCCAAGGGCAGTTTTTCACATTAATCATAAACATGTAAAATGTGAATATTGTTCAGATTATACAGTTGGAAAGTTTAGCATGGCCTCCTGCTTAATGTGATTTGGCACACATTCTGCCAAGGTTACATGTAGTACAGATACTGTACACACAAGTGTGAGAGTGCAGCTCATCTGCTGCATATATTTTGAGCACATCCCTGTACTTCAGAGACCTTCTTACAATTGCTATTGTCAGTGGCGGAATTTTTTTGACCGAGCTTTTAAAAACTGGAATCCAACATGACTTATTTTATGCTAGTGAGTCACCACTGAGGAATGGAGCCACCTCCCATGCAAAATGAATACGCAGCAGCTTCCTGGCACAGCATTAGTGCCTACTAAGCATACTGGTTGCCACTTTATGGACAAACAAATCCCTAGTAATTGGTGGCAGTGATGACATCTAGCCGATTAGGCCATTTCAGGTGAAGCGGACTGTACAGGAAGCAACCTTCAGTGTTATCCAACTTTGCTGGGAGCCAACAAGTATCAGGGACATCCCTGTGGTTGTGAGATTTCAGTGAACCCATTTCTTATATCAAGCTGGTGTCATGTCAAGTAGAGCAACAGTATTTTGCTAGAACAGGACTGTACAACTTTAGCCCTCCAGCTGGTTTTTGACTACAACTCCCATCATCCTCAGCCACAGTGACCAATAGGATGATGGGAGTTTTCATCTAAAACCAGCTTGGAGGGTTAAAGTGGCATAGTCCTATCCTAGAACACTGGAGGCAGAAGCTGAAACATTTTCTGTTTCTATTAATAAGTTTATATATAAACACATAGGTTCTCTACTCCACCTAATCATGAATGTTTACAGAAGCATAGAAACTGCTTAACAGGAATTATATGTTGCTACTTAAAGCTCTTCTGAATCATCTTACTCTGCTCATGGCTGATGTTCAAGTTTGGGACCCCAGAGGATGATGGACTACCACTCCAATCATTCCCCCGCCACGATTTCTTTAGTGATGGGAGTTGTACAATGACGTCTGTGGACCCAAGGTTGGGAACCCTTGCTTTAGCACATTATTTGACCCCTCTGGGCACACAGAAGTCAATGGGGCTATGGCTCCCCTCACCCCATGTGCCTAGCTGGCTTCCATGTTGAAATCCAGAACCTGTTCCCCCAGAGCTCAATCTACACAAAATCCAGTGTGTCAACTTCCACAGCAGGCTTGCCACTCCATTTATGTGCGTTTGCATACTTCCTTACATGCTGAGAAATGCGAAGTCAGAGAGGAAGTTAATCAGGTTACCAGACAAAATACAAAGTGCTAGTTATAACTTACAAAGCCCTAAGACGGCTTAGGCCCTGGGTATTTAAGAGAGCGTTTTCTTCGCTATGAGCCCCACCGCCCATTGAGGTCATCTGAGGAGGTCTGTCTCCAGTTACCGCCAACTCATTTGGTGGCTACACAGAGACGGGCCTTCTCGGTCACTGCCCCGAGATTGTGGAATGCGCTCCCTGCTGAGATACGATCCTCCCCATCTCTGGCAATTTTCAAAAAACACCTGAAAACCCATCTTTTCACCCAAGCTTTCTCAGCTTCCTAAATTTTTAGGTTTTAATTTCTGGTTTATTTTTAAATTGTTAAAAAAAAAATTTAGTTTTTGTATACGTTTTAAACTTGTTTTATGCTATTGTTAGCTGCCCAGAGACAAAGGTTTGGGGTGATGTACAAATCTGATAAATAAATAAATTTCAAAAGCCAGCCAACCAGTTAAAGTTCACTTCTAGATCAGAAGTCAAGAGCAGACATTAAGGTTATAAATGGATAGGCCAGAGTTCTCAACACTGGTAACCCCAGATGTTTAACTCCTTTCATGGACTTTGGCCATTGGTGGCTGGGATCAGGCATCTACAAATCCACTTGCCAGCCCACCAGTGGCAAATGCCCCTACCTCTGGCAAGCAGAGCACCCAGCACCATACAGACCTCTTCACCAGAGATCTCATTTCTGCTACCATTTTTGAGAAGAAACATCAGGAGTCCTTTCCGAGCAGTAGAAGAGGACTCTTACTGTTTCTTACCATCTCCATATCCCAAAGCAAGTGACAGAAGACCCACTTTTCTCCCAAGCCCTCTGTGCACTAGAAAAGGATCTGAAGAAAAACTGGATTGGTGGCAACCATATATAATGGCTGGCTAATGAGTCAAGCCTAAATTTGTAGATGCCGGGCTGCAGTGCTGGGAGTTGTAGTCCAACACATCTGGGGACCCAAGTTTGAAGATCTCTGGGATGGATGTAAAGGTTACTATCGAATTCAGTTGATCTATGCTATGCAGTTGTCTGCCTCAGGTTGTCCTCATCTCATCCCACAATACTGCCCTCAGATGTCCAAATGAGGGCCACTGTGTCCTAAGAACATTGAAAAGCCATTCAAACAGAGGTAAATTGTACTGCTTCACCTCTCTATGAGTCTAAGCTAGTGGGGAAGAATTTGAAGAACAGGTTTGCTATGCACCTGTTAAACCTGCAGGGTCAACTAATTTTTTCATTGTTAACCCAACAGGTACAAAGAAAGGTCAGGAACAAGCCACCAAGATGGCAAAGTCATAATTTGGTGCCCAAGTAGCCCTTGCTACAAGTCAAACTTAGACCTACAAGTACAAATTGTTCTAGCAGGAAGTAATCTGCCTACTTTCCTTTCACTATTCCAACAACTGTACCAAATTTGGTCCAGATTGGTTCCCACTTGTATATCAAACATTTATATGTCTGCCATCTTGAATCAGGTTGGATGACATTGCAAACTACACCCTTGAGCTGTCCCTATGCCTGTAGAAAATTTGGTTCAAATCAGTTAGGCGGTTCACAAGTTAGCCCAATTGTAACTCAAATGTTAAGCCACCCAATATTTTGAGTTTTAATATTAAACTCAATTAAACCCATAAACTGCCCAGAGAATTTGTGTTTTGGGTGGTATAGAAATATGCTAAATAAATAAATAATAAATATTCATGTGTCTATCATCTTGAACTGGGGTGGATGACATCACAAACCATGCTATTGATGTGTCCCTGTGTGTTACTCACTACAACTGTATCAGATTTGGTTCAAATTTGTTAGACAGCCCACAAGTTAGAGCTCTTGCACCTCAAATGTTCACACATTTGCCATCTTGAATTGGGGTGGATGACATTACCACAAACTATGCCACTGAAGCACCCCTATGTTTCCCTACAACTATACTCAATGATCAACTATACAACTATACCAGGTGATCTCATAAGCCCACTGGAAAGCAGGCTAATAACAGCAGCCTAGCACAGAGGTTCTCAAACTTGAATTACCAGAAGTTGGACTACAATTCCCATCATCCCAACCAAAGGCCATTGGGGCTACAGATTATGTGAGTGGGGCAGGGAATGATGGGAGTTTTAATCCAACAACATCTGGGAGCTCAAGATTGAGAACCTCCATGCTACGCTATATATGCCATGTCACCTCAAGACAATATCCAAAGAGTAAGATGATTAGTGACAGTATGTTCTCAATATAATTTTAAAAACCTAGCTATTTGGCATGAAGGATTTATTACTATCAATGGTGCAGCAGGGAAGCCTAAGGAGCAAGAGGTTGCTGGTTCGAATCCCAGACTATGTTTCCCAGACTATGGGAAACACCTATTTCGGGCAGCAGTGATATAGGAAGATGCTGAAAGGCATTATCTCATACTGCGTGGGAGGAGGAAATGGTAAACCCCTCCTGTATTCTACCAAAAGAAAACTACAGGGCTCTGTGGTTGCCAGGAGTTGACACCGACTGGACACACAACTTTACCTTACCTTCATCAACCCTGCAGCCTTTTGCTCCCATCTGCCATCTGTAGGTCAGTTCAAGAGTAGCTGGGAGAGCTGACCTTGAAGGACCAGACAGATATTTGAACCCATGATGCTCTGCCTTGGGCATGCTAGTTTAATGCATCTCACAGGGCTGTTGTGATATGCACACACAAACAAAGCTTGAGATGAGGATGGTGACCAAGGTAGAGCATCTTCTGCTTTGCATGCTGCCAGGGAGTGAAGTTGCATCTCCAGGTAGGGCTGGGAGAGACTCCTGCCTGACACCTTGCTGTCAGTGAAGACCAAGGATCCCTAACATGTGGTTTCCAGATGCTGCTGAACTACCATCATCCCCAGCCACAATACGCTGTAGTGGAGAATTATGGAAGTTGTACTTCCACAACATCTGGAGTACCATAGGTTGGGAACCCCTGGTGTAGACAACACTGAGCTAATGAAACAAGGGTCTTACTCCGTGTAAGGCATGTTCCTCTGTTCCAGACAGATTGTGTAGAGCCTTGCTCACCATAGACATCTATGCCACCTAACAATTAAACTTCTTGACTACTTTTCAAAGTTATCTTCTGTCCGTTTTACTGACCCTACAGGCTCACTGGACAGGGGCCATAACTCACAACCTATAATGTATCAACATGTCCATTTCCCCTTGGACAAGATACAGCCTTATATCCTTTATTACACACCCATCCTAGAGCATTAGAAGCCTTGTGCACATTTTTGAAAGCTGCACTCCACAGCTAGAGCTACCAAACAGGCATTTGCTCCCAACAAAGTAATTCCTGAGCCCTGGTGGCACCAAGCCAAGGCCAAGAGACTGGATATCACCACCTCAGCAGATTTATTTTCTGCTAGTAGATTCCAAGCTCCATATAAGCCGACAGTGAAGGGCCAGCCAACATGCAAGCTTATCAGGCCAGAGTCCACCACTTGACATGAACTGCTTTGGTAATACTACTCATTGGGGGCCTTCCAAAGTTGAGTGACCGTGGGTACCTCCATGCGGGCCATTCCCAGGAATGGACATTCATTCACATTTTCTAGAGAGCAGACATTATTGCTGACAAGCTGTTGCATTCCAGCATTTTCCCTTCGACCTTCCTGTCTAACTTCTGACATATTTTTAAAATTTGCAACCAGCTTCATTCAGCACCATCCTTGGTGCACTGACTGAAGTGCTCCAGCCTCAGCGGCAGGATGCCTCTGAGTACCAGTTGCAGGGGAGCAACAGCGAGAGGGCGTGCACATACCTCTTGCTTATCGGCTCCCCAGTGGCATCTGGTGGGCCACTATGTGAAACAGGATGCTGGACTAGATGGGCTTCCTTGGGCCTGATCCAGCAAGGCGGTTCTTATGCTATTGACCCAGTTGGTACAATTGCTTAAGATAAGGGTTCTTGACCTCGGGTCCCCACATGGACTGCAACTCTCATCATCCCCAGCTCACAGTGGCTGAAGACCATTAGGCTGGGGATGATGGGAGCTGTAATCCAACAACATCTGGAGACCAGGGCTTGGGAACTCCTTTCTACATTGCTCACCCTGCACCCACGATGTCCTTTCAAAGAGGGCCTGGTATGCCTGTTGATGTGTCATTCTGGTTGTTTTTGGATGACGCCATGCCTTAAGCCTTAGTTGTTACCTCTCTAGTAAGCAGGAAATCCCAAGTTCAAAAGCAGTAGGATGAAGCTCAGTGACAGAGCATCTGCTTATCATGCAGAAGGCCTGGTACAATCCCTGGCAGCTTCTCCAAGTAGGGCTGGGAAAGAGTCTTGCCTGAAACCTTGGAGAACTGCTGCCGGTCAGTGTAGACAATACCGAACTGGATGGGCCAATGGTCTGACTCAGTAGAAGGCAGCTTCCTATGTTTCTAAAGCCTCTCTCTTCCTCCTGGCAGAAGAGCCAATTGTGGACTAAAAGGGCACCAACAAATGCTTGCACATTTGCCAGCATGTATCCTGCACTGCAGTCACTTTCCCATTACTTTTCAACAAGATAGTACTTGCCTTTAATGGGTTGGGGTTTTTTGTGCACCAAGAAAAAAGCAACCAGCAGGTTTCTTGCTTGGGGTTGCTGTGGCTGGCACACTAATGCACTGAGTCCATTTGCACTTTTGCCATAGGGAAGAAACTGCAGGACCACAATGAGGAACTTAACACTATAGTGGCATGTAGAAGCATCAGCTTCTGAACTGAGGAGAGCAGCAGTGCCTCAGCACCATTAGAGACAAAGTTGGAAGGGCTCTTGCTTCCCAAGTCAAGGCCACCCCATTGACAGTTGCACATTATGCACACGGGCGCCAGCATCTCCTGCTCAGGCTGCTTCATGGGAGGCAGAATTAAAGTCTGTTCCCAGAAGAGAAACACTCTTGGCAGATACCAAGTATCTTGCACGTGCAGAGGTTTCTCCTCTCCCCAAAGGCCATCAAGCCAGAGCTGCTCCAAAAGCACAAGAGATCGCTGCCAATTCTGTGACCTGCCAATTCCATTCCCTCCTGCTTGGCATCTGGGGTTCTACAACACGCTCCGTACATGCAGTCCTGCTTTCAAACCCAGCATTATAGAGAGTACTTCAGAGGCTGTCAAGCTCTGAAGTGTCTGAAGAGCGAGCGAGCGCTGAGCTGAAGTCTGGAATGCTGCTCTCCATCAAATCCACACTTGAGGGGTATTACACCGGCCCCTTCTGGAAGCAGAGCAAGCTCCATGACCAAGAGAGTTCTGGGAGACGCACCCAACCCTGCTACTCTAGCTTCACATCCTTATAAGGTTAGGAAGCTGCCTTATACCATGTCAGACCATTGGTCCAGCTACTTCGGTATTGTCTATTCCAGGGCTGCTCAACTTTGGCCCTTGTTGGCCTACAACTCCCATATCCCCTGGCTATTGACCACTGAGGCTAGGGATTATGGGAGTTGTAGTCCAAAAACAGTTGGGGCAGAGTTGTGCAGACTGGCAGTGGCTCTCCAAGGCTCTAGGCAGGAGTCCTTCCCAGCCCTAGGCTGGAGATGCTTCCAGGGACTGAACCCGAGACCTTCTGCATTCAAAGCAGATGCCCTTCCACTGACCTATGATCCTTCCCCTTATACTAGCCTCGGCTCAGCAGTTCTAGTTCTACGGTGTTAAAGACAAAAACCTGACACAGAAGGCAACTATATGTATTCCTTCCAAGTCAGACCACTGGCCAAACCCCCTCACGGTCTACACTGGGGCTGCACAGCTTTGGCTCTCCTGCAGGTGTTGGACTACAACTCCCATAATCCTTGACTATTAGTCACTTTGGCTGGGAATAATGGGAGTTGTAGTCCAAACATCTGGAGGGCCAAGGTTGTGCAGTTGTGGACTGGCAGAGACCGCTCCAAGGCTTTAGGCAGGAATGGCACAGCCTTAACTGGAGACGCCAGGGATTGAACCTAGGACCTTCTGCATGCAAATCATTCGCTTGACCACTGAGCTATGGCCCCAGATTTGCAAGTGCTGCTGCAAGTTCTGCCCAAGAGCAATTTTGCTGCAGCTGCAAAATTCTTCTGCCACCTCTGCTCCTGGAACCACTTCTCTTTCCACACTAATGTCTGGGTGGACTCCAGCCTGCTGCACTTCAAAGTACAGCACGCCCAGGTTCCCTCCTGGCCACAGCCCTTTGCTTCCTGCTTCCCAGACACTTCACTGCCATGACCCATTTCCCCAAATCGTTCAGCCCTGGAGCTCAGTACACAGTCACGGCTTTCCATCTCAAGTGCCTAGGAGAGGAGCTCAGCTAAGAAGGAGCTTGCAAGCTCTTTGAATATTAAGACCAGGGACACTACCACCGCCCCGCTGCAATCGGAACTTAAGAATGGACAGCATTAATGTTCATAGATCAATTCAGACAGACCCCCTTGCTCAACCCCACTGATTTGCAGCCAAAGGATTCCTGTTGTTCTTTTCATCTCAAGTCATTTCTATTGAAGACTACAACTCAGTTGAACTGCTACCATAATCCAGGGGACTCCAACTACACACAACTATGTTCCAGAGTTACGTACAGGTCAAAGAGTGGCTGACAGTCCAGATAAGTGTTATCTCGAGGCTGGTAGGCTCACCAGGTCACAATACCTTCAGGGCTGGGGTCCAGGGCAACCTTTCTCCTGCCTGCACTGTCAGCCTGGTTTTCTCTACACCACCATTACAGTTCTGGGTACCCAACCATCAAAGAGACCCCGCTTTCCCTCATCTAAAGGAAAGAGCATCATGCCTAAGCCTTGAACTCTATAGGCAGATGCAGACAAGCCACTCTTCCCAGCCCTCACCTGCAATTTGGGAGTCTCAATGTGGACCCACTTTACAAGATAGTTGTAAAGTATATACATCAAGTGCTCTGAAGCTTGGCAATTCTGGCACAAAGCTGTAGAGCAGGGCTGCACAACTCCAGCCCTCCAGCTAGTGGACTACAACCCCCATCATCCCCAACCACTGGCTACTGTAGCTGGGGGAGATGGGAGTTGTAGTCCAGGAGCTGGAGGGCCAAAGTTGTACAGTCATCTT
Organism: Hemicordylus capensis; assembly: GCF_027244095.1. Lineage (NCBI taxonomy): Eukaryota > Metazoa > Chordata > Lepidosauria > Squamata > Cordylidae > Hemicordylus > Hemicordylus capensis. The sequence continues at coordinate 11,799,101 of NC_069663.1, forward strand.
AGAGCACTACCGTAGAACAGGAGACTAAAAGAAGTCTGCTATCCCTAGCAAACCACTTACCCAATTTAAAACCAATTACCAACATTTTTAGGTTTTTAACTACTGCATTTCCCAGACGATTTGGGGGAAGCCGACAGTTAAATGACTGCTTTAGCTACAGTCATTCATCTTGAACAAGCACTTTGCAGGCTCTCTAGCCTCAGCCTAGTTATTTAGGCCAATGCTCTGGACCATGAAATGTACTATATTTATACACACCCTCCACAGAACTAAAGTTACTCTGAATGAGTCACATTTGTAACCTTTAGCAGCTACAGAAGTATGCCTCGACTTAACAGAGTTAGAAGTTATGTAAAGGCCACATACCTATGACATGTACTTGGGATGGGGCTTACATATGGGTAAGCATGACCAAGGCAAGTTAGAAGGCTGCCAAAAAACGGGGACAGACAGAAGTCTTTGTAAACAGGCAGCTTACTGTTTAAAGCTATATGCTTAGAGAATTACAGCATGAGCCTGATGTTTAACTGGTGCAAACCCATCAAGTTCATGGGACTTGCCCCCTAGGGCATATTTATTAGAGATTTTGCAAGAATCTTAGCCTTTCTCGTGAGAAGCAGCCCGATCTTACTGAGCAGTTAAAGCCACTCGAGTCAGCGGAGCTCAGCCCCACACAAGACTGCTCAGAACCGCAGCTGTCCATACCAAGCTTACTCCTGCTCAATCGACCCCCCACCCCACCCCCAAACCCTTTCACACGTACCTGCACGATCCTACGCGGCCGCACCGACAAGGTGGGGAAGTTGCCGCGGCCGTGAATAGGGACGGCTTCCTCGAGGATCTGGTCCAGCCGTTGCACCTGCTCCCAGCTGAGCACGCTGAAGCGCCCATCCCCGTCGCTGCTGGGCTGCTGCTGCTGCTGCTGCCCCGAAAGCCCAGCGCCCGTCACCGCAGCCGCCGACCCTGTCGTATGCATAGTGACGACGCTCTCTCCCCTGAGAAGAAGCGAGATACTGAACGCGGGCGAAGGAAAGCAGGCTGAGTCTCCGAGGAAACCCACCGAGTGAAATGCGAAAAAAAGTCAAAGGAAAATTCCAGAAGGAGGAAAACTCAGAGAGGCAAGTATGCAAGGGGACTGGAGGGGGCGGGGAAAGGCGTGATCGCAGATATGAAACAGCCAAGTCTTCCCCTCCGCCTCCTGTCCCCTCCTTCAGCCGCGCCTGCAAACCTTGAGTAGTACTGCAGGCTCTAGAATGCGTGCCCTTATCTTATATATCTCGCGGGGACGCGGCGCGATTGGCTCCACGCTTCCATCCAATCCCTGATGCTTTGTGAAAGTTCCGGGCGCTCTCATTGGAAGCAAAAAACCACAATGGGCTTCATTGCCTCGCCAATTAAAATGGGGATGGGAGGAGGGGGAGGGCGGCGCGGTATAAGACGGGGCTTGAAGCGGAGAACTACACCTTCTTGGCTTGGACGTCAGAGGGAATCCTGACTGTGATTGGACAGCGAAGGGAAGGCTGGATTTAAAGAGACAGGCTATAGTCACAGCGGAGCTGGCCTCCGACGTAAAGCCTCGACTGCTCTGCTGTGCATTAAAAACTCAATGCGTATTATATGCATTGGAACATAGGGAGCTGCCTTATACCGAGTCAGACCATAGGTCTATCTAGCTCAGTATTGTCTGCACTGACTGGCAGCCGCTTTCCAAGCTTCCAGGCAGGAATTTTTCCCAGCCCTATCCGAAGATGCTTGCAGGAATTGAACCTGGGGATGTCTGCATACAAAGCAGATGCTCTATCACTGAACCATCGTCCCACCCCACCGCAGATCCCACCCGATCTCAAAACACTGATTTCAGGCGCAAGTTGTGGAAAAATGAAAACATCCAGTAAATTAGATGATGATGATGATGATGATGTTGATTGATTGAGGATGATAATTTTATGCTTCATTTACAAGCATGTCCACACACACACAAAACTGTATGTTTACAAATATGGAGATGTTATGTTCTGGCTCATCACCTGCCTGGGAATCACACCCTGGGAAAACACGTTTGCAGGGCTTATTGTGTGTGGAAGGAGATAAAGTTCTCTGCACATGCTTAGAGATTATCTTGTCACAAGGTGTTTTCCAAGATTGAGAACAGGTTCAACTCAAATTCTGGAAACAGAGGTAGCCCAAGGTAACCTGAGGTGGGATCATGCAAAATGCTGCCTTGCCTCAGGACTTTGTTGGGTCAGCCCCCTTTCAAAACCAACCTTTGCAAGCTTTGAAAGCCACAAGGGGTGGTGGGGGGAGAAAGGAGGGTTGCCAGCAGCAGCCTCTTCTCTCCTGGTGGGCGCCTGGCAGTGTTCCCTGTTACAGGGGAATTCCAGATAATATTGACTACAACCCCCAGCATCCCCAACCAAAGACTATTGCAGCTGGAGAGGATGGGACTTGTAGTCAACAATATCTGGTATTCCCTGTTACAGAGAATACTGCCCCCACCACCACCACCCCGGTTTCTTCTTCTCTTCCCGCCTGCCCATCTTTGCTGCAGAAGAACTGTAAGGACTTGGTGAAAAACCAAACCTCATCCTTATTATTTATTTATTTATTGAATTTTTATACTCAGGGCAACCTTAGCTGCTGCGTTATGTGTGAAGCCACCCTCTGTCTCTAGAAGTTAAAAAGAAAGCTAGAGATGTGACTTCTAAATGATGACAGTCAAAAGGCAAGGGGCCTTGAATATTTTGGAGCAGACTAGGCCCTCCCCAACCCTTCTAAGTTGGCTAAGACCATGTTAAGGTGATGATGAAACATGCTGGATTGGTGGACAGCATCTTCTTGGGAGATTGTTTTTGAAGATTAAAATATCGATGCAATGGTATATGAGATGTTAATGCAGGGGTTTTCAAACTTGGGTCCCCAGGTAGACTACAATCCCCCAGAGGGACTACAATTCCCATCATCCCCAGCCACATTGTCCCAGCCACATTGGCCTTTGGGAGCTGTAGTTCAACAACATCTAGGGATACACGTTTGAGAATGTCTGCTTAAAGGGCATCCCAGGTAGAATCAATGTTGTTCCTGAACACCTGCTTTAAAGAGTAAAGAGTAGTTTATTCCATATATATGACAAAATAGGCTCCTGCCTATAAATGCTCATGTACAATATATCTGTACGTTTTGCTTTTCAGGTGTCCCAAGACTCTTTCTTATTTTTGTTCCACTCAACCTCTTGATCTGGAGCCATTAAAAAAAAATAATAATGTCCAGGTGCTTTGAAAAACACCATTGCTGGTTCCTCTTTAAAATAGTTCTCCCTTCCTCTCATGTTTTTTTTTTTTTAATTCTGCTTGAATTGGCTTGGATAGGATGTGTTCTCTTGCAATATGTAAAGTGCTTTGAGCTCCAATTCGTTGTGTCTGTGTGCATGCATTATGCTTTTAATTTCCTTGTGGTGTTTCTGCTGATAGAGTGTACTGACAAACTGTTTATTGTCACATTGTTCAATATTAATTCTTCCAGGAGTGGAGAATGGCTCCTTAATGCAAACACATTGTCAGTCCCACTGATTTCAACAAAGATGCTTCACGCATCTTGATATAATTGTTGTGCAGATTGTCAGATGGCAGGCATGATGCACTTCAGCTTCTTTACAGGTAAAGTAATGTTTGAAGTGCTGTCCCCTTGACTTAAGATGCACACGTTCTGAGTGAATTCCAGAGTTCAGAAATCTTGGCAGTAGTCTGACTGCTCAGGCAACAAAAACATAGGGTTGTCATGTCCCCCGGAATGTAGGGTAGCCCTCGGATTTTGGCTCCTCCACCGGGCTGCCATATTCCACCTGGATTTATATGGATTTCAAATGCGTGGCTGCCCAGATTTTACTCTGGATCCAATCACAGGGGAGGGCAGAGAAGGAGGGGAAAGTGTACAAATCTGTCAAATAAATAAATAAATAAATAAATAAATAAAAATGCAAATTAGTTGATGCATGATTTGCATAATATGCAAATTAGGCCATTCGGATGTGGGAAGCTTGAATATGACAACCCTAACCTGGGTGCTTTTAAAAGTTCTCTCTATTTAGCAGGTAGGGAGCAACTGGCCCTATCCACGCCCAGCACAATAGCCCTACAGTGACTGTTGTTTCTTTTTAGATTGTGAGCCCTTTGGAAACTTTTGTTGAAAAGCAGTATATAAATGTTTGTAGTAGTTATTATTATTATTATTATTTACATTTTATATCCCGCTCTTCCTCCAAGGAGCCCAGAGCGGTGTACTACATACCTGAGTTTCTCTTTCACAACAACCCTGTGAAGTAGGTTAGGCTGAGAGAGAAGTGACTGGCCCAGAGTCACCCAGCTAGTTTTATGGCTGAATGGGGATTTGAACTCGGGTCTCTCTGGTCCTAGTCCAGCACTCTAACCACTACACCACGCTGGCTAGTTGTAGTTGTTTAATCCATGAGCCAGGCCCACAAATTCTAGCCATCAGTACCATCTCTGGGGACGAATGCTCATAGTGATTTTTGGCTAACCCTAACCCACTAGAGATGGAAAATAGGTGATAACATTCTTGCAACTTTCTCACCTCTCCTTTATCCATATCCTCAAAAGATTAGGGTAAAATTGCAGTCATGTTTGCACAGAAGAAAGGTTCAGGGTAACAATGAAGAAACTGTTGTACTCTCTCCATGGAGTAATCTTTGGAGGATAATCCTGCCAATTCTCATTTCCATTGATAAAAAATTTATAATTGTTTTGGGGTTTTTAAAACTGCTTTGAAACACCATTGCAGATCTGGCTGCTGCAGGTCCAATGGTCAGGACAATAAAAGCATGAAAACTCACTGAAAACCTTTGTATTGCAATGCTCTTACTGCTTTTCCATCTCTAGTGGTATAGACCTTGTCAAAAATCTCAGTGAGCATTTGGTCCACCTGCAAGTGTGACATACCATCTCCTGGAGCTTTTCCAGAAAACAGCCTTTATTTTAGGTTTACTGTGAGGCTTTACTATGAGTTCGAAGCTGCCCCCCCAAAACGACGCAAAAAGTTGATTTATTTAGCCTGATATAAATCAGGCTGCACTCAATAAAACCCCGAAATCATATGTGAAGTGCAGGGTAAATTTGGCACACACACCTCCATTATGGCGAACTAAAAGCCGGGTGTGAAAAACTTCCTGCCAAGTTGAACCTACCTGCCATGTATTGTAAACACAGAAATTTCCATTTCAGAAAAAGTGGGCTTTTTGTTTCTATCATGGTAGGACCCAGGTTCTTTGATAGAGTCAGGGGCGTAACTATAATAGGGTAAGGGCAGACAGTTGTCTGGGGGCCCACTGCCTTGCCCCCCCCCCAAGGCAAGTCACATGACTGACTCCCCCAGCCACGCACCCGCCCGGGCTTCCTTTAGTTGTATTCATCCTCTGAAATTGATGTGAGTGTTACGACCTGGAGCTACCAGAGCAGCATGTCTTTCTCTAGTACCATTAAATGACTCACATGTCCACAATTTACAGAACCTTAAAAAAAAATAATTTAGGTTGAGCCGAGCTTCGGGGGGGGGCATTTTAAAATCTTGTCTCTGAGCCCACTCCAACCTTGCTACACCCCTGGATAGAGTGATTGGTGGGATGAAAGATACGAAAGCCTGAGAATCCCTGGTTTAGTGTGCCTTCTATAGAAGAATCCACCCAGTGGGATAGAGCACCTGGTTTCTAAGCAGAAGGTCTCACATTCAATCCCTGGATAGGGCTGTGAAAGATCTCTCCCTCTCTCTGAACCGCCTGCCCGCATCTGAATGCTGCCGCTAAAGCAGCCTGTGCTGAGCTAGGTGGATCCATGGTCTGATTCAGTACAAGGGAGTGTCCTGTGTTCAGCCTAGATGCTTCTGAGTGAGTCACTGATCTGGACATGCCTCTTGCTTCAAAAGAGGCAAGCCCAGAGCAGTGACTCATGCAGAGCTGCAAAAGGCAGCCTCCTTTGAAAGTGGGCAATTATGCCATGTTTCTGCATCAAGAGTGCTTGAAAGATCTAATTACCCATGATGATGCAGAACAGCACTGGAATGACCTCCCCCTCCCTGCCATGGGGGCTGATGGGAAGGAGAGCAGCACACCATGAAAGCAGCCTACTCGGGGTATGCCGCAGGAGCCTTTATGCAATTGATTAATTATTTTTAATTAATAGTGCACCGTTTGGGAATTGCTAGTACAGATAACAGAACAAAGAGATAACAAAGATGGCTGCAGATCTCTAAATATTAGCTTTCATTAGATGTGACAGAAGGCAAACATCAGTGATCCATCCTGCCCCTTCCCTGCTACCCACTATTATTATTATTATTATTATTATTATTATTATTAAATTTACAGTCAGACAGGTGTTATTGACTAGTTTGTTTGATCCAGACATCGAGTCCTTCCCAAGGACCTGGGATGGCTGGATTTTATTGTCAATGTTGTTGCTGTTGTTATAGATATCGTCGCAGAATATAGGCTGTTCCCAGTAAAGCTGCTTTTTGTAATTGGCTGATGGTGATTTCTGTGGCCCCGATGGTGCTGAGGTGCTCTTCAAGGTCTTTTGGAATTGCACTTAGGGAGCCAATTACTACTGGGATTCTTTTGGTCTTCTTCTGCCACAGCCTTTCAAGTTCAATTTGTAGATCTTTGTATTTGGTGATATTTTCTATTTCTTTTTCTTCTATTCTTCTTCTCTTATTATTATTATTTCTTGTTTACACAATCAGACAGGTGTTATTGACTGGTTTGTTATTGTTATTGTTATTATTATTTCTTGTTTACACAGTCAGACAGATATTATTGACTGGTTTGTTTTATCCAGACATTGATCGGACCTGGGCTCAGAATGGTGTACATGCTTATTTAGTGTGTGGGTAGAAGAGATTCCCCTTTCAGCCATGGCCAGTATTACCAGTTCTCCAGGAACTGACATGAATTTCCTGGGGTTAGGAGATGGGACCATAGCTCAGTGGTTGACCATCTACTTTGCATGTGGAGAAAGCTCCTGTCCTGTACCCTAGGAAAGCTGGTCTTCTAGTAGCAAGCATGAATTGTCCTCTTTGCTAAGCAGAGTCCACCCTGGTTTGCATTTGAATGGGAGGTTACAGGTGAGCACCATCAGATATCCCTCTCAGGGGATGAGGATGTTCTGGGAAGAGCACTTGCATGCAGATGGTTCCACATTTCCTCCCTGGCATCTCCAGATAGGGCTGGGAGAGATTCCTACCTCTAACCTTGGAGGCGTCACTGCCAGTCTGTGTAGGCAATACTAAGCTTCATGAACCAATGGTCTGACTCTGCATAAGGCAGCTTCCTCTGTCCTTAGGTATCTCCAGGAATAGCATCAATTAACCCTAATTGTGGCACTGTTGTGATAACCTGCTCTTCCTAGGGTGGCACGGCGTGCCCAGCGCCCCATTAATTAGGCAGCTTTTGCTGCCTGGTACAGGCTCCTTAGGAGGGCCTTTGGGAATTAGGTTACCTGATTCTGGGGAATTGTTGCTGCCTTCTGATCCTGCTCTTGTTGCCTTTGTGGTTCCTTATGCATTTTTGAGATCTGGATCATTTCACTTCCTTTTGTCATGCTTTTTTGATTGACGTCAGACATTTGTTGGCTTTTGTTTATCACATTGGATCTCTTGTGAGATGGTGGCAGAAGATGAGCCTGAAATAAATTCATAAAGAGAAGAGTTTGAAGAAGAATAGAGAGGTGGCCTTGGAGTTAATTAGCTAGCATTTAGGGGTGTGAACCCAGCAAAGGCTCATTAACTCGGTGGAAAAACTTGTGTAGGCAAGTCTTTGTAGTAGGGTGATTTATTTGTTAGAGGAACATGGTGAAACCTTGCACGTTTCTTCCTTGGCTGTAAACATCCAACAGTCCAGGAAGTGTCTTTTTATCTTGTGGATGCCATTACAGGCATAATGATATTTTGTATTTGAGTGGAATGCTGTGGATATATTGTGGCACACTGTTTACCTCCATAACTCTACACCAGGGCTCCTCAACTTCAGCCCTCCTGCAGATGTGAGCCTACAATTCCCATAACTGGCCTGGCTATTGGCCACTATGGCTGGGGATTACGGAAGTTGTTCAAAAACAGCTGGAGGGTCTAAGCTGAGCAGGCCTGCTCTACACACAAGCTCAGAAACCTTCAGTTGCTCACAGGGGTGTAGCCTCCATTATGTGAATGGGTTCAAAGAACCTGGGCCGCCAATGGTAGGGGCCGCTGAAGCCCCCAGGGATGTGTGGCTCAGGCTCTGGAAGAGCCCTGAACGAAGCCACCCCACCCCCGCCAGGGCTACCGGGAGCCCCGAGCGAACGCTTGCCGATCCTGAAAAGGGTCAGCAAGCGCTCGCTCGGAGCTCCCGGTAGCCTGGAGGGGGGGTGTCGTTCAGGGCACACCCCGTGTGCATGATGTCACACGCATGGGATGTCAGCAGAGGGGCTGCCAGGCAGGGCTGGACCCAGACCGCCTCTTGCATGAACAACTGCACTTGGTTGTTCATTCCATCCATCCATCTGGGAGAAGACCTGGTCTTGTGGCAGCAAGCATGAATTGACCCCTTTACTAAGTGTGGTGTTTTCGGTTAATCCATTCCTTGATCCAGGTCAGCTTTTGAATGGGACTTTAGAGACTTGTATTCCAGTCCTGGAGTAGAGGCTAACAAAACAGCTCGCAGCAAGAGCACTGAAAAAGCAGCCTGCATTTGCTTCTCTGTACATCACATCTATGTCATTAAACAATTAATATTCCTGATTCCACTCCACTGCTTTGTCCTTGCAGACCACAACTCTTTCCCTGGGATGCTACACTAAGCATCCAAGTGGGTCACAGTGGAAGGGGAAAAGCCCTTTCAGGCCTCCTTTTCCACTGCCTGCAGCATTTCCAGACAGCAGGCTTTACCACAGGCTTACCGTGAGGCTTTAAAATCGGGGTAAGTCTGGCCAGTCTGGCACACCCTCTATTCTGGAGGAGAATCACGCTAAAATCCCTGTCCAGAAATGCTCCTGGGAGCAGACTCCATGCGGATGGAGCAGCAGTGCAGTGGGGCAGGTGGTGGTTGGCAGCTGGCCAGCAGGGGGAGGGAGGAGGGAAGAGCTCATAAGCATCAGCTCAGTATTCACAAGCCCTGATTCTCTGTACATAGTGCCAATCTGAATATGGGTACAGTGTCTTATATTATATTATTTTTTTAAATTTTTTTTACCTGTAGCCCCTTTGGGGGGCTTCCTAAAGGCTGTGGGGAGGGGGGTTGCAGAGGTTTCCCCTCACTCCGCTGGCCTCTAGGGCCTCGCAGGGACCATTTGAGCATGTCTGGTGGCCAGTTTTAAAAATAATCTTTTTTTAAAGGCCACTGAAAACAAAATGGCCACCGCGCATGCTCAAATGGCGTCTGCAAGGCCTGGCATGACCTAGGGCCTCACAGAGGTCATTTGAGCATGCACGGTGGCCATTTTGTTTTTGGCAGCCATTTTTAATTTTTTTTTTAAAAAATATTACAAAATGGCGCCCCTTTCAAGTGGCGCCCGGGGCACGTGCCCTGCCTGCCCTACCCTAGATATGCCCCGATTCCTTTTCACTGCACCAAGAATGTGCTGCTTATGCCAACCAGACCAAGACCCAGAACCGCCCCGCTCTGCATGGAATGCTGCCTCCCTGCCTGGCCCCACGGCACCTAGGGATGTCATTTACGAAACCATAGCTGTGATCAGGTACCAAGAGCAGAGGTGGGGGAGGAAGAGGGCGAAAATATGACATACGCATTAGAAGCATGTTGAAATCATAGATCTTGGAGCCCTGTGACATCAAAGGAGGCCTAACTTCCACCAACCTGCTACTAGAGACATGCGACATCTGGATGAGCATAAAAGGAACTCAAACTGTGAAGCTTATCAAAAGGGAAGCAATCAAGAGATAACAGGGTAATGGTCTGTAATTTACCTACTAAGGTAGAAGATAAGAGAAGCACTGAGGAAGAGGTGTAAAATTAGCCCAAGTCAGACAGCTTTATGTTGCCAGCCCAGTGTGGTGTTTTTTGGTTAATCCATTCCTGGATCCAGGCCAGCTTTTGAATGGGGCTTTAGTTCCCTGTATTCCAGTCCTGGAGTAGAGGTGGGGCTAACAAACAGCCAGCAGCAAGAGCACAGAAAGGCAGTCTGCACTTGCCTCTCTATAAATAATATCTGTTGCATTCAACTATTAAGGTCCCTGATTCTACTCCACTGCCCTCTCTCCCGCTGTTGCTCCCCTGCAACTGGTATTCAGAGGCACCCTCTCTAGAGCAGTGGTTCCCAACCTTTTCCCTTATGTGGACCACTGTGGCGACATGAAAAGCTTTTGTGGACCACCACATAAGCAAGCCATTTTAAACACTTTTAACACAGCCTATGTTTTACATCATTCGGACAATGGTTTTTCCCATGACACTCTACGGATGCAAAAGCTGGATTTTGAAGAAGCAAGATAGAAAAAGCATTGACGCTTTTTTGAACTTTGTGCTGGAGAAGACTTTTGAGGATACCATGGACAGCCAGGAAAAATGGATCATAGAACAAATCAATCCAGAATTTTCACTCGAGGCACAAATGACCAGGCTCAAACTATCATACTTCGGACACATTATGTGAGGATCCAGCTCCCTTGAAAAGTCCATAATGCTGGGGAAAGTTGAAGGAAAGAAAAGAAGATGATCAGCAGCAAGGTGGATGGACTCAATTACAACAGCAATGAATGCACCACTGAGAGACCTTAAAGGCCAAGTTGAAGACCACTCATCCTGGAGAGAATCTATCTATGTGGTCGCTAAGAGTAGACACCAACTTGATGGCACTTAATCAATCAATCAATCAATCAATGTCTTACAGGAGTCAAATCTATAGGGGTAGATAACACGTAACCAATGAGAAATAATAGAGAGTAGTTTGTTTCATACATCTGACAAAATAGATGTTGGACTACAACTCCCATAATTCCTGACCATTGGCCACTGTGGCAGGGGAAGATGAAAACTGTAGTCCAAAACCAGCTAGAGGGCTGAAGTTGTGCAGTCTGCCTTCAAGTAAGCAGCTAGTTTCTGCTAAAAGGGATGATTTAATATTTTAGTGACACTGTGGCACTTGTCCTACTCAGTTAACAGTCATGAGAATAGCTCTAATAAATAAGGTGGTTCCTTGTCCCAAAAAAACTCACCATCTAAAAAGAAATATAAACCACTGGAGGGCTGCTGTGCTGGGGTTGGATAGGGACAGTTGCTCTCCCCTGCTAAATATAAGAGAATTGCCACTTTAAAAAGTGCCTCTTGGCTCAAATAGCAGCTGTTACCTTTAGTGAACCCCCTCTTTTCCTGCCACTATGCAGGAAAAGGGGGCACAATCACGATCCTATTCCAAGGCACAATCCAACATGAAGCTGTGATGCACGCGTCCCATTGAAATAGACAGAAGGAGGTATGCCAGATGCATAGGTGGCACATTTGCTTCAGTGGGACTTGCTTAGGAGAGCAGTTCCCTGCAGGATGGTGCCTTGGTGTCATTAAGGACTGCAAGCTGTTTATATAATTGTAAATTATTAATGACAGATTACAATAAAGCCTAGACACTCGCTGCATAGCGCAATAAAGCCGATACGTGTGGCCACACAAAAAGAGACACGTTCCAGGCCTTGCCAAACATGAAGCCCATATTCTGTGCACGCTGCAGTTTTGATCTGCCTTGTGACTGTGACACATCTTTGCTTCCAAGGTGGCCTGTGAAGGAGCTTTTACAGAGGCCCTCTTGCACATCCTGCCACCGACTGGATAGTTAAAGGACAACATCTGGGGTTTGCAGCAAGTGATGGCAACTCTGGCCTTAATGCCCCTCCCTCAGTCGCCATTGAGAGCCAATGCTTGGGAATGGTGTAGAAGAACAAAATATAACCCTGTGCCATGATCCTATGGACTGCCATATTGGTCAGGTCTTGCCATCTGCTTGTTGTACTCACATGTATATCCCACCATTCTTCCAAGAAGCTCAGACTGGTATACATGGAGATTGCTCAGGGCCAATACGTGCAGCAGATGGACCTAGGCACTTGCCTAGGGTGCCAGATCTTGGGCAGCGCTGGTGCTGCCACCCTCACAGTGAATAGCTGTGACGGATCCCAGTGGCAGCTGGAGTGGGGGTGGGGGTGGTGAAGAAGCAGACTATACCTCTAGCAATTGGTAAAATTTATAGACCTGTCCTGGTAGCCATTTGAGGGGCTAGCCTGGTAAAACCTTTTTTTAAAAAGAACATTTTATATCCCGCTCTTCCTCCAAGGAGCCCAGAGCGGTGTACTACATATTTCGGTTTCTCCTCACAACAACCCGGTGAAGTAGGTTAGGCTGAGAGAGAAGTGACTGGCCCAGAATCACCCAGCAAGTCTCATGGCTGAATGGGGATTTGAACTCGGGTCTCCCCGGTCCGAGTCCAGCGCTCTAACCACTATACCACGCTGGCTCCATTTTGCCAGACTGACCCCTCAAACGGCTGCTATGCATGCACATTGGACAGATGAGCAACAGTGGCAGGGCACATAATGGGAATGGACTCTGCAAAGTGCTGGGCAGGGTGGCCGTGGTGGGCATAATTTTATGGTGTTTTTTTTTTAAAAAAAACCACCAATAATTTTAAAGGTGTAATCTGCTTCCTCATTGTCCCCCATCCCAGCCAATGACAGCTGCCAAGTATGACTTTGGCACCCCCTCCATTCCGTCACAATTATATTCTGCATGGTACAGAATATAATTCTAACAGAATGAGGGTAGGGGTGCACCAAAGTCATACTTGGCCTGGGGCACCAAGAACGCTAGGGCCAGCCCTGAGAGATTGCCTTCTATTACCTCATACGAGCTCTGTGAGATAGGTTACGTTGAGCAGAAGTTCTCAAAATTGGGCTCCACAGTATAGTTGGACAACAATTCCCATTTGGCCCATGTGGCTGGGGATGATGACGGGAGTTGTGGTCCAACAACATCTGAGGACCGAGGCTTGAGAATCCCTGGACTGAGGGACAGTGACTGGCCCAAGCAGTGTTAGCTCAAGGCCTCTGCACCTGAGGCAGGGTCCCAGATGCTCACTCTTCTGTGCACCCTCCTCCCCTTCCCTCTTTTTTGAAAAAAAAAAATCTGGGGGCAGAAGGGCATCTTGTCACCCTTCTGACGACTCAATAACCTGCTGCGTGAAGCAGCCGCCTCACCTTGCCTCATGGAAGGGCCACCCCAGCTCCCAAGGTCTGCCTGCAAATTTATCAGCCGAATGGGGAGTTTCCACACTCCAGATCCAACATTTCTCCACAGTGGTTCACCGTTTGCTTCTTCTTGGCTTGGGAAGTCCTTTTGGAAGCTTTTCTGGATCCTTCTTGGAATATAAGGAAGACATCTGGTAGTAAAGAGCAACAATAAAATTATTAGTGAGGAGAAGGGGAAATACAAATTCCCGGAGGGAAAGGCCGTGTCTGTCTGTTGGTTACATAAGATGTAGGTTGCTATCAGCTTCAGGGAAGGAGAAGGTATTCTAGGTGCCAAAGCAAGCAGCCTTGTCTCATGGAAAACCACTCTGTGGTCAATATTTATCAAAGGTAACTATTTAAAAGAGACCATTCCACCCTCAAAAAGATCAAGAAGGAAGGAAATAGATCAACTTTGGTTTCCCTCTCAACTAACTGCAATGGTGCTGAGAAGGCTCTTTAAGACAGAGCCATCTCTTAAGAGCCCTAGGAGGAAAGCACTGGAAAGGGCTGCACTTCCCAGCACTCTGTGCATGTCTCCCAAGATGGTGCAGAGGCTCAAGGGGGCTCAGTTTCTCTTAAAGGGACCCTGGCCGCTGGCGCCGGGCAAGGCACAGCATTGTATGGTGAGGATGGTCATCTCTGCATGGTGCTGGGGGGATTGTGCATAGTATTTGGCTTGGCTGAAACAGAGGTGCACCTAGGTAATTTTGGAGCCTGGACCTGAAGGCCTTTTGAGCCTCCCTTGCGAATTAAGCATCATCATGCTCCGCCAGGCAACCACACCACCCGGGACAGACTAAAGAGGATCTGGGTGAGGGGGCCCAGGGGTTTCTGAGGCCCTGGACTTCAGCCCCGAAGTCCAGGGGTAAGAACACCTCTGGGCTGAAGCTTCGCACAGGCCCAATAAACAATTGGTCAGGGGGCCTCACATAGGGTTGACGGGGGCTGCCTCTGGCCTTACAATACAAGAATACAATAAAGAACCCGGCCATAGATGAGTTCATCATTAAGACCAAGGCAACATAAACACAGGTGCCTCCCAGGCAGCGAATGTGGACCAAAGAGGTGGAGTGCTGTTGTATCTGAAAACCACCCTTCACAATCTGAGCTCAGTGCGCACTAGATTGCTCTTGCTGATTACCAACATGATGGCCTCATTTCAAACATGGGTGGTGGCCCTTTGGGAAAGAATCTCAAATATTTGCACAGATGCAGTGCAACAGATGCTATCATCAAAGGTGCACCTAGGTAATTTTTGAGCCTGGACTAAAAGGCCTTTTAGGGGGCCCCTACTGCTCCTGCTGCTGCCAACAGATAAGCTGCAATGCATTATTTTTTACACCAGAACATGCTCAGGGAAAACTAGAAACACTTTTTTCAAAAAGAAGATATTCTGAATAAGATACTTTCCACTGACTTGCAGAGAAATAGCACATTTTGCATGGACAATACTGCCACTTAAATTAGTGGGCCACTCAACATTTGGAGGGCCCCCAGGCCTGCACGGAACTTGACGTCTGCCCGGAAGTCCAGTCCAAAGAGCACCACTGGCTATCATGGAGTACATATGTAACATGGCCCTCTGAAATGGATGGTCCATGGGTTCTATGCTAATGAGGAGGGATTCTCATTTCTTATCTTAGGATACACGTTCTCCTTTCCAGAAGTCACTTCACAGGTATGTATGAGCAACAGCAGTCCTTTCATGAGGCAAGGTGGTTGCCTCAGGCAGCTGATGTGCCAGCAGGGTGGCAAAATGTACCCCACCTCCAATGGAGCAGTTCTTTGCAAGGACCTTTTCTGGAGGGGAAGGCTTGGGCTGTGTGTCCCACACTATGCACCCTGCACTGCCATTGACCTGCTATTGTGGCTGGGGATTATGGGAGCTGTAGTTCAACAACATCTGGGGGCGCAACCTTGGAGAAGCTGCTGCCAGTCTGTGTAGACAATACTGAGCTAGATGGACTTATGGTCTGACTTCGTAGAAGGCAGCTTCCTATGTTCCTATGACCGAAGTCTGAGAACACCTGCCTTAACACATTGTCTCCCCAACAAAAGTAGTTTCCATAACCATATCTCTCTATTGTATCAATGATTGTCGTATCTCATTGCATCTCTGAGCCTGGAAGTTTAGATGGTATCAAAGGAAGTGATGCAAACTGATTTGTATCTCGATGAATAGTGTGAGTCTGAATAATAACTTTACCTAGGAGAGTGTCTTCTTCTGCATGATCCCCACCGCACTTTGAGGTCATCAGGAGAGGTCCTTCTCTGTATGCCGCCGGCTTGTCTGGCGGTGACTCGGGAGCAGGCCTTCTCTGTAGTCACTCCTAGGCTGTGGAATGCGCTCCCTATAGACATTTATGGTTTAACATCTTTGCCAGCCTTCCAAAGAGCCCTTAAGACACATTTTTCCAGCCAGGCTTTTAGTACTTTCTGAATGTTTTAAATTTTTAAATTGCTTTTTTTTAACAGTTTGTTTTATTTTGTTTTTTCTTGTGCTCATTTTTGTGAACCGCATAGAGCCTTTGGAGACAGGGAGTGTACAAATTAAATACATAAATAAAATAATAAGGATCTAAGTTTTTATTAATATTTATAGATCACCTTTCAACAAGAGTTTTCAAAGCAGTTTACGTAGAATAAATAAATAAATGAAATGAAATGAAATGAAATAAATATTTGGCTCCAGGTGTGATTAGTCTTATATAGGAGGGGAGGGGGGAGGAGTCTCAGGCTGGTGCTATCTGGTTGGCTGATGCTCAGGTAAAGCCCATTCCTCCCTCAGCCTGACTGACAGACTCAGCAGCCAGGGAAATGCCACTGAGCATCAGTTAGGAGGAGAAGAGGCGGGAGGGATGCTGCCTGACGCTCCTCTCCTCTCTGTCCCTTCCCTCCTGAAGCTGACACAGAGTTGAAAATATCTTCAGTTTCAGGCGTGTATAGGGACGCTTTCTGAATCCTGCCCTTATTAAAAGGATAAGACTCTTATACTCCTTTCCCCCGTCATGTCCTTCACAGGCTTCTGTAGCAATTACATGAGGGGCAGAAGGAGAATAAAGCAGGTTGGGAGGACAGGGGCCCACCTTTCTCTTGGGGCCCATGCCAACTCTGCTACGCCCTTTAACATTCTGAACCAGCTGCATTCAATAGCCCAGCATGGTTTATTCTGAAATCTGTTTGAGCAGCTTAATTGGACTAAAGGAAGCTTCTCACCTTCAGAAGTGCCATGGAACTTCCTCTCTCTATCTTACATGTTTGCACAAGTGGCGGTTCTTTTCCTGCCGATGTTTTGTACACTCGCTGGAGAACAGCAATGCCTTCCAGGCAAAGCACTGTTGATTCTTCCCTTTGATCCTTGATATCTCACTTGATGGGAAAAGAAGCTTTAAAGGAGGCGGCTCTGGAATGCAAATGTCCTATAGCTAGGTGTACCTGTCCAGGAAAATGAGGTGTGGAATGTGCTACTTTTGGTTTCAGCTGGGGTGGGTGGGCGGCGGTTTGAATGCATCTCTATTTTTTTTTTAAAAAAAAAATCTTACTGCAGGTTTACTCAAATGTGGGTCCCAAATATCACTGGACTACGACTCCCATCATCCCCAGCCATTGTAGGGATGATGGGATTTTATTTGGGATCCGAAGCCTGAGGATGCCTGCCTTACTGCAAGTATAAAACTAGCACAGCCAGAAGAGGGCTGGGTTCTAACCCTTCTCCCTGATAACTAGTTTAGTAGGGTATGTTTAAAAGGTGTGAGGGAAGCATTCAATAGTATCTTCCATTTGCATTCTGAAGTGCTACAGTCCACTGTACAGTCTTAGGACTCATGTCATTTCTATTGCATGTCTATTGTATGTCATTTCTACTGCATGTCTGCTTCCTCCTGGGGCACAGCAAGTAGACTGCCATGCATATGGCATTCTAGTACAGGCAGGGAAACCAGCAGAGATCAGGGTGTAAGGACTTCAAAAACACAAAACCATTGTTGGAGTTGAAAGAGGTGTTGAGAAACCCGGGTCTTGCAGCCTCAGATCATGCTGTCCCAAAAGATCGGTTTTGAAATTCTGCATCTATTTTTGGATGCTGAACTCTAAAGGCATCTCAGTTCAAGCTCATCTGCAAATTGAGCCCTGGCCCATGTCTAAAATGTCTTGCTGAAGGGTCAGAATCAGAGGTGCACCTAGGCAATTTTGGAGCCTGGACCTAAAGGCCTTTTGGGGGCCCCCTACTGCTCCTGCTGCTGCCAATAGATAAGTTGCAATGCATTATTTTTTACACCAGAACATGCTCAGGGAAAGTTGCAAACTCCCCCGCCCCCCAAAGATATTCTGAATAAGATACTTTCCACTGACTTGCAGAGAGATAGCACATTTTGCATGGACAATCCTGCCACTTAAATCAGTGGACCACTCAGCCCAGGCCAGCATTTGGAGCCCCTCCCCCCGCCCAGGCCTGCAGGGGAGTGGACCTCCACCCAGAAGTCCAGTCCAAAGAGCACCACTGGTCAGAATACGTAGTACTTGCTCTTTATTAGCACCTCAAATGAACAGTGCTTTCAATTTTTGCAAGCTACATGTCAGAGTCTGGCTCCTTTGGACAGTTTAGTTTGTATAAATACTTACTTGCTAGATTTGGACTGGAGTCCAAATAGCAAAGGTACAATTTTGTAGTTCACAAACTTGCAATCTGGCAGTGGCGGCTTTTTATCATGCCAGATCTGACACATGCATAGTGAGTCAGCAAAGGGGCAGACGTCAGAGAATCTGCTCCAGTTCAACAGAGAGGACTCTCTGGAGTGTCTTAAAAATCATTCAAGTCATTGTGACAAGCGGCATTAATGCAAGAGCTTATTTGGGCTATTCTGTTCTTAGATGACTCAAGACAATTGTATTGAAAATAAATAACACTTCTTTATTCCCCTTTAGTCCCCTACTAAATGAGCAGAGAGGCACCTTTTAAAAGTGGTGATTCTCTTTATTGAGTAGGGGGAGAGCAACTGGCCCTATTGAACCCCAGCACAGAATCCCTCCAGTGGCTGTTGCTGGTGTCTATCTTATGTTTCTTTTTAGATTGTGAGCCCTGTGGAGATAGGGAGCCATCTTTATTTTATTTCTCTATGTAAACTGCTTTGTGAATTTTTGTTGAAAAGCAGCATATAAATATCTGTTGTCAAACTGTTGCCTGCCTTGAGCTGTTGAAATAGGAACCCTATTCACACGTTATGTTCAACACTTGTACAATGAGTATACAGTGTACACAGTATAGAGAGCAATACACTGGTCCAGTTGTGCACATATTATGTGGCACTCATGTACACCATGCACTGTACTGTGCATTTGAGGGGGCTATACTTGAGCTCACTTTAAAATGAACGCAGATACATTCATTCACATGAAAACGCATACCAGTATACAGACATATGTACACTAATACAACAATAATGTCTGAACAGGGCAGTATTCTTCACTGTAAGGCCCAAGGGCAGTGCCCATTTAAAAGGGGGGCGGGGTAGGTTCACAAAGGGGCTGGTAGATTTCAGTGAATTTCATACGAATAAGTTCAGCATTGCCTAATGTGTTTGGAGCTGAAATGCTCTTCTTCAGAGGCAATACTAAAAATAATAATATATTTAATTTAATATAAAATCTTTAAATATTTAACTTTTTAAGTTTTAGATTGTTATTGATTGGTTTTAAACTGTTTTTAGCATTTAATTGATTTTAATGTTTTGTTTAGTGTTTTGTTGTTGTGAACCGCCCTGAGACTTTGGTTTGGGGCGGTATACAAATAAGTTAAATAAATAAAATAAAATAAATTACGAAGATTGTATACATATGTAGTATGATTTTAAAAGTATCAAAATATGAACATGGTAAGTGTAAGGATAAGAGAGGATTTTTATTTAAACTATTTGCTCACTAATCCTAATCCGGATGTTATTGATATCATGGCCAAATATTGTTATATAATATGCCAAATGCATATAAATGTAGTCTGATTTTATATTATCATCTTATTATTATTATTATTATTATCATCATCATCATTATTATTTTAATATTGTTGTATTGCTGGTCTACGACCGAAATAAAGTTTTACACTGATAAAACCAATCATAACACAATATGTAATCTATCCAAATGTTAAATAAATAATGAATGTTATTTGGCCTTAAAAACACATACTCTTATGTCATAATATAAAAGTATAACAATAATACTAAATTGTAAAAAACACATAAAGCTAAAAATATATTAAAAAATAACCTTGTAAAGTGTCAGTGCAGCCAAACATCTGATATAAATAATTAAACTGGGGTGGTTACAAGAATGAATTAACTAGCACAGAAGCCTCTTATAAGAGGTATTGTGTTAGGATTGGTTTTATCCTTATATTATCACGTTCATATTTTGATACTTTTATAGTCATCGTATCACATATGTATAAACGCTTTGAAATATATTCTGTACATTGCTTTTTAGAATTGCCTTTGAAGGAGAGCATTTCAGCTCAAAATGCATTAGGCAATACCGAACTTATTCATATGAAATCCATCAGTAATAAGATATGTTAAATAAATTCTACCAGCAGCTTTGGGAGTCTCCCCCCACCACCACCCACTTAAGGGAAATGGAGCCCTCTTTACACACACACACACACACACACACACACACACACACACACACACACACATCCTATGTGCCACAATAGAACATCATCCTAAATTATTTTTTGAAAGGTTTTGTAAATTGTGGACGATGCAAGTCATTTAGTGGCACTAGAGAAAGACATGCTGTTCTGGTAGCTCCAGGTCTTAACACTCACATCAATTTCAGAGGATGAATACAACTGAAGGAAACCTGGGCGGGTGCACGGCTGGGGGAGTCAGTCATGTGACTTGCCTCTGCCCCCCCCAAGGCAATGGGCCCCCAGACAACTGTCTCCCCTTGCCCTATTATAGTTACGCCCCTGGCCTGGAAGTGTAGCCCCTCCCAGTGCTTTCCTCCTAGACCTTTTCAGAGAGGTCTAGGAGGAAATCTCTTTTAAAGAGCCCTCCCAGCCCTCCCACTAAACACATTACTACACGGAGGTCAGCAAAGTGCGAAGTGGTTCTCACATTGAAGGTTTTTTGCCCACTTGAAAAATACTGAATACGAATAGGGTAAGTTGTAAATCTAAAATCTACATAAAATCAGTAAAAAAATCTACATAAAATCATATCTAATCTACATAAAATCAGTATTTCCAGTTATTCTAGTTCAAAAGTCCCCGCAGCATGTTAAAGACACATTTGCTCACCCAGGCTTTTAAACAGATACTAGCTGATCCAGCACAGAGCTTCTGCACCCCTAGTTTGCTGCCACTGCTGCCTTCTCCCCCGACCCACCCCACCGCCGCTTTTTTGCCTGCCCGCCCCACCCATCTTCTTCTCCCCCCACCCGCAGCCCCCTTCTTCTTGTTGTTCCCCGCCTGCCCCCATCTCCTTCTTTTGCACAACCTGCCCTGCTTTCTGGCTGACCACCTGCCAGCCAGTTGCAGCCACTCGGCCGCTTGCTGGTCGCGGCCATTCGCCGCCATTTTCTTCGGCCGGCCACCACCCCCGTATTCTTTCTCTGGCCCCATGGCTATCCGGCAGCTCTCCAAACTCTCGCAAGAGCTGCCACACATGGGAATAGCCACGGGTACGTCTTAGAGAAATAAATATAAAGAAGAAGATTGTTTTAATAGTCTTTAATGTTTTAAATTTTAAATTATTGTAATGTTTCAAGCTTTTTATTTTGTTGTAATTTTGTATTATTTTATTGTAAACCACCCAGAGATGCAAGTTTTGGGCGGTAGACAAATATGTCAAATAAAATAAAATACTGCCATTTTCTGCCGGAGCAGGCAATGGCTTCATCGCCCTTTGAATTCTCATGTAGAATTTAGGAAGGTGAACAAAGCAAATGTACCACTCATCTATATTCCATTTGACAATTGACAGAAGATGAGCAGAGGCCAAGGCAAACGATGCTACATCAGCCTATCAAAGATTAGTATCTAATAAATTAGTGTATTGCTTCAATGTGCATCATGTTGGTATTTATTGGACTGGCAAGAGCTAAAAGGGGGAGGTGAGCCAGCACTTGTGAGTTCTATTAATAGCTCTGTCGCAGACTTCCTCTGTGACTGCAGGCAAGTCATTTGACCGCTCTGTGCCTCAGTTTCCCTCTGCATGCAATGCAATTAACAACACTTAACATCTACCTACACCTCACATGGGGTGTAGCGAGACTTAATGAATGCTTGTAATATGTTTGAAGATCCAAAGATGAAAGGTGCTGGAGCTGGGCAGGTGGTCATTACCAAAGGAAAGGCAGTGACACAGGATGATGGAACAACACTAAATGCCACTGTGAACTGTTTAGGAATCAACAACAAGCCACAAGCGAGGGTGACAACAGTGACATCTGCTGGGAATTAGGGCTGTCAGTGCCTCCACTCTGGGACGAAGCCAGCAGCCAGCTAAAGGAACAAAGCTAAAGGAACAGAGCTTTTAAAGGAACCTCCCTTGGCTCTGTGTGTGTGTGTGTGTGTGTGTGTGTGTGTGTTCTTGCTTGCCCATGTACTACAATACATAATTTGGCTTACTTGACACTGAAGCACTTTCGAAAACTAAAATAAAAGCAAAGAAAATCATCGAGGCAAAGAAAAAACCCTGAAAATCTGCCATCAAGGTCAACTGAAAGCTCAAATCATGCTAGATGGTAGGAGGAGGAGGGTGTTTCCCTGAACCCAGGTTCTTAACTCTTAACGAGGGAGGTGAGAGGGCTCAAGCATCTGAAGCAGAAGGCCTTACATAATCCCAGATGTGTAGGAGCTGGCTGTGGTTACAACCAGGATGGCAAAATCACTCTGCAGATTCTCAAAGGTCCTCAGCATTCCTGTTTCACACACCCTATGGCCTGTCACTGAATTTAGGCAATTGGGCTATGCCTTGATGAGCTGTGGCTTACGATCCAGCCATTCAGAGCACCTTGCTGATGCTCTTCTTTTAAACTAGCACGTTGCCTGCCACTGCAGCAGAGGATGTATGTAAAGGAAAGCAGCGTGTGTGCGTGCACTAAGTGTTCCCATCTGACCCACTGATGGAAACCCGGCGAACTAGCATCAGGCTGGTTCTGTGCCCACTGCAACACTGTTCCAGTGTACCTTGCTTGACTTTTACTCATAGAAATGAATGGCAGCCCATCCCATAATATAGGAACATAGGATACTGCCATCCACTGAGTCCATCTAGCTCAGTAGTGCCTACTCTGACTGGCACCGACTCTCCAGGGCTTCAGGAAGAAGTTTTTCTCTGCCCTACCTGGGGATGCCAGAGAAGATATTGAATCTGGGACCTTCTGCATGGAAAGCAGATGCTGTGCCACTGAGCTACAGCCCCATCCCTTGCAACAAGCTGCCGTATACCGAGTCAGACAATTGGTCCATCTAGCTCAATGTTGTTTACACTAACTGGCAGCAGCTTCTCCAAGGTTTTCGGTGGGAGTCTTTCCCAGCTGCATTCAGCAGGAGTCATGCAAAATGGCATCTGACACTATTTGCACAGCTCTACCCATTCCGCTGCATAGCTCTGCCTGTGTCCTAGGTTTTGATCACACTACAGTGTGACAGTGAGCCAAAGTGCACGTTAGAATAGTTATATTGTTTGGTCTCATGTTAGGTGTGTGTGTGTGTGTGTGTGTGTGTGTGATATACATACACATGTCACGTGTGTGTGTGTGTGTGTGTGTGTGTGTGTGTGTGTGTGTGTGTGACACACACCTGCAAAAACCCACTAGTCTACTAGTCTGTGACGAGTGAAAAATGATGCCTGGCGAGTGAAAAAGATCCTGATGAGCAATTTACTAACATAGCTTGGGTAAAATATTCTCTCCCCCCGCCCCCTCCACCCCATCATAGCTGGGTCATGAACAGCCAGCTGGGAGGATGCAGGACAAAAGGACAGAGCAGGGCCAGGAAAGCAAGGTAGGCAAACCAAGGGTTACGCTGAGTAAGGTGTGCTGTCAAGTCAATTTCAACTCCTGGCGCCCACAGAGCCCTGTGGTTTTCTTTTGGTAGAATACAGGAGGGGCTGACCATTGCCTCCTCCCGCACAGTTTGAGATGATGCCTTTCAGCATCTTTCTATATTGCTGCTGCCCGATATAGTACCAGCAGGAATTCGAACCGGCAAGCTTCTGCTTGTTAGTCAAGCATTTCCCCGTAGTCAATCAGAAATTCAGGAACCAACTGGTAGCCAAAGGGACACACCAGAGATCAAGCTGATCAGATAGTCAGGAAGCAGGCAAGTGAGAACCAACACATCAGAAGCAAGGTGCCTCAATACTGAGGCAAGGCTAGCTTCAGGCAGGAAATTCTTATACTCCTCTTCAGGAAGAGAGCTGCCAGATGACTGGATCAGGTTAAGGCTGATTTCCGGGGCCTATCCCACACTTAATGTTACATCTGGGTCATGGGTAGCTAACCAGGAAGATGCAAGTCTGGAGGGGGACCGGACCAGGAGAGCAAAGTAGACGGATGAGAAGGTCAAGGCAGGTAGTCAGTCAGAAATACGGGGACAAAATGTGAGCTAGAGGTCAAGCCGAGTAAACAGTCAGGAAGCAGGTAGAGGGAGAACCAACACAACTAGAAGCAAGAAGCCTCAGATACTGAGGCAAGACTTGTTTTAGGCAGGAAGTTCACAGTCACGAATAGGAGTAAATGCAGTTAGGTCTATGACTATGATGAATATACCACTCTTCAACCCAAGTTCTCAAAGTGGTTTACACAGGAAAAATACATAATACGTAAATGACTTAATTGAACTACCAGATTAGAGGCAGTCGACCTCTGAATACCAGTTGCTGCAGGGGAAACAGCAGGCTAATATGTTGATTAGGGATGCGCACTAAGTGTTTCGGCACTTCTATTTCCATATCCCCAGAGGCACAGGGGCAGAGCCTTTCCGTAAATGGGATCACCCTGTGTTTACCTTCAAAAACAGCAGATGGAAGGGCATGACAGTGGGCAAGGATGAACGCCCTTCTGTGACTTGGTATTTCCAGCTGGGTCAAATAAATATATCGGACCTGGGTGTGTGTGTGGGGGGGGGGGAGTGGGGATACCATGAACCTAGAGCTGTTCGAGGCCTGATATCCAGGAACCATACTTAGATCCACCTGGTATTCCATATCCAGGAACCAGGATCCTCTGTTTGGTTACCATTTTCATCTTGTCACTGCCCATAGCAAGGAGGTGAGACAAGAAAAAGCCCAATAGTGCCACCTTATTATCGCCTGCCCGCTAGCATGAGGATTGGAAATTGCCCTGCAGTATTAATGGGGCGAGGCCCTGTGGGCAAAGAGCAAATTTGAGCCAGTGATTGAGAACGGTCACTCAAACTTTAGTTTCAACTTTTATCATGCTGGTTTCCAGACACAGAGTGGCATTGGAGAGATGGCTAGGCACTTTTATGGCCGCTCTTAGACGTTTAGATTGGACGCGCTCCAATATACTAAAGTTAGAGGGGGGTCCTGAGTGAGCATCATAGAGTAATTGTGCAAGCAGCTTGGCTTCAAATAGTCTGAGTGCCGCCAGTACATATTGGCCACCTCCATTTCGAAGGAACCTCAAAATGGCAGTGGAGCTCCTCTGTGCCGCAAGGGCAACGTGTTCACAGTGGGCCTTTCTTGCACCAGAGGCCTGGTGGACCACCTCCAGATATGTAAAACAGGCAACCTGTTCGATTCTGTGTCCATCTGTACTCCAGCGGCGGATCTTTGGTCTTCTGGCGAAGGCCATGATCTTAGTTTTTTGGTAGTTTATTTCAAGTTGTTTATCTTTGCAATACTGTGACAAAGCTGCCAGCGCCATTCTGAGGCCTATAGGGGTCCTCGAGAGGATTGCAGCATCGTCAGCATAGAGTAGGATGGAGATGGATCTTTCAGCCAACTTGAGGTGTGTATGTGTGGAAATCAGAGTTATTCAGGCAGCTCACCTCACCATAGCATTGATGGAGAAGTTGAACAGGAGTGGACCTAGGATACAGCCCTGTTTGACTCCCTTCTGGGTCGGTACAGGGTTCGTGAGGGGTCCTTGAGGGCTACATCTCACTCTGAGTGTTGTGGAGGGCACGGATCAGAAAAAACAGACATCTATTGTGGTGGATTCAAGCTTTTCCCAAAGCTTAACGAGAGAGAGAGAGAGAGAGAGAGAGAGAGAGAGAGAGAGAGAGAGAGAGAGAGAGAGAGAGAGTGTCAAATGTAGCCTTGAGGTCTATGAAAGCAGTGTAAAGGAATGAAGAGATTAGAGGGATATTTTTCAATGAGATGTTGGAACACCAGGCACTGGTCAGTTGTAGATCTGCCTTCCCTAAAACCTGCTTGTTCGTCCGCCAGCCCTTCTTCTTGTTCTAGCCAGTCCTTGATCTCATCAGCTTACTTTCCTTAAAGAGTAGGCTAAAAATACCATAAAAGTGTATTGATGTTGTCAGAGGAATGGAAATGAAAACTGGCAGGAATGTTCTCCAATGACTACTCCATGGAAAGAATACAACCATGTGTTCATTGTTACCTTAAGCATTACCCTCTCCTCTGTGCAAAATGAATGCAATTTTACTGTTTGAGGGTAGGTAGAAAGAAGGGGTGAGAACACACAGAAAGTTGTAAGTGCAACAATGCTATCACTTATTTTTCATCTCTAGTGGGGTAGTCATTGCTACAAATCACTATAAGCATTTGTCCCCCAAGATGATATCAATGGCCAAAATTTGTGGGTCTGGCTCATGGGCCTCAAGATCTCTATGCTCCTGAATCAGGGTCCTCCCTTGGGTACACCCTCCTCATGCCTTCCCCTTTTTTAAAAAAAGGGGGGGGCAGGTTGGCATCTTGCTGCCTTCCCACCACCCTAATACAGGAGGTCTCGTTTTCCGTGGACTCATGGATCATAGTTTCACACATCCATGTTTGGGTCTTAGAAACCCGGTTTCTTTATCTGTGGATAGAAAAATAAGCAACATTCGCCTATCCACAGTTCCCAAGTGGTAGAAAATTATTTCCAATGTCATTTCTGCCCACCGTTTTGCAGCATGGAGCCATTTTGTGGCTCTCTTCCCTCTCCTCCCCCCAAAAAAATCTGCTCCTGTGAATATTCACAAACATTTGGAGTGGTTGGAGCCGGGGTGGGGGTGGGGGGCTTGCCAGAGACCTGGAGAGCAAGGTATTATGCTTTATTCCTCTTATTTCTGCTTTTCTTGATTATTTCTGGATTCCCATCGGAGTAAGATTTCTTTATTTGTGATGAGAATGGAACCCCCACGAATAAAGAGGGCATAGTCTGTCACCTAAAGTAACCACCTTGCCCCATGGGAGGGCCCTCCCCCCACCTACTGCTCTCTGCACAGGCTCCTGCAAGGTTCTGTTTCCTTGGGTTCCTCCAGATGTTGCTGAACTCCAAGTATCCCCAGCTACAATTTATGCTGGGAGTTGTAGTTCAGCAACAACTGGAGGAACCCTGGTTGGAAACCACTGCACTAAGGTATGATTGAGTGTTGGGCCCTGGCACTTTTAGAGGATGCCCATCTGCATTCCTGCCCCACTGGGCTTGCTCTCCAATAGCTTTGAAATGGAGGCGAAGAATGCGGCACAGGCGCCTGAGCAAGCAGATTCTTAGGGGATTATTATGCTCATTGATCTCTTCGACGCCATGACACTTTTATCGCCTAATCAAGCTACCTGAAGGGTTGCGAAAACAGAAACGGACACCCCACACCCCTCCCATCCTCGTATAATTAGCTGCAGGTTTCCTTTCTCCATGACAGCCATATCTGGGTTGCCAAACTACATGGGGCATATCGCTTCTGCCCAGACAAATAGCAGGGAGATAGAAATCTGCTTAGATCAAGCCGCCTGGAGCTGTGGAGGCAGATAATCTTGGCCCAGCTGCTAGACGTGTCTGAGCAACTGAAAGGGCTGCTCGCATTTTCTGGGCCTTGCTCAATCAAGCCACTTTAAGGGGGAAAGATAAGGCTATGGTTGTGTATCTGCTCTGCTGTTGCGGAAGGTATCCTTAGGAGCTACAGGGGAAGTTTCATGATCACTACTTGTACTGACAGAGTGGCACGATGGCTGAGCAGGGCAGGTTTGCTTTTGGAGAGGGTGGAGTGCATAGAAGAACCAGTGTTTTAGTGCTGTTGATGGAGCGCTCACATGGACCAGGGGACTCAAGTTTGAATCCAGGGCAGAACTAACTGGAGAAAAAAGGCTGTGAGGTGTGCCAGCTTATGGAAGCCAGGTTTGAAATGTGTGCAGTTGAAAATGCTTTGTGTTTTCTACACACACACACACACACACACACACACACACACACACACACACACACAATGTAAAACTCACTTCAACAACCACCACCACCATCTGTTGCTGCCCCCAACAAAAAATGTTCTCTGGGTGGTTCCCAAAGTAAAACAATTTAACACACAAAAGAAAGTTATGATAATTAAAAAAAAAAAATTAAAGGTCTGGGTGAACAGAAAGGTCATCACCTGGCAACTTAAAGAACAGAGCGATGGAACCAGGAGACCCTCACTGGTGTGACCACCAAAAAGCCCCTCTCCCTAGTAGCCACCCACCTCACCCCATCTGGCAGGGGTACTTGGAGCAGGGCCTCTGAAGATCTCAAGGTCCAGATAGGGATATACCTACCTGGTATATCACAGTGTTTTCTTACCATTAATTCAAGTAATATTTACCTATAATATCAGAGGCCCAGCCCTCCCTGAAATGACACATCTAAGTTATACTGTATATACAAGACATTAGGTCAGAGGTTCTTGAACCTGGGTGCCTAGATGTTGGATTACAACTCCCATTATCCCCAACCATAATGGCCGAAGACCATTGATACATTATTTTATTGTTAATTATTAATAAATCAATAAATAATGAAATAAACCTGTGTCTGGGCAGTACCACTTAAGACTGCAGGTGGGGGCTGCCAATGGAATGCTCGACTATACATACATACATACATACAAGAAATATCCCCACACACAGAAAGCTTTATGGCAGAATTCACACATAATACAGAAACTGAGGTTCCCTCAGCCCGAGATATGGTGGGAACCTGAAGCTGGCACTGCAAACGGTCACATGTTTTGGTTTGTTGGAAGTAGATGGGTTGAGCCGGAGGTATATGCCCTGGCTGCGCCACTCAGAGAAGCCCCGGATACTATTCTTGCCTGCCTTACATGGCCCTTTAACTGGAAAGTCTTTTCTATGACATCTGCTCTACAGCCATTGGCAAAGTGGGTGGATTCGCCTGGACTGAACCAAAGGTTCATGAAGAATGTGGGTTCAGAGGTAACACACACCTCAGGATGAGCAGCACTTGGTTTGGTAAGCCAACTTCAAATCTTGGCTACACATCTAGGTTTGATGCCCAGAATGAACCTCAGGTTCCTGACTTGGAATGGGTTCAGTCACAAACAAGTTGGTTACCGGTTTGCATATAGGTTCCACGTTATGTGTGAATCTAGCCTGTCATAGAGGAGGAGGGACAAATTATGTGTTACACTAACAGCATTGTTAGGAAATGTGCTTAAGAAAAGGTTACTCCCCTCTCCCCACACACCTTGAGCCATATTGCTGTTTTTTTGTTAAAAAGCAGAGGCCTTAACTTAACTAAGGATATGCATGAATCATTTTGGGCAGCCACAGGGGTGTGGTGTGTGAGAGTTTTGGCTTTAAGAATGAGGCATGGAGGTCCTTACCTGCTCCTCTTCTACCCCACCGCTGTTCCGTTTTCAGCACTCTCCCTCCTCCACCAAGGACATGCACGACTGTGTCACAGCAGCATGTATGGTGCTGCCGCCACGACACAGCCACATGTGGCCTTTTGGGAAGGACAGCATCACGACCGGAACAGCGGTGGAGCAGCAGGACCTGCGTGCCTCATTCTTAAAGCTACTGCTCCCCACCACCACCACCAAAATGTTTTGGATGCAGCCACCCAAATTGTTTCTGTGCCTCACTAACGAGGCACTGAAACGATTCGGGCACATCCCTAAACTTAGCCACATTTCTTAATGATGCAGTTAGGGTACTTAGTTGAGAGCTGCCTTGAGACCTGGTTATAGAAGTTATGAAAAAGAGTTCAATAAAATAAGTGTGTAGTTTGGCCCTGACTGATCACTAACCCAACAAATGTATTACTCCACCTTTTCTCACTCTGTTGACTCTAAGGTTGCCACTTTATTTCTTTTTACTGCTCTTGTGCTTTAACAGTGGCCTGACTCAGAGGCATAGCCAGTTTGGAGTGGGCCCTGGAACACAGGGGCGTATCTAGGGTAGGGCAGGCAGGGCACATGCCCCGGGCGCCACTTGAAGGGGGGCACCATTTTTCAAATTTTTTAAAAGAATTAAATGGCTGCCAAAAACAAAATGGCCATTGTGCATGCTCAAATGGCCTCTGTGAGGCCCTAGGCCATGCCAGGCCTCACAGAGGCCATTTGAGCATGCGCAGTGGCCATTTTGTTTTCAGCGGCCATTTAAAATTTTTTTTTTTTTAAATGGCCACTGCACATCCTCAAATGTTCCCTGTGAGGCCCTAGAGGCCAGAGGGAGGGAGGGGGAACCTTTGCAGACCCCCTCCCATGGCTTTTAGGAAGCCCTCCGAAGGGGCTATAGGTAAAAATTTTTTTTGTAGTTTTCAGCTGATATTATGGTAAAGTTATCTGAAAGATGGGTGTCAGAAGTTTGGGTAGGGGGTGCAATTTTAGTGCTTGCCCTAGGCGCTATTTTCCCCAGATACGCCTCTGCTGGAACAAGAAGTGAAGATGGGCCCCCTGCTCCCTTTCTTCTTCAGAGAGGTGTGGGGGAGAGCAAAGAGCAGTCTGTCACCTAGCTGGTGCCCCCCCTCCTCAGGGGCCCAGGGACATCCCTCCCCCCAGGTTCAATTGTAGCTATGCCTCCGATTTGCAGAAATTAAGCAGGCAAAGCTGTGCCCTCCACTTGTATCCATACCATGAAAAGCATAGCAGACTGTCGTTAAAGGTAAGGGAGCAACACTCATTTTAAAAGATGGTACCTTTAAATGGCACACTTTCCTTCTGCTTAGTCTGATCTCACCCTCTGCCTTCGCCCATTTAATCTTTGCCTCCAAACCTCTCTCCCCACTCCAGTCTTTCCTGCCACATGGACTTGGAAGAGAGAACTAGCCCGGAAGGCTTGACCTAATCCAAAAAGGCAATATTTTCTAAGAGGAATCTGGCCCATTTTTCTGAATGTCTGAAAATGTCAAGCAAGCGTTATTAATAAGTTCAGTAATCTAAAGACATTATCAAATCTAAGGACAGTATTTAATGAAGAGCAAAATCCTCACTCCCCTGATAATGTCCTTTGCCAGCCCTTTGCTCTCCCAAACTAGTTCTTCTAGAGTCACCCTTGCTTGCACATTGGCATCATGATGCACTCATCCTTTGGGGCCAACCTCATATTTCCAGCAGCTTGGAAACTCCTGGGAAAGGAGGAGGGAAAGGAAAACCCCAAGATGCTGAATAAGTTGATGATAACTTTATTCTATAAGGCCCAATGCATTTCAACTGTGTGCCCTTCCTCAGGAGCAAATCTTATAGGGATGTACAAATAAATTCAAATTTGAATTGATTCAAATTGAACCTGGGCGATTTGAGCAATTTGAATCCAAATCAAATCACCTCTCAAAAAGGCAATTCAATTTGAATTCAAAATGAATTTTCAAAACTGGATTCTAATCTGATTCAGGAGATTAGAAGGTTTGGCACCTTTAAAAAAGCACCCAGGCCCCTTGATTGGTTTAAAAGGGGACAAAACAGGGTTGAATTGATTTAAATTTGATCCGAATCTGATTCAAATTAGAAACAAATTGAAAAATTTGTTTCATGCACATCTCTATATTCTTATTCCCTTACTGGAAATTATGTCCTACTCCAGCAGGAATCCTTATACAGAACCTTGGGGTTTTCCTTCCCTTCTGATTTTCTGATGGCCCCACCTGCTTTTTTGTCTTTCCAGCTTGGAAACTCTCCTCCAGTACTGGCATCCTGAGACCCAGTGTTTGAGAATCATGCCTTTTAGAAGGATGCAGGGGAAACATTGGATAAGTGCAACAGAAGCTTCTGCATTGAATCAAACAGTGCTGAGTGCATGTTCAAGAGGAGACTCCAACAAGAGAGGGTGCATCAACTCTTGGCAACGCTCTTGCGAGAAGCTGACGTGTTTGGCTGCCGAATTGATGCCTGTCTTTTGAACACAGAGACATTTATTTTACCCAGGCCTAATTAAAGGTCAGATCAAATATTGACCCATATTTTCCATGCACTCCTTAGTTTTGTTTGCTTTGTTAGCTAACACATCCAGTGTTAATTTCAGCTTAAGATAAATGCTCGGCAAACATGGCCTTCGGAAATACTCCATCAGTGCCACTTGGAATTAGTGCAGACATTTCATTTCTGGATTTGCCAGTAATTACCCTTAGTGATTTCAAGGCTACAGCTGCTTCCCGGCAAATATGGGGAAAGCGCTTGACAAGGTGGAGATGGCTAGAGGACAAAGACAGGGTACCTAATCAGGTCACTGGACTGATCCCAGGCTTTGGCATAGCACTATTGGGTTTTGGGGGAGCACCTTTGCCATGTAACCTCCATGGCACAATAGTTAGACTTTGAATCTAGTGATTCAAGTTCAAATCCCAATGGAACCTATGTTGTCTGTGAGGCTCTGTCAGGCAGACTCTCTCTTTGTGCATGAGTTTCTCAGTTCAAATCTCCCTTTGGTCCTTCATGCCAGGAGCTGGTGGACCAGGCACCTCTGGAATGTTAAGGAAGCAATGGCAGGAGAAAGGGCATGCTTTGATGTCCTGTTTGAGGTCTTCCCAGAAGCATTTGGTAAGCCACTATGGGAAACAAGATGCTAGACAAAATAGGCCTTGGGTCTGGTCCAGCAAGGCTCTTCTTTGGTGGTAAACGAAAGACTAGGATTAGTTGTGCACACACTGGCCTTACTGCAGTGGTGCTCCAACTGAAGAGCAAAAAAATGGCCCAGAATGTCACATGAAGTAGGGGAGCCAATCACACCCCATGACACTCAGTCAATCAAAGTGGTTGCAAAGATGGTGGACCTCAAACCCAATCAGCTTGTGGCTGGACAGCTTTAAGTGGTTGTATGGCAGGGTCATCCCTCACTAACCATAAGGTTAACTAACTACAGTCTTCTCTCACTAACCATGAGGGTTCTGTTCTGGGAACACCTCACAGTTGTTGAAATCATGGTTGGTGAGCCATCGAAATCAATGGCAAACAGGGGGTTAGGGGAATCGCAGTCACGATTCAGTAAAATTTTAAAAAAATTCAGTCAAAAATTAGAAAAAAATCCCTGAAAATCACCCCTGACCCCCAAAAATCATGAAGAAGAAAAAACCCTAATAGCCCCCCAAAATATCTCGCCAATCCATGGATACTCGGGTTGTAGTTGGCGAGACTGGTCACAATTTCCCAGTCATGTGGATACTCAAAACCGCTATTGGGAAACCCACGGTACGTGAGGGATGATGGTACACATTTATTTCATTATTACATTTATATCCCACTCTCCTCCAAGGAGCCCAGAGTACATAATTCATCCTCACAACAAAAAATATGAGCCACCTTGAGCAATCTGCAATTTAGTCCATGAGCCAGACCCACAAATTTTGACCATTGATACCACCTCGTGGGACAAATGCTCAGTGATTTTTGGCAATATCTACAAGCCACCTAATGGTGCAGTGGGGAAATGACTTGACTAGCAAGCCAGAGGTTGCCAGCTCGAATCCTCGCTGGTAGGTACCTATAGCAGTGATATAGGAAGATGCTGAAAGGCATCATCTCATACTGCACAGGAGATGGCAATGGTAAACCCCTCCTGTATTGTACCAAAGACAACCACAGGGCTCTGTGGTTACCAGGAGTCAACACCGACTCAACGGCACACTTTACCTTACCCCCTTAGAGATGGAAAATAGGTGGTAGCATTCTTGGGCTTGCAGCTTCCTTCACCCGTAAACAGAGTAAAATTGCAGTCATTTTTGCACAAAGGAAAGGATCAGGGTTAAGGTGACAGTGGAAAATGGTTGTACTCGCTGCAGTGAGCGTGTGTCCTCTGAGATGGTACCAACCACCCCAGCTGGCTCATGTACTAATTGGAAAGCGAACTGATACCTTTTTGAAAAGTTAAATAAGGAAATAAATATTCCATGCCCCTAGGACCCTGCTCCAATGATTTGTGGGTTCTTGGACCTATGATTCCTGGGTCTACGACTCCTGAATCTGTCTGCTTGGAGCAGCAGTGGTGGCCTATAGGCAGCTCTTCCTAGGCTTCTCATCAGCTTCGATGAAAAAAAAAAATTGATGACACCCGACTATACAGCAAAGACCTCCTGTGTCTGTATGGCTGTGGGTGGTTAACTTCACTCCTTGTCTCACTGAATTGTGTAGACTTCTAAATAGGCTTCAGTATGGGTGTGCTCTTGTTTGTGAGATTAGGTCCTAACTGGCTGTAATGGAAGGAGGATGAAGCTCCTCACTTCCTAGTCTCCCCAAGGTTAAGTGTATGTCATAATTTGTCTCTTGTGAAGTCACACATCAGGTTTGCTCACCCATTTCCTGATGAGCCTGTGTCTTTTGGGGTGTCTGCTGGCGGTGGTTGTATTTCCGACTTGTTCTTTGTAGATAATTGAGCTTTGCCTGGAGTCCATTAGGACTCTGAGGAAGACTGGAGAGCAGGCATCCTTTCACTTGGGATAAGCCTTTGCAGAAGCCACTCATGAATAATGGAAGCCTTTTTGCTTCAGGCTTTGAGTCGTCGGTTTTTCATTCTCTACTGAAGCATTTCACAGACTGCCATTTGGTGTCTGATCAGAGAAGTGGCCCTATCAGTTAGGTAAGGATGTCCCTGATTTGGGTAAACTTCCTCTACCTAAATGCAACTGTGATAGACTGTTCCAATTGATACGGACTGTCTCACTGTATCAGACTGTACCAACTGCATTGAACATCAACTTTGTATTATAATGCTGAAATCTGGTCAAGTACGGTAATAAAGATATTGATTGAGAAGTGGTCCTATTTATTGACATTTCCTGTCTTTTAAAATGTGTATCCCATTGGACAGGCCAGTAAAAGATTATCACAATGGGTTAACCAATATCAACAATACATTGCCATATCGTAAAGATCTGTAAAACAATTCACACAACAAACTCTAGGTCAGCAAAGCCAGAGAACACAAAAGTCACAAAAGTCACAAAAGTACCGCTCCCAGGTGGTAGCAGGCATGTCTCCAAAACAATTCCCACTCCCCTATCCACCACCCTGGAACTTGTGATAGCAAAGTGTCCGACAATACAGTCACAGTATATTATGGTCCTACCACTATAGCATGATTTAAGTATTTCAAAAGGCCTCCATTGTTTAAAGAAGCCACATTCATTCCTCTACCCAGAACAAGCAGCCAAAGCCAGTACAGCCAGATAGGAGACTCCTCCAGCCTCCCAGGAGCCCTTACTGTAGCTTCTTTCATGGTCAGGAACTGGGCCGGGTAAAACCATGTGTCAAAGCCCTTGCAGATTTCAGCAGGGTCATATCCCTTGCAGATTTCAGCAGGCATGGTACTAATTGAACTCTCTCCTCACTCTCCTCCTCTCCTCTAGGAAACATGTGTTTCCTATCACATGTTCTTGAACAGGAAGAGAAAACTAACCTGGAAAGCAGACTGGAAGGTTTTGCTTAATCCAAAAAGGCAGCGTGGAATCTGGCCAGTTTTCTGAATAAGTTTGGAAATGCCAAGCAAGCTTCATTAATAAAGTAACTAAACTAAGAATATTAATTCCATGACCTCTGCAAGTATTTAACATAGAGTGAAATCTTCACTCCCCTAATAAAGTGCCACCACTTTGCTTCCCCAAACTAGATAATCGAGTCGCTCCTGCAGACCAAAAGCCTCCTTCAATAAGATCTTTGCTAGTTCTCATATAGAACTAGAGATATGTATAAAATGAATTATTCAATTCATTTCAAATTCCAAAAAATCATTCTGAATTAGAATCAAATTCTAATCTGATCCAAAAATTCAATTCAAATTTGAATCAATTCAACCCTGTTTTGGCATCTTCTTTTAACCAATCAGGGGGCCTGAATAGTTTTTTAAAAGGTGCCAAACAGCTCTCAAATCAAATTTCAAAAATTCATTTCAAATTTGAATCAAATTGCCCTTTGAAGGAATGATTTGATTCAAATTTGAATCACCCAGATTTGAGTCAAATTTGAATAGATTTGCATGTACCTTTATAGCACTCTCCAGACAGGGAATTCTAGAGGGAGGGATTCACCCCAGCCAAGGCCCTTCTCAGTTATTGTCTCACCTCAGATGACAAAAACAACCTGGTGCAGAACCTCCTCTAATGCCTGAGCTGGCATATATGAATAAAGAGTGCCTTCTCTACTATGTTGCTGCCTCTTCTTCAAAGTCATCTTTGGAGGCTCTCCTTCTGGGCACCACTGCTTAGAATTGTGTGACAGTTACCTAACCAGGGAGAGAGACTTCTTGGTAGTGGACCCCTGCCTGTGGCATGCTCTCCCTAGGAAGGTCCACCTAGTGCCTACTGTTACCTGCTGAGTTTATTCTGCCCACTCCCAGAAGCCTCCCTGGTTGCAACTGCACCTCCAGGCTTGGAGATTGCACCTTTGCTATGCACAGGAGCTGCTCCACAAAGTGAGCTCCCAGTCTATGTTATACATAGGGACAAATCGCGTGGACTGGTTGCCCCCAGATTTGACTACAAGCACCACAAATTGGAAAGGGGATTAGATTCACACGCCCTCTTTCTGTAAGGGGGCCTCAGCTAAGCAGACTCCAGAACTAGCTACTACAACTGTCTGGCATTCAAGGTCATTTCGGCCTTGGAATGAAATCTAAACGTCCCTCATCCTCTCACAAGAGATATAACACCTGATGCTAATGAAGCAATTAGGCCAGGAAGGGAAGGCAGATAAGACAAGTGCAACAGCAGACTCCATTACAATAGGGATGAGTTACTGACATAACTTTGAAGAGGTGCCCATCGAAACATTTGAGAGAAGCCTTTCCCAGCACAGGATACTCTTGGACGCACCTGAACACTCCAATTGTCCTCACAATCAGCCTTGAATACAATAGGCGGTTCACACACCTTCCCACCCAGGAAGGGCAATCAGGCACAATGCATTCCAAGAAGCCTGTACGGGCTACCCTATTCAACAAAGTATGACAAAAGAAAACTGCCCTCATGGCACGTTTTGGGATGTAAGTATCCCTAACTCCACGACCCAGTGTGCCCCCTTGTACTTTATACTTGGGACTCCATCAGACTGCAACAAGCAAGCTTTGTGTTCCCCACTCTATCATACTGGGGACTCCATTGCAACAAGAACTCCAGCAGACCACCTTGGAGTTCCCCTCTACACTGAAGCCACCCGAGCTGAAATCACTACCTGGATCAGCCTGTGTGCCCTTCCAGCCAGCATCCCTAGTAGGCACAGGGAGCTGGGTCCACTGAGACACCTATCTCATTGGCATCCATCTTTTCACTAACTTCTGCAACCCTCCTGCCTTTCACCTCACTGGCCCTGAAGGACGTGAGCCTCTTGCTGCTCGAAGACCCGTTGTCTAGAGACTGGTACAGTATAGCAGCTGTCCGGCTCTCAGGGCCCCAATCTATTGCTTTGATTCAAACTTTCCCTCTTTCCCCTCTCTTAGTCTCTCTCTCTCGCCTGCCTGGGAATTTACACGCAGTCTGGAACCTTAAGATAAATGTGCCTATAATAGTCTATTTTAAAACATATTTTTATTGCTTTTACGTTAGGACCACCTAGTTTAGTGCTTTTATTTATTTTTATTTTATTATTTTATTTTATTATTTTTCTTTCAATAAATTCATTTTTGTTAATTAAAGGCTCTCTCTCTCAAGGTGATTTTCTTGAGTTCGTACGCTTGCACAAATTAAGGCAGATTGGAACTGCCTCCCCTTTTGAGCTAAATTCCCCACATTCGCCCGAACTGGGGGTGTTGACCAATCATCCCCGAGGCAGTTCCATCAACACTTCTCAGTCTACATTCAGGTGCTACTAGCCTTCTGGTTCTGACAAACTTTTAATTTGCTGTTTATGCTGATTTTATGCTGTCTCCGTTGTTTCAAGTGGAGCTTCTTTTTATTCAAGAATTAAGCAGGAGTTATATAACAAAAGCCCTTTATTGGAGAACACCTAAACAACTAAAATACCTTTTTATTATTTGTGTTGTTATTAAAAGACCTTTAGAACAACTAAAAACCTTTTCATTTGTTCAGGCTTTTACCCCTCAGAGGCTGCCAGGTTTCTCAGCTTTCTTGCTTCTGTATATCTTTTTAAATTGGTTTTTTTATTAATGTTTTTTATGGTGTTTTATGGTTTTTAATGTTTAACTGATTTTAAGGTTTTTAATGTAACTTTAATGTAATTCTATTGTATTTTAACTCTTGTAAACTACCTTGAGATGCATTATTAAATGCAGTATAAAAATGGAATAAAATAAAAAGAAACACAGCTTCAACATCTTCCTGCTTCTACTCCATGTTGTAATAATAAGAGGAGAGCTAGTCTTGTGGCAGCAAGCATGACTTGTCCCCATAGCTAAGCAGGGTCTACCCTGGTTGCATATGAATGGGAGACTTGATGTGTGAGCACTGCAAGATATTCCCCTCAGGGGATGAAGCCACTCTGGGAAGAGCAGAAGGTTTTAAGTTCCCTCTCTGGCTTCTCCAAGACAGGGCTGAGAGATATTCCTGCCTGCAACCTTGGAGAAGCCGCTGCCAGTCTGTGAAGACAATACTGAGCTAGATAGACCAATGGTCTGACTCAGTATATGGCAGTTTCCTATGTTCCTAATAAGCACTTCATATTAGCTGTTCCCTCTACTCTGTGCCTTCCCCCTGTGTTACTGAGCTATTGTTCCTGTCTGCTGCCCCATCTCTCCTACTTAGTTCCACATACATTGAAACATCAGTATTGGCCCTTACGTTATTTTAGAGTTGTTTGTTTTGATTTGAATTCTTGTTTTAGAGCTGGTTTTATGTTTCTTTTTGTAAACCACTCTTACAATCTCAGTCACTTGAGCATATACAAATCTAATATATAAGTAAGTAAATCAATAAATACATAAATAAATACAAATAAAGTTCTTCTTCCAGGTATCTTCACCTGAAAGACCTCTCATCCTGTTTTGCAAATGCCGCAGCTGTGACCTCTGAGAGGGCACGCTGTGAGTGACTATTGAAACAGGACAACATGTCCCACAGAGAGATGGGACTATCAACCAACAGTCAACAATGGGCTTTTGGGTTGCTCTTCAGGTTAGAGTTTTTGCCAAGAGAAATGGGTTTGTGAAACCTTTCACTGACATCTGTCATGAGAACAGCGTCGCTCTGTGAAGGCAACTTCCATGACCGTTTCTATGTAGAGGAGTTTTGGCATTCCTCCAGTGCAAGGGGAGGAGACAGTCAGCAAAATAACCAACAACCGGCTAGTTAGTTGGTCTTCAAGTTGTGAACCACAGAGGGAAAATGAGGTCAAGAGAGACTAAACGCCGCCATTTGATGACTGTTATTGCAGCACCACCGTCTTTGGCAAAGCCTGGCAAAAGCATTGGCAAAACTGGAAATGAGCATGGCTTTTGCATTGCCTTAGTAGAATGACAGGCATTTGTGTAATAAGGCAGATGCATCAGCCTCCTTAAAAAGGTGACTGTCTCTTGACCTTGGGAACAGATGGAAGGGAGGGATGCCACTTGGTCGTCACAGCAGGTGGATTATTGCCCTACTAACTAACATGCTGGACAGTACAGAATAATGCAGTCTTCAGGGAACACTATAATCAAGCAAGCCATCCATTTCCACTCAAGAGGAAGGTGTCTCACTACAAGCAAACTTTTGGTTGGAGGCAGAGTATGGTTTGTCCATAAATGCCAACTAGGTGACAGCTTAGTGTGCCAGAATGTTTTGGCGAGGTTTGGTAGCTTTAAGCATGAGTCAAGCAAAAAAGCGGTGCAACTCCAGAGAGGGTTCACTAAGCTCTTAAGGGGAGAAAGCACTGAAAACAGCGTGGGCTTGGGGGTACAGTTATGTTGTTCATTATTAGTATTCAGCACTGAAATCACAGAATAACATGGCAGATCATACAACTGATATTTTTGTTCAATTTTCTATACCATCTTGTTACTAACTGACCCTCTTCACTTTTATTTCAGCATCTAAAATGGTAGCCAACTCTCCTCATTAGGCTTATCTCTGGTTCATCTTATACTTCCCCTATCATTGAGTTCTTCACATTTCTTCTCAGTCTATTTGTTTCACAATATTACTCAGATTGTGTAATAATTAACACACCACCAATCTCTCTCTTATATAATATAACACCAATATCCAAACCGCTCTTCTCAATAAAATTCATATAAGCTGAAGCCAACCATGAGGCCAATCTATTCCCCATGGCTAAACCACGCTTCTGAATAAAATACTTTCCATCAAATTTAAAAATATTACACTGAAGACAAACCATTATTAATCCCTCAATATCCTTAATTGAGAATCCGTAAGTATTAATAGAATGAACAATCTCTCTCGCTAATTGCACTAAACGCTCTCTAGCCCCATCATTATCCTCAAAAGACAAAGGAAGGTAATCATAACCTTTATGCCTTTAGCCAGGTTGAACAACCTTGTTGGTGTATTTGCTCCCATGGCAACCCTGTGCGGGTGACTGGAAATGCACACTCTCTCTTTCAGTCTTTGGGAAGGTCACACCCTTCTATCTGGCGGTTTTTTGCAGCAGACAAATGGTTACAGAACTGGTGCACTGACACAGGACACATATGTCGCTCCCCAGGCATTTTTATCCACTCTTTCCCTTTCCTGCAATCAAGGGACAGATTTTGCTTTATACCAAAGTGACAGGATTAGCAAGCTGCAGAACAATCTCACTGAGTGTTCGTTCACACAACTAAGTTGGCAAGAATGTGTGTTGAGCATCCCTCTTGACCCAAGCAGAATTCAGCATCTGATGAAAAGTATTTGATGTACAGGTCCAAGGTGAGCTTTGGTTTAGGAACATAG
The DNA here is from genome assembly GCF_027244095.1 of Hemicordylus capensis. Taxonomy (NCBI): domain Eukaryota; kingdom Metazoa; phylum Chordata; class Lepidosauria; order Squamata; family Cordylidae; genus Hemicordylus; species Hemicordylus capensis. Next base: position 11,839,589 of record NC_069663.1, read on the forward strand.
GAACATAGGAAACTGCCATATACTGAGTCAGACCATTGGTCTATCTAGCTCAGTATTGTCTTCACAGACTGGCAGCGGCTTCTCCAAGGTTGCAGGCAGGAATCTCTCTCAGCCCTATCTTGGAGAAGCCAGGGAGGGAACTTGAAACCTTCTGCTCTTCCCAGAGCGGCTCCATCCCCTGAGGGGAATATCTTGCAGTGCTCACACATCAAGTCTCCCATTCAGATGCAACCAGGGCAGACCCTGCTTAGCTATGGGGACAAGTCATGCTTGCTACCACAAGACCAGCTCTCCTTTCCTTTCTCACCCCCTGTGCCAAATAGCAGCCTAGGAGGACAGAGCAGGTGTCCTTGGTTGCCTGATCACTTTGCCATTTTGTGTCTATATAGACACCATTGAGGCAGAAATAAATATTAATGGGGAAATGTGTGTGGATGGGCACAGTGTCTTGGATCGGTGAGATGCTCTAGGCCTAGTCAACACAAGCAGTGGAAGGAGGTGAGAGAGTTCTTGGGTGATGGGATGGATCGCACCACTTCATCCTCTATGGCAGTTGCATAGAGTCTATGCAGAAGATAGTCATTCACAAAATGAATCAGTTTCTCTGGATACACTACATAGATTCAAAAACAGCACAGGCCCTGCCCTCAGGCCTACAAGCTAATAGACATGATATACAAGAGGAAAACTTGGGGATAAACAAGGAAAACAAGCAAATTCTGGCAGCAGTTCAAGTAGCATTAAGTAACATTGCTTCCATATGCGACACACACACCACAACCAGAAAATTACCACAATGGGCGGTTTGGACACCTGGCTTGTTTCCATCCATATGGAGCGGGTCACTGCAGATGGACTTTTATTAGAGAATGTTTAGCATATGGTTTACAAAAGCAACAGTGAAAAGAATTTCCCGATAAAACACGGCCGCGTACTAACGAATGTGTGGTTGCAGCGGTAGAAAGAATATAGCACTGTACGCAAGTTCCTACGGGTTTGGGTAGAGTCAAGTTAAAAGAGTTCAGTGAGAGGAATGTCCAAAAGGTCCAAGGGAGGGTCAGATCCCAGCCTCACCTTGCGTGTGGCCGGCAGGGCCGTGCCCGTCTTCTTCTGCCAATTGCAGCCTCTGGGCGTGGGTCCTTGACGGCGGAGGGTCTTCTCCAGGTCCAGGGGGTCCTCCAGGGGTGTTGTCAGCAGGAGTTCCTGGCGTAGTCAGCCACTGTGCTGGCTTGGTTCGTTTAGCATGCAGCTGTGTTATAGATCACGTTCCCGAGGCGGGAGGTTACATGAGTACAGCAGCACAGCAACAGCTAGATAAGCTCAGTTACCTGGGACTGATCAAAGATGGCCCCGGCCACCTCCCCTTTCCATTGGGTCCCACCCTTAACCTTCAGGCTGGCTACAGCCCCTGATGGCGCCCCTGGTGGCGCAGTGGTAAAACTGCCGCCCTGTAACCAGAAGGTTGCAAGATTGATCCTGACCAGGGGCTCAAGGTTGACTCAGCCTTCCATCCTTCCGAGGTCAGTAAAATGAGTACCCAGAATGTTGGGGGGCAATATGCTAAATCATTGTAAACTGCTTAGAGAGCTCCGGCTATAGAGCGGTATATAAATGTAAGTGCTATAGGCAGATCACCACATAGGCAATAGCCTACAGTGGCAGATCTTGAGATAGGGGAAAGTCGAATTTTTTTTAAAAAAACTTTTAAAACTATTGCTGCTTGGTGGTGGCAGCAAGAGCTCCTAGTGGGCCCACGCGCTTCACAACTCATGTCAGGTGCAGGGCGCTGCCTGCCTGGATGGCAGCCGAGACGAGGGGGAAATCCCCCTTTTTTTCTTCTAAAAGCCCGCACAGTAGTGGGAGGTGGGCAGTGAAAGCCGCGCAGCAGCAGCTGCGGGGAGTGAGGGGACAAGGGGGAAAGTCCCCCCTTTGACATTAAATGCCACTGCCTGCATGGCCGGATGGGGCAGCAGTGGCTGCAGCCTGCAGCGGTAAGGGTTGAGGTGGTGGTGGGATCCTGCCCCATTCCGCCACACAGGCAGCAGTATTTTAATGTAAAGCGGGGGGGGACTTCGCCCTCGCCACCCCTATGCTCTCTGTGGCTGTGGGGGCAGCAAATCCTTGGCCGCCTATGGGTGGCAAAAGGCTTAATCCGCCCTGGGCCTGCGGCTCTGCCTTGCAAGGAGACCCTCAAGCTGCCAGTCAAGCCATCTGTGCAGCTCCGAAGCTCTTCCTGGAGACATTTCCCACCCCCCCTCCAGTGTGCTGCCCAATGTTTTCCACACAGAGATTGATGCCAATTTATGAAGATTCCAAGCCCATCTTGGAGGGTTGGCCACCCTAAGCATCCTTCATCCCACACACTTTGAGATTGGCTGTCTTGAATCTGCCCTGACTTGTTGGCTACCACCCCCACCCCAAGGAATTCCCATTTCCCCGTTACACAAAACAGTGACACTTGGTAGAAAATGTTAACTTTTCCGGATCTGGTTTGGGGGCTTCCTGCTGGGCTCAGTAGGACATGCTCAACGGCTGTGTCTGTAGCCACAGGATCCAGCCCTGTCCCTTAATGTGAGAGGGGCGGAGTGGATTTTTAAGGCCAGGGTGACTGGAAAGGCAAGCAAAGGTTCTCCTCTTTGGCAGGAGGAGAGCAAACACCTAGTGCAAGGGTTAGCAGGGCTGGTTCTTTCCATCGCGTGCCTGAAGGCCCAGAAAGGCCACTGCTTTCCACTGGCCTCAGCAAGTTGGAAGGAGTCCTTGTGGGGTGCTTGCTATACAAACAAGGGCACTCACCTTGAGCTCCAACCCCAGGGCTTGCTGGCAACGCAAAAAGCTGGGTTGTTAAGGCCGGAGAGCTCTGCATAGCTCTGGAAGAGGCTGCAATATTAAGAAGCATCGTGGTCACCCAGGGCAGTCCTCTCATGAGGCAAGGCAAGGTGGTTGCTTCAAGTGGCAGATTATTGGGGAGACGGTGGGGGGAGGGAGGTGTCATTCCCACCCCATCAAAAAGAGCAAGTGTACAGAGAGAGAGAGTGCAGGTACATTTGGCACCATGCCACAGGTGTGCTTTGCTCTTGGGCCACCAATGAGGGAAAATGGTTCCTGGATCTGGAAAAAAACAGCTGCGAAAATTCTCCAATTTTCCCTTGGGAGGACCCTTGAACTTCCTCTCTGCATTTCAGTTTCTCTTTGAAATAAATCCTGAAATATATTTATATCCTGCTTTACCTCCAAGGAGCACAGACGTGGTTATATTTATCATGGATCTATAGTATATATCCCCTCCTGTATTCTACCAAAGAATACCACAGGGCTCTGTGGGTGCCAGGAGTCGAAATCGACTTGACGGCACAGTTTACCTTTACTACATTTGTACTATACAAATATTGCACATAGTTATATTTATCTTTACAACAAGCTTGTGAGGTAGATTAGGCTGAGAGATAAGTGAGTGGTCCAGAGTCACGCAGTGGGTTTTATGGCTGAGTGGAGATTTGAACTCAGGTCTTCCTGGTCCTAGTCCAACACACTAACCACTACACCATACTGGCTCTTCCGCCCTTATTTGGAATGAACTATTGGAATGAATTCTGCCATAGAGATACAATGCTTGTGTATTGCATTTTGTATTTTATTGAATTTTGTTTTGTTTTAATTGTATATTTTATTCTATTGTGAGCTGCCCAGAGAACCATTTGTTATTGGGTGGCTAAAAATAAAGTTGTTGTTATTAGTGACAGGAGGGAGACTAAATTCCCTCATGTTGTTTTGGAATCCTATCAGAATTCCTACATTTTGGAACCCTCTCCACTACCCTCCTGCCTTCCCCCCCTCCACTTAGCTAGACGTGAAGACTACAGAGCGACTTTCTCTTCTAGAGGCTGGAAACAGCTACCTGGCCCCGTGCCAGGGCTTATGTTTTTAGATTTTCCCTGCCCTTTCCCCCTTTAAATTCCTCTAAGTCCCTAGGAACGTGGTGCATTCTGGGGTGTGTAGTTCTTTTAAGGCAAGGATGGGCACCATGTGGCTCTCCAGATGTTGCTTGTTGGACAAGTCCCATCACGCACAGCTGTAATAAATTGTGGCTGGGGATAAGTGGTGCTTACCCCTGGACTTTGGGGCCAAAGTCGAGGGCTCCCACAGCCCCTGGGGGCCCCTAAAACCTCTTTAGTCTGTCCTGGGTGGTGTGGTCACCCAGCAGAGCATGATGATGCTTAATTTGGAGGGGAGGGGAGGCCTCCAAAGGCCTTGAGGTCCAGGCTCCAAAATGAACTTGGTGCACCAATGCCGGGGATGATGCAACTTGTAGTTCAGCAACATTTGGAGAGCTGCACAAAGCCAACCCCTGTTTTAAAGGATGTCTGCTTTAGTAGATGGCAGCTTGCTGTGCTCCACATCATCTGGCAGCAAGTAAAGGTAAAGTTGTGCGTCAAGTCAGTGTCAACACCTGGTGACCACAGAGCCCTGTGGTTGTCTTTGGTAGAATACAGGAAGGGTTTACCATTGCCTCCTCCCATGCAGTATGAGATGATGCCTTTCAGCACCTTCCTATATCGCTGCTGCCTGATATCGGTGCTTCCCCTAGTCTGGGAAACATAGTCTGGGATTTGAACCAGCAACCTCTGGCTTGCTTGTCAAGTCATTTCCCCACTGTGTGAATTCTGTACTGTATGAAAAGTAGGGTTGTGCGTTGTTCTTTTTTTTCTGTTTTGTTTTTGGCCCAAATCCGAAACACCCCCATTTTGTTCTTTGTTTGAAATCAGCCAATCCGAAACACCCCGATTTTGTTCTTTGTTCGAAATTGAAAAATCCAAATCTGAAACATTTTGGATTTTAAAAAATGGCCCCGGGGAAAAACTAGTGGGTGGAGGTGGTAGTGTCCAATGGGTGGAAACTACCACCCAAATTTCAGAGGAATTGGGCAAAGAGCTGATTTTTGGTGAATTTTTGAAGTATAGGATTTTTCCCATAGGGAAGAATGGAGGTTTCAGCAAAAGTATAGCTTCATGTTGGGGGGAAAGGGGTGGCCCAGAGCACAGTAGGGTGGGTGGTAGTGCCGAGTGGGGGCAAGGAAGCTGCCAGAATTATTTCAAAGGAAATGGGCAGAGGGCTGAGTTTTAATGATGTAATGGCGTTTGCGCATCTGTAAAGTTCTTCCCCATAGGGAATGATGGACCTCCATCATTCCTGCCCCATAACTGCACTTGGGGGGCACCAGGGTGGCCCAGAGCGAGTGGTGGTTTAGAGCACATAGGGTGCCAACCACCCCCATGGGTTGCTAACCCATGGGTTACTGGGCTCTGTTGTTTCTGAGATGTTTTGAGTGTAGATTCAGATTCTCTGGTAGCATATGAGAGTGGATTCATGGTTTGTCATTGAAAATCTCATATGCTACCAGAGAATCTACACTCAGAACACCTCAGAAACAACAGAACCCAGCCGCTCCATAGGGGTGGTTGGCACCCTATGTGCACTACACCACCACTCGCTCCCGGCCACCCCTGTGCCCCCCAGGTGGAGTTATGGGTCTGCTGAAACCTCCATTATTCCCTAGGGAGAAAAAACCTTAAAGAAGTGTAAACCTCAACAATTCCTAAGAAATCAGCCCTTTGCTCTATTCCTTTGGAATCTGGGTTGTGGCAGGTACCCCTTGGGGCACTGCCACCCAACCCACTGTTTTCCCCCTTTCTGCCCCAAATCTGCCCCAAAGACATGTCAACTTCAGAAATTCTTTAAAAATCAGCCCTTTCCCCAATTCCTTTGGAATCTGGGTGGCAGCAGGTACCCATCGGGGCACTACCACCTGAACTACTCTTCTGCCCCCAAATCCCCCTTTCTGCCCTGAATCCACCCCAAATAACATCAACATCACACATTAACAACAGTAGAGTTTTGGAAAATATCAGCCAGATTTCCAAAGGTCATGCACATCCACATCCCTCCTGCCCGAAATGCAATTGATCTACACACAACAGTGTGAAACAACAACAATGAAATGCACACTGCCCCACTAGCCAATGAGGGTAAAATTTACCCTTAAATTTGCTTAAAAGGAATAAGGAGGCAATTGCCAGCAGATCAGCCCATGCTTTCTCTGGCCAATCTGCAGGCTGGAAGCACTGGAAATTCAAATAGATGTCAAAACTCAAAATGGAGACTGAAGGAGAAAGACTTCGCGATTGCAAAATGGAGTTCCAAAACAGCCGAAACAACAACATGTTTTGTATCCGAAACAGGGATGTTTTGTTTTGGCTACACAATTTTCTGTTTTGAGCACTGGGTGTTTTGTTTTGGCTACAAAACAGCCAAAATGGCCTGTTTTGTGCACATAACGTTTTGTATCCAAAACAAAACACACATCCCTAATGTGTAGACGGGTCCAAAAACCCAGATGCGATTCCCTGTGGAGCCACCCCTTCCAACCTAGCCATGCCCCCTAGTCTGACATCAGATGCAGGGGGCATGGCCATATGCAGAAACCGGGTCACGTGGTGGACCCGTTTGCAAGGTGCTTCAGCCCGCACTGGGTTCCCAGCCTGGCTGGGGATGCATCTTTCTGCCGTGGGGTTCCCATTCTAGTCCCATGTGCTGCCCATCCCCAGCAGTGCTCCATAAGGAGTGTGTCGTTGCTAGAGGGGAGAGAGCCGTCTCTGCAGCAGGGAGGGAGCTGCTGTCATTGCTGTCTTGGGTGGGGAGCGGCTGCTGTTGCCGTTGCCGCCACCAGTGGGAGGTAGAGAGTGTGCCGCTGCAGCTCCCACTGCTGCTGCAGGGGAAAGGCCGCTGCCCATAAGAACACAGGCCACCTATGCCTTCCCCACACTACTGACCAGGCCAGCTGAAATCTGCAGGGGAAATGACACTGCCTCCCCCTGCAGGGATGGTCTCACCCTGCCCAGTTCCTGGCCAGGAAAGAAGGGAAGGGGTTGGCCTGGCTCCTGGGAGGCTCGAGGAATCTTCTACCTACCTGGCTTCACTGGCGTCTGCTGCTTGATTGGGGTAGAGGAGTGAGTGGAGGAGGCTGCTTTAAACAACAGAGGCCTGTATAATAATTAATTCAGGCTAATGGACAGAGATATACAGGGACTACATTGTCTAACATGTTGTTGTCAAGTTTCAGTTGGGTAGATGCAGGGAACAAGAAGGAGAGGGGGAGATTTGGGAGGAGTCGGAGAGGGGGGAAATTTTGGTGGAGCACGTGCCACTACCCCTTGGAATCATTCAGTCACTGTGCTTTGGGCTGTGTTTGTGAGTGCATTATTCCTGGTACAAATTTTGGAAGATGCTGATCCCTGTTTGCGAAAGCTCAAGGAGGCGGCACATTGAGGTGGTTACAGAGGCACTCTTAACCCTGGACTTCCGGGCCAAAGTCCAGGACCTCCACGGCCCCTGAGCCCCCCAAATCCTCTTTAGTCTGTCCCAGGTGGTGTGGTCGCCTCGCCAAGCACAATGATGCTTAATTTGCAGGGGAGGAGCGCCCCTCCAAAGGCCTTGAGGTCCAGGCTCCAAAATTACTTAGGTGCACCTCTGGGTGGTTATACTGCCCCCGCTTCAGGCAGTTTCCCCCAGTTCAACACCATCCCAGGCTGCTGAGGTGTAGCACCCTGGGAACACGAGGGAGGGGATTCAATTAAAGAGCCGGAGAGCAGCCAATTCTGGCACTCCACCTCCCTGGGGGCAAAAATGCCCTACAAATTTGCAGCACTTCTCCTCGCTTTAGCTATTACAGCCAATTATTTTAATTAAGGGACATGGCGTTAATGGCGTCCTCCCTACATCCAGTGTCAAATTCCCCTCCCTCCATTCCTCCTGTTTGACTGCTTCAGGAAGAAGCTCTCCTTGGGGCTCCGAAAGGACTCCAAATCCTGCTGGATGGAAGTCATCCAAGGTGAGCACAGCCATTTAGCCAGGGGCAGCTGGAGGGTCTGGAGTTCTAGGCTGCCGCTTCCTTTCAGAGCCCTTTCCCCAGAGTCTCGGCTGACAACAGCTTCCCTTTTGCTTCACATTGACCTCATTCCCCACCTTGCATTCCTGAGAGTCGAATGGCACCGAATGCTAAGTGGTGGAATTTGGGGATTGTACCATTTCAAGCTGTGTGTGTGTGTGTGTGTGTGTTCCTGCCTTAGTAAAGTGCTGGGTGCGAGAGCTGGGTAGGACAGCACTGGCCGACCCAGCCCCCCGCCCCCCCCCCCGACAATCACTTCCTCCGCCTCTGACCTTAGGAACATAGGAAGCTGCCATATACTGAGTCAGACCATCGGTCCATCTAGCTCAGTATTGTCTACACAGACTGGCCGCGGCTTCTCCAAGGTTACAGGCAGGGATCTCTCCCAGCCCTATCTGGAGATGCCGCCAGGGAAGGGACATGGTGAGCAAAGGGGACATATCATGCTTGCTACCAAAAGACCAGCTCTCCACCTCTTTCCCCCCACACGTGTCCCTCCTCCGTGCTGTTTTCCTTGCACATAATCACAAAACAGGTGCACGACTCCCTATCGCAATGGTAGCCTCAACATTTTGCTAAACCCGGGTGGAAAGGTGAATCGGTTGGGCTGCCCCGCTGGAATGCAGAAAGAAGCTGTCCCAAAGTGGCGGCGGCCGCTGCATTAGCAAATGCTTCTAAAGCACAAGCATTGCCCGATCTTCCTGTGCAGGGCAAGGTCAGGGTGCAGCCGTCTGGATGTGGAGTTATTAGCCAGTCTGGGCCCGGCTTGCGCAAAGGTGCTTCCCTGGCGCCGACTGATTTCCTGCTTCACTAGCAAGACGTAGCCAGGCCAGGCAACGTTCAGTCAACCAATACAGGGACCCAGAAGTTGAAGGCAAGCCAGCTCTGTGCGGATTCCGGGGCACGCCTCTCTCTGCCCCGCCCGAGAGCATGTGAGTCAGGCCTCTTCAAAAGCCAGGTGTGGCAAGGAAGATGTGGAAACCACCGGTAAAGGAACAGGTCGCTGGGACTGCAGCTTCCCCAAAATACCCCAAAGGCTGCAGAAGTGAAGTGAGTGAACCAGCCATCATGCCCCCCAGGAGACGAATTGAAAACTTCAAGGATGCTTAATCTCATACGCACACACAGCACTATTCTAGCTACTACCATGCATGTTGGCATTGTAATTATTTCTGCTACTGGGAATCTGATATCTCTTTCCAAAAGAGCTGGAAAGGTTGTTATCCTTATGGATGCATAACCAAAACACCTGCGGGTGAGAGAGAGAGATACTAGTAGACTCAGAGTAACCCACATATGTACGGGTTTCACAAACATCTGAAGGAAAAAAACCTAAGGGGACAACCCCACCAAACTGCCCCAGTGTAATTCAATGGAATGGAATGTTTGAGGATTCAGAGAGCAGTTAACAGACAGTTAACAGGTGGGCAGAGCGAATACAACATAAAACAAATTAATACAGAAATAAAAACTGTTAAAACGATTTAAAACCACGTGTAGTAAAAAAAAAAGCTTGAGTGAAAAAAATGTGTCTTTAGTTGTCAAAAAATGTGTCAAAAGTTGTCAGAGATGGGGAGGCTCTTATTTCAGCAGGGAGCACATTCCAGAGTCTCAGGGTGGCAACAGAGAAGGCCCGTGCCTGTATAGCCATCAGATGAGCTGGTGGCAACTGTAGAGGAACCTCTCCGGATGATCAATGGGTGATGGGCTGATAATTAAGAAGATGTTCTCTTCAATGCCCAGGGCCTAAGCTGTTTAGGGCTTTTTATAGGTTATAACCAGCACCTTGTATTTTTGTCTGGAAACTTATTGGTAGCCAATGTAGTTCCTTTAATATAGGAGTAATATGGTCTCTTCAAGATGACCTGGAGACCAGCCTGCCTCATTCCATACCAAATGCAATTCCCAAACTACATACAAAGGCAGCCCAGCACAGAGCTCATTGGTCAAGTCTGGAGGTTACCAGCATATGTACGATTGTTTTGAGATCATTTATCTCAAGAAACGGACTCAGCTCGCATAGCAGCTAAAGCTGAGAGAAAGCACCTCTGGCCGCTGCCTCAATCCAAGGAGAGGTTTGGATCCAGAAGCACTCCCAGACTGCATACCTGTTCCTTCTGGGGAAGTGTGACCCTCTCCAGAACCAACAGCTTAATATTGTCTCCTGTGAACATGCCTCTGGGGGGCGGCGGGCGGCATCTTTAAATGTAAACAGAGCCAGTGCTCCATGCCACCCAGCAGCCCCCGCGGCAGGGAATCACCTCCACCACTCACCTGGCTCCCACGGAGGCGAGTCCCCGCCAGCGGCCAATTGAGTAGCGGAGGCGATTCCCCGCCACGGGGGTGTCGCCCCCCCCCGGAGGTGCGTTCACAGGCTGCACCTGGACCCCACACAATAAGTAGCTCCATCTTATCTGGATTCAGTCTCCATTTGTTATCTCTATTCTCTCATCCAGCCCATCACTGCCCCCAGGCAGGAATTTAGGGAGGTTATGCATTCTCCTGATGGTGCTGACATGAAGAAATAGATTAGGGTGTCATCAGCATACTGATAACACCCTGTACCAAGTCTCCTGATGATCTCTCCCAGCGGTTTCCTGTAGATGTTAAAAGGCATTGGAGACAATACGGAGCCCTGAGGGACACCACATAAAAGTTCAGATTTTGAAGAGCAACAGTCTCCAAGGGACGTTATCTGGCATCTGTCTGAGAGGTAGGAGCAGAACCTCTGCAAAGCGATACCTCCCACTCCCAACCTTCTCAGATGGTCCAGAAATATACTATAGTCGATAGTATTGAAAGCCGCTGAGAGATCCAAAAGGACCAACAGAGTCACACTCCCTCTGTCAATTTCCTGTTGGAAATCATCCAAGGCAGTCTCCACCGCATAGCCCGCCCCAAAACCAGTTCGAAATGGTTCTAGATAATCAGTTTCCTCCAAGACTGTCTGGAGCTGGGAGGCCACCAACCTCCCAATTACCTTGCCCAACCATGGAAGGTTGGAGACAGGCCTATAGTTACTTAACTATATCCTCTAAGTGGCCCTCCAGATTGCCTGTGTTTCCATATTGGTATCACTATGATGTCAGCAGGGTGCGTTCACATTCCCCATGCCTTGATTCAAATTTTAATGATGTGTTTTTGCCCTACAACATTGTAAATGCGCTGCAGGAAAGTAGCTACATTTTTCCATTGTAGGAAGCCATGCCCCGCATTTTATTCGTTGTAGTGTTTTGCATTGTGGACAGTTCTTTGCCACTGCTCGTGCTTGCTTCCTCCGTTCCCTCGCCTCGGGGACAGAAACAGGCAGGGAGAAATCTCGGCTTTCCCCTCTTTTCCTCCTCACAGATCCCAAACCACACACCTCCCTCCTCCTCCACTTGCTTCCAACCTAATTTGAGCTTCTCAACACAGAAGAGGAGGGGGAGGGAGGAAATTGGAGGGTTTTTTTTAAAATTATTATTAATTTTCCACTGGGGGTTCATTCCCCTTTTAATTTGCTGCTTTAGCCAGAGATTCATACTAGTGCAGCTGTGAAGATTTCTGAATCCATCCCTTTCTCGTGCACTTTTTACTGAAGAGGAAGCCCATTGAACTAAATCATTTACTTCTGTGCAACCCCACTTGCTTAAGAGCCTCCCCATCTCTTACAACTTTTAAAAAGGCAGTCAAGACACATTTGTTCACCCAGGCTTTTAATTAGATACTGTTTTAATTGTTTGATGGTTTTTAATAGTTTTAACATTTTAAATTTTAAATTGTTGTAATGGTTTAACCGTTTAATTTGTTTTGTTTTGTTTTGTTGTAAACTGCCCAGAGACCTGTGTTTTGGGGGGTAAACAAATATGTTAGATAAAAAACAAATACTACAAGGCAAAGGGCAGGGAGAGAGACCAGTCACTTACTTAAAAGGAAGCCCATTGAACTGAATCATGATTCATTTACTTCTGTGCAATCCTACAGCCCTCACCGGAGGAGTGTTCGCCTTCCTTCCTCCCCTCTGTCTCTTCCCTCCTATTTATTTATGTATTTGTGTATTTATTTCTCTGGAGGTGCTCCGCTGCCATCCTCCCTCCTCAGGAGAAGACCCGGCAGGAAGGAAGCAGCGAGGGCGGAGGTGGAGAGGAGAAAGCTGCAAGGCTTCCCGGCCCTAGCAAGGCTCTGCCTGGCCTTTCCTTAGGGCGAGGCAACTGGTGTGACCGCCCCAGGCCCCACGTTTGGAGGAGCCCCACAGTGGCGGTGCCGTGGCGGTGGCACAAGCAGCCTGCCTCACTGCTTGCTTGGCTCCGGCCTCCCACCAACCGCGTCATCTGGGAGGGGCGGCGAGCGGCGACCAAGGCAGCGAGCAGTGAGCAGCCTGTTCCGCTCGCCCGCCTTGGCTCCCAGTGGTACAGCAGCTGGCACGGCCACTGCCATGTGTGCAGGGGGGAGCGGCGGTGGCCAGTGAGAGGTGGAGGCCCTGCTCCACGCAGCGGGACTGCCCGCGTGCCCGCCTTGGCTCTGGGGGCGGGGAGTGGCAGAGGCCAGCAAGGCTGCCTGCCTGCATGCCTTGACTCTGGGGCGGGAGCAGCGGCAACGGCAAGCAGTGACCAGACAGCTTCACTCGGCAAGGCTGCCCCTGCCTTGGCTCGGGGATGGGGCGGCAGCCAGCAAGCAGCCTGCCTTGCTCGGCGAGGCTGCCCAGCAGGGGGAGCTGAGGGGCTGCTGGCCATCACCACCATGGAAGAGAGCGCCCCCCCCACCAGGCACACCAGTTCCTCTCTTCCCCCTTCCAGGCTCGCCACAGGATTTCCTTTCGATCCCCCATTTAAAATAATAATAATAAAAAATCACGTCTCACACACACTCCAAGAGTCCATTGGCCCAAGTGGAGCAGGAGGAGGTGCAGATACATGGGTTTCAAGGAGAATATGGAGACTCCTGCCTGGAAAATACGATTCAGGGAATGGAAAATATGAATGGCCACCAGCTTACAACGGAGCATTAGACAACCCTTTACGCTCGTTTTGAAACCGTTACACTATTCCGTCACAGTTTGCAACGCATTAACCATTGCAAATCTCATAGTCTGGAAAACGCCCAGGAGTCACAAACTGAAACTGATCCAGCATAACCACATAAGAGGAGTTATTGGACACCTCCGCATGAGACACTGCAGTAATTGTGGGGGTCTGAGCCTAAGTCAGCCTGAATAAGAGAGATCTTATCCACAAAAAACTCATTAAAAATGTCACAGCGGGTTATTGATAGTTCCAAATTCTGATTCAAGGGAGGAGGGATATGTACTAGTCCTCTCACAATCCTAATCTCTGCTGGACGTGACCTTGCAGATTCAATACGGGCAGAAAAGAATGGCTTCTTTGCTGCATGTATTGTCTCAGCATAAGTCTTCAAATGTGCTCTATGTTGTAATCCGTCATATTCTAGTCGTGTCTTTCTCCACTTGTGCTCCAGTTGTCTACCTTGCCACTTCAGCTCCCACAGTTCTTCCGTATATCAAGGGCCCAGTTCTGAAGGGGGTCAGAGACAGAGAGAGGACACTTAGGAGCAATTATGTCTACTGTCCTGGTGAGTTTGCTGTTCCACAAGGGCAGCAACAGAATCACTGGCAGAGCCAACATTAAATCCTTCCAAGGCTTCCTGGAATCATATTGGATCCAATAACCTTATTGGGTGGGCCATCCTAATATGCCCTAGGTATGTGTGAACTGGTTTGGGGGTTCGGGTTAGAAAACCCCCCTACCGGTCCGGCCGGACTGAACCGAACCCCTTTCCCCAGTTCACAAATTTTGTTTTTAATTATAATTTTTTAAAACCTGTAGCCCCTTCGGGGGGCTTCCTAAAGGCCACCGGGGTGGTGGTGTCTGCAAAGGTTCCCCCTCCCCCCCACCGGCCTCTTAATTCACCGCTGCAGCCCATCTCGGGCTGATTGGAAAGATCAACATGGCGGACATTGTGGAGGCTGCCATGCATGCTCAAAAAGCCTCTGCAAGCCCTGCCAAGGCCTAGGGTCTCACAGAGACCATTTGAGCATGTGTGGTGGCCATTTTTTTTAAAGGTCTCCGAAAACAAAATGCTCAAATGACCTCTACGAGGCCCTAGGCCATATCAGGCCTCACAGAGGCCATTTGAGCATGCGCGGCGGCCTCCAAAATGGCCACCGCACCAATCCTTGCAGGTCTGAATGAGCCCCAAAACCAGCCCAGGACGGGCTGTGGTGGTGAATTAAGAGGCCAGTGGTGGGAGAGGGAACCTTTGCAGACCCCCCCCCCTCAGCCTTTAGGAAGCCCCCCAAAGGGGCTACAGGTTAAAAAAAAATTTTTTTTAGTTGCGAAACCCCCCCCCCCGGGACCAGACCGAACTGGGGTGGGTGGGTTGGGGGATGCCAGACCGAACTGGCCCAGTCAGTTCGCACCCGAACTGAACCGGGCCAGCCAGTTCCATGCACACCCTTAATAAGCCCCTCACCCATGCAGAGGTGGGGTGTGATTGTGAGTCCAACCTAAACCAGATGGTGGTCCATCCATGACAATGGGGAAATCACAGGAGTATCCACCATGATCAAAGTGAAAGACCAGATCAAGCATGTGTCCAGTGATGGGTGTCGGTCCTGAGACTGCTTGGAATAGGCCCATAGTTGTCATGGCTGCTATGAATTCCTGAGCCACCCCAGACAAATTGGTCTTGAAGTGAACATTGAAGTCCCCCACCACCATAAGCCTAGAAGACTCCAACGCCAATCCCGAGACCAAGTCCATCAGCTCAGTTAGGGACCCTCTTGTGCAGTGGGGTGATCACCTGGGGATAATGTGAGTTGTAGTTCAGCAACATCTGGAGTGCCACAGGTTGGGAACCCCTGAATTAGGAGATGGGTTCTTGATAGTTTGGAATGCTCCCCCTGTTTTGTTGACTAACAAAACAACAGACACACACCCCTTCCTGCACACAGGAAAATAGCAAGCCAGGCGAAGGATTTGGCCTCACCTGTTTTGCCATGGTGAGTTTTTGTAGTAGGTGCCTTCCAAGTTTGTCATAGGCTGCTTTAGAGCTTAAATATAGGTTCTCTTGCCTGCTCTTCATGGGCTGTGCTCAGGTTATTTGGGGTCAGGCTTCAATGTCCTCCCCTCAGGGCAAGCTGCTGCTTAAGTAGGCTTGAGTTGGCAGTTGCGGGAGAGAGAGGACACCTCAGTGGGAGTAAAAAATGCAGCCCTGTGTCTGGCCCCAAATGACACAGGCCAGGAACAACATCCATGCTGCTGCTGCAAGTAGTATACAACCACTACAGGGTGACCAACCTGAGGATCTCCGGCTCTTGCGGGACTGCCACCGCCATCATCCCCAGCTTCTGCTGGGAATGATGGGGGTTGTAGTCCAACAACAGCTGGAAAGCCTCAGCTGGGCTACCCCTGGACTAGAAGATGGAGGTTGCCACCTCCTCTCAGCCATAAATTCATGCAGTTGCTTTGGCCCCATGGCTTCCTTTCACTATTACTCAATCTACAGAGATAGGTGAGTGGCGCTCTCACTAGTTTCTTTATCTTTAATGAAACGTAGCTGTGGAGGAGGCATGGGCATCTGCAGGGTTTTTCCTGGGGTGAGAAGTGGGGACAAAGCCAGAAATCCTATACCCCACTCCCTGGGAGTATGCCCCATTGTAATTCTAGGGCTAGAATGCATCCTTTTGTTTCTCTTAGTCATCTTAGTCAGAGGTTTCTATGCCCCATTGAATTAAATGGGAACTGGCTCGATCCAGGGGGGCAACTGCCTCCCCTTGCCCCCCCCATGGCAGAAGGGGAAGGGGTGCCATCAGTTGATCCAAATAGAACCCTAGGAATATTCCTTGCTGGCACACAGTTTTTCTCTGATCAAAATTGTCCCCCAGTCTATTGTTTGCTCCACACGAGAGCAGTTGGTAGAAGGGGGCAATTTTAATTGGAAAATAGACTGCAGCGTGTTCAAAGCTTTCACATGGATTCCAAGTGTGATCTTACTCCCTGTACACTCACGGCAGCAGGCTTCCACACTCTTCCCTTGTGCAGTCTTACCCTCTGTACGCGTGCCCAACAGGGACCTTGTACTATTTTTGCAGCGCCACCTGCTGGCCAGCTCTTGCATTCCAAGAAGAACCCACCCATTCCCCCAATCCTAGAAAAGTGGTAATGAAAAGGATTCTTCTTAGAATGAAAGAGCTGGCCAGCGGGTGCCACTACAAAAATAGCATGAGGTTCCTTCTCAACCTGTGAGCAGGGAAGTAAGATCATACTTGGTAGGGGTGTGCACAGAACCGCTCTGGGCAGTTCGGTTCAAGTTCAAATTTGTGTGGTGACACAAATGGCTTCTGCACATGCACAGAGGCCTGAACCAGGCCCTTGCTGGCCTACACTGATGGGGGGAACGCCATTGGGGCCTAGGGGAACTGCTGCGGGATTCCCCTTTGCAAGCATCCAGAACCAGTTGAACCATGCTGAACTAGTTCAGTCTGAACCGAGCCCGGTTTGGCTCAAACTTGGAATGCCCTCCGCTTTTGGAGGGTCCAGTTCAAGCTCAACCTGGGCTGGCTCGAATCGAACCCAGTTCTATTCAACCTGTTTTGCACATCCCTAATGCTTGGAACTTGTGCAAAAGCTTTGAACATCCCACAGGTTTTTTTTTCTGGAAAGACCCTTGCTGTTGCAGGGGCTATCCATGGGAAGGGCAGATCACACTGTAGCCAGCTCACCTTTCTGGGTCACAGGGCCTGTGCTGTCAATCCATCAAGAAAAATGAATCGCTGTGATTTCCTTGCACAATGAAAAACTAAGCTCTACTCCCCAACTATTTTGATATGGTACTTTCCAGACCATACACAGATTACCATAAACAATCACAGAGCTGGTCCGTACCTAAATTGAGCTCCTTGCCCCAGCCACGATCCGATTGTGCAAAACCTGCTTCCTATCCTGGAAATTCCCTACAGCTAAGAACAGCATGGAACAGGTCCATCATTGCAATGCCTTTGTTCAGGTCCATAAGTAGGATCATCCCATCAGGACAATTACATTTGCCTTCAGAAACACCTGTGCTATGACAACCAGCAATCACTGCAGCCAATTAAAACAAAATGACTCTTTAATGTCTATACAATTATGCAACATGATAGGCATTGAATACCTCGGCAAATTAACACGCAAATCAAACCAGTGATCTGAAAGAAAGCTCAGACCAGGGCTATACAACTTTGGCCCTTAGCTTTAGTTGGATAACAACTCCCATCATACCCAGCCATAGTGGCCAATTGGACTACAGAGCTGTATTCCAACAATAGTTATGAAGCCCTAGCTAAGACTAAAAATGTGGGATAGCACAGTGTCTTTTCTAGCTGCCACTGTGGCTGCCTTTTCAGCTTCCAGAAAATGTATAGAACTGGTGGGTTGTCTGAAGGTATCACCTACGTTCCTTCTCTAGCTTCTCTAGACATTGCCAGAAATCACTATGAGGCTTTCCCCCCAAGAGCTTAATGGTGGACAATATATGTGGGCCTGGCTCATGGACTAAATTCATTTTAGTTACATAAGAACCTAAGAATAGCCGTGCTGGATCAGGCCCAAGGCCTATCTAGTCCAACATCCTGTTTCACACAGTGGTCCATCAGATGTCTCTGGGAAGCACACGGGCAAGAGGTGAGGGCATGCCTTCTCGCCTGCTGTTGCTCCCCTACAACTGGCATTTAGAGGCATCTTGCCTCCAAGGCTTGAAGTGCCCTATAGCTACCAACTAGTAGCCATTGATATTATTATCATTATTATTTTATTATTTATTCATTTTCTATACCACCCTTCCAAAAATGGATCAGGGCGGTTTACAAAGAGAAATAATAAATAAATAAGATGGATCCCTGTCCCCAAAGGGCTCACAGTCTAAAAAGAAACAAAAGATAGACACTAGCAACAGTCACTGGAGGTACTGTGCTGGGGGTGGAGAGGGCCAGTTACTCTCCCCCTGCTAAATAAAGAGAATCACCATAGACTTGTCCTCCATGAACTTATCTAAACCCCTCTTAAAGCCATCCAGGCTGACACCACATCTTGTGGCAGAGAATTCCATAGATTACTTATGTGTTGTTTGAAAAAATACTTCTTTTTGTTGGTCCTAAATTTCTTGACCATCAGTTTCATGGGATGACCCCTGGTTCTAGTGTTATTCATTCTTCATTCATTCATTCGATTTCCTTCCAAAAATGGCTCAGGGTGGTTTACACAGAGAAATATAATTAAATAAGATGGCTCCCTGTCCCCAAAGGGCTCACAATCTATGCAAGAGAGAGATAAAGTTCTCTTATGCTAGAGAAAAGAGAAATTTCTCTCTATCGACTTTCTCCACACCATGCATGATTTTATAGACCTCTATCATGTCTCCCCATAGTCATTTTTTTCTAAACAAAAAAGCCCCAGATGTCATAGTCTTATCTCATAAGGAAGGTGCTCTAGGCCCCTGATCATCTTGGTTGCCCTCTTCTACACCTTTTCCATTTCTATAATGTCCTTTTTGAAGTCTGGTGACCAGAACTGTACACAGTACACCAAATGTGGCTGCACCATAGGTTTGTCTAAGGGCATTATGATATTAACAGTTTTGTTTTCAACCCCCTTCCTAATGTTCCCTAGCATGGAATTGGCCTTTTTCACAGCTGCCTCATACTGAGTCAACACTTTCAACAAGCTGTCCACCACGACCCCAAGATCTCTCTCCTGGTCAATCACTGACAGCTCAGACCCCATCAGCATACATGTACAGTTGGGGGTTTTGCCCCAATATGCATCACTTTACAGTTGCTAGTTCCCCACCCCACCCCCAACTATGTTAATAATGTATTTTTATATGGCTGCACACTCCAGGTCACATTCCCTGCAAGAAGGCAAGCAACACATTTAAATAATAAAATATGTTTTTCAAGTTTGGGAAAGAATATTCTGTAATTTTGGAAAATTATGGCAGGGGTTCCCAACCTTGGGTCCCCAGATGTTGTTGGACTACAACTCCCATCATTAAAGCAATTGTGGCTGGGGATGATGGGAGTTGTGGTCCAACGATATCTGGGCACCCATCCAAGGTTGGGAACTCCTGAGCTATGGCATTAAAAGTGTTCTGAGCCACTCAACCAATGTGCAAACAACACTATTGCTATGGAGGTTAGCAAAGTTAAGGAGAGTGTAATTGGATTCAAAAGGAAGATCCTGTACATTCATGGGCTGTTGGGGTCCTTCAATCGTTGCTATAAGTGTTCCGAGTGCCCCTGCCAAATGAGCCGAGGTGGGTGGCTAACAGAGAAAGGGGCTTTTTGGTGGTGGCACCCCATTGATGGAATAGCCTCCCCAGTGAGCCTCACCTGGCATCATCACTTTGTTCTTTTCAATACCAGGT
This sequence comes from Hemicordylus capensis, assembly GCF_027244095.1. NCBI lineage: Eukaryota > Metazoa > Chordata > Lepidosauria > Squamata > Cordylidae > Hemicordylus > Hemicordylus capensis. The sequence continues at coordinate 11,858,931 of NC_069663.1, forward strand.
AAAGACCTTTCTGTTCACTTAGGCTTTTTAAAATTAATTTTTAAAAATGCGTTTTAAAAATGTTTTGTATTGTATTTCCTCTTTTTAATTTTCTGTTGTAAATTGTCTTGATTTATATGTTTTTATTGGATTTTTTTTAGTGTTGTGGTGTTGTGAGCCACCCAAAGAACAATTTGTTATGGGGCAGCTAACAGATAATAATAATAATAATAATAATAATAATAATAATAATAATAATAATAGGGATGGGCAAAGTACGCCAGGAGGTATGCTCCCAGTAGGGTCACCCAAAGCGCGAAGGTCATCCCAGCTGCTCAGCTAAAGCAAGCAGACACCTATTTGGGGCAGCAGCGATATAGGAAGGTGCTGAAGGCAGACGATCACTTCAGTGACAACAACAAAGGCATCATTTCATACTGCGCAGGAGAAGGCAACCACTCCTGCACTTTACCAAGAAAACCACATGGATAGACAAGACAGAATGATTGTCGATCTAGTGCTGGATGATGGGCCCCTTAAGTCGGATGGTACTCAACATGCTACTGAGGAAAAGCTGAGCATCTCTCAGAGTACCAGTGGTGTTTATGATGCAGTTAGATTAAAGCCTTTTGAGATGTCTAGCGGCTGATGTTGCCATGCGGGAAAAGAAAATTCGAAGCTGCAAAGACAGAATTACAGTGGGAACGTAGAATGTAAGAAGCATGGCTATGGGAAAGCTCGACACAGTGAAAGATGAAATGAATCGACTACAGATTGACATCTTGGGCATCAGTGAATTAAAATGGACTGGAACAGGACACCTCCAGTCAGAAAATCATACTGTTTACTACTCAGGACACGAAAAACAAAGAAGGAATGGTGTTGCTTTCGTAGTCAGGAAGGATATAGCAATGACAGTACTTGAGTATAATGCAATCAGTGACCAACTAATATCAATTAGATTTCATGGACAACACTTTAACATGACAGTTTTTCAAGTCTATACCTCAATGACTGATGCAGAAAAAGAGGAAGTTGATGAGTATTATATATACTCAAGTTCAGTCTGAAATTGACAGAACATGCAAGCAAGATGTGCTGCTAGTGGTTGGAGACTGGAATGCCAAAGTTGGAATTGGTAAGGAGGAAAATACAGTCAGACTGTATGGTCTAGGAAACAGAATAAAGCAGGAGAACAATTTATTAGTTTCTGCCAAGCCAATGATCTCTTCATTGCTAACACATTCTTCAAACAACCCAAGCGGCGCCTGTACACATGGACATCACCAGATGGAGTAAACAGAAATCAAATTGATCACATTATTGGTGCAAGGAGGTGGAAGTGCTTAGTTATAACAGCAAAAAGTGTCCGGGGGCCGATTGTGGAACAGATCGCGAACTGCTCATGTGTCAAGCTAAAGCGGAAAAACAAAGTTATCCAGTTTCCATAATATGATCTTGAGAATGTACCCACCATTTTCAAGGAGAACATCAGGAACCGCTTTGAAGTTCTGAACCAGAGGAACTGTGGAATGAAATCAAAGAAGTTGTTAAGGACAAATGTGAAAAGAGAGTGACAAAGACCAAGAAACAGAAGAAAGCAAAAGGGATGTCAGAACAGATGGTGGGAATTGCCAAGAAGAGGACAGAAGCCAAAGTCAAGAAAGATAAAGTCCTCAGGAGGGAACTTAATAGGGAACTTCAGAAAGCTGTTAGAAGAGACAAGGAGCAGTACTACAAGGGCATCTGTAAATACCTTGAGGATGGCGATAGACATGGAAAAACAAGGAGCATTTTCCAAAAGATCTCTGAACTCCAAAGGAGGTTCCAACTTTGAGTTGGTATGTTAAGGGATGCCAAAGGACAGATAGTAAATGACTGAGAGAAGTTCAAACAGAGATGGAAGGCGTATACTGAAAATTTGTACAGCAGGAATGTCAACATCCAAGATACTCTAGAAGATATTCCCTAATTGCAAGAACCTCTAGTACAGGAAGATGAAATTAGATCAGCACTCTGGTCATTACCAGGTTGGAAAGCTACAGGAATTAATAAAATAGCTACAGAAATATGGCAGATAACAGAAGAAGAATTAGTCAAGGCTCTAATCAAACTATGCCAGCAAATCTGGAGAACAACACAGTGGCCAACAGATTGGAAGAGGTCAGTCCACATGCCCATAGCAAAGAAAGGAGACTAAACAGATTGTATAAACCATCGCAAAATATCCTTAATTTCACATGCTAGCAAAATAATGCTCAGGATCATTCAATGCAGATTAGAGCCCTACGTGGAAAGGGAAATGCCGGATGTTCAAACTGGTTTCAGAAAACGCCGAGGAACAAGAGACATTATTGCTGATGCACGGTGGATGAGAAAGCCAAAGAATACCAGAAATAAGTCAATATGTGCTTTATTGACTACAGAAAAGCCTTTGATTGCATCGGCCATATAAAGCTGAAGAATAGCCTTAGGAAAATGAGCATCCCAGAACATCTCATGGTTCTCATGAGAAACCTATACACAGAACAGGAAGCCACAGTCCAGACAGAACATAATGAAACAGACTGATTCCAGATCAGCAAAGGAGTATGACAAGGCTGCATACTTTATCCTTCTTTATTCAGTTTATATGCTGAATATATACTGAAAGAAGTTGGATTGGAAGAAGATGAGTGTGGTTTTCAAGTTGGAGGAAGAAACATCAATAACCTGTGCTACGCTGATGACACCACTCTGATAGCTGAGAATGTGGATTATCTGTAAGCTCTAGTAATGAAAGTCAAGGAACACTGAAAAAAATGGGATTACGACTAAATGTAAAGAAGACTAAACTAATGACAACAGGTACAGCAACCAGCCTCAGAATTGATAATGAAGACACTGAAGTGGTGGATAGCTTCTGCCTTTTAGGATTGGCCATCAACAGTAAAGGATCCAGCAGTCAAGAAATACGCCGCAAACTAGCACTTGCAATGAAGGCCTTGGAAAGGATATTTAGATGCTGTGACATGTCTATACCTACCACTCTATGGATGCGAAAGCTGGACTTTATTTTATTTATTTGTGTTTGTTTGTTTGTTTGTTTGTTTATCAGTCAAACTTCCATACTGCCCAAACTTTTGTCTCTGGACGGTCAACATAAAACAATTAAAACACATATAAATATTTAAAACAATTCAACAATTTAAAATCAACCATAAAATTAAAACAGACAATTTTTAAAAACTGGGAAAGCTTGGGTAAAAAGATGGGTTTTCAGATGGTTTTTTTTTTTTTAATTGCCAGATATGGGGAGGATCGTATCTCAGCAGGGAGTGCATTCCAGAATCTCGGGCCAGCAACTGAGAAGGCCTGTCTCTGTGTAGCCACCAAACGGGTTGGCGGTAACTGGAGATGGACCTCCTCAGATGACCTCAATGGGTGTTGTTGCTCATAGTGAAGATGATGCTCTCTTAAATACCCAGGGCCTAAGCCATTTAGGGCTTTATAAGTTATAACTAGCACTTTGTATTTTGCCCGGAAACCAATTGAAGAAGCAAGACAGAAAAAGCACTGATGCTTTTGAACTTGGGTGCTGGAGAAGACTTTTGAGGATACCATGGACAGCCAGGAAAACAGACAAATGAATCATAGAACAAATCAATCCAGAATTTTCACTCGAGGCACAAATGGCCAGGCTCAAACTATCATACTTGGGACACATTATGCAAAGACCCAGCTCAATTGAGAAGTCCATAATGCTGGGAAAATTTGAAGGAAAGAGAAGAAGACGACGACTAGGTGGATAGACTCAATTATGACAGTAATGAATGCACCACTGAGAGACCTTTAAAGGCCAAGTTGAAGCCAGATCATCCTGGACAGAATCTATCTATGTGGTCGCTAAGAGTCAATGCCAACTTGATGGCACTTAATCAATCAATCAATCATCATAATCAAATAAGCTTTATTTATTTATTTATTTATTTATTTATTTATTTATTTATTTAGTGTAGACCTCAAAATCACCCACTGAAAGAATCCCAGCTAGCAGAGGTGGGAAAGACTTTCTGTCTTAGAGGAGAATATCCTGGGCTCAATGGATCAATGACCTGAATGATATAGGGACATAGGAAGCTGCCTTATACAGAGTCAGACCATTGGTCCATCTAGCTCAGCATGTATACAGATTGGCAGCAGCTTCTCCAAGGTTGAAGGCAGGAATCTCTCTCAGCCCTGTCTTGGAGATGCCAGGGAGGGAACTTGGAACCTTCTGCTCTTCACAGAGTGGCCCCCATACCCTAAGGGGAATATCTTGCTGTGCTCACACATGTGGTCTCCCATTCAAATGCAAACCAGGACAGACCCTGCTTAGCAAAGGGGACCATTCCTGCTTGGTACCAGAAGACCAGCTTTCCTAGGGTAGAGGAGTGGAGCTTTCTCCGCATGCAAAACACATGCTCTACCACTGAAGGCAGCTTGGGAGCATAGGAACCTCCTTTCCAATGAGTCAGGCTATTGGGTCCATCTAGCTCACTCATCTAGCCAGTGTAGTTTAATGGTTCATATATTACACTGGAACTGGGGAAACTCGAGTTCAAATCCCCATTCAGCTATGAAACTCAGTGGGTGACTCTGAGCCACTGCTCTCTCAGCCTAACCTACCTCAAAGGGTCGTTGTGAGGATAAATATAACCATGTAGACTGCTCTGGAATTATTGGAGGTAAAGCAGGGTGTACATGTAAAAACACAAATGAATGATGCCTATTCAGACTGGCGGTCACAGTCCAAGGTTTCAAATCAGGATCTTTCCCAGACGTAACTGGGGGAGCCAGGAATCGAACCTGGGACCTTCTGCATGCAAAACTGAGTCACTGAGTTACACTGAGTTATCACTGAGTTACAAACACAGCATCGTATTTTTATTTATTTTATTATTTATTTAAGACATTTCTGTATTTCTGAATATGAATGGATCTGCGATACAAAGATGTCCTGCTCAGTCCACTAGGGCAGGGATTCTCAACGTTAGGTCCCCAGATGTTATTGGACTTCAACTCCCATAATCCCCAGCCAAAAGCCACTGGGCCTGGGGATTATGGGAGCTGAAGTCCAATAACATCTGGGGGGACCCAACGTTGAGAATCTCTGCACTAGGGCATGGGTTCTCAAACTTGGGTCTGCAGGTGTCGCTGGACTACAACCCCAAGGTTGGGAACAGCTACCCTAGGGAAAGAAGGAAATGGGCAAGAGGCCGAGCTCTGCCTGATTCTACAGCATCTGGAATTTGCAGCTGTCTGATATAGCTCAGGATCCGATGCCTCTGTAATATTCCTAGAGCACTCTTGCTGGGAAAACAGTTCAAGGAGGAAGCCTGCCCCCTCCTGCTCATGTAATGTATGGCATGTGTTGGGATGGTGGCAGCTTTGAGCATATGATTGTTTATGAAGAAGATTGTTTCTGTAGAAGAATGGGAACAGCAACTCCCTTCCTGCTGCTGGTATTTACCCAGTAAAGTAAAGTAAAGTTGTGCCATCGAGTTGGTGTTGACTCTTGGCGCCCACAGAGCCCTGCGGTTGTCTTTGGTAGAATAGAGGCGGGGTTTACCATTGCCTCCTCCCACACAGTATGAGATGATGCCTTTCAGCATCTTCCGATATCGCTGCTGCCCAATATAGGTGTTTCCCCACACCAGGGGGGATTCAAACTGGCAACCTCTGGCTTGCTAGTCAAGTCATTTCCCCACTGCGCCGCTCAGAGAATTATTGGAAGGTACATTAGCACATTGGAAGCTGCCATATACCGAGTCGGACCATTGGTCCTGTGTAGACAATACAAGCCTGCAACCTTGGAGAGCCACTGCCAGTCTGTGCAGACAAGACACAGACTTGTCTTGTCTACACAGACTGGCTGTGGCTCTCCAAGGTTGCAGGCCGGAGCTTCTCCCAGCCCTACCTAGACATGCCAGGGAGTGAACCTGATATCTCCTGCATGCAAGCATGCAGATGAGAACATAAGAACAGCCCAGCAGGATCAAGCCCAAGGCCTATCTTGGCCCAAGGCCCAACTGCATCCTGTCTCCCACAGTGGCCCACCAGATGCCCTTGGGAAGCCCACAGGCAAGAGATGAGGGCAGGCCCTCCCCTGCTGTTGCTCCCCTGCAACTGGGATTGAGAGGCCTCTTGCCTCTGGGGCTGGAGGTAGCCAAAGGACACCAGACCAGATGGAGGTAGCCCACCACAGACAGCAGACTCTGCCAATGAGCTACAGTCCCATTCCCTAGAGGGAATATCTTACAGCAGACAACGCTCACATGTTTCTGCCCATCTAAATGCAACTGGAGTGAGTCCTGCTTAGCAAAGGGGGCAATTCATGCTCCTCCCGCAAGGCCAGCTTCCCACCCCATGATGGTGAAGAAGACCAGGCCATCTGGATCTGCATATTGCCTGGATAGGAGTGGATATCAGGTCACAGAACCAGTCTGACCAAAGAATATGGCAGAGCAAGGAACAAGTGAACATGTATGCTTTGGGCACAAATGGCTCTGAACCTCCTCATTCCCTCAGATAAGCAAGAGCAGCTCTGCTCTGCGCACCCCCCACCAAAAAAACAAAGTATATATTGATTGATTGATTGATTTACCAAAACTATAATAACTAAAATGATTGCTAATCTCAGCTGTTATTACATGCACTTTTTATTGCTGAATTGTTTTTAAGTGATACAATTTCTATGGCTCTTTTGAACTGTGCATGATGCTTTACACAATTTTATTAGAAACAACTCCATTACAGTATATACAAAGAAAATAAAACAGTACCTCCAAGCAGTGATGGAAGGAAGAATTATTTTATCTTTTTCTGCAGACAATTTTCCATCCTAAAAGTATGTTTCATGAACACAATGACTAATATAATGAATGAATACACAACTAGTCAAAAGTGGGCAGTTTCAAAATTGTAGGTCTCTTTTTTCCTGTGACTCCTGGTAGGGAATGCATTCCTGTTCTATATATACTTTATTCACAACTCTGAGCTTGCTAAAATTGGTCTGAAAACTGCTGTTTTCCATGCCTTCATTTGGAGAGGACTGAATTTAAACAAACACAAGGGCAGTGTATACTACTGCGCTGTTGGATCTTAAAATATTTAGCAGCATTCTAATAAAATAGTTTCCCAGTAAAACTTTGAATGTAATCTTTCTACTACATTAAATTTTCAATTCAATTATGTTTGCCTATGGCGGGGGGATGCTTTTGAGTTATTTACACAGTGTGTGAAGATGACATAGTGTACTTTTATTGACTAAATATAAGTCACCATGCTGAAATTAATTGCAAGCCATTTAGGGCACTGCAAATTTTAAAATAAATTCCGCATCACTGCCTCCAAATGCATGCAAGGTTATGAATATAAGAACATAGAAATCTGTCTTACAGACCATTGGTCCTTCTAGCTCAGTATTGCCCACACTGAGTGGCAACAGATCTCCCAAGATTGAGGAAGGAATCTTTTCTAGCTCTAAGGTAAAGTAAAGTGTGCCGTCAAGTCGATTGTGATTCCTGGTGCCCACAGAACCCTGCGGTTTTCTTTGGTAGAATACAGGAGGGGTTTACCATTGCCTCCTCCTACGCAGTATGAGATGATGCTTTTCAGCATCTTCCTATATCACTGCTGCCCGATATAGGTGTTTCAGCAGGGATTCAAACTGGCAATCTTCTGCTTGTTAGTCAAGCATTTTCCTGCTTAAGGTGACATGGAGCATTGTCAGACAGCAGGCTTTACCTGGGTGAGTTTACTACAAATTCTAAGTTTGGTGGGGTGGTGAACCCAATGCAAAATGTGGATTTTTTAACCCAGGCTATATACACTCCAACAAGTGTATTATCACCCATCAAAATTATATGCTGCCAAAGCAAGCACATCCAACTTCAAACCAAGGTGAATCCAGCTTAGTAAAGAGGACAATCCGTACTCACTACCGGAAGACTGGTTCTCCACCCCAAATATACACAGCCCATGTTGTGCTACCGGTATACCAAATGGAAGGTGACTCTGTATGTAAGGCGATGCCTTAAAAGGTAGAGGATAAATACAGGTCATTTAACCACCCACTAGGGGTGTGTGTTTCGTTTCAGATACAAAACGTTTTGTGCCAAAACGTTTTGTGCAATTTCAGCTGTTTTGTAGCCGAAACAAAACACCCAATGCGCAAAACATAAAATTTTGTAGCCGAATCAAAATGTCCCTGTTTCAGATACAAAATGTTTTGTTGTTTCGGCTGTTTTGGAACTCCATTTTGCAATCACGAAAAGTCTTTCTCCTTCAGTCTCCATTTTGAGTTTTGACATCCGTGTGAATTTCCGGCCCTTCCAGTGTGCAGATCAGTCAGACCATTGGTCTATCTAGCTCAGTATTGTCTTCACAGACTGGCAGCGGCTTCTCCAAGGTTGCAGGCAGGAATCTCTCTCAGCCCTATCTTGGAGAAGCCAGGGAGGGAACTTGAAACCTTCTGCTCTTCCCAGAGCAGCTTCATCCCCTGCGGGGAATATCTTGCAGTGCTCACACGTTAAGTCTCCCATTCATATGCAACCAGGGCAGACCCTGCTTAGCTATGGGGCAAGTCATGCCTGCTACCACAAAACCAGCTCTCCTCTCTGCCCCAAGGGGTGCCTCCCACAACCCAGATTCCAAAGGAATAAGGCAAAGGGCTGATTTCTTAGGAATTGTTGAAGTTTACGCATCTTTAAGGTTCCCCCCCCCCAGGGAATAATGGAGGTTTCAGCAGACCCATAACTCCACCTGGGGGGCACTGGGGTGGCCGGGAGCGAGTGGTGGTGTAGTGCACATAGGGTGCCTGCCACCCCCATGGGTTGCTAACCCATGGGTTGCTGGGTTCTGTTGTTTCTGAGGTGTTCTGAGTGTAGATTCTCTGGTAGTATATAAGATTTTCAACGACAAACCATGAATCCACTCTTATATGCTACCAGAGAATCTACACTCAAAACATCTCAGAAACAACGGAACCCATGCGGGTGGTTAGCAACCCAAGGGGGTGGTTGGCACCCTATGTGCTCTACACCACCACTTGCTCCCCGGTGCCCCCCAAGTGCAGTTATGGGGCTGCTGAAACCTCCATCATTCCCTATGGGAAGAACTTTAAGGACGCGTAAACTCCATCTAATCTTTAAAAATCAGCCCTCTGTCCGATTCCTTTGAAATAATTCTGGCAGCTTCCTTGCCCCCACTGGGCACTACCACCCACCCTACTCTGTTCTGGGCCACCCCTACCCCCACCAACATGAAGCTATACTTTTGCTGAAACCTCCATTATTCCCTATGGGAAACATATTAAACTTCAAAAATTCACCAAAACTCCTCTGAAATTTGGGTGGTAGCTTCCACCCATTGGGCACTACCACCCCCACCCACTAGTTTTGCCCCAGGGCTGTTTTTTTTTTTTTTTTTAATCCAAAACATTTTGGATTCAGATTTTGCAATTTCAAACAAAGAACAAAATTGGGGTGTTTCAGATTTGGGCAAAAAACAAACAAACAAACAAACAAACAAACAAACAAACAAACAAACAAAAACCAGAAAAAAAGCACAACCCTACCCCCCACCCCCCAAATGACTCTGAACCCAAGGTGATCCCTCCATTTTTTACAAACAAGAACTAGGAAAAAAACCTCGTCTTGCCAGCATTTGTGATGTGATGGGGGTCGAAATAGGTGTTAAAATGAATAAAATCATCACAGCCCACTAAAAATTTAAACATTCATTTATTAGAATATTTATGTAAAAAGACTCTCTTTACACATCTTTTTGTACAATAGTTTTCATTGCTTTAACTGCTCCTGCCGGAGACAAGTGTGTTGTACATGAAAGCACATACAGGCAACTGCAGACTGGTCTCCTCCGCACTGCCTGAAGCAGAGAGCAACAGCAAGGCCCATGGTCCATGGAGAGCGTGTGAAGTCGTGGGGACGAGAGAGAGGGGTCCCCTCCCACCGCTCAGCCCCTCTCTCACCTGTGCCGCTTGCAGCTCTTACCCTCTGGAGGGTGTGTGTGTGTGTGTGCGCACGCGCTGGAGGGGGAGTCACTATTTTGGATGGCTGGATGCACAGAGAGCAATTCAATGGGCCAAGCTGAGCCCTCTGGGCAGTGGTCCGGGGTTGCCAGATGTACAGAGCAGCCAATCACGACACCATTTTGCGCAGGCAGACACTGTATGGCTAAAAGGCACGGCACAGGGGCAGAGAGCAGAAATGCCCCCTAAGGGGGTGGAGGGAGGCAAAGAACTATTGGGGAAAGGTCAGCAGGCACCAGCATGGCTCCAGAGAGAGCGGAGCCTTTGAAATGACTTCTGGGAACAGACGCACAACATTCAGTGTGGATGTTAAAAAGTGTAGAACCCATATGCATGCACAGCCTCTCTCAACCTTACCACCACACACACACACACACACACACACACACACACACACGCCCCTCCTTAAAAATCAACCCGCTTCAGAATAACTAGATCAAGGGTTCCTGACCCTGTGGTACTCCAGATGCTGCCAAATTACAATTCTCATCATCCACAGCCACAATAAATTGTAGCTGTGGGTGATGGAAGTTGTAGTTCAGCAATATTTGGCATACCATAGGTTAGGAACCCCTGAACTCTATGGATATATATCGCCCCAGGGTAAGACGCAGTAGGAATGGGGCCCCACCCTCTTTTGGAGACCCATATTGCAAAACTCTGTAAGGCAGGGGCCTCATTCACACAATCGTTCGAATCTTGGTTTAATGTGGGTTACCAACATTAGCATGACTGTGTGAACCCATGCTGAGGTGGGATTCTTACATTCATCTCAGGTTGTAACTCAGCTTGACCTGGGTTCACACAATCACGCTAATATCAGTAACCACCATTAAACCTGGAGTCAAACAACTGTGTGGACCAGGCTGTGTATTCTCAGATGCTCCGGATGGTGGTGCATAGTGGAAGTGATCAGGAGGAGAAAGGATCAACTAAGGGAGAAAGTCTAGCACCTTCTTTAAGAGAGTGATGCCCACTGTGGGAGAGAACTAGAGAGTGCTCTCTGGAGAATGAAGCCTGGAGAAAAGTGAGAGAACACACAGTCTAGTAGGCAGGTGAGAAGCTGGGCTGAGAGGAGCTTAGAAGGAAATAATGGGTTGGAAGCCAGTGCCAGGGATGCAGCTGCTGAGGCAGGCATCTGTGGGAGGGCTGTCTTCTCTGCACCAGCTATTGCGAAAATAGGTAAGGCCCACCCCAGCTGCCTTGGAGGCCTCATGCTTTCCATTTATAGGCAGCAAAAAATATTATTAAAGCTTTTCTCTAGAGGGTGTGAAGTATTTCTGCCCCGGATGGAGCAGGTGGGGTGAGCTTCATTTTTAACATCCCAATGCCCTTTGTGGAATAATTTAAGTCACCTTTTAAGAAATATATACCCTGTGTTTAAAAAAAAAGAAAGGAAAGTGGGGGGGGGAGAACCAGCTACCCTATATGTACAACTACCTGTTAAATCTTTGGTCGGCAAAATGCTCTTGTATGTGAGTGTGCATTTAAAAAGAAATGTTACCTCATCAGGTGAGCAGGTGGTACTGCTCCAAAGAAGGGGGAAATGGAGAGGTGATCAGTGGAGAAGATGCATCCTGTACTGATTTAGACACGCGGGAGGGATTGAAGCGCATTTGGGTGATGTCCCACAAGGGAGTTGGTCTGCTAGCACTCACACAACCTGCCCACATGATTACCGGAGCTGGTGAAAAGTTGGTCCTCAGCACCAAAGCATAGGAGCAAACTTCCCCATTTCACATAACCGACTGGGGGGAAATAAGAACAGGAGACTTTAGGTTTGAATGCTAGAGTACATTTTTGCTGGCTTTCTGAAATTAGAAAAAGAAATTCACAGACTAATACTTGGGGCTTGTTCACACGACCATTAAGTGGGCAGGCAACAACGTAATACAATCTAAGGAGTTGGTAAATTCACATGCAGCCAGAATGGTGATAACTAAAAACTGGAAACATGGGATTTCATCTTCAGATGAGTGGCATATCAAGCTTTGGTTTATAGCTACAGCTGAGAAATTAATCCATTTGCTGCATGGGACAATCAAAACCATATTAATTTTTTGCGATTTGGCAAGATCTTTTTTTTTTTTTAGTAATTAAAGAATTTGCAGCAAAGTCTTGCCTGCTTGTTATATTCAGATTTGGAAAGATGTGGGTTTTTTGGTAAAATGCTTAGATTCATCTGGGTTATTATTCTGGATTGGTAACATTGATATTAATAATGAAGACCTGATTTTTAGGAAGCTAAAGTGTATGAGATATTATGTGATATTATGTCCTATGTGATTTGTGATATCATGTTGTTTTTAATAAAATGATTTAGAGAAAAAAAGACAACTAAGTGAGTAGGACAAGTATCCTACCTACCTTTGGGAACTGTGTGCACTCCAGATTTTTGGTCGTATGTGATAAAAGCTAGATTTGAGGAGGGGAAAGCAATCCTGTGGGCGGAGGGTGCAGGCTCCTGGGTAGGACAATGCTATCAGAGCCTGTACCTGCCTTCCACACAATCACTTCCCCCTCCTCTGAACCAGCTTTTCAGCCACGCACAACCAAAAACCAGGAGCACACGCAGCTCCCGAGCGTGGGTAGGACATCTGCCCTACCCCCTTAACAGTCATGTGAACAAGCCTTTGGAGTGGCAGCTTTCACCTGGTCACCTCCTAGGACTTAAGTGGCATCTGAGGTTAGAGCAGGGGAGACACCAGGCACCACCAAGAACCTACAATACCAAACTTTTTCTGGGCCAGAAGCACTTAAGAAAACAAAAGACAAATCACGACCAGATTTAAAGTGACAATGGCTCAGACACTGAGGACCTTAAAGAGTGGAGGGGCTGGGCTCATGTCAGCTCTAAGACAGGACAAACTAAAGCCCGAGTGGTCCAAAAATGAAGCTGTGCTCAAACTCCCAGGAAGCCCAAGGCCAGGAGTCCAGCTGCACCACTTGCCTCGGATGCATCTTCCTTGCTGTCGGCTTGCAATAATGCAAAACAGAGGGACTCGCACTCAGGACACATCAGCTGGCCTCAGACTCCCAAGGCAAGGTGAACCAACATCTCTTCGGCTTCTCCAGTGTGTTTGGAAGGAAAGAAAAGGGGGGAAAGTGCTACTCGGAAGTGCAAATGGAGAGGTTTCGGGTGCTCAAATGAGAACAGTCCCTTGGCCCTACAGCAGTGGGGCAAAGCACACCCCATATCCTGGAGAAGAAGCCCCTTGAATGGTGGCCAGACTGGCATTTTTTCCAGACAAGGCATTCCGTTGCCCGCTACACCTGCTACTCCTTCTGCAAAGCTGCCCAGCTGACATGAGAAGCATTCTGTCTGGAACCATTCTAATTCCTACCTCCCAGCAAAGAAATGCAGCTTCCAAGATGAAGAGCAAAAATAAGAGTCAGGAGAGAGCAACAGAGAAAGTTTAAAAAGAAAAAGAAAAAGAAAAAAGGAGGGAGCCCATGATGTGTGTGCAGAAAGCTCCCCCTACAGGCCAGGTCTAGTAGTGCATGTGGGGCTCACGGGCCCTTGGGGATGAAGGGTTCGCCCTCCTCGGGGTCTGGCCTCGGCCCAGGGTCACTCAGGCACCGCATCATCCGCTGGTTGCTGGGGCTGTCACCGGCGCCAGGGGTGAACACGTCATCTGTGCCTGGGGAGGAGGGCTCTTTGGCGCGCATCACCAGCCCTTCCTCGTCCTCCTCTTCCTCCGGGGAGGGCGGCAGGCGGCTCATCCCTTTCAGCGCCTCGTTCACCAGCTCGACGGACTCCGGGGACTGCGGGGACGCAGGGTCGATGGTTATGATGGGGAGGTTCTCAGAGTCCGGTTTGGGGTCATATGCGAGGGGGTCTGGTGAGGGAGAGGAAGGATAGGACAAGTTAAGGGAGGAGCAGACAAGAGGGAGGGGGCCAGTGTTGAGAGCAGAGACTCCATTGTCAGACTCCCAAGGGACGAGGTGGGCTCCTGGCCCTTCTTGAGCTAGCGATGTGCACGGACCGCGTAGGCACGGTCCGACGCCAGGGTGTGTGTGTGTGTTCCTTTAAGGGCGGAGGGGTTGTACTTACCTCTCCCGCCACTTCCCCCCTCCGGCGCTCTGGTATTTAGCAAAATCTTCGGGGCGGCAGCGTTCCTCCCTGCCGCCTCTGCCCCCTTGTTGGTGCCCAAATCCGGACGTAACATGGGCACATGCGCCCGCCGCTGCACGCGCCGCCACACACACCACAGTGACAAGCGTGACGCATGCGGCAGCAGCATGCACCCGTGTTACTTCCGGATTTGGGCACCAAGAAGGGGGCAGGGGCGGCAGGGAGGAATGCTGCCGCCTCAAAGTTTTTGTTAAAATACCAGAGCGCCGGAGGGGGGAAAGTGGCGGGAGGGGTAAGTACACCCCCCCCCCCGTCCTTAAAGGAACACCCACCCACCCGCCGACGGTTCGTCGGACCTGCGAACCGGTTTGCAGGCCTCCAACATGGCCTGCAAACTGGTTCGTGCACATCCCTATCTTGAACTCCAGAATGACTGGGTAGGCACAGAAGAGGCCAGCCTCATGAACAGCCAGGGGAGGAGAAAGGTTGTCACCTGAGTCCTCCTCCTGCATTCAGCCAGTTCCCTCTCCTGGGGAACTCCCGGCTCCCATACTCAGAAGCAGCCCCCTCATCATCGACTGCCTTGTCTTTAAAAGCCCCAGTGCAGAGCTGCCAGGGCTCAAAGCCTACTCCTAGCCCCACCCCCTTCCTGACTTCACTTCCTGTTTCCTGCCCCGCCCAACCTAGCTGGAGCTCCCTGGAGCTGTTCTCTGCTGATCTCCCTGCCTTGCCCTCTCAGCCCCACTGGGACTCGGCCGGCCGGGACCCTTCTCACCCCTACTGCCCCCTGAAGGGAACGGAAGCCCCACAGGAGGGATGCCACGCCCTTCTCCAGACTCCACAGGGCCACCCAGGCAACCAGGTAGCATGGCATCCCGACATCCATTTTTAAAAAATAAAAAAAATTAAAACCAAGGGTCTGCTCCTCCATGCTCTGACAATCTGAAAAGGTTTTGTCTGAGTAGGCATCAGTTGAAGAATTACTAGTCTTCACCCCAACCCATCTCGCCATCCTCCAGGTCTTGGAACTAAAAGTTGCTTGGCAGATCAGCGACTCACACAGAGACAGAAAACAGGCAGGGATTGCTGTAAAGTGGGTCATTCTGCCCCCTTCTCTTCACTGGGCACAAGTGCACCACTAAGTCACAGGAGATTTAGCACCTCCTAGCAGAAACTGATTGGAACGACGCAGGTCTGGGACCAGTGAATCAGGCAGAGACTCAATGGACAGCCTCCTATGTGAGGTCACAGGAGGTTTAGCACTTCCTAGTGGAAGCTGACTGAAGTGAGGTAGGACGGGGACAAGTGAATCAGGCAGCGACTCAACAGACAGTCTCCTCCGTGTGGGTGTTGTAGTTTGGGTTCACAGCAGCCTTTGGTTCCATATTAAATTTATCACAGCACATAATGAGGTCTCACACAGTTTAGGAAGGACTTAAATTCACCAGTACAGAAAGACACAGAACCTTACAGTGTCTACAAAATGAACAGTTGTCGGGAATGGGGATGGGTAGAGGAAACTAAGCTGGGGATACAGGACTGCTGGGGTTCATTCTTGGTTCAGGAAAAGGAGTAGGCTAGTGTACATCACAGCAGGGGATGTCTGGGTTTGGTTCCATTACCTTTGAAGGAAGAGAAGCAGCGGTCCTATCTATAGGCAAGGGTCTGATGAAGAAAGAAGAGGCACAAGACAAAGCTAAAAGGAGAACAATCCTTAACAGGGATCTGTTAGGTCCACCGTACCTTGGAGAGGCTTGCTGGGTGGATTTTGCTTTACTCTTAACATCAGAAGGCTGTACTGAGGATCAGGAGGGGATAATCACCTGTTCTGATTGGCTAGAGCAGGGGTTCCTAATCTTGGGTCCCAGATGTTGCTGGACTACAACTCCCATCAACTGTAGCCACAATGACCTTGGGTTCCATACTGGCCTACAGCTCCCATTCTCTGGCCAGACGTTGTTGGCCTACAACTTCCATAATCTCCTGTTGTTGCTGGACTACAGCTCCTATAATGTTCGACTAGAAGGTGTTGGACTCCAACTCCCATCAACTTCAGGTGTGGTTGAACTACAGCTCTCATTCATCTGCACCCACAATGACCTGGTTGGCCTACAATTCCCATCCTCTGGCCAGACATTGTTGGACTATACATGGTTGACCTACACATCATTGCCAGGGATTGTTGGCCTACGACTCCCATCATGTTGGCTAGATGTCGTTGGACTGTGATTCCCATCATCTCCAGCCACAACCACCTTCTTCTCTCACTGTGCCTGGAGATGATGGGAATTGTAGGCCAACATGGCCAGAATCTCAGGGGTATACTCGTGAGTCAAATGGGCCGTAACCCAAAATTTGGCTTTAAAAAAGACAAATCTGGCAACAGAGCTGGAGACTAGTGTTCCTGCTAACAGAGATTCCTAGACGTTGTTGACTACAACTCTCAGAATCCCCAAGCAAAAATCATTATAGCTGGGATTATGGGAGTTGTAGTCAACAACATCTGAGAATTCCTGTTAGGGGGAAAGCTGCTGGAGACTCATAGTTGGTAACCCCTGGGCTAGAAACTCTCTGGAATTTCTGACTTGCTGCATCACATGCAACTTGGTTCACATCCAAATGTCACCTGGACCAGGGCCTTTCTGTTATGCAGGGTCCCCAAGTATGATGCACCCTTTCCTCTCCTGCTCACTTGTGGCACACTGTGGTCTGGATTGCCTGGGGCAGCGGGTTGAGAGGCTTCTGTCTCATCCCCACCACCGCACCCGCTAGCTAGGGCACCTCTGCTGTCCTCTCCACTTCCAACTTTCCTGTGCTGGATTTCACACCAAACGTCAACCACCAAGAGGATCTAAACTCCACAAGGCTTCAGTGATGTAGGTAAACACACACCTGGGACACAGATACAAGGGCTGTTCTCATGATGGGCATTCGGGTAGGAGAAGCTTCCGAACTAATTTGGAAGCTGTGCACGCTCCCCATTGGCCATCATGAGAATTCTACACACAAGGGAGGAGGTGGGGGGAGTTTGTCTGCAAGCTGGGTACGGAGGCAGGTGGCAGCAGGGAGCCCAGAACTTGTACCCAACTCCAGAGTGAAGGTGGAGCGAAAGCACTCCCCTGCCCAATGCTTCTGTGCCCAGCTCACAAGCTATAATCTCCTCCTACTCCTACTTGCTTGTAGAATTCTCACGGCAATGCTCTGACCCTTGAATTAGGGTCGGAGGCTTCTCCTACTCAATGCTGATCGAATCACCCTACAGTCTGTGACAAAGTTCTGAGGAACTCACATGTGTTTGCAAGGCTTCCAGTCCTCATGGAAGCCGAAGAAAGAAACCCTGAGAATCTAGCTGTAGCATTCTTAAGACTCCAAAGCCAGGAGTGACCTGACTTGGTAGCTTTGCATTGCACCTTGTCACTCAGCGTACTATTCCTACCAACCCCACATGTCACAGACATATTGGACCCTCTAGCCTCTCACAACCCCTATCAGAAATGCCCCCAGAAAACCCATTTCAAACCTACACATTGAGAGTGCAGAGTCTCGATGCTAAACTTTCTGTATTCTAAACAATTGCCAGTTATTATTATTATTATTATTATTATTATTATTATTATTATTATTTTAGTTCAGTTTCTGTGTTTTGGCTACATGTGTGTGTTCTTTGTTTCTTGACTTTAAACAGAACTATGTACACTCTAAAAGGACCAAGGGCACAATGTGGTGGCTAGGGAATCACCATTTTGAGATTCTCAGCTATCTTCTTGGTTTAGATTATAAAAACAGGTTGCTAGCCCTTATGACTCTGAAGAGAGGCTTAGAAGACAGATAATGGCTGGTAATATCTCAGAAGCCAAGAAGACACGTGCATACGAAGCAGGATTTCCAGTGTCCTGCAGGACTTACTGCCTCTCCTATGTTTAGCAGAAGGAGCTAATTAGATCCTGCAGAACAGGAAATCTGTGAATGTGCTTAATTTGCATATTTTATGCAGGTCATAATATCCAGCTTTTCTTGGCAGAATGTTTGGGCTATCAGGCCTCCGAATTTCAATCGATGATATTTTAAGGTCGCAACTGCATAGTAGGTTTCAGTGCTGAGTGGATCCTGTTCTGAGAAGTGGGCTACCAGAGATACATGCAGGATCAGCAACCTATTACTGCCTTAACATCCCCCTGAGTGGTGGGGCTCAGAATTGCATTAAAACACACTTCTGAGTCCCTTTTGGACCTCCCACAGGTGGGTCATAAGGAATAAGCACATCACACCACTGAAGCAAGATGCATGGAGTGCAAACAATTGGGGTCAAGTGCCACAGCACCAGCTGGAAACTTTGCCCCCCCAGTTTCCCACATGGTCTGGCGACCAATTCCTAGTGTCTGTAAGTGGCAGCAGCCTTGTATCCTTACCTGAGCCAATCCGTGCCCTCGACATGGTCGGTGAGTCGATTTTATGTGTCGGGACTGTCAGGTAGTTGTTGATCTGGAATCAGAAACATGGGGCTGCTCATGAAGGGGTCTTCATCACCCTGGAGACCTTGATGGAGACCTTACAGCACTCATATGCAGTCACCCATCCAAATGCAATGCTCTTCTCTTATCTCTTACCTCCAGCCTCCTCTTTTTGAAACACCTGCCTCTTACTACACAGCTAATACTTGGAGGAGCTGCCTTCTTTCTCACCCCACCCCAAATACTCCTCTTCATCTGGCTCAGTTGCACTGGGTTTCTGTAGCTCTATAGCAGGGATGCTCAAACTTGGGTCCTCAGATGTTGTTGGCTCCCATCACAATGGCCTTTGGCCCAAATGTTGTTGGACTACAACTCCCACCATCCCCGGTGACAATGGCTAAAGGCCAACATCATCTGGGACCCAAGATTGAGAAGACCTTGCTCTGTCATCTTTTAACTGGGAATGTTCGAGTTCCAGGGACTACGCTGATTCTAGAGTTGCCAGTCTACTGTTTGGAACGTCAGAGGCCATCACAGAGACTGGCTTAGGAACACAGGAAGTTGCTTTATGTGAGTCAGACCATTGGTATTGCCTCAGTATTGTCTACACTGACTGGCAGCAGCCTCTCCAAGGTTTCAGGCCAGAGTCTCTCCCAGCCCTACCTGGAGATGCTGCAAGGGAGCGAACCTGGGACCTCCAGCATGCAAAGCATATGCTCTACCACCAAGCAATGGCACCATCCTGTAAGGCGAACACTCATATGCAGTCACCCAGCCAAATGCAATGCTTAACAAAGGGGACAAATTCATTCTTGCCACTGAAAAACTAGCTTTCCTCCTCTGGTGCCCTCCTCAACCCAATTCCAGCCTTCCTATCACCGCACCTTCTGTTCCAGCTGCCGAGCCTTCTGCCTCCTCAGCAACATCTGATTCCAAGCTTCTTCATAAGGGTCTGCCACCAAGGTGTGCCGGTTATAAGATCGCAGCTAGAACGGGATTCAACAGAGGTTGGTTTTTCGCTCTCTCTCTCTCTCTCTCTCTCTCTCTCTCTCTCTCTCTCTCTCTCTCTCATCTTCACACACAGGCAAACGGACACACAGATGGCAGTTATTAGACAAGCAGGTGAGGCCCATCATTAACTGGGCAAAGTCAGTTTGCATAGATTACACTTACAGGAATGTTCAATAAATTAAATATATGCAGTAGAATTTTTTTATTCATATCCTTGCAAAGAGGAAGTAAAAGAACAGTTTGAAATTTTTAGGGTTCTAACTTCCAACATTATTCATTTTACTGAATTACCACCATATAAGTAAATTTGAATCATGGTAATTTTAAATGAGAAAGATCTTCTGCTTCTCCTGGGCATGATGTCATCTCCTGGGCATGATGTCCGGCACCCAAGGGGGTGCCAGACCGAACTGGCCTGGTCCGGTTCAGGTCCGGTCTCGAACCAAATCAGACCAGCCGGTTCCGTGCACACCCCTAATTCTTACCCTCTGCCTGGTTTTCTGCAAGTTGGTGCGCAAGATCTTCCGGATCTCCTCCTCTTTGTCTTTAGAGAGTGCTGGCAGGATGCGTTCCACAGGCAAGGTTTTCGGGTTGATGTTCCTGTGGATTAAGAGAGCAGGAAAAGCTCAACAGTTTGGGGAAAGGAGGACATCCCAGGGATCCGAGGTGTTCTAACTTCCTTGCCTGAATTGGGGTTTGCATACAGCTTCCACTGGTCAAGGCGCAACCTGCACAGTTTAGGAACACAGGAAGCTGCCTTATACTGAGTCAGGCCCTTGGTCGATCTAGCTCAGTATTGTCTACCCAGACTGGCAGTGGCTTCTTCAAAGTTGCAGGCATGTGTCTCTCTCAGCTCTATCTTGGAGATGCTGCCAGGGAGGGAACTTGGAACCTTCTGCATGCAAGCATTCAAATGCACTTCCCAGAGTGGGCCCATCCCCTAAGGGGGATATCTGGACAGCATGTGCTGCTGACCACACAAATGGCCTCCGTGCATATGTGGAGGCTAGGTGAACTCCAGAGATGTGCCGTGGGGGCATGGGATGCCAGCCGGAGCGCCATGGTGGCAGCTCGCAATGCCGGCCTAGCGTGTTAGCGCTACTAACTTAGAAGTCGGAACACTCTGAATGTTCCAACTGGAACAAGCCTTTTCTGTTCCGAGCTTTTTAGGGGTGTTCTGCTCCAAACACGGAACCCTCAAAGCAGTCCGTTCCAAGCTGGAACGTTCTGCACATCCCTACTTTGAAGAATCACAAGCACTGTACAAATGCTAAATTATTATTAATCCCATTCCTCTAGTCACAGATTTTGTAGGCTTTGAAAAAGATTTTTTTGGATGTCTACTCTTTCTCTTTACTAAGAGAACATTCCCATCTTCCTGCCCAAGATGTTACTCACTGCATAGAGACTGTGGAGACAGCAGACGGGATCTTGCCTATTCCTCCACTCTCCACCAGCTCGATGGCTTGCTTCATCTCCATTTTGTGGTAGAAAGCAATCAGCTGGGGCTCTTTCGACCTCTCCCCAGCAATCAGGCACTTCTTCACATATTTCTTGTTGAAACGATTCAGCCTTTCCAGAAACAACATGAGAAATGGAGAGAGAAGGGAAAGCAGCATAAGAGCACAATCACACCAATCATCCAGCTCGTTTCAACTAATCAATTGCATTTTTAAATGGCCCAAAACTCGTGTCTCGTGGCGGTTTACAAAAAAATAAAACAATAAAGCAACCGTCGAAACAAATTAATAAAAACAGTTCAAAATAATTTTTAAACATCAGTAATAACAATAAGACCATTCGACAGCTGGTTAAATAAATGGGTCAAGAGCTCCTTTAAAGGCTACCAGAGATGGGGAAACTCTGACAACAACAGGGAATTCATTCCAGAGTCTCGGGGCAGCTATAGAAGTGGCCTCGCCCTGTGTCGGCCCAAGAGATGCTGGAGGCAACCGCCAGCAGACATCTCCAAAAGATCTTAGTAGGTGATGGGAATACTGAAGAAGACGACACTCTTTTCAATACCCTGGGCCCAAGCTGTTTTATTAGTAAAGCCCACAGAGACTAGAATTCATGGCTGACATCCAGACAAAGTACATGCACAACAAATTGTGCACCCACAAAAACATCACATTGCTGTTGCACTCATAGGAACACAGGAAGCTGCCAAGTCAGACCAATCTGGCTCAGTATTGTCTACCCTGACTGGCAGCAGCTCTCCAAGGTTTCAGAGAGGAGTCTTTCCCAGCCCTACCTGGAGATGCTGGCAGGGATTGAACCTGGGACCTTCTGCATCCAAAGCAGATGCTCTACCACCAAACTACGGCCCCATCCCCTAAGGGGCAGATCGTACGACAGACAGTGCTCATGAAACAGTTGCCCATCTGAAAGCAAACCAGGGGGACCCTGCTAAGCAAGGAGGACAATTCATGCTTGCGGCCACAAGACCAGCACTCCTCCACAGCTCTTGCACAAAGAATCCTTGAAGTGTAAACAGATGGGTGGACAGGGTTTCCCAGCAGGAAGGTCACCACGGGCTGCATAAGCACAGCTATAGCCCTTTTCACACATTATATTCAAAGCTTGTACAATATATGAGTGTACAGACATCTCTACACTCATACAAGATAATCTCTGAATAGGGCTTGGGCTAGTGCAACACTAGTCTGAAATGCAAGTTCCCGATGCTGTAGAGCTAGCTAGAGCTGGTCTGGGGAGAAGTGACGGTCTTGTGGTAGCAAGCATGGAGGACAGGTCCATCAAAGGCTGCTAGTCTGGTGGCTATAGGCCACTACCACAACCAATATTTATATACTGCTTTTCTACAAAAGTTTGCAAAGGTTTTCATAGATAGATAGATAGATAGATAGATAGATAGATAGATAGATAGATAGATATGGTAATTCCCTGTCCAAAAAGGCTCACAATCTAAAAAGAAACATAAAGGGAGACACCAACAACAGATACGAAGAAAGTCTGCTGTTAATCTGAGAATCCAGTCTGCGACCATTCCCCTTTAGAAAAGAATGCTGAGCAGGCAATTCATCTTCAAGAGGGGGAGGGCAGCTGATGAGAGTGACTGTTTGTTGGGGGCTAAGGTGCAATGAGCAAACACAGAATGTCTTTTGGGGTGCAGAATGTGGGGGCCGTTTGGGGAGCAGGGTGCAGTATTACATCTTACATTCTTATCCCACTGTGCAGGGGTATAATACAAGAAGGAGAGCGAGAATAATTGGTAGTGCTATATGCCGGCACTGTTTATGCCCCCCACAAGAACTGGTGCCCTAGGCGACCACCTAGGTTTGCATAGAGGATGGGCTGCCCTTGAGTATGCTAGAATCACTGAAGTTCAGACATCACAACTGATCTTGGTTTACTCGAAACTTAATCAGAAGCAGATGCTCACATGGACGGGGGGAGGGCGGGGGGAAGAAGACACTCCCGAGGCCAAGGAACATGGTGCAGAACCATGCTTAACCACGGTTTCACATTACATCTGAACCAGTCCATGGAAGTATATTTCTCGCCTCCAAGAACTCTTCTCACCAATATTGTTTGGTTCTGCACTGTCCTCATGTTCTGCTTACAAATACTGGTTTATAAACACTGATTATCAGTTCAGGTCAGATTCAAGGTGCTGCTCTTGACTTTTAAAGCCCTACACAGCCTAGGACCAAAGTATCGGTTGGAGTGCACCCTTACAAACCTGCCAGGCCCCTCTGTTTAGAATATCAGGCCCTTCTCATGGCCCCGTCACTAAGAGAGATCTGCTTGGCAAGGACCAGAGACAGGGCCTTTTCAGTGGTCGCCCCTCAGCTTTGGAATGGCCTCCCAGAAGAGCCTCACCATCCTCCCTCCCTCAGTGTTTTTAAAAGACAATTAAAGACACATCTTTTTATAAAGGCTTTTAAATGTTTTATCTGCTGCTTATCTGTGGTAGGTGGGGTTTTTTGGGGAATTTTTAGTTTTTTAGTTCTTTGATTTTAACTTGTTATAAGTTTTAATTTGAAACTTTTAAAATTTGTAATTTTAAACATGGTTTTAAATTGTTTGTTTTTTTAAAACTTGTTTTTTCCCTTTATATTGTATCTATTTTATTAATTTTATGAGCCGCCCTGAGCAGTAGTGTAGTGGTTTTAAAAAAAACACAAAACCCCTCTAAAGATTCAGCTTTTCAGAGAGGATTTTTAATGTTTTATCCGCTGTTCATATATGGTGGGGTTTTAGCTTTTCTTCATTTGTAACTTTTAAATGTGGTTTGAACCCAGTCTTTCAATTACTGTTAATTTTACATTCTTGTGTATTTTGGTGATTCCCAACCTGTGGTACTCCAGATGGTGCTGAACTACAACTGCCATCATCCCTCGCCACACTTAATGGTAGCTGGGGATGATGGGAGTTGTAGTTCAGAACATCTGGAGTACCACGGTTAGAAACTCCTGGTATATTTTACCTGTTTTACTGATTTTGTGAGTAGTGCACTATTGTTTTAAATACATAACTAAGCAATAATGTAAAAGGGCCAGTTCCCTGTTTCCACCGCTCTGCTTTCGTGCAAGCAGGAAATGGAGCCCAGCCAAGTGAAGATGAATGGGCCTCGTTCTCAAGGACTCAGCTCGGATCCCAACAAAATCACACGCTGGGTTCTAATAATGGGGTCGAACAAACAAACAGGCTGCCGCCTGGGACACATCTCATGGAGCAAAATCTGCCCTTCTGTCTACTGCATTGCGCGGGCTGTGGCTGCCGTGGCAACGGGCCTAGTGCCAGCTTTCTAGGACAACACATTTCATCTGTCTGGTGGCAAAGCCAGCCCCAAACGGAAAGCAACCCCTGCTAACTGGGCAAAGAGGTGATTCTCTTTATTTAGCAGGGGGAGAGCAACTGGCTCTATCCATCCCCAGCACAGCGTCCCTCCAGTGACTGTTGCTGTTTCTTTCTTAGCTTGTGAGCCCTTTGGGGACAGAGAGCCATCTTATTTTATTTTAATTAATTAATTAATTAATTAATTAATTAATTCAATTTATTTATTTATTTATTTCTCTATGTAAACTGCTTTGGAAACTTTTGTTGAAAAGCGGTATATAGATATTTTTTGTTATTGTTGTTGTTTGTATTTGTACTATTTCTAGGCACCTGGTCTCATTTATTGATTTAAAGTATGCACACACACACCCCTCCAGTACACTACTGCTCTGGGAGGCTTACAACATTAACAAAACAATTAAAAAATATATAATTATTGTTATTTGCAAGTTTTAACACACATTTAAAAGTCACAGTAGTAAGTTTATTGTGGTCACAGACCAGATTAACAATTAATAACAATTATTTAAAAGTCACAAATGTTAGAAGTTTCAATATTAGAAACCACAAATAAAAAGCTAAAACCCAAGAAACCTACCAATATAAGCAACAGACAAAATATTTAAAAGCCTCTCTAAAAAGATGTGTCTTCAATTGTTTCTTAAAAACACAGAGAAGGAGCATGGCGAAGCTCTTTTGGGAGGGCATTCCAAAGCTGAGGCGCCATAAGTAGGGCCTGAGATGCTGAATGTGGTTCATACCAGCGAATGTAGTCTGACAAGCACCCTGGCACCAAATCATGTAGGGCTTTAAAGGTCTTTACCTTTCAGCAAACATGAGAGGCAGCCAGGGTAGCATAGTGGTTAGAGTTCTGAACCAGGAGCAAAGAGACTGGGGTTCGAATCCCACTCAGCCTAAAGCTTACTGGGTAACCTTGGATAGGTTCTTAGCATATCGTGGAGAGGAAAGCTGGTCTTGTGGTAGCAAGCATGACTTGTCCCCTTAGCTAAGCAGGGTCTGCCCTGATTGCATTTGAATGGGAGACAACATGTGAGCACTGTAAGTTATTCCCCTCAAGGGATGGAGCCGCTCTGGAAAGAGCAAAAGGTTTCAAGTTCCCTCCCTGACATCTCCAAGATAGGGCTGAGAGAGATTCCTGCCTATAACCTTGGAGAAGCCACTGCCAGCCTGTGTAGACAATCCTGAGCTAGATAGACCAGTGGTCTGACTCAGTATATGGCAGCTTCCTATGTTCCTAGCCTACCTTGCAGGGTTGTTGGGAGGATAAAACCGAGATGGGGCAGGCAAGAGAGCCATACCTGAGCTTCTTGAAAGAAGGGTGGGATAAAAGCAAAATAAATAAATAAAACTGGGTCACAAAATGGCTTATAAAAAATTAAAGTATCATCGGAACCAAAACAACACATATTAGGGCTGTTCTCAGCACTCTGAACAGGGTCAGAGGAGTGCCCAGCGAGAATAGGAGAGCTGTGTGTGCTCCTGGTCGGTGGTGGCATGCTTGCAAATATCAAGATCGGGAGGGGAGAATGATTGTGTGGGAGGCTGGGTAGGATGGGCGTGGCCAACCCAGATTCTGCATTTTATCAAGGGTGGACGAACAGCTGCCCTGCCCAGCTCCCGGCTCCCACACGATCTCCCACCTTCTTCCTACCCTGATCTTTGCAAACACAAGACTGCACACAGCTAGGCTATACTGGCTGGGGTCTCCTCTGAGAACAGCCCTAAAGACAAGCCTAGAGGTTTGTCTGGCTTAGTACTTACTTGTCTTTCCAGTGATGGTGGCCATAGTGGCCACAGATATCCTCAATCCCTGTCAAAAGATGATCTAAGAACTGGAGCGGGGGGGTGGGGGGAGAGAGAGAGAGAGAGAATGAATAAATGTGCACATTTCTCCTTTGTTAGACACATCTCTTCTCTGCAACTGATAAGCAACTCTATGAGGCAGTGTTCTGCTCAGTGTTCAGCTGGCAAGGTTTTCTACCCAGGGAAGATTGCGTTCTGCTCTAGAGAGGGTCCATTGGTTGCTCTTCAGACAGCTGTGTGAAAGGTGGCTGCGTGCATCATGGGCACTTTTATGGATCTGTACTTGGACAGGACTAGGGAGAGGAATGCCGGTCTCCCCCACTCACCCCTGCTTCATTAACACAAATGGAGTGTGTGTGTGTGTTTTGCATTGGCACCACCCTGAGCCCCATTCCAGTACAGAACCACTGCCAATTTTATAATAAAGGAGGAAATGATAGCTACCTAGATAAGAATTAGCAGCTGTGTCTCTTATTCACATTTAACCAGATTACTATTATTTTGTAACAGCATGAACTATGGGAACTATTACGTAAAGACAGGATATTGCAGCAAGGTTAAAATGCAATTTACTGACCATACAGAAAATCTCTTAAGCAAGCAGACAAGAAAACAAGAAGGAGAAAAGTCATATGTCAAGGGTTCCCAACCTTTTTATTTTTATTTTTAACAAGTGTACCTCTTCTGTTGCAAACCTGCAGCTCAGATACCCCACAGAGCGTGTGAGTGTGTGCAAGAGAGAGTGTGTGCGTGTGTGTGTGTGAGTGTGTGCAAGAGAGAGAGAGTGTGTGTGTGTGTGTGTGTGCACACATGCGTGTGCGGGCACATGCGAGAGCAAGTGTGTGAGAGAAAGTGTGTATTTAAAATGTTTCCGTTAGGGAGACCGGCTACTCCAGTCCCTGGCACACATCCACACTAAGGGACTCATAAGCAGTCTAACTGAAATTAATGGGACCAGATTATTTGTCTTATTAATTTCCATGGGAGTACTATGTGCTAATTTCCCAAAACCTGTCAGTCAGGCTGAAGGGAGGGGTCCGCTGAGCTTCAGCAGGTAGCCAGCCAATCAGAAGCAGAGGAGGAGGGTCTTCAGCCTACTTCCTCCCCTTCTGCAACGGTCACATCACTGAGGACACAGTACGTCTGCTTCAAGCCGGTGATTCTCAGGTGGGGAACAAAAAACGCAGTTGCAGCATGGGGAGGCAGGAGGGTTCTGAGTAGCCCCCAGGAGCCCCTGAAGCACCCCTAGGGGCACTAATACCCCCTGTTGGGGACCCCAGCAATATTTATTTATTTATTACATTTCTAGACCGCCCCATCCAAAGACTCTGGGCGATGCACAACAAATTTAAACAACACAAAAACAAACACCATTTATAACACACTGGTGTGATCTTTCTAAAATCAGGCTGCTCCTCACTAGGTTGGAGGAATTCAAATACCCTATTTACCCAAATAGAAGACTCTTCTGAATTTAAGACAACTCCATTAAAAATAGAGGTTAAATAAGGCTAAACATGTATTTACTTGAAAAGAACAGGACTCTGAATTTAAGAACACACACACACACACACACACACACACACACACACACACACACACACACCAATTTCTAACACCAAAGGACTTGGAACAAATCTAGTCTTGAATACAGTACATTGATGGAATTAGGTGCAGAGCCCTAGTAGGCCCCTGGGTGGCAGCAGAGTCTCATACCAAGAATCTGCTTTGCAACTTGCAGTGGGGTGCCCAACCTGGGGGCAGGAGGGAGGGGGCAGATGCTGTTGGACAATAACTCCCATTATCCCCAGCCACGGCGGCTGAACTAGGGATGATGTGAGTTGTACTCCAATAACACTTGGGGATCTGAAGCTGGAAATCCCTGGATTAAGCAAGACTTTGGGACAGAGAATTCACCTGGGAAATTTCAGCTACGTTCCATTCTCCCACCTCACCCTGCCAATCAACTCCCTTGTGCTTTTTAAAAATGTGCTTTACCTATGAAGGCACATCACACCATCTTAAGAGGGTAGAACCAGCGTGCTGTGCAATCACTCCCCCTTCCTCCTGCCTGGATTTCTGCTAGCACATGATCGCCAATCCAAAAATCCGACACAAGATTGGGAGCCCAGCGTAAGTTGCAAAGCAGATTCTTGGTACGAGACTCTGCTGCCACCCAGGAGCCCACTATAGACTCTGCCAACTGATCAAAGAGGCACCTTTTAAAAGTGGTGATTCTCTTTACTGAGCAGGGGGAGAGCAACTGGCCCTATCCATCCCCAGCACAGCATCCCTCCACTGGCTGTTGCTGGTGTCTATCTTATGTTTCTTTTTTTAGATTGTGAGCCCTTTGAGGACAGGGAGCCATTTTATTTATTTATATCTCTGTAAAACGCTTTGAGAACTTTTGTTGAAAAGCAGTATATAAATATTTGTCATATTTGTGTTCAGATGGATCTACACCTAACCCTATCAATGTACTGTATTTACCTGAATTTACTGTATTTACTCCTGAAGCTGGGAAGGATGCTTCCCTCTTAAGGATTGTGTGAGCTGTAAACCTAACTATGCAGAAAGAACGGAGAAAAGCAGGCTGCAGAAGAGCACTGAAGCAATGGGACAAGCAGAAGCGGCATAAACAGGCCATGCACCACCAAGAGAGAAAGAGCTGTTACCTGTGTGTGAATCTCCTCATTGATGGACCGCTTTGTCTCTTGCTTTTTTTTCACAGCCAGAAGGTCCACTAGAGGGCGGATGGTCATGCCCTGTGGAGAGAGAAGTCTAGTTTATTCAGCCAAAGACCTCTACCAGCAATTGACAAGTGGATCATGGACTGAGACACAAATTTGGCAGGGGAATGACTAACAACAGACCTACTTTTCTGTGCTAACCACATGCATCTACTCACAGAGTCCATTTCACTCCCCACTCACTTTTCTGTAGTCTCTTCCAAGGAGGAGAGAAATGGGAGAGAGGGAAGCGATGCTCCTCTGTCATTCCTAGGGTATTTGGAAGAGACAGGAGGAGCACAGAGTCAACACAGGAAGCTGCCTGATACTGAGTCAGACCCTTGGTCCATCTAACTCAGTACCATCTACACTGACTGGCAGTGGCTCTCCAAGGTTTCAGGCAGGAGTCTTTTCCCCAACCCTACCTGGAGATGCTGCCAGAGAGTGAACCTGGGACACACTGTATGAAAAGTGTTGAGGGGTGTGAGGAGAAACATTTAAATTCTCACACGGCAGAATATGTTCTAGTGGTAAAGATGATTAGTCCAAGAGATAATGTGAAGACACTAGGCTGAGATTAAAAAATAAACACCAAATAAAGATATATTAAGCAACTGAAGTATCACATACTAAGAGAGAGAGAGATTGAACAACATACCCAAACAGGCACTAGCCTTCAGTGACTGAACAATTCTAACTGGCTCTAACTGACCAAAATTGTGAGGAGATTGTGAGGAGCTGTAAAAAGGTCTCTCCAAACTGGGGGAGTCAGCGACAAAATGACAAATGTCGTTCAGTGTAAGCAAGTGTAAAGTGGGGCAAAAAACACCAACTTCACATATACACTGATGGGATCTGAGCTGTCGGTGACTGACCAGGAGAGAGATCTTGGGGTTGTGGTGGACAGCTCATTGCAAGTGTTGACTCAGTGTGTGGCAGCTGTGAAAAAGGTTAATTCCATCCTAGGAGTAATTAGGAAGGGGACTGAAAATAAAATTGCTAATATTGTAATGCCCTTATACAAACCTAGTGTGCTGCATATAGCTTTGGTCACTGTAGCTTAAGAAGGATATTGTAGAACTAGAAAAGGTGCAGAAGAGGGCAACCAAGATGATCGGGGGCTTGGAGCACCTTCCTTATGAGGCTAGGCTACAGCATCTGGGGCTCTTTACCTTGGAAAAGAGGCGACTAAAAGGAGACATGATCAAAGTGTATAAAATTATTCAAGGAGTGGAGAGGGTGGACAGAGAGAAATTTCTCTCACACACACTAGAACCAGGGGTCATCCCATGAAAATGAAGGTAGGGGAATTTAGGACCGACAAGAGGAAGTACTTTTCCACACTGCGTATAATCAAGCTATGGAATTCTTTGCCATGAGATGTGGTGATAGCCACCAGCTTGGATGGCTTTAAAAGACAAATTCATGGAGAACAAGTCTATAAACCAAGATCCATCACTTTGGATGTCGCAACTAATCTTGGCTTATTTCTAACCAGTCAGAAGTACAATTTTTTTTGGCTTGTGTGTGGACAGGGGAGCACTAAGAGATACCACGTGGAAACAAGATTGAACTGTGGCTCTGTGTGATGTCTGTCCCCCTTCCTGGAGATCTCCCCTGGGCCAGCTCATTTCTCTGTGCATGCCAACTTGCTAGCATAAACAGGTCTACATTAGGCAGAAGAGAAAGACCTCTTTCAGCTGCTTGCTGAAGAGCCCTGCATAATTTAAGATGTTTTCCCACACTTACATCAACAGGAAAAAACTATTTAGAGTACAGTGAGCCCTCATCCAGATAGAGGCCTCACCTGCACTCAGTGGGAAAGTTCTTCTTCTCACTAGCTTACACTAGAGCAGAGGTTCTCAAACGTGGGTCCCCAGATGTTTGTTTATTACAGTATTATTTATTTAAAACATATACATCCCACCCCTCTAGTACGATACTGCTCGGGGCAGCTCATCAAGACAATAAAACCATACAAAATTAATAAAATTCAATTAAAAACTAGACCAAGTTAAAAATCAGATTTGCAGATTAAAAACTTACTGGAACAAATAAAGAACTAAGAAGCCTCTCTCAAAGGTTGGGTTTTCAATTGTTCCTTAAAAACGCAGAGCGAGGAAGCATGATTAAGCTTTTTGGGCTGCAATGCCCATCATCCCCAGCAACAATGGCCTTCAGCCGTTCCCCATAGGACTTGGTTTTCAGACCCTTCACCATCTTATTTATTTTAAATGAAAAAAATATTATAATACAAAAATACAACTGTAACAAAGGATACAAAGAGTAAGGGAGTACATCATCATCAATTTTTGAATTCCAAAAAGTAATGAACAGAATCCATCTTTGTACAAATGTATCTGCCTTTACATTCAGTTCTGATCTTCTAAAAAAAAAGTTAATTTTGTAAGTAGTGCAATGTCTCAAATATGTTTACACCAATCTGTTAATAAAGCTGGATATGAACCTTTCAAAAAAGATAAGATACAGAGTCTTGCAGCAGATAACAAGTTGTTCTAGTAAGAACTAATCTGCCTACTTTCACGAATCTTCTTAACTGATAATTACCATCCTCACAAATTAGTCCACTTCAGCTTTAAACATTGGCATGTCTGACATATTGAATTGGGGTGGATGACATCATCACAAACTACACTATTGAACCTTCCCTATGTGTCCCTACACCTGTAGCAAATTTGGTTCAAAGCGTTTAGGCAGTTCACAAGTTAGCTCACTTGTGCCTCAAATGTCTGCTGGTCAGCCATCTTGAACTGGAGTGGGTAACGTCATCACAAACTATGGCACTGAGGTGTCCCTACAACTGTACCCAGTTTGGTTCATATTGGTCCAGGCATTGTGAAGTTCATGGGGGGTGGTGCACACACAGAATGCTGGGTGATCTCATAAGCTTGCTTTCCTTAAGGAAAGTAGGCTAAGACCCAGTTCCAAATCATCCTCTAAAACTATCCCTTTGACATATCCAAAAAGGACTGCTTTTAGATCATATGTTAAGGAGTATCCTGTTATCTCATTTATAATATTCAGAACATTCAACCAGAACTGTGTAATTAAAGGACAAGTCCAAAAGAAATGATAAATGCTGGCTTTAGGGCTTTGACATCTCCAACAACTGCCTTGACCAGACTTATAAATATGTAACAATCACACAGCGAGTACTATAGCTTCAAGCAACTCTCTTTAAGTGTAACATTCCCCAAATACTTTGACACATTTATCCATAATCTTTTCAGTTGGTACAGCCTGAGGATGTGGACAAGATCCTGGGCAGTGTGCGGGCGACATCGTGTGCTCTTGACCCTTGTCCTTCATGGCTAATAAAAGCTGCCAGGGAGGGAACAGGTAGATGGTTGGAGGTGATTATCAATGCCTCATTAAGGGAGGGCAAGATGCCATCATGCCTCAAGGAGGCGATGGTAAGACCATTATTTAAAAAGCCCTCCCTTGATTCCTCCAACCCAGACACCTGCCCTTTTTGGGCAAGGTGATAGAGCTTGTGGTGGCATCCCAGCTGCAGAGGTTCTTGGATGATGCGGATTATCTGGACCCTTTTCAATCTGGCTTCTGCCCCGGATATGGGACTGAGACTGCCTTGGCCACTCTAGTGGATGACCTATGCCGGGAACTAGACAGGGGGAGCGTGTCCCTATGTGTTCTGCTGGACCTCTCGGCGGCATTCAATACCATTGACCATGGTATCCTTCTGGGCCGCCTCTTGAGTATGGGAATCGGAGGTACTGCGTTGCAGTGGTTCCAGTCCTTTCTTGGGGGGAAGGTCCAGATGGTGGTGCTGGGGGACTACTGCTAGGCTCCATGGCCATTTGCCTGTGGGGTCCCACAGGGTTCGTTCTTGTCCCCCATGCTGTTTAACATCTACATGAAACCGCTTGGAGAGGTCATCTGGGGACTTGGACTGAGTTGTCAGCAATATGCGGATGACACTCAGTTCTATCTTTCCTTGTCACCTGATCCTAGGGAGGCGGTAGATGTCCTGAATCAGTGGCTGGAGGCCATGATGGGTTGGATGTGGGCTAATAAACTGAAATTGAATCCGGACAAGACGGAGGTAATGTTGGTCAGTAGGAGAGCCAATTGGGATGAGGAGATTTTACCGGTTCTGGATGGGGTTGCATTCCCCTTGAAGGAACAAGTACACAGCTTGGGGGTATTACTGGACCTGGCTCTGCTTTTGGAAGATCAGGTGGAACCGGTGGCCAGGGGTGCCTTTGTACGGCTTCAGCTAGTGCGCCAGCTGCATCCCTTTCTCGAGAAGGCAGATCTGGCCACAGTTACCCATGCCTTAGTCACGTGAAGGCTGGATTAATGTAATGCGCTCTACGTGGGGCTGCCCTTGAAGAATATCC
Organism: Hemicordylus capensis; assembly: GCF_027244095.1. Lineage (NCBI taxonomy): Eukaryota > Metazoa > Chordata > Lepidosauria > Squamata > Cordylidae > Hemicordylus > Hemicordylus capensis. Next base: position 11,892,260 of record NC_069663.1, read on the forward strand.
GGAAACTGCAGCTAGTGCAAAATGCGGCAGCTAGGGTCTTATCCAGAGCTGCCCAGTGGGAGCACATCACACCCATTTTGAAAGAGCTGCACTGGCTACCAGTTTGTTTCCGAGTTCAATTCAAGGTGCTGGTTTTGACCTTTAAAGCCCTAAATGGTTTGGGCCCGGGATACCTGAGGGACCACCTGCTCCCAAGGGTTGCTGCCCGCTTGACAAGATCATCTGAGGGGGCTCTGCTCTGGTGCCGACAATAAGGGAGGCTCGGTTGTTGTGCATGTGGGACAGGGCCTTCTCTGTTGCTGGCCGCAGACTCTGGAATGCTCTTCTGGTGGCTATTCGCTCCTTGGTCTCCATCACAGCTTTTAGAAAAAGTGTAAAATCTTGGCTTTTTGCCCAGGCATGTATTTGATTCTCTGCTGCTGCTCTTTATAGTCTTGGCTGGGAACCAGTGCTTCCCAGCCAAGGTTCCTCCAGATGTTGCTGAACTACAACTCCCATCACTTCCACCTACAATTTATTGTGGCTGGGGATGCTGGGAGTTGTAGTTTAGGAACATCTGGAGGAAACCTGGTTGGGAACCACTAGTCTACACCAGGGCTAGTCAACTTTGGCCCTCCTCCAGATGCTGGCCTACAACTTCCATCATCCTTTGTTATTGACCACTGTGGCTGAGGATGCTGGGAGCTGCAGTGCAAAAACAGCTGAAGGACCACAGTTAAGTACCATCGTCTACACTGACTGGCAGCAGCCCTCCAAGGTTTCAGGCAGGAGTCTTTCCCAGCCCTACTGGAGAAGCTCCCAGGGAGTGAACCTGGGACCTTCTCATAGAAGCAGATTGTCACAGCTTCTCAGGAGGAGCAGGGTGTGGAGCGGGGTTTTCAGGGGCAAAGGTTGGTACTGGACCAAGTTGCTGGGAGCAAGAACCAGGTCAAGGGGCTGCAGGCAAGAAAGTTGTCAAAGGCACGTTCAGGAACTCTGAGAACAGAGTGAGTGCTCTGGGGCCAAAGTCAGCAGCTGAAGCGAGCTGTTGCTCCAGCAGGGTGTGAGTGTCCGGAAGAAGCTTATCTAGGCTGCTGCTCTGAAGCTGTGAGTTCCTTCATTAGTCCAGACAGCTGTGCTTGGTCTCTCCCTTGATTCGGAGGCATCCCCTTACTCCTGAGTAGACCTTCTGTGATAGCCCTGGCCTAGCTGCAAGGCAAACGCTTTTCCGCCGCTTTTGCAGTTCTGCCCAGGCTTTTTGGTGGCGGTGGGAGTGACTGCTGGGCCCTTCTTCTGGGTCTGAGTCTGGGGTCAGCCCCTCAGGGTCCATCGCTGGTAGTGGGTGTGCTTCGGATTCCCTGCTCTCATCCCGGGGTTCTTTGTGAGGTGTTGGGGGCTGGGAATCCCTCCCCCGGGGTTCTGGTGGTGCAAGATCTACTTCTGGCAACTCGCCTTCCTGTATGTCCAGTGGTGTCTCCCTATAAGGAGACCCCCTTGCAGGGGGCAAGGGCTACACAGAGGCTTCCTCATGAGCAAGCTCTTCTAAGTCTGTCTCAGGTGAGCATGGGTGCAACATGACACAGATGCTCTACCACTAAGCTATGGCCCCATCCCCTGAGGCGGACAACCAGCAGCAGAGAGTGCTCATATGTAGTCACCCATCCAAATGCAAACTAGGTTGAGCCCTGCTTAGCACAAGGGGGCCATTCATATTCACTACCACAAGACGAGCTCTCCTCCCTTACCTGTACAAAGACCGTGAAGAAGATGACTGTGATTATGGCAGTGAGGAACATTTCTTTCACGGCAACATGCGTCAGAAGGTAGCCCAGGGAGAAGGCAATGGCCCCTCGCAGGCCGCCATAGGCAATGATGAACTGATCTTTCGGGGTCAACTTCACAATGCGGAATTTGTTAATGAACCAAGTGAGCCCCAGGACACCTGGATAAAATGAGAAGAATAAAAGGTGAATAAAAAAGTGAGAAGGAAAAGACGGTTTGTGGGCAGCGGAAAATTAAACTAATCTGATTAAAAATTCAAAACAAAAGCATAAAAGCAATAGAGATTATAAAGAGTAGCAGCAGAGAATTCCAGAGTCTGGGGGCAGCAACAGAGAAGGCCCTGTCCCGCGTGCATGACAACCGAGCCTCCCTCATTGTCGGCACCCGGAGCAGAGCCCCCTCAGATGATCTTGTCAAGTGGGCAGCAACCCTTGGGAGCAGGCGGTCCCTCAGGTATCCCGGGCCCAAACCGTTTAGGGCTAGAAGGTCAAAGGTCAAAGGTCAAAACCAGCACCTTGTAGCCAGTGCAGCTCTTTCAAAATGGGTGTGATGTGCTCCCACCGGGCAGCTCTGGATAAGACCCTAGCTGCCGCATTTTGCACTAGCTGCAGTTTCCGGATGTTCTTCAAGGGCAGCCCCACGTAGAGCGCGTTACAGTAATCTAGCCTTGACATGACTAAGGCATGGGTAATTGTGGCCAGATCTGCCTTCTCAAGAAAGCGACGCAGCTGGCGCACTAGCTGAAGCCGTGCAAAGGCACCCCTGGCCACCGCCTCCACCTGAGCTTCCAAAAGCAGAGCCGGGTCCAGTAATACTCCCAAGCTGTGTACTTGCTCCTTCAAGGGGAGTGCAACCCCATCCAGAACTGGTAAAATCTCCTCATCTCGATTGGCTCTCCTACTGACCAACGTTACCTCCGTCTTGTCTGGATTCAATAATACATTAGGTAACAACCAGCATGATTAAGAAAAGCATAAATTTGCATCTAAATTGAAAAACATAAGCACTAAGAATCAAATGTTAAACTAGCTAATCATCTACAACTTAAAGCTCATTGACATTAAGAACTAATGCTCGGATTTTGCACATCACTGCACAAAACGTAGCAACGTTAATAACACAAGAACAATACTGAAGGATCAGGTCCAAGGCCTACCTATTTCAGCATCCTGTTTCTCACAGTGGCCCACCAGATGCCTCTGAGAAGCCCCCAGACAAGAGGTGAGGACATGCCTTCTGTCCTGCTGTTGCTCCCCTATAACTGACATATAGAGGCACCTTGCCTCTGAGGCTGGAGGTGGCCTATAGCTATCAGACTAGTAGCCATTGATATACTTTGTCTAAGCCCCTTTTAAAGCCATCCAAGCTGGTGGCCACCACCACATCCTGTGGCAAAGAAGTACTTCCTTTTGTTGGTCCTAAATTTCCTGGCAATCAGTTTCATGGAAGTAATAGCAAAATTCCGACCAGAGAGCAGAAAGTGCATAAAATGTGGGCATAAAATGTGAATTGTTTTGAATTGTTTTTATTCTGTGAAAGTGTTGTAATTGTTTTATTTTTATATTGTAATTTGGATTGTGTATACTGCCTAGAAATGTATGTATCAGGCAGTATATAAATATGATAGACAGATAGATAGAATTTGTCAGATCATGCTGGTAAATTAATTTTAAAAGGCGTAATATGAGTAATCATCATACAACCTACAATAAAGAAGGCACATGATAAAGAAGTCTTCAGTGTCTCTATGGCACCTAAACTACAAGGACACAATTCAACCATACAGTACTTCACCCAAGCAGGGTTGCATCATGTGCTTTGAATGTCTGAATTGCCCCTGTATTTGGGGCTGGGAGCAAACGACAACATTCATTCCACTTGCCTGCACCACCACAGCCCCTTGTCCCCACCCCCACCCCCAGCAAAGCTTCAGCTTACCTAAAACTCTGGCTATCAAGCAGAGAAACAGGGTGGCCAGAACAAAAGTCCAATTCCAGCGATGATCCCCAGCCACGGTGGAGACACCCAGGAAGATAAAAATGAGAGTCTCGCTGACACTGCTCCACATCTTCAAGAAGTATTTGATGGTGGTGTGGGACTTGTGAGAGATGTTGGCCTCCACGTACGGGCGCATCACCACTCCGGCAGCAATGAGCCTGGAAGGGAGGGAGGAAAGTACTAAGGAAAGTCATGGAAACCACAAAGGACAATTAAAGTATTCTGAAGTCTCAAGGAGGCCTCGTCTGTTTCACAGAGAGGGCTTTAGAAAAGAACTGAGATGCTCAGAGTTTCCTTGGTGACATGCCATGATGCTTGCCCATCTAAATGCTCTTCCATTTGCAGATATGGAGGGTTTAAAGGTATTTAAAGGTATTCCCCTTTATTTAAAGGTATTCCCCTTTCTGCTCGAGTTTGCCAGTGTGGTTCTGATTTGGTGGAGACTAATGCTCATGCTATTCTTTATTGCAATTTTTATAGGGAGGCCCATCTAAGATTTGTGTCTCCCCTGCTGCAAAATTTCCCTGGCCATTCGGACAATTTCTATTTAAATTTTTTATTGTCTAGCCCTGATGAAGAGGTTATTAATAAAATGGCTAGGTTTTGTTATATTTTATGTAAAATTTGCTCAGATGTTCGGTAATAGTTTATTCGTTTTGTAAATTTGCTGGTCTATGACTGTAATAAAGGATCCTGTTCTGTTCTTGGTAACATGGGGCAGTGAAAAGCATGTTGTTTAAAGCAGTGGTTCTCAAACTGGGGTCTCCAGATGTTGGTGGAGACCAACATATGGATGCATCTCCCATCATAAGAAACAAAGGAAGCTGCCATATACTGGGTCAGACCATTCGTCCATCTAGCTCAGTACTATCTACACAGAATGGCAGCGGCTTCTCCAAGGTTGCAGGCAGGAATCTCTCGCAGCCCTATCTTGGAGATGCCAGGGAGGGAACTTGGAAGGAACCTTCTGCTCTTCCCAGAGTGGCTCCATCCCCTAAGGGCTTAGTGTGCTCACACATCAAGTCTCCCAATCATATGCAAAGAGGGCAGACCATGCTTAGCTAAGGGGACAAGTCATGCTTAATACCACAAGACCAGCTCTTCTCATCCCCAGACACAATGGTCTTTGGTTACAGAGGACGGAAGGTGTAGTCCAACGACATCTGGGGACCCCAGTTTGAGAACCCCTGGTTTAAGGGAACATCGGCTGACATGAAAAGGGTTCGAATTTAAGAGAACGCCTTCTAAATTATGAGTCCCCGCTGCCTACAGAGAGTATCTGGTGAGGTCCTTCTGCAGATGCCACCAGCTTGCTTGGTGGCTACTTGGGGACAGGCCTCCTCCATTGCCACCCTGAGGCTTGTAATGCCTTCCCAACTCTGACAGCTTTTTAAAGGGATGTTAAGATACATTTATTCATCCAGGCTTTTAATTAGATTCATAGGATCTATCCTTGTTCTAATTTTTTAATTTGTGTTTTGCTGTAAGCCGTCCAGAGACCTGGATTTTGGACGTTCTATAAACCGCGAATTTTGAGCGGTGTATAAATTTGATAATAAATAGATCTCAGAGGGCTCATTTACATAAACAGGTCCCCTCCTTATACTGTCGTCATCAAGTGATGGAACTTGCAGGGATGAGCCAGCCCTAAGCACCAACAAATAATCAGGATGTGCATTTTTATTACCAATTTTATTGCCCATTTTGATGGGACTTCAGAGCCTCTAGCAGTTTTTAAAATGGTACCCATGGTTACGGGCACGAGTTGAATTTCAGCTCCTGTTCCTGCAGGGTTCAGACTACACAGGGTGCTGCTGTTCCTTATCAAGTCAATTTTGTTGATAATTCTGGCCTCACTAGCAACCAAGCCTGACGGTGAGTCACTCATCCAGCCTGGTGGAGAGCTGTTGCTATGTCAGCCTCTACGAAACAGGGTTAACAAAACAGGGAGAGCATATATTTCTCTGGGGCAGATGAGAGCAGCTTCATACAATGCATTTTTCAAGCAAGGAGGCAAGTGTCCACAAAAGGAGAATGACTCATTCAAGGTCACTTCTGTTTTGCCCACCATCTCTGCATAGATCTCTGTTCGACACACAAGTGACACACTCAGGAGAACTGGCTCAAACGGCTTGTTGTTATCCACATAGATTTAGAATTCTTGTGGAACCTTGTTTAGATTCAGAATTCCTGTGGATAGGTAACCTTGGCACTCCAGCTGTTGTTGAACGACAATTCCCATCATCCCCAGTCAACATAAGTTGTGAATGGGGATGATGGGAGTTATAGTGCAACAACCATGGGAGTGCCAAAGATTGCTTACCCCTGACTTATGAGGAAGGACCACAGCTCAGTGGAAGAGCATCCACTTTGCATATTGGGAACCCCTGCTTTACACTGACTGGCAGCAGCTCTCCCAGACATTGGGCAGGAGTCTTTCCCAGCCCTACCTGGGGACGCCAGGGATTGAACCTGGGACCTCCTGCATGCAAAGCAGATGCTCTACCACTGAGCTACAGCCCCATCCCCTGAGGGGCATACTTTACAGCAGACAGTGTGCTCACATGTGGTCGCCCATCCAAATGCAAGCCAGGGTGGGCTCTGCTTAGCAAAGGGCGGCATGCTCACTACCACAAGACCAGCTGTGCTCCCTCATCCTGCCAGAGTGTACTTTCCAAGCTGGACCAGCCCAGGCCTCCCCTGTCCAACACTTACGCCATGATGCCTGAAAGGTGGAAGAGTTCTGCTGAGAGGTATGCCATGTAGCTGTAAAGAAAGACGAAGAGGGGTTCAATGACGCGGATGTGGGAGGTGAAGCGGGAGGTGAAGGCCGCAATGATGCCATAGACAACGCCCACAAAGACACCTCCCAGAGACACCACAAAGAAGCTGAGGAAGCCCAGGATGATGTCCGTGAAGGAGATGTTGTCAATCGTGGCATACTCTTCAAAAAGGTGGTAGAGAACCTGGAGTGACAGAAGCGGGCAGAGCATGAGTACCCCATAAGGGAAATTAAAATATAGCAGAAGGCAGCATTAAATGTCAACTGAAGAAGGCAGGGGGGTTCCAAAAGGTGCCGATACATTTTCATTACTTGATTTATCCTTGTGATATAATCACAAATGCTGGTCTTGTGGTAGCAAGCATGCATTGCTCCCTTAGCTAAGCAGGATCCACCTTGGTTTTCATTTGAATGTGAGACTACATGAATGAGGACTGGAAGATATTCCCCTGAGGAGATGGGGCTGCTCTGAGAAAAAAAATCTGCATGCAGAAGATTCCAAGTTCCCTCCCTGGCAGCATCTCCAAGATAGGGCTGAGAGAGAATCCTGTCTGAAACCCTGAAGAAGCTGCTGTCAGTCTGTGTAGACAATACTGAGCTTCTGAATACTGATGCTTCCACTTTCTGGTTTACAAAGGAGCCATGGTTTATTTACATGTGTATATATGTAGTGTGGAAACTGCATTATGGCAATTGAAGAGAACTTCCATGAGACTGACTCTCTGAAAATTGTGGTTTGTCAGGGGAGAGCTGGTCTTGTGGTAGCAAACATGAACTGTCTCCTTTGCTAAGCAGGGTGCACCCTGGTTACATAAGAATGGGAGACTACATGTGTGAGCACTGTAAGAAATTCCCCTTAGGGGATGGGCTGCTCTGGGAAGAGCACCCACATGCTTGCATGCAGATGGTTCCAAGTTCCAGCCCTGACATTTCCAAGACAGGGCTGAGAGAGATTCGTGCCTGCAACCTTGGAGAAGCCGTTGCCAGTCTGTGTAGACAATACTGAGCTAGATGGACCAGTGGTCACCAGCCTCCTATGTTTCTAGGTCTGCACCAGGTCACATAAGGATTAAGTTATCATTTTTCCCTATACTGGACAAAAGTCACTTCATCTATCTTAAGCAAAAAAATGAAAAATAATAATGGACGTGAACCAAAGAACCATGAGTGGGGTTCCATTCATGCAATTGAGCTTTTCCTATCTCTTTGCTCCCACTGCAGCACCCTATGCCTCTTGAAAAGCCACTCTGGAGGGTTGGGGGACCCTCTGGAGAGCAAATCCATAGGTAACAGAATCAGGCATGTTACCACTTTTCCCAGTGACTGTAGCCATAAATATGTTTTCAGGTTAATATCATATATATCCACTAGCAAGAGAACATCTCCTACTATAAGGCCATATTTTTCCAAAACCCTTAATTAATATAGTGTCTGAAACATGCAAAAGTTGTCAGTAACAGAATCAAAATTTTTGGACATCATTTCCGATTCTGTTACCGGTGTATTTTGCATGCTTGAGGCACTATCTATAATATTTAAGGGGTTTTGTGTTATATCACACAAAGAGAGCCTTATAGTAGGAGATATTCTCTTGCCAGTGGGTATATACAATATTAATTTGAAAATCTGCTAATGGTTACAGTCATTGAAAAAGTGGTAACACCCCTGATTCCGTTACTCTTAGAATTGCCCAGAATGGCATGGTATGTAGGGCAACAGTTGAGGGGGAAGAGGCAAAAAAAAGAGACTGCCCCCCACTTCCACAAGGCGAGTCTCTTCCACTCATGCTTCTTTCTGAATTCAGAACAACAGTAACAATTGATATTAACTAGCAGGTGAGGTTCATCATTGACTGGACAAAATAATTTTGCATAGATTACACTAATCGGAATTAAGAACAAATATGACCTTTGGAAAACGCAACTATCAAGTAAGGCTTATATTACTTTTTCCTCAACTAATTAGAATTTTCTTGTGATTTGTAACCGTAAAAATTTTTGTTTGCACTAAAATGACAGTTGGATAGGTGACTCAATTTTAATTTTGTAAGGAATTTTTTAAAAATGAACTCTAATAAGATTATTATTATTATTTCTTGTTTACACAGTCAGACAGGTGTTATTGACTGGTTTGTTTGATCCAGACATCGAGTCCTTCCCAAGGACCTGGGATGCCAGAATTTTATTGTCAATGTTGTTGCTGTTGTTATAGATATTGTTGCAGAATATAGGCTGTTCCCAGTAAAGCTGCTTTTTGTAATTGGCTGATTGTGATTTCTGTGGCCCCTTTGGTGCTGAGGTGCTCTTCAAGGTCTTTTGGAACTGCACCCAGGGCGCCAATTACCACTGGGATTCTTTTGGTCTTTTCCTGCCACAGCCTTTCAATTTCAATTTGTAGATCTTTGTATTTGGTGATTTTTTCTATTTCTTTTTCTTCTATTCTGCTATCCCCTGGTATTGCTATGTCGATTATTTTAACTTGTTTTTCTTTCTTCTCGACTACAATTATATCTGGTGTATTGTGTGGCAGATGTTTGTCTGTTTGTAGTCGGAACACTTGATTACCAGATTTTCCACTGTGTGGAGGTGGTGGAAATGAATATCTTTTCAATCAGTCAATCTTTATTGATATGGTAACAAACCAGCAAACAGTACAGGTTGAACAAAAGAAAACAGGTGAGTAAATACGATACAGTAGCAGAGTCAGAACTATACCTATACTATGCAGAGTAAATTTGTACCCCTTTTGCTACATGAGTCCGCTATGTGGAAGCTAGCATTTGTTGCCCAATTTTGCTAGCAAACAAATACAACTTAACGAAATCTAGGGATATCTCGTATTTCTGGTCAGAATGCAAAAAAACTGATATAAAATGAATCTGTGTGGCCTGGAAGTTTTCACACAGGGATTTTAAAGCCCTTTAGCACGCACATCCTCGGGAATGGAAGGGATACGTTCACCTATCAGCCAGATTTACCCCGAAGTCCCTGCAAGCTATCGGGGAGCACTTCACACACGATTCAGGTTTTGCACTGTGCATTAAAGTGCAGCCTGATTTACATCAGGCGGGGGGGGGATCACTTTTGCATCGGGTTTGTGGGATAATTGAGCTCACAGTAAAGCCTTGCAGAAAACTAGCAGTAAAGCCTGAGGTCTGTGGAACTCTCTGGGAAATTAGTTAAAAGCGAGGAGATGTAATGATAACGAAAGTCCCTATATAACTCAATATGTAAAAATTGAATGAATGAATGAATGAATATAGCAAATCATGGGATGTGGTTTCAATGGCTCCTGATGCCCTGGGGCAAAATCTTTTGAGCATTTGGGATTTTCCTGAACTGTCCTTCGAGCACTGTGGTGGGTTACGAGTTGAAATGTGAAGTAATGAGCTAATGTGAACATCCGTGATATTTTGGAATTATAATTTGGGTTAAATATCTTGCAGGGTTAGAACTAAATGGTTGGCTTCCAAGAAATACTCCCTTGGGAAACAAAGGTTGTTCTATTTGCGTGTTCATGTCAGAAACACGCTGTCTGAGTGCCATTTTGGCTTGGCCATCTATATATATATTTCTCCTGGGTGTGCCCAGGAGAAATGCGTCCCGGCAGCCCAGCTGATTGGCTGGGCTGCAGGGGGCGCCTGATTGGTCCACACCCAGGAGAACAGTGGCGGCGGCGGCCATGGCCAGGGAACCAGGCAGGCCCGGCCGTGGACATGAGGCAGTGGGCCGGGACGGGCCCGGCTGCACTAGGCCCCCGCAGGGCGGCGGCAGCGGCCGCACTCGGCCTGGCCGCGGTGGCGGCCATGGCCGGGGAGCCAGGTGGGCCCGGCCACGGAGGCAAGAAGGCGGGCCTGGCCGCACCGTAGGCCAGGCAGCGGCGGTGGGCCAGTGGTGGTGCAGCGGGGGTGGTGGTGGTGCGGCTGGGTGGGGGCGGCCCGGCCGCGGCGGCGGGACTCGGCAGTCGGCCTGGCCGCGGCGGCGGGACTCGGCGGCGGGCCCCTGCCCGCCCGACAGCGCAGTAGTGGTGGTGCGGTGGGGTGGGGGCGGCCCGGCCCAGCCCGGCCGCGGCGGCGGCACTTGGCCCGGCCGCGGCAGTGGCACTCGGGTCTGCTAGTATCCCTATAAAGTATCTGGAGCTTGAAGCCATATAAATTTAACTTTTGGCAAACTAGTCTTTTCCAGTGTTTTGAAGAAACAGCAGAAGATGCATCTTTTTAGATAAGCTTTTCACTATCTTATCCTTTGCTTTTTATCTGGTAGGTTTCTTAGTGTTTAGCATGTTACTGATAACAAGCTTTAAAACTGAAATTAAAAGTTATTTTAAATTGTGGTTTTAGCCTAGTCTTTTAACTTTTTAACCTTATTAATTTTGTACCCTACATTGTATCTATTTTATTAATGTTGTAAGCTGCCCTGAGCAGTAGTGGAGGGGTGGGGTATAAATATTAAATTATTTATTATTAATTAAAATAAATAATAAATAGATAATTTTCTTTTTACAAGTAATGCACTTAGAACAGAAACAGTGCTGCCTGGGACAATAAAGATTTTATGGAGATTTTATGCTTGGGACAAATAAAGATTTTATGAAATAACTCTGAATATGTATGACACTGCATCAAAGTATTTGCCAGTCTTCATTTTTAGTATTCATTGTATTTTGCTCTAACCTGAACATGCTGAAACTCAGTATACCCCTCCTCTCAGTCTGACAGGCTTCAGAAAATTAATACCGAGTACTTCCATCAAAATTAATAGGACAAGTAAACTTGTAATTTAGGGGTTACTCATTAATAACTTCGTCTGGATGCAAGCCAGTGATGGGAGTAGCCTGTTTCATAACTGAAATTTAAATATGTACACACATTTCTACTGCCAAATAATTGTATCTCTAAATATCCTCATCTAGGTTAGGGGTCTGCAAGCCAGCTCGGTTCGACCCAGGCTCGATGTTGAACCAGCTTGGCTCGACAGATTCAGGGGTTCGGGGTGGGGGGATTTCTGGTAAAGGGGCATCCAGTGATGATTCCCCTTTACCAGAAAAGGGGCAGGGGGCTTCCCTAAAAAAGAGCCAGCATGGTGTAGCAGTTAGAGTTCCAGACTACGACCGGGGAGACCCGAGTTCAAATGCCCATTCAGCCATGAGACTAGCTGGGTGACTCTGGGCCAGTCACTTCTCTCTCAGCCTAGCCTACTTCACAGGGTTGTTGTGAAAGAGAAACTCAAGTATGTAGTACACCGCTCTGGGCTCCTTGGAGGAAGAGTGGGATATAAATGTAAAATAATAATAATAATAATAATAATAATAATAATAATAATAATAAGTAGTAGTAGTAGTAGTAGTAGTAGTAGTAGTAGTAGTAGTTTAGAGGGGAGCAGGAGGGGAGTCATTTAGTACTTACCACTACCATTTAATGCAGTGGCGGCACAATTTCCACGGTCACACAAATGGCTCTGCGCATGTGTGGAGGTCACTAAAATGGCCCCTGCACATGCACAGAGGCCTGAACCAGGCTACTCTGGGGGAGGCTGGCAGAGGCGAGGGGGAACCGCCACCGCCTCACTGGATTCCCCTTTACCAGCAGACCCCTGCAAACTGGTCCAAAACAAATCAGCCTGGCCGGTTTTGTGCGCTTCTCTAGTCTAGGCTCCATGGCTTCCTGGCACCTGGAATTTGTCAAGCACTACTAATCTATATAGATCTTCAAAAGCATGCTAGTTTAAGACCAGAGTTAGGGCTTTGTGGAGCTATCTCATTTTGGCTCAAGTTCCACAAAGCTGGGAAATTGGAACCTAAGGCTGATGCCTTGACATGCCACATGATCAGCAAATGGTACTCACAACTTGCTTTCATTGCACCCATACCTTTCCTTGGTCTTTGCCCAAATTAAGATGCAGAGAATGGAGTGCCTTGCATCAGCAAAGATGCCCCATAGTGTCCATGTTGTAGGTGCATCAAAGCCAAATTATAAGTGAGCACCATTTGTGACACTGCAAACATCATTCCTGATTATCAAATGTTCCCTCTCCATCTCTTCTGAGCATAGAGGCATAACTATAATAGGGCAAGGGGAGACAGTTGTCTGGGGGCCCATTGTCTTGGGGGGGGCCCAGAGGCAAGTCACATGACTGACACCGCCAGCTGCACACCTGCCCGGGCTTCCTTCAGTTGTATTCATCCTCCAAAATTGATGTGAGTGTTAAGACCTGGAGCTACCAGAACAGCATGTCTTTCTCTAGTACCATTAAATGACTTGCATCATCCACAATTTACAAAACCTTTTAGGATGATGTTCTTTTGTGGCACATAGGGGAGATAGATAGATAGATAGATAGATAGATAGATAGATAGATAGATAGATAGATAGATAGATAGATATTGCTTTTTGTTACCACTATTCAGCCTCATTTATTTCTTTACTTCATGAGCTGAGCTTCATGGGGGGAGGGGCTATGCCCCTGGCTGAGCACCTTTTTTTTTTTTTTGCAACCATGGTGACAGTCACCACTTCATTAGGAGCATGTACAATCATGCATATGACAGCCACCTCTTCCACCATTTCCCCCACCCTCCACCTCCTACCTCCCTTGCACACTGCTGCCAGGCTAACCATGAAAAGGTAAAAGGAAGCAAAAGAGGAAATGATAAAAGGCATCCACAAAGCATCATGTACCTTTTCATCATTTCCTGGGAGGACCACCTCAGAGCTGCTTTTTCCTGAGCGGTGGGTATGCCACCTCATGGGCACCTCGGAGGTTTGCTTGAGGCAACTGTCTCACCTCGTCTCATGAAAGGACCGCTTTTGTTTGCTTAGTGCCCCAAATCCACCAACCAAGGCAGCTGCCTTGTGGCAGATCCAGCTCTGGTGGCATTCCACTTACCACAGTGACCGCGTCATTCAGCAAAGACTCCCCGAACACCAAGATGTGTAGCAGCTCGTTGATGTGAATCTCCTCAAAGACAGCCAGCACGGCAACAGGATCGACCGCTGAGATTATGCTCCCAAACAGCAGATTGGCCAAGAGGCCGATGTTGTTCAAATTGGGGCCGCCCACCTGGCACACAGCGTACAGCAGGGAGCCCACAAAGAAAGCGTTCCACAGTGTTCCCACTACTGCAAAGATCAGAATCGTGCCCAAGTTCTCAGTGAACTGGCGCAAGGGCAAGAAGTAGCCGGCATCCAGGATGATGGGTGGGAGGAGGAATAGGAAGAAGATGTCCGACTTTAGGATTGGGGGCGACTCCCCCACGGCCTTGATGAGACCCCCAACCAGCAGTCCAACCACAATGAGCAAGCAGCTCTCTGGAACAATGTTGGAAATTGTTGGAATCACATGGAACCCTGGATGGGGGGAGAGAAGCAACAAGACACAGGTTAGTTCCTCTTTCAGCTATACTTCCAGTGGCACATAAAAACTAAGCAGTAGCATTCTCCTAGAGAAGGTCCACACAACTTTGGCCCTCTAGCAGTCGTTGGACTACAACTCCAACCAGCCCAAGCCACCATGGCAATAGTCAGGGATGGTGGAAGTTGTAGTCCAACAACAGCTAGTGGAATATAGCTGTGCCACTCTGTCCTAGACTCACAGATACAGGAAATTGTCAGGAGAAACTTTGTACCCACAAAAATAAAATAAAATTAAAAAGTTTAGCTAAACAGCAACCTGAATTCCACAGCAAGAAAATTTGGATTCTGTGGCTTGTATAAATTTCACAGATTCAGAACATTTGCATAAAATGCCAGTATTATGCCCCATAACATGCACATGTATTGAAGCAAGGCCGATCCCTAACACGGCAGCCAGGTTCACCCCATCCATTTGCAGCTTCACAGGCATTATTTGAAAAATGGCTGCTACATCCCGCACCTGCACTCCTTTATTAAAAAGAACAAAGTTCAAGCAGCACTTTGTTCCTCCAAAAAGGTAAGGATCTACTGTCCCCCAAATCCAGCCCTGCTGTTTAAGGGAGGAAGAAAACTGGGAGGTACAGCACGTTCTGTCCTCTGATTCTCTGGCAAAGGAACTCCGTTTCAAGAGACGCAGCAATTTTTACTCAGCACCTCCATTGCTTTGCTGTTTGCTACTGGAGTGTTGGGGACGACAGGTCATCTGCTCCATGGGCAACCTGGAGGGCCGTAAAACAGATCAAATTGCTGGGTGTGCGTAACACAGCTTGGGCGTAATGAAGGGTCCAGTTCAGATGCTCTTTGGTACCCGTGCTGTTTTCTCTGGGAATGTGGTGGGCTGTTTGAGCTAGGGAGACCCGTGTTCATAGGAACATAGGAAGCTGCCACAGACTGAGCCAGACCCTCTAGCTCAGTATTGTCTACACAGACTGGCAGAGGCTTCTCCAAGGTTGTAGGCAGGAATCTCTCTCAGCCCTATCTTGGAGATGCTGCCAAGGAGGGAACTTGGGGCCTTCTGAATGCAAGCAGGCAGGTGCTCTTCCCAGAGTGGCCACATCCCCTGAGGGGAATATCTTACAGTGCTCAGTGTGGTCTCCCATTCAAATGCAAACCAGGGCAGACCCTGCTTAGCTAAGGGGACCATTCCTGCTTGCTACCACAAGACCAGCTCTCCTCGTGTGTTCGAACCGCACGACTCTAGCAGGCAGGACTCTCTCTCAGCCCTATCTTGGAAGCCTTATCACTACACAGTTACTGCATTGCACCACCTCCTCCTCCTCCATTGCAACTTGCCATCCTTCTGCTGTCAACCTTGACCCAAAGGATAGTGATCATATGATAATATAAAGCCCCACCCCCCGCCCCACCCCCTTTACTGCTTTTTAAAAACAAACATACTGAAAACGGCACTGAAAGCAAGTATTTTCGTGGGAAGATGGGCACGCTCCTCACCTTTCCCTAGAAATCAAATCAGGTCATTTTTAGAGTGGGCATTTCCTCCCCCTCCCCTGCAGTGGCACTCCAGAGGGAAGCTGAGTTCAGATTTCCAGTGGAGTGGGACAGAGCCCTGCATTACCCTTGCCCTTCCTCAAGAGCAGAATCAGAGCATCAGAATCAACTGTGAAAAAGAAGATACACAACTTTGCTCAGCTGCAGAATTCACACAGGTCCCAGAATCCTCATGATTTATGCAGGTCACACACACAGATATGAGCTCTCTTTGGTGCAAAGTCTGGGCTGCTGAGAAGTGAAATGGTTTTGTAGTCAGTTGCACTGCAGAGAAATCCAAGGCTGTAGCCTCAGAAGGGCAAGCATCGTGCCCAGCTCAGGAGGCACTGCTTGGATGCAGCAGCTCCGCACCTGGCTGGCTTGCAGTGACGTCCTGCTGTTCTCTCAGAACAGAGAAGAATTCAGTGGAGTCATCCAAGGACAAAACGATGACTCAGCAAGCAGTTTGCGCTAATGGTGAAGATGAAAAACGGCATAAGAGAGGATCAGCAGCAGAAGATGCGGTAGACACCTAAATGACTATTTCTGTTCATCCACACAGAGACCCATTTCAAACCCTCAAGTACAGAGACTCTCTGAAATGAAGAATTCAAGTAAACATTCCCCAAACTGAGTAAAAGATGCAGCCTCCAATAATTCCTGGCATTAAGCCTGCACTGCTGCAAGTTTTTCCAGATGTCAAGGGCTGTTTTTCCCCCCCTTCAAGGTAAACAAATAAGATCTAAATGGAGGAAGGAAAGAAAAATAAAGAGAGATTGGTTATAGCAGGGATGGCCAGCCAGCAGCCAGTAGAGCAGATGCATCCCAGAATGAAACTTTACCTAGCTCAATTGAAGTGATAAACCTGTGTCTGGGCTCTACCATTTCATAGGGACATAGGAAGCTGCCATATACTGAGTAAGATCACTGGTCCATCTAGCTCAGTATTGTCTACACAGACTGGTAGTGGCTTCTCCAAGGTTGCAGGCAGGAGACTTTCTCAGCCCTATCTTGGAGATGCTAGGGAAGGCACTCGGAACCTTCTGCATGCAAGCATGAAGATGCTCTTCCCAGAGTGGCCCCATCCCCTAAGGGGAATATCTTACAGTGCTCAGTGTGGTCTCCCATTCAAATGGAAACCAGGGTCGACCCTGCTTATCCAAGGGGATGATTCATGCTTGCTATCACAAGACCAGCTCTCCCCACATACTAGCTCTCCTCCCATCAGCCTAATCTACTTCACAGGGTTGTTGTGAGGAGAAACTTAAGTATATAGTACACCGCTCTGGGCTCCTTGGAGGAAAAGTGGGATATAAAATATAAAATAAATATATATGTCTGAATGTTCCTCCTTGCAAAAATATTCCTGCTGAATATAAAATCAGTAATTCAGGCAGAAGAGTTCATTCTCTTCTAATTTTCTACTAGAGGATATCTTTTTGCACCGGAGAGTGTTCAGTCATTCGAGTCCCTGTGAGCAGTCTAAAACTGTACAGACCAGACAAAGGTTTACTTCAAGAGCTACGCTTCCCATTTCTTGTGGGCTATTGCAGAGCACAAATGTTTCAGAGACTTCTTCAGGTGTGGGAAGTCAAAGGGGTCTGCAGTATTGTTTATTTTTACATTTATATCCTGCTCTTTCTCCAAGGAACCCAGAGCAGTGTACAAGGTTATGTTTAT
The DNA here is from genome assembly GCF_027244095.1 of Hemicordylus capensis. Taxonomy (NCBI): domain Eukaryota; kingdom Metazoa; phylum Chordata; class Lepidosauria; order Squamata; family Cordylidae; genus Hemicordylus; species Hemicordylus capensis. The sequence goes on from NC_069663.1 coordinate 11,909,380, forward strand.
CTACACAACAACCCTGCGAGGGAGGTTAGGTGGAGAGATAAGTGACTGGCCTAGAGTCACACAGCAAGTTCCAAGACTGAATGGGGATGTGAACCCAAGTCTCCCTGTACTAGTCCAACACTCTAACCATTATACCACGCTGGCTCTCTGTGATTGGCCAGTCGTTCAGCCATTTTTATTCCGGTCATTGACCAGAAGCATTATCACACACAAAAGAATGTAATTTACATAAAATATAACAAAATTTAGCCTCTGAATTAGTGTATTTGTAATTAAAATCTGACTCTAAAATTTTTAAAAGAAATTTATCTGAGTGACCAGGAAACGTCACAAGATAAGGCAAAATAAGAGTTGAACAATCATTCTTCTGCATGCTGCAGCCACTGACCACAGCAATCCTGGGCTAGAGAACATGCCACCGCATCAACCTGAACTGAATATGTCTACTACTCCTCGCCACATCCACCTGGCCATGGTGGCAAAGTTCCTCCCTCCTTAACTGGTGCCCCACACTTCCAGAGCATTAATGCTTATGCCAGCTCTTGCAAAAATAGCCTTGAGCACAGAGGCAAGTCAAACTCTGTACATAGGAAGCTGCCTTACACCAAATCAGACCCTTGGCCTATCGGGCTCAGTGTTGTCAACCCCGAATGGCAGTGGTTCTCCAAGATTTCAGGCAGGAGTCTCCCCCGGCCCTACCTGGAGATGCTGCCAGGGACTGAACCTGGGGCCTTCTGCATGCAAGCAGATGCTCTATCACATGCTCTATCACCCACCCCCATCTTGCAGCAGACAGCACTCACATGTAGTGACCCATCCAAATGCAAACCAGGGTGGCCCCTGCTTAGGAAAGGGGACCATTCATGCTGCCTACCACCAGACCAGCTCTCTTCCTCAAAAGGAGGAGTACTGTCTAGTTCAGTACTGTCTACTACACCAGGGGTTGGCATTAGGGAGCTCAGGAGCTACAGGTCGTTTCTTCCAGGCTTATCTGACTTGGCTCCGCAGGTATTTGGGTGTGCTCCTCTCTCCCTCTTCTTCCAGCCAATACTGCAAATCTGATTGGCTCCCTGAGTGGGTGCATGACCACACCCATCTCCGATCTCTCTCACTGGATGCGCAGGCTTGCTTTCATTTCCTCCCCTATTTCTTCCCTGACAAAGGTGTCCCTTGTTTGCGTCCCTCCTGTCCTGCAGCAAAATTCTCCTGAAATCCAGTGGTTTGAGTGTTAAAATCCCTTATTTCATAGATGTGATTCGGTACAAAATAGAGCTGCTGCCATTTTGTGGCTGACTCCGCCTCTTCAACTCGCCATTTTGTGACTGACTCCATCTACCTCTTCAAGGCGCCATTTGTGACTGGCAGCTTCCAAGGATCTGCCACTAAAGAAAAAGAAGTAGCTCCCAGAAGCCCTAATTTTGCCCTGCTGGGTATACAGCCCTGTTCTATACTGTCTAGCAACCACTCTCCAGCATTTCAGACAGGTGGGTTCTTTTCCAGCCCTACCTGGAAATGCCAAGGATTGAGCCAGAGTCCTTCTGATTGCAAAGCAAAAGGCTCTACCACATGTGCTACAGTCCTTTCCCAAATAACAGCCAACACAAAGGCTAAGCTTCTTGTCAACTCTCCAACTGCTTGCAGAAATGTGAGCCTGCTGTTGCAGTGGTAGCAAGACTGCAGCAAAGTGACTTTTTTGCTTACAAAAGGAGAGTCAGGTATGAATTAAAGACTCAAGTCTAGCAATTATGACTGTCTCTCACTTTGTCCCCATGGGCTGTCAGGATTCCATTAGGATGGAACACTCCTGAGTTAATGAGGACAAAAGATTCACAGCCCTTTTGTGGAGTTCTAAAAATACACCTCTATGGAGCGCGCTTCCATTATGTCTTTGATCTCGGTGAAATTCAGCACAGTCATGTGCTCTGCACCTCCTTTCCTTTTGTATCGAAAGCATCTGGAGTTGGTATTTCGAGCAGCCCCCAACAACTGCCAAAGTCGGGCAACAAAGACCCAGAGCAGGCACAGGCCAGACAGGCAAGCCGCTTAAGTCATGAGGCACGGAACTGGAATTGCTCTACTAGTCTGAGTGCTACAGGCCACCTCCAGCCTCAGAGGCACGATGCCTCTCAATACCAGTTGCAGGGCGGCAACCGCAAGAGAGAGGGCATGCTCTCAGCTTGTGCCTGTGGGCTACCCAGAGGCATCTGGTGGGCCACTAGGTGAAACAGGATGCTGGACTAGTCAGGCCATGGGCCTGATCCAGCTGGGCTGTTCTTATGTTCTGTTCTTAAGCAGGTCTGTAAAGTGCAACTCTCACCTGGTCTCCTATGGAGAGTGAAAGTCTATGCCACATGCTTCCTGGTCCCAGCACAATCCTCTATCAATTACACCACGGGGGCTCTGAAACACACTCATAATATTATGCAGACATGTCAAGATGTTTTGTTTTATTTTTTAAAGAAAAGGAGACTATTTTAAAGCACCTTCAAGCTTTTCATGACAGAAGTTGGGTTGGGGCCATAGCTCAGTGGCAGAGCATCTGCTTTGCATGCAGAAGGTCCCCGATTCAAACCCCAGCAGCAGGTACTACTACTATGTACATTTACATACTGCTTTTCATACTGCTTTTCAACAAGACGTTCCCAAAGCAATTTACATAGAAAATGAAATATTAAATGAACAAGATGGTTCCCTGTCCTCGATCAGCTTGTTATCCACTCCCTTCTTTCCCAGTTGGGGAAAAGATGCAAATAAACTTCTCGCTTGACAGTGCCTGAAACTTGCCATGTAGGAACAGAGGAAGCTCAGAATGGTCTACACTGACTGGCAGCGGCTTCTCCAGGTTTCAGGCAGGAGTCTTGCCCAGCCCTACCTGTTAACCCTACTAACTGACTTAACCCTTCTCACCACACAAAGAGGCTTTCAAAGTGGTGATTCTCTTATATTATCAAGGGGAGAGCAACTGGCCTTATTCAACGCCAGCAAAGCAGCCCACCAGCAACAGCCACTGGTGTAGACAATTGTAGACCATTCTGAGCTAGATGGACCAATGCTCTGACTCAGTATAAGGCAGCTTCCTATGTTCCTACATGGCAAGTTTCAGGCACTGTCAAGAGAGAAGTTTATTTGCATCTTTTCCCCAACTGGGAAAGAAGGGAGTGGATAACAGTGCCAACGCTCCCCAGCTCCGTCACTCGCTCATTCCTGTAACCAAGGGAACCATCTCCTACTGGCAGAACCTCCTCCCTCCTCTTGAAGAAACCCGGTGCTGTACATCAGCAGAGACAACTTCCTGCAACTTCTCAGCATATCAAGGAAGGCCTGATACGTATCCCTCCATGCCTTTTGGAGCACTGAGTGACGCCTGACCCCAAAGACAATCGCGTACTCTGCTTTTTCCTGATAGCTTGCCATCCACTTCTATAGTTTCCATTTTCAAAATCTGGAACAGTTCACACGTTATTGGGTATATAATGAGCCTATAACGTTTGGAAGCAGTTTTAGATTGAATGAAATATAGTCAGTTCACATCTTTCACAGAAAATATAGAAGAGAACTCAGTGAAAGGAAATTTCCTGTGATGCAAATCTGGACATCAGGAACATTTGTTCCTAGGAACACAGGAAGCTGCCTTATACTGAGTCAGACCCTTGGTCCATCTAGCTCAGTATTGTTCACCCAGACTGGCAGCAGATCTCCAAGGTTTCAGATAGGACTCTCTCCCAGACCTATCTGGAGATGCTGCCAGGGATTGAACCTGGGAGCTGCAGATGCTCTTCCACTGAGCAACTGTCCCATCCCCTAAGGCAGGGTTTCTCAACGTGTGGGTCCCCAGATGTTATTGGACTTCAACTCCCATAATCCCCAGCCTCAGTGGCCTTTGGTTGGGAATTATGGGAGTTGAAGTTCAATTACATCTGGGGACTCACACGTTGAGAATCTCTGCCCTAAGGGGAATGGCTTACAGTTCACATGATACTCAGTAGTGCTGTGCATGCTCTTGAATTTTATCATCTGCGAGGGAAAAGCAAGGGAGGAACAGAGGAAATGTGAGGCTCCCACGGAGTTCTAGAGCTCCATCCTACCCAGCAGCTGTTCCGCAACAGTTGAATCAGGGGAGGGCAGCTGGTCTTGTGCTAGCAAGCATGACTTGTCCCCTTTGCTAAGCAGGGTCCTCCCTGGTTTGCATCTGAATGGGGGACATGTGTGAGCACTCGAAGCTATTCCCCTGAAGGAACATCGATGTTCCAAGTTCCCTCCCTGGCAGCATCTCCAAGATAGGGCTGAGAGAGACTCCTGCCTCCAACCTTGGAGAAGCCACTGCCAGTCTGTGTGTGTAGACAATACTGATCTAGATCAGGGATTCTCAGTGTTGGGTCCCCAGATGTTATTGGACTTCAACTCTCATAATCCCCTGCCCCAATGGCCTTTGGATAGGGATTATGGGAGCTGAAGTCCAATAACATCTGGGGACTCAACGTTGAGAATCCCTGATCTAGATGGACAAGTGGTTTGACTTGGTATAAGGCAGCTTCCTATGTGATCGGAGGAAAAGCCCTTGTACTCAGTGCCAGCCTCACCACATGATCACTTCCTCCCCCTCCTACGTTGCTTTTCCCTTGCAGATGATCAAAAATTGGGAGCACACTCAGCTCCCAAGCTTGAGTAGGACACCTGTCCTACCCTATTGAGGACTGCGAGAACTGTCCTATAGTCTCCCATCCAAATGCCAAGCAAAGTAGATCCTGCTTAGCAAAAGGAAGATTTCATATTTGATATCACAAGACCAGCTCTCCTCCCCACAAAATGTCCCACCAAAAACATTTAAAAGTTACTTTAAATATCATTTTGGACAGGAGTGTGCATTTATACAAGTGCTCTGGATGTCAGAGTATTCCCTTGCACTTCTTCCCTTTAAGGAGAATGGGGAAGGAAACTCCATATGGAATGAGCATTTAATATTCCTATCACATCTAAAATGCTTATAGTCAAATATTAAAAGAACCGAGCTACCATCCACACAGAGCGCCTTAAATTATGACAAAGAGCTAAACTGCTTACATCTTATTGCCATTTGCAATTAACCATGCTAGTGACAGTTACATAAAAGTGGGCTTTTTGTGCACCAGTTTGATGGATGTTGCTGGCTCATGGATGTACCGGAACCAAGTTTCATGCTGTTTAGTTATGTAAAACTGAAGGAGGAAAAATAAAGTCTGAACTCCCGGATGGCTTCTGCAGATCCTGACTGAGCAAGTTCGTTGTCTCATTAGACTACACAGTGATCTAGCACAATGTGAGAAGAGATTGGTAGTTTTCCATTAGAAAAGTACTGAGTGTATTACATAAGTTCTTACATGCTTACAATTATTGTGCAATCCTTCTTCCACCTCACAGATCAGGACCCAAGGGTAACAATTTTTTAATTTTCTTTAAATGTAAATTTTAAGGTGTTTTTAATGTGTTTTAATCTGATTTTTATCTTTTTATGAATTTTAAATGTGTTATATTTTATATTTTAATTCTGTACACTGCCTAGAAATTTTTATACTAGGCAGTATATAAATTCAATTAATTAATTAAAATAACTGCACATGCCGATATGCAGTGACTGTCCCCATTATTGCAGCTGGAGCTGATGGCTTCTATAGTCCAACAAGATCTGGAGACCCAAGGTTGGAAACCTCTGCCTTAACTAATAGATGAATTAATTATATTACTATTACTATGTACATTTCTATACTGCCCTAAACAAAGAAGTACCTGGGCGGTTCACGGTCTAAAAACCTTTAAAACATTAACAAGATTAAAACAGTTTAAAATATTTATTTATTTAAAATATCTATACCCTGCCCCTCCTGTACAGTACTGCTCGGGGTGTATAAAATAGTTACAATGTAAAATCAGAGAAATAAAACTAACCAAGTTAAACAAGTTAAAAATCCAGGTTAAAGCCACCATCAGAATTACAGATCAGTTTCAAATTAAAAGTTATAGAATTAATTTTAAAGAATTATAAAAATTAAATACAAATAAAAACTCTAAAACCCGAAGCTTTAAAACTATTATGTAAAAGCCTGGCTAAACAAATTATGTTTTCAGGTCCTTCTTAAAAACATTCAGAGAAGGGAAAACTCTAATTTCATCGGGAAGCATGTTCCAGAGTCCCAGAATGGACAGAGATTAATCCTTTTTAAATTGGTATTTCTGCAGGAAGCAGCAGCATCTGCAGTGCTTGAAGTGACAATCATGTTCCCAATGGTCAGCTCACCTCAGTTGCCTTCCCCCGCCCTACCAGAATGCTCCGGGCAGTAGCCCTGCATCACATCACAAAGTTATTTCCTACTGAAAGGGTTCTCAAAATTTGGGTCCCCAGCTGATGATGAGCTACAACTCCCATCATCCTTTGCCATTATGCCCGAGGCTGGTGGGTCCCCAGATGTTGGTGGACTACAACTCCTATCATCCCCAGCCTTATGGCAGGGGGTGATGAGAGTTGTAGTCCAACAACACCTTGGGACTCAAGTTTGAGAAGCCCTGACCTATTGCATTTTTGAAAGGGAAACAAGAGATTGGCACAAGTTAGCTAACAGAGTTGGATTAAATCAGGGCTGTTCAGCTTCGGCCCTGCTGCAGATGTTGGCCCACAGCTCCCATAATCCCTGGCGATTGGCCACTGTGGCAGGGAATTGTGGGAGTTGTAGTCCAAAAACAGCTGGGGGGCCTAAATTGAGCAGGCCTGGATTAAATGAACGTCCAGGTCCTATCTGATTCCATGTTCTCGCATCTAGAGAAAACCCAGTAAAGTGGGTTTGAGTGTCCCTGGAACGTCTCATGATTCCAGGAAGCAGAGAGCATGTACCTAAATATATACCCACATTTACCCAAATAGAAGATTGCTCTGAATTTAAGACAACCTCCTTTATAAATACAGGTTAAATACAGATTATACCTGCATTTACCCAAAATGAAGCAGACACTGAATTTAAGACAACACCCCGCCGCCCCAATTTCCAACATTAAAGAACTTGGGCAGGGCGGGGGAGGGAGTAGTCTTGGATTCAGGTAAATACAGTAAGCCAACTGTGGACATTAGCTCCCCATGTCAGGGTGCAACATCCAGCTCAGCGGCCCATCTCCTCTTGGGTGGTCTCCAAGGAGAGACGAAAAATCCCCGTCAAGAGTTCTCTCATCTGGAAAAGCATGGTTACAACATGACTCACTCCATATGCATGAGACCCATAAATAACCTTGAGCGCTAATAAGACACACAATCAAACACCAACCTAACAATCCTGGAACTGGTGCTTTCTAATAGCTCACAGAATGCAGCCAAATGTTATGCCAGTCATGCAGCTCCAGGCGGGCCGCTTTCGCTATTAATGTTCTGCTTTGCAGAGCTCCGTGAAATTATTAATTGCCACAACAGCGTTTCAGAGCTGCTTCCCTCATAAATACAAAGTCATCTTATACAGATTTAACAAAAGGTTTCTTCAGAAACAATTCCATTTTCCTTTCTGACTCTGCCCCTGCTTTCTCTCTACAGGATCCCCACTGGGACAAGCTTCTAAACAACAAAATATACAAGATTACTAGACAGAATACAACAAACAGCTGAGCGAATGCTATGAATGTACAATGCAAAAAAAAAAAAAAGTGCAAGTTAAATAGCAGGATTTGTATGAGCTTGGACACAGCAAAGTTTTTAGAAATAAGGCCATACAAGAGTATTCCGGTACTTTTACTATCTAAACAACTTTGAGAAGTGTTTTTGTCACAAAATAATAATAAACTAGCTGGGCTGGGCGCAGAGCATATGTGCCTCTAGTTCTCGCCCCACCGCCATTTTCTTTCCCTGCCCGCCCACCCGCCACCTTCTTCCTCGTCCACCCCCGCTGCTGCCATTTTCTCCCCCTGCCTGCCAATTTTCTCGCCTCGCCTGCAAGCACTGGCGCTGCTGCTTTCCTCTCCCCCTGCAGGCAGCTCGCTCATGAACTCTCGCGAGAGCTGCCACATATGACATCAGCGGTGAGTACGCCTTAGAGAAATATATAGAGAGATAATAATATTGATGGCAACAACATGAGTGGAGGCTCGAACCAGTACCTTATCTTGCAAACTGCTAGCTCTCCATTTCCGCTGCATGCCTAGCAGACTGAACTCTGCCCTTTGGCGGCACCCTCTAGGATGCAATACTAGCCTACCTGAGCATTCTGTCAGCTGACCCCAAGGCCCAATCCCTGTCCACTAGGCCCTATAAAGCCCTCATCTCAGAGCTTCATAGTACTATTAAGTATAACAATTAAGTATAACTATTAAGTATAACTTTAATAAGAAAGGGGAAATAAGAGAAATACGAATATCTCTATAAAATGAATATAAAAGAACACAAGTCACAGACTCAATGGCCTGCCCACGGGGACATATCCGGCTGTTAAAAGGGAATTCTTTGATACTTGCCTTCCAGTACCACAGATGGAAGCCCATTAAACCGTGCAAGGGAAGAGGCCGTTCTCCGAGACAGAATAGTTAGTCTTGTTAGATAATGAGCTGGTCTAGGATAATTTGGAAAGCTACCAGGAAAATGTCTTGCAGAGATCAGTCCCAAATCACTCTGCTTTTCACTGTCCACAGAGGCGTATCTAGGGAAAACAGCGCCTAGGGCAAGCACTAAAATTGCACCCCCCACCCCCACCCCAAATATCTGACACCCATCTTTCAGATAACTTCACCATAATATCAGCTCAAAAATAAAAGTCAAGCTTGTTAATCTTTTAATTAACAAATTATGGCACTAACTGAAAATTAGGGTTAGGGTTAGGGCAGGCACTTGGCACCCTCCTGCAACTGGCACCTAGGGCACGTGCCCTGCCTGCCCCACCCTGGTTACGCATCTGACTGTCCACTATCCATTGTTTTATAAATTCCTTAGCAACAGCAAGTCCCAATGACATTAAAAACTGAAATGAAAACGTGCTTGTCCAGTGTATCATAAAGACTTTTATGCCAACTAGATTGAAAACCATCTTCAAGGAGGAGCTAGGCCTTTCGGGCAGAAAATAAGTTTAAGCCAAAAGTTAAACAAAGAGAGCCAAAACTTGGCCTCCACACTTGTTAGGCTGGCTTCCAGCCGTAAAATGGCATTGGGCACACATCTAGAGACTGAGAATCTAGCAGGCAAAAATTTGGATTGGGCAACTTTGTTTAAAGTTGTGGATAGCACAGATAGCAGCACCATACAGCAGTTGAGAAAGCACTTTAGCTACATAAACCTTGATTGCAGCCGGTATTGTCCTACTCTGTGTGGTGGGAGGACTTTAATATAGCAGAGGCACTCTTCTGGGCATTAGTTGCAACATGCTCACAATGAACTGTTGTCACAGAAGACCATTCCCAGATATTTATAACTCCTTACCTGCTAAATGAGCAAAGAAACCTTTTTAGATCTGCTTTATTTAGCAGGGTAGAGCAAGGGGCAGAGCCACCATTGGACGAACGGGTTCAAAGAACCCGGGTCGCCTCCCCTTTTAAGGGCAGGGAGAGCTGCTCTTGGCCTTGCTGCCAATGCAGGGCAGGCCTAACTCCCTTCCAAATGGGGCCGCGCGACCCTGTTTGGAAGGGAGACCACACACCCGCGCCTGATGTCAGATGCAGGGGCATGCCTGGCTTCTAAATTTTAGGTCTGGTTCCTAGATCCAAAGAAAATTTGTCAAAGTCTGGATTAAACACTGCAGCCCTAGCCACAATCTCTCTCTCCATCTCTCTCTCTCTCTCTCTCTCACACACACACACACACACACACACACACACACACACACACAGAGCACATGTATGTACTAGCCACATTCTCATGTAACGTGGAACTGTGGGTCCAATGGACCCAGAGTTCTGTGCCCCACATCTCGCTGCTCTCCATGCCAGACTCCAGTTCCCACATTGGGATGTAACATCCACAGAACTACAGGCCTATTCAACTGTGGTTCTGAATTATGTGTGAATGTGGCCAGTAAGTGCATTTGACATTTTCTTTTTCGAAAAACCTTTATGAGAAATATAGTAGCTCTGACAGATGCTGGAACTGCAGGTAATTCACAGCTAATCTCCTTCACCTTTAGTGGATTCGTGACTCTGTATGAATCTATTGGCTGAAAATCAAGCAAATGTTATAGGTTGCAAGTTACTCTTTGACCACAGTGGTGCTTTTTTACTTGGGGTTTTGGCTCTGTAGCAAAGAAAATGGACAAGGAGTTGGTTGGTACTAGATCTGGTGGTAGAAGAAAGGACAGAAAACAACAGAAGTCTGAAAACTGACAAATCCCCCTTTAGTCAAGCACTGATTTCAAAAATCTGGGGAGATTAGTTTCACAATTAGTAGCTTGATAAGGGTATTACTATGAGAAGGTCAACATACCTTTTGGTTAGAGATGAACTGGTGGCAATGGCAGATGGATCTCTCTGGATTATCTCTATGGGCAGCGGGGCTCATAGCCAAGAAGACTTTCTCTTAAATATCCCTGACTTAAGCTATCTAGGGCTTTCTAGGTTATACCCAGAACTTCATATTTTGACATTTATAACTTTTCCAGAATGCCCTGGGAAATGGTAGAGAATTCTGGCTTGCATGCTGGGCACTTGCTTGATTCAGACAGGGCCCATTTCTGTACCAGGCCCAGAAAAGACTGCTGACTGCCCCGCTTTAGTAACCTTGTGTAGGCACCTACTTCTCTTTTACAGTAGTTTTAATTAGGGATGTGCATGAGCCAGTTTGGCACCGCCTTGACGGGGCAGGGAGTGGTGCCAATAAGGAGCCAGTAAGGATCTCCTTACCTGCTCCTCCCTGCTGCTTTTCTGGGCATGGCATCTAGTTCCCAACTGGCCGCGTGGGGCTGTTCCCTGCAGCTTTCGTGTGGCGTCAGCACACACATGGCTGCAGGGAACAGCACTGCAGGCCTGCGCAGCTGATTGGGGACCGGGCGTCATGCCTGGAAAAGCGGCGGTGTGAGGAGGAGCAGGTAAGGAGCCTGGCTACTCAGAAATGGGCCTTCTCTGTTGCCACCCTGAAGCTTTGGATTGCACTCCCTGCCAAAATACGAGAGAGCCTCCTCATCTCTGACAGCTTTTTAAAAGATGCCCAAGTTTTTTTTAAAGTAGAATTGTGGTTTAACTATTTTAATATTTTTATTTCTGTTTTAATTTGTTTTATGTTGATTGTAAATCACCCAGAGATGTGTGTTTGGGGCAGTGTACAAATATACTAACTAAATCAATCTTATGGTAACTCTTAGTGCTGGCTTCTTGCTGGTTTTCCAGTGGGAAAACAAGCTATGGAGAGCTGAAGAGAGGTACTCCACAGCCTCTGTTCATTCTGACTGCCCCACCTTGGCCAGCTGCCTCTCACACCATGGGTCCAGATGTTCCCATTCGTTGGCAGAACTGGGAGAGAGAGATTCATAGATCAATCGCTGTCAAGTCTTTTCCTTACTGCAATAATCAAAGGCCTCGTATTTTAATATCCAAATTAGCTATTATTCCCAGTAGAGAGATATCCTGAGAGTTTTCCTTTCATGGCATCCAAGACTGTCTGCCAAAGGAAACACGATGCTCCATTTGGTTGGACTATTGACCAGACTCCTGTTTACATTTCAAGAGCCAAGAATGCCATAGCATTTTATTAAAGCTATTCAGGAATTCTGGAGGGACAGGAAGAATGCACTCACAATAACTTGGTCAGGATTAAATATCTTTTTTCCTTACCGGCAAAAAGTTACACAAAAGAAGGGAAAACATACTTGAAGTATCCTAGGATATTATTTCGAATCTAATAAAACTAGTGCAATATACACTTGAGTGCCTGGAAATGAAGTTAGTCACAATGTTTAGAATGATTAGTTCTCTGGTTGGTCTGAATCGCCCATTTAAATCCAAGAGAGAGGGAAAAGAACAAGATGTTTACATCTTTGTAACAGTAGAAACATCCGCAAACTTGGGAAACAGCCAGTACTTAGCATTTGTACAGGCCTTTCAAGAGTTCAAAAGTGCTTCACAACTTAAGTATTATCTTCCTGTAATCTTTACAGCAAGCTTGTAAGGCAAGCAACTCACATCCCTGTACTGCAGATAGCAGGAGGCGAGGTTTAGAGGGAACAGTTTGCCTAAAGCCACGTAGTGAGTTCATGGCAGAGGCAAGGTCCAGATGAGTGAGTTTCTGATTCATCGTGCAGTCTCTTAGATTCGCATTTCTCAGCTGGTGTGTCATGGCAGACTAGTGCTAGATGCTACGTGAACTGGCGTGTCATGGCACTGGTCGCTGAGCTGACTCTCTGAGTCAGCTCCAAAAGCTGGGAGCTGAAACCTTTTTATCAGCTTCGACTGATACACCAACTTCGACCTTACCTGGGTGCTTTCCAGATTAGGCCCTGCAGTGGGGTTACATATCTCGGAAGTGTGCTTCCACACTTCCTGTGTTGCAACACCACAGTCCCTATGTGGACAGCAGGGTAACCATTCACATTTCCAATGCCATGTTTCAAATTTAATCACTGCAATATAGAGCTAGGACGTCGTATCAGGCGCGGAGCCAGCTGAGCGGCGGCCTGTGTCCAGCCCTGCTTGGTGGCCCCCTCCAATATGCCCGTGCGAGTGTGTCATCACGAGTATGGGGGCGTGGCTCCAGAGGACCCCAGAGTGAACTCCCCCCTCCCACGCCCAGGCTGCCAAGAGCCTCCCCCCTCCCCCGGGCAAACTCTTCGCCAATTAGTTCAGTTTTCCAACTGACCTATAGAATGTTTTTCCCTTCCTCTCCCTCTCTGGAGGAAGAGAAAGGGGGGAAACGTCCTATCAGGCAGCCACCGCTGCCTGAAATGATGTGCTGAGAGCTTGTTTGGGCTCTCAGCATCCCAGGCCATGCCCCCTTTGCACGTGATAAGGAGGCGTGGCCTGGGCTGCTGAGAGCCCAAGAGAGCTCTCCCCTCGTCATTTCAGGCAGTGTCGGCTGCCTGATAGGACGTTTTCCCCTTTCTCTCCCTCCAGGAAAACGTTCAATCGGGCAGTCGGAGGAGGGAAACGTTCAATCAAGGGGGAAAACGTTCAATCAAGGGGAAAACATTCAATCGGGCAGTCGGAGCTGCCTGAAATAATTGGTGAAGAGTTTGCCCGGACTCTCAGCGGCCCGGGCATGGGAGGGGGGAGTTTGCTCTGGGCTCTATGGAGCCCAAGCCATGGGGCTTGGCAGCTTTTTCCCACTGGCGGCTTGTGTTCTTTGAACCCGGTCACCCAATGGTGGCTCCACCCCTGCGTCGTATATCCAGCATTAAAAAGTTGCTGTTTGGGGGGGTTGTTAGTTTCCACGAGACTGCTCCCCCTGCTGTTTACGTTTCGAATGCAACTTGCTTGAACGGAGGCATTTTGCTGCATGTTAAGCAGCTAGTCTGGAAAGTGCCTTGGATGGAATTAGCTTGGCCACAGTTTCCCATGCTCTGGTAACCTCCTGCTTAGATTACTAAAATGCATGGGCCTGAATTTGAAAATGGTCCATAAACTGCAGTTGGTCCAAAACCGGGCTGCAAGATTATTAACTGAGGCGGGACATTTTTATTATACCACACCAGTGCTTTAATTGATTTAATACAGTATTCATTTATTTTATTTTTTAACATATTTATACACTGCCCAAAAATTATGTCACTGGATGGTTTAAAATATGATCTATGCTTGGTCCTGAAGAGCAACAACAACAACAAATATTTATATGCCGCATTTCAACAAAAGTTTCCAAAGTGGTTTAAAATAAAGTAAAGTTTTGCCATCAAGTCGATTTCGATTCCTGGCACCCACAAAGCCCTGTGGTTTGCTTTTGGGAGAATACAGGAGGGGTTTACCGTTGCCTCCTCCCTCACAGTTAGAGATGATGCCTTTCAGCATCTTCCTATATCTCTGCTGCCCGATATAGGTGTTTCCCATAGTCTGGGAAACATACCAGCGGAGATTCGAACAGGCAACCACTTGCTCACTAGGCAAGTTACTTCCCCGCTGCACCATTAGGTGGCACTCCAAAGTGGTTTACACAGAGAAATAATAGATAAATAAGATGGATCCCTGTCCCCAAAGGGCTCACAATCTAAAAAGAAACATGACAGACCCCAGCAACAGTCACTGGAGGTACTGTGCCGGGGGTGGATAGGGCCAGTTCCTCTCCCTCTGCTAAATAAAGAGAATCGCCATATTTAAAAGGTGCAGAATATAAGCATTTTATTTTGTTGTGCTTATTGTGTTGCTTTTCATATATTTTATTTTATTTTATTTTATTTATAGCCTATTTGTACAGTATTCTGCCCACACACAAGCCTCAGGACATTTTACATACAATTAAAATTCAAGTCACAAAAATTAAAACAATTGAACAAAACAGGCACTTTAACATTTAAAAGTTACTCAAAGACCTGATTAAATAGATGTGTTTTGAGCATTTTTTTTTTTTTTTAAAGGCAGGGAGGTCAATTATCTTTTCTTAACAGGGAGTGAATTCCAAAGCCTCGGGGCAGCTTTGGAACACCAAGGCTTAATAAATAATAATTATAAAAAATAATGTGAAGAGTCAGACATGGGAGAAGGCACTCCCTACAGCATTAAAAAGAAGTTCAGGGAAATAAATCCTGTTAGAAAATGCCACACCCTACTGAGGAGTTGGAGAACAAGACTATAAGAAACCAGGTTTATTAGAAGTCACAATGTAGTATTAAAATGTCCGTTATATTGCAGATTATCTATGAAATACAAAGCTGCAAATTATTATATGTCATTAAAAGAACTCAAGTTTATGGATGCAGAACGCCATTGATGCAAAAGTCAGCCAGAGATTGTGGATGTGAGGATGGCAGGGCCAAATCCTTGCCCAAGGACTTAAACATTAAGGGCACAGGCGATATAAAGTTTCAGTGGAAATTAAAAACAATCTCTAAAACTTTCCCATTGGAATTATACTTTTTATTTATTTGTTTGATTGATTGATTGATTGATTTTTAGACCGCCCTTACAAAATAGCTCAGGGTGGTTCACAAACATCAAAGACCCTTTAAAACAATTTAAGAGCACTGGAAGACCAAGCCAAACAGGTAGGTCTTTAGGGCTCTCCTAAATTCCAATAAAGAATTCAAAATTACGGATGTCTGTAGGGAGCGCATTCCACAGTCCAGGAGCAGCTACAGAGAAGACCCGCCTCTGGGTCTTAAAAGGTGCTTAACTTTTGATTGGTTGAGCCCTTAAGTGTACTGATTCACTATATCTTTCTCTTGCTCCAAAGAGCTCAGTTTAGTTTACATACTTTGCTCTACTCATTGGGCAAAAGAACATCTTTTAAAATGGTGGCTCTCTTATATTCAGCAGGAGCATTTCCAGATGGGGCTGTTAGTGTCTCCCATGCATTTCTTTTTAGACTGCAAGTCCCTTTGGGGAAAGAAATTGGCTTCTCACGGCTTCACAGGAACATAGACAGCTGCCTTATGGCAAGTCAGACCATTTTCCATCTAGCTCAGTATTGTCTACTCTACGCTGACTAGCAGCAGCTCTGCAAGCTTTCAGACAGGAGTCTCCCCAAGCTCTACGTGGAGATGCTGCCAGGGATTGAACATGGAACCTTCTGCCTGCAAGCAGATGTTCTGCCACAGGGCTTGCAGCCCCATCCCCGAAGGCGAAGGGTGGGAACCTTGGCTCTCCAGCTGTGGCTGAACTACAGCTCCCATCATCCCCCGCTGCAGCTGGAGATTATGCAAGTTGCAGTTCAGCCACAGCTGCAGAGCCAAGGTTGCCTACCCCTGCTCTAAGGAGAAGATCTTACAACAGGCAGTGCTCACGTGTAGCCACCCATCCAAATGCAAACCAAGGCAGACCCCACTTAGCAAATGAGACAATTCATGTTTGCTACTGCAAGACCAGCTCTCCTTGTGCTATGTATACACACAAAACTTTATGCACTTCTTTTTTGAAAAGTGATATTATTAAATTAACAAATAATCATTTTCAGGTGGCCTCCTATCCAAGAACTGCTCAGGGCAACCGCCATTTTTTTAGTTTCAGCAGCATGGCTGCTCCATGTGAAAGTTTTTTATTTTTATTTTTTAAGATCCATCTATTAGAGGGGAAAGGTCACAGGCACTATCAAATACTACTACTACTACTACTACTACTACTACTACTACTACTACTACAGTAATAGGCATCAGTGACTCAGACAACCAACGCTTGGGTGACTCACAACAACTCATAGAGTTCAGCATTTGTAGCAGTAGATTGTGAGAGGCATGAAATCATTCTCTTTGCCTCCTTTTCCTTGTAACATCTAATACTGTTTGGGTTCACCTGGACTCTGACTTGGAGGAGACCCAACCAGAGAAGAAAGAGGAGCCCACTCCAGCCTGGATCCCGGATCCCAATATCAGCCCTCCACATCCTTCAGAGATGGAGCAGCTAGAGCTGGTCATCCCTGTGGAGCAGGAATTCAGGAATTGGGTTCTCAGATGTTATTGGACTTCAACTCCCATAATTCCCAACCAAAGGCCATTGGGGCTGGGGATTATGGGAGTTGAAGTCCAATAACATCTGGAGACCCAACGCTGAGAATCCCTGCTGTGGAGAAGCCCTGGAGTACTGTTGATCGGATCCAAAATATTGAGGCTGTGCACACAAGCAGCCCTACCCAGGTTAGGGCAGCCCTACCAGGGTAGTGCTGCTCATGTGCAGCATCGGGATAGAGGCCGATCCCGGAGCTGCCTCCCTGGTGCCCTGAATATTATTTACCCGGACTTTTACCTGGGTTAGAGGGCCTGAGTGCAACCTTTTCCCCAGGCCCGGGGCTCATGTGTATGCTCAGGTTGCACACAGCCCGAGCATACACAGAGTTGGTGCCTATTGAGCCTGACTTCTAGGGGAATCCTCAAATGCATTGCACTCATCACACAGTGCATTATGGGATCCCTGGAGACCAGGAAAACATTCCAGCCTGCAGAGATACACGCTGAACCAAACAGTGCAGATTGTGTGGGTGCCTGGTGGCACACCAAAGAAGAAATCATTGCTGGTCTGTGCAGAGGGGAAGATAGGGTCAACTCTGCCTTCCCCGCTCCCGCCGACCCTCTCGTGGTTGTGAGAACAACCTAACTTTCTGTCTGACAAACCACTATGAGAACAACTTACAAAAAAGCAAAATGAATTTAGTCTTTTAAGCACAGCAGCTAAGTTAATTGTTGTAGTAAATGGTGTGTGTGTGTGTGTGTGTGTGTGTGTGTGTGTGTGTGTGTGGCACAGGGAGATCCAGTTATTTGTCAGTTAGGACTTGGTTTTTGAGGGTCTGGAATGTAACAGTTATGGATAAGGCACCCTTTTTACTTAGAGTAATGCTGCTGGTTTGTGCAATGAGACTCTTTCTTACAATGGCAACCATTCATATCATACCTGGAAAAAGCAAAGGATCACTTAGATTTCTCATGTGAAATAAACACAATACAGACTTGGTAAGCAATTAAAGTGGGGGGGGGGAGAGTAGTCAATAAGAAGATGGATTTCCCTTGCCCTTCCAATCCTTCCACCTTCCCCCCACTTTATTTTATTTCCCCCCAATTTACCTACAAAGTCACTCATAAAAGATGTCACACATTGTACAGTTAAGAGCAAGGGAAACTAATGACTGTCAAAATGGTTGTTATTGTTCCTTACTGGAAAACCAATAAAATATTAATTCCTCCCCCTACCCTTTTCTTTTTTTTAAAGTGTGTGGCATGCATCTCCCAACCTCAGATCATTGACTGGTAGGAGATGAAGGGAATAAGAAGCACTGTCCAGGGAGAAAGGCAAAGCCAAGGCAAAGGAGGAGCCCGAGCTTTCATTGGCTCTCAGACTGACACAGTCCTATACATTGATTCTAAACAGGCTGTACTAGCTGTTCTCTGCTTACATGGCTTCTGGTTCATCTAACAACATATCCAGGGATGGGGAACCTTGGCACTCCTGCAGATGTTGGCCTACAATTCCCATAATCCCTAGCTATTGGCCTCTGTGGCTGGGGATTATGGGAGTTGTAGTCCAAAAACAGCTGGAGTGCCAAGGTTCCCCATACTAAGTCATTCTTCTAGAGTTATGTACACCAATGGGCGCATACTAAAACCCCTGATCAGAGGCGCTCTAACCCCTGGACCTTGGGGACCTGGCCCATGGCCTCTAAGGTCCGGGGTGTGCGTGAGGGGGAGCCTCCTCCTGTGCCCGCCCCTCCGTGCCGAACATTCCTTTAAAAAAAGAAAAATTCCAGCCGCCACGTGGCCAAGGGGTGGCAGTTGGGGGGTGAGCCCAGGAGTCCTTCTCCCCCCACCCCTCCCCCCACCCCCGGTGGCGGCGGCGGCCAGAGCAACACTGGGCCTGAAGTTCGGCCCAGCCTCTCTAACTCATTGTGAGGCACGCCTACACAATTGTGAGAGATTGTTGCAAGCCCGTGATGTCACGAGGTTGCAATGACCTCTCACAACTGCACAGGCTGCACACAACTGCGCAGGCCCAGTTAGAGATGCTGGGCCCAACGGCAGGCCCAGTGTCGCTCCAGTCACTGCCACCATCGGGGTGTGTGTGGGGGGGGGAGGACTGCTGGGGTGCACAGGAGGCCCCCAAAAATAGGTTTTGGGGGAGCCTCACGCCAGGGGTGGTCTGGGCCCCCAAATGTTCTAGGTGCACCCCTGCCCGTGATGCTGTTGAGGCAGCACAAGCACAGAGCAATGACACTCCATTAGGCACAGTTTGTATTAAAGTCCTGTGGGAAGGGAGCAGGAGGCATGGAGGGGTGGCAGCTCAATGCCTCTGCTAAGGTCTAGCTGGATCTGCAGTAGCGTTGATGGAGGGATGCAGGTTGGGGAGTAGGAAGAAACGTGCCAGCTAAGGAACGTTACCAAGTCACTGTACAACAGCTTAGTCATCATGTGTATCCACAGGGCCTTTCCAGACATCTCTCTTCCACTTTCTCTTTGACGCAGAGGTTGGGAAATTTGGGGAAGCTGCCATGCTCAAGATCCGAGAGCAAATGAGTAACCCCTTCCCACTGTGGGAGCGGCTCCCAGAAGCCACAGAAAAGCTGGCTCAGAGCCCATGTGGAAAATTACCTCCCTACAGCAAACATTGAGCATCTGCTTTATATGCAGAAAGTCCCATCTCCTGAAGCTCCAGGTGGGGCTGAAGCCCTGGAAAGCTGCTGCCAATCCGTGTTGACGATACTGAGTGAGATGGACCAAGGGTCTCACAGCTTCCTGGGTACCCCACATCCTTGCCCCTCGTAAATCACAGTCTCTGTTTCCGGGATGGGACCGCAGCTCAGTGGAAGAGCATCTGCTTCGCACACAGAAGGTCCCAGGTTCAATCCCTGACAGGTTTTCCAGGAAAGACCCTTGCCTGAAACCTTGGAGAAGCTGCTGCCAGCCAGTGTAGGCAATAGTGACCTAGATGGGCCCAATGGTCTGGGGTCATACAAGGCAACTTCCTATATTTCAACTAGTAGGCTTGTGCACACAGAAAAAAGGTGATTGGACCCAACAAGGAAATAGTGAGGAGGGCTGACATCCTCGTACCCCCAATGATCATACCCCGATCATCACCCCGCATCCTCCCCCGCTCCCCAAGCTTATTTTGAGGGGCTGCACCCTGGAAATTGAGGGGAAGGGAAAGAAGCACAACTCTCCACAGGTAAGACTGCCATTTAGAAGAGAGGACAAGTAACCTGTACCTTTAAAAGATGCACTAAAGAGAATTTCACTAAGTACAGCTTATGTAGGGCATCCACTGAAATTCTAGCTTCTGTGGATCTATTAAAGGGACAGGGGACCTGTCCTATTTTTCATATGGCAGCCCAATCCATGGGGGATCGTGTGACCTTGTGGGTCCTTTGTGCAGAGTTCCCCTTCTTCCCCCGTAACCTCTCCTGGAGAAGGAGAGATAGCCAAGGAACCTCTTGCCTGCAACACAGTTGAAGATTTCAAGAGAAAAGGTCCCCCCCGCCCCGCCGGCCACCCTTTAAATATCAAGCTATGGTGAATGGCAGATTATCAGCTAGGGATGTACATGAACCTGTTTGGAGGCCCTTTTATGGGCCTCCAAATAGGTTCAAAAGACTGGAGGTTCGGCCAGTTTGAAGGCGGGAGAAGATAACTTTAAGGACTGGGGTGGGTGCACTTACACCCTTGCCATGTTTTTCCTGCTGGCGCTCTCTTTAAAAACAGTCCAGCTGAGTGACAGCATATCTCCCTGCCATCCCGTTGCCTCCTCCAGAGGCGACTCCGGGGCCAGAGGTAATCAGAAGTACCCTATGCACATGCGCGCACACGAGCAAGATGTGCGTGCACGCATGCCAGGTATTTCTGGTCTGAGGAGACAACGGGGCGACAGTGGGGTATGCTGCCGCCTCACCAGACCATTTTAAAAAGTGAACACCGGTGGAGGAAATGCTGCGGGGGGTGGTAAATGCAAGGGGGGGGGTAAACTCACCCTCCCCACTCCTTAAAGTTATCCCCTCGCCTTCAAACCAACAGGCCCCAGTTCCATGCACACCACTACTATCAGCTAGAGCAGTGGGAATGAGAGCTGGTCTTGTGGTAGCAAGCATGAATTGTCCCCTTTGCTAAGCAGGGTCTGCCCTAGCTTGCACTTGACTATGTGAGCACTGTGAGAGATTGAGGCCGCTCTGGAAAGAGCATCTGCATACTTGCATGCAGAAAGTTCCAGGTTCCCTCCCTGTCATCTCCAAACTAGGGCCGAGACTCCTGCCTAAGTTTGGAGAAGCTGCTGCCAGTCTGGCTAGACAATACTCAGCTAGAAGGACCAATGGTCTGATTCCATAAAAGGCAGCTTCCACTGGTTTTAGGTTTGACAGACATGTCAGAATGCTGACAAAATTCCACAATGACAGGATGGAATGTCAGAGTTTCGACTGTTTGGGGTCTCTCCTTTTGTTGCAGAACTGATTCTGATAACTCCTGACAGAGGCATCTTGGGCCTGATGTGCCTGCTGGACCCAACATGCTGCACAGCCCTGGCAACTAGCTTCTTTAAAGGGCCCCTTTGAAAACCGAATGAGGGGTCTGTGCCATCCTCACCTGCTGAAGCAGCCTGCTAGAGGGTTCCATTGCCATAAATGTCACCTTGCCTGGAGCAGGGCTGCTCAACTTCGGCCCTCCTTCAGATGTTGGCCTACAATTCCCATAATCCTTGACTACTGACTGTTGTGGCTGGAGATTATGGGAGTTGTAGTCCAAAAACAGCTGGCAGGCCAGAGTTGATCAGCCCTGGCCTAGAGGTTGGCCCCCCGGGGGTGTAGGATTCGACCGAGAGCTTCCACTTGCAGACTGTTGGGGTCAGTTCTGTACTGGAAACTAGACACTGTATTCTCAAAGCTGCCAGATCAAGATGCCTCTGAAGGCCCAACTACTTTTACAGAGCTTTTGCTGTGTCAATAAGCTAGCCATTAAAAGGAACACTCCCTTCTTTTGACTTATTACTCAGGACGCAATGGATTTGGAAAACATTTGCAAGCCGCCTGTTTCACTGCATGCCAGTATAAAAGGCTCCCAAGGAGGAGTCGGACAAAATGCTGCTCATCTGCATTTTTTCTTAGCAAATGCTATCTGCATCCCTCTGGGCCTCCTGCGGGAATCCTTCTAATGGGATGTTAAAGTACCCTTTTTCTAGCTGCTTTCAAAAGGGGGGACATAAAGATGAGGTTTGACCTCATGCCTGGACATTTTTCTACAAAAGAGGTGGGTGGAAATTGGCCTAGAACAAAACGCGAAAAAGCTTAAGAATGGGACACAATGGAAGGCACCAGGGCAGCTGATGAAAATGCAGGTACTGCTCACATGCCTGCAGTTTTTTCACTCAATGACGTGCGGCACAGAAAGGCTTGCCGTTGCCCCAGATAGCGGTGCAGCACGCGGATGTTGCAAATAGGTAGGACATTGGATTTATATCTAAAGGGTAGCATGCTCCAGTGGGGCTGCCCCTCTGAAGGGCACCACAGCTAGGACAGTTCCAACCCAAGAGAGGACACACACACCCTCCCAGGGGAAGGTTTCCAGAGCTCTTCCTCCCCCCCGCCCACCCCCAGGCCTCCACACTCTCGCCCTCCTCCTATTATTTTCTTCTTCAGAAGGAGGAGGAGGAGGAGGAGAGGAGGAGGAGTGAAAACCCACTTAGGCACAAAGAAATGGTATCTATGGCAATGCAACCACTGCAGCATATATGCCTATGTGCTAGCTCAGTTTGTGTGGATTTGTGCATTTGTGAGACTGTGAGCCCTTTTGGGGCAGCTTTATTAGTTCTCAAGAATGCTGTAAGCCACTCCAAGCCTTCTGGGAAGAGTGGGATATAAACATAATAAACAAAACATTTGTCCATGCAATGAACTGGGCATAAGGATGCATACAGACATATGTACATTTGGTGGTGTGATTGCTGTGGAAACACCCTCAACACGTTTTCTTTGATGCACACTATTATTTTCAGGAGTGAATTCAGAGGCAACTGGCTCGGCCTGAAGCAAAAGCTGGCTATGCACTGCACTGATTGGTTCAGCTCCGTGTCATCACAAACCAACCAACCTCCTCTCCCCAGGGCAGTTTCTCTAGTTCAGTGGTTCCCAACCTGGGTTCCTCCAGATGTTGCTGAACTACAGCTCCCATCATCCTCAGCTACAATTTATTGTGGCTGGGGATGCTGGGAGTTGTAGTTCAGCAACATCTGGTACAAAGTTTGGGAGCCACTGCTCTAGTTAAAAGTGAGAGTCAGTTGAACTTTTAAATGGATAAACATACAACCCTTTACAATGTACGAACGAGCGAGAGAGAGAGAGACAGAGCGAGACCGAGACCTGCCTGCATTATTTGGGGGAGTGGAAAAGGGGACATTCAGTCATCAGTATGGAGGCAGGTATCTTTAGCATGCAGTGTGAAGGCAGGGGAAAGCTAAACATACCATTCGGGGGCGGGGGAGACAATTTTACTCCAAGGGTAACAGAATCAGGCACGTTACCAATTTTTCAATGACTTTTTCAATGACCGTAGCCATAAGCAAATTTCCAAGTTAATATTATATATACACTTACTAATATATACACTCAAGGGCAAGAGAAAATCTACTATAAGACCAGAAAACCCTTAACTATTATAGATAGTGCATGAAGCACGCAGAATACGTTGGTAATGGAATCAGAATTTTTGGACATAATTTCTGATTCCATTACGGATGAATTTTATTTATTTATTTATTTATTTATTTATCATTTTTGTTTATTCAATTTTTATACCACCCTTCCAAAAAGACTCAGGGCAGTTTACAATTAACACAGAAACCATTAAAACTAACAACAATTAAAACAGAAATATAAATATAAACATCTTAAAAAACAATTAAACAATAAGAACAATTAAAACCCTGAAAACCAGGTTAGAGCATTAAAACAATTAAAACTAATTAAAACCCTGGAAGGCCTGACCAAACAGATAGGTTTTAAAGGCTCTCCTGAAGGTCAATAAAGAATTAAGATTGCGGATTTCTGCTGGGAGTGCATTCCACAACCCAGGAGCAGCTACAGAGAAGGCCCACCTCTGAGTCGCCACCAAACGAACCGGTGGTAACTGGAGATGCACCTCCTCAGATGACTTTAACGTGCAGTGGGGATCATGTAGAAGAAGGCGCTCTCTAAAAATGTTGCATGTTTCATACACTATCTATAAATATATTTAAAGGATTTTGTAGAAATATAGCCTTTTATAGCAGGATATGTTCTCTTGCCAGGGAGCATACACAATATCAACCTGAAAATGTGCTTATGGCTACAGTTATTGAAAAAGTGATAACACATCTGATTCCTTTACCCTTGGACTTGCCCTCCTGCTTTTAGGTACCTTTATATACACCCTAAGCCTGCTCTCTTGAGTAACTGAAGTCCCTTCCCTGGACTCCTGCAAACTCAAATAAAGAAAAGCCATACACAGACATACACCACAAATGTATCCCTGCCTTATGTCAACAAAAGGTTCCCTTTTGCATGTGACGCCACACCTGTAGATGTGAAACCAGAAAGGCAAAGCCCTGCTCAGTGGCGTATCAAATGGTACCTGGCACAGCCTGCAACTAAAACAAAATTCCATGACCACCATGCGCCCCCACTCCCTTGACTACAGAAAAAGCAAGTATTTTGTGGAAAATGCACGAAATTCTAATCTATGCAAGCAGAGCCATGCACTCCACAAAGCAGCCAGTGTGTCCAGAGCAGAAATGGCTAATGTACAGATTTGCGGGGATACTCCATTCTCCAAAGAGTGTTACAACGAAACATGTTTGCATGAATATGATGCTGCATTATATCAAGACAGATTAATTTTCAATTTAGCTCTGTTCATAGGAGCATAGGAAACTCAATTATACCAAGTCAAGCCACTGGTCCATCTAGCACAGCATTCTCTAAACCAGTGTTTCTCAACCACCGGTCCGTGGACCAGTGCCGGTCCATGAGGAGTTGAGTGCTGGTCCGTGCTGGTCCATGAGGAATTAATCCCCACACCAAACAATTTCGGGCCACCGCTCCTGGGCGCTCTCCGGAGCTCATTTCTAGGCATGCAGCCCTCACTGCTGGGATAACATTCATTTTGAGGAAGCTAAATAAGTGTTATCCCAGCAGTGAGGGCTGCCTACCTATAAATGAGCTCTGGAGAGCTCCCTGTGGCTGTGCGCCCCCCCAGTTTGAAATTGTCTTGTGGGGTGCCTGGGGATGGGGGTGAGGGGTGGTGACCCCTTTACTAACTGCTGGTCCTGGAAACTGTGCACATCCATGACTCGAAAAACATTGAGAAACACTGCTCTAAACTGACCAGCAGCAGCTCTCCAAGGTTTCAGGCAGAAGTTTCTCCCAGCAATATCTAAAGGTACCAGGGACTAAATTGGAACCTTTTGCATGCATGCAAAGCAGATGCTTTCCCACTGAGCTGTGGCCCCATCACCTAAGACAGAGGTAGGTAACATGTGACTCTCCAGAAGTTGCTGAACTAAAACTCCCTTCATCCCCAGCTGTAATAAATTGGGACTGAAGGCGATGGGAGTTGTAGTTCAGCAACATCTGGAGAGCTGCAGGTTGCCTATCCCTGTCCTAAGGGGAATGTTTTACAGCATGCACGTGGTCATCTACCCATATGCAAACCAAGGCAAACCCTGCTTAGCAAAGGGGTCAGTTCATGCTTGCTACTGTAGGAACGGCATTCTCTCCCAAGCAAAGTTCAATTTATTCTGATTGAGAGGCTTACCAAAGTCTCAGGAAGAGGCATTTCTCAGGCCTGCTACTCAATTGGGCCCTGGAGACACCAGAGACTGAGTCTGAAACATTATGCGTGCAAAGAATGTGCTCCAATGCTGAGCTATAGACCCTTTTCCGTTTCAGATTAAACCCCAAGTTCGGATCAGCTCTACAGCTAGCAGCCCATCATCCACTATGTCCTCTATTGTCCTCTTTATGATGAGATCAGGGGGGGAACCCTGAAGATAGATACGTTTAAGGGGTCAGATGTAGAACGTTTGACTTCTCTTCTTGCGGATGAGATTCCACGTCAGCTGTCAAGTCGCTACTTTCGCAATGCTTTCTTTTAAACTCAAAGTTTATATGTCCTAAAATGCAGCATTGGTTTTAGCTCAACTGAACTGATATAACTTCTTGGCATTTTGTATTTCTTCTTTTATGTTATGCTATGTTATGACTTGCAGTCACAACAATAAACGTATTACTTACACTACTGGTACTGGATCTTTTCCAACTTTCTCAGTGAGTCTCTTCCTTATGAGGAGAGGCTACAACACCTGGGGTATTTTAGCTTGGGGTGGGTGAGGGGAACACAATAAAGGTCTATAAAACTATGCATGGTGTGCAGCAAGAATTTTTCCCCCCTCTCTCACAACACTAGAACCAGGGGTCATCCATTGAAACTGATTGTCGGGAAATTTAATTTTCACACAATGCATACTTAACCTATGGAATTCTTTGCCACAGGATGTGGCAACAGTCAACAGCCTGGATGGTTTTAAGAGGGGCTTACACAAATTCATGGGGGGCAGTACTATTGCTACTAGTCTGAGGACTACAGGCCACCTCCAGCCTCAGAGGCAAAATGCCTCTGAATGCCAGTTGCAGGGGAGAGGGAACATGATCTCTTGCCTGTGAGCTTCCTAGAGGCATCTGGTGGACCAGTCTGGGAAACAGGATGCTGGACTAGAAAGGCTTGGGCCTGATCCAGCAGGGCTCTTCTTATGTTCTTATCCTTTTGGTCCCCTCTTTCAGGCTTAGGCCTGTAGCAGTACCAGTGATGAATTTGGCAAAAATACCAGCAGTAATCCAAGCAGGGAAACCAGCAGACAGCACCAGACAGAGCTCACTGGTCAGGAACAGACCATGGACAGATCACTGGGCAGGAGCAGGCTGGATACAAAGCCACATTCCCAGGAGCTTTTTCATACAGGGCTTTTAGTTCACATCTCCTCCAGAACGGAGGGTGCGCCTTCACATATGAGCCAGATTTACCCCGAAGTCCCTGCCAGCTATCGGGGAGCACTTCACACATGATTCAGATTTTTCATTGCGCATTAGAAAATCGCCCAATTTATATCCAGGTTAAAAAATAAATCCACTTTTTGTGTCATGTTTTGTCGGGAACCCACCCCAATGCCCCTCCCAAATCCAGGGAGATGATTTGTTTTATATGGTTTTTATATCAATACGTTAATACTTTCTTTCGCTGTGACCATATGATGGTTTATTACCCTGCTCTCAGTAATTAACTCTTTGGTCATGTAGCCTCACGAGAACAGGACAGGCATGCATGCTCAGTGCATTAAAAAAGACAAAGTTTAAAATGCAGAAACAAAGAACAAGTTTATTATTTGCAAGAGATTAAAATAAAGATCTCTGCAAAGCAGGGCACATCAACTTCACTACAATGTTGCCTAATAAGTCAACTGCTAGACTCTCTCAGAGTGTTTTGACCTTCTTTACAAATGTATGTCTTAGGGATGTTAAATAACTCAGGACAGATGGATTTTAACCTTTGTGGGACTTGCTGTAAAGATCCAGACCTTTTATTATTATTATTTATTATTATTATTTATTTGATTTCTCTACTGCCCATCCAAAAATGGCTCAGGGCGGTTTACACAGAGAAATAATAAATAAGATGGATCCCTGTCGCCAAAGGGCTCACAATCTAAAAGAAACATAAGATAAACACCAGCAACAGTCACTGGAGGTCCTGTGCTGGGGGTGGATAGGGCCACTTACTCTTCCCCTGCTAAATAAAAGAGAATCACCACGTTAAAAGGTGCCTCTTTGCCAAGCTAGCAGGGGGAACTGTTTTAGTCTGTTTTACCAGGAGTTTTTGCCTCTGGGCACCTTTCACTCACAAGATTCCCGCTCAGGCTTATAACTCCAAACTCCCAGGGTCCTGTACCAGTACACCACTCGCTATGCAGTCTCTGTACATCTACTGCCCAAGAACTCTGAGACAACCCGAACAATTTCCCTGGCTCCATCACCACACAGAACCACTCTCGCTCTAAGTTCCGTTCTGTTCAACTCCCAACTCCTAACTGCTTCAAACTGTCACCATCTGTCCGCATTTAAATCCCTCCCTGAACATTCCTTATGGTTTCCATGACAACCTCTGCTCACTCACTCTCCTCCTCTCTCTCTCTGACACTCTACATGTATGTTTCTTGACAGTTTGTGGGGGCAACTTCGGACTCGTGGTAAAGCCTGCTGTGTGAAAGAGCTCCTAGTAACAAACGAGGATGTTGCTGCCACAGTGATCTGGAGCTGAGGGCTTAGATCGTCCAGCCATCAGGCTAATGGCTGCACCGCCATCCCCGTGTCGGAAGCAAAGGGGCTTAAAGAGGCTCTGCCCCATTTGTCAAGCATGGGCTCCAGCATCACCGGGAGTTCAGAGGAGGAGCCCTCAGCATCAGAGGAAAAGGGCAGATTCACTTCCTCAGGCCATGCTAGTGCAGGCGCTTGGAGCTCCTTTCCTGGGGTGGGAGCTTCCAGGGGTCTTTCTAGGGCAGGGGTGGGCAAGCCTGGCCCTTCAGTTCCCTTGGCCGGGAATGATGGGAGTTGTAGAGCTGGTAGCAAGCATGACTCGTCCCTTTTGCTAAGCAGGGTCCACCCTGGTTTGCATTTGAATGGGAGACTACCTGTGTGAGCACTGCAAGATATTCCCCTTAGGGGATGGAGAACAGCATCTCCAGGCTTCCATGCAGAAGGTTCCAAGTTGCCTCTCTGGCATTTCCAAGACAAGGCTGAGAGAGACTCCTGCCTGCAACCTTGGAGAAGCTGCTGCCAGACTGTGTAGACAATACTGAGCCGGATGGACCAATAGTGTGACTCAGTCTAAGGCAGCTTCTGATGTTCCTAATAGCTGGAGTGCCAAGTTTGCCCACTCCTATTCTAGGGACAATTCCTGCACATCGAATAGTGATTAACTCCTGAGTTATGACATCTGGTCACCTGCACAAGCTTTAGCTTCACTTTATTCACAAACTTCTTCAAACCAAAATGATGAAAAAGGTAACTTCTTTTTTTGGTAAGAAATTTCAAAGTTTAACCAGAGCACCTTGTAAGAATTCTGCTCTTTTGCAAATTCATCTGACATCAAAACTTCTACCCAGTGCTTACGAACTCTCTCGCTCATATTTAACTCTGCAATTCCAACTTGTCACCAAATAGTAAGAAGCAGACTTGGAAAACCCCATAGAGCAGCTAACATAAAGATGCAGTGCTTGTACTTTAAAAAGTCTGAAATATTTTTCCAGGCTGGTAAAGTATATATGTGGGTGAGGGTGCTGTTTTTTTAAACAAATAAATGTGATCAGAATTTTGCATCCCTTCAGATTAAGTCTCGTTGGCTTTACATTTTGCATGGAGCAAAGCCCGGTATTTGGAGGTGTGAGAACTGTGATAGAGGAGGAAGATTGGCTCCGTGAGAAGAATGTAATTGGATTGCTTAGCTGTTCGGAGATATGAAACAGAGCCCCCAGTCAAGTTTGTTGTCCGGCGAGATCACCTGTCAGCCTTACCTGGGCAACCACAGCAGCATCTTCCAGGGCCAAAAGAGCTCCAGAGACATAAGGTGGCTGGATGGGGGTGGAGCCTCCTGGTGTGAGCGAGATGCCAGAGGCTGAGGGTGGCAGAGGCAGCCAGGAGCCTCCAGCAGAGAGGAGGCCCAGCTGAGTGCCACCGAGCAAGGGGTGGAGCGCAAGGCGCTCTGTGATGACATCAGCAGTGTGCCTTGAGGTGAAGGAAGGGGGCCAAGTGTGGGAGCACAGGTGACTCATGTAAAGGCAATGGATGGGCAATAAAGGAGGGCAGGCGGCTAATCAAGTGGGGGTTGGAGATACAAGTCCTGTGAGGGGGGCCTATAAAAAGGGAGACTACTGGTGATGAAGGGGTGGAAGAGGATTGTATCATAGACCTCTGGTGAGAGACTGACATGGTGACTGACAAGCCCTGAGGAGGAGGACCAGACTGACAAGCAAGCCCCCCCCCCCCCTTTCACTCAGAGGCCTGACCCCAAGTGTCTTCCTTGTAGCCAGGGTGGCATGGTGGACCCATTCGCACAGCAGCCAAATGGTCCAGAACAGTTAGGAGGGACCTGCTCGCGCTTCTGCTTGCCTAACAGCTCCTTAAAATTCTGCTTGCAGCCTGTAATAAATAGCAGCTGACACAATGAAGATGAGAAATGGCTGTGGAATTGGCAATAACTGCGGAGAGTAGATTGGGTCTTTAAACAACTGCGTTTCCCTGCAAGCAAAAGGCAACAGAGTAATCCTGATAAGAGGACAAATAATAGAGAGCAGGGAGATGGAGAAGACACAAAACCCTACTGGAGAGAAGTGTGTGGAGGTGGGGCATGCATTCTAGCTGATTAAATGTTGGCAAAGAACAGCTTTTGAGGAGTGATGGGGAGGCAAATGAGGGCCTCCTGTAGCATCTGGAAGCTAGAAAGGAAGGAAGGAAGGAGTGACCAGCTGTAAATTAAGAGCTTTCTAGAGCTGTTCTCACCAAAGGAGCAAACCTGTGTCTTGGCTGTATCACTGCAGTTCCCCTTTGAAAGATTCCCATTGACAGTTCCCCACTGAGAAAAAATATCTTCACGTAGAACTACTGCCATGTTGGGGAAAGGCTAGGCTAGAACAGGTCCCTGATGCAGAGTTTACTTTTTAATTAATTAATTAATTAATTAATACTCATAGAATGCTAGAGTTGAAAGAGACTTTGGAATACTTATCATTCAACCCCCTGCTCAAGACAGGAAAGTTCCACAGCATCCCTGACTGATGGCAGCCTAGCCTCTATTTGAAAACCTTCAGCAAAGGAGAGCTACCAGGGAACGAGGCAGACTGTTCCACTGTTGGAGAGCTCATAGGAACACAGGAAGCTGCCATATGCCGAGTCAGACTATCGGCCCATCTAGTTCGTTATTGTCTATACAGACGGGCAGCAGCTTCTCCAAGGCTGCAGGCACGAGTCTCTCACAGCCCTATCCAGAGATGCTGCCAGGGAGGGAACTTGGAACCTTCTGCACGCAAGCATGTAGGTGCTCTCCCCAGAGCGGCCTCATAAGAGGAATCTCTCACAGTGCTCACACATGTAGTCTCCCATTCATATGCAACCAAGGCAGACCCTGCTTAGCAAAGAGGACAATTCATGCTTACTACCCCAAGAGTGAAGAGAGCTGGTCTTCTGGTAGCAAGCATGAATTGTCCCCTTTGCTAAGCAAGGTCCATGCTGGTTGCATTTGGATGGGAGACTACATGTGAGAGCACTATAAAATATTCCCCTGAAGGGATGGGGCTGCTCTGCAAAGAGCACCTGCCTGCTTGCATGCAGAAAGCTCTAAGTTTCCTCCATGGCCTCTTCAAAATAGGGCTGAGAGAGACTCCTGCCTGCAATCTTGGAGAAGCTGCTTCCAGCCTGTGTAGACAACACTGAGCTAGATGGACTTATGGTCTGACTTGGTATAAGGCTGCTTCCTATGTTCCTAAGACCAGCTCTCCTCCTTAGGATTAAAACTCTTCTTAAAGTCTAGCTTAAAACTGCAACCATGTAATTGCCGCCTATTGCTTCTAATCCCACCCTCAGAAGCCACAGAGAAGATTTCTACTCCTTTGTGCTAGCCCTTCAAATATTTGAAGGCAGCTAGTATCATATCCCCCTTTAGTTTTTCTTATCCAGGCTAAACATACCCCACTCCTTGTCTCATAGGACTTGGTTTCCCAACTCCTCCCCTACTCTAAACCCATCCCATGTTATCAATGTCCTTCCTAAAATGTGAGGCCCAGAACTGGACACAGTATGCCAAGTGAGGTCTGACCAGAACAGAATAGAGTGGAATGATTACTTTTCATGATCTGGACGCTATGGTTCTGTTTATGCGGCCCAAGATTGCATTAGCATTTTTAGCAGCTGTGTCACATTGCTGGCTCAAATTCAGCTCATTGTCCACTAAGACATGAAGGTCACTTCCACATGTAGTGCTGCCAAGTCAGGTCTCCCCCATCCTGTACTTGTGCATTTGATTTGTCTTACCCACATGCAGGACTTCACATTTGTCTCCATTGTACTTCATCTTGTGGGCCGGGCCCAACATTTGATCCTAGACAGATCAAATTGAATCTTGATTCCCTCTACAGAGCTATTTCCTTCCCCAGCTTTGTATCGTCTGCAAATCTGATAAGCATCCCCTCTACTCCCTCCTCCAAGTCATTTATTAAAATGGTGAACAGCACAGAGTGTCCTGTATTATATTGTAGGTTGTACTGACTTTTTATTAGCTGGTTAATGATCAAAATAAACTATCCAGCTCTGAATAGCAAAGGGCTCAGAACAGAGCCCTGGGGCACTCCAATTAATACCTCCCTCCAGGATGATGTGGAGCCATTAATGAGTACTCACTGAGCACAGATGTTCAACCAGATGTAAATCCTACTAACAGTAGCATAATCTAACCCACATTTTATAAACTTGTCAACAAGGATATCATAGAAGACTCTGTCAAATGCTCTGCTGAAATAAAGCTCTCTCTACTCCATGCATAATTTTATAAGACCTTCCTGACTCCTCCCTTCCCCCCTTCTTTTGAGGACAGGAACAAAATTTGCTCATCTCCAGTCTTGGGCACCTCACCACTTCTGGAGAGCAGGTGAGTGACAGCCCCCTGCTTCATGAAGATGTCCCCTAAACCACACGATTACAACTTCAGCTTAATGACATCACTTGGGAGCTGTGACAAACAACCAGCTTACTAAGCAACCAGGTGCATTTCTTTAAAAATGTTGCTGGCACTGGCGATGCTTACGTCTTCTGCTGCAGGTAATGTCTCACATTCCCTTCTGCAATAGTTCCTTGCCTAGAACTACCCCAGGCTCCAACACTCCCCACAAGATCAGCATCTTTCATCAAACTGGCATCTTGCAGCAAAACTTGGCTCTGGTTTCCTGCACACACATCTGTTCTGACCTTGTCTAAAATGCAAAATGGCTATTAAGGGAGACACAAGATCTTCACTGGTGCGTTTTGATATGAGCACATCTGCACTCATTAAAACAGTTATTCCACAAAACATAAATGGAGTCTGCACCAGATCAAGTCTCCCACCTTCATCCAATACATTGCATGCTCTGGCATAGGTATCCAGTGCCATGGAATTCCTGGGAATAGAGCAGATCCTCAAATTGAGGGAGTTTAAACACTGCATTTTAAAGACAAGCCCTCTAAAACAAACTAAAATGTTGTCTAAAATGTTGGAGATGCAGCTCCTGATGGCATTGACTCTTAGCTCCAGCAACCCTGTTGATCACTAGGGGCACTAGGGGTAGAGATAGTGAGGAAGGAAATTCCTTCTCTGACTGTACTTTACTCTTTTCTACTCCCGCTTTGTTAGACTGATAGTCTCAGGTGTCATTCTCTCACCTGAGAGACTTCCTTCTCCTCCCTCCCCCTCTTCCTGTATGTAGCTAGCAATGAGGCATGACAGATCTTATCTATCTCCCCGATGGACTTCCTAAATAAACTACTTTATTTGGAACATTAACTCCATGTTAATGTTCAGTATTAATTGGCAGTGCTCTCCATACCTGTGCACTTCCACTGTCCACTAAAAATCTCCTCTCCTGAGCTCTCTAACAGTAAATGGATCCAGAAGGCATTCCCTGGAACCCTGCCCATAGGAACATAGGAAGCTACCCTTGGTCCATCTAGCTCAGTATTGTCTACATTGACTGGCAGCGGCTCTCCAAGATTTCAGGCAGGAGGCATAGACAGACGTCACTGTGCTCTTACAAAGAATTATGGTGTTGGGGGTTAGTTGTGTAACTTCTGTTATTAGAAGCATACTGGCAATAGCTGCTGATATGGAGAGCTTTAACTTGATTCAACTTTGCATAGGTTTGATTAGAGATATAAAAGATATCACATAGGTGTTTTATAGCTGCTTCCCTCACAAAGTAATCTTATATAGATTTAACTATATACCCTTGGTCTACACTGACTGGCAGCAGTTAGGGTATCTGATAGGGGTATCTCCTTGCCCTGCTCTCCCTGCTGGGTTTTAAGCAACAACTAAAGACACATCTCGTCAGCCACGCTTTTTAGCTATTTAGCCGTTTTTATGGATAGTAGTTTAATTTGAACTTTTTATATGTTTGAATAGTTTTTGAATTTTCTTGGTTTTATTATTGTAAACCACTTAAGAGACCTCAGTAGTGGGTGGTATACAGATATGTAAATTAAATAAAATAAACTAAGAATTTAATCAGAACCCACTCCATTTTCCCCTTCTCATTTCCCTCCCTTTTCCTTTATGACTCCATCGCACACACACACACCACCAGATCCCCACTGGGACAAACTTATAAACAACAGAACATAAAAGCTACTGGGTAGAATACAACAATAGGCTAATGCTAAACTTTAGGGGGATTTCAACATGGATACAGAAAACAAAAAAACCATAGACATCCTGCAGGTTGGCATAGTGGAACATAACAAAATCTGGGGAATTATTTGGGGGCTGGTTGTGTAACATTGAATCTCTCACCAGCTCGTGGCCAGGTGAGAGATTCAATGAGAAAAGAGTAAACAACTATGATGATCATTAAAAGGGTATAAAACGATTGTGTTAGATTGTAAGGGGATCCTTCTTCAGATCTTCACTGGAAATCTGGTTGACCCTTGAGCTGGTAGAAGTAACTGCTTTGCTACTTACTACTTTGGATTGTGGCGAGTTCTGAAATAAAGCTTTTGCTAAACAAGTAAGAATCTCATAATTGCGGGCGGGGGGGACACAAGCTAAGGCAAAGCCCAGTGTCAACCATCTAGACTAAAACAAATTTAATCAATGTTAAAACTCCTTCAACGGGGATGCACAATATAATATACCTTTAATTTTATTTCCACTGGACACACCTCTCCATTATAAAGTATACAACTTTAGAATAACTGTAATTTTTATATTAGAGCAAACTTCCTGTTTCGAAATAGGATAATTTTTCACAAGCTTCCGATGTTGACTATACATCTCTATAAATGCTGAAGACAGACAATTTTTAAGAGCACTGGGATTGTTTGAGAAAGGCTTCACTTTCTAGAGTGAACACACATTTTCTGCTGTCTTCTTCACTTCTTATATTATGTTAAACAATACATAACCCTGCAAACCATAGACTATCAGATGCCATGGAGGGGGTGAGGACTCCGACACCCACTCCCTTTTCAAACAATCTTCAGCTCTTGGGTGGGGGGGAGTGTTGGCCTACCATCTGTCTTCAGACAACAGATGTCAGATAAAAAACCAAAACAAAATGCTGGTTGCATTCACTATGGAAATCACAATGATAGTTTGCTTGTCTGCTCCTTATTTGTTTGGGTTCAATGCAGGGGTTCTCAAACTTAAGAACATAAGAACAGTCCTGCTGGATCAGGCCCAAGGCCCATCCAGTCCAGCATCCTGTTTCGCACCTTGGCCCACCAGTTGCCTCTGGGAAGCACACAGGCAAGAGGGCATGCAGGCTCTCTTGCTGTTGATTCCCTGCAACTGGTATTCAAAGGCATCTTGCCTCTGCAGCTGGAT
Organism: Hemicordylus capensis; assembly: GCF_027244095.1. NCBI lineage: Eukaryota > Metazoa > Chordata > Lepidosauria > Squamata > Cordylidae > Hemicordylus > Hemicordylus capensis. Next base: position 11,944,557 of record NC_069663.1, read on the forward strand.
GTCCCCAGAAACTGGACTACAACTCCCAGCATCCTCAACCACAATGGCCAAAGGCCAAGTTTGAGAATCCCAGGTTAATGGATAATTTAACTGCTACACATAAGCCAGAGGCAGTCTGAATATTAGCTTGCTCAACTCCAAAATTTATGGGGCACAGAGTGAAACAATTTGGGCATTAGCTGAAATAACTGAACTTGCCTCCAAATCCATGTGGTAGGCAGTATTCTCTCTAATTTTTTCATCTGCGTGCAGAATGAGTTTTGTTCTGTATCACATGGTAGCAAGGAGGTGTGTGCACACATGCATTCAAAATGGGGCCTTCCTGATCCAGCTTGAGTAGGATCCAACATTAACTGAACAGACATTTAAAAAAACGTTTCTGTGTGCACACATATGCATGCCTTAAAGAGAATACTGGTGGTAGGTAGTATACAGAAGCACTTCACAGAAAGTTCTGGCAGTGCTTCTAGTTCTAACATCTACAACACTCCTACAGCCACAGACTTGAAGCTGTTTTTTAAAGACAAGTTTCTAGCCCTCATGGATATGGAAACAAATTTGAACTTCTGTGGCAAGAACAAAGAACTTTCATGTACATGGAGATAGTTTCTGTGCCACACACAGCAATTTGCTCTTCCCATGTGATTTCTGGTCATGTTCCCTTACCAGACAGCATTGTGCACTCTGATTTAACCATAGCATTACACCAATCCTGCCAAAGTTCACATCCAGCAAAAATTATAATATATGCAGAACATATTCTGCTGAAAACATATTTGCAAATTAGATTTCATCAATTAGTTTGGAAGATCACATGCAAGTTCTTGAATTAGAATTTTAACTTCCATGGAACAGAAGGGGCTCAGCATGAACCAACATTCATTCAAGTAGTATCAGCTAAATATCAGTAGGAGAGAAAAAACATGCAGTAACAGCCTGCCACCATCTTATTCTTTTTGTGTGTGAGATTTGCTCTGAAAACCTTTTCCATTAAAACATTATATATAACATTTATAATCATTTATTATCAAATTATTAACAACGTTTTCTAAAAAAAAAAATCTGAGGTATGCATTTGCATTTAGCCCTACTCACACATTATGTTCAACACTTGTACAAGGAGTACATTGTATACATGGGTACATAGCTACAGTCACTTACATGTTATGCTACAGTTGCTTACATGTAACATGTTGCAGACACTTCTGTACCTGCATTCAGCATAACATGTGACTGACTGTGCCTGTGTACAGATTGGTACCTGGGTACACTGTATCCCTGTTATGCAAGAGTCGAATATAACATGTGAATGGGCCTTTCCTTTCTGCACCATGCATTTTGCACCATGCATTACCTAGGTTCACATTTAAAATGAATGCAGGTACAGTCATTCACACAAAAACGTATATAAGCATTCAGGCATCTGTATACCAATTCCACCTAATAGGGCTCTTCTTATGATCATTATTAGGCTGGGAGGCTTCCCTTACCCTACTTCAGGAGCTGCCCATGATGCCCCCAATATTTGATCATAAGATCAAGGACAGAGGCAGGGATCTTATCGTCTGTCAAGCTCCAGCTGTGTAACACGAGCTGCTCTACCCAGATTCTGTCCCCAGCTTCTGAATGAGGTAGGAGGAAAAAACCTCCCATTCAGCTGGGACTTGGCAGATAAGCAAGCTCCCCACTTCTGACCAGGGGCGTAGAGACTATGGGGCAAGGCAGGGATGACTTTCCCCTGGCCGCCAGTATCTGGGGGGCCGCTAAGGCACCCCCTCACCGAGGGCGCCCCCTTGCCCTCCCTGTACCCAGCCAGTTAACCAAGGGCTTGTTGCCTGGGAGTGCAAGGCGTAGCCCTCTTCTCCTCAGCCAGTGTTTCACTAAAATGCTGACTGAGCTGGTGGGAGTGGGGGGGCAAAGCCCAGCCAGCCAGGGTTTCAATGAAATGCTGACTGGATGGGAGAGCATCCGAATAAACCCTCTCCCAGGCAGTGGCCACAACCCCTGCATCTGTCGTCAGACACAGGAGGCGTGGCCAGTACCGGGGACAGAGTCCGTCAGCCCCGGAAGAGCTTCCCCAGGTAGCGGTTTCTGGAATCGTTGACTGGCAGCTCTTTTCTCTGCCTTCTGGGAAAGCTCTGCGGAGGCTACTGCCCGCCCCCCCTTGGTATTGGCCCCGCCCCCTGCATCTGACATCAGATACAGGGGTGTGGCCACACACAGGGTTTAAAATCATAGGGGAGCTGTCAGAGGACTTTGTCCCCCGGCCGGGACAATCTCCCAATGCCCCTGCCTCTTACCTTACTTTTATCCAACACACAATCAAATATTGGACTGCGGGCAGCTCCCACAATAAGTTAGGAGAAGCATCCTATCCCTAGTCATGATTGTGAGCGAGGACAGCCCTAACGTCTAATAGGGCTTTTGTTGACTTGTTTGTTTGTTTGTTTGACGTATTTGTATACCACCCCAAACCAAAGTCTCAGGGCGGTTCAAAACAAAACATTAAAATCAATTAAATACTAAAAACAGTTTAAAACAAATCAATAAACAATTTAAAATTTAACACGCTGTTGACTAGAACTTGCATTTAGACTCATGCTGGGTGTGCAATACATATTTTGAGCCATTTTGGAAGGGCGGTATATAAATCAAATAAATAATAAATATTCTCCTATAGGGGCTTAAGTTTTGGTTGTTTTTTAAACTAGTGAGTAAGGACCAAACTACATTAGCATGTGCTTTAGAGCAAAGGTTCCCAACCTTCTATAATGCATTTATATAACCAATTTCTAAATCTCAGGGTGGTTTACAATTTAAACAAGAGGCAATTCAAACCTAAAAATCATATCAAACAGATTAAACTTACCATAAATAAAACTTTAACACATCATAAATGAAAAGCTTGATAGAACAGCTGTAATTTCAAAAGTTGTTTTAACACAACCAGAGATGGGGAGATTCCAATTTCATTTGGGAGTGTGTTCCAGAGCCTCGAGGCAACCTTAGAGAAGGCCCAGTTTTGTATCACCACAAAGCTAGCCAGTGGCAGCACAACCAGACCTCCCTCAACGATCTTAAGGCAGCAAGTTCCATGAAGAGTGGTGCTCTCTTAAATACCCTGGGCCCAAGCCATTCAGGGCTTTATAGGTAATAAGCAGCACTTTGTATTTTGCCCAGGAACTAATTGGCAGCCTAACTGGTTTTTTTTTAAAAAAATAGGAGTAATGTGGTCCCTATGGGAGGGCCCCAGAGACTAACCTAGCTGCCGCATTCTCCACCAGTTGCAGTTTCTGAACTATGTACAAAGGCAGCCCAATGTAGAGCACATTGCAGTAGTCAAGCCTGGATGTTACCAGCATATGTGCCACTGTTCTAAGGTCATTTGTCTCAAGAAAGGAACCTTGATTGCCCAAATGATATTGGACTACAACTCACATGATCCCCAATCTTTGGCCATTGTGGCTGGGGAGGATTTTTTTTTTTAAAAAAAATTATTTATATGCTGCCCCTCCAAAATGGCTCAGGGTGGATGAAGAAGTTGTAGTCCAACATCTGGGAACCCAAGGCATGTTTCTGACTGAAGAGGCCTTGTTTGTAATCAAGCACAGACACAAGAGTGTGTATGTGTATGAGAGAGAACCCAATTGGCCCAGGGAGGTTTACTTCGGTTACTTCTGTGCCATCCAGAAAATCCCCCTCAAAAGCAACATTTTGCTTCTGAATCAGAAATTACTGCAGAAATAAAGGGGTGGGGTGTCAGTGGGGAAATGAGGCACAAATTAACCTTCCCTGCCCCAACCAGGTTTGATGCAATCTCTCTCTCTCCTTCCCCCAACACAAAGCTGTATATGAACACACATAAAAGCCCTATTCACACATTATAGTCAACAATTGTATGAAGGTACAAGGTACAGATCTGTGCACACAGATACAGTTATTCCCATGTTATAGAACACAAGCACAGCCATGTGCTTCAGCCCTATTCACACATTATGTTCAGCGCTTGTATGAGTGCATACAAGTATGAGTGTACACAAAGATCTGCACATGACATGGGTACAGTTATTCACACATCATGTTGAAAACAGATATAGCAGTACATGTCCTATCTGTACCATGCATTCGAGGGATATGTACCCAGGTACAGGAATTCACACAAGCACATGCATGTACACTAGTTGAATAGGGATAAAGTCACTTCTGGACAGAAACCTCTAAAGTGTATTTTCGTGGGTTCATGGGGTTTGGCCCCAAATGCACTTGGGGTGCAACCAAAGGTCAAGCTGGAACCGCACATTATGGCTGAGATCAACAGGTGGTTACCATCAAAAGCATGAACCCTGCATCTTCTCCTCAACGCTAACATTTAGTAATGCAAAATCTGTGACCTCATTAGATCATGCGCTTTTATTAATACACCATAATTCTTTACTAAAGTAATGCTTGAAGAAAACCTTGATTGTAATCAGTTGACCTTTCTCCGATCCAAGAATTGCAACAGTTTGGGGTTTTTTGTTTTTTAAAAAATAATCCCCCAAAGATGATCCTGTCTTTCTGGATGCCAACATCCACATGATGACTTAACGTCTAAAATCTTCATACAGTTTTAGTGGGGGAAGTCAAGCAAGAATATGAAAATAGCCTTTTCCATGTCCGCTCTGCCTCCATTCTCAAACCCAGAGAAAGGAGGACAGAAGCCACTCTGGAGCAAACTGATACAAGCAGATGGAGCAGAGAGATAAACAGTGTCAACATGCACACAAAAGATGAACATGTGACTGTGGTCATTTGGCACGAGGGGGGGGGCGGTGCAATATGCATGTTCCAACTGACACAAGGGCGGGGGATGTATTCAGGGGAGACAATCAACACTTATGTCTCCTAGTTACAGCAATGGCCACTCCAACAGAAAACAAGAACTACGCCTTTCTGACCTAGCAAGGCAGCTGCAAAATGATCCACACACTCCAAGGAACACAGTTTTAGATGTCTGGTCTCCACCAACCATTTTTTATTGATCTCAAGCAGGAGGGTTCAACTTTAACCCACATATAAAACTGCAACACTCTTGTACCTCCCGGTTGGGCAAGTTTAACAAGTTGGCCTGGAGAGAGTCAGGAGCGGGCAAAGAGAAGGCGAGGCTTCTACCAAGTTCCTATGCACAACAACATGAGACATGGAGAGAAATGTCCTCAAGCAATTGTTCCAAAGAGCAGAGCGTGTGATGGAGCTCTGGGGAAAAGAAATGCAAACCAGTGCTGCATCTCTATTACTTGGGATTTGGTGCAGACCTATGCTGGGGCGGTCCTTTCATAAGGCGAGGTGAGGCAGTTGTCTTAGGCAGTGGGTTACTGGAGTGCCAGCAGGGCAGCAAGGTGCTCCCCACCTTGCCACCGCCACCATCAAAGCAGCCCTCCGGGACCGATCTGACCTCTGAAAGCTTACAGACCAGGGCTGTTCAACTTGAGCCCTTCTGCAGATGTTGGCCTACAACTCCCATAATCGCTGGCTATTGGCCACTGTGGCTAGGGATTATGGGAGTTGGAGTCCAAACACAGCTGGGGGAGCTAAGTTGAGTAGCCTGTTATAGACAAATTCATGGATGCCAAGTCTATCAAGGGCTACTAGTCTGAGGGCTATAGGCCACCTCTAACCTAAGAGGCAAGATGCCTCTAAATATCAACTGCAGAGGAGCAACAACAGGAAAGAGGACATGCCTTCATCTATTGCCTGTGGGCTTCCCAGAGGCATCTGGTGGGCCACTCTGGGAAACAGAGTGCTGGACTAGCTAAGCCTTAGGTCTGGTCCAGTAAGGCTTCCCTTATGTTTGTATGTTCAAAGCTTGCAAGAAGCACAAAGAAGAAAGAGTACTGGCAGCTTCCCTGACGCCCACACCAGTTCCAACGCTGCCCAGGGCCAGTTTTGAAAAGGGGCTGGGACGGGCCCCACCAGGGTCATGGGGCAAGGCAGCATTTGGTCTCATCTCAGGCACTGCAATATTTGGGGCGGGGACATACCTGTTTGGGGGTGGGGGGAGGATATCCTGTTTGAGTCAGGATATGCCTGCACGCCACATCCCAAACAATACCCCCCAATTAGGGCTCCACTTCTAGACTGGGTCATTAGAAAGAGAGCACCTCATTTGAGATTACTCTATTTTCCTAATTTTGCTCCTGGCAAATGTTCCCAGCAGCAGGACTGCCCCTTAAAATGGCAGCTTTGGGTGTTTCTACCCAAGTGGAACTGCTAACCAGGTGGGCTTTTGAAGCAGCAAATCACAAGCAGCCTTTCTGTCCAATGAGTTTCAATCCCAAGGGATAAAAAGGCATCTAGACCAGGAGAATACATTTTCCGAAGGAGGGATCCAACATATCACAACATGCTACAATCCAGAGCCTGCTCCACCAGTTGATTTATGCATAAGTGCCCCAATCTGTTGGTTAGTTGGCATGGCAAGTCAGAGCATGCACAAATAATTCCTTTGCAACTGTTTGTAAGTGTGGGCTGAAAATCTTCCAAAAAAGGGACAAATCAAGGCTCCCAGAAAATATCCCAGAAAATGTTTAGTCTAGTTTAAAACAGGGCTGAACAACCTCAGCCTTCCAGCTGTTGTTGGACTACAACTCCCATCATCCCTGACTATTGGCTGTTGTGGGTGGGGATGATGGAAGTTATAGTCCAACAATAGCTGGAAGGCTGAAGTTGTGCAGCCCTGGTTTAAAAGCAAGAAATAAGCATGGACAGGGCTGCAGAAATCCAATAGTCTACTAGTCTGTGACAGATGAAAAATGATGCCCAATGAGTGAAAAACGTCCTGATGAGCAAACCCTAACCCTAACCCAACATAACTTGATGTGTAAAATATTTTGTCTGGCTGATGAGCTGAGCCAACATTTCTTCACATGGATACAGTGTTTGCACAACTTTGGCCCCAGCTGGTTTTGGACTACAACTCCCATCACCCCCAGCCACATTGGTCAATAGGGATAATGGAAGTTGTAGTCCAACATCTGCTAGGGGCTGAAGTTGTGCAGCCCTGGTCTACCACGTCTTAGGCAGCTCTTCAGTGGCTCTTTCTCTGACTGCAAGCCACACACAGAAGTAGTATCACAGAGATGACTACACCCAGGAATGCTCACTTGACAGCAGGAATGCTCATTTGTAAGTGGATCCTCTGGGAAGACATCACAAGGAACATCAAGGGGGGTTCAGGATTGTCACAATGGCCTCTGGCACCCAGTATGGGAGGTGAACCAGTGACATAATCCAGGGGTTCCCAACCTATAGTACTCCAGATGTTCTTACAATTAGTTGCTGGGGGTTATGGGAGTTGTAGTTAAGCAATATCTGGAGTACTACAGGTTGGAAACCCAGGACCACAATCAACCCATGCTGGTTGCCGGACACGCACAGCAGCCTAACCTCCTCAGATGCTGGGAAAGGCAAAAGCCACATCTTCCTCTGATATCAGCCAAAATCTATAATCAGCCTCATACAGAGTCAGATGATCCTTGGAGGAGTATTACCCAATTGTCCATTAGTCCAATACTTGGGTTGTTCTCATGACCTTTCACAGGGCAGGAGAAGCGTCCTCCCCAGTTTCAGAAGCTGTGTGAGCTCCTGATTTTCAGTCATGTGCGAGTTAAAAGCCAGGTCAGAGAAGGTGGAAGTTATCATGTGGGAAATGGGCACAGGCTCCAGCAACCTTTCCTTCTACTTTGGTAATCTGCTGGATAGAAGTGCTGAGTAGGACATACCGCCAGAGCCTGCGCCTGCCTTGCACATGATCACTTTCCCCTCCTCTGCTCTAGCTTTTTGTAATTGTAATTGTAACTCAGAAAATGGACGAGGGGGGCAATTTCAGAGACCGGCAGGGGAAGGAGGTACCTCTGGAGGCCTTCCCATGGCTGCACTAGTGACCCCCGGAGGGGGTAACTAACCAAGAAAAAAATGTTTTAGAAAATTTTATTCGCGAACACCCCCAAACAGCCGGGGGTGTTCGTTCCAGCACCAAACCGGGGGGGGGGGGTTTGGTCTGGTGCCGTACCAAACAGCTTCGACCTCAAGCCTGTTTGCACACCCCTAACATGCGGGCTGTTGAAGCCTCCTTTCCAACTGTCTTAATAACCAAGAGGAGGACATGGTGCTTCTACTGTGCAAGCCTATCCCCTACAAACCCAATGGAGTAGCGAGGCCTCAGTTCAGCCTGTGGCGGCGGCGGCAGCAGCCCCGGCACCCATCCATGTCCCCTGTGTATGACATCAGATGTCCACTGCCCTGTTTGTGAGACGCTTCAGCCAGTACTGGGTTCCCAGCCTGGCCAGGAACACATCTCTCTGCCTTTCCAAACTCCCGGCCACGCTGTAAACCCAGAGCCGGCCACTGAAGCAGTTTGCAAATGGGGCCACGTTGCCCCGATTCTATGTATGGCCATGCCCCTGAGTCTTATGTCAGATTCAGGGACATGGGTGGGGCACCAGAAGCAGCCCCAGGGGTGTGGTACCCGGGTTCTTCGGACCTGTTCGGTCAATGGTTGCTACACCCTTGTACCAACCATTACTTATTATTTGCAAACTTAGGGCTGGTGGGTTGCATATGGGGGAGGTGGGTAGTCAGTGGTACACTACCAGAGAACACCTCTGGTTAGCAAGCATGACTCTTATGTACGAATGCTGGATATATACGTTTTATACATGGATCTTCAACCAGGGTAGTTGTTTCCAGTAAAAGGGCTAAGAGTCAGTGAACACTTGTTGAATCCAATACAGGATTCTGTTACAGGACTAAGTTTGATTATAGAATCCATTATGTTTGTGTAGCCTTGCTTTGGCAAAGAGAAACCTCTAAGCTACTGTACATAAACAAACTTAACTTTGTGTTATTTTAAAGTTCACTTAGTGTCCAGCGGGTTATACTTCTCCCCAAGCAGCCCTCAGTTGTACTACCAAGAGGTTGTCAGGACACAAACCTAAGCAAGGGAAGCTTAGTGGTAGCAGGGAAAGCTTAGAAAGGGAGGAAGAGAGAAGAACACCACTCTCTATAAAACTGGACCCCAAAGTCATACAGTTATTAACCTCCCTAGTTTGGGGGACAGACTCCACTCATTTGCGGTGTCTCCGAGTGGTGAGCAGGGTACAGCTCAACACAGACCAGTTCGGTCAACGGTCGCTATGCCCCTGTACAAACCATTATTTGCGAATGGATGGCCACCCTTATGAAAACAGCTCAGCTCCAGGCTTGTCTCTCTATCCATCCTCAATTAGAGCGATTTCTGCCCTCCCTTTCTCATATTAAATTTACATGTTTACATTGCAGAAGCCATGGTTGCCCTTTAAACCAGAAATTGAAAACATCATTTGAAGCGTGTCTTGAAAACCTTAGCAACAAAGAAACCGGTTGTATCTGTGTACACGAAATACAAAAACAACATTTAAGCACCAGGAAGGAAAGTGGAAATTCACTTCATAGAAGGGAGGAGGCTGGGGGAGAGTGCCTGTTCCCGAAGCCAGCTCCCAATTTGCAAACTATGACTTGTATATAGCCAGCAATGTGGCATCTATACTGGGCCTTTATGGTCTAACACAGCAGCCATTCAGCCACCCAAACTCCAGGCAAAAAGGTTGGCCTAAGGCTGGTTGCAAAACTTCAGAGAACTCTCCCACCCCGCACCATCGCCCCTGGGCCAAGGAAAGCATCTCTGCTTTATGGAATCCCTTCATGGCGCCCTTGGGCACATGCCAAGGACTCACCATCCCAGGAGTAGATTTCAAAGCATAAACATGGTGGGCCTTCCTGAGCAGTGCTCCCTGTAACAGGGATTCCAGATGTTGACTACAACTCCCAGCATCCCCAGCTGCAATGGCCTTTGGCTCGGGGTTATGCAAATTGCAGTCAACAATATCTAGGAAGCCCTGATACTGCCCAGGAGGGCCCACCACGGAGCCCTAAGACCTCTGCACTTTCTTTCCCCTGGCCTGTTTATGTCTTGTCCCATGCAGAGCACCAGAAAGATGGGAAAACAAGCACAGTTTCATTTCCCCCAATGCCTGGCCCATTTGCTGCTTCACTTCAGAACAACGCTGCATCAGGATGGGGCACTGAGGGAATTCAAAAGGCAAGAGTTCTTCAACCTACTTTCATCACTGATGCATCCTGCCACCTTCTTCTCCTGCCGCCATTTTGGCTGCCTACCATGGCAGTAGTTTGAAGGGGAGGGAAAGGGATGGTGGCAAAAGCAGGACAGAGCTGAGAGGGCTGCCACCATTTAATACAAATACGACAAATATTTATATACCACTTTCCAATAAAAGTTCCCAAAGCATTTACATAGATATAAACAAACAAAATGGCACCCTCCCAAAGGGCTCACAAGCCAAGAAAGAAACGTAAGAGAGACACCAGCAACAGCCACTGGAGGGATGCTGTGCTAGGGATGGAGAGGGCCAGTTGCTCTCCCCCTACTCAGTAAAAAGAATCACCACTTTGAAAAGGTGCCTCTCTGCTCAATTAGCAGGGGACTATCTGCTACTTAATGCAGGCACTGTGTGCTTCAAGATAAGCCACTTCTGGAGACGGGGCCCACAGTTCAGTGGTAGAACATCTGCTTTGCAGGCAGAAGCTTCCAGGTTTAATCTCCAGCAGCATCTCCCGGTAGGGCTGGTAAAGACTCCTGCCTTAAACCTTGGAGGGCTGCTGCCAGTCAGTGTAGACCAGTGTTCTTGACTATAAGGCCCAGTGGCGGCCCCCAGCATCAACCCTAAGTGTGACTCTCTGACTGATTGTTTATGGGGCCTGTGTGAAGCTTTGGCTGAAGCTGAATACCACTGGCTGGCACCACGCAGAGATGACCATTCCCACCCGGCAGTGCTGCACTTAACCCAGTGGGGCTCCATTAAGGGAAACTGAGTCGTCTTGAGAGCCTGTCCCATCTTAGAAGGCCTGCACAGAGTGCTGGGAAGATGTCAGACTCCCAGGGGCTGGGCTGGGCTCCTAGCCCTTCTGGGACTCCAGAGTGACTGTGTCAGCACCAAAAAAAAAATAAAAGGCCAGCCACAGGATCAGGCAGGGGAGGAGGTGACTGTCACCCGAGTCCTCCTCCTGGCTTGCTGCCCTCAGCCAGTTCCCTCTCCTGGGGCACTCCCAGCTGCCATCTCCAGAAGCAGCCCCCTCATCATTGGCTGCCTTGTCTTTAAATGCCCCAGTGCAGAGCTGACAGGACTTCAAGCCTACTCCTTGCCCCACCCTCTTCCTGACCTCACTTCCTGTTTCCTGCCCCGCCCAACCTAGCTGGAGCTGCTCCCTGGAGCTGCTCCCTGCCTTGCCCTCTCAGCCCCGCTGGGACCTGGCTGGGTCCCAGTTTGGCAGGACAGGGTGACTCCTCTCATAAAGCCTGCAGCAGCACTCACCTGCTTTCTCTCTAGCCAAGCCTTCTGCCCCATCCTTTCCCCCTATCCCTTCTGATCAAAGTGTAATCTTCTCATCCAAAATTATGAGAAAGATTTCTCTAATATTTTTCCTTACAAGCGCTCCATGTTAAATGTGATGATTTGGCAGAGGCGGACAGGAAGAATAATGCATTTTATTATGTATGTGGTACAAACCTTATTGTATTTATTTTATTAGAATGAATTTTAATTCAATTTATTTTATATTAATTTAAATTAATCTTGGCCTGCCAGAACTTCAAAAGTTAAATTTTGATTAAATTCATTATTATTATTTCACTTTAATTTGATTTAATTGATTGATTGATATTAAGTGTTACTTTAATAATCAGCACCCTAAAAATTGACCTTGGCCCCCATGAGCCAAGTCACGGTTGGTTTCGGCCCACCAGGTCATTTTAGTTGTGCTCGCCTGGTGTAGACAATACTGAGCTAGATGGACTAACAGTCCGGCTCGAGATAAGGCAGTTCTCCATGTTCTACCACCGCTGCTGCTGCTATCGCCACCACGGCCTCTTCCACCAGGTGCCACCCTAGAAAATCCCATCCACATGCATGGTGCATGGGAACCCAACCAGTACAGAATGGGGCCCACTAAGACATTTTGCAAGAGTCCCTCTCAGAGCAGGAGCCAGCTCTGATTATTTCAGAGGAAGAGAGCTGGTCTTGTGGTAGCAAGCATGTATTATTCCCTTTGCTAAGCAGGGTCTGCCCTGGTCACATTTGAATGGGAGACTACAACTGTGAGCCCTGTAAGATATTCCCCTTAGGGGATAGGGCCACTCTGGGAAGAGCAACTGCATGCAGAAGCTTCCAAGTTCCCTCCCGGGCTTCTCCAAGATAAGGTTGAGAGCCTCTCTTGCCTGCAACCTTGGAGAAGCCACTGCCAGTCTGTGAAGACAATACTGAGCTAGATGGACCAATAGTTTGACTCAGTAGAAACCAGCCTTCTATGTTCCTATTTCGTTATTCCTATGGTAACAAATAGATTCAGCAGGTTACCCTAGATATACAGCTAAGGGTTATTCACCTAGATATACAGCTTATCCCCTACTAAAGGGACAATGAGGCACCATTTTAAAGTGGTAATTCTCTTTATTGAGCAAGGAGAGAGCAACTGGCCCTATCTCCAGTGGCTGTTGCTGGTGTCTATCCTATGTGGTGTTTTTTGTTTTGTTTTTTAGATTGTGAGCCCTTTGGGGACAGGGAACCATCTATTTATTTATTTCTCCATGTCAACTGCTTTGGAAACTTTTGCTGAAAAGCATAATAGTAGTAGCAGCACCTGCTGCTGCTGAGGAAGAGCATGGGGGTGGGGAGGGGAAGAATCTCCAAACGCCATTACATCCCAGCCAATGATTAGATAATGCTACTCCCCTAAGGACGTATAAATCATCTTGACTTTATTTCAGCTTCATTGGTTAATGATGCCTCTGTAACAGAAGAGCACTTGTCATGTTCACTCTCCGCAACAGGGTCCAGCATCATTCAATGCGATTGTTATCTTTTGTTATACCAGCTTGATTGAGTACAATGATGTACTGTAACCTTTCATTGTACTGGCTGATGGAATGCAATCGCATACAGACGTGCGTAGTTTGAGTGACGAGCAGTGAATCAACACTCTTTTTGGATCAGATATATATTTTTTAAAAATTTATATTTACATTTATAATTTGCTCTACCTCCAAGGACCCCAGAATGCTGTACATGTTTATCCTCACAACAACCCTGTGAGGTGGGTTAAGCTTAGAGAGAGGTGACTGGTCCAGAGTCACCCAGCGAGTTTCATCGCAGAGCAGGGATTTGAACTTGAGTCTCAGGCCCATTACTTGCGGGGGGAGGGGGAAATAGGGCAGGCCTGGCACCCCTGAATTCCCCCCCCTCACTAAATGAGTTAATTTCTAAACTGCCAGACTGTGATGTAATGGAGTACTAAGGTGGTGAAAGCTGCCCCCCTGATTTTAGTAGCCCCCCTAAACTTTCAGGCTGGCTATGGCCTGCCTAGTCCAATGCTCTAACCGCTACACCACATACAGGACACAGGAATTAACTCACAGAAATGAAGCACAGGAACTTGCTATTTCCAGCAGGAGAAGACTGGGCAGAGTACCGATTGGCTGGCCATTATGACAATCACAAAGCTACTCCCTCCCACCTGGAACAGTGTAACACTACTACTACTTTTTATATACCACTTTGCAAAGCTTTGCAAAGTGGATTATAGTGGGGTTAGTGGGGGGAGAATTTACTGTCCCCAAAGGGCTCACAATCTAAAAAAGAAACATAAGATAGACACCAGCAACAGCCACTGGAGGGATGCTGTGCTGGGGATGGATAGGGCCAGTTGCTCTCCCCTTGCTTAAGATAAAGAGAATTACCACCTGAAAGGTGCCTCTTATGCCCTGTGAGCAGAGAATGCTCCAGGCAGGAAGTCGTGGCTTTGCAATGATCACAAAGGCAAGCTGATTTTCTGCCCCACCCCTCCAGAGGAACCAAATAAAAAGGTTAACCAGGAAAACATGCTGAATGCCTGAAACGCTGCATTCAGTGTTGAGAGAAATTATGCAGTTTTACATAATGTATACATTTTGAATAATTTACTCTAAGCAACTGTAGATTTTAACTTATTGTGCAGTTAGACGAAGAGAGAGCACCTGCTTCTCACAGCCCTGCTCATGATCCTTATTCTATAACAGACCTGCTCAACATTGGCCCCCCTAAACTGTTTTTGGACGACAACCCCCATAATCCCCAGCCACAGTGGCCAATAGCCAGGTATTATGGGAATTGTAGGCCAACATCTGCAGGATGGCCAAAGTTGAGCAGCCCTGGTCTACAACTTTGCTAGTTCAACAGAAAGAATATGGGAGTCTCTTGCTCTCTTTTTTGCATTTGGCTTTCATGGATTTGACAAGATTTGGGCATCAACATTTTAAGAGTATAGTAGGGATGTGTACGGAACTGGCGCCTGCCAGTCCGAAGGCGGGGGGAATAACTTTAAGGGTGGGGGAGGGTGCTCTTACCACGCCGGTGCTGTGTATTCAAACGGTCCAACCGGGCAGCAGTGAACCTCCCTGCTGCCCTGTTGCTTCCTCGGACCAGAAGTTCCCGGTGCGCGTAGAACGCACACGCATGCTGCATGCACACATACCGGAAACTTCCAGTCACTTCCAGTCCTAGGAAGCAACAGGGCAGCAGAGAGTTACACTGCAGCACCACTGGGCCGCTTGAATACACAGTGCCAGCGAGGGAAACACAGCAGGAGGAGTAAGAGCACCCTCCCTCACCCTTAAGGTTTTCCACCCCATCACCTTCGAACCAGCTTGAACGCCGGTCCACGGAACCGGTTCAGCACTCCTAGAATGGAGCGAACGGTTCCATGCACATCCCTAGAGTGTAGCGTTGGACCAGGACTCTGGGGACCCAAGTTCAAATCTCTGCTGAGCCGCAAAACCCACTGGGGGAGTTTGGCCAGTCACTTATCTTTCAGCCTAACATACCTCGCAGGTTTGTTGTGAGGAAAAGCACAATAAGTACACCACTCTGGCTGACTTGAAGGAACAGGGGGATAGAAATATAATAAGTAAACAGGGCCTGCTGCAAAAAGCAAGAGCTGTTCTGCTTAGCTAAAATATTTACTACACTGAAAGACACAAAATCTCTCTAGGTATGCATCTTTTCTCTGTGTGGGCCTGATGGGATTTTATTGGAGCAAATTAAACCTCAGGGAGCAAAAAAGTGAAGTGCTTACAAGGTCACTACTGCAATTCATTCCTCATTATTATTTCTATTTTATTTTTTTTAAAACTTCTTCCCTCAATGCACTTAAGCCATTCACGAAGCAATCAGGCAAAAAAAAAGTGTAAACAAAGTATTTCCGTGGTGGTGAAGTTTAGCCGACTCATTGCAAAGCTAGGCCCAGAGCACAATGAAATCTGTAAATACAGAACATAATATTTTAGAAGCGCTCTCCTGTGCGCCCATCACCTTCTGAAACATGATTGTTCTTCGGGGTGAGCCTTCTCAGTGGTGGCCCGGCTCTCTGGCACTTCCTGCCTCTTGATCTTTGGCCCGCCCCCTCCCTGTTCAGTTTTGAATAACTTCCTTCTTTCTGCAGGCCTTCCCCAACTATACATCTCTCTCAATAACTGCCACTGTTTTGATGGTTATCTCTTATCCCTGCATTTTATGATTTTAGAGGCTGTTGTGTTTTATTGCATTTATTGCAATGAATGCACTCATGAAGAATGGTGGCAAATAAATATTTTAAATAAAGATTTTCATCCTTCATTTTATTGGCTGAATGTAAAAACAAAAGAAGGCTCTCTGCCTGACATTTTGTTTCGTATTAGAGGCCTTCAGTCAAAGGCCTGAAGGCTCACTATTTCAGATCAAGATGTAAACTTCCCCCATTTCTACAGAGCCTGGCTACCAGTGGTCTCTCTCTAATTTTTTTCATCTCTGAGCAGAATTAGTTTTGTTCTGGGTGGCACTATGTGTGTGTGAGCATTAAGAATGGGGCCTTTCCGATTCAACCTGAGCAGGATCTAAAACTAACTGAGCAGACACCAAAAAACTTGTGAGCGTGTGCACGCCATCGAGGGCACAGTGCTGGCTCTGTGCAGCTCATCCCTAGTGTGGTGGATGGAGCACTGGGCTTGAACCAGGCAGTCTTGAGTTCAAATCACTACTCAGCCGTGCAGGGGAGCCTTGGGCAAGTCATCAAGACTCTAGCAAGGTCAGGGGAGCACAGTGCATATAGTGACAGGAGAGTTGCGCACACTTCCGAAGTAAGGGGTGGGGAGAGTGATTGTGTAGGAGGCAGGAGTAGGGGTGTGCGAGCCGGCCATTTGGCTGGTTCAGTTCAAATCCAGACCAGATCCGATCCGACCCAAGCTCAGGTTTGGCTGAACCAGGTCCAGACCGGCCCTTGAGCCGGCTTGCAGTACAACTTGGGGTGGGGGTATACTTGTAAAGGGGAACTCCCTAGCCTAAGAGCGGGTAGCGAAAGGGGAATGTTTATCTTTCGTTTCCTGCCAGTGGGGATGGCGGAGGCAGCATTGCAAGCAGTGGCGGGGGCTTCTCCAACCCCCCCTCCCCCAGCCTCTCAAAGGACAGGACAGGACAGGCCACCTGCAGCCTGGAGGCCATTTTCAGGACTCAATTGCATGGTGAGGCAATCAGCGTCATGAAAAGGGCCTCTGTGCATGCGCAAAGGCCCAACTGGGCCGCAGCCAGGCTGGCCTGTCATTTGGGAGGCCAGTGGGGGGATTGGAGGAGCCCTCGCCGTCTTCACCATCAGGACACTAAATGGTAAATATTCCCCTTTCCCCACTCCCCTTCTTAAGCGAGGGAATCCCCCCTAGCCAGATTCCCCTTTACATATATGCCCGCGAGCCAGTTCTTAGAATTGGGGGTGGTCCAGTTCAAACACGGACCGCTCGAACCAGGCTGGATCAGTGTTGAGCCCAGCTTGATGCAAGCTGGCTTGCACATCCCTAGCCAGGAGCTGGGTAGAGCAGGCACAACTAACTCAGATTCTGTCCCGAGCATTTTACTGATGGTGGACAAAGAGCCATCCTACCCAGCTCCTGCCTCCCACATGATCCCTCCTCCTACCTTGCTCTTTGCAAACTCACAGCTGTCAAGCACAGGTACGCACGGTTCTCCTACTCTGATTTTGATCGCGAGAATGAGCCCATTGCTTACACTACCCACATTCAGATGGTTTTCTCCATCTTCTAGTGATCTTGGGAAAAAATAATAATCATGGCTCAGGCAAGAAGACCAATCCATCTTCCTCTCTCCTCTTTAAACCTTTGCTACAATATCTGCCTGTTTCATAGAATGTGGTGTTCATTCTTTCCCAGTCTTCGTGCATTAATGTCATTGTCTTGCCATGGCCCATAAATTTAAGATTTCCCACTGAAACACTCAATTTGTTTTCTGCGCTTTTAATCACTGCCCACGACTCAGAACAGGATGATGGTGCTGGATGCTACATTATCTCAAGACAGAAATGCTACTCCATCAAGTGAAGAGATCACAATATTTTGCATCATTTGATTATTTTTTAATGCACACACAGGGATTCTGAACGGTTGATGGCTAGAAGAGGTTTCTTTATTCAGCGTTGGTAGCCAGTGGTTAGTAGCTACCAGCCATCAGGAGCCTGGGGATAATGAAGTGAAGGGGGGAGACAAATGTCCCTGGGCAGCAGGGATCTGGGGGCCACCAAGCACCCCCTTGGGCACCCCCTCATTCCCGTGCTCCATTTTTCCTACCCCCCACTACCAAGGCTGGGCCCAGTATCCCACACCAGCCACACCCCGTTGTCCTGCACCAGCATGCCAACACAGGGACATAGGAAGCTGCCTTCTACCAAGTCAGACCCTTGATCCATCTAGCTCGGTATTGTCGACACAGACTGGCAGCAGCTTCTCCAAGGTTGCAGGCAGGAGTCTCTCTCAGCCCTGTCTTGGAGATACTGCCAGGGAGGGAACTTGGAACCTTCTGCAGGCAAGCAGGCAGGTCCTCTTCCCAGAGCGGCCCCATCCCCTAAGGGGAATATCTTCCAGGGCTCACACAGACATAGAGTGCCTCACCCTTTCTAGCTGTACTTTGTCTGCTGGCTGGGTCCTTTCTTTTTCTCCCTCACAAGAGAGAAACAGGAGTCACCTAGCTGGTGAACAAAGCATTTTGCCAGCTGCAGAAGGCAAGAGGCGGCACATTTGTTCCCATCGTGCCGAGGCAGGGGGAAAGGGGCATAGCTGGCGCAAGGTAGCACAGACCTCAAAGGCCTTCCCTGGGGCCGCCGCCACCTTACTACACCCCTGCAATCCCCACCCCACTTATTTAGCTGGGGTCGGAATGAAATTGTGTACGGTAGAACGCAGCCAAGTATGGATATAGGAATCTGAGTTTTGCAGCTGGTTGAAGACCAAGAGCTTTGCGGGTGCCATTTGCTTTTGGGGAGCTGATGCTTTTTTGAGGTAGCACTGTAGCCCAGAGAAGCTTAGTGTTCCCCATATCCTAAGCCCGGTTAAGAGATTGGAAGCAGGCCACAGTCTGGTTCATATTGCACTCCATCCCTCGCCTTCCTCATGCATGAATTTCCCCTCCCCTCCCCTCTACAAAACTAGCCACAGTGTGGCTTTACATCTGCACCAGTGGAAACCAGAGTTAACTAGCATTTGCACTCTCCATATGGGCAGGGGCAGCTCACCCAGGAGACAAGGTGAAGCAACTGTCCCAGGTGGCACCTGCAGCCAGGAACGGTGAGGGCAGGCATCCCACTCACCTCACCTGCCTGCTGCCACGGCTCCCCCAGCTCCTTGCCACCCTACAACGCATTGCCTATCACTGCAAACCAGATCAGGAAGGACTGCCTGATGGGCACTCTAACATGGGGGGGGAGGACTGGCCCCTCACTCCGATGCTAGTGCATACTTCGTGCTCCCTTTCCTCAGCCTCTCTTGGCTTGCAGCTGGTTCGCTAGCTAGATGGCTTGCTTCCTCTCTCTCTCTCATATATATAGGAAGCTGCCTGACACCAAATCAGTTCCTTGGTCCATCTGGTCAGTATTGCCTACACTGACTGGCAGCAGCTCTCCCAGTCCTGCCGGGAGATACTGCCAAGGATTGAACACAAAACACATGCTCTACCACTGATCTACGGCCCTATTCCCCAAGGGGAACATGTTACAGCAGAGAGCAATCACATGTAGTCACCCATCCAAATGCAAACCAGGACAAACCTTGCTTAACAAAGGGAACAATTCACACTCAGTACTGCAAAACCAAGCTACCTAATGGCACAGCGGGGAAGTAACTTGCCTAGGGAGCAAGAGGTTGCCAGTTCGAATCCCCGCTGGTATGTTTCTATATCAGGCGGCGGCGATATAGGAAGATGCTGAAAGGCATCATCTCATACTGCTCAGGAGGCGGCAATGGTCAACCCCTTCTGTATTCTACCGAAGCACCAGGAGGGCACCAGGAGTCGACACCAACTTGACAGCACAACTTTACCTTACTGCAAAACCCGCTCTCCACCTTGCAAACTGGAAGAGGCTGAAGCATGGCATGAAGGACATGTGGGCATTGGTGGGGAAAGAGATGAGAACTGTAAAATATGATACAGATGAGAGAGCCTGCAATGGGCTCAAGAAATCTCCCTCTTCCAATGCTGCCTGCCTGGGCCTGCAAAACCCAAACACTGGTAAGCACCATCTACGGCTGTAGTGGGCCAGACTGTGCAGCCCTGCTATAAATATAACTTCTATTAATATATCAATATGACATTCAGTACTCTCCTGCAAATTTGCTTTTGCAAATCCTGTTACACAGGACAGATTACTGGCATTCTAACATGATTTTCTTGTGTTTGATTCTGCTGAATTAATGTGGGCTCTAAGATATTAGGAATTTCTGGACATTTTCAGAGAGATGTGGGTTAGAAGTAACATCATCAGCACATGCCCCAGGTATGGCAACTCTCTCTGCCAGAGGCACACTGGATCATGTTAAATAACAAAGCACACCCAGCATCAGTTATCATGAAGAACAGAGCACTGAAAGCATCAGGCCTGCACACTGCACTTGTGTGCTGTTAAACTGCTTAAATCTCATGAAGCATTATCAAGCCAATCCATGAGATCTCCCGGGATTATGTTTGTGTGAATCTAGGAAAGGGATTGTTCAGAGCCCATTATGGTGAGCTTCTTGATTCAAGAGCAAGACAAAGTGAACTGAGTCAATGCAAAAGCAAGTGAATTGACTCCATTCTAGCAAACTGAAGGGGCATCAACCAACAAAAATATAAATTAAAAATACAGGCTTTACTACCAATCTAGAGCTTTTATGACAAAAGCTCCATTTACTGTTCAGGCCCATTACATCTCAAAACTAATTTATATATTTATTGGCCACTAGAATATATATATTATTGAACGCTCTCCTTCACACACCCCAAATGGCTTCAAACCACTTCCCAATCCTATGCTGCAGGAGAGAGAGGGCCCATTCAGACATTACGTTGTATGTGTGTACAGATGTTTTTGAGTGAATGACTGAAAATACACTTATTTTAAGAACATAAGAACAACCCTTCTGGATCAGACCCAAGGTCTCTCTAGTCCAGCATCCTGTTTTTTATTTTTTTATTTTGTATTTATTTTACATTTATATCCCGCTCTTCCTCCAAGGAGCCCAGAGTGGTGTACTACATACTTAAATTTCTCCTCACAACAACCCTGTGAAGTAGGTTAGGCTGAGAGAGAAGTGACTGGCCCAGAGTCACCCAGCAAGTCTCATGGCTGAATGGAGATTTGAACTCGGGTCTCCCCGGTCCTAGTCCAGCACTCTAATCACTACACCACGCTGGCTCTCTGGGGAGCCCACAGGCACAAGAGGTATGTTGCTGTTGCTCCTCTGCAACTAGTATTCAGAGTCATCATGCCTCTGAGGCTGGAGGTGGCCTCAGGATCTAAAAAGAAACATAAGGAAGGCACTGGCAGCAACAGCCACTGGAGGGACGCTGTGCCAAATTTGAATAAGGCCGGTTGCTCTCCCCCCGCAAAATATAAAGAGACAGGGGTGTAGCAAGGTTGGAGTGGGCCCAGAGAAAAGATTTTAAAATGGGCCCCCCCTCACTGAAGCTCAGCTCATGCAGTAAAGAAATCTTATAAGAGGCTGAGTAGTGGTAACAAAAAGCATAGTAAAATTTATATATATAACCTATGTGCCACAATAGAACATCATCCTAAATTTTTTTTTTAAGGTTTTGTAAATTGTGGACGACGCAAGTCATTTAATGGTACTAGAGAAAGACATGCTGCTCTGGTAGCTCCAGGTCGTAACACTCACATCAATTTCGGAGGATGTATACAACTGAAGGAAGCCCAGGCAGGTGAAGAGCTGGGGGGGGGGGTCAGTCATGTGACTTGCCTCTGGGGGACCCCCAAGGCAGTGGGCCCCTAGACAATTGTCTCCCCTTGCCCTATTATAGTTAAGCCCCTGTAAAGAGAATCGCCACTTTAAGAAGTGCCTCTTGGCTCAACCGAACATGTTGTTCAGTTCAGGAGGAGAGCTGGTCTTGTGGTAGTGAGCATGAATTGTCTCCTTTGCTAAGCAGGGTCTGCCCTGGTTTACATTAGAATGGGAGACTACATGTGTGAGCACCACAAGATATTCCCCTCAGCAGATGGGGCCACTGCGAAGAGCATCTAGATTCCAAGTTCCCTCCCTGGCAGCATCTCCAAGATAGGGCTGAGAAAGACTTCTGCCTGAAACATTGGAGAAGCCACTGCCACTCTGTGTAGCCAATACTGAGCTAGATGGACCAATGGTCTACATAAGGCAGCTACCTATGTTCTTAGTTAGCAGTTACACTTCTATCCCATCATTCCTTCAGGGAGCTCGGGGTGGTATACAGAGTCACCCCCATTTTATCCTCACATCCCTCCCCGAAAAGTCAATTAGGCTGAGAGATGGAAACAGACTCAAGGTCATCCAGTGAGTTTCATGGCCCAGTGGAGATTTGAACACAGGTCTCTTCATTCCTAATCCAACACTCTGGCCACTATATTGATCTACTCTATATTGAATTACAGTTGCCGACAGAGTTCAGGAGAGCATCATAAAGGATTGCAATGCACTAAGAAGGAGCTATAAATATTAGACAGAGATGACTGGACAAGAAAACTACAAGAGTACAGTAATGAGAAAGGAACTATTAGGACTACAAGAAAACATGAACTTTTGTTTCCAGGATGTCAATTACTCTGGCTCTTATCACCCAGAAGCACCAGCCTAAGACAGCCACATTGCCGCAGAAAACCAAGACGTAGTTACAGGAAGCCGCCTGACAGACGATGACATTTCTGCAATGCATCCATCCCATGTTACAAAAATAGCATATTGTGTAAACGGACCCATGCGAGAGAGACTCCTTGTCCCCCTGACACACACACACACCCCACCGAGCCCTGCTCCAGCAGACAGCTTAACTCATCATATGGACCGAGTCACTCCGAACACAGCAGGTCGGTCAGTCTGTCTGACAGCACGGAAAAGGGAAGTCTGCAAACTGTTAATTTTCCATCATAATCAGAGGCTTAAGCCAAGAGAGATAGTTTTACAGCTCGT
Organism: Hemicordylus capensis; assembly: GCF_027244095.1. Lineage (NCBI taxonomy): Eukaryota > Metazoa > Chordata > Lepidosauria > Squamata > Cordylidae > Hemicordylus > Hemicordylus capensis. The sequence continues at coordinate 11,967,151 of NC_069663.1, forward strand.
CTTGTCTAAATTACAGAGATGCATTTCCCCACCACAAGCACCACCGGCTGATGTCAGGTGGTGATGAAGAGCAAGGTCAGCAAAGCGGGGTGCTGCACGCCAGTCAAACCCAATCAGCCAGTCCTGACTGACCCCAACGAAGCATGAAACCCAAGTGCTGCCAACAGAAGAGGGGGAGAAGCGGCGGCGGGGCGGGGTGGAGGGGGAGAGAGAAACCACTGCAGTGACTCAGTCATTACGGCAGGGCAAGGCAAGCAGCAGAGCTGCATCAGCTGCTGAGCTTACATCACAAAGTGGAGCAGCGAAAGGGACAGAACAAGCACACTCAGGCGTGGAAAGGAGTCGCTTCCTGCTTCTGAAGGAGAAGGCTCTTTTTCGAGTCCCTCAAACAGGAAGGCAGGCCCTCCTACCCTTCCCAAGCAACCGGGGCAGCCCTTCCATGAGGCAAGGTTGGGCGACTGCCTCAGGCGGCTGATTATTCGGGCACCAGCAGGGTGGCAAGATGCACCCTGCCATGTGTGGGACCCTTTATTTACTCTAAGTCCTCTAGCACTGCACGGCCCAACAACAAGGTAGCCCCAGGAAAACGGACACAGACACCCGCTGGTTTTAGTCAATCAATGATTCATGTTTATTATAGTCAGTTAAACAGCAAGCTAGCTCCTAATTCACACACACACATATACACACTCATACTCACCAGCCCCACTCCAAAGATGATCAGTCTTTGGAAGGGGTGTTGGAAGAAGCATGGAGGCCTCACTCTGGGTGGTGATGCTTCTCAGGGATCTTCTGGTTTCCTGCCTGACTTATAAAGGGATGTTTCCACTCCGGCTGGTACATCTGCAGTCCACTTCCATTTCCGTGATCACAAGATGTACTCATCTTATCTTTTTGTTCTATTCCCAGTTTTCTCCTTTACAATGTTTTTTTCAGTTCTCCCCAGTTTTCACCGATTCTTCAGGCCTTTGGCACCTTTCCCAACATTGTTCGTGTTCGAGAGAGAGTGGGGCTGGGGCACACTTGATGTTGCTCACTCATGCATTCCTCCATACATACTGTTTGCAAGTACTACCGAAGTTTCTTAATTTGTCAAAATCACATGGCTCATAGGGTTACAGAAATGAGCTATTACCAATTCGTATATTGTTTCTTACCTCTAGATCATTATCCACTTGCGAGTTAGCCAAGTATTTTAGGCATCACTACTATCACAAGGCTAGCACAACTCTACACATGGACATCCGAGCAGCTCTGCGGGGCCGACCTGATCCTTGCAAGCTTTGCAAGGAGCGCCTCTCGTAGGAACGCTGGGTGATAGGAAGCTGCCATGTACCAAACCAGACCATTGGTCTCTCTAGCTCAGTACTGCCTACACTGACTGGCAGCAGGTCTCCAAGGTTGCAGACAGGAGTCCTTAACAACCCTACCTGGAGATGCTGAGGATCAAACCTGGGGCCTTATGCATGCAACACAGATGCTCTGCACTGAGATGTGGCCCCATCTCCTAAGAGGATTAACTTGCAGTGCTCACATGGCATCACCCATTCAAATGCAAACCAAGGCAAATCCTGCTTATTAAAGGGGGCAATGCATGCTTGTGACTGCAAGACCAGCTCTCTACCCCTAGCCAGCTCTCCGCCAGGTAACCAACGGTGACCAGGTGACTGCTTAAAGAGAAGACTAGACCGATCCCACCAGGATGTATTGGTCACAGCTTCCCATTGCAGCTGGATGCGGCACAGAGAGTCACAGAGACGCATCTGCAACTCCTTCTGTTCCCCTCCCTCTGGAGAGGTGAGCGTTGACACCAGTGCCAGGGGCGAGGTGACACTGCAGATCAACAGGCTTCTCCCGGCCGGCATCTTTACCATCGGCCAGCCCAGAGTCCCCTGTGGCTACTTCTGCACCCTCCATCTTTATTTACATTTATATCCCACTCTTCCTCCCAAGAACCCAGAGCACTGTACATGGCTATGTTATCCTCACAACAACCCTGTGAGGTAGGTAAGGCAGAGAGATATGTGACTAGCCCAGAGTCGCCCAGTGAGTTTCAGGCCTGAATGGGGATTTGAACCCAGGTCTTCCCGGTCCTAGTCCAACATTCTAACCACTACACCACACGGGCTCTTTGACGGAAGGGCCTAGAACCTGGCAGCATGCGCAAGCAGGGTCCTGCAAAGACTGCCATGAACCGCCCCCCAAATCCCTAATCTATTGTGCCTTTCAATTATAAGCCACTTGGGCAGCTATTCTTGGCGAGAACATGGGGAAGGCACAAAAACAAGGCAAGTCTCCTGCCTAGCTGCTACTGTCAAAGGTGTGCATTACCAAGAGCATAGCAAAGCAGCCACCTTAATTGCACCTCTCTGTTCGATGTACTTCCCCCTCCCCGCCATTAATTGTAAGCTTAAGCAAAAGGTTATATTTCACACTGCACAGGCAGCAGTTGAGAAGAAAAAAACTCTATGACTGACATCCACTGTGTCAGTACTATGATGCACCCTCATGAAGAGTTGGGGAGAGCTGGTCTTGTGGTGGCAAGCATGAATTGTCCCCTTTGCTAAGCAGGGTCTGCCCTGGTTTGCATTTGAATGGGAGACTACATGTGAGCACTGTAAGATATTCCCCTTAGGGATGGGGATGCTCTGGGAAGAACACCTGCCTGCTTGCATGCAGAAGGTTCCAAGTTCGCTCCCTGGCTTCTCCAAGATAGGGCTGAGAGAGACTCCTACCTCCAAACCTTGGAGAAGCCACTGCCAGTCTGGGTAGACAATCCTGAGCTAGATGGACCGATGGTCTGACTCAGTATATGGCAGCTTCCTAAGTTCCTTTGTTTGTATTTTTCTTGGTTTTTTTTTTTAAAGGCTGCATCTTGTGTTTATCCTCTATGCTTAGAGAGGTCAACCTAAGCCTCTTGAGGAGTTGTTGAGCTACAACTCCCATCCATCATCCCCAATCACAATGGATTGCAGCAGGGGATGATGGGAGCTGGAGAGCCTCAGGCTGGCCACCCTGCAATATACCAAGTCTCATCTTGCACATGACCAAGTGCTAGGGAGCTACTGGTCAGAGGCTGAAAAAAATAGATCGGCAATAGAATCTTGGCGTTTCAGGCTTAACACATGGCAGGTGCATCGTGAAATACTAGCTGATTTTCTGGGTTTTGAGAACAGTTTTCAGGCTTGCTGGGATTACTCAAAAGTAAATGATTTAGTTCAGTGGGCTTCTAAGTAAGTGCTTAAGACTGTAGCTGTTGAAGTGTGGCTTGCTACACTGTTGAAGTGTGTTGCTTGGAGGGGCGTGTGTGTGTGTGAATCGCCAACTTTATTTATTTTATTTTTTGCAAGAAGTCCACTGGGGAGGGAGGGCTGTCAGTCACCCACCCCCTCTTCCTCTTCTCACTCAGAGAAGTAATCCAGGGGTGGGGTGGGGGTGGATGGGTTTGCTCCCCCCCCCACAAAGCCTCAGTGTGGGAGGAAGTGGTGTCAGATCTGACAGGACTAACGCTACCCTGGAGCTGAATGAGGTAGGAGGGAAAGCCCTCATACTCAGCTGCCACTTAGCAGACGAACCTGCCACTTCACACAACTGAAGCCTGGATAGGCCAAGTGTCCCACCCAGGTTTGGGAGCTGTGTGTGCTCTCAATTTTTGGTTGTGTTGGGAGCAAGCAACTAGGTAGGAGGAGGGAGAAGTGATTGTGTGGAATCAATGTAGGAAGAAAAGTTGGGTAGGACAGTCCTGTCCCACCCAGCTTTCATACCCAGGATTTGACTAAGGTAGGAGGAAAAACTGTCCTCCCCAGCTTTTCCTCTTTCCTTGATTCCACACAATCACTTCTCCCTCCTGCTACCTAGTCGTCTGCTCCCAGACAACCAGAGTGGGAGCGCACACAGCTCCTAAACCTGGGTAGGACCCTTATCCTACCCAGCTCTCCGTTGTGTGAACAGTTTCTAAATGTGGTAATCTTGCCAAGTGTTCATTGTCTGGTTCCTAAATGTTTGGGTTGGCTTTTAGATCCAAAGAAAGTGTATTGAGGCCTGTCCTGGTGCAAATGTGTTGAGCTGGTTAGTTCCTCTAAGTCAAAAGCTTGCGTGTTTGCTGCTTAACAAATATACTTTCTGCTCTTCCCAGAGCGGCTCCATCCCGAAAGGAACATCTCACAGTGCTCACACATCAAGTCTCCCATCCATATGCAACCAAGGTGGACCCTGCTTAGCTAAGGGGACATGTCATGCTTGCTACTACAAGACCAGCTCTCCTCCGTAGTATAAGCTGCCTTATACTAAGTCAGACCACTGGCACATCTAGCTCAGTATTGTCTACACAGGCTGGCAGAGGCTTCTTCCAAAGTTGTTCACCTCCCATAACTATCCAGCTCAGACTAACAAATTTTTTTAGCCATTTCTCTGTGCTGCTTAGAAGCACCGGCCCCCACCACACACACCCCGCAGCACGGAGTCTCAAGTGTGTTGAAGAAGAGTGCATGGCGTGAAGCAGGGAAAATGTCCCCTCCCGCTTGCTAGCAGCGAAGGAAGGGTGTTCTATTAGACCACGTAGGGTTCAAAATCCTGACATCAAACCTCCATTGCACAGAACTCTTCCTTGTACCCAGACGGTCAAAACAAATATACTGAAACCGCATGAGTCAGGATATCAATTGTCCTGACACAGGGGTTCACATCCTGGGGGCCCCAGATGTTGGACTACAACTCCCATCATCCATTGTGACCAGGGATGATGGGAGTCATAGTCCAACATATGGGGACCCCACGTTGGGAGTCCCTGCAATATTCATCAGAACATTGAAACTTTCTACTTCCAGGGAGCACATTAATTGCCTGCTGTGGGCCCTGACTCATCTACCACGAAGCCACGAAGCCCCTGAGCATCAGAGAGGATGCTAGGACATGTGCTATGGCACACTATCAATTCACACAGGGCACAGGCCAGGCACAACTCCCCACTTAAACAAAGAAGGCAAAATATTTTGACAAGCATGGGGGGGGGGGGGGAGAGAGAGACCAAGAAAAATAGAAAGAGAAGCTAAGAAGGAGGCCCCAGTCATGAAAATCCATTATTTGAGATCTTCCATGTCTGATCTTTGGCTGCCTGACAAAATATCAAAGAACAGATGGTTGTGCTTTATGACTGTCATCACGTACCCAGAACCTGCTGATATGAAATATTCTCAGCAGAAGGAGGAAGATTCAGGGCAATTTTAAAGCGAGTCCCCCGCAAGGCAATTCCTAAACCTATTGGGTTTTACTGTTAATCAATGCACAGTTAGGATTGTACTTTTTGTTTTACAAGGACAGTAGCTACGTCTGTATCTATTTCAGTTCTATTACCATTTACATATTAGCATTATCCAAGCTGCATCACAATTTCCACCAGCTGCTCTTCTCAGCAACAGTAGCCACATCTTTCAAACCACTGGCTCTGCTCATAACTTTGACCCTACTCTGTGCTGGACTGCTCAGACCCTTTTACGCTGGTGCACAACTATCATGTCCCGTCTCCTGTCAAGCACGCAGCCCCGGCCCAACACTGCAGGGTTGTTGCTTGCTAACAGATCTGCTGGCACTGGGGCATAGTGAAGGAGTTGCATTTATTTAGGAGTTGCAGTCGAACAGCAGCTTGGGCCACCCCAGTGCCAGGCTGTACACATTCTATTATTATTATTTATTTATTCAATTTCTATACCGCCCTTCCAAAAATGGCTCAGGGCAGTATAGAAATTGAATGAATGAATGAATGAATGAATGAATGAATGAATGAATGAATAAATAAATAAATAAATGTGTATAGCCTGGCACTGGGGTGGAACTGGGGTGGGCACTGGAATTCCAGTGCCCACAAGATGTTATGTGAAATTGCACTGTGCTTTTATGCCCTGCATCAGAGTGGCTGTGGTATCAGCATAGCGTATATCGGCCAGCAGGGGGAGCTGCCTTATACAAACCAGACCATTGCATTCATCCAGCTCAGTATTGTCTTTCAACACCAGGGCTGCCCAGTGTCAGCCCTCTGGCTAGTATTGTACTTCAACTCCTATCATCCCTATTGGCCACTGTGTCTGGGGATAATGGGAGTTGGAGTCCAACAGCAGCTGGAGGGCCAAAGTTATGCAACCCGGCTCTGCACTGGAAGGCAATGGCACTCCAAGCTTTCAGGCATGAGACTTTCCTGGCCTACCTGGAGGTGTCAGGGGTTGAATCTGGGACCTTCTGCATGCAAAGCAGATACTCTACCACTGAACTACAGCCCTATTCCCCAGGTTCCTCTACTTACTGTAAAACCGTATATAGACTAAGCCCATAATTCCTATTGGCACTAACGCACATCTGCAGGCCTGGTGCCAATGAGGAACTCACAGCTTAAGAAGAGTCCCTCTCCTACCTGATGCTTGGCCATGAAATTGCAACATTAGCCAAGAGCTTGCTAATGCCATCCCAAGCCCCAGTTCCAGATAGGCTGCCTTGAAGCTTTAAAATCCCTACCTCCTGCAAAACCAGCATTAGAAGCTGCCTTACACTGGTCCATCTAGGTCAGTATTGCCTACACAGACTGGCAGCGGCTTCTCCAAGGTTGCAGGCAGGAGTCTCTCCCAGGCCTGTCTTGGAGATGCTGCCAGGGAGGGAACTTGGAACCTTCAGCATGCAGATGCTCTTCCCCATCCCCCAAGGGGAATATCTTACAGTGCTCACACATGTAGTCTCCCATTAAGAACAGCCCTGCTAGATCAGGCCCAAGGCCTCTCTAGTCCAGCATCCTGTTTCACACAGTGGCCCACCAGATGCCTCTGAGAAGGCCACAGGCAAGAGGTACAATCATGCCCTCTCTCCTGCTGTTGCTCCCCTGCAACTGGTATTGAGAGGCATCTTGCCTCTGAGGCTGGAGGTGGCCTACAGCCACCACACTAGTTGCATAGACCTGTCAGTGCAAACCAGGGTGGACCCTGCTTAGACAAGGGGACAATTCATGCTTGACCAGCTCCCCTCAAGTCTGTCCAAGGGCCAGACTAGATGTTACACTAAAGATGTGGCTACTACTGAAAATGGCAGTCCTTTATTTAGCTCCCCATTCCCTTCTATAAGGTCTGCTCCTGACATAATCCGTCCTGGCAGTGTCCATTGTTTATGGGTCAAATCGTTTACAAGAGGTAATCTGGAGAAAGGTCACACTTCCATTCAAACAATTCTGATTTTCAGAAAAGAAGCTGGCGGTTTTGTACCCTTCAGAATAAAAACCAATAGATTTGTCTTTTTCTTGGCTTTTCTCTCGTCTTGGCCTGCAATGGGATGCCCTTGGAGTCAAAGAAACAGGTTGTATTACTGATTGCTTACTGTGAACTCTGATTTCTGGATTGTCTAGCATATAACACACATATAAAAACAGTTTCCTGCTTAAAGAGCAAAGAGCAAATAGGCACCTTTTAAAAGTAGTGATTCTCTTATATTGAGCAGGAGGAGAGTAACTGGCCCTATCCATCCCCAGCACAGCATCCTTCCAGTGGCTATTGCTGGTGTTTATCTTATGTTTCTTTTTTAGATTATGAGCCCTTTGGGAACAGGGAGCCATTTTATTTTTATCTGTGTAAACCGCTTTGGGAACTTTTGTTGGAAAGTGGCATATATTTATTCATCGTATTTGTAAATATTGCCCATTCCATTTTTTTTTAAAAAAAGCTTAAAATGAACACAGATTAAATGCAGTCTTCAAACCCCCTTAACGTTTTGCTGAACTTGCATGAGTTTACCAGTGCCAAAGCATGCTGAAAGAAAGTAGGGGTTGGGCTAGGACCCCAAGACAACTAGGCTTCAGCCAGTTTGACCTTTTGCCAACATTCACCAAGTCAGGGGTTCTCAAACTTGGATTCTTAGATGCTGATGGACTACAGTTCCCATCATCCTTTGGCCACTGCAGCAGAGATGATTAGTACATGAGCCAGCTGGGGTGTACAGTACCATCTGGGGGAACGAAGGCTCATTGTGATTTCTGACAAAATCTACATCCCTAGAGATGGAAAAGAGGCAACAGAACTGCAAGGCTTTCTACTTCCAGTGCCTCATCATGCTTTTATTGTCCTGACAACTGGGCCTGCCTGTGGCAGCCACATTTGCAACCATGCTTTTAAAACTTAAAAACACAAAACACTACTATAAAATTGTATTGATGTCATCAAAGGAATGGAAATGAAAATGAGCAGGAATGCCCTCCAAAGATCACTCCATGGAGAGTATACAGCAATTTGTTAATTGTTACCCTAACCCTTTCCTCTCTGCAAAAATGACTGCTATTTTACCTTAATCATTTGGAGGAGGGATAAGGAAGAGATGAACACACAAAGAAAGCTGTAAGTACAACAATGCTCTCACCTATTTTCCATCTCAAGGGGGGCTGACATTGTCAAAAACCATGATGAGCATTTGTCCCCTGAGATGGTACTGAAGGTCAAAATTTGGCTCCCATCTCCCACGGGAGGAGAGCTGGTTTTGTGGTAGCAAGCATGACTTGTCCCCTTTGCTAAGCAGCATCCACCCTGGTTGTATATGAATGTTAGACTACATGCATAAGCACTGTAAGATATTCCCCTTAGAGGATGGAGAACAGCACCTGCATGCTTCTATGCAGAAAGTTCCACGTTCCCTCCCTGGCATCTCCAAGATAGGGCTGAGAGAGACTCCTGCCTGTGCCTGCAACTTTGGAGAAGCCGCTGCCCGTCTGTGTAGACAATACTGAGCTAGATGGACCAATGGTCTGACTCGGTAGAAGGCAGCATCCTATGTTTGTGGGCCTGGCTCAAGGACTTGGTGGGAGTTGAGGTTCAACAACATCCGAGAAGAGAGCTGTTCTTGTGGTAGCAAGCATGACTTGTCCCCTTAGCTAGGCAGGGTCCCCCTTGTTGCATATGAAAGGGAGACTAGAAGTGTGAGCACTGTAAGATATTCCCCTTAGAGGATGGGGCCACTCTGGGAAGAGCAGAAGGTTTCAAGTTCCCTCTCTGGCAGCATCTCCAAGATAGGGCTGAGAGAGATTCCTGCCTGCAACCTTGGAGAAGCCACTGCCAGTCTGTGTAGGCAATACTGAGTGAGATGGACCTATGGTCTGACTCAGTATATGGAAGCTTCCTATGTGAAACCAAGTTTGAGAACGCCAACTAAGTAGCTGTCCAGGTGAATGGGTGCAATTTTATCATACGAGAGAGAGAGAGAGAAGGCTTTATAAGTAAAAGTTACAACCTCTGAAATCCGCTTCTATACTTCTATTATCTGTACCTTTGTATTATTTTAATTTTTGAGATAATCTGTACCTTTGTATTTTAATTATACATTGTTTTAATTATATTGTAAACTACTTTGAGATTATTTTAATGAAGAGTGGTATATAAATTGAATAAATAAGTGGAGCAGCCAGACAGTGATTGGGAATGGGTACAGCATGGTCCCTTCTGTCCAGATAAGACACAAAAAGTTGTGCCTTGTTTAACAACACACGACCTTCCAACTGGAAGAAAAAAGAAGAAAAAAGCCATAACTGAGTGCTAAACAGGAACATAAGTTAACAAAAAAAGTCACAAGAGTGGGGATGGATTGTACTTCCTTCTGTTCTGACACCATCTTTGGCAGTAGACTGCACTCAACACTGCCAATTTCAACATACACTGAGCTCGATACAGTGTCAAGTAATTTTAAAATGAGCGTGTTTTGGAAAGATAAGACCAGACAGCTTCACCGGTCTGCACATGGAGCACAGCCATTACTTTCTAAAATATCCTCATTACATTAGCCGGTTCCATTTTCAGCACTGTTACCCACCCACAGGATTTGGTGAGGTTGTCTGCGCTCTTGTCAGTGGTGTAGATATAAATAGAAGTAAGATAGCCTGGGACATTAAAATAATGGCCCCATAGAAGAGCAATGAGCAGGGGAAACAGATAAAAATGCTTGGTAAGCAGCGTGGAGACAGAACAGGGTGGTCTCCAAGGCAGACGCGTGGCTATCACCTGTCTCAGTCCTACACTTAGATGCAGTCATCGTGATAATTAAGCACCCAGGTCAGACACAGATGATGGCACATCAGCCCAAGCTCCCTTTGTTGTGCTTTCCCCACATCATTAAGATTAAAGATGCAGCAGTCCATCAGACCCTTTTAGCAACTCATAGTTATTTGGGAGACACCAGATTTTAGAGCAAAATTGTTAGCCTGAACCCTGCAATTGAGGGCTGTGAGCTAAGGCCACAAACACACTCCTAGATCATTATCCTTGCTCATGTGGGTCTGACCTAACATTGAGATGTCTGGAAACCAGTCAGAGAAGGGAACCTTCAGCATATCTGTCAGCATTTCACATCGGGAAACAGGGATGTTTATCTGTACCTGTAATAGGGAAGGCAGTGACCGCTCCAGAGGCCAAATCTTCATATGGAAGCAACAGGGTACTGGAGGAAAGGAATGGACCCCATTCAAATGCAATCAAAGGAACTCATGGCCACTTGAATACATTTGGCACAAACAGAGCGCTTTTGTTCTGAAACTCCACCTGAATAGCAATAGCACTTACATTTATATACCGCTCTATAGCTGGAAGCTCTCTAAGCGGTTTACAGTGATTTAGCATATTGCCCCCCAACATTCTGGGTACTCATTTTACCAACCTCGGAAGGATGGAAGGCTGAGTCAACCTTGAGCCCCTGGTCAGGATTGAACTTGTAACCTTCTGGTTACAGGGCGGCAGTTTTACCACTGCGCCACCAGGGGCTCAATATAGCCCTGTCTCACTCACGTATCTGCCCAAGGCCCCCCAATAAAACTTCTGTTACAAGGTTTTCCCATGACTACAGGACCTGAATTCTTCTATTAAATGTTTACACATTTAAGTCAACATATTAAAATGTTTACACTGGCATTCCACCAGAAGGCACTCAAGGTGGTGCACAAAAAACCTTCGTATCATTTATTACATTTTTATACCTCCACATCCAGAAGGTATTTTGTTAATAATAGACATCATTATTTATTAGAAATCCAATTTATAATAGTAGATAGAAGTCAGTCATTAACTTGCAAGAAGCTGAAAAGATTTCCCTTTCCTTTTTCTCACACTCACTAGTGTTATGATGCAAAAGCAATACTGCACACAAAACCTGATAATGTTCTCAGATAACTTTAGTGGGCAGTTTATTATCATAATTGCTTACTCAAAACTGACTCTCACGGTAATATTTGTTTTTTAAATGTCTGTTTAAACATTTTTAAAATGCAAGCATTTTTAACACTCTTAAGAACGCAAGCATTCAAATGGAGATCTATATTAAATTGAAATGCACAATTCTGAAAAAGAGTGAGAATAATTTTGACAACCAGGCAGAGTTTCCCATCTGTCTTCCAAGCATGATCTTCTCCCAAAGTTGTCCAGCACAGTTTTCTTCTTTTGCAGCACTAATGTGAGATGGCATTCTTCAGCAGGGAGTCCTATAATACAGTACTTACTGCAGAAGTTTTCAAATTAACTTACAAATAGGATCAGCTATCTCTCACCCACTCAACACAGGAAGCTGCCTTATACAGAGTCAGACCCTCAGTCTGTCTAGCTCAGTAGTGTCTACACTGACTGGCAGCGGCTCTCCAAGGTTTCAGGCAAGAGTCTTTCCCAGCCCTGCAGGGAGATGCTGTCAGGGAGTGAATGTGGGACCTTCTGCATGCAAAGCAGAAGATGCTCTACCATTGAGCCAGGGCCCCACTGAGCAGATACATGATCCCCCATGAGCACAGGAAGTGCTTCAATGTCTCTTGCTACTCATGAGTAACAAATCCTCCCCCCAAAGCTAGAGAAAATAATTAAAATACATGCAAAATAAGATTGTTATTTCAGCCCAGGAGAACTCATGCCAGTATTACAGCCCCCCAGAGCAGCAAGCTGGATGGCAAAATCAAAATCAAATGTTCACATGTGCTTTGGAAACTGAGAATTACCAGTTTTCATCTTCAGTTGTAAATAGGGAGCTCACCCACTAGCTAAAATCACTCCCCCTTCTAGACAACAGTAAAGAACCAGTTCTTCAGAAACCTGCCTGCATACAAGCATCTGGAGAGGGACTTCCAATCAAATTGACCAATGAGGATCCTTACAGAATGAGGGTCCTTAAGGACTTTTAGAAGTTAAATCTTCTGTAGCCCCGTATTTCCCAACCTCTCTCACCCCGAGGCACACAGTTTTTTTTTTAATGGGAGCACACTGCCCCTACAGCACAGACATCTATCTATCCAATCTATCTTCACATGCATTGCTGCTGGGCACAAAGAGCCCTAAGTTGAAACTCCCTGCTTTTGGAGCTGGCTCACTCCCTTATGCACTAGGAGGAATGTGACCCTCCCAGTGCATTATGGGGCGGGTCAGCTCCCTTGTGCACTAGAAGGGACACCTCCTTCCTAGGACATTATAGGACAAGTCAGCTCCAAACACAGATAGTTTCAACTCCCTGCTTTTGGAGCTGACCCCAAGGGAGTCAGTGGGGCACACCACATGAGCATTCAGGGCAGGGCAAGAGGGACAGTTGACCCCCTGGATTGAGCCACTTCTCTTTGAATTTGATGGGGCATACTCCCAGGGAGTATTGAATTGCTGGCTTTGCCCCATCTGGGGAAAGTACTGCAGATGCCCATGGCACCTCTCTAAGACCTATCTTGGAAATGTCAGGGAGGGAACCTGGACCCTGGACCCTTCTGCATGAAAGCAAGCAGGTGCTCTTCCCAGAGCAGCCCCATCCCTAAGGGGAATATCTCCCAGTGCCCACACAGGTAGTCCCCCATTCATATGCAACCAGAGTGGACCCTGCTTAGCCAAGGGGAGTGGACAAGTCATGCTTGCTACCACAAGACCAGCTCTTCTCCTGTTGCTGTAGTCCAACAACATCTGGGGACACAAAACAAAACTGAGGAGCCCTGCTCTAGAGTTCTTCCATTTCTCCACCTATTACCTGAGAAGTCAAAGGGACACTGTCAGCATGGGTCAGTGGAACAGCTACAGACCAAATGTGACCTAAATCATGGGTGGAAGGGAATCCACACAGTCCCAAAAGCATTAGACATGGCTGCAGCCTCCTCCTCAGGGACATCTTGCAGGATTTTTTTTAGTAGCAAAGTCCAATAACTGAGCTTCAGGCTGCCCATAAGAAGAGCCCTACTGAATCAGGCCCAAGGCATCCTGTTTATCAGAGTGACCCACCAGAGACCTCTGGCAAGCCCACAAGCAGGAAATGAAGGCATGCCTCCTCCCCTGCAAGTGGTATTCAGAGGCATTCTCTTTGTGAACCTGCAGGTAGTCTATAGCCATCAGTACTAGGAGCCATTGATTGACCTGTCCTCCATGCACCCTCCAAATGGCAGCAAGTAAAGACATCAAGCAGCCCAAGTGAAAGCACTCCTGAGGTCCCCAAATTTCCACCAAGTCCCAGATCCATTCCTTGTACCATTGGTCCTACCAAAGGGCTCTCCTCTTTGTCCAAGAAGACAGTGGGAGATTGGAGGATCTGGTCCAGGGTATACTTGACAACTCCCAACTTTGGAGAACTGTATTCCATGGGTGCATGTCCCTGGCCTACTACCCAAAGGTTTCACTAATAAAGCATTTGGTGCTGGATCAAACTCTCCACCACCCCTCATTGAACAAGATTGCTGTAATCATGTGAAAGTGTTTGCACATTACATTTGCAAGTGAACCATATTTTTTTGCTAGTGAATTTTGCTAGTATTTGCTAGTGAACCATAAATATAGTATGGACCCCAAGCAACTGAATGCACAGATGATACCTTATTTACCCAAATACAAGAGGACTCTGAATTTAACACAAGCCCTTTTAAAAAAAAATAGAGGCTGAATATTTACCAAAAAGGAAGAAGAGTCTGAATTTAAGACGCTTGATTTCTAACAAAAAACTTGGGGGGGGGGGGAAGACCTAGTCTTGGATTCAGGTAAATGCAGTATCAAGACACCTTGTTACAAGCATAGTGAATTTGTAGCCACAAGTTAGGGAAATGATCTCCTTTTGTATCTTATCACTTTTGTAACATATCTGTTTTCTAAAGAAAATTAAAGTGTGTGCAATCATGGTTTTGTCAGATCTTAGCAGATATCACTGCAATAGCTCAGCTCCAACTCAAGTCTAAAAAAAGACACACCCCACAAAAAAGTCTCTACGGACGGTGAGTCTACTCCACAGCAGTGGAAAGTACAGATGCATTTTTCCCTCATGTCAAGCACAATTTAGAAATGCAATTTGAATGAATGAATTTATTTAATGGGATAACAAAACATTACATAAAGTTGAAGATATATATATAGAAAGAGTCTAAAATTATCTTGTTTTTGTAGCATGTGTAAATTTGATGATTTGTAAACATAAAATAAGGGATTTTTAATGTGTGTTACTGTATTTCAATTCTATTTCATATCTCTTTTTGAAAAATAGAAGATTTTTTAAAAATATCTAGGGTACAATCCAAGGGCCAGTTCTCCTGAACAAGCCCTACTGTAAGGAATGTGGGATAAAAAGAGCACATATCTCCCATACGAAGCTCTTGCACAACTTCCTTTCCTTATCATGGGGCTTGTGTAAGAACTTCCCTATGGATTGTGTAACAGTCTATTAGACCAAGTTTAGTTGTCTTGAGGCAGGGGATGGAGAACTACCTTACAGGGAATTCTACTCAAGGGAGGAGCTTCCATTCTGGAGTTTTCAGAAGCAAGTACCATTTTACAGACATTGAGAAGCCTACAGCTTCATGCTGCCTGCTTTCTCCACATGGTCATACAACCCGGTGGGAAAAGGCTAGCATAGAAGAGGCTGCAGACCCAGGGAGCCTGTAGTCATTGCTACTATTGTGGCTGGTGAAAAATAACCATTCTCCATACAATGTTGCACCTGTGGACACAATAGCATGCAGAAGGTGGCCAGGAACACAATTCAGGACGTCTGCATCCTAAATGGAGCAAGTGAACCTAAGGAGAGCCTTGCAACATCAGGCCCAAGCCTAACTAGTACAGCATCTCGTTTCTCACAGTCACCCACAAGTAGGAAAGTTAGAGATTCTAGGCATTCTCGTCAACAATAAAAAATCAGGATGGATTTGCCACCCATAGGTGTGAAGTCACCCAAAGGGTATAAGCATCCCCCTAATGGTCCAGTTCAGATGAACTGTCCCCCCAACACATTATTATTATTATTACTACATTTATATCCCGCTCTTCCTCCAAGGAGCCCATAGTGATGTACTACATGCTTAAGTTTCTCCTCACAACAACCCTGTGAAGGAGGTTAGGCTGAGAGAGAAGTGACTGGCCCAGAGTCACCCAGCTAGTTTTATGGCTGAATGGGGATTTGAACTCGGGTCTCCCCGGTCCTAGTCCAGCACTCTAACCACTATACCACACTGGCTCTCTTACATGACGAATGTGAGGATGCATCAAGAACATGCCCTCCCCGTATCATTCAAGGACGTGCTGACCCTTCCTCAACAGGTCCTTTACCCACAAGCAAGGGGTGTTCCTCAGAATCATCCCTCTACATGTGCCCCATAACCCTGTTTGAACACCCCTCACATACCATTCAAAGACCTGCCCAGAACTTGCGGGCATGTTTTTGAATGAGATTGGGGCGGGGGCGTTCGGCAGGTCCCTGCATGGCCTGGCGGGGGCTGCGTGTTTATCAGAACCAGCCCATTGTGATACCGGAGCAACCCGACCCACAGGTCAGCATCTGGCAAGGAATACAGCCCTCCCTGACGAGCCAAGCGCACACCCTCCTCCGGGCATCCTGTAGCGAAGTCACAGAAGTGTCCAGCGGCTCAGGAGGACGGAGGAGGAAGGGAGTCGCCATTCCAGGGGAAGGAGGAAGGAAGGCCCCTGGGAGATGCACTCCCCCAGCAACCCCAGCCTGCAGCCTCTTCGTGCCTCCACACAACCCAGCCGCCCCCCAGCAGCCAAAGGCAGAGGACCTACCCAGCTTCATGAGGCAGGCCAGCAAGATCCAGAGGGCGATCTCGAAGGGGATCCGCACGCGCACGTAGTCGATGTCCAGGACCGGGAACGCCTTCCGTCTGTCGTGGCCGGTGGTGGAAGTGTTGTGGCTGGGCCCGGGCTGGCTCTCCGAGGGCGCAGGCGGGGAGTAGGTGATGTCCTGCATGACCGCCCCGCGCACCTCCGGGCCGTAGTGTTGAGGCGACCGGGTGACCACGTCGGGCTGCTGCTGCTGCGAGCCATCGCTGTGGAGCACCGGCAACAGCCCCAGCAAGGCGGCGACGCCGAACAGGAAGGGCAAGGCGCGGAAGGAGCCGGGCGCCCCCAGGACTTTGGCGTGCATTTTCCCTCTTCCCCTCCGCGGAAGCGGGAGGAGGCTCGGCTGGGGCGGGGGTCTGGGCTTCCCGCTTCTTCCTTCCTAACACGGCTTCTTCCAGAGGCGACTGCTTCCGGGGAGATGCTTCATTGGAATGGGCCAGAGGAACCCGAGCAGGCCAGGCAGTTAGACCTCGCCAAGAAAGAGAATCGGGCGCGCATGGGAAGAACAGGGGGCTGTCGCCTAGCAAGTGGCCTGGAGGGGAGTTTCCTCCCTGCTGGGCGCGGGGGAGAAGAGCTCGTGTCCCTGCTGCAGTATATAGGGTCGCTGACAATAAACTTACGATCTGCAGATTTCGGTTTAAAACAGAAACTCAGCCCGAAGCGCCGTCCGACTGGCCATGGTGGCTCACCAAAAGGAGACGATCAGGAGCAGAGCGCACCGCAAAGGCAGGGCGCAAAAGCGGCAGTGGCCCGAGAAAGGAGAAGAGCGGGGACAGGAGAGAGAAGATGTCCGGGCAAAGGAAGAGGACAAGGGCGAGGAGGAGGAGGAAGAGGAGCGGGGAAGGGAGCGCTATGGCCGGCGGGCGCAGCCCGGCGGGTCTCCTTGGAGAAGAACCCAGGAGGAGCGGGCAAGGCAGAGGAGCGCCTTGCTCGTGCTGCTGAGGACGCCGGAGAGGGAGGAAGCGATGCCTGTTCCGGATCCTCGTTGTGTGCGGCGACGGCTCCGCCTGGCCCAGTCCTGCTCCAACAGCGCGCCCTCGTCTCTCGCCCGCCGTTTCCGCGCCGGTTGGTTGAGCCTTATCAACTCAGAGACAAGGACGCGGGGAGAGGCGCCGGCAGCCGGAGGAGGCGGCGCCTCGGCACGCACAGCAGCCTCCACCGGATGGGAGCAGCACTACACCGGGACCCTCCTCCTCCTCCTCTCCAGCAGTCTGCGGCTGGCGAAGGGGCGGGCGGGGAGCCTTCGGTCGGTCCGGGCCAGCCGCTCCTGGGTCTGGAAACTAGGCAGTGAGGCAGAGACGTCGTCGTTCAAAGGCCACATCAGCGCTGGAAGCTCCTGCGGTGACATTCCGCAAGCCTCTGCCTGCCTGCCTCAGTCCCCTTGCTGTAACATAGGGATGGCTAGCTTATTGACTGTAAGACCGCTCGTTTTGGATTTAGCCATGAAGTGCCATGTTCGCTGAGGGCGAAACAAAGAAATCAAGCACCCTCCTTAACACACACTGGAGGAATATAGAGAGATAGGAAGCCGCCTTATACCGAATCAGATCTTTGGTCCATCTAGCCCAGTATTATCTACCCAGACTGGCAGCAGCTCTGGTTTCAGGCAGCAACCTTTCCTGGTCCTGCATGGAGATGCGGCCAGGGAGGGAACCCAAGACTTTCTGCATGCAAAGCAGATGCTCTGTCATAGCCCCGTCCTATGGAAATAAGTTGTCATTTAGAGTAATTTCTGCGTAGTCCTACTGAGTAACTTAATCTAAGTAACCCTTGCTAATTGGGGGAAGAGATGGAAGGTGCCTGCTGCCACATACTGAGCCAGACCATTGGTCCATCTAGCTCAGAATTGTCTACCCAGACTGGCAGCGGTTTCACCAAGGTTGCAGGCAAGAATCTCTCTGGTAGTTTGTTGGTTCAATAAAAAAATCTTGTCCTATTAGAAAAAAAAGAAAACAAAAATCTTGTCCTATCTTGGAGAAGCCAGGGAGGGAACTTGGAACCTAGATGCTCTTCCCAGAGCAGCTCCATCCCCTGAGCAGACTATCTTACAGTGCTCACACATTGAGTCTCCCATTCATATGCAACCAGGGTGGACCCTGCTTAGCTAAACAGTCAAGTCATGCTTGCTACTACAAGACCAGCTCACCTCCCCTGGTTTGCATTTGAATTGGAGCCTACATGTGTGAGCCCTGTAAGAGATTCCCCTTAGGGGCTGGGCCCACTGGGAAAACAGAAGGTTCCAAGTTCCCTTCCTGGAGCTATCTATCCCATACATCAGGCTTTACCACAGGTTTTCTGTGAGGCTTTACTGCAAGTTTGAAGTTTCCCAAAAAACCCAATGCAAAAAGTTGATTTAAAAACAAAACAAAACCCTGGATTGGGCTACAGTCTTACCTTTACTATACACTCTAATGTGTGATTAAAAACCCGAATTGTGTGTGAAGTGCTCGCTGATAGCTTGCAGGGACTTTGGGGTAAATTTGGCCAATATGTGAATGGACACTTCCATTCACCTCCATTCCGGAGGAGGTGCGAACCAAAAGCCAGGTGTGAAAAACTTCCTGGCATCTCCCAAGATAGGACAAGATTTTTATTATTATTATTTTTTTATAGGACAAGAATTTTTTATTGAACCAACAAACTACCAAAGCATACAGTACGTTTCAAAAGCACAATTATATACAAAGTGGTTGTTTGTACATTATATATCTGCAAAGATTTACACACAAGGATTTGGAAACCCACAGGGTTATGAGGTATATGCAGGTAGTACTGTAACTCGGGGATGGGGGATTACAAGGCACATCCGGTAATCAGGGGGGTTACGTCCAGCGTCCATTTCCATAATTTGTCCCATTGCTGTTTAGAAGAGATACACTTGTCTTTTTGCACATAACCATACAAACTTTTCCAGAAGAGATTTACTGTCTTATCCACGTGAACCTCTTGGTTGCATCTTCCCTCCCTATTCCTATGCAGGAGCATTGCATAAATGACATACAGGTTTACTGACCTGATTACGAGAAGGGGAACGTTCCAATTCCCTCCTGTTTCCTTGAAGGTTTCTTTCTGGGACCTCAAAAAGAGGTTCTATCGCTCAAGCCCGAGGTTAGTTCTTCCCAAGTCTGTTGCTGCAAGAGACTCCTGCCTGCAAACTTGAAGAAGCCGCTGCCAATCTGTGTGTAGACAATACTGAGCTAGATGGACCAATAGTCTGACTGGGTACGGTATATGGCAGCTTCCATCCTATGTTCCTATTCTTTTTTTAGATTGTGAGCCCTTTGGGGACAGGGAACCATCTTCTTATTCTTTTTCTCTGTAAACTGCTTTGGGAATATTTATACTGAAAAACAGTATATAAACAGCAGCAATAACAATAGTCACCTGGACGTCAGCCACAGAACATGGTGGTTAACAGCTTTTTAAAAAGAGAGAATCAGAGTACAATCAAAATTTGCATTTAAATATAAATTTACAATTAAAATTAAAACATTTTTTTAAAATGCAATAAAAATCAGTTACCAAAAAACATCCCATGGTAACAACATATCCAGAGACATAGCAAGATTGAAGTGGGCCCTGGGACAAGAAGTGAGGATGGGTCCCTGGACCCTATCTCCCCCACCCCCCAGTTTCTTTGCGACAGAAGAACTAGATGGACATGGCGAAAACCAAAACATTCTCTACATGCTCTTTCTCTCGCTCCTAGGCAAATCATACCACACACTCAGCGCACCCTGCTTGCCACTGAGTCAAGGAGGCGGGAGGGGAGAGCAAAGAACAGGCTGTTTCTCAGCCAGTCCCCCCCCCCAGTCCCTTATGGGCCCAGGGACATTTGTCTTCCCTTGTTCAAGTGTAGCTACACCCTTGAGACTATCTTTACAATATCCTGTGTTACCATTTCATTAAACAGAACCTCACAATACAAGAGAAAGGATGAAAGCATTCTACATTCCTTCCTATAAAGGTGCATTCACAAGTAGTTAATTATTACCATCAATGTATACAGAAGTCAAGGTGTAAAATAAAGCAGACACGGGCATGGCTTCCAAAAGGATTGGAGGAAGAGGCAGGTCTCTGTGGGCAGTGCATTCTGTTGGAAATTCTCTGTGGTGAGAGAATCCCTTTCTCAATATAGCAGAGTGCACAGAGGCACGACACAGCGGTGGTTTAGTTAAGCATGCGTGTGTGCTGAGAGTAAAGTAACTTGGAGCCAATTCATAGTTTCAAATCAATATAAAAGGCATTTATTAAGGAACTCCATTCTAGATAGGAAAGTGAGGATTTAGGATCTCTAATCTATCTATCTAACTAACTAGATGCAGATGGATTCTGCATCCTCTCTGCACATTTGGTGCAGGGAGAGAAGCTTGCCATGTTGCAAGGTAGGCAGCCAGGTAGCAAGAGAGAGAGGAAGGAGGAAGTAAGTTTGAATCCCTGAGATTAGCAATCTACATTTCAAAGGGATAGCATCAGAAGTGATGACAAATGTCTTGACCCTCTAGCCCTCTGACTTATTAGTCTGTCCTCCACTGTCTGAGACAAGAGACAGCGCAAAGTCCTTTAACTTTCCAACACATTCCATATTGCAGGGACCACAAATGATGAAGGCCACATTTCCATCACTAGGGCCCGTCCAAGCCCCCGGGTGGCACGTTAAAGTGGTGCCCTCTAGGGATGTGCACAGAACTGGAAAGCCCTGTTTGGTTCAAGTCGAACTGGACTCAGACTGAACCGGGTCCTGTTTGGTTTTGTGAACATCCGAACCAGGCTCAGTTCGGCTCAAATTTGAGCCCAGTTGTGGGGGGAGGGGCTTGAAGCAGTACTGGTAAAGGGGAATCCAGTAAGGATTCCCCTTTACCAGTACAGGGGAAGGGGGGGCAGGTGGCTTAATTAAGCAGAGTTGGGGCAGGAGGGGAGTCAAAATTTACATTGCTGCTGCCGCCAGCATTGGCAGAAGCTGCGGCGACTTCTGGGGGTGACATCAGTGGCTCCCCCACACCCCTGCCAGAGCAGGCAGGCCCATTTCGGGCCCATTTCAGACCTCTGCACATGTGTAGCAGTTTTTTAAAAAGCCTCTGCGCATGCGCAGCGGCTATTTTTAAAACTGCCACATATACACAGAAGCCATTTTTTAACACCACGCATGTGCAGAGGCCCCCAACAGCCTGCCTGCTCTGGCGGGGATGGGGTATCCCCCGCTGCCACCCCCAACCACCCCTGCAGCCACCACCTCAACAACACCAGTGGCACCAATGGGGTAAATTTTGACTCCCCTCCCACCCCAACTCTGTTTAATGAAGCCCCCTGGTCCCCCACTTTATTGGTAAAAGGGGACTTTGAACTGATTCCCCTTTACCAGTGTGTTCTGAGCCAGTTCAAGCTGAACCAGACCCAGTTTGGCTTGAGTTCAGGCTGAACCAAACCGGTCCAGCTCACCCTGGACCTTGTCAAACTGGTTTGCAGATCCCTAGTGCCCTCGACCCCACCCCTGCTACACGCAGAGGCAGAACCCACTGTGTTCTGCTTGCCATTCTTTCCATCGTCCCTCACCAGCCCAGCTCTTCCATGCACCATCCCTCCCAGGGGTGTGCAGTATGCACTACTTTTTCCTCCCAGCATTCCAGCTCCCCACCCCCGCCATGGTGATTCCAGCTCCCCACCTCACCTGGCAGTGCCTGCTCTTCCTCCCATGTTTTCAAATGGCAAGGGAAGGAAAGGAAGTGTGGAGGAACGTAGAGTGGTAGGTTAGAGGAATGCTCTAGCCCACTACTCTCTGCTCTTCCTCCACACTTCCACTTCCCTCTCCTCTGCTCTTTGAAAATGCAGGAGGAGGACGAGAAGCAGATATATCCTCCAGAACAGGGCTGCACAACTTTGGCCCTCCAGTTGTTTTTGGACTACAGCTCCCATCATCCCCAGCCATAGACTCCTGCTAACTTGGCAAAGAGGCACCTTTTAACATGGTGATTCTCTTTATTTAGCAGGGGGAGAGTAACTGGCCCTATCCACCCCCAGCACAGTATCCCTCCAGCGACTGTTGCTGGTGTCTGTCTTATGTTTCTTTTTAGATTGTGAGCCCTTCGGGGACAGGGATCCATCTTATGTATTTATTATTTCTCTGTGTAAACTGCCCTAAGCCATTTTTGGAATGGCAGTATAGAAATCAAATAAATAAATAAATAAATAAATAAATAAATAAATAAATAAATGTGGCCACTAGCCAGGGGTTGTGGTATTTGCAGGAGGGATGCAGCTGTACAGCCCTGCTCCAGAAGCATCCCATTTGACCTGATGAGCAGAATACCAGGAGCAAAGCAGTGGCCAGTCCTCTAATAAGGCACTGTGAGATGGCCCCTCAGGTGGTGGATTGGTGGAGGCAGCAAAATCGTGGAGGCATCCTGCACCAGCTGGCCACCTTCACTTGATTACCATCTTCACAGAGACACCCCTGTCAAGCAGGGGCATATCTATGGTGGGGCAGGCAGGGCACGTGCCCCGGGCGCCACTTGAGGGGGCCAAATTTTTGAAAATTATTTTTTTAAAAAAATGGCCACCAAAACCAAAATGGCCACTGCACATGCTCGAATGGCCTCTGTGAGGCCCTAGGCCATGCCAGGCCTTGCAGAGGCCATTAGAGCATGTGTGGTGGCCATTTTGTTTTCAGCAGACTTTTTTTTTTTAAGATTGTTTTTAAAAATGGCCACTGCACATTCTCAAATGGTCCCTGCGAGGCCCTAGAGGCCAGTGGGGGGAGGGAAAACCTTTGCAGACCCCCCACAGCCTTTATGAGGCCCCCCGGAGGGTAATTTAAAAAAAAATTAGGTAATTTTTAAAAAAACAGGTAATTAAAAATATATATATAAGTCACTGTACACATATTCACTTTGGCACTATGTACAGAGAATCAGGGCTTGTGAGAATCAGAGCTGAAGCTTATGAGCTAGGATTGTATTCATTTGTTCTTACTTTGCTTCTTGTGATAAGTGAGTTAAATGTGATGTCTTAATAATATGGCTATTAATGGTGAGTTTGTCTTTGAATCAGTGTGAAATCCTTAGTAGTAAGACCTACTGGGAGCTTCTTGCTCTCTTTCTCTCATTTTAACTGTCTTTCTGAAATACTAGAATATATTCCAAGCAGTGACACAGTTTACTCTGCATATCCTTTAATTATTTTCAGAGTATCTGGGAAAAGTCAAATTCTCCATTTATTTTTAAAACTTATGTAATAGTGATTCTACAATGCATAGTAGAGAATTAGACAGGCACTTCTGTTTAGTTTTCCAAGTACACCTCCACCTAGTATTTGGGTATTTCATGAGCCCCAACATACTGAAATTTGTAGTTTTCCTGCATTTTTTGGTCTGGCTACATCCACTGCTAAATAGTTTTTGAAATATTAAAAGATTAACGTGCTTGACTTGTATTTTTCAGCTGATATTATGGTAAAGTTATCTGAAAGATGGGTGTCAGAAGTTGGGACAGGGGGTGCAATTTCAGTGCTTGCCCTAGGCGCTATTTTCCCTAGATATGCCTCTGCTGTCAAGTTGCTGCATCCACCAATCTGCTTGAGAAGCCGTCTAACTGTGCCTCATTAGAAGGCCAACTTGGTTGGCTTCACTCATGGCACTCCATCATGAGTATGATGATGATGAGCACTGAATGCTTCTGGAGCAGAGGTATCCTCCTGTCCAACATACACAACCTCAAGCCTCCTCCACAAGCATGGAGACAAGATGATTAGTGTAATTATATTAAATGATGAGTGTAATTATATTAGATTATTGGCACACTGCACCATGAAGATGTGTGATAGCTCAGTGGCAGAGCATTTGTTTAGCATGCAGAAAGTTCATAGGAACAGAAGAAGCTGCCTTATACTGAGTCGGACCCTTGATCCATCTAGCTCAGTATTGTCTTCACAGACTGGCAGTGGCTTCTCCAAGGTTGCAGGCAGGAGTCTCTCTCAGCCCTATCTGGAGATGCCAGGGAGGGAACTTGGAACCTTCCCAGAGCAGCTCCATCCCCTGAGGGGAATATCTTACAGTGCCCACACATGGCATCTCACATTCATATGCAACCCGGGCAGACCCTGCTTAGCAAAGGTGACAAGTCATGCTTGCTACCACAAGACCAGCTCTCCTTCCATAGTCCAGTCCCCAGCATCTCCAGTCCCCTATCAGCAGCATATGCCAAAACCCCGCACTCATATGTGTGGTGTTTTTGGCTAACCCATTCCTTGTCCCAGACCAGTTTTTGAATGGAGCTCTAGTTACTTGTTTTCCAGTCTTGGAGCAGAGGCGGGGCTAACAAACAGCCAGCAGCAAGAGCACTGAAGGCAGCCTGCACTTGCCTCACTGTAAAGTAAAGTAAAGTAATGCCATAAAGTTGGTGTTGACTCCTGGCGACCACAGAGCCCTGTGGTTGTCTTCGGTAGAATACAGGAAGGGTTGACCATTGACTCCTCCCATGTAGGGCTGTCCTTAGGGCATGGCAAGCAGGGTGACCACCCCAGGCCCCACTCTTTTAACCCCCATTAGTATTAACTGGAAGGGGGACACAGGAACACCGGAACACAGGAAGCTGCCATATACTGAGTCAGACTATTGGTCTATCTAGCTCAGTATTGTCTTCACAGACTGGCAGTGGCTTCTCCAGGGTTGCAGGCAAGAGAGGCTCTCAACCTTATCTTGGAGAAGCCCGGGAGGGAACTTGAAACCTTCTGCTCTTCCCAGAGCGGCTTCATCCCCTGAGGGGAATATCTTACAGTGCTCACTCATCAAGTCTCCCATTCATTTGCAACCAGGGCAGAACCTGCTTAGCTATGGGGACAAGTCATGCTTGCGACTACAAGACCAGCTCTCCTCTCATCCTCACTGGCTGATTTGCCCCAGGCCCCGGGCCCCGCCAAGGCTCTCTAAGGACAGCCCTGCTCCCGTGCAGTCTGAGATCATGCCTTTCAGCATCTTCCTATATCGCTTCTGCCTGATATAGGTGTTTCCCATAATCTGGGAAACTGGGAAACATACGAGCGGGGATCTGAACCAGCATCGTCTTGCTCCCTAGGCAAGTTATTTCCCCACTGTGCCATCATCTAGCTCATTAAACCATTAATATTCTTGATTCAGCTCCACTGTCTTGTCCTTGTATACCACAGTATGGTCTGTGGATTACAATTTCAGCACAATGTTATTCATATTTCTAAGCTGCCGCCTCCTCCAGCTACTTTCCTGGAAGTAAGTACTATGGAGTTTAATGAGGCTTGTTTTAAAGGAAGCCCCAGTAAAATCAACAAGACCAACTTATTCAAGGTTATTAGGAACAGGCCATTAGGATTTCAACAAAGCCTAATTTATTTTCTATTTTGTATTTCCATGGTGACATGCCTCATTTCTGCAGTTCAATCTTCTTGAACAGCTTACATCAGTAGGCTGCAACCTTATGTGCAGTTACCTGGGGAAAGGCTCCTCTGAACACAGCGAGACTTACTTCCGAGTCAGTGTGCATAGAACTGGACTGTATATCAATGAAATAAATCAACCACTATACAACAGCAGGTATAAAACAAGGATTCTCAAACTTGGGTCCCCACACATTGTTGGACTACAACTCCCATCACTGTGGCTGGGAATGATGGGAGTTGTAGACTAATAACATCTGGAGACTAAGACTGAGAACTCCTGGTGTAAAAGAAGAAAGCAAAAGGCAATATGAAAAATAACAGTTAAAACAATTCAGAGACTTCCAACTCAGCATTTCTTGTTCTTCAGTTGTGTGCATTTTGGTTCAGGTTTGTACCAAGGACTACGACGACAACAACTATGGGTACTTATATATCACTTTTCAACAAAAGTGCTCAAGGAGGTTTACATAGAAAAATGGATTGTTTATTTATTTATTTCTCAACCAATCACATTTATATTCTGCCTGATATATACATCTCTAAGCAGTGTATACAATCCAAATTACAATATAAAAATGAAAACAAACAAAACAATTTTATTTCCATAGAATAAAAACAGAATCAGAATCAAGCTTTATGAATAAAAACAATTAAAAACAATTCACAGAGTGAAACAAAATAATTTCACAGGACAAAATAAGTTAAACAGTTTTAAATTAATTTTCATTAAAAGCCTGAGAAAACAGGTGTGTCTTAAGGGTCTTTTTAAAAAGCAATCAGACATGGAGATGCTCTTATTTTAAACGAACAAGAAACAAGATCCCCAGGATATTGTTTCTTGTTGGTTTGATCTTGGAGATCCTTGGATGCATTATTTATCTTCTTATTTAAGTTCTTATTTTGACCGGGAGTGCTTTCCAAAGTCCTGGGGCAGCCACAGAGAAGGTCCAGCTCTGAGGTCCAGCCCCAGATGTGTCAGTGGCAACCATCACCAGACCTCTCCAGATGATCTTAATAGGTGGCAGGGTTCATGACAAAGAAGGCACTCTCTTAAATACCTTGGACTTAAGCCCATTCAGGTTTTATAGGTAATGACTGGTCTGGCACTTTGTATTTTGATCGGAAACATATCGGTAGTCAGTGCAATTCTTTCAGAATAGGTGTTATATTCCCTTCGTGTTGTCCCAGAGACCAACCTGGCTGCACATTCTGTACCAGCTGTAGTTTCCAATCTCTGTACAAAAGCAGCCCCACATAGAGTGTATTACGGTGGTCAAGCTTGGAGGTCACCAGCATATGCAAGGCCATTTTAAGGTCCTTTACCTCCTGAAATGGGCATAGCTGACGTATCAGCCAAAGCTGATAAAAAGGGCTCCTGGCCACTGCCTCAGCCTGAGAAACCAGAGGGAGTTTTGGATCCAGGAGCATTCCCAAGCTACGTACCGATAACAACTTGCACCAATTCTCCTGACCATCTCTCCCAGTGGTTTCACGTAGATGTTAAATAGCACCGGAGACAATATGGACCCTTGTGGAACTCTGTACTTTAGTTCTCACTCTGAAGAGCAACAATCTCCAAGTGACACCATCTAGAATCTATCCGAGAGGTAGGAATGGAACCACTGCAGAACAGTGCCACCAAATCCCACCTCCCTCAGGCAACCCAGAAGGATACCATGGTTGATAGTATCAAAAGCCACCGAGTGATCCAAAAGGATTTAGCAGATTCACACTCACTCTGTCAATACCTAATTGGAGATCATCCATCAGGCTAACCAAGGCAGTCTCAACCACACAGCCCTCCTGAAAGCCAATTTGAAATGGGTTCAGGGCTGTCTCCACTCCAGGACTGTCTCAGCTCCAGAAAATAGTCAGTTTCCTCCAGGACTGTCTGGAGCTGAGTGGCCACCACCCTCTCAATCACCTTGCCCAAGGGGCCTATAGTTGCCTAACTCTGAGGGGTCCAATATTTTTTTCCAAGTATGGTCTAATGATAGCTTCCTTAAGACAAGGAGGCATCCAACTACCTCAAAAAAGCATTTATGATGTTTATCAGACCCTCTCCAACAATCTGTTGTTAAGTAAAATAAGCCAAGTTGGGCAAGGATCAAGAGAGCAGGTGGTAGGACACACAGTCCACATCTTCAGGAGTCACAAAGTGATCCAGTCTGACCACATTAGAGTTGTTGCTGGATACCTCCATAACAGACACTGCCCTAATTGTAGTATCCAGTTCAGCCCGAATACAAGAGATTTTGTCTGTGGAAAAAAATCGTTTAAAACATCACAGTGGATAAGCAATGGTTCTAAATTGGGATTCAAGGAGAAGAGGGCTTGTAGGAGCCCTCTCACAACCCTAGACAGCTCCGCTGGACATGAACTTGTGGATGCAATGCGGACAGAAAAGAATTTCTTCTTTGCCACACATATTGCCAGAGCATAGATCTTCAGATGTGCTCTATGTTGTAACCTGGCGGATTCAAGTCGAGTCTTTCTCCACTTGCATTCTAGTTGTCTACCTTGCTGCGTCAACTTCCATAATTTTTCCAAATACCACGGGGCTAATTATGAATCCATAAGATGGTTCTCTGTCCCCAGAGGGCTCACAATCTAAAAAGAAATTCAAGGGAAACACCAGTAACAGCCACTGGAAAGATGCTGGGGCTGGATAGGGTCAGATGCTTTCCCCCTGCTAAATGTAAGAGAATCACCACTTTAAAGAGTGCCTCCTTGCTCAGTTAGCAGGAGTTACAGTGTGCAATGATTCGTTATTCATTAATGGCAGATCAATGCCTTGCATTTGCCTTGTACCTTTCCGTTTTCCCTGTATTGCAGGAATGCAGGAGGAGATGGAAAAATCATGCGCAGATTTATTAAATACTCATACATTGTGGTCACATTGCCTACCCACTGCAGGCAAGCAATACAATCCACCACTTAAACTGGTCTTCGTGCACTTAAATCAGGGCAGAGCACAATAAGAAACCACAAAAGCTGATTTAAACCCAGTGAGACCAGCTTCACCACTAACATACTGACATATATTTAAATAGATTAAGATTGCAGATCAGTCAACACTGGTCCGACTCATTTCAGCTTAGCTGGCATCCTAAATTCCAACATTCTGATTTACATGAGCTGTGGATTTTGCTATTATATCACAAGACCAACCAAACCTTCAAGATGGCTTCTTCTTCTTGTTATTCTGCTTTGCAGCAGAAGGTTGTCCAAGCAGTTTATTGAGAAAAATAAGAAGATGGTCCTCTGTCCCCAAGGGACTCATGATCTAAATTTACCTTGGCCTTGGAATCTACTTCACACAATAACAAAATTCCTAATCAGAAAACAATATAATTAGCATCATATTATTTATTCACAATTTAATTAGCATCATATTATTTATTACATCACATCTGCATGCCTGCTGTGCATAGATACATGCAGCTATCCTATTTTATTCTCACAACAACCCTACAAGGTAGGTTAGCTTGAGAGATAATGTCAGGATACAGGTAGGAAGTGTACTGCTGTACATGCATTGAGGATATTGTGTGAATGACTGTATGTGCCGACAGATCTGAGCGTGTGTATATTGTACATATACAAACTGAGCAAAGAGGCACCTTTTTAAAGTGGCGATTCTCTTTATTGAGCAGGAGGAGAACAACTGGCCCTATCCATCCCCAGCACAGCAACCCTCCAGTGGCTGTTGCTGGTGTCTATCATATGTTTCTTTTTTAGATTTTGAGCCTTTTGGGGATGGGGAGCCATTTTATTTATATACATATAATGTGTAAGCTGCTTTGGGAACTTTTGTTTATAAATATTTGTCATATTTGTATTTGTAGATCTGGCAGCAGGTAGCAGGACATCTCAGGGGTTACAATTTTGGTTGTGCTGAACCTAGAGAGTGTGGGTGATTAAAAGTGTGAGAGTGGCTTGTCAAGAAAACACTGTTGGGGGAAAGAGTTCATGATCCATCATCTCCCAACCCTCTATTTTATATCAATTCAGTGGTGACTTGTGGTGTTGTGTTAGTGGTGACTAACTAATTAGACTGCAAAGGCAAGGTGTCAGGCGGAGTGAGTCAGGTGATCGGGCATCAGGGCCCAGGGGCCTTACTCCCAAGGACATAGCTATAATTGAATGTGGGGGACAAATGGACTAGGACCAGGGAAACCTGAGTTAAAATCCCTGTTCAGCCATAAGGGGCATATCTAGGGTAGGGCATGCATGGCACGTGCCCCGGGTGCCACTTGAAGGGGGGTGCCATTTTTTTAAATTTTTTTAAAAAATTTAAATGGCCACCGAAAAGAAAATGGCCACCATGCATGCTCAAATGGCCTCTGTGAGGCCCTAGGCCATGCCGGGCCTTGCAGAGGCCATTTGAGCATGCGTGGTGGCCATTTTGTTTTCAGCGGCCATTAAAAAAAATATATTTTAAACAATGGCCACCGCACATGCTCAAATGGTCCCTATGAGGCCCTAGAGACCAGTGGGGGGAGGGAAAACCTTTGCAGACACCCCCCCCAGCCTTTAAGAAGCCCCCAAAGGGGCTACAGGTAAAAATAAAAAAAAAATTTAATATGTCACTGTACATATATTCAGTTTGGCACAATGTACAGAGAATCATGGCTTGTGAATACTGAGCTGAAGCTTATGAGCTAGGGTTCTATTCATTTGCTCTTACTTTGCTTCTTGCGATGAGTTAAATGTGATGTCTTAATAATATGGCTATTAATGGTGAGTTTGTCTTTGAATCAGTGTGAAATCCTTAGTATTAAGGCCCACTGGGAGTTTCTTGCTCTCTTTCTCTCATTTTAACTGTCTTTGTGAAATAATAATAATAATCAGCTGAGCCACAGCTTGCTCTTCGCTCTTCCCTTCTCTGAAGAGGAAGGTGGGAGGCAGTGGCATCAGAGGCATGGGCCCCAATGTTTTGGGGGGTACCCTGGAACCCCCCCCTCCTCTCCTCTCCTCTCCTCTCCTCTGCAACCTCCTTCTCCTTGTCTCCTCCTCCTCCCTCCTTGTAGCAGCAGCAGCAGCAGAGGAGCAAACCAGCAGCACCAGGCGTGTGCAAATCAAGCAGGAAAGTGGTGGCGCACTTCCCCCAAAACATTTTGCGCATGGGCAGCAGTGCACTTTTTAGTTCCACTGCCACCATCGAGGCAGCAGTGGTGGTGGCAACCTTAAGGTAAAAAAGTTTGCCTGGCCCTGGATCATTTGGGGGGCATAGCAATGCCCCTAGTGGGTGGGGATCATCACTCTTTGGGGGGCCCACTCCAACCTTGCTATACCCTTGCTTACTCCCTGCACTACACGGGCAACTCTCAAGCCGGGGAGCTGTTGGTTGTTCAGCAGCACCACCCATAAACTGGCCAGGGAGGGTACTGCAGCTTGTCAAACCATATGATCTGGGGAGGGAGCCAATGTGGAGGGGTCCAGCAGGCTAACCCTACTATTGCTTCAGGCTTACTTTCTTAGTCGGAGTTGTTCTGTTGTGCTTTAACTCCTGGCCAGCAGTGTGGGTGTGAACCATATACCAGCTGCCTCTGGTCCTTCTGATCTTGCTTGTTTCTATGGACATTGACTTCTGCCTCATCTGATTATGTATTTGTCTCTATTCCTTCGTTGGACTACTCTTAGGTTTGACACTGCAGGGTCCAGATAGAGACATATGTTATATTGTATTACTCTTTATTTGTAGCTGGGGATGATGGGAGTTGTAGTTCAACAACAGCTGGAGGGCCAAGGTTCCCCACCCCTGCTTTAAGGCGTGCACATGTGCACATGCTCACGCGGTTTTTGATGTCTGCTCAGTTCATTTTAGATCCCGCTCAGGTTGAATCAAGAAAACCTCATTTTGACTGCATGTGCACACACTCTGCCTTGATACTGTCGCTCAGAACAAGACCCATCACACACAGAGATGAAAAAAACTAGACAGAACACTGTTCTAGAAGTGCCCCCATTGCATTCAATTCAAATGTAGCTTTCCTCTCCGAGGTTAAATTTGGGGAGCTGGGGGCAAGAGAAAGATTTTGGGGTGTTTGAAGGAGAAGCCTACTATGCATGATGCTGATTGGCTGGTTCCCATGCTGTCACCCTCCACATCCTGAAGCCGCAAAGCATAAGAACATCTTCTTTATATCTAACTCGCTAAGGCATACCCGTGGCTAATCCTATGCATGGCAGATCTCGCGAGAGTTTGGAGAGCTGCCGGACAGGATAGCTACGGAGATGGTGGGGGGGAGAAAATGCTGGCAGCAGCCAGTTGGCTGGCCGGAGGGCCAAGGAGTTAACGGTGGTGGTGGCCGGCCAATGGGTGGGTGGCCAACCGGGAAAGTGCCCTCGCTTTCCTGGGTGGAGAAGGCAGGGGTGGGCAGACAGGGAGGAAATGGTGGTGGCAGGTGGGCAGGCGGAGGAAGGAAGGAAACAGTGGCGGAGGCGAGCGGGCAGGGAGGAAGGAAGGAAAGCGAGGCAGAGGCAGTTGGCCAGGTGGGAAAATGACAGTTCCAGCGTGTGCCAGCAGGCGGGAGAAGGCAGGGGCGGGTGGGTGAAAATGATGATGATGGCAGGCAAAGGAAGGAAATAGCGGTGGGGGCAGGTGGCCAGGTGGGGAGAACTAGAGGCGCAGAAGCTCTGTGCCCGGCATAAGAACCTAAGAACAGCCCCGCTGGATCAGGCCCAAGGCCCATCTAGTCCAGCATCCTGTATCACACAGTGGCCTAGCAGATGCCTCGGAGAAGCCCACAGGCAAGAGGTATGTGCATGCCCTCTCTCTTGCTGTTTCTGCCCTGCAACTGGTATTGAGAGGCATTGTGCCTCTGAGGCTGGAGGTGGCCCACAGCCATCAGACTAGTAGCCATTGATATACCAGTCCACCATGAATCTACCTAAGCCCCTTTTAAAGCCATCCAAGCTGGTGGCCATCACCACATCCCATGGCAAAGAATCCCATAGATAATTATGTGCTGTGTGAAAAAGTAATTCCGCTTTTTGGTCCTAAATTCCCTGACCTTCCGTTTCATGGGGTGACCCTTGATGCAGAGGTCATGTCATGCATTTAAAAATGCAGCTTTGCTTTAAAAAAAAAAGTTAATACAGGGATGATTGGATAAAAGCAATTGTCCGTGCAGAACGTTTCTGCTTCCCCCGCCCTTGAAGCATAGGGAGAAGGGAAAGAGTCATGCCTTCAGTTTGCTAGTATGCATATCAGTCATTTGGGTTGTGAAGCCCGGCTTCCACAGGAGCCGAATGTGGCTGGAGCTCGGTTTCTATATTGTCTTTTGCCTTCACCCGAATTGCGCATGGGAGTGCAGCTCTAATTGTTCACCAAACCATTTAAGGGAGTTAATCAAACAATGACCTGCAACCTTTGGAATGTTCCGTGCCATTGGGCCTTTTTAAATTGCCATTAATCATATAGCTTTAGATTACTGGGCAAACCATGTTGCTGTACTTCTCTCCACTGTGCTCCTGGTAACTATGTAATATATTTCATTCACATACAGATTCCAGTCTACCTCTGGGACAGGCCTGTGAACAGCCACTGGCTATGGTCTGCCTGTGATGAGGAAGAGCTTTCTCCACAGCCCTAGATATGCCATTAAGATTGGTTTCTATTAAATGCCGGCATTTCCATGCAACTTACCACAAAGAGCTACTGTTCTGATCTATATAAGACAAGCAGGATTCCCGTGTCTTAACCCCTGCTGCTTGGGCACAGAAGCACCTTTACTCAGAAATGATGGCTGCTATCTTTTATTTAGCAGTGGGAGAGCAACTGTTCCTGTTCAGCCCAGGATAGGACCCCTGTCCCCTCCCAGTGGTTATTGCTGGTGCCCCTTTAGCTGCATTCTCATCGCCGCGGTGATTGAGAGCACTTTCCAGACTAGACCCTACAACGGGGTCAGGACGCATCTCGGAAGTGTGCTTCCACACTTCCTGTGTCGTGACACCGCAGTCCCTATGCAGACCGCAGGGTGCCACCTTGTTGCAAATTTAATCACTGCGATATAGAGCAAGGACGCCATATATCCGGCGTGAAAAAGTTGCTGTGTCTTCAGGTTGTTAGTTTCCGTGAGGACTGCTCCCCCTGCTGTTTATGTTTCGAATGCGACTTGCCTGAACGGAGGCATTTTGCTGCTGTTGAGCAGTTAGGCTGGAAAGCACCCTGGTTAAAGAGTTAACCTAATCCTGATCTGATCCTGGCTACCTATCCTGGTTAAAAGCACAGCTAGCACATGAGCCAGCAAACGGAAGTACAAACGGAAGTAGTTTTTCACACAACACACAATCAACTTGTGGAATTCTCTGCCACAAGATGTGGTGACAGCCAACAACCTGGATGGCTTTAAGAGGGGTTTGAATAATTTCATGGAGGAGAGGTCTATCATCGGCTACTAGTTGGAAGGCTATAGGCCACCTCCAGCCTCAATGGCGGGACGCCTCTGAGTACCAGTTGCAGGGGAGTAACAGCAGGAGAGAGGGCATGCCCTCAATTCCTGCCTGTAGGCTTCTAGCGCCATCTGGTGGGCCACTGTGTGAAAGCCAGCATTTGCTGGCTGGGTGCATTTATTTCTCATTCTTTCCCTCGCTGGAGGGAGAGAAAGGGAAATAAATGTAGCCAGCCAGCAAACGCAGTCTGTAAAGGAGTACTGGGGCGCTCGTACGGGCTCTCCGGAGCCCAGACCACATACCCTTTGCGCATTATGTCATATGCATGGAGGGCTCCAGCGGTCCTTTTGATTGGTGGCCCAGGTTCTTTGGACCCTACCACACAATGCTGGCTCAGGGGACGAATGCTCATTGTGATTTTTGACAATGTCTCCACTCCTAGACATGCAAAAGAGGTGATAACATTGCAATACTTTCAGCTTTCGGCGTATTATCATGCTGATGAAAGGCATTATCTCATACTGCGCAGGAGGAGGCAATGATCAACCCCCCCTGTATTCTACCAAAGAAAACCACAGGGCTCTGTGGGCACCAGGAGTCTAAATCGACTTGACAGCACACTTTACCTTAAAGTATTCTGGCAGGCATTCATGACCCAGGCACTAAGGCCTTTCCCCACTTGACGCCCTAGACAGCCACCTAGTGGGCAGGCTACCCACTGACAGTGAGAAGTAGTATACAGCTTCTGCTCATTGTGCTTCTGGCTCTATCCTCTCACACCTTATAAACTTATAAATGCTTCACACCAAGGTTATAGGCTCAGCTTTTCTCAGTACTGTGAAAGGTCTAAATATGAATGTGCAGATCATGAAATAGCTAAAGGCTGCATGGAACCAGGAGGGTATGAAGACGCCCTGTGCAAGCAGTGCCACCTTATGGAGAGAGAGAAAATAATATTACAGCATGGTTGGCAAGTTACACATGTCTCAGGTTGAGATGTAAATGAAGAAAGGACAATTTCATTAAGTGGCATCAAGGCTGCAATCCTATGAGCACTTACTTGGGATGAAATCTCAATGAATTCACTGGTGCTTACTTCTGAATAAGTGTTCATAGGATCTAGTTGCAAATATGTGATTCTAAGCTGAGTTGCACAGATTCAGTGGCGTAGTGACCGTTGGACAAGGTGGGACAAATGTCCGTGGGCCGCCAGGGCCACCACCATGACGCACCCTCTCTCCTTTCCCACTGCACCTCCTTGTCCTCTCCCACACCCAGCCAGTGAGCAAACTGTTGCATTCTCTTCATGGAGTAAACTTAGGAGGACATTCCTGCCAGTTTTTACTTCCATTCCTCTGACAATATCAATAACATTTTTAGTAGTTTTTTGTGTTTTAAAAACCTTTGAAAGTTTTTAAAACACCATTGCAAATTTGGCTGCAGCAGGCCAGATAGTTAGGACAATAAAACCTCCCCAGCGAGGTTCACCTGGCTTCATCACTTTGTTCTTTTAGATGCCAAGTGCAGCGGGGAAGTAACTTGCCTAGGGAGCCAGAGGTTGCGTGTTCAAATCCCCACTGGTATGTTTCCCAGACTATGGGAAACACCTATATCAGGCGGCAGCGATATCAGAAGATGCTGAAAGGCATCTTCTCATACTGCACGGGAGCAGGCAATGGTCAACCCCTCCTGTATTCTACAAAGACAACCACAGGGCTCTGTGGTCACCAGAAGTCGACACCGACTCGACAGCACACTTTATTTTAAAGACCTTTTTACTCACTTAGACCTATTAAATTTTAATTTTTCAATTTTATTTTTAAAATCAAAACGTTAAAAAATTGTTGTTAAAGTGCTTTGTATTGTATTTTGAGTGTGTGTGTTGTGGTTTCATGTGTTATGAGTTTTTAATGCAGTGTTGTGAGCTGCCCAGAGAACAATTTGGTGTGGGGCGGCTAACAAAGCTTGTCTGTTTATAATTAATAATAATTATAAAAGCATGAACACACGGAAAGTCTTGCAATGCTATCACCTCAACTAGACCTAGTCATTGTCAAAAATCACAATGAGTATTCGTCCCCTCCAGATGGTACTGTCCAGCCCAGCTGGGGTGTACTAAGAAGAGAAAAAAGCATGGGGGAACTCTATACATCCCTTTAAGCTAGGCTAGGTATGAGGGTTACGGATATGCCTGAGGTTGTGCCTTTGAGAGAAGAGATGATCATTGAGGAAAACAGGCAGCCATGCTGCTTCCAGACATTTTCCTGAGGTGAAGTGGCTTGTAGTACTACTATGAGAGAAAAGCAAAGCAGGGGTTAAGTAGGGAATTCCCACCCCATAGGAAGATTCTAAGCAAAAACTGGGTTCCAACATTTCCACTAATCTATTAAAGAGATTTCTTTTCGATAACCGCCTCACTACGCAGTGGAAAGAGACATCATTAAGTTTCGTCTTATTTTAATTAATGATTTCAAAATATACACCCTACTGGTTTTCAAAACATCTTTCAGACTCAGCTCTTTGATGCAAGGTTTGAACGGATTATGAGTCTTCCCTTTCAAGCAGATGACAATGGATAATTTCCAGGGACTCTCAAGATTTTGAAATACTGGCTTTTTAAAAAGGCTGCCTCATTACATGCATATCTAATGTTTTTGTGTTGCTTCATAGTTTGCTTTTTTAATTGCAAGTCAACTGGATGTATAAACAACATTTCTGGATTGTTCAGAGGCGTCCTGGATTTCGGAGCTGAAGTCCAGGGCCTCCACAACCCCTGGGGGCATCCAAATCCACTTCACACCTCCAGCCCACATCACACCTCCACAGAGGCGTATCTAGGGAAAATAGCACCTAGGGCAAGCACTGGAATTGTGCCCCCTGTCCAAACACCTGACACCCATCTTTCAGATAATTTTACCATAATATCAGCTGAAAAATACAAGTCAAGCTCGTTCATCTTTTA
Source organism: Hemicordylus capensis (assembly GCF_027244095.1). NCBI lineage: Eukaryota > Metazoa > Chordata > Lepidosauria > Squamata > Cordylidae > Hemicordylus > Hemicordylus capensis. The sequence goes on from NC_069663.1 coordinate 12,003,979, forward strand.
ATATTTCAAAAACGATTTAGCAGTGGACGTAGCCAGACCAAAATATGCTGGAAAACGACAAATTTCAGTATGCTGGGGCTCATGAAACTCATCAGGAATAATCTCAGAGAGAAGCCAAGTACTTTACTGTCCTACAAACGAGAGGCGTTTTTTCTCTCCACCTTAGACAAACTTCAACTCCCAGAATCCCCTCTCGGCCAAATGAGCCCGCCCCTTTCCCTCTTTACGTCCTCTAGTGTGAAGATTGGCCCGAGCCGCCCACCGCTTGGCGGAGTCCCTTTGGACACAACGGCCGTCACTCCTCACACGGCCAATTAGACGTTTAACGTCTAGGGAGGGAAAGCTATTCTCGAAGTGCGTCTGCGCCGCTCGCGCGGCGTAAGGATTGTGGCGGAGATAGAGGATGGTGGCGCAGGTAGCGTCGCGCAGGCGCGCTGCTGGGTGAAACGACGGAGGCAGGGGGGTGAGTGAGAGAGGAGGTGTTTGCTCGAGCCCTAGACAGCTGGAGGGGATAAACAGAGGAGGGGGCCGGGGAGGGCTCGGGTCCCAGCCAGGCCGGGGCTGCGAAGCCTGGCGAGCGGCGCAGGCTGCCTCGCAGCCACTCGTCTCCTGGAGGGGCCCCTGCTCTGGCACGGGGGCCGGGCCGCCTCCCTGCATGGAAGTTCAAGGGCTTCGTCCACTCGCTGCTGCGGCTTCTGAGCCTGCTCTGAGGAGGCCTGACAGGTAACCAATCTCCTCCAGCCGTGTCCCACCCTGGGAGGGGGGGGAACCTGCCCCCTCCCCGCTCCGTCTTCCCGTGGCACGTGATACCCCCCCTTGTCTTGCCCCATAACCTATTGCCCCATAAGCTGTGTTCTCCTTCTCTTCCCCCTCTCTTGAAGTCTGTCTCTTCCTAACCGATTCCATAGAGGTCTCTGAGTAACCGTCATTATTATTATTATTATTATTATTATTAGTAGTAGTGGTGGTGGTAGTATTGTTCAATGCAAACTGCTTTGAGAACTTTTTTTTGGTGAAAAACTATATAAATAATAGAAGTAAGAAGTAAGCAAGCTTGCTCCAAGGAGAGAAGCATTCTCTTGTTGCTGTTCTAATTGTGCATTCTAAAGTTTTGCGTCCATTGCCTTGCAGCTCAATAGCTCAAAAAGTGGGGTGTAAATCAAATAAATACCTCTCTTTCCTCGTATGGGCAGAGGAAGCTGCTATATACTGAGTCAGACCATTGGTTTATCTAGCTACCTATACTGACCTGCAGCTCTCCAAGGTTTTGGGTAGGGGTCTCTCCCAACTTTTCAAGTTTACTTACTGGAGATGGGAATTGAACCTGGGACTCTTTGCATGCAAAGTAGATTCTTTACCTGTGAGCTACAGCCCCATTCTTCCCCCTTTTCAAAAGTGTCCAGTGGCATCTGAGTGACTAACAACAAATTTATTGTTTCAGAAGCATTCATGGACTAGATAGAGCCCATGTCGTTGAACTAGTCTAATCCACAAAAATTTATGCCAGACTTTAATCTATTAGTTTTTCATGTGTTGCAAGATCCTTTCTTTCATTAACGCCCCCTTCCTGGTACCTAATGACTTAAGGACTAATACTCAAGTTTGCTTAAAACAGGACAGTTTGTTAGAGGTATGCCCTGCCATTTGATCTAAAAATTCTCAAGGCAGTTTACAGTGGACTGTAACAGTTTAAAACACACATGTGTGATTTGTAGTTATTCCTCTTATATCTTCTCCTTTTGAACATTGAAAAAGTTCCCCTTTTTCTTGAACAAGCTTTCAGCATTACCCTGGCAGTCAGAGGAGGCAAGGGGGTGGGTGGGTGTGTCTTCAAAAGCTTGTTCTTCTGAATTCAGAGGAGTGATTCTAAATGTGTGTATGACCCAGAGTAATCGGTTAATCAAGAATAACAGTTTGAAGTAGAAGTGTGTGTGAAGTAAAAGTCTTCTGTGTGAAAACAAACTGCTGTCTTTCTGTTATTATATTGCCTTTTAAAAATCTCTTGTTCATGCCACTGTGCCTCCTTTTTCTCTTGCTGTGTTTACCACCTCTTTGGTCAGGAAATTGGCTTTTCTAAACCCCCTGATAAGTAGTATTTCCTCTTATCCTATGATTAAGTTATACAGTTTTCATGTGCTTCGTAGTAAGTATCTGGACAGTTAGGCATTCAATGTTCTTGGTATACTACTTTTATGGATGAGAAGTGAGGCAGAGAAGAGAATAGCATCTTGCCCAGAACCACTCAGTGTGTTTGTGGCTATAAAGAGTTTCCCACAAACTCCTGTCTTCTAGTTTCCATTGTTGCTGTTTTCTCTGCTCCCTGACTGATGATCACTTCATACCCTGCTTCTTCTTTCTAAGTTGCTGGTCAGGATCATACCCCTTGTATTCCTTGGTTTGAATGTGGATCGGCTTTTGTTGTCAATTTGCACGCATACATGCACTTTGGGGCTTATATTGTCTCTGTGCAATGCTTTGTGCTATGCATGTGGCCATTGGTGCGTGTGCAAAGCTGAGTGCCACATTTGTTTACCAACATCCTTCTGTAATTTGCCTTAAAAATCAGCCCTGTAACTGCTTTTTAACTGTAAGCAGAAGTGTCTTTGTAAAAATAGATACAAAATCCTGTTGTTCATATGTGCAACTCAGCATGCTAGAGTACGCAATGAATAGCTCATGTTCATTCTGGAAGCCAATCTAGGTTGAATTGGTATATGTTAAATGGGGCCTTGGCAACCTTTCTTTGAATCTAGGAGCCAGGCAGTAGACACCTGACAAAATTACCTGACTTAGTGACTGACATTTTGGAGTGGTAAATGGGCTTCTCTTTATCTCCTTTACAAGTAACAGAACAAAAACAGGGCTGCCTGGGCCAAATAAAGATTTTTATTAAATAACTCTGCCTCTCAGTATCCTAGTCTAGGAGCCATGACTCCCTGGTGTCTGGGATTTGTCAAGCCCTGTGTGTGTGAATGAATGAATGAATAGCTTTATTACAATCACTGATCAGTTATATATATGCAAACAGATGAAACTGCATTCAGATAAGAATTAAATCATACAGAATACACCAAGGGCTGGAAATTAGTTGTTGACAGATCTTAACAGCAGTTGCACAAAATTTGGCAACCTGTAGGTGATAGAAGATTTCTTAGCTGCAAGAAGGAGTATGGTGTAAAATTCAGCAGTCTGGCCAGGAAAGCGTGATAGCAAGGGAGAAATAAGACTGCACCGGCTATCATTATAAAAAGGACAACACAGCAGCACATGGTGGACAGATTTGACTAGGAATGTGCACAGAGCCAGGCGAGGGAGGCTCAAAGGTGACGGTGCTGCTTTAAGGACGGGGGAGGGTGCACTTACCCTTCCCGCCGCTCTTCCCCTGATGGCACTCCGTTTTCATTAAGTCCATCAGGGCGGCAGCGTACCTCCCTGCTGCCCCGTTTGCCACCATTTACCGGAACTAGCCAGAAGTATCTGTTATGTCTGCACGCCCTGGTGCGCACACATCACATCCACTGTGCACCTGCGCCCGCTGTGTGCGCGTCCACACAGGCGCGGCAGATACTTCCGGCTAGTTCCGGTAAATGGAGCGGCAGGGAGATATGCTGCCTCCCCGATGGACTTTCATAAAACCGAGCACCGGCGGGAGAGGTAAGTGCACCCTCCCCCACCCTTAAAGCAGCACCCCCTGCCTTCACACTGGCCGGACCACCTGCCGTTCGAACCGGTTCCATGCACATCCCTGGATTCGACCTTACCTGAGCTACAGGGGCAAAACGGACTGGCCAGAGGGGTTTCCAGAAACCTTCCAGATAAAACTGCTGATGGTAAGGCATCATGAGGAGTACCCTGTGATGGCTTGGTAAAGAAAGGCACAATAGGTAGCTAGCAGGTTCCCAGTTAAAGTCACCAAGGCACCCTCTTATGGTCTCTGGGATAGAGCTTAAATCATTCCGATGTTCAGTGTCCAAGACCCTCTGTCTGAGGATCACCTCGGCTTGATTGTAATCTGGTAATGACAAATCTTCAGTAGAAAGTCCAAGTGATGACAGTTTACTCATCAGTGCTCATGTCCAGGTAGATTGAAACCTGTTGGCCAACATAAGAGGGATCAATCCCAGAGAGGAGAAATGGATTCTAAGCCAGTATTAAAATCCATGCTTTTGTTTCCACCCTCTGGGGGCCCATTTCCAACCTCAGCACTGTTTTGGAGATACACCGAGAGCCGTGAATACTGCTGTAATAAGCTTAGATTGGATTATTTCCAATGGCCTATACTTAGGGTAGGTTCCCAATTGTGCACCATACAAAAGTTGGGCCAATGATTTAGCAGCAAATAACTTTAACTTTTGTTTTAAACAAGCAAATATTGCAAGGTGCTGCATTTTGTACTTAAGAGAGCACCTTCTGTCATGAACCCGGTCGCCTATTAAGATCATCAGAAGAGGTCCAGTTACAGTTGCTGCCAGCTCGTTTGGTGGTAACTCAGGACTGGGCCTTCTCTGTGGCTGCGCCAGGGCTTTGGAACACGCTCCCTTCTGAAATAAGAGCTTCTAATGTGTTTTTATCTATTATTATTTTTATCTCTTTATGAATTTTAAATGTTTTATATTTTATATTATGTTTTAATTCTATACACTGCCTAGAGATTTCTCTATTAGGTGGTATATACATTCAATAAATAAATACTTAGTACAGAATTCTTTGTGTGTTCATGCAGAATTTTGGAATTCTCACAGTCCAAGTAACAGGATGTGTGTGGGGTTCCCTGCTTATGTCGAGAAAGGCAAGGCTGTTGATTTTGGCTTGCCAACTTTGTTTCCTTAATTGCTGAACTGTCTCTGCTTTCCTTCTCCCTTGCCTTGGGCTTGCCTATCTCTTTTTTCTTTTTCTTTCCTCCTGCTAAATTTTTAACCAATTTTCCCTTCTGGATATCTTTAAGTTTGCAAGGCAATAACTTTAAGAGGAAAGCAGCATGGAATTTGTATGAGTAAAAATATTTGTAATCGTAGTCATGTGCTAATGTTGTTGAGTGGTTGCTCCGGTGAGTCCCAGTGTGTACAGTCCAGAGGAAGGAAAGCGTTCAACACTCCTTAAGTAGCATTTTGTGTCAGTGGGACTCGTGCATTCCTAACTTTCTCCCCAACACATATGGAGCAGGCAAAAATAGTCTCTGGAAGTATTTATCATACAGGACTTTTCCCCCTTTAAAAATGTTAAAACTTCCTTGGCAGAGGAAATGAATAATTCTTATATGGCAGTAAAAAGTTGAATTGATGATCAGAAGCCCTGGAAACACCGCTCTGGTTTCTGAGTCTTTATGTGTGTGTTCAGTGGCTTATGCATATATAAAAGGGCTGGCTCAAGCTTTGGAGGGTGGGGGGAGGGCTCAAGCTTTGGCGAGGGAAGGGGCTCAGCAACCTGCCCTCCCTGTGGTTTGTGATGGGTCTTACCATGGCAGGTGAGGAAAGAGAGAGAAGGCAAGACAACCGTGACTCTTTTGGCCAATAGAAACATTCCACCATGACTGCAGAAAGGCTATGGGAGCAGAGCAGGGATGAAGAAATGTTGGCTCAGTTTATCAGCCAGACACAATATTTTATTCGTCAGATGATTCCTCAAGCTATGTAGGTTAATTGCTTGCCAGGACTCTTTTCACGCGTCAAGCATCATTTTTTACTCATCACAAATCAGTAGACTAGTAGATTTCTTCAGCCCTGGAGCAGAGGTGGGCCATACTGAGCCCTACTGAGGGCCTGGGCCCTCGGCTGTTGCCCAACAGTGCTGATACCTGACATAACCAATGTATAAACTGAATTTGTGTTAATCTTTGTAGAGACACAAGGGCACTGAAAAATGCTATTTGTTTGCAAGCTGTATGTCCCAAGCTTTCCAGAAGCAGAAACTGGAAGCTGTTGCGCAGAGGAGCAGAGTGTTCCAGTGGGATGGGAAATGCTGATGGTTGATGTATCCATAATTTGAATTCAAATTGCAGAACCTGGTTGAGCATGAAACAGTGCAGCATTGCTGAGATGGGCTCAGTTTATTATTCTGAGGAAACAATTCTGCTTTGCATGCAGAAGGTCCCAGACTCAATCCCTGGCATCTCCGGGAACATAGGAATCTGCCTCATGCTGAGTCAGACCATTGGTCCATCTAGCTGGGTCTTTACACAGACTGGCAGCAGCTTCTCCAAGGGTGCAGGCAGGAGTTGCTGTCAGCCCTCACTTGGAGATGCTGCCAGGAAGGGAACTTGGAACCTTCTGCTTGCAAGCAGGCAGATGCTCTTCCCAGAGTGGCCCTTTCCCCGGAGGAGAATATCTTACAGTGCTCAAACATGGAGTCTCCCATTCAATTGCAAACCAAGGAGGACCCTGCTTAGCAAAGGGGAGAATTCATGCTTGCTACCAGAAGTCCAGATGGGAAAGACTCCTGCCTGGAACCTTGGAGAGCCATTGCCAATCCAAGAGGACAATACTGAGCTAGATGGACCAAGCGTCTGACTCGATATAAGGCAGCTTCCTGTGTACCCCCTGTAGCCAAATGCCTAGTGTTGTGCTATTGGCAAGAGTGCCGGACTTGGACCAGGGAAACCTAGGCTTAAGTTCCAACATAGCCTTGAAACATACATGAGGCAGTCACTATCTGTCAGTTAACCTTCTATGCTGGGCCATCGTGAGACTAAAATGCACGTATGCTGTCTTTAAGCCTTTTGGCGGAAGGTTAGAGTACTAATAAATGTCATCAGTAAATGTAGTCAGTAAATAAATTATTTACCAGTTCTGGTCCCAAGTATCAGCCCCATAATAAGGATAGTTGTTATATCTGACCCAGACTCCTGGTGGGCACAACTGCAGCATTTGCAAGCATTAAAGCCTTGCATTAATTGGTATCTTCCTTGATAAGTTTTCCCCTGCCATTCATTCCAGCACAGTAGTTGTGGAAGGAAGCTGCCATCTCCCCAGAGTCTCTAATTTGCTTCAGTTAACTTTCTCTAGAACATCTGTTCTGTGCAGAGAACAGCAGAGCATAATTTTAGGGATGGAAAATATTCCAGGTTCCTTGATCCTTTAGAAACAAGCATTTCACAGGGCTAAAAACCCAATTCTTAAGAATCTGCTGTATCATGTTACTGGACATCCAGGTACTTGAGATTTTTATGTTTTGTTTGTAGGCGCTAGTGTGTGTTAGTTTTTGACTTTTGTTTTTGTTTCCTTTCGATAATAAAGTACTCTGTCAGACCTTGACAAATCTTTTTTTGATCTATCAGCCAGCCCAAAAATTTGGAAGCAGACGATGGACTCCTGACAAAATGATCAGCCTTAGTGACAGACAATGTGGAGTGGGAGGGTGAATGGGCTTCTCTTTATCTCTTTTACAAGTAATGTACTTTAAAAGGTGGGGGGGGGAGGCTACATGGTACAAATAAGGATTTTATGAAATAACTTTGCCTCTGAATATCCTAATCTAAGCACCATGGTTAAACTTCAAGGCGCCATGGCTCCCTAGCGCCTGGGATTTGTCGACTAGGGATGTGCTGGCTCACATTTGACTGAACTTGAATGCTTAGGTCTGTTCCAGGCTTTGTCTGTGAGGATGATGGCCCAGAGTTTTGTGATACTTGAGGTTCGAAGGTGGGATGGATGGATGGTTCGAATGCCAGATGGATCATTTGATTATGTCTAGCTTGTTGTCAGAAATACTAGAAGTCACTCCCTTTTAGGAGAAAGTTCCTGATTTAAATTATACCTTTAAATCTGTTGTGTGGTGGAGGGTTTTTTAAAAGGTTCTTAAAATTTAAGATTAAGAATAGGCTGGCAAAACAGGTGTACTATTTGGCCTGTTGATTGACATGAATGGAATAACTCCTTGGCTAATGCAGCAAATTAAGGCTGGAACTTGATTGAGACAGCTGGGCCTTCTCCTAGAAGGAGGAATGTATTTATAGGTAAATTTTACGTGTGTAAAATGTATTTTGCAAGTCAAATACTTGGAGGGAATGGTTAAATGTCTCAGGCAGTTGGGGAAGGGTTGCTGGAGATGCTGCTTAACTTCATGTATAAATGACAAGCCTTTCCACACACCCACTCCCTCTTTGACCACAGGTAATTTCAATGCCTTCTCTATGGACATGAACTCTACTGGAATGCTTGGATGCACAGCAACACCTCCACTGGCTTGCGTTTGTCAGCCCTATTGTGAGAAGATGGCAAAAGCAAATATTACTAGAGACCTCATCCACAGGCAGCTCAAGGTGCATCTTTTCCTAAAGAATTCTTGAATTGGGTCTGCTTACTGGGGAGGAGAGAAGGAAGAAGTCGTTCAAAAAGCCATACTGGGACAATGTGATGTAGTATATTAGCAGAGGTAACATCGGTATCATCTCCTAGGACTCGGGCACAATTCAGGTGTCATGGCCAAGCCATAATTTGGCAGTCTGGAAAGTACTCATGTGCAAGAAGAGGAGGGAGCACACTCTTCCCCTCTTGCACTTCTCTATTGCCTTAACCATAGTTTGTGATTGTGGCTAACTGGGGGAAACTATCATTACTGCCAACTGCAGTCTGCCTCCAAACCAGAATCAGAAGCCAGCTGAATGAGTCTGATTCTGGTTTGAAGGCAAGCTATGGTTACTACTAACTGGAACATAGGAAGCTGCCTTATACCTAGTCAAAACGTTGGTCCATCTAGCTCAGAATTGTCTATACTGACTGGTGGCAGGAGTCTTTCTCACCCCTCCCTGAAGATGCTAAGGATTGGACCTGGAATCTTCTGCATACAAAGCAGATGTTCTACCACTGAGCTACAGCCCCATCCCTTACAGGGAATACCTTACAGCTGATAGTGCTCACATGTAGTGCGCGTGCGTGCTGTTGCACACAGACGCATTGGATACTTCCGGTTGTATCTGGTCAAAGGGGGCAACAGGGAGGTACGCTGCTGCCCTGATTAACTTTTGAAAAAAGGAGCACCAGTGGGGGAAGAGCAAAGGGAGGGGTAAGTGCACCCTCACTCACTCTTAAAGCAGCAGACCCCACCTCTGCCGTTGAACCAGTGGACCAGCCGCCTTTTGAACCAGTTCAGAGGCCCATAAAGGGCCTCCAAACCGGTTCCGTGCACATTCCTATCGTGAACTGCTACATGTGTAATCTTCCTAGTTATAGAAAATCTTCTAGTTTTCTGCTATTGCTCAAGAGAGGAAATCTTATTAATGTGAAGTTTTGGCAAAGAGGAAGCAGAACTGAGTTTAGTGTTTTGTCTGGGTTGCCTCCAAGCTCAGAGTCCTGCAGTTCTGATAAATGTAGTGTTACATTTGTCACAGAAGGTAATATGAAGTCTTTTCTGCACTGCAGCTAATAAAGTTGTTGGGAGAAAGCCGTGCACAGCATAATGTGGAAATGGCAATGCAAAAGAACTTGGTTTCTAATGCATATTGTGCACACTGTTTCTGACATGTTTGGTGATCTCCATATTAAAAGAAGCAGCCCAAGAATTTGACTTTAAAAAAACACACATGTTTTATATACGCACAGCTCTCAAATCCATTGTTTCCATGATCTCATAACAGCAGAGCTGGATTTAGGCTCCCCATATTGATCTTGGAAAGCTTTCCCCCCCCAAAGTACAAAGTACTATGGAACCTCCAGCTTCAGAGACAGTCTGCTCCTGCATATTGCCTACCAGGGAGCAGCAGCAGGAATACGAATATGATGGATATTTATTTACTGCTTTTCAACAAAAGTTTCCAAAGCGGTTTACATAGATTTAAATAAATAAAATGTCTCCCTGTCCCCAAAGGGCTCGCAATCTAAATAAACATAAGATAGACACCAGCAACAGCCACTGGTGGGCTGCTGGGCTGGGGATGGGTTGCTGTCTTCAAGCGCTGCTGGTAGATTCCTGGAGGCATCTGGCTGGCACGGTGGGAAGCAAGATGAGATTTCTGGATTAGATGGTCTGATCTAGTAGGGTGATTTTTACATACTTAAGAATGATTGTCGTTTGCTCTTTACAGGAGAAGGGTGCCCTTAGCTTTGAACGACACTATCATGTCACCGACCCATTCATTCAGCGCCTGGGCTTGGAGGCAGAACTGCAGGTAAGTGCCCAGTGCCGGAAATATGGAGATGCCTGTCTGTTCCCTGATAAATAATGTAGACTAAGGGTTTGCCCCCTATGGTATTCCAGATGTTGCTGAACTACAACTCCCATCATCCCTAGCTATAATTCATTGTGACTGAGGATAATGGGAGATGTAGTTCAGCAACATCTGGAGTACCACAGGTGACGAAGGAGACCACCCAAGTTTTACTGCAGACCTGCTTTTTCTCCTAGTAGGGTTGGTCTGGTTCTTCTGATAAGCTTTGCTCTACTTTCTGGAATGATTATCCAAGGAATTGGTATGGTGGCACTGAAAAGCTCGATGGACTTGCAATAAAATATCAGAGTATTCTGCCAATTTGAATTGCCAGATACAAATACAAAATAATAAAAAATAAATAAAAATGGAGCGTGACAAATGCTTGAAATAGAACCTCACGAATTGAGATAGTGACATCCAGCCAGGTAGTTGAAAATTGCAGGCTTGTTTGTAGTGCTTCAGAATGCTTCTCTGACATGACCTTGGTAAGCTATAAGACTCCTTTGAGGTGGGTCAGTAGCATGGCACAGGGTATTGCAGGTGTGAGCTCTGGATCACAGTAGCTTGAGGTGATTTGAACTGGGGGCTTCCTTGTTTATAGGTCAGTTTTCTGAACCAATACACCACAATACCGTGTGCGTGCACACCAGGGTGGTGTAGTGGTGAGTGTTGGACTAGGACCGGGGAGACTTGAGTTCAAATCCCCATTCTGCCATGAAGCTCACTGGGTGACTCTGGGCCAGTCACTTCTCCCTCAGCCTAACCTGCCTCACAGGGTTGGTGTGAGGATAATCATAACTATGTACACCCCTTTGGACTCCTTGGAGGAAGAGTGAAATATAAATGTGTGTACTCATATTTACCCAAATAGAAGACAACCCTGAATTTAAGGCAACCCTCTAAAAATGTAGGTTATACCTAAATTTACCCCAAAGGAATAGCACTTTGCATGTAAGATGACTCTCCCCACAATGGCTCCAGACAAATTTCTAATATAAAAGAACTTGGAAAGAACCTAGATTTGGATTCAGGTAAATATAATATATAAACATTAAGGGGCGGAAAGTGAATAGGGAGTTGGAAAGCCCCCACTTCAGATATCCCCTTTACCATAAAACTCACTGAATAGCTGAGGATGAGCTGCTGTTTCTTTGGCCCTAACTCCTCACATATCCCCATATAAGCAGATATAATAACAGGGCTGTTCTATAATACTTTAAGAATGCATGTGAAGTAAACAAACAATGCAATATAGATGGCAAGGATGAGGTTTTCAAGTGAGATGCCTTTCAGAACTGTGCTTTCACCAAGGGATGGAATAACGAGTTTCACAAAACAGTAAGCAGAGCATAGTCAGAACTGTATCACGTGTAGCTGCGCTCTCAAAGCAGGACAGGTGCTGGGATTCATAACCTAGTTTCTGAAATGTTTCCTAGTGTAACAAATTCATCTCCTTGTGAGCCGTTTCACCTTATTTCTCTGAAATGCCAGTTTGCTTCAGTCATACATAACGCTGGAGAGAAGATCTGGCCACCTTTGTCTTTTAACCCAGTTTTCCCTAAAAGATTAGTACACAGTTATTATACTGACTGAGGTTTGTGGATTACGGGCATGTTTCCTTGTGCACAGCAAGATCTTGGCAGGAGCCTCTGACTCGACTACCATATACAGAGGCTAGATCTTGATAAGGGCCAGAGCAGATACGTGAGTGGCACGCATGGCCTAACTTGGGTAATGTTGAATCCCTATAAAAGTGGGTAGGAGTGGCTTTCAAGTGCATTGGGGCAGGTGAGAGGGTAATGCTGAGCCTGACCTCTCCCTGTTTTTCTGCTGGTGGGATTCAGTGACAGGAGGATTGCCTGCCCAAGAAAAGAAAGCCCACTAGGGACAGATGACTTCAGAGCAATAGTTGAGCACTCTGCCTGCTCTAATGTTTAAGCTGCCCCAACCCTCACTCTGTAGGTGGCCCCATTCTTGACACATGTGTCTTCTGCTGTGGCATCTAGCTTGATCTGAAGCTCTCCTAGAATGTTTTCCTTCTCTCTCTAATGTGAGCAGAGGCTGCTTCTTGTGCCTTTCAAGTTACTCCTGTTAATTGTACATAATGTACAAAAGTTAGGAGCATGGGAAGCTACCTTCTGCTGAATCAGACCACTGGTCCATCTGGCTTGGTATTGTCTACACTGACTGGCAACTGCTCCCCAATGCTTTAGTCGGGAATCTCTCCCAGCCGTACCTGGAGGTGCTGGCAGAGACTGAACCTGGGACCTTCTGCATGCAAGCAGATTCTTGTACCACTGAGCTATAGCACCATCCTCTAAAGGGAATATATTGCAGCAAAGAGCGCTCACATGTAATCACCCACCCAAATGTATGCTAGGGCAGAACCTGCTCAGCAAAAGAGACAATTTACGTTTACACAGCAACTAGCCTCAGAATTGATAATGAAGACATTGCAGTGGTGGATAGCTTCTGCCTTTTAGGATCGACCATCAACAGTAAAGGATCCAGCAGTCAAGAAATACGCCGCAGACCAGCACTTGGTAGGGTTGCCATGAAGGCCTTGGAAAGGATATTTAGATGCCGTGACATGTTTACACCTACAAAGATTAGAATCATTACTACTGTGACTGGAAGTCCTGAGGCCAGGAGAGAGCAAGAGAATTTTAAAATGTCAAGGAAAATTGGACCTATTGAACCGGAGTATACCGCCTCCGCCCCCCATGGAATTTTCTGTTAAATCTAGAATCTGTCTGATGTTTCTCCCTCTTCTTGTTCAGGGTCACACTGGCTGTGTCAACTGTCTTGAATGGAATGAAAAGGGAACGTAAGTATTTCTGATAATTTAGGATGAATGAATTCATAGCATAGCTTGCATCCAGGACAGAATGGAGGGGGTCCTGTAAGTGGGGTGGGTAACTGGCTTTATGCTGGGTTGCTTTCCCATTTGCTCAGCCAAATGGCCCGTGTGCTCTCTAGAACCCTGGGGTGCTCTGTTTGGACCCTGCTGAAGATGTTGGACTGCAGCTCCCATCATCCATGACCAGTCTTCCCTGCAACTGGAATCCCCAGGTGGTGTTGACTACAATTCCCAGAATTCCTAACTGCAGTGACCTTTGGCTGGGGATTGTGGCAGTTGTAGTCAACAACTTCTTGGAATCCCCGTTACAGGGAAGATAGTCCCTGACTATTGGCTACTGTGGTTGGGTATGTTGGGAGCTGCAGTCAAAAAAACAGCTCAAGGGCCCAAGTTGTGCAGGCCTTCTATAACCCATTTCCAAGGTAATATTTTTTAATAGTGTTAAAATAGATTTGGCAAACTCATGGCAGACCTGTATGGTGATAGGTAGTTGCCACAATAGCAACACAGGGCTACAGCATACTTCCGAACACCAGGTGCTGGGGGCAGTCAAAAGTAGACATCAGCCTAAGGTTCTGTTCATGAATTTCTGTATTTCTCTGGCATGCTACTGTTGAGAGAGGATGCTTGGCAGAGCAGGACTGATCCAGCAAGGCTCTTCTTACATTTGTGTTAATTCAGAACAATGCTATGGCATTCAGGAAAGGGCTAAATACTGCCAGGTAGGCGGAGTTATGCTGAGCGTGTAACGCTGTCAGCCACATAAGTTGAGGACTGCATAGTAAAACTTGGTGGACAGGTTCAGACATCATGCAGAACAGGGGCTTATTTTAAGTAAGGTCTTTCTATTACACCACAGATAATTGCCAAATCTCTGTCTCACCATATCATGGTTTGTTCAGGTCGTGCCCCTTCTCCTTGCCTCCCATGACCTAGGCTTGCCTCTCTATATGCAAGAACATAGGAACCTGGGCACATGGGAAGTTGTCTTAGACCTAGTCAGACCATTGGTCCATCTAGCTCAGTATTGTCTACACAGACTGGCAACAACCAGGGTTTCAAGCAGGAATCTTTCCCAGTCCTACCTGGAAATGCCAGGGAGTGAACCTGGGACCTTTTGCATACAAGTACGTGCTCTACCACTGAGGGGAATGTCATACAGCAGACAGTATTCTCATGTCACCCGTCCAAATGCAAACCAAGTCAGACCCTGCTTGGCAAAGGAGACAATTCATGCTTGCTACTGCAATACCAGCTCCCCTCCTGAACCCTGTAAGGGTGAAATTATTGAAACATACCAAGATTTAACCACTACTGTGGATTTAGACATCATGCAAGACCATGGGTAGGATGAACTAACCAACTTCAGACCTTGGGTTCAGATTGTGGTTTGACTCCCAAGAGTAAACCACAGTTTATCAAGTGGTGTGGGTTCAGATATACAAACTAGCCACAAAATAAGCCATGCTTCTACACCATGTCTGAACCTGCTAGGAGACTGGCTGTAAGTTGCAGCAAGTGGGCTACATTTCGGCATGAGAACTGTAAGATTGGTTGGTGGGATAGCTTGCTTGTGATTCAAGCCCTTGTATGCCCCTGGGGAAAGTATACACAGCTCTATTAAATGTCTGTGGGAAGCTCACCTGGCCAAGGGCACAGTTTCTATCAAGGGCTTATGGGGCCCAGTTGTCAGATGGCCATTGGTAGTTGTCTTGCCTTGTTCATGTTGATCTAGCTTGCAGAACAGTGGAATCGGCTTCGCCTCCTGAGTTCCCCACTGGACTCTGTAAACATAGGTTGCACCTAGTGTCTAAGTAGTGCTTGTATCTGAGGACTGATCACAAAAGACTGTGGAGAAAACTGTAAGATTCGAGTAGCTCTTGCAAATGGTCAGTGCAACCAGACGTGTAATGCTTTTTCTCCTTGGATTTCTCAGCTTGTTGGCTTCTGGCTCGGATGACCAGCACACAATTGTGTGGGATCCCCTACACCACAAAAAGCTCCTTTCAATGCACACAGGGCATACGGCAAACATATTCTCTGTCAAGGTGAGTGGACTTCAGGCTAGATGGTGAAAAGGAAAAGCCAGCTAGCCTCTGAGCCAGTGCAGTTTTGTAGCCCTGAATAGTCAAAGCTGAATTCATGGAGGACAGGTCTGTCAGTGGCTACTGGTCTTGATGGCTGTAGGCTACCAAGCTGAGAGGCAGGATGCCTCTGAATACTCGTTGCAGGGGAGCAGCAGCAGGAGAGAGGGCATGCCCACAGCTCTTGCCTGTGGACTTCTCAGAGGCATCTGGTGGCCACTGTGGGAAAGAAGATGCTGGACTAGATAGGCCTTGGGCCCGATCCAGCAGGGCTGCTGGAGCCCACTCCAGCAGAGCTGTTCATATGGATAATCCACACAGCCCCTCAGGGCCCGTATGGAGTTAAGTTTCCTCCTCACTAACTCCCTCCTGGAGGGAGGCCTCTTAAAGACCACTGAGTCCTGCTCCATTTCAGTGCCATCTTGGAAGGAGAGCTGCTGAGAGGTGTAGTCCATTCCCAGAACTTTCCCCATTGATTATTCTAAACCCTGTGGCCTGGGGCTTAGTCACCAGCACCCTCATAAAGAGGTACCCAAGCCTCCAACAGAATTCTTACATCTAGCATGTGAGACAGATTTTTTCCACTGTTGGGTCTCAGCTTTGAACACCCTGCCCCCTCAGATTTGTTCAGCCCCCTCAGTAAAGAGGGGCCCTTCTCAAGACATTCTTTTGAGGCCCTTCTCAAGACCTACCTTTTTTGCCAGGCTTTTGCCCTTTAATTTTTTAAAAAAATTATTGCTGCTGCTGCTGCTGTTAACTGCCTAGCATCTTTGGAGGAGGTGGTATACAAGACATTTTAAATTTATTTACATAGAGATAGACACACACACACACACACACTGCTTAGGCCATAAGGCCAGGATTCAAATTGCTGAATGTCCGTGTCCATGTGGGTCTGGGGAAATGGAAGACTTGATCCATTTATTCTTTTGTAGTAACTTATATAACAGGAAGAACTTTGGGGTTATATGCAGAATTTGTTTAAATTCACTGATACCAGGCCCTATATCTCAAGGAAAGCAGCCAACTTCTTAGTTTCTGCCATCAGTGTTCATGGCAAGCTGATATGATCTGAATTATCCCAAGTCCATGTTTTTGTGTTTGAGTGCCCCAAGAGCTTTTTATCATTGTTCTAACTACGTAATTTTTGTATCTCTAATATTTTTGTTATGGCTAAACAAATAAACTGATTGAATATCTTGTTTGTTTTTTCTTTAGTTCTTACCACATGCAGAAGACCGGATACTCATTACTGGGGCTGCAGATTCCAAGGTGCATGTCCATGACTTGACGGTTAAGGAAACCATCCATATGTTTGGGGATCACAAAAACCGGGTCAAGCGGATTGCCACAGCTCCCATGTGGCCCAATACCTTCTGGAGTGCAGCAGAAGATGGGCTGATCAGGTAGGAGGAGTGTTTTGCCCATCTATTCTGAAGTGTGATCAAGTGATAACTGCTTTAGCTCTTGATTCCGCCTGCCAAGAATGTGAGAGACTATATTTTCATGAGGATGTGAAGAACTCTCCAATAGGTATAAATACAACTCTCAAGCTTTGGAGGCTGGAGTGGAAAGATAACCATAACTATTACACTAGTTTCAGTTTGTAATTGAAGTATGAAGCTGCCTTATAGGAACATAGAAAACTGCCTTGTTCTGAGTCAGACTATTGGTCCATCTAGTTCAGTAGTGCCCACACTGACTGGCAGCAGCTTTCCAAGGTTTCAGGAAAGCATCTTTCCCAGCCTTACCTGGAGATGCTTTTTGAAGGATTTGGGATTGAAGCTGGGACCTTCCACATGCAGCTCTCCTCCTCTTATACTGCCAGGCCATTGGTCCATCAAACCCACTATTGTCCACTGTGATCGCAGTGGCTTTCTAAGGTTATTGGGTAGAAGCTCTCCCCAGACCTTCTGCCTAAGATGCTTCTTCTGGAAATACCAATGCCTGAACCTTAGAACATTATGCCAGCAAAGCAGTGTGCTCTGTAACTGAGCTACGTGTCTTCCTTTTTATCAAAGCAGACCATTATAAATAAAACACAGAATGTCAAGTTAGCTGATCAACAAAGCGTGGGGATGTCCATTTAACTTGCCCCTTTCTCATGATGGCTTGGGTTGTAGTTCCTCTAGCTGACCACTCCTCTCTTGTGATCACTTACTAACACTTTCTTTCATTCACTTTGTAGACAGTATGACCTGCGAGAGAACAGCAAGCACTCAGAAGTCCTGATTGATCTGACGGAATATTGTGGGCAGCTTGTGGAGGCCAAGTGTCTCACTGTCAACCCCCAGGACAACAACTACCTAGCAGTGGGAGCCAGTGGACCCTTTGTACGGATCTATGACATACGCATGATCCACAACCACAGGTAATGGGGACTAATGCCAGCAACTGGATGTGGCCAAATCTCCAAGTGGAAGTAGTGGTAGTGTTAAAATCCAGAAGGGAGGGAGTAAGTGTTCTTTAGGAGGCAGCAAATTCAAAGTAAGTTACAAATGCTGGAAGTGTAGCCCTATTAATCCATTGCAACAAACTGTGTGCCGCCTTAAGACTAACATCTGTTTAAATAAGTTACCATTAACCATATACTTGGTTAGGTGAATGCCAGGAGCTCCCACACTGAGATCTCATCTGGCCATGAGATGGTATAGTTAACTTTCCACTTCACCATAAATTAGCACTAATAGAGTTTGAATTAATACACCCAGGCCCTATCTATATGTTATGTTTGGCACACATACAATGTGTACAGTGCACACATATACTGAATTGTACACATGTATAATTATTCACCGGTTAGGTTAACCTGTAATCGGTATACATGTGCAGTAGTGCCCTTCCGATCTGTGTACCCTGCACTAAAGGGGACATGAATCAATTTTGAAATAAATGCATTTAGAGTCACACAGAAACATGTACATGTTTACACACAGCTGCTGAGGTGTACAGGTATAGGAAGCTGCTGTCTAGTGTGTCAGACCTTTGGCCCATCCAGCTCAGTGTTGCCTGGCAGCGGCTCTCTAAGGTTTCAGGCCGGAGTCTTTCCCAGCCCTACCTGGAGCTGCCAGGGGTTGAACCTGGGACCTTCTGCATGCAAAGCAGGTGCTCTCCCTGTGAGCTTCAGCACCATCCCCCAATAGAGCTCCGGAGTCATGAAGTGCAGACCTATTGCCTTAAGAATCTTCCAGATGTATCTGGTGTGTATGGCCCTTGGAATAGGGCATATTCTAGAAAAGTAGTCAAATGTTGCTTTGCAGTGAAAAAGAGAGGCACTGTAGCATCTTAAAAGGTTGCCTGATTCATTGTAGCACACACTTCCTCTGCAGTATGGTGGATACATGTGGGACACAGGCACACCCCAGTCTTGACAAGATGAGAGATGTACCCTTATTGCTTTTCTACTATGAAATGAAAAGACCACAGTAAAATATTGAATCCCCTTTGATATAGGTTTCATTTTAAGCATACACAGCCATCCTCTATAATAAAACGCTTGGTGTCCGTCCGTGGACGGACACCAAGAGTGTGTCCGTGCCTCCCTGGCCTGTTCTGCGCATGCGCGGAGCGCATGCGCAGAACAGAGCAAGGGAGACACGCCACCGGCACCCGGTGGCCATCTTGGGCGGCCAGAAGCGGCCGCCCCGAAGAAGCCGGGTGAGCGGCGCCAGGGGACACTGGCCGCCGCCGCCTTGGCCGGAGGACACGCCGCGGTGACAAGGGAGAGGCCCCGGGCAGCGGAGGGCCCGGCCGGGAGGGGTAAGGTGGTTTCGGAAGTTGGGAGGGAGGGAGGGTGGGACTTCGGCGGCAGCGTCGTCGTCAGAATTAAAAAAAAAAAAACAGTAAAGGGGAGAGGAAAAGGCTAGCGCCTGTTATTATAATGGGCTTCAAAATACTAGTTTCTGAATAAGGTTCCAGCACATACAAACTGCAATAAAGTCCTCATCCCCAACTGAAACTAAATATGATTATTGTGTAAGTGTATTTGCTTGCCCTTGTTACACTTGCCTCTGCATTGCCTCTTCTCCACTCTCTCTAGTCCCCCCCCCCCATTCCTGGAATTTAGATGTTAAAACTCCTGGGGACAGGAATCTAAAGAGAGATCTGAACCTAGGAGCTACACCATGTATGGTGTGAAATTATTTTTTGTGATAAGATTACTCTAAAATTGGAGCCAGTGTGGTGTAGTGGTTAGAGTGTTGGACTTGGACCAGGGAGGCCCAGGTTCAAATCCACACTCTGCCATGAATCTTGCTGGGTGACTCTGGGCTAGTCACTTCCTCTCAGCCTAACCTACCTCACAGGGTTGTTATGAGGATAAATATAACCATGGACACTGCTCTGGCTCTTTGAAGGAGAGTGGAATATAAATGCAAGTACAGGAGAACCTCATTATCTGCAGATTCATGTAGTCACGGTTGGGTAAAAGACACCCGTCCTCAGTATGCACGAGGGGAAACAGTGGGGGGAAACCCACTTTGACCTTGCTTATCCATGGGTCAGGGGTGGACAGAAATAACTGCGGAGGTCATTTCTGGCTGCCATTTTGTTCCTCAGAGCCACAAAATGACTCTGTTCAAGAGGAAAAAACAGGAAAAATTGTTGATTTATGGCTGATTTATGGGTATTCTGGGGCACTGCATGACTTGGGGGGAGCAGCAAAGCATGGTAAGGAGCTTCCCCCCATGTTTGCCCTCGAAATATGGTCAGTGTTCAGCCATTTTTAGCAAATTTTGAGCTGACCAGGAACCTCACCCTCACGATGCCATTGCCCTAATGTCTCAATATTCGTGCCGCTGCAGCAAGGAACAGAACCCCCCCAAATATTGAGGTCCTCCTATAAATAGTCTTAACTGTAGTTACAGACCTGAGAGAACGTTGGTGGTCTGAAATGTTCCTCCAGTAGATTCTGTCTGTTTTAAATGTAATGGCTCTAGTTTCCTTATTGTCCTTCTTGGTAGATTGGTGGGATGATGGGTTCAAAGCCAGAAGTGTAGTGTCCTCATTTTCAAAATAAAACTCTTCCTTCTTGTTAGAAAAAGCATGAAACAGAATCCCACAGCTGGAGTCCATACATTTTGTGATCGGCAGAAGCCCCTCCCAGATGGTGCAGCGCAGTACTACGTAGCAGGTATGGTGGCTTGGCTGGTGCCCACTTGCTGACGTTTTCAGGAAGATGGCTGGCTTGTTGAGGCGAAAGGGCCAGATCTAGCTAAGCTGGACTGGGGTGAAATGGCTCAGAAGTCATGGGGCCCTTCAGTTGTGGGTTGTATTTGCAGTAAGGTTGGAACATAGCAAGCTACATTATCCTGAGTCAGACATTTGACCCATATAGCTCGGGATTGTCTACAGCAGGACTGCACAACTTTGGCCCTTCTGCAGATATGGGAATACAACTCCCATTATCCCTGACTATTGGCTACTGTGGCTGTGCATGATGAAAGCTGCAGCGCTGAAGTTGTGCAGCCCTGCTCTACAGAGACTGGCCATGGCTCGCCAAGGGTCTTTCCCAGACCTACCTGGAAGTGTTAGAGATTGAACCTGGGACCTTCTGCATGCAAAGCAAATGCTCCTCCACTGAGCTACAGCCCCATCCCTTAAAACAATCAGGAAGCTGCCTAATGCCATATAGTCAGTCAACTGGGCCACCTCGCTCGGTGTTTTTGACACCGATTGGCAGTGGCTCTCCCTAGGTCTCAGGCAGGAGTTTGTCCCAGCCCTGCCTGGAGATGTTGGCAGGGATTGAACCTGGGACCTTCTGCATACAAAGCAGATGCTCTACCTCTGAGCTACAAGATTCACATATGCTCACTCATCCAAATGCAAACCAAGGGGAGCCCTGCTTTGCAACGGGGACAATTCCTGCTTGCTGCTGCAAGACAGGCTCACCAGTCTCCACCCCAGTTGACAGCCTGTTTCACTTGCTACCGAGGAGTGGTGCAGAAGTCAGCACAAATATGAGGTTATTGGTATGGTAGATTTAATGAGCTTTGATTCCATTAAACTGTACAGGTGAACTATGCTTGGATTTCTTTCCCATCCGCAGGACATCTTCCAGTAAAATTACCAGACTACAATAACCGGCTGAGAGTTCTGGTAGCTACATATGTCACCTTCAGTCCTGATGGCACTGAGCTGTTGGTCAACATGGGGGGAGAGCAGGTAGGAAGGACGATTGATCAATTGATGAGAAATTGGAGGAAGGGGTTCTTTGCTGATCATACACTTGGAGGCAAACTCAGGTTTGCTGTCACATAATAGCGGCATTCAGATGATCCTCCAAACCAGAGTTCAAAGGATCATGAGTAAGCATTGTGTGCATGCCTGCCTGTGTGCTCGTAGGAAGCTGCCTTCTACGAAGTCAGACCCTTGGTCTATCGAGCTCAGTATTGTCTGCACTGACTGGCAGTGGCTCTCCAGGGTTTCAGGCAGGAGTCTCTTTCCCAACCCTGCCTGGAGAGGCTGGTAGGGATTGAACCTGAGACTTTCTGCATGCAGAGCAGATGCTCCTCCGCTAAGCCACTTGCACGCAACTCCATCCTCCCACCCCATGCGTGGGATTTAATTCCTTCCCACTTGAAGCGAACTGGCTTGGTCCAAGCAAGAAGTAAGGAACTAAGCCTGATGCACCAGGGGCAAGGCTCAGCATTTTCCAGAAAACGTTTTAGATGATCATCCGAATGCACCCATGCGAGAACTGGCCCTCCGTCACACATTAGCAGCTGAACATACTAACTGCTTCCATTTGAGGTATGCCTGGTGGCTGATCCAAGAGGGCACCTTCATACTGCACATTTTCTTGTGGAGGACATTGTCTTCTACTAGAAATATGTACATGGTGTTGGATGCACACGCATGTGACTTTTAAAAACTGATTGTCTCAGACTAACTTTTTTTAATGTGGATGCCTTATTCCTTGTTATAGCTCGTCTGCACCAACATCAGCTCACTGTCTTCTTTGATCTTCTAGGTTTACTTATTTGACCTGACTTACAAGCAGCGGCCATATACTTTTCTCCTGCCAAAGAAATGCCACTCCTCGGGAGGTAAGTGTGTGCCATAATGCCCTAGGATTTAGAAGAGGGCCTCCAGCATCACTGTGTTTTGCATGGAGCACAACCCTCAGTGGGGTAGAAGTGCCCAGTCTGGGTAGAGAGCCGGACGCACTTCCAATCAGCAGTCATAAGAATGACAACATTAAGGTAGGAGGTGGGGAACGTGATCATGTGGAAGGCAGAAACTGGGTAGGATGGCTCTTCCTCATACCTTGGTGAAATGCTGGGGGCAAACTCTGGGTAGGGCCCGCTCATCCTACCCAGCTGCCACCCCTCACACAGTCACACTCCCTGCCTCCTACCTTAGTGTTTGTAGTTCGTGCAGCTGCCAATCAGGAGCATGCTCAGCAATCTTATCCAGGCTAAGCACTTCTTTTGCCCTGCTGGTGGTTGTGTGAGCAAGCCCCTTGTGTGTGCCCCATAGGCAGGTGTGTGCTCCATAGGCAAGCCCCTTGTGTGTGCCCCATAGGCAGGTGTGTGCTCCATAGGCAAGCCCCTTGTGTGTGCCCCATAGGCTAGTTGGATTCCTCAGATGGGGTCTTCCTGTGCCAAACAGTCTGCAGGGGCAGGCTGTGCTGTTGCTTTAAAAGCCATGGGATGGCAGAAGATGGTGTAGAGCATTAAGTTGGGCTCTCAGGGGCTAATGGTATGTACGCAGTGTCCCAAACCTGTTTTAGAGCAATAAAACCAAGTGTCTATAATGGATAGAAGCTTGCTTGCTTATTGGGCGGAGGGGCGGGGAGGGCTGAGAGAAGTGTATGAAGCAAAGCCTAGTGGCTTGGAATAATCAATAATGATAAATAAAACAGCACAGCAAGGCCTTCTTTTCCCCAGTGCTGCTTCTTTTCACAACATTGCTGGCAACTTATAATAAGGCTTCTAGATGTGTGTGGTCCCCCCCCCTCATTTGGATTAGTGGGGGAGTAGAACTGAGAGCGGTGTACTCTAAATTTTTTTTTTTAATCTGTGTATGGAATGAGTTTTGTTCTGGGCAGCCGTATCAAGGCAGTGTGTGCACACGTTCAGAATGGGGCCTTCCTGAATCACCCTGAGCAGGATCTAAAATTAACTGAGCGGACATCCAAAAACGTGTGAGTGGGTGCACATGCACACGCCTTAGAGGGAACACTGATTGAGAGAGGTGCAACTAATCAAAGCACCAGACCCACACATTCATGCCATTGGTAACAGATGAATTCATAGTGATTTTTGGCAACATCTACCCCCCCCCCCCCCGAGATGGAAAATAGGTGATAGCATTGTTGCACTTACAGCTTTCTGTAAAGCTGTACAGTCCCTTCTTTATCCCTACCCCCAAAACCATTAGGGTAAAATCAGTTGTTTTTGTGCAGAGGAAAGGGTTAGGGTCACATGAACAAATTGTTATATTCCCTCCATGGAATAATCTTTGGAGGACACTCCTGCCAATTTTCTTTTTCTCTGACACTGATACAATTGTATAGTGGTTCCTGTGTTCTTAAAAGCTTTTGAAAAACCATTGCAAATCTGACTGCTGCAAGCCCAGTGGTCAGGAAAATAAAAGTATGATGACACACTAAAAGTATTGCAATACTATCGTCTATTTTCCATGTCTGGGGTGTACACCTTGTCAAAAATCACAATGAGCCTCTGTCCCCCACCCCAGTAGTACTGACCACCCCACCTGGCTCATGCTAGAAGTTGAGATGTATCAACACTACAAACTTCAATGGGTTTAATGGTCATTCCTTCTCTCAAGGAAGCTCTCAGTGCCATAGTTGAGGGGTGAGGGAGAATTCCTCTCCATGAAACGTCAGCACTTTTACCAAACTAGGATTGCTTAGGGAAAGCCATCCATGCTAAACTGGTGTAAAACTGACCACTTGTAATTTTAATGTAGATATTCCCTCTCACATCTCAGCAAGCATTTCAGAAAAAGCACAGTATAACTGCAGCATGCCACTTGAGGGAGCTCTTGCCTGTATCTTCACCCCCCACTGATGCTGACAGAATGGGTGATCTCCACAGACTAAAACAGTGGCTGCCTGACATGCAAGAAAACTCAAGAGTCCTTGCAAATCCTCCAGTAGCAGAAGGCTGCTAAGAACATGGGGAGCTTTCTTAGACTGAGTCAGCCCTCTGGTCCATCTAGCTCAGTATTGTCCACACTGACTGGCAGCATATCTCCAGAGTCTTAGAGCTATCTTTTCCTAGGCCTACTTGGAGTTGCTAGGGATCGAACCTGGGACCTTCTGTGTGCAAAGCAGATGACCTACCACTGGGCTACAGGCTCCATTCTACCAGGTTGTGCAGGGCACCTTGGTTTCTGATGGCGTGTGGCTGTGATCTCTGCTAAACCATTGGAAGGCCAATTTCAATGGGTTCTGTTATGTTCCCTCCCTCCCAGAACAGATGTGAATCTGTTTTTCTGGGGTCCTTTAGCCTCAGTCAGGTACAAGTTCTATTGACATCTGGTAATGGCCAATCAGAGGACTACTATCCATGCGCCTGATCTGGGCTGCAGCTGTCAACTGCTTGGTTAGAAGGGATGCAAACCATCTTATAACTCTTGTTTAAACTGAATTGTGATCCTGGCTTGTATTGCTGCTAGTTAATATTGATTTTGTTAAGCATTTTTGCGTGTGTGTGTGTGTGTGCACGCACACACATACACACACCCACACCCATTCAGCTAACAAGTCTGCCAGAGTAGCCCACTTAAAATCAATAAAACACATTAACTTGATACAGAATCTTTCCCCCCAAACCTTGTTAGCAGCATATGGTTCTACTGACCTCCTGAGGGCGGAGGGTGCTCAGTCCTAACTGAAGAAGCAGCAGCAAGTAGAGATGGCGATACTTGGCCTCAATGACTCGCCCCGCCACGATACTCTTCTGCACATCATTATAGCAGGGCTGGCTTTGCCTGTGGTTGGGGACAGATGATAGTTGACTTTTTTGAATTGGATAGGGCCAGCTGGATAGGGCCAGTTGCTGTCCCCTTGCTAAATAAAGAGAATCACCACTTTTAAAAGGTGCCTTTAAAAGCCTGCAAAAATCTGTTGGAAATGGTAGTGAAGCAAAGAAAGTATCCCCTGGCTGACCTGAGGAAAATTACTCGAAGAAGTCCCATTGAAACTAAAAGGACAACTTGAGCAATGCTAAACTTGTCCTTTTAACTTCAATGGGATTACTGTGAGTCATTTTCCTGATCATGTATGTCTCTGTCCCCAGTAGTCTGGAGGCATATTTTGGGAGGCTCATGTATGTATAGTCATGACTGGATAGTTAATGACCTGCTCACTGCAGTCTCCATTGTTTGCTGGGTGGATGCTTGTATAAATGTACAATTATAAATTGCATAATCTGTGTACACTCATGGCCTG
This sequence comes from Hemicordylus capensis, assembly GCF_027244095.1. Classification (NCBI taxonomy): domain Eukaryota; kingdom Metazoa; phylum Chordata; class Lepidosauria; order Squamata; family Cordylidae; genus Hemicordylus; species Hemicordylus capensis. Next base: position 12,029,487 of record NC_069663.1, read on the forward strand.
GGCCCAAACGGGCACTTAGCACAAGGCCACAGTTCTGATGCACATCTAGGGAGCTCTAATGCCTGTCAGACCTCTGGTCAGCCCCATGTCAGACATACAGAAACTCCATCCACCTGCATCGTAGCCTTTGAACTCTCTGAACCAGTAGGTAAATACTGAGTATGAAATGCTTTGAACGAAGGACCATTGGCTAGATGGGTTGTTGGTTCCATCCAGCAGGGCTGCTCTTGTTATCCAGCTAGAAGTGCCAGGGGCCTCTGGGATGCCCACAAGCAGACCCTGAAGCTTTTCCATGCTGTTGCCCCTTCTGTAATGAGTATTCAGTGGTATCCTGCCTCACTTCACTATTTTTCAAGTGGCAAAAAACCTTCAATATGAGAGCCATTTCCCACTGTGCTGATCTCCACACAGTACTGCGTTTTTCTCAGTGTTGGGTGGACCTTTTAAGAGAGACTGAGCCCTCTCTTAAGATCTCCATGGGGAAAGTGCTGGGAAGGGCTACATTTCTCAGCACTCCACGTGCACCTTCCAATATGGTGCAGGGGCTCTAGGAGGCTCCGTTTCCCTTAAAGGACAAAGCGCAGCACTGCACAATGAGAATGATAGTCTCCACATAGGGCCAGGGGGACTGTGTAGAGTATTGAGCCGAGGCTGAAGCTTCACACAGACTCAATACATAATGAGTCAGTGGGTTGCATTTAAGATTGATGGGGACCACCACTGACCTTTGGGCAATGAAGAATACTACATTAAGCTATGAAGACTATAGACCTACCCTTCTCCATGAATTGGTCCAATCCCCTTTCTATTGCCATCTTTTTTCGCATTTTAAAATTTTATTGGTTTTTACAATATCTTAACAATCCCATTACATTTAATTAAGTAAATGTTGACTTCCCGCTTACCAATCTGCACGGTTCATATTGGCTATACAAATCTACCATTGCTATAATAATTCAAAACACATATACTCCACATTGCAAACTCGATTTTACCCTACCCAACCTGCTGCTGTTACTAAATTTCAAACCCTGCTGAAAGGTCCATATTGGAAAAATAGTTCTTTAAGTAAAATAAGAATGGCTCCCAATCTTCTTTGAAACATTCCAAGTTTCCATCCCTTATAAGTGCTGTAAGTTTTGCCATCTCAGCATATTCCAAAATTTTTATCAACCAATCTTCTTTTGAGGGCATTTTATTATCTTTCCATTTCTGCGCATATACTATTCTAGCCGCCATGGTTGCATACATAAAAAATGTTAAGTTTCTTCTGGAGAACTCTCCTTGTGTTTATTCCCAGCACTAAGGATTCTGGCCTCTTAGGAAATGTCACTTTTAAAATTTTTCTTCAACTCATTATCCTATATAATAAAAGGCTAAGTGAGTGGCCGTGGCCTTGGAATGTTGGGGATCTGCGTCCCTGCCTCCCTGGGCTGTTCTGGGCCTGCGCAAAGCGCAGGCCCAGAACAGCCCAAGGGAGACAGGACCGCAGACACCAGTGTCCCAAAGCCGCGGGCGGCCATTAGACAGCAAACACCCGACCTCTTGCCACAGTCCCATGGGCGGCCATTACGGGCCAATCGCTGCCCGCCCGCCCGCTTTGGCAACAAACACCCGACCTCTCGCCGCGGCCCCACAGGCGCCCATTACGGGCCAATCGCTGCCCGCCCGCCCGCCACCACCACCCCGGACCCACCGGCGGCCTTTCCGCCCAATCCCCGGTCCTCTTTTCAAGCCCCCACGGGCGGCCACTTCAATCCAAATGCTGCCGCTGGCCCCCCGCCCACCCTCCTTCCTGACTCCTGCGTCCCCGGTCCTCCTTTCACAGCCCCACGGGCGGCCATTTCCACCCAAATACTGCCGATGGCTGCCCTCCCTCCCTCCCGAGTCCTCCTTACCCCGGCCATGTCCGTCGGGCTGAAAGCTACTGCATTAAAGAGAAAAAGAGGAGCTCGCAAGCAGAGCTCCTCTCTTTGCAACGGCTCTGCCCGAACTGACACTCTGGCCATGAAGGACGCAATAGGCGTCCTTTGCGTCCAAACTGACAGTACGGGCAGAGGCTTTGCAAGAGAGAGGAGCTCTGCTTGCGAGCACCTCTCTCCCACTGACATTAGGCAGTTCTTGGGCGAAGGACTCTCCTCATGGGAGGGCAGCCGGGAAGACAGTGGTGACGGCTCCATGGGCCAATTGCGCCCGGAAAAATATTCTAGACCTTCGGAGGAAGGGCGGCCGGGAGGGCAGCGGAGCAGGCGGCAACGGCACCATTTCCATGGGACGATCTGGACTTTAATACTGTGGGGAGGGGGGTGGGGGGAGTACCACACAAGCACACACACACCCCCTTTGCTTAATTATTTACTATTTGTGAAGATGACTGTAATTGTTCAAAATTATAGAACTTTCCAATACTACTTTGCATACTGTGCAGACATCCACAGCTCTGAGATGTGCATGTACTGCTTGCAAGCCACTCCAAAGTGCAACCACTCTGGGGCCACTAAGCAATACATAATTCTAATTGTGATGGTACTCTCATTTTTCCCAATGGGTGTGCAAAACAGAGAAAGAGAGAGAGACAGACAAAAAAATAGACAGACAGCAAAAGACAAAACAAGGAATGAGGGAGGGAGACAGAACTCTAGAGAAAAGAAAAGAAATAAAGAAGGAAAAACAGAGAAAAGAGAGAGATGGGAAAGAAAAGAACAAAATAAACAAAGAGAGAGGAAGGGAAAATAAGAGAGATAAAAGTGAAGAACAAAGGGAAAAAACAAAAGATAGAAAAAGAGAAAAAGGAAAACACACACACACAAAACCCCCACAGAACACACCCATTATAGAAAGAAGAGAGAAAAAGAGAATGAAGAGAATAAAACATATAAAAAACAAAACAAAGATAGAAGGAAAAGGAGAACAAGAAAAGGAAGGAAAGGAGAGAAAGGAAGAGAGACAGGGACAAAAAAAAGTAAAAGAAAGGAAGAACGCTTAAAGGGTGGGGGGGGGAAGCTAGCGCCCGTTATTATAACGGGCTTAAAAATACTAGTATATCATATCCCAAAAGGCCTTAGCCTTCCCGCATGACCACCACATATGAAAAAAGATTCCTTCACATTGTCCACATTTCCAACATTTGTTTGGAACATTTTTATACATTAATGCTAATTTTTTCGGTGTCAAATACCACCTGTGCATCATCTTATAATAATTTTCTTTTAAAGTATAACATGCAGTGAACTTTAAATCAGTTTCCCATAATTTTTCCCAAGCTGCCATATCTATATTATGACCCACATCTTGAGCCCATTTTATCATAGTCGTTTTAACCACTTCATGTCTTGTCTTCTCCAAAAGCAACAACTTATACATCTTAGAGGCTACTTTTTCATCATTTTCACACAATTCCTTCTCGAATCTCGACATTTGATGTATTGCCATCTAAGCTTTTGCCACATCTCATGCCAGTGAACTCAATAACGTGACTGTGCACCATGTTAAGAAATACCTTTCTCTTTTCTGTCCTAAGTTTGTTACCACTTTGCTTCATTGTATGACTTGGAGTTTCTCCTTACTGAAAAGTCCCCAATGTGTGAGTTTCTCCTCCCAGGAAATGTGCTCCACCTCCCTAGTTATTTTGGCTGCCTTTTCTGCACCTTTTCCAGCTCTGTCCTTTTTGAAGTGAGTAACCAGAACTAGTTACTGGTTACTCATCTCAAAAAGGACAGAGCTGGAAGAGGAGCAGAAAAGGCAGCCAAAATAACAGTTTGTGGGGAGAGGAGAGGTCAACATCTGTTGCTATTTGGTTTGTATTTGACGCCTTCCGCCAAGTGCACACAAGACGCTTGCGCATTATTTCTGGATTATGCTTGGCTTGTGTTTACAATTCTCAGAGGTGCAGAATGGGAAGACATCCACCAATGGCGTGTCAAATGGCATCCATCTCCACAGCAATGGCTTCAGGTTGTCCGAGGGCCGAGCGCACATCAGGTAAGGCGACACCGTTGTCTTGCTGGTAGTGTCTGCTGTGCACCCCTCTTCTGAAAGGTAATGCAGCAGGAAAATCTCTTTTCTAGCAATGCAAATGTGACCCAGAAAGTGCAAGTAATCCACAGGAGAAAGTAAGAACCAGCTGGGCTAAGAGCTGTGCCAGAAAGTAGTAGTAAAACCAGGATCCGCTGTGCCCCCCCCACCACCACCACCTTGGCCTGCAGAAATTGCTCTTGAACTGGGGGTGGGGGATAAAAACATAACAGCTCTGCTGGATCAGGCCCAAGGCCTACCTAGTCCCACATCCTGTTTCCCATAGTGGCCCACCAGATGCATCTAGCAAGCCCCCAACCAGGAGATGAAGGCGTGTACCAGTTGCAGGCATCCCCTGCAGCTGGTACATATAGGTATGCAGCCCGTTCTACGAGGGCAGATGTGGTGACAGGAACACTTGCCTCAAGTGACCTCCTCAAGGTTGACCTCAGTATATTGCACAAGGCACTGAAAAACCCTCTGGAGCTAATGGGTGCGGATGCAGAGTCACGATGAGCTAGATCTCTATTCTGCCCTTGCTTAAGGCCTCATAGGAGGTACCCTCTCCCTGTCTGATCCTTGCAGCAGCTCGGTTTGGTAGATTAGGCCAAGAGATGCTGACTGGCCCAGGGTCACCCAATAAGATTCATGGGTTAAGGGAAATCGGGACCTGGAGCTACCAGCTCCTAGTCTGGTCCTCTACTGGCTCTTCCCAGGACTTTCCAAAGTTGCTTGCTGAGGGAGGGGGGTGGGTTTGCTGCCCGAAGTGACTGCTGCATGCTGGGATGTGCAGCTTGCTGCACAGTTGTCCCTGCAGGGAAGGAGAGACTTCTACTGGCTGCTTCTGCCTCCCGGTCTCGCCTTCTCTGAAGTGTGTGCCTCTTTCAAAGGGCTGGGCTGCTGCCCCACAATACCTTGCTGCCTGTGTACTATCACCCCAGCCCATCCCTTTCCACTTCCATCATGTTCAGGCAGAATAGTGCCACAGGAGTCACTGTGGTAGTGGGGCCAAGTACCGGCACCATACCAAGAAGAACCATCAGTGCTGCTTGTATCACTGGCTGGAAAGCAGTACTTTAACCTTTGCATCGCACGGCCTCTCAAGTGTGTCTCTTCTCCTTCTTCTGTTGAATCCCCACAGCCAGTCCCTATGCCTACAGGACAGTGACCTTCTCTTGTCTGCTGCCACTCCAAACTGATATCTAGGGGTGCTGAGGAGCAGGGAGAAAGGGCTGGATATCAGTTCTGACGGGCGGCAGCCTGTGTGATGCCTGGTGAGGCATGTGCCGCTGAGCCCAGCACAGGCCTGCAGCAGAAGGCATGGGGGAGGCCAGGCACCCCAGCAGCAGGGGAGTGGGGTCTGCATGGGCCACCCACGGGCCACGCAACGAAGAACGCTGATATAGGCTGATGGGAGAAGGGGTTTGGGGAAAAGAGGCTGGGGCTCTGGTACCTCTCTCCTTTAGAAATTAAGGATCTCTTTGAGCCAATGTACCTTCCTGGACTGGCTTGATGGGACATCTGTGGCCCAAGCTTCTCAGCCAGAAGGTTCCGCTTCCGTAGGTGGCTGCCATGGCTCAAGTGTACAGTGTCACCTTCCAGCTTTCCTTGTCCCTGCAGCCCACAGGTGGAGCTTCCTCCATACCTGGAGAAAATCAAGCTGCAAGCCAACGAGGCTTTTGCTTGCCAGCAGTGGACTCAAGCCATCCAGCTTTACAGCAAAGCTGTCCAGAAGGCCCCCAGCAACGCCATGCTGTACGGAAACAGAGCTGCTGCCTACATGAAGCGCAAGTGGTGAGTGAATGAGAACCCCTTCTGGGAGCCTTAAGGAACTGAGCCCCGGTTCCCCTCTAGCACGGGGCCAAGGGAGGAGACCGGAGGGATGCCTTCTCCCTTCCTTGGGGGAGAAGAGCCACTCTTGCAGCAGAGAGCACAAATTGTCCCCTTTGCTAAGCAGGGCTTGCCTTGTTGCCCATTTGGATGGTTGACTACATGTGAGCTCAGTCTGCTCTCAGGGATTTCCCTGGGGTGGGGCCATAACTCAGTGGTAGAGCTTCTGTTTCCATGCAGAAGGTTCCAAGTTCTGCCCCTAGCAGCGCCTCCAGGTAGGGCTGAGAGAGACTCCTGCCCGAAACCTCGGAGAACTACTGCCAGTCAGTGTAGGGAGTACTGAACTGGATGAACTAATGGTCTGAGTTGGTAGAAGGCAGCTGTCAGTGTTAACTGATTATGGTAGGGGACAGGGCTGTAGCTCAGTGGCAGAGCATCTGCTTGCAAGCAGAAGGTCCCAGGTTCAATCCCTGGCAGCATCTCCAGGTAGGGCAGGGAGAGACTCCTGCCTGAAACTTCAGGGAGCCACTGCTGCTCAGTGTAGACAATAGATAGGCCAGTGGTCTGATTCTGTATGGGGCAGTTTCCTATGTTTACTGGATCCCAGAATACTGGCCTGTCGCCTCCATGGGTAGCTCTTAATGCAGTTGCTAAAGCCACCCCATGGGCTGCCTGCCTAGAAGCCAGTTATGCTGACTCCTCCTGGCTCTGGTGTTGCCTTCTTCCAGCACCTTGGCCCTCCTAACAGCAAGAGTCTCATCCTCCATTTCCCTGAAGGGAGAAATTTTGCAAGCGGCCACACACAGCTTGTTGCTTACTGTAGGAGAAAAAAAGCCGGGTGGTATACATGCCAAGGGACATGTGAAGCCTTTAGGAGAGCTGGGAGGAAACATGCTTGTGGGTTCCCTGTCACCACCTCGAAAGAATGGTGGGGCGAGAGATGGGAGCAGCCCCCTAAGTTGTCGGGATCTGACTTATCGTTGCAGGGATGGGGATCACTATGACGCCCTGAGAGACTGCCTGAAGGCCATCTCCCTGAACCCCTGTCACCTGAAGGCTCACTTCCGCCTGGCTCGCTGCCTCTTTGAGTTGAAGTATGTCGCAGAAGCCCTGGAGTGTCTGGATGACTTCAAAGGAAAGTTCCCCGAGCAAGCGCACAGCAGTGCTTGCGATGCCTTGGACCGGGACATCAACACAGCCCTTTTCTCGAAAAGCGATAATGGTGGGGACCAGCATGACCGTGGGTTCCCCTTCTGCCCTGAGGGTTAGCAATGGCTAAATCGCCCCCCCCATTCCTAACTTATCAAGCTGCTTATTCATACTTACCCAGCAGTCCTTTGTCCAGGGTCTGGCTTTCTGTGTGCTGTCTGTTTTCCCTAATGGCATAAACATGTTTCTATTGCTACTACTGTTATTACTATTGCTACAAGGATTACTGGAATTCCTGTTATTACTTCAGGATAGGGAGGGATGGGGGAACAGCAAGGGGGTGGGGATTAAACCCTGCTTTCCCAGCAGAGTGATTCAACTTGGAGAGCCCCTGGCAACTGCATTTAGAAGAAATTAACAGATGAGAGAGCCAGTCATAGTGCTCTGGTTTGCCTAGTTTCCTCTGATTGGAAGATGAGGCTGGCCTGGACCTGGAAGCTGTGCATTCAAACCCCAACTCCGCTGTTAACTCCTTGAGAGGCCTCAAGGAATTTGCTGTGTGACAACCTCTGTTTCCCATCTGCAAAACTAGGGAATTTTAGTCATCCCATGATCCCATCTTTGCAGCAACCCTGTAAAAGGCTAAAAAGGGTTTCTGTTGTCTTGAAGCCCGAGAAGTCAGCGCCGTAACTTTGTATTTCCTTTTTAGCGGAGGACAAGAAAGGGAGCGGCCCCATCTGGCTGCGAGCCAACGGACGCAAAGATTCCATCTCGGAAGATGAGATGGTGCTGCGAGAGCGCAGCTATGACTACAAGTTCCGATACTGCGGCCACTGCAACACGACCACAGACATCAAGGAGGCAAACTTCTTTGGCAGGTATGTGGATCTCTCGCAAGCTCAAGGGTGAGATTTCTGTTGCATAGGGTTGTGTCTGCAACCCTCTACATGGCCCTGCTTGGATACCAAACGGTCTTTTGGCTTCCAGAGGCTCAGCCTTTGAGAGGCTCCCTCTTCTGAAACAGCCGGGCCAACCTCCATATCTGTGGCTGGTGTTAGACACTTTGGGTACAGCTTTTTGCGCTCCATTTATAGAAACATAAGTTCAGCTAATATAACGGCTGCCTTATACCGAGTCAGACCCTTGGTCCATCTAGCTCAGTATTGTCTACACTGACTGGCATCAGCCTCTCTGAGGTTTCAGGCAGGAGTCTTTCCCAGCCCTACCTCGAGATGTTGCTAGGGATTGAAGCTGGGACCTTCTGCATAGAGAGCAGATGCTCTACCCCGGGCTAGGGCACCACGAACAAAAATTTATATACTGCTTTTTAACAAAGTTTCCAAAGCAGTTTACATTGAGGATAAATAAACAAATAAGAAACACCATCCCCTAAAGGGAATATATTACAGCAAAGAGCGATCACATGTAGTCACCTACCCAAATGTATACTAGGGCGGACGCTGCTGTCCACCTGTGCTATGGCCCCATCCCCTAAAAGGAATGTTTTACAGCAGACAACTTTAACAAGTAGTTGCCCATCCAAATGCATCCCAAGGTGGCCCTGCTTAGTAAAGGGGACAATTCATGCTCGCTGTCACAAGAAGTGGTAGCCAAAGTGAATATTGGGGGCAGTCTTTGCCTGTACAAGCTACTCTTTGAGGTTGACATTGGGAACTTCTGGAAAGATGTGGCTTGCCCTCCTTCCATGGCTAAAGGCTTTTGTGAGATCTGCAGTTTGATGTTGAGGCACAAATGCTGGCCGCCTCCGCCTCCTCCTCCTCCCCCCTCCCTCTCTCCCTCCTCCTCTTCAGATTAACACAAGGTTGGTTCCAAAGACTCAGTAACAGACTCTGGCCGTTTATGAAGTGTGTTCTGTTGATAGTACTTCCAGTGATGGAGGGACCGGGGAAGCAACGGGGCGACAGGGAGGTATGCTGCCGCCCCGGCAGTCCCTTTGCAAAGGAAGTGCCTGCGGGGGGGGGGGGGGAAGCGGAGGGAAGGGTAAGTGTAGCCTCCTCCACCTTGCCTCCGAACTTCCCCCGCCCGGTTCCGTGCACATCTTTAGTGACCTGCATGCTGCAGTCGCTTCTCCCCTCGTTAAAATTCTGCTGCAGGTAGCAATACTCTTCACAAACTTGGCAATGCCTTGGAGCAGGAAACTGTGAAGCCAGGACCAGTTTACACAACTGCCAACTGAAAAAATCCTATACAGAGGCTGAACTCTGGGTTTTCCAACCTGTGGGCTTGTTGCTTAACAATCCGCCTCCGTCCCTTAAAACAGGCCGTTCCCTCCCTCTTGCTTCTGCTGACCACTTCACTGCATCCCCCAGTCTCTGCCTCATTTCCCCTCCTTTTTATCTTCTCCAGCAATGCGCAGTACATTGTCAGTGGCTCCGACGACGGCTCCTTCTTCATCTGGGAGAAGGAGACGACCAATCTAGTGCGGGTGCTGCAGGGTGACGAGTCGATCGTTAACTGCCTCCAGCCCCACCCGAGTTACTGCTTCCTGGCCACCAGTGGCATCGACCCCGTTGTACGGCTGTGGAACCCCAGGCCGGAGGTAAGAGCAGAGGCGGGCTCTGGGTGGCTTCTCTGTTCTTGGTCAAGCCTTCTAACCACTGCACTGATTCTCAGTTGCATGACACTTGTGATTCCTTGTTTCGGAACTTGAACTTATTTTCAGATCCTGATCACTGCTGCTTGTTTTCCAAAAGTAGGCAGAGTTCAAGGGCTCAGGCACAGGACAAGGAAAGACTTCTAGGCATTCCCATTGAGTTATACAATGAAGTTTCCTGCTAGTTTATAAAAAATAATTTAATATTTAATAATAATATATTATTAATAATAAAATAACAAACGATAAAGCAGAGGATTGAAAAGCAATGAGTGCCTTTCTTCATGTTGCTTTAGAAGGCCTGCTTTTGGAAACTGGATTTTATGGAACTCATTGCCATAAAATGTGATGAGAACCCCTGGCCTTGGATGACTTTTTAAAGGGCGTGATTACTACAACAAATATTTATATACCACTTTTCAAGCGAAGTTCTCAAAGCAGAGAAATAAGATGGTTACCCCCAAAGGGTTCACAGTTGAAAAAGAAACACAAGGGAGACACCACCATCAGCCACTGGAAGGATGCTGTGCTGGGGTTGGGCAGGGCCAGTTGCTTTCTCCTTGCTAAATAGAAGAGAATCGTAACTTTTATTTTATTTATTTGTTCGTTTTCTATGCCGCCCTTTCAAAAACAGCTCAGGGTGATTTACATTAGAACAAAACAATTAAAATCAAGTAACAGTTAAAAACAAGACTATAAAACACCATAAAACACTTACTTACTTGCTTATTTATTTCGATTTCTATATCGCCCTTCCAAAAATGACTCAGGGCGTTTTACACAGCGAAATAATAATAAATAAGGTGATGTTTTAAAACAGTTAAAACATTCAAAACAGTTTAGAAACCCTGGAAAACCAGGTTAAAGCAGGTTTAAAAGGTGCCCCTTTGCTTGGTGAGCCTGAGTAGACAAATGCATGACCTGTAGCACTATCCATGTCTTCTACCCAAGTTCAGAAATGGTGTGCCTGCTGTGCTTGAGGCCCATCCTTACCTCCCTGGGGTCAAATCCAGTCACTATCCAACACTGTCCTCTCTAGCAGAGGTAGCTCATAAGCCCCTTGGTGGAGGCGGAGGCAGCTCTGCTTGGGTTTGCCCCGCAGGAGTGGCCCTAAGGCAGTCCGATGTTCCCCTTCTTCTTGTTCTGCAGGGCGAAGCACTGAACGGGCGCGTGGTGGAAGACATGGAAGGCGCCTCCCAGGCCAACCAGAGGCGGATGAATGCCGACCCATTGGAGGTGATGCTGTTGAACATGGGCTACCGGATCACAGGACTGACCGGTAGTGGGGCCGGAGGCTCGGATGACGAAGACAGCTCCGAGGGGCAAGTCCACTGCCGGACCAGCTAAAGCTGAATTGCTTCTCCTTCCCGTAATTGTTCTTTTTGTTTTGTTTGAAGGGAAATCTAGTCTGCTCAGTTTGAACTCTGACGAACGACTGCACTGTTTCACACTATGCACAGAGTAGGACACGCCAGCGGGGGCAGGAGTGGCTTTGTTGTTAAACTGCTGCTACCATTTCTTCCCCCCTCCCTCACCTTCTCTCCCTTCCACTGTTGAGCAGCATGGTAACGCAGCCCGCTGGATTTTGCCTCTAGCAGACTTTAGTCTGTGCAAGGATTTCTCTCTTGCGTTGTCTGTGAGCAGTGTAAAGCTGGTAACCATTCCCTCCTCCGGTGCTGCTGCATGGCCTGGAAGACACGGGGGGACAATTACCTACATGAATGCGTTTTTTTGCAGAGAGGATGTTTAAAAACTCAATAAAATATAAACTAGGGCAGGGATTATGGAATGACGTTTTAATGCAGTGATCTCTGTCTCCGAAGCTTGGCTTGCCTGCTCCACTGCTAGCTGCCGGCCCGTAGCTTGGCTGCTGCAGCCTCTCTTCCGGCCTGCTGTGCAGCTGAGTCTACCGTTAACCTGGCCTCTGCATCTAACACATGGTCACAACAAAACGGCCAGATTGCAAACAGGCACCTTAGTTAACACAAGGACGGAGGCGCAGGGAAACTAACTTTTTCTGGCTCTCGTATCCAATACTTTATTTCTTCCGGCTGCAGAGAAATGGCTATAATAGGGAGAGGCCCCAGCCTCTTGGTGACTTCTGTGACTTGGGCTAGTAAAAAGACCTGATGTTGCTGCTGCTTTGAAAACTCTTTTTTCCCCCCCCTTCATCCAAGAGATTCTGTTTTCTGTGTCTGTCTGGCCAGGTGTGGAGCATATCACTTGACATGCTACATCACAGTTTGAGACCCTGAGAGAGGGGGATTTTGTGTGACAGAACCCAGATCATGTCGCCTCTCCTTGTCCTCCGTGGGATGTGTCCCTTTGCCGTGTGTAGGAGAAACCCCAGGGCAGGGGTTCTCAAACTGGGGTCCCTGGATGATGTTGGACTTCAACTCCCATGGGACTTGAAGCCCAGCAAGCTCTGCCTCAGAGGTTAGTGATCTTCTTGGGGTCTTTTTATCCCTTTTGAACTCTAGCTTCTGGGTATGCAATGTTTCTTAAAATAGCAGTGACTATTGGCATAAATTATGCCATTTCACCCATTTGTGCTTGCCACATTCAGGCATATCAAGTGGATTCTGCACAGCTGATCCCGCCAGAGGGGTTTTTTGTTCTTCCCCTTTCCATTTTTCAGACTGTCTCCTAAAGCCAAAGAGTCTCTGGAAATTGTTCCAATATTTTATTCACTTGGTTAAACTGCCACCATTGATCCTTGAGGGTATTGCTGAGGGGCTAGAGTGGGGGCATGGAAAATGCTGCTGGTAAAAATGGGTCTCGCATGGGCTCTACTGCCAGTACAATTGGTACAGAGTGGCGGTGATGAGGAATTATCCTGAACTACCAGGAAAAGAAGTATTTGCTGTGGTCAAGGGTATGTGCACAACCCACTCTTGATCAGAGGTAATAGTCACTTTGCTCTCCTGGATAAGAAGTTCTTTTGTCTTCCTACAGAGTGAGCAAATGCGTGCCATAACATCTCTCTTCCAGGGAACTTCTCTGGAGTATTGGAACTGGAAACCAGCCAGGCAACCATTTTGGCAGACAGGGTGCATAGAAAATAAATCTGGGTGTAACCAACTGCTCCACATCCTTCTCACAAAACTTCTAGTAGAGTGGCATGATGTAGACCAGGGCTTCGCATCTTCAGCCCTCCTCCTGTTGGATTACAATTCCCACCATCCTTGATTATTGGCTGCTGGGAGTTGTGGTCCAGAAATTGCTGGAGGGCTGGAGTTGGGAAGCCCTAATGCAGATGTACAGCATGCAGTGCTTCCTCTTCCCCCTGCTTTGGGCCCGAGTAGAACTAGCAGAGAGCGTTGTTATATCTTCTTGCTCCACTCTGCCCAAGACTACTGCATATTTCATGGAGGCAAAGTTCTTGGTTGCCCCTATAACCTTGGCACTGGGCAACATCCCCTTCAAGGATTGCGCCCTCCTGCAGTCCTTCTGTCCTATTAGCAGATTTGGGCCAGAACAGGCCAGCTCCTGCTTGCTGCCTTCCCAGTTGCAAAAGCCATATTCCCTGGCCAGACATTTGCAAGGCAGTGCCTTCTAATATTCACTGTATGCATTTCCGTCTTCATAAATGGACTATGTTTTCTGGGCCCTTAAGTTGCATTAAACCTGAAAGCATTTCATGGAGCATAGTTAACCATTATGGTTATTATTGGAGGAACCTTACAGCAGGGATGGGCAACCTTGGGCACTCCAGCTGTTGAACTAAGATCCCCATAATCCCTGGCCACAATTTTTTTGTATAGCTCATTAATGCTGTGGTTAAACAATGGCAGGAGTGCCAAAGGTTGCCTGCCCCTGCCTTTTAGTTTCCCTTCCCATCCCTATAACTTGTTGGTTGGCCCTTTTAAAAGTTTTGTTTAATATTAAAAACTGGCTGAATTGGTGACTGGTTGTCTGGTATTGAGGGCCATGCGGGGAGGAGACACAACTCTCCTTGTCATCCCCTTGTTTTGCTGGCTCATCCAAATACTTTCCCCACTCACTGGTAATGCACTGGCCCAGTCTGGGAGTGGGGTGCTGTCAAGTTGGGCTTTACTTCTTCCTTCCTTCTCTCCCCAGAAGAATACTTTGTTCATTGAATGGGGACAAAGGGCAAAAAGGAAGGATGGCCACTGTTCAAAGATAGTCTAATTAATTCTTCCTGGACTTCTGCAAAGGGAAATCTTGCCTCACCAACCTTTTGGAGCTCTTTGAGAGTGCCAACAAGTGTGTGGATAAAGGTGGTTGATCTTGGACTTTCAAAAAGCTTTCGACAAAGTTTCACACCAACAGCTCTTGAGAAAACTTAGCAGTCATGAGATAGGAGGACAGGTTCATGTGTGGATTGCTAACTGGTTGAAGGACAGGAAACGGAGGGTAGGTATGAATGGGCAGTTCTCTAAATGGAAGTAAGTGGAGTCTCCCAGAGATCTGTGATGGGACTGGTGCTTTTTAATTTATTCATAAATGATCTAAAGGTTGAGGTAAGCAGCGAGGTGGCTAAATTTGCAGATGACACCAAACTGTTTCGGGTAGTGAAATCCAAAACAGATTGTGAAGAGCTCCAAAAGGATCTTTCCAAACTAGGGGAATGGGCAACAAAATGGCAGATAGGAATACAATGAATATTTATATACTGCTTTTCAACCAAAGTTCCCAAAGCGGTTTACATAGATATAAATAAATAAAATGGCTTTCTGTCCTCAAAGGGCTTACAATCTTAAAAAAAGAAACATAAGATACATACCAGCAACAGCCCCTGGAAGGATGCTGTGCTGGGGATGGATAGGGCCAGTTGATCTCCACCTGCTAAACAAAGAGAATCACCCTTTTTAAAAGATGTCTCTTTGCTCAGATGTGGTTCAATGTTAGCAAGAGTAAAGTGGGGCAAAAAACCCAACTTCACATATATGCTGGTGGGGTCTGAGCTGTTGGTGACTAACCAGGAGAGGGATCTTGGGGTCGTGGTAGACAACTTGTGGCAAGTGTGGACACAATGTGCACCAGCTCTGAAAAAGGTCAATTCCTTGCTTGGAATCTTTAGGAAGGGGACTGAAAATAAAACTGCTAATATCATAATGCTCTTATACAAATCTATGGTGTGGCCACATTTGGAGTACTGTGTACAGTTCTGGTTGTCATACCTCAAAAAGGACATTATAGAACTGAAGAAGGTTCAGAAGAGGGCCACTAAGATGATCAGGGGCCTAGAGCACCTTCCTTATGAGATAAGGCTACGACACCCAGGGCTTTTTAGTTTAGAAAAAAGATGACTGAAGGGTGACATGATAGAGGTCTATACAACTATGCACGCTATGGAGAGAGTGGATAGAGAGATTTTTCTCAGTTTCACATAACACTAGAACCAGGGATCATCCCATGAAACTGATTGCCAAGAAATTTAGGACTGACAACATGAAGTATTTTTTTCACACAGTGCACAATTAACCTATGGAAATGTCTGCCACAGCATGTGGTGACAGTCAACAGCTTGGGTGGCTTTAAGAAGGGGTTAGATAAATTAATAGAGGACAAGTCTTATCAATGGTGAGTCTCACAATCAGTGAGACTCGCCAGAAGGGAGTTTGTGGGGAGAGCAGGCTTAGCCCGCTCTCCCCGCAGACGAACATTCTTGCAGCCCTGGGCGGCTGCATCAGCCGCCCACACGACCGCCGGCTCTGTCATGGAGCCGGCAGGGGCTGCAGGGATCAGGGGCCACAGGGCCCCCAGAAGTTCCAGGAGGTCCCACAAGATTGTGTGAGGCATGCTGGAGAGACCCCCAGCCAGGGGTCTCCACTTGTGTTGTAGTGGCGCAGAGTCGTGCCACGGCAATACACGATCCAAAAAATGGGGTTAGTGGAGTGCTCGCTCCGCTAACAGCGTTTAAGGGGAGGGTTATTTCAGCGGGTTACCCACTTTGGGGAAACCGGGCTCGTCTGCGAGCCCAGTAGTTCCCACAATCTGTGGAAAGCGGGCGAAGCTCCCTCAGCCCGCTTTCCACTGATTGTGAGAATGCCTTCAATGAGTCCTAGTCTGAGGGCTATAGACCACCTCCAGCCTATGAGGCAGGTGCCTTTGAATACCAGCCACAGGGAGCAACAGTAGCAGAGAGGGCATACCCTCGTCTCTTGTCGTTGGACTTCCCAGAGGCATATGGTGGGCCACTGTGAAACAGGATCCTGGATTAGATGGGCCTGACCCAGCAGGCCTGACCCATGGAAGCTTGTATACTGGATTCAACTGCTTACAGCAGGGGCTCCTAATCTTGGGTCCCCAGATGTTGGACTCCAACTCCCAGTATCCCCAGTCACAGTGGTTGCAAGCTGGGAATAATGGGAGTTGTAATCCAACATCTGGGGACCCAAGGCTTCCCCTGACTCTTAAAAATGGCATTACGCCAGAACATGTTCCTGGGGAACAATCAAATGTTTCCCCGAGGAATTATGTGTTGGCGAAACCTTGCTTGCAGTTCTTATCCTAAACAGTTGTACTTATAGGTGGGATAAAAGGAGTAGGATAGAAAGCGGTGTTCTGTGGGGTAGGGATTCCAGAGAGGATGTTCCTCCTAAGTTGTTATCCCTTCTGTGTTCTGGAGATGAAGCTGCTCAGAAGGCACGTTTGGGTTGTATATAAATGGAGGAGAGCATACAAACTATAAGGTGATTCTGCCGAAACAAAACTTGCCTGCGAGTAAAGAAGCCCTAATACAATCTGTAATTTCGCCCTCATTCTCGGATTCCTCCTCCTTGCAACTGGCTGCTTTTCAGACTTCCTTTTTGAAGCCTTCCTATTCAAAACCATGCAGGAAAGTCAGGCTGAGATTCGAACCTCTAGAAAAAGGGTCAAAATACCTTTCACTGTGTATCTTTTTACTGTGGCAGCTACTTGTTTCCTGATGCAAGATTGCAGCTTTCTTCCCTGTAACTCCTGATATGTCAGAACATTCCTCTGCCCTGGATAGGCTTTTTGTTAACTGCTGCTTGGTTTAAAGAAGAAAATACTACCGGTGGGTAAAAAGCAGCCTCGTAACCTAGGGCACCTTGTTCTGGATGTGTTGCCCATGTTTGTGAATGAGGAGCAGGTGCTGCTCACTTCCTGTGTTTTCCTCCCCAGTCTGGGGGTGGGTAAGAGAGAGGCTCTAGTCTTGTCTTTTGGTTAACTCCTTTTCTGAAGCCCAGAAATACTATTTTTGTAATCTAGCACAGGAATCTTGTCTGGCGTAAACAATTATGTACACATTAAAAAGGCTTCCTTTAGGTTACAGAGAAGAAAATGGCTCATATGATTCCCCCCCCCCCCCAGGAATGGAAACTAAATAAAGTGTCTCCAAAAACTGCAAATGCAAAAGTAATACACAAGCCTTAGTCTCTTCTGTTACTGGCAGTGGTAGTTGGTCAATAAGGGCAGGAGGGGCTCTGCCTACCCCCACAAAAACAAGTTAGTAAAAGATCCGACTTAACTGCAGCCTGGGAAACCTTCAGAGCAAGGAGCTTCCTCCAGTCCTTCCTCCCCTGCCTGTAAAGTCTTCTTTTGGTCTTACTGGCTGGAACAGCTGCGACCAGGGGCGAAGCCACCATTGGGTGGGCAGGTTCAAAGAACCCGGGCCGCACCCAATCAGGTGCCACACCTCATGGCCCTGACTCACACCCCGCGTCTGACTTCAGACGTGGGGGTGCTGGTTTAGCTCCTGAGCGGGGGCCACATGGCCCCCGTTCGGGAGTTAAATGGCCAGTGCTGCATTCGTGGCGTTCCCCTGCAGTTCGTTCCCCTGCACGGAAGAGCCGCGGACGCAGCACCAGCCCGACTCATTCTGGAAGGGGCCATGCGGAGCTGCTGGGCTCTGTTCAGGAGCCAGACCACGCCCCCCCTGCGTCTGATGTCAGATGCGGGGGCATAGCTAGCCCCCATGTCTGACATCGGACACAGGGGGCGGGGTGAGTGGGGCCCCTGCCGTGGCTGCACACGGGCCACTGGCTGTCATGCGCCGCGCCTGGCTGCTACTCAAGTTGCTCCTGCCAATCTGATTCCTAGGGGTTTCCTGGCACTGCCCCCTGGAAGAACTAAAGTAATGGGTTAAAAATGCTCTTCCTGGTTGCTTCAGGGAGTATATTTTTAATATGCCCCCCCCCGGCCTCCTTTCTGGGGGCAGTGCTGGGCAGAACCCCCTAGGAATTAGAAGAGGAAGTTGCAGGCAGAGGGGGGGGGGGCTAGAGGAAGCTCCCTGCTCTAGACTAGAGGATTCCCTGGGGCTGCTGGTAAGCCTGATCTTTTACTAGCTTGTTCATTTGATGGTGGGATGCAATCCCTGCTTTCTTCCTTCTGTCCCTCTTTCTGCCTTTTGCCCTTCCTTTTCTGCTCTCTGTCTGCATTTTGCCCTGGCTTTTCTGCTTTCTGCCTTTCTCTTCCCCCTCGCTTCCCCGCAAAACCTTTTTCTGTTTTTATTTTTGCCCCTGCTTTTCTGCTCTCCCCCCGCCCCACCCTCTGCTTTCTGTCTTCCTCCATGGTGGCAGGCTTGAGTAAATGCCCAAGCCCGCTGGTGTGGAGGTGCGTTGAGTAGGCTTCTGCTCCTAGCCCCTGCCCCCCACCATTACTGGGAATGGGACATTTCTGTTTCTCTGGTCCCTGGAAGCAGAGGGGCTAAGCAATTAAACAGTTATTTGTTCTAGTTTTGCTTGGGTGTCATTCTGTTCTCTGTGGCTATATCCTTTTGTAGCTTTGCATGGAGATGCAAAGTTGATAGGTGTGTTAGCTAACATCTGGTCTTCCTCATTTGGGGCAAAATTATATTTCTCCTCTTCCCCCACATCCTGCTAAATAAAAAGATATTTGGATTTCAAGTTGACTACAGCTCTCCTGTAGGAGGACTCAGCTAGCATCTAAAGACATGGAGTGGTGGATAGCAAGACTTCGATATTGCCAAATACAAGTGAATAAAACTTACTGGGTGTGGAAGTCATTCTTAAGTTACACTTTATTTATGGGTTTTTAAAATCTTTTTTTAAACAAATAAGCACAACACAGGTTTATTTCATTTAATACCACCTTCACATACAAAAGGTGGGTTTGAGATCTAATACATAGCAATAGCAATAGCACGTACATTTATATACCGCTTTATAGCCGGAGCTCTCTAAGCGGTTTACAATGATTTAGCATATTGCCCCCAACATTCTGGGTACTCATTTTACCGACCTCGGAAGGATGGAAGGCTGAGTCAACCTTGAGCCCCTGGTCAGGATCGAACTTGTAACCTTCTGGTTACAGGGCGGCAGTTTTACCACTGTGCCACCAGGGGCTCTTGTACATGTAAAATGTGCTGTGAAAATTGGATCTTAAATCTTATAAATTACATCTTCACATTATTAGTACTACAGTGCAAATAATGAAACACAAAAAGGAGGGACATAGGAAGCTGGCATAAACTGTTCAGTATTGTCTACACAGAGACTGGCAGCAGCTTCTCTGAGGTTGCAGGCCGGAATCTCTCTCAGCCTTATCTTGGAGAAGCCAGGGAGGGAACTTGGAACCTAGATGCTCTTCCCAGAGCAGCTCTCTCCCCTGAGGGGAATATCTTACAGTGATCACACTTCTAGTCTATTTCATATGCAACTAGGGCAGACCCTGCTTAGCTAAGGGGGCAAGTCATCCTTGCTACCACAAGACCAGATCTCTTCCTCAAAGAAAGATACCTTACTCAAAGGTAAGGTATCAATAGTGAATAGTTCTTCAGTCTGCTATCATTGACTTGTGGTCCATACAGTATGTGTTTCAAAACTATTCTAGCAACACTTCCAAGACCAAATTGGATATTGCAGAGCTGGACTCTTCTAAAAGATGCTTATTTTCTCTTCTGTGTCACAGTACTGCCATTGCTTTACCTCAGGAGTTACTCAGGTATTCGATATGGAGTACATCAGGTACTCAACATGTTGCCAAACTACACAACTCCATCATTCCCAGCTACCATTTATTGTGGCTAAGGATGATAGCAATAGCACTTACATTTATATACCACTCTATAGCCGGAGCTCTCTAAGCGGTTTACAATGATTTAGCATATTGCCCCCAACATTCTGGGTACTGGATGATGAGAGCAACATGAGGAGTACCGCAGGTTGGCAACCCTTGCTGTACACCTTGTGGAAGTTGCACACACCTGTGTGAGAATATTTTATCACAGTAGTCTTGTTGGCTGAGAATACTGTTAAGGCAGCTCCCACAATCATTAACTGGGTAGCAAAGAGTTCCACCCAGTTTTGGGAGCTGAGCAGGCTTCTGATGTTTACTATTCTGTGAGGAGGACGTGAGATAGGAGTGGTGGAGATGGTCTGCTAAATGGCAACAAAGGCTCTGTCCTACCTGGCAGTTGTACCCAGATCCTGAATTAGGTAGGGAAAGCCCTCTGACTCAGTGGCTGCTTAGGAGATGATCATGGAAGGAAGCTGTGACTTTGTTTTCTCTCTCAGGCTATCAAAAATTGGGAGGATGTGCAGTTCCTGGAAGTGGGTAGGACAAGGGTCTGTCAGTCATGTGAACAGTTAATGATAATCAGAACTGCCTTCAGTATTGCATTGATGTATGGAAAGCCTTCTTTTGAATTTCATATTTTTGTATAGATACTATAAGAATCCTCCTATTTGCAGAATAGCTCCTCTTGTGCAGTGGTTGAGGGCATTCTTTTTTAAAAAATCAAACTTTTAAAGTTTAGAGAGACTGGCACAGCAGATGTCAGCCTAATACAAGATGCTCCAGCATGTGCTTTCTGTCAGATGAAGGTGGTTAGCATATCCACAGTGGAATGAAGCAAAGATGCTCAGCTGTCACAAGAATGGTAGCAGAAAAACTAAACGTGTGTTTCCTAAAGCTATATATGTGGAAATCAAAGAGGAAAAACTTTACCCTGTTTTGGTAGGACATCTGTATCTCTGCCATCCTTAGCTATATGCATGGAGCTAACCCATTATACCGGTGGTGCCGTGGTGGCATTCCTTGGGGAGGGCACCCATCCAAAAGCTGGGTGGGAGGATCACAGCCAAGATCACAGACCTGTGTACACTTCCCAGAACTGGTCATGTGTTGGCAGAAAGCAAAGCAGGATGACAGGCAAGTTGATTGTTTGCCAAATATGATCTGGGTAGGTGTAACATGGCCAACCACTGTTTGTTCAATATTTTCTCTAGGGTGGAGGAAAAGCACGTCCCACCCTGTCCTTTCCAGATTGTGGCTAGCATGAGGTCACTTGCCCACCCTACCTCAATTGTTGACGCATGATAACAGGTTCTCAGGAGTGTGCACAGGCCTGGGATCCCGATTGGGTGCTCTTCCTACCCAGCTTTTGCTCATGAGGATGGGCCCCGTGTCTCTCTGTTCTGCAGCAATATTTGGCATAGTTAAGCATAGCCCATTGTTGAGAGAGCTCTGTATGGTGCAGAAATAAAGCTGTGCTGTTACTGCAAAAGTCCAAAACTCTCTTCCCCTGAGACTGCATTTACAAGTCAGCGCAAGCAATCTATTAACCTCGTGGACAGGTGCTTTCTTTTAGCCTGATCAGTTGCTGTATCAATGGGTTGACTTGAGTAGGGCAGGGGTTTATGGTAACTACTAAAACCATGGGCAGCATCACTGCATCATTTTAATAATTAAATGGGCTGCTGGGGAATTGGCTGATGATGCAGAGTGCACCTATGGAGCTCAATGTTACAGATGTTTAGTTGGTTTTAAGCCCCACTTAGCCTGATGGGGGCTGACTCCCAGGTAAGTGTGTGTACAATAAATTTCCTATAGAGTTCAATTTGCAGGGTGGGATGATATATTTCTACATAGGAAGCAGCCTAACACATCAGCTCGCTAAGAGGGTCATGGGTGGATGAAAGACCTGAGAATCCGAAGCGCACCACCCTGAGTTCCCTCATGAAAAAAAGGCTGCTAATAAATGAAAACAACTAAGTACATTTCACGTAAAAGAATAATGGCTAAGTTGAGCTTTCATACTCGGGGAATATATCATTGAATACCAGGTGTGGGGGACAAAGCGTTCTCCTGTTGCTTATCAGTGTCCACACGATCTGTTGGACACAGAACATCATCTCACCAAATGAAGCACATGTAAGTCCCTCTGACTTCAGCAGGCAAGCTATGTATGTGTATGTCCCTGTGCCTCTTCCATTCTAAATCAATGAGCATCACAGGTACTTAACTTTCATAGGACTGTGCCAGTAGTATTGTGTTCATCCCCAGGAAAGGAAAGGTGGTGCTGTTGAGTCGGTGTTGACTCCTGGTGCCTACGGAGCCATGTGGTTTTCTCTGGTAGAATACAAGAGGGATTTACCATTGCCATCTCCCACACGGTATCAGATGATGCCTTTCAGCATCTTCCTATATCGCTGCTGGGTGTTTCCCATAGTTTAGGAGAGCCTCCTGCTCTCTAGGCAGGTTACTTCTCTGCTGTGCTATTAGATGGCTGTTCATCCCAAAAAGAAAGGTGGTGCCATTGAGTTGGTGTCGATTCCTGGTGACCACAGAGCCATGTGGTTTTAGAATACAGGAGGGGTTTACCATTGCCTTTTCCCACACAGTATGAGATGATGCCTTTCAGCACCTTCCTATATCGCTGCTGCCCGATACACAACAGCTGGGAATCGAACCAACAGCCTCCTGCTCTCTGGGCTAGTTGCTTCCCTGCTGCACCATTAGGTGACTCAGACCTTTCCCAAATTCCATTTCACAGCACATCAGCCTCGTATTCTGTGCAAAAAGGCTGAATGTTGGGTGTTGAGGTCGACCCCCTGCTTGCTGCTTAGAGCTCTTCTTTCCCATGAGATGTTTTTTTACAAGTTGCAACATGATAATTGAACTGGTGTGTGGGCTGCCATATGAATAAAATCATCATCAATGAACTGTCATCAAGTTTGAAGAATCAAGTTTTTCAGCGTTATGAACTGTTTCTGAGCTGCCAATTAAACTACACAACTGAGTTTGCTTTGGAATGGGTGGAAATTTATAAAAAAAAATGAATGTCATGAGTGGCAACAGATGTGAAGCAGGGTGTGAAATGCTGCCCCCTTCCTCTTTTTTCCCCCCAGTGGTGGTGAGAGGCTAGTGAGGTGACAGAGGGAAGCAAGTGGCATCTTGCCATCAGTTTGGTTCCCCCATCATCTGCATAGGAAACTCCCTTATACCTAGTCAGACCCTTGGTCCATCTGGCTCATTACTGTCTACACTGATTGTCAGTGGCTCCCCATGGTTTCAGGTGGGAGTCTTTCCCAGCCCCACCTGGAGATGCTGCCAGGGATTGAACCTGGGACCTTCTGCATTCCAAGCAGATGCTTTAGCACTGAGCTACGGCCCCATCCCAGGACAGGGCCTTCTCAGCAGTGTTCCTCCATTTTTTGATTGCCCTCCCAGAGATGCTTTATCAATCCCCCTGCTTGATAAGTTTTTAAAAGAATCTGAAAACCTGCCTTTCAGTTCTTTGAACCCATTCGCCCAGTGGTGGCTCCGTTCCTGCACTGCCTCCAGGGACATGTTTCCACAGGTGAGATACTGCTTCCGGTCATAACTTGTTAGAAAGGCATTCTATCCGTTCCCATCAATGAGCTGGAAATCTGAGTAAAACATGCAGATCATGGTCATCACTCTGTCCCTCACCTTTGTGCACAACCTTGGGCCTTTTCTAATTCCTGCAGCTTAGCAGAATCTGCTAGCTGCTATCCCTCAAGCTCTAGCCCCTGCTCAGTAATCATCATTAATTAACATCAATGATCAGATACACAAAAACCAAAACGGAGAACACCCCCTGATAAAGCATTGTATGATACAATTAATACAGCAGGTTGAATTTAAAAAGCTGATACCTCTCGCATACAGGATCAGATTAAATCTTATCGGAGGTCCTTTGTTGCCTAGTTTTAAGGGCTACCAAGCAAAAACTAGCTACTTTTCCGGTAGTGTCTACACAATTATCCAAGAGGAGAAACCGTGTGCAGTAAGATTCATCCTTACCTGGCCTATTCAATAACAATGGTGTGATCAACCTGGCATGTAAATCTGTATAAAAGGAGCAGTATAAAGGAACATGCTGTATTGTCTTGGGCATTTCTTCACCTCATGGAGATCCTGTTTGCTTGAGGTGTTCTATACCCAGGGCTGTCCTTAGGGCATAGCAAGCAGGGTGACTGCCCTGGGCCCTGCTCATTTAACCCCCCATTAGAATTAACTGGAAGGCCCCCCCCCCACCCACACTGGCTGATTTGCCACAGGTCCCACACCCTCTCTAAGGGCGGCCGTGATTATACCTGCCAAAAAGTACTGCCAAGAGGAGCACATCCTGTCTGGCTCTAAATAATGCTTTGTGAAACTTAGAGACAGTAAGTGTTGATAGAAGTTTCGCTGGGGAAGGGCTCCTATTTGCATAATACTCTTGGTTGACATCAAAGAGCCTACTGAGATCATTTCAGTAATCAACACCAGACACCTGGGTTGCACCTTGCAAACCCCCATTTCAGGGTGGGACTTTGCATTCTAGAGACCTGCTACACACTCTGGTGGGCATGCTTTGAAGATCTCTTGGAGGTGTCAAGGCGGGGAAGTACAATTTTAGACTGGTTCCTGTTAGGGGTGTGCACGGAACTACTCTGGGCAGTTGGGTTCAAGTTTGAATCAAACTCAAACCAGTTCACCCCAGTTCTAGTACTTGCAAAGGGGAATCCGGTAATTTCCCTAGGGATTACCTAGTGGATTGGGAAAGGGTGGATGGGAGGTTATGCACCACAATGGACGTGTGGTTCCCCAGTGGTGGCGGTGGCTCACTTCTCCCCATCAGTACAAGCTAGCAGGGCTCAGTTCCAGCCCACACTGGCCCACACTGATGGGGGGAGCACTGGCAAGGCCTAGGGGAGCAGCTGCCGAGGAGCTGTGTGGCTGCTGCAGCATATAAGGTAACCTCCTGCCCACCCCACCTTTTTTCAACCCCATAGGGTTCCCTTGATGCTTGTAGAGGGGAATCCTCATCAGATTCCCCTTTGCAAGCACTGGAACCAGTTGGAGTGGGCCCAATTCAGCTCCAGCTTGGACTGGCCCCTTTTTGGAGGGCCGGACTAGTTTGAGCTCGAACCTGGCCAGTTTGACTCAAACCTGGTTTGAGCTCGAATCCGGTTCCCACCCCAAGTTCCTGTCCTAACTTGAAGGGAGGATCCACAGGGTGTCAGTCCAATACAGCACAATCCAATAGACTTTGTGGTGCCTTGGGGGGTCAAAGTTAATTAATCATTGTGTAGCACCTCAAGATTTATCTGTTAGATGGTGTATAAATGTGATAGATAAATTAAATCCTGTCCCACGTGTTCGTTAATATTTACAAGGAAGTTCAGAGAAAGGCTGTTCACAGATCCGGGCATGGGTGTGTGTCAGGATCCATTCTACTTTGGGGTCCATTTTAGCAGCCACCACCAAGTTCTATTGAGTAGAACTTGAGATGAAGCAACTTCTTTCTCCATCCCGAGGCTCTCTAATGCCTGAGCAGTTACCTGAGAGAGCATCTTTCCCTGCAAGATCCCCACCACTCATTAACACATCAGGAGAGGCCCGTCTTCAGCCCCGCCCCCCCCCCCGGTTATGGAACATGTTCCCCAGGGGTGCAAAAGGTTTATCTTCTTTGGAGGCCTTCAAGAGGCCTTTATCAAGAGATAAAGACTTCTCTTTTCAGCCTGGTTTTTAATCATATTTAATTGGTTTGAAATGGTTTTTAAAAATGAGTTTTATGTGAATATTTCAATTGTTTTTATTTTGCTTTTTATTTTGAATTTTTAAACAGGTTAAACGTTTGATGTAAACCACCCTTAGCCCTTCTAGAATGGGCTGCATATAAATGAAATAAATAATTAAACATTAGTGTGGAGGTCTTTCTTTCAGTGGCGTAGGAGAGGAAACAAATGGAATTGTTATAAAACAAATAGCAAGATTTTATTGTCCGATGATCGTTCTTTAGTGTGCTGGTTACACATTCAAGGTGTTCAAAAACGTAATGGTTACAAGGAGATGACACAGCTGACACTAATGTGGACAGACTTTCTCTACACCGAGGTTTCGATATCTTGCTTGTTCCAGAGTTACTGCACAGCCACTCCTTAGGTCTGTTGTGGTTTTCCCTGAACAGATCCTAGTTCTCTATACCAGCTCATCCTCCTTTTTCAGAAACTTCAAACTCCAAGCCTACAGCCCACCTTTTCCACTTCACTCACACAGACCAACACTACTCCACTGACTTTAGCTGCCTCTCCGTCTGCCTCTCCCTGCATTCAAGAGGAACATAGGAAGCTGCCTTCTACTGCATCCATTGGTCCATCTAGCTCAGTATTGTCTACACGGACTGGCAGCGGCTTCTCCAAGGCAGGGTGTCTTGGTCCCTCCTGCAGGGGTCTTTCTAGTCCTGAGCCAATCATCCTGTACAGGCCTACAACAACTGGTTATACTCCGTTCTATAGAATAATAAACACATATAAATAGCACATGTAACAACCAACACAAACCGTCACAGTGATCTTGTGCAAGAAGAGACAAATTCCACCAGTCTCCCTTTGCTCTGCAAGCACTTTTAGGCAGCAGAAACAAGTCCTGTACAGGGAAGAGTACAAAAGGGTGGCCTGAACCTGTAGGTTGTGTGGCCCTCAGGGATGTGCTTCCATGGGTCCGAGAGTGCTTCAGGCAGACTTCTGCAAATACAGTTCACCAGTTCCCATGAATGAGCTTGGATTCCCAGCCAAACATGCAGTTCATGGTCATCGTTCTGACCCTGGCATCTGTCCACAGCCTCGGGCCATTTCTAGTTTCTGCAGAATCTTCTAATTGCTCTACTCCAGGCTTTAGCTCAAGTCCCTTGTTACAGCTCCAGAAGTGAACAGACGCCTGGGTCATCAACACCCACCCACCCACCTCATTTTCCGCCACTGTCCACAGATTTTAGATCCCTGCAATGCGGTCTGTTTCAGGGATGTTTTAAAGATATTTCAGAAACTCTTAGCCAGGGAAGCCGGGGCTGAGAAATTCAGTTTTGGACTGGTTTCAGTTCTACTTTGAAGGGAGGAATCACTGAGGGACTACTGCTTGCCCCAGTGGTCTTTGGAGTGCCACAGCTATCAATCATACTCCACATCTTGCGTAATCTCTGCAGGAAACATCTGGGAGAGGCTGTCCACAGATCAGGGCAGTGGTATCATCAGTATTCAAATGAGACCCAGCTCTGTTTCACTGGCCACATTCGTACATAACACGAAATCACAGTTAAATGGGGCAGAGGTTTGAATTTGTGAACATCCGGAGGCATGCAACCACAGTTTCATGGCAAAAGCAACCTGCAGTTAGCCTCCCCAAACTCCAACTTGAACCTTCAGTCTGTAGTGAGTTTCACCTGAGGTTTTTCGAGTGTCGTTATGTCTGAATGTGGATGCCACCATAACTGTGGTTTCATGCAGTTTCTGGAACCGCTATCATAGAAAGGGTGGCCCAGACCCACCTGGGACTCCACCCACTCAATTCCTGCAGTGCTTCTCACTGGCCACCTCTCCGAGCATTTGCCCCACCCCACCCATCTCTGATCCAATCAAACAGTTGCCCGGCAGCAGGAACACTGGAACATCCCATCCCGAGCTCCAAAGCCTGTCAAATGGGAAAGTCACATAGGGGCATGCCCTCCTCCCACTCTGTCCCTTGTGTCCCCCCCCCTCCGGCAGTCGGGAGAGAGAGGGAACAGGATGGCAAGACAGGCACTATGTGCTTAGCTCTCAGAAAATGAAAAGCAATCAGAAAATGAAGCGATCAAGATTTATGTTCACAAACACATGCAGTCGCTAGGAAGGGAGCGTAAGGCAGGACAGCAATACCAGGGGTCTGGTCTAAAAGGCAACCCCAACCAGGAATTATTGAATGGGTCTGCTCTATTTTTTTGCACAATGATATTGGGAAAGGGGGGCCCAGCCCCTTCCCCTTGGGGGAACACGTGCGGTCCCTAGGCTTACTCATGAGAAGGGCCGGGCAGCAGGATCTGCTCATTCATGAGAGTGCAAGGCCATGGGGATACCTCTTCACACCTCATGAGAAGAACTGTCTGTGGAGACAGGGGTGTCAGGCAGAATCACTAATAATATGCAGTGGCATCCCTTCTATCATGGACAGCTATCTCATGAGAATGTCAGGCCATGGAGACATGCATGAGGACCGGATGGCAGATGCCACCCAGCTTGGTTGCTCTATACCAGCAAGTCACAGGGATGGGCACCCCGGCAACAGATCTCCCTATCTTGGGGACTGCCAAGAAGAAACAGTCAAAGCATACCCTCTGCCAGTTTGGCAGCACAGTCCGAACCCGGGAAATTTGAATGAGAGTAAAGATCTGTCCCCTGTCCCAGTGTTTCCCCAATCTGCCCACCCGGCTACACCCAGACACATGGAGCATCAAAATATCCTTTAGGTGTGTGAAAGGCTTCCCTGGAGAGCAGGAGGTCATTGTGCAAAAGTTATATCATTAACCAGAGAGAACGGGTCCCCTATGCAAGTGGTGGCCCCCTTTTTTATATAGCTCAATTCATGAGCATACAGTCTGATGTAAGACTGAAGGTTGGCGAACCTAAGGTCCTCCCCAGAAGACTTACCCTCTCATGAGAGTGCTAGTCCCCTGGTGGCAAGCGGCCATGGGGCAGGAGTGTAATGTGGTCTCCATGGATTGCTTTGCCAGGATGAGCCATCACAAGAGCATCCTTGGTCACAGCAGGCCAGACCCTAGGATCCTTTGCCCTCCCTCATATACATATCCCCTCCTAGGAAGTCATCATGTTCCCTTTGTTGTGAGAACAGCTTATTTGGGGGGCACTCTGCACCCCTCTATGTTATTTGGAGTTGCACGGTTGCGGCCTCCAACTTGGAAACCTGAGCTCATGGGGTCGTGAACTCTGCACATGCCCATATTTGGCAAACTATGCTATTTGGTCCCTTAGCACCAGCAAACGTGGGGCGATATTGCCCAAGGTCAGAATAAACGACTGCAGGAAACTTCTCCCATGGCCTCTCTATTAAAGAGAAGGAAGCTAGCAGGTAGACCTGGGTCAAAGAGACCTTTACAAGGGACTAGTAAACTCCCTTCTTGGCAAAGAGAAGTAGCTTTGCTCCTCTTCTCCTCAGGAACTCAGATAAGCATGGGACATCCCCATCCCATTACCTATTCACTAATGATCTGGTGAAGACCAAGAGATGGAATCGTTAGGTCTCAAATTGTTATTTGTTTTAAGCCATTTTGTAAGCCACCTTGGAAATAATATGTTGAAATACAGGGTAGAAATTCATAAAAGAAATAAATGCATTCACATTCATTATTGCTGTCCTTACACCAACCCTGTAAGGTGGGTCATTACTGCCTTTCTTGCTGTGATGACTGAACATCTAAAGAGGAATAATTATTTTCCATGGTGGAAAAAGGTAACCTCATTCTTGACTGACTTCGAATTCAATAGGCTAATAGAGGAGTTCTTGAACTTGGGTCTCCAGAGGTGTTTGGACTACAACTCCCACCATCCACAGCCACAGTGGCCTAGGCCATTGTGGCTTGGGATGAGGGTAGTCCAAAGGGCCTGTTTGAGAGCCCCTGGAATAGTTCAGAATCATGGACATAAGAAACGGAACCTTCAGAAACCAGGAGGAGAACATATTCCTCTCTGGGGGACGCCCTGCCTACTGCTGCCCTCAAACTTCCACAAAACACTTCAGAGAGAAACTGCTGGACTAAAATCTTTCTTCTCAGGGTGGCTATAGGACTGGGCGACCCAGGTGTCTCCATTATTCTTAAAATTAAAGCAATGCAAAAGATCAGGAAAAACTATAATTTGTTCCTAGATTAGTAATATATACAAGAAATAAGAATGTAAATGAGTATTTTAATAATGAAGATTAATCATGTTTCATAAGAATGCTTAAAACATATCAAGAATTTTTTTAAAAACTCATGATATATTAAAAGTCCTCAGACATATGCCAGTTAGATCATTAGTTATAGTATAATAAAAGTCCTCAGACATATGCTGTCTAAATTGTGTAATTTTGTAGTTCCAGGGGAGTTCAAGTCCTTATGCAGTCATACGCGTTTCGACCCTTTGGTCTCCCTCAGTGACTTTCCAAGTATTGGTCTCAGGAGGACAGACTCTTTCTAATCCAAACGAATTTTCACAATCTTTTCAAAGTCTCTTCCTCACTCAGTTGCACATCTTTCTTCCGTTTGGTGCTGTGCCCTGATCGTGAAAGTTGCTTAAGTATGGGGCTGTACCCTTATTATGAAATTAAACGGCTTCTGCAAGAAACCCATTTGCCTGTATTTATTTCTACACGGCATAGATTAAAAACAGAGTTATGGATCCATGTGTGCAAATGTAATACCTTTATGTCAGGGTTAACGCTTTCATGCATGCATCAAAGTCACGAAACAGACTACAAACGCAATTAAAAATATGGATTTCAAATGTTGAACAAATTGAGGAGGCAGATGCTTCTTGCCCCATAAGCCCTGTGTGCTGCAAACTAGCTCCAAAGTTCTTACCTTGTGGTCCACAAGATGGTGCTGCTGGATCACCAACGCTGGGGGCCTGCAAATGTCCCTTTAAAGCAGGCTCAACACGTTTCCCCTCCCTCCAAAAGAGTGATCCCCACTTCTGCCTGACTTGGACAGATGGACCTAACAGTGACTGGATTGAATGACTGGTTTAAAATACTTATATCCCGCCCTTCCCGTACACTACTGCTCAGGGCGGCTCACAGCATTAATAAAATAGATACAATGTAAAATAAGACGAATAAAGTTAAACAACTTAAGCTCAAAAGTTAAAAGACCAGGCTAAAACCACAATTAGAATTACGTTTTTAAAATGTTTCAAATGAAAAAGTCATTTAAAAAGCTAAAAAAAACCCTGAGAGCTATGAATGCCAAATGAGTTATGGATCTTGACTTTTCCCCCATTCTGCAGGTGGTCTGGATTGTCTTTTTAAAAAATTAATATTCGTGTTATTCATGTACTTGATATTCAGTCCTTAGAAGGGAGAAATTAAGCCTTCCCTCTCCCTGGGCATCATGGACAGGGGGTGAGAATTGGCTCTTCCTTCCACCATTCCTCATAGGCAGTGTGATGTAGGCACAAATTCAGAAGTTCAGGTGCTCTCCACAACAGCCCCCATAGCCACCCTGACAGCCACCCACCCTGACAGCCACACCCATCCCAATGAATGTCTGTTCATACACCTGCTGCCTTGGAGAGCTGCTACCAGTCAGTGTAGACAACACTGAGCTCGCTGGACGAATGGTCTGATTCAGTAAACAGCAGCTTCCTATGGTAAGATAGGAAGAATGCTAATAAACAGTTGGAATAGCAAGAGTTGTACATTATTTCTGCGTAGAAAGCCAAGGACTTTGTGTCTCTGCTGAAAGCTTGGAGGGGAAAATGTACTGGGACTGTGTCCCTACCCGTCCCTGCAGTAATGCACCACTGCTGATAGGATTTATTTCTCTCTGTGTGTGTGTGTGTGTGTGTGTGAGAGAGAGAGAGAGAGAGAGAGAGAGAGAGAGAGAGAGAGAGAGAGAGAGAGAGGGAGAATGATTTTGCCTAGGCTTTGGCACTCATGATGCTCTCCCCTCTCCCGTGATGCTCTCTCACCAGGTAAAAATGTTCTTGCTTCCGCAGGTGTTTGGCCTAACAGTTGTTTGATTTTCTCAGGCTCCCCTCTTTGTGCGATAGTGCGCTCTCTCTCTCTCTCTCTCTCTCTCTCTCATTCTCTCATTAAAGCTTCAGTAAAGTTATACATCCAATAATAACAAGGCCCTGAGATCCCATCCCCCTAAGGCCCCTATACTGAATACTTTGGCATACAGAGGAAGGAATGTGAATATGGCAATAAATTTATATATATATATATATATATATATATATATATATATATATATATATATATACATACACACACACACACACACACACACACCACCAGAATTTGAACTAGACACTAGTCTCAGGCAATACAATTCCACATCATCATCATCAGTGTGGGCCTTCCAGATGGCATCAAACTTGCAGAGTGTGTCCATTTTCCAAAATGGGGTATTTCACACAATCTGTGGAACTCTCTGTCATAGGACATGGTGATGGCCACCAGCTTGGATTGCTTTAAAAGGGGCTTAGACCCTTGGTGGAGGACAGGCCTATCAATGGCAACTAGTCTAGATGGCTATAGGCCACCATCGGCAGGGGAGCAGTGGCAGGAGAGGGGGCATGCCTTCGTCTCTTGCCCGTGGGCTCCCCAAAGTCATCTGATGGGCCCTGCGACTCAGCAGACACCAGCTCTCCCCCTGAATCAGAAGAATCATCTGGAAGGGAGGAAAAGGAGCTTTCGCTGGCATCTTTGGATAGCCCAGTGACCACAGAATTCAAACAAAGCCAAAGGGGTGACCTCTCCCTAGCAGCTTTCGGAGGTTAGGCTGCCGCCCTGCCTCCAGAACTATCAGAAACTCCGAAAACCCATTTTGGGTGGAAAGGGGGGGTGTTATAGCGAATAACTTCCCAAAGAACTGTGGAGGGGGTTGCTTGGAAGCGAAGAGGCAGCTGCTTGTGCCTAAGAATTTCAGAAAGGACCTTTGGCAGCTGGCCCATGAGGCCACTTTTAGTGGCCACCTTGGAACTGACTGCAGTACGGAGAGACTCTCTTGGAGCTTTTACTGGCCCAACTTGCTCCAAAATGTGAGGGATTTTGTAGATTACGTGACATATGTCAATGAATGGGAAAAGCACAAGATAAAGCCATGGCAGCCCCTCCCTATTACTGACACAACTTTTCAATAGGGATCTGGCCCAATCCACCTCTTCTCCAACTATGGATCTGGTGAGCCCGATCCAGTCTTTCTCCAAAGGCAATTGCTATATTTTAACTTTCATTTGCTTTGTGTCCAGGTGGATGGATGCCGTTCCACTGAAGCAGGTAGATGTACAAACCCTTGCTGAAGTTCTGGCCTCCTTCCTTGCAATATATGGCGTCCCAGAGGAAATTCTGTCCAAAGGTACTGTGTTGTGTGTTCCTATCCGGACTTATGCAAAAGCTAAGAGAAATATGGGGGATCGATCACCTCATTAGTGTTGCCCACCACCCCAAGACTAATGGTCTAATTGAGCGTTTTCATGGGACTCTGAAACACCTTTTGCACACTCAAAGTGCACAAAAATCCATGTGACTAGGATAAAATGTTACCACACCTACTGTTTGCATACTCAGAAGTTCCACAGCAGTCTACTGGATTTACCCCTTCTATTGTTGTATGACAGGGACCCCGTAATCCCCTTAGTGTTGTCTCCCAGGCATGGAAGGGCTTATGCACACTGAACCCTTTCTTCTATATGTTTAACACAATTTTATCCTGAAGTATGCTTTCCATCCATCACAGAAGTTTAAGCTAACCAGCCTGTAATTTCCCGGATCCCCTCTGGATCCCTTTTTGAAAATCGGAGTTATATTAGCCACTTTCCATTCCTCTGGTATAGAGCCTGACTGTAGGGACAAGTAGCATATTTTTGTTAGATCAGCAATTTCACATTTGAGTTCTCCTTCTCCTGG
The DNA here is from genome assembly GCF_027244095.1 of Hemicordylus capensis. Lineage (NCBI taxonomy): Eukaryota > Metazoa > Chordata > Lepidosauria > Squamata > Cordylidae > Hemicordylus > Hemicordylus capensis. The sequence continues at coordinate 12,062,722 of NC_069663.1, forward strand.
AGCCTTTCCGAACAATAAATTAGTAAATTAGTAAAAAGCACAGCTATTGTTTTTGTTTAGGAACAACTTAACATGTTTAAAATATAGCAAGATATTGTATCAAGCGTGCATAGGCACATGTATCTGTATATAGGAATAAATAAATATGTGTACTCGAGTCTTGTGCATGCTTCCTTTTCCTTACAAAGTGGCTGCTGCTGCTGCTGCTTCTCCTTTTTCAGAGTAAATCTAAAAGCCCCCTGATCTTCTTTTTTTTTAATTTTCTACTAGTCTTGCTTGAGTCTGCTTATATTTTAAAGCTGATCTGGGTTGTTTCCGCTTTTGTAACTTAAACCCCTCTCTAAAGGCAGCTTCGGAATCCAAAGAAGCCGTAGAACGCTCGCGCAGCAGCCAATAGCGAACCAGCAGCACCTGAGCCCCGCCCCGCCTTCATTCCGACGCCCTTCTTCCTTTTGCCCCGGAAGCGGCGCTCCCGTCTCCAGGAAGTGACGTCATGCCGTCTCCTCCTCCCTTCCTCCCTCCCCGGTGATGGAGGAAGAGGAGGTCGCGGTGGAAAAGATGAAGCAGTTCCACGGCGGCGTCAGCGTGGGCGTGGGGAGCGGGATAGGGCTGGACCCCGAGCGGTGCCGCTTCCCCTACTGCGTCGTGTGGACGCCCATTCCCGTGCTCACGTGAGTGCAACCCCCGCCGGGGTCGGGGGTCGTCCAAGAGGGATTCCTCTTCCTTCCTCCGGGTCCTCCTTTCTTCTCCAGGGAAGAGCGCTTTCGGCCAGGCTCTGCCGGGGGCAGTGCGGTCCAGTGGCTAGAACAGGGCTGCCCAACTTCGCTCCTGCTGCAGATGTTGGACTACAACTCCCAGCATCCCTGATTATGGGTCAGTGGCAGGGGATGACGGGGCCTGTAGTCCAAGAAAAGCCGCAAGGCTGAAGTTGTGCAGCCCTGGGCTAGAGTGTTGGTCGTGCCCCAAGAAGACCCGGATTCAAGTTTTCTCCTAACCCTGAAGCTCCCTGGGTGCCCCCCAACACACACACACTTGCTCTCTTACACTCTCTCACACAGGCTTGGGGATTGGGACGGGAGGGGGACTATGTACTCCACCGTGATTTGCTCAGAAGAAAGGCAAGGTAGAAATATTTCCTTTATTAAAACTACGATTAAATAGCTGAACCTGCACAGAGCATCTGTGCGCTAGGACTTTGTTGCTCTCTGCCACAGCCCCTGCTTTATTGCTCAATGTCAGCCACCCACTCTCACCTGCCCCTGCCCCACTGCTGGCTCACCCCCACCCCTTTCACCCCCTGCCGCTCACTTGCTTGGGCCCTGCTCCTGTTCCCTATCTGCATATAAAATCACAATGGTGCTTCTTATTTCTATTTATGTATTTAACATATTTTTATACTGCCCAAAACTTACGGCTCTGTTATCTCTGATTGGCAAGTACTGTGTGGCTTGCCACATATGACCATAGCATATTATTACTATTATAATGGCCACTTTGGAATGGGATCCAATAACTATGAAATAAATTTTGAGCAGCAGTATTAGCCTTGCTGACCACAAACTATCGTTAGTTCCCAGCGCAATCTTAACTTCTGAGGAGAAAGGTTGCTTCACAAATAAGCAGTGCAGTTGGGCTGTGTGCTAGAGAATGTTGTGCTCCATTAAATTAAGGCTCCAACTGCCTTTTTTACTTGCGAAACAATTTGTTTTGCTTGAGAAGAAAGTCACTCTGGGGTTAAAGATGCTTCATGCAACCCCACCACCCTGTTAGTTTTTATTTATATTCAAACTTCTTGCCAAGTGAATCGGGAGAAGTTTTCTCCCTTGCTCATACGATTGGGACTTGGAGTCACCCCAATGCAATTTGGATTAGGAATGGGCTCAGGAAAGACAGAAGCAAGTACTTCTTACACAGTTTATAAACGTATGGATTTAACTGTTGTGATGGCCACCGACTTACATATGGGTTAAACATATCGGTTGTTTGCTGTACGTATGGGTCGTTCTTGTTTTAAGTAAAACAAAATGTAACAGTGGCATGTGGTAACGATCACACAAGGTTCTGCAGTTTTTGCACACAGCGCTGACCTAGTAGCATGGTATATTTCTGGCCTGTGTAGGCAGGAGCAGTGTTCTCTCTAATTTTTTTCATCTGTGTATGGAATGAGTTTTATTCTCAGTGGCAGTATCAAGGCAGCGTGTGCACACATGCATTCAGAGTGAGGCCTTCCTGATTTAAACTGAGTTGAATCTAAAATTAACTGAGCCGACATTAAAAAAATGTGTGGGCGCACATATGTGCATATGCCTTGGAGGGAACACTGGGCAGGAGTGACCTGGTTTAAGTGTACTACTGAAGAGGTAGAGCTCTGTACAGGTAAGGTTCCCCCAATTCCACATACCTGACATTGTGTCTAAACCAGACCTTGAAGAATTTTGTTAAGAGACAGCCATCAAAGGCTATATAGCTGATAGTTCAATGGAGAGCCTACATGCACAGAGAAAGTACATCTCCAAACTCCCTATTTCATGGTCTTCTTTAACTGTAGCATAGCACCAGAAGTGCTAGCCAAGTACTTTCTTGCTTGTGGTTTGAGGAAACAGCAAACCCATTGTATATCATGGTTGAGAGAAGAAAGCTGGTGAATGTAACACTTCTGTGGTTAAGGGCGATAAGTAGGAGAGAAGATTTTAAGCTGGAAAATAATATCTGAGCTGGCCTGTAACAAGTAGTATGCATGAACCATTCAACGTAGAACCAGTTCACATTGAATCGTTTGGGGCCAGGCTGGGCCGCGATAGAACCGGACCAAGCACAGTTGGATAAGAACTGGTCCTATATTGAGGGGGAGCAGCAAGAAACATTGTTAAAGTCTCTTACCTGATTTTCTGCCACTCGCTGCCACCCCCATCCCCAACCAAATTGTTGGTCTGGTTGCTCTTAAAACACAGGCCACTCACATGGCAGCAACAATGTGTTTCCGGCCTCTGCGCATCCATGGAGGCTGGAACATAGGCTGCCCCACTACTGCATGGGCGGCCTGTGTTTTAAGAGTAATCCCGCCAGTGATTCGGCTGGAGATGGGGGCAGTGGCAGGGAGCCAGGTAAGATACTTGAACAACCTTTCTTGCCACTCCCCTGCCCCTTTACTTGTAAAGGGTAATCCTCACTGGATTCCCTTTTACAAGTATCGCTACCCAAATTGCTGAACTGGTTTGACTGAACAGATCGGACTGGCTGGTCAGTTCGACCAAACTGATTTGGCATGATGTGGTTCAAATGGATTCAGATTTGAACTGAATCTGCGTTCTTTTGTTTCGTACACATCCCTACCCCATTCTCAACTTTTTAACCATTTCAACTTTTTAACCATGGTTCAGAGACCAGCTAATGCTGTGGTTATTGAAGCAGCTAATGCTGTGGTTATTGAGGCAGCTGAAGGAATTATGATGTTTACTTGGCTCTGGATTTCAGTAGTTAAGGGCCAAAAATGAAGTTGTCACGCCCCCAAATTCCAGGTTTCACCTGGATTTCAGCTTTCCTTAAAAAAAAAAAAAAAGCTCTAGCTCTTGTAGAAGTGGAGTTATGGAGCAAAGCATGCAGTCACTATTCTGCTCAAAAACTATTTTCAAGCCAACTTACATAATATGCAAATTAGGCACCCAGATTTGGAAAGCCAGAAAATGGCAACCCTAGCCAAAAAAGAGATGATGCAGGAGATTCGTTATCAAATCTCAAGTTGGGATGGGTTTGTTTTGTACTTTAAAGTAGTCAGGAATGGGGACCAGTATTTCCTGTAACAGGAACACCCAGGTGTTGTTGACTACAATTCCAGTCATTCCCAATCAAAGGCCACTGCAGCTGGGGATAATGAGAACTGTAGTCAACAACATCTGGGAATCCCTTTTACAAGGAACACTGCTGGGGACTCCAGTTTGGATTGGGGTGGGGGATACTACTGGAGAAGGGATGTTTAATCCTTTGCCATTTCCTTGAACTAAACCAGGACTGCTCAACTTTGGCCTTTCTGCAAACGGCCTACAACTACCCTAATTCCTGTGGCTGGGGATTAGCAAGCATGACATGTCCCCTTAGCTAAGCAGGGTCCACCCTGGTTGCATATGAATGGGAGACTTGATTTGTGAGCACTGTAAGCTATTCCCCTCAATGGAAGGAGCCACTCTGGGAAAGAGCAGAAGGTTCCAAGTTCTCTCCCTGCCTTCTCCAAGATAGGGCTGAGAGAGATTCCTGCCTACAACCTTGGAGAAGCCACTGCCAATCTGTGTAGACAGTACTGAGCTAGATGGACCAATTGGTCTGACTCAGTATATGGCAGCATCCTACGTTCCTATGTTGTCCAAAAACAGCTGGGGGCCCTAAGTTGAGCAGGCCTGATCTAAACCATGTACCTCCGTTGCTATTAGTCCTGCAGGGGGCATCTGGAGTTTAATTTAGATTGTGAACATAGCACAGGGAAAAGAGATAAATGCTGCATCCCTCAATGCCACTGCTCTGATCAAAACCAAACCACCCCCACCCCCATTGCTTTAAAGTGTAAAAATGAAATCTGATCATAGACCCCCTCACATCATATCTCTTTATCCCCAAGGACAAATGTATCTGGTGATTTAGAAGGAGAGATATGCCTTGGATATATAGAAATGATGTTTACCCAATACTGCAAATATTTGAATACAAAAGCTATGAGAAGGAAAATGTACTTTGACTGTCATTTAGGAGAAAATATTCAAGGCAACACTCCTTTCAGTCCTCCTCCTGCAAGTCACTAAACAATTCCAAACTTTTAGTTCTTTGCTGCTCTCACTTGGCATGAACTTCTAAATCTCATTGGTCATGGTGCCTGGATGTCTGTTGCAAAGGCTGGATTTTTTTTCTGTTTTGTGTTGCATTATAATATTGAAAGTCTTTTTGAAGCCAGGGATGCAGGTGTGGGCCACAAGGGAGAGGCGTAGTCTTCTCCTTGGCAAACATGCTTAACAACTTAGGAGAAATGCCAAGATAGTGGCTTCCTCTACAGCTGGTAGGGAGGAGGCATGGGAATAGGGTGGTTCTTGTGTATTGCTGATACCCTGGTTCTCACCCCAAAGATTAAACTGAAGCTCTGCTCTTCCACTGTTGATGTATGGTATGAGGAAGAAACTCTAACAGCAAGTTTTGCACTGCCTTTTGAAGCAGATGGTATTAAACTGACTTCATCAGATCATGATCTTTAATACAGTGTTCAGTTTCATAATTGATTTGGTTGCAGCTATTATAGGATAGCTGTGACTTAAGCATAATAGCTGTTGTAGGAGGTGGCTATAGGGACCAAAAATGATGCATGGAATAGAGAGAGTGGCCAGAGATAAATTTTTCTCCCACTCTCACAACACTAGAACCAGGGGCCATCCCATGAAACTGGAGGTCAGTAAATTTAGAATCAACAAAAGGAAGTACTCTTTCACACAGAACATAAATAATCTATGGAATTCTCTGCCATGAGATGTGGTGATGGCCACTAACTTGGATGGCTTCAAAGGGGCTTAGATAAATTCATGAAGGACAGGTCTGTCAATGGCTACAAGTCTGATGGCTATAGGCCACCTCCAGCCTCAGAGGCAAGATGCCTCTAAATACCAGTTGCAGAGTTGGAGGGCATGCCCTCACTCCTGTGGGCTTCTCAAAGGCATTTGGTGTGCTACTGTGGGAAACAAGATGCTGGACTATATAGGCCTTGGGCCTGATCAAGCAGGGCTGTGTTCTTATGTTCTTAAAGTGGGTGGGAAATTAATCAGAGCACTGTCCAATTATGTGCACACTCACTAGCGTCAATATGCATCTTCTTCCTTCCTTTCTTGAAGATTTAACTTCTTTAGAAGGGGACAGGTCTGTAAATGTGGGAAATGGCAACACTAACAACTCATACTAAAAAGAATCCCCCCCCCAAAAAAAGCCTCTCCCAAAGACAAAAGCAGGGCATTAGGATCAGGTACCAGAAAACGGGAGCTCTCTCTGGTGAACTGGTGACATTTGTCTCGGAGAGAGGCAGATATGAGCTTCAGCTAGTGCGGTAGTTGTGCACAGCAGTTGCTGGGTCTACCCTCCGTGCTGATCCAACTAGTCCTGGCCTGCTGCTTGGTCTTGCAGAGATCATTGTTGTGACCGCAACACTGTCCCCCTCACTTCAGATGAAGGAATCCAGACAGGAGTGCATGTGGCACAGTTCCTGAGCCTAGCATTTCAAGTTCCTGCTCTTAACTGTACTAGCCCTCGAAACCTAACCTGTGCCAATAGCTCTGCAAGCCCAGCCCTGCAACCGTCCACAGATGTTGCTCGTCTTTCTCCTGATATATGCGTATCTTAGCCATATTTGTTATATTGATGGCCAGAAAGGAAGGTGGAGGGAGAGAAAGAAACTCTAATTTTATTCTGGTTTTCAAAGGTCTGTTTGCCTCAGGGTGTTTTATGTATTTCCCTATTTATATGTTGCTCCTTCAGTGCAAAACTGCTCAGAGTGGCTCACAAACTTAGGACAATATAAAGTATAATATAACACAACTGAATAGGCCCTGTCTCTAGTCCCTGCCAGCCAACCTCAGTCATTGATGGGACCACAAGTAATCAGTTCAGTTCTATTTATTTACAGTTGCTGGCCAGAGAAATATATACATACAGCTCAAACAGCAGCAATAAACTAATCCAGGTATTTGTAAACCTTATAAAATCTAACTATACAGATACAATCTTACTTTAAATTCTTATGGCAGTGAGACAAAACTTAGCGATTGCATAAGTAATTTTGTCATTGCTATCAGATAAGAGATAGCTAACATCGAACTAATCTGGGTGGCCAGGGTAATTTGCTAGGAGGATCACTATTAATTCCTAACGAATGTCCCTGTAGAAACTACAGTAGAACAACACATGGGATAATGTCTCAATAGCGCCTGCCTTGCAAGGACAAAATTGCTCCACACAAGGGACTCTTTAAAAATCCTGCCTTCAAACATAGCAGAAGGTAGGACGTCAAAATATGCTAGCATGAAGGCTCAACGATATTTTGCTGCTGTAAGCTTATCTAAGTAATTGGCAGGTTTCATATTCAATAGTTGGTTATCCACCATTAATCTCCTTGATTATAAAACTCCTATCAGATTGCCATGCTATGACACAAATTCTTTGGGAGAGCACCAGGCTAGCTTGATCAAGGACAACAGTAACTGTGGAGCAAACTCATAGGAAAGCAATTTCCTTTTAAGTTCCATTTCCCATTCGGAAGGCAAATAATCACGAGAGCCACTATTTACAGTTCAATCACTTCATAGGAGTATATAGCCTACGATCATCCGGAGGGTAGCGTGGCAGCAGGAGACTCCCAGAAAGACTGGGACCCTCTCTTTCACTGCCCTTGCTACATCTGGCTTCTGCCTCAGTGGGGCCCACTGGCTTTCATGGGCAGCCACCTCTTCTTTAATGTCACTTGCCCTCTTTCTCTTCAGGTCCGCCTGGCCCACAGGAGAGCCACTCCAGCATTTTGCCGACAGCTTGCTTTTGGGGTGTGTGTGTGTGTGTGTGTGTGTGTGTGTGTGTGTGTGTGTGAAAAATGCAAGGTCCCTGACACTTTTCTTCTTCTTTTGGTAGGTGGCTCTTCCCCATCATTGGTCACATGGGCATTTGTACCTCAGCTGGAATCATCCGGGACTTTGCAGGGCCTTACTACGTCTCTGTGAGTAGAAGATTGTTCCTCTACAGGCCTGGTTAGCCAGTACATTTTTGAACTGAACAAGGGCTGAATGGCCAACAATTTCCATTCTGCCCCTTGATTTGAGTTGAGATGCAAAAGGGCTCTTTCACCCTCCACATTGTGAATGGAGATTTTGTCAGCACCCTCCCATTATACAGCATCAGTTTCTCTCTTCAGTTTGCCTGTCAGACAGGCAAATTGAATGCACACGTGTAGGAGTGAGCAGCCTAGGTGTTTATGGAGGGACCTAGAGGGGTATCTGTTGCTGTTCATGAGATGGGTGGAGTTTTGGGAATAGGGTTGGGCTTCTGGGCCATCGGTTGCCAAGAGTAAGTGGTTTTGAAAAAGTGTCCTACATGCGTTTGGAGTGGATTTCTCTGTATTAACTGGTTTCAGAAAGGTCTGAAGCAGCAAGGGGTGTAAATGTCTTGGACTCTCCTATGAGAAGACAGGCATTGAAGACGTCCCAGTGTGAGGTTTCCAGAAGGACTAGTAGAAGACATTGGAGGGGGGGGGCACACAAAGGAAGCTGCCATCTACCGAGTCAGACCCTTCATCCATCTAGTTCAGTACTGTCTACACGGGCTGGCAGCAGCTCTCCGAGACTTCAGGCAAGAGTCTCCCCGGCCCTGCCTGGAGTTGCTTCCAGGCATTGAACCTGGGACCTTCTGCATGCAAAGCAGATGCTCCATCATTGACCTGTGGCTCATCCCCTAAGGGGAATACTTTACAGCAGTTGCATGTGTAGTGACCCATCCAAATGCAAAGCAAGGCAGGCCCTGCTTAGCAAAGGGGGCAATTCATGCTCACTACCACGAGACCTGCTCTCCTCCCAGAACCTAGCATTATCTGATTTGTAGTATAACTCTCTTCATGGTTTCTAAAGTGTGTTTTGTGCTAATTAACAGAGAGGTACCTCTTTTTATTTTTTCCTCCCCTATGTCTAGGAAGACAACATGGCTTTTGGGAAGCCTGTGAAGTAAGTGTTGCTCCCCCTCTTCACTCATCCTAATATGTTTCCTTGCAAATATTATTATTGTTCAGAGTATTTATATACTGCTTTTCAACAGAAAATGCACAGCAAAACAGACAAATGCATGCCTTATTCTATTTATTTATATACCGCCTGATATATGTATCTCTAGGCGGTGTACATAACTGAAAACAACAAATATAAAGCAGAGTAAAAACAATTACACAGAATAAACAGTTAAAACAATTTCATAGGATAAAAACAATTAGTTTAAATTTTCAATTAAAAGTCTGAGAAAACAGGTCTTTCTTGAGGGTCTTTCTAAAGATGGAGATCCTCTTATTTTGATAGGGAGCATATTCCAAAGCCCTGGGGCAGCCACAGAGAAGGCCAGGTCCCGAGTTGCCACCAAATAAGCCCATGGCAACCGTAACCAGGCCTCCCCAGATCTTAATAGGCGAGCTGGGTTCATGACAAAGAAGGCACTCTCTTAAGTACCCTGGACCCAAGGTGTTAGGGCTTTATAGGTAATAACCAGCACTTTGTATTTCACTCGGAAACATATCAGCAGCCAATGCAGTTCTTTCAGAATCGGTGTTATATGGTCACTTTGAGTTGTCCCAGAGACCAGTCTGGCTGCCGCATTCTGTACCACTTGTAGCTTCCAGACTACGTACAAAGGCAGCCCCACGTAGGGTACATTACAGTACTCGAGCCTGGAGGTTACCACCACTGTTTGAAGGTCCTTTACGTCTCAAATGGGTGTAGCTGACATATCAGCCGAAGCTGTTAAAAAGCACTCCTGGTTACTGCCTCAACCTGAGAAACCAGAAAGAGTTTTGGATCCAGGAGCACTCCCTGATCTTTTCAGGGGAGTGTAACTCTATCCAGAACAGGGAGATCTAAACCATCTCTTAGGTCCCTAGCCCCCACAGCCAGTACCTCCGTCTTATCTGGATTCAGTCTTGGTTTATTCTCCCTCATCCAGCCCATTACTGCCTCCAGGCAGGCATTTAGGGAAGTTGTGCCATTTCCTGGTGAGGTTGATATGGAGAAATAGATTTGGGTTCATCAGCATATTGATAACACCCTGCACCAAATCTCCTGCCCTCACCAAATCTCCTGATGATCTCTCCCAGAAATACCATGTAGATGTTAAAGAGCACTGGAGACAGTATGGAGCCATGTGGAACTCCATACTTTAGTTCTCACTTTGCAATCTCCAAATGACACCATCTGGAGATAAATATACATAATACAGTGCCACCCAATCCTGTATCTCTTAATATTGTAGTTAATAAGAATAAAAGAATAAGAAGTTGTAGCTGCTTGTCCATTTCCTGTGTAAACCACTTTTACTCCTTTGGCTGAAAAATGTTATTTCAATAACATATATAGAGCAGAGTAAACTTTCAGACTCCAGAGGGCAGCTGTGGCTTGCACTTTTCATTGAATAGTGTAACTAAGTATTAGTTATACCCATACTTATAACATTAAGTGCTAGTACTTAATTAGCAGCAAACATTTCTATAACTCTAAGCATGATCTGTAGATACATTATAAATATCCACAGAGTAAGATAAAAGCTGACAACCCCTTAACGCTGAAGTCTACTTGCCCTTATGAAGCCTTTTGAAAAAATTCTGCATGAACGGAAGGCTTGAAGCAGTGAGAGCTGCAGTAGCTGATGAACATTTCCAGATGTCTCTCCAGATGAACTTTTGGTTGAGTCTCTGTCTGGCATTGTGTCTCAACTATATCTGCCTTTGAGTTGGGTTTATGCAGAATCTAGCATGAGATTTGGTATCTTAATACCAGCAATCTATCCACCCAGAGGTTCTAGCACTCTTGGCCAGACAGAGATATCAAATTTGGTTTCCTCTAACTATCTCAGTTGTCAGTCATCTTCTTGTACTTTCATATATTTATTATATAATTATGTGGTGAAGTCTCACGCAAGAGGGAGAAGGGCTTTCAGAAGCCTTTAATGCTTTATACCAAGGCTTCCTAGGCTCCCAAAACCCTCCTAACAGGGATCCTTCTAGCAATGTTCCTTCTAACAGGGATCCCCAGATGTTGACTACAACTCCCAGAATCCCCAGCTGCAATGGCCTTTACTTGGGGATTAGGGGAGTTATAGCCACCTAATGGCACAGCATGGAAATGACTTCACTTAGTAAGCCAGAGGTTCCCGGTTCGAATCCCTGCTGGTATGTTTCCTATATCAGGCAGCAGTAATATAGGAAGATGCGGAAAGGCATCATCTCATGCTGTGCGGGAGGAGACAATGGTAAACACCTTCTGTATTCTACCAAAGACAACCACATGGCTCTGTGGTCGCCTGGAGTCGACACCAACTCGAAGGCACACTTCACCTTCAGTCAGCAACATCTGGGACTCCCTGCTAGAGGTTGTACTGGACCCCAGATGTTGTTGGACTACAGCTCCCATCATCCCCACCCACAATGGCCTTTGGCATTGGTAGCTTGTGATGGACTGGTCCATCACAGAGCTGTAGTCCAGCAACATCTAGGGATTCACAGTTGAGAACTCCTGCATTATACAACTTTAGTTCCCAGACTACTGCTCATATTAACCCTTAAAGAATTCAAGCTTAAGTACTGTATTTACCTTAATTCAAGTCTAGGTTTTCCCCAAGTTCTTTGATGTTAGAAATTGGGGGGAGGGGGTCATCTTAAATTCAGAGTGCTGTACCTTTTGGGTAAACACCATATTTACCCGAATAGATGATGACACTGAATTTAAAACAACCCCCTTAAAACAGAGAGGTGGAGTAGAGGTTATACCTTTATTTACCCCAAAGGAAGGGGACTCTGAATTTAAAATGACCACCCAGTTTCTGACATCAAAAAACTTGGAAAAAAGCTAGTCTTGGATTCAGGTAAATACAGTACAGGTGACCCTCGTTATTTGCGGGGGTTTTGCTCTCACCTATAGATGCAAATACAGAAACGCAAATAACGGAACCGTACTCCTATGGGAACCCAGGGGTTAGGTTCCTATACAAAAAGGGCTAAAAAAGTGGGGAGAAGACAGAAATAAGAGTAATAAAGTAGTGTACGTTGCTCTCAGGCAATGCCCCTCAAACCTCCAATTCCCTTTTTCATGAAAAACCATGGGGATTTTTTTAAGCCACAAAATATCTCTGCACTGTAAAATGTCAGCCAGAAATGACACCGGAAGTCATTTCCGGCTACACAAAACCACGTATAGGTTAATTTTAGCCTATTTTTATACCGTGGTCTCTAAGACCTGTCTGTGGATACACAAAACCACAGTTGTTGAAACCGTGGGTAACAAGGGCCACCTGTACAGATATCGCCTCTATTTTTAAGGGGGTCATCTTAAATTCAGGGTTGTCTTCTATTCGGGTAAATAAAGTATGTATAAACACATTCATGCATATTCTTCTGTTACTCTTGCTTCTATCTCTCCTCCCGCCCACCATCAAATTTTAGCAATAGCAATAGCAGTTACATTTATATACCGCTCTATAGCTAGAAGCTCTCTAAGCGGTTTACAATGATTTTAGCATATTGCCCCCAACATTCTGGGTACTCATTTTACCGACCTCGGAAGGATGGAAGGCTGAGTCAACCTTGAGCCCCTGGTCAGGATTGAACTTGCAACCTTCTGGTTACAGGGCAGCAGTTTTACCACTGCGCCACCAGGGGTGATTGTCAGTTCCTCAGGACAGGGACTTGCCCCTTTTGGTAACACTTTGGTATATTGTTTTGCTATTTGGAGAGGCTGTGCCCTTGTGGAAATGGAGATATTGAGACAGTTAGCCATGTGCTTCTGTATTGTTCCTTCTATCGTGAGCTGCATTCCAAATGTATGGCTCCTCTCATTCTTAGATACCCTGATAATTCAGATGAATTTTATCTAAACTTATTTCTTTCTGATAAATACACTGATGTCTCACGCATGGTAGCCACATTTTGTATGGCTGCTATTAAGATCCGCACATGGTGTATCAGAAATGGTCAATTTTAATTGTCCCATCTCTGCAGTCCCTTCTTTTTAATTTTGTTTTACCCTATACTATTTTATCTCAATTTTGATGTAAAATTTTGATTCCACATGTGTATATACATATATGCATTTGTATTGAATCTTTAAGGTTCCTTTTATTTGATCTGGATTCTATATTTGATCAAATATTGCAATAAAACTGAACTGAACTTTGGTATATTGTGCCATATACATCAACAGAGCTATAGAATTATTAAGCTGAGATTCTGAGGGTGTGGAATTCTGTGCTCAATAACTTCTTCTTCTTCTTCTTCTTAGTATTAGTATTATATTTATATCCCGCTCTTCCTTCAAGGAGCTCCAAGCAGTGTACTACATACTTGAGTTCTCCTTACAACAACCTTGTGAAGTAGGTTAGGCTGAGAGAGAAGTGACTGGCCCAGAGTGACCCAGCTAGTTTCATGGCTGAATGGGGATTTGAACTTGGGTCTCCCCGATCCTAGTCCAGCACTCTAACCACTACACCACGCTGGCTCTGGCTCTTTATCTGCACTGTCATGGCAAGATCATGAAGTCATGACTCATATACAGCCCTGCTCCCCAAGGCACCAGAGCCATGCCTGAGGAGATGTCATTTGACACTTCTTATAAGAACAGCCCTGCTGGATCAGGGTACAAGGCCCATCTAGTCCAGCATCCTGTTTCACACAGTGGCCCACCAGATGCCTTGGAGAAGCCCACAGGCAAGAGGTGAGGACATGCCCTCTCTCCTGCTGCTGCTCTCCCTATAGCAGAAGAGTGAGTTTGTTTAGTTCACGTACACTTTATTCTAAATTAGAAATCACAAAGCAGCGTATGGCATGTGTATAAGAATAAAACCAGTAAAAGTAAATCAGCGATCTTCACTATTTTTCAAGTGGGCGCCACTTTGGCAAAAAACCTTCAGTGTGAGAGGCATTTCCTGCCGGGCAATAATTCCTGCGTTATAAAACTTTCGTTCCCAGACTACTGCTCATACTGACCCTTAAAGAATCCCAGGTTAAGTACTGTATTTACCTGAATACAAGACTAGGGTTTTTCCAGGTTCTTTGATGTTAGAAATTGCGGGTGTGTGCATGTGCACGCGCCTTAAATTCAAAGTGCTGGGCGGGGGGCGCTTTTAAGAGAGATGGAGCCCTCACTTAAGAGCTTGATAGGGAACATGCTGGGAAGGTCGCCATTTCCAGCACTTTGTGCAAGACAGTGCAGGAGCTCCAAAGAGCTCTGTCTCCTTTCCCTTTCTCTCTTATTTCTCTCTCCAAAGCTCTGAGCCCCACTTCTCCAGCTCTGCATGGTGAGAGTGGTCATCTCCACATGGTGCCAGGGGAACTGTGCAGAGTATTCAGCCTCAGCCAAAGGTTCACACAGGCCCAATAAACAATCCTGTGAGGGCACTTAAGGTTGAGTGGGGCTGGGCAGCTGCCGCTGCTGCGTCTTTCAATGAAGAACACTGGTCTACCCTGAGTAGCAGCAGCTCTCCAAGGTTTCAGGCAGGTGTCTTTCCCAGCCCTACCTGGAGACATGGGTGATAGCAGTTTAGGAAGGTAAGAAGTAGAATGACGAGCCTTGTGGAACAGAAAGGCCTTTGTCTAAAGATTAAGAAGGAAAGATCCTGCCTAATCTTGCCAAGGAGGGTATTCGACGCTAGCACAATAATTGTCTTATTAGAAGGGAAGGTATTCTGTCTGGGAGGAAGGTGTGGGAAGACAGACTAGCATGCACACGTGTAAACTGACATCTTCAGTCTTCCTTCCTTGCTTCCCCCCAGATACTGGAAGCTGGATCCCAGCAAAGTGTATTCCTGTGGTCCTAATGCTTGGGATACTGCGGTGAATGATGCCTCCGAGGAGTACAAGCACCGCATGGTGAGGAATGCATTACTCAGCTGTGGCTTTTTGGATCTCTTAAGCGGGTAATCTGCAAACAGCCAGCTGGTCGGCAGGTTTCTCTTCCCAGCTACTGAAAACCAACAAGAACTCAATTTCTCTATTTTGGTCATAACAAAAGATAAAACGGCATCTCAAATAATACAATAAAATTGACCAGAAAGTAAACCAAGGACTACATATAACAGAACACCACAAATAGCAACAGTTAAATGCCAAGCAATGCTTTGCTCAGGAGCAGTGTTCCCTGTAACAGGGATTCCCAGATGTTGTCGACAACTCCCATAATCCCCAGCCAAAGGTCATTGCAGCCGAGAGTAACAGGAGTTGTAGTTGTCAACATCTGGGAATCCCTCTTAGAGGGAACACAGTGCAGGAATTCCCAAACTTAGGTTCCCAGATGTTGTTGGACTACCAACAATTCCCATCATAGCTTTTGGCCATTGTGGCTGGGGATGATGGGAATTGTAGTTCAACTGCATCTGGGAGCCACTGGTCCCTCAAACTAGGAATGTGCACGAACCGAGGTTCGCACACAAGTTCTGCCCTGAACCGGTTCGGCACCATGGGGCGGGGAGCGGGGTCTTTAAAAAACTTTTAAAAACTCTCTCCATCACGGCATGCAGATTCCTGCTGCGGCGGTGCTTGTCTCAAGTACCCCCACGCAGCGCTAGCACACACATGGTGTCTGTGCTTGTGCGGGTGCCATTTGCATGGTCAGCAACACCAACACGCACCATGTGCATGCTAGCGTCATGCATGGCTACTTGGGACAAGCACCACCGCAGCAGCAAGCTGCATGCAGCAGCAGAGAGCAGGTAAGGACCTGCGCTCCTCTTTTTTTTAAAAAAAGATCCTGCTCCCTGCGGTGCTGAACCTGTGCATGAACCTCGGTTCGTGCACATCCCTACTTGAAACAGGAATTCCCAGAGATTGTTGACTACAACTTCCATAATCCCCAGTCAAAAGCCATTGAAACTGGAAATGATAGCCGTTGTAGTTGTTGATATCTGGGGATCCCTGTTACAGGGACTGCTGGGGGACCCAAGTTTGAGAGCCCCTGGCTTGGCACACATCATTCTGGCAATTTTACTGCATGTGAATCGAGATGTTCTTGCTGCTTTTCTGGAGCTGCCAAAGCAAAAGTAGTCACTGTACAAGAAATCTGCATGGTGTTATTGGCCAAGAGAAACTGACTTCTGTTGGTTGAACCAGTGTTTATAATCTTACAGAAGGTGCTGTAGAAACATATTCCTAACACTATCCTAAATAATGGAATGGAACATTTAGTGGGAAACCCCTGTCATTGTCTTCTGCTCACGGGGTAAAGGTAAAGTATGCTGTCAAGTCGGTATTGACTCCTGGCGACCACAGAGCCCTGTGGTTGTCTTTGGTAGAATACAGGAGGGGTTTGCCATTCCCATCTCCCCCACAGTATGAGATGGTGCCTTTCAGCATCTTCCTGTATCGCTGCTGCCCGATACAGGTGTTTCCCATAGTCCGGGAAACATACCAGCAGGGATTCGAACCGGCAACCTCTGGCTTGCTACGTCGAGTCATTTCCCGCTGCCTACAGGGTAATGCAGATTTAAAGGCACTTTGCGGTTTTGTCCATCTGTAATGGCAGAGGGCATTTGCTGGCACTTCTGTAAGGTTAAATGTTGACAGATATAATAAGTAATTTCCCAACCTGTGATGAAAGTGTGTGCTGATTCTGTGCCAGGCATTTAAGGGATGGGGCCGTAGCTCAGTGGTAGAGCATCTACTTGCATGCAGAAGGTCCCAGGTTCAATTCCTGGCAGCATCTCCAGGTAGGGCTGGGAAAGACTCCTACCGGAAGCCTCGGAGAGCCACTGCCAGTCAGAGGAGACAACCCTGAGCTAGATGGGCCAATGGTCTGGCCTGGTAGAAGGCAGCTTCCTATGTTCCTAATAAAGAATACCGATTTGTTTAAATAAAAAGATCTCTGAAACTCCCATTTAGCTGCTGACTCCTTCCTTCCGCTAAAATTATTTCAGGGGGAACCAGATGACGGCCTCCTCTTGGGCAGCATCCAGCTCTAAATTAATCCTGACTAAGTTCCGTAGGCTGGCTTGCAAAGTGATAACAGCGGAAGAGAGTCAGCTCAAACAGCTGTCGGTGCCGGTGCCTTCTCCTGAGCCGGCCAAAAAGGCACTACCGAGGGTTGAAGCACTCTCTGCAGTAGCAGGAGCCGCTCTGTGAGCCGGAGAGGGGGAAGTGCCCGGAGACGAGGCAGACGACAGACACCTTGTGCTAGCAGAGCTCTGCCTGGTTTCCATGCTCTCCGCTCTCCCCCTGCAGCCACCTGTGATGCAGCCCATGTTGTTGCCCAGCGTCCCTCGACTCTCAGCAGCACCACCTCTTCAAGAGGCTCAGAGCTGCAGCGCTACTGAGCGTTGTCTGCACGAACTCTCAATTTCCACTGGCATCCCTGTATTTTGCCAGGCCTTAACACTAGTGAGACTTAAATTAGTCATAACTAACTTACATAGGAAGTTGCCTTATACAGAGTTAGGCCTTTCATCCATCTGGCTCATTGACTGGCAGCAGCTCTCCAAGATTTTGAGCAGGGCTCTTCCCCAGCCCTACCTGGAAATGCTGCCAGGAGTTGAACCTGGGACCTTCTGCATGCAACCCAGATGCTCTGCCACTCAGCTTATGGCCCCATCCCCTTGTTTAGATGCACTTTCAATCTGGATAACTTGCACCCTGTGGATTCTGGTTTTTATCTGAATCTACTATTTGTGGTGGTGTTCTGTGCTTTTATGATAAGAATACAACAAATATTTATAAACTGCTTTTCAACAGAAGTTCCCAAAGTGGTTTACATAGATAGAGATATAGAGATATATTTTTTTTTTTAAATGGCTCCCTGTCCCCAAAGGGCGCTCAATCTAAAAAAGAAACATAAGATGGACACCAGCAATAGCCACTAGAGGGGTGCTGTGCTGGGGATGGATAGGGCCCGTTGCTCTCCTCCTGCTAAATAAAGAGAATCACCACTTTTAAAAAGGTGCTTCTTCTGACTGGTTAGCATGACATGTAGTGGTTTTGTATTTTAAACATGCCTGTGTGCTATTTTGGAGGCGTTGTCAAAAAGCAGACTGTAAATTTAAGGAGTAAATGAACTAGTCAAAATGAATTGAGATTCTTCATATCAACAGAGCTGTGGAAACTAAGCAGTTGGCATATGTATGGCTTATTTTGAGTAGGAAGTACTTATTTTGAGCAGGAGAGAGTCACACATCATTACAACTGGGACCATTCCTGCATTTATTCTCGACAGGATAGATTTTAGAATGTTATTTTGGGGGAAACCTTCTGATTTCATTGATTCACCCAAGCCCCAAATTTCAGTACTCTAAGAGATCAGTTTATACAGATTAGTTTCTAGAATGTTCCGGATTGGCGCAACTTGTCTATTCCCGTGTAGCTTCCAGAACTTCAGTGAGATCATTTAGGCCTCTGCCCTTTAATTGTGGCATACTACCTGCACAACTTCAGCACTCTAGCTGTTTTTGAACTCCAATTCCCATCGTCCCTGGCCACTGTGGCATGTGCTATAACTTATAACAATAAACATGTGTTAGAGTTTGCCAGTTTTTTACCTCTTCTTTATAAGGTTCCTGTACTTGTAGCAGCTTCCTCCAGGCAGAAATTTAGCAGGGTGAAGCTTTTCCTGACATTGGGATTTCAATTTCTGCCCGCATTTGTGTTTGATCGTGTGCTGACTGCATGTCTCAGACAAATGTTAAGATACTACTTGTATCAACCCTGCTTTATGGCTGAGCAGTAAATATCACCTTCTTTACAAATGCTAATCTTATCTATCTTATAGCTGATCTCTTGCAAGATTTATCTTACTTTGTAGCTTTTTTTTATTTGTTTAAAAAAATCTACATCCCGCCTTTCTTCAAAAACCTAATTTAAGGCCCTGGGAGGTCAGCTTTGCTTGGGTTTCAAGCTCAGCTCCAGCAATGCCTGTTTGACTTCAGAAGCCTTAAGAAATCTCAGCCGTGAATATGTGTACAGAACCTTTGGGAAGAAAACAAATTCAAATATGTTGATGAAAACAGGTTTGATGTGACGAAAAGTGTAGGGCTGGGGTCCTCCAGTTTGGGTCCCCAGGTGTTGCTGGACTACATCACTTCATCCCCAGCCACAAATGGCAAAAGTTGGATCAAATTCAGCATAATAGCTGTATAAGCAACCCTCAGTTTTTCTCTAACTTTTTTCTCACAGTTCACTGTAATTGATCACACGCTTGCTAGTCTGTACACAGAAGCAACTGCCCTTGTTACTTTATGGATTCGGGCTGTGGAGATAGGTTTACAAACATCACATGGGAAGGCTTTCCACCTGCAGGTAGGAGTAGAGTTCCCTGTGTCAGGGATTCCAGGTGTTGACTACGACTCCCATAATCCCTGACCAAAGGCTGTTGTAGCTGAGGATGATGGGAATTGTTGTCAACAACATCTAGGAATCCCTGTTACCAGGAACACTGTAGGTGAGGAATGGATGTTTCAATGCTCTACCGTGTGAACATGAATAAAAATCTCTGAAAACAGACCATTATTAATTAGCCCCCTTCTCATATGAAGTGCTGATTTCAAAATCTGCTCACCTTTGAATGAGTACTTGAGCACTGAATATGGACAGGTCCGTGGGAAGATTCACGCTCTTCTTTTTCTCTCCCAGCACAACCTCTGCTGTGACAACTGCCACTCCCACGTAGCTCTGGCCTTAAATCTCATGCGATACGACAACAGCACCTCCTGGAACATGGTCAAGCTTTGCTTCCTCTCTCTGCTGTATGGAAAGTATGTGAGGTGAGTAAAGAACTGGCTACTGTAAATACCGTTGTAGGTGAAGGTGTGGATTTTGATCAAATGCTTGGCTGTCTATTAAGAGACCCCAGTATGCAGTGCCTGAGTAATGGCGTCCCTCTTGGTCCGAGTTTGGAAGCTATTCAGATCTCAAAATCTGCTGGTGTTTGCAGTATACCCGTATTTACCCAAATAGAAGGCAACTCTGAATTTAAGATGGCCCCCTTTAAAAAATATAGGTTAAACATAGGTTATACTATGTATACACAAGGAAGAGGACCCTGAATTTAAAATGACCCCCCCCCCATTTCTAACCTCAAAGAACTTGGAGGAAGCTAGTCTTAGTAAATACAGTAGATGCACAGCTCTTCCGTAATGTGAGCGGTCCTTGGGCCCTGGGAAAAGCTGCAGTCGCTCATAATAGTTGATCAGTATTGTACACATTTTAAGAAGGCAGTAATGGGTACTTCACCTGCAGAGCTGAAGGAGCACAACCAGTTATAGATGGCATCCAATTTGGATGCATGAGCTATGGAAGACCACAGTTATAATAGATCTCCCTTTCCCTCTGAAACCTACTGTGACATTGCACTAGACGTGGTCTGTATCTGAAGGTTATAATTGCAGCATGAAGATTATACACTTTACTTTTTAAAAAAAAAAAGTTAGGTATGATTCTCAGGATGTTCAGATCTGCTTTCAGTGCCTGGTCTGTTGCTTACTGTGATAAAAACAGGGGCTCCTAACAGGGAGTACTAGTACCCCAGGGGTACTTGAGGGGCTCCGGGGGGGGGGACTGCTGGCTTGAAGGTGACACCTCAGTGATGTATCCACTACAGAAGAGGAGGGAGAAGTGTGAAGACCCTCAGCTTCTGATTGGCTGGCTATGTGCTGAAGCTCAGCATGTCCCTCCCCCAGAGATCAAGAAACGGTGACTCAGTTCACCAGTTAAAGTATGTTACTTGTCAGATGATCCTTCAAGCTGTGTTGGTGGTACACTACTACTTGTCAGGATAATTCTTTACCTGTAGCCTATTCTCCTAAAGGCTGCGCACGTGTGTGTGCACGCGCAAAGTTTCCCTCTCACCCCCGCAGCCCGTCCCCTGGCTGATTTTCGGCCTGTTCGGGCCTGTAAAAATCAGCACAGTGACCATTTTGGAGTCCGCCACGCATGCTCAGATGGCCTCTGTGAGGCCTAGCAGGGACCATTTGAGCATGTGCGGTGGCCATTAAAAAAAAAAAATTTTTTTTTAAATGGCCACCATGCACCCTAGGCCTTGCAGAGGCCATTTGAGCATTCTGCGGTGGCCTCCAAAATGGCCTCTGTGCCGATCTTTACAGGCCCGAAGGGGCCGAAAATCAGTCTGGGATGGGCTGCAAGAGTGAGATAAGAGATCGGTGGGGGAGAGGGAACCTTTGCACACACACACCCCTGTGGCCTTTAGGAAGCCACCCGAAGGGGATACGGGTAAAGAAAGAAAAATTAATTTTTTTAAAAAAAATTGCGAACTGGGGCGGGGGGATTGGTTTGGGCCTGGTGGCGAGGGTTCAGTTCTCACCCGAACCAATCCGCACATCCCTGTTGTTGATTACAACTCCCAGCATCCCCAGCTGCAGTGGTCTTTGGCTGGGATTATGGGAATTATAGTCAATATCATTTGAGAATCTCTGTTACCGATGGTGGAGGGTGAGCAGGGTGTGCACTGGTCAGGAATTAGCTGGTCCTGGACAGATCACTAGAGAGAACTTTGTTTTTGCCTTTCACTTCTCTGCCATCCTGTCAAAATTAGTAGCTTGCCAAAACGTTGTTCGCTAACTCGAACCTGCCCCTCTCCTGAGGAGGGAGGGATCATCCTGTCAGGTGTTCAACAAAACCTAGTGCAGCTGCAGTCTCTCTCACCTCCCACCTCACCTCCCCCCACAAAGCCCTCCGAACTGCCTCTATCCTTCCCTCTCCCAACTGTTGTTAAATCCATGAGATGTTGACTAGCTAGAATGGACTATGTTTGTAAACCATCCAATCCCAAAATGCTAACTAGAATAAACTGATTTTCTCTGGTTAATATTGCTAATTTTTCCTTCCCTTGTACCTGTTTGCCAGCTTACCACCATTCATTCATTCATTATATTTGTTATTTGTGTACTTTCTCAAACTCACATATCTGGGGAGTTTACAATGAACACAGCACAAAATTAAACATTTAAAACAGTTTCTAAATCAAATTCACAGTTCTCTGTGTCTAATTAAAAACTTAGATGAACAAATGTCTGCTAAGACTCTTTTTAAAAGCGGTCAGAGATGGCCTTATTTTGGCAGGGAGTGTATTCCAAAGCCTCAGGGCAGCAACAGAGAAGGCCCTTCCCCGAGTAGCCACCAGATGAGGATGGACTATGCAGCGGACCATGATTCTGTTCCTGCCTGTGTGTGTGTGTGTGTGTGTGTGTGTGTGTGTGTGTTGCCTGCTCTCCCCCTTTTGTCTCCTAAATCTCTCTTCTCTCCCTGCAGCTTAGGGGGCTTTGTGAAGACTTGGCTTCCCTTCATCCTCTTCTTGGGGATTATCCTGACAGTCATTCTGACCCTTCACTTGCGGTGATGGATGACACCAACCTCCCCATCCTCTTTGGAAGACAAGTGGTGAAAACTGTGGGTGTTCAATCCAGGAAGGCGCGGAGCTGCTTGGCCTGAAAACACTTGGGAAGGAAGTCCATTTTTGCTTTCTTAGAACAACTCTCCTTTTTATCCTGTGGGGCTGGTATTCTCCAGTAATTTAAAAATGTCTTTTTAAACATTCTTGCCTTCAAACACCCAGGGGCCGGGGGCAAACCACTGCACCCTGCTTCTCGCCAAAGCTCCCCTTAGAATGAAGGCTCTGCTGTAGAAAGATACATCCCCGGACTTTGCTTTGCAGGACATGCAGTGAGGGTTTAACTCCCCTCGCAAGTAGGTATGAGGGGCTGATTCCTGATAGCACTTGTGCAAAGGGGCGCTCTCTGCCACTCTGCATATAGGTGGGGTCGGCTGATCGGGTTATGCCTGCTTACACGTTGATAGGGAAAGGGAATTTGCAATATTGTTAGTAACATTTCTCCGATTGCCACATACCTCTGTATTGGCACTCTCAAAATGAAAAGAAAGCCCCCGTTGTGCACACAGACAGGGGAGGATGTTGTGCCCAGAGTAGGTTTACCTTCCATTTCTGCACTTGCAGCTGGTACTTCATCACAGCACAAGGCTCTGTGCTGTTATGGCCCCTCGTTGGTTGCAGAGGGAGTGGATTCATTACATGGTGTTCTTAGGGAAATGTCATTCTTCTAAAGCAGCTGAGTCTTCTCCGTCTCCCTCCAGCTCATGCTGTCGCTGGCAAAATCATCATTGGTGTTGCCCTTGAGCTGTCCTTGGCTCAGCCTTTGAGAGTCTGTCAGACATTCCGGCCCTCTTCATCGAACTCCAGTTCCCAGAGTTCCATGAGGGAACCAGACACAGCCCCGAGAGTCAAACTCAGAAGCACTGCATTTCACCTGGGAAGACTCGAGAAGCACTCAGCGGTACAGAGGAATGCCTGGTTTTCCTGCCAAGGGACAGAAGCTAGAAGCTGTAGACCAGCATGAAGTCTCTTCTGAGAAGGAGGAGGAAGAAGAGCATAGAAGAAAAGCTTTTTAGGCCCACACTCTCCAGGATTATTTCCAGGTTGCCTAGAAGCAGCTGGAAATGTGTCCTTTTCCCCCAGTCACAGAAGCCCTCGATTCTGGCTCGAGGTCTTGCCCATGTGGTGATGCAAAATTCTAGGAAGAGGGCAGAAGAGGCTGTTTTAGGTTGCTCCCCTTTCTCTCCCCCCCCCCGCCCACTTCCCAGTGCTAGTCTCTCTCCTTTAATACTGTGTCAGGAGCCTCCAGCGCTTTGCAGTGTGCTACAGAGCGGCATATTCTCTCTGTGCGTGTTACATCTGGGGCTGGGCCAAGACCTCTTGTGCTGCATTCAGCCATTTCAAGCACGACAGCAGCTGTAGAAAACCTAATCAATAAGCTTGAGGCTGTTTAGAGATCAAAGGTCTTACATCAAAGTGAGTGTGAGTGGCGGTCCATCAGTCGAACCCTGGGCTGTTTAGCTTACTACCCAGCAGGGCTTCTCGGGTTTTTTTGTGGAGCTAATAGGCCAAGCCTACTGAATAAGAAAGCTTTCTCTCCGCTCCCCCCGCCACCCCCCTTATCTTGACTTGCCAAAAAGAGCTCCAGGAAGGAGAAATTCCCAGACCTGGTGCTCAAAGCCAACTTGCTACAGTAGCGTAGGTGTTAGTCCAGGTTTTTGAGTCAATTAAAACGTGCTTTCCTGACATCATGCAACTGAACAAGCATTGCCAAAATCTGATGCTAGCACTGGTGGTAGGAGGAGCAGGATGGTAGAAACGCCCTTGCTGGTCAATGACCGAATAAACTTATAACCTAACCCTTCTCTGCGCACACCCTGCCCTCCCCCCTCCACTCCCCAGCCGCCTTTTGTGCTCTCACAATGTGTGTTTTAATGTTTGTGTTCTTGAATAGGCTGGCTAGAGGGAGAGAGAGGAGCACAAACTGGAGGAGAGTAGGAATAAATTTAGTGGGCCGAACACGCTGAGTGCTAACTTTGAGGCTGCCGTTGCAGATCGATGTGGGATTGTTTCGCTCTTCCTGGGTCTTGAGCCTTGGCAGTAGGGTTGAGCGTCAGATGCTCCAATGCCCATGAACTTACACCCTTCCTCCCCTGCTGCCAGGATGGCCATCTCCATGCAGTTCCTCACCTTTCCCGTGGGGGGCTCTTTTACTGAATCGGGATTGTGTGGGGCTGGTCAGGAAGGCACACGGGGACATCGGGATGTCTGATAGGCAGCCCTACTCAGCATGTTGTTGCTAAGGGGTGATGATAGTGGGCATAGCTGTGTGGCTAGCTGCTGCCCTTCCTTGGCAAGTTACAGGCCTTCTGCTGTAAGCGGTTAAGCTGCTGCCAATCATCTTTTCCCACCCCTTGTGACAAAGCCGTGGGCCAGTTCCTTCACTATGTCCATAGGTGGCAGGTACTGTGTGACCAGAAAAGCTTCTGAAAGTAGGTTGGCACTCACGTGACCCCTTCACCACAAGCCCACATCCATCTCAGCTGTTGAACTGCAACTCCCATCATCCCCATGCATGATGATGGGGGTTGTAGTTCACCAGCAGCGGGAATGCCAAAGGTTGCCTAGTCCTGCTCTGATGAACGAATTGGTCCTCCATTTTCAATACCTGCCTAGGAACTGCCATGTGGTGCTGTTGGTGAGAGTTGCAACATTCCCAGGTAAAAGGCATTTCTGTGTGGGGACTGGGGAAATCCTGAGTATTTGCCAAAGATCACTGTGCAGCAACTCTACACATGGTTTATATCTGCGTGGAAATGCCTTCAAAGCAGCGATTTGGTAGGATGCAAAGTCCTCGAGGATTCCCTCTTTGCTTTGATACCTCTTTCTTGGAGGCTCCTTCGTGCTTGCTGCATTTGGGTCTGTGTGCCACTTTCCCTTTTTTGAGGCCTCTTGAGTTTCATTGATTTGCCATGTGGGGGTTCTCCTTCCCCCTCCTCCTCCCCCCTTGGCTGGTGATTAGCCAGATGGGCCTCTGTCCTCTTAGAGTTGGTTCTCCGGGGGTGCTGGTTTCCTTTGTACATGCTGAACTCTGCTGCTGTGATTTCATAATCCTGATGATGGTGAAAAATAAATGCATTTCTGTGTACGTCTCCAAGCAGCGCTTGTTTCATTGTGCCGGCTTCTCATTCCATCTCTCCAGCTGTCAGGAAGGAAAGAGTTTTTATTTGGGGTGGATGAGGGCTGGAACACTGTACATCTGAGATCAGACAGACACACTAAATCACTGAATGAGATGTGGGTATTAAATGTTGTGCACAAATGAATTGGATTAGCATATTGGAACTCAAATTCTATATCTTGACAAATATACTTTTTTCACTGATTGATTGATTTTTTATTTTTACTTACTGATGTCCCACTTTGCTTTTTAGAAAGTTTGGTGCCGTTTATGTGGCATTCGCAATGGTCTCTTAGCTAGGTACTGATCAGGTTTCACTGGATTGCTTTATATTCTTCCTTTCCTGAGATGTAGGCAGTTCACTTCCACTTGGCTTCAACCACAATATGAGGTGCTCCTCAACCGTTTCCTAGAATAAGCCTTGGCTGATGTGTGTGGGCAGAAGCATCATAAGAGTGGGGGAATGGATCTTCCGTCTAGAAGAGCAAGAATGAATTGCTAACCTAGCCCCTAAAAATCGCATTCTGCTCTCATCTCTGGCTGCATTCACACAACCACTCCTGCTATTTTTTCTCCATCCATATATTACTGTATACTGTCTCAATCCACATGAAGTGAAAAGGTTCAACAAGCTGTTGCATGTCTCTGTGCCCAGCCAGACTCAAAAGCTGGTGGAAGAAGCTTCTGCTCTGGATTCAACACAGAGGCCATGTTCTTATGAGGAACGTTAGCCCGAGAAGTGTCTAGCTACAGTTCGGAGCAATGTATGCTCCCTGGGAAGTGATTGGGTACGAGGGGAACTTGTCATTGGGCACCATGCAGATCTGAAACTGCCAATGCCAGCATGGCCCCCAGGTACAATTGCACCTTGCACTCAAATCGCTTCCTGGTCCACTGACCAGGATTTCCACTGCCACAGGTGCAGTTTCCAAGAGTGCGCGCAGCTGTGAATTATAGCTGGCTGCTCTGTGGACTTAACGATCATAAGAACTCAACCAGCTTGTCATCTGAAAATGGCTATAAACCATGGAGATGCTGGTTGTGTGAATGCATCTTTTCAGAATGTGTTGCTTTATCAAGCAGGTTCTATTTGTTTTAGCTGTAACAGCACATAATTAACCTGGGGAATTCTCTGCCACAGGATGTGGTGATGGCCGCTAGCTTGGATGGCTTTAAAAGGGGCTTAGACAAAAACATGGAGGACAGGTCTATCAATGGCTACTAGTCTGGTGGCTATAGGCCACCTTCAGCCTCAGAGGCAGGATGTATCTCAATACCAGTTGCAGAGGAGCAACAGCAAGAGAGAGGGCAGCAGCAGCATTGGTTGATTGATTCAATCGAGTCAATTAATTATTGACTCAATTAACGAGTCAGTGTCGACTCTCAACAACCACATAGATAGATTCTCTCTAGGATGATCTGTCTTCAACTTGGCCTTTAAGGTCTCTCAGTGGTGCATTCATTGCTGTCGTAATTGAGTCCATCCATCTTGCTGCTGATCATCTTCTCTTTCCTTCAACATTCCCCAGCATTATAAACTTCTCAAGGGAGCTGGGTCTTCGCATAATGTGTCCGAAGTATGATAGTTTGAGCATGGACATTTGTGCCTCGAGTGAAAATTCTGGATTGATTTCTTCTATGATCCATTTGTTTGTTTTCCTGGCCATCCATGGTATCCTCAAAAGTCTTCTCCAGCACCAAAGTTCAAAAGCATCAATACGGTTTCTATCTTGCTTCTTCGAAGTCCAGCTTTCGCATCCATAGAGTGTCACGGGAAAAACCACCGTCCGGACGATTCTAATCTTTGTAGGTATAGACATGCCACGGCATCTAAACCTCTCACTTCCTCTCATGCTCCTATGGGACTCAGCCATGTTTTCCACTTTGGTGAGAGCCGGCAATAGGCACCGGTAGCCTTTCGTTAACGTGAGAGCCCCTTTCAGAAGCCCGGGGCTTTTGTTGCCCTTTCAACAAAGGAAGCCGCACCCTGACAGTACCCCACACCCCTCCCCTCTGCCTGCTGTTACCACTGAATAGCTTTGAGTTGCTGATCTACAGAAAGCAAAGAAACAGATGCGCTCTGCAAAATCAGCGCCTGCTGGCTGTTGATGAGGCAGAGAACAGTGGCGGCGGCTCTGTCTCTGGGAGTGGGGAGACTATGGGGCATTAGAAGAAACACAGGGCTGTGCTGCTGGTAAAAAGGGCAGTCCTGGGTGGAATATCCCTCCCCTGTTCTACCTCCATTATGTCTTTTCCAGCTTGTCCTGTATTCTGGCTTCTATTTTCTCCCTGCTGTGTGTTTCCTTGTGGAGAGGGGTTCAGAGCTGGTCTTATGGTAGCCAGCATAAATTGTCCTCTTTGTTAAGCAGAGTTTGCCTTGGTTTGCATTTGGATGGGTGATTATATGTGAGTGCTGTAAGATATTCCCCTTCGAAGATGGGGCTATGTGGCTTAGGGGTAGAGCATCTGCTTGCATGCAGAATGTCCTGGGTTTGCTCCCTGGCATCTCCAGATAGGGCTGGGAGATACTCCTCTTACTGCTTCCAACCTTGGAGAGAGCTGCTGCCAGTCAATGTAGGTAATGTTGAGCTGGATGGACCAGTGGTCTGACTCAGTAAAAGACAGCTTCCTATGTCACTAAAAAAACCAGGAGATGGGGCAGTATAGACCAGGGTCGCACAACTTTGGCCCTTTTGCAGATGTTGGCCTACATCTGCAGATGTTGGCCTACAATTCCCATCATTCCCAGCCACAGTGGCCAATAGTGAGGAATGAAGGAAGCATCATTCCCTACTATTGGCCACTGTGGCTGGGAATGCTGGGAATTGTAGTCCAACATCTGCAGAAGGGTCAAAGTTATGCAGCCTTCACCTAAATAATACTGACCTAGATGGACCAGTGGCAGCTTCTATGTTCTTATGTTCCTGCGACTGCTGCCATCTTGATATTTTGGATTGCTGTGAAATATATGTGCATATCATTTTTGCATGCTCTCCTCCCTTGCATCAACAACCCCCTGGAAGCAAAACAAAAAAACACTGACTGCATCATGAAGAAAAGCCAGCCTTCTCACTATTGGTTAAGTTTCTACTTGGGGTGAACTTAGGCAGGGAAACAGATCAAAATGGCAGAATTCTGGAATGTACCACTTCAGACCTCAGGGACAGTGGGTGTTCATATTTTTCAGTTCTCCCTCTTTCTTAAAAAGTAAGGTCTGTGATGCTAATGTTCTGCTTTCTGAGAAACTAGCTGGGATAGAACCTTTCTGTATATGGAGAACAGCTTCCAGCCTGGGTATGTTTCCTGTTGCATCTGCTTTGCAAAGCCACAGTGCAGCCACTGAAACATCCCTCCTTGCAGGAGACCCAGAAGTGTGAAAATGAAAGGAGAGCTGTGCTCACACACTCTTTGTCACCCTTTCTGGCTACCAGGCAAAGGAACCCCACGGATCTAGTCCTGTGCTGCTGCTCTTCTGGCATTTTTTAGGTTTAGAGGTCAACCGCTTCCCTCGCAAGGAGACCTCACACTGGCAGGAGTGCTCTGCTGAGCTGAGAAGTTGCCCTAATTAAAAGCAGGTCGCTATGAGTTGGCCCGTCTGATCCTTCAGACCCTGCAGCTTCCTTTATTAGATTCCTTTTGAAGCCTTCGCCTTGTTAGACCAGCAGCCTCTCTCTCCCCCCTCTGTGACTCCAATACTTGTCACTGCCATTTCCACTTCACTGATAGATTACAACCTCTGTCTTCCTGCTGCTATTGGGGTAGTTAGAAAGCTTCTGCTGGCTTTGGATCCAGGCTGGATCAAGTCTTGGTGCAGGGAAGAAGGATTTCAAACCATGGCTCAATTCCTGCCAGCGATGTACTGGGAGGTATTGGGTACCTTGTGGGCAATTCCAAGGCTAACTGAATAGGGCACATTACCAGTTTTTCAATGACTGTAGCCATAAGCAAATGTTCAAGTTAATACTATATTTTATTTTATTCTATTCTTACATGTATATCCTCCACTTCCTCCCAAGTGCCCAGAGCAGTGCACATGGTTGTGTTTATCCTCAAAACAATCCTGTGAGGTAGGCTAGGCTGAGAGATAAGTGACTGGCCCTGAGTCATCCAGTGAGTTTCATGGTTAAATCGGAATTTGAATTCAATTCTCCCAGGTCCTAGTCCAACACTAACCTGGCTCAATATGGGTGTACATATACTTACCAACGGTATATATACCCACTGGCAACTTATAGGTTGCCACACCGAATTAACATTCTTGATTGTGCTGCCTCTTGGGAAGAGAAAGGAAAGGAAAGGACCCACCCAGCCGGAAGGCCTGTGAAAGTGAGGGATGCTTCTGTGGCTATAGGAAGGTCTGTCCCTGCAGGGGTGAGCTGACAGGCATTCTTTGAAGTGGGGTCATTTTGTCACAGCTGGATGGCAGAGGGGAGGTTGCCTCTCTCATCCTGTTAGCAGGCCCAGCATCAAAGGCCTTCCTGGGGAATGATATCAAATTGCACTTAAGCCAGTCCACACTGGGAGCTTTTGAAATGAGGGCAGCAAAGGTGGGGTCTTGCCCGCCAGCTGGAACCTGGGTGCCTTATCAGCTTCTTCCATTTTTTCTACAGCCATTCAGACTGATAGATGGACAGATTAGACAGATAGATGAGACACATTTATCAACAGAGGTTACGTACAGTAGATGGTGAATAGATACCGTATTTGCTTGAATCCAAGACTAAGTTTCCCCCAAGTTCCTTTATGTTAGAAATCGGGGGGGGGGATCTTATTTCAATTCAGAGTAAATACGGGTAGTTCTCTTCCTAGTTCTTTTATGGTAGACATTAGGGGGGATCATCTTAAAACCCTCTTTCTGTTGGGTCAATAGAGGTATAACCTGTTAACCTGTATTTTTCTAAGAGGGAAGTCCTGAATTTAGAGTTGTTATCTATTTGGGCAAATATAGTACAACAGAAAGATAAGATAGCTAAATAGACAAAAATAGAAGATAGATGGAGATTAGATTGATAAGAGATTAGATCGTGATATAAATTAGATACATAGATTGATTAGATACGAATATAAGAACATTGGAAGGTGCCTTGTATTGAGTCAGACCATTCTCCATCTAGCCAGTTTTCAGAGAAGGGTCTTTCTCAGTCCTACCTGAGATGTCAGGGATTGAGACTGAGGCCTCTGCATTCAGAGCAGATGTTCTGCCCTGGAGCTTTGCCCTCATCCCCCCAGGAGCATTGCCTGCATGGCCATCCGTGGAACTCTGAGCAGCTCCTTCTCTTTTATGATCTAACAGCTTTCTAACAGCCTTATTCGTCTTTGAGATCCCAACAGCAAGGCAATTCTGAAAAGGCC
Source organism: Hemicordylus capensis (assembly GCF_027244095.1). Lineage (NCBI taxonomy): Eukaryota > Metazoa > Chordata > Lepidosauria > Squamata > Cordylidae > Hemicordylus > Hemicordylus capensis. The sequence goes on from NC_069663.1 coordinate 12,093,325, forward strand.
CCTTCCATTCCTGAAACACTGAATTCGTTCACTGAATCAGCCCTCCTCCTCCCACTTCGGAGAGGGGACCTGGTGAACACCAGGGGCAGAACAGTGTTGCAGTGACTTCTCTCTCCCTCTCTTGGCATACCTTTGGCCCTGTTGGGTGACCCTTTTGTTGCCGGAGGTGAGGACTAGGACTGTGCAGAACGTTCTGAGCTGGAACATTCCGACTCGGGATGGGCCCTTCCGAGTGTTCCGAGCTTGGAACAGAACACCCCTAAAAGGGGGGTCCTGTCCCAAGCTCAGCACGGAACAAGCTCATACTGTTTGGAATGTTCCAAGTCTTCTGAATTTTTTAAAATAAAGATAGTGAGGGCGGTGCTGGGGGGCAGCGAGAGGTACCTTTAACATTAAATTAATTGAGGCTCTTACCAGTAGTACCATTGGCATTGCAAGCTGCCACCATGGCACTCAGGCTGGCATCCTGGCAGAGGCCTTCAACTAATTTAGTGTGTGTGTGTGTGTGTGTGTGTGTGTGTGTGGTTTTTTTGTTTTTTACTGGTTTTTTGACATTTTGTATTTTACATCTTTCCGAGTCCCCCTGCCCACCCCCAGGCCCAACCTCCCCTTCCTCCTTCAGCACTGGTTGGGGGGAGATGAGAAAATAAAGGAGAGATGGAAAGAGAAAGAGGGAGAAGGAGAACAGAAGGGGAAGGAGGGAAGAGGAGAAGGGATACTCACCTTTGTATTAGTAGGTGTGGGTAGATTAGAGGGGTTTTTATTCTAAGAATAGTTCAAGGTAGTTGTCCCAGGTTTCTGACCATTTATCCATTTTATTTCCTTTTATGAGGGCCCATTTTTCATGTGCCACTAACTCAAGCAGGTCCTGCACCCAATCCTCACTTCTAAGGGGATTGGGAGATTTCCCCTGCTCAATTAACCTCTGGCTACCAGTAAGCTCCTCCATAGCCATTGTTTAAAACTAGATCTTAGTCCCCAGTCAGATGAGATAAACCCCAACACTACATGCAGATCCTTCAGTGCAAGAGATGAATCCATCACTAAGTTAATTCGCATAGTAACCTCTCTCCAGAAGCCTTGCACTGTGTTTTGGTCTGAACCCTTTGGCCATTTTCTGTTCCTGAGCTGAGAAGTTATGCAAAACTCCTTTGGTGCTCACCTCTAGTGAGGGCTAACACCTCTGACGTCCAGACTGAGTGGCTTTGATATGGAGAAAGACTGTTGGAGGAGGCTTCTCTTTGTTGTGGAAATGGAGAAGCAGCTCCTGGCTTGTCGGAAACCAGTACAAGGCCATTGGATTAAGCATCAAGAGGGTGTGATCCTTCGAGGGGAGGCTGGAGCATTCAAGTATGCGCATGGTGACATTTGCCTCATGCAAACACAGGAAGGTGCAAAGCTATGTCCCATGGACAAGAAAAAGAGAGGGAGAGATTTATTCATTTATTACATTTTAAAACTGCCCTATCCAGAGGCAATGGGTGGTGCACAACTATGGGGGAGGGGGAACTATGGTGTAGTGGTTAGAGTGCTGGACTAGGACCGGAGAGACCCGAGTTCAAATCCCCATTCAGCCATGATACTTGCTGGGTGACTCTGGGCCAGTCACTTCTCTCTCAGCCTAACCTACTTGACAGGGTTGTTGTGAGGGTCTGTTTAGCCTAGCGGTTCCTTCAGGTTGTTTTGAGGAGAAAATTAAGCATGTAGTACACCGCTCAGGGCTCCTTGGAGGAAGAGCGGGATATAAAATGAAATAAATAATAATAATAATAATAATTATTATTATTATTATTAATAAATAAAATAATAATCAGCTTAAAGCAATATGAAAATGAATTTTAAAACAGTTTCAAATCTTTTAAAATCAGTTTAAAATATTTAAGAACAATTTGAAAAGCTTGGAAGGCCAGACCAAACAAATAGGTTTTCAGGGCTCTCTTGAAAGCCAACCACGAATTTCTGCTGGGAGTGCCTTCCACAGCTCAGGAGCAGCTACAGCGACGGCTTGTTTCCAAGTCGCCACCAGATGTACCAGTGGTAATGGGAGACGGACCTCTCCAGATGACTTTAACTTGTGGTGGGGATCACAGAGGCAAAGGCACTCTTACCAGAGCTCTCACTGGCTGTACAAGTTGCTAATCTGAGACCTAAAATATCACTGGCAGTCCTTTGGGTGGGTACACAGGAAAGGACCTTTTGGGTAGTAGCCTCTAAGCTACTGGTCTTCTATTAGCAAGCATGAATTGTCCCCTTTGCTAAGTGGGGTCTGCCCTGGTTTGCATTTGGATAGGTGACTGCATGTGAGTGCTGTAGAATATTCCCCTTTAGTGCATGGGGCTGAAGCTTAGAAAACTCAGCACCTGCTTTGCATGCAGAAGGCCCCAGGTTCAATCCCTGGCAGCATCTGAGAGGATGCCCTGAGAGGAAGGCATGGAAGGAGGCAACCAGGCTAGGGGAGAGCACAGCATCAGCCCCCATAGAGACCAGCTCTAGCCTGTGAGGACGGTTGGGGCAGCCCCACTCCCACCTTCCCAGTGATGTAGTGGTTAGAGTGCTGGACTAGGACCGAGGAGACCCGGGTTCAAGTCCCTATTTAGCCATGAGACTTGCTGGGTGACTCTGGGCCACTCACTTCTCTCTCAGCCTAACCTACTTCACAGGGTTGTTGTGAGGAGAAACTTAAGCATGTAGTACATCGCTATGGGCTCCTTGGAGGAAGAGCGGAATATAAAATGTAAATAATAATAATATCAACAAGAAACAAAGAAACACCAAATAAAGAAGAAACAGTGCAATTCTGGGGGAAATTATGGGGCAATCTAATAGATTATAATAAAAAAGCAGGCTGGATGAAACAGGTCAAAAATGTAACCAACAAATGCAAGATCTAATAATAACACCAGAATTAATAAGTGAAAGAGCAAAGAAAATTAAAATTGGACTGCACCAGGCGACGATGAACTGCATGGCTTTTGGCTTAAACACCTAAGAAGCCTTCATAAACAACTATCAAAACAGTTCAATGACATTTTGCAAGGAGGTGATATTGAACAATGGCTAACAACTGGGAAAACTCATCTCATCGTGAAAGACCCAGCAAAAGGTGCAGTTCCAAGTAATTATAGACCGATAACCTGCCTGCCAACCATGTTCAAATTATTAACTGGAATAATAGCAGATGAAGTCATGCAACACTTATTAACTAACAAACAGCTTCCAGTTGAACAGAAAGGAAATTGCCCGAACACCAGAGGCACAAAAGACCAGCTGCTGATTGACAAAATGATTTTAGAAAATTGCAAGAGAAGAAAAACAAATCTAAGTGTTGCATGGATTGACTACAAGAAAGCCTTTGATTCATTGCCTCACACATGGATACAAAAATGTTTAGAAACAACTGGTGTCAACAAAAACATTCAGATATTTATTAAAAAAACAATGAGTATGTGGAGTACACAGTTAACAATCAATGGCGAGACACTTGGACAGGTTAACATTAGAAGAGGCATTTTCCAAGGGGACTCACTATCCCCTCTGTTGTTTGTAATCGCCATGACCCCACTTTCACAAATACTAAACAAAACAGGCCTCGGATACCAAACATCTAAAACATCAAGTAAAATCAACCATCTGCTGTACATGGACGATCTGAAGTTGTATGGAAAGTCCCAATCAGAAATTGAATCACTGCTAAACACTGTCTATATATTCAGTAGTGATATAGCAATGGGGTTTGGATTAGACAAGTGTGCTGCATTAATAATGAACAGAGGAAAAATAACAAAAACAGAAGGAATAGAACTGCCCAATGGAAGCAAGATCAAGAACCTGGAAGAGAAAGAACATTACACTCTCCAGGCTGATAACATAGCACACACTGGAGTTAAAAGAAAAATTGGAAGTGAATACATCAGGAGAGTTAGAAAAATCCTCAAGTCCAAACTCAATGGCGGGAACACCATACAAGCCATAAACACCTGGGCTATACCTGTTATCAGATACACTGCAGGAATAATAGACTGGACCCAGGCAGAGCTAGAGACACTAGATGGTAAGACCAGGAAAATCATGACCATCAATCATGCTCTGCACCCCAGCAGTGATGTCGATAGGCTATACCTCTCTCGCAGCTCAGGTGGAAGAGGAATGCTGCAAGTCCATCAAACAGTCGAGGAGGAGAAAAGAGGCCTTGAAGAATATATAAAGGAGAGTGAAGAAGATGCACTTCAAATGGTCAATAACGAGAAACTATTCAACACCAATGAAACAAAGCAGGCCTACAAGAAAGAACAAGTCAAGAACCGAGCAGAAAAATGGAGAAATAAGCCACTGCATGGTCAATATTTGCACAATATAAGCGGAAAATCAGACATCACCAAGACCTGGCAATGGCTTAAGAATGGCAACTTGAAGAAAGAAACAGAGGGTTTAATACTGGCTGCACAAGAACAGGCACTAAGAACAAATGCAATAAGAGCAAAAGTCGAAAAATCCACAACAAACAGCAAGTGCCGCCTTTTTAAAAAGCAGATGAAACCATGTACCACCTTATCGGCTGTTGTAAAAAGATCGCACAGACTGACTACAAACAAAGGCATGACAAGGTAGCAGGGATGATACACTGGAACATCTGCAAAAAATACAAGCTACCTGTAGCCAAAAATTGGTGGGACCATAAAATTGAAAAAGTTGAAGAGAATGAAGATGTAAAAATATTATTATGGGACTTCCGACTACAAACAGACAAACATCTGCCACACAATACACCAGATATAACTGTAGTCGAGAAGAAAGAAAAACAAGTGAAAATAATCGACATAGCAATACCAGGTGATAGAAGAATAGAAGAAAAAGAAATAGAAAAAAATCACCAAATACAATGATCTACAAATTGAAATTGAAAGGCTGTGGCAGAAAAAGACCAAAATAATCCCAGTGGGCATTGGCGCCCTGGGTGCAGTTCCAAAAGACCTTGAAGAGCACCCCAACACCAAAGGGGCCACAGAAATCACCATCAGCCAATTACAAAAAGCAGCTTTACTGGGAACAGCCTATATTCTGCGACGATATCTATAACAACAGCAACAACATTGACAATAAGATTCAGCCATCCCAGGTCCTTGGGAAGGACTTGATGTCTGGATCAAACAAACCAGTCAATAACACCTGTCTGACTGTGTAAGTAAGTAAGTAAGTAAATAATCCTATGCATGTTTGTTCAGAAGCAAGTCCTACTGATTTCCCTAGACTTTACTCCTATGTAAGTGTGCTTATATGGGATTTCAGGCTTGGATCTACTGTATGTAAAGATTTGTAGGATCCTGATCATTCCTCTTGTCTGCCAAATAGGGATGTACATGAACCAAGGTTCATGCACAGGTTCGGCACTGCCGGAGGGGGAGCGGCAAGCGGGATCTTTAAAAAGGAGCAGAAGAGGTTCTTCCCTTATCTCTGTTGGCCCATGCAGCTTCCTGCTGCAATGGTGCTCCTCCCAAGAACCCGGGTGCACGGCACCCACACGCACATGCCGTCTGCACATGCACGGATGCCAGCTGCATGGCTAGCAACCCCATGCTGACTATGCAAATGGTGTCCACACATGTGTGGATGCCAGGTGTGTGCTGGTGCCATGTGTGGGTTCTTTGGAGGAGTCTTGTCGTAGCAGGAAGTTGCATGGGGCAGCAGAGAGCAGGTAACAACCTGCTCTCCTCCTTTTTAAAGATCCCACTTGCAGGTCTCCCCCACCCCACCTTGGTTTGTACACATCCCTACTGCCAAAGTAAGGGTACATAGGAGAATAGGAAGCTGCCTTAGACTGAGTCAGCCCTTTGGTCCCTCTAGCTCAGTATTGTCTACACTGACTGGCAGCAGCTCTCCAAGGTTTCCGGCAGGAGTCTTTCCAGCCCTACCTAGAGATGTCAGGGACTGAACCGATGGAGCCATACCTCAGTGGTAGAGCATCTGCTTGTATGGAGAAGGTCCCAGATTCACTCCTTGGGATCCCAAGGTAGGGCTGGGAAAGACTCCTGCCTGCTTGAAACCTTGCAGAGTTGCTGCCAGCCAGGGTAGACAATACCAAGCCAGAGGGACCAAGAGTCTGTCTCAGCCTAAGGCAGCATGCTTCCTATGCACCCTTGCTTTGGCAGGCAAGAGGTATTATCAGGGCTCTTCCCCACCCCCCTAATTCAAACAAAAGTGTTAAGTCTCAAGCTGAACAAATCAGGCCAAGAAACAAAGGGGAAACCAAGAGGGGGTTAAGTTACTTTCAATGCACAAGAAACTGAAGTTGGCTTTATTACAGTTTAACCATGATGGTTTCCTCAAAACATGCTGGGAAGTGTCTTTGCTGCCGGTGCTGAGTTTTCTCTATGAGGTGTTCCCCCAATCCGCATCCCGCTTCACAGAACTACACTTCCATTCTCCAAAGGTGGACCGCTGGCAAGGCTGCTTTGTTGCCAGTCACGATTCCTGCTCTCCCCCATCTCCACCTCCTTCCAGTTTGCCCTGCCAAGAAACCATCATTGGGACGGAACTTGTCTCTTCTTCACATCTCTGCCAAGTCCTACAGCTTGCCGGGTGAGCTTCATTAGTCTCTCTCTCTTTCTCCTTCTGCTCTTGTTTACCCTAAAAAGCCCTACCTAGAATGAAAGCTGCACTGCGTGGCCTAACATACACGTCCCCCCCTCCCCGTTTTCTTCACTGTAAGGCCTGGAGGCCAGTGGAGCCCCCACAATCAACCCTAAGTGTGGCCCTCTGACCAATTGTTGATTGGGCCTCTGTGAAACTTTGGCCCAAGCCGAAGCCCCCTGGAGACTACCATTCCCAGTGTCCAGTGCTGCTGCTTTGCCCAGTGGAGGGGAGGGGGTGCTCCTTGAAGGGACACGGAGCCCTCTTGAGCCCCTGCTGTGCCATCTTGGAAGGCAGGCAGAGAGAGCCGGGAAGTGTAGCCCTTTCAAGGGCTTTCCTCCTAGAGCTCTTAAGAGAGCTTAAAGGGCCCTCCCTGAACTGAGAAGAGTGCAGGACTGTGTGGAGACCAGCTCAGTGAGAAACGGCTCTGAGAGCTGGTCTGGTGGTAGCAAGCGTGGCTTGTCCCCTTTGCTAAGCAGGATCTGCCCTGGTTGCATAGGAATGGGAGACTACATGCATATGAGCATATTCCCCTTAGGGGGTGGAGCTGCTCTGGGAAGGTTCCCAGTTCCCTCCCTGGCAGCATCTCCAAGATAGGGCTGAGAGAGACTCCTGCCTGCAACCTTGGAGAAGCCGCTGCCAGTCTGGGTAAACAATACTGAGCTAGAAGGGCCATGGTCTGACTCGGTATAGGGCAGCTGCCAAACAGCCCCCTACTTGAAAAACAGTGAAGCTCTGCTTCAAAAGCATCCTGGCTACTGCCATGGCTTGAATCCAGCAGAGATGGCCCTTTGTGGGGATTGATAATCTGGTTAGGAAGTGCCCTTTTCGAAATTGTGCTTTAAATGCTAAATAAATGCTTTTAAATGGGGGAAGGAGACCCCTCTGGCTGCCTCGGCCAGCCCCTCCCTGCCAGGCACTTTTCCAGGGTCACAAAGGCAGTGCCTCTTTAGTCTCACACTCACAGTGGGGGTGGGGGGTGGGCTCTGTTTGGAAGCAGAGATCAAAGGATATTCGAAGCCATCCAAGGACAGCCTGGAGGGACACATCTCTTTGAGCCTGCTCAGAAAGATATCCATAACGAAGGGGACTGGATGGCTCCTAGGGAGCAAAAGCCACACCAAAGACCATAATCTAGACCCATCTGCATATCTGTCTGTTGCAAAAGATGTGCTTGTGGCCTAAAGGCATAGGATACTGGGACTTGGAGGGAGCTAAGCAGGTCTGGGTCCGATCAGGGTCTGGATGGGAGACCAGACCATCCTGGAATCTGTGTATGTTGCCTTGAGGACTATCATACGAATATGACTAATATTTATATGAATATGACTAAGATTTATATACCGCTTTTCAACAGAAGTCCCCAGAATTTCAGGTGTTCACATATTCCATCAGGTGAATTTCTCATGGCTGTTTTTTTGGAGGGATGAATGATCCTGTGTGGTCTGAAACATAAGGCTAAGGCTTAAGGCTTAAACTTTTTAAATAGGTACTCCCTTATCTATCAGGTTTAGTGCCTCTGGGCACTCCAGGAAGATCAGGATCCCCACACACAGAGGGTTGTGTTTATCACCTTTCGACTGACTCCCAGATTCCTTGGATGGGCTCTGGAATTCATGATGCTCTTTCACCTTGACACACTTCCTGCAGCCTCTTACAGTGCTTGATCTTCTTGACATTACTACTACTACTACTACAATAATTGTGTGTGTAAGTGTAATAGTAACTAGTAATAGTAACTAACTGAGCAAAGAGGCACCTTTTTAAAGTGGTGATTCTCTTCTATTTAGCAAGGGGAGAGCAACTGGCCCTATCCAGTCCCAGCACAGCATCCCTCCAGTGGCTGTTGCTGGTGTCTATCTTACATTTCTTTCTTAGCTTGTGAGCCCCTTGAAGACAGGGAGCAATTTTTTTTATTTATTTCTATCCATCCATCCAGCTTTGGGAACTTTTTGTTGAAAAGCAGTATATACACATTTGTCATATAAAATTATTACTACAATGACTATTACTCCTGTCTGTTCTCAGAGTCCACCCACCCACTTCAGTGACCGCATGGGGTAGTTATTGTACTAGGATTGGGGTGGCCGAGTGGGTGACCCTGGGCCAGTCACTTATCTCTCAGCCTAACCTTCCTCACAAGGTTGTTGTGGGGAACAACAGAACCATGGTGGAGGCCGCTCTGGGCTCCTTGGAGGAAAAGCGGGGCATACATGTAAAAACTGAAATAAATCAAAACCAAATAAATCTGACGAAAGCTACTGCCACAAAAAAAAAGAGAAGAAAGTCTGAGGATGCCACAAGACTCTGGGCTGCTTTTGCGGCTTCCAGGACGAATTTGATGGCACTTATTACACCTGGCGGTTCGTCCCGTCCGTCCCCCCCACCCCCTTGCTTGGGTTCCGAAGGGAAGAAGAAGACGGGGTGGGTGCCTATATCTTTAAGAAAGGGGGTGGGGCTGGGAAAGCGACCCTTCCCCGGCAAGCCGCACCCCCGAATGTTGCCTTTCAATTGAGGAATCCCATTGTGCGCGCCGGCAGAGGCGCGTTGGGTGAGCAGAGAGAGCCCTGCTCCTCCCTTGGAGGAGAAGGAAGGAAGGACGGCCGCGATCCGGGAGGCGTTTCCCCCGATCCCCGGCTTGGAGAGGCAGCCGAGCCCGGCAGCAGAGCAAGCAAGTCCTCAGTTTGCAAAGCGGAGGAGGAAATCAAGGTGCATCTTCGCGCAGGGAGGGAGGGTGGGGGGGGGGGGCGAAGTCATTGCTCTGGGGAGGGGGTGGGATCCAGCCCTGATCGCCTTTTGGCGACTGGGGTGGCTTTGGAGTGGGGGGGGGCGCACAGCTGCTGAAGCGAGGGGTGGTGATGGGGCTGACAGCAGAGGCTGTGATGCTGGAGGCGGCGGGAGTCGTTTGTCCGTCAACGAGGGTCTGCGCGCTGCCCAGATTGCAGGAAGAGGTGGCGGCAGAGTGGACGCCCCGAGCTCTGGTTGCAGATGGAGGGAGCATGGCCGTCTCTGAAGGCTCCAACAACCCCTCCACCTTATTCTTGCTTCCGTCTGGTACGTAACGCAAGCCCAGGTGCAAATGCTGGCCGAGGAAGTGGGGTGTGGAGTAGGGAGAGGAGACGAGATGGAGACCTCTGGGAGTGGGCTGAAAAAGGGAAGGCTTTTCAATGAGGGGTCAGGGAGTGGGTTCCGAGAGCCCTGAAGTGGCGGGCTTTATGGGCTGTGCAAATCGACCACCCCCCTTTAACCCGCATTTTGTAAGGAGAGGGTGGTTAAAGAGCAAGGGAAGGGGGTGTTTCTTGCTTGCTCTTCAACATGGTGCTGGTCTGTGAAATGGGATTTTTGGACTAGCCCTGGGGTTCTCAAAACTTGGGTTTCCAGATGTTGCTGGAGTACAGCTCACATAATTCCCAGCCATAACTCTCTGCTGTGGCTGGGGATGATAGAAGTTGTGGTCCAGCAGCATCTGGAGACACAAGTTTGAGAACCCCAGGGCTAGTGGCTTTCACTGGAAAGAGACTGAGCTGTGAGCCAGGAAACGTCCCATTCAAACTTTGTCTCTGATATGAACATGGTAAGTGGCTAGAGGTACGTGGCTGTCTCTTGGTCGCAGTTTTCCCATCTGCAGAATGGGATCAATAATGCTGGCAGTGGCTGGCTTTTGTGCCTTGCTCTGAATATTACTGAGATCATGTATGTATGAGAAGTAATTTAGATAGTTTAACCAGAGGTTCTCAATCTGGGGTCCCCATATGCTACTCCCACCATTCCCAGCTACAATGATCTGGCGGGGGTGATAGGAGTTGTAGTCCAACAACACTGGGGGATCCTGGTTTGAGAATCCTTGGCCTAAAACTTCAGATCCCAAGCCTGTTGCTTGAAGGCATGTAATGCAGACACCTTACTACCGGTTTGGGTCTGAGATGGGAGACCACCTGTGATCTGCATGCAAGGAGAACTGGTCTTGTGGCAGCAAGCATAAATTGTCCCCTTTGCTAAGAGGGTCCACCCTGGTTTGTATTTGAATGGGAGACTACATGTGAGCACTGTAAGATATTCCCCTCGGGGGATTTTTATTTATTTATTTATTTATTGTTAAATTTATATACCGGCTTTCATTAAAACAATCCCAAGGCAGTTTACAGCAAAATTTAAAAACAAGATTAAAAAAAAAAAGTCTAAAAATTTAAAACAAAAGCAATACAGAGTACAAAGAGTAGCAGCAGAGACAATCAAAAGTCTGGGCAAAAAGCCAAGATTTTACATTCTAAAAGCTGTGATGGAGACCGAGGAGCGAATAGCCACTGGGAGAGCATTCTAGAGTCTGGGGGCAGCAACAGAGAAGGCCCTGTCCCACGTGCATGACAGCCGAGCCTCCCTCATTGTCGGCACCCTGAGTAGAGCCCCCTCAGATGACCTTGTCAAGCGGGCAGCAACCCTTGGGAGCAGGCAGTCCCTCAGGTATCCCGGGCCCAAACCGTTAAGGGCTTTAAAGGTCAAAACCAGCACCTTGAATTGGACTCGGAAACAAACTGGTAGCCACTGCAGCTCTTTCAGAATGGGTGTGATGTGCTCTCGCCGGGCAGCTCTGGATAAATCCTTAGCTGCCGCATTTTGCACTAGCGGCAGTTTCTGGATATTCTTCAAGGGCAGCCCCACGTAGAGTGCGTTACAGTAATCCAGCCTTGACGTGACTAAGGCATGGGTAACTGTGGCCAGATCTGCCTTCTGGAGAAAGGGACGCAGCTGGCGCACTAGCTGAAGCCGTACAAAGGCACCCCTGGCCGCTGCCTCCACCTGAGCTTCCAAAAGCAGAGCCAGGTCCAGTAGTACCCTCAAGCTGCGTACTTGCTCCTTCAAGGGGAGTGCAACCCCTTCCAGAACCGGTAAAATCTCCTCATCCCAATTGGCTCTCCTACTGACCAACATTACCTCCGTCTTGTCCGGATTCAATGCTTGCATGCAGAAGGTTCCAAGTTCCCTCCCTGGCATCTCCAGGATAGGGCTGAGAGAGACTCCTGCCTGCAACCTTGGAGAAGCCGCTGCCAGTCTGTGAAGACAATACTGAGCTAGATGGACCAATGGTCTGAATCAATATAAAGTAGCTTCCTACCTTCCAAAGGCTACTTTGAGCTCCATCATGGGAGGAATGTGGGATATACATGACACTGTATATGATTACAGAAGTAAAAAGTGCTCCATCTTAGTACTGTGTTGGGACTGATAGTTATTTTTGGAATACAAGGGTATTTTTGCTCATTCCATTTTTAGCCCACCCTTCCTCAAAGGAGGCCAGGATGGCCTAGATCAGTGGGGGGGCGGGGGGCAACCTTGGCTTTTCAGTTGTTGCTGGACTACAGCTCCCCTCACCCCTGACTATTGGCCAGTGTGGCTGGCGTTGATGAGAGTTGTAGTGCAAAGAGAGCTAGAGGGCTGAAGTTGTGCAGCCCTGGCCTTGATCATTTTCCCCACCCATTTATCTCCAGGATAATCCTGTAAAGTAGGTATCCATTCCCAACACGGCATCCCTCCAGCGGCTGTTATTGGTGTCCACTGTGTGTTTCTTTTTAGACAGAGAGGCCTTTTGGTACTTTATTTATTTAGAAACCTCTTTATTTTATTTCCACCCCCCCTATGTAAACTGCTTTGAGAATGTTGTTGAAAAGCGGTATATAAGTATCTATAGTAATAGGCTGAGAGAGAGATTAGCCCGGTGAACTTTGTAGCTAAGTCTGGGGAGGAGAGCTGGGCTTGTGGTAGCAAGCAGGAATGGTCCCCTTTACTAAGCAGTGTCTGCCCTGGTTTGTGTTTGAATGGGAGACCGCATGTGAGCACTGTAATATGTTTCCCTTGGGGGGGGTGGGGCCGCTCTGGGAAGAGTACTTGCATATTTGCACGCAGAAGGTTCCAAGTTCCCTCCCTGGCATCTCCAAGGCAGGGCTGAGAGAGACTCTCACCTGCAAACTTATTGCAGCAAAACTGCTACCAGTCTGTGTATACAGTACTGAGCTAGATGGACCAATGGTCTGACTCGGTATATGGCAGCTTCCTACATTCCTATGATTTGAATCTGGGTCTGTCTGATCTAGGTCTCTAGCCATTATACCGCACTCTTGCTTATCTGACCCCTTTGCTATCTGGAAGCAGGTTTTGTGACTAGTATTCCCCCCCCCCCTTAATGAAACAACATCCAGGGTTCTAATGATCTCTTTCCTCCTTCAGCCAGGATCCTTTGGAGGTGTGTTGGAAATGACCCCTCGGGACCCTCCCAGTGCCATCCTGGGCTCCTGGGGTCTGCTCGTGCTGCTGCTTGCCCCTCTCTCCTGCCAGCCGTGCCCAGTTCCCTGTGAGTGCTCAGAACCAGCCCGCACCATCAAGTGTGTCCAGAAAGAGCTGACTTCTATCCCAGCTGGGATCCCGCCATATACTCGCAACCTCTTCATAACCGGCAACCTGATCACCCACGTCGGCAGCCAGGACTTCCTAGGACTGCCCAATCTGGTCACGCTCTCACTGGCCAACAACAGGTAAAGTCCATTGGGAAGGGCTGGAGAGGAAAGGCTTCCATAGATTTCCAAGTCATGGGATCAGGAAGAAAGGCAAAAGCACTCCGGAAAAATGAAACCAAAACTGATCATGGTTTGGAAGTCCTGCACCAGGTTATGTAGCCATGTACAACATAACCCGATTCAGACGTTATGTTGTACAGCAGGGTTGATAAAAATTGATGATTTAAAAGAGAGAGAAATTAATTTTAAAAAAACTTAAATTGGATTTTTTAAATTTTAGAAACGGTTCATTAAAAAAATTAGGTCAAATATATAATTATGAATATTAATCATAACTTGTTATATTCTATGAACATGTTAAGAGCGGTATATGGGGATGAGAGATAACGGATCTGATCTGCAGATGGTGTACACGTAGCACACACCACACCAGCCAAAACCCTTGCTCCCCCTGCAAAGACAAAGAAGGTCAATGAATGAATAGAGGATTTGGGAGGATGGAGTAGATTTGAGCGAGGAGGAGGAGTCTGGATAGAAATGCGCGGGGAGAGGAAGGGAGACAGGAGGAGACACAACGGGGAGGGGAATTGAAAGTGAACAGAACATATTCATGTGGTCCCGAGGAAACTTTTTCTCTGCTCAGGATGAAATTTTATGTTGGTACGAAATTCCCATAGGACGGCTGTGCATATGTGCATATGCAACCCCCAGAAACTTGGCAATGTGCGTTGCTTATTGGTGATGCTGGGCCTGTATCTGTTTCTGGAAGTTGTGACATCCCTACCCCTCGTCACCGATTCCACAGTCTGTGCTCTCATCTCCTGCCACCTTTCATTTGGAGAGATGGGCATTGCCATGGAAACGGGCTTGGCAGGACCCTGCAATTAAAGCACCGGTTTGCGGCTCTGATGCCCTCTCCTGACTGTCGAAGCCAGGCGATGACACTGAGCATACATATTGTACGGCCGGTCTCTGAGGTTTGGCCTCTGATGCTCTTCCAACCACCTCCAGTTAGGAGAGCTGGTCTCGTGCTGGCAAGCGTGAATTGTCCCCTTTGCTAAGCATTTGAATGGGTGACTGCATGTGTGGGCACTGTAAGAGAGTCCTCTTAGGGGAAAGGAACATAAGAACAGTCCTGCTGGATCAAGCCCAAGGAAGCCCATCTAGTCCAGCATCCTGTTTCACACAGTGGCCCACCAGATGCCTCTGAGAAGCCCACAGGCAAGAGGTGAAGGCATGCCCTCTCTCCTGCGGTTGCTCCCCTGCCACTGGGATTGAGAGGCTTCTTGCCTTTGGGGCTACAGCCACCAGACTAGTAGCCATTGATAGACCTGTTCTCCATGAATTTGTCTAAGCAGGACCACTCTAAGCTTGTCCACTCTCTCTACTCCATGCATAATTTTATATACCTCAATCATGTCTCTCCATAGTTGCTTCTTTTCCAAACTAAAGAGCCCCAGATGCTGTAGCCTTGCTTCATAAGGAAGGTGCTCCAGGCCCCTGATCATCTTGGTAGCCCTCTTCTGCACCTTTTCCAGTTCTACAATATTCTCCTTACCAGAACTGTACACAGTACTCCGAATGTGACCAGAGATTTGTAGAAGGGCATTGTAATTTTAGCAGTTTGATTTTCAGTCCCCTTCCTAATGATCCCTAGCATGGAATTTGCCTTTTTTCATAGCTGCTGCCCTCTGAGCGGACACTTTCAATGAGCTGTCCACCACGACCCCAAGATCTCTCTCCTGGTCAGTCATCAACAGCTCAGACCCCATCAGTGTATATGTGAAGTTGGGGTTTTTTTGCCCCCAAATGCATTACTTGGGGCTGCTCTGGGAAGAGCATGCTTTTTATACAGAAGGTCCCAAGTCTCCACCCTGCCGCCCGCCCACTGGCATCTCCAGAAAGCCTCATACCTGCAGCCTTGGAGAAGCCACTGCCAGTCTGGGTAGACAATACTGAGCTTGATGGACCAATGGTCTGACTCGATATAAGAGGCTGGGCACTCACCTGTCCTTAAGGCTGTCTTCCCACAAAGGCCTTTGTGGGGCATGGCCTATACTTCTGCAGGTAGGTCCCACTGGTGAATTTGGCCAGTGAGGAGAGAGCTGTTGGCAATGGGGCATGGGGCAAACTATCCCAGGGACTCATGGGGTAAACTATCTCTCCAGAAGTTTTGAATCCACATATTTCAAGAGTTCTGTACTACTCAAGTTTGGAAACTTGCATAAACAATGAAAACTATTCTGGTCTTTTGACCACAGTAAGAAATGAAAACAATCAAACCTCATTCTGGGTAAAATGTTAATAGTCCATAAACCAGACCCACAGTATTTTCCAGTCAGTACCATCCCAAGGGGAAAATGCTCATGGTGATGATGCTTGCCAACATCTATCCCCCTAGAGATGGAACATATACATATTGTTAAGGGAAGGCCTTCTGAAATAAAAAGGCTTCCACTTCCATTTAAAATTGAATAGCAATGGGGTGAGCCTAAGATCAAGGGGCAGGGAGTTCCAGAGGGCTGGGTCACCACTGAGAAGGAAGGCTTGCCCATGCATCACTTGCAATTGTGCTTTAGAAGAGAGAAGATGCAGGAGAGTCTTTCTACATGATCTCACAGGGTGGGCAGAACTATGTAGAAGTGGTCCTGCAGGTAGTTTGGTCCTAAGCCAAATGATCAGGGGTCTGGAGCACTTTCCTTATGAGGCAAAGCTACAACATCCGGGGCTGTTTCGTTTGGAAAAGAGGCGACTATGGGGCGACATGATAGAGGTGTATAAAATTATGCATGGAGTGGACCGAGACATTTTTCACCCTCTGTCACAACATCCCATGAAACTGGTGGCTGGGAAACTTAGGACAGACAAAAGGAAGTACTTTTTCACACCTCACATAATCATATCTATGGAATTCTCTGTGAAGAATGATGATCTCTTGCCTTCAGTGTTCACAGCAAGGAGCATAGTTCTCTGGGTCAGTTTGCTAATCAATCTGGCATCCATGGGGAAGACAACTTCTGCAGGTCTTATTTCTCACAGGGCAATTTGGAATGATTTAGCTCAGGTCCGTTCTCTTTCTCTTCCCCAGGATTCACACTGTGGAGTCCCGGGCATTCTCTGCCCTCCAGAGCCTGCGTTACCTGGACCTGAGTTATAACCACCTGGCCAGCATCCACCCTGATGCCTTCAATGCCAGGAACAACTCCATCCGGGAGCTAAACCTCAGCCATTCGCTGTACAATTCCTCTGCCATCCGCCCCTTGGCAGCCACTCTGGCCCAAGGTGGCTTCCAGAACCTCTCCAGACTGGAGCTCGCCAGCAATAAGATAGTCTACTTGCCTCCGGGCATGTTGTCTGGCCTCTCCAAACTCGAGCATTTGGACTTGAGGAACAACTCTTTGGTGGACATTAGGAATGCCACTTTTGCCGGCCTTGACCTCAAGTACCTTGACCTGACCTTGAATGCCTTCAAGACCCTGCGGAGCGGAGCGTTGAGTGCCCTTGCCAGGCAACCGCACCTCCGCCTGTTCCTGAAGGACAATCCTTTTGTGTGCAATTGTGACATCGAGGACCTGGTCAGCTGGCTAAACCACAGCCAGCGAGTAGCGGATGTGGGGAAACTAGTCTGTGTCTTCCCTCGGGATCTGGAGAACGCCTCCCTGGCAGAACTGATTGGGGAGGAGTTGGCATGCCACTCCAGCCCACATGGAGAAAAGGCTCTTCAGACTTCCTACGCAGCCTTAGGTGTGGTCCTAGGAATCATCGGTGTTGTTTTCCTCTTTGTGCTTTACCTGAACCGCAAAGGGATCAAGACGTGGATGAACAGCATGCGGGATACCTGCCAGAATTTTATGGAGGATTATCACTATTGCTATGACATAGAAGCAGATCACCGCATCACACAGGTCTCCACGCTGGACATATAATGCGACTACTCTCTTTGGGAGACTTTCCCACTTTTTCAGTGGCATCTATCTGTATTTAGGACACAGTGTGCTGCTGGGAGGTGTCTTCTCTGCATTTGAAACCAAGCATTATAAGGAGGATGGAGATCTTGGTGGAGACTTGAGGAACATCCTTTCATGGTCTCCCTTCTGCAGGTGTTTTGACTTGAGGGCCAGCCTAATTAATACAAAGGTTGAGAAAATACTCAGATCTTCTAGGCAGCAGTCTTGCACAAGATTGAAAGTGAATACAAACGTTGGGATGTGCCATCATCCAAAGCAGAGGCTCTTGGCGAGTCCAGTATCTGAGATTTTCCAGTCCAGGCTGAATGTTCCTGGAGGGTTAGGAACATAGGAAGCTGCCTTCTACCAAGGAGGACCAGTGGTCCATCTAGCTCAGTATTGTCGGCGTTGACTGGCAGAAGCTCGCCAAGGTTTCAGGCAGGAGTCTTTCCCAGCCCTTCTTGGAGATGCGGCCAGGGACTTGACCTGGGGCCCTCTGCGTACAAAGCAGACGTTCTTCCACTGCAGTACAGCCCTTCCCCCTACTTTATCCACGAAGTGCCAACAGTCAGGTGTTAATCTGACTAGAGCCCTGAATTTGGCCTGGTTCCTGTTTGATGCAAACGGTTGTGGGGGATCTATTAATTCAGGGCTTTGTTCGCTGGAAGGTTGAGACAAGGACAGCCTGCTCAAAAGGGGGAAAGCGGCCGAGGGTGTGGGAAATGTTTGCAGCACTGTAACCCAGATCACCCCCTGTTGGGGTAGGGAAGTTTGACTTGAAATGGCTTTCAGAACTCTGGAGATCAAAGGCTGAGATGTGGCCGTCTGGGCTCTTCCTTCTCATGCAAGAGCTCCAAATGCCTCTTTCACAGGGTCAAACTTGGAAGATATTTGGGGAATTGAAGCAGTGGGGGGGGCGGGGCAGGGGGAGGAGGAAATGTTTTGCTTTTCTCCCCAGTCCAAAATGCTCACCTGTGTACTTCATCATAGCAATTAAGCTTCTCAGTGAAATGCAGCCAATTTTGTTACAGAAGCCTTCCTTGGAGAAATAGGCTGGCATCAGTAAACCAAGTTCATTGGAGAAAGTGGGCTTGTGGATGAGCATATAGAGTCACTTCCTGGGGTTTTTTTTGCATCCCAAAGATGTCTGGTCGTCTTGGTAGGATGGGTGACCCAAGATCTTGGCTCTGTTCACACAATCAGGGTGGGCATGTTCTGAGCTGCATGCACTTCGGAGAACGGGAACATGGGAAGCTGCTTTCTACCGAGTCAGACCATCAGTCAATCTTGCTCAGTATTCTCTGCACAGACTGGCAGCAGCTTCTCTAAGGTTGCAGGCAGGAGTCTCTCTCAGCCCTATCTTGGAGATGCCAGGGAGGGGACTTGGAACCTTCTGCATGCAAGCAAGCAGATGCTTTCCCCGGAGCAGCCCCATCTGCCTAAAGGATATCTTACAGGGCTCACATATGCAGTCTCCCATCCAATTGCAAACCAGGGCAGATCCTGCTTAGCAAAGGGGACAATTCATGCCTGCTACCCCGAGATGAGCTCTTCTCCCCTAAAGTAAGCTGAGCTGGCCAGGAATCGAACCTAGAATCTTCTGCTCTGTCGTTGGATGCTTTGTCCATTGTGCCACTGGTCTTGTGTTGGCAAAAATTGAGGTAGGAGGCTGGGAAAGTGATTGTGTGCTAGCCACGAACTGGGTAGGATGCCACCGGCCATTTTTATCTCCCGCCTTAGATAAAATGCTGGGTTAACAATGTCAGTTGGCATTGTCACCGGCAGAGATCTATTTGGGCAGATGGGTTCAAAGAACCCAAGCTGCCCAGCTCCTGGGAGCTGCCTGGCTCACCCCTCCCTCGGAGCCAGCGTAGTTGTTGGCCTGGTGTTTCCTTTGTTCAAGGAAGAGAACAAAGAAAACACCCAGCCTACAAGGAAACTGGCATTAATGGGAGTTCTGTGGGGCCCATCCAGTGTCTGGCCACGCCCCCTGTGATGTCACATGGAGCTGGCCACGCCCCCTGTGTGATGTCACACAGAGCGTGGCTGGCACATGCAAGGGGCCACCCGAGAGAGGTGTAAACGTGAGCCCACTCTCCTCTAGCTACGTGCCTGCCTGGATCACGGCCAGCACACACTACCACTTTCCCATACAGCTACCTCAATTCCCTCCCCCCCCCAACACACAACCGGTTCTTGAGAGTACACACACAGCTCTGGGATCCTGATTGGACACTCCTCCTCCCCAGCTTTTGATTGGGTTAAAGGTTCCCTTGAAAGCTGTTTCTGGCTCCTGGAAAAAATATACAGGGCACCCTCCAGACTAGCCTTAATGCTGTTGCATCAGCACAAGGATGTTGCATAAAGACACTTGCTTCTGTTTCAGGCTAGTCCTTGCATTCGTGCTGTTGTGCAACCTCTTTCACAATCCTGTTACACGGAAATATATTTTGCACAACATACATTGGGGTGGTCCCTCTTCTGCTAGCGGCAGCATAACTGTGCAGCAAGCAGCAACCACCACAAGGCCTTCTGTGAGCACCATTGTGGATGCTACCCATAGTTGCTGGGAACATAGGAAGCTGCCACATACCGAGTCAGACCATTGGTCCATCTAGCTCAGTATTGTCTACACAGACTGGCAGCGGCATCTCCACAGTTGCAGGCAGGAGTCTCAGCCCTGTCTGGAGATGCTGCCAGGGAGGGAATTTGGAACCTGCATGCAAATGCTCTTCCCAGAGCATCCTCTTCCCCATCCTCTTGCAGGGATCCTCAACGTTGGACTTCAACTCCCATAATCCCCAGGCCCAGTGGCCTTTGGCTGGGGATTATGGGAGTTGAAGTCCAAGAACTTCTGGGGGCCCAACATTGAGGATCCCTGCTCTAGGGGGAATATCTTACCGTGGTCAAACATGTGGTTTCCCATTAAAATGCAAACCAGGGTGGACCCTGCTTAGCAAAGGGGACCGTTCATGCTTGCTACCACAAGTCCAGCCCTCCTCCCCCAGACCAAGGCTGTGTGCCTATCCTATGGTTCCTTAGGAAGGTGCCTTGTACTGAGTCGGACCATTGGCCTGTCTAGTTCAGTATTGTCTACACTGACTGGCAGAGGTCTTTCGCAGCACTACCTAGAGATGCTGCCAAGCAGGGCTGCTCTGCCACTGAGCTATAGCTCATCCCCCTATTCGTGATGTCCAGATGATGCACACATGTGTATCCACCCCAACAATTCTGCCCTTTTAAAGACACAGCACTCTCCCATTTTGAGCAGAGAGAGCTGCTGTCCTGAACTTCCTGTGCTCACCTCTTTGCTAAAGCCCCGGATTCCTGGAGAGCTGTTCCAGGCTGCCCTCTAGTGGCCAGAAATCCTCAAAAGCAGACAAAGCCTGGAGAATGTTTGCCCTGATTGTGTCTTTTTGGCATAGTCCCTACGTCAGAGGTGCTCAGACTTGGGTCCCTGGGCGTTACTGGACCAAACACACATGCCATCCCTTTGGCCTTCAGCCTGGGGGTGATGGGAGCTGCAATCCCACAACCTCTGGGTTGGGGACCCACCTGTGAGAAGCCCTGCCCTAAACAAGAGGGAGCTCAGTGGTAGAGCATGTGCGGAAGGCTCCAGGTTCCATCCCTGGCAGCATCTCCAGGTAGGGTTGGGGGATATTCCTGTCTGGAACGATGCAGAGCTGCTCCAACCAGTGTAGGCAAGACAGAGCTAGATGGACCAAGGGTCTGACTCTGTATAAGGCAGCCTCCTATGTTCTTGTGTGTCACTAAGCGAATCCACCGAGTGGAGGATGCAGGTTGTAGAATGATTGGCTGTCATTTCAAGCAGATGTCTGCAGTCCCAGCAACTCCATGCTACATTAGGAGGCCCATGTTCCATTTTCCCCCGTCCCGTCCCCCCCTCCTCCAGATGCTAAGAAAGATCGGAAGCTGGCTTCTACCGAGTCAGACCATTGGTCCATCTGGCTCAGTATTGTCTGCACAGACTGGCAGCGGCTTCTCTGAGGTTGCAGGCAGGAGTCTTTTTCAGCCCTATCCTGGAGATGCTGCCAGGGAGGGAACTTGGATTCTTCTGCCAGCAAGCGCACAGATGCTCTTCCCAGAGCAGCC
Organism: Hemicordylus capensis; assembly: GCF_027244095.1. Classification (NCBI taxonomy): domain Eukaryota; kingdom Metazoa; phylum Chordata; class Lepidosauria; order Squamata; family Cordylidae; genus Hemicordylus; species Hemicordylus capensis. Next base: position 12,114,521 of record NC_069663.1, read on the forward strand.
CCATCGGCTAAGGGGGATATCCTACAGGACTCACAAGCAATCTCCCATTCAAATGCAAACCAGGGCAGACCCTGCTTAGCAAGGGGGCCATGCATGTTTGCTTGCTGCCACAAGACCAGGGCTTGTAGCAGGGTTGCCGTACTGTTTAATGGCTGTGCAGAGGAGAGAATGTTGGCAGCCATGTTCCCTGTACCAGGGACCCCCAGATGTTGACTACAACTCCCAACATCCTCAACCACTATGGTCTTTAACTGGGGACTATGGGAGTTGTAGTCAACAACATCCTGGTACAAGGAACATTGTTTGGCAGGTGCAAAAGGAGGAAGAGAAAAGCTGTACCAGTTGAAATTCTCTCTCTTGCACAGCTGTTAAAGGCACTCTCCCTGCTCTGGTTCTCCGTCTCTTTCTCTCTCCTGCTCCTTCTGAAAAACAAAGCTAAGCAAAGGAGCTAAAATCTTTTTAACTGGTTTTAAAAGAGTTTTTAAATTGCTTTGTATTGTATTTTGTATCCCCCCCCTTTGATCTGCTATGATTTAATGTGTTATGTGTTTTTATTTCATTCATGTTTTAATGCTGTGTTGTGAGCTGCCCAGAGAACAGTTTGTTATGGGGCAGCTAACAAATAAACTTGTTGTTATTTATGTATTTATTTATTATTAAGGGTATCAAGTCTTACACTCCTGCAATCCGCCTAGGGTGAGCGCAGGGATTCCCCACCGGTGGCACTCTAGATGTTGTAGAACTAAAACTCCCATCACCCCCAGCTACAAATTATTGTGGCAGGGGATGAGGGGAGGAGTAGTTCAGAAACATCTGGAGTGCTGACAGTCAGGAGGAGAGGAGTTCTTTAAAGCAGGAGTTCCCAACCAGATGTTGTTTGGCTACAACACCCATCATCCCTCTGGTCACTGTGGCTGGGGATGATGGAAGTTTTAGTCCAACAGCATCTGGGGACTCACGATTGTGCATTCCTTCTTTAAAGAACCGTCAAGGTTTATTCTAAGCTTCCCACTCATCCCTCTACAAGTGGTGGGTGCTGCCCACCCCTATCCACAAGCACCCCCTTACTCCAGGATTGTCTAACAAAAAGAAAGGGGAGGAGGATGGAAGGGAAGATATGAACAAATAGAAAAAGAAGACGGGGAGAGCGGGAAGAAAGGGGAGACCCAAATATACCTTTTTGTGGAAGGTTATGAAGATGGAAATGAAAAACAAATTCCTCTTTCTTTTCTTTTTGGGAAACCACCTACATCCAATTGCACAGAACTTAGTTTCCAATGCACTTTTTTTTTTTTTTTTGCACTGTGCAAAAAGAACTGCACATTATAACAAATCTGGGGAACTGGTTTTGGGGTGGTGGTGGTCAAATGCCTCTTTCTTTTCAGTTCGATGGAAAATAATGGAACTTAATTCTGTTGACTTTGGTCCAGATCTTCAGTGAGCGTTTTCACCTTTGACTGGGAATCAATGTCTACTTATCATGGGCACATGGGAGCTGGTTTGTGGACATTCGGTGATAAAGGGCTTGCATTCAGCACATGCTCAGGGGCACTAATTATTTCACGTTTTCTAGGACTCTGCTCTAGTATTAAAAATGGAACCCTGGCCACTTGCAACTCCTACTATGCAAGGCCTGAGATTTTCTTATTATTATTTTACATTTATATCCTCCTCCTCTGAGGAGTCCAGAATAGTGTATATGGTTATGTTTCTCCTCACAACAACTCTATGAGGAAAAAAGGCCAAGTGAGAAGTGACTGGCCCAGAGTCACCCAGTGAATTTCATGGCTGAACGGGGATTTGAACCTGGGTCTCCCCCCATCTTAGTTCAACACTGTAACCATTACACCACACTGGCCTCTGTGCTCTCTCTTTTTAATTGGCCATGGAGCCAGCATAGTGTAGTGGTTAGAGTGTTGGACTAGAAAGATCCTGAGTTCAAATCCCCATTCGGCCATAAAGCTCACTGGGTGATTCTGGGCCAGTCACTCAGCCTAACCTACCCCACAGGCTTGTTGTGAGGATAAACATAACCATGGCTCCCTGGTGGAAAAGCGGGATATACATGTAATTAATTAATTAATTAGGCCTGTAACCCTTGCAGGGGTGGGAAGCTTCTTCAATGCCAAATTGAACCCATATAGAATTGTACATTTAGTTTGGCACAGAGTTGTCTGGTAATGTGGCAAGACCAGCACAGAAACCAACTGTTATGTAGCTCACTTGGTACAACTAGGGAAGTTTTAAGCAATGCAGTTTCTTTCCATTATTGAAACACTTGGCATGAAAAATTCTGAAGTTCTCACTTTTTAAAAACACTGGAGTCATGTCCTGAATCTGGTGGCCCTTGAAATGGGAAGCCCCAAAGCTCCCAGGTGTGCCCCCCCCGTGTGTGTGTGTGTGAGAGAGAGCGAGAGAGAGAGAGAGAGCGCGCACACACACACACACAGAGATGTACATGAGGAACAAAAACCTGAAGGATTGCAGATGTTAAGAACTGGCAATCAGTGCAACATTAATTCCCACATGCATTATTAAGAATGTTACAAGTTATGCAATAAAAATATACTGGGTTGGTTAAAAGACAGAGGAGCCCTGCTGGGGGGAAAAGCTGGCAACCTTATCTGGGAAGTGTATTTGTGAGCGAGTGAACCTTAAGATTTGGGAATGGGGAGAGAGACCAGACAGTGTGCGACTGGACCCTAAAATTATTACAAAATGGTATGGACTTTGATGCAGGTCCAGGAAGAAAATGCACCACCTACTCTAAAGGTTGCCAAGCAGCCAGAGAATGAAGTTGTGGTGCAAGGCAAGGCACTGGGAGAGAGCTAAACAGAAAGGCCTGGCAGGGCAGGGGGTGGAACCTAGCCATGCCTGATGGCACAGAGGATGGCACCTGGTAGGTCATCATAGGAAGGGCAAATAGGAAAAACTCTCGAATCAATCTAGGTGGTGGTGGTGGTGGGCTTAGGTGCTGTTATGGTTAGATTGTAGGAGTTGGGTTCAAATCCCCACTCCATCCCCAGCACAGCATCCCTCCAGTGGCTGTTGCTGGCGTCTGTCTTATGTTTCATTTTTAAATTGTGAGCCCTTTGGGGACAGGGAGCCATTTAATTAATTAACTAACTAACTATCTATGTAAACCGCTTTGGAACTTTGGTTGAAAAGTGGTATATAAATATTCTTCTTTGCTGCCATCATAGGACTCTCATAGGGAAAAGAGAACAGGTCTTTTTGTACCCTCAATCCCCCTGCATGACAAGCTGCAGCTTCTGAAACCCCCTCTTCTGGGCATCCCTTAAAGGTACAGGAGACGGGCCCTCTTTTCCATATGAAAGTCCTATGAGTGAGCATTTGAACTCAGCTCCTATGCTCTAAAAACTCTCAGCCATGGAGCTCAGAGGATGACCTTGGGGTAGTCAAACTCTCTCAGCCTAACCTACCTGCCAGGGATGTTGTGTGAGGAATAAAATAAGTATATGCTACCCTGAGCTTCTTTATTAATTATTATTAATTTATTACATTTATAAACCATCCCATCCAGAGGCTCTGGGCGGTGTGCAAGTAGTTTAAAAAACAACATCAAAAACCAAGCTTGCAGAAGAAAGGGTGAAAATATACCTGTAAGAGACACCCCCCCAAAAACAACAACCCCCCCAAATGATTTCTGGTCCCTCCGCTGAGTTGCTCTTTTCCTTCCCTCGAGTCTTAATGAGGCAGCTTAAAACATAACCAGCTTGAAGCTACTTCAGGTTGAGCCTTGGGCGCCCTGATGCGCTCCGGAGCGGCTCAGCGTCCAGGCAAAGCGGATCGAGGCAGGTTGACGGACCGAGTGCTCTGCAGCTGCCCGAGTCTTCCTCGCAAGTCAGCAGCAGGGCAGGCTGAAAAGACGGGTGGCTCGAGGAGCCTTCTAGTCCGTTCCAGCCCGGCCGGCTGCCCTGGATCCAGGCCCGGGTTTCGCGCCACCACCTCTGGGTCGGTGAGCGCTTCCTCCTCCTCCCCCGCCGCGCGGTTGACTCAGCCTTAGGTCTCCCGCCGAGGCGCTGCTTTGCAAACACAGGCCAGGCGGAGGGAGGGAGGGAGTAACCAGCTCCTGCTCCTGCTCCGAAGCGGGCCGCCCTGCCGAGCCTCGGGCCCGAGCCTGCAGCAGCCGGAGAGCAACCGTTCCCGCGGCTGGGTCTTGCAACGCGCCGAGGAGCCCGCCCACCTGGACAGGTAAGCCCCCTCACCTGGAGCAGAGCGCGTGGGTGCGCAGATTTCAGAGGCGCTGCCTGCCTTCGTTGGAGCATATGGGAGAGCCAGGGTCGTAGCCCCGGGAATCCGGAATTGAACAGGCAAGAGTGCGGAGTGCTTTGACAGATCCATCCCGCCACACCGGTAGGGTGCTGGGGGAGGGCTGCAAAGGTGGGCCTGCCCCCGCTACAACCCCCTCCCTATTATTATTATTATTATTTTAAATAATCTTTAAATAACTGGCTGTTGCTAGCCTAAGATGTTACCTTTTAAAAGGTCAGTTAAGTTGCCCCCCCCCTACATTTTTTTAAAGCACCCCCCCGCCACACACACCCCTTTTAGGCTAGCTGGGGCCTGGATCCTGTTCCACTGTGAATGTTTGGCTGGGGTGTGTGTCTTGTGCGTGTGTGTGAATATATAGCTGGCAAAAGTTGAGCTGCAATCTTATGCACGCTTACCTGGGAGCAAGCCCCACTGTAGGATTGCCTTCTAAGCAGCATGCATAGGCTTGCAGCCATTGGGTCAGGTGCCAAGATTGGCAGGCTGTGTAAATCCCTTCTTTTTTTTTACTGTTCCCGCCCTTGGTTTGTGTTCTGGGGAAGGTTTCCCTTCGCCAGGGCTGGTCTCACCAAGTGGTAGGGCTAGGCCTCTGCTAGTGTTTTCCGTGAGGCTGTGCCCCTCCACAAGGGGATCCCTGTTTGGTACACTCCACATCTTCCAGATTAAGGAGGCTCACAGAGGGTGCATTCCACACCTGACACACGTTGGACCTATATCCATGATCCAAGTGAGAGCAATAAGGGGGCAACCCAGGGTTGTGTCACCCCTCTTCAAGGTGTCTTCAAAAGACACCCCTCTTGTGTCTTTTATCTGATATGCTTGCAGACAGAAATCAAGCAGAGGAAGTGTTGTGTGTGTCTGCACATTCACACCAGAGCAAACTGTTACTGTTGGATTTGTGCCTGCCACAAGCTGTGCCAAGGCAGAAAAGCTGGCTTTGCTAGTGTGGGTTATGTTCTACCTTTAAGAGCTGCACAGAAGAGGATTTTAGTGGGTGCAGCTTGTCACTGGTGGTGAGAAAAATGCATCTATCAAAATTCTTTCTTCTTTGCAGCTATTAAAGGCACAGGCATGCCCCGCTACATTGGGTCACCTGAGCACTCTGGTGGTATTCCTGGAGGATTTGAATGTGGCTCTCTGCTTTGCCTACCTCTAGGCATGGTAGCTGGCCAACTGATGGCTCTCTCCTAAGGAGATGTGGACCAACCCTTATCTTTACCTTCTGCTGCGTTGAGCAGGTTGTCCAGATGGGCATTACCATTCTCTCGCTTACCAGATGCTGAATCTTGATTTGATACCCTGGTCAGCTACCCTGGTCTTCCTCAGAGACAGTCACATTTCAGGGTCTCTGGAATCAAGAGAGACAGGGCAAGTACCTGTGGGTTCTAAGAGGACTATCAGATGACCCAGAAGATGTTGACTCCCTTTGCATCCCCAAAATGTGTTTAGCTGATTTGTCTCTGAGTTAATTACCTGACATTTGGAAGGATGTGTGACTGTTTACAATTTAACAGCTGCCGCTTACTGGAAGGAACCCTCATTTTTTCATACTGGAACCAAAAAACGGTCTTTAAAAAAATAAAGAAGGCCATCCTTGTGACCCCTCCAACTAAAATTAGCCCTTGACCATTGATCAGGTAAAGCTGTAGTTGTTCAATTGATCTGTGGATTTAATCAACTAAAGTTTTCAACCCTAGTTCTGAATGCCAGCTGTGTGGTGTTGGAGTTAGATGGCTGAGGCGTCCACTGTGTGGCTAGGGTAGAATACCACAACTTCGGCCCTCCAGTTGTTGGACTACAACTCCCATCATCTCAATTGGCTACTGTGTCTGGGGATGATGGGAGTTGTAGTCCAACAACAACTGGAGAACCTCAGGTTGGCCACCCCAGTCTATGGTGTCTCTGTGTGTCTGAGAAGAGGAGTGTATAGCTGTTTAAAGCAGTCTCTCAGTATGTCACAGAGGCTTGTTTTGTTTCCTTCTTCATCCACATGTTGATGTTATCACAAATACCATGCTGCTTCTTTCCCTCCCACTTATTCCACCCACGCTGTGGTTGAAGCACTTCTCGGTGTGTTTCCAGTGGGGACCGTAGCGGAACCACAACCTGCTCATCTCTAGGACAGTGGCGAGACCTCAATGCTTGGCTCTGTGTTTTGAGGATGAGAAGGGTGTATGTGTGTGGGTGGAGAGGTCCTCGCTGTGTCTGTAAACAGGATCTGGGCTTCAGCAGAACTCCTGCCCATGAGTTTGTTTCATCTGCCTTCCTCCAGACTGTGAGACTAGTCCTCATGGACTCTAGAAAGGGTGCTCAAGGGGAATTCCAGTGTTAGAACAGATATGAATGATTCAAGTGCAGTATTTTGGGCTGCAGGCTTACTCAGAGGTTGTAGCTTTGTTTTGTCACGTGGTCTCAAACCTGGGCACTCCAATGTTGTTGGACTGCTACTACTATTACATATATACAGTGTACAGTGTATAAGTAAAAGTATTTAGTATATGTGTACACTGCCCCAAACTTGCATTTCTGGGTGGTTTGTGCAACAAATACAAAACAAATTAATTAAACAGAGATTAAAACACTAAAAACAGTTTAAAACCACAGTTCTAGTTAAAAAGCTTGGAGTAGTTTGTTAATGTATTTCAACAAAAGTATATAAATATATGAGTATATTAATATAATGTATATAAACATATACATTATATATTATATATAATGTATAATTTATATACATTATATTAATGTATATAAATATATGAAGTATATACAACAAAAGTAGTGTTTAAAGCAGTTTACATAGAAAAGAATAATGAGAAGATGATTCCCTGTCCCAAAGGAGACTTGATGTGTGAGCACTGTAAGATATTCCCCTCAGGGCATGGAGCCACTCTGGGAAGAGCATCTAGGTTCCAAGTTCCTTCCCTGGCATCTCCAAGATAGAGCTGAGAGAGACTCCTGCCTGTAACCTTGGAGAAGCCGCTGCTAGACCCGGTAATAATACTGAACTAGATGGACCAATGCAGTGTTCCCTCTAACAGGAATTTCCAGCTGCTGTTGACTACAACTCCCAGAATCCCCAGCTGCAATGGCTTTTGCTTTGGGGATTATGGGAGTTGTAGTCAACAATATCTGGGAATCCCTGTTAGAGGTAACACTGGACCAATGGTCTGACTCGATATATGGCAGCTTCCTATGTTCCTAGGGCTCACAGTCTAAAAAGAAATGTGTCTTGTAACAGCAACAGCCGCTGGCGGGGATGCTATTATGGGGCTGAATTGGACCCGTTATAAGAGCGTAAGACAAGCCCTGCTGGACAAGCACAAGACCTATCTAGCCCAGCATCCCATTTCCCACAGTGGTCCACCAGATATCCCTGGGAAGCCCGCAGGCAAGAGGTGGGGGCATGCCCTCTCTCTTGCAGTTCTCCCCTGCAACTGATATTGAGAGGCATCTCACCTCTGAGGCTGGAGGTGGCCTGTAGCCCTCAGACTAGTAGCCACTGACAGATTTATCCTCCATGAATTTCTCTAAACCTCTAGTAGAGCCATCCAGGCCACTGCAGGCCTGATAGTCAGGGCAATCAAAGCACGAGAACACACGGAAAGCTGAGAGGTTAGACCTTGTTAAGAATCAGAACCAGCATCCGTCAGATGGTGCTGGCCACCCCAGCTGGCTCATGTACAATTTGGAGGAAACTCGGGGAAGGCCATGAAAACAATGACAAGCACACGTACTACAGCCAGAGCAGAAGGAAAGGTGATCGGGGTGTAGTGCATGAATTGCAGTAAATTAGCCAGCGTTTCTCTCTCTCAATTGTTTGACAGTAGCAACAACAGAATGGCCTTTCCCCTTCTAAATCGGGTTGTTGGAATTTGCTTTACCCACAGTCACAATTTTTGTACTGGGCGCCTCCGCCAGTTACTCTTGGCTTTAACTGTTGGATCTTTGGGGTTCTGGTCAAAGCAGACCCTGCTAACTGAGCAAAGAGACGCCTTTCAAAGTGGTGATTCTCTTGTATTTAGCAGGGAGAGAGCAACTGGCCCTATCCAGCCCTAGCACAGCATCCCTCCAGTGGCTGTTGCTGGTATCTTCCTTATGTTTCTTTTTAGATTGTGGGTCCCTTTTGGGACAAGGGACCATCTTATCTATGTATTATTTACTTTTTCTGTGTAAACTACTTTGAGAACTTTGAGAACGGTATATAAATGTTGTTGTCGTAGTAAGATCTGCCTATGCCTGTACTAGAGTTGCTATTCTGGAGGATTTCCCAATTAGAAGTTGGATCTCTGTGTAGGGGATGAATGCACCTTTCCTCCAGCATTTATGTAAGTGCGTGAACATTAAAGCACTATCTAGCAAATTGCTTTCCATTTTTCATGTTGCAGCTGGCGAGCTTCCTTTTGAACTGTTAAGGATGATAGCATATTATGACACCATTTTTGCTGTTTCTAACACAGGGGTTCCCAGGCACTGCAGATATTGCTGAACAACAATTCCCATCATCCTTAGCCACAATAAATTGTAGCTGGGGATGATGGGAGTTGTAGCTTAATGATATCTGGAGTATCATGGGTTGGGAACCCCTGCTCTAATGGGAATTCCCAACCTGCGCTCCTCCAATATTATTGTTATTGTTTATTTACGATCTTAGATCAAACATCAATATACACAGAATATACACAGTAAAAAGAGAAAACAATAATGGAAACAAAGTCTAAAATGTCATCAAATATATAAAATCAGGAATCTTTGACAGTAACCGATTGCTGTGCTCTAGCTTCTCTTAGTTTGGTCAATCTATAACAAAATTTAGCAACCGCCAGGGATATTGTTGGGTCCCTGTCTTCTAATAAGCATATAAGAATTGTCTCCACTGAGTGGCTTTGGAGATCTTTCAGATACTGAGATAAAAATAAATCTCTTTCATCAGTATAAAGTGGACAATGTAACAGTGAATGCGTCAATGTTTCGGGAGCAGCTCCACAAAGGCATAGTCTCTCCTCATAGGGTTTTCTCTCAAATTTCCCTACTAGCATCGCCGAGGGTAAAGCATTCAAGCGAGCTCTCCTCCAATATTAGACTACAACTCCCAACATCATCAGTGAATGGGAATCCTGGGGAAAGTTGGGAATCCCTGTTCTAGTATAACCCCTTGTTTTGCTTTTAAATCATGCTCCAAGATCTGCGACTGTGGCAAAGTTTCTTGGCTGTCCAAATGCAAAATGCCAGCGTACTGCTTCCTCTTTATCTCATGCACAGCTGCCTATCAAAAGGCCAGATATTATTACTTTAATGTGTTTGAGTTGCAGCAATTTTGTAATACTAAGTACACTCCTATCCAGGGTGAGATTAAGCAGTCAGCTGAACTTTTTTAAAAAAATAAAGAAAACTGTTGCAAGCAGTTCCCTAACACACCCGCTTCATAAACCAATGCAGGACAACCGGTTGCAAAGTCAATGGTGCAATGGATTGGCGTGTGTCTGCATGAATGATTGTACATGCATTTGTTTAAAACAAGTGTGCAGAACTTTGGCCTCTTGCAGATGCTGAACTACAGCACCCATCACCCCCGACTTTTGGCCACTGGGGATGGTGGGTACTGTCATGCAACAACGGTTGGAGGGCCAAGGTTGTGCAGCCCTGCTTTAAAAAGTGAACCGGGGTACCTGTCCCTATAGATAGGAAGTGCAGTTTCTGTGTGTTTGTTGAACATCACGGACCATTGCAGATGCTAGTCTCCCCCCACCCCTCACAAACCAGTACACACAATTAAAAGGAGGAGCTTGACTAACGAGCGGAAGGTTGCCGGTTTGAATACCCGCTGGTACTAAATCGGACAGCAGTGATACAGGAAAGATGCTGAAAGGCATCGTCTCAAACTGCGCGGGAGGAGGCAATGGGAAACCCCTCCTGTATTCTACCAAAGAAAATCACAGGGCTCTGTGGGCACCAGGGATCCATCTTTATTTATGGATTATTTCTCTATGTAAACTGCTTTGGAAACTCTTGTTGAAAAGCGGTATATAAATATTTGTTATTGTTAGTTGTTCTTTATACTGAGTCAGACCACTGGTCCATCTAGCTCAGTATTGTCAACCCACACTGGCAGCGGCATCTCCAAGGTTGCAGGCAGGAGTCTCTCTCAGCCCTATCTTGGAGATGCCAGGGAGGGAACTTGGAGCCTTCTGAATGCAAGAATGCAGGTACTCTTCTCAGAGCAGCCCCATCCCCTTAGGAGAATCTCTTACAGTGCTCACACATGTAGTCTCCCATTCAAATGCAAACCAGGGCAGGCCCTGCTTAGCAAAGGGGACAAGTCATGCTTGTTACCACAAGACCATCCTGACATCCTCTCAGAGTGTTCTTTTATTGTGTGGGTAAGTGGTTCAGACAAACTGGTGTTTGGACTGTATGTAGAGCAGTGGTTCGGGCTGCTCTCTCTGCAATAAAGGAACACACTGGAGGGACACCAGGAGTACTAGGAAAGACTTAAAGATGTGTGTGCGCTTGAAGCATTCCCCCTTTATAATCACATGTTGGATCCCCCCCCCCCGTAGCTGACCAAAGAGGCACCTCTTAAAAGTGGCAATTCTCTTTATTTGGTAGGAGGAGAGCAACTGGCCCTATCCATCCCCAGCACAGCATTCCTCCAGTGGCTGTTGCTGGTGTCTGTTTCTTTTTGAGATTGTGGACCCTTTTGGGATAGGAAGCCCTTCTATTTATGTCTGTGTAAACCGCTTTGGGAACACTTGAAAAGCAGCATATAAATATTTGTTGTTTGTTGTTCTTTTGGGGGTTTTTTTTGGCAGGGGGCAATTCCAGAGCATTGTCTATGGGCCCACAACACAGCCACCTTGCTGAAGCTCAGCAGGTCTTGGTGTGGTCAGTGCCTGGATGGGAGACCCACGTATGCCACTTTTGCGTTTGGAACTGTAGCTCAGTGGTAGAGCATCAGGTTTGCAGGTTCAGGACCGGATATCTCCAGGAAGGGCTCCGACCTGAACCTTGAAGAAGCTGCTGTCAGTCAGTGTAGACCATATTGAGCTAGTTAGGCCAATGGTCTGACTCATTATAAGGCAGCTTCCCTGTATGAGATGGTATCCAAACAGGCCCAGAGTACGAATAACTGCACGTGCCTACAGAGGTGCACCTAGGTAATTTTGGAGCCTGGACCTAAAGGCCTTTGGAGCCCCCCCACCCTCCCCACTGCAGATTAAGCATCTTCATGCTTGGTTGGGCGACCACACCACTCGGGACAGACTAAAGAGGATTTGGGGGGGGTGGGCAGGGGCTGTGGAAGCCCTGGACTTCAGCCCAGAATTTCAGGGGCAAGAGCACCTCTGTGTGCATATACTGTACGTAGGTTGTATGTGTGTTAGCATAGTGTGTGGAAAGGGCTAATGTGAGAGGAGAGCTGGTCTTGTGGTAGCAAGCATGACTTGTCCCCATAGCTAAGCAGGGTCTGCCCTGGTTGCATATGAATGGGAGACTAGAAGTGTGAGCACTGCAAGATATTCCCCTCAGGGGATGAAGCCTTAGAAGGTTCCAAGTTCCCTCCCTGGCAGCATCTCCAAGATAGGGCTGAGAGAGATTCCTGCCTGCAACCTTGGAGAAGCCGCTGCCAGTCTGTGAAGGCAATACTGAGCTAGATAGACCAATGGTCTGACTCAGTATATGGCAGCTTCCTATGTTCCTATGATCCTAAACACTGTACACATATTGTACATGCGTTTGGAAGTAGGACTAGATGTGAGCATGTAGATTGTGAGCCTTTGGGGATAGGGATCCATTTCATTAGTTCTCTATGTAAACCACTTTGGAAACTTTTGTTGAAAAGTAGCATATAAATAGTTGTTGTTGAACTCTGTCTGCGTTAGAATATTCTCCTGAGTGTCTGGGGCTGTAGCTCGGTGGAAGAGCATCTGCTTGGATGCCGACGTTCCCGGGTTCAGTCACCAGAAAGGGCTGAGAAAGATTGCTCTAAAATCTCAGTGTAGACCAGTGCTTCTCAAAGTTTTTGGAGTCATGGACCGGTACATTATTCATGCACAGTTTCCTGGACCAGCCATTAGTAAGGGAGTTGCCCCCCTCACCTCCACCCAGGCACCCCCCAAAAAACAATTGTGGGCAGCTCTCCGGAGCTCATTCCCAGGCAGTCCTCGCTGCAGCAAGGGGTGCCTGGGAATGAGCTCTGGAGAGCAGCTGGTGGCCCCCTCCGGCCCAAAATTGTTTTTCTTGGGGGGGTGGGTATTTTTTAATTAGTGATGCCTCACGTACCGGTACCCAGCGCTTCGCGGACCGGCACTGGTCCACGGACCGGTGGTTGAGAAACACTGGTGTAGACAATACTGAACTAGATAGACAAAAGGTCTGACTTGGTATAAGGCAGCTTCCCATGAACGTTTCTGACTTGTAGCTGAAATGTTGGGAATGGGGTCATATCTTGGTGGTAGGGCACCTGCTTTGCAAGCAGAAGGTCTCAGGTTCAATCCCTGGCAGCATCTCCAGGTAGGGCTGGGAAAGACTCCCGCCTGAAACTTTACTGCTGCCAGTCAGAGTAAATACGGAACACGGCAGTTTTTCACACCTGGCTTTTAGTTCACATCTCCTCCGGAGTGGAGGGTGTGTGTTCACATATTGGCCCCTTTTCCCCCAAAGTCCCTGCGAGCTATAAGGGAGCACTTCACACACGATTTGGGTTTTTATTGTGCATTATTAGAGTATAGCCTGATTTATATCCAGGGTAAAAAAAAAAAAAATCCACTTTTGAACTCGCAGTGAAGCTTGCTGTCAGGGAAAGCTCCAGATGAACCAATGGTCTGACTCAGTGCAGCTTCCTATGTTTTTATAGTTTTGCACTCTGGTTTGAAAAGTTTGAGTTTCTTTAGCGGAAGGGCACACACAGTGCCTTGATATGCAAGCGCCCGGAGAAGCCTGTAATAATAGAGACTCTGATGCTATAGGGGTGTGTGGGGAGGACAAGCCTAGACCTGCATATCACTTGCACGCTCTCCTAGCATCCACCACTCTGCCTTCCCTGAAGGCCGTGGGGGTTGGGGAGGCAAGGTGGGGGCGGGGGGCTGACCGGAACCCCTTGATTAGGTGTGGCAGTGAGGGCTGTGAATTGCCTTGGCAGCACTCGGTCTGGCTGCAGGCCACGAGGGAATGCAGAAGTGGGGAGATTCCTTCTCTACCTATCCCAGGTAAATGAGCACAGCAGGGCGGGAGGGAGGGAGGCTGCACCTGAGAGGGCTAGGCTGGCTGGCACTGATCCAGAGTCCACCTTTCCTGCTGCTGCCTTCCTGCGTCAGTGTTGGGCAAAGCCTGGACAGGATTTCTAGACTGGAGCATTGTCTTTCTAGACTGGAGCATTGTCTTTCTAGACTGGAGCATTGTCTTTCTCAAGCTGCTGCACAGGTCATCCATTGAAGCTAAATGCTGGGAGATTCCAGACAGGCAAAAGGAAGTGCTTCTTTACCCTGAAGTGAAGTGTTCCGTCAAGTCAATGTTGACTCCTAGCGACCACAGAGCCCTGTGGTTTTTCTTTGGTCATCTGTCATACTGCACAGTACGAGATGATGCCTTTCAGCCTCATCCTATATTGCTGCTGCCCAATATATGTGTTTCCCATAGTCTGGGAAACATACCAGCGGGGATTCGAACCTGCAACCTCTGGCTTGCTAGGCAAGTCATTTCCCACTGTGCCATTAAACTATGGGATTTGCTGCTGTCAGACGTGGCAATGGCCACCAATCTAGATGGTTTTCAAAAGGGATTAGTCAGAATCATGGAGGACAAGGCTATCAATGGCTACTGGCCCAGATGATGATGATAAATGAACTTTGTTAGCTGCCCTATAACAAACTATGCTCTGGGTGGCTTACAACATACATGAAAAGATAAAAGCACACAACACATTAAATCATAACAGACCAAGAAGAGGGGATGGGGAATACAAAATACAATACAAAATAATATTTAAGACATTTTTTAAAAATTAAAATTTAAATGGCCTGAGTGAACAAAAAAGTCTTTTGCTGGCATCTAAAAGAACAAAATGATGAAGCCAGGCGAACCTCACTGGGGAGGATAGCTGTATGCTGTATTTACATTGGAATCAGAGGGGGCATGCCCCGGACATCAGAAAGAGGGGTGGTTGCCCTCTTTTTCCCTGCTTGTGGGCTTCCCAGATGCACCCAGTTGGCCACTGGGTGAAGCAGGATATAGCTGGACTAGATGGACCTCGGCCTGATCCAGCAGGGCTTTCCTTACTTCTCCTTGAACATACAGAGAGACCTTGACCTGGTCCTTGATGTTGGCACCTTTCCTAGTGATGCTCATTGTACTCTGAGGGTGGAGGAGATGTGCCTTGCTGGCTGTCGTATGGCAGACCTTGTTTTTCTTCGGGGCAGGGCAATTTACATTCCACCATCCAAGTAGTTTGCTCAGAATGCAATTATACAAAGTCATAAATGTATGCAAGTATTGTTTTCTGTGAACAAGTGCTTATTGGGAAGCGAGCTGGTCTGTGGTAGAAAGCATGACTTGTCCCCGTAGCTAAGCCTGGTTGTGTATGAATAGGAGACTTGATGTGTGAGCACTGTCAGATATTCCCCTTGGGGGATGGAGCCGCTCTGAGAAAAGCATGTAGGTCCCAAGTTCCTTCCTTGGCATCTCCAAGATAGGGCTGAGAGAGATTCCTGCCTGCAACCTTGGAGAAGCCGCTGCCAGTCTGTGTAGGCAATACTGAGCAAGATGGACCAATGGTCTGACTCAGTATATGGCAGCTTCCTATGGTCCTATGTGTTCTCTATTCTAGGTGGAAATGCTGCAAATCTAGAATTTCCTCGGGTAGGATCGAAATATGGAGGCTACACTGGATGGTAGCTTAAGTCAGCAGTTTCCAATCTTAGGTCCCCAGATGCTGTTGGACTACAACTCCCATCATCCCCAGCCTCAGTGGCCTTCGCCCATTATAAAATGGATGGAGGAAGTTTGTGTAACCTTACTAGCTCCCCTGTTAACTGAGCAAAGAGACACTTTTCAAAGTGGTGATTCTCTTTAATTTAGCAAGGGGAGAGCAACTGGCCCTATCCAGCCCCACAGCATTGCTGTTGCTGGTGATTATGTCTTCCTCACGGTTTTTAGGGTTGTGAGCCCTTTTAGGACAGGGAATAATCTCTTTTCCCCCTATGTAAACCGCTTTCATGACTTTTGTTGAAAAGTGGTTCATAAATCTCCATTGTCGAAATAACCGGCCATCTGTTTGGGAATAATGGGAGTTGTAGTCCAGCCACAATGCCCAATCATGCAACTTTCTTCCATGCAGTTTACAAAGCCTGAAGGCTACTGTGGCTGGGGATGATGGGAATTGTAGTCCAACAGTATCCTTGTTCCAAAGGTTGGGAACCCCTGGCTTAAGCTATCAAAAGGCAGTATGAAATACACGGCTCAAGGAACATGATGGGAGACCAAGAAGGCAAACAAAGCACCTAAAAGAAATGGGGAGGTATGTTTGGGTGTACCGATTGCCTTTTCCACATGAAGTGGGAGGTGGAAGAGGTCTGGGCAACGTTGTTTCTGAATTGGTTCTTGGCCATTGGTTCTTGGTTCTTCCACTTCCCACTTCACGTGGAGAAGAAGACATAAGAATGTGAGAGGAGTCCAGCATCCTTTATCCCACAGTGACCTATCCGACACCTCCGGGAATCCCACATGCAGGGCATGAAATCAATAGCCCTCCCTTACTGCTGCCTCCTAGCAATTGGTGTTCAGCGGTATGCTGCCTCTGGGGGAGGAGAGCGGGTCTTGTGGTAGCAAGCATGAATTGTCCCCTTGGCTAAGCAGAGTCCACCTGGGTTTGCATTTGGATGGGAAATGGCATGTAAATGGCATGGGAGCACTTAAGGGAAGGGGTCTCAGCTCAGTGGAAGAGCATCTGCTCGCATGCAGAAGGTCCCAGGTCCAGTTCCTCACAGCATCTCCAGGGAGGGCTGGGAAAGACTTCTGACTGCAGCCTTGGAGAGCTGCTGCTGGTCAGTTTAGGGTAGACAGTACTGAGCTAGAGGGACCAAGGGTCTGACTCTGTCTAAGGCAGCTGCTGATGTTCCCGTGTAACATGGAGGTTCCGCACGACCAATAGCCATTGTTAGATCTCTCCTCCTGCTCCACAAAGTTGTCTAATCCCCCTTGCAAGCCAATGAAGCCAGTGGCCATTGCCACATCATGTGGCAATGAGTTCCATAAATTGATTGGGTCCAAACACATCATCCCCAGCCACTGTGGCCGAGGATGCTGGAAGCTGTAGTCCAGTAGCATCCAGGGAGCTAAGTTTGGGAAGCCCTGGAAGAAGCCACCCAGTTGGCCTCTCTTTCAGCTCTTCTGCTTCTGTCTTGTTGTGTCAAGCAGGCCTGTTGCCTCATCCTTCAGAAAATAATATTTCTGGCTGCCTCTTATGCAAGCTTCCTCTGTCCAGTTTGCATAAGCATGTGCCTTTCCCAACACAAGGTGCAAGAGGAAACTTGCTGAGCCTGCTGGCTGTGGGGACAGGGTGGGAGGAAAAAAATCGAAGTTATTGTCGTTGAGAGAGAGACTTTTTGCCCGTGCTTCTTAATGAAAAAGCCCTTCCATAATAGCCCGATTCAGACATTGTTGTATGAGTGTACAGATGTCTGTACACTCCTACATGTTTTTGTGTGAATGACTGGACCTGTGTCCATTTTAAAAGTGAATCTGGATGCAGGCCCTTCAAATGCTTGGTACAGATAGGAAATGTGCTGTTGTAACTGCGTTCAGGATAACATATGAATAGCTGTCCCTGCCTAGAGATCTGTACCTGAATACGCTGTACATTTGTTGTATGAGCGTTGAACATAACATGTGAATGGGCCTTGTGTGAATGACTGTACCTGTGTTCATTTCAGAAGTGAATATGGGTCCCAGGCCCTTGAAATGCATGGTACAGTTTCTGCATCATGTGTGAATAATTCCACCTGTGTACTGCTCTGTATCTGTCTATACTGTACACTCATTGGGTGAGTGTTAAACACTACATGTGAATAGGCTTCTATTTTTGAGTGAAGCAGAAGACACGTTGGGAATCATGTCCTCCACACAGGCTTCCCTGTCCAGGAATACCCTATCGGTAAGATCTTGTTCGCATTAACACAGCAGAAGAGGGAGCAAAGATTTCTGCGAGGAGGTGTGTGCACACACAGGCAGGAAGGGAGGTCTTGCAGGGCAGAATTGCCTAAGACAGGAAGGGCTGTGCTGCTTGATTCCTAGTCCTTTGGATGATTCAAGCCACACTCTCTACATCATCTCTGTAGCCTTACAACAACACTGCAAGGTAGGTCAGTATTCCTATCACTATGTTGCAGATGTGAGAAGAGTATTTTGAATTGAGCAGGCGGGAGGGGGGGAGAGTGGGCCTAGCCCCCTTACCTTTTGTGTTGGCTGCATTAGATCCCAATTTCAGAATGTTACAAGCGGGCTGCGATTTAGCTAAACCTGGGAGGAGCTTGTTGGTGTCATTAAGGGTCTCTTTACCTGCCCCCCCGCCCCTTCTAACAAATTCAAGGAGTAGCTTGCCAAAGGCCACTTGCTAAGATCGAAGCAGAGAGGTGGGATTGGAACTCAGCACTTCCTGATTCACAGCACAGCCACTTTCTTCGGTGCTACAGAAGATTGCTTGTCCCTTTTTTTAAAAAAGGGCTGCGAGTAGTTGCATTTTCACACCCCCACTTGAATCAAGCATTTATTGTGATGACTGGGATATTTGCATCTCTCACACTACAGGAGGAGAGCTGGTCTTGTGGCAAAAGTAAAGTGTGCCGACTCCTGGCGACCACAGAGCACTGTGGTTGTCTTTGGTAGAATATAGGAGGGGTTTACCATTGCCTCCTCCCACACAGTATGAGATAATGCCTTTCAACATCTTCCTGTATTGCTACTGCCCGATATAGGTGTTTCCCATAGTCTGGGAAACATACCAGCAGGGATTTGAACCCGCAACCTTTGGCTTGCTAGTCAAGTCATTTCCCCGTTGTGCCATTAAGTGGTGGTCTTGTGGTAGGGAGCATGAATTGTTCCCTTTGCTAAGCGGGGTCTGCCCTAATTTGCATTTGGATGGTTGACTATGTGTGAGTTCTATAAGATATCCCACTTAGGGAATGGGGCCATAGTTCAGTAATGGAGTGTCTGCTTGGCATGCAGAAGGTCCCAGGCCCACTCCCGGGCTTCTCCAGGTGGGATTGGGAAAGAACCGTGCCTGAAACCTTGGAGAGCTGCTGCCAGTCAGTGTAGAGAGCACTAAGCTAGTTGGACCAATGGTCTGACTCGGTATAAAGCAGATTCTTGTGTTCCTAAGTGAGTTGGAGAAGGGCTGTAACTCAGTGGTAAAGCATCTGCCTGCATGCAGAAGGTCCCAGGTTCAATCCCTGGCATTCAAATCCCTACCTCCAGGTAGGGCTGGGGAAGACCCTTGCCTGAAACCTTGGAGAGCTGCTGCCAGTCAGTGTAGACAGTAGTGAGGTAAATGGACCAATGGTTTGACTCTAAGGCAAACTCTTGTGTTCCTATGTTGATCCTTACCTTTGTTGTGCACTTGTATTTTAATGCTGGCAAAGGTGCATAGATGTCTGAGCCTGCGTGTGAGGAGGAGGGAGAGGCCGTGTTTGTGCAGGGTGTGTGTCCCACAGCAAGATCCAGGCAGATTTAACTCTGGATGGCTATTAAAATACCTATTGAAATTTCTCCAGGATGTAGGGGTGTGTGTGTGTGTGTTTATGGCAAGCTCCTTGGCAAGCCCAGAGCTGAAAATGAAAGCACTGAGCATGCCAGCTACAATGTGGGTATGAGTCAGGAGGGTGGCTTCGATTCCTTTGCTGGCTTCATAAGCATCCCAGGTGAGGAGAGAAATCCCATGTGGCCGGGCTGTTGTTTCGTCACAAGATCTGTTGCAGATCATTGCACAAACTGCATTGCATCCTATGGTCTGCCAGCTGGTTTTCCTGCTTGGTGCTTCCCTTTGTAGCTTCGGGGACAGGAAGTGTTGTAAAAAAAGCTTGTTCCCCAGTGAAGAAGTTCAACCCCCCTGTGCAAGGACTGGGCAAGAGCTTAAGCAGCGTTCTTCTCTGGAAGCTACTAGTGTTGACCCAAATAGAAGAGGACTCCGAATTTGAGATGAACCCCACCCCCCAAACAAACAAACCAAAACATAAGGTTCAGTATAGGTTATACCTGTATGTCTCCAAAATGAATACCCATGAAACTGAAGGCTGGGAATTTTAGGACCAAGAAGTGGGGATGGCCGCTAGCTTAGATGGCTTTAAAAGGGGCTTAGACAAATTCATGGAAGACAGGTTTATCAGTGGCTACTAGTCTGGTGGCTATAGGCTACCTCCAGGCTCAGAGGCAAGATGCCTCTGAATACCAGTTGCAGGGGGAGCAACAGCAGGAGAGAGGGCCCTCTGCTGCTTTCTCTCTCACGCCACCGCTTTCCCCCCACCCATTGCTGCTTTCCTTTCCACCTCCCGGCAGCTCGCTTGCAAACTCTCGCAAGAGCTGCCACACCTGGGATTAGCCACGGGTACGTCTTAGAGAATTATATATAGAGATAGAGATAGATCCTTTATAGATATGGAGATAGATTTCACTAAGTCCCATAGGAGATGGAAGAGCTCCAAAAGGCTTCTCTTTGGTTTAGTCTAGAACTCAACTCTCCCACTTTCCTAGTATTAACTGTTACTCTTTCAATAGCAAAGAATCTCATTGTTTCTGTTGAGTGTTTAAATTTAATAAAGTGGGCAGTAATGGGGGGCCTCCATATTTTTAATTCTAATTTTACTCTTACATTCTGTAATTCGGATTCTCAAAGGTCTACTGGCCTGACCCACATAAAAAAGACCACAGGGACAATCCATAGATGACATCTGTGGATTGACAGGTAATAAAAGTCTTAAGTATGATTTTCTTATCAGCTGGATTGATGAATTCTTTCGTAGGTAAACATTCATGACAACATGTGCAATGTCCACACTTCCAATGTCCCCTTACATCTGTAGTACTGATTTGAGTCCTGGCTATGTCTGAATGGACTAACTGATATTTTAAGATATATTTACGATGGTATCCAACATACGGAGGCACCCAGATAGATCTTGAATCAAATGCCAATGTTTAAAAATAATCCTTTTAATGCGCCGAGCTTTGGAGCTAAACTCAAGAGACCAATACCGTCTCTTAGGTTTATCATTATTATGTTTTTTCAAAGAGTTCACATCTGGAAATTTCATCTGATAGTTTCTTTGCCATCTCTATAACTCGCTTGGGATAGCCTCTGGATGTTGATGCAGATGCTGCTCGTTGTTGGTTAAACACTTGAGAAGATGTGCAATTCCTTTTCAATCTTACAAATTGACCAAATGGTATATGGTAATATGTCTTGGGAGAAAACTGTCATAATGTAAAATGGAATTCCTATCAGTGGGTTTGGGATATCCTTTCATCATAGTTTTTGCCTGATTGTTTGAACACCTATACAAAACAAAAATAATTTTTTCTAGCATAATATCTAGTAAATCTAATAAAAATAAGTCAGAGGATGTAATGTGACTCTTGAGCTGAGGACAATTTCTATCACCGATCTTGCTCCTTCATGGGGAATGGAAGTGTATAGAGAATTAACGCCCAAAGTAATAAATACAATGTCTTCCAAACACTGAAACTTCTCCATAATGCTAACAAAATGTTTGGTATCTCTAATATAAGATTGACTGGTCTCTACAAAAGGTTGTAAGAGAGAGTCCAAATATTGGGCTAATGGCTCCAATATAGTTCCAGTTCCGGATCTTATAGGTCTTCCTGGTGGTGGAAAGCCTTCCTTATACAATGGCCAAAGGAGAGTTTGGCCTGGGAGTCTTGACTAGGTCTGAATCGACCTGCCCTGAGCTGTAGTGTGTTGGAAGGACACAGTAGAAATAGTATTTCTATTCGTATAAAAATTTGATGCAGTCTGCTTTAGAAAATCTTCAGGTAGAGCTGTGAAGTAGAAGCCTTCTTTCTTTTGGTGAAAGTTAGCAAGTATCTATGCACCATATCTTGCTCACTTTTACTGCATTTGAATGCATCAGGTTTTTATAATACTTCTGTTGTACCCTTCCAGCCACACTGTGGTTCAGGGCAGCTTACAGTAAAATAACACTGCTTTAATAAAACAATAAATAATACAACAAATATATACAAAACCGCAGGACAAAATAGACAGGATTAAAACCGGAAGCTTGAATGTGTTGTAACGTAGCATGTGAATATGTGTACAGAGGGAAGTTAGGAAGCTCCCTTCTACCAACCAAGTTAGACATAAGAAAAGCCCAGCTGGATCAGGCCCAAGGCCCATCTAATCCAGCATCCTGTTTCACACAGTTGAAGTATCGGGGCACCCCTGACCCCAATAGGGGAGGTTCGTTCCTGGGCGGATGGAGCCCAATAATCAGCCCAGACGAGAGGACTTAAGATCAAAGTTTTATTTGCCCTTAAGTAGCAAAGGTGCTGCTTGGCTCGTGCTCAAAGCAGGACAGAGACTCAACAACAAGGCAACATATTTATACATTCTTGAATTATTCTTAAGAAAACAATTACACAAGAAAAGCAGTTATATGTCATAACCCATGGTTAGCCAGGGTCCCGGCTTCTTGGGAATAGGTCACAACATCTTAGCATGGTTATATATATTCTCCCTGGGTATGCGAGAGTGTGTACATCTGGGGAACATTCAGAGGTTAGTATACCAGGACAGGGAAGTATACAACTGTAATCAATTAAAATCTAACCAGCTTGTTTGGTGTGACATTCAAAAGAGACTAATTTCCAGGTGAAGAGGTGATGTTAATGTTCCTTTTGAAAATGCCCCTGTTGGTTTCTTGTTTCTTGGGTGTTTATCGCTCAAGGGCTGTTTCATCAGATACAGGAAATGCACTAAGAAAGGCACTCTGTACCATAACAAGCTGACAAGGTAAGGACTAAAGACAACAGGAATGCAAAAACCACTTCCTGACTCTTAAAATGTTTTTTGCATTTCTCTTATCTTTAGTTTCTCAGGCTCTTAAAAAGCACCTTTTTCCTCTTCACTACTCCAGGCTAACATGGGCACACCCCTTGAATCTACAAGGCTCCTGATCCAACAGAACTCCCCTCCATGCTGATCTAGGAAGTTTTCCTGTGCAAACCTCATTGAAATGAAACTCTGGACCAACAAAAAGGAAATACACTTTCAAACAGTGCATAATGAACCTATGGAATTCGCTCCCACACAATGTGGTGATGGCCACCAGCCTGGATGGCTTTAAGAGGAGCTTAGACAAATTCATGGAGGACAGGTCTGTCACTGGCTAGCTCCAGCTTTGGAGGCAAGATGCCTCTGAATACCAGTTGCAGGGAAGCAACAATAGGAGGAGAGAGGGCATACCTTCATTTCTTGCCTGTGGGCTTCTCAGAGGCATCTGGTGGGCCACTGTGGCCCACTGGATGCTGGACTAGATAGCCCTTGGGCCTGATCCAGCAAGGCTGTTCTTATGTTCTAATGTTCTTATCTGCAGGTCAGGACTAGCAACAGGCTAAGGAGGAGGAGTGCCCAAGCGTGGGACAGGAGGGTGCCCCTTTAAGGCTTCCTTTGTTCAGGCAAGGAGATGTAAACCAGGAGGGCTAGCCTGAGGTCAACATGCAAGTGTCCTGTGAACCGCCCTGAGCCATTTTGGAAGGGCGGTATATAAATCTAATAAATAATAAATAAATAAATAAATAAGTGTTCTGTTAGGCTCGGCCAATATCCATGAAACAGCACATTATACCCTGCAGTGAGCATTATTTGCCTCCCCTTATTAAGCCAGATCTGTCCTGGTTTTCATTTGGATTGATTTTGACACATGAGCCCTGTCTGCTGTAAGATATTCTTTTTAGAGGATGGGGGTTGTAGTTCAGTGGTAGAGTATCTGTTTGCTTGAATACGAATAATATTTATATACTGCTTTTCAACAAAAGCTCCCAAAGCAGTCTACATAGATATAAATGAAATGAAATGAAATGAAATGAAATGGCTCCTGCAGTATCCAAGGGAAAGAGCTGTGGTGTTCAAGGACAAGGTAGTGGAGTGGAATCTGGGATACTAACAGTTTAATGAAATAGATACTGTGTACAGAGAGGCAAGTGCAGACTGCCTTCCGACTCTTGCTGCTGGCTGTTTGTTAGCCCTGCCTCTGCTCCAAGACTGGAATACAAGTAACTAAAGCCCTATTCAGAAACTGGCCTGGATCAAGAAATGGAATTAACCAAAAATTCCACAGCTCTCTGTCCCCAAAGGGCTCACAATTTAAAACAGAAACACAAGGCACCAGCAACAGCCACTGGAGGGATGCTGTGCTGGGGATGGATAAGGCCAGTTGCTCTCCCCCTGCTAAATATAGCGAATCACCACTTTTAAAAGGTCCCTCTTTGTTCAGTTAGCAGGGAAGCATAGGTGTCTGCAGGACTCTTTTGGGGAGGCGGTGGGCAAATCCAGCAATCCAATACCCCTCCCTGGGAATATTCCCCATATTCCAATGGGAACTGGCTCAATCCAGGAGGAGGAACAGCCCGCGCTTGCCCCTGCCCCTGCCCCTGCCCCACCTCCGGACTCTCACGTGCAGAAGGTTCCAGGTAGGGCTGGGAGAGACTCCTGCTTGAAACCTTGGAGAGGTGCCATCAGTCACTGTAGATAATATTGAGCTGGATGGACCATGGTCAGACTCTGTATGGGGCAGCTTCCTATGTTCCTTGTTTGCCCTTGGAAAAAGTGGAGAGTCCCCTGCTTTTCACCTGAAGCTCCTTGGAGGAAGAACAAGCTACAAGTACAAATAACTACTTTTTAAAAGGAAGGAAACAGACAGCATTGCATGAAACTGACAAGAAGTCCCTGGTGTGATGTAGGCTGTACTGTGTTTAGAAGATAATGGGCTAATTCAGTCAGAGTGGCAAATCGGTGATTCATAATCGGAGATCCACAGATGTATTCTTGGCTCACTAGCCAGCCATTATTTGTGGTCACCACCAATTCTCTCTCTTCCCTCAGAACCAGGCCTGCTCAATTTAGGTCCCCCAGCTGTTTTTGAACTACAACTCCCATAATCCCAAACCACAATGGCCAATAGTTTGGGATTATGGCAATTGTAGGCCAAGCAGCCCTGCCTCAGACCCTTTCCTGGTACACTGGCAGAGGGCTTAGGAGAGAAGTGGGTCTTCTGCCATTTGCACTGGGATATGGAGAGGGTGAGAAACAGTGGGAGCCTTCTCCTACTGCTCAGGAAGGATCCCTTCTGTTCCTTACCTTCTCCAAAACAGCAGCGGAAATGAGACCTCTGATGAGATCTCTTGTGGTGCTAGGTGTCCTACTCGCCAGTGGGCTGGGCTCACTCACCCCTGACTAGCTGGCAAGTAGATTTGTAGATGCCTCCTCATTCATAGTGCGTGCAAAATGTACTGCTATTCATTGGACGTTTATTTCTCAGAACTTGGAGCACCAAACTGTTTGGGAAAACTTGATCTGTAGGAACTCTTCAGTTTGCTGTAGACAAAAGTTTATTGTTCTAAACTTTTGAGTTTAGTTGCACGAATAAGCACACATTCCTCTCCCATTCTGCAGAAAGAATTGGATCAACAATAAGGAGCTCCACCAGGAAAGATTTATTTGGTTCCTTGTCATTGCTTGAGCAGCTAACAACTAATGCTAAATAGTGGAGATCAGAGATTAAATAGCAGGGATTCCCCCTGCATGTGGGAAGCCATAATAAAGGAGGACTTCTGAGCATGCATAGCGTACTATATTTACTCAAATCCAAGACCAGTTCTTTGATGTTAGAAATTGGGGTGTGTGGGGGGCGTTCCAAGTTCTTTGATGTTAGAAATTAGGGGATCATCTTAAATTTGAGTCATGTTTCTTTCAGGTAAATGCAGGTGTAAACTGTATGTAACCTCTATTTTTTAAGGAGGTCATCTTAAATCCAGAGTTTTCTTCTGTGCAGATAAATATGGTGTATTTCCCCATCCCAGCCTCATACTGGATAACTATAGCCAGTCCCATTCCCCTGGAATTGGGAAGAAATTCTAGGGCAGAACATGTGGCTTCCATGGGAACACAGGAAACTACCTTTGTACTGAGGTCTCTTTTTTTTGTAGCCTTGGTCTTTTTACTGTAGCTCTGTATTTCTCACACTGACTGGTAGCAGCACTCCAGGGTTTCAGGCATGGTTCTTTCCCAGCTATATCTAGGGATACCGAGGACTGAAACTGAGGCCTTCTGCATGCAAAATAGAAGCTCTGCTACTGAGCTATGGCACCGGTCAGGGATGTTCGAATCCTCATTTTATTTATACTGCAGTGTTAGTCTGCATGTCACTTAACAACAGGGTTGCTCAACTTCGTCCCTCCTGCAGATGTTGGCCTACAACTCCCATAATCCCTGCCTATTGGCTACTGAAGCTGGGGATTATGGGAGTTGTAGTCCAAAAACAGCTAGGGGGGCAAAGTTGAGCAGGCCAGCATAACAGTCTCAGAGGGTCTCTGCTCCAAAGGAATTTACAATCTGATATTAGCAGTGGGGAAATAAGACTGGGGAAACGAGAAGGAGGGAGGGGGAAATAAGGAAGCAAATAGGCAAGTGCTATTATGATGAGGATTATTTATGTATGGGAGAACTTGGTTAATTGCGGACTCAGTATTCATGCTTTCATGTATTCATGGCTGGGTAATTGACACGCGACCTCAGTATATGCGGGGGGATGGGGAGGAAAGGGTTAAGCTTATGTATCTGCAGGTTGGGGGTGGCTGGAAATGACCTCTGAGGTAGTTTCTGGGAGCCTCAAAATGGCTCCATTTGCCAAAAAAAACCCCACCACCCCACAACCTGTGATTTCCAGCTGATCTTATATATATATATTGAGGGGTGCTGCTGGATTCATGATGCACAGTAGGCAACTTCCACCCTTGTTTCTAGGGCCTTTAACCCCAATTTTTGGGACCCACCGGGAACGTAACCCCCTAATTTGCATTGCCCTACTGACTCTGTATTCTCGGTTTCCGTATATCTGCATTAGTAGCAGAGAACAGAACCCCCGTGAATACAGAGGTTCTCCTGTGTTCCTTCTGAACAAAAATGTCCCCCAAAGCACACACACATCCTGACTGTGTGTGGTAGGCCCAGTGGATGAAATATTGCCTGAACAGGTCCAAAAGGACTCGGCGTGACTACAGCAAGCAGTTAAAAAGATAAATTGTCGATTAAAATGACAACAGCTAGTAGAATCTGAATTCTTAGCAATCGCACTCCTTCCCCTTTCCCCTGATTGCAGTTTTCAAGCTTTTTGGCGGAATTCCTGATGCTGGAAACTGGTATAAAACAGACATCCAAGTGTGCCGTGTTTGAGAGGTGTTAAAATGTTTTGTTTTGTCTCCTTCCTTTTGTAGGAGTCTGTGGCCTGGCCTCTCAACAGGTGATCACGATGGAGAGTAATGGTTCATGGAGCATCGCTAGAACTTAATGGTTCCCTATATGAGAGAGTTTTCGGTGCCTATGGCAAAATGTATACCAATGATCCTGGTCTCCTGGCTGGACCCCCACGTTTCATGTGAAGAGGCGACGTCTTAATGGGCTGTACCTGGCAGAGCTTCACGGAGACCGCGGTGTTTGGACTCTGATGGTGTCGACTTGGCAGCGTTGTACTAAGTAATTCCCATGGATCCAGAGATCGACATGGACTCCTTGCTGGATCTCAGCTTCCTAACCGAGGAGGAGCAGAACGCCATTGCAGAGGTGCTACAGAGAGACTCACAGCTGCGGACGTCTGAGGAGGGGCGGATCAGGTTAGAGCTGTCCACGTGGCGATATTCCTGACAAACCTGGGCTAAGAAACAGGACTTGCCCTGTGGAGTTCTCTGCCACAGGATGTGGTGCTGGCCACCAGCCTGGATGGTTTTAAAAGGGACTTGGACAAATTCATGGAGGACAGGTCTATTAGTCTGGTGGCTGTTGGCCACCTCCAGCCTCAGAGGCAAGATGCCTCTATATCGCAGTTACAGGGGAGCCATGGCAGGAGAGGGGGCAGGCCTTCATTTCATGCCTGTGGGCTTCCCAGAGGCAACTGGTGGTCCACCATGGGAAACAAGATGCTGGACTAGATGGGTCTAGGACCTGATTCAGGAAGGTTGTTCTTATGTACGGCCATGGCGGGGGGAGTAGCAGCGGCTCCCACCGGCCTCACCTGGAGTAGGCAGGGCCAGTTCGGGCCTGTGTGCAGGAATGGAGGTCACTAAAATGTCCTCTGCACATGTTTGGAGGCCATTTTAGTGACCTCCATGCCTGCTCAGAGGCGTGAACTGGGCCTGAACTGGCCCTACCTACTTGGGTAAGCTGGCAGGGGGGGGGAGCCACTGCCCCCACCCAGCCGCTCTGTCACAGCTGCCACCAGGGGCAGCACTTTTAAGGTAATGTCTTCCTCTTTCCCCACTCCATCTACCTTTTAGGAGAGCTGCCTGCTCCTCCTTGCCCTTTTCTGGTAAAGGGGACTCACCGGATTCCACTTTACCAGTATAGCTCCGAGCCCCTTTGAATTGGCCCGGTTCAGATCGAACCGGGCCCGGTTCAACGGTGCACGGAACTGGACAGGGCCATCTTGGCTCGAATCCAGTTTGGATTTGTGCTGAGCCAGCTTTGCCGGTTTTGTGCACATCCTGGGGTCTAGGGCAAGCCTTGCCCCCTGCAAGCTGTGTACCCCCCTCTTTTTTGGTACCCTCCCATAGCTTTTAGACTGGCTACGAGCCTGCTCCTTCCCCTCAGCAACCGTGCAGGCTCTGCAGCCCTTGGGGCCAAGCAACCTCTCTGTCTCCCTGAGAAGCAGTTTTAAGGCACACCACTTACTTCCTGTTTTGGGTCCAAGCTCTTGAGAAACCAGACGGAGGCCCTGCGTGAGCCGAATGGGGAGAGGCAGGGAAGTGGTGGGGACAGAGTGCGCTGAGGGGGGTGGAGGAGAAAAGCAAGCCAGAGACCGGCCAGGAGGAGGGCGCTGCCCACTCAACCATCTCCCAGGGAAATGTGCACTGGTAGTGGCACAGCAAATCATTCCCTTTCTCTTAGCCAGGCAGGCAGCATTGCCCAAGAGGTATCCCCTCAAAACTTGGATACTGCGGCGCAGGATGGCATGGCACCCACATCCATCAAAATACAATTCATTTACTTGGGCAGGTGGCAGTGCCCACCCACCCCCAAGAATGGGTGCCCTAGGTTGCCCCCTGGGTCTTCCTGGTGGATGGGCTGGCTCCACTAAGAGAGCTGCGTTCTGTTTCCCATAAGACCAGCCCTGCTGCCTCAGGCCCAAGGCCTTTCTAGTCCAGCATCCTGTTTCCAACAGTGGCCCACAGGCAAGAGGTGAAGGCATGCCCTCTCTCCTGCTGTTGCTCCCCTGTTGCAACTGGTGTTTAGAGACATCTTGCTTCTGAGGCTGGAGGTGGCCTGTAGCCCTCTGACTAGTCCTCCTGTTAGACCAGTTCTCCATGAATTTATCCAAAGTCTTCTTAACAGGGTGCCTTGGTCGACCCCTGCGGCTGCAGTTCTAGGTGTGAGGCTACAGCCTCATTCCGTGTAGAGACAAGGGCTGAACCAGGATTTCTTCAT
Source organism: Hemicordylus capensis (assembly GCF_027244095.1). Lineage (NCBI taxonomy): Eukaryota > Metazoa > Chordata > Lepidosauria > Squamata > Cordylidae > Hemicordylus > Hemicordylus capensis. Next base: position 12,143,511 of record NC_069663.1, read on the forward strand.
TTGTAGCTCAGCCTTTTAACTACAATGCTGCATAAGATTGTAATATACTGATTGGGCATAACTCTCACAGCTTTGTGTGTGTGTGTGTTTATATTAGTGGGTGAAAATAATGTAACTGGATGCACTTCAAAATATTCCTGTAATTGGATGCACTTCGCAATATCCCTGACTTGCTGGAAATAATGGCTGACATTCAAACTATCATTGCATATGCAGAAGACCATTTCATATGTGCAATGGGGGGATTTTCACCTATTTCTCCAGTTCCCTGCCCACCACAGTCGTCTGTGCCTCTTGAAATTATGTCTCTGAAGGATATGGGACCCTCGGACATGTTTTTGGGAGGCATAGATGACAGCAAAGGAAAGAAATATTCTTCCACGCATGCAGTGTCTGCTTGGATGTCAGCCAATGTACAGGATCCAAAAAGCATTACAACTAGTTCTCTGTTCCCAAGGACACAACAGACTTCTCTTTTTCGATCAACAGACCCCCCAAACCTCATGGCAAACCATTTTAAGAACAAGCTTGATGAGAATTGCAAATTAGCTTGTGAAATGGTATGGGAGTCCTCTGTGCAGATGTGAAGTACAATTATAGGAACACAGGAAGCTGCCTTCTACCTAGTCAGATCATTGGTCCATCTAGCTCAGTATTGTCTACACTGACTGGCAGCAGCTCTCCAAGGTCTTAGTCATGAGTTTCTCCCATCCCTATCTTGGGGCTGCCAGGGATGGAATTTGGAACCTTCTGCATTCAAGCATGCAGTTGCTCTTCCCAGAGTGGCCCCATCCCTTATATCTTACAGGGCTCACATGTAGTCTCTCCAAGGTTTCAGGCAGGAGTCTCTCTCAGCCGTACCTGGAGATGCCAGGGAGGGAATCTGCTAACTGAATCCCCATATATCCACACCACTCCAGCAAATTCCAGATTTGCAGCCCTTCAGCCTAGAATAAAGAATACATGAGTTGGTACAAAATCACATGTGCATACCTTTATGACTGCATAACTGCATCTTGAGCAAACTGATTGGATCATGGAATACAACAGGGAGAGTTAGTGTGGTGTAGTGATTAGAGCCTTGGATTTGGACCAGGAAGACCTAAATTCGAATCTTCCAGCCTAACCTACCTCACAGGGTGGTTGTGAGGATAAACATAAACCTCACAACCACTACGGACTCATTGGAGGAGAAGCAGTATATTAATGTAAGTAAAAATATATATAGATCTGTAGGAACATAGAAAGCTGCCTTATACAGAGTCAGACCATTGGTCCATCTAGTTCAGTATTGTCTACACAGACTGGCAGCAGTTTCTCCAAGGTTGCATGCAGGAGTCTCTCCTAGCCCTATCTTGGAAATGCTGCCAGGGAGGGAACTTGCCAGGAAGGGAACCTTCTGCGTGCAAGCAGGCTGGTGCTTTTCCCAGAGTGGCCCTGCCCCGTAAGGGGAATATCTTGCAGTGGTTACATATGTGGTCTTCCGTTCAATTGCAAATCAGGCTGGACCTACTTAGCAAGGGGGACAATTCATGCTTGTTTCCACAAGACCAGCTCTCCTCCCTAAGATCCTGCAGTGTTCAGCAATCTCAAATATTTCTGTGTTCATGAAGAGACTTGTAAATCTGTCCCAGGAAGCGTTCCTTCCAACCTGTCTACTTCTCTTTGTCCCTCCTGCTTCAAGTAAGCTGCGCCAGTCCGTTTCTGATCCCAGCTGGCTGAAGATCCTCTCTGGAGACTGGTTCTGTGACGTCCGTTCCAAGCGGCACCAACACAACCACTTTGGCTCTGACATTGTCCGGGCTTCTATCCGCAAGAAGAAGAAGCCCAGAGGTAAGGGGCAGAGCTGTCCTGTGGCTATCCTTGCAGCAAAACCCTTTCTTTCAAAACTGCTAAGGGCTTGAGCTCCCTCCACTCGAGGGCAGTCCTTCCATGAGGCAAGATGAGGCAATTGTCTAGGGCATCAGTGGGGCAGCCATGTACTCCTTGCCACTTCACACCTCTCTCTCCCTCCCTCTCCCTCCCTCTCTCTCTCTGCTGCTGCTTGAAAAACTGGAAAACCATTTGGTGCCCTGCCTCAGGAATCCTCTTCCCCTGCTACCTGCAACCAAAGGGAATAAATATATTTAAGACAATAGAATTGCTGTGCTGGATCAGACCAAGATCATGTGGACTAGCACCCTGTTTCCCACAGGGATGACCAACCAGATTTTCCCCCAATATATAACACTCTCTTTCTCTGAAGAGCCTGAAATGCAAGGCACTGTACAAACATAAAATTTAATGTCAAGGCAATAGCATTCTTTGGACCAGACTTCCGGGTGGAGGTCCAGTCCCACACAGGTCTGGGAGGCCCTCCAAATGCAGAGCATGCTTAATGTGATATAAATTAATGTGACCTAAAAAGAGTTCCCAGCTTTTCCTGAGCATGCTCTGGTGTAAAAAATAGTGCATTGCCGCTTATCTGCTGGTGGCAGCACCCCACATCCCCGCAAGGCCTTTAGGTCCAGGGTTCAAAATTACCTAGGTGCACCTCTGTGTCAAGGCCCTGTCTCCAGGCTTGCAATCTAAATAAAGACCGACACATAATGAAAAGGAGGAAGGGGGGCAGATAAGAAAAGGTGCCTCCAAGAAGCCAACAGGTAGGGCACGAATGGAGAATGGAATGATTTCCTCCTCTTTGTTGCTGGCATCCAGCACTTAGTGGTATGCTACTTCTGAACATGGAAGCTCCATTGATGTTTTTGTGACTCTGTGTGATTTTTTTTTAAATGAATCTATGAGATGATTTCTAGATATCACCTTTTCTACAACAAAGCAGGCGAGTTGTCTCTGAAGCAGCGAGCCAGCCTGGGAGATCTAGAAGTGATCAGTGAGCCCCCAGCAGAGGAGGAGGAGAGCACGGTGGAGGTTGTGGGCATGCCAGATGTCGTGGACAGGTGAGAAGCTTTGCCGTTTGGGTGTGGAAGGGAGGTGGTGCCTTTTTTGAGCTGGAAACAGCCGTTCCGCCCGGGAAGTGTGAAATGGTTGAAAGCTGGTGAGTTTGTCAGATGGAAAGGGGCACCTCTCTACATGGCCAAAAGGAAAAGTTTCCCAAAGAAGCTGTGAGTGAAGAAGAGCAGAAGGGTGGCTCGGGAGACTCTTGGAGAGAAATGTGCAGCCCTCAAGAAAAGCCGAGGTGCAGGGCTTTGTGGGGAGGACAACTGGTCTTGCGGTAGCAAGCAGGAATTGCCCCCTCCCCTGCTGTTACTCCCCTGGAAGTGGTATTCTTGCTTCTGAGGCTGGGGTTGGCCTATAGCCCTCACCAGTAGCCACAGATAGACCTGTCCTCCATGAATTTGTCTAAGCCCCTTTTAATGCCATCCAAGCTAGTGGCCATCACCACATCCCACGGCAGAGAATTCCATAGATTATGTGCTGTGTGAAAAAGCCCATTGCGTATGCACGGCTGCCTCCAAAATGGCCACCGTGAAAGGGAAAGGCGCAGAAAGGGTCAAAGAATGCCCAAACTGGATGATTTTTGGCACAGTGAAGGCCTGCAGGGGGAGGGGGAACCTCTGACACCCCCCACAACAGCCTCAGAGAAGCCCCCCTGGAGGGAGTAAGTACTAGAAATTTTTTGTTCTGTTTTAATGACTCGCAAACCCCACCAAACCAAACCCAGGGCGGGTTTCGATGGGGGGCAAAACCAAACTGGCCTGGTTCTGTTTAGGTCCGGTTCGGACTCGAATCGAACTGGGTCAGCCGGTTTTGTGCACACACTCCTAGTGGCGGAGGGCTGTTAAAGGGAGCGAAGCTGTGGGAAGGATGCTGGGAAACGTCATCCTTCCCAGCACTTTCCCCACAGACCTCTTGTTGCAGAGTCTTTTTAAAAAGAGAGTATCTAGGGCTTCCTGGCACTTGACTTTGTAGTTGGGTATCTGCATTGTGAAGTGTGATTGTGAGATTGTGTGATTGTGCATGGGTGCAATAGAATTGTAAACTCTGGCTAAAGCTCTTCAGAGATCTCCCCCCTGCCCTGTATTTTTGTATAATAATAAACCATTGGAATTTCCAGAATGACTTTCAGTGGTCACCTGGAGGCTACAAATGGTGCCTGTGCATGTGCAGACGCTATGTGTGTGCTGGTGCCACACAGGGGTACCTGGGCCACGCAGCACCTCAGCAGAAGCTGTGTGGGGTGGTAGAGAGCAGGTGAGGACGTGCTCTCCTTTTTCTTAAAAGCTCCCACTCCCAGACACACCTATGGTGGTTGTCTTTGTGCAATGTATGAAATGGCTCTTAATCTTGACTCTCTTTGGGGTCTGCATGCCCTGTCTGAAAGCAAAGTCTCTGAGTAGCAGAATACCAAGCTTGCTTCCTGGAGAAAAGCGCCTTTGATAGCAAAAACAATGGGATATAGCTTTGATCAGTAAATGATTAATTGCATCAAAAAGATTGAGGATCAATATAATTTATTATGATTGATTAGATGTGTTTAATCACCGCCTAGAGATGTCTGTATCAGGCGGTGTAGAAATATGATAAATAAATAATAAATAACTAAAAAATAAAATATAAATAAAACATAAAATATTTTTAAAGATATAATCCAACCCAAAGAGAGTGTGTGTCCGTCCGTCCGTCCCCATATGGATCCCTGTATTGCCTCCTGGATAAAATCTCTTTTGAACCAGATAACTTGCTATGAAAGTGTAATCCTCTTCCTGTTTCTTCCTAGACTACCCAGCAAAGCTTCTCCTCAGATGTCCTGGACCAATGATGAGTTGGCAGCTGGCCCAGAGGTGAGTTCTTTTAGTGGGCTGGGTCAGCCTAGGGCAGGGCTACATGACTCTGGCCCTCCTGCAGACATTGGCCTACATTTTCCATCATCCCTGACTATTGGCCACTATGGCAGGGGAGGCTAGAAACTGTAGTCCATAAACATTTGGAGGGCCAAAGTTGTGCAGCTCTGATCGAACTTCTCTCTCTCATCGTCAGTATAATGGCGGTACTTGCCACAAAGAGATGCCACGTTTTTCTTTACAGAAAGTTAGCTGATATTCCAAAACCCTACTCCCATGTTTGTCTTCGATGCATGTACAATCCATGTACAGTATCCATCTTGTCTATTTTGACTGGCAGCATGTTGTGCATGGAGGAGAGCTGGTTTTGTGGAGGACAAACATGAATTGTCTTTTTTGCCAAGCAGGGTCCACCTTGGTTTGCATTTGAATGGGAGACTACATGTGAGCCCTGTAGGAGATTCCCCTTAGGGGATGGGGCCACTCTGAGAAGAGCACCTGCATGTTTGCATGCAGAAGGTTCCAGGTTTCCTCCCTGGCATCTCCAGATAGGGCTGGGAGAGACTCCTGCCTGTAGCCTTGGAGACTCTGCTCCCGGTCTGTGTACACAATTCTGAGCTAGATGGACCAAGGGCCTGACCAGGTATAAGGCAGCTTCCTAGGTTCCTTGATAAGTTCTTTCTCAGGTTTGGTTGATGATAGCAGATAGGCAGCAAAGAAACTGCTCCAGCTACCCAACTAGTGAGATACAGATAAGTGTGTGTGTGTGTGTGTGTGTGTGTGTATTTGGAACAAGAAAAAACCATCACAGCATGGGTGGAGCCATCATTGGGCGAATGGGTTCAAAGAACCCAGACACGCCCCCTGCCTGACATCAGATGTGGGGAGGGGCATTATTCTGCTCCCAAATGGAGGCTGCGTGGCCTCGTTTGCATTATTTTGCTCCACGCCCCCATGTCTGACATTAGATGTGGGGTGTGTGGGTAGCTGCCCCCCTGCGTCTGATGTCAGATACAGGGGGGAGGGGCCAGGAGGCCAGAACACAGGCCTCCGCCAGCCTCCCTCCCCCACTGCGTCATAGTAAATGCTGCCATATTTGTTTTAACATCTAAGCTTTCTAAAACAATAACTTGGTCTACTGTCCTGATGATGTGATGTGACTTGGAAGTTCCCTCTTTAAAACTTCTCCCTATTTCCTCCCGCCCCACTCCTCTTTTCTTGGTTGCTTTCTTTTCTTTTCTCCCCCCTTGTGTTGTAAATGGTTACAGCCACCTGGTTTGTATACCACTAAAAACACCACCACCATCTTGTGTTGATTCAGAGGTTTCAAAGAAGGAATTCCCTGCCACAAGCTGTGGTGATGACAGTTGCTTGGGGTGACATTAAAGAGGGCTCTTAGACAGCTTCACAGAGGATTCTGTTATTGGCCGTGTTTTGGCTATCCTTGTTATAGGAACCTTCAGGTTCAGAAGTGCTATTCCTCTCAATACCAGCTGCTGGGGGCAAACCAGAGGAGGACTCTTGCCTTCAATCCCTGCCTGTGGACTCCTTGGTAAAACTAGACTGACAACTGATGGAAACAGGATGGTGTACTTGTCTGGGGTTCCCAATCTTTGGTCTGAAGGATGATGGAAGTTGTAGTCCAGCAACATCTGGGGATCCGAGACTGGGAACCCTTGAACTCTTTGGGGCCAGAATGATTCTTGGGAACACAGGAAGCTGCCTTATACTAAGACAGCTCAGTATTGTCTACCCTGACTGGCAGCGTCTCTCCAAGGTTTCAGGCAGGAGCCTTTCCCAGCCCTACCTGGAGATGTTGCCAGGGACGGAACCTGGGACCTTCTGCTTGCAAAGCAGATACTCTGCCACTGAGCTACAGCCCTATCCCCTGAGGGGAACCCCTTGCAGCAAGCAGTGTTCAGACATGCAAACGAAGGAATACCTTCCTCAGCAAAGCGGGTAATTCAACCCCTGCTAACTGGGTAAAGAGGCACCTTTTAATGTGGCGATTCTCTTTATTTAGTAGGGGGAGAGTAACTGGCCCTATCCACCCGCAGCACAGTACCTCCAGTGACTGTGGCTGGTGTCTATCTTGAGTTTCTTTTTAGATTGTGAGCCCTTTGGGGACAGGGATCCATCTTATTCATTTATTTGTTTGTTATTTCTCTATGCAAACTGCTTTGGAAACATTTGTTGAAAAGCAGTATATAAATATTTGTTGTTGTTCATGCTGGTTACCACAAGATCCGCTCCCCTCCCCATATAAATTGGAGGCCCTTTTTTTTTGCCTCCCCACCCCCAAATCAATCAGGGGGCAAGAGAGCCTTTTACTCGTGACACCTATGAATACGGCAAATATTTATATACCTATTTTCAACAAAGATTCCCAAAGCAGTTTACAAAGTTATAAATAAAAGAGCTCGCTGTCCCCAAAGCGCTCACAATCTGAAAAAGAAAAAGAAACACAAGACAGACACCACCAAGGGATGCTGTGCTGGGGTTGGACAGGGCCAGTTGCTCTCCCCCTGCTAAATAAACTCAATCACCACTTTAAAAAGGTGCCTCTTTGCTCAGTCAGCAGGGGACCTATAATAGCACCTATTATTTGAAGAACACTTTATATTCTGCTATATAATTCTTACTTTCTTAAAATGTGTGTGCTTGTGGGAAGGTAGATTTAGTTCTCTAGAGAGGGCGCTATAATGGGATCTATTTCAAAGAGCTGACATTCCTAAAAAGCAAGCTGTGTGAGTCATTTCGTATAAGATCTTGTCTCGGCCTCTATCAGCTCCATTTGGGGAGCTGTGATCTGCACATGCATGCATTCATGTGTCAAGCACAGAGACTTCAGTTAACCTTCTGCCCCCCCCATCCTGTTTGCTGCTGCCAGATGTGTTAAATCCAATGTGGCAGTGGCAGAAATGGGGACAGCACCAGCTGGAAGCATTCCAGAAATGCCTGGGCATGGATGTGGGCTCCCTAATGGAAGCTTCAGCACTTACCCTGCTGCTAGGAGTGAAGTTCGTTAAATCCACAGGGGGATGCCAGATTTGATTTGCATAGTGTTCATGCACGAGGAAGCAGCTTTCAGCGTTTTGAATATGCAAATATTTTACCAAGTCCAGAGCTTGGTTCTTTTGCTGCTGCTGTTGTCAGTGCTACTTTTCTTGGGTTTTAGCAGCAATGTGTTCTGAAGGGATGGGGACATAATTGGTTCAATTTGCATATGCAAATATGAATCTGAGTATATTTCCATGATGAGTCTGCCTGTGGCCTGTGAACCCAGCATGTTGCCTGTCTCTTTAGATGGCTGACTTGACTCCACGGGATGCAACCCAGTTACCGGAACAGATGGCTGAGGATGAGCTAGGTAAAAGCAAATAAATAACAGCAGCAAACCTCCCCTCCCCTCCCTGGCGTGCCACCAAACACACAGACAGCTTCATTGTGTCTATTTGCATGTGTAAGGACAGTACATTATAGAAAGTGCGATGGATATTTTCCTCTCCTTTTGCCTCCCCAAGGAAGAGGAAGATCTTCAGCCTTCAAGGCCAAACGGTTAAGCTGGTCACCTCTTTTCCAGCCCTGTGGTAGTCCAAGACCTCAGAGCTCCTGCAAGAGGGTACCAAATGCTGCCCTTGCATGCCCACTCTCCTACCCTGCCAAATGTCATCCCTTCCATCATGCACTAGGGATGTGCATGAATTGATTTGGTGTGGCCAGCCAAATCGTTTTGGTGGGATGGGGAGCAGTATCTGTAAGCATGAGTAAAGCCGGTCCTTACCTGCTCCACTGTTGCCCCACTGTATTTCCTGGTGTGGCACCGCTCAGAAGTCTGCACGCCGCTGCCGCGCTGCACCCAGCGGGCTGCCTGTCCCGTCACCAGACACACAGGGATGCAGACACGTGCGGATTTCTGAGCAGTGCAGCGCTGCACCAGGAAATGGCAGAGGAGCAGGTAAGGACCAGCTTCACTCGTGCTTAAAAATACCGCTCCCCCCACCCCACCGAATGGTGCACATCCCTACCATACACACTTGCCTTCACTGCCGTCTCCTTTGCAGTGGTGATAGCCACCACTGTGAGACACAGTGGCATAGTCACCATTGGAAAAAGTGGGGAACAAATATCCCTGAGCTGCCAGGGTCGGGAGGCACAACGGTGCCCCCTTGCTCCTCCCCCTTGTTGTCGTATTCCCGTACCCAGCTGGCAAAGTGCTCGTGGGCTGGGAGTGTGATGCATGGCCCCTCTCCCACTCCTTCCCAGTCGGCGCTTTGTTGCTCTGAATAAGAGAAAACAAATAAGCCAGCAAGTACCTGCCCAGCAAACGAAGCTCTTCCTGGGAAGTGAGAAGGGCCACGTGGCCACTTCTGGGTGGTGGCAGGGGGCATGGTTGGTGGAGGGAGGGGCTGACAGCAACAGCCTATCTTTGGGTTGCTGGCAAGCTCCCTATGCTCTTGACGTGTTGCACACACCTCCTGTGCCTCCTCCCTTGCTCACTGCTGGACTGATTATGAAAAGGAGATGGAAATAGAATCAAAAGGGGGGAAGGGCAGTACAGTCTCCAATCCTCTACTGTACTGTACTGCCCTTCTGCTTCCTTTCCCTTTTCATAACCAGCCCTGTGAGTGGAGAGGGCACATGCTGAGGCAGGCAGTGGTGGTGGATGCTGCCATGAAGAAGGCGAGGAGGAGGAAGAGAAGAGAGCTATCCTGGAGCTGCTCTTTGCCAGGCAGTTGCTGTATAACTGCTAGACAAAGAGCTGCACCAATGGTGGTGGGTGGCAGAGGCAGGCCCATGAGGCAGTGAGGGGCCATCTTGCTGCCCTTCTTGCAACCCAACAGCCCTCTTCTTGAGGCAAGTGTCTCACTTCGCCTCATTGAAGGACTGCCCCTTTACTGGTACCACCTCCTGGTTTAGGCCTCCAAGTTGCACTGGACAAATGTGTTATATTTGTGGTGAGATTGGCTGAGGCAAAAGTTATTGGGTCCTCAGATATCTCAGGCTAAACCAACCCCTGAATGTCTCCATCTTTTGTGCAGAGAGAAGCAACTCCTTTAGTAGCCTGAGTTCAGATGCTGAGGAGGAAGAGCAGCAGATGGATGCACTACCGGCCATCACGGTTACAGTGCAGGTATGATGGCAGTGAGTGTTGCTAGGCAACCATCTATGGGTTTCCCACTGCCCAAATCAAGACCCGAATACCATGCTGGCCAAGACTAGTTTTTCTCAAGTTCTTTGATGTTAGAAATTGGGGGTGGGGTTTCTAACATTCAGTGTCGCCTTGCTTTTGGGTAAACACAGGTATACTCTGTCTTCAGAGAGTTGTCTTAAATTCAAAGTCGTCTTCTATTTGGGTAAATATGGCAAATGCTAGCCAGGTAGTGGCTCCACTCCCAGTGGATGGGAGTAGAGGCACCTGGCTAAAATCCCTGCTAAACGGCCATTTCTCAGCCTCAGTGGTCTCTCTCATAGGGTTTGTTTCTGCAGATGGCTGACGGAAACTTTGCGTCTTGAAGGCACTTGGGAATGGGGAGGGTCTCAACCAGGGCTCTCAACAGCTAGACCCTCACGCCTAACTTTCTGCACCACTAAACCTTTGCATGTCTAACTCCTTGAGCACTTGTGTGGCGTGCAAAATCCAGTCCCTGGCGTCGCACTGGTGTTTGTATTATTGACTCACTGGCTGGGTTCAAGCATATCAATGACTCTGAGGTTCCCCTAGCCTGAGATATGAAGGGAACTGCCACTGCAGACGGTCACATATCTTGATTTTTGTTGGAAGCAACCGAGTTGAGCCAGAGGTACACCACCCAGCCATGTCTCCCAGCAAGGCCCTGGATGCTATCCCTGTCTGCTTTGTACTGCTTTGCAGCCATTGGTCTCAGTTGCAAAGGGGGTGGGCTCCCCTGGAATGAATCTTTTATGCAATTCATAAAAGAGCATGAATTCAGACATAACGGTACAGTGGAAGCAGCACTTGGTTTGGCAAGCCAGCTTTAAATCTTGGTTACACATCTCTGTTTGAGGCTCCAAGTGAACCTCTGGTTCTTGCCTTGGCATGGGTTCAGACAGTCACAGTCAAGCTGGACTTTGAACCTGAGACTTTGCAAGTAGTTTCCACGTTATGTGTGTGTACCTGCCCGCTGTGTGGCGCCCTATGGCCAGAAGTCCAAAGACTGACTCAAATCCATGGGTGTGAGAATAAGCCCTTAACCTCACCGTTTTGTCTTGTTTTGAAATCAGACTAATGGGGATCTTGAAAATGGCCAGGGAGAAGCTTCAGGTACTTCGCCTCCAAAGAACAATGTGATGAGTCCCCAGAATAAATGGCTGAGCACCAGTTCCTCATTCTCCAGTCTCAGCTCATCCACGGTAGGTGACTGTGGGAATCTGGGTCATGGAATGAGGCCATAACTCAGTGGTGGAGCCTCTGTTTTGCATGCAGAAGGTTCCATGTTGAGTCCCTGGCATCATCTTCAGGTGGGGCAGGGGAACACCCATTGATGAAACCCTAGAGCAGGTTTGTAAAACTTAGGCCCTCCTGCAGACTTTGGATTACAACTCCCATTATCCCTGACTGTTGACCACTGTGATTGGGAATGATGGGAGTTGTAGTCTGACAACATCTAGAAGGTCCAAGTTCTAGAGAGCCACTGCCAGTCAGAGTGGACAGTTCTGAGCTAGATGGACCAATGGCTTGACTCAGTAAATGACAGCTTCCTATGTTCCTATGACCAGATGTATGCACGTTTCTCTTAGTGAGGAGGGCAGCGCTTAACATGGTGAATCGTGTGAAATTTGTACTCCATTCCTCAGACATCCTTTTTCAACTTCCCTTTCTTCTTGACCCTCCGACACTACCAAACCTGGCTCTTGGATTTTCTAAATTTTCAAAAGTGAGAGCTCCATGAAGACCATTTCTGGTGAAGGAGGTATGAGTAAAGATGAAAAGGCAAAGAAGACTGAAGAACCTGCACAAAGGGAGGCTGGCACTTTGCTTCTGAAAAGTTGTCCTCTGCCCTAGGATACTCATCCAATCAAGAAATAGAAAAAATTCATTTCTTGCATAACTGCAAGTCTCCTAAGAACTTGTCAGTAGGCCCCTGCTGCTCTGAATCAACCTCCCAGGCTCATTAGACCTCAGTGAAGTGCTTTCCAGTTTTAAGAGTCAAGATTTGCATCTCGCCTTCCTCCATGTTCACATCAAACCTTCATATTTTAGTAGATGGCAAAGAACATTATTGCATTAAAAATGTATTGGATACCTTTGGGAAAGGTATTCTGAGTCCTCTGCACTGCACATGGATACATCTTTTACGGTGCAGATCCTTTATATCCAACCCAGAAATAACAGCTCAAGCCAATAGACAATTAACAAAATTCAAAGTGCTGGTTTTGGGAGCTTTGGACTCCCTTAAAGGTGTGGTTTCAAAATTATATGAGCTGATTATAAACCACACATTTAACCCTCTACGTGGCCTCAAAGTTGGCCTTCCCATCTTGGGAAAATGACTTCCAACAGGAAATCAAAAGACCAGGAGTGGTTGAACATTTGGAAATGCAAACCAGTTACTTCCTCCTCGGCCCAAATTAAGGAGAACTTTTTCAAAGTTTTTCATTGATGGTACCTGACCCCAGTAAAATTAGCACACGTTCATAAAGACTGCTCCCTGCTTTGCTGGAAAGGTTGTGGAATGAAGGGAACCTATTTTCATCTTTGGTGGACCTGCCCCAGGGTCTTTTTGGTCAGAGGTATTCTCAGAGATCAGCAAAATCACAAATCAGAAAATAGGTTTATGCCCCCAGCTGGCATTAGTAAATATATTTTCTGGAGTCAATACAAATGTGTCATCAAAAAAATTAGTGGTGTTTATGGTAACTGCTGCCAGGTTAGCTATAGCCAAATCAAACCATGTCAATGGATATCTGGTATAAGCATCTATGGCATATCATGATCTCAGAAAAGTTAACTCATATTATTCAGTCTCGTGCCAACCAGACCGCAAATAACTTTTTATGTAATATGGTCAGATTTCATTCTTTATACCAATCTGGGAGGATTATGGTTGTCTTCTTACCCCAGGTAATATTAGAATGTGGATGGATTGATAAATCGGGGTTTATTGTATGATGTTTTGCTTTCTGTGTTTGGATTAATTTTGTTCTGCACTGTAAATTTTATTCTAATAAAGTTGGCGGGAGGAACCTTTGGGAAAGGTGAAAAGTTTTATTTCCCCATATTGCTGGGGGGAAATCATTATGGAGAGAAGAGAGACTCCTAGGTTTGCCACAAATATGCTTTTCCCATGGACCCATCGCCCTCTGCCAGGCCTTCCTTTCCTGCTCCATTGCTCTGGGTTTGAGTCCTGTCCCTATTTTTATTTTTTTTGACACTCTTCCCTTCTGCTTTGTTACAGATGAGCGGCAGCTTGATGAGCATATTCACCGACAACGATATTGGGACCGTAGACGTCCGTGGCTGCATCCAGTTCTCCCTGCTGTATCATTCCAGGAAGAAGGAACTGCACATTCAGATCATCCAGTGCCGAGATCTTGCTGAAGCCAGGAAGCAGCGGTCAGACCCGTGAGTCTGGCATGGACCACGGAAGACCATGCTTTTTGTGGTCATCCGTTGGCTTCTGTGACACTCTTGCCTTGACCTTGACAGGGGCGCAGCTATAGTTGTCGCAACACATTCTTTGCCACCACTTGTGGCACCTTTGCTGCTGCCACTCCTACCACCAGCCACGGCTTGCCAGCTAGCTCACAAACTAGCAAGAAGTTGGAGGGCAGGAATGGGGCCTTCCAGCATCTTACTGGCCTGTGAGCTGCCCGGCAAGTGGCAGTGGGCGGCACGGCATGGTGTCATTTACGGTAAGCGGGGATATGTGCATGCCACCGGGGGTAGGGGGTGGGGCAACTACATCACTGGATCTAATCCAGGGGTTTTCAACTTTTTTTAAAAAAATTAACAGTATGCCTCCTTTATCTCAAAGCTTCAGCTCAGGTGCCCCATAAGCATGGTCAGTTGGTCAAGCTATGTGAAGCTTGAAAAGCCTGACAGTATTACCCTCCACAAAATGTCTAATAGTGTGGAATCCAAGGGAAAGAGTTGTGGTGTGCAAGGACAAGGCAGTGGAGTGGAATCGGGAATATTAACACTTTAATGAAATAGCTATTAAGTACAGAGAGGCAAGTGCAGACTGCTTTTGCGTGTTCTTGCTGCTGGCTTTTGTTAGCCCCGCCTCTACGCCAGGACTGGAGTATGAGTCACAAAAGCCCCATTCAAAAGCTGGCCTGGATCAAGGAATGGATTAACCAAAAATGCCACAAACACAAAGAACAATGAAAATAGAAATAATAAACCTTTTTGTTTTTGCTTGGCAAAGATGCAATGGAAAACTGATGTAACAACAACAGTTATCTTGCAGCAAGGCTAAGGGTATTCTTTAAATGAAAATACATTAGGTAAAACTTGAGATTTAGTCACTTCTTTGTATCCAGAGGTATCTTATAATGTGAGGCCCTAAACTGTAGCTTGTGCCTAAATCTGACACTGCATGTAAGCAGCTAAGGGTTGTTGTGACTCCTAGAAGTAACGATTACCAAAGTTGGTGGGAAATAAAATGCAAACTGGAATCAGACCCCACCCACCACCTCTGTGCTGTGGATTCCTTCTTCCTCCTGTCCTCTGGAGCCTCATGTTTGGTTGGGCCTTCACAGCATACCCCTGACCTGACCTTGGCTCTCCCTCCTACTCTCCATTTGACTGCCTGGCTAGGTGCTTGGGCTCCGCCTACCCCTCTCTCAGCCTGACTGACAGGCTCAGCAGCGAGGGCAATGTAAATGCTGAGCATCGGCCAGTGTTTCCCTCACTGCCGAGCCTGTCAGTCAAGCTAAAGGAAGGGTGGGCTAAGTCCAGCCATGTGGAGAGGAGGGGGGAGGGATGCTGCCTGACACGCCTCCCCCTCCCCTCCTGGAGGAGAAGCCACTGGTGTAGCATGCAAGTGAGTCAGGGAGGCAGGAAGGTCCTAGGAGGCTTCAAAGTACCCCTGGTTGAAAACCCCTGATCTGATCCAACCAAATGGCATATGTGTCATGGGTGTGCCATTAGCTTTTAGAGAGAGCAGAAATGATCCGAGACATTTCAAGAGACTTCTGTCAACCACTAGTATTGCTACTAGCATCATGTGTGAGAATATAAGATATAACAAGGGAGTTGCTTTTTATTCACTCAAACCATGGGTGCATCTAGCTGGGTTCTCTCTCTGGTCCTTGAAAAAGAATGTCGCTTAGTGGTGCAGCACCCACTTTGAATGCAGAAGGTCCCAGGTTCAATCCCTGACATCTCCAGACAGGAAATATGCCATTCTGAAATCTTTGGGAGCTGCCATGCAGTGTAGACAGCTTTGAGCTGGATGGACCAATGGTCTGACTCTCTGTAAAGCTGTGGCATATGTTACGGAAGTGGCCATAGCACAGTGGTAGGCCACGTGCTTTGCATACAGAAGGACCCAGGTCCAAACCCTGGCATTTCCAGATAAGGCTGAGAAACCTCCTTGCCTTCAGCCATTGTGACAGGGAATGATGGGAGTCATAGTCTAGCAACACCTGGGGACATAAGGTTAAGAACCCCTGCTGTAGGAGATGAGGATGAGTTTTTCCTCTGATCTGCACTAGCCATGTGCTTCTGGTGTGGCTCACTTTAGGAAAGGCCACACCGCACATCTGGGTCACAGTTTGCCAACTACCATATTTGCCCAAATAGAAGATGACTTTGAATTTAAGACGAGCCCCTTAAAAATATAGGTTAAATATAGATTAGACCTGCATTGACTCAAAAAGAAGAGGACTCTGCATTTAAGATGGATGGATGGATTAAGTGCTGGTCTGTCAAGTCGGTGTTGACTCCTAGCAACCACATAGATTCTCTCCGGGATGATCTGTCTTGAACTTGGCTTTTAAGATGCCCCCCTAATTTCTAACATCAAAGAATTGGGTGGGGGTGGGGACCTAGTCTTTAGGTAAATACGGTACAGAACTAGAAAAGCCCTGCAGAGTTGACTTGCAGTGACCGGAATTGCCTTTATCACTCCCCCATCACTCACAGGTACGTCAAAGCCTACCTCCTTCCTGACAAATCCAATCACAGCAAAAGGAAAACTGCCATTAAGAAGAGAAGCCTGGACCCCGTCTTCAACGAGATTCTTAAGGTCAGGAGGGAGAAACTGCTTCAGTGGTGCCTCTAGCTGGTGTGATGTCTGGATAGTGGAGAGAGGCCAAAAAGGGTTGATGGGGCCAGAGCTCAGTGGCCGAGGAGCTGCTTTGCATGCAAAAGGTCCCAGGTAGATTTTCAGGCTGGAAAGGCCCCTGCCTGGAGAGTTGCTGCCAGTCAGTGTAGACAGTACTGAGCTAGGTGGACCAAGGGTCTGATTCAGTAGGAGCCAGCTGCCTCTGTTCCTAATACACAAAAAGAAGATGAAGTCCCTAAAACCAAAAACTAGGACCTCAGTTGAAAGCCATACCCCCAAAGTATACCAATAACTCTGTAAAGATACTATATTGTAAATAAGGAATCAACAATATGAACTGCAATCAATACATACAGGAGGAGAGCTGGTCTTGTGGTAGCAAGCATGAATTGTCCCCTTTGCTAAGCAGGGTCCACTCTGGTTTGCATTTGAGTGGGAGACTACATGTGAGCACTGTAAGATATTCCCCTTAGGGGATGGGACTGCTCTGGAAAGAGCACCTGCATGGTTACAAGCAGAAGGTTCCAAATTCCCTCCCTGGCAGCATATCCAGGATAGGGCTGAGGGAGACTCCTGCCTGCAGCCTTGGAGAAGCTGCTGCCAGTCTGGCTAGACAGTACTGAGCGAGATGGACCTATGGTCTGACTCAGTATATGGCAGCTTCCTATGTTCCTATGTGATGCAAATAAATCCGTATGATGAGATGTCACGTAAATCTATCAGTCAGTAAATACATCTTGTCACATGTATGTATGTATATATGTATGTACATATATATGTATTGATCTCCTCTTCTCTCCCACCCTGTCTCCCAATCCTGGTTTGCAGTACAAGATTGAGAAAGCGGATCTCCAGAGCAGGACCCTGAACCTTTCTGTCTGGCATCATGACTCCTTGAGCCGAAACCTTTTCATGGGAGAGGTAGAGATTCCTCTGAATACCTGGGACTGGAGCAACACTAGTCCCCAGTGGTTTAACCTCCAGCCCAAGGTAAATATCCTCTGCGTTGAAGCATATCTGCTATTTCCCCTTCCCACTCTGCACCATTTCTTCCTCCCGTTTAACACTCACTTTACCCCCAGCAGTGGGCAAGGAACAGGAATTAGCTATGATAAGCATATTGCAGAATATATTAATTTGATGATGATAATAATACCAGTATGGACCTGCATCAAAATGATGTGCATATCTCTGTTGTGTTTGTGTTAGCTAAGCCTGTGCTTCTGCATGGTGAAGGTTTTAGGCACTTTTTCCCCACAGAAGGGGTTGTGATTGTCTTGAGGGTATATGCTTTGAACTGAGAAATCTCCTGCTCTTTTTGTTCAAGCCCTCCTTGCCACTGAGTTCCATTAGCTCTGCCCACCTGGTTGTCTGTTAACTGTCCTCTGAGTCTGTGAACATTCTGCTCTATTGAGTTACATTGGGGCAATTTGGGTGTTTTCTGGGCCCCTTGTAAGTTCTTTTTTTCATCAGATTTTTGTGAAACTGACGTCTTTACACGTTACTCCAAGTCTGCTGGTAATTCACCCACAGGTGCTCTGCAGGTGTACCCACAGGTGCTCTGCAGGTGTACCCACAGGTGCTCTGCAGGTGTACCCACAGGTGCTCTGCAGGTGTACCCACAGGTGCTCTGCAGGTGTACCCACAGGTGCTCTGCAGGTGTACCCACAGGTGCTCTGCAGGTGTACCCACAGGTGCTCTGCAGGTGTACCCACAGGTGCTCTGCAGGTGTACCCACAGGTGCTCTGCAGGTGTACCCACAGGTGCTCTGCAGGTGTACCCACAGGTGCTCTGATTATAGCACTATAGTTGCATGACTCTCATATAGCACAGGGTCTCCTGTCCCAACCTGTGGCAATCCAGATGTTGCTGAACTACAAGTCCTATCATCCCCAGCCATGATAAATGTGAATTGTGGAGACCCCTGATACCTCCTGTACTGTACAGTATATTTACAGAATAAGATCAGATGATTGGACAACACATCAGTGAAACTAAATGTGTAACAATGGTAAGGTCCACAGTTTGGGGAGAGATGTGATACAAATGAGTCCATGGCAGTGACCTCCGTTTCAGAGGTCCCTGGTGACTACTTCTAGAAAATTCTACTCAAACAGCCAAAATCTTATAAGGTTTTGGACCTTATGAGATATTGACTGTTTGAGTGAATTTTCTAGTAGACGTGGTCATCAACCAGAGGGGCTCTTACCCCTAGACCTTGGGGCCCCAGCCGAGGTCTGGGGGGGGGCCTCCAAAGGCCTGGGGTGGGTCTCCTACCGCTGCCGCAAGCCCCTGCCCCGCCCCACCGAGAGAGGCCAAACCATCCATCCAAGGGAGGCTGATCTTTGCAGCTCTGCTGCAAGCGTAAGGTGCAGCGCCGTCTGCCGGCTCCCCCCACCGCATCCATCCTTGCCTTCATTCCCCCTCCCTAAGCAATTGGTGCAGGACTCTGGAAGGGTGGCCAGGGCAGTGACTGCAGAGCTGAGCACCGTCTCCCCCCCCCCCCCCCCCCGCCGCTGCCACTTTCCTCCTCACCAGGATGCGCTAAGATGAGTCACACCAGGAACCGACTCCCAACTCGGCAAAGCTGGGGGGATTGAAGACAGCAGAGTGCCAGGCTTCCCTGAGCCACTGCCACGAGGAGCCTTGCCCCACCCCACGCTGGTGCCCGTCTGAAGTGAGTGGAGCAGCCACCCCCTTGGCCAGGGGCTCCCGCCCTCCCTCCCTCCCTCTGGATGCTGTCGCGGCTGACCCCACTGCAAGGGGTCGGGAGGCAGGGAGTGTGCATGGCGGCGATGGCCGCAGGGCTCAAGGGGGCAGCCGAGGCAGCGGCGGCTGTGCCCGAATTTGCCAGGGTTGCAGGCGGTGCGCTGGCATCGGGTGACGCTGGCCTGACGGGCTCTCTGGCTGCTGGCCATGGGCGCCTCGTTGGCCTTGCTGCTGGCATGGGCATCCAACCGGCTGCTGTGCTGGCTGGCCGTCCCGTTGTACACGGGAGGGTGGGGGAACTCACGGCAGGGGCAGTCCGGGCGCCCAAAGTGGAGGTGTGCCACTGCTGTCAACACACTACTGGAAGATTGGACTTTGGAGTATGTGGAGTATTTTGTGAAGCCCCTTCTCCACTTGAGAAAGACGTACAGCGGAACGACGGTCGCCATCATGGATGTCTGGACTCCTTTGTATCGCGTCTCTCTCCACACTGTGGACTTGACCAACCCTCCATTGTTACACATTCAGTTTCACTGATATGTTGTCCAGTCATCTGATCTTATTCTGTAAATATTTTATTTACAGAATGAAATATTTACATTTATTTATATTTGATCTTATTCTGTAAATATTTTATAATCCAGTGCTACACTGGATTAAGTTGTGGCCTGCTCTTTCATTGTTTGGTGGGAATCCTATTGTTTCTTGTAGATATGTGTACTAGCCTGATTGTGACTTCACATTCACAAAGAGTATCGGCCAAAACATCTGAGGGGAGGAGAAGCAAGGGAAGATGGATTGTTTCCTCTCTTCTGACTAATATTCCCATGGTGCAAGCACACGTTAAGGCCGTTTTCCCTGAAAGGGTTTTGGTGACCTAGATGCAATGCAACTGATCCTCCCAGGCCAAACCACAGCTGCACTATTCTGCATTCGCCCCAAAAGAACTGCACTGTCAGTCTAGGTGGTGCAATCTACACTGGAGAAATGTTACACAAAACTCCCCACAAGTTGTGGTGCCATCTTCCCTTCCCACCCACACCCCACACACTGCTTCCTCTCGAGAATTTCAAAATGATTCTATTTTCTTTTGGATGTGGTGTTTGCAAAGCACTTGGAGGGTCTGCAGATGGGAGACTATATAATGGGGGGGGGAGGCAATATGTGGCTCTCCAGAAGTTGCTGAACTACAACTCCCATCATCTCCAGCTATAATAGAGTGTGGCTGGGGGTGATGGGAGTTGTAGTTCAACAAAGAGCTAAGGTTGCCTAACCCTCACCCTGAATAAGCCTTTTTATAAAGCCCCAAATCAGCAGTGCAACATCCTCCCTCATGAGTGTTGCTATTCTGTCCTTAAGGATGCCTAATCCTAATGCTCTTCTTCCCTTCCATCTATTATTTCTGCTCTCTTTTGGCTGCTCTGCTTTTCCTGTGACCGCTTTCTTGCTCTCCTCTCGCAGACAGCAGTCAGCCCAGATAGTCTGTCTAGCCGTGGCAAACTCAATCTGGCCCTGAAGTTCATTCCAGCTGGTTCAGAAGGTGAGCCTTGAGACCTTGGTTTCTTTTCAGGCTGCTCCCTGCCATCCAGGTTTTGGACTTGGTGGGATTTTGATACACTTGCCTAGTTCCGATGTCACTGAGTGAGAACCACAGTTAAAGCCTGCCCAGTGCGATGGGGCCTAAATTAACAAAAGGGGAGGACAGGACTCTCCCTAGGACCCTGATCCCACTCCACTCTTCTAGTTGTGTCAGGATCTAGTGCAGTGATTCTCAAACTTGGGTCCTCAGGTGTTATTGGACTTCAACTCCCATAATCCTCAAGCAAAGGCCACTGAGGCTGGGGATTATGGGAGTTGAGGTCCAATAACACCTGAGGACCCAAGTTTGAGAATCCCTGATCTAGTGTCTCAGAGGAAGGAATGAAGGGGAAAGAGCATATATGGCAGGAAGCACAATATAAAAACATAGGAAGCTGCCATATACAGAGCCAAACCATTGGCCCATCTAGCTCAGTATTGTCTACACAGACTGGCTGTGCAGGTGCAGAGCCAGCTGAATGGTGGCTTGTGTCCAGTCCCGCCCATTGGCCCCTCTAGTGACACCCTGTGCACGTGACATCAAACGCATGTGGGCGTGGCTCAGGCTCTAGACCCTGTTTAACAAAGGGGGCAATTCATGCTTGCTACCATAAGAACAGCTCTCCTCCCAATCTTTAGTTCCTTACAGGATTTAATGTTGGTCGATCTGTCCTGGGGCTGAGTTGGGTTGGATTTGGAATGTCATCGGCATGGGATGGGGGCCAAAGCAGAAGCCTCTGAACTCACCTGAATTAACACAGCTTTGTTTTCCAGGAGAAGGGCTTCCTCCAACGGGAGAGCTCCACATCTGGGTGAAGGACGCACAGAACCTCATTCCCCACCGGGGCAGCACAGCGGACTCCTACGTTCAGTGGTAAATGCCAGCCCTCTTGCTGGGGTGCCCAATCTGTGCAAATGGACCAGGAAGTTCTTGGTTTGGCTCTCACTTCAACTGAGTGGGGATCAGTGGGGCCATAGCTCAGGGGTAGAGCATCTGCTTTTCATATAGAAGGCCCCAGGTTCAGCCCCTGGCAGCATCTCCAGGTAGGGCTGGGAGAGACTCCTGGTTGAAACCTTTGAGAGCTGCTGTCAGTTGTTGTAGATAATGCTGAGCTGGAAGGACCAGTAGTCCGACTCTGTATAAGACTAATACTACTACAAATAAGACCTATACTGTGACCGAGGTATTTAAGAGGACGCCACCTTCTTCATCAACCCTGCCACCAATTAAGATCATCTGGAGAGCTCCAGATGCCACTGACTTGGTGGCAACTCGAAACCGGGCCTTTTCTAGAGTTGCCCCATCACAGGCTCCTCCCCCCATCTGCAAATGGCATCCCCACTGCCCAATCACCATGGTGCTTCTACTCTCACAGGCTCCTTCTCCCTATCTGCATATGGAATCCTCACTGCCCATTCAGTTGCTTTTGCTCACAAACTCTCACGAGAGCTGCCACGCACGGGATTAGCCATGGGTATGCCTTAGAGAATTAAATAGATAGATGTACAGAGAGGCCAGTGCAGGCTGCTTTTCTGTGCTGTTGCTGCTGGTTGTCTTTGTTAGCCCCACCTCTACTCCAGGGCTAGAGTACAAGTAACTAAAGCCCCATTCAAAAGCTCGCCTGGATTAAGGAATGGATTCACCAAAAACACCACAAGTGTATCTGTTTATAGTTAGTAGCAAGCTTGCATATGGAGTAGAGTGAGAAGAGTACTGCTTCAGAAAGCAGGTGAATTACCCCCCACCTGTTTTTGTTGATGTTCATCTGAGTTAAGAACTCCTAGCAGTTAGAAAGCCAGCATAACAGGCAAAAAACAAGGGCAGATTTTCTTCTTCCTTCCTAGTTTTCATGTACGTGGGGAGGTAAGGGGATTTGGGAGGAGTGGGAGGCTTTTTTCCCTTATGGATGAAGAGCACTCCAAACTGGAATCTACAGCCTGCAGTCTAAGCTGCCACCATCTTGAAATTCCATCACTCATTCATTCTCCTACATATGCAGAGGGGTTCTCATTGCTGCATTTTGCACAAATAAATATATATGCCTTGGGGACATAGGAAGCTGCCTTTTACTGAGTCAGACCCTTGGTCCATCTAACTCAGTATTGTCTGCACCGGATGGTAGCAGCTCTTCAAGATTTCTGGCAGGAGTCTATCCCAGCCATACCTGGAGATGCTGCCAGGGATTGAACTGGGGCCCTTCTGCATGCAGATGCTTTCCCACTAAGCTACAACCCCATCCCCTAGGGGGGGATATCTGACAGTGCTCATAAGAATGTAAGAACAGCCCTGCTGGAGCAGGCCCAAGGCCTCTCTAGTCCAGCAGCCTGTTCCCCACAGTGGCCCATCAGAAGCCTCTGGGGAGCCCACAGGCAAGAGGTGAGGGCATGCCCTCTCTCCTACTGTTACTCCCATGTAGTCACCCATCTAAATGTAAGCCAGGGCAGACTTTGCTTGGCAAAGGGGACAATTCATGCTTGCTGCTGCGAGACCAGCTCTCCTCCAGCCATTCTCTCCCTTCCAGCTACATCCTCCCTGATGACAGCAAGTCAAGCCGCCAGAAGACCCGTATTGTGAAAAAGAGTCTCAGCCCCACCTTCAACCACACCATGGTCTACGACGGCTTTCAGGCCAAGGACTTGGCTGAGGCGTGTGCCGAATTCATCATCTGGGACCACGAGACCTTCTCCAAGCAACCGCTCGGAGGTGTCCGCTTGAGTCTGGGCACAGGTGAGGCATGGGGGGGCGGGGTCAGCTGAGTGAACCAAAGTAGGGGGTCTGCAGCTCTCTGCGGACGAATGAGATGGGGCAGACCTGCCCTTAGCGGAAGTGATGCACAGCTGTAAAAGAAATCTAGGTTGTCCATTTGATTCAAACTGGATTCCAGTGCTTTGCTTTATTTTTATTTTTTTAGATAGATATTTTATTTACAGCCAGTGGCCAAAACAAAACAACACAGACAATAAACATTATTTCAGCATTCAACATTAACTCAACCATTAACTTTAGCATCAGTCAATGAACTACAAATTCTAATTGCAATGTAACAAAATTTTGCTACAACATGAGCGATGCAGAGTGCATTCTCTTTGAGTAAAAACTTCACCAGCAAATCTTCCAACTGACTTTGAAACCTAGAAAGAAGTGGCAAAATCAAATAATATCTAATATTACTATAGAACCTACAGTATAATAAAATATGAGCAATTGATTCAGGTTCGCCTGAACCACAAGGGCACAAGCGAGCCTCCAGGGATAAATGTTGAAATCTCCCCGTTAATATAGCTGAAGGAAAGGCGTTAAAACGTGTTCATGAAAACGCCCAGTGGAACTCTCTGACAGTTATGTGTTGCTTTGTTTTGGCCATTGGCCGTAAAGTATCTATCAAGTGTTTTGCTTTATTTGGAACAGGATACCTGTCTTAACAGGATTCTGGAGGCAATCCTATGGTATATTTATTTGGGAGCAAGTCCCAGGCAGGATTGGCTTCAGGTTGTTGTTTTTCTCTACTCACACACTCACTCACTCACTCCCACCCCCAGCACACTTATCAACAAAATGGGTCTCAAAGCAGTGGATGCAGAAAAAGAAGAAAATGGTTACTTGTCCCCATCACGCACAGCATTAGGCCAGGGCTGCACAACTTTGGCCCTCTAGCTGTTATTGGGCTGCAACTCCCATCAGCCCCAGCGGCCAATTGCCAGGGATGATGGGAGTTGTAGTCCAACATCTGCAAGAGGGACGAGGTTGGGCAGCCCTGGATTAGGCTGTTGCAAAAATAGATTCTCCCCCCCACCAAAAAAAGATTGTAATAAGAGACAAGCTATGGGATGTGCGAAGGTCTCTTATGTGGGGGCTGACCCTTCCTGGAAACATGACACATTAACCGTTGGGAGGAGCACAGTCGGGATGAGAGAAGTCTCAGCTAATACACCTTAAAGGTGAGCAGTCCTTTAAGGCTTCAATGAGCTGTTTGGTCTGTTGCCTCCTGCCCTGCCCGATCTCTGGGAGTTACTGGCCTGAAATGGTAGCTTGGGAAGATGGAATCAGTTGCAGAAAGGCAGCTTATACAAAAGCCTACCTCAACAGAACAGGAAATTTTAACTTCAAAGCCCCTGGAATTCTGGGAGAATTTTGCGGCAGGGCAGCAGAGGAGCAAGAGAGACCCAAATACCTGGAGAGCTACTTTAAATCAGCTGCCCAGTGCCCACCCCTGCTCTAATAGACCGGGATCGCGGGTCTGTCCCCTCGTGGCAATGGGCCAAGTTTGGATGAGGGCAGAAGTAAAAGCAGACGTGGGTCCCACTGCTGAATGTGGGCAGTGTGCCATCCTTGCCATGCCCATGGGGGAGTGAGCTTCTCCGTTTTCGAAGTGGGGGCTTCTTGGGGCTCTTATCCCCAGACCTTGAGGCCAAAGTCCAGGCCCTTCACACCCCCTGATGGCCCCCAAATCCACTTTAGTCTGTCCGGGGTGGTGTGGTTTGTGCCTTCAAGAACCTATGTGTTAAAAAATGATGCTTAACTTGGGGTGGGGTGGGGTGGGGGGGCAGGGGGCTATGTGAGAGCCATCTCCCACTGTGCTCGTTATTGGCAGGGGCTCCCTTCCTCGCTTCCGACCACGAATAACAAAATAATGAGACATTGTGTCTATGGGAATTAGAGGATTGGGTTCCAGAACCTGGAAAATGATCCAAAAAATGTGGTGGGGTGGGTGGGAAGCAGAAATAAGGACCGAGCACAGCACTTTCCTGTGGCCACCTCAGATCTGACGCTCCCCCACTCTCTAGTTCAGGGGTGGGGAACCTTGGCCCTCCAGCTGTCTTTGAACGACAACTCCCACCATCCCCAGCCCCTGCTCTAACTCCTCCAGTAATGCACACAATACTGTAATCATGAAGCTCCCTTACCCTGCAGTTGGAAGTTCAGCACTGAGCAGTACAACCCCTCGCCAGGCCTGACTGGCAAGTTGGCCAGAGAGGCATCACAGGATTGGAGCCAGTTCAAGTGAACACACATGGGGGGTTCCTTCACACACCCACACACCAATGTTCAGGATCGAGTTCAAAACCGCAGATACGTGAAACACCCTACCGGGAATATTGAATCTTGTGCTTATTTTTAGTCTACTTTCTAGTAGGCTTATGCAATCACCCAGCATTGATTCTGTGTGTGTCCCCTCTCTTATCAACTTTGCAACGCCTGGACCAAAATGAACCAAACCGGGTATAGTTATAGGGACACCTCAACAGCGTAGTTTCTGACGTCATCCACCCTGTTCCAAGATGGTGGAGGCATAAACCTTTGAGGCGCAAGTGGGCTAACTTGTGAACAACCTAACCAATATGAACCAAATTTGCTACAACTGTAGGGACAAACAGGGATGCCCAAATGGCATGGTATGTGGTGATGTAGTCCACTCCAGTTCAAGATAGTGACTGTGTGAATATCTGAAGCTCAAGCAAGCTAATTTGTGGGCCGTCCAACTAATTTAAACCAAACTGGGTACAGTTGCAGTGAGTGACACACAGGGACACCTCAACAGCATAGTTTCTGATGATGTCATCCACCCTGAACCAAGATGGTGGACGTGTAAACTTTTGAGGTGCAAGTGGACGAACTTGTGAACCACCTAACCGATTTGAACCAAATTTACTACATCTGTAGAGACACATAGGGATGCCCAAATGGCGTGGTGTGTGATGATGTCATCCACTCCAATTCAAGATGGCGGACACACATTTGGAACAGCTGTAGTGAGTGACACACAAGGACACCTCAGCGGTGCTGTTTGTAATGATGAAATCCACCCCGATCCAAGATAGCGGACACATTGTAGAAACAGTGAAAAGAAAGCAGCCTGATTAATTCTCACTAGAACAGCTTGTCAAACTCTGGATTCGCGAAACCATGGATACTGAAACCAGAGTTAACGAGGTCCACCTGTACTGGACTTTCCTCAGTGCTGTGAGGGCCCTTTAAGAGAGACGGAGCCCTCTCTTAAGTGCTCTAGGAGGGAAGCACTGGAAAGAACTATACTTGCCAGTACTCCACGCATGCCTTACAAGACCGTGCAGGAGCTCAAGAGGGCTTTGTCTCCCTTTAAAGGAGCACCCCCAGTCCCCTCCACTGGGCAAAGCGCAGCCCTGGACACTGTGAACAGTAGTCTCTGTCCCATGGTGTGAGGGGCTTTGGCTTCAGCCGAAGCTTTGCAGAGACCCAATAAAGAATTAGTTGGAGGGCTGCACTTACAGCTCTTGCTTGATCATGGCTTCATTTCTCTGCAGGGAACAGCTATGGCCTAGCAGTCCCATGGATGGATTCGACAGAGGAGGAGCGCCACCTCTGGGAAAGGCTGTTCAAGCAGCCTGGGCAGTGGCTGGAAGCTGGACTCCCTCTGCGGACGAACTTGGCCCCTAGGACTTAACCCTGTACCTTGGCTGGTCTGCAGCGGGACGTCTGCATGTGGTGGGACGAAGGGGGAAGCGAGATCTCTGCAAAGGAGACCTGATGGATGTGAACTGATGTCTATCTCCAGAACTTCAGCTCTTGAAGATGCAGCCAGGCATATCCCTGGTGCCACCTGACCAGATCCAGGGGTTGCTGCTGCCGCCCTGTGTACCTGGAGGGCCCCTGCTCACAGAGAGGCTTTTCTCTTCTGCCTCTCTCCTTACCAGAGCATCGACACTGAGACAAGCTGCCTCCATTTTCTTAACTCCCGTGCCAGCACATCATATCTCCATCCTTGCTGCTGCACACAGAAACCAAACTCCTGTGTTAAATCCTGTGTCTTCCTTTTTGCTGTTCTAGCAGGACCATAAAAATGGCAAATAATTGTTTCTTATCCTTTCTTTACACTGAACCACTAGAGTGGGCTTTTTGTTATTTTTACTCTGCTGTTGCGACCGTAGCATTGTTTGGTGACTTCCAGCCTCAGAGGCAAAATGCCTCTCAATATACCAGTTGCTGGGGAGTAACAGCAGGAGAGAGGGCATGCCCTCAGCTCTTGCCTGCAGGCTTCCCTGAGGCATCTGGTGGGCCACTGTTGGGAACAGCATGCTAGACTAGAAAGGCCTTGGGCCTGATGCAGCAAGGCTGTTTTTATGGTCTTCTTGTGGAATGTGCTTTGTAACCTAGGATGTGAGGCAAATAAAGAGATTCACTGCTAACGCCAGAGCAGCGACTGCAATGCTGCAGGTAATTCAAAAGCAGTCCAGGCTGATGGATGCAGTCACCTTTTCTCCTCCCACTCCCTTTACCCCTTTTCCTTTCCGTCTTAAGAGAGAGTTGCAGATTTTGGCAGAGGCGCTTCCATGGAAACTGACTTGGTGATATTTTAGCTGGGCTCTGTTTGCAGGAGCAGTTGGGAGGGATCCTGCCAGCTTTCCTGCCGAAAGGACAGCGGGAAAGCTTGACACACAAGCAACCAATTCACACTGAGGCCGTGGAAGGCTTGTTGAGCTGGGGCCCCTAACTTGTGCGAGTGTTTGGTAGTCAAAAAAGTATTCTCACCAGCCAGCAGGGAATATGGTAAAAGTGTATCTGAGAATATACAGAGTGTCTTTCTTTGGCACCGAGGAAATGCAGCCTGCTCTACTCCCCATAGAATTAAGGTAAAGCACTTATGACTGGCAGCAGCCCTAGAAGGTTTCAGGCAGGAGTCTCTCCCAGCCCTACCCGGAGATGCTGCCAGGGAGGGAACCTGAGATCTAGAGCCTCCACTCAACTATGGCCCCACCCTCTAAGTGGAATATCTAACAGTGTTCATGTGTAGTCTTCCATCCACATGCAAATCAGAACAGACCTTGCTTAGCAAAGGTCTTAGCAAAGGAGACAGTTCACCCTTGCTACTACAAAATCAACTCTCCTAGAAAACACAGACTCCATCCCCCACAATTTCAGCCCTAAGTTTCCCCCAATTCCCATTCAGCAGCCTTGTCATAATTTTTTTTAAATGCCGCCCCCCCCACCTTCGGTGCAATTATCCCACCATCACAGGGCTTTGTTTGTGCCAGAGTGTGGCGCTGTAGACTACTGTTTTCAAAGCCCAGCTCTGCAAAGCTAGTGAACACTCTGCAGAGAGAAAGGGGTCAGCCCATGATCACCACGACCGGTTTTCCTGTCAGCCTCCTTTCGCTACACAGCTCTGAATTTCCACCACTCGGCCCTTAACCTGTCTTTGGAGGACAATCTTCCCACTGTCAAAGAAGTGCACCTTAGGGTTTTATTCAAACTCTCTCCACTGGCAGCCCCATCTGGGTCTCCTACTCTCAGGGTGCAAAGTATTATCCCCACCCCACCACACCCGCTTTCTAAGAAGCAGGAGGGAGACCGGCTCAGAGAGAGCTGCTTACAGCACCCATTCCATTCCCCGGTTAGCTCATCAGTGTTGCTAAGTTGGGCAACCTGTGCAGGTTCAGGCTGGGGATCGCCTAGCTCACCCATCCCTGAGGCTAGCCCTGGGCCTGCTGAGAGAAAAATAGGCTGAATCTTCTGTGCAGATGTAGGAGAGAATAAAAAACAGAGGTTTTAAAACGCAGCTGCTGACTGCAGCTCAATCCATTGGCAGGAACAAGACGACAAGAAGACTGTGGCTTTTCTCAGCTGCAGAATGCTTCCCAAGCCTTGTTGCCGGAATCCAGTACTTGCTTGCCAGGGCAGTCGTGGCTGACCACATCTGTGGACTGCTGCTCTGGTGACTCGGCACAGCAGGCAGCCGGCTTAGTCCAGAATCTGTGCCTTCCAAGCAGAGATCGAGAACTCGCATTTTTAGTCCCCCTTTCACTCTGCCCCAGGTTGCAACTGTTGGCTGAGGCTTTGCCGATGCTCCGAGATGGCTTTCCAGATGCGGCACACCATTCCCCCTCTGCCAAGAGCGAGAGAAAAAGAAAGGAATCAGCCAGTGGGCATGCTGGAGCGAACCTGGGATCTGTTGGAGCTTCAGTGGCCTTCGCAACCAATGCCCCTGCTCAGGAGATCTGTAAGGCGGCTGTTTGGAAGAACCCATCCACATTTATCAAACATTACAAATTGGACCTATATGCCTCCGCTCAGGCGGCCTTTGGAAGGCGGGTTCTCCAGGAAGTGCTTCCCCAGGAGTAGAGCAAACTGTGGGTTCCCTCCCGGAGACGTACTGCTTTGGTATGTCCCACAGAGATGCCTTGATTGCAGCAACCGAGAACGGAGCATCGGACACTTACCGTGAAGGCTTCTTCTGGTTGCTGCAATCAAGGCATCTCAGCCCACCCGGCTAGTATATATTTATTCTTGCTCTACTCCAGGAGAATTACTTGTTACGATAGGTATTGTGGTCATGGGGAAATGTTGTTGGATCTCGACTCCTATCTTGTTTCTATCTCATCTTACAAGTGGGTTACACTGCTTCATGTTGGCTGCCTGTTTTCAAGTGAGTTCGTATTGAGTACAGTCTGTTATATCTGATTTGGATGTAACTTTTTCTATGCCAACTTGGCCTGTAAGAACTGGGTGGAGTCATCCCCATCGGGCTCTAAAAGGCTTTCTATTAGCTATTTTACATAGTCCTGCCCAGGAGCACGTGATGGAGATAACCCACAGAGATGCCTTGACCGCAGCAACCAGAAGAAGCCTTCACAGTAAGTGACCAACGCTCCGATTATTCAGAATTTCTGCTAGAAAAACCTCTCAAAAATTTAAATGTGTCCCCAAGCAAATGTGTCCCCAAGCCCTATCCACCCCTAGCACAGCATCCCTCCAGTGGCTGTTGCTGGTGTCTACCTTCTATTTCTTTTTAGATGGTGTCCCCTTTGGGGACAGGGGGCCATCTTATTTTATTTTATTTACTTTTTTGCTTTGAGAACTTATATTGAAAAGTGGTATATAAGTAAGAGGAGGAGGAGGAGGAAGAGTTGGTGATGGTGGTGGTCAGATCAGGCACTCCAGTATTGTAATTTCTGCAAACGTTAACGTCGTCATATTAGAGGACCTCCTGGATTTACTTTGTTTAACTTTCCTAGCAATGTAATCTACGCAAAATGACTTTGCTTGGTCAAAGGCAGGCCTTGCCTACTACTACTTATATAAGTGGAGAGGAAGGAGGCGAGAGACATGAAAATCGTTCCCCCTCCCTCTCTTTGCTCAGTCACTGAATGCTCCTTGTGGACCCTGTAGCCTTCCTTCTGCCAGTGGGGGAGCCACAGCAAAGGTCAGTCAATGTACCTCAGCATATGGATGCTGTATAACTAATCGCCCTTATTAGACAAACACAGGAAGAATGAGGCAGGTTCTTCCTTTACTTCTGAGAGACTTGCCTGATACGGGTGTACCGAAGATCATCCAGGGTAGCCAAGCTCAGTAGGACAGGCAGGGTGAAGCCATGGTGCGAGATCTGAGAAGGAAAGGTAAGATGCCTTTGTTAGGACTGGCCCAGAGAGGTTCCTGCCACTCAGGGTGGAAAGCCTCTCAAGAGAACACACAGCCACTCGCTAGAACATCGAGTCTGAACTTCTGAATAACCTAGCCAAAAATAAAGGTGTGTGGGGATGCGGGGGGGTGGTGGTGGTGGTGGTGGTGGAGAGTTGTGCAGTCTTCTGCTGTAGACAGAGGCGGCTCATCCACGAGGCAAGGTGCGATGACCACCTCTGATGCACCAAGCCAATTCCCATATGAATGTCAGTTTCCTGCCTAGCTGCAGTTGAACCAAGATTGGTTGGCACTGACATCACAACCAATCTTGGTTTATTCTAACCCACTTATGTGAAATAAACTATCATCTGAAGCCAAGGTTGGAAGGGAGTTTATAGATCACTGCATAAACTAAGTGCAGTTGATTTTGCTGTCATGACCAATACTGGTTTATTTTCACCTAAATTGGAAGTAGGTGCTCACATCTTGCTTTAACCGAAATTGAACACAATGGCTGAATCAGCTCCTGAATCAGCCCCACCACCCAAATCCAATTTTCCAGTCCTGGAAAACTGCCAGAATGAGACACTGTGCAGGCTAGACAGAGGCAGCGAAGTACCACTGAATCTGCGTTTGGAAACACATAAAAAGCTGCCTTATACAGAATCAGACTACTAGTCTATCCAGCTAAATACTGTCTACACTGACTGGCAGCAGCTCTCCAAGGTTTCAGACAAGAGTCTTTCCCAGCCCTACCTGAAGATGCTACCAGGGATTCAGCCTGAGGCCTTCTGGTGGTAGTTCTACCAATTAGCTACAGGCCCATCCCCTGAGGGGAATATCTTGCAGCGCTGTGGTCACCCATCCAAATGCAAACCAGGGCAGACCCTGCTTAACAAACGGGATAATTCATGCTCACCACTGCAAAACCAGCTCCCCTTCACTTCATCTGAACATGCCCCTTGCACATAGGGGAGGATGTTAAGAATCTGCTGACCTTATCTTGCAGACTTGGCCTCATAATGGGAAAAGGGTCAAGAGTCTTTGCTCATAAAGGGGCTTATGAGGAAAGGGGCAGTCCTGCTTAAGGCAAGAAAAGACCTCCGCTGAAAGGGCAAGTGCCAATTCAACTTGCATTGGGACTTCTTCCGACAAAAGGAAGTACTTTTTCACGCAGTACATAATTAGCCTATAGAATTATCTGCCACGGGATGTGGTGATGGCCACTAGCTTGAATGGCTTTAGAAGGGGCTTGGATAAAGTCATGGAGGACAGGCCTATCAATGGCTACTAGTCTGTTGGCTATAGGCCACCTCCAGCTTTGGAGGCAAGATGCCTCTGAATACCAGTTGAAGGGGAGCAAGCAACAGCAGGACAGGGGGCATGCTTTCATCTCTTGCTTGGAGCTTCCCAAAGGCATCTGGCAGACCACTGGGGGAGACAGAATGTTGGACCAGGTGGGCCTTGGCCTGATCATGCAGGGCCATGTTCTTAAATGCTTGTCCCCAAGAAGACATGACCTACCGTTGTGATAGTGTCCTTGTCCACCCCATGCTTCTCTAGCCACTCCACAAGGAGGGGGTCTACAGCCTCTTCCTTTCGCCCCCAACTACTAGGCAGAGATGCAGGGATACCTGGGGAAGTGGAGAAAAGGGGGACTTAATCACCTTCTCTGTACAATGACATCACTCCAGGCAACATAACCTGCCCACAATTCCTTCCTTCAAACAGCTATAGGTCCCGAATGAAAGACAATACTTAGAACATACATGAAGGATAGTTTATTGGCCCAACATCTGACTCTTAGCAACATAGGAAGCTGCATTATACATTATCAGACTCTTGGTCCATCTAAATCAGTATTGTCTACACTGACTGGCAGTGGCTTCTCCAAGGTTGCAGGCAGGGTTAATCTAGTTTCCCCGAGGAAGAGTCAACAGACTTTGAATGCTTTGGACCAATAAACTGTCCTTGATATACTTTCTGACATTTCCTCTCTTTATTCTTGCATTTGGTTCCCTCCCATGGTGTAGTGGTTAGCGCGCTGGACTAGGACTGGGGAGACTCAGGTTCAAGTCCCAAGTTCAGGCATGAAATTCACTGGGCAATTCTGGAACAGCCACTTCTCTCTCTGCTTAGCATACCTCATAGGGTTGTTGTGAGGATAAACGTGACCCTGTACTCTGGGCTCCTTGGAGAACGAGCGGGATATAAATGTAGAAATAAATAAGTAACCCAGCCCACCTTGATATAAGAACTGGTGCAGGGATCCGAGGCTGCAACGCAGAATGTCAGTTATGAAGATGAAGAGGTGAAGAGATGGAGGGCCACAGTATACATCAAGTTAAATGGCTGACATACTGGGCAAGAGTACATAAGCATAGTAACGTGACATTTGCGCAAGTGCAAAATTTGAGCAAACTGTTACTCATGAGTAAGTCCATTAGAAACACCACTAATAATTAATTAATTGTAATTAATTAAAATAATTAATAAATGAGTAATTTATAAGAGCCTCCCCATCTCTGACAGTTTTTAAAAAGTCTTTAAAGACACATCTGTTCACCCAGGCTTTTAACTGATACTGTTTTGATTGTTTTTAATGTTGTTTTAGAGCATTGTTTTTTAAAAAATTTAATTGTTGTGTTTTAAATTTCTTGTTTTGTTTTTAACTAATGTTTTAATGTTGTTTTTATCTGTTGTAAACCGCCCAGAGACACAAGTTTTGGGCGGTATAAAAATATGTTAAATAAATAATAAAATAAATAATAAATAATTACTCTTCGGCAATGTATTTGAGCAAATTTTACATTTGTGCAACTCATGCAAATACAACATTACTAGGCTGATGTACTTTTGCACTGTATGTCAGCCCGTGATAGCAGCAGATCAAAACAGGAAGTGGACCAGAAGAAATCCTTTTATACTCCCAAATAGCTGCAAGACCCACTGATTTGGCAAAGGAGCATAGCACATGGTGTGTGGGTGCATGTATGTGTGTGTGTATGGGGGGGAGTTGACGCCTTCCCCGCTTTGTCCTTTTCACACCTCAAAACCAGCTCCACCAAAGAAAGCAAGATCCTCTCCTCCTTTAGCACCATAACAAGGTCTCTCAATGTATGATTCTGCACAAGTGCAGAATACTGTATACAGAATACAGCTTCCTGAAAAAATTCAGATTTCTTTAAAAAAACAAGAAGAAGCAAACATGTTTCTGGTTCCTTTGGATGCAAATATCTGCCTGAAAATACATTTGGGCAGGGTCTGCTGAAATCTCGCAAAACAGTAGCCCGATTCGAATGTTACTCCAAATATGATGTACGTGATCGTAAGTGTCAAAAAGCACGGCCAGGAATCCTGCCCCGGCCCATCCTTTACCCCCGTTAGTGTGCCACTAACGGCTACCATGGTGTTCATGTGGTGTGACTGCCTCCCATTCACAGAAACACCCATCATTAGAGATACGGCGTTCGCCTCTTCAGATGAACCCCACTGCAGACTGGTGTGCTGCTGGGAGTGAGTGACAGGCCTGGATGTCCAGCCCTGCTTTGGATGCTTGTACTCAAGTACACCATCTCTGTAATCCCATCAGAACAGGGCTTAGAGAGGGGGATGAACAAGAATCTGTTGGGGAATCCCCAATATGGGGCAGAAAGCCCTGAGCGTATGGAGCGTGCCCCATGGCAGAATGTCCCCTGTGCAGGTCTTACGGTCCAACCTGACTCAGGAGGGGATGACAAAGATGAAACACCCACCTGGGTGGCTTCTGCCTGGCCCCGGCAAGGATCGGACGAACTGCCTCCAAACAGTGGTGTAGTTTTGTGAGGTTGGGGAAGCTCTTGCAAGATCTTGGTGAACATCGAGATCTCGTGAGACATGCCCCAAGTGTCCGGGGGTATATAAAGGGAGGATTGGCCAGTGATGAGGAGGAGGGCTTGCTCTGGAAGGAGCCCTAAGATTCCGACTGAGCCCTGGGGGAAGCACCTCCAAAAAAGGACTGGAGAACAGAAAAAGCCCCAGTGAAAGGAGTAATGCTCCCCACTGGCTAAAGACTCTGAGGTCATCCTAGCCCCACCGATGCCCCAGGGTCTGACAGAACCTGTCAGAGCTGGGGGTAAGACTTCAGTGTTCTCCCTTATCCCTCCCCTCTTCTACGATGAGCAAAACCAGAATGGTGTAAAACAAAAGAACTTGTGCAGCTCTGCAAAACTGATCTAAACTGGCTGAACCAGGCGCAGAGCATCTGCGCCTCTAGTTCTCTTCTCGGCTTTCCTCTCGCCGGCCACTGCTTTCCTCTCGCCCTCCCTGCCCGTTGGCTGCCTCTTTCCTCTTGCCCTCCTTGCTCGATGGCTGCCGCTTGGCTGTTCTCCTGGCCAGCAGTTTCTTTTCCCCCACACGCCCATGCCCCGTCACTATCCAGCAGCTGCCTGCGAACTCTCGCAAGAGCTCCCACGCATCGGGTTAGCAATCCCATGATTTAGGTTTCCTTGGCACTCAGCTCCCGCACATTCGGTGACCTTGGGCCAGCCACGACACACTCAAACAGGGTTGTTGGGTGGATAATAAAAATGGGTAGGGGGCCACCAAGACCCTAAGCTCCTTGGGGAAAGAGCAGGGCTAAAAGCGTAATGAGCAACATTTCACTTTGTCGAGCATGGAAGACACACAGCCTTGCCTATGGAGCATGCTGTGCATCCAGCTCATTCTTTCAGCCGCCATGACCTCACCATTCA
This sequence comes from Hemicordylus capensis, assembly GCF_027244095.1. Classification (NCBI taxonomy): domain Eukaryota; kingdom Metazoa; phylum Chordata; class Lepidosauria; order Squamata; family Cordylidae; genus Hemicordylus; species Hemicordylus capensis. The sequence goes on from NC_069663.1 coordinate 12,178,948, forward strand.
GCTTTGATCCTCTGAGAGCCCCGGTGTCCTGTTCCATGCCCATCAGTGCCTCCTGAAGGAGTCTCTGGCATTCCCGCTCCTTCTTGATCAGCTCCCACTGCAGCCTGGCACGGGAGAAGAGGGCACAGGGTGAACATACTGGTGACATTTAAAATGGCGCAGTACAGTGAAGGTTTCCCCACCCTGGGACCTCAGATGTGGTTGGACTACAACACTCATCATCCCCAGACAAAATGGCTAAGGCTTGGAACGTGGCACGTGTTTTTCTTAAGGTATTCCGTTCAAATGTATCCCATTCAAAAGTTGTACTCCATGGCCTTGGGAACACAGGAAGATGGCCTTATACCGAGTCAGACCACTGGTCCATCTAGTTGCAAACTGAGCAAAGAGGCGCCTTTTAAAGTGGTGGTTCTCTTACATTTAGCAAGGGGAGAGCAGCTGGCCCTCTCCAGCCCCAGCACAGCCTCTCTCCACTAGCTGTTGCTAGTGGAGATGTTATGTTTCTTTTTAGATTGTCAGCCCTTTGGGGACAGGGGACCATCTTATTTATCTATCTATGTAAACTGCTTTGAAAACTTTGGTTGAAGAGTGGTATACAAATACTCGGTGGTGGTTGTTGTTGTTATTATTGTTGTTGTTGTTATTATTTATTAGCAGCACTGACTGGCAACAACTCTACAAAGTTTTAGGCAGGAGTCTCTCTCAGCCCTACCCATAGAAGCTGTCAGGGACTGAACCTGGGACCTTCTGTATGCAAGCAGAAGCTCCACCACTGAACTGCAGCCCCTCCCATCCCCTAAGGAGAATATCTCACAGCATTCACCAGTAGTCTCCCATCCAAATGCAAACCAAGGCAAACCCTACTCAGGAAAGGGGGCAATTCATGCTCACTACCACAAGACCGGCATTCTCCTCTCTTTGGCATTTTTGAGCAAAGACTTCTCCCCGCAATCTGCATACGGAATCCTCACTGCCCAAGCACCAGAGTGCTTTTGCTGCCTCTACTACATTCAGTACAAGACCTCCAGTATAACTTTATACTTTACCCCAAACATGTATTATTATTAATCATTATTTTTAAAAAACAACTGTGTTAGCCACTCCATAAGAATTGTTCTCCAGGCACCTCACAATAACATTAATTCAAACATTTTTATAATAGTAATTCTAGAATAAGAGAGGCCCCCCCTTTTGTCCCAGTGCCACTGTCACAAAAGAGAATTCCCCCTCCACACAAACTCATCCCACCAGGCTAGGGATATGCATGAACCATCGGTTTGACAGTTCAGTGCGGGGGTGGGGTCTACTTTTAAGGAACAGCAAGGCCCCTCCCCCCGTGTTCCCCCCACCAGCGGTGCTGCCAAAACCGGTCCGAACTCTGGACTTCCAAACCAGTTCAGACCGGTTCGGACTTAAAGGAACTGCCGAACCGGTCTGAACTCTGGACCTCCAAACCAGTTCGGCAGACAAGAAAAAAAACCTGCTGAACGGGTTTGTGCACATCCCTACACCAGGCTCACCTTCTAGTCTCTGACTGCAGGTGGTGAAGCTGGGCGAAGAGAGGCAAACAGCCCTTCAGGGGATTCTGGGAATCCAGCCAGCTGCTGTTGCTGCTAGTGCCAATTCCGGAACTTGGAGTGTCGGCACTGCCTTTGGTGTTGTTGTCCATGCTCCTCACAGACTGTGGCGCCTCCTGGGTCAAAAGTACTGTCTCCTCTCCCTCCTGAGTGTTCAGGTGCCCTCTGCTTTCTCCTTGTGAGAAGGGCAGTTTCATCTTCAGGTCTGGAAATGTCAGAGAAGACTTTTATTATTGTTGTTGTTGTTGTTGGCCAAGACTGGGCAGTGCCACTGTAGAGGACTGGTGGTAGCACTACCTGCGTTACCGCAGTTCTTTCCATTTGCAATGGTGGCGGAGAGCTAGTCTTGTGGTAGCACGCACGAACTGCCCCCTTTGCTAAGCAGTCTACTCTGGTTTGCATTTGAATGGGAGACTGCATGTGAGTACTGTAAGATATTCTCCTTAGGTCCTAGGGGATGGGGCTGCTCTGGGAAAAGCATCTGCATGTTCCAAGTTCCCTTCCTGGTATCTCCAGATAGGGCTGAGGGAGCCTCCTGCCAGCACCCTTGGAGAAGCCGCTACTAGTCTGTATAGACAATACTGACTGAGATGGACCAATGGTCTGACTCAGAACACGGCATCTTCCTACATTCTTAACAATATCAGTAAAGAAGGTAGCGCAACAGATGGTTTTTGACAGCAACACCACTGCTTTCCTTTTTAGGGTAGCCAGAAGCAAAGGACCCTTACAGCAGGGACCCTGTACCCTTTCACAGTTGCATAGAAAACAGAATTTCAGTTGGAGCACCAGGTCATGCAGAGGGAAGAAAAGCTGCAATCCCCTCTCTCATTTCTTAAAAGATAAAAAGGGCTTGCTATCCTTTGCATCTGGTCACCTTCTACCTTTCTCTCACTTAAAAGAAAGAAAATTGCCCCCAAACAAATAAGAGAACAGTGGTAGTGAAGCCATTAGTGGACTCATCCCATCCACTGGCTGGTCCAAAAGAATTAAACCGAACAGGGGCGTAGCTAGGGGAGAGGGGGCCCGTGCTGCTCACCCCTCTCCATGGCAGCCCCTTGGAGTTAGGGAGATAATGAAGGAAATAAGGAGGGCTGGAGCTGGGTGTCCTCAGGAGCTGTGAGCCCTGGGTTCTTGGAATCCATCCCCTCGATTATAGCTACACCCCTGAAACAGAATGTAAATTATACGAGAAACTTTCTAGACCAGGCTTCCCCAACCTGAGGTCCTCCAGATGTTGCTGAACTACAATTCCCATCATCCCAGCCACAATAAGTTGTGGCTGGGGGTGATGTGAAGTGTAGTTCGGCAAAATCTGTAGGGCCGCAGGTTGGGGAAGCCTGGTCTAGACCTTGTGGTTACAGGAAAACCTGAGCCCCATGGAGCAAACATGTTGTTTGTCAATAATCAGTGTGCAATATTTTTCCAGTTGTTTAGAGTCCCCTGCTAACTGAGCAAAGAGGCACCTTTTTGAAGTGGTGATTCTTTTTGTTTCGCAGTGGGAGAGGAAATGGCCTTATCCAACCCTAGCACACAGCATCCCTCCAGTGGATGTTGCTGGTGTCAATCTCATGTTTCTTGTTTAGATTGTGAGCTTTTTGGGGACAGGGAGCCATCTTTGTTTGTCTTCCTTTCTCTATGTAAACCACTTTGGGAACTTTTGTTGAAAAGCGGTATATAAATATCCATCCATATTTGTATCTCCACCTCCATTCCTCATATCCTCCTGGATTTAACATGTCTACTTTTCTCACTTTTTTAAAAAAGCACAGGACTCCAGAGCACATAAAAATCTCATGCCCAAGTTATGCCCCCCAAAGGCACCATTTTCTTCTCTCCACCCAACTAACTACTTGAGGTACAGATTGATGTAGGTACAGTTCTCTCAGGACCAAGCCCTTCTTCTCCCCCTTCATCCTACCTTTCAAGAGGATGGTAAATGCTGCCTGTATCGCCTGCCCCATGAGGTTATCCAGAGCAAACACCCAGTGCGGCTTGATTTGGTGCTTTCTCAGTGCCTGCTTGACCTGTGGAGATGAGAGACAGATTGGGCATCCTTTCTCCAATCAGATCCAAGTGCACCGAGTACCATTCCAGCTATAGCCAATCAAAAAGAAGTGAGCGAGTCCCTCAAAACCCAAGGGATGACTTGTTCTCAGGGTCAAGATCAATCATGCCATTCTTAAAGTTTAAAAATCAGGATGTGAGCAGGAGGGAAGTGGAAATGGCCTGAGACAGTGGGAGCTAAGGGAGTTAACTCTTTCTTCTGTGCAGAATTTCCTCCCAAAATCAGTGACACCCCTGAAGCTTCAAACAGTCTCATGGGTCATGTGGGGGGGGATGTGTCTATGGCCTTGGGAAGCTAAAATTTTATTTATTTTTGCACTGATCTCCTCCTCTTCTTCCAAGAAGCTCATCCATTCATAGCCGAATGACATCTGAGCTGGCATCTTCCCGGCTATGCCCTGTTTTCTAACTCAGGGCTCCTGCAAATGTTGGACTGCAACCTTCATAATCCCTGACTACTGGTCACTGTGGCTGGGGATTATGGGAGTTGTAGTCCAAAGGCAGCTGGGAGGGCCAAAATTGTGCAGTTCTGCACTAACTATCAAACTTTCCCTTGGTCCGTTTATTCGAAGCATCTACTCCTGAGCGTCTACCCCTGCTAACTGAGCAAAGAGGCATCTTTTTAAAGTGGTGATTCTCTTTACTGAGCAGGGGGAGAGCAAGTGGCCCTATCCATCCCCAGCACAGCATCCCTCCAGGGGCTGTTGCTGCTGGTTGTATCTTGTGGTGTTGTTGTTTTTTAGATTGTGAGCCCTTCAGGGACAGGGAGTCTTTCTTACTTGTTTATTTATATCTATGTAAACCAGCGGCATATAAATATTTGCCGTATTCATTGTCGTATTTGTACTTGGCATACTCACAGTGTCTTGCAAGATGAAAAGGGGTGCCTGCACATGACTAAGTCCGAGCCCGTCTGTCTGCAAGCTGGTCTGCAGCTGAAGCAAGTCCCGGGCCAGCTGCTTGCGGTTGGGGGAGCGGATGTAGCTCTTGAGGCAGGACACCAGTTGGGAGATGTGATCCAAACGCAGCAGCCTCTGGGAAGGGAAAAGAAAGGAGGCTCTGAGAAGGAGGAGAGCTGGTCTTGTGGCAGCAAGCAAGACTAGTCCCCTTTGCTAAGCAGGGTCCGCCCTGGTTTGCATTTGAATGGGAGACTGCATAAGATCACTGTAAGATGTCCCCCTTAAGAGCAGGCATCCCCAAACTGCGGCCCTCCAGATGTTGCTGAACTACAACTCCCAGCATCCCTAGACACAATTTTTTTGTGGCTGGGTATGCTGGAAGTTGTAGTTCAGCAACAACTGGAGGGCCGCAGTTTGGGGGTGCCTGCCTTAGAGGATGGGGCCTCTCTGGGAAGAGCAACTGCATGCAGAAGGTTCCAGGTTCGTTTCCCGGTATCTCCAAGAGAGGGCTCTGAGAGACTCCTGCCTGCAAACTTGGAGAAGCTGCTGCCAGTCTGGGTAGACGATACTGAGCTAGATGGACCAAGGGTCTGGATCGGTGCACGGCAGCTTCCTATGTTCCTATGTTAAAGGAAAACAGGCCTGGAGGGGAATATCCAGCCAGGAACGAAAAGAAGGTCTGTGTCTCCAACTTGGGCCAAACCCGGCTCACCCCAACCAAGCTTCTTCTTTAGCCAGGCTGAGCACGCAAAAGGCAGGCGCTCCCCCAACAGCTCTGATCATTGGTCTGCATGACTGGGGATGGGGCTGTAGCTCGGTGGCAGAGCATCTGCTTTGCATGCAGAAGGTCCCAGGTTCCATCCCTGGCAGCATCTCTAGGGAGGGCTGGGAAAGACCAAATGGTGTGGACAATCTTGAGCTAGATGTACCAGTGGTCTGACTCAGTCTAAGGCAGCTTCCTATGCAATTGCTGGTTAGTAGGCCACATACACACATTTTATTTATTTATTTGTTTGTTTGTTTGTTTGTTTGTCTGCAAATTTGTACACTGCCTCAAACTTTCATCTCTGGGCGGTTAACAATAACAGTTTAGTTTAGTTGTTTATTTACGATCTTAGATCAAACATAATGAGTACCAGTTGGGTTCATAATGAATTCATAATGGGTACTCATTATGAACCCATAATGGGTTCATAATGAGTACCCAGAATGTTGGAGGCAATATGCTAAATCATTGTAAACCGCTTAGAGAGCTCCAGCTATAAAGCAGTATATAAATGTAAGTGCTATTGCTATTGCTATAAACAATAACATAAAACAAGTTAAAAACATACACAAAAATCTTAAAACAATTTAAACCATCTAAAAATCAAAACCGATTAAAACTTTAAAAAGCTTAGGTGAAGAGGTGGGTTTTCAAGTGCTTTTTTAAAATGGTCAGAGATGGGGAGGATCATATTTCAGTAGGGAGCGCATTCCACAGTCTCGGGGCAGCAATCAAGAAGGTCCGTCCCCATGTGGCCACCAGCCAAGCTGGCAGCAACTGGAGATGGACCTCTCCAGACAACCTCAGTGGGTGGCAGGGTTCAAAATGAAAAAGACGTTCTCTTAAATACTTAGGGCCCAAGCCGTTTAGGGCTTTATAGGTTATAACCAGGACCTTGTATTTTGCCCAGAAACCTATTGGCAGCCAGTGTAGCTCTATCAGCAAAGGAATAATGTGGTCTCTCTAGGATGACCCAGAGACCAACCTGGCCGCCACATTAATCTGTACCAACTGAAGTTTCCGGACTATGTAAAAAGGCAGCCCCACAGCACACTGCAGAAGTCTGGAGGTTACCAGCATATGTACCACTGTTTTGAGGCCATTCATCTCAAGAAATGGATGCAGTTGGCGTATCAGCTGAAACGGATAGAAAGCCCCTCTGGCCACTGCCTCAACCTGAGATACCAGGGAGAGGTGTGGATCCAGACCAGAAGCACTCCCAGACTGCATACCTGATACTTTTGGGGAAGTGTGGCCCCATCTAGAACAGGCATATCAAAATCGTCTCTGGAATTCTGACCCCACACAATAAGCACCTCCATCTTATCTGGATTCAGTCTCAGTTTATCTCTCTCATCCAGCCCATGACTGCTTCCAGGCAGGCATTTAGGGAGGTTCTGCCTTCTCCTGATGAAGTTGACATGGAGAAGTTGATCTCAGTGTCAACAGCATACTATCAATGGCTACTAGTCTGGTGGCTATAGGTCACCTCCAGCCTCAAAAGGCAAGGAATATTTATTTATTTAAAAATTTAATATACCGCCCAATCCACAGACTTAGGCTGCCACTAAATACCAGTTGCAGAGGAGCAATGGCAGGAGATGAAGCAAGGCTGCGGGCTTCTTGGAGTCATCTGGTGGGCCACTGTGTGAAACAGGGTGCTGAACGAGATGGGCCTTGAGCCCGATCCAGCAGAACTGTTCTGATGTTCTTAAACCTTGGAGAGCTGCTGCTAGTCAGTGTATGCAATCCTGAGCTAGAGAGACCAACGGTCTGACTCAGTTTGGCAGCTGCCTGTGTTTGCTGGTAGCATCCATGGCTCAGTGGCAAAGCATCCACTTTGTGTGCCGGAGGTCTCAGGTTCAATCCCTGGCAGCATCTCCAAGGAGGGCTGGGAAAGCTTCCCGCCTGAAATCTTGGGAGAGCCACTGCCAGTCAGCATAGACCTGGCTTACACAACTTTGGCCCTCCTGGAGAAGCTGGACTACCATCAACCCCGAGTACTGGACACTATGGTCAATACTGCTAACTGAACAAAAGAGGCACCTTTTTCAAGTGGTGGTTTTCTTTTTCTTTTTTCTTTTAGCAGGGGGAAAGCAACTGGCCCTCTCCATCCCCAGCACAGCATCCCTCCAGTGGCTGTTGCTGGTGTCTCTCTTACGTTTCTTTCTTATCTTGTGAGCCCTTTGGGAGGGCGCCATTTTGTTTGTTTATATCTATGTAAAACACTTTGGGACTTTTGTTGAAAAGTGGTATATAAATATTTGTCATATTCGTATTTGTCATATGGGGGATGATGGGGTGGGGGATGGGGGAATGATGGGAGGGACGTCCCACTGTGGGGATGATGGGTGTTGTAGGCCAACATTTGCAAGAGGGCCAGAGTTGTGCTGCCTTGCTGCAGGCAACCCTGAGCTAGATGGTCTGACTTGGTCATAGGCGGCTTCCTAGAGCCACAAGGCCTGAGCAGTGCTTACCTGGTCCTGGGCATTGTGTATGGCAGTCGCAATGGTAGGCAGCTCCTCGGTCATGACCTTGTGCAGAGTGACCCTGCGCTCGCTGTCCTTTTTCAGCAGGAACAAACAGCCGCCATCCTCGTGGGAGGAAGAGGACAGACTGAGGTCAATGCCGGTCAGTCCCTCGGGAGCTCTGTGTGGACACAACGGGATTGATTCTGGGAGCAGCAGCAGCCACGCAAGTCCAAGGTGAGCCACAATCACATCTGCTGAGGAACTTAAATCCAAGGGCCAGCGGCATGAACACGCGTCTGGACATGGGTGAAGCTAAATTCATAGAAAGCGGAACTGGGGCGTTTCAATGAGGGACATGCACTGGTTCGCCATGGGGGAACCAGAGGGAGGGAGAGGGCAAGTGGAATGCTTAAGGAAAGCAGGTCCTTATTTGCTTGCTGCCGCCACATTCAGCTTCCTGCTGCGGTGGCACTTGTCCCAGCATGCATATGATGTCTGTGCATGCGCAGGCACCATGTGCATGCTGGCACCATGCAGGGGTACTTGGGACAAGCGCCACTGCAACCGGACACTGAATGTGGCGGCAGGTAAGGACCTGCTCTCCTTTTTCTTAAAGATCCTGCTCACCTTCCCCCTCCCTGTGGTGCCAAACCAGTGCACAAACCTCCCTCAATTCATGCACATCCTTCAGTTTGTGCACATCCCTAGGAGGACACTGGCTTTGCATGCAAGAAGTCTCAGGTTCAGTCCTTGGTGGCATCCCTAGGTACGACTGGGAAAGCTTTCTGCTTGGAACCCCAGAGAGCTCCTGCCAGGAAGAGCAGACAGAAGAGAGCTACCCGGACTAAGGGTCTGACTCAGTTTAAAGCAGGTTCTTAAGTTTGGATGTTCCAGAAAAGATTGAAAAACAATCCTGGAGATTTTTATTTTTAATCCCGGAGATTTTAATCCTTGATATGAAAGATTTAGGGGGGAAACATATTGGCAAAAAATATCTACGAATAGCTTCAGTCAGAGTTGGCAACTCCATTTCGAACCCTGTTAACAACAAAGCGGCACTTTTTAAAATGGTGATTCTCCTAAATTTGGCAGAGAGAGAGCACCTTAATTTAATTTATTTATTTGTTTATGTAAACTGCTTTGAGATCTTCTGTTGAAAAGTAGTATATAGGTATTCGTAATAATAATAATAATAATAATAATAGCAGCTGAAAATACTGAGCAAAATTACAGAGAGTAGTCTCATTGAAAACAAAAGGACAAGTGAGGCAATGCCTAACTTGCCCTTTTAATGTCAATGAGATTACCCTGAGTAATTTTCCTCAGTATGTCAGCCACTATTTCACCTGTCAGCTTTTGCCTGCAGCCCCTCCCTATACCTGGCTTTCTCTGAAGTATCTTGAAATATGAGGGGGCGGACCTTCTGTAGTCTGGAATTTCAAATTCTGGAGTTTGGGATTTTCCTCACTAGGGCAGTTCACATGACCATAATAAAGTCAGTAGGAGATGAGGTCTACCCAGTTCCGAGAGCTCTGCATGCTCTCGTTTTGCAACCGTGCGTCAGATAAAAATAAGGTAGGAGAAAGAGAACTTGATCATCAGTCAAGCCCCAGCTTCTGAATAGGGTAGGTGGGGAAATCATCCTACAAATCTGGGGCTTCACAGAAGACCAAGCTCCCTGCCTCTGGCCTTGTTTTTATCTAACACACGATCACAAAATGGGTAGGACTCATCACCTACTGTCAGAGCTGCTCCACCTAGGTAATTTTGGAGTCTGGACCTAAAGGCCTTTGGAGGAGGGCCCCTCACTTCGGGCAAGTTAATCATCATCCCCCTACACACACACACACACACACACACACACACACACACACACACACACACCGTGAAACACAGTATTTTTAACACGTGGGTTCTTGAGGGCAGAAACAACTGAACTCACAAGAATGTAATATAATATAAAACAGGTACATTTATGCAAATATGCATTAGCAGAAACATTTCAACATGCAGTTTAATATATTCCCATCCCACATATTTCTTTCTCTAAAACAGAGGTAACGCTTGGCCGCCCAGTGCAGGCCACAGTCACGCTCGGTGGAACAGCGCAGTGACACCAATTGAGGAGAGACTGAAAAGGATTTGGGGGGCCCCAGGGGTGTGGAGGCCCTGGACTTCTGCCCGGAAAGAGTGCCTTGGCCTAACGTGTTTATGGCTGTGTGAATTTCCCTGCTATTAATTCATTATAACAATACAAAGGCATCTTCCAAACTTGCCTGTTCAGTTCAGTTCATTGCGATCTTTGATCAAATATACAGATTTCAATCCAAACCCAAATGACAAGAACTTTAAGGGTAAATATTGTTATGAAGCCTGCCTGGAAAATGGTATCTTTCTCATCCCCTAGATGCTATTTTATATAAGTTGTTTTTCAAAAAACCTGTTTGTGGTAGTGTTAAAATGCAGTCACCAGGAGGTGCTCAAACTCTTCCTTATTTTCTCACAGATCAACATGAGACTTACTGCACTCAGGACAGATAGACTAGTGCAGGTAAGTAGGGCAGGGTAATATTCCTTTTTGGCCACAGCAGTCAGAATTTTGAGCAAATTCTTCTTATAGTACATGAGCCTGTTGGGAGGGGGTGGGGGGGGTGAATGTGCATTGTGATTTTTGACAAGGTCTATGCTGCTGCAGATGGCAAAGACGTAATAGCCTTGTAATCCTTTCAGCTTTCAGTGTGTTCTCCTGCTTTTTTTGTCCTGACAATCAGGCCTGCAGCAGCCAGATCTGCAACGGTGCTTTAAAAGCTTTAAAAGTTTTACAAACTCAAAAACTACTATACATTTTTATTGACGGTGTCAGAGGAATGGAAATGATAACTGACAGGAATGTCCTCCAAAGATTACTCCATGGAGATAATACTATAATTTATTCATTGTTACCCAACACTACTCTCTCCCTCACCCTTTGCTCTGTGCAAACATGACCGCAATTCTACCTTGATCGTTTGGGGATAGGGATAATGAAGGGGTGAGAACACAGAGAGAGATGGAGCTACACCGGCTGCCAATAGGTTTCCGGGCAAAATACAAAGTGCTAGTTATAGCACACAGGGCCAAAGCCCTAAACGGCTTAGGCCTGGGTATTTAAGAGTGTCTTCTTTGCTATGAGCCCCACCGCCCATTGAGGAGGTCCGTCTCCAGTTGCCGCCAACTCGTTTGGTGGCTACACAGAGACAGGCCTTCTCGGCTGCCGCCCCGAGATTGTGGAATGCGCTCCCTGCTGGGATACGAGCCTCCCCATCTCTGGCAATTTTTTAAAAACTTCTGAAAACACATCTCTTTGACCAGGCTTTCTCAGCTTTTTAAAACTTGTTTCTAAATGGTTTTGACTATTTAATTGTTGTTTTATGATGTTTTTAATTGTTAATCATTGTTTTATGCTTTTATGCTTTTTGTTTTAATTATTAACTGATTTTAATGGTGTTTTAATGTAAACCACCCTGAGCCTTTTGGAAGGGAGGTATAAAAGTTTTAATAATAAGTAAATAAACAAACAACAAGGTCATCACCTAGTTTCCATCTTTAGTGGGGTAGGTAGTAGTAGTTGTGCCGTCGAGTCGGTGTTGACTCCTGGTGCCCACAGAGCCCTGTGGTTGTCTTTGGTAGAATACAGGAGGGGTTCACCACTGCCATCTCCCGCACAGTAGGAGATGATACCTTTCAGCATCTTCCTATATGCACTGCTGCCCGATATAGGCGTTTCCCATAGTTTGGGAAACATACCAGTGGGGATTCGAACCAGCAACCTCTTGCTCTCTAGGCAAGTTACTTACCCGCTGTGCCATTAGGTGGCTCTAAGGCAGTATAGACATTGCCAAAAATCACTATAAGCATCCAACCTCTTAGATGCTACCGATGGTCAAAGGTTTTGGGCCTGGCTTATGGGCTACTGGCTTGCAATTAACCCAATATGACCTTTAAGAAAAACCTCAAAAGATTCATGGCTAGGGGTAATAAAAATAGAACTATTTTGTCCCACACAGGAAATACAAAAAAAGGAAATAAAGCATTTGTGAAGAGAGTCTAGCTAACTCCCACATACGGAAACACACATACCCAGTTTTTGACAAGGTTCAGGGTTTCGTTTAAGTGATCCTGCAAACTAGATGATGAAAACAAGGGTTTTTCCAGATGTTGGTCGATCGTGTTTCTTTTAAAGCTTCCGTTGTACTTACTAATTCTGCAGAATCCTGTCCTCCTTCTTTGCACGAGCACCATTCGTGTGCTATTTTTACAGCATTCTACCAGCCAGTGGTTATTTTGGTAATGAATGGAGATAAGAAGGTAAATGCTGGGCAGTAGTTGGCGGCGCCATAGTGCAAGGGAAGTGCTCATCTAGATGGGATTTTGCAGACGGTTGTGCACACACTGGAAATGGGGATTTAGCTCAGAGTGGAGCATCTGCTTTGCATGCAGAAGGTCCAAGATTCACTCCTTGGCATCTCCAAATAGGTCTGAGAAAGACTCCTGCCCCCAAACCTGGGAAGACACTGCCAGTCAGTGTAGACAGTACTGAGCTAGATGGACCAATGGTCTGACTCGGTATAAAGCCGCTTCCTATGTTCCTATTACTAGGTGTACTATGTGCCTGTCCAAGGAAGAGGGACCCTTTTTCCCTACCTGTCCCAGAACTCACCTTAGGAAGTTGGATTTCAGGGTCATTTCGTTGGAGCTTTGGGACAGAAAATTGTTCTCTTTCTGCACCTGCAAAAACTGCAAGGATGAAGACCGCTTCCTGGACAAAAGGTTCTCTGCAGAAATGGACCTTACAGGTGCATTCGAAGCTGGCAATTCATCTGTATAGAGAGGAGGAGTTCAGTGGTAGAGGAACATTGGAAGCTGCCTTCTACCGAGTCAGACCATTGGTCCATCTAGCTCAGTATTGTCTACACTGACTGGCAGCAGCTCTCCAAGGCTTCAGGAAGGAGTCCCTCCCAGCCCTAACAGGAGATGCTGCCAAGGGTGAATATGATGCTCTACCAATAAGCTATGGCCCCATTCTCTTAGGGGAATATCTTATACCAAACAGTGCTCACATGTAGTCACCCATCTAAATGCAAATGAAAGGAATCCCTGCTTAGCAAAGGGGACAAATAATGTCTGCTACTGCAAGACCACCTCTTCAATGTCTGCTCTGCTTGCAGGTCCTAGGTTCACTCCCTGGAAGCATCTCCAGGTAGGGCTGAGAAAGACTCCTGCTTGAAACCTTGGAGAACTACTGCCAGAGTAGACAGTAGTGAGCTAGATGGACTAATGGTCTGAGTTGGTATAAGGCACCTTCCTTGTTAACTAATGATGGTAGGGGATAAGGCCATAGCTCAGTGGTAGAGCACCTGCTTTGCATGCAGAAGGTCCCAGTTTCACTGCCTGGCAGCATCTCCAGGTAGGACTGGGGAAAAATCCTACCTGGAACCTTGGAAGGTCACTGCCGACCAGAGTAGACAATACTCAGCTAGGTGGACGAATGGCCTGACTCAGTAGAAGGCTGCTTCCTATGTTCCTAAACCCCCAGAATTTCCAGCCTGGCTTGGCTCACCAAAAGTTGGCTCTCTCCCCACCACTGCTGACATCTCACCTGGCACTACAGGGCTCCTGCATTTTTTCCTTGTCTTCAAGAATGGCTCCTGGAGCAAGGCAGCTGCCGTTGCCCGCTTGTCCGGATCCACTTCAAAACAACTGAGGATGAAGGCCTTGGCTTCGTCCGACATTGAATCGGGCACTTCGGGATGTATCTTGAACATGCCTACCTGCAAAGAGAGACCCACGGCTGGGATGATGCATAGTGCGCTGCCAAGACCTAAGGTTAGCTCACACAACTGTTGGCAGAGGAGGAGAGCTGGTCTTGTGGTAGCAAGCATGACTTGCCCCCTTTGCTAAGTAGGGCCTGTCCTGTTTGCATATGAATGGGAGACGACATGTGTGAGCATTGTAAGATATTCCCCTTGGAGGATGGGGCTGCTTTGGGAAGAGCATCTGCATGCAGAAGATTCCAAGTTCCCTCCCTGGCATTTCCAAGATAAGGCTGAGAGAGACTCCTGCCTGCAACTTTGGAGAAGCCCCTGCCAGTCTGTGTAGACAATACTGAGCTAGATGAACCTATGGTCTGACCAATGGTATATGGCAGCTCCTTATGCTGCTAAGCACCCAAGCTGAGTAGGGGAAGCTGGGTCTGCTCCCAATTTTAGACCACATGTGTGAAAACATCAAGGCAGGAGGAGGGAGAATGATCATGTACGAGGAAGCAGTTGGGTAAGATGGCTTTTCCTTCTCTCGGTAAAAATCTGGGGACAAAATCTGGGCCGTGCATTTATTTATTTATGGCATTTATATACCGTTTTTCAGGCAGACCTCCCAAAGTGGTTTACATAAAAGATATGCTGGGGCATCTATAGAGCTTCAAAGTTCTGCATTCGGCAGGACAACCCTGAGCAGTGCCGAGAAGATTCTGAAACCAGGGAAGGGCAAGGGGCAGCCTCTTGAGGAGCAAGCTGCCAATCAAGAAAGTAAAAAGCGGGCGTGGAGGGCGCAGGGCTTTGGCAGTAGGACGTAATAGTGGGTCGTGCTGAGTTGGAGTAGAGGGTGGGGCCATAGCTCAGTGTCAAAGCATCTGCTTGGGGAGCAGAAGATCCCCAGTTCAAACCCTGGCAGCAGCTCCAGGTAGGGCTGGGTGAGAGCCATGTCTGAACCCTGGAGAGTCAGGGTAGACAAGCTGCCAATTAATGGTCTGACTCGGTATAAGGCAGCTTGCCTAGCTCAGAGACAGAGCATCTGCTTTGCATGCTGAGGGTCCGAGGTTGAATCCCTGGCAGCATCTCCCGGTGGGGCTGGGAGAGACTCCTGCCCGAAACCTCAGAGAGCTGCTGCCAGTCAGTGTAGACAGTCCTGAGCTACAAGGACCAATGGTCTGACTCAGCACAAGGCAGTTTCCTATGTTCCTAACCCTCAGCCTGCCATGCCATAGTCCAGGATTACAACTCCCATCATCCCAGTCACAATGGGATGTGTATGGGGATGACGGGAGTTGTAGTCCAACAACATCTGGGGATGCAAGGTAGTTTCTTCTCAAAACAAGCCTCAAGCAAGACTAGACTGTGAGCTCTTTTGGGTCAAGGAACTATCTATTTTCTTTTATTATGTACTGTAAGCTGCTTTGGGAATTTGGTACAGAAAAAGCAGTATATAAATAAATAAAACATAACATAACAATAATAATAATAATAATGCAATCCCAGTGGTAAACTGGCACCCTAGGTGCAATTCCAAAAGACCTTGAAGAGCACCTCAACACCAAAGGGGCCACAGAAATCACCACCAGGCAATTACAAAAAGCAACTTTACTGGGAACAGCCTATATTCTGCGACGATATCTATAACAACAGCAACAACACTGATAACAAAATTCAGCCATCCCAGGTCCTTGGGATGGACTCGATGTCTGGATAAAACAAACCAGTCAATAACACCTGTCTGACTGTGTAAACAAGAAATCATCATCATCATCATCTTCCTTAGCTACGGATAAAGATCCCCCGGGGAGCAACAGGTACATACGAAACGGCTGACTATTGAGTCAGGCCACTGGCCCATGTAGCTCAGTATTGTCTACAATGACTGGCAGCCACTCTCCAAAATTTCCAGCAGAGATTTCTCGCAGCCCTACCTGGAGATGCTATCAGGGACCTTCTGGGAATCTGGGATCTTCTGCATGCAACCCAGATGCTCTGCCACCGAGCTACAGCCAAGGACTGCACGCCTGGCATTTCCAAGGAAGCACAACTTGTTGGAAGCGTCCTAGGTCAAGGTTGACATGACCAGCAAACTTGAAGCAGCCACTGGCCCACTCTGAAATACACACACCCTCAACAACTCAAAAAAACCACCCAATTGCTCTCCCCAACCACAGAGTGGGCACCAATTCGAGCCTCACCTTGAACATGGCGGCCTGTGGGCTGCCCAGCTCGAAGAAGGGGGGCTTGCCTGTTGCCATTTCTATGATGGTGCAGCCCAGGGACCAGATGTCAGCTGGCTTGCCATAGCCACGGGGTCCCCTGTCAATGATTTCAGGTGCCATGTACTGCAGGGTGCCTGAGAAAGGAAGGGAGAAGGCCAGAAAATGGTAAGTGGGGCCACACCTCACCACCGGCCAGCCTCGCAAATCAGATTTCCCTCCCTCACATCTGCTTCCCTTCTTGATTGCCTTCAATTACCGACCTTCTTGATTGCCTTCAATTACCCCTGACCTGATTTATTTATTTATTACATTTATATCCCACTCTTCCTCCAAGGAGCCCAGAGCAGTACATACATGGCTATATTTATTCTCACAACAACCCCATGAGGGAGGTGTGAAGGAATGAGGCCTAGACCTCTTGGGTTTCTGTAAATAAGCCCCTGTGTTGTATCATGTATTAATATTCCCAAATCTCTTCTTGTAAATAAGCCCTGATAAATGAATTGTGTCATAATATATTCATAAAACCCTTTTTAAAAATCCTATTGTAAATAGGATTTCTCTGTGCTTGCAAATCCCTGTGACTGGAGAAGGATGGCAGGGTCAGAAGCTCATTCTTGGCTTTCTGTAGTTTCACTTTTGGTTTAGCATTTTGACAGTTGGTTTTGGGAGGAAAAAGAAAGTTCAAGAAATGGAGGAAATTTTTGTTTGTTCTAATTTGGATGGCTTAAAAAACTGTTGGGCCAGAGAAACTGTATATATTGGGAGTGTTTTGAGAGGGAAGTCGGGGAAGTCAACAGAGTCCTGAGAGACAGTCCTGGAAGGTGAATTCAAGAGAATTGGCTGGAGAGTGTCTTGGAAGTCAGAGAAGTCAAGTCTGCTGGAGAGAGAGCTGAAGGCTGAAGAAGACAGAGAGTCCTGGAAGTCAGTCTGCTGGAGGGGGAAACTCAGCTGAAATCACTAAGAAAAAAGAAGAAGAGCCAGGCTGGATTGAGCCCCAAACCTGTGCTGGAATCAGAACCACCCAGCAAGCCAGAAGCTGACCAGACAGCACAGAGGACTCTTGGGTAGGGACCAGTATAGAGTCAGGTAGTAGATGCATTTTTCCATTTTTTATTTTCCCTGACCTGCTCTGTTAATAACTGTTTTAATAACTCCACCCCACACATATAAGCTTTTCCACACTACTGAGTTTTATTTTATTTTTATTTTTTTAGGGGCTGTTGTGGACCCAGCCATACCAAAAGTCCACTTGGTGGCAGGAGTAAAAAGGTTAGGAGGAATAGAGGGCTGTTTCTCCACATGTGCTGGTAGAGGTGGGATCTGTCACCCATGGTAGTGTGGTGGGATAGCTGTTCCTCCACAGGAGGTTAGGCTGAGAAATTAATGACTGGCCCTAAGTCACTCTGTAAGTTTCCTGGTTGATCAGGGATTTGACTGCCTCTTTTATTCTTAGACTGTTCCCCTATCCTCATTTGCCTCATAAAATCTAGAATCTTGTTGCTTTGGATTTGTTTAGCAGGTGATGACCAATGACCAAAATGGAGCTTTCTTTCTTTCTTTCTTTGGGGGGGAGGGGGGGTCTGTGCTGAGAAAAGCTCAATTTTGCAACCTGCATAAATGGTGCATTTTGGTGTTGTTTTAACAATGCCAGGCGTCTGCTTTGTTGGAGGTTCCCCCACTCCCCAAACTGCATCAGGGCTAATACAACTTGGGTCCCTAGATGTTATTAGACTACAACTTCCATCACCCCCTGCTACAATGGGGGGATTGAGGGACCCAAGTTGGAGAAGCCCTTCCCAGCAGAGATAAACTCCATATTGGAAAAAGCATAGTCACATGTGAAAGGCAGCAGGCTCAGGAGGGCTTATTCCTAGAACCTGTTTTCACAGCAGTGCACTGCATAGATTAGAACATGAGAGTTAAATATAAACATGGCTAAGTGTCGGTTCATGGCTCATTTGTTTTAAGAAATGGTAATTTCACAATCATTTCTGTTGCAATTCAGCCAAGTATACGGTATGTCTGCCAGTTTCCCCCTGTATTCTTTTAAAAAAACAAACACCATTTCATTTGCCTTGTAAATAATGACTCAGGAGTTAACTGCCAAAGCATCAATAGCTAAAGGCCACCTCCAGGTTCACCTCTGAACACCAGTTGCTTGGGAGCAATGCCAGGAGAGGGGGCATGCCCTCACCTCTTGCCTGTGGGCTTCCCAAAGGCATCTGGTGGGCCACTGTGGGCAACAGGATGCGGGACTAGTTAGGCCTTGGGCCTGATCAAGCAAGGTCCATCCATCTGTCCTCCATAATTTATTTATTTGGTTTATATGCCACCCTTCCAAAAATGGCTCAGTGCAATTTACATATTACCACTGTGACTGTATTTGGTATAACCTTTGCTCTTGCATTCTGAATTGATCTGCTCACTTATGTGATCTGCTTATATTGATCACTTATATTGATCTGCTCACTTTACAGTGGCTTGATCATGTTCCCTGCTAAGCCTATGATAAAGTGTGGGAGGAAAAAAGAAGCAACAGACATCATTGTTCCCCTGCTAACTGGGCAAAGAGGTACCTTTTAACGTGGTGATTCTCTTTATTTAGTAGGGGGAGAGTAACTGGCCCTATCCACCCCCAGCACAGTACCTCCAGTGACTGTGGCTGGTGTCTATCTTGAGTTTCTTTTTAGATTGTGAGCCCTTTGGGGACAGGGATCCATCTTATTTATTTGTTATTTCTCTGTGTAAACCGCCCTGAGCCATTTTTTGGAAGGCAGTATAGAAATCGAATTAATCATCAATCATCATCGTTGTCGTCATCATCGGGAAATAAAGGAAGAAGGAGCTCTCCCCACAGCCAGACAGACACACCTGACACCCACGGACCACACCTTACCTGTGAATGTCTCCGTGCTGGGGCTGATCCCTGCCAACCGCTTGGAGGTGCCAAAGTCAGAAATTTTCAACACACCGCTGTACGTGTTGATCAAGACGTTGTCTCCCTGCAAACCCAGAAAGTCAAGCCACTGCTTTGGAGAGCTGAATGTCCCCTATCCAGACCCAGCACAGCATCCCTCCAGTGGCTGTTGCTGGTATCTGCCTTACGTTTCTTTTTAGATTGTGAGCCCTTTGGGGAGAGGGATTCATCTTATTTATTTATTATTTATCTATGTAAACCGCTTTTGAAACTTTTGTTGAAAAACGATATATAAATGGTGGTTGTTGTTAAGAGCAGAGGGTTTCCTTCACCCACCTGAACAGAAGGAAAGCAGAGGCAGCCCCCCCAAAGCAATAAAATAAAATCTAGGAGGATTAAAACCTCAGACTGGAGCTCAGCAGTGGAAATGGACTGTAGCCCTAGGATGTGCCTGGCATGTTTTGAAAATGATCTTCTTTAAAAGCACTGTGAATGGTGTGAAAATCAATGCTACTAAATGTGAAGATGAATTGGTAAATAAAAATCTTGCAGTGGAGAGCATTTATTTTATTAATAGCTTGCGTCCAGGGTGCTTAAGAGAGCGCCTGCTTTGTCATGAACCCAGACACCTATTAAGATAATCTGGAGAGGTCCGGTTACAGTTGCCATCAGCTCATTTGGTGGCGACCCAGTACCTGGCCTTCTCTGTGGCTGCCCAGGGGCTTTAGAATATGCTCCCTTTCAAAATATGACCATCTCCGATTGCTTTTAGGAAGACCCTCAAGATGCACGGGGCCACATGTCTATTTTTTATTTACACAGTCAGACAGGTGTTATTGACTGATTTGTTTTATCCAGACATCGAGTCCTTCCCAAGGACCTGGGATGCCAGAATTTTATTGTCAATGTTGTTGCTGTTGTTATAGATATCGTCGCAGAATATAGGCTGTTCCCAGTAAAGTTGCTTTTTGTAATTGGCTGATGGTGATTTCTGTGGCCCCTATGGTGTTGAGGTGCTCTTCAAGGTCTTCTGGAACTGCACCCAGGGCGCCAGTTACCACTGGGATTCTTTTGGTCTTTTTCTGCCACAGCCTTTCAATTTCAATTTGTAGATCTTTGTATTTTGTGATTTTTTTCTATCTCTTTTTCTTCTGTTCTGCTATCCCCTGGTATTGCTATGTTGATTATTTTAACTTGTTTTTCTTTCTTCTCGACTACAGTTATATCTGGTGTATTGTGTGGCAGGTGTTTGTCTGTTTGTAGTTGGAAGTCCCATAATATTTTTACATCTTCATTCTCTTCAACTTTTTCAATTTTATGGTCCCACCAATGTTTGGCTACAGGTAGCATGTATTTTTTGCAGATGTTCCAGTGTATCATCCCTGCTACCTTGTCATGCCTTTGTTTGTAGTCAGTCTGTGCGATCTTTTTACAACAGCTAATTAGGTGGTCCACTGTTTCATCTGCTTCTTTAGAAAGGCAGCACTTGCTGTTTGTTGTTGACTTTTCGAGTTTTGCTCCTATTGCATTTGTTCTTAGTTCCTGTTCTTGTGCAGCCAGTATTAAACCCTCTATTTCTTTCTTCAAGTTGCCATTCTTAAGCCATTGCCAGGTCTTGCTGATGTCTGATTTTCCACTTATATTGTGCAAATATATTACTACTACTACTACTACTACTACTACTTTACACAGTTGGACAGGTGTTATTGACTGGTTTGTTTTATCCAGACATCGAGTCCTTCCCATTATTATTATGTTGTTGTTGTGGTGGTGGTGGTATTTATTCAAGGCATCCTCGAAGCAGATGGTTTTTCACAGTGCATTGGGCATATTGTAGGTGGCAACAAATCTTCATTTGTGAGCACCAGGCTGAGGTTCTGCCCCTTGCTTTGGCTCTTTGCATTTCATCCCCCACTGTCTCAGATCTGCAATGCTGCTCAGCACACACATCAATACAGACAGCCCACTCTAGGACAGCTCTCACCTTGATGTCCCTGTGGACAATCTGGTTGTCATGCAGGTAGCACAGCCCCTCTAGGATTTGCTTGGTGTAGAACACAATAGTTGTCTCATTGTCCTTCAGGGGACCCCACATGGAACGCAGAAGAGAGGACAGGCTCCCTGTATGGCAAAAGAATTTTAGTTAGGTTGCTGTGTGTTACATTTCTAACCCACCTTTCTTCTATGGTGGATCTGAGATGACAAGTCCTGGGGGAAAAACTTGGAAGGCGGGGGACAGGAACCATTTTCCCAACCAACCCCCGTCCCCTCCAGTCTTCACATCTCTAGATGGATCTCAAAGCAGTATATACGGGGTTTTCAGGAGGTCTCCCATCCAAGCATTAACCAGATCTAGACCCACTTAGCTTCAGCAAGCTGGTTGTATCACATGCTTTAGGACCATGTCCTGGACATGATAGTCTCAAACTGCAGCCCTCTGGCAGATGTTGGTTTACAGTTCCCATCAGCTCTGATTGCTGGCCATTGTGACTGGGGATGATGAAAGTTGTAGTCCAAAAAGTGCTGGAGGGCCACATTTTGAGACCCTTACAGAGGATCTCAGTTACCCCTGCTAACTGAGCAAAGATACGCCTTTTAAAGTGACAATACTCTTAAAATTAGCAGGGGGAGAGCAACTGGCCCTCTCCATCCCCAGCACAGCATCCCTCCAGTGGCTGTTGCTTGTATGTGCCTTTTGTTTCTTTTTAGATTGTGAGCCCTTTGGGGGCAGGGGACCATCTTAATTTATTTTTCTATGTAAACCACTTTGAGAACTTTGGTTGAAGAGTGGTATATAAATATTCATCGTAGTAGTAGTAGGATGGATGATGATGACCTCTATAACAGGCAGCCTGCAGGCGAGATCTGACTTCCAAAAACCAATTCTCTGCTTCTATCACATGGCAATGAAAGTCTGGTTTTACAAGCCTGCCCAATAATTCACTCAGAAAGACAAACAACCACCTTGGCTAGTCCCTTTCCTCTGGGATTAGGAAGAACTACTGCATCAGAACATGTGGCTTCCATAGGAACATAGGAAGCTGCCTTCTAACCAAGCCAGACCCTTGGTCTATCTAGCTCAGTATTATCTACACTGACTGGTAGCAGCTCACCAAGGTTTCAGAAAGGAGTCTTCCCAACCTTACCTGGAGATGCTGGTAGGGATTGAATCCGCAGCCTTCTGCATGCAAAGCCAATGCTTTTCCAGTTCTTCCCCAAATATGTGTATGTGGCCTACTAACCAGCAATTGCATAGGAAGCTGTCTTAGACTGAGTCAGACCACTGGTACATCTAGCTCAGGATTGTCCACACCATTTGGTCTTTCTCAGCCCTCCCTGGAGATGCTGCCAGGGATGGAACCTGGGACCTTCTGCATGCAAAGCAGATGCTCCGCCACTGAGCATTTCCCAGCTCCCATTCTCTTGTTCCTTCCCTCCCACTTCCAGTAATGCATGGTTTCTCTCCTCAACATGATAAATAGAGATACAAGCCCGATTCAGACATCACGCTATACATTGTACGGACGTCTGCACATGTGTTTGTGTGAATGACTGCATGTGTGTTCATTTAAAATTTGAACCTGGAAACAGACCCTTCAAATGCACGGTACAGACAGGATGTGTACTTCTGTACCTGCCTTTAGCATCACAAGTGAATGGCTGTATCTGTGTACAATGTACTCTCGTTGAACAAGTGCTAAACGATGGGCCTACAGAGGAGGCCCATCAGGTAGGGATGTGCCCACAGTGGCTTGGGCAGTTGCAGGTGGGCCGGTGATTGGTTCTTTTAAAAACCAGGTAAGCAGGAGCTTACCTGCTCCCCACCACTTTCCCGGTTGTGGCACTTGCTTTCCAAAAGGCTGCGTGCTGCCTTTGGAAAGCAAGCGTTGCACCTGGAAAAGCTGTGGGGCAGCATAGGAGCAGGTAAGGTCCTGCTTGCCTGGTTTTTTAAGGAACCGATCCCCAACCCCCCAAAACCAGTTGGTATGCAGGCTTCTGAGCCGGTTTGGCACTTCCCTAAGGAGGCACTGAAACAGTTCAGGCACATCCC
Organism: Hemicordylus capensis; assembly: GCF_027244095.1. NCBI lineage: Eukaryota > Metazoa > Chordata > Lepidosauria > Squamata > Cordylidae > Hemicordylus > Hemicordylus capensis. Next base: position 12,201,713 of record NC_069663.1, read on the forward strand.
CACCATCAGCTCATCACAATTCAAGAGAGCATCTTCCACCAACTGACCTCCAGGCACCTCCTCCATGAAGATCTTGAGGAAGCCATCCTGACTGACAGAGCCCAGATAGCGGACAATGTTCTTGTGCTTCAGACGCTTGTGGAGAGCAATCTCTTCATGAAGGGGCTGTGAGTACCTGAGGAGGAAGAGGTGTGGTGGTTAATGAAAGAACGGCTTCCTCTCCAAGGGTCCTGCCGAGGAGAACAGCCGAGGGGATTCAGGGTGTGTCTCTGCAACGGCACCCCAGAGCTCACGGGAAGCAAATCCCACCTTCCCTCTTCTTTTCGCCCACGCAGAGTGGTCTTGCCGCACTCCTCCCTGCTTCTCGCAGCTCCTGCTAGCTGAGCAAAGATGCCCCTTTTTAAAGCGGTGATTCTCTTTATTGAGCAAGAGGAGAGCAACTGGCCCTATCCGTCCCCAGCACAGCATCCCTTTAGTGGCTGTTGCTGGTGTGTCTCTTGCATTTCTTTTTTTAGATTGTGAGCCCTTTGGGGACAGGGAGCCATGTTATTTATTTATTTATATCTATGTAAGCCACTTTGGGAACTTCTTTTGAAAAGCAGTGTGTAAATATTTGTCATATTTGTATACCTGCTGTCCCGCTCCGGGATCTCCTTGATGGCAATGCGCACCTGGTTGCTGAGGTCTCGGCCGGCATAAACCACCCCATAGGTGCCTTTACCCAGGATCACCTTGTCACCGGCTTCTGTGAATTCGTAGTGGTACTGTGCAAGGCAAAGAGAGTTCGGAAACTGCAAGACCCTGCCTGGAGATGCAGCAGTCGCTCTTGTCCCTGTTGCCTGCCATTCTCACATACCCACTCAGGGCTCTCTCTAACTTTTGCAGGGCCCAGGAAGAAATTAAGTTTGCGGGCGTTCCCCAATGAATCAATGATGTTCTGGCCCCGGCAGATCTAGAAGTTCCTCCGTTGCAGGGTGGAGAGCTGGTCTTGTGGTAGCGAGTGTGAACTGTCCCCTTTGCTAAGCAGGGTTTGCTTTGGCTTGCATTTGGATGGGAGACTATATTCTCCTTAGAGGATGGGGTCATAACTCAGTGGTAGAGAACTGCTTGCATGCAGAAGATCCTAGGTGCAGTCTCTGGCACCTCCAGGCAGGGCTGGGGGAAACTCCTGCCTGAAAGCTTGGAGAAGCCACTGTCGGTCAGTGTAGACAGCAGTGAGCCAGATTAGACCAAGGGTCAGATTCAGCATAAGGTAGTCTTCTATGTTTGGGATGGGGCTCTAATAACTCAGTGGCAGAACATCTGATTTGCATGCAGAAGGTCCCAAGTTCAATCCCTGGCACCATCTCCAGGTAGGGCTGGGAAAGATTCTTGCCTGGAACCTTGCAGAAGCTGCTGCCGGTCAGTGTTGATGGACCAATGGTCTGGCTTGGTATAAGGCAACTTCCTATGCTCCTTACTGCTCTGCTGCAGCATGGAGCCTTCTTAAGCACAGGGCCCTGAGTGTCTGCTCCCTTAGCACCCACTTGAGGCAGCCCTGCACTCGCCTTTCACTAGGAGCTGAGAAAACCAGCAGCCAAGTCACACTCCTGGCACAAAGTCTCTCCTTCCCCGAACTTACCTCCAGCACCTCTGGAGTGCTGCAGCTGTTCCCTTCTTCTCCTGCTTGTGCCATGAAAGAGTGAGCCAGGTCGCAAAACCTAAGCAACAGGGGGAAAGCCTTAGAGAACACTCTGCAGCTCACTTAAGCAACCTTCTTAAACAGAAGTGGAGATCTGGTCTTGTGAACAGTCCCCTTTGCAAGTGTGAATGGTCAGCTTTGCTGAGCAGGGTCTGCCCCGGTTTGCATTTTAATGGGAGAGCACTGTATGGAATTCCCCTAAGCGGGTGGGGCCGCTCTGGGAAGAGCACCTGCCTACTTACATGGAGAAGGCTCCAAGTTCCCTCCCTGGCAGCATCTCCAAGATAGGACTGGGAGAGACTCCTGCCTGCAACCTTGGAGAAGCCGCTGCCGGTCTGTGTAGACAATACTGAGCTAGATGGACTTATGTGCTGACTTGGCAGAAGGCAGCTTCCTATGCAACCTTTCAGCAGTGGTTCAGTGTCAGAGACAAGGGTGTAGCAAGTTTGGTGGTGGCCCCAGGACAGAGGCTGCCGTTGCCAAGCTTGCTATCCCACAACGGCCACGCCCCTTCCCCGTGTCAGCGCGCCATCACTGCTTCTTCCCTTTGGGCCCGGCACTCACCAGCGGCAATGGTGCTGCGTGGGGAAGTACAGCTGGAAATCCTCTGCTGTGTGCACGACATACAGAAAGCAGCACCGCTCATCACACTTGGAGATACTGACAAGAAAAAGATGGACACAGAGGAAGGAAAGGGTCAGCAGCCCCTTCTCATTAGCCCTGGCCTGTACCCTTCCAGTGGTCCCTCTAACAGGGATTCCCAGATGTTGCTGACTACAACTCCCATAATCCCCAGCTGCAACGGCTTTGCTTGGGGGTTATGGGAGTTGTAGTCAACGTCTGAGAACCCCTGTTAGAGGGAACACTGGTCATAGCTCAATGGAGCGGCATCTGCATTCTTGCATGCAAAAGGTCCCAGGTTCCATTAGTAGGACTCATCTCTGTGAGATTCATATCCATGTACGGCTGGGAAAGGAGAGCTGGTCTCGTGGTAGCAATCATGAATGGTCCCCTTTGCTAAGCAGGGTTTGCCTGGTTTGCATTTGAATGGGAGACTACATATGAGCACTGTAAGGTATTCCCCATAGGGCATGAGGTCATAGCTCAGTGGAAGAGCATCTGCATGCTTGCAGAAGGTCCCAGGTTCACTCCCCGGCAACTCCAGGTAGGGGCGAGAGAGACTCCCACCTGAAACCTTGGAGAACTGCTGCCAGTTAGTGTAGACAATATTGAGTTAGGTGGACCAGTGGTCTGATTTGGTAGAAGGCAGCTTCCTAAATTTGATCATCCTTCAAAAGATTTAGCATATACACTATGTGCTAGAAGGCTTCTTGTTGACTTTGCTTCCTATTTGGAGGGAAATTTTGGTATGGAGGAATCCCCGCCTGCTAGTGGACAACAAGGTGGATACTTGAGATTCTCGGCAAGGCACCATTTTTCCAGGTAAAGCAACGTTGCTTCTGAATATTCTGGGTGTTCGAAAACCGGCATCTTAATCTCCGTTTGTGGTTAAATGCATACAACTGGCAGTGTCAAGGATGCAAGGAAAAATGAACTGGCGTGCCATTGGGTCCCAACCAGTGTTCCCTCTAACAGGGATTCCCAGATGTTGTTAACGACAACTCCCAGAATCCCCAGCTCAAATGGATTTTGCCTGGGGATTATGGGAGTTGTTGTCAACAACATCTCGGAATTCCTGTTAGAGGGAACACTAGTCCCAACCAGAGGACTTTCCTCAGCTTCCACAGCAAGTGAGACGAATCCTCTCAGAAGAGAGGAGGAAAAGGCAGCATCTCTCCCTCCTCCTGACTGGCCAACTAGGCATTCAGGCCAGCCCTCCCTTAGCCTGTCTGACAGGATCTGCAGCGAAGGAAATGCTGGCTGACTCTTGGCGGCAGCATCTCCCCTGCCTGCCAATGGCAACGCCACCTAAAACATCCTGAGGGGGCCCCAGAAGAGGCAAGCTGCATCCCACATATCAGATTTCTGAAACAGAAACAAGGAGGCAACGGGGGGGGGGGTGCTTACCCCTTTGCCTCCCCTAGAGCCACCCTTGCCGGATGCCATCGGAAGTGGTACAGCCCAGACACTGATTTAGCACCTCAAAGAGGTCCCAGTTCCCAGGAATGCATGAGAGAAGGGGAAGCTAACCCCAAGAAGCACCAGCCTAGAAGCACCAGCCCAAACCCAAGCAACATTGAGCGTTGAAAAATGATCACCTGACTCCACGGATAGAAGAATCTGGAAATGTCCAGGTGGAAATTCCTTCCTGTAGAGACCAAAATGATGCTAAAAACAACCAAAAGCCTGGCGGCAGCAATGACAAAATCTCAATAAAAGCCCAGGCAGGCAGAACCCACTGGAGACAGCCAGAAGAGAGTGACTGGCCACAACGTTCTAGCTGCATATATCTAAAATCACATATCTAGTGATTCGCTTATATTAGGTAGGAGGAGAGCAACTGGCCCTATCCAACCCCAGCACAGCATCCCTCCACTGGCTGTTGCTGGTGTCAACCTTATGTTTCTTTTTAGATTGTGAGCCCTTTGGGGACAGGGCACCATCTTGTTTTATTTACTTTTTCTATGTAAATCTCTGTGATAATTCCTGTTGAAAAGCAGTATATAAATAGCAGTAGTAAGTAAGTAAGTAAGTAAGTAAATAAATAAATAGTAGTAGTAGTAGAAGTAGCAGTAGTAGGCATACCTCCTCCAGGGAGCCAATGTGGCTCAGAGTCACAGATCTCTTCGCCTCTTGGTTGCAGACACTCAGGTGAGATGGCTGCAGCACTCTGCCCATCTCCAGAATCAACACCTGCACAGAATGGAAGGATGATAGAACCAGTTTTATGGACTCTCTCTGGACCCAGGGCTGGCCAGGCAGTGGCTGGAGGCAAGAACTTTGCACCAGCAAAGGCCGGCTGCAAATGGAGAGGTTCTGTAGGAGGCAGGAGTCCTATCCCTTCCTAGAGCTCAGGCTGGTCCTGAGCTGGCCTTCCCCTCCTCCTGAGTAGGCTCATCGAGCGGCAGGCCTTGTGCAGCCAGGCAAACACTTCCTCTCCAGTGTTGGGAGTTCTGCCCTGGCGTGGCATTGCCTCTGCTCCTGGCATCCCAGGAGAGTTGGAGAAAGACAGGAAGCTGGGGGGGGGGGCACCAGGTCCCCAGAACTCTAGGGCTCCTCTGAGATAGCAACTACAGGAAGGGCAACAAGATTCAGCTTCTCAGGATCTGTTGGATCCAGGGCAGACGCTCCCGCCCTCTAGACTGGTACTCCAAATGTTCTGAACTACAACTCCCATCATCCCTAGCCACAGTAAATGGCAGCTGGTAATTTCCGGCCACCATTTTGTGTTTCTGACCGCCTCAAAATGTCATCTTTTTTAAAAACCCGGAAAAGGAAGGGATTTTCAGCCAATTTGGAGGCATTTGGGGTCACAGTGCAACTCAGGGGGAGCAGCTAAGGTGGTAGGCAGCTTCCCCCCCCCCCACGAAATTCGATTTTTTTTTTTTTTTGAGGTTTTCCTCAAACTGGGAACCTAATCAATTCCATATCAACGATTGATGTATAGAACAGAACCCCTGCGAATATCGAGGTCCTCCTGTATTTAATTCCTTGAACTTTTATAGAAGTGTAATCTACACAGAATGGCTTTGCCAGGCCTCACCTACTAGTATACAATATTATTCTATTTTTATAACTATATTTGAATTTTAAATATTAGTAATTATAGAATGATTTATATGTTATTATATACTATTCATACCAGGTATTTAGTAGTTGTAGTTAATTTTTTATACTGATATCTTTGTTACATTATGTATTTTATATTTTCCAGGACAAATTTATATGGTATGTTACTATGCTTCATATATAGCTTGCTGTCTTTTAATATTTGATATTTAAACCTATCTGATTATATCTAACTGTAATATTTAATTCAAGAGTATCAAACTGCAGCTCACCAGCTGTTGTGAACTACAACTCCCATTATCCCCAGCCACAATGGCTGAAAGGGATAGTGGGAATTGTGATCCCACATTTGGGAACCCAAATCTGGGAACCTCTTGTGGTTCCCACTTGAAAGGCTTCTCAGAAAAGGAGGAACCTGAGGAGGGATTTTAAGGCAGAGAAAAGAACACCCCTACAATTTGCTCTGTTCCCGGAACTTTGGACTTAACAAATTTAAAAAATGAGTGGGGGAAAAGATCTTCCAAGACTCGAGTGCTCTCTAAAGTGAGCCACCACTATAAAGGCTGCCCTGAATTTTGTTCAGTTTAAGGGAAGGAACACGAAAGAGCAGCTTGGACAGGAAGAGCTTTGCTGTCAGGAAGTGGAACTTCCCTAAGACTCTGACTCTGCAACCCTGCTGCAAGGAGCTGAAATTAGTCAGCTCAGACTTTGCATGCATGCATCAGGTTCCATCTCTGGCATCCCTTAAAGCCAGGGTTCTCAAACCTGGGTTCTCAGACACTGAACTACAACTTGCATCCTCCTCAGCCACAATGACCAAAGACCAAGGTCTGGGGACAGTGGTGTTCTTGCCCCTGGACTTCGGGGTTGAAGTCCATGGCCTCCACGGCCTTCGGGGGGCCCCAAATCCTCTTTAGTCTGTGTGCTCACCCAGTGGAGCATAATTATGCTTAATTTGCAAACAAACCCTGCAAGTGGAGAACTAGCATACCAGAAAGACAATTATGGGTCCGGGCTTCATCTTGATGTGCTAGACTTCCACTTGCAATGATGTTTCTCCCTCCCTCCCTCATGCACATGTACACACACACACACATACACACCTTTAAAAGTGTGATTCCCCCACCTGAGTCAGAAGTAGTAATGTCCATTCTACTGATTCTACTAATCCATTCCAACAGGACAGGAGAGAACCAAGAGTGTAGCAGAGGGGCAGGTAGGGGGCAAGGCCAGGTAGCTCAGAAGAGGCTTTGCTAAAGAAGAGGTTGCCAGTGTGGCCAACACTCACTGCCACCTTACCAGACACTGCTCGGTGGAGATGAAGGGTTGGCAGGACTCCATCAAGAACCCCAGCCAGAAGTCAACTAGCTCCTGCTTGGGGGACCATGTGTCTGGCTCAGTCTTGAAGTGACTGTATATGATGTAGGTCTCCTTGATAGAAACCAGGTACCTGCACCAACAAGGAGAAAAAGAGAGATCTTAAAACAAGTCCTCCCAGGTAGTAAAGAGCCAGCCAGGGGAGACTGCTCACCCCCTGCACAAATGGGGCGTGTGTGTTTGATTCCTCAAATGTAAGCAGGGGCCCCAACTGGATCAGAAACCCGACTGTGGGGAAAGGGGGCTTTGCCCCTCTCCAGCCCCGGTCTGAATCTCCCCCACCATCCACAACTGTGATTTGATCTGAAAGAAAAGGTCCCATGGCTGCCAGTAGCAGCTGCAGGAGGTCGGGATCTGGATCACTCGGAGTGGATGCACACGCTCATATCCTGACCGTGTGGGGCTTGGGCCGATCGGCAGACATAGCCCCAACTGACCCTCTGTGTGTCTTTATTTCTAGTTAGTTATTTCATAAAACACATCCCAAACTCATCCCACCTTACCTAAAACTCATCCCAAAGCAGTTTACATAAGTTAAAACACCATAAAATCCCATTAAAATGCCATTAAAATGTTAATTACACACAATAAAAACTATTTTTAAAAAAACCACAAAGCAGCAACAATAAAAAGACAGAGCAGCAGAGGAGAGCAGAGGGACTGGCAATCCCAAGGGGTAAAAGTCTGAACAAATAAAGAAGTTTTTAGTTGTTTTCTAAAAGCAGCCACAGACATCAGAGAGAGGACATCCCTCGCCCTGGGAGAGCATTTCAGAGTCCGGGGGCAACAACAGAGAGGGCTGCACGCACAACAATCACACATGCACGACAATCGAGGCTCCCTCAGTATTGGCATGTGGTGCAAAGCCCTCTCTGACTACCTTGTTGGACGGACTTCCATTCATATGAAAGTTGTCCGTGTCCTGTTTTATGTTAGAGCTCCAGTGCAAGACAGAAATGATCTGCCCCTCAAAAATCTGCCCTCCCCATCACATAGGAAACTGCCATATACTGAGTCAGACCATTGGTCTATCTAGCTCAGTATTGTCTTCACAGACTGGCAGCGGCTTCTCCAAGGTTGCAGGCAGGAATCTCTCTCCGCCCTCTCTTGGAGATGCTGCCAGGGAGGGAACTTGAAACCTTCTGCTCTTCCCAGAGTGGCTCCATCCCCTAAGGGGAATATCTTGCAGTGCTCACACATCAAGTCTCCCATTCATATGCAACCAGGGCAGACCCTGCTTAGCTATGGGGACAAGTCATGCTTGCTACCACAAGACCAGCTCTCCTCTCCTGCTCACCCATTTCTCCTGCTCACCTCCAGCTATGAACAGCCAGTTCAATCCCCCACCCACAAGACAGAGAAGGGTCCGAGCTCACACCACATACCAAATAGGAGCATTGAGCTTGTAAAGTTTCTCTGAGGCCTGGATGATTTTGTCCATCTCTCCAGCCAAGATGCTTGCACCCAGGTAAAACCCCACATCCCAGTAATACTGCATCTTCTGCAAGCAGCCCTTCCGGCCTAGGAGGCAACTCAGCTTCATGCCTTGGAGAAGGAAGGAAGAACAATTTGCTAGGAATGAAACCTATCTTGGTGTGGGAGTCAGGGATTTCTCAGAAAAATTGTTATTTGCATTTCAGATAAACAATAGAACTGAACTTAAAAGGTGCTTGCAAGAATTAAGAAAAAAAATCAAATTTATACTAATTTGAGTTCCATCTCTGCAACTTCACACACACACACACACACACACACACACACACACACACACACACACACTCCAGCAGCACACAATCTGTGGACTGGTATCTTCACCAGCAGCTCCTTCCTAGCCTTCCTTCTATGGAAGAGCCTGAAACCTGGACTACATAATCAACCATCCCCCCCACATTCCCCCATACCAACATATTCCTAACTATACTGCATTTTTGTACGGATTTTAATTGTAAGCCACTTTGGGAACCAACCTTGGCTGAAAAGCAGGTTAGAAGTGTAAGTAAATATTTACACCCCTCATCAGCCAAAATTTAGGTTATAGCTCTAAAAAAATTTTTTTGCAGAATGATGGGGAAAGCAGTAGCATCCTTTTCACCTCCAAACCCACCCACCCCAAAGTCCTATTGTGGGATGCAATGGGAACAATCCTGCACCTATCTGCCGGAGCTGTGAGGACGTCTCAAACTTGTGCCCAGCAGCTATGAGGAAGACAACCGAGTTAATCCCAGCGTGAAGACTTGGCTCCGTTGAAAAGGCCTTGTGGTACCTGGGAAGTGAAAAGCATTCAGAAATGTCAAACCTGAAAATGAACAAGACGGTTGGCATACTTGGCCATTTTAAAAGTGAACCTGGGTCCAGGACCCCTCAAACTCAGAGTACAAATAGGAGGTGTTCTGCTATACATGACTGGCATATAACTGTATATAGTATATGCACAGAACTTTTAAGTGAATGTATGTGCATTGGACATAACATGTGAATAGGTCTAAATTCAGCATATCTTCCAACTGCCCCTGTTTACCAGGTACAGTTTACCATAGTTCAAGGTCAGAGCCTCTGCTTTGGATGCAGAAGGTCCCAGGTTCAGTCCCAGGCAGCATAAGAACATAAGAACAGCCCTGCTGGATCAGGCCCAAGGCCCATCTAGTCCAGCATCCTGTTTTGCACAGTGGCCCACAAGATGCCACTGGAAGCCACAGGCAGGAGTCGAGGGTATGCCCTCTCTCCTGCTGTTACTCCCCTGCAACTGGTACTCAGAGGCATCCTGCCTTTGAGGCTGCAAGTGGCCCACAGCCCTCTGACTAGTAGCCGTTGATAGATCTCTCCTCCATGAAGTTATCCAAACCCTTCTTAAAGCCATCCAGGTTGTTGGCTCTCACCACATCTTGTGGCAGAGAATTCCACAAGTGGATTATGCGTTGTGTGAAAAAGTACTTCCGTTTGTTGGTCCTAGATTTCCCGGCAATCAATTTCCAGGTAGAAAATTCCGGCATCTCCAGGTAGGGCTGGGAGAGACTCCTGCCTGAAATCTTGTATGGCTCCTGTCAGTCAGCATAGACCAGGGGAGTCAAACTGTGGCCCTCCTTGAGTTCCATAGGAGAAAGGAAGCACAGAAGTGTAAGAGCCACACCATGCTTTTGGGGGATGGGGCCGTAGCTCAGTGGCAGAGAATCTGCTTTGCATGCCGGAGGTCCCCAGTTCAATCCCTGGCAGCAACTCCAGGCAAGGCTGGGAGAGACTCCTGCCTAAATGCTTGGAGAGCCACTGCCTGTCAGTGTGTAGATAATACTGAGCTAGATGGACCAAGGGTCTGACTCGGTATAAGGCAGCTTTCTATGCAATCTCTATTTTCACGTTCCTGTGCAATTTCTATTTTCTGCTACTTATCCAAATCACTGCCCTATTTTGTTCTTTGGGGAGTGCCTTTTAAGAACACTTTGCTACCTAATGGTGCAGCGAGGAAATGACTTGATTAGCAAGCCAGAGGTTGCTGGTTCGAATCCCCACTGGTATGTTCTCCAGACTATGGGAAACACCTATATCGGGCAGCAGCAATATAGGAAGATGCTGAAAGGCACCATCTCATACTGCGTGGGAGATGGCAATGGTAAACTCCTCCTGTATTCTACCAAAGACAACCACAGGGCTCTGTGAGCACCATGAGCCGACACTGACTCGATGGCACACTTTACCTTTACTTTGCTCCAGCTTCAGTTCTGTCCCTACCACACAAGCCTACATCATGCCTCTTATTAATAATAATAAGCCATCATTACAAGACAGGCTTAATCCAGAAGTGGACCAGAAGCAGTCCTTTTATCTTTAAAAATCAGCTGCAGGGACACAAATCTGGGCCAGGAGTGTGGCATGCAGTGAGTAGAGGAGATTACACTTCCCCCCTGCGCAGTTTCTGTGCAGAAAATCTGACCCCCTCCAAACTGCCAAGTAATCTTCTACTTCCACCCCCAACATACAAGTGGAGATGGGGGAGGATCATCAGTGAGTAGGGAGAGAAATCAGTGGGGGAAATAGAGGGGGCGGGGAGTTTGGAGATGGGAGGATTGGTAGAGATCTGGGAAGATCAGAGAGATGGGCAGGATGTCAAGAGATGGGGAGAAAGATCAGAAGTGAGAGAATTGGCAGGAGGTGGGGGGTCAGCCCAGGGCCCTGGGGAGAAGGGGACTGGACTAGCCGTGGAAACACAGACCCCTAGGAAGCTGTCTTATATCAAATCAGACCATTGGTGGTCCATCTAGCTCAGTATTTACACTGACTGGCAGCATCTCTTTCAGGCAGGAGTCTCTCCCAGCCCTACCTGGAGATGCTGCCAGGGATTGAAACCGGGACCTTCTGCATGCTCTACCACTGAGCTATGGCCCCATTCCCAAAAGGCTCTTATTGGTTTATTACACTTCTATGCGACCTTTCTTCTATGGAATTCAAGGTGGTTTTATGGGGTTCCCACCCAGGAAGTCTCCCATCTGACTACTGACCAGAATCACACCTGTTTAACTTCAGCAAGGTTACTGCATCATGTACCTTTACACCACACTCTGGGACTGTCCTGAGAAACACATTCACACCAGTGTTCCCTGTAATACGGATTCCCAGATGCTGTTTGGTTTTTAAAAAAATATTAAATCTTTATTAATTTTAACAATAATCATTCAAAACACATTAAACAAATATGGACTTCCCGCTCACACCTCCTCATGAATCACCAACTATAGAATTGACCCTTGCTATAGTAATAATTCAAAACATAGATTTAAACCTTACAAACACGATTTTGATCTACTCAACCTGCTAATATTACTAAATTTCAAACCCTGTTGTAAAATCAATATTAGGAAAATAGTTCTTTAAATACAATCAGAATGGTTTCCAATCTTCTTTAAAACATTCTACGGATTCCCAGATGCTGTTGACTACAATTCCCATAAGTCTGAGCCAAAAGCCTATAGTCAAGTCTCTGGGAACCCTTGTTACAGAAAACACTGGTTTACACCCTCAACCAAGATTCAGAAACCTAGGAACAGCAGCCCAAGAAGGGCCCGTTCAGCCCTGCCACAGGGATTCCTTTAATTCCTCACCAATAAAAGGCCTGGTCTCTCTTCTCAGCATCAGTGAAGCCAGAAGCAATGAACATATCCTTGTAGATGCGTCCACACATGCAGTAGAGGTCAGGCGCTGACCCTGCAGGCCTTTCCACCAGCGGCAAGAGGACAGAGAGCGCCTTCTCGCGGTCACCAGGCTGGTTCCGCCTGCAAATACATCACACGCTGAGAGCTGACCCGAAAATCCCCTCCCAATCTATTCACCAAATTCTCAGCCAGCAAAACTGATGGGGCCGGGCAATTTTTCAAGGGGACCTACAAAACTGGCCCTTCCCACCTCCATGGAAGTGCTGGATTGTCTTTGAGCTGAAACCCGTGTCCAGGGCATGAGTAGAGATTAGCCAGTGGCTCTAGCTGTCACTATGTATCGGGGACAACCCCTATTTCTGGAATCTGTCCCCAGTAAATCACTGTCCCTACTTTTGCCTCTTGGGAAATTGTTCCTTCCCCACCATGTGAATAGCTAGAGTTTATTTATTTAGTCAATTTATATACCGCCCTTCCTAAAGTGGCTCAGGGTGGTTTATATTAAAATTAAAAACTCATAATAAAACAGTTAAATAATAATAATTTTAATGACCAGCTTAAAATTCAAAATTTAAACTAGATATTGTTGAAAGCCAGGCTAAAAAGATGGGTCTTGAAGGCTCTCCTGAAGGCCTCCAAGGAAGATAGTCCTCTTTTAACAACGGGGAATGCGACCCACAACCTGGGGCAACGAGAAGGTCCAATCCCAGGTTGCCACCTCTGCAAAGCACCAGTGGGTCCGAGTCCCATTACTAGGACAAGAGCAGCCACGTCCCATCCTTAGCTCAGGCCCCTCTGCGGCTGCCAGGACCTTGTGTCCAGTCCTACGAGCTGATACCTCAACACAGCTGTGCCTAGGAACCTGGACACTAGGTACACCACTGGGGTGTACCACTGCCCACAAGGCATCAAGGGAAGCCCGGCAATGGCCGGGAAGAGGGACCCACACCTGCTAAGCCAAGGTCCTTACCTGTCAAGAGCAAAGGCATAGTGGAAACAGATGTTGTGCTGCTCAGCCACGCTGCAAGTGGGCAGGGCCTGCAGAGTCTCCACCAGGGTGATGATGGCGTCACAGTCCTGCCAAGACATCAAACAGAGCCGCGTTGCAGGCAAACACAGGGACATAGGAAACTGCCATATACTGTACTGAGTCAGACCAGTTGGTCCATCTAGCTCAGTATTGTCTTCACAGACTGGCAGCGGCTTCTCCAAGGATGCAGGCAGGAGTCTCTCTCTCAGCCCTATCTTGGAGAAGCCAGGGAGGGAACTTGAAACTTTCTGCTCTTCCCAGAGCGGCTTCATCCCCTGAGGGGAATATCTTGCAGTGCTCACACATCAAGTCTCCCATTCAGATGCAACCAGGGCAGACCCTGCTTAGCTATGGGGACAAGTCATGCTTGCTACCACAAGACCAGCTCTCCTCTCCTCTCAGACACAGCCTTCTGCCACACCCAAACCCAGTTCTACCCAGATCCCACCACAACTCCTTCTCGGCTTGGTATGAATCAGTGCAGTTTGCAAAGCATAGCAAGGGTAACAGAGATTTGGGGAGCAGCCCACTGAACTACCATCAGTGGGGAGGTACAGGCACCATGTGGAACCAGAGTTTATTTCATAGGAGCATAGGAAGCAGCCTTCTACCAAGTGAGACCATTGGTCCAGCTAGCTTGGGAGGACAGGTGGCCTTGTGGTAGCAAACATGAATTGTCCGTTTTGCTAAGCAGGGTCTGCCCTGGCTTGCATTTGAATGGGAGACTACTTGTGAGCACTGAAAGATATTCCCCTTAGGGGATGGGGCCGTTCTGGGAAGAGTATCTGCCTGCTTGCATGCAGAAGCTTCCAAGTTCCCTCCCTGGCAGCATCTCCAAGATAGGGCTGAGAGAGACTCTTGCCTGCAAACTTGGAGAAGCCACTGCCAGTCCAGGTAGACAATACTGAGCTAGATGGACCAGTGGTCTGACTCGGTATGAGGCAGCTTCCTATTTTCCTAGCTCAGTACTGTCTACACCAGGCCTGCTCAACTTTGGCCCTCCTGCAGATGTTGGCCTACAATTCCCATAATCCCTGGCTATTGGCCACTGTGGCTGGCGATTATGGGAGTTATAGTTCAAAAACAGCTGGGGGGCCTAAGTTGAGCAGGCCTGGTCTACACTGACTGGCAGCAACAAGGTTACAGATGCTGTCAGGGACCTTGGAACCTTCTGCATGCAGAGCAGATGCCCTGCCTCTGAGTCCCATATCCAAAGTCACAGGAACACAGGAAGCTGCCTTATACCGAGTCAGTCCATTGGTCTATGTAGCTCTGTCTTGTCTACACTGACTGGTAGCAACACTCCAAGGCAGGAGTCTCTCCCAGCCCCACCTGGAGGTGCCAGGAATTGAAACTAGGACCGAGATGCTCTTCCATGGAGCTATGGCCCCATCCCAAGGGGAATATCTTATGTAGTCTCCTATCCAAATGCAAATCAAGGCAGAGCATGCTTAGCAAAGGGGAGATTCCATGCTTGCCGGTAGCTCCTTGGCAACACAATCCCTGGTGGCATCATCGCGTAGGGCTGAGAAAAGACCCCTGCCCGAAACCTTGGAGAGTCACTCCTACTCAGTGTAAAGTAGCCCTGCACAACATAAGGCCCGGGGACCAGATCCAGCCCACAGGGACATTTTTGATGGCCCAGGTAGCCAGCAACAGCAGGAGTGCCCCCAAATCTGGCATTTGTGTGGGGCTGGAACAGTCAGGTGCCCACTGACTGAGCAAGGACAGGGCTTATTTTGGGGCTACTATCTTTGGTTAAAATTGTGGGTCCCTGCGGGGAGGGGAGGACCCACAACTAACTAGTAATTGCTTTAATATTTATCTTTATCATTTTACTACAATAATGAATGCCCTGAAAATTGACTCCCCCTGCCCCCAATACATCATCGTGGTTGGTTCTGGCCCACTGGGACATTTGAGTTGTGCACCCCTGTATATGAAGCTACCTTTTACCAAGTCAGACTGTTGATCAATTTAGCTTAATATTGTTTAGAGTATTTTGCATTACACATTTGCGTTGCATTTGTGTTTACCGTAATTTTGCATTATACCTGGTAGGTATGAGACGGCCTAAAGGGGGCAGGAACATACTGTGGGGAATGGCTGGGTTGAGGTGGGGCAGGTTTTGTTCCTGGGACAGCTAATCCCCACATGGTAGCCCAGGGCTACTGAATGTCAGCCCTCCTGCAGATGTTGGCCTACAACTCCCATAATCCCTGGCTATGGGCCACTGTGGCTGGGGATTATGGGAGTTGTAGTCCAAAAACAGCTGGAGGGCCCAGTTGTGCAGTCCTGGTCTACACTGATCGCCAGCAGCTCTCCAAGGTTTCAGGCAGGAGTCTTTCCCAGCCCTACCTGGAGATGCTGCCAGGGATCTTCTGCATGCAAAGAAGATGTTCTTCCACCGAGCTATGACCCCATTGCCAAAAAAACTCTTATTGGTTTATTACACTTCTATGTGACCTTTCTCCTAGGGAACTCAAGTTGGTTTTATGGGGTTCCCAGGAAGTCTCCCATCCAAGTACTGACCTGCTTAACTTCAGCAAGGTTATTGCATCATGTACCTTTACACCACACTCTGGGACTGTCCTGAGAAACACATTCACACCAGTGTTCTCTGTAATAGGGATTCCCAGATGCCCAGACTACAATTCCCATAATCCCCAGCCAAAAGCCATTGCATCTGGGGCTGACGGGAGCTGTAGTCAACAGTCTCTGGGAACAGCTGGAGGGCCAAAGTTGAGCAGCTCTGGATTAGCCCATAGCCTAGTCAGCCCGCTTACCTGTGCATCGCGGTAGGACAGGATGAAGTTCATGACAATATCAAGGCTGAGGCACTCCACGCTGTCCAGGCGCTGCAGAATGCTGGTCAGCTCGCAGCTCAGCTGCTCTCCGGTGTATCTTTCCCGAGCCCTGCGGATGTCCCTGCGGATCATCTCCCGGAAGTAGCCACTGGAGAGAAAACAAATTTTGCCTGGCTAAGAACCTGACGGTGCCCTTGGCTCAAAGGCGAGCGTGTTTACCCAGGGGACCTCCTCTCCTGGGGCTTGTGCACCTGCCTCTCCCACTGACAGCCCTGCCTTCGAGCCTGTTCGCACTGCTTTGGTCTGACAGCCCCATTCACGTCTGTGTGTTTAATTGTTCCACTTCTATACTGCTTTTCATTAAAATAATCCTAATTTAATTAAAACAATGCACAATTAGAATACAAATTAAAAGCACAAATATTAAATCCAAAAATAATATCTCCCAGTTTAAAAACCTATATAAAACAGTAACATGTAAACAAAGCAGCGTGGTGTAGTGGTTAGAGTGCTGGACTAGGACCGGGGAGACCAGAGTACAAATCCCCATTCAGCCATGAGACTAGCTGGGTGACTCTGGGCCAGTCACTTCTCTCTCAGCCTAGCCTACTTCACAGGGTTGTTGTGAAAGAGAAACTCAAGTATGTAGTACACCGCTCTGGGCTCCTTGGAGGAAGAGCGGGATATAAATGTAAAATAATAATAATAATAATAATAATAAAAGCCTGGGTAAAGAGCCGCATGTTAATTTGTTTTCTAAAAACTGTGATGGAGCCTGAGAAATAGATGCCTGCGGGAGAGCATTCCAAAGCCTGGGGGCAATGACTGAGAAGGCCCCGTCCCACACGCTTGACAACCAAGCCTCTCTCACCATCAGCAAGAGGAGCAGAGCCCCCTCCTATGATCTTGTCAAGTGGGCAGAAACCCTTGGGAGCAGGCGGTCCTTCAGCTATCCAGGGCCCAAACTGTTAACGGGCTTTAAAGGTTATGCTCAATGTACACACAGTTATTCACACATTGTGGGGGTTCTTTCGTCTTATGGCTTACTTTGTCTAACTGTGGCTAAGCTGTATGTTTGCATCCTCGCCAGTCAACAAACCATGGTTTATTTGTGGCAGTCAAACCATGATCCAAATTAACGGTTTGACGTTGGTTTGCCTGTCCTAATCATGGCCTTTGTGTGATATCATAACCTGCATTCCTGGTTTAATCTTGGCTGGTTTCAGCAGTTCTCCCCCCGCACAGAGAGAGAGAGGTAAGCTTAGATCAAGGGAGGTAAGGAGAAGGGTTTGGACTTTAGCAAACCATGATGTGCTGAAACAAACCAAGATTTGGTGATCATCTATGGTAACATTCCAGATAGGTAAAATAAAATTTAACTAAAATAAACCATGGTTCCACATAATTTCTTAACCAGTGTTCTCTCTCTCTCTCATTTTTTTCATCTGTGTGCGGAATGAGTTTTGTTCTGAGCGGTAGTATCAAGGCATATGCACATGTGCATTCCGAGTGGAACCTTCCCTATTCAAGGCATGTGCATTCAGAGTGGGACCTTCCCTATTTAACCTGAGCGGGATTTAAAATTAACTGAGCAGACATCAAAAAACGTGTGCGCATGCACATGTCTTAGAAGGAACAGTGGTTTCAACCCATCCATTATGTCCAATGCAGATACAGTGGCACACTTCCTATCTGTACATCACATCTGACAAAGTCTGTCATCAAGTTCACTTTTAAAATGAAAGAACCTTCTGGCAGGGCTGAAAGGAAGATTCAGAATTGCACAAGGGTATGCAAGTATAATTAACGTACATTGCATGCTCTGCTGCAACACACACCTGTGCATTCTTCTTTGTCTGTGTACACATACTTTGTTGCCTGGGGCCACATTCCATTATATTTAGAAGCCTACGCGAAGGAGAAGGAAATCCCCAGAAGTGGGAATTTGACAGCACTATTGCAGAAGATGGTTCTATTCATTGGGGAAGACTCTGTGGGGAGTAGCAGTAGAGTCTGCAGGAAGATTCTCTGGCAGGGGAGGATAAACAGGGATGCTTGATCAGGATCTAGATGACTCATTTCACTTTTCTCATTTTTATTGGTCACTTTTTTGCATCATCCAACACAAGGGTTCCAAACTTGTAGTACTCCAGAAGTTGATGAACTACAACTCCCATCATCCCCAGCCACAATAAACTGGAGTGCCACAGGTTAGGAACCCCTAATCTAACATAATACAACTTTTGCACGACTTGAATTTTTGAATTGCACAAATGTTCTTTTAGAACTTTTTGAGCACTCTTTTTGAGGATGATGATTGACATAGTACACTTGGACTTCCAAAAAGCTTTTGACAAAGTTCCCCTCAAGGTTTACTCAAGGCTCTTGAGTAAACTTAGCAGTCATGGAATAAGGGGACAGGTTCACGTGTGGATTGGTTGCCAATCATGTGTGGATTGGTAAGGAAAGGAAACAGAGGGTAGGAATAAATGCACCGTTTTCACAATGAAGGAGAGTAAGAAGTGGGGTCCCCCAGGGATCTGTACTGGGACCAGTGTTCTTTAACTTGTTCATAAAAAAGATCTAGGAGTTGGGATAAGCAGAGAGGTGGCCAAATTTGCAGATGACACTAAATTATTTAGGGTAGTGAAATCCAAAACCGATTGTGAGGAGCTCCAAAAAAGGATCTCTCCAAACTGGGGGAATTGGTGGCAAAATGGCAAATGCGGTTCAATGTTAGCAAGTGTAAAGTGATGCATATTGGGGCAAAATAAACAAACCCATATACTGTACACTACTACTACAACAAATATTTATATACCGCTTTCCAACCATTTCCAAAGTGGTTTAAATCGAGAAATAAAAATAAATAAAGATGGATCCCTGTCCCCAAAGAGATCACAATCTAAAAAGAAACATAAGACAGACACCAGCAACAGTCCACTGGAGGGAACCTGTGCTGGGGTTGGATAGGGCCAGTTGCTCTCCCCCTACTTAATAAATAAAATCAGCACTTTAAAAAGGTGCCTCTTTGCTCAGTTAACAGAGGGAAATGGGATCTGAACTGTCAGTGATTGACCAGGAGAGAGATCTAGGGGTTGTGGTGGACAGCTCATTGAAAGTGTCAACTCAGTGCATGGCAGCAGTGAAAAAGGCAAATTCCATGCTAGGGATCATTAGAAAGGGGATTAAAAATAAAAATGCTAATATTATAAAGACCTTATACAAATCTATGGTGCGGCCACATTTGGAGTACTGTGTACAGTTCTGGTCACCGTATCTTAAAATGGACATTGTAGAACCGGAAAAGTTGCAGAAGAGGGCAACCAAGATGATCAGGGGCCTGGAGCACCTTCCTTATGAAGCAAGTCTACAGCATCTGGGGCTCTTTAGTTTGGAAAAGAAGCGACTATGGAGAGACATGGTAGAGGTTTATAAAATTATGCATGGAATGGAAAGAGAGAAATTTTTCTCCATCTCTCACAACACTAGAACCAGGGGTCATCCCATGAAACTCATGACAAGGAAATTTAGGACTGACAAAAGGAAGTACTTTTTCACACACAGCACATAAGTATATTGATGGAATTCTCTGCCACATGATGTGGTGATGGCCACTAGCTTGGATGGCTTCAAAGGGGGCTTAGATAAATTCATGGAGGACAGGTCTATCAATAGCTACTAGTCTGGTGGCCATAGGCCACCTCCAGCCTCAAGATGCCTCTAAATGCCAGTTGCAGGGGAACAACAGCAAGAGAGAGGGCATGCCCTCACCTTTTGCTGTGGGCTTCCCAGAGTACGCAGAGCAGATGGTCTACCACTAAGCTATGTCCCTATGCCTAAAGAAGCTGCCTTATAAACAGTCAGACCACTGGTCCATCTAACTCAGGTTTGTTTACACAGACTGGCAGCAGCTCTCCAAATTTTCAGACAGGAGTCTCTTCCAACCCTACCTGGAGATCCCAGGGACTGAACCAGGGACCTTCTGCATGCAAAGCAGAGACTCTTCTGCTGAGCTACAGCCCCATCCCTGGATTCTTGGCACATAGGAGTAGGCTGAGCAGCAAAAATGCAAAATGATGATTTTAATGCAACATTTTTTGTATGATCCCCCCTGTAGCAAACACACAGTTTTTTAGTCAGATCATGGATAATAATGTGGTCAACTCTGATGTAATTGTTGAAGTCTAACACAGCTTCCTGCCTTCAGTAGTGCAGGGCAGTTTTGGAAACAACTCCAAGGAGCTGAGAAAAGTGGTTCCTTCTGCTTCCCCCCCCCCCCCGGGGCGGGGAGGCTGAGTGAGCCATAGATTACAGAAACCGCTGAGCGAGGTTGCTTTTCTTCAGAAGAAGTGTGAGCACAATGATAAGCACGCTGAAGACTAAAGGCTTGGTTTCCTCACCCAAACTGGAGAGAATGCCTGATTTCATTAAATGCGCTTGTCAAAAGAAATACAACTAATGACACAGACACACAGTATCTGTGAATGTCTATTTGCACTTGACTTCTGTAAGAAAGAGGTGCTGTCTCTTGGGTCAAGTGGGAAGACCCTTTCCAAGAGGACGGGCGTAGCTCAGTGGCAGAGCATCTGTTTTGCATGCAGAAAGTCCCAGGATCAACCCCTCCAGCTGGGGGGTGGGGTGCAAAGTTCCTGCCGAAAACACTTTAGAGCTGCTGCCAGTCAGAGCAGACAATACTGAGTTAGAGGGACCAACGGTCTCAGTAGATGCAGCTTTCTGTGTACCTAAGAGATATAAACACATTGCAATTAAATGCAGCACTCCTTCCCTTCTGGCAGCCCAGTTCTGGTGCATAGTGCCTGTACAAGCTACTCAGTACCGCTATTCTTGGGCCTCATTGGGGCATTTAGAGAAAGCCCCAGGAAAGTTTTGATTTAACATTTAGCATTTCTATTAAACATTTAACAGCTGAAAGAAATTTCTAAGTCATAGCCGTGGCATCTTGGAAGGGGAACAGGGAATCTCCCCAAGGCAACCTGATCAAATATATTTCTAGAGAGACTGAGGAAAGGCACCAGGGTGATTGACCTCAACTCTGAACAAACCAGGAACAATGCTCCATTGTAGTGTGGAGGCTAAATAAATAAATTTTATTACATTTTTATACTGCCCCATCCAAAAGCTCTGGTTGGTGTTTGGTTTAGACACTAAGATTGTTGGTTTAGACAATAGATCAGTGACCTTTGCTGTTTTTCAAGTGAGGGCAAAAAGACTTCAATGTGAGAGCCATTTCCCTTGAGAGTCACAATAAGTAATCCCCTGAGGAATGTTGCCTTTGTTTTTGTCAGCAGGAGATCTCTATAGGGCAGTGGGGAAGATAGCTTGATTTTGATGTAAATCACTGGCTATCTGTGTATTGTAATGTTTAAGGTCTTTGGGTTTATAGTGCAATCCATTCTAACCATGCCTACTTAGAAGTAAGTACCCTGGTTTCAATCAGATTTTCAGCCTTAACTGAAAAGCTCAGTGTATTTATTTATTTTGTTCTACTGCTGCTATTAATCAAATTTAGTGCACTCTTCATTTATTTTCAAAATATTTTCTGGTAGAAAATTATTTTGCTCTGGTAGATATCCAGAGCGAATACAATTCAACTGGACAGTGGAACATAGGAAGCTGCCATATATTGAGTCAGACCATTGGTCTATCTTCTAGCTTAGTATTGTCTTCACAGACTGGCAGTGGCTTCTCCAAGGTTGCAGGCAGGAATCTCACAGTCCTATCTTGGAGAAGCCAGAGAGGGAACTTGAAACCTTCTGCTCTTCCCAGAGCAGCTCCATCCCCTGAGGGGAATCTCTCACAGTGCTCACACTTCTAGTCTCCCATTCATATGCAACCAGGGTGGACCCTGCTTAGCTAAGGGGACAAGTCATGCTTGCTACCACAAGACCAGCTCTCCTCTCCTATGTCCTCTCCAGTGCATCAGTTATTTTGCATAATTTGAATAACATGCAAATTATTTCCAAGCTAATTTGCACAGCATGCAAATTAGGGTGCCCAGATTTGGAGAGCTTGAATATGGCAACCTGACTCACCTTTCAGCCTGACCCACCTCACAGGATCGTTGTGAGGATAAAACAAATATATCTCATTTCTACTTACTCTGAGCTCTCTAGAACAGAGGTAGGATACAAATAAAAGTAAATGGCCAATTCCAAGTAAATAACCAATTCCAGCAGTAACCACTGAAGCCAAGTTTAAAGAACTCGTACCCTTGATTGGATTAAGCTGCAGATTTACACCCTTTTTGCTAGACTATCCCTCACTTCCTCAAGAGTAGTGAATTAGACCCATCCACTTTATTTATTTACTACATTTCTATTCTACTCCTCCTCCAAAGAGTCCAGCACAGCGTACATGGTTATGCTTATCCTCAAAACAGCCCTGTGAGGGAGGTTAGGCCGAGAGACTGGCCCAGAGTCACCCAGTGTGTTTCATGGCTGAACAGGGATTTCACTACACCACTCATCTGTCGGGGAGATTTCCAGGGCTTTCTTGGCCAAGGATGGTTTGATCCTTCCATTCAGCCATCAGGAGCCACTGTCCCCTACCCACCTAGCTTCGAGAGGGGTGAAGGCTAAACAGGGAACATTTCCTCCTTGTTCCTTCCCCAACTTCGCTTATTAAAGTGCACTGCTGTTATCAGGGGAAAACCCATCAGTGTTTCTAAGAATCTACAGTAAAGCAATGCCTCTAAGAATCTGTCCAGATACAACTGCATCACGATAACAGATTGTGGCCTTTAACACAGACCTTGGTATCTTTTATAGCATCTCAAACATCTCAGCTTTCCAGTCTGAAGAACAAAAAAATACAAAAATGTCACAGTTGCAAGCAGAAGCATTAAAAAAGGTGATTTTTGCAGACACCGAGTAAAGACAAAAACCAAAAAGAATTTCTCAAAGTGCCGGGGGGGGGGAGGGATTACTGGCCCAGAAGATTTCAGACCTACAATCTGTTGTCCTTTAGCTTCCTTTAATTTCTTTTGCTGAAGCTCCTTCTGTTTCTGGCTGTCCAATTTGCACTGACAGGCAGACAAGGCAATAAGGCATGTGGGTATATTAACTATGCCGAAGGGCTGCCCATGCAGACAGGCATTGCAATGGGGAAGACAGCACTATATATTGTGCCATGTGGAATTAGAGTTATAACTACTTCCGGCTGATAGCAATGCTTGGGAACCTGCCTTCTACTGAGTCAGATCCATCTAGCTCAGTATTGTGCACACAGACCGGCAGCAGCTTCTCCAAGGTTACAGGTAGGAGTCTCTCTCAGGCCCATCTGAAGATGCCAGGGAGGGAACTTGGAACTTCCTGCATGCAAGCAGGCAGGTGCTCTTTCCAGAGCAGCCCCATCCCCTGAGGGGAATATCTTACAGTGCTCACACATCAAGTCTCCCATTCAAATGCAAACCAAGGTTGACCCTGTTTAGCAAAAGGGACCATGAATGCTTGCTACGGCAAGACCAGCTCTCCTCCCATAGTATGAGAAAAGCCAAGGCTGCTGAGACATTGTTTTTCTGCAATTAGCTGGAAACAGAGTTCAAATGGAGGCTGCATGTGGTATTAAATCTACCCGTAATTTACATTAATATTTAATATATTAATTAGTAATTCAATTCCCCATGGGTAAGAGCCTTTTACAATATCTACTCACAAGTAAATTGCACTGAGCAAAGGGTCCCTGGCAATTTCATATAAAAGGCCCTTGCTTTGCAGGTTCAGCCTGTTTTCACTGTTTCACAAGTTTTAATGAGGCAAAGGTGGGGGAAGAGAGGAAACTAATAATTAAACTTCCACCCCGGAAAGAGAAACTGACATGGGGGGAATTCAGAGAATCTTTTCTCAGATTCTTTTTGTCAGATTCAAAGGAGCAATTCATTATTTCCCCCAGCCAGGGGGGAATGGGATGAAGTAAAACTGGAAAAGAGGAAGGGTTTAATTGAAAGTGCAGGAGAGACTCAAAAAGTCACAACAGTGCTTTGTTAAGACATACTGAGAGACACAATTGTACTGAATTACCAAAAACAAGTCGTTCTACTACTACTACCAATATACCACTTTTCAACAAGTTTGCAAAGCGGACATAGAAAAATAAATGATAAATGAGATGATTCCCTGAAGCTTCCCAGACAGCAGGCTGTTCTGCGAGTTTGAAGTTGCCCCCCTCCCCCCCGCGCAATGATGCAAAAAGTGGATTTTGTTTACCCTGGATATAAATCGGGCTATACTCTAACATGTAATAAAACCCCCGAAATATGTATGAAATGCTGCCCAATTGCTTGCAGGGATTTTGGAGTAGATTTGGCCAATCTGTGAAACGCACACCTCCATTCTAGAGGAGATGCAAACCAAAACCCGGGTGTGAAAAACTTCCTGTCCAAAAAGGCTTACAATCCAAAAAATAAACATAAAGGGAGACACTGCCACTGGAGAGACTGAACCTGGGACCTTCTGTATACAAGCAGATCTCTACCACTGAGCTATGTCCCCATTCCCTAAGGAGAATATCTCACAGCAGACTGAGCTCATGTGTAGTCACCCATCCAAATGCAAACCAAGGTGAACCCTGCTTAGCAAAGGAGACTGTTTCCACTACTGTGAGTGAAAACTTGCACCCGTAGTTGCACCCCACCCTTTGGTGAAGAGCTCCTATTTAAGAGAGCGCCTTCTTCTTCATGAACCCCAGACCCTATTAAGATCATTGGGCAAGGTCTGGCTGTAGCCACCACAAACTTGTTTGGTGGTGACCCAAAACCCGGCTTTCTCTAGGGTTGCTCCAGGGCTCTGAGACACACTCCCATCTCTGGCTGCTTTTAAGCAACTATTGAAAATGCACCTATTTTAACAGGCTTGTAGTTTATAATGTGTTAAAAAAAATTATTGATGGTTATTTTAAATTGTTTTTTTTATGATTTAAGGTTTTAATTGTTGTTAGGTTTTAGTTTGCAAATTGCCCAGAGATTTTATATGGGGCAGTATATAGATGCAACAAACAAATACGACAATATGAATACGACAAATATTTATATACTGCTTTTCAACAAAGGTTCCACAAGCAGTTCACATAGATATAAACAAACAAATAAAATGGCTCCCTCTCCCCAAAGGGCACAATCGAAAAAGAAATATGAGATAGGCACAAGCACCAGCCACTTGGAGGGATGCTGTGCTGGGGACGGATAGGGCCAGTTGCTCTCCCATTGCTCAATAAAGAGAATTGCCACTTTAAGAAGGTGCCTCTTCGCTCAGTTAGCAGGGTTTAACTGAGCAAAATAAAACAGATAGATAGATAGATAGATAGATAGATAGATAGATAGATAGATAGATAGATAGATAGATAGATAGGGGGTCCTAGGTAAGAATCACCATGTTAAAAGCAGCAGCAGCAGGTTGGTTCCTTTAGTTCAGGACTTCACAACTTTGGCCCTCCAGCTGTTGCTGGACTGTTGCTGTGGACCCCCAACCACAGTGACCAATAGTCAGGGTCGGTGGGAGTTGTAGTCCACTATCTGCAGCAGGGCCAAAGCCCTGCTGTAGTTCAGAGAAAGCACAGGAAAGAGAATACAGGAAACCAAGAAGTTAATGATTTGGACATCTCATATGGATTCTTCATAAAACAGTGTGAGTTAACAAAAGGACAGCACTTCCAGAGCAAAAGGAGCCGGGTAGGAAGCAACAATGCTCGAAGCAACTCTGCTATGGGGCAGAGCTGATTGGAAAGGGAATCAGGGCTGAACTGACACAGCACTGCCTTCATGCCTGCTTCTTTGCTCCCATGAGACTTTGCCAACTTAGGAACATAGGAAGCTGCCATATACTGAGTTCGAGCATTGGTCCACCTAGCACAGTATTGTCTTCACAGAAAGAGCCCCTGGTGGCGCAGTGGTAAAACTGCCGCCCTGTAACCAGAAGGTTACAAGTTCGATCCTGACCAGGGGCTCAAGGTTGACTCAGCCTTCCATCCTTCCGAGGTCGGTAAAATGAGTACCCAGAATGTTGGGGGCAATATGCTAAATCATTGTAAACCGCTTAGAGAGCTCCGGCTATAGAGCGGTATATAAATGTAAGTGCTA
This sequence comes from Hemicordylus capensis, assembly GCF_027244095.1. Classification (NCBI taxonomy): domain Eukaryota; kingdom Metazoa; phylum Chordata; class Lepidosauria; order Squamata; family Cordylidae; genus Hemicordylus; species Hemicordylus capensis. Next base: position 12,227,535 of record NC_069663.1, read on the forward strand.
TTGCTATTGCTATTGCTATTCACAGACTGGCAGCGGCTTCTCCAAGGTTGCAGGCAGGAGACTCTCTCAGCCCTATCTTGGAGATGTCAGGGAAGAAACCTGGGACCTTCTGCATGCAAGTGCTCTTCCCAGAGCAGCCCCCTCCCGAGGGGAATATCTTCCAGTCCTCACAAATCTTAGTCTCCCATTCAAATTCAAATGTGGGCAGACCCCACTTAGCAAAGGGGACAATGCATGCCTGTTACCACAAGACCAGCTCTCACAAGACCAACTTGTACATTTGTAAACAAACACACTGGGCAGCATCTGCAAAAGCACTAACAAGAAGATTGTGTGTGGTTGTGGTGCTCTGCAAAGTTATGCAACCCTCAGTCAAATGGGAGTCACCCAAACGCATATTGTGCAAGAGAATGGTCTTCACTATTTTTAAAGCAGGGGCCATTCTGGGGAAGGAAAGAAAGAAAAAAACCCAGCCCAAAAACCCTTCAATGCAAAAGCCATTTCCAGTGCATTGACCTCTGCGCAGTACTGTGGTTTTCTCAGTGCTGGGAGTGGCCTTTAAGAGAGACAGAGCCCTCTCTTAAGAGTTCTAGGAGGAAAGCGCTGGGAAGGATTATGCTTCCCAGCACTCTGTGTACTGTGCCCACCAGGATACTGCAGGGGCTCAAGAGGGCTCCAGTTCCCTTAATGGAACCCCCTCCCTAGCACTTGGCAAAGGGCAGCCCTGCACAGCCAAGAATGGTCATCTCCGCAGAATGCCAGGTGGACTATGCTGAGCCTTCAGCTTGAGCTATGCTGAGCTGAATAAACAGTTATTCAGGAAGCCACATTTAGGGCTGATGGAGGGCACCACTGACCTCCAGGCCTTACAATGCAGAATGCTGGGGTAAAGTGTTCCCCAGTTGCACATATCATGGGCCAGTGCTGGAGGCCCACAGACCCCAGTGGGGCACTTTATTTTGCAAAGCCCGCTCATTTTGGTTCATTTTTATCACAGTTCCCCAGCCTCCAGGAACCTAACCTCTGCAATTACATTGACTTCAATGATCCGGTATATGCGGTTTCTTTATTTATTTTATTATTATTATTATTATTATTAATATTATTATTATTATTATTATTATTATTATTATTATTATTACATTTATATCCCACTCTTCCTTCAAGGAGCCCAGAGCAGTGTACTACATACTTGAGTTTCTCCTCACAACAACCCTGTGAAGTAGGCTAGGCTAAGAGAGAAGTGACTGGCCCAGAGTCACCCAGCTAGTATGGCTGAATGGGGATTTGAACTCGGGTCTCCCCGGTCCTAGTCCAGCACTCTAACCACAATGTCGGGGAACGGAACCCCCATGAATACCAAGGTTTTCTTGTATCATACACATTCATTTTTCTCTCTTCCAAAGGAAGATGTCCCCAAGACGCAGAAACTGTCCCTTTTATTAACTAGGGAAAGCAGGAATATTAAGCCACATAGAAAGAGCAGAGAAACTTGGACACCTGCATACACGTTTGTACTGCTGCCTTTCGGAATCTGCTCATGTGCTAAGATCAATACTGGAGGCCTTATTCTGGGTTGCTCTACTGTCAGAGGGTGGGCACACACACAACAGGGTCTTCTGCTCCGAGTGCCCCTGCCAAACGAGGTGAGGCGGGTGGCTACTAAGGAGAGGGCCTTTTCGGTGGTTGCACCCTATTTATGGAATAGCCTCCCCAGTGAGGTTCACTTGGCTTCATCACTTTGTTCCTTTCGATGCCAGGTAAAGACCTTTTTGTTCACTCAGGCCTTTTAAATTTTGATCTAATTTCAACTGGTTTTTTTAAATGTCTTTTCAATTGTTTTTTTTTTTTTTTAAATCATATTTTCTCCCCTCCCCCCTTTTGGTCTGTCATGATTTAGTGCAGCATGTTTTTATTTCATGTTTTAATGCTGTGTTGTGAGCCGCCCAGAGAACAGCTCACAAATAAAGTTTACTATTCTTCTCAGCGGTGGTAACTAAACTTTGAAATGCATTGCCATGGGAGGCCTGTTTAGTTCCTTCTCTGCAGGGGCAGATCTTCCAGCAGAGGCAGATCTACCATTGTGCAGCTCTGTGCTCTGCAAAGGGATTGCTAGGAGTCCCACCAAGGGGAGCCACCACAGACCCTGCCATTCAGTGGCTCCGCCGTGGGCCCACCTGCTCACCTCGCCATTCACTGCCTGCCACCACCGTCCTCCCTCCCACTGCCTGGCCCCTGCAGCCCCACTATCCACCGCCAACTTGATGCCCTTTGCCAATCACAGCACAGTGTAATGATGCCGGGACCCATTATCCCAGGGATGTCAGTATACCATACTGCGGCTGGCAAAGGACAGTAAACCAGCTACAATGGCAGTGGCAAGCAGGGCTGCAGAGGGCAGTGGCAGGAAGGTGGCAGCTGGTGGGTGGGTGGGTAGGACTGCGGCTGCAGTGATGGCCCAGTAAATCTGGACATGGGCTGCTGCCAACGTTGCTATGCTGCTGCCTTTTAGCAGGCCACAAAAAAACATTTATCTTTGCACTTGACTTGGGCTGGTTTGGAAAATTTGGACTGAATAAAACTGCTAATGTGGTGTGTGTGTGTGTGTGTGTGTGTGTGTGTGTGTGTGTGTGTGTACGCACACACACACACACAAACGCACATGTGTGTGCGGTTTCAACTTGCTAGAAGTTTTATCTTCCCCCGGCCCCCGTTGCTTTTATACTCTTAGCCATTTAGGTCTTCAACCTGACTAAAGAGCAAGGTCAAAGAATGACAATGAATTTCTAAAGAATGAAAGGGCCCGGCGTATACGTGTGGAAGGAGGGCAGAGCAAGAGAAAAAGGAAGAGGCATTACCAGGAGTTGGCCGAGGTGCCCTCAAGCAGTTTGATAAGCTGCCCAGACAGCGGGGTTAAGAAGGTCTCCACGTTGAAGTTGGGCTGATACAGCTCACTCAGGCACATCATCGTGCTGGCATCGCAGCAGAAGACCTTGTTCTGACCCGTCACGATGTAAGGGATGAAGGTGTAGCTGCCATTGCAGTCCTGAAAGACAGTCAGGTGAATTAGATGCAGAAATCCTCCCGCCCACCTTCCACCTCTGCCTTCTGATAGGGCGTCTTTCTGGATGGCAAAGAAGTTGCGGGGCATTCAAAGCTTTCGCTCAGATTCAAGCACAAGCTTACTCCCAGTGCAACTGCTGCTGAAGCTTCTGCGCTTTCCCCAAGCACAATCTTACCTTCTGTACACAGGCTGAGCAGGATCTTGCACGTGATATTTGTGGCACCCCCTGCTGGCCGGCTCTTGCACTCCAAGAAGAACTCGCCCTTTTTCATCACTACTTTTGTGCAACTGGGGGGAAAGGGTGGGTTCTTCTCAGACTACAAGAGCTGGCCAGCAGGTGGCACCGCGAAAATCACACAAAGCCCCTACTTGGTGTTACACCCACCAAGGGTAAGATCATGCTAGGAAGTAGGGTAGAAGCTTTCAACAGCATGTGTACGAGGCATAAGATGGCACTTATCTTTGCAAGGAATCTTTGAACATCCTGCCATTCACGGCCCTCTGGAAAGACCTAGGGTTGCCAATGCTCCAGGACTGGCCTGGCCAGGAATAAGACCGTTGATCGAAATCCTGAAATTCTCAATGGTTTACTACTGTGAAAAATAGTGGGGGGAGGGGAATCTCCGGGAGTAGCTTCAGTAAGAAATCCTCCTCAGACATTATTTTTCATAAGGGATGATGAACCTGCGTACAGCATCCCAAAAGGAAATCAGGTTGCCGCTTCTTCAGAATTATTGCTAGGTTGTTCCAGAAGCCCCAGACTGATTTTGCAAGAGCAGACTGTATGTCCAGCGGACAGAGTGAGAGAGAATCAACTGAACTTACCAGATTTTTCTGGAAGATCTCCTCCTAAAAAGGAGAAATGCAGGGAGGGGTGTTAGCCAGCAGTAGGAAATCGCCAAGGGCCAAACTGGATGTGACACAGGTTGAGAACAACTCGTTGCGAAGGACAGCCACTATCAGACAGAAGGCCCATCCATATCACCAACTGGAGGGGTCCTACCCCACTAGCAGCACATGAGCATAATCTCTGTTTGGGTCAACACAGCAAACCCAGGAAACACACAAGTAAGCCAGGCAAGGCCTCCACTGCTGCAATAGGGAGCTGAAAGTCAACCCAGGGCCTCCAGGTCTCCCCAGCATGCTTTGCACTGCCAGCAGACTGGAAATTCTCATGACATCAGCAGTTGCCCTCCAATTGGCCATGGAAGAGCAGCAGACTGCTGGGTAGAAGAGGCAAGTGGGTTCACACAACCAGAAAATCAAAATAGGAGAGCTCTCTCCTCCTCCTACCTCAGTTAAGAACATGGTAGGAAAGCTAGGTTACCCTGCTTTGAGCAACCTGGACTGGAGGAATTTTTGTGAGTTCATATGATCATGCAAAACAGGGTAGCCAACCTCTGACCATTTTTCTGATTGTGTGCAGATCAAAATCAGGACCAGAGTCCTGCAGCTGCAAAAAGGCTGAAGGATGGAAGTTTGCAAGGGAGGAAAAGGTCTGAAAGCTGCAGACAAAAGATTTTAAATACCATAGGCTCTACACACGCCTCAGATTTTCATTAGGGAGTTGTTCAGATTTTCATTAGGTCAGCATAATCTACCTCACAGGGTTGTTGTGAGAATAAAATAGTATCAGCAGGGACTTGGTGCAATAATAAATATATTCTGGCGTGTTGGAAGAAGTGCTGAAATCCACATAGGACAAAATAAACAGGAGAAAAGGCATGGGGCCATAGCTCAATGGCAGAGCATCTGCTTTGCATGAAGAAGGTTCCAGGTGCAGTCCCTGACATCTCCAGGTAGGGCTGCAAAAAACCCTTCCTGAAACCTTGGAGAGCTGCTGCCAGTCATTGTAGACAATACTGAGCTAGATGGACCAATGGCCTGACTCTGAATAAGGCAGCTTCCCAAGTTACAGAAATTTATCTAAAATGAAAGTTACAGAAATGCATCTTCAATATAAGGAAGCAGGAGGTGGCTTTCAATTCTGATAAACTGATGAGGAGAGCAAGGGCTTGATCATGAGATGATGAGTTCTCTGTCGAAGCCAACATAACAATGCCATCTCGCCACAACGCAGCCATGCAATGCTTCTTTATCACACAGTCAGCAGCAACACACAGAGCACGTGCTGACCACGAACTCACAGACCTTGCAACTCCCACGCACTAAACCCCCAAAAGGAACCAAAATCCATTCTGAATAGCTAATGTTGTATATGCATCACCATGCATTACTATATGTTGCAGCATCTGCCTAAGACTTGGTTGTATTGCTCCAGCATCAAGGGACTATAAGCCATGCAGCTTGGCTGAAAACAACAGATGTGTAATGCAAGTGGAGTGAAGCCACATTCCTTGCCCTGAAAATAAACGCCTTAGAACAGGGTTTCTTAACCTTGGGTTCCCCAGATGTTGTTGGACTACAACTCCCATCATCCTCAGCCACAAAGGCCAAAATCTTAAAGTATGCCGCCCCAGAATCATCAGGGTGTTTTTGAAGTATTCTTGTAACCAATTAAGTATTTTTAATTGTATCTAAAAGCTGAGAAAGCCTCAGACGGAAGCAGTCTGTAGTATTTGAATAAGTTTTCATTTTATGTTCTTTATTATTAATTATCTCTTGTTTACACAGTCAGACAGGTGTTATTGACTGGTTTGTTTTATCCAGACATCGAGTCCTTCCCAATTATTATTATTATTATTATTGCATTTATATCCTGCTCTTCCTCCAAGGAGCCCAGAGCGGTGTATGACATACTTGAGTTTCTCTTTCACAACAACCCTGTGAAGTAGGTTAGGCTGAGAGAGAAATGACTGGCCCAGAGTCACCCAGCAAGTCTCATGGCTGAATGGGGATTTGAACACGGGTCTCCCCGGTCCTAGTCCAGCACTTTAACCACTACACCATGCTGGCTTCTCTTTACTTTTTACAAGCCTCAGAGGGTTGGCTATTAACCCAGCAAGAGGTGGGAGGGGTCTTCTTTGGTGCAAAATGTGTCTCAAGGAGAGCTTGGCCAAATTAACAATTAGCTTCAAACACAGGCAAAACGTACAGGAGAGAAAGGTTTCCCCCCCCTTCATTCTTGCCCGGTAACAAAGGGAAAGAGGAGGGAGACGGGGATTTTTAATCACTCCAATTCCCGTTAGGTACAATCCGGCTTTATAGGAGAGGTTTGGTGGCAGCGAGATTTATCCTACCAGAATTTTTTCTTTTTTCTTTCTGGGTTTTGGAAAGTTAAAGATTTTTAAGCCAGTCAATCTGCTTCTCAAGCAGAGGGAAGGGATGACCCACTGCTAGAGTCTCCCCTCGTGCTGCAAAGTTGGCTCAAACTGGTCAGTGCGCTAAGCATTAACTGGCTGTCTCAGAAGGAAAGGCAATTTTCCATACCCACAATCCGCTACAAGTATAAAGAAATATCAACAATGGGCAGGATGCAGTCTAAGCTAGTCATGACTAGGCACACTGAAATGAATCAGACACATGAGTCACAATTAACTTCAGTCTATCAATACCAACAGGATTTAGTCATGCTCAATTTGGTCGGGATCCTGCTCAGTAATAATGTTTATCTCATGCCTCCTCCAAGGAGCTGAGTGCGACATACATGACTCTTCCCTCACAACAACCCTGTGATGTACAACAACCCTGTGATGTAAGCAAGACAGAAAAATCGTGACTAGCCCATCACCCAAAACGCTTTATGGTTGAGTGGGATTTGAACCCTGGTCTCCCCAGTTCTAGTTTGACACTCTGACCACTGCATCACACAGGTAAGAACATTACTCACCACAACAATGAAACTTACGTACATTTCAATGGAGTAGTCATTCAGCAAATGTCTGCAAACATTCAGGCAGATTTGAGAAACAATTTCAGTTTTATGACCATTAAAGGGTTTAGAAGGGGCTTATAATGGCAGAATTTTAAAACAACTCATCTTAACTATACCAGCACTACTGAACCAGTATAAATTATAGAGCTTTTGGATGCTCAAGTGCTTTCACAAACATGATTTGGTTGTCATCTTTACAACAACCTTATGAACATATGAGACCTTTGGTCCATTTAGCTGAGTACTGACTGGCAGGCAGCTCTCCAGAATTTCAGACAGAAATCCTTCCCAGCCCTACCCGCAGATGCCAGGGATGGAAGCTCAAGTCCTTTCTGCTTCTGTAGTTACAACTATTATTTTGCCAACATAAGTATTAATGACTAATTTTACCAGTGCTGAATATGCCTGTCTCTACTGCAGTAGCCTAAATAATACGCCTGAATTGTAGTTACATGAATAGTTGTCTAAATATTACGGTTATCACTTAACCCTTATCATTACTGTATCACCTCTGCCTTCATAAAAGTTACATTAAAATATGTTTTAACCTAATTAACCTAATCCTTGGTCCATCTCTTCCTTGCCCTTTGGGAATATGATCCTAAGAAAAAACAAGAGGCATTTTCTCTGGGCAGAACTCTGGGCCAAAAGTCCTCGATTTAAGACACTTTGAGTAAAGACACTTGGCACTGGTAAATTGCCACTTCTGTTTCAAGGTTACAACACACACCACAGCAGAGAGGCTCCACTAGGCGGCTGCTGAGGAGGAGGCGGTGACTAGAGGAGAGCTGGTCTTGCAAGCATGACTTATCCCCTGACCTAAGCAGGGTTTACCCTGATTGCATATGAATGGCAGACTTGATGTGTGAGCACTGCAAGATATTCCCCGCAGGGGATGAAGCTGCTCTGGGAAGAGCAGAAGGTTCCAAGTTCCCTCCCTGGCTTCTCCAAGATTGGGCTGAGAGAGACTCCTGCCTGCAACCTTGGAGAAGCTGCTGCCAATCTGTGAAGACAATACTGAGCTAGATAGACCAATGGTCTGACTCAGTATATGGCAGCTTCTTATGTTCCTATGACAACAATGGTAGCCAGCTAGGCTCACACTGTAATTGAGACAGGCAATCCTGGTGGCAGCTGTTGCTGTATCCAAGGGAGGAGAGCTGGTCTTGTGGTAGCAAGCATGAATTGTCCCCTTTGCTAAGCAGGGCCCACCCTGGTTTGCATTTGAATGGGAGACATGTGTGAGCAGTGTGAGATATTCCCCTTAGGAGATGGGGCCGCTCTGGGAAGAGCATCTGAATGTTTGTGTAACCCCTGCTCTTTAAGGGTTAAAACATTAAGTGATATAAGTTTGTCCAGCAGGGGGCTGCAAGCTGAATAGGAACTACCATATATGGTTAAAAAGGCACAATCCAGAGGCCTGCCAAAGAAGTTCCCTGTAGGCTGGTTGTTTGCAAAGCCTACATTTATTATTTTCAGACTTTCAAGCAGAAGGGACAGCAACCAGAGACTGCATCTCAGTGCCACGGCCAAGAAATAACTCTCAAACAAGCCAACACCACCCCCAAAAAGAAAAACTTCAGTGTGGGCACATTAGTTTGAGCTAGTCTCTCTAACCCCTTTTGTTTTGCAAATTCTGTTGTTTGTATTAAGAAAGAAACTTTAAAGTGCAAAATTTATCATTTAATTGTTGCTATGATTGTGTTCATTTATATGGAAAATTTAAATAAATCCCACAAGGCAGGATTACGCTGCCAATTTTAAAATAACCCATACATGGTCTAAAGAAAGTGTTATCCTTGCACACAGAAGGTTCCACGTACCCTCCCCAGCACTTTCGGGATGTGCCCCGATTTCATCATCATAATCATCATAAAAGAGCAGAAAGCAGCATCAAACCAAGATGACAATAAAATCTTATTGTGTCAAAGCATCAGAAACAGGAATAGAACTGATGTGTTTAGAAAACCAAAGAAACTCCATGTTTGCCCAGAATACCTCATTCTAACTTAAAGTAACCCCAGCCCAGCTCAGGGACATCACTGCCTCTCATGATTGGTGTCATTATCTCTCTCCAGCTAAAATGTATCTATGAAACTTGCTGAGACAGCCAAGCTTCCCATTGTAAGAAAAACGGATATAACCAAATAAGGAGTAATCGCCAGATGAACAATGAATCATTTGCATGCGTACTAGATACTTAGACCAGCATTTTATTGCCATGTATACTGTGTCTAGGGTGTCAGCATCATTAGAGTGTCTATATATATGTAAAATGCACCTGTAACCAAACTGTAATCGGTTGAGAGCGTTAGCCTATTGATTACCTATTGCTAAACTGCAGTAGCAATAAAGCCTCTAAATGATTCCCACTGAGTCTGTTTGATTGACTAAGAGGTGGACCCAGGGACGAACCATATTCACATCAGAACATCTAAAACTTGGTTAAAAAGAAGTTGTAATGCACAAGGCTGCAGAAATACACTAGTCTACTAGTCTGTGATGAGTGAATAATGATGCCTGACAAGTTAAAAAAGTCCTGATGAGTAATATACCAATGATGTGTTTTAGAAAACCAAAGCAAAACCATTTTACTTAGAAAACCTAATTCTAACTTAAAGTAACCCCAGCCCAGCCCAGCTCGGCTCAGAGCCATCAAGGCCTCTCATGATCAACGTCATTATCTCTCTCCACTAAAATGTATCTAAAGAAACTTGGTTCTCACAGGACAGTTTAGAAAACAGGATGTAACCAAATAAGGAGTGATCACCAGATGAACAATGAATCATTTGCATGCGTACTAGATACTTAGTCCACCATTTTGTTGCCACGTATGCTATGTCTGGGGTGTCAGCATCATTCAGGTTGTTTGTATAAATGTAAGATGCACCTATAACCAATTTGTATTCAATGCAGAGCGATAGCCCATTGAATTACCTTGCTATCTGCAGTAGCGATTAAATACTTCTAATTGATTTCCACTGAGTCTGTTTGATTGGTTTAAGGCGGGCCCAGGGACGAACCAAATTCACATCACCAAGATAGCTTGACGAGCAAAATATTTTGTCTGGCTGATAAACTGAGCCAACATTTCTTCACACCTGGTGCCTAGCAGGCCTCACTGAGAAGAGAATTTTTCACACTAGGTGCCACTAAAGGCCCTATCTCTGGTTGCCGTCCAACTTACTTTTGAAACCTTGGAGAACTGCTGCCAGTCAAGGTAGACAATACCCAGCTGGATGGACTAATCGTTTGACTGAGTATAAAGCAGCTCTATATATTTATCAGGACCATCCATAACTCATGCAAGAACATCTGTGCTGAATGCAGAAGGTCCTAGGTTTCCTCCCTGCCATCTCCAGGTAGGGCTGGGAAAGTTCCCTGCCTGAAGCCTTGGATATCAACAATCTAGACGGACCAATGGCCTCCCTCAATAAAAGACTTGATGCATTCAGTACCTTGCAGCAATCTAGACTGCCCACAGTTTATCCATGTCCTGGGAACATCCAGACTAACAGACGTCTCCCTCTTGACTTTATACGCAAGAGATGTTCTCTGGATGTGACCAGGTGACTCTCTTTCAACAGGACCAAGAACAGTGTTTCACAACAGGGGTGCTTGCTTTGGGACACTCCGTGTGCTGTGCTGACTCGCTGAGAGTCAGCTGCAAAAGCAGGGGAGCACCTCGCTTTTGCAATTCTCATCCCATAATGCACTGGGAAGGAGGTGTTCCCTTCCTGAGGCATAAAGGAGAGAGTCGGCTGCAGAACTGGGAGCTTAAACCTCCAGCTTTTGCAGCTGACTCATCCCATAATGCCCCAGGAGGGCAGACAGACAGATAAAATAAGCATGTTCCTTTGAGGGGCGGGCAGTGCAACCCAACTTTTTCCCCCTTAATCTAAGTGTGCCTCAGAGGGGGAAGGGTTGGGAAACACTGACCAAGAGCATGGGGGCCCCAATGGCTCAAAACCAACCCCACAGGCACCTCATGGAGAACTGTGCTGTGCCTACTCACCCGGAGGGCCTGCATCTCTGGCAGATCTGTATAACAGCAGAGGAGAATGTTGTTCGTCATGCTGAAGCTCTCGCGCACGCCCAGGTGATAGAAGAGAGAGGGCTGGCACAGGCTCTTGGTGAGCTCCACCACAACTACATCTGCAGGGAGATACCAGAGACCGTCAGACACAACCTCCCCTGCAATCTTCCCAGATACCACCTCTACAGAAGCCTTATTCAACTCTCCAAGCGTACCTCCCTTACTTAAGGGAGGAAAGCTGGTCTCATGGCAGCAAGCATGCATTGTCCTCTTTGCTAAGCAGGGTCTGCCCTGGCTTGTATTTGAATGGGAGACTACAGGTGTGCGCCCTGTAAGATATTCCCCCTTAGGGGATGGGGCTGCTCTGCAAAGAACATGCAGAAGTTCATTCCAAGTTCCCTCCCTGGCAGCATCTCCAAGATAGGGCTGAGAGGGACTGCTGCCTGCAACCTTGGAGAAGCCACTGCCAGTCTGTGTAGACAATACTGAACTGGATGGTCTGACTCAGTAGATGGCAGCTTCCTACGTTTCTATTATGCTGTATGAGGGAACAATACTGAAAGCAACAGATTTTCAATGCTGTTGCTTCCCAGTAACTGGTACTCAGATCTAATATGGCTCCTGAACATGGAGATTCCTTTGATCTGCTACAGTTGATAGCCATAGAAAGCTGCCTTATAGACCATCGGTCTATCTAGCTCAGTACTGTCTACGCACACTGGCAGCGGCTTCTCTAAGGATGCAGGCAGGAGCCTCTCTCAACCGTATCTTGGAGATGCCAGAGAGGGAACTTTGAACCTTGTAAATGCAAGGTGCTCTTCCTAGAATGGCCCCATTCGCTCAGGGGGATACCGACAGTGCTCACATGTGGTCTCTCATTCAAATGCAAACCAGGGCAGACCCTGCTTAGCAAAAGGGACCATTCATGCATGCCACCACAAGACCACCTCTCCTCCGCCACTGATAGACCAGTCATAGGAACATAGAAAGCTGCCTTATACAGCAGCTAGCTCAGCACTGTCTACAGTAGAGGTTCTCAATCTGTAGTACACACAGTACTACCATGCTCAGTATTGTCTTCTGACCATCAGCGACTCTCCAAGGTTTCAGAAAAGAGATATTAACAGCCTTTACTGGAGATGCCAGGGATTGAACCTAGGACCTTCTGCACGCAAAGCAGATGCTCTGCCATTGAGCCACCCACAGCCCTTCCAATGGGCCTACCTAGTCCACTTTTAGAGGCATGTAAATCAATCAATTAGTGGCCGCCCGCCATCTTTTGTGACACAAAATGCCTATGGGCCAGTGTTCCCTCTAAGAGGGATGCCCAGATGTTGTTGACTACAACTCCCAGAATCCCCAGCTGCAATGGCTTTTGCTTGGGGATTATGGGACTTGTAGTCAACAACATCTGGGAATCCCCCTTAGAGGGAACACTGCTAGGGGCTTAGAATTAGAACCACGGAAACACAATTTGGCTAGGTTCTCCATGTTCTCTAATGCACCACCTGTATAGACGGATGGCAACAGCAAAAGCTGAGGATTAGCATTACAGCAGTGTTTAAGGAGAATTTAGAAACATGTGCCTCTGAGCACATGATGAGTGCTGTTACCACAGAGCTGGTAACAAAGCTGGTACCACAGAGCTGTTCAAAGAGCTGTAGCCTATGCTCTTATACATAGACTGCCATTTTGTTTCTGATGGTTAATTTGTGCTCTCTCCCCACCCAAAAATATAACTGGTTCACCAACTATCCAGAAGAAAAGAACTCTGAACACCTAAAGCACGCTATGAAAATGCTGATAATTATTATTATTTACCGCCAGCCCTGTATATACCTTGTTCTCGGCATTTCATAGATGAAAGCAAAACTAGAATTGTACTAGTAACACACCCCTGTTCTCACAGGGCTGAGAGAGATTCCAGCCTGTAACCTTGGAGAAGCTGCTGCCAGTCTGTGTGGACAATACTGAGCTAGATAGACCAATGGTCTGACTCAGTATAAGGCAGCTTCCTAAGTAAACTTCCATCATCCTCAACCACAATTTATCGAGTTGAGAATAATGGGAGTTGTAGTTCAAAAACAGCTGCAGAGCTACAGTTGGTTCCCCCTGCTCTATGGGGTACTTGAGATGAAGGTCTGCTGCAGAAAAAGTACACTTGTTTAAAAGCGTTGGGAAGCTCTGCTTCAGAGCATCCGATGTGTCATCTGGCCGTTTGGTAAGTCACAGGAACATAGGAAGCTGCAGCCTACCAAGTCTGAGCCTTGAGTCCATGTAGCTCAGCCAAATCTTGGAGATGTCAGGGAGGGAACCTGGGATCTTCGCTGCTCATCTCCTAAGGGAAATATCTTACAGTGCTCACATGTAATCTCTCATTCAAAAGCAACCAGGGCGGACCCTGCTTAGCCAAAGGGACAAGTCATGCTTGCTACCAGAAGACCAGCTTTCCTCCTACTGCCAAATGTTACCGGTTCTACTTGTCAGACAAGCAATTAGTTGAGAGGATGTTCTACTGAATTTCCTTCCTAACCACCGTGACAATTACTTTGCTTCTGTTTTGCCTACAGTGCAGTTTCTACCCATTTGCTTCTCTCACTTGGTGAGAGGAATGGCTATCCCACGCTTTGCTGCAAGGACCACAGAGGATGCATTTCATAAGGATGCTCCAGCTGCCCATTCCGTGGTTGATTCTGAATCCTGAAATCTTCTACATTACGCCTTTAAAGACAATTCAGCTGGGATGCGGAAGACAGCTGCCAAATCTCCCTAATGAGACCAGGGGTTTTCCCAGACAGCAGGCTTTACTGCAAGTTTAAAGTTGCTCCAAAAAAACAGTGCAAAAAGTGGATTTTTAAATCCCAGATAGGAACATAGGAAGCTGTCATATACTGAGTCAGACCATTGGTCTATCTAGCTCAGTATTGTCTTCACAGACTGGCAGCGGCTTCTCCAAGGTTGCAGGCAGGAATCTCTCTCAGCTCTGTCTTGGAGAAGCCAGGGAGGGAACTTGAAACCTTCTGCTCTTCCCAGAGCGGCTTCATCCTTAACGGCTGCAGGAAAGGTGAGCCTTCTCCAGACAACAGCTTTCTCCCCAGCACAGCTGCAGCCATGGAAAATGCTGACGCTACCTGTCCTGCACCTGGTAAACTCCTGTCATGCAGAAGTGGCTTCCCAATTGCTGGGAAGCAAGAGTGGGAGAGGGCAATTCAGTTGCACGTCCCACTTCTGGGCTTCTCATCTGGGATGCCAGACCAGACGGCCCTTGGGTCTGCTCCAGCTGATCCTCTCTTATGTGCTTCAAAAAGCAGCAGGAGAAAGCAGTAACCAGCCTTTTCTGGGATGACTCCACAACTAGTTTCATGGATCAAAGGGGTAGCAAAGGAAGATTTTGCTACATGTATAATATTAAATACTTATAGGAATAGTTAAGGTAATTCAGGGTCTCTTGTGTACCTGGCTGCACAGGCTTCTACAGTTTGTTCTGGGGTAGAGGAGTGAATGTGGCTTCTTTAAATGATGGAGGTCTTTTAAAATAATTATGACACTTTGCTGTAAAGTTCCAGTCTGAAGCAAAAGGGGGAGCGGGAAATATTGTGGCGGGGTGTGTGTGTGTGCCCACTCTTATTTAGTTACTACATTTCTATCCTGCTCGTCCTCCAAGCAGTCCAGAGCAGTGTACATGACTATGTTTATCCTCACCAGGTGAAGACCTTTCTGATCCCTCAGGCCTTTTGAAATCTAAACAAGTGTTTAGTCTAAAAAGTGTTTTAACATGTTTTGTATTGCATTTGACATGTTCTATCCTAGTTTGTTTTGTGTGGTGTTTTAATTGGATGCTTTTACTGTTGTGGTGTTATGAGCCGCCCAGAGAACAATTTGTTATGGAGCAACTAAGGATTAGTAGTAGTAGTAGTTAGTACTTATTCGCAACACCAACCCTGGGAAGTTGGTTAGCCTGACAGATGCATGACTTGTCTGGCCCAGAGTCAGCCAGTCCGTTCTCTGGCTCAGCAGGGATTTGAACTCAGCTCTCTCCGTTCCTAGTCCAGCACTCGAACCACACTGGCTCCCTCGGAACCCTGGAAGCCACCTCCAAAGCTTCACTTTATCCACCGTTCCCCCTTCCTGCCCCCGCCGCCCAGGCAGGCAAGAACCAGCGGCCCCGCTCCTCCAGGCAGGAGGTGCGCGCGCCTGCCACTCACCTGCGCTGTAGAAGCAGTCCAAGGCGCCCGTGTCTGCCAGGAGCGCCATGGTGACGAAGGCCACCACCTTCAGCTCGGCTCGCGGCACCTCCCTGCAGGCTTCCCGCAGGCACTGCAGGGGCAGAGGGTCCGCCTGGTCCTCCGTGTAGAGGTAGACCACGCTGAGCGAGCGGCCCCGGCTGCAGCCGCCGCCGCCGCCGCCACCTCCCCGGCTGCTCGGGGGCCCCGCCGAGACCGGCTGGCTGGGCGTCAGCGCGATGGTTAAAGTGTCCTGCCAGAGGCTCCCGGCGGTGCCGAACGGGCAGCCGTCGTCCCCTGCCATGCCCGTGAGGGGGCTCCGCGGCGCAGGTCCAGCCCGCGAGCGAGCGAGCGAGCGATCGCCCCTCTCTCAAACACGAGCCAGGGTCGCCAAACGGCTCGGCGGCGACTTCCCTCGATCCCGCCTGCCAGGCACTTTTCGCCGAGGCGCAGTTCCCAAGTTTGGCCCCCGGCCGCCCCTCGTGGGACGCCCAGGCCCCACGCACCCAAACTTCCCCCCGAGTGCCTGCCTGGGGACCGCGCGGGGTGCCCGCTGCTGGGGATCGACGGGCGGCCCCGCGGCGGCGTGCTCCTTCCTGTGCGGTTCTTTGTAAAAAGAGCTGCAGACGCAGCAGAAAGGAGGTGGTGGTTGTGAGGCCGGCGTAGTCGCAGGCCAAGGCGCAGAAACGCCGCCCACGGCCTGGAGCCACCCTGGGGAAGGAGGCCCCAACTGGAGCGGCAGGCGTTCCTCCGCCGCCTTTCCGCTTGGCAGGAAAAGCCCCAAAGGCGAGCGGAGCGCCCCGGGTTGCGCAAAGCTGTCTCTATAGCGCTTGCCCTGCCGTGGCTGCCACCCAAACCAGCCAGCATCGGAAGAACGCTCGGCAGCTGCCTTCTGCCGAGTCGGATCACTGGTCCAACTTGCTACACTGAGTCACTGACTGGCAGCGTCTCTTCAAAGATTCGGGCAGGGGTTACCAACGCTACCGGGAGATGCCAGAGAGTGAACCTGCCTGCGCGCATGTGATTTTCCACTGAGAATATACTTGCATTAGGAACATAGGAAGTTGCCGTATCCCATTGGTCCTTCTGCCTCAGTATTGTCTACTCTACACAGACTGGCAGTGGCTTCTCCAAGGTTAGAGTCTCTTAGGGATGTGCAAACCAGCTCAACATCAAGCTAGTTTGATATTGAACCGAACCACCCCGTTTGGTCCGACCCTGGACCAAACACCCCCTGACTGTTTGGGGGTTCGCAGACCCCCCCTTTTTTTTAAAGAAAAAGACTTTTTTTTAACCTTATCCCCCTCGGGGGAGTTCCTGGAGGCGGCAGGGGGGTCTGCAGAGGTTCCCTCTCCTGCTGCTAGCTCTCTTTATGGCCCCCTCTGGCCGGTTTGGCTAGTTTTCAGCCTTCTCCCTTCGGTGCGGTTGCCATTTTGGAGGCCGTGCGCCTGTGTAATTGGCTTCTGCCATAGAGGCCATAGTGGAGCCGTAGCTCAGGGGTAGAGCATCTGCTTGGATGCCGGAGGTAGGTCCCAGGTTCCATTTCTGGCAGCATCTCCAGGTAGGCCTGGGAAAGACCCCTGCCTGAAACCTTGGAGAGCCGCTGCCAGTTAGTGCAGACAGTACTGAGGTAGAAGGACCAATGGTCTGACTTGGTATAAGGCAACTTCCTATGTTCCTAATAGAAGTATGTTGTCATGCAAAGTCATCTACTGAGCTTCCTGTGTTCCAGTTCAAAAGCACTTGAGGTTATGTCTGCACCAGCTTATTTCTGCCCTGCTCTCGCCTCTTAAGCACCTATGCTCTTGGTTTGTGGACAATCCACACATAATGGAACTACTTGGAAGCATGCATAGGTGCTTTCTCACAGGTAGATCCACTGTGACTAGTGGGAAGGGTTTGTAGCCTGTTGCTGCTTCAAATAACTGCAGCTGTTAGTGCCAGCTGGGGAGATAGATGCTCACTGTAACGCTTGACAAGGTCTATACTCCTAGAGATGGAAAGCAGATGAGAGCATTGCAATCCTTTCAGCTTTTCAGTGAGTTCTCCTGCTTGTATTGTCCTGATCATCAGATCTGCAGTGGCCAGATTTGCAGTGGTGCTTTAAAGGCTTTTAAAAGTTTTACAAACTCAAAAACTACTCAAAAGTCAAAGTAATGAAAATGAAAATGGGCAGGAATTGTCCTCCAAAGATTACTCCATGGAAAGAGGACAACAATTTATTCATTGTGACCCGCCAGCCTCAGAGGCAAGATGCCTCTAAATACCAGTTGCAGCGGAATAACAGCAGCCCTCGGCCCTTACCTGTGGACTTCCCAGAGGCATCTGGTGGGCCACTGTGGGAAACAGGATGCTGATGGGCCTTGGGCCTGATCCAGCAGGGCTGTTCTTATGTTTTAACCCTTTCTTCTGTGCAAAAATGACTGCAATTTTACCTGAATCATTAGGGGTAGGGATGAAGAAGAGGGGATCTTGTGGTATCAAGCATGACTTGTCCCCTTTGCTAAGCAGGGTCTGCCATGGTTTGCATTTGAATGGGAGACTATATGCGTGAGCACTGTTAGATATTCCCCTCAGGGGATGGAGCCGCTCTGGGAAGAGCAGAAGGTTTCAAGTTCCCTCCCTGGCTTCTCCAAGATAGGGCTGAGAGAGACTCCTGCCTGCAAGCTTGAAGAAGCCTCTGCCAGTCTGTGTAGACAATACTGACTGAGCTAGATGGACCAAGGGTCTGATTCAGTAGAAGGCAGCTTCCTATGTTCTTATGATAAAACACAGAAAGCTGTAAGTGCAACAGTGCACTTAGAACACACCTCTTTTCCATCTCAAGTGGGGTGGATGTTGCCCAAAATCACTATGAGCATGTGTTGCTTGAGATGGTACCGATGGCCAAAATGTGAGGGCCTGATGCATGGACTCATGTGTAACCTTGGTCTACCAGAAGTGTAACCTTGGTCTACTTGTGAGGAAACACAAGTGGCGTGTGCAGCAGCAGGCTGAAGCATGCCTTTCCTACCCTTTGGGAGAGGAACTTAGTTCCATGCAAGAGCATCTGCTTTGCTTGCAGCAATTCCCAGGTTCAATCTCCAGGTAGGGCTGGGCAAGACTCCTGCCTGAAACCTGGGAGAGCCGCTGCCAGTCAGGGGCGTATCTAGGGTAGGGCAGGCAGGGCACATGCCCTGGGCGCCACTTGAAGGGGGGCACCATTTCTAAAAATTAAAAAAAAAATGGATGACTGCTGAAAACAAAATGGCCATCATGCATGCTCAGATGGCCACCATGCATGCTCAAATGGCCTCTGCGAGGCCCTAGGCCATGCCAGGCCTCGCAGAGGCCATTTGAGCATGTGCAGCAGCCACTTTGTTTTCAGTGGCCATTAAAAAAAAAAAAATTATATGGCCACCGCACATGCTCAAATGGTCCCTGTGAGGCCCTAGACCTTGCCAGGCCATGCAGAGGCCATTTGAGCATGTATGGCCACCATGCCAATCTTTGCAGGTCCAAACAGGCCTGGAAATCAGCCTAGGATGGGATGCGGCAATGAATTAAGAGGCTGGCGGCAGGAGGGGGAACCTCTGCAGGCCCCCCACAGCCTTTTGGAAGCCCGCCGAAGGGGCTACAGGTAATTTTCTTTAATGAGCCCCAGCATACTGAAATTTGTAATTTCCCAGCATTTTTTGGTCTGGCTACATCCACTGCTAAATAGTTTTTGAAATATTAAAAGATTAAAGAGCTTTAATTGTATTTTTGAGCTGATGATATGATAAAATTATCTGAAAGATGGGTGTCAGATGTTTGGACAGGGGGCGCAATTTCAGTGCTTGCCCTAGGCACTATTTTCCCTAGATACGCCTCTGCAGTCAGTCTAGACAGTACTGAGTTAGATGGACCAATGGCCTGACTTGGTATAAGGCAGCATCCATAAAGAACCCATGAATTTACTTGGTTGCTGGAAAGCTGCAGGGGATTCTAGTTTCACGCAGCAGGCTGCAGCTCTTTCTCATGGGGAACTGTTGGCACTGGAGTTGGGTGGGGCAGCCTGGGTTGGAAGCTGCAACCTGGGAAAACACCCGTGTGTCCATGCCCTGCTAGAGTCATCCATGAGAACTAGCTGACCTGGTGCAGAGCATCTGCGCCCCTAGTTCTCCCTCTCTCCCCCCGCCCCCAGCCCCATTTCCCCCTGCCACTTCTCCCAGGGGTCAGCTGGCCTGGCTGCTGCTTCTCCTCCCCACTACTTTTCCCAACAGGCCAGGTCATCCTTTATTTCTGGCCAGCAGGTGGGCCAGAAAGGGAGTTAAGCTGCCTTCTCTGCTGCCTGCCCACCGGTTTCGCCTGCCCGCCTTCTTCCACCCAGCGGGCCTTTTGGCTGGCAGGTGGGCCAGAGAGGGAGTGTGCCGCCCACCCACCGCAGTAATTTTCTCACCTGCCTGGCGGCCGCTTTCTCTGCCTGGCGGGCACTGCCATTTTCTTGCCCATACCCATGGCTATCTGGCAGCTCCTCCCAAACTCTTGCAAGAGCTGCCATACATGGGATTAGCCACGGGTATGTCTTAGAGAATTAAATATATAGATGCTCTTATTTACAGACTTCCGGCAAAGAACAAACAAATTGGATTTTCACCATTCCATCCCTTTTCAAATTGCTGTAATAGATTCCAGCGTGAACACTATCCAAGCATGTGGATAGGAACATAGGAAGCTGCCTTATACCGAGTCAGACCATTGGCCCACCTGGCTCAGTATTGTCTACACAGACTGGCAGCAGCTTCTCTGAGGTTGCAGGCAGGAATCCCTCTCAGCCCTATCTTGGAGATGCTGCCAGGGAGGGAGCTTGGGACCTTCTGCACGCAAGCAGGCAGGTCCTCCTCCCAGAGCAGCCTCATCCCCTGAGGGGAATATCTCACAGTCCTCACTCAGAGTGAAAGAGAACTCCTATTCAGACATTGGGCTGGTTCACACAATGGTTCAAATCTACCTATAAAGCAGGCTACTGACCGTGTGATTGTGTGAACTCATACCAAGGTGGTTAATGCCCTGAGATGAATCTGAGGTTCCTGCCTTGAAATGGATTTACACAATCACAGTCATGTTGGTAACCCACATTAAACCTGCATTCAAACGACTGTGTGAACCAGGCCATTATGTTGTATGAGGGTACAGATGTCTGTACACTTGTACATGTTTTTGTGTGGATGACTATACCTGCGCCATGAACCGGAGTACAGGTTCAAATGCATAGTACAGATAATAATAATAATAATAAATAATTTGATTTCTATACCGCCCTTCCAAAAATGGCTCAGGGCGGTTTACAAAGAGAAATAAAACAAATAAGATGGCTCCCTGTCCCCAAAGGGCTCACATTCTAAAAAGAAACATAGGACACACACCAGCAACAGTCACTGGAAGTACTGTGCTGGGGGTGGATAGGGCCAGTTACTCTCCCCCTGCTAAATGAAGAGAATCACCACAGTAAAAGGTGCCTCTTTGCCCAGTTAGCAGGGGAATGTGGATAGCAGATAGGAAGTGTTCTGCTATACCGGTGTTACGGAAGCTGCCTTGCTAGAAACATAGGGAGCCGAGTCAGATCATTGGTCCATCCGGATCCCTACTGTCTACTCTGATTGGCAGTAGCTCTCCAAGGCTTCAAGCAGGAGTCTTTCCCAGCCCTACCTGGAGATGCTGCCAGGGATTGAACCTGGGATCTTTTGCCTGCAAAGCAGCTGCTCTCCCACTGAGCTATGGCCCCCCTGAAGACTGGAGGGAGTGACAAAGGGGAAAGGAAAGGAAAGGTTGTGCCCTCGGGTCACTGTCGACTCCCAGCGACCACAGAGCCCTGTGGTTTTCTTGGTAGAATACAGGAGGGGTTGACCATTGCCATCTCCTGCGCAGTATGAGAGGATGCCTTTCAGCACCTTCCTAGCTCGCTGCAAATATAGGAGTTTCACACCAGCGGGAATTCAAACCAACAGCCTCCTGCTCTCTAGGCAGGTTACTTCCTCGCTGCGCCATTAGGTGGCCTGACAAAGGGAAGGGATAGCATAAAAAGTCCAGGGCAGGGGGATGGAAAAGAAAGTCAAGATCTAAAGATAAAAGAATCAGTCCTCCTCTTCAGAGTCATAACCAGTGTGGGACAGCCTGACCTGGAAGGTTGCTTCAGCCCAAATAAAAAAGACTGGGGTGATGGCGGGGAGAGATTTTTGTTTTCATTTGTGACATGACCGCTTGCATTGAAAGAATGTGAGCTTGTTTTTCGTCCAGGAACATTCCAAGATTCTCCCTGGCTCGGGACAGATTCTTTCAAGATCTCTTATCTCCTTTACATGCTGAAGTGATCCTGCTGTTCTCCAGCTCTTACGATCCATAGACACCAAAATATGCACACGCTTTGGCCTGGCAAAAGGGTTCTAGAAGCGTCTGTTGCTGATGAGGAAATCACTGCCTTTCCTGTCCTTTCGTGGAATCCCATTTGGAAATGGAGCAGCCCCACCTACAGAGGAAAGCTAGCAACGGCAATGCTCCTCTTTCCGATCCCTGCCCCCTCACCTATACTTCGCAAACTACGATTATCCTCAGGAGATGACAAGCCGATTAGCTCATGTTTGCAGCACGGGGTCTTGTTCCTAAAGGCTTTCTCCACAACCACAACATAAACTGAGTGTGTGGGTGGGGGGGGGGGAGCTTAGAAGTGCATTACTGTGGATTTATTCATAATCTCCCCCACCCTCACCGACCCCTAGTTTTGTTGTACAGTGTCTGGGTTGGGAAGGATACATTAAAAGGTTGTGAAGGCCTTTGACCCTACAATGGGAAAATGTGGCTACTTTTCTGCAACACATTTACAACGTTGTAGGGCACAGTGGGAAAATGCTTGACTAATAAGCAGAAGGTTGCCGGTTCAAATCCCCACTGGTACTATATCGGGCAGCAGCGATATAGAAAGATGCTGAAAGACATCATCTCATACTGCGCGGGAGGAGGCAATGGTAACCCCTTCTTGTATTCTACCAAAGAAAACCACAGGGCTCTGTGGGTGCTAGGAGTCAAAATCAACTTGATGGCACACTTTACCTTTAGGGCAAAAACACATCATGAAAATTTGAATCAAGGCATGGGAAATGTGAATTCACCCTGCTGACAATGCAGCGACACCAATGTGGAAACACAGGCAATATGGAGGGGCACTTAGAGGATATGGTGTGAGTACGTTGCAGTGTGTGATCTGGAAAATGCCCCGGAGACCGAAGCTGATTCTTGGAGACTGTGAGTACGTTGCAGTGTGTGATCTGGAAAATGCCCCGGAGACCGAAGCTGATTCTTGGAGACTCAAAGCCAACCCTGCAGGGTATGACAACCCTATCTGTGAAATTCTGGAGGTAAAAACAAGCATAACAGGTGGCACCAACTTGCTCTGGATCAGGGCCTCTGTCTGAATCAGGTTTGTGTGCAAGTGGAAGACAGATTTATGTGTTTGATATATTTATATCAAGTCTGTACAAAGGCTGAGTGGAGGGGAAGCAGCTGTAGCATTCAGCATCAAACAAAATGTGAATGGGACAAATTTAACTTCCTTGGAGACCTGAATTGGAGACCGTTTCCCCTCCTCGGTGGTGCCTCCCCGGTCCGCCCCTCTTGGTGCTTTCAGTCAACAAGGAGGGAATGGATTGTAAAGGTTACTTTTAAAGAAACCTTATAATTAGCAGTGAGGGAAACTGGACAAGTTGTTGACCAAAAACAGAATTTCCCTCTTGTTGATTGCCCTGAAATATAACTCACTGAATTCACAGAGCTACATTAAGATTTCTGCAGTCACTGACCTTGGTGCTAACGAGCCAGGCATTTAGAACGGGGCCTGTTTTTCTTTGAAGGTGGGGCTGGTTGTTTTTGGGTTCACCAGCCTTTGGCATCTGAAATCCAAAACTGATTGAGAGGAGGAGAAGGAACATGTTGGAACTCATGACTGTGTGCCACTGCTGTGCCAGGAATTTTCCAGGCTGTCTTCCAAACCTCAAAGTCAAGTCTCCCTCCTATCTATCCCAAAAGTATCAACATGTGTATGCCCTTTCGAACAAAAAAGATGGGCTCTGTTTGGGGACTGGATGATACCACTTGAAATAAGGCACACTCTGTCATTGGACTAAGTGCCACTGGGACTCCCTGCCTCCTGCAGCAACGTGGTTAGAGTGCTGGAGTAGGACCAGGGAGACTCGAGTTCAAATCCCCATTCAGCCATGATACTTGCTGGGTGACTCTGGGCCAGTCACTTCTCTCTCAGCCTAACCTACTTCACTGGGTTGTTGTGAAGAGAAACCTAAGTATATAGTACACCGCTCTGGGCTCCTTGGAGGAAGAGCGGGATATAAAATGAAATAAATAAATAAATAATAAAAATTAGTTACCGGTTTGCTCTGGGCTAGGTTAAAAGGGCTGACCTTTACAGCCCTCCATGGATTGGGGCAAGGGTATCTGTCACACCACATGCATCCATACAAAGCTGCTAGGACCTGTTCAACATCTCAGGCCCTGTTTTTGGCCCCATCACTGACTCATTTGGTAAGGACTAGGCAGGGCTTTTTCAGTGGTGGCCCCTCAGATTTTCAGTGTCCTCCCAGAAGAGCTTCACTCTGCTCCCTCTCTCAGTGGTTTTTTGTTAGTCCCCGCACCCATCCTTTTAGAGGGGCTTTTAAATGTCTGGTGGGTTTTAAACTTTTTAACTTGCAATGTTTAGATTTGTTTTTAACTGAGTCCTGTTTTTAGTTAGTTGTTATTAATTTTATATTGTTTTATCCGTTTTACTAGTTTTGTGAACTGCCCCTAGCAGTAATTGCACTGGACTGTCACAGGGTATGATCTAAGGGCACACAATACAGGCACCTTGCTGAAGCTAAGCAGGAATTGGTGTGATCAGTGCCTGGATGGGAGACCCTCATACTCCATCTTTGGGGTTGAGGCCATAGTTCAGTGAAAGAGCATCAGCTTTGTGTGCAGAAGCTCCCAGGTTCAATCCCACGCAGCATCTCTAGGTAGGGCTGGGAAAGACTCCTGCCTGAAACCTGGGAACCATGCTGCCAGTCAGTGTAGACAGTACTGAGCTAGATGGCCCCATGGTCTGACTCCGTAGATGGCAGGATGTAAATATTTTAAACAAACAAACTCATGGCAAAGGGAAGACCAGCCTGACCGGACAGAGAAAGAACAGTTACGGGGGATAACTTGCATCCCCTCTTCCTGTCAGAAGAGACACTGCTCCACCCTGACTTCCATTGCCTTGGGACCAGGGCCGTCCCTAGTGGGGTGCAGGGCTGGTGGTGAATCAGCCTGTGCGGGGCCTCCTTAACATTTCATATCGTTACAGAATCATACTGATTGATGACTTACAGTGTCGATAGTGTGAGTGAGGTTTTTGGACATGTCCAACCAGCTTGGCCATATAATGCATTTCTAAAGAAATAAAAATAAAAAGCACAACACATGCTTCACAGTTCTCAGATGGACCTTCTGGGGTGCAAATCAACTTGAGCATAGTGCATTCATAAACAAATACATATTATATATTGTTTGCACCATAATTTTTTTGTAATTTTCTGCCATGAAACAAGCCACTTACAGGACTTTTTGGATGGGTTTGCTCAATGCCAAAGCCCAATGGCGAATCCCTAAATATTCAAGCGGGCGGGGGGAATAACCACAAAAAGGAAATCACATCATATCTCAATTACTAGGGCTGGGCTGGGCTGAGCAAAGGGTCTGCAGAGAGCTCTGGTGGGCAAGGGCATCCAGGGCTGGACACTGCCTGCCTGCCTGCCTGCTTCCTGAACTTCAGGCAGGCCTGCATGGAGGCCTCTTTGAAGCCCCGCCCACTCGCCAAACAGCTGAGATGCAGGGAAAGAAGGAGCTGTAGCTGCTTGACTGGGAGCCTTTCAAGCTGCACACAGACACAAAAGGTGGGCTCAGGTTGGGCTGTGGAGAAAGATAAGTGGCTGGGACTGGGGGAGAGAGGAGGGCAGGCTGCACTGTAGTGTGCCCAGAGCAGGCCTGTGCCAGCGCGTGGCTTGGGGCAATTGCCCCAGTCGCCCCACCCTAAGGAAGGCCCCGGGACTGTAGAAATGAAACACTAGTCTCAGCTGTTGGCTGGAGGTCTTAGGATTACTAAGATGTTACCTGTTCTGGGCCATCTAGGGAATCATTTTAATCAAAAGTGGGGTATATACATTCAAAACAAATAAATAAAAATGTGTGTGGTTGAGATAGTGTCCTTGCTTACATTTGTGCTTCCATTACCAGGAGCCTTTTCAGACAGCAGGTCTTACCCGCTTACTGCGAGGCTTTACTGCAGGGTATAACAGGTACTCCAACACAAGAAGAGGATTTTTTTAACCCCAGACATAAATCAGGCTGGGTTCCAATACGGCGGGGGAAACCCAAATTGTGTGTGAAGTGTAATCTGAAATATTGCACAGACCTCGGGGTAAATCTGGCCGATATGAGCACACACACATGCACCCTCCCAAAGTGATGTAAAGTCATTGTCTGAAAAAGCTCCCTGGTACCTGTGGCCGACTGAAACTTAAAGCAAAGTGAATACATTTTAGAATTATAAAAGTTCAGATGAAAGTATTCTGCATTTCAGAAATGTTTATTATAGGAAAACAGCACCACTGGGAGAATAATATCCATTGTTTATAAAATGGTGAATGGTTTTCCATTTGATTTGTTGCATGCAACATACTCAAAAAGAGAGAAGGACAATATGTTTCTTAACAGATATAAACAGGCTTTACAGTTATTTATTCTTCCCACAGAGTCCTGGGAATTGTAGTTCTGTGAAAGGTTGGTGCAAAAGATATTGAATGGAGAATTCTTGGCATCCCAAAAAATGATAATTCTCAGGCTTCCTTGGGCAATGCCATGAAGATTAACTGCTATATTCCCAACCTTCAGTCCCATACATTGTTGGACTACAATTCCCTTTGTTGGACTACAACTCTGGCCATTGTGGCTGGGGATGATGGGAATTGTAGTCCAGCAACCTATTGGGACCCAAGACCTTGGTGTAGATAAGGCCTAGCCTTCTATATTGATGTCAACAGAAAACACAAGGAGAGCTCAGCAAGTGGAATAAGAAGAGGACTTCAAAAGTAGAGATCACCCAGTTCCCCAAGGCATGGCTGCTTGCAGCCTCCAAGCTGCACACACCTTCATGACTGCCTTCCTCACCCTTCAGATGCCCATGGGTGGAAACTGTCTTGAAAAATCATGTCCCCACATCACCTCCCTTAGCAGCACTATAGTCCATCAGAAAACTGGTGCGGTACAGAAGATACATCACATGTTATAAAACTGTCCTCTGTGATGTCTACAGTTAACATATTTCACACCACAGGACTGGAGAAAGAAATGTCTCTGCTTGAGATCTTTATTTTATTTTATCACATTTTTATACCGCCCAAAACGCAAGTTCAGATCTTGCTGTCTGTCAGTCCCAACCAGGCAGAATAGCTAGTTTTGGGGAGCAAAAGGGTGGCAAAGAGTATTCACAGGGGGCAAGGATTTTTCCTTAGGTTGAAGATTTGTAGAGGTAAGGCAGTTAATGTTGCTAGTTTATTCGAATGATAATAAATGAATGAAGCTTTCTTGACATTTTAAGCTTCTTCAGAAAATGGGCCAGATTCCTCTTAGAAAATTATGAGGTCATTCACTCAATCAAAAACTGTGTTGTACCCGAGTTTGGGAGTTGTGTGTATTCTTCAATCCTTGTCTTATTGGTTCCATGTAATATTCTAATTTTCTGAGATTGTGGATTTGGGGTTTTCATGAGCTGTACGCCATGATCATCACAATTATAACAAATTAAGGCTTGACTTATCTCGCTTTGCATGTAATGCGTCTGTCTCATATATCAGTTTCACCTTTTAATTTGCATTACTGAAATTAATGGACTTTTGCACAATATTCTGATTTTCTGAGTTTCACCTGTACTCTCAATTTTTGGTTGTGTGGCAGCAAGATACTAAGGAAGTCCTTCTGTGGAAGCAAGGTAAGAGGAAAAGCTGCCCAGGTTTTAATCCTACCTTGCTTCCACACAATCACTTCTACCCAGTTGAGCAAACTGAATTGTTGGCTGGCTGAATTGTTTTATTCAATCTTGATCGAATACTCTGATTTATTAGGTTCCACCCCAGACCAGTCAAAACTTGCCCCTCATGTGACCCACAGACCTGGTCTTTTTAAAATCACCAGTTGGCAGCCTCACCATATGCTCTTACAGCTAGAAAAATTCTCTCCAATTGTTAAACACAAAATTTGTGCATTGGAAATTCAGAGATGGACAATATCTAAAATACAAGTATTTAAAATACATATTTTCAATACTTTTGTATTTTATATCGAAAATACTTTTTGGAAGTATTTTGCCCATCTCTGTGGAATCTGGTAGCTTTTTGTCCAGCCTCAGCAGAAAAGGTAAACAATGATATTGCCTTAATCGTTTGTAAATAGTCAAATGGACCTTGGAACAAGCAGAGTTAGAAACCCTAGAAAACATTAAGATCTGTCTACCTACTTTTTTTTTTTTTTTTAATGATGGTGATGGTTCAGTGGCACAGTTTGGAGCTCTCCTAATTAGCTTGTTTAATTTGTTTTCCTCTGGTCCTCAAGAGTGGAATTTTTTATTCTTTTGTAGTTATATCTTTATTTTATAAATATATCCACAGTTTTATCGGGAGCT
This sequence comes from Hemicordylus capensis, assembly GCF_027244095.1. Taxonomy (NCBI): domain Eukaryota; kingdom Metazoa; phylum Chordata; class Lepidosauria; order Squamata; family Cordylidae; genus Hemicordylus; species Hemicordylus capensis. The sequence continues at coordinate 12,255,417 of NC_069663.1, forward strand.
GCTTAGAATAAGCTCGGACTTTAAAGTGCATTATCTGACAACGTTGCTGGCTGCAATGGGGAAGAAATGAAATGGGATGAGCCCTTCCCAATTAAAGCCTCTAAAAGCAGCAAAACAGGCATGGATTGATGACCTCCTGCTTTTAAAAGAGATGGTGAGTGATTTGGCTACTCGTGCCTCTCCCAACAGATATGAGATATTCGAAGAGGAAGATCATCTTCTGGCTGATCAGTCATTTGATGAGGTTGAGAAGACGCAGAGCAATGATGATCTGGACTATGGCACAAAGGTTCATCAAACAGAGGACTCAATCAATTTGTTTGGAGACCAAGCTCAGGAGCTTCAATTTAGTTCCTTTAAAGATCATGTAGCTGTATACATATTTTTAACTGGGGAAACGGTTTTATCAATTTTTGAACAACTTTCAAATGTGGCGAATAAATTGGACCATATTGAGACTGTGTTTGGTGCCTTTATATAGAAACAAATGGGGGCTCACCAAGCTAAAAGTAATAATAATGTCAGAGTGGTGGAACACGGGAAATCAGCAGTAGAGTCCCTTGGAACAGAACCAGTAGTCCCGAGAACTCAGGTGTTCATGCCTCCCAGTAGCAAAGAGAATGGTGCACTGGCTAAGCGAATCCTCCAGATAAATTGTATTACATTGCAAATTGCTTTTCCAGAAACCAACAGGGGTTGATGGGGTTCAAGGAAAGTGATTATATACTCACTAAGCTGACTTCTAAGATGGGAACAGTCATCTATAGTAGACCTGTTGGAATGGGAGAGACTCCTATTAATTTTTGATCACGCTTTAATCCCTACAATTCTATTGAAAATGAAAAGATTTCTTTTTCTGTCATTTAAAATATCACCAATTGCTGTTTAGAAAGAAGTAAAAGCTTGTCCAAGACTAATTAAAAGAATAGCACAGCTTCAGGGCAGATTGACCTTGAGCTACAAATGCCTACTGGAAGAATTCCAGAATCCTCAGCCCTATCTGAACTGTCAAATAAACTAGCCACAAAATTACAAAGTCCTGTTAACCCCCTCAAGATTACTCTGCAGAAGGAGCAAGTGACAATTTCTTCAGGCTTAAGTACCATCAAATGCAATTTGGCAAATATTTTTGAAACAGCTGAACCGCTTCATAACCTTCCTGGAAAAGAGATGTTGTCAAAGAAGGTATATAAAGAACAGTGAAAACAGTTACAAGATAAACAGACAGAGATCCCTCACACAGTGCAGCTGAAAACAGAATAGCCACTCTAGAAAAAGAACGGTTGAATACAAGGCAATAAGGCAACTCAAGCCAATTCAACAAAATTGACTTTACCAAAAATTTGATGGATTTTGACACTTTGCATCTAGTGGAACCTTCTTGGGGCAACCTCCTGAAAATACTAGCTGCAGACAATATTGTGAGACAGCACAAACTTCCATGGAGTTGCATCAATAACCAGAGCGAACCAGCCAGGCTCGGAACAGGAATTCATCTTCAAAATCTTCCAAGAATTTAATCATTCCAACTGACCTACTCACCCACCCCAAACATGGATTTAGGCTTATCATTACTAAAGACAACAATGTTGTCTAACCCTAACTTGAAACCCAATTTGTCTATAACAGAAGAGGATCAGCAACAGGAAAGCACCAGTGTTGGGTGACATAATTGAAGTCAGTGGAATTGACTTCCACTGAAAAAGGAGGCTGAGTTCAAAGCCCTTGCCTACAACGTTAGGGGGATGGGCAACCCAATGAAAAGAAAGAGAGTATTAAATGCAATCCTTAGAGAAAAATCAACAATTTTTCAGGAGACTGATGGATGGGGAAATAACAAGAAAGACACCTTTACCCACCCTTTCTTAGGGGAAATTTTTGTTTTTACTGGCTCAACTAGAGCCAGGAGAGTAGCCATCATATTAGCTAGCTCTTTCAAGTTACAACAGGTTAAAATTAAGGAAGATCCAAAAGGGTGGTTTATTTTCATTAAGGGCAGATTTAATGATACAATGTTTACTGTTGCATCAATTTACAGCCCAAACCAAAAGCAACTCAACTTTCTTCATAATATATTCTCTAAATTAATGAGTTCCTGTGAAGGCTATGTCATTGTGGGTGGAGACCTGAACCAGATTGCTGATTGTAGATGGGATAAAAACACAGTCTCCAGATTATATGCGGGGAGGCAAGTCTCCACTTTGTTTATGGTCAGGGTGGATTAAGCTTTTTGCTGCCCATAGGCAGCCAAGGACTTGCCCCACAATTTGAGGGCAGGGGGAGGGCAGCCACAGTGGCTGCGGGGAGGGAGGGTGAGGGGAATGTCCCCCTTTTTACCTTTAAAAAAAACGTTGCTGCATGGCAGGATAGGGCAGCAAGGACTTTTTCCAGCTCCCTTCCTGCCTCCCAAATGACTGCATGGGCCAGTCTGCAGCCCATTTTGGGCCCTCTTGCAGTTTGCAATCATATTAATGTCTTATCTCTCTGCGATTCTGTGTTTTCCCTAGCTCTATGAGGTGTCATTCCCTATGCTTTCCACTGCATTTTTCTGCATTTTCCAGGACAACAATGAAGTTTTACATAAGAACATAAGAGCAGTTTTGTTGAATCAGGCCCAAGACCCATCTAATCCAGCATTCTGTTTCCCACAGTGGTCCACCAGAAGCCTCTGGGAAGCGCATGGGCCAGAGGTGAAGGCATGCCCTCTCTCCTGCAGCTGCTGCCCTGCAATTGTTATTCAGAGATAGCCTGTAGTCATCAAAACGAGTAGCTATTGAGAGATGAATTCTTCTATTAATTTGCCCAAGCCCCGTTTTATTTTTAAACCATCCAAGCTAATGGTCATCATCCTATGAAAGAGAATTCCATTGATTAATGATGCACTGTGTGAAAAAGTACTTCCTTTTGTTGGTAATTAATTTCCTGGCAATCAGTTTTATGGGATGACGCCTGGTTCTGGTGTGAGAGGCGGTGGGGGGGGATTCTCTCTCTCCACACAATGCATAATTTTACAGACCTCTACCATTTCTCCCCTCAGTTGCCTTTTTTTTTTCTAAACTAAAAAGCCCCAAATGTTGTAGCCTTGCCTCATAAGGAAGATGCCTTGATCATCTCGGATGCCATCTTTTGCACCTTTCCCAGTTCTATGTGGTCCTTTTTGAGATATGGTAACCAAAACTATACACAGTACAGGGTTTTGGTTTTTTGGGGGGTGGGGGGTGGGGTTGGTAGTCCAGGCAAGTTCTGGAACCTACCTGAAAAAATGGCATGATTCCATCTTCTGTGCTTTGGTCTCAGAGTTTCATGTCAGTCAGTGAGTAAGTCAGTAAGGCATTGGGTTTTGCAAACATATTATTGCTGTGACTCTATGCTTCTCCTAGCTCTATGAAGTATCATTCCCCATGCTGTCCAATGGGAGAATTGCTCCACATTTTCTAGGACAGTAATTATATTTTCTGAAGGTTTTGGTGTTTTGGGTTGTCTGGAACCTACCTGCAAAAACGGCATGTTTCTATCTTTTGTGGTTGGGTCTGGGAGTTCCACATCAATCAGCAAGAGTTTGGAGTTTGCAAGCATCTTAAGGTCTTCTCTCTCTGTGGCTATTATGCTTATAGCTCTATGAGGGATCATTCCCCCATGCTTTCCAATGAGAGAGTTTTCCCGCATTCTCCGGGACAGTAATTATTATTTTGTTGCTAGTCTGGGCAAGATCTAAAGCCTACCTGCAAAAATGGCATGTTTTAATCTTTCATGTTTTGATCTGGGAGTTTCATGTCAGTGAGTGAGCGAGTCAGTCAGTCAGTGGGGCCCAAGCAGCTTTATATTACAGATATAAAGATAATGCACACACCACACCTGCTTTTTTATTCACTTAATTCTCTTTACCCCACCCTTTCCATAGGCCCCAGATGGCATCTGTTTAGCGTATCTTCATCTCGGTGTGCTTGTAGGAGATGCCAATTCCCTTGCCAGTTCTCCAGTCTATGCCATATGTCTGTCCTTTCCGATCCCCAATTGGGTAGCCCCCATTCAAGTTGGAAGAATAGCAGTTTGAATACCACCAGGCGCCATGCACAGTGACAGCACAGTTCTGCGTCCCACTGTCGTTGTCGTTGTCGTAGGTAGAAAAAAACTGCCCATTATGGGCAGTCATGGAGTCACCTGCAAAGCACAGAAAGATGATGTTGTTACCTTTCAGTTCCAGGTAACACAGCTTAGTACAGTCCCAGAGCATGGTCTGAAGGTACCTTGCTAAAGGAACTTTATCAATAGCCTTGCTAAAGCTGAGGAGATGTGGGCCAGGTCAATATTTGGATGGGAGACTTCCTTGGAACCCCGTACAACCATACTGAGTTTTATAGAAAAAAGGTAGGCTAGAAGTGTAATCAACTAGTAAGACCAACATCATGGTCTTTGAAGGCAAATTTCATATATATATATATATAGAGAGAGAGAGAGAGAGAGAGAGAGAGAGAGAGAGAGAGAGAATATCTGTCTATCTATATTTCTCCTGGGTGTGCCATAGAAGGTGCGTCCTGGCAGCCCAGCTGATTGGCTGGGCTGCGGAAGCACCTGATTGGCTGGCGCACCCAGGAGAGAGGAGAATTGGCTGGCAGTGGGCCAGGACCACTGGCAGGCCCAGCCCGGCAATGGGTGGTGGTGGAGGGCCAAGATGGGCCGAGGGCCAAGATGGCGGTTGGCCCGGCCTGGCTGAGGCGGTGAGGAGACGGCGCCGGCCCCAAAGAGGCCGGCCGCAAAGACTAGCAAGCAGTGGCAGCAGGCCCGGCAGGCCACGGAGACGGCACGAGGCGTGGCGGGCCCGGCCGCAAGGGTGGCACTCGGCCCAGTGGCGGGCCAGGCCATGGAGGCGTTTCTCAGCCAGGCGGCACCGGAACCAGCCGCCGAGGCCAGGAGCCCGTGGAAGGCTGGGGTGGGAGGGAACCGGGCAGCGGGACTTTCCTGTTCGTCATCCGGGAAGGAGGAGCGGTGGCAGCCTGGTAAGTAGAGCTTTAAAAAATGCAGGGGGAGGGCAAGAGGGAGTGGGGCAGGGGGAGGAGGGGAGAGCAAGAGAGCCTGGGGGAGGGGGAGGGCAAGAGAGCCTGGAGGAGGGCAGGAGAGAGGTGCAGGGGGTGGAGAGGGAGGGCAGGAGAGACTGGGGCAGGAGGGTGAGAGGGAAGGAAGGTGAGAGAGAGGAGTGGGAGGGTGAGGGAGGGCAAGAGGGAGGGGAGGGGGCAAGAATGTGGGGCAGAAGAGAGGGAGGGAGAGTGGGGCAGGAGGAAGAAAGGAACAGTCAGCCTCAAAGAGTTCACAGATGCTCTGTGCGGGTTGGCTAGTTTTTTAGAATTTGCCTACAAAAATGGGGTCGTTCTTATTAGTTTATTACACAAAGGTGGTGACTCCTGGAATACAAGAGCTGGCCAGCAAGTGGAGCTGTGAATACTTTGCAAGGTCCCTGTTTGACTTGTATACAAAAGGTACAATTGTGCTAGAAGTAGTATGTAAGCCTGCAACAGCCTGTGCATGGTTAGGAAGAGTGCGCTTGGAACTTGCATGAGAGTTTTGAATATCCTGCAGTTCACTGCTGAATGGAAGAGTATATGTGAAGAATTGCATTGCATATTATCTATATACCCTGTATAATAATAATAATAATAATAATAACAACAACAACAACAACAACAACATTGCACACACTGAAGTTAAAAGAAAAATAGGAAGTGAATACATCAGGAGAGTTAGAAAAATCCTCAAGTCCAAACTCAATGGCGGGAACACCATACAAGCCAAAAACACCTGGGCTATACCTGTTATCAGATACACTGCAGGAATAATAGACTAGACCCAGGCAGAGCTAGAGACGCTAGATCGTAAGACCAGGAAAATCATGACCAACAATCATGCTCTGGACCCCCGCAGCAATATAGATAGGCTATACCTCCCTCGCAGCTCAGGTGGAAGAGGAATGCTGCAAGTCCATCAAACAGTAGAGGAGGAGAAAAGAGGCCTTGAAGAATATATCAAGGACAGTGAAGAAGATGCACTTCATATGGTCAATAATGCAAAACTATTCAACACCAATGAAACAAAGCAGGCCTACAAGAAAGAACAAGTCAAGAACCGAGCAGAAAAATGGAGAAATAAGCCCCTGCATGGTCAATATTTGCACAATATAAGTGGAAAATCAGACATCAGCAAGACCTGGCAATGGCTTAAGAATGGCAACTTGAAGAAAGAAACAGAGGGTTTAATACTGGCTGCACAAGAACAGGCACTAAGAACAAATGCAATAAGAGCCAAAGTAGAAAAATCAACAACAAACAGCAAGTGCCGCCTTTGTAAAGAAGCAGATGAAACAGTGGACCACCTGATCAGCTGCTGTAAGAAGATCGCACAGACTGACTACAGACAAAGGCATGACAAGGTAGCAGGGATGATACACTGGAACATCTGCAAAAAACACAAGCTACCTGTAGCCAAAAATTGGTGGGACCATAAAATTGAAAAAGTTGAAGAAAATGAAGATGTGAAAATATTATGGGACTTCCGACTACAAACAGACAAACATCTGCCACACAATACACCAGATATAACTGTAGTTGAGAAGAAAGAAAAACAAGTTAAAATAATCGACATAGCAATACCAGGGGATTGCAGAATAGAAGAAAAAGAAATAGAAACAATCACCAAATACAAAGATCTACAAATTGAAATTGAAAGGCTGTGGCAGAAAAAGACCAAAATAATCCCAGTGGTCATTGGTGCCCTGGGTGCAGTTCCAAAAACCTTGAAGAGCACCTCAACACCATAGGGGCCACAGAAATCACTATCAGCCAATTACAAAAAACAGCTTTACTGAGAACAGCCTATATTCTGCAACGATATCTATAACAACAGCAACAACATTGACAATAAAATTCAGCCATCCTAGGTCCTTGGGAAGGACTCGGTGTCTGGATAAAACAAACCAGTCAATAACACCTGTCTGACTGTGTAAACAAGAAAACAATACTAATAATTTGATTTCTATACCGCCCTTCCACAGAGAAATAACAAACAAATAAGATGGATCCCTTTCCCCAAAGGGCTCAAATTCTAAATAGAAACATAAGATAGACACCAGCAACAGTCACTGGAAGTACTGTGCTGGGGGTGGATAGGGCCAGTTACTCTCCCCCTGCGAAATAAAGAGAATCACACGGTGCCTCTTTGCCCAGTTAGCAGGGGTACAGAGCCTGAATTTCATAGGTTCCGCAAACACCACATTGGTCAAGGTCCTGTTTGATGTCCTGTTCTGTAGGGGTAGTTAGATTTCATAAAAATAATTATAGGCAAGTTTTTTGTTTTGTTTTTTAAAGAAAAGCCAGGGAAGAAAAGTGGGATAAGCATGTATAGAATGAGAGCAGTTTTTCAGTCCCTCACCTGCAGAGCCAGCCAGGTAGGCTCCCAGAACAAGCCGGAACTTGTCATCTTCTCCCTGGAGCTGGAAAGACTGATAAAGAGCAAAGGTCTTACGGTCATCAAAGTCCACCAAGTCCACACGGAGCTGGTGCTCCCCTATGGGAGAGAAAGCAGAAATTCACTTTAACTTGCCTGTTGCATTTTATACAAGGTGTACTTTTGGCCATTGAGCCTGTTGCTAGCACTGCTCTTCTGTGGGCTCCCAGAAGCCTCTCTGCTTATACCTGAGACCACAAGCTTGTGGATTTTCTCTCTCGACATGCTCGGGAATCTCACAAGATCATGAGCCCTCCATTTGTTGGCACATGGGGATCAGTCACTTAGTAGGCAGTGAGACAGTTACCCCCAGATTTAGCACCTGCCAAAGCCAAATTGAAAGGAAATGCCTTCCCTATGCCGGGACGCCTAAGTAGGCTCCAGAGTTAACTCACAAAAGTTAACTCTCTGTTCAGGGCCTCTCTCTGCACAGAGATTGACCCCCTCCCCCTTTGGTCTACCTCCCCTCCAGAGATGCCTCAAAAGAGCTAAAAACCCATTACCTCAGCAGGGAAGTCAGATAAGGCTCTGTGATACAAACTCCCTCCCTATCAGAAGAAAGCTAAGTGGATGATAGAAATGCAGAGATGTACCCATTAAAATACTGATTAGTTTACTAGATCTTTCTGACCCAAGAGATACCGTGTTTGCACATCCATTCACATAACAGTGTACACTTGACCCATTCAAACACTGGGGCTATTCTCACGATCAGCCAAAATAGGGCTAGGGGAGCCTAGCCCGATTTTGGCTGATGGTGTAAATCACCAGGCGAGCCCAGTGGCTTACAAGCGGCTAGCCCGCTTTTTTAGCCCTCCTCAAAGCCCGGGTTTGCGGAGCGAGTGCTCCACAAACCCGTGCTTTCCGATCATGAGTAGCTGTGGTGCGGCTCCGTGGTGCGGTTGCTCACGAGGAGACCCCCCGAGGGGAGGTGAAAAGCCGCCTCCTGGATCCAAGGGCCACCAATCGTGTGGGCGGCCGATCTGGCCACCCAGGGCTCCCTCCCTGCTCAGCTCCTGAAACTGGGTCTCACTGATCGTGAGACCCGGCTCATTGTGTTGTAGCACAGCGCAGCAAACACAAACAATGGAACCTTTTGAGATCCCCCAGAACTATGCTATTCAAGCAAGAAGAGCAACTGGAATGTAACCCCAAGACACGATTTGGGCTTGAATTGCCCCTGGTTCCTTGAGCCAGTGTGCTTCCCTGAGTGCTCCACTTAGTCTCCCAGGTCCTCCCTGGTCTGCTCCATCTGGATCCCAGTGTGAGTCACCCATGATTTGGGCGCTAGACCTAACACCCGCCATTACTCTTGGCCGTATTTTGCTCTGCTTCCACCCTCCAGATTGGCCCTTTTGCCTGGTCCGATCTGCCCAGCCAGCCTTGCTGCAACCAGAGGTTGGCTACTTGAGAACAGACACTTTGGGGACCTCTCTTTGCTGTCTAACCCCCCTTGGCTCCTCACTGCTGCTGTCTGCTGCTTCCCAGTTCATCCCTGAAGAAAGAAGCTCTTCAGTTGCAACAGAGCCACATGAGTCCAATCACCGCTAAAGGGAGGACAAGGTTGTAGAGTAATACCTGTTCCCCTCTGCGCTCCCTATCCGGGCTCTCTTCTTAAAGCCCCAAACCTGTTTCTCTCCAGCCTCCTTTCTCTGGTCAGCCTAGAAGTTATTTTAATTTGGACACTAAGCTAAATTTCCTCTTTGCAGTTATCTGGTTAATCTTGTAACATATTTTTAGTAGTAATATTACTTTAATTGATTTACTCCATTGTATCCCTTACCCTCAAATAAAATCTTCTTTGTTTTTGAACTTCAGCCTCTCTCTCTCTCTCTCTCTCTCTCTCCATTTTTCTGCCACCAAAGCTTTGCACAAAAATTATTCTGACATGGAACTGCTCCACTCTGAGCTAATTTCCCCACACAAAGCCCGGACACAGTTTTGGGGTGTTCAACAATCGCCCCGGGGCAGTTCCATTAACAAGCTTGAGTTACATTGTACGTACGTACAACGGATATGTATATTCCGCTTTTCAACCAAAGTCCTCAAAGCGGTTTACACAGAGAAATAAAATTAATTAATTAAATGGCTGCCTCTCCCCCAACGGGCTCACAGTCGAAAAAGGAAACATAAGAAAGACACCAGCAACAACCACTGGAGGGATGCTGTGCTGCGATTGGATTGGGCCAGTTGCTCTCTCCCTGCTGAATAGAAGAGATCCACCACTTGTAAAAGCTGCCTCTTTGCTCAGTTAACAGGGGGACAATTCCCTTCCTATATGTCAGGATCATGTCAGGGTCTGTGGGTGGCCATCCCTGAATCTAGGAGATGATTCTGCAGAAACTGTTTGAGGGTGGCTTCTGCCAAGAGGCAGCCCGAGGTATTGTGGTCCTGCTTTGCCCCACACCCCTAGGCAGGAGGGCCAGGCCCCCTTCGAAACCAGACCTTGTAAGCTTTGTAAGCCCATGGGGGGCAGAGAGGAGGGAAGGTTGTCGGCAGCCTCCTCTCCTTGTGCTTCTTGCCAGCTTTTCGAGGAGCATAAGGAAAGGTACTCTTGCAAAGGCTGCAAGAGACAGATCAGTCCTGAAGAGTCCTCCAGTGGAAGCCACAGAGGACATTGTGGAGAGCCACAGGGAGTGGTGCCTACTGGACTTACACAGGGCGTCAGACATGCCCGTCCAGACATGCCCGCGTGTGTCCCCTGACCTCCCTGGTTGATTACGTCACAGGGCGCATGCCGGACTTGGAGGATCGATGCCCTGGGATTCAGCCCCAAGGGAAGGGGGTGGCGGAAGAGCTCGAAAGTGGTGCAACGTGCGACCCCCACAGAGGCAGAGCACTTCTGTTGGGAGCCCCACCCCATGGGAAGCATTCCTGCTGGGCCTCAAGCCATTTAAGGGCTGATGATGAGGGCCAGGATGAGAGGAGGGCAGTGGAGCCTCTGGTAGAGACACGTGGCTTGTCTTGGGACTCTGGAGACAAGGACTGGCAGGAAGAGGAGGAGAAGGTGCTGTCAGTCTCCCGTCTCCCAGGCATGGACTCTGAGGCCCGAGGGAGGCCGAACCCAGCTCATGGGCAAGATAGGATGCTTGGAGGCCTTCACAGGCATTCTGCTGGTGCCTCAGTGATCTTCCGCCTGTGTTGGCTGCCTCACCTTCCCTCATGAAAGGGCCACCCCAGTTCTGCAGTCTGGGGTCTCCAGAGTCAATGGCCTGAACTGGAAGCTGTAACCTGACATGCACTTGAGGGTGACCTAACACAAGGTCCCCAAGCTGGGGGCATCCTGATGTTGCTGAACTATAACTCCCATCCACCCCAGCTATGATTTATTGTGGCTAGGGATGATGGGAGTTGTAGTTCAGTGACATCTGGAGGCCTGCAGGTCAGGAACCACTGACTAACATATTGCCGTGCCAAAGGCCAGGCCCCAAATGCTGCCTTGCCTCACCCTTGTGGTGGGGGCCAGCCCCTTTCATAACCAACTCTTCCAAGCTTTGAACATGGGGTGGGGAGCAAGGGGGAGGGACAGTTGCCAGCAGCCTCTTCTCATACTGCTTGGAAGCTTGGCAAGGAGTGTGGGGAGAGGATGCCTTCTCTCTTCTCCCCATGCTCCCTACAAAGCTGGCAAGGGTCAGATGATAATTCCAAAAGAGCTGCTCTGGTGGAGGCATTAGGGGCCCTTTTGCTGCCTTGCCCCAATAATCCACTGCCTGAGGCAAGCACGTCATGAAGGGACTGCCCCTGCATCTGAAAGAGGAAGCATTGCACAGCTGGCCGGGCAAAGACCATGTTGTGGGAGGAGAGCTGGTCTTGTGGTAGCAAGCATGAAATGTCCCCTTTGCTAAGCAGGGTCCGCCCTGGTTGCATATATATAGGGGACTACATGCGTGAGCACTGTAAGATAATCCCCTTAGGGGATGCAGCTGCTCTGAAAGAGCATCCAAGGTTCCAAGTTCCCTCCCTGGCAGCATCTCCAAGATAGGGCTGAGAGAGAATCCAGCCTGCAACCCTGGAGAAGCTGCTGCCAGTGTGTGTAGACAATTCTAAGCTCGATGGGCCAACAGTCCGACTCAGTTTATGGCAGCTTCCTATGTCCCTATGTTCAGATTTCACCCAGACGACTTCCAATGTTGCTACACTACTGTACCAAACTTAGCCAATACTTAATGTTCACATTCTCTGTAGATGTTACACACCCTTATGCCTGGAAGCACACTCAAAGACCTAAACATACACATGGACTGGACATATGCAACTCATTAGGCTAGAACCAGCTTTGGACCCAATCTCTAGTTCAAACCCCCAAGTCTCTCAATTTATTGAATTTATTAAATCGTGCAGTCTATGGTGATCATTTGAGTGGTTCTTCTCATTGTAATGTATTTACCTGAATCCAAGACTAGGTTCCCCCGCCCCCAGGTTTTTTTATTTTAGAAGCCAGGAGGTCATCTTAAATTCAGAGTCCTGTTCCTTTGGAGTAAATGCAGGTATAACCTGCATTTAACCTCTACTTTTAAAGGGGGTTGTCTTAAATTCAGAGTCATTTGCTGTTTGGGTAAGTATTGTATGTATATAGTTAACATCGGGGTCCCCTTTTTGGTGGTGAGAATAAAAAAAGTCCTATTGCTTTTGAGCTGGGTGTTGCGATAACGGGAATACTCAGACTTGGTGCAGTGTGGAAAGGTAGTGGAAAGGTCAGATGCTCCTCTACACACACAGGACTGCTGCAAGTAAATCCAGTCCTGTGGTGGTGGGGTGGGTGGGGGGATTGCAGCTCTTTCCTGCCTCCCGGAGGCTCATGGAGGAATAGCAGGGCTCTGTTGCAGACAAAAGGTCCACAGACCAAAAAACCGATACCTTCTCGCGTGAGAAGATGAATGTTTTCATTGCCCAACCAGAATTCTGACAGTTGGCTCCCAAAGCCTTTCTTGTAGGTGTCCCAAGTGCGGTAGAAATCCACAGATCCATCCATTCGTTTCTGAAACACCTGAGAAAGTGAGAAAGAAGTGTGGAAAGAATATTGTGGGTTAAGGGCAGGCCATCAGTGACCAAAGGAGGTCTGAATTTGTGTTATTCCACTCAACCATCCTGGTCCAGCTAGGGCTGCACAACTTTGGCCCTCCAGCTGCTTTGGAACTCTCACACCCATCATCCCACAGTGGTCAGGGATGATGGGAGTTGTAGTCCAGCCACTGCAGGACAGCCCAAGCTGTACATGCCTGAGCTACCGTTATATGTGCACAGAAGCCCACTGGGTTTCTGAAGTCTCCAAACCAGTGCTATGGCTGATAATTTGACCAGAGACTGAAGTTTCTGGTTTTTATTGGTTTGTTCTTAGTGCAATTTGATTTTAATTTTTCAGGGTGTTCTATGTATATTGTTGTATACCGTATTTACCTGAATAAAAGGTAACTCTAAATTTAAAAATCCAAAATACAACCCAACAGATTCAATGATACAATTGGGGAAAAAAGACATAAAGAATGAATATATAAATGTAAACTATATTGTAAATTATAAAGTAATATAAACATAGTGATAGTGATGGATCATGGGAGGCAGAAATGCTAACAAAACATAATACACACTAAATGACAATCGATAAAATAAAATAATAAAATAAAATGGTTCCCTGTCCCCAAAGGACTCACAAACTAACAAAGAAACAGAAGATAGACACCAGCAACAGCCGCTGGAGGGATGCTGTGCTGCGGATGGATAGGGCCAGTTGCTCTCCCTCTGCTCAGCAAGGAGAATCACTGCTTTTGCTCAGTTAGCACTAGCAGGGAAAGATTTACACCACTTTTCTCCGCAGCAAAGCCTCGCCTTTTGGAAAAGCTCCTTGATGCAACCATCTAGGAGACGATCACTCACCAGCCAGCCGCCTCCGTCAGTGTCCATGTCACAGAAGACCCGCAGTGGCTGGCAGTCGGGCAGATAGATGGTGTGCCACCCGCTCAAAATCTCCCCTTTGCTCAATAGCTCCTTGCAGTTCCTTGGCCCTGGGATCAAATGACATGATAGAACTCAAAGGGAAAGGAGAAAGGTGCATCTATACAGCAGATCTCCAAGAACTCTTAGGAGCTCTATGGGGAAAGCTCTGGGAAGGGCGACACTTCCCAGCACTCGGTACACTCCTTCCAAGATGTTGCAGGGTTTCCCTTAAAGAAGCCCCCCCCCCAACACTAAGTAAAGCACACCACTGCACAATGGTAACAGTCACCTCTGCACGGTGCTGAGGGACAGTGCAGAGTATTTGGCTTCTGCCAAAGCTCCACACAGCCCCACAAAAAACACTTAGGGAGCTGCACTTGGGATTGATAGGACGGAGCCTCCTCCTAGCTTACAGGGAAGGACTAGGAGAAACCCCGTGGCAGGCTTGTGCTTCAGACCCCTAGCTGAGAATTGTATATAACTTTCCCCAAACAAACCGGCTGTAGGAGGCCTGAATGCACAATCATATTTCAACAACACAGCAAAATTTCCATTTTCAGTGGCAGCCCCACATGGAGTTAAGTACTTTGTTTGACTCTTTCCTCTTGCCACTGGCCAATAATTCAGATCTCTTGTTGAGAATCCATTTGGCTCTGCTTTTATCATCCTACTGGATTAGCATCATTTTGATTCTAATTTTAGAATCAAAAGCACATTTCCAAGATTCCAAGATGTAGAGGTGAGTATTATTTAAAACAGGGCTTTGCTTTCTGTTCTGCAAGAAACGTGTTTACAAGAGTACATTGAGTTAACCTGCATTCTAACCTCAAAAATGTTCTGTCAATCGCTAACCAAAATTAGGATTGCCTCTCCACCTTTTACGTCCTTTTGGGGAGAAATATCCAACCTCTTACCTCTTTCGTGCTTTGCTTTAATAATAGCAAGTATTTATATACCGCTTTCCAACAAATGTTTCCAAAGCAGTTTACATAGAGAAACAGCAAATAAATAAATAAGATGGCCCTCTGTCCCCAAAGGGCTCACTACCTAAAAAGAAATGTAAGACATACACCAGCAATAGTCACTGGAGGTACTGTGCTGGGGGCAGATAGGGCCAGTTACTCCCCCCTCTGCTAAATAAAGAGAATCACCACGTTAAAAAGCTGTCTCTTTGGCCAGTTAGCAGGGGTTGAATAATGGTCTACATCAGGGGTTCCCAGCCTTGAGTCCCCAGATGTTGTTGGACTACAACTCCCATCACCCTCTGCCACTATGGTTTCGACCATTGTGGCAGAGGGTGGTGGGTGCTGTAGTCCAACAACATCTGGGGACCCAAGGCTGGGAGGTCTACAGTTATAAGCAAAAAGCCATTGTGGCAGGGGAGCTGCAGTTTATATTATTCTATTTATTTATCATATTTTTATACTGCCTGATATGTACATCTCTAGGCGGTGTACAAAATTTAAAAGACAATATAAATCAGCCTTAAAACAGGTACAAATTCACAAAATACAGTAAAAACAATCTTTTAAAAACATTCAACAGCTTAAAATAATTTCAGTTAAAAGCCTGAGAAAACAGGCTTGAGGATCTCCCTAAAAGCAAACAGAGAAGGAGATGCTCTTATATAAACAGGGAGCATATGCCAAAGCCCCGGGGCAGCCACAGAGAAGGCCTGGTCCCAAGTTGCCACCAAACGAGCTGGTGACAATCTTAACTGGACCTCTCCAGAAGATTGTGATGGGGCAGGGTTCATGACAAAAAAAGATGCCCTCTTAAATACCCTGGGCCCAAACTGTTAAGGGCTTTATAGGTAACTAGTAATTTTAAGCCCGTTATAATAACGGGCGCTAGGTGTTGTTTTTTTAATTTATTCCTTCTTCCTTTCTCTTGCCCTTTTTTGGGGGGGATGCTTTCAATTTGCCAACAGCCATTTTTAGAACATAGAGATTAAGCCGTGCCATATTTCACACTAAAATCCATTTTGATAAAATACTGCTTACCTATCGCAGTTTTCTTGTCAGATCAAGATTGGCAGACAGAACACCAAACCTAATCATATTATTTAAGCCAACCCCAACTGTTGCATATTAAGAAATATTTATTAAGCAGACAGATAGATTCATAATACTGGGGCAGCGATGTTCTGTGAAAAGCAACAGTACTTTCCTCCGAGTAAACTTGCACAAACTGCAAACTTAAAAAGAGGAAGTGCTACACTCGGTTGGAGAACGTACCTGCATTATTAAAGTGCTGCAAATAAAATCCGCTTATTAACATGCCACATTCTGCGGTGATTGTTGTTTTAAACGATCAATATTGAGACGGCAACTTCTGTGTTGAGCAACCGCCCGCCCTCCCAGCTGCCGAGACCTCTTCTGCCCGGGACCACGTAGAGAAGGAGAGAGGAGCTCACATGCAGAGCTCCTCACTCCTTAAAGCCTCTTCACATACTGCCGCTTTGGCCGAAAAGGACGCCTATTGCGTTCTTTTCGGCCAAAGCGCCAGTACAGGAAGAGACTTTAAGGAGTGAGGAGCTCTGAGTGAGCTCCTCTCCAGTCCTCTCGGCCGCCGCCAGCGGGGCCAGGCTTCTCAGCGGCGGCTCGGCCGTCACCAGCGGGGCCAGGCTTCTCAGCCTCCGCCAGTGGGGCCAGGCTTCTCGGCGGCGGCTTAGCCGTCGCCAGCGGGGCCAGGCTTCTCAGCCACCGCCAGCGGGGCCAGTCCTCTCGGACGCCGCCAGCGGGGCCAGTCTTTTCGGCCACCGCCAGTGGGGCCAGTCTTCTCGCCGCCAGCGAGGCCAGTCCTTTCTGCCGCCGCCGCCACCGCCGCCTCTCCCTGCTCAGATACAACATGGCCACCCGTGTCTGGGCAGCCGTATCTTTTTGGCAGTTCTGCGCACGCGCTCCGCGCATGCGCAGAACTGCCCAAAAAGACACGGGCAGCACGGCCGCACACCTAACCATTTTATGGTATAGGATAACCAGCCCTTTGTATTTTGCCTGGACACATAGCAGCAGCCAGTGCAGTTAAACATAAGAACATCCAGTCCCGCGTCCTGCCCACACAGTGGCCCACCAGATGCCACCAGAAGCCCACAGCAGGAGCTGAGGGCATGCCCTCCCTCCTGCCGCTACTCCCCTGCGCTTTTAAAATCTTGAGGATTTCCCCCTACTTAAGGGGGAGGATCTATCAGTTCTTTTAAAATCAGTGTTATATAGTCCCTTTGGGTTGTCCCAGAGATCAGTCCGGCCGCCGCATTCTGTACCCATTGCAGTTCCCGGACTACGTGCAAAGGCAGCTCCATCTTTGGACCTAAGATTGGCAACCCCGGTCTACATTTTTAAGACATGTATATCTTGGTTAATTGGTGCTTTGGAAATGTTTTTTGAAGCAACCTGTACACTGTGCAGCATTGTCGGTATATTACCTCTTATTCAGCTGAGCCTCTTACCATGAAAAGGGGGAGTTGAACCATATATAATGAATCAGAGAAAAGCCGTGGGATTTGAAAAGTCCACATATTCCTTTGAGGAAAGGGTGATTGTTTCAGCCTTTGAAAAACTGACAGTTTCTTGAGGGCTGCACTCCTGAGGTGCTTCTGTCTCAAGCAATTAAGTAGGCAGTGGTAAGCGGGGTGGGTGGGGTGGATTTCCTTGAAGCAGCATTAAAGGAACTCACCATTGTGGCAGAGGGTCGAAAGGTCTGCCGGCTCTCCTGGTATTTGAAGGAAGCAAACATATTACCACACAAAGAGCAACAAGCAGACATTTATATTAGGAGCATAGGAAGCTGACTGGTGCCAAGTTAGACCCTTGTCTACACTGACTGGCAGCAGCTCTCCAAGGCTTCAGGCAAGGGCTGTTTCTCAGCCCTACCTGGAGATGCCTGGGATTGAACCTGGGACCTTCAGCAGCACCCAAAACAGATCCTCTACCACTGAGCTATAGCCCCGTCCCCTCAGGGGAATATTTTACAGCAGACAGTGCTCACATATACTGCCCTGAGACCTTGGGTTGGGGCAGTATAAAAATGTGCTAAATAAATAAATAGTCACCCATCCAATGCAAACCAAGGCAACCCCTGCTTAGCAAAGGGGACAATTCATGCATGTTTCCACAAGACCAGTTCTCCACCCATATAAACATACCTAGGACAGTGAGGCAGACAATTGGTCCATCTAGCTCAGTCTTGTCTACACTGACTGGCAGAGACTCTCCAAGGTTTCAGGTTGGGGTCTCTCCCAGCCCTACCTGCAGATGCTGCCAGGGATTGAACCTGGGACCATCTGTGTGCAAGGCATATGCTGTGCCACTGACCTACAGCCTCATCCCTAAGAGGAGTTCTTCCGGCAGATAGCGCTCACACGTAGTCACCTATCCAAATGGAAAATGGGGGAAAGAGGGCAACACTCCTGCCCCACTCCCATTGGTGTTTCATAGCACCTGGTGTTCAGAGGCTGGCTTGCCACCTCAGATCCTGTACGGCTGTCCCTGCATTCAACCTTACTTGTGAATAAGTGTACCTTCATATTTGTCTGCACCTGCATACACACCATACAGATGGCATGAATGTTGAGCATAATGTGTGAACAGGGCTTAAGTAAGGTATTTGCGTTCTTTGTGAGAGTGTGTTTCCCCTCTCCTGCACTGTGATGGTTATCTATTTATATTTCTTGTTCTTTTAAAGTGTGTGGGGGGTGGGTGAACAAATTCCCTACCGTCATATGCGGCAGGGCAGATTGCAGATGCAATATAGTTGCCTAACGGGGACTCTGGGATTATAGAGCAGGGCCCAGCATGAAGTAGCGATATAAATTCTAGCTCAGCAGTTTCACACTGTCTCCAAATGTGATTCTATTCAATTCAGACTTAATAGGGACTATGGGTTCATTTCCCACCACAGGTATTAAATTAGCATAACATCACTGGAAGAAGGTCCATCCATCATTTGTGAGTAAGTCACTGAGGTCATTCACACAACCAAGAAATGTGTTCTACCCAGGTTTGGGAGCTCTGTGTGCTCCCAATTTTTGGTTGTGTGGATGCCAGTTAGGAGGGAAACCTGGGTAGACCTCACTGTTTGCATCTTATAGACACTTGGGCCCTGCATAGAAATGCCACAGGTGTTCTGCAACTCTTTGCATTTATAGCCTTTTTTGCCCCTCAGAATTGTTTTTTCTCAGGATCCACATATCACTCAGTCAAAAATAACATTTCCTGCATCTGACAAAGTAGGCTGTAGCCCATGAAAGCTACCATGCATTTGTGGTGTATCTAGGGAAAATAGCACCTAGGGCAAGCAATGAAATTGTACCCCCCTGTCCAAACATCTGACACCCATCTTTCAGATAACTTTACCATAATATCAGCTCAAAAATACAAGTCAAGCTTGTTAATCTTTTAATATTTCAAAAACTATTTAGCAATGGACGTAGCCAGACCAAAAAATGCTGGAAAACTACAAATTTCAGTATGCTGGGGCTCATGAAATACCCAAATACTATGTGGAGGTGTACTTGGAAAACTAAACAGAAGTGCCTGTCTAATTCTCTACTATGCATTGTAGCATCACTATTACATAAGTTTTAAAAATAAATGGAGAATTTGACTTTTCCCAGATACTCTGAAAATAATTAAAGGATGTGCAGAGTAAACTGTATTCACTGCTTGGAATATATTCAAGTATTTCAGAAAGACAGTTAAAATGAGAGAAAGAGAGCAAGAAACTCCCAGTGGGCCTTAATACTAAGGATTTCACACTGATTCAAAGACAAACTCACCATTAATATTATTGACATCACATTTAACTAACATCATAAGAAGCAAAGTAAGAGCAAATGAATACAATCCTAGCTCATAAGCATCAGCTCAGTATACACAAACCCTGATTCTCTGTACATAGTGCCAATCTGAATATGTGTACAGTGACTTATATTAAATTTTATTTTTTTAACCTGTAGCCCCTTTGGGGGGCTCCCTAAAGGCTGTGGGGGGGGTCTTCAAAGTTTCCCCCTAACACCCCCCCCCCCCCCCGCTGGCCTCTAGGGCCTCACAGGGACCATTTAAGCATGTGTAGTGGCCATTTTTTAAAATAAAAATTTTCAAAAAAGTGGCAGCTGGAAACAAAATGGCCACTGTGCATGCTCAAATCACCTCTGTGAGATCTGACATGGCCTAGGGCCTCACAAAGGCCATTTGAGCATGTGCGGTGGCCATTTTGTTATCATTGGCCATTTTTTAAAAACAAATTTAAGTTTTAAAAATGGCACCCCCTTCAAGTGGTGCCCGGGGCCCGTGCCCTGCCTGCCCCACCCTAGATACGCCCCTATGAAGGAGGCACAAAAGGTCCTCCATTTTGTGTGCTGTTAACATTATGTTGTATGTACATGATTTCTTAGGCTAACCTTTTGACCTCAGGCTGTACATGATTTCCTATGTTAACCTTTTGAGTAGTTTTAGGGTATAAAAGGCAGAGTTTAAAAATCGATTTCAGGCAGAGACAGGGTGAAAAACTGCTAGAAGAATCTGGAGGAAGAAGGATCAGAGGTGTTGAAGCAGAAGCAGCAGCAGCTGGAAAGTCTGAAAAGCTGGACGTTTTTCACAACTGGATTTTAGTTCACATCTCCTCCGGAATGGAGGTGTGCATTCACATATTGGCCAAATTTACCCCAAAGTCCCTGTGAGCACTTCACACACCATTCAGGTTTTTCATCATGCCTTAGAATGTAGCCCGATTTATATCCAGTTAAATGTTTTGGCCATTGGCCGTAAATAAAGTATCTATCTACCCGGGGTAAAAAAAATCCACTATTGTGGCAATTTGAGCGGGGGGCAACTTTGAACTCGCAGTACATAGGAACATAGGAAACTGTCATATACTGAGTCAGACCATTGGTCTATCTAGCTCAGTATTGTCTTCACAGACTGGCAGCAGCGTCTCCAAGGTTGCAGGCAGGAATCTCTCTCAGCCTATCTTAGAGAAAACAGGGAGGGAACTTGAAACGTTCCGCTCCTCCCAGAGCGGCTTCAGCCCCTGAGGGGAATATCAGTAAAGCCTCTCAGAAAACCTGCATTAAAGCCTGCTGTCTGGGAAAGCTCCTCGTGAAACTGGATGCATTAGGGATGCAGTTTTAGACAGAGTAATTGTATGCATTTATCCTACTTTGTTTTATTATCCTATGGGCTTTAAAAAATAAAATATTGAGAAAATGATGCCTGGGAATATAAGTTGGATTGTTTTGTTTTTCTTTCTAAGCTAAGACATACCTTTGTTCAGATCTCTTGTGGACTATCAATTTTGTTCCCCACTCCAATTTAGTAAGGTGGCAATTTATTTTACTCTACCTGTGGTTTGATGTGTTTGATGTGTTTTTATTGGATGCTTTAATGTTGTGTGTTGTGAGCCGCCCAGAGAACAATTTGTTATGGGGAAGCTGAAAAAGTTTATTTATGATCATCATCATCATCATCTGCGGTGATGTCAAAGTGCCTACCAGAGCCGGGGCGGCGGGGTGGGTGGAGTTCACTGGGGTGAATCCTTAACTGCAAGGGATTCACAGTAGGCTGCCACTATCCACTTTATTTTTATGTGGGACAAACCACTCTCTCCATATAAGATTCCTGGGGGTGGGGGGTAAAGTGGCAAAACCCTCTCTAGAAGGGCTGAGTAGTCCTAGGCCTCCAAAAGCGTGTTACTAAGGCAGACCTTAGAGTAACACACTTCACCAACAAGGGTTTACTATTAGATTAAAAGAAAAACAAGAGTATGCAATAATAACAATTGTCTTTTCATAAAGCAGAGAGAGAAAGAGAGCGAGAGCGAGGAGCGAGGGCAAGAGAGTTTTCATTAACCATGCAACTCAGATCCAAGCAATACAATAAAGGGAAACAATTTCCCTCACAAACACGGAGAACAAAGCTTTTTCTTCTTCCTCTTCCGGTGGCTGTGAGTGTAGTTGGCTCCCAGTCCTCTGGATTGATCCTTCTGTTTTTATTGTCCTGGGATTTAGGAAAGGCCCACCCTCCCAGCAGTTGCTATAAGTGAGGCCTAGTCCTCCCTCAAATCCTTCCCATCACTACAATGTTGGAGCCAGAGAGAGAGAGGGTGGGCTGTTTGGTGGAGGCAGCCGGGAAATAAAGTCTCCCACTTGGTGGCAGTGGCAACGTCCAAAAGGTGGGAGGTGGGTTTGCCTCCCTTCCCCAATTATTCACAGGACTGGTTACTACCAGACCAGGACAGCGTTAAACAAGATTGTTAGCCAAGATCCAAAGAGTTCCTTCAGGAATGGGATCTTTTGTTTTGCTTTCTTATTTACTCTCTTCACTTTAAACCACAGGCTGCTGTGCCATATCACATATCAAAAATGCTTTATCAAAGGCACTCCAGTCCAGTTTCAAAAGTGTTTTGTTATGCGGTCAGAGGGGAGGGCAGGGGAGTGGCACTCCGAGGAAGCCAAGTCCAAAGTCTCCTCAGGTATGTGGAAAGAGACGTACAGAGGGATTTAGACAAATTCATGGAGGACAGGTGGTCTATCACTGGCTATTAGTCTGAGCAAGGGCTGTAGGCCGCCTCTAACCTCAGAGGCAAGATGCCTCTCAATGTCAGTTGCAGGGGCACAACAGCAGGAGAGAGGGCATGCACATACCTCTTGCATGTGGGCTCACCAGAGGCATCTGGTGGGCCACTGTGGGGAACAGGATGCAGGACTAGATGGGCCTTGGGCCTGATCCAGCTGGGCTGTTCCTGTGTTCTTCTCCTTGAAACCTGGCTTCAGAGGCGTATCTAGGGAAAATAGCACCTAGGGCAAGCATTGAAATTGCGCCCTCTGTCCAAACATCTGACACCCATCTTTCAGATAACTTTACCATAATATCAGCAGAAAAATACAAGTCTGAAGGTCACATACAAGTCACATATCTGAATATGTGTACAGTGACTTACATTGTATATATTTTTAAGTTACCTGTAGCCCCTTCAGGGGGCTTCCTAAAGGCTGGGGGGGGGGTCTGCAAAGGTTCCCCCTCCCCCCTGCTGGCCTCTAGGGCCTCACAGGGACCATTTAAGCATGTGCGGTGGCCATTTTTTTAAAAAAATTTTTAAACATGGCAGCTTAAAACAAAATGGCCACCACGAAAGCGCAAATGGCCTCTGTGAGGCCTGGTATGGCCTAGGGCCTCACAGAGGCCATTTGAGCATATGCGGTGGCCATTTTGTTTTTGGCAGCTTTTAAAATAATAATAATAATAATTTTAAGAAATTGCGCCCCCCTTCAAGTGGTGCCCAGGGCACGTGCCCTGCCTGCCCCACCCTAGATACACCTCTGCCTGGCTTTCATGCCTCGGGACTCTTGGGAGTTTTCGTTTTCTGTTTTTGGTTTTTTGCTGCAACCACACTAACATGGCTCTCCCTCTGGAATTTGTTCTTAAAAGGAAAATGACTGCAGTGCAGTTACCTTGTTCTCCTTTCGGCCCTTGTTTCCCAGGTAGCCCCATCTCTCCTGAAAGCAAGACAAAACACAGTGAGGAGAGTGTGGAGGTTAAAAAGGCAGAGACAAGGAATGGGCACTTAGTTGAGTGACTACTCTCAGCTTGCCACCTTTGGCTCAAGAGGCATGCTCTGAACAGGAACTCACGCAGAAATCCTGAGTTTCAAATCCTCTGAGGGCACACAATCCCTACTCTCACTCTAAGGCAGGGGTTTTTGGCCTTGGGTCCCCCAATGCTGTTGGACTACAATTCTCATCCTCCTCCTGCAAAAAGGCCTTTGGCCATTGCGGTAAGGCATGATGGGAGCTGTAGTCCAACAACATTTGGTCCAAGAACAGGAGTTGTAGTCCAACAGCAGCTCATGCCCTGGGTGACATGTGCTGCTCTTTGGTGCCCCTGCAGGTAGGTGTGTGCATTGTTGGGTCTGCAAACCAGCCAGTCACAGCTAGCCAGCCAGCCAGCCAGGGTGGGCAATGGGAATCACCCACCCAATGGGAGGCACCTACCCACATGGGCAAAGGGGTGAGGGAGTGCCTAAGATAGGCTTTGCCTGGGAAGAGATGCCCCCGATCTGTGGGTCAGCCCTGACGCTTATAAAAATGGGCAGTAGCACAAGCAGCACTTCCGCAGTTTTCCCTGTTCACGGCAATGGGGGAAACTGTGGCTTAACAGACTTTGGTAGAAAACCTGCACCTTGTACTAGCCTAGCTACCTTATGGTGGAAGGCAGAAGAGAAGGAACAGAGAGAACAAAGAAAATGGGAGAGTCCTAAGAATATCAGTCTACCAATCAGGACAACTTAGAGCAGAGATTGAAGAGGAGAGAGAGAGAGAAAAACAAGCAGGCAGCCCTGTTCTCTGGTCTTATGGTGTTAAGAGTTGTTACTTATGGTGTAACATCACCAACATAACCACTCCAGCAAGGACAGCTTTTGCTGGGACCTCACTCTACTTATTTGATACCTTTGGGGCCAGGAGGGCCAGGTGCCCCCTTTTCTCCAGAGGTTCCTGCTGCTCCTGGGATGCCTGGACACCCCTGCAGGATGGCGAGTCGCTCCTCGCCAGAAAGACCCACGATCTTCACCTCTGTGGAAACAGAAAATTCCAGTGGGAAGGAGAGGAATCCAGCTGCTGGTGCAGTGCAGGACTCCACAACTCCAGCTATCCATAGGAACATAGGAAGCTGCCTTAAACCGAGTCAGACCCTTGGTTCATCTAGCTCAGTATTGCCTGCACAGACTGGCAGCAGCTTCTCCAAGGTTGCAGGCAGGGGTCTCTCTCAGCCCTCTCTTGGAGATGCTGCCAGGGAGGGAACTTGGAACCTCCTGCATACAAGCATGCAGATGCTCTTCCCAGAGTGGCCCTGTCCCCAGAGGAGAATATCTTACAGTGCTCACACATGCAGACCCTGCTTAGCAAAGGGGACGATTCAAGAGTGCTTCCACAAGACCAGCTCTCTTCTCAATATTCATATTGGCTCTCCTCCTTCTGTTGTTGGACTACAACTCCCATCATCCCCAGCCACCATGGCCAATAGTCAGGTATGATGGGAGTTGGAGTCCAGCATCTGCAGGAGAGCTGAAGTTGTGCTGCCCTGCTGAGGTATAAGAGACATGTTGGTTAGATCTGAAATATCATTTGCAAGTTACTCACTAAGATAAGTGCATCATGAGATGGCAGGCTTTGCATTTCACAGTTCAGCATTCAGAGGATAACACAACTTCACAGAGGGTGATTGTAGCAGATTACAGCCTTTGTCTCAGAGCAAGCTCAGGTGAGGGACAGAAATGCTGAATCATCTCCGCTGAGCTTTCTGGAAAACTCTTAAAACTCTTCTGTATTTCTGGTAGGTTCAAAAATGGCTTCCTCCACCACCCCTCTTTTCAACAGAGCTTGACCCACCCTGGGCATCAGGTGGAATCCTGGGGAAACTCTCTTCCTCTTGCTACTGGAAAAGTACACAAAAATCCTTCACGTGCAAGCCTACATGTGGTAAGAAAACTGGTAGTTTGTTGAATGTCTGAGGATGTGCTGCACCAGAGTATGACCCCTTCCAGCCCCCACCTTCTCCTGAGTTAACAACCCCACTCGGGGAGGCTTGTAAATGAAAAGAACAAAAAGAAAAAGTTTTATTCAAATGCTACAGACTGCTTCTGTCTGAGGCCCTCTCAGCTTTTAGCGACAGGTAAAAATACTCAGTAGGTTACAAGAATACTCCAAAAAGCACCCCAAATTAGGTTGGGGCAGCACGCATTAAAAATTGTGGTTACCCAGTTGCAAGGAACAGGTATGTAGGAATATACAAAAGCATCTTTACAAGCTTACAGAGTCTGTTTGCATGGCCTCATGTCCTGCTCTCCCCACCCCCAGCCTGCTTCTTCTCACAAAGAAAATCCCCTTCCTCCCAACGGCTCTCTAGGTCCTGCCTTCCTGGTGGGCTGATTGGTTGATCCCTGGAGTTCACCAGCCTGCCAGTCAGGACAGGGTTCACTTCCGGTTAACTCTTTAGGAGAGGGGTGGCTGATCACTACACTGATGAAAAGAAAATCAAATGAGCAAGAAATCATAAAGAGACCCTAGGGAGCCCTGCATGTACTACAGACATTAGCTTCTCCAAGGGTGGAAAGCTGGCAAACTTGGTATCTTCACACTACTAGGAACACCTTGCTAGGAATATCCTTGCAATTTTTGTTTGCACCATCCCAGCAGGACTTTTGCCATAGCATGTTCAGGTTATATGGTACCCACACTTGCTGTCAATGTTCCCTGTAACAGATATCCCCAGATGTTGTTGACAACAATTCCCATCACCCCCAGCTGCAATGACTTTTGGCTGGAGATTATGGGAGTTGTAGTCAACAACACCTGGGAGTCCCTGTTACAGGGAAGAGAGCTGGTCTTGTGGTAGCAAGCATGACTTGTCCCCTTTGCCCTAGTTTGCATTTGAATGAGAGGCTACATGTGTGAGTGCTATGGGGATGTGTGAGCACCCTTAGGGGATGAGGCCATTCTGGGAAGAGCACCTGAATGCTTGTATGCAGAAGGTTCCAAGTTTTCTCTCCAGCATCTCCAGATAGGGCTGAGAGAGACTCCTGCCTGCAAACTTGGAGAAGCCACTGCCAGTCTGTGTAGACAATACTGAGCTAGATGGACCAATGGTCTGACTTGGTATAGGGCAGCTGCCCATGTTCCTATGTTTCTTTCTGCCAAACAGCCCCATACTTGAAAAACAGTGGAGATCAATGCTCTGTCAGCTATCTGACCCCCTTCAAACTGACTTCTGATCAGTGCTCTGTCAGTTATCCGACCCCTCTCCTCTGTACTTCAAACTGACTTGGTAGAAGGCAGCTTCCTATGTGCCTATGTAATGGGAAAGGATGCTGGTGAGTGCAGGCAATCCAGCAGTTTCATATCTCTTCAAAACAGCCATCCATCCAGGGGCAGCTCTTCCGTGAGGCAGAGCCCAGGGGTCACCTCGGGCATGGATGTAAGGAAGGCTTGGTGTGCCATCCCTCCCAGTGACCACAGGTGCACTCACCTGCAAATAGAGGGGGGAGTCATGTTGACCTTTGCAGGCAGAAAAATGTGCTGGACCACCCCTGCATCCACCTGAGAAGGCTATTCCTTGTAGTGGTAAGACCTTTCCACATGGAGTTATTTTTGCAGGGGGGAGGCTCTAGTCCAGACAGCATCACCCCACCTAATACATCTATTCTTAAGGAATTGCATAGTCCAGCAAATCACAATGCGATGCCGCCAGCAAATGCAATTCTCCCTATCCCCCATCTCTGCAACCACAATTTCTGCAGCAATGACTGTAGCATGGATCTTCATGGAACATAGGAAGCTGCCTTGTACTGAGTCAGACCACTGGTCCATCTAGCTCAGTATTGTCTACTCGGACTGGCAGCGGTTCTCCAAGATTACAGGCAGGAGTCTCTCCCAACCCAACCTGAAGATGCCAGCAGGAACCTGGGGCCTTCTGCATACAAAGCAGATGCTCTTCCACTTAGCCATGGTCCATGTCTTACAGCGGACAGTGCTCACATGTAGTCACCCATCCAAATGCAAACCAAGGTAAACCCTGCTTAGCAAAGAGGACAATTCATGCTTGCTATCACAAGACCTGCTCTCCCCCCACTCCTACATTATTATTTTGTGTGGACTGTGATGGACAAATGTCTCCGGCACCTAATATTTGTGACATCACAGTGCTAATATTACTAATATTAGTGTTAGGAACATAGGAACATAGGAAACTGCCATATACTGAGTCAGACCATTGGTCTATCTAGCTCAGTATTGTCTTCACAGACTGGCAGTGGCTTCTCCAAGGTTGCAGGCAGGAATCTCTCTCAGCCCTATCTTGGAGATGCTGCCAGGGAGGGAACTTGGAACCTTCTAAGGCTTCATCCCTTGAGGGGAATATCTTCCAGGGCTCACACATCAAGTCTCCCATTCAGATGCAACCAGGGCAGACCCTGCTTAGCTACGGGGACAAGTCATGCTTGCTACCACAAGACCAGCTCTCCTCCCCTTTGTGTTAGTGTTGCTAATATCTGCGACATCACAGTGAGTAGTGCTACAAGTACCTTCTTCCTGTGCCATTTGGAGGACCATTAAATGTCCTGTCATTTCAGTTATCTTACCTCTCCCCACACTCAGCAGCTTTGTGCTCCCTCCCACTCACCAGCCCTGGAGTGTGCATCTCCCATAATCAATTGAAAAAACCAGCCATCCAACAGCACAAGAGTTCCTCTGTTCCCTTCCACTGAGTATTGATGGAGAAATGGCCCCACTGTCTCCTGCACCTATTGGCGAATACCTGTGTCAACATAGCGATTCATGCCACAAGTCCCTTCTTCCCTGCCATGGCATTTGGTGGACCATTAAATGCTCTGTTATTTCACTAGGATTGGGACTACTGATATCCGACAGGAAGAACATGCATCTTTGAGGACTGTTTGGAAGAGAGAAAGCAGAAACAAAGCTCCTCCATCAGGGCCTTGTGCGATGTAGCGGAATCTTCAGTTACAATTGGAAAATGGTCTCTTACCTGGGCATGTATTGGGGTCACCAGTTGCCACATTCCAGGTGGAAAACCAGACCAAGGCTGCAAAGACCCTTCGAAGTACGCGAGGATCCATCTCGTCTCTCTTTTGGCAACTCACGTTTCTCTATATGTACTTGCAGGGAACAATGCCACTTTTGAAGGCTTATCTTGGAGAGTGAACCGATGATTTCCCCACCTTTGTTCGAGGGCATAAAAGCTGCAATAATCTCTAAAGTAATTAATCACCATTTCCTGGAGAGAGATGTGTGTGTATGAGGGAGAGTGATTGTTGCTTCTTCAAACAGCACATTGTGTCCTGGACTTCAGATCCATAATAGATCCTTATTTCCCTTATGGGAAACTATAATTTTCACTTGACCCCTTGAGCAACTTGACTGTGTGCAGCAGAGAACATATATATGTGTGTGTGTTGTGAGTGAGCCAAGTGTGCCTGTATACCAAACTAGATGCCAGGAAGGAAGATAATTGAATCTGCTTACCAGAAGTGCCTTCTTTTTTGTAATCTTTTCAACATCCTCTTCCTCCATTTTCCAGTTTGCAGAAAGGAAATCCAAGCACTGCCAAGGCAGAGTATCCCCCTTCTACTGCAAGTTCAAATTGAATCATGGAATGTTAAAGGTGGGAGGGACCTTGGAGGTCTTCTAGTCTGACCCCAGCTGAGTGCAGGGAATCACCACAGTATCCCTGACCTATGGCTGCCAGTCTCTGTTTGAAAACCTGAACGAGCCAGTCTGTTCCAACCGTCCTTTCTTTTATAGTGAGAAAATGCTTTCTCGTGTCTAGCTTCCATCTGCTTCCTTGTAATTCCAACCCCTTGCTTCTAGGCTTGCCCTCAGAGGGCAAGTCTGCTCATTCTTCTATATAAGAGCCCTTCAGATATTTGAACAGGGCTATCGACTCTCCCCTTAGTCTTTGCTTGGAGGCAGGCTGCAGACGCAGACACACACACACACACACACACACACACACACACACACACACACACACACTTACTTTTAGTGTAAACTATATTTTTGAATGTTTATACTTTTGAAGTTGTACACCACTTTGAGTATGAATGTGCAAAAGTGGCCTATAGAATGAATGAATGGATGAATGAAGCGAGCAAGCAAGCAAGCTTGATGTTCAAAGTCAGGAAATTTAGGACTGACAAGCTGGCATCATGGGCTTGTGACGGTCTATTTCAACTGCGCAGGCATGCTGGAGCGCCTCAGTTATCAAGAGCCGCTGGGCCGGACAGACAGGCCCAGAGGTCGCTCCGCCTGCTGCCGCCGTTTTAGGCCTGCTAGGCTCACCCCCCCAGCTGCACACATGGCGGCTGAAATTATGGGGGGGAGAGACAGAAGTTCAGCAGGGTGGCTGCAGGAGGCCCCCCTGACCATTGGAGCCCCCCAGGCCTTGGAAGCCATGGACCGGGGCCCCTAGGTCCAGGGTAGGAGCGCCTCTGGGGCTACCTCCAGCCTCAGAGGCACATTGGCTCCTAATACCAGCTGCAGGGGAGCAACAACAGGAAAGAGGGGGTTGCCCTCACCTCTTGCTATGGGCTCCCCAGAGGCATCTGGTGGGCCACTGTTTGAAACAGGATTCTGGACTAGATGGGCTTCCTTGGGCCAGTTTCAGCAGGGCAGTTCTTATGAGAAACACCAACATTAGGAACTTTCTTGAAGAGGAAGAGAGGAAAAAACTATGTGTACACAAGATGGCAGTGAGAAGAATGGTGGGAGTATAAGGAAATATGCCCAAGAGCAGATCATTCTCTACAGAGGCTTCTATGGAAGTCAACTTCTCCACAGGCATATCTCTTTCCAAAGTTTGGTGCAGGACAAGAATGGCCAATTGGCAGCCCTTGCGTTGTATGTGTTGTAGTGGTTATTGGACTAGGACTGGTGAGAGATGAGGTCAAATCCTCACTCAGATACAAAACTCACTGGGTGATTCTGGGTCAGTCTCCTATCTTTCAGTCCAACTTACCTCATAGGATTATTGTGAGGATAAACATAACAATCTATAGCACTCTGGACTCCTTGGAGGAAAAGCAGCATATAAATGTAAAAACAAATTTATTTACATTTTATCTTTCCCATCCAGCAGTCCTACTAAATGCTCATCTCTCATTTTAGGGATCCTCAGCCCAGCAAGATATGGTTGATACGTGCAAAAATTGTAAATAAAGCAGACAACCAAGGCAAACTGTTTGGGGCTGGCTCAGCCCCCACAAACCCTGATATGCAAGGATGTTGGGACGGGACAAGAACGTACCCACAGATCACACTTCTACATGGGAAGCAAGACCCTGTTTGTTTTGCAAAACTCCTCCAGCATGTGTAGAGGGGCAATTCAAATGATGTGATTGCAAGATGTGCTGCAAATGCATCAGCATGTCCTCTAGTGACATCAGAGAAGGAGTGACATTATCATGTGTAGGGGACCGGCAGAGGATCTGAAAGGATCTGGACCAGGCGCGGAGCCAGCTGAGCGGCAGCCCACATCCAGCCCCGCTCGGTGGCCCCCTCCAATAAGCCCGTGCGTGTGACATCACGCACACGGGGGCGTGGTGCGGGAGCGAACTCCCCCCCTCCCATGCCTGGGCCACCTAGAGCTCAGGCGAACTTTTTGCCAATTATTTCAGGCAGCTCCGACTGCCCGATAGAACGTTTTTCCCTTCCACTCCCTCTCTGGAGGAAGAAAAAGGGGGAAACATCCTATCAGGCAGCCAACGCTGCCTGCAATGACATGCTGAGAGCTCATTCGGGCTCTCTGCAGCCCAGGCCACGCCCCCTCTGCCTGTGACAAGGGGGTGTGGCCTGGGCTGCAGAGAGCCCAAACGCGCTTTCAGCTCGTCATTTCAGGCAGCAGCAGCTGCCTGATAGGATGTTTTCCCCTTTCTCTCCCTCCAGAGAGGGAGTGGAAGGGCAATGTTCTATTGGGCAGTTGGCTGAGAAGAGTTCACCTGGGTTCTTGGTGGCCTGGGTGTGGGAGGGGAGAGTTCGCTCTGGGCTCCTATGGAGTCCAAGCCACGGGGCTCAGCAGCCTTTTCCCATTGGCGGCCTGGGTTCTTTGAACGTGTTCACCCAATGGTGGCTCTGCTCCTGATCTGGACCGCCCTTTTGCTCATGACTTTGCTTTTAAGGGACAGGTCAATCAATCAATCAATCAATCTTTATTACAGTCCTAGACCAGCATGATGTATTAGGGGTGATTACATATTAAAAGTAAAAGTAGATATGAAAAGTCTAAGGGTGCACAATGAAAAACTATGATAAAAGACTATGAGTCAGAAATAGAATGTAAAATAAAGCTATGTCTGTCTAAGACAGAACAAGACCGCAAATTAAATGACCCTTAATGACCGAGATCTACAAATTGCATTAAACAGTACAAATATTTGTAAAGGCATCATAAAAACATCATTAAGAAAAAGGCATAAAAGAGAGAATGCATTAAAAAGTTATATGCAAAACGTGGAGACATATAAAACCACGCAAGGGAGAGGAGATCTGGTCTAGGGAGAGGAGAGCTGGTCTTGTAGTAGCAAGCATGACTTGTCTCCTTAGCTAAGCAGGGTCTGCCCTGGTTGCATATGAAAGGGAGACTAGAAGTGTGAGCACTGTCAGAGAATCCCCTCAGGGGATGAAGCCGCTCTGGGAAGAACAGAAGGTTCCAAAATTACCTCCCTGATTTCTCCAAGATAGGCCTGAGAGAGATTCCTGCCTGCAACCTTGGAGAAGCCACTGCCAGTCTGAAAAGACAATACTGAACTAGATAGACCAATGGACTGACTCAGTATATGGCTGCTTCCTATGTTCCTAAGGGCAACTATAGACATAGTAAGAGTTTTATCAATTTAGGGCAAGGTAAAAAAAAACCAAGAAGCTGTGGGACTATAGAACTGTAGGAATGCTGGGCTGCCATCAAGCGCTCTGAAGCAACAGGCAAAGGTGTGATCCAGTTAGTCCATAAAGCTGGGCGTTGGGCACGAACAGGAGGTCATCATCCACTGGATTTTAATCACTCCTGTGCAGAATCAGGCAACACTGTAAGTGGTGGCAGGATTGCTATGAGAAAGCCGTAAAGAGGGTAAAAACTGGTCCGTATTATTAGGATAGTTCTGTAATAATGGTAGAATGAAGGTGGCATGAATGTCCCTGTAATACACACACTGAAGGAGGGCGTGCCCTGTTGTTTCTACTTGCCCTGAGTCACAGAGGCATTGATGTTTCAAGAGTGGAATCTTCCTATAATAGCATCTGTCAAACACAGCTGAGGGAAGAACATGGCAACGTGCCAGCATGAAGGCCCTCCTGTGCTTTGGGACTTCCAGTTGGGTTAGGTATGCCACAGGAGAGGTAGTATACCCGAGTCCTTCACTGATGAGGAAGTTCGGGGCCTTGCACATATCAGATTGTCACGCTATATCTATCATACGCAGTTTGCTAAATGCCTTGGCTGGATTGTAGCCTAAGAGAGGTGGGGATAGGCCCAGGTAGGGGTGTGCACGGAACCGCGGAGCTGCAGTCCGGCACTGGGGTGGGGGGTTCCTTTAAGGGCGGGGGGAGTGTTTACTTACCCCTCCCGCCGCTTTCCCCCGTCCGTCGCCGTATTTTCTTTAGTAACTGGGGCGGCAGGATACCTCCTTCTAACCCTTCGCTGCAAAAGGCTTTTTAGAAGGAGCAGCAGGAAGGTATCCTGCCGCCCCGATTACTGAAGGAAGAAGGGGCACACAGGTAGCCTTTTGCACTAAGCCAGGGAAGGTAAGGAAGGAAGCGGGGGAAGGTGCATTCACTGCATCGATTAAATTGCGTGCGGGCACAAAAGGCTTCTAAAAGCCTTTTACACTGTGTAGCCAAGCGCCTGGAGAAGGGGCAGCAGGGAGGTATCCTGCCACCCCAATTACTAAAGAAAATACGGCGACAGACGGGGGAAAGCGGTGGGAGGGGTAAGTAAACCCTCCCCTGACCTTAAGGGAACCCACCACCACCCCAATCCACCTGAATCCGAACCGCCCATGTCCGGACCGGTCCGGAGGCTTTTAGAATGGCCTCTTCTTTGCAATACTGAGCTAAGGCCCTCAAAGCACATTTAAGGCCAATGGGAGTCCTTGAGGGTATTGCTGCATGAGCTGCATAAAGTAGGGTGGAATTATGGCCAGAGCCCAGAGTGGTCATGCATCTCTCAGCCTAACCTGCCTCACAAGGTTGTTGTGAGATTATATTTATCCTCACAACTCTGTGAGACAGGTTAGGCTGAGAGATGTGTGACTGGCCCAGAGTCACCGAGTGAGTTTCTCGGCTGAGTAGGGATTTGAACTCAGGTCTCCGTGGTTCTGGTCCAACACTAACCACTTACACCACACTGGCTCATCAAGGTATCTGAATGGCCAACTCACAGAGACGCTAGAGAGGGAACTTGGAACTTTCTGCATGCAAGCAGGCAGGTGCTCTTCCCAGAGAGGCCTCCTCCCCCAAGGGGAATATCTTACACAGCTCACACGTCAAATACCATAAGACCAGCTCTCCTCCCTAAATCATAGGAAGCTGCCTTCTACTGAGTCAGGTCCTTGGTCCATCTACTTCAGTACTGTCGACACAGACTGGCAGTGGCTTCTCCAAGGTTGCAGGCAGGAATCTCTCCCCCAGCTCTATCTTGGAGATGCAAGGGAGGGAACTTGGGACCTCAGATGCACTTTTCAAAATGTGGTCAAATGTAGCCTCCCATTCAAATTAAAACCAGGGCATCTCCTGATTAGCAGCCTGTTTTTTAAATTATCTGATAAATAATATTGTAAATCCATTATATGTATTTAAACAACTCGGGGCATCCTGCCTCTGAACGCATACTCAATGCTTCAGGGGTTCTCACTGCTGGATCCCCAGATGATGTTAGATCACAACTCCCATCATCCCCTGCCACAATGGCTGAAGGCCAAACAATATGTGAGGCAGGAACAAAAGGTGCAGAAGCAATGTCATTCCAGTCTCACTCAATATTGCCCTTTTGATGTAGGCCTTGAAGACAAACAAAGGAGAAGATGGTGTGGGCAGTGTGAATGGGACTGGGAACCAACAGCCCCAGTGTGGGGAAGGGGCCCATCACATGTATTAGGAGTATGTGAAGGGATTCAAACAACTAGGAAAACCATCAACTTAAATCCAGAAGGCCATGAGAACTAGCAACACCCATCTGCAAATGTGTTAATTTAGAAGGCCATCATGGCAGGCGATGATGCAAGTTGTAGCCCAACATCTGGGGACTCAAGAGAATCCCTGCAATTCATAAAAGTCAGTATCTCCTCTCTCACACGCAGTGATGGTGTGTGCTATTGGTCAGCAGTTCTGTACTCAACGGTCACAACTAGCAAGAGCCAATCTCCACCTGCTTAATGTCTTCCTTTCATCTCCTTTAGATTTCAATTCTGCAGGCAGTGGCATCGGCTTGTTTCCTGCAGAGCCCTGAAACTGCCAGCAGTGCTCAACTGAAATTAAAATGTTTTGTTAGGGTGCAACCAAGTTTACCCTTTTAATATTCCAGTTGTATCCTGTCACAGAGCAACAGCAGCCAACAGGCCTCGGAGCATCGGTAGCTATGATGAAATAATCATAAAGATGCACAATAAACTAACATAAACTAATAAAAGACTAATAAAGTAATAAACTAATAAAAGACAGAACACACAAGTGCCAGAAATATATATATTTTATTTTAGAAGACTGCCTCTACTCCATCACCGTTCTGCAGCAGAGAAGTAGCTGTTCTGCTTCTCCAAGGGGCAGCTGGGAATTGCCATCTTCAAGGATCCAGATCTGTTCTTCACAGGCAGGCAGCTCCAGAGAAGACAGACATCAGTCAGGCTTAATTTAACCAGTCCGGTGTTCCCACTTCCCTGCTCTAGTTTCCCCAACAGAAAGCAGGCTCCAGAATTCACCCACAAGAACATAGATAAGTAAGTCACCTCAGCAGTGCCTGTACAACACCTCTCATGCAAGAAACCAGGACTGGGACTAGAGATGTGAAGATTCTTTTGGCGGGTGGGGAGAGAACAGGAACACACATCCCACCCACCCCCGGGAAAAATGAAACCACAACACAAAACTGCCTCCCTCCCAGGCCTTCAGATCTCTAACTGGGACTCAGGTTATTTGACATTTTCATAAGCTACCATCATTTTAAAGTGACCTGGCTAAATAATATGTAGGGCAGGAACAAAAAGTGCAGAAGTTGAAGTTACTCCAGACTTACTGGATATCCCACTTTCGATATAGGCTTTGAAAACAAAGAAAACAATGAGGTGGGTGGGCCTGGGATTAACCAGCCCCATTGTGGGGACGGAGCTCACAGCATGTATTAGAAGCATGTGAAGGGATACTAGGAAACTCCACCCCCCACCAAAAAAATAATCCCAAAGGCCATGAGGACTAGCGCTACGCATCTGCAAATGGGTTAAATTTAGAACTGTCTGCAACATCAAGGGAGTGGGGGGGAAAGATGCAGGGAAGGGCTTCACATTTCAAAACAAAGAAGCAGCAATGAGTCATCTCAGAAGGAAGGGCCAAAACCAGTAAATGCTGGGAAAGGGGTCAATGGCTCCTTGTGGGCTTAGGATAAAGACAATTCATTCAAAATGGCTCACACAGGAAAAAAAACAGAATTAGTGGAGGAGTTCTTGACCTCACGGATTACTTATAATTATCCACCGAAAAAGCAGATAAAAGGTCCCTGCAGCCTGCTAGCAAGAGGCCCTGCGTATTTATACCGTTTCTGCAAGTCTAATGGGTCCAGGCTTCTGAGCCACCCACCACGGCAACAGGTTGCCTGGATCTGGAGCAGTTCTTCTGCTTGAGCAGCTCCATCGGAAGAAAAGAGGGAAGGTTCTGGCTCCAACGGTGGCCACACTGACCTCCTCTTCTCCAGCTATTCTTCCAGCAAGAGAAACACGTCAAGTTCCCTGAAGGTCAGCCATCAGATCCTAATGCGATGGAACAAAGGAGAGAAGACTCACCAGCCAAGAGCACAGACAGCAGGGGACACCCTCACCTCACTAATTAAGGCATAGGCAGCTACTACACGGACTCCAAGGCTTTGGGTCCAGCAGCTCAGTATCGTCGACTCTACACTGACTGGCAACAGTTCTCCAAGATTGCAGGTAGGAGTCTTCGCAGCCCTACTGGAAATGCTGAGCCTATAATCATCTGCATGCAAAGCAGATGCTCTGTCCCTGAGCTACAGCCCCGCTCCCAAGCCTCTCAGTGCCTTCTCTAATATCAGAAAGCAAGGAAGGTGTTGCCTGATATAACTTGATTGGTGGCCCCTTGGACTTTGAATGCAAACCACTTTGGGAGGGAGTCTTGGTTGAGTAGCAGAGAGTCGATGCAGAATGAGGTTTTACAGAGGCACAACTTTGGCCCTCCAGCTGTTGTTGGACTACCACACCCATCATCCCCAGCCACAGTGGCCAATAGTCAGGGATGATGGGAGCTGTAATCCAACAACATCTGGAGAGTCTCAGGTTGGCCAACCCTGCAACAGATCAATATGGATGCATAAACACCACGGGGGACTTCAGAATCCCGTCTACAGGACTCAGGAGGACAGTCAACCCCTCCCCCACCCCACCATTGCACAAGCCCACATATGATTATTCCCAAGGAGCACTAAAGTATTTAGTTATACCGGTATTTTTTAAAAAAGAAGGTAACCGCAAGAAATTATCTTTAAATGCATGGCTCCCCTGACCACGGCATATTTAAATTTTTATCAAGCAACAGGTTATTACATTTGCGTTGGATTTTGTCTCTTCCTCCCAGGCAAGGAGGAGGGAGCAGGAGGGCAGTTTCTCCTCTGCCCCAGTCTTGAAACAGGACTCCTGCTGTTCAGACAGTTCTTGTGAAGAGAAAGCTATTTCTTGCCTGGGAGGAACACGCCCTGCCAAGATCCAGAGCTCTTCTAGACTCCGCTTTCCCATAGTGCAAACAGCTGCACTCTGAGTGATAGACAGAGGCACCCTGAGAAGGAGGAGAACACACTGTCTCCCAGGATTGTCACAGAGCTAAAGAACACCAGAGTTGTAGCTTCTAATCACAAGTGTGTGGTCTGTGCTATATAAAACAACACATGCACCCCCGCAATAGACTAACCCAAGTTTTACAACAAAAAGAGTCTGAACTCTGCACAATTAAGCAAACCTGCTCCATCTTTCTCACGGCGATTCATTCAGCAATGTCTATTATTTGGGGCAAGTCTGTATCATCACTAGGGGAAAGGGTGGTGCTGGCTCCTTCAAGCCACCGGAGATCTTACCTGGCAACTCCTAAGGTCTCCGAGATTTCTCCAAGCATGTTTTCAGGACTAGAAATTTGCTATTTTCATTCAAGGAAACTGAGATCATTAGGAAGTCAAATGGTATGGCGTGGGGGTGGGTTCTGCACTGCAGAACAGGAACATAGGAAGCTGCCATATACTGAGTCAGACCATTGGTCCATCTAGCTCAGTATTGTCTTCACAGACTGGCAGCGGCTTCTCCAAGGTTGCAGGCAGGAATCTCTCTCAGCTCTATCTTGGAAATGCCAGGGAAGGAACTTGGAGCCTAGATGCTCTTCCCAGAGTGGCTCCATCCCCTAAGGGGAATATCTTACTGCATTCACACTTCTAGTCTCCCTTTTGTATGCAACCAGTGTGGATCCTTGCTACCACAAGACCAGCTCTCTTCCCCATCAGAAGAGAATCAAAGCACTCACATGTAGGCACAACCAGACTGCACACCAGAATTGGTTTAAAGTTAGTGCCATTGTGAAGGTTTCCCCCAAAGAACCCTAGGAATATTTTTTTCCTAGGAGACTTAACACATCCTTTTGAGAGAGCTCTTCTGCCCTCTCAGAGAATTAAACTTCCCAATTCAGTTCCTTAGTCGAGAGCCATCACCATTTAAACTGATCAAAAACTGGTTTCAACGTATAGTATAGACGTGTCAATACACAGCTGTGGGCATTCCACCTGTTCAGTTCAGTCCCTGCCTTCTTTCTTCTCATTAACTCCTCTTTCAGCGTGAAAAGGCAGCAGGGGCTAAAGAACACTAAGGATTAGGGATGTGCATGAATTGGATTTTCAGATTCACATTCAAATTGAATTGGCCTGAAACAGGCAGAAGCGTTTGTGCGTGGTGGTGTGTGTTTAAAAACAAAGACCTCAGTTATGCAGGTTCCACCTCCTGGTGACTACTGAAAGCAGTCTAGAAGATATTAATGGTTTGATTTTGGGAAAGACATTGGAAAAAAAACCAGGGGGAAATCCCTCTAGAAACAGCTTTAATGACAGCTGGCACAGGAACATAGGAAGCTGTCTTCTACTGAGTCAGACCATTGGTCTAGCTAGTGCAAGCGTTGTCTACACTGATTGACAGTGGCTCTCCAAAGTTCCAGGCAAGAGTCTCTCCCTTACCTGGAGATGTTAGGGGGTGAGCACGGAACCTTCTGCATGCAAGCAGACGCTCTACCACTGGGCTACGGATCCATTCCCCTAAGGGGAATATATTCCAGTGCTCACAGGTCACCCATCCAAATGTAAACCAAGGTAGATTCTGCTTAGCACAGGGGAGAATCGATGCTCACTACCACAAGACCAGTTCTCCTCCCCAAAGGAACTCGACCCCACAGGAGGATCAGGCTGTAAAAGCTCTAGCCCAAGGCAGGCCCCCACATACTGTTCATCTGGGCCATGCCTGGAAAGATGTGGGACAATTTTGTCCAGTTTTCTCTCTAAGAGTCCCACACCGCTCCTGCGGACCAGATCCCAGAAAATGCCCAGCAGCACCGTGAGCCCTGGAGAAATCAAACTTTGACAAACTTTAATGAAGAATTCAGCATCACAAGTCTCTGCCCCACACAGCATACAGCACTCGACTAGCCTCCACGTCCCCGCACCCCTGCCAAGGAAGGCTTTGGAACCACAAAACCACACTGCAACAGAAGAGGCACAGCAAGAACACACAGAGTTCATTCTTCAGCTGGTGGGAGAAAAATGCAGCTACTTAGAGAACACCCATGTTCACTTCACTCCGGGAGCAGTGGGCTCAAATCAGGGGTGAGAGAGACAGGTTAGGATGCTATATTTCCCCAAGCTTCCTGGTTGCCAGTATTGGGGGGCCGGGCTCACTTCTGCGAGGTGATGAAAGAACCAGGAAATGGCTACTTCCCTTCTGCATATACAAATGCCAAGGTTCACGCTCTGCATTTCATAGCTAGCAAAGCCAAGTTGGGGGTGGGCTAAGAGGTGGGAGGTCTGTCTGCTATCCTGGCTCAGAACTAGTCAGGTGGGAGAGCTACCAAGGGCTTTAAAAGTCCCAATTGCCACGTCTCTTATTAGGGAAGCCTGAGGTAGCTGCTGCCCTCTGCTGGCCCAAAGGGATGTCAGTCTTTGCCTCAGCGATCCTGTGCTAACCACCAGTCCCAGTGGCAACCATTCAGCTAAATCAGGACTGCTCAACTTGGGCCCTCCTGCAGAGGTTGGCCTATAACTCCCAGAATCCCTGGCAGAGGCGTATCTAGGGAAAATAGCGTCTAGGGCAAGCACTGAAATTGCGCCCCTGTCCAAACATCTGACACCCATCTTTCAGATAACTTTGCCATAATATCAGCTCAAAAATACTAGTCAAGCTCGTTCATCTTTTAATATTTCAAAAACTATTTAGCAGTTGACGTAGCCAGACCAAAAAATGCTGGAGAACTACAAATTTCAGTATGCTGGGGCTCATGAAATACCCAAATACTATGTGGAGGTGTACTTGGAAAACTGAACAGAAGTGCCTGTCTAATTCTCTACTATGCATTGTAGCATCACTATTAGATAAGTTTTAAAAATAAATGGAGAATTTGACTTTCCCCAGATACTAGGGCCTTTCAGAGGCCATTTGAGCATGCATGGTAGCCATTTTGTTTTTGGTGGCCATTTTGAACTTTTTTTTCATTTAAAAAAATGGCGCCCCCTTCAAGCGGCACCCAGGGCACGTGCCCTGCCTGCCCTACCCTAGATACGCCTCTGATCCCTGGTTACTGACCACTGTGGCTGGGATTATGTGATTTGTAGTCAAAAAACAGCTGAGGGAGCCAAAGTTGAGCAGGCCTGAGCTAAACCCATATCACAACCAGGCATGTAGGAAGCTGCCGGCGGCACAGGTACAACCCTCCAGTGGCAGCCCCTAGGCACCCTTTCCACGCAGGGAAAGGCACTCCACTGGTTGAAGTGCCTCGCGAACAGGGTTGTGTGGCCCTGTTTCCACATATGGCCATGCCCCCTGCATCTGACACAGATGTCAGATGCAGAGGTGCAGCTAGGACACAGATGTCAGATGCAGAGGCGTAGCTAGGGTGCCTGGGGCGGAATGGTTGAGATACTGGTTTAGCTCAATGACTTCAGATGCAGGGTGTGTGGCTAGCTTGGATGGGGTGGCGGCCGGGTTTTTTGGACCCGTCCACACAATGGAGGCTCCGCCCCTGGTCACAACTGTTATGAAGAGGTCTGGTTGCAGTTACCACCAGATTGTTTGGGGATGATCCCAAACCGGGTCTCCTACAGGGTGGCCCAAGGCGGGCTCCTGAACACACTCCTCAATGAAAATCAGAACCTCTCTATCTCTGGCTGTTTTTAAGCGACTCCCAAAAGCTCATCTGTTTTATCATGCCTTTTGTTTATAATGTTTTAAAGGTTTACTGATATTTTAACTTGTTTTATAGGATTTTAGGTTTTAGTTGTTGCTGTGTTTTAATTTGTAAACCCCCCAGAGATTTTATATGGGATGGTATATAAAGACAACAAATAAAAAATAGAATAAAAGTGGGGGACGGAAATACACCCCCATCTGCTTTTGGATGTCTTTTGCATCTGTCCCTGATTTTTCATGCATGAGACAGATGCAAAAGAATAGAGTGGGGAATGCAT
This sequence comes from Hemicordylus capensis, assembly GCF_027244095.1. Lineage (NCBI taxonomy): Eukaryota > Metazoa > Chordata > Lepidosauria > Squamata > Cordylidae > Hemicordylus > Hemicordylus capensis. Next base: position 12,296,330 of record NC_069663.1, read on the forward strand.
CTCTCATGTATTAAACAAGATGCGGAAGAGGGAATCATGGGAATGGGGCATTTGGGTTTTCTCCTCTTCCTCCCAAAACTGTGTGAACAGAGGAGTTTAGAACCCCTTTTCTCAGTAATCAATCATATTTACTGACTTGTCAAAGCTGTCTCTCATCCATTCCTCTATTTCAGGGCTGCTCCCTGAGATAGTGTGTGTTCAGGATTTTTTTTAAAAAGAGAGGGTGGTCAGTACTGTGGAGGTGGGGTGGGGGGAATGCTCATTGTAATTTTTGCCAAGGTCTATACCCCTAGAGATGAAAAGAGCGGATGGCAGTGCAGTGCTTTCAGTGGGCTATCATGCTTTGATTGTCCTGACCATCGGGTCTGCAGCGGCCAGATTTGCACAGATGTTTTTAAAGCTTTTTAAAATTCCAACAGAAAAAACCTACTATAAAATGTTATTAATGTTGTCAGAGGAATGGAAATGAAAATGGGCAGGAATGCCCTCCAAAGATTACTCCACAGAGACTGAGGTGCACCTAGGTAATTTTGGAGCCTGGACCTCAAGGCCTTTGCATCTGTCCCTGGAGGCCCACCCACCTCCGCAAATTAAGCATCATCATGCTCAGCCGGGCGACCACATCACCCGGGCTAAGAGGATTTGAAGGCCCTGGACTTTGGCCTGGAAGTCCAGGGGTAAGAGCGCCTCTGCAGGGAGCGAGTACAATTGGTTAATTGTTACCATAACTAACCCTTTCCTCTGTGCAAAAATGACTGCAATTTTACCCTAATTATTTGGGGGTTGGGATAAAGAAGGGTGTGATAACACACAGAATGCTGTAAATGCAACAATGCTATCTATCACCTATTGTCCATCTCTAGTTGCCAAAATCACAACGAGCATTTGTCCCCCAAGATGGTACTGATGTGGCCACAATGTGCAGGCCTAAACTCAAGGGAGGAAGAGAAATTAAGACAGGAGCAGTGTATGTATCCAGCAGAAGCAAGTGGTGACGATTATCCTGGGTTGTGTGATTTCAAGCTTCAGGAGAAGGTTGCATATTTGAATACTGCTTCACAGAAGGGGGGGGGGGATCCCAGCATTTTGAAAACAATCCTGTCTGGAAGTTCAGTCTAGCCTTCTCCCGTGAGATGCTCTTTCTCTAAATGCACAGAAGAATATGCAAACATGCAGCTTGCATTCCTGCAGGCTCATGTTCTAGAACCCAGGAAAAGCAGGAGCACATGATGCTATCACAGGTATAAACACAAACCCAGAGTCTTTTATGACTCTGAGGAAAGAGCGACGCTCAGGAGCAGATCTACGGAAAAGGTTCTGTTTTCTTTCTTCCAGAGACAGCACATAAACATCCCACTGCTTTTCCACACACAGCTACACCTACTGGTTCTCCTCTCTGACGACAGTCAGCGTGCAATGAAGACACAAAAAGGGGAGGGGTGGCAATTGGGGAAATAACATTAGAAACAACAACACACAGAACAAACCAAACACACACACAGCATGCCTCCTTTGCTGACAACACTTAGGGACCCCCTGCCCACATTATCATCATCATCATAATCAACAACATTTGTACACCGCCCCAAACTTTCGTCTCTGGGCGGTTAACAATAGTATAAAACAAGTTAAAATATATACAAAAACTTAAAACAATTTAACAATTTAAAAACCATGAATTAAAACCTTAAAATTTAAAGAACAGAAAAAGCTTGGGTGAAGAGGTGGGAATAGGAATGGGGAGGAATGAAGACAGGGTCAGAAATACATAAGAGCCCTTCTGCATCAGGCCCGGGGCCTATTTAGGCCAGCATCCCACAGTGGCCCACCAGATGCCTCTGGAAAGCCCACAGGAAAGAGCTGAGGGCATGCCCTCTCTTCTGCTGTTGCTCCCCTGCAACTGGTATTCAGAGGCATCTTGCCTCGGAGGCTGGAGGTGGCCTAGAGGCATCAGACCAGTAGCCACTGATAGACCTCTCCTTCATGAATTTGTCTAAGCCCCTTTTAAAGCCATCCAAGTTGGTAGCCATCACTACATCCCATGGCAGATAATTCCATAGATTAATTGTGCACTGTTTGGAAAAGTATTTCGTTTTGCCAGTTCTAGATTTCCTGACCATCAGTTTCATGGGATGAAACCTGGTTGTAGCAAACAAGGCTTTGAGTCAAGGATGGGAGCAGGGTTATGACCACAAAAGAAGAATTATAGTTAGAATTAGAAACAATGGGTTAGGGGCACAGACCAGAGGTTCCCAACATGGGTCCAGTGTCCCCTCTAATAGGAATTCCCAGATGTTGTTGACAACTCCTAGCATCCCACGGCAATAGCCTTTGCTAGGGGATTCTGGGAGTTGTAGTCAAAAACATCTGGGAATCCCTGTTAGAGGGAACACAGCTTGGGTCCCTGGATGTTGTTGGGCTAAAACTCCCATCTTCCCCAGTCACAACCACCAAGAGTGTTGTGATTCGAGATGATGAGTGTTGTAGCCCAACATCTGGGAACCCAATTTGGGCACCGACATAAACCGTGTTTTGGAGACAGGGGCTTATTTAAAATATTTGTATCACTCCCCTCCAGTGCAAACTGCTCATGGTGGCTCACAAAGACAGAGGAATAATTAATAAGATTTGGTAAAAGCTAAACTCAGTTAAAACCAGATTTACAAGTTTAAAACCACTGGACGCAGAGAATAAAAACTAAGAAGCCTCTTCAAAAAGATGGACCCTTAAGTGTTTCTTAAAAACCCTGAAGGAGGGGGCATGGTGAAGCTCATCCAGGAGGGCATTCCAAAGCCAAGGGACCACAACACAAAAGGCCCCGTCTCTGGTCCCCACCAACAGGATCTCAGTCAACGGCAAGGCAACAAGCAAGACCTGAAATGTAGAATGCAGGGTCCCAGCAGATTCGTGTGGGCAAATGCGGTCTGACAGATATCCTGGGCCCAAGCCCGGGCCAAGGTAAAAACCAGCAATTGGAATCTAGCCCAAAAAACTGGTAGCCAATGAAGCTGCCAGAGGACGTGTATAATACTCATGAAGTGACTTGCACCCATGGCCACCCTTGCGCCAGCATGCTGGATCAGCTGAAGCATCCAAACTGGGCTAAATGGGGCCAGTCCAAAAAGGATTGCGCTTCTGAGCTTCCCCTTTTAAGAGCCCCGAGGCCGAGTCAAAAGCAGCAAAAGGTGGTCTTGCACAGCCTCCTCTGTTACTGCAGCACTGATGGGGGAAGCTGCACCGGGGGAAATCTGCCACCCGCAGAGTTCAGAAAAGGAGAGAAGAGTCTTCCCTTTTGGAATGTGGTCTGCCTAGTGCACAGCTGCACAACTTTGGCCCTCCAGATGTTTCTAGTCTACAACTCCCATCATCCCCAGTCACAGTGGCCAACAGAGATTATGGGGGTTGTAATCCAACATCTGCAGGAAGGCTGAAGCTGTGCAGCCCTGACCTAGCGTTAAACCATTCACTGCAAAAGGATGGACACAGAGCCAGACTGGGATGCTATGGACAGACTGTGGCAGGAAGCAGCAGCCCTATTCACTCCTCCCCCGGCTGGCAGAATCCAATTGCTCTCCTCACTGCTGGGATGCCTGCCAAAGCCTCCTTGAAACATGTGCATGGATGAGATTTAAGACTCTGCACAAGGACATGCATGCAGCCACACATTTTAAAGGGGGTTGGGGTGTGTGCAGAACTGACATGGTTGCAGCCAGGTCCTTGGACCTGGCAGCTCTCCGAGGCTCAGGGGCTGATTTTGCCAGACTGCCTTTGGAGAAGAGAAATCAGCTCCATGAGGCTTTAAAAGCTGGAAAGGAAGACCAACAGCCTTCAAATGTTGTGTCTCATGTAGTTAGAAAAGAAAGGAGGAGGAGGAGGAGGAAGGGGGAAAAAAGATGCAAGCCATGATTTGAGCAAAGGGCTACACTTCCTTCTTCCCCTACATTTCCAGATAATTCATTCCCAGTTGTCCCATCAGTGACTCTGGTTAAGTCAAGCATGGAATAAGAATACTGAAATCAGAGCAACGGATGTGACTAAGACGCGGCCAAGTCTGTAGAGGAAGGTTCCTTCTTCAATAGATTCCCTCCCCCGCCCCCCATAAGTATACCTAATAGGCCTGTGCATAACATCAAAACAACAATTGGGTCTGAAGAGATGCAAGCCCTATCCGAACATTTTGCAGCAGAAACAATTCCAGAGGGAATCTCCTCCCATTTCAGGATATGATCTGATACCAGACTGACTTGTGTTGGTAACAGGATCGAGGTGGGGCTTACCTTTCCTGAAGAACTGGCTTCACTGAAGAAGCCTTCTGCCAGACGCAGCTTTTCAAAACCTCATCTTTCCTTGCCTGGTACCACCCTATAATGCCCCAGGACACGCACCTACGTCATGATGTGGCTTCCTTTCTTGGCGCATTACCTGTCCACCAGGAAAGGAAAGGCATCATTTCGAAATGCCATCACTGCCATTTCTTCAAAGCAGCCAACTCTTCAGTAAAGGTAAGGCTCAACACTGATGCATCGAGCAGATAACGACCAGCAGCTTCATGTGACCCTGACCACACTCGGCATTGTTCGCACATTTCAAGAATGCGCAGGATAGGGATTTGCCCAGTGATAGGGGCCCCTGCACAGCCCTGATGCCAATCTGCTTCCTGATGCATAAAAACACAAACACAACCAGTGTGTGTGCAAAGGGGGTAGGGTAGGGGTCAGGGGGAAATGACAGATCAAGAAGGAGTAGGAACCAACCGGTGATGGAGGGGATCTGTAGGAGAGACACAAGCAGTCGCAGCTGAGGTCCAAAGAAAGCCACAGATTTTTATGCCACCAAAAGGAGAGCAGAACCTCACAGATGTCTTTCGCCATGACAGAATCCTGCACAGAGCAGGGATGCAGAGCTCTGGCAAAGGGAGAGTGAGGGAAATGGGCTTGCCACAGAGTGGAAAGAAAGCACATGCCATATGAAGGCAAGGGCCTCCGAGACCGCTGCAGGTGTGCTCAGTTACAGCACAGACCACTCTTCTGAGCAAGGCACCCACAGCATGCCAAACAGCTCTCTGAGAGCAATCTCTCCGGTCAGTTAGGAAGACCACGGTCCTGGCAGTCATCTCCCCAAACGTGGCTCGCCTGCTGTGTGTGAAGGCACTGAGTTAGGCTGGTCCAGGCAGAAGCTTGGAAAGTCACGAGGTTGCTGTGGAGTTATTTGTGGAAACAGTTGCAGAGAACAGACTCACATCCAAGCACAGAAAAAGAAAACTCTCCAGAGAAGGAGCGGCATTGATAATGCCACTGAAGCAACAGATGAGCCAGTATTTCTGAGAAGTACTCTGGAGTGCACTCAAGAAAGAGGGAAAGCGTGCTGAACTACAACTCCCACCATCCCCAGCCACAACAAATTGTAGCTGGGGATGATGGGAGTAGTAGTTCCGCAACACCCTGGAGTGCCACAGGTTGGGAAACCTTGTGTTAGTGGACAGGAAACGTGATTGATGGTCATGAGAAAAACAAAATGAGGAGTCCAGGCTCCCAGGGAACCCACCAAGCCACCTCCCACCCTGCTCCTCAAAGGTAAGCCTATTTGCCCCAAATCTCTCCTCCCAACGGCCTAGGAAGGGAACTTACAGTGTCTGGTAAGTGCTGTCCTTTGATCGGAGGAACTTCACGACAAAAAATATGACGGTTTGGATGCTGAGAATCAAGACAATCCCCCCAATAAAGCTGGCCGAGTCGAATCCTGCAGGGCGAAGCTCAGGAGAGCTGGTGAGGGGAGAGCTGGCTGTTGTACCTAGCAGGAGAGGAAGCAGGGCGGGGCGGGGGTTACAATGCTACGAGGCAAAAGGTCTGCATAGGAATGTCACCCCCTTCCCACCTCTCCATTACTTCAGGACCTGTGTCCTTTTAAGGAGGCCACCCACCTTCTGAAGTCTGCACCAAGCTAAAGCATAATTATAGAACCACCACATTTATGCTGCAGCCTGAACAAATCGGGGACCAAGATGTCCATCTAGTCCAGCCACTCCTGCCCACATGCACACTTGGCAAGGGTACTGCCGAGGAGGAGATGTGGGTCCTCCCAGGATTTTGACAGGCCACTAAGCACGCCAGGGCATTTTGTGAAGAGTCTGCATCCTTCCCTTTGCAGCTTTAACAAGAGAGGCTTTCAGAACTAAAGGCAGCACTCTAGGGAACTCTCTCAGGAGAATGCAGTCTGGGAATCAGTCATCCATACGTTAGGTATATCCCGACGGGACTACTGAGAGATTCCAAGGGTAACGGAATCAGGCATGCGACTACTTTTTTCAGTGACCGTAGCCATAATGAAATTTCAAGTTGATACTGTATGTACACAGACCCGTGGGCAAGAGAACATTCCCTCCTATAAAGCCATATTTTTACAAAACCTTTAATATTGGAGATTGATTCTGATTCCGTTACCAATGCATTTTGCACGTTTCAGACACTGTGTCCAAAAATTCTGATTCCGTTAGCAAAGCGTGGCTTTAATTGAGGTTGTGTGCGACGTCTGAACCAGCCCAATGAAGCATCCTCACTCCACAGTTTTAACCACTGGCTGGTGTCAAAACAGCTGAGATATAATAATTTTAGCTTTCAACCGTGGGAAGGGTGTGGGGGGAAATGGGCAATGAAGGCCTGATACAGCACTTGTTGGCCAAACGCCTGCTTCACTTTACCCGATACAGAAGTGGAGGGCAGGGCACTGTTGCCTTGGAAGTCCCCTTCTCTTCCCAGTCACTAGTTGACTCTAGGAGGTGTCACACAGAAGAGGCACTGGCCATTGTGGTTGGGAATGATGGGATTTGTAGTCCAACAGCAGCCGGAGAATCTCGGGGACCCACGCTCTAAGGCAGTGGTTCCCAAACTGGGTTTCTCCAGATGTTGCTGAACTACAACTCCCATCATTCCCAGCTACAGTTTATTGCTTTGCATGCAATGCATTTCAAATTAATTGTGACTGGGGGTGCTGGGAGTTGTAGTTCAGCAACATTTGGAGGAACCCAGGTTGCAAAGACTTAAGCTCTGACTCAGACATTATGCAAAAATGACATCTGTACACTTGTACATGTTTTTGTGTGCTGGGTACACGCCTCTCAAATGCAAGGCACAGATAGGAAGCATACTGCTACACCTGTGTTCAACACAATGTGTGAACAGCTGTACCTGTGTGCACTGTACACTTGTTACACAGGAAGCTGCCTTAAGCCAAGTCAGACCACTGGTCCATCTAGCTGAGTTATCGACTACACTGGCTGGCAGCAGCTTTTCAAGGTTTCAGAGAGGAGTCTCTCCCAGCCTTACCTGAAGATGCCCAGGATAGAACCTGGGACCTCCTGCATGTAAAGCAGATGCTCTGCCACTGAGCTGTGGCCCAGTCCCTCATCGCATGAGTGTTGAGCCGAACATGGGAATAGGGCTTTAATGCATGAGAATTTATTATTTTTATTTTTACATTTTATATCCCATTATTTAATCCAGAGGTCTCAACCTGTGGTCCTCCTGCAGATGTTGACCTCCAACTCCAATCATCCCTGGCTAATGGCCATTGTTGGGGGGGGGAGATGGGAACTGTAGTCCAACAACAGCTGGAAGGCTGGAGTGTGAGCCCTCCTATTTAAACCCTTTTGATATTCAGCCTGAATCTTCAGCAGTTTCTCAGAGAGACATTTTTCTCCCTCTCTCACGACACTAGAACCAGGGGCCATCCCATGAAACAGAAGGTCGGGAAATTTAGGACTAACAAGAGGAAGTACTTTTTCACACAGTGAATAACTAGACTACCTAGAGCCTTTGGAGTCAGGCAGTATATAAATTACATAAATAAATAATAAATATTTAATCTATGGAATTCTTTGTCATGGGATGTGTTGATGGCCACTTAGTTTGGATGGTTTTAAAAGGGGCTTAGACAAATTGATGCAGGACAAGTCTAGCAATGGCTACTAGTCTGGTGGCTATAGGCTACCTCCAGCCTCAGAGACACGATCTCTCTCAATACCAGTTGCAGGGGAGCAACAGTAGGAGAGAGGGCATACCCTCACCTCTTGCCTGTGGGCTTCCCAGAAGCATCTAGCAGGCCACTGCATGAAACAGGATGCTGGACTAGACGGGCCTTGGGCCTGATCCAGCAGGGCTGTTCTGTTCATCCCTCCTCCTCCTCAATGTCAGAAGAGGAGCCCCATGCTGCTGGAGCAAAGGGGTTGCTTCTGAAAACGGCAGAAAACAATGGCTTGCGCTGCTATGGGTGCCAGGAAGGGGGGAAAAGAAAAGAGCCAAAAGCCTGGATTAAAAAGCCACAGCAATTGAATCCAGGGCAGGAAGCAAAGAGAAACCTGTACTCGCCGCGATAAACAAGCACACAAGTGCCCATCGGGAGCCTGTGCCAGATCAATAATTCACAAGGCTTCGGGATAGAGTGACTCACTTTAATTAGCCCAGAGCTCTTCCACTCCTGCCCTGCTTTTCGGCAGGCAGATTCATGCTCCCCAAGAGCCCCACACATCCACCTCTCCCCCCTGCTTCTTTATTAGCCAGCCTTCCCCGCTTCAGTCCTGTGGCCTGCCTTGTTAAGCTCTCCCATCCGAGCAGTGCGGGCGCAGGAAAAGGTTACTGTGCTCTTCTCGGGAATGCAAGGCTCCTTCTGAAGCCCCTTCATTGCTTGCTGCAGTCTTAATGGGAAGGATCAGGAAGGGGAGGAATTTACAGAAGCATTGCAGTCTTAATTGCTGCTGCAAGCCAGGACATTTCCAAAAGCTCAGATCTGGTGTGTAAAATTATGCACGGCACGGATAGAGAGGAGAGAGAAAAGTTTCTCTCTGTCTCCTAAGGGTAGAACCCAGGATCATTTGTTGAGGCTAAGTGGAGGGAGATTCAGGAGAGACCAGAGTATAGAAAGAAGTACAGTCATCCCTTGCCAATCGCTGTTTTCCCAATCACAATTTTGAATATCCGTGAATGGGAAATTGTGACCCTTCTGGCCAACCGCGACCCAAGTATCCACGGTTTGGCGAGATTTTTTGGTGATGGGGATTCCATGATTTTTGGGGGTTCAGAGGTTCAATCTGCTCATTCTACTTGCTGACCCTGCCAACTACCTGTGATTTAAAGTGACCTTTAGGAATTTTGGAGGGTTAAGTTTTTTCCCAGAGGTTCAATCTGCTCACTTCTCTTGCTGACTTGACTTGGCAATTTTAGGGCATCTTTTGGGTATTTTTCCTTTGATCTTTAGCTGTTTTTACATTCGTGGTTCCCCTAACCCCCCATTTTCCATTGTTTTCAATTGCTCACCAACCATGAATTTGCCAGTCATGGGGTTTTCCTGGAACGGACCCCTCACGATTGGCAAGAGATGACTGTACTTCTTTATACAATGTCTAGTTCAACTATGGAATTAGCTGCCATCAGATGCGAGAATGACCACCAATCTAAACGGCTTTAAAAGGGGGTTAGACAAATTCGGCTAGGGCTATCAATAGCTATTAGCCTTGGTAGCTGTATACTTCCATCAGAGGGAGCATGCCCCTGAACACCAGGTGCTACGGAGGACCAAGGGATGGGGCAGTTTCCCTCTTTCCCCCACTTGTGGACTTCCCAGGTGCATCTGATTGGCTACTGCATGAGGCAGGATGCTGGACGGGATGGGCCTTGGCCTGATCCTGCAAGGATTCTCTCGTGTTCTTATGACTGTCCGCTCTTGGTTTGGAGAACTGGGAACTTGCTGCAGAGATGGTGCATTTTTCTCCCCACTTGCACTCCAATCCCCTCCACTATTTGTGGGCTATAATGTCTGAATTATGCTAATTCAGTGCTAGCTTCCAAACCATTGTTTGAAGTAAGGCTTGCAAGCCATGGTTAGCACTGAACAGGCTAGTGCTAACCATGGTTTGCCTGATTCAGACATTACAGTGATCCATGGTTACAGGAACCCAGAAGTGTAGGGCATGCAAGTGGGGAACGGATGGGTGGAGTCCATGAGGCCCACCCCCCACCCCCCAAAATGGTTTGAAGGACTATCCAAACTGGGACAAAGATTCAGATCACAGATCTGAAACTTAGCAGTCAGACACAGGGAGGAGGGCTGATCCTGTGACAGCAAGCATAAGTTGTCCCTTTTGCTAAGCAGGGTCTGCCTTCATTCGTATTTGGACGAGAGCCTACATGTGAACACTGTAATATATTCCCCCGGAGGGGATAGTGCCATAGCTCAGTGGCAGAGCGTCTGTTTTTGCTCCAGGTAGGAAAGACTCTTGACTGTAACCTTGGAGAGCCACTGCCAGTCAACATAAACAATACTGAGCTAGATAGACCAGTGGTCTGACTCAGTATGAGGCAGCTTCCTATGCACATCACTAGCTGCAACAGTAGTCCAGGTCTTCTTCATGATCTCCCCCACCCCAACCCACTCTGCCCCACTAAATGGGTTTGCTATATAGCCAGCCAAGTTAGCTGCCCAAATTACAAGACCAAGACAATTTTTCAGCCCTAATTGCATAAGGGCTGGGCTGTCCTTAGAGAGTCCTGGTGGGGCCCAGGGTAATTCAGCCAGTGCGGGGCCCCTTTCCAGTTAATGCTAATGGGGTTAAAAGAGCGGGGCCTGGGGAGGTCGCGTTGCCTGCCATGCCCTAAAGACAGCCCTGCATTAGGGTACTTGATCTGCAGCATTTACACAATGTGCATGAGATATTCCCCTCCCTCATTTTGCCTTTTCCAATTGCAGAATTTGGAATTCTCTGGTGCAGATGACGACTGTCCCATTTTTCAGCCATAGTAGTTTCCAAAGTGACTTTCAAAAGTTAAAAGCCAATGTAAAAAAATCAAGCCACCTTAACAAAAATGCAATCAAAATATAAAATAGTCGCAATGGCAAGGGAGAAAAAGACACGGCCCGACTCCAAGGTAAAGTATCCCCCACCATGTCCAGGAGGCTCTTCACAGTGCGGGCAGATCGACACCCCCCTCACTTACCAGGTGTGCGGATCTCTGGCTCCTTCGTGGATGGCTTGAGAGGCTCTTTAGTGGTTGAGTGCGGTGGTTCCTTTGTGGTTAATTTTAGTGCTGGGAGAAGGAGAATATTATTTTTTAAAGCAGTGGGTTTTTTTAAAAAATTGCAGTATAAGTAAATTCCCTTACAATAGCCCTATTCACACATTGTGTTCTATGCACATACAATCAACATACGGGACATAGGAAGCTGCCATTTACTGAGTCAGATCATTGGTCCATCTAACTCAGTATTGTCTACACAGACTGGCAGAGGCTTCTCCAAGGTTGCAAGCAGGAGTCTCTCTCAGCCCTGTCTCAGCAAGGGAGGGAACTTGGAGCCTTCTGAATGCAAGCATGCTGATGCTCTTCCCAGAGTACTCATCTCCTGAGGGGGATATTTTACAGTGCGCAGACATGTAGTCTCCCATTCAAATGCAAACCAGGGCGGACCTGTGTACATTCTACACATGCACAGATCTGTATGCATATGCATTATCCACACATACAGTAGTACATTTTCCATCTCTACCATGCATTTGAAGGGGGCCTGTAACCAGGTTCACTTTTAAAACGAACACACGGACAGTCATTCACATAGAAGCATGTACATGAGTCCAGATTCACCACTGTACAAAGATATTTAAACAATCCAATGACAAAAGGGTCAATTTTAGGGTTGTGCATATCCCATGTCACAGAAAGCCACAATCTGCTATCTGAATAGGTAGGCTAGATTAAGGCAAATGTGCACAAAAATGGCAAGGACCCCAAGCTTGGCATTGAAGCCCTGGGCCCTTTGTGCTGGAAATCTTGCTCAGATTCCAAAGATGACCAGAAGTTGCCTTAAACCTGAGACTGGCAGCAACTCCCCACAGTAGACCTCGCTGGGCTTAAGTGGTCCAATTCAGAATAAAGACAGTTTAATATGATTACAAAAACTACAAGCCATAGAACTAGGAGGAGGATATTTCAGGACAGGACTCCAAATTTTACGTTGCTAGTTCATGTGGCAACTATGCAACACTCTACCAACAGCACCTCCTGCTGGGAGAATACTGTGAATTTCAGCCCAGTTCCTTAGGATTCCTCTCATGTTCTCTAGAATTCTGGGCAACCAGCAGCTATTTACAGGGCTCTGGGAACTGGCAACCAGTTGAGCCACAGGGCAGATGGTTGCTTTGCAAGGCCTTCCACCAAAGCCTTTTAGAAGCAGAGAATTACCTTCACATGAGGCAGTGAGGTTGTAAAAGGAGCACTTCTCCTTGGCTTTCTCTCCTTTGGTCACACAACTCCCACCTAGAAGCAGAGGAGGAGAAACAACAGGTTTTAAACCAAAACAAGCAGAAAAGTACAAGTCTTGCTTCATAGTTCCTTTTTCTTCTACAGCAGGGGTAGGCAACCTTGGCTCTCTAGCTGCTGTTGAACTACAACTCCCCTCATCCCCAGCCACAATAAATTGTGGCACTGGAGCTCCACAGCAGCTAGAGAGCCAAGTTGCCTCTTGCATGGTGTATGCAACCAGAAATGTCAGAAGATGGTCACCAGACAGGATTATTTATTTGACACAAGGAAATGACATATGCAGTGTCTTGGAAAGCAAAACAACATGTCTTGGTTGGAAAAGCAAAACAACATGACACAAACCAGTGTCTTGGAAAGCAAAACAACATTCCCCTACCTTTCCTAATTAGGGGCAATCCACAACACCAGGGGAGAATATGGAGGGATGCATTATTTATTTATTTATCTCCCCCTTTGTAGCCTAATCTTCTTCCAAGGAGTCCAGAGCAGTGGACATGGTTAGGTTTGTCCTCACAACCACCCTGTAACCAACCCAGTTAGGTTGAGAGAGTCGTGGCTGGTCCAGAGTCACCCAGGTAGCTTCTTGGCTGAATGGGGATTCAAACTTGGATCTCTCCGGTCCTAGTCCCAAACCCTACGTGGACTAGAACCATTACAACCATGCTGGCTCTCCATTAGCATCAGGGGACACGGATTTGACCCTTTTTGTAAGAAGGACACAACCTGGTGTTTGGTAGATGGGAAATGCTACTGCAGCCTTAAATCTCTTCATGCTGGAGCAGCCCATGTGCAAAGCCAGAGCATGGGAACATGAGGCTTATCAGCCAGAAGACACAGCTGAAATCTGGTTCCTTGCTATCCTCTCTTACAGGGGCAGGCAACCTGGGCTCTCCAGCTGTTGATGAACTGCAACTCCCTGCATCCCCATCTGCAATTTTGGAATGATGGGAGTTGTAGTTCAACAACAGCTGGAGAGCCCAGGTTGCCTGCCCCTGTTCTATTAGTTCCCACTTAATTCCCTTCAGACCTATTCTGCAGACAGATACGAGGTCCCTAAAGTGACTGGTTTAATGGGACTTCCTTAGAAGAGGAGGGAGCGGTATAGAATAGCAGGAGAAAGCAAAACAGAAGAGCAGGGAATGCATCATGCCCATCCGTTTCTGGGAGCTGCACATGCTCTAACCCAGGACTACACAACTTCAGCCCTCCTACAGATAATGGGCTACAACTCCCACCTGCCTGTGCAGGGATGCAACAACGGTTCCCTTGTTCACTTCATCAGAAGAGTCAGGGCAGAGTTGGCCACAAATGCTTGATGGAATGGTCCATCCAGGGGCCAGCCCTCCGCTCTCTGGATCAGGACAGAACTGCATTGAGCAGCCGTATGTGGCATCCATTGGACATCACCTCTTACTTATTTATATGCATCTCTCGAGAGCTTTCATCAGGAAATTTTCCCTCCTACTGTGGTAAAAGCTGGGGATGGAATCTGGGGAGTGCAGGCTTGTCCTACCCAGCTGCCATCTTGCATATGATCACCCTCCCATTTTGCTGGTTGCAAACATATGATCAGCGACGGGGATCATGCCCAGCTCTCCGACCCCGCTGGTGGCCCATATGAATAAGCCTAGAGAGTTTCTAATTCATTGTTGCCTCAAGTCCCTGGTACCTGTCCCATTTCCTTCAGCCGCCCCATCAGCACTCTTCCTGCTCACCTCCCAGGTGCCCAACCCAAGCCACTTCCACTCCTTTCTAACATAGGAAGCTGCCTATGGGTCTGGCCATTGGTCCATCTAGGTCAGTATTGTCTACACTGACTGGCAGCAGTTTCTCCAAGGCTGCAGGCAGGCGTCTCTCTCAGCCTTAACTTGGGGATGCCAGGGAGGGAACTTGGAACCTTCTGCATGCAGGTGCTCTTCCCAGAGTAGCCCCATCCCTAAGGGGAATATCTCCCAGTGTCCATACAGGTAGTCTCCCATTCATATGCAACCAAGGCGGACTCTGTTTAGAAAAGGGGACAAGTCATGCTTGCTACCACAAGACCAGCTCAAAGGTTTGATCATTGATCTAGCTACTGTATAAGTTGGTCTAGCTACTGCACAAACCTGCAGCTTCTCCTGTCCTTAAGGCCTGTGCAAGGCTTTTGCCTACCCTGATCTAACTGAATTTTTGCCTTTATCATTCTTCTCTTCAAATCTCTGCCTCCTCTATCTGTCCAAACCCACAATGCCTGTACATTAAGAGTGATTTATAGTTTTCCAGCGCACAACACAACACCACTCACACATCTCTTGAAGGAAGTCAGGCTCTTTAAAAGAGACTTTAAGCCAAGTGTGGTGTTGATCTGGCTTAAGGGAGACAGTCCACAGAAAAAGACCCGACTGCAAGTCACAAGGAAACAGAGAGAGAGCAGAACTAGCACTGCTGAACACCAACCAACTGGTGTAGTGTAGGGATTAAGGCAGGGATTCCCAACCTCAGGGCCCAAAATGTTCCTGGACTATTACTCCCATTATCGCTAGCCACAAAACTGGTGGAGCAAGGGTTCCCAACCTTGGGTTCCCAGATTTTGGACTACAATTCTCATCATCCCCAGCCACAATGGCCTTTGGGGGTTCCCCTTCCGAGAGAATATATTGGGGGATTGAATCGAGGACTTGGTCCATGCGAAGCACGCCATTTTTCCAGTCCAAGGCAAGTGTCTTGTCCCCTGCTTAGCAAAGGGGACAACTCATGCCTGCTACGGCAAGACCAGTTCTCTTCCTAGCAACGGCCCAGCCTCAGGCAGCCTTCTACCAACTGGTTTCAGAGCAGAAAGCAAAAGCCCTCACAGCACTAGGATCTGCACACTGACAAATAAGAAATCCCTTCCCCTGCCTTAGAAACATAGGAAGCTGCCTTACGCCAGGTCTACTTAACTCAGGGTTGTCTATACAGACTGGCAGTGGCTTCTCCAAGGTTGCAGGAGTCTCTCCCAGTCCTATCTTGGAGATGCCACCAGGGAAGGAGCTTGGAGCCTTCTGCACGCAAGCATGGGGGTGCTCTTCCCAGAGTGGCCCCATCCCTAAGGGTACTGTATCTTGCAGTGCCTACACATATTCCAATGCAAACCAGGGCGGGCCTTGCTTGACCAAGGGGACCATTCATGCTTGCCACCACAAGACCAGCTCTCCTCCCCTTGCAAGTTGCTGGTGGCCATCTCTGAGCCAAGCTGCTCAAGCTCAGCCCCGGTTTGTTGCCATGGCGATTACTGGGGGGGGGGGAACACCTGGGTGCCAGTCCTCTTCCTGTCTGCTGCTGGTTCAGAGACAGTCTCCAACTGCCCAGCGTTCTCCTGGGGGCTGCTGGCCAAAGCTCTTACTTCTGTGCGGAGAAGGAACCGCAGGAGCGTACCGTGATCCACGTGAATCATTGCTGGGGAGGGAAGTGCGCAATCCCAGGCCACATGGAGTGACATGGAACATTTCCCACTTGGCTCCACCTTACTGCAGGGCGTCTTTCCCCGACTTGGAGTTGCTATGGAAACCCCTTGCGGGTTTTTAGCTCCACGGTGCAAGCATTTTATATCCAGACGGGGGGCATAGCTCAGGGGTGGAGCTTCTGCTTGGCCTGCAGCCGGTCCCAGGTTCAACCCCTGGCGTCACCTCCAGGTAGAGCGGGGAGACACTTCTACCTGGAGCTTTGGAGAGGCTGCTGCCAGTCTGAGACCAGGGGCATCCAACTGAGGCCCTCCAGCTGTTGGCCTACCACTCCCATCAGCCCCAGCCACAGTGGCCAGTAGCCGAGGACGATGGGAGACGATGGGAGCAGGCCCACAACAGCTGGAGGCCGACAGTTTGGCACTCGAGTTAGATCAGGGGTTCCCAGCGGGAGGTACTTGAAGAATTCCCAGCAGGCACTCGGAGCCCGTCTGCTGCAGCTGTGCTGTTTATTCCCTATCTGAGGATTGCCGGCTTGAAGATGACGTGCCCTCAGCGATGTGGCTGCTGCAGAAAGGGTGAAGCCCCTCCTGCTCTGCTCCCGATTGGCTGGCTACATGCTGAAGCTCAGCAATCCCCTCCCCTCAGCCTGACGGACAGGCTTTGGACAAGGATCCCAGAGTACTCCCACTGAAGGTAAACTTCCCCATTAATTGCAGTTAGATTCTTTATGAGTAACTAACTCAGTTAGAAAAGGCTGCGAACCCCTGAGCTAGATGGACTAGTGGTCTGTCTGGTATAAAGCGGAGAGCTGGTCTTGTGGTAGCAAGCATGACTTGTCCCCATAGCTAAGCAGGGTCCACCCTGGTTGCATATGAATGGGAGACTAGACGTGTGAGCACTGGAAGAGATTCCCCTCAGGGGATGGAGCCGCTCTGGGAAGAGCAGAAGGTTCCAAGTTCCCTCCCTGGCAGCATCTCCAAGATAGGGCTGAGAGAGATTCCTGCCTGCAACCTTGGAGAAGCCGCTGCCAGTCTGTGAAGACAATACTGAGCTAGATAGACCAAGGGTATATGGCAGTTTCCTGTGTTCCTATGTTAAGCAGCTTCCTACATAACCATTTGTTAGGTACTAGTATTGGGGGTGGGGGGGAGGACTGTAGCTCAGTGGAAGGGCACCTGCTTGCCATGCAGAAGGTCCCAGATTCAATCCCTAACATCTCCAGGCAACACTGGGGAAGTCCCGCCTGAAACCCTGAAGAGCTGCTGCCAGTCAGAGTAGACGATGGTCTGACTCCATATCGTAAGTCAGCTTCCTATGACAAGCAGCTTCAGCAAACTGCTCTGGATTAAGAGGGATTTTCTGAGCACCTTCCTGGAGTTTCCAGCTTGTTCCCTGACAGACAGAAAGGCAGCTGCATGACAAGCAGGTACAGCTGTTCCAGTCTGGAGGTGCATTGATGGGGAGACACACCACCTGTTAGGTTTCTACCTGCTGTGTCATGTAGCTGCTAAGCCTCCGCTGGGGGGGAAAGCTGGGAGCCCCAGTTTATAGAGGGGTTAATCCTTCTAGATTGTCCCAGAGTTTCCAGAAACTGGCATCAATCTCCAGGTTACCATAGAAAGCGATCCGGATACTGCAAAAAAATATTGAAAGAAGGAATCTCAAGGGATAGCTATAGGGAGCTGGCAATCCTTCTACTGTTAGTGGGCCAAAGTTTTGCTATGCGGTTGCTAAAGTAGCAAGGAGCAACTTCTACAAGATTACCAATTCAGACGTGGTCATTGTCTTTAGTGCCTTTCATGATTACCAGCCTTAGCCTAGATAGGCCCTGGGCCGATCCAGCAGGGCTGTTCTTATATTCTTATGCCAGCTCTCTACAGCACCCCCAAACTGGGTTGAATGCAAACTCCACCCTCCCACTCGTGCTCCCCCTCCCCTCCTGCCATTTTTGCCAATTCCCCCTTCATTCTCCAGCCCCCCTGCACTCCCTGAAAATCTGCTCCTGCTCAGGTCAAAACCAGCAACTTGAACTGAGCCCAGAAACAAACTGGTGACAGTAACCAATATAGCTTGCCAAGAACCAGAGCGACATGCTCCAGCCTCCGAACCCCAGCCAGAGGCCTGGTGGCCACATTGTAAACCAACAGAAGCTTCCTGACCGTCTTAATAGGCAGTCCTACATACAACACTTTGCAGTAGTCCAGGACTCCTCCAGTCAGTTTATTTCATTTATATACCACCCACCCCAGGAGTGCTCAGGGTGGTTAACATACAAGTTGTTGTTGGACTGCAACTCCCCTTATCCCAAGCCACAGGAGCAAACACGATGGGAGTTGTAGTCCAACATCTGCAGGGGATCCCTGTGTCTCTAGACCAACCCTGCAATCTAAATACAGGGTTATGCCGCCCTGCAGTAGACCAACCTGGACAGGGCAAGTGCTGCTTTCCCTTGTGCACACCCTCCCCCTCTGCCTGCCCCCTTTAAAAAACAGGACACTAGTGTCCCACAATAATCTGCTGCCTGGCTCCTCTTGCCACACAAAAAGGGCCGCCCCTGAACCCAATATAAACACGCATGTAAGCAGCCCTTTTATGTATTAAGGAAGATAGCATCCACTTCCAGAGGAACAGAGGAAGCTGCCATATACTGAGTCAGACCCTTGGTCCATCTAGCTCAGTACTGTCTACACTGACTGGCAGCAGCTCTCCCAGCTCTCAGGCAGGAGTCTCTTTCCCAGCCCTACCTGGAAATACTGCCAGGGAGTGAACCCGGGACCTTCTGCATGCAAGGCAGATGCTCTCCCACTGAGCTACGGCCCCATCCCCAGAGGAAGCCACCTTATACCGAGGCAGACACTTGGTCCATCTAGCCCAGCATTGCCTCCGACACTGACTAGCAGCAGCTCTCCAAGGTTACAGGCAGGAGCCTCTCCCAGAGTTACAGTACTGCCTGCATATACTTTATAATATAACCCTGTTGGTTTCCAAATCCTTGTGTGTAAATGTTTGTAGATATATGATGTACAAACAACCACTTTGTATATAATTGTGCTTGGGCAAAATACTGTATGCTTTGGTAGTTTGTTGGTTCAATTTAAAAAAAAATAAAAATCTTGTCCTATCAAAGAAAAAATCTTGTCCTACCTGGAGATGCTGCCAGGAATTTACCCTTGGACCGTCAGCATGCAAAGCAGCCGCTCCGCCAGAGAGTGACACCCCACTCCCCTCCCCCTGCCTTGCATAATCAGCCCCATTGTTTCTACTGAAGGCAACAGCTTAGGCCGGCATTCAGTCACAGGAGGGATCCAGACAGAGAGGGCACCTCTCAGCTGAGCAAACATCCAGCCACAGCCAGGAGAACAAAAGGACTTGCAAGGCCTCTGAAAAGTTCCAGCCAGCCAAAATGGGATAGGCAAAAGGGGAATGGAGGATTCAGAGAGGTGTAACAAATGTACCCCATGAACACAGTGGCAAATGGGCCGACAACATTGTGATCCTGACTAGGAATCCACCCCATTTCATTCAACTGGGAACACAATTTCCGCAGTTCCGAGTGAACCTAAAAAAGACGCAGGGCCAGGGTTGGGGAGAAGGCAGCAGAACATGAGTTTTTCAGCCTCATGGCTGCATATATCACTATCTAACTCATCATTTAGATAAACATCCAGTTGTGCGGTCCATATATAAATAGGGGATGATGTGTGTTTTAGTCCAACTTTTTTTTAAAAAAACTGCTTCTCCTTTGTGTTGTGTGTTACTGTTTTAGATAGGTTTTTAAACTTTTAAATAGAGATATATTTAATATTTGTGCTTTTAATTTGTATTTTAATTGTGCACGGTTTTAATTATATTGTAAACTGCTTGGGGATTGTTTGATTGGGGGAGTCAATAAAACCATTGCACTTCTCTCCAGCTGCCATGGAACTTTCAAAGGTGTCCACAGCATTTCAAGGTTGCAACTTGCAAATGTACACATAAGGAGAAACTCAGGGCTGGCACTGCTCCAAGTAGCTCACTTGCCCTTTCCTGGTGACCTCCACAGATCTCCCAATCGGTTCCCACTGCTTCTTACAACTTCTCTCCTCTGGCTGTTTCTTTACAAATTTTGAATTCTGCACAGACTCAAAGATGACAGAGTGAGTTTATGCAGATGTGTTTGCCAGGGTTCCCACCCTGTGGTCCTCCAGATGTGGATGAACTACAACCCCCATCATCCCCAGCCACAATAAACTATAGCTGGGGGTGATGGGAGTTGTAGTTCAACAGTCAGGGACCTCTGTCATTTGCACATCTTGCAATCCTGAAGAATTACAAGATGCGCAAACTAGATGTTCAGAACATGTCTCTTCCTTACTCACTTGGCTTCTCCTCGGACTCTTTGCAATGCATCCACACGCAGTCTGTGATGTTCCGGGAAGCATCTCCTTCAATGCATTTCTCACAGGACTCCAGTTCTTTGCATTCCCCTGCAAAAGAAGAGCAAAGCACAGAACTGTGCTTTAACAACGTTTGGGCCTTTTTAGTTTAGAAAGGCGGCCGATAAGGGGGACATCACAGAGGTGTATAAGATCATGGATTATGTGGATTGAGTGGAAAGAGAGTTTTTCTCCTCCTCTCATAATATTAGAACCCAGAGTCCATCCATTTTTAATTGTCTGTCTTTTGATCATAAATATCCCGGACTGGTTTGCCTTCTTTTCTACTTGCCATTCTAAACACAAGTCTCCCTTCAGTTAACCAGTTGAAGCTGACAGCCAATGATGTCCCAGAAAGTAAACAGCAGCAGGAAGCTTCACTATCAACACCAACAATTACTTAAGTCTGCCTCTAAATAAAAACCTCTAAACAAAAACCAGAAAATTAAAACTTCTTAAAAGTTTGAAAATAGCTAGAAGAAAAGAGAAGCTGTTAAAAAAAAAACATTCTTGTATCATCTTGTCTCTGCCAAATCCAGGGTCATTTGTTGAAGCTAAATATTGGGAGATTCAGGAAAGTTAAACGCAGTACTTCTTTATACAGTGCTTAGTTAAACTATGGAACAAGATAACTTACAAACAAGAACCCTGACCCCCACAAAATGCACATTTGAACCTCTTACTAGTAAACAGTAAGAAGATACCCTCTTCCATTCTAAGAGTCTCCACAGAGTCTTACGCAATTCAAGATTTCTTTGTATCAGACATTACCTAACCACATTGGCTAATATGTCCCCATTTCATTTTACAACTATTACAACCTGCAAGACTTGGCATTATCTGCCCCAAACATCCTTTTCTCTCTTCCTGTCCTCCTAACCTTTTTGATGAACTCAAAAGCTTGCACCCTCCTTTTATATTAGTTGTTCCTAATAAATCTATTACCCCACAGTTAACTTAAGTTAAAACCTGTAGTTCAGAAATTCTCAAATCTGGGTCCCCAGATGTTGGACTACAACTTCTATCATCCCCAGCCACAATGGGATGATGGGAGTTGTAGTCCAACAAGGTCATATACCCAGGTTTGAGAAACCCCTGGTGTATTTCATGTACTGGGAGATGCATACCTCTTCTAACTAAGCAAAGATATACCTTTTAAAGCGGTGATTCTCTTATATTTAGCAGGGGGGCAGCAACTGGTCCTATCCAACCCCAGCACAGCATCCCTCAAGTGGCTGTTGCTGGTTCTCTTATGCTTCTTTTTTTAGACTGTGAGCCCTTTGGGGACAGGCAACCATCTTATTTATGTCCCCCCCCCCGCTTTGAGGACTTTGGTTGAAGAGTGGTATATAAATATTTGTAGTATGAGCAGGAGTAAAAGCTAGATGGGGAGAAGACTGGTTTAATTCCCACTGTTTACCTTCCACCCATCAGAACATAATCCTAAAGTATTATTTTTTTTTTAAATTTATTTTTACATTTAATTCCCACTGTCCCTCCAAGGTACTCAGGAATGTGGATATTTTTTATTCTCACAATAACGCTGTGAGGTAGGTTACACTAAAAGATAAGCGAGTGGCCCGAAGTAACCCAGTGAGCTTGATGGATGAAGCAGGATTTGAACCTGGTCCTAGTCTGATCCTCAAGTACTACGCCATGAACCGCCTCTCTGTATGGCATCCTTCTCTCTCCTTCCTCCACCCCCACATCCCAGATCTACTTGCTGATTCTTAATATTTAAAAAATAACACCCCCCCCAAAAAAAATGAGTCACAGCTTATTAATAGCAAATCCTTAGCTTTGTTTTATGAGATCTGCTTAGAGAATTCTTCCACTCCCGCACCAGAGATTATGCTTTAACTAGAAACCTAGAATGTCAATAGAAACAGGAATCTCTCTCAGCCCTATCTTGGAGAAGCCAGGGAGGGAACATCTTACAGTGCTCACACTTCTAGTCTCCCCTTCATATGCAACCAGGGCGGACCCTGCTTAGCTAAGGGGACTAGTCATGCTTGCTACCACAAGACCAGCAATCCTCTCCGGGTAGATCTCACAACTAATATAAAAGTTTGTTGCCAATGATGGGCTGTTTCTCTGAACTGTATGTGCTGTGGTGAAGCTTAAACATGTGAAGCTGTCTTAGACTCGTAAAAGAAAGGAAAGACTGTGCCGTTGAGTCAGTGTTGACTCCTAGAGATAACATTCCATTTTATTTTATTGGTAGAATACAGGAGTGGTTTATCATTGCCTCCTCCCGCACAGTATGAGATGATGCCTTTCAGCAACTCCCTATATCGCTGCTGCCCAATATAGTTGACTACAAGTGTATTGAAGCACACCGCGGCAATTCGAACTCACAGTCTCTTGCACCCTAAGCAAGCTGCTTCCCCGCTGCACCACCGCAGCTGATCGTTAGGGCCACACTAATCGCTATTCCGTAACTGCCACCGCCCCGAGGATCCAGAACCATTCTAGCATGGCAAATCCCTCATGCAATGGATGACATTTGGGGCTCTCAATCTTGGGTCACTAGTTGTTGCAGTTTCGCTGCAAGCCAGCAGAGGCTGGTCCGAAGAAGCCAGGGAACATTCAAGGAGGCAACTTGGGTTGCTCCTCTCCCCACCACCTGAGAATAGGAGTTTGTTTGGCTGGAGCAGGATGGAAGGGCTTCTGGGGTTTTCTTACTGCAGTGTTTTTTTTGGGGGGGGGGGTTGAGTTTCCCGGAAGCATCTTGCTGAACACTTTGGGAAAGTTGCACTCGCCAAAGTGCACGTGCCTTTTCAAGCAGCACTTTTAATGACCGATGCTGCAGTTCTAGACGCACACTTACTGAGGACTAAGCTCAATTAAACTCAGCGGGGTCTCGCTTCTAAATAAAGAGTTAAATTATTTTTAATTAATTAATTATTAATTATTTTTATTTATTATTTCTCTGTGTAAACCGCCCTGAGCCATTTTTGGAAGGGCAGTATAGAAAAATAACTAACTAACTAACTAAATGACCCCTGGAAAATTGTGTTGGGTGGAGTATACTAGCAAGGTCATTTTTTAAATGTGGGTGACCTAACCCTAACACTGCGGTACGGCCAGTCTGCAGGCAGCCCAGCTCTTGGGTGGGGCAGGAGACAGAGGAGCCACCCAAGCGGCTGCCGGGAGGCAGAAGCAGCTGTGCCTGCTGTGGCGCGCGCGCGCGCGCGCGCACACACACACACACACACCCCTGGCCCATCACTACTGCTGCAAGGAGGGGAGCTGGTCTTGTGGTAGCAAGCAGGGTCCGCCCTGGTTGCATTTGAATGGGGGACTACAGGTGTGAGGCCTGCAAGTTATTCCCCTCAGGGGATGGGGCCGCTCTGGGAAGAGCATCTGCCTGCTTGCCTGCAGAAGGTCCCAAGTTCCCTCCCTGGTGGCATCTCCAAGATTGGGCTGAGCGAGACTCCAGCCTGCAAGCTTGGAGAAGCCGCTGCCAGTCTGTGTAGGTAATACCAAGCTAGATGGGCCAAGGGTCTGACTCTGCAGGAGGCAGCTTCCTAAGCAGCTCTCTTCCTTTGCTTCTGTGCAAGCAGAAGGACAAGCCCTACTCCAGGGACAGCCCAAGTTGCTGTAGTGCCCGAGGCAAGGTGCCAAAGGCTGCCCTGCCCCATGCCCCCCCCCAGTGGAGGCCAGCCCCCTTTCAAAGCCAACGCCTGCAAGCTTTGAAAGCACAGTGGGGACAGGGAGGAGGGAAGGTTGCCAGCAGCCTCCTCTTCGCTCCTCGTGCCTTTTGCAAGCGTTGCAAGGAATGTGCGGAGAGGCGCTCCCTGCAAGATCCACAAGGGTCAGGTCAGTCCCGAAAAGCTGCTCTGGTGGCGGCAGAAATCCTGACACCCTGCTGGGGCTGCAGTAACCTGCTGTCGGAGGCAACTGCCTCATCTTGCCTCATGGAAGGGTCACCCCTGCCACCTCCAGCCTCAGAGGCAAGATGCCTCAACCCAGTTGCATGGGAGCAACTGCAGGAGAGAGGGCCTGCCCTCACCTCTTGCCTGTGGGCTCCCCAGAGGCCTCTGGTGGGCCACTGTGGGGAACAGGGTGCTGGGCTAGAGAGGCCTGGTCCAGCAGGGCTGTGCTTCGGTTCTTATGGCTTGGTGTATTGCAAGCAGTGGTCCCTCTAATTTTTTCGTCTGTGTGCGGAATGAGTTTTGTTCTGGGCGGCGGGATCAAGGCAGTGTGTGCATTCAGTATCAAGGCACTGCATTCAGAATGGGGCCTTCCTGATTCAACCTGAGCGGAATCTAAAATGAACAAAGCGGACATCAGAAAACTTGTGAGCGTGAGCACATGCGCATGCCTTAGGGGAGGAACAGTGATTGCAAGCAACCAGAAGAACTCCACCCTGCAGCCCGATCTCAGCCTTCTTACTCAGGGGCAATTCCTATTGCGTCCGATGCAACTTGTTCCCAAGCATAGGAACATAGGAAGCTGCCATATACTGAGTCAGACCCTTGGTCCATCGAGCTCAATACTGTCTACACAGACTGGCAGCGGCTTCTCCAAGGTTGCAGGCAGGAGCCTTCTCTCAGCCCAATCTTGGAGATGCTGCCAGGGAGTGAATTTGGAACCTGGATGCTCTTCCTAGAGCAGCTCCATCCCCTGAGGGGAATATCTTACAGAGCTCACCCTTCCAGTCTCCCATATGCAACCAGGGCAGACCCTGCTTAGCTAAGGGGGCAAGTCATGCTTGTGCACACACACAGAATTACAGCCTTAGAAGAACCTGGGGAGTGGGCGGCAACACCCACTCGCTCCCAGCCAACCTGTCAATAAGCAGCAGTCAAGCATCCGGCCCAGCGTGGGAGTCTTTTCTGTGAGCGTGAGCCATTAAAAAAAAAAAAAAAGTTAACCAATTACCTCTCCACGGTGAAAAGTTGAAAAGCTGTTGGGCCCGTTGCCATGGAGACAGGATTCCGGCTCCTACACTTTGCCTAGCAGTGAGGGACTGGTACAGTAACCAATGAGAAAGTAGGACTTTGTTCTCGGGGTCTCTGGCAGCTTTTTAACAAGCAGAGTTATTTTTATCACAGCCCGGGAACAGCTGCTTACAAATCAGACGCTCTGCCCAACGCCTCCCAATCTTGGCATGCTACCCCGGACCGCCGGAGAGAAAAATAAGCACCGACTGTTTCAGATCCCCGCCAAGCTGTTTCAGCTGCCCCCCCCCAGAGATGGGCCCCCGTTCACTTCTAACCGTGTGGGATGCAATAACCCCCACAGCAAGCCAATCCCTGTCGAAGTGGGAACTCCTTCCCATCCACAAGATGGCGATAAGGATAATTTTATTCATTCATTCATTCATTCTCAAATTTATACCCCACCCAAACTTACGTCTCTTTTATTTATTTTCCAAATTTTATTTTATCTTAACATGTATATCCTGCTCTTCCTCCAAGGAGCCCAGAATAGCAATAGCAATAGCACTTACATTTATATACCGCTCTATAGCTGGAAGCTCTCTAAGCAGTTTACAATGATTTAGCATATTGCCCCCCAACATTCTGGGTACTCAGAATGGCATTTATCCCCACAACAACTCTGTGAGGTGAGTAAGCTGAGAAACACATGACCGGCCCAAAGTCACCCAGTGAGTTTCCTGGCTGAATGGGGGATTTGAACCCGGCTCTCCCCAGTCGTAGCCCAACACTCTAACCACTACACCGCGCTGGCTCTCTGGATTCAATCATTGGCATACAAGTGACCCCTTAAGCCACAGTTCTCTGCACACTTATTTGTGAGCAAATCTCATCCAAACCAATGGGAGACACTGCTGAACGCACCCCACCAGGCTGCCAGAATTATTTGTGAGCACTCCCATCAGAGCTGTCAACACATTTACAAGAGTGGGCACTCTTAGTGAGGGTCCCAACAGCCTGCCCACCCCAGCAAGCCCCTCCTCCCTTCTTAGATGCAATATTTTTGTGGGGGGCAGTGTTCTCTCTCATTTTTTTCATCCGTGTGCAGAATGAGTTTTGTTCTGGGCGGCAGGATCAAGGCAGTGCGCGTGCACATATGTCCAGAGTGGGGCCTTCTTGATTCAACCTGAGCGAGATCTAAAAATTACTGAGCGGGCATCAGAAAACCTATGAGCGCGCACAGGCCTTAGAGGGAACACTGGGTGGGGCGGGCTCTGTTACAAGAAGTCAAGGGCAGGTTTAACTCTACAGAGCTGGAACCACTCGTGGTTCTTCACCCAGGGGAGAAGCCTGGATAGTCAGCCCACAAAGGGTGGAGGATACTCTTTGAGGCCCAGGACAGGAAGAATGGTAATAAGACCAACTGCAGCCCCGATATGCAGTTATGCAACAAGCCGCTGGGACAGCAAGAGAAGCATCTTTGTTCCGTTTGGAAAGCAAAGGGCTGCTGCCTGTCCCTGCAGCACTAAGCCACTGATTTCCATTCACTAGGCATGGAGGTTGTTGCTGGACTGCAACTCGCATCACCCTCCATCCAAGGCCACCGTGGCTGGGGTGATGGGATCTGTAGTCCAACGACATCTGAGAGCCCAAGGCTGGGAACCACTGCACTCCCAGGAGAGCAAGCTGCAGTCCAGTTGGCTGCATCCGTCCCCAAAAGGATTGGGCCCATGCCGTGTTTTTAGGGCTCAGAGTCCCCAATCTCATCAGCCACCTCCCATCTTCCAGAAAGGAAGCAGCGGAGGCTCCTGCATGGAGCATAGGAGAGAACTCCTGGCCTCATCGAGCTGCCTGCTGCTTCCATCTTCAGAGACTTTAAAAAGCATACAGTCACCCCTTGCCAACCGCGGTTTCCCCAACTGCGGTTTTAAGTAGCCGCAACTGGGAAATTGTGACAGGTCTCGTCAACTGCAACCTGAGTACTGAAGACGACAACAACTATTTATATACCGCTCTTCAACAAAATTCTCAAAGTGGTTTACATAGAAAAAGACAGAAATAAGATGGTCCCCTGTCCCCAAAGGGCTCACCATCTAAAAAGAAAGACAAGGTAAACACCAGCAACAGCCACTGGAGGGATGCTGTGCTGTGGATGGATAGGGCCAGTTGCTCTCCACCTGCTAAATATAAGAAAACCACCACTTTAAAAAGGTCTCTCTTTACAGGGGTATCTGCAGTTTGGTGAGATTTTTTTTTAGATTTGGGGGGGTTCCGGATTTTCAGGGGTTCCAGGGTGATTTGGGGGGGGTTCCCTCGGACTCCTCTTGCTGACTTCAAGGGATAATGGGTAAAGTTTGGCAGTTTTTTGGCATTTTCTCTTTATTTTCCAGTCTTTTAGCGACCGCAGTTCCCCTAACCCCGTTTCCAATGCTTTTCAATGGCTCACCAACCAGAACGGAACCCTCATGCTTGGCAAGGGATAACTGTACATTATTATTTGTGGGTGGGGTATAAATAAGTTTTAATTATCAAAAGGTGATCTGTGGGCCAGGGCCCAGATCTTTTATGTATCTAGCAAGGCCCCGGCCTCTGCTCCTTTCAGAGTTGTAAAGCAGAGGAATTGCAATAGGTGTCACTTTTTGTGCCCTGAGAGAACTGCACTTGCCAAATTCCTCTCTTCTGCGGAGCTATTCAAAGGCCCAAGCACCTTGTCTTCCTTTGTATCTGACCACCAGTGTCCCCTGTAGTAGGGATTCCCTGATGTTGTCGACCACAACTCCCATCTTCAGAGGAACATAGGAAGTCAGACATAGGTCCATCTAGCTCAGCACTGTCTACCCAGACTGGCAGCAGCTTCTCCAAGGTTGTAGGCAGGAGACTGTCTCAGCCCTATCTTGGAGATGCCAGAGAGAGAACTTGGAACCTTGTGCATGCAAGCATGCAGATGCTCTTCCCAGAGCGGCCCCATCCCCCAAGAGGACTATCTTACAGTAGTCTCCATTCAAACGCAAACCAGGGCAGACCCTGCCTCGCAAAGGGGACAATACCTGCTTGCTACAAGACCAGCTCTCCTCCCTTGCATCTTCCCCAGCTGCAACACCTGTTGATGCCAGAGATGATGGGAGCTGCAGTCAACAACATCTGGGAATCCCTGTTATGTAATGTTTCTTAGTGAAGTCAGGTTCTGCTGCCTGTCACCAGGGGTGGGTTCAGGCAGTCAGTCTGGCATGATAAACCTATGTGTGGCGAAAGGTGAAGGAAGTACTTTACTTATCCAGGCCTGGCATGTGCATAGGAAGAAAGGATGCTGCCATATACGGACCGAGTCAGACCACTGAAGCATCTAGCTCAGTAGTCTACACTGACTGGCAACAGTTCCCCAAGATTCAGCACTGGTCGCCGCCCCAAGTCTGTGATCCTTCTGATTTTGCTAAATTTTGCTAAAGGATATCCCGCAGAACTGTGTTGTTCACAATAATGTATACAAGCAACCTTGGTCAAACTCCAAGGCAGAGGTTCACAAACCTGAACCCTCCTGCAAATGCTGGCCTACAACTCCCACCATCCCCAAATAGCAGCCATTGTGACTGGGGCTGATGGGAGTTGTGGTTTAACAACAGCTGGTGGGACACAGTTTGAGACCTCTACAGTAGCTTAGTAGCAGAGCATCTGCTCTGAATGCAGAGGGTCCCAGGTTCAGTCCCTGTCTGGCAGCATCTCCAAGGAGAGGGAAAGCTGGTAATTCACACATACAGGGTGGAGAGGAGCCAGTCTTGCAAGAGCGAGCATGGCTTGTCCCCTTTGCTAAGCAGGGTCCACCCTGGTTTGCATTTGAATGGGGGACTACATGCGTGAGCACTGCAAGATATTCCCTTCAGGGGATGGCGCCACTCTGGGAAGAGCATCTACATGCAGAAGGTTCCCAGTTCCCTCCCTGGCACCATCTATCTCCAAGACAGGGCTGAGAGACTCTCCTGCCTGCAACCTTGGAGAAGCTGCTGCCAGTCTGGGTAAACAATACTGAGCTAGATGAGCCAATGGTCTGACTCAGGATAAGGCAGCTTCCTATGTTCCTACAGCTTGGAGGGACTCTGAAACCTCAGAGAGCCGCTGCCTGTCAGTATAGAGTAGACAATCCTGAACTTTGGCCAGAATTTTCCACAAACCCAACAAACCATTATTCAGGAAGCTGCACTTTGAGTGGCTTCATCACTAGCCCCCAGGCTTTGCAATGAACACCACTTATCTAATTGCAAATATATGTTTCAAGTTACATTATTATTATTATTATTATTAAACATTCGTTAAATATCCTAGATTGAACACTGTGGGGCTGGGAGATAAGCAATGTTAGAAAAAAGAAGAATTGAAACCAACTTCACACTTGATGATCTCTGCACAAAAGTCATTTACATGCAAGAATTCCCATGTTACTCACATGCAAGTCTTATTATGCAACCATTCCCTGGGCATGTAAACCAGCCCCCTAGCATGCATATATGGTGCAAAAGACACTCAAGCACAGTTGTCACATAGCACCGATTCACAGATATGCAGTGGAGAGGAGCCAGTCTTGCGAAAGAGAGCATGGCTTATCCCCTTTGCTAAGCAGGATCTGCCTTGGTTTGCATTTGGATGGGAGACTACCAGTGAACACTGTCTGCTGTAAGGATGGGGCTGTAGCTCAGTGGTAGAGCATCTGTTTGCATCCAGAAGGTCCTGAGTTCCCTCCCTGGAATCTCCAGGTGTGGTTGGGAAAGACTGCCTGAATCTTGGAGAAGCTGCTGCCAGTCAATGTAGACAATACTGAGCTAGATGCTTCAGTGGTCTGACTCGGTCTGTAAATGGCAGCATCCTTTCTTCCTATGAACTTGACAAGCCTGGGTAGTAAAGTACTTCACCTTCCACCACACATAGGATTCTAATGCCAGATTGACTGACTGTCTGAACCCACCCATGGTGACAGGCAGCAGAACCTGACCTGCATGACACCATTCTGAGTTAATGTGAGAGAATCTCAGAACTTTTGAAAATATCAATATGAATATTACTTATAGACCACTTGAGGGGAGAGTTCTCAAAATGATTCGGGGTGGGGGGGGGCGGGCAGTGGGCATGGCCATGGGGAGTGCCTTCTGTCCTGGAGAGTGCCTTCTGCACTTCTGAACTGGCAACTACATCCCTGGAACGATTAACAAAACATAAGGGAAAGAGAAGGTCACTTTCTGTCCGGTAGCAGGTTGGACAAACATATTATTATTAACACCACGACACAGACACCGGTTGTACATTAATCCCAACCGGAGGCGACTTCCATACCAAGCCTTTGGCACCAATTGGAGAAGCAGTCTCGGGGGTTTCGTGTTCAGGCTAAGCCTGCAAAGCGCTGTCTTTCTCCGCTAAGGACACATACCCCGGGCGGAATCTCTCTTGGGCAAGGGGAGGCAGATGTGAAGCCAGCCACCCTAGAAGTTTAACAGGGAGCACAAACAAAGCGGTGGGGGGGGGGCAGCATATCTGACCCCCATCAGTCCAGTTATTTAAGAAGTATGTTTGTCAAAATTTGGGGAGGGGCAGAGAATAATGAAGCGGGGGCAGGCGCTAGGGCGCGGCGCAGCTTCGGGAGGGCATGTGCCACAAACCCTGCATTGCCCTGGAAACAAAGCCACCCCTGCCGCCACCCCCCAGATTGTCCGGTCCGCTTGACGAGCCCTAGCCTGGCTCCAGAAAAACAGGGTCCGAGATAGCTAAAACTTTACGCACAGCGCGTCGGCCCAAGGAAAGGGGGGCCATCCTCCTCCCGAGAGGGACAGGGGAGGAGTGGAGGGCGGGAGCGGGGGGGAGCGGATTTGGGGCAGGCCGTCTCCGAGAGAGACAGACGCAGAGGCTGGGATCTCACCCACCTGCCTGGCTGAGGAGGACGCCGTGGGCGCCCAGCAGGGCGCAGAGGAGCGCCGCCCAGAGCTCCCAGGTGCCGCGGGCCGCAGAAGGCATGGCTGTCCTCGGGGCAGAAGAGGCGGCCGACGGGAGCAGCTGCGAGAGCGGCCGGCTTGGCGGCTTGTTTTTCACTTTGGTAACAGCGATCGGATGAAAAGTGATCCGGGAGAACAGCAGGAGAGGAGCCCGCGAGCACATGCGCGCAGGCAGCGAACGAGCTAGCTAGGGCGTGGGACAGGCAGGTGTGCTGGGGTGGGGCCACAAGTGGCTCCGCCCCCCGCCCAAAGGGGCGGGTCACTTGCCTAACTCCCGCCCCGCTGTGCGCTCCTGCTTGGCGTTGGTTTTTCGTAGCAGCGCAGCCATCCCGATGCAAGGGACTACTCGCCATCTTTAGTCACCTCTCAGGATTGGCTAAGCCAGAATGAAGACGAGAGTGTCCTTAGACACGTGCAGAGTTTTCTCCTCGCCCGTACCTTAAATATGCTCAAATATGTAGTATATGAATGGATGCACGTCCCACGTGCAGATAGTCACGTGTGCTAGCACACGTGCATTTTGCAGCGAATTCGCCTGGGAGTAAAGCACAGATTTCTGTTCAAAACATTTTTTTCATCAGATCGAGGTAGCTGATATTAAATCCGTTTGAAAAAAAGCCCAAAAACGATTTAAACATGCAGTTTTATTTCCTTAAAAGCCAGAAAACTCGCATTGTTATGTGTAAGCTTGCGTAAGCTTCCCATCACGTGGTGAAAAAAGTGTTTGTGATTGTTATATATGATCGTCGACTGGCAGGTTTTATAGCAGTTCTCAGAAGTGCTTTCTATAACAATGTTCGCATTGTTATATTCGCATCTGTCAGTGTTAAAATCACTGGCGGTGGGGACAGCCCCTTTAGCTTTTGATCCTGTACCCTGTTTTTAAAAAGGCTATTTGGGACTATGATTTGACTAGAAGTGGGATGGGGCTGGCTTGTGGATTTCCTATAATTAAAGCTCTGATGGATTGCCACACTTGGGAAAGTAGGTAACTCCCAGGTGGTGAATGGTAGAACCATTCACACATTAATGGATGGCCCTTGATCTTTCATTACTTTTTTGTTATGGGATGCTGAGAGGGCCTTGAGGCAGTACAGGGATCTCAGGAAATCTCCTATCCAAACCCTGACCAGACACGGCATAGTTTCCCAATGTGCCTTCAGACCGTCATCTGGGATCTTGATGCCTTGCCACTGAATGAGTTAGGTGTTTCCCTTAGAAAGGACTATTTTATATGAAACACAGTCTGTGGTGTTTGATCTGTGATGATATCAAGTCATCACTTGATGTTGCAGTTCTCAAGTGATAAGTATGCTCAGTATTGTCTACACTGACTGGCAGTGGCTCTCCAAGGTTGCAGGCCGGGGTTCTTGGAGATGCCAGGGACTGAACATAGGACCATCTGCATGCAAAGCAGATACTCTGCCACTGAGCTATGGTCCTTCCTCGAGGAGCTGCAAGGGGCCTTTTAGTTCAGAGCCACACCATGAGACAGCCAGGACAAGGGATTCTTCCATAATCTGCCTATGCAATCCAGATGACAGAGTACTACTCAAACAGAGAATACTAGATACCTTGTGAAAATATGCTGGTGGAACAGTTTCATGCAGCTCAAGAAAGTGAGCCAAACTGCAGGCAGAGCAGGCTCAAGTCACAAAGCGGTCACAGCTAGCCAGCTCAACAGTGGAGACCCTTTTAGGGCCAAGTGGGGCTGGACCCTCCCAAGAAAGAAAGAAAGATAGCGAAGCCACACACCCTGCGTCTGACATCAGACATGGGGTGTGGTTGGTGGACCACTGGCAGGAGGAACATAGGCCACCCACTGGCTTCCTCCACCAGTGCCTGGGGCCCCCCAAATCCTCTTTAGTCTGTCCTGGGTGGTGTGGTCGCCCAGCCGAGCATGAAGATGCTTAGTTTGCAGTGTGGGGGGGGCCTCCAAAGGAGTCCAGCCCAGGCTCCAAAATGACCTAGGTGCACCTCTGCGGAGAGCAGGTGTTTAACGGCTCTCCTCCAGCCCTTCCAACTTCCTGCTGGGGGTGGTGGATGTCCCCAAAAGCCCCCCACCATGTTTGGATAGTGTCAAATGTTTTACTGGATGTTTTTTATTGTTGTGTTGTGAGCCACCCAGAGAACAATTTGTTACGGGGTAGCTAACAAATACAAGTTTTGTATTATTGTTTTAACAGTAGTGACTGCAATTGCGAGAATTCAGGGTCAGGAAAGAAGGCAGACGGGTTCTATAGAGCAGGGGTTCTCGGTTCACAGATGTTGCAATGCCTTTGCCATTGTGGCTGGGGATGACACATGACAGGAGTTGTATGAGACCATGTGCATGCCGGCAACATGCAAAGGCAGTGAAGAGACGCCTTGCTGGTGTGCAGTCAAAAAATAGTTTCTTCTGGTTTTCACTCCCCTCAACGTAGGGAGTTCCAAGGGGAGCCCAAAGGCCCACCACCACCATTTTCTCCTGAGGAGAGAGTCGAGGGCTAGTCAACCTTTGGCTCTCCAGCTGTTGTTGAACTGCAACTCTTACCACCACCAGCCACAAGTTATTGTGGCTGCTGATGGAATATCTGCTGATGTATTAATGTAGAGGCTATGCAGCATCAAACAGGCAGGAGTGATGTTTGAAGCATCAGTACTAGAAGTCTTCAGAAGTCAGGGGGTCTCCTGGGTCTCCTCCTTGCCTGCCTGCCAACTGTGAAAACCCAAACATTTTCTCTCTGGTGGCTAGAATTCGAGCCTCCTCCTTGCTGCTTGCCTCTTAGTATGTACTTCGAAGGCAGAACGTGGGCTTCAGCCAGCTTCAAGCCGATCTTCACCCCATTCAAATATTACATGGTGTGAATGACTGTAGCCCTATTCAGACATTACATTGTATCAGAGTAGAGATGTCCGTGTGTATTTGTGAATGACTGTACCTGTGTCCATGTTTAAAGTGTTCCTGGGTAGTAGCAGGCGCGGAGCCTGACCACCAGCGGCCCAGGTGTGGCCGCGGCGGTGGCACTGCTCACCCAGCATCCCGCGTCTGACGTCAGACGCAGGGGGCGTGGTCTGGCTCCCGTACGGAGCCCCACAGCTCCTTTTGGGAATGTGTGTCAGGCCATTTAACTCCTGAAGGGGCCGCGCGGAGCTAGTCTGGGGCTGGTGTTGCGTTCGCAGTGCAGCCAGGGGCGGCTCTTCCCTGCTGAGCTGCTCCTGGCTGCACCACAAACGCAGCGGCCATTAAGCTCCCAAACGCAGCCCCCGCTCTGGAGCTCAGCCAGCACCCCTGCGTCTTGACGTCAGACGCAGGGGGCATGTTGGGGCCATGAGGTGTGGCCCCTTGATTGGGCACGGCCTGGGTTCTTCGAACCCATTGGCTCCGCCCCTGGGTAGTAGCCCCTCAAATGCATGGTAGGGCTAGGAAGTGTGCTGCTATAACTGTGTGCAACATAACATATGAACAACTCTGCCTGAGTTCAGGTTTGTATTGTGAGCACTGCACTTCTAGGAGTGCTCAGCATAATGTCTGTGTCACACACTGGCCTGGGCTGTGAGCTCACACTCAACTGCCTCCCTTCCTCTGATCCTGTTCATTGGCTGTGGAAGTGGCCTCAGAAGTGCTGGGGAGGGAGTTCATTGTCATCCTGTTCCTCCACCAGCTGTCAGGGAGAGGGATAAGACTGCTCCTCAGCTAGGCCCAAATCACTCCCATCTCTCCAGACCGCCTCATCCCTGACCATCCAAGCCTTAAATAAAGCCCTGCAATCAGAGCAAAAGCCACTTAATGGCACAGCGGGGCAATGACTTGACTAGCAAGCCAGAGGTTGCCGGTTCGAAACCCCGGGATATAAATGTAATCATCATCATCATCTTGATTCAGTGTGGTGGATTGACACAAAAGGAATACTCATTCACACATCAGCACGTCAAGCCTCACTCACTCACTTGGCCAAGCTTGCAGATACTCCTCTGCGGGGTGGGGGTGGCAGGTGATGGCAGTGGATGGGGTCTAGAAAGGTAATGGGAGGTATTTTTTCTTTTACTTATATGTTTGAGGCCTGGTAGAAATAACCCACACCCTTCACTGCCCTTCTCAGAGGCGTATCTAGGGAAAATAGCGCCTAGGGCAAGCACTGAAATTGCGCCCCCTGCCCAAACATCTGACACCCATCTTTCAGATAACTTTACCATCATATCAGCTGAAAAATACAAGTCAAGCTCATTAATCTTTTCATATTTCAAAAACTATTTAGCAGCGAACGTAGCCAGACCAAAAAATGCTGGAAAACTACAAATTTCAGTATTCTGGGGCTCATGAAATACCCAAATACTATGTGGAGGTGTACTTGGAAAACTAATGTCTAATTCTCTACTATGCATTGTAGCATCACTATTACATAAGTTTTAAAAATAAATGGAGAATTTGCCTTTTCCCAGATACTCTGAAAATAATTAAAGGATATGCAAACTGTGTCACTGCTTGGAATATATTGTAGTATTCCAGAAAGACACATTTAACTTACTTATCACAAGAAGCAAAGTAAGATCAAATGAATACAATCCTAGCTCATAAGCTTCAGCTCAGCATTCACAAGCCCTGATTCTCTGTACATAGTACCAAACTGAATATGTGTACAGTGACTGATATTATATTAAGTTTAAAAAAAAACAAAAAACAAAAACCTGTAGCCCCTCCGGGGGCTTCCTAAAGGCTGTGGGGTGGGACTGCAAAGGTTCCCCCTCCCCTCAATGGCCTCTAGGGCTTTGCAGGGACCATCTGAGCATGTGCAGTGGCATATATATATATCCATCCTCAAATGGCAGCTGAAAACAAAATGGCTGCCGTGCATGCTCAAATGGCCTCTGTGAGGCCTGGCATGGCTTAGGGCCTCACAGAGGCCATTTGAGCATGCACAGTGGCCATTTTGATTTTGGTGGCCATTTTTAATTTTTTTCTAAATTTTCTTTTAATTTTTAAAAATGGCGCCCCCCTTCAAGTGGCGCCTGGGGCACGTGCCCTACCTGCCCTATCCTAGATACACCCCTGCTTCTGATGACAATGAGAGACCTCCCCTGTGAGTTTTGGTGCGCGGGGGGAGTGGCAGTGACATCAGCAAAGAGACTCCCACATCCAGTGCATGGTATCCTGGAAGAGGGCAAAGAAGCAGAAAATGTGTATTGAATCTCTCTTTGCTTTTCTCCTAGGAGTCCCCCAGGTCATGCACAACACTCTTTTTGTTCAAGCCCTCATTCCTCCTAGGGTTGCCAGCATTCCATTGCCTGAATAACAGACACAAGTGGCTGGGGTCATCTGCGGGGAGTCCTGGCAGGGGTAACTAGAAGCCTGAGTAGTAATGCATTTGTAAAAACAACAAAAGCTACTGGAAGATCTCCAGTGCGGAGGTGTTCATGCCTGGCTGACCGTGAAAACAGCCCTCGGCACAGGACCAGGTCGCATGCACGCTTTCATAGGTGCAATCCCCGCCCACCCACAAATAGCTGTTTGTCCGATGGTTGGGATGGGTGGAGGAAGGTGGAGCTGCTCAGCAGCCAGCAGTCTAGAGCAGTGAGCAGGGAAAGAGTCACGGACTCTGAGGCATTGTGGAGTTCACGCCAGCTGCCCAAAATATGGGGAAAAGAGTGTCCAGGATGGGACAAGCACTTTCAACCAGAATAACGGGACATCCTGGCCAATCCGGGGCTGTTGGCAACCCTACTTCTTGCCACTGAATTCTATTAGCTCCACCCATCTGAATGTCTGTTAACTGCCCTCTGTCCACAAATTCCACAAATTCTGTCCACAAATTCCACAAAAATCTCAAATTCTGTTTCATTGAAACAGTTGGGGGGTTTTTCCCTTCAGACTTTTGTGAAACTCATACATCTGTGCAAGTCGGTATGCAGCCATAAGAATAAACACATTTCCAGCTCTTTCAGAAATAAATATTATTGTTTCCTGTCAAGGACCAGGCCTCAAAAAGCTGAGAGAAAGAGAGAGGTTATTTTTGCACACTGAATAATTAAAAAGGCTCACTACAGTACTTATTTGAAGTGGTGAGGGGTGATTCATGAATTTATTGTGTCCCCCATTTGGGTCACAAGTACAATTTCCCAGATAAATAAGCTTTTACTCTCCTATTCACACATTATGGTGCCGGAACATGTGAAGTACCCACACTTCTCTTTGGGAAAATCCTAGAAGTATATAGTTAAGAATTGTGTTAGCTAGAGTCACCCCCTTGTGGGTTGCTGAGATATAACAGTGAAACCAAAAATGCTCTCCCAGTGTTTGCTTGGGATCTTGTTCCACTAAAGAAGCATCCCCGTATGCCTCTTCTCTAGGGGGGAATAGGGCAGCTAATGCAGTGCAGTCTTTAAGAAAGGCCTGCGCAACCTTGGCCCTCCAGCTTGTTGCTGGACTACAACTCCAATCATCCCTGACTTGGCTATTGTGGCTGAGGATGATGGGAATTGTAGTCCAACAACAGCTGGGCCTTTTACACATAGCAGAGTTTACAGGAAGGCTTTACTGCGAACTTGAAATTGTCCCAGAAAACCAACACAGATAGTAGATTTTTTTGCCACGGATATAAGTAGGGTTACACTCTAATGCACAGAGAAAAACCTGAATTGTGTGTGAACTGCTCCTGGATAACTTGCAGGGACTTCAGGGTAAATCTGGCCGATAGGTGAACACACACCCTCAGGGGTGGAGCCACTATTGGGCAAACGGGTTCAAAGAACCCAGGCCACTGGTCCCAGGGGCCGTGCCTCGTGGCCCCAGACATGCCCCCCCAATGTCTAATGTCAGACACGGGGGGCATTATTTCGCTCCCAAATGGGGCGGTGTGGCCCTGTTTGGGACCGAAATTGCACTGCGCTGCATTGGCAGCAGGGCCGCAGTGACTCTCTCTGCCTCTTAAAGGCAGGGAGAGACACTCCTGGCCTCACTGCCGATGCAGAGGGGTCGATCTCCCTCCCAAACGGGGCTGCACAGCCCCGTTTGGGAGGGAGACCATGCCCCCATGTCTGACATCAGATGCAGGGGACGTGGCTAGCCGGCCCCCTGTGCAGAGGCGTATCTAAGGAAAATAGCGCCTAGGGCAAGCACTGAAATTGCGCCCCCTGTCCAAACATCTGACACCCATCTTTCAGATAACTTTACTATAATATCAGTTTAAAAATATAAGTCAAGCTCATTAATCTTTTAAAATTTCAAAAACTATTTAGCAGTGGATGTAGCCAGACCAAAAAATGCTGGAAAACTACAAATTTCAGTATGCTGGGGCTCATGAAATACCCAAATACTATGTGGAGGTGTACTTGGAAAACTAAACAGAAGTGCCTGACTAATTCTCTACTATGCATCTACTAGCATCACTATTACATAAGTTTTAAAAATAAATGGAGAATTTGGCTTTTCCCAGATACTCTGAAAATAATTAAAGGATATGCAGAGTAAACTGTGTCACTGCTTGGAATATATTCTAGTATTTCTGAAAGACAGTTAAATGAGAGAAAGAGAGCAAGAAACTCCCAGTGGGCCTTAATACTAAAGATTTCACACTGATTCAAAGACAAATTCACCATTAATACCCATATTAGCAAGACATCACATTTAACTCACTTATCATAAGAAGCAAAGTAAGAGCAAATGAATACAATCCTAGCTCATAAGCTTCAGCTCAGTATTCACAAGCCCTGATTCTCCGTACATAGTGCCAAACTGAATATGTGTACAGTGACTTATATCATATTAAATTAATTTTTTTAACCTGTAGCCCCTTTAGGGCGCTTCCTATAGGCTGTGGCGGTGGGTCTGCAAAGGTTCCCCCTCCCACTGCTGGCCTCTAGGGCCTCGCAGAGACCATTTGAGCATGTGCAGTGGCCATTTTTAAAAATAATCGTGTGTTTTTTTTAAATGGCCGCTGAAAACAAAATGGCCACCACACATGCTCAAATGGCCTCTGTGAGGCCTGGCATGGCCTAGGGCCTCACAGAGGCCATTTGAGCATGTGCAGTGGCCATTTTGTTTTTGGTGGCCATTTTTTTAAAAAAAATTAATTTTAAGAATTTGCACCCCCCCTTCAAGTGGCGCCCAGGGCACGTGCCCTGCCTGCCCTACCCTAGATACGCCCCTGCTCATGTGTGGCAGCTCTCACAAGAATTTGTGAGCAAGGGGAGTGGGGAGAGGAAAGTGACAGCGGTGGGGAACATAAGACCAACGGACATGCCAGCGAATGGGCAGGCAGGCAGGCGGGGAGAGAAAGCAGTGGGTGGGTGGGGAGAGAAAGCGGCTACAGCAGGGGGAAAGAGAAAGCAAAAGCCACAGCATGGGGAGAGAAAGCTGTGACAGCAGGGGTGGGGTGGGGAGTGGCTGGCCGGGTGGGGTGGGGTGGGGTGGCTGGCCAGGTGGCCGGCCAGAGAGAGAGAAAATTGGAGAGGGCAAGAGGGAAGAGGGAGGGCTGAGAACGAGGGAGGGGGGCCAAGAATGAGGGAGAACTAGAGGTGCAGATGCTCTGCGCCCAGGCCAGCTAGTTTAAATTAATTGGACAAGTTAAACTTCTCCCATTAATTTCAGTGGGAGTATTCATGAGTAACTTAGGATATAAGCCAGTGACTGGACTAGCCTGTCTCCAGATGTTGTCGGACTACAACGCCCATCATCAACCCTCCATTATCGTATAGAAATGTGTCAAATAAATAAATACATAAATAAATATTCATCCATCCATCCATCCATCCATTACCAGCAGTTCAGGGCTGTGTGCCACTCTAGTATGGACCTTACCTCTACGTCCGTGCAGGGCTCCTGATAGGAAGGCAGCTGGCTCTCCCAGCCTGTCCTGTGACATCTCAGGAGACGTAGAGGAGCAGAGTGGGAGATGCAGCCCCAGCACTTCCAGGCTCTGAGGCGGCACGGCAGGGGATGGGTGAGCAGCTGCGGCCTGCTGGATCTGCTCAGCCTGCCTTGGGTTGTCCAGCTGCAGCCCAAACTCCCCACATGGGAGCAATAAATCACCCGGTGACTGTTACTATGGCAACAGGACTTCCAGGAGTGTGAAGGCACTTCAGAAAACCCAGGCCAAAACCATGCTCAGGAGGCATGCGTGGATTTTGAGTGGCGGGTTTTTCTTTGCTTTTGGAAAAGAGAAAGTGAGGAGGTGACAACAGCTCCCTTAAAATATGATTTATAATAACAGAATGGGTGGCAACATGGCTGTATGTCATTTATCTCCGGAACAGCACAATCAGGGAAGCTTAGGACCGTGAGGTGAGGTGAAGTGGTCACCTCACTTCCAGTTAATTCTAATGGGGGTTAAAAGAGCGGGGCCCAGGGTGGTCGCCCTGCTTGCCACGCCCTAAGGACAGCCCTGTTGCAGACGTTGGCTATAAATCCCCAGCCAAAGGCCATTGCAGCTGGGGATAATGGGAGTTGTAGTCCACAACACCTGCAGTTCCTTGTTATAGGGAACACTAGTTGCTAGCAGCCACCTCTTCTCTCCTTTTGCTTCTTGTGAGCTTTGCAAGAAGTGTGAGGAGAGGCGCTCTGTGCGAAGCTTGCATGGGTTCGATTGGTCCCAAAGAACTTCTCCGATGGCAGTAGCAGGGGCATCTCTGCTGGTGCCCCAATAGTCTGTTGCCTGAGGCAGCCACCTTGCCTCACGAAAGGACTGCCTCTACCCATGCATTACCACTGGGGCATGAGAGCTACCATGAGAACTACTAAACAGCCAACATGAGAGCTACTAAACAGCCAACAAAATCAGTTTTGACAATAGAAAACCAGCAGGGGAGGGGGTGTTTCCCAGTGTATTGCACAGAGTGTCTATCTGCTCGATGGCAGAAGTTGTGGCTGTGTGCTCAGTGCAAGGAGCTCCTGGCTCTCAAGGAACATGTTCGTTCCCTCAAAGCCAAGGTGGCTGATCTGGAGAAGCTCAGAGAATCAGAGGAGCATGTGGACGAGATGTTCAGGGATGTGATAGAGGCATCCCACTCCCAGGCTGATGACAACTCTGCTTTCATGGAGAATGGAGGTCTCAGGGAAGGAGAACATCATTCTGAGGAAAAGGGAAATACTCCCTTAGAAGGGACCTCTTCTGTGGATGATGAGCCCGTATCCTCTCACACAGGGGATACTCCTCAGGGGGGTTGGGGGACTCCTAGTTCTGGGTGATTCAATCATTAGGGGTCTAGAGAAATTGGTCTGTGACCTGTGTGTAAACTGCACAGTGATTTGCCTGCCTGGTGTGAAGGTTGTGTGGACATCATGCAGCATCTAGATAGGCAGAGCTGGGGAGGAGTCAGCTGTCATCGTTCATGTCAGCACCGACAATGTTGGAAAATGTAATTGGGAGGTCCTGGAAGCCAAATTTAGGCTGCTAGGTAACATATTGAAGTCCAGGACTGCCAAGGCAGCATTCTCAGAAATGCTACCTGTTCCCCGCACAGGGCCAGTGAGACAGGCAGAGCTGAGGGGTGACAGAGAAATTCTGGGTTCATTTAATGAGCAGAGGCCACACTATCCATCAGATCTAAGTTTTTATTGATCACAGCAAGCCTGGTGGCTCCCTTCCAAGAAGGCGAGCATCTGATGGATGGTGCGGCCTCTGCTCATTAAACGAACCCAGAATTTCTCTGTCAGAGGTCTCAATGCGGGGATGAGACAGTGGTGTCAGGAGGAGGGGTTTAGATTAGTTAGGCACTGAGATACCTTTTGGGACAAGACGAGCCTGTACTAAAGGGATGGGCTACACTTGAACCAAGGTGGAACCAAACTGCTGCCACTTACAATCAAAAAGGTCACAGAACTGATTTTAAAATGACATATGGGGAATAACCGAAAGGAGCTGGGCAGTATCCGATTTGGCAAACGCCATCCCTTAAGGTGTGAGTGTGTAAATGCTTCAGATAAACCAGAAGGGGACAGAGTAGAACCAGCTAAAGAGCAGACAGAAGGATGTGCTAGCTGGTCAAAGAGATCATATGGCCAAAAGAAAGATAGCACACACCACCAGGCAAGAGATTCAGATTGCTTATGTGCCAATGCCAGAAGACTCCGAGCCAAGATGGGTGAGCTGGAGTGCTTGGTTGCTAATGAAATCATAGATATAGTGGGTGTAATGGAAACATGGTGGAACAGTGAAAACTAGTGGGACACTGTTATTCCTGGATATAAACTCTATAGAAAGGACAGGGAGGGGTGAATTGGGGGTGTAGCAGCACTGTATGTTAAAGGGATAGAATCTAACAAACTAGAAAACCTAGGAGGACTGGAGTCCTCCACAGAAACCCTGTGGCAAGGCCTGAAAGGAAATGTGCTACTGGGGACGTGCTATCGCCCTCCTGATCAGAACACTGACATTGACTGGAAGTTGCAGAAGGAAATCAGGGAGGTGTCAAAGAGAGGGCGCTGACTTCAATTACCCACAATGGGTGACTTCAATTACCCACACGCAGACTGGGTAGATTCACAATCAAGTAACGACAAAGAGGCCAAATTTCTAGATAAGCTGAATGACTGTGCCCTAGAACAGTTGAGGTTTCAGGTGCCCTAGAACTGTTCTAGGGCACAGTTGACTGTGCCCTAGAACACCCAGAGAGCAGGCGACCTTGGACTTAATCCGGAGTGGTGCACAGGTCAATGTCATGAAACTTTTGGGGAACAATGACCATAGTGTGATCAAATTCAGCATATATGTGAGGAGAGAATCGCCAGGGAAGTCTAACACAGACACTTTGGACTTCAGAGGAAACTTCTCCAAAATGATGAGTTTGGTGAAAAGAAAACTGAAAGGGGAAATCAAGAGTGTTACTTCGCTCCAGAATGCATGGAGTTTATTTAAAACCACAATAATAGAAACCAGTTAGAACATATACCAAAAAGGAGGGGAAGGATGCCAGCATGGCTAACAAGTAAAGTCAAGGAAGCTATAAATAGGAAGAAGAATTCCTTCAGAAATTGAAAGGCCCGCCCAAATGAAGAGAGCAGAAAGAAACACAAACTCTAGCAAAAGAAATGCAAGGAGACAATAAAGGAGGTGAAAAGAGAGTTTGAGGAACATTTAGCAAAAAGCACTAAGGGCACAAAAACTTCTTTAAAAACATCAAAGGTAGGAAACCTGCCAGGGAGGTGGTTGATCCATTAGATGATGAGGAAATGAAAGGGATTATTAAAGGGGATATGCAGATTACAGAGAACCTAATCAAGTTCTTTACATCTGTCCATGGCAGAAAATACTTATAGCTATGCCTGAACCCAGCTTCTCAGGGACAGGCTAAAGAACTGAGTCAGACAGAGGTGACGAGAGGTGACCTTCGAAAATGTCTGGAAAAATTTAAAAAAATTCAAATTGCAAGGGGCTGATGGTATCCACCCGAGAATCCTTAAAGAATTCAGATGCAAAATTGCCAACCTCCTTGCAAAAATATGTAACTTATCTCTACAATGATCAGGCTCTGTGCCAGAGGAATGGGAAGTAGCCAATGTTACATCAATTTTCAAAAAGGGATCCAGTGGGGATCTGGGAAATTACAGGCTGTTTAGCTTAATGTCTGCAAATTGATGGAAAGCATTCTCAAAGATAAAATTGTTGTGCATATAGAAGAGCAAGCCCTGCTGAAGGAGAACCAGCATGGCTTCTTCAAAGGTAAATCTTGCCTCACCAATTTTTGGAGTTCTTTGAGAGTGTCAACAGGCATGTGGACACAAGTGATCCAGTTGACACAGACTACTTGGACTTCCAAAAAGCTTTTGACAAAGTTCCTCATCAAAGACTCTCGAGAAAAATTGGCAGTCATGGGATAAGTGGACAGGTTCATGTGTGGATTAGTAACTGGTTGCAGGACAGGAAACAAA
Source organism: Hemicordylus capensis (assembly GCF_027244095.1). Classification (NCBI taxonomy): domain Eukaryota; kingdom Metazoa; phylum Chordata; class Lepidosauria; order Squamata; family Cordylidae; genus Hemicordylus; species Hemicordylus capensis. Next base: position 12,340,174 of record NC_069663.1, read on the forward strand.
GGGTAGCTTATACATGGACAGTTCTCTAAATGGAGTGAAGTAAGAAGTGGGGTCCCCCGGGGATCTGTCCTGGGACCAGTGCTTTTTAATTTATTCATAAATGGTCTAGGAGTTGGGCTAAGAAACGAAATGGCCAAATTTGCAGATGATACCAAAGTATTTAGAGCAGTGAAATCCAAAACAGATTGTGAGGAGCTCTGAAAGGATCTCTCCAAACTGGGGGAGTGGGGGGGGGAAGGCAAATGTGGTTCATTGTTAAGCAAGTGTAAAGTGATGCATATTGGGACACCCCCCACATACACACACACCACCAATTTCACATATATACTGATGGGGTCTGTCGGTGACTGACCAGGAGAGGGATCTTGGGGTAACAGTGGACAGGTCATTGAAAGTGTTGACTCATTTTTTATGTATGCAACCACTACGGACAGGATAGTATATGCGCAAAAATGGAAAGACACTAAAATGCCCTCAAAAGAAGACTGGTTGATAAAAATTTTGGAATATGCCGAGATGGCAAAGCTTACAGCACTTATAAGAGATGACAATTTGGAATGTTTCAAAGAAGATTGGGAACCACTTTTGCTTTACTTAAAGAATTATTTTTCTAATATGGACTTTTCAGTAGGGTTTGAAATATAGTAATAACAGCAGGTTGGGTTGGGTAAAATTGAGTAGTATTGTGGAGTATGTATGTTTTGAATTGTTATAGCAATAGTTTATATGTATAGTTATTGTGAACTGTGCAGATAGGCAAGCGGGAAGTCAATATTTACTTATCTGTAGAATTAGATAAATGAATGCAATTTGAATGTAAAAGCTACTGTAACATCCAATAAAAATTTAAAATGGCAAAAAGAAAGTGTCAACTCAGTAGGTGGCAGCTGTGAAAAAGGGCAAGCGGGGGGAAGGGGGTGAACACAAGGGGGGCAGTGAGCATTGGTGCCCTTCCTCAGGTGCACAGAGATCTTGAGCTGCCTCTGTTTTTACTTTTAACAGGGGCTCCCGACCTTGGCTCTCCCCAGCTGCAACTGAACTCCCATCATCCCCAGCCACAAAATAAATTGAAGCTGGGGATGATGGGAGTTGTAGTCCAGCAACAGCTGGAGAGGCAAGGTTGGGAGCCGCTGCTTCAAAACAGGCAGTCTCTGCTTTGTCTTTATATTTTCACGAAACAGTTGCAGCACCACCTAGTGCTATTCTGTGACAAAACCATTCATCAAAGCATACTTTTCTCCAGCATCTACACAAATCAGCAGGCAGTTTCCCCCCTCTAATCTGAGATTAATAGTAGCCTCTGACTTGTCTTCTTCTCACCTCCTGACACTTTTTCAGAGCCAGCAACTGCAGAACTGAATGCTGGTTTCGCTTTGCCCTGACCACCCTGAAGCAAGAGTGGAGTCTCTGGATCCTTCCAACTAGATTTGTCATCACCAAGCTCCCCTGGATGGCTGTTATTCTTCACAGCAGCTGGCCCAGATGAATCGAGGCCTCTGGGCTGGATTGGGGAAGGTCTCCAGCTCCCAGGACTGCAACAGCAGCTGCAGCTCAGCTGTAGGCCTAATGAGTAGCTGTGATTGCTGGACTGGGACTCGGCGTGTTAACCAGAAAGGCAAAGAAGGGAGGATGCTGTGACGGGGTCCTCACGCACTCACTGGGTGACGTTTGTCCTTTGGAAAGGAAAAAGCCACTACTGCAGCAGCAGCAGCAGCACATGATGTTCCCCAACTGCCAACTTCGCTGTGACAGCTCATCGGAGGAAAGAGGCAAGGTGATGTGTAGCATCCTCATCAAAAGCGGCAGCCGACTGGACCGTGGAGAATGAGTCGCCTGTAATTGCTGTGTGTGTGTGTGGGGGGGCATGATTCAGTGGGGAGAACTGATAGGTTTTTGGGAGGCTGCTGAAAGCGGAAGGGCTGGGAGTGGGGGAAGTGGAATCCAAAAGGGTCACACTGGGCAATCTAGCCAGGGCCGTATTCTGACATGCCAGGGGAAACTAATGACCTAACAAAACCACTGATTTTGCCATGAGCCTATTTGCATTAGGAAGACCTTGAAATGCAAATACAGTATGATTTCTTACGTAGCCTTTCTAAGCACACACAAGAGCAGTCACACAGTTCAGCCTGACTAAACGGAAGAAGCAATACAGCCTGCACTATGTCTGTTTGTATATCACATAAAATTTAAAAGGTTGCCTTTTTCCTTGATTTTTCCACTGGTTATGGAAAACTTGAAATGGTCTCTCTTTTTATGGTATTCAAAGGCCACTCATAATGTGAGCCCATAAGCTGCAGCTTGCTTAGTATCTGCCTAAATCCAGCACTGAACACATCATTTCTCCCTGGAGAGTCTGTTTTTAATGCTAAGGCTCAGCTCCGAGAAGTGCAAAATGATATTGAAAAGAGTGTGTCTGAGAACAGGGCTCTCTGGAGCGGGGGCACTAGAGGACAGTTATCCAGGCCCCATTCTTACAGGGCCCCGGCACTGCAGCTCAGTAACAGAGGCTCTTCTAGCTTGGGCAGAGCTGGAACATTATTGGTTCATCCTGAGGAGCATAGGAAGCTGCCTTCTACCGAGTCATCCCATTGGTTCATCTAGCTCAGTATTGCCTACACAGACTGGCAGCGACTTCTCCAAGGTTACAGGCAGGAGTCCTTCCCAGTCCTATCTGGAGAGGCCAGGGAGAGAACTTGGAGCCTTCTGTAGGCAAGCATGTAGATGCTCTTCCCAGAGTGGCGGCCAGTGGCCCCATCCCCTGAGGGGAATATCTTACAGTGCTCACATGTAGTCTCCCATTCAAATGCAAACCAGGGTGAGCCCTGCTTAGCAAAGAGGTCAATTCATGCTTGCTACCACAAGACCAGCTCCCCCACCCCCACCCCACAAGTTATTGTTGCCCTGGGCCCTGCAAAAGCTAGATACAGGCCTGTCTGAGCATTTGCTGGCAAGTGGATTTTCCTTCACCTCATTCCACTACCATACCTCTGAGGTTAGCAGGCAGGGGTCCAGGTCAGAGGGTCAGCTGTGTCTTTCGGTCAGTTTAGAGACCCAGAGTTTCTCTTCTGAGAAATTAAGTTATGCATCACTAGCTGCTTGCCAAGGAAGGAGAATTATGGAAGGACAAAATGGTGGGCCTTGTGGAACTTCCCAAAGGTTGTAGCAATCCTCACATCTCCCAGCAGAGGGCAGCAGCAGAAGCACAACCTCAAATTTAGAGATGTTACAAACTGTTGACCAGCCATCTTTGGCTTCTTCCGTTGGGGCATGCAATTTCTCTCCATGGATATCCTCACTAAATTCACTACAAGAAGTCCTATTGAAATGTAACAGTCCTTTAGAGTCACTTTTGAGTAGTATCATGAGTCATTTATCCAGGATGTCAGCCACTAGAACAAGGTGAATAGAATACTATGGGCTTGCGATGCTAAACAGGATTGGAGGATCTGGGGTAGAAGAGCTGCACACATTCCCGATTGGCAGTTGTGTGGACTTCAAGATGATCAAAGTAGGAGATGAGGCGAGTGATCATGTGGGAGCTGGGAAGGACAGCTTTTTGTCCACCCTTTGTTGGGCACACCCACACAATCGCCCTCCCCTCCAGGGGCACAGCTAGGAAAGAATAGCCTTTTTTCCCCTCTCCCTGATGGCCCCTGGTGTACACCAGCCACGCCTCCTGCAAGTGACATCACACGCATGGGGCGTGGCTAACACCAGGAAGGGCAAGCTCAGCCGCTCTCCAGAGCTCATTTCCCAGCTGACTTTGTTGCTGGCTGGCTGCTCAATTTCTCTGTTCTCTCCCTTGCTCAGAGAAGAAGAAGATAGCTGGCTGGGGAATGAGGCCTCCGGAGCTTGGAAGGGAGAGATGAGGAGTGAGTCAGGTGGCTCTCAGGAGCTGGGCTGTTTGGGTTCTTTGAACCTGTCCACTCCAGCCCTGCTCTGCTCCTCCTACCTGCAAATAATCTGCATTCACATGACCACGACTGGCTCTTTCCTACCCAGGCCGGTTTGTGAGAACAGTCCTTATATGTCGACATGACGAAGGATCAGATGTATTTGCTGTTGTTTCCAAGGACAGGACTAGAACCAACCAGTTGAAATTACAAGGAAGCAGGCTCAGGCTAGACATTAGGAGGGATTTCCAGACTAAAAGAGCTTTTGGACAGTAGAACACTCTGCCTCATGAAAGAGGGCTGAGCTCTCCTTCACAGGAGGTTTCCAGATAAAGGCTGGACGGTCATCTGTCAGGGATGCTGTAGCCATTTCCTGCATGGGGTCAGCCAGTATGGTGCCGTGGTTAGAGTGTTGGGCTAGGACCAGGGAGACCCGAGTTCAAATCCCCATTCAGCCATGAAACTCACTGGGTGACTCTGGGCCAGTCACACATCTCTCATCCTAACCTACTTCACAGGGTTGTTGTAAGGGAAAACATAACCATGTACACTGCTCTGAGCTCCTTGGAGGAAGAGCGGGATAGAAATGTTAAAAATAAAAATAAAATAAAATAAATAAAAGATCTCCCAGATCCCTTCCAACTCTAAAATCCTATGATTCTAGCCTGTAGAAGAGAAGACAAAGGGGAGATACGATAGCTGTCTTCAAATACCAGAAGTGCTGGGAGACCAGAGGAGGAGCGGACTTATTCTTTGTTGCCCACAAGGGCATGAATAGAACCAGTCGGTTGAAATTACAACAAAGCCAGTTTATACTATACATTAGGAGGGATCGCCTAACGGGAGAAGCTGTCTCGCTGCATGCAGTGGTGGGCTTAAAAGAGAGAGAGCAGGACTGCTCAACTTCAGCCCTCCTGCTGTTTTTGGACTACAACTCCCATAATCCGCAGCCACAGAGTTGTTGGCCAACATCTGCAGAAGGGCTGAAACTGAGCAGCCCTGCACTAAAGGTTTTCAAAAGCAGGCTGGGCCGCCATCTGTCAGGAATGCTGTAGCATCTCCCTGCTCTGAGGAGGGGGTTGGATTAGAAGACCTCCAAGGTCCCTTCCACCTCTGTCAGAGGAGATCTGGTCTTGAGGTAGCAAGCATGACTTGTCCCCTTTGCAAAGCAAGGTCCACCCTACTTGCATTTGAATGAGAGACTACATGTGTGAGCCCTGTAAGAGATTCCCCTTTGGGAATGGGGCCGCTCTGGGAAGAGCATCTAGGCTCCGAGTTCCCTCCCTGGCATCTCCAAGAGAGAGTGGAGAGAGACACCTACCTGTAACCTTGGAGGAGCAACTGCCAGTCTGTGTAGACAATACTGAGCGAGATGGACTAATGGTCTGACTCAGCATAGGGCAGCATCCTGTGTTCATTCTCTGTGTTGGGCACATTCAGTATTGCAAACAGAAAGGAAAGGAAAGGTTGTACTGTTGAGTCGGTGTCGACTCCTGGCAACTCCAGAGTCATTTGGTTTTCTTTGGTAGAATACAGGAGGGGTTGACCATTGCCATCTCCTGCGTAGTCTGAGATGATGCCTTTCGGCATCTCTCTATATCGCTGCTGCCTGATATAAGTGTTTCCCTTTAGTCTGAGAAACACACCAGCGGGGATTCGAACCACAGCCTCCTGCTCTCTAGGCAGGTTACTTCCTCGCTGTGCCATTAGGTGGCTCATTGCAAACAGACCGACTCCCCTTTGGAGACTTTGGGTGCCTTTTATAGTAAGCTGCCCTTCGCTTCCCATGGAAGCGGGCAGGGTGTTCTCACTTCGTGCTCAGCCTGGGCTTCTCTCCCAAGGCTAAGGCCTTCTAGGAGCTCAACACAAACTGTCAGGTTGGACATGGAGTGCGTTGGAGCCTTGGCCAGCCTTGGGACCCAGTATTTGCCTGACCCAGACAAACTCCAGCCCGGTCTTTGAATCCTGCTGCCTGGTCTGTAGGGGAAACTGCTAACTGACCTTTTAAAGTGATGGGTCTTTTCTGTTTAGCAGGGGCAGTGCAACTGGCCCTATCCAGCCCCAGCACAGCATCCTTCCATTGGCTGCTGGTGGTGTCTACCTTATGTTTCTTTTTAGACTGTGGACCCCATGGGGACAGGGAACCATCCGTATTTTATTTATTGGTTTATTTATAGTTGAAAAGCGGTAAGCAAATAGCAATAGTAGTAGTGGTGCATCACTAACTAGCTAATTATTTTTAAATCAAGGGACATTTTGGGGTCAAATTCAAGGGACTCATGGGGTCAAATTCTTACTTAGAAGAATTCTTTATTAGAATCAGTTCATTCCATTGCACTAACCCAGCTGGGGCGGCCCTTTCATGAGGCAAACTGGGGCAGTTGCCTCAGGTGGCAGATTATTGGGGTGGCAGCAGGGTGGCAAGATGCTCCCCACCGCTGCCATTGGAACAATGCTTTGGGACCGATCAGACCCTTGAAAACCTCACAAGGCTCTTCCTACTCCTTGCAAAGCCTGCAAGAATCAGGAGAGCTAGCTGTGCAGCAACAAGCATTTAGGAACATAGGAAGCTGCCTTATACTTAGTCAGACTATTGGTCCATCTGGCCATTATCTACACAGACTGGCAGCGGCTTCTCCAAGGTTGCAGGCAGGAGTGGCTCTCTCAGCCCTATTTTGGAGATGCCGCCAGGGAGGGAACTTGGAACCTTTTAGTAGCACTAGCTCCACTAACTTCATTTAAGGGGAAGGGTATTTTAGGTGGTTTGCTGACGGGAGCTGTGCGGCTTCCGTGCCAGCAGACGATCAGGAGAAATCGGGCTAGGCTCCCTTCGTCCGATTTCTCCTGGTCGTGCGAATAGCTTCTCCATTCCATATGCCACCAGGGCAGACCCTGCTTAGCTAAGGGGACAAGTCATGCTTGCTACCACAAGACCAGCTCTCCTCTCCAATTCATTGTTGCCGTTGCTAAGCAGGGTCTGCCTTGGTTTGCATTTGGATAGGAGGCTGCATGTGCGTGCTTTAAGAAATTCCCCTTGGGGGATGAGGGCCACAACTCGGTAGCAGGGCAGATGCCTTGCAGGCAGAAGGTCCCATGTTCAGTCCCTGCCAGCATCTTCAGGTAGGGCTGGGAGAGACTCTTGCCTGAAACCTTGGAGAGCTGCTGCCGGTCAGTGTAGACAATACTGAGCTAGAGGGAGGAAGGCAGCTTCCTATGTTCCAATGAGAGCAGAGAAGGCTGCGGGCAACAATCCCTCCTCCCTGCTCCTCATGCAGTTTCAAAGGGGAGGTGAGCTGGTCTTGTGGTAGCAAGCATGCCTTGTCCCCTTTGCTAAGCAGGGTCTGCCCTGGTTTGCAGTTGAATGGGAGACTACATGTGTGCGCATTGTGGGGATGGGCCCTCTCTGGGAAGAGCACCTGCATGCTTGCATGCAGAAGGTTCCAAGTTCCCTCCCTGTTAGCATCTCCAAGATAGGGCTGAGAGAGATTCCTGCCTGCAACCTTGGAGAAGCCGCTGCCAGTCTGTGTAGACAAGACTGAGCAAGGTGGACCAACAGTCTGACTCAGTAGAAGCCAGCTTCCTATGTTCCTAAAGTTTGCAAGGTCTGGTTTTTGAACGGGGCCTGACTCCCACCTTGCCTTGGACACCACAGTGATTTGGGCACCCCTCAACCCAGCACAGAAAGCTTAGCCACAGAAAGAGCCTCATTGCACTCAGATCCCTGCTTTGGAGTACGCTGGATCTTTCAGCAGGATCAAACTTCCCTAACACAAGGTCGATGGTAATTCCAGGCAGCCCCTTCTCGCCTTCACACGCAGCAGCCTCATCAAAGCCATTTTCCTCCGTTGCTATGAAACCACACAGGAGCCTCCGAGCCGATCAGACCTTGGTGAAGTCTTCTTTTGGCAACTCACGTGGGTCTCAAGGGTCTGCCGAAGTTGACGGACAGCCCTGGCTTGCGATTTCTGAGCCCTAAGCAAAAATGCACAAATTCAGGACTGAGGATAGGGTTGATCAGTCAGTACCACCTTCTGCATATTCTGGCAGACTGCAGTTTAATTAAGAACACAGGGACTGTCTTGCTAGCTGAAGAGCAACATTTACTCATGTACACCTCTAGCCCACTCTTCCTCCACGGAGCCCACGGCAGCGTACAGGTTCTACGTAGCCTCATACAACCCTGTGAGGTAGGTTGGGCTGAGAGAGACAAGACTGGTCCAGAGCCACCTAGCGTGTTTCATGGCTGAATGGGGATTTGAACTTGGGTCTCCCTATCCTAAGCAAACACTCTAACCCAGGGATGCACAACATTTGGAAGGGCGGTATAGAAATCGAATAAATCATCATCATCATCATCATCATCCACCCTCCCACAAATGCTGGACTCCCATATTCCCAATTATTGGTCACTGTGAGTGGGGATGATGTGCTTTGTAGTCCAACAACAGCTGCAGGGCCGAAGTTGTGCTGCACTGCCCTAACCACTAATCCATTCCACTCAACGGAGGTCAGCCACGCCTCTGAAAACTCTCAAACAGTGCATGAAGTAGGTGCCCTTCCTCTATGGTTTGTCCCCAGAATGTGGTAGTATTTTGAGAAATATTGCTTCTGTACATGGAAGTTCCATCTAGCTATCAAGTCAGATTCTATTGATGGACTTACTCCCCACAAATTCTTCCCGGGGTCACAATAATACTCAAGATAGTGTTCACACAAACATTTTAACACAATCTAGAATTTATCAAGAATTTTATCGGTTTTGGCTTGAACAAAGACAGGTGATTCTTATCTAACAAAGTAAATTAGTTCAGCAAGTAAGATTGTGGTATCACTTATTATTGCTGATTGGGGACGGGGCTGGAGCTGCATGGCAGAGCATCTGCTTTGCATGCAGAAGGTCCCAAGTTCACTCCCTGGCAGCATCTGCAGCTGGTAGGGCTGGCAGAGACTCCTGCCTGAAAGCTGCTGCCAGCCAGTGTGGGCTGTACTGAGCTAGGTGGGCCAAGGGCCTGACTCGGTGTGAGGCAGCCTCCTATGTAAATTCTCACTGTACACACAATATATCTCTATGGGTTTCTCATACATTTAGTTTCACAAAAGAATAGTCCCCCACTGTGCTTCTTATATTCCATTGCCATTTGGCCAGGGGTATCAACAGCATCGGGCCACCTGAGTACCTCCCTTGGATCAGTTCTCAAGTGCCTCATTGTTCCCTGTTGCATGAAGCTGGGGGATGCATTGGTGATTCGTGGCTGAAGAAATGGAAAGAGAGCATTGGATCCCTTTAGAACGCATGGAAAGATCTGATTAGCAAAAGAGGTGGGTTGTGGGCTGAGACCCCAAATCATTTAAGTACCCAGCAGTGTTTTTGCATTTGGCCCCATCATGCAAAGGGCTGGGTCCATCCATCCAAGCATCATTTCTAGCTCAACATTGAACTTCTGGCCTAAATGCTGAGCTTCTGGCCAAAGGCCATTGTGGCTGAGATAGTGGGAGTTGTTGTCCAGGCTGAGCTCCCCTGCCCTATGGGAAGGATTCTGATTGTTCCTAAAAAAACCAAACCAAACCCATGATGAACTCAAACCTTGGAGATGGGCTATAGCTCAGTGGTAGAGCACAGCTTTGCATGCAGAAAGTCCCAGGTTCAATCCCTGGCAGCATCTTAAGAACATAAGAACAGCCCTGCTGGATCAGGCCCAAGGCCCATCTAGTCTAGCATCCTGTTTCCCACAGTGGGCGGCCCATCAGATGCTTCTGGGAAGCCCACAGGCAAGTGGTGAGGGCATGCCCTCTCTCCTACCGCTACTCCCCTGCAACTGGTATTTAGAGGCTTCTTCAGGTAGGGTTGAGAAAGACTCCTGCCCGAAACCTGGAAAACTGATGCCTGTCCATGTAGACAATACTGAGCTAGATGGACCAATGCTCTGACTCAGAATAAGGCAGCTTTCTGTGTCTAGGGATGGGACCCTAACTCAGTGCATGCATGCAGAAGATCTCAGCTTCAATCCCTGGCAGCATCTCCAGGGAGGGCGGGAAAAGACTCCTGCCCAAAACTTCAGAGAGCCACTGCCACTTAGTTTAGGCAATACTGATCACAGGGCTGTAGTTCAGTGGAAGAGGAGCATCGGCATCATGCATGCAGAAGGACTCAGGTGCAAGCCCTGGAGCATCTCTAGGTAAGGCTGGGAAAGACTCCTGATGGACCAATGGTCTGACTCGGTATAAGGCAGCTTATGTGAGTCAAGGCAAGTAATGCACCCAAACAGCCAGGAAGCGATGAAGTGTAAAAGCTATTGTGCCTCTCAAGAGCATGACAAAAGATGGTCTCTGCAGTGCACTGAGTCACCAATCCAGTACATCCTACTCACGTTGATTCATAACATGCCATATCAGCCCTGCTGTCATATGCCGGGAATGTTTACTTGTACATGCATTCACCCTCCTCCCCCACTTGCCTTTCCACATCCATGCACTTTCAGCCTGCGCTTTGTTCATCCTAAACACCCAATTAGGGACCATCAGACCCTCAGCCACTGCAAATTGCCACAGCAGCGCTAATAATCCAGCAGCCTCTGCCTGCTTTGCACCTGGCCTGTGGGTGAGCGAAGGGGCTTATTCATTTGGTGAGTGATATGATCAAGCCGAAATCCCAAGGTCGGTGCACTGCCTCACGTCCACCCACATGCAGGGGGAGCTTAATTCCATCCCTGCTGTCAATTCATTTTGTAGCAGGGGGTTGCACTGAATTAAGGTTAAGGATCTTTCCGCAGGGTCAAAACGGCATGTCCTACGTGCTTTTTATTGTTTGTGTGAAACGCATGGCAGCCATGATCCAGCACCAGCAGCATAATGTCCCTTCCATGCATAAAGGATAGATGCGAAACTTAGGAACATAACAAATCTTACATCTATTTCAGAAAGAACTGGAAATGTTATAATCCTTATGGACATGTAACTGGATTGCCTGAGGGCGAAAGGGGGGTACCGGCGGATAATCTGAAGATATGTCAGTGTCACAAAAATCTGAAGAAAAAAACTGAAAGGAGCAAAAAATCTCCAAACTGCCCCAATGTAACTCAATGGGACAGAATGTTTGCAGGCTTAGAGGGCAGTTAACAGATAATTAGCTCTGTTAGCTCCAATAGGCAGAGCTAACAGAGCTCGGTGGCAAGGAGTGGAGAAGAATGGCTTGAACAAAAAGAGTGGGATGGTTTTCAGCTTCAAGAATACTCCCTCAAGACAGTCACACCCCTTGTGCTTCTGAGAGAGAAGGGCGCCTAAACCATTCACCATGCTTAGACACAGGCTCAGGTAACTCATGCATGCTGGATATACAGGAAAACTTCAGTATTTTCAGGGATTCCATTCTCCACAGTTACCGCAGGTTCGGAAACCATGAATACTGAGTCATTGCGGCAATGGGATCATGGGGGTTAGGTTCCCGGAGGCCCTAAAACTGCCAAAGAAAGGGGAGGAGGTTTAAATGGTCAAAATAAAGTGCCCTACCAAGTTTGGTGAGCCTCCAGTGATCCAGCAATTCCCATCCATTTTGAAAACCATCCACTTTAAAGCATTCTTCTGGCATTTTTTGGTGGGGGTTTTCAAGTAAATGAGCCACAAAATGGCTCTGTTTCACAAAACGTCAGGCAGAAATGACCTTGGAGGTCATTTCCGCCCACACCTGACCTGCGGATATACGAGTCTTAACCCTTTGAGTGCTGGTTTTTGGTCGTGTATACCAAGGTCAGGTGCCAATTACCCGACCGCAGATATGTGAAACAGTGGATACCAAGGTTTGCCTATATACTGCACTATTCTGCTGCTGGTCTGTTCTTGTAATTAAACAAGTTGTTCTAGTAAGTACTAATCTGCCTACTTTCCTTTCACTATCTCTACAACTGGACTAAATCTGGTTCAAATCAATGAACCACAAGTTAGATCTCTTGCACCTCAAATGTTCACACGTCCACCGTCTTGGATGACATCATTACAAACTACACCATTGAGGTGTAGTTGATTGACCATTAATTGACTCAGTATGTCCCTGTGTGTCACTCACTACAACTGTAGCAAATTTGGTTCAAATTGGTTAGGCAGTTCACAAGTTAGCCCACTTGCACCTCAAAAGTTTACACGTCCACCATCTTGGATCAGGGCAGATTCCATCATCACAAACTATGCCGTTGAGGTGTCCCTATGTGTCCCTGCAACTGTACCCAATTTGGTTCATATTGGTCCAGGCATTGCGAAGTTGATGGGGGGGACACAAACACACAGACACCTGGACACACGGAATGCCGGGTGATCTCATAAGCCTACTGGAGAGTAGGCTAAAAATGTGTTCTTAACATTGGTGGATTCCAATCTAGTCTCCTCTGCCATGGAAATGATTGACTGGATTGTGTTGGGACTTATACTGAACTGAACAGATTCAGATATAAGATGCTTTAGGATCCAGCATGACATGGGGGACAAGGTGTTGGGTTAGGCTGTGGAGACTCAGATTCAGACCCTTTCTCAGCTATAATAATGTTCCCTGGATGACCTTGGGGAAAGCACAAGGCTCACCCTAAACAGGGTGAAGAAGAGCCCAGCCAGGGTATGAATACGACGGAAATTTATACACCGCTTTTCAACAAAAGCTCCCAAAGCAGGTTACATAGATATAAGTATATAAGTAAAATGGATCCCTGTCCTCAAAGGGCTCACAATCTAAAAAAGAAACACGATAGACACCAACAACAGCCACCGGAGGGATGCTGTGCTGGGGATGGATAGGGCCAGTTGCTCTCCCTCTGCTCAGTAAAGAGAATCACCACTTTTAAAAGGTGCCTCTTTGCCCAGTTAGCAGTGGTGAACCATGCTAACTGAAAACCGTGGTGGTGATGTGAATCTAAAGAACAACGTAGGAGGAGAGGAGAGTGATCATGCGAGAGATGGAAGCTGGGTAGGATGGCTTTTCGTCCACCCTCAATGAAATGCTGGGGAAAGAAAGTGAGTTGGCTGTACCAACTACTGACTGGCAGCGGCTTCTCCAAGATTTCAGGCAGGAGCCTTTCCCAGCCCGACCTGGAGATGCTGCCAGGGATTGAACCTGGGACCTGGTTCAATCTGGTTCAACCTTTGCATTGAAAGCAGGGGCTCTACCACAGAGCTACGCCCCATCCTCAAACATAGAAAGCTGCCTTACACTGAGTTAGGCCATTAGACCATCTAGCCCAGTCTTGTCTACACTGACTGGCAGCAGCTCTCCAATGTTTGGGGCAGGAGTCTCTCCCAGCCCTACCTGGAGATGCTGCCAGGGACTGCCTGAGATCTTCTGCATGCATGCAGATGCTCTTCCACTGAGCTATGGCCCCATCTTCAGACACAGAAAGCTGCCTTATACTGAGGCAGAGCACTGGCCCATCTAGCTCAGGACTGACTCCCACACAACCCCAGCTCCCACAAGATCATTCTCCCTTCCTCCTACCTTGATATTTGGGTTTACATGACCACCAGTTGGAAGGGCACACTCCAATCCCCTGCTATCTGAACAAGGAGGTGTCTTTTAAGTGGCTCTCTTATATTAGCAGAGGGAGAGCAACTGGCCTTATCCAACCCTAGCACGGCATCCCCCCCAGTGGCTGTTGCTGCTGTCGATCTTAAGTTTCTTTTAAGACTCTGAGACCCTTGGGAATAGGGCATTTTATTCATTCATATCATTCATATTCATATATTTATATATAGACTACTTTGAGAACTTCTGTTGAAAAGCAGTATATGCTGAGCTTCAGCATGAAGGCAGCCAATCAGGAGCAGAGAAGAGGCGGTCTCCCTCCCCTTCTGCAGTGGACACATAACTGAGGATGTGTCTATCTCAAGCCGGCAAGCCTCCAATGGAGAGCTATGGAGAGTGTGGGGAGGCAGGAGGGCTCTGAATACCCCTCGGGAGCCTTTCATGTATTCCTAAGAGTACTTGTCTTGTACCCCATTAGTACTAGTTCTTTCCAGGAATCTCTGGTTTAGATGTCAGCCACTCCCCCTTAGCCTAATCTACCTTGAACAATTATTATGAGCTTTTCTAAGATGGGAGTATCCATTATGTTTTTACAAAGTGCTGATGTTATTGAATACAAGATATCCCTTTAAAAAAACACATGTGAACACACCTGGGCATTTCCGTGCAGAGTATCAGCTGTCTGGCACAACAAAATCAGCACCACTTAATTACAGGTTTGAGTTGGGTGTTACTATTTTAAGAAGCAAAACACTTGTTAAGAGATATAAAGGGAAAAATAAAGTATTTTTCTCTCTCAAGAGCCTTTGATTAAATTCATTGTGGTGGTGTGGATGGATTACTACAGAGAAGGAAAGCTCTCCAGGACAGGAAAAGATTGCATCAGCCTGAAAAGGGTTGAAACAATAGGTGGTCCCCTTGATCAAAACACAGGAGAGAGCAAAATCTGCTCCAGAGTCACCTGAATTCTGAGTCAAGAAAAAACAGTTTCTGCAATCTCCATATATTATGCAAATGAAGTAAGTTTACCTGTACTTGTCTGGTTTACAGAACATATACTGCTAAGTGAGAAGTAAGGAGAGGGAGAGATCTGTGCAGAGAACTGAAGGCCAACCTCCTGACCACGAAAGCCCTGATTGGCCATATCAAGTTTCTGAGATTTAGCCAGGCATTACCTGTGATGTTTTTGGTTAATCCATTCTTTAATCCAGGCCATCTTTTGAATGCAGCTTTAGTTACTTGTATTCCAGTCCTGGAGCAGAGCGAGGGCTAACAAAACAGCCAGCAGCAAGAGCACAGAAGGCAGACTGCACTTGCATCTCTGTATATGATATCTATTTCATTAAACTGTTAGGGTTAGGGTTAGAAACCTCTCATAAATGGCCATGCGGCTCAGTTTTTGAGAGGTGAGTTCCCAGCCTGGCCGGGAATGCCTCTCTCTGCCTTTGCAAGCAAGGAGAAGCCATCCTAGCCATGCTGGGAGCCCAGCACTCGGTGAATTTTACTTCAATACGGGGTGGTGGTGGTGTACCCATTTGCTATCATTGCCACACACCCTGCATCCAGTGGATGGACACAACACGCCTGCCTCTGGTGTAGAAGATGATGATGGATGCTGATTAACCAATTTTCAGAGCATAAGTTCTCAATTTTTCTTTTGAAAATTGAATAAAGAAGAAGAATAAGAAGACAGTTCTCTGTCCTCAAAGGGTTCAGACAGTCTAAAAAAGAAACACAAGGAATACACCAGCAATAGCCACTGGGGGGACTCTGTGCTGGGATTGCATAAGGTCAGTTGTTCTCCTTCTGCTAAATATAAGAGTATTGCCATTTTTAAAGGTGCTTATTTGCCCAGTGAGCAGGGGAAAGATGTCTGATGTTTGCCTTCCAGTCTAAACAAATTTCTGGGCACAATTCAAAGGGCTGGTGCTTACCTTTCAAGCCTTAAATGGCTTGGGATCTAGAGACAGTTATTGAAAGCTCTTTGAGGACTACAGGTTCTACTACATTGAGCACAATCACAGAATTGTAATATTTCTTTAATTATTAATGCTAAAGATAAGTATTACAAGCCTTACCTAACAAACATCATATATCTGTCAATACATTTAAATATGCATTTAACCAAAATACATATTTAACCAAAGACATTTACTGCTCTTATAAATAATTCATAATAAAATTAATAATGATAACAACAACAACAACCCATAATCCAAGCTGGAACAATAACAACACAAGAGCTCGGATATAAGATCAGTAGACCTGTAAAAAAAGAAAGCATGTAAAAAAAGAAAGCAGTACATCACCTAAATGGAAGATTAGTTAGAAAATAAAATCTCCAGGCTCAGATCAGATGATAGTAAATTGAAAGATATGAAAGACAAGAAGCTGAAGAATGAAAACACCAAACAGTATCTGATCCAAAAATACCACCTAGATTCAAGGAAAATTAGAGAAGTCCTGGAAATAATAAAGCAGCAAATAACAGCAGTGTCAAAGAAGATTAGCAGATACAAAGCTAGAATTACACAACACAGGCAGTATCTCCAGTTCCAGTCAAATCAGAGATGTTTCTACCAAAGCATAGAAGGAGAAACTGCAAGAAACTTAGAAACACCAAATAAAGAAGAAACAGTGCAATTCTGGGGGAAATTATGGGACAATCCAATAGATTATAATAAGAAAGCAGGCTAGGTGAAAGAGGTCGGAAAATGTAACCAACAAATGCAAGATCTAATAATAACACCAGAATTAATAAGTGAAAGAGCAAATAAAATTAAAATTTGGACTGCACCAGGAGACGATGAACTGCATGGCTTTTGGCTTAAACACCTAACAAGCCTTCATAAACAACTACCAAAACAGTTCAATCACATTTTGCAAGGAGGTGATATTGAACAATGGCTAACTACTGGGAAAACTCATCTCATCATGAAAGACCCAGCAAAAGGTGCAGTTCCAAGTAATTATAGACCAATCACCTGCCTGCCAGCCATGTTCAAATTATTAACTGGAACTAACAAACAGCTTCCAGTTGAACAGAAAGGAAATTGCCCGAACACCAGAGGCACAAAAGACCAGCTGCTGATTGACAAAATGGTTTTAGAAAATTGCAAGAGAAGAAAAACAAATCTAAGTGTTGCATGGATTGACTACAAGAAAGCCTTCAACTCATTGCCCCACACATGGATACTAAAATGTTTAGAAACAACTTGTGTCAGGAAAAACATTCAGATATTTATTTATTTTTTAAAAGCAATGAGCATGTGGAGTACACAGTTAACAATCAATAGCGAGACACTTGGACAGGTTAGCATTAGAAGAGGTATTTTCCAAGGGGATTCACTATCCCCTCTGTTGTTTGTAATCGCCATGACTCCACTTTCACAAATACTAAACAAAACAGGCCTCGGATACTAAACATCTAAAACATCAAGTAAAATCAACCATCTGCTGTACATGGACGATCTGAATTTGAATGGAAAGTCCCTGTCAGAAATTGAATCACTGCTAAACACTGTCTGTATATTCAGTAGCAATATAGTAATGGAGTTTGGAATAGAGAAGTGTGCTGCATTAATAATGAACATAGGAAAAATAACAAAAACAGAAGGAACAGAACTGCCCAATGGAAGCAACATCAAGAACTTGGAAGAGAAAAAACATTACAAATACTTGGGCATTCTCCAGGCTGATAACATCACACACACTGAAGTTAAAAGAAAAATGGGAAGTGAATACATCAGGAGAGTTAGAAAAATCCTCAAGTCCAAACTCAATGGCGGGAACACCATACAAGCCATAAACACCTGGGCTATACCTGTTATCAGATACACTGCAGGAATAATAGACTAGACCCAGGCAGAGCTAGAGACGCTAGATTGTAAGACCAGGAAAATAATGACCATCAATCATGCTCTGGACCCCCGCAGCGATATAGATAGGCTATACCTCCCTCATAGCTCAGGTGAAAGAGGGATGCTGCAAGTCAGTAGAGGAGGAGTAAACAGTAGAGGAGGAGAAAAGAGACCTTGAAGAATATATCAAGGACAGTGAAGAAGATGCACTTCAAATGGTCAATAATGCGAAACTATTCAACACCAATGAAACAAAGCAGGCCTACAAGAAAGAAGTCAAGAACCGAGCAGAAAAATGGAGAAATAAGCCCCTGCATGGTCAATATTTGCACAATATAAGTGGAAAATCAGACATCAGCAAGACCTGGCAATGGCTTAAGAATGGCAACTTGAAGAAAGAAACAGAGGGTTTAATACTGGCTGCACAAGAACAGGCACTAAGAACAAATGCAATAAGAGCAAAAGTTGAAAAATCAACAACAAACAGCAAGTGCTGCCTTTGTAAAGAAGCAGATGAAACAGTGGACCACCTCATCAGCTGTTGTAAAAAGATAGCACAGACTGACTACAAACAAAGGCATGACAAGGTAGCAGGGATGATACACTGGAACATCTTGAAAAAATACAAGCTACCTGTAGTCAAAGATTGGTGGGACCATAAAATTGAAAAAGTTGTAGAAAATGAAGATGCAAAAATATGATGGGACTTCTGACTACAAACAGACAAACATCTGCCACACAATACACCAGATATAACTGTAGTCGAGAAGAAAGAAAAACAAGTTAAAATAATCAACATAGCAATACCAGGGGATAGCAGAACAGAAAAAAAAGAAATAGATAAAAATACAAAATACAAAGATCTACAAATTGAAATTGAAAGGCTGTTGCAGAAGAAGACCAAAATAATCCCAGTGGTAATTGGCGCCCTAGGTGCAATTCCAAAACAACTTGAAGAGCACCTCAACACCATAGGGGCCACAGAAATCACCATCAGCCAATTACAAAAAAGCAACTTTACTGGGAACAGCCTATATTCTGCGACGATATCTATAACAACAGCAACAACATTGACAATAAAATTCTGGCATCCCAGGTCCTTGGGAAGGACTCTATGTCTGGATAAAACAAGCCAGTCAATAACACCTGTCTGACTGTGTGAAGAAGAAGAAGAAGAAGAAGAAGAAGAAGAAGAAGAAGAAGAAGAAGAAGAAGAAGAAGAGCTTTATTTGTTAGCCACCCCATAACAAATTGTTCTTTGGGTGGCTCACAACAGAGGGTTAAAACATCAAACAAAAACAGATAATACATGAAATCACAGTGGACCAAAAGGGAGGGAAATACAAAATACAAAGCAAAAGAATTTTAAAACTTTTTTTAAAATCAGTTTTCAAAATAAAATTTGAAAATCAACATTTAAAAGGCACGAATGAACCAAAGACTTGAGCTGCTCCTGCTTCAATGTCAATCATTCTATCTTCTCCTCCCATGTGAGCTTGCCCAGACGCCACCGTGATCTCCAGAGACCTCCCCACTCCCCGAGGCTCCCACCTTCTGAAATTAGACAGGTGGTGACCACAGAGGGCTCCCTTAGACTCAGATTCCTAGCTTTCCCAGATTCAGTCCCCAGCTTTGGAACAAGGTAGGAGGAAAGCAGCCCACGCTGGTTGGAGGATACAGTGGGAGAGAGTTCCCAGTCTATTATGGGGCAAAACTCTCACCCTTGAGAGATGAAAAGAAGCTGCTGTTAATTTGGAAGTCCAGCCTGCAACCATTTCTGTTTGGGAATTAACACTGAGGATAGCAATGCATATTCAAGAGAGGGCAGCTGATGAGACTAGCTGTTTATTGGGAGCTAAAGTGCAATGAGCAAAGAAGATTTTTTTTTGACTGCAGAATGTGCAGGCCCTTTGAGCCTACACAGGCCCTTACCTCACTGTGCAGTACTTCAGGGGTGCAATCTAAGAGGGAGAGAGAGAGACTAACTGACAGTGCTATATTCTTTTTAGGTACCCCCTAAGAACTGGTGCCCTAGGCAACCACCTAGATGTGCCTAGCGGACAAGCCAGCCCTGCATACAACCATGTTTCCTTGGATAATCAACCAAACAGCCAATGAAACAAGGAGAGAAAGAATAACTGGCAGTGCTATATTCTGGCACTGTTTAGGTGCCCCTTAAGAACTGGTGCCCTAGACCACCTAGGTCTTCTTAGTGCATGGTTTGGACCTCAGCTGTATAGCCCTACCAGGATCCTGCCCATAGTCCTTCAGCGGTTCCTGCACTGTCACAAATGCTCACATTCTGTTTCTCCAGCTTGCTTCGGCATGAAGGCTCTTCCCTCCCATTCCTGTCTGGCAACAATCCAGACGGCTTCTGCATCACTGGAGTCCCAAGTTCCGCGCTCTCCCCCTCCCCCGCTTTTTTGCACACATAGCATGTCAGGGCACACAGCTGCCTGAGCATGTGTTCAGCATGACTGGATTTTCCCTTTCTATAAGCAACTCCAAGAGCAGCTTACAATCCCAGTGGAGGCAAAGAGTAACAAAAGCAAATGCACTAATGGTAGCTTTGACCCCTCAAGGCACAACGACAGGCAATCTAAAAGGGAAAGCAAGCAAGCTAGTAGGAGCCATGAGTGCCCTGGTGGTCTTCCAAGAGGAGAGCTGGCCCTGTGGTAGTGAGCATGAGTTGTCTCCTTTGCTAAGCAGAGTCTGCCTTTGTTTGCATTTGGAAGGGAGACTACATGTGAGCACTGTAAATATTTATTTATGCAAGCACTGTAGTCTCCCTTAGAGGATGGGGCTGTAGCTTGGTGGAAGAGTATCTTCTTGCATGCAGAAGGTCTCAGGTTCACTCCCTGGCAGCATCTCCAGCTAGGGTTGGGAGAGACTCCTGCCTGAAACTGGAGAGCTGCTGCCAGTCAGTGTAGACAGTTCTAAGCTAGATGGACCAAGGGTCTGACTAAGTAGGAGGTAGCTTCCTATATTCATTGGGAACATCCACAGCTCAGTGACAGAGCATCTGCAGAAGGTCCCAGGTTCACTCCTAGCAGCATCTCTAGGTAGGTCTGGGAGATGCTCCTACCTGAAAAGTTAGAGAGCGCCTGCCAAATCTTGTAGACAGCTCTGAGCTAGATGAACCAATGGTCTGACTCAGTGCAAGGCAGCTTCTTATGTCCCTATGTTCCAATTAACATGAGTCCCATTCACTGTTCCCTCTAGCAGAGATTCCCAGATGTTGTTGACTACAACTCCCAGCATCCCCAAGTGCAATTGCCTTTGACTGGGGATTCTGGGAGTTGTAGTCAACAACATCGGGGAATCCTTGTTCGAGGGAACAGTGGTCCCCTTCTGTTACATAAGTTGCCCCTGGTGTTCAAGCAGCCCTAGTGATGCAGGAAGTGTATGAGCTGCTGCTGTCGCCCAAAGCCTTCGCTCCAGCCTCAGCCTTTAATAATAATAATAATAATAATAATAATAATAATAATAATAATAATAAATATTTCTATACTGCCCTTCCAAAAATGGCTCAGGGAGGTTTACAACGAGAAATAACAAATAAGATGGCTCCCTGTCCCCAAAGGGCTCACATTCTAAAAAGAAACATAAGACACACACCAGCAACAGTCACTGGAGGTACTGTGCTGGGGGTGGATAGGGCCAGTTACTCTCCCCCTGCTAAATAAAAGAGAATCACCATGGTAAAAGGTACCTCTTTGCCCACTTAGCAGGGGTTAGGCAAGCAACACAAATGAGCTTGTACTTACAGGCGGGCTGTTGTCTCTGGTGGGTCTTGACCATGAACTGCTGCACTCGCACAGGCGATGTGAACCCTACTCACTCAGACACATCAGTTGCCCCGCCATGTCCGGAGGAAGGAGCTGAAAAGCAGCCCGGCAAGGCACCAAGAAGGTCAAGGACACCCCAAATGGGAGCAGTCTCTACTCTGCTGCTGAGAGAGGGGAGAAGCATACAAGTCAGGTCTGGGAGATACAGATGGAGAGTCGCTGGATCCTCCAGAGTCGGGCTGATGCCTGCACAGTGCATTGTGGTGCTGCCACAGGTTTCTGCATGGGAGCTGGCATTGCACAGAATGGCTGACGTCCTAAAAAAGTGCTGGCAAAAAGCTGTGGCACTAGCTACTTGCACTAAGCGTGGAACTTAGGAGCTCAGGAAGCCTTATGCGGAATCAGACCATTGGTCGATCTGGCTCAGTATTGTCTACACTGATTGGCAGTGGCTCTTGAAGATTTCAGGCAGAGTTCCCCCAGCCCTATTATGTATGTATGTATGTATGTATGTATGTATGTATGTGTGTGTGTGTATTGGTTTATTTCGGCCCAAGGCCAGCATATCAGCCCTATTATGAGATTCCAGGGATTGCAACTGGGATTTTCTGCATGCTACGGTGCCATCCCTAAATTAGGAACATTGGAAGCTACCTTATACTAAGTCAGACCACAGGTCCATCTACCTCAGTATTGTCTGCACTGACTGGCAGCAGCTCTCCAAGGTTTCAGGCTGAGTGTCTTCCAGTCCAACCTGGAGATGCTGCCAGGGATTGAACCCGGGGTCTTCTGCGTGCAAGCATGCAGATGCTCTTCCACTGAGCTATGTCCCCATCCCCTGAGGGGAATATCTCTTACAGGGCTCACACATGTAGTCTCCCATTCTGATGTGAACCAGGGCAGACCCTGCTTAGCAAAGGGGACAATTCATGCTTGCTACCACAAGACCAGCAACAAGTCATGATATATTCCTCTGTAATTACTATAAAATCACTACAACAACTAAAAGAATGAATATAAACATTGTAGAGGCTCCAAATCCTTTGTATACTGTTCATAAAGTCCAGAATTTCATTTAAATTTTAAAAAAAACTAGTCCTAATGCATAATCAGATGGTCTGATTACGGAAGAATATTCAGCACTGTGGACAGCTCCCCTCTCTAGCACTCTTGCAGTGTAACATATCTCTAGTCTTCAGTACTGATCCAGGACTTTTTGTCACCATCAGCCTTCTAAGCAGACCTGCTGGTGACACCTACCCACAGGATCAAGTGTACATGCCTTGCGCTCTTTCAAGGCCAAATAATATCTATTATGCATATGGGTGCACTCCAGATATCACCCTGCACTACTTCAAAGGGCATTCCTTCCACTGCTTGCCCGCCTGCTCTGTTGGGATCTAATTACACATGTATGGCTTGCAGTTGGCTATTATATAATGGGTGCTGCTTGATATTCTGCTGGCAAAGGCACCAGCCAGAGAAAGGGGAGAGGCATGCATTGCATTTGCTTCTGTGGTATGGCTGCTGGTTTAAAATAAAGAACGCCAGAGATAGATGATGCATCACAAACTCAATTAAGACATTCTATTTTGAAAAATCTCCCCCATACCCAGAGAAAAGTTTGGGAAATGAGTGACTTTGTTCACTCCACCTACGCTGAAGAATTTGTTTCCATTCAGTTCTGCTTTCATCATAAGGAAAAGCAGCCTAGCCCAGCAGTTAGTGTTAGGCTAGGGTTGGGAAAATGCAGATCCAAGTCATAAAGGCAAGAGGGAACATGGCAGAAGTGTATAACATTATGCATGGCCTGGATAAAGTGAAGAGAGAGATGTTTTTCTCTCTGTCTCATAATATTAGAACCCCGGGGTCATCTGATGAAGCTAAATGCTGGGAGATTCAAGGGAGGAAGTAGGAAGTACTTTACACAATGTGTAGTTAAACTATGGAATTCGCTGCCACCAGATGTGGCAATCTAGACAGGTTTAAAAGGGGATTAGACAAATTCACAGAGGATAGGGCCATCAATGGCCACTAGCCTTGGAAGGTATATGCTTGCATCTAAATCAGAAGGGCCATGCTCCTGAACACCAGGGACTAGGGAGCACCAAGAGAGGGGCGGTTACCCTCTTTGGCTTGCCTCTTTGGCTTCCCAGATGTACCTGGTTGGCCACGGTGTCAGGTAGGATGCTGGACTGGATGGGCCTTGGCCTCATCCAGCAGGGCTTTTCTTATGTTCTTACAAACCTCACTAGATATCCTGAGAGGGTTATCTGTCAGCTTGGCCTACTTTAGAGGGTTGTTGTAGGAGTCTAATTTATTCATTTATTTTATATACCACCTGACTCCAAAGGCTCTAGATGTGGGACAGGGATAACCTAAATAAAATATAATAAAATAAAGTAAAATCATCATCATTGTCGTCTTTGTTAGCCACCCCATAACAAATTGTTTTCTGGGAGGCTCAAAACACAGCATTAAAATGCATAACACACATGAAATCACAACACATTTCTAAAAATACAAAATACAGTAGAGAACAATTAAAAAAAACTTTTTGTAAAGTCATTTCTAAAAATCAAACTTCAAAGGTCTGAGTGAACAGAAAGGTCTTTAAAGGGGTGTGCTAGGTACTTAAAAGATCTGGGCCTCCCCCCCCCTCCGCTGATAATTAAACTCATTAAACTAGATGGACCAAGGGTCATACCAATCAGTAAAAGGCAGAGTCATAGGTCACCAGGAAACTGCACAAGCCTTCATGAAAAGAACATGGGAGCAACTAGGCCTGTGCAGGGAAACCTCCCAGTGGCTTAGGGCTTGACTTGGGAATTGGGAAGGATTTTCCAACAATTTATATTTATATTTTCTGTCTCAGGTATTACCAGCTCTTCCCATAAGACTATACCAGCCCCATGAGGACTGAATGTCACTAAGGCCTTGTGTTACACATGTATCCAGGATTGCTTTTTCACCATCCTTTTTCTCTTTCTGTGTTAGCCAGAGAGAGACCCTCAAAAGGAAGAGTCAAGCCAGCAAATGCCTCCCTTCTAGCTGCACGAATGATGTAATGCAACTGATTACGGGGGATGCAACTCTAGCAAATGGCCCGGAGCCAGTGTTGATAAATGGACAGCGATTACAGCACCACAACCAGCCAGGGTGACTTCTTTCCCAATTACTCAGACATAACATGTTGTTGTTTTAAGAGGCCTCCAAAGGAATCAAAAGGGCTGGAATAAAAGTGGTATTTGAGCCAAATCCTATGGAGATTGGTGGAGAAAAATCCTTATGAAGCTGGAGGTGTTGGCAGAGATGTATCTCCAACTGAACAAGGCAGGGCAAGTGTCCATGGGTCCTGGAGGGAGCCCCACCAGCTGGGTGACAGCTGATTTTGCTGTCCTTCTTGTGCCTCTCTGAAGATGGGGTGGGGCAGGGGCCTACGCCTACCTTCACTTTAGGTCCTGGGGCCAGGGACGTAGCTAGGAGAGAGGGGGCCCGTATCCACCTTTGGGGAGATAATGAAGAAAATAGAGTGGGGTGGATCTGGGGGCCCGGGTTCTTTGAACCCCTCCACTCAGTTATAGCTACACCCCTGCCCAGGGCCCACTCCAATCTTGCTATGCCCTCAGGTGTCAAAGCAGACTCATGAGGCCATTTTTTATTTCCACAAGCCCTTTATGAGCTCTTTGAGTGTGCAGGGCAAGTGGGAAGGGCCCCTTTCCCCCCCGGTCAGCTTGGCCACGGCTGCAGGGGACTCAAAGTGCAGGCTACCTGTGGCATAATGGCCTGGCACCATGTCGGCAGGACGGATGCTCACAGGGGTTCTCCAGTGTGGGTCCCCAGATGTGGAATGTGGGGTTAGGGGAGTTGAAGTCCAACATTATCTGAGGATATTTGAGAACCCCTGGATTCGCAGGAATCAAAGCAGAGCCAAAACCCCAGTCTGAGCCATAGGGCTCTGAAACAAAAGGGCATCTGTTGATCCCTGTGATAAGAGCACTAGAACCCCTGCTAATGGCCTTTATGGCGATAACCCCCCCCCCACACACACACAAAACAAAGAGACATCTTTGGAAGGGGGGGCTCTCTTACATGTATCAGTGGATAAAGAGCCACAGTCCCTATCTAGCCCACCACAATGTCCCTCCCAGTCATGGGTGTCTGTGGGACTTTTCTGGGGAGCCAATACCCCCCCCCCGGAGTATGCCCCATTGAATTCAATGGAGACTGGTTCAAGGGGGGGGCTGCCCTCTCCCCCCCCCTCCTCTGGATACCCATGCTCCCTGTGTCTGGTGCTGGCATTCTCTTGTATTCCTCCTTAGTGTGAACACCTTTGGGATAAAGTTCCAGTTTGCCAATATCCTTGTGAACCCAGGAAGCTGCCATATACTGAATCAGACCCTTGTTCCGGTATTGTCCACAGAGAACTGGCAGTGGCTTCTCCAAGGATATAGGCAGGAGTCTCTATCTGGAGATGCTGCCAGGGTGGGAAGGGAATTTGGAACGTTCTGTATGCAAGCGGGTAGGTGCCCTTCCCAAAGTGGCCTCACTCATCCCCGGAGGAGAATGGCTTGCGGTGCTCACATGTGGTTTCCCATTCAAATGCAAACCAGGGCAGACCCTGCTTAGCAAAGGGGACAAGCCGGGCTTGCTATCACAAGACCAGCTCTCCTCCCATCTTCCGTACTGAGCACAGTATTCCGAGCAAGGTCCAAACAGAAGAGTGTAGGGGATGGGGATGATGGGTGCTGTAGTCCAGCAACATCTGGGGACTGGGGACCCCTGCTGGCATAACAACTAGAGATTTATTATGGCATGAAGGTTGCATAAACGAGTCTGACTCTGCTTCATCACGCGCCTTGACGAAACAGATGAGGGGTCTCCCCTGTTTTTCAAGCCGGGGCAACCCTGAGTGGCCCACGGGGTGCCCACTGGAGGGCATGCTTTGCCTTCCTGGCGATCGGTTTCTGCTGGTAGACAGCGAATAAGCAGAACTGAAAAGCAATCTGGGTTGCCTTGCTACGTTACAAAGGACTAAAATAGGTCCTTCGTTAAACTGTTAGTGTTGTTAATGTGTGTGTGTGTTTCGAGGGGGCGGCGTGAAACTCCTCAGATGCATAGTGGGGGGTTGCAGCCGCCCTGCTTGGGGGGGGGGGACTCCGGAGGTCCCCTAAGGACTCGTTGGGTCTCCTTGTTATCCCACCACCGTCATGGGGTCGCCTCTGCTGCCGGCCTCTCCGAAGGCAGACTAGCCTCGCACTCTCCCAGCGCGCCCTTGACGCAAGATGCGCCCCTGTTGGGGAATCCGCGCGTGCGGCAGCAGCTCCTTCCCGCCTCCATCCCCTTCTCCGCAGAGGACTTTGGAAGGACAGGGGTGGGGTGGGGGGGGGGCAACAGGAGGACGGAGGGGGACGGAGGAGGCACCACCTGGGGGGGGGCGGGGCGGTTACACATCAAAAGCTTCAGCGGCGCTCGCGATGCCATTTTTGCCGGCCTCCTCCTTTTTTTATGAATGGAATTCTCCAGTCGGGGCCCGATTACTATGCAGCACTGCGCGCGCGCGCTTGTCCCGGGCCGCCAGGTGATTGGCTGCCGCCGCCCATTGACGTCACCCAGGAGAACGGCGGGCGGAGAGTGGGGTCGCCCGCGTGAGTCACCCGCCGCCAAAGGGGGCTCGACGCTGGATCACTATAACTCTGCCTCTCGCGGAGCAGCCGGCTTCACTCGCCGCAGCTAGCGCGGAGCCCTCCCGAGCAGCCACCCGAGGAGCAGATGCCGCCGCGCTGAGGGAGGCGGCTGCCTTTCTCTCTCCTCCGGCCACCCGATCGGACACAGCAGCGGCAGCAGGACCCCCCACCCGCCGCCGCCCCCCCAGGCAAGAGCCTCCCTCCCCACTGGATGGGCAGCAGCCCCCTCCTCTGGAGCCCCGCGCAAGGTGAGTGGTGCCGCCGCCGCTTCTTTCCCTGCAGGATCGCGCTTGGTATGGTATCCCCGCGCAGGAGCCGGCTTTCTCCGCATCCGCGTCTCTTTTCCAAGGGTGACCGTATAGCCCATTTTTATCGATTGCTTTGAGGCATGCAGAGAGCACTTCTTCAGAAGGAAGCCTCAGCCAGCATCCTGGGGACGGGACCGCAGCGCAGTGGGAGAGCATCTGCTTTGCATGCAGAAGGTCGCAGGCTCACTCCCTGGCTGGCAGCATCTCCGGGCAGCATCTCTCCTGCCTGAAACCTTGGAGAAGCTGCTGCCGGTCAGTGTGGACAATACTGAGCTAAATGGACCCATTGTCTGACTCAGTAAGGCAGCTTATATCTGTATCTTTGTGGAGAAGCAAAAGAGAGGAAGGGGTGTTGAGAAGTGATGGAGCACACCATTCACACCCCAGCCAGCTCTTCCCGCTAGGCAACTGTAAACCTTGCCTCAAGAAGCAAACCAACTCTGTGCTTAGGCATTGGTTTGTAAGGGACAAGTGCTTGCATCTTTCTATGCTCATCATGGGGTAGCAGGACCTCATATAGGGGGAAAAACACATCAAGGAAAGCAAGCAATATTTGCTTCAGCTCTGAAAACAATCAGCATCCAGGGCTGAGATTTCGTGGGCAGGTGCCAGCCGGCAGAAATCTGCAAGCCATCCTTAGATGCCAGAGTAGTAATCAGACTAATGGTCATTTAAGGTGTCATGCTTGTCTTTCAATTTCCATTACTGAGACTGTTTTTCCTTGTAAACTTTGAAACCCAGATTTAAGAGGGGTGTGTGTGTGTGTGTGTGCGCGCGCATCCGTGTGCGCATGTGTTGGAAAGAAAGAATGACCTGCCAGATAAAAAACAGTGATGAAATCCTGAGAAGCTTACGTTGATAAGAGATAACGGTAGGACGTAGTCTGCTATCCTTTATCAATGGCTTTATTTGAGAAAAAGCAGGCCAACAATAGCAGTCATAGCTAGAAATATCCTACCCAGAGACCACTGATAACAAGCACACAGCAATCATGTGGCAAATGTGTGAAATCTACCTTGCCATTGTTCTCCCCAGCTTTGGGCTTGGGGGGGGGGCAGCCAATTTGCCTCTGCCTTGAATTCTAGCACCAGAAAAGCTGAAGTCAAAACAAAGACTCCCTCCTCGCCCGGCCGTGAGCTCCCCGCCACTCAGACACTCACATATGTATGCATGCAGGTTCCCATCCTGTCTCCAAGGGAGCTAAGGGGTGTTCTTGTTGTCCTCACAGGTCACAGGCAGGCACCATGAAAGAGGAAGTGCCCTCAAATGCCAGCGAAGAGAGTCAGGGCTGGTTTCTTCCCGACAACGTCAGCCGCAACTCCTTGTATCTCTCGGAGGCTCCTCCTCTTCCCTTGAATCCTTGGGATGTAGTACTTTGCATTTCCGGGACCATCATCTCCTGCGAGAATGCCATTGTAGTGGCCATCATCTTTTACACCCCTGCCTTCCGGACTCCGATGTTCCTGCTGATCGGGAGCCTGGCCACAGCCGACCTCCTAGCTGGCTTGGGCCTCATCTTCCACTTTGCCTTCATCTACTGCATCCAGTCAGAGGTGGTCAACCTGATCACGGTGGGACTTCTGGTGACCTCCTTCACAGCCAGCGTGGGCAGCCTCCTGGCCATCACCATAGACCGCTACCTGTCCCTCTACAATGCCCTGACCTACTATTCCGAAAGGACCTTCACCAGGACATACATCATGCTCATCCTCACCTGGGGGGTCTCCATCTGCTTCGGCCACTTGCCTGTGATGGGCTGGAACTGCCTGAAGGACGATTCTACCTGCAGCATCGTCAAGCCCTTGACCAAGAACAACCTGATCATCCTCTCCATCTCCTTCTTCATGGTCTTTGCCCTGATGCTGCAACTGTATGTGCAGATCTGCAAGATTGTTTGCCGGCACGCCCATCAGATCGCCCTCCAGAGACACTTCTTGGCCACTTCGCACTACGTCACCACCAGGAAAGGGATCTCCACCTTGGCTGTCATCCTGGGGACCTTTGCTTCTTGCTGGTTGCCTTTTGCCATTTACTGCCTCCTAGGAGATTATACCTACCCAGCCCTCTATACCTACATGACAGTACTTCCCGCTACCTACAATTCCATGATTAACCCTGTGATCTATGCCTTCAGGAACCAAGAAATCCAGAAAGTATTATGGACTATCTGCTGCGGGTGCATCTCCTCCTCCATGCCTTTCCGATCCAGGTCTCCCAGTGATGTATGAATCATCACCCACCCTCCACCCTATCCTGCTCTAAGACTCATTTGCAAATATCCTCCTCCTCCAATCTCTCTCTCTCTCTCTCTCTCTCTCTCTCTCTCTCATTTTGCACAACCCCCTAAAATATTTTGAGAGACATCAACTACGCAACACCTCTTTCTAATTTCCTTTCTGTGTGTGAAACTGCTGTTATCTTTTGATTAATTTTTTCACTTATGGAAGAAAAGAGAAAAATTCATATTTTTTTAATCCATACTTTTAAAAAAGTGTGTGTGTGCATATGTGTATGTGTGTTAGTTACATGTCAGAGATCTGATGTAAATATTTTGTTTTGAAATATTTATAATGCGTTATTTTCTTAAGATAAATGGGAAGAAACCTCAAAACCCTTTGACCTTGCCTTTGAGTTTCTACAGCCTTAATTACCTCAGATCTTCAGAAAATATTTTTCTACACTGAAGAAAAAATCCATTGTATCCCCTTCCATCTTTTATTTTTTACACTGATGGAAGAAGAGAAGAGAGAACCATATTTCTGGTTCAGAAATATGCCAGCTTTCCCAATAAATGTAGGCATTATTTATTTATTTAAATCCACCAGCTTAAAAAAACAACATTTTATCTATTCTGTATTTTGCTGCCCTCTGGTGTTCATTCTATTGTAATACAGATAGAAAGAAAAGGAGAGGAAAAGAAAGATTATTTTGCATGTTCATTAGACAGTATTAACACATGGGATGTATAGCTATATTAAGATATCAACAATGTGAGTAGGGAAGAGATTACTTTTATGCTAAAGTACCTTGGTGGTACTACTCTGGGACAAGTGATTTCAGGATCTCAGTCTAAATGATTGCACTAGGAACTATCCAATTAAATGAGGTTTCTGACTATGAAGAAACAGATGACAATGAACACTCTGGATCTCGTAGTCAGTATCCCAGATCTTTTTTTTTCCTTTTCAAATTTGCACAATCCTGGCAGGATATGAATGTAACTGACACTTTGGAAATCTGAAGTTTTTATTGTATTTGCAGAGAGATACATGGGTTGAAAAGTACTGTATACTTTTGGTTACACCCATCAGGAAAAAATTAATAAAGGTAATTTGTGATACATGTGATTGTGTGGTTTGTACACTGAATATTTATCTGTCTGTCTGAAATATTTATATCTCTCTACCCTGCTTTGAGCACTTTTGTTACAAGGCATTATAAAAACATTCATAGTCTTAAGTAATATCATAGCACCCCTCCACTGCAATAGTGCTCAGGGTGAGTCATAACAATAAAACAATATAAAATGCATATTAAAACTAGACTCAATTAATAACAGATTTACACATCAAAAATCCACAATTTTGCAGCTGGGGATGATGGGAGTTGTAGTTCAGCAATGGGGTTCTCAACTTGTGGCCCTCCAGATATTGCTGAACGACAACTCCCAAAATCCCCAGCTGCAAAATTGTGGCTGGGGGTGATGGGAGTTGTAATTCAGCAACGTCTGGAGCATCACAGGTTGGGAACCCCTCAACTAGAAGAATGCCTTCTACACACAAGAACGTATATTTTTTTAAGCCTCTCTAAAAAGATAAGCCTTTAACTGATGCAGGAGCTACCTGCAACAGACATCCTGAAGTATAGCTAAGACTATGCACTGTTCTTCATCATCCCACTCAAAATACTGCAGTGCTTGGTTCCTGGGTTGTAGTCTCCTTGGGAAAAGAAGCTATTTTGCCTATGAATGCTGATCAAAGGCTCATCCAAGACAGACAATTGTGAAGGATTTTGAGGTGGGGGGGGGATTGAGGGAAGGGGACTAGGGTTGCCAACATTTCATTGCCAGAATGAGGGACACAAGTTTGTGGGGGCTGGCTGGGGGGCTGGGAAGTGAATGCAGTGGTAATCAAGAGCCTGGATATCATTGACATATATGTAATTGAATTATATGCTATTGAATAAATGAGGGACAAATGCTGTCCTCAGAGGGACCAACATTTCAGCCCTGAAATGAGGGACATCCTGTGTAATGAGGGACAGTTGGCAACCCTAAGGGGGACAGAAACGGCAAAGTGCATTTGTGGGTGGGTGAGCTGTGTCCCATATATTAGATTTCTGAAACAGAAATGGGGCAGTGGGGGGGGGGTTGAGGAGGGACTTGCCCACACTGTCCCCCGCCCCCCCCCCGTCTGTCCTTGTCTGAAATATACCTCTCAGATTATGCACCACTCATCCTTCCCACCCAATATTGCTCTGCTTAGTTAAGATTTAAGATTGCTGCAAACTCCTGGGACAGGAGTCCTATAATTCTGCAAGGCAACATGGGCAATCATCAGCTGTAGAAATATTTAAAATAGGATAACAAAAGGTTGCTTGTGCAGCCAGGCTGACCCTGGGCTAAACTGTTACGGGACAGATGGAGGGAATTCCTTGGGCAATGCCACTGTCTTTTGGGCAACGGGCTATAACTTGGGCCCCCAGATGTGGTCAGACTCCCATCCATGGCTTTTGGCCATTTGGGCTGGGGATGATGGGAAACAGTGGTGACTATATAGAATAACTATGGAAAGGGTGGTAAAGGACACGATTAGGGCAGTGAGGATTTTGCTATGCATTAAATACTTATAGAGGCAAGGTCATTAACGATGTTTGCTTATTTCCTTTATTAATGAAGCTTGCTGGACATTTTCAAACTTATTCAGACAGTGAGCCAGATTCTGTTTAGAAAACATTGCCTTTTGGGGTCAGGACAAACCTTCCAGTCACTTTCCAGGCTAGTTTACATTGACTGTCGTAACAGAGGAAGCTGCCATATACTGAGTCAGACGACTGGTCCATCTAACTCAGTATTATCTACACAGACTTGCAGCGGCTTCTCCCAGGTTGCAGTCAGGAGTCTCTCTTAGCCCTATCTTGGAGAAGCCAGGGAGGGAACTTGGAACCTTCTGCTCTTCCCAGAGCGGCTCCATCCCCTGAGGGGAATATCTTCCAGTGCTCACACTTCTAGTCTCCCATTCATATGCAACCAGGGCGGACCCTGCTTAGCTAAGGGGCAAGTCATGCTTGCTACCACAAGACCAGCTCTCATGGTCTGTTCAAGACCATGTAGAATGAAAGACAGGAGTAGGGAACAAAGTCAGTACCAAGCCAGCTGAAATCTGCAGGGGAGATGACCCAGCACCCCTCTGCACACATGGTCTCACCCAGCCCACTTCCTGGCCAGAAAGGAAGCGAAGGGGTTGGCCTGGCTCTTGGGAGGCTGGAGGAGTCTCCCACCTACCTGGCTACACTGGCTTCTGCTGCTTGTTCTGTGGCAGAGGAGTGAGTGAATGAGGCTTCTTGAAACAATAAATGCCTTTTAAAATGATCAATCCAAGCTATAGGACCAGAGTATACTATGACTGTGTTATCTGGCACTTTGCTGTAAATTTTATTTATTTATAAAAGAAAAATAAATAAACTTTACAGCAAGTGTAATTTGTTTGTTATTTCTCTTTGTAAACCGCCCTGAGACATTTTTGGAAGGGCGGTATAGAAATCGAATTATATTAATATTATTATTATTATTATTATTATTATTATTATTAAGTGTCAGATAAGAAGTTCCAGTCTGGTGGATGGGGGAGGGTAATATTTTGTGGGGATTACCTGCCACCCCTTGGAGTCACCCCTGATGGGAGTGGTAGTCCAATAACACCCACGTTTGAGAACCTCTGTTGCATTCTTCTGGAACACGACTGCTCTATGATTTTGCAAACGAAGGAGAACTTGGTGACTGGGGCATATTAATCAGAAAGGAAAGCTGTGCTTCCCAATGATAACCAGCATAGATACGGTACAGACACACACAGGTGCACCACCGTTCACCTCTGCTGCCACCTCTTCCCCCACACTCCCTGAAATGGAAAACAAGGAGGGGGACGGAGCAGAGGTGTGGAGGAAAGCGTCTGCTCAGGGGCCGAGCTTCTGATGGCTGTAAAAGTGGTCAAGGAGGCCTCCAGTGCCACCTGGGTGGCTTCTGGGAGCACCTCGCCAGCCCCTTCTCCTCCCTGCTTGCTACTTACCGCCACAGATACCGGCAGCCTCTTTCCTGTGGCAGCAGCGGGCTCCCTGACCCAGCAGCCTGCAGGAAGGCTGCGCACACACACACACACACACACGCCGCTCTGTTGGCCTCTGTGCATGAGTAGCAGCCCTTTGAGTGGCACCATTGTTTGAGCGTCACACGTCTCCCTCCATGGGTGGAACGAGGGTGCCACAGCTTGCCTTAAACTGCAGATTCTGGGCCTCCACTAAAGGATGCACATTGAGAGTTAATGTGGTTTACCAATTATAAATGTTTCCCACTCTGGCTGGGATAAACCCATTTGGATTCACTGCCCCAGGCACCAAAACACCCGGGGCCATCTCTGGTGGGCTATGCAGATTCTCGCGGCACATTCTAAAGCAGCACTGGAAAGCAACTGTGCAAGCATGCGTGGAGGTGCCACTTTTCATGCCTTGGAGAGCCCAGAGGAGCCCTCGGGGTATGTCCACGCCATCTCATTTTTGTACAATCAAAGATTGGAAGGAGGGAGAAAAACTGATGCTGTCTGCATCTCCTGCTCTCTGCAACCCATTATCCTTGTTTTATGTTTCCCTTCCTGATTTTCTTTGGGCTGGAAGCTCGTACTTCTAGTGTGGGAAGAGAGGTCAGTACCAGGCCAGCTGAAATCTGCTGAGGAGATGACCCTGCACCCCCATGCACACATCGTCTCACCCAGCCCAGTTTCTGCTGGGGAGGGGGGAGAGCTCAGTAGCAAGCCAGGTGAACTCTGCAGGGGAGATGACACATGGTCTCACCCTGCCCAGTTCCTGGCCAGGAAGGAAGCAAAGGGGTTGGCCTGGCTCCTGGGAGGCTGGAGGAGTCTCCCATCTACCTGGAGCCACTGGCTTCTGCTGCTTGTTGTAGGGTAGAGGAGTGAGTGCATGAGACTTTAACCAATAGAGGCCTTCTGAAATAATTAATTCACTTTAATATTCGATGCCTATTTTGTCTGCTGTCCCAGTCTGGTGGGTGGGAGAGTAAAAGGGGGAGTGGGAAGTATTTAGGGAGCATCTAAAGTCACTCTCCCGCCTCACTGTTCCGCACTAGGGCGACAGCTCCAAAGAGGGCTAACCATAACTTCTCTAGCAAAGAAAAGAAGACTCTGCTTCCTTGGGGTCCTTGGTCCCACCAGGCAAAGCCCTGGAAATGACCGTGACAAAGGAGGAGAAAGGAAAGGTTACTGTCTCTGCCAGGTGATGCCACACTCGGGTCTCTGAGAGGGAGCTTTTTAGTCTTGGCCTGTTGTAGGCTTGAAAGGCAACAAGGTCTTTCCGCTTCTTACTGACAAGGAAAAAGAAGCAAAAAAAGAAAGGGGAGGGGAGGCAGCGCTCTGGATTCCAGAGAAAGATGAGGAAATAAGCCTCAGGTGATCATAACAGACATCAATCAAATACACAGAAGAAAAGGTGAAAGGAGCCTCACAGAACTGGTGCTTCTTCAGATGTTTGCAGAGCATTACAGACAATGCTGATCTGGTGTGCAGAGGGAGAGATGGGCCATATGCTGGCTCTCCCTCCCTCCCCCTCTATCATTCTTCCCCACTCCCCCCCCCAGGTTTTTCTATACATGGCCCAGACACCAATAGTGAAAATTGGTGCTCATTTATTAAATGTTTGGCTGCATTTCAGGGTTAATTATCCAAAGAAACATGGTTACATGCAGCTCTAGCTTGTCCACTAGGCAGATCTAGGTGGTTGCTTAGGGTGCCAATGCTTGGGGTGGGGGGGCATTAGCAGTGCCAGAATATTTGCACTGCCAGTTAGTCTCTCTCTCCCTCTCGTATTGCACCCCTGAAGTCCTACAAAGTGGGGTAAGAATGGAAGATGCAATACTGTGCCCTGCTCCCCAAAGGGCCCCCACATTCTGCAGTCAAAAATACACAGTCTTCTCAGCTCATTACATCCTGGCCTTGAATGTGAATTGCTTGCCTCAGTGTTCATTTCCAAACAGAAATGGTCACAGGCTGGATCTCCAAATTAACAGCAGCATCTTTTCATTTCTGAAGGGTTAGAGTTTTGCCCCCATAACAGACTGGGAACTCTCTCCCACTGTATCCTCAGGTCAGCACAGGCTAGTCATTTGCCGGTCATCTGTGCTGGCTGCTTTCTTCCTACCTTGTTCCAAGCTGCGGACTGAATCTGGGTGGGGCGTGCTTGTCCTCCACAGCTGGGGCTGGACAGATGTGCAAGCTCGCTGCCTCCTACCTTGTTTCACACTCACGATCAAAAACCAAGAGCGTGCTCAGGTCCCAGAACTGGCCAGGACCCTTGTCCTACACAGCTAATGCTCATGTGAACTGCCTTAGTCTCTAAAAATGGATACAGCAGAGGCAATAAAACAGAACCAGGGCATTTTTTCTTTTTAATTATGCCTGTACAAATCACCAGATAAAAGAAGCTACATTGCAAAATAAAAGGCCTGGGCAAAGAAGAAAGTCTTTGAGAAGAGCAAGGAGGACATCAGGTGAACTTCATGGAAAGGCACCATATCTTGGAGGCAAAGTGCACTAACAGAGGGGCACCTAGGTAATTTTGGAGCCTGGACCTAAAGGTCTTTGGAGCCTACCCTCCCACCCCCACTCCCACACAAGTTAAGCATAATCGCCCAACACCACAGCTGCTCAGCTCCGGCCCTCCTGCAGATATTGGCTTACAACTCCCATAATCCTTCACTATTGGCCACTGTGGCTGGGGATTACGGGAGCTGTAGTCCAAAAGCAGCTGGGGGGGGGCAAACATTGAGCAGCCCGTGACCCACGCAGTATTTTTAACATGTGGGTTCCTGAGGGCACAGACAGCAACGGAACTCACAAGAATGTAAGAATATAAAACAGGCATATTTATGCAGATATGCAGTAGCAGAAACATTTCAACACACAACTTAACTTCATTTAACACATGACTCCCCACCCCACCTATTTCTTTCCCCACTCCACCCTCGATGTCTCTAAAGCAGAGGTCACACTCCGGCGGCCGCCCAGCACAGGTCACAGTCATGCTCGGCTCGGGGGGACCCCACCATCCCAGACAGACTAAAGAGGATTTGGGGATGCCCGGGGGTGTGGAGGCCCTGGACCTCCACCCAGAAGTCTAGGGGTAAGAGTGCCTCTGGGCACTAAAAACCCTAGGTCAGGTTGTCTGGTCAGGCCAGGGGCTGAGGAACCATTAACTGGAATGAACCCAGCACTGCAAGACCTCTTCTTCATGGGCCACAGTAAGAGAGATAATACCTCAGACAAAGACTTCATAGGTTCCCGGAAAATGCTATACTATGTGGTGTTATCTTTGTGACCACCAGCTCTTATTACACCCTGAATCATCAACACATTGCTCTTCTGGACAAAAGCCTTTAAAAAAATTAAAATTCATTCATTCATTCAGTTTCTATACTGCCCTTCCAAAAATGGCTCAGGGCAGTTTACACAGAGAAATAATAAATAAATAAGACGGCTCCCTGTCCCCAAAGGGCTCACAGTCTAAAAACAACAAATCACACAATAAATCAATAAATCACACATGATCATTCTTGCTTTCCCAATTTCGGATCTCAAAAATGCCCCCACAAAGAACACAATAGTCAGTCCAAACATGGCTAAATGGCGGAGAAAGCCTGGAAAGCCATGTGCTCGAAAATTCAGTGCAGGGAGACCAGGTTCTTCTGACCTCCTCCTTCATCAGTGCTCTGGACGTCGGGTATTTTTTGTTCTTTTCAGACAGGACAGCTGATCCAAGTTGGAGAAGCTCCAGTCCTTCAGATCAGAGCAAACTGTTCAGGGCTAGATTAGAAACCAATCACCACCCCTGTGTTCAAAAAGTACTTTCCAATGGGAAGAGAGAAGAAAAGCAGAGAAAGAAAGCAGCACTTCCCGAAGAAGAGGCATGCTAAATGCCAAACAAATTTCTTCCTCTTCCTCTTCCTCTCTCTCTTTCTTTGAATTAAAGGGGAGGCAGCTTGTCAGCCGGCTCCCCTGATGAGGAGTTCGGCCTGCACCCCTTTTAAATCAAGAGTCTTAGGCATGTCTAGCCCTCTGCCTGCTCCTAAGCAAAGTTCAGAGCCCTAACAACTATGAACTTCAACAGTTTCACCTGTATTTGCCTAAATAGAAGATGACCCCCTTATAAAATAGAGGCTAGATACAGGTTATACAGTTAGGGAAATAAGTATTTGATCCCCTGCTGATTTTGTCCGTTTGCCCTCTGACACAGAAATGACCAGGCTATAATTGGAATGGTAGGTTTATTGTAGCTGTGAGAGACAGAATAACAACAAACAAACCCTCAAAAGCCCAGTGCCCAAAAGTCAGCGATGGATTTGCAGTGTAGTGAGGGAAATAAGTATTCGATCCCTTCACAAAAGATGTCTTAGTACTTGGTGGCAAAACCCTTGTTGGCAATCACAGAGGTCAGACGTTTCTTGTAGTTGCCCACCAGGTTTGCACACAACCCAGGAGGGATGTTGTCCCACTCCTCTTTGCAGATCCTCTCCAAGTCAGAAAGGTTTCGAGGCTGATGTTTGGCAACCCGAACCTTCAGCTCCCTCCACAGATTTTCTATGGGATTAAGGTCTGGAGACTGGCTAGGCCACTCCAGGACCTTCATGTGCTTCTTCTTGAGCCACTCCTTTGTTGCCTTGGCTGTGTGTTTTGGGTCATTGTCATGCTGGAATACCCATCCACGACCCATTCTCAATGCCCTGGCTGAAGGAAGGAGGTGCTCACCCAAGATCTGACGGTACATGGTCCCATCCATCGTCCCTTCGATGCGGTGAAGGTGTCCTGTACCCTTAGCAGAAAAACACCCCCAAAGCATAATGTGTCCACCTCCATGTTTGACGGTGGGGATGGTGTTCTTGGGCTCATAGGCAGCATTCCTCCTCCTCCACACATGGTGAGTTGAGTTGATGCCAAAGAGCTCGATTTTGGTCTCATCTGACCACAACACTTTCTCCCAGATCTCCTCTGGATCATTCAGATGTGCATTGGCAAACTGCAGATGGGCCTGTACATGTGCTGCCTTGAGCAAGGGGACCTTGCGGGCACTGCAAGATTTCAGTCCTTCACGGCGTAGTGTGTTACCAATTGTTTTCTTGGTGACTATGGTCCCAGCTGCCCTGAGATCATTGACAAGTTCCCCCCGTGTAGTTCTGGGCTGCTTTGTCACCGTTCTCATGATCATTGCAACTGCACGAGGTGAGATCTTGCATGGAGCCCCAGACCGAGGGAGATTGACAGTTGTTTTGTGTTTCTTCCATTTGTGAGTTATCGTGCCAACTGAACAGTAGTCACCTTCTCACCAAGCTGCTTGGTGATAGTCTTGTAGCCCAGTCCAGCCTTGTGCAGGTCTACAACCTTGTCCCTGACATCCTTCGACAGCTCTTTGGTCTTGGACATGGTGGTGAGTTTGGAAGCTGAGTGATTGCTTGCTTCTATGGACAGGTGTCTTTTATACAGGTACTGTAACAAGCTGGGATTAGGAGCACTCCCTTACAGAGGGTGTTCCTCATCTCAGCTCGTTACCTGCATATAGTGAAAAGACACCTGGGAGCCTGAAATCTTGCTGGTTGATAGGGGATCGAATACTTATTTCCCTCACTACAATGCAAATCCATCGCTGACTTTTGGGCACTGGGCTTTTGAGGGTTTGCTTGTTGTTATTCTGTTTCTCACAGCTACAATAAACCTACCATTCCAATTATAGCCTGGTCATTTCTGTGTCAGAGGGCAAACGGACAAAATCAGCAGGGGATCGAATACTTATTTCCCTCACTGTATCTGTATTTACCCAAAAGGAACAGCACTTTGAAAATAAGACTATAATTTATTTAGCAAATTGATTGACCACCTGACTTCTTTAAACTCGAGGTGGTTTACATGAATCAAAACAAAGAAGACAAGGGGGGGGGAGGAGAAAGAAAAGGGAAAAAGAAAAAGACTCTCCCCCCCCCACACACACACGTTAAAAACTAAAAGCCTGGCAAAATATAGAGGTTTTCAGGGGCTTCTTAAAGGACAGGGGGCATTGCGAATCTCAGGAGGCAGAGTGTTCCATAAGGAGGGGGCTACAACAGAGAAGACCCCCCCACGAGCCCAGGCCCGGAACTCTGAGAAGGCCCACCTGAGATGACATCACAAGGCATCTTGGATCCAATAGTCTTGGATTCAGGTAAATATGATACTGCCCTCTCTTTTGTTTTCTGGCAATATCTTTCTTGCCTAAAGCACTTCAGGAAGAGAAGATGGACAGCAAGACAGATTTGTTTATGTGCCTGGCTTGCCAACTCTGACTGGCACTATTCCTAAAGATATTCCCTCCCATATTTTTCACCATATCGAGTCATCAAAATCTCCAGGATTGTGTTCAATATTTATTCTCCATTTCTGTACTGCCCTTTGTCCCAGGGTGGTGAGCAACAAATTAAAAACAGCAGATTATATCCGCCCCCCATTAAAAACAGCAGATAAAACCACCATAAACATTTTTTTTAAAAAAACCCCACTAAAATAACAAATCACTGACAACAAGCAGGGGAATCAGAGGGGAGCTAGTCCTTAACCAAAAGTCTGAATAAAAAAGACAGTCTTCAATGTCCTCTGAAAGAATGGGAGTGAGGGAACCAAGAGGATCTCATCTGAGCGGGAGTTCCACAGCCTGGGGGCAACCACCAAGAAGGCCCTGTCTTGCATGCTAGACAAGCAGGCTTCAGCGGGTGATGGCATGTGGAACAGAGACCTCCCAGCTGGCCTAGTAAGGCATATAGATGAAGCTGAAATCAGGTGGTGCTTAAGGTACCGGGGCCCGAGTTGTTAAGGGCTTTAAAGGTAATAGCCAGAACCTTGAACTGCAATCACTGGGAGATTGGTGCCATTTGCTGGAGACTCCAAGTGAGTCTCGGAGATTTGGCAACCCTAGCTCTCAAGCATCCAGAACAGCGGTTCCCATCAGGGGTACTTGAAGGGCTTCCAGGGGGTACTCAAGAGTCCTTCTGCCTCTTCACCATTTGTGCTCTGTCTGAGGATCACCAGCTTGGAGCTGTGTCCTCAGCGATATGTCTGCTTCAGAAGGGGAGGGAGGAGGTGACCCAGGGGTGTATCTAGGGTGGGGCAGGCAGGGCACCTGCCCCAGGCGCCACTTGAAAGGGGGCGCCATTTTTAACATTAAATTTTTTTTAAAAAAAATGGCTGCCAAAAACAAAATGGCCACAGTGCATGCTCAAATGGCCTCTGTAAGGCCCTAGGCCATGCCAGGCCTCACAGAGGCCATTTGAGCATGCGCAGTGACCATTTTGTTTTCAATGGCCATTTAAAAAATATATATATTTTTTAAAATGGCCACCGCACATGCCCAAATGGTCCCTGTGAGGCCCTAGAGGCCAGCGAGGGAGGGGGAACCTTTGTATACCCCTCCATGGCCTTTAGGAAGCCCCCCAAAGGGGCTACAGGTAATTTTTTTAAAAAAAATTAATATAATATAAGTCACTGTACACATATTCATATATGTGACTTGCATGTGACCTTCAGACTTGTATTTTTCAGCTGATATTATGGTAAAGTTATCTGAAAGATGAGTGTCAGATGTTTGGACACGGGGTGCAATTTCAGTGCTTGCCCTAGGCGCTATTTTAGCTAGATATGCCTCTGAGGTGACCCTCCTCCTCCTCTGCACCCGATTGGCTGGTTGCATGCTGAACCTCAGGGTGCTCCTCCCCTCAGCCTGACTGCCCATCTTCAGAAAATCAGCACTGAGTACTCCCATTGAAATTGATAGGATGAGTGAATTTGTCCCATTAATTTCAAGAAGACGGTTTATGAGGTGCTTAGTCTAGATGTGAGCCAGTGACTGTAGTAGCACTCATGGCCACACTAGAGGCCCATTCACGCATTACGTTCAACGCTTGTACCATGTACACAGGTACAGAGCTGTACACAAGTTCATACACTGTGCTGAACTCAGGTACAGAACTTCCCATCTACACCATACATGGGAAAGCCCAATATCTAGGTCAGGGATTCTCAACGTGTGGGTCCCCAGATGTAATTGGACGTCAACTCCCATAATTCCCAACCAAAGACCACTGGGGCTGGGGATTATGGGAGTTGAAGTCCAATTACATCTGGGGACCCACACATTGAGAAACCCTGATCTAGGTCCACCCTGCTGAAAGAAGAGCCTCCTCATCTCGGACAGCTTTTAAAAACTCTTTAAAGACGCATCTGCTCACCCAGGCTTTTAATTAAATATTGTTTTAATAGTTTTAATACTGTTTTAAAATATTATTTTAAATTTTTGAAACTGTTGTAACATTTTAACTTTTTTATTGTTCTTTTAACTAATTTTTTACTTTTTCTGGTTTAACTTTGTTGTAAACTGCCCAGACACGCAGGTTTTGGGCGGTATAAAAATATGTAAAATAAAACACAACAAAACACAGGTACAGTCATTCACACAAACACATGTGCAAGTATACAGACATCTGTACACTTGTACAGAATAATGTCTGAATCAGGCTTAAGTTACTCATAAGCAGTCTTATTGAATTGAATGGGATAACTTTACTTGTCCAATTAATGATAGTGCAAGTACTAATAATGAGCAAAGAGGCACCTTTTAAAAAGTGGCAATTCTCTTTATTTAGCAGGGGGAGAGCAACTGGCCCTATCCATTCCCAGGGGATGGATAAGGCCAGTTGCTCTCCCCCTGCTAAATAAAGCAAATCACCACTTTTTAAAAAGGTGCCTCTTCCTCCAGCGGCTGTTGCTGGTGTCTATCTTATGTTTATTTTTTAGATTGTGAGCCCTTTGGGGACAGAGAGCTGTCTTTATTCATTCATTCATTCATTTATTTGTAAACTGCTTTGGGAACTTTTGTTGAAAAGGTATATACATACATGTAGCAAAATAATTATCAGGATCATCCAACACAGATTAGAGCCCTAT
This sequence comes from Hemicordylus capensis, assembly GCF_027244095.1. Taxonomy (NCBI): domain Eukaryota; kingdom Metazoa; phylum Chordata; class Lepidosauria; order Squamata; family Cordylidae; genus Hemicordylus; species Hemicordylus capensis. The sequence continues at coordinate 12,382,454 of NC_069663.1, forward strand.
GTGGAAAGGGAAATGCCTGGTGTTCAAGCTGGTTTCAGAAAAGACCAAGGAACAAGTGACATCATTACTGATGCACGCTGGATAATTGAGAAAGCCAAAGAATACCAGAAAGAAGTCAATATGTGCTTTATTGACTACATAAAAACCTTCGATTGAGTTAACCATGTCAAGTTGTGGAATATCCTTAGGAAAATGGGCGTCCCAGAACATCTCATTGTTCTCATGAGAAACAATGAGAAATTCCCATTGTTCTCATGAGAAACCTATAAACAGAACAGGAAGCCACAGTCCAAGACACGGCTGTATACTTTCTCCTTATTTATTCAGTGTATATGCTGAACATATACTGTGAGAAGCTGGACTGGAAGAAGATGAGCATGATTTTCAAGTTGGAGGAAGAAACATCAATAACTTATGCTACGTTGATAGTTATGCTAACTTATGCTACTTATGCTACTTTGATAGGTGAGAATGCAGATGATCTACAAGCTCTAGTAATGAAAGTCAAGGAGCACAGTGTAAAAACTGGACTATGACTAAATGTAAACAAGACTAAACTAATGACAATGGGTATAGCAACCAGCCTCAGAATTAATAATGAAGACATTGAAGAGGTGGATAGCTTCTGTCTTTTAGGGATCATCAACAGTAAAGGATCCAGCAGTCAAGAAACACGCTGAAGACTAGCACTTGGTAGGGTTGCAATGAAGGCCTTGGAAAGGATATTTAGATGACATGGCGTGTCTATACCTACAAAAATTAGAACCATTCAGATTAGAAGAAGCGAGATGGGGAAAGTATTGACGCTTTTGAACTTTGGTGCTGGAGAAGACTTTTGAGGATACCATGGACAGCCAGGAAAACAAACAAATGGATCATAGAACAAATCAATCCAGAATTTTCACTCGAGGCACAAATGACCAGGCTCAAACTATCATACTTTGGAGACACTATGCGAAGACCCAGCTCCCTCAAGAAGTCCATAATGCTGGGGAAAGTTGAAGGAAAGAGAAGAGGACGACCAGCAGCAAGGTGGATGGACTTGATTACGAAAGCAAAGAATGCACCACGGAGAGACCTTAAAGGCAAAGTTGGACAGATCATCCTGGAGAGAATCTATCTATGTAGTCACTAAAGTCGACACTGACTTGACGGCAATCAATTAATCAATCCATCCATCCATCCTTATGAGTAACTTAGTCTCGATGTGAGCCAGTGTCTGGAATAGCCTGTTTCATAACTGTAACATTTAAAATTGTGTGTACACAAAGTATGCAAAAGAAGGGATACACCTGTTTTAAAAAAGGTCAGGAATCCTTGAACTAGAACATTTAACAGAACTCTGGTTGCTGGTGAAATATTTCATATGTACAAGCTGAAAAGGAAGCAACAGAAGGAATCTTAAATCTTACAGCCATGCTCAAGTGAGAAACACATCCGCAAATGTAGGTCTGATCTGGAGTTTCGAATATTAGCCCCCTGACTGATTAGACTATTCTGGGCAGCCGTGGGAGTGGATCATCAGGCCTTTCTTTGGGGACGAAAAGGCCCTATTCCAGCTCCAAGCAAAAAGCTTGCCTTGGAAGTAGTAGGGAGGGAAAGGAGTTGAGGGCTTGCCTAATTGCGATGCCGCTGGATGGATCTGACCCTTCCGCATGCAAGCGGCCTCTGACAAGCTCTCGGCTCTAAGCCTTCGGCACAGAGGAGCTGGCCTTTGTTAAGCACTGGAGCCTTCTGCCAAGGCACGGTGCTGCCAGACAGCAAAAGCTGGAGTTTGTATTTCCTCTGGCAGCCTGTGGCTATTTGCAGGCAGGTTGGGGGCGGGAGGGGGCGAGCCAGAAACAAAGCCACCCTTGGCTTAACGGCCCTTTCTGCTTCCTCACCAGCTGTGGAGTCAACAGTAAAAATGTCAGCCATTTCTGAGCGCTCAGCCCGGCTTGCCTCAAAGGTCTACAACATCACAACAGGGCAGGAAGTGGGGATTATTTGGGGGATCATTTGGGCCTTTGAAGGGGGAACCAACATTGCTTTCTGCTTCACAACAGCCACTGTCCGGCTTGCACCCCTGGACGCCTGAAGACCGCATCCTGCCAACAGCAGAAGTGACACTGGCAACCCACGTGTGCTGGGGAGAGGCAGCTCTGTCAACACTGATCGGAGCTGGCAGCACCTCCTCTCGCCTCGATCCCAGAGGAAGAATTAAAGGGGGAGAAAAGGAACATGACGTCAACGATGGAGAGGACAGACAATCCCCCCTTGTCCGGAGCTGGCGGGTGGTGCTCACACCACCTTGGAAGGAGAAAATTAAGCCGGTCTTTGGAGACCAGAGTGCCTGTGAAAGCAGCATCTGGAAATGCACAGGCCTAGTGTGTGCAGACACACACTCTGCTGCTCTCAAAGGTTCAGGCCATTGCCTGGCTAGGAAGGCACCGACCCTCCCGGCCTCCCACCCTCTGAGAGTCCCCTGCAGCTGCAGCTGTGAGCAGTTCCTCCCCCCAGAAAATCCGGGGCTAATGGAAGGAAATGTGGGGACCTGTTAACACAGGCAGGCAATTAGGCTTTCCCTCCGGTCCTCTTGGCTCCGGTAAGCAAGTGCAGGGAGACCAAGCTGGACCTGTTAAGAGCAGCATCCAGCGAGAGGCGCTTTGGAAGCCCCCACTGGACAGAACAGCAGCCAGGCATTTGTGCTTTGGGTATAACGGAGGCATGGGCCATTGGGCAAGGGGGGCCAAATGTCCTTGTCCCAGAGGGACAGGGGGCCCACAAGGCTCGGGGTGTGCCCTGCCGCCGCCGCCCTTGCCGTGCCAGGCGCTGGTGTCCTGCAGCTGGGGCGTGTGGCACTTTCTGCTCCAGGGCTTGCTTCCTCCTGCCAGTAGACCGCTCCTTGCCACTGCTCTGCCCCCTGGCCACCACGCAGGAGCCACCGGAGGAGGGGCTGCCTGGCCCTGATCCACCACCACTCCTGCCGGAGGACGGTGACCCCTGGCAGCCCTGCATCTGGTCCAGCGCTGTGCTGTTGCTGGCCACAGTAGCGGCCACCCTTCTGCACTGAAAGGCTCAATGAACAGTGAGTTCAAGAAATGGGGAGAAGGCGGCTTGGGGGGCGGGTTAGGTTGCCCCACCCCTTGCCTCTGACATCAGACACAGGGGGCGTGGCTTGGGGCTCTGGGGCACACAAGCGCTTTGCACGCACGATGGTGATCCCCTGGCTTAACTCTGTCCCCCGGCCACCTCGTCCTCGCCATGGCCCTGGGAGGCTTATATAATTTGCAGCCACCAATTTGCAGGCAGGTCACTAGCCACCTCAGCATAAGCAGACCCAGCATCAAAAGTCAGCCAGCTGCTGGAAATGCATCACCAACCTGACCAACTGGAAGCCCCAGATACTGCGGTTCTTCCACCTCCTCACCTACTCACTCTTTCCCTCGGGGCCCCACCACTGTCCAGAAATGGCTCCACAAGCTATGAGATGGGAATGGTACAGTCCCAACCACCACAGCATCTGCCCTCCAACATTTCACCGAATGAAAACAGGGACTTGCCTCCTGTGAGCGTGTAACGGGTGTGGCCAAGCAACCTAAGAGGCGTGGCATACAATGCATAGGGGGTGTGGCCAATGTGTAGGGAAGCATGGCACAAACATGTAAGGGAGTGGCCAAACAATCTGGGAGTGGGGGCATAGAATATGTAGGGGCATGGCACACAGTTTTTACTACAAGCATGCCAGGAATGCCAATAATATATTATTGTGTTGCACACCACTGCAAGACTCATTGATGCTAACTGGGCAAAGAGGCACCTTTTACCATGGTGATTCTCTTTATTTTAGCAGGGGGAGAGTAACTGGCCCTATCCACCCCCAGCACAGTACTTCCAGTGACTGTTGCTGGTGTCTATCTTATGTTTCGTTTTAGAATGTGAGCCCTTTGGGGACAGGGAGCCATCTTATTTATTTGTTGTTTCTCTTTTTTATTGTTTCTATTTTTGGAAGGGCAGTATAGAAATTGAAATAATAATAATAATAATAATAATAATAATAATAATAATAATAATAATAATTATTATTATTATTATACAAATGTAATAAAGAAAAATATAAGATGGAAAAGCAGATACCAGAGAGCATGGAGAACACATGATTCCAGATGTCCAAAGCAGATAAGCCAAGTTCATACACTCTTACATTTCACAAATTAAACCAGGGATAGACTGATGACATCCATCCTCATCCGAAGAATGACTCCCCTGCAAAACATACACATACTTGACACCTTGCTGAAGACTGGATTCCACCAGCTCTGTGCTGTGCATGGCACACACTGCCCTTTTATGGTGCACCGATCCACATGCAAGGGCACTAGACACCCATTGCGTCCACCCACTTGGAGATTTGATTTCTAGAGACTCTGGGGAGGAAGCCGAATCCTAAAGAATGTCGACACAACCAGCTCCCATGAAGGAGCGGTGGGGGGGGGGCATCCCCATGAGGCAGAAGTAGGGACAAAAAGAGGGACAGGAACAGATTCCAGAAAATACAGACTGCCTCTGGCGAACAGGGAGAGTTGGAGCCAGGGTGATTATATAAAGCTGAAACGTAAGCAAGAAGCACAGTGATGATTTGCAATAGCAGTGATGGGAAAAGCAGCCTTCTTGGCTATGCTGCGTTAATTAACTGAATAGAGCCTTATAGCTTTTACATAATAATGGCTGCAGACACTGTGACCCTTCCATTCTCACAGCCCTCTGACCCCACGTTTGCCATTTCCCCCTTTCTCTATCCTGGTGTGCAGGGATCTGTCAACTGAGGAGGATAATCCGCAACACAAGAAGCTGCTTTATGCCAAGCCAGTCTAGGTAGAATCCATCTTGCAGTGCTCAGTGTTGTCTACACTGAAGGGCAGAAGCTCTTCTAGGTTACAGGCAGGAGTCTTTCGCAGCCCTGCCTGCCTCACTGGAAGTACTGTGGACATATTTCCATGCACAGGATGGCGCTCTAAGGCAGTTTCAGAAAGAACAGAAGACGGGCCCCCTTGGAGAAGAGGATGCTCACCCAAAGAGTGATCCTCCGCCTTTCTGGGCGGCTGCTGCTGCAGAGTGGGAGGAATCCCTGTGGGCCAGATCTGGTCATAAAGGCCTGTACTAGGGGGACTGTACAGAGTATTCAGTTTCAACTGAAGCTTAGGAACATAGGAAGCTGCCATATACTGAGTCAGACCATTTGTCTATCTAGCTCAGTATTGTCTTCACAGACTGGCCGCGGCTTCTCCAAGGTTGCAGGCAGGGATCTCTCTCAGCCCTCTCTTGGAGATGCTGCCAGGGAGGGAACTTGGAACCTTCTGCTGGTCTCAGAGCGGAGGCTCCATCCCCTGAGGGGAATCTCTCACAGTGCTCACACTTCTAGTCTCCCTTTCATATGCAACCAGGGTGGACCCTGCTTAGCTAAGGGGACAAGTCATGCTTGCTACCACAAGACCAGCTCTCTTCTCCGCTTCACACAGTCCAACAATTAGTCAGGGAGCTGCCCTTAGGATTCACGGAGGCCACCACCAGCCCCCGTGCCTTACAATGAAGATCACCGATGTAAAAGTACTTTAAAGCATAAATGGACAACCATTTGCTATTTGATGTAAACATGGCTGCAAAGCCAGGGAGAGCCGGGTGCTGCTGTACAACTAACAGTCAGTGTTTCCTGTAAGAGGGATTCTCAGCTGTTGTTGGCTACAGCCCCCCGCCGTAATCCCCAGCCAAAGACCACTGCAGCTGGGGATTATGGGAGTTGTAGTCAACAACAGCTAGGAAAAACTCTTACAGGGAACACTGCTAACGCCACATGCAAGATCCTCTGCTTTGCCATTCTCCCAAAATGGAGCCGAGTATTTTCAAAATGGCAGCTGGTTATAACAAGCACATTTCATTACACCTCGGGCACCTACACTGAAGTTTTGCCAGTATCATTTTTTTGCCAGTATCAGTACAGTATCATTTTTCCTGGAGATGCTTGGAATTACTGCTGGATGTTCCAGTGGTACTTCAATCTAAATTAACCATCAAATGACAACCAGGTGCAGTTCAGTAGAGGATGAAGCACTAAGTTCCCAGGGAAACTACAATAGTACAGGACATCATTCTTTGGAGCTGAAAGGAATTACCTCTGCCCCAGTTTTCCTCTGTGGATATGGATTGTGAATAATATTTGGGATTTCAACATCCACATTTAATATCCAATCATTTTGCAGGAGCATTGTGGACAGCACCCAACATGCATTTCTCAGCATCTGGCCATATGTGAAAGCTGTCACACAGCAGCAGTCAATATCTGATAGCCTCAGACATCCAGCAACCAACATTTGCTAATACTGGACAGCTGTCATTCAAGAGCAGTCACTATTTTACAGAGCCTAACAATTGACTTGCAATAGCTGAAATATCCCTGGAACAGGTAAAAGAACGACAACAGGTGAGTTTTGGTTCTTGCCAGTGGGCTTCCCAGAGGCATCTGGTGGGCCACTGTGTGAATATAGGGAGCTGCCATATACTGAGTCAGACTCTTGGTCCTTCTGGTTCAATAAAAAAAATCTTGTCCTATTAAAAAAAAAAAAAAAATCTTGTCCTATCTGGGAGATGTCAGGGAGGGAACTGGAAACCTTTTGCAAGCAAGCAAGCAGGTGCTCTTCCCAGAGCAGCCCCAAAGGGGGATATCTTGCAGTGCTCACAGATGTAGTCTCCCATTCAAGTGCAACCAAAGTGGAAATGCAACTTGCTTAGAAAAGGAGACAATTCATGCTTGCTACCACTATACCAGCTCTGTGGTGAAACCTAGTGTGTGAAACAGGATGCTGGACTAGACAGGTCTTATGTCTGATCCAGCAGGACTTTTCTTATGAGTTTCCGATTCTGATGCTGAGTTCTGGGATCAAGAGCCAAATCAGTAGACCTGAGCAGGTGTAGCACTTACCTGTTTTCAAGTTTTTGTTTCAGCTCTAACATTGCTCTGTTTAAGAGAGTATCTATCTGTTTTAAAAGAGGTCTACCCTGCTCTTCTTTGAAGATCCAGGGTGGCGGACATCAGTTGAAAACCGTGGTTACTGTTAACCAACATAACTTAAGCCAACAATCAGTAAGATTAGCACATAACACAATCAGAAGGCAGATTGAAAACCATCATCATAAGAAATTGAACAAAGAACTGGATTATGCGTAGGAGTAACTGGAAAATAACTTGAAATCAGGTGTTTTTAAGGTGCTCTCCTTAAAAGAGAATGGGGCATTCAGATGGGGCTGGAGTGGTAGAGCATCTGCTTTGCATGCAGAAGGTCCCAGGTTCAATCCTTGGCAGCATCTCCAGGTAGGTCTGGGATTGACTGCTGCCTGAAACCCTGGAGAACTGCTGCCGGTCGGAGTAGACAGTACTGATCGACACAGACCAATGGCCTGACTCAATATAAGGCAGCTTCCTCTGTTCCTGTCCAGCTACTTATGAGCCAAAGGGTAAAATGGCCTCCCCCAGCCACTATGACTCTCGCTTAAAGAGAAGGCCTCACTAGCCTTCTGGGGGGTTGCTAGACTTCCAGGAACAGATGTCAGGAGCAAGAGAGTCTAATGTTGCAACTGGTGTCCCAATTTCATGCTTCCTGTGACAGCAGCTAAGAGATACAAGCTGGGCTGTCTAAAGGACGGGCGGGGGCATTGCCAAAGGCTCCATGCTCCAGCACAGCATCAGAGATTCTTCTAGTTCTGGTCTGGGTTGCTCAGGGGTAGAGCACTTGCTTGCATGCAGAAGGCCCCAGGTTCAATCCCTGGCAGCATCTCCAGGTAGGGCTGGGAGAGACGCCCGCCTGGAACCTCAGAGAGCTGCTGCCAATCAGTGTAGACAACTAAGCTAGAAGGACCAGAGGTCTGACACAGTACAAGGCTGCTTTCTATGTCCCTGTTTATTATGGAAGCCACCTAATGGCACAGCAGGGGAATGACTTGATTAGCAAGCCAGAGATTGCCAGTTCGAATCCCCGCTGGTATGTTTCCCAGACTATGGGGAACACCCATATCAGGCAGCAGCGATATAGGAAGGTGCTGAAAGGCATTGTCTTCTACTGCATGGGAGGAAGTAATGGTAAACCACTCCTGTATTCTACCAAGGAAACCACAGGGCTCTGTAGTCGCCAGGAGTCAATACTGACTCAAAGGCACAACCTCGCCTATCATTTATCATGGGGGCAGGGGCACACACACAGCAGAGACTCTTAAAGTTCACAGTGCTATGACAGGCTGACACAGGCGAAGAGTCCAAACCAATACAGGAGTTTTAAAACCAGCCTTCGGCCCTTTCCATTCAAAACAGAAAACACGAATGATGGCACCTTCAAATCTTCAAATGTCCCTCCACCCCTCCTGATGCTGTAGGCTGCCATCAGACTCTCCATCTTTCCTCTGGCCTTCCCGTTTCCAAGCAGCAAAAACACACACAGTAAGAGGCTGCTGTGAAAAGAAATCTCCTGCCAGATGTGACGGATGCACTATCTGTCCTTGGCATCAACGAGTCATAAAACCATCCAGGCCTGGCAAAGCCGAACGGCGCGTAGCACAATGCTATGGGGTGTTTGGAGTGCTTCTTCTCACATGTAGTTCTGTCTTGTGATCTTTTACAACAGTCCTCTCATTTAACATAGCTCAGTGGTAGAACATCTGCTTTGCACGCAGAAGGTCCCGGGTTCAATCCTTGGCGGCAGCATCTCCCAGTAGGGCTTTCAGAGACTCCTGCCTGCAACCTTGGAGAGCTGCTGCCAGTCAGTGCAGACAAGACTGAGCTAGTCGGACCGGTGGTATGACTCGGTATGAGGCCGTTTTTGTGTGTGACTGTTTCAGATAAGGGTTTAAACTTTTAAATGGAAATATCTGGTTTTTATGTTTAATAGTTGTACTTTTAATTTATATTTTAATTGTGCATTATTTTAATTTCACAGACACAGACACAGACACACACACACACACCCAGAAACAAACTTTTTGAAGTTACTCTCACCTGAAGTAAGTTTCCCTCACTGATTTCAAGAAGACTGGACTCTGGGCTGGCAGGAGGGCTTGGAGCACCCCTTGGGAGCCGTCCGAGTCACCCTGCATGAGTACCATCTGCTGCCTTGTGAAGGGCTGTGTGGCCCTTCTGGCTCTGGCTTAGGCTTCTGCGTGGTTAGGGCAGTCTCGTGCAGAGGCCTGTGTGTGTGTCTCGGATGAGAATGCCCCTGTGACTGCAGCCCCTGCAGGATCAGCGTCCTAGAGTAGGGATGTGCACAGAACTGGTTCGGAGGCCCTTTATGGCCTCTGAACTGGTTCGAACTGGGGGTTCCGCCGGTTTGAAGGCAGTTGACTTTAAGGGCAGGGGAGGATGCACTTGCCCCTCCCTCTGCTGGTGCTCCATTTGCAAAGGGATTGTGGGGCAGCAGCTTACCTCCCTGCCACCCCGTTGCCTCCTCAGTCCCTACGTCACCGGAAGTACCCGATACTCCTGTGCGTGTTGGCGCGCACAAGTTGCACTTGCAAGTGTGCACAGGCTCCCCCGCCCAGTTCCGTGCACATCCCTGTCCTAGAGTGGCACCCCTGAGCTCCAGGGCCTCAGAGGACCCACTGAGGATGCCTCAAGAGGCCACCTTCCTACAGCTCACTTGACTATCGTTGCCTCCCTTCCATCAGTCCTGCCTGCAAAATGGGAAGTTGTCCCTACAGGCCAAGGAGAGATCCATCACAAATCTTGGCGCGGGGAGGGGGGCATCCATGAAACAGGAGTCCTATGAAAGATACCTTGATGAGGGGGGCTCTTGGACCTGAATCCCTGTAAACCTTTAATGGATGTGTGGGGTCCACCTGCTCCTATTTTTCTATTTAAACTTTTCTATTTAAACACTCTCTTTTCAAGGACTGCCGAGTGCATCCGATTAACTCTTAGCTGCCACCATCTTGTCAGCAGTGGTGGACAGATGGACCTGCAGCCTCACTTTGCCTATTGTGTTTCTTTTTGCAGTTGGCCATTGCAGCTGGGGATGATGGGAGCTGTAGTCCAACAGCTGGAGAACCTTAGGTTGGCCACCTCTTTCCTAGAACAAGTCAGAAGTTTCCAGGCACAGAAAGCTGACTGATACCAAGTCAGACCAATGGTCCATCTACGTCAGTATTGTCTATAATGTAGTCCCTCTCCAAGGTTACAGGTTGGAATTTCTCCCAGCCCTCCCTGGGAGATGACAGGTATGCAGTAGGGATGTGCACAGAACCGGTTCCATCGACGGGCAGGTCTGCTGGTTTGATAGCGGGGTGTGTGTGCATCTTTAAGGGCGGGGGAGGGTGCACATCCCGTGCCGGCACACACAGGCGTGTGTTACTTCCGGTCACATCCAGTAGACACGGCGACGGGGCGGCAGGGAGGTATGCTGCCACACCGAAGGGCTTTAACAAAACTGAGCGTAGGCAGGAGAAATGCACCCTCCACCACCCTTAAAGATGCCCCCCCCCACCGCTGAACCACCCCGACCTGGTTCCATGCACATCCCTAGCATGCAAGCATGCAGATGCTCTTCCAGAGCAAGGGGAATGTCTTACAGTGCTCACATGTAGTCTCCCATCCAAATGCAAAGTAAGACAATTGATGCTCAACACCACAAGACCAGCTCTCCTCCCCATGTTCAGAGAGGCCGTGTAGCACAGTGATTAGGAGACTGAGCTCTGGATTGACAGTGTCCCAGTTCAAGTCTTGCCTGTGTCATATACTTCCTGGGTAGCCTTAGGCAAGCCACTTCCTCTCAGCCCCGCATCTGCAATATGGACATACTACTACTTCTACTTCTTCTACTTCTACTACTTCTACTACTACTTCTTCATAATTCGATTTCTATACCGCCCTTCAAAAAATGGCTCAGGGCAGTTTACACAGAGAAATAATAAATAAATAAGATGGATACATACTTAAGGTCACAGGAAGCTGCCTTTTACCGAGCGAGGCCCTTGGTCCATCCAGTTCAGTTTTGCATACACTGGCTGGCAGCAGCTCTCCACGGTTTCATGCAGGGGTCTTTCCCAATGCTACCTGGAGCCCTGAGAGGGGTTAGACAGAGCCTCTGCTTGAAGGCAGCATACACCAATGGCCAAATGAGAACACAGCTTCAAAGACCTGGCATCCTGCCTGTCAGCTGTTCAAGGAGCCAGGCTAGCCACTGGACAAGCCAGTTTACAATTTCTTACAGAAAATGTGCTAGAGACTGATGCACCATCAAGAGCTTCCTTGCTCACTAAGACCCTGTGTTGCTCTTCCCTAGACTAGCTCACTTGAAGGAACACCATCCAAGGCAGGGCTGCACAACTTTAGCCCTAGGTGGTGTTGGATTACCACTCCCATCATCCTCAGCCATGGTGGCCAATAGTCAGCCCAGCCCAACATCTGCAGGAGGGCCAAAGTTGTGCAGCCCTGATCCAAGGGAGGGCTTATGTGCACAGACCTTGAGTGAGAAAAGGGGTGTGTGTGTGATTTGCACATGGACAGCCTGGCCCCATCTAAGAACAAAGAGTCTTCCCAATCCTCACGCTGCAGTGTCACTTCCCCCACACACACTGCAAGGTACCCATTATTTCAAAGTAATATGAAGACAACTGTTGATTGGCTAGAAAGAATTTATCATATCTTTGACGTTTACATGGTAAAAATTATCTTTAAGAAACATGTACATTACAAAACGTCCCTCAAGAAAGAAAGAGACTGAAGAGATTACAAAAGCAATATTAAAAGTTTGGATTAAAAACTGCAACCATCAAGAAACATTAAACATACAAACAAGGAGGGCCAAATTCTGCAGGAGGGTGCCAAAAGGAGAGTATCTTACTGATACGAATGGCGCTACTCCCTCCTCACAAAAGATGAACTAGAACTTGGCACCCGACAGTCACGCTGTGGAGAAACGTGTGCGCTACTGGCCTCCTTCTTAAACAAGGGTGCGGTCACGACAGCATTTTCTGTAAGATCAGCTAGCTCAGCTTGGATCTGCACTTAAGGCCAGTTCATACAACCACCGGGTCTTTGGTGACAGCTAATTTCTGGGCACACAGTGGGCCAATTCTCATGACAGACAACTGGATACAGAGGAGCATCCAGCCAGGCTACAAGTCCTGTATGTACTTCTAAGAAAAATCAAGGGAGGAGGAAGTGATTGTGTGCTGGCCACAATCCTGGTAAGATGTCAGCTGCCAACCCACATTGTGTTCCCAATACACATTGTGCATTGAGGATGCCTCTGAATACCATCTGCAGGGGAGCAACACCAGGAGAGAGGGCATGCCTTCATCTCTTGCCTGTGGGCTTCCCAGAGGCATCAGATGGGCCACTGTGGGAAACAGGGTGCTGGACTGGATGGGCTTCCTTGGGCCTGATCCAGCAGGGCTGTTCTGATGAGGAGCACGTCCCATGCTGTACTGACCAGACTGCGGTTGGCACACCACCACTTCCCCCTCCCCCACCAGCTGTCAGTCATGAGAACCAGACCAGTATGTTCTGAATGAATAAATCTGCCTGGCCACGTACCTCCTCACCAGCATGTGAAAACTCACATGCCCATCTGTCTGGGAGTTTGTCGTGCTGGTAATCACCTTGTTTTGAGAAGTGCGTGTGAGCCAGATCAGAGACTGCAGTCTTTCCCACTACTGATCAAGAAGGCCAGTCCTAACCGTTTCCTCAGCCAAAACCAAGGCACATCTGCAGAGGTCTTTGCTATAAATCAACCATTTAGGAAAATGAAAATAAAAAGAGGTGGCTTCCCTTCCACATTCATTTTGTTTGTTTGTTTGTTTAGGTTAGCCCCTGCAATACATCTGAAATAATTTCTCTTATAAATATATTTATGTCATAGGACATAAGGCACTTATATAGGTTATCTATCATTCTAGACAGGAAACAAAACATTGGTTAATTTTGGAAATCAATTAAAATGAAGCACATTAAAAGCTGCAATATTTTTTTAAAAAATGAATCAGACCCCTATCCCTCCCCCTCCCCCATTTCATGATGGCTTTTTAAAAAACCACATAGAAGAAAATCAAGCACAGCAGAGTTTGAAAGTCTCTGAAAGCAGGGCAGCCTGTTAAAAAGCGACACCACAGCCCCCTTTCCCCAGACAGGTAGGTCACAAGTGGGCACATTTTAGAATCCTAGTTCTCCTGAAAGTTCTGAGGCCTCTGGGACATTCAACATTCCCTTCCCTTGGATTTGGTTGGCTGTAATGGAGAAGGGAAGGGAAGGAACCCACTCAAATTACTGTAGGTGGTTTTGGAACCAGCATTTTGCATCTCTGTGCATGTGGGAGCATGCGTACTGGGGGAGGGTGTGTGTCCACCCAGGAATGCAGCCAGGGAGAGAGACTATTTAAACAGAGCCAGAGAATCACAGAGAGGAAAAGATACTCCACCTGCTACTTTATGTGCTAACAACAACAAAATGCAGGCTGCATCGTTGGTAGATTTCTGCTAAACTCAAGCAGTGGTACTACTGAACTTTGAATCCTGGAATGAAGGCTTAAGCAGAAATGCAAGGAAGATTCTCTCTCTCTCTCTCTCTCTCTCTCTCTCTCTCTCTCTCTCTCTCTCTCTCTCTCTCTCTCTCTCTCTCACACACACACACACACACACACACACACACACACACACACACAGGTTCCACAGTTAGGAGAGGAGAAGTCAGACAGCTTGTGGAGATCGTCCCTTGCATCTGTTTCAATTTGGCTTTCAGCAGACACTAACGGATCTCTCAGGGCAAGTTCCATTTGTGTTATATTTCCAGTTTTCCCTCTGCCCTGGTCCTCTAAGAAACAAACAGTGGTGACTGCCCGACATCCTACATCAGGTCGGAACAACTGGTGTTCCATTAAGGAGAATGCAGCCCACCAGGGGCTTGGTAAGTGTTGTTTTCACTGCTTGACTGGAACGGCAAAGATGGGGGTGGGTGTAAAGAAGTGTAAAGTTTGCACAGATTGAGAGTACAGACTAGGAGGAGTTACATCGCACATTACAAGAGAGACGCGGGTCATTTCACCTCATTGTAAGCCAGTGGTTCTGTGCCGGAATGTGAGCTCTAACCTTCCAGGATTCAAGAGCGACATGACAGAAGCATCCTGCCTTCCAATGTCCTTTAAGACGAGTTTCCTCTTTTAGGGGGAGGGGTGGAAAGGAGAGAAGCTACACTGACCAGAATTATTTTTTTAAAGCACTGCACATGCTAACATTTAGAGTGCTTTTAAGGCTTTTTAATCCACCAAAGAGTGTCTGTAACCTTCCCCACAGTACACTAGAATAATGTGCTTATGGCTGTTTTGTGCCACAAGCAAAGCACCAGATCAGAACAGAATTTCCCCATAAACTCCCCTCATTCTCTCACTGGGATCTGGGGTTCAGTTAAAACAAATCCATGCCTGCTTTAGACACTCTGATCCCTTGGCCAAATACCACTATGTTCTGGGTAACTGTAACAATTCCTGGCATCGAGACTTTTTTAAAAAACACATGTAATCAGGGTTTGGAAACACACAACAGAAAAAGCAAAGGAAAAGGATGGGTTTGCTTTCCAATTAGAATTCTACCAGCAAAAAAGAAAAAAGATTACCTCTGGGATATGAAAGCTATTAAAAGTCATGTCAGAGAGAGAAAGGACAGGTGGGCAGGCACGTGGAGCAACTTCAGACCACTAAAAATGGCAGAACATCCCTACTGTCACCCAGAACCAGCACCTGCATGATAGAAAAAACTGGTATCTGTCTAGTGATCAGAATACCCTTACCAGGACCCATATTCGACACTCTGCAAAACAGTTTTTGGCCAATAGAACCCAGAGCAGCTGCTGTGTTTGACTTAAAAGAAAAACCTAAATTAAGACGTCCATCAGTACCAGTTGCCCTCAGAAGGGATGTGCCTGGTGCCCGAACTGGTTCGGGCAGGTGCACCCAAGCTGAATGGGGATCAGTTCCTTTAAAAAGGGAGGAACTGGCGTGCAAAAGACCACAAATGGCTGTTTCCTTGTTCCCAGACATGTGTGTGCCTATGCCACACACAGGCTGCTGGGAACAAGGAGGTGGAGCAGGTAAGCACCTGCATTCCTCCTTTTAAAAGGAACCGGCCAGTTCCAAGCCAGCTAGTGCACTTCCCTCGCTCTCAGTAAATCACTCCCGTAACTGAGTTAGGAATCAAAGAGTTTTCAAAGATGTTCAAACATCCTAAAATTAATCCTGGATGGTTGAAACAGGCCAGTTAAGGCAGACTGGGTGTATATTACAGATTGACTGACATGATCCATGAACACACCCTTTTGGTCTTCAGAGCTCCGGCACGAGGAAGGCCTGAATTTGCTGCTACTCATCTTCTGGCATAGAAGCACTCTATCCAGATCATTTCAAAAAGCACTGATAGTCAGTCTTAACTTACTTATGGCCTATGCAAAAACCAATTTATGTAACTCCACTACAACACAGGGTCAGAGTCCATAGAGCCATGTTCAAGGTCCTGTTCTAGGCAGATGGCAGAAGCTTTTAGCCCAGGGGTTCTCAAACATGGGTCCCCAGATGTGGCTGGACTTCAGCTTCTATTGTGGCTGGGGAATATGGGAGTTGGTCTAACATCTGGGGATCAAAGCACAGGAACCTCTGTTCTACCCAGTTCAGCAGATCCCAGTTCCATCATCAGAGAGAACAGCTGGGCAATGTATAAACTGGGTAACCAGGGCAGGTATCCTTTCATTTGCTTCCCATTTAGGCAGGATTTTTGTGGAGGGGGAGGCACAGTGCCAAAATAGAACTGGGAGGGAGGGGAGAAGGAGCTTCTTTTCAAGAGAGTCTAACAGTTCTGAATATAATGCAACAAACTTTTAAAAAGCATTTTAAAAGATTGTGGGAATTGGGTGAGTAGCGCACAGAAATTTAAGACCATTTTCTTTTCGTATTTCACAGTTGGACCGGATAGGAAGGCGAGTCACCAACTCACTGAAATGCCCAACATACAGCTATGAAAGAAAGAGTGCTACCTGCAGATTTATTGCTCTTCAAAATGCCTGCCATCTTAAAATGGCAGGCTGTGTGTGCATGAAGTGTTGAGCTATTTTAAGTCTCTTTCTAACCCAAGAGAAATCTTTAACTAGACTTTGTTCTGGGGCCTCGAGAATCTGGAGATTTGGGGTTAGTTTCATTTCCCCCTCTCGACAGGAAGGAGGAACACAATCCCCTCAATGGAATACAAGAGCTGGCGGTTAACTGGAAATGCTTGGTACATCAATCTTTGGTTACCGAGTGAGAGAAAAGCAAAACAAGGTTTGGCAATCTGGAAAGTTGTGGGTTTTTGCTTTTTAAGAAGAGACTGGAAGGTAGGCAGGTGTTTAATCAGACCAGTCATCCTCATCAAACTCTGAAGAATCATCCTCGGAATCGCTGTATTCCACTGCAATGCGGCGCGAGAGGATGGTGGCCACGTCGTTGCCCACAGTGTCGCGCTTCTCTTGTTCACGTTCCTCTTCTACTTTACGGAGCTGGAATCCTGTTGAGGAAGAGGAAGGAAGCAAGGGGTGAATGGGGCACCAAAGATTTTTCCAGAGAGCAATGACACTGGCTGCTGCCTTGTGGAAAGCCCAGTGCAAGGCCTGCTCAGTGATGGTACGCAAAGCGAATCTCTCTCTCTCACACACACACACGAATGAGAAAATTGCTGGATCAGGTTCTCACTTACAAAAGCCATACTGGTCCATTAGAAAAGCATCCAATAGAAGTAGTGCAGGGATAGGAAACTTTGGCTCGCCAACTGTCGCTGAACTACAACTCCCATCATCCTCAGCCACAAATTGTGGATGGGGATGATTGAAGCTGTTGTTTGGATGATGGGGGTGATAGAGAGAGAATCAAAGAAAGTGTGCGTGCATGCGTGAACGGGAATGTTTGCATACCATCACTGAGCAGCCCTTGCCCTGGGCTTTAACTCTTTATAAGAATCAAATAAGAGTCACAAAATGAACTAGCTTTCAAGTTTCAGGCTAGATATTAAGCAAGAAAGATGGACAAGAACTGAAGCTAGGCCCCTGTTCCCATGCACCTTTGTCTTTAGAGAGGCATGAGGGGAAGAGCAAAGGTGGGTCCCCTCCCTAGGGCCTAGGGACATCCCCCCCCCCGCCGTTCAATTGTAACTATGTCCCCAACAGAGGTCAAATTACCAACAGCACTCAATCACCCAAAGCAGCCATAACCAAAAGGCAGTCAAAGAGCAGTCTACTGTCTTCTGAAGTGCTCCTTGCTTAGGGTCCAAAGAAATGCCCAGGCCAAATTGTACGGCTGAATCAAAGGGGGGCGGGGATGTGGGCTGGTCGCTGAAGGCCTCCATGGCCCACTGCATCCCAGAGAACCCCATTCCAAGGACCCGGGTGCAAGAGGAAAAGCGAGGGAGGCAAAATAAGACAGACTTACCTTGACGGATAGCGGAAAGCAAATCGCTTCTGGCCTCACTAACCGAAGGCAGGGAGGAGCTGGGCTTGGAGACAGAGTCTGGCTGAGAAAGAGGAGCTTCTGGACCATTCATGCCATCAAAAGACAGGGGAGGGGGACCAGGAGGGGGTGGGGGTGGAGGAGGGGGCGGGGCTGCTCCTCCGGGCTGGGGGAGCAGGGGAGGGGGCACAATGACATAATCTGCTGCTGGAGGGGGTGGCGGTGGAGGGGCAGCAAAATCGGGGTGAGGGGGGAATGAGGATGGGGACGGTGGGGGTGGCATCCCTGCTGCTGGGAAGCCCGGAGGTGGAGGCGGTGGAGGAACGCCGGGAATCGGTGGGGGAGGGGGTGGAGCAGGAGGCGGGGCAAAGCCTGGCCTGGCCCCCTGCGGCGAACCAATAGGGGGAGCTGGTGGGGGGTGGCTCGGGCTGACGAGGTTGGGCTTCTTCAGCCCTCCTGAACCACTCTGGTTGTGCGCTGGATAGCTGCTGGAGTGAGAATGGGAAGAAGGAAGAGGGAGAGAGAGAGCACACTATTAGCTTTGCAGGTGCCACAGACCGACTTTGGTGAACATCCTCTCCTGTGGGGCACAGGAAAGCAGCGTTTCTTAGCTCCCCCTCCCCGATTCTGCCAATATCCCCACCCAAGAGCCAGCACAAACAGTTTTTGATTTGTTTGGCAGTCCTGTTGGATCAGGCTCAAGGCCCATCCCGTTCAGCATCCTGTTTCACATAGTGGCCCACCCAATGCCTCTGAACAGCTCACAGGCAAGAGCTGAGCCAGCACAGCACAGAGTGTTGGACTAGGACTGAGAAGACCCGAGTTCAAATCCCCATTCAGCCATGAAACTCATTGGATGACTCTGGACCAGTCACGTATCTCTCAGCCTAACCTACCTCACAGGGTTGTTGTGATGATAAGCATCAGCATGTACTGAGCTCCTCGGAGGAAAAGTGGGATATAAATGTAAAAATAAATAAATTCTGCTGTTGCTCCCTTGCATAAATAAATTCTGCTGTTGCTCCCTTGCAAGTGGTATTCAGAGGCATCTTGTCTCTGAGGCTGGAGGTAACCTATAACCATCAGGACTAGGGAATTTTGACAAATTTGTTCTCCATGAAACTGTCTAATCCCCTTTTAAAGCTATCCAAGTGGCAGAGAATTTAGTAGCCATCCCATGGCAGAGAATTCCATAGATTAATTATGTGCTATGTGAACAAGTACTTTCTTTTGTTGGTCCTAGGTTTCCTGGCCTTCAGTTTCATGGGATGGCTCCCTTTGGGCAAGATCTTTCTTGCCCTAAAGACCAAGAGACCAATGAGTCATATTCTGATCTTCTATTTTGCATCCAGAGGCAGGCTTTTGGCAGGATTCCTTGGGATCCACCCACGTGAAAAGGATTTTACAATCAAAGCATGCCATGAGCACAGCTTGCTCAAATACCATGTCCAACATGCTGGTCTGGTCCCCACTATCATTCAAATCTTGGTTTAATGCAGGTTACCCCTGAACCAGCTCAAATTTAAGCCAAGCCATTGCAGTTCGAATCCAGTCTCGAACCAAATTGGGCAAACTGTTTTTGTGCACACCCTACTGCCAGGAAGTGAATCTGGAACTTTATGCATGCAATAATGAGTTCAGGCATAGAGTCAGATGCTCTATGCCTAAACTCTGGTCCCAGGCCTTTAGTTTCAGCAGTAAAATGCTTTACCACTTGAAAGATTTAAACTACAACTGTTCCTCTCCTGTTTGTAATCGGGGCGAGAGACGTTTCTGTCATCTTCAGAGAACAGAAAATGCTGCGTTCTCCTCCATAGAGGCTCTCTACGTGTAAGTACAGGTGAACCTCGTCACTCGCAGTCCTGACACGCACGGTTAGGCAATGGAGCCTAACCAATGGTACACGTGCTTCCAAAAACACTTAAAATTCACCTATCTGCCCTTTTCAGGGTGGCCAGAAATGACCTCATTTAGCACTATTATGCTAAATGGAGCCATTTTGTATCAACGGCGGGGGGGGGGGGAGAACTGGCCAAATTCGGGGTTTTGGGAGGCATTGCTGGACAGCTGGAGACCTGCAGAGCATGGCACACTACTTTATTTCTATTATTTCTGCCTTTTTGTACCTCCAGGAACTTAACCCAACCCACTCACCTCAAGCTCTCATTACCCACGGTTCTGTTACCTACAGAAATTGGCAGGAACGTAACCCCCTCGGATAATGAGGGCCACCTGTACAGAAGAACCCCAATCAGCACCTTAAGTCAAAGGGGAAGGAATATCCGGCAAGCTGAGCGTGTGGCAACACCCTTGTTTGCACAGTGTTTTATAGATTGCTTTCAACTTAGGTGCTCCTGCCAAAATACTTTTGCAACTCCAGATGAATCATCTGGAATAGGCTTATTACGGTCTTGAATACATATTTTAGAAGACTGCTGAACATGTTGCATATGCTGCATCTACTCTAGTTTCAGGAGCACTTACCTGAATTCCGCTGGTGGTGGTGGAAGGTTGTCATCTGTGAACGAAGGTGTCGATGGTGAAATGGAGTCTGGCTGCGGAGGTGGTGGGTAATAGCTGGTGTCTACGCTCTCGTTGGAACCAATACTACCATTCTGATACACCATGTTAGACGGATACCTAAGAAACACCAGAGACCCACATCAGACCAGAGCTTCTCCTTCCAGAATTTCACAGGACCCCCACAGTAGGGTCAAGAAGAAGTACAATGAATAACAATAGCACTCTGGTACTGATACTGCATCAGCTCACCTCAGGATGTGGATTGCAAGCCTTTTGAACAGGGGCTGCCTTCTCTTCTACACGTCTAAACATCAATTAACATTTGCAATGGGTACAGGTGTCTGCCTATCCATCCATCCATCCATCCATCCATCCATCCATCCATCCATCCATCCATCCATCCATCCATCCTGAGATACAGGGGTTGGCTATTTGCTTAGACCAGTGGTCCCCCATCTGTGGTCCTCCAGTTGCTGCTGAACTACAACTCCCACCACCCCCAGACTGTGATTCAGCAACATCTGGAGGGCCACAGGTAGGGAATCACTGGCTTAGACTACTAAGCCTTCTTGTGTAGGCATTTCTGGAAGACTAAGATTCACATTCCTTCGCTTTTTGTGATGAATGATGATCAGTATGTGTGCTAATCAGTATGCGCATAAGGAGGCATGGTTAACACATGGTGTAGATATGAGATTATTTATTGCTAAATTTATATACCACCTTTCATTAAAGCAATCCCAAGGCGGTTTACAGCAAAAAATTAAACACAAGATGGTAAAAAAGACACAATTAAAATATTAAGTGGGGAAAAATTAAACAAATCTGATTAAAAATTTAAAACAAAAGCATAAAGGAAAGCATAACGCATAATGCATGAATTATGCTGCCACACTTGAGATAATTCAAGGAAGATGGCTGGATTAGGTCTTCAGGCATTTTCTAGGCCCATAACCAGTGGCCTAAAATGTTTAATGGCCTTCAAAAGAGCCCCTAAACAAACATTTAATGTGGTGTGGCTTTTAAATGGGTTTAGTTGGTTATCTTAATTGTTTTTGCTTGTTTTTATACTGATGTGCGGCCAAGAACCATTTGGATTGGACAATACAGAAATGTAATAAGAAAAATAATTCTGATTTCTCAATCATCTCCTTTAGGCACTACAGAAACAGTGCTAAGACAGACCGCCATGCCCTATCACACACTGGTTTTGAGAGCCCCTACAGTTTCAAAGTAGGTCGCTGTGTGTGTATGTGGGGGGTGGGGGGGACGGGTTTAGCCCAAAGCCCTGTGCTTGCAGAGTTTTCTTTCAGCCATTATTTGCAACACTGTGTTTAAACCAAAGTCACCCCCACAAATCAAATGCTGAGTTCTGTGTAAAAGATCCCCTCTTATGAGAAGATCCTCTTTAGAAGATCCACACCAAGTGTAACATCCTCTGAGTTCCAGGCAGTGTTTTCTGAAAACAGAGATTTTCAGATGTTCACTACAACTCCCAGCTCCAGTGACCGTTGGCTGTGGATGTAGTCAACATCTGGGAATCCCTATTTAGGGAACACTGGTCCCAAGGACACATAGCATGATGCAGATATGCACTATTTAGCTCCTAATTTTAGTTAGCTAATTGTATCATTGCCAAGTGGATTATTGGGAGGATTCAGACCAAGCATGTTCAGCTTTTACTAAACGAACTGTTACAGCCTTTCTTACCCTCCTGGTCCAAGTTTTTCTCTTGACTCAACAAACTCTTGGCCCATTTTCATTTTCTCCCATTCTTCCTTCCGGGTTTTGATTTTACGTGGATTCACATTTCCTCTGTTTGGATTATCCTTCTTCTCTTTCTAGTGAGATAAACACATTTTTCTAAGATTAATGTGCTAGATCTGTCCAATTTTATAGCATCGACAAGTGCAAAGATGGTCCCAACCACTCTCTCAGAAAGCATACAAGGTGCCTTTCATGATGTTGTTGGAGCAGATCTTAGGTCAAGACACAGCATAGGACAAAATAGTAATTACCCTACTATTTAGCCACCTATCACTATCAGTAGTATAATACTAATATAATAGTAGCCATCCTCCCACACTGCAGGGAAGAGATCAGTAATGGTCAACAAGCTTGTCCACTATTTCTATTCCTCAGCAGAATGAGCAGCTCAGTAGTTTCCAAGGAATTGTAGACTTCCTTGGAACACAGTTTAAAGCCCACTGGTTAAAACGGGGTGGGTGGAAAGACACTAGAGGACCAGGCTGGAACCCCCATATCTATGTAAAGCCTCCAAGGTAGCAAAGGACTAAGCAAATCTACCCCTTTCACCTCACACTGTATTGATCCAGGATAATCTGTGACAGGGGGACTCGTGCGGCAAGGACTGCTTTTGGCATTATGCATTCCCTACATGGGGGTAGGACCTCTCAGCCTTTTGGCTAAGATCATGTATAGTGTGTAACTAAGAAAACTGACACATCTGAAATGAATCAAAGGAGGACAAGGGTCCCCTTCCACTCACTTTATACATGGACAACTATTCACTGGCACATACAAATTATAAGATTGTGGGAATGCAAGAAAGAGTTTACACTCAGGGCTACACACACTGGTGTAGGGGGAACAGCTTACAAAGTAGCATCTTTACTGAACACAATGATCATTTAACAACTCCCATTAACGCGGGGGTTCCCAACTGTGGGCCCCAGACAACGCTAGACTAAACACTTGTCACTACGCCAGCCCCAAAGCCCACATGAAACAGAGAAGATGGAGCTTTCAACACTGTCTGAAATCATAACAGAAGATAGATGCTTGTGACAAAAGTTTCCATGTCCACTCTTTAAAAGTTTGCCTCAATTCAGGCAATGACAGATTCATTTTTCTCTTGCCTTCTTTAAGTTCAAAAAAATAAAAATGCAAAACCTATAAAGTAAACCTAGCAGTGGTTCCATCCTCTCACCCTATGCTTCCGCTTTTCTTTCATGATATCCTTGGTGTCCTGGAGCATTTTCTCCTTCCAAAGATCAAAGAAATATGATGGATCTGTGTAGAATTTAAGTGCTTCTTTGCCATCATCCCTAGAAAAGAGAGACAGAAAAGGATCGTCAAACATGGATCAGATACTAGGTGCAAACATTGTGCCCCCTTACCTAAAAGATTCCCACCCCACAGCCCCTTTAAAACAAACACTGAACCAGGCACAGAAGGACTAAAGATTTCTATCCTCTGCTAAACTCAGGAGGGCACTTGCCATGTCTTCAAGATGTGGAATCTAAGAGATTATACAGCGGACAGATGTGCACTCCCTCCTCTGTCGTGAAGCCACATCTCACAGAAGACAGCTGCCTCCAGCTATCTGTAATTATTTTTCACCTGTTCAAAAGATATTTATGGATGCAGGTGGAGGAAATATTTGTATTCCTGACCCTTTCCCTTGGCCCCACTCTGCCTGCTGTCCAACTGGATGACTCAACACAGATGGTAAGGGGAGAAGCTGTCTGGTTCTACCGCCTTATTCTAACCTAGGTTGCCACCGTCTCCCAAGACAAGAAGCAGAGTGACTCACACTTTCCCAAAGAGCGGCTTGCACCTACTTTAGACAGCTGTACGTGCAAATGAATGCACTGTAAATTGCACAGAGGCAGTTGGGGAGGGACAAGATTACACAGAGACCAACACACACGCACACACACGCTAAGCTTGCTATGATGGAAGCTGTTGGAATTCCACCATCCTAAGGAGAGGCGGTCTATTTACAATACTGAACGTGCCCAACACAAAGAATGAACACAGGAAGCTGCCTTATACTGACTCAGGCCATTGGTCCATATCGCTCAGTATTGCTTACACAGGCTGGCAGCAGCCTCTCCAAGGCTTCAGGCAGGCGTCTCTCTTGGCCCTATCTTGGAGATTCCAGTGAGGGAACCTGGAACCTTCTGTATGCAAATGCTCTTCACAGAGCAGCCCCATCCCCTAGGAGGACTATTTTACAGTGCTCACACATGTACTACAGAGCAGCCCCATGCTCTGGAAAGACCTGTACGCTTGCATGCAGAAGGTTCCTAGTTCCCTCCCTGGCATCTCCAGGACAGGGCCGAGAGACAAGTTGCCTGCAACCTTGGAGAAGCTGCCAGTCTGTGTAGACAATACTGAGCTAGATGGACCAAAGATAGAAGGCAGGTTCCTATGGCATGACTACAAAAGCTCGACCAAAGAAAAGTGGGCATTTCCCCAAACACAGAGGTTTGAATAAACCCAAAAGAAAATTACAGGTGGCCAACTGGAGTCCTGCAGCCCGTATTTGTCCTCCTGACACTAGGCTAGGATTGTGACCCACACTGCTGTTAAATTGCATGTTCTGCTGTAACTGCCTGATGGGATGGATGCTGGCCAGGTAAGCAGCAGTGCCGTGCCTTGCCTATATAAGCCTGTGGGATGAAGAGTGTGTGTGTGTGGGGGGGGGGAGAACAGGAATCACATGCTACTTTCAACTCTGCCATGACCCAGAGGCCTCTAGGGCAGCCCATTCCCAGTGGAATGGGTACCGCCAGGTGGCACTGCTCTGCTTACCACTTGGCAGGTGGTCTTCCCTCTCAACCTCTTAGAGGGTAGAGATGGTAACTGGGCAAAGAGGCACCATTTAAGTGGTGGTTCCCTTATATTTAGAAAGGGGAAAGCACGTGTCCCTATTCATTCCAGCACAACATCACTGCCAGTGGTTGTTTGCTGACATTATTTGTATCTTAAGATTCGGAGCCCCTTTGGGACCAGGAACCACATTTTCCATTTATTTTGCTTGTGACTTTTTGTTGCTGTTGAAAAACAGTACCATATTTACCCAAACAGAAGGTGACTCTGAATTTAAGACGATGCCTTAAGAGAGAGGTTAAATAACTGTATTATTATTACAGTTAAAAAACTGTATTTACCCAAAAGAAAGGGGACTCCAAATTTAAGACGAAACCCTCCACCCCTAATTTAACAGGAAAGAACTGGGGGGAACCTCATCTTGGATTCAGATAAATACAGTATGTACACATATTAAAAGCAAATAAATTCAAAAAGTCATTGCTGGGAGCATCCAGCCCAAAGGCTTTAAATGTTCTTAAAGCAGATTACCTATGTTTGGAACAGATAGCCCATTTTGTTCAATTAGACCAAGGACTCGCCTATAACCTTTCACGCACAACAGCAACTAGCCAGTTTACAGACATCGATCCCCATCGCCCCCTTCATTGACTATGCTGCCTCTGAACATGAAAGTCCCACACATGCTTCTGTTCCATGCATTCACGATGTCTTCCAATAGGTTTAGCAGCCATCACAACTCCTCATGGGAGTGATATCCCAGGATAAGCTTTGCGATTTGCTTTTCTCTACCCTGAACCAACTGCCAAGTTAATTAAATGAAGTCATGTTCTAGTATTGGGGTGGGGGTGGGAGAATAATATCCTCTTACTGTTCATACTTTTATCACTGTCTTTCACATCTTTTTTCCTCAGCTAAAAAAGTCTTAAACCTGTTAGCCTCTCTTTCTAGGGAAGGTATGCCAACCCCTTGATCACACAGTAGATTCTCTTTTGGATTAGCTGGGCCGCTCCATTGCTGTTAGGAAAGAAGGTCATTTCCGAGAAGCCTCATGACCTTCTCAATCAGGTGGGCAGCTTTTGTGCTTCGTTGTGAACTCAAGGCATATTACCTGTAGGGGGAGAGAATGTTAAGAGGTGGTGGCGTGTTGCAGACACTGTACGTTTCAAGGACAGGCACTGGGAGAGAGTCTCTGTCAAAGAGCTTTTGGTCCTGAGTTGTGGAGCTTCTGAAGGCTTTCCTGGTGTTAATACCTTGCAAGGACACTAAGAGGAAAGAAAGGAAGAAGGAGACTGAGAATCCACCTCAAATACAGACTAAGCAACTGTTTGCCCGGTTCTCAATGCAATTTGCAGCTACAGTATAGATCCTTAATCACACCTCTAAGGAGGCCTTTCAAGACATTGTCACAATATAATCAGAAACTAAATTTGAACCTTGTTTCCTTAAAAAAGGATTAACTGCCCAATAGAGTTGGGGTGTGAGGGGAGAGGGAGAGGGAGAGAATATGTATACACGTACTGGCTAAGGCACTGGACTGTTATGGAATCATTTCTTCTACCAAGAGCTCTTAAAAAAATGGGGACAATGGAAACCCCCTTCAGTTAAAAAGATCTATTAGCCTTCAAAAGAATTTCAAGTAGGGTTGGCATATGACCAAACCCTCCCCAACCACACACAAAGTGGGGGGAGGAACATATTCCCCCTTTGGTTACTTGAGTAGTCAAATATTGTATTTTAAACTTTATTTAAAACACTGATTTATTACAACAAAAAACCTACAATTGCTGTTGCCTTCTAGAAATCTTGAGAGGCAGTAAAGTCTAAAAGCTTAATAGAGCACACTGATCTGGCAACATAGAAGCCCCCTCCACAAAAAATGCCATGGACGCTGTGGCAATTCTGAGACTTGGGGACTTGAGCCACTGTGATAATAGCCTGCGTGTGTATTTCCTTCATAAATCCTCCTGAACCTTGTGTTCCTCTGCCTCTCTCAGAAACCTCTGCAATTAACTCACACTGCCAGCAGGAGAAGCTAGACCGTACAGCTTGATCAGAAGAGAAGAGAGCAGAAGTTCTCCAGAGACAACTCCAGGTCAAGAAACACCTGCTCCCAGCATGTGGGTCCCTAACTCCTGTGGGGCTGGGGCACAAGGAGACCTCATTCATCCCACCATTTTACTTTTCCCAAAAAATAGTTTTATACTGCTATTCACAAAATATATATTTCACAGTACATTACCACCTTATCACAAACAACCAATAAAGCAATGCTGGTAAGGAATTAAACACACAACAAAGGAAGTGGTGGTGAAACAGAACCAGCAAAGGTAGTAAGAAGGCGGCACAACAGCAGTCAGTTCTTAATGCTTAGTTTACAAAAGTCACCTGGAAGGGAGAAAAAAGTACACACCTGACTCCAAAAAGGCCCAAAGGGAGGATGCCATACAAGCCTCCCTTGGTAGAGAGTCCCATAGCATTGAGGGTACTACAGAAAAGGTCTTGCCCCTGGTTGAAGTTAATCTAGTTTCCATGTTATGGGGGAGCTAGAGCAGGGCCTCGGAGGATTTTTAGATACTGTCACCAGCACCTAAAATGGGCCCCAAAGCAAGCTGGGAGTCAAGGCAGATGCTTAGCAACAGGTGATATAGGGAAACTTCTACCCAACACCTGTTAACTCAGGGATAGGCAACCTTGGCTCTCCAGTTGTTGTTGAACTCCCATCACCCCCAGCCACAGTTACTTGCTTAGTCTGTGTTAACTGGCTGGCTGACACATTCTCCATCAGCTGAAGTTTGAAGCTGATCTTCAAAGGAAGCCCCATAGAGAGTGCATTACAATAATATCATCTGGCAGACACTAACGCATGAATGACAGTCATGTCTCCAACGTCCAGCAGTGGACAAAGGCACTATGCCACTATGTCCAGGCTATGCCCACTGCTAAGGCACTCCCAGATCCCCAGGCTGCAACTATGGTTTAAACAGCACACAAGCTATCAAACTGGTCTTTAGTGTGACCATGTCCAGAACAGACATGATCATGATCAACTAGTCTACCAAGTCCTCCACGCTCATCCACTCTGTCTTAACTGGACTAAACTTGACTTTTATTAGAGAATGTTTAGCATATGGTTTACAAAAACAACATTCACTCTTTCCCAACCCAAAATGAATGAGGGCACATAGTCAATGACAGCAATGCCTTCCCTGGACTTGATGGAAAGGAACACAAATATAGAGCTGGGTGCCTTAACAATTCCCACCTCCATCCATTTCATGCAGCATGGGAGAAAATACTGAATCCCAAGGCACACAGCAGGAGAATTCCCGCAAGGAGTAAAACTGGTCATCTAGCACCACCTTCTAGAACCTATCCTCCAGAAAAAAGCTGCAAATACTTTGCAACTATTGCAAAGTATTGCCCCCAGCCCCAAACGGCAGACCAGAAGCATACCATGGATGATGGCATGAAAGCTGCTGAGAAGTCTAGGAAAAAACCAACAAGGTCACACTCCCGCTTGCCCTGACAACCTCCAAGCAAAAGTTGTCAATTAGGGCAACCTAGTCAGTCTTGATTCCAAAAGCAGCCTCAAACCAGTTAATTAGCTTCATCCAAGAGCGCCTGGAGCCAACCAGATACCAGCCTTGAGCACACTGCTCCCCCTCTCCCCTCAACAAAGAGATGGTCAATAGTTTTCCAGATCAGCAGATTTGTTGATTGCCACCCTACATAAGAACAGCCCCAATGGATCAGGCCCAAGGCCCAACTAGTCCAGCATTCTCTTTCCCACAGTGGCCCACTGGATGCCTCTGAGAAGCCCACAGGCAAGAGGCAAGGGCATGTGCTGGCTCCTCTGTAACTGGTATTCAGAGGCAGCGTGCCTCTGAACACAGAGTTAGCCTATAGCCACCAGACTAGTAGCCATTGATAGACCTGTCCTCCATGAAATTGTCTAAGCCCCTTTTAAAGCCTTCCAAGCTGGTGGCCATCACCACATCGTGGCAGAGAATTCCACAGATTAATCCTACATGGTGTGAAAAAGTGCTTCTTTTGGTTGCTCCTAAGTTTCCTGGCAATCCGTTTCATAGGATGGTCCCTGGCTTTAGTGTTGTGAGAGGGAGAAAAATTTCTCTATCCATTCTCTCCACACCATGCATCGTTCTAAGCCTCTTACAAACCCTTCTCTGCAACAATGCAGTAAGAAGATAGGCTACCCCTTACGCAAGGGCATTCCTGACTATAGATGGAATATCCAACATCTGACCTTAAGTAAGTATGTGGCCAACTGACCAGTGTCCCAATCCCAGTTGACTCCAAGGCCAAAAGCACTCCAAAGTTGCTCTTGGGGCTCCTTAGAGTGCAAATGGCCTTAAAGTGCATCTCTTGGAACACTACCTTCTTCCTCTTTGGGATCCAGCTGAGTGACTTTGACTTGAAGGCGGTCGACTCGCTCTGCCAGAGAGCTCACGCGAAAGGAAAAGGTGGTTGCCTGAGTAAAAAGCTCTCCAAAGATGTCCTCAGCAAATTTACCTGAAGAAAAGAAAGAACAGCAGGACATTAAATGTCTAAATGGTATCAGCTACTCAAGACACACAGCCTCTTATTCTTCACCTATCACTAACCAGCAGATGCATTCTTGTTCCTTATATTTTGCAAGATGCCTCCAATAAATTGTGTAAGTATGAACAATGCATACAGAAATATTGTCATTACTCATACTTGCAGGGGGGTGGCTGTGTAATTAAAGCAGCACATCTGTTCTCACAACTGTGACATTCACAACAAAAGAGTCATGTAGGGAAAGTACCACTAAACGTGACCCTTCAGGAGCATCTTTAAAATAAGGAAGTGAAGCAGAATGCATCTAAGTAGAATGACTTAGAGGAGCACAGCCTGGCATTCCCACTAGCATCTAAAAAGCATCCAGGACTTCTGAGAAGCCAGCAATATGAAATAATTCAGCATTTAAAAAAAAAAATAATCCATGGGCCACTCCCATCGCGAGAGCATAGCTGGTTATGCAAACCTTAAGCATGCAACACTATGAAAAGAGGGAGGAGAGGGGCAGAAAGAAGGTGGCAGATCCCCACGGTCAAGTGGTTCCACAGCTAATGAGCTGCCTTGAAAGGCTTGGTGGGCTTAAAGGCAGGGTGCAAGTATGAAAGTAAGAAGCTCTCATCTTTGTTCATGAACAAAGTAAAGATCACATCCAGGGTGGAAGCAACAGCAAGGTGTAGGTTTCTGTCGTGCAACAGAAACAGCTATTCAGTTCATGGCCCCACCACCACCAGTGATATGAATGGCTGGGACTAGAGACAGGGCATTTTTGGTTGTGGCCCCTCAACTTTGGGGCACCCTCCTGGAAGAGCTCCACCATGATCTCTTCCTCAGGGTCTTTAAGAAATTGTTGTAGGCCCATCTCTTTAGAGAGGCATTTTAACTTTTTAGCTGGAACTACACTGAGTAGGTTTATTATTTCTTGTTTACACAGTCAGACAGGTGTTACTGACTGGTTTGTTTTATCCAGACATCGAGTCCTTCCCAAGGACCTGGGATGGCTGAATTTTATCATCAATACTGTTGGTTATTATCGATATCGTCACAAAATACAGGCTTTTTCCAGTAAAGTTGCTTTTTGTAATTGGCTGATGGTGATAAATAAGATGGCTCACAGTCTAAAAAGAAGCATAAGACAGACACCAGCAACAGTCACTGGAGGTACTGTGCTGGGGGTGGATAGGGCCAGTTACTCTCCCCCTGCTAAATAAAGAGAATCACCACATTAAAAAGGTGCCTCTTTGCCAAGTTAGCAGAGGTTTTTAACTTTCAACATGTTAACTTCCAATGTTTAAATTTTTGTTTTAACTGTGGCTTTTAAGTTTCTTTCTAAAAAAACCGATGTATTGGTTTTGCTGATTTTGTTAACTGCTCTGAGTAGTGTACTGGAGGAGTGGTGTATAAATACTTTAAATAAGGAAATAAATGGGTTGCCAGAAGATGGCAACATAGAATATTTTAGGAGTCGGGGATCTCTGGGAAAATTTCAGTCCATGGCCACCAGCCCTGACCAAACCTTGGCTACCCCTCTGAACAGCTACAGAACATGCATGATTCTAAACTCTGAAGATCTACCACCCACAAAGCCCTCCCAAAGCCTTTCTGTAAGAGCTATCTGGGTGGGCACCACTAGTTACTTGGAAGGATTTCCCAGCTCTTGCAAGTCAGTTCTTGCCAGCATGCCTAGAGCAGATCCAGAGAATATGACAAATATTTATATACTGCTTTCCAACACAAGTTCCCAAAGTGGTTTACAAAACAAAACAAACCAAACAAACCAAACATAGATGGCTCCCTGTCCCCAAAGGACTCAAAATCTAAAAAAGACAGACACCAGCAACAGCCACTGGAGGGATGCTGTGCTGGGGATGGACAGGGCCAGTTGGTCTCCCCTTGTGGAGGCACCACTTTAAGAAGGTTCCTCTTTGCTCAGTTAGCAGGGGATTACTCATGCTCTCATAGTTAGATCTTGATGCAGAGCAAAGGTCCCCATAAAAGCAAGTATCCCATAAAGCTGTGGATGCTACCTCCCCATTTACAATAGCTCACACAGTTTAATATGGACACACCTTACACAAAAAGTTGCAAGCGGGCTTCTGTCACGGGAAGCTGTTCTAAATTTTACAACAGACAAACTCAGAAAGCCAGAGATGCCACATCCTATCATGTACAATGCTTGGAGGCACTGTTCCCTCCAAGGCATGAGCACGTGTGTGCGCTCACAAGTTTTTGGATGTCTGCTCTCAGTTCATTTTAGATCTTGCTCAGGTTAAATCAGGAAGGCCCCATTCTGAATGCAGGTGCACACACACTGACTTGATACTGCTGCCCAGAATACACACGGAGATGAAAAAAATTAGAGAGACCACTGCTTGGAGGTATGTTTATTCCTCCCCTCACATCACTGAATCAGCCCATCTGTACTGTTGGGGTCATTTTTTTCATATTGCAGGATATTTCACCACAATGAAAAAAAGTGTGCTCACACCTCTAGTTACGCATTTGCACATCATGTTTGTGATGTAAAGGACTTCTAGATCCTATGTATGAGAGGCTGCATGGAACCAGAACTGAGTAGAAGGTGTAGAGTGGGCCACAATTGCCACTAGATCTACCCTCAGAGAGGACAGTTTTAGTCCTGATTCTTTGAGCATAAGAAGGTAGGCACATATATGCTCTGCAGTGAGAGATGGTAGTGGAGTTGCACAGTTATGAAGGAACTGCTGAAAATGAGTCCATTTATAAGAATATGAGCACATGGTGGACGGCTTACGGGCTGCGTCGAGAATGTGTTGGAGGTTCATCGGAAAGGAGGAATGAGGAGCCAAGCTGTAAGATGGAGGCGAGGCAGGTCCGGGTGAAAAAGGCGGCTGTCCTGTTGGGTGAGGAGGTGGGAAAGGTACGGCAGGCGCCTGTATTGGTGCTTGGAGATGTGAAGGAGGCGGGGGAACCAAAGCCTCCTGGGCCACCAAAGGGCAAGTAGGATGGGACGAGGCTCTTCATGCGAGATCTTTTGGAGAACGCGGGGGATGAGAGGTATGGGTGGAAACGCATAGGTCGAGCGGTTAGTCCAGGATATGGTGAACGCATCTCCAAGGGAGTTCCGACCAGCTCCCAATTTGGAGCAAAATCGGCGGCTTTGCGCATTGTCTGTTGAGGCAAATAGATCTAGATCGGGAATGAACCAGAGGTTGAAGAGGGATTGTAGAGTTGGCGGGTGGATTGGCCACTCGTGGGAGGACACCCCTGTTCCGCTCAAGGCGTCTGCTGTGATGTTGGCTGCTCCTTGAATGTGCACTGCTAAGGGTGTGATGTGCTGAATGCACAAGAACCAAAGGTTCATGGAGAGGTGGAGCAATTTCTCAGAGGAGGTGCCGCCTTGGTGGTTCAGGTAAGCTTTCACGGTCATATTGTCTGTTTAGATGAGAACAGATGAGTGAGTGATGAAGTGGGAGGAAGCTCCTGAGAGCTTTAAAGATGGCCAGGAACTCCAGGTAATTTATGGGTTTTGCTGACTCCTCTGGGGACCATAGACCGTGAATATGGCAACCCTGAGCATGTGCACCCCAGCCGTACACGGAGGCATCCGTGGTGAGCACTAGAGTAAGTTGGGGGGCATGGAACATGGATTCGACCTGCAGGTTGCTTGGTACTGTCCACCTACCAGTCTAGCATGTCGACTACTAGACCACCTACCTACCAGTCTAGCATGTCTAGCATGAGAGAGTCTAGCACGTGAGGAGGAATGTGCCGGGGACACAGGATAGAGTCCATTTGAGGGCAGAATACAGAGAGGAACCAGTGCTGAAGAGTCCTGGTTCGCAGGTGAGCGTGTGGAAGAACATAGGTGGTGGAGGTCATGTGATCCAGCAACTGTTGAACTATCTGAGCAGGTTGACGTGGGAACGAGATCACGTGGGAAGCGAGATCCAGGATGGCCTGGATCCTGCATTCTGGAAGGAATATCCATGTTTGAACAGAGTTGAACAGGATTCCCAGAAATTCTATAGTTCTGGAAGGAGTCAATTTTGACTTTTCAGGATTGAGCTGAAGTCCAAGAGAGGAGAGGAGGGTGGTGACCATCCTCAGGTCTGCCAGCAAAGAGTGAGGGTTGTCTGCTACCAGGAGCCAGCCGTAGAGGTATGGAAATACCTGAATGTTCTCCTGTTGGAGGTATGCCACCACCGGGGCCATGCATTTGGTAAAGACCCTGATGCGAGTCCAAATGGGAGAGCTCGGAACTGGTAGGTGGAGTTGCCGATTTGGAAGTGAAGGAAACGGTGATGTTGGGGCCATATGATGATATGGCAGTATGTGTCACGTAAATCTATGGACATGAACCAATGGTTTTTGCGAAGCAGGGTGATGATGGTGGGAATTGTGACCATGCGGAAGCGACTGTAAGTGACGTGTTTGTTGAGGTCGTGTAGATCCAGGATTGGACGAAGGGAGCCATCCGACTTTGGGACTGTAAAATAGCGGGAGTGGAAGCCCGGTGTGAGGGGGTTCCGAACAGGTTGTATTGAGGATTTCGAAAGGAGGGACTGGACTTCATCGAGAAGGGCCGGTGTGGAGAGTGGAGGGGAGTAGAACTCAATGGCACAACCTATGCAGATTACTGTCAGCCCAAGAGTCTGTGGTGATTCATTCCCAAGTTTGAAGGAAGAGAGACAGCCTGGTGCCCCATGGCTGGGGGGTGATAAGAGTCATTGTTGCATGGAGACCAGTTGAGATTGTCTAGAGTGTTGTGGCTGTCGGTTGGTGGGGAAGGAAGATCGTTTCTTGTATGGCTGGAAGCAAGAGGAACGAAAGGAGCAGTCTTGGGGTTGTTAGTGTTGAATGTGTGGAGGATATTGTTGTTGTTGCCATTTTTGAGACTTGTAAGGGCGAAAAGAAGATTGATGTGTGAGGTGTGCTCATATAACGAGATGTGTTGAGTTGTTTTTGGACTTCCTGGAGAGTATTGTCCATTTTCTCGCTGAATAGGGGGTCGCCTTCAAAGGGAAGGTCTTCTATGCCTGCCCTGGCATCCGGGGCAAGTCTGGAGGACTGCAGCCTTGCAGGGCGACCGAGGTTGCCAATAACCTTTGATGCGCCTTCTGTGGAATGGCAGATGGCATGGAGTTCTTGTTTGGAGACCTGTGTAGCTTCACGGAAGAAACCTTCGTCGGTCCTTGTTGGTCTTGAGGAAGGTGATCCAGGAAGGGAGCTATTTGGTTCCAAAGGAAAGACTGATAACGCGCATAATACACTTGGTAATTAGCAATGCGGGTCAAAAGAGACGAAATAGAATATAGGAGACGTTCAAAGGCATACAATTTCCTGCCCTCTTTGTCTGGAGATGAGGAGAAGGTATAGCCGCGGGCCTGAGCTAATGATGATTCTACCACCACTGAATTAGTGGAGGGATGTTTCTTGAGAAAGAATTTATCCTGTTCACCCGTGGCATGAACCTTATAGAAGTTGTCCAGCTTCTTAGAGGTTTGTGGAAGAGAAGAAGGCTTTTGCCAAGCGGCCTTGGTGACTTTTGAGTATTGAGCCATTAAGAGGTAGAGATACTGGAGGGCGAGTGTCCTCTTCGATAAGCTGGAAGAGGGTGTCAGGCTCAGTACCATCGTCTTGGGATAGTTGGACCCCCAAAGAAGACGCCATACGGGAAATAAAATCGATGTAGATCTTAGAATCCTCTGATGGGGAACTAGGTCGCAGGTCTGCGAGAAGGGCGGGTGGCGACGAGCCCAGAGATATTGGATTAGAGTGTGATGAGTCTGAAACATCTCCCCTCAGAGGAAGAGTTGTCATCCTCCCTGGAGATGGGGGATGGTGGGTTTTGCAACGATCTATGAGGGCATTCCAGTCAGGCACCTGGCGTTACTGTGGCCATGGCTGCCTGAGTGGGGTAGCTCCATGATGGAACTCTAGGAGGTAGAAGCGAAGTGGTTTGATGAGGAGGTGGTGGCGGTGCAGAGTGCATCGGTATCGAAGTCAATGTCAAGTAGAGAGAGAACTGAGAGAGGTCTCTTGGTATCGAGTCGTGCCTTGCCTCCAACGTTGAGGTATGTCCAGTTGAGGGCCACTGGGTATGAAGAGAGCGTTGGTCTCGTTCCTGGGCGCTGGCGTCTTGGGCAAGTTGTCTCGCATAGCATTCATCGAGCGCCACCTCCAACTCTCGTGTAGTCCAGTGATGGGGTGCTTCAGGAGCTTCTCAGTCTGAACCGTGTTCGGATTTGTAGACCGGATCACAAGGGCTGGAGAGATAGACCACTTCAGTATTGAGGACCATTTCTGTTTCAATCGAGCGCCAAGAAGACTCAGTATCGAGGGCTTGCGTCAGTATCGACGGATGTCGAGATCGCGGTGATTCCTCTTCCTCCTTAACATGGACTCTTTTCTTTTTCTTCTTTTTCCTTGCAGGTTGGTCTGTTGAAACCAGGGCCGTTGTCGATGTCGACGTCTTGGGTTTCGGCAGCATTCTCGAGGTCGAATATTGAGCTGCGGTATCGACTGGTAAGTTGACCTCGGGCGTCGAGACGGCAATCCCCGTAGGGGAGGTAATGGGATGTGAATCCCTAGCTGGAGTGGAAGCGCTCGCCGACGCTTGCATGGTCGGTTTAGGCAACGGGTTCAACCTTGCTGAAGTCGAAGATTTCAAGGCCTGTTCCCAGAGCCAAGATTTTAGCTGAGAGGCACAATTTTTTTCTCACTTGCTTGGTAAAGGGGGCACAATGGGAGCAGGATTCAACTTTATGTGACTCTCAGAGGCAAAAGAGACAATGTTTATGGCCATCCGTTGAAGGGATTTTAGCCCGACAATGGAGGCACTGTTTGAAGTTGGTTGTTTTGGCCGTAGGCCACAAAAGAGAAAGGGAGGCGCTGGGCCCAAGGGCCTCAGTGAGGGGGGGGGGAAGCTAACGAAGGGGAAACAAACTTAAAATAGTGGGTAAAAAGGTGAAAATCTGTACTTATCAGTTCTAGCAAGGAGAAAGCTCTGTCGATGTCGATCTGTCTGCGGACGAAGAAAGACTGAGGAGGGAAGCCCGTACAGACGCATATATAGTGTGGGGGGCGGGGTTACCACCAAAAGTCTGGATTCTAGCTTGGAAAGCTCTGACGAGGTCTCTGCGCAGGCGCAAAGCCCATTTGTGTAAAGCACAGAGACCACGTCGAAGAATTGTGATTTATTCTCCTGCAATCCTGTCCCTCCCATTGCTTTTAGTATATGTTCCTTCGATGACATTGCAACCCCTGCTCTCATTGTGACTCATGCTTCATTCCCCATGGTGTCAGTACCCCTTGGGGAACTGATCTACCCCTGGAGATACATTCCTTTATCTGCATATTTCTCCAACATAAAAGAGATGACCTAGGAACTAGGCATGTGTGAACTGGTTCGAGGTCAAGCTGGTTCACCATCGAGCTGGGCCAGCTTGAGGGTTCACCTTCGAACCAGTCTGGGCCTGGTTTGGCTTGACCTTAAGCCCCCCCCCCCACCAGCTGGTTTGGAGCCGGTTCAGGGTTTGAAATGTTTTAAAACATATATTTTTTTAAACTCACTGCCTGAGTCGTTCTGCCACCTCCGGGGTGTGTGCTTCCGCACGAGAGAGAGAGAGAGAGAGAGAGAGCGAGCGTATAAAGCTTCCCCCTCCCCCCGCCAGCCCCCACTCCTCGGGTCTTGGCCTCATTTCGGGCCTTTCCGGCCCTCTCCTGGCTCACAGCCGCTAATTTGAAGACTGCCGCGCATGGACACTGGATATTTGCGTGCCGAGGTCTGGCAAACCAATTTTCTGCACACCCCTACTAGCAACTGAACAATGTTGCTTTTCGACTAATCTAGGATAGACCTGTCAAGACAAAATGTTGCATGTTCTATGGCTGTGCAAGTTGCAGATGGGGGAAGGAAGCTGGTCTTGTGGCAGTAAGCATGACTTGTCTCCTTAGTTAAACAGGGTCCGCCCTGGTTGCATATGAATGGGAGACTAGAAGTGTGAGCACTGTAAGATATTCCCCTTAGGGAATGGAGCCACTCTGGGAAGAGCATCTAGGTTCCAAATTCCCTGGCATCTCCAAGAGAGATTCCTGCCTGCAACCTTGGAGAAGCTACTGCCAGTCTGTGTAGTAGACAATACTGAGCTAGATGGACTTATGGTCTGACATGAATTGTTCCTTTGCTAAGCAGGGTTTGCCTTCATTTGCATGTGGATGGAAATCTACATGTGAGCACTGTAAGATATTCCCCTTAGTGGTTGGGGCTGTAGCTCAGTGGAAGAATATTGAGGTCCCAGGTTCACTCCCTGGCATCTCCAGGTAGAGCTGGGAGAGACTTCTGCCTGAAACCTTGGAAAGCTGTAGCCAGTCAGTGTAGGAAATACTGAGCTAGATGGTCTGACTATAAGGCAGCTTGCTTTGGGGATGGGGACACAGCTCAGTGGAAGAGCATCTGCTTGCATACAGAAGGCCCCTAAATCCATTCTCCTGCCTGAAGCCCTGGAAAGCCACTGCCTTCAGTGTAGGCAATACTGAGCTAGAGGGACCAATCGTCTACCTCAATATTAGGCAGCTTCCTATGAGCCACTACGGTAGCACAACCTGCAAAGCTTAGCTCCTTGCAAGATGAAGGCAGCAAACCACAAGTAGGCTCCAATGACATGGCAACAAAGGTGGCCAAGGAGAAAGATTCCAGCTGTGCACACACACTTCTCTGGGATTAACTGCAGCTGCATGGCCTGCTCCACTTCAAAACAATTCAATATGAGCAGGACAAAGCCTCCTACTGGCCCCTCATCAATTTCCAGGCAGCAGTGATACAAAAGCTGCAGGTGTGAACGTGGGAAGTCACTCTATTCCCCCCCCCCCACTCCTGCTTCCCTGCCCCCTTAGAAATGCGAACTGGCATCAAGAAATGCGAACTGGCGTGTCCATCTTTCATAAGTTTCACCCTACAGTAGTAGCCAGACTGCTTGGCTGATCAGCCTTACAGCAAGCCCCAGAGCAAGTTTCCTTCAGTAGCTGCCTGTGAAAGGAGTCTGGCTGCACTGTAATGAGGACTAAAATACTCGGAATACTGAATATGCAACAGATGTGCAAACCAAACGGTACCTTGCAGATGCTCTGCTAGTATCTTACTATTTTCTGCAGAATTTATGATTTTTAGCATTATGGTATCTTCTACAGCCTCTTAATCTCTCTGTAGTTGTCGGATGTAATTTGTTAGGCTTTGATGTTTTATGATATTTTGATGTATTGTTTTTGTTTGTTTTTCCTGGTCAGTGACAGAATAAAGGACGCATCGTATCGATTTTTAGCAGCCAAATTATCATGCTCTGAACTGAGTCACAACCATCTCAAACACATTTAGTTATAAAACTATTTTAACTCGTTAGAGCTTGGAGATTTTCTTGTATCCAAAGCTGCAATTTGATGCTTGGGTGGCAGCAGCGACTAGGATTACATGGGGTGGCCTTTGACTGGGGTGAAACATATGGAGCATTATGATGACAGCAATGAATGCACCACTGAGAGACCTTAAATGCTAAACTGAAGACAGATCACCCTGGAGAGAATCTATCTATGTGGTCACTAAGAGTCAACACCAACTTGATGGCATGTAATCAATCACTATACTACCTTCATACCTAAGCTATACCTAATGAAGACATTGTAGAACTGGAAAAGGTGCAGAAGAGGGCAGCCAAGAAGATCAGGGAAACTTGCTTATGGAGGCAAGGCTACAGCATTTGCAGCTTTTTGAAAACAGGTGACTATGGGGAGAGATGTGTATAAAATTATACATGGAATGGAGGGAGAAGACAGAGAGAAATTTTTCTCCCCCTCTGACAACACTAGACCCAGCGGTCATCCCATTAAACTGGTGGCCAGAACATTTAGGACCAACAAAAGGAAGGACTTTTTCACACACGGCATAATTAATCTATGGAATTCTCTGCCACTTGATGTGATGATGGCCACTAGCTTGGATGGCTTAAATGGGGCTTAGACAAATTCATGGAGGACAGGTCTATCAATGGCTATTAGTCTGGTGGCTATAGGCCACCTCCAGCCTCAGAGGCAAGATGCCTCTAAACACCAGTGGCAGGAGAGCAACAGCAGGAGAGAAGGCATGCCCTCGCCTGTAGGCTTCTCAGAGCAATCTGCTGGGCCACTGTGTGAAATCCTGGTCTAGACTTGCTGGTCTAGACTTGCTGGTCTAGACTTGCTGGTCTAGACTTGCTGGTCTAGGCCTTGGGCCTATTTTATGTTATGTTCATGGGTAACCAATGTTTCCAGGCCCAGCTCAAAAGCATGGGTCCTGACCTTTAAGTCCTTAAATTGAAAGCCAGTATGGTGTTTGTAGTTAGACTAGGACCAGAGAGATCCCAGTTCAAATCCCCTTTCAGCCATGAAACTCAGTGGGTGACTCTGGGCTAGTCATTTATCTCCCAGCCTAACCAAACTTACAGGATTGTTATCAGGATAAACATACTATTCCAATTCTGTAACTCTTTTTAAAATGGATAAACAAAGACCTTTAGCAACTCTCTCTCCTTATTAAGTCTGGGCCAATGGGAGCTTTCGGCCGAGGGCAAAATAGCAGGCTGTGTGGGGTCCCTGAACCAGATTAGGACCATAGCTAGGGCAGAGAGTTGAAATCCTTCTCCCTTGTTTGCCGCAATTCCGATTTGGATCAGGCCCACCTGCAGCTTTTAAAACAAAAGCAAGCATGTCTATTCTAATGACACACTTAACATAATGTGCAGTTCAATCCTCGGGCATGCAATGCAGTACACTTAAAGTTCAAATCGGAAAATTACTGCAGTTGCATCTTGACTAGCTTCTAATAAATGAATCCACACTGGATTTTGGAAAGAGGTGAGCTACCTTCAACAGCATGTGCACAGCTTCCAGGAGGTTCTCAGCCCAGGGCTCCATGTGCCTGCCATTTTAGAAAGCTTTCTCGTGTTCATTCCAACTGTACTTCTGCTGCCATGATTCCTACCATCCCCCTAACCACACACACTCCCCACCCAGCTTTGATGGGGGGCAGGGAAGAAATGAACAAGAGAGCAGGGGTGGGGGTGGAGAGAGAGTGGAGTGAGTGAGAGAGATCAAGGTTCAAAGAGGCTTACTTTTAGCACTACCCATGGAAGACAGATGGGGGAGAAATAGGAACACAAGAAGAGAGAAGGCAGCTGAATCAAGAAGCGTTCAGCAGCTCCGGAGGGCAGAGCACAGGCTTGCCATGGTACTCACTCAGGCTGCCCAGCTGTCGAATGACATTTGCCAGGGTGATGTTGGTCACGCATTCCAGCTCATTCCGGACACTAGGCAATGTCTGACGGCACAGGTGCCTTGGCTCGATGTTTCTTGTTACTAATGGCATGGTGGACTGGTTTCAGGCAGTGTTCTGAAAGATAAAAAACACACGCCCCAAACAGGAAAAGGATTACTCAGCCACAGATCCTGGCAAAGCCAGAGGTGCAGCATTCATCAGCCCGCTCAGAACCACCTTTCTCCAAGTCACTGCCTCCCTTCCGCCAAACCCCCAACCTTTCAGAAATCAGAAGGCTTTCAATGAAAGGGCTGAAATAGTAAGGCTTGCTGCAGAGAAGCCAGGGCCAGCAACAGGATGCTACCAACCCCGGGCGAACAGGAGAATATACCCAAAG
The DNA here is from genome assembly GCF_027244095.1 of Hemicordylus capensis. Taxonomy (NCBI): domain Eukaryota; kingdom Metazoa; phylum Chordata; class Lepidosauria; order Squamata; family Cordylidae; genus Hemicordylus; species Hemicordylus capensis. Next base: position 12,423,252 of record NC_069663.1, read on the forward strand.
CTGCTGTATCCAGTCTGCCTTTCAAGTGAACCATCCAGCCCAGCATTCTTTTCAAATGCTGCTGAACACCTAGCCCAGTGACCTTCACCACTTTTTCAAGCCGGGGTCACTTGAACGTTGAAGCAAAAAGCCTTCAATTTGTGAGCCGTTTCCCACTGTGCTGACCTCTGCACAGTACTGTGCTTTTCTCAGTTCTGGGAGGGCCGTTAAGTGAAACAGAGCCCAAGTTATTGGAGGAAAGTGCTGGGAAGGGCTACACGTACCAGAACTCTGTGCATACCTTCCAAGATGGTGCAGGGGCTCAAGAGGGCTCCATTTCCCTTAATGTGCAAAGCCTAGCACTGCACAATGAGAATGGTCATCTCCACACGGTGCCAGGGCGACTGTGCAGAGAATTCGGCTGCAGCCAAAGCTTCACACAGGCCAGATAAACAATTAGTCAGGGAGTCACACTTAGGGTTGATGGGGGCCACCACTGGCCCCTGGGCCTTACAATGAAGAACACTGGAATATAGCAAAGTGGCCAGAACCCATCTGCCCTTCAAGTGAAGCATCTAGCTGAGCTCTCTTTCAGATACTGCTGATTATCTAAACAGCAAGAAAAACAAAAAATGAAGCTGGGAAAGGGTTAAATCTTTCTGTCATGCCAGACAGGCTGGCCTCTCATGAGAAAACAGGAAGCGCTTTTAGCCGACCAGGAAGCTCGCGAACAACTGCTTCTTAGCCAGAGGGCTGCACCATTTTCCCCAAATTCCCTTGTGATGGAAGGCTTTCCCAGTAAGGCAGCTGTGGCTTCAAAGATGCTGTAGTATACACACACACACACACACTTTTACAAAGACATAAAACGGGCATTAAAACATGGGCTTTCAGAAGAATTGCTGGATAATCTTGCTCATTTGCAGTCTCAAAAGTTATACTACCAAAGCACCTGTCGTTATGTTAACCCGATACTTGAAGAAAGGAGGCAGCATTTTTCTCTGTTAGAGTTTAGTTATAGAATGATCAAATCTACACCTTCAAATAAGCAAGAGTGAGCATAAGAAAAGCCCTGCTGGGTCAGGCCAAGGCCATCCAGCCCAGCATGCAGCAGCCAACCAGGCACACTTGGGAAGCCCACAAGTGGGAGAAAGAGGGAGACTGCCCCCTCCCTTGGTGTTCAGGGGCATGCCCCCTCTGATCCCGAGGGAAATTTTCAGCGATCCAGGCTAGTAGCCGCTGATAGTCCTGTCTTCCATGAATTTTCTAATTCAGGCTTGCCCAACCTGTGGCTCCTCCAGATTTTGCTGAACTACAACTCCCAGCATACCCAGTCACAGTAAATTGTGGCTAGGGATGCTGGGAGTTGTAGTTCAGCAACATCTAGAGGGCCGCAGGTTGGGGAAGCCTAGATTGATGGCCCTTACTACATCCGGTGGTAGCGAATTACACAATTACACAATGTGTCTGTCCTGAGTCTCCCAGCATTTAGCTTCAACCGATGACCGTGGGTTCTAATATTATGGGACAGACATGCATGCTTTTATACACTTCTATCATGTCCCCTTGCTTTATCCTCCTTTCTAAACTAAAAAGGCCCAAAATTGTAGCCTTTGCTCTTCTTTCAATAAGTCTTCTTGCCATCCCCCTCACAAAAACAACCAATTTTCAGCAAACATGATGACTTTTACAATGCTCATATAGCCAGCTCGTCTTCAGAAAGCAGTATATTTGCCTCAACACACACTCTCATATTTATAAAGAGGACTCAAAGCTCTGATGGAGACCACCATCAAGTTTTTTATGAGATCCAACAAATGAAAATAAAGCACATTGCAATTCCTTGACTAATCTTGGAAGGAAAAAAGAAGACCCCCTCTAGGTCAGGTGGCGAACAGTTCTGCCAGAGGAGACAGCTGTCTCATGACAAAGACTCTGATCTGCTGTGGATGGAATGGAAAAAATAAAAGCAGGAAGCTGACAGCTTGGGGAACATGGCTTCCTGTCACCAACAGCAACAAACCAAGAATCATTTTTTTAAAAGTCAGCTGTTTGTGCTTGACTTTGAACCACCCTTTTATAGTCTCTGTGGCAGCTGGCAGCTTATCTCGGAGGTCCAGGAGTCATTCCTGGATGCTTTTCTATCAGGGTGTTAAGAGACTGGAGCCGATATTAGCTTTTGCTAATTACCTCCCAAGCCAAAAATCTGAATTTCCAAATGTGACCTGCCACTGCAGAGGAGTTCAAGATCTAGAGGGCACAGCACAGCAGCCAAGGTTTCATGTGGAACACGAGGTTACAAAAGCCTCAAGAAATTAACAGCCTACACCAAGAAGAGGCAGGAAATCTTGACAGGAATAGGTTTCTCCACTTTAAAGGTCTTGCTGTGCCTGAATATTGCCCAAGTCTGCCGGCTTGCTGTATCCATAATCACAACAATGGATAAGGAGAGACTTTTAACCAAAACATATTTATAGAGGCAGAATTTGTTAGTGCATTTCTCAATGGTCAAAGTGGTATTTCGCTCACTCCAAGTTAATCTGTCCTGCAGTTAGTTTTTCCTCTACTGCAGGTATAAAACTGAGGCTAAGGAAAATTAGCCTGAAGCCATCCTTACATTCAGTATGTTCTTCACTGAACCTGGATCTCAACCTAACTCTTCAAGGCAGCTTCATAAGTATGGCTTTCCCTGCAGAGATTACCTCTGTGTAGGAAATTGGTTGTAAATGTAACTTCCTGTTTCATCCTGGGTGTGTACTCAACACTGCGCTGTTGCTGAAAATGGCAACCCTGTGTCAAGTTCTCCCACCCTTCCCTATAACATGGGTTTACATCTTTACCATCAACCACTCCTTCTGGAGAGAAGAGCCAAGAACCTACACTGTATCACCAACTGGCGGGGACCAGAAAAGACTGCTCCTCTCTCCTCGCAATTTATGTTGTAACCCCTATTTATATTGTAACCACCACCACTGAAAATTACTTAGACAGTGCTGCGACATCTCCCCTCCCCCTGCCCTCTCACACACTCACACTGCTGCTGGGGGGGTGGGCATATACTTTAATCTACCTGGACCCAAGACAAGGCTTTCTCCAAGTTCACTGATGCCAGGAATTGGGAGGTTCTCTTATAGTCCTCTTTCTTTTAGATAAATACAGGTTGAACCTGTATTTAAGCTTTATTTTTTTTAAAGGAGTCATCTTAAATTCAGAGTCATCTTCTATTTGTGTAAATACGAGTAATATGACTATCTCACAACATAAGATGGGTCAAGTAGTCCTAAATGCTACAAGGGAGAGAACGATTTGACTTCAGGATAGCACTTCTGGCAGCAGCCCCTCATACAGAATGCAGAGTTCCACGCTAAGTTGTCAGTACTGAAGCTTCCCTTGTACCACTGCTACGTGGCTGGAGACCAAGGCAACGATCAAGTCCAACACCACAGGATTCTGGACATATAAATGCTTAATGGGCCCTGTTGAGTCACCAACAGACAATATGAAACATTCAGGAGTACTAGGAATCCACTAGAGAAGAAAAAGCAAAGAAAAGCCTGAACACCATCCTGTACATAATTTCAAGAGTCACTAGACAAAAAGGCACAGCTTCTTTGCAGCATCCCACCACTATTTCTAAGTAGTCAGAACTGTGGCAACATTTATTTTAAGTATTATATCCCACTTCCCCCACTACAGGATGTACCCAAAGTGTTTTCTTGTTCTGAATTTTTATTGCAAAATCTGAAAGTTATAATTAATGTTTTATTATCGTTTTACAGTTTTTGTGCAACAGGAAGTAAATTCATAAGCATTAAAAAGCAAAATATCAACTGGAGGATTATATGTTCAAAGTCACATACTTTCCAGTCCAGACATTTTCTGATAGTACTGTAGTTGCCAACTCACCAACCATAAAATACATTGTCAAAAGAAGAAGAAGAAGGCTCTAAAGATCTAACGCAACCTTAAGCTTCCTACTGTGATGATATTTCTAGGGCCAAATCACACCCTGCAACTGCCACCACCATCTCCACTCCCCACACCAGGGGTTGCAAGTTAGATCTGAACACATCCAGGCACTTTCTTGGGGAAGAGAGCTGGTCTTGTGGCCATGAGAATGAATTGTTACTAATCAGAGTCTCCCTCGGTTTCCATTTGGATGGGAGACTACATGTGAGCACTGCACGTTATTCCCTTTTGGGGACAGAGCCATAGCTCAGTGGAAGAGGACCTACATGCTTGTATGTAAACGGTAGGGCTGAGAGAGACTCCTGCCTGAAACCTTGAGAGCCACTGTCGGTCAGTGTAGATCAGGCCTACTCAACTTTGGCCCTCCTGAAGATGTTGGCCTACAACTCCCATAATCCCTGGCTATTGGCTAATGTGGCTGGGGATAAGGGAGCTGTAGTCCAAAAACAGCTGGGGGCGTAAGCTGATCAGGTCTGGTATAGATGATACTGAGCTATGTTTCGGTGTAACAGTGGCACCGGTGGAGTTTAACCCTTTTCCAATTGAAAGTGCTCCACCGAAGCTGAAATCTGCCCTAATGGGGACAAATACTGGCACTTGTATTTTTTCACTTGGGGGCTTTCATGGGAGCTTTGGGATCAGGGCAATTTATCCTGGGAAAAGAGCAGGGGGGGGGGAGTGCTGAATGTCCCCTCCCACATTGGCTCCAGTACAAAGCCACAAACCCCTGTACAATGGCTGCCTAAATATTACACACTTGGACATCCAGTCACATATATCCTATTAAACGGCTACAGCACAGAGATGCTGACTGCAGTCCATTCATTAGAGATGGAATGAACTTAATACTGAACACCCCATTCTAAGAGTTTATTTTCTTTAAAAACAATGCAAAAAAAGAAAGAGGAAACAAAAGCACAAATGCAAGCAACAAAAAAGGTCCGGGGGGGGGGGGGAGGTTGAGACAGGGAGAACCACCCCACCTGTCATACCGAAACAGCGCTACAGAGAAGAATGCACTGCTTCATGAGTTTGGGGGTTTTGCATAGTTTTGCTCTGAGGAAAAACATGCAAGGAAATCTCTCTTGTATTTGAAAATATTAAAAGGCAATTTTAAAAGCATTTCAAGGATAACCACTTACTTTTCTGCCAGGGGTACAGTCACTATACAGACCTCGTTGCAAATTCATGTTTCCCATAGAAGTATTGAGGAAAAGCAGCCCCAGAACCACCTGGACTATTTGTAGAATGGACACATGTGCATATACGCCTCCCTGCCCCCTGCTGATGGAGGAGCTTTCCCCAGATTACACATTTTGACCCCAGATCCTAAAATAGCAGCCTTCCTTCCCTGTAGCAGTAGGCCACACCCTAATTTTGAGTCTCTCCAAAAGTGGTTATTTTGGGCTGCAGAAAGCAGAAATGGCTGTGCAGCAAGCCATGCATGAGGACTTCATGGACTACGGGCTGTATCTAGCACCTAAAAATAGCTATATCAGAGACAGCAGCACCCAAAGACAGAATGCTCCCTATAGCCAAACTGCTATGCAGCCACTAAAATTTCAAATCTACTTAAGAAAATAAAAAAAACAAGCAGGTAAGGGCTCCAGCAACATCACTTGTATCAAAGAGGGGATCCTGGAATTGTAGAAGATTAGGACTCCAAGTATAGTTCAGACAACTCTTTCTTAATGAGTTTACTCAACCAGTGAGGTAACACATATGGATACATCGTGTGTCTCTCTCTCTCTCACTCACTCACACAATCTCTTAGCTTACAGAAATGTACGCAAACCAGTCTGTTCTCATGGTCAGTCGTCAACAATACCCTTACTTTGCTCAAAGTAAATCAGTGAACACAGAGAGGAAGGAAGCCAACACATGCTCCACCCTCCTGTAACCTAACAGCAAGACAGACTTCAGATAAGGAGGGGTTTTTTTGTGGGTTTTGTTGTTTTTTAGGAAATCTGGAACCTGTTTCACCAGTGATATTTAAAGAGAAGGGGAAGGGAGAAGGAGAGAGGAATGCATCCAAGTTACCACTTTAGGTTATTTGTGAGAAATTGCCCCTAAATACTAATACTATAAATATTTACATACTGCTTGTCAACCAAAGTTTGATTTGTGCAAAAAACTTAGAAGTAGCATTACCAGAAGAGCTGCTAGATAGTGGTACACCATCTCTCAAGATCGAGCCCTTTTTGGACTCTAGATGTGTACTCAGGGTAAGAATTCTTGCAAACTTTAGTACATGAGCCACAGAAGCTTCAAAAAGTTTTAAAAGCATAAGAACTACTATGTTGTTAGAGGAACAGAAATGAAGATTGGCAGGAATGTCCTCTAAAGATTTACTCCATGGAGAATATACAACTATCTGTTCACTGTTACCCTGACTCTAGCCCCTTCTGTGCAAAGATGACTGCAATTTTGCCATAATGGTTTTGGGGTGGAGATAAAGAAGGGGTGATAACAGAGAAAGCTGTAAGTGCAACAATGCTCTCACCCATTTTCCCTCTCGAAGGGGGTAGATGTGGCCCAAAATCACTATTTGTGTTCATCCCCCGAGATGGTACCTATGGTCAAAATTTGCAGGCCTGGCTATGAACAATTCTTGTTAGACCCACTTGTCAGACCCATGCAGCAACACTGCGAGGAACTGGCTCCTAGCATAAGCTCCTCAGGGACAGCTTTTACAAATGCCCATTGGTGAATTCGACACACCAGAAGATCTGGAAGCAAGGGAGGAAGGAGATAATAGCATCTGAAATTCCCATCAGGCCATCGAGTTAGAAGTCTCTTCTCATTCTGCCAACACAGGCCAACTGTTCCAACGTTGAAGACAACTCGCTTAGGATTTTCAAGCTTCTCAGCAGTCACAGTTCCTCTATGAAACAGGCAGAAAGAGGGACTGACTTTATGTAACTGAAAGGCCAGCAAAAAAAAGAGAGAGAGAGAGAGAGGGGAAAAAACAAAGCAGCATGCAGAAAGCAGAAAATGAAAAAAGGATGTTCAGCAGAAAGTTCTGCTGGGGGCTCAGAGCAATATTCACAATGTGGCCACAATGAAGGCGATGATGTAAATATGGGGCATGGCAGTTACAGACCAACCTAAGGGAGGCATTTCAGCAAGCAGCAGGGGAGTGATCATTACAAAGCAACCGCCATGTGACACGTTCCATTTGGCCAGCTGTAATGAGCACTCATTCGCTCCCCACCCCACCCCAAAGCAGCATGGATTCCTCTGTTAATAATCCAGCTAGACAAACACCACTACTGCTAGGAAAGGGCAGCTACGGGGTTTTAACAGATTCCTCAGGTAAATCCACTGCAAACAAGACAACCCTAAGCACTCACTGCCCATTCATAAGGAGCATAATATACATATGTATCATCTGTGCCACACCCTAACAGGTTTTACTTATCTCCAGCGAAACAGAGAACCAAGAACAGAGTAATGCTCTCATAGCTCAACTCAACACACTTAAATGCAAGGATGGAAAAATGCTAGGCTTACTCTTCATCTTGTTCCCCGCAGGGTTCCCTGTAACATGGATCCCCAGATGCTGTTGACTACAACTCCCAGCATCCCCAGCTGTGATGGTCTTTGGCTAGGGATTAAGGGAGTTGTAGTTAACAGCATCTGGGAGGCCCTGATACAGGGAACACTGCCTACAAATTAGGTTTTCCCAGCCCAGTGCAGATCTGGCAGCTAAAAGGTTGCTAGCTTAAATAATGGATGCAATATTCATTCTATTTTCAAGGGTGTTTTTTTAAAAAAAAGGTTTTGGGGGGCAACTAGAATAATAGAAGGGAAGAACACAGAATAGTAACCATGGGAAGGCATAGGGAACTGCACAGAACAATTTTGCCCTCACAGCTGTGGGAAAATATGAAACAGGAGAGAGGGGAGGAGAGAATGTTAAGATGCCAGATTTTTTTACATTTATATTCTACTCTTCCGCCAAGGAGCCCAAACTGATGTTCATGATTACTTTTATCCTCACAACCCTGTGAGGCAGATTAGGCTGCAAAATAGGTGATTGGCTCAGGGCTCAGAGTTTTATGGCTAAAAAGGGATCTGAATTCGCATCTCCTTAGTCCTAGTCCAACTCTAACCACTACACCACACTGGCTCTCAGATTATTTTATTGCACATTTTTACACATGGTTCTGTGGATGTGCAAGTCCTATGCGGAAATCCCGCTACAGATACCTTATCTATTGTGGCCATTATCAGAGTCTCCCAGCTCCCCACCCCGCCCGCTTGTCTTTTCTTCCTAGTTGAAATGGTATCTGTAGCAACCTTTTAACAGTGGGAGCAGGGCTCAATATAATTATGCAGAGGATGAACTTCAAAGAAGCAGGAACACTCACACTATGAAGCAGGGATACATCCCGATATATTACATTAACTTTTTCAATTATATTTGCATTAGTTTAGATGAAACAGCAGGGAGTTCCATGTTTAATGTCATGAAGTATACATGATGCTTTTTAAAGCGAAAACTTGCTGCAAAATTTGAATACACCAAAAGGCTTTCCTCAACCATTTTCAAATTTTGAGCCTTTTTTGTGGGGCAGGGGGTGGGATTTTATGCAAGTGTTACTGAGCTGCTGGCTCTTCGAAGGTTTCTTATGGAGGAGGATCACAGAAATAAAAATGACTCTTTTTTTTTTAGCAATACACCTATTACATGCAAGTACCAGCTATTTCAAATGCAATCAGAAACAAGTTCTATAAGCCATTGCCAGAGCATATACAGAAATGACCTGAAACTGTATAGTATTTTCATCTATCTATCTTTAGGAAGTAGAACCTTAAGAACCTTAGATAGTGTTTCCAGTAAGTTCAGAGGAGCAGGCATCTGTGCCCAGCGACACCATCTCTACAGTTCCCTGCTGCCCCACCTGCCCTAACCCCTCTTGCCTTGACCACTACAACTTCAATTCTTGCCGATCAAAAATTCAGAATGGGATTTACTGTACTTTTTAAAATCCAGGACACAGAATTTTACTTCCATTATACAGAAACTCTTGTCAACACTGTGCACTTAGGCATCTAACTATTCAATTAATTTCACAAAACCATTTGTTTAAGAGAACTGGACAGTTTATATCAGGACTGTACAACTTTAGCCTTCCAGCTGCCGTTGGACTATAATGCCCATCATCCCCAGCTACAGTGGCCAGTGGTCAGGGATGACGGGATTTATACAACAGGTGGAAGGCCAAAGTTGTGCAGCCCTGATTTACATGCATGCAAGGACAAAAGCCGATTTAGCTAAACTTATAACTACTCTCATAATATGTGTTGAATTCCCAGAACACAATCCTACACATTAAAATGGATAACTGCAACAACAAATGATCACTAGCCTGTTAAGATTTTTGCCCTGTAGGGAAGCCTGTCCTGTTTTTGCTTGAAATGGGTGTGGAACGTAGCACAACTTCACAATGCCCATTTTTACTCCATTCTTTTTTATCCTTGTTGAATGCAGGAAAAAAGAAGTCCCTGTTAGAGCTACCAACACAAAAGTAGACGTATTGTATTGCACACAAGAAAAGATGGATAAGGGGACTGATAATAGGACATAATGCTTTTCTGTTCAAAATCCTTGGTTTCTGCATGCGCTGGTTCTAGAATATAGCATGTGAAAGAGTAAGGATTTGTTTCTGTGGAAATGGATTAAAGCTATCACAATGAGCTTGGTTTCCATAGGATTCACAGCCAACAAACTAGTCGGCTGACTGGATCAAACAGTGATTAGCAGACCCATCACATGTTATTTTTGGACATCAACTCTTGCATCAAAAAAGCATGTACCCTAAAATGGGTAATGACAAAATTAACTATTCTTTCCTCAGATACATTGGCTTGCACAACTGCAATGCCAGCTTCTCAAAAGATGTACCTGGAATAAAAGAGCATTCATTTCCCCACCCTCACATTTTGATGCATGTGTCTCTGTTGATGATAATGATTAATTAACACGCATATCTTTAAAAGCAATGTGAGAGTATGTTTTAAGAGAGAAAAGCAAGCACAAGAATGCGAAGCATGAAGCAAGTTTCACTTATCACTTAGTGGATGGCTAGTGACAAAGACATACCTCCAGCATCTTGTGCATAGCAAAAATGCTCTTGTATATACTTTAGGTTCCTCATTTTTAACTGAATGTCTGCTTTTTGGCAACATATTGCACAGTCCAGTCATACTGAACTCAGCCAACTTAAAGGAAACTGTTTTACTAGTACCAAAATCAAACTAACAATTAATTTATTACAGACAACATACACAGCCATCCCTATTTTAGCCAGGGAAAGGAGACACACACAGATTGGTGCTCTTGTGACATGACAGTTATTTTTCTTAGCATCACCCACAATCTGCTCCAGGAGATACAGGCACATGTCTAGCCCATCCCACCCTTAGCCATGCAGCGACCGTGGCTAGATGCTGAGGCTGAATACCAAACAGGAGAGCTACTTCAGCCTCTGGCCAGTGATCTCATTTCTACTCCACCAGAGATTAAAGCCACCTTACTACCACAGTCATCCTACTGGGGAATGATTACTCAGTTCTACCCTTCACTTGCCCATTTGACTTATGAGGACAGCAGCACTCTCCTGTTTTGTCCTGCCAGGACAAAAGCAAGGCTACAGGCTCCATGGATGCAAGAAATACTTTCAGCTGTGAGTCTTGCACAATCAAGAGGGGAAAACAATATTCAAGTCTCCTCAAGTGCAATGATCTCTAGTCCAGAGCCATGAATGTGGGCTACTGCACAGGACTGCTGTACACAGGGTGGAAGAACTGCTCATTTATAAATCCTTCCTCTTAGATAACCACAGCAGCAGTTTGAAGACATTAAGAAATGCTTGTAAACAGTCACTTAGGAGCATAGGGATCAGCCCCTTATGCAGAGTCAGACCACTGATCCATCTAGCTCAGTATTGTCTACATTGACTGGAAGAAGCCATCCAAGGTTCCAGGCAGGGGTCTTTCCCAACCCTACCTGGAGATGCCAGGGTGTGAGCCTGGGACCTTCTGCATGCAAAGCAGATGCTTTACCACTGAGCTACATCCTCCATACCCCAAGGGGAATATCTTACAGCAGACAGTGCTCATAGGTAGTAACCCATACAAATGCAATCCAGGGAAGACCCTGCTTAGCAAGGGGTACAAATTCATGCTCGCTATTACAAGACACATGCCTGCAACAGGTAAGAATCCCCTCTGTGAAACCAGATATGGAAGTGCTCGTAAACAGGAAGTTGGCTCTTTCCCATTCCTTTCATGCTCAGCGACATTCCAAAAGTCACTTCCATACTCGTGCCTGGGCAGGGAACAAACTTTCACAAACCGAATTATTGCCAGTATCTAAACCTATCTAGAGATGAGTCATTCTCTCTCCTTGTTAGGGCTAGCACATTACTATCTCCACCTGGGAAATTCAGTTTTCCCCTCTTAAAATTTACATGAACTGGTAGACTGTAAAAACCATGGGTTACTGTATACTATAAAGAAAAGAGGATTTATATTCCCTTTACAGACTTTTTCCTTCCTCTCAAGCTATAACAAAAAAATTGCTAGCATCCTCCAGGATGTGTGCCCAAAAGTGTCATACAAGCAAGCCCCTAGAAATCAGCCCTTTAATTTAGATTTTAAAATTGCTCTTTCAATGGCAATTCTAAATTGCTGAAATAAAGCAGGCTTTTCCTCAGCAGCTCAATAGATCTCTCGGTTTCTACTTATGGCTTGTTAATTATAACCCAGTACTGAATTCCCGCACACACACCCTTCCGTTTGTTGCACTTGGGGAATACTGGAAAGATAAGTCTTTTCTTAATTATTAAATGTAAATAGCTCATTAAATATAATCCAATTACTTTAATTGTAAGAAAAGGAAGTCATTACAATATGTACACGCATTCTTGCCTGAATAGATTTAATATCTTAAATTAATCATTGTCACTTTCATATATAAGTCAACCTTTGACTTTACAAAATTTATGGCAGGCAATTTCTTTTTCTTAAATGTTTTACAGATAGCTGTTGGGATTTCATTCTCCAAAAAAAAAAAAACTTGTAGAGGAAGTGTCACAAGAATTTGAACTAAGCAATCTATAAATTGCACCGAGTTCAAGAAAGGGTATGGGCAATGTGATTTATTTTAACTATGTATACTGCAAACTCAGGTTTTATTCCCTCATGATAGCCATGCAGATTCAGAATTTGCATTCTTAACGCTGTTACCAAGCAGATTATTAATCAGATCAGGCTACATGCGAGAACCACCATAAACTAAACACACAAGTGAGCAAAAAGGACTCTGAATGTCTTTGACTACAAGCACCAATACAGCCAAGTTCAATGTGAAGGTGTGCAGCCTGAGGTCCCTTTCTCTACCATCTTAGGCTTATTCCCCACAGTCCAGTCTACATCGATAAGTGTGGCATGTTGTACAAATACAGAAGAATACACTGATGGTTTTACATCAGGCCTTGGTGTAAATTTGTTTCAGGCAATTTAGGGGCTGGACAAGGAACACTGGACATATTTATATACAGGGCTAAGGAAATCCACTGGTCTACTTGTATGTGATGAATGAAAAATGATGCCCGAGTGAAAAAAATCCTGACAAGTAGTGTACCAACATAGCTCAATGAGTAAAATCTGTTTCTGGCAGGTGAACAGAGCCAACATTTCTTCACCCCTGTCTATACAGGAGGACCTTGACATTCATAGGGGTTCCATTCCACGGTTCAAATGCGGACACAGAAACCGCAAATATTGAGGCATTGCAGCAATGAAGAATTGGGGGTTAGGTTCCTGGTCAGGGAAAAACAATTTTTGTGGGGGAAACTGCCTACTGTACTTAGCTGCTCCCCCTGAGTTGTGCTGTGCCCTGGAATGCCCCCAAATTAGCCAAAATTTGTCCCCAAAGTGCAATTTTCTCTTCCTTTTTTGAAATGGAGCCATTTTGAGTCTCTGGAACAAAAATGGCAGCTGGAAATGACCTCTGTGGTCATTTCCAGCCAACCTGATCTGTTTCCCCGCTTTTTTCCACATATGCCAAGGTCGGGGTATCCTCCTGTACAAATAAGATCTTAGGTTTACAATAGTACTACTAACCCCAATACAGCTTGCCTGGTTTTTTCTTTGGTTGTACAACTATGTATGTTTCTCATATTATACGAATATCAACACACACAAACACTAACTCTTTACGTGCAAAGGCTTTACAATATCCATCTTGCTCAGGAAATGAGGCTCACTGAAGCTGCTTCCCAAGAGTCTCTTGTGTTGTATAAGGCTTTAAAGGAATGCCCTTGATGCAGTTTCAGTTTCTCAGTGACCAAAAGTGCTGCCTTGTCCAAATAGGTAGGTCAAGCGCATTTCTCTGAGGAAAGCAGACAGTTATTTTGCACACTCAGAGGCACAGTAAAGCATTCATACAAACTGCTTCCATAATCTCTCTTCAAGAACCAGCCTCAAGTGCCAATGGAATTAAGGAGACAAATTTATATGCCTCCACTGCTGTCAGTTACTGGCTAGGCTGGGGGAAAGTTAGGTTAGTTCCCTGACCTACAAGGCCTTTTGATTTCTGCTTCCTATTCTAAGCACACAGGTTCTGCACAGAATCGAACATCTAGCACAGGATTTGGATCCTGAATTTAGAATCCTGCAACAAGAAAAATTTCTAGCCCTCATGATTGCCGAAATACAAGTATATAGTCTGTAATTCATTGCCATAAAGTTGCAAAGGTCACTAGCACTGATGTATTTTTTAAAAGGATTAGACAAGTTCATGAGCACTGCTTATTACAGCAATTATAGCTAAGAATAGAACTTCTATGAAAATGGACAATATGTGGACAAACGGCAAGGAATGGCTAGCTTCATCATACCCTGCTTAGAGCTGCATGGAGTATACAGCAGCTACATTTGGGAGAACGAGTGCTGAATTAGCTTGGTCAAATTCCAGACAATTTTTATATTATTATAGGCATTTTCAAATACACCTGCAAAGCAACCTTAGGAGAGGAGAGCTGTCTTTTGGTAGCAAGCATGACTAGTCCTCTTAGCTAAGCAGGGTCCGCCTCGGTTGCATATGAATGGAAGACTTGATGTGTGAGCACTGTTAAGATATTCCCCTCAGGGGATGGAGCCACTCTGGGAAGAGCAGAAGGTTCCAAGTTCCCTTCCTGGCAGCATCACCAAGATAGGGCTGAGAGAGACTCCTGCCTGCAACCTTGGAGAAGCCGCTGCCAGTATGTGTAGACAATATTGAGCTAGATGGACCTATGGTATGACTCGGTATATGGCAGCTTCCTATGTTCCTAAGTTCCTCAAGCCTTCTGGGGAGCAGGGAACCCAACACCACACAGATCTCCTCCACTGCCATTTCTGAGAAGGTAAGAAAGAGCAAGAACACTTTCTGTGTAGTAGGAGGGGGCTCCATCTGCTTCTTACCATCTCCAATGACAGAAGATCTCTTCTAAGCCCTCCGCTTGTGTGCTAGCAAAGCATCTAAGGAAAGAGGGGGGATTGGGGGCAACCACAAATAATGGCTGGCTAGTTAAGCCTAAATATGTGTTATTTTTGATTGGATGAACAGCCCTAATTAGTACTTTGGGCCCATTAATGCTATTTTGAGTCCCTCACTGTGAGTCATTCTAAATGGCATTCATGGGCCAAAACCTGCCTGAAGGTCAAGTCCTGCCAGGGAAAGTTATTTCAGACAACCAGAGAACCAAGACAGAAGCTGCTATCCTATGCACAGTGCTCTGAGAGTAAGCACCACTGAACACAATGGGACTGTCTGAGAACACATGTAGAATTGCACTAAAAGGCAATGAGAGAGTGAACATAAGTAGGTCTGCTGAGGCACCAAAGTCATGCAACCTGTGAGGTAAACAGCCGATATAGAAGCTCAGTTATCTCAGCCACACAGACTATCCCAAGGTAAAAGTGGAGTTTCCACCAGACCCTTAAAAACAGCTACATTGTGGACAAGTCAAGTCTAAATAAATAAAATTATAAAGAAACCCAATGGCTCGGAGAGCTAGTCTTGCAGTAAAGTGTGCCGTAACGTCGATTTCGACTCCTGACACCCACAGAGCCCTGTGGTTTTCTTTTGGTAAAATACAGGAGGGGTTTACCATTGCCTCCTCCCACATAGTATGAAATGGTGCCTTTCAGCATCTTCCTATATCGCTGCTGCCAGATATAGTACCAGTGGGGATTTGAACCTACAACCTTCTGCTTGTTAGTCAAGTATTTCCCCGCTGTGCCATTAGGCATCGTGACCATGAATTCTGCCCTTTGCTAGACAGGATCGACCCTGGGTTGCATTTGGATGCACAACTACATGTGAGCACTGTCTGCTGTAAGGTATTCCCCTTAGGAGATGGGGCCCTAGCTTGGTAGTCGAGCATCTGCCTGCACGCAAGAGGTTCCAGGTTAAACCCCGGGCATCTCCAGATAGGGCTAGGAGAGACTGCTGCCAGTCAGTGTGGACAATACTGAAGTAGACATACCAATGGTCTGACTTTGCTTAAGGCAGCTTCCTATGTTCCTACGAAGCCAAGTCTGAGCACTGATAGAAGGAACAGGGTGGTCGTTCATCCTTTCTAGAACTATATTGATCCTGCCATTGTCATGAGACTGGATGTTAGAGGGACCATTGTTCAACAAAAGATGAATATTATTTTCTAAATAGATACAGATGGTGAAACTGAAACAGATGAAGGATGAAGTTTTGAACGCAACCAAGGATTCCCTACACAATTTTATTTTTACAGCAGCCTTTTGGATGTTTAAGAGCTGTGACGTGTCCTTCTCCCTGCCCCCAATCTTTTAGACTAAAATATGCTCACCCATTTCAGCATTTCAGACATCCTAAACTCACTAAAGGGAAGATTACAACATGCAGCAAAATTGAGCTCTCTCTCTCTCTCACACACACACACACACACACACACACACACACACACACACACAATACCACAACCCTGTCTCCTCATGTCTCAGCTAAAAACAGATCTTAGTTTTATGAGTAATCTGTTTAGACACACACACACACACACACACACACACACACACACACACACACACACTCTCCTATCACAGGAGACACCACCAAAGGGAAGTTCTGTATTTGGCATGTAAAGGGGGAAGAGAGAGTAGCATCAATGTCATCTTTCAAAAGCAAGCAAACTTTGCTCATAATAGGAATCTTTTTGACTGAAATCAATAGTCGTTCACAGATGAGTTTGTCATCAAAATGCCAGCAGCAAGAGCTGAAAACAATGCAGCAGAGAGGCTGAAGAGGTTTCAGTTACAGGACAAAGTTTGAAATGAACAGCTAATCCCAAACATCCACCTGTTTCTGGATTCTCCTGTTCTGAAACCTGGGAATCCTCATTATGCATGGTCGTATACAGGGTTAAAGTGGACTGTGCAGACCCATTCAGGCTCTTGGAAAAAGAAAAAACAGGAAGCCAAAATGGAACATAGGAAGTTGCCTTACACCAAGTCAAGTCATTGGTCCTTCCAGCTCAGTCCTGTCTACACTGACTGGCAGTGGTTCTCCAAGATTTCATGCAAGAGTATTTTCCCACACTACTTGGAGATGCCAGGAATTTAACCTGAGACCTTCTGCTTGCAAAGGAGATGCTCTACTTCCCAGCTACAGCCCCCAAAAGCAGAAAGACGTATAGAAGTCCAGGGAGAGTGAAGACCTTCAAAATACAGAACAAGCAGTCTAGTAGAAAGGTCAACATCAAAAGGAAATCTAGGTCCCTTTGTTTAACTACATACCTGTTTCACCAGACAGAGCAGTAATCAATGAAGGCTGCAGTGAAAGTCTGATAAGAAAAAAAACCCCCTTCACTACAGCATGCAAAAGGCAGACAATATCCAATGACAACAAAAATCCATTAGAAGGATAACTACAATTCCAGTATTAAGGATGACAAATGAAGGGGACAGTTTAGTTTATTATATAAAATGAACATCAAGCTTCAGTCAGCATGCCCACAAAAAAGCCCGCACAATCATATTCCAGTATTCTAAGTGTGGAGAGGGAAAAAGGAAGTGTCCAGTTTTGAAGAACATGACTCCTTCTAAACACTGAGTAAGAAACATTGGTCTTACCTGTGAAGGGTTCTTGTTTGCAGTAATCAGAGGCCATCCTAGAATATGGGTTGTGTACCCAGCATAACTTGGGACAGACAGATATTTATCCAAACAAATTTCCAGTAGTCAGGAGGAGCAAAACCCGCGCAGAAGTGTACAGTGTAAGTTAGAGAGAGCTATATACTGCCAAAAGACAAAACATAAGAGAGAGAGAGAGAAAGCAATGGGCTCAAATATAGGTTGTGGACGAAACATGTAAAGAAAGAAGAAGCTATAAACCCCAGCAGTCGTCTGCCACCCAAACTGGCAAATCCCCAAGATTGTCATAAATGTGTGAACAAGGAACAGGCAAGTGGCATCCAAACCTCGTGAAATTACATCTGCGAATGGGCCGGATGGCCTCCGATTACTGCGGGGGGGGGGGGGGGGGGAAGCTTCACAGGTAAGACCAAAGTTTCTTTTTCCACAGTAATGGAGGTCATCCTAGAACATAAGGACATACCCAAGCAGAGATCAATGTACAGGCTGGGAAGAGGATGTCTAGACCAGGGTTTCTCAATATTTTTGGAATCATGGACCAGTACAGTCTTTGTGTGCAGTTTCCTGGACCAGCAGTTAGTAATGGGGTCACCCCCACCTTGGTCCCACCCCCAGGCATCCCCCAGAACAATTTCAAGCGGGAGGGGGCACTGCCACTGGGAGCTCTCTAGAGCTCATTTCTAGGCAGGCAGCAATTGCTGCTGGGATAACACTCATTTAGCTTCCTTGAAATGAACGTTATCCCAGCAGCAAGGGCTGCCTGCCTAGAAATGAGCTCTGGAGAGCTCCCAGAAGTGGTGGGCCCCACCGGCTTGAAATTGTTTTATGGGGGGATTAATTCCTCATGGACCAGCACAGACCGGCACTGGTCCACAGACTGGTGGTTGAGAAACAGTGGTCTAGACCAGTTGCTGCAGAACAGTACAGCCAAGTGCTGCCTGGGCTGAGTAGAAGGACGAGATTTTGAAGTGTTTAACAAAGGGCATTATAGAAGAACACGTTGCTGCAGATGATTTGCAGTGACATCTAGAGTGTGCCAACTCTTTTCTTTCGTGTGAACCAGCGATGGACAGAAAGAAGGCAGTACTACTGGTTGTGAGCAATGGAATGTAGAATTAACCTTGGGTATGGAGGTCGGATTGAGCTTAAAGATTACTGAATCCTGCTGAAAAACAGACAGTTCTTTGCAAGCGGACAGAGCACCAAACTCTGAAATCCAGCAAGCCAAAGTGATAGCTAAGAGGAATAGGACCTTGTAGAAAAGGGCCTTCAGTGAAGCTGTGCAGAGTGGTTCAAACGGAGGTTGTGTTAGAGCACTTTGTTGAGGTTCCATGAGGGGAAACTATGTACTCAAGGAGGAACCATGTTTTTTGTGCCCCTAAGAAAACGCTGAATGTGAAGGTAGAACAGGGTCAATCCTGGGGAATTAATATCCAGAACAGAGGCGAGGGCTGATGTTTGTCTGTGGAGGGTGCTAGGTCGCAACCCCAAGTCCAGACCCGACTGTAGAAAGGCCAGGACCTCAGATACGCCCACTGATGTTGGAGAGAACTGTTTCCTTCGCATTCAGCGGGAAAAATCCAACCACATGATCTGGTAAGTTATTTTAGTGGCTGGATTCCTGGAGGCTAAAATGGTATCTTGTACAGTCGAGGAACAGCCCTATTGGGCTAACATTGTCCACTCAATGTCCATGCGTTGAGTTTTAGACAGTCTGGGTCTGAGCGAAGGACCGGTCCCTGCGATAGGAGGTCCGGGCTTCGGGGCCAAGGTGGTTGTATGGACAGAGAGACCAGGTCTGCAAACCAAGGTCTTCTTGGCCAATGTGGGGCTATGAGGATGAGTAGTGCCCTCTCCTGTAATAGCTTTTGTAGGACTTTGGCTATGATGGCCAGTGGGGGAAAGGCATAAAGTAGCCTGATAGAGTGTCTATGGCTTTGGCCTGGGGTGCAATGAACCTGGGGAAGAACCTACATAGCTGGCTGTTGAGAGCGGTTGCAAATAGATCTACCACTGGTGTGAATAATTCCTTGGTCATCTGAAAGACAACTTTTGGGTTGAGGGACCATTCTGCTGGGACGACATTCTGACAATTGAGCCAGTCCACTCTCACATTGGAGATCCCTCTGAGGTGTTCCGCCACAACCAAGCAGAGATTCTTTTCCGCCGAAGTGAATAAGAGGGAGGACTCCATCATGAGGGCTCATGACCTTGTGCCTCCCTGATTGTTTACGTGAGATTTGGCTGTCACGTCATCTGTTCTGATCAGGACATGGTGGTTTTTGATGGATGGTAGAAACTGTAGGAATGCTAGGTGAATTGCTCAAAGCTCTAACCAGCTGGTGCTCTTTTTCTTCTCCAGAGTATTCCAAGTGCCTTGAGCATAGCAGCTGAGGCAGTGTACTCCCCATCTGGAAAGACTGGCATCAGTGGTGATGCGTGATGGAGGGATCAGTGGAAGCCACCACTCGAGGGACCTGCGGAGGGAGAGTGGTAGGGACCTGTGGAGGGAGAACTCGCCCTGTGAGTTTGTGAGATGATTAGGTCCTGAAAGGGAAGGAGGTACCACAGGAGGGTGCAAGAGTGCCATCTGGCTCATGGAGTGCACTCTAGGCAAGCAATAATGGAACCCAGGACTTGCGCCAGTAGCATGAGGTCTTCCAGAGATATCTTGTGGAAGTGAGTATAGTTTATATGGAAGAGGAATGGCAGGTTTGTGTGGAAATGGTCATTCTGCCATCATAGTGTTGCGAAATGGGCAGGGGGGTGGAACCAAGGGAGGCAATGATGAAGATGAGAGAAAATCCTTTTCATCCCATCCTTGTGTGGTAGCAGGGGCATCCGAGGGTGAAACTGCATTGATCGTTCTCCTAGCTTTAGTCATTAAGATATCAAATTCTGCTGCAGTTTGAATCGGGGACCTGTGGAGAGAGGTCTCCTCATCTGAAATTTCACCTTCTGCTGATTCAGAAGATGAGAGGAGTCTGGCTCTTTGGGTAAGATTGGGGGTGCCCAGGCTTAGGAATAGTGGGAGGATGAGACAGAGGAGAAGGTTGGGAAGGTACAGAAGGGTTCTCTGGGTGATCCTGGGGACAGGATTTCTTTGCTGGGGTAGTTTCAGATGAGGAAGAAGAAGGATCGGGGTGCCTTTTATGGTGACAAATGAGGACGTGTAGCATGAATTGTCCCCTTTCCCCCCAATAGGATGGATTTCCTTGCAGGGCTTGAGTCAGGAGAGGAGAATAGGAAGGGTTTGTCAGGGGCTTTGGGCTGTTTTAAAATAGGGAAAAATGGAGGAGCAGCAGCAGCAGGAATGGAAGGCAGGAGCAGTTTGAACTCCTTCGCTATAAACTCCTTAAGCCAACTGGAGGTATCCTCAGAGATAGGAGGATTGCTACTGGGCTGTTCCATGCGGTTGTTACTCACAGTTATCAGCTGCATGGTTATGGTGGTCATCTCTATGTCTGAGGGATCCATTGCTGGTGGTAGGTTTGGCGGAGTAGCAGCCCTTGTTCTTGGTCCTCCAAATGTGTGGTACACGTTGCTGGCGGGGATGGGGGGGGAGCGGCATTGCCAGTCCCCACTCCCCTACTGCGGGGCCAGAATTGTTGTTCATGGGCAATAAAATGGCACCCATTATTACCGCTTTGTTGGGAGCACCCTCATGAACAAGGAGGGCTGGAGGTAAGCCGTGACGGTTGGCGCTGCTGACAAACCACTTGCAGAAGCAAGTGTTTGCTGAGACGAGCCACCTGGACTTTGTTGTTCTTCCTCTGGGGCTTGGGTTTCTCTTGCACTGCTATAGGGAGCATGTGCTTTGATTTTTCCCCCTTTGATTTTTAATGCACATTTTTAGTGCGATCAGTGCTCCCAGCCAGCATGGAGGAGGAGTGAATCGCACCCTTGTAGGGCGGAGACGCTGAGTAAGAGCGCTTTGGCTTCAGGGGTAAAAGAACCTGCAAGGCTGCTGGGGTTTCGGAATACAGTCCCTCCGAGAGGGATCCAACAAGGAAATCGGCTGTATGGGATGGCTCCATGAGGGAGAGGGGATAAAGCAAACAATAGAAAATGAAGTAAGCAAGTCACCAATACTTAAAAATGTTTGGAATTTGGTTAAAAATAATAATGAATAGACTCCATTCCCACCCTGGCACACAAGGAGAGAGAAAGAGGAGGAAAGAAAGAGAAAAAACTAGCCTGAATTAGAAAATAGAAGGAGCTCTCTATGAACGCTGTTCCCTGAGGCAAGACAGGAACAGAATTGGAGGTTTGGCTCCTCCTATCTGACTACTGGAAATTTGCTTGGATAAAGATCTATCTGTCCCGAGGCATGCTAGGTACACAACCACCTATATTCTAGGATGGACTCCATTACTGCAGAAAAATGACATAGGCTTTTTTGGTTTTTAAATCAACTAAGCAAAACGCACACACAAAACGCACACACCCACACACCCCAGGCGTTCAGCTACCCAAGCTTTTAACTCCAGTTCACATCAATCACATATTCATATGCTTCTGCTAAATGGTTGTGTCACCTTCTGTGTGACAATCACATAAGACTGTGCTTTACGCCCAGAATGTGATTTTACATTCTGGGAAGCTAAGGTAGCACTGTAATGAATTACTCAGGGCCTGAATGTCCACTCAGTCAGAGACATCCAGGTAAGTTACATGTTAGGGAGCCCTGTATTTTATTTTATTTCAAATATATAAATACACACACCCTGCCCTTCCTAAAGTAGCTCAGGGCAGTTTACATTAAAATCAAACCCACATTTAAAAGCAAATTAAAACTAGGTATCATTAGAAGCCAGGCTAGTGCACATTTGTGCCATATGCAGCACCAAATCCAAACCCTTATTACCTTATACACATGAACAAAATCAAGTTTCTATAAAGGGGGAAGTTCAATAGTAATTGTACAAAAACGTTATGCTCATTTTTGTTATGCTCATAACAAGTAGAAGTCAACACTAGAGATTCACAAAGCATTTGCTACCACAATGAACCATAACGTTTTGCATCAAACAGCATGTTTGGGTTTATGCAGATATGTAGCATTTTATATCCAGAAAACGCAAGGCAGCAAGTAGGACACAACATCGAGGTGTTGATCAAAGTTTCCACAAGTTTTGGTGGGCCCTGGTAGCCAAGCCAGAAGCTCCAACACCAAATGACGCCATGACTTATCTTCAACGCAGTCCTATGGATGTTTACTTGGAAGCAAGCATACTATGTTAACTGGGGCTTCCTCCCAGGTACATGTGCATAGGATTCAAGCCTTGGTTCCCAACCTGTGCTTCCACAAAAGGGAAATGACAATCCCATACGCCCCTCGGGGGAAATGGGAGCAACGGGCTGCCCCTGAAGCGGCACTGGACTGCGGAGCACCCCGAAGCCCAGCATAACTGCAGAGACAATTCCCTCCAAACTTAGAAACTGGATGTTAAGGCAAGGGCTTGTTTTGGTGGTGGGCAGCAACACCTAGAATGCTTCTGCAGCCAACCACCAAAGTGAACAGCCCCAATCTTCTCCTCTGGACCTGGAAGGAACGCCTGGGGCTTGTTTTGGCAATGCCCTGTGTGCCTCTGCAGTTCATAGCCAAAACAGACAGCTGTAGTCCTCCTCCCCAGCTTGAAGATCCTTGCACTAATTCTTGCCCCCTCCTCAGTTTCAAGTTCACAAGGAATACTGGGACTCCTTGTCACCCTTGCCAGAGGGCAACGGAATGCTCACCATGGAATCTCATTTGAGGACCCTGGTGATGGGAGAGAAAGCATGTCCTCACCTCTTGCCTGTGGGCTTCCCAGAGGCATTTGGTGGGCCACTGTAGGAAACAGGATGCTGGACTAGATAAGCCTTGGGTCTGATCACAAAGTCCAGCATGGCAAGGATCTGAATAACTGCAAGGCAATTCTGCTTATCCCTATGTCTCTTGTCAGGACATACACAGACTTAAACTGGCTTAGGTCTCCCATAGGAACTTTAAATCTGAAAGGTAGCTTCAACAGAGAACTCTCAATACCCTCAAACGATTCTTTGGGGTGAAGCCATGATGACAAATATTTACGACGATTTACATTTATATATTGCTCTTCAAGAAAATTCTCAAAGTGGTTTACATAGAAAAATACATAAATAAGATGGTCCTAAACAGATATAAAAACTAATATAGCTTTCTAATACAGACATGCCTTGTAAAGTAAAGTATGCTGTTGAGTCGGTGTCGACTCCTAGGGACCACAGAGCCCTGTGGTTGTCTTTGGTAGAATACAGGAGGGGTTTACCATTGCCAACTCCTGCGCAGTATGAGATGATGCCTTTCAGTATCTTCCTATATCACTGCTGCCCGATATAAGTGTTTCCCATAGTCTGCAGGGAAACATGTCACAGAGATTCGAACCAGCAACCTCTGGCTTGCTAATCAAGTTATTTCCCCACTGTGCCATTAGGGTACCTTGTATCTTCCCACAAAACACTGCAGTTGTGTAAGAACACTTACTGCTTTCAATTACATATTTTTAATGTTTTTTTAGGTTTTTGAACTATTTTTCATACCTATGGCATTCATGAAATATGGCACATTACTTGGCATAAAACATCACCATTAGATAATTCTTTCTAAAGCATCAGATTCAGCTGCCTGCATACTGTATTACTAAGAAACCTTTTTGTAAGCAAGACAGTGGGCAGCACAAAGCTGAAGAACCCTTGTAAAGGAACACTGGCTTCCCGTGGAGGGTTCTTTTTCCCTGTGTTAGGAGCTCATCAGGTAGGGTTGTATACCGAGCACGCTCGAGACAGAACTGGATCATATGACTTGTTTTGTGGCCGGAGGCGCCTCCCAGCCTCAGTTCCAGGGCTGTTGAGTGGAGTGAGATATGTCAGGTGGATAGAGTACTGCTGCAGTTTGATGAAATCTGTATGAGAAATATAGCTAAGAGGTCGTTAGACATGTAGGAAGAGAAAAGGTAGTTATATCAAGATTGAATCCCAGAAACCAGAACAGCTCAGAAGGAGACAGAAAACCTAGTAACTGTAACCCTGAGAGCCATCTCCCACAGTGTTTCAGGCTAGAACAATAAAGCCTGCTGCCCAGGTACCCTGCCCAGGAGAGCCGATACAATACATCCAGGAGGGGCTGATGAGCTCCTAACACAGGGAAAAAGAACCCTTCATGGTAAGCCAATGTTCCTTTTCCCCCTGTGTAGGAGGAGCTCATCAGGTAGAGATGTACCCAAGCTAGAAAGAGAGATAGGCCCACGGGAGGGAGGACATATTAGAGATTAGACCATCTGTTGGAGTACTGTGCGACTGAAGGCGGCCTGGGCCGTAGAAAAGGACACTTTGTAATGCCGAATGAATGGCGTTAACGGACAACCAGGTAGCTGCCTGGCAGATCTCTGAGAGTAGTGTGTGCGCTGAAAAAGCCGCGGAAGCAGCCACACTCCTGGTGGAATGGGCTGTGATGCCTTCCGGAGGAGGGAGATTAAAGGAGGCATATGCCAGAAGAATGCAGGATTTAATCCAGCTGGCTAGGGTAAGCTTAGAGACCCTGTTACCTAGGGACGGGGTGTGAAAAGAAACAAGAGGGAGTCTGACTTGTGAATATCCCTAGTCCGTCAAATATAGGTGCCAAGAGCTCTGTGCACATCCAATTTGTGCCAGAGCTTTTCTTTGGGGTGGACTGGGGAAGGGCAGAAGGGGGGTAGAATGATAACTTGGGACCTATGGAAGGTGGAATTTACCTTCAGGAGGAAGGTAGGGTCTAATTGGAGGTTAACTGAATCTGACTGAAAAGTGCAAAATTCTCTGCATACCAAGAGACCACCTAGCTCTGATACCCTTCATGCAGAGGTGCTGGCCACCAGGAAGAGAACCTTAAAGGTTAAGGTCTTTAGAGGAATTGAAGATATATAGGTTCAAATGGTGCTTTAGTCAGGGCACAAAGCACCTTACTGAGATTCCAAGAGGGGAACCATTTAAGAGGTGGAGGTGCCAGGTTTGCAGGCCCCCTCAAAAATCTGGAGATATGAGGATAGAGGGACCCCTGGCCCACGACCAATGAAGAGATCTGCAGGACTGAAGCTTGACGTCTTAGTGTACTGGGCTTAAGGTGCAGATCTAGGCCAGATTGTAAAAAGGTGAGGACTTCCGGAACTCTCATGAACAGAGGGTCTTTCTTGTTGGTATGTTCCCACCTCAGAAAGGCGGCCCATGTAGCTTGATATACCCTATTAGTAGACTGTCTGCAAGAGGCAAAGATGGTGTTTGGGACCTGTCTGGAGTAACCCTGGGACGCTAATTTTGAGCGCTCAACTTCCAAATGGAGAGCTGTAGCCATGCAGGATCGGGATGTAGAAGAGGTCCCTGGTGAAGGAGGTCTGAGCGATTGCGAAGATGCCAGGGAGATCCTACAGCTAGGTCGTGGAGGTCGGAGAACCACAGCCTGTAGGGCCAGTGGGGAGCAACGAGGATCATTACCGCCCTCTCCTGAACCAGTTTCCGGAGAACCTTTGTGATGATGGCCATGGGGGGAAAGGAGTAGAGGAGAATGTTCAGCTATGGCAAGTTGAGTGTGTCCATCGCTTCCGCTTGATGGGCTTGGTATCTGGTGAAATACCAAGGGAGTTGGTGGTTGATCGGGGAGGCGAATAGGTCCACCTGCAGGTGGTCAAAGACCTGAGACATCGGAAGGAAAACGTCGTGATGAAGAGATCTGTCTGCAGGTGGAGGTAGAATAGGAAGCATGGGGGTCAAAACAGGGGGGTTGGTGGGGGGCCTAGGGTGCTTGGGCCTCCTGTCGCCCCGAGTGGGGGAGGAAGTAGAGGAATTTCTACGCCGCCTCTTGCGCCTAGGTGGTAGAGGTCTCGGTGCAAATAGTCCCTGCTCTGAGACGGGGATGGCCCTCCCGCAGGGGCTCGAATCAGGAGAGGAGGAGAGCCAGTCGCTGCCCCTTCTGCCAGGCGGGCGCCTACAGTTAGGCCCGGGCGCCAGAGGGGTGGGGGCTGTCGGAGGGACAACCGGAGCCGCAGGTGGCTCATGAGGTGGGCCCGTCAGAAGAGGGGTGGACAGAATGCGTGCAGGCCTCTGAAGGCTTGGGTCTGAGACAGTTAACAGAGCCACAGGTGGCTCTAGACCAGGTCTGCTCAACTTAGGCCCCCCAACTGTTTTTGGACGACAACTCCCATAATCCCCAGCCACTGTGGACAATAGCCAAGAATTATGGGAGTTGGCCAACATCTGCAGGAGGGCTGAAGTTGAGCAGCCCTGCTCTAGACGCAGAGCCGCAGGTGGGTGGCTCTGGGGGAGGCATGTTACTCACATCTCCCGGCAAGACTGGTGGCTCCTCCGAGTATGACACAGGCGTCGGGTATTGCCTGGGCAGTGGGGAGGGAATGCGCGGGCTAGCCAGTTCCCCCTTAACCACTGAGCTCACATCGGGCGAGACATAGGGCACCAGAATGTCACCCCCCTCATGAGGCAGCATTTTGCTGTGCGCTTTGCTTCCGGTTTTGGCTGGTGTCATTTCCGAGTGCATGCATACCGCCTTAATTAAAGGCGCTCTCGCTTAGCCTCAGGCTTTCTGCCCTTGAAAGCATTTCTCCACACTGCTTCTTCTTCTTGGGCAAAGGCTGGCCCCCACAGTGTTTGGACTTCTTGGGAGTTTTTGTGAATAGCTGCTCCAAAGTCCTAGCCTCCACAGTCTGAATCGCTGTCACAACAGGCGCTGAGGAGGCTGATGCCATGCAGGCAGGGACTGCATGTAGCGGGCTACCCAGGTCTTGCGGTAGCCGCAATCCTTCTGATAAAGAGCCCTGTAATAGTTCTTCGGCATGAGCAAGCTCCATGAGAGCAGTGCTTGGACGCAAAAAAGGCAGAAATTAAAATAAACTTTTTAGTTGGCGCCAACTGAATCAAATCCAAAGAAAGAAGGTAATTTCTAGGTAAAATGTTATGAAGCTGAATTGAGAACAGCTCTCCTCCAACCCTTGCACAACCTAAAGGTGTTAGAGGAGGAAAGAGTAGAGTCAGTCAGAAAATTCCAATAGTGAAGGCCGAAAAAACGCTGAAAAAGCAAGAGCTCTCTCCACAGAGTCCTATCACGAGCGAGACAGAATTGGAACTGGGAGGCGCCTCCATCACATGATACAGTTCTGTCTCGAGCATGCTCAGTATACAACCCTACCTGATGAGCTCCTACACAGGGGAAAAACAAAAGACAAGGAAAATGTTCAACTGCTTGATGTTTTGCTTAATATCGTTTTTTTGAACAGCACTCTGAAATACTTTTAAAACAAATAAAAGATATCAACCTGATATTTGTAGACCAAGACCAGACATGACCAGGCCCATAGAAGATTGTTCCCTTATAAAGCACTCCACAGCAGATCAAGGAACTGTATATCCAGATACAAAAGTATTTTGGGATAGCCTGTAAGTCAGTCAGTCATAACCACTGCCCACAACCACATATGGAAAGAAAACCAGACTCACCTATTTCATGATTTTGTATTCCGGCATCCTCAAAAGGACTCTTTGGAAAGACTGTGAAGCAACTTCCAAGAAATTAGTGAATAGCTACTTCACATTTGCAAAGATAAAGCTGCAGAGAATCTGCCCAGGAATGCTTTAACACGCAAAGTCACACACAGTGACCTTTAAAAGGGGCCTACTCTGTATCAGTCTGGCTAACTGCACATTACACTTGAGGGTCCCTTGCTATGTCTTTTCTGGCCCCAAATTATTTAATAGGCAGTGTGCTTTAATGGGAAGAATTGGGTTTTGACTGGAGAACTCTGATTCATGCTCCTGTCTGGCCATCAACTATTCTGGGTGTGCCACCCTAAGCCTCAGCCTAACCAAAAAGTGGAATTACTATTGTATCATATGGAGTTAGGATAAAGGAGAAAATTACTGTAAAGCAGTAGTCACTCTGAGGAAGGAGTACAAGAGAAGTTCAATCAAGTGGTATTGGCCACAGAGAGAAGCCGTCATAGCTCAGTGGTAGAATATCTGTTTTGCAAACAGAAGGTCCAGTCCCTGGCATCTCCAGGTATGGGCTGGGAAAGATTCTGCCTGAAACTTTGGAGAGCCCCTGCCAGTCAGTATAGACAATACTGAGCTAGTTGAACCAATGGTCTGACTCAGGCAGCTTCTTACATTCCTATGTTTGCACTTTATGCAATGCACAAACATGCATAAGCACACATTAGCTGATTATTCAGTACTTCTCAGTACAACCACATTTTTATACATGTACGCATCCAAACTGCAACTCTCTGTTGAGTAAGATTAGCTGGCAACTGCGCAGCCAATAGCTCACACCACAGAAATCAGATATGCATTTTTAAGAGGTTAATATGCAAGCTAAGATTCCAGAACTATTCCACTTACAATAGATTTTACAAGTAAGGGCAACCTACTGCATGCCCAAACACATAGAGGACAAGATTTCCACAAGCAAAGCAAGTTTTACAGAGACAAATTATAGCTGTGTATATATATTTTTAAAAAGATTCCACATAAATGGGACACAAGCTAATATGATCCCTATTTGTGCAGTGAACCTATCAGATCCAGTGTTTATATATAAGGCCAACATGTTTCTAGTGCACAGGTAGCCTTTAAGGACCTATCTTTTCAAATGAGAGATGCCTTTTCAAACCTGCTCCTTTGCCTGCACTCTGATATTTGCTGTCGTATTGTGGTGTAGCAACTACTTTGACTGAGGAGAAATGGATTCAAATCCTGCTCAG
The DNA here is from genome assembly GCF_027244095.1 of Hemicordylus capensis. Lineage (NCBI taxonomy): Eukaryota > Metazoa > Chordata > Lepidosauria > Squamata > Cordylidae > Hemicordylus > Hemicordylus capensis. The sequence continues at coordinate 12,452,144 of NC_069663.1, forward strand.
TTACAAAGCTCATTGTGTAACCTTGGACCAGTCAGTCATTAATCTCTCAGCCTAACTTACCTCACAGAGTCCTTGAAGATAAAAATGGGGATGGGCGGGGGATAATGATAGCTATTCTGAGTTCCTTGAAGAAGACTGGGATATAAATATAATACAGACACACAAACGTACCCCACGCCCTTCCAAAGCCCCAAGCTTCTGCATATACACAGGCTCCAACTGCACAATTCTGCTGGCAATCCCAGCCTAGCACACACAGATTTCTCTGTTTGGTCCAGAATTTACATTCAAAGTGGCCGCTTAAGTAGACAAACATTCACATCTATCCCAAAGGCAGTGACTAGGAAGGTCAGAGAACAAATAAAGAGTATGGAACTCTTCCTTATTATAGAAAATCTAGCCAACAGACCAGTGGAAACACTCACTTTCTCTGCTATATCTCCACCCCTGCCCCAAGACACCCTCATCTTCATCACACCATCCTCATCTTCATCACACCACCCAGCCGCACCCAGGGCAAGCATTACTCTCCACTATACTGCCACAATTTGGACACCTCACCTGCATTGCAGGCAGACTGCTTCCTAGCTGCCACCCCTTTAGCCCCACTTCCTTTCTCTGGAGGGGCAAGTTCTCTCCACAGGCATCAAGACAAGGACTGCCTATCTGCTACAGACCACTTCCCGAAACACACACCTTCTTTATGTCCCATTTTGGACGCTCTGCTACCCAAGACAAGAACTTCTTCATAACCCCATCTCTCACCCCAGGCTTCCCGCTGTACTATGGACTAACGCCAGGAGTCCCCTCACCCTAGAACCCTATATACTCGAGATAGACTGCAGCCCTTAGGCTCAACCCATTCCTCCTCTCCCTCCTGTACCAGAACATGGCACCTTCCATCCCTATGGAACACAGTCAGAAGCCTTCTTCTCTCCTATTACAAATCATCTTTAATACCACAGCATCAACTTCAGTTTCACATGACAGGCACACCCGGCCCTACACTCTGTCAGCAGCAGGAGTGGGGGCCCCTCAGTCATGTGCAGGGGTGAGGTCATGGTTCAGTGGTAGAGCACCTGCACTGAATGCTGAAGGTCTCATAATCAATCCCTGGGATCTCCAGCTGGAGCTGGGAAAGACTCCTATGTAAAACCTTGGAGCGCCACTGCTAGTCTGTGTGGACAATACTGAGTGAAAATGACCAGTAGTCGGACTCAGCAGAAGTCAGCTTTCTATGTTTCCATCCTTAGCCAAATCAAGATTTCCTTTCCTGTCCCACCAGCTTAAGAACAGCCCTGCTGGATGGAGGTCCTCTCTAGTCCAGCATCCTGTTTCACACAGTGGCCCACCACCAGATGCCTCTGGGGAGTCCACAGGCTAGGGATGTGCACAGAATTGGCGGGGATGGGACAACTTTAAGGGCAGGGAAGGATGCACTTACCTATCCCTCCGCTTCCCCCGCACCAGTGCTCTGTTAGGAAAGGCTCCATCGGGGTAGCAGCATACCTCCTTGCCACCCTGTTCCCTCTTTGGCCGGAAGTGCCGGGTGCGAGTGTGTGCGTCGCGCTCATGTGCGTGTCCAACATGTGTACTCACAAGTGTGATGTACTCACACAGGCATGAGGTGAGGGCATGCCCTCTCTCCTGCTGTTGCTCCCCTGCAACTGCTTTTGAGAGGCATCGTGCCTCTGATGCTGGAGGTGACCCACGGCCACCTCTAGCTCCTCCACGTACAGTGCCCTGCTTGCCTTTTCTTCAGCTGTCACAATCACAACCACACCCTTTTCCTCTTCCACTCCCAAGATACCCACACCCTTTCTGCCGCACTACTCACAAAAGGAAGACGCCTCACACATCACAAGCTTCTTCCATCCTTCCCCATAATGCCCTAATGGACAGGGGAGGGATAAAATTCTAAAACCAGCTTTCCAAGTAAGTAATAAAGCTGCATAAGGTGGCATGCAGTGCTCGGGAGCAAGCTCATCGGGAGCGGGGGGGGGGGAGGCTCCTACCTGCCAAAAGTTAGAAGTGCACAATGGGTATCTTCACATCTACTGCTCTCAGACAGCAGCAGTTTACTTTAGCAGTGATTTCAGTAATAACGTATTTCACTTTTGTACAGACTCGACAGCCAACTCAATTTACTCCCCACAGAGTTGACAACTTTTTCACCCCGCAAAAGTGAAACACTCTGCCACTAATAGTGCTGCTGAAACAGCTGACTTGAGAGAGGAAGTGTGTTCACACTTCCTCCTCTCAAATACCAGAAGTTCATTTGAGAAGCAAACACACTTTTCTTCTTACTTTATTATTAGCCATCGCGGGAGATGCTGCAGCAAAATAATACCTTCATTAAATTAAGAATTCTTTATTGCCTGAGTAGCCCTGCTGGAGCCACCTAATGGCACAGTGGGGAAATGAACTGATTAGCTGGTACCCTGTTTCCCCGAAAGTAAGACCTAGCAGTAATTTCTGATGTACCGCCAATTGCCCTAGTGCATTTTTGGGGGCTAAAATTAATATAAGACACTGTTTCCCAGACTATGGGAAGTTTCCCAGACTATGGGAAGCAAGACTATGGGAAACACCTATATCGGGTGGGGATGTGCATGAACCTATTTGGAGCCCCTTTTAAGAGCCTCCGAACAGGTTCGAACACGGGAGTGGGGGGGTCAAAGTTCAAAGCCGTGTGTGTGTCAGTCACTTTAGGGGCAGGGGAGGGCACACTTACCCCTCCCCCAACTTTCCCCCTGCTGGTGCTCAGGGTCCGTAAAAGCCTTTGAGGCGGCAGTGTACCTCCCTGCCACACCTTCTCCCTCTTTGGCCGGAAGTGGCCAGAAGTACCGGTTGCATGCATGAGACGTGCACCCGATACTTCCAGCCACAGAAGGGGAAGGGAGCAGAGAGGTACACTGCCACCCTGAAGGCTTTTACAGACACCGAGCAGGGTGAGAAGTTAGCACACCCTCCTCCGCCCTTAAAGTGACATCCTCCACCCCCTCAAGCCTCCCCTGCGCCCCCTCAGCCTCCATGCACATCCCTAATATCGGGCAGCAGAGATATAGGAAGATGATGAAAGGCATCATCTCATACTGCACAGGAGATGGCAATGGTAACACACATACCCCGCACCCCGCCAGTGAATTCTACCAAAGACAACCACAGGGCTCTGCGGTTGTCAGGAGCTGACACCAACTTGATGGCACACTTGACTTTACCTTTAGCCCTGCTGGATCAGGTCCAAGCCCATCTAGTCCAGCATCCTGTTTCCCACAGTAGCCCACCAGATGCCTCTGAGAAGCCCAGAGGCAAGAAATGAAGGCATTCCCCTTCTCCTGCTGTTGCTCCCCTGCATTTTTTAAGAGCATTTTGCCTCTGAGCCTGGAGGTTAAATTGCTAAGCCAGTTTACTCCCCATCAGACTAACAGTGCACACAGATGCAGGAATAAAAGCATTTGACTGCTGCTGAAGTCAGCCCTAGATTCAACAACTGCAATTTGAGAGCACTTTGAGTATGAGCGCACCCAAAGACAAACTCTATTTCAGCAACAATACACAAAAAGGCAGCAGCTGGCAAGGATCAGGGGGAAAGGCCTGCAGATATCCCTTGGAGATGAGGACAACTTGCACAGGAGCAGACCGGTACCAAAAATATAAAACGGTGTCAGTGGCAACCAGTGTTCTGGTCATCACCACCACCCCACCTAGCTCACAGCATGTCTCCTACCATCCTAGGCACAAGCCTTAAGAATCCCACCCATGGAAGCCCTCTGGCTCAGAAGCTCCTCCACGTCAACCCCATGGATGGAGGCAGAGCACCTGTTTTGAATGTAGAAGCTCCCAGGTTCATCTCTGGCATCGCCAGGTGGGACTGGGAAAACTCCTGCCAGTCAGTGCAGGCAATGCTGAGCTAGGTGGAGCAAGGGTCTGACTCGGTAGGAAGCAGCTTCCTGTGCGCCACTCCCGCAGCCCTGAGACTTCAGGTGCGAAACTCCCCCCTCGAGGCCACGCCCCTCCCTGGCTTCCTTTTCAGGACGCCCCCCCCCACCTCAGCCCTCCAGCGAGCACCTAGAGGGGCGGCTCCTCCACTCCCAGCCCCCACCCAGCTAAAGGACTTACCCTCACACAACCGCCTTATTGGTGGGCTCCACTATCCTTTTCCTCCCCTCAGCTCGTCACCCTCGAAGCGGACCGTCCCGGCCGTCCGCCATTCCACGGCTCTTCCCTTCAGCCCGCCCTGGTCGCAGCTGACCCCGCCTCCTCCTCCGCCGGTCCGCGTTCTCATTGGCTCCCGGGCACCTTCCCGCCCTCACACCATTGGCTGCCAGCCCTGTCTGCCAAATGTTACCTTACGTGATTTGCGTACGCACCCAGATACCTTCCAAAAAAAACCCCCCACAACCCCCTCCCCCCCAAGACCGCACCCAAAGACGCTCAAAAGGAGGGGGGGTAAACAACGTGGGAGATACCATGTGGTTAGGTTGGCAGGGGAGGTACAGTGGGTCGAGCCACGTCATATCGGGATAGTAGTAGGTTTAGAATTAAAGGCACAGGGCGTTGTTGTTGTTTTTTGCTTTAGAAAAAAGAACAGTTGATGTGTTGTGTCAGAATTTGATGAGAAGGAATGCGGGGAGATTTTTCTCTTATGGTTTCTCCTTCCTTCCTGTTACGGCTTAATGGCTATTGGCGCCATAGAGTTGTGCAGCTGCGGCCTAGCCAGCTGCTCTATGGTCATCAAGCTGAAAGGAATGCTCCCCCTGGTGTTGTGGAGATGGTAATGCAAAGCGAGAAGTTCGATCGCAAGAGATGAAAAGTGGGGCGAGGCGTGTAGGACTTAGAAGAACGTAGGAGCCCGGTTGATGTCGAGCCTTTAACACGTTACATAGCAGCAAATCCCGGGGTTGTTACTTAGTGTAAACTTTAAAGAAAACGGCATTAAACTCAGTTTCTCTGATCGGCGTAAATTTTAAAAATACACGCGCTTTTTACAAAGACGTCCCCAGCCCTTGTATTCATAAAGGTAAAGTGTGCCGTCAAGTCGATTTAAACTCCTGGCTCCCACAGAGCCCTGTGGTTTTCTTTGGTAGAATACAGGAGGGGTTTACCCTTGCCTCCTCCACGCAGTATGATGCCTTTCAGCATCTTCCTATATCGCTGCTGGATAGAGTATCAGCGGGGATTTGAATATTTATATACTGCTTTTCAACAAAAGTGCTACATCAAACAAGCACCTTCTTATTAACCTTCACTCTCTTCCTGGCTTGTATGCATACAACCTTCCCACTTTATATCAGGGGTACCCAACTTTGGGTTGTTGGACTACAGTTCCCATCATCCCCAGCCTGTGGCCGAATTACAAGTTGTATATATGATGCGGTTTCAACACTCAAAAGCACTGAGGGCCAATGTGATGCAGTGTTTAGAGTTGGACTAGGACCGGGAAGACTTGAGTTCAAATCCCTGTTGAGCAATGAAACTCACTGGGTAACTCTGGTCCAGTTGCTTCTCTCAGCCTGACCTACATCACAGGGTTGTGAGGATAAACATAACCATGTACACTGCCAAGGGTGTAGCTATAATTGAACAGATGGGTTCAAAGAACACAGGCCCCCAGCTCCAGAGGGCCCCTGCAGCTCCACCTCTCCATTTTTTTCTTCATTATGTCTTTCACTCCAAGGGCCCGCCAGGGAGGGCGGCGAACACAGACCCCTCTCCTCTAGCTACTCCCCTGTACACTGCTCAGAGCTCCTTGGAGGAAAAGTGGGATATAAATGTAAAAATAAATACATACATGTGAAGTATTAAAGAGAATAATATTAATTTGCAGGCGATTTAGTTTTCAGAGCCTTAGATTTTCCAAACTTTCTCCCCAAGAAAGGACCGGAACCACTGCAACGCAGTACCTCCGATTCCCATACTCAAGAGAAGGATACCATGGTCGATGGTAGAGAGATGACCAGCATCCTCTTGCACCCTGCTGCACACATGGTCTCACCCAGCCCACTTCCTGGCCAGAAAGGAAGTGAGGGGGTCGGCTTGGCTCCTGGGAGGCTGGAGGAGTCTCCCACCTACCTGGCTACACTGGCTTCTACTTGTTTGGGGAAAAGGAGTGGCATCTTGAAACAACAGAATCCTTTAAAAATAATTAATTCATGCTGTGTAATATACTGTGCCTGTATTGTCTGCCACTTTGCAGAAAAAATCCACTCTAGTTAATAGGGGAACGAAAGGGGAAGTGGGAAATATTTTTTCAGGGAGAGTGCCTACTAACGCTTGGAGTAATCCATAGAAACATAGGAAGCTGCCATATACTGAGTCAGACCATTAGTCTGTCTAGCTCAGTATTGTCTTCACAGAATGGCAGCGGCTTCTCCAAGGTTGCAGGCAGGAGTCTCTCTCAGCACTATCTTGGAGAAGCCAGGGAGGGAGGGAACTATAGGCCACCTCCAGCCTCAAAGGCAGGATGCCGCTGAGTACCAGTTACAGGGGAGTAACAGCAGGAGAAAGGGAATGCCCTCAACTCCTGCCTGTGGCTTCCAGTGGCATCTGGTGGGCCACTGTGTGAAACAGGATGCTGGACTAGATGGGCCTTGGGCCTGATCCAGCAGGGCTGTTCTTATGTTCTTATGAACCTTCTGCTCTTCCCAGAGTGGCTCCATCCCCTGAGGGGAATATTGTACAGTGCTCACACTTGTAGTCTCCCATTCATATGCAACCAGGGCAGACCCTGCTTAGCTAAAGGGACAAGTCATGCTTGCTACCACAAGACCAGCTCTCCTCTTTCAGAGAGGCAGAAATAAAATGTCCTCTGGTCCTCCTGCAGTCCCTTCCATCTGCAGAAGCGTTTGCTCAAGTGTAGAGTTGAGAAGGGATGTTTGTGCAAGATAGATTTAGTATGTCAACCACACCAAGAATCTGTTGTGAAATTAGGAGACGTGGGGAGCTGAAGAGCTGGAATCCAGATGCTTTCAAGAGACAAACTGCAGGTGTAGATGCTTGAATCAACTTTTGAACAGATTAAAAAGCCACATGCAATATTCTGCACCTTAGCAAGCCCAAGTATTTCTAGCCACCTGCTACTCCCAATCTCCTCTTCCGTAACATCATTTCCATTTCTGTACCTGTCTGACTGATTCCAGCATTAAATAATATTAATTTTTCTAAACAACTAGCATGGGCTCCCTAAAACGCTCACTTTCCAATGTTAGTCTCCAGATTTCCCTTCTCTGTCATACAAGACATGAGAATGACCCCCAGCAAAACCAGGTGGAGTTTGTGATCTTCACAGTAACATCACTGCCATCAGTGGCGGCCCCCATCGTTTAAGGGAAACTGAGCCCCCTCGAGCATGCACAGAGCGCTGGGGACTGTAGCCCTTCCCAGGGCTTTCCTCCTAGAGCTCTGAAGTGGGAGCTCCTTCTCTCTTAAGGGGCCCTCCCAAAACTGAGGTCAGCTCTGTGGGAAATGGCTCTCACATGGAAGTTTTTTTTGCCAAAGCGGCCTCCACTTGAAAACTGCTGAAGAACTAATACTGAGCTAGAATTAAGCAGGACTCACTAGCCCTATTCAGACATGCTGAACCCTCACACAACCCGTATGTGCAGAGGTAGAGTTATTGATATGTTATATTGAGCACAGGTCCAGCAATGCAAGTCCTATTAGTATCCTGCCTTGAATGCAGATCCAGTTGTTCACATAAAAGCATGTACACATGTACAGACATCCCAGTCAGGGAAGGATCCATTTTTTTAAAGGGTCCTTGTCTGAACTTGTAAGTGATGGTTCCCGCAACGCTGTGGGGGGCCTATGCAAATTTTGGTAGGTCCTTCTGCGATTCCTCCGATTCAGAAGACAAAGACAGGGCTGGGTCGTGGGGGAGGTGCTGTGGCATAGCTTCCCTCAGTTCTCCTGGTGTGTGTGTGTGTGTGTAGGGGGTCCAGAAACATTGTGTCACCTTCAGTTTGTGTCGTGGGTTCTTTCCACCCTGTTCCATCCGCTGATTGCCCACTTTCTCCCTCAGGTGGTGCTGGGGGATCTTGAATCTGTCGTCATGCCATTTCCCCTCTCAGGTACACATGCAGTGGAGGCAGAGCCAGGAATGGTCACTGCTCTGGGTCACAAATGTGTTTGCAATCACATGATACGCAAAGCAGAGCATCTTCTACAGGGAGGAATGTCGAGTTCTCCGCGATGGTCAAGAGCACACCATCCACAGGAGCAGTGGAGCATACTGGCCCCATTTGGCACGTGGCGGGGGACACAGCCCGGCTTGGAGGCAGGAGCAGCGCAGCGGTTTATTTTATTAAAACAAACCTTTTTTTTTAAAAAAAAAATTAAAATAAAACAGTGGAAATGAAATGAAAACAAGTGAAATAGTGGTGTTCTTTTGCATAGCATTGGATTGCAAGGTAAAGAGGATGATATTCTGCAGCAGCGGAGAGCTGATCTGGTGCTAGCGAGCGTAAATTGTCTCCTTCGCTAAGTAGAGTATGCCTTGGTTTGGATTTGGATGGAAGACTACATGCGAGCACTGCCTGCTGTAAGCTATTCCCCTTGGGGGATGGGGCCGTAGCTCAGGGGTAAAGCATCTGCTTTGCATTCAGAAGATGTCAGGTTCAATCCCTGGCAGCATCTCCAGGTTGAAGACTCTTGGGCTAAAACCCCAAACAAGCTGCCACCAATCAGTGTAGACAATACTGAGATAGATAGACCAGGTCTGACTCGGTATAAGGCATCTTCCTGCATTCCTAGTAAATGGATCACAACTAGTTCAAAGACACTTCGGAGTGCCTACCAGGGTTGCTCAGCTCCATCTGTTTTCAGACGACAACTCCCATAATCCCCAGTCACAGCAGCCAATAGCCAGGGATTATGGGGGATTGGAGGCCAACATCTGCAAAAGGGCCGAAGTTGAACAGCCCTGCAATCATCTTTTTTTCAAGTTAGTGTCTTGAAAAGACTTTTTTTTCAAGTTAGTGTTTTTTCAAGTTAGTGTCTGATCCATAACTGAATAAAAGTTTAAAAAACACTGATAAACCTGAATCAGGATGGAACCCATGTTGTTAATAGATCCCTGCTGCATATGACTAAAGTAATAATCTTGAATCCATCCAGAAGCAAAAATATTTTCTTTGTTTGATAAGTTGCAAGAGGTGCCATCTTAGAAGATGCATTTCTTCCTGTATATGAGAGAAGGGATGATGGCCAAGGGGAACTCTGGAGCCACTAGTCTGGGGGAGCAAAGGGGTAGCAAAGAAGGTTATTAGAGGAGCAAGGATTTTCCTATGCATTAAATATTTATGGCAATGCAGTAATTAATGTGGCTAGTTTATTTACCTTCTTAATGAAGCTTACTTGATATTTTCCAACAGATTCAGAAAATGGGCCAGATTCCTCTTAGGAAAATGCTGCCTTTCTGGATTAGGCTAAATCTTCCAGTCTGCTTTCCAGGCTAGTTTTCTCTTCCTGGCCAAAACCATGTGGCTGAAAGACTGGGATGGAAAGAGAGCTCAGTACTAGACTAGCTGAAATCTGCAAAGATGACCCTGCACCACCACCCCCTGCACACATGGTCTCATGGGAGGAGAGCTGGTCTTGTGGTAGCAAACATGACTTGTCCCCATAGCTAAGCAGGGTCTGCCCTGGTTGCATCTGAATGGGAGACTTGATGTGTGAGCACTGCAAGATATTCCCCTCAGGGGATGGAGTTGCCGCTCTGGGAAGAGCAGAAGGTTCCAAGTTCTCTCCCTGGCTTCTCCAAGATAGGGCTGAGAGAGATTCCTGCCTGCAACCTTGGAGAAGCTGCTGCCAGTCTGTGAAGACAATCCTGAGCTAGATAGACCAATGGTCTGACTCAGTATATGGCAGTTTCCTATGTTCCTATACACCCCGCCCAGTTCCTGGCCAGGAAGGAAGCGAAGGGGTTGGCCTGGCTCCTGGGAGGCTGGAGGAGTCTCCCACCTACCCAGCAACTGGTTTCTCTTGCTTGTTCTGAGACAGTGAATGAATAAGGTTTCTTTAAACAACAAAAAAAGGCTTTTTAAAACAATAAATTCAGGCTCTATGGCCATAATATAGTATGACTGACACTCTACTGTAAAATTCCAGTCTGGTGTATGGGCAAAAGAGGGAGCAGGAAGTATTGGGGAGAGGGAGCAACTGCTACAGCTTGCTGCCCCTTTGAGTCACCCCTGGGGATGCCTCTTCTCTCATATCTGCAATTTAAGTACTTTCAAAAACTGCAGATATGATAATTAACTTGTTTTTTAAAAATGAATTCTACAAGCAGGAACGCCTTTTTAGCCAATGTAAAAGGTTCTTAATTAGCCTGATGATTAATAACCTTCAAACTGGCTAAAAAGCCATCCCTGATGAACTGTATAGCACTTTTCCTTTTTAAAAAGCTAATTATTGTAATCATCTAATTGTTAGACTAATCTAATGGTTAATCGATTAAAACTTGCAGCCTTAAAATTAAAGACATTTCCCCTCCTTTCTCCCTAACATTTAGTTCCTGTCACTTGTAAAGTGGCATCATTACATTACGGGTTCCCCCCGCCTCTGCCCAGTGATTGCCAATTAATGAGATGGAACGGGGAGGGGGGGGTGCACAAGGTGGTGATGTCATGCCACATGTTTCAAATGTTACAGAGCAACAGGAGGCTCTGGACATGGGGAGGAGAGCTGGTCTTGTGGCAGCAAGCATGGATTGTCCCCTTTGCTAAGAAGAGTCTGCCTTGGTTTGCATTTGGGTGGGTGGTTACATGTAAGGGCTGTAAGCTATTCCCCTTAGGGAATCGGGCCATAGCTTAGTGGAAGAACATCTGAAGTCCCAGGTTGGTTCACTCCCTGTGCTCTAGAAGCATCTCCAGGTAGGGCTAGGATTAGAAAGACTCCTGGAAGTTTTCCACACCAGGCTCTGAGCTTGGATCTCCTCCGGAATGGAGGGTGTGCGTTCACATATCAGCCAAATTTATCCCGAAGTCTCTGCGAGCTATCGGGGAGCAATGCACACACAATTTAGGTTTTTCATTGCGTGATAAAGTGTAGGCTTATTTATAACCAGGGTAAAAAAAATCCACTTTTTCCATTGGTTTTTTGTGGAGACTTCAAACCTGCAGTACAGCCTTGCAGAAAACCCACGGTAAAGCCTGCTGTCTGCGAAAGCTCCTGCCTGGAACGCTGGAGAGTCACTACCGGTCAGTGCAGACAAGAGTGGTCTGACTCACAATAAGATGTGATGTTTTTGGTGAATCCACTCCTTGATCCAGGCCAGCTTTTGAATGGGGCTTTAGTTACTTGTATTTCAGTCCCAGAGCAGAGGCGAGGCAAACAAACCAGCAGCAAGAGCACTGAAAAAGCAGCCTGTACTTGCCACTCTGTACATAATATCTGTCCCATTAAACTATTAATATTCCTGATTCCACTCCACTGCATTGTCCTTGCATATCACAACTCTTTCCTCTGGATTCTCCATAAGGCAGCTTCCAAAGCTCCTTTGTGAGTTGCCGTTTGGGGTGGTGAAGAACAACAAATCCACCTTCGGCCTCAACTTCCACCCTTGTCATCTCTTTCACTTTGGGTGCTAAGTTAAAGGCGATTGTTTTATTAAATCACTTTTCCCTCAGTGAATTCCATAGGAGGAGGAGTATTGGAGAAACTAATCACGGAAATGTCATCAAAGGATTTTGCTTTTGTAGCTTTGACACCCATAATAAGAGCATTACTGCAGGGCCTCTGAGTGGTGTCTCTCCAGATCCTTCAGACATCTAAATGAGACAGCCGGACTGAACATTTGTATTGCTTTTAAATCAGCACCTTAATCAACTAATGTTTTAGTTGGCAGGGACCAATTATAATCAGAGCAGGCAGATTTTAACCGGAGGAGCTATGATCTGAAGTCACGCCCATTGGGCAGTTTCGATTCATTTGTTTAAGTATAAAATATACCTTTCTCGCAGGAGCAATGCAAAGGAAACAAGGATATCCTTTCCTGTCCAATTATGACCATCATCTTTTAAAATACAATTTTAAGTTATGTCCTGCGCCTTCAGTGTTTCAACTAAATTGAGATTTTGTTACAATGCACCTGTTCTAAATTCAATTGATTTCGGCTCACTGAAAAGAAAATGGGGAAGCAACTAAATAATGTTTTAAATCACTTGAGCATCCTACTCATAAAGGATTAGTTCTGTTTATAGTTGTGCAGGAGAAAATCGTGATCACAACAATGAAACCTGCAAGAAGGATCTCTGTGCCTTAATTCTGTAATGAATAGCTCTGGAAAGAGGAAGAAATCTTCATTCTCTCCTCTCTCTCTGTCCCCCACCTTCTTTCTTTTCAGCCTGCTCCAGCCTGCTGCGTTTTCCTTTCTGACAGGGATCCATGCCAACGTTGATGGAGGGCAGTCCTAGAAACACCACTGCTGTGATCCTGCTGACATTTGCTAATCAGCTTTAACCTTAGATCTACACACGCACTGTCTGGCTTGCTGTCTTGTCTCCATGGAGACATGCGGCAACCTTTGCTCACAAGCTAATGGTACTACAGAAAGCAAAAGCCCACTCCTTCCTTCCTCTCTATCAGGGCCAGGTGGGTAGGGGAATTTTGCCCAACCGAGGCCAGAGGGAGGAAAATCGCATCGTCAGTCCTTTGGAAACCAGGGAAATGAGGTAGCACCCGCTTGGTGAATGAGGTTGCACCCATTAGACCATGGTTTATTCTATAGGGATAGAAAGATGCCAGGGGAAGCAGTTGAGGTCTCAAAAGTTATGACAGAGCAAGACATTAGGCTGGTTCACACAATTGTTCAAATCCAGGTTTAATGTGGGTTACCAAAATTAGAGTGATTGTATGAACCTGTGGCAAGGTGGTTTATAACCTACAATGAATTTGTGATTCCTGCCTTGGTGTGAGTTCACACAGTCAGTAATTGTGTCAACTAGGCCAATGATATCTTGCATGGGCTTATGGGAGCAACAGGATCAGTCTTTGCAAGGCACAGTGCAAGCAGGGATGGGACACGCCCCCCCCCATTGCTTGGAGCCCCAAATTTCATCAGCCACTTTCATGATCTCTTCTAGAAGGGAGGCAACTGCACACAGCATGACAGAAAGCTCCTGGCCTCACCTAGCTCTCTGCTGCTTCCACCTTCTTAGGTGCTACACTAGAATATTAGAGACTGCTGACCCCTGAAGCACAAGGCTGTCATGATCATTATTCCCCAAGATTTCAGCCATTTTCAAAGGTTTTAATGAAAGACAAAACGTTACAGTGGTAGAGGATATTATCAGGGGTCCTCAAACTTGGCTCCTCAGATGTTAACTACAACTCCCTTCACCCACAGCCACAATGGCCTTTGGCTGATGCCTCAAAGACGAATATCTTTATTGAAGGATGGAGTTATGCAAGGGTTGGCCAGCAGGTGGTGCTGTGAAAATTGCGCTGGGTCAGTGCTCAACCTGTATAAAGCATAATAGGACACTTTGCGGATTCCCACATGAGATGCAGGGCATTAGCAGATATATGTATCCATGGGTATAGAGCAAAACATGATAAACAATGGGATTATGAAATACAAGAGGTACAATATCCTCCTCCCTCCTGATTCCCTGGCTACTTCTCTTTTGCAGAGAGTCAGATGTGCCTTTTCTAATCCTCCTCTAGCACCAGTGTTGAATTAGTGCACCAATCCACAAATCCTTACACACACAGCAGTGGGCTGCATCCATGCAGCTGTGAGTAAAGTGTCTGCCAGTCGGCCCAAAAGATGGCTGCTGATAGGTTTGGGGCTTAGGAAGTAAGTAAATCTTTATTTTGGTCTCTGACCAAAAGCAGAATACGGACCAAAAGCAGAAAACCTCAGAGCCAGGAACCTTCCAGGGAGACAGTTGGTCTTAGATGATGAGGGCATGAAAGGGATTAAGAAGATTGCAGAGAAGCTGAATGAGTTCTTTGCATCTATCTTCAGGGCAGAGGATACTGACCATATACCCACTCAGGAACTGAGCATCTCAGGCTTGGATGCTGAAGATCCGGGCCAATTTGAGAAGATGAGAGACTATGTTCTAAATCGTCTTGAAAAACTAAAAGTTAACAGATCACCAAGGCCAGATGGCGTCCACCCAAGAGTCCTGAAGGAACTCAAATGTTAAATTGCTGATCTCCTAGCAAAAATATGTAACTTACCCCTACAATAAGGCTCTATACCAGAGGACCAGAAAGTAGCTAATATAACTCTGATTTTCAAAAAGGGATCCAGGAACAATACTTAAGGACAAAATAGTTAAAGAGAACCAGCATGGTTTCCGCAAGGGCAAGTCTTGCCTCACTAAACTTTTGGTCTTCTCTGAGAGTGTCAACAGGGATGTGGATAAAGGTGATTTGGTTGACATAGTACACTTGGACTTCCAAAAAACATTTGACAAAGTTCCCCACCAAAGGCTCATGAGTAAATGTAGCAGTCGTGGAATAAGGGGAAGGTTCATGTGTGGATTGGTAACTGGTTAAAGGACAGGAAACAGAGGGTAGGAATAAATGGACAGTTTTCACAATGGACGGAAGTAAGAAGTGGGGTCCCCCAGGCCCCCATTGGGAGCAGTGCTCTTTAACTTGTTCATAAAAGATCTAGAAGTTGGGGTAACCAGCAACATGGCCAAATTTACAGATGACACTAAACTATTTAGGGTAGTGAAATCCACAACAGATTGTGATGAGCTCCAAAAGGATCTCTCCAAACTGAGGGAGTGGGTGACAAAATGGCAAATGTGGTTCAATGTAAGCAAGTGTAAAGTGATGAACATTGGGGCAAACAACACACACACCCAACTTCACATATACACTAATGGGGTCTGAGCTGTCAGTGACTGACCAGGAGAGAGATCTTGGGGTTGTGGTGGTCATATTGTTGAAAGTGTCAACTGAGTGCATGGCAGCTGTGAAACAGGCAAATTCCATGCTAAGGCATCATTAGCAAGGGGATTGGGGGGAAAATGCTAATATTATAATGCCCTTATTTAAATCTATGGTGCAGACACATTTGGAGCACTGTGTACAGTTCTGGTCACCATTTTTTAAGAAGGACATTGTAGAACGGGAAAAGATGCAGAGGAGGGCAACCAAGATGATCAGGGGCCTGGAGCACCTTCTTATGAGGCAAGGCTACAGCATCTGGGGCTTTTTAGTTTGGAAGAGAGGCTACTATGGGGGGACCCGATAGAGGTGTATAAAATTATTCAAGGAGTAGAAAGAGAGGACAGAGAAAATTTTGTCCCTCTTTCACAATACTTGAATCAGGGGCTGAAACCGAAGGTTGGGAAATTTAGGACCAGGAGAAAGATGTACTTTTTCACACAGCACATAATTAATCTATGGCATTATCTGCCATGGGATTGGTGATGGCCACTAGCTTGGATGGCTTTAAAAGGGGCTTAGACAAATTCATGGAGGACAAGTCTAACAATAGCTACTAGTCTGATGGTTATAGGCCACCTCCAGCCTCAAAGGCACAATGCCTCCCATTACCAGTTACAGAGGAGCAACAGCAGGAAAGAGAGCATGCACATACCTCTTGCCTGTGGGCTCCTCGGGGGCATCTGGTGGGCCACTGTGTGAACCAGGATCCTGGACTAGATAGGCCGTGGGCCTGGTCCAGCAGGGCTGTTCTTTTGATCGTGTGAACCAGGCCATTATATCGAAATTTAGTCTTGTTTTGTATTCTGAGGCCCCTCATAATCTGAGGTCCTAAGCTGTAGTTTATTAGGTTTGTGCATGAATCCAGCACTGCCTAGACACAGAGCCACGCACACAGATGCATGGAGAAGCATGCGCCTGGAACCTATTTTAAAAAATACACATGTGTACACACAAAAAGAGGAATGTGCTGCATTCATGGAGGAAAGGAACAGAATCATCTGGAGTATGAGAGCACGGACTCACAGCTACACCATAGGCATGTAATGCAGATATCCCACGTGGAAAGAGACACATGAAAAATTCACACCCAAACTGCGCACAAACTCTCACCTGATGCAGCAGAGCTGTGCTTATGACCAGCATAAGGGTTTCTGGAATGCACTCAGGGAGAAAGGTAAGGTGCCAGAATTTAAGTAGTTTCAGAAACACCTAGCTAGGGGCAAATGTAATGCTAAGGAGGATAAGGTCCACATCTTTCACAATAGCCTTGATAGAAGACATTCTTTTTATTTGTAACTTTGCGGGGTGGGGAGGAAGACGGTGGAGAGGATAAGCAATTCCAGCCCCAGGGAGGGCTAGAAGCATCCTCTGCTTCCAGAAGTGTCCTCCCCTCATCTCGTCTCTCTCCAAATTAACATGGGAAAGATGCCCATTACCTGCTCTCAGATAATGACTATGATTAGGAGGATCTCAGCCACCAGCCAAGATCTGAAGGATGGCTCCGCACTCCAGCAGAGTCTTCCGCTGCAAAAACAAGAGCAATAAAAGTGTAAATAAAAGACTTTGGAAAACAGCAGTGGCTGCCTGGAAAGGGCACAAGCTGAAAGGGCTTTGATTATCTTCTGCAGCAGGACTCTGCATTAGAGAAGTGGAGCTGAAAGGCACTCAACCCACCCTGCATTTTATCCCAAGTGTGAACAGGATCCTGGAGAGGGAAGGGGAGTTTTCCAAGCAGAATAAATGTCAGATTTGCTGATAGTTCAGCGGGAGGAGAGCTGGTCTTGTGGTAGCAAGCATGAATGGCACCTTTGCTAAGCAGGGTCTGCCTTGGTTTGTATTTGGATGGGAGACTACATGTGTGAGTGCTGTAAGATATTCCCCTTAGGGCAGGGCTGCATGACCTCAGCCCTCCAGCTGTTTTTAGACTACAATGGCCAACAACCTGGATGGCTTTAAGAGGGGTTTGGATGACTTCATGGAGGAGAGGTCTATCAATGGCTACTAGTCAGAGGACTGTGGGCCACCTCCAGCCTCAAGGGTGTGCTTCTGAGTACCAGTTGCAGGGGAGCAATGGCAGGAGAGAGGGCACGCCCTCAACTCCTGCCTGTGGCTTCCAGCGGCATCTGGTGGGCCACTGTGCGAAACAGGATGCTGGACTAGATGGGCCTTGAGCCTGATCCAGCAGGGCTGTTCTTATGTTCTTATGTAACTCTCATCATCCCCAGTCACAATGGGAATAGTCAGGGATTATGGGAGCTGTAGTCCAACATCCACAGGATGGCCAAAGTTGTGCAGCCCCATCTTAGGGAATGGGGCCAAAGCTCAGTGTTAGAGACAGGTTTACTCCCTAGTATCTCCAGGTAGGACTGGGAAAGATTCCTGTTGAAACCTTGGAGAAGGCACTGCCAGTCAGTGTGGACAATACTGAACTACGTGGTTCAAGGGTCTGATGCAATATAAGGCCGCTACATTTGCTGGGGTCAGGGATGGGGTTATAGCTCAGTGGTACAGCATCTGCGTACATGCAAAGGGTCTGAGGTTCAACTTCAATCCAGCATCCAACTCCAGGTAGGGCTGGGAGAGAGACTCCTGACTGCAACTCTGGAGAGCTTCTGCCAGCTAAATGGGCTAATGGTCTGACTTGGTATAAAGCAGCTTCCTCTCTTCATATGTTAATTAATGTGTTGTTACACATCACATCACATCACAATACAATGTGACCCAAAGCAGTGCAGGCAAAGGGATGAAAGTGCAATAGATCTGGGGAAAGTGCATCCAAATCTCAACTCTGCCACAGACTAACCTTGCAGCCTTGGGCAAGTGAAGGTATTGAGGCACCTGAGACGATGCATCAAATGCTTCCTTGCCCCATGGCCCTGGTGGGGCCGGCCCCCTTTCAAAACTTTTGCATGCTTTGGAAGTGAGGAGGAGGAAAGGTTGCTATTAGCAGCTCCAAAGCAGCTGTTAATGAAACTGCCCCAGGGTGATTGGTAAACACCCCAAAAATTGTGTTCGTGCTTTGTGTGGGGAAATTAACTCAGAGTGGAGCAGTTCCGCATTAGAATAAATTTAATGCAAAGTGTTGGTTACAGGAAAATGACTGACAGAGAGAGATGTTCAAAAACAGAGAAGGTTTTATTTGAGGGTAAGGGGTACAATGGAATAACAGAGTCACTAAAAGCAATGTTATTACTAAAAATATGTTACAAGATTAACCATACAACTGCTAAGAGGAAATTTAGCTTAATGTCTGAATTAAAGTAGCTTCTAGGCTGGCTAGAGAACGGAGGTTCAGAGAAACAGGTTCTTGGATTTAGGAGCAAAGAGACAGGGATAGAGGGAGCCCAGATTGGGGCGCAGCAGTTATCATACAACTCCCTTTCTTCCTTCAGTTCTTCCTCCATTTCTTCCTTCCTTCAGATGGACTCTCATGACTCAGGAGCGATCGAAGGACCTCTTTTCTCAAGGGTGGACTGGTGAGCAGCATGTAGCAACGAAGAATCAAGGGAGTTAGATAGCAGGGATGGATCCAAAGGGCGCTTGTTCTCATGAACCCAGCTCCAAATGGTAGCGAGGAGGGCTGTGCAGATTGGATCCAGCAAGGGAACCAATCTAGGGCCTGGAAGCAAGGGTGGCTCGCAGAGCAAAACACAGCCGTTATAGCAAGTGTCCGCTGCAGTGTCTAAGTAACAGGTGACTCCACAAGGTGGTAACCAAGTGGGTAGCACAGGGGACCAAGGGGAGCACACTGGCTCAAGAATCCAGGGGCAGATAAAGCCCAAAATGTGTCCTGAGGGGACATTCCAATTGACCTTCTTTCTTGGCTAGGGTAGTTCTGGGGAATCTCAAAAGATCCCATTATTTTTTCTGCTGTGCTGCACTACAACACAATGCGTGAATAGGATAATGCAAATGGGGTGATTGAATGTGCAAACATGGGAACTCTTTTCGGTTGGGAACACCTAGTAAACTAATCAATGTTTTAATGGGTACATCTCTGAGTTCCTAGCACCCCTTCTAGCCTTCTTTTGATAAGGAGGGAATGTGCATTCGGGAGCCTTATCTGACTTCCCACTGAGGTAATTGGCTTTTCGCTCTTTTGAGGCATCTATGGAGGGGAGGTAAACCAAAGGAGGGTCAGCCGTACAGAGAGACTTTGGATGGAGAATTAACTGTTTCAAGTTAACTTCAGGAGTCTACTCAGGTATCCAAGCATGGGCAAGGTGTAAGGCGAGCTCCCTTTCAGTTTGGCTCATTTGCAGCTGTTAAATCTAGGGGTAAATGTCCTACTGCCTACTGAGTGTCTGTTCCCCAATATGCCAACAAACAGAGAGCTCATGATGCTGTGAGGCTCCTGAGCATGTCAAAAGTGAGACCCATATGCCTCATAAAGTCCCTGGGCCTATCCCCGCTTCACTTAGTTAACTTGGGGTAAGTTAGCTAAGACACTCATCAAACAATGTATTAAGGATATAGTGTCAATCTGACATAGGCAAGGCCTCTAACATCCCTGTAAGTGAAGGACTCAGGTATGTCAGCACCCGCTTGCCAAACCTAACCCAATTGGAGGTCCCAAAGCATAGGAGGGCCGTTACACTGGTGTGCTGCCATGTGCTTCCCACCTTCAGCCGTGCTTGAAGGTCGCTACAGGAAGATCCCAATTTCAGAGCACAAATGCTCTTGCGGCTCAGGGCAGGTAGAAACAGCAGGACACATTCTTCTGCAGTGCCTGTTCTACAGAGACATCCATGCCTCCCTCATCTTACCACTATTACATGGCTATCCTGGGCGAACGGACCAGTTTTACACCTCTTTGCTGCTCTCCGATAGCAAACTTTCTGCCACTTATAGAACCATAGCCAGGTTCTGTATGGCAGCGATTAATATCTGGCAGACCATGAACATGCGTGCCCAGAGCCCACCTCTATGAACTAGAGGGGTGGGGAAATTATGTTTTCCAGCACTCAGAACACAAGATCATGTTACTGGGACAATGCAGCCCTTCCAACTTCAACTCCTCCAGAATTTCTAGTGCATTTGTAAGTGCTGAATGCTTTTTACTGGCCCCCAGGTATCCTGCAGCAACACAGGAGCTGGAAGCTGCCTTATAGCACCATCCTATGCATGTTTTCTCAGAAATATGTTCCACGGTGTACCCAGCAAGACTTACTCCCGTTTAAGCAGGCCTAGGATTGCAGCCTGAAAACAACAACCATTTAGGGAGAGGAGAAGACTTGGCATTTGTTTGGGGCTTCCATGCACTCCAGGGGCCCCACTGACTGAGCAGGGACAAGACCTATTTTCTAACCACTATCCTTGGTTAAAACAATGGGTCCATTGACAGGGGATCCACAAGGAACTAATAATGTTTTTAATTTTAATGTAATCATGTGCTTTAAAAATGACCTCAGCCCCTGCACACCAAGTTGTGGATGGTTCCGGCCCACCAGGGCATTTGAGTTGTGCAGCCCTGCTCTGTGGAGTATCAAGGATCTATTAGGTAGTGAACATAAGAAGATGCCATCTGTAGAATCCAGAGGAAAGAGTTGTGGTAGGCAAGGAGAAGACAATGGATTGAATGAGGAATATCAGCAGTTTAATGAGACAGATATTATGTACAGAAAGGCAAGTGCAGTCTGCTTTCAGTGCTCTTGCTGCTGGCCAGAGGCGTATCTAGGGAAAATAGCGCCTAGGGCAAGCATTGAAATTGCGCCCCCTGTCCAAACATCTGACACCCATCTTTCAGATAACTTTACCATAATATCAGCAGAAAGATACAAGTCTGAAGGTCACATACAAGTCACATATCTGAATATGTGTACAGTGACATATTATATTAGTTTTAAAAATTTTTTTTACTTGTAGCCCCTTCGGGGGGCTTCCTAAAGGCCATGGGGGGGTCTTCAAAGGTTCCCCCTTCCCCCTGCTGGCCTCTAGGGCCTCACAGGGACCATTTGAGCATGTGCGGTGGCCATTAAAATTTTTTTTTTAAAAAAAATGGCAGCTGAAAACAAAATGGCCACCACGCATGCTCAAATGGCCTCTGTGAGGCCTGGTATGGCCTAGGGCCTCACAGAGGCCATTTGAGCATGTGTGGTGGCTATTTTGTTTTCGGCAGGCTTTAAAAAAAATAATTAATTTTAATTAATGGCGCCCCCCTTCAAGTGGCGCCCGGGGCACGTGCCCTGCCTGCCCTACCCTAGATACGCCCTGCTGCTGGCTGCTTGTTAGCCCTGCCTCTGCTCCAGGACTGGGATACAAGTAACTAAAGCACCATTCAAGAGCTGGCCTGGATGAAGGATGTGCACAGAACCAGTTTGGTGCTCCCTTTCTGGCCATGCATGTGCGCATCAGCCATGAGCATGGTGGTGCTGATCGGGACTGTAAGCAGGAACACGCCCGCTTTTTAGGAGGGCACCGGCGGGGGGAAAGCAGCAGGGCGGGTCCTGTCAAGAAGGCAGCGCCTTCCCTGTTGCTTAAAGCTACACCACCACCACCCTCCAGTGCGCGAATTGGTTCCATGCACATCCCTAGCCTGGATCAAGGAATAGATTAACCAAACACACCACACCATCTACTGAGTCAGACCATTGCTCCACCTAGCTCAGAATTGTCTACTCTGACTGGCAGCAGCTCTCCAGACAGGATTTTTTCTCAGCCCTACCTGGAGAAGCTGCCAGAGATTGAACCTTGGACATTCCTAAGCAGATGCTCCACCACTGAGCTACAGCCCCATCCCATGGTAGCTCAAGAAATAAGTGTCACCATGCCTCTTAGCTGAATATATATATTTAAAAGATATTCCGAGACTGAGCTTGCCCTATTGCACTGTTCAAGCATCGGAATAGTCATCACGCCCTGTGGACAAAAAAATTAATGCCAACACCTGCAACACCACCCACCATAGTAATAACTCTACAATTTTAATGACCTCTTCATTCCCCCACCTTGCTTTTTGAAAGCTGCGTGCTTTCCTGCTGCAGTGCCCTGGAAAATAAAGAGAAGGCATGCAGTTAATCAGTTCCACAAGGTGGGAGCTTTCCCAGACAGCAGGCTTTGCCATGGGTTTTCTGCAAGGCTTTATTGCAAGTTCAAAGTTGCCCCTAAAAATCACAACATAAAAAGTGGCCAGATTTACCCCAAAGTCTGTGCGATATTTCAGAGAGCACTTCACACACAATTTGAGTTTCCCCCTCTGTATTGGGACCTAGCCTGAATTTTGTCTGGGGTAGAACAATTTTCTTTTTGCACCAAAGCCTCATGGTACCACAGTAAAGCCTGCTGTCTGAAAAGCCTCCTGGTGAAAGTGACAAAAGATGCCATTCACACGCCCCATTCTCTCCTAACAAAAAAGGTATCCATTTGAATCATGAGGTCGAAGGGGTCCTGAAGGCCATCTAGTCCAGCCTCCTATTCAGTGCAGGAGATCCAGAGCTACAGCATCCCCCAGGTGGGGTCCACAGTCTCGATCTGAAGACCTTCAGTGAGGGAGAACCCACCCCACTGCCCAGGCAGGCTGGTTTCACTGCCTAGCTGTTCTTACCGTTAAGAAGTTTCTCCTAACGTTCCACCAAAATCTCTCTTCCTGTAACTTGAAATCATTAGATCTAGCTCTGCCCTCTGGGACAAGTCTTTGCCCTCTTCAATGTATTGTGGCTGGGGGTGATGGGAGTTGTAGTACAACAACAGCTGGAGAGTCAATGTTGCCCATCCCTGTGCCAGAGGGTTAAGAAGATTTGTCCAAGCAGTTTCTCACACACACACACACACACACACATTTTTAAATGGGTTTGATATATTCTGCTTTTCTATTGGCACACTCAGAATGGCTATCCAAACAAAGGAGAAGCTGCAGAGGTGTCTTCCCTGGCCAGTAAAGGCTGCCCAGAATTTCATTTAATCAGTGGAGACTTCTATTCTCTAGCCTAAAGGTCCCCGCAGCTGGCAGCTTCCCAGCGGGATCTGTAAATGGTGTTAACACCACCATTACACTACATTTACCTGCTGGTGGTCCCGATCCTAAATAATTGGCTATAGCTGCCTGGGCAGGTTCCTCTGTCTCTCGAGCACCAGCCTAGCCACTGGCAATGGGATTATGCTGCCACCACGGTGTGCCAGCAGCCTGTCTGTCTGTAGGGAACTGCAGCTGTGCAGTTGGCCAGGAACTGTCCAGATTTAAAGACCCTTCTCGCCACCTTGTCCATGGCAAGTGAGAGGAAACGGAGACACCCTTTCCATGCCTCTCCACTCAGGCTCATCTCGCAGAAATGCTCATTTACACAAGACCAGCACTCCAGCCATCTTAAGCCGGCCTTCTGATCTGGTGGGGAGGGACAGGAAGTTGCTGGCGGGGCTGATGGGAGGGGGCCGTGGGGCCTGGCAGAGCCAGAGGCCAGCAGCAGCTGCTCGTGAGCGGCAGCTGTCATTGGTGGCGGACCCCAGCAGTGGTGGTGAGTGGAAGCCTGTCGCAAAATTTTGGAAACAGGCCACCGCCAACCTCACCAGCCTACTGCTCTCTGCCTTGAGGTGGGCTCTTAAACACATTTGTTTCAGGAACATTGGGAGAGGAGAGCTGGTCTTGTGGTAGCAAGCATGACTTGTCCCCATGGCTAAGCAAGGTCTGCCCTGGTTGCATCTGAATGGGAGACTCGATGTGTGAGCACTGCAAGATATTCCCCTCAGGGGATGGAGCCGCTCTGGGAAGAGCAGAAGGTTTCAAGTTCCCTCCCTGGCCTCTCCAAGGTAGGGTTGAGAGAGATTCCTGCCTGCAACCTTGGAGAAGCCGCTGCGAGTCTGTGAAGACAATCCTGAGCTAGATAGACCAATGGTCTGACTCAGTATATGGCAGTTTCCTATGTTCCTATGTTCCTAACCCTTTGATTGTTAGCTGCAACTATGTGCTAAATTTGGCAACTGGATCTATTCCAGGGGTGCACAACTCAAATGCCCTGGTGGGCCGAAACCAACCATGACTTGGTGTGCCTATGAACTATGAAGTTAGAAGGAATTATTAAAAATATGAATGAAAGTGAGGGGGTAGACATTTGGAGTCAAGGAGAAAGGAGAGGGGAAAGAGGGTGGTGCAGCCAGGGATTGGGTGGGAAATCTGGTCCTAAGCAGCCAGCTGCACTGAGCTGCTCGTAGAAGGACAGGTCGAGAACACTTAATGCCTGTTGCGGTAGGGTTGCTGTAGGGTTGTCTACTTGTGGGCCAGCAGAAAAGTCCCCAGATCCGGCCTTTGGGGTCCAGATCCCGCCTTTGGGGACTTTTCTGCTGGCCCACAAGTAGAAAATCCTACAGCAACCCAACCGCAACAGAAGGAGCCATTAAGTGCTCTGGACCCCGAGCCTTGTATTGTGCGGGTCTGATCTATCCTGATGTCTCACAAGCTAGCTATTGATGTACCTCCTTAACAGATTTAGATCCCACCTTTGTACCATTGAGGCCTTCAAGGTGGCTCGGAAACACCTTGTGGCAGCAGCAGGAGTTGCTGGCCAGCCGGTGGAGCAACAAGAGCCCTCAAGTGAGTAGCCAGCCAGAGGCGTATCTAGGGAAAATAGCGCCTAGGGCAAGCACTGAAATTGCGCCCCCTGTCCAAACATCTGACACCCATCTTTCAGATAACTTTACCATAATATCAGCTGAAAAATACAAGTCAAGCTCATTAATCTTTTAATCTTTCAAAAACTATTTAGCAGTGGACGTAGCCAGACCAAAAATGCTAGAAAACTACAAATTTCAGTATGTTGGGGCTCATGAAATACCCAAATACTATGTGGAGGTGTACTTGGAAAACTAAACAGAAGTGCCTGTCTAATTCTCTACTATGCATTGTAGCATCACTATTATGTAAGTTTTAAAAATAAACGGAGAATTTGACTTTTCCCAGATACTCTGAAAATAATTAAAGGATATGCAGAGTAAACTGTGTCACTGCTTGGAATATATTCTAGTATTTCAGAAAGACAGTTAAAATAAGAGAAAGAGAGCAAGAAACTCCCAGTGGGCCTTAATACTAAGGATTTCACACTGATTCAAAGACAAACTCACCCTTCAGCTCAGTATTCACAATCCCTGATTCTGTACACAGTGCTAAACTGAATATGTGTACAGTGACTTATATTATATTGAATTTTTTAAAAAATAACTGTAGCCCCTTCGGGGGGCTTCCTAAAGGCCATGGGGGGGTCTGAAAAGGTTCCCCATCTCCCCGCTGGCCTCTTAATTCACCACTGCAGCCCATCCCGGGCTGATTTTCGCGCCTGTTCTGTCCTGCAAAGATCAGCATGATGGCCATTTTGGAGGCCACCAGGCATGCTCAAATGGCCTCTGTGAGCCCTGGCATGGCCCAGGGCCTCACAGAGGCCATTTGAGCATGCGCGGTGGCCATTTTGTTTTTGGCTGCCATTTTTTTTTAAAAAAATAATTTTAGAAAGTGGTGCCCAGGGCACATGCCCTGCCTGCCCTACCCTAGATACGCCCCTGTAGCCAGCCAATGGAGGTGGGGGGCAGGGAGTGATCTGACTCGGTATAAGGTAGGTTCCTATGTGTTGGGAATTCTCTTTGGTGAGATAATCCCTTTTTCATTATAGCAGAGTGCACAGAGGCACAACACAGTGGAATTTACTTAGGCATGTGTGTATGCTGAGAGTAAAGTAACTTGGAGCCAATTCATAGTTTCAAATCAATATATGGCATTTAGTAAGGTACTCCATTCTAGATAGGAAAGTGAAGAGTTGGGCTCTCTAATCTATCTATCTAGCTGGATGCAGATGGATTCTGCATCTTCTCTGCACACATGGTGCAGGGAGAGGAGCTTGCCATGTTGCAAGGTAGAAGGAACAGGAAGAGAAGAGAAGGAGGAAGTTAATCCCTAAGAGTACCAATCTACATTTCAAAAGGGATCGTGTCAGAGCAGTAGAGAAGGGATGACCAATGTCTTGACCCTCTAGCCCTCTGACTCACTAGTCTGTCCTCCACTGTCTGAGACGAGACAGCACAAAGTCCTTAACTTCCAACACTATGTGCTTATGACAATGTGATTCAAATCATTTTCTATCTCCAGGCACATCTTCAAATGACAAACCTGAGCACATTCCACTGGGCCATTGAAACTGCAGACCCGTGAACTACTATTTTGGAGCGGCAGACCCCACTGTAACAAATGAGATTTACTTTTGAGTAAACAGAGACAGGACTGGGTACAATAAATTGCCAGGTGAGGGCATTCAGCAGACACCATTAAGCAGTTTTCACCTACGCTGTTTATTTCTGTTAGGAAATGTATTGTGTCATTTTACATTTAATTTTGTTTCTCCGCATCTGGCCATGAATCTGGGCCTCTGGGCCTTGGAAGAAAGAGAGAGAGAGAGAGAGAGAGAGAGAGAGAGAGAGAGAGAGAGAGAGAGAGAGAGAGAGAGAAAGAGAGAGAATGCACACCTTTCACCCACAGAAGATGTTATTTCTCTGGCACCAAAGCTTCCTTCCATCAGAGCTGCCAAAGTTTCACCCAGAGGTGCCCCTTTCAGCAGTATTCACCTGGAGAGATAAGCAAGGCAGGGCTCTGGGGAGAGGCTAGACATGCGATCCATCTACCAAGTACGCTCTTCAAACTCCTCCAGAGCTGGTGCTTGAAATATGGACTCCAGCGGGAAGAAACCAGCAGCTGAAAGAAGGGAAGAGTGATCAGGGTGGCAGTCAAGGAATTGGCAAGCCATAATATTGGCTATCAAAAGCCCTGGGTTTATGTCATTCTGGAGGACCTCGTACACACCCAATGTACTGCAGCCTGAGCTATTCTGTACTTTCTTATACGCAAGAACTACTTCAGAGGATGCTGTGAAGTAACTTCATACAGGCTGGAGATGGCAGACAATAGTTTGGTGGTTTTTAAAAAGTGGTTTGAACGCGGAATTTCTGCTGTGGCTCAATTTATGTGGACTATTTATGCACAGAGCGCTGGGTTGGAGGTAGGGCTCTAAGGGCACCCTCCCCCCGTCCTTAAAGCCACTCCCACCCCTGTGCTTGAACCAGTTTGAAGGCGGGGGTTCTAAACCTGTTCAGCATTCTAAGAATAGAACGCCAAACAGCTTCGTGCACATCCCTAATCAAAGCCATGTTTTTACTTGGTTTCTAAAAACTGTGATGGAGTCTGAAGAGCAGATGCCAGCCGGGAGAGTATCCCAAAGCTTGGAGGCAATGACTGAGAAGACCCGGCCCCACGTAGGAAACATAGGAACATAGGAAACTGCCATATACTGAGTCAGACCATTGGTCTATCTAGCTCAGGATTGTCTTCACAGACTCGCAGCGGCTTCTCCAAGGTTGCAGGCAGGAATCTCTCTCAGCCCTATCTTGGAGAAGCCAGGGAGGGAACTTGAAACCTTCTGCTCTTCCCAGAGCAGCTTCATCCCCTGAGGGGAATATCTTGCAGTGCTCACACATCAGGTCTCCCATTCAGATGCAACCAGGGCAGACCCTGCTTAGCTATGGGGACAAGTCATGCTTGCTACCCACAAGACCAGCTCTCCTCTCCCACGTGCTCAACAGCCGAGCCTCTCTCACCATCAGCACGTGGAGGGAGCAGAGGCAGAGCCCCCTCCAATGGTTTTTTGCCAGGCTCGAACTGGCCCACAGGGCCACAGGGCATGTTCCCGGTGTGCTCCACCCGCGGGGCCCCTCTGCACCCCGTCGCACTTGGCAATGAATACTCCTAGCACTACCCTTAAGGACCCATTCTGCTCAAAACCCAGCTCCCTCCCCACCTACATTCCACCACCCTCTCGGTGTCCCCAGTCCGGCCCTGTCTTTTGCTATCTATAACCTACCAATGAAACCCAAATAACATCATTGAATTCTTTCCCCCAGCACCCCCCCCCCACCTCCCCGCTTTCCTGCTGTACCAACAAAGGTGGCTTCAGAGGGGAGGCAAGGTGGGGGGGAAGCAAGCACCGCCTCAGACAAGTGGCTTGTCCCTCACCTACCCCCTCCTTTCTATTTAGAAACTCTAACTTGTGGGGTGTAGCTGCTTGCTTGTCCACCTAGAAATACATGTTTGGTGCACCCGCCCTCCATTTTTTCTAGTGCCTCCACTGTTGCGACAGGCCATCCCAACTATTCTTCCCGAATGCAGTCATCCCATAGGCTCCTTGGTGTGACAGGCTCCATTCCTATGCCTTCAACCACAGCCTGACTTATATAAATTTCTCCACCATTTCTCCCTATGCCAGCAAAAGTAAGGCACTCGGGCATAACATCTGAAGTCCCTTTCCATCCCCCTCTGGACCCCGGAACGTAAGTGCTGCCAATCTTCAGAATGAGCTGCCACCTTCTGGAGCTCCAGGGTCATGGAGTCAGAAGGGGCCTTGAAGGTACACCGGGAGCTGCCATATACCGAGTCCAACCATCAGTCCATCTTGCTCTGTACTGTCTACCCAGACTGGCAGCGGCTTCTCCAAGGTTGCAGGTCGTAGGCTCTCACAGCCCTATTTTGGAGATGCTGCCAGGGAACTTGGAGCCTCCTGCACAATTCCTCGTTGCAGGTTAATTGGAAATTTAATTAATAAAAGTGGCCCCAGTTCTTCCAATCTCACATGTTCGGTCTGGGGCCTGGATGTATAATCTTGGAGCCTGGATCTAAAGGCCTTTGGATTGGATCCCCCCTTGCTGGATTCCGCCCCCCCCCCCACTGCAAGTTAAGCATTATCCCCCCAGGGTTTCTCAACATGTGGGTCCCCAGATGTTATTCGACTTCAACTCCCATAATCCCCAGCCCCAGTGGCCTTTGGTTGGGAATTATGGGAGCTGAAGTCCAATTACATCTGAGGACCCACACGTTGAGAAACCCTGCCCTATGTGCACACACACGGTGATACAAACAGTATTTTAAACACATGGGTTCTTGAAGGCACAAGCAGCAACCGGACTCACAAGAATGTAAGAATATAAAACAGGTTTACTTATGCAAATATGCAGTAGCAGAAACATCTCAACACGCAATTTAACATATTCCCACCCCACATATTTCTTTCCTGACTCCCCCTTCTGTCTCTAAAGCACCTGGCACAGGTCACAATCTCACCCGGCCAGCTGGCCCAGTGTGAGCCAGTGACAACCACATCACCCAGGACAGATTTGGGGGCCCTCAGGAGGTGTGGGGGCCCTGGACTTTGGCCCTGAAGCCGATGGGTAAGAGCGCCACTGTTTGTTACAGCGTCCTGATGGCTGTCCAACCCCTGTTGGGCATCCTCCAGGGACAGAGAGCCTACGTCTTCACAAGGCAGACTGCCCCACTGTCAAACCGCTCCTGCAGAGGAAATGCTTCCTGATGTCTAGCCTGAATCTGCTTCCTTGTAATTTCAAACTGTTGGTTCTACTCCTTGGGAGGCAGAGAGAGATTTCAGAGAAATGTAAATATGAATCAAAGAATTTAAATGATAGTAGATGTTGGTAAATTCTTGGGGATGGCACCTTAGCATAGTGATAGAGCATCTGCTTTGCATGCAGAAAGTCCCAGGTTCCCTCCCTGGCAGCATCTCTAGGTAGGGCTGGGAGAGACTCCTGCCTAAGACCTTGGAGAGCTGCTGCCAGTCTGTGTAGACAGTACTGAGCTAGATGGACCAAGGGTCTGACCCGGCATAAGGCAGCTTCCTATGTTCTCATGAGCACCATTCTAACAGACCCATCTCACAATTCAGAGCTGATGACCCTGCACTGAGCACACCCCCCCACACACACACACATACACCCACACGCAATGTGGCTGAGAGAGTTTCCAAGGGGGAGAACCAGCCCACCCATCTGAAAATAGATTTGTAGTTGTCCCCCTCCCCTCCGTTTCACACTCTGCTGCAACCTCCACTCCTGCCCTTTAGCGAGCTGCAAAGTTTTCTGGGTTGTCAGCTGAATAAAGATTTGGAGTCAACGGAGTCTGCCCCTTTTCAACAACAGTTAATCAATATATCGACTGATTAAAACAGCTAAATGGCTTGCATCCAATGCACACACGAGTCAAGGGGCCAGATACAACAGAGGACGGGACCTCTGTCCCTTTAACAGTTGTGCAGAAGAAGGAATTTTGATGAGAGCAGTTTATCACAGCAGTGCAGCAGGAATCGGAAAAGCTGCACCTGCTGAAATTTCATCTTCTACACAAGTCGAATTGCTGGTGATTTCCACCAAACCTGGCTTTTCATATGCTGTATGTGTCCAGGGGACCTAGGAAACATGAGAGGCAAGTTCTCATGATGCCAAACTCCCTGGGCACACACCATATGTGCAACCATGCTTCACGCCCTGCGTCAGCCTTCATGGGTGCAAATTTTTATTTATTTATTTATTTTACATTTATATCCCGCTCTTCCTCCAAAGAGCCCAGAGCGGTGTACTACATACTTCAGTTTATCTTTCACAACAACCCTGTGAAGTAGGTTATGCTGAGAGAGAAGTGACTGGCCCAGAGTCACCCAGCTAGTTTTATGGCTGAATGGGGATTTGAACTCGAGTCTCCCCGGTCCTAGTCCAGCACTCTAACCACTATTGTAAATAGGGGTAATGGCAAAGAGAGTAATGGCAAAGAGAAAATAGGGGTAATGGCAAAGACCCTCTAGACCTAGGGTCTTTCCGGACAGCAAAAAAGTGCATGATGTTCAAAGCTTTCATACAAGATCCAACAGTGATCTTCTCATATACCCATTACTGTGAGCTTCTGAATCATTTCCTAGCGTGATCTAACCCTTGGTACACATGCTGAGCAAAGACCATGCACAATTTTCACAGCGCCATCTGCTGGCTAGCTCTTACATTCTGAGAAAAACCCACCCTTTCCCCAAGTCACCACAAAAGTGGTAATGGACAAGGGTGGGTTATTCTTAGAATGCGACAGCTGGCCAGCAGGTGTGAAAATCGGGTGAGGTCCCTGCTCAGTGTGTGTACAGAGGATAAGATCATGCTAGGAAGGGGTGCAGAAGCTTGTAGTAGCGTATATAGGAGAAGTAAGATCACACTTGGTACTTGCACAAAAACTTCAAACACCCCACACTTTATTGCCACCTGGAAAGGCCCCTAATCTGGAGCCTGAATTAACCTGGAGGGCTTATTGGAGGGCTCCTACAGGAAGACCTGAGTTCGGATCCCCATTCAACCATGAAACACACTGAGTGACTCTGGGCCAGTCATGTGTGTCTCAGCCTAACCAACCTCACAGGGTTGTTGTGGAGATAAAAATCACCATGTACACCACTCTGAGCTCCTCAGAGAAAGAGCGGGAGAGAAATGTAAAAATAAATAATAAATTGGGTGGAGGGCTACTACAGTCACTGGCTCACATCCACACTAAGTTACTCGGAATGAGTCTGAAATTAATGGCACACGTTTACTTGCCCTGCTAATTTCAGTGGGAGCACTCAGTGCTAATTTCTGGATGTCTGTCAGTGAGGCTGAGGTTCAACAAGTAGCCAGCCAATCAGGAGCAGAAAGGAGGGTCTTCAAGCCTTCAAGCAATCCTCAGACAGAGAGCAAATAAATAGGGCTGCTGCAGCGTGGGGAGGCAGGAGGCGGGCTCTCAGGACCCCCTGTAGGGAATCCCTGTTGTAGACCAGGGTCTCCCAAACTCGTTGTTGGATTACAACTCCATAGGAACACAGGAAGCTGCCTTATACTGAGTCAGACCTTTGGCCCATCAAGCTCAGTATGGTCTACACTGACTGGCAGCAGCTTTCCAAGGTTTCAGGCAGAAGTCTCTCCCAGCCCCACCCGGAGATGCTGCCAGGGATTGAACCTAGGACTTTCTGCATACAAAACAGATGCCCCCCTTCCACTGAGCTGCGGCCCCATCCCCAGTCCCTATGGCCCCAGCCAACGTCTGGGGAGTCAAGGTTGGGAACCCGGGTCTAGACGAGAGGCTCTTTCAGCAGCACTGTAAAGCATGGCCTCTTCCCAGTGGCATCTCAGAGAGCAAGGTCAAGTGGCCCGGTTTGTGGATGTCAGCATTTTGCCATGTGTGTCTGGTTTTAATTGAATTATTATCTGTGTTTGTTGCGGGTGATTATTTCCTTCTCCGAGCCCTTGGGAGAGGCCACGCTTTAAAAATAAATAACTAAAACAACAAAAGATGAATATCGTTCTCTCACACAAGACATCCTTTTGGAGGATGAAGCAAACAGCAGACAAATCTCAGGGAGCAGGGTGGGAAAAGCTTGTTTGTTTATTTCCGGAATTCGAAATCTTCCATTGCTTCTACCTGTTTTGCAAGAATGTCATCAGTACCAAAAGAAAGGCATAGGGAACTCACCGGTGGCTGCCCACTTCTCCCCATTACATCCGCATGTGTAGGCTAGTGTGCATTCACTGGCCATGACATCATACACAGGAGGTGTGGCCAGGCGTGAGAAGAGAGATTGTGCAGCCCCTCTCCCTCGCCTTCTCAGCAAATGCTTTGTCCAAGCACCAGCTGTGTGCTTCTTTCTCTGCCTCGCTTGGAGCAAAGCATTGACTGGGAAGGAAAGGGCTGTGCCTTGTGATCCCAGCCAGCAGATGCTTTGTTCACTGGCTGGGTGCAGGAGGGGGACAAGGGGGTGCCCTTGGGAAGAGGCAAGGGGCACCATGACGGCCCCCCAACTCTGGTGGCCCAGGGACAACTGTGCCACCTTGTCCAATGGTGGCCCCACCCATCTCCAGGGGAAAGCTCCAGTTAGGATCTGCTGTTTAAATGCCATTTCAAGCTCTTGCTTTTTAAGATCCGTAGGAAGATCTTGCTTTTAAAATCTTTTAGCTTTTATGATGCTTTTAAGATCTGGTTAAGATCCGTTGAAAGATCGTGCCCTCTTTGCTTTTCAAGATCTGTTAAAAGTCCTTGCTTTTTAAGACCCCATTTTGAAATGCCATTTAAAGATCTTGCTTTGAAGGTCTACTGTTGAAATGCCTGCTTTTGTTCCAGTGCTAGAAGCTTCTCCTTGCTCTCTGCCTGGCCAGCATAGCACAGGGACAAAGCAGGATGTGTGTGTGTGTGTGTGTGCGCGCACACACACACATGCATTTGTGTTGACAGGCATTTGGCTTTCTGCTCTGGCCAAGCGAGTGGAAGGAAAAGGCAGGTGAGGAAGGAGGCAACTGGGGAGATCAAAGCGGGGAGGGACACGCCAGTTCGTAGGCCTTGGCAGTCTGTGTTCAGCCATCCCTGCTCTTTCTTTGGGCCATTTCTCTCCCGGAGGCTCTCCCCCACATCCACTCGATGCCCCCTCTACATTTTGCTCTCTGGCTGGCGATTGGCTGGAGAAAGGAGAGGCAGACTGCACCAAGTGTGTCCTACCTGCAGGGTGCAAACGTACACAAGTGCTCCAGAGACTGGCTGTCATAGGCCCAGGGCTACAGAGGGGGTGCATCTTGCTGGGGTTTTCTAAGGTCACTGGCAAAAAAAACCAAGTACGCAGTACGTCTGGCATTAACGGATGCTGGGGGAAGCAGCAGCCGGAGCCACAGAGCATCCGAGGTCTGCAAGCCAATGCATTAAGAAGCCTTCCCAAACAGCCAAGGGTTTAATTGCCCGGGAAGAGAGGGCCAGTGCGCGAGAACTCTGCCCCCGAGATTTGCCAAACGGCAGGATTTTTGAAAGCATGCACTCAGTCACGAAACTTTTTAAAAGTGCAGTTAATAATAACAATCATCTTATTTCTTGGCTGTCCCGTAAAAATTGTCCTCTGGGCGGCTGACAAAGAACAATGGAATAAAACGTACAATTAAAAGCACATCAAAAGCAAAACTATAAAATACAAAAAACCTTTTTAAAAGCATTTCTAACATTTTAAACATTTTCAAAGCAGCTCCAAAAGAACATTTGTGCAGTTTGAACATTCGAGTCATGCAGAAGTCGTATGGTGATGTTAAGAGGGACTGATAAAAATGAGAAAGGCACTTCTAGAACCCGGATCCTGATCCAGTGTCCCTGTTTCTCCTCCCCTGCCCACGCTTCCCACAGACTCCACTGCTACTCCCCACAGAATCTTCCCCAATGAATAGAACACTCGTCTTCAATACAGCTGTCAAACTCCCAGAGCTGAGGATTTCCTCCCACTCTCTGCGGGCCTCTAAATGTCATGGAATTTTACTCTTTTAATTCTTAAAAGGAATAAAACCTTTTAAAACACCATTGCAAATTTGGCCACTACAGGCCCGATGGTCAGGGCAATCAAAGCACCACACTGAATCTGGAAGGGATTGCCAGGGTCTGACCTCTTTTCCATCTCTAGGGGTGTAGGCCTGGTGAGAAATCAAAATGAGCTTCCATTCTGCCCCTGTCCCGAGTTATCAACCACTCCAGGTGGCTGGTGAGCTTCTTGGAAGCTTTTGGCTAGGGAAACAGAATGTGGGGCTAAATGGAACTTTGGTTCAATCCAAATGGGGAGGAGAGCTGGTCTTGTCCCCTTTGCTAAGCAGAGTATGTCCTGGTTTGCATTTGGATGAGTTACCACGTGTGAGCACTGTCTGCTGCGAGATATGGAGTTGTCATCCAACAGCATAGTACTTCCAGCAACTGATGCTGGTGTCTCTCTTGTTTTTCTTTTTAGATTGTGAGCCCTTTGGGGACAGGGATCCATTTTGTTTCTTATTTATTTGTTTGTTATTTCCCTGTGTAAACCGCCCTGAGCCATTTTTGGAAGGGTGGTATAGAAATTGAATGAATGAATGCACAGCATCTGGGGACCCCAGGTTGAGACCTCATGCCCTAAGACAGGCCTGTTCAACTTAGGTGCCCCCAGCTGTCTTTGAACTACAACTCCCATGATGCCTAGCCACAGTGGCCAATAGCCAGGGATTATGGGAGCTGTAGGCCAACATCTGCAGGAGGGCCAAAGTTGAGCCCTCTTAAGGGAATAGGATTGAGCCCCCCAGGATAATCTTAGGGGTAGTTTAGTGCTAGAGCATCTGCATGGAATGCAGAAGGTCCCAGGTTTAATCCCTGGCAGCATCTCCAGGTAGGGCTGAGAGAGACTCCTGCCTGAGTCTGCTGCCAGTTAGTGCAGACAATACTGAGCTAGATGGACCAAGAGTCTGACTCTGCATAAGGCAGCTTCCTATGTTCCTAATTTAGAGATGGAGCTGGAACTCAGCAGTAGGGAGCTACTACTGCATTTGCATGCAGAAGGTCCCAGGTTCAATCCCTGGTAGAATCTCCAGATAGGGCTGGAGAGACCCCTGCCTGAAGCCTTGGAGAGCTGCTACCAGTCAGAGCAGACAACACTGAGCTAGCTCAGCCAATGGTCTGACTCGGTAGAAAGCAGCTCTCTATGTTCCAGAAAGTCGGGCTTTCTTTTGTCCTGATTTTTTGCCCAAATAAATGGATCGCATGGAAAATCTCCAGCAGATGAGAGCTTGAGACAGGCAGTGCCTTCCTTGCAGCCAAAACGCCTTTGTCTGCACAGGCAGGAGGCTTCTCGGGCAGCATCAAAGCCGCCCCTGCCTTGCCTGATCAGTATGACTGGCCCGTGCTTGCGAACGCAGCACAAGATTCCTGCTGCCGCCCTGGAAGTCCTCTGGCTAGGCAGGTCATTCATTATGGTCAGAGGCAGCTGTAAGCACAAACAAACCAAATGGCCCCCTGCGGCCCCCCAGCCCGGGCGGAAGCAACATTGCCAGCTTCAGAGCAGCCCAGTCGAAAACAGGTCAGGAAAAGGGGCTCGGGCGGGAGGGAGGGAGCAGATTCCGATGATCCTGGCCTGGCAATGCAGATGGAGGGGGCAGAAGGGAGATGCATCCCCTTACAAGCCCTCCCTGGCAGAGAGAACCACTCCACACCCAGCCTTCAAAGGCCTTGCAGACTAAACACAGGCAACCCTCGGTCTCCTATGCACATTTCAAGGTTCTCACAAGCTTCTGTTTTCCTGGTTATATGACTCCTGAAGGTGAAAATCAGCTTAGAAACACAGGAGGCTGCCTCATGATCCATCTAGCTCAGTATTGTCTCCACTGACTGGCAGCAGCTCTCTTGGTTTCAGGAAGGGGTCTCTCCCAGCCCTACCTGGAAATGCTGCCAGGGATGGAACCCAGAGCCTTCTGCACGCAATGCAAGGTGCTCTCTGCCATTAAGCTATGGCTCCTCCTAGAGCTGAGCCCACAAAATCGCAGTCCGTAGATTGCAGAGGAGAACATAGCATCTGCTAAGCAGATATCTCAGGTAGACACTTCCCTTGAGGGTGTCAAGCCATGCACATACAATGCCACACACAAACACTCAGAACAGTAGCTCATCTGATACGGGGAACATAGGGCACATTCTCACAATGATCCAGGCTGACGAGAAAGTGGGAATCCTAGATGAGAATGGCATGCCCATTCCCCGTCTTGCGACATCAGAACCTAGAAACATAGGGCTTGCAGTTGCAGTCATGCCCAGCCCACATTGAGCCCAGAACAGCCACCCCAGATCAAATCCTAGATCACGGGTCAATGCAGGCTGGGTGTGATTACAAGTCCTACATTTTGAGGTTCTCACTAGGCAAAGTCAGGAGCATGCACATCGCTTAGATCTAGGACTCCTGCTTTCCTGTCAGCCAGATCCTTGTGAGAGCGCACCCTTCAAAAGCTGATTTATAGCAAGTCAGCTGGTCCATCTAGCTCAGTATTGCCGACACTGACTGGCAGTAGCTCTCCAAGGTTTCAGGCAGGAGTCTTTCCCAGCCCTACTTAGAAATGCTGCCAGGGATTGAACCTGAGACCTTCTGCATGCAAAGCAGATGCTCTCCCACTGAGCTACGGCCCCACACAGTGTGTCCACTCCATTATTTATTTTATGTTATTTATCAGATTTGTACGCTGCCTCAAACATTTGACTCTGGGTGGCTTACAGCAACATAAAACAAGTTAACACACCAAAGTAAAAACCTTAAAAACAATTTGAAACCACCATTAAAAAAGTTAGTCTTTGAGGACTTTTTAAAAGTTGTCAGAGATGGGGAAGCTCTCACCTCAACAGAGAGTGCATCCCAGAGACTTGGGGCAGCAACAGAGAAGGCAACAGAGAACAGACGGGCCGGTGGCAGCTGCAGACGGACCTCTCGGATCTCAATGGGTGATGGGGCTCATGGCAAAGAAGACCTTCCTTCTCTTAAATACCTTTAGGGACTCCTTATGCGGAGCGTCTATGCCCCTGTGGCGATGGGGAAGTTGAAACCATCGAACATGTTTTGCTTCATTGCTCCTTTTATAGGGACTTACGTTTAGAACGAATATCTCCACGGCTGCCTCGTTTCCCAGGAAATTCGCCTAGCCGACAAGTGGCTTTCCTGCTTGAGGACAGCATACCTGCCATCACTCGGAAAGTGGAGGGTTTTTGTGCAGCAGCTCGAAGAGTGCGCCAGTTTTTAATTAACAGTTCTAGTGCTGCTCTATAACCTTTCAGTTAGAACATTGTTGATGGGTTAGACTGTTGACTTTTGTTGTTGTTGTTTTAAAAATTATTTATATTTTAATTGTATTTTTCCCCCTTGTTGTGCTGGTCATAGACCGTAATAAACTTTGATTGATTGATTGATTGATTGATTGAAATACCTTTAAGAGGTATTTTATGACTATTATTCACTTCTTCTCATTCACATCAGCATACAGGGTCTTAGTGCCGCGGAGATGGACTGAGATGTGAACCAGGAAACCACTGGCTTAAAACACATCACCTCTGCAGCAGCCACCTCTCAGGGCAAAGACATCCCTCCGTTATCCCTTATCTCCGTTATATCTCCGTTATCCTGCTGCAGAAGGTGATTGGGTGCAAAGACAAAGGAGTGCTTAGCCTGCTTGTCTTTCCCCACCCACCATCAGTCCAAAGAGTCGTCTCCAAGTGAGGAAGGGACCACCACTCAGTGAGACAGCACAGACCCAGTCCCTGGCGTCTCTAGCTAAAAGAAATGTTTTCTGTTTGTGACCCTGGAGAGCCACTGCCAGCCAGAGTAGAAAACAGTGGGCTAGATGAAATCGACCCTCTGATTCAGTATTCAGCAGCTTTGCACGTAGACGTCTCTCTCTGAAGAGGCAGATATGCATTTTGAAACCTCACTTGGGTGTTTTTTTCCTCACGTGGTGGGGTTTTTTAGCTCGCATCTCCTCTGGAATGGAGGGTGTGCATCCACATATCAGCCAGATTTACCCTGAAGTCCCTGGGAGCTATCAGGGAGCACTCCAGACACGATTCAGATTTTTCATTGCGCTTTAGGGTGTAGCCCAATGTCCAGGGTAAAAAAATATCCACTTTTTGCATCGCTCCCTGACATCTCGCAGGGACTTTGGGGTATATTTGGCCGATATGTGAACGGCCCTCCATTCCAGAGGAGATGCAAACAAAGAGAAAAACTTCCATGCTCAGTTAGCAGGGGGTTGCTGTGACAGCACATGTGAAACTTGCTGAATGGTGTTTTGTTTTGTTTCCCCTTTCCTCTTTGCTCCCTCCCTTCTCTTTTCCATTTTCAGTTTGGCGTGCTTTTAATGCAATTTTCATTTTGAGCTGTCCCTCCACCCCACCCCGTGGCTGTTTGAGGCTGCCTTGCCCCCCCCCCCGCTGCCTTTTTAAAGCAGAAAGGTGACATAAAACTACTTCATAGGGTTGTTGTGAGGAGAAACTTAAGTATGTAGTACACTGCTCTGGGCTCCTTGGAGGAAGAGCGGGATATAAATGTAAATAAATAAATAAACAAACAAATAAAATAAAAGTGTATAGGTATACAAAAGAGATAAACACTCTAAAACTCTAAATAGTTACTACATAATAATAATAGTTACTAAATAAATAAATAAATAAATAAATAAATAAATAAATAAATAAATAATAACCTAAGTCCCCCAAAACGTACAATCTTATTTAGAAGGAGATGAAGGGAAAAGTTAACAGGTGGAGAGCAGGGCAAAAAAACAACAACACACCAGAGAGAGACAGGAAGAGCTACAAATTCAGTTACTCCAGGGGTTCGCAACCATGGGTCCCTAGCTGTTGGACTACAACTCTCATCATCCAGCCTTTGGCCATTGGGGATGGGGATGATAAAAGTTGTAGTCCAGCATCATCTGAGGGCCAAGGTTCAGAACCTCAGGTTAATACAAGAGCTCCACACTTGCACTGTGAAACTTCTCCATTTGGCAGCAATGTATTGGAGAGCAAATTCAAGAGGCTGTGTTTTGGGGCAACCCATCATGTTTATTGGTTTATGACAGGCCTGCTCAACTTCGGCCCTCCTGCAGATGTTGGCCTACAATTCCCATAATCCCTGGCTATTGGCTGCTGTGGCTGAGAATTATGGGAGTTGTAGTCCAAAAACAGCTGGGGGGCCTAAGTTGAGCAGGCCTGGTTTATGATATTTATATCCCACACTTCTTCTGAGGTGCTCAGAGGAGTGTACATGGTTATGTTTATCCTCACAACAACCCTGAGAGGTAGGTTAGGCTGAAAGGTATGTGACTGGCCCAGAGTCACCTGGGCTTTTCCATGGCTGAATGGATATTCAAACCTGGGTCTCCCCAATCCTAGCCCATCACATCGATCACGACACCATGTTGGCTCTTCATAATGGCCAAAGATGGGATGACAGGCATCCTTGTCCAAGAAAATCTGGAGACCCAAGGGGATCCTACACCTGAGTTACACATATGTAGGTTTCATTTCCCTCATATAGGGGGACGTAGGATAGGGGGATGAGGATTAAAACTACAGGCTTCCCAAAAGGAGTGGATTTTGAGGTGGGGTTTGAAGGAAGGGAGAGGGGAATACCTAAATATGAATACGGCGGATATCTCTATACCACTTCTCAACAGAAGTTCCTGAAGCAGTTTACATAGATATAAACAATCAAATAATTTTTTTAAAAAATGTATTTTATTCTGTTCTTTTCCTGCACAATGAAAATGTTTTACTGGCACTTTTCATTACATCATACTTAACTCCAGCAGCAATCTCTGCAAGGATGACTTTGCCTGCCCTTTGTCCACAGGCTTCCTATGCAATTACTTCACATTTGCAGAGTTCTTCTGGGGGTACAGAGAGCTGTTGAAATTCTAGCTCTGTTCTCTGGCTGCAGACACACCTTTTTGTCAAATACAGAACCATTTCATGCCTCATCTCACTGGCACTGATTTCTCCTTTCTTGTATGTCAGGCTGCAGATGGCTCTCTCCCCTGTATTCCCAGAAAGGAAGGATGAAATTGCACTTTTTAGGATTCTCATGTGCCCCAGCACAGCTCTTCCACTCCTGACAGCTGTGCAGAAATCCAAGTTTTTGTGGCACAGAGATATGTAACAATGGGGAAGGCTTCACCTGTTGTGTTATGCTGCCTATCACACATGAGGACAGCAGCTCTTTCGTGAAGAAACCAGGCCAAACCATGACAACTCTGAGTCTGATGGGAAGGCAGGGCCAACTGATTCTACCCAGAACTGGTTCTCTACTAAGGCTGTTCACACGACCGTTAATGGGATAGGGCAAGCATCCTATCCAGCTTCGGGAGCTGTGCACAGTTCCAGTTTCTGATAATGTGCAAGCAAAAACTAGGTAGGAGTGGGAGAATTGATCATGTATGAGATTGGAGAGGAGAGCTGGTCTTGTGGCAGCAAGCATGACTTGTCCCCTTAGCTAAGCAGGGTCTGCCCTGGTTGCACATGAAAGGGAGACTAGAAGTGTGAGCACTGAAAGATATTCTTCTCAGGGGATGGAGCCGCTCTGGGAAGAGCAGAAGGTTCCAAGTTCCTTCCCTGGCTTCTCCATGATAGGGCTGAGAAAGATTCCTGCCTGCAACCTTGGAAAAGCCGCTGCCAGTCTGTGTAGACAATCCTGAGCTAGATAGACCAATGGTCTGACTCAGTATATGGCAGCTTCCTATGTTCCTATGGAGCTGGGTAGGATGCCTTTTCCTCCTACCTTGTTAAAATGCTGGATACGAGAGCTGGATAGAAATGCGCTGTCCTGTCCGGAATGGATGTGCATGAAGCATTTTGGTACCTCCAATTCGAGGTGCTGAAACGCTTCGTGCTGCACCAGCTGAATCATTTCAGCAGGAGGCAAGTGAACATTTTAAAAGGAGGAAGGCAGATATTACCTGCCCCTCTGTTGCTGCTCTGTCGCCCCCATATGGTTCTGTCCATATTAAACAGCCAGGGTCTGTTTTGAAAAGCCACGCCACTTGGGAACAGGAAGTTCCCTGTTTCCAGAAGCCTGTGGGCGGCGTCGGAACGTAAATGGCATCCGCGCATGTGTGGACACCATCTTGAGTGGTCAGTAACACCATGAAAAGCCACCTCATGGAGCTTGCAGACCTCATGGAGCAAAGCACCACAGTATTTGCAAGCAGTGTTATCAGAAGACGTTGGGCCATACGCTAGGCCATTTGCAAACTCCCTTTATGTCTTTTTAGATTTATATCCTGCTCTTTGTCCAAGGAGCTCAAAGTGGTAGACACGCTTAGCTTCATCCCCACAACAACCCTCTGAACAGGCGGAGAGAGAAGCAACCTGCCCAGTGAGTTTCAGGGCCAAAACGGGGATTTGAACTCAGGTCTCCTCAGTTCCAGTCCAACACTCTAAACCCCTATTCTACGCTGGCTCTCTACACATACAGTGGTATGAAAGCAGCTTCTCCAGGGCTGGCATCAGGAACCAGCATTGCTGGGCAGCTATTGAGGGTCACTGGTGATCCCAGAAACCACCTCTGTGCCCATAACCTTAATGAGGTAGTGGTGGAGTGACTCTCCCCATCATCACCTTCCAATCTCCCATCTCATCTGTGGGGCCGGGAGACAAAGTCTGATTGGCAGCTCCCCTGCCCCTGGGTGTTCTTTCATGTGCTTAAAGCACATGCCCCAAGTCACAGCCTCTGCATCTGACATCAGGCGCAAGGGGGTGGGGCCAGGGCAGAGAACAGGGTTATTCCACCAATCGCTGACAGGAGAAATGAAACTATGCCAGGGCTGTGGAAGCCCTGGTCTCTGCACTGGCCACGCCCCCCCTTGCATCTGATATCAGATGCAGGGGAGGGTTCAAAGCCATGGGGGGGGGTCCATCCCTCCCCAGCCAGTGTTGAAATGCTGGTTGGAGAGGAGAGGGGCATGCCACACGCTTCCAGCCAGTGAGTGTTTTGCTCACTGGCTGGGTGTGGGAGGGGGTGCCGAGGGTGAGGGGGAAGCCTTGCCCCCCAGACCCTTGGGGCCTGGGGACAATTGTCCCTCCTTGCTCAATGATTGCTATGCCCCTGTCATCTGCTAAGGCAAGTCCCACCACGAAGCTAAGGGAAAACACCCAGGTAGCAGGGGAGCCATACGGACAGGGGAGTTCTTCCATGAGGCAGGGTGAGGTGGTCATCTCAGGTGCAGGTCTGAGGAGGAGCACAGGGGGTGGCATTGTTATGATGTTCTGGCCTTTCAGGAACAGGCAGACACCCATTTGATATTGAGAACAAAAAAACTTTTATTCCGTCCTCCATTCTGGAGTCTGGAAAAGGGAAAGAGTGTGTAGGGTGCACTCTACTGCCCCCTGTGGTAGCCTGAGAGAATGCAATGCAACTTCTAACTATACTATACATTACACCCACCGCCACAGGTGCCACTCCATGCCACCTGCTGCCAATACCTTTCCTTATCCAACGGAGCCATACTGTTGATTTTCTCCTCCTCCCACCTCTGGGGCGCACCTCTTCTTTACCTTCGTCACTGCCCGATACAAACAATGAATGCCCCTCCCATCACTGTCTGGTTTGGAGGCATAGTCTGAGCATGCTTAGGTACCTCCCCTTTAGCAGCATGGCCTAAGAATGCTGAGCACCCACCTACAAGGGGCAGGAGCCCCATACTGTCCTTCACTTCAGGCAGCAAAGTGTCTTTGACTGTCCCTGGGGCAGTGCTGCCCACAACAGGGATCCCCAGATGTGGTTGACTACAACTCCCAGCATCCCCAGCTGCAATGACCTTTGACTGGGGATGGTGGGGGTTGTAGTCAACCACTTCTAGGAATCCCTGTTACGGGCCACACTGCCCTGCAGGTGGTCCCAATTGCCTTGAAAGAGGTACATGTGAGTCTACTCTTAAAGAAACCTTCCTTGGCCCTCAAGGATTGTAACAACTACCATCTGGTCCCAAATGACCCCTTCTTTGGCAACGTACTCGAGTGGGTGGACTTTTAGAACAGGGGTAGGCAACCTTGGCTCTCGTGCTGCTGCTGCCCCAGCCACAATTTATAGGTAATAAACAATGCATACACACACACACACACACACACCCCAGAACAAGAAATTCTGGTAAGAACTAATTCAGGGGTGTAGCTATAATTGAGTGGATGGGTTCAAAGAACTGGGGGGTGGGGGCAGTTCCTGAGGGCCCTCTGGCTCCACCCCTCCCTATTTTTTTCATTATCTCCCTCGCTCTGAGGGGCTGCCGGGGAGTGGAGTAAACACAGCCTGGCTCTCCCCTTGCTACGCTCCTGAATTAATCTGCCTACTTTCTTTTCACTATAATCTAAAATGATAGTTACCATCTTCACAAAATAGCCCACTTCTGCCTCAAATGTTCACACACCTGCCATCTTCCCATGTGTCCCTACAACTGTACCAAATTTGGTCCAAATTGGTCCAGGCTATTGCAAAGTTGATAGGGACACACACACACACACACACACACACACACACACACACACACACACACACACGATCTCATAAGCTGGGTGATCTCCTTAAGGAAAGTAGGCTAAAAAAGGTTTTGAAATGCTTGCAACAGATAAAATATATATGTTTAAGGGCAAACAAAATGGAATATATACATATATGAGATAGTAAAATAATGAATTACATATTACGAAAGAAAAGCCCTTACTCAGTAGCGTCAAGATCACTTAAGCAGTTTACTCTGCTCTTAGCCAAAGCCTGCCACCCTCCACAAACTAGAGGCCTTATCATGAGGGGCCATTAGGAAGTCTATCTTTTGTCTGTTGGATCAGAAGACTTTCCCCTCCATAAACGGAGGTTAGAGGTTTTAAACCAGCTGCTGAAGAAATGGTGCAGTGAAAGAGGTAATGAGGGGTGTCTTCTTCCACAGAAGCACGAGCACAGGGACTGAGGCAAAAATTGTATGGCACTTTAGAGCAGAGGGAGGCAGCAATGTTCCCTCTAACACAGATTCCCAGATGTTGTTGACTACAACTCCCATAATGCCCAAAGGCCACTGCAGCTGGGGATTCTGGGAGTTGTAGTCAACAACATCAGGGAATAACAATTTATTGTGGCTGGGGATGATTGGAGTTGTAGTTCAGTAACAGATGGAGAGCCAAGGTTGTTTATCCCTGCTTCAAGGTGTCTAAAACTTTCACTGTGCTCACACAGGCTCAGGTAACACATGCACACTATGGATATACTTCAATATTTTGTTGTGGATAGTTCATAAATAAATTGAGTATTACAGAAGCACCATAAGCCTCCTGTGATCTCTCCTCCAAAGAAAGTCTGAATCCTAGAAACTTTGTCCCCCTGGAGCTTTTCACTGCTTGGAGAAATGGGGATCCCACATAACAGCAATAGGGTATTGCCTGGGTCCAATAACATGCCTGTTGGTCAGCCACCCACATGCCCCTCAATCCCAGTTGCAGGGGAGCAACAGCGAGAGAGAGAGAGAGGGCATGCCCTCACCTCTTGCCTGTGGGTTCCCCAGAGGCATCTGGTGGGCCACTGTGTGAAACAGGATGCTGGAGTAGGGCAGGCCTTGGGCCTGATCCAGCTGGGCTGTTCTTATGTTCATGACGGCATCACCACAGTGCTACAGGATAGGTCCAGACGCCCAGCTCAGTGTGGTCTGCAGCACAGATTTCCATCCTATTACTTATGACATTGGATCAATCAGGTTGCAACATCGACAGCCGCTTGATGGTATCTGCAGCTGCTAGGAGACATCCTCCACCTCTGATTTTTCGGGGGTTTCTCGCTCCCATGCTGATAAGCCCTCAGCAGAGAGAGGAAAACGGGAGGCAGACAGGCTTGTGAGTGCCTGCCCGCGACAGCCTCCCAGCACTGCCGAGCGAGCCGGGCGAGGAGAGCTAATAATTGCTCTGATTAGGCAGAATTCCCA
Organism: Hemicordylus capensis; assembly: GCF_027244095.1. NCBI lineage: Eukaryota > Metazoa > Chordata > Lepidosauria > Squamata > Cordylidae > Hemicordylus > Hemicordylus capensis. The sequence continues at coordinate 12,497,132 of NC_069663.1, forward strand.
GCAACCGAGGTTTCTTCTTCACTGTCCCCCACCTCCGTGCAGCGATAACCAATAATAATATAATCCTCCTAATCCCTTCCCTTAGGAGCCTGCATTTCACACACAGACAGGAAATGGTGGCGAGCTTCTGCCTCGGCTGATAACTCGGACATTGGGGGGGGGGGTGCGTGGCAAATGAATGGCATTGGGTTGCTTTCTGCCTCCTCCTTCTCCCATCTTCCTTAGCCTCAGCAGGACAACATGCCAGGGAGCTGGCTTGAACCAGCGATAGCCCTGTCCCACTCACCGCTGAATCATTCGTACGGTTTCCATAGAGCAATTATGTGCTCTGGCCCTGGATGGCTACTCTCACTTCACTGCCACCTACCTACCCTTTCCCAGACATCGCCCACTCCGTCAAGCTCGTTGGCACAGAATGTGCCACCCCAGTACCTTCCAAGAGAGGAAACAAACTGTGTTTGCTTCTCCCAGCAAGGATACCCACAAGTCCTTAAGAAATCCATGAGTCCGTCTTGTACGCTGGTGCCCATTTTCTCATCCGACCTTGTCTTTACCAGATATTTGCTTGCTGTCGTCAAGTTTCCTGGTTCTTTTGACAATGGTGTGGCTCACACATGTAGGAGAGCTGGTCTTGTGGTAGCAAGCGTGAATTGTCCCCTTTGCTAAGCAGGGTCCACCCTGGTTTGCATTTGAATGGGAGACGACATGTGTGAGCACTGTAAGATATTCTCCTTAGGGGATGGGGCCACTCTGGGAAGAACACCTGCCTGCTTGCATGCAGAAGGTTCCAAGTTCCCTCCATGGCAGCTCCAGACAGGGCTGAGAGAGACTCCAGCCTGTAACCTTAGAGAGCCTTACGTGGAAGGAACAGATGCTCTTCCAAGAGCAGCCCTATGCCCTAAGGGGACTACCTTACAGTGCTCACACACACAGTCTCCTGTTCAAATGCAAACCAGGGTAGACCCTGCTTAGCAAAGCGGACAAGTCATGTTTACTACCAGAAGAGCAGCTCTCCTCCCCAGGAACCCAGATGTGTGTGGTCACTAGACTTGCCTGGTGGGCTGCCTTCAGAATGGCAGGTCACACTGTCTACAGAGCTGAATTAGTTCCACATTCCAATTAGTTCCATGACTCTAGTTCGACATTCCCCATCTGGGCAGGCACATAGACATGGATGCATGCCAGCAATTCCATCAACGGCCAGATTCCCAGCTCTGACTGCCTCCTCCCCAGATATCGAGTCCATGCTGTCATTCAGATTCAAGAGTGAAATCTAGGCCGTTGAAACTGCAAACACAAGATCACACTACTTTGCTTTGCATTCATTTATAAACCAGGATAACCTAGTCTGCCATACGCACAGTCGCTAACAGAATACTCCCCTCTTCTTACGTGCATTCACTGAAAGCTGGGGTGGGGGGGAGGAAGAGCCGTTCCTGGCCACGCCGCGAATGCAGCAGCCCTTTAACTCCTGAACGGGGGCTGTGCAGCCCCCACTCGGGAGCTAAACCAGCACCCTGACGTCTGACGTCAGACGGGGGGGGGCGTGTCGGGGCCGCGAAGCACGGCCCCTGATTGGGCGCAGCCCGGGTTCTTTGCACCTGTCCACCCGATGGTGGGTCCGCCCCTGGACAGGTCTATGAATGGATACTAGTCCATCCATGAATGGATCCTAGTCCAAGGGCTATAGACCACCTCCAGCTCTGGAGACAAGAAGCCTCTAAATACCAGTTGCAGGGGAGCAACGGCAGGAGAAAGAGCAGGCCCTCAGCTCTTGCTCAGCAGCGGCCAGTGAGGGTCCCAGTGGAGGGGCGGCGAGAGGCACCTTGGAGAGTAAAGGAGTCGGTGCTTACCTCTGCTCTCGCCGCATCTGAACACTGCTTGGAGAAGCAGCGTGCTGCTCAGCACCCTCTGCGGCGGGGGGTCGCTTCCGCCACGCACCTGGCTTCTACGGAGCCGATCCCCCACCTGCCGCCAGGTGAGTGGCGGAGGTTATCCCCCGCTGCAGGGGGTGCTGGGCGGCATGCTGCTTCTCCAAGCAGGATGGGCTTCCTTGGGCCTGATCCAGCAGGGCTGTTTTTATGTGCATAAAGCAGTTCTGTCTAAGAGACACCTGTTTTCCTTAGGAACATAGGAGGCTGCCTTCTACTGAGTCGGACCCTTGGTCCACCTAGCTCATCAGTACTGTCTACACAGACTCTCCTGCTGCTATTTGCCCTGAAGAGGGAAACCTACAAGTGCCCATTTGGGACCTGTCTGTTGTGTATCACTTCGCAAATAGCATTTGTGAGGGTGCTTGGATCAAGAAAACAGCATGGGCGAAAGGGCTAAAAACCTGCCCTGAGCACCACGGCCCTGATCTGCAACCGCCTTCATATGGGAGGGCAACTGGTCTTGTGGTAGCAAGCATGACTGGTCCTGTTTGCTAAGCAGGGTCTGCCTTGGCTTGCATTTGGATGGGTGACTACATGTGAGCACTGCAAATGAGTGCTGCCTGCTGTAAGATATTCCACTTTGGGAATGGGGCCATAGCTCAGTGAAGGTCTCAGGTTCACCCCTTAGCAGCATCTCCAGGTAGGGCTGGGAGAGACTTCTGCCTGTTACCTTGGAGAGTCACTGCCAGTCATTGTCGACAATACTGGACTAATGGTTTGACTCAGTATAAGTCCGCTTCCTATGTCTAATACCGAGTCAAACCATTGGTCCACCTGGTCTAGTTTACCTGCTCTGACTGGCAGCAGCTCTCCAGACTAAGTGAGGGCTGCATAACTCTGCCCCTGCCCCCCAGCTGTTGTTGGACTACAATGCCCACCCCTACTGGCCGCTGTGGCTAGGGATGATGGGAGTTGTAGTCCAACAACAGCAGGAGGGCCAAAGTTGTTTGGCCCTGCTATAAGATCTCCCTCGTCGCCTGGTACCTGATCATTTTTTAAGCTGGAGATTCCAGAGACTGAAGCCGGGACCATCTGCATGCACAGCATGTGCTTTGTCGCTCAGTTACTCCCCGTTTCCCCCTCCCTGTTGGACAGGGCACCTGGTCAGTTTTCATCAGTGGAATTTCAAAGAGCCTTCCTTCTATTCTGCCATAGTTCCAGGGTTCCTGCACCACTGCTGAGCTCAGTGCCATCACAGATTTTCAAAATCCTGACGAACTGAGACCTTTCAGCATGCTTTGCTCCCAGCTGTGCACAAGTCTCCTTCATCTCTCTCTCTCTCTCTCTCTCTCTCACTCACACACACACACACACACCCAATGTAGTTCAGGGTGACAAATTTCAATACCAAAAAGAAGGGAGTATAAAGATTTAGGGCAGGGCTGCACAAGCCTTCCAGCTTTTGCTGGATTACAGTGCCCATCATCCCTGGCCATAGCAGTCAATATCCAGGGTTGATAAGAGGGCCGATGTTGTGCAGCCCTAATTTAGGCAGCCCAAGGTTGAACACCTCTTTGGCCATTGTGACTGCGGATGATGGGAGTTGTAGTCCAACCACATCTGAGGACCCAAGGCTGAGCTCCTGTACAAGAGTATTTAAAGCTGGATGACTTGTCTTCACATTTCACTTTGTTATTTATGATTGATTTACTATTGCACTTGTAAGGTCAGAATCCAGTATCTCTTTTTTATATTCCACCTGGTAGCCTATGATATTTATTCTGGTGGATGTGTGCGTAGCAGCTGGGCTTCTTCATTCCCGCTGCGTTTTGGTGTATAGTCCAGTTTTCCCAAGTCAGATGCAGCCAGGGAGGATTTCTGAGCACTTCCCTACAATGCCTTAGGAATAACACATACATATTTGGAGAAATGAGAGTTTATACTTGCTGTTTATCTGGGGCTTTTTCCCCTTGAAAAGGGTTGTACATTGATTGAAACATATTTGGAATAAAGAACATGCAGCTGTTGTCTTGCTAGATCGGGCCCATGTTACCATTGTTTTCATCCCTCCTGTTTGTGGACATGGTGTCGGCAAAGATTTTGAGGACCAACTTTTTATCTCCCCTTTTAATCTTTGGCAACTGATTTGTTATAAGGAAACCTATACCAAATCAGGGGATGGGGCCATAGCTCAGTGGCAGAACATCCACTAACCATGCAGAAAGTCCCAGCTCAGGGCTGGGAAATCACTGGAGAGCTGCTGCCAGTCAGAGCACAGCAGGACTATATAACTTTGGCCTTCCAGCTGTTGCTGGACCACAACTCAATAAATTCCAGCTGGGGATGATAGGAATTGTAGCCCAACAACAGCGGGAGGGCCAAGCTTGCACACCTCTGGACTGGAAGTTTTCCAAGGTCCATTCCAATTATGATTCCAACCCTTCAGCCCTCCAGATTTTTTCCCTTTTCCCCCTTGGAGGAGGCAGCTACTGCTGGCTCAGAAGAACGTTAAGATGCACACAGAGGATTCAGACATCTCTGTGTAATGCCTGCCTATGGTAGGACGTCCAACTCCTGCTCCCTTGTTGCTTCGCAGCTGTCCTTGAGCGCCACTTTCCACTGAAGGAGTGGAGAAAGGGAAGTCACGATCTCCCTGACATTCTCCCACATCCCAGGATCCTTACCCCCCCCACCACACCACTGCTGAGTCATTTCCTCCTCGCTCTAAATCACATCCTGGCTCTGCCACTGGAAAAAGCAAAACAAAACAGAGACATGTTTCCCCATGTGGTATGAACCTCGCCTGTGGGAAGCATTGCTCTGTAAGGCTGCCAGCCGGCTGGGGGAAAAACAAACTGACCTGACTGTCTTTTTGGAGCTGTTTTGTTTTAGAGACAGTTGCCCCTTCAGCTATCTTTTCAGCGGCTGGCTGTAAGACAATAACTGCTTTTGCCCTGGGCTCTACCCTTGCTTGGACCTCCAAAATAAATTAGGGGTGGCTCAGTCCCCTGGTTTCCCCAAGACGGTCCAGGGCTGGCCTTCTTATGAGGCACAGGGAGGCAGTTGCCTCAGGCGGTGGATCATCAGGGGCGGCAGAGGTCCCTGTAAAGGCGGTCATTATTGCGTGACCACCTGACTCAATGGCAGTCTGAGTGAGCAATAAGCATCGGCCCACTTGCCTGCTACTACCACGATGAGAACACCCACCCCACTGCGTGGAAGGAGACAGGGTGGGTGAGGGGAGAAAAGAGGGGTGCAGGGGGGGGAAACTGCTCTAGCCCCCCAGTTCTCCTCCTTCCTTTTCCAGCCTGTCTCTCTCCTCCTCTTGAAATGCAAGCAAGGTGGAGGTGATGGGGTGGGCACTCAGGGCAGCAGGGGTGGGTAACTGGAGTCACATGCTGCTGAGCCAGGCAGCAGCAGCAGGGACGTTAGGCAGCATTCGATGTCCCACATTAAGTGCTTGAAGATCTTGGGCTACCTCTGCTAGACACCCCCACCCAGCCCAGATCTGCTTTAGAGACTCCCTCCCAGGCCCACCCCAAAGGGCTTTAGACCAGTGCTTCTCAACGTTTTTGGAGTCATGGACCAGTACATTATTCATGCACAGTTTCCTGGACCAGCAGTTAGTAAGGGGGCCACCCGCCTCGACCCCAACCCCACCTCAGGCACCCCCCAAAAAACAATTTCAGGCCACTCTCTAGAGCTCATTTCCAGGCAGTCCTCACTGCTGGATCATGCTCATTTCGAGGAAATGAAATGAATGTTATCCAGCAGCGAGGGCTGCCTGGAAATGAGCTCCGGAGAGCTCCCGCTGGCCCCTGCTGGCCCAAAATTCTTTTTTTGGGGGGGTGATTTTTATTAGTGATGCCTCATGGACACAAATCATGGACCGGCACCGGTCCACGGACCGGTGGTTGAGAAACACTGCTTTAGACTCCTCCCTCAGAGCCACTCTTGAGCCCACCCCAACTAGTAGTCTCCTCCCCCAGACCCACCTCCATTCCCGGGACCTGCTTTAGACTCCTCCCCCAGGCCTTAATCATTTTTAATTCCAATAGTTTGCCACCCTACTCCTACGAAGGAGGAGGCTGTGGTTGGCCTTTAACGTAAAAATGTGAAATGTATGGGCCGGAATTAAAATCAATACTGTTAATTCTGGCTATTAGGGTAGCACCAAGAGGCCATCCCAAAACCAGGGTAAAAGCTTTAAAAGATCAAGACAGACTGCAGCTGGAACCCATTAGCACCCATCCATCAGATGCAGGCAGTGCTTGGCTCAGAGAGAGGACTGGTTTTAATGGCAGGTTACGCAAGAGGTCCCTGCCTCACCTAGCCATATGCTCAGACTACCTTCTTGTTTTACAGCTGAGAATTTCAATGTAGGAGAGGATTGCTGGTCTTGTGGTAGCAAGCATGACTTGTCCCCATAGCTAAGCAGGGTCTGCCCTGGTTGCATTTGCATGGGAGACTAAAAGTGTGAGCACTGCAAGATATTCCCCTCAGGGGATGGAGCCGCTCTGGGAAGAGCAGAAGGTTCCAAGTTCCCTCCCTGGCTTCTCCAAGATAGGACGAGATTTTTTTTTTTAATAGGACAAGATTTTGTTATTGAACCAAACAACTACCAAAGCATACAGTATGTTGCCAAAGAACACATATACAAAGTGGTTGTTTGTACATCATATATCTACAAATATTTACAAACAAGGATTTGGAAACCCACAGAGTTATAAAGTACTAGTTAATTTTGGCCCGTTGAACAACGGGCCCTAGTAACGGCTCTCCTGTCCCCCCACTGCCATTCCCCCTCCCTCCCAGCTGACCCCCCCCATTAAGGGCCAAATCGGCCCAGCCACTTGCCCCTGCAGCTTCTGCCGCTGACCAACCGCCCGCCCACCCAGCTGCCGATAGCTCCTTACCGCTGGCACACGTCCTCCGCTTGATCCGCTGATCAATTAACAGAAGGAGAGAGGTGCTCGCATGCACAGCTCCACTCTCTTTAAAGTCTCTTCCCGAACTGGCGCTTTGCGTCCTTGCCGCCCAAACCGCCAGTTCGGGAAGAGACTTTAAAGAGAGTAGAGCTCTGCATGTGAGCACCTCTCTCCTTCTGTTAATTGATCAGCGGATCAAGCGGAGGACGTGTGCTGGCGGTAAGGAGGTATCGGCAGCTGGGTGGGCGGGCGGTTGGTCGGCAGCAGAAGCCGCGGGGGCAAGTGGCTGGGCCGATTTGGCCCTTAATGGGGGGGTGGTCAGCTGGGAGGGAGGGCCGGCGGCGTCGGCTGCGGGTGCCTTTTTTAATATATTTAAGTGGCCTCCGCTCCGCCCCCGGCCTCCGTCTCTTTTGGCCGAGGCAGCGGCTCTGCCGCTGCCTCGCTCAGTTTACCCCGGCGCCGGTTTTCCGGCTTCTTCGGGGCGGCCGCTTCTGGCCGCCCAAGATGGCTGCCGGGTACCGGCGAGCGTGTCTCCCTTGCCCTGTTCTGGGCCTGCGCTTCGCGCATGCCCAGAACAGGGCAGGGAGGCACGGACACATGCTTGGTGTCTGTCCACGGACGGACACCAAGCGTTTTATTAGAGAGGATATGCAGGCAGTACATATACAGTACTAGGGGGTGAGGGATTACAAGGCACATCAGGTAATCGGGGGGGGGTTATGTCCAACGTCCATTTCTATAATTTGTCCCATTGCTGTTTAAAAGAGATACACTTATCTTTTTGTACACAACCATACAAACTTTTCCAGAAGAGCTTTACTGTCTCGTCCACGTGAACCTCTTGGTTGCATCTTCCCTCCCTATTCCTATGCAGGAGCATTGCATAAATGAAATACAGGTTTACTAACCTGATTACGAGAAGGGGAACATTCCAGTTCCCTAGTATGGGGGCACCCGTTCCGTCCCGTTTCCTTGAAGGTTTCTTTCTGGGACTTCGAAAAGAGGTTCTATCGCTCAAACCCGAGGTTAGTTCTTCTCAAGTCTGTTTTTCCAAATCAGGCCACTCTAACAACTTGCTTACTCCCTGCCACACTCTTTTGGCTACCACACACTCTTTTAAGAAATGTGAGTGGGTTTCCCTGAATGTTTTGCCTAGCTCACTAGCTTTCTGTTTGCAGGTGATTTTAGGACACTCTTGCTGGTCCTCTGAGACCCATGGCTTAGCCGCTTTAAGGGCTGATAGACAGTCCTGCCTACAACCTTGGAGAAGCTGCTGCCAGTCTGTGAAGACAATACTGAGCTAGATAGGACAATGGTCTGACTCAGTATATGGAAGTTCCCTATGTTCCTATGTTCCTGTTTACTGGCTGGCAAAGGAGCTAATTAAGGTGCTGCACAGGCATTAATTAAGAAACTTTGCTTAATCTGATCTGCTGAGACTGGAAGAAGACTTTTGCAAAATCCAAGCTCAGGTTCAAAAAATTATTGCTAGATCCAAACACAAGGCTTGCAGGCAGCTAAAGACATTGCTAAAAAGAATTGCTAATACGTACATAAATTGCTACATTTTCACCATATCGAAAGAATCGCTCATGCCCTGTTGTACTGTGATCACTATGGAGAAGTAAGATGTAAATTAATAGCCCCGCTCTTGAATAATTTCCCTGGTCATCAAGATGAATTTTATTTAAATTATTTGCTTACCAACCTAAAGTCTGATGTTGTATATATATGGTGGCTAAATTTTGTTATATAATATGTCAAATGCAGACTCACATGGTGTAATGAATTTTCTATTATTGTTTTTCTATTTTTGTTTTTATTTGTTTTTATTGTATTGTATTGTATTTTACTGGTCTATGACCGAAATAAATTACTTTATAAGGGTTTTTTTGCTACATTTTCTTAGCATAAACTGCTGGATTTTTGCTAATTTCTGCATCAGGAGTCAATGAAAAAACTTTGCTAAATCTGATCTGCTCACATCGGACGAAGCAGATTCCTCTACTTTGCTACATCCAGGCTCAGGTATTGGGGTTTGCAAGAAGCTGCTTAGTAGCCCAGATTTAGCAAAGCTTCTAAATGAGTTGGTTCCTACACTGGTTCTGCTCTTTCCAGCATTTCCCCACAACAGCCACCCAAGCCTACAATCCCATAAAGATCGCTCTGGTGATTCAGGTCTTGTGTGGTAGCAAGCAGGACTTGTCCTCTTAGCTAAGCAAGATCTGCCCTGGTTGCATATGAAAGGGAGACTGAGCACTGTAAGATCTTCCCCTCAGGGGATGGAGCCACTCTGGGAAGAGCATCTAGGTTCCATGTTCCCTCCCTGGCCTCTCCAGGATAGGACTGAGAGATTCCTGCCTGCAACCTTGGAGAAGCCGCTGCCAGTAGACAATACTGAGCAAGATGGACCTGTGGTCTGACTCAGTATATGACAGCTTCCTATATTCCTAATCCATACCTTAAGTGGCAGATGCTAGCTGTGTATACATCACTGTTGTGTTTGCCAGCAAGCATCATAAGCAGGGGTTCCCAACTCTGTGTCTCCAAATCCAGGCTCTCAGAGGCTCAGGTGTTAGGAGTAACCCCCTTTCCCAGCCCAAACTTGTAGGTCTTCCAGGCAGAACCAGAACCCTTTTGGTCCACACACTGGCAACACCAGAAACCAAAAAAGAAAACATACATTTTTGCAATGGAATGTGAGCGGAAGGTTGGACTCCATGTCCTTCTTCTCTGCTTGATACTGATAACAACATCGCTGAACAGGTCTTTGAGCAATCAAATACTTGGGAAGACCCTGGAAGGGGAAATGGGGGGGGGCGTGGACTATAACAGAGATTTCCACCCAGTGGTCCTCCCAATGCTGCTGAACTACCACTTCCATCACCCCACCTAAAATCTATTGTGGCTGGAGATGATGGGAGTTGTAGTTCAGCAACTAGGTTTGGTATGCATATGATAACAGCACCTCTGGTCCATCAAGTGTAACCATAGGGAAGGAATTCCTCAACAGAACAATTTCCCCTCAAGCATGAACATGATTTCCGACTACTGACTGAATTAGCCTTGAGGACTAGCACCTCATGATTAGATTATGCCACTAGGACTGAGCCTCATACCTAGAGTGATCTCTTAAACTCTCCAAGACAACAGACAGAAAAGCAACACCCTGGATTTACCAAGATGCATGCTTCCTCCCTGCAATTAATCGACCGCCACACTTCCACTTCAATAGAATAGGAATTCTTTCCTTTTAGGGCATAAGAACCCCAACTCAAAGCCAGTGCTTTGAGCAGCAGCACCTGAACACCCAGAGAGAAAGAGCACATGGAGACAGTTCCTAGAGACCACACTCTGCCTCAGACCATCCACCCCATTGCAAAGCCCAGAGAGAGAGCACGTCTTGTGGATGTGTCTTCAGAGTTTCTTGACCTCAAGAATCTCTGACACATAAAGAACTGATTTCACTATTTGGGCCCCTGAGCAAAGCCACTTGCAAACTTCAACCCATCTGCCTGGAAACTCTATGCCTTAATAAGAACATAAGAACAGCTCTTCTGGGTCAGGTCAAAGGCCTAAGAACAAATGCAATAAGAGCAAAAGTCAAAAAATCCACAACAAACAGCAAGTGCCGCCTTTGTAAAGAAGCAGATGAAACCGTGGACCACCTAATCAGCTGTTGTAAAAAGATCACACAGACTGACTACAAACAAAGGCATGACAAGGTAGCAGGGATGATACACTGGAACATCTGCAAAACATACAAGCTACCTGTAGCTAAAAATTGGTGGGACCATAAAATTGAAAAAGTTGAAGATGTAAAAATATTATGGGACTTCCGACTACAAACATACAAACATCTGCCACACAATACACCAGATATAACTGTAGTCGAGAAGAAAGAAAAACAAGTCAAAATAATCGACATAGCAATACCAGGGGATAGCAGAATAGAAGAAAAAGAAATAGAAAAAATAACCAAATACAAAGAGCTACAAATTGAAATTGAAAGGCTGTGGCAGAAAAAGACCAAAAGAATCCCAGTGGTAATTGGCGCCCTGGGTGCAGTTCCAAAAGACCTTGAAGGGCACCTCAATACCATAGGGGCCACAGAAATCACCATCAGCCAATTACAAAAAGCAGCTTTACTGGGAACAGCCTATATTCTGCGATGATATCTATAACAACAGCAACAACATTGACAATAAGATTCAGCCATCCCAGGTCCTTGGGAAGGACTCGATATCTGGATAAAACAAACCGGTCAATAACACCTGTCTGACTGTGTAAACAAGAAATAATATCATTATTATTACATTTTTATCCCTCTCTTCCTCCAAGGAGCTCAGAGCGGTGTACTACATACTTGAGTTTCTCCTCACAACAACCTTGTGAAGTAGGTTAGGCTGAGAGAGAAGTGACTGGGCCAGAGTTACCCAGCAAATATCATGGCTGAATGGGGATTTGAACTCGGGTCTCCCCGGTCCTAGTCCAGCACTCTAACCACTACACCACGCTGGCTCCTTGTTTCACACAGTGGCCCACCAGATGCCTCTGGGGACCCCACAGGTAAGAGATGAGGGCATGCCTAAACTGGTATTTAGAGGGATTTTGCCTCTGCAGCTGGAAGGGGCCTATAGCCACCAGACTAGGAGCCACTGATAGACCTGTCCTCCATAACAGAATGCTAGAGAGGTTAAAAAAAGAAAGAAAATAATGTAAGCCTCAGCTAAGGAACGTTCTTAAGTGACGACTTTGGATGCCAATTTCCTTCCTGGTTGTTGAAGCAACCAGATGAGCTTCATGGCAATTTCATTGCTTCGTAGGCATTTCATCTCCCTTGTTTTGCCTGATGGACATCTTTCACCCAAACGATCAACTGTCCAGCACTACGCCTATCAACGGAAGGCAATCTCTTCAGTAACAGAAGTCCGACTATCTTTGTCTTGCTACAGAATCAGCAGGAACCGCTGACTCTTTTGCCTGGAGCTCCCTGCCTGTCCTGGCACAGAACACAGCTGGGGATTTCAGATGCCTGGATGAAGCAGACAAGAAGAGTCAGATGGAGGAGCTGCAGAACCACACATCAGGTCTTTTCTGGCCTTTTACAATTATGTTGGGAGCCCCTTATCTACTTCTTGCACCAGATCTGCTTACTGAAAGTGACTGCCACACCCAAGATCACATGACACACTGATTCATTACTCCTTAACCATATTTAACCACAATACCATATGCACAGAGGGCAGGGTCAAAGACTGCCAACGGATCAGGATACAAACAGTCCAGGCTGCTCCTGTGCTCTTAAAAACAGCATGCTGTCCAGAAAGAAGCAAATGAAGCCGTCCAAGGTGCGGAAATAAATGTGAGCTAATGGTTGCAGATAAACTTGCACAGCAGGGCTACCGTTGAGTACCTCCCCTTATCCCTCTATTTCAGACTCTGGAATTATTCCGCAGGAGCACATCTTGCTCTCTGTAGCCTGAACCCAGGTATATTGATTTGGAAGTAAGTCCCACTGAATTCAATGGATGCCCCAAAGAGCCCCAATCTTTTCTTTATCACAAGCTTTGCTTTATCATAAAGCAAAGATTAGGGCTACAGCCAAGCCTTTATCCAAGAACAGGTCTTCTGTCTTTGCTGTGAATACCCTCCCTTCTCCCTCCACACTCAGAGTCTGAATCCAGCTGGGTTGATGAAAAGCATTCATGAAAAAGCATTCCTCAAAACACAATATTATTAGGCTGATGTACTCTTATGCATCCAGCCAGCATCCCTATATGGGGGAAACATCCCCCATGGGGCCAGATTTGTCCCTGGGGGCAGTAGTTACCAACCTTTACTATGCAGTATGGATTCTTTTGTCAGAGAGTTGGATGGAGGGGAACCAATACTACCATTTTGCCTTCCTTCCTTTTATAGACAGTGATGGGGAAGGTAAAAACAATATTTGCCCATTAGTATAAAGTTGCCAGCTCTGAGTGAAGCTATTCCTGGAGATCTCCCCCCCACCCCCCACACACATTTTTCCAATATTGTTCACAACAATATCAAGCTATTAACATTCCCAGGGTTGTTTTCAATAGTCAAGAGTACATAGGAAGCAGCCTTATACAGTACTGAGTCAGACGACTGGTCCATCTAGCTCAGTATGGTCTACTCAGATCAGCACCAGCTCTCCAAGGTTTCAAGCAGGACTGTCTGCATGCAGTCAGAGGCTGTACCACTGTGCTATGGCCCCATCCCTTGGATAAGGGATAGAGCTACTCTACCTGACAAATGACCAGCCTGCAGGTAGTGTGGCTCTCATTAAAGCTGGGGTGAGGCAAGATGGAACGAGAGGAAGCTATGCCTCATTTGGTCCCCACCCCCTTGGCTCATAAGGATGAGCCACACCTGGTAATCCCTGTTTAACAGGAATTCATAGGTAGGCCTTCAACAAGGCCTAAGGTTGCCAACATTTTCCTGGCAAGGCTGCAGCATGTTTAACAGCAGGCATTTGGCAGGCAAATCTTTTTCCATCACACTCTCCTTGCATCTGCTAGATTTCTGTATGTCACATAATTGTTAAAGACACAGAAACCCTGCCAGAAAAAAAGTTGGCAACCACATCACAAGAGCAGCAAGAAACAGATCTTTAGGATGAAATTGCAACAAAGCTGCATGGATGTAGAAGGTTTTTGACCCATAGCTGTGATTCCCCACAAGCAGCACAACACCTGTGTACAGCTGTCATGAATTCCACATGGCAGAGCAGATAAAACACCTCCATCCATCTTTTAATCCTGCATCCGACCAAGACATTTTTGTCCCTTGCTCTCAGTTTAAGAAATCAAGACTAGAGCATGGGACAGTATGCCCTCTCTCAGGCTCTCCTCTCACCTCTCCTCTGCTGGTTTTAACAGTGGTTCAGGCTGATGTCACTGCCAACCATAACCATGTTTAATGCTAACTAGGGTGCTCCTTTAACCAGGGTTTGCTAAACAGCTTCTAAAACTGTTTTCAAATTCTGGTTAAGTTTAGAACACTGGTTAGCAAAACCACAATTAAGATGGGTGCCAATGTACCCTTAATATGGTCAAGCCTATAGGCAGGAATTGCACTGGGGAGGGGAAGGAAGTTCTGGGGGATGTAGAACACATACTGTATTTCTGGGATTCACTCCAGTTCTCACAACCAGAGTTGCATTTGTACAGGCTCAAGGCGAAGCTTTTGCACAAGCAATGCATTCCAAAGCAACAGTGGCAAATCAAGAACAAATAGTTTGGGGAAGTGAAGGGGTGACAAAGAACTTTATTATAGAAGCAAGGATTTTGTTATACATTAAATATAGAAGTAAGCCAATTAATATTGCTCATTTATTTACCTTATTAATGATGCTTGCTTCACATTTTCAAACTTATTCAGAATGTGAGCCAGCTTCCTCTTAGAAAATACCATCTTTTTCTATTAGGCCACACCTTCAGTCAGCCTTCCAGACTAGTTTTCTTTTTCTATCCAAGACTACGTGGCAGGCAACCACAGTGATGAGAGAGAGGTAAGTCCCAGGCCAGCTGCAATGATCCTGCACAGAGTTCCTGACCAGAAAGGAAACTAATGGGCTAGCCAGGCTGCTGGGAGACTGGAGACATCGCCTACCCACCCAGCTGTACTGGTTTCTGCTTCTTTAATGTAAAGTAAATTCAGCTTCTTTAAATAATGGAGGTCTTTTAAGATAATTACTTCAAGTTTTAGGAGCATGGTGGCTGCCACCATCCAGTTACCATATCCCAGCTGGGGTGGCCCCTCCGCACCCTGCAACTGTCATCGCAGAGTGACCAGGGACCATCTGCTCAGAGGGGAGGGGAGAAGAAAGAAGTGAGACTAAGGTCCATGTAAAGATATAAATGTGTGGCTTGATGTAATGTTCTTTATTTAATTTTTTTCTAAGCTGCTTTGGGAGATTTGCCTGAAAAGCAGTATATAAATGCAAAATCTATATATATAATTCTCTAAGGCGTACCCGTGGCTAATCCTATGTGTGGCAGCTCTTGCAAGAGTTTGCAAGCAGAAGCACCATGGTAAATAATGGGCAGTGGAGATTCCATATGCAGATAGGGAGGAGGACTCTGTGAGAGCAAGAAGCACCATGGTGATTGGGAAGTGGGGATTCCATAGGCAGAAAATGAGGCTCCTCATTATTTACTAGCTTATCCCGCGCAGAGCATCGGCTTGCTAGTTCTTGATTGCTCCCCTCACCCCCTGCCACAGCCTCCCTCACCTCAGAGACCTCTCCACCCTCACCACACTCCTCCTCCATCCCATTACCTCCATCCCCCTCGGTGAGGGGGTCTGTGGCACCGTGATGACTGGGCAGTGGGGATTCCATATGTAGATAGGGGGAGGAGCCTGTGATGCTTAAGGACAGTTGGAATGCAACTGTTACTGGTCGGAAGACGTTCTTGATTATAGAGGAGAGAAATCTATATGGATAGATAGTGGATAGTGCACAGGAGTCTGCAAAGAGAGGGGTTGTGAGGGAGGAAAGCCCCATCAGGAGAAGGAGGCGGCCGTTGTGTGAATTAGATGAGGAAACAAGATGAACAAGATCTAGTAACTCGGGAAGGGAGAAAGAGAGAGAAAAAGAAGGGAGGGGAAGAGAGAAAGAAGGAAGGGTGAGGGATGGGCCTGAGCCTGTCAGTGGCCTGAGGGGAATGAGTGGCCATGGCAGTGCCTATTGGCAGCAAGGAAGGGCCCAGTCAACCACTGCTGCTATTTGGGGCTACCGAGGCCATTGGCAGAGGGAGGCAGGCAGGCAAGGGATGAGCTTGTCAGTGGCCTGAGGGGAATGAGCAGCCATGGCGGTGGGGACAGCAAGGAAGGGCTGGGCAAGCACTGCTGCTGCTCCTGTGGGGAAGAGCAGGAGTGGGGCATGCAGCTCTCCAGGGATGGGGGCGGGGCTGCAGGTTGGCCAATAGGCACCATCAATGCTACAGCCAGGACAAGAGGGGTGAGGGGGGTGGAAGCGATGGAATGGAGGAGGAGGAGGAGGAGTGTGGTGAGGGTGGAGAGATCCCTGAGGTGAGGGAGGCTGTGGCAGGAGGTGAGGGGAGCAATCAAGAACTAGCAAGCCGATGCTCTGCGTGGGGTAAGCTAGTAAATAAATAATATACGATGAGTATATTTTCTGCCTCTTTGCTGTAAAGTTCCAGTCTGGTGGATGGGGGAAGCAGGAAATATTTTGGGGGAGCACCTGCTACCGATGGAATAATTCCTGTGTAATGCAGTGTTAAAAGCAGAAGGCTAGTGGGTCAAGCCTCTTTCCACACTATATCACCTTCTTGCAGGTTTAGCTTCCTGGTTCACCTTAAAAGAAGGAACTAGGGTCGACACGTGCTCTCTGCCAAGCATCCTGCACCTCAGTTGCATGACAGGCAGACCAACAGGTGCAGCTTTCCCTAACACGGTGATGCAAAGATGGGAAAAAGTGCTTCACTTGTTCTGTCTGACTGCCCTAGAGCCCTCTTGAGGTTGGACTGTGATGATTTGTCCTGCAAGGAAGGTTGCTAGAGGGATTAAAATGCAGGGTTCAACGCTTTTCCTGGAGAGAAATCAGTTTCCTTTCATTCTTAAGTGCTGGGCCGTGATGTTCCTGCAAACCAGATGCTGGCCAAGGTGAATGTGAATTTTCCTGTCAACATGTCTAGCTCAGCCGAGTCCATATGTGTCAAAGGGTCCAAGAAGCTGCAGGGTGTGGGGACGGATGAGGAACCATGACTGGTGCTTGCAGACCTGCTTAGCCCTGCTTGGTATCATGAAATTAAGCAACAATTAATTGTTAGTTAGTTAATTAATTAATACACCCTGCTGTGGAGTTGAACCCAGATGTGTGGGCTGGTATTCAACAAGTTGAGCAATGAATTTCCCAACTCAGTGAATACTGTCTAGCATGCCTGGGATTAACTCTGCAGCAAAGCCAGGTGGGAGGCAGAGAGGCAGCTGGGAATGGGCAAGAGGAGTACAAAGGAGCCTCACCTGAGGCTTGTTTTCCACTCCCTGTGTCCCGCTGCCTGCCACTGGATGCAGGAGTTGGCTTGCAGAGGTACCTTTTTGCTGATTTTAGGGACGCCCTGCTCTCTTCTACCTTCATCCGCTGCCCGTATATTTGTGCAAATAAACCAAATATTACAAACCAATATTATAATTCTGCAGCGGAGATGTGGCTAGGAGTTGTGGTTCAGCCACATCTGGAGGCCCACAGCTTGGGAATCCCTGCCTTAAGGAAACCCACAATCCAGGGCTCACTGCAGACTCCTTGAACTTCCCACTGCCCCGGGAAGTAGGTCATCGAGGATGCAGTATAACAGCTGCTGATACAGCCCTTTGGCTCTCTCTTAGTTTTCACGGGATGACAGGCTCACTGCATAGGAGGAGCCTCAAGGCTTGGCTAGAGCTGCCCCAAGACATGGGAGACCTAGTCATGGGGGGGGGGCGTGCCATAGTGAGCTCTTTGAGACAGGGGGAACTAAAGCCCTTCAGACCATTTTAAGTTCTTATGCCCTGCTTGGTAATTCTACCCCAGCTGAGCAGAGAAGAAAGGAAACCTCTTGAATAAGCTTTTGTTCACTCTTCTTAATGCTTTGTTGTCTTGTAGGGTTTTTCTTTTTGGCATCCTCTCTCTTTCTTATTAACCTATTTTATGTAAAATTTAAATGGATTTTCAAAAACAATTCATAAAGAACCTAGGGAACAACAAGAGCAACCACAAATATTTATATACCGCTTTTCAACAAAAGTTTCCAAAGTGTAAACTGCTTTGGAAACTTTGGTTGAAAAGCAGTAGAGAAATAATACATAAAAATAAGATGGATCCCTGTCCCCAAATGGCTCACAATCAGGGGCGCACCTAGCTGATTTGGGCGTCCAGACCTCCCAGCCATGAGGCCCACCCCCTGCAAGGTCCCCCAAAACCTACTTGGGGGGGGCCTCGCCGAACCTCCATCCCCCCCTTTTATTACAGCTGCTGCACGGCTGAGGGGTGGCTGCCAAAGGGTGGCTGCCAGGGGTGAGCGGAGCAGTCCTTCTCCGCTCTCCTGCCTCCGGCGGTGGCAGCCAGAGTGACTCTGGGCCTGTCTGCTCAGGCCAGCATCTTCTACCAACTGCGAGGCACACCTGCGCAGTTGAAAGATTGTCGCAGGCTGGGCGTGAGGTGGCTGCTGAAGGCCCCATGGTAGGGTTGCCATGTCCCCCGGAATTTAGGGTAGCCTCCAGATTTTGGCTCTTCTACCCCACGGCTGAAGTCCACCTGGATTTACATGGATTTAAAATGCGTTGCCCAGATTTTACTCTGGATCCGATCACATGGGAGGGCAGAGAAGGAGGGGGAAGTATACAAATCTGTCAAATAACTAAATAAATAAAATGCAAATTAGTTGCAGCATCATTTGCATAGTATGCAAATTAGACCACCCAGATTTGGGAAGCTTGCATATGGCAACCAAGGCTATTTGGAGCCCGCCCCCCGGACCTTTGAGGCCATGGATCAGGGCCCCGAGGTCTGGTGGAGTGTGGAGAATACCTCTGCTCTAGGGTTGCCATATGCAAACTTCCCAAATCCGGGTGACCTAATTTGCATATCATGCAAATTATGTGACAACTAATTTACATTTTTTATTTATTTAACAGATTTGTATATATGTATGTATGTATTTATTTATCACATTTTTATACCGCCCAAAACACAAGTTCTCTGGGTGGTTTACAAAACAATAAAAACCAATAAAAAGATTAACACATACAAATTTAAAATGTTAGAACACAGTTAAAACAACGTCTAATTAAAAGCCTGAGTGAACAAATGTGTCTTGGCTGCCTTTTTAAGTTGTAAGAGATGGGGAGGCTCTTATTTCAGCAGGAAGTGTGTTCCAAAGCCTCGGGGCAGCAATGGAGAAGGCCCATACCCGAGCAGCCACCATACGAGCTGGTGGCAACTGCAGATGAACCTCTCCAGATGATCTTAATGGGCGGTGTGGTTCATAGCAAAGAAGGCGTTCTCTTAAATACACAGGGCCCAAGCTGTTTAGGGCTTTATAGGTTATAACCAAAATCTTGTACTTTGCCCGGAAACTTATCGGCAGCCAGTGTAGATCTTTTAAGATAGGAGTGATATGGTCTCTCCAAGATGATCCAGAGACCAACTTGTCTCCGATGTTGTTTATTTAACATCCACATGGAACCACTGGGAGAGATCATCAGGAGATTTGGTGCAGGGTGTTATCAGTATGCTGATAACACCCAAATCTATTTCTCCATGTCAGTATCACCAGGAGAAGGCATAACCTCCCCTAAATGCCTGCCTGGAGGCAGTGATGGGCTGGATGAGAGGTAACAAGCTGAGGCTGAATCCAGATAATACGGAGGTACTACTTGAGCGTGGTCGGAACTCGGGAGATGAGTTTGAGCTGCCTGTTCTGGATGGGTTCACACTTCCCCAGAAGGAACAGGCACGCAGTCTGGGGGTGTTTCTGGACACAAAACTCTCCCTGGTGTCTCAGGTTGAGGCAGTGGCCAGAAGTGCCTTTTATCAGCTTTGGCTGATACGCCAGCTGCGTCCATTTCTTGAGATAAATGACCTCAGAACAGTAGTACATCAGCTGGTCACCTCCAGACTTGACTACTGCAATGCGCTCTATGTGAGGCTGCCTTTGTATGTAGTCCAGAAACTGCAGTTAGTCCGGAATGTTTCCCAGGCCTGAATCCTGGAAAACCTGTAGCCCCCACCTCCACAGGCATGCAGCATCCCTGCAGCAAACCTGACCGGCCTCATTAGGAAGAAGCTCCCCGTTATGCAACAGCCCACAAAGTGCCTACGCTGAGTAGAAAGGTGGGAGGCCGTACAGCGAACACGGCTGCTTTCAGATGTGCAGCTGCTCACCAGGCAGCAAAGAAACAGAAGCAATCCTGGACACATCTCTAGTCTAGCCCCCTCTCCAAAGGTTTGCTCTGGCCCTGCTCAATGTCAGCTAGGATTTCAGCTCATCAGCATCCGGAGAAGGATTCACTCTGTGCATGCTTCATCCATTGGCAGTGGGAGGCTTATGCAAGCAGCCTTTTGAAGTCAGCTTTGCAAGCGAGACCCATTCAAGCCCAACACTTCAGGGCCTTGGCAAGATAAGGAAGGGAGCCGGCATGAACCCCACAGTCTGACTCTTCCGCATTCCAGAGACAAAAACAGGGACACTGAGCTTTGATCACAGCCCTGTCCGCACACGGTTGCTCCACACTGCCGAAGGCTCCTCTCCACCTGCAAGATGCTGTCTTCATTTATTCTGCAACTGCTGGCCCTGAACCAATTTAGAAAGAAGGAGGGTGTTTGTTCTTCTGCGGAAGAGATGAATTGGAAAAACAGCATTACCCCATGACATGTTATCAACGGGGGAAACAAATCTCTTGGACTGCAACACGCAGTACAGACACATGTGTAGGTATGTCTGATGGGAGCTGTAGTTCAACAGGAGCTGGAGAGCCAAGGTTGCCTTCCCCTGCCCTAAGGTACCAACCACGTGATGGTTGGTAGAGGGCAGGGGAAGGCAACCTTGGCTCTCCAGCTCCTGTTGAACTACAGCTCCCATCATCCCCAGCCACAAAAAATTGTGGTGGTAGTCGCAGGAATGCCCTTATATAAATCCAGGGGCGTAGCCAGCCGGCTGGCGGCCTGTGTGCGGCCACGGCAGGCACCCCGATAGCCCCGCCCCCTGCATCTGACATCAGACGCAGGGGATAGCCACGCCTCCGCGTCTGACGTCAGACGCGGAGGGGGCGTGGTCTGGCTCCCAAACGGGAATTCAGAAGCAGCTTACCTGCCGAAGGGGCCGCATGGCCCCTTAGGCAGTTAAACGAAGCCTGGCACTGCATTGCGAACACAGCGCCAGTCTTAGCTCCTGAAGGGGCTGCGCGGCCCCCGCTCGGGAGCTAAACTACTGCCCCCACGTCTGACGTCAGACGCGGGGGATGTGTCGGGGCCGCTCTCGCGGCCCCTGATTGGCCACCGGCCCGGGTTCTTTGAACCCGTTGGCCCAATGGTGGCTCCACCCCTGTATAAATCTATGTTGTGGCTGCACCTGGAATACTGTGTACAGTTCTGGTCACCGTACCCTTAAAAGGCTATCGTAGTGGTGCAGAGAAGCGGTACTGGAAGAGGTGCAGAAAAGGGCAAGCAAAATAATCGGGGTTGATCAACTTCCCTATGAAGGAAGACTGCAGCATTAGATCCTCTTTAGTTTAGAAAGGAGGGTAAGGGGTAATGTGATAGAGGTATATAAAATTATGCACAGTGTGGTTCAAGTGGTCAGAGAGAAGTTCCAGGTAAAAGGAAGTACTTATTTGCACAATGCATAGTTAAACTATGGAATTTGCTGCTGCCGGACATGCTGGTGGCCAGCAACCTAGAAAGTTTTAAAAAGAAATTAGACAATTTTATGGAGGATGCTGGACTGGACAGACCTTTGGCTTGATCCAGCAGGGCTTTTTCTTATGTTCTTAGTTCAACAACAGCTGGAGTATTTCCAGACAGCAGGCTTTACTGTGGTTTTACTGTGAGTTGGAACTCCTCCGCCCAAACTGTCGCAAAATGTGGATTTTTTTTTTTTTAAAACCCTGGACATAAATCGAACTATGTCCCAATGTGTAATGAAAAACCCAAATTGTGTGTGCGGAGTTCTCCCCGCAGGGACTTTGGGGTAAATCTGGCCGATATGTGGACACACACCCTCCATTCTGGAAGAGAAGCGAGCTCAAAGCCCCGTCTGAAAATGCCCCTGGGGACTTTCCAGATGGCACCTTGAAATTACTTCGTCTCGGCTTGTTGCCCATTCGTATGATCTGGGTTTGGGCACCATCTTGCATAGGGAACTCTTCAGTGGCGGAGCCTGAGTGCCAGCAGCCTGTGTGTGGCCGTGGCCCTGCTGACCCCCGCATCGGACGTCAGACGCGGGCGGGTGTGTGTGTGGTCTGGCTCCCGAACGGAGCCCTCCATTCGGGAGCCAGACCACGCCCCCCGCATGGTCTTTCCGTAGCAGGGAAGAGCCGCTCCTGGCTGGCACTGCGAACGCAGCACCAGCCTTAGTTTAGCTCCCGAAGGGGCCCCGCGGCCCCCGCTCAGGAGCTAAACTTGCACCCCCACGTCTGACGTCAGATGCGGGGGGGGGGCGTGTCGGGGCTGCGAGGTGCGGCCCCTGATTGGGCACGGCCCTGGTTCTTTGAACCCATTGGCCCAATGGTGGCTCCACCCCCGGAGCCCTTCACCCAGCCACAGTCTGTTTCGGATCTTATCTTGATGATTCAGGTTTAACGGGTTGTATGAGCATTGTGAAATAGTAGCTGGTTTTCTGAGGTTTGAGAACAGTTTACAAGCTTGCTGGGATTACTCAGAAGTAAATGATTTAGTTCAATGGGCTTCCTCTTAGGTAAGTGTGCATAGGATTGCAACTGTAGGAGTGTGGCTTGCTTTTAGAGGTGTGTGTGTCAAGCACCATTTTTATTTTTATTTTTGCACAAGTCTGCTGCCCCTGTGCAAATTAAGCAAGAAGGGAGGGTGGGAAGAAGGCGAGGGAAAGCGGTCAGTCGCCGGCCCCTTCCTCCTCTTCCCCCTCAGGGAAGCCCTGTGTGCAGATCCAGGGGTGGGGGTTACTTCCTGTCCTCCTCCTCTCTCTCTCTCTCTCTCTCCATTCAAAGCTTCAGCAAGGAAGGAAGTGGAGTAAAATCCAAAGCAGCTACCTCTGCCTGGCTTGCTGTTGGGTTTTACTCCACACTCAGGGGCGTAGCTATAATTGAGCGAAAGGGTTCAAAGAACAGGGGCCCCCCAGCTCCTGCGGGCCCTCCAGCTCCATCCCTCCCTATTTTCTTCATTATCTCCCTCACTCTGGGGGGTCGCCAGAGAGAGGGATGAACACGGACCCCCTCTCCCCTAGCTACGCCCTTGCCACACTTCCCCACTTCCACCCCACAGGCAGTCTGGAAAGCATCCTTAGGAGAGCCAAGGCTGCCTACCTGCCTTGCAATAGTAATAGCAATAGCAACAGCAACAGCAACAGCAATAGCACTTACATTTATATACTGCTCTATAGCCGGAGCTCTCTAAGCGGTTTACAATGATTTAGCATATTGCCCCCAACATTCTGGGTACTCATTTTACTGACCTCGGAAGGATGGAAGGCTGAGTCAACCTTGAGCCCCTGGTCAGGATTGAACTTGTAACCTTCTGGCTACAGGGCGGCAGTTTTACCACTGCGCCACCAGGGGCTTGTGCACTAGAGGCAAGATGCATCCCTCTTCCACTGCCCCCCAATTCATTTTGTTTCTAAAGATCTGGAGAGGGGCTTAAGTAACGGAGCAAGGACTATGAGATTATGGGAGACAGTGATGTCAGGGTTCACCATTAAAAGACATAAGTGTTAATTACTGTTGGAAGTGAAGGACTCTGCGCTGTCTCTTGTCTCAGACAGTGGAGGACAGACTAGTGAGTCAGAGGGCTAGAGGGTCAAGACATTGGTCATCCCTTCTCTACTGCTCTGACACTATCCTTTTTGAAATGTAGATTGGTACTCTTAGGGATTAACTTCCTCCTTCTCTTCTCTTCCTGTTCCTTCTACCTTGCAACATGGCAAGCTCCTCTCCCTGCACCATGTGTGCAGAGAAGATACAGAATCCATCTGCATCCAGCTAGATAGATAGATTAGAGATCCTAACTCCTCACTTTCCTATCTAGAATGGAGTTCCTTAATAAATGCCTTATATATTGATTTGAAACTATGAATTGGCTCCAAGTTACTTTACTCTCAGCATACACACATGTTTGTTGTTTCTCTTTGTAAACCGCCCTGAGCCATTTTTGGAAGGGCGGTATAGAAATTGAATTATTAATTATTATTATTATTATTATTATTATTATTAATTAAGTAAATTCCACTGTGTTATGACTCTGTGCACTCTGCTATAATGAGAAAGGGATTCTCTCACCAAAGAGAATTCCCAACCTTTACAAATATAGCCATTGCAGGCCCAATGGTCAAGACAACCTCTTAGTGGGCAACCTCTTAGTGGGCAGCCTTAGAACTCACTGAAAGCTGAAAATCTTGCATTGCTCTCACCTATTTTCCAGCTCTAGGGCTGGAAACCTTCTCAGACATTACAGGGAACATTCGTCCCCCCAGATGGTACCTACTGACCACCCCAGCTGCCTCACGTACTAGGCTCACTGATCTGGTTGCACTTGCAGGAGGATCTATCTGCAATGCTAGGAAGACAAGAACCTGCCTTATACCGAGTGTTCCCTCTAACAGGGATGCCTAGATGTTACAACTCCCAGAATCCCCAAGCAAAAGCCATTATAGCTGGGGATTCTGGGAGTTGTAGTCAACAACATCTGGGAATCCCTGTTAGAGGGAACACTGAGTCAGATCCTTGGTCCATCTAGCTCAATATGGTCAAGACTGACTGGCAGCAGCTCTCCAAGGTTTCAGGCAGAAGTCTTTTCCAGCCCTACCTGAAGATGCCAGAGAATGAACCTGGCCCGGGACCTTCTGCAGGCAAGCATGCAGATGCTCCACCACTGAGCTACAGCCCTAGCTCCTAAGGAGGAATATTTTACAGAGCTCACCATCTCTTCTCCCATCCAAATCCAATCCAAAGAGGACCCTGCTTAGCA
Source organism: Hemicordylus capensis (assembly GCF_027244095.1). Taxonomy (NCBI): domain Eukaryota; kingdom Metazoa; phylum Chordata; class Lepidosauria; order Squamata; family Cordylidae; genus Hemicordylus; species Hemicordylus capensis. The sequence goes on from NC_069663.1 coordinate 12,521,617, forward strand.
AAGGGGACAATTCATACTCACTGCCACAAGACCAGCTCTCCTCCCCGCTACTCTCATCTCACAGACAGCCCTCCCCACACAGCAAGAGTCCAAGCCATTTGGAGCACACAGACCAACTCTGCTGTTCTGTCCCTTGTCTGGGCTGTCCCTCCAGACCCTCCACTCCAGTCCTAACCCTCTCCAGCTCGGATGTCGCAGGATTCAGCCACAGATGATTTGATGGCACTTCACATGTCATTTGGCCTCTCTCTCCTCTGGCCTCTCTGAATTGCACTGGGGAGAGAGAATGCTAGAGTAAGAGCAGAAGGAGGTGTAGCGTCAAGAATTCTGTCTAGAGCCCCTCAGGAGCCTTCCAAGGTCAACGCTCTTGGCTTTCATTTCGTGGGGAAATGAAATGGAGAAACAGAGGCCATTGGACAAATGAAGGGAGAGAAAGAGAGAGATGGCTTAAATTCAAATAAATATAACTAAACCATAAACAAACCATCCGTCTGGGGTTGGAACAGGAAGAGACGCTCCAGATGCTTGGGACCAGATGACCGTCCCCTGCCACAACCCCTGGTTGTGACTGGCATCACGTCAAAGGATGCTTTCCCTTGGCTGAGCAGAGTCACAGATATTTGACTGGGAAATGAGTAAAAAGTCAGGCACATGGAGTAAATTGAAAACAACAGCAGTTTCCCATCATCTTCTCTAATAAGTGGTGGGGAAGTCTTGCTGTGCTAGAGTTTTTGTCTTTTGGCCTACTTGTGAATAGAAGTTAAGCACAGGCACAGCAGGAAAGCTCTGCTATTCACACTCATCTCTCGGTGTTTTGGCGCTGGAACCAATTTTAGCAACTGCTTGGAGATCTAGCTGCAGTATTCAAGAGGGTGCACCAGTGCTTGAGAAAGAGGGTGGACAGTTCCGGGATCCAGTGTAACACTCAGGGGGAACTCTAGAACAACTATTTTGGGGGAGCAAAAGGGTGGCAAAGAACATTATGAGGGGAACGAGGTTTTTGCTATAAGTTAAATACTTACAGAGGTACAGTAATGCTGTTAGGTGTTGGGTTTTTTGTTTTTTGTTTTAACCTTATTAATGGTGCTTGCTTGACATTGTCAAACTCATTCAGAAAATGGGCAAGATTCCTCTGAGAAAATACTGTCTTACTGAATGAGACCAAACCTTCCAGGCTAGTTTCCTCTTCCTGTCCAAGACCATGGGGCAGGAAAGACGGGTGGGGAGAAAAATCAGTACAAGGCCAGCTGATATCTGCAGGGTTGATGACCCTGCACTCCTCTGCACACATGGGACCGGGTCTCACGATCAGTGAGACCTGGTTTAGGGCGCTGAGCGGGAAGAGCGGGCTAAGCCCACTCTCCTCACTCACAAGCAGGCAGGGAGCCCTGGGCGGCCGGATCGGCTAGAGGGGGAGAGAGAAGAACCTAGGCAGTGGGCTCCCCTCCCGCAGGAGCCCAGGGACATTTGTCCCTCCCCTGCTGGTGCTATGGCCCTACTTCTGAACTTTACAAGCCATTTTTCAAGGCTGCATCTCATTTTATCTTCCTACTTGAGCTCTTTCAGTGGTAGATTTTTCTTGTGTTCCTCCCCTTCTGATTCTCTATCAAATTGTGGCTAAAGTGTGGTAAGGATTAAGAAAGCCGTTTTTACAAGCTTCGGCATGGATCCCTTGACCCCAGCTGCCCATGCTGCCTTCAGGAACGTCGCCTTGCTTGCATTTCTATTAAGCCACAGAGAAAGATGTACTTGGGTCTCCAAGGTATTTGCAATGTCCCTGACCCCTTTCTGCACACACACATACCCACGGCACATCAGCAAGCAAAGAAGTGGAGTGGGGGGGGGAGAAGGCCGCCCCCTCCCTCCCTTTCCCCTTCCATTCTCTCCTTTCTGTCTGCTCCTTTCAAGCTGGGGAAGAGAATGGCATGTGCCTCTGTCCGTGTGTGCGTGTCTGTGTGCCTTGCTTTTCGCTCCATGAAAACATGAAGGGAAAAGATTTGGCTCCATGTAAACACCAGCTGTGTCAAGAGTGAGCAGCTCCTTCTAGGTCAACAGACAGCTGTGTTGTTGCCAGGCAACGGGCCTGGCTCTCCCTCCTCTCCAGCCTCTAGCAGTGTCAGGCCTCCTCACAGCGCCTTGCACAGGAGCAAGGTCACTAACAAGGGAGACGGCCTCCACCACACCGCAGAGGAGGCCAATTAAGCTAGGCAGGATTTGTGCGCTCTCTCACTCAATGTGTCTTGGAGGAGAAGGGAAGGGCTGCGGCCTGTACATACCACTGCAGCCTTCCTGCACAAAATTGTCAAAAAGGCGGGGTCCGGGAGGGAGCCGCACATTTTAAAATCCTACGACTTACTTATTTCTAAAACCAGTAGAGAGCTGGTTTTGCGGTTGTGAGCATTGTCCCCTTTGCTAAGCAGGCTTTGCCTTGGTTTGCATTTGAATGGTTGGCGGCAAGTCAGCATTGTCTGCTGTCAGATAGTCCCATTAGAGGTAGTAGGGCATCTGCTTGCATGCAGAATGTCCCAATCCCAATCCCTGGAACCATTTCCAGGTAGGGTGGGGGAAAGACTCCTGCCTGAGACATTGGAGAGCTGCTGCCAGTTGGTGCAGACAATACCAAGCTAGATGGACCAAAGATATGACTCGCTATAAAGCAGCCTCCTATGTTTCTAGCTCCTTGTGTGGAATAGTTGCACCAGCAATGGTCTGGCTGAACCGGAAGTCCTGCCTCTTCCTGGAACTCAGATCGGGTCTGATCCATGGCAAGCGCCTGAGCGGGTCTCTCCCTGTTAGTAGGCCAGTTGTGAGGAAGACCCTAAGCAATCAGACAGGCAGTTTGCCATTAATTTTGGAGATCAGTCTTGGATGCAAGTCACTGGGGCATTCTTCACACAGCAGACTTTACCATGAGTTTACTGAGAGTTCGAAGTTGCCCATTAAAAACGGACACAAAAAGTGGATTTTTTTTTACCCTGGCTATTTATCAAGTCACACTCTAATGTGCAATGAAAAACCCGAATCGTGTGTGAAGTGCTTCCCGACAGTTCGCAGGGACTTTGGGGTAAATCTGGCCGATATGTGAATGCACACCCTTCATTCTGGAGTGCTTGGTTGCTACAGCTACAGCTGGTTCTCAACCAGGTTGGTCTCTGGGTCATCTCGGAGAGACCATATTACTCCTGTATTGAAAGATCTATACAGGCTGCTGATAAGTTTCCGGGCAAAATACAAGGTTCTGGTTATAACCTATAAAGCTCTAAACGGCTTGGGCCCTGGGTATTTAAGAGAACGTCTTCTTCATTATGAACCCCACCGACCATTGAGATCATCAGGAGAGGTCCATCTGCAGTTGCCACCAGCTCGTCTGGTGGCTACTCGGGGACGGGCCTTCTCCGCTACTATCCCAAAGCTTTGGAATCCGCACCCTGCTTTGGAAGAGCTTCTCCATCTCTGACAACTTATAAAAAGTATTTAAAGGTGCACCTATTTACCTAGGCTTTTAATTAAATATTGTTTTTAAAATGTTGCTTTAAAATGTTGCTTTAAAATGTAAAGTCTTGTAATGTTTTAATTTTTACTACATCATTTATTTTGCTTTAGATACTGTTTTAAGTTTTCTGTTGTCATTTATTTTAACTAATGTTTTAACTTTTTGTTTGTTTGCTTGTTGTAAACTGCCCGGAGATGTGAGTTTTTGACGGTATAGAAATATGTTAAATACATAAATAAAATAAAATAAAATAAATGTGAACAGCACCCTCCTTTCCGCATAGGGACTGTGGTGTCACAACACAGGAAGTGTGGAAGCACACTTCAGAGATATGACATGACCCCGTTGCAGGGTCTAATCTGGAAAGCACCCTTCACATTCAGTGTGAGTTCTTCAAAAGCTCTTGTGAAGATTTTCAGTGTGGTGGGCTTTGAAGAGTTGGCTGTAGAGGGTACCAGTTGGCTGACTCTTGTGCCATCCCAAATTACTATAATAATAGTAATAAACAAATTTATTTGTTAGTCACCCCATAACAAATTCTTCTCTGGGTGGCTCACAATGCAACATGGAAACATCCAATAAAATATATATATATATATCACATTAAATCACAAACACAAACACACACACACACACATACGTATGCCATTAAATATAAAGTATGCCATTAGGTCAGGGTTGCTCAACTTCAGCCCTCCAGCTGTTTTTGGACTACAGCCCCCCAAATCCCCAGCCACAATGGCCAATAGTCAGGGATTGTGGGAGTTGTAGGCCACCTTCTGCGGGAGGGCCGAAGTCAAGCAGCCCTGCATTAGGTCACCCCCCTCCCCAGAGGCAACTCTAGAACAACTGATTGGTGGGGGGGAAGGAGGGGCAAAGAATATTATTAGGGGAGCAATCATTTTGCTATATATAAAAAAACCTATAGAGTTAAGGTAATTAATGTTGTTAGTTTATTTACTTTATTAATGAAGCTTCCTTGACATTTTCAAACATGGGTGAGTTTCCTCTTAGAAAATACTGTCTTTGTACATTAGGCCAAACTTTTCAGGATGCTTTCCAGGCTAGATCTTCCTGGCTAAGATCACCTGGCTGGAAAGACTGGGGTGGAGAAAGAGGTCAGTACCAGCCAGCTGAAATCTGCAGGGGAGATGACCTGGCACACCTCCCCCCCCATATTCATGGTCTCACCCAGCCCAGTTCCTGCCTGGCCAGGAAGGAAGCTAAGGGGTTAGTCTGGCTCCTGGGAGGCTGGAAGAGTCTTCTACCTACCTGGCGGCAGTGACTGCTGCTGCTTGTTCTGGGGTGGAGTGAGTGAGTGAGTGAGTGAATGGAATTTCTACAGTGAAGGCTAGGGTTGCTAACATTTCATTGCCAGAATGAGGGACACAAGTTTGTGGGGCGGGGCTGGGAGGTGTATGCAGTGGTAATCAAGAGCCTGGATATCACTGACATATATGTAATTGAATTATATGCTACTGAATAAATGAGGGACAAATGCTGTCCCCAGAGGGACCAACATTTCATCCCTGAAATGAGGGACATCCTGCGTAAGGAGGGACAGTTGGCAACCCTAGAAGGCATTTTGAAATAATTAATTCAAACTACAGGACTATAACATTTCATGATCGTATTTTCAGACACTTTGCTGTAAAGTTCCAGTCTGGGGGAAGATTGCGGGAGAGGGAAGTCTTCTGGGGAGGGGAGCACATGCTACCCCTTGGAGTCATCAATGCCCCCCCCCCCAGATCCTGCTTTTTGTCTCCGGTCCAGAGTCTCTGATGATGGAAGAAACAGAGGCAGCACTAGCGGGAAAACACAGTCAACGTGCATGTCTAGAGCGATGAACTTTGCTGCATGTGTTAGATTTTAAATAGAAAAAGAAGCACCCTTTCCTTCAAGTTACCAGAGACATCCAGCAATGGGGAGCAGCAGGGGGGTGAGCTACTTGTCTGGGGAGGCGCTTGCCCCCTTCACCCCCACTTTGGCACCACCTATGGGAAGAAGCAAGCCATAGAAAAAAAATTCCTGGGTCACTCAGGTCTGGTTTCTACTAAACTGACATGTGACCCTGGAACTTCTAAACTGGAATCGGATTCAGAAAGACAGGGAGAGGAGGAGTCTTTCCAGCTCTTGCTTGTTTTTATAACATATGCTCCTGCCCACCTCTTCTCCTCTTGCAAGCTCCTCCTGGGAAGAGAAGGGCCTGTGGCCCATCGCTCTCCACAAGCCATTAGATTCAGTGCTTAGCAAAATTAGCACTGGGAGCCTTTCAATCAAGCCCCTCCAAGGTCACAGCCGTTTGGCAGGTGGCTGGGTTTTTCTGATCTCTTTCCAGGCTCGTTGTTTGATTTGGCCAAGAAGAGAGGCAGGGAATTTTGGGGTCGGTTTTGTGCATTCAGCAGCACTGCAAAGGGGGCTGTCTGTTTTTGTCCTTTCCTCCTCTGGGGGAGGAGGTGAGGCACAGCCAGAGCGAGAAGGAGGGTGAGGCAGAGAGGCTGGGGAGGCTGCTGGCGCAAAGGAGAATGTGCAGAAATGCCATCCCCAAAGGGAAGAGGCTTTGCGGCAAACACCACATCCCCCTCCCCTCCTGGTTTCCTCTCCTCCTCCCACCCTCCCACCCCGCTTCATTCCTCCCAGCTCTCTCCTTTCACTGTACAGATGGCTCTCAAGCCTCTCATATTTGCTGTGGCAATTCTCACCCCCCATCTCCCCAGTCCATCAGTATGCATCCTGTGTTTTTTTCACCATGGCAACCTCCTTTCTCCCTCCCCAGCCTTGCAAAAGCACTTAGTAGCAATAGCCGTGACCCTGTGGATATTGCTAACCTCTTCCCACCACCCACAGGTAGCTGCCTTGCCTGTCTCCTCCTCCCCCCTCTCCTTGTGCCTGCCTGCAAGCCTCCTCCTCCTCCCCCCCCCCGCCGCCGCCCCACGCTACTGCCTAAGGCTGCTTCCCTCCCCCAGTAGGATGCTGCAGGGTAGTCTTCCGATTCTTGCAACTTCCACGCCAGGCTGTGTTTATGGCATTGGCGTCCCCCCATCTGTCTCTCTCTTCACCTGTCTGCAGGCCAGCCAGGGCCGCCTCTGCCTCCGCCTCCTCGGCTGCCTCGCCTTTGGTACACAAGCCAGACTTCGCCATCTCTCAAGCCCCCAGGCGGGAGCTGCGGCCTGCAGGGGCCCAGAGACCTGTCGCCTCTCTGGAGCTGCAACAGGCCGCAACGGCCAGAAGAAAGTGCCTCCCTTGGCTTCTCGGGATGCTGAAGGACAGCAAAGGACACCGCTCCGCTGCCAGCAGACAACATCCCCCCTGTGATTCATGCTCCCCACAGCCTTGAGCAAGAGGCAGCCTGGGCACAGGCGGCAAGGAGGCCTATGCTGCTCCCAGGCAAGGGCTGGATGAGTCAGGTCACAAAGGTGTGGTGGCATCAGGAGCTTTTTGCCCCAGGCACGCCCTGGACAAAACGGCACACAAGCGGCCTCCTAGGACATGGCAATCACATCGTGCATGTTCTTTCTTTTGCATCTAGAGAAAGGGAGCAGCTTTTCAAGGTGGCAGCTTAAAATCTGCTACTTCATTCACCTCCTTTCCAGCCATGATTTGCATTGGAAATGCTGAGTCAGGAAATATCCAGCTGTACCATGGAATTCTGACAAAGCGGTTTGGAGTCTGGATGCATGGGTGGGGGCAGGGGCGGAGATCGGGATTTGTGTGAAAGGATCACAGAAAGGAATCCTAGCCTGACGGAAGCTTCTTTCTGCAGCAGAGGTTTACTATGCCCTTTGGTTTTGCTCATGCGCAATAATAGCTATTTAAACATCCAGCTCCATATACAATAATGGATGATGATGATGCCTTTTCTCCCAGGAGCTTCAGATGGTGTACACTGATCCTCACAACAACCCTGCGAGGTAGGTGGGGCCAAGAGAGAGTGACTGGCCCACAGGAATATAGGAAGCTGCCTTATACCAAGACAGACTATCAGTCCATCTTGCTCAGTACTGTCAACACTGACTGGCAGTGGCTTTCCAAGGTTTCAGGAAGGAATCTTTCCAGCTCTACCTGGAGCTGGAGGGATTGAACCTGGGGTCTTCTGCATGCAAAGCAGATGCTCTGCAGTCTAGGTAATATATAGGAAGCTGCCTTATACTGAGTCAGACCATTGGTCCATGATCTGGCTTAGTACGGTTTACACTGATTGGCAGTGGCTCTCCAGGATTTCAGACAGGAATAGATCCCTTCCTAGAGCTGCTGGGGCTTGGATTTGGGGCCTTCTGCATGCAAAGCAGATTTCTACTGAATTATGGCCCCATCTGACCAGCCCGTGTTCATCCAGTAGCTTCATGGATGAGGGAGGATTTGAATACAGGTCTCCCCAGTCCTAGTCTGACCCTCGAAACCCTACACCACTCTGGCCATTACACTTCCTTTGGCTTCCTTGATGTGGTCAGATAATTTCCTGTTGAGGTTTGTATTGGGAGTGGCCACTCTGCTCCTCCACAGGGGTGGTGGACCTATCAGGATGGCCCCCCTCTAGTGGCTGCTGGACCCTGAGAGACTCCCAATTGCCATTGGGGAGTTTTTGCATGGCAGAGCTGACATGCCTGCTGATGTTCTAGCCACTCTGTGGGATGTGAAATGACCGGTAGAACAGTAATAATAGAAACAATTTCTCTGGTCACAATTTACCCATTGAGCCAATCCCAGTTGGCTCCTTGATTGGCCAAGGAGTTGGGAATTATGAAGAAGGTATGGAGACAGCTGGAACACAAGTAGAGGAAAACTAGGTGCAAGTCTGACAAAAAAAAAGAACTCATTATTGAGTCTACTCTGTAGTGGTGATGCTGGGCCACTTCCATATGGCGAAAAAGTGCGGGATATTCAAAGCTTTCATGCAAGTTCCAAGTGTGATCTTTCTCCCTGTACACACACTGCTTCCTGATGCAATTTTACCCTCCGTACACATGTTGAGCAGGGACCCTGCACGATTTTTGCATCACCATCTAAAGGAAAGCTCTTGCATTCCAAGAAGCTCTTGCATTCCAAGAAGAACCTCTCTGAAAAGGGTGGGTTCTTCTCAGAATGCAAGAACTAGCCAGTCGGTGGCCCTCAAAAACTGGGCAAGGCCCGTGCTCAGCATGTGTGCATCTGATGTGATATTCAAAGGCATACAGTGTAGATTCTACACTACAATCTTAAACTGATTTAAGAGTTGTTCCTATGCCCTAGTGAACCCTGGCCCATTGTGACACATTTGTGAAGCAAGTCAAAGATGAAATTGTTCACATTTACCTCAACCTGGTGGGACAGTTCAGCCTATAAAAGTTTCTGCCCCAGAGCAGTTTCTGGGCCTGTTTTACAGGTTGGAATTTTGCAGCCTGAGGATAGAAACAAGGTGCTTGGAGAGGTGTGTCTGGCCACCTTTATGCTCAACCTTTGTTCCTCTTGGCACACAACACTTGAGTACAGAGGGGCTGACTAGCCAGGTAGTGGGAAATACCTGAGGCAGCAATCCTGGCAGGCTTGAATACGACACAAATACAACAAATATTTATACATCGCTTTTCAAAAAAAGTTCCCAAAGTGGTTTACATAGATGTAAATTAATAAATAAAGATGGCTCCCTGGCCCCACAGGGCTCACAATCTAAAAAAAGAAACACAAGGTAGACCCCAGCAACAATCACTGGGGATGCTGTGCTGGGGATGGAGAGGGCCAGTTGCTCGCCCCCTGCTTTAAAAAGGTGCCTCTTTGCTCAGTTAGCAGAGGGCAGTTGTAAGACTAACCACTGAAAAAGACCTCCTTAGACTTAGAGAATTGTCATGACTGTCGGTCGGTTGCTAATATTCTCACCTTGGGCAAGTTTGCCATACAACTCTAGGTACTTCAATCAGAGTTGGCAACCTACTCATCCAAAGGGTTGCCTGAAGTTATTCCTAGAGTCCCCCCATTCCCCACCACTGTGACTGCGTCACAGCGAGAGAAGTGTGGAAGAACATCGGACAGACCTTGGATTGGCCTGAGTTGAGCGGTCAATCGTGGGAGGCGGTAGCCTCGGGAGCGACGGGTCCGCGCCCTCTACCGGGCCCTAATAAGAAACCGACCGGCAATCGCGACGCGTCCGGAGCATCGGTGCGTTCTACGTGGAAAGTTCCTACGTGTGTCTTATGGGTAGTTAACCTTTCTGTGACATATGCCATGTTTGTTCACAGAAACCTCGAGATTAGGCAAGATCGGTTGGTCCATGCGAATAAGACTGCGCTATTGGCATGGAAGCTGTTGCATGGCTTTGTCCTGAAAGAGAAATGTACCTTATCTAAAGGGAAATGGGAGCAGAGGTGGAAATGGACCATCGATGTAGATCCTCCCATCACATGAGACCCATCTCTATCCTCACGCTTCAGTTATTGTAGTTGTATTACTTGTAAGCTCATATATGTAGGTATTGTTGTTCGAGTATAACCCTGTGTAAGCCTCATGTATGCGTCTCGGATTCGTAATGTAACTTTTCAGTAGTGCTGCAAATCAAATAAAGAAACCTTGCCCAGAAACCTTGCCCATTCCCCGCCACCCAATATCTTTCACAGTTAAACCCCAAGATTGGTAAAAATTAGCTTCCGGGTAAATATCCAGAGGTTCAGGCATGTATGGAAAGTCTCTGAATACGCTGAATGATTACTTACAAACATAGGAAGCTGCCTTGTATACAGAGTCAGACCCTTAGTCCTTCCAGCTCAGTATTGTCTACACACCTGGCAGCGGCTGTTCCTGTGCAGGCGCGTCGGCGACTTTCGGTTATATCCGGAAGATGAGGGCAACGGGGAGACAGGGAGGTATGCTGCCGCCCTGATGGGCTTTGAAAGCGGGCAGGGGGAAAGCAGTGGGAGGGGCAAGTGCATCCTCCCCTGCTCTTAAAGATAGACCCCCACCAAGCCTCTCCACTGCGGTTCCATGCACATCCCTAGTAGTCACCCATTCAAATGCAATCCAGGGCAGACCCTGCTTAGCAAATGGGACAATTCATGCTCCCTGCCACAAGACCAGCTCTCCTCCCTTGCTGAAGGCTCACCTACAAGTGCCAAATGTCTGACCCAAAAGCAACTGTGATATGTGACACACTCGTGCAGGGTTTTGGGTCTGCATGCCGGCAGTAGGAATCCACAGCTGTTGCACGCACAATGTGCAAACACACACTAACCTCTCAAATAACCCATGTGCATGAATGTTTCACTTGGATGATCTGTGTGTGAGTTTCCATGTGGGTTGGAGTTTGGAAACGTTTAGCCATGCTCCAGCCTCTGAAGCAGCCCTTGGCATTGTCTTGTGTCCCCCAGGAGCAGCTCACACATCCTCAGATGCCTGCTCCTCCTGCCCTCCGTGAAAAGTCAAGCCAACAAAATTAGGTCAGCAGCGCTCACTCAGATGGTGCCTCTCTTTTGGGGGGAAGCTAATTTGGTAGAGATGATAAATGCTTCTTTGAGGGAGGGCAGGAGGCCTTCATGTTTCAAGGAGGCAATTATGAAACCTCTTTTGAAGAAGCATGCATTGGATCCCTCCGAGTAAACCAACCTTTCTCCAGTCCAGCCTTCCATGCCTGGGCAAGGTAATTGAGAGGATGGTGGCCTCCCAGATCCAGATGGAAAAAACTAATTATTTAGGCCCCTGTCAAATTGGTTTTTGGGTGGGCTATGGGGTGGAGACTACTTTAGTCAGCCTGATAGATGATCTCCAGTAGGGAATTGACAGAGGGAGTGTGACTCTGTCAGTCCTTTTGGATCTCTTGGCAGCTTTCAGTGCTATCAATCACAGTATCCTTCTGGAGCGTCTGAGGGGGTTGGGAGTGGGAGGTATAGTTTTGCAGAGGTTCTGCTTCTACCTTTTGGGTAGATTCCAGATGGTGTCCCTTGGAGACTGTTGCTCTTCAAAATGTGAGCTTTTATATGGTGTCCCCCAGGGCTCCATACTGTCGCCAATGCTTTTTAACATCTACATGAAACTGCTGGGAGAGATCATTAGATTTGGTACAGGGTGTTATCAGTATGCTGATGACATCCACATCTATTTCTCCATGTCAACACCATCAGGAGAAGGCATAACCTCCCTAAATGCCTGCCTGGAGGTAGTGATGGGCTGGATAAAAGATAAACTGAGACTGAATCCAGATAAGATGGAGGTACTTACTGTGCAGGGTCAGAACTCAGGAGACAATTTTGATTTGCTGGTTCTGGATGGGGTCACACTTCCCCAGAAGGAACAGGTACACAGTCTGGAAGTGTTTCTGAATCCTAATCTCTCCCTGGTGTCTTAGGTTGAGGCAGTGGCCAGAGGTGCTTTCTGTCAGCTTACGCCAGCTGTGTCCATTTCTTGAGATCTATCTCAAGAAGAAGATAGAAGCTATCTCAGAACAGTGGTACCTATGCTAGTAACCTCCAGACTTGACTGCTGCAACATGATCTATGTGGGGGCTGCCTTTGTACATAGTCTGGAAACTGCAGTTGGCACAGAATGCGGCAGCCAGGTTGCGCTAGTGCCCCCTGATACAGTGCAGTGGCTGCACTGTGTCAGTCAGATGCAGGAAGGCGTGGCCAGTTATAAGGAAAGGGGGTAGCTGTATTGCTCTTCCAACTCCTGGCAGTCAGCACTTTGTTCAGTGCTGCCGAGGACCAAGAAATGGGCAGTGCTGCCCTTCTTTGATCCAGGGATGGGGGCATCTGCCTCCCTTGCCCCCCGCCCACAGATGGACAATCATTGGTCAGTGCTGCAGCTAAACTGGACAGGCCTTGTGCTTGGAAACATAGTTCACAAGATGAGGTCTTCCCATAGAAAATGGGGGAGCCAGAGTCATAAGATCAGTGGGACTCCCAGTGCAGGGCAAGCAATGCCCATAGGCAAGGCATGGGACCACAGAGTCCCATGTAGCAAGAGATGGCTAGACTGGCTCTTCCGTTTCCATGTGATATATAACAGCTTCCTTAAGGAGCCAGAAATGTAGAGTTGAATGATTCTAGGTTCCTGTTATTTCTGTGGGGCAAAATAACCCTGTTCCTTCACCTTGATTCTTGTCAGATACTTCTCTCCACTAGCCTCCCTCACTGGTCTATATTTGCCCTTCTACCCTCAAGAGAGGTCATCTTTCTCTTGTTTCTATGTGATCAGTTCTCATGGTACTTTGTTTATATGTGGAAATGAACATTGGTATTGAAGCCCTGAAATGTAATGTGAGAACAGTCATGCTAGCATATTTTTCCTATCTCAAAGGCTTTTTACATGATCATCTCGGGGTGGTTGTTTATTTTATTATTTATTTATTTATTTATTTACACAGTCAGACAGGTGTTATTGACTGGTTTGTTTTATCCAGACATCGAGTCCTTCCCAAGGACCTGGGATGGCTGAATTTTATCACCAATGTTGTTGCTGTTGTTATAGACATCATTGCAGAATATAGGCTGTTCCCAGTAAAGCTGCTTTTTGTAATTGGCTGATGGTGATTTCTGTGGCCCCTATGGTGTTGAAGCTCTTCAAGTCTTTTGGAACTGCACCCAGGGTGCCAATTACCACTGGGATTATTTGGGTCTTTTTCTGCCACAGCCTTTCAATTTCAATTTGTAGACCTTTGTATTTGGTGATTGTTTCTATTTCTTTTTCTTCTATTCCCTGGTATTGCTGTGTCGATTATTTTGACTTGTTTTTCTTTCTTCTCGACTACAGTTATATCTGGTGTATTGTGTGGCAGATGTTTGTCTGTTTGTAGTCGGAAGTCCCATAATATTTTCACATCTTCATTTTCTTCAACTTTTTCAATTTTATGGTCCCACAAATTTTTGGCTACAGGTAGCTTGTATGTTTTGCAGATGTTCCAGTGTATCATCCCTGCTACCTTGTCATGCCTTTGTTTGTAGTCAGTCTGTGTGATCTTTTTACAACAGCTGATTAGGTGGTCCACGGTTTCATCTGCTTCTTTACAAAGGCGGCACTTGCTGTTTGTTGTGGATTTTTTGACTTTTGCTCTTATTGCATTTGTTCTTAGTGCCTGTTCTTGTGCAGCCAGTATTAAATCCTCTGTTTCTTTCTTCAAGTTGCCATTCTTAAGCCATTGCCAGGTCTTGGTGATGTTTGATTTTCCACTTATATTGTGCAAATATTGACCATGCAGGGGTTTATTTTTCCATTTTTCTGCTCGGTTCTTGACTTGTTCTTTCTTGTAGGCCTGCTTTCTTTCATTGGTGTTGAATAGTTTCTCATTATTGACCATTTGAAGTGCATCTTCTTCACTGTCCTTGATATATTCTTCAAGACCTCTTTTCTCCTCCTCTACTGTTTGATGGACTTGCAGCATTCCTCTTCAACCTTAGCTGTGAGGGAGGTAGAGCCTATCTACATCACTGTGGAAGTGCAGAGCATGATTGCTGGTCATTATTTTCCTGGTCTTACGATCTAGCGTCTCTAGCTCTGCCTGGGCCAGCCCCCTTTCATAACTGATGCAAGCTTTGAAAGTGGTGAGGGGAACAAGAGGAGGGAAAGTTGCAAGCAGACTCCTTTTATCAACATATGCTCAGAGGCGCTCTTACCCCTGGCCTTCAGGGCCAAAGTCCAGGACCGCCACAGCCTTTGCGGGGTGTGTGTGTCTCCAAATCCTCTTTAGTCTGTCCTGGGTGGTTTGGTTGCCTGGCAGAGCATGATGATGCTTAATGTGTGTGTGTGTGGTGGTGGTGGTGGTGGTGGTGGTGGTGGGGACTCCAAAGGCCTTTAGGTCCAGGCTCCAAAATTTCCTTGGTGCACCTCTGCATATGTTCCTTGCAAAGCTTGCTAGGGTCAGATAGATTCTGAAGACCTGCTGTGATGGCAATGGAGGGCGTAGGAATCTTGCCACCCTGTTGGTGCCCCCAACAATCTGCTGCCTGAAGCAACTGCCTCACCTTGTTCCACTGCCATATAACGAATGGGATTTATTTCCATGTAAATGTGTTTAACATTAGACTGCATTGTTTGATGGGGAGCTGCTAAATAGTTAATTTCTGCTGGGCCATGGGGGTAGAGCTGGGCTGGGAGCAGACACCTTCAGTCTCCCAGAACTGGATTCCACTGACAAGGAAGGCACACCCAACGTTATTGTCAGTGAGGCAGTCGGTTGGCAGCTCCAATGCACCTTTTCCCATTGTGCAAGCTGTCACCTGCACAGCATCCATCACCTTCTCGTTCTCTTTGCCATGGCAACAGGTTCCTCAAGTGGCCCTCGCTTTTCTCACATTTCCATTTCTTCGCCTCTGCAAAACAAGGATGCCTTCCTCCAACCCTCTCGTCCTGCCTCTTGTACAAGATTCAGCTCACAGTCCCCTGGCCACACTGGTCTGGCGGAAAGAACTGCTGGGCAAAACATTCAGAAAACCCAAAACTCTTGGGACAGTTTGGGGTGTTTGTCCAGCCTGTTTGCTTCTGCCAAAAGCGCAGGGGCAGAGCCACCGTTGCCTGCATGTATTCAGAGAACATGAGCCGCCATTTTCCTGGGGCTGCCCTGCAGCCTTTAGCCACGCCCCCTGCAACTGACATGGACATGGGGGCGTGGCCAGAATCGAAAAGGGAGCCACTCGGCCCTGTTCGTGGCGCTCTTCAGCCAGCGCAGGGTTTCCTGCCTGGCTAGGAGCAGCGATCTCTGTCTCACAAAGCAGAGAGAGAGAGAGAGATGCTCCCAGTGAGGCTGAAGAGCCTCATGGCCCCGTTTTTGTGTCTGGCTATGACCCTTGCATCAATGTGACACGAGAGTGTGGTTAGGCCATGTGCGCATCTACTTAATACAGCATAGGGGCCGCAGGGAGTTGCACCCTGGCTGCCAGCAGCTCCTTATGCCCTTATAAAAGGGTGTTTAGGAGGATGATAATTCTGGGTTTCCCAAGAATCCAGAAAAACTTTGTTTCCTTGAGAGACATTTCACTGACCCTATTGTGTTGGTAACTGTCACAGAGGAACCCAGCTGTTAGAGATTACTGTTGTGTTAGGTCCACTTCACCTTAAAAACCAGAGGCTTACTGGATCAGACCAAAATGAACATGGAACATAGGAAGCTGCCTTCTACTGAGTCAGGTCCTTGGTCCATCTAGTTCAGTATTGTCTACGAAGACTGGCAGCGGCTTCTCCAAGGTTACAGGCCGGAGTCTCTCCCAGCCCTATCTTGGAGAAGTCAGGGAGAGAACTTGGAACCTTCTGCATGCAAGCAGGCAGGTGCTCATCCCAGAGTGGCCCCATAAGGGGAACATCTCCCAGTGCTCACATGTAGTCTCCCATTCAAATGCAAACCAGGGTAGATGAGCAAAGATGACAATTCGTGCTTGCTACCACCAGACCAGCTCTCCCCGCCATCTAGTCCAGCATCATTTCCCATGGGTAGCCAACTTCAACTTATTCACATGTTCAGCTCTCATTGGACAAGTGTGCAGCTGTGTAATGTGTAACTGCATACGTGTACAGAGCTGAACCTGTGTATACCTTGCCACTCCAAACTGCCCCCACTTTGTCTCCCCCCCCCCACATGCTGCAAATGATTAACTTGCTGCCTAGATGGTTCCCTTCCCTCCTCACTTAGAGTGAGAGAGAGGAAAACGAACCATCCAGTCAGTGAACCGCCTGAAAACTGGGCGATACTGACAGGTGGCATCCTCCCTTCAGCTGGCCCCATCCCCTGCATTTCAGGAGGCCTGCACCGAGGCTCACTTTAAAAAGGAACGCCGGTACAGTCATTCACACAAAAATATGAGTATGTGTCTGTTCACCTGAACATCATGTCTGAATAGGGCTTAAGTAGCCTGATCCAGACATTATGCTGTATGAGTGTACAGATGTCTGTACACTTGTACACATGTTTCTGTCAATGACTGTACCTGTGTTCATATTAAAGGTGGACCTGGATACAGGCCTTTCAAATGCAGGACATAGGTAGGAAGTGCACTCTTGCACCTGCATTCAATGTAACGTAAGACTAACTGTGCCTGTGTACAGATCTGTACATGTGTACACTGTGCACTCTTTGTACAAACGTGTGAATTGGCTGAGTGTCCGTATCCAAACCTTGAGCTCCGAATTCCAGAAATTATACATGGGGCAAAGAAAGACTTTCTTTTGTCTGTCCCAAAGCTAAGGCCAAGCCATGACATGGGATGACCCCAAGTGCTTAACCTCTGTCAATTTTTTTCCAAGCTGTGCATAACTTTAGAGACCTCTAGTATCTCTTGTATTCTCCCCCACAAACTAAAAAGCCACACTACTTTAACCTTTCCTCTTAGGGAAGGTTCAGTCCCTTGATGGGTTGCCTGCTTTTTAAATTCCCCTTCTATGGCTCTAGGATATCCTTGACCCTCAACAGCTAGACAGTGGCAAAATCATTCAGTGTGACTCTTCTGGTCCTCAAGGCAACCATGGAGAAGCAGAAAGACAAAGGCAAAAAGCCAAAAGCTGCTCCATGCCACTTTGTGGTGGGTTCAGGCAAAGACAAAGCACATGGCAGGATGGAAATGCACACATATGAACTATGACAGGGGTCCTCAAACCTGGGCCCCCAAATATTGTTGGACTACAATGCCCATCACCCTTAGTCACAATGACCAAAGGCAGGGGATGATGAGCATTGTAGTCCAACAACATCTGGGGACCCAAGCCTGAGAACCCCTGAACTATGGAATTTTCTGGTCTTATGGAAACTGGTCTTGTGGTAGCAAGCATGAATGCCCCCCTTTGCTAAGCAGGGTCCACCCTGGTTTGCCTTTGAATGGGAGACCACATCTGTGAGCACTGTAAGATATTCCCCTTAATAAGATGAGACTGCTTTGGGAAGAGCGTCTGCAGGCTTGCATGCAGAAGGCTCCAAGTTCCCTCCTTGGCCTCTCCAAGATAGGGCTGAGAGAGACTCCTGTCTGTAACTTTAGAGATGCTGATGCCAGTCTGGGTAAACAATACTGAGCTAGATGGACTGCATGGTCTGATATGGCAGCCTCCTATGTTCCAGGTGTGGTGATGGCTACCAATCTAGATGGTTTTAAAAGGGGATTAGACAAATTCACGGAGGACAAGCCTATCAACGGCTACTAGTCTTGGTAGTTGTATACTTCCATCAGGATCAGAGACGGCAAACCCCTGAACACCAGGTGCTAGGGGGCACTTAGGGAGGAAGTGGTTGCCTGCTCTCCCCCACTTGTGGGCTTCCCGAGTGCACCTAGTTGGCCACTGTGTGAAGCAGGATACTGGATGGGATGGGCCTTTGGCCTTATCCAGCCGGACTTTTCTTATGTTCTTATATGCCAAAGCACCTTGGACTTTTGTCCAATAATGACTTTTAGGATGAAGGCAGGTCAGAGACAGACACACCTGCATCTATAAACCCGGAGTTTTCTCCAGTTTGGGGCCTCCTTAAGCGAATTGCTGGAGTAGGAAAAGTAAAAGACTGAAATACAGTAGGCACTGTTGATCACACAGGGGCGAACCACCGTCTGTATCGATATCAGGCTGGGCCAATCCTGAGGCTTCATGTTGTCTGCCAGTATGAAGACTAATGCTACAAACCTTACTGCAATGGTTCTCAACTTTGAGTCCCCAGATGTTGTTGGAATACAGCTCCCCACATCCCCAGCCACAGTCAGGCTGGGGATAATAGGAGTTGTAGTCCAATGTCTGGGGACCCATGTTTGAGAACCATCGCCTTACTCCAGGGCTGCATAACTTCTGCTCTCCAGCTGTTGTTAAAATACAATCCCCATCATCCCCAACCATCATCCCAGGGGATGAGACCTCCAGCCTTAGAGGCCTCTCAATACCAGCTGCAGGGGAGCAACAGCAGGAGAAAGGGCATGTACATGCCTCTTGCCTGGGGGCTTCCCAGGGTCATCTGGTGGGCCACTGAGTGAAGCAGATGCTGGACTAGATAGGCCTTGTTCGATAAGCCCTGCTAACTGAGCGAAGAGGCAGCTTGTAAAAGTGGCAATTCTCTTTTATTTAGCAATGGGGAAGCAACCAGCCCTATCCAACCCCAGTAGAGCAGCCCTCCAGTGGCTGTTGCTGGTATCTATCTTGCATTTCCTTTTAAAGCTGTGAGCCCTTTGGGGACCAGGAGCCATTTTATTTATTTATTTATATCTATGCAAACTGCTTTAGGAGCTTTGTAGGGATGTGCACGTACCGGTCCGGACCTGGGTCTGGTTCGGTGGCCCGGCACTGGGGAGGGTGGATCTTTAAGGGTGGGGGGGCGGTGTACTTACCCCTCCCGCCACTTTCCCCCCTCCAGCGCTCCCCGTTTTGTAAGCATTTGGGACGGCAGGGTACCTTCCTGCTGCCGCCCCTACCCCCGTTCCTCGTCAAATGGCTTCAAAAGCCTCACTGCGTGTGTGCACGTCGCACACACGTGTCATGTCCTGCGTTGCGAGCGTGCGCATGTCAGGCCATCACAACATTCCTAGTTCAAAGCCCATCACTTTAGGTGGAGCAGTGGGGAAATACTTGACTAACGAGCAGAAGGTTGCTGGTTCGAAGCCCTGCTGGTACTATATTGGACAGCCGTGATATAGGAAGGTGCTGAAAGGCATCATCTCATACTGCGTGGGAGGAGGCAATGGTCAACCCCTCCAGTATTCTACCAAAGGCAACCACAGGGCTCTGTGGGCGCCAGGAGTTGACACCGACTTGATGGCACACTTTACCTTAGTTCAAAGCCCAGAGTCCCTGGAAAAAATCTGTGTCATTACACTTTATTCTGCAACCTATGAGGCTGTTGTTCTCCCGTGGGAACTGCCAGAAGCTGCCTGGCAGCAAACCTGGCTAAGAAGCTGGGCTGTTAAATGAGGTTAAGGGAATGAGCACTCCCTTAACCCTGTTTAATTGACCGTGTGTCAGCGCCAGCTGCTGAAACACTGATGGGCGTCTGCTGGCCATTGGTCAATGTACCATGCACTTGTGCGGTGCACTGTGGATTTCCGGGGAGCCGGGATGACACATCCTGACCAGTATTCCCTCTTAACAGGGATTCCCAGATGCTGTTCACTACAACTCCCAGCATCTCCAGCTGCAGTGGCCTTTGGCTGGGGATTTATGGGAGTTGTAGTCAACAACATCTGGGAATCCCTGTTAAGAGGGAACACTGGTCTTGACCTCTGGAACTCCACGCTGCCTGAGGCAAGTGGAACATCTGGTTGCGCAATTTGCAGACCCAGAACCAGGATCATCTGTGGGGAAGGAGAGCCTCTGCAGCCTTCTCCACCGCTCACCAGCAAGCCCGTTCACACAATCGTGAGAAACAGTTCACTGTGTGACTCATGAGTAGCTCAAGAGGCCTAGTTCACAGAACTCAAGAAGAGGTTTTTACCTTGGGGTTACTGATTAAGTGTCGTCAAGTCGGTGTCGACTCTTAGCAACCATATAGATAGATTCTCTCCAGGATATTCTCTCCACATAGATAGATTCTCTCCAACTTGGCCTTTAAGGTCTCTCAGTGGTGCATTCATTGCTGTCATAATCGAGTCCGTCCACCTTGCTGCTGGTCATCCACTTCTTCTCTTTCCTTCAACTTTCCCCAGCATTATAGACTTCTCAAGGGAGCTGGGTCTTTGCATAATGTGTCCAAAGTATGATAGTTTGAGCCTGGTCATTTGTGCCTCGAGTGAAAATTCTGGATTGATTTGTTCTATGATCCATTTGTTTGTTTTCCTTGCTATCTATGGTATCCTCAAAAGTCTTCTCCAGCACCAAAGTTCAAAAGCGTCAATGCTTTTTCTATCTTGCTTCTTCAAAGTCCAGCATTCGCATCCATAGAGTGTCACGGGAAAAACCATTGTCCAAACGATTCTGATCTTTGTAGATGTAGACACATCACGGCATCTAAATATCCTTTCCAGGGCCTTCATTGCAACCCTACCAAGTGCTAGTCTGTGGCGTATTTCTTGACTGATGGATCCTTGGCTGTTGCTCCTAAAAGGCAGAAGCTATCCACCACTTCAGTATCTTCATTGAGGCTGGTTGCTGTGTCCGTTGTCGGTAGTTTAGTCTTCTTTACATTTAGTTGTAGTTCCATTTTTTCACTGTGCTCCTTGACTTACTACCATGGGGTTACTACCGTGAGAAAATTGATCCTCTCTCTACCTAATACAGGGAGCCCAGCACTTTGCAGCTAACCAGCCTGAGAATTTGGGTTTTTTTACTAGAGAGCTGGGCTACAGCTCTGGAAACTAATCCATCAGTCCTGGAATAGGAGAGAGAGGTGGTGACTCCTTTTGCGTTCACTTCAACCTCTGAAGCATGGAAACAAATCAATGTTTGAAGGGAGCTTTAGGGCTGTTACCCCCAGAATAAGCTAATAGCCTAAAACCGTGATCTTTAACTGGATTGTGCCCTGACTGAAGTGGGTTGTGCCACCACCATCACCACAGTTTGCATCTAGGTTTATTGCCTTTTAAAGAGTGAAAAAGAGGGAGAGAGCAGCGGAAAGGGAGCAGGGGAAAGACAGAGAGGAGAAAAATAATAAAAACATTTACCACGTATAAACATAAGGAAAGGACTAATATGGACCTCATGCTGGTATAGTGAGTAGCCAGAAGATCATGCTTCAAAGCAGGAAGCTCCTGGTTCAATTCTCATCTCTGCCACTGGTTCAGTAGGTGGCCTTAGGCAAATCACTTCAGCCAGACTCAATATAGGAATAATAATACACACAACAATCCTGTAAGGTAAGGACTATAACAAGATAATACACTTTGGACACTCAGAAGTGCTACCCAGATGTTAGATATTATGATGCTGCAGATTGGAGTTAAAGATGGGTCTTTTAAAATGTTAAAGATTACTCATTTAAACAGAACTCTAACTTCCAACATCTGCTTGCATGCAGAAGGTCTCAGGCACATTACCTGTCAGCAACTCCAGGTGAGGGCTGGCACTGACTTCTGCCTGAAACTTGGAGAGCTGCTGCCAGTCAGTGTAGACAGTCTTGAGCTAGATCAGGGATTCTCAACGTGGGGTCCCCAGATGTTATTGGACTTCATCTCCCATAATCCCCAACCAAAGGCTACTGGGGCTGGGGATTATGGGAGTTGAAGTCCAATAACATCTGGGGACCCCACGTTGAGAATCTCTGAGCTAGATGGACCAAGGGTCTGACTCAGTATAAGGCAGCTTCCCATTTCCCAGCCCAATACGGGAATGAAGGCTAGGTTAACACCCGTGATGGTTGACCCATTTGTTTAAACCCAGAGCTGCTCCTCAAGCAAGGGGTGAGGCCTGACTTTAAATGCAAAGGGGGCAGGTGGGTGAGGGGAATGGAACCGTCCCCCTCCCTGCAGCAGCAATTCCTCACTGTAGGCATCTTGTTCTCCTAGTCGCTTCACTTTAAGACTGGAGCTCAGCTGTGGGGTGATGGGAAGGTGCTTTTCCTCCAGGCTGCGGAGAGGAAAGTCATGGGGAAGAGGTTATGAGAAATCTTCAAAGAGAAATAGCCAACCTTATGAGAAGGAGCCAGTTTCCTTTGCTTCTGGAGGTTCAGGGTGCATACCAACTGCACACTGACCCTGCAGCTTCCTAGCTCATAGACTCTACATGGCTGGCATTGGGTCTGAACTCAGCTCAGCAGCTGCAAGCCCCACCCCTCCACGGAAAGTCTTTCAAGGGTAGGTATGCCTTCCCAGCATGCTTTGCACTGCCAACTGACGGGGAAGGCTTCATGATGTCAGCAGCCGCCCTTCCATTGGCCACAAAGGAACAGGCAGCGGATGCAGCCCTGCCAAAGCTGTTCCCACCTCAGGATCATAGAGTGTACTTTGCAGGCTAGCATGTCCATTGATGGCAGCCTCTGTTGCCACAGCTCTCTATGGTTTCTGTGCGGGGAGGGTGTGGCGAGTACTGTTCAACCAGGTAGAAGAGGTATGAGGTTTCTCATAACCAGAGAATCAAGGTAGGAGGGATCTCTTCTCCACCACCCTTGGTAAAAAGTTGGTACAAAAACTGGATGGCCCTGCTCGGCAGGCAACCTGGGCTAGAGAGATTTGCATGGGTTCCGAGGACCATGAAAATCAAGGTGGGTTGACTCCTACCCCAATTTTGATGGTCATGTGAACCAGCCTATTGTCTGCACCAGGCCTTCAGTTGCCACGTGTGCGATGGCATGCCAAGGCAGCAATCATCAGGGCGATATGTCCCTGGTATGCTAAATGCCACACACTCAGGTAAGGCAAGCTGGCTGAAGCAAGATGCTGGGCCTTGCAAGGGGAATGCATGGCTAACTCCTTTTCTCCTTCTGAACATCAGGTTAAAATCAGGCCTGAGCATGGAGTTTTGAGGCGGGGGAAGAGGCAAGCACATTACGAGCACTTTGGAGCGGGGACCCCAGGGAGTCAGATGTGCCCTTGCTGCTTCTTTATCAAGCTACTTTCAAAAATTCCCACCTCCACCATCTCTGGGCAGAGTTTATACTACAAGATGAAGTCGGTGGTAGATTCTCAACAGTCATGGAGAATATTGCTTTGCAGAGGTTTGGAATATTAGAAGGAATATTAGAATCTCCATTATATTTTAGGGCAGACAAGGGGGGATGGGGAAAAGATTATAGTCACTGTCTACAATATGAGGCAAAGAATCTCCATCTTGGCCTTGGCTCTGCTACAGGAGGAGGCTCCACTCTTTGCCTTTGGGCATGTCCAAATGCCATCTTTGGGTTGGGTGAGGAGATGCAACCTTTGGAGACTATTGGAGCCAGTTCAAAGCACCCTCACTGCTTTAAATATAAATACCAATGTATCTCTTTCAGTTCCAAGGGAAACTCTGAAAAACCAAGGAGAGAAAAACACAAAACCTTATTGGATTCAGCAATGTATCACAATATCAACCAAGAATCCAAGCACTATATATTAATGTTTTAATAGAATACTAATAATGAAAGTATATATTTGAAAGCTATCCTAGCTACATTAAATATAGTTAATCAAAGGCAATTAAATATATCACAACAAAGATCATGAAAAATGAACAAGACCTCATAATAGTAATCACTACTGTCGTCACATGTCCAATTAAGAACATAAGACCTGGTGAGAAAATTATTTATTTCTTGTTTACACAGTCAGACAGGTGTTATTGACTGGTTTGTTTTATCCTGACATTGAGTCCTTCCCAAGGCCCTGGGATGGCTGAATTTTATTATCAATATTGTTATTATTATAGATATCATCGCAAAATATAGGCTGTTCCCAGTGAAGTTGCTTTTTGTAATTGGCTGATGGTGATTTTTGTGGCATCATCATCATCATTAATATTTGTACCTCAGCCCTCCAGTGCACTACTGCTCAGGGCAGCTCACAACAATAAGATAGACACAAGATACAATAAAAGTAATAAAATTAACTACATTAAAAAAGAAAAGAAAAAAAGAAGAAGAAAGTTGTCAGATTAAAAACTACAATCATTAGGTTCAAATTAAAACGGAAAATTATAAAAAGCTAAAGAATTATAGACAAATATCCCTGTGTGACTGCAGTATCACGTATTCATTGAGAGATGAAATACCCAATCCATCTTGTAATTTTGCCAAACGCGTTTCGACTAACCTCAGTCATCTTCAGTGGCAAGTATCAAATAATTCTCATTCCCACTAGCAGAGATTAAATTGGCAACAGCTTTGGGAGAAGCTATGGCCAGTTTAAACCCGATGATGGTTAAACTGATGATTAAATATGTGATACTGCAATCACACAGGAATATGTATCTATACCTCCCATTTATTAACAGTATGTTTCGAAATGAATTATTGGATCTAATTTTAATTGGACATATAATGATCATTATTATGAGGGCTTTTTCATGAACTTTGTTGTGATATATTGATAAATTTTATTGACTTTAACTATATTTAATGTAGCTAGGATAGCTTTCAAATATATAGCTTCATTATTAGTATTACATTAAAACATTAACATATAGTACTTGGATTCCCTGTTGATACTGTGATACTGTGAAAAACCAACTCTGTACACCAGGCAAAAGTCAGCTGTGGAAGGCATCCACTGGCTAATGCCTGTGTTGTAACCAGCAAACCTCTCCCAGTGTCTAGATCAGTTTTCACACTAGCTCTGTGGTTTGTTGTTTTTGTAAGGTGAAGGATGAACACAAATACCTCTACACAATATATTTGGCAATTCATTTTTAAAAAAAACAAAGTGGCCATCAAGCTTGGCCCACGAGGAGTGGGCAAGGCAGATGGCTAAACCAACTCTAGTACATGAGTGTCAGACACATTTTGAACTGAAGATTAGAGCATTGAAAAGGTGAACACAGGC
This sequence comes from Hemicordylus capensis, assembly GCF_027244095.1. Taxonomy (NCBI): domain Eukaryota; kingdom Metazoa; phylum Chordata; class Lepidosauria; order Squamata; family Cordylidae; genus Hemicordylus; species Hemicordylus capensis. The sequence goes on from NC_069663.1 coordinate 12,546,406, forward strand.
ACAGAGGAACAGATCTGTCTGCAGGAGAGATTCCACAGACGTGAGTGCACCTGCTGGCAACTCCATGCTGCATCGGTGCCCTTGCTCTGTCTATCAGCCCACATGGCGAGAGCAGATCTGTGCAGAAAATCTGCACTGTAGTTGTGTGCTCTGCTTGTGCAAGTGAGAAAAACTACCTGCACTGTGAAGTCACCTGCTTTCCCGGCTTAGCACACAAAATGCAGATCCAAAGGGGTGGGGAAGTAGCCATCTTACCCTTCCATTTCCACCTGCTTTCCCAGCAATAAGAGCTTTCAGGGCACCTTGCCTTCTGCCATGGTGGGAACAACGGCAGATGAAGTCACTCAGATGAGGCTCCCCGCTTGGAAACGCAGGCTAGAATCAATCTCATCCACCCCGCCAAGCTTCTTCTGGTGCAGAGGCCTCTCAGCCGAGAAAAACAAGCAGGCTATTTTCTAGCCGCCAACAGAGAGGCTGGCAGCCTGGAGCCAAGTGGCAGCAGGCTGGGAACCGGGATCCTGCAGAACTGCAAAGAGCAAAGGCTTATGCTTGCAATCCCCATGCCCTTTGATTGCAGCCCAGACCTCAGAAAGGCAGCCTTTACAGCCCATTGTTCGGGATTCAGCCTTGAAGGGGGCCTCCCCCCCCCCAGCCCACCTCCACACAAACACAGACCTAAACACAGCATCTCAGGCAAAGCATTCGTTCCAACCCCTCCCTCCCCAATCCCCAAGTGCTGGCAACAGCCGCTCTCTAGATATCCCAGGCATCCACTCAACCGCCAACAGAAGCAAACGAAGCAGCCTCATCGCTCAATATATAGGTTTCTTTTAATATAAAAAGGGTCTATTAAAAATTCCTTCCTAAATACACAAAAAGACCAGGTGAGGAACAGGGGGAGGGGGGGAAAGAAAAGAGTGGGGAGTGGGCTTTGGGGTGGCAGATGAAGGCAACGTGGCCCGGAGGGGGGGTGGGGGGAGGAATCAAGCAAGCAGGAGCTTATATGGTGATAATCGGAGGTTTGCTCTGTCTCCAAGCGACTACCAAGTCTGGTATATTTAGTTGCAAGCACTGCACAGTTCAGACCAGTAATGGACAACACAGGACGGGCCCCCTCCCTTCTTTGTTTCATTTTCTTTTCTTTCTTTTTTTGCACAATCCACAAATCCAGGGAAAGGAGGGAATAAAGAGGGTGGGACACCGGTGAAAAAAAAAGTCATTCTCACGCACGCATACATGCACGCACACGCACACCCTGAGCTCAGCACTGGTGCAAAAGGGGCACACACGGAGGAAGGAATACTTCTTTCAGTTTACAAGTGGCCAACAAGAACTCAAATGCCTTCGCCCCCTTCCCACTCCCCCCACCCCCCAAAAAAGAGGGTATATTTGCTTGTCTTTAATCTTTTTTTTCCTAGTTTTTAATACAAATTTGGATCTTTGGGTGCGTACTGCCAAGAAAAAAGAATCCCCCCCAATAAACAATAAAAAAGCAACTTAAAACCTTGATGAAACCCATGCTGAAATTTGCACGTCACAAAACCACAGCAGATGTACAGATGCCATATACAATACACGATTTATAATAGAACATTATGTACAATAAATAGGTTCTTGTTACTTTTTTTGTCAATCAATCTGCAAATAGATTTCTCAGTGCATACTCGACACAATTAGCTTCTCTCCTGCTTTGACTCTCTTGGGACTCTGTTCTTTTTTTCTTCCCCTCCAACATTTATTCTGTTGATTTCGAAAACATTTTTTGGGTGTGTGTGTGGCGTTTTCATTTTGTTTGCTTTTTCGTATTGGTTTTTTTTTTCCTTTTTACATTTTTGAAAAGTATTTACAATTGCTGGTTTTGTGCAGAAAGAAAAGCCCCCATTCCCCCCGCCCCCCCCCAACTTGCTTCTCAAGAGAGGAGACAGAAGCATCTCAGTGACAGACCCAGGACTGGGTGGGGGGCTGGGTAGGAGAGGCAGTAACACAGAGGGGGCACAATAATACAGAGAAGGGAGGCTGGAGGGTGGGGGAGGAAAGGCAACGTGAGGCTTCCTTCTTCTTGCTGGGATTTCTTGGACAAGGGTTTTTCCAGTGGAACTCCCCGCTTCTGCCCTCTTCTGCAAGGAAGTCATAACAGGAGGAGCCCAGGGAAGGCTGTCAGTTTGTTGAAAGAGCATAGCCAGTGTGTTTGGGGGAGGGTCTTCTCGTGGGTTATGGAAACTGGGAACAGAAAGAGAAAAGGAAGAATTTACAACACAGAATAGGAGCAATATCAACAGAATAGCCAACTAAGCAAAGGAACTAAGTGCTTACTCAGGAGGGCTTGATTAGGCCAAGATCACAGTTCTAGTCACACGTTTTGCTCAACAGTTGTATAATACATGTGCACTGCACAGTGTAGGAACATAGGAAGTCACCTTATAATGAGTCAGAGACTATTAGTCCATCTAGCTCAAGCACGAGTCTCTTTCAGTCCTACATGGAGGTAGAGATGTATACGGAACCCTTTATGGGCCCCCAAACTGGTTCAAACAACCGGCGGTTCTGCCGGTTCAAAGGCAGGGGGGGTTGACTTTAAGGGCAGGGGAGGGTGCACTTACCCCTCCCCCCGCTTTCCCCCAGCCGGCGCTCCATCTGCAAAGGGACTGTCAGGGCAGCATCGTACCTCCCTGCTGCCCCGTTGCCTCCTCGGTCCTTACGTCACCGGAAGTACCCAAAGTGCCAGTGTGAGTGTGACATGTGAGCGTGATGTGCGCATGCCGATGTACACAGGCACATCGGGTACTTCCAGTGATGTAGGGACCAAGGAGGCAACGGAACGGCAGGGAGGCATGTTGCTGCCCTGACAGTCTCTTTGCAAACGGAGTGCCAGCGAGGGAGAAGTGGAGGGAGGGTTGTGCGCCCTCCCCCACCGTTAAAGACAACCTCCCTGCCTTCGAACTTCCCCCACCTGGTTCCGTGAACATCCCTACTTGGAGATGCTGGCAGGGACTGAACCTGGGACCTTCTGCATGCAAGCATGCAGATGCTCTTCCACTAAGTGTTCTTATAACGCTCATAGGTAGTCACCCATCCAAATGCAAATCAAGGCAGACCCTGCTTAGTCATGCTCACTACCACAAGACCAGCACTCCTCCTCCTTGTGTACACAAGCACAGATCTGTACTTAAGTACAATTATCCACATATTATGTTGAACACAAATACAGCAGTATACTTCCTATCTGTACCATGCATTTGAGAGGCCTGTATCGAGATTCACTTTTAAAATGAACACAGGTACAGTCATTCACACAAAGTGTACAGTGTACAGACATCATGTACAACATATCTGTAGGGTTCGTGTTTTTATTACCAGGCCTCAATCTCAGACCGTGAAGTTGTTTTAGAGTACCTCTGAACGTATGTGGAGTGTTTGTCTCAAACAAATAAATAAGCCTTTGTAGTGACCAGCCTCTGATCAGCCCCTCCTCTCCCTTAAACAGTTAACTGGAAGTGAACCCTATCCTGACTGACAGGCTGGTGAACCCCAGGGATCAGCCAATCAACACACCAGGTGGGTGGACCTAGAGAGTAGTTGGGAGGAAGAGAAGAGTTTCTTTGTTAGAGAAGCTAGGCTGGAGGAGAGAGGAGCACGGGCGGAAAGGCTTAGTGAGGAGCAATGGAGTTTTGCTCCTTCATGTTCAAAAGCTAGCCTGGAGATTTCTCTCATGGTGGGGTGGGGGTGCAAAATCCCTCCTCTAGCTGTGAGAAGTCCCATGTAGGCTGCTACCATCCACTTTTTAATAGGAGCAGATTCACCCTCCCAAGGGAGTATTCTGGGAGGGTAAAGTGGGAAAACCTTCCCTACAAGAAATGCTTGAGCAGCCTTAGATCGCTTGAGCAGTCTTGAGCAGGAGTGGGTGACCAGGGCAGGTCACAGTAAGGAGTGACACTCTTTAACAACAACAAGGATTTATTAATGATTGGATGGTAAGAAAGACTATACATCACAATCACTACTTCTATTCAAGTAAAACCCTTCCCCAAGAACTACAAGAGCCATGCAGTCAGATCCAAGCACTTAAACAAAAATAAATTCCCTGCCGCGTCCAGCTAAAATGGTCCCTATCCTTCCAACTTACTTCCAGGTAAGGAATGTCCAGTTGATTCCCAGCCCAAGGCTGTTAGTCTCCCTTTGTCTTAAATTTATTGTGGCTGGGGATGATGGGAGTTGTAGTTCAACAACAGCTGGAGGGCCATGTTTGCCCACTCCGGGTCTAGAACAAGCTCTGGTATCCAGGTCTTGAACCTCGGGTGTTTGGTGAGTCATTCAGCCTCCCGCTCTAACTTCTGTGATTGCAGGCAGTGAGCCGGGTCTCACGATCAGTGAGACCCAGTTTCTGAAGCAGAGTGGGGAGAGTGGGCTAAGCCCGCACTTCCGGCTTATGATCAGAGCGGGAGCCCTGGGTGGCCAGATAGGCCGCCCACACGACTGCTGGCTCCATGACAAAGCCAGCGGGGGCTGGGGAGCTGTGTGGCCCCCGGAAGTTCCAGTAAGCCTTGTGCAAGCACTCAGGGCATACTGGGGAGACCCCCGGAGCCGGGAGGTGACTTTTCGCTTCCCCTCTGGGGGTCTACTCGTGAGTAGCCGTGGCACGGAGCCACACCACGGCTACTCACCATTGGGAAGCCCAGGTTTGCGGAGTGCTCACTCTGCAAACCCAGGCTTAGGGGAGGGCTACAAAAGCGGGCTAGCCGCTTGTAAGCCACCGTGGTTTACACGAGTAACAAAAATCGGGCTAGGCTCTCTTAGCCCGATTTTTGCTGCTCGTGAGAATAGCCCCAGCATCTCTTGGCCCAGAGACTTTCCCGGCAATCTTCACAGCTTTAATGAATATAAACATGCTTTTCTTTTTTTAAAGGCAAGGATTCCATATCCACAATTCCATGTATGTGGAAAATTTAAGCCCTATCTTCTTATAAGTTCTCCACAAGGCCTATTTTTAAAGAAACCTATATTATTATTTACTACTAGTATTTTTAAGCCCGTTAAATAACGGGCGCTAGTAGGGGCGGGCCGGACGCGCTGTCGCTGCCTCTGGCCTTTGTGCGGGCTGGCCGGACCCGCCGCCGCCTCTGGCCTCCCAGCCGGGCGGAGAGTTCCGCCGCTGCCGCAAAGAGTGCCACCTGCTGACGCTGCCTCTGGCCTCCCGGACGGGGGAGAGTTCCGCTGCCACCCAGAATGCCACCCGCCTGGTGCCGGTGGTCGTGTCTCCCTCGGCGTGTTCTGGGCATGTGCTGTGCGCATGCCCAGAACAGCCGAGGCAGACACGGACGCACGCCAAGCACTTTATTATATAGGATTATGCACCTCTCTACTATCAACTACTAACCTTCTCCCTGTCTTTCCATTTTTCTAGATCATATCAGTGCATAGTACTCTAGATGATACCAAACTCTTTCGGGTAGTGAATCCAAAACGGAGTTGTGAGGAGCTCCAAAAGGATCTCTCCAAACTGGGGGAGTGAGCGACAAAGTGGCAAATGCAGTTCAATGTTGGCAAGTGTAAAGTGATGCACATTGGGATGAAAAACCCCAACTTCAAGTATATGCTGATGGGATTTGAGCTGTCGGAGACTGACCAGGAGAGGGATCTTGGGATCGTGGTGGACAGCTTGTTGAAAGTGTCAACTCAATGTGCGGCAGCTGTGAAAAAGGCCAATTCCATGCTAGTGATCATTAGGAAGGGGACTGAAAATAAAACTGCTAATATTATACAAAATTATCTTATACAAAACTCTTATACAAAACTATGGTATGGCCACACCTGGAGTACTGTGTACAATTCTGGTCACCACATCTAAAAAAGGACATTGTAGAACTAGAAAAAGTGCAGAAGAGGGCAACCAAGATGATCAGGGGCCTAGAGCACCTTTCTTATGAGGCAAGGCTACAACACCTGGGGCTATTTAGTTTAGAAAAAAGACGACTGCGGGGAGACATGGTAGAAGTCTATAAAATCATGCATGGTGTGGAGAAAGTGGATAGAGAGAAATTCTTTTCCCTCTCACATAACACTAGAACCAGGGGTCATCCCATGAAATTGATTACCAGGAAATCTAGGATCAATGAAAGGAAGTACCTTTTCACACAATGCATAATTCTCTGCCACGAGATGTGGTGACAGCCAACAACCTGGATGGCTTTAAGAGCGGTTTGGCTAATTTCATGAAGGAGAGGTCTATCATCGGCTACTAGTTGGATGGCTAAAGGACACCTCCAGCCTTCAAGGCAGGATGCCTCTGAGTACCAGTTGCAGAGGAGTAACAGCAGGAGAGAGAGCATGCCCTCAACTCCTGCCTGTGGCTTCCAGCGGCATCTGGTGGGCCACTGTGTGAAACAGGATGCTGGACTAGATGGGCCTTCTTGGGCCTGATCCAGCAGGGCTGTTCTCATGTACTCAGCCCCACAGACCAGGAAATAAGGAAAGGGTTAAAGAAATATGCAGGCCCATCACATCCCCCCACCCCACCCTTCTTTCCACTGACTGGGTTTAAATGAGCATTTAATGTGACTTTAATATGGCTGTTTCAGTATCGATTGTTAGAAGGGAAGCCCCCTTTCTGAAATATGAACAAGCCAGAGAGAAACAAACCTGACACACAATTAGTGCTAAATTACTTGGGCCCTGGCGGTTTTTGAGTACATCCTGATTAAATCTGGAAACTCATGAAGAAAGGGGCAAACTCCAGACAGACACCTGCATGCCAGGAAAAAGGCTTTCTGATGGCAGTGACATCGTGTCGGGAAGTAGGTGTGCAGGAGATGGAGGAGCCTAATCAAGGGGATTAGAGGCACAGGTGTAAGGCCTAGGAGGGGAAAGTGAGCAAGTAACGAATATAGGCGTATATGCGTCAGCTGGGGTGGTCGGTCGGTACCATCTCAGGGGACGAATGTGTATTGTGATTTTTGACAAGCCCTATATCCCTAGAGATGGAAAAGAGGCAACTGCATGGCAAGAAGACTTTCAGCTTTCAGTGTATTATTCTGCTTTTATCGTCCTGACCATTGAGGCTACAGCGGCTCAGTTTAAAATGGTGTTTTAAAAACTTTTAGAAGCTTTTAAAACACAAAAACAACTATAACATTTTATCATTGTCAGAGGAATGGAAATGAAAACTGGCAGGAATGTCCTCCCACGATTACTCCATGGAGAGAGTACAACCGTTTGTTCATTGTTACCCTAATCCTCCCCTACCCCTTTCCTCTGTGCAAAAATGACTGCAATTTTACTGTAATCGTTGGGAGCGGGGTAGGGATAACAGACGGGGGTAGGGATGACAGACAGAAAGCTGTTGCCAAAATTCACTATAAGCATTCATCCCCTGAGATGGTACTGATGGCCAAAATTTGTGGGCATGACTCATGGAGCTCAATTCATGACCAATGGATTGCACTCCATTGATTCCATTGAGTTAATCCATGACTATCTCAAGACCAATGGACCACAGCATGTTGATGGAATAGTGGCAGGCCTGGCGAATGATTGGTTGTTCCCCGGTGGAAGTGGATTGGCCTTCTGGCTGCACTAGGAAAAAAGGGCAGCAAAAGCCATTGTCATCAGGCTGCAGCAGAGGGTGTGGCTAGCAGCAAGGCCTCTCCACTGGCCTGAGGAGGACCAAGTATCTTCTTAACCTTCCCCTCTGGCAACTCCACCCACCTTTTACCATTTGTTTGATTTTTTTTTAAAGATTGTGAGCCGTTTTGGGACAGGATTCTTAATTCTAAAGAATGCTGTCAGCCACTCTGAGCCTTTCAGGAAGAGCAGGGTATAAATATAACACAAACAAACAAACAGGAAAAGGGTGGAAATGCCAAGGAGATGAAGACTGTTACTTACTGAGAGATGAAGGGGTCTCCAAGATCCATTCACAGACTTGTAAAATCTTCTGGGATCTCCATAAAAATTAAGCAAAAAAATGTGTGTGCGTGTGCACATGTGTTTTAAAAAATGCAAACAACTGGGAGAAAAAGAAACCCACACGAAAAAGAAAGAGGGGGGGATCGAGGTCAATGCCGAGTCTTCAGTCTTCATCACTGAGTTTTCATTTGAGTTCACAGATTAGACGGTTCCCCCCCTCCCCCCTCCAAAAAAAATTCCCCTTTCCTGTGGCCATTCCTGTTTGCTGTCCATTGCCTTCTAGTGTGTTTCTCATACACATGCTGTGGGCAGGGTGGGGGCAGGGGGATCACGGGGAGCCCACGCACCCTCTTGTACTCCGCCTGGGTGGTGGCCATGATCATTCGATTGTCTTTCTGCTAGACTGTGGGGTGGAAGGAGGGCCGACAACAAAGTCCAGTTCAAAAAAACTGTCTCCATGCCATTCTCAAAGAAAGTGAGTTTATTTTTTTTAAATATATTTTCTTTTTTTTGTTAAAAAAAGGGTTTTTATCTCTCTCCTTTCCCCCTCTTTTCCTTTTCCTTTTTAAAGAAATAAACAAAACAAAAGAACCAAAACAAACAAACAACAACAAAAGAAAAAGAGATCAGTTTTTGATTTCCATTAAATACAGAACTCGAAAAGTGTTCCAGAAAAAGTGCTGGCTAAAGTAGCTCTGAAAGAAAAGAGAAAAACAAGAAAGAGACACAGATCAAAACACAGTCCATTTTGTCCAAACTGGGGATTCATTCTGGAGCATGGCAACCAGCTTTTTTAGCTTTTTAGAATCCCCTGGTTTGGTAGCTTCTTAACCGATCAAGCCAAGGGTTCTCAAACTTGGGTTCCCAGATACTAGGCTTGTTCATATGATCATTAACTGAGTAGGAAAAGTGTGTGCACTTCCAATTTTTGATTGTCTTTGAGGGAAAAACAAGGTAGGAGGCACCAACAGTGATCAGCAGCTAGTCTCCCACTGGATAGGCTGCCTTCGTCCTACAAAGCAGATCTACCCAGTTGATAAATGAGGTAGGACAAAAAGTCTTCCTACCTAGTGGGAAAAATCTCTAGAGTCCTGGGCTGACGTCTGCTAGCCTTTAGAGGCACAGTTCTGGGGATAACCTATTCTGCCTTAAATAACATGTATCCAACTTATTTTATAGGCCAATTTCCTCCCTATCACAACTCCCTAAGATTGCCCCCCAAACATCCCGTTAATTATATCCTCTGTGCCCTCTGATTGAACTTTAAGAGCTTGTAGAAAGGCTACTTCCATTTATGAAACTTCCTTTCTCTGCAGGTTCACCAGAACCCTAATCTAAGCATATATTAGAAACAGCAGTTGACTCTTCAGGTTTTGGGGAGAGAGTGCGCTGGTGGCTGGGATCATGTACAGCTTACAGCTCTGATATTTTATTGATGGGGCTGTAGCTCAGTAGCAGGGCATCTGCCTTGCATGAAGAAGGCCCCAGGTTCAATTCCGGGCAGCATTTTCAGGTAGGGCTGGGAAAGTATCCTGCCTGAAACCTTGAAGAGTTGCTGCCAGTAAGTACCGACTCGGAATAAGGGAGGCTACCTATGCTTCTATGGTTTCCTAGTTTTCAGACTCACAAGTTAGAGCAAAAGATGAGTCCCTGAGTTTCCACCCCAGAGTGATCTTTCAAGGATCTGGCCAACCTGGGCTTGGAAACACAGAGAACAATATTTGGCTATAAGATGTGAGGCAAATTAGTTAACACATCCGAAGCCTCTGCATCAGATGCAGAATACATCAGATGCAGATGTCCACTTACCTTTGCCTGCAGCTGCGACTTGCAGTTAAGTCCTCACCCTTGCTAGGAACTGCTAGCAAAATCGACAGCCTTTTCTGAAGGCAATGTGAACCTCACCCTGCCAACTGGACTTTAGGACTTCAAAGCTAGCTTTCTCTTCTCACAAGGCACCCTGCTTTTGACATTAGGATGCACTAATAAAAATCAAATAACTAAATAACTAAATAAAGTAGTGATGTGGGTAGTGGCCTGTGGCTCGATTTTTGGGCGGCTTCCAGCTCCACTAGCCTTTGTCTGCCTACCTCCCTGTCACCGGCGGTGGCAAACAGCCAGCAAGTGAGCTAATGACATCATTGCCCGCCATGTGTTTCTAGGCTGTGACATCATTAGCCTGTGTGTCAGCTCTTTGCTGCTAGTGGCAACAATGGCAGAGGGAGGCGGCTCTGGAGGCAGTTAACATGTGGCTCTCCAGTCTTGGCTTGGGATGTACACAAACAGTTCATGTTCTCCCCAGAGCAGAACAGTTCATGGACTCTTTTACTTTAAAAGAGCAAGTAAGGAGATCCTTACCGGCTCCCCCTGCCTTGTTTGGTTTTTCAAGAGACACAGGGGGCCCCAGCGCTGCTTCCTGCAGCCCCAATCGGCGTTGGCATGCACATGACCGGGGCACATGTGCGCCAACCATTTGCATCATATGCTGACCACACCAGTGGCCGACGCACATATTCCCTGGACATGGGCATGCCCACACTGATCGGGGCTGCAGGAAGCAGTGCTGCAGCCCCATGTGTGTACCGGCTCTTTAAAAGACACCCCCACCCACTGAGTCAGTTTGAATGCCAGCGTTGGAGCCAGTTTGGTTTCGGTTTGGTTTTTGGTTGGAGCCAGTTTGGTTCGGAGCTTTTGGAAGCGCCGAACTGGCTCGGGCGCATCCCTAGTCCTGGCCTCATTGGGCGGCCCGTGTTCATGGCACATAGTCGCCCAGTGATTGATTCGCCCCCATCATGATGTGCCAAGAAGCCTGAAGCTGGAGTGACGACAGGGCACGCGACAAATCCAAAAAGCCCTCTCCCCAAAGTGTGCTGCTCCCCTCCCAGCTTTTTCTGTGGCACCTACCCTGAAACAAAACCTCGTTGTCCGGTTGGCACTTCAGATGACACTACAATGAGGTGACTGTGAATGTGTCCTCGGGGTGTTGCTCTAGCACTGGACCCAAAAACCCGCTCTTCTGGGCTGCGGCCATGATGGGGTGCCCTTGGGGTGCAAAGCTGGGGTACCTGTAGTTGTCCTGCAGCGGCAGCATAGAGTCTCTCGGGACTGGGGAGATATTCAAGTCATTCATCAAAGGGCAAATGTAGGCCCCTCGGTGGTGAGCCCTCGCCATGTCCATGGGCTCCTTCTCGGGCTTGGAAGGGTTGGTGCTGGGGGGGCTGGCCAGGTGGGGGTTGAGGCAGGAGGCATCCGGGCTCCTCCCCATGAAGTCCACCAGCATCCCCACCCCAGCCTTGTTGTCATAAGGAGGGCTGCGGGTGCTGGAGGTGGGAGAGTACCAATAGCCAGGGTTTTTGCAGCTGGGGGAGTCATAGTGGGGCTGAGACATGGGCAGGTCCCGGCAGGCCATGTGCGCTGCCGAGTGGCCCATGCTGCCAGCTGCTTGCATGCTGTGTTTGAGGGAGTCACAGGCGGGAAGCTTCCGGATGTCGCTGGGCCGCAAGTCCTCCTTAAAGGCCAGTGTGGGGGAGCAGTTTGGGGAGAAGGCTTTCTGCAAGCCGGCTTCAAACACAGTCTGCTGAGGGGGCGGGGCAGCAAGCTGGTGGGGCAGAGTGGGGAAATGCTTGCTCTCCAGGTCGGCCTGCCCCAGGCCAGGGGAGTCACTCTGGAACCCTTGCCCAAAGGTGCCATCAGATGGGGTGGAGGGATTCATGGAGTAGGGCCCAGCGTAGTCACAGGGGTCTCGTTCGCTCAGCCCAAAGCCCCGGGACTGGGAGGGCAGGGGGGACATGCTGCTGTCGCCACTGTAGTAGTCCAGGCCTAGATCCGTACTGTCTTGGAACAGGGGGTTGACAGGCTGGGACTTGGTAGGGAACTTGGTTTTCCCGGTGCCTCTCTCCTTCTTGGAGGCACAAGCTCCCCGGGAGCCCCGTGGCTGCCGGGCCCCCGTGCCCCGCTTGGAGGGATAGGCGGCAGTCGAGAAATTCAAGTGGGCGGCATCAAATATGTCCACTTTCTTCCGCCTGCCACGGCCTGGCTTCGAGCTGCTCTGAAACAAGACGCTCTGGTTCCAGTTGTAACCTGGGGCTGCAGACGACTCGTTCCAGTCCATCATCAGCTTCTCCAGGCTCGAGAGGCTGGACTGGCCCTCGCTGGATGAGGCCTCGCTGTTGGCCCTCCTGTAGCCAGCTGGTTGGTTGAACTGGGTGCTGTCTGAGGAAGATTCGGAGAAGGTCTCCGAGACGGTCTGTTGCTTGGCCTTCTGGGGTGTGTAGTTGGAGATATCCAGGATGACATTGGGTTCGTTGATATGGCAGTCAAAGCCCGGGTTGTATAGCTGGCTGAAGGCCTCAGAGTTCCAGTCCAGGCTGCCATAAGCTTGCCGGAAAGCCCACTGGGAGGCACTGGGGAACTGCCGACAGTTCTCAGGGGAGGGCTGAAAGGAGGCTGAACCTTTGGGGACCATATAGCCCCCTGGAGACACAGTGCTTGCGCGGCTGTCACACCTCATGGGTGTGTGGGAGGAACTGGAGAACTGGCTGGGGTCTGAGCTGTTGAAGAAGGCCGCCTTACTCAGTGGCAAGCTGGGCCCCGAAGCCTGCTGGGCATAGCTGGCACTGTGGGCACTGCTCGGTGAGGAGGGCAGACTGCTGCCACTGCCGTAGGTGAAGCTGCAGTCCTTGTTGTTGGGGCAGTCCTGTGTGGGGTGGTAGGGCTTCCCTTGCTGGAATAAGCTCGAGGGGGTCACGTTCTGCCCTCCGCTGCTGCTGTAGCTGCTATACTGTGCATAGCTGGAGGCCGCTGTGGAATGAGCCGTGGGTGACCTGGACACAGCCGAGAGTGGGGCCAGCTTCTGGAAGGTGTCTGTGCCACAGCACTCGGAAGCGGCCTGGGACATGCTGTATCCTGTGGCTCTGCTGGGAGGGAATGACTGCCGGTTTGGCATGACCGTGTGGAAGGGTGCCTCAGTAGTAGCAGTGGTGGTGGAGGAGGAGGGTGTCACTTTGCCACCGCGGCTTGGATAAGACGCCATGCCTCTCTGGGTAGCAATGGCGTTGGGAGGGGCTGTGTAGGTGGTGGTGGATTTGCGCGACTCGGAACGCGTGTTTGAGAGGGCAAAGTCCAGCAGATCAGAGGAATCGTCTGAGTCCAACAGGGAGCGGAAGTAGCCTGTGAACAGGCTGTGTCTCTCCTGGCTTAGCTCCGACTGTGAAGACGGATTGCTCCCACCATAGAAACCAGCCCTGCTGGAGGAACTCGTCTCCAGTGCCGAAGAGTGGAAGGTCCGAGAATCAGCACCTTGATAACTGCAGTTCCTGTTGGCTTGGCTGGAGAGGTGTCCATGATGGGACATCCAAGGGCTCTCCTTTTCTCCACCCCATTCAGAGGCCCCGTCGTTAAAATTCTGACTAGGGTTCTGCTCTGGGAAGAGCACTCCATTCTTGCGAGACCGCCTCTTCCTTTTGGGCTTGTCCATGGAGTCTGGCTCTGGCCGGCCCCTTTTCCGCGGGTGAACAGGGTCAGTGTGCATGGCAGTGACTGGGCTCGCCTTTTTCTTCTTGCCAATGCCTTCAAAGAAATCGCTAAAGGAGCAGCGAGAGGAGCGGGCAGAGTGGCCCCCTCCCCGCCCAAAGCCACCTCCTTTGCCGCCACGTCTGCGGAAGCCCTGGACCCTGTGCAAGAAGTGGGAGATGCTTTGTGTGTCAGGGGCCTGGTGGATGGAGTCTGGCTCGCTTGGAGTCCAGCAGCGTGGTGGGGAGCAACGGGCTGAGCACTGGCTCTGGCGGTTCAGAAAGGCCAGCTTTGCCAACACATCCGAGTAATCAGCTTTACTGTCATTGGTGTCAGCCACATAAGAAGGTTGTGGCGAGGCTAGTTTCTGTTTCCTCCGCCTCCGTTTCTTCACCTCTGTGGTGGGCTCCTTGGGTTTGCAAGGCCCCAGCATCAGGTTTTTGGGGGGCCTCCCTCGTTTGCGCTTCAGGATAATCGGCATCTCGCCTGGAGGGAAGACCACCACCACATTGCGGCCGTTGTTCTTCATCTTCAACAGCGGAGTGGGCTCTGTCGTGGTGCAAGTTGACAACTCTTTGCCTTCTAGGTTCAAGTTGCTGTTGAGGGAGGACACTTTGTATGTCGTCTTGTTCCTCCTCCCGAGGGAGACCGGGATCTTGGCCATCTTCACTACCATCCTGCGCGCCCCACGGCACTTGGGCTTTTGGACCGGCAGACTGGCAGCGACCTTCTGGCTGTCTTCAGGCTCCAGAGTGGGGATGATGGGATCCACCACGTTGTCTGTCGTAGCAACAGCTGCCATTGGCACACTGGCTTCCTCTGGCTGTGGCATAACCATCTCCACGGGCACAGCCATGGGGAGGATTCTCGTCTCAGCTACAATTTCTGCCCGTCGCCCCCGGCCTCCCCTCCGCCGGCGGCAGAGAATCTTTGGTTTATCTGTTCTACGCAGAGCATATTTCCTGTGGTCATCCCTTCCCCGCCCTGCTCCTCGCCGTACCACTCCTCTCAGGGAGCAGCCTCCGAGGCGGGATTGGGGCGGTAGCGGGTGTGCTCCTAGGGGCTCCTCTGCCCCCAGCTGGGGTTGGGAGTCCAGCAACTTGGGCAGGGGACTTAGCAGCTGGGTCTCTGGATCCAGAAGCTGGGCTTGGGAGTCAAGCAATGGGTGATCCAGAGCCCCTAAAGACTGAAGCCCTAGTGGCTCCGAAAGGGGTTCCAGGGATTGGAGCGAGAGTGAGTCAGACAAAGGCTCCAGAGTCTGCAGCTCCAGAGGTTCTAGCGTCTGTAGCCCCGGCGGTGCCGGCAGCGGCTCGACAGTCTGCAGGGCCAGGGGTTCTGGAGGAGGCTCTAGAGACTTGGAGTCGACCAGCTGAGGCTGGTGTTCTAGAGACTGCGAGCCAATGAACTGGGACCTGGAATCTAGCCCTTGCATCAACTGGGGGTGGGATTCTGGAGGTTGATGATCTAGCAGCTGGGGCCCTGGGCACGCAAGAGAAGCCAGTTCACTTAGGATATCCGTGTCGGCCAATTCGGTATAATCTGTAGTGTCGGACTCCGAGCTGCTGGCTTCGTCGACGCTGCTGGGAGCCTTCAAAGCAGGACTGCCCTGGGAAGCTGGATACTGGGCACCTTCACTGCTGCTCTCTGGCTCTCCCATGCAGAGGCTGGGCCGGGTTTGCTTGGACAGCTCGGCTTTGGTGCTGCCCTGTGTCGCCAGCTCATCAGGGCTGCGTATGCTGTTGGCCAGCAGCGGGGAAGAGTAGAAGCTATACTGCAGGCCCTGATCCCTGCCTTCTTCGCTGAGTGGCGGGTGGCTGTTGAGCTGTAGGCTGCTGCAGTCCAGGTGAACACCGCAACTCTTCAGGTCCTGGGAGAGGCGGTTGATATCCTTCATGATGTCGATGAGCTGCACCACAGGGTAGAGGTTGATGCGGCCATTGCCGCACTTGCTTTTCAGGAGAGAGATGATGTTGTCAATGTTGCACCGGCCAGAGGCCAGAGTGGCATTGGAGAAGGTCTTGGCGGCTCTGTCTTGTGTAGCTGTCTCGTCCAGCCCCCGGGCATCACCAGGGCACCCCAGAGCGTTGGCTGGTGGCAGGTCTTCCATCTTGGGGCTGCCCTGGGCATGAAGGCTCTTGAATCGGTCAGCTGTCTCGGCATGACGAAGTAATCCCGACTTGTGCTCTGGACCTAATCCTGAGCAGGAACCTTCTGGAAAGCCAAGCATGCTGAATGACAAGGCTTTCTCTGCTAGAGATGCTGATGCCTTCTGGCCCAGGTGCCCGGCCTGGTAGAACTTTGGCTCGCAGGAGTAATCAGAAGAGCTGCGAATGGTGCCTCCTGATGGGACTGGGGGTCCCTGGGATTTGAGGCGCTTCCTCAGTTCATCTTCACCAACATGCCTCTTGGCAGAGCAGTTGCTGGGGTGGGCATCTGCAAAGGTAGAAGCCGGACCTGGGAAAGGCAAATAAGAGATGTTAGGATTTCCCCTGGCTGCTGGGTAGCACACAACGGGCAGAGAGATGACAACACCCACTTCTAGGCTCTTAAGCAGTGTTCCCTGAGAATGTTGTTGACGACAACTCCCATAATTCCCAGCTGTAATGGCCATTGCAGCTTGGAATTGTGAGAGTTGCAGTCAACAACACTGGAGAAGCCCTGTTACAGGGAACACTGCTTTTAAGTCTTATGTGTGTTTCCATGGGGCAATATCTTATACTGGAATGTCACGTTACATATGACACAGGGATGCTGCCAAAAATGATACCCCTGAGTCCAGTTCTTCTCCTTTTCCCCATTACATGTAGGAATGCGTACACTATGTTGCATCTTCATCCCATGATGCATTTCCCTGGCCCTACTATATAGAATTGTCTCTGCTGTCAGGGGATAGGTCTGTAGCTCAATGGTAGAGGATCTGCTTTGCATGCAGAAGGTGCCTGGTTCAATCCCTGGCAGCATCTCCAGGTAGGTCTGGGACTGACCCCTGCCTGAAATCTTGGAGAGCCACTGCCCTTCGTTGTAAATAATACTGAGCTATTTGGACCAAGGGATTGACTCAGTCAAAGGCAACTTCCTGTCTTACTATGGAGCCAGATGATAGCCATTTTGCTCTCTCCTCCTGTATCTTCCCCGCTTTAAAATAGCTGGAAGTGGGGGTGGGGGGAACCTAAGCTAAAGGCTCATTACATGATGGAGTGTTGCTGTTGATAAGAGGTGCAGGTAGCCTTGCTTGTGTGCAACCCTAAAAAACAAAACATGGCTAGATGAGTCTCTCTATCCAGAGGTGGTACAGAGGTGGTACAGCTGGGGAAAAGATAGCCTCTGCAGAATTAAACAAAATAACAATATCACACAATGGTGCAGGCATGGTGGGCAAGTTACACTGCTGCTCACTGTCACTGCCCATGCCATGTACACAATCACATTTCAAAAAATGAACCCAACACAGCAACAGGACTGTGCCAGAGAGAATAACTGTGTTTCCCTCAGGAACAAAATCATGCCATTTTGAGGGCTGGGCAAAGGTGATCTCTCTCCACCCAAGAAATGCACCCTGTGCAGACTGAGCACAATGCAGGAGAGCCAAATGTGTATCTGCTGCGCAATAAATTGACTGCATGGAAAGGCCCCGAAGCTACCTCAACCCTCGCTGGTCTCGTTGTGGAGAAGGAGAGGGAGGGAAATACAGCCGACAGTGCACAACTCACCTTCTGTTTTGCTGCTCCGGCTGTTACACTTGAGTTCTCTGTGGAAAAGAAAAGAGAGGGAGGTTAGCCTGGGGAAGCGAGCTGCCCTCTGCAGACCTTCCCGCCAGTGCTCCTCGGTGTAGTCTTTGAAGAACACGCCAAGCTGGTTCTGCCTCAGGGTCACCCTATCTGCACTGAAAGCACAGTTGCTTGGGTATACACATTGCCCCTTGGGTTTCTGCTGCCCCACTTTTGCTCAGTCAAGAGGGAAGGGGTGGGGGGACGTGATTTTATTGGTTTTTGTTTATTCTATCAATGACTACTAATCCTGATGGCTATAGGCTGCCATCAAGTTCAGAGGCAGGACGCCTCCAAATATAGTAGAGAAGCAATGGCAGGAGACGGGGTATCCTTCTTGCATGACTTGCTTGTGGGATTCCCAGAGGCATCTGGGAGGAGAGCTGGTCTTGTGGTAGCAAGAATGAATTGTCTCCTTTGCTAAACTGCATATGAGTGGGAGACTAGAAGTGTGAACAGGATAAGATAATCTCCTTAGGGGATGGGGCTGCTCTGGAAAGAGCAGAAAGTTCCAAGTTCCCTCCCTGGCAGCATCAGAGATTCAATATGCAGATAGGGAGGAGGAGCCTGTGAGAGCAGAAGCACCCTGGTGATTGGGCAGTGGGGATTCCGTATGCAGATAACGAGAAGGAGCATGTGATGCTTAAGGTCAGTTGGGACGCAACTGTTACTGGTTGGAAGATGTGCTTGATTGTAGAGGAGAGAAGAATCTCTCTCTATAAAAGGAAAGTGGACAGGGGTCTGCGAAGAGAGGGATCGTGAGGGAGGAAAGAGCCCCTTTAGGAAAAGGAGGCTGTCTTTGTGTGAATTAGATGAGGAAACAAGACGACCAAGATCTGTTAATTCAGGAAGGGGGGGGAGAGAGAGAGGGAGGGGAAGCAAGACAGAGGGGAAGAGCGAGCGGAGGAGAGGGGAAGAGAGAAAGAAGGAAGGGTGAGGGATGGGCCCAGGATAGGCCCAGGCCTATCGGCTGCATGAGGGGAACGAGCGACCATGGCATCAGTGAGGAAGGGCCTGATCAACCGCTGCTGCTGCTCCTGCAGGGAGGAGCGGGACTTGGGTGAGGAGGTCACTGGGGTTAGGGGGCTGCGGCCTGGCCAGTTGGGGCAAGCAAGAGGGGTGAGGTGGATGGAGCAAAGGGAGGGAGGAGGAGGAGCAGGAGGTGAGGGTGGAGTGATCTCATGTGAGGGTGGAGAGATCTCTGAGGTGAGGGGTGAGGTGGATGGAGCAAAGGGAGGGAGGAGAAGGAGCAGGAGGTGAGGGTGGAGTGATCTCATGTGAGGGTGGAGAGATCTCTGAGGTGAGGGGTGAGGTGGATGGAGCAAAGGGAGGGAGCAGGAGGAGCAGGAGCGCGGCTCAGGTGAGGGTGGAGAGATCTCTGAGGTGAGGGGGGCTGTGGCGGGGGTGAGGGGAGCAATCAAGTACTAGCACACAGATGCTCTGTGTAGGTTGAGCTAGTTTTATTTATCACATTTATACACTGCCTGCAACCTGAGTCTCAAGGTGGTTCACAGTCAAATCAAGACAATGCATAAGTTAAAAACAGTTGAAAACAAATAACAGACTCAATTTAAAAGAAATAAAAACAAGACAGGCGCAATGATTATTCAAGAAACCAGGACTCCTGCCTCAAGTAGTGAACACGTAGGACAGGCTCCGGGCAGCCACACCCAGATCTAGACTTGGAAGGGATCTTGTTCAACTCAGCAAGTTTCGAGAGTCCGGGAGCTCAGTAGTTGAGCTCAGTGGGAGGACAGCTGGTCTCACAGTAGCAAGAATGAACTGCCCCTTTTGCTAATCAGAGTCTGCCCTGGTTTACATTAGGATGGGTGACCACATGTGAGCAATGTCTGCTGCAAGACATTTCCCTTAAGGAATGGGGCTGTAGCTCAGTAACAGAGCATCTTCTTTCAAACAGTAGGGCCCAGGTTCACTTCCTGGCATCTCTAAGTAGGCCTGGGAGAGACTCCTGCCTGAAAACTTGGAGAGTGGCTGCCAGTCAGTGTAGACAATACTGAGCTAGATAGGCCAATGGTCTGGCTCAGTACAGGGCAGCTTCCTATGTTCCTAACTGCAGAAGCAGAGGCCTGAAACAGAGCAAACAGAAGACCAAGTTCCGGGTATTTATACCACACTTGGACGATCCATATTTCCATTGGCTTCATATTGCCACCCATCCACAAGAGCTAATGTTGCATGCCCCTTCTACATCTGAAGATAGCTCTGAGATGCAGCTTTGTGTCACTTGTTAGGCTAGGCTGAAATCTTGGTTCATGAAGTTTGCAGTTCAAATACAGAACACATATTATGTATGTTCTCTCTAGTTTGGCAATCACCACTACTGAGGTTCTACTTGGTCCCTGCCCCTTTTTACCTGCCAGTATTTAGAAGAGGGGTTCTCAAATCTGTGTCCCTAGATGTTGCTGGATGACATCTCCCACCATCCCTAGCCACAATGCCCTTCGATTTACGATGTGATGATGTAGACCCAAGTTTGAGGATCTCACACCTTGACTGAGGGGAAAGCGGCATCAAGTTCACAACGCATCCTCCTCCAGGTGCTATGGGGCATATATATGTCTCTAATTCAGAGTAAGATACAGGGCTGGTTCTCATGGTCAAAAGGAAATGGGAGGGGCATCAAACTAAGATTGCTGAGCCCTGCACGCTCCTAATAACAGATTGTGTGGGAGCGGAAAAGACTGGGGAGAAGACCAGAAAGTGATCAGGTGCACGTTGGAATTGTAGTTTGGCAGCACGGGCAGCGGACTTCCTCCAGCTAACATCAAATGTAAGATTATCATTGTTTGCTTCCCACGCTGCCAACTATGATTCTACCTTGCATACGATCACTTTTCACTCATACACGATCAGGTTTCAAAAATGTACAGGACTCGGCGATGTTAGCTTGATCCCTCCAACTTCCTTTTGACTGTGAGAACCAGCCCATTACATAAAAGGAGAATGCTGAAACAGAAGGTCATGGGCCCAGTACTTCAATATCCCAGGAAGTGCACACAATTATTTTAAAAAGGTAATTCAGTCATGGTAACACCAGCAGCTTAGAAACTTTGGAACTTGAAGTTCTCATGAAAAGGATTCTGATTATTGTCTCATCTGGGAACGATACACAGACAGTTATGGTTGTCCCACCATAGGAACATAGGAAGCTGCCATATACAGAGTCAGGCCATTGGTACATATAGTTCAGTATTGTCTGCACAGACTGGCAGTGGCTTCTCCAAGGCTGCAGGCAGGAGTCTATTAGCCCTATCCTGGAGATGCTGCCAGGGAGGGGATATGAATTCTTCTGTAAGCAAGCCTACAGATGCTCTTCCCAGAGCGACCCCATCCCCTAAGGGGAATATCTTAGAGTGCTCACACATGTAGTCTCCCATTCAAATGCAAATCAGGGTGGACCCTGCTTAGCAAAGGGGACAATTCATGCTTGCTACCACAAGACCAGCTTGAGCTGCCTCTGTCCTTTGCCACCAGTGTTCCTGGTAAAGGGATTCCAAGATGTTGTTGACTCCAACTCCCAGCATCCCCTGCTGCAAAGGCCTTCATCTGGGATGACAGGCATTGTAGCCAACCACATCTGGGTATATCCCTGATACAGGGAACACTGCTTGCCACCCTCAAAGCCAACTTTTCTGGGAGAGTTACTCTACCTTGCTTGCAATTCAAAGACAGTATATTTTTAACATAACCGATCCCCAAGATATCTGGGTCACAGTTGACAGCAGCTCACTTGAACATTTTAATTCCTTATCAAAAGCATCTGAGAGCCCAGGCAGACATGATGCTGGGATCTCTGATTGGATCTTCTGGTTTTATTTATTTAATTTTAAAGCAGGTGTGGGATGCTTTGATTTTGACTGGAACAGGGGTGCAGGGGGAAGGGATGCCTAACTCTTCTAAAAACATAACAGCCCAGCTGGATCAGGCCCATATCCTATCTTGTCCAGCATCCTGTTTCCCACAGTGGCCCACCAGATGCCTGTGGGAAGCCAAATGGCAAGAGGTGAAGGCATGCCTTCTCTCCTGCTGTTGCTCCTCCTGTAATTGGTATTCAGAGGCATCCTGCCTCTGAGCCTGGAGGTAGCTTACAGTCATCCAGACTAGTAGCCTTTGATAGACCTGTTCTCTATGAATGTGTCTAAGCCTCTTTTACAGTCGTGCAAGCTGGCTTTAAAACACCCCCCAAAACCCCCCAAAATGAAACCAAGAACCTTATCTCAGACTCCGTTTTCCCAATCTAAATTGCTCTCCAAAGCTACTTTTTGTCTCCATCATGGAAAAAACAGAGGACCAATACAGGTATCTGCTGTGAGGCTCTAATAGCAGTTTGGGGACACAATTTAGAACAGGAAAACGACCCAGTTAGTTAGAGTTAGACCAAGGTTTCCCAACCAGTGTGCTGTGGCACACACTAGCCAGGGTGCTGCACTGATTCATTCCCAGGTGTGGAGGGAGGCCAGCAGCAGCCTGGGTTCTGTCACTGCCATTATCCACGCCTCCTGTGTCTGACATCAGACGTGGGGGCGTGTCTGTGACACGAGGTGTGGCCCTGAGGGGCAGCAGCCTGGGTCCTTTGAACTTGTTCGCTCAGTGGTGGCTCCGCCCCTGCTCACTCTGACTCAGCTCCATAAGAGAGAGCTGAGGCGCCCTGATTTTGGCTCTGACTCGGCCCATAATGCACCAGGAAGAACACGTACTTCCTGATGCATAAGTGAGTGAGATTAAGCTCCCTGCTTCTGCAGAGACTGGGTAGTTGAGCCACCCTGCTTGTTAAACCACAAAAGAACAAAAAAGTAAAAATGATCCGGTTTCTCCTGACAAGGGCTCTTGACCCAGCTGCAGACAAGTAGAAATTCAACAGGCGTAGCATTTCCCACCATGGAGATGCAATGACGGGCGAAACTGAATTGGTCCCATTCCTGCCTGCCGTTTGAGCTCCTAGAACCCCTCTTGGGAGTGGGGCGGGGAGCAGTAACCTTGACCAAAAAAGGAGCTGGATTTCACCTGCACTATTTCGACACGTCTATGGGTGACATAGGAACTGCTATTGTTGGAAATAAAAGGATGGCAGTTGCTGGAGATGAATTCACAAGGAGTGCAAGGCTCCATCTAAGGCGTGTAGCACAAGTCCCCTTTGGCGGCCGATCTTGTAGCTGCATCTCCACTAGGTGTCCCTGGTGAGCTACAGATCCCTTTCCAAGCGGCTGGGCCCGTGAAACGGTTAAAACCCCCTCCCAAAGTTATTCCCACTTTCTGTTTAAACTTTCTGACCTGGCTGTGCTACTTCTCTGGCCTCACAAAAAGGCCCCCTTTGTGTCGTTCCCTTTTTTGTGTGACAGCCCAGTGCTTTCCTTGCCGAGAGCCGGCTGAGGAAACACGCACCTGGCACGGAGGGCTGAAGGCGTATCAGTTACAGGCCCGGCCTGCGCCTCCCCTCAGCCGGGACCTAGAAGGAAGGACTGGCGGAAGAGACACCGACAGAAAGGATGGGAGCTCTTTGTCTGCAGCTTTCTCCCTTGGCAGGGGAGGCCAAATGGAAAATTCTCCATTTCAGCCCAGACACTGCGGGCCAGCCCCAGCCTTAAACAAACACCACTTCATGTGTCCTTTCGGGGCTTTGTTTGCCGAAAAGAAAGGAGTCTGGCCCCTCGCTATGCAAAGACGGCCAGGCTCCTAAGGCGGTAGCCTTAGGCCAGTGGGGAGAAATCTGCCTTAGACTGGCCAGCAAGTCATGAGAACTGGTGCGCATGACGGCGTATGCGAGCACTCAGTACTCCTGAGTCTGCGAAGGAATAAGCAAGTACTGAACACTAAAGTTCTATGTCCTACTCAGTTCGGTATACTAAACACTACTCAGTTTTAAGTACTATTCATTAGTGAGTATGGTAAGGCATATGTGAGTCCAGTACTAAACAGTTCTCAGTACTGAGTGGCTAAGCTATACACAAGTACTAAATATCACTCAGTCCTATGTCCTGCTCAGTACTGAATATGCTAAGGCACACACGGATACAAAGTATTTACCCAAATACTGCTAGTAATACAAATACAGTATTACTAAACACTGCTCAGTCCTATGTACTATTCAGTTCTGCATACTGAGCATGAAGTACTAAGCACTATTTTGTACTGAGTGCGAGTGAGGCAGGAAGTGTTTATAAGTGTGTGGGTGTGAGCATGCCTTCCAGCACAGCTGAGCATCAGCAAGGCCCACCATGGAAAATTTACTACGGACTACGCTTGTCTTCTAATGCCTCGTTCTCACTGAGGCGGCAATCCTGTGTGGAAACACGCTCTTTTAGCCGAGCGTGTGTGAGTGTGTGTGAGAGAGAGCACGAGAGAGAGCGCTATGCACCTACCTCTCTCCTGCCCACATCCTACAGTCTAAAACAGGGGTGGGCAACCTTGGCCCTCTGGCTGTTGTTGACCTACAACAACCTGGTCTAAGATCGATCAAAGCCTGCCTCTGAGCCTGGAGGCAGCCTGTAGCCATCAGGACTAGTAGCCATCGATAGACCTGTCCTCCAGGAATTTGTCTAAGCCCCACTTAAAGTCATCCAGATTGGTGGCCATCACCACATTCTGCAAATTCCATAATTTGTTTGTTTGTTTAACATTTCTTATATACCCCCTCCTCCAAAGACTGTAGGTGGTGGACAACAACATCAATAACAATTTTTAAAAAACTGTGTGCTGTGTGGGAGAAGTTCTTCCTTTTGTCAGCCTTGCATTTCGAGGCCATCCGTTTCACGGGATGGCCCCTGCTCCTAGTCTTGTGAGAGAGGGAAATGCAGTCCAACATCTGCAGGAGGGCTGGAGTTGTGCAGCCCTCTTCCAGAGGAAATGGCAGATTGGCTTGGCGAGCATTTTAGAAGCCAGGTATAAATGTATATTTAGTTACACACACACACACACACACACACACACACACACACACACACACACACACACACACACACACTTAAAACAGAACTCCTGAAGTTTTATAAGCAACAATTTTATGTAGCAATATGCTTGTGGGTTTTTTTGCTTCTTCTTCTTCTTCTTCTTTTTTTAATAATAAGGATGACATCCCAAGCATTTATGGAGAAGACAGATTATGAATAAATTACAGGTGATATAAAAGACAAATACAGTTTTGTCACAAGGAAGAAATGTGTTCCCATCCAGGTAGGGCAGGGAGAACGCATAGTACCCTTGGTCCCTGCCCTCCCTGAAGAGCTTTGCCAGGCTTCCTCTCTCAGTGTTTTTAAGAAACAACTAAAAACACATCTTTTTAAAGTTTCCCCTCTTGTGTATTTCTGGTAGGTTCTTTAGTATTTAGCAATAGCAATAGCACTTACATTTATATACCGCTCTATAGCCGGAGCTCTCTAAGCGGTTTACAATGATTTAGCATATTGCCCCCAACATTCTGGGTACTCATTTTACCGACCTCGGAAGGATGGAAGGCTGAGTCAACCTTGAGCCCCTGGTCAGGATCGAACTTGTAACCTTCTGGTTACAGGGCGGCAGTTTTACCACTGCGCCACCAGTGGTAGTTTTTATAATTCTTAGTTTTTAGCTTTAAGACTTTAATTTGGAATTTTAAAAGCTAATTTTGATTGTGGTTTTAACTTGGATTTTTAACTTGCTTAATTTGGTTAATTTCATTAGTCTGATTTTATATTGTTTTATAAATGTTGTGAGACGCTCTGAGCAGTAATGCACTGGAGGGGCGGGGTATAAATGTTTTAAATAAATAAATAATTTATCACTAGAAATTTCTCTCTAATTTTCTGTCCTTCTGCTCAAAGATTTTAAAGTAGGGGTTCCTAACCTTGAGAGCCCAGATGCTGTTGGACTACAATTCCCATCACTCCCAGACATATTGTTAAAGTGTTGAATTATGACTGCAGAGACCTGAGTTCAAATCTTTGTTCAGCCATGAAACTCACTGGGTGACCCTGGTTCAGTCACTTATCTCTCAGTGTAACCTACCTCACAGGATTGTCGTGAGGATACACATAACCACGTACACCATTCAAGGCTTGTTGGAGGAAGAGCAGCATATACATTTAAAAATAAAAATAAAATCTGAGCACCCAAGCTTGGGAACCCCTGTGCTGTCCCTCTAAAGCAGGGCTGCACAACTTTGGCCCTCCTGTAGATGTTGGACTACAACTCCCATCATCCCTGGTGACTGCCTACTGTGACGGGGGATGCTGGGAGCTGTAGTCCAGAAGCAGCTGGAGAGCCAAAGTTGTGTAGCCATGATCTAAAGCAGGGATGTCGAACTGTGGCCCTCCAGCTGTTTTTGGACTACAACTCCCATAATCCCCAGCCACAGTGGCCAATAGCCAGGGATGATGGGAGTTGTAGGCCAACATCTGCAGAAGGGCCACAGTTTGACATCCCTGAAAGAAAAGCTTATGAAAAACTTTATAACACTTAATCCCATCCATCAGCAGTATTACAACTAGAGCATCACACAGGCTACCCCCCTACCAGTCATCCTACAACACACACACACACTAGAGGAGCTGGATGCTTTGTCAGGGAAAGCTGTTGCATGTTTTGGGAACCACAAACCTACTTTATGTCCCCCTGTATATGACAACCAATCCCTACTGGGGTAATATGAACACCGATGGCCTTTCCACCTTTGCTGGATTTATTTTAGTTGCAAGAGGAGTAAATTAGGAGCTCTGGCTCCTGGGGGCACAAAGGGATCAAGACTGCCCCTGGCAAGATTACTCCCATCATAACCAATTAGAAGTCAGACTGCCACAAGCCTCACGTGCTGGGGGGGGTAAGCCAAAAGCCGGACCCAGGCTGAATCCTATCCTTGCTAACAGGATCCTTCCAACAACCTTGCCATGGATGTGGCTGGAAACCATGGGCTGAGATGGTTAGGAGTTCTCACCTTTTAATGCATACAGTTAGAATGTGTAAAGGAAGAATATTTTTCCTCACCCTTTCAAAGAACTGTTTACACCTTTAAAGTTTATTCATGTAATTATCGTATTTATAAAATATAAAATCTCTGGATGGTTTACAATTAAAACCTAAAAACAACTAAACCTTAAGACATATAAAACAAACTAAAACAATCTTTTTAAAGAGCAAAGACGTTTGTTTATAAAGTCATCATTCACCTTTACCCCTCTTGCCACCAAATCAAACTTTTTTTAAAAAGTCACAAAACTGAAAGTGTGTTGGTGATGTCACCAGTACTAGCCAATATACATCCTCCAAAGCTGGCTTTCCCCCCAAATCACCATGCTGGAAACATGTAGAATCAATTTCTCAGAGTTTGCTCCAGAACAGAAAGTGATGATGAACATTCGGAAGATGCTTTCCAACTATCCCCAGTGCTCTTAAATATATTACATTTGTCTTAACTGAAACAAGCAGCTTGTGTGTTTTCCCACAATTCCCATTCATTTCCACAGGAAAAGCTTCTGGTGCTTTGTGCCTTCCATGAACAAGAAGTAGCTATACCGATGAATGCATACAATCATGGGTTCTCCCCCCATGGAAGGAGTGCTGGTCGTGGTAGTGAGCATGAATTGTTCCCTTTGCTAAGCAGGGCCTGCTTTGGTTTGCATTTGGATGGGAAACTATATGTGAGCACTGTGAGATATTCCCCTTTGGAGATGGAGCCATAGCTCTGTGGTAAAGCATCTGCTTGCATACAAAATATTTCAGGTTGACTCCCTGGCATCTCCAAGTAGGGCCAAGAAAGACTCATGCCTGAAACCTTGGAGAGCCACTACCAGTCAGTATAGATCAGGGGTTCCCAACCTGTGGTACTCCAGTTGCTGAACTACAACTTCCATCATCCCCAGCAACCATAAATTGTACCTGGCGGTGATGGGAGTTGTAATTCAGCAACAGGTTGGGACTGGGAACCCCTGGCATAGGCAATACTGAGCTAGATGGACCAATTGCAGGTTTGTGTGTGCCACTAAATCAGAGGTTGTTTTGTCATCAGTTTTGTCCCTGTTCCTATGCTTCATGCAGGTTGCTTGGCCTTTTCGTATAAAGTGTCGTTTCTATGCTTATGCAATTTTCAAAAGGTATTCAGTGTCTTCCTTTTTAAATTTCAAAACTGCTGGGGGGGGGGACAGATGATTCAGACACTGGCCAATCAGTGCTGTGCACAGCTGACTTCTGTTTTACCAGAGTTTGATCCAGTGTTCATTTAAGCAGACCAGGCAGTGTGCTTCCAGAGTGGCCCTGCTGCTCAAGTAATGTCTAGTCTGTATGGACCCCATGTTGAAAGGCAGCTAGCCCGACAAGGACCCTTATACAATAATTTAACCCTGTCCCTTAAAAGCAGACGTTTCCCTTCAAAACTTCAAATCGATAAAAATGAGGGAAATTCCAGCTTTCATTTTTAACAAGGTCTCTTTCCAGCCCAGAGACTCCCGACTGGTGGGTCAAGATCCCACCAGATAGGAAGTTGTACATGTTTCCCCAGGAATCCCATTTAATTAGTCTAGGTATTTATACTTTACGCTATATATCACACAGCTAACAGCATATACACTAACTGTTTTTTTTAACCTGTTTTGTGCTTCTATCCATTTTATTATTTGTTACAAATGGAATGGAACATAAAAACTTCAAAAAATTCCATCAGTCGAGCAATGTTCCCTGTAAGACAGGTTCCCAGATGTTGTTGACTACAACTCCGATCATCCCCAGCTGCAATGGCCTTTGCAATGGCAACTCCATGGGAGTTGTAGTCAACATCTGGAAATCCCTGATACAAGGAACACTGCAGTCCAGCGTATTGCAGGGACTTACTGTAGGAGTGCATAGAGCAGGGATTCTCAACGTGTGGGTCCCCAGATGTAACTGGACTTCAACTCCCATTATTCCCAACCAAAGGCCACTGGGGCTGGGGATTATGGGAGTTGAAGTCCGATAACATCTGGGGACCCACACGTTGAGAAACCCTGGCATAGAGTGACAGCTCCCCATAAGTACTGGGGGAGCAATTCTGGGTCATGGAATGTGATAGAGGCATTTATTCAAATTTCCAAAGCACTGTCACAGATGGCTTGTTCTCTGTTGCTCCTGAAGGCAGTACTAGAACCGATGACTTGAAAGTAAAAAGAAGCCGATTTAGGCTAGACATTGGGAAGCATTTCCTAACTGTGGGAGCTGTTTGAGAGTGGGACATTTTGCCTCCTACAGGGAAAACCTCTCCTCTAGAAGTTTCCAGCAACTGGACAGCCACTTGTCAGGGATGCTGTAGCCGTTTCCTGCTCTAAGCAGGGGTTTGAACTAGATGATCTTAGATCCCTTCCAACTGTAAAATTCTATTATTCTATGGGAATTTCTTTTGGTTAAACTCTTTTACATGTTCTGGCACTATGAGGAATCTCATTCTCTCAGTTGGGGAGCAAAGATGTGGATTTTCTGGAAAATTTTGAATTGGAAAAATGTCTGGAAATTTCCTCCCTCATTTGCATAAAAATATGTATTATTTTTCTCTTTTAAAACACTATACAAATTTTGTGGATGCCCTAAATGAATTTTGATCTGGTTTGGCATGCTATTTGACTTACAGATACAGTTAAAAACAAAAAACAAAAAAACCCCACTTCCATCACACTGTTATCTCAAATGTTTTCCAAGCAGTGAAGTAGTTGAACTGAAATATTTGATAGGGTGTGTGTGCAGTGTTCTCTCTAACTTTTTTCATTGGTGTGCGGAATGTGTCTTGTTCTGGGTGGAAGTATCATGGCAGTGTGTGCACACATGTATTCAGAATGGGGCCTTCCTGATTCAATCTGAGCGAGATTTAAAAATAGCTGAGTGGACACTGAAAAAACGTGTGCGCGTGTGTACACAAGTGCATACCTTAGAGGAAACTGTGTGTGTGTGTGTGTGTGTGTGTGTGTGTGTGTGTGTGTGTGTGTGTGAATAAAGACACTTCATGTGCTTCAACTGCTATACTGAAAGAAATGCAAATTTTTATGTGGGAAGAATTTTTTTTTTAAAAACTGGAATACTGAATAAATCAATCAAACATATGTACCCTCTCACACACTTCCTAAGTAAGTTCCTGAGGGTCATGTGACTCTCGGGAACATATTTTGGTGATGCACAGTCAGCTTCAGAGGGAAGGGAATTGTGGTAATAATCGCCCCTTGTCCCGCTCATGCAACAGCACAGTGGTAGTCTGGAACTCTCACTACTCTGAATGTCAGCCAAAGAAATTTTAGAAATGGAAAACTTCCATGGATCATGGCGGGAAGAAAGTGGCCCCGCAGTGGCAGCTGGGAAGGCCAGGGGCGGAAGTGGTGGGGGCTGCTCCAAACCTTGCCGTGGGGCCACCCAAAAGGTGGCTATGCCCCTGTGGGAAAACGAAGGATGGGAAATCTTTCTCTTTGGGACTGGCTGTATGTTTAGGTGGCAGAGCCCTCTTGAGGCATGGAAAGGCAAGGTGCCAGGCAGCATCAGCCCCTCATGTGGCAAGCACCATGAAGTCCCTTGATCCGCCAGGTTGGTAAAAAGGACTGCCTGCCACTCTTGCTTGCCTGGTGAACCCTCATTCCCAGCTCTTAATTTAAGGGGTGCTGAGCTGGATGCATTTTCCAGTTATGCATTTTTCCAGGCAACATTAGCTCAGCACCAGCACCCCCTACACTGGTAACTCAATAAAGTAAAAAAGTAAAGTTGTGCCCTCGAGTCGGTGTCGACTCCTGGTGCCCACAGAGCCCTGTGGTTTTCTTTGGTAGAATACAGGAGGGCTTGACCATTGCCTCCTCCTGTTTAGTATGAGATGATGCCTTTCAGCATCTTCCTATATCACTGCTGCCCAATATAGGTGTTTCCCATAGTCTGGGAAACATACCAGCGGGGGACTCATAGTATAGCATATAACTGGAAATGCAGGGAAATATTTATCTATCTTATTTATTTACTTCCTGATATGTGTACCTCTAGGCAGTGTATACAATTTAAAACATAAAACAAAGTTAATACAATTAAAACAATTTCACAGAATAAAAAGTTAAAACAATTTCATAATTTGACAATTAGTTTACAATTAATTTTCGTTAAAAGCCTGAAAAAACAGGTGTGCCTTGAGGGTCTTTCTAAAAGCAGTCAGACATGGAGGTGCTCTTATTTTGACAGGGAGCATATTCCAAAGCCCTGGGGCAGCCACAGAGAAGGCCAGGTCCCAAGCTGCCACCAGACAAACCATATTGATAACACCCTGTATCAAATCTCCTGATGATCTCTCTCAGCGATTTCATGTAGATGTTAAAGAGCATTGGAGACAGTATGAAGCCTTGCAGAACTCCACACTTTAGCACTCGCTTTGCAGGGCAGCAGTCTCCGAGCGACACCATCTGGAATCTACCAGAGAGGTAGGAATGGAACCACCTAAAACAGTGCCAACCAATCCCACCTCCCTCAGGTGACCCAGGATACCATGGTTGGTGGTATTGAAAGCCACCAAGAGATCCAAAAGGATCAGCAGAGTCACACTCCATCTTTTAGGAGCCAATTGGAGATCATCCATCGGGCCGACCAAGGCAGTCTCAACCCCACAGCCCGCTCGAAAGCCAGTTTGCAATGGGTCTAGATACTCTGCAGCATCCAAAACTGCCTGGAGCTGAGAGGCCAATCACCCGCTCAATTGCCTTGCTCAACCATGGAAGACTAGAAATAGGTCTCTAATTAGCTAACTCTGAGGGATCCAATGCAAGTTTCTTCAAGAGTGGTTTTATAATAACCTCCTTAAAACAAAGAGGCATCCTGTCCTCCCCCAGAGAAGCATTTATATATTTACCAGACCATCTCTGATAATACAAAATATTGTTGGTGGGCGGACTCTTTATGGTGACAGTGGGAAGTGGGCTCACACATCTTGTGCAACCAGGAGTTCTTAGATCCCCAAGCTGAGCTCCCTGGAGGATTTCTTAGTTACGTTTAGAAATCTATTTGGGGGCCGCAGAATAAATATTTTAAAATAGCACCCACGTAAAATACGCAGGTACTGATCTCCAGGGCTGCTGAGATCCACTAGTCTACTAGTCTGTGAAAAAAGGATGCTGGACAAGTGAAAAATGTCCTGATGAGCAATGTACCAACCTAGGTTGAGGAGTAAAATATTATGTCTGGCTGATAAACAGAGCCAACATTTCTTCACCCCTCCTGATCTCGCAGCTCCTCCTCACCCGCAACTAGCTAGCTGTGACTTGGCTGGCTTAAGTGAAGTCTCTTTCATCCTTCTTGGCATGCAGAAGGTCCCGGGTTCAATCCCTGGCAGCATCTCCAGGTAGGGCTGGGAAAGAGCCTCCTATATGAAACTCTCAAGAGCTGCTGACAGTCAGTGTAGACAAGAGTAAATCAGATGGACCAATGGTCTGGTTCAGTATAAGACAGCTCCATTTGGCATCTCCAGGTAGGGCTGGGAAAGACCCTTGCCTGAAACCGTGGAGAGCTGCTGCCAGTCAGTGTAGACAACACTGAGCAAGACAGACCAATGGTCTGACTCAGTATCTGGCAGCTTCCTATATTCCTATGGAGACATCTGCAGCCCGACTAGACAGCCATCAAATGATTCCTTGAAAAGCCCTCTCTCTTTTTCTGTGCTGCAATACGCATCAAGCTACAGCTGCTTCCTCGCCCACACCCAACCCTGGTACCTGACTCAGCCAAGACAGCCTCTTGCACAATCTGGACCATCTGACTTTTGACTTTGCCTTCCTATCGCATCAAGGACTTTCCTCCAGCTTTTGCAAGCTCCTGCAATTCCCCAGACGCAGAAAAGGATGTCCTAAGGCAGCACAGGACCAGGAAGGCCCATTTGCTGCTGTAAAATAAGTGCTGCCCAAGGCAACATCCCCAAGGCCCACCCTGGATTTGCCTTATGGAAAAAGGTGAGCCTTGTAGCACACCTGCTCATGAAATGCACCTTGAAAGTTGAAAAGCAACTCAAGCAAACCAGGAAAGAACTTGCACCTGGAAAATGGAACACAACTTATTGTTGTGCCTGTCACTAGCACAGAAGGATTAGGCAGGTGCGTACACACACACACACACACACACACTGGTTCTATCTGCAGCTATTAACCATAATAGCTAAGAGTGGTGCCTCTCTTGCAGGGCTCAGCAACGTCTCAGAAACTGGGGTTGCATATTCAAGCTCTCCAAATCCGGGCACCCTAATTTGCACATTATGCAAATTAGCTTGCAAATAATTTGCATGACATGTAAATTATGCAAATTAATTGATGCACTGTCCAGTTAACTTGTATTTGCTCTGGATAGCTATCAGAGCAAAATAATTTTCTACCAGAAAATACTATGAAAATAAATGAAGACTACACCCAGCTTGAGATATTAATAGCAGCAATAGAACAACAACAAAACACACACCAAGCTTTTCAGTTAGGCTGCAATCCCATATACACTTACTTGGGAGAAAGTCAGATTGAAACCAATGGTACTTCCAAAAAGGCATGCATAGAATGGATTGCTCTATAAAGCCAAAAACTTTAAACATTACAACACACAGGTAGGCAATGATTTACATCAAAATCAAGCTATCTTCCCCACTGCCCCATAGAGATCGGCTGCTGACAAAGAACAAAGGCAACATTCCTCAGAGGATTACTTATTGTGAACTTCCCCCAGCCAGCCTCCTTGCTTTACCTGCCTTACTCAAGTAAGGCTGCCTTACTCCAGTGGTTCAACAGAATCGTGACTGTATGTTTTGCTCCATGACTCCATTTCTACAAGGGCTAGCTTTTGGAAAAAAGGAAAAGGAAAAAAGCTGGGTACCTAGGAAAATCCGGGCAGGCTGAGCAATCCGAGTGACTTGCTTAAAATCCGGGCACTACCCGGAAATCTGGGGGTGTTGGGGGGAGATGGCAACCTTATTAGAAACAGTGTGCCAAATCTTCAGGGGCAGCTTGAGGAGGGATGCCACTCAAAGCAAATCTGACATCCCTCCATCGCTAGCCCCACCATGTCCCCTCTGATGCTGCCCCATTCAGCCAGCCAATCAGATTTGCAGTATTGGCAAGTATTGGCTGTATTGGGAAGGGTGGGAGAAGGGAAGCCCGAAGACTTGGAAAACATGTCACTGGCCACGCCTCCAGCTGCCAGAACCATGGCCATTCATTCCTACAGGCAAGAGTAAAGCACTGAACTAGGGATAGGACACATAGGGGGGGGAAATAGGAAGCTGCCACCTACAGAGTCAGATCACTGGTCCACCTAACTCAGTATTGTTTTCACTGACTGGCAGTGGCTCTCCAGGGTTTCAGTAAGGAGTCTCTCTCAGCCCTATCTAGATATGCCAGGGATTGGACATGGGGGCCTTTGCACATGCTCCACCACCAGGGCTGCACAATTTTGGCTGTTCTGCTGTTGTGGGACTACAGTTCCCATCAACCCTAGCCACAGTGTCCAACTGTCAGGGATTATGGGAGCTGTAGTCCAACATGTGCAGCAGTGCCACTACGGTCCCAAAAACTAAGCCTGACACTGGATGGCCACGTATTCACTGACAGAGATCTTGAAAGAGGGTGCTTGCAATATACAAATCACACACACACACACACACACACACACACACACACACAGCCCCATCATAATGATGGGCAATGTTGCCGATGCATCAGTTTTGGTCTTTTGACAGGGGATATATCTATATAAATACAGCTGAATGATTGTCTGTCTGTCCCCTCTACATTCCCACACCCTTTGAGCTATTGGGACTAAACTTGGCAAGGCGACTTACTAGGACCCTACGAGTAACATGGGGTACCCGAGAACCCCAACAACCACCCCACACAGGCGGGGACGTATATACAGTGGGTACAGCCACAAAACCCTGAGTAACGCTGGGTACACTGTGCTGGGTGCCAATAAAGATGCCAGCGTCTTCTCCCTGGACTCACTCAGTAGCAGGAGTGGGCAAGAGGTCACTTGGGAGCTACTCCTGAGCTTATCTGAAGTAGCTCTCCAGGTATTTGGGCTTCCCTTCTCCCGCCCTTCCCTTTCAGCCAATACTGCAAATCTGATTGGCTGGCTGAATGGGAACATGACCATGCCATTTTCAATCTCCCTCTCCCCCTTTTTGGGTACTCAAGACTGTTCGTTCCTGAATTCTAAGTGTATTGCCTATGACCAAAAAGGAGAATAAAGAAAGAAAAAAGAGAAAGGGCAAAAATTTCGGAAGATCTCAAAACAAGCCATTTTTGTATGGGGTGAAACAAAATGTGTAGTCCAGAGTTTGCTTTTTTTAGAAGGGTGGGGAAAATGCAAATTAAAAAAATGCTCTGCCTTGGATTCCATGGCTGGCATCTCAGTCTCAGTATTTCTCATCTGTAAAGTGAACATTAATTGGTGTTGCCTTGGTTCAGGTCTTTGGTCATTTGAGGGGTTCTGATGCTACAATCCCTTCTTGGGCTGCACCACTCTGGCT
Organism: Hemicordylus capensis; assembly: GCF_027244095.1. Taxonomy (NCBI): domain Eukaryota; kingdom Metazoa; phylum Chordata; class Lepidosauria; order Squamata; family Cordylidae; genus Hemicordylus; species Hemicordylus capensis. Next base: position 12,581,053 of record NC_069663.1, read on the forward strand.
TTTCTGCAGATGCCACTATGGTCGGGGATGATGGTCCAACAACAGCTGGAATTCTGCAGCCTTGTTGTAGATGTCACTCTTCCTTTCTTTTTAAAGCAACCTGCCATTTTGCAACTGGCTCTGCCTACTCAAGTCACCATTTTGTGACTGGCTCCAAGCCCTGAAGCCATCATTTCATGCTGGTAGCTCCCAGGTCTCTGGCAAAAACAAAATTAACTCCCAGAAGCCTTATGTCTGCCTCCTTCTGCTCTGAAGCATCCTCTTCTACGGAGAATACTGCCAGGAAGCATAAGAGCAACAGAGTCTTACAGGTTGGTTCAACATAGGAAGCGACTTTCTACCACGTCAGACCATCGGTCCTTCTAGCTCAGTATTGTCTACACAGAGTGGCAGCGGCTTCTCCAAGGTTGCAGGCAGGAGCCTCTCTCAGCCCTATCTTGGAGATGCTGCCAGGGAGGGGACCTGGAACCTTCAGCACACATGCAAGCAGGCAGATGCTCTTCCCAGAGCGGTCCCATCCCCAGAAGGGGAATATCTTCCAGTCCTCACACATGTAGTCTCCCATTCAGATGCAAACCAGAGTGGAAACTGCTTAGCAAAGGGGACCAGTCAATCTTGCTACCACAATATTAGCAAGCATGAATTGCCCCCTTTGCTAAGCAGGGTCTGCCTTGCTTTGCCTTTGGATGGGAGACTACATGTGAGCACTGTCTGCTTAGGGGGTTGAGGCTGTAACTCAGTGGCTGAGCATCTACTTTGCATGCAGAGAGTCCCAGTGGTTAGAGTGCGGGAGACCCGAGTTCAAATCCCCATTCAGTCATGGAACTCACTGGGTGACTCTGGGCCAGTCATTTGTCTCTCAGCCTAACCTACCACATAGAGTAGTTGTGAGGATAAAAATAAGCATGCACACTGCTCTGGGCTCCTTGGAGGACGAGTGGGTTATAAATCTAAAGATAGATAGATAGATAGATAGATAGATAGATAGATAGATAGATAGATAGATAGATAGATCTCAAGGTAGGGCTGGGAAAGACTCCTGCCCATAACCCTGGAGAGCCACTATCAGTCGGTGTAGACAGTACTGAGCTGGATGGACCAATAGTCTGACAGTATAAGGCAGTTTCTTATGTTCCAGTGTTCCTGCCAATTTTGTAAACTGGCCCTTTCAAGTGCATCTGAGCGGAGGTGTTTGCAAAGGTTGGACATGTGCTGAAACCACATGCCCAACACTGGCAGTACAGATGGTGACTCTGCCACTGATCACAACTAGTCCAAACAGACTACCAGTATCACCATAGGTGGCACAGGAATAATAGCACTAAAATCAGCCACCTTAAAACTCCACCTCGATCCTCTTCGAGATGCATGCTGGCGTTGTTACTGCAGCCGCTGAAGAAGCTGCCATCTGGCTTCTTTAAGACACCAACAGGGGCTGGATGGTGGGGAGGAAGGCCCACCTGGATTTAAGAAAACAGGAAGCAAAGTGGCCAAAGAGGCACGCTATCATCGCTTCTGAACTGTCAGATGTCATTTAGACCCATAAAATTTGCAGAGGCCCTAATCTCCCACCCCCCATTTTGCATGTGATCAACATCTTGGATTCTACAAGGAATATAACTGATATATTTGACTTTTAAAAATCAATAAGTTAAAAAAATAGTCTCAAAGACATAGATCAGGAAAAGCAACAGCTGAAGCTGCCCTGATTCTTCAACAACATGCAAGAGTTCTGAGTGCCAGGGGCGGAGCCACCATTGGGCCAACAGGTTCAAAGAACCCGGGCCGCGCCCAACCAGGGGCCGCGTCTCACGGCCCTGACACGCCCCACGCGTCTGACGTCAGATGCGGGGGTGCTAGTTTAGGTCCTGAGCAGGGGCTGTGCGGCCCCTTCAGAAGCTAAACTAAGGCTGGCGCTGCATTCGCGGGGCCAGCCTTACTGACGTCAGACGTGGTGGGCGGGGTTAGCGGGGCCGCTGCCACGGCTGCAAACAGGCCACCGGCGGTCCCGCTCTGCGCCTGCTGAACGCATCTCTCTGCACATGCTCAAAAGCACTCTCAGCCAATACTAACTGGTTTTGTCTCACCACTGAGTGGCCACACCCAGTCTGTGGATACATGGGTAAGATGGTGAGGGAATGTCTTCCATGGGCTGTTTTGGACTCTACCTTGGGTAGAGTGAGCTCTGCATGACATTCATGAGCCTTGGAAGCAGGTACTCCCCCATCCCATACCCACATGAGCAACTCCTTCCTCTCTAGGTTAAAATAAACTGAGACAGGTTGTGTCGTCAGAATCCACCAATCTCAGCTTAGTCTGACCTATTTGCTTCAAATAATCTAAGATCTATAACTAACTTCAAACTCTAGGTACAGATCTCAGGTTATTCAAAGCAAGTAGGTTAGAACAGGCTAAGATTGGTGGATTCAGACAACATAAACAATCTCAGTTTATTTTTAACCTAGATAGGAAGGAGATGCTTGTGCAGGGATGGGAAGGAGAAGCTTCCCTTCCTGAGCCTCAGGGATGTCATTTGGAACCCAGCTCTAACCCAAGGTTTGGCATGATGTCTGAACCAGTCCTACTTAAACAGAGCTCACTTAAACAAGCATGCACACATGCCAGCAAAATCTGTGTCTCCTTAACATACCCTGCTATCAACGGGCATGTAAAGTTGCACCGGCAAATGCGTTGTAGGGCTTAAGACTCTGAATTGTAAGGCTGAGAAATTCAAGGCTCAGCTAAATTAACAGCTTTAGATAAGCCAACACTCTCTCAATTTCAGTCCCTGCCTCCATTTGTAACAGAATGGAATCACAATCCTGGTCTATATTACATAGTGCAGCAGTTCCCAAATGAGACCCCAGATGTTGGACTACAATTCCAACCATCCCCAGCCACAATGGAGAGGTGGAGCGCCAGACTTGCAGTAGCAGGCATGAATTCTCCCTCTTTCTAAGCAGGGTTCACCTTGGTTTGCATTTGGATAGGTGAGTACATGTGAGTGCTGTCTTCTATGAGTGCTGTCTCCTTTAGAGGATGGGGCCGTAGCTCCGTGGTAGAGCATCAGTCTTGCATGCAGTTGGTCCCAGGTTTAATCCCTGGCAGCATCTGCAGGTAGGGCCGGGCAAGACTCCTGCCTGCAACCTTGGAGAGATGCTGCCAGTCAGTGTAGACAATACTGAGCTAGATGGACCTGACTCAATATAAGGCAGATTCCTACACTCCTATCTTCCTATAAGTTGTAGTCTGACAACATTTGAGAGACCAAAGGCTGGGAACCCTGACATAGTGTTCAGTAAGGGTTACAGAAATAGCACATATGAAGTTCTCCAAATACTTCAGAAAAGCGCCCTCTTGAGAGTGAACATGATTACTATTATTTTCCTGAAGTTTGGCAGAAAAACCAGGGCTGGTTTTTTAAAATGCATACAATACATGATTAAGCAATTATTCCAAGTATCACAACTCAGCGCATACATCCAAGAGCTGCTAAGCCCTGGCCTGCACACCCCACAGCAGCTTCCTCCTTGAGCCCTGCAAATTGGTAGGTATGAGGAGCAATTGCTGGAAACGCAGAGAGAAACCCACCACCAGATCCAGTGCAGCTCTGTTTGCTGTTGTTGTTGCCCTGGGTGGATGTTGCCACCCGCACTGACTCCACAATCACTCCCCGTCTGCCATGCGAACGAGGGAGGGGTCAGCCCGGCTGCTGTTCCCAATGAGTGCATCATCACCCCGCAGGCTCCAGTCTGGTGGGAAACCTCCCCAGGCTTGCAGGCTGTGCTCAGACTTCGCTGAAGTGGTTCCAGGCCTGGTGCTGGAAAGAGGCTCAGCCACAGTGGGGGGAGAAGGGGGGGGGTTTCCCTGGAGGCCAGGCTGGCCCAGAATGTCCCCCCTCCCACTCCCTGACTTTCCCAAAAGTTGCAAGGTCTTTTGATGTCAACTAGCATTTGGTGAGACCGGATGACGTTTTGTTGCCATTTGCCCAGGAGGCTGAAACCCACCCAGCCCCAGCGATGATGATGGTGGTTGTTGTTCTCAGTTTTCAACTTATTGCCGTCTTCTGTTTTTGAGGTTTCAATGAGGCTGCATTGTCGGGTGCCACTTTGATCACAGGGAGAGTAGCATGTAAATGGCTAAATAAATAAAATAATAAAACAACAGGCATAGCGAGCCAAAGAAAGACCGGCTCAATTAAACAATATCTGATTGGCGTAGAAAGCAGTACTTGTATAAGCACAATGAGGTGTGGATACAATCAGTTGTATCTTAAGTCATAGGAACATAGGAAGCTGCCATATACTGAGTCAGACCATTGGTCTATCTAGCTCAGTATTGTCTTCACAGACTGGCAGCGGCTTCTCCAAGGTTGCAGGCAGGAATCTCTCTCAGCCCTATCTTGGAGAAGCCAGGGAGGGAACTTGGAACCTTCTGCTCTTCCCAGAGCGGCTCCATCCCCTGAGGGGAATCTCTTACAGTTTCTGCCCTGGTTTGCTTTTGCATGTGAGCACTGTAAGAGATTCCCCTTAGGGGATAGAGGCACTCTGGGAAGAGCAGAAGGCTCCAAGTTCCCTCCCTGGCATCTTCAAGATAGGGCTGAGAGGGACTCCTGCCTGCAACCTTGGAGAAGCTGCTGCCGTTCTGGGTAGACAATACTGAGCTAGATAGACCATTGGTCTGGATTCAGTATATATCAGCTTCCTATGTTCCTATGGTATTCATTAAATACTTACAAAGGTAAGGTGATTAATATTGTAAGTTTATTTACCTTATTTTATTTACCTTCTTAATGACGTTTGCTTGATATTTTCAAAGTTATTCAGAAATGGGTCAGACCTTCCAGTCTGCTTTCCAGACTAGTTTTCTCTTTCTGTCCAAGAACATGTGGCAGGAAAGGCTGGGGAGGGGAGAGAGGCCAGTCCATGGCCAGCTGCAAGGACCCAGCCCAGTTCCTGGTCAGGAAGGAAGTTAAATCTGGCTCCTGGGAGGCTGGAGGAATCTACCACCAAACTGTCTGCACAGGCTTCTGCTGCTTGTTCTGGGTTGGAGGAGTGAGTGAGTGAGTGAGGCTTCTTTGAATAATGGAGGCCTTTTAAAATAATTAATTCAAGCTACAGAACTGAAATTTACCATGACTGTGTTGTCTGACATGTTGCTATAAAATTCCAGCCTGGTGGATGGGGGAGCAAAAGGGGGATGGGACATATTTTGGGGGAGTGCCTGCTACCCCTTGGAGTCGTCCCTGACCGCAGTAGATATGGTGTGTTTGGGGGACAACTGCTCCTATTTCTGCTGCATTTGGGCATGCATGAGCCTCTAGAAATTGCTTTGAGTAGTCACTGCAGCTTGATGGTGATTTCTAGAAATGCCAGTCTAGTCCTGGTATATGGTAGCACCACCAGCACTGCAGACCTGCAGTCACTGCACAGTGAACCACCTGCTCCCGGAAGAATCAAAGTTTCTGCATTAATGCGACAGTTTAAGTCTAAGGAAAGCTCAGGCTGACCATGGATGGAGGATGATGTCATGTGAGCCACCTGTAAAGACGGAGTGAGCAAGATGTGGCCATCTTGGGAAAGCCCTTAATGCAGCACATCTACATATGCGGCAGTTCAGTCACTGCTAAAGAGCGTTTACGTCCCACCAGTTCCAGTGCAAGAATTTAACTGTGTTCATAATACTTCCCTGCTGAAAAACCCGTGACTGTAAAAGTGTGGCTGGATTGTGTGCTTTCATCCTGGAGATTCTCAAATATTGAGAACTGTCCCTATTTGACCCCAGCAGAGCATTCCTCCAGTGGCTGTTTCTGGTGTCTTCCTTGTGCTCCTTTTTAGATGGTGAGCCCGCTGGGGTCCAGCAAACTTCTGCCCCCTACTATTCCTTTTTTCAGTAGTAACAGACAAACAACAACTACAACTGGAAGTCTGGGTAGTATTTGTTTCCCAGTCAGGGCTTGGAAGGGAGATGATCAGTGCTGCTAACCATCCATGAGCCAGCGTGGTGTAGTGGTTAGAGAGCTGGACTAGGACCGGGGAGACCCGAGTTCAAATCCCCATTCAGCCATGAAACTAGCTGGGTGACTCTGGGCCAGTCACTTCTCTCTCAGCCTAACCTACTCCACCGGGTTGTTGTGAGGAGAAACCCAAGTATGTAGTACACCGCTCTGGGCTCTTTGGAGGAAGAGCGGGACATAAATGTAATAATAATAATAATAATAATAATAAATAATCCAGGACTAGACTGGTATTTCTAGAAATCACCATCAATCTGCAGTGACTACTCATAGCAATCCAGGAGATCTTAAAAGCTTGATATTCCTACCACCATTACTACAATGGATATTCATATAAGACTTTCCTACCACGTGCTCCAAGTGGTTGGGGGATGGGGCCATAGCTCAGGGGTAGAGCACCTGCTTTGCATGCCGAAGGCCCCAGGTCCACCCCCTGGCAGCATCTCCAGGTAGGGCTGGGAAAGAGACTCCTGCCTGCAGCCTTGGAGAAGCTGCTGCCAGTCAGTGTAGACAATTCTGAGCTAGGTGGACCAAAGGTGGACCAAAGGTCTGCCTATAAAGCAGCTCCCTATATTCCTAAGTACATAGGAAATATAAATAATATATACTTGATGGAATTTGTATACCGCCTGGAGATGTCTGTCTATCTGTCTGTCTATTTATTTATGTCAAGTGGTATAGAAATGTGATGAATACAATAATAATAAAATAATAATATATTAAATATGTTTCCCTGTCCCAAAGGGGTTCATAATCTAAAAAAGAAGCATAAGGTAGACACTAGCAACTGTCACTGGAGGGATGCTGTGCTGGGGTTGGATACGGACAGTCGCTCTCCCCCTGCTAAGTGTAAGAGATCCACCACTTTAAAGGGTACCTTTTTGTTCAGTTAGCAGGGATCTATGCACATACTATGCAGAGTGTGCATGTGTAAAGAGCTATGTGCACATATTAGGGCAGTTCACACAATCAGAAGCCTTCTGCCCTAATTCAGGAGCTGCACAGACTCCTATTTGCCGATAGTGTGTTAGATAAAAATAATTAAGAGGCAGAGAGTGTGATCATCTGTCAAGCTCCAGCTGGGTAGGGCGATTTCTCCTCCTACCTTGTTCAGAAGCTGAGGATGGAATCTGGGTAGGGCGTGCTCCTCCTACCCAGCTGTGGCTTAGAAAATGACCAAGCTCCCCCCTCCTACCTTGTTTTTATCGAACACACGATCAAATATCAGGAGCGCAAACAGCTCCCGAATTAGGGTAGGGGGCCTTCTCCCGCTCGAATTCTGATTGTGTGAACTGCCCCTGTTACTCACATGCAACACTGAACACACCTACAGCCGTGCCCTTCCTAGCTGTGTCCTGCATTTGAAAAGGCCTGTGCCCAGGTTCACCTTTAAAATGAATGCAGGTACAGCCATTCACACAAAAACATGTACCCGCATGCAAAGACCGACATGGATGTGCAACGTAATGTCTGAACAGGGCTACAGTTGGCAACTCTAGAGACGGCAACCCAGCCTCCTCCTGGTCTCTCTTCCCACGCCTGCACCTTCTCCACCCCACCATCCCTAAACATCTAGCACATGTTATCCAACAGGGGCCCAGCCTCCTCCTCCCTGGCTTTGGAACAGAAACCTTTCCATTGCGGGCCTCAGCTGCCGTGGCCTGGCCCGGACTCCTTCCTGCTCAGCTCTAGGAGGGCTCCATGTGCTGAAAGCCAAGGCAGGAAGTGAGCTCAGGGCTTGGGTGGGCCCTGCCGTGCTGCTCGAGGGCCCCCCTCCCTCTCTCTTGCCCCCCACGTGCCTAACGCCACGGCTCTCCAGCCCTGGACGGCCGCTTGCAGCCCTTCGGAAGGCTTGCTTTTGTTTCTGGCTTCTCCAGCCGCTCCCCTCCCTCCCCCCATCAAGTTTCCTGACACTGTCCAGGGAGGGTAAGGAGGAAGGGATCCAACGCTGGCCAGCCGCAGACCTGGCTTTCCCTCCGCCCCCACCCCATTCCTGTGAGAACACTCCTCCCTCCCCTCCCGCCGCTGCTGTTTCCAAGCAGCTCTTGGCCAGATGTGGAGTGAGAAGGGTCAGGAAAAGCACCAGTGCCTAGCAGGGAGTCGCAGAACCCCTGCAGGGCAGCAGCTGGGAGGAGGCATTGGAGGAGCCCAGATCTCACCCTAGTGAGCTTCCTCCATCTTGTGGGACTGAAGACATCAAGGGGAAGGACCGACTCTTGGGAGAGCCCAAGGGAGGGCTGTGTGCGAGAATGGCATGATTCCAGCACACGCAGAACAAACCCCAAATGGCACCACTCAGGGTAGGAGTCAACCTCCTGAGAGAATCTTGGCTGGTTTTCTCAAAACCCAAGTTTCTAGCCCTTAGAATGACGAGGACAACAACATTATTTGTATGCCGCTTTTCAACCAAAGTTCCCAAAGCAGCTTACATAGAGCAGGCCTGCACAACTTTGACCCGCTCCGCCCTCAGCTGTTTTTGAACTACGACTCCCATAATCCCCAGCCACTTTGGTCAGTAGCCAGGGATTATGGGGTTTGTAGGCCAACATCGGCAGGAGGGATGGAGTCGAGCAGGCCCGACAGAGAGACATAAAAACAAATCTCGCTGCGCCCACCTTCTACACGCCACACCTCCGAGGGCCGAGGGAGGAGCAGGCAGGCGGCTCCCTGGCAGTCCGCTGCGCGAGCACGACCGTGAGCCCTGCCTCGCCGGCGCAGTGGATGAAGAGGTGCTGGGTGGGGGCGCAAACTGTGGGTGTGGAGCAGGGCGCATGGTGGCAGTCCCCACCCACCTGCCGGGTGGGGACTGAGCCTAGCCCAGGGGCCAGAGACATGATGGGTTTGTGTGTGCATGCGACAGGATGAGGAGTGCTGAAATGCCCCCTCCCTGGGGCGGGCGGGGGGATAGCGAGAATTGGGCACGTGGATGAAACGGTGGTGACTGACACGCGTCTCGCTGGAACGGGATGCTTTGCTCTCTCTCTCATTTCTCTTCCACTTTCCAGCCACTAACCAACATGCTTTCCAGTTCCCACCGGAGGGGCCGCCTCCGGTGGGGGGGGAAGTGGTTGCAGTGTGGCACCAGCTCTGGAAAGGGTGGGACGCGGCAGGGATTAGGCAACCATGATGCTCAGTGCTCAAGGGGGAAGGGAGGGAGGGAGTGTCTGCTGGGAATGAGCCAATGGGCCGCTGTGACCGAGCTTGGAAGGCGCCTGTCGGGAGGATGGGCAGTCAATGGTAAGAGGTGGGAGAGGAGAGCTCAGCCACGCCTCTGAGTACCAGCTGCAGGGGAGGAACCTCAGGAGAGAGGGCATTGCCCTCAGCTCCTGCCTGTGGGCTTCCCAGCAGCATCTGGTGGGCCACTAGGCAATGCTGGAATCGTTGGGCCTTGGGCCTGATCCAGCAGGGCTGCTCTTATGTCCTTAGGTGCGGGGCAGGGGGCGTGTGGATGGCAGCCCAAAGATCTGTGCCCCCTGCATTGTTGCATGGGCTGTGTGCATGGACAGGCGTGCGTGGAGGGGGTGGGGTGGGGTGGGGGAGGGAGCAGAGCAGACAGTAATGGTAGGAGGGCCTAGTGGGCGGCTGTGCAGGGAGGCTGTTTGCTCCCTGCACCCACATCCAGGATGGAAGGAAGTTGCCCGGAGTTACTTGGCAGGAAGAGCCAGGGCTGCACGTGTCTCACATGGGCTGCTTTAATGCTTGTTGGTGAGTTGCACTACGCTGCTTACGGGTGAGAGGGTGCCCCACAGCCGCAGCACGATGGCCCCCTGGTGGTCCCCCCCACCCCGTTCCACCCCACTGCAGCGGCTCCTTTTCCTGCACCTCCCTTTCCAGCCCACGGTTTTTACACACCGCTGCATTGTTGTTTTTAAAGATGATTCACCAGGTGGGGGGAAAATGTTTTAAATAAAGCCTGAATGTAAGTTTTTGTGTAATATACTGCTGAGAATGGTTCTGTCTCTGTTGGGAGAGGGGCGGCAAATCTTTGGTTGCCTACGGATGGCAAAAAGCTTAATCCGCCCCGGGGATGGATAGGGCCAGTTACTTCCCCCCTGCTTAATGAAGAGAATCTCCACTTTTAAAAAGGTGCCTCTTTGCTCAGTTAGAATTGTCCTGGAGGGGTACGGCTGCCCAGGGATGCCCGAAAAGCCATGGCACATTGGCTGTCAAAATTTCGTAGCTGAATCTGAACTAGGAGCAAGGCCGGATGCCCAATGGGACAGTGCCCTCCCTAACTCTTTCATCTTTGACCGGCAGAAGCAGAGTAACTTAAACCAATGGCCAGTGGGGAGGAGAGGTGGTCTTGTGACAGTGAGCACGAATGGTCCCCTTTGCTAAGCAGAGGCTACCTTGGTTTGCATTGGGATGGGTGACTACATGTGAGTGCTGTAAGATATTCCCTTTAGGGGGATGAGGCTGTAGCTCAGTGGTAGAACATCTGCTTGTATGCAGAAGTCCCAGTTTCCTTTCTTGGCAGCATCTTCAGGGAGGGCTGAGAGAGGCTCCTGCCTTGGAGAAGCTGCTGCCAGTCAGTGTAGACGATACTGAGCTAGATGGACCAATGGTCTGACTTGGTATAAGGCAGCTTCCTATGCTCCTAAATATATGCTTAACTTATTCAGGTCACAGAATTCTGTTTTTCTTGGGACAGAATTCAAATTCAGGATGTGTGCAGTCCTGGCTAAGGGAACGTGATGCACTAGTATGAACCATTACCCAGGGTCAGTATTGGAAAACCCCTCAAAGTCTGGTTGTCGCAGTCAGAAAATCTTTCAATTTTTACCCTACCTTCTTCGGAGCAGAGCCCCCCCCCTTATCCTCACAACAACCCTATGAGGTAGGCTAGGTTGAAATACAGAGATTGGTGCCCCTGTAGGCTTCATGGCTGAGGGGTTATTTGAACCCAGACCTTCCTGACCGAAGTCCAGTGCTCTGACCTCTATACCACACTGGCTTTCGAATGTGTACGGACTGATGAGGAACAGGAAAGGGTGGTATTTCTGCCCTGTACAAGGCAAGGAGCTACAAATATGATGTCGACACACAGCAATTCAAAAATATTGCCCAGCTCTGGCATGAAGGAGAGCCAGTGGATTCTAAAACCGCTTGGGAAGGGAATGTGCTTGTTTCTCTGCCATTTTTCTGCTCCTGGGATTCCATCAGTTTCTCTGAATAATGGTCAGCTGACATGAGCAAACTGGCACAGTGAACGGGAACACAGGAAGCAGCCTTCTTCTCCCGAGTCAGATCACTGGCCCATCTAGCCCAGTCAGAACCTGTCTAGCCCAGTCAGAACCTTCTAGGTTCTAACCTTCTAGGTTCTTCTACCTGTCTAGCCCAGTCAGAACCTTCTGCATGCAAAGCAGATGCTCTACCAAGGAGCAAGGGTCCTTCCCCGGCCCCCAGGAACTCACATTCTGAACACAGCGGCTGGCTCTTGCCCATGTGCCTACCCAAATCAACATGGCTTTTTAGAGCAGTATACTTACATGACAGAAAGAACACATTCATACACAAGTGTGGACCCTCAAGAAAATGTTCCAGTATATCCCCTGGTGCACACGTGCTACTTATGGTAGCACACAGTCCAAGTGGCAAATTGGGGAAGGCTACCGCTGGGAGAGCCAGAGGCTGAGAGTTTCGAGTTCCCCAGAGTTAAGTATTATGGGAGGAGAACTGATCTTGTGAGAGCAGGCATGAATTGTCTCCTGTGCTAAGCAGGGTCTGCCCTGGTTCCATTTGAATGGGAGATGACATTTGAGCGTATATTCCCCTCAGGAGATGGAGATGCTCTGGGGAGAGCACCTGCCTGCTTGCATGCAGAAGGCGGAAAGTTCCCTCCCTGGCCGCATCTCCAAGAGAGGGCTTAGAGAGAGACCCCTGCCTGCAACCTTGGAGAAGCTGCTGCTAGTATGGGTAGATAATACTGAGCGAGATGGACCGATGGTCTGACTCAGTACATGATAGCTTTCTATGTTCCCGAGCCTGTGCAGGGTGAAGGTTTTAGGTACCTTTCCCCTTCAGAAGCAGAAGCGCTTGTGACTGTCTCGAGTGAGTAGGCTTCAAGCTGAGAATTCTTCCGCTTTCTTGGTTCAAACCCTCCCCTCGCCCCCCATTCTTGCCACTGGGTTTCATTGGCTCCACCCTCCTGGTTGTATGTTAAGTGCTCTCTGAGTCTGTGAACATTCCACTTCATTGTATGTTAAGTGCTCTCTGAGTCTGTGAACATTCCACTCCATTCCACACAGGGGCAGTTTTGGTCATTGGGTTTGGGGTTTGCGGGGGGGGGAGGGTTGCCCTCTTAGGAATGTTTTTCTTTGGATTTTTGTGAAACCAACGTATCTGCAGGCTACCTCGAGACTGCCAGCCTCTCCCTCTTGCCTGCACACGCTCGTGCCCCCTTACCTGGGCCGCCCATGCTTGCAGTGCAGGTTCATTTTGAAGGTCCTCTCGCCGCCCTCCACCTCGTTGTTGGGCTGCCGCAGCCCCGAGCTCTGGGTGCGCGGGAGCCATTCAGCCGGCGGGTTGGCTCCATTTTCCAGTCCGAGGGGCTGGCAGGCGACGGAGCTGCCATCTGTTAAATGGAAGCACACAGACCTGAGCATGCAAAGCAGAAACAGGACGGGCAGGAGGGAGAGCGGGAGACGGGGACAGGCTCGCAAAAGGGGTGCTCCTCTTCCCAAAGAGCTGCCAGTCATGGGCCTGTCTCTTGCCCACAGGGCTGGGCGCGGGCGTGGCTGCTATGGGGAAAGAGGGTGCCAGGGGTTCCCCCTCTCTGCAGGAGAAGATTCTCTCCCCCCTCTCTGCAGGGGGGACCTTTCTCAACAACCCCCCCCCCATTTTGCAGACCTTTAAGCAAACTGAGATCACCTCCTTTTCCTTACAAAGAGAGGCTTCTGCGGTTGGGATGTATATTTGCTAGTTCTAAGGACAGGAAAGCATTTTGCCACATGCTCCTCGGTTCCGGCCCCTTTTAAACTCCAGCCAAACACTCCGTTCTCCTCAGTTATCTTGTCGTCATTCAGAAGTGAACACACCGACGCGTGGACTTGCGTCCACAGCCACTGCAAGCCTCCCCAGACCTCCCTGCCTTTGGAAGCAATTTTGCAGCAGGACACAACCCAACAGGTGAGGAGGCAGCTGCTTCTGGGTCCGAGGGTGGACTTTTCGGTTCCCGATCAAAGAGAACAGCCCGGCCTTGGACTGGGCAGATGTGCACAGAAGTGCCCGGCTCCGGAAGAATGAAACGCCACCCCGCCCCACAGGAAATGCACTGTGGGTCAGAATGTCTGCGCAGCCCTGATAAACAGACAAAATGTCCGTGCATCCCTCTGCATGCCAGGCCTGGCTGTCACTCATCAGATCCGCCCCATCTCCAGCCCGGGCTCTCTTGGCCTTTCCTTCCTTGCCCGTCTCCCCCCTCCCCTCTCTCCCTCCTCTTTTTGTCCGTCTCGTCATAGCCCTGCAGGAGGATCAGACAAACTCTATTAGCTACAGTCCTCCTGCTGTCTCAAACTGTGTGTTGCGGGTGGTGGTGGGGGGAACCATCTACCCAAAGCCTGTGCTTGGAACACAAGCGATCTGTGCACTCAGGACTGGTGGGATGTGGCTAGGTGTCTCCCGCGCACGCCTGGATGTGTGCTGTTTTGGTGAGCGTGCACACCTCCATTAATCAACAGGCCACGAAGTTCTGTCTCGTTCAGCTTCACAGCCACCCTGCAAGGCTGACCAGGAATGGACAACTGTCAGCACAGGAAGCTGCTTTCTACTGGGTAAGACCACTGGTCTGTCTAGTTCAGCACTGTCTACACCGACTGGCAGCGGCTCTCCAAAGCTTCAGGAAGGTGTCTCTCCCAGCCCTACCTGGAGATGCCACGGAGTGAACCTGGAACCTTCTGCATGCAAGGCAGATGGTCTACTACGGAGCTACAGCTTCTAAGGGAGATATCTTACAACATGCACGTGTTCCTTCAAATGCAAACCAAGGCAGACTCTATTTAGCAAAAGGGACAATTCATGCTCACCTTAAGTGGATAGTGCGCAGCAGGGAAATGCTTGACTAACAAGCAGAAGGTTGCCAGTTCGAATCCTCGCTGGTACTATATCGGGCAGCAAAAATATAGGAAGATGCTGAAAAGTGTCATCTCAGACTGCACGGGAGATGGCATTGGTAAGCCCCTCCTGTATTCTACCAAAGAAAACCGCAGGTCTCTGTGGGTGCCAGGAGTCGAAATCGACTTGACGGCACACTTTACCTGACCTTCTCACAAGACCAGCTATGGGTCAGGTCCAGATCTTATACCAATAGGCATCTGACAACCCTTACTATAAATTCAACATAAATCAAAGCACATTAAGATGCTGACGAACCATTTTAGGCACTCAGGGAAAGCTGTTCTTAAAAGCTATAAGAAGTCAGGGATACCTTATACACCTCTCTTTGATGAACTTGGCTAACTGAGCAAAGAGGCACCTTTCAAAGTTTTGATTCTTTTCTGTTTAGTAGGGGGAGAAGGAACTGCCTGACTGACTCAGCATCCCTTCAAGGAGCTGTTGCTGGTGTCTAGCTTGCATTTCCTTTTAGACTGTGAGCCCTTTGGGGCCAGGGAGCCATCTTATTTATTCATTATTATTTTTCTTTGTAAACTGCTTTGGGAACTTTGGAAGGAAAGTGGCTATAAATATCTGTAGCAGCAGTTTGCAAGTGCTGCCCCAGCTATCACTGAAAGGCCAGCTTCCATGGAACCTGAACTTGCTTTTTAGTTATTTTTACATGTATATCCCGCTCTTCCTCCAAGGAGCCCATAGTTTCTGTTCCTCCTCACAACAACTCTATGAGGCAGGTTTAGGCTGAGGGAGAAGTGGCTGGCCCAGAGTCACCCAGGGAGTTTCTTGGCTGAACGGGCATTTGAACTCAGGTCTCCCTAGCCCAGCACTCTAGCCACTACGCCACACTGGCTTTCAGCGCTGGCTGGTACTGACTTTATTGGTCTAGCACAGCCTCCCATCTGCAATACAGGGGGGGAAATACTGGCCTAGCTTACAGGTAAAACAAAGGGACTCCTGGCATCTAAAAGACTAGCAACCTCACTATAAAATGAGAATCTGCAGACAGGAGCCTTATCTGTATCAGCAGAATCTCTACCTTGCAGAGCGTAAGGATGCCGATGCTTTAATGATTTTGGTAATTGTCACAACACAAGGTGCTGGTCTTGGGCCAATCAATCGCTCTCTTCTCCTTTCAGAATTAGCACCTGACTGATGAGAAACAAAAATAACTCCCTCGGAGGGTGGGGGGAGTGCACATGTCAATGTGCATAAATGTGCATGCACACATGTGTGCTGGGGTGTCTTCCTTTGCAGTGTTCTCCAGAGGAGAGCTGGTCTTGTGGTAGCAAGCATGAATTGTCTCCTTGGCTAAGCAAGGCCCACCGTGGCTTGCATTTTGAATGGGAGACTACATGTGAGCACTGTAAGCCATTCTCCTCAGGGAATGGAGCCACTCTGGGAAGAGTACCTGCCTGCTTGCAGGCAGAAGGTCCCAAGTCTCCTCCCTGGCAGCATCTCCAAGAAAGGGCTGAAAGAGACTCCCGCCTGCAACCTTGGAGAAGTCGCTGCCAGTCTGTGTAGACAATCCTGAGCGAGATGGGCCAATGGTCTGACTCAGGAGAAGGCAGCTTGCTCTGTTCCTTTCATAAGGCCTGGGGGCCAATGGCAGCCCCCATCAACCACTAAGCGCAGCTCCTGATTATTGGGCCTTTGGCTGAAGCTGGAGAATCTGCACACTCCCTCCGGGCAATATGTGGTGGTGACCATTCCCACAGTGCAGTGCAGTGCTTTGCCCAGAGGGCTTCCTTAAGGGAAGCAGAGCCCTCTTGAGCCCCGCCTGCACCATCTTGGAAGGGGTGCACAAAGTGCTGGGATGGGAAGTGTAACCTTTCCCAGCACTTTCTTCCCAGAGCTCTTGAGAGAGGGCTCCGTCGCTCTTAAAGGGTCCTCCTGAGAAAAGCACAGGACTGGGCGGAGGCCATCGCGATGGGCAATGGCTCTCACGTTGAAGGTTTTTTTGCCAAAGTGGCTCTCACGTGAAAAAGAGCAGAGATGGCTGCTTTGCTGGTTTGCAAATAGATTGCTTGAATGCAGAGGTGTAGCAAGGCTGGAGGGGGCCCTGGGGCAACAGTGAAGATGCCCCCCCCCCACTTTCCCATGTCTTTGCTGCAGAAGTGTAAAGTAAAGTAAAGTAAAGTGTGCCATCAAGTCAACTCCTGGCGCCCACAGAGCCCTGTGGTTGTCTTTGGTAGAATACAGGAAGGGTTGACCATTGCCTCCTCCCGCACAGTATGAGATGATACCTTTCAGCATCTTCCTATATCACTGCTGCCCAATAGAGTACTAGCAGGGATTCGAACTGGCAACCTTCTGCTTGTTAGTCAAGCATTTCCCCGGTGCACCACTTACCGACTACGCAGAAGTGTAAGGACATGGTTTTAAAAAAAATTCTCAGCATGCCCTTTCTCTCACTCCTGTGCAAATAATATCACACACTCCCCAGTACACACACACACTTACACACACTTGCATGTGTGCATTCCCCTGGCTCAGAATTTATTTATTTTAATGTATATAGCTACTACTGAAAAATATAACTCCTGGAGAGGGCTTGTCTTTTGTGAAGTCGAGACAAATCTGATCAGAGCCAATAGTAACGGGGGTGTGTGGGGGTGGCGGTGATAGTAGCCAGCCAGTGGGCTCTCCTGGGGGTCCCAGGGACATCCCCTCACCTTGTCCAGTTATAGCTTCTCCCTTGCTTGAATGGCACTGCTTTCAAAATTAGTTGGGCATAAGAGGAAGGGGATGCTTGGTGGAGAACATACCTATTTTCAATTCATTGTTACCGTAACTCCTAAAAACCCTCAGTGAAATCTACGGTAAGTAGTAAAACAAAACAACCCCCCCAAATATTCCCACAGTCAGTCAGCACTGTCAAAGGAGCTCAGTTACAGGTGCGTAGCAAGGTCCTGTGTCCAATCAGTGCACATTGGGCCCTGCTTTAATTTGGGGGGTGTCTGTGTGCCAGAGGTGCTGCCAATTTTTTTTACTTATTACTGTCTTTCTTTTACCTACTGCTGTTGGTGCTGCTGATTCTCCTCCTCTCCTGCCCCCCCCCGCACCCGTTGCCCCCGCCACTTGCCTACTGTCCTGCTGCTCCTTGCCCCCACCAGTGTGTGTGTGTGTGGGGGGGCGCGGTTCCCATGGCTTCCTTCCCTGCTTGAACAAGGAGCAAAGTGATAGCATGCCTTATCGCTGTGCGTCTGGCTACAAGACAGAGAGTGCACATGCGCCTGGATTAGGCATCACTGTACATGCGCGCCTTCCCGTTCTTAGCTGAGGGGTTTCTCTCCCCTCCCAAGGCTTCTCTCCTCCTTTGAGTGAGGAGAGAAGCCATGGAATCCCCCCACCCCACCCCACACACTCTGCTGTGCGGACCAGCTCCCTAGTGGTGGTGTGGGGGGTGAGAAGCAGCAGGGCAGGAGGCAAATGGTGGGGGTGAGGGGCAGGAGGCAAGCTGCAATGGCAAGCCGTGGGAGTGGGGAGGCCTGTGTTCATTGGACACCTTTAAACACTAGTAGCTACTCCCCTGCTTAGTTAATGTGTCGATCTCAAAACATAATTCCCTATAGAATTCTAGCAGGACCTCTTGGTTTAGCACTTCTAAGAAACAGTCATCAAGAGCCATCAAGATAAGTGTAGGGTGGATTGCCCACTACAGAAGGTCATTTACATTGGACAAACACATCTCAAAGTTCCCCATCAAGCAATATTCCAGACAAAAGGGCGGGTGGTAAGCTGTATTCCCTAGGGTCTGACAGAGAATGCAGCAAGATATTAAAAATAGCAGCAGTTTGGTTCAAAGCAAGCGAGGCAACCCCAAATTCCCTCCATTATAATTCAGACTTCTTCCTAGACAGAAGGCAAAATCAAAACCTCACAAGGAGCTTTGGAATGCGAATCTCTCTCAGCCCTGTCTCAGAGATGCCAGGGAGGGAACCTGGAACCTTCTGCATGCAAGCAGAAGATGCTCTTCTCCCGAGCAGCACCATCCCCTTAGGGGAATCTCTTACAGTGCTCATACATGTAGTCTCCCATTCAAATGCAACCAGGATGGACCCTTAAAAAAAATTTTTTTAAGCAAAGGGGACAATGCATGCTTGCTACTGCCTGATCAGCTCTCCTTCCTGGGTAGAGAGCCCTCGAAATGCAAGACATAGACAGGAAGTGTCCTGCTGTGTTTGCATTCCACATGACACGTGAACCACTGAACCTCTGTGCTGATCAGACTGAATGAGTGTTGAATATAATGTGTAAATAGGATGATGGTGTCTCACAGATGGAGCAATTATTTTAAAGCAAAACGTGACAATCATGTAGTCAGCATTCTAATGGGTTATATAAATGCCAAGGACAGAACAGGGCTATCAAACTGCAGCCCTCCAGCTGTCATGGGACTACAACTCCCAGCATCCCTACTCACGATGGCCAGTAGCCAGGAATGATGGGAGTTGTAGGCCAACATCTACAGGAGGGCTGCCGTTTGAGATCCCTGACCTAGAGCCTGAACACGATGAAGGAGATTGGGACCAGTGTTCTCTCTAACATGGATTCCCAGATGTTGACCACAACCCCCATAATTCCCAGTCTAAGGCTACTGCAGCTGTGGACAATGGGAGCTGTAGTCCAGCAACATCTGGGGACCAAGTTTGAGGACCCTTGTATTATGTGGGGAGCTGGTTGGGAAGGGTAGCAAAACGTACTCCTAATCACCAGACAGATGCCTGAAGAAAAGAATAGTCCCCAGGAATGCAGGGCCGATCATCCATAGGAAGACAGGAAGCTGCCTTACACTGAGCCAGATCATTGGTCCATCTAGCTCAGGATTGTCTACACTGACTAGCAGCAGCCCTCCAAGGTTTCAGGCAGGAGTCTCTGCCAGCCCTCGCCTGGAGTTGCTGACAGGGAAGGAGCCTTTTGCATGCAAAGCAGATGCTCTTCCACTGCACTATGGCCCCATCCCCCAAGGGGAACATTTTAGAGCCAACAGCGCTCACATGTAGTCATCCATCCAAATGCAAACCAGAGTGGACTATGCTTAGCCAAGGGGACAACTTATGTTCATTACCGGAAGGCCCACTCACCTCCCTGAGCACACCAAACCAATACACCCATTTCACAGAGGGGAGAAAGAAGGTTGAAAAACCCAGCCCATGGTCTACAAACACAGCAGTTTTGTTTTGGGAGACCGGCTGGTGTGCAAGCAGGCCTGATCCCCCCTTTCCCACAGGGGCATCAGCCTGTAGCAGCCCTGCCCCCGCCCCCCGCCCGGCCCAAATTCAACCAACATGGAGACTGCAGTCTGCAGAGCGAGTTCCCTCGCGTTCGGCACTGGGGCGTCAGGGATGCATAGATTTCCCGTTGCGCTGTGCAGTGCCAAACCAGGAGTGTGAGCAGCTGCCATGTGCCCGGACGTGCCAAGGCCACCCAGTGAGACCTGGCGCAAGCAGGATTGGATCCTGCCTCTCCCAGGCTCCAAATCCAGCACTAGCTCTGATGCAAATCCAGACACAACCCAGCCAAAACGTAAGCACCTCCTAAGCCCAGTGGATTTCAGTGGGCCACTGGAAGGTATGCTTCCACCATGGGACTTTGAAGTGTGCTGAACTTTGGCCAGGTTATACGTTTAGGATTATTTTGCTTTTGATTTTGGGAGGGCTCAAATGGTGGGGGCGAGGGGGGGCGGATTCTGATGCCATTTCAGGTATCCTGCTACCAGCTGAATCAGATGTTTACATTATTGGTGCGTTGGAAAGATTCTGGCAGGAGATGAGGAAGAGAACTAGCTTTCCATTTGTTCGCAGCTGCAAAAACTGGCAAGAAGTCCTCTAACAAGTATCAGGACCGCCTACTGAGGTGTGATGGATGAAGGTAGAGGAAACCACCCATAGAGCAGGGGTGGGCAATCTTGGCCCTCCAGCTGTTGTTGAACTACAACTCCCATCACCCCCAGCCACAATTTATCATGGCTGGGGATGATGGGAGTTGTAGTTCAACAACAGCCAGAGGGCCAAGATGGCCTGCCCCTGCAATAGTCAAGCCGGCATGTTCTGCTTTATGGTCTTAATGTGATTTTCTTGTTCTAATTTTTGTAAGAGATGCAAGTTTTTTGTGGGATAATCAATATGCCAGGTAGGTAGATAGACAGATGGCCATAGAGAGTTCTTTGTGGTTTAAAGCATTTCCTGAGAGCTCCCTAAAGAAGTATTTTCATTGGTGCTGTAGATTCTCGGTGTATAACAATGGCAGCGAGAAACACATCAGGGAACTGCCACTCCCAAATATTGATCTATTCCATGTACAGAGACAGTATACCCCTGGATAACAGCTCCTGGAGGGAAGCAACAAGGGAAGTGTAACAGTATGGGGTAGTGGTTAGAGTATTGGACTAGGACTGGGGAGACCCAAGGTCAAATCCTTGTTCAGTCATGAAACTCATCATAAATATACTAAACAAACCATCAAGACTTACTTGTGAGCAGTCACCTGGCTGGATGCTGCTGAGAGGAGACCGGACCTTTGAACTGACCCAACAAGGCTGATGTCTCTGATGTCTGTGCCAATGCTGGCATGCCTATTAAGTTTGCTGCCACGCTTCATAATATATTGTCTCTATCCCAGAGGTTCTCAACCTGGGGTCCCCAGATTTGCTGACTACAGCTCCCATCACCCACAACCAGAGTGGCTGTGGATGATGGGAGCTGTAGTCCAACAACATCTGGGGACCCCAGGTTGAGAGCCCCTGCTCTATCCAAACCTTCCTTGAGCTGCATGTTGTGCTTTTCTCCCCCTCTTCCTTTCTGCCTCATCCACAGCTTCCTGCCACTGACTTGTATCCTGTTCCCTTGCGCGGATCTGTTGCCAAGAGCGTCTCTTTGCACTTGCCGGCATTCCCTCTCTTGCAAGGCAGTAAGCCACCAAGACCTTGCTGTTTGCATGGTCCTAATGGTGCATCAGAGAACCATCTAACTTCTGCCTTCCCGTCCCGCCCATCAAATCTCACTTGAGCCAGCCTGTTCCAGGCACCCAACTTAGCATGGCCACTTCTCAACAAGTCAAGCAAGGGGAATTCAGACATCCCACCTGCCTACTCCCCTCTCCCTGCGGCCTCCAAGCAGCGAGTTGCTGCTGTGGCAGGCTGGGAGGGTGTAGAATTACACACCTCGATGCAGCCAAGAAGTAGGCACTAGAGAGAGACCGGGTCTTGCTGCTGTGCCTGGAGCTGGAGGCTGCTGGAAGACAGGCAGGCAGGCAACTCACAGAAGGCTTTTCATTCCAGCCTGTGAATCCCCTCCCAATTTCCCTTTTAATTCAAGTGGAAGGTGGAGAGACTGAAAAAACAGTTCAGTCCCTGGGAGCCTTCCTTTCTTCGGGATGAAGGGCAGCGAGGGAAACAGACCGAGCCGGAGGGAATTCTTTGGCTTTATACACTTGGTGCCCATTTCCACCAGGGGAAGAGCCAGCAGAAACCAGACGGAGGCTAAACTGCACATCACCCACTTAAGACTCCCACTCACGGGTCCAGAAAGAGGCATGTTGCTGGAAATGTCCCCCCCATCCCCTCAAGAAGCACACCCTTGCACTGGGTTGGCCTGTCCACTAGGCAGACCTAGCCACAGATTCTTGGGGGCACCTCAACCGTGCCAGAATATAGCACTGCCAAATGCTTTCTCTCCCTCTTTTACCACACTCTTGAAGTGGGGTAAGAATGGAAGATGTCGTCCTGCCCCCTGCTCCCCAAAAGACCGTCTTCTTTGCCCACTGCATCTCAACCCGGAACAAACAACTAGTCTCATAAGCTGCTCTTCCTCTCTTGAAGATGAATTTCCTGCCTCAGCATTCATTTCCAAAAAGAAGGCTGGATTTCCAGATTAGCAACAGCACCTTTCCCTCTCCGAAGTGTTAGGAGTTTTGCCCCCATAATAGACTGGGAACTCTCTCCCACTGCATTCTCAAAATAAGCACAGGCTAGTCATTTGCTGGTCATCTGCACAGATCAAGTTAAAGCACTTCTCAGCTGGGGCAGAGTCAAACTTTGCCTAGAGGTGTGCACAAAACCGGTTCGGGGGGGAGGGGGGATCTGTGAAATTTTTTTAAAAGTAAGTAAGTAAGTAGAACTTTATTTCGGTTGTAGACCAGCAATATAAAAATATAAAACAAGTAAGAAAATAATAATAATAATAATAATATAAAATCAGACTACATTTATACACAGTTGGCATATTATATAACAATATTTGGCCACAATATGAATAATATCTGAATTAGGATTAGTGTAAAAATAATAATAATAATATTTTTTTTTAACTTACCGCCTGCGGGGTGAGGGTGGGGCTTCTCCAAGGCCATGCAGGTGGGTCCCCAGGAGGTTCCCCCTTCCACTACCGGCCTCCATTATGCCTTAAATTGCCCAGTTCGTGCGGTCTTCTGCCATTTCTGGGCCTTTCCCCCATTGCGGCAGCCATTTTGGAGGCTGCTGCACATGCGAAATGAGCCTCTGCGTGGCCTGGGTCCATTTCCAGGAAAGGCCGAGAAAGGGCCAAAGACTGCCCGAACCAGGCAATTTAAGGCATAACGGAGGCTAGCGGAGGGGGAACCTCCGGGGATTCCCCCCTCCCATGGCCTCGAAGAACCTCCCCAGAGGCGGTAAGTTAAAAAAAAATTAAAAATGGTTCGACATTGAACCTTCAAACCGAACTGGTTCAATATCAAACTGGTTTGATATTGAACCGGTAGGCACATCCCTACCAGAAACCCTATAGCCATCTACTGGTGCCGTGGGGGAAGTAACTTTCCTAGGGAGCAAGAGGTTGCTGGTTCAAATCCTCACTGGTATGTTTCCCAGACTATGGGAAACTCTTATATTGTGCAGCAGCAATATAGGAAGATGCTGAAAGGCATCATCTTATACTGCATGGGAGGAGGCAATGGTAACCCCCTTACTGGTGACCGAAATAAAGAGATTGATTGATTGGTAACCCCCTCCTGTATTCTACCAAAGACAACCACAGGGCTCTGTGGTTGCCAGGAGTTGACACTGACTCGATGGCACAACTTGACTTTTACTTTACCAGAAACCCTAGCATTGGCCTTGCCCTCACTCATATCTATGGCAGGACCTTATTATCACATACTGTAAGCTATGTCAAATGTGGAAGGCCACAAAGCATCCCCCTCCTCCAATAATTCTAACAAAAACCATATATGTATTCATAAAAAGTACAATGAAAATAGAAATAATACAGCTTTGTTTTTACTTGGCAAAGACGCATCAAGAAACGAACACTAACAAAAACCAGTTCTCTTACAATAAGCCAATTTGCACCTATTTATACTTTTAAATGAATGAATGAATGAATGAAGTTTATTACGATCATTGATCATACATACAAGCAAACCAATAATACAACAATCATTGTTAAATAAACTACATTGATCTAATTCACACAACTATTGAAATTTAAGTTTAATGTGGGTTACTGGCATTAGCATGATTGTATGAATCCATTCCAAGATGGGAATCTTAGATTCATTTGGGGCCATAAACCACACTGGTGTGGGTTCACACAATCATGTTTATGTTGGTAACCCACATTAAACCAAGATTCAAACGATGACAGTCTGATCGCTCTCTCTTAAGAAAGACAATAAAGAACTGGAAAAGGTGCAGAAGAGGACAACCAAGGTGATTGGGGGCCTGGAGCATCTTCCTTATGAGGCAAGGCTACAGCCTTGCTGGTGCTCTTTAGTCTGGAAAAGGGGTGACTATGGAGAAACGTGGTAAAGGTGTATAAAATTACACATGGAGTAGAGAGAGTGGGCAGAAAGAAAAAATTTTCCCTCTCTCACAACACTAGGATCAAGGGTCATCCCATGAAACCGAAGGTTGGGAAATTTAGAACCAAGAAAAAGAAGTACTTTTTCACACTGCACATAATTAATCTATGGAATTCTCTGCCATGGGATGTGGTGATGGCCACTAGCTTGGATGGCTTTAAAAGGGACTTAGACAAATTCATGGAGAACAGGTCTAACAATAGCTACTAGTCTAGTGGCTACAGGCCACCTCCAGCCTCAGAGGCATGATGCCTCTCAATACCAGTTGCAGGGGAGCAACAGCAGGAGAGAGGGCATGCACATACCTCTTGCCAGAGGTATCTGGTGGGCCACTGTGTGAAACAGAATGCTGGACTAGATGGGCTTTGGGTCTGATCTAGCAGTGCTGTTCTTTGTTCTTATGATCGTGTGAACCAGGCCATTATGTAAAACTTGAAATTTAGTCTTGTTTTGTATTCTGAGACCCTTCATAATGTGAGATCCTAAGCTGTAGTTTATTAGGTTTGTGCATGAATCCAGCACTGCCTACACACACAGCCACGCACATAGATGCATGGAGAAGCATGCGCCTGGAACCTATTTTTAAAAATACACATGTGCACACACAAAAAGAGGAGTGTGCAGCATATGCTGGAACAGAGAAAAAGAACAGGCACAGAAATCAGAAGTATGAGCACACAGACTCACAGTTACACCATAGGCATGTAATGCAGATATCCCACGTGGAAGGCGACACATGAAATATTCACACTCAAACTGCACGCAGACTCTCTCTTTCTCCCAGGCTGAAAGACCAATGTGATTCTCACACATAACAGTGTGCAGACACAAAGCCACACCCACCCACACAGACACACACACACTGGACACATAACAATTACAGAACCCCATTGTTCCCACTGCCCTCCATTCTCAGGTTCAGCCTGGCCTCCCTCCTTCACCAGTTCCTATTACGTTTCAACAAGCCCATGCCTGCGATAGGGCTCTTAACTCCCAGCTCCTCTGGGGCTTGCCTCTCAATCCATAAAGCTGAAATGCAGCCTACAGCAGCTGGCAAGCACACACAGGAGAGGAAGAAGCCCTCCTCTCCCCCAGACCCACAAGCCAGCAGGAGTTCTGATACACCTTGGGAGGGGGCAGTGGAGGATGTGAGGAAATCAGCCAGGCAGCTGCTGATCTCGATGCAACGGCAAGAAGTAATGCAAGAAATTCAGCAGGGAAGAGGTGCAGAAGAGATCTGAATTTGTTGGTGTTTCCAAGTTGGCAGCCAACTGACAATTTCCTGCATCCCTAATCAGCCCGTGATCCTCATCCAGGTGTTGTTTGGGCTTGAAAACCTTTCAAAAGAGACCTCCACACTGAATCGGGATGAAGAGTTCAACCACATATAGGTTATATAGGAAGCTTTCATTTTTATAGTTCCCAGTTTTTAGCTTTTTAGATAACCTTTAATTTGAAACTTTTTAAAAACTGTAATTTTAATTGTGGTTTTAGCCTGGTCTTTTAACTTGTTTAACTTATATTGTTTAACTTGATTAGTCTTCTTTTACATTGTATCTGTTTTATTAATGTTGTGAGCCTCCCTGAACAGTAGTGTACTGGATGGGCAGGGTATAAATATTTTAAACAAACAAACAAACAGCCTTATAAAAGCCCTATTCAGACATGCACAGTACAGAAAGGAAGCGTACTGCTGTATGTGTGTTCAACTTAATGTGTGAATAACTGAACCTGTGTATGGGTCTGGTACCTGTGTACACTGTACACTCTGTATGAGTATTCAGTGTAATGTCTGAACAGCCACTGGTCCATCTAGCTCAGCAGTCTTCACCAGAGGGTTCCCAATACAGGATCCCCAGAGGTCATTGGACTACAACTCCCATCATGTTGTAGCCTATGGTGACTGTGGCTGAACATGATGGGAGTTGTAGTCCAGCGACATCTGGGAACCCAGTGCTGGGAACCCCAGGGCTACACTGACTAGCAGCGGGTCTCTGGGGTTCCAGGCAGGAGTCTTTCCTAGCCCTACTTGCTTCCCAATGGCATCTGGTGGGCCACTGTGGGAAACAGGATGCTGGACTAGATGGGACTTGGGCCTGATCCAGCAGGGCTGTTCTTATGGATTATTATTATTCTTTATTATTATTTACATTTACATCCCGCTCTTCCTCCAAGGAGCCCAGAGCGGTGTACTACATACTTGAGTTTCTCTTTCACAACCACCCTGTGAAGTAGGTTAGGCTGAGAGAGAAGTGACTGGCCCAGAGTCACCTAGCTAGTCTCATAGCTGAATGGGGATTTGAACTCATGTCTCCCCGGTCCTAGTCCAGCACTCTTGAACCTGGGACCTCCTGCATGCAAGGCAGATGCTCCACCACTGAGCTATAGTCCTTTCCCCTAACAGGAGGCTAACAAGAGCTGGTCTGAGACCTTGATTGAAAAATGCTCTATTGCTCCTTTAAAAAGTAAAGGCAGTATACAACATTGCTGAGAACAGTAAAACACAATATCACTCATAGAACATTAGAGGCCAGCACACAGAAGAAAAACAGCACAAAAACCACCAGAAAGCAAAGTTCAGAGCAGGTGAGCAAAAGGCCAGCTGCAAGAACCGGGACTTTGTGTGGCAGCAAAATGTAAAGATGGCTGGGACCAGCTGCTTCTCCAGCGATAGGGACACATCTAGGTGTTCATGGTAGAAAATCCACATGGTACTCCCCCTACACACAACATGCACACATTTAAATTTGAAATGGCTCATGATGCACTCTCCATGTTCTCCTTACAACAACCCTGCAAGGTAGGTCAAGCCTAGAGAGAGTGTCTGCCCTATGGTCACCCAGGGAGCTTCTTGGCTGAGTGGAGATTTGAACCTGGGTCTCCCAGGTCCTAGTCTGGCACTCTAACCACGATACTCCACTGGGCCCAAATCCACTGTGCAGCTCTCCTTTCTCACTGAAACCCTGCATGGTATTGTGCTAGTTTTGGCGCGCAGAATTCCATGCGTATAGGAACATAGGAAGCTGCCTTGTACTGAGTCAGACTATTGGTCCATCCAGCTCAGTATTGTCTACACAGACTGGCAGCAGCTTCTCCAAGGTTGCAGGCAGGAGAGTGTCTCAACCCTATCTTGGAGTTGCCAGGGAGGGAACTTGGAGGATTCTTCTGCATGCAAGCAAGCAGGTGCTCTTCCCAGAGCGGCTCCATCCCCTGAGGGGAATATCTCACAGTGCTCACACATTCAAATGCAACCAGGGTGGACCCTGCTTAGCCAAGGAGACAAGTCATGCCTGCCACCACAAGACCAGCTCTCCTCCCATAGGTGAGCTCCCCCCCCACACCCCACATTAAACTGATCTGTCTCCCACTGACTGCCCTTAATGGCAGAGGCATCCCCAGTCTGCTGTCCCAGCTTGCCCCATGATTGGGCCACCTTGTCAGGAGGGAAGGGGACAGCCATAAGCTTCACCACCTATTGCCGTGTGGTCAGCAAGCCCTGAGAATGCCATCTCGCAGGGACGCTCTCGGGAGCCAGGCTAGCCTCCTCCAACAGGGCCTGAAGTCCCCCCGCCCCCCGTTTTGCATTCTCTCTCGGTCAGAGTTGCCATGCCCCCCACAAATTCCGGGTTTTAAAAACCCGAGATTTTAAGCATCTCACCCAGATTCGCCTGGATTCCAGCTTTCATTTAAAACAACTACTAAGCTCTCTAGCCCTTGTAGAAGTGGAGTTATGGAGCAAAACGTGCAGTCACTCCTCTGCTCAAAATTCATTTCCAAGCCAATTTACAAAGTCTGCCAATTAGGCACCCGGATTTGGAAAGCCCGGATGTGGCCACCCTACTCTCGGTGCTTCGGGAACGGCTTCTACCCAGCCTTAATGCCCAGGCCGGTGAATGGACAGGTCAGGGCTGGTCCCACCAGCACTAAAGCCGTGTCCGCCTCACCGCGCTCGCTCTCAGGAGGACCTTTTTGGAAAGCCAGACGCGCGACGGTGGAGGGAGCCAAGCCCCCAGAATAGGCAGTGACTCATGCTCCTGGCTCCGGGCATGGTCACTGTGTGTGAAACCGGCAGGCCAGCCTGCTCCCCTCCCTGGGAGCCCCCGCATGGTTTGGCTTGTTCAGAGGGAGGAGGAGGAGGCAGGCGGGACAGCCAGCGGCAGATGCCTGGGCTGAGAAGGGCTGAAATCTCACCCACCCACCCACCCACCCCGGTGTGGAGTTGCAAGGGCCCAAGCCCTCCATTTCCCCCACCCCAGACAAACGCCCTTTCTCCGCTGCACTCACTTTCTTTCGCCGCCCCTGCTCAGCCCACAGGCAGTTGCCCACATGTTTCCTATTAGGAACTCTGGACTTTGCCATTCCTGGGGTGTTGGCCAGGGGTATCCCGCCCCCGCCTTGGTTACCAAACACTAGCAGAGACCACACAAGAGACAGAAAGAGGAAAGATGCTTGGATAACAAGCCGGGGAGGGAGGGAGGGAGGGAGAAGGATGTATGGGATTGCAAGGGAGACGGCCGGCTGGGTACCGGCAAGAGCAGAGCTGAGAGAGATTGCCATCCCCTCTCCCTGCTGCCTCCTGACCCCTGGAGTCCTGGAAAGATAACAGGCCCCAAAGAGTGCTGACTTGCCTTTCAGAAATCCAATATCCTCGCCTGGTGAACTAATCGACTACCTGGGCTCACAATAACCACCCTGCAAAGGATTAATCTTGGCGCTGAAAATCTTTAATTAGTTTAACAGTTTCAGGCTCCATGGAGGCAGCAAATGGCAGACACAGGCGCCTCCGTCTCCCCCGCCCCCCCCCGACCTCCTCCATAACTCAAGCACAGGACCTCCTGGGAGGCTGCGGCTGCATTCCCTGGTTGCGATGGAAGGAAGAAGCAAGAATTCCCTACTGGATCAGGGATAGATGCTAGAGAAGGTGAGGAGAAGCAGAATCTCCCTCTGTGTGTTTTTTGTTTGGTAAGAAAGGACTTGCTTATATTTATTTATTTATCATATTTCTCTACCGCCTGATATAAACATCTCTAGGTGGTATACAAATAAAAAACACAACAAATATCAAAACAGTATAAAACAATTAAAATTCACAAAACGAATAAAACAAAATCACAGATGAAAGCACATTACATTAAAAAAATTCTTCAGTTAAAAGCCTGAGAAAACAGGGATGTCTTGAGAGTTTTCCTGTAAACAGACAGAGAAGGGGATGCTCTTATTTCAACAGGAAGCACATCCCAAAGCCTTGGAGCAGCCACAGAGAAGGCCCAAGGAGCCGCTGGCAAGCACAACCGGACCTCTGCAGGTGATCTTAGTAGGCGATCGGGCTTGTGACAAATAAGATGCTCTCTTAAATACTCTTGACCCAAGCCATTAAGGGCTTTGTAGGTCATAATCAGAACTTCGTATTTCACACAGAAACTTATTGTCAGCCAGTGCAATTCTTTCAAAATCAGAGTTATATGGTCTCTTCGAGTTGTCCCTGAGAACAATCTGGCTGCTGCGTTCTGTACCAAGTGTAGTTTCCAGACTATGTACAAAGGCAGTCCCATGTAGAGTACATTACAGAAGTCAAGCCTAGAGGTTACCAGCATATGCATCATTGTTTTAAGGTCCTTTACCTCCAAAAATGGCCGTAGCCAACGTATCAGCCGAAGCTGATTAAAAGTCCACCAGACTTGTGGACTTTTTAAATAGTCCACATGAAGTAGATGTGAGCAAGAGACTTTGCTCTAATACTCAGTGGATTGAAGAACAAGGCAATGCAAGACAGTGGCTTTTTCTTGGACATAGTAGCCAAGACGGTGCGTATTCTACAACTCAAATTATGATAACCTGGAATTTGGTATAGAACAGCAGTGGGCAAACTTGGCCACATGATAAATTGTGGCTGGGGATGATGGAAGTTGTAGTTCAGCAACAGCTGGAGGGCCCGGTTTGCCCACTCCTGGTATAGAATCTAGGTGTTTATAAGAAGCAAGTTTCTAGCCCTTAAGACTGTGAAAGCTAAATTCTGATCCCTGTTTAGGCAATGCCAGCTGATCTCTCAGAGAAGCCAAGTCAGGAATGGTGCTGAGCCCCCTATGTCCCAGTTCTCAGACACACACACAGTTTTACAACCCTCTCCTTTCTCCTACAGGTGGGAAGAGACTCTCAGTGTCATCTCTGGCATTATGGGGACCAGTATTCCCTGTAACAGGGCATCCCAGATGCTGTTCACTACAACTCCCAGCATCACAGTTGTAGTCAACAACATCTGGGGATGCCATGGGGACAGAGGTGCACCTAGGTAATTTGGGAGCCTGGACCTAAAGGCCTTTGGAGCTGCCACCCTCCTCCCGCTGCAAGTTAAGCATCATTTTTTAACACGTAGGTTCTTGAAGGCACAGACCACACCACCCAAGACAGACGGAAGAGGATTTGGCACCCCTCTTGGGTATGTGGAGGCTCTGAACTTCAGCCCCAAAGTCCAGGGGTTAGAGCGCCTCTGCCTGGGTACACTGAGCACTGATGGGGACCCTTGTGTTTCCTTGGAAGAAAAGCAGAACAGAGCGGGAATATGAAAAGGGGCTAGGCGTGACCTCTGAACCAGTTGTTAGCATCCAAGACTCCCATGCATGGAAGAGTAGAACATAGAAGGCTGCCTTACACGGAGTCATACCAATGGTCCATTTGGCTCAGTAATGTCTACAGTGACTGGCAGTGGCTCTCCCAAGTTACATAGTGGAGTCTTCTCAGCCCTACCTGAGTGTTTTTCACACAGCAGGTTTTACCTCGGGTTTAGTGAGAGGCTTTACTGCGAGTTCGAAGTTGCCCCCGACGCAAAAAGTGGATTTTTTTTTACCCTGGATACAAATCTAACATGCAATGAAAAACCTGAATTGTGTGTGAAATGCTCCCCGACAGCTTGCAGGGACTCCAGGGTAAATCTGGCTGGTAGGTGAATGCACACCCTCCATTCTGGAGGAGAGGCGAGCCAAAAGGCCCCGTGTGGAAACACCCTTGAGATGCTATCAGGGACGGAGCCTGGAACCTTCTCCATGCAAAGCAGATATTCTGCCACTGAGCTATGGCCCCATCCAAGGATGAGGAAGGTGGGCTGGGGCAGAGGAAGGGTGAGGACTGAGAAAAAGGGAGAGAAGGTCCACGAGGAGAAGACAGGCAAATTCCAGCAAAACAATATCTGTGCATGGAGATCCCAGGAGAAACAAGTCGATTGACCCAAGCTGCACAGAGAGCTTTGGCAGGCACAGGGAGTTCCCACTCAGGCTGGAATCCACAGATGCACTACCTGGCTGATGCTTTGGTGCTGTGAGGAGTAGGAAGAGTTACCTGGGAAGCACAGAAAGCAGAAATCTGCCCTCTCAAGGAGTTCAGCTTCTCTCCAGTTCACAAAGAGCATCACATACAGTACAGCAGTCTGTCAAGTGCAAAGCTATGCAGATATACAGAGAGGGCTGGCATGGCAGACAGTATGCAACGGAGAACATAATTCAGAATCCTGAGAACTTAACTTGTATGCTAAAAAAAAGAGAAAGAAATGAAAAGAAAAGAAATCCAAAGTCCCTAGCCCACAAAGATGTGGAAAACACACTTTCCAAATGCTAAACAAAAAACATGATTTTATCCTCAACTAGCAGAAGTGTGGTATCCCACCCTGATCAATGGAGTGGAAGGAAAACCTTGCTAGAAGGGGAGAACCATTCTGTCCACAAATTGGTGCCTGTGTGTATGTGTTTGTGTCAGTGATCACCCCATATTCACCCGATCTACAGAAGGGGCCCTCTGGCTGTTGTTGCACTATAGGTCCCATCATCCCCAGTCACAATGACCAATTGCCAGGGATGATGGGAGTTGTAGGCCAACATCTGCAGGAGGGCTACAGTTTGAGAGCCGTGATCTACAGAATGAGGCAATAGATTAGATCGGGGATTCCCAAGCTGTGGTACTCCAGTGAGACGCTGCTGAACTACAACTCCCATCATCCCCAGCCACAATAAATGGCAGCTGCGGATGGTGGGAGTTGTAGTTCAGCAATATCTGGAGTACCTTAGGTTGGGAACCCCTGGATAGGACTATACCCAATCAAACTGCAGGTATGGAAATCACTTTTTGAATACTCAAAAACCAAAAAGTTCCTGCAAATGTAAAAAAAATAGCACAGCAGAGAGGTCCTCACACAAGAATAACAGAATGCTGGAAGGGACCTTGGAGGTCTTCTAGACCAGGGATTCTCAATGTTGGGTCCCCAGATGTTATTGGACTTCAACTCCCATAATCCCCAGGCCCAGTGGCCTTTGGCTAGGGATTATGGGAGTTGAAGTCCAATAACATCTGGGTACCCAACATTGAGAATCCCTGTTCTAGACCTGCAGAAGGGCCCAGGTTCAATCCCTGACAGCATCTCCAGGTAGGGCTAGGAAAGGCTCTTGCCTGAAACCTTGGAGAGCTGCTGCCTGGCAGTGTGGGCAATATTGAGCTGGATGGACCAGTGGTGTAAGGCAGCATCTTATGAGCTCAGACAAACAGCAGAAGGCCTTTCGGGACAATTCACCGCAGGGCTTGCCTTTCCTGCTGCACGCACCCTGAGGTCCACCTCCTTCCATTGCTGTTCTTTGGAAACATTCCTTGCTCTTTGCCGGAATAACTCTCGTCTTGCATTTATAATTAGGAGACAAAGCAGATGGCCAGGTGATTCATCTTAGGTAATGGATCCAGGAGAGTTCCCCGAGCTGCTGGGTTTCTTCTGCTGGAGCCTATAACTTTAAGTTGCCTTCAAAGGTGTTTTGTGTGTGGTTGGTTTGTTTTTTTAAAGTCAAGAACTGCTACCTTGCAAAAATAAAGTCACCAGCTGGCTGGAGAGCCCCTCAAAACAGAGACTACAGTTCTATTTGGTCGATGACAGTGAAGGATGCAGAGAGACACAAAGGATGGGAGGCGCCCCATGGGGCAAAATTGAGGGCTGACATTCTAGCAGTGGGACTCTGTCCTCTGTCCTAAAACATCCCCATCATTGTTGACTGCAATGCATTCTGGGAGAATAGAGCCACAAATGCCCCAGTCAAACCCCAATCAATGAGCAAAGAAGGGCTTTGGGGGCAATTTCTAAATCTGGAATGCAGCAATACTCAGAGCCAGTGTGGTTAAAAGATCAGATGAAGATGGGGGGAATCCAGAATCAAATCCCTGTTCAGCCATGAAGGCTAGGCCAGTCACAGCCTCTTTACAGGGCTGTTGTAAAGCAAATAAAATGTAGACCTGGCCCAGACAGACAAGTGTACACTACCCAAAAATCTGCAAAATCTCTCTTGAACGCAGGGGCTTTGAAAAGGACTTCTAACTTCAACTTCAGCCCTCCATCTGTTGTTGGACTACAACTCCCATCATCCCCAGCCACCTTGGCCAATAGCCAGGGATTAAGGGACTTGTAGTCCAACATCTGCAGGAGGGCTGCTATATCTTACAGCAGTGGTTCCCAACCTGTGGTACTCCAGCTGCTGCTCAACTACAACTCCCATCACCCCCAGTGATAATAAATTGTAGCTGGGCATGATGGGAGTTGTAGCTCAGCAACAGTCGCAGTGCTACAGGTTGTGAACCCCTGTCTCACAGCAGGTACAGCGTGGACTACAACTCCTATCATCCCCAGCCATCATGACCAACAGCCAGGGATTAAGGGAGTTGTCGTTTGGGAACTCCTGCCGTACAACATGTACATCTCTCTTACACATGGAGTCTCCCATCCAAATGCAAACCCAGGCAAAAGCAAAAGGGATCATGCATGCTTTCTCTCACAAGACCAGCTCTCCTGAGATGCTGATGGGATGCTGATGCTCTGGTGTTCCAAGAGCAGGCAAGGGGGCCAAATGCCAAACGGGCATCCGGTGTAAAAGCAGGCTGAGATTCGGCCCTCTGCTTCTGATCAGAGGGCAACACGCTCTCACCAATACGCCGGCCCTGCCACACACACACACACACACACACACACACACACACACCCCTCCTGCAAGATCCTCTCCCCACCCTGTTCACCTTCTGAGAGGGTACTGGGGAGGGGAGGACGATGGAGGGAAGGAGCTGTGAAATCAGCCGACAGATGGGCTGCCGAAGCAACGCACCTCGGCCGGCTGAAACCCAAATGCTGCAGTTCATAAAAGAGCTAGCAGGGAGACAGGCTAAATTTAGCTGCCTTCCAGTGCCAGCTTTGTGTCCCCCCCCCACTTCCACACACACACACACTCGCTTTGTGTGTATGTGTGTGGGGGGGTGTCTCTGCTCTCCTCTTCCAGCAGATCCCCATCCCAGCATGCCTTGCGGAGGGAGGCTGCGCTGGCTTCCTCCAGAGAGGGCCATGTTGCTGCCTGGGTCTGCTCCTCCTCGGGCGGTGCCTCCGCTGGGAACGTGCTCTCCCGGCTCTGTTTGTTTCTCCTCCTCCTCAGGATCAGGCCTTCCCCGGGATGCCTGCTTCTCATCTCTCACAGCCACCAGACACCTAGTTACTAATGGGCCTGACGCAAATGCCTCTGCTCCCTCGGGGCAAGGACGCCGGGCTCCTTGGCTTTGTTTGAGCCACTGAGTCAGCGGCCGGCCGCCGCCTCCGAGAAAGGGCCTCCTCGCTGTCTTTGCTCCGCCAGTGAGTGGGAGCTGGTTTTCCTTCTGCCAAAGCCCTACCTGCTAAGGCCTTGAGAATCCAAGGCTGGAGACAAACAATGGGATGGGATGGGTTGGGTCCCCCCACCCCCAGAGAACTGAAACAATGGGGCTGTAGCTCAGTGGCAGAGTATTCGGCCTTGAATGCAGAAGGTCCCAGCCAGGTTCAGTCCCTGCCAGCGTCTCCAGGTAAAGTGTGCCGTCAAGTCGATTTCGACTCCTGGCGCCCACAGAGCCCTGTGGTTGTCTTTGGTCGAATACAGGAGGGGTTTGCCATTGCCTCCTCCCGCGCAGTCTGAGATGATGCCTTTCAGCATCTTCCTAGATCGCTGCTGCCCGGTATAGTACCATCGGGGATTCGAACCAGCAACCTTCTGCTTGTTGGTCAAGCATTTCCCTGCTGTGCCACTTAGGGCTGGGGAAATCTGACTGGGGCAGTCAGTGTGGACTAGGGCTGCACAACTTCGGCCCTCCTGTAGATGCTGGACCACAGCTCCCATCATCCCAGGCTATTGGTCACTGTGACGGAGGATGATGGGAGCTGTAGTCTAAAAATAGCTGGAGTTGTGCAGCCCTTGGTGTAGGCAATACTGAGCTAGGCGGACCTATGGTACAACGCAGTATAAGGCAGCTCCCTGTGGTCCCAATTTAGGGATGGGGCCATAGATCAGAGATAGAGGGTGTCCTTTCTATGCAGAAGGTCGCAGGTTCCGTTCCTGGCAGCATCTCCAAGTATGGCTGGGAAAGTCCAAAACCTTGGAGAGCTGCTGCCAGTCAGTGTAGACAGTATTGAGCTAGATGGGCCAATGGTCTGACTCAGTACAGGGCAGCTCCCTGTGTTTTTGATTTAGCGATGGGGCCTCAATGCAGTGCTAGAGCATCTGCTTTGCACACAGAAGGGCCCAGGTTCACTCCCCGGCAGCATCTCTAGGCAGGGCTGGGAAAGACTCCTGCCTGGATCCTTGGGGAGCTGCCGCCGGCCAGTGCGGGCAATCCTGAGCGAGATGGCTCAGTGGCCTGACTCATTATGGGGCAGCTTCCTATGATCCGAAAGTGGTTTGAAAGAGGGATCCTGTTCCTGGTTAACAGGCTTTAAAAAAACGAAAAACCTTTTTCACAAACCCCTGCCTGACCACAGGTGAGAGGGGGAGAAAACTAAATGTGCACACGAGGAGAGCTTAAACTTGGGTCTCCAGATGTTGCTGGGCTACAACTCCCATTATCCACAGCCATGGTGGCAGGGGATGATGGGAGGTGTAGTCCAACAACACCTGGGGAACCAAGTTTGAGAACCTCTGGGTTGAGACCTAACGGCAACTTGGGAAGCAAAACCCCTCTCAAAGCATCCCTGCCTGCCTCTTGGTCCAAGTTGGTCTGAGCTCTGCGGGTAATAGGAGAGCCCTGTTGCCAACCCTGCCCTGCCTGGACCCCACCAGGGTGACTACACCAGTCCATTCCTGTCTGCCTACGAGGCTGGAGGACGCAGAGAGTTAACTCAGCCGTGCAAGCGGGTTGCTGGGCGGGCTTGCTGGAAATGTGCCCATCCCAAGGTCTTAAGAGCTGAACAGGCACAAAGCTTTCCAGCATGAAGCTGTTCAGGGACGGCAAGGACAGCGAGGATGATAAAGGAATGTGGAGCCGCGGTGGAGGGGAGGGGAGGCCGGGGGATAATGAAAAGAGGGGGCCCCAGGGATCTCTCCAGGCCTGCCTCCATCCAGGCAGACGAGGGGCTTCTTGGGGGGCTCTCTGCTTCTGGCACGGCGGAGGAAGAGAAGAGAGCAAGGCGAGTATGGCCAGGCAGAGGGTGCGGCGAGGGACAGGGAGGGAGCGGCACAGACAGCATAATCACCAGGCCTCGGTAATTTATACCCCGTCAGGTGTGGGTGCCAAAGGGCCCGAGTGGTTTATGGCCGTGCTTCCACTCCGTTTCTCTTCTCCCCATTCCAAGCGCCAGAAGGAGCCTGCTGTTTTCACCGCGCCTCAGCTGGGGGACTCCACTCTGACCTGCCAGGAAGAGTCTGGTGTCCTCCAGCATTGCAGCGGTCACCATGTGTGGACCTATGAGAAATATGCCTGCGGCATGCACAGGCTCATTTTTTCCCCAATTCCAGGGCTGCACAACCTTGGTCCTCTGTTGCTGGACTACAGCTCCCATCACCCCCGTCATCCACGTTATTCCCCTTTATTATTATTATTATTATTATTATTATTATTATTATTATTATTATTATTTTATTTATACATTTTATATCCTGCTCTTCCTCCAAGGAGCCCAGTGCGGTATACTACATACTTGGGCTTCTCCTCACAACCACCCTGTGAAGTAGGCTAGGCTGAGAGAGAAGTGACTGGCCCAGAGTCACCAAGCAAGTCTCCTGGCTGAATGGGGATTTGAACTCAGGTCTCCCCAGTCCTAGTCCAGCACTCTAACCACTACACCACACTAGCTCACCATCCTTAGGGGATGGAGCTGCTCTGGGAAAAGCATCTAGGTTCCAAGTTCCCTCCCTGGCAGCATCTCCAAGATAGGGCTGAGAGAGACTCCTGCCTGAAGCCTTGGAGAAGCTGCTGCCCGTCTGTGTAGACGGACCCATGGTCTGACTAGGGAGAAGGCAGCTCCTAAGTTCCATCTGTTTCCTGGGCTTGCAGCCCCAAATGGCGGTGCTGGTCATGGGCAGGAGCTCGTCTGGCCTCCAACCCACCCCATGTGAGCAGCCGTGGGAACACGTCTAATACCCGGCACCAACACAGCCTCCCTGGCTTGGCCCAGGAGTCCAGCTTGCCTAGCAGCATGTTTCCAGCCACGGCCAGCCAGAAACTTCTGGGAAGCTCACAGGAGCAGCTGTCCCGTTTGTTCCACCTCGCCAGCGCCAGAGGAATCTCTCACACCAGCCTCCGTCTCCACTCTGCGATGCCTTCAACTGTCTTCAAGAAAAAACAGCAAGTTCTCCCCCACCACCCCCCTTCCTCCCCCAACACCCACAGGCATTAAAGGGTTAGTGCTGGGAAGCAGGAGAGCTGCTCTAGCTGCTCCTCTCTCTCTCCTGCCCCTCACGCTGCTTGCAGGCTGGCCATTTGTCAGGTGGAGCTGGCCAGCCTGCAGGCAGCGTGTGGAGTGGGAGAAAGAGAGGGGGGAATGGAACTCCAGGAAGGAGAGGCAGCTGTGCCTCTTTGCCCCCCCGACCCTGGTTGTTATGACAAGCCACTCCTGGTGGAAGCTTTGGCGGATCAGATTGTTCCCCACGATTTGGCCCCTTCCCTGAACCTGAGAAGAAATCTGTATAAGAACCAGCACTCCTAAAAGTGGCACCCCGGTTGGGGTTCAAGGCACCCTTCCACACGATGCCTCCTGTCACTTTAGCGACTTCCCAGCCAGTGGCCCAGAGGGCTGGGGAGCAGCAGACATCAAGGAGGAGAGGCAAGGACAGAAGTGGCCAGACCTGTTCCAATTTTAGAAACTGGCTGGGCAAGAACTGTAGGAGCCAAACCGGGAGAATGGATTTATGTCCTGGCTGCACCCCCCCCACACACACACACACAGCCCGCCCGCCCGCCCGGCCCCTCTTTAGAGAAGTGCATTAACTCCTGGCTGAAGACCTTGTTTCCTGGGAGACCCAGACATTCAGGCAGAAGGCTAAGAGGGGCCTACAGGAATGGAGAGGCGGCTGCCAACGGAGACAGGCAGACGCACAGGAATGGGATGGGCAGCAAGGAGGGCGAGCGCCCAGAGGGAGCATAATGCACAAGTGACTGTGGCAGTCAGGCACACCTTGCCTGGAGCTTCATGTGGAGTCACAAAGGGCAGAAAGAGAGCGGCCAGATGATGACCTCTGCCCCATGCTAAGGCTGGAACAGGAAAACAGGCCACTTCCCTCTGCGTCTAAGAGCCAGCCCAAGGAGCGAGGAGCCAGGCCATGGCCACTTACTGGACTTTGTGGCAGAGAGTGCGGAAGGGGAGGGCCCAGCGGGCCCCACTTTATCCCTTTCACGAGTAGGGCGCTTAGAAGAGAAACAGGGAGGGCTGCGGCCAGGGTTCCTTTTGCTAGCTCTACCACTGAAGAGCCTAAAGGAAGTCTGCATGACCTCTCATGGGAGAGACAAGGATCTGGCCCAGCCTCAGCAGCTGTGGGTGCTCCTGGTTTTCGATACCGTGCTAGCAAAATCCTGGGCAGGAGGAAGGAGAGTGATCATCTGCGAGATGAGAGCTGGATAGGGAGGCACCATCCTACCTAGCACTGGTTTCCAGCACTTGAACGAGGGAGGAGAAAAAGTTGTCATGCTCGGCTCTGAGACGATCTCTCGCCACTCCTCCTAAATGGATTTCTGAAAATCCATTGAAAATCAGGAGTGCATGCAGCTCCCAAAGCTGGCTAGGATGCTTGCCTCACCCCAGGGGTCCCCACCCTGTGGTGCCCCAGATGTTGCCAAACTACAACTCCCATCGTCTCCAACTACAATGTACTGTGGCTGGGGATGATGGGAGTTGTAGTCAAGAACATCTGCAGATGCCATGGGGATGCCATAAACAACTGGGGATGCCATAACACACAACATCATCCAGACACTAAACCTAAATGCCAGGGTCAGGAGCTAACCTAGGCAGTTTCCTATGAATATGGATTTGGTTTTTTGTGAAGTAGGTTATGGAGAAGGACTTTGCCATGTGAGTCTCTACCTGAAGTCCAAAAGTGATACAACACTGACGCAGGTTTATCACCTCACCTCTCTAAGAACGGAGCAGTGATCTGGGGATATAGACCTAAAAAGACGGAGAGTCACCTAAAAAGCTCCAAGATAAACAGTTTGGATGGGAATTCTACAATGGCCAGGAGCTCCGTTTTTCAAGATACTATCCACTTATTTATTGTATTTATTTTTCAAAATGTGTACCCAATCTTCCTGTCTCCGGGCGGCCCTGTTGCTGGCAGGGCTGTCCTTAAAGAGCCCTAGTGGGTCTTTAAGGACAATCCTAAAATAGGATTGTTTGTTCTGCTCTCAGAACACCTGCCCAATGTGACTTTTTGGTTTTCGACCTAGAAAAAGTTGTCAAACTTGGGTCTCCAGATGTTGCTGGGCTACAACAACTGTGGCTGGGTATGATGGGAGTTGTAAGTCCAATAACATCTGGGGACCTAAGCTTGAGAACCCCTGACTTAGAAGGTCTGCGTTTCAGGGTCTGTCTATACACTGCAAACACATTTAAAAGGACGGGAACAAGTCGAGCTTATTCCTTTGGGTGGTGGCATCATCGTAGCTAATATTCCAAGGAGCTACCCCTACACTGTGGGGATTTCTTGGCAGATTGCCCCTTGCCTTGCCAGGCACCCGGGACCTTTGGGAGTCTGGCTCCTGGTGAGCGGCTACATCCCAAGACTAACACACATTCCTTTTTCCTTAGCTGCCTTTTATGGCGGCACTCCAGAGTCATCTGCATCATGGACCACCCAGCTGAAACTAAGAGAGCCAGTCCGACAGTGCCATGGTTAAACTCCAGACTCTGATGGGGAGAGCCAGGTTCAAATCTCACAGAGCCACAAAAAAGGGTTACTGGTTGACCATAGGTGAGTCATCACCTTTCTGCCTGACCTACCTCACAAAGCTGTTGGAAAGATAAAGAGGGGAGAGAGACCATATATGGGCTCTTTAGAGGAAAGGTGGGATGAAAATGTAAAAGCATGAGATTATGGCATACTGCAGGGGTTCCCAAGGATAAATTGTAGCTGGGGATGATGGATGTTGTAGTTCCGCATCATCTGGAATACCACAACTTGGGAACCCCTGATGTCCGGGATGGAGGTGGTGCCAAGAGGCCAAGCTCAGACAGGCAGAAGGCCCAAGGTTCAAGCCCTGGCATCTCCCAGATAGGGCTGGGAGGTAGACTCCAATCTGAAACCTTGGAGAGCTGCTGCCAGTCAGTGTAGACATACTGACTCAGTAGAAGGCAGCCTCCTACGTTCATAAAATGCAGGAATCACACCGTCATCATCTAGGCAGCCTCGCAGGAGAACAGAACAGTGCTATGGTGCCTGATTCTATCCCCCTCTAATCAGCTGGAGGTCCCACAGGCAACCTGGCGAGTGTGAAACCAAAAGCTTCAACTAGAAAACCTCAGCATCCCTCCACAGATGCAATGTCTTTTAGAAGACCAGGGGTTTAGTCTATGACTTACACACAGGGAACAGCTTCCTTTCACATGCAGTAGCTATCCCTCCATTCACACACTCTAGCCTTTGATAGATAAAATCAGGAAAGGGGTTTGTTTGTTTTTTAAATTTTTGCAAAGGAACCTTTGTCGTCTTCCAGGGGCAGTGAGGGGATGCACGTTGCTACCACTGCCTGATCATATGCAACCTGTCAGTCAGCCATCACTTG
Source organism: Hemicordylus capensis (assembly GCF_027244095.1). Lineage (NCBI taxonomy): Eukaryota > Metazoa > Chordata > Lepidosauria > Squamata > Cordylidae > Hemicordylus > Hemicordylus capensis. The sequence continues at coordinate 12,622,037 of NC_069663.1, forward strand.
GTGGATGCCCATAAACTGCTCCATTACCTCTTCTAATTGAGAAGAATGCAGCTGCCGAGGGGTACTGGCGGCATGGCGGGAACAACAACAACAGAGACAGCTTCAGCTGGGCTTTGAAGGTGGGCTCCAGCAGCACTTCATCACGATGGCAAGGAGGGGAAACCCTCCCAAAATGCAACTAGGTTACATCTGTGATGCACAGGAAGCTAGGAATATAGGGAGCTGTCTTACACTGAGCCAGACCATGGGTTCAACTAGCTCAGTATTGTATACACTGACTGGCAGCAGCTCTCCAGAGTTATCAGCTGGTATTTCTCAGCCCTACCTGGAGATGCTGCCAGGGATTGAACCTGAGACCTTCTGCACACAAAGTAGAACAATCAATTCAATCCATTCATTACAGTCTCAGACCAGCCAACATACAAGGCGGATGCTCTAGCACTGAGCTACAACTCCACAAAGGAAGCTGCCTTCTACTGAGTCCGACCCTCAGTCCATCTAGCTCAGTATGGTCTCTACACTGACTGGCAGCGGCTCTCCAAGGTTCCAGGCAGCAGTCTATTCCAGCTCTACCTGGAGATGCTGGGGATTGAACCTGGCACCTTCTGCATGCAAGACAGAAGCTCTGCAGAGGATCAGGATTCTGTGCTCAAGAGAGTGAAATTCTGCAATGGAGATAAAGCCACCCAACTGTGAGTTGCACCACTTGAATACATTATGAACATTGGCTTAAATGGATTTGGATTTCCTGCCTCAGGAACCTAAAAGGCTTGAGCAGGGATGGCTTAAGTTTTGATGGACACATACAAGCAATCTTCAGACATGTCCCTATTCACAAAATATGCTTAAGATGTTTTTCCAAAACACAAAATGGGCCAGCATGCCTATTACACTCTCCATGAGGATGCGGCTGCTGACTTCAACAGCTTTGGTGGCTGCTGCGAGACCTGAACATCTAGAGCAGTTCTCATGAGTTCTTTTCTTGGCAGTGCTGAAAAGGACCTCAGCAATTTTCTAGCACTCCTTGAGAAAATGTGTATTGGTTTCAACTGCCCTCACTCCCCACTGCTCATCCCATAGCCAAAAAGGACTAGGGTTGTGGGTCCACACTCTTTTATGTATTGGTGTTCCTATCTAATCAGGGATCCTGCTCGGGACGAGATCAGAAGTTGAGTTATATCAGGGCTGCAAAGCTTCGGTCTTCCTACAGATGTTGGCCTACAACTCCCATGATCCCTGACATGGTGCCTGGGGATTTTGGGAACTGTAGTCCAAAAACAGCGGGAGGGCCGAAGTTGCACAGCACTGAGTTACATCATAACCTTCTTGACTACAGGATCCCTGATTGGATGGGAGCAGCCATATTATTAATTTAGACAGGAGCAGCCTACTATGACAACAATAACAATACCAAACAATACTGCAAAATGGCAAATTTGCACCATGTCAGTGGTTTTGGGGGGGAGAAAAATGTTTTACTTCAGCCATATCACTAACTTCAACTTCAAAACTGGAAGCCTGGCATAGCGCCAGTTTTCAAAAGGCAGGGTTAAACTGCAAGACAGAGTCTTGCTTGGGAACCTCTTAATTGCTGCCAGAACTGCACTGGCAAAGACACAAATCCCTGACTCCACAGATCGGCTCAAGAGGTCATGGGCTATAATGGCGATGGATAAAATAATCATACGACAGAAAGGGAAATGGCAAAGAAAACCTTCGGAGACGGATGGAAATGGGGGTGTACCTTGGAGCAATAAACGAGCAAAGATCATGTAAGGCAGTTTCGATTAAAGACTAATCTTGCTTCTGAGCATATGAAGTTGCCTTCTATTGAGTCAAACCATGGGTCTATCCAACTGAGTGTTGTCTGCTCTAACTGGCAGCACCTCTCCGGGGTTTCAGACAGGACTTTTTTTGAAACATAGGAAGATGCCTTCTATCGTGTCAGACTGTTGGTGGTCCATTTGGGTCATTCACGCCTGTCTGGCAGTGGCTCTCCAAGATTTCGGGCAGGAGTCCTTCCCAGCCTTATCTGCAGATGCCAAGGAGAGGATGTGGGGCCAGTAGATGCTCTTTCACTGAACTATGGCCCCATCCCCCAAGGGAACATCACAAGTGGTCACCCATCCAAATGTAAACCAAAGCAAACTCTGCTTAGCAAAGGGGGCCATTCACGCTCACCACCACAAGACTAGTTGTAGTCCACAAGACCACCACCACAAGACACATAAAAGAGTGCGGACCCACAACCCTAGTCCTTTTTGGCTATGGGATGAGCAATGGGGAGTGAGGACAGTTGAAACCAATACACATTTTCTCAAGGAGTGCTAGAAAATTGCTGAGGCCCTTTTCAGCACTGCCAAGAAAGGAGCTCGTGAGAACTGCTCTAGATGTTCAGGGCTCGCAGCAGCCACCAAAGCTGTTGAAGTCAGCAGCCGCATCCTCATGGAAGCTTCCCCAAGATAGGGGCGGCGGTTCTTCCCCTACAAAATATATGAGAATCACCACTTAGATTGGGGTGCAGGTCAATTAAATCGACCTCTCGTCAGGTAAACAGCCCTAGTCAAGAGACCCCATCCTATCCTGTTCCTATAGGGGCAACTGTGCACCCAGCACTGTCAAATAGGAAAGAGAACAGGGAAAAGATTAAGTCTTGCTTGCCAGAACGAATTCTGAATGACTCAAAACTAAGCTGCCCTGAGGACTTCCACGGATATCTGGAAAAGCTAAGATTGGGAAGAATTTCACAGGGTCTTTCATCACTACAGCAAAATGCAAGGTTGAAAAAGGAGAAGGAGAAAGGGGTTAGAGTGGCACAGTCTGGAAACAGGGAGCTCAGGCTGAAATCCCTTGCTGGACAGAAAAGTCAGAGCACACCCACATGACGAATTATTTGGGGAGGGGACTGTAACTCAGTGGTACTGGTAGAGCATCTGCTTTGCATGTAGGAGGTCCCAGGTTCAATCCCCAGCAGCTTCTCCAGGTAAAGCTGTGGAAAAGACGCCTGCCTGAAACCTTGGAGAGCTGCTGCCAGGCAGTGTAGAGACAATACTGAGCTAGAAGAACCAAGGGTCTGACTCAGTAGATGGCGGCTTCCTTTATTCCTATGTATGAGTCTTGCATTTATCCAGCGGAGCTGCTCTTCTGCTCTAACAACCATGCATCGTTGTGGGTGACGTCTGCCACCAAATCAGGCAGAGTTCCACCTGCAGGCAGAATCACACCCTCTCCTTTGTCAGAAAGCGCCACGCTTGTTGCACGAGCAAAGTTTGCCATGCATCATACGCGTGGAACTACATCCAAGGTCAGGATGGAGCTGGTACAGATGCATTTTTTTTCTTCTTGTCAGGTCTCTCTCTTGCTCTCTCTCTCTCTCTCAAGGAAGGAAGGGGGATCTAGGCCCCTGAGCCATGCCTGACAACGGAGCAGCTGTCTGCAGCCCAGCATCCTCCCCTTGGAGGATACAACAGCAATATTTACTGTGCTGCAGACTTAGCTGGCTGCAGCCCACTGCACTCTGGATTTAGAGCGCGGATTCAGCTCTGGGAAGGACAGACTTGGGCGCATTTGGGTGCAGAACGGCGCGATGCGATACAGCTCAGGGATTAGCAGGAGGAAGGCGGGTGCTTCTGCTGCAGAAAGACGACAAGGGAAGGCAGCACAGAAATCCAGGCTCCGGAGAATACCCAGCACAATGACCACCAAGGGCTAAACTGGGGAGGATGGGAGCAGCATCCCAGGAAAATTTCATGCCAGATATTTTCCACCTCCCCCCCCCCCCCGCCCCCAAATGGCACTCAAGTGGAAACTTTCCCAAAGAGCGCTGCAGCTTGTCCAGGGCCTGCTGAAGCCCCTGGGCAAGAGAAGCGCTGCGGGATGCCAACGCATTCGTTATCAGCACGCCGAATGCCATGTCTGTCCCTGCGGCACAAGAACGTGCACCCTTGGCTACCCCGCCATCTAGAGCAACGGAGTGGCGGGAGAGATGAGGAGGGGCCTGGGCTTGAAAGCACTCGGGAGATCACCTGTGATGAAAGGGCTATTGGTGGAAGCAACGTGGCAGAAGGCAGCTGAGAAATCCGGCGGGCGGCGGGGTGGGGGGACGACACACACAAGTTGCCATTTATTCCGCTCCCCATTTCAGAGGAGGCAAGGAGCAGGAAGATTGATGCTCAGCTGCAAATCAGCACAGAGAGAGAGTGCTTTTCTTCTTCCCTCCGACAGGCAGGAACGAGCCAGCTTTTAAAATGGGGGGGGGATGGCAAGAGCTTGGTGTTTACAGAAGCTTTCCAAGGGTTTATGTGCTTCCCCCCCCCTCAACCCGTTCTGTATTTCAGAAAAACAGGGAGCAGGAGGATGGACGAGAGCCAGGGAGACTTAAGGCACGTAGAGACGCCTGCAGAAGGGGAAGGAGAACTCAGAAGCCAACCCAGGCTTACAGCCCTGGAGGAAATCCGTGGAGAGCAGGTTCAGAAGGAGAGGGGGAGGGAGGGAAAGGAGGGAGGGGGGAAGAAGTGACAGGAGGAGGGGGGGAGAACGACAGCAGTGGGAAGGGAGAAAAAGGAGGAGGCAGATGAGAGAACAAGGGAGGGGGGAGAGAAAGAAAGGGAGAAGTCACAGCGGCAGGAAGGCAGGGCCTAGCAGATGCATGGGTTCAGGTTACATCCAGGGGGTAAGCTGGCTGAGAGCAAGTGTGGGAAAGGGGCCTGGTTTCTCCAGCAGCCTGGAGAGAGGCTGGGAGCATGGAAGGAAGCCTGTTGCAAGGCACAGGCAGGACGGCGTCCCCACGGCATGTGTGTACTTGGTCCCAGAAGCCTAGTGGGAAAGACAAAGGAGCTAACGCAGCACAGAGGCACCTTTCGAACTGGCAATTCTCTGTTTAAGAACGTAGGAAGCTGCTGTATACAGAGTCAGACCCTTGGTCCATCTAGCTCAGTATTGTCTGCACAGATGCAGCGGCTTCTCCAAGGTTGCAGACAGGAGTCTCTCCCAGCCCTATCCCGGAGATGCTGCCAGGGAACTTGGAACCTTCTGCATACAAGCATGCAGCTATTCTTCCCAGAGTGGCCCCATCCCCTAAGGGGACTATCTTCCAGTGCTCACGTGTCATCTCCCATTCAAATGCAAACCAGGGTGGCCCCTGCTTAGCAAAGAAGAGAATTCATGCTTGCTACCAGAAAAGCAGCTCTCCCCCTTTAGTAGGGGGGAGAGCAACTGGCCCGATCCAACCCTAGCACAGCCTCCTTCCAGTATTGTTGGCGTCTCGAGTTTCTTTTCAAGAGTGTGAGCCCTTTGGTGATCGGGAGCCAACATTGATTTAATATTTATTTTTCTGTAAGTTCTATGAGAACTTCTGTTGAAAAACAGTATATAAATACGTGTAGTAGCAGCAGCAGCAGCAGTGGGAAAGATGCAAAGGTCCTGTGCATCAAGTGGCAATCTGGAAGTTGCCTTTAGTGGATTCAGATCACTGGTCCAAGCAGCTCTGTAGTGTCCACATTGAGCAGTAGCAGCTCTCCAAGGTTTTAGGCAGGGGTCTTTTCCAGAGAGGCCAGGAATTGAACCTGGGACCTTCTGCATGCAAAGGAGATGTTCTGCCAAGCTATGGCCCCAGGCCTTAAGATACAGGCATCGCTAACCTTAGGAACCTAGGAAGCTGCCGCCTGCTGAGTGTCAGACCATCGGTCCTTGTAGCTCAAGACTGTCTGCACTGACAAGCAGCATCTCTCCAAGGTTTCAGGCAGGAGTCTTTCCCAGCCTCACCTGGAGATGCCGCCAGGGCGTGAACCTGGCACCCACTGCATGCAAAGCAGATGCTGTACCAGGACCACTGAGCTATGGCCCCATCCACAAATAATAAATGTGTCATGTGAGTGTGCTCTGACATCCCTGTCCTTCATGGGATTTCAGCCTGGGCCTCTTGTTTCCAGACTGTACCACTCTAACTCTCTTTCCCCATCGCTGCCAGTAACTGAATTGGGCAGCTTTTGCAAGCAAGGCAGATGAGCTGCATCTGAGCGACAGCCTCTTCCCCAGACAAAGCAGGCCTAGGAAGAAACAGGATCAATGCAACAGGGTGGATGGTGGCGTTCCTGCATAGAAACGCTAGCTGACAGAGCTCACTCAGTAACCTGGAATTAGGCACTGGCTGCTCTAGTCTGGACCTGAGTTAGCCATTCACTTGGTAGAGGTGGCTAGTAATTCTTTGTAGGCAATCACCTTGCCACAATGGCAACTTTCGCTTGCTGAGGACATCCTGCTGTTATTTTTGGTAGGTAATAGGTTGCACACAGGCCTGTTGCAAGGGCAAAACTGCAACGCTTTCCACAGATGTTGGGCAACGCAGCACACACCAGGGGCATAGCAAGGTTGGAGTGGGCCCAGAGACAGGATTTTTTAAACCCCCCCCCCACTGAAGCTCAGTTCATGAAGTAAAGAAATCTTAAATGAGGCTGAGTAGTGGTAACAAAAAGCATAGTAAATTTATATATATAACCGATGTGCCACAATAGAACATCATCCTAAATTATTTTTTAAAAGGTTTTATAAATTGTGGACGATGCAAGTCATTTAATGGTACTAGAGAAAGACATGCTGTTCTGGTAGCTCCAGGTCTCAACATCCACATCAATTTCGGAGGATGTATACAACTGAAGGAAGCCCTGGTGGGTGTGCAGCTGGGGGAGTCAGTCATGTGACTTGCCTCTGGCAGGGGGCCCCAAGGCAGTGGGCCCCCAGACAACCATCTCCCCTTGCCCTATTATAGTTATGCCCCTGGTACACACTGCTGAAACAATCAGATTATTCAAGCTGCAGAATAAGGGGCTGCAAACTCAAACTGATTATTCAGTTAGGATGACTGATTAAAAGCTGACTCAGTTGACTAAAGGCATTCCTAACTGGGCAAGATTTTGTAAAAAAAGGATGCAAATTGCTTTTAAATAAAAAATATTTATAAAAACTGCAGGTAAGAGGCACTATCTTAAAAGAGGCTCTCTCTTTCGCACAGGAGGGGACGTCGCTGTGAGATCAGGGCTGTCCAGCTTTGACCCTCCAGCTGTTGTTGGACTACAACTCCGTGATGACCAATAAGCATGGATGATGGGAGTTGTAGTCCAACCACAGCTGAAGGGCCAAAGCTCTGGATCGCAGCTGCTGCAACAAAGACACACGCCCTTTTAAAAAGCAAGAAAGCATGCTTGTTCCTTCAAAATGTTTTTTAAAAAAATCATAAACCAATTTATGCAGATTTAATTGATCAAAAGCAATTTGATTAATCAACAAAAGGCTTTTAAGCAGGTGACAGCCCTATTAACAATGATTAAAACGATGAAACATGCAGCACCTGGCTGTACATGATATGGAAGGCGAGGCAAAGGCCTCGATTCATCTTCCACATATCTGTCCTCCAAGGAGCTCAAGGCTGCCATATATAGGGGTCATCAGATTCACAACAGTCCTGCGAGATTAGGCAGGGGGAGAATCACTGAGGGAGAGTGAGAAGACCATAGCTCAGTGGCAGAGGATCTGCTTTGCATGCAGAGGGTCCTAGGTTCAATCCCTGGCAGCATCTCCAGGGCGGGCGGGGAATGACTTCTGCCTGAAACCTGGGAAAGGCCCTGCCAGTCAGTGCAGACAAGACTGAGCTCGGTGGGCCAGTGGTCTGACTGATTAGAAGCTCCTATGCTCCCAAGGCCACTTGGGAAGTCTTGTGCTTGAGTGACAGCCATCCAACAACTACGTCCCCAGCATGAGGGCTGGTCTCACCATGAAGTGGCATGGAACAGTTACTTCAGACAGCACCGTGTTACAGCCTCCACACTGTCCTTCCGTGCATCATTCTTTAGAAAAACCAAACAAGTGAGTGGAGGAGGGAGGGAGAGAGAGGGAGGATGGGCCCCCTGCATGCCCAACATTGAGACCTTTCACTTCAGGCATGAAAATGGGCTAGAGGAGGCTTCGACTGTCCAACTTCCCCCTTGGCTGCCCCCAACCCACAAGGGGATGACCCTGCACTCTCCTTCCAGTCAATGAGATTTTGAAAAACTGGCTTGAGCTGGTGAAACCCCCACTGGCTTGCGGAGGACTTTAAGCTGAGGTGGGGGGCATGTACACCACCACCAAGGACAAGTCAAAAGGGAAGAGAAGAGCCAAACGGCTCCGAACAGTTTTATATTTTTAGCTTAATATTTTTAATTGTGTCTTTTTTACAATCTTGTTTTTAAATTTTGCTGTAAACTGCCTTGGGATTGTTTTCATAAAAGGCGGTATATAAATTGAACAATCAATAAATAAATGCCCATGTGGTATGGGGGAAGTCGAATCCATCCAACATGTTCTGTTGCGCTGTCCGTTATCTAGAGATGTAAGATGCTCCTTATTCACTCCTCTTCTGACACCTTTCCCAAGCTGTTCAGGAGACTTTTATGTTTCTGATCTTCTTGCGGATAGAATTTTAGATGTCACCTTTAAGGTGGCCAAATTTTGTTCCATTGCAAATTTTGTATCTACGGCAATGAGTTTTTTCTTGATTAATTTTATAATTTTTATTGATTATAAATAAAATGCACATGCTCATGCACATATTTACATATTTCCTTCTTCCAATTGCATAAACAAACAAACAAACAAATAAACAAATATAAAATCAAGGTCTGGGGGAATTTTTCTTTTTTGCTGCCCCCCTCTGGAAAAAAATTGACAGGTCTTTCTCAGTGCTGGGCCTAGGATCTCATCCCTACTTTACCTCCAGACTGAAGCAGTTGCACAAATGGCATGTTACGGCATACTTGCAAAACCGTTCACCTAAAAAAGGCAGCTCGTGAACATAACAAAGATCATGTTCCCATGCATCTTATGCAGGATGCGTCACTGGAATTCCTTAGGAAGTAGCCACATATGTGGCTGGACAGACAGTCACTAGGTTTGCCTTCCGTTGCTTACCCACGAGAAGAGGGAGGTCACTGGAAAAGGCTCGTGGGCAGGGGCAGAGCACTGGCAATGCCTCCTCTACTCAATGCTAGGTATTTTGACCCAGGGGTTCTTGGAGCTGGGTCCCCAGAGGCACTCCTTGCAACAGGGATTCCAAGATGCTGTTGACTACAACTCCCATAACACCTAGTCAAAGGCCACTGCAGCTGGGGATGCTGGGAATTGTAGTCAACAACATCTGGGAACCTGTTACAGGAAACACTGGTCCCCAGATGTTGCTAGATTACAGCCTTTGGCTGTGTGGCTGGGGATGATGGGAGTTATAGCCCAACATCATCTGGGGACTCAAGTCTGAGAACCCCCTGTTCTAAATGTTGGTTTCACTACTAGTACAATTTTTCATATATTGCTTTTCAGCCAAAGTTCTGAAGGCAGCTTACCTAGAAAAATGTATAAATAAGATGGTTCCCTGTCCCTGAAAGGCTCGCAATTTATAAAGAAACATAAGGTAGTCACTAGCAACAGACACAGAGGAATGTTGTGCTGGGACTGGATAGGAACAGTTGCTCTCCCCCTGCTAAATATAAGAGAATATCATCACTTTCAGACAGGGGTAGGCATTCTTTGCACTCCAGGTGTTGCTGAACTACAACTCCCATCATCGCCCACCACAATAAATAAATAAAAAATTGTGATGGGAGCTGTAGTTCAACACCCACTGGAGAAACAAAAGTTGCCAACCCCTCCTTTAAAAGATGCCTCTTTATTCACTTAGCAGGGGCTTAAATGGCTGTGTTGTTGTAACCCACACAGATAGGTCACTGCCCAGAGCAGATAAATGAAACAGTGCTGACGCTGCCTTTTATAAATTTATAAACCTAAAAAATGAAACAGCTGCCCAGCAAGCCAATGTCCACCCCTCTTCTTTTTGCCCTGCCCTAGATTTTGGAAAGCAGACAGATTGTTTGTCCTGGAGGGCAGAGCACAGAGGAAGTGAGGTGAAGCAATCGCTGAGTGCTATTCCAAAGCTGCTCAGCCAAACTCCAGAGGAGCCCTTTTGTGGGATTATGACTGAATGCCTCTGTCAGAATCCCCCCTAAACATACCACAGCGCTGAAGCCTCGGTTGGCTGGGCCACCTGGCCTGGTACAGAGAGCCGTCCACCCATCCGAAGGGATTGGAGATGGGATTAGACCATGCCTGCTCAATTTAGGGCCCCCCCCAGCTGTTTTGGGACTACAACCCCCATAATCCTCAGACATAGTGGTCAATAGCCAGGGATTATCGGAATTGTAGGCCAGCATCTGCAGGAGGCCTGAAGTTGAGCAGCCCTGGATTAGACCACCGTGAGACAGCTTAGTTCTGCCTTACACTCTGCCAATGCTTCACTTGTAGAAGAGGGAACGCTGGGTCTTGGGTCTGCCTGGAAACACCAGCCTCACAGGAAGCTGCCATATACCAAATCAGACCATTGGTCCATCTAGTTCAGTATTGTCTGCACAGATTGGCAGCAGCTTCTTCAAGGCTTCAGGGAGGAGTCGCTCTTAGCCCTATCTTGGAGATGCCACCAGGGAGGTAACTTGGAGCCTGGATGCATTCCCCAGGGCAGCCCCATCCCCCAAGGAGAATATCTTACAGTGCTCACACATGTGGTCTCCCATTCAAATGCAAACCAGGGCAGACCCTGATTAGCAAAGGGGACGATTCATGCTTGCTACCACCAGACCCGTTCTCCTCCCTAGACCAGTTCCCTATGTTCTAATGCCTATCATGATCTTGCATGTTTCAAGGTTCAGGCCTGTCACTGCAAACGGGTCATAGGGCTCAGCCCTGGCTCATAGGTCATACGCTCCTTTCCTTTTAGTCCTGCCTCCTTGTCTGCTCTCCGTTCTCTGCCACATCTTCCTTTCCCCCCTGCATGCAGGCAGCCCCCTCCCCACCTCTTCTCTCCCACCACCTCACACTGCGTTGTTCCCCTTTCCTGTGTTGTGGCATCCTCCTCTTCAGTGCCTCCCCTTCTACAACGTTGGTCCCATTCCTGCTCCATCCCCTTGTGCCCACTCTTTCCCCCTTGTTCCTCAGTGGAGAGAAGGCAGGACACATGAAGGAAGCAGCATACAAACTGCAGGTTGGATTTACAGGAGCTTTCCCAGACAGCAGGATTTACTGTGTGGCTTTACTGCGAGTTCAAAGTTGCCCAAACAAACCGATGCAAAAAGTGGAATTTTTTTTACTTGAGATGCGAACTAAAAGCCGGGTGTGAAAAAGCCCTGGGTGGGTACTAGGTTTGGAAAGGCTGAAGAAATACTGTGAAGAAAGAGATCCAAAAACCTTGCCGTGTACCTCCGCCTATTCACCATGCCCAGAATTCTGTTCTGTGTGCACTTACATACATTTCCCAGCAGGATGTGGCAAACCTTTACTAAGAATCTCTGCTTTCGGTTTGGGGGGATTCGTGTTTCTAGCCCCTGTGGCTGCAGAAATAAAAATCCAGAGGCAGCTTCTGCATCCCTAGTTGAGTCATACATCTTTTCAGGGACCAGAGAGGAGGATGAATCATTTAGTTCAATTTCCTGCCCTGAAGTAGAGCGCCCTACACCTGAAGAATCCCCTATAGATGTTTTGCCCAGTATTTACTTGAAAACACCAAAGAAAGAAGTTTCTATAATCCAGACCTTGACAGCTTTTCTGTGAATCTAGGAGCATCCCCCAAAATTTAGGAGCTAGACAATGGACACTTGAGGAAATTATCAGCCACATTCCTGACATTTCAAACCCTTGCTTCTTGTCCTAGGATCAGTGACTCATGTGGACAACTGTGCTCCCTCACCTTTCCAGATTCTCCTCTCACTACTGCAAGCCCATTCATGGAAAGAAGTGTCCCAAATTCTCCATTGTCAAAACAAAATATGCCTATTGAGCATCCTTTGCAAAACATACTTAAAATATACACCAAATAAATCAAATTGGTTTGCAGTATAAAATAATCCCCAGGTTTTCTCAGCACAACATTGCAGTTGATTTGGACACCAGATAAGAACTGCTAGTGTGACACCATCTATGGATCAGCCCAGGTAAAAAGAGAACAAAACGGAGTCTGTAACCCCATCCAGAGAGATTCATGTGCATCATGGTATTGTATAGAGACTGATAACACTCAAGAGGGTAAAAACGAACAGAATGCATCCTGCACGTCAAAAGCAGACAGAGATTTTTATCTGACGGGCACATGGGAAGGAGGGCCCCTCCCCATCCCATGTCAGGCATGTGGGGGGGCCCATCATGGGGATCCAGAGCTGCTCCATCAATGTGGATAAGCTTCATTTCCTGGCACAAAGCCAGCATCATAGGAACCTAAGAAGATGCTTTATACTGAGTCCGGCCCTTGGTCCACCGAGCTCAGTATTGTCTGTGCTGACTGGCAGCAACTCTCCAAGGTTTCAGGCAGGAGTGAACCTGGGGCCTTCTTCACACAAGCATGCAGGTGCTCTTCCACTGAACAATGGCCTCATCCCCAAGAGGAATAACTTAAAGCACTCGTGTGTACCCTCCCACCCACATGCAACCCAAGGTAGACCCCGCTTAGCATAATAAACAATTCATGCTCGCTACCACAAGACCAGCTCGCCTACATCCTTACTTCATTAAGTACAACAATGGGTGCAGTTTCCAGGGAGAGAGAGTTGCATTTCTCCCAGGTACGAAATATCAATTTTCTGGAAGCATCAAATCCCTTCCAAGAACAGCAGCCTGGATGGGAGGCCTGAGGTCTGTGTGCGGCAAACGAGAAGCAAATGTGCACGTCTTGCACACAACCAGCGGACCCTATGGACCCTTGCAGCCCACCTGCCACAAACAGCTCAAGGGGGCCAAGATGGCAAGTCGAATTACAGCTCTTGGAGAAGGTGCACCCACCCTACTGATATTATTTACAAGACAAGCCGATTGCCGGAGCCGCTCAAGCCCCCCCATGCAGACACCCCCCATGAGAGCAGCTACAAAGGCTTTAACTCCGTCCATGCGAGGTGAAATCCTGCTCCCAAACAAAAGGCAGTCAACTGAGATCAGTCACTCTTCTGCTCAAGTCATCACATCTGCCCAAGGGTGGGATGAACCACCACCTCTCCCGCCTCCCCAGGACTGGATAGTCAACTTCCCTGTTCATGATCTGAAGATCTGTTTGCGATCTTGATCGTGACCAAGGTGGAGGAGACAGTGGCTGAAGGCAGAGTTGGCGCCTCAGAGCATCGAAGGGCACAGGCATGGTCTCTCAGCAAAGATGTGGCCGAGGAACGTGGGAAGCGGTCTTCTATCCAGGCAGACCCTTGGTCCCCCTAGCTCAGTATTGGCCACACTGACTGGCATCAGCTCTCCAAAGTTTCAGGCAGGAGTTTCTCCCAGCCCGACCAGGAGCATTTTCAGACAACAGGCTTTACTGCGTTTGAATTTGCCCAAAGAGCCCAATACAAAAAGTGGATTTATTTTTTTTAAACCCCGGACATATATCAGGCTACGCTCTTAATGGGCAATGAAGAACCCAAATTGTGTGCGACATGCTTCCTGATAGCTTGCAGGGACTTCAGGGTAAATTTGGCCGATGTGTGAATGCACTCCCTCCATTCCAGAGGAGGAGCCAGCTAAAAGCCCCATCAGGATATGCTCCGGGAGATGCCAGCAACTGAAACCTGGGACTCCCGGCATGCAAAGGGGTGCTCTGCCACTGAGCTCTGGTCCCATCCCCCAAGTAGTCAGTTAACATAGGAAGCTGCCTTATCTCTACACCAGGGGTTCCCCAACTGTGGTACTCTAGATCAGGGATTCTCAACATTGGGTCCCGAGATGTTACTGGACTTCAACTCCCATAATCCCCAGCTCTGGTGGCCTTTGGTTGGGGATTATGGGAGTTGAAGTCCAATAACATCTGGGGACCCAACGTTGAGAATCCCTGATCTAGATGTAGCTGGGAGTGATGGGAGTTGTAGTTCAGCAACATCTGGAGTACCACAGATTGGGAGCCCCTGGTCTACCCCGACTGGTAGCCTCTCTCCAAGATTTCAGGCAGGGCCCTACCTGTAGATGCTCCCAGAGATTGAACCTGGGACCTTCTGCATGCAGAATTTAAGAGAGCACTTTCTTCTTCATGAACCCCGTATATTAAGATCATCGGGGGAGGTCCGGTTGCAATTACAACTGGCTTGAGCCTGGGTCTTCTCTAGGTTTGCCCCAGGGCTTTGGAACACTCTGTCAAATGAAATCAGAACCTCCCCATCTCTAGATGTTTTTAAACAACTTTTGAAAACACACCTGTTTTATCAGGCTTTTGGTTTATGATGTTTTAAAGTTTTATTGTTGGCAGTTTTAATTTGTTTTTACATGATTTTTAGGTTTCAGTTGCTGTCTGGTTTAAGTTGTAAACTGTCCTGAGATTTTATATATGGCAGTATAAAATTATGAGAGAGAGAGAGAGAGAGAGAGAGAGAGAGAGAGAGATATGCTCTTACATAAGCGACAGCCCCATCCCCTAAGGGGAATGAATATCTTCCAGTGCTCACATGAAACCACACCTATCCAAATGCAAACCAAGGCAGATCCTGCTTAGCAAAGGGGACGATTCTGAGTGCTACCGCCGCAAGGCCAGCCTTTCCACCCCAAGACCAGCTCTCCCCATGAGAAACCCCAACCCAGACATCCCCTATCTTGCACTAACCACTGGGCAACCTCCTCTCGACACTAAGGTGCCTAACCACGTCCCTGGCTCTTGATCTGGCTTCCATTTCAGCAGAAAATCATGCTCAGAGAGGGGCTTGATGGAGCCAAGGGCTGCTGATGAGGGTAAACGGATGCTCTTTGGTTGGGATCATGGAAAGGGAGACCTCCTTGCAAAGAAGCTTCTTCTTTCCACGGGGAGGAAAAGTGGGTGGGTTTGGGCAGGAGGGGAGAACAGACAAGTCTCAACCGTCTCTGAAGGGAGATTTGAGATTGTGAATTCAGACTGAGCCATCCTGACATCAGAGTCCGACACGGGGATCCGGTTGCCACGGCAACCGGAGGTCAAAGGCCAGGGAGGGGAGCCGGCCCCTCCAGTCAGGATTCCGATTGTTAAGTCTCCGAATAAACAGCTGAAATGGCCGGGAAGGAGAGTGGGGGTGGGGGAGGCTGGAAAGCAGCGGCTCAGTGTGGCGTTGTCAGCGAGATGTCACTAATTGTCTGCAGGAACAGCAAACTCTCAATTAACCCTTCTGGCGCTGCTACTAAGCAGAGCCGAGGCAGCCTACACTTTGCCTGGCCATTCCAAAAGGCCACTGGCCCTGTACCTTTGCCAGGCTCCGCAGGTAATTTCAGGGGTGGGGAGGATATGCATAACAGAAGAGATCACATCTAGCAGTGCAAGGGGGCAGCACAGACTCCCGTCCACACAGATACCGTCCCACCTGTAATTTGCAAGCTGGTTACCCACGGGGACACCTGAAATCACCTGGATTTCCTTTCGCCCAGGCCTTGGCCAATTTTCTTTGCATCTAGGAGCCCGTCCCCAAACCAATTGTCTTCCTCCTCCACCCGCTCCCCCTTCCACAGATTGTAAACCTTGGCTGCTTCAGCAGAGAGGACAGGCCTTGGCAAATTGTCTTTGGATACAGGAGCCCGTCCAAACATTGAGGAACCAGACAATGGATGTTTGGCAAAATTATGAGACTTCGTGGTGGACATTGTGGAGGGTGGTGGAAATTGGCTTCTCTTCATCTCCTTGACAAATAACAGAGCCAGAATGGTGTAGTAGTTAAAGGGTTGGACGAGGACCTGGGAGACCCACGTTCGAATCTCCGTTCAGCCATGGAACTCACTGGGCGACTCTGGGCCAAACACTTCTCTCTCAGCCTAACCTTCTTCACAGAGCTGTTGTGAGGATAGAGATAACCATACACACCACTCGGGGTTCTTGGAGGAAGAGCAGAATATAAATGTAAAAATAAGAATAAAAATACTTAGAACAGAAACAGGGCTGCCTGGGACAAATACAGATTTTATACAACAACTCTGTCTCTGAATACTCTAGTCTAGGCACCCCGGTTAAACATTTCTAGGCTCTCTGGTGCCTAGGACTGGTCAAGCCCATTCCAAGATCACAACCTCCCTCCTGTCCCCACTCTCTGGAATTACAAGCAAACACTGGAAGTTTGGCAGCCTCTGATAGGTCAGGCACAGGGTCAATAAAATCCTTCCCAAAATCAAAAGCCTCACGCACCTCCTATACAAAGGAATCCCAACATTCCACTCCTGCAATTTGCTGCTCACAAGACTGGTGATCTGGCATCATTTCGTCTACTTCCAGGATCCAGACTTTCAAACAAACAGAAATATCTGCTTTGAAATCAAGGAATGGGATCATAGAGTATGATCCCAGGCTGGGAGTATGGGATTTGGGGTCTGGGGTAACAAGGCTAGAACAGAGTAGACAAAGAAGCCCATTTCCCCCTACCTTTCCACAATGCCCGCCACTAAATCCAGTATTTTTTTTTGCCAGATGTCCATTATCCGGCTGCTAAATTTTGGGGCTTGCTCCTAGATCCAAAGAAAAATGGCCAAGAGCTGCTAAAAGGACGTGATGGATGATGGGAATGTCCTCCCTTCAGGGAGGACAAGCTGTGTGTGGGGGGGGCGGGGTGGGGTGGAGGAAGTGAGTTCCATATGTAGATCCTTCCCACTGCGTTACTAGTACTGCTGCAGTGGTGTCAATCTTTCGTGGATCGTATAAACAGATAAGCTCTGCCATGCCAATGATGAGTAGGCCTGAGCCAGAGGGATGCTGACTTGTGCCTGAGCACTGGAGTAAATGTGCAGCCTTCCAGGTGTAAGGGAAAGGAAGCAGTCCGGACAAGCAGGACAAGAGGAAGAGGAGCAGCCGAGCTACAGGGATGTGGAGGCTGGACAACTTTCGCCACAAAACTCCTGTTTATGACTACCGCATGCACAGTATCCGAGGAGGAGGCTTGAAGAGTTTGACATAGTTTTAAATAGTTGTTTTTATTGTCTTAATTTGTGTGAACTGCCTGGAGCCTTTGGAAGCAGGAGATAGATAAAATAAATAAATAAATAAATAAATAAATAAATAAATACTAAAGATAATAAGTAGCTGTAGCCACTAAAGCCACTATATGAGCCCCTGGTGGCGCAGTGGTAAAACTGCCGCCCTGTAACCAGAAGGTTGCAAGTTCGATCCTGACCAGGGGCTCAAGGTTGACTCAGCCTTCCATCCTTCCGAGGTCGGTAAAATGAGTACCCAGAATGTTGGGGGGCAATATGCTAAATCATTGTAAACTGCTTAGAGAGCTTCCAGCTATAGAGCAGGATATAAATGTAAGTGCTATTGCTATTGCTAAAGCTGTATGCTGATGGGAGCTTTCCAGAGACTTGCAGGTGAGATTGCAAAGTTGCCAGTAACTCTGGTGTGTGCATTCATTTCATCTCTTCGCCCACAAGGTCTTGGGTAGACTTCTCAATAAGCACCCACCTGGGGGGAGGGGGGAGAGACAGGAATTCCCCGGCCTCAAGCAGTTGTGGTCGGAAAGCATTCGTAAATGGGAAGAACCAGCTCCTTCAGAGAAATATGGCTGCGGTGGATCAACCCTGCTCAGGACCACAAGGAGTCAAAGACTAAAACTCCCCACCGCCACCCTGCATACCTTCCCCACCAAAGATCCGTTCTCTCTGTTGTGCCCACGACATAGGAAGCTGCCTTATACCTATTGGTCCATCTAGTTCAGTATTGTCTACACTGACTGGCAGTGGCTCTCCAAGGTCAGCCCTACCTGGAGATGCTGCCAGGGATTAAACCTGGGACCTTCTGCATGTGAGCAGATACTCTACCCCTGAGCTATGGCCTTTATTCTCTGGTGCTGCGGCAGCTTAAGTCTGGTAGATTCAAACAAAATGCTGAATCGAAATACAATGGGCAGCATCCAGACTAAATTACTCCTCCTACTGTAGTCATATAGAGTGACTCCTGAGTAGTACTACTGATGAACTTTGGCTGCTGCTGTTTAATACAGTACTCCCCCCTCCTGCAACACCCACTCACACCATGTAGTCTAATGAATAATGTTTGACATTTTTATTTAAGCAATCTTTTCACACATCTTCACTGAGAGTTGATATCTTATTGGTTTTAGGTAGTGTAAGTTATAGGGAATGTTCTTCAAGCATTGATTATTCGTATGAGTATTTATTGCATACCACCTGGAACCTTTATCATCACCACATTAGGCAGAGCAAAACAGAAGATTTGTAAAGCAAGTGGCTGTCACATCTTGCAGCAAGGAATTCCAAATATACGATGCACTGCAGAAACAGCAGCTTCATTAAACCGCTGCTGATCTAGGCTAGTGAGCGTGGGGAGCTGCCTTCTACCAAGTCTGACCATTGGTCCATCTAGCTCAGTACTGTCTACACTGACTGGAAGCGGCATTTCCAAGGTTTCAGGCAGGAGTCCTTCCCAGCGTTTTGGAGATGCTGCCAGGGATTGAACCTGAGACTTTTGACATGCAAAGTAAATGCTCTGTGAGTGAGTTATGGCTGCTCCTGATGAATATATGAAGCCACCTTATACTGAGTCAGACCACTGGTCCATTTGGCTCAGTATTGTTGACCCTGACTGGCAGCATCTCTCCAAGGTACCAGGTATTGAGCCTTTCGCAGCCCTACCTGGAGATGCTGCCAGAGATTGAGCCCGGGACCTTCTGCATGCCAAGCAGATACTCGATTACTGAACTTTGGCTAACACACTAGTATACACACACAGCTCACCGGATCTGCCCCAGAACATGTGCACACCTCAGAAAGGACATTTCAACTTTGTGTGTGTTGTACAAACCTTACACCAGTGGTTCCCAACCTGGCAGCCTACAGATGTTGCATAACTATAACTCCCATCATCCCCAGCTACAATTTATTGTGGCTGGGAATGATGGGAGTTGTAGTTCAGCAACATCTGAAGCCCCCAGGTTGGGAACCATGGCTCTGCACTACTTGTAATTCAGAACCCATCTGTAGATCCAAAGAGTGGGCAATTGCAAGAGTAGTGGAATCAAGCGTGTTACTACTTTTTCAGTGATAGTAGCCATGTGCAAAGTTTTAAGTTGATATTATATAGGGCTTAAATGTCTATCAGAACTAGGCATTCCTGAAGGCTGGACAAACGAGGACAGGTTGGAAGGGTCAGTTAATGACCCCAAATCCCATCTTTCCAGACTCCCGAGGCTCCAGGAGGAAGCAGCATCCAATGGGTAGTTCCTAGCCATTATTATCAAGGAAACAACCTCTGATGTGAAGCTTTGGTTCACACTGCAGGTTGAGGATATTACAGCAGTGGTAAATTCTCCTGGCAGTTCTCGTACTTTGACAGAACAAGATTTCCCCCTGGGACTGCAAGTCTTTATCAGTAGATTGGCAGTAGCCAATTAATCAGTATGGCCATGCATTTTTGTCCCCATGAATGTTGTTTCTGGTGAATTATTAGGAACGGAGGAGGAAAAAATTGAAGACAGACCTTCCTTAAGGATAATTAATTATTGTTACAAATGCAAGTGCTTTCACATTGTCTTCAGCATCTTAAAAGAGAGAACATTACTGAGGTTTTAGCAATACAGAAAAATATGGAGTTGATTAACTGATTAATCAACTAAAATGCTTTCATCAGGTCTGCTTTCCCCACTTTATGATGCAAGCATAGCTCGGTACCATGGCACAGGTTGTGCATAGAGAACGGATGAGGCTATAGCTCAATGGCAGGGAGGAGAGTTGGTCTTGTGGTAGCAAGCATAAATTGCCCATTTGCTAAGCAGGGTCTGCCTTGGTTTGCATTTGAATGGGAGACTGTAAGATTCCAAGTTCCCTCTATGGCATCTCCAAGAGAAGCTGCTGCCAGTCTGTGTCGACAATACTGAGCTAGATGGACCAATGGTCTGACTCAGTATAAGGCAGCTTCCAAGGTTCCTAATTTAGGGATGGGACCATAGCTCAGTGGCAGTTCATCTGCTTCGCAGGCAGAAGGTCCCCAGTTCAGTCCCCGACATTTCCAAGTAGGGCTGGGATGGACTCCTGCCTGGAACCTTGGAGAGTCTCTGCCAGTCTGTGCAGACAATACTGAGCTAGACGGACCAGAGGTCTGAGGTATAAGGCAGCTTCCTATGCGAAAGGGGCCACAGCTCAGTGGTACAGCATCTGCTATGCATGCAGACGGTCCCAGATTCCATTCACGGCATCTGCAGGGAAATAGATGGGCCAACGTTCTTTCCAAGCATCTTCATATCCAAGCAGAGCTTGTGTGCTCAAAGGGCAAGTTCTAGATCCTGAAGAAAGATCAGCAGGTCTCTGAGACAGCCAGAGACAGCTCCCAAGCACCCACAGGAACCCAAGACTCATCCGGCCAATGGGCAGACTCCATAGAAGGCAGTTCTGTATGCTCAAATCCCTGGTTCAGTCTGCGCCACTTGGAAGGCTCTTAAGCAGTAGGGACAAGAAAGACTCTTGCCAGAGACCTTTGAGAACAAACCCCGGCACAGCAAGACGGACAAGACTGACCAGTGGTCTGACTCTGTATAAGGCGGCTGCTCATGTTCAGAACCACCCAGAGGAGAAATCCTCATGAACAAGACTGGTCCCAGTCATGTAAAAATAAATGTAATATGCCATGGTAGTCAATTATATAGAACAAAAAATGAATAAGGCAGCACCTTCTAGATTCATATTTTAATGCACAAGCTTTTGTGGGTTATAACCCACTTCCTCAGATGCAAGAATGGTCAGTTACAGGCAAGCAGTAAGCAAACAGAGACATCTACAATATGTCAGTGGTTTTAGACATAACAGGGAGCAAAGGAGAGAAATTACCAACTGTGTGTCTTTGTCATGTGCATAAAACCCGTAATCTCTATTCAAAGAGAAACAATCAGATTTTACAATAAGTCCTTGTTCTGCTATTTCATGTTCCAGACATCCTCTGAAACTTATTTTCAGCATGTACAGCCACCCTGAGGTTTGCGACCTTATGTCCAGGGAGGTTAAAATGCTCACTAACAGGCTTCATAGTATTTTTGACCTAATATCTGATTTTATCCCTTCAGTCATCATTATCAGCATTATTACTACTATTATTTTAAAACTGGTTCCATGTTTTTACTGCCTCTAGGAGGGCCCGGACAAGACACTTGACCAGCTTTCCCACTGGTGGGGCTTCACTGTCCATGTTTCCAATCACTGGGTCACATGAAGGCAATGATTCATCACAACACAAGATCAGATCTGCAGCCAACATGTGTCTGTCTGGCCAGATTTGTGTGGTGTGGTCAGAGCATGTGAACCATCAATCTCAGGGCAAAGAGATTTTATTTAAAATAAAACAATACACACACACACACACACACACACACACACACACACCAGTCCACAGTTAGTTTGCCTCTTTTAAAACTTGAGCAACAAACATTACGGCAGAAAGTCGAACCAAACCTGAACCAAAAAACCAAACGAGAGAGCTTTCCTCCTAGTGAACAGATTCCAAACCTACAATCTCTTGGTTGCCTTAAATCTGAAAACGCTAACCTGTTCAAAATATAGGGTTCAGTCACGAGCTATCCACTTTCAATTGCTGGATTAATGTAAGTTTTCAAACTTGGGTTCCCAGAGGTTGTTGGACTACAACTCCCATCAGCCCTTGCCAGACCAATGTGACCGAGGAAGATGGAAACTGTAGTCCAACAACATCTGGGGACCCAAGGTTGAGAACCTCTGAGCTAGATGACCTATAGCAGAGATGTGCAGAACTGGTTCGATTGCGAACCAGTCTGCCATGAACCACGCTGGTTCAAGCGGTTCAATCATGAACTAGACAACCCTTCAAAAAAGGGGGACAGTCCGAGATCAACCCAATTTGATGGTTTGGGCTGTTACGGCAGGCAGCCCTGGGCGCCTTTTTGGAGGGCTGTTGTCAACTTCTTGTTTTGGTTTTCTGCCATTGCCTTCTGATTGGCGTGCAATCTCCTGTCTTCTTGGTTGGTTTGATGCAATTCAAAATCAAGTGTTGTTAGTGCAACTCTGCCCTCATTGGCTGGCGGTGGGGGAGCAAAAAAAAAAAAAAAAAAAGGAGGGAGTTTCAAACCTCCCTCCTTTTTCTCATATTTCTTTAATAATTTCATTAATCTTTCAAATGCTCTTATAACAGAAATCTGGTTCGAAACATTTAATTTCACAACCGCCATGTAAGATAAGTTATTAATATTCCCATTATCTTCATGCACGTCCTACTGATCTCTATGCAACTTGTACACGGGTGACTGCATGCAGGAGATCGCAACCTAAAATTTTAGAAACTGTCCACATATGCCTTTCAACATGAGCTTTGGAAGAATGCCCTTCCCTGGGCCAGAGCTTCGGTTTTTAAAGACGTAAGCACAGACTTTTTCTAACCATCTCCAGGAATTCAAATTATACACAACTGATTTTTTGGTTTTTTATTTAATGGAGATTTCCTATGGGCAAACCACTTCAAGTTGGTTCATCAAACTGACCCGTCCAGCTGATCAGTTCAAATGAATCTGGCCGTGAACCCATGGTCCGGTTCAAATTCAAACTGAACCATGGAAAACAGTCCGTGCCCACCCATAATCCAACTGGAGGCATTTTCCTAATTCCCATTAGTGTCAGAATACACATACAAATGAGTGACTTATGTTGAATCCAACATTTAGCCCAATTTAATTTACTCCAACATTTTAAAGTTATTTTCTGGACCCCAAATCTGGTCCCCTTTTATATTTCATATTGAAACTCACCCCCCAAGCAAGCGCATACCTCGTTCTGGGATACAAATGGTTATATTCTTGACTGGCTGAAGTGATTGAAATGTCCCTGCCCCTTTCTTTGCTCTACAATCTGCAGCCATCACTAGATAATATTTTAATAAAAAAAGTACCCTTATTATGCAGTCATTAGTTTTGTATTTGTTTTTCAGTGGTTAAATGTATATTTGTAATTATATGTTTTTCTCTTTAACTGTCATCGATAAAAGATTTCTTTTTGCAAAGAAAAAAGTGTATGAAAGTTCATGGGGAGGGAGATTTATCTTTGAGATACACCCCAGGTACATAGGCTGGGAAACAGTTCAGGCGTGCATGCTGGGCTGGGGAGTGGGGCATGGTCAAAGAGCATTCCTCCCCTCACCCCGGCCAAAAAAGGGCCCAAAGAAGTATCACAAGATCATCAAACAGATGCACAACATGGGCTTCATCTCAAACAGATCTGCTAGTGTCTGCAGGTGAAAGCAGCAGCAGATGCCACACACATTAAGGTCTCTAAAACAAGCTTTTTAAGAAAGAAAGAAAGAAAGAAAGAAAGAAAGAAAGAAAGAAAGATAGCGAGCCCTTTGGAGACAGGGAGCCCTTTTATTCATTTACAGGTGTTTATGTTTACGTAAACTGCATTGGGAGCTCTGGCTGAAAAGTGGTATATAAATATCCGTCATATTTGTATAAGTTGGTATTTCACAGGTGGCTTGGCTGGCTTGCAAAAGACTCTCAGGGAGAGGGCCATGGGGTCCTTGGTCAGTTTGCACCATCCCATTTATTGCTATTTAAAGGAGCCCACTTATGGTTTGTAGTCTGAGATTCCCACAAATCTTGAAGCTAGCCCAGGAGTTCATGAGCCAGACTCACTTGTTTGGGCCATTGGGGCCATCTCAGGGGACGAATGCTCATCACTGAGAATTTTGGCAAGGTCAGTCCTGCACCAGAGATGGGCATAGGCGAGAGCAAAAGCTGCTTTTACAGCTTTTCTGGGTGTTATCACCCCTTCTCTATTCCTACCCCCAAACAACCTAGATAAATTGCAGTCATTTTTACAAAGAGTTAGGGGTCAGGGTTAGGTTAACAACAAACAAATGTGAGCAACTCACACTTGCAGAATAATTTTCGGAGAACATCCCTGCCAATTTTCATCTCTGTTTCTATCCCTCTAGCAACATGGATAACATTTTACATTAGTTTTTGTGTTTTTAAAAACTTTTATAAGCTTTTAAAACACCATTGTACGTGTCAGTACATGCAGTCACCACAGGCATAATTTTATTGCCCTGCATGACACTGTACATATGATACTGTGCATATATAAACATGTGTATACATGTAATGTTTTATGCTGATACCACTACAAGCAGGAGAATACACCGAAAGCTGGAGAGGTCTTACAATGCTTTCATCTCTTCTCCATCTCTAGGAGTGTAGACCTTATCAAAAACAACAAGCCTGTGTCTCATGCAAGATGGTACTGAACACCCCAGCTGAATTCTGTACTACAGGAGGGAAGAAGGCTATGGCTCCAGTCCAAGCCTCATGCCGAGGCTCAACAGCACTCGGCTGGAGAACCTTAAAGCCAGCAAGCAGGCATTGCTCGAGAAGCACTCCCCAGATTTTGCTTCCCAGGAGGTCAAACTACAGAGCCATATTGTGTCTGCATGAAGGAGTCGGGAGCGGGGAAAGGCAGATCTCGATGTCTCCATCTAAGCTACAGGTGCATTTGCCATGTGCACAGAGAACTTCTGCCAAATGCAGGATGGTTGGTTCCATAAAGGGCACTCTCTCTCTCTCTCTCTCTCTCTCTCTCTCTCTCTCTCTCTCTCTCTCTCCACTAAATCCAAGAAATATGGTACAAAGTGGTGAAAGTAGGCAGAGGTGCTGCCCTCCAGTGGCCAATGTAGGTATGACGGCACACTTGCAGAATAGAAGAGTTCAGTCTTAATGGTAAGGCCGCACAACTTCAGCCCTTCTGCAGATGTTGAGCGACAGATCCCATCATTTTTGACTACTGGCCACTGTGTCTGGGGATAATGGTAGTCCAAACACAGCTAGAGGGCTGGAGTTGTGCAGCCCTGTTTTACTGGCTCCTCTTTTAACTCGTCCGGGTTGTATGGGGACTAGGCACTCGAGCACACACAGCTGCACATAAAGATGTGCAGCGATACAGAGTCAGCTTCTGCTACCTGCTCAATTTAAGGCAGGCTTGGGCTTGGAGAGCCTTGAGATCTCAAACAAGCAAACACAAAAGAAATGGAGGCAACTCGGGCTTCCCCATGTAACATGGGGAGTGGGGATGGGGCTTTTACCAGTGACAGAGCATCTGCTTTGCATGCAGAAGGTCCCAGGTCCAATCCCTGACATCAATTATTAAATCAAAATAAAATAATAATAATAATAATAATAATAATAATAATAATAATATTTCTTGTTTACACAGTCAGACAGGTGTTATTGACTGGTTTGTTTTATCCAGACATTGAGTCCTTGGGAAGGACTCGATGTCTGGATAAAACAAACCAGACAATAACACCTGTCTGACTGTGTAAACAAGACATAATAATAATAATAATAATAATTTTTTTTTTGCAGATGTTCCAATGTATCATCCCTGCTACCTTGTCATGCCTTTGTTTGCAGACTGACTACAAACAAAGGCATGACAAGGTAGCAGGGATGATACACTGGAACATCTGCAAAAAATACAAGCTACCTGTAGCCAAAAATTGGTGGGACCATAAAAATTGAAAAAGTTGAAGAAAACAAAGATGTAAAAATATTATGGGACTTCCGACTACAAACAGACAAACATCTGCCACACAATACACCAGATATAACGGTAGTCGAGAAGAAAGAAAAACAAGTGAAAATAATCGACATAGCAATACCAGGGGATAGCAGAATAGAAGAAAAAGAAATAGAAAAAAATCACAAAATACAAAGATCTACAAATTGAAATTGAAAGGCTGTGGCAGAAAAAGACCAAAATAATCCCAGTGGTAACTGGCACCCTGGGTGCAGTTCCAAAAGACCTTGAAGAGCACCTCAACACCATAGGGGCCACAGAAATCACCATCAGCCAATTACAAAAAGCAGCTTTACTGGGAACAGCCTATATTCTGTGACGATATCTATAATAACAAGAAGAACAATTTTGATAACAATATTCTGACATCCCAGGTCCTTGGGAAGTACTCGATGTCTGGATAAAACAAACCAGTCAATAACACCTGTTTGACTGTGTAAACAAGAAATAATAATAATAATCTTCAGGTAGGGTCCGGAAGGGAGAGCCTCTGCCAGCCAGAGCAGGCAATTCTGAGCTAGACGGACCAAGGGTCTGACTCAGTAGATGGCAGTATCCTATGTTCCTATGACCTGCAAACATCCAGAGCACACTCATCTGTCCAAGGTAGAGATATGCCCATATGTCAGAAGCTTCTGATTCAGAAACACACACGCACACGCCTAAACCCATTCAGTTCAAAACCGCAGCTCTAGCAACGAGAATTGCTGGCAACAGTACAAAGCAAGCCCACTACACAGATATTCAACAAGGCCTGTTTTCCTAACCACCTGGGGACGAGGCTGTGACGACAAGGCTGCCCTGCACCCCACAAAGCCTTTCCCCAGCCCTCTTCTAAACCCCCCAGCATTTGGAGAGCAGAGCTGGCAAGCATGAATTTGACCCCTTGGCTAAGCAGGACCCACCTCGGTTTGCATTTGGATGGGAGACCGCATGTGAGCACTGTGAGATCTTCCCCTTCGGATAGGGGTCGGCAACGTGTGCCTCTCCAGATGCTGCTGAACTCTGACTCTCATCACCCCTCCAGCCACGATCTAGGATAGTGGGGGATGATGGGAATTGTAGTTCAGCAACATCTGGAGAGGCACCTGCAGCCTGCCCTGGCTTAGGGACGAGGCCATTGCTCAGCAGAAGAGCATCTGCTCTGCATGCAGGTTGTCCCACGTTCCCTCCCTGGCAGCATCTCCAAGATAGGGCTGGGAGAGACTCCTGCCTGCAGCCTTGGAGAAGCCGCTGCCAGTCTGTGAAGACAATACTGAGCTAGACAGACCAATGGTCTGACTCAGTCTATGGCAGCTTCCTCTGGTTGTCCAGGAACGGATGCGAACCCCCAACATGCAGAGTCCAATTACTGGCCAGCCCAATCCCTTCCCGTCTACTCTCGCCCGGCAGCAGCGCTGCACCGTTTTAGGCAGATCCCTTTTCCCAGCAACAGTGGGCTTGAGCTGACGATGCCAGAGATCCGTCTCAGCCTCCTCGGCATGCAAAGCATGTGCTCTACCACCGAGCGGCAGCCCCTTGAACAGGGGGGCTTACCAGGCCCTGGGGGCCTCATTTTCCGTGCCTTGGATTCATCAAGCAACTCTCCAGCAAGTGCTCTAGAAGTTGCGCAGCGCACATCTCTGCTGCCCACGCACAATCTGGGATATGGGGTGGGGTGGGGTGGGAGGGGGACATACACAAGCTGGAGGGGACACAGACACAAATGGTTTTCAGCAGAGGACGTCGAGCCCAAGAGGGCTTAGACCTCCGGAGTCTTTCAGGGTAGGAAAAGAAAAGGAAGCCGCAGTGCTTACTCTGGCGGTGTGCGCATCTCCCCGTGCATTCCTGCGCACACACATGCGTCTGCCTGAAACAGACTGGTGGGAGGGGCCGAGAGAGTGCAGCTTGCCGAGGGCCGCAGATAACTCCGCCGAAGCCAAAGACAGAGAGGAACAGCCACGTTTTCTATGTGCCACGGAAGCCACAGCCATCCCGTGCCTTTGTTCCCAACAGCCTTCACTAACTGATGCCCCCTCCTCTCCCCCCCCCCGCCCGCCCGCACTTTCCGATCATCGAGCCTGGACATCCATGCCTGGGGTTTCCCCTTCATGCTGCAGTCGCTGGGAATCCAGTCCCTGCAAGCCACCCTGAACTCGAGACAGGCCTGCACTGCAGAGAGGAGGATCGTTACAAGTGGCGGAAAGGAAGCGCCACCAGGACAGGGCACCTTTGCGGGGGCGGGGGGGGGGCATGTGGAAAAACAAGGATCACCTCCTGCACTCTATGCTCGCATGGGGCATCTGACGAGAACCCCAAATCTCCAGAGCGGAGGGCCAGTCTCGCCATAGTAAGCGTGAGCATCCCCTTTGCTAAGCAGGGAATGCCTTGGTTTGTATTTGGATGGGTGCCCATGGGTGAGCACTGTCTGCTGGAAGACTTTGCATGCTGAAGGTCCCGGGTCCACTCCCTGGCAGCATCTCCAGGCAGGGATTATTTTGGTCTTTATCTGGTGGGCCACTGTGGGAAACAGGATGCTGGACTAGATGGGCCTTGGGCCTGATCCAGCAGGGCTGTTCTTATGTTCAGGGCTGGGAGAGACTCCTGCCCCAAACCCCGGCGTGCCACTGCCAGTCAATGTCGATAGAGCCGAGTTAGACGGGCCAAGGGTCTGGCTTGGTGGAAGGCAGCTTCCTCGGTTCTTGTCTTGCTCCCACTTCCATGCTGCTGCCTCTCTCCCTCCCTCCAGCCACGCACCCCCACTTGGCAGAGAGGTCATGCCTATCCATTTCCTAGACCGCTGCTTGGCTGAGTGGAGCATGTTCCTTCGTGCTTTTTATTTACTCTCCATAAATCGGCCCCCTGCATCACCTTGGTTGCTTCTCGGCTTCCACCCACAAGGCTGGAAAGCCCATGGGGCATCGCGTCCGTCAGGAGAGGAGCCCATCCCAGGCCCCATTTCCTCTCACCTACCTGCTCCAAGCACAGAGCGGCTTCTAGAGCGTCGGCCTCATCAATCACTCCCTGCAGCCTTCTGCTTCGCTCCCCGCTCCAGAGAAGCTACGCGCCACTGGGCTCCTCTTGGCTCCCCCCTGAAAACCGGCCCTGCCTCCCTCCCTGCAAGTTGATGGGGCCACCAGATGTGCAGGAGCAGCAGTAAGGACAAAAGATGACAACCGTGCCCAATGGGTAGAGCTCCAGATTAGGAGACAGGGCAGGGGGGAGGCCCATCTTCCCACAGCGCTGGGTTAATGAGAGGCACATGTCTTCAAAAATAAAAAATAAAAAAATCCCACACTGGAGGACAGCAAAAGATGTGGTAGGGATTGCAAGCCTGGCAGATATTGGATAGTTGGACCAGGCCATAAAGTAAGAGGAAGTGAAGGCCATTTCACACTCAGATTCCTCGCAGTGGGGCTTCTCAGGCAGGCTGCAGTGCCGATTCAATCAACCCCGTAAGAGCAATGCACTAAAAACCCATTCTGATCAATTGAAAAGATGCCCCTGATTAATTTAGGACACTGGGTTTTTATTTTTAATTCACACTGAGCCCCCTCAATCCTTCTCTCCCAAGTCCCCCCTGCACCCTCCCCAGTGTTCTCTTCTTCCCATGCCCTGCACACCAAGGAGTCCAAAAGGAACATAGGAAGCTGCCTTATACTGGGTCAGACCCTTGGTCTGAACACTGAGACCAGCTGAGCACTGTCTACAGTGACTGGCAGCGGCTCTCCAAGGTTTCAGGCAGGAGTCTGCCCGGGAAAGTTAGGGCCAACAGAAGGAAGTCCTTTTTCACACAGCACATCATTAATCTGTGGAACTCTCTGCCATGGGATATGGTGATGGCCACTAGCTTGGATGGCTCTGAAAGGGTTTTAGACAAACTTACAGAGGACAGGGCTATCAGTGGCTACTAGTCTGAGGGATATAGGCCACTTCAAGCCAAGGAGGCAAGATGCTACTAAATACCAGTTGCAGGGGAGCAACAGCAGGAGAGAGGGCAGGCCCTCAGTTCTGGCCTTTGGGCTTCCCAGAAGCATCTGGTGGGCCACTGTGGGAAACAGGATGCTGGACCAGACAGGCCTTGGGCCTGATCCAGCCAGGCTGTTCTTATGTAGCCTTCCCAGCCCTGCCTGGGAGATGCCAGGGAGTGATCTGGGAGGAGAGCTGGTCTTGTGGTAACAAGCATTGCTGATATTAAGCAGGAAACAGAGCAACGGCCCCTACCTAATCCAGCAGAGCATCCTTCCCCCAGTGGCTGTTGCTGGGGTCTCCTTTCTGTTGCTTTTTAGATTGTAAGCTCTTTGGGGACAGGGAACCAGTTTTTCATTCCTTGTGCTGCGTAAGCCACTTGTGAACATTTTGTTGTTGAAACTGTTGTTGTTGTTGAAAATGTTTTGAAACATTTTGAAAATGTTTTGAAATGTTGTTGTTGAAAATGTTGTTGTTGAAAATGTTGTTTAAACCACCCCCTTCAGGTTGTTGTTTTGTTGTTTAAACCACCCCCTTCAGGTGAGTGTGTGGAATCCACGCAGATGCTTCAGATCTTGGAGAAAATGAGAGACCCAAGTTCAAGTCCCCGTTTAAGCCATGAAACTCATTGGTCGACTCTGGGCCAGTCATTTATCCCTGAACATAACCTACCTCACAGAGTTGTTGTGAGGATAAACATAACCTAGTACACCACTCTGGGTTCCTCAGAGGAAGAACAAGATATAAATATAGCAAGTAAATTGAATATTAAGTAAATAAACCCTGCACTATGCAAAGCAGATGAGTGAGTTACACATATGCACGAGAGAGAGAACTATATCCTTATGAGAGTGCAAAAAAATGTGCATTTGCGGGGGGGGGGTGAGGATGTCCCCTCCAACAAACAGCATCCACCCCTCCTCACCTCCTCATTATGCTCCCTATGAAACAGTTTGTATCAGGAGTCTCAATTAAGTATCGATACTTATGGAAACACAAGCAGAACCACAGTTTAGAGTTCAGGAGATTCTCACTCTTTGAATATTCATTAGCTGTTCCTAGAAAGAACTCTGATGGATTGACGGGAAGTAAGATAACTATTTTAATCATTACAGGGAAGATGATTCTCAGCTGCTCAAGGAGAAAAATACTTCATAACAAGTCGTCTTTCCTTGACACTTCTAACTCCCATATTCTCTCCCGCCCCCGAAAAGACACCCTCCCCGCTAAACTCCCTAAAGCAGGAGTTCTTAATCTTCACCCCGCAGATGATGTTGGACTACAACTCCCATCATCCCAAGGTCATTGTACCTGGGGATTATGAGAACTGTAGTCCATCATCGGGGGACTCAGGTTTGAGAATCCCCTGCTCTAAAGAACAGGGGATTCTGAACCCCAGGCCCTTTAATTCAGATGCTCTCTTTGCTAGAATACCACAAAATTCATCCCCCCCGCCCAAGCTATAGTTTTAAAGGCCCCCCCAAATTGCCAACCAATGAAACAACTAAATGGGGGAAAGGAACGTGGGAAGCTGCCTTCGACCAAGTCAGAGCATCGGCCCATCTAGCTCAATATTGTCTACACCAGGGATTCTCAACGTTGTGTCTCCAGATGTTATTGGACTTCGACTCCCATAATCCCCAGCCACCAACCAAAGGCCACCAGAGCTGGGGATTATGGGAGTTGAAGTCCAATAACATCTGGGGACCCAACGTTGAGAATCCCTGGCCTACACTGACTGATGGTGGCCTTTCCAAGGTTTCGGGCAGGATTCGCTCCCAGCCCTACCCGGAGATGCTGCCATGGACTGAAGCTGGGGCCTTCTGCATGCCAAGCAGACGCTCTGCCCCTGAGCTATGGGGCCCATCACCCCAAACAATCATTTAACCTGGGAAGCTGCCTTCTCCCGAGTCAGACCCTTGGTCCACCGAGCTCAGCATTGCCTAGACTGACAGGTAGGGGCACTCCCAAGGGTACAGGCAGGAATTTTCTCAGCCCTGTCTGGAGATGCCAGGGCGTGGACCTATGATCTACTGCATGCAAGTATGCACATACTCTCTCACTGAGCTATGGCCCATCCCCTAAGGGGAATACCTTGCAGTGATCACATCTCATGCAAAGATAAAACTGGAAGATTTAAAAAGAGGCTTGCACAAGTTCAGGGAGGACAGGCCTATCAATGACACCTAGTTGGTGGCCATGCCTCAGAGGCAGGGGAGCAACAGCAGGAGAGAGGGCATGGCCTCACTTCTTATCTGTGGGCTTCCCAGGGGCATCCCGGTGAGCCACTGTGTGAAAGAGGATGCTGGACTAAGAGAGGCCTTGGGCCTGATTCCGCAGGGCTGTTCTTATTCTTATATGGGGGTTCCAGGTTCTTATTGAACCTGGGACCCCAAGGCAGACCTTGCTAGCAAGCAGAGCAACTGATGCTCGGTACCACAAGACTGGCTCTCCTCCCGCCAACAACAGACATACATAGCTGGCTGGAAATGGGGTTAAGAGGCTAGGAGGAAAATGCCTCTAGAAAGGTGGACAACTCTCTCACAAGCACAGCAAACAAACTGACTGTGGGCACACACCAAAAATGCACAAGGTTTGTGGAGCCTTTGTTTCTCACCCAGGGCAGCTGATACCATCATATAACCCGCTTTTTAAAAACCCGTGGCCAGCACTCCCTCTCGGGACCAAACTGTGTCTGCTTATGGGTAGGCTTGACTTTACTTGCAAGTAGCATCCAGGCACAGCAAGCCTTCCCCATGCCATTGTCCTGCTGAGAATCCCTTCCCCCTAGAAGGGGCTATTTAACCCCCCAACTGCCATTGTATTAACCAGCATTTTCAGGGTTTGATCTCTACGGGGGGGGGGGGGAGATTTGGGGGCATGAAAAAATGGCATGGAGGTCAAGGGTCAGCCCAGGGCTGTACAACATTGCCTGGAGCCAGCTGTTTTTGGACTACGATTGCCATCATCTATTAGGCACTGGGACTAGGGATGATGGGAGTTGTGGTACAACGTCTACAGGAGGGCCGAAGTAGTGCAGCCCTGGGCTATCCTCACATCTGTACTGTGGCACTGATAACTCGTGGCCCAGCTTGGCTGCTACTCACAAGTAGAGCCAAGCCTCTAACTATATAGCGACACATTTAACATGTATTTTACTATTAAGTTTTTATACTGCCCTTCATTAAAAACATTCTCAAGGCGGTTTACATAACATTTAACACAATATAAATCTATAAAAATTACACAATAAAAATATTATAAAAGTTAAACATCCTGTGCAGTTTGGGTTCTCACCATCCAAATATTCTATCACACTTGGGGCCAAAGTACACAACGTTGCAAAAAGTACACAACCAAAGTACACCAAGCACACAACGTTATTCATACTGTTTATCCTGTTTGTATATTTTTATTTTTTCAAAGCATGCAGACAGTAGCTTGGCCCCCCTTCCTCAACCCATGGTTCCTCAACAGCGTGGTGTAGTGGTTAGAGTGCTGGACTAGGACCGGGGAGACCCGAGTTCAAATCCCCATTCAGCCATGAGACCAGCTGGGTGACTCTGGGCCAGTCACTTCTCTCTCAGCCTAACCTACTTCACAGGGTTGTTGTGAGAAGAAACCTAAGTATGTAGTACACCGCTCTGGGCTCCTTGGAGGAAGAGCGGGATTGAAATGTAATAAATAAACGCGGACTACAGTTTGAGGGGGAGGGGCTTTGCCCCCGCCCTGTGACGACTACTTGCCCTGGAAGGTGAGATGCCTTCAATACATGGGTTTCAATACGTGGGTGTCTGGAGGCAGGGGGCAAGAGGGGGCACTACCCACCACCGGGATTGAGCCAGTTCCCACTGAATTCAAATTCCATGCAAGACTCATGGAAATGAATGGGGGAATGGTCTGTGGAGGGGAACTGGTCTGGCAGTGAGCATGCATTGGTTCATCAGCTAAACAAGGTCTGTCTTGGCTTGCATTGGGATGGGAGGCTAAATGTGAGCGCTCTAAGATATTCCCCTAGGCCAGGCCTGCTCAACTCTGGCTCTTCAGCTGTTTTTGGACTACAGCTCCCATAATCCCCAGCCACAGTAGCCAATAGCCAGGGGTTATGGGAGTTGTAGGCCAACATCTGCAGGAGGGCTGAAATTGAGCAGGCCAGCATAAAGCGATGGGGCCGTAGCTCAGTGGAAGAGCATCTACTTGCATGAAAGAGGCCCCAGATACACTCCCTGGCATCTCCTGGCAGGGTTGGAAAAGACTCCTGCCTAAAACCTCGGCGAGCCACTGCCAGTCTGTGAAGACAACACTGAGCTAGATGGGAGAAGAGCTGGTCTTGTGGTAGCAAACATGAATGGTCCCCTTTGCTAAGCAGGGCCCACCCTGGTTGCATCTGAATGGGAGACTACATGTGATCACTGTATGCTTGCATGTAGAAGGTTCCAAGTTCCGTAGCCCTGGCATCTCCAGACAGGGCTGAGAGACTGCCGCTGGAACCTTGGAGAAGCCACTGCCAGTCTGTGAAGACAATACTGAGCTAGATAGACCAATAGTCTGACTCAGTATATGGCAGCTTCCTAGGTTCCACCAGACCAGGGGGAAAGGGCAAGCTAGCATCTCTCTCCTCATCACTGTTTCTAGCTGTTTTTCTTGCAGGAAACACGTAATGTGGGGGGTGGAATCCAGCCCCCCCCCCACGCCTCCCTTGCACCCTGAAGTGATACAGTACAGCTTGTCATCTTAGGGCTTTGGCATCACCATCCACCGCATGGGCACACCAGACCTTTGTCTGTACACACAAGCATGCGAGAACAGTCTGCAGCTCCTTAAGAGGAAAAAAAAGAGAGCGAGAAACCAAAATCCAAACGGCGACGATGCTTTTGGGGTGCAGACTAACCTTGACACAGTTACGGCGGCAGTCGCTAATGGCAGGCAATACGCCTGATCTTGAGGGACGGCTGCAGTTGCTAAGATACTGGCAGCCGTGTGAATGGAAATGGGTCAGTAAACCTGTGGAGAGATAGTGTGACACTCTAGCCAAAGCAGCTGTTTGAGCATGGATCTAAATCCCACCCTTTCAATATTTATCACTCTCCGCCTTCCGGCTCCTTCCTGTTAGCAATTTTCCACTTTGCGCCTCCCCTCTCCCTGGGCGAAGATTGGAGTCAGGACAATTTCGAAGTGGCAAACAGCAGACACCTGAAATGTACCTGTCAGATGTACCTCTGCCCCACCATGCCCCCCCCCCAAATATTTCCAAATTCAGACCGGAATTCCAGGGAAAGGAGAAGAGAGACATGGACACTAGATGAAAAGGGGGAGTGAAGAGAAGGTTAAACAACCACCCCCCCCATGCGCGCGCGCGCACACACACACACACACACACATACACACACGCCTTGCCCTCTCAAACAGGATGGAACCAGTTCTTGAGGAGATTTAACAGGAAACAGGCTCTAATCCCTTGGTAGGAAAAAGGGTTAAAAGGTCAATTTACTTCTGTCCCTCACTTAGGCACCGTGGTAAAATTACACACTCGCAGGAAAAGAACTTGCAAGCTCTTGTTTTGCTCAACTGCATCTTCATGGTGTGGGCCAGGAATGAAAAAGCATAAAAGGCGGCAGGTGTAGGTGTGTGTGTGTGTGTGTGTGTGTGTGTGTGTGATCAAGTCACACCCACCGGAAAAGAAAGGAGACTTCAAATGCGGGGGGGGGGGGGTGCGAGTGCTCCTGGGTGCAGTTAAAGGGGTGAGAAACTTGTCCTCTCCCCCTCCTACATTTGTGCAAATACAAACAAGTCCAGTCTATAATAAAGTATACCTAAGGGACTGTTCCATCCCATTCATACTGGAATTCCAGGGAAAGGAGAAGAGAGACATGAACACTAGATGAAAGGGGAACTGGGGCCGGTGGGGTGGGGGAGACCCTCAAGTCAATAGTTGAAGCCTTGCTCCTTGTTCCCTGGCTTGTAGGGGATGGGGAATGAGCGGCAGGGACTTTTTGGTGGAGGTGCCATGATTTTAGTGTGGATTTTAGAGTGGCCTTCCGAGGGAGGTCCAAAGAGCATGCTCTTAGGGCACGCAATACAGTTACCTTACTGAAGCTAAGCAGGCCTTAGTGTGGTCAGCACCTGGATGGGAGACCCACGTATGCCACCTCTGGGGATAGGGGCACAGCTCAATGGTAGAGCATCTGCTTTGCATGTGGAAGGTCCCAAGTTCAATCCCTAGAATCTCCAGGTAGGGCTGAGAAAAACTCCTGCCTGAAACCTTGGAGAGCCACCGACAGTCGGTATACATAGTACTGAGCTAGATGGACCAATGGTCTGGCTTGATATAAGGCAGCTTCCTGTGGATATGCTTCCAAGACCAACCCAAGATGCTGGTGAGGTGCCAAATGCTACCTTGCCCCACTCCCCTGGTGGGGCCGGTCCCCTATCAAGAATAACCTTTGCAAGTTTTGAAAGTGGCACAGGGGGGCAGGGAGGAGGGAAGGTTACTAGCAGCCTCCTCTTCTCTCCTTCAACTTCTTGCAAACTTTGCAAGGAACTTGAGAAGTGCAAGGGTCAGATCATTCCCGAGGAGCCGCTCTGATGGCAGCCATGGAGGATACTTTGCCACCCTGACACCTTGCCCAATCATCCTCCATATGAGGCAACTGACTCCCCTTGCCTTATGAAACGGTCGCCCAAGTCCACTTCCACTGCAGACATACAACACACGGTGGGGCTGATGGAAACAATTCTTAAGTGTACAAAAGGAGATTCTTTGCATTCTATCCATTTTGAAAATAAAACCAGACCTACCACCCTCCCCAACAAGATAGGAAGCTACATTATACCAAGTCAGCCTACTGCTCCATCTACCTCAGTATTGTTTACACAGATTGGCAGCAGCTTCTCCAAGGCTGCAGGCAGGAGTCTCTTAGCCCTATCTTGGAGATGCCAGGGAGATGCCTAAGGGAAACATCTTACAGTGCTCACGCATGTAGTCTCCCATTCAAAAGCAAACTAGGGCAGACCCTGCTTAGCAAAGGGGACAATTCATGCTTGCTACCACAAGGCCAGGTCTCCTCCCTGCCAAAAAACCACAAACAAAATATGTCACATACCACTTTCACAGCGAATCCTGTGAAATGGTAGCTCAGTGAGGAACAGAGATGTCTCTGCTTTAATTCTAGGAGCAAGCTAGAATCCTCCCAGTCGAAATCCTCCCAGTATCTGGGAAGAGGGGATGACTCAAAACCAGCTTAAAGCTGTAGCATGAAGGCCAGTCCAGGCAGTCTGCCAGTCCACTCTGGCTTCAAACAAGTTCACATCTTTCTACAGCCCCAACTTTTGTAGATCCTTCACAATTATATAAGCCATCGTATGTAGTGAAATATCAAACAGCACTGATGCAAGCCAGAGAGAATGAAAACAACCCCTAGTGCCTGTGCACCTTTGATTAAATGCCAACACTGTGCTAAGGGGTATACAAAACACAGACACAATACAATCTCTGCCCCAGAGGGCTTACAGAGTTTCAAGAGGAAGACCTCTGGGGAGAAGAGGTCAGGGACTGAATCTCCGTAGCAGGGATAATGAGGAAAGAGGCAAGCAGAGGAATAGCAGGTTGAGGTGAGACTTGGGGAGAAGCCTAGGAAAAACTTAATTAAACAAACTGAAGAAGGGCTTTGGGGTGGAGAGACAGCCTTGTGGTAAGCATGCATTGTCTCCTTCGCTAAGCAGAGCTTGCCTTCATTGGCATTTGGATGGGAGACTGCATGCAGATGCTATGTGCTGTAAGATATTCCCCTTATGGGATGAAGCCACAGCTCAGTGGAAGAGCACCTGCATGCCCTCATGCAGAAAGTCCCAGGTCCAGCCCCTATCAGCATCTCCAAGTAGGGCTGAAAGAGACTCCTGCTTGAATCACTGGAGAAACACTGCCAGTCAGTGTAGACAATACTGAGCTAGATGAACCAAGGTCTTACTCAGTACAAGGCAGCTTTCTATGCAAATGGAAGTAGCCTGATAAGAGGGCAGAAAGAGAGCAGAACTCCTCCCCCAGCAGCTTCCCTGCTTCTGGAACCGTCTTGCTCGCCTCAGATTAAGCAACCTTGCACCAAGTTATCACACAGCCTCCCACAGCTTCCCTTTTGGACGTCACTCTTCCTCTGCAGCTCTACTGCTGAACAGCCATCCATCCATGCCAAGGGGAAATATTTCAGTGTAAGAAAAATGGCATGCAAAGATTGCCTCCCGTTCCCACAATACTAGCATTCAGGGTCACCCAATGGAATTAGCTGGCTGGAGATTTGGAACAGACAAAACAGAAGTACCTCTTCATTCAGAGCACAATGAATTTGGGGGATTCGCTGCCACAGGAATGCAGGGAGAGCCACTAGCTTCTATGGCTTTAGAAGGGGATTAGACAAAATTCATGGAGGCGACAAGGTCTATTATTAATCAGTTGTGCCAGCTGCATGGAACCTTCATATTCAGAGTCAGGATGTCCCGGAATACCATTGGTTGGAGAGCAGTATCCTGCTTCCCACATGGCCAATCAGATGTTTGAAGGAAGCCACAAGAGGGGCACAAACACAATTGCCCTACAGAAAGAGGGCAGCTCCATTTCTGCCTTCCTGCAAACATCTGGCTGGCCATGTATAAAACAAGATACTGGACCCTGATCAGGGGTTCTCCTCACATGTTAGACTACAGCTCCTAACATTGCCAGCCACAATGGCCAGAGACAACTGTGGCTGGGGACGATGGGAATTGTAGTCCAACAACATCTGGAGAGTCAGGTTTGAGAACTCATGGACCAGATGAATCTTCAGTCTGCTACATTCAGGTTTGTATGTTCTCAGTCATCACTATCCAGGCAATACAAGAAATAAAGTTGCATGACATAGGAAGTTGCCTTTTATTCAGACCGACCATTGGTCTATCTAGTTCAGTATTGCCTACACTGCCAGGCAACAGCTCTCCAAGGTTTCAGGCAGCAGTCTTGTCCAGCCTACCTGGAGATGCTGCCAGGGAGTGGACCTGATGCTTTCTGCATGCAAAACAGAAGTTCTACCACGGAGCTATAGCCCCATCAATACCTCAATGACAGATTTATTATGTGAAATATTTAAGTTTAAAATGATACAGATACTCTATGTGCCCTTTTTGAAATAATAATGCTGAATTATGTTTGTAAATGCTTGTTTTATACATTGCTTATATTATTTTAAATGAAAACATGAAAAAAACCCCATCATTTGTTAAAACCCTCAATAACCACAAAACCCAGAAACACAGGCCTGCATCATCACAATACCGCAGGCAGGGATATTGCTACCCAACAACCTGTACATGTGAAGTTGCCTCCTACTGAGTCAGCCCTTTGGTCCCTCTAGGCCAGTGGTGTAGTAAACCAGTACACTGACTGGCAGCAGCTCTCCAGAGTTTCAGGCAGGAGTCTTTCCCAGTCCTAGGGGGAGAGGCAATGGATTAAAAGTAGGACTTCTCCAGCAAAGCAGGTACTCTACCGCACCCATCATTAAGGGTGCATTTGAACCAGAAAGAATTCATTTTCTAAATGGCCTGCCACTTCAGCCTAGCCCTTCAGGGATGGAGTGGACGCTTCAGGACAGGTGATGGTGAGTTAGGATGCAGGTGCAATCAAGTCCAGAAATTTTGGACCCTAACCATCAGGTGAAACCTTTTTTGGACGTGCACAAGACACAGCACCTAACCACCCCCGCACACCACCTAGAGAAAGAAAGCACAGTGCAGCAAGACCAGGATTCTGCTGGTCTGGACACCTTTGCCCAGCAGAACACCCATAAAGGGACCAGACATCAGGGCTTCATGAGTCCCAGAAGAGCTGGGAAAAGAGGCAAGAACAGCAGATATTGTTGCGGAGATGGAGGAAATGGAGCTGTGAAACGGAGAGAAACCTTAGCTCAATAGCACTGTCCGTGGGGCAGGAGCTGGGGCTGTTGCTCAGTGGCAGAGCATCTGCTGTGCATGCAGAAGGTCCCAGGTTCAATTCCTGGCAGCATCTCCAGGCAGGGCTGGGAAGGACCCGTCTGAAACCCTGGAGAGTTGCTGCCGCCAATCAGAGATGACAATACTGAGCTAGATGGAGCAGGGCCTGATCCAATATATATGTGTTTATCAGAAGCATCCATAACTCAGTGTCAATAAATGCAGAAGGTACCAGATTCAACCCCTGGAAAGACCGGCCCACCAGCTGAGTGATAGCTTGCTCTTTGCTGTCCCTCTTCTGTCTCTCTGGTCCTCTGGGAGGGCAGGCAGGCAGGCAGGCAGGGGACCATCTTCACTTTTTGTTCCAGGACCCACTCCAAGCTCGCTACGCCCATGATGAAAGCAGCAAGAGCCAGCAGCAAAGGAAACTGGCATGACTGCAAAGGATCATGCATGAGTGACACGCCTGTATTGAATGCCTTTCTCCTCCATGCACAACACCCACCCACCCCGCTCAGTGGCTACATTGCCTAAACAGAGATGCAGCTGAAGAGAGTTTCCCATGTCTATACTGAGCACAACCAGCCCCAATGTATGTCGACTGGGGGCAGAGGGGGGCGCTCAATCAGAGGATTGCTTGGGCTAGGAAATTAAACTATAGCACCACAGGAAGCTGCCTTCTACAGAGTTAGACCCTTGGTCCATCTTGCTCAGTATTGTCTACACAGACTGGCAGCGGCTTCTCCAAGGTTGCAGGCAGGAATCTCTCTCAGTACCTTGGAGATGCCAGGGAGGGAACCTGGAACCTAGCTGCTCAGCTCCACCCCTTAAGGGGAATATCTTACAGATGCTCTACTACTGAGCTACGGCCCCATCCCCTAAGGCAAACATCTTACAGCAGACAGTGCTCACTGGTAGTCACCCATCCAAACAGCAAACCAGGGAAGACCCAGCTTAGAATGGGGATAAATCCTGCTTGCTTGTGATCACAAGACAGCTCTCCTCCCTGTGGCCTTGGCAGCACGAGCTCTTCTCAACACTCCGATTTCTTTTATTGTTTGCGGGGGGTGGGGGGGCATTCTCTCTTCTCCCTGCAGTCCGTCCTTCACCCACCACCCTTCCGCCTCCTCTTCCTCCTTCCCCCACTCTCAGCTTGGAGCAGCAGAAGGCAGCTGGCAATTAAACAGAAAGACGAAGGAAGCGCCTCGGTATGGGGAGGCTGCTCCAGCTCCAGCTCTGGAGATCAAAGGAACATCTCAGGGATCAGCAAGCAGGGGCAAGAGAGATTCCTGTCACGCAAAGACCAGGGAGACAACTTCCTTATCGCAGCAGGAGCCGGGAGCCTGGGCCACTCATGCCCACTAACCCTTTGTGGCAAGGAAGGAAAAGTGAATGCACCACGATGGGGCCTAACAGAGCCTACGCCAAGGGTTGCCAGCATCTGGGTCTCCAGGTGCTGCTGGGACACAACTCCCATCATCCCCTGCCATTGTGGCAGGGGATGGTGGGAGTTGCAGTCCAACAGCACCTGGAGACCCAGATGTTGACCATCTCTGGCCTGTCAGTCTTGCAAAATAGTTCCTCTTCTCTCACCTTCCGTTTCTCTTGCTGGTGGGGGCACAAATCAATGTCTGGGCATCCTCTCTGTTCCATTCCCAATTCCACTTCATTTGTTCACAAGTATTACACCCATAATACATCAGCATGCATAATGTTGGTATATTGCAAGGAAGTGTTTTATTTTTAATTCGATTTATATCTTGAGAGTTCGATTTTTATATTCCAGGTATCACATTGCAAGCTGTATTTTGTATACTCAAGAGTGACGAGCAAGCTAACACTACAACAGCAGCATTATTACTGACAAGCACAAAGAAGAAATAAGCAGCCAAACAAGAGAGAAAAGTTCCAGCTCCTGAGCTGACTGTAGGCCCTACCTGGATATCTCCCCCAAAGGGTGACTCAACTCAGAAGCCAGGGGGTTCCCAAACTTGAGTCTCTGGATCAGTATTCCCTCTAACAGGGATTCTCCAGTGTTGACTACAACTCCCAGAATCCCCAGCTGCAACAGCTTGCTTGGGGATTCTGGGAGTTGTAGTCAACAACTGGGAATCCCTGTTAGAGAGAGCACTGCCCCAGATGCTACTGGACTACAACTCCCATCCTCTGAGCCACAATGGCCTACATCCATCAAGGTAGTTTGTGTACATAATAAAGACAGGCTCTTGCAAAACATGTCTTATACAGGATCCATCAACGGAATTCCTTAGAAAGTAGCCACAGATGTGGCTGGACAGACAGTCACTAGGGTTGCCTTCCGTTGCTTACCCACGAGTAGGGGGAGGTAACTGGTCCTCTGGAAAATGCTCGTGGGCGGGGGCAGAGAACAGAGCATTGCCTCCTCTACTCAATGCTAGGTATTTTGACCCAGGGGTTCTCAAAGCTGGGTACCCAGCAGCACTCCCTGCAACAGGAATTCCAGGATGCTGTTGACTACAACTCCCATAACCCCTAGCCATTGCAGTTGGGGATCCTGGGAATTGTAATCAACAACATATAAGAATTCCTGTTAACAGGAAACACTGGTCCCCAGATGTTGCTGGATTACAGCCTTTGGCCATCATGGCTGGGAATGATGGGAGTTGTAGTCAAACATAATCTGGGAACCCTAGTTTGAGAACCTCTACCACAGGGGTTCTCAACCTTGGTCCCCAGATGTTGCTGGACTTCAACTCCCATAATCCCCAACCAAAGGCCATTGGGGCTGGGGATTATGGGAGTTGAAGTCCAATAACATCTGGGGACCCAAGGTTGAGAACCCCTGCTCTACCACAAACAGTCAATTATGCTGTGTTTATTTTTTAATTTTTGCTTCTCCTCTCTTTTGTGTTCTAGTATTTTAAACTGTCAACTGCCTTGAGGGCTTTAGCGGGGGGGGGGGGGAGAAAGTAAACATGTGCAGCAAGCAAACAAGAAAGTCAACAAAAGTATTTACATTATCATAGGGGTAGAAACTTCTTAAAATGTAAGCGGAAAATCCCGGCAACCCCAATAGTGCGTGAGACCTCCCGGCAGATTGAACCACCCCCCCAAATGGATGAAAACCCTGGGCAGATAGTTCAGAAGGAGCAACACTTCCCTTCCACTTCATCAGGGTCTACCCTGGGTGAAACCACGAAAGGAGGAAAAACCAGGGAAGGAAGGCTGAGATCCTGCCTGGCCGGTGGCGTCATCTGGGATCACCCCCGCTCCTCCGCCTAGCACGCACCTTCCAGGATGCAACAGCCAGAAGTTTGCCCAGCCCTGAGCACCATCATCATCACGCATCAGAGGCCGCTTTTGTGCCGGCAGCAGTGGCAAGGTTGCACAGAGAGGCAGGAAAGAGAAGGCAAGGAAGAGCTGAGCAGCTGAGCGGCACAAATCCAGAGAGCGCCTTGTGAACTGGGGCAGCGGGGGAGGGCCAGAGAGACGGGTGGGGGTCTTTTGTGGGGTGGAGGGGGGAGATGTGAAAGAGGCAGCCAGCCACCGTTACAGGGGAGAGACAGAGAGCACTGAGCTTTGTGCCAGAAGCACCTTAAGGGTCAAGCAGGAGATGTGAGGTGGGGGTGGCGCAGAGAAAGCCCTGGACAGGGCTGGAATCAAAGATGCACTGCTGTAGACCCGGCTGAGGAGGTGAAAAGGAGAAGGGGGAGGAAGAGGGTGCAGTGAGAAGAAGCCTCACAGCTTCCAACAGACTTCACACACACACACACACACACACACACACACACACACACACACACACACACACACACCAGTGTTATGGGGGGGGAAATGGTGGGGGGGGCACAGAAAAGGCAAGGTGAATTTTTAGGTAGATGAGCTATGACCCACAGATTTCTGAAACAGAAATGAGGGGGGGGGAGATGGGGGAGCTGCTCGTTTGAAGGGGCTTTTGCCCACCCTCCCACTCCCCACCCAA
This sequence comes from Hemicordylus capensis, assembly GCF_027244095.1. NCBI lineage: Eukaryota > Metazoa > Chordata > Lepidosauria > Squamata > Cordylidae > Hemicordylus > Hemicordylus capensis. The sequence goes on from NC_069663.1 coordinate 12,665,478, forward strand.
AGCCAACCTTCTCACTCTCTCTCACACACACACCCCTCAAACAAAGGCTCCATGCTCCAGCCTTTGCCCTTGACTTGCTTGCCCCACGGTCATATTGCTGAAGCAGAAATGAGGGACAGGTGGGGGGACTACTTGTTGAGGAGCGCTTGCCCTCTTCTGGAGCCATCTGACCCCCCCCATCTCTCTCTCTCTCTCTCTCTCTCTCTCTCTCTCAGACCCCTCTCAAACAAATGGCTCCATGCTCCATCCTTTGCCTCACCCCACCCTCCAGCCCCCAAACCTACTTTCCCCTTCTCCAGAGGAGGATTGGTTGCAATCCTGCTCGTGCAATTATGCACGGTTTTCCTGAATGATTATTTAAAGTTTGCTCTCCCTCTCCCCCCCACCCCCCAGAAGCCCTCTCTCTGCTTGCGCGCCCGCATTCTGGCATTTGGTGTGTTCCCCAGCTGCAGGAAATTCCTAACGCTCTCCATCATGCAAGTCTGCTTGCAAATAGCCTGCTCCTTCGCCAAGTCTCCCCTAAAGGACAGACATGTGTTGGGCATTCAAGCATGGTCTCTCTTCTCGCTGCTTCCTGACACAGATTTGGAGCCTCACTGCCTCCCCCTCTCCCTGGTTTTAAAGGCACAAACCCTATTCGGGGCTCTGGAGAAAGAACCCCCTTTTAATCAGGCGAGGAAGGAACCCTGGAGGGAGCTGCAGAGACCAAGCTTTGAATGTCCCCCCCTCGCACTTCTCTCTCTCTCTCTCCTCCCCCTGCCCCCCCCCCGATCGCTCCGATCTTATTTTAATTTGTCTCAGACTGTGTTGGGGAGTGTTATTTTAAGAGAGAGGATATGCACAGACATTGTGTTTTCTGCTTTTTTTCCTGGCCCTAAGCCAGTCTCTCTGGGCTGTCAAGCTACCCACGGTGTTGCAGTCACGTGTGGGAAGAGGCAGCTAGCGCCAGCTTCAGAACTCCTGGTAGCAGCATGAGAATCAAGTGTGCACTTTCCTTCCCTCTGTATGTGTCTGTATTATTAATAGAATCTCTCTCTCTCCTCTCCCCGCACCCCACCGCAACTGCACGAGCTATCCATAACGTATCTTAATACCTGTCTGTCTACAGATGTTGGCAGAGGGGCGGCCACGCTCAACGGCGAGGCTATCTGGGCACCATATGGCCACTCCGCTACACAAAGAGGTGGAAATATAGAAGTCCAAGACGCAGCCACAAAGCTCCATAGAGGCCTTGATTGGTGAGCTGCATAAAAACACATTCCTCTTCTGTGGGCAGCAACATTCATTTTCCTGAATGGTTGTGATACAAGCCACATTTCACAGACAGTGTTCCAGGATGGAATCTGCTCCATCCGTCCGATTCTGCAATGGGGCTGCACAACTTTGTCCCTCCAGGGGTTGCTGGACTGCTGTGCTTATCATCCGTCACTGTGGCTGGGGATGATGAGAGTTCTATGGAGGGTCAAAGTTGTACAGCCTGGTCTTAGAGCTGCCAAACCGTCATTTCTTTAAGGAGAGTTACTAGTCCTTATGGGTTTTGGTGGGGGTTTTTGTGTGTGTGTGTGTGTGTGTGTGTGTGTGTGTGTGTGTTTTTTAAAGAAAAAAGCTTTACAAGTTAATAGCAATGTTTGATTAGAACACTAGAAAAGGGTCTAAATCAGGGCTGGCCAAACTTGTCCCTCCAACTGTTGAACTACAACTCCCATCATCCCCAGTCACAACTTACTGATGGGAGTTGTAGTTCAACAACAGCTGGAGGGCCAAGTTTGCCCAGCCTCGTCTAAGTGAAGAGGCCAGAGGGAAGGGGTTCTTTCTACGTAGTTTCTTTGTCTTCAACCATAGGATTTTGTCCCTGTTCTCAGCCACCTTTGGTCAGAAAAGGCATGGCTGAATTGATTGATTAAGTGCCATCAAGTTGGTGTTGACTCTTAGCGACCACATAGATAGATTCTCTCCAGTATGATCTGTCTTCAATTTGGCCTTTAAAGTCTCTCAGTGGTGCATTCATTGCTGTCGTCATCGAGTCCGTCCACCTTGCTGCTGGTCGTCCTCTTCTTCTCGTTTCTTTAACTTTCCCCAGCATTATGGACTTCTCAAGGGAGCTGGGTCTTCGCATAATGTATCCAAAGTATGATAGTCTGAGTGCGGCCATTTGTGCCTCGAGTGAAAATTCTGGATTGATTTGTTCTATGATCCATTTGTTTGTTTTCCTGGCTATCCATGGTATCAGCCAGAAAATGGCTGAATATCCATTCAATATTACCACTTCTGCTAGTACAGAACAGAGTACGCCTCTCTGCCCTAATAACCAGCCCCAAAATCTGATTGCTTGATTGAGATCAAATAATATTATATGCCAGGAGTTCTCACAATTGGGTCCCCAGATATTGCTGCACTACAACTCCCATCATCCCCACTCACTATAGCAAAAGGGGGTGATGGGAGTTGTTGTCCAACAGCAACTGGGGACTCAAGTTTGAGAACCCCTGGTGTAGACAATACTGAGCTAGAGGAACTAATGGCCTGACCAGGCATCTTCAAATCCACTTGCCAGTGGCAAGTACCTACAGCCCCCTGGCAAGCAGGACATCAACCACCTTTTTCACAGGAATCCACCGACTGGGACTTTGAAAATAAAATGCCTGCAAGGTTTCCTTCATCATCAGAAGGAATGGGATGAAGATTTTAGTGACACTATTGTTTCTCTCAGATAGGGCGTCACAGAAACAGGAGAACACAAGATCACCCCCAAATCACAAAAGTAACATTTTAAGTAGCACCAGGGCCAGCTTTAAAATAAAACTTACACTGCTGAAACTTGGGGTAGGCAAATGCTCAGACTAGGAAAAACAGCCTTGGGTTTGGTGACAGGGTGAAAGAATTAACATGAGACAAAATCCATCAGGAAGGCATCCTGCACAAAATTCTTTGAGATGATGGAAGGAGTGCTGGACTAGGACTGGGGAGACCCGAGTTCAAATCCCCATTCAGCCATGAAACTAGCTGGGTGACTCTGGGCCAGTCACAGCGTTGTTGTGAGGAGAAAGAAACTCAAGTATGTAGTAAACCGCCCTGGGCTCCTTGGAGGAAGAGTGGGATATAAAATGTAAAATAAAATAAATAAATAAATAAATAAATAAATAAATAAATAAATAAATAAATAAGAACACTACCATGCTCCATAGGCTGGATCTGTGTCTTCAACTCTGCCACCCTTAAGGTGCCTAAAATCTGCTGCCCGAGCTAGCCATTTCACATTGCCTCATGGTAGGGGTCACCAGCTGTTGGAACATGGGCTGAGCTCTGGATAACAGGGTTGTAACATACCCACATGATACTTGTTTTCTTAATAATATTCAGTATTGCCCCACATATAAATTCTGGATGCAGACCTGGACAATGTTGGTTTTTAACAACCGGAGATCTCAGGTTCAATCCCTGGCATCTCCAAGTAGGGCTAGGAGAAACTCCTGCCTGAATCTTTGGTGAGCTTATGGAATACTTATGGAATTCTCTGCCACAAGATGCAGTGAAAGCCAACAGCCTGGATGACTTTAAGAGGGGCTTCGATAAAGTCATGGAGGACAGGTCTATCAATGGCTACTAGTCCGAGGGCCATAGGCAACCTCCAGCCTCAGAGGCAAGATGCAGAGGAGCAGCAGGAGGAGAGAGGGCATGTCCTCGGCTCTTGCCTGTTGAGACACCTGGTGGGAGGCACTTGGTGGGCCACTGTGGGAGACAAGATGCTGGACTACATGGGCCTTGGGCCTGATCCAGCAGGCTTTTTCTTATATTCTTAAGTAACACTGAAAAAATGAATTGTAAACATGTTTTTCATATATAAACACAAAAGAGAGGAAAGTTGCCACATTGCGACTAGATATAAAAATCAGCTTAGAAACACCAGGTTTCTAAAAGTTACAAGGCACTGGGTTCTGTTTTGCTTGGCCTGGTAGAGGGCAAAAGAAGAAAAATGGCTGCCACGCAGCTCTGAATGCTATTGGTTGTTGGACATTCCAACCGGGCGGTGCTGCTGTCCAGCCTCCCTACGGCGTCCGGGCAGAATGGATTGCTAGCCGCGCCGTCTGGAACAAGTTAGCTCATTAGCCCACAGCCCAGCTGCTGCCTGCAAGACCGAGGTGGGGTCCAAATCTGTAGCTGGTTTTGGAACCTGACACTCACTCACATCTCTCAGAAGTCAGCCAGCAACTGAAATAGCCAAGGGAGGAGCTTTGCACCCAGCTGCCAACAGCTTTCTTGACAGCTTTCCAGAAACAGGGGGTTGAAGGTAGTGGGGGGAGAAGTGGGCTGAAGTCTGCTGGGGGCTCTTGCCAGTTCTCCGATACCCGCCCCCACCCCCGCCACACAAACCAGAGAGAGAGAGAGAGAGAGAATTTGGTCCTAAAGCAAAATCCTTTCACTAAGCTCTCCATCTGATGTCAGTTTCCTTAGGGGGGAGAAAGAAGAAGGAGGGAACTGGAATCCAGCGAGTGAAATTAAGAGGAGCTTCAGGCTTTGCATTTCTGGATTCTGGTTCCCCTATTTCTGCTCCTGGCTGTTGTTTCCATGGAAACTGGCAACAGACCTGGGAAAATAAGGTTAGGGTTTTTCAAAGGGAGGCTCTCTTCCAGCTCCCTCTCCCCCTTAATTTCTGGCGCTCCGGCCCCCTGTTCCACTGAGAAAAGCAAAGTGAGGAAACAGCAAGCAAGATTCTCTCCCTGGAAGATTGCAGCTGCCTGCTGAGATGGGGTAAGCTATGCTTTTCAGAACCCAATACTGATTTGCAGTGCTTCAAAAAAAGAAAAAAAGAAAGAAAAAGAAACCGGGGAGCGGGTGGGGGGAACATTTTAATTAGTAAGTGACAATAATAATACCTTTGTGCGTCTTCACTGCCTTTCATCTGGGCATCCCACAGTGCTCTGCAGACATTCATTAATTTGGAAATGCATATCAGCATCCAGGCACTTCTGCCAGGAGGAGAACTCTATCGCCACCCCGACCCCCCCACCCTCACACACACACATATAATCCAGGGGACAGATGTGTCCAAAAGTTCCATTGTCCAGGGGCAAAACCGGCAACCGAGCCCTAAAGCAGGGGCGTAGCTATAATTGAAGGCGGCTAGGGGGACAAATATCCCTGGATCCCTAGGTGGGGTGGGGTGGGGTTAGTCCTGCTCCTGCTGTCCTGCTCCTGCTACTCTAAAGAAGATGGGGGGGGGTGGAGGGAAAGGGGTCCCTCTTCACTTTTTGTCCCGGGGCCCACTCCATTCTTGCTATGTCCCTGCCCAGAAGCACCAGATCTAAACCACATCTGAAAACTCTCAGGATCATAATATGCTTTTTGAAAGACACAGGCACACACACACTCCATTCATCTAAAATTTGTTGCATGCTTTTAATGTCAAGAGTCATTAAAGAAAGGATTTTGTTTATTTTGCATAATATTTTGCATATTATGCATAATAGGATTTGCATAAGAAAGGATTTTGTTTATTTTGTTTGTTCTTGCAGTGCCCACAAGTCTCATCCTGGTCTAGGCATCCTATGATGTGAGCACTGCCCAGATATACAGTATGAGGCTGCTATCCCTGGAGAGAACCAATCTTTTAAAGGGAAAAGGTGTGAGGGTGAGACAGCTGCAGGAGCCTCACTCCCTCAGCTTCTCACACTCCTGAACACACAACTGCCTTGGGCAAGTGCTTGCTTCCCTCTGCCTCAGTTTCCCTTTGTGTCAAGGGGGCAAAAGTGATTATGTTATAGCAAGGGGGCAGGACTACCAAGATTCACAAATCTGAGCTGCTGGCGGATGTTCACAAGTGAAAACATTCTGTGCAGAGGTCCTTGACCTGGAGCCCATATCTGGAGCCATATCTGGCGGTTCATGGGGCATGTCCAGGCAGTCCTTAGGAAATCTTTGCTGTGCTGAATTTCATTTACTTCCAGGTAAGGCGGAATAAAAGTTCTTGAAAACTACCCTGAGTACATATTTATTTTCCACAATTTTTCCTGGAACTTATGAAAATATCTATTTGCATCTACTTTGAAGAATACTGTATCTTTGTTTATTTTATTTTTATTTATTTTTTATTTTTTGAATTTATATCCCACCCAAACATATGTCTCTGGGCGGCATTATTTATAATACTTTATTTTATGCGAATTAAAGTCACAATTCCCAATGACCTAGAAATACCAATTTTGCATACAGAATCCCGCCACTGAAATTAGCTGACTGTATTACTTTTTACACTGGAATATGCTTGGGGGAAATTTAAAACAATTTTTAAAATATTTTTGAAGTAATTCTGACTATCATACTTTCCAATTACTTACAGATACCAAATTTTGCATGAACAATCCTGCCACTTGAATTGACTACAGCTCCCATAATCCCCAGCCAAAGGCCATTGCACCTGGGGAATGCTGCGATTTGCTGTCAACATCTGGGAATCTGTAACAGGAAAGACTGGTGGCAGGTGGGCCCGTGAATAATACTTCAGGATCTGGGGGATCCATACATGCAAAACAATTAATTGCTGTGTAATGGGAACACAAGCAAAACTGACCACTTCATACAATGCAGAAGTTAACATATTTTATGCTCTCATAAATGTGTGGGAATGGCCAGTGACTGATGGCTTTAAAAGGGTATTCGGCAAATTCATGGAAGGAGAGATCTATCCAGGGCCGACGAAAGGGGGACAAAGCTGGTACAAATTACCAGGAGCCGGCAGTCTGGAAGGGGGTCCTGGGTGGGCATATGTTGCTGCTTCATACGCGCTGCTTGGGCACCCTACCTGCGCCCGAGACTGAGAGAGACTTCACTGCAGGTGTTTCTTTCCAGGCCAGTCTGCCACCATGCGATGCTGCCGGTTGAGCAGTAGGATGGTGGCCGCAGGCTCGCACCCGCCTGCTCGCCATCATCATCATGATGATCCCAAGGGCGCCTGAGCTGCTCCCCCACCTGCCTGAGCCTGTGCCATATGAAAGGCAAGGCGCAAAGGAGCAGCAGAGAAGGCAGGAAGGAGCGGAGTTGGAGGCACCGGCGGGAATGTTCATTTTACTACTACTTCTTCAAGTGCTCGCTTTATAAGTAAAAGTAAGAGGGGGGCGGGGGGAGGAGTGGAGAGTACAATTTTATATGATGCAGTAAATTTTGCAAAATAAAAGTTTCCTGAATCGATTTTTATGATTTAGCTTTTTATGAATAAAGTTGCAATTTGGGGATTTTGGATACTATTTTGTTTTATTATGACAAAGTATATATATTTTTAATTTTTAGTTATTTTTTTTAATTACAAAAGGTTAAATAGCATACATATATGTTTTACAAAAAGATTACAATTCATTTTTCAAAAAGCTGTTGCATTTTGCGAGTAGTTAACTTTAAATATGCTGCATTATACCAGTCGTGCAATTTGCGAGGTTGCATTTTGTGAGTATTTATTGCAATGTGAATTATAATAATGTGATATGTGATTTTGATTTAGGTTTTTTTATATGTTCTTTGAAAATAAATGTTTTCTTTCCCTATTCCATGTTCCATTTGTACACCAGGCAGGGCATATTTGTTTTGGGGTTTTTTGCACATCAATAAAAATCCCATATAAAGATTTTTAGCCACTCCACCCTTGCTGGGTCCCTGAAAAATTTTTTTCACCAGGGCCCGAACCAGCTCTCAGAGGTCCTGGGGCTATCAACAGCTGTTAGCCATAGCAAAGTGGAACCTCCATGTTCCAAGGCTGCCTAGCGGCAACTAGCTGGCCACTGTGAGAAAACAAGTTTCTGGCAGGGATGGTCCTTTCAGGAAGTGAGGTGAGGTGGTCACCTCAAACAGGCTGCTGTGCTGCCCTTCACCTCCGCCATCGAAGCAGTTCTTCCAGACTCATCTGAACTTTGCAAGGAGCACGACTCCTCACACCTCATCTATTTACTTTTTCTAAGTAAATCACTTTGATAACTTCTGTTGAAAAGCATTATATAAACAGTAGAACAGAACATATAATGCTCAATATAACCAACACATATACATTCACATACAAACCTCGCTTTTGACACTACTATCCACCTCACTCCAGGCAGGTTATTTTGCTGTCTTCGGGTACTAGCTTGTCCATCCCACGCAGTGTTTCCGATAAGAGGGATTTCCAGATGTTGACTACAACTCCAATCATTCCTAGCTGCAATGGCCATTGGCTTGGGATTATGGGAGTTGTCAGCAACATCTGGAAATCCCTCATAAAGCAAACTCACCCCACGCCCCACACACTCTATAGGGTAGCTTTCCCCCTACATCACTATAAAATGCTGCACAAATAGGTTAAATGATCTCTGCCTATTTTTGTTTTGCTGATCAGAGTTATATATATATACACACACACACAAACAAACAAACTTCTGTTATGTTGCAATTTAATTCAACACACACACACAAAATTCTGAAATACATTCCTGCCAATGCCAAGCAAGCTTTTAACATATGTATGTCTGTAGCTTTAGGTTTCAGAATGCTGGACCAGGTCAACAGTTGAGCGGGCATGTTCATCACAAATATATACAATACCAGTCTTCTTCGCTGTAAGGCCCAGGAGCCAGCGGGGACTCCTATCAACCCTTCGTGTGGCTCCCTGTTTATTGGGCCTGTGTGAAGCTTCGGATGAGGCTAATACTCTCCATGTGCCCCCCAGCACCATGCGGAAGTGACCGTTCCCACCTGGTCAGTGCTGCACTTTGCCCAGTGCCAGTGAGGCTCCTTTAAGGAAAATTGAGCCCTCGCGAACCCCTGCCCCATCTTGAAAGGCACATATGGAGTGCTGGGAAGTTTAGTCCTTCCCAGTACTTTCCCCATGGAGCTCTTAAGAAAAGACACCATCCCTCTTAAAAGGCCCACCCAGCACTGAAAAAAGTGCAGTACTGTGTGACGATCGGCACGGGGGGGCGGGGGGGGGGGGCGCGAATGGCTCTCGCACTGAAGGTTTTCGGCCAGAGTGGCCCCTACTTGCAAAATACATCACTAGTGACCGATTGCTGAAGAATATATTCCAGCTTCAGTGAGGGGCTGTAAGTCTTTCAGTTTCCCAGGTTCTGAAAATAATATAATAGTCAGAGGATAAAACATTTCAGTGACAAGATGAGTGAAAACAATTTCCAGAGGTGTAGTAGTGCCAGTCTGTTGCAGGAAGACACACAGAGTCTGGTGGCACCTTAAGAACAAGGGAACTGCCTTCTACCGAGTCAGACCCATAGTCCATCTAGCTCACTATTGTCTACCCAGACTGGCAGTGGCTTCTCCAAGGTTACAAGCAGGAGTCTCTCTCAGCGCTATCTTGGAGATGCTGCCAGGGAGGAGACTTGGAATCTTCTGCATGCAAGCATGGAGCACTCCCATCCCCTAAGGGAAATACCTTGCAGTGCTCACACACGTAGTCACCCATTCAAAAGCAAACCAGGGCAGACCCTGCTAAGCAAAGGGGACCATTCCTGCTCGCTACCACAAGACCAGCTCTCCTTAAAAACTCATTTATTGCAACATAAGCTTCTGCGGACTAATGCCTCCTCCATCAGCTGCATTGTTTAAAGTTGCACTTTATGGGCATAACGCGGCCAAGAGTGGTCAAAAAGGAAAGCACATCTTTAGGTCTGTCCCATTGGAATCAATGGAGTCCCAAAGCATTCAACTTTGGCTGGATCACACGCAAGGCATTGCATACCAGTCAGTCAGTCATTCAGCACTTCCACCTTTGCTCGTAACAGGGTCAGAGGCATAGCTGTGAACCAGCGTGGTGCATGAAGGCCTCAACTGGTCAGAGTCCTGGGTTCATATATTCATGTCACTGAGGAGAAGTGGATCCAGCCTGGGCAAGGGGTGTGTGTGGAGGAGGGAATGAACTAGGCAATCGCTCAAAGGAACACAAGAGGACCAACAAACGGAAGTACTTTTTCACACAATGCGTGATCCACTTGTGGAACTCTCTGCCACAGGATGCGGTGACAGCCAACAACCTGGATGGCTTTAAGAGGGGTTTGGATGACTTCATGGAGGAGAGGTCTATCAATGGCTACTAGTCAGAGGGCTGTGGGCCACCTCCAGCCTCAAGGGTGTGCCTCTGAGTACCAGTTGCAGGGAAGCAATGGCAGGAGAAAGGGCATGCCCTCAACTCCTGCCTGTGACTTCCAGAGGCATCTGGTGGGCCACTGTGCGAAACAGGATGCTGGACTAGATGGGCCTTGAGCCTGATCCAGCAGGGCTGTTCTTATGTTCTTATGAGGCTGCATTATACCGAGTCAGACCATTGGTCAGTATAGCTCAGTATTGTTGGCACTGACCGGCAGCAGCTCTCCAAGGCTTCAGGCAGGAGTCTCTTTCAGCCTTACCTGGGAATGCCGCCAGGGACTGAACCTGGGAACTTCTGCATGCAAAATAGATGCTCTCCCACTGAGCTACGGCCCCATCCCCACCCCTGTGGAGCACTGTTTGCTGTAAGATATTTCCCTTTGGACAGGGCTGCACAACTTCAGCCCTCCAGCAGCTGTGAGACTACAACTCCCATCATCCCCAGCCACTGTGGCCAATAGGAATAATGCGAGTTGTAGTCAAACAGCCGCTGGAGGGCTGAAGTTGTGCAGCCCTGTCTTATCGCACATGTGTGACTACATTACAGTATGTATAGTCTATATAATGTATATACTATATACATTATAGTACGTATGGATAGGAATTATCTCACATGTAGTCACCCATCCAACCAGGGCGGAACCCACTTAGCAAGGGGAACAATTCAGGCTTGCAGATGCAAGACTAGTTCTCTCTCCTGGGTCTTTTCCAGTGATATATAAAAGCAACTCCCATTTCCAGGTTTGCAGCTCAACAGAGTGAAGACCTAGTTTCTGGGGCTGTTCAGAACAGCTGCAGGTCCATCTGCAGTAGCTGGGAGCCGTGGCTACTCAGCATAGCAGGGGGAAGAGAGGAAAAAGCTAAAATTAGGCCACTGAGGTACTGAGAGTATCTCCAAAGTGATACTCACACCCCCAGCTGCAAGAAAGACTCTTGTGGATAAGGAAAAGGAATAGCACTACCAATGGGAGAAGAAGCCAGTCAGGGAAGAGAGTCGGTCTTGTGGTAGCACACATGGATTGGTCCCTTTGCTAGCAGCATCTCCAGGTCGGGCTGGGAAGGAGACTCCTGCCTGAAACCTTGGAGAAGCTGCTGCCAGTCAGGGTAGGCAATACTGAGCTAGATGGACCAAGGGTCTGACTCGGTAGAAAGCAGCTTCCTATGTTCCTAGTAGGAACTTGGATTATTAATATCTGGTGGAAACCTGCCTGGAGAAAGGCCTCAAACCGAAGCAGAGCAGTACCACATCACCTCTCTGTGTCATCCGTCCTGGGACATCCAGTCTCTGCCCAGGCAGAGTGGGTTCCGCCCTGTTTGGCCCAGGGGGCAAGCCATGCCTGCCCATCAGCCACAACGCCAGCTGCAGGAGACACATTGGCTTAAGCAGTCACTTCCAGCTGAATGCATCCTCATCCTCTCTGGGGGGGCGGGATGGAGATTCTCCTCCCTTCTCACACAGGAAGCATCTTCCCTGCTGGGTCCACAGCAAGGAGGGCTTGCATGTGAAGGAGAGCTTTTGTCCTTTTTAAGGGATCCCTCAGCTCCTGCTGTCCACCCCCACTAGAGACTCTAATCCCATTTGTGTGGAAGTGCCAGCTGTCTCCTCTCAAAAGGGAGGGGCGAGCAGGAAAAGCAGCTCCTGTTTTTATCCACAAAATGCCCTCCTCCTCCTCTTGTCTTTGGTAACTTTATTCACCTCCCAGAATGCTGCAAAGGGATCACACTGAGGGACTGTGAAGGAGTCCGGAAATATACATTCCACAGGCCAACCCCAAGCACTCTACAGCAGGAGTTCTCCAGCTTGGGTCCCCGGATGTTATTGGACTACAACTCCCACCACCCCCTGCAGCAATGGCCTTCGGTTTGCCGCCTTCCCTGTGGGAAGCAGGATACTGGACTAGATCAGCAGTTCTTGGACTTGAGTCCTGGGACATTGATGGACTGTGACTCAGGAGAACGTAAGAAGAACCAAGGCCAACACCCCGTTTCACACAATGGCCCACCAGATGCCTTGGGAAGCCACACATGAAGAAAACGAAGGCACGCCCCCTCTCCTGCTGTTGCTCTTCTGCAAATGGTGATTGGGGCTGTGGACCATAGGAGTTGTAGTCCAACAACATCTGGGGAGCCAAGCTGGAGAACCCCTATTCTAAAATGTTAGTTCCTTTCAATTCCAGCATCATAATCTTAGTGATCTTCGTCTCCTGACTTTTTTTGTCTCTGAGGTACCTTTGGAGTTGCCCTTTATGTTCCATGTATTGTTTTTTTCTTAGCCTTCTGTGTTAGCATTCCTAAAGATAAACACATTCTGTATTCTTAGACTCTTCCAAAGGAATTATGGGGGGCGGGGGGGGGGGGGAGAGCAGGCAGGCATTGTTACTGCAAGAAAGTTCACAGGAATTTGGATATCAATAATTATTCAATGGCAAAGAGTTTGTAAAGTTTACATCATTTCTCTCTCTCACTATGAATGAATGAATGAACGAACACACACACAAAACATACCGCTGCTTAGAGATTATATTATCTATGATAATGATATACCGGTAGTACTATAGGACCATAGCTTGCCATTTACTGATTTCAAAAAATAATTGTATCTCGTTTCCTCTTTCGAAAAGCTCAAAGCAACTAACAAAACCATCGTGTACACAGTATCATACATCATGCCTATGCCAAGGTTGCAGTCATGTGGACCTTTCTGTATCTGTATAGACGCTTCAGAATTAAATCCAGTCCCTTCTGTGAACACCCCACATGCAGGATTCTTTTGAGCTCAAACACCTCTGCTTTCCCCAAATCCCAAGCCCCAGGCCTTTTGAGAGAGTATGAACAACGATCCTGCATTTAAAAAGGGACACAGAACTAGTCAACTATCTACTTTCAAGAAGCAATCTTATATTTATTTCCAAAAGAGTTGGAGCATCTGTGGGCAAGGGCGATATTGGCAGACTGGGGTCCCCTGCAGATACATTGATTTCACAAAAACTGGGAGGGGGGGGAAACCATGACTGCCTCAATGTAACTCAATGGAGTGGAATGTCTGCGGACTCAGAGGGCACTTAACAGACAAGCAGGCGAGCAGAACTCAGTGGCAAGAAGAGTTTGAATAAAGAGCAAGAAGTTTCTCAGCTTGAAGAACAGTCCCTTACAGCAGTCACAACAAGATGAAAAGGAGCTTGGACTGAGCATCAGTGCTTCCCCCTCTCAACCTCCCCCCCACAAAAAAAACCCCACAGAAAAATAAAGTTTGCATAAGACGACAGACTTGAGTTACAGCGGGTATCTTGTCTTTGTTGCTAATGTTTGCTTTTTTACCATGCTCAGCCACAGGTAAAACATACTGCAACATTTTGTAACGGGTCTATACTTGTAAAGTACGAATTTAACAGAATCATCCTTGGTTAAGCACGAATCCTGCAGCAGCACTACAGCACTAGCTGCAGCCAAAAGCTAATCCGGAGGTTAAAAAAAAAACAACACCACCAGAGCCTAGATGCCGGACTGCCTGCCTACAGCAAATTCTGTTTTGGATCTGCCTTGACAGCACGCACTATAAGGGGCTTTTTGTGTGGGGCACAGCTGGGAATGCCTTCAGCGCAGCCCACATCCCCCTCCACCCTATATTCACCAGTGTTCTGTCCCCATTTGGTTCCACATTCCAAGGCTTTGCTTTGGAAATTATTCAGAGCCGCTGCTCTCCAGAGCCAGCTTGGCACTATGGGGCGGGCTTCCCAGAATGCACTGCAAAGGTGTGCAAGCAAACAAAAGGAGGGGAGAGCGGGCAACAGCTGGATCGCATGCGCTGACCCAAGGCGAGGATAAACAAGAGGAAGTCGCCAACATCCCGGCAGCCCTGCTCTTGCCGGGGGTAAGCCCACCTTCTGCACAAAAGATCCTGTTCCCAGATAAAGAGCAGGGAGAGAATAATGCATCCCAGATTAAAGACAGCTGGGCAGAACTTGCACGGAAGAGCCAGTCCTCTATCCCCAGAGGGCAACTTCAGACATTATTTTTTAAAGGTCTGTGTCTTCAGATGCATGCATGAGAACAGTCATCGGTTTCCTAGAGAAGGGCGCCCTCCAGGAGCCCTTCCAGATGGCCAGCTTTCATGCAGGAGGAAGCGCTCTAACATCAGACTTCTCAGGAGGAGAATAGTCGAAGTGGAAATAAAGGATTTCAGGCACATTTCAGAGTAAAGCTGGGGCCGTTCAATATTCCTACATCTTACCAAGTTTGGCTACCGTTCTTTCCTTAGGTGGTTTCCAAGCAAGGATTATTCATACGGTATGCTCTCCGTGCCAGTCTTCTGGTCCATTTTTTGGCCAATGGGCCTGCAGTGGAGGCGGGCACCCCACCTCCTCCTCTCTGTCCAAGTGCACAGGCAGAGGAGCAGATATGTGTGCACGTGGGGTGGAGTCCCTGCATTCTTTTACAACTGCTATTTTTAAAAATTGCAGAAATTTGACTCAAAAAGAAAATTACCATGGGTCTTGCACAAGGTTGCCATGTGTCTCTATACCCAGCTCCAAGGGTTTTTTTGTTTTAAACAGAGGTCAATGGAAAATTAGGAGGGGGGGAATCTTAAGTTTGGAAGGGCTAGACCTTGGGGCTCTGAAACCAGGCACAACTGTAGCACAGGATAGAGGGACTCTGTGAACTAAATTGGAAGCTGATTCGTGAACGGAAGTTGGCTCCAAGGCACAAGAAACCGGTCTGCCCCAGAGTGCTATCATGTCAGGCACCCCACAAAGCCACACCTCCATCTCATCTTGATCTGCTTTATCCATGGGGTCTCTCCACACATCAGAATCATACTCTGCAGACTGATGGAGTATCCCAGAAAAACGTTTTAATGGAAAGCGCAACTATCTTTGGATGCAGATACTCCGAGTTGAGCTCCATTTGCAAAGATAAAACCTGAATAATTCTACTTGATATATGAGCAGTACCTTGCTGTCTCAGCACCGAATTTAGACTAAATCCTGCCCTCATATGAATGCACCCCAAGCCTCAGCGTGCAAGAGCACCGTAAAGGCTGTGTGATGAAAAGCTCCAGGACTCCATGAAATACCCCCTTTTCAGTATTGTTCAAAATGCATTGTGCAAGGTTTTGACTTACACAGATGTCTTCCTCAGGCTGGATTCTCCAGGTGAGCCTGGAAGTACAGTGTCTCAGAACAGACACATCTATTGCTCTTTTTGCATCCCCCCCCCCGCCACACACACACAGCCGCATCTCAGAACATGGTGGTGTGCAGCCTTGAAAGCAATATCAGGAGTGGCTCAGAGCTTTAGCAGAGCCCAACAATGTAAAGCGAGTCCCAATGAAAATGGCCAGCCTACAAGTGCTTTTGACGTAGACCAGGTTTTCTCAGAAACTGGTGAGCCTCAAGCAACCCTCTGGGGACAGGGAGTTAAGTCCATGACTGCACCAGAGAACCTTTCTAACAATATTCAGTACAGCAGAACTAGCAAAAAGGCTACTCATAAAATGGGTCATGAGTAAACATCTCCTGCACTTTGGCAATCTCTGCTTACAAACTTTCAGTGCATTACCTGCTCTGATGTGGCAGTCATTCTGGCCATACGGATTTGCCACCGGGCTACCCGGCTACCATCCTCCTGTTAAGAACACAAGCATGTACACCACCTTTGGGCTCCTTGGAGGATGAGCGGGATATAAATGCAGTAAATGAATAAAAAATAAAATAAAATAAAATAAGCTCAACAGAATACTCTTAGTTTATTTAGTCCTGGGTCTTATCCTGTTTTCCATATATGGTTATGATGTTTTACCCTAGAAACAGTGTTCCCTCTAAGGCGTGCACATGCTCACAAGTGTTTTTGATGGCTGCTCAGTTAATTTTAGATCCCACTCAGGTTGAATCAGGAAGGCCCCACTCTGAATGTACTTGCACACACACTGCCTTGATACTGCAGTTTTGAGATCAAAACTCATTCCACACAAAGAGACCGGGGGCGGGGGGGGGGAGATTAGAGAGACCACTGCCCAGAAAGTGTGAAATAAAGTGGTGTACACGTACATTTACACATCTTACAGACAGACAGCTTTCCAGTATTTTGCAGCAAGGATTCCTCAATTGTCTTCTGTTCCAAAGGTCAGGCAGCTACCACCCCGCCACCCACACACTGGCTCAACTTGGACGGAACTCCTATCAGGAGAGACACAGGAGCAGCTGTGCTGTCCCTCAACACTCTAGGAGGGTTACACAGCTATCTCCTGCCAGGAGTCTTTCTACCTCCACCGGAAGCAAACCTACATGTTTTTCAAATTTTGCTTTGCATACTATATATCCCACCCCCCACCCACCCCCACCCAGCATGGGTGACTGGAAAAGGTAGCAAGGGGTCGTGGGCGCTCCCCCAAAATATTCCCCACTCCCCCATCCAGACTGGAACTTTACAACAAGGTGTCAGTCAGTCATTGTATATTAGACTCCTAGAACTTGAATTCCTATAAGAGGCCTCCATTGTTTAGAGAAGCCTCGTTCATTCACTCCCCTACTCCAGAACAAGCAGCAGAAGTCAGTGCAGCCAGATGGGTAGGAGGCTCCTCCAGCCTCCCAGGAGCCAGGCCAACCCCTTCGCTTCCTTTCTGGCCAGGAAGTGGGCTGGGTGAGACCATGTGTGTGCAGAGGGGTGCAGGGTCACCTCCCCTGCAGATTTCAGCTGCCCTGGACCTGACCTCTTTCCCCACCCCAGCCTTTCCTGCCACAGACTTGGACAGGAAGAGAGAACTAGCCTGGAAAATAGACTGCAAGATTTGACCTAATCCAAAGGGGCAATTTTTTCTAAGAAGGATCTGGCTCATTTTCTGAATAAGTCTGAAAATGCCAAGCAAGCTTCATTAATAAGGTGAACAATGTTGGTAGTAAAACTACAACATTAATTATCTTACCTCTGTAAGCATTTAATGTATAGCCCAATCTTCATGCCCCTAATAATGTTCTTTGCCCCACTTTGCTTCCCCAAAACGAGTTGTTCAAGAGTCACCCCTGACCCCCAGGTACTCAAATATCAACTGAAACTTTTAGTTACTAGCAATACCCCTGATAACTTGGCAAAGAGGCACCTTTTAATGTGGTAATTCTCTTTATTTAGCAGGGGGAGAGTAACTGGCCCTATCCACCCCCAGTGACTGTTGCTGGTGTCTATCTTATGTTTCTTTTTAGACTGTGAGCCCTTTGGGGACAGGGAGGGATCCATCTTATTTATTTATTATTTCTCTGTGTAAACCACCCTGAGTCATTTTTGGAAAGGCGGTATAGAAATTGAATGAATGAATGAATGAATGAAAATAATAAATACATGAATAAAAAGCAAAACATGCACAAGTTTAATTGCACTATACATCTGTGCACACAGATGTACTTAGTAGCCCTGCAGATACAGCAGGGAGCAACTTTTTGGGGAGACTTTAATACACACAAAGGGACCTATTTCACAAAAAGTTATGTTCAAAATGCTGAAAGTTCATTGCAAGGAAAATAATGCAAATGACAATATTTCAAAACTGATTGCTTACTTCAACTCAACACAAATGACAAACACACTGTACTGATAAAAATATTTATATATTTCAGGCATCGATTTAAAGAGATTCTTCATCAGCAGAAGAAGCAACGTTCAAAATAGCTCATTGGGGAATTGCAGAGGGAAACAGGAGAAACAGAGTTTTAGGATATTTGGTGAGCTGTAGTGAAAAGCAAAGGATAGTGGCGTTCATGAGAACAGGAAGTTGTGAAGGGTCAAAAATTCTCCCCCTTGGCCACTGGGAGCCTTACCCAGAGTTCCATGGTTCTCTGCCTTTAACAGCCATTGATTTCACCTGTTAAAAATTATCTAGTCCATAAGGACTAGAATCTTGCTTCTAGCAAAAAGCAGGGGAAGCCGTTTTAAAAATCCAATGGATGCAGCCAGTTGTATGCTATAAACACAATTCTATAAAGCTGCTGTGGAACTGTGCGGAAAAGAGACTTGTGTGCCAACAAAGCCAAAAAGGAGCGTGAACAGTTACTCAGGAGAAATGAACTACGACATTCAGTAATTTTGTGCTCTTCCATTCCATTTTATAAGCAAGCACCTGTAAGCAGTTTACAAATTTAATGAAATCCTTGCATGCAGCCATGGAAGATAGCTCAGAATGAATAGGACTTTACAATTATGCAAGTGAAGTATGAAGTAATGGAGATACTGAGCCAGTTCAGATGCCCTTCTCCTCCCACTCCACACACACACACACACACACACACACACACACACACACACACACACACACACTACTGCCACCCGGCAGTGAGATGTGGAATAGGTTTCAGGCTCAAGTGCTTCCTCCCCATTCCCTCATGCATGGGGAGGTCTTGCATTTCAGACAGACAGCTTGAAAGGAGTGTAGGGATGCTGTTAGGAATATAGGAAGCTGCTTTATACTGCATCAGACCATTGGTCCCTCTAGCTCATATTTTCCCCACTGATTGGCAGTGGACCTCCAAGGTTTCAGGCTGGGGTCTCTCCCAGATCTACCTGGAGATGCTGCCAGAGATTGAACCTGGGACCTTCTGCATGCAAGTGGATGCTCGACCTCTGAACTACAGCCCCATCCCCTAAGGGCTAACAGCTTACAGCAGACAGCGCTCACATGTAGTCTACCCACTAAGATGTCCTCTCCAGGCTCAGTTTGAACATGGCATCTTCTGGGCTGTCTCAGGGCTCTCACGTCCTCAGACTCGCTCATTGCCAAAAGCAAACAAGGTAGATCTGGGAGCACGCCAAAAGCCAGGGCAGTATCATTAACTCCTTCCATATCCATAACGCTCCCAACTGGTCTTCACAACAGAAGACAGAGTCAGGATTCAAGCGTGCAGGGAGGCCCATGATGCTGCCTTTTGGAAGACTGGTACCACCACCAACATCTGGCAGTGTGCATGCATACACACACATACGGTTCAAAGCACCCTCATGACAAACACCCTCAAAATATAGAAAGCTAGCACATCAGAGGCTAGCCAGGCGGCTAGCTTTCCCCTGTGCAGAAAACGTGTAATGCACAGTTACTTTCAAGAACAGCCCATTCCTGCCTGTGAATTTTGAGGTACATGACACAAAGCTGTACCAGGTGTCTCCCTGAACACCTGAACAGGCTCTCCAGGCCAAAGGTGTGAAGGAGCAAATACATTCCATTGGATTCTTCAATACCAATTACATTCCAGGCATGTCCAACTCCTTTCCCCCTCACCAGCACCCCATAAGGTCTTCTAGCAGTTCTCTTCCCCATCTGCTTTGTGAGATACTGAACAGAAGCCTTATTCGGGTGATAGAAGCCCCACCGTACAAACCGGTCAGCATGAAGACTGACCAGATGAGGACTTTTACAACCCTGTCCCACTGTGCAGACTTCTAGATTTTCTGGGAGAATCATCCAGGATCACTTCCTTTCCCACTTAAGAGAATAAGCTGCCTCCCACCCCATCATGCTTTCCAAGATTCCCTGCCATGCGATGCGGCTGCAGATGATGGAAATTGTAGTTCAGCAACAGCTGGAGAGAGCCAAGGCTGCCTACCCATTTTAGATACTGCTTATTTGAATTTGCACTTCAACCTAACCCAAGGTTTCAAGCCAGTCATGTATATCAGCATTTATAACCCATTATATGTGCTGTTCCACTGAGGAAGCCAGTGTGGTGCGGTGGTTAGTGTTGGACTAGGACCAGAGAGATCCAGGTTCAAATCCCCACTCAATCCTGAAACTCACTGTGTGACTTTGGGCCAAGTCACTTCTCTCTCTGCCTAACCTACCTTGTAGGGATGTTGTGAGGATAAACTAAACCATGTACACCACTCTGGGCTCCTTGAAAACTGGATAGAAGTGTAAAAATAAAGAAATAAAGCAAAATGGACAGTAGTATCCACATTACATTGCCTAATTAATGGTGGAAGGGAAGAAGGATTTTTAAAATATGTACTTATTCAATTTGTGTCTTGACAACATGGCTCAGAGCTTTTTCAAACGATTGCAACAAATCAAATGTATAAGAATATGAGAGACAGCATGCTCAATAAAGAAAATCACCACTTTTAAAAGGTGCCTCTTTGCTCAGTTAAAATAAATCTGTGGTTCCATTCCCATATACTAGGTTACTTCTATCCCACAGCATCTACTTCATTTCTGCAGCATACACAAGCATGTTTCAATGGAGAAATAACTGTTTTTCCCTCTTTCACCAACAACATAGTGGTGATTCTCATACTCCTTAAGGGTGTATCGGAGATAAGCATGGATCCAAGAGTTCACTCTAGCCAGTTTCTCACACACTTTCCCACTCCTGGAGAACAGAATCAGTTGTTCTAAAGGCCGGCACCAACTCCCTTTAAACGCAGGCTTGTCAGCTTGTCTGCTGTAAGGTATTTCCCTTTAGTGAGGCAGCTAGTGAATGGTATTGTGCCCTTTTGTCTACAAAGCATGTGATTTGGCAGGAAAGTGGTCAGATATGTGTGGTTTTAGAAATATAGGTGTGCTGTTACATGAGGGCTGATTGAAATACTTTGAATACTGTTGTCCTAGTACATTCAAGTGTGCAAAACAGAAGGAAAATGTGTGTTTTCTTAATGTGGACATCTTAATACAGCAATGCCATATTTATTTTCAGCAACCCACGTTGCATTTTGGGGTGCCAAACATTACTTTCTAAAACCACATATATCTGACAATGTCTGTCAAATCTCAGGCGTTTATAATTGGATTGTTTCTGGTGAGTTTAAAATTTCAATATTGTGACTCCATATTGGATTTTTAGTCACCATACTGAATTTTTGGCATTCCCATATTTACTTTCTAAAACCACACATAACTGACAAAAACATGACTGCCAAATCTCAGACCTTTGTCACTATTTAAATGATTCTGGTGAGCTTAAACATGTAATATTGCGATGCCATAGAGCCCATATGCCCACATCTACTTTGAGACTAAGGCAAGTGATGGAATCTATGGCAGAGAACTCAGACACATGAATCACTCTTCGTCTCCTTTCACAGAGGGCAGCACAAACATATGAAGCATACAGACTCCCCACCACCTCATGCAATCATATGACAGCACAAACCAGTAACAACACACAGTTCACCCTACCATGTTCCCATTTTACCCAGAGGATGGAGCAAATCTGCATCTGGATTGTGGCACTTTAGATTGCAGGATCGTAATACCAAAAATATATAAAATCCCAACAAAGAGGAAGCTATCATGTAAGGGAGAAGGCTAGTCTAGAACCTTGCCATCAGCGGCCTGGCCCTGAAGCTAAGTACCAAACCCCACAGTGTCGGGCTCCTTGTTCCTGCTTACTGCCTGCCACCCTTCCCTCCTCACTGCTGCAAGAGACCACCGAAAATGGCAGCAGCGCCACAGCGCTGCCTGCAACCCCTTAGGTGCCCATGCAGCCCACCACTCCATGCCACTGCCTGTCAGGTTGCCACCACCCCACACAAACTTGAAGACCAGGTGACAGCAGTTTTAAACATGTGCATGCACTGTCACAGACAGGGCCTTCCTTAGGGAGCTTTGGCAATGTGTGGGGCCCCACGTCCACCAAATTTTAATGGCAGCAACAAGTGTGTTTGGGGGGCCTCCGAGGAGCAGATCCCCCTGGGTGCTCACCCCGCTCGCCCTACCCTAAGGACAGAATGGACACAGATATACCCCTCCTTCAACTTCCAGGCCTTTACCTATATGCACTACACGGGTACTGACCAAAATAGCTGATTTATTCATTTATTTTTAAAGAAGGGGGAGGAAATCTGGGCAGGTGGGAGGGGGAATCCAACTTTTTTTCCTCTGAACACTCAGGACTGCCTGCTCTCCTCTGGCAGCCAACCCAAGATGGTCCAAACCTGACCAGGCCAGCCAGAACTTAGCTGTTGGTAACCCATCTTTAAGGACAATTTCCTCAGGTTCTTCAGCACTACAGGTGAATCTTTCCATGATTAAACCCAGAAGTGTCAATGGCAGGAGATGCAGGAGGCCCTTTGCAAACCAATGGCCTCCTCCCTCTCTCCCACGACCTCACTGGGCAGAATGTCCTGAAGGGAAAGTAATGTCTGAACAGGCCCTGACAGAATTCAGAGACCTGCCACACGGCTGCTCCAAGTCCACGCAGCCCCTTCGAGAGTTAAACTTCTGCTGGTGCTGCATTCGCAGCGCAGCCAGGAGTGGCTCTTCCCTGCAGGCCGTGCTGCAAACGCAGCGGCCCTTTAACTCCCGAACGGGGGCTGCGCGGCCCCCATTCGGGAGCTAAACCAGCACCCCCACGTTTGACTTCAGGCGCAAATGGCGTGTCAGGGCTGTGAAGCGCGGGCCCTGATTGGGTGCGGCCCGGGTTCTTTGAACCCGTTGGCCCAATGGTGGCTCCGCCCTTGCCCCCCCTCTTTATACTTTCCAAGCAGTATCTGCTTGCTCCTTTCCAACCCCTCCTCTTCACATCACCTCTTCCTGCCCTTTAACTCTTCTCCTCTCCATCATTCTTTCCCTCCAGCCCTCATCTATTTTTAGCTAGTGATCCAGCCCATTCCTCACTCACTCCCCCCACCCCGCCACCTTTATCAGTCTTCTTTTCTAGGCTTCAAAGGAGCTATTAAGGACCACCAGAAATCATCGGCAGAGGTCATGGCTGAAAAACAAAAAGGCCTCACTAAATCACTAGTGATCAAGATGGCAGCATGCAAAGCAAGATGGTCGAGTGCAAAAAAAGAAAGAGGGAAGCATCGTGCAAGGGTGGCCATATCCAGTCAACACTGTAGACCATATTGACATGGAAGAAGAGCTGATCTTGTGGTAAAGGTAAAGTGTGCCGTCAAGTCGATGTTGACTCCTGGAGCCCACAGAGCCCTGTGGTTTTCTTTTGGTAGAATACAGGAGGGGTTTACCATTGCCTCCTCCCGCGCAGTCTGAGATGATGCCTTGCAGCATCTTCCTATATCGCTACTGCCTGATATAGTACCAGCGGGGATTTGAACCAGCAACCTTCTGCTTGTCAGTCAAACATGATGCCTGTCAATACTAGCTGCAGGGGAGCAACAGCAGAAGAGAGGGCATGCACATACCTCTTGCCTGTGGGCTCCCCAGAGGCATCTGGTGGGCCACTGTGTGAAATAGGATGCTGGACTAGATGAGCCTTGTGCCTGATCCAGCAGGGCTGTTCTTATGTTCTTATTGTGGTAACAAGCATGCATTGTCCCCTTTGCTAAGCAGGGTCCACCCTTGTTTGCATCTGAATGGGAGACTACATGTGAAGCCTGTGAGATATTCCCCTCAGGAGTGGAGCCACCATTGGGCGAACAGGTTCAAAGAACCCGGGCTGCCACCAATCAGGGGCCACAAGTACCCAATGTCAGAGTGTCTGATGTCAGACGCAGGGGAGTTATTTCGGTCCTAAATGGGGCCATGGGGCCCCGTTTGGAGCCGAAATTGGCCTGTACTGCATTGGGCAATGAGGCCGGAGTGACTCTTCATGCCTTAAAGGCAGAGAGAGCCACTCCTGGTCTCACTGCCAACACAGCAGGGCCGATTGATCTCCCTCCCAAATGGGGCCACGAAGCCCCGCTAAGGAGAGAGATTGGCCTGCGCTGCATTGGCAACACAGCCAGAACAGCTCTCCCTGCCTTTAAGGCAGGGAGAGTCACTCCGGCACACGTGGCCCAACACAGTGCGGGCCGATTTCTCTTCCAAATGGGAACATGCAGCCCCGTTTGGGAGGAAGACTACGTCCCCGACGTTTGACATCAGACGCGGGGGGAATGACTAGCTGGGCTACTGCATCTGATGTTGGGGCCAAGGGGCCACATCAACGGCCACACATGGGCTCCCACCAGCCTCCTTACTCTCCTGCAGGGGATGAGGCCGCTCTGGGAAGAGCACCTCCCTGCATACAGAAGGTTCCCAGTTCTTTCCCTGGCATCTCCAAGGTAAGGCTGAGAGAAACTCCTGCCTGCAGCTTTGGAGAAGCTGCTGCCAGTCTGTGTAGGCAATACTGAGCTAGATGGATCAAGGGTCTGACTCAGTATATGTCAGTTTCCTATGTATTGATTCATTTATATTAGGGTTGTCAACAGATTAGTCAACGAAAACATCTTCAAGTCTGCTGCCAGTTAAGTGATTTATTTAAGTAGATCCGATTGCCGGTTCTTAGTTTTTGTTACACTTTAGCAAGAACTAGTACTCATAGTGAAAGGCTGTCTAAAATTTTATTTTTTATTCCCTATCACCAACACGAGACACCAGTACGGACTGGTTTGTTTTAAAATCACCCCCCCACACACACACACACAAAATCTGTATGCCTCTTTTCTCCATTTGGCTTCTAACAGATTGGTTTTTGACCTGCAGCCCCAGCATTTAAAGTCAGCCTCCACAGCTTAGAATCAAACAAATTTAGTTCATTCATCTACATATTAAACCAATTAATGCTTACGACTCTAGTTAAGCTGCATGTCCCTTTAAAGTTGTCTTTTAACAAACACTTAAGCTGAAATGAAATTTAGCCAGAATGCAAGGTCTATTTGCCCGGGATAGTCATTCTTCAGTATGCACATACACGCAAAATTTTATTAATACATAAGAAATATTATATATAATAATGCCAAGCTTGGAGGACCACCGGGAATATCAACAATAAAAGCCACCAGGTAGCCCCTGCTAACTGGGCAAAAGACACCTTTTTAAAGTGGTGATTATCTTGTATTTAGCACTACAGGAGAGAGTAAGTGTCCCTATCCAACCCCAGCACAACATCCCTCCAGTGGTTGTTGCTGGTGTCTACCTTGTGTTTCTTTTTAGATTGCAAGATCTTTTGGAACAGGGAACCATCTTTATTTGCCATTTATTTTTTTTTGATGTAGTGACAGGCAGGAGCAAAGGGGACAGGCTAACATGGAAAAGTGAGTAAGTGCACGCGCGAAAACTACACACACCAGCAACAACTTTGAAAAAAGTGTGTGGCAACCTTTTCATAACACAGGTGAGGGATTGCACTTTTAAATATTCCCATGGATCAAAGGGGCGGTGGGGGGGAACCTACATACCGTAAACTAGCATAATAGGGGAAGAGCTTAACTGGGAACCATCTCCAAGACACCTTACCTTTCCCCTCTGCAAAGAGTGACCTCCCACACTGCAATGGTTCCCATATTGCAAAGTCCTCCTATATTGCGAAGGGTCTAACCAACTCCAGCTCTCCTACACAGTGGCCAATAATCAGGGATGATGGAGCTGTAGCCCAACAACATTCTGAGAACCAAAGTTGTGGAGCTCCGGCCTAGCCTTACCCTTTCCCTGATATGCTGACAACAGGGGTGGGCCTGAGGAAGAATTCACCCACACAGTCCTCTCACCTGAATTCTCAAGCTACAGAGTAATAAGGACATAAGAGCAGCCCTGCCGGATCAGGCCCAGGGCCAAGCAGGTCCAGCATCCTGTTTCACACAGTAGCCCACCAGATGCCTTTGGAAAGCAGTGTTCTCTCTCATTTTTCTCATCTGCATGAGTAGGTTTGTTCTGGGTGGCAGCATCAAAGTAGTGTGTGTGGGCGTGAGTGTGTGTGCACAGATGGGCATTCGGAGTGGGGCCTTCCTGATTCAACCTGAGTGGGATCTAAAATTAAGTGAGCTGATATTAAGAAACATATGAGCGTGTGCACATGCACACACCTTAGACCAGGCTAGTAGTCATTGATGGACCTGTCCTCCATGAATTTATGGAAACCCCTCTTAAAGCCATCCAAGCTAGTGGCCGTCACCACATCCCATGTCAGAGAATTATAGAGATTAATTACACGCTGTGTCAAGGACTGTACCACATACTTGTTTCCTCCTGAACATCAGAAATCTGTAATCAGGGACAACTGCATGCTTTGTACTGGCTACAGAGAGGAGGCACTTCTGTCCAGGAAACAACTTGAAACCTACACGTAGATCCTCCAGGAGAACGACCACACATGCTCTCACATTGCTGTGTTCTGCATGCATGACAGCCACAAGCTGTTTGTATGCTTTTCCCAACACAGAAGTGCTTCCCTGCATGGCAGACAGTAAACGTAAGCAGCAACTAGCTGGTTTGCTCTATCATGACTAGAAATGTGCCTTTTCTTCCACTGCAATGGTGGTTGTGTGGTTACCCATTTTGTGGGAATTGCACAAGTTTCCCATGACACGAAGAGCCAGTCTTTCCCAGTCCTTGCCGCCCGGTGCCTTCAATCACTTCCGCATACAGGCAATGGCTGCTTCGCCTCTCTGGCTCACACTCCTCCTGGGAGCTCTCCCAGCTCTAACTGAAGGGTGTGTATAGATTTAAGGGTGTGGGGAACTTTCTATCCTGGATCAGTGCCACTCCACGAGAAGCACTACCAGACGCCCCAAGTGTGTGGGAGGAAGGGAGGAGAGGGGAGGGCTAGGCTGGGCCTTGAGCAGTCTGTGCTGGAATCAGTTCCTGAGCTGCATCCTGAAGAGGCCTGGCAAAGCCTTCCGTCTCCCAGGCACACTCGGTGCTGCAAAGCCATCCCAGTTCTTTCAACCACAGTCTGCGTCACGCAGCTCCGTCTGTGCCCAGCTCTTTCTTCAGCCTGCCTTCACAGGGTGGGGGAAGAGGGGGAAAGAATATTCAAGCTCAAAGGGGGGTGGGGGAGAGCGAGAGAGCGCCTGCTTGCATTCCTATCCAATGACCCCAAGGTCCAGTTAAACATTTCCTTACACTCCTTGGCTGGGACAGCCCAAGTCCACACCGTGAACCAACATGGAGTTTCTTCTGCCGATTCTGGGAGGGTCACAGATAAGCGCCCTCTGCTTAACCAAGAATGGCTCATTTTTTCTTCCACAAGAAGGCACACAAGGGCCAGTCTTCCCCCAACTGGAACATTAGGCAGGTTCTCTGCTCCTAGTCAAGCTTGCCTCCACAAACCAGGGAAAGTCCTTCCATGAGGCAAGGCGAGGCAGTCACCTCAGGCGGTAGATTACTGGAGCACAAGCAGGGTGGCAAAACGCCTCCTGCTGCGGCTGCCATCAGAGCAGCTCCTGGAAACTGAGCTGACCTAACAAGCTTTGTAAGAAGTGCCTCACCTCATACTCTTTGCAAAGCTGGCAAGAAGCATCAGGAAAGGAGAGGAGAGGAGGCTGCTGGCAATCCACCTCTATACACTGTGCCACTTTCAAAAGTTTGCAAGGGTCAGTTTAAAAGGGGGCTGGTCCCTACCAGGGTCATGGGGCAAGGCAGCATTCGGGTGCCTTGTCTCGGGTGCCACAAGACCCTGGCCTACCACTGACACAAACCCTACTTCTCCGGACTTCCCCAAGTGGGCCCCACTCTGACAGTGGAAAGTCTTCTCACAGACTTATCTCCTGTTTCCAGTTCCTCTCCTCCGCCCAATATCCTTCTAACCCTCCATCATCCATCGGCATCAAGCTGCAAGATGCCAGAAGTTAGTGTTAATTAACTAGTCCATAATCCAGGTCTGCTGTATATTTTGGCTCCTGAGAAATGAGATGTGGTCTGAATTAGAGCTTGGTAGATTTCCCCCTACCCACTCTCCTAATATCCCTACTGTGGGCTCCAGTCCCCTTTCATAATGCTGAGGGAGAAAAATAAAGCCACTGTGACTAATAAAACAGGGTTTGACAAATCCCAGGCACCAGGGAGCCTTGGTGCCTAGAAACTTACTCACAGTGCCTAGCCCAGGATATTCAAAGGTAGAGCTATTTCATAAAACTGTTCTTTGTCCCAGGCAACGTTAAGCACATTCACACATTATATTCAGCACTCGTATGAGTGTACAGCAGTGTTCTCTCTAAGGTGTGCACACACAAGTTGTGTGTGCACATGCTCAGTCAATTTTAGATCCTACTCAGGTTGAATCAGGAAGGCCCCACTCTAAATGCATGTGTGCGCACACTACCTTGATACTGCTGCCCAGAACAAAATTTATTCTGCGCAGATGAAAAAAAATTAGAGGGAACACTGGTGTACACAGGTACAGTCATTCACATTTTATGATGGATGCAGGTACAGAAGTATACTCCCTGTCTGTACCACACATTTGAAGGGCCTGCATCCAGGTTCACTTTTAAAATCAATGCAGGTACAGTCATCCGCACAAACACATGTCCGAGTGTTCAGACATCAATACACTCGTACAAAATAATGTCTGAATCAGGCTCCTGTTTCTGTTCTAAATATGTTAGTTGTAAAGAGGATAAAGAAAAGCCCATTGACCCTCTCCCCCTCAATGACGGACACAAGGTCCAGTGATTTTGTCAAGTGCCCTTTGTCGATCTCCTAAATTTGGGGGCTGGCTCCTAGATCCAAAGAAAATTTATCATGGTCCGCAGCAAGAATATGACATACCATTCCAAGGATTCCTATTGTTTGTTATTTTATTTACAAAAGTATATATCCTGCCATTCCTACCAGTTGAAGCCACTTAAGGGGCAGTAGCATAAAAGCACACCCCGCCCCCAATTGCAATAGCCTCTGGTTGAATATCTAGCCACCTCACACAATGCCGCCATTAATTATGCTCCTTCTTCATCATCATCATCATCATCATCATCATCATCATCTAAATGAATATCTTACCCTTCAAACCAGTGTCCCTGTAACAGGGAATCCCAGATGTTGCCAACGACAACTTCCAGCATCTCCAGCTGCAATGGCCTTTGGCTGGAATTCCTGGGAGTTCTGGTCAACAACATCTGGGATTCCCTGTTACAGGGAACACTGCTTCCAACCATGGAGTTCATGAGGGCTCTTCACCTCCCATTTTATCCTCACAATGCCTCCATGAGGTACATTAAGCAAAGAGCATACCTCTGCCCCAACTCCCAGTGGGGAATTGAAACTGCATCTCCTGGCCAGAAGGCATTCCCCTCAGGGGATGGGGCCACTCTGGGAAGAGCACCTGCTTGCTTGCATGCAGAAAGTTCAAAGTTCCCTCCCTGGCAACTCCAAATAGGGTTGAGACACTCTCCTGCCTGCAACCTTGGAGAAGCTGCTGCCAGTCTGTGTAGACAATACTGAGCTAGATGGACCAGTGGTTTGACTCTGTATATGGCTGCTTCCTATGTTCCTATGACTCCAAGGATCACCACCAGGGAGACCTGGTTGACGTCCACCCTTGTGGGGATAAACATAGCCATGTATATTGCTCTAGGCTCCACCTTGGAGGAAGAGCAGGATATAAGTGTAAAAACAAATAAGCAAGCAAGCTACACTGGCTAGCTTGCTCAGCATACGTGGGGCAAGGACACAACCCGGGGTCCACAGGAGACCAGAAAGGTGGAAGGATAGAGGCGGAAACCCTGCTAACTGAGCAGGAGGAACCTTTCAAAGTGGCGATTCTCTTATATTTAGTAGGTGGAGAGCAACTGGCCCTCTCCATTACCAGCACAGCATCCCTCAAGTGGCTGTTGCTTAATCTTATATTTCTTTTTTTAGCTTGTGAGCCCTCTGGGGAGCGGGAGCCATTATCTATCTATCTATATGCAAACCACTTCAGGAACTTTTGTTGAAAAGTGGTATATAAATATTCGACTTATTCTTATTGCATCAATTACTGGCAACTAAACAGATTAAATAAAGGCAAAACTCAGTCCTGAATCACACTTGCTCACTGAATACACCACTGTTTGATGAAGCAAACTGTGAAAGGGAGACCAGCGTCTCCAAATATGTCATGGACATAGGCCAGAAGGACCACAGTCACATGGGGTCCCAGGTGTAGGGAGGCTGGCATCTCCCCTGATGCAGCTGAAAAGACCCTGCTGATTTCAGCTGCCATTAACACGTACACATCAGTGTATAAATTTCCCACAGTAGCCCATAGTTCCCTAGTCATGGCCCAAGAACTACTGCTGGAAGAGAGTGGCGTGGCTAGAGATTTTGACTGTGGGCCCATTTATCCAAGGCTTGAGATGTGCAAAAGGATTGGGGAGGGGGGAGGGGAGTGCAGTAGCAGCAGCTGAGGAAGATTTAGTAGAGGGGGAAGATGGTGGAATATATGTGTTAATGATATTTCTAAATGATGCGTCCATTTTTAACAAAACGTGCATTCACATTTCATGAAACAATGAGTGGTCACAAACAAGCTGCACCAACAAGCATGGGTTAAACTGACCTCCAGCACTCTCAGCTTTTAAATATTCAGAGTTGCCACAGCATAAAATAAGCCATGGCTAGTTTAACAAGGGCTATTGGGCTCACTAAAGAAGAGACGGAAGACTGAACAAAGCATGAGAAAGCACCATCTTTTGCATCGATTCAGAGAGGAAAGGCCTTCCATCAGCTGCACTGCCACTTGATTTGCCATCATCTGGGATGGGGTGCAGAAGGAAGCCCCAAACGTGTATCAGTCCCATGCGAGCGCGTGTGCACACACGCCTCTCTAAGGAGGCTCCTTCTCAGGTGTAATCCACACAGGAAAGGCTAAGGTGAGGGATGCCAGAAGGAATGGCTTATCATCTGGGCTACCTAGCTGCATCCATTCAAACCACCCCCCACACACACACCTCATTCCCTCCAGCCAATCTCCACTCAAGTTCAGCAACCACAGACATCTGAAAGTAGCTTGGGAGAAGGTTTACCCAGCAGTTAATTAAAGCAAGCATCAAATTAAATACAGCAAAATTAAAATAGCTCCGGAAATTAATTTCCAGCATTAAAAAAAAGAGAAAAAAGAATCCACCTGGTGTGGCTAGATATTATTTAAAGAGTGAACAGAACCCACTGAGGCGGGAAAGATAGAGAAGCACCCAGGCTCCGAATCCGCTTGGAAGCCTCAGGAATCCGGCACAGACAGACCTTCTCCCATCTCCTTTCTCCCAAATCCCAGCTACTCCATTTTACTATGACCTTCCCAGCGCAGAGAGCCACTGATTCTACCCAACTACCATTTGCCATGCACAGCCCCTTTCTTAAGTGCCCACCTCCTAGTCGGAACTGGGTGGGTGGGCCTCCCTCTCACCCCACTCCCCACCCCAGCCCATCACAAATCATGCGCAGCATCCAGGAGACAAATTTTCATTTCTCTCTTGTGGCACAGAGTGGAGGAAAGGAAGTTGAGAAAGCAGCATGGAAAATTTTAAACCAAAAAATACCTCCTAGTGGAGATTTTGCAACGCTGCATGTAGTTTGCTGGAAACAACAAAAGAAACATTTTAAGGGGCGAACGTGCCCAGAACTTTGTGTGTATGTGCGCACTGAGTGGGGAGAAGAAAAATGTACCTTTCTAGTATTTAGAGGGGGTCTAGTTTATTGTCTCTTGCTACCACTAGTTGGTGTATTCTGCTCATGGTGCCAATAATAAACTCCTACCACAAATATTTATTCACTACTTTTCAACAAAAGTTCTCAAAGCAATTTGCATAGAAAATACATAGAATGGTTCCCTCACCCCACAAAAGGGATCATTATCTAGAAAGAAAAAGCAGGTAGACACCAGCAACAGACCCTGGAGGGGTGCTGTGCTGGGGTTGGATAGGGCCAGTTGCTCTCTCTTATTAAATATAAGACATTCACCACTTTGAAAAGGTGCTTCTGTGCTCAGTTAGCAATTTGCTCTGGTCTCCACACGGATCCAGCCAAGATCAGAACATAAAAAGCACATCAGGGTACAGGTATCAGTATCTTACCATGTCAAATTGGCTCTTTAATATTCTTCCCTTTCCAGACTCACCTGCAGCACCGACTGCCCACAATACCTGATCTCTACCAAAGTTAACTATTTTATTTATATACCTAAAGTCACACTAAAACTTAATGGGTAAGTTGCTTGAATGTCAGGTAAAAGCTCCTCGGCTCATGGAGGAGAGCTGATTTTGTGGCAGCAAGCATGAATTGCCCCATTTGCTAAGCAGGGTCTGCCATGGTTTGCATTTGGATGGGTGGCTACATGTGAGCTCTGCCTGCTGCATGATATTCCCCTGAGAGGATGGGTCCAGAACTCCGAGGAAGAGCATCTGCATGATTCCATGCAGAAGGTCCCAGGTGGCATCTCCATGCAGGGCTGAACTGGGAGAGACTCCTGCCCGAAACCTTGGAGAGTTGCTACCAGTTTGTGTAGACAATACTGAGCTAGATAGACCAATGGCCTGACTCAGTATAAGGCAGCTTCTTATGCAAGAAGTGGTTTTTCAGGGGGAAACTCCTTCCAGGAGCAGCACTGGAAGGTCTCTGGTTTGCGTTGTTCCACAGACGGCAGCGGCCAAAATGTAGGGCTGTACCTCAGTGACAGGGAATTGCTGGCAGAACACATACTTTGTGATAAGCAAACATTCAAAAACATATGGGGAAAAACAAACTAGTTTTTGCCCTTATCAATACTATACTGAAGACTTTGGCCTGTGCCAGCGCCCTCTGCAGATCAAGAGCTACATCTGCATTTTCCATCAAGCAGAACTCCGATGTTTGTCGCAAGAAAACATGAACTCTTTGCTACCACATACACAGCTTCATCTCTGAGTCTGAAACTATCAAAGATAGACAATTATTTCCTTAAATTGAAAGGTGGGATTATCAGGATTCTAGCAAAAATCCATGGGTTGCAAGGACCAGCTTTGGGGACAGGGGGAAAATAGCTCACCACCAGTTTAGTTCCTACTCAGTCGTCTAATACAGCCCTGCTCAACTTCATTCCTCCAGCTGGTGTTGGACTACAACTCCCATCCTTCCTGACTGCTGGCCACCAAGTCTGGGGGAGATGAGAGTTGTAGTTCAACAAGTGAAGGGCCAAAATTGTGCACCACTGTATAAAATAAAGAGGGCCCCTAATTTTTTTTTAGAACCGGAGAATTGCTCCTTCCTACAACAGCTTCCTGTGACCAAAGAATGCTATAGTTCTCTCTCATCAGCACATCAGCACATTTTGCATAGGGGTGGGAATTGACACAGGACACACTGCCTCTTGGTCCCAGGAACTGAGAGTGCTTGTGGTCCACTTCCTGGTTTTCTTGAGAATCATCAGGTATTCATTAGAGACAGACAATGAATTTGCACTGCTGGCATGAACAAATCACTCAGGGTGGGACTATGTGTGGAAGCAAACGCTGAAAATGAGTGGCACCCCTCAGAACATTTAGGGGTATTAACATTTAACTTTTCAATTTTGAATTTTAACTGACTTAAATTTAAGTTTTTTAGTTGCTTTGTATTTTGTATTTTCTCCCTCCACCCGCCCATCCATTGGTCTGTTATGATTTAATATGTTGTGTGTTTTTATTTCATGTTTTAATGTGTTGCGAGCCGCCCAGAGAACAATTTATTATGGGGCGGCCAACAAAAAATATCACCACCACCACATTTAGGTAGGCTTCCCCATGCCATCATCTCACACTGTGAGGGAGATGGCAATGGTAAACCCCTCCTGTATTCTACCAGAGACAACCACCACAAGGCTCTGTGGTCGCCAGGTGTCGACACCGACTCGATGGCACACTTTACCTTCACCCATGTTCTGCTACTGTTGTTGTGCAGATATCACTACCTGTGCCCTGTCCCATATCATTGCCTGCTGCTGGGGCTACAGAGACCCACATTTTCAGGAGTAGCCCCATTTCGCTTCTGCCTTTTTGCAGCCATTGTCCTGGCCCTTTAATGGAGATGGGGCCATAGCTCAGTGGTAGAGCATCTGCATGCAGAAGGTCCCAGGTTCAGTCCCTGGCAGCATCTCCAGGCAGGGCTGGGAAAGACTCATATCTGAAACCTTGGGGAGCTGCTGCCAGCCAGTGCAGACAATATTGAGCTAGATGAGGCCTGCACAACATAAGGCTTGGGGGCTGGATTCGGCCCACAGGGACTATTTTGCTGGCCCCCAGGTATCCTGCAGCAACACAGGAGCTGGAATCTGCCAAATAGCGCCATCCTATGCTTGTTTTCTCAGAAATATGTTCCATAGTGTACCCAGCGAGGCTTATTCCCATTTAATCAGGCCTAGGATTGCAGCCTGAAAACATCAACAATTTAGGGAGAGGAGAAGACTTGGCATTTGTTTGGGGCTTCCATGCACTCCAGGGGCCCCACTGATTGAGCAGGGACAGGACTTATTTTCTAACCAGTTTCATTGGTCAAAACAATGGGTCCATTGACAGGGGGAAGAGATCCACAAGGAACTAATAATAATGTTTTTAGTTTTAATGTAATGATGTGCTAAAAACTGACCTCAGCCCCTGCACGCCAAGTTGTGGATGGTTCTGGCCCACCAGGGCATTTGAGCTATGCAGCCCTGAGCTAGATGGATCAATGGTCTGACTTGGTATAAGGCAGTTCCCTCTGGTCCTCTCAACTCCCTTTTCCTTCTGCTTACCTGGGGTGGATTTGAGCCCCTGTACCCATGCAGTCATGCACCCAAGACACCTTAGGTGTTGTGTGCTATAAAAGTTCAATAAGAACTACTACTATCCACTGTACTGTGAGCATTAATTCAAACATTTACACACAGAATATGTGGCAAGACTTTAAAACACTAATCCTGCTAACTGAGCAAAGAGGCACCTTTTAAAGTGGTGGATCTCTTACATTATTTATTATGATTTATTATGTATTTATTTGATTTGTATACCGCCCTTCCAAAATGGCTCAGGGCGGCATTAAGCAGGGGGAGAGCAACTGGCCCTATCCAGCCCTAGCACAGCATCCTTCCAGTGGTTGCTGGTGGTGTCTACTTTATGTTTCTTTTTAGACTGTGAGCCTTTTTGGGACAGGGAACCCTCTTATTTGTCTATCTCTGTAAACCACTTTGAGAACGTTTGTTGAAAAGTGATATAATAGTGGTAACCATTTCCATTCAGGTAAAAAGTTATGAGCATTCATAAGAAATGTCTGCTTTACATCAAATCAGATTTAAAACAAAAAACAAAAAACCAAGCCTCTACATATTCTAGCAGCCAGAATTGCAAATCCAACTAATTTCCAGACAAGTTGAAAACTTGCATCCTAGAACCTGGCTCCTCTGTGATCCAAGAAGTCAGCTAATTTCAATATGCCCACCCTTTTCCAACCACACTGCATAACACATACACGGGTACCATTCAGACTTTACTAATAAAAATTCCATTCATACAATTCTGGAAGGAGGTTTCCTGTGTGCACAGGAAACACACAATATTAGGTAGGGTCAGCACAGGCCCAGAAAGTGAAATGAAAGGTCTATATCAGTGTCCCCTCTAATGTGTGCACATGTGCGCTCAGTCAAACTTTTTCATGTCCACTCAGTTAATTTTAGATCCCACTCAGGTTGAATCAGGAAGGCCCCACTATGAATGCATGTCCGCACACACTGTCTTGATACTGCCGCCCAGAACAAAACTCATTCCACACACAGATGAAAACAATTAGAGAGAACATTGGTCTATATTGATACATATGCCAGCCGCACTGAAATCTGTCTAGGCTACTTGTTTCTGAACAATGCACACCTGCTTTGTTTCGTGCACACATTCCACACACCTTCCACCACAACTTTTATTAAGTTGTAGGAATACTAGCTTTCAAATGGCAATGCCTGAGAAAATACAATACTTCTATGGTAGTTGGTATTTTTGCTGCTATTTTAATGACTCCCTGGCAAACATGGGCACATAAAACATTTATTTTTACATGTATATCCCACTCTTCCTCCAAGGAGCCCAGAGCAGTGTACATGGTTCTGTTTCTCCTCACAACAACCCTATGAGGTAGGTTAGGCTGAGGGTCACCCAGTGAATTTCGTGGCTGAACAGCGAGTTGAACTCAGGTCTCCCCAGTCCTAGTCCAAGCCTTTAACCATTCTACCACATTGACAACAGCTCCTATTTGATACTGTTTGTAAATTCACTAGTGAGGAGGAGCACCACCACTCACTTGCAATGCTACAACATTGTGGGGTTAGGAGCAATTGTTTGAGGGCGAGGCAAGGTCCACAGCCAGTATACCTCTGCAGGAGATCGCCCCCTTCCCAGATGCTATAACCCAGGACTGCTGAACTTTGACCTGCCAGCTGTTGTCAGATTACAACTCCCATCATCCCCAGCCACAGTAGCCATTGGTTGGGGATGGCGGGAATTGTCGCTGCAGAACCTCAGCCCTCCAGCTGCTGTTCACTGCGGCTAGGGATGATGGGAGTTGTAGTCCAAAAAGAGCTGGCGGACCGAAGTTCTGCAGCCCTGGACCGACATCTGCCGAAGGGAGCTCACACTGCTCCATCCAAAGCGCCACTTGCAGCAGCACGGCACAACCACAGCACATGTGCATGGCGTGCATTCAGAGTCCATTGTAAAAAGGCCCTTTGAGAAACAAAGGGGAAACCAGGCAGGCTCCAGAGGGGGAAGAAACCAACTGCTGTCTCCTGCATCACACCTCCAGCCATTTGCACAAAGTTGCTATTTTGCCTGCCTCTCATTCTGGTCGCTCAGAAGCCCAAGAGTCATCTCGGGATGCCAACCCCCATGGCTAGCCGTTTGCCACAACATGAGCGGTGAGCCCAGACTGCACCGAAAACTAAGTTGGGGCACTTCCAGCCACGGCAAACAGGGAAACCGCCTTCAGGCAAGGCATGACACAAAGGGCGTGCCGGCTGTGACTGGGGAAACTGAGCCACAAGAGGCAGGTAGCCACTTACATGCAAGAGCCAGAACATTTCCAGGGCCTGCTTTGACCAGCCCACACTGTTACACAGGAAGCTGTCTTCCACTGAGTCAGACCGTTAGTCCATCAAGTTCAGGACTTCCTACACTGACTGGCAGCAGCTCTTTTTGGTTTTCAAGAAGGGTGTTCCCCAGCCCTGCTTGGCAGTACTACTAAGAGCTGAACAAGGGACATTTTACATACAAAGCAGGCACCCTACCACTGATTTAAATTCCCTCCCCATAAAAGGAATATTGTGAGCACTGAAGGCTCCACCTTTTAATTTCTGCTTTCCTCCTTAGCATTGTGCATATCACTTTCAGCCTGAAAGATGCGACACAATCATTTCTTCATCCTTGCTAACATGTAAAAGAGGTGACTGTCCTGCTCGCTGCACACCCAACAGCAATGATCGACTTGCTCAAAGCCGACAATGAAGCTCACGGCAGAGGAAAGATTTGAATTTGGATCTCACAGAAAGGCACTCAGGCAAGGCTGAACGACTTCGTCCCTCCAGCTGTTGTTGGCCTACAACTCCCATCATCCCCGACCACTGGTCATTGTGGTAGGGGGATGATGGGAGTTGTAGTCCAACAGCAGCTGGAGGGCTGAAGTTGTGCAGTCCTGCCCTACGCGGCTGTTTCCCCTCAGAAGCAGGAGCTAAGTCAACAGGAAGGCAACCCCTGTACACATCCGTTGCCTCTGGACTTTCTTCAGTCTTCCCAGTCCAAGGCTGCATTTCCCATGTGCCTGCTGTGGATGTCGGATCACAGCAACTCCTTCCTATTTTAGAGTCTCCCCCACCCTCCTCACGAGGGATCTCGAAACACGTTCTGCGCAGATACAGATGCGAGGCGGAGAGTGGGGGGGGGGGATTCACTCAAGGTCATGCCGTGAACCTGTAGCAAAGGAGAGGTGAACCGGTGTCTCTCAAATGCATACTCAACATGCCGGCTCCTCCTTTCCCAGCGAGCCACTTGCACAAAGACGCCAAGGCCTAGCACATGCTGCCACGTGATGAACCCCTGGCCTTTGTGGGTTCTCTTTCGGGGGGGGTTGCTTTGCCTTGCAAACCGGGGAGGCCCCATGGGAGAGGCAGACACTGGCACTCGCCTGGCTCTGCCATTTCCCTCCTAACCCAGTTGTTTTGCCATCTACCTCTGAAGGTTGCCGTTATCACCCCTGAGAGTTCACGTCGCCCGACTTCTGAGACCACTAGGTGGGGGTGGGGGGGTGGGGGGGAGAGCCTGCGCTGCAACTTTGGCAGCGCCTCTCTCCCTCCCCAGTGCCTAATTCTGTCCCTGACACCTTTGGCTGAGTATCATTTCATCCACTCCCCACCCCCACAATGCGCGCGCGCACACACACACACACACACACACCCCTTCCTGTTGGATGTCAGGGCGATCTTGGATCTCGGCCTAGGCAGCTCCAGCACAGCTTTCTCCTTTAGTTGACAGCAGCCCTGCCAGTGAGGGAGGGTCGGCGAGCGGGGTGGGGGGGGGGCGGCAGAGAAGGAGGAGGATTTGGTGGAGGGCTGGGCCCCTCCTTTCCAGGAGAAGCAAGACAAGGAGGAGAGAGGAAAAGTCTGCAGGTGGTGGGAAAGGGCTGCGTTCATTCCCGCCACGGTGCTCCCCCTGCAAAAACCAACTCGCGTTGCAGCCCCCCCCCCCCCGCCCCGCGCAACCCTCACAGCACAGGCTCTTTCCAGTCTCTCCGGCTCTGGGTGGCCTGGCCTTCCTCATGCGGCTCACAGATGGCTGTTTCTCCTCACTCGAGTGCTTGACCTAAATCTCTCCGCTCCTGATCCACTGGCACTGCAAATGTCTTACCAGTGCAGCTCAAGGCATGGCGAAGCTAAGCCGGGGGGGGGGAGAAATAAAGAGGGAGGGTGACAAGATGGTTGGGGGGGGGGAAGAGGACGACAGCAGGATGCTAACAGCCCTGGAGGGAGCCCCCTCCAACTCCCCCCACATCAGAAACCAGACAGACCGACTCTGCCGGCCTCCAGCGCCAGCTCCTGCCCAGAGCACTTCCCGTCATCTGCTCTGCACCGCCGTCTGAAAACTGGGTAACCACACATCCGGCCCCAATCTTCCTGATGACCCTCGCTTCTCTCTTCCCCGCGCCACACTCCTTGCAAGCTCAAAAGAAGTTCCAAGAGCTCTAAAGTTTCAGCAGTGACTCAGGGACTGGCTGCTACACACACACACACACACACACACACACACACACACACACACACACGCCCCTCTCGAGGGAAAAGGAAAGAGGCCTGCTGCAGCCTTCCATTACAAACGGGGCGGTGCAGGAAGGCTGGACGATAGCTGGGCTCAAGTTACTCTGTGTGTGTGTCTGTCTCTACAGTTGCGGGGGGGGGGAGAGAAATATATAATAATACAGTCTCTCTTGGGTTTCCAGGGTTCAAAGCACTTCGCAGACTCTCTCTCTTATGATCACACATCAGCGCTATGTCGGTCTTACCATCCTGCAAGGGCAGCCCTTCCATGAGGCAAGATGAGGCAACCTTTAGATTGGCCATGGGCCTGTCTCCCCGCTCACAAAGGTTTTGGGGGAGCACATCAGCCCGGCGGCCCCAGAGCCCATGCCTTTCCCCTGCATGGACTCTGGGGCAGGGCTCCTTCCTTCTCCCCAACATGAGGAGCGAGCGAGATGAGCCCCCTTCCAGATCAGGGAGATTCAGAGAGAAAGGGGGCATCTCCAAAGCAGCCCTCTCCCGCCAGGGCCCTCTGCAAGAGCACCCAGCATCCCGCCCCCAGCTCCCAGTCGCTGAGCGACAACAGAATGCTTTTAAAAATCCCCTACGCGGCGTGACTCACTGCAACCCCACGTTGCCCAAAACAAGCTCTGACAAGGAAAGGAATGGAGAGGCAGAGAGATCCTGGAGGCGGGGATAGAGAAGGGGGAGAGAACGAGAGAGAGAGAGAGAGAGAGAGAGAGAGAGAGAGAGAAACACGAACATGCCGGAAAGAACAGGGGCTGAAATTCAGCCTGCTGGCTGGAGGCTAATTGGTTCCGGCAACAGCCTGCTTTGCTTGGCGAACCTTCCACAAAATCCTGCTTCAGCCTCTGCAGTCCTGGCCCTGGAGAAGGAAGAGCGCCCACCCCTCACTGGACACAACCTTGTTGATGAGCTGGGGCTGGCTGGGGCAGGGGGGAGCAAAGCCCCAGAGCCCTCCAAGCAGCTGAAGAAGGGGTGGGGGGGGTGGGGGGAGAGAAAAGATCCCTTCTTCCCAACTTGCACATGGAAAACCACACGGCGTTTCCAAATGTGAACCCACCACTGATGAATCAAGCAAGCCAGTTGGGGGCAGCAGATGCAAGAGGACCTGGGACAGGAGAAGCTGGACGATGGCAACCCCCACCCACCCACCCACCCCCATCCCATGGAGTCTGGAATCCGGGGAGCCAGGGCTGGGCCAAGAAGTGGTGCACCCAGAAAAGCTGGAAACTACAACCCATAAGAATACGGTGCACAAGGCAACTGGCATACAGCTGCACAACTTCACGTCATTTATTGCATTTCAGCTCATCTTTGGAGAAAGGCAGATCTGCGTGGGACCTTGGAATCCCACCCTGGGCCACTGGTAGTACTGCTCAGACCCAGCGCCTCCATCCCCGACTGTAGGAGCAATGGTGGCGGACCATGTCTAGATTTTTTGGCAGGCTGCCACCACAACCTCTCCTCCCAAGGCTCCTCGCTGCTGGCTTCTACTCACCACTGCCACCACTCCCCACCCCACTGTCCGCCCGCCACTGGCCTCCATGACCCCCACTCACTGCCAGTTGTCTTCCATTATACCGCCACAACAGAGGCCAGCAGCGGGTTGGCGGCAGCAGTGGCAGGCGAGTGTGGCATGCAGAGCACACACTGGCTCCACTGTGGCTTCATCGAGTCCTTACGGGTGCAAAGATTCCACTTCTATGTCCCAAGCTTCAGGGAGCCCTGCTACTGCTTCCCAAACTGAATCTAGTGAGCTTTCCACTTTCCCTTCCTCTCCAAGCTTCAGGAATCTGATCCAAGGCAAAAGCAAGCTCCTCTGCACGCCATCACCAGCCTGGCCTTCAGTCGCTGGCTGTGCAAACCCAGACCCCTAGTGGGAGTGCAAGCACTGGAAAAAATAAACTAAAGTGCTACCTCTGTAGCCAATGGGGCTATTCAATGTGTAACCAGC
This sequence comes from Hemicordylus capensis, assembly GCF_027244095.1. NCBI lineage: Eukaryota > Metazoa > Chordata > Lepidosauria > Squamata > Cordylidae > Hemicordylus > Hemicordylus capensis. The sequence goes on from NC_069663.1 coordinate 12,706,443, forward strand.
CGATCTTGATTTCTTACCTATGCTAATAGGGAATATTGGGAGGTATCAGTAGCTCCCAGCCTTCTTGGAAATGGGTGCATAGATTTAAGCATAGTCCTATGCAGACACTATGTTGTACAAGTACACAGGTGTTTGTACACTCATACAGGTTTTTGTGTGAATGACTGTACCTGTGTTTGCTTTATACTGTATTTACTCAAAATGAAAATGACTCTCAACTTAAGACAACCCCCTTAAAAAGTAGAGGTTAAACACAGGTTACACCTGCATTTAGTCAAAAGGCGTAGGACTATGAATTTAAGACAAGTAAATAGGTCCAGTAACTGAACCTAGGTACAGGTCCCTCAAATGCATGGTACAGATAGAAAGTATATTACCATATCTGTCTGTGTTCAACACTGCATGTGAATGACTGTACCCACATACAGGTGTGTACCTGTGTATGCTATATACTCACGGTATGAGTGTTGAACATAAACATAGGAACATAGGAAACTGCCATATACTGAGTCAGACCATTGGTCTATCTAGCTCAGTATTGTCTTCACAGACTGGCAGCAGCTTCTCCAAGGTTACAGGCAGGAATCTCTCTCAGCCCTATCTTGGAGAAGCCAGAGAGGGAACTTGAAACCTTCTGCTCTTCCCAGAGCGGCTCCATCCCCTGAGGGGGAATATCTTACAGTGCTCACACTTCTAGTCTCCCATTCATATGCAGCTGGGGCAGATCCTGCTTAGCTATGGGGACAAGTCATGCTTGCTACCACAAGACCAGCTCTCCAGTGTGAATAGGGTTCATGACATCTAGAGTTGTATGCCAAACTTGCACACAATTTCTATCCTGTTAGCTTGATCTCCCAAGGAAAATACTGCAATATATTTTGCCTTTTTAATTGTCTCCCGACTTTCGCAAACAGATCACATTTTCCCCATACCATTTAGCTCTAGTTCCATAAAATGTGGACCCTTGTAACAATATTCACCCCAAAACTCTTAGAACTCCTTGCTCCTGGTCTGAGAAGTGGGAGGCAAAAAGAAACATTGGACCTACCGTGAAGGGTTCTTTCTCCTCTGAAGTAGGTGGTCACGGCTCACAAAGGGTTAACTTCCACTCCTTGCTCCCGATAGACAGGAAATCTCAGGTGTTTTTCAAGTAGCTGAAGTCCGTCCCCCTTCTCCCAGCATGCTCAGATGTGATTCCCCAGTTCCGACTGTCGTGTTTCATGATTTGGCTGTAGAACTCCACAGTGTTGATAATTTGGCTGCGGAACTCCACAGTGTTGTGGAACTAGAGGTTAGCACGCAAAGGGAGTAGGATAGAGGACGGAAGCCCTGAGATATTAATCAAGGTAGAAACGGAGGTTGTTCCAAGATTAGCATCGGAAGAATTAGTCCCGAAGGTTGGCACAGAGAGGCATGGCCTGACACCACACTAGTCTCTGATCCACGGGTGGGCCACGCGACCTCCTACTTCAGAGGAGAAAGAACCCTTCACGGTAGGTCCAATGTTTCTTTCTCCCTCGAAGTAGGTGGTCACGGCTCACAAAGGGACTTACCAGAGCAGTTATAAGTTACCATGGGGGGGAAGTGGATCAGTTCTGTACCACTTGCTGGAGCACCCGTCCCCCAATTTTGTAGTGCTTGAGGAAGGGAGAAATGGTGGGCTATGTGGATGCCCGGCGTATTTCCCCTAGCGGCGCGCCGGTGCTGTGAAAGCTGCCGAGGTGGCTGCCCTGTGGTAGAGTGTGCTATGATGCCCCATGGAAGCTGGGTTGACAGGGCTTGGTAGGTTGTGGTGACGCATGCCCTCGGCCAACGAGCTAAGGTCATGTTAGGTGCCTTAGAGCCCTGTGAAGTCGCGTGGAGGGGCACGCAGAGGGCCTCGGACTGCCTTAGGTCCTTTGTCCTTTGAATGTAGGTGCGTCAGGCCCTGCAACCCTCCAGGGAATGCCAACTGCGTACAAGGGAATGTATGGGCTTGGAAGACTGAGTTTGTTCATATATTTAATTATTTATTTCGACCAAGGTAGGGTCAAAGGACCCTACGTCTTAAGGACCACCCTGTCTGGCTGGAAGACGCAGAGCTCCCTTCGACCCGAGAGCACCCCCCTGATTCCGATACTCTGTGTGCCAGAGTGATCATCACTAGGAGAGGACCTTGTTGGATAGATACTTTAGCGGGATAGGCGAAATCGGTTCAAAGGGGGGCCCATGTGAGGGCATTCAGGACCTTATTGAGGTTCCATGAAGGAAGGCGATGAATCAGTGGAAGAATCAATGGTAGCTCCTCGAAAAAACAAGAGAGGCTCACCTAGAAGGATGAATGCAGATTAGAATTTGGGCAGGAGCCCAGGTGTATGTCTGATCAGGAGCGAAGACAGGAAGGAACTGGGGAATCACACCTGAGCATGCTGGGAGAAGGGGGATGGACTTCAGCTACTTGAAAAACACCTGAGATTTCCTGTCTATCGGGAGCAAGGAGTGGAAGTTAACCCTCTGTGAGCCGTGACCTCCTACTTCGAGGGAGAAATTCTATATATTATGTGGCAGTGAACCCCTAAATCCCCTAAATCTTTACTCAACAGGAAGGAACAGCTGGTCCTCGCTCTCTAATTAAGGTACCTTTCCAATATATGTGGTTGTCCAGTTCACACATTACAAGTTTGAGAATACACATCCCGCCCTGCCGCCCCATCCTGAAATCTTATGCAAGATGTGACACTCAGAGCAAGCATCATAAGGGCCATATCACATATTATCAAATGCCTACAGAAAAGGGAGCTCCTTACCTTAATTAAATGCAAAAGCCATAGTCATACCGTACAGTCTAACCTAATATAACATGTGAGCATAACATCCTACAATCTTACATATGCATTGTTGGCTGCATACGCTGGACAATCAAAGCTAGCTGTGGATTCCTAGCCTGTGAACATACAGCCATACACCTATGAAGGATTGACACATCATACAAACAAGTGGGCTTTGTAAATGGACACGAGCAGGTTTTGTGTCTATTCAAGGAAGCACTTCCCATGTAGGAACTTGGTTAATGCACGGTCAAGTGTCCTGAGGTAGACCTTACAATTATCTGCTTACATGTATGTCCCCCTCTTCCTCCAGGGAGCCCAGAGCAGTGTACATGGTTATGTTTATCCTCACAACAACCCTATGAGGTAGGTTAGGCTGAGAGAGAACTGAATGGTCCAAAGTCACTCAAGGGTTTCATGTCTGAGTGAGGACTTGAACCTGAGTCTTGTTAGTCCTCATCCAACACTCAAACCACTACACCACACTGGCTCTTGCTGGGGTGACAGGGTCCAGGGAGTGAACCTAGGACCTTCTGCACGCAGGTATGCAGATGCTCTTCCCAGAGCAGCCCCATCCCCTAACGAGAATATCTTACAGTGCTCACACATGTAGTCTCCCATTCAAATGCAAGCCAGACTGGGGCCTGCTCAGCAAAGGGAGCAATTTACGCTCACTACTGCAAGACACGTTTACAAGGCCGAGTCTGAGAACTTGCAAAGCACAGCATGCTCTGCTGGAACAAGATAATGTTTAGGCAGTAACTTCAAAGGTGACATAGTGCCACTCTTGGTACACCCTGCAAAGTATACAGACTGCCATAACTTGAGGTGGTTTTGCCTCTCATCTAATGAGCTGGGAGCAATGCTGGGGTACATCCCGACACTACAGCATAGCCAGATTCATGGGCTTGACAGGAAGTTTACTTAACAGGGAGGGGCAGCTGGTCAATTCATTCAGACTTGTGCTCCTCCCAAGATATGTCAAACTCCTGTTGCCTTGGGAAGGCAGGCAGGCAGGCAGGCAAGAAGGAAAGAAGGAAAGGCAGGCAGGCAGGCAGGCAGGCAGTCTTATGCCAAGACAGACCACTGGTCCATCTAGCTTACTTGTCTACACAGACTGGCAGCAGCTCTCCAAGGTTTCAGGCAGGGGTATTTCCCAGCCCTACCTAGAGATGCTGTCAGGGAGTGAACCTGGAGCCTTCTGCATGCAAAGCAGAGGCTCTACCACTGAGCTACAGCCCCATCCCCTCAGGGGAATATCTTACAGCAGACGGTGCTCATGTAGAGTCACCCATCTGAATGGGTGGCCTGAGAACTTACTAGGACCTGGGAGATTCTATTGCTTTTTTAACTGGCTTAATTGCTATTAAGCCAGTCAAAGGATGCGAGTAAAGGATCCGAAGCGGGTCAGTTTCTGGCCCTGTGCAACAATGCACTCTTTGTTGCATGTGGACATTCCCTGAGAAGCTGCTGCAGCCTGCACCTCCTCACTCCTCACACCCCTGATCTACTTCCAGATTACGTCACAACAAAGTCAGTACCTTGAAATGGTACTTTATTGATATGTTTGTCTATGTTTGTCTATGTTTGTCTATGTTTGTCTATGTTTGTCTATGTTTGTCTATGTTTGTCACCTCATCCTTTACATTGTGCCTTGCCACACTCACTCCCAAACACATGTATTTAAGTGTGCCCCTCAAAATGACAGGGCTTGGCTTGCCCCACATCTTCTCTTTTTCCTATGCCGTGGAGCAGCAAGGCAACCTGGGGTGAAAAACAATACAAGATAGTTCTGACACCAGAGTTATGCTTTTCCATGGAAAATTTTCAATTTCTAAAATTTTACTTGGCTAGAAAAACTTCAAAGAAATGAAAATTAATATGGTGGTGCGTTCTTTAAAACTATATAAATAGGTCAAACAACATGCCAAATCAGATTACAATCTATTTAGGGCATCAGAAAAATTTGTATATTGACTGGGGGAGGAAAAATCAATCCAAATGAGGGGGGAATTTGCATGGATCAGGATCTTCCAGCAAACACACAACTCCATATGGGGCAAAGTATCCCTCTGTATGCAATCCAAGCGGGACAAATTTTCTGAGGGAGAGGGAGAAGACACACGAACACACACCTCTGAGCTAAATTCTCTATGGGGTACCTGAGTTGAAGGTTTGTGATAGAAGGGGAACACTTATTTAAAAAGCTTGGGAACCCCTGCTCTAAGGGGATAGGCTGGCTGGCTGCCAGCCAGTGCAGGGTACAGAGAAGGCACAAGCCTGTGGCAATAGGAAAGGAGAAAATGGGAAGGCCTTGGGGGCCAAGTTGGAAGAGGCTTACTGTCTGACTGTGACCCATAAACTTCCCATGGAAAGGCATGATTTTGCACATTCAAAACATCCCCCATGTTTTGCCCCCACCCCCCACAACAGGAGTGGGCAATCTTGGCCCTCCAGTCAGTCTTGTAGTAGTTATTATTTATTTTATTATTTATTAATTCGATTTCTATACCGCCCTTCCAAAAATGGCTCAGGGCGGTTTACACAGAGTAATAATAAATAAATAAGATGGATCCCTGTCCCCAGAGGGCTCACATTCTAAAAAGAAACTTAAGACACACACCAGCAACAGTCACTGGAACTACTGTGCTGGGGGTGGATAGGGCCAGTTACTCTCCCCCTGCTAAATAAAGAGAATCACCACATTACAAGGTGCCTCTCTGCCAAGTTAGCAGGGGTTGAAGTTGTACTTTCGAGTCGGTGTCGACTCCTGGCGCCCACAGAGCCCTGTGGTTGTCTTTGGTAGAATACAGGAGGGGTTTACCATTGCCTTCTCTTGTGCAGTCTGAGATGATGCCTTTCAGCACCTTCCTATATCGCTGCTGCCCAATATAGTACCAGCAGGGATTCGAACCGGCAACCTCTTGCTCGCTAGGCAAATTACTTTCTTGTTGCACCATTAGGTGGTAGTCTTGTGGTAGCAAGCATGAATTGTCCCCTTTGCTAAGCAGGATATACCCTTGTTTGCATTTGAATGGGAGACCACATGTGAGCACTGGAAGATATTCCCCTCAGGGGATGGGGCTGCTCTGGGAAGAGCACCTGTCTGCTTGCATGCAGAAAGTTCTAAGTTCCCTCCCTGGCATCTCCAAGATAGGGCTGAAAGAGACCCTTACCTGTAGCCTTGAAGAAGCCACTGCCAGTCTGGGTAGACAATCCTGAGCTAGCTAGACCAAAAGTCCAACTCAGTATAAGGCAGCTTCCTATGCTGTTGAACTACAACTCCCATTTTCCCCAGCCACAATTTATTGTGGCTGCGGATGCTGCGAGTTGTAGTTCAACAACAGCTGGAGGACTAAGTTTGCCCACCCCTGTTCTATGAGCTCTCTTTCTTTCCCCCAGCTAGTGGCAGGGAAATTGTCCTGCAAAAGAGCCCAGTTACTTAAGCCAATGCAAAAACTGAATTAGGTACATTGATGCAAGCTGCTCCAACCACCAAATCCAACCAAATGTTCGACAGAGGTTGATGCGTGATTTCAGATCCTTTAGAGATACTTAGCCGTCGCCAAGCTCATCTCAGAGCATAAGAGAGTCTAAATAAGGGACTGTTGCTTAGAGGACCAGCAACAGAAATATGAAGGGTTTATAGAAGCAAAAATTTCTGACACACACATACACAATTTCTGAACTCAGTGTGACTCAAAGGACTGCACAGCCCTGCATCAGCACAACTTGATCTGACAAGGTCTAGCCTCTCCTAGTTCATCTCTTAGCATCAGTTACACTAGGATTTCTCTTCTATTCATTTACTACACCACATTTGCATTCTTCTAAGGAGCTCAGGGTTGCATACAGAAGGTGCTCTCATTTTGTCCTCACTCAACTTTGTGAGGTAGGTTAGGCCAAGAGATGGCGATCTGGCTGTCCCAGGAGCCTCACAGCAGAGTGAGGATTTGAACCTGGGTTTCATTTTCTTACGCCCAACCCAACCGGCCAGGGCCCTCCAGTCTACATCTGGCAGGGACTAGAAACAAGGCCTTTTTTTGTGGTGGCACCTCAGCACTGGAATGTTCTCCTGGATGAGCTTCACCACCTTGGTTGTTAGTTTTTTTTAAGAAATCCATCCCCATTTTTAAGAAACTCTTAAAGACCCACCTTTTTAGAGAATTCCTCTTTCTTTTCCTGTCTCCCTGCAGCAGGTTTTTAACCTGTAAATCCAGTTTTAACTGAATCTAGTTTTTAAATAATTGTTTTATTGTCTTTGTGAGCTACATAAATATTTTAAACAACAAACACCCCTGCACTGACTCTACTACACCGTTCTCGGCACAATGGCAGTTGGAAGAAGATTCCTTCATGACACACCAGGCAAGCAGCAACTCCGCTTAGACACACTTTATATGAACAAAGGTCTTTGCAGTCTTAATTCACATATTGCCTTAACCTTGAAAAACAGGAAACTTTATAGACCGGGAGAGGAGGAGAAGATGAACTGATCTGCCCAGAGGCCGCACAGCAAGTCCTGGCTAGGCAAGGCGATGAAGTCAGGGCTAGTGACCAACCACCATTTTGAAAGAAGCTTTGCTTCTCATTTCTTTTGCTCCACTGCTGCCTTTGGTCAAACCACATTTGCAGGGTTTTGAGACACCAAAAAAATCTATTTGCCAGAGGTGAAAAAGGTTGTATGCCACCAGCATAATCCCTCTTTCACAGGGGTTCGCAAACCTGGCTCCCCAAATGTAGTTGGACTACAATTCCCATCATCCCCAGCCTCAATGGACGATAAATAGAACCATGTACTGAGCTCCTTGGAGGAAAAAGCGGGGTATGAATGGTTTTTTATTTAAAAACTTGTAGTCCAACACCTGGGGATGCAAGGTTGAGAACCGGCTGTTTCAAACTGTCTTCCGCTTACTGATATGCAGAATCTCTCTCTTGACCTGGTCCAAGAATGATTACTCTCTCCAGTGGTCCACATTGGCTATATCTCTTAGAGCTATACTTATCCACAGCACAAGTAACAAATCTGCCCTCCTGCTCTGTTCTCTACAGAGCAAATGCAGCCCAAAAATCTCCTGGAGTCATTCATCCTGCTCTCTCTTCTCTAGAAGTCTCCACCCTGCTGAACACTCCAGAGAAACTATGGCAAACAAAGCAAGTTTGGCAAGGTAATCCCTCCATAATCCTCTTCAGGATGTGGCTGGTTTATCGGTGGGGGGCCAGGATGCTCAGTTTTGGCAGTAGCCAGCCACAGGTCTCTCACTTAGTTGCAGACACAATACTAGCCACTTTAGCAAAATAAAAAATAAAAAATACTAGCCACTTAAGCGATCACAACGAAAGTGGGAAAGAGTGGCGGGGAAATAGAACAATTCTATTTAATTCCAATGGACAATTTAAAAGTGGTTTCCATGCAAAAGGATGAGGATGCACACATGCGCACACACACACACCCCAAACTAGCTCCCAGTGACACAATTTTATGGGTCACCGTCTACCCACAAAGCCCCAAGTCAATCAAGCGGCCTCCTGCTTAACTGATTTAAATCATTCCAGATAAGGAGGGGGCTGTTTCCCACATATACAAACACGTTTCCCCCGCAAGGTTTGCCCTAATCTCCTCCCCAGAGAGCTGGTCGCATTCCTGCCCTCCAACTCACAGGCATACACACACAAACCCCAGACCTCTCCACTGCTGCTTATCAGCTGGCTAGGCAAGGGATGTCAGACGCTGCCCAGGCTCCAAGGATGCTCCAGCTCTGTCCTCCTCCCTCCCCCAGCCCACATTAGACAGCCTGGCTGGGTAGGGCCCGACCAGGCCCACAAGCCGCCAGCCCTAAGGCACTCGCCAGGAGTCAGCAGCTTTGTTCCAGGTGCCTGTTCACTTCTTTCATTAGGCTAATGGGATGCGGATGCATTACTCCATCTCACATGCTGCTAATGAAGCACTCAGGCCTGTGCGTTTGCATTAATGTGCGCAGCGCTGGCGCTGACGGGGGCAGAGTGGGGCGTCGAGTGCCGGGGCTGCATTTGGACAGCCTCCCCACCCCAACCCCGCCAACAAATCAACCCAGCCTTCTCCACAACTCCACCACACCCAGGACTGACCCCCTTCCCTTCAGGAAGGCACGGTCGGGTTGCACTGAGAAGGACAGACAAATCCGAATCTGCCCAGGGAGAATTCCACAGCACATTCCACCCCTCATTCAAACAGGGCCCTTTGCACTGGGCAGGCCCAGGAACAGAGCTGCTGGGAGGGAAGGGCAGCTACACCCTGCCCCTTGCTCTCCAGAAGGGAAGCCCCAGGAGCTGGATTCGAGGCGGGGAGGCGGGCAGGACAACTGCTCTTTCAGAACAAACCAGCCACTCTCTGCAATCCTGTTTCCACACAGGAAACAGAGCTACACCCCCCCACCCTGGCCGGCAATGCTGTGGTGATGGAACCGGAGGGCGCAACCTCCCAACTCGGCACACGGCACAGTGCAATGGCAGAAGCAGCAGGCGCCGGTCCCCCCGCCCCTCCCCCCGGCCCGTTCTGTCTCGACAGCCCTCTCCGTAATCCAAGGGCGCGCCACTCCTGACCCACCCTCTCTACAACAGGGCTTGCAAGTCTGCCTAGCACCTCCTCCTCCTCCTCACTCGGCAATACGCCCCACAGCCAGATGGCACCCGGGCTCCTTCTCCTGTCCTCCTCCAGCGCCCGTGCCCAGCCCCTCCTGCTGGCTAAGCAGCATCTGCAGAACACTGGCCAACCCTGCCTGCTTTTCAGTAAGGAGTTTGCCAATAGCATCGCCACTTGGCAGAAGTCAGGGAGTGGGAGATTTGCTGCCTGCATGTCACCAGAAGGCAGAGCCCAGACTCACAGATGACATTACCAGGACACTCCATCTTTCTTCCATTCGGGCAGGAACACTTGGATTTTCAAAAGATCTCCCAAAGCACATGTTTCTAGTCCTTAAGGTTAACAAGACCGTAGCATTCATCTGCCGTGTAAAGCAAAAGGTATTAAAGAGCACACAGGAGGCCTCTCCAAAAGGAGTACAGCTACTGCACCCCTCTCTTGTCCTTTGGTATAGTACCCATGTATGCATCTTTTGCAAAGTCACCTCACCCCTCAATTGCCCTGTGATGTTGGGTTGGTTATTCTGGAAGTTAGTTTATTCAACCCCTCCTCCAAAAGAGCTCAGACTATCTCCTATCACAGCTGTGTTCCATGAAAAAAAAGAGGAGGAGAAGGAAATCCAGTCCATATAACTGGGAGGGCGCCACAACTGCGGAGACATAGATACAGATATACAGATATAATACGAATCTGGATGAATTGTAATGACCCATTTCAAGCAGAGAATCTTGAAAGCTGAGCTATGGATGGAGCTGTAGCTCAGCAGTAGAGCCTCAGCTTGGTACAGAGAAGGTCTCAGGTTCAATACCTCTCCAGGAAGGGCAGGGATGGACTCCTGCTTGAAACCCTGGAGAGCTGCTGCCAGTCAGAGTAGACAATACTGAGCTAGATGGACCAATGGCCCGACTCAGTCTAAGGCAGCTTCCTACATTACTAAGCTCAGCTCGCTGAATTCACAAGTAGAAGCAGCCCTGCGAACACATGGAGACGGAAACACATTTCCTTCTATGCCACACGTCTTATGCTATGGCCAAGTCAAGGCCTTCTCTCTGAAATGACGCAGCAGTGCATGGAAAGCAAAAGAAAAGGAAGCAGAAGACCAGGGAGGGAGAGAAGCCAACACACTCCAGTGTGACCCCACTAATCCCCCTCCTCTCACAGAAGTCCACATGCATGCAGAGACCCAGCCAAGCTGCTCTTTCCACTCCTCAGAAGAGCATCGCCACCCCATTTCCCATGGCCTCCAGGAGTTGAGAGACCCAGGCCCCAGAAATTGGGGCTCAGGTTCCCACTGAGTCATGGCTTGCTTGCTAGAGCTCCCGCCTCAGCTCTCCGAGGGCCTCAGGAAGGCAAGTGACTCAGGAACTGGCATTCAAAAGCCTCCAGCAAACACATCAAGATGCCTGCCTCCAGGTCAACACAAAGAAGGGAGGGGAGGCAGCAAGCCTGTGGCTGCCCGAGGGGGGGTGCGGTCAGCTGCAACACCCACCCACAGATCAGAATGCTGCATGCTTCGGCTTTCCACCCCCCCAGGGACACACACACTTTTCTAGCCTGCTAATACACAGCCAGCTAAACCAAACCTGGCTGTGGCTGTGCAGAGCCAGGGCACACAAAAGCAAGAGCCTGGCACACTGAACACCCCTCCCACCGCCTGTGATTTGGGCACAAACTGGGGTGCTGCGTGCCACCCTTCCCGTCTCTTGCTCCAGCCAGCCAGGCAACTGGGTTCCTCCAGCCTCTCCCGCCTTCCTCAGCTAGCCAGGCTCTCCTCACCTCCCCCTCCCCCAGAAGAAAGGAAGAATAGAGTCTTCCCATTTGGTCTCAGGGGGCCGAGGGCACGGTGTGGGGCCCGGCCAAGACCAGGCATGCCTAGCAACACGGGGGACAGAGCAGAAGAGATTAGCAGGGAGGCAGCCTATCCCGCTGTCGCCCAACATCGGTGGAGGCCTCTCTCCAATGGGAAAGGCGTAGTGGTGCCAGTTTCCTCATACCAAGCAATGGGGGTGAACTTCTCCAAGGGGGTCCTTTCCTTCCTTGATGCCATGCTGCAGAACTGTGGGGCAAGGGGGAGGGGGCTGTGCCCCACTTTGCACTGGGCAGGGCAGAGCTGTGTTTGCAACAGCCACACAAGAGACAGCCCTGTTAGTCCCAGCCAGTGTTCCTTGCAACAGGGATTCACAGATGCTGATCCCACCCAGCTCCTTTGTCCATTACAGCTGGAAGTTATGGAAGATGTAGTCAACGACTGCTGGGAAACCTCTGTTACAGGAAACCCAACCAGGCTTCTAAAAATCAGCTTGCCAGTGGTAAGTGTATCCAACCTTCTGGCGAGCAGGACACCTGGGACTACATGGATCTCCTCCCCAGAGGTCTCACTTCCCTGATGTTGTTAGGAACATAGGAAGCTCCCTTCTTCCGAGGTCAGACCATTGGTCCAGCTAGCGCACTACTGTCTACACAGACTGGAAGTGGCTTCTCCAACATTGCAGACAGGAGTCTCTATCAGCCCCTGGCAGGGCACTTGGAACCTTCTGCATGCAAGCGCACAGGTGCTCTTCCCAGAGCGGGCCCATCCTCTAAGGCAGGCATCCCCAAACTGCAGCCCTCCAGATGTTGCTGAACTACAACTCCCAGCATCCCTAGAAACAATTTTTTGTGGCTGGGTATGCTGGAAGTTGTAGTTCAGCAACATCTGGAGGGCCGCAGTTTGGAGATGCCTGCTCTAAGGGATGGATGTAAGCATCTTACAGTGCTTACATTCAAATGCAACCAGGGCAGACCCTGCTTAGCAAAGGGGACAATTCATACTTGCTACCACAACACCAGCTCTCTTCCTCGTTGAGAAGGTAGCAGGAATCTTGTCTGAGGTGTAGGCGGGGACTCCCTCCTGTTTCTTATCATCTCCTTACCCCAGTACAAGTGACAGAAGAACGGCTTCTCTCTCAAACCCTGTGTGTGTGCCAGAAAAGGATCCAAGGGAAGGAATGGGATTGATGGTGAGACCGTGAGTACAAATAATGGCTGGCTAGTGATGCCTGCATTTGTGGATCCCGAGTCCCAAACATGTACAATCATCTATCCCCATACCCCACCACCCCCAGTTCATTGGCTCTACGTGTGGCGAGTCTACTGTCATCAGAAAATCAATGGACCTACTAATGGATATGCCTGTCAAGTGCACATCCCCTTTCCTTTCCCCTGCCCCAAAGATGGAGTGTGGTCTCTGCAGAGGTAACACTGCAATAGCAATCCCCTTGTATTTACAGAAAAGTACAACCAATGCTACTAAAATGCATGAGGACCTTTTGCAATTACATGTGCAATATATCCAACAGTGGATCTAAGAGTATCTTCCCTCCACATGTTAAAAGGGGAGGGTACCCGTGTATACTCCCTATACACACTATTAAAAAGTTAAGCTACTTCACCAAGAAAAGTCAAGTTCCTCCACAAGAATAAGTCATGCAAGAGATGCACATAACTCCACTTTACCTGCCAGCAACCTTTGGTTGTGGGGGTGGGGAAAAGAAGTTGTGGGTTGTGGATTTTTCCAAACTGCAGCATACTGGGTGAGGAGGAAAGAATGCGAGGTCCCCAAATTAGGGCTGAAGGCACTGCACCCATTAGCCCCATATTTCTTGACAGTCTACTTGGGGGAAAGAACAGTAAGCACTTTGGGCAGGGGGCCATCGCTCAATGGCAGAGCATCTGTTTTGCATGCAGCAGGTCCCAGGTCAAATCCCCAACAGCCTCTCCAGGCAGGGTTGGGAGAGCCTCCTGCTTGGGTATCTTGAAGGGCTGCTGCCAGTCAGTGTAGACCAGGGCTGCACAACTTAGGCATCCAGCTGTTTTTGGACTACAGCTCCCATAATCCCCAGCCACGGTGGCCAATAGGCAGGGATTATACAAGTTGTAGGCCAACCTCTGTAGGAGGGCTGAAGTTGTGCAGCCCCGGTATTCAACACAATGAAAAGGAGTCGGGTAGGAAGCAAGAGGAAGAAAACATAGAAATATTTAATGAGGGAATCTTTAAGCAACACACATTAGGAAAGGATAGAGTCCACGATTCAGTCCTCCATGGGTGGTGGATGAAGAAGCAGGGGCTCTTTTGGACCAGTCTGCTGTTACACAGTTCTGGGCTGGGATCCTGCAGTAGGTCTTCACCTCTCTCACTCCCCGGGAGCACACACCACTGTTGAATCAACTTTGCATGAGGGCAGAGGGCTCCTGCTCTCTCGGGATGGTTCTTTTTTCCAGGACCTCTTTTCCTCCAGCCTTCAACCCTCCCACCTCACAATCTCTCCCTCAGAATCTTCCTAACAGCAGTTCCCCTGGGGCCAAAAAGGGGCGTGCGCCAGGCATCCAACAGTGGGCAGTACTCACACATCTGCACAATCTCTAGCTTTGTATAATTCATTCTGCTCTGGTACTCATGAGGAGGGGCAGGGAATGATGCACAGCACAGAAGGCAAGCAACACTCACACACTCTGATGGATCATTAGCATCCAGGGACCAGAAGACTGTAGAATCAAAGGGGCAGCTTCTCTGGACTGACTAGCATCTTTTCCATCAGCCAGTCCAAGTCCAACCAATTTCCAAACACAAATCCAACTAATATATTGCCGTATGTTGACTATTTAAACCAGGGGTTCCCAACCGGTGGTACTCCAGATGTTGCTAAACTTCAGGCCTCCAGCTGATTATGGACTACAACTTCCATCATCCCCACCCATAGTGCCCAATAGTGAGGTATGATGGGAATTGCAGTCCAATATCTGCAGGAGGGTCAAAATTGTGCAGCCCTGAGATAGGATATAAATTTGTTAAGCAATACAGTATGTACACAGGACGCTGCCATACACAGAGTCAGAACCTTGGTCCATCTAGCACAGTATTGTCTATTCCAACTGGCACAGGCTCTCCAAGGTTTCAGATAGGAGTCTTTCCTAGCCCTTTCCCACGAACAATCAAACACATTTCAACCTACCCCAGATTATCTAGCAAGCTGAAATCTGTGCCCACCGACACATCTGGCACTTTTTCTGTGCTCCTATGGCACTGCCATGCTTGCAGATCCTTTGCAATATGGCCCATGAGGCCACCCAGTGCATCAAATGGGGCTTCACGCCACCCTTGCATATGCTACAGCACACAAGAGGCAAGGATCCCCAAGGCACCATCCACTCTCCCAGCGAAATCCAAGGTGGGTACACAAAACCTCTAAGAGCCTGCATGTGAAGGAGAGCAAAGGTGGTGGCGGAGGGAACAAGGAATGCGTGCGCATGTGTGTATCTGGGTTTGTCACAGATTGCTGAGCAAGTTAATCTCAGACTCCCTGACACGTGGAACAAAATCACGATCCCGTAATGGAATTCATTCGTCTTCCTGTCCAGAGAGAGGACAACCTCAGCACAGTATGCCAGCACCGAGGAAAATAAAACAGCGGGACAAGGGTTTAGTGCAAGGCGACAGGCGCTGTGCAGAGCCCAGAGGGAGGAGAGGTGCCAGGATTTGACTGGCCCTCCTTCCTGTCCCACTTCACCACGCCTAAGCCAGGGAGTGCGGACAAGGCATGGGGGCATTGACTGTCAGCCTGAGCAGGGACTGAGCAGCCTGAGCAATGTCAGCTTTGACTGTCAGCCTGAGGAAAACCTGCAGAACTCTGGTGGTGTCTCTCCAGAGCACCCACAGACCATGGGAATAATGGCCTTGCCTAGGACTGAGCTCCCATCTCAAGACCTGGAAGAGCTTCTTGTTTACGAGAGCATTAACCCAAGCGAGTTCAGGCCATTTCACACATTACCCAACAACAAGCCTGGGCATACAACCAAAAAGGAGTCACTGGTGCTCCACAAGAGACACCTGTCCAAACACCTGATTTCTCGCACTCGCATTTCATGGAGATGTGCACCCAATAAGTACTGTGAAGCCCGGGGCTACACAATTTTGGCCCGCCAGCTATTGTTGGGCTACAGCTCCCATAATCCCCAGCCACAATCACCAATAGTCAGGGATGATGGGAGTTATAGTCCAACAGTAACTGGAGGAGCCCCTCACTGACATCTACAGACCAGTCCAGATGCTGTTGGACTACTGTTCCCATCATCTCTGACTTCTGGCCAGTGTGGTTGGGGGCGACAGGAATTGTAGTCCAACAGCAGCTGAAGGGCCAAAGGTGTGCAGCCCTAGAGTAGCCCTTAATCACCATCTGCAGACCCAGCCCTCCAGCTGTTAGAGCACAATTATCAATGCCAGCTGCAGGGGCCTTTGTCTAGGGATTATAGGAGTTGTAGTCAACATCTGTGAATCCCTGTTCCAGAGGACACAGCCGGAGGACCAAAGCTGTGCCGCCCTGGAGCAGTCTCTGATCACAATCCACAGACCCATCTGATAAAGTGCGCCTAAAAGGATACAGCACCATAAAGTATCTCTCTGTTCACCTAACTCAGGACTGTCTCCTTAGTACTGCCCAGCCGATTCAAAGCAAGGTGCATTATGGGAGATGTGGCCTTCGGTGTACCTTTCAACTGGTTCTCCCTGCAATCTAGATCCAAGCAGCCTGTTTGCAGCATTTTCCTAGGCACAAACCTGGGTGCACATAGCCGAGCCTTGCTCACCTCATCCAGTGAGAAGCCAACCACTGGCTTTGAACACAACAGGAAACGCACAAGGGCAGTGGAGACAGGACAGGAACAGCATGAAGATTACTAGCAGCTTGGGCCCAAAATACCCCGGAGATCATCTTCTTCCTTATGTCCCCAGAGGATCACCAAGATAAACTAAGAATGCCCTTTTGAGCTTGCCATCCATGCACCAGGTCCAGGGAAGCATCCTTTGGGGCAGTTCCTCCACTAGAGACCTCCCTATCCCTGCAGCCTCACTGACCCCTCACAGCCCTATTTTAAAGGCTTTTCTTCTTCTCGAGGTGGCCAGGGCTAAGCCAACACAGGGTAGCTTTAGCATTTGCTCATTTGAAAAGGATTAGAACACAAGTGTTTTAATCTATCGTCCTTCCTCCTGAGCTCTGGAGGAGAGGGTAACCAGATGCAATAGCGGAGAGGAGACAACCTCCAGAAAATGTGCAGAAGCAGGAATTTGGGCAGATGCGAGTTTGTCTTGCCCGCTACAGCATTCTGACATGACAAGCTACACCTGTCCAAATCGCCCACCCCCCACCCCCGCTTTATGCCATCATTAAAAGGCCTGCCCTCGATTGCATGCAGTCACCCTAGGCAGTATTTCACGGCTTCGGACTGCCCAAATGTGGTCATACAGACAAGGCCTTAAATGGCAAACAAGAAACGAAGAGGAACAAGACGAGGGAAGGACAGTGGTGGCAATGGGATGCCCAGTAAGAACCCCCATGTGATAGCACTGATAGAAGCCCAAGAAGAGAGGAAGCTGCCTTACACAGAGCCAGACCCTTGGTCCATCTAGCTCAGTACTGACTACACTGATTGGCAGCAACTCTCCAAGGTAGGGGTCTCTCCCAGCCCTACCTGGCAATGCCAGGGATTGAATCTGGGACCTTGTGCATGCAACCAGATGCTCTTCCACTGAGCTATGACCCAATCCCCTTAGGGCAGGGGTGTCCATGTGTGGTCTTCCAGCTGTTTTTGGCCTATAACCATCACCCCTGGCTACTGGCCACTGTGCCTGCGCATGATGGGAGTTGCAGGCCACAAACACATGACATCCCCACCCTCAGGTGAACAGGTGCTCCCAAAAGCAGCCTACAAAGAAAAGTGTGATATTTAAAAAGAAAAGGGGGTGGAGGGGGGAGGGGTAAGAAGGAAATATGTGAACATACAATACATACTATTTTAAACCATTTAAAGATGGACGAGATTTTAAAAAAATAAGCAAGATAAGCCATTAGCATCAATAGCCAGGAAAAGCTTCTGCAGATTCAAAAACCAGCAGAAGAACAACATGAAAGTGGCTAAAAGCAGGTCTACCTTGAGAAGGGAGTCCCAAAATAGGGATGCCACAACAGAAAAGGTCCCAAGTCTCATCCAAACACACTTCTAAGGCAGAAACACCATGGAAGGAGACCATGCTTTCTGAGCCAAGGGCATGGAGAGAAATAAATGAGTGAGGAGGACTGTAGCTCCGTTGAAGAGCATCTGCTCTGCATGCAGAAGGCCCCAGGTTCAATCCCTGGCAGCAGCTTCATGGAGGGTTGGGAAAGACCCATCTGAAACCTGGTAGAGCTGCTGCCAGTCAGTGTAAAATGTATTGAGCTGGATGGACCAGTGGTCTGAATAAGGCAGCTTCCTATGCAATATAGATGAGAATGTGCCGAGTAGCACGGGGCAATTTAAAGATCTGACTTTTACTGTCATTAAGGCAGCATTTTCACACAAAGCCCATACATGTGCATGGAGGCTGGGGAGAATCCCAAGCAACACCAGGATCGGGAACAGTATTCCCTCTAAGGCGTGTGCATGTGCATACGCACACACGTTATTTTAATGTCCGCTCAGTTAATTTTAGATTCTGCTCAGGCTGAATAAAGAAAACCTCATTTTGACTGCATGTGCGCACACACTGCCTTGGTACTGCTGCCCCAGAATAAAACTAATTCCACATACAGATGAAAAAAGTTAGAGGGAACATTGATCGTGAAAGGGCTTTAATGGCAGCTGCCAATGCCACCTTCTTTATGAGTGCCCTCCAAGGCACCTTTAAGAACATAGGAAGTTGCCTTCTACCAAGTCAAACCACTGGTCCATCTAGCTCACTATTGTCTACACTGACTGGCAGCAGCTTCTCTGAGCTTACAGGCAGGGGTCTTTAACAGTCCTACCTGGAGATGCTGCCAGGGACTGAACTGAGGACCTTCTGCCTGTGAAACAGATGCTCTACCCCTGAGCTATGGCCCCATCCCCTAAGGCGAATAACTTCCACCACTCACGTGCAGTCACCCATCCAAATGCAAACCAGGGCAATCCCTGCTTAGCAAGGGGACAATTCATGCTCGCTACCACAAGAGCAGTTGTCCTCCCTAAGTCTTCCAAGTCTTACAGATGTTGCTCCTACAAATAACATGCCAGGTTCCTTCCCGCACCCTCCAGCGCTCAAAAAGAGGTCCAAGGTGAACACTTAGTGCCTGAAAGACAAGTTACTGTTGGAAGGAGAGGGGTTTTTTTCCCACCCAACAGCCCACGGTTGTGTCTAGAGCACAGACATATCACCCACAGGCTTTTACAGGGAGATCTCCCTTATCACTCAGCTGCTGCAATATCCACACAAAAATGGGGACAGAGATGCAGATGCTGACCAGTTCGTTTCCCCACAGCATGGATAATAAAAGGATGGCCTTGAGGCACAGGCACAGCTTGAGAAAGAGTACTAAGGATGGGGGACCAAGCTTCTGCCCAGTACATAAAGACCCTTTCATGGAGGTAGAGACTGCAGCCACTCAGCACAGAGATCATTCCAGAGAGGAGAGCAACCAAGCTGTGTTGCTAAACAGGGTATTTTGCCAAATAGTGTGCAGAGAACTGGCAGACGGGACACCTGAGTTCTGTGCCCCCATTTTGGAAATCAGGTGTTTGATTAATCAATTCTAAACCTTTTTGCACCTCTGGATTCCTCGAGATCCTCAAGCACCACCCATGGACCCCACCCCACTTATATTCTTCCATAAGGTCCCAGTAAAAATTGGTGGGAGGAAAAGGTACTTGGAACAGCTAATTCCACATGTTCTCTCTCCACTGAAGGTGAAACTAAAATACAAGAAAAATAAAGGACATGTCATATTTGATTTAAGTGATATTTTTGGGGAGCTAGCTTTAAGCTAGCTATATTTAATTTTCCATCGGCCACTTGGACCCTGGGTTAAGAGCCGCTGGGGATGGGGCCTGTAGCTCAGTGATAGAGCCTCTGCTTTCCATGCAGAAGGTCCCAGGCGCAATCCCTGCTAACCCCAGGGAAAGACTCCTGCCTGGAACCTTGGAGAGCCGCTACCTGTCAGTGGCTAGATGGACCGATGGTCAGACTCCATATAAAGGCAGCTTCCTATGTAATCAGAGTTAATGGTTACAGCCTATTACTTGATTGTGCAGCCTTCACTTCCACCAGTTTATTTGTCAAAAGGGATCTGCTCAAGCATTGGTTGACATGTTCAGGGGCAATCCCAGACCTTGGAGGCACTAGAGCAGGGGTAGGCAATGTGCAGCACTCCAGATGTTGCTGAACTACAACTCCCATCAAACTCAGACACAATTTAGTAGAGCTGGGGATGATGGGCATTGTAGTTACATAGGAACACCGGGAGCTGCCATATATTGAGTCAGACCATTGATCCACCAAGCTCAGTATTGTCTACACAGACTGCCAGCTGCTTCACCAAGGTTGCAGGCAGGAGTCTCTCTCAGCCCTACCTTGGAGATAACCGGAAGAGAACCTGGAACCTTCTGCATGCAGATGCTCTTCCCAGAGCGGCCCCATCCCCTAAGGGGAATATCTTACAGTGCTCACATGTGGTCTCCCATTCAAATATAAAACCAGGCTGGACCCTGCTTAGCAAAGGGGACAATTCATGCTTGCTACCACAAGATCAGTTCCTACCCCAGACTACTGAGTACAGTTCCCCTTCCCCATAATGAATGATCACAGCAAGCTCTCACACAACAGAGAGGAGAGGGAAAGGTTTCCAGGACAGGGTAGGGCAATTCACGTGATCAGCAGTAGGAGAAGCCTCCCAACTTAATTTAGAAGCTGTGCCCATGTTTCCATTTGCCGACCATGTGTCAGTTAAAAACAAAGCTGGAGAATGGGAGCCTGACCATGAGCCAATCCCCAGCAGGGCAGAACTATTTTCCTTCCTCCCTCATTCTGAATCTGGGGATGGACTCTGAGTCTGAACAGGGCCTGCTCGTCCAACCCAGCTGGGGCTTAGCTCAAGATCAAGTGCCCAGCCTCCAACATTGTTTTTATCTGATACTCAGCAAATGAGAACAGGCACAGCTCTTGAATTAAGGTGGGAAGTTTCTCCTACTTTCATAGTGATTGGGTGAGCTGCCCTAGTGCATTTCTGTCCTGGCACTTCTCGTTTAAGCTAGCCACTGCCTCCCATCTCAACTTTGCCTCTACACAACAGGACACAGAACCTCCCACTAGAGAAAATGAGGAGCAGCATTTTGGGCTGGCAGTCAAGACAGGTGCAAGCAAGGCTTTCGACCCCAAGGAGAGCTCTGGTGGGGAGTCACGCCATGTCCCTGATTGACAGAAATTAAATGGATAGAACTTTCCTCTCATTCTCCCCACCTCCAACCTCAAGCAACGGCTCCAAGAGGCGACTCTGCTCTCCTGCAAGCACTCCCTGCCTCTCGCCAGCATCTTAATTATATTAATAATAAAAGTCGCTTGCATGAAAACAGGAGATTTGTTGCTTAGGAGCTCATCTACTCCCGCTGCTTATTCCCCACTTTAAACTGTAATCCGCTGCTGGGGACACTACAATTAGCCTCCGCAGAGATGGTCGCAGTGTCACAGCGGATTAGGACTTCAGCTGGGTACTAAGCAGGAGTCCACGGATGAAGCACTAAGTAACTGCCATCCTGCTTTCAAGCAAGAATCGGCAGCAACCCCTGAAAACAAGAGTGGGGGGGATGAAATCTCTCATTTTGCAACCCCCTGGCTACTGTCCAGACAAAAGGCCTTGAACCACAGCCCTGGAACGGCTCCTCCATACAAGACATCTCTCAGGCTCCAGAGTCCCCCTCTGAAATTTCCAGACAGTTGCCAGGCTTGGACAGGTTAAACTGGTCATGCCTCCCTCACCCCACCCTTGTAAACCTGTCCTCAACACACCAACCACCCTCCAGGACCCAAATCTGTTTTGCATAGCAATACTTGCAAAACACCAGAAGCGGGGTTGGGGGGGGTGGAATGTGCAGGGTGGGGGGGAGACTGGACGCAAGGCAGGACTTCTCACCCACCCCCTCCACAGACAGTTCCTTCACTATCCAGGCATAGGAGCCAGCCCACGCTGCCGCACTTCATTAGCGTTGCAGGGTTCAAAGGATAGCAGCAAGTCCGGTTTGGCGAGAGACTCAAAACAAGGTTGGTTGGATATGGGGCGGGGGGCGGGGACCTCCGATTAAGTCTTATCACCCTCATTCCTCCAGTCTTCCCCTCCGGCTCCTTCTCAAGAGGCACATTCCCGGTACCACCCAGGCTCCTTCCATCCCCAATCAGCCATAAAGCTGCTGCAGCAAGGTCTGCATCCTCCATCCTCACCCCGCCTCCCTCCCCATCCATCAGCCGCCACGAGGTTAATTCCAGCGCCACCAGGTTATTCTCCCCTCAGTGCTTCTGACTCACTAATGATGTGCAAGAGACAAGAGAGAGGCTGTGAAAAAGCATACACAATACACATCTCACACTCACACACTCCTCTGCCAACTGTGGCCTGGTGTTTCCAGGTATTTCCATCCATCTCCAGGTGACTATTGAAAACCATCCTGGAGATTTTAAAAGCTTCGTGTTGTGAAAAATATGGGTGGTGGTGGGGAGAATCTTTGGGGCAGGTGAACCTCCAGGAATAGCTATAGTCACAAATGGCAACTCTATCTCTCTCACACACACATACACTCTCCCTGCTGACCCACAAACACACACACACACACGTGCACCCACAAAAACACAAACATCATCTCCGGCCTCCGGATACACCTGTGCAGGCAGGGGGAGTTATTAACTCCCTGCCCGCCAGAATAAATGCAGCAGCAGGGTAAAGGGCAGTGATCTTTGCTATTTTTCAAGTGGGGGGCTCTTTGGCAAAAAGCCTCCCATGTGAGAGCCATTCCCCACTGTGCTGAGCTCCACACAGTACGGTGCTTTAGTGCTGGGAGGGCCATTTAATGACCTTGGGGAAGTGTTGGGAAGGGCCAAGCTTCCCAGCACCGTCCTCGCCTTCCAAGATGGTGCAAGAGCTCAGGACGGCTCCGTTTCCCTCGAAAGAGCCTCACTGCAGCTGGGAGCGCTGCAGGGTGGGAAGGGTCACCTCCACGTGGCGCCCGGGGGACTGTGCAGAGTATTCTGCTTCGGCTGAAGCTTCACACAGGCCCAGTAAACAATTAGGCAGGGTGCCACACTTTGGGTGGAAAGGAGCGGCCATTGGCGCCTAGGCCTTGCAATGAAGAACACTGGTCTATACGGCAAAGGAAGGAGAACAGGGCAGAAACCTCCTTGCAGCGCTGAAGAATATAAGGAAGCCAGGCAGAGAGCACACGTGCGCAGAGGCGAGAGTGTGATTGCCCAGCCAAGCTCTCGTCCCCATGAGGTTTACGCCGACCAAGCAAGCAGTCTGTGGCTAACACACACTCTGCTCACAAGCCCTGCAGGAAAGTCCCACCACATAAGCCTGGTGCCTAGGGGGTCAAAGCCACCGCCGCGAGCAGCATGGCAACCACGCTCTGTGCATCCCACCCCTAAATCTCAGAAGATGCCAAGGCAGCTCATTAGAGTCGTCTCCAGAAGGCTGCAGTGAAACGGGAAAGGGCCTACCTGAGGGACTTCTTCCTTGCAATGCCATCTCCCTGCAAACACATCATTTCTCTGCCCAAGGGCTTCTCCCACTACTCAGAGAGGTGGTGGCATCTGTCCCACTCAAGCGGATCCTGTGCTATACTCTACAATAGTTATACTCTCAAATTTGCATAGGGGGAAGCAGGGATGAGGCATGGTACAGAGAAGAAGTGTATTTCTGTACCTGCATCCATCGTAACATGAATGACCGTACCTGTATACACTGTACACTCGTCGTACAAGTCCTGAACATAACATGTGAATGGGCCTAATGTGAGACTAGGGCTACAAGGTGCCACAACAGAGAGCATTCACAGTCACTCGGAGTTGTGTAGCAGCAAGTTGGCAGAGCATCCCAGCAGGCGGCTAAGAAAGGGCGAGTATGATTTAGTGGGAGGACGTTCTATCCCACAACCAGAATGGAAGTGCAGGCCCTGAGTTTGCAACCTGGGAAATATAAAAACCTCCCCATTTCCCTCTCGCCTGCTACACAAGGCTTTGCTGCAGAGCAGAAGGGCACCCTCAGGCCCTCTTCTCCAGGAGAACGCTGCTGCTCTCCTCCCACCACTGAGCCCGAGCCAGGCCCCCTCCGATACGGCTCGGCTCGGATCATTAGAGGTCAGGAAGTTGCCATGAATCCGCAAAGGACAGGGCAAGGAGAATTTCTCTCACCCTGCCCCCCCCTGCTCCAGCACGTTCAATCTCCCCCACATGCTGCTTAAGCTGACACAGACATTCCACACAAAATCCCCTTTGATCGCCAGAAATGCCTGCCCAGAGCTACAATCTGACCTGCCTGCCAGCCATTATCGCTTCTTTTCAAGAGGGGGCGAGAGAAGAAAAAAGAGAGAGACAGCCCTGTCCCTCCGCAGGGGGAGAAACTGGTTCTTCCAGCTTTAGATTTCTGTTGTCACTTTGACCAAAAAACCAGAAGGCTAGGCCAACTCCTGCTCCAAAAGCAGCGAGCCATATGCCAAGCAAGATGGCTGCCTTCACCTAGCAACCACTCCCATTCACGATGGAACCTTCTGAGGAGATAACAACTGAAGGCCAAGTGCGGGCTGGGAATAGCCAAGCGTGCTAATTAGGAGTGCAAAGTGTGTGTGTGTGTGTGTGTGGGTGGGTGGGGGGTGGCTGGAAAAATGAGAAATACTTTAAGAAGGGCTGCATTAACCATTTGCTGGCTCCTAGCCCCATGGAAGTCAATGGCCAAGGGGCTAGCTATGTATTCAGAGAGCTCACTGCTATTTGCTAGCATTTCTTCTGCCCCATTAATCCTCGTGACTGCTCAGCGACACTTGTTCCCATTTTTTAGACAGCTGAGAAACTGGGCGGGTTCAGACATAACACTATACCAGGGATTAATTCATGGTTCATGAATCCTTGGCTCCTGCTAGAGAAGTTAGCTGCTGCCATTCCTGTTTGAAAACGCAGTGTAGATTTTGTTGCATCTGAACTTGGCAAATCGCTGTTTGCTTTAACCACAGTTTGTGAACTAGCCGGGATATTAATGATTTCCCAGGGTTGAATGTAACAGCAAACCCCACTCTGTTCTAAATCAGCAACGGAAGCTGCAAGTTCTCTACCCTCACACACAAGGGGGAAGCGTGCAAACCTCAGGCTCACACTAGTAACACTAAACCATGGTTTAGCATGACATCTGAACCTGGTCACTGAGAGTGGCTAGAGGTAAACCTCCATGGTTAACCTGGAATTTGAGCCAATGTCCACATACTATTCAAGGGACCTCTCTAAGTTTAATTATACCTGTCAAGAGTCTAATCAGCAAGTTGCGGTAAGGTAGGTACTCTAATAGGGCCCTCTGCTTTAAACCAGTTTCATGATATGCAGTACTTCACCAGGTGCAGGAAAGAGAATTGGTCGTGCAGTAGCAAGCATGAATTGTCCCCTTTGCCAAGCAGTGTCTGCCCTTGTTTGCATTTGGATGGGTGAGCACTTTATGCTGTAAGATATTCCCCTTATGGGATGGGGCTGTAGCTCAATGGTAGAGCATCTGCTTGAATCCCTGGCATCTCCAGAGAGGGCTAGGAAAGACCCCTGCCAGAAACCTTGGAGAGCTGCTGCCAGTCAATACGAAGCCTAACCTACTTCACAGGGTTGTTGTGAAAGAGAAACTCAAGTATGTAGTACACCGCTCTGGGCTCCTTGGAGGAAGAGCGGGATATAAATGTGAATATATTACATTTGGTGTATGTATGTATACACACACACACACACACACACACACCCACCCCAAGAGTCTGATTTGGAATAAGGTAGATTCCTATGTAGTCTCCCTTTGCTGCAGCACGCCAGTAACTGCTGCACCGTTTAGAGTTCTGCCTGTGGTAAGCATCCTGCCAGAGAACAAAAAGATAGCAACCATGAAGTGAGAAGTACAACTAATTTCTCCAAGGAACACCTTGCAGCTTCTCCCCTCCCTCCACCCCCCCAACACACTCTCTCTCTCTCTCTCTCTCACACACACACACACACACACACACACACACACACACACACACACACACGTAAGTGTGTACGTGCGACAATCAGCCCATAAGGAGCTTTGCAGCCCTCTGTGACCTTCCGCTTCTCACACCTGCTCCTTAGGGCCCACATTTGTGCTTCTCTAAACCAAACCATATGGCACCTCAGAGATGCCCTTGAATGAAGGTGCCAGGGTTACAGTATGTATAGGGCCTAGAGTTGAATGCATCTGGCAACAGGGAGTGAGACTGTCCAAGATGCAGAAACACGGGAACAAACTCCTATAGTTCGTTACTCATCCTCATTTGAATGTGGCTGCAGTCAGGCACACCTTGCGGGGGGATGAGCAATTTTTTTTTGAATTAAATTTCTTATGTTAGCAACAAATTGCCTTTTTAAAATTACACCAACAACTAAAAAGACATAAGGATTAAAAGTAGTCTTTGCTTTTTAATGTAATTATGATAGCATTCTGCGTTTTATATAACTTCTAGTATTACACTGCAGATCCACCTTAAGTGACGTAGCAGGGAAATGCTTGACTAAAAAGCAGGAGGTTGCCGGTTCGAATCCCCACTGCCACTATATTGGGCAGCAGCGATATAGGAAGATGCTGAAGGGCATCATCTCATACTGTGAGGGAGGAGGCAATGGTAAACCCCTCCTGTAATCTACCAAAAGAAAACCACAGGGCTCCGTGGGTGCCAGGAGTCGAAATCAAATGACTGCATACTTTACCTTATTACATTGCATACTCTATTCCTAAACAGAAATCTATTGTGGCTGGGGATGATGGGAGTTGTAGTTTAACAATAGCTGGAGAGCCAAGGTTGCCTATCCCTGTTCTAAAATGTATACAGTATTGTGGCATTGTGGACATGATAGTGGATAATACTGTTTCCTATGTGTTTGTTTGGTCTTGGTGCGGGGATTGAAAAATAGATTTAGAAGAACAGAAGGTGGGACCTGGTTCTCCTCAACACCCAGCTCTGTGCCTGCTGTCAGAAGATGCCCACCTCTACAACAAATTTAGACTATTTAACATCACTACTATTTGTGTGGCTGTCCTAGGTGGAAGGATACCAGCTGAGAGTTGTGAGGCTTGTCACTGTTCATTAAAGTTGCCAGCAGGAGGTGGGGGAGGAGTAAAAAGGCATGGAATCCTTCCGCTCAGCACTCATGCCGCAGCAGCTTAAAATGCCTCTCCCTTTGATGGCATCTGATGGGAGTAGGAGGGGGAAAGCAACAAGAGGTTGAAAAAAGGAAGAAGGAGAAGTTATTTCCAGAAGTTGCCTTCATTTGAGCTGGTTTTTTGGAAGAGGCAGGGGTGGGGAGATGAAATTTCCTTCCCTAAAGGGTCTCTCCTTTCATTCACAATAAGGGTTACCCTAAGGAGCCAGGGGGCTGCCAAAGGAGGCAGTTCGAGTGGCTCTGCTTTCTCCTGCCCCACCTGAGAGCCATGCTGCCTGCAGGCTCAGGCCAGCTATTTGTCAGGTTCCGCACAGCTCTACCTAACAAATGGCCAGCCTACAGGTGGGACCATGGTTCTTAGGTGGGGCAGGAGAAAAAGGAGTGGCCCAAACTGCCTTCTTTGGCACCCTCCTGGCTTCTTAGGATGAGTCACTACTGGTCACCCAGTCTGTATTTCCAGGGAAAGTGGTTGTCCCATCCGGCACGCCATTTCCCCTGTAATCTGGCTCCGTAGCCCCCACACACTGCTGGTGGTTTGAGGGAGACACATTTCCTCTTCTTGCAGGGAGCCGCTGTCTGCTCCGCCAAGAACACTGAATGGACATGTGAGAAAGGGTTGAGGGGGAGTGGCTGTGTGGGCAGGGGCGTATCTAGGGTAGGGCAGGCAGGGCACTTGCCCTGGGCGCCACTTGAAGGGGGGCGCCATTTTTAAAAATTAAAAAAAAATTAAAATGGCCACCGAAAACAAAATGGCCACTGTGCATGCTCAAATGGCCTCTGTGAGGCCCTAGGCCATGCCAGGCCTCACAGAGGCCATTTGAGCATGCATGGCAGCCATTTTGTTTTCAGCAGCCATATATATATATATATATATATATATATATATATATATACACACACCACACATGCTCAAATGGTCCCTGCAAAGCCCTAGAGGCCAGCGAGGGGAGGGGGAACCTTTGCAGACCCACCCCACAGCCTTTAGGAAGCCCCAGAAGGGGCTACAGCTATTTTTTAAAAATTTAATATAATATGTCACTGTACACATATTCAGTTTGGCACTATGTACAGAGAATCAGGGCTTGTGAATAATGAGCTGAAGCTTATGAGCTAGGATTGTATCATTTGCTCTTACTTTGCTTCTTTTGATAAGTGAGTTAAATGTGATGTCTTAATAATATGGCTATTAATGGTGAGTTTGTTTTTGAATCAGTGTGAAATCCTTAGTATTAAGGCCCACTGGGAGTTTCTTGCTCTCTTTCTCTTATTTGAACTGTCTTTCTGAAATACGAGAATATATTCCAAGCAGTGACACAGTTTACTCTGCATATCCTTTAATTATTTTCAGAGTATCTGGGAAAAGTCAAATTCTCCATTTATGTTTTAAATGTATGTAATAGTGATGCTACAATGCATAGTAGAGAATTAGACATTAGTTTTCCAAGTACACCTCCACATAGTATATGGGTATTTTATGAGACCCAGCATACTGAAATTTATAGTTTTCCAGCATTTTTTGGTCTGGCTACGTCCACAGCTAAATTGGCTAAATTTTGAAATATTAAAAGATTAACAAGCTTGACTTGTATTTTTCAGCTGATATTATGGTAAAGTTATCTGAAAGATAGGTGCTGGATGTTTGGACAGGGGGCGCAATTTCAGTGCTTGCCCTAGGCGCTATTTTCCCTAGATATGCCTCTGTGTGCAGGAGCGGGGCCTCTCTTTTCCAGGTGGCCTCCCCTTCTGTGGCAGGCCATCCTCTAATCCAGAATGCAATCGCAGCTACCTGAGCGCAGGTTCTCCTCTGCCAGGGGCTTCAACCAGCAGAGCTTAGATGGGAGCTGTCTCTGCCTGCGCTTCATGGGTCCCTGGGAAGTGGTGATGGATCTGGCCTGAGCAGGCTGGGTCCCGCCCCAAGACATACACCTCCAACTTGTGTCCCATATTCAGGGAATAGGATGTTGGCAACCCTACATACAGCCAAAGCGACTTGCCCAAGAAAAATACTGCAGAGCTCTATACTATACTATACTATACTATACTATACTATACTATACTATACTATAGAGACGGAGCTACAATGCAGACTCTGCTCTCTGCCCTACTGAAGGGTCTGTAAGGATTTTACAAACCACTAGGAATAAAAGGTCGATGCCAACATAATGGATGTTGCCAGTGTATTTGTGGCTATTAGTGGTAGGGTGGACCAATATAAATAATGAATCATAGTGCTAGAGTGGGAAGAGGAAATACCAAGTTAAACCCAGGTATCTCGTTTTGAAATTCATGTATTTCCAGAACAATGCTGTATACTACATATGAAGCTGCTTTCTAGTTCTACAGAGCCTGACCATTGGTAAAGGTAGTTCAGTGTTGTCTACACTAAAGTTATGTCGACTCCTGGCGATCACAGAGCCCTGTGGTTGTCTTCGGTAGAATACAGGAGGGGTTTGCCATTGCCTCCTTCCATGCAGTGTGAGATGATACCTTTCAGCATCTTCCTATATCACTGCTGCCTGATATAGGTGTTTCCCATAGTCTGGGAAACATACCAGTGGGGATTCAAACTAGCAACCTCTTGCTCCCTAGGCTACACTACACTCCCACTAACTGAGCAAAGAGGCACTTTTTAAAAGTAGTAATTCTCTTATATTTAGCTGGGGGAGAGCAACTGGTCCTATCTAGCCCCAGTACAGCATCTCTCCAGAGTCTACCTAATGCTTCTTTTTAGATTGTGAGCCCTTTGGGGACAGGGAAATATCTTATTTCTTTTTCTATGTAAACCACTTCAAGAACGTTTTTGTTGAAAAGCAGTAAATAAATATTCATAACTGCAAAAAATGTGCAAAATAACTGCTGTTTGGTTAGTAGGATCACCAAATTCACAGTTTGGTAACTGAACACACACCGCAGAGCTCAGATAGTGTGAGGGCATAAAATAGAACAAGATTGCCTTTATGGGCTCAGTGGAACGTCGTGGAGAAGTCCTGGGTGGCACCTCTAAGAACCCAGAACTTGTAATTACTGTGATTAAAAATGGCCCTGAGCCATTTTTGGAAGGGCGGTATATAAGATCCAGTGGAAAACAGCCTTTGACTAGCACTGGTTCAGACTTATAATAACATCAAACTACAATCTTGCTGTTAGAAGAATGAGCTTTTGACAATACCTTCCCTCTTCTCTTCATGCATAGTGGTTCCTTCCCCGCTTTCCTCTAACTCAAACCAGTTTCTAATTTCATCCAGACCACAGTTGGCACTTGCCCTGCAAACCAAGGTTGTAAACCAAAGTTTGATCCTGGTTTCCACTTGCCGCTTGTAGGTCAAGTACAAGCCATAGTTTGTTGTTCAGACAGTATGGTTTCCTGCAAGCCAGTAAGGGTAGGAGAGGATAGTCATGTGAAAAGGCATGAGAAGCCCAAGATGCCTTCAAAAGCCCATTACTGTAAATGTTGCCACTCTTTATGACTGTAGCTATCAGCAAATTTTAAAGTTGGATTCTATATACCCACTGGCAAGAGAAATCTACTCTAAGGCCATATTTTTACAAAACCCTCAAATATTATAGTGTTAAAATGTGCAAAATATGACGGTCACAGATTCAGAATTTTTGGACATAATTTCTGATTCTGTTGCTGATGTATTTTGCACATTTCAGACACAAACTGCAATATTTAAGGGTTTTATAAAAATATGGCCTTAGAGTAGATGCTCTCCTGCCAGTGGGGATATAGAATTCAACTTATTTGTTTATGGCTGCAGTAACTGAAGTGTTATCATGCCCAATTCTGTTTCCCTTGAAATTGCCCAGATGCTGTGATTCAGTGTTAAGAGACTGCAAGTGCAGACTTCAACATGTTTACATGCAATTCAGATTTCAAAACAAGTCTCTTTTTTTAAAAATGAATTTTTAAAAATCTGAATTCTATTTACAATATGCAGTAGTGAACGACCACTCTTCACCTTCAAGTGCTAAATAATGAGCTCATTCCATCAGGTCTGTGTCTGTCTGTCTGACACACACACAGGCAAGTGTAGGTCTGCTCATATTCCGTGCCACGCGTGTTCACGTTCCAGATCACTAAGCTCCAAGTTCAGATTAATGGTTGCAAATCAGCTGGTTTTGTACAGATGTGTATTTTGCATTACAATGTTTCTTCTTAAATCTAAACTTTCATGTTTGGAGACAGAGATTTCCACCAGGATCTGGTATTTGCAGAGAGGGGTTGGTGTGGCTGCAGAAACAGCATGGAGGGGAGGGGAGCACGACTTGTATCCCTGGGGGTAGTGCTAACTGGGGGTAATTAGGGGCACTGGCAACACTGCATCCTGTGCCCCCGAACCTATCACTGCTGCCAAGAGGACTAGAAACTTGTCTAAAGCAAAGCCGGAAAGTCTAAGAAGAAAGAAACTTGTCTTCGGAAGCCAAGCTGCCCCTAAAATTCCAAGCACGTCTTCTGCAATTTGACAAAGAGGTCTTGCCCGAGGACACAGAGGAAATTGCTGGCAGAAGAAAGCTGCTACTTTCTTTCCCCATGGCCGCCCCATTCGATTGTGTTGCCCCACAAATAACTTCCCATTTAATGACATGCTCAAAGGATGCCAGCTCAGCCCAGCTGCTGCAAAGGCAGGCTGGTGGGGTGGGGGCAGAAGGGACTGAGATTTTTTTGTGTGGAGTGGGGGTGGGTGGGAGAGAAGAGGGAGGCGGTTCAGTGTTGCAGGCAAGAGGAAAAAAAGCAGCCCGAGCTAATCAGGTGCGAGTGGCAGCGCATAAGAGAGGCGAAATCAGCCGACTGCAGGCACAGTGCTGGCAGGGAGTCTCTACTCAATCTTCCTGCAGGTTTCAGGCTGTTAGACAACTAGGCCAGAAGGCCTGAAAGTGCAATCAGCATTTAACCACCAGGGCCAACAGCAATCACAGCAGTGGGAAGGAGCAGGCAGAGTGGCGCCAGAGCTCCGGAGAAGGGGTACAGTGACACACAAGAGCGGTTTCAGCCACACCATGCCGCCCCAGTCACCATAGCACTGGCACTGAAGGAAGAGCGGTCCTCGGCCATTACCCACACTTTCATTATTGCGCCACATGCGCTTGTGCGGGTGTTACTGTGTGCCATGAGTGTCACCTGCTGGAACACGACAGTGCCCACGAAGACACAAGCTCACCCCCACCCCCCAAAGCAATGCTCAGACACCAGGCAGATTCTCGGTTGTGCAAAACAGCCCTGGGCAACCCACAAAGGGAATCTAAGACCCTGCCAATGCCATGCTGCATGGACAAAAAGCTGAGGTTGTACACATACCAGCACCAAAGATTCGGCGGGGGGTATCTACCACAATGACATTTGTGAAGTGGGGCGAGGGAGGAGGGGAGAAGGTTGTATCTTTAACTCCTTCGGCTCAGAGCTCCCTGCTGCTGCAAGCCAATTCTCAGTTTCCACACACACAGCCCTGAGATCCGTGCCTTCAATTCTTGCTCAGAAGGAGCGAGAGTGCAGAGCCAAGCTGCTCGTTAACAGCCGCTCATTAACAGCCCTCTGGGACAAGCAGGGTAGCCAGGGCACCTGCAACCTCCAACTAATGAGCTCCATTACTGTCCTGAAGCCCTGAGCACAAATGAGGGGGCAGAGGACCCTTTCCACAGCGGATGCGACAACGCCACAAGTCCCACCACCCCCAATTTCGCCAGCCTCGTAGGGAGCACGGCTGACAACTGACCGTGCATGTGCAATCGAGGCGAGGAGGGAGCACACACGCCCGGGGTGCCAGCCAGTCCCCTGTTGCCATGGGCCCTCTCATTAAGAATCTGGAGGAGCATGCCACACTCCTGAGCAGACACTTCAGAGCTTGGGGGCGTGGGGAGGATGGTAGTGCCTCAGTCACCACACCCTGGAACAGGAGAGCAGCACAAGCCAGCAAGAAGGGAGGTATTTGATTCATCATGGCAATGGCAGCAGCCAGGGGAGGCAGCAAAAGCAACTGCTGCTACTGGGAAACACCCCATCCTCGGCACAAACATGCTGCTACACCCCCGGGACACGCCCTCTTGCCCTGGCCCCTGTGATGCTCATTCAGGCCATTGCCAGCCACAATGGGTGGATCCTCTCTTGCTGAGGGTTGGGTTCAGGACATCAGCAAGGATGTGGGGAGGGCGCACTCCGGAACGAGCCAACCACAGCTTATCCTCCCAAATGGTGGGGAGAGGAGGAAGAGGATCGAAAGGAAAGCTGGGAGCAGCAGCCAGAGGAGGAGGAGGAAGAGAAGGAGGAGGAGGAGAAGGAGAGGCTCTCAAAAGCAGGCATGCAGGAGCACAGGCTACCTAGAAGCCGAGGCAGATGCGTTTTAACACATTTTTTTCAGACTGACTAATCATCGGAGCTGCTCATATGCACGCCCCTGTTGAGGAAGTTGGGGAATTGGAACTCCCCCAAAGCAGGGAGGGCTCTCCGGCAGAGAATTCTCAACAGCCGTGCAAGAACTACAGCTCCCAGGGTTCCTTGTGGGCTTTGGGGGTGGGCAGGCATGACAGCTAAACTGATTTAAAACTCATTTACATTTGTAGCACAGATGTACCTCCAGGGTCCTGCTGCAAAGTCAACATGGGATTCGTGTCCTTTAATTGGTCTGAGATCATTACCCAGCCTCTTTTGCTTGTCCAAGGAGCTTAGAAACCTCAAACGTGCCAAGCAAAATATGTGAGGGATGGAGTGTGTGCTCCAGATTCCAGAAACTGCACAGGGGGTGTGAGGAAGAAAGAACTTCATTGGGCCAAGTGCTGTGTTCTCCCCTTGCATCCAAAGAACAGCTCAGCCCCTTTTGCTGAGCTGCCACCAGTCACTTGGCAGACAGAATCCTCTTTATCTGAGCCGCACACCTGCATCAATGAGACTGGTGGGCTGGGTAGATTTCTCTTGGCCCTCATGTGTGTTCAGTCGGGCTGCACCAGGTCTCTGAACCCCGCAGGAACAAGAAAAGAAAAAGAAAACCAGACTAATCTCAGCCCCCGTCCTCTGATGCAACACAAAATGATCCCTCAATCCTAGCATTTTGATTGAAGCATTTGTTCCACAGAGAATTCTGTTCCAGTTCAACATATTTACTTATATAGATGACCACAGTTCCCTCTAACAGGGATTCCCAGATGTTGTTGACTACAACTCCCATAATCCCCAAGCCAAACCCATTGCAGCTGGCGATTCTGGGAGCTGTAGTCAACAACATCTGAGAAGCCCCGTTAGAGGGAACACTGAAGATGACTCTGAATTTAAGACAACTTCCCAATTTCTAACAGCAGAGAACTCGGGGGAAGAACTAGTCTTGGATTCAGGTAAATACAGTATTTCCTGAGCAAAGGGATGAAATATGGGACATTTAAAAAAGGTCAGAGTTGAAGAACAAAAGTCACCACAATTAACACGACCAGTGTACCAAACCCACACTGAGCCAACTCCCGCATCTATGAAATAGGGAACTACGAGAGATCTAGGAATTAAAAGGGCCAGAGTTGAGAAACAAAAGCCACCAGGATCAGTACTACCACCTGTGCTCCCAGTAACAGGGATTCCCAGATTTTGTTGACTACAATACCCATCATCCCCAGTTGCAATGGCCTTTGGTTGGGGATTATATGATCTGTAGTCAACAATGTCTGGGAATCCCTGTTACAGGGAACACTGACCACCACTGCACCAAACCCACACTGACTTGTAAAAATACAGACCCAATTCCCCCCAAAACTTCCTATGCCTTCCTGGGGGAACCCATACTTGTACCTCACCTGATGCATCTGTGAAATGGGAACCTCTCAAAGAAGTCATTATTGCCCAGCCAGGCGCAAACACACAAGTAGGAGGAAGCAAAAGCTTTACAGCTGCCAACTTTTTATCCGAAGGCAGCTCCTGTACCTTTAATTACTACGTGCCAGCAACAGTGCAAATGACAGACAGGAGAATCCACTCTGTACCTGGCGAACCTCTCTGCTGCTAAGACGCAGCAATTAAAAAACAGAGAAACACCCAGCAAGGGCAGGTGTTGATAACCCTAGCCTAGAGCCTGTGAGTCAACACAAGGCTTCTGAAAGCGGCATCGTTCTGAAGCAAGCCTTCCCCCTCCCCTCTCTGGAGCACACCACACATTCTCATGTTGCCCACGAAGCCATCTTCCTCCCATCAAACGAGACTGACAGCCCCCGCAGGCAGCCCTGAGCTGGGGGGGGTGGGGGGCGGAGAAGAGAAATCCTCTGCTTCTCACAGAGGGCTTTGCAACTTCCTGGCTCCGTGCAAATTCTCCACCCCCAGGGACAGGCTCTGCTTGTTCCCGAGATACAAGGGAAGCAGGCTGGCTGCCCTTGTGCTCTCCAAGTCCTCCTGACTCTGGACAGCTAGGCAAGGGGAGGGGGGGCCCTCTAACTCCAGCCTGCCCGCCCGCCCCTGTCCTTCCCTCCAGGAACAGGGAGGACTTGAAAAAGCAACCCAGCCCACGGCTCTCCAGAGCCTGGTATCCCTCCACTCCATGCTCCCCAGAAGTTGCAAACAGAACCCAAAGGCCCCAGCTTGTTGCTGTGAGCTCTGACCAGGAGAGCCACCTCACCAAAATGCTAAAAGCTCCCACTATCCCCTGTCAAATTACCCTAAGCCTGGGTGTTTATGACAGGGCTGTGTTGGCTCCCAGATGCAAACTCTGCTTGCTGGTGCATAAAGAGGAGACAGAGCTGCAGTCGGAATGCAATGCCGTTTGGAAAGGGAAAAGAAAAAGATTGCAACCTTCATTCCGTTTTTGGTCTGGGCACTGTGCGGGTCCCCACTTCTGCCTTCTACTACAGGACAGGCCTGGCCCACAGCTGCAGGCCCAAAAGACAAAGCCTCACAACCAGGTACAAAATCTATGGATTTATCACTGGAATATCCTGCCTTCTTCCTTGGTTACTTCAGCCGACACCCCCTCTCCTGCCAAGCACCCCAGCCTCTGACCCTGAACTGCACAGGGGGTCTCTCTCCGTTAATGTTTACTCAGGCTAGTTTAACAACTGCAGGTTGCTATGGTAACCTTTTCAAGCTGGGATCTACCAGGGTCCAGCTGAGCCACGGAGGAGCAGAGAGGACACGATGGCCCCCACCATGCGTGGGTGTCACCTTGGAGACTCCATGGGGTGCTTCC
Organism: Hemicordylus capensis; assembly: GCF_027244095.1. Lineage (NCBI taxonomy): Eukaryota > Metazoa > Chordata > Lepidosauria > Squamata > Cordylidae > Hemicordylus > Hemicordylus capensis. The sequence goes on from NC_069663.1 coordinate 12,742,245, forward strand.
AGAAGAGTGCTTTTCCTTTGGTATTCATTCTCCCCCCACCACACACACACACACACACACACACACAAACCCCTACCTTTCTTCCCTCTTAGCATTCTTCTGTCCTTTCAAAAAGTGATGCCCTAGTCCCTAAGGAGAGGTTGGATATCAGAAGCTGCTTTATACCGAGCCAGACCATTGGCCCATGTAGCGCAGTATTATCTACACTGACTGGCAGTGGCTCTCCAAGGTTTCAGGCAGGAGTCTTTCCCAGCCCAGCCCTGCATGGAGATGCTTCCAGGGAATGAACCTGGGACACGCTGTATGAAAAGCAGATGCTCTACCAAAAATAAAATTCTGAACGGCACATATGCAATTGAAGCTTCTATCAGGAAGTTGCAATTGAACACAGGAAGCTGCTGGATACACCATTGGTCCATCTTGCTCAGTACTGTCTGCACTAACTGGCAGTGGCGCTCCAAGTTTCAGGCAGGAGTCTCTCCCAACACAACCTGCAGATGCCAGGTGAACCCGATACCTTCTGCATCCAAGCATGCAGATGCTCTTCCACCGAGTTATGGGGAATATCTTACAGTACTCACAGGTAGTCTCCCATCTAAATGTAAACCCAAGCAGACTCTGCCTGGCAAAGGGGACAATTCATGCTCGCTACCACCAGTCCAGTTCCCCTCCCCAATGCTAGAAACTACAGCCAAGAAGAGGAATGATTGTACACAGGGCGACAGGGAGCTCCGGAGTCCACATGTCACATCTCCAAGGACTTATTCCTAGCTCCAAGCATTCGCCATTGGGCCACAGGAGATGACTAAGTCAAGATACTTGCCTTCAATTTTCACCTTGGCAACAGCTTGTGTGAGATCTTGGGCAGGTTCCCCTCTCTGTATCACCTGCCACGCAACCACATCTATCCCCCCCTTCCCTCCCCCACTCTCTCACACACCCACCCAACGAGGAGGAGACACACATTAAGGCGGCTGGGATGAATTCTCTATGGATAAAGCCAGTGCTGCACAACTCTATGGCTCCCACCATCCCCAACCTCAATGGCCAATGGTTAGGGATTATGGGAGTCATAGTCCAACATCTGCAAGAGAGCCAAAGCTGTGCCACTGGGAAGGACTACACTTCCCAGCACTCCTTGTGAGTCCTTTAAGATGACGCTGGGGGTTTGACAGGGTCTGTTTTACTTAAAGGGCCCACCTTTCTCCCCTCCCCACCCCCAGCACTGGGAGACGCACAACACTGTGCTGAGGTTAGCTTGGTAGAACCACTGAAGCTGCCTTATACAGTCAGGTCATTGCTCCATCTAGCTCAGTATTGTCTGCCCTGACTGGCAGCAGCTTCTCAAAGGTTTCAGGCAGGTGTCTCTCTCAGCCCTATCTGAGGATGGCAGGGATTGAACCTGGGACCTTCTGCATGTAAAGCAGATGCTCTACCACTGAGCTACAGCCTCATCCCCTAGAAGTGGCTCTCACATGGGAGAGTTTTTGCTAAAGTGAGTGTAAGACTCCTTCCTACAATCCTACGTCCAAAGCCCACCAGCTACCACTGCCCTTCTCAGACGAGCAAGCAACATGAAACCACCCTACCTTTGGTGACCACAAGGTCATCAAGCTGCATCACGCCTCTCTCTCTCTCTCTCTCTCTCTCTCTCTCTCTCTCTCTCTCTCTCACACACACACACACACACACACACCACCTCCCCCCCCCGCCTGCTGCTATGTGTTGAAGGCTCCTTCGATCCAACTGTCTGTGAAGTTCTCTGCCAACACGCCTCTGTGCTGCATTATTTATAAAACAGAGGAGCAGAGGGCTAGGCAACAGCTGCAGAACACTCCATGGACAGCAGCCCTGCCCAGCTTTAAAGCGCCACGACACCACAGGGCATGAAGTGGTATGGGGGGTGGGTGGGAGCGGAGGGGTGCAGAAAGGAGGAGAAAGTCTTGCCCTTTCCTGCCCTCTCCCCACAGGCATGCCGACTGCAGCGGGTGGGCGGGCATTTGCAGTGGTGAAGAGAGGAGGCCTGTTAAAGCCTTTGGAGAGGTGTTTTTTCCAAAGATGGTGGCTTTGCAGGCCACGTCTGTGGGGTGGGAGAGAATCAGCTATGCCAGTGCTTTTCACTGTAAGGCTCAGGGGCCAGTGGGGGCCCCCATCAACCCGAAGTGCAGCTCCCTGACTCAATGTTGATTGGGCCTGGGTGAAGCTTCAGCCGAAGCTGAATACTCTGCACAGTCCACTGCAGCGCCGGGGGTGTGTGTGTGCTCCTTTAAAGGAAAAGTAGCCCCCTTGAGCCCCTGCACCATCTGGGAAGGTGTGCCCAGAGTGCTGGGACGTGCAGCCCTTCCCAGGGCTTTCCTCCTAGAGCTCTTAAGCAAGGGTTCGCCTCTCTTAAAGGGCCCTCCCAGCACTGAAAATGATGAAGTGCTGTGCGGAGGTCACACAATGTAGCTCTCACACTGAAGGTTTTTTGTGGTTTTTTTGCCAAAGTGGCCTCAAAAAATAGTGACGATCACTGGGCTTTGCTGTTTTGAAAGATCACCCATAGGGAAAACTGGAGGAGGAGGAGAGCAGCTGTAATCGGTCACATGTTGTGGGTCACAGAGGCCCAGTGCAGAGAGTCTGAGAGCTCAGGTCCCTCCTGAACTCCCTCCAACATATCACAGTCCAGTGCCATGGGGTGTGATCTTCCCTTTGAAGAGCAGAACAGCCTCTCATTATTGCAAAGCTGGGATAAATGGGGGCGGGGCGGGGGGAGAAAGGAAGGCAGGCAGCAAGGAAAGCCACCAAATAAGAGGCAAACACACACACTCCTGTGGCCAGAGCCCTATTTCTCATCAGCGTGAAGATGTCCTGGCTCCAGTGGAGCAAAATATGACCCCAGGCACAGAACTGGCCCAGGATGTACATGCATGTGCACGCGCACATGGGGGAGACGCCCATTCTTGCAAACAAGTTCTCCTTCAAGCTTTGCAGAATTGGGCTCGTCTCCTTCCTCCAGCCCCGTTTCCTGCAAGCCCCAGGAAGGCAGTGTTACAGCTTAAATATTTTATTATAAAATTTCACATCCATGTCGACGAGCTGCCTCCCCCCGCCCCACACCGGCCTCTCGCCTCTCCACCCACACACACCCCACCGCATCTCCTCTCCTGAAGATCTGTACATGCTGAAGCCAAGCTAGGATGCCGATAGGATTAATTCTGCATGACTGCCCATCTCCACAGGGGTGTCTAAGACCCTCAGGCCTGCAGCAGTCTTTAAAATTCCTCCAGCCCAACTTAATTCCCTTCTTCTTGCAGTACTAGTGCATCTGCTGCAATCTAATCACCCAGGAAACACACAATTTTCAGGGGTTGGGAGAAGAAGCAAAACTGAGTCCATTGGGCAGCAATAGACCCACCCAATGGATTCCGTAGCACACCACACAAACTGGGCAGCTCCTAGAGAGGAAAATTTAGCTCCACACCAATCTACCTTCCCTTCATTCAAGACCTGGGCCCTTTAGCTGGCAATAAACATGTGCTAAATGAACACCCCCAATACCCCATTTTCAGAGGTGGCCCTTCCATAGGGCAAGGTGAAGTGGGTGCCTCCGGTGGCAGAGCATTGGGACACCAGTGAGATGGCAAGATGCCTTTCTGCTCTGCTTTTTTTTAAAGGGGGGGGGGAGAAAGGGTGGAATGTGTAGATAATGGGGGGGGGTGATTTGACTGACCTGCCTCAGGCACACCAAGGCACTAAGCTGCCCCAGCCAGTTCAATATTCCTACACGCCACCATCCTTTCCCTGACCAAGTCTCCCCTTTCCATCACTGTATCCATGCATGGCTTTTTGCGGTGGTGGGGGGCAGGAAGCATCATATGTGGGTAGCTTCTCTCTGGGTCACTAGACTGGAGCTCTGTAGCCCAGATTCTGCCAAAGCATCTGTCTCAAGCCCCTCCAGAGTTTGCCCTGAAGGTCCAGATTGAGGGAAAGGTGGGGCATAAATATTTTAAGTACATCTGTGGTTTGTTTTGAAAAAGGTTCCATCTGAGTTGCCAGAACTTATCAAATTAATAAAACAAAGCAAGTAAAAGAACCTACAGCATAAAGCACTGTGGAAGGATTGGGTGTTATTGGAAGAGGTGCTTACACAGCACAGGATTTTGCTGTGGAATTACGAGGCAGGATGTAGCAAAAGGGCAGCACCACAAGCTGTCTGCATGCACCTGAAGTGCAATCAGAGGAGATATACTTCGCTCTCCTGAGAAGAATGTGAATCAGGAGCCTGGCTGAAGTAGCAATGTCCAAAGCAAGCGATGCATTGTGCTCATGAGCACACATGAGCACCACTTATTGAAAGACTACGGGCTAAATGCTCAACCCCACCGACCACCCAAGATCACATGTCATTTTTGTGTTTCTGATAAGTCATTCGGGTCTCATGTCTCAAAACCAAAATGCACAAGCCTATCAGCAAATTCATTTTGTGGTAGCTTCAATATCAAGTTGCATCGTATAAGGAAGTTCACCATGAATCTCCACTCGTGAGTCACCCTGCCACAACATCACCCTGTTCTCACTATCCTAATTAGGGTAGGAGATGCATCCTTCCCAACTTTGGTAGCTGTGCACACTCTGTGAGTAAAAGGCAGGGTAGAAGGGGGAGGAAGTGATCGTGTGCTAAGCAGCAGCTGAGTTGGATGGCCTTTCATCCTACCTAGTTCAAGATCTGGGCACAGCAGCTGGGTAGGATGGAGACTCCCATGGCAGGCTAGTTTTATCAACAGGATAGCATCATTATTACATCACTATATGTAGAAAGGGAGAGTCAATTTTGCTAGTGTTCAGCCTTAACATAGGAAACATAGGAAGCTGCCTTATACCAAGTCAGACCATTGGTCCATCTAACTCAGTATTTTCTACACAGACTGGCAGCAGCTTCTCCAAGGTTGCAGGCAGGAGACTCTCTCAGCCCTATCTGGAGATGGCAGGGAAGGAACTTGGAACCTTCTGCATACAAGCACGCAGATGCTCTTACCAGAGTGGCCCCGTCCCCTAAGGGGGATCTTATAGTGCTCAAACATGTAGTTTCCCATTCAAATGTAAAACCAGGGTGGGCCCTGCTTGGCAAAGGGGTGTTTTGCTATTATATTCATGCTTGCTACTAAAAGACCAGCTCTCCTTCTTGGAGAGGAGATAGCCTTGCTACCCCAAACTATTGTGCGCTCCCATAGGTGGTTTTTCCATATGTATAGCACACTAGCAATTGTACCTACCCGATCTCCAAACAGCACCTTTGAAACTCTACAGCCATTACTGTCATCAGAATGCTAAGATCTGTACAGAAATTACATGCATCTTGCCTTACATTTAGGATTGCCAGAGCAGGCCTGTTATACAAGGAAATTTGCTACTTGCTGCCCGATTCTAGCCATGTTTACTAAGGAGCAAGGCCCACCCATTTCAAAAGGGATTTAATCCCATGTTTGGGCTTGTAACCTTGCCCCTACACTCTGGATCTCTGTAGGTGGCCTTTTGCAACTTTCCATGACTAGTCTGGTGAAATCAACACAGCAGGAGACCTTGCAGAAAAAGAACAGGTTGTTTAATATATTACTTATGGCAGGGGTTTCAAACTTCGGTCCCAGATGTTGTGGGACTACAACTCCCATCATCCCCACACCACAATGGCCTTTCACCATTGTTGCCAAGGATGACGGGAGTTGTAGTCAACAGCATCTGGGAAGAACCCCTGGCCTACAACTCACCATAATGTTTCCTGGTACCTCATTCTAGCAGACAGGGGATGGGGCCATGGCTTAGAGGTGGAACACCTTCTTTGCTTGCAATAAGGCAGTTCACACAGTCAAGAACTTCACAGCACAGGTGCTGTGCATGCTCCTGAGTTCTGACCATCTGCAAGGGAAATTATGGCTATGAGGCCTTTTCCTCCTGCCTCATTCAGCAGCTGGGTAGGATGGAACCCTCATAACCAGATGCTGCTTTGCTTTCCCAAGCAGGCGATCAAACATCAGAAGCAATAGCTCCTGAAACATCCTACCCAGTTCTTGATAATGTGAACTGCCCAGGTAAGGCTGGAAAAGATCCCTTCTTGAAACTTTGGAGAGCCACTGCCAGTCAGTGTAGACAATCCTGAGCTAGATGGACCAAAGGTCTAACAGTATAACGCATCTTCCTATGTTCCTATATTGTGCTGTCTTTTCAAGGGTAACTAAAATCTAGAGAGAAGCAAATCCTGGCAACTTGACACAATAATTCAGGCTTGCAAGGTCTGCTTTAAAACCAAACCAACACACACACACAAACATCTGTGATCCCACCAATGTGTTTTAAATTTACTACGCATGTGCATACCCAGGGTCTCTTAACAGTTAAGGCGGAACTAATCTTTTTAAGCATGCCCCCTTGCTCAAGAACACAATAATTGCTCACTGGATCAGAGCAAAATTCATCCTGTCCAGCCCTCCATCCCCACTGTGGCATCTGGGAAGGCCACAGGCACCAGCAGGCAGTGCACCAGAAAGTGGCCAGTGGCCCCCCATGGATGTTTTCCATTCACACCTGAAACAGGGAATAGTTGCCAAATGGAGAAAGCAAGAAGGATGAAGCAGCAGGTTAGAGGTTTGCACCCAAGGACAGATGCAAAGCCCCCTCCCGCTTTTTGCTTTTCATGCTTTGCCATCTGGTTGCTGAGTTTTCTCCAAACTACACAGTTCCTTCAATGAGGCTTTCCATTTAATACTCTACAGACAGCATCTAGGGTACTGTTCTTCATTGTAAGGCCCGGGGTCAGTGGCAGGCAGCCCCCATCAAACTCTTAGTGTGGCTCCCTGGCTAAATGCTTGTTGGGCCTGCATGAAGCTTCAGCCCAAGCTGAATAACTGCAAAGGTCCCCTGGCACCAAGTGGAGGTAACTGTTCCCGGTCTGCCCGGTGCCCTGGGGGCTCCTTTAAGAGAAAAGGGAGCCCTCTTGGGTCCCTGCACTACCTTGGAAGGCGTGCACAGAGTGCCGAGAATTGTAGCCCTCCCTGGTGTCTTCTTCCTAGAGGGCTCCCTCTCTCTTAAAGGGCCTTCTTAGCACTGAGGAAAGTGCAGTACTGTGCAGAGGCCAGCATAGTGGAAAATGGCTCTCACATTGAACATTTGTTGCCACAAGTTTGGCCCCTGCCTGAAAAATTATGAACACCAGTGATCTAGGGTGCTCTAGAAAAATCCCCCACAATCACCCTGCTCCATGCAGAGGAGAAGTTCTCCACAGGGATCAATTACACACGGGATCAGCTGCTTCTAAAGCCACCCGAGTGCTTGAAGGCAAGGAGAACAATGGGCCTGCCAGAAATGGAAAAACAGAACGGATGGTTACCCCACACCCTCAACGTTCCCACAATGCACTGGCACCCACAAAGGAAGAGGCAAAACATTGCTTTGCATGTTCAAAGCTTCAAATCCAATCTCGCCTGGAGGCAAAACTAGTCTTCTTAGGCTGGAGGAGGGGGCAGAGAGGGCCCCATCCCTGACGCCATAAGCCCAGCCTCCTGTTGCTGAGCAAGCGGGCTTCTCCCCAGCCTCCCCACCTCTTGCACAAGGCAATGTTTTATTTCAGAGAGGATAAAGGGAGGAGGAAAACACACTTCCCCACCCCAGATGCTGACAGTGCTGGAGAACCGTGCATTTAAATCACTTATATCTTTACCTTCTCCTGAGCTGGCTCAGAGAGGGTTTTTTTCCTGTTTTGTTTTTTGCATTGGTAATTAGGGGGTGGAACAGATGGCGGAGGGCTCATTTAAAGTAAATGCATCCATTAAAATAACCTTCGCTGTCGGGGACTCTGTTCCACAAGGGCTGGCTTCACTTTGGGGACCGGAGGGCAAAGGCAGGAAACAGCGACCTGGACTTCGGAAAAACTGAGCACGGAGTGGAAGAAACTTACACCATGGGGAGACAATGCTTCAAGAGCTGTGTCAAGCCAGAGAGCCAGTATTCTTCTCTGTAAGGCCTGGGGTGGCCCCCATCAACCCTAAATGTGGCTCCCTGACTCATTGTTCACGGGGGCCGGTGTGAAGTTTCGGCTGAAGTTGAATACTCAGCACAGTCCCCTTGGCCTCATGAGAAGGCAACTACCCTCTCTCCGCGTTGCCCAGCACCAGGGAAACAGCACTCCTGAGCTTCTGCATCATTTGGGATGGCATGCACAGGGTGCTGGGAAGTTAGCCCTTCCCGCCACAAAACTCTGGGAAGTTAGCCTTTCCCCACAAAGCTCTTAAGAGAGGGCTCCATCTTAAAGGGCTACCTTAAAGGGCCCTACCAGCACTGAGAAAAATACAATACTGTGTGGAAGTCAGCACTGTGGCAAATGGCACTCATGTTGGAGGTTTTTTGCCAAAGTGGTCTCTGCTTGAAAAATAGTGAAGATGACTGCAATGAGCACATCCCTACCTATAGGGGAACTTGTACAGGCCCTGCCTTCTGCCTGGGGAAGGAACACACCCCACATACTACAGGCCCCCAACCCAGCTCAAGGGGGTCTGTGCAGACTAACTCCCTTGTCCAAGTGCTGTTCTACCCTCCCATCACATGGCCACAAGCTCTTTGCTACTGCTCTCTGACTGCTTTCTCTCACCACCATCAAAGGGTCTGTTTTTATCCTCCGCTCCTTCCTCAAAACACACATCTTGCAGGCAAGAGTACCTCGAATATTAGGGAGGTCACTAAGCAAAAGATGCTTCATAACCAGAACTGCATATACTCTATGCAAGACACAAAGTTGTGCCACAAGATAACCTTTATTTGACATTTCTTGGCATAGAATCTAACTTATCTAAATATATGTTGTGGATTTAAAGCACTGCCCACCTTTGCTCGCTTTGCATAACTTGTTCGGAGCTAGGCAGATACTCCAGTTTTAATCTTCTGACCTCTAAAAATGCCTATTCTGTTCCTTCTGTCCAATCATCAGGCACTGCCTATACCAGGTCCAGGGCTGTACAACTTTGGCCCTCCAGATGTTTTGGGATTGCAATTCCAATCATCTCAAGCCACTGTGGTCAATACTCAGGGATTATGGGAGCTGTAGTCTGCACGAGGGCCAAGGTTGTGCAGCCCTGGTCTATATATTTCCAAGCCTATCCTTTACAGTCATGAGAACTAGTTTCATGGGCTGTTTCATGGGCAGTTTTGTAATAGAAATTGCAATTTGACTCTCAGGATGTCATGGACCGTGCTTGCATGGTGCAATAGTAGAATACACACAGCCCTGCGCACTATCATCCCAGTACTATAGTGCCTAAACCAGGACACTCCCAAAGCTACAGGCAACTGCTCCTGAAATCTCACAAGGAAATCTAGCAGGGAGCAGTAGGCCTTATTTGGCTGACACAGAGGCCACACACAAAACCTCTCTGCAAGTCTTGAATGAAGCTACCACACCGCCATGATAGAGAGGAACCTGTCACACACACTCTCTGCCTGGGCAGCATCTTCCACAAAATGTTATGATTGGGAAGGGGCTCCACTTAATGAAAATAAAGAGGAACAGCCATGTAAGGCAAGGCTAGACAAACCCCAGGCACCAATGAGCCACGGCACCTAGAAATTTAACCATGGTGCCAGTATTCTCAGTAACAAGATGTTCCCAGATGTTGACTACAACTCCCATCACCCCAAGCAAAGGCCACTCTAGCTGGGGATGATGGGGATTGTATTCAATGACACCTGGGAACACTGCATGGAACCCAGAGACTAGGATATTTAGAAGCAAAGTTATTTAATAAAATCTTATTTGTCCCAGGCAGTCCAGTTTCTCTAAGTAAAGGGGGTAAGTAAAATACTGGTAAAGGGCATAAAGAGAAGTCCATTTACCCTTCCTTCCAGAACATCTGTCACTCCGTCAATTTTGCCAAGTGTCCATTGCCTGGCTCCTAGAGTCAAAGCAAATTCATCAAACTCATCCTTACACCATCCTGCTGTACAGATGCCCTTTCTGGGGCAAGACCACCCCGAAGGTCTTTAGAAGACACAACAGACCCAAAGATCTTGCTGCTTTTCACTAAGCCAAGCCAACTGGAGGAAAACCTTGCCAGAAACCTGAGGAGTGAGGGGAAGGACACTGCTTAGGGGCAGCCACAAGAATCTTGTGGTCCTCACCTCTTCTCGCCAGCCTCCAACCTGAGCGCCTGCTCCCACAATGGAAATCTGAGGTGGGCCAAAAGGAGCAATCACCATTCCAGGCAGTAGAGGCCTCTCTGGTTTCAGGCTGGGATCCCAAGAGAGCAAGAGCAGGCTTTGTTCAGGAATTGGAGAATGGGCCAGAGAGAGAGACACGGTCTCTGCCAGCATGCTTGTGTTTCATTCTCATGGAATGCTGGGGAGGGGAACACAGAGCAGGAAAGAGTCCTCTTGAAGGGCTTTGGGTGAGGGGGAAGATTAAAGGGGTTACTGCATACAAGAATTTATTTGAGCCACAGTGGGCACAGGAGAAAAAGGCAGATTCACTGCACACATTTTGAGTCAACTGGCAAATGCATGAATGGAAGAGTGTATGCAAACACACTGAATGAAGGTGCTTAGGTTTTCATGCACACTCGTTCACATACTGGGGAAGGTGTCCATATAGCTTCCCTCAACACACACACACACACACACACACACACACACACACACAGACAGAAAGCCATGGTGACGGGGCCATAGCTCAGTTGCCGAGCATCTACTTTGTATACAAAAGGTCCCAGGTTCAATCAAGGTCCCAGGTTCAATCCCTGGCACCTCCAGGTAGGCCTTGGGGGAAAACTCCTGCCTGAAGCTCTGGAGAGCCGTTGCCAGTCAGAGTAGACAATAGTGAGTTAGAGGGACCAGTATAAGGCAACTTCCTAAGTTCTTACATTCCATAGGTTGGGTCGTGGATGAAGCGAGAAGCACTGAAGGGGATTGCAGGTCCTTCCATTGTGTAACATATGACTATGTTAATTTTCCAGTGCAAGCAAAAATGCAAAACTGAGACAAGTCACTATTTACAGGGGTCAAATTGTGAGTGGTGGGGTGCATGCACACTGCAAGGGGTGAAGAGGAACATCAAGAATCTCCTCGACTATTTTCCAACAGGGAATCTGGTTTGTTTGTGGAATGCTAGGGAAGGAAAACGTAAGAGGACTGCCTGAAGATGCCCCTATATTTCCTGTACCTGACCCAACAGAGGAGGGCATTCCTCCTCTTCCATAATTGGGATGCCTTCTCTTGGTTTCACGAAGTGTGGAATCAAGAGTAGAGAGCTGGTCTGGGAAGGAGAGCTGGTCTTGTGGTAGCAAGCATGAATTGCCTCCTTGGCAGGGTTTGCCTTTGGATGGATAACCACATGTGAGCACTGCCTTTTGCAAGATATTAGCTTTAGGGAATGGGGGGCATAGCTCAGTGGAACAGTGTCTGCTCTGCATACAGAAGGTCCCAGGTTCAATTCCTTGTAGCACCTCCAGGTAGGGTTGGGGAAAACCCTGCTTGTAACCTTAGAGCTGCTGCCAGTCCGTGTAGACAATATTGAGCTAGATGGACCAATGGTCTGACTCGGCATAAGGCAGCTTCCTATGTTCCTGTTAGGATCAGTCCACAAAGTGTGGGGTAAGGTACCTCAATAAGGTTGCCAGACTTGGAAGAACTGGTATAAGGCAGCTTCTTACATTGCTATTTCCTTAGAGCCTGGCATTACATTCGAGCTTCCTTTGGGGTATCTGGAGGGGGTGGAAGAAATCCCACAGTGGTAGAGAGCATTTACTAGCTGCCTGCCCCATCTGTCTCTGCTTTACATAACCTTCCTCTTGCTTCCCCCCTCCTTGAGAGAGAAAGATGGAGACAAACATGGAGGGGGATGAGAAACGGACAGCAAAATTCCAACCAACCCAGCTATGCTCAAATATTTCACATGTGCTTGGTAGGTGTTTCTGCTGCATTTAGGGAATCCCCAGTGTTTGAGGCATCAGAGAGAAAAGAAAAGAGTTATTTTGTGGGGCGGGGAGGATAAAAACCCAGAGGGAAAGGATCAGGAGTGAGATCAAGCTTTTGGTACTGTTCCCCCCTCTGTTTAACTGCTACCTTTGTTAGCACCAGAGAGTAGACATGGTTGCAGTTCAGAGGGACGGACAGATGCATGGCTCTTTGGGGCAGAGGGGAGGAGCGGGAAGGGGGGGGGTGTTCCTCAAATTGCACCTGGAGAACTTCCAACTTGCAGGGGTGGGGAGAGCAAGAGAGGAGGCCTTAAATGAGGATTTGCACATTGGCTGAAGGCGGGGGGGGGGGGGGGGGGGAGGGAGCAGGAGAAGGGAGGGCTCTGGAATTTACCTTTGATCAGTTAGGCAGAGATGCTAGCCATGTGTTGAACTGCTCACCAGCACTGACCCTGCAGACCGACATACCTTGCACTCCAGGGAGCCCAAAGATATAGGTAGCATTCTCGGCCCGTTCACAAGGAGATGGCAGCTTGGGTTACACTAAGCAGGTCCCTCTAGGCTTGGATCCTGTTCCATTACGGTTCACGTCAGGCATTTCAGGACGCCACCGCCCCCACACGCACTCCAGCCTAGCAGCCTCACAGCGGACACCTCCCTCCCACTCTTCCTCTCCCCTCCTCTTCCCTTTCCCAGCAATCTGTATTCCTCACAGACTCAGGCAGTGCACACACAGTTACCTCCGAGCTGTCCAAGAGCTCCCGAGTGACCAGGGGGACAGCAGGCAGCTGTGACACTTCAGCAGCCAACGTGAGCAGAAGGACTGTGTTTCCCCTTCACACTGGTGCATTAAAAATGGTGCTTTGAGGGCATAGGGAAGCGGTGCCCACCCTTGCCCTCTTCCCTCCCCATCCAGTGTGGAATGTGACCCTTTCCGCTCCTGTTCATTCCTGTCCAGGTTGCCAGCTATTTGTAAGTTTTAAAGAAATCAGTATAAAATAAGGAGAAAGCCAGTCATGGACATACATTGTCTAAATTATCACAATATGAACCAAGGGTGTACTGAACAAAGGGGGGTGGGGGAGACAAGTGTCCCTGAGGGAGTGAGACCCAAAGGCTAGGTGACAGCTTCCTCTTCGCTTTCCCCCTTGTGCCTCTCTGGAGGAGGAGCAGGTGGCAAAGATCCATCTTCTTTTTGTCCCAGGGCCTCTCCAACCTTGCTACACCCTTGATATGGACGTAAGAAAAAAATCTGATGGATCAGACCAAGGCCCATGCAGCGGCCAACCAGGTGCATCTGGGAAGCCCATGAGAGGGAAGTGGTCCCCTCCCTTGGTGCTCCCTCGCACCTGGTATTCGGGGCCATGCCCCCTCTGATCCTGATGGAAGTGTATCACTATCAAGACTAATAGCCATTGGTAGCCCTACCCTCTATGAATGTGTCTAATCCCCTTTTAAAGACATCTAGATTGATGGCCATCACCACATCCAGTGGCAGCAAATTCCAGTTTAAGCACACTTAAATAAGTACTCCCTTTTGTTTGTCCTGAATCTCCCAGCATTTAGCCTCAATGGATGACCCCAGGTTCTAGGAATACACTGAAGACCATAGGAAGCCCCTTTATAGCAAGTCAGACCCTTGGCCCATCTAGCTCAGTACCGTCTACAGTGCACTGACTGGAAGCAGCTCTCCAAGGCTTCAGGCAGGAGTCTCTGCCAACCTACCTGGAGATGCCAAAGAGTGAACCTAGGACCTAGATGCTCTACCACTGAGCTATGGCCCCATCCCCTAAAGGGAATACCTTGTTGCGCTCACATGGTCACCCATCCAAATGCAAACCAAGATGGACTTTGCTTAGCAAAGGGGACAACTTGGGCTCACTACCACAAGACCAGCGCTAATATTATGAGAGGTAGAAAACCTTCTCTCTATCCCCTTAGGGGAGTCCTCACAAATCACTTCACACCAGGAGGGAAAGGGAGCAAAGTGGTCACTTGCAAAGGTAGAAGTGTCCAGACAAACTTTAATCCCTCCAGCCTCAAAACAGAATGCTGAGAAGGGTTCCTAAAGCCACAGAGATGAACAGCAACAACTCTGGTTTCCCGCAGGCTCTTGTTTTGTAGCATTACAATACACAGCATTGCCCATTGCTCCCATTCTGAAACCTGAAGACACCATACAGGAAAATAAAGGTCAAGCACAAACGTTAGGGATAAGTGACTTGTTTTCCAAGTCGCTTCGTATTTAAAATGTGAAACCATATGGGTATATACCCACAGTCACACTAGAGTTGCAACACCACCTCTTGACATCCTGCTTTTTTGTGTGCCAAAGTTGTCAATAGCCGGACTATTGAGGCTACAACATGGAAACCTGATTTCCCCATAATACTGCAACAGGCTTCATGGTTACTATGGAGACCATTTAGGCCCAACTCCTTGCCACATGTTCATGGAGCTTTGCAGCCCTGAAAGAGAGTACAACCTTGAGCCCCTGGTGGTGCAGTGGTAAAACTGCCGCCCTGTAACCAGAAGGTTACAGGTTCGATCCTGACCAGGGGCTCAAGGTTGACTCAGCCTTCCATCCTTCCGAGGTCGGTAAAATGAGTACCCAGAATGTTGGGGGCAATATGCTAAATCATTGTAAACCGCTTAGAGAGCTCCGGCTATAAAGCGGTATATAAATGTAAGTGCTATTGCTATTGCTACACCCCTTTACCTCCTATATACGTCTAAAGGAACAGGGAGGGGTGGAAACAGAGCACACAGGACTAGAGTGTCAATTAGCATCTTTGTTCTTATGGACTAGCACCACAACGGAGCAGAACATCCAAACAGGAAAAGCATGTTCTCAAAAAAAAAAAAAAAAAGGCTGTGAAGTTGAGCACCCGGAGTAGAGATGGGCAAAAAAATAGGAAGCTGCCTTATGCCGAGTCAGACCATTGGTCCATCTAGCTCAGTATTGTCTAAACGGACTGGCAGCAGCTCTAAGGTTACAAGCAGGGTTTTCCCCAATCCTACCTGTAGATGCTACAAGGAATTGAACCTGGGACCTTCTGTATGCAGAGCAGACGCTGTTCCACTGAGCTATACCCCCCATTCCCTAAAGCTAATATCTTGCAAAAGGCAGTGCTCACATGTGGTTATCCGTCCAAATGCAAACCAAGGCATATCCTGCTTAGCATAGGGGATAATTCATGCTTGCTGCCCCAAAACCAGCTCTCCTAATAAACTTCAAAGAAAAAGGAAAGAGGCGAAAGTTCCACATCTCACAATCATCAATATTAGGAACTATAACATAGACCTCAACCCATTTTCTTTGGCTCTAGAAGCTAGCCCAACAAATTTAGGAGCCAGACTTCCCTCTGCTCCAAGAGTGAGGCAGACTCACTGCTCACCCCCAGCAACATCCACTGCTGCACTGGGGGGAAGGGGGAGGGTGTTGCTGCTTTGCTTGCCCCCCTCCACACCCTCTCCTGGTCATGTCCATCTGGCTCAGACAGATGATGGACCAGTTAAAAAGAGGAAGAGGAAGCAGCCACCTCCACTTTGCTTGTGCACTTCCTTCTTCAGGCACCATGCTTAAATTTCTAAGCAGCATGGTGAGCTGGTGCCTTGGAATTGTCAAGCCCTGTTAACACCTAATATGCTAGAAAGTCTTGAGAAGGTTTAAGTGGATAACAGGAGATCAGGACTACCAGACCTTGGATCTAGCTCCATTCTGGCTCTCATCAGACACACAATGGTCTTTCCACCAACCTTGCTAAGGACCAGTGCTCCCTGCAACAGGGATTCCCAGATGCTGTTGACTACAACTCCCATCATCCTCATCTGCAACAGCCTTTGGCTGGGGATGACAGCAGTTGTAGTCAGCAACGTCTGGGAATCCCTGTTGTAGGGAACATCGCTAAGGACCACATATTCCTTTCCAAGACAAACAAGGACCTCCTCCATCCTTGTGGAGTCATGCAGAATAGCAATGAAACAGTCCCCTCCATATTATGCTTTTGTTGGAGACCACATAACCAAACTCCACCTAATCTCTTGTGCAGCCTAGGGTGGCATGTCACATGTGATTAGTTTTCTGCCCCTTCCCATCAAGGGTCATTGTGTCCAAGGTCCTATCAAATCCAGCTGAATTCTTCCCTCCCCCTTCTTCTGTCTCTATGATAAACAAACCCTTTTTCACACTTGGCATGTGCCCTCCGAGAACAAAGTTTCACATTTAGTCTCTGCTGCTGTCCCCCCACCCCAAACTCCTTTTCGGCCACTGTAGGTAAGAGGACAGGGAAGGAACAGATCCAACAAGTTAGGGATTATTCTGTTTTGATGCAATAAACCAATCACCTTCACTATTTTTTAAGTGGGGGGCACTTTGGACACACACAAAAAGCCCATCAAGGTGAGAGCCATTTCCCACCACACCAATTTCGGCGCAATGCTGCACTTTATCCTTTAGGAGAAACAGCAACCTTCTCAAGCTCTACTGCCATCGTGGAAGGCTCACCCAGAGTGCTGGGAAGTGGAGGGCATCTCAGTGCTTTCCCCACAGAATTCTATGGAGAAAATGCATGGGAAGACAACCCCTCCCAGTGCTGTGTGTGCACCTTCCAAGATGGCGCTGGAGTTCAAGGTGGCTCCATTTCCCTTAAAGGAGCACCAACTGCACTGGGCAAAGTGCAGTTGCACTGGGCAAAGTGCCACCACTGCAAGGTGGGAACGGTCGCCTCTACACAGTGCCAGGGGGACTATATGGTACATTTGGTTTCAGCTGAAGCTCCATTTGGTTTCAGCTTTCCATTTGGTTTCAGCTCCATTTTGGTTTCAGCTGAAGTTCCACACTGGCCTAAGAAGATATTAGACAGGGAGCTGCCCTTCGGGTCAAAGGAAGCTGCCACTGCCTCCTGGGTTGTGCCATGAAGAACACTGCCACAAATGTACAAAGCGATGAGAAACCAAAATGGTCAAATCAGTAAAAGCCACGATATTCCCAAACTCAGACAGCCACCCAGACCTCTTACAGCACAAACATTCAGACTATCCTATAACAGCAGTTCAGCAAAAAGAAAAAAGAAAACTGCACTCTGTTCATTCTGTGGCAGGAAATCTTATAGTCTATAAATACCAGTTTTTGCAAAAAGATTGGTCTGCTGGCCATTGCCATGCGTGGATTCCCTTGAGTCTCGGCTCAATTCCTTTCTTCCTACCAAATCATAGTGCTAAAACAAGACTAGTACCCCCTGCCCACCCCACAGACAAAATCTCTAAACAGATTTGACAAGTGTTCTGCATTTCAATGAGTCAAAGCTAAATGAAAACTGCATGATGGGAAATTCTGGGAAATTTAGATTTCAGTGTTGCTGAACCTGTCTCTCACTCATTTACTGACGCCTCCCCCTCCACCCGCACAAGACAACCCAAACTCATATTGAAATTCAAATTTTGCAATTGTGAAATCCATAGGTGAAGCCTCCCCCTCCTGCAATCACACAGTATGGGGCTTGTGTTTTCTCCTTAAACCAGTTACCCTACACTACTTGCTTCAGCTCTACTGCCTGGCATGCATCTTTGATCGCTAGAGTTGGTCAGAATAAAATACAACACACAATGTTTTGCCAAAACTCCTTCTGCAAGGGAATGGTCTGCCCAAATGATCCCACTTTTCTTTCACCGACCTCCCTAAGGGTCCATCATTTCCCAGGCACTTTGCAGAGCAAACTCAGAGTTCCCCATATATAGGCACCACCAAGTTTGTCTTGCTTTGCCATGCACTCTGAATGCATCTGCTCTTACTATATTCCCGCTAAAGTTGTCTGATGTAGCATAATCCCCCAACACCCTGCACCTCTTCTCTTTCTACCTCGTAAGACTGAAGCCTGGTCTATGCATGCAGCAGAATGAAGTGAAAGCGTCCCAAGGCAACAGAGCAGATTGTACCACTTCAGACTGCAGGCAACAGAATGGACTGTACCACTCCACACTGCAGGGGAAGGATCACTTTTCATGCTTTCCCATTATAACACAACAAATATTGATATAACGCTTTTCAACAAAAAGTTTCCCAAAGCAATTTACATAGAAATAAAGTAAATAAACAAATAAAATCTGCAAGCAAAAACTAGCACAACAGGGTTGGAGTTAAAAGTCTCTGAAGTGGTACAGTCTTCTCTGCCACCTCAAGATCCCACCACCTCATTCTGCTGCTGCATTTGCAGAACACACCCAAGTGGTCCATATAATGGAGCTACATTATTCCCCAGTTCCCTGCACATGCCCCAGAACAGTGATCTTCACTATTTTTCAAGCAGCAAAAAAAAAAAAAAAACCCACACAAAAAAATTCAGTGGGAGAGCCATTTCCCACGGTGCTAACCTCTGCACAGTACTGTGCTTTCCTCAGTGCTGGGAGGAAAGAGAGACAGAGCCCTGTGAGAAAAGCGCTGGAAAAAGCTCCACTTCCCAGCACTCTGTGCATGCCCTCCAAGATGGTGCAGGGAATCAAGAGGACTCCATTTCCCTTCCCTGCTGGTGCTAGGATCATTGCACGGTGGAAATGGCCACTTCCACATGATGAGAGAGGGAACATGCAGAATATTCAGCCTCCTCCGAAGATTTGCACAGGCTCAAAAAACAAACAATTAGTCAAGGAACTGTATTTAGAATTAATGGGAGCCACCACTGGCCACCAGGTCTTACGCTGAAAAACACCACACTGGAAAAATGACTGCGAGATAGATTTATTTATTTTATTTTGCTTTACACAAACTCCCCAGTGAAATTTTGACTTGTTTTTTTTACCCTATCTGCTGATCCCACCCACATTCCCCCTTGGGCAGCGCGGTAACCATACACCAGCCCCCACAGATCAACTGGTGGGTCCCATTTGGGAATTACTGGCTCAGAATCTTGCACCCTTTCCCTTGAGCAACAAGCACTGCCTCTTCTCACCTCCCCAGCACATCCTACTTAACTCTCTGCAAAGATCTGCAATACCAGCTGCACCTTGTCCTTTCCCCAGAAAGCAGGCACGCCTCCCTTCTCTCACACCTCTCCAAACATGACCAGCACTGAGCATCCATCATCTTCAACAGCATATGCTGAAGTTACAGAAACCGCCACAAACCACCCCCCCCCCCATCCAAGGGTTCTCTACTCAACTACTCTTGGCAAGAGGGCAGGGAAGAGAGAGGGGATGTGGCTCCATTATTTATTTATTTATTATTTACATTTTATATCCCGTTCTTCCTCTAAGGAGCCCAGAGCGGTGTACTACATACTTAGGTTTCTCCTCACAACAACCCTGTGGAGTAGGTTAGGCTGAGAGAGAAAAGTGACTGGCCCAGTCACCCAGCAAGTATCATGGCTGAAAGGGGATTTGAACTCAGGTCTCCCTGGTCCTAGTCCAGCACTCTAACCACTACCCCATGCTGGTGGACCATGGGGACCACAACCTCATGATTTCAGAGCCACCAATTCTAATCTCAGCCATGAACTTCACTTCAGTTTATGATCATTGATCAAATATACACATTTCAGACCAGAAGCAGATGAAAAGAACATTAAAAGGTGAATATCAATACGAAGGGGTATATGTGTATGCACGTGTACGTGCGTACACAGGAACTATTTACATAAAATAGAGTGAAGCAAACTAAAAGCCTGAATTAACCATTTCTCAATTGCAGCCGTACAAAAATTTAGCTACCAGATGCAAAACATTGGTGTATTTATCAGAGAGAAATAAGAAATAATATAAAATTCATCAGAATTATTTGGGTATCTAAAAGCAAGAAGAACATTGTATCTACAAAGCAAATCACGATACAAGGAACAATACAAAAGCACATGGCCAACCATCTCCCCATTCCCACAAGGACCGTCTCTCCAGCTAAGGGTGACTCCTAAACCTACCCTCCAATACCACAGAGGGCAGCACATCCAGCTGAGCTGGATGTAGTCAGGGGCAGCCATGAACTCACTGCATGCCCTTAGTCCAGGGCTTGACAAGTTCTAGGTGTCAGGGAACCTAGACTAGGATATTCAGAGATAAACAAAACCTTTGTTTGTCCCAGGCAGTCCTGTTTCTCTTTCAGGTAGGTTGCTTGTAAAGGGGAAAAGAAAAAGTTCATTACATTCCAACCATAATGTCCATGGCGTGGCATGCTCTCAAGCATCTACAAATCCACTTGCCAGCTCACCAGTGGTGAGCAGGAACCCTAGTAAAGTTGTGCCCTTGAGTCAGTGTCGACTCCTGGCGCCCACAGAGCCCTGTGGTTTTCTTTGGTAGAATACAGGAGGGATTTACCATTGCCATCTCCCAGGCAGCCTTTCAGCATCTTCCTGTATCACTGCTGCCCAATATAGGAGTTTCCCATGTTCTGGGAAACACACCAGCTGGGATTCGAACCAGCAACCTCTTGCTCCCTAGGCAAGTTCCCCACTGTACACTCCTAATGGCACAGTGACCTCCCCCACTGTGCCATTGGGAGGCTTGGACCCCTAGTACCACAAAGAAATCCCCTCCCCAGAGGTCTCATTTCCACAGTCATTATTAAGGTAAGAAACAACAGGGATCCTTTCTGAGCAGTAGGAGAGGGTTCCTGCAGTTTCTTGCCCTCTCTCTTTTCCAGAGTAAATGACAGAAGACCCGCTTCTCTCCTAAGCCCTCCACCTGTATGCAAGAGAAGGATCTGAGGGAAGGGAGAAAATTGGTGGCAAGCACAAATAGCAGCTGGCTAGTGAGCTACGCCTAAATTTGTGGGACCTGTACAGTGGAGTGGTTAGTGCTGGACTAGGACCAGGGAGGCCGAAGTTCAAATCCCCATTCAGCTGAGAAACTCACTGGATGACTTTGGTTCAGTCCCAGCCTCACCTACCTCACAGAGTTGTTGTGAGGATCAACATAACCTGTAACGTAATGTCTGGTAATGTTGTCAAGTGTCCATTATCTGACTGGCTCCGAAACCCAAAGAAAAATGGTCAAAGCCTACTTAAGTCAAGGCACTGTCTTTCAACACACACACACCCCACATCAGTCATAAGGAGGATACTGGCTTGGTGCATTTTGAGCACAGTGATTTAACAGTGTACTGCCCCTTATGGCCAACCCAGCCCCCAGACTCTCCCTCCCACCTTGGCAACCCTGCTGCAGGCCTACATTAAGAGCCCTGCCAAAGAGCCATATAGTAACCAGTTCGTAAGCCTCTTTAGTTTTCAACGCCTGCACGCAGTGCAGGTTCGGGCCCCGGTGGGAAAAATATCCGAGCCCCCACTGCAAGGCCCCCTCCCCCACGGCTGCCACGAGGCCAAATCACAATCTTTAAAATAATTCGAGCCACCATGTGCGCTGCCGGGGGTGGGTGGGGTGAGCTGGGAACACACACACACACGCAGCAGCAGAGCGGGAGCGGCCGCTGAGCCTACCTGTCCAACCCAACGGCACGCCAGCACAGTTTGCACAGAGCGTCGACACTCTGTTCAATGCTCTGTTCCAAGTGCACAGGCACACCGGGACGTCTCACAGTTCTCAAGGGCCGCTGGGCCGGATGGTCAGGCTCAGGGGCCGCTCCCACCACCACGCGGTGTGTGCGTGCTCAGGCTCACCCCCCACTCCCCGGCCGCGCACATGGCAGCTAGAATTATTTTCAAGATCGGTGCTTCGGCCTCGTGGCGGTGGTGGGGCAAGCTTAGGGTGGGGTGGCGGCAGGAGGCAAGACAAAAACATAGGCAACGTAGTCGGGCCCCAAGCCCCCTTCCAGACCAGCAGATCCCAGTAATCGGTACCGGCTTCCCACGCCCCCTTTCATCAGCCCTGCTTGCACGGAACCTAAATTCTGTAGTCAAGGCTTGGCAGACAACACACCTACTCTACTCAGTTCCTGCACATACTGCCGAGATAAGGTATGTAGAGTGGCTCAAGTATTTAGGAAGAGCACTACATAAATATTGAGGACGATTACTAGGAGACGGAAAAGGCCTATTCCCATGAAACATGTATCCAGGGATTGCTATTGTGCACCCAGGCTTGTTTAAGTACATCCAACAAATAAGGAAGTAGAGTCCTACCAATGTTTCCCCAAAGGTATCTGGCTGTTATTCAGACTAGCATGTTTACCACTGGTCTACTGTTGGACCCACTCCAGCAACTCAACGCCATCACTTCTCTAGTTGATCACTCAGCATTCAAACCAAAACAGATGCATTTCAGAAGGATCCCAAAGTAATCCCATGCACAGGAAGTGCATACCTCTCTAGAATTTGGAAAAACTACTTCTGCTCTCTGGAACAGAGGTAGCTTAACAAAAACACCCCATAGAAACTTAGGAAGCTGGCTGCCTTATACCAAGTTAGGCCCTTGGTCCATCTAGCTCAGTATTGTCTACACTGACTGGCAGCGGCTCTTCAGGGTTTCAGGCAGGAGTCTTTTCTAGCCCTTCCTGGAGATGCCTGGGACCTTCGGCGTGCAAGGCAAATGCTCTACCAGTGAGCCACGGCCCCATTCATGTACTGTTCCTTCTAACAGAGATTCCCAAATATTGTTCACTACCACTCCCAGCATCCCCAGCAGCAGTGGCCTTTGGCTGGGGATTCTGGGAGTTGTAGTCAACAACATCTGGGAATCCCTGTTAGAGGGAACATTGATTCCCATTCCAGAAACTTCAGCAAGCTA
This sequence comes from Hemicordylus capensis, assembly GCF_027244095.1. NCBI lineage: Eukaryota > Metazoa > Chordata > Lepidosauria > Squamata > Cordylidae > Hemicordylus > Hemicordylus capensis. The sequence goes on from NC_069663.1 coordinate 12,764,846, forward strand.
CTTTGGCGCTCATAAAATAAGAACTGGCCAAAATTTTCTCATCAAATGCCAAAACCTTCCATGCAAGAGGATGAGGCCATTACTCAGTGGTAAAGCATCTTCTTTGCATGCAGAAAGTCCCACGTTTGACCCCTGGCAGCATCTCCAGATAGGACTGGGAAAGACTCCTGCCTGAAACCTTGGGGAGCTGCTGCCAGTCAGTATAGACAATATTAAACTATACTGACTCAGTATAAGGCTTTTTCCTATGTAATTGTTTTCAGCAAGGCGTACGAAGGGGGAGAAATAGGTGCAGATGACAACATGTATACCTTGCATTTCTATGATAAAATATCCAAAGCAGCTTACAACTCAGATAATTTAAACTATATTTGAAACTCAAAGGAAGCAAGAGATAGAAGGAGCAAGCGAACTAGATTAAGAGCGCTGAAGTCCCCCCCATCCCCCCACCCTCCCAAAGTACCCAATGCCTTAGGGACATCAATGCTGATGCCTCACAAATCTGCCCATTCCATAAACAGAGCACCACACAATGACTACAAGGTCCTCTTCCCTGGGTTTGGTTGGGAGAGACTCCTGCCTGTAACCTTGGAGAGCTGCTGCCAGTCAGTGAAGACAATACCGAGCTTCTATGTTCCAGATTACTGGGGTGCTAGAAGAGCGACAAGATGCCCTCTGCCACTGCCACTGGAGCAGCTCTCTGGGAACAATCTGACCCTTGTCAACTTTGCAAAGAGCACCTCTCCTCATATTCCTGGCAAAGCTTATAAGAAACCCAAGGAGAGAAGAAGAGGCGGCTGCTAGCAACCATCTCTCCTTCCTGACCCCATGCACTTTCAAAGCTTGTAAGGGTTGGTTTTGAAAGGGATCTGGCCCCCAGCAGCAGAGTGGGAGCAAGGCAGCATTTTGCACTTTGCCTCCGGAGCTGCAATAGCTAGGGGTGCCCCTGTACCTTGAACCTTGCTCCAGGAATCAGTGAGCCTCTTAGCCATTATCCTTGAATACCTTCCTGTATTTCAGAATTCTTATGACAAAATATAAAGAAAAAATATCAAGATGCAATGCAGGGATAGAGTGCTCTGAGACGACCTTGCGTAAGCAGTGGTCTGGTGGCATCAGAAAAAAGCCATTATACAAGGACCAGAAGATGTAAAGGATTTGACAGACAGAATAACCCACCAACAGCAGCATTTGTTTGGAAATATGCTTTGTGGCAGGAATTCTATTCTTTTTTGGCTAGCACTGTGCAACCCGCTAGAGAGGATGCTTATCTACATTTGGACAAAGCTAAAAATGACAGACAAGAGCATACGACTTACTACACAAGATTACAACCAAAGTTCCCTGTAACAGGGATTCCCAGAAGCTGTTGGACTACAGATCCCATCATCCCAGCTGCAATGACTTTTGGCTGGGGATTATGGAAGTTGTAGTCAACAGCATTGAGGAATCCCTCTTACAGGGAACACCGACTATGACATCACCTGCAAACCACTCATGCCAAAGAAGAACGAATTCATTATTGTATGTCGAGTTTCCAAAATAAGAGGCACCGAGCATCTTATCTGCCAGAAAGGTAAACCTAGAATCCACTCCAGATGTAGGAGTGAACAGTCAGTGAACATGCCTTCTGCACGTGAGAATTCCATCTTCACCAGATCCTGGTACTCAAAACAGAGTCAGAATTGGGGATGTGCACAAACCCTGGCCGGCTCGAAGGCTTGATGGCCAGAGCGGGGGGGGGGGGGGGCCTTAATGGCATGGGGGGTGCACACCCCCACCAATGTTTCCCCTGCCGACGCATGAGACCTTAAAAGCCCTTTGGGGCAGCAGCGTACCTCCCTACCACCCCATGCCGACATTTACCGGATGTACCCGGAAGCAGGAACTGTGACTCCAGTTGCTTGTAACATATGCAACGTGTGCGTGAATGGTAGTGCACCCACCCCCGCCCTTAAAGCCATCCGCCCCCGCCAGTTCCGTGCACATCCCTAGTCAGGATCTCTCTTAACATACACATTTCATGCTGCAGGACAGGGCAATCTAGCTAAACTTGTACGCTTGCAGACTGATCCAGACACTGGAGTCTTACTGTCCCAGAAGGCAGCCCAGGGAAAGATAAGTACCTTTTCCCCTGGGACAGCCCTGCAGGAAGCCAGGCATGTAGCCTTCCCAGCTGTCATGGCCCCAGCTAGTCACACATACTGGCAGGCATCAGCAGCCTTCTGCATATCTTGACAGCAGGGGATAGAGAGTGCTATTATTCCAATGCTCCCAGTCCCCAGAATGCCTCACTGAAGAGCCAAAACTTGAAGTACAACGAAGGCACAAGGGTGCAAATTTCTTCACATCGGGTCCCCCAGTTCTTCCTGGCCTATCCAGTCTGCTCTACAGTACAGAAAGAAAACCACTGAACTTGTACTCTAAAGCACATGGCTGAACTCAAATTCAAGGCCACTTCTTCTAAGAGAGACCAACCAGATCAGGCCTAAGGTCTGCTATATCCCCTTTGCAACAGGTCCTAGAAACTAAAAAACACTAGGAGCACCCAAGATCTTGTTCAGTTGTGAATTTGCAAAAAAAATTGTAGCATTCCCCCCCACCCCACCCCAGCATTTTACTGTAAAGAAATACATATATCTGTGTAACGGTGAGAACATCTCATGGTGGAGAGTGCAGGGTCCTAAAGTTTTGAAGTGTGTGCACAAGTGTGATAACGCCCATCTCAGAGAAGACCGCAACTTGTCGCTCACGACTCTAGCGACAGAGCCCAACTGACCAGCTGCACTGCTGAAAAGAAGCACATATTGTGTACGTTAGCAACAGAAAGGAATTCTGTTACCGACAGTCCTTGCAAGCTCCCTAAACAGGCAAAATGTCACAAGGAATAAATGTGCAGAAGCACACATGCAGTAGGGGGTTTCCTGGCACGCTAGTATGCAACTAGGGTCAAAACACTCTGGGCAAAGCACTAGCCACATGTTCAAGTGTGGCAGCATTACAGCAAATAAGACACACTGGTCCCAGTGTGAGCTTATGAGCAGTATACAGTATACAAGTAGTTATGAGCAGTATACAAGTCCAAGAATTAGGTTTCACCCATGTCCCCTACAAAATAGTTCATTAGTCAGACCCACAAATTTTGGCCATCTATACCACCTCAGGGGATGTACGCTCATAGTAATTTTTTGCAGTGTCTACTGTCCTAGAGATGGAAAACAGGTGATAGCATTGCAATACTTTCAGTGTGTTCTCATACTTTTATTGTCCTGACCATTGGGCCCACAGTGACCAAGTCTGCAATGGTGTTTTAAAAGCTTTTAGAAGTTGTTAAAACAAAAACTAATTAAGTTATATCAATATCAGAAGAATGGAAGTCACACTGGACAGGTATGTCTTCCAAAGATTACTCACAGGAAGCTACCATATACTGAGTCAGACCATAGGTTCATCTAGCTCAGTATTGTCTACAGCAGGGCTGTACAACTCAAACGCCCTGGTGGGCTGGAACCAACCACGACATGGCATTCAAGGGCCAAGGTCAATTTTCCGCACATCCGTACATATATAAATGAAAGCAGTTATTTGTTACTGGTGGATCTTTTCCCTTTGTCAAGGGACCCACAATTTTAACTAGAAATAGCTGCCAGAAAGTAGTCCCTGTTTCTGCTCCTGTTCAGTCACTGTAACTGACCCAAAGGGTGATTGTCTGCCTTTCTAGGGTGCTGTTATTGCAGGATATTTCTACCTGCGGGCCAGCAAAAAAAGTCCCTGTGGGCCAGATCCAGCCCCCGGGCCTTATGTTGTGCAGGCCTGGTCTACAGAGACTAGCAACCGCTTCTCCAAGGTTGAAATCTCTCTCAGCCCTATCTTAAGAGATGCCAGGGAGGGAACTTGGAACCTTTTGCTCTTCCCAGAGCAGCCCCATCCCCTAAGGGGAATATCTTACAGTGCTCACACATCAAGTCTCCCATTCATAAGCAACCAGGGCAGACCCTGCTTAGCTAAGGGGATAAGTCATGCTTGTTACTACAAGACCAGCTCTCTTTCCAAAATAAGAAAGGTAAAGTGTGCCATCAAGTCGATTTCGACTTCTGGTGCCCCGGTGTTATACTCGTGTCACAGTAAACAAGACTCATACAACACACTTGTGTATCAGTGGATTGAAGAAGGCCCTCCCATGCAGCCTGGCAAGAGTGCCAAAAATTGGTGTCACTTGAGATCTGTGAACTTATAGGTGTGTCCCACTTTTGACAAGGGAAGAAGACTTTTGAAGAAAACAAGGTCAGGTATATGATCCCACAGGTTTCCATGAGTCTCCCAAAAATTAGCACACACACCTCCTCAAAGTTGTTGTTGTTTTTTAATTATATTTAGAGTGAAGTAGGTTGATTAGTTGCTTCAAAGAAAAATGCAAATTAGAATGTTATTAGCTCCCTTTTGCCAGTTCTGGCAGCTTTGCAACTACCATCCAACTGTTCAATAAACGTGCAATTCCGTGCCTGCACAGATTATCTGGAAACTAATCAAATTTAACCTGTTATTCTGGAAGGAGAGGCCGAAAAGTAAGCACCAAAAGTGACATTTGTCCTCTCCCGTGTGTCTGTTGGGCTGGAGAAGAAAAGCCACCAAATGAGGAAGTGTACAATTCCAGAGATGTGGAGACTATTAAAAGTAGCAGGCAAAGTTAACCCTTTCTCTTGACAAACCTGCACAACTTGCAGCTCACCAAGTCCAACACAAAGACCTTGTTCCATATTGTGGCCTCCCAGGCACTTGACTGAGAAACATTGGAAGTTGCCGTCTACTGAGTCAGACCACCAGTCTATCTAGCTTTGGCAGCATCTCTCTAGGGTTTCAGGGGTGTATTTCCCGGCCCTACCTGAAGATACCAGGGAATGAACTGGGACCCTCTGCATACTGAGCAGATGCTTCTACCACTGAGCTATGGCCCCATCCTCAATTCCCTTCCACCAATTCCAATCATTCAACTAAAGAGCTAGGATGTTTACTAAGCTCCTGGCAGAATGCCATACTTGGTTTGTAGATCCCAGGGCATGGATGGACTACAACTTCCATGATCCCCAGCCACAGTGGCCAGTAAAGGTAAACTTGTGCCATCAAGTCAGTGTCGACTCCTGGCAACCACAAAGTCATGTGGTTTTCTTTGGCAGAGTAGCCAGGGATTACGGGAGTTGTAGGCCAACATCTGCAGGAGGGCCGAAGTTGAGCAGCCCTGGTCTAAAGGCACATGAGGCAACCATCTTGCTGAAGCCAAGCAGGTCTACTCCTGGGCAGCTCCTGGATGGGGACCATCTGGGAAGCCCATGGATGACACCTTGAGTTCCATCATGGAAGAAAGGTGGGTATATAAAATGTTAACAAAATTAAGTTTTCCTTGTGGTCCATAAGTTACACAGACCTGCCTCGTCCCCCCTGGTGTTACTTCTTCTATATGAACTTTAAGAACTATAGAGCACTCCACACCATCACCACCACAATCCAATATCTCCACTGTATAGACACTGTTAGTATAGTGGGATATACATCTACTTCCCCCTTTCCACCAAAGGCAGCCCTACAGTACAAGAGGAAACATCTCTCTCACGTGGTGGATTTGGGGGCACCAGTAAGGAGGCAGAATTGGAGACAGATGTAACCCAACTCATCATGGACACAATCCATTAGGCAAGTGGAGAATTTTAGGACCAACAAAAATACTTTTTCACACAGCATGTAATCAATCTATGGAATTCTCTGACATGGAAAGTGGTGATCGCCATTAGCTTGGATGACTTTAAAATGGACTTAGGCAAATTCACAGAGGACAGGTCTATCAATGGCTACTAGTCTGGTGGTTATAGGCCACTTCCAGCCTCAGAGGCAGGATGCCTCTCAAAACCAGTTGCAGGGCAGCAACAGCAGGAGAGAAGACCTGTGGGCTTCTCAGAAGCATCTGGTGGGCCACTGTGTGAAATAGGATGCTGGACAGGATGGGCCTTCGGCTTGATCCAGCAGGGCTACTCTTATGTTCCTACACAAGCCCATCTGAAACTATGGAGCATTTTCTAGCGCACCATGCCCTATATTTACCTTCTGTGTATGTGCACACGTACCCCTGTGGGCATTTTCCACCTCAGGCTCCAAACAGTGTTCCCTGTAACAGGGATTCCCAGATGTTGTTGACTACAATTCCCAGAACCCTGGGCTGAACACCATTGTAATTGGGGATTCTGGGAGCTGTAGTCAACAACATCTGGAAATCCCTGTTACAGGGGACAATGACTCAAAAATGGCTTAGACCAACCTGGCAGTGCCCTCTCCGTCCCCTCCATCCCACCACACTGAAACATATCAGGATATTGCTCCAATTTATCCTTCCTTCTATGGACATGAATGTTCTGTACAGTCCTCGCCTACCCCTCTCTCGGACCATTTAGATACACAAAGTTGAATGGAATTGCCTACAGTGCCTCTGCTCAAAAATCATGCCATCAAGTTTTAATTTGATTTGATTTTTTTAAGTGGAGGGATATGGCAGATAGGGCCGTAGTTCAATGGCAGAGCATCTGCTTGGCATGCAGAAGGTCCCCGGTTCAATCTCTGCCAATATCTCCAGCAAGGCTGAGAAAGACTCCTGCCTGAAACCTTGGAGAGCCGCTGCCAATCAGAGAAGACAATACAGGTGGGCCAATGGTCAGATTCAGTATAAGGTGACTTCTAATGTTCTATCCATGCTAACAGCAGGTCACTGTGGTCTGCAAAGTGAAGAGCACGGAATCCACTGGTAATCTAACCAATCTGAAGAGGCTGTGCTGTGTACTTACCAACACAGGTTCCTGATTCTGAGACACAAACTGAAAGCTGCTTTGAAAAGTGTGATGCTCAGGAACATAGAAATGTTGGAAGCGGTTTTCTGCTGAGTCAGATTATGGGTCCATCTAGTTCAGTATCGCTCAAAGGAACACAGGAAGCTGCATTATACCGAGTCAGACCATTGGTCAGTATAGCTCAGTATTGTCTGCACTGAGAGGCAGTGGCTCTCCAAGGCTTCAGGCAGGAGTCTCTCCCAGCCTTACCTGGTGATGCCAGGGAGGGAACCTGGGACCTTCTGCATGCAAAGCAGATGCTCTCCCACTGAGCTGCGTCCTCATTGCCACACACACACATACACACACACGTAACCTCCCATGCAAATGCCAACCAAGGCAGACCCTGCTTAGCAAAGGAGACCATTCATTCTCGCTATCACAAGCCCAGGTTGCTTGCTCACTGCAAGCTGGACAACAAGTCAGAGGTGTCTTTAGACCAGGACGGCACAACTTTGTCCCTCCTATAGATGTTGGACTACAACTCCCATCATACCCATCTATTAACCACTGTGGCTGGGGATGATGGGAGCTGTAGTCCAAAAACAGCTGGAGGGCTGAAGTTGTGCAGCCCTGAGATTCCCAAACTGCTTGGCATGGCTCCTCCACATTTTTGCCAGAGCATGCACACAGGGCAACATGACCTAGACGTGACAACACATTGCTAGGACTGTGCTTCTGATGAGGTCTTGATGTGTACACTCCAAACAACAGGAAGCAGCTTGGCTCCCTGATCCCCCCTCTATTCCCAGGCCCCAAGTTTTTGGGTCCCGGATCTCATTACCTGACAACACAGCCCTGTTTATCAAGGCACTGGTCTGCCTGAGCAGGAGCATTTTAGAGGCTCCTTTTCCACTCGGCTGACATGCACTATTTATAGATGCTTACCATTCTCCCAGATCTTTCCTCAGGATCTCAGCAGAAATAGACCGCCCCCAGGTCCCTGAAGCCTCCCTCCAAGGCAACCAGGGCAAGGACTCCAGCCAGCCAGCCCCCTCCGGGCTGCCTGTAACCTTCTACACGCTTCCACCTCCCCGCCTCTGCCAGACTCCAGTTCCCAAATGTTCATTCTGTCCTTGCCTGTACCCGCTCCCCTCCAGCAGCCACACACAACTTCCCCTTCAGCAGGCCTTTTCATGCTTGCAGTTGCAATCTACACCTCAGGCACAACCCCCTAGGAGGTCCACCTTTCTCAGGTGCACTGCTGCTTTAAAAAAAAAAAATAGAGAGAGAGAGAGCGCAAACCGCTTCACAAACACAAGTCACTTTAAACTGATGCAAGGAAGAGTAGAATTCAACCCTCTCCCCAGGTAAAATTGGCACAAGGGTAGAGACATTCTGAAGACACACGCAGGGAACACAATGGTTGTGTTTTGGCTCCTTTATAGGCGCACAGGTGCAACGGAGCAAGATTTGACTTGGTGCCACACCCTCCCTGCCTAGGGAACACAGAGAGCTGCCTTCTACCAAGTCAGACAGCCGGTCCATCTGGACCAGTACTGACTATGCTGACGGGGGTCTTTCCCAAAGATCTTGTAATGAGAGAAGCCAAGGATTGGACCTGGGACCTTCTGCATGCAAAGCAGGTGCTCTGCCGCTGAGCGATGGCCCCTCTCTAGTGGGCTGTTCCTCGGTGTAAAGTGAAAGGAGACACCTAGGAGCTCATTAGGAACTCCATCTAGATGGAGGTTGATCTGAAAGAACTTGAGAATCCAGCTTTCAACCCTCCCATTTCCACGAGGGACAAGCCCTGTTCACAAACCACTAAGCCCAGCCTGGGGACAAGTCATGGCTCAGGCACGTCCACAGTCTTCAGACACTGTTCTCCCTTGTTAGTGAAAGTTACTCCATGCAAAACTATGTCAATAGACCTTGACAAATAAAACCTCCCAGGCTCAACCCAAGTAATTGCCTAGAGAACTTCATCAGCCAATTTATTTTTTAAACTCACTCTGTGAGATATAAAGTATCTAAACCTGCAGGAAGGGGAAGCACCCCCGGAATGAAGCCGAACTCTATGATTTCCAAGGGTCTTGACATACCCAATGCTTTGGACAGGGATTTCCCTTAGAACAGACAGTATGGTTGCAATTTAAGACATTAAAATGCCCAAATGCTGTTCTAGGCTGAAAAGCCCCAGGGTGTCTTCTCAGCAACAGGAAGTCTAACTGTGGCCCGCACCAGAAACTTGCCACCCTGAGCTCCTCAAAGAGAAAAAGTGGGATTTTAAAAAACAGAGGTGATCAATAAACAGAAGCCATACTGTTGAGGCAAGGAGCACCGAAGTCGGAAGAGCACAGCACAAAAGTGATCTATTGAATCTCACACACCAGGCACATTCGCTTGAACGAGAATTGATCAGGAACTTTGGTGCGACTCATCGTGGGCTGAAGCATAAATCCACCTGCCTTCTGGTGGGCAGAATCCGGCCCTGCCTGGCAGCTGTCACTCACTTTTTATCCCCATATGGGGGAGGGAGGAAAGAAAGAAGAACCCCCTGGTGCTGTCTTCTCCTGCCTTCAAGCACTGCATTTGTGTCCGGGCATCTTGTGCCACAGGTCCCCCCCCCCCAAGCTTCCCAGCAGACCAGCTCTGCATACACTTGCTTAGCAAGCTTGTAGCCTCCGCCTCCTTCACCTTTGCGTGAAATCTCCTGCGTAACCTCTCACCTCCCACCCCGCCACTCCGCTCTCTGCCCTGGATCGCTCCTTTGCCAACTACAGCCACAATGATCCTGGGGGTGGGAGGAGAGACCAAGAAACTCTGGAGCAGAGAACGCAACTTCACCCCTTTTCCCAGCGAGGTTCCGCAGGGCGCTTCCGTCCTGGAGAACGCCTCCCTGCCAGCCCCACATGCTGAAATAATAAAGGATTGTTTGCCTGCGAGAGCCTCCACTCCCCCACCCCCAGCTCCTTCTCTTTTCAAAGCATCTCCTCCTCCCCCCTCCTCTCCCCCCCCCAAACAGATCCGCTTACTCCAAGGCTTCTCAAATGCACCCACACAGAGCCCTCCTCGCACCCCATCTGCATGTGCGAAGCCAGATTAATGTTTACACCTAAAGCGATTTCGGGAGCAGTTGAAAGAGGAGCGCAAGGGGGGGGGGCGTGGAGGGAGGAGAGAGAGAGAGAAAAGTGGAAACTGGCGATCAGCAAAGGGGTGGGGGGAGAGAAAAACACTGAAGAGGTGTCGCTAGAGAGAGAGAGAGGGAGAGAGAAGGGAGGGAGGACAGGAAATAAGAAGAAATACAAGCCCCCCTCCTCTCACCCCCCCCCCTTCAACTGTCTTGCTCCAACTGCCAGGGCTTTGCTTACCCTGGTGGAAACAAAAGGCTGGTTCATACGGACTGCACACCAGGCATTAAAAAAAAAAAAAAATCATCATTCATCTCTTTCCCTTCCTCCCCCGCGCCCCGTTCCCGACCCCACATTGATACTTTGCTGCCCACATGCACTCCTGGACTCGCTGTGTGGAGGTGGATGGAATTTATTTTATTTTATTTTATTGCCCGCCTCCCCCAGGACGGCAGATCCAGGGTGGAAATTCCGTAAAAGCCATTAAGCAACCTGCGCGATGGGCTAGGGGTGGGGGGCGCTGGATATTTTGGCGAGGCTGCGGGGGGGGGGGTGGGCTGGCTGGGCAAGAGGAGGGCACCGCGCCGAGTTCTTACTCACCAGCCTGCTGCTGCTGTTGCTGGGCTCCGATCCCTTCGGCGGCGGCTGCCTTGCGGGAGAGACTTTTTTCTTCCAGAGGAGAGGACGACTCCGGGCTGCCGGGGACGCTGCCCGACCCTTCGGCGCCACTGCCAGCCTTCAGCATATTCATCGCCGCGCTGCCGCTCACATTATCCTCACGCAACTCTGCTGGACATGACTCCTCCGCGCTCGCTCGCCGTCTCTCCTCCTCCTCCTCCTCCCTTCCCCTTGCCTGCCTCGCTCGCTGCCTGCCTCGCTCGCTCGCTCTTTTTTGCCTCCTTCCCTCCCTTCCGAACGCACCACACAAAAGAAGAGCCAGGAGGAGGGGTGGGAAGGAAAAATGCAAGGCTGGGAGAATTCGCTCCCCGGCTCAAGCGCGCTGGCTCTCGCGCGCGCTCTCCACCCCCCTCGCCTCTGTCTCTCGCTCTCGCTCTGCTGCTGGGTGGGAAAAAGGAAATGAAGACGCAAACCAGAGCCTTGGCTTTTGCCGCCGCCGCCGCTGCTGCTGGCGGTGCTGATCTTTTTTTCCTCCTTTCCCCCACCCTTTATTCGCCGCCGCCTCGCCTCCTTTCCTGCTGCTGCTGCTTTGCGTGGCTTGGAGAGGAGCTGGCTTGGAGCTTCCCTCTGCTGAGCGCCTTCAGAGCCGCCGCCGCCACTGCTGTTGCTGCTGCCTTGGCCGCCTCAGAAGCTCTCTGCTTACCTTCGCTTGTCAGCAGCAGGAGCAGCATCCGGAACCCCAGGGAGACACCAGCAAAGCATCTTGGGGGATGTAGTCTTTCGGGCCGGGCTGGGGAGGCGGGCGGCAGGGAGCGCCCAGAGGGGGCGGGATGGGGTTGGAGAGCTGATTCCAGAGTTGGCTTCCCCCCCCCGGCGTCTGGAGGCACGACGGGGAGGGGGAGGAGGGCGTCCTGCAGGTCCTGGGGGTTCCCCGAGGCGCAGCGTGGGTTGTGGGGGCCCAGCGCGACACAATCGTCCTGCTGGAGTCTGCAGGTATCGGTCTCTCGGGGACTATGGAAAGCGATTCTAGAGCTGAATGGCTGGATCTTGTGAAAAATATTGTGGGTGGGGGGGATATCTGGGAGGCGCGATCTCCAGGAATAGTTTCAGTCAAAGTTGGCAACGCTATTAAGGATGCGAGCTGTAAGCGGATATAGCACAGGATCTTTAATACCTGCCCGCCCAAGGAAAGCGGAACACGCTCAGCTGCGAGGCGCGCCGCGCAAATGCAGCCAATGCCTGTTCGCAGCCGACGGGGTCCCGGGTTCAGAACTGTTTCCATAGCACTTTGCATGGCCCTGACAAACAAATTGCTGCCTCCTCTTTACTTCCGCGCCGACTTAAGGAGTTTTGCCCTTCTGAATTTAGTGTTTTTGCCCATGTCCAACACACCTATGTGACACAGGTATACAAACCATACTTTGCTGGAATGCTTGATGGGTTTGAAGAGAAAAATTAAAAGGGCTTTTTTAGGGAACTGGTTACGGTTTATGTGTCACCAGTGCCCTCTAACGGTGGGAATCGGAAATCCTGCTTTGCGTGCCTTAAGCCCTACTATACAGTTATCCTCAGGGGTTTCGTTAGCGTCTCGCCCAGAGCAGGGTATGCACACACACTGTAGGTTTCTGGTGCTGGAAGACTAGTACTGAGGGCAACTAGAGTTGAAGACAAACAATAGTGGGGCGGGAGGGTTCAGATGTTGGTACAGGAAATGCATCATTATGTCTATGGTGTGCACATGAATCCTAATAGATGAAACAGATTTTGCAGGTTTTTATTGTGTTCCAAAAACCTGTCAGACCTGTTTGCCCAGAAACAAAAGTGGAGCAAAAAAATCTCATGAGCAATAATGGTTCTGTTATATTGCTTTCTACTTTAAAAAAAACCAAAACACTATTGTTTGTTTCCAGCCTAGGGCTGAATCCACACAATAGCAGTCTATTGTTTATTAGCGGGTGGGGCTGCAGCTCAGTGGTAGATCATTTGCTTGCATGCAGAAGGTCCCAGGTTCAATCACTGGCAGCATCTCCATGTAGGGATGGGCGAGTCTCCTGCTTGAAACCTTGGAGAGCCACTGCCAGTCAGTGTAGACCAGGGATTCTCAACGTTGGGTCCCCAGATGGTATTGGACTTCAACTCCCATAATCCCCAGCCCCAGTGGTCTTTGGTTGGGGTTATGGGAGTTGAAGTCCAATAACATCTGGAGACCCAACGTTGAGAATCCCTGGTTGTAGACAATACTGAGCTAGATGGGCCAATGGTCTGATTCAGTAGAAGGCAGCTTCCTATGTTCTAGACACAAGGGAAACATCTCAACAGCCAGTGGGAATGATGCTGTGCTGGGATGAACAGGAATGTGTGCTCTCCCCTGCGAAAGATAAGAGAGCTGTCACTGTAAAAAGGGCTTCTTTGCCCAGCTACCTAGGATTAGGCTTAACAGGTCCATTCAGAATCAGACTTTCGGAGGGAGCATCCTGGGATCTAAGGGCTGGCATCTGCCATTTCAGGGGGTAGAGCCTAGTGGGGTGGGGTGGGGCCTGGCAGAGGGAGAGGGAGAAAAATGCATCGGATATGTCAATGAAAGTACCCCGCAATACTTGACTTAAAGGACAGAGCTGGGGCTCAGACAGAGGTGCTCTAACTCCTGGAACTTGGGGCCCCGGTCCATGGCCTCCAAAGGTCCAGGAGGCCTCTACATGGCCAGTGGGGGCTCCGGCAGCCACCCCCCACCCACCCTGCCGAACCTCTGTGTTGTTGTTTTTAATTACAGCCGCTGCGTGGCTGTGGGGTAGCTGCCAGGGACTGAGTGGAGCAGTCCTTCCCCGCTCTCCGCTATTCCCCCTCCGGCAGCGGCAGCCAGAGCGATGCTGGGCCTGTCCGCTCGGGCCAGCATCTTCCATCAGCTGCGAGGCACGCCTGCACAGTTGAGAGATTGTTGCAAGCCTGTGATGTCACACTCCACTCACCCCCAGCAGCCATCCCTTGGCCATGTGGCGGCTGTAATAAGGGGGGGCGGAGCTTTGTGCTTACTGCCACAAGAACAAATCAATCCAGAATTTTCACTCGAGGCACAAAAGACCAGGCTCAAACTATCATACTTTGGACACATTATGCAAAGACCCAGCTCCCTTGAGAAGTCCATCACGTTGGGGAGAGTTGAAGGAAAGAGAAGAAGAGGATGACCAGCAGCAAGGTGGATGGACTCAATTACAACAGCAATGAATGCACCACTGAGAGACCTCAAAGGCCAAACTGAAGACAGATCATCCTGGAAAGAATCTATCTATGTGATTGCTAAGAGTCAACACCAACTTGACCACACTTAATCACTTAATTAAGAGCTGGTCTTGTGGTAGCAGACATGACTTGTCCCCTTAGCTAAGGAGGGTCCACCCTGGTTGCATACAAATGGGAGACTTGATGTGTGAGCACTGTAAGATATTCCCCTCAGGGGATGGAACCGCTCTGGGAAGAGCATCTAGGTTCCAAGTTCTTTCCTTGGCGCCATCTCCTAGATAGGGCTGAGAGAGATTCCTGCCTGCAACCTCGGAGAACCCGCTGCCAGTCTGTGAAGACAATACTGAGCTAGATAGACCAATGGTCTGACTCAATATATGGCAGCTTATGTTCCTAATCAATCAATTACCACAAGACTAGCTCTGAACACACCCAACAAAGAAGAGTCCATCATTGCACAGGACAGACTGTTGCACTGTCAGACAGCTCTTACAGTTAGAAAATTTGTCCTCCTGGTGTCCAATCAGAATCTGCTGTCTTTCATTCCAGCCCATTGGCTCTAGACCTGTCCTACACGTCCACTCCTTCTCTCTAAGTGACAGCCCTTCAGATATTTGATGACAGCTATCATATCTCCCCTTCATCTTGTCTTCTCCAGGCAAAACAGTCTCAGCTCCTTCAGCCCTTTCCCATAGAACTTGGTTTCCAGACCTGTCACCATTCTAGTTTACCAGTAGGCCCATTCAGACGTTATCTTCAGCACTCGTACAACGACCTGTACACAGGTACAGTCATTCACATGGTATGCTGAATGCAGAAGGGCCTGTACCTGGGTTCACTCTTAACATGAACACAGGTACAGTCATTCACACAAACACATGTGCGAGTGTACAGACATCTGTACACTTGTAGAGCATAATGTTTGAATCAGGCTAGTGTCTGAATCCATTCCAGTTTATCAACATGTTTCATGAAATCTGGTGCCCAGAACTGCATGCAGTGTTCCAAGTGAGGTTTTACCAGTGCAGAATAGAGTGGAATTATTGCTCCTTGGAAATAGCTTGCCCTCTTGATTCTGGACACTCACACTCAGATTTTACTGCTGTTCCTGAAGACCCAGGAAAGGAAGCTAACACTCTGAAATTTCAAGTCAGATCTTGAGATCAGCAGCCCTTTCCCCAGACAGAGGAAGCTGCCATCTGAGCAAGCACTAAGATGGTACCTGGTGTAATACCACAGGTAAGAGACTGTGGTAAAATCCTGGCCTGTGCATATGGCACAGTCTGGGCAACCAAAGAAGAATTTGGCTTATCAAAACCTTCGAGCAGAGGTTGACATTTTCCTTCAGGTATTGCTTCCTGCACTTTTGGTTAGTACATTGGAAGAGCCTTGCTGGACCAGAGTGAAGCCCATTCCCACCAGGAATGGAGGCTGTCGCTTGGGGGTAAAGCATCTGCTCTGCATGCAGAAGGTCCTGGGTCCAATCCCTGGCATCTTTAGGTAGGGCTGGGAAAGACCCCATTCTCAAACCCTGGAGAAGCTGCTGCCCATCAGTGTAGACCAGGGTTTCTCAACGTGTGGGTCCCCAGATGTAATTGGACTTCAACTCCCATAATTCCCAACCCATGGCCACTGGGGCTGGGGATTATGGGAGTTGAAGTCCAACAACATCTGGGGACCCACACGTTGAGAAACCCTGGTGTCGACTGTAGACAATACTTAGCTAGGTGGGCCAATGGTCTGACTCAGTATGTTGTAGCTTCCTTTGTTCCTGTGTAATAACCAGCCAGATGCCTTTGGGAACGTCACAACAAGCCAGGAAGAGCTGCTCCCCGCCCCCTTCGCAGCGTTCACGGCGATACTGGATGAGCCGGGATGGAGTTGTGGGCTCAGCCCGGGAAGCAGGCATGCGGGCCGTCATACTGGTCCCCCGTCACGTGTTGCGGATGGACCAATCAGGGATCAGGAGTGACTGCATAAAGCAGACACACAAGCAATTTTACTGTAAACCTCCCTGAGCCATTTTTGGAAGGGCGGTATAGAAATAAAATAAATAAATAAGCAATCAAGCATGGCTGCCTGTTGAACTTGGCAGCTGCAAGCCCCCCCCCCCGATCCTCCATGGAAAGCCCCCCAAGGATGTGTATGCCTTCCCAGCATACTTGGTGCTGCCAGCAGACTGGAAAAGCATCAAGACATCAGCGGCTGTCCTCCCATTGGCCATGGCAGAGCAGGAGGCAGACGCAGCCCTGCCAATGTTGCTCCAACCTCAGGATCATAGAGTCTGATTTGTATGTCCATTGATAGCAGCCACTGTATGCAGATCTCTCTATGGTTTCCATGTTGGGGAGGGCTTGCTGAACATCGATAGCTGGGTAGGACAGGCGTGAAGGTTCTCACAAGCAGGAAAACGTCTCTCCCTCACCCTTGGTTAGAAGCTGGGTACAAAACGCTGGGCAGTTGTAATAGAAGCAATCTAAGCTGGAGGGAAATGTGTGGGTTCTGACGATCATACAGATCTGGGTAGCCAAAACCTTGATTTTGAGTGAACCAGACTATTTTGCTGTTGCTAGCGTAGATGCTGTAGCAGCTTGTGGGGGACGTGAGTGCACCTGAGACAATCTCCATGGGGAAGTGCCCTAGATTGAGCTTATTCCTGGTCACTGATCTTCCCATGCTGCAGGGTAGGCGGGGAGCTGAATGCTGTTTTGGGAAACACAAATCCAAAATCTTCTGGAGCACATGAAAATAACAGGAATGCCACTGAGAAGTGGTGCTGGACCAGACGTGTGTTTGGCCAGCTACGCACAGCATGCCTATTGTAATGAATGCATTAAATTGCATTCTAGGCCCTCTTGGGAGTAGAACTTCCTTCTGAGTTAGCATGCATAAGATCAGGCTGCACATGGGCATATGGGCACACCACAGGGAGAAACACCTTTGCTTAACTGAGCTGCGCTGATAGCATTTCTATAGCAGTTGCAATGCTGAAAAAGGTAAGCCTGATAAAGAATACAAGTACACTTTTCTCTTTCTTTCTTTCTTTCTTTCTTTCTTTCTTTCTTTCTTTGAATATTTCCAATAGCAGACTTTAAACCTTCTGATAATCTCTTCTCTGCTTCTAAGATCTTTTCTCCCTCTTGTCTGATCCCAACATGTGCCCATTTCAAAGTGAACATAGCTGTGTAGCTGTGTCCATTTTAAAAGTGAACCAGGGTATAGGACCTTCAAATGCACGGTATAGAAATGTACTGCTGTACCTGCATTCAACATAACCTGTGAAAACTGGGCTTGCGTACAGATCTGTACACAGATTGTATGAGTGTTGAGCATGATGTGCAAATAAGGCTATTACGTTCTACAAGTGCAGAGATGCCTGAACACTGATTCAGGGCATTGTGTGAATGACTGAACCTGCATTCTTTTAAAATGATCCTGGGTCTAGGCCCCTGAAATGCAGGATATATATATAGGTGTACTTCTGTACCTGTGTTTAGCATAACGTGTGAATAACTGGACCTGTGAACAGATCTGAATCTGTGTACACTGCACACAGCTGTATGAGTGTTAAACATAAAGCATGGTTGTATAGTTGCTACATTGCACTCTATGGCACCACAACACAGAGAGAGAGAGAGAGAGAGAGTTAGAGTTAGTTTAGTACACGACTAAGGCTGCAATCCTTTGCCCCTTTACCTGGGAACAAGCCTACTGAACACACCAGCATTCACGTTGAATAAATGTGCAGCAGATTCAGCTGCAATGCAACTCCTCTTCCAGAATTTTAAACCCATGAGTCTCCCTCACCAGTGATGTGCTTCGGGGATCGGAGGCTTTTGGCCTCCTCTAGCCAATGATGTCAGCGTTCAGTTCCCCAGGCTATTTTTAGCAACTGATAAAAATCAATACAGAGCTTTTGCATGGAATTAATACAGCCTAACCACACCACAGCATTCCTGGCTGGTGCCTGAACCACACAGTCACAGCATAAGGCGCTCAGCATAGAGGTAGAAGAATCTGGAAGATTGAATGGAGAAGGAAGCAAAGATCTGATGGCAAGACACAACACCCTAAGCAGACTGGGTTTGCACAAAATACCTTTGATTCATTTAATCCCAAATCTATAAAGGTCAGGTATTAATCAAAAAGAGACTTAAAGTTGTCAAGGTCGTCTATCAGACCTGAAGCGTAATAAAATGCCATAATTTGGGACATAAAGTCTCCACTAAGA
The DNA here is from genome assembly GCF_027244095.1 of Hemicordylus capensis. Lineage (NCBI taxonomy): Eukaryota > Metazoa > Chordata > Lepidosauria > Squamata > Cordylidae > Hemicordylus > Hemicordylus capensis. The sequence goes on from NC_069663.1 coordinate 12,782,872, forward strand.
GTGGAATGGCAGGAAATGGCGCATCGGGAATAGAACGGCGGGCTGCCAAGCGGCTGCCTCCCACTCCATCCTTGGGGGACAATGTCATTGTTCAATGGCACATGCTTCCTATATAGAAGATGGTAGGCCCAGTCATAGGAACACAGGAAGCTGCCATATACTGAGTCTGTCTATTGGTCCATCCAGCTCAATATTGTCTACCCAGACTGGCAACGACTTCTCTAAGGTTGCAGGCAGGAGTCTCTCTCAGCCCTATCTTGGAGACGCTGCCAGGGAGGGGACTTAGAACCTTCTTCCCAGAGCGGCCCCACCCACTAAAGGGAATGTCTCACACAGTGCTCACACATATAGTCTCCCATTCAAATGCAACCAGGCAGGGGCGTAGCAAGGTTGGAATGGGCCCAGAGACAAGATTTTAAAATGGGCCCCCCCCCCACTCAAAGTCCAGGGCCTCCGCACACCCCAGGCCCCCAAGGATTTAAGTCTGATATTCCAAAATAAGTATGCTGCCTGCAAATACATTTCACTGAATACACACACGCACACGTCACAATATATAGTGATATACATTGAGTACTATACATTTGTTTTACTTTTAATGCCTAGAACACACTAGAAAGATGAATGATTAAAATGGATCCCTCGCTGCAGATTAGCAAAGGAGACTTTCAACCATGCAGGGTGAGCCTATGTTTGTTTTCTCAGAATTCTGAACAAATTCAGTCAAGTTTGATTCCAGGAGGTTTTTCACAGGAGGCTTTTAAAGCCCTTTAACACACATCTCCTCTGGAATAGAGGTGCTGCATTCACATGTTGGCCAGATTTACCCTGAAGTCCCTGCAAGTTATTGGGGAGCAGTTCACACACAAGAAAAATAAAATAAAATAAAAGCACAAGACATGCTTCACAGTTCTCACTCAGACCTTCTGGGTTGCAAAACAACTTGAACATAAGTGCATTTATAAATGAATGAATGAATGAATGAATGAATAAAATAAATATAACACTGTTTCTTCCAGAAGTTTTTGTAATTTTCTGCCATGAAACAAGCCACTTATAGGCCTTTTTAGATAGTTTTTTTTAAGCCAGCAAATTTTCCAAGCTGTTTCAAAATAAATATTCAGAGACTTCTCAGTCCCTCCCCCCCATATCAAAGCCCTATGGCAAGCAGATGCCTATATATGGGGGGTGGAGAAGGAAGGTAACCACAAAAAGGAGTTCACACTCTACCTGGCAGCAAGGGGTCTTCTGCTGCAGAGAACAGTGGTGGCCACTCTGGCTGCCTCCTCCTTCCTGGCTGGCTTGGGCCCTACTCGAGTTCAGGCTTCACAGAGGCCTACACCAGACCTCCGTGGAAGCCCCGCCCACGCGCCGATCAGCTGAGAGGCGGCAGAAAAGGAGCTCTTTGCAGCTTGTCTGCTGCTTCCATTGCCGGCCAGGAGAACAAGCTGGAGAGACGGCGAACAGAGCAAGTGGCTGAGGGGCCTTGGGGCTGGGCAGGGGGCAATGGGGAGTCACGTGAGGTGCCTCTGGGGGGCCCCTCCAGGCAGTGGGGCCCCCAGACAACTGTCTCCCCTTGCCCGATCGTTGTTACGCGCCTGCAACCAGGGCAGACACTGCTTAGCAAAGGAGACAATTAATGTTTGCTACCACAAGACCAGCTGGAACCCCACAGAGCTGCTGCCAGTCCCACCTACCCCTGGGTAGGGCTGGTCGTGTGGAATGCTGGGATTGGTCCCGATCCCGGCACTGCCTCGCCGGGTAGCCTGGGTTAAAAGTGAAGTAGGAGTGCACACATACCTTCCTACCTTTGTTCCTTCTAACAGGGATACCCAGATGTTGTTCACTACAACTCCTAGCATCCCCAGCTGCCGTGGCCTTTGGCTGGGGATTCTGGGAGTTGTAGTCAACAACATCTGGGAATCCATGTTAGAGGGAACATTCCTTCCTCCCAGCCTCTAGAATGACTGCAATGCACTGTGTCAGCAGCGCAATGCATTGTGGACTTTCTGGAGGCTGGTCACCTTTCCCCCAGCCTCTCTATTGCCACACCACTCGCCACGGTGGTGATCATGTGACAGCACAGTGTGGTGAGTGGGGCTGCAGTGGTGGTTGTGTGGGGGAAAGTAGGACCGATCCTGCCTCCCCCCCCCCGCCCTTCTCAGCCCCAGGTTTCACAGTCGTGTGAACAACCTCACTGTAGACAATATTCAGCTCGGTGGAGCATGGGTCTGACTCAGTCAAAGGCAGCATCACATCTTCAGCCTTTCTCCATGTATACTAGAGAGATAACATGGTGTAGGTTGTTACTACTGCTGCTGCTGCTACTACTACTACTACTATTTATATACTGTACTGCTTTTCAACAAAAGTCTCCTAAGCAGTTTACATAGAAAAATAACAAATAAATACATAACTTACATAGTTCCTTCAATCATTCCTCTTAGGTCTTGTTTTCCAGACCTCCGGTCATCTTCGTTGCCCTCCTCTGAATCTGTCCCAATTGCCCACTTGCTCATTTCTGTTGTGGGTTGGGTGGTAGGTAGCCCTACCACCCAACCCACTTTGGTGTCCCTAGGACCTACCCATGGGGAACAATGGGGTGTCTTGAGTTCCCCATTGTTTCCTATGGCCAAATCACTCAAATCAATTAGAGTTTTCATAGAAACTGCCGGCAATGGCCGCTGTTTCAACGAATCAATTCGAGGATTTTGCAATTCAATTTGAGCTTGAATTGAATAGCAAAATCTGATTCATGTACATCTCTAAGGATACTGAGCTTGTCAAAATTCACAATGAGCCTCTGTCCCACATACTGACCACCCCTACTGGCTCATGTACTAATAGTGCTTTAGAGGGGCAGCTCACAAATAAAGCAGGGGGTGAAGGGGGCTGGGTCTCTTCTTTACATCAAAAGAAGTGTGCAGTGCCAGGGGGCTAAACTAAGCACCACCTCCACCCCCCATTGCCCACTTTCCCTTACTGCATGCCATTGCTTGAAGCAATTTCCTCCTCATCTGACTCTGCTAGTGGAAAGGAGTCAATATGTCAATGGGGGGAATGCTTCATGCAACAGAGAGCAACAAGGTGGAGAAGAGATGGTTTTGGCCCCCTCATTCAGATTGTCCACTGCATGTAAAAAAAAATAGAGCCCCCTTTCACCACCACTTTTTCAGAAAGCCAGCATGGTGTAGTGGTTATGCTGGACAAGGACTTGGGAGACCTGAGTTTAGGGTTGCCATGTCCCCTGGAATTTAGGGTAGCCCTAGATTTTGGCTCCTCCACCCAGATGCTAAATTCCACCCGGATTTACATGGATTTCAAATGTGCTGCCTGGATTGCCCGGATTTTACTCTGGATCACATGGGAGGGCAGAGAAGGAGGGGGAAGTATACAAATCTGTCAAATAAATTGCTAATTAGTTGCTGCATAATTTGCATTATGCAAATTATGCCACCCGGAATTGGGAAGCTGGAATATGGCAACCCTACCCAAGTTCAAATCTTTGTTCAGCCACAAAACTCAATGGGTGACTTTGGGCTAGTCACGTATATCTCAGGCTAAGCCACCTCACAGGGTTCTTGTGGGGATAAACATAGGCATGTACAGTGCTCTGGGCTCCTTGGAAGAAAAGCAGGATATAAAAATAAAAATAAAAATAAATATATGAATGGGACAAACGTTGGGAAATACATGTGCTGCCCCATCATATCTAGTTTACCATTAATGAGTGCAGGGATCAGGGTTCAAAAGCAGTACTCAAGGGCAGGAGTGTGGAAGCAACCCCAAATTTTGCCAGATATTGCCCACACATCTCCAAAGCTATAAAAATGCTGGGAAAAAGAAAGAGAAATAAAGATTCTTAAATTCTGAGTTTGTCATCCTTCTAAAGAATGCAGAATGTGTGTGTGTGTGTGTGTGTGTGTGTGTGTGTGTGTGTGTATTTTGTGTTCCTCTTTATATTGTGAGTCCTTTGGGGACAGGGTTCCATTTTATTTATGTAGTATTTCTCTGTGTAAACTGCCCTGAGCCATTTTTGCAAAGGCGGTATAGAAATCGAATGAATGAATGAATGAATGAATGAATGAATTCTCTTGTTGCCTTATTTCTTGACCTAGCCTCAGAGAAGAAAGGCGGACAGGCATTTCTCTCTCTCTCTCTCTCTCTCTCTCTCTCTCTCTCTCTCTCTCTCTCTCTCTTTCCTTCTTTCCAGAACTTACTACCCCGAGGATGGGGTATTGGGGTAGAAAGCTTCACAAAGTAGCTCACACTTTAAAAAAATGAATCAGCAACAACACAATATAAAAAACAATTAAAAATAATCTACATCATCAAGCAGAAGAAAACTGCAAGATTGCTAAAACCATAACAGCTAACCTAAAATAACCAACCAGTTTAAAGTTTGGCAAAAGAAAAGGATCTTGACAGATTTCTTAAAAGTGGCCCAAAACATGGCCAGGCAGATTTCCCCAGGGAAGGTATGCCACAATTGTGGTGCCACTGTAGAAAAGACCCCATCCCTGGTTACCACCAATCGAACATGAGATTGTGGTGGGCCAGAAAGCAGTACCTTTGAGACTGAGCTTAATGTCCAGGAAGGTTCATACAGGTGCAGGCAGTCTGTGAGATACCCCAGCCCCAGACTATGTTCCCAACTATAGGGCCCCAAGAGTTGTTGGACTATAGCCTCCATCATGCCCTGCCACAATGATATTCAGACATTCTGGGGATAATAGGAGTTGTGTTTCAACACCATCTAGGGACTCAAGGTTGGGAACCCCTAATGCAAGGCTTTAAAGGCACTTTGAACAAAGGCTGCCCCTCTTTAAAATATGTGAAAACTTCCAGCCTTCTTCCCTTATCCCCTTGTTAGCTCACTGTTTCTGGTTCTCCTCTGAACTTTCTTTCCAAGCTGCTGCACTGACAGCTGCCACCTGGTCAAAATCTATTTGAATATTCAAACCCACTGCAAAGCCTATAAGCAAATAGGGGAGAGCCACCTCCTGGCAACCCTACACAGAGCTGAAGTCCAGGGAAGGGCAGTATGGCTAGGGTGGGACGAGAGAAGCACTTGCAGTCCAGGACTGGACAAGCATGGCCCTCCGGCTGTTGCTGAACTACAATTCCCAGCACCCCCAGCAACTAATCACCATTATGGCTGGTAATTCGTTCAACAACAGCTGTAGGGCCACGTTTTCCCAGCCCTGGCCTGCAGGGTCAGTATCAGGGGACGGGGTTGGCCAATTGGCCCAGAGCCCAGAGCCACTAAGGCGCCCACAGGAACACCTGAGCGAGCCCTGGTGAAAATATATGGTGGCCGCCAATGTCGCCACTGAGAAATATTCCAAGTTACTGTTGTTCCTGCCAAGGTGTATCTACCCAAAACCCTTGTGGGTGTAAGACGGGCCTGCTCAACTTTGGCCCCCCAGCTGTTTTTGGACAACAACTTCCATAATCCCCAGCCACAGTGGCCAATAGCCAGGGATTATGGGAGTTGTAGGCCAACAACTGCAAGAGGGCTGAAATTGAGCAGCTGTGGTGTAATACATCAAGCTTTTCCTGATGTCTGGACAGGGGCGTATATAGGGTAGGGCAGGCAGGGCATGTGCCCTGGGCGCCACTTGAAGGGGGGCACCGTTTTGTAAAATTAATTTTTTAAAAAAAAAAAAGGCTGCCAAAAACAAAATGGCCACTGTGCATGCTCAAATGGCCTCTGTGAGGCCCTAGGTCATGCCAGGCCTTGCAGAGGCCATTTGAGCATGCGCGGTGGCCATTTTGTTTTCAGTGGCCATTTAAAAAAAATTTTTTAAAAAATGGCCACTGCACATGCTCAAATGGCCCCTGCGAGGCCCTAGAGGCCAGTGGGGGGAGGAGGAACCTTTGCAAAAAAAACCCCAGCCTTTAGGAAGTCCCCCGAAGGGGCTACAGGTAAAATAATAAAAATATATAATATAAGTCACTGTACACATATTCAGATTGGCACTATGTACAGAGAATCAGGGCTGATGCTTATGAGCTAGGATTGTATTCATTTGCTCTTACTTTGCTTCTTGTGATAAGTGAGTTAAATGTGATGTCTTACTAATATGGCTATTAATGGTGAATTTGTCTTTGAATCAGTGTGAAATCCTTAATATTAAGGCCCACTGGGAGTTTCTTGCTCTCTTTCTCTCATTTTAACTGTCTTTCTGAAAGACTAGAATATATTCCAAGCAGTGACACAGTTTACTCTGCATATCCTTTAATTATTTTCAGAGTATCTGGGAAAAGTCAAATTCTCCATTTATTTTTAAAACTTATGTAATGGTGATGCTACAATACATAGTAGAGAATTAGACAGGCACTTCTGTTTAGTTTTCCAAGTACACCTCCACATAGTATTTGGGTATATCATGAGCCCCAGCATACTGAAATTTGTAGTTTTCCAGCATTTTTTGGTCTGGCTAAGTCCACTGCTAAAATAGTTTTTGAAATATTAAAAGATTAACGAGCCTGACTTGTATTTTTCAGCTGATATTATGGTAAAGTTATCTGAAAGATGGGTGTCAGATGCTTGGACAAGGGGCGCAATTTCAGTACTTGCCCTAGGCGCTATTTTCCCTAGATACGTCTCTGAAAACAGCTGTGGGGTCTAAGTTGAGCAGGCCTGGGATAGAGCCACTCTGGGAAGAGCATCTGTATGCTTGTACCCAGAAGGTTCCAAGTACACCCCTTGGCATCTCTAGATAGGGCTGAAAGAGACTCCTGTTTGTAACTTTGGAGACACTGCTGCCAGTCTGGGTAGACAATGCTGAGCTAATGATGTGACTCAGTATAAGGCAGCTTCCTATGTTCCTAAGCCAACATCTTTGACCTGCGAAAAACATCCTGTAAACATCTCTATTTACAGGAATCTGGTGGATTGAAGCAAACCACACTCAGAAGCACTACCTGGCTATTAAAGGACATATCACCTGGATAATAAACCAAGCAGCGCATTACTGCATATTAATTGCATGGAGTCTCATTCACGGCCTTTTATAATGCACCACGTGCACCTGTTTTCCTAAGTACGGGTGTCAGAGGAGACTGTTCCCAGGGAGGAGGGCAAAGTCAGGATGCAGAAGCGTAATTTACATGCTGTACCTGTGCTGCTGCAGGAAGGAGGTGAGAGCAGGTGTCAGAAGGGATCACGCCACTCCAAAGCCCATTAGTTCTGGTAAAGTGCCTCAGGTCTTCTCTTGTCAGTATCAGCAAAGCAAGCTGTGCATGGCCCAGCCAAGGGCTGACAGCTAAAGTACTGGAGCCTTGTTGCTTGGTGGCTGCATATTCCGAACCTCTGTGCTAGTCACAAGTATCCTACCACCAAGGAAAGGAGAGATTGCCTCACATTTGACTAAAGGGGAGCGGGGGCAAGGTGACTTTCTTGGGTGGCAGTTGATGGGCTTGATCTCATGTCTGGCAGCTGGGGAGGAAGAGCATCCCGCCAGGCTCCAAGCTCCATGTGGGCTCTCAGGAAATAGTTGGGACATCACATCCAGACATCACAAGCAGGGGGCATGGCCAATACCCAGAAAGGCCAGCATGGCACTACAGATCTCATTTCCCAGCTGGCTTCATTGTCAGCTAGAAATGGGCCAGAAACACATTTTGTGCTTCATTCTAGGCTTGGAACGGAACACAAAATGTGTGAAATGTTCTGTTGGAACAACCGATTGGGTGGGTTGTTCCGACAGAAAGATCTAGATAAACTCAAAACATTCCGAGCCATTCCAAGTGCCATTTTGGAATAAAAAATGGTGCTCTTCTGGCCTCTGCATGGTGGCTGCTACGCAGGCACAGTGGCCAGCAGGGCGCCATTTTGGATTCCAAGATGGATCTCGGAACAGTTGGAATGTTCTGACTCGGGATGGGGTTGTTCCTTTCCGAGCTTGGGAACAGGCCATTCGTTTGAAGGTTGTTCTGTTCCAAGCTTGGAACACTTGAAACAGCCTGTTTCGAGTCGGAATGTTCCAACTGGAGGACGTTCTGCAAGTCCTTATTATTGGCTGGGGTTTGTTATTGTTGTTGTTGTTCTCTCCCTCACTCCAGGTGTGGCCAGCACATAGGGGACATGGCCAGCACAATGTAACTTAGGGCAGCTCACGACAACAATTACAATAAAATAACTTATAACCATCACCACACTAAACAAACAAGCAACAAAGCAGCATAAAACACAGAGCAAAAAACTAGCTAAAAACTTGAATCACAAGCACAATCAAGTTTAAAACTCAAAAATCATTGGTACAGCAAGCAGGTTAGAAAATGTTAAAATGCCTCTTTTAAGAAGAAGGTATTTAAATGCTTTAAAAACGTCATCAGAGAGGACACCTAGTGAAGCTCTTCTGCTATGGCCTCCTCCACCACTCTCCTCTCCCATACTTCTTTCTGCACCCCGCTCCCCACCCTCTGAGTTTTGAAAACCCAGGAAGAAAGTCTTCCCATGGGAAGACATGGGAAATGACCTAGGAAGACATGGGCCATGTAAGAGAATCTCTTGGGTGGAACCCCTTTGTTGGATCTTTGTGAGTGTCTCACTTCTGGCTCAACTTCTGCTTCCCCTTCTAGTTCTGGTTTGCTGGTTAGCTCCAGGATTATGTGAATTTCTTCTACTTTTGGAGAGAAATTAAATCCATCCTGTTAATGGAACTGACCCTGGAGTGTTTGGTCAGCACCCCAAAGTACGGGCTTTGTGAGGGAATTAACTCTTTAATGGGGTCAGCAAATTGTGCAAATGTTTGGACTAAAGAAATGACTGGCTTGAGGCAGAATATGATTTCAAAATCAAAATAAGAATTTACTTGATAGAAGGGATGCAGAAGAGAATTGTGGTCAAAGCAATTAAAAATATGTTCTAGATAAATTTACTACTATGAATCGTTTTAGCGTAAAAGTCTGAAAATATATATATTTCCCAAGTAAACCAACTACAATGAGACATTTTTGCTTCAAGTCTAATGTGAGATGTAGAGGGGGCTGGATTTAAGAAAGGGGAGCAGAGATAGTTTCAGGGCCCAAGGAGGGGCAAAGGCTGTTCTGGATGCCGAACTAGATTCACATGATCTGGATGCCGAGACCCAGAGGCTCCTAGGGGGACTGCAAAGTCTCACTCCTCAGCGTGATGGGAAGGAGGAGGGGTGCAGAGATTAATAGAGGGAGAGATGCCCACGAGAAAGGTTTCTCCCTGGGTCCAGCTTCCTGTAGGTGTGAGGCAAGCTAGGAGGATTGGCACAAGCACTGATCCAGATAGTGATTTCAAGCTCTTTGTAGGTTGCAGGAGGGCAAAAGCAGTGCCCAATGGAGTCCCAAGTAAAGCATACAAGGGAGCACAGAGATGGATGGATGGAATCCTGAGTGGAGCACAAGAGAGTGCTTGTTGCAATCGAGTCCCAAGCAAAAGGCATGAGGGAACACAAAGGTTGCTGGTTGGAGTCCTAAGCATTGTACATGGTGGAGTATACAAGGAAGCACAGTGGGTCATGGAACGGGATACTTAGATCCCAAAACATGCCTTGCGGGCACATTCCTACTGCCATGCTTTGCTGCCTAGAACTGTCTAGGTGGACCTGCATGGAATGCCTTGTTAGTGATGGTTCTTCCTGGATGTGACAATGTGGGGTTTGCCTTCTGTATGCAAGACTGATTGTGATAAAAATCAGAGTATGCAGGTGCGGGAAAGAATATCCGTGCTGGGAAGAAGGACTCTCCAGTAACCCTATCAATAATCTCAGTGGGTACACCTCTAGGCCCACGTCACTGATTCATCTCCTTTGTGATGGGGAGAACATTACTTCACCAGCGTATCGACTTTCTCCATGCTTGGCATAATCAGCTCGTGAATGTGTTGTTATCTCCTGCGAGAGGATGTGGGGAGTTTAGAGTTCACTCCTCAATTCAGAGTGACCTGGGGAGTTCACGCCAGAGTCTACTTAGCGGGAACCCCCTGCCTAGGTGGATCTAATCCCTGTTCCAATTTCCTTGGTTTGCCTCCAAATCCAGGAGCAACTAGCCCACTGCCAACTCAGTGCCTTGTCCCCATGTGTGCTATGAACGGAGAGCTCACACTGAGGTGCAGCTCCTGAGCATATCCAAGCCTGGAGATGCAACTGCAAACAGGAAGGCTCCAGGGAGCCAGGCAGAATCAACGTGGCTGGTAACAACCCAGCCTCGGGATTGCTGCCTTTTCCCTGTGCTGCAGCCTCCATGGCAAAAAGGTGCCCTGACATTTCTCTGGCGCTCCTTTCCAAGCAAGCAGGCTTCCCACTTACTCACTGTGCCTTTTTGTTTGCTCTCTCTGAGTTCTCTGGGCCCACGACCCTGTTAGCCAGCTCAGGTGGGGAGATTTCTTTATCTGCCCCAGCTACAGCAGAAGTGCACAGGTAAGGGAGCACTGCTAATGGATATTGTCTGGAGACATGGAGTTAAAGTTCCAAACAAAGTAGCTTATTTAGGAAATCCATCAGGGAGAGAGGTAAGATCTATCATGCCTCATTGCTAGCTACATACAGGAAGAGGAGAAGGAAGTCTCTCAGGTGAGAGAAAGACATCTGAGACTATCAGTCTAACAAAGGGGAATCAGAGCAGAGAAAGCATGGTCAGAGGGGAATGCCCTTACTGTGGTTGCTGGTGCTAAGAGTCGGTGCCATCAGGAACTGCCTCTCCAACATCTGGCTGGTATCCTGTGCAATGAGATGCATGTGGTGGGACTTAACACTTGCTGTCGTGTGAATGGAAATGCATAGCAGTGAAGCCATGATATATAATGGTCATAGTATTGCACAACACCATTTGCACAATTTTTGCACCTGCACAACAGCCTTTTTGCACAACTGTGCAGATTTTGCATTCCACTGATAAGCAAGGTCCACCCTGGTTTGTATTTGAATGGGAGAGCACTTATTTGAATGTGTGAGCACTGGAAGATATTCCCCTTAAGGGATGGGGCTGCTCTGGGAAGAGCACCTGCATGCTTGCAGGCAGAAGGCTCCAAGTTCCCTCCCTGGCATCTCCAAGATCAGGCTGAAAGAGTCTCCTACCTGTAACCTTGGAGAAGCTCCTGCCAGTCTGGGTAGACAACACAGAGCTAGATGGACCAATGGTCTGAATCAATATAAGGTAGCTTCCTATGTTCCTATGTACCATTGCAGTTGCATAGTATGTCAGCCACTGTGTCAATATAATAATCCCCAGTACTTAAATAACTCTTGATCCTGTGGTTATAATTTAAACTGATTTGTTTTACTGTCTTGAAGGAAAAGGCTCAATCTGATCATTGAAAATACTGAACCATACTTTGATTGGAGGCCCCTCCAATTGGGTCCAGGCCAATTGCCCCTCTTGGCACCCCCCAAAAGTCCCTATATGTTGTTATACTACAACTCCCATCATCTTTGGCCACAATGGACTACAACTCCCATCATCCCCAGCAACAATAGCCTTCAGCAAGAGCATCTGGGAACCACAAGCTTGAGAACCCCTGGTGTAGGCAATATTGAACGAGCTGAATCGGTGGTATCTCAAAAAAAGGCAATTTCATATCTTCAGTTCCTAAGCCCTTAACAGAACTATAGTACCCAGGTTCCTTTGATAGAAACTATGCCAGGTTTGAAACATGATCTCTTCTGCAAGGCAGATATATGTTCAGAGCCTCTAGTACAGAGGTAGGCAACCCTGGCTCTCCAGCTGTTGTTGAACTACAACTGCCATCATCCCCAGCCTCAATAAATTGCAGCTGGGGATGATGGAAGTTGTAGTTCAACAAAAGCTGGAGAGCCAAGGTCACTTACCCCTGCCCAGCAGCTGCTGCCTAGATCAGTGGTTCTGAATGTGGGGTCTGCCAGATGTTGCTGAACGACAACTGTGGCTGGGGATGCTGGGAGTTGTAGTGCAGCAACATCTGGCAGACCCCACATTCAGAACCATTGGCCTAGACTCTTCCTAGCTTATCTCTGCCACCCCGAGGGCTAGAAACTTGCTCTTTGCTTCTAAAGGGCAGCTGGGCTTCTTGGGAACTGTTTAGGCAGTGTCTTCAGATACAATGCATTCCTCATTCAAAATTAGGAGCTCCCTAGCTCTGTGATGGAATGTGTTTTTGCCCCACAACCAGCCGCTGCTGGAGAAATAATTAGTCTGTCGAAATACAGGCTGTGTACATGCCACCTGGTAGCCGGCTGGGGCAGGCAGAAATATCACCAGACCTGCCGGCAAACAGTGACCTCCTCCGAGGCTTAATAAACAAGTCACACTAAAATGCTGCATCAGGTTCAAGCCCCTCGTTCCCGAACGTCCACCTGCTCCTCGGGAGCTGGGAGTCCAGGTCAGGCACGCCGGCTGCATTAGCAATGTTGGCAGTTTGCTAACACCCAGCACGTCATTCCCTCTGGCTCAGACCTGCTCCGGGCTACAAATCCCAAGAAGCAAAGAGGAGGCCAAAAATAGCTCCTTCCCTCTTCCCCCACCCCCAGGGCTCCTTAGACAAAGCTGCCATTCTCCCCAAACCAGCCCTGCGCCCTCACACAAGCAATGGCAAGGCTCCTGAGCTCGCCTCGCTCCCTTCTACCTGCCCTCCCACTGGGCTGCTTTGTTGGGTTCCACGGAAGACTCCAAGGGGTTGTGGGGCTCCCCACAAAATATCTCCCACCCTCCCTTTTGCTCCCCAAATCACCAGACTGGAGCTTCACAGCAAAGTATCAGACAACGCGGCAATAGTATATTATAGACCTATAGCTTGAATCAATTCTTTTCAAAGGCCTCCATTGTCCAAAGAAGCCTCATTGTATGCTAAAGTACAAGACCCATGCATACTACCACAAGATCAGGAGAGCATGACTTGTCCCCTTTGCTAAGCAGGGTCCACCCTGGTTGCATAAGAATGGGAGACTACATGTGCAAGCACTGTACGCTATTCCAAAGATGGAGCTGCTCTGGGAAGAGCTTGTTTCTCACCATCACTGCAATTTGGGTTCTGCACGGCTTTTATTCAGAGGAGGCTCTAATAAGAAGCCATGTAAATGCTGATAAGAGTGCACCAGAAGTAAGGTTATACACACGCAAGTCCTCCTGGGAAGCGGAGTACATTCCCATCACGTCGTTTTCCTTGGAGTGTCTCGTGTGCGATTCTCCTCACGGTGACAGGAAGGTCCCATGATGTGGCACTACTGATAATGCAAGAGAAGATGCCACACCGGAGAAATTCCTTGAGAAGGAAAGATTCGGGGGGGGGGGTGCAAATAAGGCAATTGGTTTGGAGTTATTTATTCTACAGTCCTAGAAACAGCAGTTCATAAATCCCAGGCGTTTGACAGACATAACACAGCAAGCCTTAAAGACCCATCTCTTCAGCTTGGCTTTTAATGATATCTAGCTTTAACCTTCATTTCAATAAGATTTAATTTTATCTAAATGATTTTAATTGCTTTATTCTGTGTTTTTTTAAATTTTAATGTAAACTGTAATGAGCCAGTTCAGGAAGGCCGGCATATACATGGAATGACTGAATGAATGAATAAATGTTGTATCATGGGTCCAAATTCTGGTTTACAGGGGCAACCCAACCTATAGCAGCACCTGAGGCCAGTTGCCAAATGCTGCCTTGCCCCCTGCCACTGGTGGGGGCAGTGTTCCTTCTAGCAGGGATTCCCAGATATTGTTGACTGAAACTCCCATAATCCCCAAGCAAATTGGGGATTATTCCCAGTAGCTGAGGATGCTGGGAGTTGTCTTCAACAGCATCTGGGAATCCCTATCATTTATTTATTTTATTTTATTTATATATTGCTCTTCCAAAAATGGCTCTGGGTGGTTTACATCAAAAGGGAACACAGGTGGGTCCAGCCCCCTCTCAGAACTGATCCTTGCATGGAGCAGGGAGTAGGGAAGGTTGCCAGCAGCCTCCTCTTCTCTCCTTGTGCTTCTTGCAAGATTTGCAAGGTATGTGAGGAGAGGGGCTCCTTGCAAAGCTTGCAAGGGCCAGGTCAGTCCTGAAGAGCTATCCTGAGGGCAGTGGCGATGGGCATCTTCCTGGTGCCCCAATAATCTGCTGCCTGAGGTGACCAGCCCACTTTGCCTCATGGAAGGGCTGCCACAGCTGGTTTCCTTGCTTTTTTGTTGGCATTTCCTCATGTTACTGGCATTGTGACTCTGGAAAGGAGCCACCATGGTGTAGTGGTTAGAGTGCTGGACTAGGACCAGGGAGACCTGAGTTCAAATCCCCATTCAGCCATGATCATTGCTGGGTGACTCTGGGCCAGTCACATCTCTCTCAGCCTAACTTCATACCCATCCCACATGGTTCAGACTCATTGACACTGATCTCACCATTATCCAAAACCCACAAGAAGCCAGTGGAGGTGCTCACCTGCCAGGCTTCCCCATCCCAATTGATACAGTAGGCTGTGTTAGTGACATTTGTCCCTTTCAGGGTAATAGTTCCATTAGATCGGAGGGTGGCCACATTCAGGAATATGGCTCATGGGGAAATACCGCCCCGCCCCCCCTCTGTCACTTGTAACACAGAAAGCGCCTGCCTTGCACCCTGACAGCAGCCAGTCCTGTTTTAGTTTGCAGTAGAGTACTAGAGTTCGCATACAACCATGGAGTCTCCCGGCCCCCTGCCCCAAGGGATGGGTTTCTGCCCCACATGTCCAGGGACATGATTACAAACCCAACAGTTGGCAAGGTTAGCAGAAAAAGCCAGGGGCGTAGCTACCGTTGTGCAAACGGGTTCAAAGAACCTGGGCCGCCAATGAAAAAGGCTGCTGAAGCCCCGTGACTTCGGCTACAGAGGATACCAGAGCTAACTCCCTGCTCCCATGCCCAGGCCGCCGAGAGCCCAGGCAAACTCTCCACTAATTATTTCTGGCAGTGCCAACTGCCTGATAAGACGTTTTCCCCTTTCTCTCCCTCCAGCCAACGCCTGATAGGAAATGACGAGCTGAGAGCTCGCTCAAGTTCTCGGCAGCCCAGGCCACGCCCCCTTTGTGCGTGACATCACATGCAAAGGGGTGTGGTCTGGGTCTCAACCAGCAGAGAGGGAGGGAGCAATTGGAGGCTGCTGGCCAGGGAATGGGAGATCAAAGTCTATGATGGAATGGAGAGATCTTCAAAGTGTGCAAGCATAGATGGTCTGAATGCTTGCAGAGGAGGGTGGAAGAAATGAAGGGAATGGGCAGGAACAGATGGTAAGAGAGAGGAAGAGTGTGTCTCTGGAATGGAGCAGATGCTGGGTGAGAAAAAGAGACCATGAATAGAGTGGGTGATAAGGAAGTAGGGGGAAGAGACACCAGCCCCATTGGCCACAAATAACAAGAACATGAATGCGGATTGAATTAATCATACTTGCAGTCAAGGACCTTACAAAGAGTGATAAAAGGGAGGCCTCTCCCCCACACCTCCATGCTAATGCCCTCACCCCCCACTTCTGTGCTCTCCAAAGACACTCCTGGCTCATTTCCCTTCCCCATTTGCCCCTTCCTGATTCTCCCTCCCCCTTCTCCCTCCCTCGATTCTTTTTTCCTCACCCCTTTGCTTATGTCCCCCAACCCTTCTTTCTTTCCTGGCTTACTCACATTCCTTCCTCTTTCCATTGTCCTTTCTTCTCCTCTTTTTAACCCCCCCCAACTTTTCTTTGTTCCTTTCCCCTCTTCACTTCTGTTTCCTTCCATCCTCTTCCCTTGTCCTTCCCCAGCCCCTCCCTGTTTTCCTCCCACCCTGCTGCCAACTGAAATGCTGGAAACAGACCATGAGGAGCAGCTCAGTCAGTGAAAAGGACATGGGGGCTGTTTTGACTCCTTTGAAGGGTCTATTTAAAACCATGGACTTGGGAGGGAGGAGAAAGGACTTGCAATGAATCACAATATAGCCCTGAGGAGGGCAACTTACAGAGAAATTCAGAAGTGAGGAAGGCACTCCTCCCCTCTCCAGCATTGCAGCCGCCAGTCGCATCCTCCTGTGCTGCCCAGGGAAGGAGGAAGCACTTCACGCTTGGATGCTGCCTTGTGGGACGGGGAGAAGGAGCTACCTCGCTCCGGCTCCCTTGCAGCCTCCGCTTCCTCTTACTGCCCTGCTGCTGCTGCTACTGCTGCTGCCCTATTGGCACATGCTGAGGCCCTGCCCCCAAACATAGCTCCTGCCACCCTGCAAGGAGCTGAGGTGGGCGCGAGGATGCCAAGCAGCTTGCAGAGAGACTCGTTTGGTGTACGCTGCCTGCTGCTGCTGCTGCCCCATGGGACCCGTCCAGGCGCAGGGCCCAGAGCAATAGCCCCGGTCGCCCCGCCCTAAGGACGGGCCTGCTCCTTGCGTGGGATCCTCTTCCTCAGGTACAGGAAACACATGAGACAGGGTAGCAGATGGACACGCCATCACCATGGGGCTGGACTGGGACCTCCCTTGGGCAGTTGTTGACAATGGTGGTTAGTCCGGCCTGTCACACTGCTGGTCCTTCTTCTGAGTCCTCTGAGTTTCTTCTTCTGAGGTTGCTGTCCTCTGGAGGCTCCCTCAGGGTCACCTCCGGCAATGGGACATGTGGATTTAGGTACTCCTTCCTTCAGCCTAAGGGTCATGAAGCTGTGGCCAGTCACCGCTTGAAAAAGCTCCAGGTTAAACCCAACTCCACGAAGCATTCTGGTCAGGCCCCAGCAAGAATCAGGCTCCTGGATGTTGCATTCTGGGGCCTGAGAAGGTTCACTCAAGTCAATCAGAAGTGGGTGCATGCTTCAAAACAGGCAGAGATTTCAGAGCAGGGATCAAGTAGGGGGCCACAGTTAAGCATAATAGGGCAGGGGTCAGATTGAAGGTAGCATATGTCTAAGGCGTGTCTCCTCACCAGGGAGGAATAGCTAGGGATAAGTTCTGAGGTCAGAGCAGGGGCGTATCTAGGGTGGGGCAGGCAGGGCACGTGCCCCGGGTGCCCCTTGAAGGAGGGGCGCCATTTTTAAATTTATTTATTTTTTAAAATGGCTGCTGAAAACAAATGGCCACCGTGCATGCTCAGATGGCCTCTGTGAGGCCCTAGGCCATGCCAAGCCTCACAGAGGCCATTTGAGTGTGTGTGGTGGCCATTTTGTTATTCTCAAAGAGCAAGAGCTGACCAGTAGGTGGCTCTGTAGAAACTGTGCGTTGTCCTGCTGGCTATATGAACAGCCTGTGACATCCCACTGGGGAAGAGGACACAAGCCTGCGAGGAGCATGTGGAGGATGAGTCAGTTCTTGCTCAGATCTTGCACATAAGTGGTGTGTGTGTGTGGGGGGGGGGGTTGCTGTCTGGAAGGACCCAGGGTAATGGTGGCTTGGGAGGCAAGGTACTTGCACAAGCCACACAGTTTGGCATCACTGGTGAAATAACCTGGGGATGGGGTAGGAACAAAGGAAATTGCCTTATACCACGCTTGATGCCTGGCCCATCTAGCTCAGCATTGTCTTCTACACTGACCAGCAAGCTCACCAAGATTTGAGGCAGGAGTCTTTTCCAGCCCTACCAGGAGATGCTGCCAGGCAGGGTCGTTCTTTGACCAGGGTGAGTGGGGCAATTGTCTCAAGTGCTGCGCTTCCCCAGGCCCCACACTTCTTCCCATCATCCCATGCTTCTTCAGCCCTCGAGCTCCCTCCCGTCTCCTTTGAATTTCTATGACTAGGCCTAGTCTGCTGCTTCCCCCTGTGCTCTCTCTCCCGATCAGGATTCAGCCTCAGTCATTCAGAAGAGGTGCACACTTCCCGTCAGCTCTGGCTGTACCATCACCCCTCCTGTCTGAGCTACCTGGGTAGGGGGAAAGGCAGCAGCAGCAGAAGGGGCAAGCACTGGGCTTTGTGCAATGGGTGCCATAGCCCTGCCCTGCCCCCCCCAACCAGGCACTCTGTTCATAAAAGCCAGATGCAGCAAGGAAGTGTGTGGGCCTTGGCCTCTGGATTCTTTTTGCAGTGGACAGCAGTTGAAGTCACATTTTTTTGCATCTCACACTCTTGCTGTCTGGATTATCCATGGCACAAACAACGGCGGGTTTCTCTGGTGCAAAGATGTCCTCAAACATTCAGCAACTATCAGTTTTTTCACCACATGTAAGCTTACACGTGGAAGGTTTTTTTTTAAATTTACCCAATACCCAGTGGAGAGACCTTGGATTACAGCACCCAATCCACTGGTCCAGTTCTCTGCAAGTTTTAGGATGCTTGGTGGCAGCATTTTGAACCTACCGATAATACAGAATAGTTTTAGGAGAAGCCTAGCCAGGCAGCTCAAGCAGGGATGATTCAGCATTTATTTCCCTTGCACGAGCTTGCTCTGAGACAAAAGCTTTAATCCACTACAGGCACACACATATACACACCCCATCCCCATTCGAGAAGTGCAGAGCCCTGGCTTTAACCTGAGCCATTGCCTGGCCTGACTTCTGCTACCAGCTTGTGCACTGGAAAAGGCTTGGGCCAGATTATGGTCTTGTGGTAGCAAGCAAGAATGGTCCCCTTTGCTAAGCAGGGTCCACGCTGGTTTGTATTTGAATAGGAGACTGCATGTGAACACTATAAGATATTTCCCTTAAGGGATGTGGTGGGGGGGGGGGCTGCTCTGGGAAGAGCACTTGCATGCTTGTATGCAGAAGGTTCCAAGTTCCTCCCTGGCAACATCTCTAGATAGGGCTGAGAGAGACTCCTGCTTGCAAACTTGGAGAAGCCGCTGCCAGTCTGTGTAGGCAATAGTGAGCTAGATGTATCAAGGGTCTGACTCGGTAGAAAGCAGAAGGCAGCTTCCTATGTTCCTATGACCTGGTGAGATCCTAAATTATGTCAAGCTTAAAAAGCCCCATGGCACTACAAAATAAATATGACCCCTCAGCGGCAGCTCTAGCTGGGCGGTGCTGCTCTCTGGGCAAACCAGAGAGGAGGGCGGCCAAGGCAGAACCTCCACGGTGCCCAGAGAGGAGCACCGCCCAGCTGGAGCCAGCACTGCACACACAGCCAAGTAGTGGGCATCAGGGGAGCCCAGCTGGGTTGGAGTGCAGCTAGTCGGAGTGGGAGCCCTCCAGAGTCTGGGATCGGATCCAGGGCTGGTGGCAACGAGGACAGGGAGACTCCAGGCAGGAGTCCCCACCCACCAAGGACAACCTATCTGGAGGGCTGGCAACCCGACTCTGGCTATTTTTGTACAGGAATCCACAAAGCCACAGGAAGAGAGAAAAAAGGGCCCTTCGACATTCTCTCTCTGTCTCTCCCCCTCTGTCTCTGAGGAAAGAAAACCAAACCCTGCTACAGCCGAATGCAAAATGACCTCATTAGGCCCGGAGGGTGGCCTCTCACCCAGATTTAAAGGAGTCATTTCCAGAAGACTATCCTGGGGAAAGCGTTTGCAAGTGAGTTACTCCCACTGGAAAACTAATTAGCAATCATGCAGTAGGAAACACCTGGGGGGAGAGAGAACTGATTTCTTTGATCCATTCATGTCAAAAAGGGGCAGCTCTCCCATAACTGGACCTGGGGAGGTTCATACAGGGTTCACGGGATTCGAGGGTTCGGTAATAAATCCTGTCCAGGTGCTTTCCCAATCCCATCTGTGGCCTGTGGAGTGCAACGTCTTCTTGCAGCATCAAAGCACCCAATACTGTGTAACACCATAAAACAAAAGGACACACATCACATTGCTAGCCTCAGATATTCAAACATTCTGGCATCTCAAAGCAATGCAATGAGTGTGTGTGTGTGTGTGCGCACACACACACACACACACAGAGTTGCAGGGGCAGTAAAATATATCGCACCACTTGAGGCAAGGCACAAAATACTGCCTAACCCTATCCCCTGGTTCCAAAGCCAATTCTTGCAAGCTTTGAAAATGCTGGGGGCGGGGTAGTCAGGGAGGAGGGGAGGTTGCCAGTAGCCTCTTCTCCCCTTGTGCTTCTTAAAAGCTTTGCAAGGAGTGTGAGGAGAGGCACTTCTAGCAATGTTTTCAAGGGTGAAATTAGTCCCAAAGAGCAGCTCTGATGGGGACAGCAGGAGGCATCTTGCCAACCTCAATAATCTGCCACCTGAGGCGACTGCCTCGCCTTGCCTCATGGAAGGGCTACCCCGCCAGTGCTGCAAGATTGGTTTGGAGTCAGCATCCATCTTCTAGGCATTTTCCACACTGCATTGCCCCCACCCCCCAAGATGCAAAGAGTGGATTTTTTTTTTTTTTACCCTGGATATAAATCGGGCTACTGCACAATGAAAAACCCAAATCATGTGTAAAGTGTTCCCTGATAGCTTGTAGGGACTTCAGGGTAAATATCGCCGATATGTGAACACATCTCCTCCATTTTGTAGGAGATGCGAGCTAAAAGCCCTGTGTGAAAAATGCTCTGGTGACTCTTGGAAAGCAGCCAGAGAGATCTCAATGGCTTGATATTGTGAATAAATTGTGGCTGGGGGTGATGGGAATTGTAGTTCTACATCAGCTGGAGGGCCAAGTTTGTTCAACCCTGCACTAAACAGATCCTTAGCCCTGACACACTTAGATTTTGTTTGCCAATTCCTGTTCCACCCATCATACAGGGTTCACGGGATGCTGGAAGTTATAGTCCGACCCTTTTCAAACAGCCGTGTGCCATGGAGGAGAGGAGAATGGAGCAGCACCTCACACATTGCTATCAGGAATGGAGATTCCCAGATGCTGTTGTCTACAGCTCCCAGCATCCCCAGCCAAAGGCCGCTGCAGCTGGGGATGCTGGGAGTTGTAGTCCAACAACAGGGATCACTGATTGCCACCCAGTCAGGTAGCAGCACCTAGGTAGCTTGAGGTGGCAGCAGATGTGCAGAGGCTGCAGTGGACAGTAGGACACCAGCACAGGAAGGTGCATGGGAAGTATTGGGCACCCTGATTCAGGTACCGCAAAGCTGGCTCTGGAGCTGCATTCATGGGACCACCCCTTGTGGGGCAACTTTCAGCTGTCCCAACTGGTCTTCTAATCTATGGGATCTCAACCTTGGGTCACAGTGGCCAAAGGCTGGGGATGATAGGAATTGCAGTCCAACAATATCTGGTGACCCAAGGATGAGAATCCATGTTCTAATCTATGGGAGTCTCCTTAGTCTGGCAACCCTGCTAAGGAGCCCTATCCTTTGTGGACCTTGATCCTAACAGGAGCAGAGGAAGCTGCCTTATACCAAATCAGACCATTGGTCCACCTAGCTCAGTACCGTCCACACTGATTGGCAGCGGCTCTCCAGGGTTTTCTTCCAGCCCTACCTGTTGCCAGGGAGTAAACCTGTAAGCAAGCAGATACTCAACCACACTGTCCTAAGTGGTAGTACAATGAACCTTGTTTTATGTCTTATTGCTTTTACAGCCCATCTTCCTTCCATAATGGAACTCAAGATAGTGTCTTCAGGGTTTCCCCTGGTAGTCTGCACTGTCCACAGCCAAACCTACCTAGCTGCAGAAGCACTGCTGTACATGTGCCTTCAGAGCACACCCTGTAGTTTTGGCTCATCAAAGACAAAGACAAAGGCATCATTTTATACTGTGTGGGAAGAGGCAATGGTAAACCACTCCTGTATTTTACCAAGAAAACCACATGGATAGACAAAATAGAATGATTGTCAATGTAGTGCCAGATGATGGGCCCCTCAGGTTGGATGGTACTCAACATGCTACTGAGGAATTGCTGAGGATCTCTCAGAGTACTGATGGTGTTTATGACACGGTTAGATTAAAGCGTTTTGGACATCTAGCGGCTGGTGTTGCCATGCGGGAAAAGAAAATCTGAAGTTGCAAAGACAGAATTACAATGGGAATGTGTAACGTAAGAAGCATAAATATGGGAAAGGTTGACACAGTGAAAGATGAAATGAATCGACTACAGATTGACATCTTGGGCATCGGTGAATTAAAATGGACTAGAACAGGACACTTTCAGTCAGAAAATCATACTGTTTACTACTCAGGACACGAGAAACAAAGAAGGAACGGTGTTGCTTTCATGGTCAGAAAGGATATAGCAATGACAGTACTTGGGTCAGTGACTGCCTAATACCAATTCAATTTCATGGACAACCCTTTAACATGACCGTTCTTCAAGTCTATGCCCCAACGACTGATGCAGAAGAAGAGGAAGTTGATGAGTTTTATGCTTAAGTTCAGTCTGAAATTGACAGAAAATGCAAGCAAGCAAGATGTGCTGCTGGTGGTTGGAGACTGGAATGCCAAAGTTGGAAAACACAGTTTGGCCTAGGAAACAGAAATGAAGCAGGAGAATGACATTAGTTTTTGCCAAACCAATGATCTCTTCATTGCTAACACATTCTTCATACAACCAAAGCAGCACCTATACACATGGACTTCATCAGATGGAGCACACAGAAATCAAATTGATTACATTATTGGTGCAAGGAGGTGGAAGAGCTCAGTTATAACAGCAAAAAGTGGCCGGGGGCCGATTGTGGAACAGATCACGAACTGCTCATGTGCAAGTTCCAAGTCAAGCTAAAGTGGTAAAACAAAGCTCTCCAGCTTCCCTGGTATGATCCTGAGAATGTACCCACCATATTTAAGGAAAACACCAGGAACCACTTTGAAGTTCTGAACCTCATTGTTAGGGAACCAGAGGAACTGTGGAATTAAATCAAAAAGGTTGAAAAGGATGAATGTGAAAAGAGACTGCCAAAGACCAAGAAACAGAAGAAAGCAAAAGGGATGTCAAAACAGACAGTGGAAATTGCCAAGAAGAGGAGAGAAGCCAAAGTCAAGAAAGATAAAGACCTCAGGAAGGAACTTAATAGGAAATTTCAGAAAGCTGTTAGGAGCAGTATTACAATGACATCTGTAAATACCTTGAGGATGGAAATAGACACAGAAAAACAAGGAAAGCTTTCCAAAAGATCTCTGAACTCAGACGGAGGTTCCAACCTCAAATTGGTATGTTAAGGGATGCCAAAGGACAGATAGTAACTGATTCAGAGAAGATCAAACAGAGAGGGAAGGAGTATACTGAAAATCTGTACAGCAGGGACGTCAACATCCAAGATAATCTAGAAGATATTCCCTACTTGCAAGAACCTCTAGTACAGGAAGATGAAGTTAGATCAGCACTCCGGTTATTACCAAGTTGGAAGGCTACAGGAATTGATGGAATAGCTACAGAAATATGGCAGGCAGAAGAAGAATCAGTCAAGGCTCTAGCCAAATTATGCCAGCAAATTTGGAAAATGACACAGTGGCCAACAAATTGGAAGAGGTCAGTCTACATACCCATACCAAAGAAAGGAGACTTAACAGATTGCGCAAACCATCGCACAATATCCTTAATTTCACATACTAGCAAAATAATGCTTAGGATCATCCAACGCAGATTAGAGCCCTATGTGGAAAGGGAAATGCTGGATGTCCAAGCTGGTTTCAGAAAGGGCTGAGGAGCAAAAGACATCATTGCCAAAGCACACTGGATAATTGAGAAAGCCAAAGAATACCAAAAAAATAAGTCAATATGTGCTTTATTGACGACAGAAAAGCCTTTGATTGCATCAGCCATGTCAAGTTGTGGAATATCCTTAGGAAAATTGGTGTCCCAGAACACCTCATTGTTCTCATGAGAAACCTATACACAGGACAGGGAACCACAGTGCAGATGGAACATGGTGAAACAGACTGGTTCCAGATTGGCAAAGGAGTAAGACAAGGCTGTATACTTTTTCCTTCTTTATTCAATTTATATGCTGAACATATACTGAGAGAAGCTGGATTGGAAGAAGATGAGCGTGGTTTTCAAGTTGGAGGAAGAAACATCAATAACTTGTGCTCGGCTGATGACACCTCTCTGATAGCTGAGAATGTAGATGATCTGCAAGCTCTTGTAATGAAAGTCAAGGAGCACAGTGAAAAAATGGACCAACAACTAAATGTAAAGAAGACTAAACTAATGACAACGGGTACAACAACCAGCCTCAGAATTGATAATGAAGACAATGAAGTGGCAGATAGCCTCTGCCTTTTAGGATTGACTATCAACAGTAAAGGATGCAGCAGCCAAGAAATATGCCACAGACTAACACTTAGTAGGGTTGCAATGAAGGCCCTGGAAAGGATATTTAAATGCTGCGACGTGTCCTTTGGACAATGGTTTTTCCCATGATACTCTATGGATGTGAAAGCTGGACTTTGAAAAAACAAGACAGAAACAGTATTGATGCTTTTGAACTTTGGTGCTGGAGAAGACTTTTGAGGATACCATGGATGGCCAGGAAAACAAACAAATGGATCATAGAAGAAATCAATCCAGAATTTTCACTTGAGGCACAAATGACCAGGCTCAAACTATCATACATCGGACACATTATGCGAAAACCCAGATCCCTTGAGAAGTCCATAATTCTGAGAAAAGTTGAAGGAAAGAGAAGAGGACGACCAGCAGCAAAGTGGATGGACTTGATGACGACAGCAATGAATGCACCACCGAGAGACCTGAAAGGCCAAGTGGAAGACAGATCTTCCTGGAGAGAATCTATCTATGTGGTCATTACGAGTCGACACCGACTTGACGGCACTTAATCAATCAATTAATCAATCAGTGGTAAGGTAGGTATGAACACTCCTGTTGACAAAGGGAGCCTGTAAAAGGGTAATGAAATTGAGTGAATAGTACTGTTGGCCAGGTGTGCTCTACAACTGCTGCACTGGAGAGCAACATTATACAGGCATGAACTAGCCTGTCCAGTTAAGGGAGAGGGAGGCAAGCAGTTATCCTATGGATATGTTCCCGTCTGTGGTGGTTCCAGTTTGTTTTACTGCAGAAACAGAGGTAGAAGGATCACTGCTACAACCAGGTCTGTCATCATCACTATGTTTCAAGCAGGGGCCACTTTGGCCAAACAAGCGCCTCCCCCCCCCCAAACCCACCAATGGGATTAAGGTCGTCTTGCTGTAGCAAGCATGAATGGTCCCCTTTGCTGAGCAGGGTCTGTCCTGGTTTGCATTTGGATGGACCCATGAGCACTGTCTGCTGCAAGAAATGCCCCTTAGGAGATGGGGGCCATAGCTCAGTGGTAGAGGATCTGCTTTGCTTGCCGAAAGCCCCAAGTTCAATATCTTGTAGCATCTCTGTGTACATAGGAACATAGGAAGCTGCCTTATACCGATTCAGACCATTGGTCCATCTAGCTCAGTATTGTCTACACAGATGGGCAGTGGCTTCTCCAAGGTTGCAGGCAGGAATCTCTCTCAGCCCGATCTTGGAAATGTCAGGGAGGGAACTTGGAACCTTCGCTTATAAGCAGGAGGATAGGGTTGTTAAAGACTCATATCTGAAAACTTGGAGAGGTTGATACTTCAAAATCAGCTTTATACATGCTATAAGAATATATTCTTACAGACAAATTCATGGATGGCAGCTCTATCAGTGGCTACTAACCTGGTGGCTATAGGCTACTTCCAGCCTCAGAGGCAAAATCCTTCTAAATACCAATTTCAGGGCAATGACAGCTGGAGAGAGGGCATGCCTGTGGGCTTCCTAGAGGCATCTGGGCCACTGTGGGGAACAAGATGCTGTACTAGATAGGCCTTGGGCCTGACCCAGCAAGGGGTCTTAGGCTTCCACAATCACTAGGGTTTGAATCCAGCAACATTTTGCAGAAGTGGCAATTCAGTCTTCCTGCAGGAATGCAGTATGTGGGCTCTTTAAGGAAGACCCCGGTTAGCCCAAGTATGGCCTCAGCACTGTTTTGCAGCCTCATATACAGTGGAAACGATGGATGATGCCCATGGGCAAGGACGGGGTCGGCACATTGATTTTCCTCACACAGGTACCTGGGAGGCTGGCTCAGTGTGCCATCCTTTACGCAGGCCTCATTATGCCTCAAGGGCTAATCTTCTTGGACGGATAGACACAGTGCAGGCCTATCCATCTCCCTGGACCGAGGATTTATAGGGCTGCTTTCCTGATGCCTGCTGGAAGGTGAGCCCTTCTAACTGTTCAAAGAGACACCTTTTAAAGTGGTGGTTCTGTTCTATTTAGCAAGAGGAGAGGAGTGAGCGAGTGAGATTTCTGCAGCTTGTTTGGGGGTAGAGAGGAGTGAGCAAATGAGGCCTCTTTAAACAACAGAGGCCTTTTAAAATAATAAATTCAAGCTGTAGGACCATAATATACAATGACTTGATTGATGTGGTCTTGTGGTACCAAGCATAAGTTGCCCCTTTTGCTAAGCAGGGTGTGCCCTCTCATTTGAATGGGAGACTACATGTGTGAGCACTGTAAGATATTCATGTAAGATATATATGTAAGAGAGCCAGCATGGTGTAGTGGTTAGAGTGCTGGACTAGGACTGGGGAGACCCGAGTTCAAATCCCCATTCAGCCATGATATTTGCTGGGTGACTGGGCCGGTCGCGTCTCTCTCAGCCTAACCTACTTCACAGGGTTGTTGTAAGGAGAAACTTAAATATGTAGTACACCGCCCTGGGCTCCTTGGAGGAAGAGTGGGATATAAAAATGAATTTATTATTATTATTATTATTATTATTATTATTATTATTATTATTATTCAATTTGTCTTTTTTATGGTGATTTTTTGGTGTTATGGTTTCTACTGTTAAGCTGATTTTAAGATTTTAAATGTGATTTTTATGGAGGTTTATTCTATTTTAACTTTTGCAAACTGCCTTGGGATGCCTTGTTAAAAACTGAACCAACCAACCAACCAACCAACCAACCAATAATGTTCCCTCCCTGGCAGCATCTCCAAGAGAGGGCTAATAGAGACTCCTGCCTGCAGCCTTGGAGAAGCCGCTGCAGACAACCCTGAGGCTGAGCTTGATGGGCCAAGGGTCTGACTTGCTATAAGGCAGCTTCCTATGTCTGACATTTTGCTGTAAAGTCTGGAGGATGGGGGGGGTATTTGGGGGGGAGCTCCCCTTACCCCTTGCTATTCTTTAAAGTCATCCTGAAGGACATCGTGGCTGCGGGTGATGGGAGTTGTAGCCCAACAGTCTGGGGACCCAGGACTAAGAGATTTTGGGCTAGCTTATAAATGGTGGGCAGGGTGGCCAAGCTGTTCCTGGAGGGCTTCTCCCCCAATCCCCCTACCCCCATATCAAACCATTAAAACCTTCAGGACTGCTTTCCATCGTCACCTGGAGTTGATGCTGATTTCTGGAGACTCCAGGCCATTCTCGGAGGATTGATAAACTTTTGCAGGGGAACGTTAGGAGAGGAACAGTTTGCCTGAAGTAACCTGGAGTTGGTAGCAGCAGCAAGGAGAGCTGGTGGGAGTGGTGGGGCAGCATAAATTGCCCCATTTGCTAAGTAGTGTTTGCCCTGGTTTGCATTTGAATGGGCGACATGTGAGCACCTTCAGATATTCCCCTTAGGGGATGGGGCCATAGCTCTGTGGTAAAGCATCAGTTGGCATGTGGAAGGGCCCAGGTTCATTCCCTGGAAGAGAGGCCTGTAACCTTGGAGAGCAGCTGCCAGTCAGTGTACCCAACACTGAGCAAACCAAGGGAGACCCTGCTTAGCAATGGTACAAATCAATGCTTGCTACCTCCTAAGATCTCCTCCTAGGAGCGTCTTGCATGTGAAAGGTCCTGGGTTCAGAGACTCCTGCCTGTAACCCTGGACTGTCAGTGTAGACAAGACTGAGCTAGATGGGTCAATGGTCTGACTTGGTATCAGGCAGCTTCCTCTGCTTGTATGCAACATTTGAACCAGGGCAGTCACACTCTTAGCCCCTCTCGGGGGTAGCTTTTCCACATGCCCTTCCAGCCCTGAGATCTGGCTCCTTTCAGCCGAGCAACTGAATGCAGCCTGGCATGTCTTATGCAGGCCAGCTGCTGCCTCTGACGCCAACTCTCTGTGTCCATCCTAGGGGTGACGACAAACTCAAACTGGGCTTTGCTCCCTGGGAGGACGTCAACCCTCCTCTCAGCCAGCGGCCACCTGCTGCTGCAGGCCTACAGGCACTGGGTGTGCCTGGGCCACCTTGGCTTGGCCTGCCACCTTCCCAGGGCTTGGCTGGAAGTGGGGAGCCTTGCCATGCAAGGCGAACGTGCCCGGGAAAGAGATAATCAAATGCCAGGCAGCTCCAGAGAGGGAGAGTATTAATTATAAGGCGGTCAGGAGGAGAGCGCTTGCGAGGTAATGGTGGGAGGCCAGGGAAAGATGAGTTCCCAGTGTGATGTCTTCACTGCAAAGGGAGCAGGAGGCATTCTAATTGGGGATGTGTCGAGTGCGCGGCTTGCAGACTGGAGGCGGCCTTTCCCAGCGCCTTTTCTCTCTGCATTGCCCAGGGCACGCCTGGGATTCTGTGCACAGCGGCGGCGCCGAGCTTTTAAAGGAGGCAGAGAGAAAAGTTCAAAGGAGGGCAGGCAGAGAGAGGCAAGGTGGGAGAACGTGACAGGAGAACATACGAGGGGGTGGGTCTGCAGCGGGGGGGGGGGGTGAGGGGGTGAGCGCAAGCAACCTGGGTTTGATGTGCTTTTGAAAAAGCAAAACAAAAAAGGATGGTGGGGGTGGGGGGGGAGAGCTAGTGGGGGGATGCAGCCCATGGCTTCTGGGAATGGCTCCCACGTGAGCTTGCAATCAAGGAACAGACCTCATAGGAACATAGGAAGCTGCCATATACTGAGCCAAACCATTGGTCCATCTAGCTCAGTATTGTCTTCACAGACTGGCAGTGGCTTCTTCAAGGTTGCAGGCAGGAATCTCTCCCAGCCCTATCTTGGAGAAGCCAGGGAGGGAACCTAGATACTCTTCCCAGAGTGGCTCCATCCCTTGAGGGGAATAACTTACAGTGCTCACACATCAAGTCTCCCATTCATATGCAACCAGGGCAGACCCTGTTTAGCTAAGGGGAAAAGTCATGCTTGCTACCACAAGACCAGCTCTCCTCTCCCTTGTTCGGTTCAGGCCCTGCATGCCACAATGCTCACCACCATTTTGGCCCAGGGGGCTCTGTCCCATTAAGAAAAATATGGTTGTGGAATTATGCAATGCAAGTGCAACACACACCGGATGGGTACAATCATTTTCATGCCAGTAAACAGGAATCTGGGGATTCCCACAGTGGAATGTTCCCAGTAACAGAGATTCCCAGATGTTGTTGACAACTCCCATAATCCCCAGCCAAAGGCCATAGCCGCTGGGAATGATGGGAGCTGTAGTAAAACATCTGGGAACCCCTATTAGGGGGAACACTCCCATGGAGCATGTGAATTCAGTCAAAAAGTGGAAATGTCAGCTCTGCAGAACCAACACGTAGCCAAGATCTAGAATCTGAATTCAGCTTGCCAGTTTTGGTTACGTGCCAGTTCTGAGAACTGTGAACATTACTGATTTTGTCTGATTCACATGATATGCTCTGCAAGAGCGTGTGTGCCTCAGGAATCCCTAGAATCCCATTAATAGATATCACAATGGTCATGTGAGCCACTCCTTAGACTTTCTTAGGAAAACAGGAAGCTGCCTTCTAAATACACAAACAAATAAATAAATAGCCAGTTTGTTGGTCCATTTAGCTCATAATTGTCTACACTGACTAGCAGTGACTCTCCAAGGTTTCAGACAAGGGTCTTTCCCAGTCCTACCTGGAGATGCTGCCAGGGAGTGAACCTGGGGCCTTCTGCATGCAGAGCAGATGCTCTGTCATTGAGCTATGGTCCCTTCCAACCCGAAAGAAACATAGCATCTCTGAACGATGAACTGACCTGGTTTAAGCCTCATGCAGGGAAATGCCCTGTTTCATGGGGACTCCCCTTTTCTCTCCCTGAGAGGTATGTTACATAGGAAACTGCCTTATATGGAGTCAGAACCTTGGTCCATGTATGGACTACACTCTCCAAGGATATAGTCAGGGGCCTTTCCAAGCCATACCGGGAGATGCTGCCAGGACCTAGGACCTTCTACATGCAAAGCAGACGCTCTCTGCCACTGAGTTATGGCCCCATTCCCACTTTGGGCTGTGGTGCTTGTAACCTCAGGGCTAGGCTGGACATAACAAAGAGACTGTGTAACTTACCAAGAAGTAACATAACAAAGAAAATGTAGAATTTAAAAAAAATAATAATCCAGTTTGAATGAAATCGCAGCCAGGGCCTTCCAGTCCAGATTGGAACATTGCAAATGTGTGGCCATTTGCCATGCCATTTGCCACAGTGGCAAGGCTAGTTTTGATTCAGCAGGAAATGTGTGTATGAGGACAGCCGCCGGGGTGGGGGGTGGGACGGATTTGGACTGATGCTGATGCAGACTGATGCTGCTACGGATTTGGTCCTGTCTGTGTACTTGCTGAAGCTCCTTGATGTCCAGGGGCAGCTCAGCACTACGGTGCCTGAGGCAAGGCACCAAATGCCGCCTTGTCCCATGCCCCAGTGGAGGCCAGCCCACTTTCACAATCAACCCTTGCCACCTTGGCAGTGGGAGGAGGAAATGTTGTTATCAGCCTCTTCTTTTCTTCTTGTGTTTCTTGAAAGCTTTTCAAGACCTGTTAGGAGAGGCACTCCTTGCAAGGGTCAGATAGAGCTGTTCTGATGGCGACAGCAGGGAGGCATTTTGCCACCTCGCTGGTGCCTCAATAATCTGCTGCCTGAGGCAACCTCACTTCGCCTCATGAAAGAGCCGCCCCTAAAATGCCCCTTCAGTATTAAGCTGAGGGGTGAAGCCCCCCAGCTGTGCAGAAATGCTTCCTCAGCCACACCAGCAACTGAGCTACGACGGTAACATTCGATTCTGAGCCGAAGCGCAGGCAAAAAATCAGCAGGGACCTTTCAGGTGGAGACCAGATATCTGCATGAGAATTAGAGCAGCACACGGCATCTTTCCTGCCTTCCTCCTCTGCCCCCAGAGATCCCTCCCAAAGCATCAACAGAGAGACAGACACACTTCAGAAAAAAAGCAGGGGCTGCCCCTGGGGAGCAGAGGATGCTGGGATAGAAACAAAACAGCAGCCATATTCCCTGCAGTGTCCTTCTGGAAGGCAGATAAGTGCCTTTTGATTTCACAGTCACACCGCCCCAGTTGCCAGGCTGGTGATTAACATAAAATCAATCCCCCACCACCACACACTTTCCGAAAGAGCCACACAGCCTCTGACGGAGGGATGGGAAGCAAGGAGCCTGTGCCACGCACTTAAAGGAAGCATCCCCTTTAATCACCTCCTGCCACCGCCAGGGCTTCTGAGTGGGCTAAAAGCAGGTCGGGTGCCAGGGGGTGTCAGCAGCAGGTCAGAGAGTTAACGCTTCAGCTGTCAGGCAGTGCAAAAGGCCTCCTCATACCACGAGCAGAAACTGAAATGAGAAAAGGAAAAGAAAACAGGGCACACGGAGTCAGCGGGAGACGCACGCAGCAGAATGTGAAGCAGCCCCACAAAGGCAGATGCTGCCCTTTTGCCCTGGGCCCAGAGGCTGCGTCTCCTGCAGTGGTTTGAGGTCAGGTCACACCTTACGTTTTGGGGGCCTGTTGTGGAGATGTTTGATGTGCACACCTGGGAGTGTGACCTGGATGGGAGGGAGGTGAGGTTTGTGGAGGGGGAGGAAAGATGTTGGGTGGCTTCTGAGGTTTGGCAGAAGGGGCTCCTCCTTAGCAAGAACCTGCCTTTATAGTTTTGAGAGGGAGCAGGGAAGTTGGTTCAAGGGCTCCTTTTAAAAAGGGGGATGGGGCTGTAGCTCAGTGGTGGAGCATCTGCTTTGCATGAAGAAGGCCCCAAGTGTTGTTGTTGTTGTTTATTTACGATCTTAGATCAAACATCAATATACACAGAATATACACAGTAAAAAGAGAAAACAAAAACGGAAACAAAGTCTAAAATGTCATCAAATACATAAAATCAGGAACCTTTGACAGTAACCGATTGCTGTGCTCTAGCTTCTCTTAGTTTGGTCAATGTGTAACAGAATTTGTGCTCCAGGTCTCCTAGGGCAGTCTGCACATGCTCTGCAGCACGCCCAACACACGCACTAGGAGTCTGCCACACAGCCTAGCTCGGATTCCTGATTTGTGCTGGTCATTGTGGAGAGAAATGCAAGAGACACACACCAAGTTCCTGCCCTGGTTCACATTGTCATGTTGTGTCTCTGCATCTCATCCTTGAAGTTTAAATCTACAGCTCCCTGATAGCATCCCCAGATAGGGGAGCAAAAGACTTGCTTGAAACCTTGGAGAGCTGCTGCCAGACAGTGTTGACAGTACTGAGCTGGCTTTACCAATAGTTTGACTCAGTAGAAGGCAGATTCCCGTGTTGCTCAGTGGGAGATGGGATTGTAACTCAGTGGAAGAACATCTGCTTGCATGCAGAAGGTTCCAGGTTCACTCCCTGGCAGGCAGGGCTGGGAAAGACTCCTAGGCATTTTCCATATTACAAGCTGCAACAGTTTCACAACATGTCCATTAAGTGCCCCTCCACATTTCTCATGTTGTGAAATCGTGGTTGCTGCACTGTCACCAGGGTACCATCCATATTGCTAATGCCTTGATTCAGGTTTTATTGATGCGTTATGGCCCTATAACATTGTAAAACTGTTGCAGGAAAGTGCTGTGTTTTTCTGTTGTGCGGAGGCTTGCCCTGTGTTTGATGCATTGCAGCGCAGTGTGGTCTGGACAGTTCACTTGGATTTGCAGATTTTTACAGCCCCTTCCCGCCCATTCCTGAAATAATGTTGCTGCTCATGTAAACCCCCTCCATGTCAGTTTTTGTGTGAAGGTGGAACCTGCAAGGGTGCAACTTGTTTCTCATCTGCTTTCGGCTTTTGATTTCGGTTACTTGAGGTTTTGGTCACATTTGTCTCTGCAATTTGATATGTAAAGCCGAGTTTCTTTCCTTTAAAAAATATATCTAATGTATTGCCACTCTATTTCATTTCCGCTTTTGTCCTTGGCTTCTGATCCCATTGGGGATCAAACATGCCCCACATGTTTGGTGCTTCTGCTTGAGCAAAGGAGAAAGTTGTTGCGCCTTTGCACAAAAGTACAGATACTTTTTTTTTAAAGAGTTTGACGCGTTAGCAGTTCCCCTCCCCTCTACGACCCTATTGTCTGGAAATAGAGGAGAAGGAGGGGGCAGTGAACGTGAGCCAGGTGGAATATGGACACCTCCTGTCTGGAAAATCTGCTGCAGTGGTGGGTAATACGTCCGTATTGCCCACCACTGAAAACTACATCAAAGCTGCTGCACTCGTGGTTTCAAACCTCTGCCTAATTCCGATGCACTTTGCAACACTTCAACCGTTCCAAATCTCAGTCCGGAAAATGCCCTGCATGAAGCCTTGGAACCCACTGCCAGGCAGTGTAGGCAATACTGAGCTAGATGGGCCAATGGTCTGATTCGGTATAAGCTAATTCCCCTCCTGCCAAACCTAATAAGCCATAACACCCCCACCGCAATGTGGTGTTTCCTCCCCCTCAAAAAAATTAGGTGATAGTTGGTTGCTCTTCAAGCGTTCCCTCTGTCCACACCCCTGACTCCACAGATAGACCTTTCAGGTCTCCACAAACTATGTTTCCCAATGGAGCCAAAGGAAGTGGAGGTGGGGCAGAACACATATAATACCTTCCACATGTTGACTCTGAAGGGAAGGGGCAATCCCATGGCAAGAGAGGCTCAACATTCATGCTTGGGATAATGCTGCAAATGTTATTCCACTCTCCAAATACCTCCCAGGAGTATACAAGGCCAGCTATAAAGCCCAGAACTAATTTGGGAGAGCAAAGGGATGGCAAAGAACATGATTAGTCAAGCAAGGATTTTGCTGTGCATCAAATACGTATAGCAAGATGGTAATTAATGTTCTTTGTTTGCCATTAATGAAGCTTGCTTGACATTTTCAAACTGATTCAAAGAATGGGCCAGGTTCCTCAGATAGAATACTGTCTTTAAATATCGTTTATGTATTTGGATAAAATACCAAAGCTTCCAGTCTTCTTTCCAGGCTATTCTCTTCCATGTGGCTGGAAAGACGGGGTGGGGGAAAGAGATCAGTACCAGGGCAGCTGAAACCTACAGGGGAGATAACCTGCAGCCCTCTGCACACATGGTGGAGAGTAGAGCTGATCTTATGGTAGCAGGCATGACTTGTCCCCTTAGCTAAGCAGGGTCCACCCTGGTTGCATATGAATGGGAGACTTGATGTGTGAGCACTGGAAGATGTTTTCCCTCAGGGGATAGAGCCGCTCTAGGAAGAGCAGAAGTTTCCAAGTTCCCTCCCTGGCAGCATCTCCAAGAGAGGGCTGAGAGAGACTCCTGCCTGCAACCTTGGAGAAGCCGCTGCCAGTCCGTGAAGAAAATACTGAACTAGATAGACCAATGGTCTGACTCAGTATATGGCAGCTTCCTATGTTCCTATGGTCTCACCCAGTCCACTTCCTGACCAGAAAGGAAGCAAAGTGGTTGGCCTGGCTCCTGGGAGGCTGGAAGAGCCTCCTGCCCTTCTGGCTGCACTGGCATCTGCTGCTTTTTCTGGGGCAGTGAGCGAATGAATGAGGCTTCTTTAAACAACAGAAGCCTTTTAAAATAACCAATTAAACTAGAGGACCCCAGTTTACTATGATGCTATTGTCTGATCCTTTTCTGGATGGGGGAGTGAAAGGGGGAGTGGGAAATATTTTGGAGGGCGCTCAGTACTGTCTATAGCAGGGGCTCCCCACCGGTGGCATTCCAGATGTTGCTGAACAACTCCCACCTTCTCCATCTATGGTTTGTTGTGGCTGGGGATGATGGGAGCTGTAGTGCAGCAACAACTTGAGTCCCACAGGTTGGGAGCCCCTGGTCTACACTGGCGGGCAGAAGCTTAGTTTTTCAAGGTTCCAGGCATGGCCTTGCTACCAGAGCCCATGTTAGAGCGGACTGGTGCGGCCCGAGTTCAAATCCCTGTTCAGTCATGAAACTCACTGAGGGACTCTGGGCCAGTCACCTGCCTCACAGGGTGGTTGTGAAGATTAACATCACTTTGTACACTGCACTGGGCTCCTTGGGGGAAGAGCAGGATCTACCCCTTGGGGTCACCCCTAGAGGACCTTCCTTCTCTCTCCCTTCCAGCCAGCCAGAGCAGGGGGGTAGTTATAACTGAGTGGATGGGTTCAAAGAACCTGGGCCCCCCCCAGCTCCTCCCCTCCCTATTTTCTTCATTATTTCCTTCACGAGGAGCGGAGGAAACGCGGGCCCCCTTTCCCCTCGCTATGCCTCTGAGCCAGAGGCTGCTGCGTGACTCTGCTCTCTTGCTTTCTTTGCAGGAGTGCTCGGCCGCTTGGGCAGTAATGCCCGTTTTCTCTGGAGCAAACTCCTCCACGGCAGCCGTGGGAAGCAGGGCAGCTGTTCTCCCTTCCCTCCCCCTCAAGTCTAGGGCATGGCCAGCTCTCCCCCCAGGCCGCTCCACGGCTCGTTTCTCCTTACAAGAAACCAGCAGCTGCCCTGAAGCATGATGTGCGCGACTTCAAACGGCAGGCAGGCCCTGGGCCTGCGGCTGGATCGGTGCCCATCCATCCACTCTCCCTCTCCTCTCCCACAAGGCTGAGGGAGCAGAGCCGCTCCGGGCCTCTCGGTCTCTCCAGGGGCTGCATCCGGAAGATGACAGCAGCTGGGCAGCGTCTGGGGTGTGACTGAGGCAATTGTGCTGAGGGAGGCAGATTGCTGGCAGGGAGGGCGGGGAGCAGAAAGGGGGCTTGGGCTGCCGCCAGAGGGATGGAGGGCGGCCACGGCTTGGAGGCTGGGAGTCCTTCCGCCACTGGAAGCACATCACAGAGCAGCTTTGCTGGCCCGGTGGGATGCGAAGAGGGTGGCCAGCTCTTGTTTTTCCTGGCCCCCTTCTCCTGCCTTGAAGAGCAGCCCCACACATTAGGCAGGTGAGGCATGGCCTTCCTGTGTGGCTGAGCACAATGGCTTAGTCATGGTAATTTCCCTTCTGGTAGCATCCATGGGTTCAAATTCCACCCGCTCTCTTGGTGGGGGCCTGAAGGAAAGGCCATCGTTCTGCGGCAGAAATTCCTCCAGTCCCTGACGTCTCCAGTAAAAGGACTCCCAAACAGCAGAGCTTGGAAAGGCTTCCTGGGATGGAAAGCCTGGAGGGCTGCTGCCAGTATTAGCTGGCTGGACCGATAGTCCGGCAGCTCAGTGTAAAGCGGCTCCATATCGTAGAAAAGCATCTGCAGCTCTGCATTTCCAGGTAGGGCTGGGAAAGTCCCATCTGAAACCTTGGAGAGCTGCTGCCAGCCAGTGTAGACCAGCGATTGTCACTTTTGTTATTATTTGAAGGGTTGTTTTTTTTTGACATTTTACATACAGCTTTCCCCGTCTCTCCCACCCCTTCTCCCACCCCTGAGCCAAACCTTCCCTCCCCTAGGCAGCTTGTGTGTACTGTGCCACTGGCTGGCTGCGGGGAGGTGGGAAAAGTAAGGAGAGATAGAGAGGGAGAGGGGGAGCAGAATGCCAACAGCAAGGGTTCAGACCAATGGCCAGCGGACAGGACCCCTTGCTCTAAGGGTGGCTCCCCTGGGCACTTTCCCCGAATAGTTGCTCATCAGCAGAAAAATGCCTCCCTTCGGGCAAGTCACATTAAAAATGTAAACAGCAGGGGGAGCAGTCTTGCGGCAACAATCAATCCGAAAAAAACAGCAACTTTTTCACGCCAGATATACAACGTCCTAGCCCGTATATCGTAGTGATTAAATTCGAGAAAAGGCATTGGAAATGTGAAAGTCCGTGTAGGGACTGCGGTGTCACGACGCAGGAAGTGTGGAAGCACATGTGAAAGATCTGCTCTGACCCCATTGTAGGGTCTAGTCTGGAAAGCACCCTGCTCATTAACGTGGCCCTCAAACCCTTGGCCTGCACAGTGAGGCAAGACTGAGGTATTAAGTAGGTTGAAGTGGAGGGACAAGAACTTAAAATGGCGCTATATGCAGAGCCCTCCCTTAAGAGCTCCGGGAGGAAAGCACCGAGAAAGGCCAAACTGTCAGGGTGACCCCACCGCGGTTTGGGCCCTTCAGAACCTACATGTTACATCAGTGCTCTGTGTAACATGAATGCCTTCCAAGATGGTGAGAGGGCTCCTTTTCCCTTAAAGGACCCTCCCACCGCCCCCCAGTGCTGGGCGAAACACAGTACAGCATGGTGAGAATGGTCATCTCTGCATGGTGCCAGCTGCCAGGAGAATTGCACAGAATACTTAACTTTGGCTGAAGCTTCACAAAGGCCCAATAAACAGCTACTCAGGGAGCCACACTTAGGATTGGGGCCGCCACTGGACCCTGGACCTTACAGTGAAGAACACTGGTGTAGACACTACTGAGCTAAATGGACTAAAGGTGTGACTCAGTATAAGGCAACTTTCTATGGAAGCTATAAACTGACTGATATATCCCCTAGTGTCGGAATGATTCATTCATTCATTCATTCATTCATTCATTCATTCATGTGTTCAGAGTCAAAGCATGACAAAACATGATAGAGGTCTATAAAATCATGCACGGTGTGGAGAAAGTTGATAGAGATCAATTTCTCTCCCTCTTACATAACACCAGGGGTCATCCCATAAAACTGATGGCGAAGAAATTTAGGACCAACAAAAGGAAGTACTTTCTCACACAATACATAATCAGCCGATGGAATTCTCTGCCACAAGATGTGGTGACAGCTAGTAGCTGTCACAGCTGATGTCTTTAAGAGGGGTTTACATAAATTCATGGAGGACAGGTCTATCAATGGCTACTAGTCTGAGAACTACAGGCCACCTCCAGCCTCAGAGGCGAGATGCCTCTCAATACCAGTTGCAGGGGAGAACAGCAAGAGAGAGGACATGCCCTCACCTCTTGCCTGTGGGCTTTTTGGAGGCATCTGGTGGGCCACTGTGTGAAACAGGATGCTGGACTAGATGGGCCTGATCCAGAAGGGATGTTCTTAAGGCTGTTCCAGCCCTTCCCAGGGTGCATCTGCCTCCACAGAGAACAGAAGAGAACTCTGAGATATTACCAAACATGCTCCTGCTTCTGGAAAACTTATTCCAGAAGGCATCCAGTCAGGAACCAGCAGCAGGTGGAGATGTCAAATCAACACGATTATTGCAGGTCATAGTGTCTATTTGCCATCTCCATCTGCTGCTGGTTCCCTGGTTGGGCTGGGCCCTCCTCTGGCCACTGTTGCTGTGACCGATGGGAGTTGTAGTCCCCATCATCTGGGGACCCAAGTTTGAGAACCCCTGTCTTAATAGCTCAGGCTGATGGCTATTCATTCGCTTTCACCTGCACCTGAACCTTGCTGCAGTTTCATGTTCCACCCATTACTCTCATCCTGCTTTTGTGAACATTCTGATTTTGTCAGGTGCTGCTAATGCAGCAAAAGGTTCCAAGGCTTGCCAGTGCTGACCAGATTCCCTAACACTAGGGTTACCAACTTCTTTTTTTTAAAAAAAAATTGGCGTCCTTGGTTGGACCAGCACAATGCTGCCTGTTTGATAGCCTGATTGAGTCTGGTCTCCACTTGTAGCCCTCAAGTTTCTTCTCCACTTTGCTGCTGCCTCCTAAGCCAGGCCTCATGCAGTACAAGGGGATGTACGATCTACTTCCCTGCAGTCATGAATTTCCCTGGTCTAGGCTGGCTGGATCTTGAAAACATGGATAACATCAGTCTCCCATCCCTCCTGTGAGTGATGCTCCCAACAATTCCTAAGTCATAGGAACACAGGAAGCTGCCTTGTTGGACCATTGGTCCATCTAGCTCAGTACTGTCTACACTGACTGGCAGTGGCTTGGCTTTCCAAGGTTTCAGGCAGGGTCTTTCCTTACACCATCAGCCCTCTAGCTCAGTATTATCTCTGACTGGCAGCAGCTCTCCACATTCAGGGCAGAGCCTTTCCCAGCCTCACCTAGAATGCTGCCAGGGATTGAACGTGGGACCTTCTGCATGCAAAACAGATGCTCTACCACTGAGCTACATCTCCATTCCCAGGTCAACAGGGTGGAAGTGAAGATCAGACATGGAAGCATAGAGGCCAGCAGAGAACCCTGCCTGACCAAAAGGGCTGGGGAAAGAAAGAAAATCAAAGGAAAGGTTGCTGGATCAGCTCTTCAGCTGCTGTTGTCAAGGCAATGACTGGCCAGCTACACTGAGTTGCTGAGGGCCGAAGAGGCATTTGCCAGTTGTCCGTCACCCTCTGATAACTGCAGCAGCATCCAAACCTCAGGGCCATTTGCCTTCTGTGCAGAAGTAGCATCCGTTGCCAAACCTGCAACTTTTCAGGGGATGGCACTTGGCTGCTGCAGGCGTTGGGTGGGACTTCTATGCCTCAGTTCAGTGGTCTTGGCTTCTGCTACTCGTGAGCATCATGGCACAACAGACAGCTGCAGGAAAGCCTGATGGGAAGTGGGAAGGCAAGGGAAGGCTAGGTGCAGAGAGGGGCAATTGCTCCAGGCCCTGGTCATGAGTGGGGAGGTCTGAAGTGACATGCACTTCCAGTTACTCAGCTGGTCAGTAAGGGAAGGAGGGGATGGGCTGCAACGCCACCCCACCAGACACAAACGAGGAAGTTAAAGGTCAGACTTACCTGGAGGCTTTACACACAGGGCTTCTGCCCCAAATCTCCTTCAGAAGAGAGTGTGTGGTGTGTGTTCATACACCAGCCAAACTTACCTCGAAGCCCCTTCGAGATTTTTGGAGCCACTCCACACACAAACTAGGCTTTGTGATCCTAATTCTAGCTGATCTCGAGGTATGTCCGGGTTTTTAAAATGCTGGTTTTAAGCTACTTGTTCTGAAAAATGGGAAAGGCACTGATACAGAATCATTCGCATGATAAGAGGCATGCTTTCTTCAGAAATGCAGATTGATCTCCGCCAGAGCTCTCTCCCCACCCGTTCCCATTGGCTAAAAGGAAATCACAGAGCATGCCATGTGGACTTGTTTCAAAAGAAAACTGAAAGCAGAGGGGAGGGGCTGCTTCCCTCAGTGCCACAAGTGTACTTCGAAGGGGCTTCACTCCGTGTTTACCCCGAAGCCTGAAGCCTAGTGCGAATAACTCCCTGCAGCCAAGGAAACCTCCAGAGCAAGGAGCTTCCTCCAGCGACTCCTCCCTGCCCGTATCTTCTTCTTTTGGTCTTACTGATTGGAACAGCTGCTATTCAAGCTGCTCCTGCCAATCTGATTCCCAGGGGACTTCTCCTGGCACTTTCCCAGGAAGTACGGAAGTCATGGGTTAAAAATGCACTTCCTTGTTGCTTCAGGGCGTATATTTTTAATATGGTTTTCCCTTCTTCCTAGGGGCAGTGCCAAGAGGAGCCCCTAGGCAGAGGCGTAACTATAGGGGGCGGGGGGGGCACGTGCCCCGGGCGCCATCTTTTCTGGTCACATGGGGGGTGCCGCCATGACCATTTTTTTTAATTTTTTTTTAATTTTTTGTTAATACAAATGTTTCCTGCTCAGTGCAGCAGCGCTGCAGCAGTCAAGGGAGCACGTTGGTGCCCCCTTCCCCACGAGCGGTCCCTTCCGCGCCGCCTGCGCCCCCCCATTGCTTTGCTGGCGCCTGGCGGCCAGTCAGTAGCCTGGCTTGGCAGCGGCGGCGGGCACTTGTGAGGAAAAACCTAAGTATAATGTAGTATGTTGGGGGGGCGGCGGGGGGGGCATGGTGGGGGGCGCCATTTCAGTGCTTGCCCCGGGCACCGTTTTCCCTAGTTACGCCTCTGCCCCTAGGAATCAGATTGGCTGGCGCAGCCCAAGTAAGTTTGGTCTTTTACTAGCTTGTTAGTATGGTAGGAGGGGGAGTGTCATTCCTGGTTTCTCTTTCTGCTTTTTGCCCTGGATTTTCTGCTTTCTGCCTTTTCTCCCCCCACACCCCACTTTTCTGTTTTCTGCCTTTTAACCCTGCTTTTCTGCTCCCTGCCCCTTTCTGTTTTCCTCCATGCTGGCAGGCTTGGTTAAATGCAATCATAGATGTGGGAGGGCTCTTCAGGCAAGCCCCGTCATACCTGTGAGCAGTGGGGCATGTGGGTGAGTGATGCGGCAGGGGCGGGACTTCCTCCCCCTTCCTCCTGCTGTACGTGGCTACATTAGGACCTTTTGCATAACGTCTGGATCAGGCTGTTGCTTCCTTCTGTGCCAGGCGGGTCCGGCCCCCACAGCACACCAGCCACGGGGCTCTGTTCGGGAGCCAGACTACGCCCCCGCCTCTGACGTCAAGACTTGGAGGCATGGCGAGCCCCCACATCTGACGTCAGACGCAGGGGGTGGGGCAAGTGGGGCTGGCGGCCAGGCTCTGCACCTGCACTGAGCTGCAG
Source organism: Hemicordylus capensis (assembly GCF_027244095.1). Classification (NCBI taxonomy): domain Eukaryota; kingdom Metazoa; phylum Chordata; class Lepidosauria; order Squamata; family Cordylidae; genus Hemicordylus; species Hemicordylus capensis. Next base: position 12,824,093 of record NC_069663.1, read on the forward strand.
CCTCTCCCCTACCACATAAAAGCCGGGCTGTTCTTATGTTCTTATCATATACCAAGTCAGACTATTGGCTCCTGGCTGGCAGCAGCTTCCTAGGATTTAAGGCAGTGGTGTTGCTCTCCCACAGAACAGCAGCCTTTCCGCCAATTAGCGACAGCCCAGATCATTCCCCAGCAGGAGGAAGGAAGAAGGTAGCAACAGGTGGTAAACCAGTAAATCAGAGTATCTATCAGTGTTCTGTTCACCTGGTATCATATGGTGATAGGCTCACAGAGCTGTGGGTAGGCTTAGAGCTCCCTTCTTATAGTCTCATTTCCGTATACCTGAAGAATTCATTGTAGAAGGAGATCGTTTCCTGGGTGTCGGCATGAGACGGCACTGAGTGTGCGTTTAATTTAGAAAAGCGCCTTCTCAGAGCAGGGACTCATTCAGAGTTGCAGTGAGCAACCTCCTCTAAAGATGGGCTATTCTGCTGTGGCTTTTGTAGGAGGTATGATTGGCTCACTCAGTCACATCTAATGCAGAGATGTGGGTGGACGACCTGATCCTGACAGAAGCTGATGGGAAGGAGACAGGGTCACAGCAGTATATGTGGCAGAGATGCAACTGACTCCCTCCTCTGCATGTGGGGCTTTGGGCACATTGGATGCTTAATTATTAAATTAATTGGGCACTTAATGATTAAATTTTCTCCTAGAACTCTTAGCGTTTATCTCCCAGTGCATAGCCGTGCCACAGCACAGCATCTGGGAATTACTGGATTAGGCGAATATAAATGCGGTGGTGTTTGCTTTCGGTTTGTGCAAGAGCTAACTTGAATTTCTTGGATAATCTCTCTGCAAATTCACTCCAGCTCTAGCCTGTCTGCTCCCCTATGCCTGCCACAGTGTTCTCCAAATGCATCAGCCACACTGCAATGCACCAGCACTGATGAACGCAGATCCTCTGGGCCTATTTCCTCTCCCCTTTGCTTCAGCCTGCCCCTTCCCTGGGCTTTCTCGGCACCCACGCAGAAGACACCCATCTCTCTCCCCTGACCCTCTTGGCCCTTTGACCCGCCTCCTCTTCTTCCACAGCCAGCTGCCCTTGCTGGATGGCTCAGCATAAAATAAAAAAAATAATAATAATAATAAAATAAAATCCCAGCAAGCTTGGCTGCAAGGGGAAGCTGCACCAAATGGCCTCTGCAGATGGCTTTTCGCAAGATTTCCAGCATGCTGGCAGTGAGGGAGGCAGGCAGAGCACTGTGGTCTGATCCTACGAATTAGTGGCAGTGTGATCTCGATGGCTGCCAGTTTCAGAAGAGAGCAGGCTGCGTTAGGAGCACCAGCTGGCCAGGAAAGGGCAAGGACTGGCAGAGCCTCTCGCTCAGCTGCGCTTTTCTCACAGCAATGAATGTTGACATCCTGGGCGCCAGGTCTCCGGCAAGCTGTTCTCTGCACTTCTGTCCTTCAGCAAGGGAAATAGGCCGGACTGCGGGGAGGTGGGGGAGAGAAGGGTGCTGAGAGCGGACAGGGGCTGCCCTCGGAGTGGACCGGCTTTGGCCAGAGCCCGCCACACTGCTGGCTACAAGGGCTAGGAGGACTAGACACCTAGTGCCAGAAAGGCCCCACTGGGTGGAATTGTCCTTTCTGGGCAACCCTGAAAAAGCCTGAAGCAGTGGAAGTGAGGCTCTTTCTTGGTCTGGCTCTGGCAGCCTTCAATAAGCACCTTCTGTAGTCTTGTGTCTCTGACCCATCCAGGCAGATGGGAGCCGCTTCAGCAATATGGAACTATGTTGAATCTCACTTGCTCCCATCTTACTCTGCAGTCATAAGCCAAGCGTCCCTTAAATGTGTGCACACATGTAAAACTGGGAGAGGAGCAAAGGCAGTTTCACTGCTTTGTCAAGATACCTACATCAGGGCATCACCTCTTTTAAACAAAAAAACAATTCCGCATTTTGAAATGGAATCGAGAAGAGATTCCTCATTTTTGGAGAGCACTTATTGGCCAATACGGTGATGTCAAGAATCTAGACACAGCTGTCCAATCCCTGAGCAACTGTACAACTTCTTTAGACTTTGCAGCTGGATAAACAGCAACAGGAGACAAGGTAAACAACAGATAGATGCACTTGTGATGCCTTTAAATGTAAAAGACAGGCAGTCACAACCCAACTGACATGGCTGACCACTGAACCCGTGTTTGATTTTCTGGTACGTACATCTGTCATGCAAATTGTGGAATGGGGAGGACATTGAGCTCATTTTGTGACTAGAAAACCTGCTGTGGAGTCTGGAGATTTTAAAATTTATTTTGGCCTTATTTCTCAAGCCATGCTCTAGCACAGGGTCAGCAAACTTTCTGAAGTGGTGTGCCAAGTCTTCTGGGATGAGTTTTTCAAATTTTATTTTATTATTATTTTTATTTATTGGAGTTCTATACCACCCTTCCAAAAATGGCTCAGGGCAGTTTACACAGAGAAACAACAAATAAATAAGATGGATCCCTGTCCCCAAAGGGCTCACCATCTAAAAGGAGGAAATAAAGCTGGCATTCCTGCCTCGCTAGCCCCACACCTACCCATGTATCAGTCGGGCCAGGACGCTGCCCTGCTCTGCACATCACTGGCCATGGTCCCAGCCGCCACACCCCACTGGGCTAGAAACCCTACACCAGGCCTGCTCAACTCTGTCCCACCCCCAGCTGTTTTGGGACTACAACTCCCATATTCCCCAGCCACAGTGGCCAATAGCCAGGGATTATGGGAATTACAGGAGGATCAAAGTTGAGCAGCCCTGCCCTACATCGATTGCGGCCTCTCTTCTTCCCAGCAGTGTTCAGCACTGTTCTTCAGCCAGCTGGCCTGTTCCTCCTTCAGCAAACTTTTGTGCATTGCCTGCTCCATTTCAGTACCCGCTGGTACTATATTGGGCAGCAGCGATATAGGAAGATGCTGAAAGGCATCATCTCAGATTGCGCGGGAGGAAGCAATGGTAAACCCCTCCTGTATTCAACCAAAGACAACCACAGGGCTCTGTGGGCGCCAGGAGTGAAAATTGACTCAACAGCACATTTTACCTTCTTGTGGTAGCAAGCATGACTTGTCCCCTTAGCTAAGCAGGGTCTGCCCTGGTTGCATATGAATGGGAGACTTATTGGGTGAGCCAGGTGCAGAGCCTGACCGCCGGTGGCCTGCGGTCAGAGCCTAACCGCCGCGGCCCTGCTGACCCCACCCCCCACGTCTGACATCAGATGTGGGGGCTAGCCACGCCTCCACGTCTGATGTCAGATGCAGGGGGTGTGGTCTGGCTGCCGAATGGAGCCTTGAGGCTTCGTTTGGGAGTTGGAGTTCAACTCCCGAAGGGGCCGTGTGGCCCCACCGCTCGGGAACCAAACCAGCACCCCCACGTCTGACGTCAGACACAGCGGGCACGTTGGGGCCTGATTGGGCACGGCCCAGGTTCTTTGAACCCATTGGCCCAACAGTGGCTCCGCCCCTGGTGTGAGCACTGTAAGATATTTCCCTTAGAGGATGGGGCTGTTCTGGGAAGAGCACTTGCATGCAGCAGGTTCCAAGTTCCCTCCTGGCATCTCCAAGATAGGGCTGAGAGAGATTCTTGCCTGCAACCTTGGAGAAGCCGCTGCCAGTCTGTGTAGACAATACTGAGCTAGATGGACCAATGGCCTGACTCAGTATATGGCAGCTTCTTATGTTCCTATAAAAGTAATGCTATAAACAACCAGAGTCATTCAGTTGGGTGGCTTACAAGTTAGGGGCTTAGGGAGGTTCTTTCAGGAGTCACATCCTTGGTCCATCTAGCTCAGTACGGCTCTCCAAGATTTCAGACAGGAATCTCTCCCACCCGTACCTGGAGATGCTGTCAGGGATTGAACATGGGAGCATCTGCTGCTCTACCACTGAGCTATGCCCCTCCCCCACCCCACCACTCCTGCAGTTGCACAGGTCTGCTTGTGCTATGTTGCCTGTGCTCAGGTGTCAAATATCCGAGCAGCAAATACTGTGCACAGGCAGTTGTGTGCCATATTAGGAGTGGGAAAGAAAAAAGAGGCGAGCCTGTGTGTGAAAGTAGAACTAAGGAGAGAGAAACAGGAGCATAGGGAAGGCGAGCTGAAGCATTCCCCTAACACACAGATGCTCACACACAGTCACCAACATGCTCTTAGCGCATATAAAAAAACACAAACTTACAAGGGACAAGCTGGTTGATTCTGAGAGCATGTCACTTTCTCCTACTACACCCAGAAAAGAACCATGCACACCTTGGTAGAAAGGTTTACTTTTCTTTATTTACAGACTTCCTTTTTTTAAAAAAAGCAATCCAACAATGTAGCATAGAAAGGGGTAGCTCTAAGAAACACATGGCGGCATTCTCTCTCTGGGTTTGGGATCTAACATGTGGTCTGTAATCACTTGCCCACAGCATCCACATGTTCCCGAATTCTGTGGCTTCCTGCACGGCAACTTACCCACAGCTGAAACTTGCCCTGGGCCAAGAGTAGAGTGGCAACTGACAACTGCTTAAAAACCCAAGCCAATTGCTGCCAGTGCATATCCAGCAGTGCATGGGTTATCTCATGCCAAAAAAGGCAGCACCCCTCCTTTATCGTCTGGGCTTGTTCCCCCTGCTCTGTTGCTACACGGCTCATCTGCCACTCCTGTGGATGAATCACCTTTTAGAACTGCCTCAGAGAAATGAGCAAGCATGTCTACATTCTCACTCACTGACACATTACCAGTGCATGAACTCATGTAGAAGGGTTGGCACAAGGCTTCACATTCTCTGCCCCCCCCCACAAGTGGGGGTGGCTTCAGAGAGGTAGGTCTCTGGGGCCTAGGGGAATCCACCCAAGTAGAGTCCATGGGAGCAAAGAGAGAAACTTGTTCTTGGGAAGAATATGTCCTCCTCTGCAGGTATGGCTTCCAGGTAGAGAAAGCTAGGAAGCATCATGAACTGTGCCCCTATCCACACGGCTTGCTAATTTTTCATTGTCTTTTCCCACCACTCTTCATTAGGCCAGGATAACTCTCGCAGCTACCAGAATCCTGTATCACAACTTCAGCTTCAGGGAATATCTGGGCCTCAAGATTGTAGAGGCAAGCTTAGGGATGATGGACCTACAGGTAGCTGATCATGGTATAGGGCATTCTGTATTCTAAAATAACATCAGTACCACCCAGCAAGAGTTAGCCATAGTGGAAGCAACATACTTGGGAGTAAGCGCTGTCCAACTCAAGTCATGTTTATTTCTGATAAAGGATCAGGCTGCACAGGTTCAGACTGTAGGCTCTTTGAGATGGGTGGAATAAAAGTGCTTACAGTCTGAGCCTATGCATAGTTCAATCAGTTATATAGCGACATAACTGTCATGGCTCTCCCCAGAGAATCCTGGGAAATGTAGTTCTGTATAGCTGAGAATTGTGTCAGAGATTTCTAGTGGCCCCGATAGAACGTCAGCATTCCCTGTGCAGAAAGAATGACTACTAAACTTGTCACATCACAGGACGAAGACTGCCTAAATTATTACTAACTTTCATGGGATGAAAGGCAACCTTTTGGGCAGTCTTTTCTCTCTGGTCCTTCTGGGGAAAGTATCACAGTACCCATAACCCTTGCGACCTCCCTCTCCAATTTAAATGGTGTTTTGCAGCAGTCCACTCCCATCACGCAGCCAGTGCATTATGGCTTTAATCAAATTGGCTCTGGTCAAGAACTTGGAGAGTTAAAAAGAAAGAGGAGAGGAAGGAACGGGACACTAAAAAGATCCATTTCACAGCAGCTGGGCATCAAGCCCCTCAGAGGAGGCTGGAGGACAAAAGGGACTAACCGCAGTAGGTGAAGGGGGTGGCCTGCATTTTAGCTCACTTCCTTTAGAGTTCTGCACATGCTGAGCTCTGCCGGGGTTAACTCAGTCCAGAACCTGAGCCAGCCTACGGTGCCCTCTGCATTTCATGAGGCAAGGCAAGGCGGTCGCCTCAGGTAGCAGACGCTTGGGGCGCCAGCAGGGTGGCAAGATGCTCCCCACTGCCACTCTTGGAGCAGACCTTCTGGACCGATCGGACCCTTGCAAACGCAGCAGGGAGCACCTCTCTCACATTCCTTGCAAAGTGTGCAAGAAGCATAAGGAGAGAAGAGGAGGCTGCCAGCAACCTGCTCTCCTCCATGTTCCCCATGCACTTCCAGAGTTTGCAAGGCTTGGCTTTGAGAAGAAGCTGCCCCCCACCAGGGGCGTGGGGCAAGTCAGGGGCCACCATATCTTGGGCCACCCCTCATCCTCAGAGATGTTTCAAGTGGGCGTCAAGGGAGGTAGCTGGAAGTGGGGAACTGGGAAAGAGGTGTCGCCCTCCAATAATCTTCACTGCCTTCCAGTATGATCTGCGAAGCAGCCTTATACTGAGCCAGACCATCAGCCCACCCATAGTCGTCTCTGACTGGCAGCAAATCACAGAGGTCTCCAGGCAGGGGACTTTCCTAGCCCCACCCCAAGAGATCCTTAACTGGAGATGCCAACACTTGAACCCAGGACCTTCATCATGCAAAACAGGTATTCCACCACCGAGTTATGGCTGCTCCCGATGATGGAAGGCGGGGAGGAGAAAAGAGGTTCTTCGCTAAGAGAGCATGAACTGAACACCACAAACTCTCTCCTCACTAACCTGAACCCGGCTCAGACCTCCAAAAAGTGGCACAGCAGTGGCTCAGAGAGGCAGGACTCCATCACAGACAAAGTCTCAATCAAAAACCCAAAGTGGAATGATTTTTTTTTTTAAAGAGTCCAACCCCCATTGTACAAAAAAAAGGATCTTTTCGGCTCTGGAGAGGGAAGGGGTTGTTTTTGTGTACGGCCAGTCCCGGAGTAATACGGCCTAGGAAGGCCGCCGGGATGGAGTGCCTGTGAACCCGAGTCCCAGCGGGCATCCACAGCCGCCACTATTGGTTGTCCCCTGGCTGGTACTGAGGCTCTGTGGCGGTGAAGTAGTCTTCGAGGAAGGACTGGAGGTATTCGAAGGTGGGCCTCTCCTCGGGCTCCTTTTTCCAGCACTGCACCATCAGTTCGTGCAGCGAGAGGGGGCAGTTGGTGGGGCACTGCATCCGGTAGCCCCGTTCCACTTGCTCCAGCACTTCCCGGTTGTTCATGCCTGCAGGAAAAACAGAAAGAGGCACCTTTTAAAGTGGCGTCTCTCCTTTCCTGAGCAGGGGGAGAGCAACTGAGCAGCATCCCTCCAGTGGGACACAGGAAAATGCCTTGTTTTGAGTCAGACATTTGTCCATCTAGCTCAGGGTTTCTCAACGTGTGGGTCCCCAGATGTGATTGGACTTCAGCTCCCATAATCCCCAGCCCCAGTGGCCTTTGGTAGGAATTATGGGAGTTGAAGTCCAATTACATCTGGGGACCCACACGTTGAGAATCCCTGACCAATGCTGCTCAACTTTGGCCCTCCTGCAGATGTTGGCCTACAACTCCCATAATCTCTGGCTATTGGCCACTGTGGCTGGGGATTATGGGAGTTGTAGTCCAAAAACAGCTGGGGGCCCTAAGTTGATGAGGCCTGATCTAGCTCAATATTATCTATACTGACTGGCAGTGACTTCTCCAGGAAAAGTCTCTCCCAGCCCGATCTGGAGATGCCAGGGAAAGAACTTGAAACTCTCTGCATACAAGTGTGCAGGTGCTCTTCACAGAGCAGCCCCATCCCCTGAGGGGAATATTTTACAGTGCTCACATGTAGTCTTCCATTCAAATGCAAACCAGGACAGATCCTGCTTAGCAAAGGGGACAAATCATGCATGCTATCACAAGACCAGCTCTCTTCCTGGCTGTTGCTGGTTTCTACCAGACACAACCCCCTCGCCCGACGCACCTGCTAGCTTCCCAATGGCAGCTGCCCCCAGCCCTCTGGCAAGCAGGACATCCAGCACCACACAGACCTCCTCCTTAGAGGTCTCATTTCTACATTGGGGGTCTTGGACTTCAATACACTGCCTATCAGCCTAAATTTGGCTTCCAGGACCTCCCAACTACATTTCCCCACATCGTTGGTTCCAACGTGCACCACGACAGCTGTCTCTTCCCCAGCAGTGCCTAGGAGCCTGTCTAGACGCTGTGTGATGTCCGCAACCTTCGCACCAGGCAGGCAAGTCACCGTGCGGTCAACACGCAGGTCACAAACCCATCTCTCCATACCTCTAATGATCGAATCACCCACTACAAGGAGGCCCCCACCCCCCAGAGGAATATCCCCCGTGCGAGAGGATATGGGCTCATCTTCCACTGAAGGGGTCCCTTCTAAAGGAGCATTTCCCTCTTCCTCAGACTGATGTCCTCCTTGCCCAAGACCTTCATTCTCCCTGACAGCAGAGGAGCTACCAGCCCTGAAGTGGGATGCCTCTATCACATCCCTGAAGGTCTCGTCCACATGCCTCTCTGTCTCTCTGGGCTTCTCCAGATCCGCCACTTTGGTCTCAAGGGAATAGATTTGTTCCCTGAGGGCCAGGAGCTCCTTGCACCGAACACACACCCATGACTTCTGCCCATGGGGCAAATAGTCATACATGTGGCACTCTGTGCAATACACTGGGAAGTGCCCCTTCCCCTGCTGACTTTCTATCTTCATACTGTCTTGTTGGCTGTTCACAGTATTTAGAGATAGTTTATTGTAAATAGTTTATTATCTGTTTATTAGAAGGATAGGCCTCAGCTGTAATGGCCAGCTATTTAACTGTCCAAACAGCCTTTCCCAAGAATATGAGGGATACGAGGGAGGAATATGTACTTACGTTCTCTTCTCCACCAGGCTCCTTGTGATCCAAACTGGCTGCTTTGCTGCCAGGTCTGGGACCCCACCCCACTGAAGTCTCACAGACCCCCCCTCCAGCTACTTCTTCAGTCTTTTCCCCTCTTGCTGCAGACTCACTCAGCATACTGGAAGCTACCAACCTCAGCCTGGCGTCCTTGCATTTGAATGGGAGACTAGAAGTGTGAGCATTGTAAGATCTTCCCCTCGGGATGGAGCCGTCACTCTGGTGAGAGCAGAAGGTTCCAAGTTCCCTCCCTGGCAGCATCTCCGAGATAGGGCCGAGAGAGACTCTGGCCTGCAGCCTTGGAGGAGCTGCTGCCAGTCTGGGTAGACAATCCTGAGCAAGATGGACCTATGGACTGACTCAGGTATAAGGCAGCTTCTTATGACTGCCTGGCTCACCCAACCCGAAGGCTGGCCCTGATTGGAGGCCACAAGGCAACAGCTGCCTTAAGTAGTGAATCCAAGGTGGTGCACAGGGCAGCAGAGAGATCTGCCCAACCCAGGAGGAATTTCTCAGGCACAAGTTCCACTGAAGTGAGCAGGAGCTGCACCAGAGCACCCAACATTTCAATGATAATAGCAACTCTTAAAAAAGGTTTAAAATTTGTTTTGTATTGGGGGTGTGTGTGGTGATTTCATGGGTTATGTGATGGAACCCATGTAAAACATCATTTCACTTGATGTTACGATGCTGTGTTGCGAGCCACCCAGAGAACAATTTGCTATGGGACAGCTAACAAATAAAGTGGCTTACTATTACTATTATTTGCTCTAATGATAATAAATTGATTATTAACTATTATTAGGCCGGCATCAGAACTTCCCCATTTTACCTGGATAGGGGACTCGTCCTTTGGTGACAAGCTCTGTCAGCAGAATGCCGAAGGACCAGACGTCCGACTTGATGGTAAACTTGCCGTAAAGTGCAGCTTCCGGGGCAGTCCACTTGATGGGGAACTTGGCACCTGCCAGGAAGGAGATGGATCCACAGTGGAAAGAAAAATTCTTTTTCATCAGGAAGGAAATGTGCTCACAACCCGGGGAGCCCAGTTGCTAGTTCACCGAGCAGGCTGTCTACCTCTTGAAAGGCAATGCCACACACACCCCTCACCAGCAATGCCCACCCTGTCTACCTCTTGAAAGGCAATTCCCTGGAGACCACCAGGGAATTCAGGACGGTCATTTCAGGCAGCAGAGAAAAGGAGAAGCAGCACAAAGGAAACTAGAAGCAGCAAACGGTGCTCTTGGAAAGACAAATAGGGGGATACAAACAGGCCTCCGTGTTTCAGCATATTGAAGTTCCAAAATGTGCTGGGCCGATTTGTATTCCCCGCTATATCTTTCCGCTTGAACGTCATGGTGATGAAGATTTGTTTTTGGCTCCTGTTTCTCTTGGCACACGGCATGTCAGCCAATGAGCCACATTAGACGCAACACAGCCGTTCCTCATGGTGACAAGGCTCTAAGCTGGAGCTCAGTTGTGGTCCTCTGGCTCAAAAAATATTTCCTACATGTCCAGAACTGATGGACCGGCTTCCCCTGCTCACTGAGCAAAGAGGCACCGTTTTAAAGTAGTGATTATCTTATGTTTAGCAAGGGGAGAGCAACTGGCCCTATCCAGCCCCAGCACAGCATCCCTCCAGTGGCTGTTGCTCATGTCTATCTTATGTTTCTTTTTTTTTATTGTGAGCCCTTTGGGGACAAGGAGCCATTTTATTTATTTATATCTATGTAAACATTGTGCGAAAACTCAGCTCCCTTGAAAAACCAGCTCCCTTGAGAAGTCCATAACGCTGGGAAAAGTGGAAGGTAAGAGAAGAAGAGGACAACCAGCAGCAAGGTGGATGGACTCAATTCTGGCAGCAATGAATGCACCAACGAGAGACCTTAAAAGCCAAGTTGAACACAGATCATCATGGAGAGAATCTATCTATGTGGTCGCTAAGAGTCGACACCAACTTGACGGCACTTAATCAATCAATCAATCAATCAATCAATCAAACAAACAAACCATCCACTTTGAGAACTTGTTTTGAAAAGTGGTATATAAATATTCTGCATCATCATCTTAGTTCCACTGGATGGAATGGGCCTAGATTTCACTCCTTCACCACTACACCCATCACAAATCACATCTCTAGACAGACCCGGTGCTCCTTGAGACAGGGATTCCTAGATGTAGCTGACGAAAATTCTCATCGCCCCCCAGCCATTACAGTCAATCAGGGGTCCCCAAGCTTGGCCATTGTGGCTGGGGATGATGGGAGTTGTAGTCCAACAAGATCTCAGGACCCAAGATTGGGAACTCCTGACCTCTAGTGCTGTCCTTCCAAGGCAAAAGTGACCACTCACCTTGGCGTGCTGTGTATTCGTTGTCCTCAATGAGACGGGCCAGGCCGAAGTCAGCGATCTTACACACCAGGTTGTCCCCCACAAGAATATTAGCTGCCCGCAGATCCCGGTGGATGTAGTTCATCCGCTCGATGTAGGCCATTCCAGCAGCAATCTGAACAGGGTATTGAGGCAGAGAAATGAGAGTCCGGCAGCATCACGGAGAGCCCAAGTGTTTCAGCTCTTTTGCTCACCACCACCTAAGCTCAACTTAGGCTCCCCAGCTGTTTTTGAACTACAAACCCCATAATCCCCAGCCACAGTGGCCAATAGCCAAGGATTATGGGAATTGTTGGCTAACATCTGCAGGAGGGCCGAAGTTGAGCAGCCCTGACCTAGGGGCACATCTCTGCGCATCTGGGGTTCTCAACCTTGGGTCCTAGATGTTGTTGGACTACAACTCCCATCACCCCCAGTCACAATCGCTTTGGGATGATGGGAGCTGAAGTCCAATAACACTTGGGGACCCAAGGTTGAGCATTCCCTGCCATTACTTCTCCCCAAAGGAAGGTTTAGCTCCAAACTCTTCCAGGGCAGCTTAGACAGCAGAGTAAGCCTGAGGAAACCTCCCTCAGATGCAATCACCTTTTCAGAGAACAACGGGCCAATGTTTGGAAGCTACAGCAGCTATACATTTAATTTAATTTAATTTAATTTAATTTATTATATTATATCTATGTAAACCGCTTTGGGAACTTATGTTGAAAAGTGGTATATAAATATTTGTTGTATCTGTATCCATATCGGGAGTGAATCTGGTTTAGCTGTCTAGTATAGACATGTTTCTAAATGGTTCTGCAACAGCCTAATGGGGGAAGAGGGCTAGATTTGCCATGCTGAACCCAGAGATCGTGTGTTTGGCTTTAAATGCTCCTGTACAGCAGAAGAAGAGGCAGCTGAAGAATCTTCTGGTCACTCGGCTTTCCTCCATCCCCCACCCTCTGCGTCCCTGAACAAGTTGGATTCCAGGTGGGCCACACGGCCAGCATGGGGTAGAGGACAGGAACAAGAAGCAGAAGCTTTAGCTACAGCTGCCAAAGAATTACACGCCACATGCACATCTTTCATTCATTCTTTGATTTGATTTGATTTTCATACCGCCCTTCTGAAAAGGCTCAGGGAGGTTTACAATTAAAACAGAAGCTATTAAAACCAACAACAATTAAAACAGAAATATAAATACCAATTAACAATTAAAAAACCTCTTTAAAAACAAATAATAAGAACAATTAAAACCTTGAAACCCAGGTTAGACCATTAAAACAATTAAAACTAATTAAAACCCTGGAAGGCCAGGCTAAACAGATAGGTTTAAAGGGCTCTCCTGAAGGTCAATAAAGAATTAAGATTGCGGATTTCTGCTGGGAGTGCATTCCCCCAGCACGGATTTCTGCTGTGAGTGCAGGCCGACCAGCTCCAGGCAGTCTTGGAGGAAACTGATTATCTAGACCCATTTCAAACTGGCTTTAGAGCTGGCTATGGGGTTGGGACAGCCTTGGTCGGCCTGATGGATGACCTTTACCGGGCAATCGATAGAGGGAGTGTGACTCTGCTGGTTCTTCTGGATCTCTCAGTGGCGTTCGATACCATCAACCATGGTATCCTTCTGGATCGCCTGGGGGAGTTGGAGATAGGGGGCGCTGCCTTGCAGTGGTTCCGCTCCTATCTCTCGGGTAGATTCCAGATGGTGGAGCTTGGTGACAGTTGCTCCTCAAAATGGGAGCTGTTATATGGAGTCCCTCAGGGCTCCATTCTGGCACCAATGCTTTTTAACATCTACATGAAACCACTGGGTGAGTTCATCAGGGGATTTGGTGCTGGGTGTTATGAGTATGGTGATGACACCCAAATCTACTTCTCCTTTTCATCTTCAGGAAATGGCACTCATTCTCTAAATGCCTGCCTACAGGCAGTAATGGGCTGGATGAGGGATAACAGATTGAAGCTGAATCCAAGCAAGACGGAGGTGCTCATTGTGGGGGTTCAGAATCTGAGGGGTGAGTTAGATCTTCCTGTGCTGGATGGGGTTACACTCCCCCAGAAGGAGCAGGTGCGCAGCCTGGGAGTACTCCTGGACCCAGGCCTCACCCTGGTATCTCAGGTGGAGGCCATGGCCAGGAGTGCTTCCTATCAGCTCCGGCTGATTCGACAGCTGTGCCCATTTCTTGAAGAGGATGACCTCAAAACCTTTTGCACTGTAGCTAGTGACTCCACTGCAGAGAGATACATTCTAGTCAGGACTGCAAGCTTTATAAATCCATTCAGTTGATTAATTTCTTGGGGGCAAATTTTAATATGTAAAGGGAGGGGGGAACCCTGTAACCACTGGGACTGAGTCCAAGGGGGCAGGCTTAGCTATTTTTTGGACTTCCAGGAAGTTTTAATTTGAAATTACTTTTTTTTTTTTAAGCCACTGTTTACCTGGGCTGACATATCCACCAGCTGGGGGAGCTTCAGGAAGCGGCCGTCACCATCTTTCAAAAAATCCAGCAAACTCCCTGTGGAGGAGAGAGTCAGAGGATCAGCAAAGCAGTGGCCGGGTAGGACCCCTCCCCAAGAACCCCTCCCCTGCAACTCCCCAGTTCTGTTCACGCTGCTTTAGCTGCTCAGGCAGTCTACGCGCCAGGCCCACACATTTGGGCCATGAAGGCCAACATAGGAAACTGCCATATACTGAGTCAGACCATTGGTCTATCTAGCTCAGTATTGTCTTCACAGACTGGCAGCGGCTTCTCCAAGGTTGCAGGCAGGAATCTCTCTCAGCCCTGTCTTGGAGAAGCCAAGGAGGGAACTTGGAGCCTAGATGCTCTTCTCAGAGTTCTTCCCTTCTTCATCCCCTGAGGGGAATATCTTGCAGTGCTCACACGTCAAGTCTCCCATTCAGATGCACCCAGGGCGGACCCTGCTTAGCTATGGGGACAAGTCATGCTTGTGACCACAGGACCAGCTCTCCTCTCCTCAGGCCATCTCAGGTTCATGGTAATTCTGGGCAACGCTCCCTGGCCCTCCCACTGAGCTCCAACCCCGCCCCTCCTCCTGAGCCCCTCATAGGTCCGCCCAGGGGCTCACTCCTCTCGAAGCCCCCTGGCGCTGAGGGCGAGAGCCACCACCGGACCTTGGCTCATGAACTCGGTGACGATGTAGATGGGCTCCTCCGACACCACGGCATACAGCTGCACCAGCTTGTCATGCCGCAAGCGCTTCATGATCTGGGCCTCTTCCAGGAAGGCTTCCGGGGACATGGTGCCCGGCTTCAGGGTCTTCACGGCCACTTTCGTGGTGCCGTTCCACATGCCTGGAGCCAGCCGGAAGCAAGGACAGAGTCACTGGGAGGATGGGGCGGGGAGGAACGCCGCGCGGGGCTCGTGCCCTCCCACACCACCACCCATGGAAATGGAAATGGAAATGGACAGGGGAAGTCGTGGCCAGATCGGAAGGGTGCTAACTAGAAGACAACAATGAGAAGGAGGTGTGTGTGTGTGTGTGTGTGTGTGATGAGAGGGATGCCTCCAAAGTGAAGAGTCCAACGCAGGAAGCGATGAAGCTGCCTTATGTTGAGTCAGCTCGTTTGCTCTTCTAGCTCAGTCCTGTCTACACTGACCGGCAGGGGTTCTCCAAGGTGACAGGCAGGAGACTTGCCCAGCCCTCCCTGGATGTTTTCCACACCCGGCTTTTAGTTTGCCTCAGTGGAGGTGTGCATTCACAGATCAACCACCTTGACTCCAAAAGTCCATGCAAGCTGTCAGGGGACACTTCAACCACAATTCAGGTCTTTCATTGCACATTAAAGTGTAGCCTGATTTATTTCCAGGGTAAAAAAAAAAAAAAATTCCACTTTTTGCATCAGGTTTTTTGGGGGGCAACTTTGAACTTGCAGTAAAACCTCGCAGAAAACCCATGGGAAAGACTGCTGTCTGAGAAAGCTCCTGGAGATGCCAGGAAGTGAACGTGGGGCCTTCTGCATGCAAGGCAGATGCTCTACCACTGAGCTAGGGCCCCATCCCCAGATGAAGCTGCCTTTTACTAAGCCAGACCACTGCTCCATCTAACTCAGTATTGCCTACACTGATTGGCAGTGGAACATAGGAACAGAGGAAGCTGCCATATACTGAGTCAGACCATTGGTCTATCTAGCTCAGTATTGTCTTCACAGACTGGCAGCGGCTTCTCCCAGGTTGCAGGCAGGAATCTCTCTCAGCCCTATCTTGGAGATGCTGCCAGGGAGGGAACTTGGAACCTTCTAAGGCTTCATCCCTTGAAGGGAATCTCTTGCAGTGCTCACACATCAAGTCTCCCATTCATATGCAACCAGGGCAGACCCTGCTTGCTACCACCAGACCAGCTCTCTCAAGAGTTCCAAGCAGGAGTCTTTCCCAGCTCTATCTGGAGAGGCGGCCAGGAACTGAACCTGGGACCTTCTGCATGCAGAGCTCTGGCCCCATCCCTTCCCAAAGTGGTCCTTCCACCAGGGAGCAGCCCTGCAGGCTCTGTGCTGGGCGACAGCCTGATGTTCTGCCCTGCCTTACCCATCCACACATCGCCGAAACATCCCATGCCAAGTTTCTTGTCAAAGTGTATGGACTCGTGCATGATTTCCCACGCATCTTTGGACAGTCCCATAGTCTGGGGCTTCAGATTGGGGCAGACCTCGGTTAGTAAGTGGCAGAGACCATCATTGAACTCTGTAAGGGGTGGGATGGGATGAAGGAGGGAGGGAGAGAGAGTGAGGTGGAAAATGGAGCCATGAGTGCCACATGCATCCGCGCAACAGCTGGAGCCCAGGAGGAGGAAGTGGAGGAGAGTAGCACAGGCCCAACATGATCAGGCTGCAGTATCTGCATTGACCACCCGATGGTACCCACAGCTAACATATAAAGCGGCAGTACCCAACTTAATAGAGAGAGGAAAGGGCTTCTGTACTTTGTACAGGTAAAACAACCTGTACAGGGCTACCTTCTATTTCTAATCCATTTATTTATGCAGAGTCATGCCATTTGGTAGAAATGAGAATTTGGGTAGGTTCAGGCCTGCCTGCTGAAATTCCCCCGACTAGACTGCCATTGACAAGGTTTTGGAGGCCTTATAGGTTTTGGAGGCTGCCGCACATGGACACCGGCTGGGTCATGCAGATGGCAAATGCACATATACAGCAGCCTCCAAAATGGCCGCCGCCAGCGCAGAGAGGCCCAGAACAGGCCCAAATTGTGCCACTTGGGACAGTGGGGAGGCTAGCAGGGGGAGGGGGAACCACTGGAGACCTCCCCCACAGCTGCAGCAGCGTCCTCTGGAGGCGGTGAGTTAATTTTTTAAAAACACATGTCAGAACCCCTGAACCGGCCCTGAGCATATTTGGGTCGACATCAAGCTGAGTGTCAGGCCAGTCTGATGGCAAACCAGCTCGAGGTTGAGCCGGTTTGCACCTCCCTAGAAGTGGAATGCTTCTTACGACCTCCTCCTGAGTAGATATGCTGGCAGGGAGGAACTCTAGAGCTCTCACATAGCAAAGTGCAGTACTTACTCACCAGGAGATCCACTAGTGTGGAAGGGTTGTAGTGGGAAGCAAGAGCAGAGCTTTGCTGCCCAAAAGTCTCATGGTGGTGCACTTCCAGTACTGTTCCTGGAATATGTGGGTGGTACATGCCGAAAGAACAGTGCAGTCCCACAAATGGTGTGGTGGAGGCAATCTGCATTTTCAAATAGTGGCCATGATATGGCTTTGGCTGCACTGAACTGAAATCTTGACCACATGGAACCAAAATTGTTGCAATATCACTTAATGTTGACTGCATGGTGTTTAAAACAGTAAGAATCAAGAACTTTCCTATCTCTAGAAAGGCACAATCATGTTGCCTCCATTTGCAAAAGGAAGCCGATAGGAGGGACGGCAACCTGCGATTTTCAGGAGCGGCCCTCTCATGAGGCAAAGTGAGGCAGTCACCTCCAGCGGTGGATTTTGGGGGAGCCAGCAGGGCAGCGAGATGCCCCACCTACTTTCACCATCAGAGCAGATCCTTGGGATGGATCTCGCCCCTGCCTCTCTTGGAAAGTTTGCAAGAAGCATGAGGAGAGGAGAGAAGGAAACCTTCCATTCTCCCTGCCCCCCAATGCACTTTCAAGGCTTGCAAAGGTTGGGTCCTGAACCGGGGCACGAGGTATGGCAGTGTTTTGCACTTTGCCTTAGGGCTGCCCAGATTTCCACCCATATTTGCACATGTCCCGCCTCCCACAAGGATGGGCCAGGCCTGGCATCCTCTTCCTCTTCCTCCTCCCTCTCAGGCCAGCCTCCCCCGTTCTCACGGCCAGCCGTACCCATCCACACTTCCCCAAACTGCCCATTGCCCAACTTCTTGATGAGCTGCAGGGATTCACGCGGGATCTCCCACACGTCTTTGGTTTTGACGGACAGGTCTGCCAGTTTGGGCATCCCCTTGTGACATGGCACAGCGAGGCGGCAGCAGAGGCCTGCAGCTCTCTCTTGATGAAGGAGCCCAGGAAAGCAAGCAGGGAGAGGGAATAGGTACATCGAGGAAGAGATAATAATAATAATAATTTAAAAAAGAGAATGATGAGACAGCAGGCACAAAACAAGTTACATGTTTGTGATCCGTGAGGTTATGGAGAACAACAATACTGTTGGCCACCACCAGATGGCAGCATATGCAGGCTTTTCTTTACATCAGTCCCTTGGAGAGAATCTCTTTGAGGCTGCCTTGGCACAGACAGAGGGCAACCTGCTTTCAATTACACATCAAGAAAGACAGCAAAGGACAGTGGTTATAGCCAGTGCAAGAAGCAATCATTGTGACCCACATATTGGATGGGTCTAAGGCAGAGGTTCTCAAATGGGAGTCCCCAAATGATGGACTCCAACTCCCTGCTGTAACTGAGGCATGGGATGGTGGGAATTATAGTCAACAATATCTGGGGACCCCCATTTGAGAACTCCTGGGCTGAGGCAAGTTCGCAGCCTTTGGACCCTCGGTGGCCATTTCAAATCTGAAGGGCATAGAAAGTTCTGTGGAGTAAACTTGATTTGGCCCAAAGGAGGACTGGAGCCATCTTCCAGGCCTCGGGACCCTGGACACTCCCCCCAACACACACACAAACACACACCAAGCTTCTGTGGGTAGCTGCACACATTGATTCTCAAAAGTGCTAGGATTCAGATAGCAGGTGCCACTAGAGACGTGCGACATGCCTCCCTTTATTTCTTCAGGGTTTTCTGCCTTCCCACCACATAGTCCCAGGGGCGTAACTATAATAGGGCAAGGGGAGACAATTGTCTGGGGGTCCACTGCCTTGGCCCCCCCCAGAGGCAAGTCACATGACTGACTCCCCCAGCCACGCACCCGCCCGGGCTTCCTTCAGTTGTATTCATCCTCCGAAATTGATGTGAGTGTTAAGATCTGGAGCTACCAGAACAGCATGTCTTTCTCTAGTACCATTCAATGATTTGCATCGTCCACAATTTAAAAAACCTTAAAAAATAATTTAGGATGATGTTCTATTATGGCACATAGGTGTGTGTGTGTATGTACGCACACACACACACCATGCTTTTTGTTACCACTATTCAGCCTCATTTAAGATTTCTTTACTTCATGAACTGAGCTTCGAGGGGGGGCACTTTAAAATCTTGTCTCTGGGCCCACACTCCAACCTTGCTACGCCCCTGCATAGTCCAGAATATCCGTGGAAACTCCATGGGGTGTCTCAAATGTCCTTGTTTTTAGAAAAAAGCAGGGCAACAGCTGCTCTTTTAACCCCCATTAAAACTAAATGGAAAGGGGCCCTCACTAGCCAATTTGCCCCCCGCCCCAGCTCCTACCAGGGCTCTTGAAGAATAGCCCTGTTTGACAACACTGCAAAGAATTCTGGGATATACCTTTTGGATTGTTCAGCTGCTTGGGCCAGACTTGGAAAGGTTCCTTCCCATTTTGACGAATAAATCCAGGGGTTCCCAACCTGGGCTCCCCAGATATTGTTGGACGACAACCATAATGCCCAAAAGCTACTGAGACAAAATCCAGGATCCAAGGCTGAGAACCCCCAGATTAATGCAAGAGCTGCTTCCCATCGGATGCACCAAGGAATGCACATCCGAAACTGTAGCCAAGTGCGGTGTCAGTCCTGGTACTTGTACCTGTACAGCAGAACCTCTCTATCCATGAATTCAACATCGCAGATTCGCATATCGCGAGTTGGGTATTTGACACCCATCCTCAGCACATGTGAAAAAATCTGGTAAAAAAGTTAACTCCACGTATCTGCAGGTTCTTTAAGAAGCCATTTTAAGGATCTTTAAAAATATACAGTATATATTTGAAGAATATTCCCACCCACCCACAATTTTTCACAAAAAAATGGGGACTTGGGAGGGGGCATTCCTGTACAGCTGGAGGGCTGCGAAGCATGGTAGGGCAACCCCCCCCCCTTCCTGCATTTTTCGTTGATTTTTGCCTTTTCTCCAGCTTTGTGGAACCTAAGCCCCACCCACCACATTCCCATTCACTTAATGTCTTGGTAACTGTGGTATCCAAGGTAGTAACGGAGAACAGAACCCCTGCAGATGTCGAGATCTCCCTGTATGATACTCACGGCCCTTCACATTACACTGAGATAGGAACATAGGAAGCTGCCATATACTGAGTCAGACCATTGGTCCATCTAGCTCAGGATTGTCTACACCGACTGGCAGCAGCTTCTCCAAGGTTGCAGGCAGGAATCCCTCTCAGCTCTATCTTGGAGGTGGCAGGGAGAGAACTTGAAACCTTCTGCTCTTCCCAGAGTGGCTCCATCCCCTAAGAGGAATCTCTTGCAGTCTCCCTTTCATATGCAACCAGGGCAGACCCTGCTTAGCTAAGGGGACAAGTCAGGCACATACTACAGACGTGAAGGTTCAACCTGAGGCAAGGATCCTCAAGAGTAACTCACAGAAGCTGTTTCCAGTGCTCATCCCTGGAAGACCATAATACATAAGAGGGTGCCTCTGAGCATGCGTAGTGTGACATTTCCCAGCATCAGTGACAAGCTGCCCCAGACTTCCGGGGCTAGGGATAAAGGGTTTCCAGGGCATACCTTTTAACTTTCCAGGCATTTATTTTTGAAAATGAAACATTGCAGCCACCTCAGAAAAATAATGGTCAGAAGCAGGAAGCAGGGCTGTGCACAAACCACGGTCTGAGCGCCGGTTTCGGTGCCGTAGTGGGGGGGGAGCGTTAAGAAAGAGGAAGGCGGCCGTCCCCTGCCCCCTGCCACCCCATGCCGCTTCTGGCTGAGGTGGCGCTCCGTTCAAGCACCTCCACGCGGCACCAGCACACACGTGGTGTCCACACACGCGCCTGCTTACCTGGTTCTTAAAGCCGGTTCGGGCAGATCCCTACGCTGTTCACTCGTCGTACGAGTGTTGCACACCATGTGTGAATGGGCCTTTTGCATTTTCATTCCCAGCCTCTCAGTGACTCCGTGCTTCACCTTACCAATGTAATGCTGGACCAGCTGCTGCACTGTTTCAAACTGAGCCCGCGTCGTGATGTAATAGCCACCGTTGTCCAGCTTCCGGATTTTATAATGCTTGACGTGGTCACCTTTCACCTCGTCCCAGTCACGGATAGACAGTGAGTAGGCACCTGGGACAGGGAGATGGGAAGTCATGGCAGAGGGAAACCAACATTTCCTGCAGCACTCAGTGATGCTTTAGCACCCAGGAGCATAGGAAGTGGCCTCATGCTGAGTCAGTTCATTGGTCCATCCAGTTCAATATTGTCTGTGCCAGGGCTTTCCAACTTCAGCCCTCCAGATGATGTTGGATTACAACTCCCATAATCCCCCGCCACAGGGGCCAATAGTCAGGGATGACAAGAGCTGTAGTCCAACATCTGCAGGAAGGCTGAAGTTGTGCAGCCCTGGTCTACACTGACTGATAGCAGTTTATTCTGAGGGGGGTTAAAAGAGCAGGGCCTGGGGCAGAGCCACCCGGCTGGCCCTGCCTTAAGGACATCCCCAACACCATCTGGGGACCCAGGTTTGAGAAGCCCTGCAGTAAGCAGATGCTCAGGCTCAGGTGATGTCATTTGTGGATGGAATACTTAATTAATCCCCCCCCCTGAAACATCTCTTTCATAGGAACATAGGGAGCTGCCTTCTACCGGGTCAGACCATGGGTCCATCTACACTGGCAGCGCTTCTCCAAGGTTGCAGGCAGGAGTCTCTCCCAGCCCTCTCTTGGAGATGCTGCCAGGGAGGGAACTAGGAACCTTCTGCATGCAAGCAGGCAGGTGCTCTACCGGGAGAGGCCCCACCCACCTCTGGAATCTCTGACATTGCTCACATGTTGTCCCCCATTCAAATGCAAATCCGGGTGGACCCTGCTTAGCAAAGGGGACTATTCATGCTTGCTACCACAAGACCAGCTCCCCGCCCTTGGCCACCCTTTCAATAGGACAAGAGCAATGGCCTTTCAGCCCTCCAGCTGCTTTTGGACTACAGCTCCCATCATCTCCAGTCATAGTGGCCAATAGTCAGGGACGATGAGAGTTGTAGCCCAAGAGGAGGGCCGAAATTCAGCAACCCTGGTCAAGAAGGAGGGAGGGAGGGAGGGCCAAGAACTTTGTCACCAACACTTCTTCCCTAAGCTTCACTGAGCTGGAGCTTTTGCACCCCTAACCCTGCTGGTCCCTGTCCTGGAGGGTGAGGAGGAGAGGGAGTGCTGGTACCTTTGGTGGTCTCACTCTCGCGAATGAGAAAGGTCCCTCGAGGGCTGCCGTGGCACAGAAGCTGCCTCTCAGCATCCTTGCGGCCGATTTTCCCAAAGTACCACCTGGGAAAGCAAATGGAAGAGTGATATCCGCCTCCCCAAAAAGATCACCTCTCCTAAGGCCCTGCCAGCCGGGAGTGGAACCACTGGGGGAAATGGGGACTGTTAGACATCTTGGTCCATCTGTAGGATTCTGCTTCCAGGAGTCCAGCTTTAGCAGTTCTCCTAAAACGGGATTCTTGGAGGCAGAATTATACATATTAAGGATGAATGGAAGCTGTGCAGGGCATAGAAGATAGGAATGGGCACAGAACCAGCGGGGAGGGGGCACCTTTAAGGGCGGGAAAGGGTGCACTTCCCCCCCTCCACCAACTTTGCTCCATCGGCACTCTCTTAAAAACCAGTCTGGCGTCCCTCCCTGCTGCCCCGCTCCCTCCTCGGTCCGGAAGTGACCAGAGGTACCCCACACGCGTGTGCACATCGGCATGCGTGTGTGCAAGTCATCCGCACACCCGACACGCATGCAAGCGAGCACAACTTGTGCATGCACGGCGTCACTTCCAGACTGAGGAGGGAATGGGGCAACAGGGAGGTTTGCGGCTGCCCTGCTGGACCAGATTTTTAAAAAGCGCCGGCGGTTTTTAAAAGAGCCCCAGCGGAGGAAATGTGTCGGGGCGGGCGCATGTGCACCCTCCTCTGCCCTTAAAGGTGCCCCCCGCCTTCAAACCAGCCCAACCACTGGCTGTTCGAACCTGTTCGGAGGCCCATAAAAGGGCCTCCGAACTCATATGTGCACATCCCTAATAGAAGATCCTATCCAGCCCACTGGAAGTCCTGTTCAGCACCCCATCTGAAATGAGACCGCACAGAGAGAGAGTGGATAGAGAGAAATTTTTCTCCTGCTCTCACAGCACTAGAACCAGGGGCCATCCCATGAAACTGAAGGTCGGGAAATTTAGGACCAACTATAGGAAGTACCTTTTCACACAATGCATAATTAACCTATGGAATTCTCTGCCACAAGATGTGGTGACAGCCACTAGCCTGGAGGACAATTATCAGTAGTGCCAATCCAGGTTTGCTAAATAAACCTTGGTTGAAATAAACCATGGTTCCGTGTTGTATGTGAACTTGCCCTTTCTCTGTGAAGGATCAGGAGACAGGATTAGGCTGTTCAGAGCCCATTGATTGCAATACAGAAACTTTATACCCCATTCCCAGAAAACCCTATGTGTCGTCCCCCCCATTAAACTATCCTCTCTGGACTCTTGGAACCCTTCCCCCTCTAGTCTTCTCTTACTGGCAGTAGCTCACGGAGGTCTCCAGGCAGGGGGCTTTCCTCACCCTACTCCCCGAGGTCCTTAACTGGATCCTTAAACCAACACTTGAACCCTCCTGCAGCCCCTCCCCTCTCCAGGGAGTTATTCACACATAGCTTCATGCTGCGGGGTACATGTAGTTCATGTTTCAAACTATACTCGCAGCATTGAGGGGAGAAGCCCCTCCCCTCTTCTCTCGGATTTGTTCTGATGCTTCCGTGTTTTCCTTAGAGCCAATGGGGGCGAGGGGGGGGGGGAGAGAGCTTTCTAAAGAGTTATATCTGCATTTCTAATGAGAGTATCCCTCTTATCATGCTAATGATTCTACATCAGTGCCTCTCCCTATTTGCTCCACCGGTTTCCGAAAAGGTCGCTTAAAACCAGCATTTTAGAAACCCGGAAATACACCTAGATAAGCTAGAATTCATACGACAAAGCCTGACTTGTGCGTGGAGTGCTTCCAAGGATCTCGAAGGGACTTTGGGGTAAGTTTGGCTGGTGTGTGAAAACACACACACACTCTCTTCCGGAGGAGATTTGGGGGTCCCAGCCCTGCCTGCCAAGCCTCCTGCGTGGCTTCCATACGTACTCTTCCGCCTGGATGGAGTCCACAGGTGCCACGTAGTTGCTAGGGATGTAGCCCGTCGCTCCTGTGCTCAGAGACCGGGCCTCCCACCAGTCGCCCTCGCTGAGGGAAGAAGAGAACAATCCCGTGAGCCGGCTACAGCCATTTGCTACCACACCGGGTTTTGCTTCTGTGCCACAAGACCCCCCCATTCAAAGCCAGTGATGACTACTCTGGAAAGCAGAATTTGGCATCCCCAAGGAACATAATTAGAAGCATTCCTCCCTCGCAAGGATCCAACAGGATTCATTCGATCTCTTTTGATTAGAAAGTTAGAAGGAGAACTGGGATACTGTGGGTGTCATGTCCGACCTCCGGGTTTCCCAACCCTTTTTTTCAACAAGTACCCTTCTGTCACAGATGTTCAGCTCAGGTACCCCAGGGAGAGAGAGAGAAAACATACATGTACGAGAGCGTGTGCGCGCATGGACGCGGAAGAGAGAAACAACATTACTCATGAGTAAACGCAAAGTTGTGCCATCGAGTCAGTGTCAACCCTGGTGCCCACAGAGCCCTGTGGTTTTATTTGGTAGAATACAGGAGCGGTTTACTATTGCCTCCTCCTGTGCAATATGAGACGATGCCTTTCTGCATCTTCCTATATCGCTGCTGCCCGATATAGGTGTGGCCTATAGTGTGAGAAACATACCTGCGAGGTATCGAACCAGCAACCTCGTGCTAGCTAAAGTTATTTCCGTGCTGCACCATTAGGTGGCTGCTCTTATGCCAATTAATGGGACAGTCAACAAGACTGCAATCCAGATGTAAACATATGACTGGAGCAACCCATCTCATAACTGTAACATGTAAGTGTAAGTGTGTGTATACACACACACACGCACATAATTTAGGGGAGAATTTGAATCAACTCTGTATTTAGCAGAGAAACCCAGTTTGATGAGAAAACAGCTCAGGGAGGAAATCTGGAGACAATTGCTTAAGGGCTAAAGCAAGTAAAGGTTTATTGCAAACGTAGTTGCAAACGTAGAGAGACAAACCTGCCCCCTGTGCTAGCTACCTCCAGGTGGAAGGAAGGAGAAAAGAACAGAGAGTGCACAGAAGCGGGGGTCGGGGTGGAGTGTCCTAGAGCACCAGTCTCCCAATCAGAAGAAACGTAGAGCCAAGACACAGAAATAAGAAAGAACAAGGGGGCAGTCTCATATGCTCTACCTCTACTCCAAATGTCTCTAGTAGACAATAGGAGTTTTTGACGTTAAGAGTTGATTCCTATGGAGTCACATCTCCCAACACATAAAAACACAAATGTAAGAGTTACAGTTAGGGAGACAGGCTTCTAAGTCACTGGCTCACATCTACACTAAGTTACTCATAAACAACCCATTGAAATTAATGGGGCAAGTTAATTGACCCATTCATTTCAATGGGAGTACACAGTGCTGATTTTCTGAAGCCTGACAGTCAGGCTGAGGGGAGGGGGCCAGTTTCAGCACTTAGCCAGCCAATCAGGAGCAGAGTGAGGAGGTCTTCACCCTCCTCTCTCTCCTTCTGCGGCAGACACATCACTGAAGACGTGTCATCTTGGCTGCAGCCTGGGGAGACAAGAGACCTCCCAGAAGAGGGAAGAGAAGCAGGAGAGGCAGAGTGGGGAGACTCTACCTACCCCCAGGGAGCTCTTCTGGTACTCCTAGGGACCTGTTGGGAACCCTTGGGCGCTTTCCAGATTAGACCCAGAAACGGGGTCACTACGTATCTGCGAAGTGTGCTTCCGCACTTCCTGTGTTGTGACACTGCAGTCCCTACACTTGCAGCAGGGTGCTGTTCACATTTTGGATGCCTTGTTTCGGATTTAATCACTGCGATTTATTGCTGTAACGTCGTATGTCCGGTGTAAAAAGGTTGCTGTATTTCCAGCTGTTAGTTCTCACGAGACTGCTCCCCCTGCTGGTAGCTTTGCTATTTACGTTTTGAATGTGATTTATCTGAACCGAAGCATTTTGCTACTGTTGTGCAGGTAACCTGGAAAGCACCCTGTCCTACCTAATCCAAAGCCATAAACAACGCTGCTTCTTGTGGCAGCCTGCTGCACTGCAGCAGGCTTTTCATTTTCATTCTCTAGGCCAGGCTCATCCCTTTCCCGGCACTGACCAACCCCAGGCCTGCTTAGCTTCAGCACCACTGCTGCCTCACAGGTCTCTAAACCAGAACCCGATACTCACGTGTTGTTGATGATGTTAAATTTCTCTCCTTTCACAAATGTGAGATCATCCTCCGTCCTGGCTTCATAATCATACAAGGCAACAAAAAAGGTCACACCTCCACCTGCAAGGCATTAGTGAGGCATTAGCGGGAGCCCAGCAAAAGCTGTGCAGGCAATGGCACTGGCCCATGCAACTCGGGGCTTTTCCCCGGGTGCAGCCAGACAAAAAGTGCCATTCTAAAACAGGGGCCAACAACCCCGGCTCTCCAGCTGTACTGAACGACAACTCCCATCAAAAAATTGTGGCTGGGGATGATGGGAGTTGTAGTTTGACCACTGAGAGCCAAGGTGGCCTACCCCTGTTCTAAAAGAACATATCTGTCGTTCAAACATCCAAGACTTGCAAAAGTTGTATTATTTTAGACAACACAAAAAGTGACTGATCACGAGAAAAGTCAAGTGAGTAGTCCAGTCTTCTCTAGAACCTAGACCTTGATCAAGCACCCCCATTTCTCTTCCCCCAGCCAAAAATGCTTCCCGCAGATTCCACTGCTACTCCCTATAGTTTCCCCCACTGAATATAACTCTCTTCTGCAAATAGTGTTGTCAGATTCCCAGTCCTGAGGATTTTCTCCCACCCATTCTCCCAGTCATTCACACAATCCAGAACCGTGTTCTACCTGGGTTTGGGAGTTATATGTGTTCCCAATTTTTGGTTGTGTAGAAGCAAGGTAGGAGGAAAAGCTACCCACAGCTCCCAAACCCAGGTAGAACACAGTTCTTGATTGTGTGAATGACCTCTATGGCTTCGAAATGCCATGAAATGTGATTCTAGGCAACAATGTCTGCACAGACAAGGAACATGCACAAGTGTGTGTTTTAGCACAATATGCACAAATTGCATAAGAACCTTGATGGATCAGGCCTAAGACTATCTAGTCCAGTACCCTGTTTTCCACAATACCGCACCAGATGCCTCCGGGGAGACCACAGGCAAGAGACAAAGTCACGCCCCTTGCCTCCTGCCACTGTTGCTCCCCTGCAACTGGCACTTCAGAGGCTTCGTACCTCTGAGCCTGCAGATGGCCTATAGCCATCTAGACTACTACTACTACCACTACTACTACTATTTATATTCCGCTTTTCAACAGAAGTTCTCAAAGTGATTTTCATAGAAAGAAAGAAATAAAAATAAGATGGTCCCCTGTCCCCAAAGGACTCACAATATAAAAGGAAATATAAGGAAGACACCAGCAACAGACACTGGTGTTGAGATGCTGTGCTTGGGTTGGACAGGGCCAGTTGCTCTCCCACTACTATATATAAGAGAATCACCATTTTACAAGGTGCTTCTTTGCCCTGTCAGCAGGGCAAAATCGCCACTGAAAGACCTGTTCTCCATGAATTGCTCTGTGCCCCACATAAAGCCATCCAAGCTGGTGGCCATCCCGTGGCAGAGAATTCCAGCCATTCATTCTGCACAGTGCAACAAAGTACTTGCTTTTATCAGTTTCCTGGGATGAACCCTAGCCCTAAAGCTGGCCTAGAACAAACATTACTTGTCCCATTTGCTAAGCAGGGTATGCCCTGGTTTGCATTTGAATGGGAGACATGTGTGAGCATAAAGCTATTCCCCTTAGGGGATGGGGCTGCTCTGGGAAGAGAACCTGCCTGCTTGCATGCAGAAGGTCCCAAGTTCCCTCCCTGGCAGCATCTCCAAGATAGGGCTGAGAGAGACTCCTGTCTGCACCCTTGGAGAAGCTGCTGCCAGTCTGTGTAGGCAAAACTGAGCTAGATGGACCAATGGTCTGACTCGGTACATGGCAGCTTCCTATGTTCCTATGGATTAAAAGATATTCCCATACCACTGTGCAATTTTGCTTTATAAAAGCTCTTATGTAACTACTACCCCTCATTCTGTTCAACTGGATCGACAGAAACAGCTTAAGCATCCAGAGTGCGAAAAGGGGCATCCCAGCACCTCCACACCATTCCAATGTACCAAAAGGGCTGTGAAAGGACAGGGGGAACAGGGTCCTGCCTACCAAATCTGAGCTCTCTAACCCAGCGGAAGACCTGCTCGGGATACTGACCTGCAATCCCACCAAGACCAGGCAAGGAAGGGGTGGGGTAGTGGCCAGTGCCCCCGCCTAAAGCCGGTGTGCAAGGCCCGGGGGTCCCTGGGAAGTTGTTGAAGTCGGGGATGCGGGTGAAGTTGGTGGGGTTCGGCTGAATGGGATCAGGGTTGTAGTGGGAGCTGGGAGCTGGGTTGGCTGCCCCATCACTGCTGCCGCCGCCGCCCTGGTTTTTATTGGCCCTCTTCTTCTTGCATTGCACACAACCCATTGCTGGGCAGCACCTGCTAAAAGAGGAGAGGAAAAAGGTAAGCATGGAGTCAGTGAGAGGAGAAAAGGGCTTCAGATGGAGGGGCTGCATCAGTGGCGGCGTTTCATTGAGGCCAGGTGAGATGGATGCCTCCAGCAGCACATTACTGGGGCCCCAGCAAGGTGGCAAGATGTCATAGGAACATAGGAAGCTGCCATCTACTGAGTCAGACCCTTGGTCCATCTAGCTCAGTATTGTCTACCCAGACTGGCAGCGGCTTCTCCAAGGTTGCAGGCAGGAATCGCTCTCAGCCCTCTCTTGGAGATGCTGCCAGGGAGGGAACTGGGAACCTAGTTGCTCTTCCCAGAGCGGCTCCATCCCCTAAAGGAAATATCTTACAGTGCTAGTCTCCCATTCATATGCAACCAGGGTGGACCCTGCTTAGCTAAGGGGACAAGTCATGCTTGGGACTGATTTGACCCTTGCTAATTTTGCAAAAAGCACCTCTCCTCCCACTCCTCGCAAAGCTCACAAGAAGCAAGAGGAGAGAAAAGGAGGCTGCTAGCAACCTTCCTTCTGCCCTGCACCGACAACCACCCCAAGCTGGCTCAGAGTGGTGGGAAAGGGCTCTCCCACTAAAGCGCTGTGGAAAGCAAAGCGGCCTCTGCATGAGAAGTAGTGAAGATCGCCCACTTAGGAGATCAGGGAGGAGTGCTAGTACTGCGGTAGCAACCATGAATCGCCCCCTTTGCTAAGCAGGGTCTGCCCTGGATTGCGTTTGAATGGGAGACTTCCTATTTTTTTAGCCTGGATTTTAATGATATTTAATTTTGACTTTAATGATATTTAGTTTTGATGTTGTCCAGTTTTAATTGTAATTTTAATCTGCTTTTAATTGGGTTTTTAAAAATTTTAATTGTTAATTGATTTTAATTTATTTTTATTTTTAATGTAAACCGCCCTGAGCCACCTTTGGAAGGGCAGTATATAAACCAAACAAATGAATGAATGAATGAATGAATGAATGAGCACTATGAGATATTCCCCCTAGAGGATAGGGGTCAATCTGGAAGGAGCACCTGCATGCAGAAGGTTACAAGTTCACTCCCTGGCATCTCCAGATAGGGCTGAGAGAGACTCTGGCCTTGGAGAAGCTGCTGCTAGTCTGTGTAGACCATGTGTAGAGCGAGATGGATCAACGGTCTGACTTGGTAGACGGCAGCTTCCTGTGTTCCTAGGAGATGCCATGTGGAACTAAGATTTAACTGTGGTTCCACACGATGTCTGAAATCACTTTTAGAAATCAGCTCAAAGAGCATGTGTTGGGGTTATTCCACAGTAACCAGAGAGCGATGTGCAGTCACATGTAGTCTGAAACAGGGGAGTGTCTGTACGTGCTGCTCCCTACAACACAGCAGGAAGCTTGAAGGCATGGGGGAGGGAGTGGGGAGGAGAAGAAAGGGCATTGCCCGGCTTTGTTCTTCTCAAGGACTGCCGAACGCCGTTTTCTCACTCTTTTATTTCTGCCACATGCCGGTTGCATGGCAACATATTTGGAATGTCAGCCAAAAGGAAAGCATCTGTGTGGGGAGAAAAGGCAGGAAGAGGAAGCAGAAGGCCACCGAAGAAGCATGACAGGCTCAGGCTAGACAATAACATACTCCAGTCTCCACTTCCAGGATGATCTGCCTTTCATCTAAGGAACAGGAGTGTGGGGAGCAGTTTTCCCTGTCACAGGGATCCCCAGATGTGTTTGACTACAACTCCCATTATCCAACGGGAGTTGTAGTCAACAACATCTGGGAATCCCTGTGACAGGGAACACTGGTCAGGAGCCACCCAGGCTCTAACCCAAACAAGTCCCTCTTGGAGAACATCAAGGAGGAGGACACCCCAGCCAAGACTTCTGGCCCCAACTAAAGACCCCAGATCCATTCAACCGTGAGCGGTCAAAGTTTGATACCTGCCCTTCAAATCTGGAGGAAACAGTGGGACCTGGTCCCCCTAGTGGGGTTCCTGTCCTGTCCCTAGAACCCCCTGCATCATCATCAGGACACCAGGAGTGGAGGAGTGCTTGGAGCCTCACGAGGTCTACTCTAGAGCGGGGGAAGCCATCTCAGGTGTCTGCTTTAGAATAGGGCTTTGCCTTGGAACACTGGAACATAAAAACCTGCCATATACTGAGTCAGACCATTGGTCCATCTAGCTTAGTATTGTCTACACAGACTGGCAGTGGCTTCTCCAAGGTGGCAGGCAGGAGTCTCTTTCAGCCCTATCATGGAGAAGCCAAAGAGGGAACTTGGAACCTTCTGCTCTTCCCAGAGCGGCTACATCCCCTGAGGGGAATATCTTTCAGTGCTCACACTTGTAGTCTCCCATTCATATGCAACCAGGGCAGACCCCAAAGGGACAAGTCATGCCTGCTACCACAAGTCCAGATCTCCTCCCATTCCCTTGGATTTGGATAGGAGGAGAGCTGGTCTTGAGAGCTGAGTATGAAGTGTCCCCTTTGCTAAGCAGGGTCCCTTTTGATTTGCATTTGGATGGGTGACTATATGCAAGTGCGACAAGATATTCCCCTCAAAGGAATGGGGTCAAAGCTCAGGGGAAGAGCAGCTGCATGCTTATATGCAGAAGGTCTCAGGTTCACTCCCTGGCAGCGTCTCCAGGTAGGGCTGGGAAAGACTCCTGCCTGAAATCTTGAAGAGCTGCTGCCAGTCAGTACAGACAAAAACTGTTTGGGCTCTGGATCCCCGAGGGATCGCTTGCCTTCAAAGGTTGCTGCCCACTTGACATGGCCATCTGGTGGGTGGGGTTCTGCTCTGGGTGCCGACAACGAGAGGCTCAGCTATTGTGCACAGGGGACAGGGCCTTCTCAGTTGTTGCCCCCAGACTCTGGAATGCTCTCCCAGTGGCCATCTGCTCCTCAGTCTCAATCACAGTTTTTAGAAAGAGTGTGAAATCTTGGCTTTTTACCCAGGCTTTTATATGACGGTTCCTATTGCTGCTGCTTTGTATTTTATGTTTATATTGTGCTTGTTTTTTAAATATTTTAATCAGATCTGTATTTTTATATTCGATCTGATATTTTAATTGTGTAATATTTTAATTTTGTAGCCTTGGTTTAACTTCTGCATGAACTGCCTTGAGATTATTTTAAATGAAAGGTGGTATAGAAAGCTAACAATAAACAAACAAATAAACAGATACTGATCACTGATGGGCCAATGGTCTGACTAGGTCTACAGCAGCTAGCTTCCTCTGTTCCACATGTGTGCTCTCTAACGTTGGGAAGAGGGGAGATTCTCCCCCCACCACCACTTCAGGCATGAAAACGCTGCTTGCTGCATTCCCACTTAGTGCTGCAGGTGCCAGGACTTGATTTACCTGAAATTGCCATGGAAACTTCTGGGGAGTGGAAACAGCTCTTGCAGACAAGAGACTGCAGCAGGAACCCAATGAGAGAGGAAGGCAAGGAGGTGACCTGGGCTTTTCTGCTGAGCCACAGACATCCACCAAGGTTTTAGAAAAGTGTGATTCCTTAAGCAACTAAGAAGAGTCCTCTTCAGACATACAAAAAACGGGGAAGAAAGCTGGTCTTGTGGTAGCAGTATGACAAAACACCCAGGACAAAGGCAGAATTTACCATTGTCTTTCTTCTTCCCCTAATCCCAGCAGCAAACCAGCTCACAGGATCACTGAGAGGACAAGGCAAGATCCTACCCAGGTTCTATGGGAGGAGAGCTGGTCTTGTGCTAGCAAGCATGAATTGTCCCCTTTGCTAAGCAGGGTCTGGCAAACCTTCTGGCATTGGTATACAGACACCTATATGCCAGTTCTCTTGCCTGGCGCTGACCTGTGCTATCTCCCTTGACATCATTTGGTGATGCTTCTCAGCGCATCAGCACCAGGGCAGGACTTCCAGTGCATTCTTGTAATGCTACATATGAGTACAGGACCCACACCCACCCCGCCTTCTGTATGTCTGAAGAGGACCAAGGGGCTTACACGCAGCATTTCCAGGGCTAGCCCAACCATAGAGGCAAAAGAAGCATCAGCCAGGAGGACACGGATTCCAGGAGTGCCTCTCTTGGCTACATCTAGGAGATCCCAGGCCTGTATGTCTGGAGGCTGCACACCAGGGAGGTGAAACACATTCTTGGCTAGATGGCATTCCCTGGCGTAAAAAGGTTGCTGTTTTTTTCAGGTTGTTAGTTTCCACAAAAGCCACTTAATGGCACAGCGGAGAAATGCTTGACTAAGAAGCAGAAGGTTACTGGTTCAAATCCCTGCTGATATGTTTCCCAGAATATAGGAAACACCTATATTGGGCAGCAGCAATATAGGGAGATGCTGAAAGGCATAATCTCATACTGCACGGGAGGAGGCAATGGCAAACCCCTCCTGTATTCTGCCAAAGAAAACTGCAGGGTTCTATGGGTGCCAGGAGTTGAAATCGACTTGACGGCATACTTTACCTTTCGTTTCTGCAAGACTGCTCCTCCTGCTGTTTAAGTTTCAAATGTGATTTGCCTGAATGGAAGCATTTTGCTGCTTTTGAGGAGCTAATCTGGAAAGCACCCAGGAATACTGACTCAGCAATTTAAAATGGAGGAAGTAAAAAAGAGAGTGAGCTTCAAAATGGAAACATTTTCTTTGTTGCTCTAAGGTGTAGGGATGTGTGAGTGTGAGTGAGAGAGAGAATTTTACATTTCCTATCTCATCTCTGATACTTCGCCAGATATTACACATAATGTTGCAAAATTGTGTGTTCTAGCCTGTAAAACCTGGCAGGAATTAATTCAAAATTAAGATTTGAGCTTAACTGTCTCATTATCTGTTATCTGCCTTTACCTGTGACCATGAGTGTGCTATTGAGCAGCAGTAGATCTTATTTTTATACACGATTACTTTTGAGGTATAATATTTGTGCCGGTCAATGACTGAAATAAAGTTTGGGGTGTGTGTGTGTGTGTGTGTGTGTGTGTGTGTGTGTACATGTGCAGGGTAATTCTAATTTGCTCAGGAGAGCTGGACGGGGGGGAACCCCTTCTAAAAACATGAGGCTGATTCCCAGAATCCCTCCCATTCCTCCAAAACAGGGCCCCTCCTGTTTGTGGAAGAGAGCAAGAGCAGGGCTGCATTCAGACAGCCCTTAGGCAGAGTCTGGTGCCACAAACAGTAGTGGCATGGCGCTGGTAGGAGGGATGAGCTCACAAGCAAGGCAGGGAGGGCACATCTCTTAATTCGGAGTGACAGAGGCATCAGAGTCACCTGCCAGTGGCAGCCCTGGGTCAGTGGGACAGTCAAGACAGAGCAAATGTGTAGTGTGGTGGGGAAGGGGGATGTACGGAAAAGACAACAAGGTTGCTGCTGCTTTCTCCTCCTCACAGACAGGCACAGAAGCATCCTGGCTTCGTCTGGGGACATTGCCCACAAAACAAGTGACCAGGAACACTGCAGCAAATCTGCCCCAAGAGATCTTCGCACACACAGGGAGACTTGTCTGAGATCTATCCACATCTTACACACACAAACAGAGCAGAGGATGCTGTAGCTCTTTGCTAAGTCGCCAAGGAGAAGAGAGTCCGTCCCTGACCTATCCACCTATCAATCATATTTGTATACCACCCAATATGTGTCTCTCTAGGCAGTCTTGTGCCTTTTGACCCTCTGCCTGACTAGAGCCTTGGCACAAAACAGCCATTTTGTGGCGCCGACAGACATAGAATGGTGACCAAGGCTGTGCCCAGATGGAGAAGTTGCCTGTTTCTTTGGCACGCAACACTGCACCTAGAGCAGAGGGAGAAAAACAAAAACCAGCCATTTCTTGGTCCACTCAAGCAGTTGTTCCAAAGCTGTTAGCTGTCTGTGAAAGATGTACAGCAAGCCGACCCATTATGCGGGGACTTTTCAAAGCAGGGGAGGATTGATATTGAGAGCCAACGTGATTTAGTGCTTAGAGTGTCTGGATAGGGAGAACCAGATCAAATCCCTGCTCAGCCAGAACGTTCACTAGATTACTGCGGGCCAATCGCTTGTCCTCTCAGCTTCGCCTCTCTGATAGGGTTGTTTTATTTTTTATTTACATTTATATCCCACTCTTCCTCCAAGGAGCCCAGAGCGGTATACTACATACTTAGGTTTCTTCTCACAACAACCCTGTGGAGTAGGTTAGGCTGAGAGAGAAGTGACTGGCCCAGAGTCACTCAGCTATGTCTCATGGCTGAATGGGGATTTGAACTCGGGTCTCCCCGGTCCTAGTCCAGCACTCTAGCCACTACACCACGCTGGCTTGTTGGTCACGCTTGTTGCTCACGCTTGTTGTGAGAATTAAATGGAGAACTTTCTGTGCAACCCTGAGCTCTTTAAAGGAAGTACAAGATAAAAATCTACTAAATAAACAGAATATGGTGGAAACTAAAGGGGCCCAGCAAGAGGTGGACAAATGCAATTGGGGTGAAGGGTTTGTTGCTATATTGATTTCAGTTAACCCGCCTGCTCTGTCCCCAGCATAGATAATGCATTTTTAAAAAGGAATGAAGTGACTAATATAGAAAATAGTTGCTCTAAACACATGAAAACACAGCAAACATATCCTTCAAGAGCTGATGTAGGCACTGGAAAGATGCAGACACTTAATACATGCCAAAAGGTATTTTCAAACCACAGAGGAAGGATCCTTCAAGCCCCAGGAGGGCTACATTTCCCTGGCAACCTTTAGGGCAGCTTTCCTTAAGCCTAGTAGCCCTCTCATTCACTTCTCCACCTACGGCTAGCAGAAGCATAAAAGGTTTACAAGGTTTATTCTAAGGAACCCTATGAGAATGCGGAACTGTGTTAAACATGAGCAATAAACGAGGCGGAAAGGTCCAGCCCAATGCTGGACAGCAGGCTGGGAGCTGTGGAGAGGAAGTGGCTTTAATTGTATTTATTTATTTAGAAGAGAGGAAGTGATTCTATTTTTAAAACCAAGCTAGCTGTAGCAACAGCCTTCAAAATACCCCTTGCCTTGGAGCAGGCCTGCTCAACTTCGGCCCTCCTGCAGATGTTGGCCTACAACTCCCATAATCCTTGGCTATTGGCTACTGTGGCTGGGGATTATGGGAGTTGTAGTCCAAAAACATCTGGGGGGCCTAAGTTGAGCAGGCCTGCCTTGGAGAAACGCCAGGCCCTTTTGCACACTGGAAGACTGGGCAGGACAAGCATCCTGCCCCGTTTCAGGAGCTGTGCATGCTCCAGTTTTGCAATTGTGTGCAGGGGGGAAACAAAGTAGAAGGTACCAGCAGTAGCCTCCTGCTGAGTAGGAGGGCTCCATCCTACCCAGTAATAGGGAGGTAAAGTGCTACCTTGCCCAGCGGGAGGCTAGCTGACCATCACTGCCGGTGCCTTCTGGATGGCTTTAAGAAGGGCTTAGACAAATTCATGGGGGACAGGTCTATCAATGGCTACTAGTCTGAGGGCTATAGGCGACTTCCAGCCCCTCTGAATGCCAGTTTCAGGGCAGGCCATTAACTCTTGCCTCAGGCAAACCTGTACTAGATGGGCCTTGGGCCTGATCCAGCAGGGCTCTTCTTGTGATTGTCTCCTGCCTTGTTTTTCGCTTGCATAGAATCACAACATGGGAGTGCACACAGCTGTAGGTAGGTACGTAGGTAAGAACTTAAGAACAGCCCGACTAGATCAGGCCCAAGGCCCCTCTAGTCCAGCATCCTGTTTCATACAGTGGCCCACCAGATGCCACTGGAAGCCTACAGGCAGGAACTGGGGGCATGCCCTATCGCCTGCTGTTACTCCCCTGCAACTGGTAGAGGCATCCTGCCTTTGAGGCTGGAGGTGGCCTATAGCCATCCAACTAGTAGCCCTTGATAGACCTCTCCTCCATGAAGTTATCCAAACCCCTCTTAAAGCCATCCAGGTTGTTGGCTGTCACCACCTCTTGTGGCAGAGAATTCTACAAGTGGATTATGCGTTATGTGAAAAAGTACTTCTGTCTGTTGGTTCTAAATCTCCTAGCAATCGATTTCAAGGGATGACCCCTGGTTCTAGTCTTATGGAGAAGAATTTCTCTCTTGGAGGGAAGAAGAATGGAGGGAGAAGAATTTCTCTCTATCCACTTTCTTAATACCATGCATGATTTTATAGACCTCTATCATGTTAGGTAGGTAGGTAAGTAGGATGTTTGCCCTCCCCAGTTTTCAATCATACGAAGGAGCCCACCATTTTTTGCCTGTCTTGGTAACTTGTTTTGGACTACAATTCCCATAATCCCTAGCCACAACAGCCAAAGAGTGGGGATGATGGGAGTTGTAGTCCAAAACAAAAACGACACTCTAGAGTTCTTGCACATAGTACAAAGGAATTAGAGAGGGGCCAGGTCCATCAAGGGCTGGAGCTGCTCCCACAAATCCATTCTCCGAGGACAGAATTACACACCAGGCAACCAATCTTGACTTGAGTCTCCACTTTCCAGCTGCAAAGTGGTGGGGTGAGGGTGCTGATTTGCAGCAAAGCACCGGCATGTGGGTGGAAGGTCTGCTTTGCCCACCTTCTCCCCAGGTACTTTCCCTCTGCAGCTTCTTCCCTTTAGCCACCTGCTCCAGATAGGAGGTTCCAGATATGTACTGGCTGCATTGTGGGGAAACGCAGCTGTTGGGGAGGAGACTGTAAGGGAAAGCAATGAGCAAGGCTTAAGCATCTGCAAGACCCCCCCTCATTCTGCCACTTTGCAGCTGCTGGGTGGAGATCCGGGTTCCTAGCAAAAGCATGCTGTTTCAGCCAAGGACAAGGACTTGTCAACCAGCAGTTTCTGCTTTCATTGAACACAGTGACCAATGGCACATGCTCTGTGAAGCCTACACAACAAGGACTTTGGCACTCACCAGGATGGAACTTCAGGTCAGTGCAGTTGATCCATGTCTCCTGTCCGATGAAAACAAGTGCCTAAGAAAGAGAAAAGGCAGAGTTGGAAAGGCAAAATATCAAACAGGAAGGGATGGGCCATAGCTCAGGGGTAGAGCATTTGCTCTGCATGCAGAAGGTCCCAGGTTCAGTCCCTGGTAGCATCTCCATCCAAGTAGGGCTGGGAAAGAACCCCACCTGGAACCTTGGAGAGTTGCTGCCAGCCAGTGCAGACCATACTGAGTTAGATAGACAAATAGTTTGACTCTGAATAAGGCAGCTTTCTATGTTCCTGTGTTCAAATACAGAGGAACAGCACCATGCATCTCCATACTTATGCTTATTTTAAGGGATATTAATGCTTATTTTAATGCTTATTTTAATGGATCCCCACAGAGTCCATGCATACCTATGTCAAAATACAGATGTATGCCTGTAGCATTATCCTGTACAAGCCGCTAGGGACAGTCCCTGTTTTCTTCAAGAGTGTGAGAATCTGGTAGCTCTTATTTAAGAAATTAAACACTGGAGCCCATCAGACCCAGGATGCTTCCAGAAAAATATTGTATTTGAAAATGCACATTATTTTCAGTTTATCCACTGAATATTCAGATGATATGCTCCATACAATTTCACAGCACCAGCGACTGACCATCGCTTGCCAATCTATGATTAAAATCACAGGAGATGCTCATTGTGGAGGATCGGAATTTGAGAGATTAGTAAGATCTTCTAGTGCTGAGTGGAGTTACACTCCCCCACAAGGACAAGTACGCAGCTTGGGAGTGCTCTTGGATCCAGGCCTCGCCCTGGTATCTCAGGTGGAGGCTATGGCCAGAAGCGCTTTCCATCAACTGGCTGATTCGACAGCTGAGTCCACCATTCCTTCAAAGAGAATAATCTCAAAACAGTGGTGTATCAGCTGGTAACCTCCATTCTCGATTATTGCAATGTGCTCTATGTGGGGCTGGCTTTGTACGTAGTTCGGAAACTTCCGTTAGTTCAAAATGCGGCAGCCAGACTGGTCTCATATTATGCCTGTTGCACTGGCTGCCAATATGTTTCTGGACAAAATACAAAGCGCTGGTTATTACCCTTAAAGCCCTGAATGGCTTGGGTCCGGGCTACCTTAGAGAATGCCTTCTTCTGTAGGATCCCCATCACACGTTGCAGTCATCTGGAGCAGAGGTGCTCTTACCCCTGGACTTCAGGGCTGAAGTCCAGGGCCTCCATACCCACTGAGGGTCCTCAAATCTTCTTTAGTCTATCCTGTGTGGTGTGATTTGTGTCCTCAAGAACCTACATGTTAAAAAATGATGCTTAACTTGCAGCAGGGGGGCCTCCAAAGACCTTTAGGTCCAGGCTCCAAAATGACCTAGGTGCACCTCTGATCTGGAGAAGTCTGTCTCCAGTTAACACGGGTATGTCTGGTGGTGACTCAGAACCGGGCCTTCTCTGTAGCTGCTCCTGGCCTATGGAATGCACTCCCGGCAGATATCCGCAGTTTAGGCTCACTGTTGGCCTTTAAGAGAGCCTTGAAGACTTACTTGTTTGGCCTGGCCTTCAAAGGTTTTAAAATTGTTTTTAAGTGTTTTAATTGGTTTTAAAGGGTTTTGAAGTGTTTTAAATTTGTTTTTAATTTTTTTTAAAGTAGTGTGTTTCAATCTTGTTGTGCACCTCCCAGAGCCTTTGGATGGGGCGGTCTATAAATGAAATAAAACAAACAAACAAACAATAAAATCACATCTTTTGATACTACTGATTTTCATCACAGATTGGTAGACAATGCGGATGGCACTGTCAAGTTGCATGGTTAGGAGGCATGTCTTCTGGGTGCAGAGTGAATAACCGAAAAGAATTTGCATTTTCAAATGCAGTATAAAGATCCCTGGTTTTCTATGGCCTAGATACTCCAGTCTCTGCAACATGACAGACAGGACTAACCTGAGTTTGATACTCCAGCCATTAGGTGGCTGCCTTTGGCGCTGGAATCAGATGCAGAAAATTAGCGGCCTTGAAGTAGGCGTGTATTTTCGTTTGCCTGGCCCTGATCTTCCCACTGTTTGGGAAAGACAACTTCAAATGATGCATTTGGTCACATGTATCTCAGTCTTTTTCTCTATGCCAGTAAACAGGATCATCATCGTGGGGCTTTTCTGCCCCACACGCTTCCCCTTTGCAGTATTTGCAATACATCATAGGAACAGGAAGCTGCCATCTACTGAGTCAGACCAGGGGCGTAGCGAGGTTCCTGATGATCAGGGGACAAAGTTAGGTAGGGGGCCCCCAGTGCCGAAACCACACCTTCATCTGCAAGCCCCCCCCCATTAATTACCTCAGGGGGTGTGGGGCCGCACCGCCACGCCATCGCTACTTCCCATCTTCGCCGCCAGGAGAGCTGTGGTGGCGGATGGGCTTCTCCCTGGCATCTGGCCAACGTGTGGGCTTCGTTTCTTCCAAACAGTGCTTCTGTGCTGCTTGAGTATGGAGAACATCGCGTGCCGTGACATCACAGCACGCGACAGTCTCCATAATCATAGACAGCGCAGGCGTGTTGTTTGGAGGAAGGGAAGTTCACGCGCCGGCCGGTAGTGGAGTGGGGAGAAGCCAGGGAGACGCCCACCCGCCCGCCACCGGCGCTCTACAGCGGCGAAGATGGGAAGTAGTGGTGAGCATGGCGGTGACGACAGCAACTTGTGGACAAGGGGGGACTGTCCTGGGGGCCCTTGGTGGCCTCTCAAACCATGTTGGCCCAGGTGCAACTGTCCCCCCTTGTTCAATGGAAGCTACACCCATGAGTCAGACCACTGGTCCATCTAGCTCATGGTTGTCTACACAGACTGGCAGCGGCTTTCCCAAGGTTGCAGGCAGGAGTCTCTTTCAGCCCTATCTTGGAGATGTCAGGGAGGGCCCTTCGATGCTCTTCCCACAGCAGCCCCATCCCCTAAAGGGAATATCTTACAGTGCTAATATGTGTAGTCCCCCATTCAAATGCAAACCAGGGTGGCCCTTGCTTAGCAAAGGGGACAATTCATGCTTGCTACTAAGCATGAAGTCCCCCTCAACATCCAATGCCAGACTCTGCGCTCAGGTCCCTTTGGGTTTGTTTTCCTCTCAGTTCTGCCACCAGGAGGAATGCCGGAAATGCAGTTGTCACCCCGCTATCTTTGTCTCCTGACAGCTGGTCTCTGAACTCATTTTCCCCGGTGGGTGCTCTTACACAAAGGGAGCAAAGAATGACGGACTGCATTAGACATGTCCTGGCTCAAGGGCAAGCGGGGGGGGGGGGTAGGGGAGACCTCCTGGGGAACCAGGACCAGCCAATCCCGCCATAGTTTCTTAACCCTTTGCTGAGCAGCAGCCCAAGAGAGTCTGTTGATGGGAGACTCCTGTATCTGCATGCCGTGAAGGTCACGGTCCGTTGCTGGTTGCAACATATGTTGCTGCTGGTGCGCTGGCTTCTGTAGCTTCCTCAAGCCTCTGCAAGCCTTGTTCATGAGTCCCCTGCTAACTGAGCAAAAAGGCACCTTTTTAAAGTGGCAATTCTCTTTATTGAGCAGGGGGAGAGCCACTGGCCCTATCCAGCCCCAGCACAGCCTCCCTCCAGTGGCTGTTGCTGGTCTTATGTTTCTTTTTTTTAGATTGTGAGCTCTTTGGGGACAGGGAGCCACTTTATTTATGTATTTGTTTCTATCTATGTAAGCCATTTGGGGAACTTTGGTTGAAAAGCAGTATATAAATATTCTTCGTATGAGTTGCTTCCAAGCCCAACAACCATTTTTGTGCCACCTTTTCCTCTATGCAAACTACCCCTGGATTTACCATCTCATGCAGAAAGTTATACATTGCAGCAATTTCCAGGTAGTGCTACCATATAGCCCAGAGGTAGGCAATGTGCAGCTCTCTGGATGTTGCTGAACTAGAACTCCCATCACCTGCAGCCACAATTTATTACAGCTGGGGCTTGTGGGAGTTGTGGTTCAGCAACATCTGGAGAGCCACATGTTGCCTACCTCGGATATAGTTCATAAGCCAGGCCCACAAATTTTGGTACGATCTCAGGGGATGAATGCTCATAGTGATTCTTGGCAACATAGGAAGCTGCCATGAGTCAGACCATTGGTCTATCTAGTTCAGTATTGTCTTCACAGACTGGCAGCGGCTTCTCCAAGGTTGCAGGCAGGAGTCTCTCTCAGCCTTATCTTGGAGATACTGCCAGGGAGGGAACTTGGAACCTTTTGCTCTTCCCAGAGTGGCTCCATCCCCTGAGGGGAATATCTTCCAGTGCTCACACTTCTAGTCTCCCATTCATATGCAACCAGGGTGGACCCTGCTTAGCTAAGGGGACAAGTCATGCCTGCTACCACAAGACCAGCAATCCTCTCCTACATCCACCCCACCACCACCTCTAAGATAAAAAACCGATGATAGCATTGTTTCACTTACAGCTTTTTCAGTGCTACTAACCCTTCATTATTCCTACCCCCCACGTGATTAGGGTAAAAAAATAAGCCATTTTTGCATAGAGGAAAGCATTAGGGTAGGTTTAGGGTAACAATGAATACATTATTGTATTGTTGACATGGAAAACATTCCTGTCAATTTTCATTTTCATTCCTCTGACACCATCAATAAAAATCTATAGTAGTTTTTGAGTTTGTAAAACTTTGCAATAGTGTTTTAAAAGCTGTTAAAAGCTGGCTGCCTCAGGCATGGTCAGGATAATAAAAGCCTGAGAACACACTGCAAGCTGAAAGTATTGCAATGCTCTCACCTGTTTTCCATCTCTAAGGATATAGTACTTCCCTAGGGGAGAAGCAAGGAAGTAAAAGAAGCAAGACTTGCAAAATTTCCTATGCCTGGTTGCCAGGAGGCAGTTCTTACACATCACAGGTGAAAGAGTCAGTGGCTATTTACATGTTTGACCAACGAATTACTGGAGAACTAAAGCATGAACACTACATTATTGTTGTAATACTATAGTATTAACTATATTAATATTAACTATTGTCATTCAGAGCATAACAATGGACACAATCCAATGCTGTAGTCCAGGGCTTCCCAACCTTAGATCCCCAGACGTTGCTGGACTACAATCCCCATCATCCCCAGCCACATGGCCAATCTCAGGACCATGTGCACTAGTATATACCCTGCCTGCTCACTAGAGACCGTCCCTGTTTTCCTATACCTGTTTCTGGCAATTTATTGCCTCCATTTTGCCTTCTGTGAACGCCTTCTTGCAGATGCAAAGATGATGTTTTGTTGTCAGCCATCCTGAGCAGCAGGAACGGATTTATTTATGTATGCCTGTCTGGGAGCTTCTTCCTCAGAGGAATCTTGGAGAGCCGCTGCCAGTCAGTGTAGATGATACTGATACGGAGTTGAATGGTCCAACTCAGTAGGAGGCAGCTTCCTGTGTTCCTATTTGACCAGCAGTAGCTTTCCAAGGTCTCAGGCAAACGTCTTTCTCCACCTTGCTATTCAAGATCCTTTTCACTGGAGAGGCCAGAGACTGAAGGTGGGACTTTCTCTACCACCACGCTTTGGCCCCATTGAAATGGCAGTTCTCCTGGACCAGACAGCATGCATCTAGATAAACCACACGATGGTGCAGCCCTAGTAGCGAACTTACAGCGAAGACGGCCAGCTCTAGGCTAACCAGTGCTCTGCACAAAC
Organism: Hemicordylus capensis; assembly: GCF_027244095.1. NCBI lineage: Eukaryota > Metazoa > Chordata > Lepidosauria > Squamata > Cordylidae > Hemicordylus > Hemicordylus capensis. The sequence continues at coordinate 12,867,050 of NC_069663.1, forward strand.
ACTGAAATGGAGGCCCTCCTGTCCAAAACAGTATTGCCCATCTGAACCAAAACAATATCCTTTCACGCAAGAGAGCTGGTCTTGTGGTAGCAAGCATGAATCGCCCTCTTGGTTAAGCAGGGTCTAGAGGTGAGTCGGCTCTGCGTCAAACCAGCTTGGCTCAAAGGCTCGACCAGAGGGTCTCTGGAGGCCACCCCCGCTGCAGGCCTCTCCGTGGGCCGGTTCGGCCCATTTCAGCCCTCTGTGCGTGTGCGCACATCACCACCGCCATTTTGGGGCTGCCGCACATGCTCACTGGCCCTTTGTGTGACCTGGCTAGACAAGACTCAATTAGATTGACCAACGGTCTGACTCTGTATAAGGCACCTTCCTAGGTCCCTAATTTCTCTTGCACAAACCCCTCCGCAAGCAATGTGAGCTATGCAGGCGCATTCAGATGGCACCCTCTGAAGCATGATGCCTCGCTTGGTCACACACCGTTAAAGCTGGCCCTGGCAGCAAAGCAAGAAGAACTGGGCTGATCTTTCCTGATTAAGCCTCTTGGAGTCATGAACCGCTGAGCAAACTTCTCTATTTTGCAACGGCCACTTTGCCCATGCAAGCTTAACTGGGGAACATACAATGAATAAGGTGCCCCTGTCTGCTCCGCGGCCTCCATGGCAATCCAGAAATGCCAGAGATTTTGCAATGCTGCAAACCCTTGCAACAGTGACGATCAGAGTCCCCTTTGCTCTCAGACAAGGCGGCGCCATGCTTAAAGCAGAAAGCAGCCCAACCAAAATCCAGTGCGATGACACAGAAATAACCTTTGTGGTTTCATCTGCATGTGTATTGCCTTCACTTTCAGAGCTTAGTTTGCGCGGCTGGCCCCGCCCACCCCACACCCCTGTTACCTGCTAGCGCACATTAGCCTAGATTAGAACTGAACCGGGAGATGGAGCCACAGCAGTGCTTCCTGTGTGACTGTCCCTATTGCTGCTGCTGTCCAGCCTTGATAGAGCTCCCTTTTCAGTGCTTTACCTTTCAGGGCTGGCTCAAGGCATTAGGAACCTAGGAAGCTGCCTTATAGTGAATCAGACCCTTGGTTCATCTAGCTCAGTATTGTCTGCCCAGCAAAGCTGGGCTTGTGGTCGCAAGCATGACTTGTCCCCTTAGCTAAGCAGGGTCAGCCCTGGTGGCATATGAATGGGAGACTACAAGTGTGAGCACTGTACAATATTCCCCTTAGGGAATGGAGCTGCTCTGGGAAGAACAGAAGGTTTCAAGATCCCTCCCTGGCATCTCCAAGATAGGGCTGAGAGAGATCCCTGCCTGCAGTCCTGGAGAAGCCGCTGCCAGTCTGGGTAGACAATACTGAGTTAGATGGACCAATGGTCTGACTCAGTATATGGCAGCTTCCTATGTTCTCATGTTCTTACCCTGACTGGCAGTGGCTCTCCAAAGTTCCGGGCCAGAGTCTCTCCCAGCCCTATTTGGTGATGCTGCCAGGGACTGAACCTGGGGCTTTCTGAGTGCAAGTAGATTCTCTTTCACTGAGTTATGACCTCATCCTCAGGTTTGATCCCCGACATCTCCAGGTAGGGATGGGAAAGACTCTTGCCTGAAACTTTGGAGAGCCACTGCCAGTCAGTGTAGGCAATACTAAACTAGATGGACCAATGATCTGACACAATACAAAAGCAGCATCTTTTCCTCTTATGTCCTCCTTGGAAGGAATTCTAAAATTAATTTCAAATTTCCTTTTAGGGATTGATTAGGGATGGGGCTGCCACTCAGTGGTAGAGCATCTGCTTAAGAAAGACAGCAGGCCTAGTAGCAAGTATAACTAGTCCCCTTTCCTAAGCAGGGTCTACATATGAATGCATATGAATGGAAGACTTGATGTGTGAGCACTGTAAGATATTCCCCTCAGGGGATGGAGCCGCTCTGGGAAGAACATCTAGGTTTCAAGTTCCCTCCCTGGCAGCATCTCCAAGATAGGGCTGAGAGAGGCTTCTGCCTGAAACCTTGGAGAAGCTGCTGCCAGTCTGTGAAGATAATACTAGATAGACCAATGGTCGGACTCAGTATATGGCAGCTTCTCATGTTCCAATGTGCCCTGCATGACAAGATCCCAGGTTCAATCTCTGTTTTCTCCAGCTAGGGTGAGAAAGGCTCTTGCCTGAAACCTTGGAAAGCTGCTGCCAAACCAGAGGTTCCCAACAGGTGGTACTAATAGCTCTAGGGGTACTTGAAGGGCTCCCAGGGGTACTCAGAAGCCCATGCTGCAACTGCACTATTTATTCCCCATGTGAGGATCACTGCCTTGAAGCCGACGGGTCCTCAGCAACGTGTTTGCTCAAGAAGGGGAGGGGCAGTGTCCCTCTAATTTTTTCCATCTCTGTGCGGAATGGATTTTATTCTGGGTGGCAATCTCAGGCCTGCATTCTGAGTGGGGCCTTCCTAATTCTACCTGAGTGGGATTTAAAATTAACTGAGCGGACATCAGGAAACTTGTGAGCGTGCACATGCCTTAGACAGGAAACAGTGGGAGGGAGGAGGGTCAAGATCCTCTTCATTGTGTCTCGACAGGCTGGCTACTACAGCCTGAAGTTCAGCATACCCCTCCCTTCAGCCTGACTGACAGGCTTCAGAAAATTAGCACGGAGTAAAGGAAAGTGTGCTGTCAAGTCGATTTCGACTCCTGGCACCCATTGAGCCCTGTGGTTGTCTTTGCTAGAATACAGGGTGGGGTTACTATTGCCTCCTCCTCAGTATGAGGTGATCCCTTTCACCGTCTTCCTATATCACTGCTATAGGTGTCTCCCATAGTCTGGGAAACATACCAGCGGGGATTCAAACCGGCAACCTTCTGTGTACTCCCACTGAATTCATTTCAGTGGGAGTACTAATGAGTAGCTTAGTCTGGATGTAAACCAGTAACTGGAGAAGCCAGTCTCAGAACTGTAACATTTAAGTGTGTGTTTGTGAGCATGTGCACACGTGCGCACACACACACACACACACACACACAGAGTACCTGAGCTGAAGATTTGTGACAGAAGGGGTATTGTACACTTGTTAAGAAAGGCTGGATACCCCTGAGCTAGAGGGACCAATGCTCTGATTCAGTATAAGACTCAGTTTCTTATGATCACTGTTGCCAGGTCTGACAGAGGCAGAAACGGGCGCAGCTGGTACACCAGCCACAGCCGAGGGTCACAGCTGCCATCTGGACATGTACATGCAATGCTGGGTCCAGGAGAACTCCCAAGCTGTGAACCTGCCCTTTTAAGGGGAGTCAAACCCCCATCAAGGACAGCCTGACTCTACTGAGATACCAATATGCTCTGTCAAGCCAATAAAATGGCAATTGGTTCAAAACAGCCAACTTGGCAGTAACAAAAATCAGCTTCCTGACAAAAGTCTGGCTGTAACAGAATCCACCTCCTTCAAATCCAACTCACTTCGATGCAATCGGTTCAGACCCTCATTGCAGCAAAAATGTTTCCTTGTATTTCAATCATAAAATTGGACTCTAGACAGGAAGTTAATAGCTGGCCTCCATTAAAAGGAGATGTAAACACTGGAGATGAAACTGACCAGCAGGAACACAAACAACTGGGAAACTGGCAAGCTTCTAAAGCAAATTGTCCTTAAAAACATTCCAAAATATGTCTGGGGAATACTAGGAACACACAAGGAAGGGCTGTCTAGTCTGGGGGAAGTTCTCTGGCACGATGATTAGGATCCCTGCTCAGTTCCCCATGAGAGCGCCCATCTCCCGCAGCTCAAGTGGCAGGAGGCGCTCAGCTCTAGAGCAAACTGCAAGCACAGTGGCAGGGAGGACTTGCTGGATGGGCAATTCCAGCGGAGCGCTGTCTGCAGTAAGAGATTCCCCTGAGGGGATGGGGCTGTCGCTCAGTGCTAGAACCTCCGCTTGTGTGCAGAAGGTCCCCGATTCAACCCCTGAGAGCATCTTCAGGCAGGCCTGGGAAAGACGCCTGCCTGAAACCTTGGGGAGCTGCTGCCAGTCAGTGTTGAGCTAGATGCATGGTGAGCTAGATCAGGCCTGCTCAACTTAGGCCCCCCAGCTGTTTTTGAACTACAACTCCCATAATCCCCAGCCACAGTGGCCAATAGCCAGGGATTATGGGAACTGTAGGCCAACATCTGCAGGAGGGCCGAAGTTGAGCAGCCCTGAGCTAGATGCACCAGTGGTCTGTCTCAGTATAAGGCAGCTTCCTATATCCCCATGTTCCCAGGGGTCTTTTCCAGTCTGGCCTCAAGATGCTGCCAGGGACTGAGCCCAGGAGCTTCAGTATGCAAAGCAGATGCTTTGCTGCTGAGCTTTGGTGTCTCCCTGTAGAAGGATCACTAACAAAGTCAAACACACATAAGAACAACCCTTGCTGGATCCAGCCCAAGGCCCATCTAGCCCAGCATCCTATTTCTGAAGTGGTCTACCAGATGCCTCTGAGAAGCCCACAGGTAAGAGCTGAGGGCAGCAGGCTCAACTCTCTTGCTATTGCTCCCCTGCAAGTGGTATTCTTGCCTCTGAGGTAGGAGGCGGCCTATAGCCACCAGACTAGTAGCCATTGATAGATCTGTCCTCCATGAATTTGTCTAAGCCCCTTCTAAAGCCACCACATCATCCAGTAGCAAGGAATTCCATAGATTAAATTATGTGATGTGTGAAAAAGTACTTCCTTTTGTCAGTCCCATCAGTTTCATGGGATGACCCCTGGTTCTAGCATTGTGAGAGAGGGAGAAAAACTTCTCTGTCCACTCTTCTCTACTCCATGCATAATTTAAACACCTCTATCATGTCTCCCTGTAGTCACCTCTTTTCCAAACTAAAAAGCCCCAGATGCTGTAGGCTTGCCTCATAAGGAAGGTGCTCCAGGCCCCTGATCTTGCCCTCTTCTGAGCTTGCCCTCTGTCCAGTTCTACAATGTGCTTCTTAAGCTATGGTGACCAGAACTGTACGCAGGACTCCAAATGTAGCTGCACCACAGACGCAGCCACAGCAGACTCCAGGATTGAAACTGGGATTTTCTAGATGCAGTGGATGAGTTGCACAAGATAAACCCTGGAGATATAACCCTCCACAAAATACATCCAGTACTTGCAAGACTAGTCCTATTCACATTTTATGTGTATGTACCACCTGTGTACAATGTATGCATGTACAGTTCTTTACATGTTATGTTCAGTGGACATACAGTTGTACATTTCCCTGCCCTCTCTCTGGTATTTCTAGCTACTGCAACCCCTCCTGTATTCCCTTTGACCCTTTGAGAGAGATTAAGAACTCTGTGTGGAAAGTGCTGGGAAGGGCTGCACTACGGAGTGCTCTTTGCATGCCTTCCAAGATGGTACAGCAAACCAGAGGGGAAACTAGAGGGCCCAGTTTGCCTTAAAGGAGTACATGTCCCCCGCCCCCCAGCGCTGGGCAAAGCTCAGTACTGCACAGTACAAATGGTTGTCTCCACGTGGTGCTAGGGGGACTGTGCAGAGTATTCTAGACTAGGACCGGGGAGACCCAAGTTCAAATCCCCATTCAGCCATGATACTTGCTGAGTGACTCTGGACCAATCACTTCTCTCCCAGCCTAACCTACTTCACAGGGTTGTTGTGAAAGAGCAACAAGTGTGTAGTACACCGCTCTGGGCTCCTTGGAGGAAGAGCAGGATATCAAATGCAAAAAATAATAATAATAAAACAAATATTCAGCTATGGCCAACAAATAGATGATGATGAGGAGAAGGATAAATTTTACTTGTTAGCAAACAACCATAACAAGTTGCTCTCTGGATGGCTTACAACACAACAGTAAAAAACATTCAAACACACACGCACACACAAAACAATATAAAGTAAAAATATATTTCAGTTTTAGCCAAAGCTCCACAGTGGCCCAACACACAATTGTGGGGCAGAGACACTTAGGGTTGATGGGGACTGCCACTGGCCCCCAGGCCTTACAATGAAGAACACACGGTCACCCATCTAAATGCAAACCAGGGCAAACCCTGCTTAACAAAGAGGACAATTCATGCTTGCTACTGCAAGGCAAGATCTCTGCCTTCTGACAACATCCTAAAAGGCACCCTGAAACGTCTCCCCCCAATGCAAAGATAGGAACAGAGTTGTGGGAATTACCAGGAATTATTAGGAACCATCCCTGAGCAATAGGGATAGTTGGAATGCATGGGAGTAGAGGGCTGTGATGCTAGGTGACCTCCAGAGACAGGATCTGTCAGCCCTCCCATCATTTAGCACCAAGGGCAAGGTGCTGGGCTCCTTGGTTTCTTGCTCTGACTCACAGCCCGGCTTTCACTTCTGCATGATCGCGGCTGGCTGCAAGAGGCCGAGAATCGCATTTCTCAGAAGGGAAGAGGAAGGCAAGATGTGGCGAGGCTGCACATACAGACATGGTGTCAGAGGGCTGTGCTTGGACAGCTTCTCCAGAGCAGTTTCCCCAGCAATGCTCCCCCACACCCTCGCATACTGATTTTTTATTTACCCAACCGACTTCCTGGTGCATCATGGAGCAAATCAGCTGCTAAAGCCAGGAGTTCAGGCTTGGCAGCTGATCTGCTCTTTTATGCATCATGAAGGGGTAGGGGGACCTCCTTCCCAGTGCATTATGGGGCAAGTCAAACACCAAGTAATGCAACACTGGTAATGCCAGTGTTGCATTGCAGATCATGTCAACCAGAGTTTTACTTTATAAATAATAAGAGTGCCTGGAGTTTACTAAATGCTTTCCAATGCAGCCTTCATTAGTGGCTGTCACCATGTAGCAATGAGTTCCAATTAATAATTGTACATCTGATGAGGTAATAAGTCATAGGAACGTAGGAAGTTGCCTTATGACTTCAGACCATTGATCCAAATAGCTCAGAAATGTCACCACTGAGTGGCAGCAGCTCTCCAAGGTTTCAAGCAAGAGTTTACCTGCAGCCCTACCTGGAAAGCTGGAGATTGAAATTGGGACCTTTTGCATGGAAAACAGCTGTTCTGCCACGGAGCTGCAGCCCCCCTCCCTAAATTAAGAACACAGAAAGCTGCCTTATACCAAAGCAGAACCTTGGTCCATCAAGGATTGCTGTATTGTCTATGCTGACTGGCAGTGGCTCTCCAAGATTTATTATTATTATTATTATTATTATTAGTTCAATTTCTATACCACCCTTCCAAAAATGGCTCAGGGCAGTTTACACAGAGAAATAATAAATAAATAAGATGGCTCCCTGTCCCCAAAGGGCTCACATTCTTAAAAAAAAAACACAAGATAGACACCAGCAACAGTCACTGGAGGGACTGTGCTGGGGGTGGATAGGGCCAGTTACCTCTTATTATGCTAATGATTCTACATCAGTGCCTCTCCCTATTTGCTCCAGCATTTTCAGAAAAAGTAGCTTAAAACCAGCATTTTAAAAACCTGGAAATACACCAAGATGAGCTAGAATTCGCATCACAAAGCCCGATTTGTGTGTGGAGTGGGTCCAAGAATCTTGAAGGGACTTCAGGGTAAATCTGGCTGGTGTGCGAACGTACACACTCTCTTCTGAAGTAGATTCGGGGTAGAAGCCCTGTGTGAAAAGCCTCCAAGAAGTTCTTCACATCCAACTTTTAGTTCGCATCTCCTCCGGAATGGAGGGTGTGCGTTCACATATCAGCCAAATTTACCCCCGAGTCCCTGTAAGCGATCGGAGATCACTTCACACACAATTCAGGTTTTTCATGGCGTGTTAGAGTGTAGCCCGATTTATATCTGAGGTAAAAAAAAAATCCACTTTTTGCGTTGGCTTTTTATGGGCAACCTCAAACTCGTAAACTCACAGTGAAGCCTGCTGTCTGGGAAAGCTCCTGGAGATTCTGCCAAGGACTGAACTGGGGACCTTCTTGATGCCCAGCAAAGACCAGGAGAGCTGGTCTTGTGGTAGCAAGCATGATGTGTCCTCTTAGCTAAGCAGGATCCACCCTGGTTGCATATGAATGGGAGACAGGCACGGAGCCAGCCGAGCGGCGGCCTGGGTCCAGCCCCACTCGGCAACCTCTCCAGGTATGCCCTTGCACGTAATGTCACGCACATGGGGGCGTGGCTGGGGCTCCGGAGGATCCCAGAGCGAACTCCCCCCTCCCAGGCCCAGGCAGCCAAGAGCCTGGGCGAACTGTCTGCTAGTAATTTCAGGAAGCGCAGACTGCCCAACAGAACATTTTCCCCTTTCTCTCCCTCTCTAGAGCAGGGATTCTCAACGTGTGGGTCCCCAGATGTAATTGGACTTCAGCTCCCATAATTCCCAACCAATGGCCACTGGGGCTGGGGATTATGGGAGTTGAAGTTCAATAACATCTGGGGACCCACACTTTGAGAAACCCTGCTCTAGAGGGAGCGAAAGAGGAAAACGTCCTATCAGGCAGCCGACGCTGCCTGAAATGACGAGGGGAGAGCTCGCTCGAGTGCTCAGCAGCCCGGACCACGCCCCTTTGCGTGTGATGTCACATGCAAATGGGGCATTGCCTGGGCTGCCAAAAGCCCAAGCGAGCTCTCCCCTCGTCATTTCAGGCAGCGTCGGCTGCCTGATAGGACATTTTCTCCTTTCTCTTCCTTCAGAGAGGGAGAGAAAGGGGAAAACGTTCTATCGGGCTGTCTGCGCTGCCTGAAATAACTAGCAGACAGTTCGCCCGGGCTCTTGGCGGCCTGGGTGTCGGAGGGAGTTGTTCGCTCTGGGCTCCCTATGGAGCCTGAAGCACGGGGCTCGGCAGCCTTTTTTCATTGGTGGCCTGGGTTCTTTGAACCCGTTCACACAATGGTGGCTACGCCCCTGATGGGAGACTAAAAGTGTGAGCACCGTAAAATATTCCCCTTAGGGGATGGAGCCGCTCTGGGAAGAGCAGCTATGTTCCAAATTCCCTCCCTGGCATCTCCAAGATAGAGCTGAGAGAGATTCCTGCCTGCAGCCTTGGAGAAGCTGCTGCCAGTCTGTGTAGACAATACTGAGCTAGATGGACCAATGGTCTGACTCAGTATATGGCAGCTTCCTATGTTCCTAAAAGCTCTACCACTGAGCTATGGCCCCATCCCCTAAGGGGACAGCGCTGGCAATTACATGTAGTCACCCATGCAAATTCAAACCAAAGCAGACCCTGCTTAGCAAAGGAGGCCATTCATGCTCACTACCCCAAGGCCAGTCCTTTTCAGTAAGTAAGGGTAAAGGACTTACTTTGCCCCAAGCCTATCAATGGCTGGGAACAGAGTTCTTTTGAAAGGTGCCTTGCATTTCAGGATGGCCAGTGCCCATCTTGCCCTCTTGACACTCTGTGACCTGATCTTTAGGGTCAAGAGCCCCATTGAAGTGCCACGTGCATCAGCCAACGAGTGTCCATGTGCGTCCCCTGGTGCATGAACCCGTGGGTCTGCCATGAATACGAAAGCAGGTCCTGGACTGAAGGAACACACAACGGGTGCTATTAAGCTGTTAAAGCACCATGAAGAGCTTCTCTGTCCTCCTACGCTCTATTCTGTGGTTGGACATATGAAGGGTTGGTATAGTTCAGCATTACCGGAGGCAATACACAGGCGGAGTCATTGTTATGGAAGTCAACTCCTCCTCACTTCTTCCTACCCACACAGGCACGTACACTGCTGCAATCCCATTTCGGCATTTACCCTGGGAGGAGGTCTGAAAGGGATGATTTGAGGACTGAAGGAGAAAAAGGGATTTGCATTTCTGCCAGGATTCGTACTGGGGAGGTGGGGGAGAGGGGAGAATAAAAAGAGAGGCTGATTTGGACACCCTCCCTTGGGCTAAGCTAAAACTACTGATTAATAATTAGTACTGATTAGTTACTGATTAGTCAGTAATCGAGTCAAATATTCTGTAATACTTTGATTCTTCCCAGATAACATTGCTAAAGAAAACTACACTAAAAACATTTTTATCATCATCTTCTGAAAAGACAATTCAATTCATTTTAAATGTTGATTTTAAGCCTTAATTGGGTTTATCTGAACGGGTTGGGTTGCATTCAAAAGGAAGTCATCAAAGTTTATTACCATCTTAGATCAGATACAAACATCAAGACAAAAGAAAAAATAAATAGAACAAACATTTCATACCAACAGATAAGAGGTGTGAGACTGTTGGTCCTTCTGTGCTTAATCAGGGTGGATCTGGTTTGAATGAAATCTACAGTAAGGGATGCAGCCGCAGCCATAGCCAGTGGGAGAGCCTCTTTGGGCAGGGAGGGAAAGAGCCTCCTCTGAATCTTGGAGAACCTGCTGCCAGTCAGTGTAGACCATACAGTGCTACATGGACCTATGGTCTGACTTGGGGTGTGTGTGTGTGTGTGTGTGTGTGTGTGTGTGTGTGTGTATGTATGTATGTGTATATATATATATATATATATATATATATATATATATATATATATAATATTTAGACCCCACCTCTCCAGTGCACACCATGCTCAGGGAGGCTCACAAAATTAGTAACACACATAAATTAAAGCAACATAGAGTTAATAGCAACCATATTTTTAAAATATAAAAATAGAAACCAAAGCTCAAACTCACCAGATATGAGCTACAGATAAAACATTTAAAAGTCTCTATAAAAAGATGGTTCTTTAGCTGTTTCTGAAAAACCTTACAAGACAGCTCCCTATGTTCCGCATAATGAAATTAACTTGCGTTCATAATCCTTCAGCAAAGCTGTCCCCTGCATCTTGCAGCTTACCTCTTGCAAAGTTGATCCTTTGGAAATTAGGTACATAAGAACATAGGCAGTTGCCTTCTACTGAGTCAAACCATCAGCCCATCTGGCTCAGTATTGTCTATACAGACTGGCAGAGGCTTCTCCAAGGTTGCAGGCAGGAGTCTCTCTCAGTCTTATCTTGGAGATGCTGCCAGGGAGGGGACTTGGAACCTTTTGCATGAAAGCAGGCAGGTACTGCTCCCAGAGAGGCCCCATCCCCTAAGGGGAATATCTTACAGTGCTCATGCATATAGCCTCCCATTCAAATGCAAACCATGCCAGACCCTGCTTAGCAAAGGGGACAATTCATGCTTGCTACCACAAGACCAAGGGGGCAACCAGGGACAGGGTCTTTTTTGTGACACTGTGGCAACAGAACACCATCCCCTAGACATGTTCACTTGGCAGCCTCTTGCCTTTAAAAAAAAAAAAAAGGTAAAGGTAAAATGTGCCATCAATTCAGTGTTGACACCTGGCGCCCACAGAGCCCTGTGGTTGTCTTTGGTAGAACACAGGAGGGGTTTGCCATTGCCTCCTCCCACGCAGTAAGAGATTATGCCTTTCAGCATCTTCCTATATCGCTGCTGCCCGATATAGTACCAGTGAGGATTCAAACCAGCAACCTTCTGCTTGTTAGTCAAGCATTTCCCCACTGCACCACTTAAGGTGACTCTTGCCTTTCTTTTAGGCATCAGATAAAAAGCTGGTTTCTTTGGCTTGAGCTCTGAATAGATATAACGCTCTGAACACTTACTGCGTGGAGGTTGTTCCGCTCATGATTTCGGTTATTTAAATTGCTTTGAATTTTATTCTTGTTTAACAAATGTACCCCTTTCTCTCTCAAAGATGCTGCTCATATACCCCATATAAGCAGTCAAGAACCCCCAGCAGTAAATCTTGCCAAAGTTGTTGCCGGGAAATAAAACACAAGCTAAGTGAATCTGCCCTGGAATCAGGTTACCAAAAAAAAAGATAACCCAACCAACCACCAAGCACTACTGTTGCATGGCTTCCTTCCTCCTCCCTGGAGTCTCATAGCCAGGGTTCCAGATACTTCTGACCATGCTCCACCTGCCCCTTCTCCTCTCCATGTGACTGGCTGGCTAGTCACATGCCCAGGCTCAGCCCGCCTCCTCTCTGACTGACAGGCTCAGCAGCAAGAGCAAAGCCTACACTGAGTATCAGCCAGAGCTTCCCTCACTTACAAGCCTGCCAGTCAGGTCAAGGGAGAGAAGGGCTAAGCCTGAGCACCTAGCCAGCCAGTCATGTGTGGAGAGTAGGAGGAAGGGATGCTGCATGATACTCCTCCCCTTCCTCTCTGGAAAGGGAGCCAAGAGTATAGCATGTAAGCGAGTCAGGAGGCGGGAGGGTCCTCTGTACCCCATGCAGCCCCAAGACTTCAAAATACCTAATGGGGTTCAAGGACCCCTGGCTGAAAATCCCTTTTTAGCTTACTTTCTACATGGAGAGCACCCTTATAAGATCGGTCTGTCTGTGTGTCCCCCACAACAACTCTACAATGCCTGCACTGCTTTGCACCAAATTGGGTACAGATGTTGTGACACATAGGGACACGCGGGTGGCATGGTTTGGGATGACATCACACACCCCAACCCAAGATGTCGGCCACACAGAAAGCAGGCAGATTAGTACTTGTCTGAACTGCTTGTTTAAATCTATTGAAAGTCACCTTGGAGAGAATTCGATCAAGAGCTGGAGTTTGCCTGTCACAACCATGGTGGGTTTCTAACTATAGTTGGAAGTAGAATTTTTCTGACTCATGCATGGGCAGAGGAGAGGGGAGTGGATGCTCCCAAGGCTCTGAGATGGCATGCGGAACCTTGATTTAAATGTGGTTCCACATGACATTTAAGAGCCTCATGGCCTGCATCAGCTTCGCACTGTCAGCTGTATCTCACTGCTCTGCTTTTCTTGTCCCAAGAGTCATCTTTCCGGTCCAAATCAGCTGTTCTCTTCTCCCACACAAAAGCTCTTTAGTAGAGTGATGATGTCACAGCACAGATACATGCACATCTCTCCAACATTTGCCAGATTATGAATCAAAGTAATTGAACTCATAACCTACTCTTGGAAGAGCTTCCACAGGGAGTCCCAGACAGTCTGTCATCCAAAAGGCTGGAATGTAGGACCACAGGAAGTTGCTTTCTACCAAGTCAGACCATTGGACCAGTATAGATCAAGTCAGATCTAGCTCAGTATGGTCTACACCAGTGGTTCTTAACGTGGGGTCTGCCAGATGTTGCTGAACTACAACTCCCAGCATCCCCAGGCACAATTTATTGACATGCTGGGAGTTGTAGTTCAGCAAGATCTGGTGGACCCCACGTTAAGAACCACTGGTCTACACTGGCTGGCAGCAGCTTTCCAAGGTTTCAAGCAGGAGTCTCTCCCGGCCCTACCTGAAGATGGTCTGGTGGAGGAGAACTGGTCTTGTGGTAGCAAGCATGAATTGTCCTCTTTGCTAAGCAGGGTCCACCCTGTGACATCTGTGAGCCCTGTAAGACATTCCCTTTAGGGCATGAGGACACTCTGAGAAGAGCACCTGCAAATGGTTCCAAGTTCTCTCCCTGGCGGCATCTCCAAGATAGGGCTGGGAGAGACTCCTGCCTGCGACCTTGGAGAAGCCACTGCCAGTCTGGGTAGACAGTACTGAGCTTGATGGACCAAGGATCTGACCCAGTGTAAGGCAGTTTCCTATGTTTATTTATCATATTTCTATACTGCCTAATATAGAAATCTCCAGGTGTTTCTTTCCCCCCCAAACTATTAAAAATCACCCCCCTCTATTCCTTCCTTCCTTCCAAATTTCTCCCCATTCCTAATAGGAAAGGAAAGCATCTTCTAAGGGAGACCAAAGTGTGTATCATCTCACCGCCTGCTCCCATTGTGGATGTCAGACACAACTTTAAGCCATGTCCCAGATGCTACCAGAAGATGCTGAGCAGGCCATATATACAGAAAGAGAAAAGGTCGTAGGCTAGATTACTGTTTTAAAATCCCTTGGCCATGTTAAAGGCTACCCCTTTAAGGTGGATTAACTTTTTGACTATTATTGCCCCTTATGGACTTGACCCTTATTGCCCCTTATGGACTATTATTGCTCCGTATTGCAGAAGGGATTTGTCCAGACACATCTGGAGCCCTAGTATCATTTAACAGGCCAGTGTTACATCTATGGGCGAGACTCACGTTAAGGGTGACCTTTGCTAACGGAGCACAGAGGCACCTTTCAAACAGCTGATTCTCTTCTATTAGCAGGGGGAGAGCTACTGTCCCTATCCTACAGGGAACTATCTTACTTATTTTTTTCTATATAAACCACTTTGAGCACTTTTGCCGAAAAGCAGTACATGTATATTCGTGTTGCAGTTAAACATGGAAAGGGATGAACCAAATCACTGAAACTTACTAAATATTGCTAAAAACTGTTCACTATTATTTATGCTTTAGCTCCTTCAACTATTCATTATTGTTGTTTTATCTGTTACTTCATTTGCTTGTGTTTTTTAAATGGATTGTTCACATTTTCAAGTATCATTGTTCTTTTGCTTTTTAATTGAAACCCTAGCAGTTCTGTAAACCAATGATATTAAGATATTAAAGCTTTGTAATGAAAGCTATACATTTATTGGACTTTTATTTTGTCTACAGAATGGTATTGTAATTATTGACTAACTGCTAGTGAATTCATCAAAGTGAATTAATAGGTTTATTACACAGTTGATCTCACTACTAGACAAACTGGCAATGCTGAATGAATGATTGTTAGATATTTCAGTGTTACATTGGCTATTTTGATACCATTTGTTGCATTACAGTTAGCTGCCTTGGGTTTCCTTTGGGCAGGATAAGAAGGTTACATGAGTTAAAATGAAATTGCTTCCATCCCCCTCACCCCTCTTGGTCACGGCTGCAGTGTTGCTGGTGCCTATTGGCCAAGCTGCAGCCCCCTATCCCCAGAGACTTCCCCACCCTCACCCAAGTCCCACTCCTGCTCCTCCCCACAGAAGCAGCAGCGGTTGACTGGGCCCTTCCTTACTGCTGCCACCTCCATGGCCTCTCATTCCCCTGAGGCCGCTGACAGGCCTGGGCACGTCCCTTGGCCTGGGCCCGTCCCAACCCAGTGCGGGGTTGGCTAGTATATCGATATTAGGCTTACTGAGCCCAGTTGCCTTGGATGTTGCCAGACTTTTTGCGACTTAGCTTTTAAAAACCTTTCTATAAACCATTTAACTTTAATTGAGAAAAGTATTTCAAAATAAATAAAACCCAACTGATCAGATCCTTATTTGTATCTGGGTGACCTACAAGTGAATATCAGGCGTCTACAGCAGGGAAATGATTTGACTAGCAAGCCAGCAACAATGATATAAGACGACGCTGAAAGGCATCATCTCAGACTGCGCGGGAGATGGCAATGGCAAACCCCTCCTGTATTCTACCAAAGACAACCACAGGGCTCTGTGGGCGCCAGGAGTCGACACCGACTTGACGGCACACTCTACCTCTACTTTATAAATCCACAGGTCAGCCAAAGTGCCCCAGCCCTATAGCGAGCAGAACACTCAGCACCACACAAACACATCTCCTCCCTGGAGGTCTCATTTTTACTGCCATTTTCCAAACGGCAAGAAACAGCGGGGATCCTTTCTGAACAGTCGGAGGGAGCCCCTGCTGTTTCTTACCTTACAAGAAAGTGTTACGGTAATGACAGAAGACCCACTTCTCTCCTAAGACCTCTCTCCCTGTCTGCCAGAAAGGGGTTTGAGAAAAGAGAGGGGATTGGTGATGGTCACAAATAGCTGGCTAGTGAGGATTTGTGGATTCCTGGTGAACATCAAGCATGAGGTTATAAACTGTAATTTATCTATTTATCTATCTATTTATCTATCTATTTATCTATCTATATAACGCCCTTCCTAAAGTGGCTCAGGGTGGTATATAAGTGTCCTTAGCTGCCTTGGGCATCTCTTTGCTAAGAAAGGGAAAGCAGAATATATTATTTAAGAATGATACAAGAATGACTGAGGATTCAGCACAAAACCGCAAGTCGAGTCAACTGCTTGGGCTAATGTACCCTGACCAACAAGTTAAATGCCAATGAATCCAGAAAAATAAAAGCACTCTTGACCTCATGAGATGGGAGAGATCATTTTTGGTCATGGTTAACTTCTTGCGAGCTTCAGTTTCCAGTACAAGGCTGCTGACCTAAGCACCACAGCTACTGAAATGCTCTTATATTTGGAAAATAAAGCACAGACCACAGCATCCCATACGGCAGCAATGCAGCATCCAAATAGCTCACTAGCAGACTGGCAACATTAAGAGCATTTTCACACACAGTGT
Source organism: Hemicordylus capensis (assembly GCF_027244095.1). Taxonomy (NCBI): domain Eukaryota; kingdom Metazoa; phylum Chordata; class Lepidosauria; order Squamata; family Cordylidae; genus Hemicordylus; species Hemicordylus capensis. The sequence goes on from NC_069663.1 coordinate 12,883,165, forward strand.
TCTAGAGTTTGAGCATTTCTCATGCTATCTGGCAGGGTGCATGAATGTTCCAATGGAGGGAAGGAAGCAGAAGGGAACCCTTTCCAGATCATTCCACCAAGGCAGATTAAAATATGTTGAGACCCTAAGCTATGTCAAGTTCAAAAGGTCCATAGCATTTAATAGATTATATAGCTATTCTAACAAAAGGGACAATGAAATTAGAAATAACAAAGCTTTACTTTTCAGATATACATGGAAAAGATGCAAAGAAAAAATAATCTAACCAATACAGTTATCTTGCAAAAAGCCTGCAAATGAAAATACATGGTGATTTCTTACTTAGCATCTATGAAAATCTTTAATGAACAGGTTCTGTACATTATCTCTAATGTACAGATTTATAAACTCAATATGATACATAATTGTGTGGCTATATAAGTAGTATTTTTCTCTTCAGAACGATAATGTCCATTTTAGAGGATTTTCTCCCTTCTCCTTTATTTTTGAATCATTTATGTAAAACTTGAAATTTGGTAATTGTTTTCAGTATTCAGAGGCTTCTCATAATAGGAGGCCCTAAGCTGTAGCTTACTTAAAGGTAAAGTGTGCCATCGAGTCATTGTCAGCTCCTGGTAGCCACAGTGCCTTGGTAGAATACAGGTTGTCTTTGGTAGAATACAGGAGAGAGTTACTATTGCCATCTCCCACGCAGTGTGGGAGGATGCCTTTCAGCATCATATCTTCCTATATCGCTGTTGCCCAAAATATAGGTGTTTCCCATAGTCTGGGAAACATCCCAGCGGGGATTCGAAATGGCAACCTCTGGCTTGCCGATTAAGTCATTTCCCCACTGCGCCATCTAGATGGCTGAGCTTGTGTCTCCATCCAGCATTGCATATCGCATTTCAGCCAATGTAAATTCTGCATTTGAATTACAGATCCAAGAAATGAAAGCGGGGGGGGGGAGGCAAGCTTTCCTCCTCATATAACACAGTGCAGGGCTAGCAGGCAAGCAAGCAGAAGCCGGTTTGCATAAGGCTTGTCCTTCCCAGATGGGTGAGGCAGCAGCTTGCTATGGAGCGGTCCTTGAGTTGGATCCAACATCCCAAGCTCCTGGCAATGCGCGGCCACAGCCTGCACATGGAGGCAGATGGCTACGAAGATGAACTGGCCAGGATGGGGATGCAGCAGGTGTAGCCAAGTGTGAACATGAGAACTGGAAGACTGAGAATGCCCCCTGCTAACTGAGCCAAGAGACACCTTTTAAAGTGGTGACCCTCTTAAATTTAGCAAGGGGGAGAGCAACTGGCCCTCTCCATCCCCCAGCACAGCATCCCTCCACTGGCTGTTGCTGGTATCTGCCTTCTGTTTCTTTTTAGATTGCGAGCCCTTTGAGGACAGGGGGCCACGTTAATTATGTATTTATTCTTCTATGTAAACCGCTTTGAGAACTTTGGTTGAAGAGAGGTATATAAGTATTCATAGTAGTAGCAGCAGTAGTACATGCTGCCCACACACCCTCCTTGAAACATTGTGTGTTCCAGGTGAGACAATAACCTCTTGAGAGACAGAGAAGTCAGAGTGATGTGTGAAAACTGGATCTAAGCTCCTGCTGGAGAGCGGGTCCTGCAGAAGTGAGCATTAATTGTCTCCTTTGCTAAGCAGGGTTTGCATTTGGATGGGCAACTAGATGGAAGCATTATCTGCTGTAAGCGATTCCCCTTAGGGAATGGGGCTGTAGCTCAGTGGTAGTGGATCTGTGCCCATGCTGAAGTTCCTGGGCTCACTCCCTGGAAGCATCTTCAGACAGGGCTGGGAAAGACCCCTCCCTGAAACCTTGGAGAGTTGCTGCCAGTCAGTGTAGACCAGGGATTCTCAACGTTGGGTCCCCAGATGTTATTGGACTTCAACTCCCATAATCCCCAACCAAAGGCCACTGGGGCTGGGGATTATGGGAGTTGAAGTCCACTAACATCTGGAGACCCAACGTTGAGAATCCCTGGTGTAGACAATACTGAGTCTTACTTGGGAGAAGGCAGCTTCCTATGTTCCTACATAAATAATAAAACAGCAGCAAATCCTATTTTGGTGTCTGCTACAGGTTGCATTGCTCAAGGTGCTTCAGACAGCTTCCTATGTTCCCCAGCTAAGCCTTGAATCTCACAGGGCCAAACTAGAACTTATCTAAACACATGCCTAGTGCTGAAAGTGGCAGCTGTGTGGCTAACAATCTCTCTGCAAAACCTCAAGAAGTCTATCGATCTCCCGATGTTTTGCATTCTCCTGCCTACCCCCAGTTCCACACCATGGGTTATCCCTGGCAGGGAATGATAAACACACAGGAACATAGACAGCTGCCTTTAACCAAGTCAGACCACTGGCCCATCAAACTCGGTATAGTCCATGGACTGGCAGTGGCAGCCGCTCTTCAAGGCTTCAGGCAGGGTTCTTCTTTCCAATCCTTACCTGGAGATGCTGGCAGGGATTAAACCGAGCACCTTCTGCATGCAAAGCAGGTACTCTACTACTGAGCTATAGCCCCATCCCCATAGTTCCAATGGCAGCACACTACTGTTACAGAGTGAAAGGTGGGAGAGATGTACACTTGATTTGGCCTCAAGCCTAAGCAGCCTCACAAAAGGTGGTTGTGACGATAACAGGAAATAACCAAACTTGACATGAGCCAGCAGACCTGTGAACACAACTTTGATTTTTTTTATTTATTTAAGAGAAGTCACAGCTCTCCCCACACAAAAAATTCAGACTGCGGCTGCAGCACTGGAGACAGAGGGTTTATGCTTTGCTTTCCCCCACAGCAGTTGTTTGCCCCACAGAGGAACTATGCAAATAGTTCCCATATGGAAAATCTGAACTGGGAAAAATGGTATGGTGGGATTAACTCCCCCCCACACCCCCCACACCATGATCCTGAACCAAAAGGCTTTCCACGCTTTTAATTATTTGTTTAAAGGCAGGTGATTCTCTTCACTGATCTGCTGATGCAATATGCATAGCTTAGCCCTTTTGAGTCACTCTGACAAATATAGACATAACTGTGAAACAATGTTAAAAGGGGCTTTAAGGAGGGCTCTCCTGTGTGCTTAAAAGAGCACTCTAACAGATGATGAAAAATCGGTAATGGCACAGCTCCCATACCTAAGTAGGATGCTTGCCACCATTGCACACCCACACAATGGTGTGTGTGTGTGTGTGTGTGTGTGTGTGTGTGTGTGTGTGATGTTGTAAACTTCACATCTCCCCAGCAGTGTTCCCTGTAACAGGGATTCCCAGATGTTGACTACAACTCCCATAATCCCCCATGGAAGGCCACTGTCGCAGGGGATGCTGGGAGTTGTAGTCAACAGCATCTGTGAATCCCTGTTACAAGCAACACTGCTCCCCAGTATCCAGTATCCTTTGGGAATTTCTATGTACCTAACCTAGCTTCAGATCAATCTAAGGCAATTCACACAATCGCAAGGCAGTTCACACGAGGGCAAGCATCCTACTCAGGTATGGGAGCTGTGCCATTACTGATTTTTTATCATCTGTTAGCAAATAACTAGGTAGGAGAAGGAGGGAGTGATTGTATATGAGGAGAGCTGGGTAGGACTCAGCATTTGAACAAGGTAGGAGGAAAGGACATCCTACCCAGCTTTTCTCCCATACACGATTACTCCCTCTCCTCCTATCTAGTGGTTTGCTAACAGGCAATTGAAAAAAACTGGGAGTGCATACAGCTCCTGTACATGACAGAGTCAGACCCTTGGTCCATCTAGCTCAGAACTGTCTACACAGACTGGCAATGGCTTCTCCAAGGTTGCAGGCAAGAGTCTGTCTCAGCCCTATCTGGGAGGGAACTTGAAACTTTCTGCAAGCAAGCATGCAGATGCTCTTCCCAGAGCAGCCCATCTCCTAGGGGGAATATCTTACAGCACTCACACATGTAGTCCTCCCATTCAAATGCAAACCAGGACAGACCCCGCTTAGCAAAGGGACAATTCATACTTGCTACCACAAGACCAGCATTCCTCCCATAGAACCTGGGAAGGATGCTTGTCTCTTAGTGTTCATGTGAACGGGTGCACTGCTTGGGATTGGGGGAAGAAGAAAGAGAAAAGGTAAATTCTGCATTGGCCTGGGTGTTTTGTCAGACTGATCCTTTAATAAACCATTACGATCTAGTTTGCACTGCACAGGGTAGTGGTGGCGGTTCTCCTCATACCTTTCTCAAAAACTAGAGGAGTATCTAGAACCGAAGCCTTTGCTCCAGAAGAGGGTCCAAGGCACAAGCAAGGGAGGAAGCGGTAGAGGGGAGCAGAGGGCGTCTGCTGGAGGGAACAGGACAGAAACAGGAAGCCACAAAATTCCGGACCAGCTTGTCACAGCTGCCAGGAGGAAGCCGAGTAGGCCTGGGGAAGACAAGGTGGGGTGAAGGCTGAAGAGCTGCCTGAGAAGTCTCATTGTATGTCTGGCAAAAGGTCTATCTGAGGACTAGGGAAATCGGAAGAGTGAGAGGTGCATCATGGGAGATCTTATCTCAGCTGCCCTTTTGCAATTCAAGCCTCCTCATGGGACGTCTGAGAGATGTCGGGGGGGGGGGGGGGAAGTGTCTAGGGTGTGGCCGAGGGGGGAGTCCAAAGGCTCTTTGGACGTCAAACGGCATATTCCGAGCAAGCGAGGCTCGGTGCAGAGGGGAAACCAAAGCTTTGCACTCACACTGTACTCTGCTAAGCATGTTAGTTGCAGAATATTAATGCAAACTAAAAGGATTTGGGGCTCCACAGGATCTGGAATATTTTGGAAAGGATGCGAGGGGCACAAACAACAACAACATTTATATACCGCTTTTCAACAAAAGTTTCCAAAGCGGTTTACATAGAGAAATAAATACATACAAAAATAAATGAGGGATTCCTGTCCCCAAAGGGTTCGCAATCTAAAAAGGTTCACAAAGGTAAGAAAGCACAAGCACAGGAAAGGAAACCACAGCAAAGGATTGTGTCACTCAGTCCTACTGTTATCTGAGAGTTAGCAATAGCAATGCCATTTTAGATTCCTAGGTGAACTGAGCAAGAGTCTCCTCCATTTTGCAGTCAATTTCTCAGCCTTTTCTGTAACAACCTTGGAATTAGCAACGAACTGTTAACTGCTAAGCCTTCCTGCGTGTTTCGCTGATCACAGGCAGGGAAGATTCCTGATAAGAAGTAGCTCAGTAGGAGACAGATAATTTATGATACTAACAAAGGCAGCATTGTAATAATCCAAGACTACTATGGTGATGTAATATGGTACTACCGGACTACCTGTCAAGCTTGTTGTTATTGCTGATTGTGCTAAAGTTGTTTCAGTCTGTATAACCCCCCCTGGCAGCATTCTCTCAGCTGCTGCCCTGCTCTGGAAGTGATTCCCAGGGTTTTGCCTTTTTGCTCTGCAGAGACAAATGAAGCTTTGAAAACAGTCTCCGACTGGTGAGTTCAACTGGTCAAGTGCACCAGGCTAATAATCCTGGTTTTACGGTAACATTACTGATCTTTCACTTCTGGAAAGTACATGGGCTTAGTTTTGAAACCTTTCAAACACCACCACCACATTTATTTTCACTTTTTGGAACTTTTCAGAGCTTCCTCTGTCCCCATGAGAGCTAGAAACCTGCTTTTAAAAAACTGGCTGGCATTCACTAATGAAGCCATTGCACCAACGGGCAGTGTTAGAAAGTCTGGAGTCTGCATTCTAGACTAGTGCAAACATGCTTGCACTTAGGAACACAGGAAGCTGCCTTCCTGTCAGACCCTTGGTCCATCTAGCTCAGTATTGTCTACCCAGATTGGCAGCGGCTTCTCCAAGGCTGCAGGCAAGAATCTCTCTCAGCCCTATCTTGGAGATGCCATGGAAGGAAACTGGAACCTACTGCATGGAAGCAGGCAGGTGCTCGTCCCAGAGTGGCCCCATCCCCTAAGGGGAATATCTTACAGGGTTCACACATGTGGTCTTCCATTCATATCCAAACCAGGATGGATCCTGCTTAGCAAAGGGGGCAATTCATGCATGCTACCACAAGACCAGCTCTCCTCACAGTTGTGCAACACCTATTATTTCGAGTGTGCATCATGACATGCAACTGCATCTGTGCATCTTTAACTGGGATCAGAAAAATTTGCTCACAACCATGGTGGGTAACATGCATGCAGTAGCACGGGTTGCATGCTTGACCACCTACGGTTCTCTACATTGCCTTATACAGAGTCAGAAGGACAAGAAAGGAATGGCACAGGAGTAATTTATTGTTGAAAATAACTCCCAACACATTTCGAGGTGACAGCCATTTGTTGTAGGCAAGCTTTGCACTTTGCCTTATGTAGACTTCCCCCTCAGACTCAAAATATTGTTGTCAACAATAAATTACTTTTGCACTTTTTTTTTGCCTTCCATCTTTGTTAGTGAGATGCTTCCCTTCCCATTTGTTTCTTTATACCAAGTCAGAACCTTGGTCCATCTAGCTCTGTATTGTCTTCACAGACTGGCAGCAGCCCTCCAGGGTTTCAGGCAGGAGTCTTTTCCAGCCCTACCTGGAGATGCTGCCAGGAAGTGAACCTGGAACCTTCTACATGCAAGCAGAAACTCTACCAGTGAGCTACCCACCCCATCCCCTAAGGGGAATATATCACAGCAGACAGTGCTCACATGTAGTCACCCAACCAAATGCAAACCAAGGTGAAGCCTGCTTAGCAAAGAGGAAATTTCATGCTCACTAGAACACAAGAACATTCCTGCTGGAAGCACCATCCATCTTCTCTGAAGCATTAAAGTGTGCCATTATGGGAGACAGAATGCTAGATATATGGTGCATTTCTGATCCAAAACACACACACACAAAAAGAAGAAGAATTCACAGATGGCTTCCTCTCTGGAAGTCTTCACCAAGAAAAACTCTCTCAGCCTTTAAGGTGCAACCAGATTTTGTGGTGTCAACAGTTTCTGTTTCACAACCAGCATCTGATGACCATATTTGGAGTCAGGAAGGAATGGTCTTCCTCATCAGATTGGACGGCAGATGTGATCTCGGTATCCCCAGGTTTCGGTTTCGTTCCTTAGCCCACAGAACCTCACTTCGCTTGAATTCTTGGAACACCTCTAGCTATGCAACTTGTAGCACATACCTTCACAGTATTGGCTCTTCTCCTATTATTTATTTAGCAACACAGAAAGCTGTCTTATACCGAGCCAGACCTCTGGCCCACCTAGCTTACAGGTAAAAGGTAAAGTGTGCCGTTGAGTCTTTTTCGACTCCTGGCAACCACAAAGCCCTGTGCTTATCTTTGGTAGACTACAGGAGGGGTTGACCATTGCCTCCTCCGTGCAGTCTGAGATAATGCCTTTCAGCATCTCCCTATATCGCTGCTGCCCGATATAGGTGTTTCCCACAGTTTGGGAAACACACCAGCGGGGATTCAAACCAACAGCCTCCTGTCCTCTAGGCAGGTTGCTTCCACACTATGCCATTAAGTGACTCTCCCCATCTAGCTTAGTATTGTCTATACTGACTGGAATAAGTCCCACTGAGGAGTAAGTCCCTCTGACTATAGTACTTACTCCTGAGTAAGTGTGCCTATGAGCCTCTCCCAGTTTCCTCCTCTGCTGCGGCATGAGAGGAGGCACAGCCCTTCTCCTTCTGTGGCAGATAGCAGAGGCTGAGGACGACTCATTCCCAGGCAGGAGGAAGAGGCTTCCAGGCATGGGGGCACACTCTGCAGGACTCAGCAGGGTGGCAAGGAGGAGCTGTTTCAAGGGGCTGCAGCCACTGCCTCTCAGAGCAACTTGCACAGTGTGCTGGTTCTCTTGATCACAGCTGGCTGATCCAGCAGGGATTCCTCGTTTGCACATCTAAGATGACCTCCCACTTTCTAATTTATTTATTTTTTTGAAGGGAAAAACCTTGTCCTGGATTTGGGTAAATACGGAAGCTGTGCTAAGCCGCGGGGATTTCCGGAAACTGCGCTCCTGTGCAAAAGTTCCCCACAAAACATACGATGCGTGCAGCCAAAGTGTGTGTACACCTTGGTGCTCCAATTCAAATGGCTCATACAACACTGATCTAGAATGCAAGCCCCAGGCTTGGAGCAACTACATAGGAAGCCGCCATATACTGAGTCAGACCATAGGTCCATGTAGCTCTGTATTGTCTACTACATGGACTGGCAGCGGCTTCTCCCAGGTTGCAGGCAGGAAACTCTCTCAGCCCTATCTTGGAGATGCCAGGGAGGGAACCTGGAACCTTCTGCATGCAAACAGAAGGTTTGTGCTTCTTCGTGCATGCAGTTAGCAACCATCTAGCACAACAGCTTTGCTCTAATGCAGCATTAGGATATTGGCCATGGATGCCCACTCATGACTTCCTTTGCATTCAACCCAATTAAAAACAGCAGTAACACCAGCAATAAAAGCAAAGGAAAAGCAAGAATAAAATCAATCCTCCATTAGAGGCTTAGCAAGCAGAATAAAACATTTTTTACCTGGTGCCAGGAAGCTGGAAAAGTAAGTGCCAGTCAAATGTCCCTAGGGTGATCCCTCCACAAGCAAGCGGATTGTGCCCAACGTGTGATAGGAGCCTGGCTCATAACATAGGGGAACCACTAAAAAAAAAAATCCTTACTCTAGCAGCAAGCACAACCACCCAATGCAGAAGTCAAGAATGATGATGCATACTACACCCTCCTCCACACTAAAAACTCAAGAGGTATTTTCAGTGTCCAGTACTTTCCCAAAAACACTGAGTCCAGGATTGCCACACCTTTAAAAAAAAACAACACATCAGCAGTCTCCATGGCGTCCAACAGAGAAGGCACCTAACAAGTATTGTTCTTTTACAAGGTCAGGAGGCAACAGCAGAGATACACAAAGAGGAAACATCTCACCTAATACTAGTCCTGGAGTCAGGATCACAAATGTTGGCCATCAGCACCACCTCAGGATGAATGCTGCTCAATTATTTTTGGCAACATCTAACCCCCCCAGAGGTGGAAAATAGATGATGGCACTGTTGCACTTACAGCTTTCTATGTGCCACCATCTTTTCTTTATCACTGCCCACAAACCATTAGCGTAAAATTGCTTTCATTTTTGCACAGAGCAAAAGGATTAGGGTCAGGGTTAGGGTAACAATGAACAAATTGTTGTACTCTCTTCGTGGAGTAATCTTTGGAGGAAATTCCTGCCCATTTTTATTTCCATTCCTCTGAGAGCACTGATGAAATGTTTAGCAGTTTTTGTGGTTTTAATTAAAACTTTTAAAAGCTTTTAAAAAAAACATTGCAAATTTGGCTGCTGGAGGCCTGATGGTCAGGACAATCAAAAGTATGATAACATACTGAAAGCATTGCAATGCTATCACCTCTTTCCCATCTCTAGCGGTACAGTCCTTGTCAAAAGTCACAAAGTGCATGTGTCCCCCCAAAATGGTACCGATCACTCCGGGTGACTCATGAACTGTAAGGTTGTGTAATGACAAACTACCGTAACAGGCTATGTATCAGCCGGATTCAAACAAACCAGAAATACAACAATCCAAAAGGTCCAAGAGATAATGTAATATCAATGTTGTAAAAAATGTAACAACAAAAGGCATCACAAATATGTCTTCAATCATAATATCAGCATGTAACCATCCAAAACACCTATATAATCGAAAATAGCTGATCTCAAATAAAGGTCAATCTTTATTTACATTTATTGACCAAGAATATCTGTCCTTGTTACGAAGACTGATTCATGATTAATAAAACATAATTGTCTATATTAGAGCTGTGATCAAATCTTTCCCAGAGAGTCAAAAGAATAAATGGCAGTCTCCATATGAGAAAATCATAGTAGTAGCCAAAAAAGCTAGTAGTATAGAAGACAGTCCATGTGCTCGTAAACTGAAACCAGACACATTTCAACCCTATAGTGGTCTTCCTCAGAGGCTTGAACATTATAAAGATTTGGTCTCCCAATAATAGGTTCAGTTACTCACACACCCATCAGTTACCCATGCACATCTACAGGAAAATATCAGATATAACGCGATATAAATATCAATAAAGTGACCAGTTTACAACAATTAATAATAATAATAATAGTTGTTGTTGTTGTTGTTGTCTGGGTGGCTCACAACACAGCATTAAAACATCAATCGATCTCATTGTTTAGATACTCTGGCATGTTCTGAGGGTATATATATACAGAAAAGTTCCTTTTGTAAAAGGAATCTACATGTTGTTGCATTATTTGTTTTAGCCTTTTCTCTGCACTAAAATGTCAATTGTTCCACTTTGTGGTTAGAATCCAAAATACGTTTGACCAAGGGAGCCTGTAATTGTCTATTACAAATACAGCTTTTATGTTCCATAATTTGTCTTTACACATCTAGTAGTAATTCCCACATAATATAACAAACAAGACACTGAATGATACACACAACTCCCTCGGTGTTACAAGTGAAGAAATCTCTCAAATAGTATTCCCTGGAGTCTATTGGGTCGACAAAACTAACTTCTGGCAATCAGAACACACAGAGAAAGAAACATTGGTCCTACCTGTGAAGGGTTCTTTTTCACAGTGTCTGATTTTATCCATTACAATGGGTTGTGTTCCTAGATCATGCCCCCAGGAAGACAGGAAATGTAGATAAGTTTGCAGGCAATATCCGGTAGGCAGCGCTCCCCTCATACTCCAGTTCCGGACTGTCGAGCCGTGCCATAGCGTACACTAGAGGAAGGAGCTCAGAGAGAAGAAGCGGCAAGACCAGAGCAAGATAATAGGTCAAAAGAAGAAACAACAATGGTAAGGGATAAGGAATAGCATAAGCGGTAAAGGACCATCTAAGACTCAGGGAGTCGCCACCTCCCACAACTGCGCCCCTGTGGGAATGAGTGAGAAAGGAAGAAGACATTGCAGCAAGTCCGCGGGAGGGCTGGATAAAATCAGACACTGCGAAAAAGAACCCTTCACAGGTAGGACCAATGTTTCTTTTTCCGCAGTGATCTGATTTTATCCATTACAATGGGACATACCCAAGCTACAATGCTGAAAATGTACCAGAGGGAAAAGCGGACTTTATACAACCTTTTGCAAGACAGTACGAGCCATGGCGGCCTGCTCAGAGTGAAAAGAGGGGATCTTGTAGTGTTTGATAAAAGGTGATATGGAGGCCCAAGTGGCTGCCTTGCATATGACTTGAAGGGGAGCATTGGCCGAGAAAGCAGCTGAGGTACTAGCACTGCGAGTGGAGTGAGCAGTGATGCCCTGCGGGACTGGAAGCTCTAGGGACTGGTAGGCCAGGCAGATAGTCGCCTTAATCCATTTGGCCAAGGTAAGCTTGGAAACCTTAAGACCAAGAGACTTTGGATGGAAAGATACAAAAAGAGAGTCCATCTTATGGTGAGGGCCAGTGCGTCTGAGGTAAATCTTGATGGCCCTACGCACGTCTAGGGTGCACCAAGCCTTTTCTTTAGGGTGTGTGGGCTTCGGGCAGAAGGAAGGACCAACCACTTCTTGGGCTCTGTGGAAGGATGTGTTATCTTGGGAATAAAGGTGGGATCCAGGCGTAGGACGACTGCGTCTTCCAAAAAAGTGCAGAGATCCTTGTGAGCCGAAAGGGCTGCCAATTCAGACACCCGTTGAGCCAATGTGATGGCGACCAAGAAGAGCACCTTATAAGACAGAATCTTGAGGGGGGTAGATGCGATAGGTTCGAAGGGAGTGTGAGTAAGGGCATTGAGCACCTTATTTAGGTCCCAGGAGGGGAACCTGTGTATAGGCGGAGGGGCCAATTTGTTGGCTCCTCTGAGGAAACGGGAGAGGTGAGGATGCAGAAGGGAAGAGCCTGGAGAATTCAAAGATAAAATGATAGCCAAAGCCGACACCTGTCAACGTAAGGTGTTTGGCCGGAGGCCCAAGATCAAACCTTCTTGTAGGAAGGAGAGGACTTCAGCAATTCCTGCCTCTGAGGGAGATAGGTGTTTACTGCGAGCCCATCTGGAAAACGCCGCCCAAGAGGTTTGGTAAATGCGACTAGGGGAAGGACGTCTCGAGGCGAGGATAGTGTGTTGAACAGCCAGGGAATAACCTGCCAGCGCTAATTGGGCGCGCTCAATCTCCATGTGTGAAGCTGGAGCCCGTCCGGGTCTGGGTGAAGAACAGGGCCTTGGCTGAGAAGATCTTTCCGATGAAGAAGGGGCCAGGGTTCTAGGGATGACAGGGACATCAGATCTGCGAACCACGGTCGTCTGGGCCATTGTGGTGCAATGAGGATCACTTCTGCTCTTTTGAGGATCAGCTTTTGGATTACTTTGGGAATGATGGTCATCGGACCGCCTTGTGCCTGAATGATGGTGTGGGGAAGCCACTTGGGAAGCCGTTGTTGGTAAACGGCTTGCAGCAGCAGGCGTTCGCTGAGGCGCACCACAGGCGGCTTGGATTTTCGCTTGTGGCGCTTGTGCTTTTCTGCAGAGCCTTTAAGCTTTTTTGAGTTCTTGCCCCCAGAATCGCCGTGTTTGGACTTTTTTGCCGCCTTTTTACAGGTCGGCTGGGAGACAGAGGCGGAGAGAGCAGGCCGCGGACCCGAGGAGTCGGCTGCGATGCTCAGCTGATTGGCGGCTAGCAGGGAAGGCGCCCGCTTAGATCCGGCCATTTCGCAGGCTTTTTGCGTAGGGACTCCTTTGTTGGGCTCCGAGGGAAGCCCCTCCAAGAGAGAGAAGCCCCCAAAAGGTCCCCTGCATCAGCGGGGTGCATGGTTAAGGAAGTGGAAGAAGCAGTAGTCCGCCAAACAAAGCCACCAAAATGAAAGTAACACAAAAGTTCCAATTAGCCGAATGAGAAAAGGCAAAAAGCGTTTTGGAATTGGTAAAAGCAAACTAATGACTCCCTTCCCACCCTAGCACAACAGAAAAGGCAAGAAATGGTCACGGTACAAGCCTGAGATGGGACAAGCTGAGGAGAAATTCCGAAAAACGTGCTACCTGAAGGCAAGACGGGAACGGAACTGGAGTATGAGGGGAGCTCAGCCTACCGGATATTGCCTGCAAACCTATCTACATTTCCTGTCTTCCTGGGGGCATGATCTAGGAACACAACCCATTGCAATGGATAAATCAGATCACTGTGGAAAAACTGCGATGGGTAGACTTCTTGAGGTTTTGCATTTATACTTCTGAGGTTGCTTTATTGATTACCGGATCAATGTGGAATAAGGATTGCACAGCACTTGAGGGCTATTGAATGATGTATTATAATACATTGCACAGCCCCACACATTAAAAACTCCCATCGCAAGGCTGCATTTATTGGATTGCAGAGGAGAGGAATATGTTCCACAAATCCATTCAACACTCTGGTAGCCCACACCTCCCAACCCTGAATAGGCTGTCTGGGGAGAGAGTTGCGGGGGCTGCTTCGTATGCTACATTTTGTACTCCGGCACCAATTTCCCCGAGTACAAACTGCCTGTGCACTGTGGCATTTCTGAATGGCTCACAGATGTTGGTATGAAAGCTGCTGCCTGAAAAGTGCTTGCGAACAGGGATTGCCAACAGTGTGCGTTTTGCAGGCTAAAGCCGCCGTTTAAACATGTGCCTGTTTAAGGGCTGGTCTCCTTCATATGTTCTGGAACTGACATAGGATTAAAGATTTTTGAATTGCAATTTTTTTAAATAATTAAGAGATGACTGGACCACAGTTACTGTTACATCCACTTGGAACATTCCCTTAACGACATCCTCTGCGGATTGAGAAACACTTACGTATCTGTTCACTCTTGCCAGATTGGTCACTAAAGGGGAAACCCACTGAGCCTTCCTCTTTGGATGAGCGGTTGCTTAAAGTATGATGGGATTTAGTAGTGATGGGTGAACTGACTAATTATGTTCACATTTATTTAATCTATTGATCACATTTATATACCACCTGATATATACATCTCTAGGCAGTGTACACAATTCAAACTACAATATTAAAGAAAGCAATTAAAACTCTTTCACATAATAAAAAATGAAAAACAATTCAGAGTGAAACAAAATAATTTCACAGGATAAAAACAATTAAACTGTTTAAAATTAATCTTAATTAATTGAGCCCCTGGTGGCGCAGTGGTAAAACTGCCGCCCTGTAACCAGAAGGTTACAAGTTCGATCCTGACCAGGGGCTCAAGGTTGACTCAGCCTTCCATCCTTCTGAGGTCGGTAAAATGAGTACCCAGAATGTTGGGGGCAATATGCTAAAAATCATTGTAAACCGCTTAGAGAGCTCCAGCTATAAAAGCGGTATATAAATGTAAGTGCTAATTAAAAGCCTGAGAAAACAGGGATGTCTTAAGGGTCTTTTTAAAAGAGCCAGTGTGGTGTAGTGGTTAGAGTGCTGGACTAGGACTGGGGAGACCCAAGTTCAAATCCCCATTCAGCCATGAGACTTGCTGGGTGACTCTGGGCCAGTCACTTCTCTCTCAGCCTAACCTACTTCACAGGGTTGTTGTGAGAAAGAAACTTAAGTATGTAGTACACCGCTCTGGGCTCCTTGGAGGAAGAGCGGGATATAAATGTAATAATAATAAAAAAGCAATTGGAGATGGAGATGCTCAAATGCAGGAAGATAGACCAGTTTCAGTGGCGTGGGGGCCAGTGGCGGCCCCAATTCAGCCCATCTCCAGCGCCGCCTCCCCACCAGAAACGTTCCCTGCATCTGATATCAAACACAGTGTCTGATGTCAGGCACAGGGTGCGTGATTTTGCTTGCAAACTGGGCTGCACGCCCCATTTGCAAGCAAATTCCGGCCAGTGCCACGTTTGTAGCGCGGCCAGGAGCAGCTCTCCCTGCTTTAAAAGGCAGGGAGATGTGTTCCCGGCCAGGCTGGAAAGCCGGCACTGCCACGTGGCTCTGTTTTTCAGAAGCTTAGCCAGCACCAGCCTCCCAGCCTGGCCAGGAACACGTCTCCCTGCCTTTTAAAGCAGAGAGCACTGCTCCCGGCCACACTGCAAAGGTGGCGTTGGCCGGAATTTGCTTGCAAACATGGCGTGCAGCCCCATCTGCAAGCAAGACCACACCCCCTGCATCTGACATCAGATGCAGGGGGCATGGCTGGGGCACGGCTGGGGCACTAGGTTCACCCCCTGAGTGTGGCAGCGTGGGTTCTTTGAACCCCCTCATGCATGGTGGCTCTGTCCCTGATCAGTTTATATTTGACTGGAGTCTGTTCACTAACTTTGGGAACAAGATGCAGTATTCAACCTTTCCTTTCCTTCCTTCCTTCCTTCCATTAGAAAGCCAGTGTGGTGTAGTGGTTAGAGTGCTGGACTAGGACCGGGGAGACCCGAGTTCAAATCCCCATTCAGCCATGATACTTGCTGGGTGACTCTGGGCCAGTCACTTCTCTCTCAGCCTAACCTACTTCACAGGGTTGTTCTGAAAGAGAAACTCAAGTATGTAGTACACCGCTCTGGGCTCCTTGGAGGAAGAGCAGGATATAAAATGTAATAAATAAATAAAATAAAATATGGTATAGCGGTTAGAATTGGACTAGGACTGGGGGAAGACTCGAATTCAAAAAGGAATCTGTAATAAAGGAATCTGACCTGAATTCAAGTAGTAGTAGTAGTAATTATTTATTCGATTTCTATATTGCCCTTCCAAAAAATGGCTCAGGGCGGTTTACACTGAGAAATAATAAATAAATAAGATGGCTCCCTGTCCCCAAAGGGCTCACAGTCTAAAAAGAAACACAAGACAGACACCAGCAACAGTCACTGGAGGTCCTGTGCTGGGGGTGGATAGGGCCAGTTACTCTCCCCCACTAAATAAAGAGAATCGCCATGTTAAAAGGTTCCTCTTTGCCAAGTTTTAGCAGTTTCCACTCAGCTGTGAAACTCTCTGGGATAGGAGCTTTTCTTCCAGGGCAAGCAGCAGCAGCAGAGATAGAGACCGATCCAGATCATGACCGTGTCAGAGGGTTAAAACCTCCTTCTCTTCATGCCACAGACCCAATGTAGCTTCTACTTACTGAATAAACAGTGAGCACACTAGCTCCAATCATGTGCCTAAGTCGCATCAAGTTTGACCCAATCCACTATTAACTGCTGCGCTCCCCAAACCTGGAAAGTTCACAGGATAGGTGTCCTGGGCACACACCATATAAGACAGCACAGGTGCTCTTGCTTCTCAGATCTCAGCATGACCTCTTCCACATTATTAAATTTACCAAAATATTTGCATCCTGCCTTTCGATACACAAACCCACAAGGCAGTTAACCAGGAATGTTAAAAACGCAATACACAAAACAGTGATATTCACTATTTTGCAAGAGGGGGCCACTTTGGCAAAACAAAGAAACAAACCAACCTAAACCACAACAAACTTTCAACACAAGAGCCATTTCCCACTGCTCTGATCTCTACACAGTGCTGTGCCCTTGAAGAGAAACAGAGCCCTCTCAAGCACCACCGCCATCTTAGAAGGTGCACACAGATGTAGAGCTCTATGGTGTGTGTGTGGGGGGGGGGACGCTCAGAAAAACTCCACCTCCCAGTCTCCGTGTACACCCAACCAAGATGGTGCTAGGGCTTGAACAAGGAAAGGACTGTAAGACTGTGTCAAGCTTAAGAAATGGGGTACCGGTACTTATGTTGTTTTGGAGGCTGATGAAGCTTTGTGGACGAAATGGCACATAACCGGAAGAGCCGTTCGACTTTGATTCATGAATGACATTGATTCATGAAGTTTGTTTTTCTCCACAAGGACATGCAGTGGGCTTTATCTCTGATCCAGGTCAGCTTATTTATGGAAGCATGCTCGACGGGTTCTCTGCTATCAGCACGTTTGTGATTTTACATCTTCACCTCTGTGCGGACGGTATTGAGCATTTCGCCATTGAGGACGTCCACACCTCTTTCTGAGACCACATCTGACGCAGTGCTTTTGTCATCTGCCACTTCCATTTTGATTCTGATACTTGACTTTGCCTATTTCATCCTGCAGTCCCATTTTTGCCTGGCTCAGTTACACCTCCTTCCTTAACTTTTGACTACTATTGCACATGCCTTTGTTTATGTATTCGGCATCATGAGAAGGCAATTTGTGTATTGTTTATTAATGTTATGGATCATTTATTACTGACGTATTATTTCTGAATATATATTTCTAGTGTTTATTTACATTTTCAGTGTTTGGTTATTATTATCTGCATTTTTTTGTTTTGTAGTCACGGTGGGATTTCCCCTTTCCCCTCTTTATTGTTTGTTTCATTCTGTGACTGCCCCTGTCCATTGCTTAGGGCTTGATCAAGAACAGGGTAGAAGAAGCCTTCTAGCCTTGTTGGGGAGCTGGGCCCACCTCCCCCAAGGTCAGAGGCACGGCCTGTGCTTGTGAGCTAAAGCAGCAGCTGGGTCAGAGGGCTTTCCCTCTTACCTCATTCAGCCGCTAGGTACAGCTACTGGTAGGAGGCAGGGGTGGAGCCACCATTGTGTGGAGGGATCTGCCACCACCCCATCCAACCTATCCACGCCCCCTGCGTCTGGCATCCAACTCAGGGTGTGTGGCCATAGGCAGTAATGCTGGGTTTCCGTCTGGCTGGGAGCGCCTTTCCCTGCCTCGAAAGGCAGAGAGACGTGTCCCCAATGCTGGCTAAAGTGTCTCACAAACAGGGCCACACATATGGCCACACTCCCTGCTGTCAGATGCAGGGTGTGTGTGGCTAGGGGCTGCCGGGTTCCACCCATGCCTGGGTGCTTTCCAAATTACCCACTACAACCGCAGTAAAACGCTTCAGCTTGGCAGGGTCGTATTCACAACGATCCCCAGAATTTAAAAAACCCTACAACAGGAAAACACAGCCGCCATTTTGCGATGCACATACAATGTTATAGCACTATATAGCATTAATCGAAGCCTAAACAAGGCATCTGAAATGTGAACAGCACCCTGCCGACAGCGTAGGGACTGAGGTGTCAGAAGGCAGGAAGTATGGAAGCACACTTAGAAGATACGCCATGACCCTGTTTTAGGGTCTAGTCTGGAAAGCACCCGGGTAGAAGGGAGCCCTCCGATGCAGTTGTTTCCGAGCACATGGCCAAAAACCAGACCTCCGGACTAGTTTTTAACTGACAGGCAATCAACCTATTCTCGATCATGTGAACTGCCCCACTATTTTCTAAGAGGAATCTGGCCCGTTTCCAAGTAAGTTTGGAAATGTCAGGCAAGCTTCATTAACAAGATAAACAAACCAACAACATTAACTGCCTTACCTCTAAGAGCACTTCATGTACAGCAAAATCCTCACTCCTCTAATATCATCCTTTGCCACCCCTTTGCTACCCCAAATTAGTTGTTCTGAAGTTGCCCATGGATGGGAATTATAATCCTACAACATCTGGGAACCCAAGTTTGAGAACTGCTTCACTGAACATTTCAGAGTTAAAACTAGCTCAGTATTAGAACCTGCTGACTACAGTTCTGAACCAGCGGTAATGTCCACACACTCTTCAAAGGTAGCCCCACACAGAGCACACCACAGTATTCTAATCTGGATGTCATTATGGCATGGATCTCCATGATTAAGCAGAAGCCTCAATAATGAAAACAACATCTAGAACGGTGAGGCCGCAGGTTCTGCACTAAACCCTGGTTCTCAAATTAAATTCTAAACTGGGGATTCCTGGTAGAGTTGCCAATTGCTGAATTATCCCCTGTATCTCTGCTTATAACAGCAGCTTCTTATGCAGAAGTTAGCAGGTGATCGTGTTTATCTCCACAGCGTGAAGAGCTTCACCCACCAATTTTTGCCCTTAAAGCTGCTTCTAAAGGTTTTACCTGGGCCAACTGTTTTGTTTGTTTGTTTGTTTGTTTTGTTTGCTGGGGATGGGATGCAGCCTTACTCTGCAGAGTAATCTTGCAACTCCTGGAATGGGACAAAAGGACAGAAGTGTGGCCTTTATGCTGTCCCTGACTGTACTTAGTTCTTGAAGGAGGGGGGCAGAGTGGGGGAGGCCTCTACTGTTCACAAGAGGAAAACATGCTTTCGTTCTCTGCATTTTATATAGGAAAACACTTGTTTTTCTACCATTCAAAAATGCTTCCAACCCCTCACAGAAAAAAGAAAAAAGCAATTCATCAAAGTAGTTGTGTGAATGTACACTCTGCACGTATTCAGAGGCAAGGTGGTCTTGCCTTTGTCTTATGTTCCAGGCCTTGACACTGGAAATCAGCTCTGAGAACTGATAGTTCACGGGTTTTGGAAGGAACCTACTAAGCCCTGGCTCAAATTGAACTGCTGTAGCTGAGAATTCTCTGAACTTCTGAAAGTATGCCTGCCTACATTAAAAGGGTTAACACAACAACTATTATCAGCTGATTCAGTATTTTTAGCTGATGAACAATCTCCCTTTTGACTGAAGGAGAGGTTCTCAAACTTGGATCCCCAGATGTTATTAGATTACAACTTCCATCATCCCCACCCATTGTGGCTGGGGATGATAGGAATTGTAGTCAAGCATCATCTGGGGACCCACATTTGAGAACCCCTGGAATAAAGTAATATTACTAAACCCACAGCAGAAGTGAGAAATGAAAGAAAATGTACAATTTAATAAACAAAAACCTCGGCATTATCATAATGGCATCTGTAAAATTTTCTCCCCCTCCCCCGCTTCTGTATTAACATATCAGGATCAAAAAGAGCCTCAAGAAACAAACATGGTTTTAGCCCTACAGTTGAATCAACTAAAGGAGTTGATTAATCTATCAGTTTAACTCATTATAGGTTGCACCCAAACTAAATGAGCAGTTAATCTCCTGCAGACAACAAACGCTTTTCAACAAAAGTTTCCAAAGTAGTTTACACAGATAATAAATAAATAAGATAAGATAAGATAAGATAAGATACCTCCCTGTACCCAAAGGGTTCACAATCTTAAAAGAAACACGAGATAGACACCAGCAACAGCACTGGAGGTACTGTGCTGGGGGTGGATAGGGCCAATTTCTCTCCCCCTGCTAAATAAAGAGGATCACCACAGTAAAAAGTAGGATCATCTACTAAGTCTTTGCACAGTTAGTAGGGAAGACCCATGGGCTGGCAGATCAGCAAAAGGGAGCCCAGAAAATCAGAAGTGAAGCTTGCCGATGTAGCTTTCACATTAGGTTATGGACCAGTTTGAGCCCCCTACTACTGTCATCAGAATAGCTCTGATGTCTGCAAGCTCTGTAAGGTGTGTTTTTCCTCAAACTCCTTGCAAAGCTTTCAAAATGCATGAGGAGCTAAAAGGACACTGCCGGCAACTTCCCCTGCTCCACATACTCTGTGCCACTTCCAAAGCTTGCAGGAGTCAAAGCTTGGTCTGTCCCTAAAGGATCCCCCCCTTTTTGAGGGGGGACCTTAGAACACCTGGAAAGAGAGTTCACAGCTCCAGGGAAGCATAGGATCCTGGAGATGCCAATGGAACCTCCTCCCCCCCCACCCCGCCAATAGCAGCTAAGACATAGGTAAGTTGAATGTCTTAGAACAGAAAAACCTCAGCGATTCAGAACAGGTGTGTGGAGGGGGGGTCTGTTCCCCATGCCCCACCATTCCACCTGGATTTGAGATGAGCTGCTCCATAGCTAACTCTGCTGCTAACTGAGCAAAGAGGCACCTTTTTAAAGTGCCGATTCTCCTATATTTAGCAGGGGGAGAGTTACTGGCCCTATCCATCCCCAGCACAGCATCCCTCCAGTGGCTGTTGCTGATGTCTATCTTATGTTTCTTTTTTAGATTGTGAGCCCTTTGGGGACAGGGCACCATTATTTATTTATTTATATCTATGTAAACCACTTTGGGAACTTTTTGTTGAAAAGTGGTATAAAATATTCATCTTTGTCGTCATAGTACCAAGAGTGCCATCCTGTGTGTGGTTAGAGAAGGGGTCAGGAGTGTCAGGTTCTCCATGCAGCATAGCTTGCATAGACATGATTGTGCGTAAGGATCTTAACATACCATGCTGTGGAACAGATAACTGGTGTTGGATGCATGTTGTGGGGGAGATGGGGCAGAAGAGGTTTTAGAAGTGCAGGCAGACTCCAGAACTGGGAGAAACAGTGACCCGGACACAAAGTAATGGAATCATTACTTGGGTTCCTCTTGCTAACTGAGCAAAGAGGCACCTTTTAAAGCAGTATCCCTATTCACATTCACATTTTATGTTCAACACTTGTACAGAGAGTATATACAGTGTAAATGCATACAGATCTGTATGCAGGTACAGTTATTCACACATTATGTTGGTCATAGGTACAATAGTACACTTCCTATCTTTACCGTTCATCTGAAAGGCCTATACCCAGGTTCATTTTTAAAATGAACACAGGTACAGTGGTCCCTCTACTTACGAAATTAATCCGTTCCGAATGCACATTTGTAAGTCGAAAAGTTCGTAAGTCGAAAAGCGGTTTCCCATAGGAATGCATTGGGAACGGATTAATGCGTTCCGGAGCCTAGAAAAAAGACCCAGACCCCCAGTAAGGCTTGCAAACTGCACAGGAACATTTCTTTTCAAGAATAAACAGGCAGTAAACAGGCAGGCAAGTCAAGGAAACCGCATGTAAAATTCGTAAGTCGAGGAAACCCCATCTAAAAATTTGTAAGTCGAGGAAACCCCATCTAAAACCGGATCTAAAACTGCCGTTTGTAACTCGAAAAATACTTATGTCGAGTAGTTCGTAAGTCGAGGGACCACTGTACAGTCATTCACACAAACACATGTACAGACATCTGTACAACATAATGTCTGTATAGGAAGAGTGACTCTTCTATTTAGCAGGAGGAAGCAAGAATCCCTATTCAGCCCCAGGACAGTATCCCTCCTAGTGGCTGTTGTTGGCGTCCACCTGATTTATGATTTATTTGGTTAGTTAGTTATTAGTTTGTTTAGCCATAACAGAGATATTTAACTCAAAATTAGTATCTTGCATGTACTTTGAAGAGTTTGCAGATTTGTTCGTGCAAAATAAAGTCATACTTGGCTATTACCTACAGATACCAAATAATCCTGCCACTGAAGTTAGCTGAATGCACTACTTTACACACTGGAATGTGCTGGGTGAAAAGTTTAAATTGTTCTTGGTTTTCATTGGGAAGACATGCCCCAGTCTTCTCTGTAACACTTCAAGAGATTTGTGGGGTGTGGCATCTTAAAAAATACAAATCGCCATATGATGTGTCTGTTTTGTAGCAGAGCGTGCTGGGACAGCCCTTCCAAAACCTGTTAGATTTACTCTCTGTGAACCACAGACACACACTAAGGGGAACAAGATGGAGAGGAGGAAGCACCCTGTTCTGGAGTAGCCATAGAAACCCCCTTCCCCCCCCACCCTATCAAAAGCAATTCCTATCATCTCCCCACAGCTCAACCTCTGGCTGAGAAAAACAGGATTTCCTTCGGAAGGAGAGACCAATTCCCGGATCTGCAAGAGCTGGAAGAGAAGCGGAAGCTGTTGGACAAGGCCGAGGAGAGACCCTTGGCTTTAAGAAAGGCCAGAGACAATGCACAAGAGGAACCAAGGGCAGAAGGAAATGAGCTGTTTTCCTTAGAAGCTTTCATCACAATCCCCCCCACCCCCAGTTCCTACTAGGGCTGACAATTCTCCCAGATCACAGGATCCTAAAATTGAAGGGGGTCTCTTAAGGTCATTTAGTTCCATCCCCTGCTTGATACAGGAAGTCCAAAACAATATTATGGTTGTCCAGCCTCTGCCAAAAGACCTCCATCAAGGGAAAGCCCACCATTTCCTAAGTCTTTTTTGCAAATGAGGGCCACTTGGGCAAAACACACACACACTCAATGTGAGAGCCAATTCGCACTCTGCACAATGCTGCGCTTTGCCCTTGAAGAGAAACTGAGCCTTCTCAAGCTTCACTGCAGAGTGCTGGTCTAGGACTGGAGAGACCAGAGTTCAAATCCTTGTCCAGCCAGGAAATACCACCGGGTGACTCTGCATTTCTCTCTCTCTCTCAGTATAACCTTCCTCACAGGATTGTTATGGGATAAACAGATCCATGTACACTGCTCTGAGCTTCTTGGAAGAAGAGCGGGATATAAACATAAATGATTAAATTAAATCTGAGAAGGTGCACACGGAGTGCTGGGAAGTGTAGAGCTCGGGGGGGGCTGGGAGGGACTACACCTCCCAGTCTCCATGCGTTCTTTCTAAGACGGCATCGGGGCACAAGAGGGCTCAATTTCCCTTAAAGGAGCACCAGCACTAGGCAATGTGCAGCACAGCGGGGTGGGAATGGTAAACTCCACACAGTGTCAAGAGGGCTGTGGGGAGTATTTGGCTTCAGCTAATACAGATCGAACAAACAATTAGCCAGGAACCCTGCTAACTGGGCAAAGAGGCACCTTTTTGAAGTGGTGATTCTCTTTGTTGAGCAGGGGGAGAGCAACTGGCCCTATCCATCCCCAGCACAGCATCCCTCCAGTAGCTATTGCTCTTATGTTCTTTTTTGGATTGTGAGCCCTTTGGGGTCAGGGACTCCTCTGTCCCCAAATTAAATCAAATCTGTCCCCAAATTAAAAAATAATTTTTATTTCTCTATGGCAGGCCTGCTCAACTTAGAGCCCCCCATCTGATTTTGGACTACAACTCCCATAATCCCCAGCCACAGTGGCCGATAGCCAGGGATTATGGAAGTTGAGGCCAATATCTGCAGGAGGACCAAAGTTGTGTAAACCACTTTGGGAACTTTTGTTGAAAAACAGTATATAAATATTTGGAAGAGGAGGATGCCCCACTTAGGGTCAATGGGAGCTGCCACTGGCTCCTGGGCTTTGCAATGAAGAACGCGGCACTAGGTCATTGTCGTGATCTGGGGACAATGTCCCCCGAACAAGTGTCCCTGGACTCGAGGGAGGGCTCCATCACCGCCTGGATGACAGCTTATTCTTTGCTCTTCACCACTAAATGATGTGTGAATATATGAGGCCAACTATATTCATATGTAATTGTCCAAGTATAAGTAGTAGGTATATATGTTAAAAAATGTTTCCGAGCCAAGAGAATGTGTGCATGTAAGGGAAAGTGTCTCCATGCATGGGGTGTGTGTGTGATATGTTTTGCAAAGGGCAAATAAGAGAAACAGAGAAATAAAGTTAGAAAGAGCATGCCGATAACGTTTTGGTATTCACCACAGCCAGACCATTCTGCAGTAAAGCCACAGCATGGAGGTGGCCAGGGGCCCCATCTTCATTGCTTGTCCCAGGGCCCACTCCAACTTTGCTGTGCCCCGACTCCCCCGAGTCACTGGTTTCATGGCCTTGGAGGAGTCTACTGGCAACAGTCTCCCAAGACATTCAGACAAGGAGGAGAGCCGGTCTTGTGGTAGGTAGCAAGCGTGTATTGTCCCCTTTGCTAAGCAGGATCTGTCCTAGTTTGCATCTTCTAAAAGCCTTGCCTTGCGCAGTGGACTCAGTAGAAGGCAGCTTCCTATTATTTTTAAGCGACTCTTGAAAACACACCTATTTTATCTAGTTTATAATGTTTTAAAGTTTTATTTTAATGTGTTTTATGTGATTTAAGGTTTTAATAGTGTTCTAATTTGTAACTTGCCCAGAGATTTTATATGGGGCAGTATATAAATGTGATAGCTAAATAGCTAGCTTGATATTGTGAAGAATATTTGTGGGGCTGATGGTGGGGGTGGCTGGGGGGAATCTCCCAAAGTGGCATTATTCAGAGCTGACAGCACTGCTTCCTACAGAGATCCGGATGCAATGGAGGGCCCCAAAGGCGTCTTGAGGATGCGGCCCACAGCCCCCGCGGTCTTCCTCCTGCAAGATCGCAACTCTTCAGGCTAAACTCCACTCACTAAAACAACGTGTACGAGGGGGCGGGGCTTAGGAAGAATCCGCCCAATGGCCGAGAGCAGGCAGTGCAAGGAGCGGAGGGGGTGGAGGAGGTTGATTTTGCAATATCCGAGAGGAAAGAAGGGAAAGGAACTGAATGCGTGTGGAGAAAGGAAGGAACTTAGCATTGCGTTCGCTGGTGCAGGCAGGCAGGAGCATGCAGGGTCTGGCGGAGAGGGTGGTCCACAGGTTTCTGATGATCTGTTCTCTAGGACCCACGGTGTGCCATGCATTAAGCAACTGAGCCCTATAATAATGGCGTGGGGTGGGCCACACACATGCACCCCCCTCTCTCTTCTCTCTCTGCAGGTCCAGCTCAGACAGGAAACGAACCCATTCGTTTCTTGCAACATCCTTTTGTTTCAGCGCCTAGTCGCAAGGCAGCGAGGGAGGGCGTGCTGCTTGTCTGGGTCCGCGGCATCATTAGGGAAGAAAAGGTGGGGAGGGAGTAGCGCCCGATCAGACACAGAGGAAGGCACCCTTTCGGTCTGGATCTCGGAGAGGGGGATGTCACAAAGGGAGCTGGTTCAGCCTTTAGCTGCCGTTCTTGGTGTCTGAAATAGGGGAGGTTGTGGGGGAAGCGAACAGGAGGGGGCGGCGATCGGGCTCTTTTGCCTGCACTTCTTTATAAAAAGGTATGGGGGTGGGGGGTGGAGCAGACGACCAAGGTACATAAAACTGCCCCATCGAACACACCTTTTCTTTCATACACACACACACACCATCTTCTAAAAGCCTTGCCTTGCGCAGTGGGCTTTTGATCGTGTGAACTCCTGAAGCTTACAGTTCTCCATCCATCTTCTCCTTCTTCTCTCACGGACACTGACACACTGCAGTTCCGGGAACCTTGCTGAAGCTGAACCACAGTACCCCATTACCCTGCAGAGACCCCCGCCCCCAATACGCGCGCACACACCACCCATCCTTTCCTAGGTGCCTTTGTGCCTTCACTCCACTTTGCTCCCCATCACGTATTCAATAGTTAAGGGCGCGCGCGCACACACACACACAGAGAACTTCCCACAACGATCCCCGTCCCCACGGCCTAGGCTTCCCTCATATTCCCCAGCCGTGGCCTTCCTCCTAATGCAACAAGCCACAGAGGGCTCGAGATGGAGGAGGGGCTCCTAGAAGCAAGCCATCTCGCCCACTTCCATTCATACACCCACATAGAGGAATCTTCTCTCTCTGGATCACATACAGGAGAAGTTGCCAAGCACACTACTTATTTAGGAACATCCAAATCTGCCTTTACGGAGTCAGGCCCTGAGTCCATCTAGCTCAGCATTGTCTACACAGCAGCTCTCCAGAAGCGTTTCCCAGTCCTACCGGAGATGCTCTCAGAGACTGAACATGGGACCTTCTGCTAAGCAGAAGCTCTACCGCGGAGATACGTCCCCAGACACATGAAGCTGCCAAACACTGAGCCAGACCACTGGTCCATCCTGCTCAGTACTGTCACTGACTGGCAGCGGCTCTCCAAGATTCCAGACAAGCGTAGTTCCAGGGACTGAACCTAGGACCACCTACATGCCAAGCAGAGGCTGTTTTACCACCGAGCAACGCAGATCGTTTATCTTACCTTCGACTGCTTCGCCGGCTTCTGGCCCGCCTGCTCGCCCACTGCAGACACTTCCTCTTCGCTGCGGCCGGGCTGCTTCCCCACCCCGCGTCCCTGCTCTCCCCTAGCCCTGCAATCCTCCTCTCGGGGTCAGCCAGGCAAGCCACCGAAAGCCGAGCGCTCTGCGTGCGTGTGGATGTGTAGATCCCCCACCTGACCCCCCCCCCCCCGATCGCCGTAGGAGCGCTTAAGGGCGCCGCCTCCGTTCCCCCTTCGCCCCTCGCTCGCCGGGCTGTGGCTCGCGCCGGTACGTGAGAGGCCAGCCCAGCCCCGTGTGGCCGGGGAGCATCGAGCGCCGCCCCCGCCCCCCAGTCAGTGGTCAGAGCGAGACCCCCGAGCACAACCACTCCCCCTCCCACCCATTCCCTGATTGCAGGCGGACGGCTTGCGGGAGGGGAGGAGGAGGAGGAGGCGGCGCGGGCAGGCAGAGAGCAGCAGCCTAGCCAATGATGAGGGGCTTCTCTGGGAAGGCTTTGGGAAGCGTCTCCTTGTTGGCTCGCTCCAGGGTGGGCGTGCGGAGGAGTTCAGTCCCTGGAAAGTCTCTTCCGGAAGGGCTGCGATGCCGCGCGCCCGTTCCTGCTTTGGGGAAATGCGTCGGTTTTCCGCAGGAGGCCACTCAGCCCTCGGGCGAGTGTGGGAAATAACGGAAGCCGCCTGCTCTTAACGAGGAGGACATCTGCCTGGACTTAAAAGATCGGGGAGGTAGGAAGCTGCTGCCTTATTATCGTTCTTATGATGTATTACATTGCTAGACCACCCCATCCAAAGGCTCTGGGCAGTGCAGGGCAAATTTTAAACACATGAAAGCAAACACCATTTACAAACACAAAGTAAAAGCAATTCTGAAACAATCCAGAGCCAATGAAAACACTTTTAAAAACAATTTAAATACAATTCAAAGGCCAGGCCAAACCAGTAAGTCTTGAGGGCTCTCTTAAAGGCCAACAGCCAGTGTAAACTGCAGATATCTGCTGGGAGTGCATTCCATAGGCCAGGAGCAGCTACAGAGAAGGCCTAGCTTCAGGTCGCCACCAGACATACCATAGCCTCCTCCCTCTTCCAGCCCACCTCCACCTATCTCTGCCCGCCACTCGGGCTCTTGTGAAGGAGAGAATCGTCTCTCTCCGAGTCCACTTGGGATGGTGCGGAGGGCGTATTTAAACATGGAGAGGAAAAGCACCCCCAGAATGAATCCGCACTCTATGATTTCCAAGGGTCTTGACATACCCAATGCTTTGGACAGGGATTTCCCTTAGAACAGACAGTATGGTTGCAATTTAAGACATTAAAATGCCCAAATGCTGTTCTAGGCTGAAAAGCCCCAGGGTGTCTTCTCAGCAACAGGAAGTCCAACTGTGGCCCGCACCAGAAACTTGCCACCCTGAGCTCCTCAAAGAGAAAAAGTGGGATTTTAAAAAACAGAGGTGATCAATAAACAGAAGCCATACTGTTGAGGCAAGGAGCGACCGAAGTCGGAAGAGCACAGCACAAAAGTGATCTATTGAATCTCACACACCAGGCACATTCGCTTGAACGAGAATTGATCAGGAACTTTGGTGCGACTCATCGTGGGCTGAAGCATAAATCCACCTGCCTTCTGGTGGGCAGAATCCGGCCCTGCCTGGCAGCTGTCACTCGCTTTTTATCCCCATATGGGGGAGGGAGGAAAGAAAGAAGAACCCCCTGGTGCTGTCTTCTCCGGCCTTCAAGCACTGCATTTGTGTCCCGGCATCTTGTGCCACAGGTACCCCACCCCCCGTCGCTGGCCCAAGCAGACCAGCTCTGCATGGACTTGCTTAGCAAGCTTGTAGCCTCCGCCTCCTTCACCTTTGCGTGAAATCTCCTGCGTCACCTTTCACCTCCCCCCCCAACTCAACTCTCTGCCCTGGATCGCTCCTTTGCAATGAACCTGGGGGTGGGAGGAGAGAGCAAGAAACTCTGGAGGAGAGAATGCAACTTCACCCCTTTTTGCAGCGAGGTTCCGCAGGGCACTTCCGTCCTGGAGAACGCCTCCCTTCCCACCCACCACCTCTGCCTTTCCCAACTGTCATTCAATCCTACGTGGCAGCAGCAGTAAACGGGACTAGGAGGGAAACTATTCCCCCCTTCACAAGAGCCGGGTGGGCAGGGGAGGCGGAGGCGAGGGGTGATGGAGAAAGGTGGCAGGGTGGAAGCAACAGCAGCAGAGGAAGTGAGCGACAGTTAGGGCCATCTGTGTGGGAAGCGGTGTGCGCACATGCGCAGCCGTGTGCCTTAAAGGGTGCAACTGCCTCCATGGCCAGACTTTCTTGCTCAGGGGCTACTCCACCATCCAAATCCCCAGTGGCTCCAACTCTCTGCCTGGATGTTGAGCGCACACTTTTCGCTCACAAGGGCTACTCCACCTCGGTTCAAGACACCATTTTAGCTTCTAGGGCTTATAGGTTATAACCAGCACCTTGTATTTTGTGTTGGAAGTGAAGGACTCTGCGCTGTCTCATGTCTCAGTGACAAAGGGGGACAGATTAGTGAGTCAGAGGGCTAGAGGGATCAAGACATTGGTCATCCCTTCTCTACTGCTCTGACACTATCCCTTTGATATGTAGAATGCTACTCTTAGGGACTTCCTTCCTTCCTTCCTCTTCCTCTTCCCCTTTCTTCTCCCTTGCAACACACACGCTCCTCTCTCCCTGCACCATGTGTGCAAAGATGCAGAATCTATCCCTTTGCATCCAGCTAGATAGATAGATTAGAGATCCTGACTCTCCACTTTACTATCTAGAATGGAGTTCACTAATAAAGACTCCTTATATTGATTTGAAACTATGAACTGGCTCCAAGTTTCTTTTACTCTCAGCATACACGCATGCCTAGGCAGACTCCGCTGTGTTGTGCCTCAGTGCACTCTGCTGTAATAGAAGGGTATCTCTTACCAGGGAAAATTCCCAACATTTTGCCCAAAAACTTATCAGCAACCAGTCTTTTAAGATAGGAGTGATATGAATGACCCAGAGACCAACCTGGCATTCTGTACCAACTGCAATTTCTGGACTACGTACAAAGGCAGTTCCACATAGAGCACATTGCAGTAGTCAAGTCTAGAGGTTACTAGCATATGTACCACTGTTTTGAGGTCATTTATCTCAAGCAACGGGCACAGCTGGCATATCAGACAAAGCTGATAGAAGGCACCTCTGGTCGCCTCCTCAACCTGGGGCACCAGAGAGAGGTTGGGATCCAGAAGCACACAGCAAAGCAGTGCCTCCCACCCCCCACCCCCTCAGACACTTCAGAAAGATACTATGGTTGACAGTATTGAAAGCCGCCGAAAGATCCAAAAGGACTAACAGAGTTGCACTCCCTCTGTCAATTCCCAATTGGAGATCATCCATCAAGGCCATCCAAGGCAATCTTTTAATCTGTATAAACTGCCTCAAGGCGCTTGTTTCAGTAGAATATAGATGTGTAGATAAACAAACAAACCTCAAACTGGTGCTTACAAAGGGACCAAAAATGGGTCTCAAAGCATGGTCTAAGGCAGGGATCCCCAACTTCTGTATTCCAGATGTTGCAGAACTACAACTCCCATCACCTGCACCTACAATTGATTGTGGCTGGGGATGATGGAAGTAGTAGTTCAGCAACATCTGGAGGCTGGGAACCCTTGTTCTAAGGGGACTCAACACAGCAACCTTGCTTAAGCTAAGCAGGTCTTGGTGTGGTCAGTGCCTGGATGGGAAACCCATGTATGCCACGTTTGGGGATAGGGCCATAGTTCAGTGGACGAGCATCTGCTTTGCATGCAGAAGGTCCCAGGTTCAGTCTCTGGCATCTGCAGGTAGGGCTGGGAAAGACTGATATCTTTGAGAGCCACTGCCAGTCCGCATAGACAATTCTGAGCTTGATGAACCAATGTTCTGACTTGGTATAAGGCAGCTTCCTGTGTTCCTATCTTACAGAAATTTATTGTGATCTCCACGATGCCCAACACGGTTTGAAAACCATAGGGCTGTTCACACAATCACAATTAAGGTAGGATCTGTGTTCATCTGCTAAGCAGCTGCTGGGTTGAAGGCTTCCTCCTACCTAGCAGCTGTACCCAGCTGCTGAATAAGGTAGAAGGAAAAGTCTTCCAACCCAGCCAGGGTTCCCTCTAAAAGGGATTCCCAGATGTTGTTGACTACAACTCCCATAACCCCCAAGCAAAAGCCATTGTAGCTGGGGATTCTGGGAGTTGTAATCAACAACATCTGGGAATCTCTGTTAGAAGGAACACTGAAACCAGCTGCTGCTTAGCATATGATCACAGACAGCGCTTCAGGCCTTGATTTCAACTCACACACAATTGGCAAACAGGAGCACATTCAGCTCCCGAATGAGGGTAGGCGGCTTCTGCTACCCCAATTCTGATCATGTGAACTGCCCTCATATCTATGGTTTCAGCCACTGTAATTGGCACTGTTTTGCTCTCCATTTTTGTCATCATTTGTTTTCATTATGTTCATTGTAGAGTATGGGAAACTGGTTTGTGTGATATCTTTATGACTCATGCTCCTGCAGGTGGTTAGATGTGTGCTTTACTTCTGCTCTGCGGACAGATATTTTTTTTAAAACCCATTAGGTCTATTGCATGGTAGAAGCAGTTTGTTCTGTTCTCTGCATATTCTTTTTTTGATTCTTTAAGCCCATTATATTTGTGTGGTTTTTGGCATCCTGTACCAAATTTAAATTTCACATTAGGTTATTTTGAAACAGTCTCTGGACTGTTTCTTGTAGGTATGTGCATGAATTGCGATTCAAAGGGTGATTCGTAACACATCCCCTGCACCTGTAAAACATGTGAGAGCAGGTGCACACCTGCTCCCTCGCTGCCAGTTCCTGAATTGGCGGTGCTCCTCCCAGTTATCTTGGTGTGCTGGTGGCGCTCTCTCTGATGCTGGCATGCATGTGGTCTCCGTGCTTGCACAGCAGCAATTTGCATGGTCAGCATGGCCGTCGTGATTCGTGCACACCCCTCGTTACTAGTATAAATATTTTTAGCTCTAAAAAAGATCAAGATTCTTATGATGAATCTTGATTCTTGATTCTCATGATTCTTAACAAAGAGGGCAGACGTTGATACTATCCTGAGTAAGATTATATACAGTTAGAGATGTGTTTTATTGTTTTCTCTCTATGTTTTGGAAATGTAGATAGTGTCCCCCAGGGCTCCATCCCACCCCCAATGTTTTTTAACATTTACATGAAACTTCTGGGTGAGATCTGGATTTGGAGCAGGGTGTTATCAATATGCTCATGACATCCAAATCTGTATCTCTATGACATCATCATCAGGAAATGTCATAGCTTCCCTAAATGCCTGCCTTCAGGCAGTAATGGGATGGATGAGAGATAATAAATAAAAGCTAGATCCAAACAGACAGAGGTACTAATGGTGAGAGAGGTCATAATTTGAGGGATGTAACAGAACTTCTGTTCTGGATAGGGTCGCACGCCCCCCAAAGGAACAGGTACATAGTTTGGGAGTGCTTCTGGACCCAGACCTCATCCGGGTGTTTCAGGTGGAGGCTATGACCAGGGGCGCTTTCTATCAATTTTGATTGATACGACAGCTGCATCTGTTCCTTGAAGATAATGATCTCAAAACTGTGGTGCACTCACTGGTAATTTTTCGGTTTGACTACTGCAGTGCGCTGCATGTGAGGCTGCCTTTGTATGTTGTTCAGAAACTTCAGTTCAAAATGCAGCAGTCAGATTGATATCTGGGGTTTCTCAGAGAGACCATATTATCCCTGTTTAAAAACAGCTTCACTGACTGCCGATATATTTCCGGACAAAATACAAAGTGCTGGTAATTACTGGTTACCTTCTTCTGCACGATTCTCACTGCACTCTAAGGTTATCAGGAGAGGTCTGTCTCCAGCTGCTGCCAGCTCACCTAGCATGACTCGGGATGCCGCCAGTTGCCTCCTTTGGCCGGGTCGTCCAGCTCTGCCCATCCTACGGCCATCAGCTGGGCTCCCTCCTTCCATTGGCTGGGAGCCTGATTGATGGGAAGAGGATGGGTGGAGCCGGGCGAGTGGCTGAAAGAGAGCTTGCAGTGGGAGTCCCCGCCTGGGGGAGGGGAGCTTGGAAGCCCCTCCCAATGCTGGGGAGTAAATTGGGGTGCATGTGCACATGCCACCACAAGGCGGCACCACCGCAAGTGTGGAAGCCCACTCTCCCCTCACTACACACCTGCTCCTTGGCCACACCTCTGAGCAAGAGTGTGCCAAAACCCTTTGAAAGAAGGAGCTTGGCTCAGAGATTCTAGGGGGAAAGGGTGTCATTCATTATGTTGTCACACATCCTGGGGAGGGAAGGTAGGAGAAAAGTTGCAACACGGGAGGAAGTGAGTTGTGGCTGAAATGTGGTGATGCATTCGTGCCTTTCTTTCTCTAGCGCAGCCTTTGCACGTGACCTTGCTTGACTCCTTATATTACATTTTCTTGCTTTCTCTTGATATCACTGTGGCATAAGCCCTCTTCAGACATTGTGTTGTGTAAGTATACAGATGTTTGCACACTTGTACATGTGTTTGTGTGATTGACCTGTGTTCATTTTAAAATTGTACCTGAGTGGATACAGATCTCCTAAAATGCAGGATACTGCTGGGAAGTGTGCTACTATGAGCAAAGAGGTGCCTGTTAAAGTGGTGATTCTCTTATATTTAGCAGGGGGAAAGCAGCTGGCCCTGTCCAGCCCCAAAACAGCATCCCTCCAGTGGCTGTTGCTGGTATCTGCCTCATGTTTATTTTTTGATTGTGACCCCTTTGGAGACAGGGGACCATCTTATTTATAGTTTCCCTCCCCCTCTCTATGTAAACCACTTTGAGAATTTTGTTGAAGAGTTCCATATAAAGATTGATTGATTGATTGATTGATTGATTGTTAAATTTGTATACCGCCTTTCAATCTCAAGGCAGTTCATGCAGAAAAATTAAAACTATAAAAATTACACAATTAAAATATTAAAAATTGCACAGTTAAAATAGAATATAAAAACATAGATCTGTCTAGAAAGATTTAAGATACAAACACAATATAACCATATAAAATACAAAGCAGCAAGCAGCAGCAGAGACAATCATATAAAAGCCTGGGTAAAAAGCCAAGATTACACACGCTTTCTAAAAACTGTGATGGAGACAGAAGAGCGAATAGCTACTGGGAGAGAATTCCAGAATTTGGAATAGTATTACTATTCATAGTAGTAGTTTGTAGTAGTTCAACATAACATGTGAATAACTGTACTTAGATACAAATCTGTACTTGTATTCTATGCTAGTTAAAGACTGTAATAAATTGGTTAGTTGGTTGGTTGTACTTGTGTATACTCTATAACAATTGTATGTGTGTTGAACATAAAGTGTGAATAGGGCTATAGTGGACAGAGTTTTGGTCTGAGCCTGGATCTGTACATGCGCCACACTGAAGTGGCAATGAGGTGGTAGAATGTTATTTCCAACTGCACACTCTGAAAGGCTTCTCTATGGAGAAAAATCTCCCTATAAGTGGAAAACTAGCACAGCAGGAACCAGGCTAGGATAGAATTTCCCTCCCTGGTGTACTCACTACTTTCATTTGCAGAGAGTATCTGCATGGAGGAGCATTTAAAAATATGAAAGAAAGAAAAACCACAACAGCAGTGGTGTAGCCCAGGGGTTCCCAACCTGTGGCTCTCCAGCTGTTGCTGAGCTACAACCCCCATCATCCCCAACTACAATTTATTGTGGCTGGAGATAATACGAGTTGTAGTCAGCAACATCTAGAGTAGCGAAGTTTGGGAACCCCTGGTATAGCCCCTGTTGTCGCTTCTGAATGATTTAGGATTACAGGTATGGTCAATAATATTTTTGAATACTCCCCATGCAAATACTCTCTGCAAATGAAAGGAAAAAGAAAGCACATCAGGGAGAAAAGTTGTACATGCAGACATGCTTTAAACTGAGTTCAAAGTCCTAATTGGTCCTAGACCAAGGGTTTCCAAACTTTGGTCCCCAGAAGTTGTTGGATTGCAACTTCCATCATCAGTTAAAGGCCATTGTGGCAGGGGGTGGTGAGAGTTGTAGTCCACCAACATCTGGGGACTCAAGCTTGGAAACCCTTGCCCTAGATCAGGGGGTGGGCAATGTGTGGCTCTACAGATAAACTACAACTCCCATCACCCCCAGCCACAATTTATTACAGCTTGGGGTGATGGGAGTGGTAGTTCATCAACATCTGGAGAGGCACACGTTGCCTACTTCTGCCTTAGACTAATCTCTTTTAATCACTCTCTTTTAGCCTAAGCTACCTAACAGGATGGATGTGGAATAGTCCCCTACCCATGAATGTCACCTGAGGATGGGATGGATGGATGCCCGCCCTCTTTTCATATGACATCCCATTTGATTTAATCTTTTCCTGTTCAATATCTCAGCATAAAATGACTATTTTATCTTTGCACAGATTTCTCAGATTTTCCATCCATCCATCCCAACATTCTATTTGCTTTAAGGGTTGCCAACTCTTTAGCCAGCCCAGGTAGCTTTGTCTTTTACAACACCTTGAAGTTCTTCACCTTTTGACCTCACTTTGTGTAAAACAAAAGAACTATGTATCTTTTCTTTTTCTCTTATGTAGACATGATGCCTGGCATCCTAAGGAATGGGCAGCGCACCAGGAAAACACTCCCATGCTTTGGAGACTTTTCTGAGCTCTGCAGCACACAGGCTGGGGGAACTATTTTGGCTGCTTTCTGTTTCACTCTGAAATAATCTGCACCTGAAAACACGTCCCTTTGGGTTGCACAACCCTCAGGGACGTATTTTTGGAGGGCACAGGGCATATCCAGGGAAGGCTTTTCCAGGATTCTGCCCCATCCCCAGCATCCCCGCCGTATATGCACCACACATGGCAGTGATACCCCTTGCACATGATGTCGTGTGTTCATGGGTTTGACCCGATCGCCAGAGGGCTCGCATGAGCTGGAAGGAGAGGAAGGGAAATAAAATGCACCCAGAAGCGGGAGGGATCAAAAGAAGCCAGCTGGCAAACGCTGGCTGGGAATGAACTCTGGAGGGCTCGTGTGACCTTCCTGTGGCTCCCAGCCAGGTTCTTTAAACCCGTGTGCTCAATGGTGGCTCTGCCCGTGTGACTCCATAGGCCACCTAAAATTCCTATTGACCACTAGGGACATTAGGAGTAGAGGTAGAGAATATAGGACTGCCCCCGTGCTCTCTCTTATTTCTGTCACTCTGCTCTAAATCTCTTCTGATTGGTAGACTGATATTCATGGGATACTCCCTTCTTCTGTGTTCTCTCTGCTCCTTTTTCCTTCCACCATGTGGTAGCTAGTCCAGGTCCAGGCTTCCTATCTTAGTTTTTAACTTCTTCAAATAAACATTTACTTGTTTTAGCCCTTGAACAGCTGTCTCCAAAGCTCCTCTGTGAACTCTGTTCTCATCAAACTGGGTTTCTTTGATAAATAAGGGATTGTTTCAAATTCTCACCTTCATCACTTTGGTGACCATGTGTCACTAGACAAAGTGAGCCTTCTTTCATCTATGTTAATGTCACAATGCATTTGTTAAACTTTAAGGTATCTCAACACCCCTTATTGTTTTAGCTTGATATGCAGACCTTAGAGGGTGATAATGGTTATTTCTGTGCCATAAAAAGCTACAGCTCATGTCTACATATCACGTAGCTGTTAAAGCCACAAGAGGTGACTGGGTCATTTTTTCCTTGTTAGGTAGCAACCCTACGTTCCCTGTATAGCATGAGAATAAAGCTACCTCTAGATATCAAGACAGAAAAGACACCTCTAACACACCTCCATGACCACACAAGGAGATGATACACCCAGAATGTCAGACATTTGCCAAACGTGAGTTAGTTTTCAGTTCGTTCTCTGAGGGCAAGCAGGCCTCCTTTTTGGAAGATGCATGATCTGCAAAGACTACCACTGCTACTAGTTTACTACTGCTACTGCAACTATAAACAGACCCAAGCGTATCTAGTCCAGCATCCCGTTTCCTACAGTGGCACACCAGATGCCTGTGGGAAGTCCACAGACAAGAGATGAAGGCATGTCCTCTCTCCTGCTGTTGCTCCCTGGTAACTGATATTCCGAAGCATCCTGCCTTTAACTTGGAGGTAGCCTATAGACTAGTAGCCAGTTATAATCCTGTGCTCCATGAATAAGAATATGCTATTAATATTTATATCCCACGTTGCTGCAAATGTTTATATATCGCTTTGCCACAAAAGTTCTCAAAGTGGTTTAGATAAGATACAGGGTGGGGGGGGGGATACTTCCCTTTCCAAATGGGCTCACAATCTAAAAAGAGACTTTCTGGCGGGTGACCTCTTGGGAAGCGCCGCCAGCCTTACCGGGCCTGGTTGAATGGCGGAGGGATCAGAAGACCCGGCAACAGGGAAGGGCCCACACCAGCAGCCGTCCATCTTGGGAGCGTGGGAGGCTGCCACGGAGCAGCCGCCCTGGGCCGTGCATAGAGAAGGCACCTCCTGATGACATCAGGGAGGTACCACAGGGAGAAGGATGGGGCCACGTGGGGGGTGAGGGAACAAAGGAATGGGAGACAGCTGCCTGTACTCAGCAGGGACGCAGGGTGGCGTCTGCTC
This sequence comes from Hemicordylus capensis, assembly GCF_027244095.1. NCBI lineage: Eukaryota > Metazoa > Chordata > Lepidosauria > Squamata > Cordylidae > Hemicordylus > Hemicordylus capensis. Next base: position 12,920,315 of record NC_069663.1, read on the forward strand.
AGTTTGCCAATGACTATTTAGAGCAGGGCTGCTCAACTTTGGCCCTCCTGCAGATGTTGGCCTACAACTCCCATAACCCCTGGCTATTGGCCACTGTGGCTGGGGATTATGGGACTTGTAGTCCAAAAGCAGCTGGGGGGGCCTAAGTTGAGCAGGCCTGATTTAGAGTGTGAGCTGCCAAGGCTGAGATGGCAAGGAAGGAGAGCGCAGGATTCAGTGGGAAAGCCAGAGTCAGTCAGCGTGACCCCACTCCGCCTGGAGGAGGAGGACTTGGCTGATAGCTAACCCCTCCACTCTGATCTCTGAGGCCCCGCAGCAAAGGACCAAGGCGGGACGGAACCCCATCGTGACAGAAACATGTGGTAAATATCAGCAATAACCACTGGAAGGATGCTGTGTGTGAGCGTTGGATAGGAACAGTTGCTCTCCCCCACTAAGTTTAAAATAATCACCACTTTAAAAAGTGTCTCTTTGTTGAGTGAGCAGAGGTACAGGCTCTCATATAGCCATAATATTTATATCGGATATCATAATCCGTATCATATAGTCATATAGCCATAATATTTGCACAGATCTGCAAAAACAAAAAGCAAAATATTTCATTGTAGAAGAAGAAAAAGTTTGTCAAAGTTTTTAAAAAGCATTCCTTGAATGTAATAAATAAAAATAAGTAAAAAGTAAAAATAAGTTTTTAAAGTGTTAATTCAAAGGATCAGCATGGAAATTGCCCCGGAAATTGAATGTTTGGTGCCATGAAACAGCATGCCCAATGCTTACGTTTCCACAGAGATACAGTATTAGCACAATAGCAAATTTGGCCTGTAGTGCCATCTACTGCTTTCTGCAGGGTAGCTCCACATTTGAATTTTTTATCCTTTCCAAATGTGAGACATCATCAGACTTGCTGGGAGATTTGGGACACTGAGGAAGAGTGGGAGAACAAGTTAGGGGAAAGGGCTGGTGGATTCCCTGCCAGCAAAGCTTCATGTTAATTTAAAACTATTTGGGAGAAAGATGACAACACCCTATAAACAAACAAAAGGAAAATATCTTAGCTAGATGAGCAGATTGTGCTGTGGAATCTGAATACTGAAACTCACAAGAGGACTGAAGGTCTGAAGGGTAGCTTAGGAACATAGGAACAAAGGAAGCTGCCATGTACTGGGTCAGACAATTGATCCATCAAGCTCAGTATTGTCTACACAGACTGGCAGAGGCTTCTCCATGATTACAGGCAGGAGTTTCTCTTAGCCATATCCAGGGAGAGAACTTGGAACCTTCTTCATGCAAGCATACAGATGTTATTCCCAGAGCAGCCCCATCCCCTAAGGGGGATATCTTAAAGTGCTCACATGTAGTAGCCCATTCACATGTAAACCAGGGTGGTCTCTGCTTAGCAAAGGGGACAATTCATGCTTGCTATCACAAGACCAGCTCTCCTCCCTTATAGATCAGCTTTCCTCCCTTACGGCTTCGTAATATATCTACGTAATATATTGACAAGTTCCTAGTCTTGCAGAATTTTGCCAGTAGCCTAGAACAAAAGTCCAGTTCTGCTCTTGTGTCTTCAATAGCTTCAAGAGCAGATCTGCAGAATTAAGCTTTTCATGGCATGAAGATATACATTATCAGTTGTGAATGTCTGCACATCTGTGCTGTCAAGGATATAGCTACAGAGCTGGCGGAAATGTTGAGAACCCTAGATTCCGGTTACAGCCAGACTTCCTCCTTGCAAAATGGAGAGGGAAACAGAGCATGCATTAGACAGGCCTGAATTATTTGTTGAGCAAGTCCTGCACAAAGGGAAGTGAATGATTATGGTTATGAGTACAAGCTTTGTTCAGGAAAGCTTCAGGGTTTTACCACCTGCTGTTCTAGGTGTGGTCAATTACTATTTTAATTGGAGAAACTTTGTACGGGTTTTCCCTGGTAGCGTCCTTGCATAAATTCTGTTCTTCAAATGGGGCTCTTTGGGGATAGCTTCCTGGTGACTTGTGCCCCAGGCTAATTAGTATTTACTGAATGTAAGTTAATATAAATATTCATAGCAGTATTAGTGTTTGGAAGGTACCTTCCGGATTTTCCTCCCAGAGTACCTTGAGCTTATCCTGTTCGTTAGATTCAGGGAAAGGCCAATCTTGCCCTATGCGTCACCATCCTTTCTTCTCTGATTGTTTCCCTGATCCTCCTACAGATGTTGGACTACAACTTTCATCATCCCTGACTATTGGCCACGATGGCTGGGGATGAAAGGAATTGTAGTCCAATAATAGCTGGAGGGCTGAAATTGTGCAGACAGGAGGGGCGCCAACTGATCGGGGCGGGGGGACCTGCTGGCCTGCTCTTGTGTCTTTGTTCACTTGACCAGATTTATATCCTGCCTTCCTTTAGCATAAAAGCAACAGTGAAGCTGGCTTTCAACATCATTGATTAAACAAACAAAAAACAAACAAATTATTTGAAACAAAATTTTAAAATACAGGAGGACCTCGATATTCATGGGGGTTCCATTCCATGCTACAACCATGGATATGGAAACTGTGAATCATTTAAACTGTGGGTCATTGGAGCAATGGGGAATTGGAGATTAGGTTCCCGGTCATCAGAACACCTCAAAAAAACATCAAATGGTGTGGGGGGGGGGGAATGCGGAGGGAAGCTGCCTATCATCTTAGCTGCTCCCCCTGAGTCATGCTGTACCCTCGAATGCTGCAAAATCAGCCGAAAATCCTCTTAAAGAAATGGACGCTGCTGTCAAATCAGCCAAAGTTGATTGAAAGCACTCCTGGCCATAGCTTCTAGGGATGTGCACGAAAGGTTGTTCGGCACGGCGGGGGTAGGGCTTTAAGGGCGGGGGAGAGTGTACTCACCCCCCCCGCCGCATTTCCCCCGCCGGCGCTCTCGGAATTAGAAGCCCCTCGGGACGGCAGCGTTCCTCCCTGCCGTCCCGTTGCCCCCGTCGGCCGGAAGTGGCCGGAAGTCCCGTTCGCGCGTGCGCCCATCGTAACGGGACTTCGGGCTCACGCGCGAACGGGACTTCCGGCCACTTCCGGCCGACGGGGGCAACGGGACGGCAGGGAGGAACGCTGCCGTCCCGAGGGGCTTCTAATTCCAAGAGCGCCGGCGGGGGAAATGCGGCGGGGGGGGTGAGTACACTCTCCCCCGCCCTTAAAGCCCTACCCCCGCCGGCGCCGAAACGCCGAATCGCCCCCACCACCCGAAACGTTTCGGCGGCCTTTTCAATGGCCGCCGAAATGTTTCGGGCTCAAGCCTAATAGCTTCCACCTGAGATACCAGGGTGAGGCCTGGGTCCAGGAGTACTCCCAAGCTGCATATCTGCTCCTTCTGGAGGAGTGAAATCCCATCCAGCACAGGAAGATCTAACTCATCCCTCATACAATGAGCACCTCCATCTTGCTTGGATTCAGTTTCAATTTGTTATCTCTCATCCAGCCCATTATTGCCTGAAGGCAGGCATTTACAACAACAACACAAAAATATTTATATACCACTTTTCAACAAAAGTTTACAAAGCGGTTTACATAGAGAAATAATAAATAAATAAGATGGATCTCTGTTCCCAAAGGGCTCACAATCTAAAATAAATGTAAGATAGACTCCAGCAACAGTCACTGGAGGTACTGTGCTGGGGGTAGATAGGGCCAGTTACTCTCCCCCTGCTAAATAAAGAGCATCACCATGTTAAAAAGGTGCCTCTTTGCTCAGTTAAAAGAGGCATTCATTTATTTAGGGAATGATTCATTCATGCTCATGTTCAGTCTGAAATTGACAGAACATGCAAGCAAGATCTGCTGGTGATGGTTGGAGCCTGGAATACCAAAGTTGGAAAAGGTAAGGAGGAAAATATAGTCGGCCTATTTGGCCTAGGAAGCAGAAACAAAGCAGGAAAACGACTTATTCATAAAGTAAAGTGTGCCGTCAAGTCAATTTCGATTCCAGGCGACCACAGAGCCCTGTAGTTGACTAACAAGCAGAAGGTTGCCGGTTCGAATCCCCGCTAATACTATATCAGGCAGCAGCGATATAGGAAGATGCTGAAAGGCATCATCTCATACTGCACGGGAGGAGGCAATGGTAAACCCCACCTGTATTCTACCAAAAGAAAACCACGGGGCTCTGTGGTCGCCTGGAGTCGAAATCGACTTGACGGCACACTTTACTTTATCCCTCCTCCTGCTCCAAGCCACCTTATGGCGCAGTGGGGAAGCAATCTGTCTAGAGAGCAGGAGGCTATTGGTTTGAATCCCCACTGGTGTGTTTCCCAGAATATGGGTGGGAAACTCCTATATCGGGCAGCAGCAATATAGGAAGGTGCTGAAAAGGCATTAGCTCATACTGCGCAGGAGAAGGCAATGGTAAACCACTCCTGTATTCTACCAAGAAAACCGCATGGCTCTGTGGTCGCCAGGAGTCAACACCGACTTGACGGCACAACCTTCCTCCCCGCCCTGCTTCATTTGCGCCAATGGAGTTGTGGGGGGCGGGGCAGGGTTGACATGAATTTTTTTTTTGGTAACTTCTTGGCTTCCTTGCACAAATCTGCCAGCAAGGAGAAGCACCATTCCAAAACAAAAATCTAACTTTGCCTTACATCATTCCAGTTTTGCATAAGCAAAAAGGGAATCCTGTGGCGAGCCAGGAAGGGAGAAAGACAGGAACTAGCGTGCCTCCAGAGAAATAAGTAAATAAATAGGAGGGAGGAGGCAGAGGGGAGGCGAATGCTGGCTGTGGGATTGCACAGAAGTAAATGAATCATGATTCAGTTCAGTGGGTTTCCTTTTAAGTAAGTGATTATTCTCTCTCCCTGCCCTTTGTCTTGTAATAAGTGGGATTGCACAGAAGTAAATTAAGTTTGATGGGCTTCCTCTTCAGTAAAAGTCCACGAGAAAGGGTTGGATTCAGAAATCTGCTCAGCTGCACTAGTATGAATCTCTGGCTAAAGCAGCAAATTAAAAAGGGGAATGCACAAAAGAACCCCGGTGGAAAAATAATAATAAAACCCCTCCGATCTCCTCCATTTCCCCTCCCCTTCTGTGCTGACAAACTCAAGTCATATTGGAAGCAAGAGGAGGAGGAGGGAGGTGTGGGGTTTGGGATCTGTGGGGAGGAAAGGAGGGGAAAGCCAAGATTTCTCCCTGCCTGTGTCTCTCCCCGTGGCAAGGGGGTGGAGGAAGCAAGCATGGGCGGCAGTGGGAGGGGGAAGAACTGTCCCTACTTCAACATGCTGCAACGCATACACTCTTGTTGCAAGCCTCCCTACCATGGAAAAATACAGCTACTTTCTTGCAATGCTATTACGACGTTATAGGGCCATAACGCATCATTAAAATCCGAAACAAGGCATCAGAAATATGGACGGCACCCTGCTGACAGCGCAGCGAGCACGATGTCAAAACACTGGCAATACGGAGGGGCGCTTATGGGATACGTGGCAGCGTGTAATCTGAAAAACTCCCAGGAGGGACTTAGATGGATATTAGGGGAGTAACAGTAGAAGAGAAGGCATGCCCTCACCTCTTTCCTGTGGGCCTTCCAGAAGCATCTGGTGGGCCACTGTATGAAACAGGATACTGGACTAGAGAGATCTTGGGCCTGATTCAGCAAGGCTTTTCTTATGTTCATGCTTTTGCTTGCATCTCTGCAAGTATGAAGTACTACTACTACTACTACTACTACTACTTATATACCGCTTTTCAATAGAAGATTCCAAATTCTAGAGTTGCCAGCCCTCCAGGAATCATCATCAGTCTCCATAGCCCCATTCAGACATTACGCCGTATGTATCTGTACACATGTCTGTACACTTGTACATGCTTTTGTGTTCCTGCGTTAATGTTAAAAGCAAACCTGCGTACAGGCCCCTCAAATGCATGGCACAGATACGAAGTGCAGTGGTGTAGTTGCATTCAACTTAACATGTGAATAGCTGTACCTCTGTACACTGTACACTTGAATGTAATGTGTGAATAAGGCTGGTGACTCTTGAAAGCAATCCTGGATATTTTAATGACCTGATATTGTGCAAAATTATTGGAAAACATATGAGGAGTGGGAATCTCGAAGAAATCTCCAGTTAGACTTGGCAACCCCAGTTGTTGCTTTTTTTTTTTTTATTATTATTATTATTATTATTATTATTATTATTATTATTATTATTTTATTTTAATATGAAAGCTGAAAATTCAAGGAAGGGGCCTGGAATGGATCTGAGGTAGGGTTGGCATCATTCTATTGTCGGAATAAGGGACTTGGAGCGGGGGGATATGTGGGGATAATCAGGGCCTGAATGCTGTATGTGTTTTGACCACTTTCAACTTAAACTAGTTAGATTGCTTCTCCTCTGCTTATTGATAAAAAAATGGTTGGCTGAGCTGGCACACATAATTTATGACATAATTTTGTTATTTAGAAAGAAAAATGTTGTTAGCTAACAATAATAGGTTTAGGTTTCACACATGAGCAGTATCTAGTTATCATCACTTGCATGATTTTCATGACCCTGATATCTGGAGAATGGTAAGTTAGCCAGTCATTAATGTTAATGTAGGACTGTTAATGCAGGTCTGTTGGCAAGCCTAGGAGCCCGCCAGAACTACAGAGTACTCTGATAGGGAAGGAGAAGGGAAAGGAGTTGAAGCTCGTGAAAGGACTTGGAGCTTTATTTCATTATTAGTGAAAATAACTGGTTTGATCTAAGCCATAGGTTCTTCCCATTAGCTGAAAATAAGGGACAAATGGTGTCCTGTAAAGGACAGACAATTTTGGACTCAAATAAGGAACATCGCTGCTAATAAGGGACTGTTAGTAACCGTAAAAGACGAGCCTCCCGCTCCCTCTTCCCAGAAAAAAGATGGCAATGCTTGCCTCCTAAAGGAGCCTCCCTTTATTTCCACACACTTCCTCAACCAATCATGTTGCAACTGTCTCTCTGCCACAGAGAAGGAGAGCAGTGAGGAAATGCAAGAGGAGGCTCCGCCCTCAGAGAAGGTTTCACTGTCCCCATTGGCTGGCTATGTTTCTGCAAAAAGGGGGTGTCCGTGCCTGTTTGACAGGCTGGAGCAAAAGAGAAGGAGAGGAGAGAAGAGAGGCTGGTGCTGTCTGGAGAGATGGAGAAGCATTGCTGTTTAGTTCTCCTTTGTTCCTGGAGCTTTGCTTTAGGTAAGTTTCTGTTGAGGGATGCCTAACAAAGCATGTTTGGTAGTCAAAACTCTTGTGGCCACAGGGTTTTCGTTCCTAGGTGCAAATTCTACTCCAGAGTAAGCCAGTCACCAGCATGGTTACTCTTGATAGGAAGCTGCTGTCTACTGAGTCAGATCGTTGGTCTGAGTCAGATCATTGGAGAGGAGAGCTGGTCTTGTGGTAGCAAGCATGACTTGTCCCCATAGCTAAGCAGGGTCTGCCCTGGTTGCATTTGAATGAGAGACTAGAAGTGCAAGCACTGTAAGATATTCCCCTCAGGGGATGAAGCCGCTCTGGGAAGAGCAGGAGGTTCCAAGTTCCCTCCCTGGCTTCTCCAAGATAGGGCTGAGAGAGATTCCTGCCTGCAACCTTGGAGAAGCTGCTGCCAGTCTGTGAAGATGATACTGAGCTAGATAGACCAATGGGCTGACTCAGTATATGGCAGTTTCCTATGTTCCTATGTCCATCTAGCTCAGTATTGTCTGCACTGCCTGGCAGTGGTTTCTCCAAGGTTTCGGCAGAAATTTCTCCCAGCCCTAAGACATTCTGTACTCAAAGCAGATACTCTGCCACTGAACTACAGCCCCATCCCTTAACGTGCAAATATATCCAATCATAATCCTATATGTAATTAGAATTGCCAACTGACCAGAAAAAGCAACTCTAGCCTGCTCCTGTGCCATTTAACACTAGCTTGATTTGCAGAAATTGACTGATGAAGCTTTCCACCACATGGAGATAAACACAATCACTGGTTAATGTCTGTGGATCAAGCTGCTCTTAAAGATAAGGAGCAAAGGCCTGTAAAGAAGTTGGTAATCCTGCATGATGTAACCTTGTTCTCTGATGTCTTATGTTCCAGTACTAGTCATAAGACAGGACTAGTCTGAAACTTTATAATGTTTGTTTCTTCTATATAGGCATTGTTGTGTAACACTTTGTGTGTTTGTGTGTGATGATCACAAATGCAACAGTTCACACTCATGTAGGATCACTGCATGTTGAGCCTAATTCCTATACAGAGACAAAGTGCCTGAGAAGGGGGTTGGTCTAGAAGACCTCCAAGGTCCCTTCCAAGCCTAAAATGCTGTTATTCTAACTAGTGGCAGGATATAGTTCAGGGCAAGATTTGCTGGAAAACAGCAAGAGAGTGCTGTGTCAGGTCATTATTGTGATGGTGTGGGAGGAAGCTTGTCAGGGGTGTGTGTGCATGATCAGTATGAATCTGTGCTATGCTTAAATAACTGGAAGAATCAGTTTTTTCACATTCTTCTGCTTTTACCTTTCCTCCATTTTCCTCCTTTTTCCTCTGTTGTCTCCCTTTGATCAATATCTAGATTGTAAGCCTCTTGAGGGCAGTTAACTCTTCTCTTTAAAGCACCATGTACATGGAAGGTGCTATATAAATAACAACACATTTTCTGGAATGTAGATGTACCAACCTTTGCTCCCTGATGTTGTAAGATGTACAGAAATCTTACAGATATAGCATCATTTGTCAGTACAAGGGTAGTAACAGGAGACGCTGCAGCTATTGAACTTATGTCTTCAAGGCACAAGAATCCAGCTGGTCACTCATTGCTGGCAAACATGAAGCAAGTCTGCCGTGGTGCTATTTTGGTCTGCCATGCTGCTTTAATTGCCCCGAGATTCAAAATTTGCTAAACTCTGTGGTTTTCATCTGGTAAACAGCAATAGTCTGCTTCGTGATTCTTTCTGAAACATTTTAGAAATGATTATATATAATGTAGCCACTGTGGCTGCAATTTGAAGGTGGGGGATGCTTCTTGACTCTTTCCCCTTCTGCTGAATAAGGCCCCCCCACCTGATTTTCCCCACACTATCAGGGGTGGACAAACTTGGCCCTCCAGCTGTTGTTGAACTACAACTCTCATCATCCCTAGTTTAATTCAATTTTTAATTGTACTACTTAAGCTTTTTTTAAAAAAGTTTAAATCTGCTGTACAATTTGATTAGACTCCTTATTTTTAGTTTTTTGCTTAGGTTTGATGTCCGAAGCAAGTGCTTGTTTTTACAGTTTCTGGACTGAAATACTGGAATAAACTAATGCCATTTTAAAAGGGCTTCCCCTTCCCCCACAAGGTAAAATGTGGGCAGTGATTTTCCCAAAGCATTTGTTCTCGGTATTCAAAGACAAACTGAAATGCATAGGCGCGTCTTGGAAGCCTCTGCCATGGGGCCATCGTTGCAAAGCATTCTTGGAGAAACTGCTATGTAAGTGAGGGAATAAAGAAAATAGATGGGTCATTTTCTTCATGAGATTTAAATCCTGCCTTTGGCACATGCAGTACACTTTCAAGGTGGCTCAGAATACTAGTTCTGAAGTGGCCTCCAGAGTTCAACTCCCACACATGCAGGTGGCTCCAGAGCCATGTTTTAGGTAGGATGCCTGGAAATTGCTAGGTGAGTTTGACTACATTCCCTAAAGGCTGTGAGTTCAAAGCGCACTTATAATGAGCTTTGTATCTCTGCTCCATCTACAGCTACAGGGAAGTGAGCTTGGGCTGGCAAAGGCTGCTAGATGTATTGCTGGCTGCCTCACCCTTGTGCATCACAAGCCACAAAAACTGGTGCCATGTACCCCAAGCTTGCATAACTTAGACCTGGGTGGCGTCACCCATGCCTTGGTAATGCCTTGGTAACTTCCAGTTTAGCAAGCATGAATTGTCCCCTTTGCTAAGAAGGGTCCACCTGGGTTTGAGTGAGCACTGCAAGATATTCTCCTTAGGGGATGGAGAAGAAGCACCTGCCTGCTTGCATACAAAGGTTCCCAGTTCCCTCCCTGGCGGCATCTCCAAGATAGGGCTGAGAGAGACTCTTGCCTGAAACCCTGGAGAGGCCTCTGTCAGTCTGTGCAGACAATACTGAGTGAGATGGACCAGTGGTCTGACTCAGTACAAGGCAGCTAGCTTCCTATCTTCCTATGACTATAGCAGTACTTTCTATTTGGGGCTGCCTCACATACAGTAGGAGGTCTGTTATGAGAGTGTGCTTGCTCTCAGGTCCAGATCACAGGTTGGGGACCTGGGATCAGATCAATCCCGAAGAGCGACTCTGGTGGCCATGGGGGGGTCTTGCCTCCCTGCTGGCACCATAGCAATCTGCCGCCTGAACCAGTTGCCTCCATTTCACATATGAACTCAGGAAACTGTGGATTGACAGGAAATTGTGAACTTGCCAAAGGTAGAACAAGCCAGGATATCAAACCATGGATTGAGCCTGGCTGGATATCCTGGCTTGTTCTTATTCTGGCTGGTTAACAAACTGCAGTTCCATGTGTTTGGCTGTAATGAGGTAAAAGGTAAAGTGTGCCGTCGAGTCTTTTTCAACTCCTGGCGCCCACAGAGCCCTGTGGTTGTCTTTGGTAGAATACAGGAGGGGTTGACCATTGCCTTCTCCTGCACAGTATGAGATGATGCCTTTCAGCATCTTCCTAGATCGCTGCTGCCCAATATAGGTGTTTCCCATAGTCTGGGAAACCTACTAGTGGGGATTTGAACCAGCAACCTTTGGCTTGATAGTCAAGTCATTTCCCCACTGTAAATGCCTGATATTCACTTCCTGGCATGCAGGAGAGGGGAGCACATGAGCCCACAACTCCCTTAGGAGTGCTTAAGTAGCACTAAACCATGGGTTAGCATTATATCTGAAGCAAGCCTCAGTCACTGCTGCCTGAGGTGGTTACGTGTGCTAGCATTTCCCCATACACTACGCCCACAGTACAGCACTCATGAAAGGAATTTTTCATGCATACAGTGTGTGCTAACAGTTATGTAACAATTGCATAAAATGAATGACCTGATATCTCCAGTGATAGAATTTTGGGGTGTATGGAAGACTTCCTGGGCTTTCATCACTCGCTACAAAATTTGCTTAATTAAACTGCAAGCAAGTACACATATATATTAAAGGGAGGCAATTATAATATGTAACATCACCCAATACCAGTTGTTTCTGCGCTGAAGTTATGGTCTCACCACAGGCATTCTCAATCTTGGGTCCCTAGATGTTGTTAGATTACAACTCCCAGCATCCCCATTTATATCCCGCTCTTCCTCCAAAAAGCCCACACCAGATTCCCTTTTACAAGCATCCTGAACCGGTTCAACTCATTTCTACTGCACAAACCAAACCACTGGCTGGTTCTAACAAACCAGTTTGTGGACCAGCGGTTCAATTCGAATCTGAATTGCACAGAATGGTTCCGTGCACACCCCTATGCATGGTATAGAGAGAGTGGATAGAGAGAAATTATGCATGGTGTGGAGAGACAACACTAGAACTAGGGGTTCTCGGGGTTCTCACACAACACTAGATAGAACTAGGGGGGCATCCCATGAAACTGTGCAATGAAATGTAGGACCGACAAAAGGAAGTACTTCTTCACACAACTGGTATCGGGTGATGTGCGGCCCCTTCAGGAATTAAACTCCCAACACCCGAGCGGAGCCTCAAGGCTCCGTTCGGGCACCAGACCCCGCCCCCGTGTCTGACGTCAGAGAGTTGCCAGAACCTAAGGGGTATACTTGTGGGTCAAATGGGCCGTAAGCCAGAATTTGGCTTTTTAAAAGCCAAATCTGGCCACCTAGATGTCACAGACCACCGGAGGTCCTGCTCCGCCGCTGAATGGCACGACTTTTTGCCAGCATGGTGTAGTGGTTAGAGTGCCGGACTAGGTCCAGGGAGACCCGAGTTCAAATCCCCATTCAGCCATGATACTAGCTGGGTGACTCTGGGCCAGTCACTTCTCTCTCAGCCTAACCTACTTCACAGGGTTGTTGTGAAAGAGTGTGTAGTACACCGCTCTGGGCTCCTTGGAGGAAAAGCAGGATATAAATGTAGTAGTAGTAGTAGTAGTAATAATAATAATATCAACAGACCTATAATTGATTTGCAGCTGCCTTACTCAGAGTCAGACCACTGATCCATCTAGCTCAGTATTGTCTACAGTGACTGACAGGGGCTCTCCATGGTTTCAAGCAGGAATCTTTCCCAGCCCTCCTTGGAGATTATTTTATTTTATATTTGTGCACAGCCCCAAATTTACATCTGGACAGTTTACAACCTAAAACAAAAGTTAAAACCTAGGAACACAGGAAGCTGTCATATACTGAGTCAGACCATAGGTCAGCATTGTCTTCACAGACTGGCAGTGGCTTCTCCAAGGTTGCAGGCAGGGATCTCTCTCAGCCCTATCTTGGAGAAGCCAGGGCGGGAACTTGGAAACTTCTGCTCTTCCCAGGGCGGCTTCATCCCCCGAGGGGAATATCTTCCAGTGCTTACACATCAAGTCTCCCTTTCATATGCCACCAGGGTGGATCCTGCTTAGCTAAGGGGACAAATCATGCTTACTACCACCAGACCAGCTCTCCTCTTTTAATTTAAAACCACAATTCTAGTTAAAAAGGTTGGGTGAATAAATGTGTCCTTTGAAGACTTTTTAAAAGCTTTCGGAGACAGGGAGGTTCTTATTTCAGCAGGGAGCACATTCCAGAGTCTCGGGGCACCATCCCTGAGTAGCCACCAGAAGAGCTGGTGGCAACTGCCGATGGAGCCCTCCTGATGATCTCAATGGGTGATGGGTCTCATAGTGAAGAAGACTGTGGGGAACCTGGAGTGGGTTTCCAGCCCTGAACCTCCCCCAGGTTCATTTAAAAATCCTTAAGTAGAGCTGCCACTAATTATTATTAGATTTCTATACCGCCCTTCCAAAAATGGCTCAGGGCGGTTTACAAAGAGAAATAACAAATAAGATGGCTCCCTGTCCCCAAAGGGCTCACATTCTAAAAAGAAACATAAGACACACACCAGCAACAGTCACTGGAAGTACTGTCCTGGGGGTGGATAGGGCCAGTTACTCTCCCCCTGCTAAATAAAGAGAATCACCACGGTAAAAGGTGCCTCTTTGCCCTTGTTGTTGGCCAATAGCATAGGAACACAGGAAGCTGCCATATACTGAGTCAGACCATTGGTCCATCTAGCTCAGTATTGTCTACCCAGACTGGCAGCGGCTTCTCCAAGGTTGCAGGCAGGGGTCTTTCCCAGCCCTATCTTGGCAATGCTAGGGAGGGAACTGGGAACCTTATTCATGCAAGCATGTAGGTGCTCTTCTCAGAGCAGCTGGAGAGCTGTTCTAACCATTACACCATACTGGCTCTCATATCAGTTCGAATCCTGTTCCAGTCTCCAGATACTGTTGTTCCAATCTCCAGATTTTGTTGGTCTACAACTCTCTTTATCTCCTGCCACAATAGCTTTGGCCATTATGACTGGGGATGAATGGAGTTGTAGTGCAACAACATCTGGGGAACTTGTGGTCTTTGCAGTTGATGAGAGTCTGTGCTGTTTGCCCAAGATATAATATTGATGTCTTGGACTTCTTTCCTCTGCCATCAGATTGTGGCTATAATCTTGGGAACACTTATCTGGCCGTTAGTCCCTTTGAGCACAGTGTGACTTGTTTCTGAGTGAACATGGATAGGATTGTGCTGCAAAATGCTGAATTAATTGGTGGCTAATTAAACCTGCACAATGTGCAGCCTCTAAAGTCAAATATAGTGGCAGCATATAGTGACCCACCAGACTGGATAAGCCTCCTGTTTTTGCAGCTGGCCAGAGTAGCATAAACAAGAAGATTGTCAAGCACTTGGACACCAATAACGTGTAGACTGTGTCTGAGAACTGTGGGGAGGAGGGCTGGTCTTGTTCTAGCAAGTAGGACTTGTCCCTTCTGCCTTTGGAGGGGTGACTGACTACATGTGAGTTCTGTAAGATAGGAGATGAGGCTGTAGCCCAGTGGAAGAGCAGCCTGCATGAAACCTCAGAGAGCTGCTGCCAGTCAGTTTAGACCAGGCCTGCTCAACTTAGGCCCTCCAGCTGTTTTTGGACTACAATTCCCAGAATCCCCAGCCACACTGGCCAATAGCCAGGGATTATGGGAGTTGTGGGCCAACATCTGCAGGATGGCCGAAGTTGAGCAGGCCTGGTTTAGACCATACTTAGCTAGGTGGGCCGGTGGCCTGACTTGGTATAAGACAGCTTCCTGTGTTCCTATGATGGGCTACCAGTTGTACAGACTGAACAAAGAGGCAGGGGATACAATCAGTCTTTACTGATACGGTCATAGGCCAGCAAACTGCAAATTTGTTTGCAATTGTACTTTTATTATTCTACAGTGAATGTTCTACAACCTGCTTATTTACTGATCATGCTGACCAAAGGCCCACGTCTCATAACCCTGCCTGTTTACAGACCACAGCCGAAACTGGAAGAAGCTGGGCATGAGTGTATATGTTCCTTAAAAGTAGGCAAGATCCTCAAGTGGGAAGTGCCAGAGGAAACCAAAATATGGTGACATCTGTGGCCTCAGACCCAGAAAATAAAATGGAGAGAGCTGAAAATTGGAACAGCTGAACTGCATTGGCTGTTCCCATACTAGCCTAATATTTTCACCAGCAAGGAAATGTATCTGCTGTTGTGTTTCACAACCCTGCTGTTGTGATGGGTAGTAGCAATAGGGAACTGTTGCATACTACTGCCTTCCTGGGGATAAGGCAGAATGAAAGAAAGAGGGCTTTTCCTTCTATATTCTCTTTTTATTGGAAAAATATACAAAAGAAAAACTCTAAATCTTTGGCAGAGTGATGGGAGGAGAGCTGATCTATGGAAGGAGAGCTGATCCTGTGGTAGCAAACATGACGTGTTCCCTTTTCTAAGCAGGGTCTGCCCTGATTAGCATCTGAGTGGGAGGCTAGAAGTGTGAGTGCATCCCTTAGGGGATGGAGCTGCTCTGGGAAGAGCATAAGGTTTCAAGTTCCCTCCTGCTGGCATCTCCAAGACAGGGCTGAGAGAGACTCTTGCCTGCAACCTTGGAGAAGCCGCTGCCAGACAGTACTGAGCTAGATAGATCAATGGTCTAACTCAGTATAAGGCAGCTTCCTATGTTCCTATGATGCCAAGGCACATGATTTCAATGTAACCGATGCAACTCTTTCTGAAGAGCATCTGGAAAACGTTGAAAAACAGTGCAAAGCATGCAGATGTGTTTCAAAGCAAGTTATAGTCCATTTTGAAACAGTCAAAAAGTAAAAATCCCTCTGTCCCAAATTCTCCAATCCCTGGAGAACAGAAATAGATGCCATTTTCAAAGCCTCTGTTGTCTTGTAGTGTTCTCTTAGCTCTCTGTGTAGCTGTGTGACTTTCTGTGGATTTCTGTGTATTCCCCCAAACACGGTCTGGCAAATATACAACCCCCCCACTCCCACCCCTTGTTAATAGGGTTTACTAAGTCAGGTGCTGATGAGTTCACCTTGTTTGGACTTGGGCCTCTAATTTGAATGCCAGAAAACAGCTTAATGTCCAGGAGACTTCCCAGAGAGCATGCTTTACCGTAGGCTGACTGCGAGTTCAAAGTTACCCCCAAAATACCGATGCAAAAAGTGGATTTTTTTTTTTTTTTACTCTAACAAGAAGTGCTCCCCAATATCTCACAGGGACTTCGGGATAAATCTGGCCGATATGTGAACACACACACCCTCCATACTGGAGGAGTTGCAAACTAAAAGCCGGGTGTGAAAAACTTCCAGGAGAGAGAACACCAGAACACCTGCAAGCAGAAGAAATTCTTGCTCTGTCATTATGAAAAGGGATATGGCCAAAATGGATGTTGGAATGACTCCAGAAATCAGATCTATATGTCACAGTAGCAATAGGGAACCAGAAACGGGGATCAGAGCAGCTGGGGAAACCCAGTATGCAGGGAGAATGCTGACACAGTCTGCCTTGGAGCATGTTGCCTTCTGAAGCTTTCTGCTCTAAATTAGAGGCTGCCTTATGAAATGAAACAAAATGGCCTAACCACCAAAATGCTTCAGCCCTAGCTGGAAGCCAGGAACAACCAGGACTTCTTGTTCTGCACTGGCGCCTCCTCTCTGGGCTTTGCATCGGGTGGCAAAAGAGTGGGGGCAGGGGATAGGATGTACCAGGGCCTGCTCTTCCAGGTGGCAGCTCGTCTCCTTCCGCACCAGGTCGCTGTGTTCAAACTTGCAAATTTGAGCGACTTATTCCTCCTGCAGAAAATGCTGACACCAAGGAAAGGACGAGCCCCTTTTTAAGGGTGTGTTGGCTTCACGCTGCCTGTTATCCAACAATCCTTTCAAATCAGGTTTGCTTAATGACAAGGGCTAGTGCTGTATGTGGGAAGATTAATAGGTGCTCCTTGGGAAGATTGACAGTGCTGCTTTTCGGGTAGGTTTATTGGACCCGTGCTGTCTCTTGAATTTAGTCCCTGTGTGCCAAATTCTGTTTTTTCTAATCCTCGATGCCAGGTGTTCTCAAACAGCTCCAAGTGGAGCTGTAGTTCAATGGGAGAGCATCTGCCCTGAGTGCAGAATGTGGTCCCAGGTTCAATCCCTGGCAGCATCTCCAAGCAGGGCTAGGATGGAAATAGTCCTGCCTGAAACTTTGGAGAGCCGCTGCCAGTCAGTGTACACAGTGCTGAGCTAGATGGACCAATGGTCTGACTTGGTGTAAGGCGGTTTCCTATTTTGGGAATGGGGTAGAGCATCTACTTTGCTTAGCACTGAGATGCTCAGTGGTAGAACATCTACTTTGCATGCAGAAGGTCCCAGGTTCAATCCCTAGAAACATCTTCAAGTAGAGCTGAGAAAGACTCCCATCTGTAACCCTGGAAAGTCACTGTCAGTGCAGATCAGAGGTTGGATAGTGCCACCACTTGAAACATTTGAATCAGGGCTTACGATTGTGCAGCTTTGGCCCTTCAGATGTTGTTGGACTACAGCTCCCATCTTCCCCAGCCCCAGTGGCCAATAGTTAGGGGTTTTGAGAGTTGTAGTCTGCAGGAGAGCCAAAGTTGTGCACACCTGCCTTAAATGGATTTCAGGCTGTCCGTGTGTAACATCTGAGTCATATCTGGATCTGTGGGCTGTAACTGGAGTGCCTGTGCTAGAATTCATGGTGTAGAATGGATGTTGGCTGATGGAAATTCCCATGATACAAAGCAAGGAATTATTGGACTAATTCCCAGTATTAAGTTCAAATCTGGCAATGAAAGCTAGTTCTAGTCTTTATTAAATGTATCCACATGCTGAAGGCGGCCCATAGGTTAACACTGCAAGCTTTGTTTTTCTTATTTCAGGAAGCGCCTGTAATGCATCAAGCACAATCCCTGATTTTGGAGTTCTCTACCATGTCAAAGGTAAGCTGTGTTGGGTGTTTTTTCCAAAAAGTCTGACTCTCTTTTGGTGGCATCTGAACCACCAACCTCTGTTGGGCTGCTGGAGTTGTCAACTTCAGCCTGACTTGTTCTACCCAGATTCAGCCTAGGTAACCAATCTCGGGCTGAAGTTGATAAGTCCAGCTGCCAACAGGAGGTTGGGAGGTATGCATAACATGCCCGCCGAAAGCACATACTTGCTGGGAACTTCTGGTTCCCAGCATCCTGACTCCACAATAGTCATGTGGACCTGCCCTCAGGGTAACTAGTGTTAGGAATTCCAGCATTCACTCAATTTCAATGGAGAGGTAATTATCATTGGGGAAATTATGATGCTATACTAGTAGGGAATTTGTATTTATTTATTTACGGTCTTTGACCAAATAATACAAAACATTTACAATTACAAAAAAGAAGACAAAGCATATTCAGTAAATTCGGAACATTAAATAAAAACCAATTGATCACTTAAAATGGAGTCCATGTACATATTAGTAGGGAATATTTTATGCTTGATATTAATTTCTCATCTGTGTATGTCTCGTCGTAAACCTACTTGCATTAAGAACTCCATTTAGGCCCTCGAAACACAACTTAGAGACCATAAGGGAGGAGAATTGGTCTTGTGGTAGTAAGCATGAATTGTCCCTGTTGCTAAGCAGGGCATGCCCTGGTTTGCATTTGAGTGGGAAACTACATGTGAGCACTGTAATCTATTCCCCTTAGGGGATGGGGCTACTCTTGGAACAGCATCAAGTTATCTCCCTGGCATCTCCAAGACAGGGCTAAGAGAGACTCCTGCCTGTAACCTTGGAAAAGCCACTGCCAATGGTCTGACGACTGAGTCCGGCAGCTTTCTATGTTCCTATATTTGGCATCTTCCCCTTAGCTGGATCATAAGAGTGAGGAGTTCTATGCACACTATCCTCTTTCTCTCGCTGATGCAGAAAAAAGTGTATAGGCGCTAGGTGGCCAGATTTGGCTTTAAAAAAGCCAAATTCTGGCTTACAGCCCATTTGACTCACAAGTATACCCCTTAGGTTCTGGCAACCATAGGGCAGGAGGTTCAGCTTAGTCTCTCCCCATTCATTCCTAACAAGTGGATTTCTCACTCCTAATCTATCCCTCCAGGAACATAGTTACCTCATGGTGATATTTAATACATGAACATGATCACCATCCCTTGATTCAGCTAATTTAAGATATTGTGCTAGAAGTGGTGGTCTTAAATTTAGGCAACTAAGAGGAGCCATAAGGAACAGGATCCTTCATAAGAACATAGGTCTTCACCTAGCGTCTAAAAGAACCTTTTGTTCACTCAGGCTTTTTAAAATTGATTTTGTTTTTAAAATGTCCTGTATTGTGTTTTTTGTCATGTTTTATGTGTTTTTTGTTGGATGTTTTTTAAATGTGAGCCCCCCAGAGAACAATTTTGTTATGGGGCAGCTAACAAATAAAGTTTACTAGCTTAACCCACGCAGCAGAACATCTGCTTGCTAGTACTTGATTGCTCCCTTCACCCCCTGCCACAGCCCCCCTCACCTCAGAGATCTCTCCACCTTCACCTGAGCCACACTCCTCCTCTTCCATTCCATTGCTTCCATCCCCTTCACCCTTCTTGGTCACTCCTCCTTCCCTTTACTCCATCCCCCTCACTCCTCTTGGTCACAGCTGTAGCACTGCTGGCGCCTATCCCTAGAGACCTCCCCACCCACCCTCACCCGAGCCCGCATATAGAATTTCCACTGCCCAATCACCATGCATGGTGCTCACGAACTCTTGCGAGAGCTGCCACACACAGGATTAGCCACGGGTATGCCTTAGATTATATAGATAGATAGATAGATAGATAGATATAAAAATATAAAATTATTATTATTATTATTACGCTGATTGCCAGCAGTTCTCCAAGCCGTACCTGAAGATGCTGCCAGGGATTGAACCAGAGACCTTGGAGCTTTTCAGATTAAACCCTACAACAATGTCACTATGGATCTGCTAAATGTGCTTCCATACTTTCTGTGTTCCGACACCGCAGTCCCTGCACTGACAGCAAGGTGTCGTTCATAGCTGCACTTTCCCATTGTACGGGTTTGAGGTTCTGGGGGTCGTTTTCAACATGATCCTGCCAAGTCAAAGCATTTTACCCCTGTTGTAGGGGAACGCACCCTTCTGCATGCAAAACAAATGCTGTTCCGCTCAGCTATGGTCCTTACCTAACTTAACAAGGAGAGAAACCTACTTTTTGTAATTGAAAAGAGGAACAACAGTGAAGACGGGTCAAAAAACAAACAAGCACAAACAGCTTCTGCACATTCACACCTCACAACAACCACACAGCCCCACCCATCAACCAAGCAATGGAACCAGGACACTCCTTCCTAGGAGTAACTGTGGGAATGTAGGTATGTTCCGCTCTGGGCTTCCCAGCGGCAATGGGTTGGCCACTGTGAGAAGCAGAGTGCTGGACTAGATGGTCCTTTGGTCTGCTCTTAGGAAAACCAGGGAGAAGGTTGAACCCCCAAGGAACTCCCAGTTCACACACGTGTGTGCATAGGAGCTTTGGAAGCTGCCTTACACTGAACTAACTCATTGCTCCACTTAGCTCAGTATCGCTGCATTGATTGGCAGCGGCTCTCTGAAGTTTCAGGCCGGAGTCTCTCTCCCAGCCCTACTTGAAGATGCTGCCAGGGATTGAACCTGGGACCTTCTGCATGCAAGCATGCAAATGCCCTTTCCCTGAGCAATGGCCTCGTTCCCTAAGGGGATCTTACAGTGCTCACATGCAGTCACATGTAGTGCACCCTTCTTCGCAAAGGGTGAAACTCATGCTCACTGCCACAAGACAGTTCACCTCCCCAGCAGCGATGTGAATTCCTGCATGCAGAAAGCATTGTGTGAATCAACTCTCACTGTGACTACACTTTCCATTTTTTTAGAATCCCCGATGCACATTTGATCTCCACCTCCCCAAATTTGGTGAAATGATCCCATCTTGCAGCTCTCCCCAGAGTTGTTCATTTACATGGTAGCCATCTCATCGGCACAGAGTGAGGGGTGTGTTGCAAGGATAAAGGCCATACCTGTCAAAGCAACAGGATACATGCCAGCCATTCTAATGAAGGATGCTTCATGTACCTGAAGAGGCTGGTGTCTGCTTTATTTAGTTCTCAGTTTATACCCCACCTTTTACCCGCAAGGCAACAAACTAGAGTGAAACATAGAGAACTGCATATGAAATTCCACAATAATGCAACAACAACAACAACAACCCAGAGATAAATCAAGAATGTGGCATTAGTGCTTAACATTTCACAGATGCCACCCTCTAATCAGACATTGAGGCCATTCACACAATCAAAAA
Source organism: Hemicordylus capensis (assembly GCF_027244095.1). Classification (NCBI taxonomy): domain Eukaryota; kingdom Metazoa; phylum Chordata; class Lepidosauria; order Squamata; family Cordylidae; genus Hemicordylus; species Hemicordylus capensis. The sequence continues at coordinate 12,941,134 of NC_069663.1, forward strand.
TTGTGTTCTACCCAGGTTTGGGAGCTGTGTCTGCTCCCAACTTTTGGTTGTGTGGGAGCAAGGTAGGAGGAAAACCTGGGTAGCTTTTCCTCCTATCTTGCCTCCACGCAATGAGCTTCTTCTCATGAGCAAGTGAGAAGGGCTCTAGAGTGGGCTGCAGGGAAGGCAGGTTATACTTATCTTCCCTGCAGACAACCACTCTTCCTGTGCTGGGTGCGCTCCCCACATGCCCAGATGATTCCCCATGTGCCCAGGCAGGGTAGGGGGCCAGGATGTGTTGTCCTGGCTCCCAGAAATACCATGATGAACTGTGTGAGTGTACAGGCTGTGTGGAGAGCCTCATTAACTTCTTCCCAGGTTTTCCTCCTACCTTGCTCCCATACAACCAAAAATTGGGAGCACATATAGCTCCCGAACCCAGGTAGAACACAGTTTTTTTTATTGTGTGAATGATCTCCATGTCTTGTCTTTGTGGGTTGGAAAACAAAACTGTTTCCAGCATCTTTCAGTCCTTGTTTTGAGCTGAGCTACTGCTGCAACACTGTTGATGGAAAGTCTATTCCTGTGTTTAGAGATACCAATTTTACTTTTGAAATATTCTTGTGCAAATGCAGACACCTGATAAAATCTTAGAATCTTAAGAGCCTTGGAAGGGACCTTGGAGGTCTTCTAGTGCAACCCCCCACCAGCTTGGAAGAGGAAACTACTACATCATCCCTGGCAGGTGGCCATCCAGCCCATTTGACAGGCTTCCGCTGAATGTTGATAATTAGCTCTTCAAATTCTTCCAATCCTTCCACACCCTTTTAGTTTGAAAAAAGAGTTGTCTACATGGAGACATGATAGAGGTGTATAAAATTATGCATGGAGTAGAGAGAGTGGATAGAGAGATGTTGTGCTCCCTCTCTCACAACACTAGAACCAGGGGTCATCCCATGAGGCTGATTGCCAGGAAATTTAGGACCAACAAAAGGCACTACCTTTTCACACAGCACATAATTAATCAGTTGAATTCCACCACCAGCTTGGTTGGCTTAAAAGGGGCGTAGACAGATTCATGGAGGGGAGGTCTATCAATGGCTACTAGTCTGAGGCCACCTCCAGGCTCAGAGGCAGGATGCCTCTGAATACCAGATGTAGAGCGCTTTCCAGATTAGCCACTCAAACTGCGGCAAAATGCTTCAGTTCAGGCAAATCGCATTCAAAACGTAAATAGCAAGTGCCCAGCAGAGGGAGCAGTCTCGCGAAAACAAACAACCCGCAAAAACAGCAACTTTTAAATACTGGATATACAACATTATAGCACTATATCACAGTGATTTAATTTAAAACAAAGGCATTGGAAATATGAACGGCACTCTGCTGTCAGCGTAGGGACTGCAGTTTCACAGCACAGGAAGTGTGGAAGCACACTTAGGAGATCTGTTGTGACCCCGTTGCAGGGTCTAATCTGGAAAGCGCCCAGGGGATCAACAGCAGGAGAGAGGGCATGTCTTCATCTCTTGCTTGTGGGCTTCCCAGAGGCATCTGGTGGGCCACTGTGGGAAACAGGATGCTGGACTTGATAGGCCTTGGGCCTTATCCAGCAGGGGAGTTCTTATGTTCTTATGCCACCCAACTATTCTTCAGTTGGCATTGACTTGCCATGGCATACTAAAATCTCATTCCCTCCATTTATTCACAACTAGTTGTCCTTAGACAAGCCTCTGTCTCTTCTGTCCTCCATACTTTGTTTGCAATATTGGGGTGACTATGGTCTACCTTACATTGTTGTTTTTAATCTTATTGAGATAATAAAAAGTGTTTTGAGTGCACCAAAGTGCTATATGAATACATTGTTATGGAGTCAAGGACAAGGAAGTTATTCACGAAACGAGCAGATGATCTTGGGAATGCATTGCCACAAGATGCCGTGATGGGCAGACACTAGTGCATATGACTTGGAAAAGAGATCAGATAAACATAGGGAAGTTGCATTAATTAATGGTTGGTAGTCAGAGCCCAAACTATAACCTCCTTTCACCCACAGTGAAAATTCCTTGGATGATTAATGTTGTTATCTTATGTTGCTGGGAAGTTCACCCAGTGTTTAAGAATGGGCCAAACATTTCTTGCTCTCTCCCAATCCTGTATTACTGCATCTTGCGATTTCCATTTGACACGTGAGGCCAAGAGATAAGGGATTACTCTGCATCCAGGGTGCAGTGCCAAACCCAGTTCGGGGACTTTAATTAAAGCAGACAAAACACTTCCATCATAGCATGGCCATACAGCCCTGTCTTGCAGGTGAAACCTAACTGAGCGTGGTCGGAAGGCATCTCTAAATGCCATCGGTGCTTCTATGTGAAGTTCTCTGTGTAAGCATGTGTGTAACTTTGCCTGTGCATACACCTAATAACAGTTGCACACGGACCAAGAATTTTCACTACACACCACTGCAAAATCTGCTCATTCCTTTTTGCCCCTTTTGGCCAAAGCTCTGGTTTGTGCTTTGTTCATCTCCTGCCGAAACCTAATCTCTCTGGCCTTCCCCATCACATCTCAGTCCAAATAAACTCAGTCCAAATAAACTCTCTAGGGGTAGCCTGAGCTTTGTTGCGGTGGAAGAGGGAGAACTGAGAATGAAGATCAGACACAATCATGAAGATTCACGCAATCAGAAATTGGGGGAGGACAAGTGTCCTCCCCAAATTTGGGAGAAGTGTGTCTTTTCCCCTTTTCTGATGGTGTGCAAGTAAAAAACTAGGTAGGAGGCGACGGAAGCAATCGTCTGAGAAGCTTGCGCTGGGTAGGAGGGCTCCATCCTACCCAGCAGCTGTGTCCTGGTAGGGAGAAGGTAGGGAGAAAAGCCTTCCTAACCCAATTTGAGATTTTCAGACACTGAGCCTCTTCGCACGAACACAGATCCCATATGTGGAGGCCCCAGCTCTCAATTTCAGCAGTCGAGGATGCCACTGTGTTGGGGAGGGGGTGAATTCCAGAGCCCAAAGGAGGCTCTAGTCATCCGAGAGACATGAGGTAGGAATGTGCCTTCCCTCTAGTCCACCTCCCCACCCCATATGGTCATGAGAACAAGCCCAATAACTTCCTCCCACTTCTACCTTGCTTTTTACTCCCAGACAGCTCTTGAACTTGGCTAGGATGCTTGCCCTACCCAATTTCTGATCATGTGAACTAGCCCATTATGTTGTATGAGTGTACAGATGTCTGTGCACTCGAACATGTGTCTGTGTGAATGACTGTAGCTGGGTTCAGGCACTGCAAATGCATGGTGCAGATCAGAAGTATACTCCTCTACCTGTCTTCAACATAACGTGTGAATAACTGTACCTGTGTACAGATCTGTACCTGTTTGCACTCTTGCAAGTGTTGAATGTGATGTGTGAATAAGGTTAATGTGTAATTGTATTTGCCTGCATATTTCTCTTGCTGCCTGATGACATTTTCGTTATTTGGTTGCTGTTTTGGCGTATGTGAGAGTGAGTGAGGGTGCAGAGCCACCCTTGCAACCTTCAGTGGCCCTTGATTTTAAAATAAAATAAAATAAAATAAAATAAAAATCTCTTTATTAAAACAAATTTACAACTCTAAGCAACACTGATCCAAACACAAACAGCAAAACCTAATACAACAAATCCCAATTCATCAATCCATCCAAACTATAGTATTGTCTAAGATAGTAAAACAACCATAATTTTCCTGATTAGTTTAAAGAATAAAATCTGACCCTTCAGTGGCCCTTGCTCAGTTCAGACTACGTCTGTTGTTTCAAATAGTTGCTGACCTGTGCTGTGCCCTATGGAGTGCTGGGCATAATGATTAATCCAGTCTTGCCTTTGCCTCTCTGCCAGAGACTCTCCCCCTACTTCAGTGGTTCCCGACCAGGGTTCCTCCAGTTGTTGCTGAACTAGACCCCCCACCCCAAGTACAACTTATGGTGTCTGGGGATTATGGGAACTGTAATTCAGCAACATCTGGAGGAACCCTGGTTGGGAACCACTGCGGCCAACTTGAAGTCCAGGAAATTGACCAGAAGTGGCAAAGCTGTTCTCTGGCTCTTGGCAACGGCAGCATCTTTCTGCTCTTCTTGCTCCTGCCAAGAGCATCCGCAGAATTCTTTCTAGCAGAGGGTAAAGGCTGCCAGTCTCAAACGATGCATTTCTTTCCATTGTGGTGCTCTTTTCTTCTGTTAAGCTCAAGGCAGAGCACTCGGGATTCCCAGGCATCCCGTACAGGTGCTGACCAGATGAGACCTGCTTGGCCTCAGGTGGCTGCATCATGTGTGCCTTCAGAATTTGCCCTCCCATACCATACCATACCTTTGGCACCTGGGTCACATGGTCTTCTTTCGTTTGGGAGCTGTGCACACTCCCATTTTGTAATTGTGTGTTTGTGAAAAAGAAGGTGGGAGTGGAGGAAGTGATTGTGTGTGAGGCTTGTGCCAGGTAGGAGGGCTCCATCCTACCCAACACCTGTATTGTTTAATGAGGTAGAAGGAAAAGCCCTCCTACCCGGTACAAGCATTGTACATAGTCACCCCCCCCCATCTTGTTATTTGCAGCACACAATCACAAAACGTAGCTCTGTGCCCAGGCTTTTATATGAGATAATTGCTTTCTTTGCTGCTGCTGCTGCTTCTGCTGCTGCTGTCTTGTCTTTTACTGTTTTATTTTTTGTTTTTAAACTTTTTAAATAGATGTATTTTTATATTTAAATTTAATATTTGTACTTTTGTGTATTGTTTTTAATTGTGTATTTTTGATTATACTGTAAACTGCTTTTGGGGTTGTTTTTAATGAAAAACGGTATATAAATTTAACAATAAATAAAAAGAAGAGTATGCACAGCTCCTGAACTTGGGTAGGATGCTTGTCCTGCCTTGTTAAAGATTGTGTGGTCTAGCCCACTATTATATGGGGTGCCTGGTCTGTTGAACAGCCACTGCATCCTTTGCTGCTTCAATTGCTTACCTCCTTCCTCTCATTATGCCCTGTAGGAGTCATCAACCTCCCTTATGCTGAGATTGAGGAGCCCTTTGAAGCCTGGTACAACCTGACTGGAAATAAGAGTCGTATTGAATATTACGATGGTAAGAACTGGCCCCACTAAAGGAGAAGAAGGGGGCAAGCAGACAAACAACGGCTAGCTAACTTAGCTTGCCTGTGCAAGAGATCTTTTTGGAACCATGCTTAATATTGAGAGGGAGAAAGACTGTATTGGATTGAATGGTGTTATGTTTAGAATTTAACTCTTAAGGCAGGGTCCCCTGGCGTAGGGTCTCCAGATGGAGTGTAGGAATCTGCTTATACTGAGCCAAACCACTGGTAGCTCAGGAATGTGTGTCCTGACACAGGGTTTCAGACAGGTGGTGTATGAGCCAGCTGGGGTGGTCGGTACCATCTGTGGGGGACAAATGCTCATTGTGGTTTTTCAGCAAGGTGAAAAAGATTTTTCAGCCCTAGAGATGGCAAATAAGTGATAGAATTGCAATACTTCCAGCTTTAAGTGTGTTCTCATGATTTATTGTCCTGACCAGGAATGTCAAATCAGCAGGAATGTCCCCCAAAGTTTACTCCATGGAGAGAGCACAAGTTACCATAACCTTCACCCTAACCCCTTTCTCTGTACAAAAGTGATTGTGATTTTACCCAAAATTGTTTGGGGTTTGGGATAAAGAAGGGGTGAGTACACACAGAAAGCTGTAAATACAGCAATGCTATCACCTATTTTCAATCTCTAGTGAGGTAGTGTTGCTAAAAATCACTATTAGCATTCATCCCCTGAGATGGTACTGATGGCCCAAATTTGTGGGTGTGGCTTGTGGACTAAGAGTTCTTTCCCAGCCTTATCTGGAGATGTCAAGGAATCTCCTTCTGCTTACAAAGCAGGTGCTCTACTGCTGAGCTATAACCCTCCCCCAGGAAGCTTTGCTAGATTTCTAGTGAAGATCTAGTGAAGTTTGCTAGATTTCTAGTGAAGTTTGAATGAATGGGTTCATATGGGAACAGGTGGTCTAGATCAAGGCTCCACAACATTGGTCCTTCAGCTGTTGTTAGACTACAGTTCCCACTGTCCCTGTGGCTGGGGTTGTTGGGAATTGTAGTCCAACAATAGCTGGAGGGCCAAAATGGTGGAGGCCCAGTCCTTATTGGCTAACATTCTGACTAAATTTAGTGGAATTTAAAATACATGCCTAACTTGTCCTTTTAATTTCAAGGGACATCCTTGAGTAAATTCAGATATCCAAAAACCTTCGGTTTAAGAGGAAAGTTAAGATGCTTTACATTTTCATTTGCACTCCAAAAAGCATGGGAATTTATTTATTTATTTATTTATTTATTTATTTACATTTTCTATCTTGCTCTTCCTCCAAGGAGCCCAGAGTGGTGTACTACATACTTAAGTTTCTCCTCACAACAACCCTGTGAAGTAGGTTAGGCTAAGAGAGAAGTGACTGGCCCAGAGTCACCCAGCAAGTCTCATGGCTGAATGGGGATTTGAACTTGGGTCTCCCCGGTCCTAGTCCAGCACTCTAACTACTACACACACTTCCGCGCCATTTAAGCTGTACAGGCTTTGTACTTTGGTATATTATGCTGGCTTTAGAAACGAGGCTTCATGTACCCACATTTTGCCTTGTTCTTTCAGCTGGAAATGGGCTGGGGAGGGAAACATCCAGGCAGACATTCAACAGGTACAGCTTCCCCAATCACTTCCTGGAGATACCGTGCCAGTAAAATCGACTCAGGATGTCAGCAGTGCTTTGATCTGTCACGCAGGAGGCCACAAAGCAGTGAGTTTGGAAAACAGCATGTTCTGAGTACACAGATGTCCCATCTCATCCATCCCTGTCTCTCCTTGCCGGTCTGCAGGCCAGGTGGTGACCTTGCAGTTTGGGTATGTGGAGCCACATGGCACCCTGTACAAGATAACTCCAGAAACCACAGAGAAGGAGGTGAACATCAAGAAATGCTTCCAGCTCAATGGCACAAAAGAAGCACACATCAAGCCGCAGGCTGTCTTTCCTGACATGAAACACTACAAGGTAAGCTAGACCAGCTTGACAGCTGGAGAGGAAAGAGTGCAGCCAAGAGGTCAGAATTGGGCTTGGAGTGATGGAGTTGCCAGGTAGCCCTGGGGAAATGGCTGGTTCTGAGTCTCCATTGTTCTGAGGACAAGCAGTTCACATAGAAAAATAAATAATGCATAAATAAAATGGTCTCTTGTCCCCAAAGAGTTCACAGTCCAGAAAGAAACATAAGGCAGATACCAGCCCCAGCCACTAGAGGGATGCTGTGCTGGGGTCAGATGGAGACAGCTTCTCTCCCCGAATGGCGGATTAACAGAGCATTTGCCTACTGCTGCCAAATTTGAGGAGCAGCAAATTTTGCTGCTTCTCACATTTTGCCACGCCTCTATGCAGGCGGCTGCTGCTGCAGCAAGCGGGGATGGGCGAGGAGATATTCCCCTCCCTTTACCTTTCAAAAAAAACATACACCATTGTGTGGTGGCAGCAGCAGTAGCTGCAGGGGGTGGGAGGTGAGAGGAATGTTTTCCCCTTTTCCCTGTAAAGAATGCCACTGCTGGCCTCAGGGCGCGGCGCGGCTGCTGCTCCTGCAGAGAGGGAGAGAGGATGCGTGAGTGACTGCTGATTGTAGTTTTCATCTGTTTCTCTTAAAGTTTGATCAAATGCAAAACTAGCAACAATAAAAACCTGGCCCGGTACAACAGGTGAAATACTTAAAAACAGGACAATATAATTTAATATTATATATTCATTCGATTTCTGCATCGTCTTTCATAAAGCTTATCCCGAGGCGGTTTTTCAAAAGTACAATAAAACTCCACAAAATCACATTGAAATATTAAAATCAGTTAAGACCATCAAAACACCAAAAAGCAACAGCCATAAAATACAAAGACAGAGTGGCTGGAAAGGAGAGATTAGCAACCCCTAAGGGGTCAAAGCCTGAACAAATAGTATGTGTTTTCAGTATAATAGATAAAGAATGTTATTTATTCAAACGCTACTATGAAAATATCAAAAAATAATAAAATAAAATCCCCACAAGTATCCCAAAAGGTTATTTTGTAAACAGGTAGGCAATACTGAGGCAATGGCCGGACTCAGTATAAAGCAGCTTCCTATGTCCTTTGTTCTCACCGGCCACTGCCTGCCTAATTTCAGAGTTGTTGGGATAAACTTTGGGCTGGATGATGCACCCCAATGCTCTGAGCTCCCTAGAGTGGGATAAGTTGTAATAAATAATGCCAGTCCTTGGTTTAAATATATACATTCTGTACTGCCTCCCCAGCCCATCAGGGAGGAATACTTCAAAGGCCAGTACTGTACCGTGTGGCAGAACATCTCCTACGAGGGCAAGAAGAAGAACATTTACACCATGTGGGTAACCAATTCCAGCTGTGGCGTGTCACCTGTGCACTACGAAATGAGAGGTTACAACTCTTTGCTGGGTTCCCACTATGACAAATACGAAATAGATTACAGTGATTTTTCTAACAGCTTTCCTGCATCCATCTTTGACCTGAAGTCTAATGGTGAGTAAGATCTTATTGCCCAGCACTCTTTCTTCGTAGGCTTTGGAGCTGCCCACTCATTTCTACGTAGCAACCCTGCAAGGCAGCAGGAGTGGAACCAGCCGAGTGGCAGCCTGAGTCCAGCCCTGCCTGGTGGCCCCTCCAATGACGTCCTGTGCGCTTGACATCACATGCATGGGACATGGCTGAGCCCCAAGAGAATCTCCTCCCTGCCCACGAGCAAGCACTGCAGCTTCCCCATCCTTTTCAGGCAGAGTTTGCTGCCTGAAAGAATCTATTTCCCTCTCTCTCCCTCCAGAGGGGAAGAGAAAGGGAGAATAGGTGCTTTCAGGCAGCAAGCGCTGCCTGAAATGACAAGGAAGTACTGCTCAGGCTCTTCGGAGCTCAAGGCTATGCCCCCTTTTCATGTGATGTCACGTGCAAAGGATGTGTGACCTCGGGCTCCAAAGAGCCCGAGTGAGCGCTTCCATGTCATTTCAGGCAGTGCTTGCTGCCTGAAAGCACCTATTCCTTTCTCTCCCCCTCTGGAGGGAGAGAGAGGGAAATAGATGCCTTCAGGTAGCAAACGCTGCCTGAAAAGGACAAGGAAGCACTCACTCAGGGCTCTTAGTAGCCTGGGCATGGGTGGGGGGAGTTCGCTCGGGGCAGGGCCTTGGGTGATACAAATACGAATACAGGGAATATTTCTATACTGCTTTCCAACAAAAGTTTCCAAAGCAGTTGACACAGAAATAACGAAAAATGGCTCCTTGTCCCCATTGGGCTCATAATCTAAAAAAAGAAATATAAGGTAGAAACCAGCAACAGCCACTGGAGGGATGCTGTGCTGGGGATGGATAAGGCCAGTTGCTCTCCCCTTGCTAAATAACAAGAATCACCACTTTAAAAATTTGCCTCTTTGCTCTTTTAGCAGGGGATATGAATGAATGCACAGGGTCATATGAGTAAAGGGCATCCTTCAGATAATCCTGGTCCCTTCTCTTCTGGCCTTCACTAAGCCAGGGTGCTTTCCAGATTAACTCTTACCACAGAGTCACTAGAGATCTGCAAAGTGTGCTTCTGTACTTCCTGTGTTGAGACACTGCAGTCCCTGCGCTGACAGCAAGGTGCTGTTCACATTTCCGATGCCTCCTTTCGGATTTTATTGCCATGTTACAGTCTTATAACATTGCATGTGCAGCTCAAATAAATTGCTGTATTTCTCCATTGTGGAGTTTTTGCAAGATTGCTCCCCCTTCTGGTGGCTTTGTGCAATAGCCTTTATTTACGGTTTCAATGCGCTCTGCCCAATGCCGAAGCATTTTACTGCTGTCGAGTGGCTAACTGGAAAGAGCCCAGCTGTCACCGTCTGTGAGCCTCTGTGACATTCTCCTACGCTTCCTCTTTAGAAACAAAAGTGTGTGGCGAATTGCCAGGCGACTCAGCAGAGCACCACATTCTGGCAAACCCCATGGCGGATTTTATCGGGGGACAAGAGGATCGGGCCCACCAGTTTTACCATCATTACAGAAAGCGATTTGGGAAGAACTATGAGAGCGAGATGGAGATGGAGCAGAGGAAGCACACCTTCACTCACAACATGAGGTGTGGGAGTGGCGGAGGGAGACGGCATTGTGATGGGGTTGGTGGCAAGAACTCAGGGGCTTGCTGCGTGCAGAATGGACAGGGACGTCCATGCTGCATGCACGTCTCATGCTCTGACTAGAAAGACTTCCTGCGTAATTCTAGAGGTGATGGTTTCTGGAGCAGAGGGGAAGAGAGGGAAGAGTGGACTCTGGATGTGCTTAGAGGCACAGTCACTTTTAAATATCTCAGCCTGGGCTGAGCCCTGACACTCAGCATACATTCTAGAGCCTGCTTCATTTAGGCCTCCTATGGAGCTGCAGCCACTATGATAGACCGTTAGCTTCCCTGTACCTCTGGTCATGCTTTGGCATCATGTCCCACATTAGCCTTGCTTACATTTGTCTTTCTGCTGATTGTGTTAGAGGTTGTTGATTTTTACCCACAATAGGTAAAACAGCAGAGCACTAAGGAATGAGCACACACTCCAGTGACAGAGTAGGTAGCAGAGGTTGGTTTGGATATTGCAGCTTTTTAGAGAAAACACATGGAGATCCTTGAATGACTAAACACTAAACATTTATTGGTTAAATACACTTAGATAGGAAAGACCTATCTCTAATCTAAAGGACTACATGGTGGATAGGTAAGGAGAGAGACAGAGATGTTTCCATCTGCTCTCTAGGAGGAAAGGAAGGATTGTGACTCAGCACAGGAAGTGCTGCATAGTCAGTTCAGGGGTCATAGAGTAGGGACAGCTAGGGAGACCCTGACTCACTGTCTCTACTCCCAATGCCCCTAGTGGTCATTAGGACAGTTGGTGCAAAAGGTCGATGCACTGGAACTTCATCTCCAACAGATTGAGGGGTGCCTTTTGGGGATACTTTAGTGCAGGGGTTCTCAAATCTATGCTTTTTGGTGCTGGTGCACATCTTCCACAGCCACAATGGCCAAAGGCAACATCTTAAAAACTGCCAGAAATTGGGAGGCTCTTACTTCAGCAGGGGGAGCATTCCAAAACCTTGGGGTCCCAATGGAGAAGGCCCATCCCTGAGAAGCCACCAGGCATGCTGGTGGCATGTGGACCTCCCCAGATGATCTCAATAGTCATTGGGGTTCATAACAAATAAGGCAATTTTTACATTTATATCCTGCTCTTCCTCCAAGGAGCCCAGAGCAGTGTACATGCTTATGTTTATCCTTACAACAACCCTGTGAGTTAGGTTAGGCTGAGAGATATGTGACTGGTCCAGAATCACCTGATGGGTTTGATGGCTGAATGGGGATTTCAGGTTTCTCTGGTCCTAGTCCAATACTCTAACCACTACACCACACTTTGAACTTGCACCCATGAAATGTTACAAGGTATGTCAGCCACCGTGTTTATTACATGTCCCTCCAACCACCTAAAACTCTCCTCCTTGTGACAGTAACCTCAGTTAGAAGGAAGCTGGGATAAGGGCCACAATCCCCAGGTAGCCCCTCACCCATCCCTTCTGCTACAGATTGCCTTCATTTCCAGGTTTGTCCACTCCAAGAACCGGGCCAACCTTCCCTTCAAGCTGGCCCTGAACCACTTGGCTGATCTCACCCAGGATGAGGTGGCGGTGATGAGAGGGAAGCTGAAGAGCACGGCCCCCAACAACGGGCTGCCTTTCCCAGAGGAAATGTACATTGGCCTTATTCTGCCTGAGAGCATGGATTGGCGACTCTATGGTGAGTGAAGTGGGGAAGGGGTGCCCTTTCCCCACATGGGTAAGGTAGGACAGTCCTTTTCCCACATGGTCCACCTGTAGCCAGCTTCGTCCTCTGTGACCAGCTCACCCTTTATCCAAACGTTTTATAAGCAATTAAGGGACAAGCAGACTTGGAGGTTTTTAAGCAGCAGCAAAACACACTATAAACAGGGCTCTCACATAAATAGAAGCAGGGAGCTTACAGAGAATCCATTCCAGACCCTCCTGCAGACTCTTCTTGTCTTTTCTTCTGGGATCTCACACCCGGCACCATCACTTTGTTCTTTTGGATGCCAGATGAAGACTTTGCTGTTCACTCAGGCTTTTAAAAATGGATTTTTAAAAAGTTTTTAAAATATTTTGTATTGTGGTTTATATTGTAATTTGTCCTGTTTTGTCTGTGTGTGTTAGATGTTTTTTACCATTGTGTTATTAAACACAAAGGTAAATAATAAACACCCAGAAACCATTTGTTATGGGACAGCTAACAAAGTTTATTAATTGTAATAAAATTATTGTTATTGTTATTATATTATTATTATTAATTTATTACTACTACTACTACGAATATTTATATACTGCTCTTCAACCAAAGTTCTCAAAGCAGTATACAGAGAAAAATAAATAATACATAAATAAGATGGTCCCCTGTCCCCAAAGGGCTCACAATCTAATTTAGTGTTTAGAAGTCCAGTTTGTGTTTTTGTTGTATTCAGGGGTGTCCTTAGAGAGGGTCTGGGATGCATCGGCCAGTGCGGGCCCCCTTTCCAGCTAATTTTAGTGGCAGCAATAAGAGAGGGGCTCAGACAATTGCCCTGGCCTGGCTGTAGTTGTTACTGAGTAGTGTACGAGGCTAATTGAGGCCAGCCTTTGTGGAGAATCCAGAGGACAAGAACTAGGTCGATGTAGCCTGGCTTGTGTGAACCCAGGTAAAAACTGCTTTTTCAAACAGTTTTCAGACACCTGGAAAAGCTTTCAATCTCACATTGGGATCAATTATGGGAAACTACATTCTAAGATGGGAAGAAGGCTCCTGGTGCAATTTTTACTTCTGGCCAGCCTTTGCATTTTGGGGGCTCCTCTTCAAACTTCTTTTCCAGTGAATTCAGTTAATGCAGGGATCTAAACTATTCCATTTTGTTTCCTGCAGGTGCTGTGACTCCAGTCAAAGACCAGGCAGTGTGTGGCTCGTGCTGGAGCTTTTCAAGCACTGGATCCCTGGAGGGGGCTCTTTTCCTCAAGGTGAAAGCTTGTCTGCCTTTTAGCCAGAACATACCTAATCCCTACTTTGGAAGGGGGTGCTATAATCATTTTGACAGGTTCAAATCATTTTTACATGTTCTGGACAGGATGTGGAAAAACTATCTGAGCAAATTCTCCAATGAGTCAGACCCTTGGTCTACAGATGTGCGAGCTGGCTCAAAATCAAGCCAGCTCAACTTGAAGGCTGACCCTCAGAACGAACCAGGGGGGCAATCCAAGGGCAAGTTGAGCCAAACTCCTGCTTCGTGAGCCAGCTCAACAGCTATACTTGTAAAGGGAAATCCCGCAAGGATTCGCCTTTACAAGTAAAAGGCTAAATGTGGGCAGGGAGGGAAAAGTTTCCACAGTGAGGGAAAAGTTACCATCTCTTTTTTACTTTTAAAAACCAGGCTGCTGTGCAGCAGGGTGATGGCAGTGGAAATGGCAGAGGTGGCAGCAAGGGCTCCTTCCACCCTCCTGCTGGCCTCCCAAATGGCAGCCCGGGCCAGTTTTCAGGCCTCTGTGCATATGAGTGCTTAAAGGGGAATATCTCACAGCAATCATATGTGGTCACCCATCCAAGTGCAAGCCAAGACAGACCCTGCTTAGCAAATCCATGCTCACTACCACAAGACTAGCTCTCTCTCTCTTATCATTTTAGCTGTAAAATGTGCCAACACCTCTTTTTAAAAGGGGGCTCTTCCATCTTTGTGGTGTTTCCCACTTAGTAAAGGTAAAGTTGGGCCCTCAAGTTGGTGTCAACTCCTGGCGCCCACAGAGCCCTGTGGTTTTCTTGGGTAGAATATAGGAGGGGTTTACCATTGACGCCTCCTGCACGGGGCGGAGCCACAATTTGGCGACAGGGTTCAAAGAACCCAGGCCGCCAATGGCGAAAAGCCGCCAAGAGAGCCCTGCCCTGTGTGGCTCGGGCTGCATAGGAGCCCAGAGCAAACTCCCCCCTCCCACGTCGGGGCTGCCTAGAGCCCCGGCGAACACTTCGCCAATTCCTTCAGGCAGCTCCGACTGCCCAATAGAACGTTTCCCCCTTCCTCTCCCTCTCTGGAGGGAGAGAAAGGGGAAAACGTCCTATGAAGCAGCCGACCCTGCCTGAAATGACACTCCGAGAGCACATGACAAAGTCACATGACAAGGGGGCGTGGCCTGGGCTGCCGAGAGCCCGAACGAGCTCTCAGCGCGTCATTTCAGGCAGGGTTGGCTGCCTCATAGGACGTTTTCCCCCTTCTCTTCCTCCAGAGGCGTTGGATGGGGTAGGTGCCTGTGCAGGTTGGCGGGGCGGGGAGGGGAGTGATGAGTCCAGTTCTGCAGCAGATCTGTTTACGTCTATGATCCATTACCTCCTTGTTTCCTAAAACACAACTTTCACCCTCGCTTGCGTTGGCTGCAGGGTTAGATGGGGTGTTTTTCAATAGGCAGGAAGTTTTCCAGACATGGCTTTATGCCTGGGGTAAAGAAATTCATGAGTCAAAGCATGCATGGATAGGAATGAAAAATGTGGGCTTCTTATGCTGTTCCAAGCATATACCGACTGTCAAACTGACCAACTCCCTCCTCCTCTTCTGGTATGTGATTGGTTGGAGAGGAAAAACCAGAGCAGAACCCACAAAGATCACAGGGAGTGCGGAAGGAGCCCACGACTATGTGAACTGTCCATCTAATCTCCCGAATTAAACTGCCTCACATCAGCTGCAAAGTATCTTCGCTCCTTGGATACCCCGAGGCATAAAGCCACGTGTGAATAACTCCCAGGCTAAGTTGGCAAGGGCAGAATGGATGAGTAGTCAAAGTGATGTTCCCTTCTCTCGCTTCTTCTAGACCGGGCAGCTCATCCCACTCTCTCAACAAGTCCTCATAGACTGCTCTTGGGGCTTTGGGAACTATGCCTGTGACGGTGGGGAGGAATTTCAAGCGTTTGAGTGGGTCCTGAAGCACGGCGGCATTGCCACCACTGAGTCCTATGGGCCATACAAAGGCCAGGTGAGTAACAAAAGGGCATCTGTTGGGCCAGAATCCACCCATTTAGGCTCAGCTTGCCTGCCAGCCACTCTTTGTGGATGCCATGAATCCCCTCTCCTTGTATGCACCTAGGCAGAGGGCTTAGGAGAGAAGCAGGTCTTCTGTCATTGGCAATGAGGTATGGAGATGGTAAGAAGCGGTGGGAGCCTCCTCCGAAAGGTTCAGAAAGGATTCCTGCTGTTTCTTACCTTCTCAGAAATGGAGGTAGAAATGAGACCTCTAGGGAGGAGCTCTGCATGGTGCTGGGTATCCTACTCATCAGAGGGATTTGTAGATGCCTCATATTTGGTGCCACCAGATAACTCAGCGTACCACCACCTGTGTGAGGAGCTTAATGTGGACCAAGATTTCTGTCGCAAGGGAGAAAGGAGCCCTTTTCAGACATGGGGTGGCGACAGGAGGATGCTGTACTTCTGTACAGTGTCCTGAGAGTGGGTCTGGATGTCCCGCCCCATCACTGATGGGCCAAGGAGCATCACCCTCTCCACACTCTCCATGCTTACAAGGTTTGTCTGAAGAGGCAAACGCCCTAAGCATAATGGTGGCAGTTTCTGTGATTAGAAGGCCAGGGCATCCCAGGCTTCCGATCACGGAAATGGCTGCCATCATGCTTATGACATTTCTCTCTGCAGACCAATGCCGTAAGTACGGGGAGTGCAGTGGGGTGAGCCTCCTCGATGTGTCAGAACTGCAGCAAGGGCGCTTTCCAGATTAGACCCCGCAACGGGGTCACGTCGCATCTCGGAAGTGTGCTTGCACACTTCCTGCGTCATGACACCACAGTCCTTTCTCAGACAGCAGGGTGCCGTTCACATTTCCAATGCCTTGTTTCAAATTTAATCGCTGCGATATAGAGCTAGGATGTGGTATATCCGATGTAAGAAAGTTGCTGTTTTTCCAGGTTGTTAGTTTCCGTGGGACTGCTCCTCCTGCTGTTTACGTTTCAAATGCCATGTGCCTGAATGGAGGTATTTTGCTGCTGTTGAGCAGCTAGTTTGGAAAGCGCCCAGATTTGCCAGAGTGCTCTTGGAACGCTGTGTGCGACTGCATCACTCCTCTTTGGTTTTGCATGTCTGAAGAGGGCTAAGGCAGGGATGGCTGGCTTACTCTACCCCAGGGCTAGGGCAGGAGCGTTCCCAGACAGCAGGCTTTACTGCAGCTTTACTGCGAATTTGAAGCCTAAGGCTCAGTGAAAAACCCGAATTGTGTGTGAAGTGCTCCTCGATCGCTTGCAGGGACTTCGGGGTAAATTTGGCCGGTATGTGAACGCACCCCCTCCGTTCTGGAGGAGATGTGAGCTAAAACCCCTGTGTGGAAAACACCCAGTGGTAATCTTCTCCGATCCATTTAACAGAATGGGTAGAATAATTCTCTGAAATATGCTCTCCTATTCTAAATAATGTAGGAGAATATTCCTTTCCAAGTCTAGTTCACATGTTGCTGAATGACCACTCCCAGTGCTCCCAGCTGCAGTTTACTGGGGCTGGGGACGATGGGAGTTGTAGATTAGCAATATCTGGAGTACCTCAAGTTGGGAACCCCTGGGCTTGGGTGACCCACCCATTAGCAGAAGCTATACTGGGGGCAGTGCAAGCGAGATGTCTCTTTTCTGTGTGGCTGTGGGTCTCTTCCACCAGCGTGTTTGGTGTCGGCCTGATGTGACAGCTGAGGATGTAGCACGGCGTCTGTGTGTCAAGCTGCATGGTCTGTACCTAGGGTGGCAGAAGACTGAAACTGGGCAGGGAAAGAAGCGCTTCCTTCTGCCTGTGGTGAGGTGGAGATGTCCATGTGGATGGTGTGCATAGTCTATGATGAGCAGGTGGCCCAGCAGCAGTGGGGAGGAGCTCCAAATGAAGGTTTCTTCAGATTGGCAGATCCTTATGTGTGAGGAGTGTGATGCTTAGGGCAGAGTTAGTATTCCCAAATTTACATGTAGGAACAAAATACTGTATATCTAAAGAGCATTTAGGAACACTTAATGGTGGTAACATAGGAAGCTGCCATCTACTGAGTCAGACCATTGGTCTATCTAGCTCAGTATTGTCTTCACAGACTGACTGCGGCTTTTCCAAGGTTGCAGGCAAGACTCTCTCTGCACTATCTTGGAGAAGCCAGGGAGGGAACCTGGAGCCTAGATGCTCTTCCCAGAGCTGGTCCATCCCCTGAGGGGAATATCTTACAGTGCTCACACTTCTAGTCTCCCTTTCAAATGCAACCAGGGCAGACCCTGCTTAGCTAAGGGGACAAGTTATGCTTGCTACCACAAGACCAGCTCTCCTCTCCTGATTGGTGAAATTCTGCATTCGCCTATACCAACCTGCCAGGCCCTTCTGTTCAGCATCTCAGGCCCTGCTCATGGCCCCACCACTAACAGAGATCCAGTTGGTGGGGACTAGAGACAGGGCCTTTTCACTTGTGGCCCCTCGGCTTTGGAACACCCTCCTGGCAGAGTTTCTCCATGCTCCATCCCTCAGGGCTCTTAAAAGACAAAGACATATCTTTTTAGAGAGGCTATTTAATGTTTTATCTGCTGCCTATATTTGTTTTTCTTTTAAGTTTTTTTTAGCTTTTTACTAATAACTTAATTTTTGAAACTTTTAAAATTTGTAATTTTAATATGTGGTTTTAATATGAGTCGACACCGACTTGACGGCACTTAATCAATCAATCAGTTTTAAATGTGGTTTTAGCTTGGTTCTTTTAACTTGTTTAATTTGTTGGGGGGGGTTACGTTATATTGTATCTGTTTTATTAATGTTTGTGAGCTGCCCTGAGCAGTACTGGAGGGGCAGGGTATACATATTTTAAATTTTAAAAGGGTGGGATTTGGGGGTTTTCTTTTAAGCGTGCTGCATTTCTTGTGACCTGCCTGCTCTGTTTTGATTCAGAATGGCTACTGTCATAGCAATGAGTCTTCACTTGTGGCCAAACTCTCTGGTTATGTCAACGTCACCTCGGGAAATATCACGGCCCTGAAGGCTGCCATCTACAAGCATGGCCCCGTGTCTGTCAGCATTGATGCCTCCCACAGAACCTTCTCCTTCTACTCCAGTGGTGTCTACTATGAGCCCAAGTGTGGTGAGTCCCAACACTCTCCCCTTCTTGCCTTGGATCAGCTTGGAAATGGTCCAGGTTCTTCCCAGTTGTGTTTCTCGGGAAATTCATATCCTTTTCTGAGCTAACCCAAAGAGGAAAACTGCTCCTTCCTGTAGGAATATAGGAAGCTGCCTTATACCTTTGGTCCATCCAGCTTAATCTCTCCCAGCCCCACCTGGAGATGCCAGGGACTGAACTTCTGCATACAAGCAGATGTTCTAGCACTGAGCTATGGCTCCATCCCTAAATATCTTACAACAGACAGCACTCACATGTAGTCACCCATCCAACTGAAAACCGGAGCATGCCCTGCTTATTAAAGGGGACAAATCCTGGCTTCCCCCCATCCTTCTCCAATTATCCTGGAATGTTGCAGAGCATCGTGCCAAAAGGAAAGACGTGATGGTTCCTGGAAAGACTGTAGGTGCCACCATGTCTTTCTCCCAGAGCAATTACCTTGATAAGGTAAACCCTTCCAGCTTTTGTAGTGGCCAAATCCATTGCTCATTAAACAGGAGCTTCATTTTGCTGCATTTTGGGGCCAGGACAATATCTGGGCAGGCATTGTGGGGACTGTTTTTATCTTCCCCTCCCTGCAGCAAGTTTGCCACATGAAAAGGCAACTGAGAAGTAGACCATACTTCAGCCTTTTTTTAAAAAAAATGGCATCACCCTTGTGAAACAAAGGCAGGGCTGCACAACTTTGGCCTTCCAGCTGTTTTTGGACTACAACTCCCATAATCACCAGCCACAGTGGCCAATAGTCAGGGATGATGGGAGTCATTGTACAACATCTGCAGGAGGGCTGAAGTTGTGGAGCCCTGATTGAAGGCAACTACAGGTTTCAAGCAGCAGATGCTGGAGGCCTACCTGTCAAAGGACCTTTCCATGCATAAATGTTCCAGCCTGCCACTCCAAGAGTAGATTTATTCAATTTTGCACTGCTTTTGGCACTTGTGAATTGTAAATATGTTAAGAACTGCCCAGGAATGTGTTGGAACAAAGAGAGAGAGAACCTTCTTGTAAATGCAGAGACGGAACTTGGCACCTTCTGCACGCAAGCATGCAGGTGCTCTTCCTAGAGCGGCCCCATCCCCTCAGGGAAGGGAATACTTACAGTGCTCACAACAGTCCCATTCAGATGCAAACCAGGCTTAGCAAAGGTAAGATGAGATACCCTCCAAATTGCTGTGCATTTGTTAAAGTTCCAGCCTGTCAAAGTTTACTTTTTAAATCTCTTTTAGCAAACAAGAGAGGTGAGCTGGACCACGCAGTGCTGGCTGTAGGCTACGGTGTCCTCCAAGGAGAGCTCTACTGGCTTATCAAGAACTCTTGGTCCACCTACTGGGGAAATGATGGCTATATCCTCATGTCCATGAAAGACAACAACTGTGGAGTAGCCAGCGATGCCACCTACCCAATCGTGGTGTGACCGGACTGGACTGTGGCAAGCTCCTCCAAGCAATTTCCAAAGATGATCTAGTTCAATCCCTTTCTCTCAACTGGGATCCCCCATCTCCTAAAGTTCTCCAACCTATTCACTTCCTGGCATCTTAGTCAGAGGAGTGGAAGGGACTTTGAGTCACAACTTCCAGCCTTCTTAGGCAGTGCCCTTGTGGAATAGGAAGAACATTGGGCCACTCCTCCAACATTTTATATGGATCCCAACACTTATGGAGCTTTCTTCAAGCCAAACCCAAATGTTCCAGAGCCCTTCATTGCCCAAGTTCTCATCTTTCTCTCTCCAGTTGTAGGAAGCCCATTTGTAGGAATCGAATCAGCCCCTTTGCAAAATCTCAGTGAAATTGGGTGGGGGCTGTTTGTCTGGAGCAAGGCCTAGGAATTTGGAGTGGCCTCCCAAGAGCCACACACGTTCTCTGACATTCCCAAGAACTAGCCTCCTTCATTCATATGCCAAGCCTTACCTGCTAGACTCTTCCTGCAGATGCTAGTGGGAGGGTGGTTTAAACCGGCTGCTCTCACTAAAGAGATGGGCTCTGAAATGGCGAATACAAGGCAGCCGTACAGAGACGTGCAGGTCAACTTGGACTTTGGCCAAGCAAAGTTACTGATTGTCACTTCTGGAGCAGCTGCTGTAGCTCTCTTCTGCTGAGCCAATTAAAAGGATTCTCTACCATGTCCTCTTTTCTCTCATTACTTAGAGCAGGTGCTTGAACTCCTGGGGGTATTTGGAAACCTCATAGGGGTACACGGGTACACAGAGTCCTCCCACTTCCCTGACTCATGTGCATGCTACTAGAGATATGCACAAACCAGTTCGGCAGTCCTTCGCCAGACCGGTTCGGAGGGCTGGCATGTGGCACCTTTATGGAGCAGGGAGAGTGCCCTACACCCCCCACCTGTGCCATGTTTTCTCCGTAGGCATTGTCACCAAAATTGCTGGCGCGGGGCAGGAGCATACCTCCTTGCCGCCCCGGTCAGCTTTGTACCAGAAATGGCCAGTGTCATGTCATGCATGCACACCATCAACTTCCAGTACGATGCTGACCGGGGCAGCAAGGAGAAATGCTGCCACCCCACACCAGCATTTTTGGCAACCGCGTGGTGGTGGTGGTGATAAGGGCACCTTCCCTGCTTTTGAAAGGTAACTCCCTGCCGCCAAACTGGCCAAATGCCAGACAGTGCACATCCCTACATGCTATACCACTGGATCCCTCTCCAGGAGGGGAGGGGAGGAGTGTCAGGCAGCATCCCTCCCTCCTCTGCTACACATGACTGGCTGGCTAGGTGCTCAGGCTCAGCCTACCTGCCCTTCAGCCTGACTGACAGATATGGCAGTGAAGGAACTGTTGCTAATGTCGATTACTGACTTTAAACTCAGATTCAAATGATTGTGTGAATTAGGACAGTTCTGGTTCAGATGCTAAAGAGTGGTTTTGTAATCAGTTCAGATGCTTTGAACTGGTTTGAATAAATTTAATACAGAATAATACTGGACTCGGGCTTACAATGCAGCTTTATAAAATAAATGCAGTAACAATCTCAGCTGGAATTAAAATAAATAAATAACTAGACACACAAGAAGGGAAGGCAACTCACCAGCACTGACAATGAACCAAAAAAACAGGTGGTGCAAAGCCATTTTTTGTAGAAAAACAAGTCCCTACATAAACATGGAATAAGCTTCAGGAGATGTTCTTTTTCCTGCAAAGTACAAATACTTATCTTTTCCAAATGACTGGTTTAGATAATTTAATAAAGAATAATATTGGACTCTGGCTTGTAACATAGCTTTATGAAATGAATGCAGTAATGATCTCACTTGGAATTTTTTTTTAATGTCTTATTTTTGAAAAAATTTAAAAGATATTTGCAAATGTAATGTGTATAGTAGTATCAAAACCAGGAAACTATCACATTTAGAATGAATGGTAGAATGGCAGAAAATGTAAGAACACCCAAATAGCCCTGCTGGATCAGGCCCAAGGCCTATCTAGTCCATCCTATTTCCCACAGTGGCCCTCCAGATGCCTCTGGGAAGCCCATAAGTAAGAGGTGTGGGCATGCCCATTCTCCTGCTGTTGCTCACTTGCAACTGGCAATTAGAGACATCTTGCCTCTGAGGCTGGAGGTAGCCTATAGACTAGTAGCCATTGATAGACCTGTCCTCCATGAAATTGTCTAAGTTCCTTTTAAAGTCATCCAAGCTGATGGCCATCACCACATGATGTGGCCGAGAACTGCATGGGTTAATTATACACTGTGTGTGGTCCTAAAATTCCCGGCCTTCAGTTTCATGGGATGGCCACTGGTTCCAGTGTTGTAAGAGAGGGAGAACAATTTCACTCTCAATGCATAATTTTATACACCTTTATCATGTTCCCCCCATAGTAGCCTCTTTTCCAAACTAAAAAGCCCTACATGCTGTAGCCTTGGAAGCTGCTCCAAGCCCCTGATCATTTTGGTTGCCTCCTTCTGCATCTTTTCCAGTTCTACATTTTTTCCAGTTCTTAAGCTACGGGGATCAGAACTGCATGCAGTTGTCCCAAATGTGGCCACACCATAGCTTTGTATAAGGGCTTTGTATTAGCATTTTTATTTTCTGCAAATAGAATGCAGAGACACGTTTCCTTGTGGCGGTCTTGTGACAACAGAGGCCACTTCCAGGTCCGCCAGGGCACTTTGCAGATTACACCCTAGAACAGCAGTAAAATGCTTGGGCTTGGCAGGATTCAACAAGGCAATATAGTTCCACGAAAGTTCATCACATTGAGCACCTTGGATTTTGGAGGGAACTGAGACTTATATATGATAATGAATTCTTATTTAGTAATGCTAATTCCAATTAGTGTTGCATTTTAAAATATATAGATACATCTTTATTAGTATGATTTTCATGCATCTGGCATCACTAAATACTCTGCATACAATGGCTGTTTCCATCTTTCTATGTTTGTAAGCTTCCCAGAACCATCTGGTTGGCCACGGTTGAAGACAGGCAGAATGTTGCATCAGATGGACCTTAGTTCTTATCCACCTTGGGCAGTTCTTATGTCTCTTTGAGCCTATTCAGACAGCAATTTCCTTCTCTCCCAGAGTGTGAAATGTCGGTTTCTGGACACACACTTAGATATCTGAACTTGGTTACACTCATCACAGGAAAAGTAGCCATAGGTAAGTATCATAGGCTAAGTAGCCACAGTCCTAGACACTTCGGAGAATGCTGAAGGCTCGAAGGCAAGAGAAAGCTGGCGGAAACTGTAGAGTCCTTGGCAACTTTTCTCCATTGGTTTATGCATATATAATATTTGTTACAAAAGCCAAAATGAAAAGCACTATTATAATATCTGCAAACAGAAGCCAAACTTGCAGAAAATCACAAAAACAACAATAGGGGGCTAACTCCCAAAGCAGAATTGAACAAAAGTGTTGAATTCATACCAGGGTGCAAAGTAGATTTTCCCAGGAGCAGCAGCAACAACTTTGTAAGAAAAGAACAATTCTGGTTTCCTTTTCCCCACTCATTTTTAAAAAATGTACACACACACATATACACTTGCACACTCATGCACGTCCATACAAACAAAACCATCCCAGGTACACATAAATGTACTATATACAGATATGTGTATATATATTTGTGTATTTATATATTAATGCATGCTATATTTAAACTTTAAAAACAGTAATATTAACTAGCTGCTGCCATTTTCTCTCACGAGAGCTGCCACACACAAGATTAGCCACGGGTACGTCTTAGCGAATTTTATATAGATAGATAGATAAGGCAGGAGCCAATAAACATGTTCATGTTTGTTTCTGCAATGTGGGCAAAAACAAAAGAACTAAGTTCACCATATAAACCAATCAGAAAGTGACTAGGCTGTTTGTCTTCTCAGGCAGCCAATCAGAGTGCCCATAAGGTGAGGGCCTTGGGAACCATTTGATGCCTCACATCCAAACCACACAAACCCAGAAAGGTGATGATTTGAAAGAGAGGTAAAGGGGTACAGAATCCTTCACCAAGCACTACTTTCCCACTGTAATGCTCTTCCTAAACTGCTTCCTCTCCCCGTGGGGTTCCAGAGGTCTGTGTGAGGTGAGAAATAAAGACCTGGAACCCCACAGAAAGGAGGAAAGGGAATGCGGAGGTGTGAGAAAAGGCAAAGCACTCTTTCACCTCCCACATCATTTCAATGTTCCTTCACAATGCAGTTCTCACATGTCTGCATGTGGAACTTGGAGTGGATCCCTGAATTTCATTCCACCCCACTATCCAAATTTGGTCCCATTCTGCTACATCCAAGACTGGAGCTGTTCCATGTTCTGCCTCTTTTGGGGAATATGCCAGTGGAGAGTGGACTCAACCCACAGTCCTGCCATGGGATGTGAGGGGTTGAGTATTCATTCCTGACCTCTGCAGGGAATGATTCCTCTTCAGTGGCAGCCTTCAACAGCTTCTTCAGTAACCACCCGCTGGCTTCATCTTGTCCCATCCACCAAAATTCCAGCCGACATGCAACATCTGGATTTCTTGCCCATTCTGGCTCTGTCCCACACTCTGTTTACTGTGGGTGGAGATGCGCTATCCCCTCAGTCTACATACAAGACTGGAACCCCGTCCCTCACCTCACAAGACCATTCGATGGCAATCGTCTCGAGAAACCACCCATCATCCTCTACCATAAAGACACTGCAGTGAGAAACATGACACAACACACAATGTCGTGAGTAACTCAGAAAAGCTTTGCTGGATCAGGCCAAAGATGCATCTAGTCCAGCACTCTGCTTCCAACAGTGGACAGGCAGATGCCTCCAGGAAACTATCCTCTATGATTTTAAAGCTAATGGACATCACCACATCTTGAAAGAGTAAATTCTGCTACAAGATGTATGAAGACGTTTTTGTCTGTCCTGCAACTCTTGTCAGTCACCTGCACTGGTTCCACTCCAGAGGGGGACAGAAAAACTACCCTGCACAGTGCTCAGAATTTCAAGAACAGACACTACCTCCATGGAGAACTGGTGGCACCTTCTTAATCCAGGTACTTGTTCCCAATGCTGACATGTAGAACCAGGGATTTTTCAGTGAAAGAGAGAGGAGAAAGGAATGGATGCTCTGGTGCCCACTTGATCTTTCCAGGGTGTCTGTCGGCCAAACATCACACCTCCTTCAAGGAGTCCTTAAAACAGGAAGTGTCTCCTTTGCACCTTAAAACAGTTTTGGACAGGAAGATTTGGAAAAGGAGTGTGGCCACTTCAGAGGCAAATAACCCTGGGCAGAAATGTTTAGCCCCCCACTGTACACTATGCTCCCACACAGAATTGGGCCCCTGCAGCTGCGATGCTTACTAAAAGGGAACTTCCTGTTCTCAGAATGCTTTTTGTTGATGATGCGTTTAAGAGTCTTGGAATTCCCCCCCCCCCAGTTGTCTTTATTTTTTCTTTTTCATTCAGCTGATTTTTCATTTAATTTATCCCCTCCCCCCTTTATTTTATAGTCGATTTTTTGCTTTTATTTGTTTTTGTTTCTCCTTTTTCATACCAAAAATAGTGCATTCTTCCTGAACTGCTGGGACTGGAGAGAAACTCCAGGGCGCTTTCCAGATTAGACCCTGCAATAGAGTTACAACAAATCTCTGAAGTGTGCTTCCATATACTTCCTGTATTGTGACACTGCAGTCCCTGCTTGGACAGCAAGGTGCTGTTCACATTTCCAATGCCTTGTTTTGAATTCAATCACTGCGATATAGAGCTGGGATGTCGTATATCTGGTGTAAGAAAGTTGCTGTTTTTTTGGGTTGTCAGTTTCTGCAAGACTGCTCCCCCTGCTGTTTACGTTTCAAATGCGACTTGCCTGAATGGAGGCATTTTGCTGCTGTTGAGCAGCTAATCTGGAAAGCGCCCAGGGCAAGGCATAGCCACCCCCTCCCCATGGCCATCCTGCTTAATCACATGACTAACCATCTCGCTGCACGGTTGCTTAAAAAAAAATGGCCACCATAGCACGGGATTGTTTAAGCAATAAGGCACTGCAGTGGCAGAATGTCATGGGTCATAGGATGGAGGACAATGGCTGTTGGGAGGTGATGGCTGCACCTTAGATCTCCAGTACAGTTCCCTGCAGTTAAAGTAACAATAAGGCATTTCCTTTCTCCCCCCCCCCCGAAAGAAAACTGTAATGGAAGGATTGGTGACAGTCTCATGTCCTGCTAGGTGCTTCACAATCCCACTGGCTTTGTGCCATTCACCGTCAGGCCTTTGGGAGGAGAGAAGTAAAAACTGGGTCCGACAGTTTTCAGGGTGACCATTTGCTACTTGATCTGCAGTCACACACACACACACACACACACACACACACACGGAGGGTGCTGCTATGTTTTCATCCTGGGAATCCATACTTCTGCTGCTTGTCACACTACAAGGAGCCTCTGGAACTCACTGATGTGGCACATGATAGACCTGTCCATCTCCACAGCAACGGTGCCTTGGAGAGCCATCCTTTCTGCTTCTTCTGTTAATGTTCTCGTAATAACACCTGGATCTGAACTGCCTCATTCTATGATGTGGACCTTTGACCAGAAGGGAGCCTGGGTTCTTGTGCATGCTTCCAACAGAAGCACCTGGTCCCTGGGGGGTGCTTCAGGTTTGCACCTGTTACAAGGTGATGTGCTGTGCTGCCTGTTACAGACTTATTTATTTTACTTCTTGGTTTGATTTATATACTGCTTTTCATTAAAATCATGGATTATTATTATTATTATTCTCCTCCATTTTCATTGTTTTTCTGGATTATTCCTTACTTTGGATGTTTGGATTGGGAAATTGTCTTTAAAGTGTATGTAATTTTTCATAAATACTATTTGGATTACTTGAACATTATTTGAATTGCCAGACTCTCTTGGTAAAGTAGAACCTTAGACTCTCACAGACAAACATAGACTGCTGCAATCTTTGACCTTGAACAGCCTGCTAGAGACAGTCTCAGTAATTTCTGTGCCAACATAAATAAATCATGTTTGTGGACTTCAGCTCCAATATCAACTCACGGTTTTGCCAAAAGATGGAGCTAAAGACTTCAAATTGAATATCATTGGGGAACAAAGGACTTTTTGGCTATTTGTAACTTGCAATTGTTACACTTGCCTTATTTTATCTTAACATTATTTTATATATATATATAGTCATATATATTAATGCTGTCAGTTTCTGGTTGCTATATATATTTGAATACCATATATATCTTTGATTTTTAATTATTGTTGTATTTCTGCCTGGTTGCTTTTATTGAATAATTATTGACTAACAGTTTTTTTGGAGTGGTGTATTGATATTGGTTCTGTTTTAAAGGTATTTCCATGCTCCTTATTCATTAAGTTGGTTATACGGTTATATAGAAGGTGTTGGCATATATTGATGGTTTTGGGGGGGATTATTATTCTAAGGCTTTAATCTTTGCTTAATATGACCTATTGTTTATTATCGTTATTGTAAGTTGCTGAACTCTACATTGAATTCCTGATATTATTGATTGCGTGATTTATTTGCATTGGTTTAGGGAACTAAACCAATGTGTATACCTTTTACATAGTTATAGAGTTTTTAATTTTTTATTAACTTTTTTTAAAAAAAAGTTTTTAATTACCCTTTCTACTTTAGATTCCCTATAATTTTAAAGGCAGTTATTTTTCTGTATTATATAGGGAATTCAGTTACTATATACAGCTTTCCAGGTATAGTTTTTCTTTGTTGTTGTTGTTTGTTTATGAAGGAATATTTTAGCATGAAATCCATAAGGAAAATGAGCAGAAAAAGACCAGGGAAAATCGAGCAAGAATCTTCAACAGAAACCCAGAAAAAATGCCATCTCAAGTAGATGCACAAGCCTTTTTTAAATTTCAAGAAACTTTCCTTACAGAATTTAATAACTTCTCCATTTGAATTGAAGATCAGATGAAGAAATTTGGCTATGAACTGATGAGTTTTCACAGCAAATTTGACAGTTTTCAAGCTGAAGTTACCTCAAAGTTTGATTCAGTATCTCAGAAGACTACACAACATGATCAACTTGGGGCTGAAGTCCAACAAACTCAACAAGAGATTGCCCAGGGGAAAAAATCTTGAATATTGGAAATCAGGCATTTAGAAAATCAGATTGAGATAGTGGAATCCAAGACATGCGTGTGGAATCTTAAGATTAGAGGGCTGGCTGAGGAATTTGGTCAATCTGATCTTCAAGATGAGATTCAGACTTTGCTTTTTCAATTTCTTGGATGAGACACAGTTGGATATTCAAAAAACTTACAGGATTAATTCCAGATTTGCTCGAAAGAAGAACGTACCTAGAGATATCCTTGTCAAATTCTATAGTAGAAATACTAAAGAGGAAATTTTGCAGAAACAAAGGAACTCTTCTCTTGAATATAATAACGTGCAATTGGAAATTCTCCCTGATGTGCCAGTTGATACCTTAAGGAAGCAAAGAGAATTAAAATTCTGACTACTGTCCTTCAACAAAGAGATATTAGGTATAGATGGCATATTCCTTTTTTGTCTAAAAGTCTTTTTAGATCCTGGGAAATCCCAGATATAATCTGTATCTGATGCGGAAGATTTTTCTGAGTCTCTGGATGCAATGGAGCCATCATTCATTTCGAGACAGATGGTTGGGGGAAATTTGCCAGAAGAACAGAAATCTGATCAGGCTTCTGCCTTTTAAGACTGGTTTGCTTTAAGAACTCTTGGAAATGACAAACCCTAAGAAAATTATCTCTATTAATATTAATGGTTTAAATAACCAATTTAAGAGGAAGAAGATCTTTTTGAAACTGAAAAAAGAAAAAGCTGACATTCTTTGTCTGCAAGAGACAAAATATCAAATTGGATAATGTCAACCTACTAGTTTGCAAAGCATTGAGTCAATGTTATGTTTCTTCCGGTAAAAAGAAAAAAATGGGGTTATTTACATCAAAAATTTGAATTGGATTTTAGAGGAGCAATTATAAGATGAGTCGGGACGATTTATAATTTTGTGATTTTGTACACCTCAACAATCCAAAATCACATTTGCTTCTATTTATACTCTGAACGATAACATAGTGCAATTCTTTCAACAATTCTTTCAGTCTTTATTGGAGATGGCTGAGGGTGAACTTTTTATTTTTGGTGACTGGAATGCTGTTCTCTCTCCAGTTCTAGATAAGTCTGGCCATCATAAAAAGAACTCTAATAAATTACCGCCAAATGTTTTTGAATATATGGATTTGTTATCGTTAGAAGATGTTTGGTGTCATAAACATCAACTGGAGAAAGGTTTGACATATTTTTCTTAACCTCATCAAAGGTATTCCAGAATTGATATGTGTATGACATCTGAATCAATGCTTTCTAATATTCATGAGATAGAAAATGCACCATTGACCTATGCAGACCATAATCTTGTGATAATAAAATTCCATTATATGGATGTTAGATCGAAGAGATGGAGACTGAATACTTACCTTTTACAACAGGAAAAGACTCTAATGAAATTTAAAGATGAACTGCAATGTTTCATCCAGATAAATATAACCAGATGTATCAATGTACTCGGTATGGGATGCAAGTAAAGCTTTATGAGAGGAATTTTCATTTTGGAATCCTCTAAGAGGAAAAAAGTTAAGCAACAACAAAGGGATTTGATACTTACTGAATTAAACTGTTTGGAATCAGTGCATAAGACAGATCCTTCAAAATACATTTGGCATAATATAAGTGAACTCTGTAAACAGATGGATCTTAGAGATTCTAGGGATACTTACAAGAACATGACTTTTGTGAAGCAAAAATTTTTTGAGAAAGGTAATAAACCTGGCAAAAACTACTGGCTTACCAACATAGGAAGGAACAAGAAAAGAGAACCATAACCTCAATCTGGAACGGCAAGAAATTTGTCTCAACTACAGATGCAATAGCTGATCAGTTTATTGATTATTATTCCAAATTATACAAAGAGGAGAAGAAAGATCCAGTAAAAATTAAGCAATTCCTTGATGTCTTACATCTATCCTTGTTTACAGAAGAAAAGAAAGAATACTTAAACAAACCAATTTCTTTGGCTATTCCTAATTTAAAGCTTTATTACCATGCCAGTTGTCTAACGTGGATTTTCGATTGGATCAAAGCCCCAGATGGATATTTTTCAGATATGGAAGAGTCTGGTCTTTCTAAAGGTTTACACAATTTTCTATGGTTTACCAAAAAGAGAAAAGTCTCAGAAATTCAATTACATACTGTTAGAAGTAGTCTTTTACATTGTTGGGATAAATATCAGAACAGAATAAGTCCAATGGTTTCTCCTTTGATATCAATTTCAAATGCATATTTTCATGAAGAAGAAGGACTTGGGAAATTTGGATTATGGGCAGAAAAATCTTGTACTTTGCAGAATTTACTAGTTGATAATGTGAAACTGAAACCTATTCAAATCCTTACAAAGGAGTCCGTTCAAAAACCTCCCTGGTTTCAGTATATTCAAATGAGTTCAATTGTTCAACATGAATTACATCGACAAGGAGGGAAACTTCGGGATCTGACTGATTTTGAAAAATTAATTCCAAAAAATCCTGATCATTTGCTTGGTATGGTCTATAAATTGTTATTGAAATATGATATTGAAACAGAACAAGTAAAGGTGTGCATGATTAGATGGATGCAGAATATAAATAAAACAATTGATTTTAGTTATTGGGAATATCAATGGAAGAAAAGTATTAAATTTACCTTCAGCAATAATTTGCGGGAGAATTGGTATAAAATGTTTTTTTGGTGGTATGTGACTCCTATGACTATTCATAAAATTGATAGCAGTTTCCCAAAAGAGTGTTGGAAATGTAACCAACACATAGGGACGTTTTATGTGGTGGACATGCGATACTGCCCAATTATTTTGGAAACAAATACATTGTAAAATGGAGCAATTTTTATGTATCAAATTTCCTTTTCTACCAGAAATCTTTGTTTGACAAAATCTTATATTCCGGTGAAGTATACTGAATTGTCTCTATATATGATCACGGCAGCTAGGATTCTTTATGCTGCCAATTGGTGTTGTTCTATAATCCCCTCTTTAGCTGATTGGTTTATTAAATTATGGGACTATGCCTCTGTTTCCAAAGTTTCGGCTTATGTGAATAACTCTTCATCAGAATCCTTTTTATTAACTTGGGAACCTTTCATAAAATATAATGTTCAAAAAGGTCTTTATCCTGATAATTGATTCTTGGCGTAAAATTGATTTCAAGAGATGGAATTTCTTTCTTCTTTGTAATAAAAAATAAATAAAATTTATATATTAAAAATTCATTAAAATCTCAAAGTGGTTTACAATATAATTCAAATAATGCATAATTAAAATACAAAAGTACAGATAAATATAAAAATAACATTTCTATTTAAAACAATAATACATAAAAACACAAAGTAACAACAGTAAAAATGATACTTTAATTTAAAAGCCTGGGTGAAAAGTCACATCTTTACTGGTTTCCTAAAAACTGATATGGGGACTGAGGAGTGGATGCTAGTTGGGAGAGCATTCCAAAGCCCCGGGGCAATGACTAAGAAGGCCCTGTCCCACCTGCTTAACAACCAAGCCTCTCTCACGGTTGGCACATGGAGGATAAGTAAAGTACAGCATCCTCAGGTGAGGTAACGATCAATTATCCCTCTATGTGGAGCTGCCTTTGTATGTAATTTGGAATCCTCTGTTCAAAATGCAGCACCTGGATTAGTCTTCAGGGTTTCTCAGAGAGACCATTTTATACTTGTTTTACAGAATTTGCACTGGCTGCCAATACATTTCCGGGTAAAATACAAAGTGCTGGTAATTACCTTCAAAACCATAAATGGCTTAGGACTGGGTTACCTGGGAGAGTGCCACCTTCAGCATGATCCCCACTGCACTTTAAGGTCATCAAAAGAGGTCTGTCTCTGGCTGTCACCAGTTTTTCTACTTTTTAATTGTTTTTAAAACAATTATGTTTTTAATTTTTGTAGTCCCCCAAAGAATAGGTTTTCACCTCAAAAGATGCTGAGACCTTTTGGAAATAATTATACTTTCCCTCATTTTCTTACTGTCAGGCCTGCTCTTCTTGTGATGCAGTTTGTGAGGACCCTCCTTTCTTGCAAAACTTGATGTTTGCAGACTAAAGATTCCAGATTCAACTGCTGGCACCTTCAGTTAAAGGATCTCAGCAGGGCTGGGAAAGACCTGACACCATGGGGAGCAGGTGCCAGTCATGGTGGACAATACTGGACCTGATGGACTAATAGTCTAACACTACCAGGTGTTTCATATATTGATCTCTCAGAAAAGGCATGGGGATGTGGCTGGAGCTCAGTGGTAGAGCATCTGATTTGCCTGCAAAAGGTTGCAGGTTCAGGCTCTGCCATCTCCAGGAGCTTTCCCAGATGGGTAGCTTTACTGTGGCAGGAAGTGCCTAAAGTTAAGCCTTTCTGATCATTGCACCAAAGTGCAGAGGCGTATCTAGGGAAAATAGCGCCTAGGGCAAGCACTGAAATTGTGCCCCCTGTCCGAACATATGGCACCCATCTTTCCGATAACTTTACCATAATATCAGCTCAAATATACAAGTCAAGCTTGTTAATCTTTTAATATTTCAAAAACTATTTAGCAGTGGATGTAGCCAGGCCAAAAAATGCTGGAAAACTACAAATTTCAGTATGCTGGGGCTCATGAAATACGCAAATACTATGTGGAGGTATACTTGGAAAACTAAACAGAAGTGCCTGTCTAATTCTCTACTGTGCATTGTAGCATCACTATTACATAAGTTTTAAAAATAAATGGAGAATTTGACTTTTCCCAGATACTAGGGCCTTGCAGAGGCCATTTGAGCATGTGAAGTGGCCATTTTGTTTTCAGTGGCCATTTTTTAAAGAAAAACTTCATTTTAAAAAATTGCGCCCCCCTTCAAGTGGCGCCCGGGGCACGTGCCCTGCCTGCCCTACCCTAGATACACCCCTGCCAAAGTGCTACTTTTGTAGGATGCATATAATGCACAGTAACTGTGAATCATCAGGAGCAAAGCTGAATAATGCCATTGGCTGTATGAACAGCGCCTTTTTTCGCCGTCTAGAGATGAGCCCAGATGGCTTGTGCACGGGCAGGTGGGACAGGGAGCGGTTCCCTTAAGGAACTGGTAAGGAGCTCCTCACCTGCTCCTGCCCTGCCACTTTCCCAGGTGTGGAGCCCAGCCCCCAACTGGCCATGCGGGGCTGCAGGTCTGTTCCCTACAGTCTCTGTGTGGCGTCGGCCATTTGTGTGGTCGGCAACACCATGCTGACCATGCAAATGGCCAGCACACATGGTGCATGCTGACGCCACACAGAGGCTGCAGGGAACAGCACCACAGCCCCATGTGGGGTGGTTGGTGACTGGGCACCATGCCTGGAAAGCAAGGAGGAGCAGGTAAGGAGCACCTTACCAGCTTCTGAAGGGAACCACTCCCTGCCCCACCAAACTGGCTCAGGCACATCCTTATCACTGTCCTGACATCTCTGTAAATTGTTTCCTTGTATGAACTACCTTCCCACCAGCCTAAGTGTAGCAAAGCTGCATTCAGCTGCCTCTTGGGAAAGCTCCAGGTCGGGCTGGAAAAGACTCCTGCCTGAAACTTTGAAAGCTGCTGCCAGTCAGTGGACTGTAGGCAATACTTAACGAGATGGACCAAGGTTCTGTCTGACTCAGTACAAGGCAGCTTCCTATGTCTCTTACCTGTTTAGAAAGTGTTCTGCTTCTCAAGTTTGCCATCCCCACTAGCCACCTGCACAAGATCTCACTTCTCTCCCTCTCTGAAATCTTTCCACTGCCTAATCCCCATTCCTATATTTAGCCCATCCCCCTGGTGCTATTTTGACTGCATGGCAGTCATTTATAAGTCCTCTAGTTGCCACTCCTCCTTTTTTTCTGCTTTCGCTTCTCTCTCGCTCCGGCACTACCCCCGCCTTTCTTGTCAAACTTTCAGCAAGTGCAAAAACTTTACTGTTCTGCAAACACGTTCTCTTAAAACAAAAACACGAATGAAGACAGCCCTAAACAAGCCCCTATACGAGTTGCTCTGTTAAACATTTTCTTGACTTCTATTAGTGAAGAGAGGAAGGGTTTCCAGAAACAGGAACCATGAAGCAAGTGGAGGAGTTGATCCGAATGGCCAAAAAGTTGGATAAGATGGTGTCCAGGAAGAACATGGTAAGATAAACACTGTCTCTGTGTTAGTCACTGTTGTTAAAGCATTCTTGGCTGGCATGAAAAAGATGGCTTTTGTACTCCGCATGTGTGTTGGGGGGAAACAGCAGTTGCTGCTAACATGCCAAGTGCTTTCCTACTTTCCAAGTAAACTTTTACAAACTGTGAGAACAGGAGGAGGCACTCAGAAAGCTAAAACAGGCTCAAACACCCTTCAGCTGTTGAGAATTCCTTGAAGCTAAATATCTTGAGCCTTGCAGTTCCACAATTCAGTCTAATCCAAACTTGATTTGTTAGTGGATTTTGCTTTCTTTCAGATCCATCTGGGGATTCCTACTTTGGTTTGTTTCTCCCCCAGGTCCCCTCCCACAACTGCTACTTGACAGTTTCAATTTTGCAGTCACAGCCCTCTCCTGAAGTGGCCAGTCCCTCAGCGGATTTGGGGAGAGGGTATGTAGACAACAGGTGTTTGGCAGGAGTCTGGCAATGTAAATTTAATCTCCAGCAAGTGTCTTGCTGCATGGATTACTGTGTTCAGAAAAGGAGAAAGTGGGGTCTATGCATTAACCCCCAACAAGAAGATGGGTGTGATGGTGAAATGCACCCACCCCTCAAAGATTCCCAAAGAAATTACTGGTACAAAGCAATTGGGAGTGACATTTTGTTATAAGCCAGACAAAAGGTTCATCTGTAATGAAACAAAGGGACAATGGGACATCTGTTCAATGGTAATGTGCAAAATTGCTAAGAAATCATATTTCTTATATGATTATTCTCTGGCAATTTTCTGAAAACACCTGAAAACACATCTCTTCAACCAGGCTTTCTCAGCTTTTTAATACTTGTTTTTAAATTGTTCTGATTATTTAATTGTTGTTTTACGATGTTTTTAATGATTAATCATTGTTTATGCTTTATAATTTTTGTTTTAATTATTAACTGATTTTAATGGTGTTTTAATGTAAACCGCCCTGAGCCTTTTGGAAGGGCGGTATAAAAGTTTTAATAATAAATAAATAAAATAAATAATAAATTTTGCTAATTGCTAAGAAATCAACCGCCCTGAGCCATAAACCGCCTTGAGCCATTTTTGGAAGGACAGTATAGGAATCGAATTTATTATTATTATTATTATTATTCTCCTTACCTCTTCTCTTCTCTCTCGCTCCTGCACTACCCCCGCCTTTCTTGTCAAACTTTCAGCAAGTGCAAAAACAAAACAAAAAAAGTGCCAAGGGGGGGGTCATTTGGAATGGATAGAGGGTAGGGTTGCCAAATGTGATTGACGCTGTTCCCGCAGACAACTTTCCACCTATATTTTTCACAATATCAAGCCATTACATTCTTCAGAACTGCTTTCAGTAGACTGCTGGAGATTGGTGCGGGGGCCAGTCTTGGAAGGTTAATAACTCTCTAAAGACTGTGTGTGAGGGAGAGATGTAAATCTTGCCCTTCCAACTATATACAGGTGGCCCCTCTTTATCTGCGATCTCATGGATTGTAGTTTCTGCAGCTTGGTCTAAGAGGCTCAGTTTTTAAAATTCACAGTTTAAAAAAATAGGGAAAATTCGCCTCTCTGTGGTTCCTGGTTGGCTGGAAATAACTTCTAATGTCATTTCTGGCCACCATTTTGCAGCACGGTGTTTTGTGGCTCTTAAAAAAGAATTAACCAAGATTTTTGCAGAAATTCTCAAAAATTTGGAGGATTGGGGGGGGCTTGGAGAGCTGGAGGCTTGGAGAGCAAGGTACTGTGCCTTGCCCTTTCTGCTTTTTGGCCCCCTTTTTAGCTTAAGGAATGTAACATCGGGATTCCCATAGGGGTGAGGTTTCATTATTCACAGCTTCCATATTCACGCCTACAGGTGAGAATGGAACCCCTGCAAATAATGAGGGCCACCTGTACACAGAAACAAGGATTAATTTTGCTTGCCAGTCATCAGTAATGTACACAACCACCCTTTTCTCTAGCAAGGTCCATAGCATATCTTTCAATATTTCACAGAAAATAAAAGCACGCTCCTGTGTACTTTTAACACTCCTTTTCTTCCATCAAAGATCACCTGATCACATAGCACACCCCTTCCACTATCAGAAAGACTGGAAGTTCCTCTCTACAGGAGGTGTGTGGGGTTGCCAACTTTTTAACCACTCCTTGGCTGAAGATAAAATAATTGTTGCAACAGGGTAATTTATGCCCCATACAGCTGCAGAGATTAGCTGAAAAAGTTGGGAACTCTTGCGGTAGACATTCATTTACTTTCCAGTAACCTGACATGCATTGCTTTTTGGAGCAGGGTGTGTTAGCAAACCAACCATTATGGTTTCTTTTCTGTTGGTCAGTGGCTAGTCCTAAAAACGTTTAAAAGGCAAAACAGGGACAGGGATTAACCATAGAATGACTGATGGTGGCAAATAGGGACAGTTGGGGAATATGTTCCCAGGCGATTTATTTATTTATTTATTCATTCATTCATTCAATTTCTATACCACCCTTCCCAAAATAGCTCAGGGTGGTTTACAGAGAGAAATAATAAATAAATATCTAAATATTTATATATTTATATAGTTATTATATAAATATATAATATTATATATATATATAATACCAATCCATATATCATGGATTGATGCCTTTTTCAAGACAGATTTGGAGCTGCCACCAGTCAATTGATATTTGGCTATTTATTTAAGTTGCAGTCTGACAAGTTGGCCCGTTGATTACCATCAATTCAAGCAAGGCAAGAACTGAGCACAGCCGTGGGCCCTGGAGCACGACTGCATTTTAAAGTTAATGTTTGACTCCACTTGCAAACTTTGCTCTAGTGCAGAGAAGACTATAAATAACTCCTCCCCGCTGCCTCTTCTTCAGCTTCCAACCTGTACAGCTTTGAGAGCAGTGTTTATGGCAGTGGGAAGGTCCTACTGCTGCTGCAGCTGCTGCTGCTGCGATTATACTTTTGCAGATAGTGTGCACATGGCAAACAAGGCTTTCCTGATTAAAAGGCAAGAGCTGCCTACTTGGGCAATGCGTTTTTCACACAGGGCTTTTAGCTGACATTTCCTCCAGAATGGAAGGTGTTCATTCACATATCAGCGAGATAGATTTACCCCAAAGTCCTTACGAGCTATCGGGGTGTTAGACTGTAGCCCAATTTATATCCAGAGTAAAAAAAAAATCCACTTCTTGTGTCAGGTTCCCCCCCACTCCCCCCGCCCCAACTTTGAACTCACAGTAAAGCGTTGCAGTTAACTCGCGGTAAAGCTTCCTATGTTCCTATACAGCTGCATGTCAGATAAGGAACTAGGAAGCTACTTCAGCATTGTGATGGGCAGGAGATAGGCTGGCATCTACTTATAAGTCTCTGAGTGTTTTGCAGATCAGCAAGGGTGATTCCAGGTGCTTAACAAGAGCAACTACAAGTGGATTGCAGTTCTATGCATGGTTAGGGGGCGAACTAAAAATGATATTAAATGCATCACTGATCAGGGGGATATCAAGGTTGGAGCAGGCTCTGGGGCAAGACGTAAAGATGGATCCCTGCTCCACTTCTTCAGAGAGGTGTAACCGAGAAGGCAAGCTGCCACCCCCCCATCATTGGACCCTCAGGGGCCTGAAGCCATTTGTGTCCCCTCCCCACCAGTTCAATTGTAGCTAGGCCCCTGTCACTGGTCCTGATGCGCTACAGTTTTCTTTGGTAAATAGCAGGCAGATTGGGGGCCAGGCAGATCAGAACTGTGCCAATGTGGAGGAAGCTTTAATCCTACCCATACCATAGTATTGATTCAAATTAGACCCCCCCACCACCACTGTTCATTCTCAAATGAGTACCACAGGTGGAGAGGACGCATGCCCCCTCTCCACCTGTTGCTCCCCTGCAACTGGCATTCAGAGCGACTGGGCAATTATTGGTACAAAGACAACGTTGGGTTTTATTGTAGGGAAGGGATTTCAAGGACTCAACTTATAGCAGAGCAAGCATGTGTAGGAAGGATGGAGCCCATAGAGAGTATTTTGACAGACATTTAAGGTCCAAATACTTTTAAAGGTTTATTAAGGAAGTGACATACTGGAATACTGGGATAGAAAGCCTGTGTCTCTGAGCTTTTGGTGTTTTCGTAGTATGAGAGCAGAACAAGGAAGGAGGAAAGGTTAAAATGCAGCAAGCAAGTAGGAAATGGGGCGGGGAGACCTAAAAGTATCAGTTAACCAATCAGAAGAAGCCAGAGCAGAGAGAAGGAAAACAAAGGGGAAGAGTGTCTTGCCCAAAGGCCCTGGAGCTGGAACTGACAGTTCCCACACAGAACCTTAAAATCTCTCTTGTGATATAAAAAGAAAAGGTACTTGAGTCACACAAAAGATGCCCACTCTGTATTTTCTCCTTCTAGGAAGGGGCCCTTGATCTATTGAAGAAGCTGAACAATTTCACAATGACCATCGAACTGTTGCAGGTAAGGCAGGCTGGAAGATCAGGAAAGCTTGTTGAGGAGTCGAGATGACAGTTGGTTTGTTTTTAAACCATTGGACCAAATATATTGCAGTTGAATCCCTTAACCATGGAGCAGCGTTCTGAGAGCTCTTTAGGCATCAAAGAGTTGGGTGCTTTGGCAAAGTATTAAACTGCTCCCAAATGTGATGAGTGTCTTACTGTCAGGATTGAGGCAATCATCTGCAGTGTCCAACGGAGCTGAGTTTTACATAAGAACAGCCCTGCTGGATCAGGCCCAAGGCCTATCTAATCCAGCATTCTGTTTTCCATAGTACCTCTGGGCAGTATGATGCCTCCAGGAAGGCCACAAGCAGGAAATAATAATAATAATAATAATAATAATAATAATAATAATAATAATAATAATATATTATTATTATTATTATTATTAATTACATTTCTATCCCGCTCTTCGTAATGTGATAAATAATACTTGGACAGGTTAGTATTAGAAGAGGCATTTTCCAAGGGGACTCACTATCCCCTCTATTGTTTGTAATCGCCATGACCCCACTTTCACAAATACTAAACAAAACAGGCCTCGGATACCAAACATCTAAAACATCAAGTAAAATCAACCATCTGCTGTACATGGACGATCTGAAGTTGTATGGAAAGTCCCAGTCAGAAATCGAATCACTGCTAAACACTGTCCGTATATTCAGTAGCGATATAGCAATGGAGTTTGGACTAGACAAGTGTGCTACATTAATAATGAAAAGAGGAAAAATAACAAAAACAGAAGGAATAGAACTGCCCAATGGAAGCAAGATCAAGAACCTGGAAGAGAAAGAACATTAGAAATACTTGGGCATTCTCCAGGCTGATAACATCGCACACACTGAAGTTAAAAGAAAAATTGGAAGTGAATACATCAGGAGAGTTCGAAAAATCCTCAAGTCCAAACTCAATGGTGGGAACACCATACAAGCCATAAACACCTGGGCTATACCTGTTATCAGATACACTGCAGGAATAATAGACTGGACCCAGGCAGAGCTAGATACGCTAGATCGTAAGACCAGGAAAATCATGACCATCAATCATGCTCTGCACCCCCGCAGTGATGTCGATAGGCTCTACCTCCCTCGCAGCTCAGGTGGAAGAGGAATGCTGCAAGTCCATCAAACAGTAGAGGAGGAGAAAAGAGGCCTTGAAGAATATATCAAGGACAGTGAAGAAGATGCACTTAAAATGGTCAAGAACGAGAAACTATTCAACACCAATGAAACAAAGCAGGCCTACAAGAAAGAACAAGTCAAGAACCGAGTAGAAAAATGGAGAAATAAGCCCCTGCATGGTCAATATTTGCACAATATAAGTGGAAAATCAGACATCACCAAGACCTGGCAATGGCTTAAGAATGGCAATTTGAAGAAAGAAACAGAGGGTTTAATACTGGCTGCACAAGAACAGGCACTAAGAACAAATGCAATAAGAGCAAAAGTCAAAAAATCCACAACAAACAGCAAGTGCTGCCTTTGTAAAGAAGCAGATGAAACAGTGGACCACCTGATCAGCTGTTGTAAGAAGATCGCACAGACTGACTACAAACAAAGGCATGACAAGGTAGCAGGGATGATACACTGGAACATCTGCAAAAAATACAAGCTACCTGTAGCCAAGAATTGGTGGGACCATAAAATAGAAAAAGTTGAAGAAAATGAAGATGTAAAAATATTATGGGACTTCCGACTACAAACAGACAAACATCTGCCACACAATACACCAGATATAACTGTAGTCGAGAAGAAAGAAAAACAAGTGAAAATAATCGACATAGCAATACCAGGGGATAGCAGAATAGAAGAAAAAGAAATAGAAAAAAATCACAAAATACAAAGATCTACAAATTGAAATTGGAAGGCTGTGGCAGAAAAAGACCAAAAGAATCCCAGTGGTAATTGGTGCCCTGGGTGCAGTTCCAAAAGACCTTGAAGAGCACCTCAGCACCATAGGGGTCACAGAAATCACCATCAGCCAATTACAAAAAGCAGCGTTACTGGGAACAGCCTATATTCTGCGACGATATCTATAACAATTGACTATAAAATTCAGCCATCCCAGGTCCTTGGGAAGGACTCGATGTCTGGATAAAACAAACCAGTCAATAACACCTGTCTGACTGTGTAAACAAGAAATAATAATAATTATAATTATTATTATTATTTATTACATTTCTATCCCGCTCTTCCTCCAAGGAGCCCAGAGCGGTGTACTACATA
Source organism: Hemicordylus capensis (assembly GCF_027244095.1). NCBI lineage: Eukaryota > Metazoa > Chordata > Lepidosauria > Squamata > Cordylidae > Hemicordylus > Hemicordylus capensis. The sequence goes on from NC_069663.1 coordinate 12,981,785, forward strand.
CTTGAGTTTCTCTTTCACAACAACCCTGTGAAGTAGGTTAGGCTGAGAGAGAAGTTACTGGCCCAGAGTCACCCAGCAAGTTTTATGGCTGAATGGGGATTTAAACTCGGGTCTCCCTGGTCCTAGTCCAGCACTCTAACCACTACACCATGCTGGAAATGAAGGCATGCCCCCTCTCCACCTGTTGCTCCCCTCCATGAGTTTGTCTAAGCCTCTTTTAAAGCCATCTTAGCTGGTGGCCAATCACCTTAAGTGGTGCAGCGGGGAAATGCTTGACTAATAAGCAGAAGGTTGCTGGTTCGAATCCCCACTGCTACTGTATTGGGCAGCAGTGATATAGGAAGATGCTGAAAGGCATCATTTCATACTGTGCAGGAGGAGGCAATGGTAAACTCCTCTTGTATTCTAGCAAAGAAAACCACAGGGCTCTGCGGGCACCAGGAGTCAAAATCGACTTGCCGGCACACTTTACATTTACAAAGGTTGGGTAGGACAGTGCTGGCAAACCCATCTCCTCTCTCCCAGATACTTTACTTTAAGCTGGTGGCCATCACCACTCATCCCCTGGCAGAGAATTCCATAGATCAAGTATGCACTATGTGCATAATTAGAAGCACTTCCTTTTGTTGGTCCTAAATTTCCTAGCAATCAGTTTCATGGGATGGCCCCTGCTGCTTCTAGTGCTGTGAGAGGAGAAACCTTTCTCTCTCTGCACCATGCATGATTTTTAAAATAAACTTCAATCATGTCACCATTTTATATACTAAAACCTCCACTGCCCACCCAGAAAAGAGATGTCCTGCCAATAGCTATTGAAACGAAGTGTTTTGTTTCATGCAGAAAGTAAAATGAAAAGTGTCAGGATACCATGTTACATGGTTGCCTGTGTGGCCCTGTGGAGTTTGGAGAAGGGCATGGCATCCCTCCTGTGGGGCTTCTATTCCCTTCAGGGGGCAGCAGGGGTGAAAAGGGTCCAGGCTGGAAGGATCCCAGTACAAGGGCAAGGCAGGGAACTGCAGGGAACAGCTCCAGGGGGTTCCAGCTAGGTTGGGCGGAGCAGGAATCAGAAAGTGAGGTCAGGAAGGGGGTGGTGCTGGAAGAAGGCTTTAAACCCTGTCAGCTCCGCACTGGGAGATTTAAAGAGAAGGCAGCCGATGATAAGGGGCTGCTTCTGAGTATGGGAGCCGGGAGTTCCCCAGGAGAGTTTCCACACAGGGCTGTTAGCATGAATCTCCTTCGGAAGAGAGTGTATCACTGGCCACACACTGGCCAGACTTACCCCAAAGTCCATTCAAGATCTTTGGAAACACACACACACACACACACACACACACACACACCCCGAACACACATAAATTAGGCTTAGTCTAATTCTAGACTAAGAATTAGTCTAGAATTAGAATTAGAATTTGGAATTCCAAATTCTAGCTTGTCTTGGTGTATTTCCAGGTTTTTTTAAATCCTGGTTTTAAGCGAGTTTTTCTTAAAACACTGCAGCAAATGCCAGGAGGGAGAAGTACTGACTAGAGTACAAAATCATTAACATGACATGAGCACTCTTTAGGAATGTAAATAGGACTGTCTTGCTTAGATTGCAAAGAGCAGAAAAACCAGTTTCCAGGAAATAAAATCTTTCAAAGTTCTAGTAACAAAACCTCTGTGTGTGCTCACTTTTTCGAACAGTATTAGTCTGCTTGCTTAAGGTTTTTGCTGGTTAAAAAAGAGGTTTTAAGACTGATGTAAAGCAGCACAGCACACATTTCTTAGAAAAAAGGGAAGAACTCTGTTAGTGTATACAAATGCTTCCCGTCTAGGACATGAGGTTTTGAAGGCAACATTGTATTCCTCCCCAACAGTGCTCCCAAACCTTCATTCTCCCTGACAGCAGAGGAGCTACCAGCCCTGGAGTGGGATGCCTCTATCACATCTCTGAAAGTCTCGTCCACATGCCTCTCTGTCTCTCTGGGCTTCTCCAGATCCACCACCTTGGTCTCAAGGGAACGGATTTGTTCCCTGAGGGCCAGGAGCTCCTTGCACCGAACACACACCCATGACTTCTGCCCATGGGGCAAATAGTCATACATGTGGCACTCTGTGCAATACACTGGGAAGTTACCATTCCCCTACTGACTTTCTATCTTTGTACTGTTTTTGTTGGCTGTTTGCAGTATTTAGAGATAGTTTATTAGAAGTAGTTTATTATCTGTTTATTAGATAGTTTATTAGAAGAATAGGTCTCAGCTGTAATGGTCAGCATCTATATCTGTTCAAACAGCCTTTCCCAAGAATATGAGGGATACGAGGGAGGGATTTGCACTTATGTTCTCTTCTCCACCAGGCTCCTTGTGATCACAGGGGCTTGTTCCAGGCTCCCCTGCACACTTCCTGCTAAACTGCTGCAAAACTTTTACGTCCTGTTTGCTATCCCTGTTTGCTATGCTCTATTTGCTATATTCTCAGGCCTTCACCTCTTATGCAGAGTAGCCTTTCAACTGAGACACAGGATGTGAGTCAAAGGAATGTGGGGCCTCTCCCAGCCCTAGCTGACTCCACCTCCTCCAGGCAGGGGCAAAGTAAAACACTGGAGTTTGGTAGCCCTAGCAAATCCTAGCCCTGGGAAATTCTAAGCCTAGCAAATCACACACACACACACACACACACACACACACACACACACACACACACCCCTACCCCTTAAAGAGAAACAGCCCCTGAAAATCTCCCCTCTTCCTGTTAGTTTGTTTAAAAGGGAAAAGGCTAGATGTTTAGAAAAGCTTGCTCACCTTCTCAGCTGTGTCTGCTCTTCACAAGTAGCCTTCCAACTCATTCCCATTGGTGGTGGATTCCCTGCAGAGATGTGGACCAGTGTTCCCTCTAAGGTATGTGCGTGTGCACTCATTCACACATTTTTTGATTTCCGCTCACTTAACTTTAGATCCTGCTCATGTTGAAGCAGGAAGGTCCCACTCTGAATGCACGTGTACACACACTTCCTTGATGCTGCCACCCAGAACAAAACTTACTCCGCACATAGCTGGAAAAAAGTAGAGAGAACCCTGGTAGGTGTTTGATTTTACTGGCCTTTGACATTCTCCCTGGCTGGGAAAGACTTCTTCCAGAGATCTGGGGAACTGCTGCTAGCCAAAAGTAGGGAGTACTGGGTTTGATATATCAATGGGCTGATTCAGTATAAAGCATCTTCAGGAAACTAGGCACAGCACTGTCAAGGGAGAAGCTTCACCCAGCTTCAGCCCCTGAGTGACATGTCCTTAAAAGAAGCAAAGTTGCAAAAGACTCTGCCTAAGACTCTGGAGAATCATTGAACCAGCAGGATAGTACTGATCTAGATGGAGTGACTCAGTATAAGGCAGCTTCATATGTAAAAAAAAATGTTAATCCACCTGGCAGCCCTAGTAGCAACTTGGAGTGCCCATTGAAATATTCCAAAAATAACATGGGAGGCAACTTCAGCCCTCCTCACGTGGCAGCCAGTTTGTTCAGTCGCCTGAAGTGTTCCCTCTAACAGGGATTCCCAGATGTTGTTGACTACAAGTCCCATAATCCCCAAGCAAAGGCTATTGCAGCTAGGGGTGCTGGAAGTTGTAGTCAATAACATCTGGGAATCCCTCTTAGAGGGAACACTGGTCTCCTGTGTTTCATGAAGATCCCTCTTCTTCTTCTCCTTCTCTCAGACCACAAGAATTGGCGTGGCTGTCAACACAATCCGCAAGCACTGCTCAGATGAGGAGGTGGTGGCTCTGGCGAAAATCCTCATCAAGAACTGGAAGAGGTTGCTGGGTGAGAGACTGACAAGTGTTTTAGTGTGATTGGTGAAATGCCAGGGTGCTTTCCAGATTACACACTTACAACAGTGTCACTACTGTCCATTAAGTGTGCTTCTGTACTGCCTGTGTTTCGACATTGCACTCCCAGTACTGTCAGCAAGGTGCTGTTCACATTTGCGATGCCTTCTTTCAGCTTCTATCCTTGCATTTTAGTCCTACAACATTGCATTTGCATCACAAATAAATAGCTGCATTTTCCCGTTGTAGGAGGGTTGTGCAAACTATTTACATTTTCAAAAAGATCCTGCCAAGCCAAAGCATTTTACTGGGTGTAATCTGGAAAGCTCCCTGGGCCTCTAAAGATCTGAATTCACCTCTTGGAAACGGGTAGTTGAAATGGGTTGCTACCAAAAAACTCCACCCATTTCTTGAAAAAAAGGGACACTCTGATCCCAGCAGTTCCCTGTGTGAGTGATGCTGATAAGTCTTTAAAAAAAAAATTTGAGACTGCAGATCGGTAGAGCGACTGCTTCTGTGGACTGGTACCAGTGGCCGTCTCTTGAGTCCTTCTGAGCCTGGAATCTGTTGAGGTTTGTGATTATTTACACTGGTGGATTAACGCAGAGGCAGAGGAGGCATCTGCCTACAGCAGCAAGATTTGAGGAGTGGCAGCTCCTCAAATTTTGCCTTGCCTCTGCCGGAAGCAGGCAGGGGGCAAGAGGAAAGTCACCCTCCTGCCTCCTTCATTTTCTTTCAAAGCCATGGCTGCGGCAGTAGCTGCAGGGAGGGGGGTTAGAGGAAAGTCCCCCTCCTTCACTTTCCTCCCCAAATGCATGATGTAGGGACTGGGACTCCTGTAGGGACTGGGACCGGGTGGTTAAGAGATAGTTAATTGCCAAAAGACCACCTGCCGGATGGGGCACGGTGGTGGCAGCTGGCTTCAGGGAGGGGGAGAGGGATGAGGAGGAGAGAGTTCCCTCGCTTTTTTACCTTTAGAAGCCTCTTAAGTGACTGCAGGCAGGCAGGCAGGCAGAGTCTCCGCCTCCCACTCTGCTCTGCTGCAGTCTATAGATATAGTAAGCAATCAATTGATAATTAACACATCCTCTGTCTTGCCAGACTAGACCCAACGAGGGGCAGTCATATTGGTTGTTCATGTGTCTGCCTAATGCAGGCACTTTCCTACCAGCCTGGCTGCTGCTCTATACGTGAGAGGAGGAGGGGGAAATGTGGACAACAAACTGGGCTGCCCACGCTGCATCAAGCTTGGACTTTCTGTAGAACCAGTAAGAAATATTTCAAAGCCACAATACAAAACTTGCAACATCCTAAGATCTTAAAAGCACAGGAATCCGGAACCTTTTGAGAAATGCAGGTTCCACGCAATTTACCACTTCGGAAATATTGCTCTCCTATTTGCAGGCATTCATCTCCATTCATGGGGACATAGTGGCAGCTGGTGTGGGTGCCAATGGTGGGGTGGCAGGAGGCGTCTTTAAGTGTAAATTAGTAAGTGCTTACCTCCCATACTGCTGCATCTGAAAGCTGTTCCCAACAGCGGTGCCCAGCACCTGCTGCACTGGCGAATTGGCCCAACCACTCAGCTGGCCTCTGCACATGCATGGAGGGAGGACATTTGCTGGCCATGCAAATGGCCTCCACCAGCTGAGTCGTGGAGCTGATCCTCTGCCGCAGTGGATGCTGGGCGGCACTGCTCTGCTGGAAAGAGCTTTCAGGTGCACTCACTAATTTACACTTAAAGGTGTGGTGGGCACCCTGGGATCAGGACCACCAGCAGCTCTGCAGACCACAAAAGGCAAAGCTCAGGCCTGGGTCTAAAACTGCTGGTCTGCAGGAAACTATGATGTGAGCTTTTGATTTTGCTGAACTATAGTAACTGAATGGAATTGTTTATTCTGCAGTCAAGGCCTGAGGAGAAGGGAAATTTAGTGTCAGTCATGAGGACCAGCTTGAAACTTGCTATGTTAATCATAATTAGGAGGTCTTAGAAAACCACATTTTAGATATCAGTACATACATGCATCTGGAATACATACTTTCACACAGTAATTGCTGAATTGCTTTTATAAGATATCTCCTGATAACATTTCTTATGCTATTTTTTAATAACAATTCTTTGCATGCCATCTCTCAATAACATTTATTGGAATTGAAGGCACCAGTGAAACTTGGGGAACTGACCACAGTCTGGTCCAGCTAGGCATAAACAGAATTGTTGCCATCTAAATTCAGTAAACATGTTAGACGGACCCCACTTAAGGGAAGGGTGGGAGACCCAAAAATGTTTGTTTTAGAATGGCGACACTTAAGAATTGATGTGAATGTCTTTGATGGGAGCTATGACAGGAGGCTAAGGAGAGTTTATAAAAGGGACATACACACCCCTCCCACAGGCATGTGGAAAAGGCAGGGGAACAAGCAGGGAAGGGAAGCAACTCAGAACCCCAAGGAGTCACATCCTCTGGCCCCTGGGCTAATATGTAAGCCTTAGCCTGAAAAGGCAAACCTGTGCCTAACAGATTGCCATGGCATTCGGCTTCCTACACTGCCTGGACAGCCCACAGCTTCTTGCCCTTCCTCAAGTTCCTCTGAAGGACTACAAAAGACTGACCAGTAGTAGTATTATCAACAACGCCTTCCTACAAAACTAACTTACCTCTCTCATCTTATTTTCCCTCCATGCAATCTCTGTCCTGCCTGCTTCCCGGAAGGGCCGCTCACAGCCTCTGATTGCTGGGCTAACAGCATTCTGCCTCAAGCTCTGCGCCATATTTTCTTCCCCCTCAATCCCTCTGCCTCACATCCTTCAGGGGTGTAACTAGGGAAAATGGCGCCTAGGGCAAGCACTGAAATTGCGTCCCCCATGCCCCCGGTCCAAACATCTGACACATATCTTTCAGAAAACTTGTCTTTTACCATAATATAAGCTCAGAGAGCCAGTGTGGTGTAGTGGTTAGAGTGCTGGTCTAGGACCGGGGAGACCCGAGTTCAAATCCCCATTCATCCATGAGACTTGCTGGGTGACTCTGGGCCAGTCACTTCTCTCTCAGCCTAACCTACTTCACAGGGTTGTTGTGAGGAGAAACCCAAGTATGTAGTACACTGCTCTGGGCTCCTGGGAGGAAGAGTGGGATATAAATGTTTTTTTAAAAATTACAAAAATACAAAATTACAAAATTTCAAAAAATACAAGTCACAACAAGTAGTAGGTTAGGCTGAGAGAGAAGTGACTGGCCCAGAGTCACCCAGCAAGAAACCATCTTATTTATTCATTATTCCTCTGTGTAAACCACCCTGAGCCATTTTTTGGAAGGGCGGTATAGAAATTGAATAAACAAACAAACAAATAAAATAATATTTATTTATTTATGAAGTTATTCATTATTCATTTATTTATTCATTCATTTATTCATTTATTATTCATTATTCAGTTATTCATTCATTTATTTATTTATGGTTATTCATTTCTTACATTTCTGCACCACCCCATACAAAAAAGGCCCTGGGCAGTTCACAGTCTAAAAACCATTAAAACATTGACATAATTAAAACAATTTTAAAAATAGTTTATTTTTCAGCATAGAAGGCTTGCTCTTCACATTTTAAGATGAAGAGATATTTCCTGATAACGGTTTTCACATTGCCAAAATATTTAAAACTAGCTTTCATTTCTGAACAATAATGCATTTCCCCATAGAAACCTCAACTATACACTTGCATAGGTGAAAAATCAAGAGAAAATCAAGTTGAAAGCCTTGCCAGTACAAATGAACTAAAAAGAGTGGAGGGAGTTTTCCACTGCTTCTGAAGCTGGGCAGAAGCGGTTTCCTACCCCTGAATCTGCTATTGCACTACAACTCCCATCATCCACTGTCTTTTGCCACTGTGTCTGGGGATAATAGGAGTTGTAGTCCAACAACATTTGGGGAACAAAGTTTGAGGAGCCCTGGGAAGCTCTTCAGGAAACCCCTTCAGGAAGCTCTATAAGCATTTCTCAATCTTTAAAAAGATTTAATTCAGTGTAATGCAATTTAATTATACTTTTAAAAAACAAACAACCCTCCCCCAATAAATAAATAAATCAAACCCCCCACCCCCACAGCTCATTCTTCAAAGCAACTGCAGCCAGAGAGAAGAAAGCAAGAAAATGAGCCCAGACATGCACTTCTCTGCAGGCTTTTACAAGAAGCACAGCAAGGAAGCCAAAAGGCAGAATGGATTTATCCTATGATATGTGTCCAGTTTGCACACCTTTCCAGTCTGCAAATTCTGCCAAGTTACTGCCCTTTCTCACCAAGCTACCAGAGACTTACACAGCTGGTGGGTGGCTGAGCTCGAGGCCACGCCCCCTTTGCACGTGGCCTTGAGCTCCGAAGAGCCCGAGCGAGCTCTTCGGTCTCATTTCAGCAAGCGTTTGCTGCCTGAAAGCATCTATTCTCCCTTTCTCTCCCTCTACTGGGGGGAGCTCCTAGTAGCCCGTGGGGTGCCGTGCATGCTCTCCGCAGCCAATGGGAGAGCACCTACCCGCCCCAGACTCAGAGAACTCTCATGTGACTCGCGAGTTACACCTGTATGAGTGGCAGGGGGTGCAGGCTGTGGCAGCACAGTGGCAGCGGTGAGTAGCAGTGGACACGCCTGGTGGTGCTTGCTGGGATTGAAGGGGGGTTTCAAAAAAAATTAAAATTTAAAAAAAATTGTCGTAGTTGGGTGCGGGGGTGGGGTGGGGCATGGCAGGCACTTTGCACCCCCTGCAACTGGTGCCTAGGGCATGTGCCCTGCCTGCCCCACCCTGGATACACATTGCCTTTGGCTCATATTTCTCTACATCAGCAATGAGCTCCCTTATTCCCTTCCTTTCTCTGTCTTGGGCTTTTAGCTCAGAGACTATGAGTGGCTTTCTGTGTGAGCAACCTTGATTTTATTTGGGAACAAAACTGGAGATAAACATTGCTAAGCCTTGTTAGTTGTATTAAAAGGGTGATCTCAAAAACTGCTTTCAAAAGTAGAAGAGATATGCTTTTTTTCCCCTGTTGCAGTTGGGCAGTGGAAATTGTTTTGGTTTGTTGCTATGCTACAGTAGAGATAAGACGCAGTTTGACTGCTAGCCCAGACCAGACAGGAATATATTTCCAATGTATTCACAGTCTTTTTGCTTTTAACTGTTTCCAGTGAGGATGAATGATTTTAAAATGCTGTTGAGAACCTGACAGTACAATGAATAGTATTCTGTGTACATGCTGGCATGCTTAATTGCTAAGAATGTAATGATAGTTTCAACAAAACTTTTAAATTATAGTCTGTGTGGAATGCTACTTATTTCCTTCTTCCCCAAACACACGTGATCTCACGGGTAAAGAATCTGAGTCACTCTGATTGGCTGCAGTGTGTCTTGACAGCCAGGCTGTTCACAACAAAGGTGCCTCCTGGGGCCGACCTGGTGGGACTAGAACTGTGGGGACTAGAACTTTAAACATTGAAAATGATTCCCATTAATCTATCCTGTGGGCTATGCAAAAATACCACTGGGCGTTTTGAATATAAAATCACAGACAAAACTTGGAAATGAGCAAGGCTTCCCACTATGTCTTTGGCTATAATAGTAGTCGAATGTCCCATTCTCTTTCAGAGTCATCAGGGACCCAGAAAGGTAAAAAGGAGCATGATATGGATAAAGGGATTAGCTGGAAGATTGAAGATGAGGTTGCTGCCATTTCCCATCCAGTGAAACTCTGCAAAAGTTCTGATGGAAAACAAAAAGACAGGTATTGGCATATTCGTTCATTTTGTTGCTGGGAAAAATGCTTCCTTCAACTAGCAGGGCCATTGTGATGTGAAGTGCTTCCAGGAATATGGTTGCATGTAGGGGTGTGCACAGACCGGCTTGTGCGGTTTGGACCAAATTCGGACTGAACTGCAGGTATGCGAACCAGTTTTGAAGCGGTTTGCAATCAAACCACTCAAATTGGCACTGTTTGTGGCAGACCTATTTGCAATCGAATCAGTCCATGCACACCCTTAGTTGCATGAGTGATAATAGGTACCTATTGGATAATAAAAATGCCCTCAACCTGTATTGACTCCTATCTCTATTCAGCTTGCAAAGGGGTGATTTGTTTAGAAGTGGAAACTGATTAGTGTATCCAAGAATTTCCTTGGGCCCAAGAACTTCCTTGGGCTTTGTTTTGATACTCATCTTCAAAATGATGCTTGACACTTGTTCTTTGAAACAAGAGCTATCGTTTGGAGTCCTGAAGGGCTCCATTTTGTCTCCAATGCTTTTTAACACCTACATGAAACTGCTGGGAGAGATCATCAGGAGGTTTGGTGCAGGGTGTTATCAATATGCTGATGACACCCAAATCTATTTCTCCATATCAGCTTCATCCAGAAACGACTTAACCACCGTAACTGCTTGCCTGGAGTTGGTAGTGGGCTGGATGAAGGAGAATAAACTGAAATTGAATCCAAACAAGATGGAGGTGCTTAGGAAATGGTTTAGATTTGCCTGTTTTGAATGGGATTGCATTCCCCCTGAAAGATCAGAGTAGCAAATTGGTGTGTGGAAATTTCCTTTCCTGACTCAGGTAAGTTAATGAATAAACTGTCTGAACTGGTTTTAACCAGCTCTTAGCAGCCTTCTCAGTCAACTAGCTCAAGAATGACTCCTATCAGCAATGAGTCATTTCCGCAGCATGCTCAGATAATCCTTAACTTTCAAAACCCAGAAAGCTAAGAAAAAGATTCTGGTCAACCCAGAAGTTCTGGTAGGTTACTGCTGCCACCAAGCACTCTAAGGCTTTCAGAGAATCTGACCATTGGACTAGAGTGCTTTCTGTAACTGGGTGTTGGGCAAATTAAAAAAAAAAGTGCTCCCCCTTGCTAACAGGGAAGAATAAAAACAATTGTTCTCCCAGGCATCTGCCTGCCCATGGAGTTAATTGTTAATTTGGCCAAGCTCTCTTTGAGACAAGTTTGCACCAGAGAAATCCCCTTTCTCCTGCTGGGTTAATAACCAACCCTTGGAGGCTTGTAAAAAGTGAAGGAGAGAGAGAGAAAGACTTTTTATTAAAATTACTACAGACTAGTTCCATCTGTAGTAATTTTAAAAAGCTTTTAGCTTTTTAGATACACTTAAAGATACTTAGTTGTTTACAAGAATACTTCAAAAGCACCCAGATGATTCTGGGGCGGCACACATCAAAATCTTACTTACTCAGTTGCAAAGAACAAATATTTAGAAAAATGCAAAGCACACACACAAAGAAATATAAATTCCTGATGCGAAGTCTGACTAAACACTCTTTCCCTATGCTAAATTCCTGAAGCCAAAGCCTTCCTGATGAGAATCAAGCCTTCTGCAATCCTGTCTTACAAAGATGGAGTTGGAGTTGGCTGCAGTCATCCTGCTGCAGCCAACTCCATTGCTACATGTCCTCCATGCACAGACTTCCTTTCTTCTTTCCAGAATCCCCTCCCCCCACAACTCTCTAGTCTCCCACCTACCTGGTGAACTGATTGATTGAGCCCTGGAGTTCACCAGTCTGTCAGTCAAGACAAGGGTTCACTTCTTGTGAACTCTTTAGAGGGTGGGGAGACTGGTCACTACAGGATAGAAACGCCCTCTCTGCTTATTCAAGCAGCAGGATGTTCTGCTCAGCTTTCCTCTGAAGACCACTACAAGCTAAAGTTCATGCAAAACTCTGTTTTCCAGATGTAAGCTTGAGCAGGTATTAGGATGGTACAGAATCAAGCACACAGAAATCAGTTTTTGTCCCAAGCTGGACCCAGTTTTGGTCCAGTGTTCTCTCATCTGAAAGAAACCAAACTTGTGTAATGCTGCCTCTGAAACTTCTCACTGGTTCGAGAAGTGAAGTGTGTGCCACTAGTATGGATTCCTTGTGCTATCCGCAGCTCGTCCCAATTCCTGTCATAGTGCAGCTCTCAATTTCTAGGGTGGTTTTTAAAAATAAATATTGATATTCAATATTGATATATACTGTAGATATAAATAAAAAGATGACATATTAAGCAGGCACAGACTTTGTCATGGCAGTCTGACATCTTTGTGGGGGTTTTTATATGCAGACATCCTAGTGCTCCTAAAGGAACTTCGACTACCTCCAAAAAGTCACATTTTGAAATCAAGAAAGAGAGGTAAGTATTTTATGGCTCATCTGTCTATTCGAGGCCTGTTCAACTTTGGCCCCCCAGCTGTTTTTGGACTAAAAGGTAAAGTTGTGCCGTCAAGTCGGTGTCAACTGAGTGTTTTCCAGACTATGAGATTTGCAATGATTAATGCATTGCAAATGGTGATGGAATAGTGTAGGTTTCAAAATGAGAGTAAAGGGTTGTTTAATGCTTCATTGTAAGATGGTGGCTATTCATATTTTCCATCCCCTGAAACATATTTTCCAGGCACGAGTGTCTATATTCTCCTTGAAATTGATTTATCTGCCCCTCCTCCTGCTCCATTGGGCCAATGGACTCATGGAGTCTGTGTGACGTGATTTTTTTACAAATATATATTTAAAATGGGGGAGCGAAAGGAAATCCTGTGGTGAGCCTGGAAGGGGGAAGAGAGGAACTGGCGTGCCTGTGGGGGGCGTTCTCTTCCATGGCGGCGGTGGTGGCCAGCAGCCCCTCTGCTCCCCCCCGCAAAGCGGGTGCACGGCCAGCCTTGCCGAGCAGAGCTGGCCACTTGCCACTCGCTGGCCACTGCTGCCACTCCCTCCGCCCGCCCCGGTGGGTGCGCAGGCAGCCTCGCCAGGTGGAGCAGGCTGCTTGCCACTCGCTACAACTCCCATAATCCCCAGCCACAGTGGCCAATAGCCAAGGATTATGGGAGTTGTAGGACAACATCTGCTGGAAGACTGAAGCTGAGCAACCCTTGTTGAAGAAAGTGCAGCCTTAGGCTGACTGTACTCAAAGAAAAACTTGTGAAGGTCCCAATGGTGCCACTGTTATGTCTGAACCCACCTTGTATGTTCAAAATACTTATCCTGAGCTGTGGACGACATCAGTGGGAGATATTATAAAGGCATCTGAATTTGTGCTAGCCTTTCTGTGTGAATGGTGGCCAAAGAAAAAGCACAATTGGGTTTCAGCATATGATTTAGCCTTAAGATTCCCATGTTTCCATTAACGTGGAATGAAAGAGAAGGATGTGCTGGAGAAGGATGTGGATATTTTATATGCCCCTTCTGATATTATTAACACTGAATTTTGTTTGTATATTTTTAATGTGATGCATTGTTCATATTACTGTTCATTTAAAATGAACAATTGAAAAATATTGTTGTTTTTTAATCCCACCATGCTACAGCCCTGACAAAAATTGTTAAGCTTGGGACAGATGCTTCCTTTGAAACCTACAGAAGGGGAGGAAAGCTGGTCTTGTGGTAGCAAGCAAAAATTTCCCCCTTGTATTTCACAAAGTTGATACTATTGTATTATTTGGTTCTGCTGTTGTTTAAAGCTTCTAACTCTAGTTTCCTGTTCTCTGTTAATCTGGTACATTATATTACACGTGTCCTTAATGTTGTTCTGCAGCTGAGACATGGGGCCAGGAGAAGGAGAGGAAGGCAGTGAGTGGCCCATTTTAAAATTTTGTCTCCTGGCCCACTCCAACCTTGGTACTCCCCTGACTTGACTGGAAGTCTGAACAAAGCCTACGTGCATAGAAGTTGTGTGCACACAGACTCTTCACTTTCTCTGTATGTAGGACATTGTAAGCTCTGTTCTGACCTTTGGAGGACTACATGCCAGTCGTCATTAAACTAGACCTGAGATTCCTCCACTCTAGGGATGTGCACACTTTGGCATCACATTTCTTACGTACACACTTAAGTACCATGTTTTTGATGACATCTCCTTTCCTCATTACCAGGAGACCATCCACAGGCTCCAGCCCACCTGCATCTCCTCCTGGTTCTCAGATGAATTCTATTGATGGCAAAGAGGAGAGGTAAGGGGCTTTCCCTATTCCCTATTCCCCTTAGGGGACAGGGCTGCTCTGGGAAGAGCACCTGCATGCTTGCATGTAGAAGGTTTCAAGTTCCCTCCCTGGCTTCTCCAAGATGGGGCTGAGAGAGATTCCTGCCTGCAACCTTGGAGATGCCACTGCCAGTTTGAGTAGACAATACTGAGCTAGATGGACCAATGGTCTGACTCAGTATATGGCAGTTTCCTTCATCCCTATGATCTAACGGCTAGCACAGAAAGGGGTGCATTTTACCCTTTTTAATGAAAGCAAAGGGTAGATTCTTCCATATGGGGGGGATGATGGTCTGGGAGGGGCCTTCAGTTCCAGACACTTTTGTAATTTTCTGCCATGAAACAAGCCACAAATCTGCCATGAAACAAGCCAAAAACCAGCAAATCCCCCAATTGGTTTCAAATTAAATATCCATTCTTTTCAATCTGCCCTACCTCCCCCCCCATCAAAGCCCTATGGCAAACTGATCCCTAAATATCCGGGGGGGGATAACTCGGCGATCCACCGCCACCGCCGCACAATCCGGGGGGGTCGGGGAGGCATGCCACTTTTTGGTGCCCCCCACCACGTGACCCACCAGAGTGGCGCCCAGGGCACGTGCCCTGCCTGCCCCCCCCCATCGTTACGCCCCTGCAGTCCCTCCCATCCACCCTTCCTCACTTCTTTCCTTGCTGCCTACAGCCGGCAGCTGACCAGCACTAGAGTTCAGGCTTCAGCGAGGCCAACACTAGAGGCCCCTCTGGAAGCCCCGCCCACCAAACAGCTGAGAGGCAGAGAGGGAAGGAGCTGTAGCAGCTTGCCTGGAGGAAGCCTTTCCTTCCCAGGCAAGCCTGTACTGCACAAAAAGGTCAGCTCTCGGCTCTGCTGGAACCAGACTGGGAGTGACCAGGACTGGGAAAGAGAGCAGGGCAGGCTGCAGGGGCCTTGGGGTGGGGAGGCCCAGACCCTGTGGGCCTAGGACAATTGTCCTCGCTTGCTCTATTATCACTCCACCCCTGGGGGGTGCGCTTCTTAAAATGTGAAATTGTTGAGTTTTATGAGTGCTTATCTGCACTTTGAAGTGACAGCGCCCAGACACAGTTTGATCACCTTAGAAATAACTAAGCCTTAGAGGAGGCTACATCAGGGAGGTTCATAATAACAATATTTTAGAATGTCTGTCCGTGCTGAGATCTGTCTTTTTCTGTTTTGTTCAGATCAAACAGCAAAGCTAGGCAAGATGTGGCGAAGACACCCACCAGTCCTGTCAGCCCAACATTTGCACCTTCTGCCCCCTCCTTCTTAGCCTCCTGCTACCTTACAGGAAACACTGTCCGGGACAAGTGCATTGAGATGGTCTCTGCAGCTCTGCAAATGGATGGTGAGAGGCTAAAGGGCTGAGGTTTGGTTTGCATTTCAGAGTGCAAGTCAGGTGCCCAAAATCGCCCTTAGGAAGGGAAAAGGCATGACACATAATGTATTTATGCTTTTTTAAAAAAAATGCATACAACTCCTGGAAAGCAGAAAATCTTTTGTTTTGTTTTCATTTTCAGGTAAGTGGAGGGGGGGAGCTTATAATCTATTTTGCATACATTATAATCCTATTGAAGTACAAGTTGTTCTAGTAAGAACTAAGCCTACTTTCCTTTCACTGTCTACATCTGGACCAAATTTGGTGCAAATCAAGGTCCACAAGTCAGATCTCTTGTGCCTCAAATGTTCATGTGTCCACCATCTTGGATAAGGGTGGATGACAGCATCACAGACTACTCCATTGAGGTGTCCCTACAGCTGCGGCAAATTTATTTCAAATCAGTTAAGCAGTTCACAAGTTAGCCCACTTGCGACTCACAGGTTTACACGTCCACCATCTTGAATCGGTGTGGATGACATCACAAACTCTGCCATTAAGGTGCCCCTGTGTGTCACTCCCTGCAACTGTACCTAATTTGGTTCAAATGAGTTAGGCAGTCCACAAATTAGCCTGCTTGCACCTCAGATGTTCACGTGGCTGCAAATTTTGAATTTGAGTTGATTACATCATCACACAGCACACCATTAGGGCATCTCTATGTGTCCCTACAGCTGTAGCAAATTTGGTTCAAATTGGTTAAGCAGTTCACAAGTTTAGCCCACATGCGCTGCAAAAGTTTATGCATTTGCCAGCTTGTATTGGGGTGGATGACATCATCACAATATGCCATTGAGGTGTCCCTACAACTGTACCTGATTTGGTTCATATTGGTCCAGGCACTGGGAAGTTGATGGGGGCAGGGGCACACACCCAGATGGACACACATACAGAATGCCAGGTGATCTCATAAGCCTACTGGAAAGTAGGCTAATAAAAATGATACCAATTTTCATCTTCTTATTAAGAGGGGCTTAGACAAATTCATGGAGGACAGGTCTGTAAATGGCAACTAGTCTGTTGGCTATAGGCCACCTCCAGTGTCCGAGGCACGATGCCTCTCAACAGAGGTGCACTTAGGTAATTTTGGAGCCTGTACCTAAGGCCTTTGGAGGCCCCACCCGCCCCTGCTACAAGTTAAACATCATCCCCCTATATTCATGAAATGAATTTATTCCGTAATGTTTCTGAATAAATTTAGTCAAGCTGTCTTGCTTTTCGAACTCACAAATTAGTTTGTTTGATTAAAAATGCCACACCCCAGATATTAATTAGGTAGTCTAATGTAGTGAGAAGCTCCAAACGTTAGTGTCAGGAGCCTGTCCGTCTGGCATCCAAGTCAAGGTCCTTGTCAGGGCCGCTGGAAGTTCCCCGGCGTCCTCTCCAGTCCGTCTGTCCAACGTCTTCATTGAAGTCTCAGGCAGGGTTGCAGGCAGCTCCTTGGAGACCTCCCTGGTCTGCAAAGAAAACACAAGAGAACACTTTACTAGAAGTATCAGGTTCAAACTGCCTCCCCAACAACCTGGGCTGCTCACCAGATTTCCATGGGTCCAGAGCCCAACAAGGTGCAAGGCCTCCTCCACAGAAGGATAGTGACTGGGCACAGCAGTCTGGTCTCGAGCAGGGAACAAGGGTTGATCAGGAACAGCCAGAAACTCCAAAGCCAACACAAAGTTGGAATCCCTCAGAGTCAAAGGCTGGGGCTGAAGCATGCTCCAGGAATGACATGTTGCTTCCAGCAATTTGTTCACTGCCTGCTGGCTTTGATTTATAGTGCTTTACTAATTGGGTTCCTCCTCTGATCAGCTGCCGATTCAGCGTTTATCTTGCCTATTAACCAACCGTTTACTCCGTCTGAGTGTCTCCAGCTGCTGCTGGCAACGCTCATATCTCTGCTGTTGGAGTGTTATTGTTTGCACGTTTTTTGGCTCCGGGTTTGGCTCTTCACCCCCACTTCTCCTGTTCAGCTTCGTCCAGATCTGTCTCGGACAATTCTTGTGGCCCGACAGCCAAGCTCTCTTCTCCAGGTACTTCTGCAGCTGTTGGAGGGCTGCCAGCCACCTGTTAGTCCTCGCTATCCGAGGACGAGGGCATGACAGTTAGTAATTTAGTATTTATTTGTACAATTTTTAGATTACATTGGTGTATATACTACCATTTATAGCTCAGCTACTGCCGTTTCTTGTTGATCAAGCCACTCCATTCTGCACAGGCTCTCAGTGTCAGATCTCACTAGAGGCTCGTAATCTCGTACAGATATTCAGGACTATGTGTATTCTGAGACTCTGTGGGAGCACAGAAGAACACAGAATGTGGTACTGGGTGCAGAATGCAGTTTCCTGAGAACATGTGTTTTAAAGAGAACATTTAAAAAAGGAACCGTGTAGACTATGTGGTTGTAAAGTCAGGCTTGAAAGAGTATGGGCATGCTGGCTGAAACCACTGAAGAGGGTGCTGAGCTTCAGAAATTAAGTTTCTTGGCTGCTGGGTGAGGACATCTCACGTGGGTTATCCTCTCCGCACACTCCAGAGGCAGGACAAACAATCTAGGCAGAGCCTATAAGAGGCGGGAGAGGACAGCCCCTCCCAGTTCAGTTTGTCCTGCTTTGCTCAAAAGAAAGTCATTTGCTTTTTCAGCAGCTGCTTCTAGCTAGCCTTTTTCATCTTTAGTTCTCTACACCTGCCTCGTTGCTCCTTTTTTATCTCCCATCCATTTTTTAATTTTTGTGTGTGTGTCTTCCTGTCCTCCTCCACACTGCTCTTCCCATCTTTATTCTCTCCCTCATCTGCCTTTTTACTTTTATGGAGCCAAGAAGAATGGGCATTCTCCACATCCTCATGCCCAAGGGAAAGAGCTCAGTGCCTACACAGGGAAAACGGCTTGCCTATTCTGTGCAGGTCCATGCTGAAGCCTTGGGACTGCTGTGGCCTGTGTCGCCAGCACCGCAGCCTGGTGGAAGAAGTGAGGAAATATGCGTGAAAGGAGAACACTCTCCCAGATGACTTTCTACATCGCCCTTTTAAATCAGTGGCTGTTTTGGTCTGCCTTGGCTTGCTTTTGACTTGGCAAACATTTCCATGTTTAAACACATTAACTGGATCCAAGTCTCCAAATCCATGATCTGAAGTTTTCTCTTTGTATCTTTCTCCTCAGATGATTACAAGCAGTTTGGAGTAAATTGTGACAAGATGGCAGCTGAAATTGAAGATAATATCCTTTAGAGAGAGTGGGTTGAGGGGTAGGTATGTGCCTGAACCATGGTTCAAAGTGTGGTTCGAGCACTTTCAGGGAAATGAAAAAGGGAACTTTAAGAAGAAAGAGAGCAGGTTCTTCGCTACCTTTCCAGATTCCTGCTAGGGTGGCACTGGTCCCCAAAAGCCCCATGTGCCATCAGCATGCACATGGCATCCACGCATGGTCAGCATGGTCAGCAACACCATACTGGCCATGCAAATGTCGCCTGCAGAGAGCAGGTAAGCATCTGCTCTCTATGGGTCTCTAATAGACCCCATTTCAATTTCCCTAAAAGGGCTCAAACCATGCTTCAAACCTCAGTTCGGGCACATCCCTATTGAGGGGTGTCAGTATGGGTTAGAGGAAACTCTAGTGTTGCTCTTGGCTAGCTGAATCCAGTTGTCTAGAACAAACCTTTAGACAGTGGATACTCATATGATCTGAAGTACTGACCATGAGGCTACAAAACCTCTTAGACTTGCATCACTGACTGTAATCCATAAACAATTTCCTCCAGAACAATTCTTTAACAGAACTCAATAGCTCTCAATAACTCTCACAATACTGGATGGATATATTATATGCAAATTAATGTATGTGAAGAATTTTGAGGGTCAGGAAGTGCGCTGTGTGAACACAAAGTATTTTTAATTAAACACGATTAAAAATAGTAACTAACATAAATGGAAACTAATTATAATTTGAAGTCCATAATGCTGGGAAAAGTTGAAGGAAAGAGAAGAAGAGGATGACACCCCCCCGCCCAGCAAGGTGGATGGACTTGGTTACGACAGCAATGAATGCAGACCTTAAAGGCCAAGTTGAAGACAGATCATCCTGGAGAGAATCTATCTATGTAGTTGCTAAGAGTCGACACCGACTTGATGGCACTTAATCAATCAATCAGTATTAACTTATTAAGATATAATGCATATCTTATAGCAGCAGTTCCTAACCTTGGGTCCCCAGATGTTGTTAAACTCCAACATCTTGAGACTATTGTAGCTGGGGATGATGCAAATCAGGGGATGGGCCCTAATTCAGTGGAAGAGCATCTGCTTTGCATGCAGAAGGACCCTGGCAGCATCTTCAGGTAAGGCTGGGGGGAAATCCTGCCTGCAACCTTGGAGAAGCTGCTGCCAGTCAGTGTAGTCAAAACTGAGGGTAGGTGGACTCGACCTAAGGCAGCTTCCTATGTTCTTATGAGTTGCCGTCCAACAAGGTCTGGGAATTCATTTTATACAATAGCCGATACCTCCCAACTGACACTTTTCAGTGGTCTAAATTAGGCCTGCTCAACTTAGGCCCACCAGCTGTTTTTGAACTAGAACTCCCATAATTCCCAGCCACAGTGGCCAATAGCTAGGGATTATGGGAATTGTAGGCCAACATCTGCAGGAGGGCCGAAGTTGAGCAGGCCTGGTCTAAATCTTATTCCAAGAAATAACAGTTGGCTTCTGTTACTTTAGTAGTGACAAATGAACACCAGCTGTTCTTGGTGTTTGCCATGGGAGGGCAGCAGCTACGTAATTTTGTGGCTTTCAGTCAGACCATTGGTCCATCTAGTTCAGTATTATCTACCCAGACTGGCAGCAGCTTCTCCAGGGCAGCAGGCAGGAGTCTCTCTCAGCCAGGGAAGGGGCTTGAAACCTTCTGCATGCAGATGCTCTTCTTCAGCCTTCTGCCATTTTGTACTTATTCCTTGACACTGCCACGTATCTACCAGGAGCTGAAAGGCACTGATATGAAATATCGGAACCGAGTGAGGAGCCGGATCAGCAACCTGAAGGACCCCAAGAATCCTGGCTTGCGCAGAAATGTGTTGTGTGGAGCTATCCCACCAAGTCTGATTGCCAAGATGACAGCAGAAGTAAGTGTCAAGATCGACACCAAGTGGAAGTTCTGTGATCGGGTCTCCCAGTGTTTCTTCTGTTCAAATACACAAATATCATACTTGCATTTTATCCATTGTGAGGGTCATAGCAGCTTTGATAGGCATCCGCTTCAAAGAAGTAGTCCATCCTCTGTGAGAGAAAAGCAGAAGTGCTGGTGCTTTCCATCTGCAGTTTTACTAAGTACTTGTAGCAAGATAATGAGGCGGGTCTCACGATCAGTGAGACCCGCTTTGTAAGGGTGAGCTGGGAGAGCAGGCTTAGCCCGCTCTCCCTGCATATGAGCAGACAGTCTGCTCTGGGTGGCCGAACCAGCCGCCCATACAACTGCCGGCTCCATAACGTTGCCGGCGGGTGCTGGGAGGGGGGGAGGGGGGGCCAATTGGCCCCCAGAAGCTCCAGCATGCACTGCACGAGTGCGCAGGGCATGCTGGAGAGACCCCCGGAGCCGGGAGGCAGCTTTTCGCATCCCTTCTAGGGGTCTACTCATGAGTAGCCATGGCGTGGAGCCGCGCCACAGCAACTCACGATCAGGAAGCCCAGGTTAGTGGAGCGCTCACTCCACTAACCCGTGCTTAGGTGAGGACTACATAAGCGGGTGACCCGCTTTGACTCAACCGGGCTCAGCTGTGAGCCCGGTGAATCTCATGATCAGTGGAAAGCAGGCTAAGCACCCTTAGCCCGCTTTCCACTGATCGTCAGAATAGCTCCAGTAGCTTTTATTGTGAAATCTGCTACCCAGCAAACCAAGCATCCTTTTAGCTGATGAAAGCAGTAGCTGCCGGTACGGGTGGGACAAATGCAAGTCATTCCTGCTTGCCTTTGGCATGCAGGTTAATTATTTACCTGGTTCCCCCAGTGGGCAAAATGATCAGCCTGCGCATCTGGGGTTAACACAGAAGTGGACAAGAGAAATCAGAAAGAGAAGGGAGGAGAGCTAGTCTATGGGATGAGAGCTGGTCTTAACACAAGAACAGCCCTGTTGGATCAGGCCCAAGGCCTACCTAGCGCAACATCCTGTTTCACACAGTGGCTCACCAGATGCCTCTGGGAAGCCCACAGGCAAGAACTGAGGGCTTTCTCCTGTTGTTGCTCCCCTGAAACTGGTCCCCTGAAAATGAGAAAACTCTGAGGCTGGAGGTGGCCTATAGCCCTCAGACTCTAGCCATGGATAGATGTCCTCCATGAATTTTATCTAATCCTTCTTAAAGCCATCCAGGCTGGTGGCTGTCACCACATCTTGTGGCAGAAAATTCCATAGGTTAATTATGCATTGTGTGAAAAAGTACTTCATTTTTGTCGGTCCTAAATTTCTTGGCAATTTGGGTCCTAAATTTCTTAGCATGGCGTGTCCCCTGGTTCTAGCGTTATGCGAGAGTGAGAAAAACATCTCTCTCTCTCCGGAACTATGCATAATTTTATAGACATCTATCATTTCCCCCCTCAGTCATTTTCGATGATTTGGAGAGATATCTAACTCTTGGAGAGATATCCCCTGTGCGAGAGGATATGGGCTCATTATCCATAGACGGGGTCCCTTCTAAGGGAGTGCTTCCTTGGAATGATGCCTTCCTTCCCCAAGATCTCCATTCTCCCTGACAGCAGGGGAGCCATCTGCCTGGGAATGGGATGCCTCTCTCACATCCCTGAAGTCCACTTACCTTTCAGACTCTCTGAACTGCTCTAGATCAGCCACCTTGGCTTTGAGGGAACGAACTTGTCCCCTGAGAGCCAGGAGCACCTGGCACCAAGCCCACATCCACATCTTCTGCCCCTCAGGCAGATAGTCATGCATGCAATCTCTCTGCAATATACTGCGAAGCGCCCCCTCCCCTGCTGGCTTTCTACCTTCATGACTGGTTTTGTTGGCTGTTTGGAGTAGCAAGAGCAATAGCACTTACGTTTATAGCTCTATAGCCGAAGCTCTCTAAGCGATTTACAATGATTTTAGCATATTGCCCCCAACATTCTGGGTACTCATTTTACCGACCTCAGAAGGATGGAAGGCTGAGTCAACCTTGAGCCCCTGGTCAGGATCGAACTTGTAACCTTCTGGTTACAGGGCGGCAGTTTTACCACTGCGCCACCAGGGGCTCTTTATTTGTATTGGAGTATTTGGAGATTGTTTGTTTATTTGTGGACATTGCAGTAGCAAGCATCTTTTGCTAAGTAGGGTGTGCATTTGATTGCATTTGAATGGGAGACTACATGTCTGAGCACTGTAAGATATTTATTTGTTTCTTTTTATTTAACATAAAATAAATACATAAATAAATATTTCCTTAATGGGATGGAGGCCGCTTTGGGAAGAGCACCTGCATGCTGCAAGTTCCAAGTTCCCTCTAGCCAGGGCTGGGAGAAACTCCTTCCTGCAACCTTGGAGAAGCTCCTGCCAGTCTGTGTAGACAATACTGAGCTAGATGGACCAAGGGTCTAACTCAATAGAAGGCAGCTTCCTGCGTCCCTATGTTCCTAAGGAGGTGAACAGGGATAAGAAAGCAGGAACAAGGCATACCTGCAGCTTGTTTATCATCTCTCTGTCCCATCCGCTATTGATCAAAAGGGTTTTTTCAAAAAATTGTTAATCTAATCAGTCAAGGCTGGGATACACATGATGCGCAAAGCCCTGGCAGTGATGTGCAAAAGTGCAGTGGCACAACAACTTGACTATGAGAGCTGCAACCCTAACTGAAGCCACGGTCAATGCTTTTGGAATGGTCTCAGGTCCTAAGTATAACCTTGTGCTTTGCAGGAAATGGCCAGTGATGAACTGAAGGAACTACGGAATGCCATGACCCAAGAAGCAATCCGAGAACATCAGATGGCAAAGACTGGAGGCACCGCAACTGACCTCTTCCAGTGTGGCAAATGCAAGAAGAAGAATTGCACCTATAATCAGGTGGGGAATGTGGACTGAACTGTTGAGAGCTAAGAAAGTACTGTATTTACCTGAATCTGAGACTAGTTTTTCTCCAAATTCTTTAATGTTAGAAATGAGGGATTGTCTTAAATTCAGAGTCCTGTTCCTTTTAAACCTCTATTTAACCTCTGTTTTTAAGGGGGTCGTCTTAAATTTGGGGTCATCTTCTATTCAGGTAAATATGGTAAGAAAAGCCCTGCTGGATCAGGCCAAGACCAGTCCAGTCCAGCATCCTGTGGCCCACCAGATGCCTTTGGGAATCCCACAAGCAGGCAATAAGGGCATATCCTTTCCTGCCAAAATTGCAGATTTCTTTTTTAAAAAAAAGGTGTGGCATATACATCACCCCAATGGTAGTAATGAAAGTGGCATCCTGTTTCATTGGAGATGAGATTTTAGGTTGCTGAGATGAGATTCCCATCCTTTTTGCTGCCACTGTTTTGTTCCAGATGTTCAGAAAGGCAAACTTCCTGATCATAGCTGGCTTTCTTCTTCAGGTTCAAACACGAAGTGCTGATGAACCCATGACAACCTTTGTGCTGTGTAACGAGTGTGGGAATCGTTGGAAGGTCTGTATTGCTCTTCATTGTTCATACACACACAACAGTATCTTTGTCCCCTTCACAACTCTACCCTCTACCACTCTAAGTCAGAGGTTAGGAACCTAGGAAGCTGCCAGTGTCAGACCAACTGGTCCACCTAGTTCAGTATTGTCTACCCAGACTGCCAGCGGCTTCTCCAAGGTTGCAGGCAGGAGTCTCTCCCCCAGCCCTATCTTGGAGACGCCAGGGAGCGAACTTGGAGAACACATGCAAGCAGAAAGTTCTCCAACTGGAGGCTCATGTATCTATGTCAACTGCTTTGGAAACTTGTGTTGAAAAATGATATATGAATATTTATTGTATCCGTATTGTGTACAATGCTTCTAGAAATGACAGGCACTACCTCTTGATTGTTCTTGATCTCAAAAATTCTCCTAATTTAATGTTGTTCAGGTAAGTGTCTGGTTCTCATGGTGATTACCGGTGTAGAATCCAAGGGAAAGAGTTGTGGTATGCAAGGACACGGTAGTGGAGTTGAATCAGGAATATTTCCCCATTTTCCAGATTTCCCCATTTTTTAATTTGTTTGATAAAATGAGCCACAAAAAGGTTCCTGCAGACAAAATGGCAGCCAGAAATGACCTCTGTGTTCACTTCTGGCATTCTAGGAATCACGGAATCACGGGTTTTAACATTTCATATCCACAGATAAGGTGGTCAGGTGTCTATTTGACACCCGTGGATATATGAAGCTGTGAATAGCGGTTCCACATATGAGGTTTGCCTGTATTGTACCAAAAGCCACATGACTGAAGATGTTATCTTGTACCTGACTTGCACTGGATTTCCACTGTGCAAATCCCAGAACTCTAGAGCATCAGTCTTTTATTTCAATTGTATTCTTTGTCTTGCAGTTCTGCTGATGCACCCCTATGCTAGCTACTGATGTTGAAGATGCTGTTCTGTCACAGCCAAAGAGGAAGTCGTTCCTGTGAACTGTCCATTGCAGAAATTGAAGCTGGAAAGAGACAAAAATTTAAAAAGTTGAAGTGTTGGGAGTTTGTCTTGGATCTTAAAAATGAAATAGGAATGGATTTTAGTTAAAAGGAGTGATGGTCGATAAATAATCCAGGCAATGCTATGATTTTATTTGACAGGACTGTCCATATTCTGTGATCATACTGCACAAGTAACAGGAGTTGGCAGTGGGCTTGGAATTTTGCATTTTGACACTCTCCACTTTTATCTTTCAAAGTAAATTTCTAGCCCTTAAGGCTGCCGAGATAGGTTTGAAAGCACAGAGGTAACATTTAGCAAAATCCCCAAAGCCAGAGGTGGTGCTAAACAGAATTTCCAACCTTCAAGATTTCGAGTTTCAAGGCCCTGCTTAAGTCTTTGCCCCTCTGCATGATTGGGAATAATTTATTCAGCTCACAGAATACCGTTTTTCTTGATGCAAAATTTAGATTAATGGTTTTAGCACAGAATAAACACAGTGCTGATTCTAGATTTACAGAGTCCACCCTAGTTCCTCCAGCTTACAAACTGCTATCAGAGGATGATTCCCATTAGAAGACCTCTTTAGGGCATTGGTCTTCCACTGGTAGGAAGGGTCCACAAATAGACTGCAGCAGTGATATCCTCCCAATTTCAGCACTTTTTTTTTTAAAGGGAAGAGAGTGACCAGATTCCAAGCAACATAGGCCTCCTGTATCTTTAATAAATGTGTAGAAGAGGGAATTTCAGGAGACACAGATTTTCTCATTGTGACAAATTGCATCTCCAAAAATCCTCCCCTCTTCTATAAAATTAAGCTGAACTGAGTTAATTGGTCGATCCAGCCCAGTATTGTCTACTCTGAATAGCAGCAGCTCTCAGAGGTCTTTCCTAGTCCTGCTTCCTTCAGAGGACTGTCCTAGTCCTTCTCCAGTATTTTAATTGGAGATGGAAACCTGAGACGCTCTGCATGTGTTATGCCACTGAGCTATTCCACCTGATCACCCTACAATCAAAAGCAGGTAGATGGACAGGTATGGTTAAAAAAATTTCAAATGGGTTCCCTGTTGCTGATTGTAGTTAAAAGTGGGTTCTGAGTCCAGTATAGCTGAAGACTATTGCTTATGGGGATGCATAGAGTTAGTCAATTGTTTCATGCCAAACGAATGAGAACTGCAACAAACATGTATAGTTATGGTTATGATGGAGTGCAGCTGGCACTGAACTTTTGTAAAATCAAATGTAAAATTACATTTGCCACTTGACAATCATAAATTAGTAAATTCTGAATGCTCACCTGTCACTCACTGTGTTGGTCCATTAAGAAGAGGGGAGGTAGTTGTTTCTCTGCTGAGTTCGACCTTTTGGGCTACAGGTGCGGCATTTATTATTTATTATTATTTACATTTTATATCCCGCTCTTCCTCCAAGGAGCCCAGAGCGGTGTACTACATACTTAAGTTTCTCCTCACAACAACCCTGTGAAGTTGGTTAGGCTGAGAGAGAAGTGACTGGCCCAGAGTCACCCAGCAAGTTTCCATTTGCTAGAAACTCCTCATTTTAAGAGTTCAAGTACAGCCTAAATGCCCCATACCTGAGCTGGGTGTTATTTTGTGCACAAGCCACAAGGGGGCAGTCAGTGTCCATTGGTTGCAGCTGTTCAATGCCTCCTTCCTTCGAAAAAGACCCATTATACCTGGGGCTATTGACAGAGAAAGCTGTGACATTTCTTCTACACTGTTCCCCATCTTTCTTCCCTCCCATTATGGAATTTAGTGGCCGACAGGAATAGTGGCCGGAACAGCTCTCCCTGCCCAATGCAGCACAGGCCGATCTCCCTCCCAAATGGGGTTGCGTAACCCCGTTTGGGAGCAAAATAACATGGAGGGGTGTCTGGGGCTGTTAGGAATGGCCACTGAGAGCGGTGGCCCGGGTTCTTTGAACCTGTTTGCCTAATGGTCTCTCCACCCCTGCCTGCTGCAGGCTTGTATTAACAGCTCTGTCAGGGAGCTGTGTAGAGCCCTGTTTAAAAAAACCCTCTTAGGTTGCCAACATCTGTGTGGAGCGTGGATAAGTAATCAAGATTCAATAGACAATACAATATTCTAGGTACAGCCTGGATGTGCTGGTGTGGGGGCGGGGCGGGGTCAATATAAAAATGGGGGGGGGTAGTTTTTGTGTCCCAGCATGGATTGTTACATGATGTGCAGACCCACATGGGCTCTTCCCAGACCCCATCTTGCATTGGAATCTTGGATTATGAGTGCAAGTCCTCTGGGCTTTTCTGTACAAAAATTTGATAGATGCAAAAAGGTTGAGTGCTTCTTACACATGGCTAGGAAATCATCAGGAAGTAGGGAAGGAGACGCCTCCTCACTGATTTCTCTTCACTGTTACACTGGAATGTAAGAAGCTACCTCAGTCAATAAGAAGAGCTGGTCTTGTGGTAGAAAACATGAATTGTCCCCTTTGCTAAGCAGGGTCCACCTTGGTTTGCATTTGAATGTGACCACTGTAAGATATTCTCCTTAGGGGATAGAACTGCTCTGGGAAGAACATCTGCATTATTGCATGCGGAAGGTTCCAGGTTCCCTCCTGGCATCTCCAGAATAGGGTTAGCTCTAGAGTCCTTTAGGAGATTATGAAGGGGCCTCCAGGAGGGGGGGCTCCAAAAGCCTTTAGGTCCAGGCTCCAAAATCACCTAGGTGTGCCCCTGATCTTTCCCAATCCTACCTGCAGATGCCAGGGATTGAACCTGGGACCCTCTGCCTGCAAAACAGGTGCTCTACCACTGAGCTATGGCCCCATTCCCAGTTGGGTGTTGTTTGACAGATGCTCCATCTTCCAGGAAATAGCTTATCTACTTGAAGTCTACAGTGGAGAAAGAAAGGCTATGACAAAACTATACTATACTATACTACAAAACTAGTATATACAGAATATACTACAGAAAAGAAGCAGGTACACATTTCGCATTCAGGGCCACATGCAATTCTCTGTTTATTCCTTACAAAATGTCAGGGGGGAAATGGTCCACAGGAACACCAAAGCCCTTTTTGGCCAGACTGAGGTAGATATGACAGCTCATTCATACCATTAGCATTGTTATACCAATCAGCTGCCATTTCCCCTTCTGCTAGCTAAACACAACCTCCACATATGTGCTGACCACCACATATGTTTTTGATGTCTGCAAAAACTTCATTTACATTTATGAGAAATCAAAAGAGGGAAAATAGGTGGGAAGAACCCCAGAATCTGAGTCCAATTAAACATTACATGCAAACACATATAAAAATAGCTTTTAAAATTACTATTATCAAGAGAAACGTTCCTTTGGTATGGAAGGTCATCAAATGCCTCCCCACCGCCATGGGATTCCAAAATGCGCGTTTGAACTCTGCACTGTGGTACTGGACACATTTAGAACTCTATACTAGGGTATAGGGTATAGCCGCAACCAAGGAGGTGAGGGGGATGGAGTAGGAGGAGCAGGACTGTGGCTCAGGTGAGGGTGGAGAGATCTCTGGCAGAGGGTGAGGAGAGCAATCAAGTACTAGGAGTACAATCAAGTACTCCTTCCTGGGCCAGCAAATAGCCACCTGGGGCGGGGCAATTCAGACTGAGACCATGAAAGTTCCATGGCCAGAAAGTTTCTAATGAGAATGGCCCCATCATGTCTTCTATTTAGTAAACAATTAAAAAATTATTTGGCAGGGGCATATCTAGGGGTAGGGCAGGCAGGGCACGTGCCCTGGGCGCCACTTGAAGGGGGCGCCATTTTGTAAAATTTTTTTTTAAGGCTGCCAAAAACAAAATGGCCACAAAATGGCTTGTGAGGCCCTAGGTCATGCCAGGCCTTGCAGAGGCCATTTGAGCATGCGTGGTGGCCATTTTGTTTTCAGTGGCCATTAAAAAAAAGATTTTTTAAAATGGCCACTGCACTTGCTCAAATGGTCCCTGCGAGGCCCTAGAGGCCAGTGGGGGGAGGAGGAACCTTTGCAAACCCCCCAGCCTTTAGGAAGCCCCCCGAAGGGGCTACAGGTAAAAAAATAATAATATATAATATAAGTCACTGTACACATATTCAGATTGGCACTATGTACAGAGAATCAGGGCTTGTGAATACTGAGCTGATGCTTATGAGCTAGGATTGTATTCATTTGCTCTTACTTTGCTTCTTGTGATAAGTGAGTTAAATGTGATGTCTTGCTAATATGGCTATTAATGGTGAATTTGTCTTTGAATCAGTGTGAAATCCTTAATATTAAGGCCCACTGGGAGTTTCTTGCTCTCTTTCTCTCATTTTAACTGTCCTTCTGAAAACTAGAATATATTCCAAGCAGTGACACAGTTTACTCTGCATATCCTTTAATTATTTACAGAGTATCTGGGAAAAGTCAAATTCTCCATTTATTTTTAAAACTTATGTAATGGTGATGCTACAATACATAGTAGAGAATTAGACAGGCACTTCTGTTTAGTTTTCCAAGTACACCTCCACATAGTATTTGGGTATTTCATGAGCCCCAGCATACTGAAATTTGTAGTTTTCCAGCATTTTTTGGTCTGGCTAAGTCCACTGCTAAAATAGTTTTTGAAATATTAAAAGATTAATGAGCCTGACTTGTATTTTTCAGCTGATATTATGGTAAAGTTATCTCAAAGATGGGTGTCAGATGCTTGGACAGGGGACACAATTTCAGTGTTTGCCCTAGGTGCTATTTTCCCTAGATATGCCTCTGTTATTTAGTAAACAAAAATTCAGAGCCCATGGCACTTTTATACCATATTTACCCAAACAGAACACAGCAACAATGTATATACCACTTTTCAACTGTGTCCAAAGCAATTTACATAGCAAAATAATGAATAAATGATGGCTCCCTGTCCCCAAAGAGCTCACAATCCAAAATGAAACACATTATAGACGCTAGCAACAGCCACTGGATGGATGGATAAGGCCATCTGCTCTCCTGCTAAATAAAGAGACTCACCACTAAAAAGGTGTCTCTTTGCCCAGTTAACAGACAACTCATTTTTGAGTAAATACTGCTTATTACTATTTAACATCTATCTTACATTCAGTCTCACCTTCTATTTGGGCAAATATGGTAAGTGCACTGTTACCCCAATAACTTTATTCTGATTCACCAGGGTGTTTTTCACACAGCAGGCTGTACTGCGAGTTTGGAGTCCGTCCCCCACCCCCGCCAGCCGATGCAATAAGTGCTTTTTTAAACCCTGGATATTAATTGGGCTACAATGCACAATGAAAAGCCTGAATTGTTTGCAAAGTACTCCTTGATAGCTCACAGGGACTTTGGGTAAATCTGGACTGTATGTGAACGCACACCTTCAATTCTGGAGGAGATGCAAGCTAAAAGCTAGGTGTGAAAAAACATCCAGGAAGCACATTAAATTCGGTACAGAAAAGATTTCCCACCTGGAACTATCTCATGGATCCCAAGTTAAGCTCCCGGGTGTAGAGAATACTGAGCTAGATAGAGGAAGCCACTTTATACTGTCAGAGCATTTATCCAAGGGATGTTGCGTTATGAATGAAAAGAGGGGGGAAATACAGGCAAGCATGACTTATTGGTATCATGTGGCTTCTGCCACTGATGAGTTTACATCAGTACAGAAACTACCCCCTCTGGCACGAGGTGGGCTGCCTTCAATGTTCAGCTGCCATTTCTCTCCCCACTAGGCTATTTGCTACAATTCCCACCCACCCCCATTATCTTTCTCTCGAAGGTACTCTTCACCTCCCCCACATTCCTGAGCGTGGCAAAGTGGTTTCCATAGCAACTTGGTTCCCTTTGCCAACTCAGATGTTGCCTTAAAAACAACACCCAAACAACCCACCTTTAGCCACTTGTCCTTGATGTGGACCCGAAAGGAGAAGAAAAAGGCTTTCAGATGAGGCTGTGCTGCAAACAACTGTTAACTCGCCCACATTCCTGCATATCACATCCTTTTAAAAAAAGGAACTAGTAATAATGGACTTTACATTGTGTTTTTTAGGTGTTTCCTTTTGGCTTTATGAAGATGTAACACTTTCAGACACTGTTGATGTCTGCATCAACTCCTTATGCCTTCTGTCCACTAGGAGCATTGGAAATAGAAATAGCAAGCAAGGGTTCTCAATGGAACACTGGAAGCTGCCTTCTACCGAGTGAGACCATTGGTCCATCTAACTCAGTATTGTCTACAGAAACAGTTCAAAAACAATTTTGGGTCACTACACGGTTCAAAAAAAGCTATTTGGGGCCGATTTTCAGAATGGTGGACTACTTGGAAGCATGGTAGGGCTCTTAGCAGAATTAATTTGGGGGGGCACCTATTTTGGGCCACTTTACAGGAATTTGAGCAAGTCCGTGAACCTAACCCCCTGATTCCCATAGAAGCACTTAATTTGCTACCACCACCCCATAGAATGGCACCTCTGCTCCCTGGAACCTCCGGGGTTCTTCTGTATAGAAATTCCCAATAACAATGATTGGATTTCCTCTTTAGTTTGTGAAAAGGAAAGGATTGACTGTTAAATCTGAGTGGCACTCCATTCAGGAAAGGGGAAAGAAGGAAACAGTCCTCCCATCGAACACTTGACAGATATTCCCACATCAGTTCTTGCTGACTAGGGATAGTCCCTGCTTTCCTGAGTGGAATCAGGAATATGAATAGTTTAATGAAATAAATATTATTTATTTATCAAATTTGTATGCTGCCCCAAATTTCCATTTCTGGTCTGCTCACAGTAGCCCAGAAATAAAACACAAAAATAAATCCCAACATAAAAAAGTTAAAACACAGAAATACAATCCTTACAACAGTTTAAAACCACAATTAAATTAAAAGGCTTGGGTGAAGGTAGGTGCAGGCGGACCTCTCCGGATGATCTCAATAGGCAATGGGGCTCATAGCGAAAAATACATTCTCTTAAATGCTGCCTAAGCTGGCACCAGCACCTTGTACTTTGCCCTACTTATTGGTAGACAATGTAGCTCTTTCCGTATAGGAGTAATATTATATCTCTGAGTCGACCTGGAGACCAACTTGGCTTTCACATTCTACACCAATTGCAGTTTCCGGACAATGTACAATGGCAGCCCCACATAGAGCGCATTGCAGTAATCAAGTCCGGAGGTTACCAGTATATGTATCACTGTTCTGAGAAATGGACGCAGCTGGTGTATCTCTGGCCATCACCTGAACCTGCGATACCAGGGAAAGTTATGGATCCATAAGCAGACTGCGCACCTTTTACTTCTGGGGAAGTTTACGCCATCCAGAATGGGCAAATCAAAACCATCTCCTGAGTTCCAACCCCGACCAATAAATACGTCCATCTTATCTGGATTCAGTCTCAGTTTGTAAACCCTCATCCAGCACATTATTGCCTCCAGCAGGCATTTGTTGTGCTTGCTCCTAATGATGCTGACATGGAGAAATAGATTTGGGTGTCATCAGCGTACTGATAGTATCCTGCATCAGATCTCCTGATGATCTCTCCCAGAGGTTTCATATAGACACGATTCAAAAAGTCACATTGAGAATGACAGTCTCCAAGTGACACCTTCTGAAATCTGCCTGAGAGGTAGGAGTGGAAGCCCTGCAAAGCAGTGCCTCTCACTCCCAAATACCAGCTTTTCATATCGAAAGCTGACAGGAGACACAAAAGGACCAACAGAATCATAATTCCAAGTTGGATATCAACCATCATGCCACCCCGGGTGGTCTCCACCCAATAGCCCACACAAAAGCTAGTTTAAAATTGGTCTAGATAATCTGTTTCCTCCAAGATTGCCTGGAGCTGGGAGGTCACTACCGTCTCAGTTACATTGCCCAAACATGGAAGTTTGCAGACAGGCCTATACTCTGAGGGATCCAACGCAGGCCTCTTCAGAAGAGATCTAATAATTGCATCCTTAAGACAAGGCGGCACCCTACTCTCTCTCAGAGAAGCAGTTATAATCTCTACCACAACCCTGCTAGATAATATAAGCCATGTCAGACAAGGGTCAAGAAAACAGGAGGTAGGCCGTACTGCTCTGAGTAGCTTGTCCACCTCCTCAAGAGTCACAAACTGAAACTGACCAAGCCTAATTACATAAGAGGAATTGTTGGAGACCTATAATACAGTAATTGTGAGATCTGACTCTAAGTCGGCCCTAAAATGAGAGATTTTGTCCACAGAGAACTCATTAAAAACATTACAGCGGGTAATTAACGGTTCCAAATTCTGATTCAGGGGAGGAGGGCTGTGTATTAACCCCCTCACAACCATTAATAACTCCGCCAGACATGAGGGGAGTATACTAAGGGGCCAGGATGCTTAGGAGAAAAGCATCAACAGGATAACCGGCAGAGCCGTCATTAAATACTTCCAAGGCTACTTGAAATCCTATTGCAGCCTTCTCGGGTGAAGAACCCTAATAGGTCCCTCACCCCAGTTGAGGTGGGAGGTGACTGTGAGCCCAACGTTAACTAGAGCGTGGTCCATCCATGACAATGAAGAAATTACAGGAGTCCCCACCCATGGAACATCAGCATGAGCACAGAAAAAGATCAGATTGCGTATGTTACCAGCAATGTCTGTCGGTGCAGACACCGCCTGGAATAGGCCCATAGCTGTCATGGCCTTTATGATCTCCTGAGCTGCCCTCTACACATTGGTCTCAAAGTGAACATTGAAGTACCCAGAACCACAAGTCTGGGGGACCCCCAATACAACCCAGCAACCTCTGTACAACCTTTTCCTGTGCTCTTGCTGTTTGTTAGACCCATCCCCATACATAGGTGACCTAGATAAAGGAATGGATTAAAATTGGTGGCGCACAGGAGACACAAAAATACCCTCATATCTTGTCCCTGGGCTTCTGCAATGCTGCCAACACACTTCTACATATCACGGCACAAAATAAGAAAATAAGAAATGTGCCGTGAGATGTACATTCTGTTAATTCTGTTGATTGTTCACATTCAACACAGAGAATCAACACATTCCCTGAATTGGTATACGTGTTATATTTGTTACATAAACATTATTGATTATTATTTCTTAGCTGTAAGCAGAGCTGAATATATTTCACCCTTGTTGAAAAGCTCCACTGGTATCAGTTTACTGCAGATTTATATGTCTTTAATGGCCTGCTTGTCCATTTAATAAAGACAATGCTCATATCTCCATTTGCAGTCATGCAAGATCCGCTTCCAAGGGAGAAGATAATTAGATCCAATAGAGCTTGAAACAGTTCTCAAAATGGTTTGGCTGGCTTAAGTCAATGTTTTTCTAATAAAAGCACCCATCTTGAGTGATGACTTGGCTAAAAAGTTAGATACAACTGCCACACAGTTTTTTCGCTAGTCAGGAGTCAATTTCCTTTTTGTTGTTGACTTTTGTAAGTTTGGGATTTATTTATTTTTTGCCACACCTACTGCGTTAAAGTTGCTGTAGGAACAAACCTTTAAAGCTCTTGTGCATTAAATTAGTAGAGTAATTAGATGGAAAATAGCCACAGCTGAACCTCAAGATGCATAAACTTGCCATCACACTTGGATATACACATGAGGACAAATGTGTTGCTACTCTTACAGCTCATTGGAGATATCCTGTGTCTCAGTTGGAAGAGCAGATACAGCTTCAGGAGGTGAGCCTTTCCCCACTTCTAATTCAAAACTTTATTTCAAATTAATTAAGATTTTCAGGGGCTGGCTTTGCTTTAAGAAATGAATCCTAGTCTCTTTCTCTCTGTGTTATTTGCCAGGGCTAGCAAACTCCACTGTTTTAGTTTGTCCCTTCCTGAAGTGGGTGGAAGATAGGGCTGGGGAGGCCCCACATTCCTTTGACTCACATCCTGTGTCTCAGTTGCAAGTGTACTTTGGTACTCGGTGAAGGCCCGAGAGCATAACAAACAGAGCATAGGAAAGAGGATGGAGTTTTGCAGGAGTTTAGCAGGAAGTGTGTTGAGGCACCTGGAACAAGCCCTGATGATCACAAGGAGACAAGAGAACATAAGTACGCCCTCATATTCTTGGGAAAAGCTCAGTTAAATAACTCACCATTACAGCTATTTAGGGTTTCCTTTAGGGAACAGTGACCACAGTGCAATCAAATTCAGCATACCAAATTCAGCACACCAAATTCAGCGGGGAGAGAATCACTGATTCTAACTCAGATGTTTTGAATTTCAGAAGATGAAACTTCTCCAAAATGAGGAGTATGGTGAAAAGGAAGCTGTTCCCAAACCAGGCTTTTCGGGGATGGAGGCTAAAGAACTGAGTCAGATAGAAGTGACAAGATATGATGTTCTAAACTATCTGCAAAGCCTGCAATTCGGCTCTGTACCGGAGGACTGGAAAGTAGCAAATGTAACACCAATTTTCAAAAAGGGATCCAGAGACGATCCGGGAAATTACAGGCCAGTTAGCTTAATGTCCATTCCAGGCAAATTGATGGAAGCATCCTCAAGGAAAAAATTGTAAAGCACATAGAACATCAGGCCCTGCAGGGAGTGAACCAGCATAGCTTCTGCAAAGGTATATCCTACCTCACAAATCTTTGGAGTTCTTTGAGAGTTTCAGTTCATAGTATACCTGGACTTCCAAAAAAAGCTTTCGATAAAGTTACTCATCAGACTCCTGAGGAACATGTGTGGAATGCTAACTGGTTGAAAGACAGGAACCAAGGCTAGGTATAAATGGAGGGAATGGAAGGAAGAAAGAAGTGGGGTCTTCCTGGGATCTGTACTGGGGCCCTACTGGGATCTGTACTGGAGTTTTCACCCTCCTGAGTAGCTTCAGCACCACTTTCTGCAGCACATGCCTTCTGATGTTTGTTTGTTTTTTGATAGGCACATCAGTATGACAAAATACATCACCTCACCAGCATGTCACACTTCCTACTCTTTTCAGTTTGCTTCTGCAGCGCTCTCATTGTGCCCTGAGGAACAATGACTCATGCTGGTACAATTATTGCTGCAGATGAGGAGGTGAAGCTTGAGTTCTGCTTGCTCCAGCCAGCTGGAAACTGCTCTTATTTCTGTACCATTTGGAGGAGATGATAGTGCAGAAGGCACTGATGCCAATGCAAGCGGTTCATATGGTGCTGGTTCACACAGCTGAATTTCTCCAGACTTTTCTGCACACATTGCCACATGGAGAAAAGGTAATGTGAACCAGATATTACTACCACCTATGTAGTGAGGATGGGTGTCCATCTCCTCACCATTTCAGGAATCTTCCTCCATTGGGGAGGAGAGCTGGCCTTGTGGTAATGAGCATGAATTGCCCCTTGCTAAGCAAGTTCTGTCTTGTACCTCATGTGGTGGTGCACCTCATCCAGTACTCCTCCCAGCATGACTGGGTCCCTCCCTGCTGCACTCTCTGCTTTGCACAGCTTTCTAGATAAGGTCGGGCGAATAGATGACGGTCTGGACCAAGCCACAACCACAGCTGAGGAGGTGTGGTGAGGTACTGTTGGCACCACATGGCATTCTTCTCTGAGGCCCTGGCATGTCATTGTTCACATTGTTCACAAAGAGTTAGGGATCCAAGCTCTCAGAATGTTTTCCAGTCCATTGTCTGAGAGGGAAAGAAACATTGTCAGTTCGGCTAGGACTCTAAAACCTCCTCCTGGGGGACAGGAGAGATTGGGGGGGCAGGTTGGGAGCTGGAAAAACCAGGATGTCGTGAATCTAAGCGGCAGGGAGCTCAGATAAGAGGTAGTTGAAGAATAGATGCAACTTAGACAACAGACTGTGAAACATGAACGAAGAAGAAGGAAGCTTGAGGGAAAGCGCAGAGAAGATGGGGAAATGAAGCAAGAAAGGTCAAATTAGAGCGGAGGAGTGAATTTTACATATTGATTTGAACTGAGCAGCCAGTTTTTGGGTTGCAGACTTTTAGCTGAAACAATTCTGCAGTCTAATTGCTACTTTTCATGGATTCCACCAGATGGTGGATGTGTGAACGTTTGAGGCACAAGTGCACTAACTTGAGAATTGTCTAAATTATTTGTAGTAAGTGACACACAGCTGTAGTGAGCGTGACACATAGGGACACCTCAATGATGTTGTTTGTAATGATGTCATCCACCCCAATCCAAGATGGTGAACATCTGAGGTGCATTTGAGGTGATCTAACTTGTGGACCTCAATTTGAATCAAATTTAATCCAGTTGTAAAGACAGTGAAAAGTAGGCTGATTAGTTCTTACTAGAACAACTTGTTGTTTACTATTGTGAGCCTTCCCTAGCAGTATTGTAATATTTTATTACAATACTGGGATACAATACTATGGGACAGAACTATTTTAAACAAGCAAATCAATAAAATACTAGCATGGATAGCTGTATCTTTCCATCAGGATCAGAGGGGGCATGTCCCTGACCACCAGGTGCTAGGGAACACAAAAAAGGGGGACAATTTGCCTGTTTTCCCTCACTTGCAGGCTTCCCAAATGCACCTGGGATTTTTTCACACAGGACTCCTTGTATCTCCTCCAGAATGGAGGGTGTGCATTCACATGTTACCCCCAAAGTCTCTGCAAGCTATTGGGGAGCACTTCAGATGTGAGATGGGTTTTTCATTGCATGTTCGAGTGTAGCCCAATTTATATTCAAGGTTAACAAATCCATTTTTGTGTCATTTTGAACTCACTCACAGTAAAGCCTACTGTGTGCAAAATGGCCTGGTTGGCCACTGCATGCGGCAGGATGCTGGACTAGAAAGGCCTTTGGCCTGATTCAGCAGGGCTGTTCTTATGGTCTTATGACTTTTAGAATATGTGCTAAATTTCATATTACTTTTATTGCCTACTGTTATGTCAACATTGTACTGGAGGGGCGGGATAGAAATCTTTTAAATACATTGCATAAGTTACTTACATTAAATTGAGGAAGGCA
This sequence comes from Hemicordylus capensis, assembly GCF_027244095.1. Lineage (NCBI taxonomy): Eukaryota > Metazoa > Chordata > Lepidosauria > Squamata > Cordylidae > Hemicordylus > Hemicordylus capensis. The sequence continues at coordinate 13,019,467 of NC_069663.1, forward strand.
CAGAAGAGGCAAAGTGCCTTTCCGTGTGGGTCAGCTGTGTCCCACATGTTATATCTCTGAAATGGAAATGGGGGGGACAGGTGGGGGCAAACTTCTCTTTTGGGGGGTGCATGCCCCCTAAACCGCCTCTGGAGCTTCCTTGCCCCGTGGCTTTTACTTAACATGTTTCTGGCACAGGTTCCAGAGTCAACTGTTTGCTGACCATAGGCCCTGGTGAGACAATGCCCTTGAGAAACCAGGAAAACTGAATATAAGGCTACTTTGAGCTGCAGTAATGCACCGGTTAGCTTGCACCTCTGACAAACATCTTTCCACATGAAAGCAAGGAGCTAATAGTTTTTAAAGCTACAGTCATCTGTCTAACCAGGTGCTCCTTGCTCCCAGATGACACATTCACCTGCGGCAAAGTACACTGTGTAGCTTCTGTGACACCTTGCATTAATTTTTGTGGCCAATCAAGTGTGCTTTTAGTCAGGTGGAAGTCTAAATTGGTTATTAGTGGGTATCTTCTGCCTAGACAGAAGCCCTCTTTAGACAATGGGCTGATTCTCACATTCCTTGCTTGGGCAGGCAAAACATCAGGCAGTTCCCATTTCTCAATGGACTGTGAGTAAAAAGCAAGGCTTGGCGGGTGTGTGTGTGTGTGTGTGTGTGTGTGTGTGTGTGTGTGTGATCAGAGGCGTATCTAGGGGAAATAGTGCCTAGGGCAAGCATTGAAATTGTGCCCCCTGTCCAAACATCTGACACCCATCTTTCAGATAACTTTACCATAATATCAGCGGAAAAATACAAGTCTGAAGGACACATACAAGTCACATATCTGAATATGTGTACAGTGACTTATATTATTATTTTTTAAAAAAATTACCTGTAGCCCCTTTGGGGGGCTTCCTAAAGGCTGTGGGGGGCCTTCAAAGGTCCCCCCCCCCCTGCTGGCCTCTAGGGCCTCACAGGGACCATTTAAGCATGTGCAGTGGCCATTTTTAATTTTTTTTTTTAAATGGCAGCTGAAAACAAAATGGCCACCATGCATGCTCAAATGGCCTCTGTGAAGCCTAGTATGGCCTAGGGCAGGGTTGGGGAACCTTGGCACTCCAGCTGTTGTTGAACTACAACTCCCATCATCCCCAGCCACAATTATTGTGGCTGGGGATGCTGGGAGTTGTAGTTCAAAAACAGCTGGAGTGCCAAGGTTCCCCACCCCTGGCCTAGGGCCTCACAGAGGCCATTTGAGCATACGTGGGGGCCATTTTGTTTTCGGCAGCCTTTTAATTTTTTTCAATTTTAAGAAATGGTGCCCCCCTTCAAGTGGCACCCAGGGCACGTGCCCTGCCTGCCCCACCCTATATACACCCCTGTGTGTTATTGTGTGCTAACTGAGAGCCCTGTCCTACTCAGCAGCTGTACAAAGCTCTTTAAGGAGGTAGGTTGAAAAGCTCTCTGCCCCAGCTGCTAGGGGTGTGCATGACCCAAGGTTTGAGCACTGGTTCAGTGCTGCACAGAGGGCAGCAGAAGCTTTAAGAAAGAGTTCTCCCTCACCTGCTCTCTGCCGCCCCATGTAGTTTTCTGCTGGGGCAACGCTCAGCCCTAGTACCCCCCACACCATGGTGCCAGCACACACATGGGGTCCATGCATGGAAGCTGCATGGGGCAGCAGAAAGCAGGTAAGGACCTGCTCTCCTCTGTCTTAAAGCGCCTACTCCCCTCCCCACAGAGCTGAACTGGTTCTCAAACTGGTTCTCAAACTCAAGCTGCTGCTTAGCCAGTGATCACTTCCTCCCATATCGCCATTCATTCTTACATTTATTTGATATATTTATATACTGCCCAGAACTCATGTTTCTGGGCAGTGTGCAATAAAACAACATCATTTAAAACAAAATTAAAACATTAAAACAATTAAAACAGTAAAACTCTGAGAGGGAGGGCCCCATTCCTGGACCATAATGGGCATGGGGGGATCCCTTAGAGACCCTCTGTGGAAGATTCTAATCAGCAGGAGCCTTCTTATCTGATTGAACAGTGCTGGAGGAATGCCTGTGAAGTCCTCTGTGAACACAGGCAGAGTGCCTGCCTGTCTGTGCCTGCTGGAAGGGAACTTGAGTTGAGGGTTCCTCATTAGCAAGGAAAAGGGTCTGCTTGTGAGGAGGAGTTGTACTTGAAAGCCAGCAGGCAGGCGGCCCCAGCTGTGACCAACGATTCATTTGGCTTTGCTTACCAAGTCTCAGCAAACATCAACAAGTCTAGCTTGCTCATTGCTGGAACAGCAGCTCTCTTGATGGTCTAATCTCAGCAGGAAGCTCCAGCAAGGTTTTTCTTAGATGGATCTATATATCATCTAATAAATTTGTATACCGCTCACTACCGATGTCTCAAGGTTAAAACGTATTGAAACCAGTTGTTTTCTAAAAGCCGTCAGGGATTGAGCAGTTCTAATCTTAGCAGGAAGTGTATTCCACAGTTCTGGGGCAACTACAGAGAAGGCAGGACTTTGAGTTACGATCAGATGAGCTGGTGATGAAACTCCCCCTGAAGATCTTAATAGGTGGTCGGGTTCAGAATGAAGAAGGTATTCTCTTAAATACTGTGGGCCCAAGCCATTAAGGGAGTTATAGGCAATAACCAGAGCTTTTTATTTTGCCCAGAATCTATTGGTAGCCTTTTAGAATCAGAGTAATATGGTCTCTACAGGATGTCCCGGAGACCAGTCTGGCAGCAGCATTCTGCACCAATTGCAGCTTCCGGAGTACATACAAAGGCAGCCCCACGTAGAGTGCATTTCACTAGTCAAGCCTGGAGGTTACCAGCATGTGCAACATATAAGTAAGTAAGGTCACTTGCTTCGAGGAAAGGGCACAGATGGCGGACAGCCGAAGCTGTTCGACAGTATGTCGACGGCTTAACACAAAAAGTTCAAATGCCTCAGTCTGATAATGGAAGCGAGCAGCCTCTGCAGCTCGGTCACGATCTGTGCGCGCAGGGCTTCTTAAATGGTTTGTTTTCCAGAGAGCTGACCACATACATTATTCCCTTTCTCACTGGCTATTCGTGAAGCTGCTTCCTGGGTGCCAGACTACAGTGCCTACCCTTTGCCATTTCCGTCACAATCTTGCTCACAGGCCTTTCATCAGCTGGATTCCTGGGGAATACAAAAGGAATTAATTTACAGCTGTCTGAGTGCTGGAAGAAGCAAAACAACCCTGCCAGGAGTTACTTTCATGTCTAGCATGGGCACATGGAATGATGCTGAACTCTTCTACCGAAGGGCTCCTTCCCCATCCTTGCTGCTCCTTGGCTTTAAAAGAGCATGTATTTTTAATGTCTCCTTCTCTAATGAGGTCCAGAATATGCAGAAGGCAAAGGCTAGAACTGCTAAAACAATCCCCAGCCCATAAATCACTAAAATAAGAAAAGGCCAGGTGGAAATATCATGTTAGTTGCTTTATCTAGACCTGGACTTCATTTGACCAGAGACTCAGTCCCAGAAACCAGTCCCCAGTTTCAGATCTCAGCTGAGGGTACCAAGATCATAGAAAGATGCTGTAATATCAAGTCTGAGCTTTGGTCCATGTTAGTTCAGTGTTGACTACACTGACTGGTAGCAGCCAGTTAGTATGTTGATGGAAGGGAGGATGCTTGTGAACCCCATGAATGCAAGCTTGAATTCTTGATGGAAGCCAAGGCAGGAACACAAATGTACTAACTCAATTGCTTCTCTCCTTGGGGAGGAGGGCTGGTTTCACGGTAGTGAGCATGAATTGTCCCCTTAGCTAAGTAAAGGTCTGCCTCAGTCTGAATTTTGATGAGAGACTACATGTGAGCACTGTAAGATATTCCCCTTAGAGCAGGGCTGCATATTCTTCTCCCTTCTGCAGATGTTGGACTACAAATCCCACAGTTCCTGACCATTGGCCACTGTGTCTGGGGATGATGGGAGCTTTAGTCCAAAAACTGCTGGAGGGCCAAAGTTGTGTAGTCCTGCCTTAGAAGATGGGTCCATAGCTCAGTGGAAGAGCATCTGCTTTGCATACAGAAGGTCCCAGGTTCACACTGGCAGCATCTCCAGGTAGGACTGGGCAAGACACCTGCCTGAAACCTTGGAGAGGCGCTGCCAGTCAGTACAGGGATAGAAGGACCAATGGTCTGTCTAAGGCAAATTCCTGTCTTCCAGTGCTCTAACCCATTGGCTTGGAGAAGGCTGTAAAAACCTGGCTGGTTTGTTCTTGCTCCCATTTACAAAGAAGGTTGGAGTTGAGCTTTGACTGCTGCTCACAATTTTATACAGGGCTTAAAAGCACTGCTATAAATACCATTTCCAAGCAGGAGTAAAGACAATTCTGCACTAACAAGAGTGGCCGTGCTTAATATTCTTTATTGTTTTCCTTTAGTCGACGGAGCTTTGAAGCCATTACAATTATTTTTCCGATTTGAAGAATGCTGCGATTGTATGCCTTTTGCAGCTTGCTTGTTTGCAGTTCATTCGCTTTCCTCGAAAAGAGGGGAGCAAAGCACATCACATTACTCAGAACTCATTGCTAAGATGGCTCCATTTAATGTTGCCCATTTGCCACCATGCAGAACATGATTGTTTGCTGTTCAAAACAATCCAGTTCAGGGATTAACCCTTGGGTTACTTCACTTTGCTTAAACACTTGCTTTAATTTGTGTTTTAAAGAAAGAAAGCTCTAATGTGCCTCCATGGCAGAGGAGAGCTGGTCTTGTGTTAGCAAGCATGACTTTTCCCCTTAGCTAAGCAGTGTCAGCCCTGGTTGCCTACGAATGGGAGACTTGATGTGTGAGCACTGTAAGATATTCCCCTCAGGGGATGGAGCCGCTCTGGGAAGAGCAGAAGGTTTCAAGTTCTCTCCCTGGCAGCCTCTCCAAGATAGGACAAGATTTATTTATTTTTTAATAGGACAAGATTTTTTAATTGAACCAACAAACTACCAAAGCATACAGCATGTTGCCAAAGCACAATTATATACAAAGTGGTTGTTTGTACATGATATATCTACAAAGATTTACACACAAGGATTTGGAAACCCACAAGGTTATGAAGTATATGCAGGTAGTACTGTAACTCGGAGGTGGGGGATTACAAGGCACATCAGGTAATCGGGGGGGTTATGTCCGACGTCCATTTCCACAATTTGTCCCATTGCTGTTTAGAAGTAGATACTCTTGTCTTTTTGCACATAACCATACAAACTTTTCCAGAAGAGATTTACTGTCTCATCTGCGTGAACCTCTTGGTCGCATCTTCCCTCCCTATTCCTATGCAGGAGCATTGCATAAATGACATACGTGTACAGGTTTACTAACCAGATTATGAGAAGGGGAACATTCCAATTCCCTAGTATGAGGGCACCCGTTCCGTCCCGTTTCCTTGAAGGTTTCTTTCTGGGACCTTGAAAGGAGGTTCTATCGCTCAAACCCGAGGTTAGTTCTTCCCAAGTCTGTTTTTCCAAATCAGGACACTCTAACAGCTTGCTTACTCCCTGCCACACTCTTTTGGCTACCACACACTCTTTTAAGAAATGTGAGTGGGTTTCCCTGAATGTTTTACCTAGCTCACTAGCTTTCTGTTTGCAGGTGATTTTAGGGCACTCTTGCTGCTCCTCTGGGAGCCATGGCTTAGCCAAGATAGGGCTGAGAGAGATTCTTGCCTGCAACCTTGGAGGAGAAGCTGCTGCCAGTCTGTGAAGACAATACTAAACTAGATGACCAATGGTCTGACTCAGTAAATGGCAGCTTTTAAATGTATGTTCCTATGGGAACAGAGGCCCGCTAGCAGGGTGCCAGATGAAAGAAGGCTTCCACTATGCTTTTCTCAGTCTTCTTTTTGGGGGAAATGGCATTCTGCAAGGGTCTCTGCATAGTATCTCCTATTTGAAGTGAGCTGGTCTTGTGATAGCAAGCATGAATTATTCCCTTTGCTAATCAGACTCCACCCTAGCATTTGAATGGGAGACTATATGCGAGCACTGTAAGATATTTCCCTTAGGGGATGGGGCTGCTCTGGGAAGAGCATCTGCATGCTTGCATGCAGGTTCCACACCCTAGCATCGTCAGATAGGGCGCAGAGAGATTTCTGCGTGCAACCTTGGAAAAGCCGCTGCCAGTCTGTGTAGACAATACTGAGCAAGATGGACTAACTCAACTTCCTGTGTTCCAACCAGAGTTCCCTTTTACGGGAATTCAGATGTTGTTGACTATAGCTCCCATAATCCCCAGCTGAAATGGCCTTTGGCTACAAGATTATGGTATCTGGGGATTATGGGAATTGTAGCTTTTGGCCATTGCAGCTGGGGATTGTGGGAGTTGTAAGTCTCTTGTAGTTGTAGGAGTTGGGAGTGGGAGTTGTACCCAGCATCTGGGTATCCCTGTTACAGGGAATAGTGGTCCCCACCTCTTAGTCCCTAATGATGATAGAAATATATTCCACTAGAGAGAAGGATGAGAAGAGAGTTGCAAGACAGCAGTGCCTTAATTCCTGTTCTCAGTAGTGAAATAATAACAATATCAATCAGAGTCAGCATCCTCTTCCACCAAAGAGGTATGCGTGTCACGTGTGTCTTTTGGAAGAGCTGACCTCGGTGCTTGGGCAGCTAATCTGATGATCCATGCCTGTTAATCATAGGCCCCATGGAAGACAAGTCTGTTTTGGAGCGTGTTTAATTAATTAGTGTTTGTTTCTGGGATAATTGCTTGCCTGGCAAAAAGTCTGGCTTAATTGGCTTCTCAGGGTAGTTTTTGCTCAAAAACAGCCATTTCCCAAGGAACAAGAGGAGGGATGGGGAACGCCTAACAGATTGTGCTGCCATGGTCTGCCAATGAGCCCTGGACAGGGTAGGGTGTTGTTGTTTTTCCCCATTTGGCTTTTAAAATAAGGAGCTGCCAGCCCCAAGACAGATCCTATAGTTAGACAGGAAGAGATTCGTGACATCATGCACCAATGGATCAGCCAGTGGGGTGGAAGTTTGGACAATGCACAGTGCTTTTTGACCCTTGGCCCTGTCATGAGTTCACTCGATGGAAGACGCTGGCCGGAGATATATGATACAATAGCCATTAGCTCAGGTTTCAGTTTTATTGCTAAATAGGCCGGTTTAGCAGTCTCACCAGCAATACAGAAGTGAAGAATGAGAATTCTCCCACATTCCAAGGACACAATCGCTCCAACAGAATCTCAAGCCAATTTGACATGTTGTTTCCAGCAGTTGTTCAAAGCACAAGCTGAAGCTGCCTGATTTATAGTTAGCAGCCACGTGCACTAAATCACACCCACCAGCTGCCATAGATTCAGTCTGGCTCCTGCTGCCTCCCCGCGAGCTGATGACTCCTTCGTAATTCCTTCACCTGTTGGTGACGTTTTCCCCGTCTGCATCCTTGAGAAGACAGTCACTGTTCAGACTCTGGCTCAGATCTTGACCCTTCTCTTCAAAGGTCACCCGGCCCTGTTGGCCCCTCCTGCACCAAACACTCACCCTGGCCTGTCTCTGTTATCTCCCCATTCACATCACTTGGCCCTCTCCTCCTCAGGTGCCTCACCACCTTCTAGTAAGTTGCTTGCCCCCCACTCCTCTCCAGTGTCCTTGAGTGGAGGCATGACAGGCCCAACCCAACTGTTATTTGCTCTATTGGAGAAATCCATTTGCTTTCTCTGGTGAGGCATCCATTTGCTTTCTCTGGTGGGGCAAATAGTAATTGGAGGGGGCAGATTGCATAACAAATTTGGAACCGTGGGGAAAGGTTACACCCCATCTCAGCAACACAGTCCTGATCCAATTCCCAGCTCCCCACACGTACTGAGGTGGTTCTCATCAACAGCCAAAGCTGGGTAGGAGGGAGAAACCAGGGTACAGAGGCTTGCATGGAGCCATGGGACCCACTTTTATCCAGTACGTGCCAAACTGGGTAGCCCAGCTTTGGAACCCCGGCTTGAACCAAGGCAGGACTGAAACTTCCCCTTGACCTTGGCAAGTGATTGTGTGTGTGTGATCGCTCTGCAGCACTCAGCAGCTGCCATTTTAATCTATGAGTCAAGGGGAAAGAGAGGCTGGGCAGAGTGGAGTGACAGTAATTCTGGAAGCAACCTCTCCTCTGCTTGAGCATTGCATCATGGAATGCAGGAGGACATTCTCCAGTAATCCTTTTTGTGGGATTAGACCAGATCAGTTTCAATCTGGGTTTCCTCAGGATGTGGACAAGTTGCTTGGAGCAGGGATTGGAAATCTATTCTCTTGATCCTTGCCCAACATGGATGGTCTCACCTTGCAGGAAATAATCCCTTTCACTTCCTCATTGTCTAATGGTCCAACTGCCCACTTTCCCAGTTTGGAGAGATCCTTTGGGAGCTCCCCACAATCTGTTTGGGATTTTACAAACGTAAATAGATGAGGGAAATTACTCACAAGTAGTTGTACTGAAATTAAAATGATGTTAGGTAGACTGGCACCATACCTACTGAACCACTGAAAGTGCAAACAGGGGCAACACACACGGTGTGACCTCCAGACGAAGTGTGTCAGGGGGTGAGGGTCTGCTTTTGCACAGGGCTACTGCTTCCCATGAATGGCTCACAGTGGGCTGGCTTTTGTTTGTTTGCTGGTTCGTTTTTGTTTGTTTGCATTATATTCCACTCTTCCTCCAAGAAGCCCAAAGTAGTGTGCATGCTTCTATTGATCCTCCTCACAACAACCCTGTGAGGTAGGCTAGGCTGAGAGAGAAATGACTGACCCAGTGAGTTTCACAGTTGAATGGGGTCTTAATTAATTAATTAATTAATTAATCAATCAATCAAAACATTTTTATACCATCCAAAACGTACGTCTCTGGATGGTTTATAACAGATTTGAACTTGAGTCTCCCCACTCCTAGTCTAACTGCTACTGGATTGTTAGCATGTGCTCCTATTTAACAAGGCCTTCAGCTTATGACTTGGAGTTTAAGTACAATAGCCCACACAGATGGAGTAATAAGAGGTCAGGGAGAAACATACAGGGCTATCTTATACCAAATCAGACCATTGACCTAGCTAGTTCAGTATTGTCTACACTGACTGGCAGCAGCTCTCCAAGGTTTCAGGCAGAAGTCTCTCCCAGCCCTACCTGGAGATTCCAGGGATTGAACCCGGCACCTTCTGCATGCAAAGCAGATGCTCTGCCACTGGCTAAGGGGAATATCTTTCGTCACCCACATGTAGTCTCCTATCCAAACGCAAACCAGAGCAGACAGTGCTTAGGAAAGGGGACAATTCATGGTCACCACCACAAGACCAGCTCTCCTCGTGTATCCTTGTCAACAATTTTGTGCACCTCCTTGGGCGTGGGGGCTTATCCCCAAACCCTTAGGAAGGAGAGCTGGCCTTGTGGTAGCAAGCATGAATTGTCTCCTTTGGTAGGCAGGGTCTGCCCTGGTTTGAATCTGAATGGGAGACTACATGTGAGCGCCCTGAGATATTCCCCTTAGCAGGGATGGGGCTGTTTTGGGAACAGCACCTGCATACTTGCATGCAGAAGGCCAAGTTCCCTCTCTGGCATCTCCAAGATAGGGCTGAGAGAGACCCTTGCCTGGAGACAGCTGCTGCCAGTCTGTGTAGACAGTATTGAGTTAGATGGATCAATGGTCTGACTTGGTATATGGCAGCTGCCTATGTTCCTATATTTATAGTAGGATGCACGCATGTCCACAGATGGTAAACTTAAAGGACAGAGAAGCTGTCAAATGATGCAGAGGAAGAATGGAAGAATATAAATTAGAATGTTCCCAAGCAAATTTGCAAATTTTGTGACAGTTTGGAGTGGTGATAATAGCTGTGTGCACATGCATCATTTAATACCGGAGTGAAGGATAATAAAAAAACAATTGCCAGCATCTGGAAGGACTGACCTGTGTGCACGTTTAGCTTTAAGAGATGCCAGGTGGAATTATTCCAGGTGCATTGCAGTTGCCAACAATGGTAGAAGATACACTAATATGATTTGCTTTGTCTCTCTGCACACTGATCCAGCTCATCAATTTAACACAGAGCGAAGTTCCACCAAGCATATAGTTCACTGACATGAATCCAACAAGAAGTGACAGCAGTTGCATTGTCTATGTATGATCTGGACATCATGAAGTCGTCCAACAAGTTTTTTACCTGTGTCAGTGACCTCAGGCTGCAGCAGCAGATATCTGACTGCCCACCCTTCCATCAATGATAGAACAAGGAGAAACGAAATCCCAGATATGTTCCTTTGTAGGACAGACTTTGTCAAAATAAAGCAAACACTGTTGTTCTCTAGTAAGCGGGTTGGTCATTCCAACCATAAATCTGATAGCTGTTTCCAAAAGATCTGGAAATGTTATGATACTTATGGGTGCATAGCATAACTGGAACACTTCGGGGTGAGAGGGAGGTACCCACAGACTTGAGGTAACAAGCAGATATGCTGGTTTCACAAAAATCTGAAGCAAAAAACAAAGGGGGCAATAGTCCCAGTATAACTTAATGGAGTGGAATGCATTCTTATAAAATAAAAGTTTATTTGCCTTAGTGGTATGTCTTTTGGGTGTGTTTTATTAGAACTATCCGGCTTTTGGATAGGTAGCTATGGTGAGATTTATACAGAAGGATTCTAAATGAAGGAATTTTACTTTATAGAAACTTGATAACCTTTTCCCCCAGGCATAGAAGTTAAAGTTCCGGCAATGTTTAGTCTCCCCCTTAACGAGAGAGTGTCCTTGGACACTGCTTTCAAGATTTCATATTAACCCTATGTTATGTGAGTTGCAGCTGAGTGAGAAGTTTACCACTTATTTTGTCTTTGTGAATGAATGAAAAGCTGGGATGAATGAAAAGCCCGATATTTTTAGTAGTGTATCTATCAGCATTTTATTTCTCTTTGCTGGTATATTTTTAATATAATGAAATTATCTTTTCTCTCTTACTTCTCTTTCCCTCTGAGCTTATTTTTTCCTCCTTTCCTCTTCTTTTGAGGTTTCCTTCTTTTCTTGTGTGTGTGTTTTGTTTTGTTTTAGATATGTGATTTACTTAGGGTTTCATATACAGGTTTTAACTTTGAGTATAATTACATAATATACCTTATTAATTGGCCTTTCAATGTGTTCCCTGTGTTAATTTTTCCTTATCTCTCTCTCTTAACCACTGAGATTTAAGGGAACTCTGTATAGGGTTTAGCATTGAAAATAACCTATTCAGAAACTAAGATTTTTTTAATGATATACCCTAATGTTCTAATGACTTAAGGAATTGTCTCATATCTTCAGGGAAGGAATGATAATTTATGTGATTAATTGAGTGTTTCATTTATAGGTTTTAACTGATTATAATTAAATATTATACCTCATTAACTGGCCTTTTAAGTAGGGAGTTCTATATAAGGCTTAATATTGACAATAACCTAATCAGGAATTAGGGTGTTGTATGATAAACCCGATAGTTTTAATGACTTAAGTAACTGCCACAAATTTTTATCTTTTGTTTCTTTCTCTCCTTCTTATGGAAGAAATTCTTCTTAAGAATGGGAGAATTAGGGAAGAGTGGACCTCTAGCAGATGTGTAACTATGGTAGGGCAGGCAGGGCATGTGCCCTAGGCGCCAGGTAAAGAGGGCGCAAAAACCAACAATTTGTCCAATCCAGTTCAATTTAAATATACATATTCCTCCCACCCTTCCCTACATCTCTGCTCAGTACCAAAGCCCTATGCCAAGTCATTCCAGGACCGATGATCTAAAGGCTGGGGCAGAAAGGGGAGAGTTTTACCCTTTTTTATGAAGGCAAAGGGCAGATTCTTCCATATGGGTGTGGAATCATGGTTTGGCAGTGGTGGTGGTGGTGGTTTCAGTTCCAGACATTTTTGTAATTTTCTGCCATGAAGCAAGCCACTTACAGGACTTTTTGGGTGGTTTTTTTTTTTTAAAAAAAATTAAAGAATTAAAAACCAACAATTTGTCCAATCCACTTCAATTTAAAGATACATATTCCTCCCACCTTGCTCTACATCTCTGCTCAATACCAAAGCCGTATGGCAAGCCAATCCCTAAATATTCAAGTGGGGGGGGAGAGGGGAATAACCAAAAAAGGGAAATCACATCATACCTCCATTACTAGGGCTAGGCAGGACAGAGGGTCTGCAGAGAGCTCTGGTGCTGGACACTCTCTGCCTGCCTGCCTGCCCACTTGCTTTCCCCTGAACTTCAGGCATCAGGGAGGGCTGCATGGAGGCCTCTCTGGGGCGCCCACCATTGAGAGGTGGGGAGAGAGGAGCTCCAGCAGTTTGCGGGGAGAGAGATCATTCTAGCAGTTTGCCTGGGAGCCTTTCAAGCTGCACACAGACAGGAAAGATGACTGCGGGGGGAGATAAGTGGCTGGGACTGGGGGAGAGAGGAGGGCAGGCTGCACTGCAGTGTGCCAGGAACGGGGCTTGGGGCAACTGCCTCGGTCCCCCTGCCCTAAGGATGGCCCCGGGCTCTTGGGTGTGGCTTAAAAGGTTTGTTTCTTTCATCTCCATTGAGATCCTTGATTTTAAACACTGGGCTTCCAGTCAAACAGCCACTCCTAAGAATGTCATGGGTTGGTTTTGAAAGCTGGCTGGCCCTCTTCAGGGACGGGGAAGGTATGAATATGGAGATGACAAATATTTATATACCGCTTTTTGACTAAAGTTCCCAAAGTGGTTTACATAGATATGTTTAGGGTGTGTGTGTGTGTGTGTGTGTGTGTGTGTGTGTGTGTGTGTTTGTGCTGGGGATGGATAGGGCCAGCTGATCTCCCCCTGCTAAATAAAGATAATCGCCACTTTTAAAAGGTGAATCTTTGCTCAATTAGCAGGGGATGAAGGGCCCTTGAGAACTCAGCACCTAGACAGGATACTGAGCAGACCTACAGCTCACCTGGTCATCAGCTTCACAGTGGTGAGCTGTACTGTATTTATTCTCAAATTATCCAATTTTAATCAAAATATGCATATTTAATACCAATACATACATGCAAATATATGCTGATTTTCTGCAAATGTGAGGCTGCTCAATAAAGCGAATCACCACTTTTAAAAAGTGCCTCTTTGTTCTGTTAGCAGGTAGCACTGAACACCTTGTGTCAGGCACACCACATTACCTTCAGCTGCCTCTGAGTGAAGTTTTATGTATTTCTGTGCTAAAGTTCTTCCAGCACTCTTCCATTAGCAGTACTCAACACCCCAATTACCCAGCGCCAACATTTCTGCGTAATCCATCTCAGCGTGCATTCTTCTGTGGCTTTTGGTTATTTGTGCAGCAGACTCCATTTTCCCAGCCCATTTGCAGGTTCAGATAATAGTGGCTCTGCTCGCTTCTGTCTGGCAGAGCCCTTTGTGAAGTCCTTCAATTTATCCACTCCTTGCTCCACATTATTTAATTTAATGCAATCTCTGCTGCATTTCAATCACTTTATTAAGGGCAGAAGGAGCTGAGAGAACAGACACCAGCAAGCCCTGCGTGAAAGCTCTTGCGGCATTAGCAATACCGAATTGGATATAATGGAACCACGCTGGATACTGGGGATCAATCAAGGTGAGGCATTGTGGAGAAGGTTGCTCTTACGCTAGGGCAGATATAAACCTGGGCATTGAGCTAGAATAACCCACTGAGATCCCCAGCTGACAGAAATCTCAGATTTATTTCTGTTCAAGGATAAGATGGCAAGACATCCTGGATCAATGTGGTTGAAATTTCTGACAACACTTCCTGTGCTGGGCAGAAATCAATGGTGTTGATTGAACGTGTTGCCAGCAAAAATTAAGTGTCCACGCACCAGATAAACAGATGATGGAAATGGGTCAGAGACTAACATCTGGCCTAACAGCTGGGAGAATAACATCTGCTTTGTGAAGGTTACAGTGTAATTGTATTTGTTTGTGGTGTGTGTGTGTGTTTGTGTGAGTGAACATAAGAACAGCCCTGATGGATCAGGCCCAAGGCCTATCTTGTCCAGCATCCTGTTTCCCACAGTGGCCCAGCAGATGCTTCTGGGAATCCCATAAAGGATGCCCCCTCTCCTGCCATTGCTCCCCTGAAAATAGTATTCAGAGGCATCTTGCCTCTGAGCCTAGAGGTAGTCTATAGCCATCAAGACTAATGGCCATTGATAGACCATGAATTTGTCTAAGCCCCTTTTAAAGCCATCCAGGCTGGTGGGTGGCAAATCCTGTGGCAGAGAATTCCATATATTAGATAGATAGATAGATAGATAGATAGATAGATAGATATCAGGATAGATATCAGGATAGATAGATTTTATGACAGTCTTTGACCAGTGCAGAAACATGAAGAAAGGAACATAATGCCACGCTTGTTATAATAGCAACAATATAGGTTTGTTTCCCCCCCCGAATACAATGACATAGTAAATTATTCCACTGTCATTAAGTGTTGTCGTATATTCATTGCTATTAGAAAAAACTTGATTAAGTGCCGTCAAGTCAGTGTTGACTCTTAGCAACCACATAGATAGATTCTCTCCAGAATGATCTGTCTTCAGCTTGGCCTTTAAGGTCCCTCAGTGGTGCATTCATTGCTGTCGTAATCGAGTACATCCACCTTGCTGCTGGTCGTCTTCTTCTCTTTCCTTCAACTTTCCCCAGCATTATAGATTTCTCAAGGGAGCTGGGTCTTCGCATAATGTGTCCAAAGTATGATAGTTTGAGCCTGGTCATTTGTGCCTTGAATGAAAATTCTGGATTGATTTGTTCTAGGATCCGTTTGTTTTCCTGGCTGTCCATGGTATCCTCAAAAGTCTTCTCCAGCACCAAAGTTCAAAAGCATCAATGCTATTTCTATCTTGCTTCTTCAAAGTCCAGCTTTCGCATCCATAGAGTGTCACGGGGAAAACCATTGTCCAAACGATTCTAATCTTTGTAGGTGTAGATACATCACAGCATCTAAATATTCTTTCCAAGGCCTTCATCGCAACCCTACCAAGTGCTAGTCTGCAGTGTATTTCTTGACTGCTGGATCCTTTACTGTTGACGGTTGATCCTAAAAGGCAGAAGCTATCCATCACTTCAATGTCTTCATTGTCAGTTCTGAGGCTGGTTGCTGTACCTGTTTTCATTACTTTAGTCTTCTTTACATTTAGTTGTAGTGCCATTTTTTCACTGTGCTCCTTGACTATCATTACTAGAGCTTCCAGATCATCCACATTCTCCGCTATTAGAGTGGTGTCATCAGCGTAGCGCAGCTTATTGATGTTTCTTCCCCCAACTTGAAAACCACGCTCATCTTCTTCCAATCCAGCTTCTCTCAGTATATGTTCAGCATATAAATTGAATAAAGAAGGAGAAAGTATACAGCCTTGTCTTACTCCTTTGCTGATCTGGAACCAGTCTGTTTCACCATGTTCTGTCTGGACTGTGGCTTCTTGTCCTGTGTATAGGTTTCTCATGAGAACAATGAGATGTTCTGGGATGTCTATTCTCCTACGAATATTCCATAACTTGATATGGTCAATGCATTCGAAGGCTTTTCTGTAGTCAATAAAGCACGTATTGACTTCTTTCTGGTATTCTTTGGCTCTCTCAATTATCCAGCGTGCATCAGCAATGATGACTCTTGTTCCTCGGCCTTTTCTGAAACCAGCTTGAACATCCGGCATTTCCCTTTCCACGTAGGGTTCTAATCTGCATTGGATGATCCTGAGCATTATTTTGCTAGCATGGGAAATTAAGGATATTGTGCGATAGTTTGCACAATCTGTTAAGTCTCCTTTCTTTAGTATGGGTATGTAGACTGACCTCTTCCAATCTGTTGGCCACTGTGGTGTTCTCCAAATTTGCTGGCATAGCTTAGTTTGAGCCTTGACAGATTCTTCTTCTGTTCCCTGCCATATTTCTGTAGCTATTCCATCAATTCCTGCAGCCTTCCAACTTGGTAATGACCGGAGTGCTGATCTAACTTCATCTTCCTGTACTAGAGGTTCTTGCAAATAGGGAACATCTTCTAGAGTATCTTGGATGTAGACCAAATCTGCTGTACAGATTTTCAGTATACTCCTTTCTTCTCTGTTTGATCTTCTCTGAATCAGTTACTATCTGTCCTATGGCATCCCTTAACATGCCATTTTGAGGTTGGAACTAGGGGCATGCATTTCGGATTTTTGATGTTTTGATTTGGACCCGAATTGAAACACCCCTATTTGGGTTCAGATCCAAATCAGACCCATCTGAATCACCCCAGATTCGAGTCAGATCTGAATTAATCCAAATCCAAATCTAAATAAATTGAGATGAAAAAAGGGTACCAGGGCCAAAAGACTGGGGTGGGGTGGTAGTGTCTAATCAGTGGAGGCTGCTACTCAAATTTCAGAGGAATTGGGTAAAGGGCTGGTTTTTGGTGATTTTTTGAAGTTCAAGCATCTTTAAGGCTTTCCCCTTCATGTTGGGGGGAAAGACTGAGCGGATGAGGAGTGGCATAGCTGCATATAGCGGCTGGAGGCAGGGTTCTCACCCAAAGCAGGAGAATTGAGCTTGTTAGGTTCCGATGAGGTCTCTGCACAGGAGCATAGCCCACTGGTGTAAAGGATAGAGACCACGTCAAAGAGGCAAAGTTTTCTTTAAAGAACTTACAAATTTGGATTGAAAGGCCTGTACCCTGTACTAGCTGCCTCAAGGTGGAAGGAAGAAGAAGAAACAGAGAGAACAAAGAAGTAGGGATGTGCATGGATTGTGATTCGGAATACGATTCGCAGCACATCCCCGGCACCTTTAAAGGAGGATTGCTGGCCATTTGCATTGTCAGCAACCATGCTGACCATGCAAATGGCCACTGCACATTAGGGCACTTGCAGGAGAGCGCTGCTGGCATGCTAAGATAGCTGGGGGGAGTGCCACCGATACAGGAAGTGGCAGCAAGCAGCAGAGCAGCAGGTATCCACCTGCTCTCCATTTTAAAGGTGCCGGGGATGTGCAGCAAATCATGCTTCGAATCACAATTCGTGCACATCCCTACAAAGAAGATGGGAGTATCCCAAGAGTATCAGTCTATAATCTACTAGTCCGGACAGATTTATAGCAGAGACTGAAGGAGTACAGAGAAACAAGGGGGCAGTCCTATACTCTATATCTTCTCTCCTCATGTCCCCAATGGACAATAGGAGTTATTGGTATTGAGAGGCAATGCCCATGGAGTAGCATCTCCAACAACCTGGAGTTCTTCTAGTCCAACCCCACTGCTCAGTACAGGGAACTGTGATGTTGCTTCCAGTTTTGTTATTTTTTCCTCTGTTCATTATTAATGCAGCACACTTGTCTAGTCCAAACTCCATTGCTATATCGCTACTGAATATACAGACAGTGTTTAGCAGTGATTCAATTTCTGACTGGGACTTTCCATACAACTTCAGATCGTCCATGTACAGCAGATGGTTGATTTTACTTGATGTTTTAGATGTTTGGTATCCGAGGCCTGTTTTGTTTAGTATTTGTGAAAGTGGGGTCATGGCGATTACAAACAACAGAAGGGATAGTGAGTCCCCTTGGAAAATGCCTCTTCTAATGCTAACCTGTCCAAGTGTCTCGCCATTGATTGTTAACTGTATACTCCACATGCTCATTGCTTTTAAAATAAATATCTGAATGTTTTGGCTGACACCAGTTGTTTCTAAACATTTTAGTATCCATGTGTGAGGCAATGAGTCAAAGGCTTTCTTGCAGTCAGTCCATGCAACACTTAGATTTGTTTTTCTTCTCTTGCAATTTTCTAAAACCATTTTGTCAATCAGCAGCTGGTCTTTTGTGCCTCTGGTGTTCGGGCAATTTCCTTTCTGTTCAACTGGAAGCTGTTTGTTAGTTAATAAGTGTTGCATGACTTCATCTGCTATTATTCCAGTTAATAATTTGAACATGGTTGGCAGGCAGGTTATTGGTCTATAATTACTTGGAACTGCACCTTTTGCTGGGTCTTTCATTATGAGATGAGTTTTCCCAGTTGTTAGCCATTGTTCAATATCACCTCCTTGCAAAATGTGATTGAACTGTTTTGATAGTTGTTTATGGAGGCTTGTTAGGTGTTTAAGCCAAAGGCCATGCAGTTCATCATCGCCTGGTGCACTCCAATTTTTAATTTTCTTTGCTCTTTCACTTATTAATTCTGGTGTCATTATTAGATCTTGCATTTGTTGGTTACATTTTTCAACCTCTTTCACCCAGCCTGTTTTTTTATTATAGTCTATTGGATTGTCTCATAATTTCAATAATAATAATAATAATAATAATAATAATAATAATAATAATTCAATTTCTGTACCGCCCTTCCAAAAATGGCTCAGGGTGGTTTACACAGAGAAATAATAAATAAATAAGATGGATTCCTGTCCCCAAAGAGCTCACAATCTAAACGAAAGACATATGATAGACACCAGCAACAGCCACTGGAGGTACTGTGCAGGGGGGCGGATAGGGCCAGTTACTCTCCCCCTGCTGAAGAGAATCACCACATTAAAAGGTGCCTTTTTGCCAAGTTAGCAGGGGTAACATGTAGTTTCCCATTCAAATGCAAACCATGGTGGACCCTGCTTAGCAAAGGGGAGAATTCATGCTTGCTACCACACGACCAGCTTTTCTACCATCTCCAAAGAGAGATTCCCTTGTTTCTATTCACCTCTTTGTCCTCCTCCGTGCTCCGCATCAATCATCCCTGGCCAACAGTTACCATCATCCACTCATAATAAAATGCACCCTGTTATGCATGATTTGCCACCACCACTACTGGCACAAAGCAATCCCAGAAGTGCATTGGCTACAGATATTGCCTTAGTCAGTTTTGGAATGTACATTTTGCCTGCTGTTCATTTCTATTATGATCCTGAGAGCTGGGGAATAAATTAAGTCAATATTAGAGAGCTTACTGAAACAGACTAGAGATGATAACTTATCCTTGCTTGCTGCTGTAATTCGTAGTCCTGGCTGCCAGGTCATTCAGGAGCCTGGTGCACAATCTAATGAACTGCACTTGGAGGTGGTAGCACTGACATGGGGACTCTCCACCCTAGGTGCCAGAATGATATTATGGCTGATACATAGGAAGCTGCCTCCTACTGAGTCAGACCATTGGTCCATCTAGCTCAGTATTGTCAAAACTGACTGGCAGCAGCTCTCCAAAGTTTCAGGCAACAGTCTTTCCCAGCCCTGCCTGGAGATGCTGCCAGTGAGTGAACCTGAGACCTTTGGCATGCAAATAAAAAATAAAAAAAATCAACTGGGCAAAGAGCCACCTTTTACTGTGGTGATTCTCTTTATTTAGCAGGGGGAGAGTAACTGGCCCTATCCACCCCCAGCGCAGTACTTCCAGTGACTGTTGCTGGTGTGTATCTTATGTTTCTTTTAGATTGTGAGCCCTTTGGGGACAGGGAGCCATCTTATTTGTTTGTTATCTCTCTTTGTAAACTGCCCTGAGCCATTTTTGGAAGGGCGGTATAGAAATCAAATTAATAATAATAATCAAATTAATAATAATAATAATAGTAAACAAGAAATAATAATAATAATAAAATACAATACACCCGATATAACTGTAGTCGAGAAGAAAGAAAAACAAGTTAAAATAATCGACATAGCAATACCAGGGGATAGCAGAATAGAAAAAAAAAGAAATAGAAAAAATCACCAAATACAAAGATCTACAAATTGAAATTGAAAGGCTGTGGCAGAAAAAGACCAAAATAATCCCAGTGGTCATTGGCGCCCTGGGTGCAGTTCCAAAAGACCTTGAAGAGCACCTCAACACCATAGGGGCCACAGAAATCACCATCAGCCAATTACAAAAAGCAGCTTTACTGGGAACAGCCTATATTCTGCGACAATATCTATAATAACCAACAGTATTGATGATAAAATTCTGGCATCCCAGGTCCTTGGGAAGGATTCGATGTCTGGATAAAACAAACCAGTCAATAACACCTGTCTGACTGTGTAAACAAGAAATAATAAAATTTATTATTATAGTCCATGACCAAGAAAATAAAGAATAAAAACAATACAATATGAGTAAAAATATACAACATCAAAAGAATAAATTAGATAAAACTGAGTTACAAAGATGGCAAGGTCATACACAGCTAAGTTTATCTAATCTCATTTTACATGCTGCAGCACAAAATCTTGCAATCCTCTCTGTAACCTCCACATGGCGATCCATTAAAAAAGAAGAAACATAATAATCATCAGAATAACCTGGTTTGTCTTTTTAAAAAGGTTCTATCCATATAGGGCGAATAGTCCTATAAAAGGCACAGTGTAAAAGGACATGTGCTACTCACTCAACAACTCCAGTGCCACAAGGGCATAACCAATTCCTTAAGGGAATTCTCTTAAACCTCCCTTCTAACGCCTCAGAAGGTAACGCTTAAAGCGTGCCTGTGAGAAAGCTCTTCTATGACTTAAAGTGGTCAGGCGTATCAAGTATCCTGCTGGCTGGGGATAGTTCGAAAAACTGCCTAAGGTGTTCTTTGCAGTAATAAAACTTAGTTCTCTTTGTTTCTCCATAGCTAGCACTCTTTGCTTAACTATCTTTTTAGCAGCATGGGGTGTCAAAGATGACAGATATTGCAATGAGAACCCACACTTACCAAGGATGACCTGTGAGTTCTTTCGCCAGGATCCTGGAATTCATCTTCCAACACTAATGGCACAGGCACAAGGGGCGGGCGTGGAGTTTAAGCCAAAAATTAATCAGATATAACCACGCCTGGGCTTCAACTCTAATCATTCCAGATTCAAGGCTTGCCCTGTTTTTTGGCCACACTTTGTTGAGAATGTGTTCCCAACAATCGGGTACAGATGCCTAGAAGTACATTCTGAACAAGGAAGCTGTAGAAGGCAACAAGCAGCAGGAAGAAGCCACAGTGGGTGATCAAACCCGGGGCCAACTGGAGAGCCAGCGTGGTGTAGTGGTTAGAGTGCTGGACTAGGACCAGGGAGACCCGAGTTCAAATCCCCATTCAGCTATGATACTAGCTGGTTGACTCTGGGCCAGTCACTTCTCTCTCAGCCTAGCCTACTTCTCAGGGCTGTTGTGAAAGAGAAACTTAGTACACCACTCTGGGCTCCTTGGAGGAAGAGCGGGATATAAATGAAATAATAATAATAACTATGGAGGGGGAAGTCTCAACCATGGAACTCTAGAAAGGATTATAACAGATATAGAGGAGGGAGAAGGGGCTGATAGTGTTTGGGAGTTGCCAAGCTGTTTTGCTCTGAAAGGTTGACAAAGAGATGTAATTTACTCCACCTGCAGCGAAATTTGGCACTGTCTCTCCAGGAAGATGAGAGAGTGTGTAATTCACTGGGCCACAGCCTTTCCTTTGATGTTATAATCACCAGCGCTCAGGGCATATGAAGGGCTATAATAGCAACAATGGCAGTTCATGAGATTTCTCTGGCTCGTTTCAGTGCTCTGCACAACTGTGCAGTTTGAGGCTATTGACTGAATATTCCTCAATAAATAGTATTTTGTGTGGGGTTTTGCACAAAGGCCGTTGTGGTTCGGGATTATTGGAGCTGTAATCCAACAACATCTGAGGACTCAAGGATGAGAACCCCTAAATTAAATTAAGTAATGCCCATATGTATCCTGATTCAGACATTATGCTGTATGAGTGTACAGATGTCTGTACACTCGTACATGTGTTTGTGTGAATGACTGTACCTGCATTCATTTTAAATTTGAACTTGGGTACAGGCCCCTCAAATGCATGGTACAGATAGGAAGTGTACTGCAGTGCCTGTGTTTAAAATAAGGTGTGAATGACTGTCCCTGTGTACAGATCTGTATCTCTTTACACTGTACACACTTTACAGGTGTGGTTAACATAACATGTGAATGGGCTCTTTGAGAGGCGCTTTGTCTGTCAATGCTTTGTCTGTCCCCCTCTTAATTCATTGTTTAAATAACCTAAACACCCTTCTTTTAAAAGAAGCATTTTAACATTGATTTTAATGGGAAACATTTTCGATCCTGTTTTCCCATTGATTGATTGATTGATGGATTGATGGATGGATTTCTATACCACTTTTCATTAAAATAATATCAAAGCAGTTTATAATATAATTTTTAAAATGCACAATTAAAATTCAAAAGTAGAATATAAATAAAGTATTTTATCCTGTTGGATTGTTTTTACATTTGTTTTATTCATATGTATTCTTTATTATGTTTTTTTTATTGAAAGGTGCTCTATGCAGCAATGTGCTAGACAGGCAGGGACAGGGTAGAATTATTTTGAATGAATGAGTGAGTGATGGAAGACTCATACATAAGCCTTATTAACTGTCAGGTCCTGATAAGCAATGCAGAATTGCTTCTGCAGTTCTCTCAAGTCCAGATGTTCAACCTTCCTTACAAGACAAGGCTACAACATTTGGGGCTTCCCCCCCCCTTTTTTTTTTTTTTTTAGAAAGAGGGCAACTAAGGGGAGACATGATAGAAGTTTATAAAATTATGCATGGTAGCGAGAGTGGAGAGAGAGAGGCGTTCTCACACTCTCACAACTCTAGAACCAGAGGACATCTCATGACTGACAAAATTAATTACTTTTTCACACAGTGCATATATAACTGATCTGTGGAATTCTCTGCCTTGAGATGTGATGATGGCCACCAGCTTGGATGACTTTAAAATGGGGCTTAGACAAATTAAATTAAATTAAATTGAGGACATCAATGGCTACTATTGGATGGCTAAGGGCTACCTCCAGGTTGAGAGGCAGCATGCTTTTGAATGCCAGTTGCAGGAGAGCAACAGCAGGAGAAATGCCTCCAACACTTGCTGGTGGGCTTCCTGATGCAACTGGTGGGTCACTGTGCAAAACAGGATGCTGGACGTTGATAGCGCTGGACGTTGGGTACTGCTGTTCTTATATTCTGAACTATGGAGCACCATGACATCTATGGGTAAAGAAGATGTTTGGATGACTTGCCGTGAAGAGTGCTTCTTTAAATGGTAAGTCCTCCCATAGAAAAAGGAGTCCTTCTGAATAATCCAGTTAAGTGCTGTTAGAAAGACGATAATGGAATGCACAGACTACAGTGTTCCTTCAGCAGGAAATATGAAGTGTTTTTTTAAGATCACGTTTGCTCTTGGATAATGCTCATTTTGGAAAAAGGCCATAAACCATGCCAAGTGGTCTTTCAGTCTTTGCTCATTTTGCATAGGCTGCTGTCTGTTTGATTACATCAGCCAGGACTCAAATTGTCTTGCCTCTCTTTCACAGACATTGTAGATCCATTTGGGTTGGCACTCTATTTATAGCCCTTCCCTGTTCAACCTATGGATAGAATGAACTGTCCACATGGAGAGATGAAGGGAGAGTTGAAGCTCTGAAGGGAAAGGAGCTCACGGGCTTGATATGCTGCTCTCTTGTGGATGTGATATTTTGTCTTCAATCCCCTTCACACACACCATGGGAGAATACACTTTTGCTAAGAGGAGGAAATGCATTAAAATGGTGCCTTCAGCTCTGCAAGATTTGAATTAAAGGTTTGGCATATTTAATCCTACAGCTTTTTAATTTTCTGTGTTTGCTGACTACAAAGATTGTGTGTGTTTGCTTGGTTGCTTGCTCTTTGCTCCCTAGCTCTCTGTACCAGAGAAGTTTCAAAAATGCAAATGTTGCATTCAAAAACAATCTTGACGACCCATGAGGAAAGGGATAGTGTTGCAAGCATACTCTTTGGTTATGCAAAATTATATTCTCCAGATCCCTTCTTGAATGCTATTTGTCAAGGGAATAAGCCTCCATTGGAGATGTTTGCCTTGACAGTTCACACACCTGGAGTGGGCAGGGGTGCTCCTTCTATGAAGCTAAGTGGAGCAGTCACCTCAGCAGCTGATTATTGGGGAACTGATAGGGTGGCAAGATGTCCCTTCCTGTCTCACCTGCCTCTCTGTTGTGTCTTACTGTGATGTGGCACACCAGTCCAATGGCACAGGCTCACCCATAGGTGCAAGGTTAGTTGCCAGATAGAGGTCAGGCTGCAGGGGCTGATCTCTGAAGCAGCGTCAGGTGCTGCCATGGTCAGTAGGCCAAGGTCATGAACCAGGAAGTCACAGTATGAGTAAAAAGCAGGAATCAAGAGGTTCGTTCCCAGCTCCTGGGAGCCACCTGATCCCCCATCGCTTCTTCCCCTAGCCAGACTCATTCCCAGCTAGCTTTGTTGTTAAAGCTGTGAGGGAGAAAACAAAGAAAACACCAAGCTGACAATGAAGCCAGCTGGGAAATGAGCTCCAGAGGGCCATGCAGGGCCATGCTCCCTACATGTGACAGCACATGTAGGAGGCATTGCTGGCATGCACAAGGTGCTAACGGGGAGGGGGAAAATATGAACCCACTCTCCCCTAACTACACATCTGATTCAGGCATCCTCTGGCTGTAATGGAGGAGGTGAGACTGGTGAGGAGGGGACTTCCCATCCATTCACCCCCAGAACTGCCTATATCCTCCCCCTTCGAAGGGTCTCCAGGGCCCAGGATGATTATACTCCCCGTGCTATCCACTGTTCATCCAGCTGTGGCACAGCCACTCCTCTGTGAAGAGCTCCTCAAAAATGGTCCTGAGTCTCCACTTCTTCCACCTCTTCAGCCTTAGCAGTGCTGGCACCTTCAATGCTTAACTACCTTCTGCGCCTTGCATGTATGCTGCTGGTTGGATTAAAAGCAGCAGGCTGGAGCAGAAAAAGAGATGGCAAATGGGCAATGAGGGTACTGGAGGTGTTCTTGTAACATATCTTATTCTGATCTTTCCCCCTTCTCATAACCAGTCCTGCAGTGCAGAAACGTGCACACCAAGGCAGACAGTGTTGCCATGAAGGAGGAGGCAGAGGAGGAGGTGGTGGAGACGAGAGCACATGCATGTATGAGTGGGGCATTTGGCTACCTGCCTCTGGTGCTGTAGCGGATTACAAGCCTTTGTCTCAGAGCAAGCCCATGTGAGGGGAAGAGAAATGCTGAATCATCCCCTCTATGCTTTGTGAGCAAAGGCTTCTGCCCAAACTTTCCTGTAATCTTGGTAGGATCTAGGCTGCCGCCACCACCCAATTATCGACAGAGTTTACATCGCCCTTGGGCTTGGGTGGAAATCCCAGGGAAAAACTCCTTATTTGCTACTGGAAAAGTATACAAAAAACTTCCACATACAAGCTTACACATGGTGAGAAAACTGGTAGATGCTGAACGTATGAAGTGTGTTGCACCAGAGACTGACCCCCTTCCAGCCCCCGCCTTTTCCTGAGCATTCACTCAGAAAGCATTCACTCAGAAAAGCTTGTAAAATGCAAAGAACAAAAAAAGGAGGGGGGGACTTAATTCAAAATACTACAGACAGTTTCCGTCTGAGGCGTTCTCAGCTTTTAGTTACAGGTACAAATACTCAGTGGTTACAAGAATATTTCACAAAGCACCCCAAATGATATTGCGGTGGCAGACTATATTGGGGTGGCAGACTATAAAAATTGTGGTTACCCAGTTGCAAAGAATGTGGATGTAGGAAAATACAAAAGCAACTTTAAAAGCTTACAGATAGACCGTCCTAGAACAGTATTGGGGATTAACAAAGCACACAAAATAAATATAAGTTTCTAACACACACAAAATGACTAACAAACTGTTCCCTAGCTGAATCCTCTTTTCCTTGAAAACTCATCCACCATCTGATGAGAATCAAGCTTCTGCAATCCTTTCTCTCAAGAATCTACAGAGGTCCTTCCATGAGAGAAATCTCCAGGCTAGCGTTTGACCACGAGGAAGCAAAACTCCATTGCTCTTCCATTGCCTTTCCGCCCATGCACCAGCCTAGCTTCTTCCTTTCTCTAACAAAGGATCCTTCTCTTCCTCCCACCCACCTGGTGTGCTGGTTGGCTGATCCCTGGAGTTCACCAGCCTGTCAGTCAGGACTGGGTTCACTTCCAGTCAACTCCTTATGGGAGGGGTGACTGATAAGCGGCTGATCACTACAGGTGCACACAAGACTTGGGCTGCCACGAGGGGTGGTAGGTGGGTAATCTGGATTATGGTATGTAGGGGTGGGGGAAGATCTTGCTACTGTTTACCCAGGGAAGTTAAAGCACTTGGTGCATTTAACAAGACCTTTAGTTTAGTCCTTTAAGGGTCTTTCCTTCACACACAGAGCTAGAAGCTGTTCTCGCTTCACTTGCTCCCTAATAAGAATGCAAAATATATGTTTGCCAGAATACATTCACATTACAAATGCCTCTCCTCCACTTTCTCTTCCACATGAATGGCAAAAAGAGGTTAACATAAATAGTGGAAGAAAGTCTCAAAGGGATTCAAGCCTCTCCTTCCACCAGCTGTTCTTATCTACCGGGGGCTGTTCCCATTTTCTGGTACCTGTCATCCCTATTTTGTCATACCTCTGTAATCTGTATTTCGTCTTTAATGCTTCATTAAAAATGTGGGATGGGTAACAGGGATGTGTGGGGATGGGTTACCAAGGGGTGGTCTACCAAAAATATTTCCTGCTCCCCCATCCACCAAACTGGAACTTGACAGAAAGGTGTCAGGCAATAAATTCATAGCATATTATTGTCCTGTAGCCTGAATTATTTTAAAGGGCTTCTTTTGTTTTAAAAAACTTCACTCACTCCTCTACCCCCCCCCAAAGCAGCAGAAACCAGTGCAGCCTGATAGGTAGGCCTTTGTGAACCTTGATAGGTGAAGAGGGCTATTAAAAGCACACAAGGGTGTCCGTATTTTCACAGGTAAAATGATCGAAGGGTATTTTTATAAAAAAATGTTTTAAATGTAAGCGTTTGTCAGCTAAGACCTGCTTCATCAGGAGCAAAAAGCAGTGCTACTAATATCATAGGCAGGCTTCCTGTCAGAAATGCCAAATCAAATCAAATCTTTATTACAGTCATGGATCAGTATATATCACAATAAACAGTACACAATATGATAGAACAAGTTATATGGGTCTAAATTGGTGCAAAAAGGCTTATTCATCTTACATACTAAAATTGTTCCTTACATAAATTACCTTTACATTTACAGCTTTAGTAAGCAAGAGCAAGAGGAACCTTTATAATTTCATGGCAAGTTTTATATGCTATAGCACAGCATTTAACACTGTAAGTCATGTGTGCATTCTTATCAGAGAGGAGATCTGAAGCACAGCTACTAATATCATAGGCTGGGTTCTTCTGATGCATGGATAATGGTTAGAAAAGAACGTCCCTCCCTCAGCACTAGGGTTCTGTTCTATGACCTGCAGGCAACTACTGAACCATAATTTATTTATCCAAAGATTTTGCACTCCTGTGAAGCTGCCCGCCTTTGGGGTAAGAAGCAGAAAAGGCATTTGTGTTCCATGCTCCACAAGTCTACTGACAAGCCAGAGAAACAAGACCCGACAAAGTGGGGTCACAAGACCCAACCTAGCTGTCTCCCTGGAACTGTTTCCTGCAGCTCTCTCTGTCTTGCCCCCTCAACCCCACTCGGATCTGACCATCCTGGACCCTTCTCATCCCTACCACCCCTGAAGGGAACAAAAGCCCCACAAAAGGGATGCCACACCCTTCTCCAGACTCCACAGGGCCACCCAAGTAACCAGGTAACATGGCATCCTGACAGAATGCGATCAAATATCCATTGGTACTCCTGGGAAAACAACATTTCCCAGCACTCCCAACACCTACTTACAGCTGCAGTAGCAGAATGCCTGGCGTATGGGAGGGGGAAGAGATTTCTCTCCCTCTCACCATTGTCACAGAGGATCAGCAAGCAAGATATGTTCTTATTCTGTGGAATTCTCTGCCATGGGATGTGATGATGTCCATTAGTTGGATGGCTTTAAAAGGGGCTTAGACAAATTCATGGTCTGGCTACTAGTCTGATGGCTATAGGCCACCTCAAGCCTCAGAGGCAAGATGCCTCTAATACCAGTTGCTTGGGAGCAATGCCCTCACTTCTTGCCTGTGAGCTTCTCAGAGGCACCTGGTGGGCCACTGTGGGAAACAGGATGCTGGACTAGATGGGCCTGATCCATCAGGGTTGTTCTCATATAGGTGGTCAGGTGGGAATTTTGAGGTGGGCCTAAGAATGGATAGGAAGGCGGCAAGAAAGGAAAACTTGATTTCCTCTCCAGCTTAGATTACAAGCTCTCTGGTTGTTAATGCTCTCCTTTAAGGGCAGTCCAAGGTGAAACAAGCACATGAGACAAGGTGTTAAATCCAACCTTTCCCCATGTCTCTGGTCAGGGCCATCCCCCCTTTCAAAACCAACCCTTGCAATACAGAGGGTAGAGAGGAGGGAAAGTTGCCATCAGACTCCCCTCCTTGTGCTTCAAGCAAGCTTTACAAGGAGCATGAGGAGAAGCGCTCGTTGTAAAGTCTGTAAGAGTCAGATTGGAGCTGCTCCGATGGCAGTAGAGAGCATCTTGCTGCCTTGTTGGCACCCTAACTATCTGCTGCCTGAGGAGACCGCTTCACCTTGCCTCATGAAAGAGGCACCCCTGCTCTCCTTGTGTTTTAGATGAGCATTATTCATCACGGAGATGACCAGGAGCTGCAGAACTCAGAAGCCTGATTCAGACATCATAAAATTGCACTACTTAGCCATGTACAGCGGCACAAAGGAGGAGGAAGTCCCGCCTCTGCTGCATCAATCACCCTCATCCCCTGCCGCTCAGGCTTACAGTATGCTTACACTCCTGTTTCTCCATCCTTGCAATCATGGAAGCACCTGCCATCACACTTAAGGCTCTTCCCACTTAAGTCAAGCAATCACTGAAGCACCTACCATCACAGGTAGGGCTCTTCCCTCTTCAGACAAGCCACCCTGTCAGCATGAGCCACTGGGCACAAGGGTGATTGACACAGCAAGAGTGGGCCCCCTTCGTGCCTCCATACAGCAGTGCAATTTTATAACATCTAAATCAGGCTAGTGACATCTCCAGTTTTAAAGAACATTGCTCAAATAGAGGATACTTGCACACTGTATGTACATAGATGATGCTTTCCCACAGTAAATTGCCCCTTCCAAAGGATACTTTGCAGCAGGTGTGTGGCCATCAGGCTTCAGCCAAGTTGCCATATTGGAGCACTGCACAACTTGGACCCTCAAGCTGTTGTTGGATTACAACTCCCATCACGCCCACTGTTGCCAATAGCTAGGCATGATAGAAGTTGTAGTACAGCTGGAGGGCCCAAGTTGTGCAGCCCTGCCCTCCTGTGAATAAATTTAAGTACATGTGTTAGAATAAAAAGATTAGGCAATAAAAGGATTTTAAATCAATTACATGTAAGGAATAATTCAAATAGAGTTGGCCTTGTGTACAGGGGCATAACTATAATAGGGCAAGGGGAGACAGTTGTCTGGGGGCCCACTGCCTTGGGGGCCTCCCCAGAGGCAAGTCACATGACTGACTCCCCCAGCCATGCACCCGCCCGGGCTTCCTTCAGTTGCATTCATCCTCCGAAATTGATGTGGATGTTAAGACCTGGAGCTACCAGAACAGCATGTCTTTCTCTAGTACCATTAAGTGACTTGCCAGTGATGTGGGCGGGGGGCAATTTAAAACCGTGTCTCTGGGCCCACTCCGACCATGCTATGCCCCTGCTTGTGTACCTGAAGTATTCTGTTCAAAATGTTGGGTTCGTTTGGGTGATCTTCTCCTGATTGACCTCAGGTGGTAAATAAGATCTTGGCAAGCTGTTGCCAGAATGCCCCAAGTAAAGAAAATAACTCGGTTTATTCTGCTAAGGCCTTATTTAATACTTACCACAATCCAAAATATGCAATCAGCAAGGCAGCTCAACCAGTTGGACTGAACAGATTCTGTATTCAGAAATCTGGATCAGCCTGAACAAAACAGAACACTAAATTTTATACCTGCTAAAATTTGCTGACAACACATGTAGCTGTAAATCATGTTTTCTCCCCTAATCTGCCTCTTCATTTCCTTTGCCTTTTATCTCCCTTGAGTTGATTTCTAGCTTGTAAGCCCTTCTGGTCATGGACCTTTCCTGATGTACATGAATGGCACTATAATAAAATAACAATGCTCATGTTACATGTGACTACATCGTAACCTCTGGCTGATCTCATAGTCACAAGGAGATCTCTGTGCTCTGCCCTCGAAAGGAAACTGTAAAGCCTGCTGGGAATTTCCCATTGTTCTCAGAAGAAGGAGCAAAACAATATTTGAATTAAGTACTTAGGGCACAAACCAGCCAAAGTGAAGCACTTTGACATCCAATTAATTTTAATGGGAACGTTAAGCCCATACTTAAATCAATGGGACTTAAACGAGCATCACAGTGGCTGAATGGTGCTCTTGGAGACAAGCTATCTAGAGTAGCATTAGGAGAAATATTTGATTTCCGTGAGGTCTGCCTCTTCCTTCCTTCCTTTTATTACCAAAAAGTAGCTGTAGTAGAGGCCTCAATCCAAACAGGGACATGGCGTGCAGAGAATTAATCCTTTCACTTTCTGCAAGGTTTCTGCCAGAGCTGCAGCAGCCCAATTTGTGATGGTGTTTTAAAACCTTTTGACATTTTACAGGTAAAGGGTGCCGTCGAGTTGATGTCGACTTCTGGCGCCCACAGAGCCCTGTGGTTGTCTTTGGTAGAATATAGGAGGGGTTGACCATTGCCTCCTCCCGCGCAGGATAAGATGATGCCTTTCCGCATCTTCCGATATCGCTGACCCAAAAATTATTCATTCATTCATTGAGGATTGACCGCCCACACAATTACGGGCTCCATCACAGAGCCGGTAGGAGCGGCCAGGATCGGGGGCCGCCTGGCCTCCAGGATGCCCCATGCGAGTCCGTGGGGCATGCTGGGGAGACCCCCATGCCAGGAGGCTTGTTGGCGCCTCCCAGTCGGGGGTCTTGTTATGAGTTGCTGCAGTGCAGAGCCGCACCATGACAACTCACAATCAGGGAAACCGGGGGTGGTGGTTAGTAGGGTTTGCTGCCGGGAGCCACGTCGCTCCCGTTGCAAGGGCACGACCTCCCCAAACCGGGCTGGGCTTTTGGGAGGCTGTGAAAATAGCCTCATCCATCCATCCATCCATCCATCCATCCATCCATCCATCCATCCATCCATCCATTCTATATACCACTTGAATCCAAAGGCTCACATGGAGGTGGTTCACGTGACTATAAAGTTTTATCGGTGTTGCCAGAGGAATGGAGATGGAAATGGGCAGGAATGTCCTTCAAGGATTACTCTGTGGAGAGAGTACAACATTTGTTCATTGTTACCCTCCCTAACCCCAACCCTTTCCTGTGTGTAAAAATGCCTAAAATTTTACTTGAATCATTGGGGTTGGGGTAGGGATAAAGAAGCAGCAATAACTTACAGAAAACGATGGGTGCAACAATGCTATCACCTACTTGCCATCTCTAGGGCAATAGACATCACCAAATTCATTATGAGCATTTGTTGCCTGAGATGGTGCTGATTACCAAAATTTGTGAATTGGCTCATGGACTATCTGGTAGTAGGTGCTAGGAAAGACCTCTACATAGGAACATAGAAAGCTGCACTTTACTGAGTCAGACCATTGGTCCATCTAGCTCAGTATTGTCTACACTGACTGGCAGCGGCTTCTCCAAGGTTGCAGGCAGGAGTCTCTCTCAGTCCTATCTGGGAGATGCCAAGGAGGGAACTTGGAACCTTCTGCATCCAAACATGCAGGTGCTCTTTACACAGTGGCCTCATCCCCTAAGGGAAATATCTTACAACACTCACATGTAGCCTCCCGTTCAAATGAAAACCAGGGCAGACCCTGCTTAGCAAAGGGGCAATTCATACTTGACTCATACTTGCAATTCATACAAGATTCATCTCTGCTCAGTCCCTGGAGAGCTGCCGCCAATCAGAGTAGATAGATCCGGGCTAGTTAGACCAACACACTGACTTGGCATGAAGCAACTTCATGGAAACAGATGGAGGCCTCCATTGGGGAAACATGCCAAGTCCAAGGAAAACAGATTATTGGAATGACTTTGTGGAAATCTTTCATCATCTGATGAAATGATTGCTGTCCTATGAAATGTGTCTCTCTTTCCCCCACTTATGAAGCTGTGACTCATTTCAGTGTGAAATGAGCAAAGCCATAAAAACCCACTAACCAACTGTAAGCATTTTGCAAAGGGGAAACTGTGGAGTTAGGACCCAATAGGCCCCGTTCCCAGCACTAAGGATCTTCTTGGAGATTGGAGCAATTGTTAATATTTCAAATGATCCAGAAACCCCCTCATTGTAATTATTGTAATGGGGAGGGAGTGGGTGAAGGTAGGACATTTACATTTCATGGACTCCTGGGGAGGTGAGATACTTTACCTCTGCTATCTGAGCAAATTGGCACCTTTTACAGTGGCTCTTTTATAGTGGTTCTTTTCTGTTTAGCAGGGGGAGAGCAACTGTTCCTATACAACCCCAGCACAGCATCCTTCCAGTGGCTGTTGCTGGTGTCCATTTATGTTTCTTTTTAGATTGTGAGCCCTTTGGGGACAGGGAAACATCTCTCTGTGTCTGTCTGTCTAGACTGCTTTGAGGACATAGGAAGCTGTCTTCTATAGATTTCAGACCATTTGTCCATCAGGTCCTTGAGCCTGATCCAGAAGGGCTGTTCTTATGTACATCCTGATGTCCTGACTGGATGCTGGAATGCACAGCAGGAGGGGGGTGGCATCAGCAAAGTAACTACAGTGGCATTGTCAGCTAGATGGGCAGACAGGCTGAGGGGCTTGTATTGGAAGCCCTTGTATTGGGAGCAGAGTGGGTCTTGTGGTAGCAAGTATGAATTGGCCCCTTTCCTAAGCAGGGGCCACCCTGGTTTGCATTTGAATAGGAGACTACAAGCATCAGCAGCACGGTAGGATATTCCCCTTAGGGAATGGGGCCACTTTGGAAAGAGCACTTGCATGCAGAAGGTTCCAAGTTCACTCCCTGGATGCATCTCCAGATAGGGCTGAGAGAGATTCCTGCCTGCAACCTTAGAGAAGCCACTGCCAATACTGAGCTAAATGGACCAAAGGTCTGGCTCATTATAAGGCAATTTCCTATCCTCCTATGTCCTCCCCAGCAGTGGTGATGCTGGACTAAAATGCAACTTAGGAAGGTACCGAGCTCAAAATTTTCCAACTTGAAATGGGCTGTTTCAAGTGTTTCAAACTTGAAACAGAAAGCCCTTGTAAGGAACTGGTCCCAGCCAGCTGGCTCACGAGGGAGAATTTTGCTGAGTCACCCCTCTCTCTGAGTTACGAAGCTGACTGGAGTTTTAATCTTTAACTTTTATGGCAAGAAGTTAAAGAAAGAAAAAGGGAAACTCTGGTAGTTTAAATTTGCTGCCACCAAGCACTCTAAAACTGTCAGAGATCGGACTGCTGGACTAGAGTGCTTTAGTCCAGGGTCTTTCTTGAACTGGTTATTGGGCAAATACAAACAAAAACCTGCTCCCCAAGCACTTGCCTGCATGAGGAGCTACTGGTAGCTGAGCTGAACTCTTAGAGACGCTGTGCACTAGTAGGCTTTCTGCCACCACCCACCTCTTCTGAGTTAATAACCAACTCTGGAAAGCTTGTAAGAAGAAAATAACAAAAAAACCAATAACCCATTTTTTAAGCACTACAGACTGGTTCGTCTGAGGCCTTAGCTCTTTAGATGCACTTAAAAATGCTTAGGTTGGTTACAAGAATATTTCAAAACACCCAGATTTTTCTTAAGCGACACACATTGAAATCTTAGTTACTCAGTTACAAAGAACAGAAGTAAAATAATTCCTGATGCAAGGTCTTTCTAAACATACTTTCCCCTAGACTAGATTCCAAAGCCCCAAAAGCCTGGGCTTCATTCCCTCTTGAAAACTCACCAAAGATCCTGATGAGATCAAGGCTCCTGCAATCCTGTCTTTCAAGGATCTACAGAGTCACCATGCAGGGGAGCAAACTCCATGCTGGATTTCCTGCTCCTCTGCACTCCTCTTCCACTTCCCCCTTCTTCTTCCCTCTATTGGGATCTATTTGGTATCTATTAGCTCTATTGGGGGTGAGAAGGCTGGTCACTACAGCTCTTCAAATGAAGGGTCAGTTTTGAACTTGGAACAGACCCACTCCTTTTCGAGTCAGAACGTTTCCAGTGTTCCCAGAGCCATTTTGGATGCTTGTTTTCCTCTTGCTGACTGGCTTCCAAGTGGCTTGAGATCTCCTTGCTTCTTGGTTGACTTGTTATCATACAAATCAAGTTGTACAAGTTGATTTGTATGAATCAAGCTGATATCATACAAATCAATGTCCAATAAAGCAGTCATAGGAACATAGGAAGCTGCCTAATATGGAGTCAGACCATTGGTCTAGCTAGCTCAGTATTGTCTACATAGATTGGCAGCGGTTCTCCAAGGTTTCAGGAAGGAATGTTTCCCAGCCCTACCTGGAGATGTCAGGGAGTGAACCAGAGACCCTCTGCATAAGCTCTGTATTGAGCTACAGTCCCATTCCCTAAAGGAAATATCTTAAAGTGCTCACCTGTAGTCACATGTTTTCATCCAGATGCAAACCTTGGCAGAGTAAAAGTTTTAGGGCCAGCACGGCTGACTTATAATACATACAAATATTACAAACAGTGAAAATATGCACTGCAAGCCTGTGATTTGCAATGTCATCAGCATTACTTAAAGCAGGTCTCTCGCCTTTCCTTCTTACAGTTGGAAGGCTGAGAGGAAGCTACCTGCCAAAGCCAAATTGTCCAGGGAGGGAATGCATAGCTGAGCAAGCATTTGAACATATTTCCCCAAATCCGATGGTCTATCCACTAGAGCTGATGCCTTTCCATTTTGCCTGGCGCTAGAGCAAGACTGACATAAGTGGCTTTGCTTGATGATGATCTCTGTTAAATTCTGGCACGGAACGCCCATGGCATCTTTGGGAATGAGTAGGGAGGGGGACACTGGAGTGTGAAAAGAGGGGCTGCCTTCTGGTGCAGTCCAGGGCAGGAATGAGGAAAGTCGCAGCTCACACGATGCCAAACTGAGCTGCTGGAGCATTTCCCCCAGAGCTTTTCAATTATAAATAAACTGGAGAAAGGCCTGAGCAGAGGGAAGGAAAGTGCAGACATCTGAGCAGCAAACAGCCTTCCTTTCTGTATCTCCCTGTCCACAAATGAATGAACATCTCCTCTTAAAGAGGCAGATTAGAAAGCATTTTACGGTGAACTTCCCTTGCACAAAATCATTCAGTCCGGCATCCCCCCTCCCCTGAGCTGCTGTTCTACACATTGAGGCAGCAACTTTACATCCTGTTATATCATTTTCCCTTGTGCACTCTTTGAAGCAGAGAGAGAAATCTCACCCTGGCAGCAGAATCCAGGAGGGGAGGGGAAGAGAGCTGGGTGTGGAGAAACAGAACCTTTCTTTGAATGCTCAGTTGTTGTTATTTATTTATTTATTTATTTATTTAAGTCAGACAGGTGTTATTGACTGGTTTGTTTTATCCAGACATCGAGTCCTTCCCAAGGACCTGCGATGCCAGAATTTTATTGTCAATGTTGTTGCTGTTGTTATAGATATCGTCGCAGAATATAGGCTGTTCCCAGTAAAGCTGCTTTTTGTAATTGGCTGATGGTGATTTCTGTGGCCCCTATGGTGTTGAGGTGCTCTTCAAGGTCTTTTGGAACTGCACCCAGGGCGCCAATTACCACTGGGATTCTTTTGGTCTTTTCCTGCCACAGCCTTTTAATTTCAGTTTGTAGATCTTTGTATTTGGTGATTTTTTTCTATTTCTTTTTCTTCTATTCTGCTATCCCCTGGTACTCCTATGTCGGTTATTTTAACTTTTTTTCCTTTCTTCTCGACTACAGTTATATCTGGTGTATTGTGTGGCAGATGTTTGTCTGTTTGTAGTCGGAAGTCCCATAATATTTTTACATCTTCATTTTCTACAGCTTTTTCAATTTTATGGTCCCACCAATGTTTGGCTACAGGTAGCTTGTATTTTTTGCAGATGTTCCAGTGTATCATCCCTGCTACCTTGTCATGCCTTTGTTTGTAGTCAGTGACCAATGGCTACTAGTCTGGTGGCTATAAGCCACCTTTAGCCTTTAGCAGGATGCCTCTGAATACCAGTTGCAGGGGAACAACAGCAGGAGAGAGGGCATGCCTTCACCCTCTTGGCTTCTCAAGAGGCATCTGGTGGGCCACTGTGGGAAACACGATGCTGTAGGCCTTGGAACAGATCCAGCAGGGGCATCTATATGAGAGAATAGGAGGATGTCCTGGGAGTCCACAGACCCCAGTAAGGGGTAACAAGGTAGTGTTCCACTGTGTCTTTTCCATTTGGGAAATTATTCCTAGAGGCTGTTCTCATGAGTAGCCTAGCCTAAGCCAGACTGCTTGTGTGGAGCCCAGCCTAACCCCACTCCTAAGCCCAGATCTTAGCCATGGTGAAGGGAGCAAGCACTCTCTTAACCCAGCTGCTGGGCTCGTGTGTCTCCTCAGGCCCCGCGGAGCCTGAGCAGAGATGGGTGCCTAAAGCGCCGGTTAGGGTGGAATGGAGGAATCCCCCAAGGCACTGCGCTTATCATGAGGTGCCTTATGGGATATCCGGAGCCTGGGAAAATGAGACCCAGCCTCTGTTGATCTGTGCTGCCGGGAGCAGCGTGGCTAGCCATCCACGCTGCTCCCAGCAATGTGGGCTGTGTGTGTGTGTGTGTGTGTGTGTGTGTGTGTGTGTGTGTGTGTGTGGCTTGCACAGCAAAGGAAGAAAGAACAATTGTCTGCAGGAGGTTGAACCCTGCCTCCCCCCTCCCCCACCTGCCCGCCCATGTGTTTGTGTAAATTGCTCCCTAATCTAATATCTAGCCTAAATCTGCTTCTTTGTAATTGTATTCGAAAGAAACAGATTTAGGGCTCCATACAAGAAAGTTTCCTATGCTCCTATGCTTTGTTCCAGAATGTGCAATTTTGTCTGCAGGGAGTGGGACCTGGGACCAAGGCTCTGCAAAGGGTCTGTGTGAGAGACAGTTTAGGAACTGAAGTAAGAAAGAATCAGAGAAAGAAGAAAGAGAAATGTGAGTCAGCTGAGGGGAAACACCCATGGGGGTGCAGTTGCTCTCTTTGCGAGGAGACCTGGTGCAAGATTAGAACTATGCAAGATTAGACAGGCATGAGTTTGCCTTCCCTACCGTCTAGTTCTCTATGGCAATATTGTCTTGGTGTTAAGTTTTCTTTGCAAATAAAACCAAGACAAAGAAACTGTCAGTCTCCTGTGTTCTCTCATCAGAAGGAAACTAAACGCGGTCACGATGCCCCTAAAACCTCTCTCTGCTAAGAAGAGAGAAACACACAGCAATACATATTTTTAAATGAGCCAGGGAAGATAACAAGCTTTTGAGCTGAATACAGTTTGTCCTCCAAGAAGGAATGCCAGCTTTAGATGAAGTCTAGAGTGCTGGACTAGGACCGGGGAGACCTGAGTTCAAATCCCCATTCAGCCATGAAACTAGCTGGGTGACTCTGGGCCAGTCACTTCTCTCTCAGCCTAACCTGCTTCACAGGGTTGTTGTGAAAGAGAAACTCAAGTATGTAGTACACCGCTCTGGGCTCCTTGGAGGAAGAGCGGGATAGAAATGTAATGATGATGATGATGATGATGATTGATGATGCATGACAAAGTAGCAGGGATGATACACTGGAACATCTGCAAAAAATACAAGCTACCTGTAGCCAAAAATTGGTGGGACCATAAAATTGAAAAAGTTGAAGAAAATGAAGAATGATGTAAAAATATTATGGGACTTCTGACTACAAACAGACAAACATCTGCCACACAATACACCAGATATCACTGTAGTCAAGAAGAAAGAAAAACAAGTCAAAATAATCGACATAGCAATACCAGGGGATAGCAGAATAGAAGAAAAAGAAATAGAAAAAAATCACCAAATACAAAGATCTACAAATTGAAATTGAAAGGCTGTGGCAGGAAAAGACCAAAAGAATCCCAGTGGTAATTGGCGCCCTGGGTGCAGTTCCAAAAGACCTTGAAGAGCACCTCAACACCATAGGTGCCACAGAAATCACCATCAGCCAATTACAAAAAGCAGCTTTACTGGGAACAGCCTATATTCTGCGACGATATCTATAACAACAGCAACAACATTGACAATAAAATTCTGGCATCGCAGGTCCTTGGGAAGGACTCGATGTCTGGATAAAACAAACCAGTCAATAACACTTGTCTGACTGTGTAAATAAATAAATAAATAAATAAATAAATAAATAAATAAATTACTGGGTCAGACCATTGGTCTATCTAGCTCAGTATTGTCTTCACAGACTGGCAGTGGCTTCTCCAAGGTTGCAGGCAGGAATCTCTCTCAGCCCTATCTTGGAGAAGCCAAGGCAGGAACTTGAAACTTTCTGCTCTTCTCAGAGCAGCTCAGTCCCCTGAGGGGAATACCTTACAGTGCTCAGACTTCTAGTCTCCCTTTCATATGTTACCAGGGTGGACCCTGCTTAGCTAAGGGGACAAGTCATGCTTGCTACCACAAGACCAGCTCTCCTCTCTATGCTATGATACTGTTGCTTAATTTGATGGAGTAAATTAAATGTTTCAAATCTCTCTCTCTCTGTCTCTCTCTCATTATTTCTATACTGCCCCTTCCAAAAGGCTCTGTGCAGTGCACAACAAGTGAAAAACAAAGGCAAAACCATTTAAAGCAAGCTACTTAAAACAATGTAAAAACAAATTTAAAACAATTCAGACTCATTTAAAGCCATTTAAAACACACTGTAAAAACAAATTAAAAACCTTGGAAGGCCATGCCAAACAAGTAAATCTTTAGGGCTCTCTTGAAAGCCAACAATGAGTCCAAACTATGGATATCTGCCGGGAGAGCATTCCACAGACCAAGAACAGCTACAGAGAAGGCCCAGTTCCGAGTCACCACAAATAAATAAATGGAGTTTTTCCCCACTACAAACCATAAAACCATAATACTCCAACTGACCATCGAACCTGAGAACAGAAAACAGAAAACTCAAAATCATGAATCCAATCAAATTGTACAGTGAATTTCAAAAAACACATGCATTATAAAATTGACAAACTGAATACAACTTGGCCGCTTTTGGTATCTCTGACTTTGTTCTAATAGCTGCCTGAAGAAATTTAGCTACATTTTCAGTTATTGTATTCAGAGCAGCTATCTATCCATCCATCTATCTATCTATTCAGAATTCATTGGATATGAGAGAGAGAGAGAGAGAGAGAGAGAGAGAGAGAGAGAACACAATGAGCAAGCATCCCTTCCCCTGTTGTGCTGAGCAATCCCCCTGAGGACAAAGGCATTTACTCCCTAGTAAGTGTGCTTAGGTCAGCTGCCTTAATGATTATATGGCAAGAGCTCTGGTTTTTTTAAGGGGATGTGTCTATGTGAAGCAAGATTAACAGGTACATAGGAAGCTGCCTGCCACTAAATCAGACTGTTGGTCCATCTGACTCAGTATTGTCTACATAGACTGCTGCCAGCTCCACCAAGGTTGTTGTTCCTTTTGGACTCTCGTGTCTGTCTGTCTGAAATCACGCTGTCACAAGTTTAGCTGTGGATCCTAATGGAATCTACTTGATGTCTGGAAGCCATGACTGTTCTATTAGATTATGGAATTTGGATAGCAAAACTTGTGTGCAAGAAGTAACAGCCCCTAAGAAGAAGTTGGATGAATCCATTTGTGATGTAGCTTTTCATCCATCGAAAGCATATATTGCCAGTGCAGGAGCCAATGCCCTTGCCCAAGTATCCCAAAGAGGGATTTGGGAGAAAAGGGTATTCATTTCCATTTCCATGGCTTCTTTACAAAGCTCTCCAAGCATTCCTTTTCTTTGAAAGCAAATGCAGGAGATGGGGGTGGGTGGGTGCAGATTATCCCTCATGCAGCACTTTGGAACTGCTTGTGGCCTTGTGAAACATAGATCTGTTTTGTGTCATGATGCTAAGCGAAGCTAGCATGGCTAGATGGAAAGTCAGGGACTGGAAGGGACATATAGCTCTGTAGTGGGAAACATAGGAAGCTGCCTTATACCAAGTCAGACCATTGGTCTATCTATCTCAGCATTGTTTACACTGACTGGCTGCAGCTCTCCAAGGTTTCAAGCAGGAGTCTCTCCTGGAGATGTTGCCAGGAATTGAACCTGGGACCTTCTGCATGCAAGCATGCAACTGCTCTTCCACTGAGCTACAGCCCATCCCCTAAGGTGAATATCTTACAGCATTCACATGTGGTATCCCACCCAAATGCAAACCAAGGCAGGCCCTGCTTAGCAAAGAGGACAAATTCATGCTTGCTACCACAAGACCAGCTCTCTGCCTGCAAGCCTCCAGTACTGGTATTCCCAGGCGGTCTCCCATCCAAATACTAACCAGGCCTGACCCTGCTTAGCATCCAAGATAAGAAAAAATCAGCCATGTTCAGGGGAGAGGATCTCTGAGGGGTACAGACAGAGGAAAGCAATCCTACAAGTTGAAAACAAGCAGTTGCATACCATTGTTCCAGCCTTTGAGATGTATGATCATAAATCTGCTTGTTTTCATTTTGTTTAGTCTATTTCCCTTCATCCAGCAGTATGATATTTGGCTGCCTAAATGGTTTCCTTTGTAATGCAGAAAGAAAACTCCAAGGGACTGGGGGAGAATTAAAACATGCTTTCCTTGCCTTTTGCACCAATTTTGTCTGGGTTGATATTGCCATGGTGGTCTCCAGCCTAATAAGAACAGATTCTTCTCACTGTTCTTAGGTGTGCATTCAGCTACATAACTTGTTGGGAATAAAACCAAACTCAGCCTAAAACAAGATTTGAAGACTCTTTTTGCATGGGAGGCTGCTGAGTCCAATTATTTATCCATCTAGTTCAGTATTTTCGACACTGATTGGTGTCAGCTCTCTAGATTTTCAGGCTGGAGTCTTTCCCAGCACTGCCTGGGGATGCCAGGAATGGAATATGGAGCCTTTTGCATGCAAAGCAGATGCGCTAGCACAGAACTACGACCCCATCTGCATGTTATAGAACATCAACTAGTCTATGGAGGAGAGCTGGTCTTGTGAGCAAGCATGAATTGTCCCTTTTGCTAAGCAGGATCTGGTTGCATTTGAATGGGAGACTACATATGAGCACTGTAAGATGTTCCCCTCAGTGGATGGAGCCACTCTGGGAAAAGCATCTAGGTTCCAAGTTCCCTCCCTGGCAGCATCTCCAAGATAGGGCTGAGAGGGACTCCTGTCTGCAACCTTGAAGAAGCTGCTGTCAGACTGTATAGATATAATACTGAACTAGAGGGACCAAAGGTCTGACTCAGTATATGACAGTTTCCTATGTCCCTACATTCCTAAACTCCAGTCATCAACAGGACTGATTCAGAGAGGGAAGGAGCAAGAGTTCTGAGAGTAAATGTGGTGCACTGCATAGAGTATTATTCTTGGACTGGGGAGAGCTGGGTTCAAATTCCTGCACAGCCCCATAGTTTGCCTTTGGACCAGTTGCTGTCTCTCAGCCTGACCTGCCTCATATAAGGCAGTTGTGAGAGTAAAGTGTAGAGGAAGTAAAGTGTGGAACAAATACTCCTATGAACTCTTTGAAGGGTTTGGGATTTTAAAAAAGTATAAAAGAGTTTTGTAGAAACAAGCATATAACGGCAAAAGTTGAGACTACAAACAAGAACTCTGGAAGGAAGGAAGCCCATATACAAAAATAAGGTATTAATGAGATATGTGAAATGGGAAGGTGGGGTTTTTTAGTGAATAGAATAAAATAAAACACAATCCTTCATTTTGCTTCATAATTATTGCACTGTAAGGGTGGTTTTGTGATTTTTTTAAAAATATTTTTTTAACAGATTAATGTATTTCAGCTAAGTTATATTCTTAGTTATATATATTCTTATATGCCTCTGGCTGGTTATTTCAACCCCAGCAGGGTAGATGTAGATACAGAGTAAACTGAACTACTGTTCAGTGATATTGTTTATTTAATTAGCTGGACATATGCAGCTAATTGAGCCAGTGTGTTGTAGTGACTAGAGTGCTGGACTAGGACCGGGGAGACCCGAGTTCCAATCCCCATTCAGTCATGAAGCTAGTTGGATGACTCTGGGCCAGTCACTTCTCTCTCACCTAACCTACTTCACAGGGTTGTTGTGAGGAGAAACCTAAGTAGTACACCGCTTTGGGCTCCTTGGAGGAAGAGCGGGATATAAAATGTAAATATGTGTGTGTGTGTGTGTGTGTGTGTGTGTGTGTATAACCCCAAGACTGCAGGCTGTGTAAAATATGCTAACCATGCTGCCCATTCTTTCCTGTCCATTGCTAACAAAAGCCAGCTTCAGGTCTAACACTCTTTCTGGAGCACACACAGGCTAAACCTTTGGTGAGCCTCCAAGGGAAAAGAATTCCAGTGCAGCTGAGAAATGCATTTCTAGGTGTTTTTGTGGACCTGGCATTTCCCACAAGTAATAACTAATCTCATTGCTTCAGGAAGAACAGATGGTTTGATGGCACCTATCCAGCAAGAATCATATATTCTACCTTCATGGGTCCATTAAGCATGAGGTTACTTAGACATTTCATAGCTAATTCTAATTCATTTGAACCATTTTCTTCCCCCACACTCCTATTGCCTTATTCAAATAAGATTAAATATCTCTAACAGATGCCTCAATTTGGGGGGGAGGGGCGATTCCCCCCACATTATAACATCAACAGTTCCCTAAGGACACATCAGCAGATGAAAGAGTGTTTCCAAGGCAGTGCAGAGTAATGTGCAGAATTATTTCTCCGCCCCATCAACCCTTAAGTATTTTGATTGACAACCCCCCCCTTTAATCTGCATCCCCTATGTAGCTCCCAACATCCTAAAGGTTGTTTCCCCCCTTTTAAATAAGAAATCGTAACCATTAGGAGAGCTTGAAAAAAATCACAGTTTCCGCAGATGCTCAGCAGCGGACGGCTGAGGCAGTGCAGTGAGGGATCTCTGAGAGAAAGGCTAGGATAGATGTCAGGTCTTGCTGCCCAGCAGCTGTTCCTTGGCTCCTGCCTTCATTCTGGTAGCTAATTCCCCTTTCCTCCCCCTCTTGAGGTTTGGAGGGGTTTTTTGGATGCACTTTGCAAAAGCGGGAGATCATTTGGGAGGAAAAGTGCTCGTCTCGTTCAGCACCTTCAAAGAGGGACAGCTCCGAGGAAGCGTTTGAACTGCAAAACACGTCCTGGTCAGTGTTTCAGGGTGGGCTCGGGGAAGCTTCCCGTCGCGATGGAGCTGTCCACTTTTCCCGGTGCTGAAACCTACCCCGACTTCCTCTATAATGGCACGGTGCAAGACTTCAATTCGAGTTCTCCCACGACCTCCAACGACACCAGCCAGTCTCCCATGAAGAACACCACTTCGATCATCATAGCCATTGCCATCACTGCCCTGTATTCAGTAATCTGTGTGGTGGGGCTGTTGGGGAACATCCTGGTAATGTATGGGATTGTCAGGTAAGGACGGGGCTCTGGATGTAGAATCCCAGCTTGTTCCTTGGCGAGAAGGGAGAGAGTTCTTTGTGGGTCCCTCTTTGCTGGGCATCACGGGGGGTATCAAAACAGCAGAGAGAGAGAAAGGCTATTCTGTGTATGTGTAAGAAGCTATCTAGCACTAACTTAGAGATAACACGGTGTGCTTATGACACCGTCTTAGTCCCTCTGTCTCCTTGTATGTGTGTGTGAAGGAAAGATCATGCCAACAGAATTGGGTGCAACACAACCATAAAGAAAAGTGGTAGGAGAGGGGATGTTTATGATAATCAGAGAAGTAGATTTGTGCACAAGGGTGTGTGTGTAATGTACTGCCTTAAGTAAACCCTGCAACAGAAAGATAGATCATTTAGAGCCACTTGGGAGCATTCTGTACCTAATGCATACACTAAGCAATGGACTGCTTTATTGTTAGCATAGCAACAGAATATTTAATATGATCATTGCAAGAGAACAGTTATGTATTAATGTGTGCATTTGTGGATGCAAAATAACAGGGTGTTGTGTGTTGCTATGAGAATAGGGCTCTAGTAGTGGCAGCTCATGGTGTGGGACTCTTGATGTATGGGGTTATGGTTTTGTTCATGATGTATGCATGGAGAGAGGAGGTATTCTATGGGCATATGTGAGTGGACAAAGCACCATATAAAAGAAAATGTATTGCCATGTTAATTTTGTAGTTCTTATCAGAAAGGGGATCTGCATAATGCATGTTAGATATGTGTATCTGTGTGCCTGGGAAGGTGAAAAACATAATTTTGTTGTCTCACAAGACTACCATGTATGTGCCTGTGTCTAGTGGGTGCAAGAGTGACAGTTTTAATTGTGCATAGGTGCAAGGGAGCTCTGTGTGTGTGTGTGTGTGTGTGTGTGTGTGTAAAAGCATATGCTTATCTTGCTGTTAAAGCAAACACTATTAGTTTGCTTGTATGTTGAGAATGTGCAAACCTTTACAACCATTCAGG
The DNA here is from genome assembly GCF_027244095.1 of Hemicordylus capensis. Lineage (NCBI taxonomy): Eukaryota > Metazoa > Chordata > Lepidosauria > Squamata > Cordylidae > Hemicordylus > Hemicordylus capensis. Next base: position 13,063,990 of record NC_069663.1, read on the forward strand.
GGATTGAGAGGATGATTCAACAGTAAAGTTGAGAGTGAACAGCCATTGAAACTGCACTCCAGACATGGTGTGTTCCCTTAACTCCTGGGTTTGGTTTACAAAAAACCAAATCATATTGATTATAGAGAGTAATTTTCCATGATTAGGTGCCTCCTGTGGATGTGTTAGAGGCGACAATGCTAATTAGCAGAAATATCAATGAAATCAAATAAGTAGTTCTATTCCTTGACAATGAGCATGATTAAATTGGTTTATGTCTCATGAATACATGAAACTGCCAGTGAGCCTTTTGGTCCATCTCACCAAAATAGTATTGTCTATCCAAATAGACAATAGTACCAAAATAGCAGAAAAGTAATCTGTGTTCATGCAGTGAACTCACCAAAATAGTACTCTCTCTCCAGATAGTATTGTCTATCACCAGCAGCTTTTCAGGAACTCAGCAGAGGTTTTTTACAATCACTCTAACTGGAAATGTTAGTGTTTGAACCTGGATCTTTTGCATATAAAGCATGTGCTGTTCCACTAATCAATTGTCCCTTTACTTTTGTCTGTAGAATTGTGGCTAGTACTTTATTTGAGACTTGTGTTCTGCACTTTTTTTTCCTTTTTTCTTTTACTAATTTCACTTATGGCTAGGCAAAAGCTTAGTGAAAGCAAGTTCTTTGGATGTTAAAGACTCTTGAAAACAGCAGTTCCTCTTACAATGGCTTTTTGTTTCAGATTACATATTTTACAACACTTCCAAACCATTCTGCAGAGATCCCCCTCTTCTGAAAATTATTGCGAGCTTGTAGGTTGTGAGTCACCAGTCACATATGTATCTGGGGTGGAGAAAGAGAAATTGGAAAGAAGAAAAGTGGCACCAATGCTATTTCTTTGCTATTTCTGAGTCACACACAGTGTAGAACTTCCAAAATTGTGGGCAGAAAAGTGATCTGTGTTCATGCAGTGAACTAAAAAAGCTCATCATCTGAGTCACTCCCTTACTCCTTGTGTAGAAAGCAGAGTGGAAGTTCTGGCATGGTTGTAATTGACTTAATATCTTGGCCAGTTATCAGGAAAGGAAGAATTTTGCATGACAAGGTGATCCAATTCTGTGTTCAGAAAACCCAAATTCTGCCTGGCTTTCTTGGCATACTTTCCAAATTCTGAAGCAGATATTGACCTGATTCACACAATTTTTGGAATCTGGGTTTAACGTGGATTGCCAAAATTAGCAATCTGGTGTGAACCCACACCATGGCAGGAATCTCAGATTCTTCATGGGCCATAACCCCCCCTGGTGTGGGTTCACACAATCAAGCCAATGTCAGTAAACCACATTATATCTAGATTCAGTGTTTGGTGATCAGTGGTGCCTGAGGTGAGATGATCATCCTGGTAGAAGAGCATTTGCTCTGCATGGAGGCAATCCCAAGTTCAGTCCCTGGCAGCTCCAGGTAGGGCAGGGAAAGACTCCTGCCTGACTTATACAGGTGAAACTCAGAAAATTAGAATATCGTGCAAAAGTCCATTAATTTCAGTAATGCAAATTAAAAGGTGAAACTGATATATGAGACAGACGCATTACATGCAAAGCGAGATAAGTCAAGCCTTAATTGGTTATAATTGTGATGATCATGGCATACAGCTCATGAAAACCCCAAATCCACAATCCCAGAAAATTAGAATATTACATGGAACCAAGAAGACAAGGATTGTAGAATAGAACAATATCGGACCTCTGAAAAGTATACAGTGTACTGTGCTTGATTGGCCAGCAAACTCGCCTGACCTGACCCCATAGAGAATCTATGGGGCATTGCCAAGAGAAGGATGAGAGACATGAGACCAAACAATGCAGAATTGCTGAAGGCCGCTAATGAAGCATCCTGGTCTTCCATAACACCTCATCAGTGCCACAGGCTGATAGCATCCATGCCACGCCGCATTGAGGCAGTAATTGCTGCAAAAGGGGCCCAAACCAAGTACTGAATACATATGCATGCTTATACTTTTCAGAGGTCCGATATTGTTCTATTCTACAATCCTTGTCTTCTTGGTTCCATGTAATATTCTAATTTTCTGGGATTGTGGATTTGGGGTTTTCATGAGCTGTACGCCATGATCATCACAATTATAACAAATTAAGGCTTGACTTATCTCGCTTTGCATGTAATGCATCTGTCTCATATATCAGTTTCACCTTTTAATTTGCATTACTGAAATTAATGGACTTTTGCACGATATTCTAATTTTCCGAGTTTCACCTGTAGTACTCTACTGCTCTTTTCATAGAGTATAGTAGATGCTCTAAGGAGTGCCTCCTGTACTCTTATTAGGGATGTGCACGGACCGGGGGTTCTGCTGGTTCAAAGGCGGCAGTGGTCTTCCTTGAAGAGCTCCCTTGAAGAGCACTTACTCCTCCAGTGACATTTCCCATGCTGGCATCCATGTTTCTTAATGCTCATTGGGGTGGCAGCATACCTCCCTGCTGCCCTGTTGCCCTCAGATATGACTGGAAATTGATGGTGTGCCAGCACGGCATGTTGCTGTTTTGAGATGCTTTTCTTCAATTACTCAAAGTTTTCGTTCCACCCTTTGAAATGCCAATTTCACACATTTATAGTCTGCTGAGTTGTGAGTTGAGCGAGTTGTTATCTTTCCCCATCCCTTAGGCGAGATGAGTAATATTTAGTACATCCTGTAGATAGGCCATAGATTTCAAAGCACTTCATAGATAATATTCTCCTTTGTATTTGTGAAAAGTAGGGCACATAGGAGTGAAGCAAATGGGGTGAATCTGAGATCCAAATGAGGGAAGTGGGCAACAAAATGGCAAATGCAATTCAGTGTTAACTAGTGTAAAATGATATGTATTGTGGGAGGGGGGACCCAACCACATAGCTTGTGGGGTCTGAGCTGTCAGTGACTGACCAGGAAAGGGATCTTAGGGTCATGGTGGGCAGCTCGTTAAAAGCAGCTGTGAAAAAGGCCAATTCCATGCTAGGGATCATTAGGAAGCTGTTTGAAAATAAAACTGCTAATATTATAATGCTCTTATACAAAACTATGGTGTGGCCACAGGAATATTGTGTGCAGTTCTGGTAACCATATCTTAAGAAGGACATTGTAGAACTGGAAAAGGTGCAGAAGAGGGCAACCAAGATGATCAGGAGCCTAGAGCACCTTCCTTGCGAGGCAAGACTACAAAACCTGGGGCTTTTTAGTTTAGAAAAAATACGATTGAGAGGAGACATGATAGAGGACTATAAAATCATGCAAGGTGTAGAAAAAGCTGATAGAAACTTTTATCCCTCTCTCACAACACCAGAACCAGGGGTCATCCCATGAAACTGATTGCCAAGAAATTTAAGCACAACAAAAGGAAGCACAACACATGATCAGCCTATGGAATTATCTGCCACAAGATGTAGTGACAGCCAGCAGCCTGGATGGCTTTAATAAGGGCATAGATAAATTCATGAAGGACAAGTCTATCAATGGCTACTAGTCTGAGGGCTGAAGGCCACCTCCAGCCTCAGAGGCAAGGTGCCTCTCAATAACAGTTACAGAGAAGCAACAGTAGGAGAGAGGGTATGTAAGTGAGCAGATGAAACATCCTCCTCCAATTTATTTCTGTTCCAGGAAGTGTTTCACTTCCTTAATGTCTGGCTGCATGCTAGGCTGCTATTCAGGACCCAGGAGAAGGACCAATAATAAATTGGCAAGTAAACAATGTACAGACAATCAATCCTTCAGAGGATTCATAGTGATGTCTCTGACATACTATTATGGTACTTGCCTTTATCCATGATCAGGACCTTGATAATTTCCAAAACTGAAACTAAGAATCCAAAACACAACCCAACAGATCCAATAATACAATTAGGGGAAAGGTATAGAGAATAAATCTGATTGACATTTATGGGAGATAATATGACCTCATATGGACACTTGAAAAGGTAGTTCAAAACAGTCATTCTAACAGGTGTTAGAATGACAGCATGGGTGGTAGGTGGAGGGGAAATTGAACAAATTAAAATGGTAAGTGAAAGCAAAATGATTTCACCATATGTTGAAAACAGACAGATGGCCCTCGGCTATCAGAGTGAGTTTTGTCCCTCCCTCCAAAACTTTCAGAATATCCTCCCCACTTTTGCTGCAGAAGAGAAAAAAATCAGTAAAGTCTTTGTGAAATCTAGGATTTCTTTAAAAGAAAATCTCCGTCCTCCCCACCCATCCCGCTTGCAGGGCCTGTTCTCTGACAAACGGAGAATCAGACCAATCTGTGAATAAGCAGGAGGTTAATGATCAGAATTGTTACAGCATAAGTGGCTATTTTGAAATCCCTGCTTTTCAGGGAGGCTGAAAAGACGACAGATGAAACCAGCTGCAGCCTAAGTCTTAGCAGGGTGACATGTTAAGCTTCACCTCCTTGCACCAGAACCTCAGTCTGGACTTTAAAGGAATTTAGCATGACAGGCCTGGAGACCAGAAATTTCAGCTTGTCTCCAAAGTTTTTCCACTTGTCCCAGTTCTCTTGATTCTTTCTCTTTCTCTCTCCTTGCCAGCCCATTCAGAGCATAGCAACCATCTCACAAGGTCGTTCTGGCCTGTCTTTGGCTGTGAACCGGATAAACAATGACTCACAGGAGGGAAATAAACCCACCCTATAAAATGCAGGTGGAACCGATGCAGTAAACAATCCTGTGTGTTCCGTCTCTAGAACTTATTAACCTTCTCTCTGGTCCCGCTCCTAATGGGGACTTTCGTCCATGCTCAACCTTTTACTAAGGCATTCTATTTCGCTAGCCACTCTCTATAGACCAGGAGTGCACATCTCAAATGCCCGCATGGGACGGAACCAACCATGACTTGCTGCACGGGCCTGAGGGAAATTTCCAGTGCATTAAAATTAATTATTTAAAATATTAATAAAAGTGAGGGGGTGGAGGTTTAGAGTCCGGGGGGAAGGCAAGGGGAAAGAGGGCTGATGGACTCATGCGGCCAACTTGATTGAGCTGCTGCCGCCCATCAGCAAGAAAGGCCAAGAGTGCTTAATCGTGCCTGCTGTTGCTGCAGACTATTCCTACCTGGGGGCCAGCAAAAAAAGTCCCTGCGGGCCAGACCTGCCCCCTGGGCCTTATATTGTGCAGTCCTGTTATAGACCAATGGACAGAAGGGTAGAGTCTTTCTCCACTAAAGGTTATGGGCCTGAGTTTTACTGTGTCTCAAACTGGATGGCTATTCTAAATATAAAGACATTTTTGTTACCCCCCCTTGACACTTCTAGCTATGTGCTCCTCAAACTCTCTTTTTGCACCCCTTATTAAGATCGTTCACATGACATTTTGCTGGGCCAGGGAGGGCAAGCACGGAGAGCACTGACCTTCCCCCCAGATGATCCTACTTGAGATTACCTACCCTTTTAGCCAAGGTGAAAGCCTGGGTACAAAACCTAGGATTGTGAGGGAGGCAGGGCTGGGATAGGGCTGTTCATGTGCATAACCCTTAGAGCTTTTCACTGAGCAAAATAAATACCAATTTAATTTGGTTGTGCATCTGCTTTGTGTGCAGAAGGCCCCAGGTTCAATCCTTGGCATCTCGAGACAGGGCTGGGAAAGACCCTTGCCTAAAACCCTGGAGAGTCACTGTGTTGTTAATCAGGAATGCTGCCTGACACTCCTCCCCCTCACCGCCTGTAGAGGATTCATTTTGCTTGAAGTTGAGACAAATCCTCCACTCAGGAGCCAACAGCATGCCAAAGAGTTGGGGAGACTGGAGGGGGGAGAAGAAAGAGCAAGCTGTCACTCAGCCAGTGTTTCCCCCCCCCTCGGGGCGGACATTCCCCCCACCTTGTTCAATTACAGCTGTGCCTGCTTCCCAGTCCAACCTGGAGATACTAGATATTGAACCTGGGTTCCTTTGTATACAAAGCAGGTGCTCTACCACTGAACTGCAGTCCTTCCCTGAATTGCATGGCTTGTAAAATATGCCAGGAATTTGAAGGATAGAGAAAGAAATATTTGCATACCTGGCCCTGAATTGATGTGGGAGGAGCTACAGAGACACTGTGTTTTCCCAAGGAAACCCAAACTCTGCTCTCCTGGAAACTTGAATATTACTATCCTTGCCAAAGACTGTGGGCTTTCAGCTCTGATTCACCACATGAATAGATAAACATATCAAAAGGTTGAAGTGAGTTCATATCCCAGCATAACTGATTATTTATAGACTCTCCTCTGGTGTATCTCTCTCATGCATACCTCTCTATGCATAAATATCCAGGGCTATAGAAAAAGTGCAGTTCTGAAGGATGTGAGACATGGTCTAGTATGGTCTAGCATCCTAGAGCACCTTCATTTTGAGGCAAGGCTACCTGGGACTTTTTACTTTAGAAAAAAAGATGACTGAGGGGAGACATGATAGAGGTCTATACAATAATGCTTGGTGTGGAGAAAGTGGAGAAAGAAATTTCCTCCACTCTTGCATAACACTAGAACCAGAGCTTATCCAATTTCTTGATTGCCAAGAAATTAAGGACCGACGAAGTACTTTTTCATACAACAAATCATCAACCTATGTAATTCTCTGCCACATTATTTGCTGACAGCCAACAGCCTGAATGGCTTCTAAGATGGGTTTAGATAAATTCATGGAAGACAATGTCTATATCAATGGCTACTAGTCTGAGGGCTATAGGCCACCTCCAGCCTCAGAGGCAAGATACCCCCGAATACCAGTTGCAGGGGAGCAACAGCAGGAGAGAGGACATAGCCTCAGCTTTTGCCTGTGGGCTTCCCAGAGGAATCTGAAACAGGATGCTAGACTGGATGGGCACTGGGCCTGATCCAGCAGAGCTGTTCTTATGGTCCAGAATGTGGAAATGAGTGCACAATTCCATTTTCCTGACAAGCCTGCCCTTCATTTTTAAAAAAAGCAAGTTTCTAGCCCTCCTGGTGCCATGAAGATGTGCTTGACAATGACAATTGGCTTGTGTAAGGAAAGCTATTGTTATTATTGACCGGCATCCTGACTCATATGCTGCACTTGTGCAAGGCTCGGGCTGCTGCACTAGTGAGTTGTGTGGAGCCTGCAGCTTCTATTGTCACTTGTGCAAAAATGTAGGCAAGCTGTGGCAGGCCTCATATGGTCTGCAAGGAACTTGGGTGCTTCGCTCTAATTGAACAAGGTGGGACAAGTGCTCCTGGGCTAGGGATGTGCAAATTTATTCATATTTGAATCAATTAGATTCAAATCTGGGTGATTTGAGTGATTCAAATTTGAATTGCATTGGTAATTTGAATTGAATTAAGGCAATTTTGCCTTAAAGGGGCAATTTGATTTGAGTTTGAAAAGAATTTTTGAAATTTGGTTCAAATTTGAGTCAAGAGCCATTTGGCACCTTTTTAAAACCAAGCCCCCTGATTGGTTTTAAAAGGCACCCAAACAGGATTGAATTGATTTGAATTATATTTCAAATTCAATTTGAATTATAGTTCAAATTCAATATGAATTGAAAATTTGAATCAAATTTTTGGACTGAAATCTAATCTGAATCGAATTCAAAATGAATTTTCGGAATTCAATTTGAATTCAGAACAAATAAAAACATTCATTTCGTGCACATCTCTTCCCTGGGCTACCTCACTATAAGGCATCACCCTATTTTCCTGTGTCTTACGATATCTTATTTAGTTACCCATATGCCTCAGGATGCAGCATTTTTATGGCAGTGGAGTTTTTAAAAATTCACATTGCCTTTTATACTGATTGCTGGAAGAACACTGCATCCCAGGGTATGTGGGTAATTAAAACGGCCTCCACAAAGAGGTGACTGTGCAGACGAGCTCGTACCAGGTGCCTGATTCAACAGGGCTGTTCTTATAGGAACAGAGGAAGCTGCCTTATATAAAGTGTGAACCATCTAGTCCCTCTAGTTCACTGTTGTCCACAGTGACTGGCAGCGGGTCTCCAAGGTTTCAGGCAGGAATCTTTCTCAGCCCTGTCTGAGATGCCAGAGACCTTCTGCATGCAAGCAGATGCTCTTCCATTGAGCTATGGCCCCATTATCTAAGGAGAATATCTTACAGCACTTGCATGTAGTCTCCCATCCAAATGCAAACCAAGGCAGACCCTGCCCTTCAGTGCCCCACCACCATGCACCACTCCCCAAGCACCGCCCCACTTGCCCTACCCAATTCACAATCATGTGGACTGCCTTAGCATAGACCAGAAGTGCCCAACCTGTGGCCCTCCAGATTAACTACAACTCCCATCATCCCCAGCTACAATTTATCGATGGGAGTTGTAGTTCAGCGACATCTGGAGGACCACAGGTTGGGAACCCTTGTGTAGACAATACTGAGCCACAATGGTCCAACTCCATATAAGGCTGCTTTCTATGTAAGGGATGTGATGCCTTCTACACACCGCCAGGAGGAGGGAGGATGCCAATTCTGGGTGGACTCATTGCAGCCCTCCAGGCCCAGCTAGTCTCCTTCTGCTCAACCTGAAGCAACTCACCGTGGCTTCGTATGAAGAAAAGAAAGCCTTTGGGAAGAGACACAAGTAGCAAGTCGGTTGACCTGAATGCAAATTGGGGCGTGACAGGAGAATGGAGAAACTGCCTCGTTGGATGAGTTGTCTCAATGCCAGAGATAGCTCCCTTCAGGGAACATCTGTTTTTGGCCCACGTCCATCTCATGTAACAAGGCTGTGGGATGTATTTTCCTGGTGCAGAAGTAACAGGGGCAAGTTATAACGCAGAGGCATTTCTCCATGCTAAGTGTCACGTCTTGACCCATCTGCAGGCACAGGAAGGTGGAGAGCCATGCAGCGTCATCGTAAGGAAACTTTCCACCAGTGTAAATCCCACTGGGTTCAGTGACATGAAACCTCTATTCAGTGTTCCTAGAACGGCAGGCTAGAGACAAAATTCAGAGGGAGCCAGTAGCAAGCTACAATTTGATGTGATTCGAATAATGAGAAGATGGCTCTAGCCAAAGCATCTAGTATTGACTGGAGGGGGAGTCAGTGAGATGAAGTAATGAGAACAGTCTAGATGAGCAATGACAAGTGAATGAATATAGTCAGAGAAGGAAGGGTGCATATCTGTTGAAGAATAAGGAAATCACAAGATATGGTATCCATTTGGATTTGGCAGCAGGCAAAAGAGGAGATGGAGAATAATTTCAAAACTGAAAACCTGGAAAGTAGGGCAAGTACCAATCCTTCTAAGGGTTGCTTTGTACGTGGATGTTGGGTCACTTGATGGTTGGTCATTTGATGAAGTCGTCAGGAGGTAATGCCCCGATGCACACAATCGTTTGAATCTAGGTTTAGTGTGGTTTACCGACATGAGCGTGATTGTGTGACCTCACGCCAAGGCAGTTTATGGCCTGAGAGGAATATGAGATTCCTGCTTTTGCTCACACAATCCTGCTAATGTCGGTAACTGACATCAAACCTAGATTCCAACAACTGTGTGAAACAGGCCACCAAGTTGCCTGTGTAAATGGGCCAATGAACATAAAACATGATGGACAGAGGTCCTGTGTTACCTCTATGAAAGCCAGGATGGCGTGGTGGATAGAACTGTTGCGCTGCAGCTCCCACAATCACTCTCCGCAATGGTCAGTCACATCTGTGAAGACAATACTGAGCTAGATGGGCCAATGGTCTGACTCAGTAATGGCAGTTTCCTATGTTCCTATGTTCCTATCTCTCTCTCTCTCCTTACCTATCCACTATGTAGTCCTTTAGATTAGAGATAGGTCTTTCCTATCCAAGTGTATTTAACCAATAAATATTTAGTGTTTAGTCATACAAAGGATCTCCACGTGTTTTCTCTAAATAGCTGCAATATCCAAACCATCCTCTGCTATCTACTCTGTAACTGGAGTGTGTGCTCATTCCTTAGTGCTCAGCTGTTTTACCTATTGTGGGTAAAAATCAACAACCTCTAACAAGAATATCTGAAGATCAACAAATGGGCATAAGCACTTAAATAGCCACCAAAACAGGGAGACCTGTGGTGGGCCTTACTGTGGCATCTGGCATGTCTGGTCCTACGGGAGGAGAAGGAATATTAGCAGTTAAACTTCATATTACCTGATTGCTGTGTGTTCAAATCAATCACACTGCTGCACTTTTAGAGTAATTTGTTTGACACCGTACGCCAATTAAGACAGAATGATTAATTAGCAACATGTCAAACCAGGAGGAGACACTTGAATCTTTAAGCCTTTCATTAAAGGAGAGACAAATTATAACTTGAGTTCAGCTCTACTATTTGAAACTTAACATTGATGCCAACCTTAAATAACCCTTGTGTTGGAGGTTATGCTAAGAAGGGCACTCTACTAATCATGGATGCTTTCTGGGAAAGAGGGGAGAGTAATGAGAAAAAACAGTATTTTAAATAGAGAGCAATTTTACATCTTTTGCAACCAGCGCATGTGTGGGTATTAGTCTAGACATTTGCAGCAGGGATGGAAAATCCCCAATGCCAAATTGATGCAGTTATTGTATTTATCCAAATAGAAGGTGTCTCTAAATTTAAGACAACCCCCAATTTCTAACATCAAAGAACTTGGGGAAAAACTAGTCTTGGATTCAGGTAAATTATTATTATTATTGGAGTGTATTATTATTAATAATAATAATAATAATAATTTGATTTCTATACCTCCCTTCCAAAAATGGCTCAGGGCGGTTTACACAGAGAAATAATAAATAAATAAGATGGATCCCTGTCCCCAAAGGGCTCACATTCTTTAAAAAAAACCACAAGATAGACACCAGCAACAGTCACTGGAGGTACTGTGCTGGGGGTGGATAGGGCCAGTTACTCTCCCCCTGCTAAATAAAGAGAATCACCACAGTAAAAGATGCCTCTTTGTCCAGTTAGCAGGGGATAGTATATAGGAATGTTGTACTAAATATAGTATGTAGGAATGTTGCCATGTTTTCTATCCTTGCACAGGACTGACATAAAAGCCAGATGCTGGCACCTAGGAATTTGAAATAGGGATGAGCATAGAATCATAGAACTGAAAAGCTGGAAGGGACCTTGGTGTCCAACCCCCTGCTCAGTGCAGGAAACGGGTACAGGTGGCCATCCAGTCTCCGCTGGAAAACCTCTAGTGAAAGAGAGCCCATCACTGCACGAGGGAGAATGTCCCACTAACAACTCTTACCATTAGGAAATTCTTCCTAATCTCTAGCCTAAATCTGCTTCCTTCATGTTTCAACCCCTGCCCTCAGGAGCAACAAGGCTACTCCTTTCTTGATGTGATGATTACCCTTCAGATTTATTAAGCCCCCCTCCTTAATAGTCTCTTCTCCAGGCTAAACCATCTGTGCAAGCCACAGTCAACGGAGGGGCTCTGGAAGCTATATGTGCCACAGCACACAGTCATGCTGCATCATGGAAGTTGTAGTTCTACATACAGATGTGTCTGAAACACATAGGAAAATGAAGGACCACTGAAGACTGTAGCCTGTGTGGCATTGGTGTAGGCCTGTAGCCGGCTTGCGTCGATTCGGTCCAGATTCGCCGGGGATCCTTCCGCCCAGTGGGAGCCAGTGGTGCCCTACTCCCGTGTAGGGAACGTGGCCCCAATCCGAGTCACGGCACCAAGATTGTTGTACCCCAACAAAGAGAGGTTCTTTTCTGGGTCAGTAGCCAAATACATCACCAGCCGAGAAGGATTATAAAAGGCTTTATTTTGCTCTATAGTAGCAAAGGTCTTGGATAGCTCTCGCTCAAGTCCAAGACGCCGTTCGTTTACAAGCATGACATATTTATAACCTAGGAGATGCTGCCCCTTTCCTTTGTCTGGACTTTCAGTAAATTTCCAGCTAACTTCTGCGCATGTACTTTAAAGTGAATACCTCATCACCTGCTTATCTAGTCTCTCCTGGCCCTCCTTGGTACAGAAAAGCAACTCCTTATAAGGAATCCCCTAGGCCCCCCTTACACAGACAGAATATATCAAAGGTAACATGGCTTCAGTCTGGTTCAGGCCTACACCAGCATGAAAGCCTTGCTGCTTTCTAGGGCTCATTGAAACATTGCAAAGGGCCTAATTGACACCATGCAGGCCACTCTCACAACCACACCCACTCCCACAACCCTGGACTAGCATTCTACAAATGAGCTAATATTAGTAAGAAGAGTCCTCTGGATCACATAAAGGCACCATCACGTCCAGTACCCTGTTTTCCACAGTGGTCAATCCGATGTCTCAAGAAAGGTCAGAAGGAGAGCATGCGCCAATAGCCATTCCCTCTGTTGTCCCCACAGCAGATGGTATTCAGCGATAGACTGCCTTTGAACAGGGAGGCTCCAAATAGCTCCCTTCACTAGAGACCATGGAGTGATGTAACCTCCCTGTCTCATCTCCAGTCAAGGTCATCTAAGCTGGTGGCCATCGCGATATCTTGTGGCTAGTACAATCCCCTCGCTTGTCTGTTCAGGCAATACATAGTACAGAAGAGACTAGGGAGGGAGATATATATTTATGGTTGTATTTATTGTGACATTTATATATGACTTTTCATTTTAAAAATGCAAGGCAGTCCATCCTTGCATTTATTAAAAACAATATTATTATTATTATTATTATTATTATTATTATTGCAATATTATTATTGCATTTATTAAAAGCAATAACAAGGTTGTGCACATGACCTTGCCGGGGAGGGCGTGAACTGGCCTGCCTTCACCAGCAGACGAGGAGTCACCTTCCTCTCTTCTGCTGCACCATGTGCCCACAGGAGCAGTGGTGCAGCGAAGGGAGATTCTGGGAGTGGGAGGACTCCCCCAACACACACACATCCAAGGGTGCACAGTGGCTATCTTGTTAGAGTAACCAACTCCCCCCCCCACGCCCCGCCCAGCTCACTGCCATAAATGGTGGTGGGCCAGGGGGAAACGGTTAACCTGACGCTTAGCCAAGGTTAGGCGACCCTGCGGTTTGCTTAAACTTGGCTGGTGATTGTCTGGCCAAGTGGGAGCCAGGAGCAGCACGTGCGAAAGAAAGAAAATTGGGAGCACAACCAGCTCCCAAAGCTGGGTAGAGCACTTTTTTTGATTATGTGAATGACCTCAGTATAAGACAGCTTCCTATGTTCATAAGAACATAAGAACAGCCCTGCTGGATCAGGCCCACGGCCCATCTAGTCCAGCATCCTGTTTCACACAGTGGCCCACCAGATGCCGCTGGAAGCCACAGACAGGAGTTGAAGGCATGCCCTCTCTCCTGCCATTACTCCCCTGCAACTGGTACTCAGAGGCACCCTGCCCTTGAGGCTGGAGGTGGCCCACAGCCCTCTGGCTAGTAGCCATTGATAGACCTCTCCTCCATGAAGTCATCCAAACCCCTCTTAAAGCCATCCAGGTTGTTGGCTGTCACCACAGCCTGTGGCAGAGAGTTCCACAAGTGGATCACGCATTGTGTGTCAAAGTACTTCCGTTTGTTGGTCCTAGACCTCCTGGCAATCAATTTCATGGAGTGACCCCTGGTTCTAGTGTTGTGTGAGAGGGAAAAGAATCTTTCTCTCTCCACTTTCTCCATGCCATGCATGATTTTATAGACCTCTATCATGTCTCCCCGCAGTCGTCTTTTTTCTAAAATGTTCCTAGCAGGTTTAGGATGGTATTGTGGAAGAGCACTTAAATTTGCGGGGATGGGGCTGTAAACAACATCTGCTTTACATGCAGAAGGTTTCTGTTTTAATCTCTGTCAGCATCTCCAGCTTAGGCTGGAGAATTTTATTTATTGGGTTATTTATTATCGTTCCATCTCTATGTCACTTTGCATTAAAATAATCCCAAAGCAGTTTACAATATAATTAAAACAATGCACAAAATACAAATTAAAAGTGCAAATATTAAATATAAAAATGATATATATCTCTGTTTAAAAAACCTGTGTAAAACCATACCACACAAAACAGCAGCAGCAGTAAAAACAGTACTCTCAGATAAAAGCCTGGGTGAAGAACCATGTTTTTACTTTGATTTTGCATTCCCCCTAGCCAAGAACTGGAGAGCTCTGGCTTTAACTAGAGAAGTGGTCACCTCCAGCACTATGCCTCTCAATACCAGTTGCAGGGGAGCAGCAGGAGGAGAGAAGGCGTGCCCTCACCTCTTGCCTGTGGGCTACTCAGAGGTATCTGGTGTGAAACAGGATACTGGACTGGATGGGCCTTGGGCCAAATCCAGCAGGGCTGTTCTTATGTGCAGGCTGCTCATATGTGAGGTCGAATGACCAGCCTGCACAGATGACCAGAGAATGATTTAAAAAAACAACCCACTGTTTTGAGGATACAGTGGGGGGCAGAGTTCCCAATCTTTTATGGGGGCAAAACTCTAACACTTCAGAGATGAAAACATGCTGCTGTTAATTTGGGAATCCAGTCTGAGAGCATTTTGTTTTGGAAATGCTTGCTGAGGCAGGCAATTCATCTTCAAGAGAGGGAGTGCGGCTGCAATCAGAAAAGAAGCATTTTGGGGTGCAGAATGTGCAGGCCCCTTGGGGAGCAGGGTGCAGTAGTGGTTAGAGTGGTTAGAGTGCTGGACTAGGACCGGGGAGACCCGAGTGCAAATCCCCATTCGGCCATGAGACTTGCTGGGTGACTCTAGGCCAGTCACTTCTCTCTCAGCCTAACCTACTTCACAGGGTTGTTGTGAGGAGCAACTTAAGTATGTAGTATGCTGCTCTGGGCTCCTTGGAGGAAGAGCGGGATATAAAATGTAAATAATAATTATTATTATTATGTCTTCCAGTCTTACCCCACTGTGTAGTGCTTCAGGGGTGCAACACAAGAGGGAGAGAAATAATAACTGGGACCGATATTCTGGCACTTATGTATGCAGACCCCCACACCTAGGTCTGCCAAGTAAACAGGCCAGCCCTGATGGTATTCCACACACACACACACACCCTGGAATTATTCATTCACTGCTCATGTCCCAAATGCAGTGTGTGATTTCTCCTTTTCTCGCCCCTGCCTCCCCTATTACAAATGAATGATACTGTTCTGAACAGTCATCTGATAACATTTCACTGGCCAGAGGCTGCAGGCTGGAACCCAGCCAGCAAAGCAGAGCTTTCCCATTGGCCTTATGTCAGAGCAAGCCATAGATCAAAATCAAAGTGACAATTAATCCCTAAGGGAAGAGCTTCTGCAGCAATCACTTGGGTTCTTCCTTACAGTGCTTGGCAGTCAGATTTTCCTAAACCAGTAAAGAAAGGAGTATCAAAAACTACTACTCAGTGGCATGGATTTGTAGCTGAGCGGCACCCGCTGGAAACAGAAATATAATGCTGGAGGGGACGGCATGCACGGAGACCCTGTGTGTGCTGGCATCACACAGGGGCAATTGGGAGACGCCCCGCCAGCATGCGAGCATATAGCGGGGGGTGAGCGCCAGGATGATGGCAATGGTGGCGGCAGGTGAGCAACACCTGACCGCCAGCGGCCCGTGTGCAGCCGCGGTGGTGGTCCCGCTCACCCCACCTCCCACGTCTGACATCATAAAAAAAACTTTATTAAAAAAGCAATGAGCATGTGGAGTACACAGTTAACAATCAATGGTGAGACACTTGGACAGGTTAGCGTTAGAAGAGGCATTTTCCAAGGGGACTCACTATCCCCTCTGTTGTTTGTAATCACCATGACCCCACTTTCACAAATACTAAACAAAACAGGTCTCGGATACCAAACATCTAAAGTCAACAACAAACAGCAAGTGCCGCCTTTGTAAAGAAGCAGATGAAACCGTGGACCACCTCATCAGCTGTTGTAAGAAGATCACACAGACTGACTACAAACAAGGCATGACAAGGTAGCAGGGATGATACACTGGAACATCTGCAAAAAATACAAGCTACCTGTAGCCAAAAATTGGTGGGACCATAAAATTGAAAAAGTTGAAGAAAATGAAGATGTAAAAATATTATGGGACTTCCGACTACAAACAGACAAACATCTGCCACACAATACACCAGATATAACTGTAGTCGAGAAGAAAGAAAAACAAGTGAAAATAATTGGCATAGCAATACCAGGGGATGTAGAATAGAAGAAAAAGAAATAGACAAAATCACAAAATACAAAGATCTACAAATTGAAATTGGAAGGCTGTGGCAGAAAAAGACCAAAATAATCCCAGTGGTAATTGGCGCCCTGGGTGCAGTTCCAAAAGACCTTGAAGAGCACTTCAGCACCATAGGGGCCACAGAAATCACCATCAGCCAATTACAAAAAGCAACTTTACTGGGAACAGCCTATATTCTGTGACGATATCTATAACAACAGCAACAACATTGACAATAAAATTCAGCCATCCCAGGTCCTTGGGAAGGACTCAATGTCTGGATCAAACAAACCAGTCAATAACACCTGTCTGACTGTGTAAATTAATAATAATGATAATAATAATAATAAACTTTTGATGTTGTTGGTGTTCTTCACACGCGTACCTGGGGTTTCATCTCTAATTTCCCTGCTCTTTAACAGGCAAAACAATCAGGAGAGAGTGGGCTTTGTTATGCAAAGCTTGTAACATCTTTTGAGAGGCTGTAAAACTTCAGCTGATTATTGTTAATCATGAAATTTCCAGGAGACCAGTTTCCCATGGTAACTGAAGAGATTTCTGAAAGCAACCCTGGCAGAAAATAAAATAATAGATAATAATTATTTAGTCAGTGGCGAATTAGATTAAAAAGAAAAGACAAGGGAGGCAGCCAGACATATGAAAGAGGCTGCCTGGCTGGTTCTGTAACTGCAAAGAGAGAGAAAATTGATTTAATTTGCAATAGAACCTTTTAAAAGTAACCCATCGTTTCTGGGGGGGTGGGGAAAGGGTGGCCTTTGCCTCTTGGATTTTCGAAACAATGGCTTGTCTTTCTTTCCAAATAAGCTGCAAAATGATGGAGCCTTCTGGTCCTACTACATAAGAACAGCACTGCTGGATCAGGCCCAAGGCCTATCTAGTCTAGCATCCTATTTCCAACAGTGGCCTACCAGATGCCTCTTGGACATCTTGCCTCTGAGGCTAGAGGTGGCTTATAGTGACCAAACTAGTAGCTATTGATAGACCTGTCCTACATGAATTTGGGAAGTCTTCTTACCTTTTATAACTTGCCTGACTCTACTCCTGAACTTGGTGGTACCTTTCCTCTTTCTTGGTATACATTCCAACTGAGCTTCTATTAATGTGGTTTTGAATAAGTTCCATGCTTTCTGGAGTGATCTGACCCTCCCTTTCAGCTTCCTTTTTACCAGTCCCCTCATTTTTGAGAAGTTTCCTCTTCTGTAGTCCAACCCATCTGGGTTGGACTTCCTTGGCAATGCTCCACTTGCATATAAGCTGAATTCAATCCAAATGGTCACTGTTGCCCAACTCTCCAACTCTGACATCCCGCACTAGGTCCTAGGCACTACTCAGGATTAAGTCCAAGGTTGCCTTCAACCTGGTAGGTTCCGCAACCAACTGTTCTAAGGCGCAGTCATTTAGCATGCCTAGAAATTTGGCCTTTCTGTCAATACCTGAACGTGACTTTCCCAATCTATGTGAGGGTAATTGAAGTCACCCATTATTACAGCTCAGTCTCTCTGATTTGCTTCTTCAACTCCAGGTCACACAGCATTTTGATCCAGAGCCCACTACAGAGCTGGCTTCTCCACATATGCCGATGTTTGCACGCCAGCGGAAATTTGGTAGATGAGAGGAGGAGGGCCAGATTCCAGAGGGCTGCCTCTTAAGGCAAGGAGGCAGAGTCCAGGAGCACTTAAGGGCTCAGTCTGCCTTTGAACAGTGTTGACTCAACTTGTTCCCTCTGACCTTTCCAAGGTTCTTCTCTTTGCATTGCCTCACCTTGCAGCAACCAGGACAGTACATTGGAAGTCTACACTGACATCTGATGGGACCCCCAAATTCAAATCCCCATTAAGTCTTAAAATTCACTGGGTGACTATGAGCCAGTCATTTCTCTCTTAGCCTAACCCATCTCACAGGGTTGTAGCCATGTATGCCACTCTGGGCTCCTTGAAGGAAGACCAGGATTTGTTAAAAAAAAATGTAAATGTGAATGAATGAATGAAAAAAATAATAATTAATAAAAGCAGAGCTTTGCCATGCTCCCCCTGGGCTTTTAAAAAACAACTAAAGATCTATCTTTTTAGAGAGGTCTTTTAATGTTTTATCTATTGTTAGCTTTTACCTTTTAAAATGTGTAACTTTTAAAATGTGGTTTGAACTGGATCTTTTGTTTTCTGTTAATTTTATAGTGTTTTACATTTTATCCGTTTAACTGATTTGGTGAGCCATCCTGAGCAGCAGTGCACTACAGGGGCAATATTTTCAATAAATGATAAATAACAATAGAAGAGTTTCTTAAACTCTTTGAGCTTGGCCCTACCTTCTGAACTTAGTTTACATTCTCCCTTCATCCCTTGCAACCCAGCCCCTCAAGGACCAACCATCTGTTCCAAGCAGAGTAGGCATCCATGCATGCAACAATTAAATGCACGTGGCCTGATGCTGTGTGTAAAAGTCTGTAGACATAAGCAACTTAAGCCGGAGATGACTCCAACTGCAAGTCAGTTAAGGTTAGCTTTCAGGAACCCAGCAAAACAAATATGATCTGCAGATCGGTAGGTATGGGCAGGGTGCTAGTGGATGTGATGGGGTCGGGGATGTCTGATTATAAGGCAGTGTTCTTCATTGGAAGGCCCAAGGGTCAATAGCGGCCCCCATCAACCCTAAGTGTGGCTCATAGGAACATAGGAAGCTGCCTTGTCAGACCCTTGGTCCATCTAGCTCAGTATTGTCTACACAGATTGGCAGCGGCTTCTCCAAGGTTGCAGGCAGGAATCTCTCCCTGCCCTAGGGACAATCCACACACTTGCTACCAGCATTCCTCCTATACTGCTCCCTAACAAATTATTTATTTTGCTGGTGTGAAGATTTGGCCAAAGGTCCACAGCCCCTCTGGCACCATGCAGAGGTGAACATTCCCACCACACCGTGCTGTGCTTTGCCTTTTTCTCTTAAAGGGCCCTCCCTGCACGGAGGAAAACACAATATTGTGTGGAGCTCAGCACAGTGAGAAACATCTGTTGCATTGAAGGTTTTTTGGGTTGTTTTTTTTAAACAAACTCTCTTGTAACTTGAAAAATAAGTTCATTATATCATTGATATAAGATAGGTTGGGAAATATAATATGCCCTAGAATTTCATCACCAACGCTATAATAATAATTCTACCTTGGAGGATTTTAGATTCATATCCTGCATGAATTATTCTTGATCAGCAGCACATTCATTTCGTTTCTGGCCCTGTTCCTTCTTCCCATGAATAATTTTAAGGCTCATTAAATTTTGGATATCAGTGTTCAAAAGCATCCTCACCAGAGCTGTTGCAAAGTAATGTAGCAACTCTGGGATTCTGCCAGTTTCAAAAATGCAACACATCTTTTATGATACACATGTGCAGAAATCCCACTTTATATTTTATAACAGACAGAAACTGCATGCAATGAATTGAACAGTGATAATATTGATCATTATTTTTGTACTGTTCCTACAAAATGACCAGCCAATTTCTTTTAAAAGCGAGACTATGCATTTGGAATGATATGCAAGCCAAATCAAATCATATGCAAGTGGCTATGTCTTGCTTATACTGAATCAGACAATTGGTCTATCTTGCTCAATACTGTCTGCTGTGATTGGCAGTGGTTCTTCAGAGTGTCAGGGAGAAATATTGATCAGCCATCTCTGGAGCTTTCCCAGACAGCAGGCTTTACTGCGAGGCTTTACTGAGAGTTTGAACATGCCCCACAAAAACGATGCAAAAATGGATTTTTTTACCCTGGACAAAAATCGAGCTAAGCTCCAATATGCAGGGGGAAGTCCCAATCGTGTGTGGAGTGCTCTCTGATATATTGCATGAACTTTGGGGTAAATCTGGCACACCCACCCTCCTAACATAAAATTGCTGGGAAAGCTTCAGGAGACACCAGAGATTGAATGTGGGACTTTCTGCATGCTAAGCAGATGCTCTGCCACTGAGCTACGGCCCCAGAGTGTACTCACAGGTAGCCCCATTCAAATGCAAACCAGAGAAGACCCTGCTTAGCAAAGGGGACAATTCATCCTTGCTACTGCAAGATCAGCTCTCCTTCTCTGCAATAATCTCTTCTATGCATTTCCCAAAAAGCAAGTGGCAGAAAAATGTCCAGAGCTGTACCAAGCCTGCTGAGCAACACAAACTGCTGGGTGGGGAAGGCATTCTTCGTTGGGAATTCTATCTGGTAAGAGAAACCCTTTTTCATTATAGCAGAGTGCACAGAGGCACTACACAGCCGAATTTAGTTAGGCATGTGTGTATGCTGAGAGTAAAGTAACTTGGAGCCAGTTCATAGTTTCAAATCAATATATTCATTAGAGCACTCCATTCTAGACAGGAAAGTGAGGAGTTAGGATCTCTAATCTTTCTAGCTAGTTGGATGCAGATGGATTCTGCATCTCTGCACACATGGTGCAGGGAGAGGAGCTTGCATGTTGCAAGGTAGAAGGAACAGGGAGAGAGGAAGTGCAAAGCAGGAAGGAAGTTAGTTAGTCCCTAAGAGTAGCAATCTACATTCCAAAGGGATAGTGTCAGAGCATTAGAGAAGGGATGACCAATGTCTTGACCCTCTAGCCCTCTGACTCACTAGTCTGTCCTCCACTGTCTTTGAGACAAGAGACAGCGCATAGTCCTTCACTTCCAACACTCTTGAGGTATTTAAGAGAATGTCTTCTTCACCCCAAACCCCAAACATTGATATCATCAGGAGAGGGTGGTGGGGTTCATTGATATCATCAGGAGTGGGTTGTCTGCAGTTGCCACAGACTCCTCTGATGAATGAGCCCCCCCCCCCCCCCCGTTGCTGCCCTGAAGCTTTGGAATGTGAACTCGGTTGAAATAAGAGCCTCCCCATCTCTGGCAACTTTTTAAAAGGCAGTTAAGACACATCTGTTCACTCAGTCTTTTAATTAGAATTTTAATAGTTGTTAACATTGTTTAAATTTTGTAATTATTGTAATGTTTTTAACCTTTTAGTTTGTTTTGTTTGTATTGTTTTATTGTAAGGCACCCAGACGTACACAAGTTTGGGGTGGTATACAAATATACCAAATACATACATACATACATAAATATTCATCTTTCCTCCCTGTGACAGAGGAAGAGTGACAGTAGGCACACATTCAAGGCCTTTGCTGCTTGATTAATTTTTAAAAATTCAAATCCATATTTAACGAGCCATTATTCCTTTTTGCCTAAGATAATAAAACCAGAAAGACTGGTGATAAAAGTGAAACAAGTCATCTTAGTCTGATGAGAAAGATTAATACATGTGTAAGGAATAGGGGTGTGCACGGAACCGCCACACTGCGGTCCGGCACTGGGGTGGGGGGTCGCTTTAAGAGCGGCGGGAGGGTTTACTTACCCCTCCCACCGCTTTCCGCTGTGGCGCCGTAATTGTTAGAGTAATTGGGGCAGCAGAATACCTCCCTGCCGCCCCTTCCCCGCTGCTGCTCTGCAAAAACTCCCGCGCACATTGTGCGTGCGCGCAAAGCATTACTGAGAGTTTTTGCAGAGCAGCAGCGGGGAAGGGGCGGCAGGGAGGTATTCTGCTGCCCCAATTACTCTAACAATTACGGCGCCACAGCGGAAAGCGGCTGGAGGGGTAAGTAAACCCTCCCGCCGCTCTTAAAGCGACCCCCCCACCCCCAATCCGAACCACCCAGGTCCGGACTGGTCCGGAGGCCTTTTCAATGGCCTCCAGACCGGTCTGGGCCCATCCCTAGTAAGGAAGAGAGGACTCTGTGGGGAATGGGAGACTGCATGTGAGCACTGTAAGATATCCCACAGCGGGTGGGGCCACTCTGGGAAGAACCTGCATGCTTGCATGGAGAAGGTTCCAAGTTCTCTCCTTGGCATCTTCAGATAGGGTGGGGAGAGACTCCTGCCTGTAACCTTGGAGAAGCCACTCCCAGTTTGGGGAGAAATTACTGAGCTAGACGGGCCAGTGGTCTGACTTGGTAAGGCAACTTTCTATGTTTCTATGGGGAAGCATTCAATGCCACTGAACCTGTTGCAGCCTGCAATATGCAAATTAGCTCTCCTCACTCCCTTCCTTGGGTGACTATAGGAATAACCAGGTAGATGGGACAACTGGATTCTGGGTATCACACAATGACATCATTTGCATATGCCATTTGCATATCTCCAGCCAGGCCTGATATGGCATGGTGTAATGGGGTTCTCAGTCAGATGAAATCCATTAAGGAATTCAGTGAGCCCTACTCTCCATTCTGTGGCAGGTTCTACCATCTCTGTTCATTGCTAATCCCAGTTCTTTTCTAAATTTGGTAACATTCCTATTAGGTGAACTTTTGCAGTACCATTAAATGCAAGTATTCTAACTGCTGAGAAGCCACTGTTGGGACTAGAATCTTGACATACAGTACAAATTGTCAGGGAAGTGGAGGCCTGGGGGGAAAGGCTGAAAAGCTGAAACCCAAAAGAAAGACGGCTGATAGAGCCGAAAAGAAAAAGGAAGGAAGGAAGCCGAAAAGAAAAAGGGAGAAAGAAAGAAGAAAGCAAGGGAAGGGAAAGCTCACAGGGGCTTGGGGGGGCGGGATTAGCAATGTGATTAGGAAAGGATGAGCCTGAACCATGGGCACTGAGAAGCCAAGATGTGCACAAAATGATTTTTTAAATTAATTTTGAATTGAATTTTGAACATTCATTTTGAATTTGAACCAAATTTGAATCTGGTCCAAAAATTCAATTCAAATCCAAATCATATTTGAATTAGTTTGGCACTGTTTGGGGGCCTGAATGGTTTGGAAAAGGTGCCAAACTGTATCAAATTCAAATTTGAATCAAATTTCAAAAAATGGATTCAAATTCAACTCGGATTGCCCTTTTAAGGCATGACTTGATTTGAATTTGAATCACTCAAATCACCCAGCTTTTAGTTGGATTGATTCAAATTTGAATCAATTTGCACATCCCTAGCAAGGAGGTAAGGCCATAGGGAAGCAGGAAGGAAGGACTCTGATTTGAAGGACACAGCAATTTGAACTAAGCACATCTTTGGCTTCAGGTCCCTCTTTGTATAACTGCAAAATAGGGCAACCATGACAAAGCTGGGAAATCTGACAGGGTTCAGGATTTTGTTGAGTCACAAGAATGTATCCTGCTTGCATTCAGTCTTAAGGGGTGGGTAGCCAGTAGTGAGCATGAATTGTTCCCTTTTGCTAAGCAAGGTTAGACTTGGATGGGTGAGTACATGTGACTTTAGTGCTGTCTGCTGTAAAATAGTCCCTTTAGGGGTAGGGCAATAGCTCACTGGTAGAGCATCTGCTTGCATTCAGAAGGTCCCAGGTTTAGTCCCTGGCAGCATCTCCAGGTAGGGGTGAGGAAGATTCCTGCCTGAAACCTTGGAGAGCCACTGCCTGTCGGTGTGGACAACAGTGAACTAGATGGACTAATGGTCAGACAGCTTCCTATACCGCTGCTTCCCATGTTCTTATGTTTCTACGTTCCTAGAATAAAGCCTATATCTTGTAACAACTGCTTACAAGATATAAGAGCTCCTCTGCATGATTACTTCTTTATGGTATCCATACACCCTGGGATGCAGCAGTATATGGGTAATTAATACTGAGCTAGGTGGACCAATTATCTGACTAGGCAGCTTCCTATGTTCTTTGGAACTGGTGGTGAAATGAACTCTTTGCCCAGGATCTTACAATCCTAAATTCTTGGGATGGGCAGGGAAGTTGGGGAAGCTTGCTGTTCCTCCTTTCCCCTATAAAGGGGTGTGAAAAGGAGTATCTCCTACCAGCTGGATTGTACTCAAGAGTTGCTGCCAGGCAGTGTTGATAATGCTGAGCAAGAGGGACCTTGTAACTCAGTACAAGGCAGTTTCCTAGGTCCCTGTGTTCATCCAGCCTGCTTGGGCAGTGAACCACCAAAGAGAGCAATCAATACCTTTCCCTTTATCTCATCCCTCCAGATACACCAAGATGAAAACCGCCACCAATATCTACATCTTCAACCTGGCCTTGGCAGATGCGCTGGCCACTAGCACACTGCCCTTCCAGAGTGCAAAGTATCTGATGGAGACCTGGCCCTTTGGAGAACTGCTTTGCAAGGTGGTCCTCTCCATCGACTACTACAACATGTTCACAAGCATCTTCACCCTCACCATGATGAGTGTGGACCGGTACATAGCTGTCTGTCATCCAGTCAAGGCCTTGGATTTTCGCACCCCAGCTAAAGCAAAGCTCATCAACGTTTGCATCTGGGTCCTCTCCTCCATTATTGGAGTGCCCATCATGATCATGGCTGTCACCAGGTCTGAAGGCAAGTGTCTGTAGCTGTACAGGAGAAACACGATATTTGAGGATTCAGCATCCGTGGGTTTGCTTATCCGTGGTCTGGTAATAGACACCTGGACTCTGTATATGCAGTAAAAGTCTAGCCAAAAAGAGGTTAAACTCTCATATCAGTGGGTCAGGGGTGGCCAGAAATGACCTTGGAGGTCATTTGCGGCCACCATTTTGAGTGCAGGAGCCATTTTATGGCTTATTTTCTTGAGGGGGAAAAACATGAAAAATTGCAGGGGGAAATGACAAAATGGGCAATTTCTTGCTTTAGGGGGGCATTCCTGGGTCACTCGAGGCCCACAGAGCATGTAGGGCCCTTTGACACTTTTTTTTTTGGCATTTTTGGCCTCCGGGAATCTAACCCCCACGATCCAATTGCCCCAATTACTTGTTATTTGCCATTTCTATATCCATGGTAATAGCAGAGAACGGAACACCCACAAATATCAAGGTCCTCCTGTATCCCATTCTAATTTCCATGGAGGCTTGAGAATACAGAGGTACCACTTTCCTGTTCTATAAGGGAGGAGAGCCAGCCTTGCAGTAGCAAGCATGCTTTTGCTAAGCAGGGTTTGCCTTGGTTTGCATTTAGATGGGTGACTACATGTGAGCACTGTCTGCTATAAGGTATTCCCCTTAGAGGATGGGGCCATAGCTCCATACCAGAGCATCTGCATGCATGCAAAAAGCCCTGGGTTCTTCTCTGGCAGCATCTCCAGGTAGGGCTGGGAAAAGCTCCTGCCTGAAACCTTGGAAAGCCATTGCCAGTCAGTGCAGACTAGAGGTTCCCAACCTGTGGTATGCCAGAAATTGCTGAACTACAGCCCCCACCACCCCCAGCTGCAATTTATTGTGGCTGCGGATTATGGGAGTTGTAGTTCAGCAAAATTTGGAGTACCAAAGTAGTAAATTTGGTTGGGAACCCCTGGTGTAAACAATACTCTGCTAGATGGACCAATGGTGTGACATGGTATAAGGCAGCTTCCTATGTTCCTGTGTCACTGTAGCAATGAAAGGCATGCGTGTGCCTCAAAAGAGGAGCTTATGTTCTAGAGTGAGTTTTTCTTCCTTCCCCTCCAGTGGTCCCTCTAATTTTTTTCACCTCTGTGTGGAATGTGTTCTGTTCTGGGCGGCAGTATCAAGGCAGTGTGTTTGCACCTGCATTTAGAATGGGGCCTTCCTGATTCAACCTGAGCGGGATCTGAAATTAATTGAGTGGACACACATGCAGACGCCTTAGAGGGAACAGTGCTCCCTTCCCCTGACTCTGCCTGCACCTTTTCTCCTTGATCTCCACATGCACATCCTCTGGACTGAATATGAGTGCCACTTGCTGCTCCATCATCCAAGAGGGTGGCCTACTTTTTGCTTTTGTTTTCAGGCACCTTGTATGATTACCAGTATTCCCACAGTCATTTGTTCAGTATTTCTCAAGTAGGGGTTATAGTTTTAAAAATATATTAGCTTAACCCATGCAAAGCATCTGTGCACTAGTACGTGATTGCTCCTCTCACGCCCTGCCACAGCCCCACTCACCTCAGAGATCTCTCCACCCTCACCTGAGCTGCACTCCTGCTCCTCCTTCTCCATCTGGTTGCTTCCATCCCCCTCACCCCTCTTGGTCACTCCTCCATCCTTTTACTCCATCCTCCTCACCCTCTTGGTCGTGGCTGCAGGGTTGCTGGTGCCTATCGGCCAAGCTGCAGCCCCCTATCCCCAGAGACCTCCCCACCCTCACCAGAGCCCCGCTGCTGCTCCTCCCCACTGGAGCAGCAGCAGCAGTTGACCAGGCTCTTCTTTGCTGCTGCCACTGCCATGGTCGCTCGTTCCCCTCAGGCCGCTTACAGGCTTGGGCCATTCCCTCACCCTTCCTTCTTTCTCACTTCCCCTCCCTACTTTCTCTCTCCGCCACCTGCTCTTCCCCTCTGTCTTTCTTCCCCTCCCTCCCTCTCCCTTCCTGAGCTAACAGATCTTGTTTCCTCATCTAATTCACACAACGACAGCCTCCTTCTCCTGAAGGGGCTCTTTCCTCCCCCACGACTCCTCTCTTTGCATACCCCTGACCACTATCCTTTTATATATATAGATTCCTCTCCTCTACAAAAAAAGAACATCTTTGACCAGTAACAGTTGCATTCCAACTGATCTTAACCATCACAGGCTCCTCCCCCCCATCTACATATGGAATCCCAACGGCCCAATCACCACAGTGCTTCTGCTTGCGAGCTGCTGCACACAGAATTAGCCACGGGTACACCTTAGAGAATGATATAGATAGATAGATTTTTAAAACTGCCCCAAGCATGGAGGGAATTTCATGGCTGCCAATTCTTTTAAATTATTTTAAGGTCAGCAAAGTGGGCAACAGACAGATCTAACTAAGGGGCATGCTCTGCTTGGAAACTCTCATGAGGAAACCCTGTTGAAATGAATGTGAGCTACAGAAATGCCCAGTAGTAACCTTTTGGAGGGGAGAGCCAGGCCAACGGCACTTTTCTATCTTGAACAGTGGCTGACTTTAGACTAACCTACTAAATATTACTACTCTGGAGCAGCATTCCCTGTAACAACATAAGAAAAGCCCTGCTTGATCAAGTCCAAGGCCTATCTAGTCCAGCATCCTGTTTCACACAGTGGCCCACCAGATGCCTCTGGGAAGCCTACAGGCAAGAGGTGAGGGCATGCCCTCTTTCCTGTGTTGGTCTCCTGCATCTTGCCTCTGAGGCTGGAGGTAGCCTTATAGTTCTCAGACATAAGAATATAAGAAAAGTTGACTGCAGCTCCCAGCATCCCCAGCTGCAGTGGCCTCTGGCCTGGTCATTATGGGTCATTGACTGAGAAGTTCAGGAGAAACTACATCCTCCAGGCATCTCTGAGGTTCCCAGCCACCCCACATCACTCCCCGCCCACCCCCAGATGCTCCCCAGAATCACTGCAGCTGTGAAGCTTTCCCCACACCAGTGCTGGGAGGTTTTTAAAGGGCTCCCAGCACCACCCTGAGGCACTTGCCCCATGAGGGGCTGCCTCCTTGTGGTGGGGACTGGGAATTCCAAAGGGAAGTTCTGACTTCTACTGATGTGCCCAGTCCTGCAGTGGCGGGGTGGTTGCAGGCTGCAGGGAGACCCCCCCCAGGACATTTGGAGGCCCCCTCCTGAGGACCGGAATTTCTCCCTGAAGTCCGGTACAAAGAGTCCCGCTGGTTCTAGTAGTCAACAACATCAGGAAATTCCTGTTACAGGGAACACTTCTCTGGAAGCTGATGTATTCAATTAGTCTGATGTATTCAATTAGTTTGCAGATGCGGCCAAGCCGTGTACAAAACAGTCTTTGGAGGATTCATTTATGTCGACACTAGTAGGGAATTACAACAGCAGGCCCCAGTGTCCCTGTGTGTGAACACTGGCAGCAATAAACAGACGGCAATGTAAATTCAGTGAACAGACGACAATGTAAAGAGGCATCTGTGCAGGTTGATCCTTGGGAAATAACATGAGAACTGGACATCTCAGCCTCTCCACCTCTCTCCCAAACAAATGCCTCCCACTCTCTTCTCTCCCTTCCATGCAGGTGGCATTGTGTTGTGTCTTCTCCAGTTTCCTGAACCTCACCTCTACTGGGACACAGTCACTAAGATCTGTGTGTTCATCTTCGCCTTCTTGGTCCCCATTTTGGTCATCACAATCTGCTACGGGCTCATGATTCTCCGCCTGAAGAGTGTGCGCCTCCTCTCCGGTTCTAAGGAGAAGGACCGCAACCTACGCCGTATCACCCGCATGGTGCTGGTGGTGGTGGCTGCCTTCATCATCTGCTGGACTCCCATCCAAATTTTCATCATTGTCTGGACCCTGGTGGGCATTGACAAGAAGAACCCCTATGTGGTGGCCAGCCTGCACTTTTGTATCGCTCTGGGTTATACCAACAGCAGCCTCAACCCTGTCCTGTATGCTTTCTTGGATGAAAACTTCAAGAGATGTTTCCGGGAGTTCTGCCTCCCCTTTCGGTCACGGATGGAGCAGAACAGCTTCAGTCGGGCCAGGAGCACCATGCGGGAGCGCGTTTCCACCTGCACTCCTTCAGAAGCCCTCAATAAGTCAGCATGACTAGACATGGACAGCCACAAGAGAGGCTCCCGGGGATACAGACGGGATGAACTGCAATCAGAAGTGACTCAGGTCACCACTACAGAATTTTAGTAGAAATAGGAAGAGGAGCCACTGGGGAAAGGGGCTGTTCAATGACACTTTGGACTCTTCAGAGTAACTTTCTCCCATGTATAAAATGTTCTTATGGATTATTTTAAGCAGAGTTTTCGCAAATCCATGGAGGACAAATCTATCAATAGCTACTAGTTCTGTAGGTAGCTGTAGGCTACCTCTGGAGCTAGGATGCCTCTGAATACCATCTGTAGGGAAGCAACGGCAGGAGAGATACCTTCATTGCTTACTCTGTTGCTTGCTCCATCTCCATCTCCTGGTAATGGCTTCCCAGAGGCATCTGGTGGGCCACTTTGGGAAGCAGGATGCTGGACTAGATGGGCCTTGGATCTGATGCAGCACCAAGGATCTTCTTATGTTATGTTCTTAAACTCAGAAGATGGGCAAAACCAACTGCAGTTCGAGTCAGGGGGTGTGAATTTCTAAGGATGAGAACTTTTAATGGGTGAAATGAATTCTCAAAACTGACATCCAACTGAATGTCTTTTACAGATTCATTTCCTATATTTTTATGGCTTTAAATCAAAGACTCATCACACACATTTGCTACCTTGCAGGTTGAATTGTGGCTTATACTTTCATTGCTTATTCTGTTGCTTCCTCCATTCATTACTTGCTAGGTGTTTTGATGAGCCAATATTTGAATACTACTTAGCAGCTGAGGAGGGTTGACTGAAGTGCCCAAAAAACTAAATAGTTGCCATCTGTTGCAGAACAGCGATGCTTTCTTTTTTAAGTGAACTTTTCAAAAACTATGAAATGTATCCATTCAGAGGAACAAATATTAGAATTTGATTTGTAAATGTTGAATAATTAATCCATTTCTGTTCTGGTGGGTGGGACACAAAGGATAGTCCTACAAAAGGGAATTGTAGGCCTTCCCCACTACAGCTTAATCACAGTGTAATCAATTCTGTTGAGCAAACAGAAACTGGATCTTTGCAGCTTTCTGTGCTGTGCTGTGCTGTGCTGTGCTACTTCTGTTTCACCTCTCTATGGTAAGAAGAGCAGGGGCATATTCAGACAGCAGGCTTTACTGCGAGTTCAAAGTGGCTCCAAAAAGGCGACACAAAAAGTGGATTTTTTAAAAACCCCGGATATAAATCGGGCCACACAATGAAAAACCTGACTTATGTATGAACCCCACTAGCTTGTAGGGACTTCAGGGTAAATCTGGCCAATATGTGAATGCAAACCTCAATTCCAGAGGAGATGCGAACTAAAAGCCGGGTGTGGAAATGCTCCACGAGAGTAAAGCTCCACCAGTAGCCCTGGAAAGAGGGCCAGGTGTCCTACGAACTCTGGACAGAAAACAGAAAACAAAAGTTGGAGAAACCTCATCTGTATTGCACTCCTTTGTCGTCCCTTTCCACAATCAACAGGCAAGAGATGGCACTGCAGAGATTCACTCTTTGCTCTCATTCCTCCACTGTGCCAAAGCAGCCATGCACTGGAGCCCACAAGGGTCAAGTCAGGATTCTCCAATAGCACAAAAGCCTCAATTAGGAGGCCTCCTTTCCACTTGGGTTTTGTTTGCCATCTGACACTGTACCCTGGGGGCCCAGCTGCAGACTGGATGCAACTACTCAGGAACTCCAGCAGAGGCACACCTTGAACTGCCCCTCGCTGTAAATACAAACATTTGGAGAGTGCCAAAGTGTTTCTAAGTTCCTGTCTGAAGAAGCCTGGGGTTTTGGCAACTGAGGCCTCTGCATTGCTTTGGTTGTGTCTGGTGTTCAACTGCTTTCTGCACTGTTATTTATTATTGCCTTACCCCACTCCCCCTGCAAAGTGCAAGTCAGCTACCCCGCCCCCGCCGCTTCCCCCATGCACCATCAGATCCATTTTGGACATGTCATTGAGGACAAGGAGATCGGTGACAAAACACAAGTCCAGATGAGGAACATCAGTATTTAAAGAGATAGAGTTGGCTCAATAAAAAGGGTCAATGTAAAGTAAACCGCCTTGGACTTTCTAACTTCTTGGCTTGCGGTAGAGCAGAACCAAAGCTACTTGCAGGTTTTAAACCAATTTTGGGCAGTGACAGCCAGCGGGTGGGGGGATGGAGGGAAACACTGAAGGGTCAAAGTGAGTTTCTGGGTGGGTGAGCCAGATTTGTCCCACATGCTAGATTTCTAAAACAGAAAGGGGGGGTGGGGGGCAACTACTTGTCCCCCAGCCCCACCTACCCACCCTGGAGCCATCCTTGAATGCTGGAAAACTCAAGCTACCCTTGAGTCCTGGGGGGCGGGCGCAAGCATTCTCTCAGACAAGTAGTTTGCTGCCCACCCTCATTTCTGTTTCAGAAATCTAGCATGTGGCGAGATTGCAGATTTTTCCAGCATTCCTGGAAAAAATATGGGTTTAAAAAAACAAACAAACTCATTCATATTGGCTTCACTCACATGTGACCTCAGTGATGTCATCACATTGCCAGATCTGATTGGGTACAACGAATCATGATGTTATTTACTCAGTTCAATTCATCCAGGGATTTGGATCACCCATGTAACTAATCTAGAAAGGGGAAGCAACAGCCAGGAGTATAAGTAGTGCTGAACAGCAGTGGGGAGGAAATTTGCACAATCTAAGCATTTTTCAAGGAAAATGTATGCCCTGCCAACATTGCTAGTTTTTACCTGAAAAATCAAAACTGGAGAATGCTTGCTGCAGCTCTAACCCATGGAAATGAACATTTAATATTTGCTAGGCTGGTTTTCATGACCAGCGCCCTACCCAGGTTCAGGAGCTGGGCACATGGCACACTTTTGTGCTCAACATCCAGGTAGGAAGAATGCTTAGTTAGGGTAGGAGAGCCATCCATGCTCCCAATTGGCAGCCGTATGAACTCCAAGATCAAGGTAAGAGGAAGGGAGAGGGATAGTGTGGGAGGCAGGAGCTGGGTTGGACAGTTTTTCCTCCATCCTCAGTAATATGCTGGGGAGAGAATCTGAGTAGAATGCACCTGTCCAACCCAGCTTCCACCTCCCACATGATCACTCTCCCCAACTCCTCCCTTTATCTTAGAGTTCAAACAGCTGCCGCTCGGGTATATGACGGACTCTCCTACCCTGGCTGGGCACTCCTCCTACCCTGGCTGGGCACTCCTCCTACCCTGGCTGGGCACTCCTCCTACCCTGGCTGGGCACTCCTCCTACCCTGGCTGGGCACTCCTCCTACCCAGATGTCGATTATGTAAAAGCCTAGTATTCATGCTTCAGAACTACAGTAGTTCAAATACAGTGTTCACTGTTACAACACCTGGGGATTCCTGTTTACCGCAAACACTGGTCACATCTATGGTCAGCCATAAGCTTGAAAAGGCAATTATAGCTGGGAATTATGGGACTTGTAGTCAGCAACACCTAGGAATCCCTGTTTCAGAAAACACTGGTCAATTCTATGGTCAGCAACAAGCTCGCATACCACCAAGGTCTTATCCTTTCCCTAAGCTCTGATCTCCCCATACAGTCTTCTTTCATCCTGGTGGGGGTTTGGGTGGTGGAAAACTGGGTTATTTGGAATGGGCTCAGAAGTCAAATAGGATTGGCTAAGAAAGTCAATCCAACAGCTCAGAAGAAACTGTGCTGGAGTTCTCTGTGCTGGAAAACTCCCATCATTACTCCCTCCACATATACACCATCACTATGACACTTTGCTGAAGGCTCTTCTTCCCCGCCTGAACATGATACTCCTTTTACTCTGCAACTGCTTGGCCTGCACTCGCATCAAAAGCAGGGTATGATAACAAGTCTACCCTAGAATTTAATTATTTAAAGGGCCAATGCATCATCACCCTGTGGAAATTCACTACCAAGAAATATTGCAGTGGCCACAAGCTGATGGATTTGGATAGACATATTGCATTAGAGACATATACAGAGGCTATATGACTATAGTCACTATTGTGACTAAGTCACAATAACCCAAAACAAAACTGCCATGGATGGAGACAACAGGCCCATGCACTCAAGGACACCATCAATTTCCAGCTGGGACAATAAATGGTTAATTCTAATGGGTAAACATGATGATCCTCTCAAGTGCTTATATAATATACTGATCTGTTGCAACAGCCAGGAACATTCCAGTCTGGTCCCATGTATGTGCCTAGTGCCTACCTAGCACCTGCCCCCTTCCTCAATTGGGATGGGGGCTGTGGTTCAGTGGCAGAGCACCTACTTGGCATGCAGAAGGTCCCAGGTTCAATCCCCGGCATCTCCAGGTAGGGCTGAGAAAAATCCCTACCTGATACTCTGAAGAGCTGCTGCCAGTCAGAGTAGACAACACTGAGCTAGTCGTCTGACTCAGTAGATGGCCGCTTCCCATGTTCCCACACTGACAATGCCTGCTTGCAAACATTCTAGGGAGTGCAGAATACTTGGCCGTTTCCAGGGCATTGACTAGTTTGTCCTAAAGCCATTCCTGAACCAGGCTACTTTAAATAGATCTGGAATTTAGCTGAAAACTCAGCTGAAAAGGAGCCTCAGCAGCTGACCATTTTCTCCTTAGGGGTTCCTTAGCTGCAGCTCCAGCAGGTGATGATCACTTTCCCATTAATCAACCCCTAAACCCACCTACCATTCCTTTTGCCCCTCCCTCTAGAAGGAACCGCTTGGAAACTGAAGTAGCTCTTAGGAAAATAGTTTTTTGGTAGTTCTTGGGAAACATAGTTTGTTTAGTAGCTCTAAAAACACATAGGGATTTTTTTTAGCAGCTTTTGGGGAAAAAACAGGAACCACAGCTATGACAGGAGAGCCCTGCGCACTCCCAAGTGCCAGTCATGTATTTGCAAAGATCAGGGTGGGAGAATGAGAGAGTGATTGTGTGGGAGTTGGGAGGTAGGTAGGATCTTATTGAGGGCGAACTTTTTTCTAAGCTAAACATTTTTAGTTTAGAAAAAAGACACCTGAGGGGAGACATGACAGAGGTCTATAAAATCATGCATGGTGTGGAGAGAGAAGAGAGAGATGATTTTTTTCTTCCTCTCTCATAACGCTAGAACCAGGGGCCATCCCATGAAACTGACTGCCAAGAAATCTAGGACCGACCAAAGGTACGTTTTCACACAATGAATCATTAACCTATGAAATTCTGTGCCAAAGGATGTGACGGCCAGCAGCCTGGATGACTTTTAAGAGGTGTTTAGATAAATTCATGGAGGACAGGTCTATCGACGGCTACTAGTTGGAGGACTATAGGACACCTCCAGTCTCAGAGGCAAGATGCCTCTAAATACCAGTTGCAGAGGAGAAGCAGTAAGAGAGAGGGCATTCCCTCCACTTCCTGTCTGTGGGCTTCCCACAGAGGCATCTGGTGGGCCACTGTGGTAAACAGGATGCTGGACTGTTTGGCCCCGCTGGACCAAGCCCAAACAGCCTTGGGCCTGGTCCAGCAGGGCTGTTCTTATGTGAAAAAAAAGCCATCCTAGCCAGCTCCCACACAATCACTCTCCCCTCCTCCTACCCTGATCTTTGCAAACACACAACTGCCAATCGGCACTCCTCCGATCCTGTTTAGGTTCTTGAGAACAGCCCGATAATTTTCTAAAGAGCTACTGCAATAGGTTTGAGGACCAGGTGGGTGGAAGTTGAGAAAGACTGGAATTCTTCTTGGCTTAGATCAATTGCTAGGAGCCAAAAATGCCTCTGCCCTACAGGCCTGCTCCGATATTTGTGCTGGCTTTTAATTCTATTTCTCTCTAATATTTGTGTTGGGTTTTAATTGTTGCAAGCCACCTCAAGAGCCAATCCTGGGTGAAAAGTGAGGTATAAACAAAATAAACAATTCACATAGCATTGTTCTATTTATTTTATATATTAATTAAATTTTAATATTGCTCTATGGGTGGAGCAAGCAGAGTCACCAGCCTGCCTCTCCAAATTTATGTTGAATCTCCCTGTTCCTATTTTGGATGGAGGCATCTGGTGGTTGCTGTGCAACCCTCAGGGACATATTTTCAAAATCTCAAATAAAAACAGGTGTAGTTTTAAGGCCTTTCTAAAAGCCACCAGAGATGTTATGCCTAGGGATGTGCCAAAACAGCATGCACATGCGTAGAGGCTATAATATGCATGCCGGTGCCGCACAGGAACAGCTGGGAGATGCCCTGTCAGCACACGGGCATAGCTGGGGGGAGCGCCAGGATAGTGGCAATGGTGGAGAGTAGAGGAGGGGCAGATATGGACCTGCTCTCCTCCACTTTAAAGCGACTGTGTAAGCCCTCGAATTTAAAGGGAGGTGCCTGCAATTTGGGCAGCTGAATTGTGTTTCAGCACATGCCCCTTAGTCTGGCAGGGAACATTTCTCAGGCTGTCCAACCCCAACCTGCCCAACCCCAACCTGCCAAGGGATTAGACAAATTCATGGAAGAAGATTAGCCAAAATAAAGACCCCCCATATTCATAGGCAGTATACCACTTAATATCAGTTGATGAGGACAATGACAGAGGAAGCCTACTGCCCTGAGGAATCTGTCGGTGGGCTACCAAGAGAATGCTGAATACTCTGGGATCTTTGGTCTGAAACAGAAGGGTTCCTCTTTGGGCATCTCTAGCCCATGAAAGTTTATGTGGCAAAACATTTCTCTGCTTCTAAGGTGCCACAATCTCTTTGTTGCTTTTACTTTTAGAAAAGTAAGGTTGTTGTGTTTTAAACTGTCCATTTTGTTACCATGAACGACCACAGAGGAACCATAAGAACACGGCAGAGAAATGTCAGAGCTCCTCTGGGGAAATCCATGAGACTATTTCCTCTACAGATTTTTTTTAAAAGCTCTTAAGACCATTCTGCATCAGATTCTACAAGTTCCAGGCAAAGCTTTTACCCCTAAAAGCATCTACAACACTTTAGCTGTTGCATTTTCTTTCTTTCTCCCCAAACTATTCTTTTGGAGTAGAGATCTGACAAGCTTGTAAAAACAACCTAGATTTTAAAGCACATTTTGGGGAGAATCAATGTTTTGCTAGAACGCAGCTGAAAATAAAACGGTGGGAACAATCTGTTTTCTTTTCCCAGCAATAAACTTGCTAGAACAGAGAGCTCTCTGATGCTGAATTGCATCAATTCCATTTCATTGATTGGGAAGCTATACCTGCCCATCTGTCAATCATAAGACAGTGGCTGACATACTACAAACCAGACGGTCTAGTAACGTTACATTTGTGCAATTTTAAATAAGTTGCATAACTTGTGCAAATGCAAAAGGTGCACAAATTGTGTTGCACAGGAGTACATTTCAGTAGGACTTCTTCTAGGACATTTAGTCAGGAGATCAGCCACTGTGCTCATTCTCACGATCATATCAGGGTAGGTAGGAGGCGCACTCCTACCTCACTCCTCCCAGACTACCAGAGCCTTCTTTTGGCTCTGCAACTTGCACACCCACACAAACACTGCAGGGGCATTCTCCATTGCTGAAATCGGGAACTGGGGCCTTGACATATACTACAATGCATTGAGAGATCAGCGGAGAAGCAGCACAGCAGCTGCTCTCCTCTCCCTGGCCTCACAAGCCAGAGGACTCTGAGATGCTGGAGCACTTTAAAGTGCCCAGGAGCACTTTAAAGCTGTTCAGCAGCGCAGACAACCAGAAGAGGGCAGGTTCCATTTTCATCCTACCTAACATTTAGCCTGGGTATAAGATCTGGGCTACCCAGGTTCAGAGCTGCTGGATCAGGAGGTCTTCCGGTTCCCCAGATGATCAGGGATCCCTGAATTAACCCCGTCCTTCCCAGGGATCTGACTTGCCTAGCAAGCATGAGGTTGCCGGTTCGAAACCCCACTGCTACTTTATCGGGCAGCAGCGAAATAGGAAGATGCTGAAAGGCATCATCTTATACTGCACAGGATATGGCAATAGTAAACCCCTCCTGTATTGTAATTGACAAAGACAATTAATTACAGGGCTCTGTGGTCGCCAGGAGTCGACACAGATTCAACGGCACACTTTACCTTTTACCCAGGGATCTGTGGTTGTGAGAACAGGCTTGCTGTGTTTTTAATGTTAGATGCATACAGAAGCAATCCAATTGCCATGGTTTGCAGGAGGTTAGGTTTACCCGTGCTTTCAATTTGCCAATTCACACGTAGTAAGGCTGTTCATATAATCCTAAACAGGGTTGAAGGAGTACTCTGTCAAAGTAGGAGAACTGAGCAGGCTCCTGATTCACGGTCATGTGAATTCAGAAAGCAGGGTAGGAGGAGGGAAGAGTGACTGTGTAGGAGGTGGGAGCTGGGTAGGATGGGTGCACCCTACCCAAATTCTGTCCCCAGCATTTTATCAAGGGTTGGAGAAAAAGCCGTCCAACTCAACACCCGCCTCCCACATGTCATTCTTCCCACCTTGTTTTTGAATTCACACAATCACAGATTGGGAGTGCACCCAACTTTCTTAACCTGGCTGGGCACTCCTCCAACCCTTTAGGGCCATGTGAACAGCCTTGAGTAGCAATTGCTCCATAAAGTGCATGCCTCTGCCCTGGGCACAACCTTGACATGGGCAGAGATGATGCAACAGACCAACGGTTCTTTAACTAATGTGAAATCATGTGATTTTTCAGCATTAAAAACATTAAGCATGCTTTCAAGATGGGAGACCTGAGGCCAGATAACAGCTTGCTCAATGAGGACAGCAGGCCAGGCAAAGGGGCATCATCTGCAGCTTTTGGTTGCATGCTTAACACAGCAAAGCATATTCATGCACTGAGAATTGCTAGTGGAGAAGGGGGAAATCAATGTGACAGCAAGAGCCAAGCAGGCTTTTTCTTTACACACAAGAAAAGTCTGCTTCAGGCAGGAGCAGTCTATCTGAGCAATGAGGACTGTTCAGCAGTCTTGGAGTTTTCAGCATCAAAACCTTTAAACCATTTTCACTTGCCCTGCAAGTCTTGCAGAAGCCATCTGGACACGTGATCTCCGTACGGGTCTCCAAGAAGAGCGGTCTATGCAACTGAGAACAGCTGGCTGTGTTGCCAAGAGTTGCAAATGAGTTACACCATTCCAGAGGTACACCTGAGTTGCACCTTTCCACAGGTACCCTTCTTAATGCAGAAGGCAGCAAGTCAGTCTCACAATCTGAAGGTCCTCCTGAGTTTGAAGGTCCTCAGAACATAGGAACATAAGAATCTGCATTATTCCTTATAGGAAGTCAAACCATACCTTCATGACATGCCTTCATCCATTAGTTCAGGATTGTCTACACAGAATGGCAGTGGCTTTTCCAGGATTTCAGGCAAATGAACTATCTTACAGTGCTCACACATGTAGTCTCCCATTCAAATGCAAACCAGGGCAGACCCTGCTTAGCAAAGAGGACAATTCATGCTTGCTAGCACAAGACCAGCTCTCCTCCAGCATGTGCTTATTGTGTGCAGTTCTGGTCACCAGATCTCAAGCAGGATATTGTAGAATCGGAAAAGGTACAGAAGAGGGCAATAAAGAGGACCGAGGCCTGCAGCACCTTCCTTCTGAGGCAAGGCTACAGAATCTGGGACTTTTTAGTTTGGAAAAAGAAGGTGACTAACAGGAAGCATGATAAAAGTTTCTAAAATTATGTATGGTTAAAACTATGCATGGATAGAGAGGAGTCCTTCTCCCTCTCTCACAACACTAGAACCAGGGGTCATCCCATTAAACTAGTTGCCAGGAGATTTAGGACCAACAAAAGGAAATATTTGTTCACACAGCACATAATAATCTATGGAATTCTCTGCCACATGGTGTGGTGATGGCCACCAGCTTGGATGGCTTTAAGTGGGACTCAGACAAATTCATGGAGGACAGATGTATCAGTCGCTACTCGTCTTGATGGCTATAGGCCACCTCCAGGTTTAGAGACAGGATGTTTCCAAATACCAGTTGCAAGGGAGCAAAGGATATGCCTTCATATCCTGGTTGTGTGGTTTCCCAAGGTACCTGGTGGGCCACTGTGTGCTGGACTAGATAGGCTTTAGGTCTAATTCAGCAAGGCTGTTCTTATGTTCTCACATACTTAATTCCTTTCTGCAGTGAATAGTGCCTTCTCAAAAACTTTTGTGATTGAAACCCAATTGCTGGGCCGCATTTGCATCTTTCCTCTCTGAGAGAGGAACAAATTCTCCATTGAACTTAATTAAATTAAAGCATGTTTGCAGTTCAGTTCCCTAAGTGTTCTTTATTACCACTACCCTTAGAATGTGAAGGGAAAGTTGTAGAGTGTAATAAAATAAAATTGCGCATCGCCCTGTTCCTAATTCTTAATTGCAGCAGACAGTAAATGAGACATAATGCTGATTCTAATATTTGCACAGGCACTGATTCGATATGGACCCCTTCTGGATGAGAAGGGCCAGCCAAGCAGCGGTTTGGGTCCAGCCTCGCCTGGAGGCCCCTCTGACAATGTCCCATGCGCGTGACATCATGTGCACGTGCCTGAGCCTTGAGAGAAATCCCCTCCCCGCCCATGAGCGAGCACATGCCCATCCTTTTCAGGCAGCGTGCACTGCCTGAAAGCATCTATTCTCTTTTTTCTCCCTCCAGAGAGAAACTACCTCTCCAGAGAGGGAGAGAAAGGGAGAATAGATGCTTTCAGGCAGCAAGCGCTGCCTGAAATGACAGGGAATGGCTCGCTTGGGCTCTTCGGAGCTTGAGGCCATGCCCCCTTTGCGCGTGATGTGGCCTCAAGCTCTGAAGAGCCCAAGCAAGCTATTCCCTGTCATTTCAGGCAGCGCTTGCTGCCTGAAAGCATCTAGTCTCCCTTTCTTTCCCTCTCTGGAGGGAGAGAAAAGAGAATAGATGCTTTCGGGCAAGTGCTCACTTGGGGCTCTTAGTAGCCCAGGCATGGGGGGAGGGTTCATTTGGGGCTTTTCCAGAGCCCAGGCCATACCTCCCTGGGGGCTTCAGCAGCCCCTACCATTGGCGGCCCCGGTTCTTTGAACCCGTTTGCATAATATTGGCTACACCCCTGGAGAAGGGATATCATTTATAGCAGCTCCCAGTTCTGCTATCAATTATCCAAAATGAGAAGAGCTGCTTCAGACCATATGTGTTTCACATAACATTTGCCAGTGAAAGTATACTCAATAAGGAGCAGGAAGGGATTCATCTGAATACCCTGATGCAGGCATCTACAAACCTACTTGCCAGCTCACCAGTGGCATATGCTCCCAGCCCTCTGGCAAGCAGGACACCCAGCACCACACAGAGCTCCTCACTGGAGGTGTCATTTCTACTGCCATTTTGGAGAAGGTAAGAAACAAGAATCCTTCCTGAGCCATCTCCACATCCCAGTGCAAGTGACAGAATACCTGCTTCTCTTCTAAGACCTCTGTCTCTGTGCCAGAAAGGGATCTGAGGGAAGAGAGGGAAGTGGGAGCAACCACAAATAGAGATAAATATATCAGGCGTAATATCATATATTATGATATATAAATATATCATAGATAGATAGATAGATAGATAGATGAGGTCAGTCACACAATCAAAAACTGTGTTCTACCTGGGTTTGGGAGCTGTGTGTGCTCCCAATTTTAGGTTGTGTGGAAGCAAGGCAAGAGGAAAACCTGGGTAGAAGTGACTGTGTGGAAACAAGGTAGGAGAAAAAGCTGCCCAAGTTTTCCTCCTACCTTGCTTCCACACAATCACTTCTACCCAGGTTTTCCTCCTACCACACAACCGAAAAATGGGAGCACCAAGCTCCCAAATCCAGATAGAATACAGTTTTGGATTGCGTGAATGACCTCGATGCCTGCTAGTGAGCAAAGTCTAAGTTTGTGGGTCCATTCCCTAATGCAGTGTAGGCATTGGATAAACAGGTTTTGTTATCATTGGTTTGTGTCCATCTGTTGTACAATACTGTTTAGAACTGGGAAAGGAAGGGCTTGTTAATATACCTACTGCTCTGATTTATCCCCAAGATGGCTTAGATGGAAACATCAGTCAAGGGTTGTCTGAAGGGCTGTCACATAGAAAAAAGGAGATGACTTGTTCTCAGTTGCTCCTGAGGGCAGATCTAGAATCAATGGCTGTCATAGGATGTTCCAGTGTGGCGAAAGAGCTGCCTAACAGAAACTCCTAACTGCATCGGTGCAGTAGGGATGTGGCAATTTCGGATGGAGGGCATCGGAAATTGCCACATCCCCACCAGTGTTCCCTCTAACAGGGGTTCCCAGCTGTTGTTGGCAAGCAAAAGCCATTGCAGCTGGGGATTCTGGGAGTTGTAGTCAACAACAGCTGGGAATCCATTAGGGGGAATACTGATCCCCACTGCACCAATGCAGTTGGGAGGTTCTGCTAGGCTGCTCTCTTGCCACACTGGAGCATCCTTGCTCTGAATGGTGATAGGCTACTTCCAGGCTCAGAGGCAGGAGGCCTCTAAACAGAGGTGCACCTTGGTAATTTGGGAGCCTGGACCAAATTTGGGGGCCTTTGGAGGGCCCCCTGCTGCAAGTTAAGCACAATTTTTTAACACATAGGTTCTTGAAGGCACAAACCACACCACCCAGGACAGACTAGTCAATTTTGGGGGCCCCAGGAGGTATGGAGGCCCTGGACTTCGGCCCCGAGGTCCAAGGGTAAGAGCGCCTCTGCCTTTGAATACCAGTTGCAGGGCATGAATGGTGGGAGAGATGAAAAGTCTGCTTGTGTGCTTCCCAGAGGCATTTGGTGGTCACTGTTGGAAACAGAATACTGGAATCAGAGGCATATCTAGGGAAAATAGCAACTAGGCAAGCACTGAAATTGTGCCCCCTGTCCAAACATCTGACACCCATCTTTCAGATAACTTTACCATAATATCAGCTCAAAAAATACATGTCAAGCTCATTAATCTTTTAATATTTCAAAAACTATTTAGCAGTGGATGTAGCCGGACCAAAAAATGCTCGAAAACTACAAATTTCAGTATGCTGGGGCTCATGAAATACCCAAATACTATGTGGAGGTGTACTTGGAAAACTAAACAGAAGTGCCTGTCTAATTCTCTACTATGCATTGTAGCATCACTATTACATAAGTTTTAAAAATAAATGGAGAATTTGACTTTTCCCTTTTGTTTTCAGTAGCCATTAAAAAAAAATTTTTTTTCATTTTAAAAAATGGCAACCCCCTTCAAGTGGCACCCGGGGCATGTGCCCTGCCTGCCCTACCCTAGATACACCCCTGACTGGAATATATAGGCCTTGGGCCTATCATCCAGTAGTACTGTTCTTATGTTCTTAATCTGTTACAGATGCAGAAGAATTGAATTGCTTTTTAGACTTGAATGCAGAGCAAAAATATGGAGTGGTAACATGGTCCTGAGAGAAGATGAGTCTTTTGAGCAATTATTCATTTCACTCAAGGAATGCATTCAAAGATGACCTTTTCAAGGGAGTGCGGTGTTTTCAGTGCTGAACGGAGGAAGAAAAAACAAATTCCAATCATTTTCTATAACCCTGTATTGCCATTCAAATACCACGATGATTGGCTCTACAACAGCTGCTCACTGGAATGGGATTTGCATGTTGACAAGCTGGATTTTATATT
The DNA here is from genome assembly GCF_027244095.1 of Hemicordylus capensis. NCBI lineage: Eukaryota > Metazoa > Chordata > Lepidosauria > Squamata > Cordylidae > Hemicordylus > Hemicordylus capensis. Next base: position 13,106,157 of record NC_069663.1, read on the forward strand.
CTTGCTAAACCCTAGTAATGTCACAGCAATCCTTTCAACTTTGCATTCGAGTCACACCAAATGTATTAAAAACACCAATTTTTTTTTAAAAAAAACTCTCCTACTTTCCCTAGACTTCCCAGCCATATTTCTCTGGCTGGATCTGCAGACTGAGAATGACTTGTCATGCTGTAGGCCTATTTCTCTGGCTGGATCTGCAGAATGAGGTGGTGCAGTCCAGAGGGAGTAAGAGTAGACGGTACTGTTTCAGACTGCAAGTGAGCCTGTTGCATTTTTAATGAATAGTTTATTGAATATTTCTTACATGACAAGTAGAAAGAGGTTTAAAAAAACCCCTTCCCACAAACAGTACAGTGTTGTCTGTTAAACCTTGGCTGCTGGATTCAGGCACCATACGGGGCTGGTGACTATCAGGTTTATTTCACAGAGTTCCCTGAAAGCACCAGTGTTCCCTGTAACTCCCAGCAAAGGCTGCAATGGCCTTTGGCTGGGGATCATGAGAGTTGTAGTCAACAACATCTGGGAATCCCTGCTACAGCAAGGTGTGTGGACAGCACACTCACAGGCCTGAAGTGGGGCTTCTCCATTCTAAGGCAGCCCAGGCCTGCTCAACTTAGGCCCCCCAGCTGTTTTTGGACTAAAGGAAAGGAAAGATTGTGCCGTCGATTCAGTGTCGACTCCTGGCAACCACAGAGCCATGTGGTTTTCTTGGTAGAATACAGAAGTCGTTTACCATTTTGCCTTTCTCCCGCGCAGTATGAGATGATGCCTTTGGCGTTGTCACTGAAGTAAGCATCCGCTTTCAGCACCTTCCTATATTGCTGCTGCCCGATATAGGTGACTACAAATATATACTTACTAGGCACAGTCTGAGAAGCACACTGGCAGGGATTCGAACTAACAGCCTCTTACTCCCTAGGCAATCTGCTTCCCCACTGCACCATCACACTCTCATAATCCCCAGCCACGGTGACCAATAGCCAGGAATTATGGGAGTTGTAGGCCAACATCGGCAGGAGGGCCGAAGTTGAGTAGCCCTGGTCTACACTGAATGGCAGTGGTTTCAGGCATGAGTCTCTCCCATCCCTACCTGGAGAGACCAGGGATCAAACCTGGGACCTTATGCATGCAGGCAGATACCACTGAGCTATGGCCTCTAAAGAGAATATTTTACAGCAGATAGCTCACACATGTAATCATCCATCCAAATACAAATCAGGACAGACCTTTCTTACCAAAGAGGACAATTCATGCTTGTTACCACAAGACCAGCTCTCCTTCCCTAAACTGAGAAGGAGCTGAGAAGGAGAAAGGGATGCATCTTGGGGCAAAAAACCCCAAGTTCATATATTCAGTTATGGGATCTGAGCTTTTGGTAACAAACCAGGAGAAAGATCTTGTTGTCCTGGTGGACAGCTCATTGAAAGTGTCAACTCAATGTGTGGCAGCTGTGAAAAAGGCAAATTCCGTGCTAGGGAGGGATCATTAGGAAGAAAACAAAGTTAAAATGTTAATATTATAATGCCCCTATACAAAACTATGGTACAGCCACTTTTGGAATAGTGCGTACAGTTTTGGTCACCATATCTTAAGAAAGACATTGTAGAATTGGGAAAGGTGCAGAAGAGGGCAACCAAGATGATCAGGAGCCTTGAGCCAGGCTACAGCACCTTCCTGAGGCAAGGCTACAGCATCTGGGGCTTTTTAGTTTGGAAAAGAGGCAACTACAGGAAGACATGATAGAGGCATATAAAATAATGCAGGGAGTAGAGAGAGTGGATGAGAGACACTTTTCTCCCTCTCTCACAACACTAGAATCAGGGGCCACCCCTTGAAACTGATGGCCAGGAAATTTAGGACTGATAAAAGGAAGTGTTTTTTCCATACAGCACATAATCTAAGAAATTCTCTGCCTCGGGATGTGGAGATGGCCACCCTTGGATGGCTTTAAAAGGGCTTAGACAAATTCATGAAGAACAGGTCTCTCAATGGCTATAGGCTGCCTCCAGGCTCAGAGGTGTAAAAGTGTGCAGTTGAGTCCCTGTCGACTCCTGGCAACCTCAGAGCCCTGTGGTTGTCTTTGGTAGAATACCATTGCCTTCTCCCATGCAGTATGAGCATCTTTCAGCATCTTCCTATATCACTGCTGCCCGATATAGGTGTTTCCCATAGTTTGGCAGATACCAAATACCAGGTGTAGGGAAGCAACAGCAGGAGAGAGTGTGCATCTTCATCTCCTGCTTGCAGGCTTCCCAGAGGCATTTGGTGGGCCACTGTGTAAAACAGGATGCTGGACTCGGGCCTTGAGCCTGATCCAGCAGGGCTCTTCTTAAGTTCTTAAGTGCAATGACGCACTCCCTACTATCAGCCCACCTTAGGAAGCAGTGTGGTTGGGTGACAAAGTGGCTTTGAAGCAATGAGAATTCTTGCAAATTGCATACTGCCCAGTATGTGGGTCAATGTGTTTTAAAATAAAGCTGTCAGAAGAAACAAAAATGGTTGGTATGCAAGGAGTTAAGCATAACCTCACACTGTTCCCATTTTACGTTGTAACTAGGTTGCCAAAAGATTTATGGCCCCACTAGCAAAGCATAAGAAGGCAATAATTGTACAATATGTTTAGACAAAAAGCTGTCTCTATTTATGCTGACAAGGCATCTGATACACACAGCATCAGTTGTTGGGCACTAAACAGAATAGGCTTTATAAACATTTTGCAAAAGAAGAGAAAATAATTGGAACAACAAAGTCATCATCAGAGTCATTCCTTCAAATAAATGTTTATGGTTGTAGGCCAAGGGTTGGTGGGAAGGGGATGGATTACGGAAGTTGTGACTAGTTTATTACAGATAAGTGAAGCAATTTTAGATATAATGGACTTGAACATCTTAAAAGGAGGCACTATCTGAACAGAAACTGCAGAACTTGTCATTATTAAGTAAGACTCAGAAAGCAAAATCCATAAGCAACACAGTAGACAGGATTCTCTTCATATTATACAATAGACTCTAAATATAGGGTTATATCACATGTTATATGACAGCAAATCTCCAAGCGTATATTGAGTAGGGTTGCCAACAGTCCCTTATTAGCAGAAACATCCCTTATTTCAGTCTAAAATTGTCTGTCCCTTACAGGACACCATTTGTCCCTTATTTTCAGCTAAGGGGCAAGATCAAATCAGTTATTTTCACTAATAATGAAAAAAAAGATGACTAGCTTAACCCGCACAGAGCATCTTCCCGCTAGTACTCTCCCCAAAGTTCTTCTGCCCTGCATGTGTATACACTACACCACACTGAGCTACACTACACTACTCTGAAGAAAAGAGTAGCAAAGAAAAATGAAATGTGTTAGGCACTTTGTGAACATTCTCTTTTTTTCTTTTTTTTAAGATCTTGGATTCCACCCCATACACACAACTTTTATTATTCATTCATTCATTCATTCATTCATTTTATTTAATGTATATACCACCTAATATAGACATCTCTAGGCAGTGTACAGATTAAAACATAATATAAAATATAAAACATTTAAAATTCATAAAAACAGATAAAAATCACAATAGATAAAACACATTAAAATTTTAAATTCCCCCACGGCAATCCCCCCACCACCTTTGCTGTTACTGCCAAAGTGCAAGATGCAAAGAAGTATTGCCCTGTTTGCCTCAGCAACAGGGACACATTCCCTCCCTCCAACTCATTCCCCATAGAATTAGCAACACTTTTTACCCTTTTGTCATTTTCTGCAAAAACAAAAAACACAAAAAACACAACGCTTTCTGCAGTAGGCAAAAGTGTTTGCAAAGCCTGTTTTGCCTCATCAGATCCAAAATTTAAACATCTTGTTAAGAATTGGTTCCAATATAACCTTCCCATCTGTTAAACAGGATTGCTGATAGGATAAAAATGGACCAGCTGAAAGAAGCAAGGATCCATATTTAACAAGCAAAAAAACAACAACCCACTCAGCATGACATGGGGGCACACTGCATACAGCAACTCAATTGGAAAACCAATTTAAGATAATGAAACTAATCAGTCTCATTAGTTCATAGATGCACATCTTCAGCACTTTGCTCATGTACAAACCGGGAGTCCGAGGCAAGCTGAGATTTCTTGGAGTTGCCATTTATACTGCACCTCAAAAGATATGAAGTGTGCAGTGCGGATATAGGGTGCTTTTTAAATAAGTCCAGCTCTGCAAGCATTAACAGCAATTACCTTGAAACAGGGACATAGGAAGCTGCCTGCTACTAAACACACCGTTGGTCCAACTAGCTCAGTATTATCAATGCTGACTGGCAGCGGCTTCTTCAAAGGTTTCAGGCAGGAGTTTTCCCCAGCCCTACCTGGAGATGTCAGGGACTGAACTTGGGACCTAGATGCTCTTCCACTGAGCTACAGCCTCATCCCTTATGGGGAATGTCTTACAGTGCTGACATATAGTAACTCATCCAAATGTGAACCAAGGAGCACCTGCTTAGCAAAAAGGACAATTCAGGCTTGCTACCACAAGACTAGCTCTCTCCCTCCCCTTTTATATTTTCTGCTTTTAGAAGGGCTTGCTTTTGTTCAGTAGAGTATTCCCTTGAAGTCAAGGTGGCTGACCTGGAGAAGCTCAGGGAGGCAGAGATGTGTGTGGATGAAACCCTCAGTGAGGCATCCCACTACCAAGCTGACAGTGCTTCTGCTGTCATGGAGAGTGAATAGAATGACGACATTGGTCTGAGGAAGAGGGAAACACTCGCTTAGCAGGGACCCCTTGCTTGGGTGATGCGCCCATATCCTCTCGCACAGAGGATACTCCTCCAGGAGGTGGGGAGCCTCCTAGTAGCGAGTGATTAGATCATTGGGGCATAGAGAGATGGGACTGTGACCCACGTGTAAACCACACCTGCCTGGTTGCAGACATAATGCTGCGTCTAGGTAGGCTGCTGGGGAGGAGTCAGCTGTCATGGTGCACATTGGCACCAACGATGTTGGGAAATTCAGTCGGGAGGTCCTGGAAGCCCAATTTAGGCTGTTAGGTAGCATATTGAAGTCCAGGACCCCAGGGTAGCGTTCTCTGAAGTGCTACCTGTTCCACACTCAGGGACAGTGAGACAGGTAGAGCTCACCCCAAGGTACAGGGCCTCCAGGAAGTAGTCCACTAGTCTGGTGGCTGTAGGTCACCTCCAGCCTCAGAGGAACAATGCCTCTCAATACCAGTTGCAGGGGAGCGGCAGTGGGCGGGCAGTGGGGAGAGAAAAGTGGCGGCAGGCGGGTGGAGGGGGGGAGAGAGAAATGATGGCGGGCAGATGAGGGGGGGAGAGAAAAGCCATGGCAGCGGCAGGTGGACGGAAGGGAGGAAAAAACTGCAGCGGCGGGGCCCTTCTTGGCCGCCCGCCACCCATTGAGGCTCTGTGTGGGGAGATGAATGGGAGGGGAGGAGGGCTAGAGAGCACGGGGCTGGAGGGAAGGGGAAGAGAGGAGAGGCCGGGGGCCGGGGCAGGAGGAAGAGGGAGGGGGAAATAGCCGGCCCCAAAGTGCCGCACAGATGTTCTGTGCGGGGTCGGCTAGTAAATAAATAAACACGTCATCATCAGTGCTTGATGTTTCACTGTTTGAATCAACATTCTTATATAGTAAGCTCTTCCAACCAAATACCTGAAGTTAATACATGGGGGCCAGGGGAGGGGGCGCGGGGAGAAAGATAGAAACTTTCCCAACTCAGTGCTGACAAGGAGAAAGGAAAGAGAAAGGAGCAAGTTCAGCAATATGCCCTTTAATGGTCAATGTACTTCAAAATTTCTCTCAGTTCCTTTAAGTGTACAATGTTCTAGTTCCAGAATGAACAATTTAAGTGGCATTATTAATTGGCATTCGAAGAACATAAGAAGTGCTGGGTCCCCGTCCCCCCCCCCCGTTAGGATAGGAACATAGGGTGCTGCCTTAGACCAAATCAGACCATAGGTCCATCTAGCTTAATATTGATATTAGCTTAGTATCGATTCTAGGGAGGGAGTTGAAGGATTTGCAACTTTTAAATTTATATCCTGCTCTTCCTACAAGGAGCCCAGATACAGTACATGGTTATGCTGCTCCTCACAACAAAACTGTTAAGTAAGTTCGGCTGAGAGATAAGTGACTGGCCGAGAGCCACCCAATGAGCCTGTCCTCATGACCATATGGGGGTGGGCTGAAGGGGAGGCATGCTCAAACCCCATGACTCCCAAACAACCCAAGCCCCCCAGTAGGGATGTGCATGGAACTGGCTGGCCTGTTCGGTTCAAGTCTGGACCAGACTCGACCCCAACAGGGCCAGTTCGGTCCAGCACCCCCTCGAACCCCGCCAGCTCAATCTGGTCGGGGGTGGGGTGGGGTTGTGAATATTTTTGGTTAAAAAAAATTAACCTTACTTACCCTCGGGGGAGTTCCTGGAGGCCGTGAAGGGGTCTGCGGAGGTTCCCCCTCCCGGCTCTCTTTATGGCCCTCTCCGGCCAGTTCAGCCAGCTCTTTGGCCAGTTTTCGGCATTCTCACCTTGGCACAATGGCCATTTTGGAGGCCCAGGCCATGCAGAGGCCAATTGTGCAGGCGCGCAGCCTCCAAAATGGCCGCCGCACTGAGGGGAGAAGGCCGAAAACTGGCCAAAGGGCCAGCTGAACCAGCCGGAGGGGGTCATAAAGAGAGCTGGCGGGGGGAGGGGGAACATCCATGGATACACACATCCCTGCCACCTCCAGGAACTCCCCCGAGGGGGAGTAAGGTTTTAAAAAAATTGTGTGTATTTAAAATAAATTTAAAAAAACCTTTGCGAACCTCCTGAACAGTCAGTGGGTGTTTGGTCCAGGTCAGACCGAACATGGGATGGTTGGGTTCGACCCCAAACCTTCAAACCGAATAGGTTCGACATCAAACTTCTCAAATATTAAACCTGTTCGCACATCCCTAGCTCCCAGTTAGGTTTACTTACCCAGTCTCCACACAATCGGGTTGCTGCACACTCCGGGAGGGAAGAAAACCCAAGCTGGGTCCTCCAACATCCTACAATGCAATGTGTGAGCAGCAGAGAGGTATAGCAATGGGGCTCCTTGGCCTCACAACCTTTTGGTAATCATAGCCACCGCCCACCTGAGAGCATTTTAAAAGCTCCAGCAACACAGAGGACCAGAAGACAAGGTAGGACAGGCTCTTTGTTCCTCCTACCTCAGTGGATCTGGACTATCGAGGCTCAGAACTGCTGTGTTAGGAGGACGCCCAATGCCCCAGATGTCCAGAGCCTTCACAAGTTCTCACGACCAATCTCTGGTCATGAGAACAACCCAAGTGAGTTTCATGGCTGAATGGAGATTTGATCTTGGGTGTCCCCAGTCTTACTCCACACTCTGGTCAGCATAGGATGCTCTGTGGGGACCTGGTGAATGGATGGCCAACAGATGGCCTTCCAAGTCTTCCTTTCAAGTCTTAAGCTTCCATGTTGGGCTGCAGTTTCAGTCCAAGAAGGATGACGTGTGAAAACCCACCAAGAGAATTATTCATGACTCTGGCTTTAAAGGGCAAAGAGGAATTGAGACCTGACATTAATGCTCGATGCCATAAAGTTTACTCGCCTCTGAGATGAATCAGGTAATTCTTCTTTTCTCTCTCCTCCACCCATCATTCATTATCTCTCAGTCAGTCATGGAACAGAGTGTTATCACATCTAAGGAATTTAACAGCGGGGGAATGGAGGAGCTTTTTATCTGTGCTTATTTGTGTGTTTAGCTGAGAATGGTATGTTACACTGAAACATCTTATGTGTTTCAACTTTTTAGTTTTTCTTTTGTGCAATAAAGAGTCTTTTTTTTTTTTAGAGTTGGAGTTGGCATTGCATCGTCGACATGTCAACAAAGGGCATATTCAATTCGCAACGATGGCGAACTCCCATCTGATTTTAACAGAGCTGAACACAGCAGTTCTAAGCACCTGGTTGTATTCCCTGGCCATGCAAAATGACAGTCTTCAATGGGCCAATCCTTCACAAGTAGGTCTCATTCTTTTTTATGCAGAAAACGTTTTCTTTGCTGAAAGACTGTACATCTTATGAAAGCAGCTGGATTGCATATAAAATGACACATAAGCAGCACTCTGCGTGATAATAAACATCCATACATTTGCTAGCAGCAATACCTATAGTGTGAATGAAACAAAAGTATATGGTGTCAGCTGCCAGCTGGCTTCCATCCAGCTATACCTGTCAAGGCTGCTGAACCTAGCAGTGCTAAATGTGTGATTCCCTAGCATCCGCACACATGCAGACACAGACAGATCTCCCCAGTCTGAGTCTTGTTTCTGTTGTGAATTCAGTAGCAAGCACAGGGCCAGTCTAAATGTAGGGGAGAATTTGCATCAATCTCTTACTTAGCAGACAGACCCAGTTTGATGAGAACAGAACTCACAGAGGAGATCTGGAGACAATCACTTAAGTCTAACACAAGCAAAGGTTTATTTTAAGAAGTTACAAATGGAGAAAGCCTGCACCCTATACTAACTACCTCGTGGTGGAAGGGAGGAAGAGGAACAGAGAAGGGATTATCCTAAGAATATCAGCTACCAATCACAGAAGAGTTAGAGCAAAGATACAAGAGTAAGAGAGAACAAGGAGAGAGTCCTACACTCTCTAACTCTACTCATAATGGCCCTAGCAGACAATAGGAGGCTGTTCTCACACACTAACCCAGGCTAAGAAACCCCAGCCTGGGTGAGAACTGCTAGGATCGGGCCCAGCAGGGCAGTGCCACCTACCCGGCTTTGTAGCCCAGGGTATAACTGAGGTTAAGGGAATGAGCGCTCCCTTAACCTGGGCTTCTTGCTTGTATGTCTCCTTGAGCTGCATTCAGCTCAAGGAGACACCGAGACAAGTACCTAGAGTGCCCAACCCATTCGGCGTGGGGTGCATTGCGAGATACCCAGCGGTCAGGACACATTGTCCCAGTTCTCTGAGAATGGATCATGTGGGAGTGCAGACAGCACTCCCAGCAACATTTTGCAAATTGTCTGGAGGGGAAGGTGAGTGAAGCGAAGCCCTCCCTCTGCCCCCCCCAAGGAACTCTGCCTCTAGGAATTCCGACCTCTAGGAATTATTGGTGTTAAGAGCAGATGCCTATGGAGTCACATCTCCAACACTAAAGGGCTGTTCTCACCATTGGCATTAGGGGAGGAGAAGCCTCCAACCCTAATTTGGCAGCCCTGTGCACTCCCAGTTGGCCATCATGAGAATTTTAGAAGCACGGTAGTCAAGCCAAGTAAGTTGATTGTAACCACAGGTCATAACACACATATTAAAGCATACAAAATCAGAAAACATCAAACATAATAGTTAATACTGTACATCATGCATTAAGAAAAGCAGAGAAGACATAATATGACAGTTAAACATAATGAGGCTCTTCTCATGATCAAGTGAGAAGAGCCAAATCGGGTTTGGCCCGCTCTCCCCACAGACGATCAGTAAGCCCTCCCTGGGTGGCCGCAGTAGCCACCCACATGACTGTCAGCTTCGTCACGGAGCTGGAGGGGGCTGGGGAGTTTTGGGGGACGCGCGACTCCTGGAAGTTCAAGCATGCCTTGCGTGAGCACACAGGGCATACTGGAGAGACCCCCGAGCCGGCAGGCTGCTTTTCAGCCTCCCAGTTGAGGGTCTACTCGTGAGTTGCCATGGTGCAGAGCTTCACCGCGGCAGCACATGATTTTTCAAAACGGGTTTGCAGAGCGCTTGCTCCGCAAACCCAGTTTAAGGGCAGGAGCAATTCAGCAGTTTACATGACCACGGAAAGTTGGGCTAGGCTCTCCTATCCCGATTTTTGCTGGTAGTGAGAATAGACTCAGTGACTAACTAAACAACATGCATGAAAGTAAAAAGAGAGATGATCCTAAATACCCAACTGTAGTTATAACTCTGGTGGGTACAACTTGAATAAGAGAGCTATTCCTGGAACTACAACTTAGCCAGATGTCTAGCAGGGTGAACAGGTGTAGTTCTCTTCCTAATTTCAAAAGACCACAGAACAAAAATGGCCGCTTGATAACTAACATAAAGAAAGACATCCTCCAGCAAGTAAATGACACATTCTGTTTCAAAACCTGTGAATCTTCCTCCAATGGTTACACAAAAGGGGCACCTTAGGATGTAATGTCCTCCATTTGCCCCTGGCCACAGAGGCAGAGACACTGTTCCTTGAGAACTTTGTGAAAACTGCTCTCCAGATAGGTTGGAAATGTAGACTGGTAAACAGGCAGCCCTGTTTGACTCCTTTAATAAAGGGATCAGATAGGAATCCTGGTCTGTCCACTCTCACCCTGGTTCTGAGATTAGAGCAGAATTCAATCAGTACCTGAGAAGTCATCTGTCAATGGCAACTTTCTTAGGTTTTCCCCACAATCTAGATCTATCAATAGAGTCAAAAGCTGAGGAAAGGTCAATAAATGCAACATAGATGTGTTTTTAAATGATCGTTAGCATATTTCTGGGTCAAGGCCTTCAAGGCGATACAGTGATTTATTTTGCTGTGACCCCTAAGGCAGCCTGCCCACTGTGGGTGAAATAATTTTGTCATATCTGCCCAATCCTCCAACTAGTTTTAAAAGTTTTGTGTATATAATTTGGCGATACATCCAGAAGGCTGATTGGACAATAGTTAGAAGGCTCCTGCCTTTTTTGTATATTGGATAAATATTTTGTTTCCAGTTTGTTTCCAAGCAAGGAGGGAGGGAGGGGAAAATTCTCATCTGCAAGCTGGGAATGGAGGCAGGGGACAAGGAGAGTGCTTTCCTACCACCCTCACTCTAGAGCCTGGTTCAATTAATCAATCATCTTTATTACGGTTCAGCATAAGACCAAAATAAGACAGAACAGTCGAGCACGATTCATAATAATAAAAGCAAATTAGGAGCCTGGTACAAGTTCTCAACTTACCACTGCTGCCAGCCTCCATATCCAGGCTGTCATTTCCCTCTCTCATCTTGCGTCTAGAATTCTCACTATGGCCAATCAGGAGTGCACAGGGCTCCCAAATTAGGGTCGAAAATTTCTCCTGCTTTAATTCAGCCAATCATGAGAACAGCCCTCTTATGTTTTGACAAGCAGGGGTTTCTCAATCACATGCTTCTTTTTATCTAAATAGCATCCATGGAAAGGAGGGTTGGCAATCCAAGGGAAGAGGGACTTCTATGGCAGTCCCCATCTGTTTGCTTCTATGGCAGTCCCAATCTGGCTGCTATTTGGAAAATAGAAAATAGGAAAGTTTCCAGTGGCACCAATAGGAATGTCTCCCAGTGCAAATGGGAGACATTCCCATTCCCATTCCCATTCTTGTTGTAACATGTAGCCTGGTCCTTTGATAGGAAGCTGCCTTACACCGAGTCAGACCATTGGTCTAACTAGTTCAGTACTGTCTACAGCGCAGACAGTGTAGACTCTACACAAACTGGCAGCAGGCCTGCTGACTTTCCCAGCCCTACCTGGAGATGCCAGGGATTGAATCTGGGAGCTTCTGCATGCAAAGCAGATGCAACTGCAGAGTTACAAACCCATCCTCTCTCTTAGCCCTTCGCCTCTCTGCAATATGCGCATAACACTGGCCTACCTTAGTGGACTGCTGCAAGGATAATATGTGAGAATCTTTGAGCGAACTAAATGTAACATAGAGCCCTTTCTCACGATCGGTGAGAAAGGGCTCGAGAGAGAGAGAGCAGGGAGGAAGGCTCCTCCCCGCAGACAATCCCTCTTCTCTTTCTGGGTGGGAGGATCACCCATCCACACGATTGCCAGCAACCTCTGGCTGTGCGGGAGGGTCAGGCCCCCAGAACCCCCATAATGCACCACGCGAGTGTGCAATGCATTATGGGAATGCCAGCAGGGAGAGTGGCCTCTTCATGTGGTTTGCCATCACACTGCTGCCGGGAGCCTCATGGATCCCGGCAGTTTTTATGATTTGAATTTATGATCAGTTTTTATGATTATGACCAGGCTTGGCTTTCCTAGCCCAGTTTAGGCTGATCTTGAGAACAGCTTCATGTTCTATAAGCCTCTAATATTTGTATTAGTGGTAATTACTTTTGCATATAGTCCTCTTGTTAATTAAGCAACTTAATAGCTAATCCTAATGCAAGAGGCTTTGTTCTCCCATCACACAATTAATTATACATCAGCCTGTTCCTTTATCTAAATCTCAGGTCAGGAGTGACTTCATGATTGCGTTATTATGTACATGGAAATGGTTTGTTCTGACTCTCTTGGCTGTGGCCCAAACTCTCCTCTCTGGAGGACACTGAAAAATGAATGCAGAGCCTCTCACAAAACTCACGGAGCTATGTCTTGACTCAAGATGCATCATTTAGAACCAGCACAATAACTAATTACTAAGGCTTTATTCATGGATAGGGGTTCTGAGTGCTTTGAGGCAGGTTCTACCCTTCAGCTAAAGAAAATTACTCCATGCTCCATCGGATGAAGATGAATACGTATTGTTACCCATATATATGAGATTCACAAGGATGAACCCACTAAAAAAATGTTGCAGTATATCCCAAAGTGTCCATGTGTTACCTGAGCCTGTGCCTGAGTGGAGGCGGGGGTGGGGGGCACACAAAGAGCGTGAATGTATCAAACCTCTTTCCCCTCAGAAACACAAAGGTGTGCAATAGCTGGTGAAAAACTGAAATAATTTTAGACTCCTTTCCCCCCTCAGAAGCAAGAGACTGAATTGAAGGAGTATTCTTCAAGCTGAGAAGTTTCCTGCTGTTTTTATTCAAGACTTTCTTCTCACCTCACTCCTTGCCACTGAATTTCATTAGCTCCGCCCACCTGGTTGTCTGCTAATTGCCCTCTGAGTCAACAAACATTCCGCTCCATTGAAATATACTGTGATATTTTGGGGTAGTGTTGCCCCCTTAGGTTTTTCCTCCTCTGAATTTTGTGAAACCACTGTCTGCAGGTTACCCTGAATCTTCCAGTTAGGCGTGTGTGTGGACCAGTATCCACAGTTCTGCTTATATTTCCATAGTGCCCTTCATCCGAACCCCAGGGTGATTAACAAGAAAAACAGCAATAAAACTTCAATAAAAACAAACTGCGAAAACCAAAACACAGTGATGTTAAAAAGAGAATTGGGGGCACTCATCAGCTAAACACTTGTGAAGGAGCAATCTTCGGTTTACACCAAAAGACTGGGAGAAAGGGAGCCATGTGGATCTCAGCCATGAGCAAATTCCTGTCTTGGCCAAACTGAGGACATGAACTGAAGGACATGAGTGGCACAAGGAAGATAATAGTAAAAGCAAGAATACAAGAAAGCCCTTTATCTTTACTGAACAACATGCTGACAGCTTACCCAAGCTGCCCTTGTACACCCGCAACACTGCCTGTGGGCGGCAACAGCAGGAAGCCACAGTGGGTGGAAAGGAAAGGGGGTGGTATTTTGGTGGATGAAGGGTGCATTAAACCAGCATTATTTAATGTGGAAGACTGAGGTGTCTCCACAGGAAACTGTGCAAAGAATGGTAGGAAGCAGTAGAAGAAACATGAGTGTTTACAGAGCCTGCCGTCACTTTGGATAAAAAGTGTGCGAACCCACCAATCCAACCCACTGTTGGGGTCAGCCGTTAGGCTGTAGGCTTATGCCTTCCAGCTAATCTGGTAGGCCGGCTCCTGCCTCTGTATCTCGTAGAAATTCAAATTGACAGAGGCAGAAAAGGAGATTCTCAGTCAGTTTATTTAGCCAAATAAAAGCAGACCGGGGCTCCTCTCAAGCTCGCAGGCAAGAGAAGAGACCACCGGGAAAGTTCTACAAGCAGTTTTTATAGACCCTAGTAAACAAACTCACCCACCTCTCTGTTTCCATGAAACTCCCCCCACCCCTGCCTTAAAAGCATTCTTATTTGTCACCTTAAACAAGCTATCTAATTTCCTATACATTACATCAATCATCAGATGAGAGTCCCTTGTCAAAAAGCCTCACCCACTCCCCCTCGTTCCTTCTCTTGCGGTTTCTAGTTTCTCATCTAGCAGCAATTTAACAGTAGCTCGTTGCAGTTTTGCATACAGAAAAACAAAAGATTAAATTCCCCTCATATATGGCAAGAACGCTTGACCTTTTGCAAGCTAACAAAGCTGTTTCTCTGTCTCTGTGTTTTCCCCTCAATCTTGCCAAGCAGGTAGTACAGAAGCGAATTTGGCGCTGGTTATGCTAACTTAGCTTTTGCAGACCCCCCAGCTTTTGCAGACCCCATTACCACAAAACATCTCATTTAGAAAGGCTCTGTGTGTTCAACTAGAGGAAAGTAAGCCACAATTTGCTCAAGGGAAGTATTGCCTCTGTGATCATCAGCCCCTGACAAACTATGCCACTGTCTTTCCTGCTCTTGATAGTTCGCCGATACACAAAGCCATCTGTGTGCTTTCCCCCCTTGGCTTCTGAGCAGTTGCAGCTAGGCAGTCATAAGCCAAACTGTCTGCTAAAACAGTGCTTCCCAAACACACACACACACACACACAGGCACGCAGTAGGACACTGGCAAGTACCATGCTGACTTGCCTGGAGGAGACTTGCCCCTCCCGGCATGTAAGGGAGCAAGCAGACACACACCATGTGTACTGGTTCCTGGTTCCCACATCCAGACTACAGCAGCATCTAGGAGTGTGCAATCAACCTTTATTAACATTCTCTGGGTGTCTAGTTTCACAAAACAAGAGCTTTTGGGAGTTTTGTACTATTTTTTCTAGTTTCGTTCTGACTTTTATTTGCCTTTAAACGTTGTTTCCTTCTTGTTACAATGAAACAAACTTTTTTACTTTATATGCTATAACACTGGGGTTTGTATTTAGGATGTGCCTGCCGGTGGGGAGGGTAGTAGTTCCCTGAAAAAGCAGGTAAGCAACTTACCTGCTTTTTAAGGGAACTGCTCCTCGCCCTATCAAGCTAGTTCAAAGGCCAGCAGTTCAGAGCTTCCCAGAGGAGCTTGTGCACATCCCTATTTATATGCTTGTTCTACCTGTGAACTGCTTTGGTTACATGCTACATGGAATTTCTGGGATTTGGAGGATTTGCCTTAGGCTCTAGGCCAAGGATTCTCAACCTTGGGTCCCCAGATGTTATTGGACTTCAGCTCCCATAATCCCCAGCCCCAATGGCCTTTGGTTGGGAATGATGGGAGTTGAAGTCCAACAACATCTGGGGACCCAAGGTTGAGAATCCCTGCTCTAGGCAATACCCAGGTTGCATGACTGTATTCCCTACCTTGTTGGGGAGTGGAGGTTCAGAGGAGCACAAGATGGCCAAACTGTCTGGAAACAATTGTGGGAGCAGCAGAAACTCAAAGGGAAGCAATCAGCCCATGAGCCAGGCCTACAAATGTTGTCCATGAGTACCATCTCAGAGGATGAATGTTCATAGTGATTATTTGGCAACATCTACCTTCCTGGGGATGGATAATAGATTATAGCATTGTTGTAATTAAAGCTTTCTATATCTTAAAGTAAAGTGAGCCATCGAGTCGGTGTTGACCCCTGGCAACCACAGAGCCCTGTGGTTATCTTTGGTAGAATACAGGAGGGGTTTACCATTGTCTCCTCCTGTGCAGTATGAGAAGATGCCTTTCAGCATCTTTCCTATATCGCTGCTATATAGGTGTTTCCCATAGTCTGGGAAACATACCAGCGAGGATTCAAACCAGCAACCTCTGGCTTGCTAATCAAGTCATTTCTCTGCTGCACCATTAGGTGGCTGGCTTTCTATATGTTACCACCCCTTCATTATCCCCACCCTCAAAGCGTGATATTACAGCCATTTTTGCACAGAGCACAAGATTAGGGTTAGGGTAACAATGAATAAGCTGTTGCACTCACTCTATGAAGTCAAACTGGGAGGACATTCCGGACAATTTTCATTCCCAGTCCACAGACAACACTGATTAAAATGTTATAGTCATTTTTGGTGGGTTTTAATTTTATTTTTTTTAAGCTTTCAAAACACCATTGCAAATTTGGCCACCGGCATTTCCACGGTCAGGACAATCAAAGCATGACAAGACACTGAAAGCCTTGCAATGGTCTCACCTATTTTCCATCTCAAGGGGTGCAGACTGTGTCACAATGTCATCATCCCCAGCTTGTAATGGGGTACGGACCACCCCAGCTGGCTTGTGTACTAAATCAGGGTGTATGAACAGGGTTTTCCCACTTTTGTCCCAGTGGCTAATATACTGTACAAGGGCACCCAAATGGCTTGAGCACCAGGGTGGCCAGAACCTAAGGGATCAAATGGGCCATAAGTCAGAATTTGGCTTTTAAAAAGCCAAATCTGGCCACCTAGTTGAGCACTGCCTGAGCCCCTGTGCATGTGTAGAGACCTGCAATGGGGCTGTGGTGCAGAATAGCAGTACTCGGAGGTAAGGTGTTTGTGAAAGTAGTTACACAGCACCCACTGGAAATCATACTGAGCACTGCTGCCCTTTGGCACGGCCCCACTGCAGGTGTTTACATGCACCCAGGAGTGTGGGTGGTGCTCAGGTTGCCCACATTGCATGTCAGCCAGCGAGTCTCCCAAAGCCAAGGAGAGTGGCTCTTCGTACCCTTTAAAAGCATCATTAATACAAAGCAAAAAAAAAAAAAAATCATCACCTAACAACAGGCTTCTCAGGCCAAACAAATCATGGATAAGTGCATCATATGAATCAACAGCACGTTTCAAAGGAATCCTCTCAAGAGAAACATAGGAAGCTGCCTTAGACCAAGTCAGACCCTTGGTCCATCCTGCTTTACACTGACCAACAGCAGCTCAAAGTTTCGGGCAGGAGGCTTTCCCAGCCCTACCTGGAGATGCTGCCAGGAAGGAACTGAACCTTCAGCATGCAAAGCAGATGCTCTTTCACTGAGCCCCTGGTGGCGCAGTGGTAAAACTGCCGCCCTGTAACCAGAAGGTTACAAGTTCGATCCTGACCAGGGGCTCAAGGTTGACTCAGCCTTCCATCCTTCCGAGGTCGGTAAAATGAGTACCCAGAATGTTGGGGGGCAATATGCTAAATCATTGTAAACTGCTTAGAGAGCTTCCAGCTATAGAGCGGTATATAAATGTAAGTGCTATTGCTATAGCCCCATCCCCAAAGGGGGATATCTTACAGCACTCACATGTAGTCTCCCACCCAAATACAAACCAAAGGCAGACCGTGCGTAGTAAAGAGGGCATTCTATACTTGCTACCACAAGACCTGTCTGCAATAGCAGTGCCACAAATGATGCTAGCTTTTCAAGTTTTTCCAAGACATTTCTAATTCCTTCTTCAAATTCCTCCTCAAAACCCACCTTTTCCATGAAGCCTCTGGTACAATCTCCTTCACATGCACCCTGGGAAAACATGTTCACATGTCACTACTTTAATCTCTGGTTTACAGCTGTTTCTGTCACAGCAAATACTCCCAACAGTGTAGGGTTCACAGTTTTTACTTTTGCTGGTCAATGACCGAATAAACTTATAACAATAACAGTTTTTACACAAGTGCTCTAGCGTTTAATCTCTCTCCAGCATTTGTTTCAGTTATGCAAGGGAAACTTTTGAAAGTGCAATGCAGATTATTTTGAACACATATAAATTAAGGATAATGATCTGGGGAATAATTAGAGTATGGAGAGTAAAAGAAGAAGAAGCAGTGCAACCTCTGGAGAGGAAACAGTGGCTGACATATGGCACAACATTAGGTATGCAATGAAATGTAACTGTCAGGGCATGAGCAGAGCAGACCAGGCAGGGTGTGACAGAACGCAGATCTCCATCTTAGCTCTATAATGTCTTACACATGCACTCCATTCTGAGTGCTCTGAATGGGGGACATTCCTCCCTTTTGCTAATAAATGTGGACAGTTTCTTACTTTTGTTATCAAGGGGTCAGGGCCATCAAGCTACAGGCCTAAGCCCTTTTTCACAATAGGTACCCAGTTCAAACTGGACTCACCTTTAGACACATAAGTTCAGGAGCTGGTCAGGAGAGGAGAGCTGGTCTTGTGGTAGCAAGCATGATTTGTCCCCTTAGCTAAGCAGGGTCTGCCCTGGTTGCATATGAATGGGAGACTTGATGTGTGATCACTGCAAGATATTCCCCTCAGGGGATGAAGCCGCTCTGGGAAGAGCAGAAGGTTTCAAGTTCCCTCCCTGGCTTCTCCAAGATAGGGCTGAGAGAGATTCCTGCCTGCAACCTTGGAGAAGCTGCTGCCAGTCTGTGAAGACAATACTGAGCTAGATAGACCAATGGTCTGACTCAGTATATGGCAGCTTCCTATGCTTCCTATGTTCCTAAACCTCCATTAAGGAGGAGGAACCTCCAGTTTGGTGGGAAAACCTCTCCCCTGGATTGGCCTAAGACCAGCGTTATACCAGAGAAGCTCTGACTCTTTCCATGGCATTGGATCCCAGAGCTGTCTGTCTCTGGAAGAGTTGGAAAGTCTTTCCCCACTTTATTCACTATAAAACAGGAGACAAGAACCCCACCATTTTGTCACCAGTACAGTCATGAATTGCCAGCAACCAATCGCCATGTCACCAACTGTTATTTGTGTCCAGAAAAGGAGAGGCTGCAGGGATTAATATTCCCTCAGGCAAGGACCTGCCCACTGCTAGACTCAGGTAAAACTCAGTGTTAGTTAGTTAGTTAACGTTTTTGTATTTTCTTTTGGATTCCTGTGTGCCTTTATTTACTTCCAGTTTCCTCTGTTTCCCCCAATTCCTTATTCTGTGTGCACCCCTTGTTTCTTAATAAAGTTCCTATACTTAGAAGTGGTTTCAGTCTGGTTTAACAGGTTCAGGAGGGTTACTTTCAAAATTCTTCCCCATCTGCATAATTCTTCCCCATCTGGTCATTTGCTACTGTTGAGTTGTTTACTGAAATATATCTTGCTGTCTAGAGTTGGGTTGTGTGGACTCTGGCTGCACAGTCCCTGTAAGTCCCAAGCCAAACAGTTCTAGGTTGTTGAAGCCGCATCTAAGCCTGGTCAGTGGCTTTAGATTAGTTGTCAGCTGGTGGCAGCCTACCTCGGAGGAGTGGCATGTTCCTGGACTGGGATCAGAGCAATCTGATCCCCGGACCTGAGGGTAGATCCCCAGAAAGCATAGAGTTTTGTCACACAGGGACTCTGGTGTGTTCTCCAAATGGTGACCAGGCCCATTCCTCCTTGTTGGATTCTCCTGTCTCAGCAGGGACTCTGGCGTGCACTCCGAATGACGGCCAGACCTGGGCTGGGCCTTGCGTACCGCTGCCACTCTCAGGCGGTTGGTGGGGGTACGGCTGATCGGCTCTCAAGCCACCCAGGAGGACCACCACTGCCAGGTCAAGCCCTGGAAGAAGAAGCATGGTGCCTTATGGAACTCTGGCCAGATCCAGGGCCTCCCCCTCCACCCTTGGACCCCTGAGGACATTCAGAACTTCCTTCCAACCCTTTAGCTGGGCAGAGGTGGCTGTTGCTGGTGGAGGAAGGCCCCCACAATAACATTTGCACAGTTGTGCAAGAGTGCTGTTGCACAAGCACAAACCTTGTGCAGAACTGCACAACAGGGCAGCCATATAATATTTATATACCGCTTTTAAACAAAAGTGTCCAAAGCGGTTTGGAACTGTTGCACAACTCTATTTGTGCAATTTGTGCACTTTTGCCACAGCACTCTTTTGCCACAGCACTACCACACAACTGCACAAACATTATATCCCAGTGCATGCCTAGCTTTGCGCAGTACATCAGCCAGTAAGGCGGTGGCACCTTATTGTGTGAATTTCCTTCCCTCAAATGGAATTTTCCTCCAGCCAAGATAAATAAACTACTCAATGCCCTCAACAAGAGAAAACAGAGACTTTGTTTCCAGCACTTTATTCAGGAAGGAAAAACTGACACACCCACCCCCACCATTATGTGTGGCTTAACAGATCATCCTATAGATCCTTCAAGAAATCCATATAACGTTATCCTTTCCCATTAAGGAAATGCATTTAAGTCATTCATTTGAACAGCATACAGAATGCTTTTGTTTGACAGACAAAAGAAATGCACAGCATGATAGCTCATCCTCCCTCAGATACTAAGAGCTAAAATCACACGTTTCCAGCATCTTTTGTATGCAAGTTGAAAGCCCATTGTGTTCCTTGAGAAATTCAAGCAGAGGATGGGTGACTTGATGAGTGGGGAGACTTTCAGTACAGAAGAAACCGAACGGGGTATGTGCAAATAATTTCTCAAGGCACATATTCACTGCCCTGCATCCAGCCCACAATCTCTCCTATTATAACCCAGTTGATGGAGTGTCTTCTCACACTTTGGTCCTAAGCCAAGAGATCTCTTGTCCTTGAAATCTGCCACACCTACTATATAGCTCCCTAATGCCCTTTCAGAAGAGGTGGGTATTACTAGGCTTCAAGCCTGGGAGAGGTTGCTCAGACCTCAGAGTTTGAATTGGGCCACCCAAAGCAGCCAAGAATCTTCAGCAGGGAAGACAGAAGATTCACTCTAGTGCCACTCAATGGCACTGTTTTCAAGCCAGAGTGCTGCCCTTCTAAACCTTTGCTTGTGAGATGAAGTTCTGGCAGACGATCTGGTTCTTTTGGAACAATACCTGCCTTCTCTGGGAGCTTTCCAGGGTCCTGAAGAGGAACTTTAATCAGTGCTCAGCAAGCCAGGAAGGCTCCTCCCTGAGCTTTTCCTCTCAAAGTTTTCCTGTTTCTTTCTCCAACCTCTCCCTCTGAAAAGTGAATCTTTCCACTTTATCTCAAATTAGCTCTAATTGTATAATGAGTAAAAATAACTATTTGATGGCAACCCCATAACAACCATTCTCTGGGCGGCTCACAAAGTAAGACAATTCAATAAAACATAAAATTAACACACATTTTTTTAAAAAATACAAACACATTTTAAAGCTTGTTCTTAAAACCTTTTTTAAAGGCCTGGGTGAACAAAATGTTCTCTTAGATGCCAGGTAAAGACCTAAGTGATGATACCAGGCGAGCCTCACTGGGGAGGAAGCTACTCCATAAATGGGGTGCCATCACTGAAAAGGTCCTCTCCCTAGTAGCCACCCACCTCACCTCATTTGGCAGAGGTACTGAGAACAGAGCCTCTGAAGAAGATCTCAAGGTCCAGGTAGAAATATACGGGGCAAGGTGCTCTCTCAGTTTCCCTGATCACAAGTCATTTAGAGCTTTAAATGAATAATTTGGTGTTCAAGCAGGATAGATAAAAATCAATTCTTCATTATTTTTCTAATTTAAATTGTTTTCCCCCAAGTATCAGTAAGGTCTTAAGCCAAGTTTAAAATGAAATTTCATTTAAACCTAATTTAAAAGGAAATCTGAACCTAATATAGTCAGTCAGTCAGTCTTTATTATGGTCTTTGACCAATATCAAAACACCTAAAACAAATGTAAAATTCAAACATAGCCATATTGATAACATATCTGTACACTGGAACATCGGAACTTAGAAAGCTGCCATATACTGAGTTAGATCATAGGTCCATCTAGCTCAGTCATGTATGCACAGACTGGCAGCGGCTTCTCCAAGGTTGCAGGTTGGAGTCCCTCTCAACCCTATCTTGGAGATGCCAGGGAAGGAACTTTGGACCAGAAATAATGTTTTTTAAGAACCTGGCTTGTACCCACTCCAGGAGGGAATAGTTAACATAGGGTCTCAGCTGTGCCCCATATAACGTTTGAGCCATCAACATCACCTAGAATAAGTTGTTGGCAAATGGAATAAACATCCCTCCTTGCTGCCTGTGAAAGTTGAGAGTTTGTTAATTCACTTCTATGTGCCTGAGCAGCAGCATATCTAATTTGGGCAGTCTTCCTCCCAGAATTCTGAAATATGACCCCCAAATACTTAAAACATGTAACCTGCTCTATATCTGGATTGTCAATCCTCCATTTATATATTTCTCTCCTACTGGAGAAGGCCAAGATTTTAGTTTTCTGATAATTAATGTCCAATTACTATTCCTTGCAATAAAGGACTAAGGCCTTAAGAGGCCATCCCCACTTGTGACTGGGACAAACGGACTGCATCATCTGCATATAAAAGAACAGGAAGGAACCTAATATATCCCATTGGTATCCCTTGAATTGTGTTCTGCAGTTTGCCTATATATTAGAGAGGGTACTGTTCACCATATCCCTTGTAAATAAAGAATGTCTTTATTTACTGAAGCAGGGTTTTTTGAAGACAGACTACAAAGAGAGGGGGAAACATGAATACAAATGATATCAGACTCTACAGAAATATATTCAAGAAAATATTATCCATCCAGCCGTAATAATATTTCAGAGTTTGCTCACTATGCGACCATATAATACATGTTAGATTTTAGTATCCAACTGCCTATTGTCAATCTTCCAAAAGAAAGAAAATGGGGAATGCAAAAACATCAAATCAAACAGTGAACAACAAAGCATCCAATAATCCTTTTCTTCATTCAGTCCTGCCCAAAGTATAAAATTTTGATTGTGTCTGAGAAGATTCCTAAAACAAGGCTATGTACAGTCTTCCTTTTAAAGTACAGAGAGACTGTACTTTAAAAGAACAACTATACTTGGTACAGAAAGGTTGTACATAAGAAACTGCCATATGCCAAGTCAGACCATTGGTCCATCTAGCTCAGTATTGTCTACACAGACTGGCAGTGGCTTCTCCAAGGTTGCAGGCAGGAGTCTCTCTCAGCCCTGTCTTGGGAGATGCCAGGGAGGGAACTTGGAACCTTCTTCATGCAAGCATACAGCTTTCCCAGAGTGGCTCCATCCCCTGAGGGGAATATCTTACAGTGCTGCCATGTAGCAATAGCAATAGCAATAGCACTTACATTTATATACCGCTTTATAGCTGGAGCTCTCTAAGCGGTTTACAATGATTTAGCATATTACCCCCAACATTCTGGGTACTCATTTTACCGACCTCGGGAGGATGGAAGGCTGAGTCAACCTTGAGCCCCTGGTCAGGATCGAACTTGTAACCTTCTGGTTAGGGCGGCAGTTTTACCACTGCGCCACCAGGGGCTCTGTCACCCATCCAAATGCAAACAAGGGTAGACCCTGCTTAGCAAAGGGGACAATTCATGCTTGCTACCACAAGACCAATTCACTTCCCATAGTATTATGCATGCCAAATGGCTCCATCAAAACCTAAATGATACAACCTGTAAAAATTATGGAGAATTAAGAATTAACTAAAATTATGCAAAGTGACCAAGGACCATCTTGCTCTGAGGGGAGAAGAGAAGAAAGAAGTGAGCCTAAAGAGCTCACCATATAAAGATATAAACACGTTGGGCCCATTCACATGACTGTTTGGGAGGGCAGGAAGAAAG
The DNA here is from genome assembly GCF_027244095.1 of Hemicordylus capensis. Classification (NCBI taxonomy): domain Eukaryota; kingdom Metazoa; phylum Chordata; class Lepidosauria; order Squamata; family Cordylidae; genus Hemicordylus; species Hemicordylus capensis. The sequence goes on from NC_069663.1 coordinate 13,129,514, forward strand.
CTTCATAACCTTACTTTCCCCACAGACTGAACCACTGGGCATGCCCAGTGGTTCAGCGGCAGCTAGCCCGCCTAAATACCCCTCCCCTAAAATGAGGTTGGCGGAGCGAGCACTATGCTAACCCAGTTTTGGTGATTGTATGCCACGACACATGAGCAGACCCCCAGCCAGGAGGCTACAACAAGCCTCCCGGTATCGGGAGGCCCCCAGAATTTCTGGGATTTCCGGGGGGCAGGTGGCCCCCGATCCCCACCACCCCAACTGGATCCGTGATGGAGCCAGTAATTGTGTGGGAGGCCAATCTCACCGCCCAGGAAGGGCGGCGTGCTCATGTGTGGGTAGAGCAGAGGAAGCCCACTCTCCCTGCCAAATTCTCCTCGGCTCTCCACACTGCTCTTGTGGAGAGCCTCAACAACAACAAATATTTATATACCGCTTTTCAACAAAAGTTTCCAAAGCGGTTTGCATAGATAAATAATAGAGAAATAAGATGGCTCCCTTAAGCAGTTAGCCTGAGTTAAGAGCACACTCACGCCCTTGACCTCATCTAACTGGTGGGCTCCATTGGTGGGTTTGCCACCACAGCGCCAGGATCTGTGTAGAAAAAAGGAGTTAGCAAGAACCCTTTCTTGCTAACTGGGCAAAGAGGTACATTTTTAGAGTGGTGGTTCTCTCTTTGTTTAAAGCAGGGGCATAGCAACTGGCCCTATCCATTCACAGCACAGCATCCCTCCAGTGGCTGTTGCTGGTGTCTATCTTGTGTTTCCTTTTTAGATTGTGAGCCCTTTGGGGATGGGGAGCCATTTAATTTAATTTATTTATATCTATGTAAACTGCTTTAAGCCACCTAATGGCACAGCGGGGAGATGATTTAGCAAGCCAGAGGTTGCTGGTTTGAATCCCCACTGGTGAGTTTCCCAGACTATGGGAAACACCTATATCAGACAGCAGTGATATAGGAAGATCATCTCATAATGCATGGGAGGAGGCAATGGTAAATTCCTCCTGTATTCTACCAAAGGGCTCTGTGGTCGCCAGGAGCCGATACCGCCTCAACGGCACACTTTACATGTAAATTGCTTTGGGAACTTTGGTTGAAAAGCAGTATATAAATATTCATCATATTCATACTCGTTCTCATGGACAGCCAAGCCTGCTCTTGGCTACCTTAGCTGCTCGTAAATACAGTAGTTTGTCTAATGCCATCTAGAGAGCTCACAAAAGAGGCACAAATCTAACCAGGCACTTCCTGGGTCATAATAGAAGAATATGCATTTATATTACATTACAGTGTTCAAACTGTACACAATGCCAACTTTCCAACATACTGGTTTGCTTTGTATGGTTTTGCTTCTGCTACCTACTTGTGGGGGAAGAAAAAACTATGTTAAAGATAAGTTAACGGAATGTGGCAATGGGTAGAAGTGATTCTGTAGAAGCATGGTTGTGCTTCTAAAGGGTGCTTAGACAAATTATCAGACAGGGCTATCAATGTCTACTAGTCAGGATGGCTATGAGCTTCCTCCAGGCCCAGAGACAGGATGCCATTTCAGAGAAGCAACAGCAGGAGAAGGGGCATGCCTTCATGTACTATCTGCAGCCAGGACACCTCTGATACCGTTTTCTGAGGAGGGGGTATTGAACTGGAAATGTACCCTAGGTATAGAAGTGATATATATATAGCTCTCATGGAAAAAACTTACTTACTATAGAAGAGCTACAGACAGTCAGATATATGACTCTCGCTTCATTAAGAAATTGTCACTTTTTGGAATGATAAATTTAGTGATGATGTGCATCCACATTCATAGTTTTCGATAGTATAAAATGTGAATGTACCATTGTGGGGTGGGTTTTTTGTTGTAGTAATAATTTTGGTTGGATGGATTAAGAACCCAAAGCTTTTTTCCCCAATTGATCTATGTAGTTGATAATTGGCATTTAGTTGGATTTTCTCTGTATGTTTTTTTTATAAAATTAAAAAAGAAGAGGGGGAAAAGAAAAGGACAGGTGATGGCAACCATGCCAGAGAAACTCCTGCAGTATGCAAGCAAATTAAGCAGTGACTTCTAAACTCCCAAGTCCCAGCAACACCCAAGAGGAAAAGAGTCCATGCATACCATAGAAGAAAGGTGTCCAGCCCTGGGTCCCCAGATGTTGCTGGACTACAGCCCCCATCATCCCAGCCACAATGGCCAGTGTTGGGATTTGTAGTCCAGCAACATCTGGGCACTCAAGGCTAGGAAGCCTTGCCATATTGAAGAACCAGCTCTATATTACAATTTTTGACAATATAATATGTGAAGCTGCTAGGCTAGAATGAGATGGATAGGGAACTAAAATGACTCCCTTGTCGGAGGTAAAATATCATCCACCCACATTTTAAAACCCTTTTTAAACAGCATCAACAGATGAAAATAATCTAATTGTGCACATATTCATGTTAATCTGATATACTGCAAGCAATTATCATCTTTAATGATTTGCCTCTCATGTTATTGCCTGTTGCGAATAATAAACTTAATTTATTTCCCTCCTCATCTATCTCTCCCCCTCCTCCTTGCTCCTCCATGTTCTGAATTAATGGCATGTGTCACAAGTTTTCATATACTGTGGGATTTGACAGAAACCCCTTCTAGCCAGACTCATTAAGGCCATTGGCTCATGGAGGAATAGAGAAGAGCCCGTAGGGTAGAATGGGGAATAGATTTCCGGTAGAAAAAAGCAGTGGGCTTTGGAGCTAGGAGAGTCATTTTCTGGTTACAGTTTGGGATGGGAGTGTTTTATAGAAAGAAGTACACAACACATTAATCCAAAGGTTGACTCATAATCAAAGATAACTTAAGCAAGGTCCACTCAAAGACAGTCTGCTGCCTTAGGAGGAACATAATCCTCCTTAGGCATCCAATCTCCCATTGATCCAGGAGTTAGCAAACTATGGCACAGATACCGTCTTGGGTTTGTTTTTAATAAAAGGTAGTATATAAATTTAACAATCAATCAATCAATCAATCAATCAAATACCAAAAAAGGCACAAGAAATTAGGGATGTATGGGTCAATTTGTGGCCAAATGGATTCAACTCAAATCTGAGCAATTCACATGATTCAACCTTGAATCAAATCACCCTTGAGGAAGTTTAGCAGCTTCGAGGTCAAATCGAATCACCCTCGCTTGGAGCTCGAATCAATTCAGCAATTTGAGCCTCCATTTTGTCCAGCAATCTCCATTTTGTCGCCTCCAAGCTTCTGCTATCACTGCCAGGGGTGGATTTTTATGTGTGGATTCTCAGTTGTGAAAAGACTTCTTCATAGGGATTTCCTATGAAGAAGTCATTTCACAAATGAGAATTCACAACTCATAAAAATTTCTAAATATTCACCCCTTTGCCCAATTCCTTTGGGGGTTGGGTGGCAGTTGGCACCCATGGGGCCCTGTCACCCAATCTGCTTCGGTGCCACCTAGCCCTTAATAATCAGGTGAAATAGGTTCAAGCTTGCTATAGTAAGTGACTCGCCAGCCAGAGGCAGGCAGAGGTCATCGTAGTGGCTATGATGCCCGCTGAGTCCAGGGACTGGTGACATGACCAGTGACATAGAGGTGGGGCAGTGTCACAGCCTGGCTGAATGGGGATGGGGCCAGGAACAGCCAGTACAGGTAGGAAGGGGAGCAGTAAACAATCCACAGGGGCAGCCCATTCATGCTCTCCCTGCCCCGGCCATCACACTCTGCCTGGTCTTGCCCACTGTGATGTTAACCTGCCACACAGGCTGGGGATTGGGGATCTGCAAGTGGGCGAGACAAGGCAGAATCCAGTGGCCAGGGCGGTGAGAGAAGAGTGGGAATGGGCTCATTTCCACTTCCCTGTGGCTTGTTTACCACCCCCGGCCTGCTCACCTGCAGGTCATCTGTGGCTTGTTTACCACCACACTGCCTGTAATGGCCAATATTGAGTGGGGCAGGGATGCCAGCTTCAAACTGAGTGGCACCCCTTCTCAAGCTGCCCCTGGAGACTTGGCACACTGCTTCTGAAAGGTTGCTGCCCCACCCCCCGGTCATTTCTTTCCCATTCTTTCTGACCCATTTAGAGTTGCCAGTTTCCAGGACTGACTTGGGGTCTCCAGGAATCAGTATCCGTCTCCATGCGACTATTGCTAGCAAACCTGGAGCTCTTGGTGGCTTGATATTATGAAAAATATTGGGAAAGTATTAGAGAGAAAAGATCTCTGGGAATTGCTTCTGTCTGAGTTAGAAACTCTATATCCAAAGTTCTACAGGGCCTAAGACACTGCCAGGCTGCCTCCCCATTACAGCACCAGGCAAAAATGAAACCACGAAGTCACACACAAAAATTTTAAAATCCACTGAGCATGTGCAGAGTTCTACTTTCCCTCCCTTGTTTATGTAAGGGTCACATATGCACATTGTGTATGAGGAGTATGAATTTAGTACAGGTGCTCTCAGACTGCCAACTTTTTTCCTGGCAGGGCTCCTGTGCTTTCAGCTTTCAGCAATTTCAACAAGCAGAAATTCACCAAGCAGTGTTTTCCCCCCAGCTGCAGATGCCATTGATAAGGAAAGACTCAGCATTAAAGCAGGAATATTGCCAGCAAAAGTTGGCAAGCCTAGGTGTTTCTCATGCATTTCTTTTGCATTTTGAAACTGCAAATCTATTCTTCTCATACTTCCGTAGAAAGTACTCCTCTTCACATCCCTCTCCTGGAAATAGAAGCAATTGCTTGCTAATATTTAATAAGATGTTTCCCTTTCTCCAATTAAGTAGCAATTATTTCACCCCCAGCTTTGTACGCACATATATATCTTGCCTTTTCTTATAGCAGCCTGTGATGTCGTCATGCTTGGTACCAAGACAATGAAGTTAATTTATCAACCACGTTAATTTTAACTTCACATTGTTATTTTCGATTTTTCACAAGAAAAGTTTGTGAACTTTTCTTTAATAAAATTGAATGAACACACTTTTAGGTTTTTTTAATGGTCGATCCCCCCCCACCCAGAAGGATGCAGTTACTCAAAAAGAATAGTATAACTCTATGGCTGATTAACAGAACAGAAATATAATGAGCAAGAGACTTCAACTTCCATCTTTTTCAGCTGTTCTGATGCTAAAGAAAAGGTACCTACAGGTACATTGTACACTGCTACAGATCTGTACACAGCTGTTCATTCAGACGTTATTCTGTTGGAGATGGAGTTCCAGTGCATCAACCTTTCGCACCAACTATCCTAATTTCGCACCTAACTATCCGAGCGGAGGAGAGCTGGTCTTATGGTAGCAAGCATGACTTGTCCCCATAGCTAAGCAGGGTCTGCCCTGGTTGCATCTGAATGGGAGACTTGATGTGTGAGCACTGCAAGATATTCCCCTCAGGGGATGAAGCCGCTCTGGGAAGAGCAGAAGGTTTCAAGTTCCCTCCCTGGCTTCTCCAAGATAGGGCTGAGAGAGATTCCTGCCTGCAACCTTGGAGAAGCTGCTGCCAGTCTGTGAAGACAATACTGAGCTAGATAGACCAATGGTCTGACTCAGTATATGGCAGTTTCCTATGTTCCTATGTTCCTATGACCACTAGAGGCATTGGGAGTAGAGACAGTGAGTAAGGGTCTCCCTATCTGTCCCTATAACCCTACAGGTTATACCCTGCAGGGAAGAGCTGCTCCTGGGCTGCGTTGCGAAGGCAGCGCCAGTCTTTTAGCTCCTGAAGGGGCCACGCGGCCCCTTCAGGAGCTAGTTAGGCTGGCGCTGCATTTGCAGCACGCAGCCAGGAGCAACTCTTTCCGGGGAAGAGCCGCTCCTGGCTGGCACTGTGAACACAGCACCAGCCTTTGTTTAGCTCCCGAAGGGGCCGCACGGCCCCCACTTGGGAGCTAAACTAGCCTCCGTGCGTCTGATGTCAGACGCGGGGTGGGCGTGTCGGGGCAGCTCTCGCGGCCCCTGATTGGTCAGCGGCCCAGGTTCTTTGAACCCAGGCCACACAGCCCCGTTTAGGAGATCAATCGGCCCACGCGGCATCGGCAGTGCGGCTGGACAGCTCTCCCTGCCTCTAAGGCAGGGAGAGTCACTCCAGCCCAGGCTGCCCAACGCAGTGAGGACTAATCTCCCTTCCAAACGGAGCCGCACGGCCCCGTTTGGGAGAGAGACCACGTCCCCCATGTCTGAAGTCAGATGCAGGGGCGTGGCTAGCCAAGCCCCTGCATCTGATGTCAGACACGGGAGGGGCAGGGGCAGGGGGCCCTACACTGTTGGGTCAGACTCATTATATGGCAGCTTCCTATTATTATATCATCCTATATATACTATAGACCACCCTTCCTCATACAGACATAGAAAGCTGCCTTCTACTGGTCCATCATCTACTCCAGAATGTCTGGCAGCAGCTCTCCACGGTTTTAGACAGGTGTCTCTCCCAGCCCTACCTGGAGATGCTGCCAGAGATTGAACTGAACCCGAGACCTTCTGCATGCAAAACAGATGCTCTACCACTGAGCTACAGCCCCAGCCTCAAAGGGGAATATCTCACAGTAAACAAGGCTCACATGTAGTCACCCATCCAAATGCAAACCAGGGCAGACCCTGCTTGGCAAAGGGGACCATGCGTGCACATTACAATAGCCACAAAGGGAGGAGAGCTTTACAGTTTTGCATTTGGATGGGAGACTATACATGAATGATGTCTCCCCTTAAGGGATGGGTCCAGAGGCACTGTTACCCCTGGACATCCAAACCAAAGTCCAGGGCCTCCACAGCCCCTAAAGGTAAAGTATGCTGCCAAGCTGATTTTGACTCCCTGCACCCACAGAGCCCTTTGGTTTTCTTTGGTAGAAAACAGGAGGGGTTTGCCATTGCCTCCTCCCGCGCAATATGAGATGATGCCTTTCAGCATCTTCCTATATTGCTGCTGCCCGATATAGTACCAGTGGGGATTCAAACCAGCAACCTTCTGCTTGTTAGTCAAGCATTTCCCTGTTGTGCTGGGGGCCCCCAAATCCTCTTTAGTCTGTGGTGTGGTTGCCCAGCTGAGCATGATGCTTAATTTGCAGCAGGGGGCAGCCCTCCAAAGACCTTTAGGTCCAGGCTCCAAAATTACCTAGGTGCACCTCTGGATGGGCCATAGCTTAGTGGAAGAGCATCTGCATGCAGAAGGATCCAAGTTTATTCCTTGGCATCTCCAGGTAGGGCTGAGAAACCTTGGAGAGCCACTGCCAGGCAGTGTGGACAATACTGAGTTAGATGGATTAATGGTCTGACAATATAAGGCAGCTTCCTATATTCCTACGACCAACTCTAATGTCACCCCTGATCAGTGAACAAAAAATTAAAAACAAACCAATTAAAACAAGAAAATAATTAAAAATGCAATTGAAAACCAAACACACACAAGCTACAAGACCAGCTTAGAGGAAATCAAAGGGCAGCCAGCCGCTCGCTGAATGAAAAGGGAAGCTTCAATTGCATTAGTAATGAAATGTTTTGCTTCTCAGTCAAGCACATACAATGTTATTACATTTTAGCTTCTCCGTCAACCTAGTATTCAGTCAAGGATTAAGTGTGCTATTAACAGCGACGTGTTGAGAGCATTGAAGGAAATCTGTTTTCCTGGTCCTCATTTCAGTCCTAAAGCAATGGATCTCCATCAGAGATTTGTCTGCCAGTTCTAGTAGGTTTTACTTGCTTATCCATACAGTTTATGTAAAGGCCCTGCATGCTTTTAAACGCATAGCAAAATATGTATTCAGACAAAAGGATGTAAGTACAGAGGTCTGTAAGTGCTCGAGGCAGCTAACAAAATGCAGTGTGTCATGTTCTCGCTGTATCTCTTTCGGTGCAAAATCTGACTTATAGAATCAGACTTGGAGAAGGTCTTAGAGATCATTTAGTCCAACCGCTAGTTCAGTTGAGAGGATAAAATCTTGTAGTAGCAGACATGAATTGTCCCCTTTGCTAAGCAGGGTCTGCCCCTGGTTGAATTTGAACTGGAGACTACCTGTGAGCACTGCCATTGCTCTCCCCTAGGGATAGGGCTGCTATCCCTAAGACGTGCCTGCAGAAGGTTCTCTCCAAGACAGGGCATCTCCAAGACAGGGCTGGGAGAGACTCCTGCCTGTAATGTTGGAGAAGCCACTGCCAGTGTGCAGACAATAGTGCGTTAGATGGACCAATGGTCTGACTCAGTATATGGCAGCTTCAGTGGAGGAAATCCAAAGCTAAAGCATCCCCAACAGATAATTAACAGCAGCTGTCCAGCCTTTGCTTAGAGATCTTTAGGGAGAGGGAACCCAGATCTGTGGCTACTGTATGTCCTCATTTCCCCTGGATATGCATGGAAAAGAGTGGAAAGACTTTGAATGAATGCATTTCTTTATTAGGGCAGGAGGCCAGCAAAAAGGAACACAATAATAAGTGATAAATCAAAACTAAACAGAACTAATCAAACTGCTGTCATAGACCGCTGCAATCCGAAGGCTAAAAAGCAAAAAACTTAGTAACGTTTTAAGTGACCCGCTACCTTCAGTCTACTAACTGAAGACTGAAGTCTGATCATGGCGCTGTTGTTTGTTAAATCCCAACTTGCAAGCAGCAGCTGTGCTTCTGTCCCCTTTAAATTGCTGCGCTGATGAGATGCTGTTCTCAGCAGCCAGGGCCATTTGCATGGACAGCAACAGCATGTTGGCCATGCAAATGGTGCAGGTGTGTGCATCAACACCATTTGCATGCCGACACCAAATGAGGGCTGCTGGGAGCAGCATCCCATGGGCACAGCAGTTTAAAGAGGACAGTAGTGCAGCTGCTGCTTGCAAGTTGGATTTAACAGATGACAGCACTGTGGTGGGGTGGCGTGGGGCAGCAGAGGCTCACCAGAGGAGCAAGTACAACCTGCCTGCCTCCTTTTAAAAGGAACCCCTCCCCCCATGCCAAAATGGTTTGGCTGCAGGAGGCCAAATCATTTCAATGTCTCTCCAAAGAGGCGCCAAAGTGATTTGAGCACATCCCTACCTAAAAGCAATGTTACATAAAAACCAGAGTGACCCAGAAATTCCAGTGAAAGGGGCAAAATCAATGTGTGTGGCATATCAGAATAAAATCTTCAGTATAAAGGCAGTGTAATTGAATCAATTTCTTCCACGCCACAAGGAGCTAGTGTGGTGTAGTGGTTAGAGTGCTGGACTAGGACCGGGGAGACCCGAATTCAAATCCCCATTCAGTCATGAGACTAGATAGTGTGTGAAGATAGTGGGGGGGGGAGAGAGGAGGATGGAAGCTATTTGCTTAATCAAAAACAGAAAATAAATGATTTGCTAGAGTATTTGGGACTTACAGAGGCCAAAGAAAATGAGTACACCTATGCAAACAGGTTACCTAAAACAGGAGTAGAGTGGCCTTCTGCCAGACAATAGTGAGTACAGGACAGTGATTAAAAAACTTTTATATGTAGCTATGATAACAAGACTGGATATAGATGCATCAGTGGGAATCTTGAGTAGGAAAGTAAGCACACCCAGCAAAGATGACTTGACTGTGGAAAAGAGGTGCCTAAGGTATCAAAGAGGTACCTAAAAGAGACTAGGCAGGTACCTTAAATCCATCGAAAATTAAAGTTGCCTGCTAGTAGTGGACCCAAATTAGTAGGTTATATGTATGCAGGATCAAGTAGGCTGGAAGTCAACCAGTGGTTATATATATATTTTTATGGTGGTGGAGTAGTCAGTTAACGAAGCTGCAAGTAAGCAATAGTTGCTCTCTCATCTACTGAGGCAGAATATGTATCTGCCACTCAAACATGTCAAGAGGTGGCGTGGCTGCACAATCTAATGTCAGATTTCAACACAGGCAAACCAAAACCCACTGAGATGTTCAAGGATAATCAAAGCTGCATCCAGAGCTCACAAATGAAGAAAAATAAATCTAGAACAAAACACATTGAAACAAAATATCATTATGTGTGGGATGCACAAGAAAAGGGACTTGTAAAATTGATGTATTGTCCAAGTGAACAAATGGTAGCAGATGTGCTAACTAAGCTGTTGCCCAGGAATTGTTTCCAAATCTTGAGAGAGAAGTTGGGACTTATAGACAGCAGCATGAGTTGATGAGGAGTGTTGGAGCTAGGACCCTGGCAGCATTAGCTCTCAGCTGCAATGTCTCATAGTGACCACTAGCGGGGAGGGTCATGGATAAAAATACTGGGCTCCTCCCCTCTTTGTTCTTCCAGTGTTAGTCTCCATTTTGTCTCTCCAGAGATGGCTGTTTGTTTTGGTCCCTCTCTTCAGCCATGAGCTACAGCTAAAATTCAGCTGCAAGCTTTTTCACATTCGTTTGAAACCTTTTCTTTAAATAAATCCTCGTAGTTCTTTGCTGCTTTCTCACCAAACTGTTTTGCTTTGCTATTTGGGGACTGAACTGCCATTCTTCCCCTACAGTTACCAGCATATGCCCCATTGCTTTAAGGCCATTTATCATGAGAAATGGATGAAATCATAGAATTGTGTGGCTGTTTCAGGCTGCTGGGACATATTCATTCTTCGTATAGGGGGAGATAAGAAGCCCTTTCAGAGCTTCTGGCTCAGAAGGGCAGTCCTCTCGAGGTACAAAGCACACAGCAAGCTTTTCCCAGAGGCTATTATCAGCAAGCCTCTGCCTGCTCTGACATTAGCCCTATGGCCACTTCCTATTTTCTTCCTTCTAGAGGACTGCGGCCAAGAGCTTAATGTGGCCAATCAACATTTGCAGGCATGACCCTTGGGCCTGCCACCTGCAGCACAGCAGGAGGGGCAATTTACAGCCATTTGAGACACATATTGGACAATTCGGGAGGGCAAGCAAGAACAGCTACTCAGGTTATGAATCTGGACTGGCTGGAAGCCTGCTCTGGCTTCCTTTACTGATTACTCTCTCAGCAGGAGAACTGCTTACAACCCATCACCTTCCATAGCCTCATTTTCAGAACTATTTTACACATTACATAGCGAGGAAGCCCAGGCTGGGTTAAGCTGCGCATGAGAACCACTGGGATTGAGCCCAATCCCAGCAGAGCAGCGCTGCCTAGCCCAGCTTTTCAACCCAGCTCTTGGCTGGGGTTAAAGGCTCACGTGCTACAGGATCGTGTGTTTGCTGGAGCTACATTCAGCCCCAGCGGAGACAGAGATGGGCACTTTGAGCACCCATCTCTTGGGGGAATCTCCCAATGTACCACAAATGTCAAGCAGTGCATTGTGGGATATCCGGAGGCTGGGATGATGTGGATCCATGCTCCTAGCAACATTCAAGCAGTCATCCAGGGTGAAGGGGAGTCAAACAAGCCTTCGCCCCTGCCCCACCCACCCAGTCATGTGAATGGCCCCAGTGGCAGTTATGGGGGTACAAGGGATAGGGCTATAGCTCAGTGGCAGAGCATCTGCTTTGCATGCAAATGGTCCCAGGTTCAATCCCTGGCAGCAGGCCTGGGAAAGATTCCTGTCCGGAACCTGGAGAGCTCCTACCAGTCAGTGTAAACAATACTGAGCTACATAAACCAATGGTCTGGCTCATTAGAAGGCAGCTGCCTATATGGGATGGGTCTGTAGCTCAGTGGTAGAGTGACTGCTTTGAATGCAGAAGGTCCTAGGTTCAATCCAATCCCTGCATCTCCAAGACACCCCCGTGAAACCAACTGCCAGTCACTGTAAACAATACTGAGCTAGATAGTCTGACCTGGCACTTTCCTATGGGCTGTGGCTCTGTTGAGGAGCATCTGCTTGCATGCAGAAGGTCCCAGGGCCAATCCCTGGCAACATCTCCAGGAAGGGCTGGGGGAAACACCTGCCTGCTGGAACCTTGGTCAGCTGCTGCCAGTCAGTGTAGACAAAACTGAGCTAGATGGATCAACGGTCTGACTCAGTATAAGAGGCAGTTTCCTATGTTCTTACACACAGAGGAGAGCTGGTCTTGTGGGAGCAAGCATGACTGGTCCCCATAGCTAAGCAGGGTCTGCCCTGGTTGCATATGAATGGGAGACTTGATGTGTGAGCACTGCAAGATATTCCCCTCAGGGGATGAAGAAGGGAAGAGCTCTGGGAAGAGCAGAAGGTTTCAAGTCCCCTCCCTGGCTTCTCCAAGATAGGGCTGAGAGAGATTCCTGCCTGCAACCTGGGAGAAGCCGCTGCCAGTCTGGGTAGACAATACTGAGCTAGACAGACCAATGGTCTGACTCAGTATATGGCAGTTTCCTATGTTTCCTATGTTACCAAAGGCCACAGGCAGTCCTGGGTCTCAGATTAGTGTACCTGTACTATAAATGTGTTTTCAAACATAAAGACTCTTCACACAGTGAAAGGATAGAAGGGGAAAGCAGGATCATACCTACTCTCCCTGCACCCAACTTTCATCATATTGGCCACTGTGGTTGGGGATGATGGGAGTTGTAATCCAAAAAAACAGCTAGCAGGCCGAAGTTGTGCATCCCTGATGTAGGCAATACTGAGTTAGATGGACTGACTCATTATGAGGCAGCTTCCTATGTTCCATGCTATGAAAGTGAAAGCAATAATTAGATCAGGCAGGTAACCTTGGCACTGTTGTGGAACTACAACTGTGATCATCCCCAACCACAATAAACTGAACTAGATGATGGCGCATTGAACATCTAGTTTGTCCCTTAGTTCAGGATTTCTGGTAAACAGCTGGAGTAACAACACCCCAGTATGCCTCGGACATACCTGCTCTTGCTATGTAACATTTTAGAAGTTTTGGACCTAGGTGGATCATCTATATATTTAATTCTCCTGGGTGTGTTTTGGGATGTGCCCAGCTGATTGGCTGGGCGGTGGAGGCACCTGATTGGCTGAGGCGCGCCCAGGAGGCCAGAGGCGGCGGCGGAGGCGGCAGTTGGCCCAGTGGTGGAGGCGGCCAGAGACTGGGCCAGAGGTAACCGCCAGCCCCAAAGAGCACACAGATGCTCTGTGCGGGGTCGGCTAGTAGTTCTGAATTTGTCTTAAGAGCACTAGATGCTGCTGCAGAAGCAGCTAAGCCAGTTCTGGGACCAAATCCAGTTTATCAGCCCATGAAAATAGATGCTCCAATAACCCCAGGTGCTCTTTTGCCTGGCAGCCTTGTGGCCTTCCCAAAGTCCCATAGAAAACCGAGTACCTGAATCCAAGACTAGTTTTTCCCCCCCAAGAGCTTTGATATTAGAAACTGGGTGGTCATCTTAAATTCAGAGTCCTGATCCTTTCGGGTAAATAGAGGTATAACCTACATTTAACCTCTATTTTCAAAAAGGGTCGTCTTAAATCTATTCACATGAATACCGTATCTCTCTGTAATTAGGAAGCTTCTGCAGTCTATTACTATTTATGCGAAGGAGATGTGGGATATGACCATAGATGCTTGAGATTGCACCATCAGGAAAGAAAAGAAGAAGAGAACATCACCATAGTTAGACCATCTTGCACAATTCACATCTCTTGCTTTCCTGCAGGGATGCTAATTGGCAGTGTGTTTGCCTTTGGAAGTTTCTCAAAAGGCATCCCGCAGTGTCACTCGATTGTAAATGAGTCGACTCTTTGCAGATAACCAAGAGGCTTTGAGAAACAAAGGACAATTATGGGCAAAATGATATGTTGCAAGACAAATATGGGGTTCCCACTCCTGTCTTTCCCTCCTATCGTAATGCTAATGGACATGTCTGCAGGGAGAAACAGTGAGCAGGAGGCAGTGCTTAAGCTTGCTTGGGACTTGAAATAAACCAGGATAGGGGGAAAGTCTGGGAGGAGAACTAGTTTTGTGGTTGTGTTGCAAGCATGATTTGTCTCCTTTACTAAGCAAGGTCTCCCTTGGTTTGCATTTGGATGGGAGGCTACAACCAAGCTCTGTAAGATATGGGGCCATAGCTCAGTGGAAGAGCATCTGTATGCTTGCACAGAAGGTCCCAGGTTCACTCCCTGGACCTGGAAGCAGCTCCGGGAGCTTTCCCAGACAGCAGGCTTGACCATGGGGTTAAGAGGGGGTGAAGTACTACGGATTATGGATCTTTCCAATTTGCTTTTAAAAGCTACGCAAACAGTGGGATTTTTTTAAACCTTGGGCAATGAGCAATGAAAAACCCAAATTATGTATGAAGTGCTCCCTGATAGCTCACAGGGACTTCAACTTAAAGCGGGATGACATTTGAATGCACACTTACCCTTCTCATTAAGCAAAGTAAAATCGCTGTCTGGGAAGAACTCTCAAGGAAGTTATTTGCACATGACTTCATGCTGCGGGGTAAATCTTGAGCAAAGCCACTTCGAATCACACTCGAGGCATTGAGGGAAGCAGCCCCTCCCCTCTGCTCTCAGGTTTTGTTTTGATGCAAGTTCACATGGCACGCCTACGGATTCTACGCCAGTGCCTCTCCCTATTTGCTCCAGCGTTTTCAGAAAAAGTAGCTTAAAAACAGCATTTTAAAAGCCAGAAATAACTCAAGATAAGTAAGAATTCATAAGACAAAGCCCAATTTGTGTTCAGTGCTTTCTTTTCTTTTCTTAAAGAGGGAGAGGGCCTTTAAAAAAAAAAAAGGCCACACACTTAGAAATCGGCTCAGATAAGGGAGAGATTGGTTTTATGACTGGCACAAAAGCCACCCAGTCAGGGCTGCGCACAGCACTGCTCTGAGAAGGTAGGGAAGATAGCTTTGTGATTGGATAGCTCTTGTGTCAATTATGGTTGCGTGCAAATCCCACCTCTGCTTGAAACCAGAAAAGCAGGGCTGCGCTGTACCCAATCTGGGTGGAAGACCACACATGAGGAGCAAATGTGAGCACACTTCCATAGTGGGCCTGGCAAAATTGTGTACATCTGCACTTGTTCAGTGGTGTAGTCAGACAGACTAGATGTATCATTAAAGAGCAAGAATTACGGTAAATAATAGTGCATCAGGATGAGAAAAGATTACTTGAAAAATAAAAATAAAGTGGGGAAGGAGGTTACAAATATGAACCACACAAAGGTCTGACTGAGCCACAAGAGTGCCCCCTTGCCACTCCCCACTGCAAGGCACGCTTCCCTGTGCTGGCTACACTCTTACCTGTATCTGCAAACCAACACATGGGACCCTGCCAATGCCAATGCCAGGAATGAGCAGCCCTGGGAATGAGCAACCAATCGTGCTCTCTCAGCTGGCGATGGCGGGCACTTAGCCAGCAAGCATAAGTGCTTTCTTTATTGGCAGAGTGCTTCTATCCTCTCATGCAAGGGAGAGAAAGGAAGCACCCACCCAGCCAGCCAGCCAAGAAAGCACTCGCCCTCACCAGCAGGGCGAGTGTGACTAGCTGTGCGTTTGTGCCCCACACTGGCTGTGCCCCCTACGTTGCTGTGCTGACACAAGCAGAAAGGGTGTGGCCAGTATAGGATATCACGCCTGGCAGTGGGGGTGCGCATGGCAGGGAGGAGAGCTGGTCTTGTGGTAGCAAGCATGAATTGTCCCCTTTGCTAAGTAGGGTCCACCCTGGTTTGCATTTGCATTTGCATTTGAATGGGAAACACAAGAGCGCTGTAAGATAGTCCACTTAGGGGATGGGGCCACTCTAGGAAGACCTTCGGCATGCTTACATGCAGAAGTTTCCGAGTTACTTCCCTGGAATCCCTGGAGATAAGGCTGAGAGAGATTCCCTGGAGATAAGGCTGGAGATAAGGCTGAGAGAGATTCCTGCCTGCAACCTTGGAGAAGCTGCTGCCAGTCTGTGTAGACAATACTGAGCTAGATGGACCTATGGTCTGACTAAGTATATGGCAGCTTCCTATGCTCCCTCACAAAAACCTATCCCAAGACTACTGCCAACCTCTGCACCCACTTGTCTGTTGCAGGTTTGTCTGGAATGTACAGGCAAAAGAATCAGTTGAAAGCTCTGACTCTTGCCAACAGCCAGCTATTCGGCCCCCTTTCTTTTCATCCTCTTTCCCTCTCTTTCCTTCCAAGGCCTCCAGCAGAGCAAATCGGCAGTCTTAATTAGAGTGTAGCAAAGGTCAGGATTGCAATGAGGAATACCAAATGGAGGATAATTAGATCAGTGAGACCTTAAGGTCTAGGAATAGCCATCTCCACCATCACATAAATATCTAAGAGGCAGATGTGGACGGTGGTCGAAAGTCGATACAGGACGCTAAGTTCCAGTCTGTGAAGACAATACTGAGCTAGATAGACCAATGGTCTGACTCAGTATATGGCAGCTTCCTATGTACCTATGTTAAATTCGCTCCAAACTATTGCTTGTTGGATTTCTAGCACTTTCTGTGCCGCTGGATGAGATGCCAACCTGTCAATCTCTCCATATGCCAGAAAATGTAGGGAAATGTTTGCCATGGAAAGAGACATTAATCATTCCTTTTAGTTAGCCTGTTGTACAGGAAACATGACATTTAATTGGATCAAATTCCTATTCCGACTGAAGTATCAAAGAGAAACAATTAATTCCAGCTCATTAGAAACTTGCAGTGTCTCAGCTGTGGTCTGCCTGTTCTTAATTATTTTGGGGGTGGATTTCTTAATGAACCTGAGGGAAGGAGGAGAAAAATAAAGCATGTTTCAAAACAGAAAAATTAAGTATTTAGTGGTTGATGTGATGCTGGTGAAAGGAAGCAAACTTGGGGAAAATAAGGCCTAAGGTTATAGCATTATAAATATTTAGTTTGTCCAGTTAAGAGGTTGCCTCAGTTGGTTTCTGAGTCTACATCTTTGTAAGATTGATGATTGCGTTCTCCTAACCTTAGGCCTGTTCTCCTAACCTTAAGCATGAATTGTTACAACTGAACAAAACCCAGACAAATGTTCCTGGGCACCTGAGAGAGGGGGCCCCACCAGTCAGGTGACTGATTGCTCTTCACTCTCCCCCCAGCCATGCTTCTCTGAAGAGGGGGTCCACCTTCACTTTTTGCCCCAGGGTGTACTCCAACTCAGAAATAAATAATCCAATTAAGTGGATGCAATGTTTTAGGTAAGAATCACATTAACAGGATTACAAACCATCTGACCTTTGCTGGATCCAGAAGATGTAGTGAAAACATCCCACTATAACATTCCCAGAGAGAAAAAGGTACTTAAACTTCAAACACACTCAGTTTCGTAAATGATATAGATAGGAGTGGGGAGAGAGAAATTTTTCTACCTCTCTCACACTAGACCAGAGGTCATTCCATCCGACTGAAAGGGTCAGGAAATTTAGGACCAACAAGAGGAAGTACTTTTTCACATAGTGCATAATTAGAAATGGAAGTTTGGGGAGGCATACAAATTTGACCTATAAAATTAAAAAATAATAATAATCTAGGGAATTCTCTGCCATGGGATGTGGTGATGACCACCAGCTTGGATGGCTTTAAAAAGGGCTTAGACAAATTCATGAAGGATAAATTCATCAATGGCTACTCTGGTGGCTATGGGCTAGTCTGGTGGCTATGGGCCACCTCCAGCCTCAGAAGCACAATGCATCTCAATACCAGTTGCAGGGGAGCAACAGCAGGAGAATGGGCATGTCCTCCCCTCTTGCCTGTGGGCTCCCCAGAGGCATCTGGTAGGCCACTGTGTGAAACAGGATGCTGGACTAGATAGGCCTTGGGCCTGATCCAGCAGGGCTGTTCTATGTAAGTCAAACAAATACAAGAGCACCTTCTTATACTATATAATAATAATCCAATGCAAAAACTTGTGTAATACTCACTCTCTTTTACAACCACTTCTAGATGTTCTCTCAAACAAGCAAGTTCTCACACACCAACCTCCTCAAGCACAGCTTATATGCAAACCAGTGGTAATTGAAACATTGAAAATGTGCTATCAATGATAGGTGCTGATCCCAAAAACATGTAGAACAATACCAAAAATACTTAAAAGAATAGTTTTATAATGCTAGACATATGCCAGAAACCTGGGTAATTTCCACGGAAATGATAAACCATTTTTCAACAAGTTCATACAGGACTTGTGGGATGGGGCGATGGGGGCAGAAAACCAGAGCTCCTTCCAGCACACGCAAAGAGAAAAGCCCTAAATGGGCTGCCTGCAGACGGGGCCATTCAGTCATTCTAGTATGATTGATATCAGAACAAAATGATCCTTCAAATTAGATGTTCTACGATAGCCTATACCTAGAAGATCTTCTACTATATGCCAATGTCTCTTAATGATCTGTTTTATCAGACTAGCTAAGGGGCTACTACGGATATTTATAGCTCTTCAACCAAAGTTCTATGAGATGGTCCCCTGTCCCCAAAGGGCTCACAATATAAAAAGAAACATAAGGCAGATACCAGCAACAACCACAGGGGGGATGCTGTGCTGGGGTTGGATAGGGCCAGTTGCTCTCCTCCTGCTAAATATGAGAGAATCTCTAATTTAAAAGGTGCCTTTGCTCCTTTTAGTTAGCGAGGGGGTGGGGGAGATGCCATGAAGGCCACCTGGTCTCGGCTTATCCAGGTGGTCAGAGCAAAGGACTCAACCATGTTCTGGCGTATCAATTGACTGGTGGTCAATTCCACCAGTAACGGTTTGGCGCATTTAGATACCTATATCTTACCAGGGATCTGGGAAAAACACTTCCAGAATCTGTATGAAAACCCCACCGACGTATGCAGTCCCCCCCCCCTCAGAGAGATAGGGGACCTGCTCATGTGGCCACCTGTGTCTACTGCTGAGATTGAGTGTCTTATCACCCAACTGAGAGAAGGCCCCAGGGGAGGACCTTATCCCGCAAAAATTTATAAAAAACAGAGTGGTGGGCACCAATCCTAGCCTCGTTTTTCACCTTCATTGACCCACATGGTTGTATTCCCAAGGACTGGGGGCTGGCGAACATAGTCCCCTTATTCAAAGAGGGCAGAAAGGATAACTCCACAATCTACAGACCCATTAGTTTGCTCAACACTGACAGCAAGCTTTATGCAAGACATCTGCAATGGAAACAGTATTTAATTAAAAGCCTGGGTGAACAGATGTGCCTTTAAAGATGTGTTTAAAGTTGTCGGAGATGGGCTTTTATTTCAGAAGGCAGCGCATTCTAGGGATGTGCCCAAAACGTTTCGGAGGCCATTATGAAGGCCTCCAAAACGTTTCGGCACTGGGGGCGTTTCGGCGTTTCGGTGCCGACGGGGGGTAGCGCTTTAAGGGTGGGGGAGGGTGTACTCACCCCTCCCACCGCATTTCCCCCGCCGGCGCATTCCTCCCTGCCTCCCCGTTTCCCCCGTCAGCCGGAAGTGGCCGGAAGTTGCGAGCGTGCATGCGCCCGTACTCCATGCTGGCTCCAACACCAAATATCCTAGCATAATTCAAAGAAACAGAAAATGCAAAACTATTTTGTGGGAAAGATATCAGCTCCGACTGATATCAGCAGAGCTCGCATTTACATTGTGTCCTTGGGGAGCAATTAAATAACCAGCCAATGATATAATTCCAATGGTTTTCTAGAGATCAATCCTTTTTATGGACGTGTTTCCATTATCTCCTATCAAGCTTGCAAAATCATTTTAATAGAGCAGCTCTATTATCCATCGTGCCTCCAGTCCAGGCTTGGGTTGCCGCTCTTCCTCAATTAGTCATGTACATGTATGAAACGGACTCTTTCCTAAATAATCAGAATGAATAAGGCAGCATCTAGATGCTTTATTCATTCTGATGTGGGCATAAAGGATTTATTAAGTGTCTTATGTGTTAGAGATAAAACTAGGCTGAAACTGCCATCAGAGGCTCCACAAGGGCATGGCTGCATTCCATTCTCAGCAAGTTTCTATCAAAAGACCATCAATAGAGAATTTTATTTTGAGGGAAGAAACTCCATCTGAAATGGCAACAGGCAGGGGGAGAAGAGGAACAAGAGAGACATCCACATCCTGACCTGATTCTAAATCTGCCGGTGCTGTAGACGGATAAAAGTGTGAAACTTTGTCATCTACTGTCTTGTTGAGTGGAGTCAATTTATCACTACAGATAAATTGTCACAATGGAAGGACAGGTAAGAAGGTAACATGCTTGAATGAATCACAGCTAAGTTCTGGTTTATCTGCTTCAAATGTAATGCATTCAAACAAGAGACCAGATACCAAAGAGTCCAATGGTTATGTCAACCCAACAGGTGAACTTACAACCTCCTAAAGGTCTCTAAGATCTGGTTGTGTGTAGCTATTATGTGGTGCCCTTTTCTCCTCCTGTAGCAATTTTGCATTGCTTCACAGACTCTGATCTTCCTTCCTTTGTGCTTCTGAACCACTCACTACCCTCCTGTGTTAGACCAGGGAGGGTCCATCGCTCAGAGGTACAGCCATGCATTGTATCCAGATAGTGCCAGGTTCATATCCTGCCATCGCCAGGAAACAGGACCTCAGACAGCAAGTCCAGGAACATTTAAAAAAAAAAAAAAGCCCTGCAGGATCAAGCCCAAGGCCTATTCCAGCATCCTGTTTCACACAGTGGCCCACCAGATGCCTCTGGAAAGCAGACAAGCAAGAGGTGAAGGCATGCCCTCTCTCTTGCTGTTGCTCTCCTGCAACTGGTATTTAGAGGCATCTTGCCTCTGAGGCTGGAGGTGGCCTATTGCCATCAGACGAGTAGCCATTGATGAATTTGTCCTTCATGAATTTGTCTAAACCCCTTTTAAAGCCATCCATGCTGGTGGCCATCACCACATCCCATGGCAGAGAATTCCATAGATTAATTATGTGCTGTTTGAAAAAGTACTTCCTTTTGTCAGTCCTAAATTTCCTGGAGAGCCACCTAATGGCACAGAGGGGAAATGACTTGACTAGCAAGCCAGAGGTTGCTGGTTCAAATCCCCACTGGTATATTTTCCATACTATGGGAAACACATAGTCCGAGTTCCTATATAGGGCAGCAGCAATATAGAAAGATGCTGAAAGGCATCATCTCATACTGCACAGGAGATGGCAATGGTAAACCCCTCCTGTATTCTACCAAAGACAACCACAGGGCTCTGTGGTCGCCAGGAGTCGACAGTGACTCAACGGCACAGCTTTACCTTTACATTTCCTGGCCTTCAGTTTTATGGGATGACCCCTGGTTCTAGTGTTGTGAGAGAGGGAGAAAAAATTATCTCTGTTCACTCTCTCCACTCCTTGTATAATTTTATACACCTCGATCATGTTTCCCCATAGTTGCCTCTTTAGATCTTGAAGTGTCACTGCCAGTCAGTGTAGACAATGCTAGTTGGTCAAAAGGTCTGACAAAGCAGGCCCATCCTTTGGGTGGGGCGACCGGGGCAATCACTTCCAGCCCTGTGGCCAGACCCAAACACCCGCACTTTCCCTGTCAGCTGCTGTTCCTCGCCCTCTCTCCCCATCTATGTGCTCATCCCCTCTCTCCCCTAAACAGACACACCACTAAGGAGATTGATCACCACCCTCCCTCTGTTCTAGTGATGAGAGCAGCAACCAAACTTCCCAGTGCCATGCAAACTGAATCCTAAATGAGAGGCATGCATGCATGAGCGGGTCAAGCTGGGTAGATGATCAGCATCCAGAGGGTCTAGACCAGTGGTTTCCAACCAGGGTTCCTCTAGATATTGCTGAACCCATCATTCCCAGCTACAATTTATTGGGAGTTTTAGTTCAGCAACATCTGGAGGAACCCTGGTTAGGAAACCACTGGTCTAGATAGATGATCACTCTTTGCTCCTCTTCTTGCTAGCACAAATAGGGAGCATGCGTAGCTCCTGAACTTGAGGAGCATGTGAACTGCCTTAGTGATATTGGTGCGATAGTGTGAACCCAATCCAAAGTGGGAATCTCAGATTCATTTGGGGAAACAAACGCACATTGGTAATCTTGGCATGGGTTTACTCAATCATACTAATGTTGGTTACCAAATTTATCATATTTATAACCACTCGATATATGTATCCCTAGGCAGTATACATAATTTTAAAAACAAATGTAAAACAGGATAAAATGATTAAAACAATTTATGAAATAAAACAAAACAGTTTAAAATTAATTCACTAAAAGCCTGAGAAAACAGGTGGGTCTTAAGGTTCTTTTTTTAAATAGCCAGAGATGGAAAAGCTCTTATTTTGACAGGGCGTGCATTCCAGAACCCTGGGGCCACCACAGAGTAGGTCCAGGCCTGAGTAGCCACCAGATGAGCAGGTGGAAACCTTAACCAGACCTCCTCAACCTAGATCCAAAGAAATGTGTGACCCAGGCCATCAAAAGAGTGTATTCAGAGAAGTTTACATTTGGGATCTCATCTCTTTCTCTCTTCTTTGTCTTTGCATGCCAGTTTCCTCTGTTTTTACTTTAGAGATGCAAAAACATTATGTGCACACAAAAGCTGGCAAGTCATAAATGAAATTATGGGGCTTGAGACAGAAAGGAGGGGGAAAGGAATTCAGAAACTTCAATCACAGTCAGTTTACAGCTGCGCTTAACAATGGGGAGCAAAAAGGACAAAAGATGTCTGTTATAATTTCTATGCTAATGCTGCTTGACTTTCTTACAGATGGTTCTGTCTCGTCACCCCAAATTGTGTCACCTTGGCAAGTGACAGCTGGAAAAGGAGCAAAGCACCAGAAGTTGAGAGAGCCCGAAACACTGTTTTAGCCCAACAATCTGTTCAGCCCATCCTTGACATTTTTCAAGAAACCCAGAAACCACAAGCTCCCTACCAGCTGGTTTTCTAGCCTTTTCCATTGCATCAGCCGCAGTAATCCATCAGTCACAGACAATCTACAGTTCCAAGATTCTTTCTGGTGGAGGAAAATAGCTGGAATCAAAGTTTGATCACCTAAGATTGTCCAAGACTGGCCATTGCAGCCACATAGTGCCAGTGTTTAAAAGCCCCATATTCTTAGGCTTTGTGGGGCACCAGTGCGGCTGACTGGCTAGGTTGATTCTCTCTATACAACTCTGAAAATCCCTTTCCCTCTTTGCTAGATTATCTCTAGACTTAGTAAGAATAGTGGTGGGCCTCTGGATTTAGCTGTGAAGTAGATGGACATAGAGAGCCCCTTTTCTCTGATGGCACACTCTCCTGTGCAAAGAATGTTATAGGGCAGTGGTTCCCAACCTGTGGTCTATCTATGGACCACTGGTGGTCTGTGAGGGTACTGCAGGTGGTCCATCACAGGGAGGAAAAGATAGGAGCTATTCACTTGCGCATGGGGGAGGGAAGGTTCAATCTACCTTCCCCAGGAGATCAGTCTGTGTTCCTTTGGTGCGTGAGCTGCACACCCACATAATCCACACTGCTGGGAGCAGCATGGAAAACAATCTACGCTGCTCCCGGCAGTGCGGTTCAACAGAGTCTGGGACTCATTTTCCCGGCCTCTGTGTATCCCACAAGGCACCGCGCAATAAGTGTGGTGCCTTGTGGGATTCCCCCATCACTGCCACTTTCCTTGCCTTGCCTCTTTGCCTCCTGCCTCCTCTCGCCCTTCCTGCCATTATGCTCCCTGCTGTTTCAGGGCAAGCGGGGGATGCCGTGTGTCCTCTCTCACTGGTCCAAGGGAGGATGTGTCCCATTCCCTCACTTGCTGCTCCAAGAGCCTGCCAGATGTTCTCAGCAGGCTCTTAGTGTGGCAAGTGAGGGGATGGGATCAGAGACGCGGCTCTTACCCCTGGACTTCCAGACTGAGGTCTAGGGCCTCCACACTCCATGGAGGCCACCAAAACCATAGTCTGTCCCAAGTGGTATGGTTGCCACGCCACTGGTGTGACTGTGATCTGCGCCTGTCAGTCGAGCATGACCTTTGCTTTAGAAATGAGGGGGGGAGTGGGGAAAGAAATACGTGGGATGGGAATGTGTTATGTTGTGTGTTGAAATGTTTCTGCTAACACAGGCCTGCTCAACTTAGCCCCACCCCCAGCTGTTTTTGGACTGCACCTCCCATAATTCCCAGCCACAGTGGCCAATAGCCAGGGATTGTGGGAGTTGTAGGCCAACATCTGGAGGAGGGCCAAAGTTGAACAGCCCTGTGCTAATGCAGATTTGCATAAATATATGTTTTATATTCTTACATTCTTGTGAGTTCAGTTGCTGTTTGTGTCCTCAAAAAGCCATGTGTTAAAAATAGTGTGTGTGTGTGTGTGTGTGTGTGTAGGGGGATGATGCTTAACTTCCGGGGGGGGGGCTCCAAAGGCATGCCATCCCTCCACTCTCCCCGAAACAGCAGAGAGCTTAATGGCAGCAGCAGCAAGAAGAAGATGAAAGAGGTGGTGGTGGGAGAGGAGGAGGAGGAAGAAGGCGGAGGAGCAGGAAGTGGCATATGGTGGGGGCTCCCATGGCACAGGGCAGTAGCTAGCCCTGTTACCAGAAGCAAAACGGGGATGGAATTGCAACCATGATCCCTCTTTCAAAGTGCATTAAACTTCCTCTAAAGAAATCGTGGTCATCATCTAGCCTTTGATGGAAGACCTTCTCTCATATAAGCACACTGTTTGCAGTTTAATTACTAAAGATGATGCATCTGGAAGAAGAATCCCGATTGGCTCCCAAGAGTATGAATAAGTTGTGATTATATATGGGGCTTTCCACCCCCTTATTGAATAGAAAGAGTATCTACTTTGCTCTAAGGGGAAATCAAAAATCCACGAGACAAACACCAGAACTTCAATCCCTTCCATACACAGCATCTTTTTAGAGAGCAGTCACATGTTAATTAAAGTGTATGAAGTCCTTTGAAATCCAAGAGATGTTCCAAAAGCATAGTGCATATTTATTTGTGATGCTTTGTATTTGTATTTGTGTATTTGCTGCATTTTGAGATCAAAGAAAAGCTCTCTATCCTTTGTGCTAAATCCTAGACTATGGCAAGCCTTCAACATTTTGAAGCTTGAAATAGAAAATCCAAATGTCACTCCCCCCCCCCCACCCACACACTCAAAAGAGACTAATTAGAGTGAGGTACAGACTACTAGGGCAGTGATATTCACTGTTTCTCTACTTTGGCAAAAAAAAAAAAACCTTCAGTGAGAGACACATTTCCCACTGTGCTGACCACCACACAATATTGCAGTTTTCTCAGGGCTGAGTGGGCCCTTTAAGAGAGATGGCGCTCTCTCTTGAGAGCTCCAATTGGAAATCACTGGGAAGGGTTGCACTAGGTGCCTACACTACACTCTCCCATTGTATACTATTGGATTGGAATGTATATGATTGAGCAGATCTGACCATCTCTCTCTCTCTCTCTCTCTCTCTCTCTCTCTCTCTCTCTCTGACACACACACACACACACACACACACACACAGAGCATTAACCCTAACCCTAAATCTGCACTTGGCACCCTAGCCATGGCTGCCAAGAGGTTAGGTACCAGAGAGTGGGCAGGGAGGGTCCTTTGTAAGGTAACCACAAGAGGAAAAGACTGCAATGCTGCGCATACACAGACTGCATGGTTCTCCTTCAGTGCAACTGAGAACAGAGTTCTTCAGTTCTTCTGAGTGGAGAGGGGTGGTAGTTAGCAGAGTCAGCCTTTCCTGCCTCTATGGCACTGACATGACAAGCTGGACTTTTCTGATTTACTTAATAAATAAATATAGTACATTTCTGATTTGTGTACTGGATTTACCTTCTCTAAGGAGGCCAGAGCTGTATACATGGTTGTATTTCTCCTCACAACACTGTGAGGTTAGGCTGAGAGGCAAGTGACTGGCCTAGAGGCACCCACTGAGTTTCATGGCTGAGTGTGGATTTGATCTCAGGTCTCCTCAGTCCTAGCCCAGGACTCGAATCACTACATCATGCTGGCTCTCCTTAGAGAAATCCCCGTTGAAATCCCCTTTTTGACAAAAAGAGTTGTGGAAGATTCCTTTGGCTATTCCTGAGATCTCTTTCGATTTTTGCCTTTGTCAGCTGCAACACTTCCCCCGCCCCCCCACCCAACCTATCAGTTTGTCTAATCTCCTTGCAGCAGCTATCTCAGCTTGAACGAAAAAACAGTCCTGCTGGATCATGCCAAAATTCCGCCTAGCTCAGGGGTGGCCACCCTGAGGCTCTCCAGTTCTTGTCAGACCACTCCCATCATCCCAGCCACAATGGCCATCATGGCTGGGGATGATGGGAGTTGTACTCCGAGAGCATCTGGGGATCCAAGGTTGAGAGGCCCTGCACTAGTGGTTGCTTTGGGTGAGAACCACAGCAGATTGAGGTTCAGCCCAGCCTCTGGACAAGAGCCAGATATTTCAGCTTCTAGAAAATAACAGCTTGGTGGCTAAGCTGCTTGAGATCAGGACGGAGTCCTGAAGCCAGGAACATTGTGAATTGGCTGCAATGCCTGGCTGTATGATTCATCCAGTTCACAATCCAGCAAAGGAATCAAACCTACCAAAAAGCTTTTGCACATATGCCTCCTTTGCTGGATAGAGATGTATGGAACATAGGAAGCTGCCTTATACCAAGTCAGACCACTCTATCTGAGCTATCCAGTACAGACAGCTCAGTACTGTCCACACCAGTGGTTCCCAACCAGGGCTCCTCCAGATGTTGCTGAAATACAACTCCTATCATCTCCAGCCACAATAAATACAGCAACAACTGGAGGAAGCCTGGTTGGGAACCAGTGGTCCTACACTGACTGGCAGCAGGTCTCCAAGGTATCAGGACAGGAGCCTCTCCCAGCCCCACCTGGAGATGCTGCTAGGGATCTGGAACCTGGGACCTTCGGCATGCAAATATGCAGATATTCTTTGACTGAGCTATGGTCCCATATATTACAGCACTCCCTTGTAGGCTCCCATCCAAATGCAAACCATGGCAGACCCTCCTTAGCAAAAGGGACAATCCATGCTCACCACCATGAGACCAGCTCTGTCCCTGGTGAAGTTTAGAATCCAAGTGCTGAACTTTAATTCCCTGTTCCAGCTCCAAATCCACAATCCCAGTGAAGTCTGTCATACGCCTCCCACAACTGCAAGCCAGAACCATTGCTCAACTCAGAATTTCCATCAAAATTCAATATTTAGATTTGGAATGAAAGGATCAAAGCCTCAGAATGTGCCTCTGGGTTTTCAGAACTGACAAGCCTAAATCTGACATTTCAAATCCATCTCAGCTATATCACTAGTTGATGAGTTTATTCTATTTAAAGGCTTCCCTGGGTGGTTTGAACAATGAAGCCCACAGACCTTCCATTTCTTCCAAACGGCAACTGTATTTTTTAATCCCCTGCTAACTGAGTAAACAGGCACTTTTTAATATGGTGATTCCCATATATTTAATGGGGGAGAGCAACTGGCCCTATCTATCCCCAGCACAGCGTCCCTCCAGTGGCTGTTGCTGGTGTCTACCTTGAGTTTCTTTTTAGATCATAAGCTCTTTTGGAACAGTGAACCTGCTTATTTATTATTGATTTTTCTATGTAAACCATTTTGAGAACTTGTTGAAAAGCAATATGTAGTAGTAGTGGTGGTAGTAGTATCGTGGCATTTACTTCCTACCTTTCTTCCACGGTAGAACTCAAGGGAGCATACATGGGTATACAAGGAGAAGAGAGCTGGTCTTGTGGTAGCAAGCATGACTTGTCCCCATAGCTAAGCAGGGTCTGCCCTGGTTGCATATGAATGGGAGACTTGATGTGTGAGCACTGGAAGAGATTCCCCTCAGGGGATGAAGAAGGGAAGAGCTCTGGGAAGAGCAGAAGGTTTCAAGTTCCCTCCCTGGCAGCATCTCCAAGATAGGGCTGAGAGAGATTCCTGCCTGCAACCTTGGAGAAGCCGCTGCCAGTCTGTGAAGACAACACTGAGCTAGATAGACCAATGGTTTGACTCAGTATATGGCAGTTTCCTATGTTCCTGTGTTCCTATGGGTCTCCCATCGAAGCACTGGCCAGCACTGGATCAACTTAGTTTCAGCAGGGTGACTGCATTATGTGACCACAGACCTGGTCCTGAGGAATGTCCTGAGGAATGTCCTCCTCACCTCCAGCATTCCACGACAGGTCACAAGCCTTACCTTCCCTAAACATTCCTCAGGAGCTGGTCTTGTGGTAGCAAGCATGACTTGCCCCCTTTGCTAAGCAGGGTCTGCCTTGGTTTGCATTTGGATGGGGGACTACATGTGAGCACTGTAAAATATTCCTCTTAGGGGATATCTTGGCCATAGATCAGTCAAAGAACATCTGCATGTTTGCATCTCCAAGTAGGCCTGAGTGTGACTCCTATTTGAAACCTTGGGCAACTGTTACCAGTCAGTGTAGACAATATTACAGATGGACCAATGGTCTGACTCGGTTCACAGCAGCTTCCTATGTTCCACATGTCCTTATCTAGCAAAGGAGTGATGTGTGCAGAAGCTTTTCAATACTAGGAGTTCCTTGCTGGACTGAGAAACGTTTGCCCAGACTGGATGCAGATGCCTCTGGATGAATCATACAGCCAGGCACTGTAGCCAGTTCATCACAACTCCTCCTGAAATCAAGCAGCTTAACGATGCTAAAGCAAGCTGTTTGGTTGTTTGTTGGAAGCTGATGTTTCTGGCTCTTATCCAGAGGCTTTGAGCCGAGCCTCAAAATCTGCTGCGGTTCTCACCCAAACCGGCTACTAGTGCGGGGTTGATCCCATTTGGGGATGAACCTTGGATCTCCAAGTGGACTACAATTCCCATCATCCCAGATGTGTAGCTACCATGGAACATGGGCAGGGGTAAATGGGTGTCCTAAGCTCACCACTGCCCTGAACGCTTCCGGGGGCTCAGTACATCCACTGCTCTCCCCACGTCCGTAGCCACTAATGGCAAGATGGGCCACGCTGCCCTTCCACCACTTCCAGGTGGCACTTTGTTCACGGGTGATTTGGGCTGGGTGCATTCTTTTTCTGCTTGGCGCAAGGCAGAGAGAGAATGCACCAGGCTCAAATGGTGTGTGAACAAAGAGCAGCCTGGAAGTGGCAGAAGGGCAGTGTGCCCCATCTTGCCATTGGTGGCCACAGCCCGTTGTATGGCATCATACACAGGGGCATGGCTAGAGCACACTTGCACCCCCACACACACACCAATACAAAGGAGGGGGTGCTGGTAGAGCACACATAGCAGCTTCCTATGTTCCTAAACTGCAATTTCACCTCAACACAGTCCTTTAGGGGGCACCTCTAGTTACTCATGTACCAGGTCCCTAGTGACAGCACCCACATCCCCACCCCCCATCATCAGAGCTGGGACGGAAGCTTTTCAGTGGTGACCCCCTCGGCTCGGGGATGCCCTCCCAGAAGAGCTTTACTGTACTCCTCTCGGGGGGGGGGCGCTTTGTTTTTGTTTTTTAAGATCTTAAAACATACTTGTTTAGAATGGCTTTAGTGTGTTTTACTACAGCCTGGTGGGTTTTTAATTCTAATTGGATTTGTTTTCATGGTTTTTGTCCTACATTGTGTTTTATTGGTTTTATTGTGCTAAATTCCATATTACTTGTGTTGTTTCACAGCTGTGAGCCACCCTGAGCAGTATTGTACTGGAGGATTGAGAGATAAATATTTTAAATAAATTAAACAAACAAGAAAGCATGAGAGAGTCAGAACGGTTATGCTACCCCAGCAAAAAATATGCCAAGACATCACCAAGAGACAGTGGGGTCCTCAGGCACAGAGGTGTAGTTATGATTGAGCAGATGCATTTCATGAACCCAGGGCCCTCAACTCCTGAAAGTTATGAATTGTGGGAAGACAATTTCTAGGTGAAAAAATCCGTAGCTTTGCTAACCATGAAACAATTCAGGGGGAACACTCATCTTGCTATCAGAAGTCTGGGATCCTAAGAACCAAAGGCACGTGTGCACCCACCCCTTCCTGTTACTTGAAAAGTAACGTACACCGGGGTGGCAAGGAAGCACGCTGCCGCCCCACAGAACCATTTTAAACCACAGCACCAGCAGGAGAAAGGCAGTGGTGGGGGGGTGGTGGTGGTAAGAGCAACCTCCCCAGTTCTTGAAGCAATCTCCCCCACCTTAGAACCGGCAGTCGCCGATTCCATGCACACTGCTAGCCTGCTGTACATCACTGATGGAGGAAGCCAACCGGCAGCCCTCACTCCTCCCGCCACGCCTCCCGCGTCTGACATGACAGGGGAGCGTGCCTTCACTCCCACATGGGGCTGTGCGGCCCCATTTGAGAGCAAATACCGGTCAGTGCTGCCTTCGCCTGGCTGCACTGTGAATGTGGTGCTGGCCGGAATATGCTCCCAAATGGCCCCGTTTGGGAGCAAAGGCACACCCGCTACGTCTGACGTCAGACGGGGGTGTTGCTGGGGCACCAGGCTCGCACCCTGATTGGTAGTGGCCCAGGTTCTTTGAATCCATGTGCTCAATGGTGGCTACGCCCCAGCTGTATATAATATCTATTTCATTTGTCTTGTGGTAGCAAGCATGACTTGTCCCCATAGCTAAGCAGGGTCTGCCCTGGTTGTATATGAATGGGAGACTTGATGTGTGAGCACTGAAAGATATTCCCCTCAGAGGATGAAGAAGGGAAGAGCTCTGGGAAGAGCAGAAGGTTTCAAGTTCCCTTCCTGGCAGCATCTCCAAGATAGGGCTGAGAGAGATTCCTGCCTGCAACCTTGGAGAAGCCGCTGCCAGTCTGTGAAGACAATACTGAGCTAGATAGACCAATGGTCTGACTCAGTATATGGCAGTTTCCTATGTTCCTATGTACACACCACTCCACTACTTTGTCCTTACATACCACAACTCTTTCCCTTGGATTCTACTCAGGCAAACCCTAATTCTCATATGTTGTGGTTCTGAAAACTTTCTCTACAAAGCCCTCTGCTGGGAGGAAATGGCATTCTAGCACTGAAATCAATCCTCAGCCTTTGTTCTGCAGCACAGTGGCTGTTCTATGGCTTGGGAACAGTTCTGGTAATTGGTAATCTGGTAATAATGAAGATGCTGGACCTAATTAAGAGTCTTGTGGAGCCATGTAATTGTGGCCTGGTGGACTGTTTGCTTCTGGTGCCACAACTGATTAAAGCTGTTACGGTCAAGAATGCTGCATGTAACAAGCATTCTTTTGTTTTTAATTTGGAGTAAATTAATGTGTTGACTACTGTTTAAGAAGTTAAGGGAAGGAATACAGATTTACCCATTCAGGGTAAATCCTGAATGGATTTACCCATACGTCAAACACAAGATTTGTCAAATTAAATTAATCAAAAATGGTGATGAAGAGATAAATCTCTTGAACGTCCATAAAGGCACCCCAAATGCCCATAGTCTTGTGTAAGATCCTGCACAGTACAGCCATCCGGGCCCAGATTCTTGCAGCAGTATGGCATCCTGGTATAGTATTTTGCTGCTGGAACATTATACACCTGCTTTGCACATGTGGGTCCCTCCCATTTGATTTTCCTACACTTGTTAATTGGCAGCTAAATTTGTGAGCACCTCCACACATGAGTTTTGGTGTTCTGTCTGTGATGGCCCATTCACACATGCAGGTCATCAGGTGATCAGTATGCACATGTGAACCAAGCTCTAAGACCTGCAACACCGTAACAGCCCTTTACATTCGATCCTGTCCTTTTAAAAAATTTGGCTTGATTCAGAGTGTGTGAGTGTGCGCACACACATGAGAGGGTGTGTATGTGTGTGAGAGAGAGTTTTCTGAGTTTTATTTGCTGTTGCTTATGGTTTACCCTGGGAGGTCTTTGGGTTCTAGGCAAACTTATTATTAGCCAACACCAGATCCCACGTTACTAGAAAAGTAGCCAGTTTTTTAGTTTCTACCATCAAGGTACTTAGCAAGCTGTTATAATCTGGGGACTCAAGTTTGAGACCCCCTTTTTATGGAATCTGCAGGTGATGCCCAGTGGTTTAGATGGTTTTAAAGGGGGATTCATTAAATTAATGGAGAGAGAGAGAGGTCAATCAGCAGATATTAGCTGTGACAGCGAAATGTTTAAGGAACGTTCTGGAAAGGGGCAACATCACTTACAGCCTTCCTTCTCTGCTCATGGGTGTCCCAGAAACATTTTAGTGGCCACTATTGGAAAATAGATGCTGGATTAAATGCACCTTTGCAGACGCTTCATATCAGCCTCGAATCTTTTAAGACAGAATTTCTCAAACTTGGCTCACCAGATGATGCTGGACTACAACTCCCATAATCCTCAGCCACATGGATGATGGGAGTTGTAGTCCAGCAACATCTGGGGACCCACATTTGAGAAACTCTGCCTTAAGGTCTGACCAACCATTGCTGCTCTTCTGCTTGCTGGAATAATCTCTCAAGCTGCTGCCTTTTCAACAGGCAGCCATTCACCCAAACACTAAGAAAAACATTAACTGGCTCAAGGGCCTCTTTTAACAGCCTCTCCTAAATTTAACACTCCCTCCCTCCCACAGAGTGGGACATGCAATTAGTGCTTCTTAAGATTCCGCAAAATTAAGCAGCAGCAGCAATGAAAGAATCAGCAAAGTAATCCTGGCTGTGAATGTGCCCAGGCCGGCTTCCGGCTCATAATGGCAATAAAACACCTCTCCTCATTATCACCCCTTTTAAATCAGCACCGCCTAAGAAGCCCTGCTGAAATAATTAAGCCCGCCCCAGCATCTGCATGAGGTAGTTCAGGAGTCAGTTGTCTGATGTGCGCACTGTAAGATATTCCCCTTATGGAGCTGCTCTGGGAAGAGCATCTAGATTCCAAGTTCCCTCCCTGGCATCTCCAAGATAGGGCTGAGAGAGACTCCTGCCTGCAACCTTGGAGAAGCCGTTGCCAGTCTGTGTAGACAATACTGAGCTAGATGGACCAATGGTCTCAGTATATGGCACCTTCGTAGGTTCCTATTGCTGGAAGTGAAGGACTCTGTGCTGTCTCAATGACAGAGGGGGACAGATTAGTGAGTCAGAGGGCTAGAGAGATCAAAATATTGGTCATCCCTTCTCTCTACTGCTCTGACACTATCCCTTTGAGATGTCGATTGCTACTCTCAGGGACTTCCTTCCTGCTTTGCCACTTCCTCTTCCCTTTCTTCTCCCTTGCAACACACACGCTCCTCTCTCCCTGCACCATGTCAGCAGAGATGAAGAAACCATCCTTCTGCATCCAGCTAGCCAGAGAGATTAAAGATCCTATCTCTCCACTTTACTATCTAGAATGGAGTTCACCAATAAAGACTCCTTATATCAATTTGAAATATGAACTGGCTCCAAGTTTCTTTTACTCTCAGCATACATACATGCCTAGGCAGACTCCGCTGTGTTTTGCCTCAGTGCACTCGGCTGTAATAGAAGGGTATCTCTTACCAGAGATAATTCCCAACACCTATGGTGTTTCAGAAATCCATCACCAGGCCAGGAGTGACTCTAGAACAATTAGTTTGGGGGAGCAAAGAACATTGTTAGGGGAGCCAGCATTTGCTATACATTATTTAGAGAGGAATGGTAATGAATGAGTCTCGGGCTTACCTGGCTGCACTGCCGTCTGGGAAAGGCCCTGGACAATATACAGCAGATAGCCATGTTGGTACATTCAAAAACAGACAAAGGCAGCAGTCGCCCCATACCTCCATGGGGCCTGCTGCAAACATCTCCAGGTAATCAACAAGTTTTCAAGTTCCACAGAGTGTTTCATCAGGCCAAGTGTTAAGTCTCTCTCACACACAGTGAGGGGGAAAGGATGTCCTACAGCATCATGAAAACCTCCAAACTGCAGGGAATGGAAGTTGAGCAGTCTTAATTAGGTGCAGAATTCTTGGGCAGCTTAAAGCCTAATAGCTTTATTACAGAGGAGGAGAGCGGATCTTGGGTAGCAAGCATGAGTTATCCCCTTTGCTAAGCAGGGCCACCCTGGTTTGCACTTGAATGGGTGACTACATGCTAGCTGACTGCTGTAATATTCCCCTTGTTACTCAGTAGTAGAACATCTTCTTTACATGGCGAGGATTCAGGTTCACTCCCTGGGTGTGAACACCTCCAGGGAGGGCTGGGAAAGGCTCCTGCCTGAAACCCTAGAAAGACGCTGCCAGTCAGAGGAGACAATACTGAGCCAGATGGACCAATGGTCTGACTCAGAATAAGGCAACTTCCCATCTTCCTCATGCTGCCACTTTTCCTTAAGGAAGATGCTCCAGCCCCACTTGATAAGTTGGGCTGCCTTTATCTGCACCTTTCCCAGCCCTACAATATATTTTAAAACCAGGACGCAGAGCTATTGAATCTCTGGTTCCCTTGCTCAAGTTAAGCTTTCCTTCTGTCGCCAGTTTCAATCAGCCCTGAGCTCCTTTCATATCAAATGCACTCAGGATCGAAGAATTGGCTTTTCTTGAGATTATTAAGTCCTTTGAGATGCTCCAAAGCCAACTGTTTGGTAAGAGGTGCCATTAGTGAAGAGCAGAGGACTAATCGGACACTTTCCCACAATCCAAATCCTTACCCCAAAAAAGCAAGCAAGCAGTGAATGTCTTGTTAAGAAAGATTTCATTTGTCCTGGGTCCTTTATTAACGAGCATTTTTTTAAAGTCTCAGAACGTTTTCAGGTCACTTTGCAAGAGAAACAGAAAAGCCATTGCCCCATTTCCTCTCTTGGCACTACAGCTTCTTCCTATTAGCCTTTGTGGCCATTGCCTCATTACTTTCTTTACAGATCTTCTGATCTGGCTAATAAAAACACACACACACATATATATATTATTTTATTTTGCTGTGGTACTCGGTCTCCCAAAAAGCTTCTCGATGATGCCATCTTGTGGGAAGATCCTAAAATTACAAAATCCAAATGGGAATTATGATTCCATAGCCAGGACCTTTGCAACATTAAAGACTGGGGGTGCAAAAATGCTGGGGTGAGCCCCAAACATGACTGAAATGCAATTTTACGCAACTTCCAACACTGGCAAAATTGTCAGAAACCAGATTTACTTATCCTGCAAGGGTATGTTAATTGTTGACAAAAGATGAATTTCATTTAAATTGTTAATACTTGTGTTTATTGAGCATTTAAAGAACATTACTTACATGTAACATTGGTTTAAGTATGTAGAAAGGCCTTCTAAACATTAAAATGTATTACTGTTGTGCAAAACCTTAAATTAGAATTAATAAATGAAGACTTGACATACCACTTCTGAAAGGTTGCTGACTCCTAGCAGCTCAGGTGAGGCAGGTAGCAAGCTGTCAGAGCCTTTTCGGTGGTGGCACCCTGTCTTTCAATTGCTTTGCCCAGGAAATCTCACTTGGCCCTCACTCTTTTCAGTGCAAATGAAGGCCTTTTTATTCATTCAGGTTTTGTCAGCTGTAGTTCGCTATGCACTTGTATTCTCTTACTTCTTCTTCAGCTGACATCTATAAGATTGTATTGTCCATGTGTTTTAATCACAGTGATGTTTTACTTTGGCTTTGTTTCTGGTTTCTGTTTGGTTTATGTTGATGTTTGCTTTAAACGTTTATATGTTCACTACGGTGGAACTTTTAAAAAAACGTTATTTCAACTAAAGATGATAGCATAACATATAACATAATCAAATATAGGAATCATGTATAACTGGGAAAATGAAAATTCAATCCCTTAAGAACTGACTAATATGATATAAACATAATTTGCCAAAAGAAAAGGGGTGAGAGGAGATAGAACAAAGAACAAGTTTAGTAAGAACTAATCTGCCTACTTTCCTTTCAGTATCCCTACAACTGGACTAAATTTGGTCCAAACCAGTTAGGCAGTTCACAAATTAGCCCTCTTGCGTCTCAAACATTAATGCATCCGCCACCTTGGATAGTGGGGGAGTGACATCATTACAGACTACACCACTGAGCTGTCTCTATGTGTCACTCACTACAACTGTACCAAATGTGGTTCAAATTGGTTAGACGGTCCACAAGTTAGCCCACTGGGTCTCCTTGAAACATGTTCAGTACACACATAAGAACCTCATGGGATAGGATCAAAGGTCTGCCTCATTCATGCATTATGTGAAGAGGCTATACGCAAACAGTCTCCAAAATGAGGTGAAGTCCCACCTGGGAAAGTCACTCACTCTCCCCTGCTGAGTGGGTTGTCCCACTTACAGGCTTCATCTAAACTAGAGACGGATCTGTGTATGATGGAGGGAGCGTCTGTGATTGGGAGACTAAAGCTCAGAGGGTCCCTTTTCCCCATTTTGGTGGCCCCCTTTCCAGCTTGCAGAGATCCGATTTGAAATGAGGTAACCAGAATTATTCAAAATGTGGCTATGCCATTGATTTATCCAAGGGCTTGTTACTGTATTTACCCAAATGTGTCTCTAAATTTAAGACAACCCCCTTTAAAAATGCGTTTTACCAGTATTACCCAAAAGGAAGAGGGCTCTGAATTTAAGATGACCCCCCCCACACAAAAAAATTTCTATAATCAGAGAACTTGGGGGGAAATCTAGCCTTGAATTCAGATAAAACAAGGCAGAATCCCTTTCCTAATAATCTCTTGCATGGATTTGCCTTTTTCACAGCTGACACCCACTCACCCACACACACCCATGTCTTTTTCATTGTCCATCATGACCCAAGAATCTCTTTCTTGGTTAATCAATAAAGGACCACAATCTCTCTGCACACAGCTCTCTCTCCCCCACCACCACCCCAGATATTTATAACAGCTGTTTTAACAGCTGTTGCCTGGATTGGGCAGATCAGAACCCATATTCTCAATCACAACAGAGTAGACACTGCATCTTTCCTGCATCTATATAATACTGTTCTTCCCCTCCCTATTGGCCCCCAGCTTGGTTTTAACAAGAACAGAGTCTATAGTTCCACTTAAATGCCAAAGCCACCATCAACTGCCTTGGAGAAGATGCACACACAGAGCTATTACAATTAAATTTATTCCAAACGTTAGAATTTTACAGTTTGACATCTATTCAGTAAAACACCAAGCAGAGTAAGATTACTTCCCACTCCTTTACCTGCCCTCAAGTATTGCTGCAACGCAGGTTATGACAGTTCACTCCCATTTACTTCAAAACATGTTTTACATGTGTGCACGCACCTCTGTGGCAAACACTGCCAAAATATCTCACTTTCCTACTTTTCCCACCCATCCGCCACCCATCCGAAAATTGCTGTAATTTTTTAATGCAATTTTTAGAACGGCCGTTCTTGTTCAGGATCTTCCAAATGAGACTTCAAGAGAGAATGAGGCTGAAGCTATCAGAGCCCAGAACAGTCCTAATCTGGTTAATGTGTGCACACTCCGTCTATAGCTGGAACTGGGCTAGTCCTCCTCCTCTTTGCTTTCCAAAGTCTTAGAAGGGCAAGGCCTTAAAGACCCCACTAGACTCAAAGGAAAGATGGGCTAAAATATTAAAAACTGTGGCTCTAAATGGGAAGGGCCAATAAGGTAAAAGCAAGACCCTGTGATATTTTCCTCCATGCTCGATCAAGGAAACCAGCCAGCCAGACGGACAGGTCAGGTGTCCACTGTGGTTGGATGAGTGACAGAATACCAGAACCAACAGAGAGAATGTGAAATGCTAGACTTGTTCACATGCCTTAAAGCCAAGGGTTTAGCACAGGAGTGGGCAAATGTGGCCCTCTAGCTGCTGTTGAACTACAATTCCCATAATTCCCAGCCACAACAGCTGGAGGGCCAGGTTTGCCCAAGCTTGGCTTAGCAGATAGGGAGTTTGTTCACACAACTGTTAAGAGGGCCGGACAAGCATTTTACACAGCTTTGGGAGCTGTGTTCACTCCTGGTTTTGGGTCCTGTGCGAGTTAAAAGCTAGGGAGGAGAAAGAGGAAAACATGATGGTGTAAGAGGGGAGCAGAGGCTCCAATGGCAAGATCCCACCCAACGCTTTTACCCAGGATATTACCAAGGTAGGACACCACATTCAGAGCCTGTGTTTGTCCCCCACACGATCACTTTCACCTCCTCCAACCTTGCTTTAAACTTGCACACAATAGAAAATCAGGAGCCGGGTAGGATGCTTGTTCTACCCACTTAAGGGTCTTGTGAGCAAGCTCCCTCTCTGCTAAGCCAGTAGTTCCCAACCTGGGTTCCTCCAGATGTTACTGAACTACAACTCCCAGCATCTCCAGTCACAATAAATTGTAGCTGGGGGTGATGGGAGTTGTTGCTGAATGATCCAAAATTGGGAACAACTGTGCTAAGCACTGGGTTTTAATATTCAAAGAAAAACCCAAGCACAGGCATTGCTTTAAAAATTATTTTTTAAAAAAAAGAGGGTTCAAGGATGACTTGGATTGTGTTGCAATCTAGGGATGACCTTGATTTTGTTGAAAAACAGGAGGGGTAGTTGCCTTGTAGACATTAATATTGACAAACACCCTGAAGAAGACCTCACAGTAACCACTTCTTTGAATTCAGGAATTCTAGCCCCAATCTTGAAATATTTACTGAGGAAGCATATCCAAAAGGGCAAGAAACCTTGTCCCTGTGTTTCAAAATTTTCAAACCAAGTGAGAGCTTTCAACAGGGAGAGCTTTCCCCTCTGGACACTACAACACAGAGGAGAAGCTGCACTTGAGGAATGCATCTTCACCTTCCACAGACCTCTTGAGGAGTTCAGCTCCTTTTGGAAAAGTTGCTTTACAGCCCTTCTGTATGCTTGCTGCTACAGGAGCCAGACTTTAGACATTCTCATCTTTAAACATAGGTCTGTGTCACTCGCCTCTCTCAAACCCCCTTCAAGAAGCAGCTGGAAGGAAAATTCTGCATCCAATAGTGGCTTCTGTGTGTCTATCTGCTCCCAACTCTCTGTGTTTAGTCAGGGTGGCAGGGGAGGCGGAAGCCAACCTGGAGTAGACCTATATTAAAATAAGGCATTCTCTCAGGTGAATACAAGCTCGATTTCATCACAAGGAACAAACAGGAAGCTAGTGTCAAAAACAGAGAGGTGGCAACATCCTGCAATCTGGTGGGCAAAGAACTTTTTCAAAAATAAGAGAAGGAATCTAGAGGCTAAAGCAGAAATCCCCAGAGTGGACGGTGAGGTAAACTGATTACACATTCTGGAGATCTCAGCTATCCCTCAGAAATAAGCAAGGGAAATGGCAAGTAAAACGGTTAAAAATGTGGGAAATCAGTGTTTTAGAGAAGAATCCATCCCTTTTAAAAAAATATGAGAGAGTCCTTTTTCCAACCACCAGGAGCTTTGAGAGTGTAATGAGGAAAATCAATTAAATATAAACCAATTCCAGCATCAGAGAGAGTTTTTTATATGAGCTAATTCTCCTCTCCAGAAAAATATCTGGAGGTTTCACAGGAAGTTGTAAAAAGCCAGTCTTTCAAGCACCCCTGCCGAAGACTCAGGAAAGTGGTGCCCCTTGGGGGCTTCTTGCCGAGGCTGCAGAAGTTGGTCAACTCTGCCGGTCCTTGACTAGTAAAACAGTGTGCTGCCCTCCGCCCTTCACGGAGAGGACCGTGCGGTTCTGCAGCTGCTGACCCGACATCTGCACTGGGCTCCAAGCATCGTCTTCCTCCCCCGTGGCCAGCTGGAGGTTAGATCCCATTCCCCAGGCAAATGCACAACCTACAGTCAAAGGGGAGAACAGGAATGCTGTGAGGCTGAAATAGCTCTGGAGTATTCCTCAGCTGGTTGGTAAATGCATGTCCAGCTTAATCATACAATCTATAATCTGCACTCTACATTTCTGACAGCCCTCAGTTTGTTTAAGTTTCTAGATCTCAAGACTGCACACACTAAGATCATGGTTTTGAGGATTCAGCGCTGAACATATTTCATTTATCATATTTGCACACCACCCCAAACTTCTATCTCTGGGCAGTTTACAACATAAAAAACTTAAAACCAAAATAAACCTTAGAACAAATTTAAAACCATTGTCTAGTTAAAAAGCTTGGGTGAATAAATGTGTCTTTAAAGACTTTTTTTTTTAAGTTGTCAGAGACAGGGAGGCTCTTGTTTCAGCAGGGAGTGCATTCTAGAGTCTTGGGGTGGCAACAGAGAAGGCCCCGTCCCTGTGCAGCCACCAGACAAGCTGGTGACAACTGCAGACGAATCTCTCCAAATGATCTCAATGGGTGATGCGGCTCATAGTTCAGAGATGAAAGTTTGGGGCGGTGTACAAATGTGATAAATAAATAATAATACATAAATGTGATGATGATGTTCTCTTGACCCTGGGCCTAAGCTATTTAGGGCTTTACAGGTTATAACCAGCACCTTGTATTTTGCCCAGCAGCCAGTGTTGCTCTTTCAACACAGGACTGATATGGTCTCTCAGAGATGACCCGGGGGCCAACCTGACTGCCGCATTCTGTACCAACTGCAGTTTCTAGACTATGTGCAAAGGCAGCCCCACATAGAGCACACTGCAGTAGTCAAGTCTGAAGGTTACCAGCATATGGACTACTGTCCTGAGGTAGATGCAGTTGCTCAAGAAACAGATGCAGCTGGTGTATCAGCCAAAGCTGATTGAAAGCACCTCTGGTCACTGCCTCAACGTGGGATACTAGGGAGAGGTTTGGATCTAGAAGCATCCTCAGACTGCATACCTGTTCCTTCTGGGGAAGTGTGACCTCATCCAGAACCAGCAGATCAAAATTGTCTCCCGAGTTCTGATACCTCAGAATAAATACCTGTCTTATTGGGATTCAGTTTCAGTTTATAAGCCCTCATCCAGCCCATCACCACCTCCAGGCAGGCATTTAGGGAGATTATGCCTTCTTCTTCTGATGTTGACATGGAAAAATAGATTTGGGTGTAATAGATTTTGGGTGTAAATTGATAATACCCTGCACCAAATCTCCTAATGATCTCTCCCAGCAGTTTCATGTAGATGTTTTAAAGCATTGGAGACAGTATGGAGCCCTTGGGAACGCCATATAAAAGTTCACATTTTGAAAAGCAACAGTCTCCAAGGAACACCATCTGGAATCTGCCCAAGAGGCAGGAATGAAACCACTGCACTGCAAAGCAGTACTTCCCACTCTCACCCCTCTCAGATGCTCCAGAAGGATACTATGGTCAATAGTATTGAAAGCCAAGAGATCCAAAAGGACCAAGAGAGCCACACTCCCTCTGTCAATTCCCCACTGGAGATTATCTATCAGGCTGACCAAGACAGTCTCCATCCCATAGCCCATTCGAAAACCAGTTTAAAATGGGTCTAGATAATTAGTTTCCTCCAAGACTGTCTGGAGCTGGAAGGCCACCAACCTCTCAATTACCTTGCCCAGCCATGGGAGGTTGGAAACAGGCCTATAATTGCTCAACTCTGAGGGATCTAATGCAAGCTTCTTTAGAAGGGGTCTAATAATTGCCTCCTTAAGACAGGCAATTATTGAAGGCATCCTGCCTTCCCTCAGAGAAGCATTTATAGTATCTACCTCTACAACAATCCCCCTGCCAGACATTATAAGCCATGTTGTACAAGGGTCAAGAGAACAGGGGATAGGCTGCATTGCTCCAAGCAGCTTATCCACATCCTCAGGTGTTACAAACTGGAAACCTATCCAGCATAACCATATAAGAAGGGTTGCTGGACACCTCCGCATTATTTATTTATTAAACTTTTATACTGCCCCAAACTCGTGTCTCTGGGCGGTTCACAATAATAAGTATTAGACTCTGCAATAATTGTTGGCCCAAATACGAGAGATTTTATCTGCAAAGAACTCATTAAAAATATCACAGCGGGTAACTGATGGTTCAAAATTCTGATTAAAGGGAGGTGGGACATGTACTAGCCCCCTCACAACCTTAAACATCTCCACTGGACTTGAGTTTGTGGATGCAATACAGCCAGAAAAGTATTACTTCTTTGCTGCATGTATTGCCTGAACATAGGTCTTCAAATGCACTCTTTGTTGTAATCTGTCAGATTTGAATCAAGTCTTTGTCGGATTCGAGTTGAGTCTTTCTCCATTTGCGCTCCAGTCATCTACCTTGCTGCTTCAGCTCCCGTAGCCAGTTTTGAAGCAGATCAGAGAAGATGCTTATGCAGCAGCTTTATATATAAAGTATATTTGTACACTATCTCAAACTCACATCTCAGGTGAGGGTGGATTACAACAAACTTAAAGCAAGTTAAAACAGAAATTAAAGTAATTTAAAACCACAATTCTAGTATAAAAACTTGGGTAATTAAATGCATCAAGAGTCTTTTTTTAAAAGCTGTCAGAGATGGGGTCACTCTTATTTCAGCAGGGAGCGCATTCCAAAGCCTTTATATAAAGTCAAACCATCAATCCATCTAGCTCAGTATTATCGAACCCTGTTGAACACCCCCCCACCAGTTCAGTTCAGGGGGTAGTGAACATTTTTCGGTGTTAAAAAAAAATATTTTAACCTTATTCCCTTTTGGGGAGTTGCTGGAGGCAGTGGGGAGGGGTAGACGGAGGCCCCCCCTCTCCCCACCAACTTTCCTTATGCCCCCCTCTGGCTGGTTCAGCCAGCTGTTCGGCCTTCTCTGCTTGGTGGCCATTTTGGAGGCTGCGTGCCTGTGTGATTGGGCCATGTAGAGGCCGAACAGCCAGCTGAACCAGCCAGAGGGGGGGATAAGGAAAGCCGGCAGGGGGGAGGGGGAACCTCCGCAGACCCCCCTCCCCCTCCAGCAGCTCCCTGGAAGGGTGAAAACCATACACGAACCCCCCGAATATTTGGGGGATGTTCAGTTTGGGATCGGACCCAACAGGGGGTGGTTCGGTTTGACCCCGAACTGTCGAACCGAACCGGTTTGACCCCGAACTGTCAAACTGAACTGGTTTGACATTGAACTGGCTCAACATGAGCCGGTTTGCACATCCCTAGTCAAGGCTCTAACTATACTATGCCAGCAAATTTGGAGAACGACATAGTGGCCAACAGACTGGAAAAGGTTGAAGGAAACATTCAACATATAAGTTGAATAAATAAGGAGAAAGTATACAGCCTTGTCTTACTCCTTTGCCAACCTAGAACCAACATATTGAATGAAAAATAAAAGCTGAAGGAAAAAGAAAAAGAGGACGACCAGCAGCAAGGTGAATGGACTCGATTACGTCAGCACTGAGAGACCTAAAAGGCCAAGATGAAGACAGATCATCTTGGAGAGAATCTATGTGGTCACTAAGAGTCAACACAGACATGATCACATTTAATCAATCCATTTTATACTCTGCCTTTTTTGGTTAATGCACTCAAGTTGGCATTTCTAGCTTCCAGATTTTGTCTTATATCTATTTTTCGCAGATAACCATGAGGACTAGAAAGCTGGGCCAATTTTTTTTAAAATGCACTTCTGCTCCATCACCAGTTCTAGCAGCCACACTATTCCTGAACTGCAGTCAGCTTGTGGGTGCAGTGCTCCATAGCCCAGACGCTGTCCAAACTCACCATCTTCCGTGACTGCATAGCCAACACGTTCTCCGCAGGCAACGGATGTCGACTTTGGCAGTCCAGGGATGGCTATGGGTGTATTCTTCTCTGCAACTCCCTCACCCAGGCCCAGCATACCGTAGTCTGCCCTGCCCAGACTATACACTGTTCCTGTTTGAAAGCAGCAGGAATAGACTGAATACATAACTCAGCTAGCAGAAATATAAATTGCTTTATTTATCCTATTTATATAACTCCAGATGTGTGTATCCCTAGGGAGTGCACATAATTTAACACACAACAAATGTAAAAAAAGATTTTAAAACCATGAAAACAATTTTACAGAATAAAAACAGTTTAAAGTTAATTCTAACGAAAAGCCTGAGAAAACAGATGTGGCTTGAGGGTCTTTTTAAAAGCAATCGTAGATGGAAAAGCTCTTATTTGGACAGTCTATGTACTCCAAAGCCCTGGGGCAACCACAGAGAAGGCCTGGTCCCAAGTTGCCACCCAACAAGCTGGTGGCAACCATAGCTGGATCTCCCCAGATGAGCTGAATAGACAGGGTTCATGACAAAGGCAGCTCTCTCATAAGCACTGTGAATTCAAGCTGTTAAGGGCTTTATGGGTAACTAGTATTTTTAAGCCCGTTATGATTACGGGCGCTAGCTTTCTATCCCGTCTTTTCTGTCTCTCTCTCTCTCTTTCTGTCTCTTCCCCCCCCCCTTGTCCCCTCTCTCTTTTTGTTTTTTGTTTTGTTGTTGTCTCTGTTTTTGTTCTTCCTTATTTTGCTTTTACTTTTTGGGGGTGTGTGTGTGGATGAATAACGGCCAAAATGGCCCATGAGAAGGTGGCCGCCCCCGCCTATCGCCCTCCCGCGCACCCAGCTGCCGGAGCCCACCTTACCCGCTCCAGCCCGAAGGAGAAGAGAGGAACTCGGAAACAGAGCTATTCTCTGTGTTAAGCTGCTGCCCATACTGTCACAATGGACGCAATAGGCGTCCTTTGCGTCCATAGCGGCAGTTTGAGCAGTGACTTAGCACAGAGAGGAGCTCTGCTCGTGAGCTCCTCTCTTTTCCCTCGGGCTGGAGCGGGTAAGGTGGTCTTCGACAGATGGGAGGGCGATAGGCGGGGGCGGCGACCTTCTCATGGGCCATTTTGGCCCTTAATCTTTTGGGGGGGGAGCGGGGAAGGTGATTTTGAGCAGCTGGGAGGGCGGGTGAGCAGGCGGGGGCAGCGGCTGTGAGCGGGCGGGGGCCTCGTTGGCGGCTTTGCCGCCACCTCGCCCAGCTTCATTTTGGGCAGCTGGGAGGGCGGGTGAGCAGGCGGCGGCGACAGCTGTGAGCGGGCGGGGGCCTCGTTGGCGGCTTTGCCGCCACCTCGCCCAGCTTCCCTGTCCCCAGTCTCGGTCTTCCCCCGCCGCCATTGCCCTCGCCTTTTTCAGGGCGGCCGCTTCTGGTTGTCTCGGCCTCCTCTCGCCGTGCCGCAGCTTATGGCCGAGGCGGTGGCGGAGCCGCCGCCTCGGCCACTTTCCCCCGCCGCCACACACCGGCTAATG
Source organism: Hemicordylus capensis (assembly GCF_027244095.1). Taxonomy (NCBI): domain Eukaryota; kingdom Metazoa; phylum Chordata; class Lepidosauria; order Squamata; family Cordylidae; genus Hemicordylus; species Hemicordylus capensis. Next base: position 13,174,282 of record NC_069663.1, read on the forward strand.
GCCGCCCGTGGCTGTGGGACACTGGTGTCTGAGGTCCTGTGTCCCTTGGGCTCTTCTGGGCCTGCGCTTCGCGCAGGCCCAGAACAGCCCAGGGAGGCAGGGACACAGATCCCCAACGTTCCAAAGCCACGGCCACTCACTTAGCCTTTTATTATATAGGATAATCAGCACTTGGTATTTTGCTCGAATTTTGATAGCAACAGTTGCTACTGCTACTGGTATTCAGAGGCGTCCTGCCTCTGAGGCTGGAGGTGACCCATAGACTAGTAGCCATTGATAGCCCTCTCCTCCGTGGATTCTCCAATGCCCTGCCAAACGCTACACAGGGCCCTTGGCTGCTCACCTTCCGAGTCCAGGCACACAGTGTGGTGCTGCCCAGCAGAGAACTCAATCCAGGATTTAGTGGAGTTCTTAAAGGCCGTCAGAATCTTTGGGGAATAGTAGGTGTCGATGTTTTGTGAACCTAGAGACAGGCAAGAAAGCCCAAGCACTTTAAACCAACATTTGTAGAGCGCTTCCCATAGCCGTAGGGTAGGTCACAAATGATTCTTAGGTCCAGCCCCGAATAGCCAAAGCTAAATAATGCGCACAGTCCCGTTGGAGCTGCACATAGGTGAGCATCTCCAGTGCACACCCCAGTGCAGGATAAGTCAATGGGAAGATTCAAATGTCTGATTCATTACATAAGCCCTTAAAACTCATAACCCAGCACAGCGCCCAGAGTTATGGAAGATTAGGGGTTCTCAGACTTGGGTCCCCAGGTGCTGTTAAGACTACAACACCCATCATCTAGAGGTCTTTGCTGCTGGGTATAATTGGGAGCTGTAGTCCAACATCTAGGAACCCACATCTGAGAACCCTAGAATTGGCTTGGAGTGCAGAACCTCAATAATAAATGGAACGGTTGCATTTCTAACCGCTTGAGCAGGATCCAGCCTGTAGAAGAGATTCCTTCTCCCTCCCTCCCTTTTCTGCTCCTCCCAAGGATTTAGGATTGTAAGATCCTTAGCAAAGAGTTCAGTTCACAGGAACAGACAAAGGAAGCTGCCTTAAACTGAGACAGACCATTGGTCCATCTAGCTCAGTACTGTCTACACCAGTGTGATTCACTGTAAGGCTTGAGGGCCAGTGGAAGACCTCATCAGCCCAAAGTGCAGCTCTCTGACCAATTGTTTATTGGGCTTGGGCAAAACTTCAGATGAGTCTGAATACTTTGCACAGTCTGCCTGTGTGGATGGACTGGGGGTTACTCTATGCTTTCCTTGATCTATCTTCAGTAAAAAGATTGCTCTGATCCCAATTTCAGAAGCACACCGCTCCTTTGATGTTGGCTGCCACAAGTTGAAGACTGATCTAGAGTCACTGACCAGGCTCCGACACGGCTTCAACAACCATAGAACTGTTTGGCTTGGGGCTTACTGTCCAGCCAGAGTCCACACAAACCAGCTCTAGACAACATTAGTCTAGAAACGCATCAGTAGCACAGTCCTTTATGAGACACATGGGGGAAAGGTTTTGCAAGTAACCCTCCAGAACCTTTTAAGTCAGCCTGAAGTCACTTCTAATTGTATGAAATTTATTAAGAAAGTAAGAGTTGCACATAGAATAATTCCTAAACCTTATAAATGTGTGACAAATCCAGATCCATATCGTCCAAAAGCTTTGATGAATCAAGATTTCAAGATCTGGACAACCATTTTTAGCTAAAAGATTAAACAGAGCTATTCCCGCTTACACTGATGAAGTTCAGAGAGGCTTTGTTCCTGGCAGAAGGTTATTGGCGAATATTAAACGTCTAGTTTGTGTTATTGGAAATTTTAACTATACTAAAAAAGAAGATGCTCAAAAAAGGGGTGTGCACGGAACCGCTCCAGGCTGTTCGAACCAAGCCGCCCCGTCCGCAGACTGGTTCTGCTAGAAATGAGGTTGAATCGGGTCACCCACCCGGTTCTAGTGCTTGTAAAGGGGAATCCAATAAAGATTCTTCTATACGAGCACCAGGGTTTTTAGGGGGGGGGGGCACGGTGGTTACATTACCTGCTACAGCAGTGGCACAGCTCCTCGGGGCCAGCAGTATTCCCCCCACCTCCACTATCTCGGGCAGGTGGGGGCCTTGGCTCAGGGCTCATGGAGGCCATTAGTGACTCATGGAGCTCATGGAGGCCATTAGTGACCTCTGCACATAGTGGAGACCACTGGCCTATGCTGACTGACAGTGGCTCTCCAAGATTACCTTACCCCTGCTAACTGAGCAAAGAGGCACCTTTTATGTTAAGCAGGAGGAGCAACTGACCCTCTCCAACCCCAGCACAGCATCGCTCCAGTGACTGTTGCTAGTGTCTACCTTAGGTTTCTTTTTAGATTGCAAGCCTTTTTGGGACAGGGAACCATCTTATTTGTTTTTCTATGTAAAATAAAGAACTTTGAGAACTTTTGTTGGGAAGTGGTACATAAGGAGGTGGTGGTTTCAGGAACGGACTTTCCCAGTCTTACTTGGAGATGCTACCAGGAATTGAACCTGGGACCTCCTGCATGCAAGCAGACACTTTGCCACTGAGCTACAGTTCCATCCCCAACACTGGACCATATGAAGCTGCCTTAAACAGAGTTGGACCCTTGGTCCATCTAGCTCAGTCTCATCTACACTGACTGGCAGCATCTCTCCAAGGTTTCCGCAAGAATCTCTCCCAGCCTTACCGGAGATGCTGCCAGGGGCAGAACTGGGGACCTTCTCCATGCAAAGCAGGGGCTCACTGCCACTGAGCTACGGCTTGAAGATCCTGAGCCTAGCTGAGGCAGTAACTCACCCAGCTGGTAATAATTGGAGAGGCCAAACCCAATGACATGTCCCTCCTCAGTGATGGCAATGGTGGAGTAAGAGCCACAGAAGACGTCCCGAACGTGTCCCTTGGTCCTACAGCCTTTCTGCTTGAAGATGACAGGTTGTGGGAGCAGCAGCCGCTCTGGAAGAGGGAAGAAGACGTTGAGGGACTGGGTGAACAGGAGGCAGTGCAAGTGTGGGGGAAATTCATGTGTGGCCTGAACAGCCAGACTGGCAGGAGTTTCGCCCAGCCCTACCCGAAGATGCAGGTCTCAGGGACTGAACCTGGGACTTTATGCATGCAGGCACTGAGCTGCAGCCCCATCCCCTAAGGGGAATAGCTTACAGTGCTCACACATGTAGTCTCCCATCCAAATGTAAACCAGGGTGGATCCTGCTTAGCAAAGGAGACAATGCATGCTTGCTACCACAAGACCAGCTCTCCTCCCATGTCTTTTGAGACCGGAAACCACTTTGTTTTCTCTTCGGCTATGTAAAGCACTTTGGGGATTTTTTGTTGAGAAGTTATATATAAATATTTTCAACGACCATATTTACCCGAATTCAAGAGGAGGTTCCCCCCAGTTCTCTCCTGTTAAGTGAGTGAGTGAATGGATGAGAATATGAATTTCTTATATTCAGAGTCCTCTTTCTTGTCGGTAAAAACAGCTATAACCTGAATTTAACCTCTATCTTTTAAGGTGTTGTCTTAAACTCAGAGCTGCCTTCTATTCGGGAAAATGCAGTAATAATCCCAGTCCATCACCACCATCCCAAGGCAATGCCTCTGCTCTGAGTCCAGTTAGTCACACAGAAACTCCTCACCAAAGCAACAGAATTAAGCATATGGCGACAACCTACCCAATCCTTTCCTTCCTCCTCGGACAGTGAAGACTGGATGCACTCGCCCCAGCTGGCCATTGTCTCCACAGCCGCAGGTGTAAAGGATGCCCGTCATGGACACTAATGCCAAGTGATGGCTCCCTGGGAAGCCAAGGCAAAGACAGGGAGAACTGCATCACCTGCAACTCAAAAGGTTTTCCACCCACCACCCGACATTACCCCTAACAGTCCTGCAGAATTCCACCGTAAGGCAAAAAGGTAAAGTGTGCCGTCAAGTCAGTGTCACTCCTAGTAACCACAGAGCCCTGTGGTTGTCTTTGGTAGAATACAGGAGGGGTTTACCATTGCCTCCTCCTGTGCAGTATGAGGCGATGCCTTTCAGCATCTTCCTATAGCGCTGCTGCCCAATGGGGACTCGAACAGGCAACCAACTTGGGTAATTTTATATGAATAGATTTAGGATCCACGAGAGCAATTTTGGTTGCTTGCGTGAGGGGGAATTGAGAGTCAGAATAATTCTGCCAGCCTTAAGAGGAGGTACTGTATAGCAGAACTGCTCAACTTCGGCCCACCTGCAGATGTTGGCCTACAATTCCCATAACCCCTGGCTATTGGCCACTGTAGCTGGGGATTATGGGAATTGTAGTCCAAGAACAGCTGGGGGGCCTAAATTGAGCAGGCCTGGTGTCAAGAAGCAGCCGTGTCAAGAAGAATGGTGCCAATTCTTCATTACGAGCCCTGCCACCTATTGCTGCTTCATCTGGGGTTGTCCAACTGCAGTTGCGACCAGCTTGTTTGGCACCTACTCAGGGACAGGTCTTCTCCATTGCTGCCCCGAGAGTCTGGAATGTGCTCCCTACTGAAACCAGAGCCTTCCCCTCTCTTACAGCTTTTAAAAGGTCATCAAGACACATTTGTTCACCCAGGCTTCTAATTAGGCACATAGATTTTAACGTTGCTTTAAATTCTGAATTGTTTTCACATTTCAATTTTGTTTTGATTTGTGCTGTCCTGCCTAGAGACGTGAGTTTTGGGCAGTATATAAAAAATATGTTAAATAAATAAATCTCATCTCCTTACTACCTTCCGGCCTAGTCACCTGAAGACAACATCTGTCTCCTTTAAGGACTCCCAGGGTCAGTGTTTTGTGTGACAGGGATTCCCAGATGCTGTTGACTACAACTCCCAACATCCTCAGCCAAAGGCCATTGCAGTTGGGGATGCTGGGAGTTTTAGTCAACAACATCTGGGAATCCCTGTTACAGGGAGCACTCCTCAAGATGCTTCACAATTGCTTTATATCCGGGGTTAGGCAACCTTGGCTCTCCAGCTGCTGTTAGACTACAACTCCCATAATCCCCAGCCACCATTTATTGTGGCTGGGGGTGATGGGAGTTGCAGTTCAACAGCAGCTGGAGAGCCAAGGTTGCTTTATCCCTCCTTTATATGGCACATTTCATAATGATTACCAAGGGCTGCCATGCACCTAAACCAGTACCTTCCATTTCAAAATTCAAGCAAGGTAAAGGCAGCCCTTTACACAGTGGAAACTCTAGAGTTGGGTGCACGGCTTTGGCCCTCCTACAGATGTTGGACTATGACTCCCATCATCCATAACTATTGGCCACCGTTGCTGGGGGTGATGGGAGTAGTAGTCCAACAACACACGGGACATGGTGTGACCCTGCTGTACTGGACACTCAGGATGGACACTCCAGGCACAAGCCTGCACAGCCTAAGGCCTGGGGGCTGGATGTGGCCAGCGGGGGCTTTTTTGCCTGCCCACATGAGACCAGATGGCCTCCACCTGCACCTGGTCTGGAACCCATGGCCACCACACCTCATCCCCTTTTCACCTCGCCTCCTCCCCCCCCCCCAACTCTAAGCCTCTACCCCCTTGCTTTCATTGATTTTTTAATAATAAATTATACAGAAGGACCTCATGACTCACAGGTTCAGCATCCATGGTTTTGTATCTCTGCGGTCGGGTAATTGACACCCTACCTTGGTATACGTGTGTGGGGGTTGGGTGGGGTTTCGTGTATCTGCAGATCGGGGGTGGCGGGAAATGACCTCAGAAGTCATTTCTGGCCATTTTGTGGTTCTTTTTAAAAGAAAAAAAACCATGATTATTCGCCAAAAAATGGCAGAACTGAGTCTCTTGGGGGGCATTGCTGGACTGCTGGAAACCTGTGGAGCACAGTAGGACACTTTCTTGGCTTTTTTCAGTGGGGTTCCCCCCCCCTTCAGAACCTAAGGCCCAAATTTTCACTGATTTCCAATACCTGGCATTTGCAGCTTCAGTATCCACGGTACTTGCTGAGAACGGAACCCCCACAAATACCAAAGTCTTCCTTGTAATGCAATAATTAAGGCACTAAAAAGGACCTCGGCCCCCACACAGCAAGTCAGGGTCACTCTGGCCCACCAGGGCATTTGAGTGGGCATGGCTGCTCCAGCACAACTCGCCGCCACTCACCTGAGGCAATCTTGACGATCGGCACATTCAGCTGCAGCTCCACAGGAACAGAGCTGCCGCTTGCAGACGCAAGCCCCTCTCCACCCTTCAAAGGAGCCAGTAAGCCAATAACGCCGTTCTCGTCCTGAGCGGAGGCACACAGACAAGCATGCAATGAGAAAAGAGTGGCCTCCACCCAGAAGAAAAAGCCCGAGCCAAGGATCGCAGCAGCCAACGCACCCGGAAAGCTCCCCAGATGAAGACACGCCCATCATCCGTCAATGCCGCCGTGTGGCTGTCACCAGCAGACACCTGCACCACCTTCTCAGTCAGGTCCACGAGCCCCGGGACAGAATCAGACCCCTCTTCCGAAGTGTCCCGCCCCAAGGCACCCTCGTCATTGCAGCCAAAGGTGTAGATCTGGGAACAGAAAAGGCCATACGGTGGGGGGAGAAATCCAAGAGGAACCCCAGGGAAACATGTCTTCCCCATTTCAGTTACAAGACTGAGGTCGGGTGGCAATCTGGGAAGAAACCATCTTGTAATGCCAGCAAAGTGTAGCAGTTAGAGCAGGCTCACACAACTTTGGCCCTCCAGATTGTTGGGACTACAACTCCCATAATCCCCAGCCTCCATGGCCAATAGCCAGGGATGATGGAAATGGTAGTCCTCCGTGAATTTGTCTAAGCCCCTTTTAAAGCCATCCAAGCTAGTGGCCATCACCACACCCCATGGCAGAGAATTCCACACTGTGTGAAAAAATACTTCCTTTTGTTAGTCCTAAATTTCCTGGCTTTCAGATTCAGGAGATGACCCCAGTTCTAGTGTTTTGAGAGAGGGAGAACAATCTCTCTCTGTCCACTCTCTCTACTCCATTTATAATTTCATAGACTTCTGTCTTGTCTCCCTGTAGTCACCTCTTTTCCAGATGCTGAAGCCTTGCCTCGGAAGGAGGATGCTGCAGGCCCCCGATGATCTTGGTTGCCCTCTTCTGCACCATTGCCAGTTCCTCCCTTCCCATCCCTTTTCCTTTTCAAATTATGTCTATTAGACTGTAAGCCTGCAGGCAGTGTGTGTTTCATTTTTCAATTCTACATACAGCACCTAGAAAAATTACTGGTGCTTCATAAACAACCACCCTGCAGGTTAGGCCTTGCCACTATTTTAAACACAAGGCAGCACTCGGTAGGTTATAACCACTCTCAATGTGGCATGTGACTCCGATGCAGGCAACAGCAAGTATTCCAGACTCACTTTGCCTGTTCCACTGAGGCACACCGTGTGAACCCCTCCCGCTTCCGCCTGGATGATGTTTTCAGGTAGCTCCACCAGGGCAGGTCTCTTCCTCGCAAGCACGTCAGGTCCAAGGCCCAGCTGCCCAAGGTCACCCTGTCCAAGGGTCAACACCAGCCCTGGCTCTGTGCAGTGTGAGTGGTGACTGACTGGATCATAGAAGGGAGGAGACAGAAAGGGAAGGAAATTTTCAGTGCAGACAGCAGGGGATGGGCCAGAGAAGAGCAATCAAATGCATGCGGCAAGCCAAGGATGCAAGATCTGAGGCTGCAGCAACAATCTATTACTAGCTGGGCCGGGCGCAGAACATCTGCGCCTCTAGTTCTTCCCTTCCCACCTGTTGCCATTTTCTTCCCCGGCCACGGCCGTCGTTTTCCCCCACCCGCTGCTATCTTCTCTCCCCCCGCCCCACAAGCTGTCCACCAGTGAAGCCGCTTTCCTCTCCCCCTGCCGGCAGCTCACTTGCGAACTCTTGCGAGAGCTGCTACACATGGGATTAGTGACAGGTACACCTTAGAGAAATAGACAGATGTGCAGAATCCCCTGTCCCCCTTAGGGCCAGAAAAATGATTATTTTGGATCTCTGGACAGTGGGTTGGATATGTTTTTAGTAACATGAATACCAAAAAAAGAAAAAGAAGAAGAAGAAGGAAAAAGGCCTGATTTTTTAAAATTGAATTTTTAAAAATTTCAACTAATGCAAGTTTCTTTTTTTAGAAAGAAAATTAATATATATATATATATATCCTGCCCCTCCGGTACACTACTACTTGGGAAGGCTCACAATAACCTAGTTGAAACTGAAATCTGGTCTTGTGGTAGCAAGCATGAAAGGTCCCCTTTGCTAAGCAGCATCTGACCTGGTTTGCATTTGAATGAGAGACTACATGTGAGCACTGAGAGATATTCTAATTAGCGGATGGGGCCACTCTGGGAAGAGCACCTGCATTTTTGCATGCAGAAGGTTCCAAGATCTCTCCCTGCCATCTCCAAGATTGTGCTGGCAGAGACTCCTGCCTGCAACCTTGGAGAAGCCACTGCCAGTCTGGGTAGACAATACTGAGCTAGATGGACCAATGATCTTACTTGGTAAATGACAGCTTCCTATGTTCCTAAACATACTCTCTTTTAAAAATGAACTTATTGACTTTCTTATGAAAGGCTGCCTTTCTTTCTACAGGAACTTAGGAAGTTGCCTTCTATTGAGTCAGGCCAATGGGCCACCTAGGTCGGTATTGTCTCAACTGACTGGCAGTACAGTATATACTATATTATAAATAATAAATATAACAACTTTCCACACATTGGAATTTCCCTCGTCTTTCCACAAATTGTCCCAGATGGCTCACGACAAACACTTTTTTTTTAACACACACACACACACACACACACACACACACACCCCTCAGTTTCCGTGGGGTTCCATTCGCCCCTAAATATGGAGGGTAGTGGTGGTGGAAGTGTCCTACAGTTCTCTGCAGGTCTCCAGCTGTCCAACAATGCCCCCCCCCACCGCCAAAGTACAAACGGCGCCATTTTCCCATGAAAAATCAGTGTTTTCTGAGACTGTAAAACAAATGAGCCACAAAATGGCACTGCTTCCTCAAAATTGTGGGCAGAAATAAACTTGAAGGTCATTTCTGGCCACCCCCAACCCACAGATACACAAATTTAACCCTTTAACCACCACCACCACCCCGTGCATGCTGAGGTCGGGTCTCAATTACCCGACTACAGATACGCAAAACTGTAGATGTCAGATCTGCAAATGTCGAGGCTTGCCTTTACGTATGTACATGCTGCAGCAAAGTCACACCTCAGATTAGCTTCACTCCCCCCCAAAAAACCCCCAAACCCTGCATGTTACAACTGCAAGCCATAGCAGCACTAAAGGGTAAAAAGGCATAAAAGACTGGGGTTCTGTGTTCCCTGAATTGGGGATTCCCAGAAGTTGTTGACTACAACTCCCATCACCCACAGCAGCGACATCTTTTGGTTGAGGATGATGGGACTTGTAGTCAACAAAATCTGGGAATCCCTATTGCATGGAACAGTGCTTGGGACCATAGAACATTCCCTGAACAAATCAAACTGGAACAAGGCATCAAGTGCCACACCTTACCTTTTGTCCGCTTCACCTTGGGAGCACTGTCTTTGTCCAACATCCGTTTCCTTGGCATGTTTTTTTAATACTGAGGAAGAACAGGGGGGGAAAGTGGTGAAAAATATTCCTGATAACATACTGATTTGATTAAACAGAGGACACGATGCAGTAATGAGGAGATATTTAAATGATGAAGGGGTATTCAAAACAGGGCTGGAAAAATCTCAGGCACCAGGAAGTCATGGTGCCTAGAAATTTAACCACGGCACCAGTGTTCCCTCTAAGAGGGAATCCCAGTTGCTGTTGACTACAGCTCCCAGAATCCCTAGCTGAACTGGGCTTTGGCTGAGGATGCTGGAAATTGTAGTCAAAAACATCTGGGATTTTCTGTTAGAGGTAACATGGTATGGCACCAAGAGTAGGATATTCAGAGATGTTTACCCCATGCAGTCCTGTTTCTGTTCTAAGTACGTCACTTGTAAAAGGGGATAAATAGGGCTGTGCAACTTTGGCCTTCCACTTGCTTTGGGACTACAACTCCCACCATCTCCAGCCACAGTGGCCAATAGTCAGGGATTATGGAGGAGGGCCGCAGTTGTGCAGCCCTGGGATAAAGGGAAGCCCATTCCCTCCCACCAACAATGTTCATCTCTAAGTCCGGTAATTTTGTCAAGGCTCCATTGTCTGGCTCCTAAATGTTTGGGCTTGCTCCTAGATCCACAGAAAAATTGGTAAGGCCTGATTTAAATAGGAAAAGCTCTTCAAACACACGGCTTTCCTGCAATTTACTTTTGAATATGTCCAAGAGCAGGCCTCTTTTCCCCAACCCCCACCCCTGCAAAATAAGAGGGCACACTTAAGCAGAAGAAGAAGGGGCAGACAGGAACTTGAACAGATTGCAGCTACTTGGATTTTCTGCAGCATCACATACCTGGCTGAAGGTAAGCAGACAGAAGAAGCAGCACCACACCATGGAGACGGAATCCAACTGATTCCACCATGGAATCAGTTAATGGCTATTTGCCATGACAGAAATGGCACCTCCCATTCCTAGAGGCAGTATAGCACTGAACGCCAGTTGCTGAAGACCAACAAGGAAAAGGGGCTGCTGTCTTCATGCCCTGCTTGTGGGCACCCCAGGAACATTTAATTGGCCACTTCAGGAAGTAGGATGCTGGACTAGATGCACTTTTGGTCTGATCCAGCAGGATTCTTCCTATGCTCTTCAATTGCTGCTGAGAGCAAGCAGACTGATGGATCCAGCTCTCCAAACTGTTCAGGTTTTGCAGGAAGACGACACACACAGGGACACAGGAAGCTGGATAGATCCAAGTCAGACATTTGGTCCATCTAGCTCAGTGGAAGAGAGCATGCGTTGCCCCCTTTGCTAAACAAGGTTTATCTTGGTTTGCATTTGGATGGGTGAATACACACAAGCATCGGCTGCTGCAAGATATTCCCCTTGGGGAGAGGGGCCATAGCTCAAACGAAGAGCATTTACTTCTATGCAGAAGGTCCCAGGTTCACTCCCTGCCAGCATCTCCAGCTAGGGCAGGGAAAGAAAAAGGCTCCTACCAAATACCTGGGAGAGCTGCTGATGGACCAATGGCCTGACTCAGTAAGAGGCAGCTTTCTGTGTTCCTACTGTCTATCCTGACTGGCAGCAGCTCTCCAAGATTTCAGGCAGGAGTCTCTCTCCTTGGAGATGCCAGGGGCTGAACTTGGGATACAAAGGAGATGGCCTGCCACCAAACTGTGTATGGCCAACCCCCATTCCTCCCCCCCCCACCTCACACACACACATTTTGGCAACTTCTGCTTCCCTTTAAAATAGTGGCTCACTCAACTCAGCAGGGGGAGAGCAACTGTCCCTATTCAACACAACATAAGCATCCTTCGAGCAGTTATGGCTGATGTCTCTGAATGTGAGCCTTTCAAGGACAGGAAACCATCTTCTCTCAGTTATTATGCTTTCTATGTAAGCCACTTTGAGAACTTTGTTGAAAACCAATATACAAATAAATACAAATTCTGAAGACCCTACAACCAAAGGGGAAAGTCTGCACAGAGTTTCCACCCATCCCTGTTTTAATGGCACGTGTTTGGGCCTCTCTCAGGCCAAGAAGACAACTGCAGTCATGTCAAAAGTCAAATCAGTCTCCATCTGCCATGCAGCCTAACAAAAAGGAGCATTATTTTAAACTCAGCTCCTCACAGACCCCAGGGCCACCTGTTCAATCCTCTCAGCCATTTGGCAATGCCCAGGAAAGAGGGGCATTAGAGAGAGAAAGCATGGAATTGCTATTTTTTTTTAAGCAAGGGATGTTAGAAAGCACTTGTAGACATCACACACTGGTGCCTTCAGAAATGCTTAAAAAGCACGGTTTTCAAATCTAACAAATATGGCGTGTGCATGCTCACAAGTTTGTTTATGTCTGTTCACTTTAATTTTAGATCCCACTCAGGTTGAATCAGGACAGTCCCACTCTGAATGCATGTGCTCACACACTGCCTTGATACTACTGCCCAGAACAAAATCCATTCCACACACAGATTTAGAAAATTCGAGAGAACCAGTTGTCCCTCTAATTTTTTTCATCTGTTTGGAATGAGTTTTGTTCTGCGCAGCAGTATCAAGGCAGTGTGTGAGCATATGCATTCAGAGTGGGACCTTCCTGATGCAACCTGAGCGGAATCTAAAATTAAGTGAGCGGATATAAAAAAAAACTTGTGAGTGCATGCACATGTGCAGACCTTAGAGAGAACACCGGGAATATCTGAACAGAGGAACAAAGAACATGAGTGGAACAATAATTCAATGTGACATACTTTTGTAGAATGCAGACCAAGGTAACCAATATTTGCTGTGTGTCTCGAAGCAGCACATACTAGTGAGCTGGTTAGATCAAGCCTCCTTCTTTCATACCAACGTTCTGCACTCAGTAGGGTATGCTGATACCCAAGTTTCCAGAACGTTTGCTTCGTTTGCATGAAGCCAAGTGAACACCAAGTGAAATGCACTGATTTAATTTAAACATATTTGCAAAAATTGAGCTTTTATTATTATTGTTTGTTTACAGGGTAATGAGAAGGTGTGCCTATGGTGCTCTTTGGCAGATGCAGCTAGCATATTTTAAAAAACTTATTTTTGCCATTTCACAGAAAGCTTCTAATTCATTAGAACACATTGATCATGTGTACCTCCAGTGACTGTTGCTGGTGTCTATCTTGTGTTTTTAGAATGTGAGCCCTTTGGGGACAGGGAGCCATCTTATTTATTTATTATTTCTCTGTGCCTGATCCATTTTTGGAAGGGCGGTATAGAAATCGAATTATTATTATTATTATTATTAATAATAATAATAATGTTTACTATGTTTATGTTGATGCTGTTCTGTCACGGCCTATGGCTTGTACTAAAGTTTTGTCTCATCATAATCATACTGTAACCAGTAAAATCTCTCTCTGAAAATTCCTACCCCAATTATCTTCAAATTATGTTGCAGTATTTACTCCCTACCATTATGGTTTACATTATCAGAGGGTTCTCTAGTTGTGCTTTGAAAACATGGTCCAATACGTTCCGTAAAAATATGTCCAATTGGGCTGCAGTGCCCCACATAAGGCAACACCTTATAGAACGAAACAGGTGGCAAACCATACTCAGAAGTATGACTCAAAGCTGCAAGCCTATGCACACTTACCTAGAAGCAAGCCACTATAAGGGAAGGTGGTGACACATATATAAAAATATGAAGGGCGTGGAAAGACAGAAGTTTTTCTTCCTCTTTCACAATACTAGAACTGAGTCACCCAATGAAACTGAGGAGCAGTAGGTATCAGGAAGTTTTTTTTTAAATCCATAAATCTTCCATGCATAATGGAAATCCCTGTCTTCCATGCATAATTAGCTTATGGAATTAACTGCCTCAAGATAACATAGATAGCCACTGCAATACTTGAACTGTGGAGACAGGGTGTGTGTGTCTGTGTGTGTGGAGTCTTATAGATGGAATCTATAAGATTCCTCCATGAGTACCTCAGATTTTAGCCACATCCCAACCAGCCTTGAAGTCTTCTACAAAACAATAGCTAACAAAAAAAACAAAACAAAAGGGGCAGGTCTGCTCTGCTCCCTACTCCCGTAATCCCAGCACTGGGATTACATGGAGAAAGGAGAAATACTTTAGTCTGATCCAGTAAAGACCTTCTTAAAGCTTATATCCTCTGCGGGGGACACACCCGCCCCCTCTTTTTCTCTCTCTCCTTACATCCTTCCTCCCTTTCTCAACTCTCCAGGTAGACGCTTGGTTGAGTTTGAATTTCCCGCGCAGGCGCCGCGGTGCTGACCCTCCCCGCAGTTTGTAAGTTGTCTGGGGAAGACGGAAAAACGAGCGGGCCTGGCGGACACGCGAGAGAACTTCCTCCCGGGCAACGTTCGGAGTGCGCGCCCGGCCTCGCCTGATTGGCCCGCGAATTGTTACTTGGCGTTCCACCCGCGGAACGTTCAGACCCCCGACGACATCGCGACTTGCTTCCACCACGTGGGGCCAAGCCCGGGCCCTTTTGCAACTTCAGAGCCACTGGAACGGAAAACCTGGCCTCCTCGCCACCCGCGGCTCACTCGCCACCCCCACTACCCAACGCCCGGGATGTCTCTACCCGACTGCGGCGCAGTCAGCAGGCTCACCTCTGTCTTTGTCTCTTCAACCCCCTGAAGTCTGCCAAGACTCACTCTGGATTGCCCCCCGGCAACCGGAGTCTGTAGGAGCATGCGCATTGAGGGGCCCGGGTGCTGTTGCCATTGGCTGTCGGCGGAGGAGGGGGGAAAAATCAATTAAACTCACGCGCCGCCTACCGGCCGCAATTTTTAAAAGCAGACCATCCCCCTCCCCTATGAGGTGTGCGCGTAAACAGCAGAGGAAGCCTCAGATCCCCGCAACCCGATCAGAAAAACGTAGGCGAAAATATTATGAGTCAGAACTAGTTCGCGTTGCTGCCCATTTTTCACCTGCACGCGCAACTCCTTTAGTAACTCCTTCCTGATTGGCCGCACGTACTCGGAAGCTCGTTCCAAGAGGAAGGCCATAGAGCACGGGGTCTAATCTGTCCTGAGGCTCTCCAGCTAGGACTACAACTCCCATCATCCTTTGCGATGGCCTCCAAGCTAGATAGTTGAACAGGATTAGAGGCCAAATTTGCAGATGGCACTATTTAGGGTAGTGAAATCCACAACAGACCGTGAGGAGCTCCAAAAATCTCTCTCCAAACTGGGCGATAAATGGCAATGTAAACAAATTAATGGAGGATAGGGCTGTCTATGGCTGCCAGCCTGAACAGATGTATATTTTCATCAGGATCAGAGGTGGGATGCCCCTGAATACCAGTTGCTGGGGAACACTAGCAGGAGGGGGTGGTCCCCCCCACTTGTGGGCTGCCCACATGCACCTGGTTGGCCACAGAATACTGGGCCTTTGGCCTAATTCAATAGGGCTTCTTATGTTCTTATCCACCTCAAAGCTGCATTTTCTTTATTATCTATACTTGTGTACACTGTACACTCATTGTACAAGTGTTGAACATAAAATGTGAATGGGGCTACAATCTGCAGTTGTCCCAATATGCTGGAAGCATAGTACTCTCAAATTTACAACTTGCTTTCCTCAAACGGTGAACTAGACAGCTACAAACCAAACAAGAACACAAGAGAACCATCAGTCACTGGAAATGATGGAATAGCAGGTAGCTCCCCTGCAATGCGACCTTGTCAATAGTATCTTGCCTGCAGATGTTGCTGGTAGTACACATCTGTCAAGAAAACCAGGACTGCACAACTCCAGCTGTTTCTGGACTACAGCTCCCAGCCACAATGGACAATACTGAAGAATGATGGGAGTTGTAGCCCAACATATGCAGGAACGTCAAAGTTTGCAGCCCTTTTGGCCTAGACCAGCTTATATATTTTGTTTGGAGAGTTTTAAGAGCTCAGTTTACTGAAAGTGCACTCATTATGTAAAACTTTTCCCCTAGGTGGTTCAACCCTAGCCATTTGGTGGGGGGTGGTTATAATAGGACAATATGTCAATTTAATGAATGCAAATAGAGGAACACTTATCTCCCCATTTTTAGCCTACTCTTCAGTAGGCTTATGAGAGAGAGAATGTTGTGTGTGTGTGTGTTCCTCCCCCCCCCCATCAGCTTCAGTCCTGGACAAATATGTTTATGATGGCAGACACAAGCTTTTGAGGTGCAAGTGAGCTAACTTGTGAACTGCTTAACTGATTTGAATCAAATTTGCTACAGATATAGGGACACCTCAACAGCAAAGATTGTCACAATGTTATCCACCCCAATTCAAGATGGCAGATGTATAAACTTTTGAGGTGCAAGTGCACTAACTTGAGAACTTTCTAACCCATGCCTGTTCAGTTTAGGCCCCCCAGCTGTTTTTTGACTACTCCCATAACCCCCAGCCACAGTGGCCAATTATGGGAGTTGTAGGCTAATATCTGCAGGAGGGGCAAAATTGAGCAGCCCTGCTCTAACAGATTTGAACCAAATCTGGAATAGCTGTAGTGACACACACAGACACCTCAGTGGTGCAGTTTGTAATGACATCCACCCCAATCCAAGATGGCAGGCACATGAACATTTGAGGCGCAAGAGATCTAACTCGTGGACCTCAGTTTAGTCCAGATGTAGAGACAGTGAAAGGAAGATAGGCTGATTAGTTCTTACTAGAACAACTTGTCTTTCTTCTGCAGTAACCCTGCATAATGGCTGCAGCCATCTCATTGATCACCCAGTACTCAACACATAAACCTGTTAAGGAAATTCTGAGCTATGTATCTTTAGAGTGCAACTGGAGACAGCTTGCTTTTTAGAAGCCTCCTAGTTCTCTGTCAAAACCACTCAGAGACTTGTTTTGGGCAGTATACAAATATGTTAAATAAATAAGTTCCTCTACGGGAAGGTTTTCCTGTTGCTCCTGGTTGGGTCATCATGCTTGGAGGTTTGAGATTCTTTAGCACTGCCTCCTGTTTCTGGATGTCATTAAAAGGCACCTGCCTTGTGAGGCAAGGCTACAGATCATGGGACTTTTTAGTTTGGAAAAGAGGGGACTATGGGAAGGCATGAATGAGACGTATAAGATTATGCATGGAGTAAGTGGACAGAGAAATTTTTCTCCCTCAGCACTAGAACCAGGGGTCATCCCACAAAGCTGAAGATTTGGAATTTTAGGACCAACAAAAAGGGAGTACTTTTTCACACAGCACATAATCTATGGAAGCAGAAGAGACGGCATTCCCTCACCTCTTACCTGTGAGAGACATTTGGTGGGCCAGTGTGAAACAAGATGCTGGATTAGATAGGATTTGGGCCTGACCCAGCAGGGCTGTTCTTAAGTAGTACAACTGCTTCATGCTTCTGGCATTTTTTAAAAAACTGTGCCTATAAAACTTAAAAAATACACATACCCACACTGCTCTGGGTAGAATGCGGAGCTTTCACAAAGGTTCTGGGATTTTGGAGGAGGCCTTCAGGGAACCCACTACCACCTTGCTAACTCTAGAGAGGATTCAGAAAGGGGAAAGCATTTGAGCCATGTAGAGAGCCAACCAACCGAGTCAGTAGTACTAGTGCCAGAAAGAGGGTAAGAATATGGGGCTTTAAACACACAAATACTATATAGCTAGGCTCGGAGAAGCAGCAGCAGAAACATAGGTAAAATTCATTAAAACAATCATCCCGCTCACATTCAGAAAATGTGCACCTTCCCTACATTCTGGACAAGAGGTTCAATTCCTGAACTGTCCAGAATCACACATGTGGAAACCATGGTACAAGAACCCATTTTTAAGTGTGGCAGATATTCCTTGCAGCATCATAACAGCAGTCTTGTTACAGCTTTTATTCTAATCCAGGGAATTCTAATTTTATTCTAATTCAGAGAAAATTGCAGTTGCTGCCCCAAACCATTCATAAAGGCCAACGTTCACAGAAGAATAAATTTTATTGGTAATGAACATGCTAAGGAATTCTCAAAGTATGAAACCAATAGAAGTTGCAAGGGGAAAAAAAGAAGCTGCGTATGAAGCAGTAACACAGAAAAAATTTTCTGTCATAAGAACTTGCATTTCACCATCTATCTGAATCTTATTGAACAGTTCACACCCCTCTCCAGCAGCTATACTCAGAACACATAACCCCTAACAAAGGATTTTTTGTTACACTGTTTGAGTTGCCAGTGCAGGACTGGCCAAGCACAAGAACATGCAACAGGATCGCTTTTCCACATCACATCATGAGAAGCTAAGTGGTCATTCTTGCAGTGACATTGGTATCCATTTTCGGCAACATAGCTTCTCTTCATTAGAGTCAGTCTCTCCCCTGATAATGTAGTGCTGTCTCCCACCTGCGCCTCTCCAGGTCTGTTTTGGAGATCTCCAACACTTCAGGTGATATTATACCCTGTGATGAAAGCAATAGATATTTGATTCTCTTAGAAGACCACTATTCCAGTTTTATCTACAGGATGTTTTTCTTTAAGATGATCTGAGAAAACAATAAAAATTAGAATTCTGAGTCTCATTCTTTCATTTTCCCAGAACCTAAAATTAACATTGTGCCAGGTGTGTGTTTGGTTCCCCCACCCCATTTTTGAGTGCCAAAGAGATAATATGCATGCAACAAGAAGCAAAGTCTCCATCTTCAGGTCAGGAATTCAAGTTCCATGCAAAATCCCAATGTGGTCAATGGCAGACAACTACAAAACTACTTCAGTGATGAGTGCCCCCAGCCTTCTAGAGAGCGGGACACCCAGCACCATTCAGATCTTCTCACCAGAGATCTCATTTCCACTGCCATTTTTGAGAAGGTGAGAAACAGCAGGAGTCCTTCCTGAGCAGTAGGAGAAGGCTCTCACTGTTTCTTACCATCTCCATATCCCAGTGCCAATGACAGAAGACCCACTTCTTTCGCTAAGCCCTCTGTCTGTGTGCTAGAAAAGGATCTGAGAAAAGAGAGGGGATTGGTGGCAACCACAAATAAGTGGCTGGCTAGTGAGCTAAGCTTAAATCTGATTCTTAAGAGTTATGTGTCAGAAAGAGTGGGAAAACAATAAAGTTGAGTTGTGGTGGAGATGTACAGTTTGTAACACTTGCACACAGTTAAGGATGAGAACTGCACAAACTGCAAGAGTTGCACTTATGAATAGAAACCACCACTAATGTATGCAACCAAATAGCCTTCTGCAATGTAATTCACTGTATTAACTTTTCACCCCAGCACAACACAGTACCCAAAGCCAGAAAAGAAAAGACTTGGCATTAACAACATATTCTACATTTTATAATACAACTAGCTGGGTTGGGCACAGAGCATCTAGTTCTCCCCCCCCCTCCTTCTTGCCCGCTGCAGTTTTCTTCACCCACCAGCTGGCTGCCATCCCCACCACCTTTCCAGCAAGCCTGTCCACTGCTGCAGCTTTCCCCCTGCCGACAGATCACTTACGAACTCTCGCAACAGCTGCCACGCATGGGATTAGCAACAAGTGCACTTTAGAGCTATAGATAGATATAGATATACTGCCAGTACTACGCAGAGCCTCCATGTGATGCAAGACAGCAGCACTGTGCAAAAAAAAGGTGATTTGCAGGTTTAAATCAGTCGCAAATTTTTACTAGAGTGCTGGACGAGGACCGGGAAGATCTGAGTTCAAATCCCCATTCAGCCATGAAACTAGCTGGGTGACTCTGGGCCACTCACTTCTCTCTCAGCCTAACCTACTTCACAGGTTGTTGTGAAAGAGAAACTCAAGTATGTAGCACACCGCTCTGGGCTCCTTGGAGGAAGAGCGGGATCTAAATGTATAATAATAATAACAACAATACTTTCAAGTAGTGCTTGGCCTACCACCGCAGAATTTTTAAAGTTAGCACAAAATACACACAACCCTGCTTGGACAAGTGTTCACAAACGAGAATCCATAAAGCAGATGAACACACACCAATAAAATATCACGAAAAGGAATTATCTGTGTGAATATCCTGGACCTGCAATATGTAGATTAACATTTCCCGGTGAAGTCCAATTCAGCCTTCAGTATGCAAGACAGGAAAAGAGAAGGATAAGGAATACGTGCTTTGCACAAAGTTTAATAAGGGCAAAGTTTAATAGTGGAAAGCAGTTTACAAGTGATATGGCTTGATACTGCAATTCACTGATCTCTGTTCATTAGCAAAAGACACAATCCAATGTCACAAAGGAAATAAACTAGGGCTTCACAAATCCCAGGAACCTGGGATGACATCTAGAAATTTAACTGTGGTGGCCGGAAAAGGATATTCAGAGGTTAAGTTATTTAATCAAATCTGTACTTAATCCAGGTAGCCCTAATAATAGTACTTGTAAAAGTGGATAGAGCAGCCCAATTACCCACCACCACCAGAATGTCCCGTCACCAAGTCTGGTAATTTTGTATGTCAACTGTCAGGCTCCTAAATTAAAAAAAATCAATCAAGGCCTGCAGTGAACTGTGAATACAATTAAAACACTTGTCTCCTGCATGGTTTATCTCCTCAGTCACCGTCCGAAGACTCAGAGAAGCAGTAGGAATATGCAGGTTGCAGACCAAAGGGTCTAGCTTGCTCTCCAACAGTGTGGAATGGGACTCTACATCACAGGGCGAAAAGGCTATGCTCCCGTATGCCACATGGACAGAGCTGAGAGAGAGCAACCTCTCCAGATATCCCTGTTGGACAGAGCTGCATGGTATAGTTGCTCTTTCGGAAGGATGTACTAATTCAATATAATTTTCACTTTAATACCTCCAGTCTGAACATAATATTGCATTATGTGATTAGGGAACAGTCCTTAAAGCAGGGTTTATTCTACACTTGCCCCCCAACTGCACCAGAATATGGTCCGGCCTCCGCCATCCCCAATCTGTGAGCACCTCCCAAACTTTTTCTAATTGAAATAAAATAAAATAAAATAGGACAGGGAGAAGAGAATAATTTTATTTAGCAGAGAGCAACTGGCTCTATCCATCCCCAGCACAGCATCCTTCCAGTGGCTGTTGCTCATGTCTATCTTAGGTTTCTTTTTAGAACTTTTGTTGAAAAGCGGTATATAAATATTCATCATATTCATAGAAAATTAGAATGAATGGAGAACTTGAGGGAGAAACAGAGGGAGGGAGGGAGGAAGGGCAGGAAACTAAGAGAGGGGAAAAGGTTACTTTCTTCCCGAACTATAGCTGACGATGGAGACCTTTTTCTCATCTATTTCTACATCTATGCTCCTGATTAAACCTCCATATTCCCAACTGCACAAAAACCGAGTTCCCACTGCACATTTTTCTCACTGCACAAAATGTGTCCAGCTGCATATTAGAATAAATCCTGCCTTAAAGCCAATGTCCCACAAGATGAGTTTAATGGAGAACATATAGTGGAAATAGTAAAGAGAAAATGAATTAATCTCCTTAATACCTTGAGCTTGTCAAATGGCCACGAGGATCAACTGCCATGATAGCAGCATCACAGGCGGCTTTCATGAGTACTGAAATGCAAGAACAGAATTACATGATTAACAACTTTTCACAATACCAGCAGCCATGTGCAATGTACACACTACGAAGCCATATGCAAATTTAACATGTCTCCTGCATGGTTTATCTCCTCAGTCACCGTCCAAAGACTCAGAGAAGCAGTAGGAATATGCAGGTTGCAGACCAAAGGGTCCCGCTTGCTCTCCAACAGTGTGGAATGGGACTCTACATCACTGGGCCAAAAGGCTATGCTCCCGTACGCCACATGGACAGAGCTGAGAGAGAGCAACCTCTCCAGATGTCCCTGTTGAATGAAGGTTATCTGCACTGCAAACACACCTCTATTTCTAGAAACACTGTATCATCTCTTGACCAGGCATAGTTTCTGGCTTGTTGGTCTAAGGCAGGCCTGCTCAACTTAGGCCCCCCCAGCTGTTTTTGGACTACAACTCCCATAATTCTCAGCCACAGCAGCCAATAGCCAGGAATTATGGGAATTGTAGGCCAACATCTGCAGGAGGGCCGAAGTTGAGCAGGCCTGGTCTAAGGGTATTATTGCTGATAGTACTCCAGATGTTGCTGAACTACAACTCATAAGAACATAAGAACAGCCCTGCTGGATCAGGCCCAAGGCCCATCTAGTCCAGCATCCCATTTCGCACAGTGGCCCACCAGATGCCGCTGGAAGCCACAGGCAGGAGTTGAGGGCATGCCCTCTCTCCTGCTGTTACTCCCCCACAACTGGTACCCAGAGGCACGCAGCCCCCCAAGGCTGGAGGTGGCCTACAGCCCTCCAACTAATAGCAGTCAATAGACCTCTCCTCCATGAAGTTATCCAAACCCCTCTTAAAGCCATCCAGGTTGTTGGTTGTCACCACATCTTGTGGCAGAGAATTCCACAAGTTGATTATGCGTTGCGTGAAAAGGTACTTTCGTTTGATGGTCCTAGATTTCCTGACAATCAATTTCATGGGATGACCCCTGGTTCTAGTGTTGTGGGAGAGGGAGAAGAATGTCTCTCTATCCACTTTCTCCACACCATGCATGGTTTTATAGACCTCTATCATGTCTCCCCGCAGTTGTCTTTTTTCTAAACTAAATAGCCCCAGGTGTTGTAGCCTAGCCTCATAAGAAAGGTGCTCTGGGCCCTTGATCATCTTGGTTACCCTCTTCTGCACCTTTTCCAGTTCTGCAATGTCCTTTTTTAGATGTGGTGACCAGAATTGTATGCAGTACTCCAGGTGTGGCTGCACCATAGTTTTGCATAAGGGCATTCTAATATTAGCAGTTTTATTTTCAATCCCCTTCCTAATGATCCCTAGCATGGAATTGGCCTTTTTTTTTTTACAGCTGCTGCACATTGAGTCGACACTTTCAACGAGCTGTCCACCGACGCCAAGATCCCTCTCCTGGTCAGTCACCAACAGCTCAGATCCCATCAGCATATACTTGAAGTCGGGGTTCTTCATCTCAATGTGCATCACTTTACACTTGCCAACACTGAACTGCATTTGCCACTTTGTCGCCCACTCCCCCAGTTTGGAGAGATCCTTTTGGAGCTCCTCACAACTCCGTTTTGGATTGACTACCCGAAAGAGTTTGGTATCTGCAAATCCGGCCACCTCGCTGCTTACCCCTGCTTCTAGTTCATTTATGAATAAATTAAAAAGCACTGGTCCCTGGGGGACCCCACTTCTTACTTCTCTCCATTGCGAAAACTCTCCATTTATACCTACCCTCTGTTTCCTGTCTTTCAACTAGTTAGCAATCCACACATGTACTTGTCCCCTTATCCCATGACCACTAAGTTTCCTCAGGAGTCGATGAGGAACTTTGTCAAAAGCTTTTTGCAAGTCCAGGTATACTATGTCAACTGGATCACCTTGATCCACACACTTGTTGACACTCTCAAAGAACTCCAAAAGGTTGGCCAGGCAAGATTTACCTTTGCGGAACCTATGCTGGTTCACTCCCAGCAGGGGCTGTTCTTCTATGTGCCTTACAATTTTATCCTTGACGATGCTTGTCAACTCCTGTCAACCCCAGCCACAAAAAAAATCAAGTTGGGATGATGGGAGTTGTAGTTCAGCAACAATGGGGATACCACAAGTTGGGAACCCCTGGCTTAGGGTACAAGAGCTATGGGCAATCATCTCTCAATAGGTCCTGCCCAGGGGAATGGTGGGGGGGCTGTGCGTTTTTAAAAGGGATTGATCTATCTTCCATGAATTTGTCCATCAGCAGTTAGCAGCTAAGAAGGCTCAATAGGACCTCCAGGAACATTCTTATTACTACTACTACTACTACTACTACATTTATATCCCGCTCTTCCTCCAAGGAGCCCAGAGCGGTGTACTACATACTTGAGTTTCTCTTTCACAACAACCCTGTGAAGTAGGTTAGGCTGAGAGAGAAGTGAGTGGCCCAGAGTCACCCAGCTAGTTTTATGAATGGGGATTTGAACTCGGGTCTCCCAGGTCCTAGTCCAGCTCTCTAACCACTACACCATGCTGGGGTACAGGTAGGAAAAGAGGCTTATTGCCTTTGTGTAGTGTTAGTGGGCTTTCCAGAAGTATCTAGTAGGGAAGAAGGATGTTAGACTAAACCAGGTGTTCTAGATGTTGCTGAACTATAATTCCCATCACCCTCAGTTTATTGTTGCTGAGGATTATAGGAGTTGTAATTCAGCAACAGCTGGTGTACATCTGGACTGAGAACCACTGGAATAGATCTTGATCTAATCTCATAAGGATCTGGCTGGCTGTGAACACTTGCAAGACTCCATTTGTCATGACTACCAGAAACTTGGTCCTCACCAATTCAGATGCAAGCCCCACTAGAATGACAGCATCACACCATTTCTCAGCTTCCAGGGCCAGAATGGGATCTGTAATTGGCAGCATGGCACAGCAAGTTCAGAGCACCTGCTAAGGAAAAGAAAAGCAGAGGACGACTGAGAATTGGGCTTCGACTCTCAGGTTGTTCTGAAAAATTAATTCTCGCTTTCTCGTAGGTACTGAAACCAATCCACACTCCCATTTTACAGTTCCTTTCCAAGAAATAATTCCTTTCACGATACCCTTCCTTGTCCCCACCGTGTATGCCTGCACAATCTTCTCTGATGACAGTAAATTCTCCTATTCATTAGTGGAAAATATACTACTAAACACCAGCAGGCCTGTCAATGAAGCACTGGGCTTGGCAAATCTCAGGCACCAGGGAGCCTAGAAATGTAATCGTGGTGCCTAGACTACAGTCTTCAGAGGCAGAGTTGTTTAAGAAAAATCTGTATTTTCCCAGTGTTCCCTATAAGAGCGATTCCCAGATGATGTTGACTACAACTCCCATAATCCTTGGCCAAAGGCCACTGCAGCTGGGGATGCTAGTCAACACCCAGGTCTCCCTCTTACAGGGAACACTGGTCCCAGGCAACCCTTTTTCTGTTCTAAGTATGCTACTTATAAAGGGGAGAAACAGAAGCCCATTTGCCCTAACCGCTCCACAGCATCCATCACTAAGCCTAGTAATTTTGTCATGTCTCCACTGTCTGGCTTCTAAAGCTTTGGACTAACTCTTAGATCCAAAGAAAATGTGTCAAGGATCACATAAGTAATGATCAGCAGAACCAGAGACCAGAACACACTGTAATCGGGACAGTCTACAGCAAACAACTCTCAGCAAAAGTGTCTCCTGCATGGTTTATCTCCTCAGTCACCGTCCGAAGACTCAGAGAAGCAGTAGGAATATGCAGGTTGCAGACCAAAGGGTCTAGCTTGCTCTCCAACAGTGTGGAATGGGACTCTACATCACAGGGCCTGAACGGCTATGCTCCCGTATGCCACATGGACAGAGCTGAGAGAGAGCAAACTCTCCAGATATCCCCGTTGGATGGAGCTGCCTTGTACTGTTCCTCTTTCAGAAGGGTGTACTAATTTAATATACTTTTCACCTTAATACACAGTCTGAACATAGTAAATATTGCATCATGTGCGTGTTTATTGAGGGAGTCTTTAAAGCCAGTCCTACACAAGTGGTTTTTAATGGAATACACAATGCAAAAAGGAATTAATCTCATTACCTTGAGCTTCCAAAATAGCACAGAGCCCCATCACAAAGATAAACAGCTACACCAGCAGCACTGCGAGAGCCTTTCAAGAATGCTGAAATGCAAGAAGAGAACTACATGATTAACATAATGTTTCACTATTATCACCAGCACTATGCAATGTATACACTAAGGAGCAATATTAAAATGATAGAATGTCTCCTGCATGGTTTATCTCCTCAGTCACCGTCCGAAGACTCAGAGAAGCAGTAGGAATATGCAGGCTGCAGACCAAAGGGTCCCGCTTGCTCTCCAATGGTGTGGAATGGGACTCTACATCACAGGGCCTGAACGGCTATGCTCCCGTATGCCACATGGACAGAGCTGAGAGAGAGCAACCTCTCCAGATGTCCCCATTGGATGGAGCTATGTTGGCCTCTCCAGAACACACTCATTTAAATTTCTTAATGTAATGAACCCATAATTAGAATGCTGAATTTTCTTCATGGTGAACAGACTGAAAGCAAGAACCATCAGACCAACGAGCTGTTCTTTAAAGCAGACAACACATATTAATCAAATGTGTAAGAGAAGAAGTTATTTTCATGCATACCTCAAATTTCCAGAATAAAACATATCCATCAACTGTTTAAGCAACCCCTTCAAGAACACATAATGAGGCCTTCAAGTCTCTGCAATAGCAACAACAAACAGTCCAATTTCATATCCTATCCTATCCTATCCTATCAGAGAGCCAGCGTGGTGTAGTGGTTAGAGTGCTGGACTAGGACCGTGGAGACCCGAGTTCAAATCCCCATTCAGCCATGAGACTTGCTGGGTGACTCTGGGCCAGTCACTTCTCTCTCAGCCTAACCTACTTCACAGGGTTGTTGTGAGGAGAAACCTAAGTATGTAGTACACCGCTCTGGGCTCCTTGGAGGAAAAGCAGGATATAAGTAGTAGTAGTAATAATAATAATAATAATAATAATAATAATAATAATAATAATAATAATATCCTATCAGTGGCACTAAGCAGTGCACAGCATAGAAGGTGACCATACATCATGAAGGCATTTATGCCAAACCTGACACCCAAAACAAACTGGTTTAAGTTAAACTTCCAAGACTCATAAGAGTTACAAACCTTGTTGGGTAAGCGTACATTTGCATTAATTTCTGGCTGTTTCAGGGTCACATATTTGCAGCTTTTAAATATGATTTTAAGCTGCCCAATACCAGAGTGTTAGCCACTTAAAAATAATTGATTTTTACATTTATAAATCGCTCTTCCACCAAGGAGCCCAGAGTGGTGTACACGGTTACGTTTATCCTCACAACTCTGGGAGGGAGGTTAGGCCGAGATACATGTGACTGGCCCAGTCACCCAGTGAGCTGCATGGCTGAATGAAGATATGAACTCGGGTTTTCCCAGTTCAACACCAACCACTACACAACATTGCCTCATCAAAAGATACAGCCTACCAAACTCTGGCTTTTACACTCATAGGAAGCTACCTTATATTGTTGCCTACACACTCACCAGCAGGGGCTCTCTAGGTTTTAGCCAGGAGTCTTCTCAGGGCTACTTGGAGATCCTGGCAGGGATTGAACCTGGGACTTTCTACACGCAAGATGTATGCTCTACTACTGAGCCAAAGATGTCCAGAAAGTACAAGAGTTATCTGCAACCGCCAGCCACAGGACACAATGACTAGAAACAGTAAAGCATCAACTTTGATGGAAGAAGAAAAAGTACCCCCTATGTAGAATTTCAGGCAAATAAGCAAGAAAAGGGGAGCAGGCTCAAGCATACATGTTGCAAAGAAACAAGAACTACCATGGACCAGCTTTCTCTCTACACCCAGAAGAGGAACCTTGACCCATCCAAGTTACTCAGAACACAGACTAAAAAACAATCTAGAGCTCCCTCATGTGCTGTACCTGCTGCATTTCCGCCCCCAAAACCACAGCCTCTAAAAACAAAGGACACCACCGTTCCTGGAGTATTTATAACTCAATATAATTTGTTCCACCATTTCACGGAAAGGCTGTAATACTTGCAAAGCACCAAATGAAGACGCCCAGAAAGCATGACAGAATCATCTGCAACCCTCCCGTATCAAAAATCAAGAAACGCGAGGAAGTTCAACAGGGTAAGATTTTCATAATTGCACCACCATCCGCTTAAGGTAGTACTTGCAATGACACACAAAATAAATCAGGAAGGGGGGTCACATGCTTTTCTTATACACGTAAAAATAACATGGCTCTCTGAAAGCAATGCAACAAAAGAAAATGCCTAACCCTACCTACCCGCGGCGATTTATTTTCTTTGTTATACTTATGAAATAGCCTCTTTATAGTTCTCAATCTCAGCTTCTTCCTCGTTTCCCCTGCAGCTGAGAAAGCCCAGCGACAATTCAGACTTTCCCCCCTACCCCACCTACCTACCTCCACCATGCACGCGCTAGGAAAGAAAGAGGACGCGCCAGACCCTTCTACTTATACCACACCGTGAATGACGCAAAAAGCACGCGACTAAAGGCGCATGCGCCCAAGGGCTCCACTTGCAAAGTCCAAAGAGCTTTATTTTTTAAGAAGCATGCCGCAGGCAGCCGCCGCCGCCGGTTCCTGTTAGAATCCTCAGCATGAGGGGTAAGAGAGGAAAAATATGTGGGGATATGAAAACCAAATCAAGAAGACTCTCCTTCGTTCCCTAGATCATTATTATCTGAAAGCACTGCGCTGCAGAGTCTAACCCTGACCGCTCTAATTAGTTTAAATTTCACATTAATTCCCATGCGTTTCTACCACTCTGACCCATCGCTCATGGAGAATTCTGCCAGCTGCAATTGAGAACCGAACGCATATTAAAAACTCGTGTAACTGTTCCCTCTTGATAACAACTTAGCGCATGCGTAGTGGCGTAGAGAGAAACGTTTCATATGCGTGCGTAGTCATAGGTTAAGACTAAGGAGACGCCGGAGAATCAAGAGAGGAATCGAGGAAGCCGAATGGTGAGGATGGCGTCCTCTGCAGGCTGAAGTTCTTTAAACTAATTGGCCTAATTTATTTATTTTTAATACAAACCTGAGTGCAGTTGCGTGATATTTCAATTTTTACACGCACAGGAATGTCTAGGATGGAAAAGAGGTCCTAACAGACATGTTTAGGGCTTGATCATAAGTTGGGGGCATAGGCATAGCTCCCTCAATATCACAGTGCGAGTCCATCAACTTGAAAATTTACTTTGTTAGAAGTTGATTTTTTTTTTTAAACCCACAATAGGTAAAACAGCAGAGCACTAAGGAATGAGCGCACACTCCAGTTACAGTGTAGGTAGCAGAGGATGGTTTGGAGGGAACTTGGAACCTAGATGCTCTTCCCAGAGTGGCCCCATCCCCTATGGGGAATATCTTGCAGTGGTCACACTTGTAGTCTCCCATCCAAAAGCAGCCATGGTGGACCCTGCTTAGCAAAGTCATGCTTACTACGACAAGAACAGCAATCCTGGTTTTCAGCAGAAGATGGATTAGAGCAGCACAGATTGGCTACTGCTGTTGATCAGCTAGCAAAAGCTGTGGCTGTAAATTGTTTTAAGGTTTTCTTTTTAAATCTGTTTTCCGTTGCCCTGAGACAGAAGTTTGGGATGGTCTACAAATTTGAAAAATAAATAAAAGCCCCATTCCTTGCCTCCATGCAAGAGCCAGTTTGTGCACAGCACTTAATGGTCAGCCTGCACGTCAATCAGGAAGCCACCTCTTCATTGGGGGGGGGGGGATTTTCAAAGTTTAAAAAATCTTAAGACAGAAGCACTGAACACAGAGGTGCTCAGAAAAAACAGTGGCACTTCAAAGGTGCTTGAAAAAAGAAGAGTGCTTTAAAAAGAAACAGGAAGAGGCACTTGGAATTTGGTTTATAGGCTGTAATCAGGCTCAGCCCCTTCTCATATATCCCCTATTACGCATTTCTTCAACAACAAAGGGTCTGTAGTAGAGGTGTAGTGGGGATGGGCCTTTTCAGTGGTGGCACCAAAATTGTGGACTGTCCGACTCATGGAAGCCTTTCTGGCCCTATCTTTAACTTAACTCTATTGTCGAGTTAAAATATCACTTTTCAGGGCATCTTTTGGGAGTCATTTTTCCTTTCTGCAGTTTTGCTAAGCTAAAGGTAAAATGTGCTGTCAAGTCAATGTAAACTCCTGGCAACCACAGAGCCCTGTGGTTGTCTTTGGTAGAATACAGGAGGAGTTTTACCTTTACCATCTCCCATGCAGTATGAAATATGATGCCTTTCAGCATCTTCCTATATCACTGCTACCCGATATAGGTGTTTCCCATAGTCTGAGAAACATACCAGCGGAGATTCAAACTGGCAACCTCTGGCTTCAAGACATTTCTCTGCAAGATGTATAATCTGTGGTTTTGTATATTTTGTGGTATAATTCTGTAGTTTTGCTAGGGTGAAGATGTATAATTTGCTGGTTATATTGTTTTTAGTTGAGGCTCCCTTACATTTCCATTTGCATTCATTTTTGCTTGACCGATGCTTTGATTCTTCATTGTTTCACTATTGAATTTTGATTAAAGAAAAGCAGAATATAAATTTTAAAAGACACACATGTATCAATCAAGGAGGGAGATACAGATCTCACTGGGTAGCAGAAAAGCCTGAACCCACTCTTGTTTCCAGGAATGCCTTGTACCCACGCTGAATCCCCCTCCCTCAACAAGAAGGAACACTTCCTTCTCTTTATCTGAAAAACAGAAAGTTTGCAGAGAGATGTAGATAACAAGCAGGAGATGTGACTGGAGGTGGGGTGGAATGAGAGAGAAAGAGAAATATGAAGGGCAAGCTTTTTTTTCTCTAAAAAAATTTATTTCATAAAATCCGGTCGATAGGAAGACAGATATACAATGCAATTATTTCCTCTACAGAGATATTTTGTACACCATGAAAGCTGTTTGGATCTAGAGTGCACCAGCACCCGTTTTCTCCCATAGCTTCCTTCCTTGCACCAATTAAGGGTGGGGACAAATCCAACTCCACTCTTTCACCCTGTGGGAAGTACAGGCAAATCTCATTATCCACGGATCTGATATCCACGATTTCATGTACCTGCAGTCAGGTAATTGACGCACAACCTCGGCATATGCAGAAAACAAGTGGTCAATTTTTGTGTATCCAGTTTGTAGATAGCCGGAAATGAGCTTGGAGGTCATTCTCGGCTGCCATTTTGTAAAAGGGAGCCATTTTGTGGCTCATTTAGTTTAAAAAAAGACCTCCTCCCCCCACAAAAACCCCCACAGAATTATGAAAGAGTTTGGACTTCTGGGGGGCATTTCTGGATAGCTGGAGGCCCATGGAGCATGGTAGGATACTTTGCTTTCACCCCCCCACTTTTACCCATTCTTACTGTGGTTTCCCAGCCTCCAGGAACCTAAAGCTCCCCCCACCCCACTTGACCCAATGCGCCATTATCTGCGGTTTCGTTACCTGTGGTAACCTGCGGATAATGAGGTTCACCTGTATTTTCAATTAGCTTAAAAAATAAATTGGGAGGTGGGAAGAACAAAACAGGCTGAAGGTGGAGGGAATATTAAATGTGAAGGCAGTCTAGTTGCAAT
This sequence comes from Hemicordylus capensis, assembly GCF_027244095.1. Classification (NCBI taxonomy): domain Eukaryota; kingdom Metazoa; phylum Chordata; class Lepidosauria; order Squamata; family Cordylidae; genus Hemicordylus; species Hemicordylus capensis. The sequence continues at coordinate 13,205,029 of NC_069663.1, forward strand.
TGCCATGCTTCTCAGACCCCTAGCACAGGAAAAGTGTCAGAATGCAGGAAGGAACCGGCTCCCATAACTTTGGTAGTTGCAACAGGAAGGAGAATCTCAGCACGTGCCGCTTTTATCACCTGTTTGTGAAAAATGCTATGGAGATTCCTCCTTCAATGCAACTGTTACAAGATACAAGAGCTATGGGCACCAGGTCCTGGCCTTTCTCCTCCTGCCTCTGGTCACTTTACGCACCAGATGTTAGGCAACCAGGGAAGCAATGGCAGTCAAAGCACATGAAGGCCTCTTCCCGAGGCAAGCAAGTACAGAATGGTGTGCAACGGTCTTCAGCCCAGAGTGGGCCAGCTAGTAGTCAAAGTGGAGTTGTACGCAAGGCCAGTCTGTGCACCAGCCAAACCTAGGCAGGGTGCCAAATCGGTGGGGGGGGGGGAGGCTACTGTGGGCACTGCCACCCCGACACAGCGATTACTGGTGGTGGCTCCCAGTGGCAGTTGTGGCAGATGGTGGTGAGGAAGCAGATTCTACCCATAAAAATCCTCAAAATGTCCCGCCACTGACACCCTGCAACGACTGCCTCTCCCCATGTGGAGTTCGCCTCTGTCTCCTCCACCATGCAACTGGCCGAAACACATATGGCCATTTGAGGGGCCAGCCCAGAAAAAAGGTTTGCTGGACTGACCCCTCACATGGTGGCTGTGCACGCACACTGGCCAGTAGTGTGCCAGGGGCAGACTCCACATGGAGCTGAGCAGCAGCGGGACATCTTCCTAATTTTTCAATGTATAATCTGCTTCCTCGACGCAATCCTCCCTGCCCAGCAAGTGCAAATTATGCAAAGTATGATTTGGGGCCTGCTCCATCATTCAGTTAAAATTATATTTTACAGAATATAATCTGAACAGAAAAGGGGGGAACCAAAGTCATACTTCACCTAGGGTGCCAAAAATCCTAAGGCCAGCCTTGGTTGTCTGATTGGTATCTTCAAGGATAACCTTTTGTGATACAGGTGGTGTTGAGCCAAGCCGTGATCAAAGCAGAACCACCAAAATTAACACACCCCAATCCCCACATCCCTCAGTTAACATCTTCACCTGCCTGCCCTTCTCCCACAGGACACAAGAGGAGCATGCTCAACATCCCAGCAATGGCTCGTGACACCGTTCCAAACTGCTGCATAAGCAGGTCTGCACAACTTTGGTCCTCCAGCTGTTGTTGAACTACAGCTCTCACCATCTGCCACCACAGTGGCCAGCAGTCAGAGATGATGGGAGTTGAGGTCCAACATCTGCAAGAGGGATGAAGCTGTGCAGGCCTGTGATAAAGGGATGCCTTGTTTGCTGCTTCTTTAAAAAAACAAGTCATATTTAAGCCCTTTTCAAGCATATTACATTTAGAACTTATAGTAAGTTTTGCTACATAACTAGGAAAAGGCAAGTTTCACTTGAGTTTCAAAAAGTTTTTATAAAAAAGCCAGGAAGCCATGATTTTTTAAAAAAAAAAATACAATGTATTCGATGCCGCGGCTTCCTGAAGGCAACTCATTCCAAGCATTGCAGTTCCTGTTAAACAGGCCTAAATATTGAAAAAAATGAGGTCTTGAGCAAATTTGTGGGGGGATTTTTGTTTTTGTTGCTGTCCATTGTAAAATTTAAAAAAGATATATATTTTTACAAGATGCAGCATATGCCATTTAAGAGCTATACAATTCCTCAACAAGATGATGTAGAATTGGTCAGTAGTGATTCTGAATATTATGTACATAGAAAAGACATACGCAAAAAAAGTCTCCAGTAATGTGTCAGTTTCCTGCTAGGATAGTAGTTTTTGTTTTAAGTTTCCTTTGTACAGAGCGAGCAAACACACACACTTCCCGCTCCAAATCTCTTGATTTCTCTTTTCCTTGAACGGTTCAGCACATACTATTTACAGTAGACAGTGTGGTCAGAGAGAGCAGGACAGGAACCTACAACGCATGGGGACACCGTCCATTGATATGCTGGAGCTGTCTTCGGTCCCTCGGAGCCAGGCCATCTGGCAACAAGCACAGGGGTATTGCTGTATCGTCTGAGGTATAGTGTTTTCTTTTTTTCTCCCACTATGAAGTGATGGCACTTGAGACAAATTCCTTCCAAGGAAATGCTACTTTGGGGCCAAGGTTTTTCTTACTCCTCTCCATGCCTTGCAAACAGTCATTTCCTGGATATGTTGTGAAGGCAAATCTTAGACAAGCCTCATGGTTCCTTTTCACTCAGGAAAGGGAAAACAGTAAATGCCATAAATCCTCTCCTCCATTTAAAAAAAGGGGGGGGAGGGAAATATTCATGGCCGATGAAACCTACAACAGAGCGGGGGAAAGAATTGCAATCAGGATAATGCAATGGGTTGTGCCGCATGGCCTGATGCTTCATTCTTGGAATGCAAAACCCAGGAAATATAGGAACACTAGCCGACCTGCACAGAGCATCTGTGTGCTTTGGGGCCGGCTGCTTCCCACTTCCTCTCCCTCCTGTCTCTCCTCTCTCCCCCCTCTCCCTCCAGGCCCGAGCTCTCTTGCCCTCCCGCCCTCCCATTCCTCCCCCCACATAGAGCCTCACCGGGCTGCAGGCAGCCAAAAAGGGCCCCGCCGCCGCCGCTCCTCCTCTCCCATGGCAAACAGGGAAGCCCTGCCGCCCGATTCCTTCCCACCCCAGGCTGCAACAGGTGAGGGGTCTGCGCCCCCCCACCTGTTCCCCACTCAGCCCTGCAGGTGCCTCCAGGGCCAGCCTGTCCCACTGCCTCCTCCCAGCCAGGCCGCAGCTGCGATGGCCGGGCTAGGGCTGCGGCTGCCGATGCCTCCTCACAGCAGCCCGTGATGGCCGACATCGCCTCCTCGCCGCGGCCGCCGCCATTTCCCCCCACAGCTGCAGCTCAACAAAATGGCCTCCGCTGCCCAGCCAATCCACTGGGTTGCCGGGACGCATCCCCACAGAGGCACGTCTACAGGGATTAAATATATGGATTGGGAGCTGTCTTCTGCTGAGTTAGACCCTTGGCCCATATAGCTCAGTACTATCTACACTGACTGGAAGCAGCTCTCCAAGGTTACAGGCAGAAGTCTCTCTCAGCCCTCCCTAGAGATGAACCTGGGACCTTCTGTAGACAAGCAGGTGTTCTACCACGGAGTTACAGCCCCATCCCCGAAGGGGAATATCTTATAGCGCTCACATGTAGTCTTCCAGCCAAATGCAAACTAAGGCAGAACCTGCTTAGCAAAAGGGAGAATTCATACCGCCACAAGACTGGCTCTCCTCCCCAAGAAAGATGCCTCACCCAGGTCAAGCCTGAGCACATGTGCTCTACAACTGCAAAGCGCTTCTTGCTAGGCAGTGTTGGATTTTATTATAAACCACTCATGAGGTCATCATTAGGGGTGTACAATTTGATTCGTGGTTGAATAGATTCAAGTCAAATTGGGGGCAATTAGCAGATTCGACCTTGAATTGAATCACCCTCAAAATAGAGGGCCCAATTTGGGCTTGAAGCAAATCACCCCCGATTCAACCCAAATTGATTCAGGTGGTTCAAACGCCATTTTGAGGCCCATTTTGCTGGGAGGCTCCTTAGGAAGGAGATATGGTGGCGCAGTGGTAAAACTGGTGGCGCAGTGGTAAAACTGCCGCCCTGTAACCAGAAGGTTACAAGTTTGATCCTGACCAGGGGTTCAAGGTTGACTCAGCCTTCCATCCTTCCGAGGTCGGTAAAATGAGTACCCAGAATGTTGGGGGCAATATGCTAAATCATTGTAAACCGCTTAGAGAGCTCCGGCTATAGAGCGGTATATAAATGTAAGTGCTATTGCTATTGCTATATGGTCTACCAGTTGGGGTCGGTGGGTAGACCAAGCCAGGCAGATACCGACCCCAATCGGTAAGACCAGCTCTCCCCAGAAAAACAGGAGAGCTGGTCTTACCGATTGGAATTGGCAGGTAGACCAGCCCTTCACTCCAGACCTGGTGCATCAGCCCACCTTGGAGGACTGGTCTACCTGGCAGGCAGGCAGGTGCGCTAAGTCCAGAGTGGAGGGCTGGTCTATCCACTGATCCTAATTGAAAGGATCAATAGACCAGTTCTCCCAATAAAAGCATCTCACTGGAAAAGGTGACGGAATGCACTCCTAAGGGGCAACCTGCCTAGCTCCATCACTGGCTGCTTTTGGCAGGGCAGTTTAAGACTCACTGGCTGACATCCTAACAACAACAACAAAACTATAGGAGGACATTGCACTAGTGCAAAGCAGTTGCGCTAGCTACTTGTGCCAAGTATGGAACTTCCAGGTTAGTTGTGCACTATTGAAACTATACTCATGTGACTTTGTTAGAATGTCAGCCATCTCTTTTAATTAGCATACTGCTATCAAGTGAATTAAAGTGTCTCTGTGTGTGTGTGTGTGTGTGTGTGTGTGTGTGTGTGTGTGTGTGTGCGCGCATGTACTGCTTTTGTTTTTAATGTGTTGCTCTTTTGCTTGGTTGCCTGAGCTGCTTTTAAGGAGTTGCTGTTTTATATTGATTCATTGCAACTTGCGTGAGATCCTGATGGCCACTGATTAAAAAACGGAGAGAGACGTTCTTTGAAGACTAATGGGAAGACCACAAGCCACTACAAGCCACTACAGTCCTGCAGGGAAACCACTGTAGGACGGGCAGGTGCCTCCTCTTACACACCGTGTGAACTGCTTGCTTTCTTCGTGGACTTCCATTTCGGAACTTTTGAACTGGTTCAGCTCCTTCCGGATGGCAGCCTGCATGGAGGGGGTAGAGGAATCCCGTCAGCTTGGCTCTGGTGAGCCTCCACTCCCAAACCCTGCCACAGTTGATATCAAAGCCAGCCTCATAATGCAGCAAGGAGCTTCGTGTTTCTGCCTTAGCTCCATTTTGTCCAGCCGCAGCCACCCTCCTTAGCTATTGTGCTGCTGCATTTCCTCACTAATCAGTAGCCAGAAGTCTGAGCAAGGAAGGAAAGAATCTGGTCTGGAGCCCAGAAAGGCCCTGTGCAGCAGGGGGAGAGGGAGCAGCTGGCAGGAAGCACTGGGTTCGGGCCAGCTGGGTTACTTAGGGGCCTTTTCAGTGTCCTTGCTTCTAGCGATTTGTCAGGTACACACTCCCCCTCCCTGCAACACATTCCAGGTTTTCAGGGTCACTGTAGCATTAGGTTGCCCTTTTTAGGCTTGGCATAGGAAACACGCAGGAGTGGGAGGAGAGATGGTGTTACCGGAGTCGTGGGATGCTGCAGGAAAGGGAGGGAGCAGGAAGGATGTTCCCCACAGCCCAGAGGATCGGCAGCAAAAGCTATCAGGACTTCATATACATGCATATCCTCATCTTAAGATGGCATTTATATTATTATTTCTTGTTTACACAGTCAGACAGGTGTTATTGACTGGTTTGTTTAATCCAGACATCGAGTCCTTCCCAAGGACCTGGGATGCCAGAATTTTATTGTCAATTGTTATAGATATCGTCGCAGAATATAGGCTGTTCCCAGTAAAGCTGCTTTTTGTAATTGGCTGATGGTTGTTATTATTATTATTAGCAGCAGCAAAGTACATGCTGCTTTACTGCTTTATTACAGGACTTATGTAGACTTTCAGGCTGAGACCTCTCAAAGCAATTAATGCACAATTAAAAACAACAACATGATCAAGCCTTCTAACTGATGCTACTACTACTGACTCTTAAGGCCGCAGCAGGCACGATTTAGATGGGCCCAAGAGATGGCAGCAGCTATGAGGGTGGGGCTCTCTCTTCAGTACATCCAATTAGCAAAATAGGCTGGGGGGATAAGATGGCAACAGTTCTCACGCTAGCCCAAGGATCCTGCTGCTGTCTCTTAAAGTTACAGCAGGCCTTATGTAAACCACACCCCCAAATGGTCACCAGAAAACTGTAGGAACAAATGATAGTTACAGGGCTTCTAAGTATGTTTCACAGAGGCTGCATTCACACAATTAAGGTAATCCTGGTTAAAGAGTTAACCCAGATTGCTGAGCCCTGCAGAGCTGCTTGTGAGAATGCAGATTACTCAGGCAATCCTGGGCCAACTTGCTGTGGTTAACCTGCATTTAACTAGGATAGATAACCAGGATCAAAACCTGGTTATTGATCCTGGTTAAATGTGGGCTAACCACAGCGGTTTGGCCAGGGTTGCCTGGAAATTCTGGGTTCTCACGAGCAGTACCGCAGGGCTCAGTGATCCTGGTTAACATAAGAGGACAGCTCCTTGTGCTGAGGAGCTTACAATCTAAGCTGTGGCATGGGGAGATACAAAAGAAAGGCAGATGGAAGCAGGGATAGAAAGGGGAAGAATTAAGAGATGAAAAGGCCTGGGGGGAAATAGGGTTAGGTTTTTTTCAGTTCTCCCCCAGACCGTCACATCTCTTCTAGAAAGAATACACACTTGAATGCATTCACACTTGTATGCATCTCTAGAAAGAATACACACTTTCCCCAGATCTTCACATCTCTAGAAAGAACACATGCTTTCTACATGCACTCACACTTTGTTAGGGTGGGGCAGGGCTGCACAAGCTTGGCCCTCCAGCATTTGGGGGACTGCAGCTCCCATCATCCCCAGTCACAGCGGCCAACAGTCAGGGATTATGGGAGCTGTAGTTCAACATCTGCAGGAGAGCTAAAATGGTGCAGCCCTGAGGTAGATAGCGTACAGGAATGAAGGGGTTGCACCAGAAGCTTCACAAAAGAGGTTGGTTTCTGAGGAGGGATTTGAAGGAAGGAAGAGAGTTTGGCACTACACAGGTGTCCTGCGATGCAGTAAGGGGTAGCGCGCGCAAAGGGGGCGGTTGTCTGAAGGACCTGGCAACAGCTGAGGGTGATGAAGCTGAAGGGCAAAGGCGGTATTGAGGGCAGGAGAGATGTCCCCTCTCTCTCTCTCATACCCACACACACCTTGTCAGCAGGAGTTAATTTTGTCCACGGCTTGTCTGCTCGCCTGTCGTAGTCATGGGCATCTGTGACCTCCACATACTCATTAAATCTCAGGATCTTCCTCGCCTGCAGTTCAGCCACTGTGGGCCTTTGACTAAGCTGAAAGGCACAGAAGGAAAGGGTGACTTACAAGGCAGTCTTGTGATCGGCTCTGCAAGGCCAAAAGTAGACAGGATTAAGGGGCAGGGCAATGCCACAAATTCTGGTGCGAGTGGAAGAGCAAGCTCTGAGGACAAGGCAGCTGCCTACACAAAGCCTCCCATTGATCAGATGAAGGTGGAGAGGGGTCTGGCACAGGCAACGTGACAAGTCACCCCACTTTGGTCAACCAGACCAGGGGTGCCTTTTGCAGCAGTGCAGCTGTCCAACCATGCCAATGAGAAGCATGTCAAAGTGGGAGTAGGGGGTGGGGGAGATGCCAAACACCACAGCCCAGAAACAATGGCAGGATGCAGAGCACAGTACAGCAGAACAGGACCAGTGTGCCAGCCAGCGTTGCCGGTAACAAGGATCCCCACATGATCCTCCTACAATTCCCAGCCAAAGGCCACTGCAGCTAGGAACGCTGGGAGTTGTAGTCAGCAACATCTGGGAATTCCAGTTACCGGGAGCACTGGTACCAGCTGCTTTCATTATACATGTCCACAACTCACAAGGTGGCTGTGGCCATAACCAGGGTTTCTTAACCATGGGCCCCCAGATGTTGTTAGACTACAACTCCCATCATCCCCAGACATGGCCTTTGTGGCTGATGATGGGAGTTGTAGTCAAACAACATCTGGGGGGCCAAAGTTAAGAAACCCTGCCATAGTCAATAACATCGGGGAATCCCTGTTATAGGGAACATTGCTCTAAACTAAGGTGAAGGCAGGCCAGGATGGAAAGGTGAAATCAAATACAACAGGGCTGCCATGTTTACAACCAGAACAAGTATGTAAATCATGCTAAGATGCATGCTTTGGCTTTTTCCGAATCACAACACCGTGCACGCACACACACACACACACACACACCCCGCTTTTTTAAAAGCACAGGTTTTTCAACACACTCCCTGATCCACACTACGTCAAATCTCAAAGTAACAGCCACCAGATCTCTGGACAGAATCCAAGAATAACTCTTATAATGCTCCACCCACACACAGTGTGATTCAATGGGACACCACCCACAGGAAGCTCTAGCGGTTGATAGAATCAACACGTGTGACATTTCATTACCTTTCTGGTGAGCCTCCGTTTTATTTCCCTCTTTTCAGCTTGCCGGTCAGCCTCATTTTTTGCTGTCAAAGAGAAGAGTTTGATGATGTCTTAAACAAGTCCTGCTCTCAGTGCATGCTTAGAATGAATATTATCGGTCAATAGTGCTAACTGAGCAAAGAGACACTTTTTTAAAGTAGTGACTCTCTTTACTGAGCAGGAGTAGAGCAACGGGCCCGATCCAGCCCGAGCACAACATCCCTCCAGTGGCTGTTGCTGGTGTCTATCTTATGTTTCAGTTTTTAGATTGTGAGCCCTTTGGGGACAGGGACCACTTTAGGAAATTTTGTTGAAAAACAGTATATAAATATCCATTGTATCTGTATTGTAGTGGAAGAGGGCCTATTAATGATACACATTAGGCTGGTTCTCATGAATGGCAAGAGGGTAGGACATATGTCCTCGCCAAGTTTGAGAGCTGTGCACACTCCTGCTTCGTGATCGTGTGCTCGCGAAAAGCAAGGCAGCAGGCAGGTGAAGTGATTATGTGTGAGGCTCCTGCGGGGTAGGAGGGTTCCGTTCTACCCTGTAGCTATACCCAGCTGTTTAGTGAGGTAGGAGGGAAAGCCTTTGTTCCCAGGGGTAGCCTCACAGATGATGCCCCCCCCCAGATGCTGGACTACAATTCCCACCATCCCAGGCTGTGTGGCTGGGGATTTTTTTTAACATTTATTGTTGCATCTATATACCGCCTTTCATTAAAAGACAACCCCAAGGCGGTTTACAAAAGTTAAAACATACAATCAAAAGACAATAAAAATATTAAGCTAAAAAATATAAAAACAAACCAAATTTAAAATCTATAAAATACAAGCATAAAAACAATACAACAGGTAAAAACACACAGAAGCTGCAGTAAAAATGATTATGTAAAAGCCTGGATAAAAAGCCAAGTTTTAACAAGCTTTCTAAAAGCCGTGATGGAGTCTGAGGAGCGAATGGCCACTGGGAGAGCATTCCAAAGTCTGGGGGCAGCAACAGAGAAGGCCCTGTCCCGAGTGCACGACAGCTGGGCCTCTCTCATTGTCAGCACCCGGAGCACGGCCCCCTCAGATGTCCTCGTCTCTTTGGCATGGGAGTTGTAGTCTAGCAACAGCTGGATGGCTAAAGTTGTGCAGATCTGATGTAGCACATGGGAGCCAGATTATTTATTATCCAAGGCTAGTCATAGGAATCCGATTATTCCCACCAGGTGTGAGGAGGCTCTGTGTCCGGGCCCACTAGTCTTAATTCCTCTACATAAACTGCTTTGGGAAATTCTTGTTGGAAAGCGGTACATAAATATTCATAGTGGTAGCAGTAGCTGCCCAACCACAAGGCCTGCCCCCTTGGTTCACCACTCCTTAGTGGCAATCCAGGTCACCTGGGAGAATCTAATGAAGCCTTTCTATGCAAGCAGCAGGTACAATGGCAAGAATGCTGCACAGCAGGAGGAGCGTTCGTTGTTCAGGCTCTGTGTTTGGGCTAGCGGCCAAAGAGAATGCCTTGCAGCTAAGAACACTATATGGAGAGAGAATATACTGTTTAGTAAATGAACATATAGAGAACTTTGAGCAGCTGTTACTTACGCTGGAGTATATTCCTTTGCTCCAGTTCTTCTGCAGTAGGTCTCTGACTTAGTCGCCTAATTAAAAAAAAGAGAGAGAGAGGAAAAGATCAGTCAAATGCATCATTTTAGAACACACACACACACACCCCGATCCCTCTACTTAGCATATTCTCAGAGTGGCCATCAGAAAATCAGAGATTTGAGGGAGCAGAAATTTTCCAAAAAAGTTCCCCATACTTTATTTTTTAATGGGGAAATGTCAATTTCTACTTAAAAACATTTGAGATACAGTGAGGATAAGTTAACATGGTGGAGGTGTGTGTTTGGTTTTACTGTATAAATGGGTCAAAAAACATGCCAAATTAGATCAGAACCCGGGGCATCATGAAAATTGGTAGAGCATTTTCTTGAAAAACATATATATAAATGTTATGCAAATGATAGGGGAATTTGCATGGGAATTGTTTGCAGAAAATTTTCCAATTCAATTTCCTTCAGAAAACTCACATTTATGCAGAAAACCATGTCTTTCCCATCATGCACACTCAAATGATCATCTCAAAGAAGAGTTATGTATCCTAGCATCCAAATAATAAATCATGCTGTAGTACACGTGAGGCTAAGATGCATCTGTACCAGATGTCCATCCCGTGATTTATCCCAAGACTTGGCAAAGCAAATGGTGCATCCCATTCTGAGTCCCAAAGTGAGGTTCAATTCCCAGTGTTCTTAAAAAAAGTGACCACCTCCCCCCCAAAATTCCTCACAACAGTGAGCACTGCCCCCTGCAAACCGGGACCCTTGTGAGTAGAACTGCTCACAAATAATTGCCAAGCTTTCTACCTGAAAATACCAGGCTAGAGCCCATCTCACTCATTGGTAAGCCTTCCAGCATGGAATTTGTCAAGCTAAGCTGGGGTGTCTGCACTTAAGCAAGTTTCAGGAGGTGGTAGGTACTGGTTTCTTTGTTTGCAGATCTGTGGGTAAATGCCACAGCTTGCCACAGCAGGCTAAGGCACTGATATGCTAGTAATTTATGTGCTGATGCACAAAAAGATATTTTGCCCTGCCTTATCCCAGAAACAAATCTCCTGGTGTTTACTGTGGCTATTTTGAGGTAAGGAGCCAGGGACAGACAAGGTAGACAGAAGAAAGACATTTTAGAGATCCATTCCTCATATTCCAGCATCAGTTCAGCAACTTCCTCCCTAACAACTGCATTCCAGTAGAGAGGAAAGCTTTCTCCAAGGATGGATGAATTTAAGGGGATTCCAAATGGTTCTGATTTCAGGGCGGAGGGAAACAGTTCCAGTCCCTGCAGATCAGACCACAAGATGCCTCAGCCTGCTCTGGTTCCCAATCAGTCCATAAGGCAGATCAGCACAAGGCCAGAGCAGACTGTGCAGCCGAGGTCCCAAGAGGAAGAGTACCCACGATTCTCTGGGGTATACACTACAGTCCCCAGCTGGGCCTGTGATACACTTTCTTCTTCTTACCTGATCAGCGTTGTCCCAATTTGCTGCCGAATTTCATTCCACTCCTCCTTGCTCTTCCGAGGAAAAGTGGTCTCTTCTGATATCTCCTGCCGGGAGGCTATATTGCCCAGTTTCATGGCTAGAGTATCTTTCCTCTTGACCTTGTTGGCTAGCGCAGCTTTAAGAAGGAAGAATTCATCATTAAAGCAAGCTAAGATGGCTGCTTCTCAGTTAGCTATTCCCACAATTTACCCAGATGTGGATTACCATCTTCAATTATTGGCTGAAGATGGTATTCTCTCCGATGGGGCTGGCCCCACTGATACTTGAAGGCAGTTTCCAATCACGGTGCAAGTCAGCTCTTAAAGCAAAGCTTGTTTTCCATGGCTTTTCTTTTGAATATGAACAAGCAACAAGCAAAAAAGGCTGTAAAGCAAAGAATATTAGATATGGAATGGCAACAGGAGATGAACAGGGTCCCAAAATGATTCAAGACATGGGGACTTTCCTTCAGTACCAAGCCAGCTGATTACTGTCAAGCTCTAACCATTCCTAAGTACCGTAGAGCATTTGTGCTGTCCCACTTTGATGTATTACCCTCCGCGGTTCTATATGGTAGATACGGTAGGGTTCCTTACTCTGAACACTACTGTCCGTGTGATGCACAGGCCATAGAGGATGTGGATCATGCTTTATTATACTGCAATTTTAGAGGGACTTGCGAGAGACTTTACCCTTGCGAGAGGCAGCTTCCTATGATCCCAACCATCATGTTAAAAGGCAACTGGTATTCAATTACCTCTGAACACCAGTTGCAGGGTTAGGGGGCCACAGGAGGGACGGGGCTATGGCCTACATGCCCTGCTTGCAGACTCCTCAGAGACATCTGGTTGGTCTTTGTGGGGGGTGGGGGTGGGGTAAGAACAAAACTTTGTTCTGATCCAGCAGGGCTCTTAAACCCTTTCTGTCCCTGCCAGGTTAATTGATATAGCACCTCAATGGGCTGGATTGAGTCCCAAGATGGGAGCCTTACTGTTATGGCTTTCGTCTTCATCTTCATCATTCTCTTCCTTATATGGAATGGGTCCTTCAGAGTCCGAGTCGCTCGGCCCCTCTTCGTCATCCTCCACGGTCTGGAGTATTAGCCTAGGAATGACTGTAACTGATGGGGCCTCTCCAATGTAAACACGGGAACTGGAATGGTGCACCTCCTCCAGGTCGTCTTCTTCCTCCTGCTCATCATCGTCTGGACTAACAAAAAGGCACACAGTTTTGTTGTTGTTGTTGTTGTTATTAAACATTCAAAGCATTTATAGAGCTTGTGTAGGTATCAAACTTACTAACTTCACAGAGTACTGACCAAGCAGGGCTAGGTGAGTGAATCCCATGTTCCTAAAACTAGCATTTCCATGCCTGGAAAGGACATCAAAGCCAGGATTTCAGGCTTCGTTTCCTGGCATCAAAACATTTGCACAAAATATCATCCCTTTACCACCACCTTCCATAGAGGTAATGTACAAATATGACAAATACAATGAATATTTATATACTGCTTTTCAACAAAAGTTCCCAAAGCGGTTTACACAGAGAAATAATAAATAAATAAGATAAAGATAATCACCACTTTTAAAAAGTGCCTCTTTGCCCAGTTAACAGGGAATCTACAATATAGAAGTCCTAGCATTATCTATCGGTGGGTTTTAAAAAACAACCACCAAGAGAGACTTCTTGTGTTTGTCTGAGCTGAAAGAGAATCTCCACTTTTAAACCGTGCCTCTTTGCTCAGTGAGCAGAGGGGTACACAGTGTAGGTGGCCATCCATGGCCGATGGCAAGAGTGGATGCCCTCACTTCGCCCCTCTCCCTGGTGGCCCCTTGGCGTGAGGAAGATAATGAAGAAAATAGGAAGGAGTTGAGCTGGGGGACCCAGGTTCTCTGAATCCACCAACTCAATTATAGCTACACCCCTGGAGCTAGCTACATCTATTTGACACAGACTCACCCCCATATGGTGATGCAAACGGGGGTGCTGCTAGCTAGGTACAGAAACTATCCAGAGCCCCACTTTTGATAATTAAACTCAGTCATACCCTCCCCACCAGGAATTACCACATATGCTTTTTAAAGTCTCTAATATTGTAATACAACACCTATGAAGGCAGGAGCAGCAGCGAGGGAGGTGAGGCCAGGAGTTCCACTGCTGCACTTCCTATCTGGAAGAGGCCACGGAGGAGGGAGATGGCCGACGAGATCTGGGACTCTGAGCCCGCCACTGGAAGTCCATGCCCCACGGGCCACCCACTAGGAACGCCTTCGGATGCAATTATTTCACAGGGCAGAGTAGGTAACATCTTAGCTCCTATTAACCACAGCACTAGTGAGAATTTCTCTTTATTTTGAGTGACGCTCACCAATAGGGCTGTACACATTGCACCACTGGTACTGTTTAAGCACACAAGAACATAGGAACACCATTGCCTGGTACCGAGTCCAGCCTGTGGTCCATCTAGCTCAATATTGTCTGTAGTGCCTGGCAGCAGCTCTCCAAGGTTTCATGCAGGAGTCTTTCTCAGCCTTACCTGGAGATGCTGCCAGAGACTCAATCTGGGACCTTCTGCATGCAAGGCAGAAGCTCTGCCACTGAACTATGGCCCCATCCCATTAACCAATGCCTTACACACAACTCAGGGGCATGAGATCTACCCATTTGGATTATATGTCTGCTGCAGGAGGGGAGGGAAGAGGGCGAAGACTCTCCTCCCCTGCTCCTGATTGACTGGCTACATGCTAAGCTCAGTGTACTCCTCCCCTCAGCCTGACTGACAGGCTTCAGAAATTTAGCAGGCTTCAGAAATTTTTCAGTTTTCCCACTGAAATTAATAGGGTCCCATTAATGCCAATGGGAGTATTAATGAGTAATAGTCTGGATGCAAGCCAGTCTCATTCATAAAACACACACACACAAACACTATCCACAATATCTCTATGGGGTACTTCAGCTGAAGGTTTGCAACATAAGGGGTACACTTGTTTACAAAGGTTGGAACCCCCTGATCTAGGCAGTATGTTACTACATTAGAGCATCTGATGTTCACATATCACCAGCCTGAGAAACAGTACTCTTTATAATGTGTGGAGAGCAAAACAATTTAACATCTTCTTCGCCATGAGCCCCATCGCCCACTGAGATCATCCAGGGAGGTCCGTCTGCAGCTGCCACTAGCCTGGTCTGGGTGGGCCTTCTCTGTTGCTGCCCAGACACTCCAGAATGCACTCCCTGTCAAGATGAGAACCTTTCCATCTCTGACTTACTTTTTCACCCAAGCTTTTTAGTTTAATTGTGGTTTTAAACTGTTGTAAGGTTTTTAGTTCTGTGTTCTAGCTTTTTATGTTGTTGTGAGCTGTCCAAAGACTGAGGCTTGGGGTGGCATACACATTTGATAGTTTGACAGAGAGACTGATTTAAGCCTGAATTAGCTTTCCATAGGTGATGCTACAGGAAAGAGATATTTATTGTGAAATCACAGAACAGGACAGCTTAGCAACAGCAATTCCACAGTGACTCACACTTTCAGCAGCTCAATGGTGACCGGCAGTGACGTTGCTCTGCCCCCTGTGCTGTTCTCTCCGTAGGACTCTTCGTTCTCAAAGAGCAGCGAGTGAGCCCTGTGTGACCCGTCGGCAGGCGGAGTTGCTGGCAAGGGGCTCGTCAGGGCCTGCTGGATGCGGATGTGGAGGGGGAGCGGGGGCAGCCGAGGCTCTCCAAAGCCTTGCTCGGCCATCCTCTTGGCCATGTCCTGCACGGAGGGTCCTTCTGGATGGGTCTCCATCCGCAGTTCTGGGGAAAGCGGGGGTTCTGCCCCATGGGTGGAAGCAGACAGGGGGACATGTGGGGGCTCTGGGGGGATGTGAGAGGGCAGAGGGGGTGAAGGAGAAGGCGGCAGGTGAGGCGGCATCATGTGCGCTGGTACTGAGGAAGGGCGATGAGATGATGGCATCAACCAGTCGGGAGGATTCTTGGGAGGAGCAGCAGATTCAAGAGATGAGGACACATTCAGTGGGATGCCCCTCTTGGGAGGCAGAGGTGGAGAAGGTTTTGACAGAGCTGTGCCACTGTTGATAGCTTGAGACAATTCAGCTGGGGGAGGAAAAAAAGCCAATTACTTTTGGTCAGAGGAACATAGGAAGCTGCCTTAAATCATCAGTTCATCTAGCTCAGTTTTGTCTACCCAGACTGGCAGTAG
Source organism: Hemicordylus capensis (assembly GCF_027244095.1). NCBI lineage: Eukaryota > Metazoa > Chordata > Lepidosauria > Squamata > Cordylidae > Hemicordylus > Hemicordylus capensis. The sequence continues at coordinate 13,220,532 of NC_069663.1, forward strand.
TTTCTCCAAGGTTACAGGCAGGAGCATCCCCAGCCAAAGCAGCCAATAGTCAAGCTGTAGGGAGCTGTAATAGGGAGCTGTAGTCCAAAATCTGCAGGAGGACTGAAATTGTTGTGCAGCCCTGATGTAGACACTCATCCAGTGGAAAGAAATTTCCCAAGTGCCTACTGGCAGAAACAATATGTGAAGCAGAAACAACAGAGCACTGTTCCCTCTAACAGGGATTCCCAGCTGTTGTTGACTACAACTCCCATAATCCCCAAGCAAAAGCCATTGCAGCTGGGGATTCTGGGAGTTGTAGTCAACAACAGCTGGGAATCCCTGCTAAGTATTAGAGAAATACCGCAGTCCAGTGCTGGAGTTGGACTCCCAGATGTTATGGAATAGTCCTTCTCAGCCCCACCCTCACCCCCACCACTGGGAAAAAGAATGATATACAGCAAAAAGGAGAAATGAGATGGCATTCACATTCAGAAGCTGGATTTCTGCTCATCATTCCATAGGATTTCACAATATTGCCAATGGCCCCAGAATGTTCCTGAGATCAAGACAGGTGTTCTATAAGCATCTGTCATCAGCCACGCCTTCCCTTCTGCTTCTCTCAGGGAAGGTACCTTTCTTCACCTCCACACGGACTGTCAAAAGTCTACCCGGTCTCCGCTGAACATTAGCATAAGACAGGCAAGCAAGCAGTGGGACTTGCATCTGGGGGGCAAAATTTGCTCTGGGGACCCACATGGTCCTTGTTTAAATAGGCCTCGTGGGGCAATTGCGAACAAAGCAAGGAGAGGCTTTGCAGGTCAGCACAAAAGGTTGTTTAAAGTATCCTTCAAAAAGGATGCAACTGAAATAGGAAACGGTAACTTCTCAGACCTGATTCTGTAGATGGTAAATTTAAGCAAGGTTTTTGATTACACAGAATTCCTCATCACAGAGAAAGTAGCACTACATTAATCTGGAAGGCAGGGGGGACACACACAAAAGCCTGCTCTTGCACATTTGCTGTTTCATGTTGTTAGGAACATAGGAAACTGCCTTCTACCGAGTCAGACCCTTGGTCCATCTAGCTCAGTATTGTCTACACAGACCAGTGGCGGCTTATCCAAAGTTGCAGACAGGAGTCTCTCTCAGCCCTATCTTGGAGATGCTGGGAAGGGAACTTGGAACCTTCTGCATGCAAGCACGCAGGTGCTCTTCCCAGAATGGCCCCATCCTCTGCGGGGAATATCTTACAGTGCTCACACACATATAATCTCCCATTCAAATACAAAGCAGGGCAGACCCTACTTAGCAAAGGGGACAATTCATGCTTGCTACCACAAGACCAGGTTTCCTCTCTTCTGAACCTGCCACATCAACCCCCGCAGGCATCTTTTCATCAATTCAGACAAATTCTTTATATGGATCTATGCTTCCAGACCCTAAATTAAGATTTCATCATCACTGAAAGGACCAGTGGTGGCCTCCATGAACACTAATTGTGGCTCCCTGACTAATTGTTTATTGGGCCTGAGCAAAGCTCCAAACAATGGTGAAGACTCTGCACAGCCCTCCTGGCACCATGAGGAGATGACTGTTCCCACCATGCAGTGCTCTTGCCCTCCTCTTTCAGGGAAACTAAGCCTGCTTGAGTCCCTGGCACCATCTTGGAAGGTGTGCTGGGAAGTACAGCCCTTCTCAGTGATTTCCTCCTAGAGCTCTGAAGAGAGAACTCCGAAAAGTGAAGTACTGCACAGTGGGAAATGGCTCTCGCACGGAAGATTTGTTGCCAAACCTTTACTATTGACAAATAGTAAAGTTCCATGGCGTAGCAACCCTGCCGCCTCTGTGGTTGGGATTCCCATGGCACTGGGATTTATACCCAGATTTTGCAGATTGTGAGGCGTCCCGCCCTGTGGCAGCCAAACTGGTTCGGGGAGAAGCGTAGGCTGCTGCTCAACACGCCCATGCCCACTGACTAGCCTAGCCGGTTACATACGCACACCCTAATATGGTGCACATAATTTCCACATTGACATGGAGCACTGGGTCATGTCCCCACTTCCTGTGGGAGCCAACAAAATAGTTCCCTCTTTTCTTGCAGTGAGCATTTCTCTTCCCCTACATTTCCTTCTGAAGAGGGCTGAGTCATCTGTGTTTTATTTCAGTTACACCCGGGAAGGTCAATCCGTTTGCTTCCTCTTCTTAGGAGCCTTGCACTAAGAACAAGCAATCCATGTTTCCAGGGTAGGGCAAGAAGTGCAGTACTGAGGCAGGCCACAAGAAGCAGCAAGAGAAAACATACCAAAGAAAACCACATGGTTCTGTGGTGGTCAGGAGTTGACACCAACTGGACGGCAAAACTTTTGCTTACTTTGGGAGGCAGAGACATGGGTGCATTTTCTCCAGTTGTCCAGAATTTCCAGCTTCTCTTTGCACATTTCAAGAGTTCCTCATGGTTCACAGTAATTCTGGCTGACAAAGGCATCACTCTGGAGCAATATTCCCTGTATCAAGTATTCCCAGATGTTGCTGACTCCCATCATCCCATCATCCCCAGCTGCAAAGGCCTTTGACTGGGGATGATGGGAGTTGTAGTTAGCCACACCTGGGAATCCTGGTTACAGGGAACACTGCCTGGAGGATTCTCCAGCTCCTCTCATGGCATGGCCCAAACCAGAAATGGTCCAACCTCAGACACAAGCCTTGCAGAGCACTCCTATACTCCGAATACAAGCAACTGAGCAAGAATAGAATCTGGCCATTATTTCACATAAAAGCCCTGAACCAGCTGGCTGCTATATAAAGTTAAGAAAAAACTAAGGATTCCCTCACTTAATGGTTGCAAAATTAGTGTCACTTCTCCGAGGTTAGAAAGGAAGATAGGAAGCTGCCTTCTACCGAGTCAGACCATTGGTCTATCTAGCTCAGTATTGTCTGCACAGACTGGCAGTGACTTCTCCAAGGCTGCAGGCAGGAACCTCTCTCAGCCCTATCTTGGAGATGCTGCCAGGGAGGGAACTTGAAATCTTTTGCTCTTCCCAGAGTGGCTTCATCCCCTAAGGGGAATATCTTATGGTATTCACATGAAGTCTCCCATTCAAATGCAAACCAGGGTAGACCCTGCTTAGCAAAGGGAACAATTCATACTTGCTACTCTAGCTCTCTAATATCATCGCTCTCTAATATGGCTCTTGTCAATATCAATGTAGCCCTGAATGATCATGGCCTAGAAGAGTCTAGGTTTCTTCCAAGCACGTTCTGTAACCCCTGGGTCATTCCCTCCTCCATGTTAGGAACAAGATCTAAAGACACCCACCTACATGTTTGAACTTTGGCAGACCAATCCATTCTCATCCCTGGAATTCTACGGCAATGCCACTTCCCCTGACAGCTTTCTCCTCTTGCTTTTACATTGGTGCCTCCCCTGACAGGATCTCATGGCATCGCCCTGCAGGTTAGACAGTGTAGAATTACCTGCTGTCACTGCTTTGTTTGCCAAAAACAAAGGAATATTATACTTCACACTGAGGCGCCTGATTGTTCAGAGGAAAGTTGTGAAATCCGCCACACTGTGAAATCACAGCAGGTGAGCAAGAACAGGTGCGGGCTAACAAAATCTGCTTACATTCTTCTACTCCTTCTCCCCGCACTCTGGAAACAACAGGTGGCATGGGGCACTACCCTACACCCATTGCTGGGCGGTGAGACCTTCTTTCTTAAAGCTTATGGCAACTTGCTGCTCTTGGCTACAACACCCACCTCCGGCAGCATTAATTTCCAATTGGTCCAGGTGAGCCGTTTAGTTTGTGTTTATTCAAGCTCAGCTAAGACACAAGTGGAGCAGCGGAGAAATGCTTGACTAACAAGCAGAAGGTTGCCGATTCGAATCCCAGCTGGTACTATATCAGGAAACAGCGATATAGGAAGATGCTGAAAGGCATCATCTCAAACTGTGTGGGAGGTGGCAATGGTCAACCCCTCCTGTATTCTACCAAAAGAAAGCCACAGGGCTCTGTGGGCGCCAGGAGTCGAAATCGACTTGATGGCACACTTTACCTTTAAGACACACCCTAGAAAATACAACATTGGCTTGAGCTTCACAGCAGGTAGCTGTAACAACCAGAAGATTTCCCACACTTAACTGGAAAAATGCTTGCACCAAGCAAAGGCAGAACTGTGATAGCACCTGCTAGTAAGGCCTAGATCAGAGGTTCCCAAGTGGTAGTACTCCAGATGTTGCTGAACTACAACTCCCATCATCCCCAGCTACAATTTATTGTGGCTGGGGAAGATGGGAGTTGTAGTCCAGCAGCATCTTGAGTACCACAGCTTGGGAACCCCTGACCTAGATGGGCCCCACCCCCACCCCAGTTCTTTCCTGTTAAATATGTGGAGGTGGGGTCATCTTAGATTCAGACTCCTCTTTCTTTGGGGTAAATAAAGGTAAAACTTGTACTTGGCCTCTATCTTTAAGGCATCGTTTTACATTCAGAGTCACCTTCTATTTGGGTAAATACAGTATCAATATCCAGGCAGTCCACCTTTTCATGTAACAGGGGGATGGGGCGGCAGGAGGGATATATCTGAACTTTTAAAAACCTTGTGTGCTGTCAAGTCAATTTCGACTCCTAGTGCCCACAGAGCCCTGTGGTTTTATTTGGTAGAATACAGGAGGGGTTTACCATTGCCTCCTCCAGAGCAGTATGAGATGATACCTTTCAGCATCTTCCTATATTGCTACTGCCCAATATAGTACCAGCAGGGATTCGAACAGGCAACCTTCTGCTTGTTAGTCAAGCATTTCCCCGCTGCACCACTTAAGGTGGTAGTAAGCTTATAAGTACACAATGTAATACAATCAAGCTTAAACACAATGGGTACATGTATTACACGTGACAATATGGAAAGTAACCACAAAAAGGACTTTGCTTTAGAAGTGGAGTTGTAACACAGGGCTTGACCATTCCCAGGTTCCAGCTGACCATGAGGTCCAAGACAGGCAATGGACAGATGTGACCAAGAGGAGAAGTGAGGAAGCAAGGTGGGGACCAGAGCCCCACGTAGCAGGGATTTCCAGATGACATTGACTATAGCCTCCATAATACTCAGCCAAAGGCCTTTGCAACAACTTGTTACAGGGAATGCTGGTGGGGATGGGTTGTTCGCTCTTCCCCCTGGTTGTATCAACCCATCACTTGCCTGAGCCAGACAGATGCAACTGAGAGGAGTAGTAAGTGAGCAAGCAAGGCATGGAGTTTGTCCCCTTCATGGAGCAGAGAGCACTGTTGTCTAGAGCTGCGTGATGTAGACTCCAGCCACACAGTGCCTGTAAGTCCCAAGCCAGACAGCTCTAGGTTGCTGAAGCCGCATCTAGGTCTGATCAGTGGCTTTAGATTAGCCTTCAACCAGTGGCAGCCTACCTCAAAGGAGCAACATGCTCCTAAATTGGGATCAGAGCAATCTCTCCACTGAAGGTATCTAGATATGCCAGGAAAGAATAGAGTCACCCCCATCTTGTCGCAAACCCCAAGGATGGAAGAAAGGGCAGTCTGGCTCCTAAATGTTGTGGCTGGCTCCTAGATCCAAGGAAAATTTCTCAAGGCTTGCTGTAACAGCTCTAAAGCTAGAAAGTGCCCGTGGTGGGAGATCAGCTGGAAGTCCCATGCGGACCATTCACATTGCAGTATGGGTGCTATACTGATATCATGCAATCATACAGTTAGGCTGTGAGCCCAGTGGGACAGAGAACTGTCTGCCTGTAAAGCGCCATAAACACAACTGGCACATCATAGGCAACATCATCATTGTCTTGTCTCAGGAACACGCACAGGGAGCAATAAGCTATGCTGCGAACATTCTACATATCCACGTGCTCATAAAGGCAGAGTGTGCCGTCGAGTCGGTGTCGACGCCTGGCGACCACACAGCCCTGTGGTTGTCTTTGGCAGAATACAGGAGGGGTTTCCCATTGCCTCCTCCCGCGCAGTATGAGATGATGCCTTTCAGCATCTTCAGCTGCTGCCTGATATAGGCGTTTCCCATAGTCTGGGAAACATACCAGCAGGGATTTGAACCAGCAACCTTCTGCTCGTTAGTCAAGCAATTCCTTACTGAGCCACTCATAGCAAATCTTAATCTGCCTGGCATGAGTCTCACAGAAACGTCCTGAGGGATAAAGACATAGCAGTCAATTCGTAGGGACATAGAAAGTGGCCTTATACTGAGTCAGACCACTGGTCCATGTAGCTCAGGATTGTCTACTCAGACCGGCAGCAGCTCTCCAAGGTTTGAGGCAGGCGGCTTTCCCAGCCCTATGTGGAGATGCTGCCAGGGTGTGAACCTGGGACCTTCTACATGCAAAGCAGATGCTCTTCCACTGAGCTATCGACCCATCCCCTAAGGCAGGACTGCACAACTTGGCCCTCCAGCTGTTTTTGGACTACAGCTCCCATCATCCCCAGACACAGTAGCCAATGGTCAGCAATGGTGGGATTTGTAGTCCAGCATCTGCAGAAGGAACAAGAATGTGCAAGGGGGATATCTTACAGTGCTCACATGTAGTCTCCCATCGAAATGCAGACCGAGGCAACCCCTGCTTAGCAAAGGGGACAATTCAGGCTTGTTTCTGCAAGACTGGCATAATCCCCAAGAGACTCCTCAGTCCCGATGTGGCCCGAGAGGGTTTTAGGGTCCTTCTTGCCCTTTACAAACCACAATGGCTTTACTGGTTCCAACTTAACAGCTTTAGTGCCATCTTAAAACTTGGCTTCGAGAATATCTCCTAAAATATCTAGGTGACCTACCACTGGGCAACGACCCATGTGCTCATAAACTTGGCAAGTGGGATATTTTCACAAGTGTTACTAAGAATCCTTTTTAGTCTCTCTCGGCAGCATTTGTGAATTACTATTATAGCCTTTAGCATGCCAAAGGTTCACTGTGAATTAAGATGAGTCCAAGAGGAAAGTGGTTGTATTTGTTTTTAATGCTTGACGCACTTTGAGTCACCTGTGAACAAACATGCTCTGAAGCCTATTTCCACCTATTCCATCAGTACTCTAGAGCAGAGACAGGTGACCTTGGCTCTCCAGCTGTTGCAGAACTACAACTCCCATCACCCCCAACCACAATCTACAAAAGTGTTTCCCAAACTCTGGGAAAGAGCTGGTCTTGTGGTAGCAAGCATGAATTGTTCCCTTTTCTTAAGCAGGATCTGTCCAGGTTTGCATTTGAATGGGAGATTACATGTGAATACCATTATATACTCCCCTTAGGGCAGTATTTCCCAAACTGGGAGCCTCAAATGTAAGGGATGGAGCTGCTCTGGGATGAGCAGAAGGTTCCATGTTCCCCCCCTGGCATCTCCAAGGTAGGGCTGAGAGAGACTCCTGCCTATAACTTTGGAGAAGCTGCTGCCAGTCTGTGTAGACAATACTGAGCAAGATGGACCAATGCTCTAACTCGGTATAAGGCAGCTTCCTATGTTCCTAATCTCGGGTCCCAGATGATGTTAGACTACATCTCCCATCATCTCCATTGTGTCTGGGAATGATGGAAGTTGTAGTCCAACAACATCTGGAGACACAAGGTTGGGAACGTTGCTCTAGAGTTGACTACTTCTGCAACTGAGGCCTTCTCCATAGCAGCAGCAGCTGGGTGGACATCACTTCTGATCCAACTGGCAAAATGCATATATATTTGTTAGAGCAGTGACAACAACATACAAAGTGGAGAATGGATAAAACAACCTCGGGAGTTGAAAAGGTCCTCAGGACTTCCTCTCATCCACATGGAACTAGGATTGATTGAAGCAAACCTTCAGGAAAGGCCTGCACCCTGAGAGCCACTCACCTATTAAGGGGTTGCTGTTCCTATTCACTGGCTTGGGGGGTGGAACAGGGGGCTGCTTGGCAGGTGCTGCATGGGTGGTGTTCGTGGTAGCAGTAGTGTGGGTGTTGGTGAGAGTAGAAGGCACAGTCCTCGGGGCTGGGGAAGGAGCCGTGGGGAAATGGGCCCCCTTGGCTAAGCTGGTGGTAGCCGCGGCAGGGGAGGAAGGCATAGTCCTTGCATTGCTGCTGACGGAGATCTGGTCCCGAGCCTGCACTTCGCCTGCCTCCTGGGAAGACAAGGGTCGTTTGGGAGGAAGCAGTGGCTGCTTGGGAACATGGAACTCCTGGGCAGGCTCCACTTCTGAACCAGGATGGCTGCTGGATGGTCCTGCAAAGAAACACAGTGACATTTTAGGGCAATGGTGATGTCATAAGAACATAAGAACAACCCTGCTGGATCAGGCCCAAGGCCCATCTAGTCCAGCATCCTGTTTCCCACAGTGGCCCAAAAGATGCCCCTGGGAAGCCCACAGGCAAGAGCTGAAGACATGCCTTCGCTTCTGCGGTTACTCCCCTGCAACTGTCATTGAGAGGCATCTTGCCTCTGAGGCTGGAGGTGGCCTATAGCCCTCAGACTAGTAGCCACTGATAGACCCGTTCTCCATGAATTTGTCTAAACCCCTCTTAAAGCCAGCCAGGCTGTTGGCAGAGAATCCTATAGGTTGATTTTTGGTCACCATATCTTTAAGGACGACATTTGTAGAACTGGAAAAGGCGCAGAACAGGACAGCCAAGGGTATTATCTACTAGATCCTTTATAGCCATCCTTTCCTTTTTAACAGTTATATCTCACTCTTCCTCCAAAGAGCCCAGAGCTACATACATAGTTATGTTCATCCCCACAACAACCCTGTGAGGTACGTTAGGCTGAGAGATCAAAGCGCCCCAGTGTGTTTTGTGGCTGAATGGGGCTCTGATGTTTTCCGAAGGACTTTACTTTGCCCAGTTCAGGCTCAGCCTGAACTGTTCTTCACTGCAAGGCTCAGTGGCCAGTGGCGGCTGTTAGGCCTGTGCGGAACATCAGCCCAAGTAAAATACTCTGCCCAGCCCCCTGGCACTGCTTAAAGGTGACTTTGCCAGCACTGGTGGGGCTTTTTAAGTGAAATGGAGCCCCCTCAAGCCCCTATACCACCCAAGAAGATGTGTGCATGCTGCATGGAAAAGCATAGCCCTCCCCAGCATTTCCCCCATAAAGCTCCACGGGGAAAGCGCCAGGAAGGTTCCCAGTGCTCTGTGTGCAACTTCCAAGTTTGTGCTGGGGCTCTAGAGTCTCCATTTCTCTTAAAGGGCCCCACCAGCCTGGGAAAAGTACAACATTATGCAAAGCTCTGGTGCTATAAGAGAGATCATCAGGAGATTTGGTGCAGGGTGCTATCAGTATGCTGATGACACCAGATCTCTTTCTCCACGCCATCGTCATCAGGAGAATGCATAACCTCCCTAAATGCCTGCCTGCAGACGGTGATGGGCTGGATGAGGGATGATAAACAGACTGAATCCAGATAAGATGGAGGTACTGTCATATCTACAGAGTACTGTCTACACTGACTGGGAGCGGCTCTCCAAGGTTTCAGGCAGGAGAGGTTCCAGCCCTACCTAGAGACCTTTGGCACGCAGAAGGTAGGGATGGCGGGAAAAGCAACGTGGTGTTTTGGCAAGTTTAAAAATAGCAACAGCAGCACCAGGGACTGTGGCAAATGAAACAGAGCTTGGTGACAAAGGCAGCAGTCCCTCCCAGACTCTTGTGGCTTGCAGACACAGTTTTCTGTTCTGACTGGACCCATGACATGGGATCAGAACTTCAGCCTCCTAACTAGTCAGCCTTTGTGTAGCTGTCATAGGAAAGAGCAGAATAATGGTTTCCTGCATGGGTGCAATCACACTATAGAGGAACAAGTTATTTCTGGTTCCAGTCATGCATCTATCCTTCATGGTTGCTGAATATTTTATTAGCTTAATTGCTGCTGATTTGTGGTGGTTTTGTCTGGTACATTTTGATGCTGCATGTTTAGAGCTTTCATGTTCCATTTTGAACTTATTTTGTAAGTTGCCTTGAGGCGTGCAGGAAAGATGGGATATAAATCTTTGAAGTGCTTCAACATGTTGGAAGTTCACTCCTCCACTCAGAGCACTGAATTTGCTCTGCTAACTGAGCAAAAAGGCACCTTTTAAAAGTGGTGATTCTCTTTATTGGGCAGGGGGAGAGCAACTGGCCCAATCCATCCCCAGCACAGCATCCCTCCAGGGGCTGTTGCTGGTGTCTATCTTATGTTTCTTTTTTAGACTGTGAGCCCTTTGGGTACAAGGAGTCGTTTTATTTATTTATTTATATGTATGTAAACCGCTTTGCGGGAACTTTGTTGAAAAGCGGTTTATAAATATTTGCCATATTCATAATTTTGAATAGTTTTGCAAAGAGACTGTGGCGCTCAGCAAGAGAAGAAACTTCATAGCTCTCAGTCCCTTATACCCGACACCCAGTGAGTCATATTCATTCCCCAAGTTTCTGATCGGCAGCAAGCTATGGAACTGTGGGAAGACGGGGAGGTAGAAGAATTTGGCTGGGGAGTCATGGAGGCGTGTGCCAATTTCCCAAAATCAAGTACAAGACGAAGGCTGCCATTTATCAGCCTAGCATGGGTAGGAGGAAACCGCATCGGTGAGAACAGGATGGGTGGGGCCAGGCCATTGGAGCTTGTGTTGAAATGAGGAAATGTCTGTGGGTGGGGGGTGCTCCACAGAAGAGCCCCCAAACTGGTACTTTCATAATGAGAAGCTGGCAGTTAATGAAAGCGTTGTTTAGACATCCCCCACACTCCTTCTGCCACAAGCACTCGCACAACTCTGTCTCTCACCTTGCAATCTCTTTGGTTCCTCTGATGGAACAGGTTTCTTAAGGCTCAGTCTCCTTCCGGTCTCTTCCTCCAGCTGCGTTAAGCTGACAATCCCAGCACAGTCAATGGGGATTGTGTGTCCGTTCTTCAGTGTTGTGTGGCTGCCTTTTTCTAGATCCTCTCCATCTGTTTGGGTTTGAGGAGAGGAAGTTAATAGAAACGCATCAAGGAAAGCAGAGACATGGAAAGCAAGTTGGAGAAGCGGGCAGAAAGGAAGAGCCTGCAACAATTAAAGCTTTTTCTGCAACAGTTATGGGTCCTGCCACACAAGCACAGAGTTTGCAGATCAGGGCCAGTCTTCTAAAGTTGATGGTTGCTATACAAGCATGTCTCCACCACTTGTATGAGCTTCTGCTTCAATTGCAGGTTCTGATATGCTGAGATGGATGGATTCAGATGACACAACTATCTCAGCCTATCCTGCCCTGTTTCCCTCTGGGAACCAAACATCACTGGGCTATTTCAGGGTAACGGAATCAGGCATATTACCACTTTTTCCAATAACTGTAGCCATAAGCAAATTTTCAAGTTGTTATATATACCCACTGCCAAGAGAACATCTCCTACTATAAGGCCATATTTTTATAAAACCCCTTAAATATTATCGATAGTGTCTGAGACATGCGCAATATGTTGCTAACAGAATCAGAATTGCTGGATATCATTTCTGATACCATTACCGACATATTTGGCATGCCTCAGAAATTAGCTATAATATTAAAAGGCTTTATAAAAATGTGGCCTTATAGTAGGCGATGCTCTCTTGTGAATGGGTATATATATCAGCTTGAACGTTTGCTTATGGCTACAGTCACTGAAAAAGTGTTAACATGCTTAATTCTGTTATACCTTGAAATTGTCCCACTTACCTGAAGTCTCAGTTACAGATGTCAGGTTCCCTGAGGGATATGCTGAGCTTGATGGGTTCAGACAATATGGCCGGTCTTAGCATACCAGAACCTTCAACGTGACTCCTGCAGGGGTCGGGAGGGAACGTGTTTCCAGGTCGGCAGCAACCTCAGATGTTTGAACCTGCCCACTGTATGTCAACTTAAAGAGGATCAAGGATTAATTTAAAGAGGAGAGAGTTGCAAAGGTAAGGAAAAATCATGCCTGATCCATGTTATAAAGGGGATAGAAATGAAGGAAGTAACAATGCATGTGTCATGTGGAGTTCTATACTGTATTACAAGCTGGTTTTTAAAAGTCAAAAACTGCCACGAGGATCCACAGGTGGGCTAGAAGAAAAACTAACAGAATAAATACATATATGTATTTTGGAAGGGCAGTATAAAAATCAAATCAAATCAAATCAATCAATCAATGAAGTATGTACTATACAGATTCTAAAGTTGATATGCTATGCACATGTTTAACATGTACAGATGTAATGTCTTCAAAACTTTAAAGGTCTTCTTTAGGACCTTAAATCTGTACAAAAACACATACATTTTTAAAAACTGGTGTAGCAAACACATGATGCTTATTAAAAAAGAGAAAATACAGAAGGATAATAGATTTAAACACACAATCTATTGAACTGGAACCATTTTGGCTTATTCTCCATGCAGAGGGGAGAGAAGAATCTTTTATTTATTGGCTGGTACAGCTCTTCTTGTTTTCCAGTACGGTCAAAAGGCTAAGGGGACCATATCCATTAAGAACTGATGCAGGAAGGTACAAAGAAATGTAGTCACACCACGATTTAGGTGTCTACACAGCCTTGGAATTCAACAATTCTAACTAAGAGCTGAACAAATCCAGGGACACCAGCTTGCAAAATTGAAGGTGTTAAGAGGCCTCTGTTCTATGGGGCTGCAGCTCAGTGGCAGAGCATCTGACTCCTGCCTGCAACCTTGGAGAAGCCACTGCCAGTCTGGGTAGACAATACTGAGCGAGATGGACCAAGGGTATGGTGTGGTATATGGCAGTTCCCTATGTTTCCATGCAGAAGGTCCCAGGTTCAATCCCTGGCAGCATCTCCAGGGAGGGCTAGGAGAGACTCCTGCCTGAAAACCAGTACTGATCTAGATGGGCCAAAGGTTTGACTCTGTATATGACAGCTTCTTAGGTTCTTTGACCATGATGAGCAAAAATAATAAACCAACCATTTCTCCCTATTAGTTGAATCTCAACATCTGGGATATAAACCTGAAGCTCTTATTATCAATGCAGTTCGTTGGCAGGGATGGCTGAAAGGAAGAGTCCTTTAGATATCTATATTGAGGACCTTCAATGCAAGGTGAATTAAGCAGACAAATAGGAGGACACACTGATGTGTACACGTCACAAACACACTTAGAAAAACCAAATGGTCAAGAAGCATGTGCTCTGGAATGTATGGCCACAAGAAGAAGATGGCAACGTTAAAATTCACCTGTGGCTTTGAGCCAACAAGCTTGCTCAAATGGTTGCCCTGCCCCAAGGTTGCATTCTTCCCAGGGAACACAGGATCATAGTGTGAAAGTGGCTTCCACACTGCTGGGTGGACTTTTTCACTGTTGGGGAGTTTATGCTCCTTTTGTCATTTTTTAACCAAGTTGCTTTGAGAACATTGCTATGAAGGGGGTATATGCATTTGAGTAATAAATGTGTGTTTGAACTGCCTAGAGCCTCTAAGTTAGACGGGATAGCAATCCAATGACTAACTAACTAGCTAACTAGCTAACTCCCCTGCTAACACCTCAGTCCCCTGCTAGCTGAGCAAACTAACCTTTTAAAAGTGGTGATTCTCTTTGTTTGAGCTGGGGGAGAGCCACTGACCCTATCTATCCCCAGCACAGCATCCTTCCAGGGGCTGCTGTCTATCTTATGTTCCTTTTTAGATTGTGAGCCGTGTGGGGACAGGGAACCATCTTTATTTTATTTTTTATTTCTCAGTGTAAACTGCTTTGGGAACTTAGGTTGGAAAGCAGTATATAAATATTCATAATAGTAGTATAAGTAAATAAAATTTACGTTTAATTCTCTTACACAGAAGGTGCCTGACTATTTGTCTAGGGACTCTTTCCTTATTTTATGTTAAGGTTCTCTTTCCCTGTTTCGCTGTTATTTTATGTTGTCTAAATATGCCTTCTGTTCCCCACTCTCTCACCTCCTTATTACCCGCCAGAGCAAGCATAGCTTATTTGAAAATAACTGTATCTGATTACCCTTCCCTGCTCTGGGGGCTTTTTCAAGACCCAGGTGACATTTCAAAAACCAGTTTGGGGGCCTAAGAATGGCACCTCCACTCTACTTATCTAGCAAGCTAGACTCCCACCTTTTTATAGTCAGAACCCACCTTGAACCCCGACCTACAACATGACTCCTCATTTTAACTTTTTGTCTTATATGCCTGTATTTCTCCTTTCTTTTGCTTGTTTCTCCTTCATGTGTTAAAAAGCATGCAACTCTCATGATCAGTGCAAAACACTTGAGAAAGTTTTTGCATCATCGCCATTGGCAAAAGTAACAGTTTGTGCTCAAAATGGATCAGGAAGGGCAAACTCGTGGAGTCCTGCACTAACAAAATACTTCATTGTACCTTTCTGAGGTTCTCCTCTATTTTTGTTGGACCCTGCACTGCCAATCTTAGTCTGTGAGCCAGGCCTATGAACTTTGGCCATTGGTACCATATCAGGGGACCAATACTCATGGAAATTTTTGGCAATGCCTAACCCACCAGAGTTGAAAAAACAGGCAATACAATTATAGCATTCTCTGTGTTATCACCACTCTCTATCATTACCTCCAAATGATTATGGTAAAATTGCAGTCATTTTTGCACAGAACAAAGGGTTAAGGTAGTGGTTCCCAGCCTAGGTTCCTCCAGATGTTGTTGAACTACAACTCCCAGCACCCCCAGCAGAGGTGCATTTAGCCACGGACCTTGGGGATTAGGTCTGTGGCCTCCTGTCTCTGTGGGGCCTCCCCAAGGCTCTGCCGCTGCCCTGTGCTCGCCCCGCTGCTGCCCCATGCCCACTGCACCAGTTAAATCTTCCCCTCCCACTTTTTACAACCGCAGCTACGTGGTGGGGACAGCCACACAAGGGGAGACCAAGGCAGGGGAAGCGGAGGCAGCAGCAATAACTCCTTCCCTGAGCCTGCCTGCCTCCCAAATGACAGATTGGGCCATTTTCAGCCCATTTAGGGGCTCTCTACGCATGCCCTGTCCCCGCCACACAGCAGCATTTGTAAAAAGCCAATTTTTAAAAAAAGATTTAACTTGCCCCCAACCCTCCCCAAGCCCTTGGGGAGGGGTGGCCTCCAAAGCCCTTCAGGTCCAGGCTTCAAAATTACCTAGGTGCACCCCTGACCCCCAGGCACAATTGTGCTGGGAGTTGTAGTTCAGCAACATCTGGAGGGACCCAGGCTGGGAACCACTGGGTTAGGGTAACGATGAACAAACTGTGGCTCTCCAAAGATTATTCCATAAAGATAGTACATCCCTGCCCATTTTCATCTGACAACAACAGTACAGTTTTAGTGTTCTTAAAACTTTTAAAAGCTTTTGAAACACCATGGCAAATTTGGCTCGATAGCCAGGACAATAAAAACATAACACCACACTGAAAGCTGAAAGTACTGCAATGCTATCACTTGTTTTCCAGCATTCAGGGTACAAAACTTGTCGAAAGTCACAATGATAATTTATTCCCCCCCACCCAAGCTGGCTCATGTGTGCTACCTAGCAATGACAGAGTCTCTGCTTATAAGCAACTCTTTCCCTCAAATTAATCTCTGATTTGCCCATTAATTCATTCTAGCTACAGATGACAGAATTATCTTTGGGTAAGCAGTATTTTTGCCATCACTTACTAGGTTCTGTGCCTGGGAAATGGTAAATTTGTCAGTAGTTTGCACCTTTTGTCAATTTTATCTCACAATGCTGTGATCTTTCTGCTCTTGCCTTGAAGTTTGCAAATGCCAGATACTCATAATCTTCACTATCAACCGTTTGCCAGATACTGTTCCAAGATTGTGGGATCTGCTTTTTCGGTACACTTGTTTCTGCTTCCAGTTTGTCAATATGCATTTGTTTAAGGAGGAAATGAAGGCAACATTTCAGTCAATGATCTTGGCAACACATAAAGGCATTTGCCTTTGATGAAATGCCCAAACACAGAGCAAAGACAGCCTCTGACTTCTGATGGTTTCTAAAACTTAAAGCTGATGAAAAGGGAGAATGCTTATTGCTTCTTATTAAAGATTGGATACAGCCAGGTAATATGCTCTTTGCAGACTAAAACCAACATAAAACAGGACAAAGGAGCATGGCAGGGACTGGGAAAGGGCTCTGGAGGAAAGGTTCAATGCAGAAGAAAAGCAAACACCGTCCTACCCCTAATCCCCAGCCCCTCTAATTCCCAGAATATGGGAAACACCTATATCAGACAGCAGCGATATAGGAAGATGCTGAAAGGCATCATTTCATACTGCATGGGAGATGGCAATGGGAAACCCCTCCTGAACTCTACCAAAGACAACCACAGGGCTCTGTGGTCACCAGGAGTCAACAACAGCTCGACGGTACAACTTTACCTTTAATTCTGTTGTTCCTTATGAGCCTGACTGGAATTCTAGTTCTCAAAGGGGGACAGGACAGGACAGGAGAGGAGGAGAGCTGGTCTTGTGGTAGCAAGCATGAATTGTCCACTTTGCTAAGCAGCATCCACCTTGGTTTGCATTTGGATGGGAAACGGCTTGAGTGTGCTGTAAGGTATTTTCTTTAGGGGATGGGTCCATAGCTCAGTGGAAAAGCATTGCCAAGTAAGGCTGAAGGAGACTCATGTGTGTAACCTTGAAGAGCTGCTGCCAGTTAGTGTAGACAATACTGAGCTAAATGGACCAATGATCTGACCTGGTATAAGGCAGCTTCCTATGTTCCTATGATAGGCGTAAGCTCTTCACTCCACTAAGGCTATGTATAACACTTCTTTCTGGTAGTCACAGACCTAGTCTCATCTTTGCCACTTAGGAAGATTTTCCCTTCTCTCAGAAAAAAAATTGCTTTCCTTCCCCCAGAAGAAAAATGAAATCCCAAGCAAAGAAAAATGAAAGAAACCTTCCAGGCTGACAGTCACACATGATTTTCAGGTCCATACTGGAGAATGTCAGTGTTCTGGGGTGTTCAACAAGAGGTGGCTCATTGTGAAAACTTAGGAACAACTCCCAAATCCTGACCAGAGGGCTCTTCCGCTGTAACAGCCAGCACCTACTCAAATGCAGTGCCTGAGACTCCAAGAGGCTCAGGGGCAGAAAACTGGTTATTTGAGTCCCCCCGCTGCCCAATTTCTTCTCTCTAGCTGACATTCTGTAAAACATTACACACACAGTGAGACATGTTTGCGCAGGTGCATAAGCTCAAACATTGTGCAAACGGACGTATGTGAAAGTGCGACCATTATATATAATGGACATGCTGTCTGGGAACTCCATTTGCACTACTTTTGTGTGTGCTACTTTCCACCATGTGCATAATGTTGTGCAGTATGCCAGGCACTGCGTCCTGTGTCAATATAATAACCCACAATACTGACATAATTCTAGATCCTAATAATTTAAGTGATTAGTTTTACTACTTGAATATAAAAGAATGATCTGACCATTTCAAAGTCTGGTTCATATTTTGGATTTCCCTCTGACATGTGTGTGGGTCCAGGGCAATTGCTTTCTCTTTCTCACCCCTCCCACTTTTAAAAAAAATCCCTGCTTTAAAATGGGATTATCACAGAAGCCTCTGCAGTAGAGGTTAAGAACATAGGAATATAGGAAGCTGCCTTCTACCGAGTCAGATTGTCTACACTGACTGGCAGTGGCTTCTCCAAGGTTGCAGGCGGGAGTCTCTCCCAGCCCTATCTTGGAGGTACCAGGAAAGGGATTTGGAATCTTTCTGTATGCAAGCATGCAGATGCTCTCCCCAGAGTGGCCCCATCCCCGAAGGGGAATATCTTACAGTGCTCACACATGTTGTCTCCCATTCAAATGCAAACCAGGGCAGACCCTGCTTAACAAAGGGGACAATTCAAGGAGACTATGTGCAAACTAAGTGCAAAAAGATGCCCACTTATGACATACTTATGTTCTGATTCCAGCTTGCAATTTTCCAGCTATTGCTTATCTGCTCCTTGCCCTGCCCATATATGGACTGGAAGCAAACATACTAGAAAGAGCCCACAATTCCACCAGTAACATAGACCTCATCCTGCTTCTCCATCCATGCATGTCTGCTTTGGGGAGGGTGGGGATTGAGATGAGAGGAAAGGAAGGACTACATCCTGGTCCTACTGGGAGCCAAGTTGATATGGCGTCCCCTCCTCTAGGTCTTCTTTTTTTCTGTGGCAGGGCTGGACTTACCAATATGCTAGGTACACTACAGAGTATCCCCCTCCCTGCTTCAACTTAATTATGTGGCTTTTCCCAGCATGCAAGGTTTGCAAAATTCCACATGGTTTATAACAGGGCATTTTTTTATTCTTTTATTTTAAGGGGCATCTTTTTCCTTCACACAGAACAGAGGAGTGTAGTTCTCAGCTGGGGGGAAACAAGGCTGTAAGTCTGGACAGTATGAAGAGTGGAAGTATTTCCTATTTTTAAAGAATGAGATAATGCTAAGGTAATGGTGTGCATGTAAATGCATTTGCCTATGCCCATTTACAAATACACAATGGTAGGTAGAAACCACGGTTTGCAATTATGAGACCGAATATGGCTCTGAAGGCCCCACCACACTGTGGCCAGGTTCACATAAAATGGGAAAGTTGATACTAATAAAAGGCAAGCTGTGTGAGGCTTATAAATTCATTAAGGAGGCTGAATTGGCAGTTCCAAGAGCACGCCCGTGAGACCAGTTTCCAGTGTCAGGATGGCAATGCCAGCATTGGCCATGTTGTCCAAAGCCACCAACGTTGACATATTCTGTTGTAACTGTGGTTCTGAACCCGATATCTGTAACCAGTTTCAGATCTTGGTTACAGATATTGGATTTGGAGCTGTAAGTATGGCAGAATAGACCAATGTTGGCGTATTCAGATGACACCCCCAATGTCAGCATAGCCTCACCAACACCAGAAGAGAGCTGGTTGGGAGAGCTGGCTGGGAGAGCTGGCTTTGTGGTAGCAAGAATGAATTGCCCCCTTTGCTAAGCAGGGTCTACCCTCGATTGCATTCAAATGGAAAACTACATGTGTGAGCACTGTGAGATATCCCCCCTCTTGGGATGTGGCTGCTTTGGGAAGAGCACCTGCATGCTTGCATGTAGCAGATTCCAAGTTTCCTCCTTGGCATCTCCAAGATAGGGCTGAGAGAGCCTGCAACCTTGGAGAAGCGGCTGCCAGACTGTGTAGATGGATGAACTAGACTAGATGGATCAATGGTTGGACTTGGTATAAGGCAGCTTCCTATGTTCCAGAAGCTGGATGCACTCCGGGAACCACTGGTTCAGCATTTCCCATGTTATGCAAACCAGGCCTGTCTTTCAATCTACAGGTGAAACTCGGAAAATCAGAATATCGTGCAAAAGTCCATTAATTTCAGTAATGCAAATTAAAAGGTGAAATTGATATATGAGACAGACGCATTACATGCAAAGCAAGATAAGTCAAGCCTTAATTTGTTATAATTGTGATGATCATGGCGTACAGCTCATGAAAACCCCAAATCCACAATCTCAGAAAATTAGAATATTACATGGAACCAATAAGACAAGGATTGAAGAATAGAACAATATCGGACCTCTGAAAAGTATACAGTGTACTGTGCTTGATTGGCCAGCAAACTCGCCTGACCTGACCCCATAGAGAATCTATGGGGCATTGCCAAGAGAAGGATGAGAGACATGAGACCAAACAATGCAGAATTGCTGAAGGCCACTAATGAAGCATCCTGGTCTTCCATAATACCTCATCAGTGCCACAGGCTGATAGCATCCATGCCACGCCGCATTGAGGCAGTAATAGCTGCAAAAGGGGCCCAAACCAAGTACTGAATACATATGCATGCTTATACTTTTCAGAGGTCCGATATTGTTCTATTCTTCAATCCTTGTCTTCTTGGTTCCATGTAATATTCTAATTTTCTGAGATTGTGGATTTGGGGTTTTCATGAGCTGTACGCCATGATCATCACAATTATAACAAATTAAGACTTGACTTATCTCGCTTTGCATGTAATGCGTCTGTCTCATATATCAGTTTCACCTTTTAATTTGCATTACTGAAATTAATGGACTTTTGCACGATATTCTAATTTTCCGAGTTTCACCTGTAGCTCTGATGGAGAAGGATACTCCAGTTTGCTTTCTCCTTCTAGTAAGCTTACACATACCAGTGCAGTGAAGTGACCAAAGAGGTACGCTGGGATAGCAGCTGCTTTATATGTGAAAAACCCAAGCTGACATCTCAGTCATGAAGCACACTAGGCAACTTCAAACAAGTTGTGAACTCTCAGCCTAGCCTACCTTACCATGTGATAAAGCTAAAATGCCACTCCGAGCTCCTTAGAGGAAAGGAAAGATACAAAGAGCAGCCTTTCTTCCCCAAGAAGGTGCAGAGTCCAAAGTGAAAATGGTCAAAGGGCAGGCAAGGATGGAGAGTCATGTTTAGAGTGGGAGTGTGGAGAGTGGGGTGCACATAGGCAAGGAATGCTAAAGGTGAAGTTGATCAGAGTAAGTATGGACAACGTAGGATACACAGAGGAAGACAATGGGTAAACTCACCCTGCTCAGGGTCTTCCAACAGAACCCCTCTTTTAATGAGCTCCTCTCTTGGCTTTCGCATTGAAATCTTTCGTTCTAAAACTGACATTAAATTGGGAAAAAAAACACCAGCACTCAGAATATAGGGCATGTTGGAAATTGAGAAGAAAAAAATAACCTTGCTACAAAAAACCTTAAGACACTATACGTGGTCTGTGTGACTGTTTTTAGGGAAGAATGTTAAAATATGAATTCTGGACTGTGTTCAAACTTAACTAAATACTAGAGGTATGCAGAAACTATCTTCCCCTCCCACAAGCCAGACTTCTCTGGGGAAGGGGAACACCAGTATCTCGTTACTAGAAGCATAGGGTACTCTACAAATTGAAAGATGGCCATTGATACTCAAAAATCACCATCCCCAAATATCTTATTCACAGAACCTATGCTTGAGATTTTGTCTGTTCAGAACCTGCTGCAAGGACCTGATCCCGGGTGCGTGTGTGCCATTTCATATTTTCAACGCCATTTGTCCCCAATGCCTGGTGACAACTGCACTAGATTCCCATGTGGTTAAGTACCACTTTACAGAACCAGTTGCAGAAGGAGAGCAGATTTATTACTCCTAGTTTAAAAGAAAGTTCAAGTTTGAGATACACCAATTCTGAGCACCAATTCAGTCAATTCAGCCGAGAAGGATAGAACCACACAGGGACACAAGTTCATTTTGACACAAAGGATTCTCGTTGACTTGAGAAGAAAATCCTAAGAGAAAATCCAGATTGTTACCTTCTGAAGTTTCCTTAAACTTGTCACTGCTTTTCTTTTTCCTCCATTTCCAAGGTTTAAAGATCTTGCCGAAGCCTGAGAATTTGCTTTTTCTCTTGGAAGGAGGTGTGGCATCACCTGATTCCAGAACGTCAGTCCCCATTCCAGTATCGCATGATGGCTGATCCAGCTCCTCAGCTACACAGAAAGAGAAGACAGGCGCATTTAAAGCTACACTTGAATATCTATTCCCAAAGCTGTTCCTCCAAATGGACTGTGGCTAGTAGCAATATAATTTTAAGTGGCAGGGGAAATGCACAGATGCAAAGTTAAAGAGAATGACAGTGGAGCCATCTCATAACCAGGCAGTGCCAAACTGGAAGAAAAGCCAGTCATGTGGTAGCAAGCATGAACTGTCCCCTCTGCTAAGCAGAATCTGCTTTGGTTTGCATTTGGATGGTGGACTATATGTGAGCACTGTCTGTTGTAAGATATTCCCCTCAGAGAAGGGAGTAATATTACACATCAATAAACTGACATCAAATTAGCTGTTACAAAAAATGAAACTTTTAATCATAAAACATATTGGATAATCAATGTAAGCCTCACTCACTCTAACACAACTGTGTGGTAATGAATACTTATGAGTTACTGCAAAAGTGTGAGTTATTGCAAGTGCTACCATATATCAACAACAATCTGCAGTTAGAAGCAGATGAAATTATCTGCCCCATCAGAGAAGCTGGACTAGTTTGCTTTTCCTTCCCATTAGGAAAAGAAAAGAAAGTATTCTGGGCCAAGGGTAACAATCTCAGGAAAGCCACACAATAATAGCCTCCTACTCCACCTACTGTTCTGGCATTCTCCAAACATTTCAAAAAAGAAAAAGAGTGCGGGTGGGGAGAGCTGACCAGTGGGAAAATATGCCTGTATCTTAAAGCACAAAACATGCACGCAAAACATTCATGCTGTCAGAGAAGCCCACAAGAAACTAAAAGGTGCTTTTAGTACGGTATAATGTGTGAGAATACTCTAAAACGGTTAAGGTACATTAAATCAGCACAAGCCGAAACCAGTTTAATGGTGGCCCTAAACTCCTTCAGAGCTCCACCCCACCCTTCCCAGGGAAAGAGGCTGTTGCCTCGCAATTTACAAGAGCACAAGAAGACCAGTGTGTTCTAACAGGGATTCCCAGATATTGTTGACTAGCATCCACAGCTGCAATAGCCTTTGCTTGGGGATTATGGGAGTTGTAGTCAACAACATCTGGGAATCCCTGTTAGAGGGAACCTGCACAAGACTATTCACTATTTTTGAAGTGGGAGCCACTTTGGCAAAAAACCTTCAGTGTGAGGGCCATTTCCCACCATGCTGACCTTCACACAGAGTTCTGCTCTTTCTCCAATGCCATGGGGCCTCTTTAAGAGAAGTGGGTCCCTGTCATGCCCCATCACCTTCTTCAGAAGTCCTTACCAGCACTTTCTCCAAAGAGTTCACATTCCAAGATGGCACTGGGGCTCAAGAAGGCTCTGTTTCTCTTAAAGGAGCCCCCACCCCCAGTGCTGGGCAAATGCAGTACTGCATGGTGGAAATGGTCACCTCTGCATAATGCCAGGCAGACGGTGCAGAGTGTATGTGGACAGACAGACGGACGGACAGACAGACAGACTTCCTCTGAATAGGCTGCCAGTTAAGGAGCTGTACTTATGGGAACCACCACTGGTTTCCAGGCCTTGCAAAGAAGAGCATCAAACTAGATCGACTCACAGGCTTGTGAGCAGGCAGACAGATCCATGTCTTAAAATTTGTTTGTTTTAGATTCCTCATATATCATAACCCAATCGTTAGGATATATGAAGAATTTAAGGGCTCAGGTGAGCTACAATACTGCCTTTACTTTCACAACAACCCTGTAGAGTACACTACCCTGAAAAAACAAGGCATTCATTTCTATGTCATGGGCTGAACTGGGAAGGAGGAAGGAAGGATGGAAGGAAGGACATAACATGACATCAAAATATAACAAACAACTTTATTTCTTCACCACCCCATAACAAATTGTTCTCTGGGTGGCTCATAGCATAAACGCAATACAAACACATAAAACAAGACAAACGATTATAAAAAAATTAAGTAATTTAAAAAAATTAAAAAACAAGATACAATACAAAACATTTTTAAAAACCTTTTTTAACGTCAATTTTTAAAACCCTGAGTAAACAGAAAGGTCTTCATCTAGCATCTAAAAGAACAAAGTGATGGTGCCAGGTGAGCCTCTCTGGGGAAGCTATTCCATACACGGGGTGCCACCACCAAAAAGGCCCTCTCCCTAGGAGCCATAAGCCTCACCTCATTTGGCAGGGGCACTCCAAACAGAGCCTCCAAAAAAGATCTTAAGGTACGAGTCAGGACATATGGGGCAAGGCACTCTCCCAGGTAACCTGGTCCTTTTAATCTGGGTCTCCCATAAACAATGGTGGGTGAGATTACTTTTAATGCACATGCTTTGAACACTCTGAACACTCTTAAGTGCTATATAAATGCTAATTATTATTTAGTCCTTTAATAAGATGGAGCAATTGCTAATATTTCCATCATCCCAAACTAGACTGACACCTAGTTAGTATATTAGTTTCCCTGGGGTAGGATTTAACAAATCCCAGGCACCAAGGAGGCATTGTTTGTTTGTTTGATTGATTGATTAAGTGCCGTCATGACTCTTAGCAACCACATAAATAGATTCTCTCCAGCAAGGAGCCATGGTGCCTATAAATTTAACCAGGATATTTTATCCAGGAATATAGCCTGACATTTTAGACAGGATATTCAGAGGTAGAGTTATTTAATAAAATCTTTATTTGTCCCATGAAGCCCTGTTTCTGTTCTAGGTATATTTGTAAAAGGGGGAAAGAGAAGGCGACCCATCCCCCATGACCATCACTAAATCTGTTAATTTTGTCAACTGCCCATTGTCTGGCTCCTAAATTGGATCTAGAAGCTCGCTCCTAAATCCAGAGAAAATTTGTCAAGCTCTGCCCTGATATCAGTAAGATATCAATGATGGGGAAAGCACTAAACATTCAAGTCTTAACAAAGCAGTGATGTATTCTGCTTGTTCTGCATGCTTAATTAGTGGGTGGATCAGCTGCTGCACGTGTACTTTAAAATACATTTCAGATAAGTGTGTGACTCAGCTACAGCTCATATCAATCACAGAGGAGTGTGTGCTCCCATGGAATCCCTCAGGAACAAATCCAGCTCTTGGCATGGATGCAGATGAGACACATTTGTACCCAGAGTGTCACTTCAGGTCTAGATGCTGGGCTCTTTTCTTTTTTAAAAAAGAGGGCTTTAGACAAGGGCCCCTCCCAATTTAGCAGCACAATGAGGTAAAGGGTTATGTTTTGTTGTATAAGGAAGGGTTCCAGAGAACACACCGCCTTTCTGTTTGAGTCATGGCGTTGGGAAACCATCTGGAAAGGATGCACACCAGTGCTTTCAGGACGACAAAAAAGGCAAAACTAGAAACTCCTTCCCAAAGCAAGAGGAGAGGTTGCAGCTCAAAGTCACACGTTCTGCATGCAGACAGCCCCAAATTCAATCCCTGGCATTTCTAGGGAAAGGGACTCCAGTAGCTGGGCGAGAACAAACCCTGCTTAAGACCTTAGTAGGGGTAGGCACCCGTTGAACTACAACGCCCAAACACTGTGGCAGGATAATAGGAGTTGTATTCCAACAACAGCCGGAGTGCCAAAGATTGCCTACCTCTGTCTTAGAGCATCTCTGCCAAGTTAGAGTAGACCATTAAAATATCAAACACACTATGGCTTAAGATGAGTCTTAAAGTGCTTATTATTTTCACTCACGCTCTAAGCAGCATGGAAATTGCAAGTTAAGGTGGTCACCTTTACTGCTTCCATGGTGTGGAAGTTAAAACCTCGTACACTCTCATATCTTATTCCGGCTTTACAATTTAGGCTTGATGTACCCACACTTTGCCTTGGACTTTAAGCTCAATATTGGGCTGGGAAGGGCTCGCTAGGCAGAAAGTCAACAGGCTAGCACCTTTTATAAACCTGACATAGGCATCTCAGCAAGGCACAGTGCTTCCCCAAAATGCCACCTCTAACACTAAGTGTCCAGGCATAACTTCAGCTGGTACAGCAGCTTCATCTATGACTCTTCCAGTGACCCTTTCTTCCCCTTCATTCAGACAGGTCCACTATGGACCTGATTTTTTGGGATACATTTAAAGGGGCAAGGAAAAAAATTACCCTAGTCTGAATACAGATTGCCAACAAGTGAAATCAATTCTTTATTGGATCAGTTTTCAAGCTTCTATATCTCAGTCATTTCTCAACAAATATGAACAAACTTTGGAGATATGCTGGGACTTGTCACTGAATTAGTCCATGTCAAATTTCAGGCAGTTAGGACAACTTGTCTGGATTTTACGGCAAACAGAATGCTCAAGGCTTATAGCAGTAGCAGGCATGAATTGTCCCCTTCGCTAAGTAGGGTTGTCTTGGCCTGCATTTGGCTGTATGTTATTCCCTTGGGGCCATAGTTCACTGGCAGAGCATCAGCTTGCATGCAGAAGGTTCCAGGTTCACTTCCTGGTATTTCCAGGTAGGGTTGGGAAAGACTCCTGCTTGAAATATTGGAGAGCCACGGCCAGTCAGAGTAGTCAATGCTGAGCTAGATGGTCTGACTCAGTAAGAGGCAGCTTCCTAAGTTCTTAATGGTGGAATCCAGTTTGCATACACCTCTCTAACCACATAAGCTCTACTATACGTATATCATACTGACACTATGGCTATATGGCAGTTCCTTATATGTTCATTTTAACTCGCTTTTTAAAGAAGCACACATGCACACGCCTACTGAAATAGCTTACAATTCAATTTATATTCCAAAACAGAATGAAATATATCACATATAAACATCTTAACTCTAGGCAAGATCCAGACTAAAGTTAGCCATAACTATGTCCCATTGAAATTAATGGGACAAATTTGTCATGACTGGCTTGTCTAATTTATTTCAATAGTGCTTAGTTGTGACCAACCTAGTCTGGTTCTTGCCCACTAAATTAAATAGCAGTATCAGAACCAATCTCAAAAGTCAATTCCAGAAGCTAGATCTACCACAGTAGGGCCACTTTCTACATGCGCTTTGATGCTCTCTTCCTGCGACCACTTCCACCTCCCCACTTGAGGCTAGGAAGACTGCAGAAGATTGCAGATCAAGAGATTATTATCTATAGTAACTTCTACATGGTGCTCACATGTTCTTCAGTGTTTTAAGCATGGCTCTTGGAACACTGAATGTGGGAACACATTGAACTTCCTTAATAAATTCAGAGATACCTTTCAGGTATTTTATTTTAGCCACTCAAAGATTTTAGTTCTCAAACATTGCCAAAAACCTTGATGAAACAGACAGGCATTTAGAGACAAGCAAAATAAATAAACTTAAACCTGTTGTGTTGGTTCCAAATCATACAGAACAGATGAAGTCAGAACTTACACTAGATTATTATTATTATCATCATTATTATTATTATTATTACATTTATATCCCACTCTTCCTCCAAGGAGCCCAGAGCAGTATACTACATACTTGAGTTTCTCTTTCACAACAACCCTGTGAAGTAGGTTAGGCTGAGAGAGAAGTGACTGGCCCAGAGTCACCCAGCTAGTTTCATGGCTGAATGGGGATTTGAACTCGGGTCTCCCTGGTCCTAGTCCTGCGTTCTAACCACTATACCACACTGGCTCTTATTATTGTCTCCTGGTGCTGGAATATGCAGGTATCTGCATTGCATTGCAATGAAGAGTAAAGCAGGGAGCTTCTTAATTCAGGCAACACATTTAAACTTCCAAAAGAATGATTCTTACTCAGGGAAATATGCAACGAGACACAGGAGAGCATATTGTGTTTATTGTGAAGTTCCACAGGAGTGTGTGGGTGTGAGAGAAAGAGTGAGTAGATATTTTAAAAGCTTTTTTAAACCTGGTTCTCCCAACAGTTCGAGAATGCAGCAATATATAAAACTGCCTGTAGTATTTTTCAGTTAATAAAAATACATTTCATTGATCAAAACCAACTTCTCACAAGGCACTCCATATACAATCCAAGCCAACTGCCTCCAGTCCAGCAAACCTCAAGTTTTACTGAAGATATGCCTGCAATTCCCAAAAGATCTGAAGGTTTTAATTAACTTTGGCCTTAAGGCTACCAGTGGCAGACAGGACAGTATTCTACTCAAAATGTAGCCTAATGAATCTAGTGTACCATAGGACACTATATCCACCATATCCAGAACGATCAAAAGTGAATAAAAGCCCATAGGATGCTGGAATATGCTCTTAAAAGCACAGGTGTATATAGCACTTCAGTATCATGGCAATGAACATCAGAATTATCTAGGGGCTGACTGAGATATGCATGTTACATGGCTTTGCACATATAAAAACTAGCAAGGTGTACGGGTTAGAGTCTTGGACTAGGACCAGGGAGATCCGAGTTCGAACCCACATTCAGCCATGAAACTCATTGTGGGGCTCTGGGTCAGTCTCTTTATTTCTCAGTCTAACCTACATCACAGGGTTGTTGTGAGGATAAATGTAACCATGAATACTGCTCTGGGCTCCCTGAAAGATAAGTGAGATAGAAATGCAACAAATAAATAAATGCTTGTTGATTCAGCCAAATGAACCAACCATATCTAACTGAGCTAACAGGTGAGTGGACATAGGTTGATATGAAAGTTCTACCAGAGGCTAGCAGGGACACACTGCAACATCAGCCTCAGGATTCAAAGACAATTCAGAGGATCAGTACAGTATCACTCACTGCATAACTATTATGGGATTTGGGAAGACCCATATTCAAAATTCTACTTTGCCAAGGATCCAACATAAGGTCTTTTTTTTTGGCCGGGGGCAGGGGGGTCACTATATTGGTTCTAGATCTGCAAGTTAACAGTGATAAATTTGACATGGCTGAAAGCATGATAAATTGTATAAGTATACACACATATTGGAAGTGATGTATCCAGATAGATAGATAGATAGATAGATAGATAGAGATGGTTCCCTGTCCCCAAAGGCTCACAATCTAAAAAGATAAGTACCAACAACAGCAACTCGAGGGAATCTTTGCTGGGGGTGGATAGGGCCAGTTGCTCTACCCCTGCTCAGTAAAGAGAATCACCACTTTTAAAAGGTGCCTCTTTGTCCAGTTAGCAGGGAATCTACAATATAGAATTTCTAGCATTATCTATTTGGTCCAACTACTGGTGGGTTTAAAAAACAACCACCACAACCAAGAGAGACTTATTGTAACTGTCTAAGCTAAATAGTCTGAAGGAACAACTTTGCAGAAGCTAAGCAGATCTGGCCAATGTCTGCATGCAAGATTGTCAGCGAGTCCTATGTTCTATGACGACGACTTTTTATATACCACTTTTCAACCAAAGTTCTCACAGAAGTTTACATAGAAAAATAAACAATACATAAATAAGAGGGGCCCCTGTCTCCAAAGGGCTCTCGATCTAAAAAGAAACACAAGGCAGATACCAGCAACAACCACTGGAGGGATGCTGTGCTGGGGTCGAATAGGGCAAATTGCTCTCCCCCTGCTAAAGAGACACAAGTTTGGGACGGCATAGAAATATTTTAAATAAAAATAAATACATAAATACAAGAGAAGCACCGCTTTAAAAGGTGCCTCTTTGCTCAATTAGCAGGGGTTTTACATAGATACATATCTATGAATGCCACTTTGTGTTCTCATCATGGAAGAAAGCCAGAATATAAATTTAAAACATAAAATAAAAAACACCACTTAATAGAACAAATAATTTAAGACCCCACTTGCATGTTTTACTCTAAGAAAATTCTTACAATTTCATTTGACCACTGGACACTCGGGCAATAGCAACACAGCTAAATGTTATCCCCAGACTCGTCTCACTGGGGAAATGCCAGGGACAGCTCTCTGTCCACCTGCTTTCTCCCTCCACCTGATTTAATACTGGTTCTTCTTGAAGTCCTACTGCTTTCACACCAAAAGATGCTCTTCCATCACTTTTACTTCATCCAGAAATTAAAATATACATTTTGTTTTATCCAGCTGGTAGGCAAACAAGCAGTGGGTCTGTGGGTCCCCTTGATTAATAGTTCTAAAGGGGCAACTAAGAGGATCTCTCCAGAGAAGTAATCACCAGTGTTCCCTCTAAGGTGTGCACATGCTCACAAGTTTTTAGATCTCCTTTCAGTTAATTTTAGATCCCGCTCAGATTGAATCAGGAAGGCCCCACTCTGAATGCATACACACACACACTGCTTTGATACTGCCGCGCAGATCAAAACTCAACATACAGATGAAAAAAATGAGAGAGAACACTGGTAATCACACTGATGTTACAGCACAAAACCAGTGCAAAGGGATCGCAGGCACCTGCAAATGCTGAAAATACTATGCCAATGAGGAACCAGTAACTGGAATGAGCTGAAGAGACAGATTTGGTGAAAGAAGATAGCTTCACTCTCATTCAGAAGAATACCAGAATTTTACTTTGCATGGCCGGATGATAGGAACGGTGCAGTTGGAGGATTTCCTTCCTTTTGCCATTAACACATCATGAGCATAGATAAGGTATCTCTTTTCGCATGGCAAGCAACTGCTACAAGTGGATTAAATCTCTTGGCTGACCACAGAGGCTCTTTGATAACCTTGTAGGGAGAGCCTCCTGAGAACATATTTTTGGTTATTTATTAAGACAGGTCTTGACAATTTTTCTTTGGATCTAAGAGCCAGCCTCAAGACAGTTGATGCCTGAAAAAATTACTGGACTTAGTTCCATTGTGGGCTTCTCTTTATCTCCCTTGTAGGTGGGGGATAATCATACTTCTATTCCAAGTATGACTTGGAACATAAACAGGATTGCCAGAAGCAAATCAAGATTTTATTAAATAACTCTACCTCAATATCCTAGCATAGCCATCATGGCTTTATTGTTCCTTCTAACAGGATGAGAGCTGGTCTTGTGGTAGCAAGCATGACTTGTCCTCTTAGCTAAGCAGAGTCCGACCTGGTTGTATTTGAATGGGAGACCACATGTGAGCACTGTAAGATATTCCCCTTTGGTGATGGCGCTGCTCTGGGAAGAGCATATAGGTTCTAAGTTCCCTCCCTGGCTTCTCCAAGATAGGGCTGAGAAAGATTCCTCCCTGCAACCTTGGAGAAGCCACTACCAGTCTGTGTAGACAATACTGAGCTAGATGGACCAATGGTCTGACTCAGTATAAGGCAGCTTCCTATGTTCCTAACAGGGATTTCCAGATGTTGTTCATTGCAACTCCCAGCATCCCCAGCTACAATGGCCTTTGGCTAGGGATTATGGGAGTTGTAGTCAACAACCTCTGGGAATCCCTGTTACAGGGAACACTGCATGGCTCCTTGGCACCTGGGATTGGTCAAGTCCTGTACTGAGAGATACACAATACTCATTGCCCTTAATGTCCACATGTATGAAGGCAGCAATACCGTCAGACTAATATATACACTCAACCCTTTTGGTTGAGGAATATATATTCATATTCTCTCATTCACTCACCAACCATGCTAACCTCTTGGGTTATGTTTCCAAGTGATTACAAACTGATTGTCACAACAGCAGAGCTATATCCTTTGTTAAACTATAAATCATGCTTGTTCCACGTACATCCTCCAACATGACAAACACAAATACGTGCTTGTAACTCACCGATCACACAGTGGATCACTGACCAAGGTGCCTCCCCATACTCACTATTGTTGGAGGCTCTGCTCCACCTGCCATATGCAATATTTGCTTATTCTCTCATCACCCACCTTCCATAGCTTTAAAAGCCAGGAAGATTTTTTTTCCTCTTTTGATGAGAAATATATTGTAGAACACATAATTGTTCTAGAGCAGATTCTGAATATACCTCAGCAGCTGCCATGTGTGAGCTAGCAGACTACATACTACGTGGCACTTGAGTGTATTGACACATGCCTCTGCTCCCCAATCTGAGACTTAACCTTTGGAGAATCTAAGAAAGGAGCTACTCTGGTGGCGCAGTGGAGCCCCTGGTGGCGCAGTGGTAAAACTGCCGCCCTGTAACCAGAAGGTTACAAGTTCGATCCTGACCAGGGGCTCAAGGTTGACTCAGCCTTCCATCCTTCCGAGGTCGGTAAAATGAGTACCCAGAATGTTGGGGGCAATATGCTAAATCATTGTAAACTGCTTAGAGAGCTTCAGCTATAGAGCGGTATATAAATGTAAGTGCTATTGCTTGCTATTGCTACTCTATTTACTTGAATTGAAGATGAGACTAAATTTAGGATGACCCTTTAAAAATGCATGTTAAACACAGGTTAGACCTGTATTCATCTAAAAGAAAGAGGACTCTGAATTTAAGACAACCCCCTGATTTCTAACATCAAAGAACTTGGGGGGAAACCTAGTATTGGCTTCAGGTAAATACAGTAAACACTGAAGAATAACAATTCTCACAGAAGAGAATAATATAAAAATATGGACAAAATAGGGATCACGGTTTACCAGCGGCACGATTTACGCATGAAACTAGAGCAGGGTTAGGCAACGTGAGCCTCTCCAGATGTTGCTGAACCACAATTCCCATAATCCCCAGCTGTAATAAATTGTGGCCACGGGTGATGGGAGCTGTAGTGCAGCAGCATCTGGAGAGCTGCAGATTGCCTACTCCTGAACTAGAGCATGTTGCATTGTACCAGCAAGATGACCCAACCTGGGACATCACATCAGCACAGGAGGTAGGTGGCTGATGTTACAAAGATGAAAACAGCCCAATTTATGAATTTATTATTTACATTTATATCCCACTCTTCCTCTAAAGAGCCCAGAGCGGTGTACATGGTTATATTAATCCTCACAACAACCCTGTGAGGTAGGTTAGGCTGAGAGACACATGACTGGCCCAGAGTCACCCAATGAGCTTCATGGCTGAACGGGGATTTGAACTTGAGTCTTCCCAGTCTTAGTCCAACACTCTAACCACTATACCATGATGCCAGACAAATAAGTGGAAACCTGTTATGCAGCACAGTAATCCATCAGACACTGGATTAGGAATACAGACAACTCACCAACACTTCTTTGCCCCAGAGCAGCCCTTATTTTAGTTCTCTGCTGAGGCCAGCAAACATTAGGAATGTAGGAACATAGAAAACTGCCATAGACTGAGCCAGACCCTTTGTCCATCTAGCTCAGTATTGTCTACACAGACTGGCAGCGGCTTCTCCAAGGTTGCAGGCAGGAGTCTCTTTCAGCCCTAGCTTGGAGAAGCCAGGGAGGGAACTTGAAACCTTCTGCTCTTCCCATCCCCTAGGGGAAAATCTTACCATGCTCACACATGTAGTCTCTCATTCATATGCTACCAGGACACACCATTCTTAGCAAAGGGGACAAGTCATGCTTGCTACCACAAGACTAGCTCTCCCCCCATTATTTTGAGGCAAATCATTCATCTGGGAGATGGAAAGAACATGAGAAGCTGAGAGGCTCAAACAGTTTCCTCTGCTTATGTACCTTTTTGGCCACACAGTCATCTACAGCCTACATCACAATTAAAACATTTATTCTGTATACTACTACTACTACTACTAAATGGAAAATATATAATACTAGAACAAACGGTGTGAGTATAGTAATGCATTTGGGAATGTGTCACAGGGGTATAGCCCCCCCCCCCCGCCCCCTAGTTTTACTCAACGAAAACATCCCCTCCCAAAGCTACTATTTGCCCCGGGAACAAAAGCACAGGGGCTCAAATAGCAGCTCCCTTTGTGGGGTTAATAGCAGCTTGAGGGGGGACATTTTCATCAGAAAAATAGTGTCAGGGCAAGGGGGTTTTAACCCCCCCTCCCCAGCAGGCATCTACAGATCCACTTGCCACCTCACCAATGGCAATTGCTCCTAGCCCTCTAGCAAGCAGGACACTCAGCACCACACAGGTCTCCTCACTGGAGGTCTATTTTCACTGCTGTTTTTGAGAAGGTAGGAAGAAGCAGGAATCCTTTCTGGGCAGCAGGAGAGGAGTCCCCATTTCTTCTCCTCTCCAAACCCCAGTGCCAATGACGGAAAACCAGCTTCCCTCCAAAGCCCTCTGCCAGAAAATGCAGAGGGAAATGCAGATCTGAGGGAAGGGATGGGATTGGTGGCGACCACAAATAATAGTTTAAATTGTAAACATCCTGTCTCCCAGTTCTTTCACAGATCGAGGACCTTCCCAGGCAGCTACTACTTTTTAATTTTTAAGAAAGATCACAAAGCCAGAAATGCAATAACACATCACATCTAGTTTGACTCATAAGCCCAGAACAATAGGCTCAAGCTGCACCACTTAGTGATGTAGGAACGCCTGCACAATCTGTGTGTACAGCAGCAGCTATCTGTGCATGCACAGGACCATCAGGATTACCTCTCTCAAGTTCTGCTTTTGGCTCTTTGAGCATGCTAGCCAGCATGCACTTTACAGATATCCTTAAGGTGGCATAACTTCTGACGAAAGATGGTGGACTAGTTCTCACTCAGAAACTGGAACTCCCATATGATTCAGTGCAACCAGTTTTGATACAACCGCTTCATTCAGGAATAGGAATGATTCACAGAGAACATTGCTTCAATTTTAGACAGCCACTGCCATCAAAGTATGCCACCTGAATACCTCCCTGTTTTTTACAACAGAATTCAACTTTCAGAACCTGTCAAATTCTTTGTCTATCCTCTTCAATCATCCTTCAAACATTGCTTGCACAATTTACAATGAGAATGTGATCAAGTCAGACAAGACCACCAGTCACAAGATGTGATATCCCACATGTGATATCCCATGTCACATGATAATAGTTATGTATAGATGTGTATTTGGGGAAAATCCTTGAAGCTAGGCAAGCAAATGCGGTTTGAGTTGTAACACTGATTTCACCACTCAAGTGAAATTTGCACATATCTTAAGATCAAGTAAAAACAGACTCTGAAGTTGTTCAGCAAGTGAGCAAGAACCATAGCTGAGATGAATGAGAGCCAGCGTGGTGTAGTGGTTAGAGAGCTGGACTAGGACCTGGGAGACCCGAGTTCAAATCCCCATTCAGCCATAAAACTAGCTGGGTGACTCTGGGCCAGTCACTTCTCTCTCAGCCTAACCTACTTCACAGGGTTGTTGTGAAAGAGAAACTCAAGTATGTAGTGCACCGCTCTGGGCTCCTTGGAGGAAGAGCGGGATATAAATGTAAAAATAAATAAATAAATAAATAAATAAATAAATAAATAAAATAGCTAGGGGTGTACACGAAATACATTTTGCGTTCTGTCTTGAGCTTGGAACAGAATGCAAAATGCATGGAACATTCCATCAGAACAACCAGTCAATGGTTGTTCCAACCTGTTCCGAGCACTATTTTGGATTCCAAAATGGTGCTCTTCCTACCTCTGCGCATGTGCGGCAGTCCGTCAGGGCTCCCTAAGGATAGCCCTGCCCATGCAGAGGCATATGGCAGTGACAGAGTGATTCTCTCAGGGCCCTCCAGGTAGGAAAGCAGTATGGAGGGCAGTGTGCAATGGGGCCCCCTAAAACCCAGTTCCAACATATCAACATTTGAATTAAAAAGGGCCACTTCCAACCTTGCATCATCATCAATCATATTCACACATCAAACATGAGAAAATATTTTTATTTCCTCCACTTGTAAAAGTCCCATATGACACAAGCAACTTAACCATCAGTATGGCATGGTAGCCATGTTAATATCAAAAGCAAAACAACCAAAAACAAACCAACCCAAAAGGAAACAGAAAGGTCTTGCTGCACCTCACAGATTTGTTGTGGTTTGTTCTTCTGGAACAGAACCCACTTTATCAGACCTGTCGAATCAAGTGGGATATAGTTCATGAAAACTTAAGCCACAATAGATCTGTCTGTCTGTAATGCATCACAGGACTCTTTCTTGTTTTCTCAGCACACTGCAAACAGCTGACATCCAGGAAGAGGAGAAGTAAATAACTTCCTACCTAGTGCCTTTATTTGTAGTAAAATTGTCACTAGAACCGACAAGCTGGGGTCTGTGCTGTACATCCCCTCACCCGCAAACAACAGGACAAGTCACTCACAAAATGGAATGCCCCCAACAAGTACAGTCATCCCTCACCAAGCACCATTTTAAATATATGCAACTGAAATATTGTGACTGGTCTTGCCAGCTGCAACCTGAGTATCTACAGTTGGCGAGGTGTTTTAGTGTTGCTGTTGTTGTTTGGCGGGGGTCGTATTTTTAGTGATGGACAACACAAACAACAGACTCTACAAGCCAATCAAATTTGCTTCCATTTGATTTAGATGTACTTTAGATACATTGAGGCGGGTCACACGATCGTTAAGAAGGCAGGACACTTGTCCATGCTGCCAATTTTTGACCACATGCTAGCAAACATCCAGGTAGAAGGAAGAGGGAGTTATCATCTGAGAGATGGGGAGCTGCATAGGTCAGCACTGTCCTACGCAACACTTGTACCCAGCATTTTACTGAGCTAGGAGGAAAAGCCATCCTACCCAGCTCTTCTCTCACAATCACTCTCCCCTACGCCTACCTAGGTTTTTTCGAGCACACAACTGAAAGCCAGGAGTGTGCACAGCTCCCAAAGCTAGCTAAGATGCTTGTCCGGACCTCTTAACGATCATGTGAACTGCCTTAATATATCTAAAAGGTACAACCAACCACACCTTCTAAATCAAATGAAAGCAAACCCCAGTACAAAGCCATGCACAATGATGAGAGCTGGTCTTGTGGTAGTAAGTATGACTTGTCCCCTTAGTTAAGCAGGGTCTGCCCTGGGTGCATATGAATGGGAGACTAGAAGTGTGAGCACTGGAAGATATTCCCCTGAGGGGATGGAGCCGCTCTGGGAAGAGCAGAGGTTCCAAGTTCCCTCCCTGGCAGCATCTCCAAGATAGGGCTGAGAGAGATTCCTGCCTGCAACCTTGAAGAAGTCGCTGCCAGTCTGTGAAGACAATACTGAGCTAGATAGACCAATGGACTGACTCAGTATATGGCAGCTTTCTATTTTCCTATGGAATTTGTCTACAGGGTCAGGGGGAGGAAAGGAAAATCTAACATCGAGAGTAGAGGCAGGTATACAGAAGATCATCCAAAGCCTCAACTACCCAGCCCAGCATTTTAGTGGGGTTTGCTCAGATACAGTGTGAGACCTTACAATCAACTGCACTGTGTTAGGGACGGCTCCTCAGGCTGCCAGAGGAGCGAACAACAAAGAAGGAGGGGGGGAGGAATACAGGCAATGTTTCGCTAGAACTGCAGCACCAGGCAGTGTGGGAGCTCATTCCTGGCTGCTGAAACTGAAACCCAGCCCAACTCTGAGTCTCCTGCTGCTCCCTCTGGACACTACAGACTTGAGGCTTCACATCTGAAGCACTTCTCTGCCACCCCACCACTCTCCACTTCCAGAGCATCTCTGACCACAGACGCAATCCCTTTCTTTCAGCAAAGGAAGTTAAATGCAGACAGACCCAGCAAATATTGACATTTCCTGGTAAATGGGGGGGGGACGGGGGGCAGGGGGAGAGATGCCCTGTCCACTCGGCACCTGTCCCTTGTGGCCAGACGCACAACATGTTACTATGCCTTCTACTGAACTCTTTAGGCCAGCTTTTCCCATCATCTGACTGCTTGGCAGGAGCATGCAAGATCAAAAGGGCTGGCTCCTAACAGTGCAGTGTGGAAACCACCCCAAGCACAGGAAGCTCCGTGGTGAAGTGCATTCTAGCTAAAGAAACTCTTTCCCAGAAATGGATTAAGAAAAACAACCCACTTCTTCTCGGGAATGGGATGCCCCCCTGAGCGCGGCATGGGTTACACAAGCCCACGTTTTGACTTCACCTGCAGTTCTTTGCCCTGCCTTCAGCAGCAACCAGACCCTCCATTACTTACCTGAAGGAGCTGGATTGACTGGTCTGGAATACCGCGTCTGCCCCATTGTTAGATCCTTCCCGGAGGCTCAAGAATTGGAGAAAAGGAAAGGGAGGCTTGTTCCGAAAGCTGAAATTCGCCTTTTAAAGATGACAAGTCAACAACTGAGGGTGGGGAAAGCTCGCCCAGCGTCCGGGGAGCAGAGCACGACTGTCAGAACTCGGAGGAGACAGCCAGGGGTGTGAGCCAAGGCATTGCTGCTCCTGTTCTTCTCGCACCCCTGGCCTGGGCGCTTTGCAGTTCTCATAAATAAGCGCTCATGCCAGCTCCCTTGAAGGAGGAATGCCTGTCATTCCAGAGTGCGTACTCTGCTTAGGGCTGCATCTCAGGAAGGAGGAGGAGCCTTCCAAGCACACTGAGCTGCGTAAGCCAAATAATCAACGCCTCTCACTCTTTAAAGCAGGAGTTTAAAGCCTGAGAGAGAGGGAGGAAGAGGGGGAGAGAGAAGAAAAACTTGGGAGACTTCAAACAGCTTATAAACAAGCTGCTACTAATTGCCATAATTTTTCTTTTGGAGAAGAAATCGGATACTCTGAGCTTCCCAGCCCCTTGGGCCGCAGGCTAAAGATCACCTGAAACAGATTAGCTACTCCTTGACACTCTTTGGCTCCCCTGCTGTATTGAAAAATCAAGATGGTTAAAAGAGGACTTTGAGGGTCCTAATCTGAGTTGCTGGTGGCAAGTCCAGAGCACAAAAGGTGTGACTGTATGTTGTTTCCCTGCTAACTGACTGAGCAAAGAGGCACCTTTTAAAAGTGGTGGTTTTCTTTACTGAGCAGGAGGAGAGCAACTGGCCCTATCCAACCCCAGCACAGCATCCTTCCAGTGGCTTTTGCTGGTGTTGATGTTATGTTTCTTTTTAGACTGTAAGCCTTTTGCGGACAGGGATCCATCTTTATTTATTTTTATTTCTCTACATAAACCACTTTGATGACTTTTGTTGAAAAGCGGTAGTAGTTCTTCACTTCAGAGCACAAATGGTGCAAATGTGACTGTATCAGTGCCAGTGTGGTATAGTGTTGGACTATGACCAGGGAGGCCCGAGTTCAAATCCCCATTTACTCATGAAAATCACTGGGCGACTCTGGGTTAGTCACTCATTTCTCAGCCTAACCTTCCTCATGTGGTTATTGTGGGGATAAACACAAACATCTACTGGGCTCGTTGGAGAAAGAGCAGGATACCAATGTAGAAAAGTAAGGTAAAGTGTGCCGGTAAGTTGATTTTGACTCCTAGTGCCCATAGAGCCCTGTGGTTGTCTTTGGTAGAATACAGGAGGAATTTACCATTGCCTCCTTCCACACAGTATGAGATTATGCCTTTAAGTATCTTCCTATATCGCTGCTGCCCGATATAGGTGATTCCCATCTGGGAAACATACCAGCAGGGATTCGAACCTGCAACCTTCTGCTTGTTAGTCAAGCATTTCCCTGCTGTGCCACTTAAGGTGGTTACCAATGTAGCAACAAACAAATAAAAACAAACTTCACTGTTCTGCCCAAGAGACATAACCCAACATGCAATATACTCAGCATATCAAACCAGGATCTATTCAACCCCTTCTGACACTGTTTCCTACAGCACCACTATTTACAGTAGATGTAAATGTAGTAAATAAGTAAAATCTTTTCATATTCATGTACCAGAGGAAAGCTGCAATTCAGCCAACCTTTAACTGGATTCTTAATGCAGAGTTTTAATGTCCAGTTGCCACTTTTAGGATACAGCATGCTAACAATTAAAATAGGAAATATCCATCTCTGTCTCCATGTCTCCCGTCACCACCTCCAGATTAAGGCTTCCATACTGTCACTGCCACCCACCCAGCCACAGCAAAAACCAGATGTGTCCCAGTATGTCCCGTTCTAGACACAGGTCCAGCGCAAGACTCTCTATGAACTCATCCTATGGAACAAAAGTTTCCATATCTAACAGTTAATGTCAAACATTAAAGTATCTATGCTTTCATTTTGCAGAGCAGAGGTAGGCAACCTCAGCAGTTGTTGAACAACCTCTCCAGCTGTTGTTGAACTACACCTCTCATTACCCCCATCAATAAATTGTGGCTGGGGATCATGGGAGTTATTATTATTATTTTTACATTGATATCCTGCTCTTCATTCAACAATGGATGGAGAGTCAAGATTGCCTACCCCTGTTGTAGAGAGATAATTAAAGGCATTTGAGTACATAGGAACATAAGAATATAGAAAGCTGCCTTATACTGAGTCACACCCTTGGTCCATCTAGCTCAGTATTATACACTGACACTGAACCTGGTACACTGTACCAGGTGTACTTAGCAAAGGCGCACTGTACCAGGATTAGAGGCAAAAGTATTCGACCCACAGAGCCCTGTGGTTTTCTTTGGTAGAATATGGGAGGGGTTTACCATTGCCTCCTCCCACATAGTATGAGATGATGCCTTTGCGCATCTTCCTGTATCGCTGATGCCTGATATAGTAGCAGCTGGGATTCAAGCAACCTTCTGCTTGTTAGTCAAGCATTTTTCCGCTGCTCCACTTAAGGTGGTACACACCTATTAAAGACCACACATAAGTTACTGTACAAATGGAAGGCAAGAGCTCTTCTGATATCTGGTGTTTCAATGAACTGACAACTCCTGCCATTTTAGAACACTTAAACCATGGGTTTGCATACTTCAGTGAGGGCACTTACCATTAAAGTGATCCTTGCTAACCAGATGACCTCTGTGTTTGCATGGACTGCTGTAAGGCAGACTTAAGATCAAGTCAAGCTAAAAGATCAGAAGGCATATCCTTCAGGGTGAAATTCTACTTCTCTTACTCCAGTTGTCAAGTTTACTTTTCATCCTCCTAAACTTCTAAGCCTCGAAAAAATGATAAATACTCAACTATTTAAGATTCCAAGACAGATTCAGCTATATTGCACTTCCACTGGGCTTAGAATCCCTATTTTGTGCAACTGAAGCATTCAGCTTAATGAGGAAGCTCCACTTAAAGTCTGAGTTATTTGTTTTGAAACATGGAGGAAATCTTTTAATGCACTGTCACACAGAAGAACTCAAAGTCCAAAGGTGGCAAACTTGCAGGTTTTTAAATCAGCAGATAAGAGAGCTCTAAAGCTTCAGGAAGAGTCAAGGAGAACATGTTTCCTCATCCAAATAAAAGGGAGAAGAGATCAGAAGTAATGACTTCTGCCATTACTCGGCAGTAGATTGATAAAAGATCAGGAATGGGCCACCTGAAAGAGAACAGGGGGATTATTCAGCATAGGTTCTAAGAGAGGTTTACTTTTAGAGCTGGATATTAGAGCCGCAGCTGGGGAAGATGGGAGCTGCTATCAACAACATCTGGGAATCCTTGTTACAGGGAACACTGGTCCCAGCATTTCTATAATGGGCCAGAGTGCAACTTTTCTGTAGCCTGTGAAAGGCACACGTGTGCTTGGAAACACTGGGTAAATGTGTTCCTAGAGGTCCTGAAGCAGCCTTGATAGCAGCCAGGTTTAGACAGGGTCTCTTTGCTGCCAAAGAGATGCTTACCTTGCTAGATGTCAGAAATTCACTAGAAGGACCATATCACACGTGGAGAACCACGGACATATTAAGTGTACTCCTCTTAACTTCAGAAGTACAGGACAGGATTTCCATGACTACCTACTACTACTACAAATATTTATATACCGCTCTTCAACAAAATTCTCAAAGCAGTTTACATAGAAAAATACATACATAAATAAGAGAAGCCCCTGTCCCAAAGGGTTCACAATCTAAAAAGAAACATAAGGCAAACACCAGCAACAGCCATGGGAGGGATGCTGTGCTGGGGTTGGATACTTGAAATAAAGGTAAAGGTAAAGTGTTCCGTCAAGTTGTTTTCGACTCCTGGTGCCCACAGAGCCCTGTGGTTGTCTTTGATAGAATATAGGAGGGGTTTCCCATTGCCTCCTCCCACGCAGTATGAGGTGATGCCTTTCAGCATCTTCCTATATTGCCGCTGCCCGATATAGAACCAGCAAGGATTCAAACCAGCAATCTTCTGCTTGTTACTCAAGCATTTCCCCGCTGTGCGGTAACGTGCACCTAAATACAAGGTTTGAACTAAAACTCATAGGATAAGCACGTCTTTATTTCAGCAGATGCTGCAAGGTTACATGCAGTCAATACAAGTCAATAGGGCAACAGATGGGACTGTAAACCTTCAGAAGGTCCCTTAAGAAACATAAATAAATCAATATGGGGAGACTACCACCCTGATCAGGAAGACCTGGGTTCAAAACCAAGCCATTGTTCAGTGGTAAAGCATCTGCTCTGCACGCAGAAGGTCCCAGATTCAATCCCTAGTATCTCCAGGTAGAGCTGGGAGAGACTCCTGCCAGTCAGCATAAGACAATACTGAGCAAGATGGACTAATGGTATGACTCTCTACAAGGCAGCTCCTTAAGTCCCTATGATTTACCAAATGATCTGTAACCAAGTCTTTTCCTAATAGGTGAGAAGCTCCCTTTAAGGTGCTGCAAAGAATGAAGGAGATAAGGAAAATGTTACTATGTGTCTGCCGCCTCAGGGAAAGGATGAGCTGCACCTTGAAGTCATCAAAATAAATTACTTCCACTTAAATGTAACTCTCCTTGAGTGTGTTGGACTAAAGAACAAGTCCTTGGTTACTGCATGTTGCACCGGGCTGCCCTTGAATACTGTTCAGAGATTACACCTAAAAGGATGGGGCTAGACATTCCAGAGTTGTGCTACCAGGAGCACATGGTTTGGGCATTCCTCTCGCACAGGCTTCTACCACCTTCTGGGAAAGTTTCACAGTTCTGGATTTTACCTCTGAAGTACCAAAGAGCTCAGGCCTCACATCTCTGCAAAACTGCCTCTTTCCCTATAATCCAGGCCTTGACTGGTTTTCTTTGGATCTTGGAGCCAGCCCAAAAATTCGGGAGTCAGGACACTGTGGAGCAGGGAGTAGAAATGGGCTTCTCTTTATCCCCTCTATCTATATGCAACATACTTAGAACAGGAACAGGGTTGTGTAGGTCAAGTAAAGATGCTATTAAATAACTCTGCCTCTGAATATCCTCGTCTAGGTGCCATGGTTAAATTTCAATGCAAAGAAAAGAGTTACCACCCAATAGAACAAATGTACAAATGATAGAAACTTCTTGAAACACTTCATTAATGTAAATCACCTGTTATGCATAAATCACTTATGGTGAAGCCCTGCTATAAACTATTGAGGGTCAGCTGAACAAATCCCCAGTTATGTGCCCATGTGCAGTAAGGACCCTGAAATGTGTTCTCTGAATCTGTTCTACAGTTATGAAAAATCCCTTCATCTAGATCAGTTTTTCCCAACTCCAGACGTTGCTGAACTCAACTGCAATTTATTATGGCTGGGGATGCTGGGAGTTGTAGTTCAGCAATATCTGGAGGAACCCATTTTGAGAAACACTGCTCTAGACAGAGATTATCAAAGCAAGAGTACCTCAGTTGACTGCATTTTGCTTGCCTTTATAATTTCTATTACCTTCCCTAAGCCTGTAGTTAGAAACATTAGTTAGAAACATAGGGTAATTTCTCCACAAACAGTTCATAAAGCAAGTTATTGATAACCATTTGAGGAAAGCAAGGACAACAGCTATGTCCTCAAAAACAAAACAAAACAAAACAAAAACCCATAACTGAAATTGTCAAATGACCAGTTTTACAATATGGTGAGTGGTGCTGCTTTCAATAAAGAAGTACGTAAAGACCACCTTGAGAAAGTTCTGTCCTTCCATTTAAAAAAAGCACATAAGCTATCTGACAGCAGGACAAAGGGATGATGGATTGTTCAGGTAAGCCCAGCAGCAATGAACCACACCACAGCTGTACTTCTCTGTCTGGACCGGAGTGTGCTTTAGGATGGGTGCCAAGGCAGAGGCCTGGCATTTGAGTGTTCAGACGTAAGCAAAGATCTAAGTCAGACTGCAGGAAGGAGAAGACCTCGGGAACTCTGGCACATTCCCATAAAGGGTCCCTGTGTTTGATGCACGACCATCAAGAGAATACCGCCCAAACTGCCTGATAGATTCTGTTGGTAGACGGCCTCCGAGAGGTCAGAATCTTGTCTTGTACAGAACGGGAGTATCCCTGTGCTGCTAGGTTTGTGTGCTCAATCTCCGGGCATCAAGTTTCAAACACCCGGGCTCCAGATGGAGGATGGGACCTTGAAAGAGAGGTGGTCTTTGAAGAGAGGAAGTTGCCACAGCGGGTGAATAGAAAGATCTAGGAGATCAGAGAACCAAGACCTCCACAGCCAGTGCGAAGCCATTAAGATCAATTCTGTCTACTCCAGGGCCATCTTTTTGAAGACCTTTGTGATGACAGCCGTTGATGGAAAGGCAAAGAGTAGGGACCTTGTCCATGGGACTGTAAGAGCATCCATCACTTCTGTTTGGGGGGGGGGTCTGAAATTTGGTGAAGAAGCGGGGAAGGAGGTGGTTGGCTGCCAACACAAATAAGTTCACTTAGGGCTCTCCGAATATCTTGGTGATCTGATGGAAGACCTCTGGGTGAAAGGGGCAAATTCGGCTGGATCTATCAACTGTCGGCTGAGCCAGTCTGCCTGTTGGTTTTCAACGCCGCTCAGGTGTTCAGTGGTTACTGAAGATGGGATTCCACCCGATGGAATAGGAGGTTGGCCTCCA
This sequence comes from Hemicordylus capensis, assembly GCF_027244095.1. Lineage (NCBI taxonomy): Eukaryota > Metazoa > Chordata > Lepidosauria > Squamata > Cordylidae > Hemicordylus > Hemicordylus capensis. Next base: position 13,264,475 of record NC_069663.1, read on the forward strand.
CTATCAGGCTTTTGGATCTTGTGCCACCCCATCACATGGGCTTTGGTTGTGACATTGTCTGTCCTAATCAGAATGTGTTGTCCATGATGTAGATGGTGGAACTGGAGAAGAGCGAGCCTGGCTGCCCTGAGTTCGAGCCAGTTTACACTCTTGTGTGACTCCTCCAGAGACCAGCGCCCCTAGACTAGTTGTCCAAGACAGTGGGCTCCCCATCCAGCTAGTCTGGTGTCTCATGGCCACAAACCTCAAGCGTTCCGTCAAACATTCCAGCTTTTTAACCAGAGGGATCTACGCACCGCTACTCTGGAAACCATAGCTCTGGATGCTTGTTGGATGCAATCCAGGCTGGAATCAACCATAAAGCCTGCTGCCTTTGCCATCTTGTTGATGCCGTGGCGGAGTTCGATATTTTCAGGTTGGACCAACACTATAAGCTCTTTGGCCCAGAGAACTGAGACGGATGGAAGCGGCTGCCTTGATAACCATGGCTGATGCTTCATGGGCTTTTCTAAGCAGGAGATCGGGCTTCCTATCTTCTGCTGTTTTCAACTGTTCTTGCCCCTCCATGTTCAGAAGTAAACCTGAGACCATTTGTGTAACAGGTGTGTCCACCTGGTGTATGCCCACAGCTAGGAGGGTTGTGACCTCCTGGGGTAGATTGTGATGGGGGTTTTTTTAGGTAGATTGCCTACTGGCTCAGAGGAAACTGGCCATTGCCATTCTGCACACATGACCTTGTGTAAGAGACAGAAAGAGCACTGCGGCCAAAGGGGTGGACGATAATGGGAAAATGTTCTGATCTAAAGCCTGGGAGGAGTCAGAGATGTCAGCAGGTGAAACATCATTAATTGCTCTCTTAGCTTTGGACAATAGGACTTCCAAGTCTGCTGAAGAACAGAGGCAGGAGGATATAGGAATCTGTGGTGAAACCTCCTCCTCAGATAACACTCTCTCTTCCCTGTTAGATCCTAAGGGATCGAGGGGGTTCACAGACTCTGTGTGAGAAGAGTCTGGATCAGATACTGGCTGTCTGGGCGCATCCGGAATCTGTGGTAGGACTGTGAGGAGGGGGGATGAACTAGGACAGGGGGAGGCGGTATGGGAGGTAAAGCTGGGTTAGGATGAGAAAGGGATGGACCAGCAGGGGGTATTCCACGGAGGGATGGAACCACAGGCAAAGCAGGAACAAGGAGCTGGGGGGACCCATGCACAGGCTTAAGTAGCCCAGGTAAAGGAAAGGGAGCTGTGGACCAGGCAGAGGCAATATGGGAGAGGGGAACTGGAAGGCCTGGTGTGGGTCCGGGAAGGGCCTGGTAAGGGCTGTGGTCGAGGGCATTTAGGAAGTGGTCAGCTGAGGAAGGGTAGTGGGCTTGCCTCTTGCACCTAGAAACAGGAGACTTCGGTGCAAAATGACCCTGCTCTGAAATATGAGTAGCCTCCCTGCATGAACTGCAGTCTGGGGGGAAAGAAGGAAACCCCCCCCCATGCTGCTGGCAACCTGATGAGGTACCCTTGGGGGCAAGGTTGGGGCCAGTAGGGGTAGAACGGGAGGAACAGGTTCTTTGAAAGGCAAGCATTCCCATCTAAAAAAAATCTTTGAGCCATACTGTAATGTTGGGCACAAAGAGAGTAACCGGGCCCTGAGGGGTGGTGGGTTCACTTACTGCAGTTGGTAGTTCAGTGGAGTCCTGCAGTGGTTCAGTAGGAGGGCAGCTGCCTGATGGTGACGGAAACTGTAGAAGCTCGGCCGGAGCTGGGTGCTCAGGCTGCAGCACGCCAGGAGCTGGTGACTCTGGTGACAGTGCAGGGGGAATACACAGGCCAGCTGGTTCACCCTTGAACACTGGACCCACGGGTGAGTTGCCTGTAGATGCCAATGGATCACACAAAGGGTGCTGGTCATCAATATTTTCTCCTTTAGGTTCCTTTGGGAAGGGGAGGGATGGCTCAGAGTGCTTGCAAACCACCTTCTTCAACAATTGTTCGCTTAGGCAAATGGCCTTCAGACTTTTTAGTTGAAGGATATCTTTTGCACTTTTGCCTGGCCTGTGACTGCTCTTTGCAATGCTTGGTCTTCTGGCTAGCTTTTTTAGGAACTGTAGGAGATTCCGTCAGTGGAGCAGGCAAAATGGCGGGAGTAGCAGTTGGGCGCGAAGGAGACGCCGATCTAGCCCTCAGTGGGGGGGACGGGACCAGTTGTCGTTCCAGCAGTAGAGCCATTTGAGGAGGCCTTCAGAAAGGAAACCCCTAAGGAGCTTCTCGGCATAAGCCCACTCCATGTCCCACATGGGAAAAGGAAACTAAAAGATCCAACTAGCCAAATTGTAACAGAAAAAGATAATTTGTAAAATTGGCCCAAATCTAAGGCAGCTCCCTTCCCACCCTCTAGGAGGGGAGAGCAAGGAGGTAGGAGGAAAGCAGAGGCTAAAGGCACAGGTTAGAGTAAAAAAATAGCCTAAAACTATTCAAAAAACTGAAGAGCTCTTTCACAGACCTGTGTGCTCGAGCAAGACAGGACTGGACCTGGAGCTATGGCACCTGTGGTGGCAGGAAATTAACCTCATGTGATTCAGTCCTGTCTCAAGCATGCTCTGTGCACAACCGTATCTGACGAGCTCAAGGACAGTGGGGAAACTAGCTATGTAGCCAGGTTTGCAGAGTGTGCAACTGAAGTGCAAGAGTTGTAGGAGGAGAGCTGGTCTTGAGGTAGCAAGCATGAATTGTCCCCTTTGCTAAGCAGGGTCCACCCTGGGTTGCACAAGAGTGGGAAGCTACATGTGAGCACTGTAAGATATTCCCCTTAGGGGATGGGGCCACTCTGGGAAGAGCACTTGCCTGCTTGCATGCAGAAGGTTCCAAGTTCTCTCCCTGGCATCTTTAAGATAGGGCTGAGAGAGAGACTTGCCTGTGACCTTGGAGAGGCTCTTGCCACTGTGTAGACAATATGAGCTAGATGGACCAATGGTCTGACTCAGTAGATGGCAACCTCCTATGTTCCTATGAGTAGCCAAGGCATATTCTGAGAGCGAATAATGGCAGATTACTCAAAGCAGAAAGTCCAGCTGCATGAGATATATGGTGGCAAACACCAAACTGGTGCCACAAATGGCAATCTGAGTCTGAATGGAGCAAAAGAAATCCCACCTAAGTATTCAAGACGAAGCTTTGATACATCATTCCATCTATGAATAAACAATTCCTTTGAACAGAATGAAGATAAAGTAAAAGAGAAGAGTAAATTTTTAAAAAGATACCCATTCCTTTGGACACCAATGGCTTTGTTAACCTGATGCTGAGTGCCAGAAGAAGAATCATAGCCTCTGCACAATTCCATAGAAACCACTACAATATTAAATTGGATTTATGACTTGCCATTCCATTCAAAATGCCTAAGGCAGCTAATCATCCATCCAACAGCTCAAGACATCTGAAAAATGAATAAGCACCATTTAACATACAATACAAATAATGTTTCCATTACAAACAAAGAACTGGCTTAGAAACATATGAAAGGTTTCTGCATTCATTTCTAAAATAACTTTTTAAAATGTCTTTTACTGCTTGTGGGAGGTCTTCTTGTGGCAGGGCCATGTTGTGGGAGGGTCATGCTCTTGCATATTGCCCTGGCTTGGTTTCAAGATACGGAAGCACATCAGAAGAGGCTCTGCTATCACCCCTCTTCCGTCCCAATTGATCCCAATTCAGGGATACTGCCAGCAGGGCCTTTCCAGATGTGCTTGGAGAGAGGTGAACTCATATGGAACCGGAAGCTGCCTGAGTCAGACCTTTGGTCCATCTAGCTCAGTATTGTCTACACTGCCTAGCAGCAGGTCTCCAAGATTTCAGGTGGGAGTATTTCCCAGCCCTACCTGGAGATGCCAGGGATTGAACCTGGGGCCTTCTGCATGCAAAGTGGATGCTCTACCACTGAGTTCCACTGTTGCAACATGCTGTGTTCAGTGACTCAGACATTCCCGGTCCATGAATCAATCACCATGAAATTAAAAACAGGAGGCTCACTTTGCCCAATCCAAACAAGGCTGAACCCTTCATTCAGAATGAGCCACAATGGGGCAGTTGCTTTACAACACCCTCGGGAAAAGAGGGTCCACAGATTAGATAAAGAGAGATCCAAATCAGGAGAGATAGATAGAAGTGCTCCATTATAAAGAGAGATCCAAATCAGGAGAGATAGATAGAAGTGCTCCGTTTGTCAGATGTACCATTACTGGATTTATAAACATTCCTGAAGGGAGCTCAAGACCAGGAGAGGTAAAAGCAAGAGCATTCTGGACATTCTTAAATAGTTTTCTGCTGTTTCACTGGGCTCTCCTGGCCGTCCTCTTCGCTTGCAAGTAGTGTCTGCCCTTCAAGAGTCTTTTTTAACCTGCTTCCTGAGTTTTCTGCCATTGTTTGCATTTTGCTACAGGAGGACTACTTCCTATACTCATTTTACAAGGTATGATTCAACAAACCTGAGGACTTGGAGAATGTGTAAAAGGGAACATGGGAAAATAGAACTTATGCATAATGTCCCCCAGAGAAGATATATGATCTCAGGAGGACCCATCTCCAGTTACTACCCCCACTTCCTTTAAAGAAACAGGCCTGGCACTCAATCAACATTTTAAATTGATAAAGTGTGTACTCCTAACCAATTAATTTTGTTTAACATATACATAGGAACATAGGAAGCTGCCTTCTACAGAGTCAGACCATTGGTCCATCCAGCTCAGTACTGACTATGCTGATTGGCATTGGCTCTCCAAGGTTGAAGGCAAGAGTTTCTCTCAGCTCTACGTGGTGATGTTAGGAAGTGCACCTGAGCCTTTCTGCATGCAAGCAGGTGTTCTAGCACTGAACTACAGCCCCATCCCCAAATTGAAATATCTTACGGTGTTCACATGTAGTCTCCCATTCAAATGCAAACCAGGGCAGACCCTGCATAGCAAAAGGGACAATTCATGCTCATTATTGCAAGACCAGATCTCCTCCCCTTACTTGCTGCAAAAGCTCAGTGAAGGATCTTTGTTCATTTGAGGACCCTGAAGGAAAGGCACTGCTTTTCTTAATGGCAAGACAATATGATTTGAAGCAAAAAGCAGTTACTCCTTAAGCATAAGAAGAAAGAACATTTTTAACATAACAGAGGCCCTATCTCACCATTCAAATACAGTGTGTGTGGGGGGGTTAACCTGGAACAGGGCCTTTTTAACAGTGGCACCAATATTTTGGACCTCCCTGCTGAAAGAAGTTCACTATGCCCTCTTACCCAGTATTCCAATACCAAGTCAAATCTGCATTATTTCAGAGAGCTTTTGGGGATCTATGAGAACAAAGGCAGTTCACAACTGGGTAGGATAGCATGCATCCTACCCAGCTTTGGGAGCTGTATATGCTACTGATTTCTGAATGTGTGCTAGCAAAAACCTAGGTAGGAGGAGGGCAGGGAAAGTGATCCAACAGGAGCTTGGTAGGATGGCAGCTTCTTATCCAGCGTTTGAATGAGGCAGGAGGAAAAGCCATCCTATCCAGCTTCCATCTCACAGACTATCGCTACCCCTCTGAGGTTTTTGCTCCCCAAAACTGGGAGCACACACAGCTCCTGAAGTTTGTCCTACCTAATTCATGTTCATGGAAACTTCCTTTCAGCATTCCAACTAGTTGGCTGAGTTCTGCAAGGCTATTTTCCTCAAGTCTGACTGTTCCCTATTACAAGGACAGAGACCAAACAGCTTCCAAAAGCTCCAGACCCATCAATTTTAGATTTAAGAAGCTGGCAATTTTAGAACCGTTCAAAGACAACCACAGGGCTCTGTGGTCGCCAGGAGTCGACACCAACTCAATGGCACATTTTACCTTTACTACTACCAAGCACTTAACCCAGGAACCAAAAAAGATCAAAGTCAATCATTTACATTGGCCGACATTCGGATTAAATTACATCTGACTAGTCCTACTGAAATTCAGTAGTCCTATAGAGGAACACCTGAGTAGCACTATTGAGGACGTTAGTCTAGACGTCGACTGCTGTCATACTTGTTCAGATACAGGAGAGCTCTCCTCACCAAAGGAAACAATAGCTCCTGACCTCACCAAGCTCAATGTTTAACTTCTGGAGACTGAAGGAGTGCCAGCCCTGCACGCTGCCATGCACACTTCCTTCTACCAACTCATCCCAGGAAGATTATAGGTAAATATTTTGATTGCATTCATGAATTTCAGAATGTCAAGAATGCCAGATTAAGACATAAGAAGGCTTTATATCCCTTGAAGATAGACTGGCAGAGAGATGTTTAAGCTAGATTTCATGGCCAAGGGTGAAACAGGGGCATAGCTAGGGGAGAGGAGGCCTGTATTCGCCCTTCTCCCCGGTGGCCCCTCAGAGTGAGGGAGATAATGAAGGAAATAGGGAGAAGTGGGGCTGGAAGGGCCCTCGGGAGCTGCAGCTCCCCCCCCCCCGGGTTCTTTGAACACATCCGCTCAATTATAGCTGCACAAACCAACAAGAACAAAAGGGAGCATCAGGGATTATGAGCTGGAGAAAAGGGAGGAGAGAGCCGGTCTTGTGGTAGCAAAGCATTAATTGTCCCCTTTGCTAAGCAGGGTCCACCCTGGTTGCATTTGAATGGGAGACTACATGTGAGCACTATAAGATGGGGCTGCTCTGGGAAAAGCATCTGCAGGTTCCAAGTTCCGTCCCTGGCATTTCCGAGATAGGCTGAGAAGGATTCCTGCCTGGAACCTTGGAGAAGTCTCTGTCAGTCTGTACAGACAGGACACAGAACTGGGAATACCCATATTGATCATTCAGATCGGCTTTACATAATCAGTTATCACTAAAGTTGTGCCGTCAAGTCGGTGTCGACTCCTGGCGACCACAGAGCCCTGTGGTTGTCTTTGGCAGAATATAGGAGGGGTTTACCATTGCCATCTCCTGTACAGTATAAGATGATGCCTTTCAGCATCTTCCTATATCGCTGCTGCCCGATATAGGTGTTTCCCATAGTTTGGGAAACATACCAGCAGGGATTCGAACCAGCAACCTCTTGCTCCCTAGGCAAGTTACTTCCCCGCTGCGACTACAGATGTACAGATGCACGCTCTACACATCCCCCTTTTGTCTGGAGATGAAATGTATCCTGGACATACCTTCTTCTAATGCTTTCCCGAAGGCCAGAAGCATCCAAATCTCTCTGGATTTAAGCAAGCAGGGGTATTCAGGATCAGCCTTACCATGAAGGTAAGGAGATGGGGCCATAGCTCAATGGTAGAGCATCTGCTTGCATGCAGAAGGTGCCAGGTTCAATCTCCAGCATCTCCAGGTAGGGCATGGAAAGATTCTTGTCTGAGCTAAATGGACCAATGCTTCTTACTAGGTATAAGGCAGCTTCCTATGTTCCCATAACAACATTATGTTCCTATATGTTATGTTCCCATAACAATGGCCTTTGGCTGGGGATTATGGGAGTTGGAGCCAACAACATCTGAGAATCCCTGTTACAGGGAACCTGGCTCATAAGACTGGCTCTCTCTGCACACCAAGGTTTGCAGGAGCCAGCAATCAAGCAGCACCAGGCTCCTCTCCAAGCATCGCCATGACACTTACACCAAGATGAACCCTGTCCTCTATGCGCATTTCGTGCCCAGCGCACTCACCTTGTGTCTAAGGAGATTCAGAATTATGGGAAGCCTACCAGGGTTTGCACTTTTGGCTTCGCTACATCAAGCTGAATAAAAGCTCTTTAGTTTAGCTTTTGGGAACCCACCAACATTTACAAGCACCTGCCCTCTTTTACTTTCGAACTGGACAAGAAGATGCTTATTAAGATGCAAGGCAAGCACCACAAACACAAGGCTCAGCAGCTGATCACTTCAGGAAGACTTTGGCCACTGCTGGTCAGTCGCTGAAAAGAAGTTTCAAAGGGGACCAGTTAAACCCCCTCATTTAAAAGGAAGGAATGGAGGGACTAAAATACATTCCACATTTCATTCCGAACATGTAGGTTCTAGGCATACAAAGCAGTTCACTTATTTCTCTCTGTCTCTCACACACTGAAGGGTTTTTTTTGTGGGGGGGTGGGGAACAGGCACGAATCTACTGGCATGAATCTAAACATAATTACAGGTTTGACCTCCCTGTACATTGCACCTTTCGAAACAGATTTATGAATAAACATTTGCCCAAAGACAAGAGCTGCTCAGAAGACACTCTTCCAGTTTAACAGCCTTCCAATTCAGGTTCCTACAAGCCCGACAATTCATCTACCCGAGAATTATGAACGTTACTAGATCAAGTGCCATCTCAAGGCCAGCCTGGTTTCCCGATCTGTGTCATGAGCTGTTTCCCCGTGCCAGTTCTTCCGGCTCCACTGTAGCAGGCAGCACCATTTCTTGCACGGAAACTCCACATTTGAGGACTTAAAGCCAATTAGACTGCCTGGATTCCCTGTAACAGAGATGCCCAGATATTTTTGACTACAACTCCATCATCACCATCCAAAAACCACGGCAGCTGGGGATGATGGGAGTTGCAGTCAACAACATCTGGGAATCCCTGTGACAGGGAACACTGCTGGCTACCCCAACACAACACGGGCTTTAGCAATGTTCCTTGCCACATCAGGGCCCTCCAACAGCAACAAGTAGTCAGGGAGATTAGTTGCTTAGGGCCGAGCTTCTCAAGATGCAAGCTGGGGCCCAGAGAGTTGTAAGGTGTTTGCAGGGAAGTTGCAATTACTAGAACTCTACAAACACTCCATTGCAAGCAGCATAGGAACAAGCAGCCTTAGACCTAATGAGACTAGTTCAGTATTGTCTACACACTGACTGGCAGCGGCTCTTCAAGGCTTCAGGCAGAAGGTCTCTCCCAGGCCTACCTGGAGATGCCACGGAGTGCGCCCGGGACCTACTGCATGCAAGCATGCAGATGCGCTTCCACTGAGCTAAGGCCCCACCGCCTAAGAGGAATATCTAAGGGGAATATCTTACAGTGCTCACATGTAGTCACCAATCCAAATGCAATCCAGATAGACCCTATTGAGAAAAGAGGACAATCCATGGTTGCTACCACAAGATCAGCTCTGCTTCATGATGCCTTTATAGTCATATGCATACATGTACATGGATGTGGTCTTGTGGCAGCAAGCATTAATTGTCCCCTTTGTTAAGCAGGGTCTGCCATGGTTTGCATTTGAATAGGAGACTACATATGAGCACCATAAGATCCCTTAGGGCAGGGTTTCTCAGCGTGTGGGTCCCCAGATGTTATTGGACTTCAATTCCCATAATCCCCAGCCCCAGTGGCCTTTGGTTAGGAATTATGGGAGTTGAAGTCCAGTTACATCTGGGGACCCACACATTGAGAATCCCTGCCTTAGGGGATGGGGCCACTCTGGGAAGAGCACCTGCATGTTTGCATGCAGAAAGGTTCCAAGTTCTCTCCCTGACATCTCCAAGATAGGGCTGAGATGGGAGAGACTCCTGCCTGCAGCCTTGGAGAAGCTGCTGCCAGTCTGGGTAGACAGTACTGAGCTAGATGGACTAGTGGTCTGACTTGTTATAAAGCAGCTTCCTACGTATGCTAGAGACAAGATGCATTTGCCCAGATTTAAGTTCTAGCAAAGCTGGGAAGGAAGCTGAAGCCTGAAGGACAACTTTGTTAGCAACCTACGCTAACAAAATTTTAACAAGGCATCCCCCCAGAGGCAAGCATGGGAGCAGCGTTTTCCCAGGGACAAGCGTTAGAAAATAGGGACAGCAGCTGCATATGAAGCACACCTTGCCATCACACACTCATGAGTCCCCTCTGTCCTTTTAAAACCCAACTCTAGATGTGTGACTGCAACAGATCTCCTGGCCATCCTAGTAAAACACTTGGCAGCTCAGATCAAAACAGCAAGAAGGCTTTGCTCATTTGCGCCCATCCCAGAACCCAAACTGAGAAATCTGATACTTATTCTCAAGCTTATAAGGATCAGCATATTCTCAAGCAATCTGGAAGTGTGGAGGAGTACAAAAGCTCAGCATCGGGTAAGCCCAGCCCTTCTGACACAATAGAATGACAGCTGTTCTCAATGTCAAGGCCACACAGCAGAACAAAAGGAAACTGGCAAGAGGCGATAACAGGGACTGAAACTGGTAGACCCGGCACTGCACTGTTTTGAAAGGCACAGCTGCTGAAAACGTTATCCTTTGCAGATACGATCTTGCCTGCTTTCATTTTCCCCAGACCCCGCCAGTTTCCATGCAATGAGCTAGCATGTCTGCAACAGGAAAAGCCAATTTGGTTGCCAAAGATAGCAAACGGGGATTTCTCTCACCCCATTTCTATTGGCTTCCTAGACTTTTCATAGCTAATGGACAGCAGCAAGTATAGCACATCTGTGGTTGAAGTGAATAAGCAGTTAACTTTGGAGCTCTAGGGTAAGTGATTTTTTTTCTGTGTGTGCTTGGATTGAAGGTGGGAGTCCGCCTGGGAGGGATCTCCATTTATAGCCTGCAATGTCACCTCCACATATGCCTCGACTCAGGTTTTACTTCTATGAATGGAAAAGCAGAGTGATAGGCAAAAAAGTGGAAGGGATGGCACTCGCCTCCACAAAAAGAGTGAAAGCAATAAGGTTGGATGTGAAAGCTGCTAAAGATAGATCAGGCTGCCACAGCTCTGTGTGGAGTATCACGCAGAGTTGAGCAAAGGGCTAAAAGCAAGAGCCAGTATCCTGCAGTGGCTAAAAATGGCCAGCAAGTCCCCAGTTCAAATCTCATCCCAGCCATAAACTCACTAGATGGCCTTAGGCAAGGCTCTCTCTCAGTCAAAGCCCCCACCTCACAATCTACTGCAATGCGGGGATGATAATAATACCGACCACCTCGTAACAGATATAGCATAAGACCACCCTTAATGTGCTAATTATTAAAGATACACATATGTGCATATGTGCACATGCACGAAGAGGGATCCACAAGTTTAGGCTTCACTCATTAGCCAGCCATTTATTTGTGGTTGCCATTAATCCCCTCTCTTTTCTCAAATCCTTTTCTAGCACACAGACAGAGAGCTTAGGAGAGAAGTGGGTCTTCTGTCACTGGCACTGGGATATGGAGATAGTAAGAAATAGTGGGAGCCCTCTCCTGCTGCTCAGGAAGGATTCTCGCTGTTTCTTACCCTCTCCAAATTGGCAGTGGAAATGAGATCTCCAATGAGGAGATCTGTGTGGTATTGGGTGTCCTGTTTGCTAGAGGGCTGGGATACTAGCTAGTGGCAAGCGCTCTCTCTCTCTCTCTCTCTCTCTGTATTACTGTTGTTGTTATTTATATAGCATGTTATTTATATCCTGCTTTTCTACAAAAAGACATTTCTGTTCACTCAAGCCTTTTAAATGTGATTTTTAAAAACTGACTTCTAAAAAGTGTTTCAATTGTTTTGCACTGTATTTCCTTTTTTTCTTTTTCTTTTTGCTGAGTTGTGATTTCATGTGTTTTTATTTGATGTTTTAATGCTGTGTTGTGAGCTGTCCAGAGAACAATTTGTTATGGGGCAGCTAAAGTTGTTCATTATTATTATTATTACTATCACTACTAGTAGTAGTACTACCACACACAGTTTTCAAGGCAAAGGACTTCAGTTAAAAGAAAGTGTAGGCAAAATAAGACAAAAATCAACATTAAAACAGATTAAAAACAGATACCACAGCCGCAGGAAATCCAACCAAACAACTAAAATTACTTAATATTAAAAGCTCAGGCAAACAGGATGGAATTGGCCAAGCACCTAAAAGATAGTGGGGCAGCACACATGGAGGAGGAGGGGGGCATGCTGAGTGCTTGCCCAACAGGCTGTCCTCTAACGACATCCCAACACCCTCCCGGCATGTCCCAGATCACCATCCAAAGGGCCCCTAAACATGCACTCCTAGCAACTCCCACATGCAATAAAGAGACACACTGAGAGGGTGTTGAGATGTCTGGGCTCTCAGCCCACCCCCTAATTCTTCATGTGTGCTGGAGGTGGTATCATATGAACCAGTAGCAACAGAGCCAATCCAGTTGTCTGGGACCCAAGATCCTCAACTGGAGGATGGCTGCAAAGGCTCCTTTAATGTGGGGGCACTTACAGGGGCACTAAAAGGTCTTGTGGTAGCAAGCATGGCTTGCCCCCTTTGCTAAGCAAGGTTTGCATTTGAATGGGAGACTACATGTATGAGCACAGTAAGATATTCCCCTTAGGGGATGGAGCCACTCTGGAAAGAGCATCTTCATGCTTGCATGCAGGAGATTCCAAGTTCCTTCCCTGGCATCTCCAGTTAGGGCTGAGAGAGATTCCTGCCTGCAACTTTGGAGAAGCCGCTGCCAGTCTGCATAGATGATACTGAGCTAGATGGACCAATAGTCTGACTCGGTATATGGCAGCTTCATATGTTCCTATGAGGACGTAAAAGGAAGGCAAGTTTGTATATGAGAAAATAATCCTTCAGATACCGTTTCAGAGCATTTGGGGTTTCAGAATTCAAAATTACCTTAGACTGGATGGGAATAACCTGAAGGTATGATACCCTGGTGAGAATACAGAGTTCCAATGTGGGAAGCGTTTGTTCAGAGTACTGCTGGGTTATGAAGATCACTGCGTAGCCTTGAAAGTCACTCATCTTTCATCCAAACTAAACTGGAAGTTACAGACTAATCGTGACTCACCCTTATCAGCCAAACAAGGTTTGCAAGTGCATTGTTACATGACAACTTATACAGCACTTGTTAATGAACAGAAGTGTTTTTATAGTTTTTATCTTGTCCCTCTTCAACACCGCCCTGCTGAGGTTGTTCACCACATATTTACAAATTGTTTGTTGCAAAGAAAGGATGACCAAATCTTGCCAGAATAATCATGAGATGGAGGCAGAGAGAGAAATCCACTGACGTCAAGGGTGGATACATTAGGGATCATAAGGAGGGGAACTGAAAATAAAAATACTACTATTATAATGCATTTATACAAAGCAATGGTATGGTTGCATTTGGAGTACTGTGTACAGTTCAGGTCACTGTATCTCGAAAAGGATATTCTAGAACTGGGAAAAGTGCAGAAGAGGGAAACCAAAGTGATCAAGGCACTGGAGCACTTACTTATGAGGCAAGGCTACAACATCTTTTGTTTAGAAAGATGACTAAGAGAAGAAAAAACAGAGGTTTATAAAATTATGCATGGTGTGAAGAATGGATAGAGAGAAAATTCTCTCACACACAAACACTAGAACCAGTGGTCATCCCATTAAACTGATTGCCAGGATATCTAGGACTGACAACAGAACCTTTTCCACATAGCACATAATTAATCTATGGAATTATGTGCCATGGGATGTGATGGCCACCAGCTTGGCCACCAGCTTGGATGGCTTTAAAAGGAGCTAAGCCCAATTCAAGGAGGCCAGGTCTATCAATGGCTGCTAGTCTAGATGGCTATAGGTTGCCTCCAGGCTCAGAGGCAGGATGCCACTGAGTACCAGTTGCAGGGGAGCAACAGAAGAAGAGGGGGCATGCCTTCTGCTTGTGGGCTTCCCAGAGGCATCTAGTGGGCCACTGTGGGAAAGGGGATGCTGGACTAGATAGGCCTTGGGTCTGATCAAGCAATGTTCTTATGATGTTCTTACGTTATTTTTACAATTCTGAATCTTCCTCCTTAGTTGTGGCCCAACAGAACTAGGAACAGACCTCCCCAGAATCCTAGTTTTATTTTCATGCATGTCTAGGGGATCAGAAACTGCCATGATTAGAAAAGATTATGCGGGATGGATTCATGAGCCAATTAAGCTTTGTCTTGGAAAGATGTGATGGAGGTGTTTTACTCCATTCCCATGGATCACCTGGATCACCTATGGCAGGGCTGCACAACTTTGACCCTCCAACTGTTGATGGATTACAATTATAATCATCCCTGACTACTGGTCACTGTGGCTGGGAATGATGGGAGTTGTAGTCCAACAACAACTGGAGGGCCAACGTTGCTTAACCCTGACCTATGGTGTTAGGAAATAACTGTTCTCCATAGCCCGAGGTTATCCTCCAAGGTATGTGTTTAATACTGAGCATGCTCCAAAGACAGGACCAATCAAGAGTTGCAGGCGTGGCTAGCTTACTGTGTAGGAGGCCACCCAGCCCCAGCCCTGGTCCTGTCTTTGCTCCACAAACAGGTCTGCACCTGCGACTTTGGCTCTTCTAAGCTTGGCTGGCTAGCTTTGCTATTCTTCCTCTCTCCCTATCTAGTATTGTGCAAGGGAAGGAAGGAAGTCATTTTTTCTATCCAATTCTAAAACATATTGACGTTTTGTTTATTCAGTTCAGCAGAATCAGGCTGTTCCCTCTACTTTCATTTCCCCCATCTCCTTATGGAAGGTTCCCACACAAGCACTCTGCTAGAGGGTTCCCTATCTGATCAGAGAGGCAGGCCATTTCATCTGGGTACTGCTCTTTTGGGGGATCCTGCTCAGGCTGGCTTCACTCCAGGGGAACGCTGCACCCCCCAGGGGCAAGCCGTTTGCGCCTACCCAGGCAAACCTCCCAAAAAAGACCACAAGAAAGCTAAAAAGAAAACAAAACATTCAAAAGACAGTGAACAAAGGAGTTCCTCCCCAGCTAAAGCACACTTGGTGCCTGTGTCAGCAGGACGCCTGAGCAAACGGCTCTTAATCCAAGCTGTTTGTGAGTCATGCCAGTCCCGTCACTTGCCTGACCTGGGAGATGCCGATCTGCCGCTGAACCAGGGCGATCGACTCCCTTTCCCACAACCAATCTCTCCTCTCACCCTGCCTGAGGAGGTGATCAAGATCCCGGCCACGCTGGAGAGCTCCCCCACGGCCGAACCTCTGGGGCAGGAGACGGAGCTGCCTCAGGAGAACACACTGCATACGCTCCCGGCTGAACCACTTCATCCATTATCGGCTATACCATCTGAGCCAATTCTACCTCCACCGGAGCACCCAGCGCTCCCACGCCCAAACCAGTCTGTGCCTCCTCATCCTGACAAGCCCTTCTCACCACCAGGGCCATCCGCTCCATCTACAATTCTGCTGGACGTGAGCACCACACCTACCCTGGGCGAACACCCCTTCCCACCCGATTACATGGCTTGGTGACTTCATTATGTGGCAATGCTCAGTCTTAATCAAAGCCCATGTGCCGCCTCCAGCCCGCCACCTGTCCTACCTTAGACCCCCACCCCCTCCAGCCCCGGTGGAGGTTCTAGCTACCCCTAGATGCCTCGCCCCATACCCATCAAACCCCACCTGACCAAGAGGAAAGATTGAGTAGCAACAATGACATCTCACAATCAGACAAAGAGGAGAGGGAGTTATCTGATAATACCTCAGCTCCACTCCCAGCTTCTTATCGCCTATTCTCATAATCTGATTTTGAAGTTATGCTCTCTAAGGCAAGACGCGCTATTAATGCTTTGACTCCTATTGAAAATGTTCAGGCTACACCTGCTCTTGACTGCTCCGTCTGCCCTCTGCAGGGGTGGTGGGCCGATTAAGATGGTCCGCCCCCGGAGGCTTATGGATCCGCTTGGATTCCAGACGGCCCTCGGGGAGTTTCCAGTGTCCAGAGCTGGTGACCCTGTCGACGCCTTGGTTGATCTCTGGAATGGAGAGGTGGCCCGGGCTGTTGACACGGTTGCCCCCAAGCGCCCTCTCCGGCTTAGTGGAGCCCGTTCCGCTCCTTGGTTTTCCTCGGAGCTTAGGGCGATGAAGCAACTCGGACGACGGCTGGAGCGACGCTGGAGGAAGAGTCGTCACGAATCCGATCGAACACGGGCTAGAACCCATTTTAGGGACTACGCCGTGGCGGTGGGGGCGGCGAAGAAACGTTTTTTTCTCCGCCTCCATTGCGTCTGCTCAGTGCAGGCAAACAGAGCTGTTTCGTGTGGTGAAAACATTGCTCCACACATCCCCCCGGACAATGGGGGAGGAGCCATCTACAGCTCTTTGTGATCGGTTTGCCTGTCATTTTGCAGATAAAGTCGCTTGCATCCGTGCTGACCTGGACTCCAGAGTTTTGGCAGTTCCGGCAGACGTGCCTTTGATACCATCTGGTCCCGTTGTGTTGGATTCTTTTCGGTTGGTGCGGCCTGAGGATGTGGACAAGATCCTGGGCAGTGTGCGGGCGACTTCGTGCGCTCTTGACCCTTGCCCTTCATGGCTAATAAAAGCTGCCAGGGAGGGGACAGGTAGATGGCTGGAGGTGATGGTTAATGCTTCATTAAGGGAGGGCAGGATGCCATCGTGCCTTAAGGAGGCGGTGGTAAGACCTTTATTAAAAAAGCCCTCCCTTGATCCCTCCAGCCTGGACAACTATAGACCTGTGTCTAACCTGCCCTTTTTGGGCAAGGTGATGGAGCGTGTGGTGGCGTCCCAGCTGCAGAGGGTCTTGGATGATACGGATTATCTGGACCCTTTTCAATCTGGCTTCCGCCCCGGGTATGGGACTGAGACTGCCTTGGTCGCTCTAGTGGATGACCTACGCCGGGAACTAGACAGGGGGAGTGCGTCCCTGTTGGTTCTGCTGGACCTCTCGGCAGCGTTCGATACCATCGACCATGGTATCCTTCTGGGCCGCCTCTCGAGTATGGGAATCGGAGGCACTGCGTTGCAGTGGTTCCGGTCCTTTCTTGAGGGGAGGGTCCAGAAGGTGGTGCTGGGGGACTACTGCTCGGCCCCGTGGCCGTTGGCCTGTGGGGTCCCGCAGGGTTCGGTCTTGTCCCCCATGCTGTTTAACATCTACATGAAGCCGCTGGGAGAGGTCATCCGGGGATTTGGACTGAGTTGTCAGCAATATGCGGATGACACTCAGCTCTATCTCTCCTTGTCATCTGATCCTAGGGAGGCGGTGGATGTCCTGAACCGGGGACTGGAGGCCGTGATGGGTTGGATGTGGGCTAACAAACTGAAATTGAATCCGGATAAGACGGAGGTGCTGTTGGTCAGTAGGAGAGCCAATCGGGATGTGGAGATTTTACCAGTTCTGGATGGGGTTGCACTCCCCTTGAAGGAACAAGTACGCAGCTTGGGGGTACTACTGGACCCGGCTCTGCTTTTGGAAGCTCAGGTGGAGGCGGTGGCCAGGGGTGCCTTTGCACGGCTTCGGCTGGTGCGCCAGCTGCGTCCCTTTCTCGAGAAGGCAGATCTGGCCACAGTTACCCACGCCTTAGTCACGTCGCGGCTGGATTACTGTAACGCGCTCTACGTGGGGCTGCCCTTGAAGAATATCCGGAAACTGCAGCTAGTGCAAAACGCGGCAGCGAGGGTGTTATCCAGAGCTGCCCGGTGGGAACATATCACCCCCATTTTGAAAGAACTGCACTGGCTACCGGTTCGTTTCCGGGTCCAATTCAAGGTGCTGGTTTTGACCTTTAAAGCCCTAAACGGTTTGGGCCCAGGGTATTTGAGGGACCGCCTGCTCCCAAGGGTTGCTGCCCGCTTGACGAGGACATCTGAGGGGGCCCTGCTCCGGGTGCCGACAATGAGAGAGGCCCGGCTGTCGTGCACTCGGGACAGGGCCTTCTCTGTTGCTGCCCCCAGACTCTGGAATGCTCTCCCAGTGGTCATTTGCTCCTCGGACTCCATCATGGCTTTTAGAAAGCTTGTAAAGACTTGGCTTTTTACCCAGGCTTTTACATAATCGTTTTTACTGCTGCTTCTGGGTGTTTTTATTTCTTGTATTGTTTTATGCCTGTTTTTATATGTTTTTATACTCTTAGCATGTTGTTTTTATTGTGTTTTTATTGTATGTTTTTAACTTTTGTAAACCGCCTTGGGGCTATATTTTAACGAAAGGCGGTATAAAAATGCAAAAATAAAAATAAAAAATAAAAATAATGTATTCCCTTCCAGCTCTATTCCTACGGCTATGGTTCCCTTCCCCCCTCTTTTCAAAGACGTTATCCTGGCTGAATGGGTGGCTCCCGCCTCATTCAAGGCCTTGGGACCCATTCCTAAGAAACATTACAGTTTGCCTCCAGATGTGACATCTCTCTTGGCAATTCCCATGGTCAACCCCCCTGTGGCTCAGCTTGTGTCAGTATCTGTTATTATTAAGGAAGGTGAGGAGCAACTAAAATCCCCTGAGGATCGTAAGTCCAATATGCTCCTCTGTAAGAACCACTCTGCCATGGCCATGGGCATCAAAGCGGCCACAACTAATTCCATCTTTGTCAGGGCATCTATGCGCTGGGTGAAAGAGATCGCTGCTATGGTTCCGCCTGAACTGACCAAGGTCTGCCAGGGTCTAAACAAATTAGCCTAAGCCACTGCCCTCATGGCAGACTCAAGTCTCAACTGCATTCAATATGCAGCCCGAGCAATGGCCTCGGAAGTAGCAGTTCACTGCTCATTATGACTAACACACTGGAAAGCTGATTCCAGGTCTAGGCTTAACCTCTCAGCTACTCCTTTTACAGGTGCCTGGCTCTTCGGAAACGCCTTAGACCCGATACTCATAGAAACCAAGGATGAGAAAAAGGCCCTTTCTTCATCTCGTAGGGACTCTCATAGGCCCTTTCAGTCCAATGCTCAGTCCTTTTGCTCCTTCATAGGTTCGCAGAAACCACCCTTGTCTTCTCACAAAGACAGCACAAGTTTTGCATACCACCCTACTTGGTGCAACCGATGTCAGCAGCGAGGAGGATGACCTACCGGGGTCGTTCTACTCGATCCTTCCCCACTGCCTCCACCTACCCCCCCAGAAAACAATTACTCCCCCCACCCACCATGGGAAGCAGGATTCTCGACTTTTACCCACAGTGGAAAGCTACTGCACAAGATCGCTGAGTACGCTCCACCGTTTCCCATGGATATTCCTTGGACTTCCAGTCTCATCCTCCAGACCAAGTCACAATGTCCCCCAAATCGAAATGTCCAAACAACTTTGGATGAATCTGGCCATTCAACATCTCCTTCAGATAAACGCCATTGAACCAGTGCCATCAATTGAGTTATTCACTGTTTCTGGTTCCCAAAAAAGGAAGGATCCTGGAGGGCTGTCCTAAACTCAACCGATTCATCCACAAGAGGAAATTCCAAATGGAATCCCTTCGGTCAATCAAGGAATCAACATTGAAGCAGGACTTTCTGGCCTCAATCAATCTGACCAAGGCTTACCTCCATGTTCCTATCCTTCTCACTCACTGAAGGTTCCTCAGGTTCGTGTACGATGGCCACCATTACCAATACAGGGCTCTACCCTTTGGCCTGTCATCAGGCCCGAGAGTCTTCACCAAGCTGATGGTTGCTCTGGTCACCCACCTCTGAATGTGCGGAGTCCATGTTTACCCATAGTTAGACGATCTGCTCATTTTAGTGGCTTTGCTCCATCAGGCCCAGCTTGCCATACAACAGACCCTCTTGGTCCTCAAGTCGCACAGGTTTCTGATAAACCTTCAAGAGAGTCACCTCATCCTGACTCAAACTCTCCAACACCTCAGAGCGCTGTTCGACATTCAACATCTGGCCGTCTCCTTACCTCCAGAAGGACACAGGAAATTGATTTCCATCATCCAGCCTCTACTCCATGTGACGTTGGCAGACTTGATGACCTTAGCTTGGGTCCATGATTGCATGTCTGGAGTGTACCCCGTGGACCCACTAGCACTCGCGCCCTCTTAAGTGGCTCCTCCTCCCGTTCCAACGGAACATCATGGCCTGCAACCACAGAGAGATTGGCCAGCAGAAATCCGGCAGTCACTATGCTGTTGGTTGTTGTCAGCCATGTTGAGAGGTGTTCTCCTCACAGTCCCGAGTCGAATCCTGGTAACCATGGATGCCAGCTTATTGGGCTGAGGTGCCCACTGCAATGGCCAATATGCTCAAGGAGGTCTGGTCAACATGGGAGAGGAGGCACATCATCAATTGGTTAGAGCTTCGCGCGGTACGACTAGCCCTGCTGCAGTTCCTCCCAGTGTTCCGCCACATGAACATACTTGTACACACAGACGTGACCACCAAATCGCATATCAACCATCAAGGAGGAACATGGTCCCGTACTCTGATGAAAGAGACCGACAGAGACTTCAGTTGGGCGGAACAGCACTTGACCTTGATCGTAGCAGAACATCTCCAAGGCACAGCGAACATCCAAGCCAACTGGCTCAGCTGTCAGACCCAGAATAGTCTCTCCACCGGGATGTTTTCCACCAGATAGTGCATCACTTCGGACTGCCCCTAGTCAATCTCTTTGCCTCCCCCCTCAACCATCTCCTTCCCAGGTTCTTCTCCCGCTTCCTGTCCCATCAAGCAGAGGCGGTAGATGCCCTGACCTCCCCTTGGCCTCCAGGCTTCCTTTATGCATTCCCACCGACTGTGGTGATAGCCAAGCTTATTCAGAAGCTCCAAATCGAAAAGGCTGAGCTCATCCTAATAGCCCCATTCTGGCCACGGAGACTGTGGTTTTTCTATCTTCTGCAACCATCAGTCACTCCACCATAGCACCTACCTCCGTGGCTGGACCTTCTCTCTCAGGGTCCTATCATCCACCCAGATCCTCAGTGGCTCTAATTAGCCGCCTGTAAATTGAATGCGGGCTACTAGCAAGGAGGGGCTACTTCAGTTCAAGAAACCATCTTAGCGTTTCTACATTTTCTTTCCCTTAAGGTCTGATTTTTAGTGGCTATTACCTCAGCTCAAAGGGTTTCAGAACTTAGGGCTCTGTCCACACGGAAAGAATTCTGCATTTTCCAATCTGATGCCGTCATGCTCAAGTTGGATCCTACCTTCCTCCCAAAGGTTAACTCTACTTTCCACCTTTCGCAGGACATTGTCCTGCCACCCTTCTGTCCTTTCCCAGTTCATCCTAAAGAAAAATTATGGCATTAACTTGATGTCCACTGTACCCTCCAGATCTACTTACGCAGAACAAGGCTTTCCAGTGTTCAGACTCTCTCTTCGTCTCTTTTCAACAGCCGACTCTCGGCTCTAAGGTCTCCAAAACCACGATCGCTGCCTGGATCAAATCCTGTATCACTCTTGCCTATGAGTCCCTCAATCTGGCCATTCCATCCGGCATTATGGCTCACTCCACCGGCAGTGCAGCTACTTCAGCAGCTTTTACTGCCAATATGCCTTTAATTGAAATCTGCACGGCAGCCACTTGGTCTTCTATTACACCCTTCATAAAGCATTATAGGATTTCCACTCCACTCAAGAGGCTCTTGGTCACACTATTCTTCAGCAGGAGGTCTGATTCACATCTGGTTTGAGTTCCACCCTTTCTCTTCTGGCTTGGGTATGTCCCATACTTTGGAGGATGACCTTCTCGAACTGTGGAAAAAGAAACATTGGTCTTACCGTGAAGGGTTCTTTTTCACAGACGAGGAGGTCATCTGGCCCGTCCAAGGATGTTCATCAAGTGTTTTCCATTCATCCTGTTTTTGTTTGGGCAGAGTGTATTGGGGTGGGGGCGACTTCCAGGGAAGTTTAACTTTGTAGGCTTTCCCCCCTCCCTTTTCCGCATATTTTCCCTTACATCTGCCATGGGTTCGAGTATGACCTATAGGTGTCTCCCTTTTCCTAACTTCCTATTTTCCTTTTTCTCTGAGAGCACATCAATCCCAGAACTGGGGCTGGGGTCGCCCACACAGTAAGCTAGCCATGCCTACAACTTTTGATTGGTCCTGTCTTTGGAGTATGCTCAGTATTCAACACATACTTTGGAGGATAACCTCCTTGGCTGTGAAAAAGAACCTTTCACGGTAAGACCAATGTTTCTTTCTTCAAGTTTGGTTGGCTGGTGACATCTCATGTAGCAAATGGCATGGCTCATTCATGAATCTTTGCCATGATGCAACTTCTTTTACTCCTATTCTTGGGTAATAATCTGGAATGTTGAATATTAGTTACTAAGAGGTTAACAATGAAGAAGAGCCTGTCTTCTTGTAGTGGAATGGATTATGTATGCCTTTGAAACCTATTTTTAGATGAAAGACACCCATCACCTAACTAGTCTCACTTGGCAGAGTAACTGCCTAACATTACCTGAATGTTTGAAAAGTGCTATCACAAACATCTAAGGAACCAATACAGTTGCTGAAATAACAGCATGGCCAATGTCAGATACATACAATCAATGGCTACACATACACCCCAACTGAGAAGAGTTCAGAGTGGCTTGACTCGGTTCCCAGGCAGCTCTCCATCCAGGCCAGACCTGCTTAGCTTCAGTCACAGAAGGATAGCACAGGGCTGCATACTATTATCTCAGCCAAACTCCACCCTAAATTCTCAAACTTCTTCCCAGATAACCTTCCCCATTTCAAATCCCAACAGTGTGGTGCTAACACATCACAGCTAAGGAAGAGTTAATGGGTTAACTCCCTCCAGAAACTAGAAGCTTCTAAGAACACATCCTTGGTCCTCTCTTGAATCTATCAACATTTAGCTTCTGCCTAGGAACCCAACATCTAACATGAAAGGCGACAGGGGACAACTTCTCTCTATCCACTTGATCCCCACTGTGCAGGATTTTAGACACCTCTATTGTGACCCCCCCTTAGGAACATGAGAAGCTGCCTTATATCAAGTCAGACCATCAGTCTATCCAGCCTCAGTATTATCGACAGACTGGCAGCGGCTTCTCCAAGGTTGAAGGCAGGAATCTCTCCAAGCCCTACCTGGAGATGCCAGAGAGGGAACTTGGAACCTTCTGCATGCAAGCATACAGGTGCTCTTCCCAGAGCAGCCCCATCCCCTAAGGGGAATATCTCAGCACTCCCACACATAGTCTCCCATTCAAATGCAAACCAGGGTGGACCCCACTTAGCAAAGGAGACAAGCCATGCTTGCTACCACAAGACCTGCTCTCTATCTAACTTCTTTCTAAACTAAAAAGATCCTGCCTTCACCAACCTGCCCTTCGCATCAGCCCCCTCCGATCTCCTAAAATGATCTGACTTAGGAGAGGTAGCAGGCACAGTTCAGAATAATTTCAGTAGTGCTCTGATTCGTGGAATCAAGCAGAAAAGTAAACTAATTGAACTCGAAAGGGAAATTTTAAATAACTGTTTGTAGATTGTTCTTCAGGCCCAGTCCTCTGCAAGCAGATTATACAGTATACTTCAAGCAATTAAAATACAACATAACAGTAGGTAAAATAGAAAGGCAGAACAAAACAGTCTTCACCTGGGACTAAAATATAGTAAATTTGGCACTAGGCAAGCTTCTCTGGAGAGGGCCTTCCAGAGTCCAAGTGCCACAACAGAAAATATCCTGGATCATCACCTCTCACATCAGACTGGCTCCGTAGGAACATAGGAAGCTGTCTTATATTGAGTCAGACCATTGGTCCATCTAGCTGTCTACACTGACTGGTAGCAGCTCTTTGTGCCCTGGAAGAACATGCCCTTCCACTGAGCTACAGCCCCATCCCCTAAGGGAAATATCTTACAGCAGAGAATGCTCACATGTAGTCACCCATCCTAATGCAAACCAGGGTGGACCCTGTTTAGCAAAGGGCACAATTCATGCTCACTACCGCAAGACCAGCCCTTCTCTCCTACATGTAGCCTGGCCACAGTTTTTCATACACTAGTAACATCCTGTCTGAACTGTGCCCTGGGGAGTCAACCTCCAGAACACAACACTAAGTTGCCAGGGACTTTGGGGATGCCATGTCTGAAATAACACACAATAATGTGACATGGCCAGAAATGGTCTTGTGGTAGTGAGCATGAATTGTCCCTCTTGCTAAGCAGGGTCCACCCTGGTTTGCATTTGAATGGAAGACTACATGTGAGCCCTGTAATATCCCCCTTGGGAGATGGGGCCACTCTGGGAAGAACGCTTGCATGAAGAAGGTCCCAGGTTCCCTCCCTGGCATCTCTCAGACAGGGCTGAGAGAGACTACTACCTGCAACCTCAGAGAAGCTGCTGCCAGTCTATGTAGACAATACTGAGCTAGATGGGCCAATGGTCTGACTCAGTATAAGGCAGCTTCCTATGTTCCAAATTCCAATTTGCATGGCGAAAATTAAAATAATGTCCATAACTCCAGACAGTACATAGTAGTTATTTCCTTCCTTCCCTATCTCTACCTCTGCGGAGTCAAAGTGAACTAATGCAAATGCACATTATGTCAACTTTTCTTCAGCTTGTTCTGTAAATCAATCAATCAATCACTCTTTATCATGTTCTCAGACTATCCCAAAGTAAAGAAGCATGTAACAGGTAATATTAAAAGCAATTAAATACAGACATAAGAACACAAGAACAGCCCTGCTGGATCAGGCCCAAGGCCCATCTAGTGCCTATAAGCATAAAGACTGTAAGGCTACTATGAAATTACTATAAGATTAAAAACTATGAATGTCTGTAAAAAGCAATAAAGGTAGCACCTGGGGGGTAGCAACCTCTAGGTAGCACCTAGGGGGAAGGTTGCTAAAATGGTAGCACGTGACTATGGTAGGGCTAAAATCTATGGTGGTGAAAGTTACATGCTATAAGCTATACATTGCTGCAATGCTAAAATCTGTTTTAAGAAGCAGACTTTAAAAGCAGTAGGGCTGAATGACTGAAGAGGTTAGTTCTTGCTGACATTCTACAAATAAGCACTGCCACTTGTGAGGCACTTCAGAATGCAGAGCAACACCAGACGGGCCTGTGGCTGAACTTCTGGGACAGAGGAGGAGAGATGCTGTGTAGCCAGAGGCATCAGGACCGTGGAGCAAGGAAGGACGGCTGTACCCAGGCCGCCAGGGTCTGGAGGAGTCGGCAAGGCTCCCGCTCCCCCTTGGCCAGGGGGCCCCCTTGCCTCCTCCCACACCCAGCTGGTGAACGAGACGCTCGCCAGCTGGGAGCACAAGGTATGCCCCTTGCCTCTCCAGTCAGTGTTTCACTAGAGCACTGACTGGGGAGGGATGGGAGAGGGCCAGTGCTCCCTCTAAGGCATGTGCACATGCTTGCGCTCACAAGTTTTTTGATGTCCGCTCAGTTAATTTTAGATCCTGCTCAGGTTGAATCAAGAAGGCCCCATTCTGAACGCATGTGTGTGCACACACTGCCTTGATACTGACACTCAGAACAAAACTCATTCCACACACAAATGAAAAAATTTAGAGAGAACACTGGAGAAGGTCTCAATGGACCTTCTCCCGGGTATTGCCCTGTCCCTGTGTCTGACATCAGACACAAGAGGGCAGGGTCAATGCCAAGAACGGGGCCCATCAGAGCTTCCTTTCCTCGGTCAGCGGTTCGTGGAATCACTGACAAGAAGCTCCCGGGCAGCGATTCCATGAACCACGGATTGGGGAAGGGAAGCTCTGCTGGGGCTGACAGGCCCCATTCTCAGTATTGGCTCCACCCCCTTTAGTCTGACTTCAGTCACAGGGGGCGTGACGTCAACCTAGGGGGCGGAGGACTCTGTCCTCCAGCTGCAGCCAAACTCCCTACACCCCTGTATGTAGCCCCAGGTCCAGGGTAATGGAACACCTGGAGATGACAAAACAGCTGAAGCATGACTAACCCCAAAAGTGAAACACGAGGAGACCTGACAGTCAACTCCACATCTTAACCAGGCAGCTTGCTTCATTTACTGGGACTGCCAGGGAAGAAACCCTAGGGGCCTTTGCCCGGAAGGCTCACTATCAGGACACAATATGAAAGGAACGTGGGGATTCTCAGAGCAACTCTTGCCAGGAGAAAATACATATTTTTAATGTCCTTAAGCACAGAAACAATCAAGCTGCTCGGATAATGGTCCTCGCTCTTGCCTCCAGGGGCAGAGGCATGCCAGGCAGAGGGAGCAGCCAGGTTACATGGGACAGGTGCACATTCTGGTTCCTAAATGGGGAGCCCTGGGGAGTCAAAAAGAGAACAGGATTTGCTGTCACTTTGTTCCTGAGCACTATCCACAACAGGGGAGAATGTGCTATGCAGAGTGACTTGGAAAACAGTACTCACCAATGCACTTAGTGGAATGGATAGAATAATTATCCAAAATATTCTCTTCAGTCTAAATATATAGATTCTCTTAGCCAGCATGCGTGCCCAGGATTTGGCAGCGGAACTCTTGCAAGAGTTCCTAGCATTGGGCAAGAGTTGGGGGCAAAAAAAAATGGCAGTGGGTGGAGGTGGCCGGCCGCAAATCAGCCTGAGAGGCGGCCTCAGCTGGCCACCAGGAGGTGGCAAAACGACCTGGCCTGGCTAGGCCAGGCCGTACCGGGTAAGGGGGAGGCGGCGGTGGCAAAGCCCGGCCTGGCCACTGGGGGCGGGAGGCAGCGGCGGGATGGCAGGCCAGGCCGTCCTGGGTAAGGGGGAGGCAGCAGCAAAGCCCGGCCTGGCCACCGGAGGCGGGAGGCAGCAGGCCAGGCCGGCGAGATGAGAAAGTGGCGGGGAAGCAGTGGAGAGACTGGAAAGGGGGTGAGTGGGCAAGAGAGAGCGGGAAAGGGGGTGAGTGGGCAAGAGAGAGCGGGGCAGGAGCGGGGCCCCATGTTAGGATTCACTCAACAGATCTACCTGTATCCACACACTCATGCTTTCTGGTTAAGGATAAGAAACACTCAGGCTGCAGTTTTGCACTAGATACCTCAATTAGTGGAGGGATTAACACATTCCCAGAGAGGGAAAGAAGTCTGAGCCACTTACTACAAAAAAGAAACGCCACAAAGAGAAGGAGTCTGACTCCAGGCTACTGTGTATGAAACATACACCAAATATTGATCTCATATGTATCATGCTTACATTGCCAGGATTGTTTGTTTTTAATATCCTGCACCAAAAGCAACCAAAACAAAAACCAGTCAGCATCCAAGAGAACAAAAGCTTTGTAGCTTTTTTTAAAGAATTATGTTGAACACAATTTGCTCAGTACAGTACACATACAAATTAGACATGTGGCTCAACAAAGTAGCAAAGGAGAGATATGATCATTCCTGATGCAGTCACACAGCATCCGTTACTAGCACCAGACGGAGCGGCCTGCTCTTGATTTTCTGTGATGTATGACTTGATGCTTATATTTATTCTAGTTTGTATTGATGAAGTCCAACTGCTTTGTGCAACTTTAAATTTTGATAGCTGCCCTGAGCAAGCAAACAGAAACATGGGGTATAAAATTAAATACATAAAATAATCACTGTTTCCAAGAAGTGGACAGGTGTTCTATAAACCTGACACTACCCACGAGAAATGCTAGCACAACCCTCGCCAATAGCACATAGGCAACTCACTGTGCCTTTGCTATTATAGCAACCCCAGAACACAAATAACCGAAGGAGCAGGCAAAAGGGAGGGCTCTTCTACAGGAATCACCGCGAGCACCACTTGCGGGAGTACTGACAATTGTTAGAGTTGACTTCTGTGTTAATTACAGCAGTGATATACACTGCATTCAGAAGGGAATTACTATTTAGGCCCCAGATAAAGAGAATACTGGTACAGACAGACAGAAACTATTTCATAAAAGTAGAATAAAACAGAATAAGATAAGATGAAGCAAACTAAAACAAAACCTAAATTAACCATTTCTGACACACCATGTGTGGATTTTAATTGCAGCTGTACAGAATCTGGCTACCTGAGGCAAAACATTGATGTGAGTATCAGAAAGTAGTAAGTTTATAGAAAACTCATCAGAATTATTTTGATATCTAAAGACACAGTCTCTCCAGATAGGGGACGCTCCTAAACCTACCCTCCAATACCACAGAGGGCAGCACATTAACTCCAAGCCAATGTCAGGGCTCTTCTGTGTGTTGGGTGTGTCAAAGTATACAGATATTTAGTGGGTTTTTGTAAAGGCTTTACAGCTCTAAACCTCACACAGCTTGATACCTGTCTTACATCTGTCTGGTGTTCCCTATCGGTAGACCCCTACCATTCTCCAAACATTTAAGCAGAATGCCTTATCCCGAGTCAGGCCATCGGTCTATTCAGCTCAGTATCCTCTGCACTGACTGTCCGTGGCCTCTCTAAGGTTTCAGTTTTTCCAAGGGGTTCTTCTGCATGCAAGCATGCAGATGTTCTCCCGTTGAACTACGGTTCCATCCCATATTCCCCTGAGGTGAGGGGGATATCTCACAAGAGCTCACAAATAGTTACCCATCCAAATGCAAACCAGGGTGGACCCTGCTTAGCAAAGGGGACAAGTCATAGTTGCTACCACAAGACCAGCTCTCCTCCCCTGCGCCAGCTTCTGAGTTCTGTGCTCATGGGAGTTATCGATAGAACAAGCAACCTACCCCCTGCATTACACACACTTCTCATTTAGGTGCTTCCCCCGTGATCTTATTCTAACTTGTTAACATGCACCACACTCGTGGTACTTTTAATATTCAGGCCGTAATAAAGAAAACCAATCAATCGTACTTTTAATATTTAAGATGTGCACACTGACTTTACACCTTGACAACGGGAATTCAATCAATCAAATCTTTTTTCCGGTCCTTGACCAGCAAAAATCAATATAAACAATACTCTTCAATATAGTAACATAATAAAGTAATTAAAACTTAATTAATGTTCATACCCAGTTTCACCTAACATGAAAGCTTTCATCAGAATTCTGTAACAGCTTGCACAAACAAGAGGCTTTTCTCCTAAGAGGCTGCAAGATCAAGCAACGTCTGCCCCCTAGTGACCTTAGAGCAGAAGAGCATGGCCACATTATGTAGAAGTAACCCCATGTAACTGGAGCAACTTGACATTTTTCAACTGGAGTAACTTGAAAAATTGGGCACAAATGCCAAGTTGGGGCTTGTCAGCCAAGCCAGTGCAACTGGAATAACTACATTCTGATTGGGGAGTGAGCGTCCATACAAAGCCTCGATCTGAAATAATTAACCGTGAATTACAGCCAGCAGTAATTTTGCTTCCAGCTGCACAAGATTGGGCCTGTGCCAAAGGCCAAGGCTCAGACTGCAGCCAACAGCAGCACGGCTGCTTATCTTCCTAACTTTTTTTTTTAAAGTAAATATTACCAGCGTTGGCATTTAAGGCAGCCTAAGCAAAATCTCACAAGAATCTTGCTCTGCTCCAGTCAAATATAAAGGAGGGATCATGGTAGGAGATCTGATCTTTAGAGCACATAGGAGAGAGAGAGAGAGAGATGGGAGAGGGGAGCACAATTTGCTCTGTGCCCACTGATTCCCTCTCTATAGCTTCTCTCCAGATAATTCTCTCTCAGCTGGGTTCACCTCCAGCCCCAGAGCCCAGCTGGGTGAAATGGGGAGGAGAGTTGGTCATATTTATTTACTTACTTACTTACTTACTTACTTATTGTTAAATTTATATACCGCCTTTCATTAAAGCAATCCCAAGGCGGCATGAATTGTCCCCTTGGCTAAGTAGGATCTGCCTTAGCATGCACTTGAATGGGTGATTACATATGGACGATGTAGGAGATGTCCCCTTAGGGGATGGAGTCATAGCTCAGTGGAAGAGCATCTGCTTACACGCAGAAGCTGCCAGATTCACTCCCTGGCAGCATCTCCAGCCAGGGCTGGGAGTGACTCCTGCCTGACACCTTGGAAAGCTTCTGTCAGCAAACAATACTGAGCTAGATGGACCAATGGTGTGACCTAGTATAAGGCCTCCTCCTGTGTTCCTATGAAGTGACATTGGGAGAGAGGACATGGGAAGTACAGCTGCCGGGTCACAACCCGGCCATGCAAATGGCCCATGCGTATGTGCGGTAACCCCCCAAATGGCCACCGGGAGCTCGGAAAGGGCCAAAATGGCCAATGCGAGATCAGGGGGAGGGGGAACTGCTGGAGGACCCCCCTCCCCCCGCAGCTGCAGCAGCACCTCCATGAGGCCTCAGTAAGTCTGCCATTTTAAAAAGCCCCCCGAAGCGGCCCAGGGGGTTCGGCTTGAACCAAACCAGGTCCGGGCTGGCTCAAGGGCAAGCCCTCAGACTCAGCCAGCTCAAGGTTGAGCTGGTTCGTACATCCCTAGTCCACACACACACACACACACACACACACGGCAGACCAATCCACTCCATTCTCTTGCTGAAGGTAAACTAAGGGTAAAGTTGTGCCCTCAAGTCGGTGTCAACTCCTGGCAACCACAGAGCCATGTGGTTGTCTTTGGTAGAATACAGGAGGGGTTCACCATTGCCTCCTCCCGTGCAGTGTAAGATGATGCCTTTCAGCACCTTCCTATATTACTGATGCTCGATATAGCTGTTTCCCATATTCTGGGAAAGATACCAGCAAGGATTAGAACCAGCAACCTCTTGCTCGCTAGGCAGGTCATTTCCCTGCTGCGCCATTAGGTGGCTCTTGCTGAAGGTACAAACCTAAAATAGGAAAGTAAACGAGACAGATGAATGGCTCAAGATAAAATTATGGAAAAGAATTACATGATGGTCACACATTCCACAACTGCATAGCAGCCAGGCACAAATCCTGACCCTTTCACACTGCCTGAGTTGTGTTACCCAAGTCCAAGTCTTGGCACTCAAGTCCAATATAAATATTTGTCATGTTCGTATATATTCACAGCCTCAGTGCAAGAATTACATGCAAGAATTCTTGAGACTCCTTAACCAGTTCTCTCAACACTGACACAGACCTAGCTGCAACTTCTTTAATCTACACATACAGGAAAGGTAGCCGGCAGACCAAGGTTTCCATTCAATGCTCAGATTTCCTGCCTGGTCCCAAGCATATCCTTCAGTTCACATGCGAGACCTCTCTCTCACAGCAGCACTCATTTGGAGAAAGGCAAAGGGCTTTCTAGCTCCCTTCAACCCAACTACACAAAACCCAACTTGAGGAATAGCAGGCTTGAGATGAGTTTGCCCTTATGGACTTTGGATACTCTGGCACAGTGAGGTTTATCAATGCAGAATTCAACCAAAAGGGGAAGAGCGGACTCAGAGCCATTTCCGCAGATTATTGGGAAGGAGGTTGGAAATGAAACTGTCAGTATTGCAATGCCTGTAAACAAACTGCAGGTCTCCATCTTATGAAGGTGGCTTCATATATTCTGAAATTATGACCCTATTAAGAATTAGCTGCTGTGCAGGGTTGTAAATAAATCCCAGTTTCCAAAAAGTCAAATAAATCCAAGTTTCCAATCATTTGGAAGGTGGGGGGATGCATATAATACTTTTAGTATACAAGACTGAAGCCTTAAGCCATTCGTTCTCTCAACGCTCTAGTAAGGAGACCACATTATTTCCATATTGCAAACAGGGAACTGAGAACAACTGTGGCCACCCACCCAATTTAGGGGCTTTGTCTGATCTTACTCCTAGACAAAGATTGCACTGCCCCTTCACAGAAAGCCTCAGTTAGCCAACACAGGGCATTTCTCAAGAAGACCTAGAAATGGAACCAGAAGGTGGAGAGAAAAGATTTCAACACAAAAAGACCCAAAGGGAACTTGAGGATAGAGGAAGGCCTGAGAAAGCAAAAATCTCCTTGAAAAAAGTGCTTTTAACAAAACAGATTTGTTACTTAACTAAAAGGGGCCGGGAGAGAACCAAGTCATCCCTGGCAGTACTCTCTCGGCCTTCCAGCATCCAAGCTCACTGCATGGATGGCAGATTCTTCACAAAACACTGGCACATCATTTCTAAAGGCACAACTGTTCCAAAAGTGCTTTGATACAAATTGAAAAGACCATCTCAGTTACTGAAGTGAGGTTCTTTGCTTCCTTTGCACATCAGTCCCCATTCCTTCTCTCCCAGAACAAACATTTCACAAAGGTCTGGGAGAAAGGTGGCCATAAATAGTCAATAAAATGCAGTTTGTTTCACACTTGCATCACAAGAGAGTTTCCAGGTATGGGAGATATTTCTAAAAATAACTGCAAGATCAGTTGTATTATTATTTGTACCAGAAGCTGACAAACCCCAGGCACCAGGGAGTCATGGCACCTAGACTAGGACATTCAGAGGTGGAGTTATTTAATAAAATCTTTATTTGTCCTAAGCAGCTCTGTTTCTGTTCCAAAGATGTTACTTGTAAAGGCGATAAAGATAAGCCCATTTACCTTCCCCATATACTGTCCAGCACTAAGCCCAGTAATTTTGTCAAGGTTCCTTTGTCTGGCTCCTGAATATTGAGGCTGGCTCCTAGATCCAAATAAAACTGGTCAAGGCCTGACTTACATATTATTCACCATGAAATGTACATAGTGTTTTTCACAGCTTTGTAAACACAAACAGAGGCCTCTGATCCCAAGAAGCTTAGCCTCTACAATTTTGGGAGGGTGCAACGGGGAAGTAACTTGCCTAGGGAGCAAGATGTTGCTGGTTCGAATCCCCACTGGTATGTTTCCCAGACTATGGGAAACACCTATATCGGGAAGCAGCGATATAGGAAGATGCTGAAAGGCATCATCTCATACTGCACAGGAGATGGCAATGGTAAACCCCTTCTGCATTCCACCAAAGGCTCTGTGGTCGCCAGCAGTCGACACCAACTCGACAGCACAACTTTATCTTTAAGCAGCAAAACAGAGTCAAGATGAGGCTTGCTTGCCTAATGCATCACAGTGGTACAAATAAAGTTGGGCATTGCAAGGATAGGTGGATTCTAATGTCAAAGAGTAGTGTAGTAGGGTAGCCTAGAAATGAGTGGAACATAGGAAGATGCCTTAATCAGGCCATTGGTCCATCTAGCTCAGTACTGTTAACACAGACTGGCAGTGGCTTCTCCAAGATTGCAGGCAGGAGTCTCTCTCAGCCCTATCTTGGAGATGCCAGGGAGGGAACTTGTAACTTTCTGCATGCAAGCATACAGGTGCTCTTCCCAGAGCGGCCCTAGTGGGAGAGCAAGTTTACACAGTTCTGCATGTCAGTAAGCATGGAACTTAAGAACATAGGAAGCTGCCTCATCATTCTTGATGAGGGTTAGGGTTAAATTTTAATTTCATTAAAATTAAAGCTAGATATCATTAAAAACCAGGCTAAAAAGATGGGTCTTTAAGGCCCTCCTGTAGGCTTCCAAGGAAGATAATCCTCATGTCCATGGGGACCACATTCCACAACCTAGGAGTGACAACTAAGGTGGCCCAATACCAGGTTGTCACCAGATGAATCAGTGGCACCCAAAGATGGACCCCTCCTGGTGATCTTAATGAGCGGTGGGGATCTTGTAGGGAAAGGTGTTTTCTCAGGTAACCCTGACCTAAGCCATTCAGGGCTTTAAAGGTAATAACCAGCACTTTGTACTTTGCCCAGAAACGTATCAGCAGCCAGTGCAACTGTTTAAAAACAGGCATAATGTGGTCTCTCCAGAATATCTCAGAGACCACTCTGGCTGCCGCATTTTGGACTAACTGAAGTTTCCGAACTACATATAGAGGCAGTCCTACATAAAGCACATTGCAATAGTCCAACTTGGAAGTTACCACCTGGTGTACCACTGTTTTTAGGACATTCTCCTCAAAGAATGGGCAGAGTTGCTGAATCAATTGCAGCTGGTAAAAAGTACTCCTGGCCACAACCTCAACCTGAGGCACCACAGAGAAACCCGGGTCCAAAAGTACTCCCAAGCTATGAATCTATTCTTTCTGGGGGAGTGTAGCCTCATCCAGAACAGGAAGTTCTATCCTGTCTTGCAGATTATGATCCCCAACAAAGAGCACCTCTGTCCTGCTTGGATTCAGCTTCAGTTTATTATTCCGCATCCAGCCCATTACTGCCTGTAGGAAGGCATTTAAGGGGCTAATGTCATTTCCTGATATGGCAATAGTTGCACTCTTTTGTTCTTAAACAGATCCACCTAGACAACATATTTTCCAGGGCTGTGGGCTCCAGAACACACTCTTTTTGTAAAGGTTGCCCTGAATTTTTCTAGAAGGGGGAAACCTATATATTTCCAGAGTGCTGCTACAGAACTAAGATGTTCTCCATACACACAGCAATTATTTTCCTCCTCAGGAAGGTTGAACATCTGCCAACTATTTGGATTGTAATCTCTGAACACAAAAACAAACAAAAAGGCTGTCAAGAGAGCACTGGAATGCGATCAGATTTTCGGTTTTACTGCTTTGTTAGATGATAGACCGCGACAGCCAAGCAGAAAGGCTGTCTTCCCCACTCCTTAAAAAGGCAACAAAGAGGAGAATGATCCCTTCCTTGGGATCTCCCAGTGGCCAACAAGGCACACAGCAATCCTGCTCAGAAGACAAACAAGGCCACCTAGGCAACAGCTGAACACACATTGTGCAAACGGTTAAGAAAACAAACAGCAAAGGACAGAAATTGGCCCAGTCACCTGGTTGGGAAATGCGTGCAAGTAAACAAATGTCAAGGAAGAAAGTGTTGGCTAGTCACAGAACTCCAGGACTTTGAGCTCAGTTTCATTGCCTCTCTAGCCATTGTGCCAGAACGACAATCCAACCATATCCAATTCACAAGACAACTGTGGTGAGCAAACATGGATTTTGCAAGGAGGGCATGGAATCAGACTCTGTCCCTATGGGTTCCATTGAATGTCTGTGTGGTGTCTACATCCATATAGATGCCTGTGCATCGAGCTCCCTCTGCACAACTGTGAGTCCTATAAGAAGAGAGTAGGGATGTGCACAACATGCAATTCAGAAACCAAATCATAGCACATCCCTTTAAAACAGAGGGGTAACCCATCCTTTTAACACGGAGGGCAGGTCCATACCTGCTCCTCCTCCGTTTGCTGCCATTTCCGTAATCACAGTGCTCCCACCAGCTATGCTCGCATGCTGGCAGGGTGTCTCCCACCTGCTCCTGCACAACACTGGCACGCACACCGTCACACTTGCAGAACATGTGGAGGCCATGTGTGTGCCAGTGTCACGTGGAAGCAGCTGGCTATGTCCTGCCAGCACAAGAGCATAGCTAGAGGAACGACCGCAATTACGTAAGTGGCGGCGAGCAGAAGAGGAGCAGGTATGGACCTGATCTCCTCCGTGTTAAAGGGGATGTGTAACCCCTGCTAACTGGGCAAAGAGGCACCTTTAAATGTGGTGATTCTCTTTATTTAGCAGGGGGAGAACAACTGGCCCTATGCAACCCCAGCATAGTACCTCCCGTAACTCTCATTTATGTATTTATTTCTCTATGTAAACTGCTTTGGAAACTTTTGCTGAAAAGCGGTATATAAATGTTATTGTTGTTACCCCTCCATTTGCAGGTCACACACTTAATCTGGTCTTTCACTCTGATCAGGGTGGTGTTCCATGGGTGATCCTGTTGATGCCCTGGTGGAGAATAGGAACAGCAAGCTCACAAGGAACAGCAAGGGCAGTAGACAAGCGTCCTATCCGACCCGCTTCAAAATTGGCCCCTTGGTATATGGAAGAAC
Organism: Hemicordylus capensis; assembly: GCF_027244095.1. Taxonomy (NCBI): domain Eukaryota; kingdom Metazoa; phylum Chordata; class Lepidosauria; order Squamata; family Cordylidae; genus Hemicordylus; species Hemicordylus capensis. The sequence continues at coordinate 13,299,747 of NC_069663.1, forward strand.
TACGGGGGCTGAAGCAGTGAGGTAGACGACTGGAGCGCAAGTGGAAGAAGACTCGACTCGAATCTGACAGATTACAAGATAGAGCACATTTGAAGATCTATGCTCTGGCAATATGGGCGTCAAAGAAGAAATTCTTTTCGACCCATATTGCATCCGCAAGTTCACGTCCGGCAGAGTTGTCCAGGGTTGTGAGAGGGCTAGTGAGTGCCCCTCCTCCCTTGAATCAGAATTTGGAACCATCTATTATCCGCTGTAATGTGCCTTTTATCAGCTTCCGCTGATACACCAGCTGCGTCCATTTCTTGAGATAAATGACCTCAGAACAGTAGTACATCTGCTGGTCACCTCCAGACTTGACTACTGCAATGCACTCTATGTGGGGCTGCCTTTGTATGTAGTCCGGAAACTACAGTTAGTCCAGAATGCGGCAGCCAAGTTGGTCTCTGGGTCATCTCGGAGAGACCATATTACTCCTATCTTATAAAGCCCTAAACAGCTTGGGCCCTGTGTATTTACAAGAACGTCTTCTTTGCTATGAACCATACCGCCCATTGAGATCATCTGGAGAGGTTCGTCTGCAGTTGCCACTGGCTCGTCTGGTGGCTTTCAGGTGGGCTATAGGGTTAGACTGCCTTGGTCGGCCTGATGGATGATCTCCAATTGCCTATATCAGCTTCAGCTGATATACCAGATGCGTCCATTCTTGGAGATTAGTGACCTTAAAGCAGTAGTACATATGCTGGTAACCTCTAGGCTTAACTACTGTAATGCACTCTACGTGGGGCTGCCTTTGTATGTAGTTCGGACACTACAATTGGTACAAAATGCAGCAGCCAGACTGGTCTCTGGGTTTACCCGAAGGGACCATATAACACCAATTCTAAAAGAACTGCACTGACTGCCGATAGGTTTCCAAATGAAATACGAAGTGCTAGTTATTACCTATAAGGCCCTTAACGGCCTAGGTCCTGGGTATTTTTAAGAGAGTGCTTTCTCTGTTGTGAACCCTGTCACCTATTAAGATCATCTGAAGAGGTCCGACTACGGGTGCCGCAAATTCGTTTGGTGGCAACTCGGAACCGGGCCTTTTCTGTGGCTGCCCCAGGGCTTTGGAACGCGCTCCCTGCTGAAATAAGAGCATCTCCTTCTCTGTTTGCTTTTAGGAGGACCCTGAAGACATACCTGTTTTCCCAGGCCTTCAACTGAGAATGCATTTTAAAATTTTATCTATGTGTTTTTATTTATAATTTTTATCTTTTAATGAATTTTAAATGTGTTATATTGCATGTTTTAATTCTGTAAACCACCTAGAGATTTTTATATTAGGCGGTATATAAATTCAATAAACAAACAAACCATACTCAGGGACGGGCCTTCTCCACTGCTGCCACAAGGCTCTGGAACACGCTCCCTGCTGAAATAAGAGCCTCCTCATCTCTTACAACTTTTAAAAGGGCAGTCAAGACACATTTGTTCACCCAGGCTTTTAATTAGATATTGTTTTAATTGTGTTTTAATAGTTTTAATTTATTAAATTTTAATTGTTGAAATATGTTAATCTTTTTATTGGTTGTTTCTACAGTCTTGTAAACTGTCCAGAGAACTTGCGTTTTAGGCGGTATAAAAATATCCTAAATAAATGAATAAATAAATTTACCTTAAAGGGTTGTGCTGCAATTCTGTTTCCAAATTGTGTTTTGTGCACATCCCTACAAGAGAGTCCTATGTGCACAGAACTGAACCTGCACAGGTTTCATATGGACATTCTAGTGAATATTCGCAAGTCATACTTTTTTCCTGACTCCCGTCCCATCCAAGTGTGTCTGCTCAAAACTGTCTCACCAGGAGACTAAGGACAGGTTCACATATAATGCAGATCCTGTTTATAAAGCTGGCAACTGACTAGTCCATGACTGTTAGAACCCACCCCCAAAAGTGCCAAGGCAGGCACCAAGGGTTCACTTGGGGCATCAAACCAAAATGTGTAACCAAGATTTGAAGCCTGCTTGCCAAACCAAGTGCTGCGGCCACTGAGGAGCACATTATGTCTGAAACCAGGTTCTTTGCTACTTCCAACAAACCAAGATATGCAACTGTCTGCAGCACCAACCTCAGCTTCCCTCAGGCTGAGGGGCCTCAGGTTCCATGTTATGCGTGAACCCAGCCAAGAGACCAAAAATCCTTGGTTCTTACTCACAGAGATGAACAATGATTTACAGAAGGTTGTAACAATGGTCTGAATATAGACACTCTAGGAGTTGAAGACCAGCACTGCTACGCTGGCACTTTTTTCAGGCTTTGTAGTAGGTTTTCTAAAACCTCTCTGACTCAGAAGCCATCTACATTTAGGTTTGGCAGAAAATGTTTGCCAGTTTGACAACTGCACTGTAAAGGCACAAACCTAGAAGATGGCAAAAAACAACCCCCCCCAAAAAAAACCTTCAAGGCATCTGTGGATGGAACCACTATCACTTAGCCTAGAGGTTTTCATTCAGGGGTACTCTGCAGTCTCAGGTACATGGGGTATTATTATTATTATTATTATTATTACATTTATATCCCTCTCTTCTTCCAAGGAGCCCAGAGCGGTGTACTACATACTTGAGTTTCTCTTTCACAACAACCCTGTGAAGTAGGTCAGGCTGAGAGTGAAGAGACTGGCCCAGAGTCACCCAGCTAGTTTCATGGCTGAATGGGGATTTGAACTCGGGTCTCCCCGGTCCTAGTCCAGCACTCTAACCACTACACCACGCTGGCTCTGGTACACAGAACCTTCTCACTTCCCTGACTCACTTCCATGCTACACCACTGCTTCCCCCTCCAGGAGGGAGGGGAGAAGTGTCAGGCAGCATCCTCCCTCCCCCTCTTCATGCGAACTGGCTGGCTAGGTACTCGGGCTCAGTCCATTCAGCCTGACTGACAGGCTCAGCAGGGAGATCAATGCTGGCTCATGCTAAGTCAACCCTCCATCACACTGCCAAGTCAGGCTGATGGAGGGGTGGTCTGAGCCTGAGTACCTAGCCAGTCAATCATGGGGAAAGGAGGAAGGAGAGGTGGGGTCAGATCCAGGGTAAGCTGTGGAGCCATGGCCATGAGGCTCCAGAAGACAGGAGGGGGAAGGAAGCCACAGCATAAAGTTAGAGGTTTGGGGCGAGGATTTTTGCCTCATTTTGGGGCAAAAACTGGTGAACGGTATATAAATATTCATAGACAGGAGTAGGTTGTATTTTATTTTCCCCCAGCTTTGACAGGATTTGCTTCGGGTGTGTTGTGTGTCACAGTTCTTAGCTGCTTATATGGGGTACCTGAGTTGAAGGTTTGAGACAGACGGGATACTCCTGCTTTAAAAGGTTGAAAACACCCAACTTAGCTCATCCAAAGATCATTCTGGAGCATCGCTTGAATTAAATCTCAAGGGGAATCCGTTCAAAATCACTAATGAATCATTCAGTTAAAAGAACAATTACAGCACAGAATAGCTGCTCTGCTGTCATCAAGAGTACCAGCATGAAGACACTTCAGTGCACAGACTCCAGCAGAGACAGGAAGCTGCTGTCATGCCAGCCAAGTCATTATGGCCCTGTAGACCCATCTGCCATGTCCCAAGCTGACCTTTCCACAGCAAACCAGTTTCTGGGACAATGTGCTTGGAACAGTGTCTCCCATTTCCCAAACCCATTGGTGGCTACAGTCAAGCAATGGACACCCTCCAACTTTGAGGTCACACAACTTCGTTAACAGGCTGCAAACTGAAATAAGTTTCAAACTGTCCAGTTTAGAGAGTTTTCTGGCATATCATTTAATGGGTTAACATTTTTAAAGATGGGTCCCAGGAGTACTCGACACCAACTTCCATGTAAAGAGATGAACTGTGGCTTGGTCCCAAATATGTCAGCAGATCTCAGAAGTACAGAAACATCATCTCATTCTAGGCCCACAGAGATGAAGGCATCCAAGCAGAGTTACACAGAGGGGCAAACAGGAAACCTGTTAAAGACCAGTGTTCCCTCTACGGCGTGTGTGTGTGCACGCACGCACGCTCACACATTTTTTATGTCCACTCAGTTAATTTTAGATCCCACTCAAATTAAACCAGGAAGACCCCACTCTGAATGCATCTGCGCACACACTGCTTTGCACACACGACCGCCCAGAACAAAACTCATTTCGCACACAGATAAACAAAATTTGAGAGAACACTTAGAGATCCCTTTTTTCTCACCACATGGTCATTTCCACTGCACATGGTGCATAGCTGTGGCTTTTACCCCAGATTTTTGTCAATCAATGCCACTCATTGGCAGCCTTGCATATATTTTGAATGTAGCCAAGTTCTGCTTGTGCTATGTCAAGTCCTTTCCTACAGTCTATGACCAGTAAGCAAAAATACCACACACAGAGACTAAACTTCAAAACAATTCAGTTAATCACAGGAAACCTAAACACTCAACAAACCAGATTGCTCAATTAAGAATACATAGAATCTATAGTTAGTTTGCAGCACATACTACATGCTGCCCCAGGAAACAGCTACACCGGAAATAACTGCTGGTTGTTCATCCGAAAGTAAATATTATATATAAAGTTCATCAGCACACCCTGGCAGATGTAATAAAAGAGGCGTTATTAACTAACTACAGAGCTCACAATAAAAAGAACAATACGACACAATATAGCCCACAGTTTCAACTGCTGCCACACCACATGGACATGTACTCTCATGGTACGGCATTTTGTTAAACCTGCCCTCCAACAGTAGAGATGGAAAGACATTGACTGGATTAGTGATGGTTTTCTGTAGTTTTCAGAGTCATTGCTGCTTAATGCAGAGGATTTTGAAGGTGCAGAATCCACATAAGATCACAACTTGTGGATTTGCAAACCAAAAGAGGAACATTCTTTCAGATTGAAAATGAATTAGGGTCAACTTCTGATTGGTCCTCAGCAACATGAATACTTCTCTCCTAGGCAACTGGTACAAAAATCAGGGTTTTTGAGGTACCCTGTGACACAATAAAGATGCCCAAAATAAACTGAAAGATTCTCATAACATTTAGGGCGAGGGGCAGGAGAGATAAGTAGTGGATTTGAAAAACCAGAGAAACACTTACCAATGCTATCCTCCATTTCCTGTGACATATCAGGTTTCTGAGCAAGTTCTGCTAAATAAAATAGAAGAGAAAATGAGGAAAAAAACCACCCCTCAGATTGTATTACACAACTTTGTTGAACATCAGAAAATTTAGCATTCCAGCAAAGGAAAAGCATGCCCAGGTAAAAGGCCCAGGTACCTATATGATGCAACTAGGGACAAAAACAAACATTTTAGATTAACAGGGGTGCAGAACCTAAATATCCCAGTGGGTCAGAACCAACCATGACTTGATGCATGAGGGCCAAAGTCAATTTTCAGCACATTAGTCATTACATTACAATTATCATTTAAAATATTAATGAAAGCAGTTTTAGTTACTGGCCGATCCCTCCCTCCATTAAGAGTCCCACAATTTTTAACAAATGATGATGGCCAGAAAATAGGGCTTATTCCTGTCAAGTCAGTGGGGCACCTAGGGTGCATGTCAGACCAAAACTAATGCTCTCACCTCTTCCCTTCCCTCCCTAAATTGCTGTCACTTTCAGGCTGCAAAATATGTACAGCATGCTGGGATCTAAATATATCACAAAAAGCCAAAAAAGGATCCGTCATAAAATAACCAATAGATTGAAAAAGACCACAATAAGATAGAAATTGCTATATTGTGAAATATATACAATATGAATCAATTGAATATGCACAATTCAATGGTATATACCAACAATAGATGCCACAATAGATGACACAATCATATAAATGATAAAGACCACAGACTGCATATCATGAACAGAACACATGAAGTCTATAACCAAGTTGGTAGTAAAGACATCCACATACACTTAGGTGACCAGGTGAAGCTTGGTTTCGAAAAGAACTCTTTGTCAAGTGATCATGGACACAAGCCTTGTATGTTGATATAAATCAATGTTTTCACATTTTTTGATATGAATAGTCTGGTTGTTTTGTCAATTTTGGTAGAACCATTCCTGTTATAGTAAGACTGAAGCTGTAGAAAAGCTCAGTATTGTGTTGCCTCTTCTGATTGTTTCTCAAAAATGTCCTCGTATAGAGAGGTGCAAAGCGAGCATTTCTACAGCTCCATCAAGAAATGGACACAGTCCTGATTTAGCAGGCGTTTAAACAATCCTTCTGTTGCAGCACTGTGTTAGCAGCCAGCATGGCACACTTCAAATTGACCAGAATGCAATTTTTTTCCAACACTGACTTAGCTTTTAATTTCACTGTACTTGTTTACCAGGCATCCTTGTGATGAAAAAGCAGAGCAAACATTCAAAGTAGGCAGATACCTAGGTTTTGCACAGTGTTGCCTGTTTTTGAGGAACACAGGTCAGATGTTTTGTTCTGAGAAAATATGCAAACCTTTGACTTATAAAAAGTCAGCCTTCATCATTCTGTTTTAGTAAAGTCTCAAGGAGATGTACTGTTCAGATGTGGGTTTTCTAGAAAACAATTTAATTGGAAACTAGCATCTGTGCGGTAGTGCACTGAGCCTGTGGCATCCCCCATCCCCCGCAACTCCCCTGCAACTCCCCCGCTCGCGCGCCCCCGCCCTGCGCTCTGGTCATAACCATCAGTGTCAGAACCATGGTCAGACCCATAAGAGCTTTTAATCTTTACACACTCCCATGAGGCCAGTCGGGATTCCTGGATCCTTCTTCCTGGGCATCAGAGAAAGGCAGAAGGAACGGCGCAATCACAAGAAAGTAACAAGCCCATGAAAAACAAAGACGTGACTGAGCGACTCCAGGAATATCAGTTTGCAGAAATTGCATTGCAATTAGTCAGTGAGGTTTGTACCTCCTAAGAAAAGCTCTCATTGGAAAAGTAATGGGATTGAGAGCAGCAGTTTCTTATTAAATTAATTTGTAAATATTCAGCTCCTGCCCTTCTCCAAGGAGCTCAGGGCAGCACACATGCCCACACCCTCTTATTCCTGCAACAACCTCAGAGCAGCAGTTTTGTTCTTCACCATAACCTTATGAAGCAAGTTCAGCTGAGGAATCGTGATGGTCCATCATCCAATGCATTTCATCATAAAGGCTGGCTTCACACCAGGTGACCTTATGGCTGGGCTGGGCTTTAGACCCTGGTCTCCCTGCACCAAGGCCAAAACATTGGTTCCTGCAGAAAATCCATCTCAATTATTAACTTAGTATTGAAGAATCATTTAAGTCTAGCGATGTGCAAGCACGCACGCACACACGTCCCCCCCACCAACGACATCAGTTTTCAAAACTTCCTTAAATCGCAATGTGATCTGGACGTGACCTTCAGCCATCAGCTACTGTCAAAACCTCTGCAGGCTGCCACTTGTTCCAAACAAATGTACCATGAATCAGTCACATTCTTTCAGCTTCTACTTTGAAACGTTGACAGCACAAAGACTGTATTTACACAGACTTGCGCTGGAAAAAATGTTTGCTCCTTCCACAATAATCTCCATCAGAAACTTCAACACACTTGAACATAAGTTTAGTGGTTATAAATTCCCCTGCATACCCACAAAACAGGTATATAGGGCAGTTTCCAGCTTAACCGCTCAACAGTGGCAAAAAACTTCCGTTCAGGCAAATTGTATTCAAAACATAAATAGCAAAGCGCCCAACAGGGGGAGCAGTCTCGTGAAATCTAACGCCCTCTCCCCCCGAAAAAACAGCAACCTTTTTACACCGGACATACATTGTATCAATAAATCACAGTGATTAAATCCGAAACAAGTCATCAGAAATGTGAATGGCACCCTGCTGTCAGTGTAGGGAACTGTGGTGTCACAACACAGGAAGTTTGGTAGCACACTTCAGAAATACACTGTATTTCTGGTGTATTTCTGGTCTACCCTGGTTTGCATCTAATCTGGAAAGTGCCCAGGTGTACCTATCAGAGCAGTGAACTTTGTGATGTCTCAAGAGGGGACCACTCTGGCAAAAACCTTCAACATGAGAGCCATTTCCCACTGTGCTGATCTCCTCATGGTACTGTGCTTTTCTCAGAGCTGGGAGGGCTCTTTAAGAATACTAATACGGTGAATATTTATACACCACTTCTCAATAAAAGTTCCCAATATAGTTTACGTAGATATAAATAAGTAAATAAGTAAATAAAATGGCTCCCTGTCCCCAAAAGGGCTCACAACCTAAAAAAGAAACATAAGATAGACACCAGCAACAGCCACTGGAGGGATGCTGTGTTGGGGATGGATAGGGCCAGTTGCTCTCCCCCTGCTCAATAAAAAAATCGCCAATTTTAAAAGGTGCCTCTCTGCTCAGTTAGGAGGGAGTGAGGGAGAGAGGGAGGGAGGGAGGGAGAGAGAGAGAGAGAGTGCAAGCCCTACTTTAAGAGCTCCATAGGGAACTATGTAGCTACCTACACTATTGCAGCTCCTGCACATGCCTTCCAGGATGGAGCAGGGGCTCCACAGGGCTCTGTTTCCCTTAAACGAGTCCCCTGGCACTGGACAACATGAAGAGAATGGTCCCCTCCTCATAGAGCCAGAAAGACCATGCAGAGTATTCAGCTCCCACAAAGCTTCACACAGGCCCAATAAACAGCTAATCAGCGGGTTGCCCTTGGGGCTGATGGGGGCTGCAACTGGCTCCCAGGCCTTACAAGGAAGAACAATGTATCTAAGTAAAAAAAAAGGAGGCATGAACAACTGGAATAAAACAGAATTAAAGCTTGCAACTAGCAACTTGCCTCCCAATATCTGAAGCAGTCCTGGTGCTAAAATTCACACAGGCAGTCACATTAATCTGTTGCCACAAGGTCCTAGGGCTTCTCCAAAGCTAACAAAAATTATGGCACTTTTTTACAGCCTAGAGTCCACTTCATCAGATGCATAAAGTGCTCACCTACTACCACCACTACAGATATTTATATATCGCTCTTCAAAAAAAGGTTCCCAAAGCGATTTACATAGAAAAATAAACACCACATTAATAAGAGGGCCGCCTGTCCCCAAGGGGCTCACAATCTAAAAAGAAACATAAGGCAGATACCAGCAACAGCCACTGGAGGGATGCTCAGTTAGCAGGGGCTACCCTAGACACCTAAGCAGGTCTATGTATACCAAGAGCATAGAAAGGAAAAGAGAACTCCCAGTGGTGCTCTTAAAGGAAGTCATGAGCAACTATGCGCAACAGAGGTAAAGGTAAAGTGTGTTGTCGAGTCGGTGTCGACTCCTGGCGACCACAGAGCCCTGTGGTTGTCTTTGGTAGAATACAGGAGGGGTTTACCATTGCCTCCTCCCGCACAGTATGAGGTGATGCCTTTCAGCATCTTCCTATATCGCTGCTGCCCGATACAGGTGTTTTCCATAGTCTGGGAAACTTACCAGTGGGAATTCGAACCGGCAACCTATGGCTTGCTAGTCAAGTCATTTCCCCACTGTGTCATTAGGTGGCTACAGCAGAGGTAAGGAAGCGTGAATCAACCAATCAGAGGAGAAACAGAACTTTATTTGCCAGTGTAGAAAAAGCATGCGCTCCCTGGAAAGGTTTCTATTAGGTGGTCACTTTGAGAAAGAGCCAGTCTGGTGTAGTGGTTAGCGTGTTGGATTAGGACGCAAATCTTCATTCAGGCACGACACTCACTGGGTGACTTATCTCTCAGCCTCACTACCTCACAGTGTTATTGTGAGGATAAACATAACCATGTACACCACTCTGGGTTCCTCAGAGAAAAAGCAGGATATAAATGTAATTAATAAATCTTAACCTACAAATGTAAACACACCTCTGTGTTGAATCACCCTTTACTTGGTAGGAAGTCCCCGGATTTTCATGGACGTGGAGATCTACTTTGAGCTCTGTATCACAGTCAAAAGACATTTCCCCCACATTTCCAGACTCTCCTCTCACCATGACGGTAGAAGTTATGAGTACCTACTCTCAACTCTAGGATCAAACTCAACCAATGTGAAGCCATGTTTTGAAGCAACAAACCTGCAAGAGCCAAAGGCTAAGCTTTCAATCTGCTATGAACTCCTGCAAACCTCATCTTCTGAACATACTATTCAACAGGTGAGGAGACCTAGTCTTGTAGCAAGCTTGAATTGCCCCCTTTGCTAAGCAGGGTCCACCCTGGTTTGCATCTGAATGGGATACTACATATGTGAGCACTGTGAGTTATTCCCCTTAGGGGATGGGGCTGCTCTGGGAAGAGCATCTGCATGGTTGCATGCAGACGGTTCCATGTTCCCTCCCTGGCATCTCCAGGTAGGGCTTGGAGAGACTCCTGCCTGCAAACTTGGAGAAGCTGGTGTCAGTCTAGGTAGACAATACTGAGCAAGATGAACCAATGGTCTGACTCAGTAGAAGGAAGTTTCTTATGTTCCCAAGTTCCATGCTTACTGGCATCAGAACTGTGTAAACCTGCCTATCTCCCTCTCCTATCATACGAAAGTTAGTTAGCTCAGACTATTGCATCACCCCAGAAATGGAAGTTAGTCTGCCAACTCTTAAAAGAGTAAAGAGGGGGGAAATTCAACACTGGTTACATCTGCAGCATTTATTGAACTATAAAGTGGTTTAGGTCAGGGATTCTCAACGTGTTCCCTCTAACAGGGATTCCCAGATGTTATTGACTCCAACTCCCATAATCCCCAAGAAAAAGCCATTGCAGCTGGGGATTCTGGGAGTTGGAGTCAACAACATCTGGGAATCCCTGTTAGAGGGAACACTGACTTCAGCTCCCATAATCCCCAACCAAAGGTCACTGGGGCTGGGTATTATGGGAGTTGAAATCCAATAACATCTGGGGACCCAATGTTGAGAATCCCTGGTTTAGGTTACTTTCTGTGTGTTCAATAAGGAGGGAAGTGAAAACCAAAAGGGAACCCAGAACCATTGTCTAGTGCTAACAGAGGGGAATCTAGAACTGAACCAAGGGAGTCTTGGTATGCAGCATTACCTGAAGCTTCACACAGGCCCAAAAAACAATTAGTCAGGGAGCCACACTCAGGGCTAATGGGGGCTGCCCTCTGCCCCCAGGCTTTACGGAGAAGAACACTGACCTTGGATTTCTAGGTCAAGGGTGCCGTTGAGTCAGTGCCATTGTCTTTCGTAGAATACAGGAGGGGTTTACTATTGCCTCCTCCAGTGCAGTAGGAGAAGATGCCTTTCAGCATCTTCCTATATTGCTGCTGCTCGATATAGGTGTTTTCCCATAGTCCGGGAAACATACCAGCAGGGATTCGAACCACCAACCTCTGGCTTGCTAGTCATTTCCCTGCTGCCTGGCGCAGACCTGCTCCTCCGCCGCTCCATGCAGCTCCCGGCGGTGGCAGCACTCCCCCCTCAGCGGCCCTCACGCAGCCGCACACATTAGTTGGTCATTATATGGTGGTTATAATTTATACCTGTGGACTTGCAAACACATTCAAGTTGTGACTAAAAACGTCCTGAACACTGTTTGCCATCCTGTGAATATTCCTGCTGTGTGCCCTAACACAAATGAAAGAGGCAAAAAACCACTGGATAAATTGCATCCTGGCAAAGCTGTTTGAACCTGACTGACAACACTAAAGCCGTGATTGCACTATTTTTCAAGCAGGGGCCACTGGCAAAAAGATCTTCCACGTAAGAGCCGTTTCCCACTGTGCTGACCTTCGGACAGTACTGTGCTTTTCTCAGTGCCGGGAGGGCCCTTTAAGAGAGATGGAGCCCTCTCTGAAGAGCTCTGTGAGGGAAGCAGTGGGAAGGGCTGCACATCCCAGCACTCTGTGCACACCTTCCAAGATGTTGAAGGGGCTCTAGAGGGCTCCATTTCATTTAAATAAACCCCCTGGAGCTGGACAAAACACAGCACAGTGCTGTGTGAACCGCATGGTGCCAGGGGAACTGTGCAGGGTATTAAGCTGTGTTCAAAGCTTTGCACAGGCCCAATGTGTTAGTCAGGGAGCCGGGGTTCACACGGGCTGCCACTGGCAGCTTACAATGTAGGCCAGCTGCCACGGGCCTGCAATGAAGCACACTGCACCCAATCTTTCTACTGGCCTCTGCCAGTTACTTCCGCTACAAAACTGAACTCGCTTGGCTACAAAATGTTCTGCACATCAGCGCTTCTGAGGGAAATTCCCAGAGCAGCAAGCCACTAGGCTTGAAATAACCACGGCAAGATTCAGGGCCCGGAGCGCAAAACCATCTGAAAGTAACGAACGCTGCAGAGGATTTTCAACAGGACTGCAAGAGAGAATTGCAGCCAGCCCTTTACTGTTCCTTATCGGAACTAAGTACAAAACTCTGCGCGCACGCTGCAAAGCACACTGCAGCCAACGGCAGACTCCACCCTCTTGGTACGCTCTCCGCTGCCATAGAAATAATCACACAGGGAATTGTGCTGCACCATGAATCAAGATACCAAACAGGGAGGCATGCCTGACTGGGCAGCAGAGAAGAGCAGCCGTTGCCAGAGCAACCATTCTGGCAAAGTGCCCCTCGCCACCATTTGCACAAATGCTCTGCCGTGAAGAGGCTGCTTCAGTAAGGCAGAGCTGGGAGAAACTCTGTTCTTGCACACTTAAAAAAGCAATGCATGGGAGCCAGGAGGACAGTGGTGTCTGCTATTTTTTTCAGCAGGGGCCACTTGGGCGAAAAATCTTTCGTGCGAGAGCCATTTCCTACTGTGCTGACCTCCACACAGTACTGTGCTTTTCTCAGTGCTGGGAGGACCCTTTAAGAGGGACATCGTAGAAATGTGAAAAGTGCAGAAGAGGGCAACCAAGATGATCAGGGGCCCAGAGCACCTTCCTTATGAGGCAAGGCTTCAGCGTCTGGTGCTTCTGAGTTTGGAAAAGAGGTGACTACAGGGAGACATGATAGCAGTGTATAAAATTATGCATGGAACAGAGAGACATTTTTCTCCCCCCGTCTCTCTGCACTAGAAGCAGGGGTCATCAGGACCAACAAAAGGAAGAACTTTTTCACACAACGCATAATTCGTCTATGAAATTCTCTGCCACGGGATGCAGTGACAGCCACCAACTTGGCTGGCTTTATAAGGGGCTTAAGCAAATCTATGGAGCACAGGTCAAAAGGGCTACTAGGCTGATAGCCATAGGCCACCTTCAGGCTTGGAGGCACCAATGCCTCTGAATCCCAGTTGCAGGAACAGCAGCAAGAGAGAGGGCATGCCCTCAGCTCTTGCCTGTGGGTTTCCCAGAAGCAACTGGTGGGTCTCTCTGAGAAACAGGATGGTGGATTAGATGGGACTGATCCAGCAGGAGTGTTCTTTATGTTCTTAAGAGCTCTAGGAGGAACGCACTGGGAAAGGGCTAAACTTCCCAGCACCCTGTGCATACCTTCCAAGAGAGTGCAGGGGCTGAAGGGGAGCCCTTAAAGGAACATCGCCAAACATTCCTGGCATTGGGGAAGCACACCACTGCAGTGTGGGGATGGCCATCTCCACATGGCGCCGGGGGTACTGTGCAGAGAGTTCAGCTCTGGCCGAAGCTTCACACAGATTAGACAATTAGTCAGGGAGCCACACTTGGGGCCTTACAAGGAGGAACACTACTGTAGGAACTTCTGTACAATACTTGGCACAATTCTACTCTTTAAACATTACTTCCCATCATACTGTGATACATAATTTGGATTCTGAACCCCTTTGAGTCGTGATGGTTCTTTTCTATTTAACAGGGGGAGAGCAATGGTCCCTATCCGGCCCCAGCACAGAATCCCTCCAGTGGTCGCTCCTAGTGTCTACCATGGGTTTCCTTTTAGACTGTGAGCCCTTTGGGGACAGGCAAACATCTTATATTTTGTTAACAGTATACAAATGTAACAAACAAAATCCTTTGGAGGGAACAAAAGGTTCTGTGCACAGTGAGTCATCCACCCACTCTCATTACTCTCATATTTACACCCATATAGTTTAGAATTAGTTTTCCATGCGGCAAATGTCTGCCCAAGCTGCAGGAAGAGAGCTAGTCTTGTGGTAGCAAGCATAAATTGTCCCCTTTGCTAAGCAGGGTCCATCCTGGTTAGAGTTGCCATGCCCCCCAGAATTCCGGGTTTCACCCAGATTTTAACATCTCACCCTGATTGCTTAGCCCACCCAGATTCTCCTGGATTTCAGCTTTCATTAAGGTGGGGGGGGGGGCGGAGCTTGTAGAAACTGAGTTATGGAGCAAAACGTGCAGTCACTATTTTGCTCAACCGCTGGACTTGGAGTAAGAGAGGAAGGGCACAGGAGACTCAGTGGGAGGGTTTCACTTTCACAAGTACAGTAATCCCCTGACAAATGTTGCCTTGTTTGTTATCAGCAGATGATCTCTATCAGGCAGTTGAGAGGATAGCTTGCTTCTGATGTGAATCACTACCTGTCTAACAGGCTGTGTATTGTAATGTTTAAGCCTGACCTATCTAGTTTTATTACTTACAATTTTATGCATTTTTGTTTTTTTATGTCTTCTAACCTTCATATCTTTTTATGCCATCTTTTATGTCCTTTTATATCTTTTGTGCTTTTATATGACTTCTATGCCTTTTTAGGCTTTTTATGCCCTTATGCTTCTTGTGTATTTTTTATGTACTTCAATTTCTATTATCCATATGCACTACTACCATATGTAATTACCCTTATATTTTATACTGGTCTATGACCGTAATAATAAAGACTGATATTTTGTATACTAATGCAGTTCAGCAAATGTAAAAAGATGTCAAACTACATTTGGTTGTTCTTCTTGTACTTATTTGAAGTTATCCTCAAGTGTGGAGAGCTTGAGTCCACTCTCAGGGAAGGAAAATGAAGATTCTGATACAGATATCATAAACTTAGCATGAATGATGAAAAGAAAACCAGTGAAACTGAATTTCATGTTACCTGTCTCTCTTGTTTTAATCCCTTTGAAGTTGCTCTCTTTGCATCCTGAGGGCCAGAATCTTAACTTTAATTTTAGAACACAGGAACATAGGAAGCTGCCATATATCAAGTCCATTGGTCCATCTAGCTCAGTATTGTCTGCACAGACTGGCAGCAGCTTCTCCAAGGTTGCAGGTAGGAGTCTCTCTCAGCCCTATCTTGGAGATGCTGCCAGGGAGGGAACGTGGAACCTTCTGCATGCAAATGCGCTTCCCAGAGTAGCCCCATCTCCTAAGGAAAATATCTTACAGTCCTCATGCACAAATCTTAAGATGTAAGATGAATCAGGGCTCTAACCAAGCGTTATTGGCCATGTAGGCCAGGTAGCAGGATAATTTATTCTTTTTCCAGCTCCGTTTTGCCTCCAAACTATCAGGCAAAAATTGCTACTGTCCAAGAGGACAAGCACCTTTAGCGTAGATACATGGGGAGGTTGGGGCCATACCTCAGGACCACGGCACATGCTTTGCATGTATAAGGTCCAAGGTTCAAACAGTGGATCACCATTTAAAGGATCTCAGGTTGCAGGTACTGAAAGAGCTCTGCCCAAGATCCTGGAGAGCTGCTGTCAGAGAGTAGAAAGTACTGGGCCGGATGGAACATTCACCTGATTCAAGATAGGAATGGGGATATAACTCTGTGGTAGAGCATCTGCTTAGCATGTAGGTCCCAGTTTCAGTCCTTGGCATCTCCAGGCTGGGGCGGTGTGTGTGTGTGTGTGTGTGTGTGTGTGTGTGTGTGTGTGTGCGTGCTGAATCTTGCCTGAAGCCCTAGAGAGCTGCTGACAGTCAGAGTCTATCAGGCCTGTTCAACTTGGGCCCTCCCAGCTGTTTTTAGACTACAACTCCCATAATCCCCAGACACAGTGGCCATGGATTATGAGAGTTTATTTTATTTTATTTTATTTAAGTAGAGGGCCAAAGTTGAGCAGCCCTGGAGTAGACAATACTGGGATAGAAGGACCAATGGTCTGACTCAGTCAGATAGCAGCATTCTATATTCCTAAGGTAACTTTGTATGATCCAAGAATACAGTCGGCTCACACCACCAACAGCATCTCAGGAGACAATGCTTCTTCATTCATAGATTGGGAAGGGCTAAACTGGAAATCATTAGCAAACACAGGCAATTCAAACAAACATCACTGTGTAAATATGGATTTAGCAAGCAAGGTCTCAGGGGTGCCTACTGGCTGTGTATTCTAGCCAGGCTGAAGTCAAAAGTGGAACCCAAAGATCCTGAAAAAATAAACGGTATAATTTTAGAAGCATCACAACATAATTCAAATCAGAGCTTTTCTATGAAATGGCCACAGGTGCTTTTCCCAACCCCGAAGAGAAGCCTAGCCATCAATCTAGATATGTGGGTTTGCTTTCTATTTATTGGCTCTAACCTACCTTTAATAAAAACTGCTCATATACAACATACACATGTTTGAGATCACAACCTCATTCACAACAATAACTTTGGTTAACCTACTGAGACAGTTTCTACCAACACTCTATCCTGTGAAAATGAAACTTGAGGGTGTAAATCCTCAGCCGTTGTCATGCAAGGAAAATGCCATCATAAAATGTTTTAAAACTGGATACAGCTGGTTACCAAGCGGTAAACGCATGGGATTTGCTTGAGAAGCAAGAAACATGTAGGTAGAACACCACCAGACCTCTGCTGCAAGAATAGGCAAGGTTTTTATCACCACAGAGCTGTTTCTCCAGGAAGAAAGCCTTCCACATAATTGAAACTTCAAGGGCTTGCCCACAAACTAAGAGTACTGGTTCACTTTTCTTCAAGTGACACATTTGTAAATACAAAGACACATTTGTAAATAAAGATGCAATGCACCCATGTGCACATAACATGCACATGGATGTCATGAACCTTTGTCATGAACCCTGCTGCCTATTCAGGTCATCTGGGGAGTTCCAGTTATGGTTGCCACCTATTCGTCCAGTGGTGACCAGGGACCTGGCCTTCTCTGTGGTTGCCCCAGGGCTTTAGAATGTACTCCCTGTCGAAATAAGAACTTCTCCATCTCTGACTGCTTTTAAAAAGACCCTTAAGACACACCTGTTTTCTCAGGCTTTTAATTAAAATTGCACATTAAATCATTTTAATTAAAATTGCACATTAAATCGTTATTATTAAAATTGCACATTAAATCATTTTAATTAAAATTGCACATTAAATCATTTTAATTAAAATTGCACATTAAATCGCTATTATTAAAATTGCACATTAAATTGCTTCCTCTAGAAAAGACCTTGGCCCAAGACCCTGGAAAGCTGCTGTCAGTCAGAGAAGCCAGGCCTTGACAAGTGTACTTTGGGTGTAGAAGCCAACCCAAACATTTAGGAGCCAGGCTGCCCTCTGCTCCAGGGGAAGTGGGCAGACTCCATGCCTTGCTTGCTGTCCTCCATGGTCACATCTGTAGCAGGCAATGGACCAAACATGCAGGAGGAAGCATGAACAAGCAAGGTGAAAGAAGACTGGTCCCTCCACACCTGGCTCAGGCAAGCAGTGGGCCAATGTGACCAGGAGGAGGAGGGAACAACCCGCCCCTATTTTGCTCGCTCACTCCACTCAACTTCCAATATCTGTCCATCGCCTGACTCAGGAACCACACTTAAATTTCCAGCTGCCATGGCAAGCTGGTGCCTGAAATTGTCAAGCCCTGGGAGCAAGACTAGGCTAGAAAAAGCTATGCGAGAAATGAAGGCAAAGGGGCCTAGTTCTCAACCAGGAAGGGGAAAAAAGATGGAAAGAAACCCAAAAAGTGCTGAATAAGTAAATATTGTCTTTATTCTGTATAGCCCGATGTCTTTTGAGCATTGCTATTACTCAGAAGGAACTCAAAAGCATATAACATATGAATAATCAGGACTAAAACTTGCATAATTATAAAAACTACAAGCCCTTCATATACAAAGCATTAAATCATCAGTGTACAATCCTGTTGTCTAAAAATTGACAAAAAACTTTCCTTATAAAAATAGACTATTAGTAAATATCAAACCATATATTGCTAATTCTAAAAGATATTTCCAACTTAAATCAGTAATATACAACACTAACACAACCAACCATTTTAAAAGCCACCCAATGGCAAAGTTCTAAACTCACTTTTCATCCCACTGTAATCTCTGCAGTCAGCCAAAATGAGCTAGCAGCAACTTCCACAGACAGAGAGGGGCATTTTTGCAGGTCCACCTCTGGTTTTTCAGCCTCTTTCCTCCACAAAGTCCAAGACTGTGACTCTAGGAAAGCCAGGGTTTAAACTGAACTGGCCCAAGTTGCCCATCTTGTCAGGACTGAAAAAGAGGTCTATTAAGTGGCTTTTTAAAAAATATGAGTATAGTTTTATTACTTGTTGAAGTCTTTGAGAAACAGAGGACGCCAAAAACCCAAACAAAAAAATGCCTTCTCCCCACCCACCCCCTGCATGAGTCATTCACGATACCACCACCCCTACTACTGCCCTCCTACAGCAACACCCAGAAACAGCCCGTATCACAAAGCACTCCCGAATCAGCAAGTGCTGCTAATTAGCTGCTAAAAATAAACACTGGAAAAAAGCAAGTTCTTTACACAGAGGCCAGCTCTTGACTTATAGAACATTCTACCTCCCATGTGCTTTGCAACAGATTCAACAAAAGAATAGTCTACAGTTCCACACACACACAAAGTAAATCCAGAACACTGTATCACACAGCCCAGAGCTGCAAATCACACGGGCCCAGCCCAACCACTTTGAAATCTCATGGATTTTCAACTCGAGAAGTAAGCAAGTGTTCAGTCTCTCCCACTGCAGTCAACGAGGCCTCAGTGCGCTTACCTTTGGTTGGATCATAGCTTTTGTGTTTTATTTGTTATAGCTTTATTGTAGCCTTCCTCCAAGAGGCTCAGGGTAGGGATGTGCAGAAGCGGTTCAAATTGAACTGGGTTTGATTTGAACTGGCCCGGTTCAACCAGTTCAGGCTCGAACTGGACCAGTTCTCCAAAAAGTGGGGCTGGTCCGGGCCCAGTTCAGATCAAACCAGTTTGGCCCTGTTCTTCATGCTTGCAAAGGAGAATCCAGGAAGGATTCCCCTTTACAAGCAAAGGCGGGAACCCTATGGAGTTGAAAAAGGGAGGCAGGTGGGAGATCAACTTATGCACAGCAGCGGGCTGCCAACAGCTCCCCTAGGCCCCGCTGGCACTCCCCCACATCAGTGAAGGCTGACAGGGGCCCACCAGTTTGGACTTCTGGACAAGAGCAAAGGCCATTAGAGTGACCTCTGCACATGCTTAAATTTGTGTGCTGATGCAAATGGCCTCCACACATGTACAGTGGTCACTCTAATAGCCTCTGCGCTTGTGCGGAGGCTCGAATCAGGCCCTCACCTTATGCATCATGCCCACACTGATGGGGAGCGTGCTGGTAGGGCCTAGGGGAACTGCCGCTGGTCTACCACCATGGTGCATAAGGTGACCTCCTGCCCATCCACCCTTTTAAATCCCATAGTGTTCCCCCCTTTGCTTGGAAGAGAAATTACTGGATTCCTTACCAGATTCCCCTTTGCAAGCATGCAGAACTGGGTCAAAGCAGGCCAGAGCGGTTCAATCCAGTTCTAGTGTGGGACAAAACTGGCTTGTGGACTGGGAGACTCAGTTCGGGTTCAGTTGGAACTGAACTGCCCAGGATAATTCCGTGCACATCCCTACATCATTGTTCTCTTCCCCCAAGCACACCAGTTCGTAAAGGCTGCTGACCCCGGCTCTAACCACTATATCAATATTCTTCATTGTAAGCCCTGGGAGCCAGTGGCAACCACCATTAACCCTAACTGTGGATCCCTGACTGTTTATTGGGCACGTTTGAAACTTCTGCCAAAGCTGAATATTCTGGATAGTCCACCTGGCACAATGCGGAGGCTAGAGATGTGCATGGAACTGGGCGGGGGAAGTTCAAAGCGGGGGAAGTTCAAAGCAGAGGGAGGGTGCACTTACCCCCTCCCTCTGCTTTCCCCTCACCAGCACCCCTTTAGCAAAGGCTCCTTCAGGGTGGCAGCATACCTCCCTGCCACCCCATCTCTTTTCCTGGAAGTACCAGGAAATACACAGCACGTGTGCGGGTACTTCCGGGAAAGGAGGAGACAGGGAGGCAGGGAGATATGCTGCCGCCCTGAAGGAGCCTTTGCTAAAGGAGCGCCAGACGTTGGTTGACTAAAACTCCCCAGTTATGGGGGAAGGAGGAGGGAGGGGTATGTGCACTCTCCCCAACCCTTAAAGTTAGACCCACCCACCCCGCCTTCGAACTGGCCAAACAGCCGGTTATTCGAACCCATTCGGAGGCCCTTAAAAAGGGCTTCTGAATGGGTTCGTACACATCCCGAGTGGAGGCGACAGTTCCCACTGGCGCTTTCAGCTGGGCTCCTCTAAGGAAAACTGAGCCCTCTTGAGCCCCTGTTCCTTCTTGGATAGCATGCACAGAGCGCTGGGAAGTGCTTTCCGCACAGAGTTCTAAAGAGAAGACCCTCTCTTAAAAGGACCTCCCAGCACTAAGAAAAGTGCTGTACTGTGTGGAAAAGTGTCTCTCACACTGAATATTTTTCACCAAAGTGGCCCCACTTGAAAAATAGTGAAGATCCCTGCACAAAGCATTCGCTATTCTTCACAGACTTTAGAGGAGCACTGTTCTCTCTAACAGGGTTTCCCAGATGTTGTTGACTACAACTCCCTGCAATGCCTTTGGCTAGGGATTATGCGAGTTATAGTCAACAATGTCTGGGAATCCCTGTTAGAGGGAACACTGTAGAGGAGGCCTGTTTATTAGAGTACAATGTTCTGTTTTCTGCATGTCCATCCCTGCGCTGGCAAACCTTTCACACTTTTATTGTCAAGGATATCCCTCTGGCTTTGCTCAATATAAGCAACTGAGGGCTTCCTCTCAATCAATTTCCAGGTGCACACACATCAGTTTAGGAGCATAGGAAGCTGCCTTACACCCAGTCAATACGTCCATCAGTATTGTCCACAGAGACTGGCAGTGGCTTATCCAAGGTTACAGGCAGGAGTCTCTCTCAGCCCTATTTGGATTTATGCAATGCTCCTGAATAGGAATAGGGAGGGAAGACGCGACCAAGAGGTTCACGCAGATGAGACAGCAAATCTCTTCTGGAAAAGTTTGTATGGTTATGTGCAAAAAGACAAGAGTATCTCTTCTAAACAGCAATGGGACAAATTGTGGCAATGGACGTCGGATGTAACCCCGATTACCTGATGTGCCTTGAAATCTCCCACCCCCGAGTTACAGTACTACCAGCATATACTTCATAACCTTGTACAAACAACCACTTTGTATATAATTGTGCTTTGGCAACGTACTGTATGCTTTGGTAGTTTGTTGGTTCAATTAAAAAATCTTGTCCTATTTTAAAAAAAAAAAAGATCTTGTCCTATTTGGAGATGCCAGGGAAGGAACTTGGAACCTCTTCCCAGAGTGCTCACATGTTGTCTCCCAGTCAAATGCAAACTTGGGCAGGCCCTGCTTAGCACAGAGGACAATTCATGCTTGCTACCACAGGACCAGATCTATTACAACTACAAAAAATATTTATATACTGCTTTTCAACAAAGGTTTCCAAAGTGGTGTACACAGAGAGTAAATAGATAAATAAATAAAGATGGATTCCTGTCCCCAAAGGGCTCACAATCTAAAAACATAAGACACACACCAGCAACAGTCACTGGAAGTACTGTGCTGGGGGTGGAGAGGGCCAGTTACTCTCCCCCTGCTAAATAAAGAGAACTGCCACTTTAAAAAGGTACCTCTTTGCCCAGTTAGCAAAGAGATCTCCTCCCTTTCACTATGTTTCACTATGTCAGTAACAAAAGGACTGACAACACAGAGACAAGTTTACCCACCTTTCTTCTGCCAGACTCCTGTATTTTTTAAAAAAAAAAAAAACAGTGTTCTAGAGCTTAGGATGCAATAATATAAATCCGTTAGTCTTCAAAGTGCCATAGGACACTGTTACTGTTTTTGATACTACTTCCTCCAAAAGTTCCCCTGGAATTTCTCTCCGGTCAGCACTCAAAAATTGCTCTTGACTTTGTGACATTTTAGTTGGTCTTATAGTATTACTATACTGTGCCTCAAGTTAGTAATGACAAATCTCTCAACATAAGTTCAAATGAGCCCAGATCAACAGTCATGCATGACTAAGACACAGTCCTACTTAGCTCAGGAGAAATGTTTTGCCTCCTGAGATTATCAAAATAAAACGGAGAATAAAACGGAGAGCATTTTTCAAACAGCAGGCTTTACCACGAGTTTACTGCAAGTTTCAAGCTGCCCATTAAAACCAACGCAAAAAGTGGAATTTTTAACCCTGGATATAAATTGGGCTATACTCTAAATGCACAATGAAAAACCTGAGCTGTGTGTGAAGTGCTCCCCTATAGCTCACAGGGCATTCGGGGTAAATCTGGCCGATACATGAATGCACACCCTCCATTCCAGAAAAGATGAGAGCTAAAAGCCCTGTGTGAAAAACCCTGGATATGCCAGGAAATGAATGTGGGACCTTCTGCGTGCAAAGCAGACGATCTAGCATTGAGCTACAGTGCCATCTGCTATTCTTCCCTTAACTATGTAAAATTACAATGAATCTTGACATGCCATTTAAGAATCACTACAGCCCCTTTTGACTTTCAAAACACAGTGGCTGCTGCCCATTTGAAGTATTTTGCAAGTATTATTTTCATTTTCTAAAAAGCCAACTTCATTATATTTCTAGCTCTTTTAGAAGTAGATTGATCCTAAGCACCTGCAAGTAAGAGGTACTGGCAGACTTGGGGTTAGGGATGTGCACGAACTGGTTCAGAGGCCATGTTGGAGGCCTCTGAACCGGTTCGGAAATGGACCGGTCCGGACCGCGCAGCGCGCATGCGTGCTTGTATTACTGCTTCTTCCGGGCAACGACGGGGGCAGGGGCGGCAGGGAGGAATGCTGCCGCCCCGAAAACTTCAATTTAAAACACAGCGCCGGAGAGGGAAGAGCGGAGGGAGGGGTAAGTTCTACCCCCCACCCTTAAAGGTAGACCCCCCCTCAGTGCCGGACCGCGCCGCGTGGTTCCGTGCACACCACTACTCGGGGTAACCTAGAAGTGTACTGGTTTTGTAAATATCTGAAGGGAAAAATTAATTGCCGAGATATAACTCAAAGGAGCAGAATGTTCATAGACTCAGAGGGCACTTCACAGACAACCAGGTGGGTGGAGCTAATGGAACTCAGTGGAGAGGAGTGGGGAAGGAGGGCTTGAGAGAGAAAAAAAGTGGGGAAATTCTTAGCTTGAAGAATATTGCCTCAGACAGTCACAGGTGACACATGTACACCAGGGATATACTGCAACATTTTGTTGCAGGTCCATACTTCTTTTATAATTTTCTGGATGAGAAAGTAAGAAATATTAGAACAGAATAAGTGTTAGCTCACCCTTCTCTCACTTCCCATTTCTCCTCCTGATTACTTGGGGAGTGGGATTCTTACATTTGACTGGGGTCCTGAAAGAGCGAGAGAGAGCTCTTGGTAAAACTGCTTTTATTCTTTCTAACGGCTCAGCCTTTCCATTCCACAAGAGAGACAGATCGCAGTCAAGTCCAGCTCACAGCTGGCAAAGTCACAGTCCTAGGTGCTCAAAGGAGTTAAATAATTCAGTTAGAAAAAGGCAGGCAGGGAGATGGGGAAGCAGGACTTCGTTAGCGGAGATGTGAAACAGTCCAGCAGCGAGATGGACACAAAAGCAGAAGAGGCTCATCAATCAACCGCAACAATATGTTACATGAACACTATGCTTGCAAGGGCACCATGTTACAGCAAACATATTGCAGTAAAGACAAAAGTTAATGTCAAATGGTGGGGGGAGCTAAGGGGTCAATAAGTGACCCCATTTTTAGAAATTTGGCATACTCATCTCCCAGCTCAGCACTCTAAAAATGAGGACACATCCCTAAGTAGAGAGAAACAATAACCTAATCTTAGATACCCATGCCTGCAAGGCATAGATCCTTCATCCTGAGGTAAGAATAGCAACTTCAAAATTGTGGATTGGGATCTCTTAATTAGGTCTAGGTGGAGATCAAGACAGCAGAATAGGCTTAAGGATTTGGACATTCTGGATTGGGGTCTACACTGAAGAACCAGACAAAAGCCAGCATGGTATAGTAGTTAAGAGTGTTGACCTAGGACTGGGTAGACTCGCATTCAAATCCCTGTTCAGCCATGGAATTCACTGGATGACCATGGGCCAGTCACTTCTCTGTCAGCATAACAGGGTTGTTTGGAGGATAAATATAACCTCTGGGCTCCTTAGTGGAAAAGCAAGATATATATGTAAACGTACATACATACAAAAACATTTAATGGGGGAATCACCTTAACAAAGCTTAAGAACTGTGTGAAATAAAACTATAATTTCATTTAGAATAGTCATGTGCACTTTTGAATGTTTGAGGTAGCTAGCAAACATTCAAGGATGAAGGCAATCTCTCTTTCCGTGGCATAAGAAGATCAGAAGAGTCCAGAATCAGACAGACAGCCTGTCCCATAAACAGTCCCTTCTTCTCACCCCTCCATCATTCACATACGGGTTACAACAATCATGCTCAAGGGTAGTTGGGGGGAAAAACAAACAAGACAGCAGCTTCCCTGCCCCCCACCCAACTACAAAACAGAATTTTTGGGGTTTTTTTTTTTAGAAAACAGCAGATCAAACAGCTACCTCCCAGCTCTCAGCACTCAATGCACAGCATGAAATTCAGCTGGGTGCTCATCATCAATTTACTGCTGAGTTTTCCTCTTGCACAAGGACACACACATCACACACAAACACACACACACTCCTTTTAAATGTAAATCCAGAACACAACTCTTGCTTGCTTTAAACTAGGGGGTCCCAAGTTTATCTTTAACAAGTGTACCCCTTCCATCACAAACCTTCAGCTCAGATACCCCATAGAGAGAGAGTGTGTGTGTGCACACGCGCTCACATACAAATTTAAATGCTACAGTTATGAGACAGGCTACTCCAGCCACTGTCTTGTTTTTGTATTTGTTTTTTAATATCCTGCTTTTCCTCCAAGGAGCTCAGATAATTTATATCCAGACTAAGTGGCCCCACTGAGATAAACCTTTTGGAAGCACTGAAGAATATGCCACTCACGAAAAGGAGGCAAAGTTGGGGTTGGGGTGAGAAATAATACTTGAGTAGGGAAGCCAACTTCGACTGAAGCTATGGCTGAGATCTCTCTCTCACACACAAACACAATAATCTTCGCAGTATCAAGCCATTAGGCTCTCCAGGACTGCTTTCAACAGTCACCTGCAGATTGAGGCAGACTCCTGGATGGCTGGCAGGGGACACTATCCCCGAGACAGAGAGCAAAGCTAGGGTAGGAGATGCCGAGAGGGGAGAAGGGACCTGAAAGGGGATGGATGAGTTCAGGAGAGCTGCTTTGGAGCTATGAGAAAGAGCTGGTGGGAAAGCGCCTGAAAGTGACTAAGGGGTGGAAATCGGGGCGGGGGGGGGCTGAAGAAAAGAGCAAGTGGCGGAATGGAAAGAAAGAAAGAAAGAAAGAAAGAAAGAAAGAAAGAAAGAAAGAAAGAAAGACCAATGTGCACGCAAGAGAGAGAGACATAGACAGAAGGAAGACCAGAGAGAGAGAGAGAGAGACTCTCCTCCCGAGTTGAAGTGGGAAGCTGGGGAGTGGGTCCTCCTGACACAGAAACTGGGGCGGGGAACGGGGAGGTTAGTGCGAGGTTAACTGTCTGCCGAGTAAACTTGCTCTTCCCTCCCGCCCTTCCACGGTGCGTGGGGAGGCGACGGAATCCCCGGGGCGCACCTGGGGCCACTGAGGGCGACCACCACCCGCGGCTCTCCTCACCTGGCTGCCTCCTAGCCGGCCCGACCAGCCGCCCGCCCCTCGCCGCCGCCTCCGGTTCCTGAGAGTCCCTCTGGGGCTGAAGGTCCCCGCCGTCGCCACCGCCGGAAGCCTTGTTCCTGGGAGGGGGGGAGGCGCGCGGCATGACGGGACTTGTAGTCCACGGGGAGGGCACGCCCCCGGGGGGGACCAGGGACGGGGGACAGGGGTGGTCACGAAAGGCGAGTTGAGAGGCTGGGGTGGCTGGTCCTCTGTCTGGGTAGCTGCCTGCACGTCAGGGATACCTGGGTTGGAGGGATACTTTTTTCCTAAGCAATGTTTATTTTGCGCTCACGTTAATTCTAAAGGGGGTAGAGAACGGGATCTGCTGAGAATTTGAGTGCAAAATGAAAATTACATTATTCACTCATAATTATTCACTCCATAATTAATATAGAGATGAAACAACCAAGAGACGAATGCGTTTATTATGTGGCATCCACTTTGGCGGGAGTCTGATTAACTAGCCGGCAAAAGTTATGCCACAGGAACTGTGTCCGTTCACAAGGTAGCATAGGGCTTGTGGTTGGTTTTGCTACACATGAGCCCTTTTCCTGGAATTTATTATTATTAATTAGTTGAGATCTCGCCTCCCCACAGTACTTTTTGTGGTGGTTTTGAAACAAACAAACAAAATGATTTTTTTTAAAAGGGAAAAAGATCATCTTGTTTGCCACAACAGCCTTCCCATCTTTTTAGAATGCCTCCTTAAACTGACAGCTGAATTAGCATAAAAGATAATTTAACCAAAGTTGTTAATTACAGGAACTCGGCTAATTAATATTTGCATAAATACTAGATCCAAGTGGCATCTCCCTCTCTTTGAGGCTATTGCAAAGCTGATATTCAGGACAAGCTTTAAACTGCACACTCATTTCCTTGAAGTGCAAGCTCCAAGAATAACCTGAAGAAAGTCCCACCTAGGTTGAGTTTGGAGAATCACAGTTGCTTAATCCAAGACTGGAATTTATTTTTACAAATGAACTTTCTCCTACTGCTTAGGAATAATTGCCAACTGCAAATCTTAAAAATGTATGACTCAGGTGTCAGCAACGTCCACAGGACTGCTTTTTTATTTGACTTCTGAGGTTTTGCCTTAGGGAGTAACATTCTATCTATTTAAAAAAAAAAAAGACTAAAGGGTAAGAAATGTTGGCTGAGCTTATCAGCCAGACAAAATATTTTACTCAAATTATGTTGACACATTACTCATCAGGACTTTTTTCACCCATCAGACATCATTTTTCACTAGTCACAGACTAGTAGACTAGCAGATTTCTGTAGCCCTGATGATTACTAAACAGTACTCTAAAAGCACAATCGATTCAAATACCTCGGACAGGGGTGTAGCAACGTTGGAGTGGGCCCAGAGACAAGATTTTAAAATGCACCCCCACACACACATCGAAGCTCAGCTCACTCACATCAGTTTCGGAGGATGAATACAATGGAAGGAAGCCCGGGCGGGTGCGTGGCTGGGGGAGTCAGTCATGTGACTTGCCTCTGGCGGGGGCAAGACAGTGGGCCCCCAGTCTGGTCAAACAGACTGCAACGGACTGGACATAAATTAGATATTCAGACCAGAAAGACTACAAAGCCTGTTGGTGAGCATGTTAACCTCACTGGATGTGAAGTCGTAGACCTCAGGGTGGCTCTACTTAAAAATATATGTTCAAGGGGATGTTTGGAACATGTCTGGAACATAAACTAGCAGAAGAACTTGTAGTAAACTCTGATTGTGTCAACAGGAACATAGGAGGATGCCATATACCATTGGCCCATCTAGATCACTATAGTCTTTACAGACTGGCAGCGGCTTCTCTAAGGCTGCAGGCAGGAGTCTCTCTCAACCCTATCTTGGAGATGCCAGGGAGGGAACTTGGAACCTTCTCTGTGCAAGCATGCAGGTGCTCTTCCCAGAGCGGCTCCATCCCCTAAGGGTTATCTCTGACAGTGCTCATACAGTAGTCTCCCATTCAAATACAACCAGAGTGAATCCTGCTTAGCAAAGGGGACAATTCCTGCTTGCTACTAGCAGGAAAATGGCTTGACTAGCAAGCAAGAGGTTGCCGGTTCGAATCCCTGCTGGTATTTAAAGACAACCACAGGGCTCTGCGGTCACCAGGAGTCGACACTGACTCAACAACTGCACCCTTTACCTTACCACAAGACCAGCTCTCCTCTCTCTATTATCTATTTGAATAGAGATGATGGATTTTATGCACACTGCAGGGACACAATTTTGTCCTGAGGGAGGATGAAAACCTCTCCTCACCCAGCTACTGCTTCCCACATGATCACTTCCTCCCCCTCTGACCTTGTGGGAGCATTCTCAGCTCCTGATTAAGGGTTGGCAGTTTCTCATACTTTAATCCTGGCTGTGTGAACTGCCCTGGTGCATAGCAAAATTCTTGCTCCCCTGATCATGTTCTTTATGACCCCTTTGCTCCCCCAGACTAGTTGTTCTAGAATCGCTCCTGTCT
The DNA here is from genome assembly GCF_027244095.1 of Hemicordylus capensis. NCBI lineage: Eukaryota > Metazoa > Chordata > Lepidosauria > Squamata > Cordylidae > Hemicordylus > Hemicordylus capensis. The sequence goes on from NC_069663.1 coordinate 13,328,172, forward strand.
GCAAAGTACTGTAGGTATGCCACCCCTAACAGAGTTCCCTCTAACAGGAATTCCGAGATATTGTTGACTACAACTCCCAGATTATGGGAGTTATAGTCAGCAACATCTGAGAATCCCTCTTAGAGGGAACACTGAACATTCAGCTATGTAACAGTAAATGTATACGTATTCAGTGGCTATCTCCACAATTTCCTCTTTTCCACATTTTAGCTCGCCACACCTTCCATTTCAGAACAACCCAATCACACAGTCTGTTTTCTGTCATCATTAACATGCTGCCATCTTTCCTAACTGTGTAAATCTAAGAGTCAAATGAACAAAGGTGCACTATGAAAGCTCTGAACATTCAGGAGCTTTCCCTCCAAGACAAAGTCAATCAGTAACCTGCTGCCATTGGCAAAACTAGGAGTCAGGCAAAGCATTTGACCTTGCTCATGCAGAAATGAAGGCCATAGATTTGCACAACAGCAGGCTGTGTGGAGAGGCATATGCAAAAACGCTGGAAGATAGCTTTGGCAAACAGTGCCTATGCAGAAAAAGAATAGCCCAGAAAGGCAAAAAGTCAACAAAGTCTGTGGTGCCTTAGAAATCATGGGTTTGTAATGGTTGGATATTTTATTTACAGGCTTTTTAGATTAACTTTTGATTAGGGGTCTTATTACCACGACTGGACAAGATCTGTGGTCCCTCCTACCTCCGTCCTGTTAACAACAGGAGTGTTATCTGTCCAGTTAATGCAATATTTTCTGATGAAATAAATAAGATACGACGGCTGTCCTCTCACACAGCCTAACCCAGGCTAGGGAAGCGCAGCCTGGGTTAGGCTGCACGTGTGAACCTCCGGGATTGGGCCTGATCCTGGTGGGGCAGTGCTGCCTAGCCCAGCTTTGTCGCCTGGCTTTTATTTATTTATTTTACTTCTCATATAAATAAATAAATTTTAGCCGAAGTTAAGGGAGCAAGCGCTTCCTTAACCCAGGCATCCTGTTTGGGTGGGAGTTTGGGCTGCTTCCAGCCCAGCTGCACACAGAGATAGGTGCTCTCCCGGGGGAATCCCCCAATGCACTGCGTTTGGGGCACGGTGCATTGTGGGACACCTGAGGGCCGGGATGCATCATCCTGGCCTCCAGAGCTGCGCACTGCTCTGCAAAGCGCTACTCATCTGCTCATCAGTCTGCACTCCCAGCAACATATGTGTGATCATCTCAGGGGAAGGTAAGATTTGCGCAGCCTTCCCCCTGCAGCTTGCTTCCCCACCTGCCTGGTCATGTATATAGCCCTATAATCTGGACTCTCTGACATTTTAATTACAATGATGGGTTGCCCTTTATTGGTTTGGTGGTGTAGCCACCATTGCATGAGGGTGTGCCATGCACCCTGGCCATGGGTGCCCACAGGTGCCGGGGGGGGCTCACGCTTGCTGCCTCCCAAACCCCTAGGGTGCTTGCCCCCACCTTTTCAGCCCCCCACTGGCACGGCGCTCTCCACTTGACAAAGATATGGCTGCATTCACACAATCACAGAGATGCTGGTTAAAGAGTTAACCAGAATAGCTAGGCCTGCAGAGCTGATTGTGAGAACCCAGAATTCCCAGGCAATCCTGGTCAAACCACTGTGATTAACTTGTATAGAATCCCATGACAGCGAACCATGATGGATAACCAAGATACATAACCAGCACGCTTTCTGCTTTGGAATGAGTGCTCCTGAATCTTGCTTCCATTACATATTTTCTATATTAAAATTTGTAAATAAGCAGATATGTACAAAGCTACTGCTGTGATAAGAGAAGCTTGATTCCAGGGAATGTTCTCTTCAATATACAAGAGCTTCCTCAAGATCTGGATCTAGGTATGGCTCGCACACTAACCTTACGTGCTCCCCCTCCACCGCCACATTTGATTTCCAAGAAGGCATTAAGGGCCTCTTCAGGCTGGATTGCAAAACAAGTTGAGGGACTGCGTGGGTTGGGCAGTTATCCAGACAGCAACAGTCTGTCTCAGTAGGGCAGGCTTGCACAACATAAGGCCCAGGGGCCGGATTCTGCCCTCAGAAACTATTTTACTGGCCCGCAGATATCCCGCAGCAACACAGGAGCAGGAAACTGCCTTATAGCACCATCTTATGCATGTCTTCTCAGAAATATGTTCCTTGGGGAACCCAGTGAGGCTTACTCCCATGTAAGCATACCTAGGATTGCAGCCTGATAGCAATGACAATTTAGAGAGAGGAGAGGGTATGGCATTTGTTTGGAGCTGGCATGCACTCCAGGGGCCCACTGATTGAGCAGGGACAGGATCTATTTTCTGGCCACTATTCTTGGTTAAAACTAAGTCCATTGATAGGGGGAACAGATCCACAAGTAATGAATAATCTTTGTTAATTTTAATGTAATAACGTGCTAAAAATTGACCTCAGCCCCTGCACGCCTAGCTGTGGATAGTTCCGGCCCACTAGGGCATTTGAGTTGTGCATCCCTGCAGCCGGGAAACCTGCTTCACATTTTGAGTACCACTGGAATAAGCAGCCTTTCCATTTACACAGAAATCTGCATCAGACCTCTTGAGTTCTTTGTGACCGGAATGTGTGCATACTACATGAACAGAGATTTACAAAACCAGCAAAAGCCTTTAAGTACGGTTGCCTACACTTCAGGAGTGGCCTGGAATCTCCAGGGATCAGTATCAATCTCCAGGTGACTATAAAAAGCAAACTTGGAAGTTTTCGTGAGGTTTGATATTGTTAAATATATTCGACAAAATATTGGGGGAGGAAATATTGGGGAAGTAATTCCTGGAGGAATCTCCAGGAATAGTTTGAGGCAGAATTGGCAACGTTACCTTGAAGATGTAAATAATAAAACTACTATATATTCTGAAGAGTGTGTTTGTGAGTGTGTTTGTGCAAAATAAAGTCATACTTCCCGGTTACCTTCAGATACCAAGTTCTGTATGGCATTTCCCACCCAGGACTTTTTGCTCCCATCTCCTCCAGATTGGAGGGTGTGTGTTCCCATATTGGCCAGATTTACCTTGAAGTCCTTGTGAGCTATCAGGGAGCACTTCACACATGATTCGGGTTTTTCATTGAGCATTAGAGTGTAGCCCGATTTATATCCAGAATGGAAAAAATTACTTTTTGCATCTTTCGGGGGAGGGCAATTTTGAATTCACAGTAAAGTCTCACAATAAACTCATGGTAAAGCCTGCTGTGTGGGAAACGCCCATAAGCAATCCTACCTCTGAAATTCACTGAATGCATCATTTTTACACTGGAACATAAGAACAGCCCTGCTATATCATGTCCAAGGCCTATCTAGTCCAGTATTCTGTTTCCCACTGAGAAGCCCACAGGCAAGAGGTGAGGGCATGCCCATTCTCCTGCTGTTGCTCCCCTGCAACTGGTATTCAGAAGCATCTTACCTGTGAGCCTGGAGGTGGCCTATAGTCATCAGACTAGTAGCTACTAATAGACGTGTCCTCCATGAATTTGTCTAAGATCTGTAAAGCCATCCATGTTAAGGGCCATCACCACATCCCATTGCAGATAATTATATAGATTAATTATGCATTGTGTAAATTTAGTACTTCCTAAATTTCCTAGCAATCAGTTTCATGGGGTGACCCCTGGTTCTAGAGTTGTGAGAGAGGAATAAAATAATTCTTTCTATCCACTCCATGCATAATTATATAAAGCTCTATCATGTCTCCCTGTAGTCACCTCTTCTCCACACTAAAAAGCCCCAGATGCCGAAGGCTTGCCCGATAAGGGAGGTGCTCCAGGCCCCTGATCATCTTGGTTGCCCTCTTAGTTGACCTCAAAATATGCTGGGTGAAAGATTTAAATAATCATTTTTATTTTTCATCAGAAAAAAGTTGTGACTATTATGACTAGAGTTCCTAAGAAATATTTGCTAAAAATTAAAACCTCCTAGTCAATGTTCATCTTATTGCAAAGAAAATTTACTGAGTTAAAAATAAAAATAAAAATTAAAATTAGTTACCGAAAGAGTCACAAAAGCTTCATTTGATAGAAATTACTTTTTTCAGCTTTCATATTTGTTTTAAATTCCTATAAGTGTAATCGACACAACAGTACTTTGCCCCAGTCAGCAATGGGCCCCACCTGCTAAATTCATATAATTTGCAGCAACAGAGTTCCGGCAGCATCCACACGATGGCTCTGGTGAGTCAGGAAACCGTAATAGATCCTGGTACTGGATTACCAAATAGGGAGCAGAGCATTTAGTTCATAGATAGTTTACTGGCATAAGTAAGTAAAGTGTGCTGTCAAGATGATTTTGACTCCTGGTGCCCAGAGCCCTGTGGTTGTCTTTGGCAGAATACAGGAGGGGTTTACCATTGCCTCCTCCCTCACAGTATGAGATGATGCCTTTCAGCATCTTCCTATATCGCTGCTGCCCAATATAGGTATAGCAGCAGGGATTCAAACCAGCAACCTTCTTCCTGTTAGTCAAGCATTCCCCTGCTGCACCATTAGGTGGCATAACAACCATACAAATGCTGACAAAGGCAGGATGCAAATGTATGGGACGAGTGAGACATGCAGAGGAATGGGTTGCCAATCAGACCACTCAGAAGGAGACAGACTTTGTGTCTCTGGGTCCAGAAATCTCTGCTTCTGTCATCCAGCTAGTCTGTGTGATGGCAAGAGAACCATCCCTTTCACTCTCCAGCAATCACAAGCAGTTTCTCGTAATATTCAGTTGTGCTGTGTGTCTCAGAAGTTGTGGAACTGCTAGGCATTAGGAAGCTGCCTTGTTCTGAGTGAGACCCTTGGTCCATCTAGCTCAGTATTGTCTATGCTGATTGGCAGCCGCTCTCCAAGGATTCAGGCAGGAGTCTTTTCCAGCCATACCTGGAGATGCTGGCAGGGATTGAACCTGGGAGTTTCTGCACGCAAAGCAGAAGCTCTCTACACTGAGCTACGGCCCCATCTCTAGTCATAGGAATATAGAAAGCTGCCTTGTACTACTGAGTCAGGGCCATGTCCCTCTAGCTAGCTCAGTCTTGTCTGCACTGGCTGGCAGCAGCTCTCCATGGTCCCAACAGGAGTCTTTCCCAGCCCTTCCTGGAGATACCAGAGATGGAACCTGGGACCCTCTGCATGCAAAGCAGATGTTCTACAATTGAGCTATCGCCCCACCCCCAGTTACTGCACTACGTGCGTGGTCCCCAATGTGTGTGTTTATTTTATTTCAATATATCTATATCCTGCTTTTTCTCCAAGGTGCCCAGAGCGATGTACATGGTTATGTTTAGCCTCATAACAACCCTGTGCGGTAGGTAAGGCTGAGAGATAAGTGACTGAGCCAGCATCACCCAGTGAGTTTCATGTCTGAATGGGAATTTGAACTCAGGTCTTCCCAATCCTAGTCCAGCATTCTTACCTCTACACCACATTGGCTCCCGATTCAATCTTTGGCACCTCCAAGTATAAAGAATGCACAGTTCCCTGGCAAAGCATATGCTTTTCATGTAGAAGGTCTTGGGTTCAATCACCAATTTAAAATGTCCCATTCTTGGATTGTGGGATTTGATATTGTGGACATATTGCGGATACTGTAGGGTACACAATACTGGGCTAGACAGATCAAAGGCCTGGCATAGCATAGGATAACTCCATATATACAGGGCCGGATTAGGGCAGTGGCCACAGTGGCACCAGCCAAGGGCACAGAGGTTTAGGGGCACTGTCAGTCTCTAGCCCCCCCACCCCCCAGCCCTGAGTCCTCACCTGGGTAGGAAGGCAGGTCCTCCCCAGCTCCCATCGGGAGTGCACGTGGCCAGCAAAAGTGGAGAGGCTGGCTAGCTAACGGATTGGGTGCCCACTCCTGCTCTCTGCAGCCACGGCAGGTGATGGGCCTGTGACTGTGCTCAGACGGGTGGGTGTTGAGCTCAATTGTCACTTTTGGGCATTTCAATGGTCAATGGCCACTTTGGGCACTCCGCTGGGCGTTGTGACACACCTTGCTGCCGGCCCATGTGCGCCATTCCACAACTGGCACTGGTGGAACCTCCATGTCTCTTTCATCTACTCTATCATGATGGGGCTCTGGGCTATCATGGGGTGAGCTGAGCATTGAGGGAGAGGGCCTCTGAGCATGCACAGAATGCCTGGAGGAGGGAGCACTGGCAGTGGCTGCCATGATGCAGGAGAGATGAAGGAGCCCCCCTTGAGAGCCTCAGGGCCGAAAGGGGGAGAAAGGCCGGGGGGCCAGCTCTGAGGCTACAGACACTTAGCTCCCGCCTCTTTCCAAGGTGGAGAGGAGCTTAGGAAGCCGCCTTTTACCAAGTCAGACCCTTGGTTTATCTAGCTAAGTGTTGTCAACAATGACTGAGTATATTAAGGCGGGGGGCAGAGCAAAATTGGCCAAGAGTGCCACAACCCCTCAAGAGCTGGCACTGCAGCAGGGAATATTGTGTAGACAGACTTCCTCAGTTTGGCATATACAGTAGGTACTCTGGAGAGCTGGCAAGACTCTACTGTAACTTGGCAATATATATTGGCAACGTAGCCTATTATGGATCAGCTTGTTGTGCCCAAGTGGTTCTTTGCCTGGTGTGCCCAAAAGCCAGATAAAACACGACCAGAATGGAGAGCGTTCAAAGCTTTATTCTGTGCAGAATAATGGCTGGAGGAGATCCTTCTCCAAGCATCAGCCCTGAGCTTCGTTCTCAGGGTTATATTTATACATAGTCTAAAGGCTGCTTTCATGACCATAGGATCAGCCATTTATTACACAAAAAGTTACAAATTAACACTAATCCGCAGAAGCTGTTACTCTTGTTCATTCTCACATATCCTCTCTATCTCTTACTTCCTCCTAAGTTGTTGAGACAATAGGTTTTGCAACTTGCTTTCTTATAAACTGACACGTACTCATGTTGGGAGTGGGAGCGAGTTAACTATTAGTCAAGTAGATTTACAAGATGGCGTTGATTATGCTAAGCAGTGTCCATCAAGCTTAAGCAAAATTAAGAAAGCTGTCAATCCATTTAAAAAACAAAACAAAACAAGAGGTAGACTCTATGCCAGAGGGAAACTGAGAACAGCCAAGTCATGGGAACAACCAAGAAATAGCAGTTTCTTAAGTTCAAGGCATTTTGATGGAGGATTGTTCTACAAAGAGGGACTTTTTTCCGATCTGCAGTCCCTAGACTGGAAGTAGAAAGCCATGTCAAACTGGTTCTTACAGAAAGATGGTCAAGCACCAATATCAGGCAAAGCTGTGACAGGAGAGATTCTTTAGTCACCATTAGCTTTTTGCAAAGATGGCCAAAGGGCAGACAATTGTGGCCCACAACTAGTTCCCACCACTCATAGCAGTTCTTAAATGCCCCTTACTCTGACAATCTGGCTAGACAACCTGAAGGCAGAAGTGTCTCAGCTGCCTCTGAGCTCAGATCAGAGACATTGTTAGGTACTCAAATGATCCAGGCCACAAGCCCACACACCCCTTTTGATAATTAAACTCAATCATGCCTCCCGCCAAGAATAATTACATCTGACTCCTCCCTCAAAGGTCAACAGAACAGAGAAGTGCTATATTAGGGGGTAAAGTGTCTGTTTCGCCTCCAGCACAGCACCCTTTAGGGAGATGTTCAGAGGCTACCTCCAGGCTCAGAGGCAGGATGCCACCAAATACCAGCTATAGCTTCTTAGAACATGCCCTGCTGGACCAGCCCAAGGCTCAGCTAGTTCAGCATCCTGTTTCACACAGTGCAGGGGCGTATCTAGTATGGGGCAGGCAGGGCTTGTGCCCTGGGCGCCACTTGAAGGGGGGTGCCATTTTTAAAAATTTAAAAAAATGGCCACCAAAACCCAAATGGCCACTGTGCATGCTCAAATGGCCTCTGTGAGGCCCTAGGCCATGCCAGGCCTCGCAGAGGCCATCTGAGCATGCACGGTGGCCATTTTGTTTTCAGCGGCCATTTAAAAAATATATTTTTTAAAAAATGGCCGCTGCACATGCTCAAATGGTCCCTGTGAGTCCCTAGAGGCCAGTGGGGGAGGGGGAACCTTTGCAGACCCCCCACAGCCTTTAGGAAGCCCCCCGAAGGGGCTGGAGATAAAAAATAATTTTAAATTTAATATAATATGTCACTGTACACATATTCAGTTTGGAACTATGTACAGAGAATCAGGGCTTGTGAATACTGAGTTGAAGCTTATGAGCTAGGATTGTATTCATTTGCTCTTACTTTGCTTCTTGTGATAAGTGAGTTAAATGTGATGTCTTAATCATATGGCTATTAATGGTGAGTTTGTCTTTGAATCAGTGTGAAATCCTTAGTATTAAGCCCCACTGGGAGTTTCTTGCTCTCTTTTTCTCATTTTAACTGTCTTTCTGAAATACTAGAATATATTCCAAGCAGTGACACAGTTTACTCTGCATATCCTTTAATTATTTTCAGAGTATCTGGGGAAAGTCAAATTCTCCATTTATTTTTAAAACTGATGTAATAGTGATACTATAGTAGAGAATTAGACAGGCACTTCTGTTTAGTTTTCCAACTACACCTCCACATAGTATTTGGGTATTTCATGAGCCCCAACATACTGAAATTTGTAGTTTTCCAGCATTTTTGGGTCTGGCTACATCCACTGCTAAATAGTTTTTGAAATATTAAAAGATTAATGAGCTTGACTTGTATTTTCCAGCTGATATTATGGTAAAGTTATCTGAAAGTTGGGTGTCAGGTGTTTGGACAGGGGACACAATTCCAGTGCTTGCCCTAGGCGCTATTTTCCCTAGATACGCCTCTGTAGACTGGCAGCAGCGTCTCCAAGGCTGCAGGCAAGAATCTCTCTCAGTCCTCTCTTGGAGATGCCAGGGAGGGAACTTACAATCTTCTGCATGCAAGCCTGCAGGTGCTCTTTCCAGCCCCAACCCCTGAGCGGAATATCTTGCAGTGTTCACACATGTAGTCTCCCATTGATATGCAACCTGGGCAGACCCTGCTTAGCAAAGGGGACAAGTCATGCTTGCTACCCCAAGACCAACTTCATTACATAGCCCAATATCCAAATACCAGCTAACTGTTAGGAAAGGATTTTTTTATTTTTGTGTGTGTGAGACAGATTCATTCAAGTGATCACCACCCACTTAGCTCTAATTACATGAGTGCTTATAATTAGCATCAGCACAAAGGAAACTATTTAGCAGAACCACCAGGGTTGTTCTGGAAGGTTGGAGCTCAGAGAGGATGAGTCTTCTCTGCCAATTACATAACATCAGTGAAAGAGCAGCATACTTCTTCTGTGAAGAACAAAGGATACTGTAGGCATATTTTAGGTCCCGAGGAAATGTGACATTCTGTTCCTATGAAATAACTAAGCAAGCACTAGCCAAGCTGTGTGCTGCGGAATCATCCTAGATCAGCACGGATGAGCAATGTCACGAACGTGTCACGAACGTGCCTCTCAGCCACACCTGGTGTTTGGATGATGGCACCTTAGACAGGATATTTGACTCATCTTGTAACAACAGCCAAAAAGAAAAGATGCAAGTGCTTCCATGGTCCTTAGAGCAATAATAATACATATCACTTCGTAAGCTTGTCCATGTGATTATAATTTGGGAAGGACTCATTTCAGTGGAGCAATGTGGTGGCAAAATAACATTATTGGGGAGCAAGGATTTTGGAATAAAGGAGGGCCTTGTTATCCACGGTCAGGTAAAAGACACCCAACGTTGGCATACATGGGGGTGGGGAGAGAGAAAAGACATTGACGTGTATCTGCAGGTTGGGGGTGGCCACGGAGGTCATTTCTGGCCACCATTTTGTGTTTTGGAGCCTCAAAATGACTCCATTAAAAAAAGAGGAAAAAATGTATTTTTTTGGCTGACTTGGAGCACAGTACAACTCAGGGGTAGCCGCAAAGCATGGTAGGAACCCCCCCCCCCATTTCCCCCCCAAAATGTGGCCAGTTTTCGGCAAATTTCAGTGATTTTCCTGAAGACCAGGAATCTAACCCCCACAATCCCATAGCCCCTAATGACTCAATATTCTTGGTTTCTGGGAACGGAAACCCCACAAATATCAAGGCCCTCCTGTAACAAGGAGATTCATGTTAGTTTATTTACCTTATTAATGGAGCTAGCCTGACATTTTCAAACATTTGGGGGAAACGGGCCAGATTCCTCTTGGAAAATGGTAGGTTGGTTCACACAATCTCAATAAGGATAGGACAAGCGTCCCACCCAAGTTTGGAAGCTGTGTGTGGTGTTTTTGGTTAATCCATTCCTTGATTCAGACCAGCTTTTGAATGGGGCTTTAGTTACTTGTATTCCAGTCCTGGAGTAGAGGCAGAGATAACAAACAGCCAGCAGCAAGAGCACTGAAAAGTCTGCATTTCCCTCTCTGTACATATCATCTGTTTCATTAAACTATTAATATGCCTGAATCCACTCCACTGCCTTGTCCTTAAATACCACAACTCTTTCCCTTGGATCCTGCACTGTGCACACTCCCATTTTGTGATTGTGCATGAGGGGGAAAGCAAGGTTGGAGGGGGAGGCAGTGACCTCCTGGGAGCTGGTCTAACAGCACTGCTCTACCTCTCGGACCCAGCAGTTTACCAAGGTAGGAGGAATTGCCACCTGATATAATTCCTTTCTCCCAGATGATCCTTCCCCCACCGTGACCTTGCTTCCCCCCCTCACAGAACAGGAGCACACAGCTCCCAAATTAGTACAATAGCTAGCCTAATTAGAATTGTATAAATTGCCTTAGTATTTGTCTCTGTGGTGTTTCCTCTGCACAAGCCTCACAAACCCTGGGCATACAGGGGGTTCTGAGCACCCTGTTCCTCCTCCATCTGCCAGGGAGAGGGAATGTCTTGCTTCTCCCCGGGAGCCCATACAGGCAGCCACTCTCCATCTCCACTGGCCTCCTCCTCATAGGCTTCAAGCCCATTATTGGCTCCTCATTGGCTTCAAGCCCATTCAAGTCCACAGGGTCAGCTGCCATCCCTCTTAACCCCTCCCCTGCCTTCCATTCCCAGCCTCCTGTATTCTGCCTGTTAGCCCTCAAAGGGGCTGCCTTACAGGACTCCATTTCCCCTCCCTGCGTCACCCCCCCAGGGTCTCTGCAGAGGGGAGGGTGCAGTCAGGGTGCAGCTTGTCGGGCCATTCTGACCCTGTCAGGGGCAGCCGTCCTCCCAGCATGGTTGCCGTTGGCTTCATGTGCAGCTGGGCAACCCCTCGCTGTTGGTCTGCTTGCTGCCTGGTCAGGTGAGTGCCCTGCCCTTCTGGGTGTTGGGGAAGAGTCCCAACAGTATCGTACGTTTTGAGTGTGCAAAGTGCTTCACATATCTCCTTGCAATTTATGTAAAATAATAAATATAAATAAGAGGGTTCCCTGTCCCTAAAAGGCTCACAGTCTAAAGAAGAAACATAAGGTAGACACCAGCAACAGCCACTGGAGGGATGCTGTGCTGAGGCTGGATAGGGCCAGTTGCTCACGCCGCTGCTTCAAGTGGCAATTATCTGCTAAATAGAAGAGAATGGCCACTTTAAATGGCGTCGCTTTGCTCAGTTAGCAGGGGGTCATGAAGTCCTGTTCAGTCTCTTCGCCACTATGCCGGAGTTCCCAACCTTGAGTTCCCAGATGGACTACAACTCTTATCATCCCCAGCCCCAATTTAGGGCCACTGTGGATGGGGATGATGGGAGTTGTAGTCCAACAACATCTAGGGACCCAAAATTGGGAGCCCTTGCACTATGCTACACCAGTGGGATGATTGCTGGTGTAGTGGATGGGGCTGTAGCTCAATAGTAAAAAAAAGTGTGCCATCAAGTTGGTATCAACTCCTGGTGCCCACAGAGCCCTGTGGTTGTCTTTGGTAGAATACAGGAGGGGTTTACCATTGCCATCTCCCGTGTAGTATGAGATGATGCCTTTCAGCATCTTATATTGCTGCTGCCCGATATAGTAGAGCATCTGATTTGCATACAGAAGGTCCCAGTTTAAATCCTTGGTATTTGTAGGTAGGGTTGGGAGAGACATTTCTACCTTTCCATTTCATGCCTGCTTTTCCCACTACCCTGTTTTAAATGTATATCCTGTCACTCTTATCAAGTAACTTAATGAAGCTTAATAACATTAAAATACAGAACTCCAGCGGCAGAAAAGAAACCCTTTTCAGCAGAACAGAGAACTGCAGCTTGAGGCACAAACTAAGGAACAAATTGATCACATTCAAAAGTCTCTTTGCAAAGCTAGTCATCTGAAGACGTACAGTGAGAAGGGCATAGGGCCTCCCATCCACAGGTCAACAACATCCCAGAAGCCCTGCTCTCAGCAGAACCTGCTGAAATTCAGTTGGCAGTAGAATACAAGGCCCTTTCACACATTATGCTCAACACTTATATAACGAGTGTATAGTACACATAGGTACAGAAGTACACTTCCTATCTGTACCATGCATTTGAAGGGCCTATATCCAGGTTCACTTCTAAAATGAACACAGCTACAGTCATTCACACAAACACATATAGGAGTGTACAGACATCTGTACACTCATACAGCTTGTCTGAATCAGGCTATAGAGTAGGGCCTCAGGCATAGGGATGTGCAGAACTGGTTCAATTGCGCATCAGTCCTCTATGAACCGGGCCAGTTTGAGCTGGTTCATTGAGCTGATTGGCCCAGCTAGTGGGTTCAACCCAACTGGTTCAGCAACCCATGGTTTGGTCTGAATTCAGACCAAACTGCAGCAAATGGTCTGTGTACAACCCTACTCAGGTGCACAAGGGAAGCGTGTCACTAGGGAAGAAGGCAATCCTTTTGTTACAAAGAAGTTCACTCATAGTTTAGTTGGAAGAGAGTGCTCACGACCCCACCCCATGATAGGGCTTTGCATTCTGCTTTTTTTGTCTCAGAACATCGCTCGCCGACTAAAATTTCAAGTCTCTCATATGCTCTCTTGGATCCTAAGTTTGTTCTCATGGCCAAAGCTTGGGTAGGAGGATCCAAGCCCCACGTGCATGCCCAAGAACTGGTTCTGTATTAGCAAAAATCAAGGTAGGAGGAAGGGAAGGGAAAGCTATTGTGTGCTAGTCCTGATTTGGGTAGAATGGTCTGGAATGTGCTTTTCCACCCTCCATACGATGCTGGGTAAGTGATGTTGGTTGGCCATCATCATCTTACCCAGATCAGGACTAGTAACACAATCACTTTCCCCTCGTCGCACCTAATTTTTGCTAACATACAACTGGTTCTCAGGAGCACAAACTGGGCTTGGAGCCTGGCTAGACACTCATGATTTTGGTCATGAGGGTGTGCTTCCTATGAATGAGAACAATGTCACACAGACAGTAAGTTGATCTAGGCATAAAGTGAAAGTGAAAAGAGGCAAAAAGCCAGTAGCAACATGAGCTGTCTCCTTTGCTAGGCAGGATTCACCTTGGTTTGCATTTGGATGGGTGACTACATGTGAGCACTTTCTGCTGTAATATATTCCCCTTAGGAGATGGGGCTGTAGCTCAGTGGAAGGGCATGTTCTTTGCATGCAGAAGGCCCCAGGTTTCAATTCCTGCCATCTCCAAGTAGGGCTGGGAGGGACTCCTAACTGAAACCTTGGAGAGCCGCTGCCAGCCGGTGTAGACAATACTAAGCTAGATGGACCAATAGTCTGACTCGGTCCAACATAGGACAGTTTCCTATGTTCCTATGAAGAATTAGGATGGCATGATTCAGGCATAGGCAAAAGGCAGGCCATGGGACAATTTGCAGGAGACCACCTAAGTGCTGGCTGCATTTCTTACATTTTGAAGCAAGGGTGCATTTTCAGAATCAGTTATACCTCAGCTGTTAAGAGATCTCAAGTAAACACCACTTTTGTATTGTAAATTCAAATTCACACTGTTGGACCACAGGAGTCTAGCATATTTGATGCTTCTACACTAGAACAGACAGAAAATTATCTGAACTGCAGTGAAACTTTAGGAAATAGAAATTTAAAGTGCTGCAGTGTACAAAAACACAAGTACTTAGAAATAAACAAACATGCCAAGTCACATGAACTGTTATTAAAGCAGTTCACATGATTGAAAACTGGGTAGGACAAATATCCTATCCAGCTTTGGGAGCTGTACACACTCCCAATTTTAAATTGTGTGTGAGAGAAGAGCTGGGTAGGATAGTGCTGTCCTACCCAGCATATTAACAGGGTGGGAGGAAACGTCGTCCTACCCAGCTCCTTTATCTCAGACAATCACTCCCCCTCCTCCTACCTAGGTTTCTGCTAGCATGCAATCAAAAATCAGGAACATACACAGCTCCCAAAGCTGGCTAGGATGCCTCACAGTGTAGTCCCAATCAAGGATCAGGCAAGATTCTTCTGAAACATGCCTAAGGATAATGCCTGCAGCTCAAACACTGGATGCTCCAATATCAGAATTGAATAAAAAAGAAAGCCCATAGCAATGCTAGACTGTAATGGTTACCCTCTTTATTTGGAGTCAAATAATACACCTATGAAATGGTATGAGACCAATCAGATCACCTAGTTTTGCTTTCTTTCAAGAGGTATGAACCAGACATCTGTCTCCAATGGTCAAAGCCTTCTAAAATCCCCCAGCCTCTGTGACAGTAAAGATCCAGTTTTGAATGAGGGCTATCTTGCTCACATCAGCCGTTTGGGATCAATTTTCTCTAAGTGAACTAAAGGTTTCAACTGCTCAGCAAAACTCCGCATGTCATCAGAAACCATGTCCTGTCCTGCTGGAGCAACAATGCTGAGCTCCACCAGGTAGGAGAGAGACAAAGGCTCAGTGTTCTCAGTATTTCCCGGAAGCAAGATGCGGAAGATCTTATACACGACAATCTTCATGACGCCCTTGCGGAAAACATGTCCCTTGGCCACAAACTCGTGGTCCATGCGGAAGCCCATCTCCATGAGGAAGTCTGTCAAGTTCTCCGATGTGGCAATGTCCACGCAGTTGCGTACCAAGGCGTGGCGATTCTTGTCTCCCATTTCCGGCTGCCCAAGATACCGCAGATGCCAAGGAGTGCCAGGCTTATCCATGGAGCGCCGTGCGCGCAGGACAAAGGGGCTGGCCTGCTGCCCCTTCAGGAGGAACACCATCTCGTGGTCCAGGAAGGTCTCAGGTTCCATGTTGTCACAGAGGCCCCGGAGTCGATGGAGGAGGCTCTCCAGGCTTTGGTCCAAAACGCTCCCTAGAGAGGAAAAGAACACAAGACATTACTAGGGAGCTGGTCTTGCGGTAGCAGGCATGAATGTTCCCCTTTGCTAAGCAGAGCCACCTTGGTTTGCATTTGGATGGGAAACTTCATGTGAGTGCTACAAGAGATTCCCCTTAGGGGATGGACCTGTAGCTCAGTGGAACAGCATCTTCAACATGCTTGCAGAAGGTCCAAAGTTTAATCCCTGGCATCTGTAGGGAGGGCTGGAAGAGATTCCTGCCTGAAACCTTGGAAAGCTGCTGCCAGTCAGTGTAGACATTCTGAGCTAGACGGAAATACTTGCAACTGGTATTTAGGCAAGATGCCTCTAAATACCAGTTGTAGAGGAGTAACAGCAGGAGAGAGGGCATGCCCTCAGTTCTTGCCTGTGAGCTCCCCAGAGGCATCTGGTGGGCTATTGTGTGAAACACGATGCTGGACTAGACAGGCCTTGGGCCTGATCCAGCAGGGCTTTTCTTATGTTCTTATGACTAATCTGCATGATCCCCACCGCACACTGAGGTCATTGAGAGAAGTTTGTCTCCAGATGTCGCCAGCTTGTCTGGTGGCAACTCGGGAGTGGGCCATCTCTATGGCCGCTCTTGGGCTCTGAAATGCGCTCCCTATAGCTGTTCATGATTCAACATCTTTAAAGTAAAATGTGCCATCAAGTCAATTTCGACTCCTGGCGCCCACAGAGCCCTGTGTTTTCTTTTACCATTGCCTCCTCCCACACAGTATGAGATGATGCCTTTCATTTTTTTTAAATAATAATATTTTTATTCACTAAGAAAACAAAAGGAAATAACATGATTACATTATCTCTTGAACTTCCAACAGTTACATATAACAATCCGGGATTCTGCTTCAATCCTTTGCCAACCTTCCCTCTGACATCAGATATTACAGAAAGATATAAGTAATGTATTAATCAACTCTCAGTACTAAAAAAAACTCAAATTTTGGGTGTGGATGTTGACCCTGTGCTAAACTGTAATTTATGAAAAGTTCCCAGGTTAATGCAAATATATAAATAGCTGCACTCATTCCTTGAAGAGGATTACCTAAAAACAGTGGTGCATCAGCTGATAACCACCCGGCTTGACTATTACAATGTGCTCTACGTGGGGCTGCCTTTGTATGCAGTTCGGAAACTTCAGTTAGTTCAAAATGTGGCAGCCAGATTGGTCTCTGGGGCAACCCGGAGAGACCATATTATGCCTGTTTTGAAACAGTTACACTGGCTGCTGATATGTTTCCAGGCAAAATACAAAGCGCTGGTTATTACCTTTAAAGCCCTGAATGGCTTGGGTCCGAGTTATCTAAGAGAGCACCTTCTTCTATATGATCCCCACTGCACGTTAAGGTGATCTGAGGAGATCCATCTCCAGTTACCACCGGTTCATCTGGTGGTGACTCAAAGGCAGGCCTTCTCTGTAGCTGCTCCTGGGCTGTGGAATGCACTCCCAGCAGAAATCCGCAATCTTAGTTCTTTATTGACCTTCAGGAGAGCCCAAAAAATCAATTTGTTTGGCCTGGCCTTCCAGGGGTTTTAATTGTTTTAATGCTATAACCTGGTTTCCAGGGTTTTTAATCGTTCTGGTTGTTTAATTGTTTTTTATTATGCTTTAATTGTTAATTGATGTTTTAAATTGTTTATATTTCTGTTTTAACTGTTATTGGTTTTAATGGTTTTGTTTTAATTGTAAACCGCCCTGAGCCACTTTGGAAGGGAGGTATAAAAATTGAATAAATAAATAATAATAAATAAATATTTCATCTTAGGTATTCCGTAAATAAGCAGTGATCTTAGCCATTGAGGCATATTCCCATAGATTTAGTAGCCATTCATCCAAGTTGCCTTTGATCTTCAATTGGCAGCATAGAGAATCCTGGCAGCAGTGATCACATACAAGGACAACTCTTTGTGTTTAGTTAGTATATAAGGTTTAGTCTTGTTTAACAAAAAAAAGTTCAGTTGAATAGGGAAATTTTTTATATTTAAAATTTGTTGCATCTTAGAGTGATCCTCCCCCCCCCACAAAAAAACCTGTGTTTTGCTACAAGTCCAGCACATATGATAGAATATTCCCTCATGATTCTTACATTTCCAAGTCTCCAGAATAATTACGGTCCATCTTTCCAATCATGTCGGAGTAATGTACCAACAAAAACACATTTTGTACCAATTTTCTCTTAAGGTACTATTTGCTGTAAATTTAATATTCACATTCCATTGATGTTCCCATTGTTGGATATCAATTGTTCTGTTTAAATTTTGCATCCACTTAATCATGCAGTCTTTTATCTGTTCCTGAATCATATTTTAACAGCAACTTATATATCAATCCCAGTAAATGATCAGCATTTTTGTTTATAAGTACTTCAAATTCCATTAAATCTCTAAGTTTATCACCTTGTCTTTGTACTTCTTTCTGCACTATAGGACTAATTTATAAATACTGAAACCATGAAGGTTCCTCAGACCATTCCCAAGTGAGGGTTTGAATAGATTTAAGTTTTGTTTTCCCAGTAGTTAAGCTTTGCATAAAAGGCATAAGCTATGCCTTCTCTCTACAAGGATCAAACTCATTAGATTTTTCTTTTTTTATGGGGAAAAATGTTTAAAATAGATGCCAAAGGTGATAGATCTGGGCTGATCCTTTTCTTATACTTGTCCCAAACACTTAGCAGACTATTTCTAATTGTATGGGATTTTATGTCCTGGTCATTTCTTTTTATATTAGTCCATAAACACGTATGTAACCCATCTGGAAGATCTGATCCCTCCATATTCATAATCGGACCATATGGTTCTCTGATCCAATCTGAAATCCATGTCAAACAACTGGCATGGAAGTATAATTTCAAGTTAGGGACAGCCAATCCTCCCCATTCTTTTGCATCTTGCATAATCCTAAACTTGATTCTTGGTTTCTTATAAGCCAAAATAAGTGAGTTTATATGCTTCTGCCACATATTCAACATCTTACCTTCAATCTTAACTGGAATCATTTGAAATAAGAAATTCATTCTTGGTAAAATATTCATTTTAACCGATGCTATCTTCCCCAGACAAGATTTAGTTTTTTCCACCTATTTAAGTCTGCTAAGATAAGATTCCACACTGGTAAGTAATAGTTCTTGAACAGGTCTTTATTATTGCCTGTTAAATTAATCCCCAAATATTTAATCGATTTTGCTGTTTGAAATCCAGACTTATTTTTCAAATACAATAATTCCGTAACTGGCAAATTCCATGTAATGATCTGCCTTTTGTTTTTATTAGAGATGATGCCTTTCAGCATCTTCCTATATCGCTGCTGCCCAATATAGTATGTATCGATTCGAACCGGCAACCTGCTGCTTGTTAGTCAAGCATTTTCCCACTGCGCCATCAGGTGGATTTCAACATCTTTACCCACCTTTAAAAGAGAAGACACATTTTTTTAGCCTGGCTTTTAATAATCTGTGAATATTTTAAATCGTTGTTCAAAACAAATGGTTGTTTTCTTTTGCCGTTATTGTATTTACTTTTGTAAACCGCCTAGAGCCTTCAGAGTCAGGCAGTATATAAACTGAATAAATGACATGGTAGAAGGCAGCTTCCTAGGTCTGATTTTAATTAATTAATTAATTAATTAATTGGTTGCTGTGATTGCCCATATTCTGGTACCCCATGGATTCAGCAACCCCATGCCAGCCATCCTCCAATTCAAAGCAGTCTGATTCCTGTCTTAGCAAACACTTGTTTCACATTCACACTGCCTGTTTTTTAAATATGCATTTAAAAGCAGACTGTATGAAGAGGGCTCTGCAGAGATAAGGAGATAATCTTTGTGGAGTTGTGTTTGGTTCTCCTATCAGTGCTCTTTTGTTAGGGCTAGGCAAACATTTTTGTAGATAAGCATTTGCTTTCATCTGATTTCAGTTTTCTAAAGGTGGCAGGATGTTACCCAACAGTTACCACCCCAACACAACACAACACCTAAGAATAGCTAAAAGAACAACATAAAGGAGGATAAGTTCCTTAATATGTGGATTATCTTTATTATTCCTGTTAACAAGCGATGTGCATGAATTGTGATTTGATCACTGATTCATAGCATAGCCTGGGCACCTTTAAAAGGAGGAGACCAAGGTTATTTCCTTGCTTTCCTCCTCAGGCGATGCTGAACACGCAAATGGCCTCCATGCATGCATGGAGTTCATGTGTGTTCTGCCAGCATGCAAAAGCAGTTGGGGAGAGCTGCTGGCATGTGAGGGGTGCTGGGAGGAGTGCTGCCACAGGAACTGGAGAGTGGCAGAGGAGCAGGTACAGACCTGCTCTCCTCCCTTGTAAAGGTGCTTGGGCTGTGATACGAATCAGTGATCAAATCACAATTCGTGCACATTCCCAACATTAGCAATAAAGATATTTGCCCAAGACCACCTTCTAGTCTAGCTCCTTTTGGCAGGAGGTCTTGGGACAGGAAATGTCAGAAACGACAACGCTGCTTGATACTGTATTCTTACTTTGTAGAGAAAGCACTTGTAAAACAAAAGATATACTAACCTACTAGATCTACTAATGGTAAACAGTGATAGGTTATCACAACTGTAAAACTTTGTGAGTGGAATGCTCTGTATTCTGCAGTAGGTTCTGTTTGTAATGAAGTGCTCTTTAAGATGCTTACAATATTTTGGAAAATCTTCAGTGAATATATTTTGTAAAAAAAACACACACACACAGGCATCCTGCAGAGACTCACATCAAAGAGCCAGGACCAGCTGTGGCTCCCTATTGAGCATGGATACTATGACAGACAGGGATTTGTTGCTATTGCTGTATAATGTGATTGCCAGACCTAAAGAACAGCCCTATCTCTTTAACAGTCCAGAAGGTATGGAAGGAACACATCTGCATTACTAATACATTTTATTTTTTCGTTTCTATTCTGCTCTTCTTTCAAGGGGCCCAGAGCAGTGTCCATGGTTATGTCTCTCATCATAACAACCTGGTGAGGTAGGTAGGCTGAGAGAGGAATGACTGACCCAGAGTCACTCAGCAGGTTTCATTTCTGAATGGGGATTTGAACTTGGGTGTCCCCGGTCCTCGTTCAATGCTCTAGCTGCTACACCATCCGCAGTGTTCTGGACCCATGTTCTTCTGTTGTAGCAAAACAAGATCTAAACATGTGGCTTGGATGTATGGTATTTTATCAAAGCTTTTATGTAAACTGCTTTGGAAGGTCTGCCTGAAAAGCTGTATATAAATGCCAAAAATAAAAATAAAAGTGGCTGAGCAAAGGTGCAGCAAGAGAGCAGCGCAACAGGATTTTCCACCTGCCTGCGCAGCAGAGAAGCAACAATGACTTGATACCTTCCCGTTCCCAGAAAGCTTTTGGTGCCACCTGGATATATATATCCTTGGGGATCGTGCAGCCCTTGGGGACATCTTTTTGGGTGGCACTTTATGGAGAAGGGGAAGGCACCAAATAATTGCTGCTTCCCTGCTGTACCAGAGCAATCAGTTGATAAGTTCTGTTAGGCTTCACCCTTGCTGCACTGCTGCATCCTTGCTATGTGTGTCAGCCAGTACCTTTCTGGCACCTTAAAGACCAACACCTTCATTTTGGCACTTTTAAAACTATGCAAGTGATGTGGGCTTAGCCCACAAGCGATGTGGGTTTTTGTGGGCTTAGCCCACAAAAGCTTATGCTGAAATAAATGCTTCTGTCTTTGAACTGCCACAAGTCTCTGTTATTGTTTTTACATTCTCAAAGTAGACCGTCATATGCATGACTCAGATGTACGATTCAAGCCGTCCTTGCCTTTACCTTGAAGTAAATATTCCATCATGTTAATAGTGCCGCCGGTGACAGGCATCATTGTGACGGGAGGGGCCTCCATGGTCTTATCTTTCCTACAAGAAACAGGAAGAAAAATAAAAGATAAAGAAGAAAGGTATAGTAGTTCAAGCACAACCGCAGGAAAATTTTCTTTCCCTCAAGGCAAAACAAGGAACATTCTGCCTTATGCACGGGTGAGCTATTCTTCCCTAGGGTTTTCAGACAGCAGCTGGATGTCTGTCTGTGAGGGATGCTGTAGCAGTTTCCTGCAGTTAGCAGAGGGTGGGACTAGAAGACCTCCAGGGTTCCTTCCAATCCTGCAGTTCTATGATTATAAAGATGTATTCTCACTTCAAATCCAGTAGATGCCCTTCAGGGCTCTGTATTAGGAATGTGCACTAAGATTCGGTGTGGCCCATCAAATTGTTTTGGCAGGGCGGGGAGCAGGACCTTTAAGCATGAGTGAACAGGTCCTTACCTGCTCCTCTGCTGCTTTTCCAGGCGTGGTGCTGCACCGCTTAGAAGTCCACATGTAGCTGCGGGGCTTCACCCAGCAGCCTGTGCATGGCGGCGGGACACATATGACCACTGTACACAGGCTGCTGGGTGAAGCCCCGCAGCCATGCACGGACTTCTGAGCAGTGTGCCCGGGAAAGCAGCAGTGGAACAGGTAAGGGCCTGATTTCCTCATGCTTAAAAGGTACCATTTCCCGCCCCACCGATACATTTGTGCACATTCCTACTCTGTATACATTCTGATACTTCCCAATGGCCACTTATGGGGTGAGCAGCCTGGAGGAGATATGTGTATGTATGTGTGCGCATGCATGTGTGCACACACGCGCGCACACCCTCCTCCAGGTTCTTTGCCGCATAAGTGATCATTGTGGCGTATCAAACTGTATAGTCCTAGAAGGCATCTGCTGTATTTATTTACTTACTACTTTTCATCTAAAGAGTTCTCACAGTGGTTTACATAGGAAAAATAAGAAGATGGTTCCCTGTCCCCAAAGGGCTCACACTCTTAAAAACAATCCAAAGGCAGACACCAGCAACAGCTACTGGAAAGATGCTGTGCCTGGCTGAAACAGGACAGTCACTCTCCCCCTGCTAACTATAACACACGTTAAGTCACCACTTTGAAAGGTGCCTCTTTGCCCAGTTAGCAGGGGGTTGTGTAAAAACCCTGTGTGTTTGTGTGGACCCAGAAGGTCTATTCACCCATTAAGTTCAACACTCATACACTCAGTATATTATTACTGTTGTTGTTAAAAATATTTATACCCCGCCCCTCCAGTGCACTACTGCACAACTGGGCAGCTCACAACAATAAGACAGACAAAAGATACAATAAAAGTAATAAAACTAACTAAATTAAACAAGAAAAGAAAAGAAAAAAGTTGTCAGATTAAAAACCACAATCATTAAGTTCAAATTAAAACTGAAAATTATAAAAAGCTAAAGAACCTACCATACATAACAAAATAATAATAATGGAGCATTAAAAAGCCTCCTTAAAAAGACGTATTTTAAGATGTTTTTTAAGAACACTGAGGGAGGGAGCATGGCAAAGCTCTTCAGGGAGGGTGTTCCAAAGCCAAGGGGCCACAATTGAAAAGGCCCTGTCTCTAGTCCCTGCCAACCAGATCTCTTTTAGTGGCGGGGTCATGAGTAGGGCCTGAGATGATGAGCGGAGGGCCCTGGCAGATTCATATGGGCAAATGCGGTCTGACAGGTACCCCGGCCCCAAGCTGTGTAGGGCTTTAAAGGTCAATACCAGCACCTTGAATCTATCCTGGAAGCAGACCAGTAGCCAATGAAACTGACGCAGGATGGGTGTAATACTTGAGAAGCAACTTGCACCCATGAGCATTCTTGCGGCAGCATTCTGAACCAGTTGAAGCTTCCGAACAGTCTTCAAGGGCAGCCCCACATAGAGTGCATTGCAGTAGTCCAATCTGTATGTTACCAATGCATGAGTGACTGAGGTCAGATCCAACTTCTCCAAGTAGGGTCGCAGCTGGCGTACTAGTCTTAGTTGGGAAAAGGCGCTTCTGCACACTTGCCACCACCTGTGCCTCCAAGGACAGTGTTGGGACCAGAAGTACCCCCAAGCTGCAGACTTCGTCTTTCAGAGGGAGCGTGACCCCTTCCAAGTCCAGGTTTACCTCATTAAACGGATGATCAGTTCTGCCAACCCAGAGCACTTCCATCTTATCTGGATTAAGTTGCAGCTTGTTTGCCCCCATCCAATCCAGAACAGCCTCCAAGCCCTGGTTCAGAGCATCCCCTGCCTCCCTGGTGTCTGCTGACTTAAAAGATAGGTAGAGCTGGGTGTCATCCACATATTGATGGCACCGCAGCCCACACCTACGGATAACTTCTCCCAGGGGCTTCATGTAAATGTTAAACAGCATGGGGGGCAGAATAGATCCTTGTGGCACCCCATAGGCCAAAGGGTAGAGCAGGCATCCCTCATCACCACCTTCTGAGTACGACCCCCTAGGTAGGAATGGATCCACCGTGCCCTCAAGTCCCAACCCAGAGACACATCCCTATACAGATTACAGTTACAGCACTTCCTAACTGTACCATGAATTTAAGGGGCCTCTACCCAAGTTCACTTTTTACATGAATGCAGGTACAATAATATGTACAAAAATATGTACAAATGCACAGACATCTGAATACTGCAGTTTCCCGTGTTGTTGCCCCAGGGCTGTGGAATACACTCCTGTCAAAACTAGAGCTGCACCACCTCTGATGGCCTTCAAAAGAACACTGAAGAACCACCTATTCAGTCAGGCTTGTAGTTGATTTTTTAAAGTCTGATTTTGATTTTAATTATTTGCTTTAACTAAGGATGATGGAAGCTGTATTTCAACAACATCTAGAGACCCAAGGTTGAGAACTCGCAGCTTAAGAGATGCCAATCCCCCTATACCTTTTAACTCATAAGACGGCAGATCCCCTGTACAACTAAGGTAGGGTTGCCAACTGTCCCTCATTATGCAGCATGTCCCTCATTTCAGGGATGAAATGTTGGTCCCTATAGGGACAGCATTTGTCCCTCATTTATTCAATCGCATATAATTCATTTACACAGACGTCAATGATACTCAGGCTCTTAATTACCACTGCATACACCTCCTAGCCCCCAGCCCCAGCCCACCCCAACAAACTTGTGTCCCTCATTCTGGCAATGAAATGTTGGCAACCCTAAACGAAGGTGTGAGGGAGCAGGGAGAAACTGATCTCCATGGGTGCATGCTTGAGAGCCCAGTTCACCCTCACCCTCATTTGGGGCCCAAATGGAAGCAAAGGAAGCCACTTTCTCCCAGTTCCAGCTGCCTGAGGACCAACACGGATGCTATTCTGTGCTGCTGCACAGATGATCCTTAACGACCAGAGAGAGAGACACTCTCCTGCACAGACCTCTGCCTCTACCGTTATAGGAGTTGGGTAAGGAAGAAGCTATTTCAAGCCCGTCCGAACATCCTTCTGCCAGGGAAGGGGCTGTAGCTTGGAGGCAGCGGAGCATCTGCTTGCCAGGAGATCGCAGGTTCAATCCCTGGCAGGTAGGCCTGGGAGAGACTCTGACATAAAACCCTGGAAAGCTGCTGCCAGTCAGTGCAGGCAATACTGAGTTAGATGGACCAAGGCCCCGACCCAGTAGGAGGCAGTTTCCTGCGCTCCTATCTTGCCCTCTTGTCTTTCCTCGCCCCCATTTGGGCTCCCGGCACATCTACACATTCAGCACTCACTTTGCTAAGACAAGCAACAAATGGCAGCGCCCTTCGCCCCTGCACCGGGCTGGTCTTCAAGTGCCAGTCGCCGCTGGCTGGCTTGCTCCTCCCACCCAGCGGGAGCGCGCAGACCTCCTCGTTCTCCTCCCCGCGCCGCCCGTGACGTACTTTGAGAAAAGCCCGAACCGGCTCAGAGTCCGGATATCTCGCGAGGGCAAACGCTCCTCCCCATGTCACGTGCGTCTGTGCTCAAAAATTAGAGGCGGGGGGGGGGAGTTGTGTTTGCTGTCTGGAAGGGAATTAGGTGGGTGCAGGTGTTTGCGGCTCCCTGGGTTTGCATTTGGCTACCAGAAGCACTTAGCAAAGGGTATATGCTGGGGTTTGTAAAGCTAGACCTTATTGAAGATAAGTTAGTAAAGCGATCTGGGGTGCCTTTGCACCTTTTTTGGCTTCTGAAAGTGAGCAAAGTGTTGGAGTCTGTGAATGTGTTGGAGTCTGTGAATCTTGGACTTCTTTGCGCCTTTGAGGGGGAGGTTACAAAGGGTTCATCAAAGGGAGCACACGCATTGGGGTATGTGATTCTAGGACCTCCCTGCCCTTCGGCGGGGGCTATAAAATTTCATCAAAAAGGGGACAAACTGGTCTCCCTGGAATTGTCTTAATTGCACCTTTCGGAGGAGGCTACAAAACCCTAGAACCAGCTAGGGACTGGGAATCTGACTGGGACCTCTTTGCACGGTTTTTTTTTTGTTTTTTTTGTTTTGTTTTGGCAACAAAAATATTTTTTCAATTCATCAGAGGCAACTTTTTAGTAAGAATTTCGTTAAATGGGAAAAGTCCTGCAATTTTTTTGCTGTTCTGTTTTCTGCAGATCACACATTAGCTCAACTAGAGCATTCTCATCTTCTAGTTAAAAGGTTGGAGAAGCTGCTGTCAGTCTGTGAAGACGATGCAGAGCTAGATAGACCAATGGTCTGACTCAGTATATTGAATTGTAAATTTTTTTTAATGTTTTGGTTCTGTTTTAATTTGTACTGCTTTTGTTGTGAACCACTCAGAGACCCTGGGTCAGACATACACTTGATTTAGGGTGGCCAGGTACACATCGCCAAAAAAAGAAGAAATGGATTGCAAAAAAAATTAAAATAAAATAGATGACATCTACAGTAGGACATTCATGACCAAGGAAGGGGACAGAAGAGGATGAGGCAAGGACATGAAATTGCATAAAATGTGTTCATATATATGCATAGATTTACATATAATTAAGAGCCCAGCCCAGCCTTTTCCAATGGAAACATTAAAAAATAGAGAACACAACCCAACAGATCCAATGATACAATTCATATGGACACTTGACAAAGTAGTTCAAAACAGCTTATCACCGGGTGCTGTCATTGTAATATCTATTATGGACTACATAGTTCTCCTTTTTGATCAACTGTCATTTAGTGTATTTTATGTTGTGTTAGCATTTCTGCCTCACATTTATTTTATTTATTTATTTTATTTATTTTTACATTTATATTCTACAATTCTTCTAAGGAGCCCAGAGTGGGGTACATAGTTCTGTTTCTCCTTACAACAATCTTGTGAGGTAGGCTAGTGATCTATCATTATCTCTATGTTATATGTCTTTATTATTTATAATACAGTTTACATTTATATATTCCTTATGTCTTTTTTTCCAATTGGATTCTTAATTCTGGATTCTTAATTTCAGTGTTCTGGATTCTTAATTTCAGATCCTTTTCATGTGGAACATTAAAAAACAAGCAGGCATCAAAGTATAAACTATTTGTCTAATCCTTTTGATCCCCACTCACCATCTCCAGAAGAGCTGGATAAAAGAAAAAGAAAGGAAATAAGCTACTGGACAAACCTCAACCTGGACAAATTATAGTATATTTCAATATGCCAAATACATATAAATGTAGTCTGATTTTATATAATTATCTTATTATCATTATTTTCTTATTTGTTTTATATTGTTGTATTGCTGGTCTACGACCAAAATAAAGTTTTACTTACTTACTATATTTTATGTATTCCCTGACTTGATAGGCAAAAAAGAGGAGATGGATAAAGAGAAGAGGGCATGTTCCCCAAAGAGGGAACTGCCCTCTATCATAAACTACACACATGGCCACCCTAACTTGAGTGCTGAAGATGAGAGGGAGTGCACTGCCTCCAGTAGCTTAAAAAGAAAGATGAGGAACAAGGCCAAAATGGCTGAGAAGGGCTATGGGAGAGAGGACAGAAGCCCAGGAATGGTTAATCCTCTCATGCTTCAAGACTTCCTGTCCTGGGCTGCTTTCCACCTGCTTCCTGGTTTCTGTGCTGAGTAAAGAAGATAACTATGTAAAGAGTATTGGATTATCATATTTTCAAAAGATTGCAGAGAAGCTGAGAAAACAAATATCTGACTCAGAACAGGTGTTTGTTTACTTATTACATAATTGCATCACCTCACACATGGCTTAAGGATGGCACCCAGGCAACTTAAAAAAGCTGCAACAACGCAGCAGCAGCATATGCCTTCACACCATTTTCTAAGCACTGTTTTCTTTCCCAAGCATCTGTCTGAGCAAAACAAGTGTCTGTGTGTGCATGCATGGACTTGGGTTAAGTGTTACTTGCTGTGGTTTCTTGGCTTCCCTGTTGGGTAGCTGTTCTTCCTGTTTTGCTTCAGTCATCCACTGGGTGGCAACTTCTTCCATTCTTCTATGCTATCTCTTTTTCTTAGAAAACTAAAAATTGATGCCCGAATGTTGCTTTTCTGATTAATGTCAGTGGAAATCTGTCCATGACTCTGCAGTTTTGCTATCTCCTGTCCCTCCTCCAGCTTGGATGTCAAGGAACACTGAAACAGACTTCGGAAACAGGAGGCCTGCAAGCTGAGGCGCACCTAGGTAATTTTGGAGCCTGGACCTAAAGGCCTTTGGAGCCTGCCGCCACCTCTGCAAGTTAAGCATCCCCCTACACACACACATTGCAGCACACACAGTAGTTTTAACGTGGGCTCTTTAGGGCTCAAACAGCAACTGAACTCTCAAGAATGTAAGGCTATGAAACTGTAAGGGTGAACATGGGCCCCTGCTTCCCTGCTATGCCACTGGATCATGGCTTCTGCAGAATTTTTCTTTGCAGCCCAAGAAGTTTGTGCCTCCATTTATTACACTTGGAGCAGGTGTGCAGGCGGGGAGCAACCAGGGGAGTTTGTCCTCTGTTATCTCCTCCCTGGCTCACTTCCAACAAGCACACATGCAGAAGCAAAGTGATTTATTGCTACCTGAGCCTTATCCGCAGGGCACCAGCATAGGCATCTTTCCAGCCTCATGTGCTGCAATCAGCCCTGTAGCTGTAGGCATCTTGCATCTGTCTGGAAAACAGTTTGGGAAATGCTCGGAGGGCCAGTCCATGACTCAGCCAGCTAAAGTAATTCTGCCATCTTCACTGCCTGGTTCTGGCCCGTGACTGTGCCTGCCCAGGATGCAATGAAGTCATCTGCTGAGCTACTAAATGGGTATTTGAAAGCCAGGCTTAGTCTCCCTTTGCTTTAATAGGCACAAACAGGTGTTTCGTAACAGTGGTATCCAAATACCGCCACTGTACAACTACGGGCGGTGGGGAGAGCCATAAGGTAGCCCAAGTGATGACATATCTTGACAACAATGAGAATAAGTTGTAATGTGAAGTCACACTCATGCATTTTGCTTCTCTAGTGCAATCAGGGCCATGTGTTTCCTTTTGTCCCACTTATTTAGACCAGCAAATCTAAATTCTGTCAGAGGTTGTTGATTTTTGCCCACAATAGGTAAAACAGCAGAGCACAAAGGAATGAGCACACACTCCAGTGACAGAGTAGGTAGCAGAGGATGGTTTGGATATTGCAGCTTTTTCGAGAAAACACATGGAGATCCTTGTATGACTAAACACTAAACATTTATTGGTTAAATACACTTGGATAGGAAAGACCTATATCTAATCTAAAGGACTACATAGTGGATAGGTAAGGAGAGAGAGAGAATGTTTCCATCTGCTCTCTAGGAGGAAAGGAAGGATTGTGTCTCAGCACAGGAAGTGCTGCGGAGTCAGTTCCGGGGTCATAGAGTAGGGACAGATAGGGAGACCCTGACTCACTGTCTCTACTCCCAATGCCCCTAGTGGTCATTAGGACAGTTGGTGCAAAAGGTCGATGCACTGGAAGTTCATCTCCAACAAATTCACCATACAGCTCTAGGAATATAGGAAGCTGCCTTTTACTGAGTCAGACCAGTGGTCCATCTATGGCCATCCAGACTACTAGGAATTGATAGACCATCCTCCATGAACTTGTCTAAGCCCCACTTATAGCCATCCAAGCTGGTGGTCACCACATCATCCCATGGCAGAGAATTCCATAAATTAATTATGCATTGTGTGAAAAAGTACTCTCTTTTGTTCAGCCTAAATTTTCTGGTCATCTGTTTCATGGGATGACACCTGATTCTAGAGATTACCTAGAACTGGCACCATCGGGAAATAAAAAGCACACAAGGGGGGAGTGACCCAGTTCAGGACCATGGCGGAAGTTGGATTAAAGCCCGCTGTTTTCCAGGAAAATTATAGAAGCAAATCAGAAACATCAAGTTTGGCACTTAATCAACTGGATGCTCATGTGAAATTTCCCCCTTATTGTTCTGACAGCATCCATTTTAATCCTTTTCCAAAGGATTTATGAACAACTTCTCTGCCAATGGGGAAGAGAGCTGGTCTTGGAGAAGAGAGCTGGTCTTGTGGTACCAAGCATGACTTGTCCCCTTAAGCTAAGCAGGATCCTCCCTGGTTGCATACGAAAGGGAGACTAGAAGTGTGAGCGCTGTAAGATTTTCCCCTTAGGGGATGGAGCTGCTCTGGGAAGAGCATCTAGGCTCCAAGTTCCTTTCCTGGCATCTCCAAGATAGGGCTGAGAGAGATTCCTGCGTGCAACCTTGGAGAAGCCGCTGCCAGTCTGTGTAGACAATACTGAGCAAGATGGACCTATGGTTTGACTCAGTATATGGCAGCTTCCTATGTTCCAATGGAAGACATCTTCTGCTAGGTGCAATAGGCCATCTGATACCTGCTTTGTTTTCTCACATCTATTGTAGACAAACCCACTGCTTTGTTTTACAGCTGGTGATCTTTGCCCGTCTAGAAGCAAGTGCATTGTTTAAAATCTAGACGGAATTCAATCATATCTGGACTTTGAACAGTTCACCTCACAGGATAATGTTACCATAGAAGGAAATCTTTTTCTGATGAGGAGATCAGGTATAGAATGGTATGTTTCCAGGAAAAAATGTAAGCATTTCTCCCACAATGGCCAGATTGCTAGGAAGGAAAAAGCCTGCTATGAAAATAAAATAATTGAAGGGCGGTGCATAAGTAAAGGTAAAAGTATACTATCAAGTCGATTCCGACTTCTGGCGCCCACAGAGCCCTGTGGTTTTATTTGGTAGAATACAGGAGGGGTTTATCATTGCCTCCCCAATATGAGATGATGCCTTTCAGCATCTTCCTATATCACTGCTGCCTGATATAGGTGTACCAGCAGGGATTTGAACCGGCAACCTTCTGCTTGATAGTCAAGCATTTCCCCACTGCACCACTTAAGGTGACAATGCATAAGTACAGAATCTCAACTACCACAAATTACTAGTTTTCCAAACAGTTATATGGTGTGGCCACATTTGGAGTACTGAGTATAGTTCTGGTCAGTCACCACATCCCAAAAAGGACAGCCTAGAACTAGAAAAGATGTAGAAGAGGGCAACCAAGAAGACCAGGGGCCTAGAGCTCCTTCCTTATGAGGCAAGACTAAAAAACCTGGGATTTTTTTTTTTTTGTTGTTTGGAAAAAAGATGACTGAGGGGAGAGATTATAGGGTTTTATAAAATCATGCATGGTGTGGAGCAAGTGGACAGAGAGAAGTTCTCCCTCTCTCACAACACTAGAACCAGGGGTCCATCCCATGAGACAGCCAGAAAATTTAGGACTGATCAAAGGAAGTGTTTTTCCCATAGTGCATAGTTAGTTTATGGAATTATCTGCCACAGAATGTGGTGATGGCCACCTTCTTGGATGGGCTTTAAAAGGGGCTTAGACCTGTCCTCCATGTCTATCAGTGGTTACTAGTCTTGATGGCTATAGGCTCAGGCAGGAGGCCTCTGAATATCAGTTACAGGGGAACAACAGCTGGAGAGAGAGTATGCGTTCACCTCTTGCCTGTGGGCTTCCCAGAGGCATCTGGTGGGCCACTGTGGGAAACAGGATACTGGACTAGATGGAGGTGTGTATCTAGTCATGTATGATGTTGAGATATGTTCTTAAGGCTGTTGTAATCATGGCAATCACATGCAACTCAGTGCTCCAGTACATGCAGCTCACATGCAACTTCTGTCACATGATCACATGAACTAGGGAGGCTGAGAAGTTTGCATGTAGGAAGTTCAGGTAGAAAGCTGTGATATGCATGAAATGACTCCATATCTGTTTATAGACCACGGGTGTCCCACGAGAGACTCCCTGGCTGTTGTTGGACTACAATTCCCATCATCCCCAGTTGCAAAAAATGGGTGAAATGTGTTAAAGCTAATTTCCCATTCAGATTCCTAGACATTTTGTGTCCAGGTTGACATCTTTCATACATCCTGGACAGGACATTTGATTCCGGGATTATCCAGGCCAATCCTGGATATGTGACAATCCATTTGAAAATCTGGCCAAGCTCATGATCCAGTTTGGGAGTAGGTTTCCAACCACAGAGTCCAGCCTCTCAGAATTAGAGGTTTTTATTAGACAAAAAAAAAAAAATCACGTCTTACAAATTAATACACATTACATACTTACAAAGCAGAGAGAAAAATTAATCATGAATTCACAAGTACATAATAAACACATATGTAAAGTATCATCACACACACACACACACACACACACACAAAATCCATCATATACCTTTGATACTTTACAATTTTTAATACCTTTAGCATTATGTACCAATGTCTCAACTGGTTTCAGCTCGAAAAGCAAAGCAAACATAAGGTTATGCAACTCAGAAAATTATATGCAGCAAAAACATGAGCATGAGAACGCAAAGACCTTCCTAGCTCTCAGGTAATGTGAGGGAGGCTCCTAACATCCACAGCCAGCAACGTCACCAAGCAAACTTAGAAGTGGTGTCCTTTTCGCACTGGCATAACTGACTCAATTTACCGAGCACGAATCAAATGGATGTCTCGGGACCAACTTTCCCCAAAAAACTGTTTTCCCGTTCCCTTCCTTTCAGTTTTCCCCTGCTCCTTTGGAACATCACTACTCTGATGACCAGAAGATTGATAACACATATGATGGAAGGAACACAGGATGATCCATCTTGCTCACTGTCCCCTCTTTCTATTTTGTGGCCATTTGATGACCTATCTGTTATCAGCTGCTGAGCAGACTTCTTCCCAGGACTGGCACTGTAGATCAGACCAATCCAGCACTTCCAGTATTCACCTCCACACTCAAATGGTGTCTGGCTTCTTATTTCACTTTTTTAAAATCCTCAAACACATGATTGAATTAGAGCAGATACTCGTGCACACACAGCACCAACTAACATACTAATAGGTCAGTTGGATGGCCTTATTCAGCAGCGAATCTAATCGCTCCACTCTAGACTTTGTCCTTGGGAAGAGCTGCCTGCCCCACTTTGACCCAGAAAAAGGGAGAATAATCTCCCACAGCACCTTGGAGCCTGCAGTTAGTGAAGGAGTGCACCTTCTTATCAGCTTCACAGATTCCTAAATGCCTAGTGTCAGCAGAATTAGTTTCCAAAGACATCTCCAGCAGAAAAAAGAACTAATGCAATTTTGGCTGGATCTAATCAAGGAACCAGTGACACTAATTGCTCTTTTGAAATGGGTTGGCATATTTTAATTCATCCTTTCCATTCCCAAAACTGTCTTGTGTAGTTTGTAGGCCATTGTAGCACATTAGGAACAGCCACCAAACAACACAGACAGGTGGAAAGAACTCTGTGACCAGAGGCAGCCCTTTGAAATCAAATCCACTGCAAAGAGAAACCCACTGAGCTGATTCCAATTAGTACTCATTTCATAACTACAGAATATCGTTTCTCGTGTCTGAGTTAGGAATGGAGGAAACTGCTTTATGCTGAGACCATAAGAGGAGGAGAGCTGGTCTTGTGGTAGCAAGCATGACTTGTCCCCATAGCTAAGCAGGGTCTGCCCTGGTTGCATATGAATGGGAGACTTGATGTGTGAGCACTGCAAGATATTCCCCTCAGGGGATGAAGCTGCTCTGGGAAGAGCAGAAGGTTTCAAGTTCCCTCCCTGGCAGCTCCAAGATAGGGCTGAGAGACTTCTGCCTGCAACCTTGGAGAAGCTGCTCCCATACTGAGATAGAGTTCTTTTAGAACTGCATTATTATTTTTTTAGTAGACCTGTGTGTTATGTGTCTGGTTGCACGTTTTAAAAGCCCAGCATTGTAAGATAGGATCTGCACCAGGGAGTTAAATTCTGACTTGTTACTTGGTTTCTTAGCCTCCGTGCTATGCGAGCTGTCATAAAAGCTGGCACTTTCCCCAGTTTCTGTTTTGCACACACACAAACACAAGAACAAACAAACTGTTTCAGAGGAGGGCATGCCCTTAAACACCAGGTGCTAGGGAACACCAGTGGGAGGGGGTTGCCTTCCTCTCCCCCACCCACTTGTGGGTTTCCCAGATGCACCTGCTTAGTCCAACGTCCTGCTTCATGTAGTGGCTAAGCAGGTGCACCTGGAAAACCGACACGTGGGGGGAAGGAAGGCGACCCCCTCCCATTGGTGTTCCCTAACACCTGGTGTTTAAGGGCATACCCCCCTCTGAAGCAGTGGCTGTAGCCAGCTATAGCCTTCTCCTCCATTAATTTGTCTAACCCCCTTTAAAAACCACCTGGATTAGTGGCCATCACCACATCTAGGGGCAGTAAGTTCCATAGTTTTAACTGCACATTTTGTAAAGAAGTGCTTCCTTTTGTCTGTCTTTGATCTCCCAGCATTTAGCTTCAACAGATGACCCTGAGTTCCACTATCATGAAAGACAGATAAACTTCTCTCTCTCTCCATTTTTTTAATCCACACTGTGCAGAGTACTATACACCTCTGTCATGTCCTCCCTTACCTGCTTTCTTTCTAAACTAAAAAGGCCCAAATATTGTAAGGGAGTTGCTGCAGCCCCTGATCATTCTGGTTGCCCTTTTCTGCACCTTTCCCAGCTCTACAATGCCCTCCCTTAAGGTGTGGAGACCAGAACTGTACAGAGTCTTCCAAGAGCAGTCGCACCATAGATTTATATAGGGGCACTACTACATGGACAATTTTATTTTCAAACTCTTTCCATTAGGGAACATAGGAGTTCCCCTTGTAGTCATGCCTTGATGCTCAGAGAACTTGGAGAGAAATGTTTCTCCCTCTCTCACCCCATCAGAACCAGGGATCATCCCATGAACCTGAAGATCAGGAAATATAGGACCAACAAAAGAAAGCACTTTTTCATGCTGCTCATAAATCAACTATGGAATTCTTTGCCACAGGACGTGGTGACAGCCACCAACCTAGATGGCTTAGAGAAATTCACGGAGGACAGGTCTATCAATGGCTACTCGTCTGAGGGCTATAGGTCACCTCCAGCTTAGAGACAAGATGCCTCTCAATACCAATTGCAGGGGAGCAACAGCATGAGAGAGGGCATGGCCTCACCTCTTCTCTGTGGGCTTCCTAGAGACTCACAGTGTGGTGCAGTGTTTAGAGTGCTGAACTAGGACTGGGGAGACCCAAATTCAAATCCCCAATTCAGCCATGATACTTGCTGGGTGCCAGTCACTTCTCTCTCAGCCTAACCTACTTCACAATGTTGTTGTGAGGAGAAACTTAACTATGTACACCGTTCTGGGGGCCTTGGAGGGAGAGCGGGATATAAATGTTAAATAAACAAACAAACAAATGAATGAATGAATAAACAATAAAACAAATAGGATAAATCTGGTGGGCCTCTGGGAAGCCCTAAGCCAGCAGGACGGGAAGCGGGACTAGATGGGTCTAGGGCCTGATCCAGCAGGGTTGTTATGTATATAAAAATAAAAGTATATAAATATTTGATGTAGTAGAAGTATGTGCATCTGAGGAGGAACATGAGCGCTCCACATCCCTTGCCTTTACAACTGAGCAAAATGCACAGCTTGACACAGCTGACATTATTTCCACGACTCTGTTGGTGCCATTCCCCCTCTGTTCCCTCGCACCTTACTCCTCTCAGGGGCTCCCCACAAAGATTGATGAGTAACCCACTGGAGATAACTCTTGGCAAACAGTCCTGTATTCAGAGCTGTTATCATCCCAGGCAACAGGGAGACCTTGAAGCATGGAGCAAATAAGAGGCAGCCCCCTTGCAGCTGGCGGCCGGGGGCGGGGGCGTGTACCACCCATCTCCCTCTCCTTCTTCCCACTGAACATTTTGGCCGATACAGTGCAGGGCTAGAGGCAAGGTGAATGTGGCTTGTGGGCGAGTGAAGGCTGATCAGGATGTTTTGCAGTGGCTGCTAAGCCATGCTCTGTTTTTCTGACAGTCACCCAGGGGAGGCCCAAAGTATTGTGATGCCTGAGGTGAGGTATGAAATGCTACTGTGCCCCTGGCAAGGCCAGCCGCCTTTAAAAATCAACCTTGGCGAGCGTTGGAAGCAAGGGGCTCGAAGGAGTGAAGGTTGCCAGAAGCCTCTTCTCTCCTCTTCTTGCAAGTTGCCAGAAGCCTCTTCTCTCCTCATGCTTCTTGCAAGCTTTCCAAGACTGTGAGAAGAGACACTTCTTGCAAGAGTCAGATTGGTCCCACAGAGCTGCTGTGATGACAGTGAGGGGGAATGCAGCTTGCCACCCTGCTGGTGCCCCAATCATCTGCCACCTGAGGTGACAGCTTCACCGTGCCTCATTAAAGGGCCGCCTCTGGAATCACTAGTTCTGTGGGGTTTTTTTTCATTCTCAAGGGGGTTGAGAAGAAGATGGTTTTGGAATCATGCTCCCAGCTGAAATAAGAGCCTCCCCATTTCTTACAAATTTTAAAAAGGCAGTCAAGACATATTTGTTCACCCAGCCTTTTAATTAGATACTGTTTTAATAATTTGATGGTTTTTAGTAGTTTTAATGTTGTTTTAAAATTTTAAATTGTTGTAATGTTTTAACCTTTTTATTTGTTGTTTTTAATTGTATTGTTGTAAACTACCCAGAGTAATTGTATTGTAATTAAATTGTATTTAATTACAATTGTATTTATTAAATTGTATTTAATTGTATTGTTGTAAACTACTGCATTTTGGGTGGTATACACATATGTTAAATAAATAAATACATAAATAATCAATCAATCAATCAGATATGTGCGAGCTGTCAAAGCACGAAGTCCAAAACACATAAGTGGTACAAGAGGAGGGCAAGTGCCCCCACCAATTAGTCACTAACTCACCCCCTTTGCTGGACTCCTCTGTGGACTTGATGGGCACTTTTCACATTCTCTGGATTCTCTAGCTCTGTTTAGACATGATGTTGAACACTCATGCAATGTGTACACATAGGTACAGTTATTCACACGTTATGCTGAACACAGGTACAGCAATACACTTCCCATCTGTATAATGCATTCGAGGGGCCAGTACCCAGGTTTAACATGAACCCAGGTACAGTCATTCATACAAACACATGAACAAGTGTACATATATCTGTACACTTGTACAGCATAATGTCTGAATAGGGCTAGTCATACTGTGCGTGTTTATGTGAGAGCATGTGCGCTCAATACAGAGCAGGGGCTCTGAATCTTTTTTTCACCTACAGATGCTCAAATAATTACCCATGGACCTTCACCCCATTTGTAATTTTATACATTAAAATTCAAGGAAAATAAAGGATGCATCATATTTGATTACGATATTGTGGTGGCGGGGGTGGGGGAGAATTTATTTTAGTGATATATTTAATTTTCCATAGATGACCTGTACCTACTCCATGGACCCCTGGTTAAGAACGG
The DNA here is from genome assembly GCF_027244095.1 of Hemicordylus capensis. NCBI lineage: Eukaryota > Metazoa > Chordata > Lepidosauria > Squamata > Cordylidae > Hemicordylus > Hemicordylus capensis. The sequence goes on from NC_069663.1 coordinate 13,365,049, forward strand.
TTGAGCGGTGTAAGGAGAAACATTAAAACCCTCACACAGCAGAGTATGCTCTGTGTTAAAGAAGTTTAGCTTAAGAGATTATCTGGAGACAGTGGGCCGAGTACCAAAAACCAATAAATATTTATTAACTGTAATCTACCAAAGACAACCAAAGGGCTCTGCGGTCACCAGGAGTCAACACCAACTTGACGGCACACTACCTTTAATCATCCCATTAAGTAAAGTGTGCCGTCAAGTTGATTTTGACTCCTGGCACCCACAGAGCCCTGTGGTTTTCTTTGGTAGAATACAGGAGGGGTTGACCATTGCCTCCTCCCGTGCAGTATGAGATGATGCCTTTCAGCATCTTCCTATATCGCTGCTGCCTGATATAGGTGTACCAGTGGGTATTCGAGCCAGCAAGCTTCTGCTTGTTAGTCAAGCATTTCCCTGCTGCATCCCATACTAAGAGAGAAATAGAATATCATAATAGCCTTCAACAACTGAATCTGACTAATTGACCTCATGCCTCCAGTGGCCAGAAGAAGTTACAGTGGTGCTAAGAGCAATGCAATTCTCACTTTTAGCAAGAACCTGGTAGAGAGAGAGAGCTTAGGTCCCCATGGACTCACTTCTGTTTTTGTTTAGGATGATAGGAATAGTCTTGTGAAATGCATGACGACAATATGTATATACCACTTTGCAACCAAAGTTCTGAAAACTGTTTACATCGAAAAAATACCATATTTACATGAATCAAAGATGACTTTGAGTGTCAGACTATGCCTTAGAAGATAGAGGCTAAATACAAGTTATTTATCCAAAAGACAGAGGAATCTGAATCTAAGACACACCCACTCACAACATTTAACAGGAAATAACTGAAGGAAACTTCATCTTAGATTCATTCAGGTAAATACAGCAGTAAATAAAGATGGTTCCTTGTCTCCAAAAGGGGCTCACACTAAAGAGAGACATAAAATATGTACCAGCAACAACCACTGGAGATCTGCTGTGCTGGGGTTGAATAGGGCCAGTTGTTCTCCTCTTACTAATATAAGAGAATCACTACGTTTAAAAATGCCTCTTTGCTGTTAGCTTCCCACCAGAAATCTAACATGTGGGACAAGGCATGCTCCTTCATATGGACTCTGCTCCTGTTCTCCTCGCCCTCCATGGGCGGGTGGGGGGGCGGCACACACACCATTTTTCTATTACATGCAGCACAATTCCCCCCAATTTGCCTTATACAGGATTAAAATGTCAAATATAAAGAAGCATCTGTGTGCAAGTCTTATACCTGGGCTATTTTCCTTGTCCACTTCTTCACTTCCTAGTTATGAAGAGTTCTGCCGCATGACGCCAAATTCAAAGCAGATATTATGCACAGGGCACACAGTAATCCCCCACAGCAAAGTCATGCTCCCCACTTTGGAGTCTCAGATTGCAAACAGGTCTGCTTAAAAGTGTGATTAACTTTCTACTGATTCTGAACGGCACACGCCTCTTGCACTAGGAGTACTGGAGCAAACTCATGATGGAATCACATGCAGATCTGAGTGAGCATGTGGTCCCCCTGACCATCAGAGACTTCCAGCACATATATCGACTCTGTCAGCAGTAACCCGTTTGAATATGTGCAAACAGTAGCTGTCAACGGGAGATGAGGTTGCCCTGTTGAACTAATCACCACAGAAGTGGACTCCTTTCATCATCTTGTACAAGCGCCACCAAGGTGGCCATATATCCAGGACTGGCCTGAACAGTCCAGAAATGGAACATTCTGTCCAGAATGTAGGAAAAGTGTCATCCTGAATACGAATTGTTCAGGAACCTGAGCAGAAAGATTGCTTTATCGAATTTTATTTTCTTGGCTAGTTTCTGTTTTAAACCAAGTAGACAATACAAATTTTGTTTTTAATTCGTGTTACCATGACATTTATTTTGCATATTTTATTGCATTTATTGAGATGATAGGCTCTTGCCCTCTCCTGTGCAAAGAATACTGTATAAAGACTGCTTTAGATATATGCAAGGTTCACTTGCTAAGCAGCAATATATTTCAAACCATAAGGTCGTTCATTTGACCAAAATCCCTGGGGTTAGTGAGGGCTGGGTCGGGGGAGGCAGGAGTATCCACCTTCCCCCCCACGAATAAAGTCCCCCAAACCCACCTTCTCCCACATGCATAAAGGTTTGCCAGCACTCCACTGTGCCATGTACCAACATTAGCAGTGTGGCAGAGATGTCTGTAGAAGGGATCTGGAGAATCAACCAAGGTTCATACCAAGCATTAGAGCCCAAGCCTCCTATTACACATTGCTGAAGGCTGGATTCTACTTGCTCGACACTGTGCACTGAATTGTGCCTTCGTGATGTATACACATTGTCGTGTGAGTGCACTGGAAACACGATGCGCCTGTTTATTTACTTGGAGATGTAATTTCTAGAGACTCAAAGGAGGGAAATTCTGAAGAACGAGACCTTGAGCCACTCATGTGCAAAAACACTGAGAAAGGCATTCCCAAAAGGCCAAAATAGGGACAGTGATTTGCCAGGGATGGTTTCCAGAAAATAGGGATGGTTTCTGTTTACCACAGCAGCAGTATTCCCTGTAACATGGATTCCCAGATGTTGAATACAACTCCTAGTCAACCTGTAGTGGATTATCGCCTTTGTCTCAGGGCAAGCTCACGTGAGGAAAAGAAATGCTGACTCAGGCCTGCAGACCTTTCTGGCAAAGGCTACTCCTAAAACTCTTCTTTATTTCTGGTAGGTTCTAAAGGCTGCCACCACCTGCTTATCCACAGAGCTTGTCCCCCCTGGGCTTGGGTGGAAAACCCAGTGAAAACTCTCTTTCTTTTGCTATTTGAGAAGGACAAAAAAACACAAAACCCTTCCATGTGCAAGCCTACACGTGGGGAGGAAACTGATAGCCATTGACCAATTGAGGCGTGTTTTGCACCAGAGAAAAAGCTCCCCTTCAGCTTCCTCTTTTCTCCTGAGTTAAAAATCCACTTGGAGAGACTTGTACAAGAAGAGAACAAAAAGAAAACAGCTTTATACAAATGCTACAGACTGCTTCTGTCTGTGGTTTTCTCAGCTTTTAGTTACAGGTAAAAATGTAGTAAGCTACAAGAATACTCCAAAAAGCACACCAGATGAAGTTGGGATGGCACACTTTAAAAAATGTGGTTACCGGGTGGCAAGGAACAGGTATGTAGGAAAATACAAAAGCACAATTAAAACTTACTGAGTCTTTTACAACACCCTGGCTGGATGGGTGAAGGCTAGTGTTTCTTAGCTTAATTGCATTGCAGATAGACCAGTATCAGGGATATACAAAGCTCACACAAAAGAAACAGAAAGTCTAACGAAAATCCGATTAAACAAACTTTTCCTAGAATAAACTTTCAGAAGCCAAAGCCCTGGCTTCCTTTGTCTTGAACTCACCAAAACCCTGGTTGAGAATCAAGCCCCTGTAGTCCTATCTTCCAAGATCTGCAGCCAAACTCCATGGCCACACATCCTGCTCTCACCCCCAGACTGCTTCTCCTCCTCCTCACAAAGAGCCTCTCCTTCCTCCCAATGACTCTCTAGGTCCTACCCACCTGGTGTGCTGATTGGCTGATCCTTGGAGTTCACCAGCCCATCAGTCAGGACAGGTTTCACTTCTGGTTAACTCTTTAGGGGAGGGCTGGCTGGTCACTACACTACCCCACCTGTGAATCTCTGCTACAGGGAACACTGATACATAACCTATGCTATTTATAAACTGGTAGTACATGATCTAGTACAGGGGTTCCCAACTTGTGGTACTCCAGCTACCATCTGTGACTGGAGATGATGAGTACCACAGGTCAGGAATCCCACTCTAGTACATTTAATTGTTTATAACAACATCAGTCACTCAGCATGTAGAATCAATAAGAAGCCCCCCACACCTGCACTCCATGGCACTTAAGGTAATAGAAATGCTGCATCTGCATCCTAACACAGGACACAGAAATCTTTACTAGAGACTGCACACCATGATTAGATTTACATGCATGTATGAGAGCCCTCAGTCTATCACTGAAACCAGTGCTACTCAACTTCGGCCCTTCTGAAGACGTTGGCCTACAACTCCCATCATCCCTTTCTATTGGCCACTGTTGCTGGCAGCTGTAGTCCAAAAACAGTTGGAGGAAGGCTGAAAATGAATAACCCTGACTTAGAGCACGCACACACACACACACACACACACACACCCTCCGCTTTTATCACCTTGAAACTTGCTTTCTGTGCTGCTGGATTTCACCTAAAACATTAAAATGTTTATGCTTGGAAATTATGAAAGGCAAGAGATAAACTTAGCAAGAGTCCAGCTTCTAGGTCAAAGCGCTCCAGAACTCAGCTCTGCCTCCCGCAAGAGTGCCAAGATAAACACTTAGGAGCAGCAGGCAGCCACAAGATATGCAGGGTCAAGAAAGAAAAACAGTCCATTGGTCTTGAGGTGGAAGACAGGAAGCTGCCTTCTACCGAGTCAGACCATGGATCCATCTAGCTCAGTGCCGTCTACACTGACTGGCAGCGGCTTCTCCAAGGTTCCAGGCAGGAGTCTCTCCCAGCCCTACCTGGAGATGCTACTGGGGATGGAACCTGGGACCGTCTGCAGGCAACCTCTACCATTGAGCTACAGTCCCATTACATTGGCATGTGCTGCCTGCTCCAGGCAGGAGACTGCTTTTAAGATGGAGCCTTGCCATGCTGGCTGCAACAACATGAACCCAAGAACACAAAGAAGACTATTTGGATTCAACAATCGAATCAATCACAACGCCAAAAAGAACCCAATAATACAATACTCCTGTTTCACATAGTAGTAAAGCTATGAGGCTATTCCCACGATGGGGGGAAACTGGGCTAAGGGAGCCCAGCCCAGTTTCCCCCCATTGTGAGAACCACCGGTGGTTCAATGGCGGCATGGAGGAGTCCATTATTCTTTATCAGACCGAATGGCTAGCCTAGTAGTGAAGCAACTGGGCAGACTGATGTGCCGCAGCTGTGGACTTGCAGGGAGGCCAATTTGGCAGCAGCCAGACAAGTGTCACGTACCAAGGATGAAACCCTTTTTAGTTTGGCTCTTATCTACTATGAAACAACCAAAGTTTCACTCATGGCACTGAACGTTCCCTGCCTCCTCCCGCACTGCTTGCCACTGATAAAGCCAGAAGTGTTTACAAAAGTAGGGTTGAGTAATTCCTACAGCAGAGCACCCACAGGACAGAATCCTTGATTCTCCAGGCTGCTTCATCCAGGCAGCAAGCATGAATTGTCCCCTCTGCTAAGCAGAGTCTTCCCTGACTTGCATTTGGATGGGAGACTACATGTAAGCACTGTAAGAGATTCCCCTTAGGGGATGGGGCCACTCAGGCAAGAGCATCTGCCTGCTTGTATGCAGAAGGTTCCAAGTTCCCTCCCAGGCATCTCCAAGATTGGGCTGAGAGAAGGCTCCTGCCTGCAACCTTGGAGAAGCTGATGCCAGTCTGTGTAGACAATACTGAGCTAGGTGGACCAATGATCTGACTCAATATAAAGCAGCTCCCTATGTTGCTAAGCATCCATTTCCGTCACCCACTTCTGCCATTTCTTACTGCAAAATGCAGCACACTTCTGCCATTTATTATTTGAAATCTTTATACCCCATCAGTTTTGACCAGGGTTGTGGGACAAAGCAGCATTTCGTGCCTTGCCTCAGGCTCTGCAATCTCTCGGCTGCCCTGGTTGCAATCGCAGAGTAGAAGCATCCAGTTAAGTGGGGTGGGAAGGTGACAAAGTCCACAGGCCAAACAGGGACAATGGATGCCACGCAAGCACAGGAGGCAGACCGGCTTGCACTGGTGAGGGAGAGCAGATGCAGCACCAGCCAGCAGCCATTTACGGACACACGTGGACTTGAGCTGCTCACCTAAACTTATCTGCCAGGGTTGTTATGGGGATAAGATAAGGCTCTATTGTAGTCTACCCTGAGCCACAGCAAGGAGGAAATGTGGTTGATATTCCAAACAGAACCCTCAACCCGATGAACCTTGGTGCAATCCAGCAATACAGTTTTGATGGCAATAGCTAGAGAGAGACAGTGTGCACACGTTCCAGAGATAACTCCAAGGGGTAGTGGGTGCTCTCTCCAAAATATTACCCACGCCCCCTTTCGCTTCCCCATCCACTGAACTGTTTGCATGGCTTTAAAAGGGGCTTAGACAAATTCATGGAGAACAGGTCTATCAATGGCTGCTAGTCTGGTGGCTATAACCCTCAGAGGCATGATGCCTCTAAATACCAGTTGCAGGAGAACAGCAGCAAGAGAGAGGGCATGATTGTACCTCTTGCCTGTGGCCTTCTCAGAGGCATCTGGTGGGCCACTGTGTGAAACAGGATGGTGGACCTGATAGGCCTTGGGCCTGAGTCAGCCGGGTTGACCTTATGTTCTGAGGAACTTTATAGCAAATTATTGGACAATACAGCCTTCATCATTTAAAGGAACCTCATTCACACACTCCTCTACTCAGAACAAGCAGCAGAAGCCAGTGTACAGCCTCCCAGGAGCCAGGCCAATCCCTTGGCTTCCTTCCTGGTAGGGTTGTGCAAACAGTTCGAGGGGGGTTCTGTTCCAGGGTCGAACTGACCCCACCCCCGTTCGGTCCAACCTTGGACTGAACCCCCCACAGCGGTTCAGGCGGTTCACATTTTTACCTTTAGCCACTTCGAGGGGTTTCCTCTAGGCTGCAGGGGTCCACAAAGGTTTTCCCTCCCCTTGCCTCATTCATCACTGCCGCAGCCCATTTTACCCCCTTTTTCAGCCCGTTTGGGCGTCCGTAAGTTGGCGCGGTGGCTATTTTCTCTGCTGCTGCGCATGCGCAAATGGCCTCTGCGAGGCCTGGCATGACCCAGGGCCTCGCAGAGGCCATTTGCTCATGCTCGGTGGCCATTTAAAAATGTTTTTAAAAATGGCCACTGTGCATGCACAAATGGCCACTGTGAGGCCCTGGGCCATGCCCGGCCTCACAGAGGCCATTTGCGCATGCGCAGCAGCAGAGAAAATGGCCACCGCACCAACTTACAGATGCCCAAACAGGCTGAAAAAGGGGGTAAAATGGGCCGTGGCGGTGATGAATGAAGTTGGTGGGGGGAGGGGGAGCCTTTGTGGACACCCCCCCCCCCGCAGCCTAGAGGAAGCCCCCTGCAGGGGCTAAAGGTAAATTTTAAAAAAAACAAACTTCGCACCCCCCAGACTGAACCGAAGGGGGTTTCTAACGGCTGCTGGACCAAACTGGTCCAGTCGAACCAGGCCAGCCGGTTCCGTGCACATCCCTGTTTCCTGGCCAGGAACTGGGCTGGGTGAGATCATGGGTGCAGGGGAGTGCAGGGTCATGATGAATGCAGATTTGGGCTGGCCTGGCATTGACCTCTTTTCCCACCTGGGTCTTTCTTGCCGCATGGTCTTGGACAGGAAGACTAGCATGCAAAGCATACTGGAAAGTCTGGCCTAATCCAAAAAGATAGCATTTTCTAAGATGAATCTGGCTCTTTTTCTAAATATATTTAAAAATGTCAAGCAAACTTCATGAATAAGATAAACAAACATTACTTTACCACCCATTTGATCCCCCAAATTAGTTGTTCTAAAGTCACTTCAGGAGTGCCCTGAATTTAGCCGAGGTAGTAGTGAATTCTCTATTTGAGAAATGGACTGGGCATTACCTGGCAATACACGGTGAAGTTGTGACAGAAGGTTCTGGATTTTAGGACGATTTTACTACTCATTAGGATTAGACGTTTTTATGAAATTCTGGACTTTTAAAAAACAGCAACAAATTGTTTGGAGTCCATATAAGCTTTTACTTTTTAAAATTGTTCTAGTGATTTTATAGTAATCACAATGTTATGACTTGTAACGTTATGATTGAATGGTGGTTAATTACATTACAGTTGTTCTTCTTAGATATTGTTAGTGCTGGATATTTTAGCAATTTTAGGATTATTTATTTGGGTTTACTGTTGATATTAGAATCCTATAGGAGGAGGAGAGCTGGTCTTGTGGTAGCAAGCATGGCTTGTCCCCTTTGCTAAGCAGGGTCTGTCCTGGTTGCATTTGAACAGGAGACCACATGTGTGAGCACTGTAAGAAATTCCCCTTAGGGGATGGGGCTGATCTAGCAAGAGCAGGCCCCAAGTTCCCTCCCTGGCATCTCTGAAGTCTGTGTAGACAATACTGAGCTAGATGGATCAATGGTCTGACTTTGTATATGGCAGCTGCCTATGTTCCTAATTTTGTGTTGAGTTCTTGGTAGTGAATTAAGCAGTACAGACTTTGGAAAACAAAAAGGCAACTTTATTTCTCAAACAGAACTGGTAGCAAAGTCACAACATTGGTACAGCCAACAGTAAATACATTTATAAAAAAACAACAACATACATAACTTATATGGAGCAAAGGTGCAGCCAGGGCAGTAGAGGCTGCCAGGTCTGTATTACTGCTCAACTCCAGGGTGAGGGAAGAAGGGAGGGAGGGGACAGGGAGGAGAACAGCAGCCAGATGGCAAGGGAGGGGCGGACGCAGTCATTTCACAGCGGCCAGCACCAGTGTGAAACACAGCGGCACACCTGGTGAAAGCTAGACATTCTGCAATCCCTGCCCTGGTTATGCTGCACTGGTCCTGTGCCTCTCAGGGTCAAGAAGGAAAACAGGCAAAGTTCACAGAGACCCACTGGAAACGGACATGACAAGGAAAAAGCAAAACAGCATCTGGGCACCCAGGGCTCTCTAAGGCAGGGCTGCACACCTTTGGCCTTCCTGCAGATGTTGAACTACAACTCCCAGCATCCCTGACTATTGGCTCCTGTGGCTGGAGGGGGTGGGAGTTGGATGGCCAATGTTGTGCAGCCTGGTTTTAAAACTGGGTATAGGAGCAGGATAAATTGGGGGAGCGCTGGTCAGAAGAGAAAGACTGATCAAAACCAGCTTGAAGAAGAGTTGAGGCCAGCTCAGCTCAGCCAGAAGATTAGCCAGCCTTTGAAATTTCACAGTGCATTTGCCACCTGGATGTGCAATACTGCCGTGGGCTAGGAGAGAATGAACCAACAAACTCATTCATAGAAGAGAACTAGGAAGAGTCTTTTATAGGGGCTTCATTCTCAAAGGCACTCATCTCAGACAACACCACCTCAGTGCATTTCCATATGGTAAAGGTTCTCAAACTTGGGTCCTCAGATGTTGTTGGACTACAACTCCCATCATCCCCAGCCACAATGGGGAAGATGGGAATTGTAGTCACAATATCTGGGTACACAAATTTGAGAATCTTTGCCATATAGAAAGCAAGGGAGAAGATGAGAAACCTTGAAATTCTGCAGGGTAGGTCCTTAATAGTCAGATTCGTACAAAGTAAACCTCCATTCCCACTCCTTCCATATACCTACCAAAAGACAGTGTCTTGCTTCAAAATGCAGGGTGTGCACAGAAGTCAACATATAGTTGTTGCACAGTATCTTTGAGCAGAGTAAACCAAAACACTCAGTATAAAAGCCCTGGCTTTTCTTCTCAGTCTCGAGGGCCAGAGGTTTCAGTTAGACAAGACCAATCTGTTCAAGGCATCCGCAGTCAGGCAAGCCATGACTCCAGAGATCTTAGGTTTACAAAAGGAAAAAATAACCAAGCAAAACAAAAACCACAATAATTATTTACTTGGCACCCGGCTGGATTCCTCAAGGGAGATCTTTGGCCCTGTCACAAACCTACCACAACAACAGCTCTGCTGGGTATACCAGCATTGTCACATTCACATTTCCAAGGGCCTGTACCAACAAGAAGTATATTCTGCCAGCCCTTGAACCAGTGGCCTCTTCTCTCAGCAAGGATGTAGGAGAAAGCAAGGAGAAAGCATGAGAATGGGAAAGATCTTCTGGCAAAGAGTGCACAGGGCAGGCATATATATCTCACTGTTTTCCCTTCAGTGTAGCACCCAAAAAGGAAAACTCCTCTTCCACACAAATAGGGCTGGTCACAGTTTTTTTTTCCCCAGGAGGTGAAATTTTGGCATCTTGGAACTCTTATCCGAGAAGGAGTGGAAGAAAGAATGTGGTGTCTGAAGTGAGAGAACATCCCAGAATTCCTAGAGCAGGGGTGTTGTGAGACAAGAACTCCCATCATCCCCAGCCACAATGGCCCAGGGATGATGGAAACTGTAGCCCTAGTCCAAAGATCAACTGGGGACCCAGGTTTGCAAACCTGTGCCCTAGGCCACCAGAAAGAACTCTGGAACAGATACTTGATTGGAACAGAGTTGCAGCCGGCTCAGAAGGAATGGAAGCCATTTCTGACCTGGCCAGACCCTGCACTGAAGTGAAACAAGATGTCAGTACTGGCTCTCTCAGAACTGCTGAACCACCACAGTCTCTGGCACTAGCCACGATTTAAAACTTGTCTTCATATGCTAATCCTCCCCGCCCCAACTCTTCAGGAGTTCCTGAATTCTCTGGCTAGAGAATACTTCACCAATATGACATCTTCAGCGATATGACTCTAAAGCAGTACAGTATTTACCTGAATCCAGGCCTAGGGTGTTCCCTCCCCTCCCCAAGTTATTTGATGTTGGAGGGGTCATCTTAAATTCACAGTGCTCTTAAGGAGATCAGCTTAAAATTCAGCACCCTCCTCTATTCAGGTAAAGAAGGGATCTCTTGTACAGCAGCCACCACAATGGGAAAGAGGGTTTCTTCTTGGTTTCTTGAGTTCAGTACCTATCACTCCTTGAAAGGGCCAATTTCCCATGTCCTTACATCTTTGTAAAAAGCACCCCCAAACACACATGTTTTCCATAACACGGCAAGCAGCAGCTGGAGATGACATTTTCATTGCATGACAGAGGAGCGGGGGAGAAGAGGGCTAACCTCTTCCAGCACTGCAGTCTTGAACCAGATCACCCCTCTTCTGTGGCCGCATTTTTAAAAAATATAAAAAGAAATGGGAGATCCAGATCTCAAGTTTCCTCTAGTCTGGCCTTTATGGAGGAGGAGGATCACTAGAACTGAGAAAAGGGTAGAAACACACAGAAAGAAAATTAAAGGGTAGCTTTACATGACTGCCAAGTCAGTAATCTGGGAACACATCCAGAAAGCATCAGGAATTGGAAGCACACACTCCTGGCAGGCATGACGTCTGAACTTGCCAAAGTCTGATTCCTGCACCTGATTCCCAAGATTCACCTGAGTTCTCCACCCACCTATAACCACAACTTTGAAATTGGGCAGAGAATCTCAAGATTCTGGCTGGAGTTGGGATTCAGGTGGATTCAGACATCACACTCTTCGGGAATGTGCACTCGTGATTCCCAGCCTCTTCTCACCTTACTGACCTGTCAGCAGTCATGTGAAACCACCCAAAGTGCTACAAGCTGATTCCAGAAGTTCAGTTGTTGGTTTGTTTGTTTTTTTAAAAAACTTCCACATGTTAGCAAGCAGAGAGGTAATCATTGAAATGGTGGATGCAAAAGGAGCGAGTGCCAAAGACTGGGTGCACACCTGCACTGGCTTTGGCGTTTTTGAAATGATGGACAATTTGGGAAGGAGCTTGGGGAAAGTAGGGAGTGGTGGCCATGATAGAAGAGAAATAGTTGGACAATCATGCATGGACCAAGGAGAGTTTTGTTTTCCAAACAACCTCTCCAGCTCTCTTCACAGTTTAGTGCCTTGCTCTCTTCACACCAAAACTCAAGTAGGACAAACAAGGAAAACCACTTAGGGCAGGGTGTAGCTTCTTCCCTGCATAAGGCACAGACTGTGAACTGGCAAGAACAGTGCACAAGTCTATGTGGCTACAAGGACAGGGCCATGTTGGACTCCTCCTTCCTTCCCCATGAAAGATTCCATTTTAGGTGGGAAAGTCAGGTTCCTCTGTGCCAGGCCTGCTCAACCTAGGCCCCCCAGCTGTTTTTGAACTATGACTCCCATAACCCCCAGCCACAGTGGCCAACAGCCAGGGATTATGGGGACTGTAGGCCAACATCTGCAGGAAGGCCGAAGTTGAGCAGCACTGATCTATGTCTTAGGTCTGAAGTCACCAATTCTCTGGAGTAATTCTTCCTATTCATCCTTCGAAGAATCTGTTTTGATCACAGATTAGGGCCTAGCTTACCAGTGGAGCAGAATGAAGTGGCAGAAATCCAACATAGTAGGAGGGACTCTCATCACTTTGGAACAAGGTTGAGTGATTGGTGGCAGATTCCTGTACCGAGTAGGAAGTTGGATATGTGGTTAGACTACAACTCATACTGAGCTGGACTATATTGGGAGTTGTAGTCCAATCATATCTGGGAACCCAAGATTGGGGATCCCTGGACTAAGAGACCCCCCACGCTAGAATTCTATCATACCCACTGCTAGCTCAGACGGCTTTAAAAAGAGATTAGGCACATTCAAGGAGGACAAGTCTATAAATGGCTACATGCTACCTGTGAGTTCAGAGGCAGGATGCCTCTGAATACGAGATGCAATGGAACAACGTGGTGGGGGGGCATGCCTTCATTTCCTGCTTGTGGGCTTCCCCAAGGCATCTGGTGGACTACAGCAAGAAACAGGGTGGCACACTAGATGGGCTTTGGGCCTGATTCATCAAGGCTGCTCTTATATTTTTAAAATACTTCCTTATATAACAATTCCCTGTAAGTAAAAAAAACTTGTAACATCAGTGAAAGAGGTTCCAGCCCAGCCTGCTCCCTGCATGCTAGCTATCTGTTTGTATGGAGAAGGGGACATTTAACAATGGCAACTTTCCCCTGCAGTCTGAAATGCTACATACTCTTCTACCATCTAATTCCATCATAATTCATGACTAGAGTAGGCCTAGATCTTTGAGGATCCCCATTTCATCCTGAATGAGTCATCTAGGTAGCCGCATTACTGCCTAACCAGAAAAGTAGATAGATTTCAGAGAGAGGGAAGGAGGCTTTCCTATTTCTAAATATAACAATTCAAGCTTTTTGAGTAGCCAGGAGAGGATATGGAGAACAGTTTGCCCTGGGCAGGGGATTGGCCTGGAGGACCCTCCGAAGGCTCTTCTAACTCCAAAACCCAACAATTCCGCAGCCCTATTAAGATATTACACTGAACTTGTGCAATCTGTGTACAGTGTAGGCAAGTACAGATCTGTATGTAAGTACAGTTATTCACAGGTTCTGCTGAATGCAGGTATAGCAGTTCACTCTGTATCACACCCCTGAGGGACCTGTGTCCAGGTTCACTTTCCAAATGAACACAGGTATAGCCATTCACACAAACACTTATGTGAGCGCACAGCAGTATTCCTTGTAACAGGGATCCCCAGATGTTGGCTACAACTCCCATTATTCCCAGTCAAAGGCCATTGCAGCTGGGGATGATGGGAACTGTAGTAAACATCTGGGAATCCCTGGGAACACTGGTGCGCAGACATCTAATGCAAGTACACTAGAACGTCTGAATAGGGCTTGTGATGAGAGCAGATCCTGGGATCTAGAGAAGACCAGCCAGCCAAGCACACACATTGCGTTGGGAAAGTGAACTAAGAACACCTTAAAGGATGACAGGTGTATTTCAACACCCCCTCCCATACCCCCTTCTTAACAAGTGAGCACCCTCCTACTCCAGAGAGAAACCAGAGCTATTTGTGTGCTCCAAGCTGGCTCCCTCAACTGGGAGATTTCCCCCACTCCTCCCCAGGAGAACCCTCTCTCCCCTTGTCCAAGTGGCAAAAAAGCAGAAGAATCTGGCCTGAACTCAACCTCAAGCCTCTATTTTTGGCCCAGTTTGGCCTCTATAGGCCAGCTGCCATTTTCTCAGAGGCGGGGCGGCTCCCGTGTTGATCAGACAAACGAGGACATAATTTTGAGTGCAAAGGCTCAGAATGGATGCTAAGAAAACAAGAAATGTAGTGTAGAGGCGTAGATGCCGACTGCAGCGGCCCACAGGTTAGCTTAGATTCATCAATTTCCCCATCCGCCCCACCCGCTAGAAGGGTGCTCTAGTCCTTCCCAAATCTTTAGCCAGTCATTGTCACTTCCAAGAGAAAGATTTCGGTGATCTGCTTGAACATTCAAAGTCCTACAGCAAGAAGAGGCCACAGAGAAAGAAGAGCGCCACGTCACAGCAGAGAGATCTCTTTGGTTAATCCAGTCTTGGTTGGTTTGGCGGCATCCAATTCACAAACAAGGCCGCCGTGAGATCCAACATTCATTGCACTCATCACCCATTTGAGGGAGGGAGGTAGCTTGGAGCAGCTGAAAGCCACCACCAATTTCAACACATACAAGGCCGATAAGGGACACCGACTCGAGCGAAACAAGAACCTGAAGTTTCCAGACAGTAGCTGGCGGCCCCGGAGTGGCGCCTTGACGCCGCTATGCTCAACAGTAGCAATGGCCAACAAACCACACAGCAAGCCAGGAATGGCTCCAAAGTCAGCAGAGAAGGGTGGGCTTGGCCAGTCGGGTGTTCGTCACACAGGTGGGGCTGAATCATTTGGCTTCTCTTCCCCCATCCCTTGCCTCTGAAGCACACACCTCCAAACGCCACAGGTGGGGGGTGAGGGAACAAAGTCTTTCATAACACATTCCAGAAACAGGTCTTTTGGGGAAAGCTCCTCTGCCCGACAGCTGGTCTGCCCCTTGCAGAACAAGAGGGAGCCGGGTCCGTCAGGTCATGTAGCGTGTGATGGCTCTCAGGGCGTACAGCAGGGCGGCCTGCATGCGGGCCTCCAGGAGAAGAAGATTGACATGCGCCTGCAAGATGAACAGGGGGGTTGTCAAAAGGAGAAATAGGAGAGCCCTACAAATAAGTGCTAGAGTCCATGAGCCAGCCCCACAAGTTTCGGCCATTGGTACCACCTCAGGGGACAAATGCTCACTGTGGTTTTTGGCAATATCTGCCCCCCTAGAGATGGAATGTGGGTGCTAGCATAGTTGGACTTAACAGTTTTCTTTGTGTCATCGCCTGTTCTTTATCCCTACCCCCAATACGAGCAGGGTCAAATTGCAGTTATTTCTGCATGGAGCTTAGGGTTAGAGCAGGCCTGCTCAACTTAGGGCCCCCTAGCTGTTTTTGAACTACAACTCCCATAATCCCCAGCCACAGTGGCCAATAGCCAGGGACTGTGGGAGTTGTAGGCCAACATTTGCAGAAGGGGGGAAGTTGAGCGCCCTGGGGGGTTAGAGTAACAATTAACAAATTAATCTTTGGAGACATTCCTGCCAATCTTCATTTCCATTTCTCTAACAACACTGATAAAATGTAATAGTAGTTTCTGTGTTTTTAAAACATAATCGCAAATTTGGCCACTGCAGGCCCAGTGGTCAGGACAATAAAACCATGAAAACACACTGAATGCTATTTTCCATATCTAGGGGTATAGACCTTGTCAAAAATTCACAATAAGCATTTATCCCCCCCAGATAAATATAGATGCCATGTGCGTGCCGACGCCTCATGGAGCTTCTTGGAATGTGCACCACCCCAGCAGGAAGCTGCAGGGGGTGATGGAGAGCAGATAAGGGCTTATTCTTCTCTTTCTTAACACTCCTGGGCCCCGCTCTCAAAATGTGCTCGAATCGCAGTTCATGCACATCCCTACGACCTAGACTTACATCATTCTATCTGGTCTGTGAGACTGTGCAAAGAATGTATACACAGATGCATCAAGAAAGTGATGCTAACTTGTACATCCTATCTTTGCCAGAACTGAAACATAACTCTTGGGGGGCCTTGGAGAGGGAAACAAGAAGGCTACACCAAATGGAAAACCTGAGTGGAAGGGATTCAAAGATGAAGAGAAAGGGGCTGACCAGTTTGAGAAGCCACAATCAGTCACTGTACTCTCTTCTAAGCAGAAAGAAAGACATCCAGACCAGCTTTCTAGCTCCAGGACAAGTGGGAGAAAACCACCACCACCACCACCACCCCCGCCGACCCGGCTAGAAAACTGTGTGTTTTACCTTCTCAGAGTGCTTGAAGTGTCTCCAGAAGTGAGTATACATTCGCTTGGTGGTTTTCTCTGGGTAGCAGGCCACAGTTTTGATGTAGATTTTCAAGTTGCGCTCCAAGAGCTGATTCACCTCCCTGTAGTCGTAGTCGTCGTACCTGGAAAGGTGCAGAGATAGGAATGAATGAGGCTGGAGATGCTGGGGACTTGAACCTGGGGCCTTCTGCATGCAAAGCAAATGGTCTGCCACTGAGCTATAGCCCCTCCCAGGAGAAACAGCCATTGTCGACCCACCTAGGCCACAGCACCGCTGCATCTCTCCTTTGAACAGACAGAAGAGATCCACTACTTTAAACAAGGTGCCTCTTTGCTCAGTTAGCAGGGGACAGTACTTAAGACAATCCTGAGCTAAATGGACCGATGGTCTGACTCGGCAGAAGGCATCTTCCTATGCTTCTCATCCTTCAGATAAGTCCATCATCTCTTTACATGGCAGACCCAAGCACAGGACACGTTCTCCCACATCCTTCAAGTGTACCTAACATCCAATTGCTCTCTCTAAACTAAGATGATCCAGTCTCTGAGTCACCCTTGTTTGGCAGGATTCACACAAGTGAGCCACATGGCAGGCTTAGCCATCCACAGTGCTCTTTCCAGGCAGTGCAATAGGCTCCCTCACCGGCATCTATATAAACAAGTCAGCTGGTTTAAAGGAACAGGAGCTCTTAGTGGGCCAGTTGGTATCGTGGCTGCACAACGTCATCCCTCCATCTGTGGCTGGACTACAACTCCCATCATCCCCTGACCATTAGTTACTGTGGCTGTGGATGATGGGAGTTATTGACCATTTACATGTGAATGCCAAACCATGGGCCTTGCACCCTCCTCTTTCTCATGCTTTGGGTTTCCACTCCAGCAATGTCCCCTACAACAGGGGTCCCCAGATGTTGCTGACTACAACTCCAGTTGGAGTAGGCAACTAAGAAAGAGAGTGCCTTCGTGGAACGTAACAGGCAGAATGAGGGACAGATGGCCTACCGAATGCCAAAGATGCAGTGGACGTAATTCCATAAGGCCCTCCGGAGCATGGATGTATCCACACCACTGTGCATGGCGATTGTGTTATATGTCAGGTTATAGACCACCTGGAATTTCTCATCCAGTAGTTGGCCCACATCGGGATACAGGCGGTTGATGAGCGAGTAGCCATGATCTTCCCAGGTGTAATCCTGTAGAGAGAGTAAAATTGGTATAGAGGCTCCAACGAGAGGTATGATAGGAATATAGGAAGCTGCCTTCTACTGAGTCAGACCATCGGTCCATCTAGCTCAGTACTGATGGCGGCTTCTCCAAGGTAGCAGGCAGGAGTCTCTCCCAGCTCTATCTTGGAGATCCAGAACTTGGAGCCTTCTGCATGCAAGTGCTCTTCCCAGAGTGGCCCTATCCTCTAAGGGGAATGTCTTACAGTGCTCACATATAGTCTCTCATTCAAATGCAAACCAGGGTGGACCCTGCTTAGCAAAGGGAACAATTGATGCTTGCTACCACAAGATACTCAAAAGCTCCTTGATACTCAAAAGATCCAGGACTGCAGGACACAAAAACAAGTAAATATTGCACACTGCCGATTTGCAGGATTTATAATTCTGCAAGGCCCATTCAGCCATGAGACTAGCTGGGTGACTCTAGGCCAGTCACTTCTCTCTCAGCCTAACCTGCTTCACAGGGTTGTTGTGAGTAGAAACTTAAGTATGTAGTACACCACTCTGGGCTCCTTGGAGGAAGAGCGGGACATAAAATGTAATTAATTAATTAATTAAATCATGGACAGAATTTACATTTGAGTTTTTCTTGTTGTTGGTCGAGATTACAAACATACAGATAATAGGTACCTGCGCTCGGAAGGTTGGTGGCGTCTGTTCTCCTCTCCTCGTGAAATCTTTGTATCCAAATTCTGGATCTTCCACAAAGCACAAGACATTGGGAGGCAGGGAGTGTTCAGCAATATCTACTAGAGACAAAAGAAAAGAGCATGAGTACCACCAGGAATGCCATCTGAGAACCACCACCACCCCCGCTCCATGATCAGGAAAAGGAGATGCTAATGAAGACTTGGCATATCCCCCAGTATATACTTCATCATAAGGAGATTTCATGCTAGCAGTCTTTTATCCTGGCAAAATACAATTCTTAGCATTCACAGGAATATCCTCCTGAAGCTGCCAGACCAAGGTGAGAAGGTAAGAGGGCTAGCTACCTACTGTGTGCTATCATATTAACTGAGCCCCAATAGCCTTTAACCATTTTTAAAAAAAAAATAAAAAGACAAGCCCATCCTCAACTTTGGGAGGGGACATTTTCAATTAGAAAAGTGGGGTGGGGTGGGGTAAGGTGAGGAGATGCTTTAGCCCTTTCCTTGCCTGCTCTTGCTCTGCAGCAGATCCCTCTCCCGATAGTGTTCCCCACTGCAAAGCATGTGTTTACTTGTGCTTTGAACTTGGGATCTCACCAGAGGAGCGAATTGTTTGATAGGCAATTTGTAGTGAAGATGCACCCAGTGAGGAAAGGGTTAACTATGCTTTCCCCTGCATCTTTATCCTTTTAAAAGAGGCTTTGGGGCCAAATTACATGCACCAACACATCACATGTAGCAAGCCCTTCCTATAAAACAGCAGTGCCAAATACATTTGGGTGCATGGAGCAATGCAGATAGCAGGAGTCTTCTCCAGCCCTACAAAGATGCTTCCTGGGACTTTCTACATGCAAAGCAGACTCTACCACTGCATTACAGCCCCGTCCCCTACATCAGAGTTCCAGAAGATCTTCTACCCCCATACCCCTCACTCCATTAGATGGCTTGCCTCCTCCTTACCTGAGGGAGTAACAAGCAAGCTTTCCCTTTTTTCCATCTCAAAGCGGGTCTCCATCTCCTCCTTCGTGACTTCCTCCTCCTCCAACTGGCATTCCTGTAGCAGCTTCATCCTCTCCATCAACACCTCCACCTCCTCCATAGCATCTGTGCCCTGAGAAAGAGGAGAGAGGGGGCAGGACAAATGGGTCAATTCAAGGAACAGTGGCTGCAAAGCTTAGACATTCGTCTAAGCCTCAGGTCATTCCAGATGTCGCTGAACTACAACTCCCATCACCCCCAGCCAAAGTCATTACAGCTGGGGATGATGAGAGTTGTAGTTCAGCAACATCTTAAAGAGTCACATGTCGCCTACCCTGGCTTTTGAGCTTTATGTCCTATGTTGCTGTTCTAGGACAGTATCATACAAGACAAGAGTTTTATGTGATGCACCAGGGTGCATCAGAGGCACAGGGGTGAAGAAATGTTGGCTCAGTTTATCAGCCAGACAAAATATTTTACTCATCAAGATATGTTGGTGCATTGCTCATCAGGACTTCTTTCACTCGCAGATGAGACCAGCAGATGAGTGGATTTCTGCAGCCCTGATCAGGCAAATTGCTCCAAATGATCCATGCTTCTGCCTTTTTATGTAGGGAATCAGTAAAGACCCACAGTTCTGCACTATAGCCATTCTCTTCCCCACAACCCCAAGCCACTGGCTTGGATGGCTTCAAAAGAAGCTTAGACGAATTCACGGAGGACAGGTCTATTGATGGCTACTAGTCTTGTGGCTATAGGGGGGAGAACTACTTCCATGGAGAATGCTTACGAGCTTGTAGATCATCTTGGGAGTATTTTTTCCGTGCCATAGAAAAAGGACTGAGGTATAGCAAAGCTGCACAACTCTGGCCAGCCACTTGTTGCTGGACTACAGCTCCCATCACCACCAGCCATGGGGGCCAATAGTCAGGGATGATGAGAGCTGCAGCCCAACTTCTGCAAGAAGGCCGAAGCCATGCAGTCCTGAGCTAGTTTGTAGGGCGTGTGCAGAGTGGCTCCATTCTCCACGGCCAATTCCTTCTGCTCGGTACCATTTCCCTCCTCCAGGATGTTCAGGTGTTTACACACCTTAAGAGAAAGTGATCTGCTCCCTTCCACTTACCCCGGAATTGTTCACCCCATCCTCCGAGGCTGGACTGCTATCGCAACTGCGTGGCGAAGGGGGCTGAAAGGCGTGGCCGCCCTCCTGGTCAATTTCCAGATTGATGCCACAGCCAAAGACAAAGGAGGCAAGTGAGTGGTAGTGTGTGAGGAGCACCAGAGCCTGGATGAGTTCTGCAAGGGACCAGCTGTTGTCACCTGTCTTCAGGAGCGTCTGTAAGAGACACACACAAGAGTTTCCCATTTGTTCCAGGAGTTGTCCTTCACTTGACAGAAGCCAGCAGTGGACTGTAGTCGCAGCATAACCTTATACAAAAGGCAGAGCTGCACAACCATATGCCTCTAGCTGCTGCAGGACTACAACTCCCATCATCACCAGCCACAGTGGCCAACCACAGCTGGGGACCCAAGCTGTGCAGCCCAGCCACGAGGTTCTCAAGCTTGGATCTCCAGGTGCTGGACTACAACTCCCATCATCCCGTTACAATAGCTACAATTCCCTTAAGGGATGAGCTACGACTGTCCATCCAAATGCAAACCAAGGTGAACCCTGCTTAGCAGAGGGGACAACCCATGCTCAGAACCACAAGACCAGCTCACCATTATCTACATGAAAATATAAGCCTGCCTTATACCTAGACAAACCACAGGTCCATCTGTCCCAGTACTATCAACCCGGGGAAGCCTCACCTATCCCATCTCCTATCCAGTCCTTTTAGCAGGAGATTCAGTCATCTGCCTGCAAAGCAAAAGAGACTAAATCTCCTAGAGACTGAATCGTCTGCCTGCAAAGCACGTCCTCTACCACAGAGCTGTGCCACCTCCTTAGAAAGAAGAGGTGAGGGAGGGATCTTTTTGGAGTCTCGGTGGATGGGTTAGCTCCTGGGAAATAACTGTCTCTCTGCAATCAACCTCACTAATAAATTGTGGGCGCTGAAAATATCCAGGACTCAGGCCCACCTTGATAAACAAACTCAATCATACCTCCAAAGAATAATTACATAGGTTTTTAAAAGTCCCGAATATTAAAATCTACAAAGGCAGAAGCAGAACAGAGCTAGGCGAGACTCCCTTACTTCCCTAGATCCTAGCAGTAAGCTAGATTAGTTAGCAGTAACCCCTGCTAAGTAAGTAAAGATACACCTTTTAAGGTGGTTATTCTCTTACATTCAGCAGGGGTAGAGCAACTGGCCATATCCAGCCCCAGCACAGCATCCCTCCAGTGGCTGTTGCTGGTATCTGCCTTATGCTTTTTTTTTTTAAGATTGTGAGCCCTTTGGGGGCAGGGAGCCATCTTTATTTATTTATATCTATGTAATTTGATATATCTTTGGGATTTTTTGTTGAAAAGTGGTATATCATTATTGATAGTAGTAGTATTGGATCATCCAGGTTTGTGTCTCTTTCCAGCCCCATGATGCAGAAACAGCTACCCGGGGCGGGGTGTGTGGGGGGGGGATTAGCTGCATGGCTCACAGTTCCAAGTACATTGCAGCCATTCCCAGGACTCACCTCAATGTGCTCCTTGGTAATCAGCCAGGGTCGGTGAGCCAAGATCTTGTTTATTTCATTGAGGTTCCTCAGTTTCTGCGGGGCATACTGTAAGCCTCGCAGCCACTTGGGGTCCCCGCCCACTTGCAGGAACTCCCCCATGTGGAAGCCAACCAGATAGGAGCACTGATGTCTAGCAGCAGCCTGGGGAAAGAGAGCACCAGTAAGACACTCACCAGCAAGGGGTTGTCAGTAGGACTGAAAAACACACATGGCCTCTGAGCAGGGCTTGACTCGGACAACGGTGCACCTCCCTCCCCCTTTCCCCCTCCCCTCATGAGCGCCAATGGGCAGCGCTTACTTTCTGACGGCTGAAGAGGTGCTGAGGTCAAGGCTGCCTGGGAGCGTCAACTCCAGATTCCAGACACTTGGCAACCACCACAGGTCAGCAGCAGCGCCAGATTTTTTAAAGCTCCGAACTAGCAGACTTTACAAGCATTCATGTATTTAAGCTTTTGAGAGGTGCAATCCTGCACATTAAAGAGATGGAAGTCCTAAGCTTCAAAGAACCCTTTCCCCCCTGTCATTCTGCCCAGTACTAGAGGTCATCCTTCAGCAAGCTACATCCACACTGCAAGTATTCAGAGATAACCTTGCTTTAGTTATCTGCACTCTCAACATCTAGATCAGATTACTGCAACACATCATAGGCAGGGCTGCCCTTGAAGACTGTTTGGGAACTTCGGCTGGTGCCCAATTGTTAATTGGGACATTCTAGCACGTGAAATTGAAGCACATTTCACAAGTGCTTCACTGGTTCCCAATATATTTCTGGACACAATCTGAAGTACTGGTTCTGATCTTTAAAGCTCTGCATAAATGGAAGACAAGAACATAGGAAGCTGCCGTATACCAAATCAGGGGATCAGAGACAGGGTCTTTTTAGTGGTGGCTGCTGGCCTTGGAATGCCCTCCCAGATGAGTTTCACCATACTCCTTCAAGACACAAAGGCCCCCTTTTTTAGAGAAGCATTTTAGTCGGTTTCTGATAGGTTTTAATCTCTTAATCTGACTTTTATTGAGTCTTGTTTTTAACTGAATTTTATTAGTTTTCTACTGTTTTATCTATTTTACTGTCTGCAAGGTACTCCAAGCAGTATTGCACTGGAGTGGTGGGATACAAATATTTTAAGCAAATAAACGCTAAGAAAATGGTTAATAGGGTTCTCATGTAGAGGAGACGTATTTAACAGGGTGGGGACTAGTACACGCCAACAGATTCCCATCTTATCTTAGAATTTGGAGCATCTTTGAGATCAAACTCCCCAAAAGGCTGGATCCCCCCCCTGCTCTTCACTTACCATGATGGCAATGTAATGGCGTTTGTGATATGGCAGAGGACCGTCCATCCGCAGCAGGAGGTACTGAGTCTTCCAGAAGCTGGTGAGATACTCCGGATGCAGCCCCATCACCATGGTAATGTTATCCACTCTGCCCGTTGCAACAAATGCCTCTATGAAGAGGCGCCGTTGGGCACTCTCTACCCCTTCTTGTAAGATCTAGAGATAGGAAGAGGGGAGGAGAAATACAAAGCATTTATGTAGCACTTGTGGAGAGACCAAAACACTTCACATACATTGGGAGTTACCAACCTTGGGTCCTCAGATGTTGCTGGACTACAACTCCCATCACCCAGAGCCATTGCGAAAGGATGATGTGGATTGTAGTCCAATAACATCTGGGGTGATGGGAGCTGTAGCCCAAAAGCCATTATGGCTGGGGATGATGGGAGTTGTAGTCCAATGACATCTGGGGATCCAAGGTGTCCCCGACATACATAATTGTGGCAATCTTTCCAGCCACCCCAAAAGGTAGGCTGATATTATCCTCCTCCATATTGCAGGCAGACAGGTGGCTGGCAAAGAGGTGGTTGCTTGCCCAAGAAACCTTGTGAGCTCATGGCTGTGGAGAGAATGGAGCTGTGGACTTGTAAACTCAGGCTCGTAGCCACTGTGATCCCTGCCCTGCATGAAAATCTTTCATTTCTTGATATAGTGGCTGACATACAGTGAAAGGACACACCGGTGCAGCAAGAGAGCAGCCTAACAGAATTCTTCAGTACCGAGGTTGAAGCCTGAGCCACGGGATCAACTGGTACACTGGCCTCTGGTGTGTTCACCGAGATCCCCGGTGGGGAGGAAACGGGCTGTAAGCCCTGGGCCAAAGGAGAAGCGCTCGAAGAGACCTGCATAGTAGGAGGTGTGTCCGATCCCGAACACTTGAAGGCTTGTTCCCAAAGCCAAGAACAAAGACCCGATGCTCGATTCTTGCATGCCTGTTTGGTAAAGGCTGCACGGTGCAGGCAAGAACCAACTTTATGGGCCTCGCCCAAATAAAAAAAGGCAAATTTTGTGGCCATCGGTCGAGGGGATCTTAGATCTGCAGCAACCACACTGCTTAAAGTTTGTAGTCTTGGCCATAGGCCAGTGAAGGACCAAGGAAAACATAGCACGCTGGGCCCAAGGGCCACGACGGAACGGCAAAAATCCATGGGGGGGGTACCGGGGAGGAAATAAAAACGCTAATGAAGGGGAATACTAGCAATAGCAATAGCAATAGCACTTACATTTATATACCGCTTTATAGCTGGAGCTCTCTAAGCGGTTTACAATGATTTAGCATATTGCCCCCCAACATTCTGGGTACTCAAAATATAGGGTAAAATATAGGGTAAAACCCAGCAAGAGTAGATACTTAACAGCGTGATCTAGCAAGGAATGCTCAACGATGTGTCTTCTATTGCGGACGAAGAAAGACTGAAGAGGGAAGCCCGCACAGCCACCTTGGGGGCGAGGTTACCGCCAAACCCCATGCTAACTGGGCAAAGAGGCACCTTTGACCGTGGTGATTCTCTTTATTTAGCAGGGGGAGAGTAACTGGAGTAACTGGCCCTATCCACCCCCAGCACAGTACTTCCAGTGACTGTTGCTGGTGTGTGTCTTATGTTTCTTTTTAGAATGTGAGCCCTTTGGGGACAGGGAGCCATCTTATTTGTTTTATTTCTCTTTGTAAACCGCCCTGAGTCATTTTTGGAAGGGCGGTATAGAAATTGAATTAATAATAATAATATTTTTTTAAAAAGTTAAAACTCTAGCTTGGAAGCTCCGATGTGGTCTCTGCGCAAGCGCAAAGCCTATTCGTGTAAAGCACAGAGATCACGTCAAATAACTTTATTCCTATGTGGGCATGCATTTCCTACTTATCTCGTAAACTATTTAAAAACAGAGAACTTCACAGCTTTCTCCCAGTTGCTCTGATGCACCCAATGAAGGAGGCTATTGCCTATGGAAAGCTCATGTCAAAACAATGGTCTACTACTACTACGAATACGTATATACCGCTTTTCAACAAAACTTCCCAAAGTAGTTTCCATATATATAAATAAAGATGGCTCCCTGTCCCCAAAGGGCTCACAATCTAAAAAGAAACACAAGATAAACATCAGCAACAGCCACTGGAAGGATGCGGTGCTGGGGTTGGATAGAGCCGGTTGCTCTCCCCCGCTCAAGAAAGTCACCACTTTAAAAAAGGTACCTCTTTGCTCAGTTAGCAAGGGAAACTGCTAATTGGTCCTTACTCCTTCAAGCCTATTAGCCCACCCCCACCACCGCCAAAGTGTACAAAACAAAGGCCTAACCAGATGCCAGTTTATAAATTCAGTTTAACAGTCACAGCTGCACCATTGTGGAAAGGGGAATAATCTTCACACAGGGCTTTTCAGCAACTCCAAAACAATGAGATCCAGAGGTCGTTCACACAATCCAAAACTCTATTCTACCCGGGTTTGAGAGCTGGGTGTGCTCCCAATTTCCAGTGTGGAAGCAGGGTAGGAGGAAAAGCTTTTCCTCCCACCTTGCTTCCACACCATCCCTTCTACCCAGGTTTTTCCCTTGCCCTGCTTCCACAAAACCGAAAACTGGGAGCACACACAGCTCCCAAACCTGGGTTGAACACAGTTTTTTGATTGTGTGAATGATCTCCCAGCGTCTTGGGCAAACCATACTAACCTAAAAGCAAAGATCCTGAAAGGGCACACCCATCTTCCTCTCTAATGGGAGAAAACCTCTCAGCTCTCTTAGGGGATCGTGAATGGGGCAGCCAGCAGAAAATGGGAGAAACTTATCTGCTCCTCACAGCAGCTCACCACCTGACGCAATCTGGCTTTTTTGCTCAGTTCAGAAAAGTGCCTGCCCAGCCCAGCCCAGCACACACCTCCCTGCCCTTTCCCCTCGGCAGGGGACACTCAAACACACGGGTCCTCGGCTCCGGGAGTCAAAAATCCCTCCAGATGACGTCTCTGGAAGCAGAAAGTGTCTGGATGGCCAGCACCAGAGAACTGTCCAGGAACACAGTGATAGAGTTTCCAGCCCTGGCAGCCAAAAATGGCTGGGTCACGGGCGGGGGGGGGGGGCGCTCTGGAAAGGAGGGGAGAGGTGGTGGAGCTGGCGCAAGGCCAGCCAGAGGGGAAAGAAACAGCTGCCAGAACTCAAGCGGCTTCTTCCCCAGGCAAAAAACGGCAGTCAAGGAGGACTGGTTGGCCACGTGTCCGGGAGGCCCTCTGCGGCCTGCCAGGGGAATCCAACAGGGCCGCAAGAGTGTCGGCCGGGGTGGTTGACATGACACTCCTTCTCCGATATGTTGTTTGTGCAGGCAGGACAGGAAGGTCACTTGATAAATCAGGGGATGACGACATTGCAGGGCAATGCTACCGCCTGTCTCACAAACTCCCATCGCACCGGCCCCAAGCAAAAAAAAAATAAATAAAGGAAGGCAGCCCAGGACTCTGTTGCCTCACTCCACCCCAACTGTCAAAGGTGCCCAGCGGCAGAGCCAGCTGCCTCCCGCCCAGAAGCACGGCACGGAGGGTGGGGTGGCAGTAAAGGATTAAGACCTCACATGCCTCCGAGTTGACTGCAGCACTCGACTCTTTTTACAGCCACTTGCAGAGACTGTGGAGAGGAAGAGGAGAAAGAGAGAGAGAAAAACAGCTCCATTGCTTTTGGGCAATGAGAGAGGCACAGGAGAGTTAGAGCAGGCCTTCTTGACTAGTTTTCTTGGGATCTCAGAGCCGGACAATGGACACTTGACTAAATTACTGGCTTTGTGATGGGCACTGTAGCCCTGAGATCAGGAGGCGTATAGCATTTGGAAGAACCGCAATGATCAGCATGAGTAAAATTTGGAAGAGCAAAGGTATTAGTCTCCTAACCAAATACAGATTAGTTAATGCAATAATACTTCCAATAGCCACATATGGCTGTGAAACTTGGACTTTGAAGAAGGCAGATAGGAGAAGGATGGAGGCTTTCAAGGTGTGGCGTTGGAGGCGACTGTTACGTATCCCATGGACAGCGAGAATTACGAATAAGGAAGTTTTGAATCGAGTTAAACCAATAATATCGCTAGAAACTAAGATTACTAAACAAAGACTGACATATTTTGGTCATGTCATGTGAGCTGATTCACTTGAAAAGACAATTATGCTGGGAATGATCAGCGGAAGGAGGAGACGGGGACAGCCTTGTATTTGGTGGCTGGATATTATAAAAAATGACACTGGAATGACCATGGCGGAATTAAAGGAAGCTGTACGAGATAGGACAGTATGGAGTGCATTGATCCATAGAGTGAACGAGAGTCGGACACGACTGAGCAGACAGAGAGAGAGAGAGATGGGCATTGTGAAGGGGGAAGATAAATGGGTTTATTTACCCTCCCCCTCAGATAATTTTAGGAACATAGGAAACTGCATTCTACCGAGTCATTCCACTGGCCCATCTAGCTCAGTATTGTCTACCCAGACTGGCAGCGGCTTTTCCAAGATTTCAGGATTGTCTCCAAGGTTGTATGTCCATGGAGATGCCTTGGAACCTTCTGCCTACAAGCATGCAGGTGGTCTTCCCAGAGAGATCTCATCCCCTAAGGGGAATATCTTACAGATGCTCACAGATGTAATCTCCCATTCAAATGCAAACCAAGGTGGATCCTGCTTAGATCCTTCCTGGCAGCATCTCCAAGATAGGGCTGAAAGAGACTCCTGCCTGCAACCTTGGAGAAGCCGCTGCCAGTCTGTGTAGACTATACTGAACTAGATGGACCAATGTTTTGACTTGGTATAAGGCAGCTTCCTATTTTCCTAGAATTATCTGATCTCCTTGGCACTTTCAATAAAACTGGAACAATGTGAGAAGAGGGGACCTCTCTGTAAAACAGGCAGTAAAGAAGCACATGCCCTACTGTTTCTATAGCCCCCCTTGACATGGGCAAGTCTGTTCAGATCTGGGAATAATATGGTATAAAATAATACTTAAAAAAGAAAGACTGACAAGATACACAACACGAATTGGGATTCTTGGGGCACCATAAAGACTGAGACATGTACTGCAGCATAAACTTTCATGGGCTACAGTCTGCATCATTAGGTGAAATAGCTTTGCAAAAACAAATGTGTTAGTCTTTAAGGAGTCTTCAAGCTACATGGGACTAACATGGAGACCCTGCTGGAAGCTGTTGCAAGAAGAATACAAGATTGAATCCGCAGGTATCTGGTTAATCATCAGCCCAAATCTATTTAGTTTGCCAGTAGTCAAGAACCTCAATACACTACAAATCAGTTTTTAAGTGCTGGAATTTGCCCCCTGGGAATTGTCCTCTTGTGTAGTAACTGAAAAGCTTGCTGGGTACTTCTTAATTTTTTTCAAGAAATATAGACAGACTCCTGCCTGCAGCCTTAGAGAAGCTGCTGCCAATCTGGGTAGAAAATACTGAACTAGATGGACCAATGGTCTGACTCCATATAAGGCAGCTTCCTGTGTTCTGTCCACTTCACTGCTGGGACTGTAGAGGGTCCTCTGAGGTCATGCAGCTGCTGCATGTACATACAGAGCCCCTGGTCAACACAATCTCAGAGCTTCTTCATACACTGTGTCTCAGCTGATGTTAGGACACATCCCAATATTTCTTTATTAAAAATAAAATCCCAAGGTGATTCACAACACATATATTAAAAACAGTAAAGTCTATAAGCATTAAACACACACAGTCAGTAAAACATTAAAATACAGCACACAGAAGCAGCCAAGGCAGCCTCGCTTAAGACAACCGTCTGAGGTCTCAACCACATACATGAGAACATCTATGCTCTAGAACAGGGATGCACAATTTTGGCCTGCCTGCAGATGGTGTACTACAACTCCCATAATCCCCAATATAGGACACAGTGGCTAGGGATGATGGAAGTTGTAGTTCAAAAATAGCCGGGGGACCTCAGTTGTGCAGTCCTGCTCTAGAAAGAGTCCCTGGTCTACCTGCATAACTTCAACCATCACACTGAGGGATGCAACAGTTGCGCCGTTTTGCCATGCACCACTGTAGCTTGCCATATCAGCCCTTCAATAACATCCCATGGCTTCTTCAAAAAATTATCTAGGATAACCTGATGCCCACTGTTTTCTTCCACAGTTTACAGATGGGACATGGAGACAGAAATTTTTAATTTGCTCAGGGGATGGGGCCACAGCTCAATGGTAGAGCATCTGTTTTGCACAAAGACAGTCACAGGTACAATCCCCCTGGCATCTCAGTAGGACTAGGAAAGACTATTGCCTGAAACCTTGGGGAGCTGCTGCCAGTTAGTGCTGGCAACACTGAGTGCGACGGAGCAATGGTTTGACTCAGTATAAGGCAGTGTCATATGTACACACCGCCACACAACAGTTATGGAGCCCAGCCAGCCAGCGCCACGTTGATCTGTGCTGCAAAAGCAAATCTAGTGGCATCTTACACATATACTGTAGCACAAATTGCCATGGACTATGGTACTTTGTGGAGTGACAACATGTGTTAAGTCTTTTAAGCCACTGGACAAATCATATCATTAAAACAATAGCAACAACAATAATCTGCATGCTATGAAGTGCTCACTGGCTCCCCCTCCCCGCCCAAATGAGAGTCAGGCTCTTTTCAGGTCACTTCCAAACTTTCTGGTGGTAACACTTTGCGTTCAGGTCCCCCACAACAGTGTGTCACCAGGTCCCACACACACCACATGCCAGATGTGCATACCACCAGGACGTGCAACAGGTAGAAGATGGGGGGGGGGAGAGAGAGTCAGAGAGAGTGAGAGTGCAAAGCTGCCCAAGTCACACTTACCTCTTCTACTGGGATGAACGAGCTGGGGCCTCTTCCCAACTGCCGGGGAATTTTTATTCCTCTGTCCTGGAAAGAAAAAAGGAAGGCTGTTCAACACGCCCATCTCGCCAAAGCCCTCCACTCTCAGGACTTCAAAGCGGAGCCTGCCTCTGCCCCCCTTTCACCCCGATGGAGGCTGCACATCACCCAACAGCTCAGAAGCAGGCACAGCGACAGAGAGCCGACAGCAAAGGCTGTGGAATTTCTCAGGACTGCTCTTCTGATGAGATGTCTTTTCCCTCTGCGCAGCCTCCCCGAAAGCCACTCAGTAGCAATAAGCCCAGAGGGACTGCATCAGACACACCTGCCCAGAACTGGTTAGCCCAGCAGGAATTGACCACCGACTTGCTGGCCCTGTGAACCTTCCTACAAGGCCGCGGGAGGGGAGGCAAAGGACAAGTTCCCTCCCTTTCCCAACAAGAGATCAAGATCTAGAGGAGGAGCTGGTCTCCCCCACCAGATCACACTCTTGACACAATGCCTCTGCCTGATGAAACAGCCCAGTCCAGTTGCAGGGAGCAATCCCTTCCTTCAGCAAGAGTCTAGGCTTACATCAGCAGAGTCTATTACACTGCCACTTTCCCAAGGCTCTTTAACCTAGCTTCTCTTTCCGATTCTAAAAACCTGTGGTGCCAAGGTAAAGAGCCTTAGGCTGAAAGATAGCTGAACTTAGGAGCTGCCACAGCCAAACTGCTGAACTCCATGACAAGGCAAATTAGAAGGCAGAACAAAACAAAGCGGTCTTTTGCTCACTCAGAGAACTAGTCAGGGGTGCAATTCCCCAATATGATCATCATCATCTATTCAATTTCTATACCACCCTTCCAAAAATTGCTTTAGTCGATTAGTAGAACAGTGGATTTCTGCAGCCCTGGCCAGCAAGGCCAATGGCTGCAAGGCAGCCAACGCAGAGAAGCCTTGCCAGTCGAAAGGCCGTGCAAAGCAGGCTGGGAGAGCATCCAGGAGAGGTTGGCAGGGGATATACCTGTGGCTCAGATCAGTTACTCCCAACAAACCAAGATACAAAATGGCCTGCAGTGCCAGCTTCAAGTTTCCTCCATATCTCAGGCTGGGCAACTGTGGGTCCCCCTCTGTGTCTGGACCTAGCCAGAGAATTTCTGGCTGAGCTGAAATTTGAACTGGGAAATTCTTGTCTCACAGACTTTATAGTCTTACCCACTCTGCTATACTGGCTCTGCAAAGGAATTCCGCCCCCCACCCCATGCATGGTAATCCAAAAATGAGTATCACCCATGCACCTGGCAACCACAGCTTCCCATTTCTTCACCATGAAGGATCCTCTCAAAGTTAATTATATCCAGCAATAATCTGTAAACTTAGGCCCAGCCCTCAGGCTCATTATGTAGCTTTTTATGTGGCAGTCAGTACTAAACAAGCTACTTACTGTTGAATTAAGATGTACAATTACAGGTAGCAGAAACTCTTTTCCTTTAATCATTGGGTACCAAAGAATTGTTGACAGGGAAAGAAAATGACAAGAAGCCTCACTTTCTCCCACGGAATCAGAACCACAGACATGATCTTCAAGCCAGGAGTTCTCCGTTTGGGTCCCCAGATGTTGTTGAACAGGACTACAACTCCCATCATCCACAGCCACAATGGCCAAGGGATGATGGGAATTGTAGTCTAATAACATCTGGGGACCCAAGGCTGAGAACCCGTGCTTCAGGCATAGTCAAAGGTACCAACAAATGCCGATGCTTTCTTGTGAAAATCTTTGGATTTTCAGGAGCACTTTGTTCCAAACTTCATGCTATCAAAGCTAGGGATGTGCCCGGACCGGTCCGGAGGCCATTCTAAAGGGAGGTATCCTGCCGCCCCAATTACTACTAAAATTACAGGCGCCAGAGCAGGAAAGCGGCGGGAGGGGTAAGTAAACCCTCCCCCCGCTCTTAAAGCAACCCCCCACCCCTGTGCTGGACCGCAGTTTGGCGGTTCCGTGCACACCCCTAATCCAAGCCTGGGGCTGTAGCTCAATGACAGAGCATCTGAGAAGACCCCCGGTTCAATCCCTGCCAGCTGTTGTTGAACTCCAACTCCCATCACCCCAGCCACGCTGTGATGATGGGAGTTGTAGTCCAAAAACAGCTGGAAATAAAAAACGGAGTCAAAGACCAACCAAAACAATTTCCTCCACCATATCTGAATCCTCCGCCCTCCATTTGCTTCCCTTTTGTTGCCGCATTTGTTGTTTTCCCTTCTGCGCACCCTTATTGAAAGCAGCAGTCTCTCTTTTTTGTTGGCATGATTTCTCTCTCTCTCTCTCTCTCTCTCTCTCTCTCTCTCTCTCTCTCTCTCTCTCTCTCTCACACACACACACACACACACACACACACCCCTATAAGATTGGTTACTACACTCTTCATACATTTGAGGTGCATAGTGGAATGAGAGATTGAGCACAAACACAATCTTTTAACATTGTGAGCTCTCTTGGGACAGAATCTTTTTCTTTTTGAAAAGCAACATATAAATAATCTAAACAACAACAAACATACAGGTGAAACTCAGAAAATTAGAATATCGTGCAAAAGTCCATTAATTTCAGTAATGCAAATTAAAAGGTGAAACTGATATATGAGACAGACGCATTACATGCAAAGCGAGATAAGTCAAGCCTTAATTTGTTATAATTGTGATGATCATGGCGTACAGCTCATGAAAACCCCAAATTCACAATCCCAGAAAATTAGAATATTACATGGAACCAAGAAGACAAGGATTGAAGAATAGAACAATATCGGACCTCTGAAAAGTATACAGTGTACTGTGCTTGATTGGCCAGCAAACTCGCCTGACCTGACCGCATAGAGAATCTATGGGGCATTGCCGAGAGAAGGATGAGAGACATGAGACCAAACAATGCAGAAGAGCTGAAGGCCGCTAATGAAGCATCCTGGTCTTCCATAACACCTCATCAGTGCCACAGGCTGATAGCATCCATGCCACGCCGCATTGAGGCAGTAATTGCTGCAAAAGGGGCCCAAACCAAGTACTGAATACATATGCATGCTTATACTTTTCAGAGGTCCGATATTGTTCTATTCGACAATCCTTGTCTTCTTGGTTCCATGTAATATTCTAATTTTCTGGGATTGTGGATTTGGGGTTTTCATGAGCTGTACACCATGATCATCACAATTATAACAAATTAAGGCTTGACTTATCTCGCTTTGCATGTAATGCGTCTGTCTCATATATCAGTTTCACCTTTTAATTTGCGTTACTGAAATTAATGGACTTTTGCACGATATTCTAATTTTCCGAGTTTCACCTGTACAGACAAAGAAACCTGCCTGATGCTGAGACAGGTCATTGGTCCTTTTAGCTCAATCTTGTCTGAGTAGCGGCTGCTCTCCAAGGTTCCAGGCAAGAGTCTCTCTCAGCCCTACCTGGAGATGCTGGCAAGGACTGAACCTGGGACTTCCTGCATGCTGCTCTATCACGGTCTCCATCACCACAAACCAGTGGTTCCCCAACCAGGGGTGCACAAATCCCTGGAGGTACTCTGAAGGCTTGTAAGGGGTTCCCAGAGCCCTTATGCCTCCCCATCTAGTGATCCAGATGCAGCTCCACTGCCTTCTGATCAGAGGACCAGTCACTGGTTCACATCCAGATTAAGTCACTCATGAATAAGGCTATTAAAATTAATGGGACAAGTTTACTTGTTTTATACATTTCAGTGGGAGTATTCGTGAGTAACTTAATCTGGATGCAAGCCAGCGATTTACATAGTTTGTCTCATAACTGCAACATGTGTGTCACCCCTGCGAACTGGGCAAAGAGGCACCTTTTTAATGTGGTGATTCTCTTTATTTAGCAGAGGGAGAGCACCTGGACCTATCCATCCCCAGCACATCTTCCCTCCAGTGACTGCTGCTGGTGTCTATCTTATGTTTATTTTTAGACTGTGAGCTCCTTGGGGACAGGGATCCATTATTTATTATTTCTCTATGTAAACCGCTTTGGAAATTTTTGTTGAAAAGCAGTATATAAAGTATTTGATGTTGTGTGTGTGTGTATGTATATATGCACACACACACTACACATCTCTATAGGGCACCTGAGCTAATGCTTTCAAGTGGAAGGGGTACACTTGTTCAACAGAAGGTTGAAGCCTTCTGCCATAAAACAAAAGCTAACAAGTTCTCAAAAGGGACACAGATGTACCCAAAGGACCCCTACATATCCAGGAATGATCCCAGAGAGTAACAGGCACTATTCAAAAATATTTCCCACTCCCCCTTTCGCTCCCACATCCACCAGACCGGAACTTGAGAGAAAAGTATCAGGCTATACAGTCATCACATATTATAGTCCTACAGCCTGCATTATTTTGAAAGGTCCCTGTTTAAAGAAGCCTCACACACTCCTCTACACCGGAACAAACAGCAGAAACCAGAGCAGCCAGGTAGATGGGAGATTCCTCCAGCTTCCCAGGAGCCAGGCCAACCCCTCCGCTTCCTTCCTAGCCAGTAACTCCCACTCTAGTCTTCCTTTGCCACATGGTCTTGGATGGAAAGAGAAAACTAACCTGGAAAAGGACTCGATGAATCCCCAAAGAAGGAATTTTCCAAGAGGAATTGGGTCTATTTGCAGAATAAGTTTGAAACTATCAAGCACGTTACATTAATAATGTACATACACTAACCTTAATTACCTCACCGCTATATATTTCACGTAAAGCAAAATCCTCACTCCCCAATAACATGCTTTGCCGCCTCTAATTAGCTGTCGCCCCTGCAGGTCTCAGCATTTCCACTCTCGAAGCTGGCTCAAGGGTTAAAGAGAGAAGTTCCTCCTTCCCCCAGCCCCAGAACTGCTGACTCTCCGGCGATGACATTATCAGGAGGACACAAGCCAAACCCATGTCCAGAGGCACACTGCAGGCACTCTGACAGACTAACCTTTGCTGCTCTCCCACACCGCACGCGCCCCGATCAAGCAAGTCTAACTCGGCTGGAAAATAACACTGGCCAGAACTGCTGACTCGGCAGACTCCTCTCCAGGCCCAGTGAGAAAGAGACAGAGAGAGAGACACACACCCCTCTGCCTTTGATAAAGCAAGATTAAAACAAGGTCCATGACCAGGAAAGAGGTGCAAACAGAAAGGCTGGGCCTCACAGGGCGAGAGAGAACAAGGCAGTTCACATTGCTTGCCAAACAACTCATTAAAACAATATTCCTGTGTCACCAGATAACAGATCAAGCCAATCACAGCCAGGAATATAACTAGATTTTAACCCAGACTGTTCTGCAATGGCTTGAGCAGTATAAAAGGGTGGCATAAAAACCCTTGAGCAGTATAAAAGGGTGGCATAAAAACCCGTGAGCAGCTACGGACTTAAAAAAAAACACAAGTAAACCCTGCCGTCTCAGCTTTTCCTTGACCCACTCTCCTTTAATAACTGTATTTTTAGACAGTTGTGTATAATTGTCAGTTGATATTTTGTGCAATGGTTAACAAGAGGTTGATTTCCAGGTTGCTTTGAGAGGTTTTGTAGAAAAGGACACCCATTTTAATGGAGGTACACAACTCTGGTCCAACAGGCTAACAGCATTCATGGGAATGTTTTCTCCCCATCTCAAGCAAGAACCAAGTCAGAGCCAACTAGTGAAAAACAAGTGCAGAGGTATGCTAAAAACTCAACACGTTTCAGTAAGATCTTATATGCTCTGGGGTGATTCAAATGAGCCAACTGGAAAAACACAATACACACAGCAATATTTTCAGAGATCTGAAATAATAAATGCTACATGCCCAGTACAAGACTTGGCAAGTTTTCTTTGGATCTAGGAACTAAACAAAGGACATGGCTAGGTGCCACGGTTAAATTTCTAGGGACCATGACTCCTTGGCGTCTGGGATTTGTAATAACCTGGAATATATAATAACCACCTTCTGCTCCATGCAATTTCAGCTAAAGCAAGAGTTCTCACACTTGGGTCTATTAGAGACAGCCACTGTTGTATTTTATTTTCTCTGAATGCTCTGGGTGCCTTGCGTACTCTTAAATGGTTTTTAATCATTGTTTTTCCAGTTGCTGTATACTGCTTTGAGCACAATATGCAGGAAAGCATATTTATTAAAATACATTTAATAAACTTACCTCCATAACAACAAACATCCAGAAATGGGAAAATTCCACCCCTTTTACCATCCTCCCTGCGCAGTCCAGCTGCAAAACACTAGAGCCATTAAGGTAGAAGTTTTCAAACCTGGATCTCCAGATGTTGTTGGACTACAATTCCCATCACTCCCAGCCACAAAGACCAAAGGGATGGTGGGAGTTGTAATCCAGCATCTTCTGGGGACCCACGGTTGGGGACCCCTATCTTAAGGCATGTTTAACCAAGTTGCTTTAGTAATCTGGAATATCAATATGCTTGAGGGTTACAATGGACCAGAAGGTCATTAAAACCAATCCTCTGCTGCACGGCAGGGTGCTTTACACCAGGCCTTGACAAATTTTCTTTGGGTCTAGGAACCAGCCCAAAAATTTAGAAGCCAAACAACTGACTCTTGACAAAATTACCAGACTTAGTAACGGATGCTGTAGCGGGGGAGGGTACAAATGACAGAGCTGCCAGGGACAAATAACTCCTCTGAATATCCTAGTCTAGCCACCACAGTTAAGTTTCTAGGTGCCATGGCTCCTTGGCACCTGGGATTTGTCAAGCCCTGCTTTACACATCACCGCCTCCCTACTGATTAATCCACAAATCTTCCAAGCTACTTTCCTTGGACAAGGGGTTACAACACATTCAACTCTTTAAAAAGACATTCTGCCAAATACCCATTTGGTTTCACATCTAAAATGTCCCCCTCCCATAACTGATGATATCAGGCGCACCAGACCTGTAGCCTTATGTTAAATGGAAGTTTAGTTCTTGCAGACTTAATAATTAATTTACATGGCATAAAAGATCAAACAAGCCACACAAATTGTATACCATGAACTGCTGCAGACGGATGCTGCATTTCAACAGCATCCAAAAGAGAGAATTAAAGAGAGAGGGGGCACTGCAGAGTTTGAAAAGACTCAGGGTATGTATGAAAGCATCCATCAGTTGGCAGTTTTCAGTTCTGTTCAAATTTATTTTTAAGCAATCTTGCAAATAAGGGGAAATGGGAGAAGAATGAAAAGGCAGGGAAACACCGTCAACGGTTGAAAGGGTAACCCAAATTGCAGGTTAGGGTCAATTAAAGTTAGGTATAAAAAGGTTGGACACCACCACGCTATATAACTGATCACCTCGGCTTGCTGAAAGTTTCCAGTTAATTCACACAAACCACAAATCACTTACTCCCGAGAACTCCTATGAAACTCAATGGACCAGGTCCAAGAAAGCAGATTGTCGCTGTTTTTCTGCCCCTATGTGGGTCAATTCCAGAGACCCAATTTTTTTTTAAACATTTATCTCCCACTCTTCTTCCAAGGAGCCCAGAGTGATGTACATGGTTATGTTTATCCTCACAACCACCCTGTAAGGCAGTTTAGGCTGAGAGAGAAGTTACTAGCCCAGTCACTCTTTGAATCTCATGCCTGAAGAGAGATTTGAACTCGGGTCTCCTCAGTCCTAGTCCAACACTCTAGCCACCACACCACACCTTTTCTCAATTGCTTCAGACACAAAGCAGCCAGACGACATTTCTTCACCACCCTCCATACAGCCCTTCCAGGCAGACATACCTTGAATTAAAGCCTCTTCTTTCCAAAGATCCTTTTGCCTTCCACCTCTCTCAAAAACAACTTAGGCCCAACAGCTCTCCATCATCGGAGCTTCCTCTGCTTCCTGTGCCAAAACATTCTGCCACTTAATAGCCTGGGCCTGCCCACAGATGCCTCACGTCACACGTCTCTGTGACGCAACCGGTTTCCACCAAGAGAAATGTCGAAACACACCAAGTGCATGACTCTCCTAAGCAGGCATGCCGGAGGAGACAGATGGCCCTCCAAAGAGGAGAAAATGTTCAGAGCGGAGGCACTGAAACCCACCACTCTCCTCCTCTTGTTGTCTGATTCACGCTACCTTCTCTGTTAGAGAAAAATCCCACACTCCGGCTGCTTTTCCAAGCCCTCCACCAGCAATTTGATAAAATATCTAATATGAATAAGGGGGAAGGTGAAGAGTCAACTTGGGATACTATCTACTCTCAAACTGGTTACAATAATGGCCTGTTTATTTTATATTTATTATATCCCCTCCCCGCCATTTCTTTTATATACTGCCCATCCCAGAATGGCTCAGGGCGGTTCACCCATAAAACAAAACATAAAATAAAAGCAGTTAAAATATTAACACAAAAATCATTTAAAAAACCAAACAAATATTATTAAAAGCTAGGCTGAAAAAATGAGTCTTCATGACTCTTTGAAAGCCTCCAAAGATGGTAAGCCTTTTATACCCACGGGGAGTGCCTTCCACAACCTAGGGGCAACCGACTGAGAATGCCTGATCCCAGGTTGCCAACAGACCTCTACTGGTGATCTTAATGAGCGGATGGGGATCTTGCAGGGAAAGGCATTCACTCAGGTAACCCAGGCCTAAGCCAATTTAGGAACATAGGAACATAGGAAACGGCCATATACTGAGTCAGACCAGTATTGTCTTCACAGACTGGCAACGGCTTCTCCACGGTCGCAGGCAGGAATCTCTCTCAGCCCTATCTTGGAGAAGCCAGGGAGGGAACTTGAAACCTTCTGCTCTTCCCAGAGCTCTTCTCTTCTTCATCTCCAGAGGGGAATATCTTGCAGTGCTCACACATCAAGTCTCCCATTCATATGCAACCAGGGCAGACCCTGCTTAACTATGGGGACAAGTCATGCTTGCTACCACAAGACCAGCTCTCCTCTCACAAAGTGCCTACAATTAGAGAGCAAACATCACCTTACAGCCGTGAAACTCATTAGGTGATTATGGGCCAGGCACACATCTTCCATGAATAGCCTACCTCACAGGGTTGTTGCGAGGATAATCATAACCATGTACACCACTCTGGGCTCCTTGAAGGAAGAGCAGAATACAAATGTAATTTAAAAATAGATAATTCTGGTGCTCATCTTCTCTTCCTTGCCCTAATTCCCTCTGTATTTCCTTTTAACTGTTCTCAATTCATCTCTTATTTCACATTTCCACCATTTTCTTCCTCCTCCATTTGGAGTTTAACCACTCCCTCCTTGAAAGAAGCCGGCTAGGACTCATGCCTCACACCCTTTGTGTCTTGATCCAAATGGAAAACACATGGATCATTTAAACCCTCCTCTAACTGTTTTAAACACTCCTGTGCCTCCTTGTCCTATTTCAAGTGACATGTATTTAGACTGTGATCTGGTCTTCAGGTGTTCCATGCTACATACTTTAGGCCAGGCTTTGAGAATATATATATATATTTTTTTACTCTAGGAGCTGGCCGCAAACTTTAGGAGCCAGACAATGGACACCAGTGTTCCTGTAACAGGGAATTCCAGAGATCAACTTGCATCATCCAGATTTGCGTTTTGGGCGGTATACAAATATGTTAAATAAATAAATAAATCATCCCTAACCAAAGGCCATTGCAGCTCGGGATGACAGGAGTTGTAGTCTAGTCAACAACATCTGGGAATTGTTACAAGGAACTCTGACAAACTTACCAGACCTAGGGATGGACACTGTGGAACAGAGGAAGGTGCCTTCTACTGAGAGACCCCCTTGTTTCACTGAGCTCGGTATTTTCTACACTGACTGGCAACGGCCCTCCAAGGTTTCAGCCAGGAGTCTTTCACTCACAGCCCTAACTGGTGATGCTGCCAGGGATTGAACCTGGGACTTTCTGCACATAAAACAGGTGCTCTACCAGATTCACCCTGTGGAGAGGGAGAGTAAACAGGCTTGTCCCCTTTACAAGTAACATACTTGTAAAAGGAGGGCTAACTGGGGTAAATAGAGATTTTATTAAATATCAAATATCCTAATCGAGGCGCCATGATTAAATTCCTAAGCACCAAGGCTGTTCCCTGGTGCCTGGAATTTGCCAAGCCCTATCTTAGGCACCATGAGTATTTTAAGTAACGAGATAATTAGGCTCAGTGTTGCATACAAACCACTTTGTCAAACTGTGGTTTGTAATCCTCATTGTCACCCAATTGGTCTGAATAAACCATATTGCACATAACATGCAATGGCAACATACAAGCCAAAAATAAAGCTTTCGCTCTCCTCCTCTTGCTGTGGCGACGAAGCCCATGACTGCTGCAGGTCGGCGCTTGTTCTCCATTTGTGTGGACATGCCATCCCTTCCTAGCGACATGGCTGCAGCTCTGTAATGTGTATCTCACAGCATACTCCTAACGTATTCCCAACACTCACTGCCAATAAGACTTCTGCTCCAGGGGTGGGGTGGGAGAAGCACCTGCACTTTACCCAAAACAAAAAATGGAAGCTTTCCTCCTCTTGCATACAAATGAGAAGGAACAGGGTAGGGGGGGGCGCTGTGTGTTGTCCTTTCTGTGAGAGAACCTGGTTTTTCATTATGGGTTTCATGGGACTGCCAGAAAATTAGTGGTTAGGAACTGGTGGTTCCTAGAGAGCAGGGTGCTCCCAGAAAAAGCAGCTAGCTCCACCCATTTCCACATAATCAAAACTCACAATCCTCTGGATTCCAAGCCACACTTCCCTCGGAGAACTCAGAATTTGCAATGTATATTTGAAGTTGGGTAGCAGAGAAAAGAAAGAGCAGCATGGGTACCAGAAGTTGGCAGGTTCTGATGACACGGAAATCAGTGGAATTAGCTGCTTGCGCTGGGAACCAGCAGTTCCCACCCACTTGCTTTCTGGTGTTTGTGTGACACCACCTGAACCCGCTCAGAAAATCTCTGCTCTTCCCCACCCACAGCTGAATTTCCCCCTCTCCCTCTGCTCATACACACCCTTTGGCATGTTCAATACCTTTTTGGCAAGGCCAGCAATTAAGAATGTGTGTTTTCAGTTTCATCTCAGTATCAATTTATTTCAGTCATTGACCAAAAACATTACATTACACAATAGCCAATCGCAATTTACATAAAATGTGACAAAACTTGGCCACTACAATTGCGTACTCAGAATTAAAATTTGCGAATAAAAAGACTAAATAAAATTAATCTGAATGTCCTGGAAACCTCTCAAGCAGAGGAGCAATAAGATTTAAATGATCATCTTTGTAAAGTGCACAATGTAGGATAACATGCTCAATAGATTCAATAACACCCAGTCCACAAGGACAAAGGCGAGATGTATATGGAACTCCTCTAAACCTCCCAAAAAGTACCACTGAGGGTAACACATTTAAACATGCTAAAGACAAGGCCCGCCTAAACTGAGGAAGAGTGATGTTAATTAAATAAGTAGCCGGTTTACTGCTGAAAATCTGATCTCTTAAGTACGAGCCTGTTTCATCTCTTTATTTTATGTTTGCATGTGGAATGTCAGTTTACACACTTTGACTATACAGATTATTGTTTTCTGTGTGCATTTTTGAACCGGTATGCCATCTGGCATGGATCCATATTAACTGCTGCTCATCAACAATTTATTGCTGTGCTGATGAACTACTGGAGATTTTAAATATGCTGTATCAGAATCCATTATCAGCCACTTCCTGGGTTATTTTTTTATATGGAAAGGAGAGGAGAACTAGTCTTGTGGTAGCAAGCATGACTTGTCCCCATAGCTAAGCAAGGACTGCCCTGGGTGCATATGAATGGGAAACTTGATGTGTGAGCACTGCAAGATATTCCCCTGAGGGATGGAGCTGCTCTGGGAGAGCAGAAGGTTTCAAGTTCCCTCCCTGGCTTCTCCAAGATAGGGCTGAGAGAGATTCCTGCCTGCAACCTTGGAGAAGCGGTTGCCAGTCTGTGAAGACAATCCTGAGCTAGATAGACCAATGGTCTGACTCAGTATATGGCAGCTTCCTATGTTCCAGGCTGCAAGTGCTTAAAGGTCTTGGTAGACCTTTGAACTGACTCATCTCGACTTGTCACTTGTAGAGACTCCCAACAGGTTCCGAAGTCTCCTGGCCTTCCCAGTCTGTTACGATAATAACCTTGTTTTGTAGTGAGGCTTGTAATTTGCTTAACCTTTCCTGACTTGCTTATCAACTATGCTCTTGCCAATTCCTGACTAAGCATGATGAGTCGCCAGAGGTGCAGCGTCACCCTCACCGATCCGGGGCTTGTTTGGTAACTTGGGGATCTGATACCGGCTCTTTCAGGGGAGGACCGAGCCACTTCCCAGGATGAAATCTGCAAACGTAGATGTCTGCTTGCCTGACAGCAGTGTACCTGCCCTGTGGGGTGAGATGAACAGAGACACTCATCCTCGACTTGAGCATCTGTATTGTAGCTAGAGGAGAATGTTGTGGTGGTTAATTAATTTAATGAGTCCTGATTCGTAGTGAGGGTTTCCCCCCACCCCCATCATAAATATTACCACCATAAACACAGGGCGCTTTATCAAGCAGTTTCTATGTTGGAACTCAGTTCCAACATAGTTCAGTTTTGATGTGAACTTTGGGTGGGTTGATGGATGCAGGGAGCGAAATTTGGGAAGATGGGTAACAACAGCACTTCTTGTTGGGTTTCAGAAGTTTAAGCTGCTACTTCTTAGCTGAAATCCTTTTCCAAATCAGACTCTTGAGGTGACCCAGAGTATACAGGTTGAAGATGCCTCATTTCTCCCCTTACTTACTTCCCCCACAATCCTTTTAGGCATAGCAATAAGTGCCACTTTGATGACATTCAAAGAGAGAGCCTGGGCATCTCCCTGTGTGGTAGCATCACTTGCTGAAAATGTATATGAAGAATTCTTGGCCATTGCTCTGGATGAGAAGTAGTGTGGTTTCAGTCAAACAGCTGGCCAATTCTATGCATGGGAAGGTCACACAGACCAATTTTATTTGGAAATTATGCTGGCCAATTCTAAACCTGTAATTTCCGATAATGTGGCAAAGTTGTTTTGTGGTGTCGAAGCTCCATAAAGACTGTATTAGTAATTTGAACAATTTGTGATTTTGTAAACTTTTAAAATTCTTGAATTTTCTTATTAATGCTATTAATTGTTATTGTTTGTTAATCTGGTCTGTGACCACAATGAACATACTACTACTATGCACAGGAAGCAAATTCAACTGTGCTCAGTGGAGACTTCCCCCAGTAGGTATATTTTGAATTGTAGTCTTATTTCCGGGCAACAATGGGAATGCTGCCGCCCCAAAAACCTTTTTATAAAAACAGAGCACCGGCGGGGGGAAAGCGGTGGGAAGGGTAAGTGCAACACACACACACACATGCCCTTAAAGAGACACACACACACACACACACACCTGCCACTGGTGTTGAACTTTGAACTGGCACCAGCACGAACCAGTTCGAAAGCCTCTTGCATGGCCTTCGGACCAGTTCGTGCACATCCCTAATAGCCAGGGATTATGGGAATTGTGGGCCAACATCTGCAGGAGGGCCAAAGTTGAGCAGTCCTGCCTTAGGGTCAAGCGACATGTATAGTGCAGCGGGTTCTCAACCTTGGGTCCCCCAGATGTTGTGGGACTACAACTCTCAACATCCCCAGCCACAATAGCCAACAGCCAGTATGGCTGGGAATAATGGGAGTTGTAATCTAACATCTGGGGACCCAAGTTTGAGAACCCCCTGGGCTGGGTTTTTCTGTAGTCAATAGAGAAACTGGGGCCTCTCCAATCAGGACTGAAACTTGGGCAGATAAACTACCCCTCCTTTGGTCACAATTTGGCAGCTATCAACAATAGAAAATTAAGTCCAAGTCAATAAACACTTGAACATGCAATTTAATGTGAACCTTCACCCCACTGCATGGTTACTTGGGAGATTTTTTCACTTTTGAGAAATTAGGTATCCAGCTTTGAAATACCCCATTTGGTTTGGTTTTTAAAAGAACATACCATCCTGGCTAGTTAACCATTCCAAAAAAGATGCTGGATGAATTATGTTGGCTCTCTACTAATATTGTACATTCTGGCTATTATGAGGCATGACAGATATAGAGAACTTCCATGTTCAGAGTAACGCCCTCTGCTGGAAGTTTACTATTAACAATTTAATTACAAGACATCAATATCCTTCTACCTTTCTTCCATCATGATACTCAGGACTGCATATATGGAAGAGCCCCAAGACAGTCTCTCATCCAGGATGACACTGATCAAACCCCAAATGGCTCAGCTGCATCAAGTAGCTTCATCATGTTGCTTCAGACCATAATGCCAA
This sequence comes from Hemicordylus capensis, assembly GCF_027244095.1. Classification (NCBI taxonomy): domain Eukaryota; kingdom Metazoa; phylum Chordata; class Lepidosauria; order Squamata; family Cordylidae; genus Hemicordylus; species Hemicordylus capensis. Next base: position 13,409,057 of record NC_069663.1, read on the forward strand.
GTTGAATCTGCATGCCTCAGTGAACCCTAGACTGGACTACTGTAATGTGCTTTACAGGGGTTGGCAGCTAAATGGCTACAAGATGTCAGCAGCCCCTCAACATGAGTCTCTCTCAATCTTAATTAAGTCAGTGCAATGAATACACCTTTGCAGAAAGAGGTTACATTGGCTACCCCTCACCAGTACACTTCTGGCTCCAAGATGGTGTTAAAAAACCACCACCTAAATTCCTACTAACTGGGCAAGAGGCACCTTTTCAGGTGGCAGCTCTTCTATATTTTGCACAAGGAGAGCAACTGTCTATATTCAACCTGAACCCTTTTGCCCCCTCCTATGTGGGCAAATGCTGATGTCTCCTATGGAGGTGGGGTTCAGCCTGTGTGGTATAGTGGTTAGAGTGTTGGACTAGGATGGGGGAGCAAAAGTGTGCTGTCAAGTTGGTGTTGACTCCTGGTGACCAAGCCATGTGGTTGACTTTGGTAGACTACAGGAGGGGTTTACCATTGCCATCAGGACTGGGGAGACCCACGTTCAAATCTCTATCCAGCCATGAGACTCACTGGGTGACTCTGGGTCAGTCACTTCTCTCTCAGCCTAACCTACCACACAGGGTTGTTGTGAGTATAAACAATCATGTACACCACTATGGACTCCTTGGACAAAGAGCAAAGATTAAAATGTCATAAATAAATTGCAGTTATGAAGATTGTAAGCCGCTTTGGGACAAGGACCTATTTTCTAATACCTTTTACTATGAAGTCACACTAAGAACAGTTTTGTTGAAAAGCAGTTCAGTATATAGGTATTCTCAGGGTTGAGGAAATCCACTAGTCTACTTGTCCGTTATGAGTGAAAAATGATGCTTGAGGAGTGAAAAAAAATGCTGATGAGTCATGTATCCATATAGCTCAACAAGCAAAAAAATTTGGTCTGGCTGGTGAACAGCCAACATTTCTTTACCCCTGGGCATTCTTAAAAACCAACAGGCTGGGGATCTCATGAAGCACCAAATCCCATGCAAGCTTCTCCCTATAATCACCTGTGGCAGCCCAACCAAGATCTATCATATTCAGAGGCCAGATTGATCTTGTGGAGCAGCAAAGATTGGCACTTCAGGGCTATGACATGCCCTCCCCTAGTCTGTCCACTTGGCTTCGACGCTTCTGAAATTCTGCAGACAAGTCCTGTTTTTCTTTCAGGATGCTTTGGGTGGCTGGACCCTGTGTTTTGGCTTTACTATTGCTGCTGCTTTGTGTTCATTGTATTTAGTTGCAATATTGTTTTCAATTGTAAACTACTCCAAAACCATCACACAGAACCATGGTTTATTTCATCAAACTGTCGATAGTTGTATATGTAGTACATAGTATTCTCAACCATCATATGGAAGCAGATTCTTCTTCTTAAATCCAATCATTTGCTTTTCAAGATGAAATACTGCTCCAGCAAGACAGTGCTTTCATGATATCACAGATGTCCAGCCAATCAGTGCTTTGCATGGCATAGTGAACACAGGAACATAACGAGTCAGACCATTGGTCCATCTAGCTCAGTAATGTCTACATTGACTAGTGGCAGCTCGCCAAGGTTTCAGGCAGGAGTCTCTCTCAGCCCTATCTTGGAGATGCCAAGGAATGAACCAGATGCTCTACCAGTGAACCAAGGCCCCATCTCCTAAAGCAGTGGTTCTTAACATGGGGTCCGCCAGATGTTGAACTACAATCTATTATGGCTGGGGATGCTGAGAGCTGTAGTTTAGCAACATCTGGTGGGCTCCACATTAAGAACCACTGCCCTAAAGGAAGTATCTCACAGCAGACAGCACCCACTTGTAAGTCATCCATCCAAATACAAGCCAGGCAGGGCAGGCCCTGCTTAGCAAAGGGGACAATACATGCTCACTACTACAAGACCAGCTCTCCTTCCCAACAAGTTTGCAAGGATCAGGTTGGTCAAAAAGAGCTCTTCCGATGGCAGCAGTAGGTGGTGGGCAGAAATATTGCCACCTGAAGTAACTGCCTCATGAAAGGGCTGCCCCTGCCAGAGAACCAGTTTCTGCATGGGACAAGTTAGGCCATTTTGCTGCCCATCAAGTCCCCTTTATCAGAAAGCAATTTCAGAATGCCAAATGGCCTCACCTTCACCTTGCAAACGGTAATTTTGTGCTCCTGCATAGCCACTCCCCACTGGAACCTCAACAAGCTCTTTCAAGTGCACCTTGGGAGGAAACTTCCCCGTGTTCCACTGCAGCATGACACCACACTGTGCGCATAGAAAGTCTATGCGCTCTTAACCTGCAAGGCAGGTGCCTGCTATTTCAGGTCTGTAAACAGTTTTCCAGCTGCATGAAAAGATCACCTCTAGGCAACCGAGCCAAGAAGATCTTGCCACTCATCTCACTCCATTTGGGCCCCTGATGTGCCATCAATGACTTAACACAGGTGGTTGTGGGCAGACAAGTTAATAACTCACATATGTCTATTAGGCTATTTGCAAAGATACAATAAATCTGTAACAGGCTACACAATCCCCAAGCACACCAGCTTTTGAGTTGCAAAGTTACTGGCTGGATTACCAGAGCAGATAAGGGAGCAAGGGATAAAAGGAGGAGTGACCACACACAAAGTTGCAAGGGAAAGAATTCTGTCACCTATTTCCAATCTTGGGGAGATGGGAGGGGAGACTGTGCCAAATATCACTGTGAGCATTCCTCCCTGGAGATGTTATCAATGGTCAAAATTTGTGGGCTCGGCTCATGATCTATTTGGTCTCAGAGGAGCAGCAAAGCCAGAAGAAGCTTCTTCTCTTCACAACACTCCCTCCCACCACCTCCTAAAGCTGCAAGGTATCTGTTTTTCTTTAGCATCCTGTTGCCCTCTCTTGAAAAGCAACTCAACATATGTGGAAAGAGTCGGTCAACATTTCCTTAGAGGATCCTAAAAGGTCATCAGCAACTCAGCCTGGAGATCACAGCAGGATATGTGCAGCTATGCACAGCCAAGGAATGTGAAACGGTTTCCAGCACTGACCTTAATGTGCAGTGCCTAGGAGAGGAGCCCCGTGACCCCACATGCCTAGGATGTATTCATACAAAGTCTCACTTTCCCCTTGCCCTAATTTCTAAGCTACATTTTAAGATCCCTCTTCTCCACGATGAGGAATGCCTTGTGACGGGAGAACTGCCACTATATCCATGTCAGGGTTTTTAGAGGAGAGATGGGGGGAAAAACAAACCCTAGAGTTGTTGAAGCACAGCCCTAGACTAATTGGGTGCTCTGTAACATACAGGACAGTTGATTCTGTCTAGCTAAGCATTTCTCAAACTTGTGTCCCCAGACTTTGGTAGACTACAACTGCCAACATCATGGGTGGTATGCCCATAGCCAAGAATTGTGCGGCCTTTTCAGTGGCTGCCCCTTGTTGTGAAATTCCCTCCCCAAGGAGACCTTGACTGCCCCCTCTCTTCCAGCTTTTCCTAAAAATGCTGATTGATTGATTTATTCAGAACTTCAGACAGTGACATTTTCAGGAAAGGTTTTGTTTGTTTTGTTCTTATTGGCTGATTTTACTGCTGTTCTCCAATAAGTGTGCAGTGTTGAAATTTTAATGGGTCTTAGGATTTTAATTGTTCTGTGAATTAGTGGGGATCCTTTAAGGGAAACTGAGCCCTCTTGAGCCCCTACTCTGAGTGCTGTGAAGTGTAGTCTCCTTTTCTCTTAAAGGGCCCTTCCAGCACTGAGAAAAGCACAGTGGTCTGCAGAGATCAGCACAGTGGGAAATGGCTGGCACATTGAAGGGCTTTTGTTTTTTTGCCAAACCAGCCCCTATTTGAAAAATGACAATCACTGCCTACTGAATGCGATCTGATTTAGCATTTTTTACCTACCTATACAGTTACACACACACACACCTCATCATATTAATTCCCCCTTACTGCACCTCAAAGGTTTTCCAAGTAGAAATGTCAGAAATGAAACCTTTTCCATAGAAAAATAAGAGCATGGGAAATTTTTCTGGAAAATTCCCTACCCCACATCTTTGACATGGGCCCAGATACCTTTGAAATGTAGAAGCAGATACCCTGCTTCTACACTACCCTCCCTCTGTGCCAAGATCAGCAGAAGACACCTCCCTCTGCCTGAAACTCAATTCGCTGGAACGCTAGATAGAGTCTTTTCTGTGGTGGCACCACTCTTATGAACATCTCTGGGAATGGAGCTCCATCAGGACAGCTCAACTCTTAACAGCACAATTTGTACAGGAGCATGCCTACTCAGCAATAAATCCCACAGAGGTCAATGGGGCTCACTCCCAGGTAACTGTACACAGGACTTCAGCCTAATAATACTGAGGATTTTAAAGAAGAATTTCAAGAGACATTTTGCAATCTGATCTGATTATTCTGACTAGGTGGCCAGTTGTTGGATAAAATGGATGTGTTTCATTGCTGCTTTTATTGTACTGTTGGTGTGTCCAATTTGTTATTATCACTACAGTATTTAGTTATTGCACATGAAATATTCATTTCTATATTTATATCACACTTTTATTTAGCAGGAGGAGAACAACTGGCCATATCCATCCCTAGCACAGTATCCGTCTGGCTGCTGTTGGTGTCTATCTTAGGTATATTCGCATATACGGCAAACTGTGGTTGGCAAGGGATGGTTGTATTTGGATCTACCGCTAGCCATTAGGAACACAGGAAGCTGCCTGCTGAGTGTACCACTGGTACATCTAGCACAGGATTGCCTACACGGATCGGCAGCAACTTTCTGGGGCTTTAGGCCGGAGGTTTTCCTAGCCCCACCTGAAGATCCTGAGGACTGAACTTGTATCCTCCTCAGATGCTCTCCCCTGCTGTGGTTCTGTATCCTCATGTGGACAACTATCAGAGATCTCTATTGACCCGAGACATGTACTGAAAAGAAAGGGGGGGGGCACCCTCAAAGTCTTACTACTGCATTTCATACCCCATCCTTCCTTCAGCAAGATCAGGGCAGCATATCTCACCCGAGGTGTCCTTAGGGAGCCCTGGCAGGGTGTCAAGTCTTGGGCAAGTGTGCCAGTCCAAAGGGTCCATCCAGTTAGTCTTACTGGCAGCAGCAAGAGTGAGCCCAGGCGGTCGCCCTGCTCTAAGGACAGTCTGTATATAGTCTCCCCCTCCAGCGGTCCCTCTAAGTTTGTTGCTCTGTGTGTGGAATGAGTTTTGTTCTGGGTGGCAGTATCAAAGCAGTGTGCAAGCATGTGCATTCAGAGTGGGGTCTTTCTGAGTCCACCCGAGCGGGATCTAAAATGAACATCAGAAAACTTGTGAGCGCACGCCTTAGAGCAGGGGCGTAACAAGGCTGGAGTGGGCCCAGAGACAAAGTTTTAAAATGGGCCCCTCACCGATACACACACACACACACTTCACAATCTATAATCATGTGATTTGCCTCTGGGGGTCCCCTCGAGGTTTGGGGGGCCCCAGGCAGCCGCCTCCCCTTGCCTAATAGTAGTTACACCCCTGCCTTAGAGGGAATAGTGTCCCCCTCCGCTGCCCAGGCCACTTACCCTCACAAAACCCCCGTAAGGTAGGTCAGGCCAAGAGAAGAGGATTGCCCTCAGTCACCCTGTCAGGGAATAAGAGCACACACAGCAGGGATTTGAACCCAGGTCTCCCTGCCCCTAGTTCACCGCTCTAACCCAGAGCTGCACCACAGCTCCCAACAGCCATGAATACTGGCCAGTGCAGCTGGGGATGAGGGGAGCTGGAAGGCCAAAGTTATGCAGCCCTGCTCTCCAACCACTACACCACACTGCCGCTCAACAATGATTCTTAAGAACTACACTGAAAGAAGAAGTGACGGAGGCATTAAGTGTAAAGTTATCAAAAAAGAGCAGCCCACATCCAGTTATCTTGAAAGGGTTCTAGAGAAGAGGGATATATATTCCCTCCCAAGTTTAAATATACAGTTGCCAGAGTGTGCCCTGGGGATACGAGTTCTGCTCCAGAAAAGGTTGCAGCCAAGCCATCCCCTTCGAAGTGGGTGTGCGCGCGCATTGTAGGGCATGCCTGCACTTGCACGACCGCAGAAACCAAGCCGGAGGGGAACTTCTTGCGCCTTGCCCCTAACGAAGGACGTGCGGCAAGGAGCTGTAGCCCTGTTTGGCCCCCTTAAAACGATCCGAATTGGGGCTCTCTCAGCCTTTGAAGCATGTTTACTCTGGAAAGGGCTGAGAAGTCAGAGGAACCGACTTCGCTGCAAACACGGTTAACAGAAGCGGGTTTGCGCTAGAGTCGCTCTTCCCTTTCGGAGGATCAGACGAAATAGACTCCATTCCTAAGCGCCCCCCAAAAAACAACTTTTGCCACAATAAACCAGTTTAGTCTCCAAGGGGCGTTCTGCAGGCCGCGCCGGCTTACAGAGCTCTCGAACTGTTTGCCGTTTGGGGAGTGCTGGATAAAGGGAACTGCAGGTCTCCGCTCGCCCGGGCTCCGAGTTCCACCCCGCGCCGCTGGGTCAACGATCAGTGATCACCCTCGGTAGTGCCCGTAATAGCCGCCGATATTGCAGCACCCCACTCTCCAGCTCCCCCGCCCGCACCGCGAGCGGAGCACAGGGCAAATTGCTCCAGCCCCCAAGCATATTACCCACTGATAGCATTTAGGGGGCACAGGAGAAGAGACCCCCAATCTGTTTCCCTGAAGTCCTGCAAGGACTCCCCATTCCCCCCTTCCTTTTTTGGTTTTGTACACCCCAGTCTCTCCGGCTGATGCAACTAGACCCTAATGTATCCCGTTAGAAGGGTCACAACAACAGCCTCCCTTTTGCGCAACTCTGCGGCGGCAGCAGCCACTGGCGCGCCTCCACCCCCAGACCCCCTCCTCCTCCTCCCACGGCAAAAGTACAGAAAAACAAACAGCGCCCAGCCCAGGGGTGACGCTGAGTGTTTATGGGGAGAAGGAGGAAAAGAAGATAGGCCGGATCGCATTGGAAGCGGGCACGCTACCCCCTCCGTTTACATTACCTCTTTACTTCGCAGAGTTCCGCAGGTTAAATAGCCCTGGACGCTGGAAGAGCCACAACTCTCAGTCTCCGCCACAATCATCGCGCCGTTTAATTTGGGGGAGGGTACACAGGAGGAGAAGCGGACGGAGGATGATCGGGTGTGGGGAGTGCTCCAAAAGTCGGGAGCGTTTAAGCTTCTACGAAGGATCGGGAGAAAGAGGAATCATCCAAGAGCAAGGCACAGAACGGGCACGTTCTCCGCGCAGTCACCGGAGGATTCCAACGTAGAACGCTCGGAAGTCGCAGCGTTCTAGAATGTCCAGGTGCATTGGGGTTCTAGAACGCTTAGCGCGGCTCCCTCCTCCTCCCGCGCAAGAGTCCGGTGGCTCCCTCCTACCCGCTGGAACCCCTTCGTGCGCTCGCTGGCGGTAGCAAACAACTCTCCGCTTGCCAACAGCTGCTCATTTCATATGGTCTGGGGAGGAGACAGGGCCAGAGAAAGGGGACCCGCTCCGACTACACAGCCAATCACTGCGCAGCAGGCGGAGGTTTCTCTCTAGGGAAGCTTCAGCCCTCCGCTCTCCTTTGCCAATCAGAATAAGAAAAGCGCGCTTGGGGGCATGGGAAGAGTAGTTTGTTTCCCCTAAATTGTTTGTCTCTTGTCTTGATTACCCAAGAAGAAAGAGGTGGAAAATTTGGTAGTGGCTGCTCGTTTGTCCGGGGCGGGTGGTTCTCAGGCCGATTTGAAATGCAGTTGATTTCTGCATTTTTCCTATTTTGATACCAAATCTATCACGATACTCTATAGCAGTAGAAACAGATTCTGCTTTTAAAGATCAGCATTGAGGAAAGCTGAACATACAAATTGGGTCGGTCTTTTGTAACGTGCGATGTAAGATTATATATGTCTATTCAGAAATAGTTTCCATTATCCTTAGTGGGACTTGCTCTCTAATAAGTGATTAAAGCCCAATCCAGCCTGTGTTTGATTTGCACGGAACTCATAGAGTTCAGTGGAACTTGCTCTAGGTGTGCACACAGTTGGACTGAGGCTGCAAACAGTTGCACACTTGCCTGGGAGTAAGCCCCACGGAACATCATGAGACTTAATTCAGAGTAAACATGCCTCGGACGGTGCCCATAAAATTGCAGAGCATTTCTTTTGTGTGTAGGCCTTCATCAGCAATGCTTATTCTATCCCTGCATCTACAATGCTTCTATTCTGTCTTTTGAGGAATCTTATGAAACCAGAAAGTTAGCATGCATTTACACCGACTTGCATGAGTCCACTAAGACAGTAGTTCAACTCTTTTTAGTCTCCAGTTTTAAGATAAGAGGAAGGAACTGCTATCCTAAATGTTCTCACTGGAAGCATATCTTATAGAATTAAATGGAAGACACCAGATGTTATTAGAATCCAGCTGGGAAAGAAAGGAAGGAGGAGTTCTCTCTGTGATCAGAGCAATGGACATATGCAAATTAGAGACACCATTATTTCTGCACCAATTTCAAAATCTGGTTAGAAGCAATTAAAAGAGCATCAGAAGCAAAAGCTTTCAGGAGAGGTTTTTTAAAAAAAAAATTCTGAGGTTTGTAGTGATTTTAAAAGAAGTCTTTCAAGGGATAATCCAAGAGTTTAATAGTGCACATTCTTCAACATCTACTTAGAAGTAAGCCTCTCAGTTCAATGGGCCTCACTGTAAAATGAATTAAGTGTACTTCAGGATCTTCTAGATTTGATTCTATTTATGTCCAGTTAGGCTTCCTCCCAGGGAAGTACCTTGAAGATTGCTGCCTTAACCGAAGAGAAAGCCCCACTGGAACATAGAAAGCTGCCATATACTGAGTCAGACCATTGGTCTATCTAGCTTAGTATTGTCTTCACAGATGGGCAGCAGCTTCTCCAAGGTCGCAGGCAGGAGTCTCTCTCAGCCCTATCTTGGAGATGCTAGGGAGGGAACTTAGAACCTTCTGCTCTTCCCAGAGTGGCTCCATCCCCTAAGGGGAATATCTTGCAGTCTAGTCTCCCTTTCATATGCAACTAGGGGGGATCCTGCTTAACTAAGGTGACAAGTCATGCTTGCTACCACAAGACCAACTCTCCTCCACTGAACACAGTAGGACCTCCTTCCAAGTATACATCAAAGCACTAAGTAGCATCAGAGTACAAAACCCAACATTGGTTACCTAAGAAGTTAACACAAGTATTTAGGACAACTCAGATATAAAGGGCTTAAATGTTAACCTTACTAGTATAGCTTAGATAGTAATAATGTTTATTTTGTCTTAGCCATAATACAATCAAACCAAAACCCTATCACACCAAGCCTTGAAATGCATAAGGTTGTAATTCTTAACCCAATTACTCCAGAGAAGCCCCACAGACGTGCAATAAAACTGCATGCTTTGGTTTGTAAGATTGTGATCTAAGTAATAAACAGCCTGATGGCAAAGCAGTTAAGTACTTGTATGTAAACTAGATCCATCTAACTGAAGTTTACGTGCCTGAAGCTGTGTAGACATATTTATTCAGAAGTTTCACTGGCCAGCAGGCTAAATTACTCCTAAGAAGCTCTACTGAAATTAAGTAGTTATTTAGAATAGCTCCTAAGTAGTACAACTAAGTAATTTAGCCTGGATGTCAGCCACTGAATTCAGTGTGACTTACCCAGTGAAAGCTGTAATTGTATTTATTTCTAAAAGAGCTGGAAACATTATGATCCTCATGGACACAGAATTGGAGTGCATCTGGGTGAGTGGGAGATATTGGCAGACAGGGTGACCCACAAAAGTAGTAGTAAGTAGTAAAAATGTAAGTAGCCCGGACTCCCCTCCCTCACCTTCTAGTCCTAGGAAGCACCCTCCCTTGCCCCTTTACTCATAAAGGGGAATCCTCACCGGATACGAGTAAACCCCCAAACCAAGACAGCAACCAGTTCAACAGCAACAAGATTGGGCCAATTCAAATCCAAACCGGATTAGAACCGAACCAGCCTGGCTGGTCCCATGCACACCCCCAGTTGTGGGTCCATTCTTGTACACAGTTAATAGGGATCAAGGCCCACTCAACACAGTGAGACCTCCTTCTGAGTAAACCTATATAGGATTGTATTGTAAGTATTCTTGGCTGGAACTGCAGCAAAGGCCATGAGACTGTAGCTTTAAACCTGTCAGGGTTAATTATCATCCGAAATTGACAGACGAATGACTAACCCAAGAGCTGAAATTTTCTGTGGGCAATAAGCAAGATAAGGGTCCATTCTGAGTTTCTGAGATGAGTTAAGAAAACAAACAGAGACTTATCAAGCTTTTTTTTTTTTTTTTTTTTTGGTGTGGCACGCTTCCCCCTTGGAATGTGCAAAACAACTGCAGTGGAGGGAAAACAACAAAGGGAAAAAGAGAGGTGGAGGGGGCAAAGATTAGCGCTGTTCAAATACTGCTTGTTCCTTGCAGACTCATAACACTGATCCAGAATCATACATTTGCCCCCAAGGTAAGCACTGCTGAAGAAGCACTTTGGAAGCTACAGGAAAGACAAAACCTGCTTATAAACAACCAGCTCTGCCTGATACCTTAACTGCCCTGTCTGGTGAGCAGTAGTTTATTCCAGTCCAAATTGGATATAATAAAATTGCTACTTAAAAAAAAAAATTCCAGGGGTTCCCAACTTTTTTAAACAAGTGTGCCCACCCCTTCCATTGCAAACCTTCAGCTCAGGCACCCCATAGAGCAGGGGTGAAGCAAGGCTGGAGTGGGCCCTAGGAGGACAATAATTGAAGATGGGCCCCTGCTCCTCTCCTTACAAATCTTGGCTGCAGAAGAACTTTCAGGGATGCTGCCTGACACTCCTCCCGCTCCCTCCCTCCCTCTGTGGGTCCCGAAAGGGATATTTGTCCCACCTTGTTCATTTATAGCTATGCCTGTGTCTGTGTGTGTGTGTGTGTGTGTGTGTGTGTGTGTGTGTGTGTGTGTGTGTGTGACACACACACAGACACACAAATTTAAATGTTACAATTAGGGAGACAGGCTATTCCAGTCACTAACTCACGCCCACACTAAGTTATTCATAAGGAGTCTTACTGAAATTCATGGGACAAGTTTACTTGTCCTTTTAGTTTCAATGGGACTACTCAGCGCTAATTTTTTGAAGCCTGTCAGTCAGGCTGAGGGGAGCTTCAGCATTTCGCCAGCCAATCAGGAGCAGAGGAGGAGGGTCTTCACCAGTGTTCCCTCTAACAGGGATTCCCATATGTTGTTCACTACAACTCCCAGCACCCCCATCTGCAATTGGCTGGGGATGATGGGAGTTGTAGTCAACAATAGCTGGGCATTCCTGTTACAGGGAACACCGGTCTTCACCCTCCTCCCTCCCCTTTTGCAGCGGACACATTGCTGAGGACGTTTTGGCTTCAAGCCAGCAATCCTCAGATGGGGAACAAATAGTGTGGCTGCAGTGTGGGGAGGCAGGAGGGCTCTGAGCACCCCCTGGGAGCCCTTTAAGTATCCCTAGGGGTACTAGCACCCACGGTTGGGAACCGCTGTTTTATTCATAAGAACTGTCTCACACTGAGTGGGTCCTTGATACTAGCCCAATAGGCGTTAATTTGCTGGATCCCACCAGAGTTCCAACAGGAGACCCCTTCCCAATCCAGGGGCTAGGGCTTACAAAGGAAGCTGCCTTATTCAGAGTTAGACTCTTGGTCCATCTTGGTTGGCATTATCTATCCCATGGGTTTTCAGTCTTGGATCCCCAGATGTTGGATTACAACTTTCATCATCCCTTGCCACAACGGCCAAGCAGGTGAGCATGTTCTAAGGCATGCGCATGGGCACACAAGTTTTTTTTAATGTCCACTCAGTTAATTGTAGATCCCCCTCAGCTTGAATCAGGAAGGCATGATGTGTGCACACGGCCTTGATACTGCTGCTCAGAACAAAACTCATTCCGCATACAGATGAAAACAATGAGAGGGAACACCACTGACGAGCAGACAGAGAAAGGCCTTTCCCAGAGAAGGGTCTTACCTGGAGATGTGAGGAATTGAACCAGGGATTTGTATTATAATTATTATCTGCTGATCTGGAAACTGCTGATTTTTCTCCCAAATGCAGGCTTGGTGCTTTTTTAAACAGCTGCATAACAGGCAGCCATTTGACAGGTGTCATTCCTAACAGCATAACAGTGATGTGACATAGCAGGTTCTAACTGCTGGATTTCTGCCTGTGTGTGGTGCACAGGACACTTGTGAGAACCAGGAGTGGCCCCAGATACTGCAGTGCCTGAGGCGGGGCCCCAAGTGCTACCTTGCCCTACAACTCTGGTGAGGGCCAGCTCCCTTTCAAAATCTACCTTTGGAAGCTCTAAAAGGGGTGGAGAGGAGGGAAGGTTGCTGGCAGCCTCCTCTTCACTCCGTGTAGTTTGCAAGCTTTGCAAGGAGCATGAGGAGAAGCTCTCCTTGCAAAGCTCACAAGGGTCAGATCAATCCCAAAGACCTGAGATTGGCAGCAATGGGGGACATCTTGCCACCCTGCTGCCGCCCCAACAATCAGCTGCCTGAGGCTACTGTCTCACCTTGCCCCTGGTGAGAACCTTTAAAAACTTTTGAAAGAAGAGGGGTGTAGAAGAGGCCATTTGATTTACAGCCCAATACTAAAGATACCACATAGAAGTAATCCCCACTGATTTCATGGTGGGAGACAAGAGTGGGCATAAGGCAGATCACAGTCCAGAAAATACAATGAATTATTTGTTTAAAAAAGGAACAGAGAAACTTTGAGAAGAGCCACTAAGCTGGTTAGTACCACAGAACGAAGAGTCCAAAGATAACATATTTACCCAAATCTAAGACTATTCTGAATTCAAGACGACCCCCTTAAAACGTAGAGTTTAAATACAGGTTACACGAGCATTTAGTCAAAAGGAAGAAGACTATGAATTTAAGTCAACCTCCTGATTTCTAATATCAAAAAATTTGGGGAAAAACTAGTCTTGGATTCTGCAAAAACAAAAGGAAAATAAATCAAGCCTCAAGGTGAAGGCGATATAGAACCCCACATGACTTTGAGAGCACTAAGCAGTTCATATCACAAACTAAATATACAAATCAAAAGGAAGACCTGGTTTTAACTTCTCGGATGCAAGAATGATCCTCAATTAACCCACCTCACACTACAACTGTCCTTTTCATTATCCCCCCACCCCAAGTTGAAAAAAAGAAAGAAGAGGGAACAAGCAGTAACTTAACAGGGAGCACTGGACATGCTAGTTTTGCAAGGATCCAGTCAAGAATTTAGCAAGAGCAATTACATTTTATCCCCAGTACATTAGAGACCAGGACTCCTGTACTGTAGGCAGAAATGGCTGCTTGTTAGGACAAGCAGCCAAATACACCAAAATCACCCCTCTTACTGTCATGTTAAAGGCCAAAGAGTTCTGTCCTTTATGTCATCTAATCAGTTGGTTATTCATGAACATTCATCTTCCCTGAGCTTCTCTATTGCCTACCCCAAATCTGGATATTGGTTTGCAGCAGGCCTTGACAAGTTCTCTTTGGATCAGTGTAGCAGATCATATGGAGCGAAATGGATCTGACTCTGTTTAAGGAATTCACAAAGTAAAAGCACTTAAAGAGTTTCAAACTACTGGAGAGGGGTCAGTGCCAGAGTCCGTATTTTGTAGGCAGAAGTTTCAAGGTTCAATCCCTGGCATCTCCACATATGGCTGGGAAATACCCATCTGAAACCCTGAGGGTTGCTGCCAGACAGTGAAGACAAAACGGAGCTAGATGGGCCAGTGCTGAAGGAGTGCAATTCGCGCCCAGGCTGGGAAGCCAGCACTGGCTGAAGCCTTTCAAAAATGGAGCGGTGCGGCTCTGTTTTTGAAAGGATTCAGCCAGCACTGGGTTCCCAGCCTGGCCGGGAATGTGTCTCCTGGCTTTTGCAAGCCAGGAGAGGCTCTCCCAGCCATGCTGAGAATGAGGTGCCAGGCAAACATGGCCCCATTTGCTAATGGGGCCATGCCCCCTGCGTCTGACATCAGATGCAGGGTGTGTGGCTGGGACACCAGGCACAGCCCCTGAGCACAGTGGCTCGAGTGCATTGAACACTCCCCACCGCCTGTGCAATGGTGGCTCTGTCCCTGGCTTCATATGTTCGTAATGTGGCTCTCTTGAGCAAATAAAAATATAAAAGCATCCCTCGGAGTGAGTTGCGTTCTGTACCATTTCACCACAACTGACATGCCACCTTTAAAAAAGAGCTTGAAAACTCTCATTTACCAAAAGGTATTTGAAACCGGGTTTTAATCAGTTTTCCAGTTAAATCATTTTTCATCCTTGTGTGATTGTTTTTAATTTCTGTTGCTGTTTGTTTTAATTGTGTTGATTTGGATTTTTTTTTGTAAGCCACCTTGAGCAGCAGTGTGCTGGAGGGGTGGGATAATATTTTAAATAAAATAAAATAATAAAATAAAATAAAAATTCCTCTTGCAAATACATTTGCACCTTCAGCAATAACTGAGCAATAGTTTTTGTGCACTTAAATAAATCTTCTGGAAATACCCACACAGCCTTTATCCTAAGCAGTTTTACTCTGAACCAACCTCCACTAAATGCAATGGCACTTGCACTCAAGACAGTGTACAAAGGATTGCAGCAGCGTTGCCTAACTGCGTTCGTGTTTACTCAAAAGCCTTTCAATAGGATTGACTGCAATGTCCATGACTAGAGGCGAGGCACCACTCTTACTTGCACGTAGGTCACAACTAGTAAATAAAGTAGGGCTTACTTGCCAGTTAAACGTGCCCAGCATTGGGCTGGATATCTTATCTGGTGTCACAGCAGAGATTGTCTCTTCCTGATTAAAAATGGATGAAACCATTTCAGTTGCATTGCAAACTTGTTAGAAATAGTGCATGAACCAGGTGGCCCCGGCAGAGATGGAAAATAGGTGATCGTATTGCAATACTTTCAGCTTTCAGTGTGTTATCCTGCTTTGATTGTCCTGACCTTCGGGCTTGCGGTGGCCAGATTTGTAATGGTGTTTTAAAAGCTCTTAAAACACACATACAAAACTACTATACAGTTTTATTGATGTTATCAGAGGCCTGGAAATGGCACTTGGCAGGAATGTCCTCCAAAGATTACTCCATAGAGAGTATAGTAATTGGTTCATTGTTACCCTAACCCTGATGGTATTTTTACCCTAATTGTTTGGGGGTAGGGATAATGAAGGGGTGATCACACAGAGAAAGCTGTAAGTGCAACAATGCTATCACCTGTTTTCCATCTCTAGAAGACACAGACCTTGCCAAAAACCACTACAAGGAACCATCCCATGAGATGGTACTGGTGGCCAAAACTTGCCGGCTTGGCTCTTGGACTAAAACCCCAGAGTTAAATTTGGCTCTCCACTGTCTGGGTAGTTTCAGTCCTGTTTCATTTGAACAAGGAGGATTCAAAACCAGGAAAAAGACCTACGGACAGCAATCTGCTCTGACCTGAAGAGTTGCATGCAGCAAAGTCAAGGAAGCAGAAATAGCTGCACAAACACCCCAGGTCTCTCTCTCTCTCTGACTCTCTGCCCAGCAACAGCCTCCTCCTGTTTGAATCCGGAAGGTCTGCCAATTAAATGAAGATGTCTTTGCACCTTGTCAGAGAGCCCTTCCCAGCTCAGCCAATGAGAGGGCCGTTGCAGGGAGGGGAGAGGCAGATGGCGGAACAGGGTTGGATGAGGCAGATGGCACCGCAAAGGAAGCTTGTGGTTTAGGACAAGCAGACTCGTCCCAGGGCCAACCCACTCTGATGCATTCATGGGGCGGCGGGGGGGGGGGGGGGAGGAGCACACAGAGCTGGCACCTAGAGCTATTTTTAACACCGTTTCATCATTCTGCAACTGCAGCTCAACAAGCCAGCAACACGGTGTTATCTGTCACAAGTTACTGCTGTTGTGAATGGTTACAGTGGCCTATCTTCCAGACCAGAAGGGTAGCTGCAAAGCTACAAAGAGTCCCATGGCAGACATGTTCGTGATGAACACAGTTATCTTGACATATACTTTTACGTAGATAAATGCTTCTAAGGCCACGGGGATCCCAACCTGGGGTTCCCAGGACTACAACTCCCATCATCCCCAGCCACAATGGTAAAGGGATGGTGGGATTTGTGGTCCAACATAGGAAACTGTCTTATACCAAGTCAAAACATCTTGCTCAGTATTGTCAGCACTGACTGGCAGCGGCTTCTCCAAGGTTTCAGGCAGGAGTCACTCTCAGCCCTACCTAGAGATGCTGCCAGGGATCAACCCTGGACCTGAAAAGCAGATACTCTACAACTGAGCTGTGGCCTGTTTCCCAAGCTGGTTTCCTATCCCATTGGGCCTTTGAAAACAACATAGGAGCACAGGGTTGAAAAGGTGTAACTGTAGGGCACTAGACAGGTCTACATGTGTCAAGTTTGTAGAAATTCTGATAGCATGGGAAAAGATACTCCAGGAAAAGAACATCCTTAACATCTACAGTACCTATGATGAGTATATTAAATCATTGCATTATTCATACTTAGAAGAAAAAGCTAGTAAACTGCCCAGAAGTTCTTGTGCTGATATACAAGAAAATCATGTTTGCATGGAAACAACTGGGAAATGAATGGGGTTTCAGCGCAATCCTAGACACGGTTTCCTGGACACAAGTCCTGCTGTGTTCAGGGGTGCTTACTTCCAGGAAAACATGCTCAGCCTTAAAGCCTTACTATACGAGAAAGCAGCTGACATACAGAGCTAGGAAGCCCCAGTACAGTGGCAGGAACACCTTTTCCTGGACTAAGGAAGCAGCCATTTTTGACAGCCTCCCTCCCCCGGACACCCGGAAGCCTTCTGTGTCACCAAAAAAATACATCCCTGAAGGCTGAGCAATCCCCAGGGGCTTATTTTTAGGTGGCCCAGAAGGCTTACTGGGGAAGAGGAGGTCGTCAACAATGGCCCCTTCCCCGCTGCACCAGTGCAGTTAGGAAGGGCTGTTAGCCTGCTCCTCTTGCTGCACTGGTGCCTCCTTGTTCTGTATATCAGCCAGTATTTAATGGAATAATTTAGTGTTTCCCAGACTTCAGTCCCGTCCCGTCCCGATCTCAATTCTTTTCCAGATCTTGCATCACTATTAATAGGAGAGAGGAAATAATACTTGAAGAGTATTAGAAGAGTCCCTGCTAGGTGCGAGACAGATGGTGGCACCGAGAGCTAAACATACAAAGGAGCAAAAATGGCTATTTCCCCCTCCCCATTCTTTTTGAAAATATCCAATCCAGACCTCTGTCTACTCTGCTAGAAAGAAATCCAGGTAACTGCTGGCTAGTAACAGTTACTGCTATCCAGCCCCATTTCTAAGAACCTTTTTGGTTTCTGTCCCCTTAACTTTTCAGGAAACCCAAAATCTGTCTTGCACATAGCCCAGGCTAAGCTAATGAAATCTGCTTAAAACCTTCTGCACTTTAAGACCCTTAGTTTATAAACTGCAGACTTTGGGGCTTTTCCATTATGGAAAAGTCCCGTCCCACCCCACCCTTGCCTTTTTGCTTAACATTTGGCTTAGCATTCTGGAGACCACAAATGTTCACTCATGATTTTGGGCCATTTTAGTTGGTCCCAACAAAGGTATTATCCTGCCACACCAAAGACAATCTCAGGTACAGTTATCACCTCAGTTAACATCCCTGAGGATGTTACCAGAAGTAAGCACACCTGACACTTCAGATGTACATTGCTATCCTGCGTGTTAGGAGAGCATTTTTCTATGGAATTTTCAGCAATGGGATGTGGTGATGGCCACTAAAAGGGGCTTAGACAAATTCATGGAGGAGAGGCCTATCAATGACTACTAGTCTGATGGTTATAGGCCACCGCCAGCCTCAGAGGCAAGATGCCTAAATACCAGTTGTAGGGGAGCAACAGCAATTAAACAGAGGGCATGCCTACACCTCTTGCCTGTGGGCTTCCCAGAGGCATCTTGCGGGGCGGGGAGGCACTGTGCAAGACAGGATGCTGGATTCTTTGGGCTTTGGGCCTAATCCAGCAGGGCTGTTCTTATCCATGGAGGTTTTGGTTGGTCGGTTTATGTTCAAATAAACAGTCTCTAACAGCTCCATTGAAGTGATTTCAGCAGAACTGGCACTTTGCTTGAGACCCTGGACAACTGGATTGATAGCCCAATGAATTTATTTTATTTTAGATAATCTTTATTTCGGTTAAAGACAACAAATAACATACGTTGACAGTATCATACTATCCCACGTGGGTCGACACTGTACCCTACTATCCCACGATCTGTTCCTGCTAGTGGGACTCCAGCTTTAATAAACTAGGTCAAACTACTAGTAACTTTCGAGTTAAACACATGACCCAAAACGATGGTGCCTGAACTTACAACTACACAAAATTTGGCCCCCTTGAGACTAATTTCTGTACTCTGATACAAAAGTAAATAAGTAACACAAAATATGTCAGTAAGACCAGGAAAAGATGATAAGGGAGGAATAATAAGAGAATTCCATATTTCCTGGTAAAACTTACAATTAAAAATATTTATACCCTGCCCCTCCACTACAATATTGCTTGGGGCAGCTCACAAAATTAGTAAAATAGATAGATAATTAGATAAACAGATAAACAAAATGCAGCAGCCAGGTTGGTCTCCGGGTCATCTCGAAGAGACCATATTACTCCTATATTACAGGAGTTGCACTGGCTGCCAATAAGTTTTCAGGCAAAATACAAACTGCTGGTTATAACCTATAAAGCCCTAAACAGCTTAGGCCCACGGTACTTAAGAGAGCATCTTCTTCTGCATGATCTCCATCGTTCACTGCATACATCGGGGGAGGCTCGTCTGTGGCTACCTTCATGTCATCTGGTGGCCACCCAGGGATGGGCCTTCTCTGTTGTCGCCCCGAGACTTTGGAACGCGCTTCCCATGGGAATAAGAGTCTCCCCATCTCTAGTGGCTTTTTAAAAGTGTCTAATCTTTTTACCCAGGCCTTTTAGCTTTTTAACTTTGTAACTTTTTAAATTTTGGATTATTTATTGATTGTTTTAAACTGTTTTTAGTATTTAATTGATTGTTTGTTTTTGCTTGTTGTGAAACGCCCTGAAACCTTGGGTTGGGGAAGTATAAAAATATGCTAAATACATAAATAATTAATAATAATAATTAAAAATTGAAGCCCTGTTCAGACATAATAGCACTATTCACAAATTATGTTCAACAGGCATACAGCTGTATGCTTTCTATCTATACCATGCATTCAAGGGGGTGTGCTTCAAGGGGGTTCACTTTTAAAATGAATGCACATGCAAAGTCATTCACCAAACACATATGCATATGTACACAATCTGTACACACAAATAACCTAATGTCCAGGGGTGTGCCCAAAACGCATTTTGCATTCCATTCAGAGTTTGGAACGGAATACAAAATGCACAAAACGTTCCATCAGAACAATCAGTCAAGCTGGTTATTCTGATGGAACTACTCTGTTCTGCTGGACCGTTCCAACCATTTTGTAATCCAAAATGGTGCTCTTTCTGTTGTGTCTGCAACCAGCTGTCTATCCACACATACATGTTTTTGTGTGAATGACTATAGCCCTATTCAGATATTATGTTCAACACTTGTACAAGTGTACAGTGTATACACGTCTGTGCTTGTGCCATGGTCATCTGAGTGGTGGTGCTGACCATGCAAATGGCTGCCGAGTGTGTGCAGAGTCCAGAAAGAGCACCATTATGGAATATAAAAGGGTAGTCATTCTGTTCCGAGCTCTGAATACTTGGAAGGCCCAATTTCAAGTTGGAACATTCTGATATCAGGATGTTCTGCACATCTCTATTAATGTCGCTGTAGGGCTTATGTTGTATCGAGGGATGTGCACAAAACCGGTTTTCCCGGTTCAGTTCAAATTCGAACTGGGTTCGAACCGGGAGCGGGAGGATCGGTTTTGGTTTTGCTCAAACCCCCCGGTTTGGTTCTAATTTGAACTGGTTCAAACCAGTTTGAATGGGTTCAAACCTCCAAAAGTGGGTGGGGTGGTAGTTGGCACCCATGGGCAGCTACCACCCAACCCCCAAAGCAATCGGACACTTGTATGATTTTTAATGAATTTTTGAAAGTTTTTTTCCCCCTCATAGGGTATAATGGGACTCAAACCAGCCCATTATTCCCTATTGTGGAGCACCCATGGGTGCCAACAACCACCCAAACTCTGAAGCAACTGGACACTCCTATGATTTTTAAATGAATTTTTGAATTATTTTTAATTATTTTTCTCATAGGGTATAATGGGACTTGAACCAGCCCATTATCCCCTATTGTGGAACACCTAGGGGCACAAATGTGGGGTGGGTGGTAGGCACCCAGGGATGCCTACCACTCACAAAAGCCCAAGGCAATCAGACACTCCTCTGATTATTGGTGAGTTTTTAAAGTATTTTTGAATTCCTCATAGAGAATAATGAGGATTCCAGCAAATGTATAGCTTCACGTTGGGGAGAAAGGTGTGGCCTAGAGCGGAGTGTGGTGGGTGGTAGTTCCCAAGGGGGGCAAGAAAGCTACCAGAATTATTTCAAAGGAATTGGGCAAAGGACGTTTTTTTAAATGATCTTTGAAGTTTATGAGCCTTTAAGGTTTTTCTCCATAGGGAAGAATGGAGATTTCAGCAGCCCCATAACTGCACTGGGGGGGGGGGTTCTGGGGTGGCCTCCACACACGCAGCGCATTTGAACCGAACCAGCAAAACCCTTTTTGTGCACACGCCTCCCTATGGGTTAAGTATCAAAACAGCTAGACTTGCTGGAACCACAGCTCAGAGCCTCAGTGCAACCTTTCATCTTCCCAAAGCAAACAGAAAAACAGAGTCCTGTGGAGAATTTTAAAGGAGTGTATGGGTTTTTCCACATGAAGTATAAACGCTAACGCCTTAGTTCTCACTCCTGCTGAACTTCTCCAAATTAGGAACATAAGAAGCTGCCTTATACTGAGTCAGACCATTGGTCCACCTAGCTCGATATTATCTACACCAGGGGTGGGCAAACTTGGCCCTCCAGCTGTTGTTGAACTACAACTCCCATCATCCCCAGTCAAAATTTATCATGGCTGGGGACAATGGGAACTGTAATGCAACACCAGCTGGAGAGCCAAGTTTGCCCACCCGAATCTACTCTGACTGGCAGAGGCTCTCCAAGGTTACAGGCAGGAGTCTGGGTAGAATGTTGGACTAGGACTGAGGAGACCCAAATTCAAATCCCTGTTCAGCCATGAAACCTACTGGGTGACTCACTGGGAGTCACTTACTTCTCAGTCTAATCTACTCCACAGGGTTGTTGTGAAGATAAATATACCCTGCTCTGGGCTCCTTGGAGGAAGAGCGGCAGGATATAACTATAGTAGATAAATACTAACAATATGTGACCGGGGTTCAAACTACAGTGAAGAAACACAAGGCTGTGCTAGTGTCCAAGGACTTCCAAGCATGATGCATCCAGCCCACCTGCTCCCATGTGATCCATTAGATCCTCTTAATCTAGCTACAGAGGCCCTACTCCCTGGCCTACCCTTTAACTGAGATTGGTTTGGCAAGTACCTGGCCTTTCTTGGTGGCGGCCCTACAGCTCTGGAATTCTCTTCCCAAAGAGATACAACAGGCTCTCTCTTTTCCCATCATTAAGCAGCTGTTTAAAAGTTTCTGTTCCATCAAGGATTTCAATGAATGTTGTTTTAATCTGCTGAATTGTGGATTGGTCTGAATGCAGCTGCTTCCATTTACATTTAATATAGTATTTTACTTTGCTTTGACTGACACTATATGTTAGCTGGACCATTTTTAAACGTGGACAGTTTTTGTAGGGATGGCAAGATACCAGTTTCTTAAATAAGTAAATTCATCCACCATGCAGAGATTTAACTTCTAGAGGCCCTGGGGAGGGGACTGAACCCTCAAAAATGAAAAGCCATTTTAGTACATGAGCCAGTTGGGGCAGCCGATACCATCCGTGGGGACAAAAGTTCATTGTGATTTTTGACAATGTCTACATTCCTAGATATGGGAAACAGGTGACAGCATTGCAATGCTTTTTAAAAAGCTTTTAAAAGTTGTAAAAGAACAAAGACTACTATGAATGAGAATTGGCAGAATGAGCTCCAAAGGTTACAAAGAGTACAACTTGTTTATTGTTACCCCTAAGCCTAACCCTTTTCCTCTGTGCAAAAATGAATGCAATTTTACCATAATCGCTTGGGCATGGGGATAAAGTGATAACAGAGGAAACTATAAGTGCAACAATGCCATCACCTATTTTCCCTCTCTAGGGGTGTAGATGGTGCCAAAAATCAAGGTGGACATTTATCCCCTGAAATGGCACCAATGGCTAAAAATTTTGGGCGCAGAGCCGCTCAGCTTCGGCCCTCCTACAGATGTTGACCTACAACTCCCATAATCCCTGGCTATTGGCCACTGTGGCTGGGAATTATGTGCTGTAGTCCAAAAACAGCAGGGGGGGGGACAAAGTTGAGCAGGCCTGGTAGACTATTTAAAACAATGGCAGGCAACCTTGGCTCTCCAGTTATTGCTGAACTACAACTCCCATCATCCCTGGCCACAATTTATTGTGCCTGGGGACGATGAGAGTTGCAGTTCAGCAACAGCTGGAGAAACAAGGAGGCCTGCCCCGATGTAGGCCTTGCCACACATTCTGCTGCCTTCCATGACCCAGCCAGCCTAGTCCCTTGGCTCT
The DNA here is from genome assembly GCF_027244095.1 of Hemicordylus capensis. Classification (NCBI taxonomy): domain Eukaryota; kingdom Metazoa; phylum Chordata; class Lepidosauria; order Squamata; family Cordylidae; genus Hemicordylus; species Hemicordylus capensis. Next base: position 13,431,826 of record NC_069663.1, read on the forward strand.
TATTACCTGGGCAGCTCGCAGCATCTGTGAGCACTGCTCCTGGACCTCTCTAAATGGGCAGCTGCTGGAGAGCCGGAGCAGCAGCAGCAGCATCTGTTGGAGCTCCGGCCCGGATGCTTCCGACTGTCCATTTTTCAGGGGGCTGCAGGAAGGACTAGAGTCGTGCTGGAAGCAGCGCCCCAGAGCCCGGGCCAAGGCATCCATCGCTTCACCTCGGGCCTTTTCTCCTCGGCTATGGAGCCCAACCCACGTCACAGGGTCTGGAGGGATCTGCGGCGCTGCCCGCGGCTGGCCCCGCTCCTGGGTGCCGCCTGCTGGGGCATCTCCGGGAGGCGGCTGCGGGCCTTCAGAGGCGCTGCTGGGGCCGTCAGTGCAGAGCCCGGTGGTGGTGGTGGTGGTGCTGGGCGCGCTGGTCATTTTCTGGGCTCCGGGTGGTGCGCCAGTCAGTCTTGCGGTGCTTTTGCCACTCCAGCCCTTTACCTCCTGGAACTTTCTCAGTCACTTCCCTCACAGCCAGACAAGCCCCCTCCTTGCCAGCAGCGGGCTTCTATTGCCATGCATGTGTCTGCCAGCAAGCAAGCAAGCCAGCAACCCTCATTCGGAGTGCCCCTTCTCTTCCAAACAAACAGAAAGTCCTGCTGTCAAACACCGCCAAGACCAAAAAACGCCCCCCCCCCCCCCACAACAAACCAACCCTCTGGCCGACGCGATCGGTCGGGGCAAGCAGAGCCAAAGGCGCAAGCCGCTAACAGGTAAAGAGGAGGGACTTCGGGACGACGCGCCCTAGAGTATTCTGGGAATTGAAGTTTCATTTCTCCGGAATGTACCGGAAGTGGCGGCAATACGCTGGGGAGAGAACTCCAGGCTCACACACGGGGGTGGTTCTTCGTGTACGCCTAGGGGCAGCCGTGGCCATTGATTGGAATCAATGCGCTCCCCATCGTCTCTTAAAACATGATCCTGACGTTGTGCCTCAAAGTATTAATGCGCACTAAACGTATGGCAAAATAGATCTGTCGTGCTGGACTTGGAAGGTGCCACGAGCTTCTTTTTAAAGATGTGTGACTGAAACCTTGGCTTGGAGAGAGTCGCTGCCAAAAGACATCCCTGATAGACGAAACGAGGGTCTGAAACGGTATATGGCAGCTTTCTAGGTTCCTATGATGAGGCTTCTTTACTTGAAGGTGATGCACCCTTTTGAACCTCTTTCTCAGCTCTTTTAATTATTTATGCACTGCTTTTAAATTTAAAAAATCAGTTCAAATACAAGTGACTGCATTTTGCTTTTCTAATATGTATTTCCATTCTGTCCTATGGGCTTAGAGTGCCTTTCCCCTCTAAATGTTAATTTTAGCATCCCCCCCCCCAAGATTAAGTGGCAACATTTTCTAGAAGGGAATACCTGGATATAAATGGGTGGATTGTGCAAAGAGTGGAGGCCTATTCAGACATTATGTTGTGTGTGCATACAGACACATGTACATGTTTTTTGTGAATGACAGTCTCTGTTCATTTTAGAAGTGAAGCTGGCTACAGACTCCTTGCAAGCTTGCAAGGGTCAGATCAGTCCTGAAGAGCAGCTGTGAGGGTGGTGGTGGTGAGGGACCACTTAACCTCACTTCACGAAAGGCGAGGCAAACTTCATGACAAACCTTATTTCCACCATAGGAACATAGAAAGCTGCTATATACTGAGGCAGACCATTGGTTCACCTAGCTCAGTATGGTCTTCTACACAGACTGGCAGTGGCTTCTCCAAGGTTGCAGGCAGGATTCTCTCTCAGCCCTATCTTGGAGATGCCATGGAGGGAACTTGGAACCTTCTGCATGCAAGCATTCTTCCCCAAGCGGCCCCATTCCCTAAGGGGAATATCTTACAGTGCTCACATGTAGTCTCCCATTCAAATGCAAACCAGGGTGGACCCTGCTTAGCAAAGGGGACAATTCATGCTTGCTACCACAAGACCAGCTCATGCCCAACTTGGTCTATTCTCCACCCCACATTTTGCTTAACATCAAGCCTGAAGAGGAATTCTGGAGAACTCTAAAGTTTGCTCGCAACTTTCTGATATTTGTCCCAATAACTCTTCTCTGGCTTCTGAGGAAGAACAAAGTTAGGAAGTACTCTTGTGAATCCTGAATCAATGTACAAAATGAGGTCCAAGCAACACAGTATAGGCTACCACCCACTCACCTTTCCTCCCACATCTTCCTGGTAGCATTTTGCTAAAGACAAAGCACAATGTGATCATACTCAGTTGCCTCACTTCACAAGTGACAGCCAATGAAAGAAGGTAGGGAAACAGCACAATAGACTCAGGCAGCTTCTTTAACTAAACGGTATCAGGTGGATGTGGTGAGGAGATGCAGGTTGCCATCTTGCAGTTTGGGAATGATAATAAGAGTAAGTGGAGTTTTCAAAGTCAGGGGAGTCTAGGATCCTTTGCTCCCTCACAGAAAACCATTGTTCATTCCCTCACTTGTTTTAGAAAGCAATGTTCCCATATATATTTAATAGACATTAAATACTCTCACAAAGGAAAAGGATCCGTATCACCTAGCAACATGGGAAGCTGCCTTATGATGAGTCCAAGCATTGGTCCATCTAGCTCAGTATTGTCTACACTGACTGGCAGCAGCTTCTCTAAGGAGTCTCTCCCAGCCCTACCTGGATATCCTGCCAGGGAGTGGTCCTGGGACTTTCGGCATGCAAAGCAGATGCTCTACCACTAAGCTATGGCCCCATCCCCGAAGGGAAATATCTTACAGCAGATAGCACCCACATGTAGTCACCCATCCAAATGCAAACTAGGGTGGACCTCACTTAGCAAGAGACACAATTCATGTTTGTTACTATAAGATCAGCTCTCTTCCCCATGCCTATTTGGTATCCCTGGGACAAACATTTCAGCAAGCAAATGTCTTTCTTTAAAATAAAACAAGGAAACTTAATTACAGAAAATACTGTTTAATTCCCCTACGTACATCAGATTCCACAGTAGCACCAAAAGCTCTTTGTGCTTCACGCCAAAGGCCTGTGCCTGATCGGGCCCAAGTCAAGAGAAAATATGGGTTCTCTTCGTTGACTTGACCAAGAAAGGCATAGACAAAATATCAAAATGCGAAGCCATTGAAATATTCTGCCCCCTCCCCCAAAAACACACCTTTTTACATTTGTTTTATACAAATCAATGCATCTCTTTAAGATCGCCAATGTTACAAACATAGAAAGAAAAAACAGTGTTACTATAAATCACCCACTTAAATTCATGATCAAGTTGTCACAATTGAGAAAAAAAGACACTATTTACAGAAAGATCATTGTCCTTGTCTTTAAAACCATTCCCACCTATTTTAAAGTGTCTACGAATCAGTTTTCCCTAAAAATGTTTTAAGTATAAAAAGTAGGTTTCTGCTGTTACACTCCTCCCAAGTGCAACATTTTTTAAACATGGAGGAAAATTTTCCTCTCCAGGAAAATAAAGCGGGGGTGGGGGGTGGGGAGAGCAAAAACAAAACACAAATAAATAACCCACAGCAGAGCATTCAATTCAATATCCTTTCTTCCACGTTCAAGGCTTGTAGGTCTTCAAAGTGCTATTGAAGAAATGTGTGTGTATGTATAAACCTAGCTGCAGCTAACATCCCTCACCTTATAAAAAGGCCAAATTTCTCCTTTCGGATTGCTGTGTTAGGTGTGTGTGTCTGCAGCAGAGACTTTCCTTCTGAGCCATCTCTTTAGACTAGACTCTGCAAAAGGGAGTAACCCGGCCAGACACTTACTTACCAAGTTCTCAGCTACATTTGAAAACCTGCATTTCCCAAGAGATGCCTTCAGGGCAGGGCCCAAACACCTGCAGAGTTCATCTCATGTCTCTCCGCTAATAAAAACAGGGGTTAGGAGTTTAGTTTCTCCGTGACCTTACTGGAGCTCCTGAAAGCCTCCGTTTCCTGCGAAGCCATGGTCACTGTCAGAGAACGTCCATCTTCACTCAGAGGTCCCCCAAATGACTTTTTGTACTGCTACTGTTCTCTGCTCGGCTCTCTAGAACATGTGCATGGTGGTGCCTTGTTGCTATTGAGGTTACACTAAGTTCCTTGGGAGGGGCCTCACCCCACATTCCATCCAAAGACTCATCTCCTCCTCCACCTCCTAATACAGAGTGAAAGGACAGGAGAAAAAGCAGCTAAATCTTGATCAGAGACAGAACCTGCAAGCCTCGCACTATTCTAAAACAAAAAAGCAATGTCATATAAATTAGCATGATGCAACTCAAGATAAGTAAAATCCCAAAGTAGTGAACCACCTTCGTTGCAATGAATGTTCCCCATTATTTTGCCAAAAGACCCTTACACCTCTTGAAACCCAGACAGATGGTTGCTACTTGATTAAAACCAACCAACCAACCAACCCAAACTCAAGAGAAACATTTCAGAAATAATCTCAAAGTACTTTGCATATTGGTACAATATGTATATTGGTGCAATATGCAAACACTCTATAAATAAGCCAAGTTAAATGCTTCCCTTTAAAATGCTAAATGAAAATAGAACATTAAAATTGGCTTCCATTTCGATATACATGGAAAAAGATAAAGCAACTGAAATTGCAAGGCATCCTATTCCATAGTCTCTGTTTCCTTACAAATTGGATGACAGCAATGATCAAACTGAATAAGAAAATCTCTACATTGACAGTGTTTGTTCAAGGGTCTGAAAGATGCTGGTAGTGGAAAACGTGCCCCACAACCAACCTCATCACTGTTTGATGACAGGAGAACTAGATATTAAAACCCAACACTCAAGCATGCTACCGAATGGCCACACAGAGAGATTTCCATTGCATCCATAGCAATATCAAAGTGAGGTTCTGGAAAGATTCCGCAGAACCTTGGGTTCCAAAAGAGAGAGACTCCTTAGCGTGGGAGGAGTTCCCATGTTGTGCTTAAGGGGAGGTTATCGTTCCTGACTTCTCTGGCTTTTTGCCCTTGGATAAAGCTGCAGCTTGTTTCAGGAGCTCTCTGTTCTTGGCCTGTTGAAAAACCAGAAAATGTGTATTTCAGTGCACTGGACTGGCGTTACTAGGGTAACTGCTGCCAATTGTGTAGAACCATGAATTTGGAGAAGAAAATATATGCAAGGGCAGTGCATCCTTTGCACTAAAAAGAGAAGAGGAGCCTGTGGCACCATGGTGATTGGGCAGTGGGGATTCCATATGCAGATAGGGAGGAGGAGCCTGTGATGGTTAAGGTCAGTTGGAATGCAACTGTTACTGGTCAGAAGATGTTCTTCATTGTAGAGGAGAGGAATCTATCTATATATAAATAGACAGTGGTCAGGGGTTTGCAAAGAGAGGAGTTGTGAGGGAGGAAAGAGCCCCTTCAGGAGTAGGAGGCTGCCGTTGTGTGAATTAGATGAGGAAATAAGATGAACAAGAGCTGTTAACTCAGGGAGGGAGAGAGAAAAAGAGAAAGAGAGAAAAAGAAGGGAGGGGATGAGAGAAAGGGCGAGGGATGGGCCCGAGCCTGTCAGCGGCCTGAGGGGAACGGGTGGCCATGGTGGCGGCAGCAAAGGAGGGCCCAGTCAACCATTGCTGCTATTTGCTGCTATTACTGAGGCCATTGGCAGAGGCAGGCAGGCAAGGACAGGCCTGGGCCTGAGCAAGTGGCCATGGCAGCAGCGAGGAAGGGCTCAGTCAACCACTGCTTCTGCTGCTCCTGTGGGGAGGAGCAGGAGCGTAGCTCGGGCGGGGAGGTCTATGGGGATAGGGGGCTGCAACCTGCCAATAGGCACCAGCCACACTGCATCTGCGACCAAGAGGGGCAAGGGGGATGGAATAAAGGGATGGAGGAGGAGCAGGAGTGGAGCTCAGATGAGGGTGGAGAGATCTCTCAGGTGAAGGGGGCTCTGGGGTGAGGGGAGCAATCAAGTACTAGCGCGCAGATGCTCTGCGCAGGTGAGGCTAGTTTTAATTATTTTTACATGCCTTATTCTGATGTTGCTTCTTGTCAGTGACAGGACACTGAAGCCCTGCCCCTAATCACCACATAGCTTATTCAGTCACCTTCTCTGCTTCCTGAGATTTCAGCAGACAACACCCACACATTTTCAAAAACCTTTGCAACCCTAAGGGTTTGCTTAAAAGCCAACAATGAAACCGAGGCAGAGTTCTGTGCCTCACACAGCCTGCAGGTCTTCTGCCCAAGCATCACCGTTCCATCAAGTGGCAACAAAGAGTGTTTCATTTTAGAGAAATGCAACTCGGGTACTCCTTGTGAACCTAAAGCAGATGCAGCCATCCACTAGGCCAGTGGTTCCCAACCAGGTTCCTCCAGATGTTGCTGAACTACAACTCCCAGCATCCCCAGCTACAATGTATTATGGCTGGGAGTGCTGGGAATTGTAGTTCAGTAACATCTGGAGGAACCCTGGTTGGGACCACTGCACTGGGCTAACCAAGGCAATCACCTGGGGGGCACAACATGCCTCCCTTTCCCTCTCCAAGCAACCACTGACATGTCTGACTTACTGGATGTGCCCATTCGCTCTCCTCCCTGGTAGCAGGGGGGGAGAAAGAGCTAACCTTACCTTGCTTTGCTCTCTCTCCTGTCCTGGTGAATGAGCAGCCTGCACAGCTCAAGTTAAAGCTTGGGCTCTGCAGTTCTTGCCTGGGGTGGGAGGGCGCCAAAGAAACTTTGCCTAGAACGCCAAAAACCCCAGGCCTGCCTCTGGACTAAAGGCCCACATGTACAGATGACTGTGTCTGAGTGGGGGACCAGAGCAGGCTGGAAGTGGGAGATAAGGCTTGAAGAGACTTGATGTGCTGGGAAAGTGCAGTGGAAAACAAATAGTGATAACAGGTGGGTCTTAACTGGTTGGAAGGGAACAGAAGCCACTTACAGAAACCTGGGATTGAGATAAGTTACATGCACACAATGGTTACTTCCCGATGAGACTACTGTAACACACTCTACATGAGGATGTCCTTGAAGAGTGTCTGGAAAAAATGGGTGCACAATGTGGTGGTAAAGACCCATTCATGGGAACCCATTCGTATGACCAAATTACACTTCAAATACTTTTTGAAGACCCTGAGAGAGGAAAGCTCTCATTCCAAAACCGAGGGGCCATGTCTTATGGTTGCATTTCCCATCTTTAGCACAGAACCTACCTTCCCTGGCAGATCTGAATATCAGGCAACAGATCTGACTTCTTTATTAATGTGTCACAGCCCACATAATGAGTAAATATCTATGTGACCTCTAGGGCTGCACAACTTTGGTCTTGCTGCAGATGTTGGACTACAATTCCCGTCATGCCTGGCTATTGGCCATGGTGGCTGAGGTTTATGGGCGTTGTAGTCCCAAAACATCTGGAGGGCCAAAGTTGTGTAGGTCTGATCAGAAGTCATAAGAGATGACATAAGGAATCCAAATGTGACAAGCAAACATTTAGGGACATCAGAAGAATATTCTAAGATCTAACCATACGAAGGCATGTTAAACTGGTCCAATGTACATCATTGTCCAGTTAATCTTGTGAACGCTTACTTTCAAGGGAAATAAAAGTCACCTGTAATTGTTCTGTGACTTCCTTGTGAGTCTTCTCCATTTGGTTCATTTTCACCCTCATCTGGGATTCTTGGTACTGCAGATCAGCCTTGAGTTCAGTTATCTGAAAAACAAACAAAATTGATTGGGCCCAGAGGAAAGTAAAAACATTTACATTCTTTTGCACTGAATGCATATACAACTCAAGATATCCTTGTAAAAATCCATCATGTTCAGGTAGGTACAACATTGCCCTTGAGAAGATGATGAAATGCTTCACTGACTTCTCTATATTCAGCTTAAAACTGGAGCCAGAGCCCACCTCACACTAGCCCAAGCCCCTCATGGTTTAATTTTCAAAATGAGTTATTTGATATTGAGGTCATTAACACAATCAAAAACTGTGTTCTGTCTGAGTTTGGGAGCTGTGTATGCTCCCAATTTTCGGTGGTGTGGAAGCAAGGTGGGAAGAAAAGCTACCCAGGTTCTCTTCCTATCTTGCTTCCACACAACCGAAAATTGGGAGCATACACAGCTCCCAAACCCGGACAGAACACAGTTTTTGATTGGGTAAATGACCTCATTGTTTTGCTAGCTGCCTTGGGCTGATTTTATGAGGAAAGGTGGGGTATACATTTCTAAAATAAAAAGAAGTGACCTTCTTCTCCTTCTCCAGTATCATCTGATCCTTCTGGTGCAGCATTTTCTTTAGAGTAGCCACTTCTTCCTTCAGCTGGGCTATGATGACAAAGTGGTCAGTGCCAGGAGAATCCAAGGCAAGATCTGGAGAAAAACTACAAGAAACAACAACAGTAACCTCATTACACACCTTTGCTCCCCAAGACATCTGGAAGGATTTATGTGGAGGATAAGCCCTGAAGAAGAGAGGTCAGTCCCACAGAATTACAAGCCTGGAAAGCACCCCTTGAATAATCCAGCCACTGCCATTAACTGAGAGAGGACATGCTACATGACCAATGTATTTACTGATAGAGAGTTGCTCCACTCGCAAATTTAAGTTGGGCACATTTATTTAGCCTTTGTTGTATGTGTTTTTAAACTCTGTAATGCAAAAAGTTTCCATTCCTTCCTCAGGCCATTAACAGCAGCATGCTTAACCTGATATTTAATGTGGCTGCATTTCTGCATCATACCGCCATATGCTCAAGGGGCAAATTGGAATTGCTCTACTTTTGAGTCTATGGCTGCACTCCTGTGCACACTTGCTTGTGAGCAGTCACCCCTTGAATTCAGTGGGACTTACTTTCAAACACACATGCACAGGGTAGGGCTGCATGTATCTAAAAACATACCACAGCATTTCATCTGGGGAGAGGGATGATGGTTATCTATCTTCTCACTCATTGCTCCCTTTGCTAAAAATATACCCAAATATAAATATCCAGCCTGTCTCATCTTTTGTCACCTCCCTTGCTTGAAATAGTGTCAGATGGCCTGTTTCTGTCCAGATCCACAATAATCCTTCCTTGCAGCATCATTGTGTAACATTGTTGTGCACTGCCCAGAACCTTTGGTCTAAAAATGTAACAAATAAATAATAGCTAGTTGCTCCTATGTGGGGTTTCTTCTGTTGATTATTTCACTCTTGTGTAAAATACTGTACACTTGTCCTGGCAGGATTTAAATCAATTATTTTCAGCTTAGCTCTAAAGCTGTAGGCTGAACCACTTGGCCTCACATAAGAACAGCCCTGCTGGCTCAGGCCCAAGGCCTCTCTAGTCCAGCATCCTGTTTCACAGAGTGGCCCACCAGATGCCTCTGGGGAGCCCACAGGCAAGAGGTATATGCATGCCCTCTCTCTTGCTGTCATTGCCCGACAACTGGCATTCAGAGAGAACCTTCCTCTGAGGCTGGAGGTGCCACATAGCCACTAGACTAGTAGCCATTGATAGACCTCTCCTCCATGAATTTGTCTTAAGCCCCTTTTAAAGCCATCCAAACTGGTGGCCATCACCACACTGCATGGCAAATAATTCCATAGATTACACGCTGTGTGAAAAGGTACTTCCTCTTGTTGGTCCTAAATTTCCTGACCTTCAGTTCCATGGGATGACCCCTGGTTGTAGTGTTGTGTGTGTGAGAGAGAAATTTCTCTGTCCACCCTCACCACTCCATGCATAATTTTATACACCTTGATCATGTCTTCCCTTAGTCACTTCTTTTCCAAGCTGCTTAGTCACCTCCTTTCCAGCTGCTGTAGCATAGCCTCATAAGGAAGGTTCTCACACACCCTTCCCGCTGTTTTCACATATTACATTCCAATGCATGTATAATCTATGTACAGGGTACACAACTGTTAATATGTACACCTTGTAATTTGTACATGGTACTCACATAATATGTTCAACACACACAAAACAGTGCACACAATCTGTGCTCTACATTTGAGTAGGGTTGTGCACAGAACTGCTCAGCGCTCCATTCTAGGAGTGCCAAACAGGTAGGCAGTGTCTTCCCTCCCCCTTAAAGTGACTCCCCTGCCCTCCCAGGAGTGCACGGAACCCATTCAATGCACATCCCTACATTTGAGGAATCCAGTCCTTGCATTACCTCTAAAAATAAATGCATATACAGTCATTCAAAAGAGGAGGTGATCTGCTCTTGTGGTAGCAAGCATGAATTGTCCCCTTTGCTAAGCAGGGTCCATCCTGGTTGCATTTGAATGGGAGACTACATGTGTGATCACTGCAAGTTATTCCCCTTAGGGCATGAGGCCACTCTGGGAAGCGCAGAGGGTTCCAAGTTCCCTCCCTGGCAGCATCTCCAAGACAGGGCTGAGAGAGACTCCTGCCTGTAACCTTGGAGAAGCCGCTGCCAGTCTGTGTAGACCATACAGGGCTAGATGGACCAAGGGTCTAACTCAGTATGAGGCAGCTGTCTATGTTCCTATGTGTAGGCACACCTGTACGTTTGTACAATGCAAAGTGAATAACCATAACATAACAGCCCCATCGTAAGGTGGGGAATATCGCACACCCCCATGTAGTTTAGATAGGAGCAATGGGTCTTCCCATTCATAATAGCTATTTAAATATATCTTGGCATTCCTCTTGTTCTAGTTTTCACTTTGGGGGGAAAATTGGAAATTAATTTTTTTCCACACAAAGAAGGGTAGTTGCAGACCTCAGCCAGAATCCTGACTAATACTGTGCTTGTGCCAACAAGCAAAGTTGCACTTGTGCATGACAACTGGGTAGCACAGGGATTTGTACAAGGGCACTACTGCACAAAAGTTTCTTTGAAGATATATAGTAGGCTGGTTCACACAATTCTAAGTCCTATCCAAGTTCGGGAGCTGTGCACGCTCCAGTTTTCTGATGGTCTGTGAATAAAAAGCAAGATAGGAGGGGAAGGAAGTGATCGTCTGCTAAGACGATCATATGCTCTGGGTCGGAGGGCTCTGTCCTACCCAGCAACTGTGCCCAGGTCTTTAACGAGGTAGGACAAAAACGCCTCCGACCCAGCAGCTGGTTAGCAGACGATCACTTCCTCCCCCTCCTACCTTGCTTTTAACTCACAGACAATCGGAAAACTGGAGCATGTACAGCTCCTGAACTTGGGTAGGATGCATCTCCTACCTATTGAGGATTGTGGGAACAGCCCTGATGTATGTCACAGATTGCATAAACATGCTTGTGCTAGCACAACACTAGTATGGAATGTAAACTCCAGGCAGTGCAAGTAGCTAGTGCAATGTCCTTGTCCAAGCGCAGCATTAAGCAGAGTGTTGGCCTTTGGCTATAACTGCTAGAATCAAAAAGCAAACTATACACACTGTATACAGATTACTGGAAATCTTCAACAAGGGCACAACTATCCTACAAACTTATACTGGCTTTCTCCAAAGAATCCTGGGAAGAAGAAAAAAGTAATGTCCTGTTTTATTATTCCACACAAGGCTAACAGGTTTTGAAAGACAAAGAGAAGAATATTCCCCTCTAAAAGGACTTTCCTGACCTGTGGAACTCATTGCCACAATATGCAAAACTAGACAACTAGACTTACTTTGGGACTAATCAGGGGTGAGCAACTGACCCATCAGCAGGACCCATCAGAACTCCCACCCACCCACCCATTCCCCACCTGCTATTGCTTATGCCAAGTGCATCTCAGCACCAAACAAGTGATTATCTGGTGACTTTGTGACCAATCTTTCACAAGAGGAGCAAAAGTGATTTGCTTCACAGGAGTGTAGTGAGAATCAGTAAAAAGAAGGCAAATCACACTGCATACTTTAAAAGGAGCTAAAAATATTTCACAGTACACATTTGGGTCCTGCATCTCTGGTTATTCATATTTGTGCTTTGAATCAACTTACCTTGCCCACTAGAGAGAGAGCTGGTCTTATGGTAAGGTAAAGTGTGCCGTCAAGTCGATTTCGACTCCTGGCTACCACAGAGCCCTGTGGTTTCCTTTGGTAGAATAGAGGAGGGGTTGACCATTGCCTCCTCCTGCGCAGTATGAGATGATGCCTTTTAGCATCTTCCTATATCGCTGCTGCCCGATATAGTACCAGTGGGGGTTTGAACCGGCAATCTTCTGCTTGTTAGTCAAGCATTTCCCCGCTGCGCCACTTAAGTAGCAAGCTTGAAATGCCCCCTCTGCTAAGCAGGGTCCTCCCTCGTTTGCATTTGAATGGGAGACTACATGTGTGAGCATTGTAAGATATTCCTTTTAAGGGATGGGGCTGTTCTGGGAAGAGCATCTGCCTGTTTGCATGCAGAAGCTTCCAAGTTCCCTCCCTGGCATCTCCCGGACAGGGCTGAGAGAGACTACTACCTGCAACCTCGGAGAAGCTGCTGCCAGTCCGTGTAGACAATACTGGGCTAGATGGGCCAATGGTCATACTTGCTAGAAGGCAGTTGCCTATGTTCCTATGGGCCTGCACAGCTTGTGACCAAGCTGAATTCAGCTTGCCATCTACATGCTGGGTCCTGTTCGGGGCTTCGCAATCCACCCACCCCATTTTTAGAGTTCCAGAAAGACACTAAAAAGAGGAAGGTTTTTTAGCCTGATAAGACTGCTTTCAGCTTGCTGGATTACAGGTTATGCAAGTCTGCAGTATGCAGTCCCTAAGACCTCATTCTCACCAAGGTGGTCAACTTGTGTCAGGGCTGTATCTTCAGGCCTCAGGCAGAACTTCACATGACTAAATATTCCTCTATAGGAAGAAAAAGTCCTATCCATAGCAGACTATCATGGCAGGGAAGCAAGAACTTTCCCCCTGGCATGCTACCTTTCTAAGTGGAGGAAATGGTTCTTATGGAAGGCTTTCAGTCACGTGAATCTCGACCTGAAATGGTACAGTCTTGACAAAGGTTGATTACCTCAGTGAGAACCAGAACCAAGAGTTTCTTCGTTAACAAGGCAGCAATAGAGTGTTACTTCCTTTGTCTTTACAACTGGATCTTCAGGCCTGCATGCATCATACTAGGTGGGAGTAAAGCGAAACAGAAACGCAAAGGGTCTTTGTTGTCTAGGCTGCCAAATGGGTGGGGAGTCACCCAGGACCTTGTGCTTATGGAAGCCTGGGCTGCAGCTCAGCAAATGAGATTATTCTGGTTCCCACAAGGCCAGAACAATTGGTATTAATCACAGGGAAACCCTGTGTACTATCCTTGTCTTGGGCACTGCAAAAGCTAGAGACTGCCTTATTGCTGACTATCATTTTCAAAAATCAAGTTCTGGCTGCCTCCCAGGTTTGCCTATGTGCACAATCTGTGGCATTTCCTGCTCTACCAGCCAGAATATAGCCACCATAACTGTGACAGGAACCCTGCAGACTTGATTGGAAGACACCAGTTCCAACTAGCCACCTCATGAACTAGAACACTTAAGGACTATCCTGTCATTTTGCTTCTTCTGGTTTATGGCTGCCCTCCAGTGGCAGTGAACAGATACTGTCCTAATCAACTGAACGTGCTTCTAAGGAAAACCCTTAATATATTACATACGTGTTTGCATCTAGAGCAATGGTAGGCAACCTTGGCACTCCATCTGCTGTTGAACTACAACTCTCATCATTCCCAGTCACAATTTATTGTGGCTGGAGCTGGTGGGAGTTGAAGTTCAACAACTGCTCGAGTGCCAAGATTGTCTACCCCTGGTAGATATGTTGCCAATCTGGGATGTGGCCTTTTCAGTGGTGGCACTCCTCCAAAGGCAGATTCAGCAATGCTAATAGAAGGGGTTAAACTTTGGGGTGTGTGGAGTGGAGCAAGGAGAAGAAGAGAGGACCCATAGGATGGTGTGAAAGTTATCCTATTCTGGTCTCTGCTAGGTCAGAGCTTAGACGAGAAACTGACTGAAACCCTCACGTAAGCTGCAACCAGTTTCCCAAAGGAAGAGCAGGATGGAAGAATAACCAAGAGCAGCACATTGTGGAACAGCATCACCAAAAGCATACAAAAATTACAGAACTTGCAAACCTGGCATAGGCAGCTCGGGGGAAAGAGGCAATGCTTGTTCACATGTACTATTACACTGGGGTCCACAGAATGTATACCACCACTTTCCAAGTGGAAGCTGCAAAAAGCAATGGATGCATTAGCGGGGAAGGTGGCACTGATTTTTTTCAGTGGCATTTGCAACAGCAATATTTTGTCACTTTTCCAAGCTTGTGTGCTGGGAAACTGTAATGGGCCTGCAACAGAAGTGCTGCCTTGAAGGAAGATGTTTGAAGCCTACTCAAAGGAGTAGCAGCTACACAATTCTTGGGGTGAGAGGGGGGACACCCTCATTATCATAGGAACATAGGAAGCTGTCCATCTTGCTCGACGTTGTCTACACAGACTGGCAGCGGCTTCTCCAAGGTTGCAGGCAGGAATCTCTCTCAGCCCTATCTTGGAGATGCCAGAGAGGGAACCTGGAACCTCCTGCATGGAGCATGCAGGTGCTCTTCCCAGAGCGGCCCCATCCCCTAAGGGGAATATCTTACAATGCACACATATGTAGTCTCACGTAGTATATTATCAAGGGTACTTCAGATCACAATCTCAGACTGCATATAATGGAGGCAGACCCATTTGTTTAAACCTGGAACCCTATTCAAACATTTTGTTCAATACTTGCACAACGCATGTTCACTACACACAGGTACAGTTATTCACCATACGTTGAAGACAGGTGCAGCAGTATGCTTTCTATCTGTACCACTGGCATATACCCAGGTTCACTTTTAAGATGAATTCAGCCATTCACACAAAAACATGTATGAGTGTACAGACATCTGTCTGAATAGGGTTAGGGTCTGTCCCCAATACAATAGGGGTGAGGCAGCTTTAAAACGCAAACGGGGAAATGTGTGGGACCTGAACTCCCTCTGCCCCACAGCCCCTTTCCCCAGACTCTTTTCACTCTATTGAGCTTATTTCAGGTATTGGAGCATGGCTGGATGCAAAACTGCAGTCATAATGTTCAGCCCACCCTCTTACTCTTAAAACAACCCCCTTCCAAAAAGGTTATATGACACTGGAGTTTGAAAAAAATGTTTTATAGGTGACTAGAAACAGCAAACTGGCCTAACACCATTATAATTTGAGGCACAGTCTGAGCCCCAGACAGGACTCAGCACAGGTCCAGTTTCACACTGCTGGCAGCAGCACATCCAAGCTCTCAGTGCCAGCCTAAACAATGCATAGTGCATTTCAAGTGCCCATAGGACTTTGCGTGCATCCGCTCAGTAGGAACATAGAAAGCTACCTTGTACCAAGTCAGACAATTGGTCCATCTAGCTCAGAATTGTCTACAATGATTGGCAGCAGATCTCCAAGGTTTCAGGCAGGAGTCTCTCTCTCAGCCCTACCTGGGACTTTTACACACAGCAGACTTTCCTGTGAGTTTACTGGGAGGCTTTACTGAGAACTCAAAGCTGTCCCCCCAAAATGAAGAAAATAGTGGATTTTTTTTACCCTGGATATAAATCAGGCTACACTCTAACACACAGTGAAAAACCAGAATTGTGTGTGAACTGCTCCCCGATAACTTGCAGGGACTTCAGGGTAAATCTGGTCAATATTAGGGATGTGCATGATCCTGTTCAGAGGCCCTTTTACGGGCCTCTGAACAGGTTCAAACACGGGGCGGGGGGGTGGAAGTTCGAAACCGGGGTGTGTGTGTCACTTTAAGGGTGGGGGAGGGTGCACTTACCCCTCCCCCTACTTTCCCCCTGCCAGTGCTCAGTGCCCGTAAAAGCCTTCAGGGCGGCAGTGTACCTCCCTGCCGCCCCTTCCCCATCTTTGGGTACACACATTGTGCGCATGGACACTGAGCACCGGCAGGGGGGAAGTGGGGGGAGGGGTAAGTGCACTTTCCTCTACCCTTAAAGTTACACACACACCCGGCTTTGAACTGGCAGGGGAAAGTGGGGTAGGGGTAAGTGCACCCTCCCCTGCCCTTAAAGTAACACCCCCTACCCCTCAAGCCACCCCCACCCGGTTCTGTGCACATCCCTAGTCAATATATGTGAAATATATGTGGTTTTTTGTTTTTGTTTTGTTTTTAAATGAATGCACTCCCTCCATTCCGGAGGAGATGCGAGTTAAAGAGCTTTAAAAGCCCCGTGTGAAAAACTTCCTGGAGATGCCAGGGAGTGAACCTAGGATGTTATTCCACAGAGCTAGGTTCCCATCCCATAAGGGGAAGACCTTCGTGAGCATGACAGTCTCCCTCCCAAATGTAAACCAAGATAGACCCTGCTCAGCAAAGGAGACAATTCATGCTCAATACCACAAGACCAGCTCTCCTCCCTTTATTCTTTACAAAAGCTCTATAAAGTAGCTTGGTCTGGTTCTCCTCATTTTAATGGGGACAGGCCCATAGCCCAGTAGCAGAGCATCTGCTTTGCATGCAGAAGCCTCCAAGTTCAATCGCTGCTAGGATCTCCAGGTAAGGCTGGGAAAGACCCGTGCCTGAAACCTTGACGAGCCGTGCCCGTCAGTGTAGAGAATTTTGAGCTAGATGGACCCATGGTCTGACTCAGCATAAGGCAGCTTCCTATATCCCTCTATACAGATGGGACAGCTGAGCCCCAGAGCAAGTGGCGCCTATGATCACCAAGTGAGCTCGTGCCAAGATGGGATGTGAACTAGGGACTTCCCAACTCAACATTCTTAGCGCCAATGCTGCACTTTTGAAACACTGAATTGGAGTGTTAAGAGAAATACTACCCAATAGCTTGCACATTATATTTAAGATAGGATCTTCACTCACACACATAGCCACACAGCCCACAGGGACATCAACACGTTATGCGAACTCCCAGCTATACAATCAATGGTGTAATCAGACAATGTGTGGACTTACTAGATTTGAGCTGGACCAGGGCACCCATTCCCTTTGCTTCCATTTAAAAGATACCCTAGAGCAGGGGTAGGCAACCTTGGCTCAAATTCATTACGAGAAACAACATCACGCTTTTTCAACAGCGGTTGGAGAGCTAAGGTTGCCTGCCCCTGGCCTAGAAGACATCAGCTTATAGTTGGTAGGACACATATAAATAGAACGATGGAGCACTCTTCAAAGTGAATTAAGCCCCAGTAGAACCAGTCAATCAATATAGAAGATTTACCTCATCAAAGCATTTCTTTTTGTGGGTTTGGGAAAGGGCACAACCGTATTAGAATAGGGTGGGGAAATGGCACTTGTGGAGCTTTAAGGCAGTAAGGAGGAATACTGGGGGGAAATCCCAAGTCTTCTAGAAAAGGGACATTGGTGCTAAGGAACCTTTTCCCCAAGGGGATTTTTAGGTTATGATATTTGGAAGACTAAGAGGTTGATAATCTAAATCAAATCTCTTAGTTATCCTGTTTCCAAAGCCTTCCTGCAAGTTGCCTGCACAATCGCACACACCCAGTCTCTAAACTGCACATGAAGATTAATTCCTCATCACTCTAACACCATGGGAAGTGATGCACTGGCAATTGTTCGAGAACATCCATTTTTAAGCAGACATGTTACAATAGAGAATGGATTTGGGGGGACTTGAGGGTGACCACAGGCAAGGTCTCATGCTGTTGACAATCAAGTAGATGATTTAGATTTGTGGTGTTTGTTTTCCTTTTCTGCACCTACTGCTAAATATAGATCAACATCACACTTCTCACATCTCATCTCTGCTCTTTGAACTGGACAGTCTGTAAATCGGAATTTACAGCATTTCCCCAGTTCTTTTGATGTCTCGTTTTATTTCACGAGGGCGGGGGGAATCCAGGAATGAGTTTGGCTCGTCAAATAATTCCATCAGCACCAGCATCTTCCTAGTGCAATATAGAAATACAGTCCTACTCACGTTACACAAGTCATACCACCATCTGAATTATGCAACTTTTATGTAAAGCCTCTCCCCAATACACTACGGACATCCCATTTATATTTAATGTTATCAGTGAATGATACCTAGAAGCCAGTGCAAATTGAAGGTGAGCCACCATCTTGCAAGATATTTTACAAAATCAAGTGTGGTGATATTAAACCTGATGAATGTTTTAGGTTCTCTGAGGTCATCATTACAAAGCGTCTTTGAGGATTCTGCAAGAAGTATTTACTGGCCTTTGCCTCACATCTATAGAAAACTCTTAATCTTTTGCAGAATGGCTGGCTGGCAGTCTCACGATAAAATATTTTTGAATGTTTTATGTTAGCCTCATGACTTGAATGTACAGTAAGCTGCCTTGAAGGCAGGATACATACATTTTAAATAATTAAGAAACTTAGTTCATTTATCTTGCAAGCAATGGCCTTCTGACAAATTGTACACCTCCTGTACACAAGTTTCAAAAAACAACCCTTAACTCCTCACTTGTTAACAGTGCAGGTGAAACTTAAAGTTGAAAAGGAGAGAGGACAGAAGACAGCCAAGGGGTTCCTGCCTACACTACCATGGTGCACATTAACAGTGTTATGTTGAAAGATTTATCCCACTCCATGGTGAGTAGCAAAACTGGTCTCTGCTAGGTGCCACAATGACTTCACGGCAGCAATGTGGGCAGGGGAAAACACAGGCCATAACACAGGCCATGGTGGTGGAAGGGGAAAACAGAGAGTAGAGAGAATCTGGATGGGAACAAAGCCAGGGTTTCATAAAGAGCACTCCAGTCTCAATTGCATGGAGGGAGATGGGATCACAGCTCAGTGGCAGAGCATCTGTTTTGGTTGCAGGAGGTTCCAGGTTCACACTCTGGCATCTCCAGATAGGGCTGGGACAGTTTCCTGCCTAAAACTTGGAGAGCCACTGCCAGTCAATGCAAGACAATACTGAGCTAGATGGATCAAGAGTCTGACTCTATATAATGCATCTTCCTATGAGATTTTATTCCCTAGTCACTTTTCTGACCCATTTTTTAAAAAGTCAATTGAAATATTTTCAGTACTTGATCCCATGCCACCTTACATAATTATTTAGAAACTGGATATTAAAAGAACTCTCTTATTGGACTGGATCACAGTCCATCTACTCCAGCACTGGTTTCAAACCGCTGCCAGCCAGATGCCTTTGGGTGCTCACAAGCAGGGAATGCAGGTGATTGTCTGCCCCAGTTGCTTCACCACAGAATCTAGTATTCAGAGGTATATTGCCCCTTTATATGGATTTCATGCCTCGGCATTTCTAAATTTACTGGTCACAGATAGCCAAGGGACAGATAGTTGTAACATGGAAATAAGAAGAAGTGTCAAGTGGAGGCTAATAAGCAGTTACCAGTGGATTAAGACACACTTTGACCTACAATCTCGGCCCCATGAGCTTTAGGAGAAAACCCATCAGCGTGGATTGTTTCCATCAATGAGACAATTCCCAGGGTTGGGAAGGAAACAGGGGAGAAAATGATAGGTGATCTCACTTCAGGATGTCAGTGCCTTGAGAAACAGGACAATCATGGGCACCGAGACTCTGTTGGGAAGCAGCCCACTGCACCAACACGGATGGGGCACTCTGGATAGGGGGGCAAAGCATCTCGGGAGAGGAAGGAACGCTGAGAATTAGAGAGGAAAGGGAGGAATGAAAATATGCACATCAAGAGTGTCAAGCCTAACTATATCCCCCTCATTCTTTTCCTGAGAAGCGCCAGGGAACTTGATTATGCTACTTCATTTGCTGTCACCCTCTGGAGGGGAAACCATGCTACTCACAGCACTGGCAGAACAAGTGCTACAGCCTTCAGCGGTGGCTGTAACCTTCCTCCTCCCAGAACAAGGGAGGAGTGGATTCTAAATGCTCTTGCTTGACAATAGCTGCCTTTTAGCTTCTATATTTCTATTCTGCACTTCCTACTCAAAGACTCTAGCCTGTAGTAAAAAAAACCTGCACTGTACAATCACAAGAATACAACCTATTGTCAGTTTCCACCGCCCCCCGCCAGAGCCCTGAAACTCCAGAGAAGGAACTCTCCTTTTTAATTGCTAAGCACTCTGACTTGTACTGCATTAAAAAGAAAAATATAGATCAAACCTCCCACCTACCCTTCTAAAATTTAACCAGCTCACCTGTCCCCATTGGCTGATATGGCATCAAACTTGGGCTTCTTTTTTGGGATTTCATTTTGAATAGAAGATGTAGATAATGTTTTCTGACTGCAAAAAGAAAAGAAGAAACAGATAAGAAACTGGAAACTTGGCAATTCCAGATCAGTATTCTGGGTGATTGCCTTGCTTCAAAAACAAAAACAAAACAAAACCACACACCAAAATTCCTTGAGACAAGAGTTGTTTGCTGATAAAGAAGCATTGCTTTAAAAGATGCAAAAATGAAATGCACTTTAGTGTACTCATTTTTTAAAAATTACATATGTTCACTTGCTACACATTGGCCTGGGTCACACAATCATTTGAACCAAAGCTTGATGCACGCTACCAGTATTAGTGTGATTGTGTGAACCCATGCCAACAACAAAATGGATAGAGCACTTGAAGCATGGGAGGAGGGTTGGCAGCATTTCACTGGGAGTCCTAATGAGTATCCTTTGAGAAGTATACATAAGAGGGGGAAGCACAGCTCATCCTGCAGCAGAACAAACCCATTCCTGTTCCCATGTAAATTTATATGCAGCCTACATTAGAATTCAACATGCCAGTGGAAAAAAGTATGCAACAATTACCACAGTAATAGGATTAATCACAACAATCAAGTGGAGATAGATATATGCTTTTTTCTCTCTTGTAATACTAGAACTTGGGGTTACCTGTTGAAACTAAATGTGGAGAGATTCCTGACAGAAAAGGAAGTATTACTTCACACACCATGTAGTTAAACTATGGAATTCGCTGCTACCGGATGTGGTGATCGCCACCAATCTCATTGGTCTTAAGAAGGAATTAGACAAATTTATGGATAACAGAGCTATCAACAGTTACTAGCCTTCATAGCTGTATACTTCCATCAGGATAAGACGTGGCATGTCCCTGAACACCAGGAGCTAGGGAACAGCAACTGGGGGTGGGAGCAGGGTGCTGCCCTCTTTTACTTGCTTGCAGATGCACCTGGTTGGCCACAGTGTGGGGCAGAATGCTGTACTGGATGAGCTTTTGGCCTAATCCAGCAGGGCTTTTCTTATGACCATGAAAACCAGCACAGGTGAAGTCACCTTGCTTTCACACCTTATGGAGTGAAAGGAATAAGCTGCTAAGACTTAGCACATCTAACAGTCAGAGTGAGACAAAGACCTGTTGTAGTGGCTGCTGCTGCTAAGCCGACCGTATTGTTCCTTCTCTTGCATGCTTGTCCGGGAAGAGGTGCTCAAGTGTTTACGTTGTTCTTTGGTCTTCTGTAAGACTCTTTTATAGGACAGCGTGCAAAGCCAACACAGCAGCTTCCCATCCACCTGAAAAACCAGGGATGGAAGTTAACAAGGAGGATGGAAGATTATCAACAATTCTCTGTCAAACAAAGATAAACACACCCACACACCCCAGCTCAACTTGAACAAAGAAACAGCTCCTCTGAAAGAGTGAATTCATTAATGAGCCTGCAGTTTAAACAAAGAAGTCAAACACAGTCCCACTGCTCTCATATGAACTGGGAAATACTATTTCATAGCTGCCAGGGACCAATTTATTCAGCTATGTTTCAGAAGACCATAAATTACTCAGACATGATACTGTACCTGCGTTCATATGTCTGTTCACATTTTTGTGTGAATGACTGTATTTGCATTCATTTAAAAAGTGAATCTGGGTTCAAAGCCCCTCAAATGCACATAGTACGGACAGGAAGTGTACTGCTGTACTTCCATTCAACATAACATGAATAACTGCACCTGTGTACACTGTACTTATAGCCACTTCTTCACTTTCACTAATGGACATATATAGCTACTCACTTTTTTCCTATCATCTTTCCGGTCAAAGGCACATTGCTGCTTGCACTGCTCACAGGAATGTGGTGGTCCATATTTCTTCTCAGAGTTCGTACAACGCTGGCACTTGTTACCAATAAATGCAGCAATTATGTTGCAGTACTGGCAGGGTTTTGGCTTTTTTAAAAAAAGAAAGCAACAGAGAGAAACATCAGAGAGATTAGCAATGTATTTTAATCCTATATGAGCTTCATCTTCATCCACTCAAATGCTCCCAACTCTGCTTTTCTAACTTCTCTCAACGGAACTAGCCAAAATAGTTATTTGGGAACATTACACACATTCCGTCCTGCCAGTATATAATTCCTCCTTTTACAACTAGTTGCAATATTTTCCTCAACCACCCATGTAAAATAATATTAAACCAGAGCTTGGCTGACTACGTCTTATGATAGCTATATTTAAACTATAATCCTGTCTGTCCACCAGTGAGGTCATTCACACAATCAAAAACTGTATTCCACCTAGGTTGGGAGCTGTGTGCTCCCAACTTTTGGTTGTGTGGAAGCAAGGTAGGAGGAAAAGCTGCCCAGCTTTTCCTCATACCTTGCTTCCACACAACCAAAAGTTGGGAGCGCACACAGCTCCCAACCTGAGTGGAATACAGTTTCTGACTGTGTGTGTGAATGACCTCAAAGTGTTTTCAACTGACAAATCAAAAATGGATCACTTGACAATTAGGGCCTAACTCATACACATGTGGACAAATGTGTTGGTACCCCTCCATGAAAAAAGAAGAACCCATAATTGTCTCTGAAATAACTTGAAATTGACAAACGTAATTGGCACCCATCATTGTTTATTCCGCATTTAACAAAAACCAGACTTTGCTTTAGAGTTTTGATGCAACAGAATATTTCAAATAATAACACAAATGAAAATGGCATGGACAAAAATGATGGGACCCGTCACCTAATATTTTGTTGCACAACCTTTAGAGGCAATCACTGCAAACAAGTAATTCCTGTAGCTCTCAATGAGAATTCTGCACCTTTCAACAGGTAGTTTGGCCCACTCTGCCTGAGCAAACTGCTCCAGCTGTGTCAGGTTTGAAGGGTGCCTTCTCCAGACTGCATGTTTCAGTTCTTTCCATAGATGTTCAATAGGATTCAAATCAGGGCTCATAGAAGGCCACTTCAGAATAGTCCAATGTTTAGTTCTTAACCATTCTTGGGTGCTTTTAGTTGTGTGTTTTGGGTCATTATCCTGTTGGAGGATCCATGACCTGAGACTGAGACAGAGCTTTCTGACACCGGGCAGTACGTTTCACTCCAGAATGTCTTGATAGTCTTGAGATTTCATTGTTCCCTGCACAGACTCAAGGCACCCTGTGCCAGACGCAGCAAAGTAGCTCCAAAACATAACTGAGCCTCCTCCATGTTTCACAGTAGGTATGGTGTTCTTTTCTTTGAAAGCTTTGAAAGCTCCAAAAAGCTCAAGTTTTGTCATTAAAAAGCCAGACTGGAATTTGCTAAAATGCATATTGACAAGCCACAATGCTTCTGGGAGAATGTCCTTTAGACAGATGAGATAAAGCTAGAGCTTTTTGGCAAGTCATATCAGCTCTATGTTCACAGACGAAAAAATTAAGCTTTCATTTTTCACTACTTGTTTGTAGTGATTGCCTCTAAAAGTTGTACAATAAAATATTAGGTGAAGGGTCCCATCATTTTTGTCCATGCCATTTTCATTTGTGTTATTATTTGAAATATTCTGTTGCATCTGTTGCAACAGATGTTGCAATATTCTGTTGCAAATATTCTGTTGCAATACAAAGTGTTAGTTATAACCTATAAAGCCCTAAACAGCTTGGGCCCTGGGTATTTAAGAGAACATCTTCTTCGTTATGAACCCCACCACCCATTGAGATCATCAGGAGAGGTCCTTCTGCACTTGTCACTGGCTCGTCTGGTGGCTACTCAGGGACGGGCCTTCTCCGTTGCCGCCCTGAGGCTTTGAAATGCACTCCCTAGTGAAATAAGAGCCTCCCCATCTCTGACAATTTTTAAAAAGTTTTAAAAGACTCACTTGTTCACCCAGGCTTTTAACTGATACTGTTTTATTTTTAATGTTGTTTTAGAATATCGTTTTAAAAATTTTTAATTGTGGTTTTAAATTGTTATATTTCGAATTACTTGTTTTTGTTTCTAACTAATGTTTTAATGTTGTTTTTATCCTCTTGTAAACCACCCAGAGACGTAAGTTTTGGGCATTATAAAAATATGTTAAATAAATAAAATAAATAAAGACTCTAAAGCAAAGTTTGATTTTTGTTAAATGCAGAGTAAACAATGATGGGTGCCAATTACTTTTGTCAGTTTCAAGTTATTTCAGAGATAATTGTGGGTTCTTCTTTTTTTGTGGAGGGGTACCAACACATTTGTCCACGTGTGTATGTGTGAACAATTCCTTTACATGCAGTCTTGCTTAAGAACACTGAAATGCTTGGCTGGATCAGGTTAAAGTCCATCTAGTCTAGCATTCTTGGCATGAATTTCAACAACAAGGAGGTGCAAGGTGGTCCATCAGAAATTGGCCAGTGGACCACTGGTGTACCACAATCTGCCCACCTGTCTCAAACCACTAAATTAGATTAAAATAAATTACAATTTCCAGTGCAGAGAGAGTTGGCACCTACCGTCCCATAAAGTTTCACATTCTGAGCACATTTCTTGCATATCGTGTTGGTTTTGCTAAGAGAAGACAAACAATTGTAAGAAAATGTAATGTGATATGGTCTGCATTTATAGATGAAATAAAACTGAATAGAAGAGATAATTTTCTTTATGACTTTTATGGATTATATACTATTTCTGCTCCACTCTGTATGAATATAACTACAGGATCATTATGTTCAAATTTCTGGCTATACTTTGAATAAATTATAGAAAATAGATGTGACATAAATTTAAAAAAAGAATCTAATACCACCAGACTGAATGCAGGTGGAGGATGTGATTTACATAGGAAGCTGCCTTGAATCAAATCAGACCACTGGTCCATCTAGCTCAGTATTGTTTACGCTGACTGGTGGCAGCTCTCCAAGGTTTCAGGCAAGAGAAGCCAGGGACCTGGGACCTTCAGGGTGCAAGCAGATGCTCTCCCACTGAGCTACAGCCCTATCCCCTAAAGGGAATATCTTACAGCAGATAGCGCTCACATGTAGCCACCCATCCAAATGCAAACCAGGGCAGACCCTGGTTAGCAAAGGAGACAATTCATGCTCGCTCACCTTAAGTGGCACAGCAGGGAAATACTTGACTAACAAGCAAAAGGTTGTCAGTTTGAATCCTCGCTGTTACTATATTGGGCTGCAGCAATATAGGAAGATACTGAAAGGCAACCAAGATGATCAGGGGCCTAGAGCACCTTTCTTATGCAGCAAGGCTACAATACCTGGGACTATTTAGTTTAGAAAAAAGACAACTGCGGGAGACATGATAGAGGTCTATAAAATACTTGACTAACAAGCAAAAGGTTGCCATGCATGGTGTGGAGAAAGTGGATAGAGAGAAATTCTTCTTCCTCTCACATAACACTAGAACCAGGGGTCATCCCATGAAATTGGTTGCCAGGAAATCTAGGAACAACAAACGGAAGTACTTTTTCATACAACGCATAATCCACTTGTGGAATTCTCTGCCACGAGATGTGGTGACAGCCAACAACCTGGATGGCTTTAAGAGGGCTTTGGATAACTTCATGGAGGAGAGGTCTATCATCGACTACTAGCTGGAGGACTAAAGGCCACCTCCAGGCAGGATGCTTCTGAGTACCAGTTGCAGGGGAGTAACAGCAGGAGAGAGGGCATGCCCTCAACTCCTGCTGTGGGCTTCCAGCAGCATCTGGTGTGCCACTGTGTGAAATAGGATACTGGACTAGATGGGCCTTGGGCCTGATCCAGCAGGGTTGTTCTTATGTGGAAACAGCAATCATGTAATTACTCCCCAACCCAGTGCCAAATTTGCAATCCACATCAGCACCTGCGGCCTGGCCACAACTGAACCATGCAACCCACTCATCCAAATGACCAATCCTTGCACATCTATTGCTGCAAAGGAGCTGAATTGCAAGGAAGTGGAGTTTTGTTTTGTTTTTTTAACAACAGCCACACTGCAGCATTGGTAACTTATGAACAGAGGCAAGACTGTGATCCTACAGATGCTTCCTTGGAAGCAAGGTTTATTAGTTTCATCAGAACTGTCATGCTAATTTGCCAGTTAGTGTGAAAATAAAAAAAACAGAACAGAACAGAGCTGCCTAGGACAAATAACAATATCCTCTGAATAAAGGATCATTATACTTAATTCTCTTAGCCAGCCACCAGCCATCCGTGGGGATGTAGCGCAAGGCTATGCGTGCCGGCAAGGGAGGCACTTGATTGGCTGGGTGCCGGTTGGCCTTTGTGAAGCTAATGGCGGCAAGGAGAGGCAGGCAAGGTGGCGGTGGCCCCATTGGGGAGGTGGCGGCGGGGAGCCAGGCGAAGCGATGGCCACGTTGGGGAGGCGGAGGTGGTAGCGGGCCCGGCCGCAGCGGAGAGGTGGCATCGGGCCTGGCTGCAGAGAGGAGAGGCAGGCACGGCCGCGGTGAGGAGAGGCAGGTGAGGTGGCAGCGGCAGGCCCAGCTGTGGTGGGGAGGCGGCAGCAGCGAGGAGGCAGCAGCGGGCCCAGCCGTCAGGGTGAGGAGGCCAGGCCAGAAACCACGGTGGGGGGGAAAAGCGGGTCGGGTGGGCATCAGAGACGCCTAGGGGAAGAGGGCGCAGATGCTCTGTGCTGGGTCTGCTTGTATTTAATAAAGATTTTTAAAAGATTTAATCTTAATAGATAAAATATCCTCTGAATATTTGCTATGGTTAAATTTCTAGGCACCATGGCTCCCTGACGCCTGGGATTTGTCAAGCCCCAAATTAGCAAATTATTCTTGAATATGTTTCTCTGTCCTAACAATAATTCAGAAGTCCTGACTAAGTCACCCAGGCAATGTACCACTCTTATGGTTAAAACAAATGCTTGAGTGTTTTGGACTGTCAACAAGTATTGAAGGCACACAGAAAAACTAAAAAAAAAAGAAGAACAAGAGGCCTTTGTTTGGGAAACATGAATGATGAAACACAGCTGTTGAGGTCATATCTGAAAGAAGATGGCTCTGCCCCCACCACAGACAATCCAGAATTTATAAGGCCCAACCATTTACCTTTCTTGCTGGAATTCCGTTCTACAGTAAGTACATTTAACAATGGGGTGTGCAATACGACACTCCTGAAAGAAAAGACAGACATTTTAAAGTTATAAATATGTCTGGACTCCAATTTAAGGGAAAACATATGCAGAAAAATATTTAGTTGTCGCTAATACACCACTGCTAAAGTTGAGGGGTTAAATATTATACAGCAAGAAGCATCTAACCACAAATAAGAGTCAACATGCAAACAAGATCATAGTGACTCCTAGTTATAATCTAGAAATCTTATCTCCTGTGCAGCTTCCCAAATCACTACTCGCCTTCCAATCTTGTCCTTGGCAAAAACACACCAACCCTGCCCTTTTCACCTTCCAAAGAATCCACCGTCCAAAATCCCAACAATTTAACAATTCCAGTTTAATGAACTCACAATCACCAGCACACACCTCTTTCTTCACAGGCCCTACTTAGAAATTGCTACACAGGCACACACACAGACAACTGAATTCACTCTGGCTGGGCAAAGAATAGATTGAGGGACTCCCTGATCTCTCTTAAGTGGGCTTGAAGACACACAGAGGAATCCAGGGGGCATCTCTGTAATGCCTACCCAGTTTCCAAAGCACCTCCTAGGCATCCTTTCTCACCCATAATCTACAGCTTGACTCTACCCATGTTTACTACATCCAACAGGGCTTACATCCAAGGAAGTGTGCACAAGACAACAGCCTTTGGGAAGACCTAGATTTGAACCACCACATTGCCACAAAGATCACTGGGTGACCCTGGGCCAGTTGTATTTTCAGTCCATCCCTACCTCACAGGGTTTTTGTAATGCCAGCGTGTTGTAATGCCAGCATGGTGTAGTGGCTAGCGTGCTGGACTAGGACTGGGGAGACCCGAGTTCAAATCCCCCATTCAGCCATGGGACTAGCTGGGGGACTCTGGGCCAGTCACTTCTCTCTCAGCCTAACCTACTTCACAGGGTTGTTGTGAGGAGAAACCTAAGTATGTAGTACTAAGTATGTAGTACTCTGGGCTCCTTAGAGGAAGAGCGGGATATAAAATAAATAATAATAATAATAATAATAATAAATAAAAAAGAATAATAATAATAATGATATAAAATGTAGTCATGATAATAATGATAAAATGGGGTACACCCCTCACCCAATGTATGCCACCCTGAACTTTTTGGAAGGAGAATTGCATATACATTCGACTTTATATAAATAGCTTTCTCTAGAGATGCAGGATGTACAATTTTCCATGGAAAATGTCCCCATACTTAATTTTTCCATGAACATTTTTCCTTTTCTAACATTTCTGCATAGCTACTTTAAAAACTTCAGCGAAACAGAGGGAAATTAATATGGTGGTGTTTGTTTTCACTGTATAAATAGGTCAAATAACATGCCAACTCAGATCACAATCTATTTAGACCATCAGAAACATCTGTACAGTAATTTTTCAGGGTGGGGTGGAAATTGTACACAAATGAGGGAGTTTGCATGGGGAAATTAAGATCTCCAGAAACCCCAGGTCTCTGGTTTGCCCCAAGAGATCAGAACACTTGACCTACAATATCACCTCAGTCAACTATACACCAACCCTGCAAGGTAGGTCTCTCCCACTCCTATCGTAACAGGGCTGGGGAGGGAGGGAGATGGCCCGACTAAGGTCACCTCAGGAAACGCGGTGGGGGCCGGGGTCTTCTAGCTCACAGCCCCCTCTCTTCACCACGGGGCCTCCCCTACCCACGCTCGCGTCCTCCCCCCGCCCCGGCCACGCCCATGCCCGGCCCTGACCTTGCAGAGCTGCTGGCCCTGACTGAGCGCCTCGAAGGGGAAGCGCTGGTGGCACTTGGTGCAAGCATAAAGCGCCGCCATCCCGCCGCCCTCACTGACAGGCGCTGCCCTAGTCCAACCCGTCGTAGAGGCTCCGCCCTCCTCCCGCCTCCTCGCCCAACTCCGACGCGGCCATTGGCTCAGGGCGACGCCACTCACCGGCGCGAGGGCAGGCCCTCCGGCCGTACCTGGAGGCTCATTGATTCTCCCGAGACGTCACTCAAAAGCTTAGGGCGGGGCGGGTTGCGTGTTGTGGGAAGAAGCAGGAGCGGGGGAGAGGGAGGAAGGGAGGGAAGGTGCTGACGTCACGGGGAGTGCCTCCGTCCGGGGTTGCGCAAGGAAGGTGGTGCGGGGAGACCGTCCTCCACTACATAGAAGTAGAGGAAAAGAGTAGATCGACGCACAGCGCTAACTTCCGGTAACCATGAAGGGTTGCTGCCACTCGTTTGCCTGATGCAGCACAGCGATGCTATCGAATAGAGTCTGTACCCTCCCGGACCATGTTAGACGATGGTGCAATGCGGGGTGCGTTATGCTTTGGCCGGCTAACCAAGAAAGTTCAAATCCTTGTTCAGGCGTCCTTAAGCTTGCTGGATAGTTTGGCTAGCTGCAACCTCGCAGAGCCGTTGTGGGAGCAAAGTGGAGGGGTTGGGGGATCATGTGTGCCGCGGCTCCGCTCCTGGCAAAGTAGGGCGAAAGTGGGCTAGTAAATAAAATATGATGAAAAGCCATCATATTTCATTTACTAGCCCACTTTCACCCTAATATATATGGCTTTCCATCATATTTCATTTACTAGCCCACTTTCACCCTATATATATGGCTTTCCATCATATTTCATCTACTAGCCCACTTTCACCCTACATATATGGCTTTCCATCATATTTCATTTACTAGCCCACTTTCACCCTACTTTGCCAGGAGCGGAGCCACGGCACACATGATCCCCCAACCCCTCCACTTTGCTCCCACAACAGCTCTGTGAGGTTGCACACACACATACACACACACTTTTTTGTTGTTTTTATTTTAAACAGAGTTTGTTTTGTTTCTTTCTACGCTCTGTTTTATTGTTGTGTTGTTTTAATTTTTATATTACGCTTCCTGTTGTGAGCCTTCCGGAGGAGTATGGTATGGTGCTGGAGGAGAGGGATGTAAATATTTTAAATACATAGAATAAATATTTGCACTGTAAATGTTTGTGAAAACCCCATAGAGATAGGAAAGGAGTCCATAATCTGAAGATGGAAACGCCTGGTTTCTTTTGCCTTTCTTTTGCACTCCCCGCCCCACATGCCAGGTCAGAAGAAAGAACTGCCCACAAAAGGCAATTCAGGGGTCCTAGATCTTGGGAACCCAGCTTCTGTTGGACTGCAACTCCCATCATCCCTAGCCACAACGGCCTTTGACATTGTGGTGGAGGATGACGGAGCTGCAGTTCAACAGCAACTGGGGACTTGCTGGTCTACGACCGAAATAAAGTTTTACAAGCAACTGGGGACCCAAAATCTAGAACCCCTGGCTTAGCTTGGACATAGTGTTTAGCTAGCATCTTTTACTGCCCCTGTCCATGTGCCTTTAGCAGCAGCCTCACATGCAGAAATGTAGTAAATGCAGTTTTTCCTGGCATAAAGATAAGCACATCACACAGGACACTATTGAGCTGTGGAACGATGATACACAGCCAGTCAATTCAAAGTATGTTTTTTTAAAAAACTGCCAACTCATCTTCTGAAAGCAGAAAATTTCAACACTGAAAACAGCTGCAGGAGCAAAAAAAAAGTGGGTCAACCCCACATAGGATTGGTCAGGTTAGGAAAAAATTGTAATTCGGCACACAGCGTTAACTTCTGGTAAACAGGAAGAGTTGCTGCCAGTAGTTTGCCAGGTGCACAGCAATGTTATTGAACAGAGCCTGCTAACTGAGCAACAAGACACCTTTTAAAGTGGTGATTCTCTATATTTAGCAGGGGGAGAGCAACTGGCCCTATCCAACCCCAGCACAGCATCCCTCCAGTGGCTGTTGCTGGTAACTGCCTTATGTTTCTTTTTAGATTGTGAGCCCTTTGGAGACAGGGGCCCCTCTTATTTATGTACTATTTTTCTATGTAGTCTGCTTTGAGAACTTTGGTTGAAGAGCAGTATTTGTTATAGTAGTAGTAGTATAAATCCTTTTTAAAAGACCAAGTAAAGTTGACAAGAAAATTGCTTGATTTACTCTTATAAAGCAATTTAGTATTTGGCTATTGCACCTTTTGCATATGATTTTGTCAAAGCAACAGTGAACTAGGACTGGGGAGGCCTGAGTTAAAACTCCTATTCAGTCATGAAAACTGGGTGACTCTGAGCCAGTCACTTGGCCTAACCTTGTTTTTCACAGGGTTGTCGTGAGGATAAACATAACCATGTACACTATTCTGGACTCCTCTTTGGAGGAAGAGTGAGATATTCATGTGAAAACAAATAAGCAAACGGTCTCTGAAAGAGTGGAGCTCCTGTTTTCTTGTGGGAAAGTTTCCCCAAAAGTTTCAACTACTAATTCTTACAGATCAAACCACTGTTCAAGGTACATTTGCAGGCAGGGATGTGCACACACCAAGGTTAATGCACTGGTTTCGTGCCACCAGGCAGAGGCACTCTTACCCCTGGACTTTGGGGCTGAAGTCCAGGGCCTCAACACCCCCAGGGGGCCCTCAAAGCCTCTTTAGTCTGTCCTGGGTGGTGTAGTTTGTGCCATCAATAACCTTCGTGTTAAAAAATGATGCTTAACTTGCAACAGGGGGATGGGGGTGGGTGGGCTCCAAAGGCCTTTAGGTCTAGGCTCCAAAATTACCTAGGTGCGCCTCTGCCGGTGGGGAGAAGTGAGTAGGATCTTTTAAAACAGAGGAGAGCAGGTCCTTACCTGTTCTCTGCCACTGCATGCAGCTTCCTGCTGTGACTGCGTTTCCCCCAATAATCCGCTTCCATCTGCATATGTGTGGCTGCCATTTGCTTGGTCAGCATGGTGCTCCACAACTTTGGGCCTCCAACTGTTGTTGGACTACAAATTCCATCATCTCCAGCCACAGTGACTAATACTAAGGGATGCTGGGAGTTGTAGTCCAACATCTGCAAGAGGGTTGAAGTTGAGCAGCCCTGCATTGGATGATATACAACAGGGCTGCACATCTTTGGCCCGCTGGCTACTGTTGGACTATAACTCCCATCTTCCCCAACCACAGTGGGCAATAGTCAGGGATCATGGGGCTTGTAGTCCAGCTGGATGGCCAACATTCTGCAGCCCTGGTCTACAAGGTCAGCTCTTTGATACTATTATTCTGTTTTGCAGGAGCTGAAAGCAAGTCACATAACATATACATTATCATCCAACCTCTGCCCTACATCCTGCTCATTTCCTAGCCAATATGATGCTGGAACATCAATATTATGACTACGAGATGAGATCTAGACGAGTCACCTTCATCCCCATTCTCCTTCATTCCACTGTCTGACCTTGGGGCCAGGAACACTTCTGTACACAGCAGCCTCTTCTGTTTAGAGTACAGCTGTATTTATTGCATTTTCCAGATCTGAGCAGTGTATGCACTAAAATGCAAAGTCCTCTTTGGTTTTAGAATGTTGCAGAAATTCTGTCCCTTTACTGTTGTTTCTCCCAGACTGACTGAGCAGCACAGCAGCAGAAACAGAGGCTGATACTAGGCTAGTTCTCAGAAATAGGGCAAGAGGAGTAAGTAAGTTTATTGATAGGGTTGCAAAGCAGCACTCAAGAGAGATCATAATAATTGACAAAAGGAAAATAAAAAGGTATATATGCATATAAGTTGCATCACTTACTCATCCCTGTTGTAATGGAGGCTGCAGATAAGAAACTTGTCTAATCTGTCTTTAGGTATTGCCTCTCTTTGCAAGAGGAAGAGGGGAGTTTAGATTTCATTCCAAGGCGGAAATGATCTTTGATGCCAGACACTTGCAGTAGCTAGTCCTGGGAGTCTGCTTAGCTGGGCACCGCTCATAGAGAGTGTGAAGCTAATCCCCTTTTCGATTTGTGGGGCTTGTAGTCAAATCTAGGGGTGACCAGTCCACTGCCAACTAAATGACTTCTCCCCATGTATGCAGTGCAGTTCCTGAGCATAGCAAAAGTGCAGTCTCCAATCCTGGAGATGCAGTTGCAACCAGGGAGGCTTCAGGGAGCGGGCAGAATAAATTCAGCTGGTAACAATACACTTGCTTTTCCTTAGGAAATTTCCTATCCTATCACCGTGTGCTGCGGCCCAGATGACAGCATTAGAAGCTGCTGTCTGGATTGGCTCTGAAAAATGGACTGGGGTGGGGGGGCAGGGGAGTATTTCTCAGCTCCGAGGAGAAAACTTCAAGTAGCTTTGCCCAAGCAAAGCAGTGTCCTGAATGCAGAGCAAAATGTGAACAGCCCGTGCAGAATCTGGTACAAAGGGCCAGCTTCTTATCAGGCTGTGTTATCGTTTCAAAGAGAGCATGTTGACATAAGGAAGAGAAGAACAGATTTCCTTCAACCTTGGAACAGACACCAGTTGGCTGTGGAGCAAGAGGAACAAGAAACAATGACATGAATGAAATTCTGTATTAAACTTTATCCTCGTCGTACTCTTTAAGAAGCTGAAGATTCCTACTGGATCAGAGCAGATGTCCATCTAGTCCAGGGGTGCACAACTTCCCACCCTCCAGCTCTTGTTGGACTACAACTCCCATCACCCCCAGCCACAATGGCCAATTATCTGGGATGATGGGAGTTGTAGTCCAACAGCTGGAGGGCTGAAGTTGTACAGCCCTGATCTAACCCAACATCCTCTTCCCAACAATGGTCAACCAAATGTCTCCAGGAAGTCCACAAGCAAGGGAGGAAGGCTTGTTTGGTCTATGACAAATGGTAAAAGGAGGCACCCCTTTCCCAATGCATAAAGGGGTGAATCAGCTGCAAAAGATGGGGGTTTAAATTCTGGGCTTTGGCAGTTGACATACTCCTTTATGGGAGGAGTGCACCTCCCTGTTGCATTATCGGGCGATTCAGCTCCAAGCATGTGGAGGTGACATGTTTGGAACAGAATCTCTCCTTTTTGCACCCAGGAGGGGATGCCTCCTTCCCAGTGCATTATGGGGCAATTAAGTTCCAAATGTGGGGGATTTCAACCCACCCAGGTTTGGAGCTAACTTGCCCCATAATGTACCAGGGCACCCCCTTCCAATAAAAGGGCAACACAAGGCCCACATTATGTTCGATACTCAGACATTATGTTCACACATTATGTTCAATACTCGTACAACGAGAGTTCAGTGTACACAGATCTGTACATAGGTACAGTCATTCATATGTTATGTTGAACACAAGTACAGAAGTACATTTCCTATCTGTCCCCTGCATTTGAAGGGCCTCTGTCCAGGTTCACTTTTTAAAAGAACATAGGTTTTTTTTAAAAAAAATCTTCTTCTTCTTCTTTATCTAGGTGTGCCTCAGGCACAAAAACTTTGAGAAACTGCTGTGAGGAGAGCTGGTCTTGTGGTAGTAAGCATTAATTGTCCCCTTAGCTAAGCAGGGTCTGCCCTGTTTGTTTTTGAATGGGAGACTACATGTGAGTACTGCAAGACATTCCCCTTAGGGGATGGGGCCGCTCTGGGAAGAGCACCTGCATGCAATTTCCCTCCCTGGCATCTCCAAGATAAGACTGAGAGAAACTCCTGCCAGTGCCCGCTACCTTGGAGAAGCTGCTGCCAGTCTGTGTAGACAATACTGAGCAAGATCTACCAATGGTCTGACTCAGACTATGGCAGCTGCCTATGTGGCTATATTCCTATTAGCAGCCAAGAGGATCAAGGCCTTCTCCAGCCCCATGCTTGAACTCCGCTGCATTTCTTGCCCCACCCTTTGAGAAGGGTCATTTTCACCCATTGGCTAGTTGACGGTTGCTTCATAAAACAGCTCCTTTTTAAGGAACGAGAAGCAGTCTCTCTGACCTGGGTCTGTTGCAGGAATGGAGGTGCTTCTCTTGTTAGTATGTGCTTGGATCCATGGTAAGAGTGGCTGTCTTTTCTCTTTTGTTGTCCTTTGAATTAGTGGCATATTAGTAGATGTTGCCAGGATGGATGTTGTCTCAAGGCTGTTATTTGTCTCAAGGCTTGGAGGCAAATGTGGCTGGAGTGTTCTGTACAATAGCTGAGCAGATTCAAGGATAAAGTGGAATTGCTAAACCTCATACTATTGAATCCAGGGCAGAATGTGGAAAGATCCTATACGGCTTAATAAACTGGAGCAGAATGGCACTGAATCCAGAAAACTGTAGAGGTCTGCATATGTACAGTGGACTTGGAAATAATATCTTATGTTCCTCGCACCCACATCCTGTTTCTTTAATATATTGGGTCATTATTGTATTTGAGAAAAGATCCTTGTTAATGAAAATCTTTACCATTAGATGTGAAAAGGAATAAGATGAGCTTGTTCTTTCTTTTCCATTTCAGCTGTGGTTTGCACACCTCTGCAGAGGCTACCCAATTTTGGGGATGTCTATCATATTACAGGTAATGTTCTGCGCACCCTTGAATGTTTCTGGAATAATATGTGCTTTGCAGAATAATAACCATTTGCAGAGGAATGGTTCCAGGGTCTTGATTAAGGATTGTGGTGGAGCTTCTGTGACATTCCCAAAACTTCACATAGCAGGGTTTACCATTATCATTATTATTATTATTACATTTATATCCCACTCTTCCTCCAAGGAGCCCAGAGCGGTGTACTACATACTTGAGTTTCTCTTTCACAACAACCCTGTGAAGTAGGTTAGGCTGAGAGAGAAGTGACTGGCCCAGAGTCACCCAGCTAGTCTCATGGCTGAATGGGGATTTGAACTCGGGTCTCCCCGGTCCTAGTCCAGCACTCTAACCATTACATTAAGCTTTATTTTCTATTCTATTATTATTGTTTATCACATTTGTAAACTGCCTAATATATAGATCTACTTGGTTTCACAAAGGCAAGATTATGACAGCTGGGCTCCTTTGTTCTCCGGACCCTAAACAGGGTTGGAGGTGAGAGCACAGAGTCAGGGTAGGAGAGCCATGGTGGGCACTGTATGTTTGCAAAGATCAAGTTAGGATAGACTGGGAAACAGCAGAACAAGAATTGGTTGGAATATTTGACTGCACTGAACAAGGATGCAATAGAGACTATGATTTTTTAACATATAGCACTTCTTCACATATTTTAACCCCCATCCCTTTAAGATTCTTAGATTGTTTCCATGTTCTGCTTTCAACGGCTGGCTTTCTTGTGTTTCTCCAGTACCAACTCAGCACTAGGAAGATTTTCACACCCAGCTTTTAGTTCGCGTCTCCTCCAGAATGGAGGTGTGTATCCACATATCAGCCAAATGTACCCCAAAGTCTTTGCAAGCTATCAAGTTCACACCCAATTCAGGTTTTTCATTGCGCGTTGGAGTGTAGCCTGATTTTATATCCGGGGTTAAAAAAAAAAAATCCACCTTTTGTGTCCGGTTTTTTGAGCAACTTCTTCAAACTCACAGCAAAGCCTGGCAGAAAACCCGCAGTAAAGCCTGCTGTGTGGGAAATCTCTTGATGAAGTGGGTTGTCACCCACTAAAGCTTATGCAACGTGAAACCATCTTATGATCTTTTCAGTTGGTCTCCGAGTGCCACCTGTTACTTCTTTACACATACATCTACGTTTCTTTGGTTGCAAGAATCGCATCCTGAATCGTATCGTCTTCTCCGATGCATCGTCTTCTCCGCTAGTCAGTTTCATTATGCTGGAGCAGTGCAGGAGGAGAGAGCAAGCAGAGTTGCCAGCTTCCAGCCCAGAGATCCCCCCCAACATTGCACCCGGCCAGCAACCTACCCTGCGCAGAGGAGGTGGAAGGGAGTGAGCTATGGGAAGCAGCCACAGTCTGTTGTCTTATCTGGGGGAGGGAGGAATTGGCAGCTCTGGAGCTACACCCTTTGATTTGGGTTGCTATGCCTTTTGGTGTGGGTTTACACATTTAAACTCTTTGGTGTGAATTTCAGTTTAAACTCAAAGAAGGCAACCTTGGCTCTCTAGGAAATTTCCCACACCCGTCTTTTAGCCCACATCTCCTCCAGAATGGTAGTATAAACGCAGAAGCTGAGAAAAATAAATGTTAAACTAGGTTCTTCTGGTTACCTTCTCAATCTTAGATCTCTTTTCCTTAATCCTGCTTTTGGAAAAAGAAAAGGGAAATTACTTATTAATTCATTAAACTTCATCAACCTTCTGATGTTTCGAGTTATTTGTTATTCTGATGTTTCGAGTTATTTGTTATTCTGATGTTTCGAGTTATTTGTTATTCTGATGTTTCGAGTTATTTGTTATTCTGATGTTTCGAGTTATTTGACAGATGCACTGGTGCTTCTTTGCTCTGTATTTATCTTTGCTCTGTATTTATACTTGCATATGCCACTTATGACAACAAAAGGTGTTTCATAATCAAGGTGGTTCATAATCAAATTGTATGTCCACTGATGTCACCCTGGCATCAGAAGATGGAAACAAAAGCTGTGTCATCAGCATGGTGACAATTATAATATAAAATGGAAAGAGGTGTGATAAGAGGAGGACTTCTGCATCTCATGGGATGGAGTGCCCTGAATGGGGGAATGTGTGCTGAATAGAGCCCCATATATGCAGACTTCCCACCCCAGTGCAAATCTGTCCAACTGCAACATATTGCTGGCTAAATCAAATTCCTAAACCAGTGTGGTTTAGTGGTTAGAGTGTTGGACTAAGACTGTGGAGACCAGAGTTCAAATCCCCATTCAGCCATAAAACTCACTGGGTGGCTCTGAGCCAGTCATTTATTTCTCAGCCTGGCCTACTTCACAGAGTTGTTGTGGGGACAAGCATAATAACCATGTACACCACTCTGGGCTCCTCAGAGGAAGAGCAGGATATACATATAAAAAAACAAGTTTTAAAAAATTCCTTGGCATTGGAAAGAAGCACTAGTTCCTATGGCTGTTTTGTTGTTTTTTGTTTGTTTGACAACCTGCGCTGGAAGCAGGAAATAACTAATTCAGAATAAATTCCTGTGCAGTGATTAAAATGGATGGATGTGTTCTGTCAGAACTCTCCAAATGGTAGTACTCTTGAACCCATCACCCCCTGCCTACTTTCCCCACTTCACCATCATTGTTCTAGCTCCGGAGCTCCCAGCCTTGGTTCCTCCGATGATGTTGGACTACAGGCCCTGTCATCCCCTCTTGCAATGGCTGCTGTGGCAGGGGATGATGGGAGCTGTATCCTAACAGCATCTGGGGACCCAAGGTCCCCTGCTCTAACTCAACAGTTGCCACCATCTTACTTCCTCCAGGGATCCTCAAGCTGCCTTATGCTGAAATAGAAGAGCCCTTTGAGGCCTGGTTCAATGCAGCCGAAGGAAAGAGCCGTATCCAGTATTATCACGGTAAACAGAGGAATGCTGTGTGTTGTGCCAGCCTGCCTGACCTCATATTTGTGCAACATTAGTGTCAGGAAATGTTTTCTGCTAGAAGCGTGATAGGGGTGGGTGGGTTAGAGATCCTAATGAGATATGAAACCAGCAAGAGTCAAGCCCGGCATCAGCGGTCCTCGACCCACTTTGAGTGTTGGCTGGGGGCATGGAGCATCATCAGAGGGCCCGTGGCTGGCCCCTGAAACCAGCCTGCCCACTGCTGCTACTCCTTCCCAGTGGTGGCTTGACTGTGTGACTATAAATTGGCTCTGTCCTAGGGACATAGGAAGCTGCCTTATACCGAGTCAAACCTTTGGTCCATCTAGCTCAGTATTGTCGACACTGACTGGCACTGCAGTGGCTTCTCCAAGACTGCAGGCAGGAGGCTCTCTCAGCCCTATCTTGGGGATGCTGCCAGGGAGGGAACTTGGTACCCTCTGCATGCAAGCATGCCCTCCTGTTCGCCAATGAGCTTCCTGAGACTCCTGTGATGATGCAAGGGTCTCTGGAGGAAGCTCACTATTGTCTGCTCTAACTGGCAGCAGCTTTCCAGGGTTTCAGGCAGGGGTCTCTCTCAGCCCAACTTGGAGATGCTGCCAGGGACTGAATCTGGGACCTTCTGCATGCGAAGCAGATACTCTACCATTGGGGTGAGGGGGGAAAGGGAAGGAATAACCTCACGAGCCAGTGGTGAGGAGAGCTGGTCTTGTGGCAGCAAGCATGAATTATTCCCATTTGCTAAGCAGGGTCCACCCTGGTTTGTATTTGAATAGAAGGCTTCATCTGTGAGCACTGTAAGGTATTCCCCTTAGGGGAGGGAGCCGCTCTGGGAACAGAAGGTTCCAGGTTCCCTCCCTGGCAGCATCTCCAAGATAGGGCTGAGAGAAACTCCTGCCTGCAACCTTGGAGAAGCTGCTGCCAGTCTGTGCAGACAATATTGGGGTAGATGGACCAATGCTCTGACTTGGTATAAGGCATCTTCCTACGTCTGCAACTGCCCAGCACCAACGGAGAAGTCCTCCCCACTGGATCCTGGCCAGCTTATCAGGCCGTAGTGATAAGCAGCACTGGATGCTTCTGCTTCAATGGAAGTGCCCTTTTAGATTTCCCACTCTGAGGGCATCTGGGGATTCTAAACAAGCACTGGAGCGGTGGTGGCCCTGAAGGAAAAGCTGCTGCTGTGCTCAGTAAGTTGGCTGCCTCCGCCTGGCCATCAAAGGGTGGGGGTGGGAATGCTGTGGACAGTGGGGCTGAGTATTATAAGGGGGCCCAGTGGAGAGCTTTGCTTCTGGTAGTGACTCTGATGCAGAGTAATAAAACATGTGGTGCAATGATGCTTCTCCCTTTTCTTTAGGTCAGGTGATCACTTACCAGTTTGGTTCTATGAAGCCTTTTGGGACCAGCTTCAAAGTGACTCCAGAAAGCACAGAAACCAGGCTCAACATTAGGAAGTGTTTCCAAATCAATGGCACACACCTAAATCCCATAAGGCCTCAGAGTGTCTTTCCTGGCCTAAATGAATTCCAGGTGAGTCCCTTGGTCTCCTTTTGTCCAGAAGATGTGGGGGGTATGTTGGGGCAAGCAGAGCAGGTAGGAATTTGGGTTTTATAGCAGGGCTATGGGGGTTGTCAGTAAACAAACCTCTTCATTTCATTTCATGTTGAAATGAAAATTATCTCGAGGATTTGAACTTTGAAACATTTTCTGAAGTTGAACACTGAAGGCTACCTAAACAACATGGATGAATTTTAAGGGGGAAATGTGATATATTAACTTCCCAGGTTGACAGCCTTTAAGACCTTGCTTTTGCTAAAGTATCCAGAATTGGGAAGGATGGCAGGATGGGTGGTGGGGAGGGAAGGAAAGAACATGAGGGAGCAATACATCTGAATGGTTTAAAAAAAAAAAGATGGAGTCAAAGATAGAGTTCAATCAAATTTATTTCAGCTTTAAAATATATGTAATCTACATGTTTGTAGTAGTTTACAACTGAATTATTTTGCTATCTTTGGCTTTGAGCGCATATAACAAAAGAACAAACCTAGGAAGCTGTCTTAGTTAAATAATTGGTCTAGGTGAGTATTGCCTTCATGGACTGGCAGTGCTCTTCAAGGTTCTAGGCAGGAGTCTTTCCAGCCCTACCTGGAGTTACTGGCAGAGTCTGAACCTGCGACCTTCTGCAAAGCAGATGCTCAGCCACTGAGCCGTGGCCTCATCCTGTGAAGTGATTTCATAAACATTGGGAATGGATTAATAACCCAGGTCACAGTCAGTGTTCCCTCTAGAAGGGATTCCCAGATGTTGTTGACTACAACTCCCATAATCCCCAAACAAAAGTTGTTGCAGCTTGGGATTCTGGGACTTGTGGTCAACAATATCTGGGAGTCCCTGTTCGAAGGAACACTGGTCAGGCTAATTCAATACCAGCAGCCCTTTACCTAAAAGCAAAGGATGCATTGGGAACTACTGAGTTTTATCATGCACATTTCCCCTAGCTACAGAGACTGCCAGTTCCTTGTATAGTTAATGGCACATGGCAGAACTTGTGGATGTGTATGCACACCTGTGCAGATGCCCCCAGAGGGGAGAGATTCTAGGAGCTACTGGCTTTTTTGCACAAAAATTTGTGAATATTTAAGAGAACACTTTCTTCATGAACCCTGCCACCTAAGATCATCAGGGGAGGTGCAGTTGTGGTTGCCACTGGCTCAGTTGGTGGCCAGTCAAAACTGGGCCTTTTCTAGGGTTGCCCCAGGACTTTGGAACATACTTCCTAACAAAATTAGTTCCTCCCCTTCTCTGGATGTTTTTAAGAAGGACCTGCAAACATACCTGTTTAATCAGGCTTTTAATTCATAGTTGTAAAGTTCTAAATTGTCGAGTTTTTTAATCTGTCGTACAGTTGTTTTCTGTTCATGTCTTAATTGTTGTGCTTTATTGTAAACCACCCAGAGATTTCTATATGGGGTGGCATAGCAATGTGACAAATAAATTAAATTGATAAACATCATTTGAACATAGCCTCCCCACTATCCCATTAAGGATCTCAACATTTCACCCTCGTGCTCTCACTCTCCAAATCTCCAGCCTGTACAGCAGGAATACCACAATGGACGGTACTGCACAGTCCTGGAAAGCATCTCGTACTGGGGCAAGAAGAAGAATATCTACAAGTTGTGGGTGGCAGATGCTTCCACTAAGCCTGTGCCAGTGCACTATGAGATGCAGGGATTCAACAGTCTCCTCGGCTCCCACTACGACAAGTACGAAATCGACTACACCAGCTTCTCCCACACCTTCCCGTCAGACGTCTTTGATCTCCCCCATGGTATGTGCAGTTAGTGCTGCTTGCTTGAGTCTCAGAACAAAGTTTCACCTGTCACATGGGAAGCCTCCCTTTTCTGCTGCTTGAAACCAAAAAAGGTACATATAGCTGTGGTCATGTCTAACCACTCCCCAGCTAACCATGGGCAAAGGGACCTATTTGGGCCAGGAAAAGGCACAGTTTCAGCTGTGATAAATTGGGGTGCAGCAGAAGCACACACAGAGTAGAATGCCCCATCTGCCCAGCAGCCTGAAATCCTGAATCTAAGGTGAATCTTCAACAACCTTCTACACTGCTAGATTAAAAACTATGTGGTGGGTGGGTGCGATTCATGCTAGAGGTCAAGGTTGGCCTAAGGTATTGTGGCACCTGACGGGAGGTTGAAACATGTGCGGCTTTGTTCAGACCTTTTGAAATCAGTGGGGCAGGGATGGGCAGGGATGCAGTCCCAGTACTTTATCCTCCTCCAGGATCCCAGCAGGGATCCTTTGCTTTCTATGTGGAAATATGTTCTGTTCTTGATATTCCAACTGTTTATTACCATTCTCCTCCTCTTAGGAACATAGCAAGCTGCCTTCTACTGAGTAATCTAGCTCATTACCTCACTGGCTGGCAGCAGCTCTCCAAGGTTTCAGGCAGGAGGCTTTCCCAGACCTACCTGGAGATGCTGTCAGGGATTGAACTGGGGACTGCCCGCGCACAAGTCCTACAGTGGACTAGGGTCAGGACGTCCAAAAAGGAATGAGAGGAAATCACCACTGAAATGCACTGGTTCCTTCTAAATGGCCATGAAATGCACTGAATTTCCAAATGGCCAATGGCCATCTGGAAATTCCATGCATTCCTATGGCCATTTGGAAAGAAGTAGCACATTTCAGTGGGCATTTCCTATCATTAATTCTAGTACATTCTCTGGAGTCTACATGATCCTTGACTTCTTGTAACAGAATCCCACCAAATTATTGCATTTATCTGATTGAAGGGTGTGACCATTGGGGCATGGCTATCAGGGTAGGGGTGGCTATGAACTGTCATGGAGAGCGCCTGCACTTCTGAATTGGCAACTACATCACTGCTTGAAATTACCTTCTATGGCTATTTGAGGACTTCTCTGGTTCCTCTTTTCAAAATAGACCTAGGTTTTGACATATTTGGGATTATCTACCTTTCAAGGACCCTTAAGAGGTTAAATTGACATTGTCAAGACTCACTGGAAGCACTTTATTACTAGAGAACCTTTTTAATTTTCTTATTTGGAATAGACTCAGCTCTTGGCAAATTTGGAACCCATTTTTCAAGGATCTTAAGAGGCAAAATTGTGTATAGCTATATATTTTGGTTTTTTTCTTCTGATATGATAATTTTGTGTATGTAGGGTGTATATATGATTTTTTTTTTTTTTTGGTAATTGTTCATTATTGATACCATTTTAAAATATTTATGCATTGATATTTTTGGACTCTGTTTGGATTATCTACCTGAGGTAAGGTACTAAATATTGCTGGGGGCGGGGGCAACTCCATCCAACTTGATGGATCCAACTCCATCAAAACTGACCCTCACAAAACTGACTCCGTCCAACTTTCAAAACTGATGCTTGCAAGGGTCTATACCTGACCCTTGTACAGGGCAACCCCAAGGAAGTTTTTCACACCCAGCTTTTAGCTTGCATCTCCTCTGG
This sequence comes from Hemicordylus capensis, assembly GCF_027244095.1. Taxonomy (NCBI): domain Eukaryota; kingdom Metazoa; phylum Chordata; class Lepidosauria; order Squamata; family Cordylidae; genus Hemicordylus; species Hemicordylus capensis. The sequence continues at coordinate 13,475,268 of NC_069663.1, forward strand.
AATAGAGGGATATATTCTGCCAAATTTACCCCGAAGTCCAAAGCTGTCAGGGAGTACTTTACACACAATCTGGGTTATTCATCGTGTGTGAGAGTGTAGCCCGATTTTTATCCAGGGTTTTAAAAAATCCACTTTTTGCATCTTTTGCGGGAACATAGGACATAGGAAACTGCCATATACTGAGTCAGACCATTGGTCTATCTAGCTCAGTATTGTCTTCACAGACTGGCAGCGACTTCTCCAAGGCTGCAGGCAGGAATCTCTCTCAGCCCTATCTTGGAGCTGCCAGGGAGGGAACTTGAAACCTTCTGCTCTTCCCAGAGCGACTTCATCCCCTGAGGGGAATCTCTTCCAGTGCTCACACATCAAGTCTCCCATTCATATGCAACCAGGGCGGACCCTGCTTAGCTGTGGGACAAGTAATGCTTGTGACCACAAGACCAGCTCTCCGAACTCTCAGTAAAGAAAATCACACCCAAAGCCTGCTGTTTGAGAGAACTCCAGGTTATTCAGAAGCAGCAGTTCTGCAGGTTTCTCCACTCGCGACAATGGGGAAACCCAGCAGAAATGCTGCTTCTGAACAGCGTCGAGAACCTGGGGCTGCCCTAGAATCCTACAGCAGCCCCAAGATTCAGTGTAACGGAGCTGTAACGTTGCACATCATGTTAGCCAGTGACTTCTGCTTTTTGTATCTCACAGATCTCAAGTGTGAATCCTGGCCTAGTGCAGCAGCAGAACACAGGATCATGGCCAATCCCATGCAAGAATTTGTCGGGGGCGCTGGAGAAGTAAGCAGGCATCATGATAATCTTTTCCATCACTATAAGAAGACATTCAGAAAGATCTACCACAGCGAACAAGAGATGGAGCACAGGAAGCACAACTTCATCCACAACATGAGGTAGGACAGGCAGCAGAGCTGAGGATCAGGAAGGGTGGACTAACTTAGTAGTACTAAGTAACTAGCTGGGTTACTAGCTGATACTTGCTGGGTGACTCTGGGCCAGTCACTTCTCTCTCAGCCTAACCTACTTCACAGGGTTGTTGTGAGGAGAAACTCAAGTATGTAGTACACCACTCTGGGCTCTTTGGAGGAAAAGTGGGATATAAATGTAAAAATAAATAAATAAACTTCAGTTGCAGGGGCCCTCAAGGTCTGGAACCACTCACAAAGCTACACATCATCATCATCATCATCATCATCATCATCATTATTATTATTACATTTTATATCCCGCTCTTCCTCCAAGGGGCCCAGAGCAGTGTACTACATACTTAAGTTTCTCTTTCACAACAACCCTGTGAAGTAGGTTAGGCTGAGAGAGAAGTGAGTGGCCCAGAGTCACCCAGCTAGTCTCATGGCTGAATGGGGATTTGAACTCGGGTCTCCTTGGTCCTAGTCCAGCACTCTAACCACTTTGTTGTCCATGGCATATGTACTCATTGACTTTGTCATTTCAGGTCAAACTGCTTCTGCAGGTTTCTCAGCATAAGCCTGCAGAACTTGTGAACAAAGACGGTAGCGGGGTGAGCACCCAAGGCATGGGCAGCAGATATGGGCAGTATCTATTGTATTGCTTCCTTCATTACTCCCCATTTCCTTTCAGATACATCCACTCCAAGAACCGGGCCAACCTGTCCTACAAGCTAGCTGTGAACCACCTGGCCGATCGTACTCCAGAGGAGATGGCAGTGCTGAGAGGGAGGCTGAAGACGGCAGTGCACAATAATGGGTGGCCATTCCCATCACATGGCTATAATGATCTCATGCTGCCAGAGAGTCTGGACTGGAGGCTCTATGGTCAGTATGAGCTGCTTCGTTTCTGCCTGTTGGTCTTCAATGGTGGCCAGCTGTGCCGAATGGTCCACAGAAACAATGGACAGGTTCACATGATGACATTGAGAATCAGGAGCCACCAGTTCTAAGACCATGCCTACAAGCCTGACTTCCAGTGTCAGGATGGCTGTGCCAACTCCGAGCATGCCAATATCAGCATTCCCACCCTACTTGCGGTTCCCAACCCAACATCTGTGATCAAGGTTTGAAGTTGGTTACAGACGTTGGGTTTGGAACTGCAAGTAGGAAGGAACAGAAAGGGCTTAGACAAATTATACGCAGAAACGTAAGTTTGGGGCAGTATAGAAATATTTTAAATTAATTAATTAAATTAATAAATAAATTCATGGAGAACAGGTCTATCCATGGCTACTAGTCTTGATGGCTAATAGGCTATCTCCAGACTTGGAGGCAAGATGCCTCCGAATATCAGTGGCAGGGGAGCAATGGTGGGAGTGGGGGCATGCCTTCATCTCCTGGTTGGGGCTTCCTGTGGGTTTGTGTGGGTAACAGAATGCTGGACTGGATAGGCCTTGGGCCTGATCCAGCAGGGCTGTTCTCATGTTTTTATGGCACACCCATCCCAACCCTGGAAGCCAGGAACCAGCGGTTCCCGGTTCTGTGTCATGGCAACCCATCCATTCTATCATTCCAAGTACAAGTGGGAAAACCAAGTCTGCATTTTGGATATTAGCATATTGAGGCCATTCTGCTTGGGGATGACAGTAGTCCGACATCGGGCTTACAATATAGACTCTCAACAAAAAGGCCTTTTATTGTGCAAAGTTGGTAAACATAAGATGTTTCGGTGGGATACACCCTCCTCAGCTAAGTAAAACAAATGAGCACAGATGAAAACCTCGGTTCCCCAGCTGTTAAATTCCTTAGACGTGATGACATACAGTTCCCTGACTGACAGCGAGATAATGGGGGGCGGGGGAGAGAATAGAGGGAAGACCTGATTCTTCTCAGAGGCTAATAAACTTCATGGCATCGGCCTGCACCTCCCAAGCATTAATGTCAGGTCTCAGTTTTTCTATAAATAATGTTTCCTTGATTTTCCTTCTTTGTAGGTTACTTTCGGTCCCTAAAATAGATATTATATTGGGCACCATTTGGCCATTTAGGATATATAGATCATCACTTTAAACTTCCAAGTCCTCAATTCAGCCTAGACCAGGGGTTCCCAACCAGTGGTACTCCCATTTAACTACAAGTTAATTAACTACAAGTTAATTTAACTACCCCTTGCTTAACTACAAGTCCCATTTATACTGGCTGGGGATGATGGGAGTTGTAGTTCAGCAGCATCTGGTGTACCACAGGTTGGGAATCCTTGGCTTGACATTTCCCCTCAGATGCATGTTTCCCCCGCAAATATCCACATACCACTAAACAGTGTGTGTGTGTGTGAGGAATTAAAAATAACAATATGATAGGAGCATGCCAACAGCATGATCGGTAATCCTCTGTCTCCACTTCTCCTTTGTCCCCACCAATAAAGGTGCTGTGACCCCAGTCAAAGACCAGGCTGTGTGTGGATCCTGCTGGAGTTTTGCTACAACTGGAACACTAGAGGGCGCTCTCTTCCTCAAGGTGAACATACAGCAGCCTGTCAATTTTTGGTAGCTGGCTTTGGGAGAGCACTCTCTTTGCAGCTGAGCAGCTCCCTGGGAGAAGCTCTTCCTTGCTAGCAGAACTGTGGGCAAAGCAAAGGCCAATCAAACCAGCTTTCTTTTGGACAATTTCATATATTTCCTTTGCCGTCAGGGGGAGCACACACAACCATCAAGACCAGCAAAATCAATCGCATCAATGTAATAGAATAATATAAACAGAACTAGTGGCTGTTGGAGAGCAAGGAGGTACCAGTGCAGTGAGGGGAGCAGGCTAACCGCCTGCCCCTTCCCGAATAACTAACTGCACCAGTGCCGCAGGGAAGGGGCCATTTTTGATGAGCTTCCCCGAGAAGCCCTCTGTGCTGAAAATATGCTCCCGGGGGCTGTAGCTCTTGCAGGATGGAACCCAACAGCTGTAACTCAGATTTGAAGTGAAGGGGAGGAGAGCTGGTCTTGTGGTGGCAAGCATGAATTGTCCCCTTTGCTAAGCCTACTTCCAGTCCAAAGAGCGGATGGGGCGGTAGGGAGGTACGCTGTTGCACCGCTGGACTGTTTTTCCAGCCTGTGCGGGGGGGGCAGAGGGAGGGGTAAGTGCACCCTCCCCTGTTCTTAAAGTTATTCAAACTGGCCAGTGTTCAAACCTGTTCAGAAGCCCATAAAAGGGCCTCCAAACCGGTTTGTGCACATCCCTAGCAGGAGCTGAAGGAGGGGGTTCGGCAGTGGAACTAGATTCCGGGGGGCTGGAGTAAGGGGGCTGCACAGCTGTCGTACCAGCAACCATCTTGGGATTCGGGATGGCTTTTTAAAGGGTTCCACTGATAGCTAGGCTCTGACTCATCCACAGTCGCAGCTGGAACAGAGCTTAAGCTTCTTCCTGAGAAGACCTCTTGCTTGCTCCCGAGGAAGCCACTTTCCAGTAAATGCTGCTGTGCTGCCAAGTGAGTTCTTGGCAGCCGCTCCTGCAGGTTGGCCCAGACCTGACCGTGGCAGGGATCCTGGGGGCTCAGCAGCTCCCTGCCTGGGGATCTGGAGGAAGTGGGAGACCCCAGGAGGTGGGTGGCTGGGGAGCCTGGGTCCCACTGCTCAGAGGTGTCTTGACGAGGGCTCTGTCAGGGTACTTCTCAGTCTGGATCGCCACAGGGGGTCTTCCTCAGGGGTCCTTTCAGGGTCCCCCTCAAGCCCAGGTTCTCCCTGGCCAGAGACCTGTCAGAGGCTATGTTAGGGTCCTTGCCCGAGGGATCTCCTTGGGCCCTATCAGGGTCCTCCTCCTCCAAGGATTCCTCAGGAGCTGAACCAGGGCAGATCCTGACAATAATGTGTGATCCCACCCTGTACTCCCTGTACATACATACATACATACATATTTTTATTGACTGTCTTTGACCAAAAGAAAAACACACACAAGATAATTGAATAAATAAGCTAAAACTTACATAGTTTACAAAAGAACGACATGATAAAATTAGATAAACATTTAGCAACTAAGAAAATAAATATTCACATAATAATATCGTCTAATTGCCCACATTTTCACTACACATCCTGGTGGCTACATAACAGAACTTAGCTACTGCATAAATCGCCGGATCTTTATCAATCAATAAATTTTTTACAAAAGAGTCATCAGAGTGTTCCATCATACCATTCGTTATTGGCTTGATTAGTCGGTGCCTTGGTTCCTGATAAAATGTACATTTTAACAGTACATGAGCCATATTTTCAAACGCGTCACCACAAGGACACTTCCGTTCTTCATAGGCTAATTTTGCATATCTCCCATATAACAGAGCCGATGGAAAGGCATTGAACCTTTCCATAGTACTGCCTATACTGGCATCCAAAGAACCACACCATTTATTCTGTGAACCTAAGCACCCAGAACTAGTTGCACAGTTCTTAGTGGGGCATATGTCAAAAGGAATGTACAGGTCAGATACAGAAGCCCACTCTCCACTGCATGGCAAGCCACTTTTGAAGGTAACTTTCAAAAGCAGGTAATGATATCACAGGTGAAGCTACTGCTTAGGAACAAACTTCCACCTGCTGTGCCCAAACATTAGGGTGCCCTTAAAAGAACTCTTTGACGGCTGGTTTGATGAGAAGTGTGAACCTGGCCAAATAATTATCAATAGAGCATCGCTGGGATTTGTTCAACGAACAGAAAGGTCTCGAGCCTCATTTTCGCTTTCCCTACAGACTGGAGTACTCGTTCCACTATCTCAGCAAGTCTTAATTGATTGCTCCTGGGGCTTTGGCAACCAAGCGTGTGATGGTGGTCAAGAGTGGAATGCCTTTGAGTGGATCATGAAGCACCATGGTATTGCCAGCTCAGAGTCCTACGGGCCTTACCTGGGCCAGGTGAGTCCAGAGTATCTGTGGTGTGAACATCTTTTTCTGTAACCTGGGTGGGGGCCAGCTTTTTTTCAAGACAGTCTTGAAAGACTTGAAAGTGGCACGGCAGGCGGCATTTTGTTACCTTTCTGGTACGCCATCTGCCACCTGGGGCAACAGCCTCTCCTCACCTCACCTCACCTCATGAAAGGGCCACGGAGGTGCAACCAGTTGCAAAAGGGCAGCTTGTACAAAAAAAGTCGCATCAAAAGAACAGGAGATCTTAACAGGAAACCCCCTGAATTCCAGGAGAATTCTGCTGCAAGACAAGAAAGGAGCAAGAGGGGCTGTTTTGTGGGGAAAGATAGAAAGTAAAAGCAACGCTGAGCATCTGCAGAAAGAGAGATTAAAAATGGCACAACCATGCCAACAAGAAGATTCGCAATATTGGCAGGAAGGGGGAAGCAAACCAATGCCTGGCGCTTTCCCAGATAGTGGGCTTTACCGCAGGATTAAGAGGGATGAAATACTGCAAGTTACAGATACGAGAGAACCTCATTACTCACGGGGGTTCTGTTCCTCGCCTCCTACTGCAAGTAATGGAACCGTGAGTAATGAGGCATTACAGCAGTGGGGAAAGGGGGAGGTTAGGTTCCAGGGTGGAAGGAAAACAGCAAAAAAACCAACAAAATGGCAAAAAACGACAACACCACTTACTGTGGCATGGCGTGGCGTGCTCCTTGGGGGTCTGCATATGTTCAGAAATTCCCCCATATGCCCAGGAGTGCCCCCAAAATGAGTAAATGCCCCGAAAAGCTTCGGAAAATTGTGGGGCGAAGTCTTTTGGGGGGGGAGAAATGACCCACAAAAATGGCCGCTCCTGGGCTCCTTTAGATAAAGTGGTGGCTCCGCGGTCACTTCTTGCCCTCTTGGAATCGCAGATACGTGGGCTTTAACTCTTCCGTATCCACGGATACTGGAAACAGCTGTCTATTAGACACTCCGTGGATAAACGGAACTGCGATTCGCAGTTCAGTGAATAACAAGGTCCAACTGTATTTCAAATTGCCTAAAAAACCGACACACAAAAGTGGATTTTTTTTTAACCTGGACATAAATCGGGCTAAGCTCTAATGTGCAATGAAAAACCCAAATTGTGTATGGAGTGCTCCCCGATAACTCGCAGGGACTTCGACTTAGCTGGATGATGTGTACACACACTTACCCTTCTGTGGTTCATCAAAGTAAAATCGCCATCTGGGAATGTGCCTGAAGGAGAGCTATTTCAGACAAGCCTGGGAACGAGAAGCAGCTCTGGATCAACCCAGTGCCCATCCCTGGTCTAGATTATCCTTTCACATCTCTCCTCTAAGGCATTGCTCAGCTGCTTCCAAGCATACCTTTACAGCCTTTAGGCAGGCCTTAGGAGGCAAATAACTTGGTGCATTTGACAACGGCAAAATTACCAGACCTTATGGCCGACATTTTGAGTATTTATACATTTATATCTCACTCTTCCTCCGAATATCTTATTAAAGATCTCTGAATATTCTGGTCCAGGCACCGCAATTAAATTTCTAGGCACTGTGGCTCCCTGGTGCCTGGGATTTGTCAAGCTCAGCCATAAGGACTAGATGCTTGCTTTTTATAACATGAAAGCTGAGATTCTCAGAAAGTCGGATTCCACAGCACATTATCTGGCTGCTCTGTGCTCCCATGGAATTACAGCAAACACACAGCCTTGACCATTAGTATTTTGCATCCACTACAGCCTGAAAAGGAGGAGGGAGTGCTAAGTGGGAGGCGTGCCCCCCAGGTGGTAATAACTTTCTGACACTGGAACTGACAATCCGCTTTCCCTCTTCCAGAATGGCTACTGCCACTACAATCGCTCCGAGCCAATGGCCGAGCTCTCTGGCTACGTCCATGTGGCCCCTGGGAATGCCACGGCCCTGAAGGCTGCTCTCTACAAGCATGGCCCCGTGGCTGTGAACATCGATGCTTCCCACAAGTCCTTTGCCTTCTATGCCAACGGCATCTACTACGAGCCAAGCTGTGGTGAGTCTGATTTGGCGCATTTGTTAGAGGCCTCTTTGGTGCATGAGAGTTTGGATGTGGCAGCTGGGTAGGCTGGTGCCACCAAGGCCAGCTTCACACATCGCGTCAACCCTGCCAAGCTTCCCACAAACTGCCGCAGCCCCACAGACAGGCATGAGCCCTACTTCTGGCCTCAGTAACTATACGCTGAGATTGGGCATGCCAAATGATCTAGGTATGTCGGGGAAACATACCAGCAGGGATTAGAACCAGTAACCTCCTGCTTGTTAGTCAAGCGTTTCCCCACTGCGCCACTTAAGGTGACTAAAAGGTAGCTACATATCTCCTATTCCAACAAACCAGCAGAAGAGCACAGTGAGTTGAAGACTCTCCCACCTTTTCTCCTAGGAAACAACACCATGGACCTAGACCATGCTGTCCTGGCTGTAGGATATGGGACCCTCCAGGGAAACGGCTACTGGCTCATCAAGAACTCCTGGTCCACCTACTGGGGCAATGATGGCTATGTCCTCATGTCCATGGAGGAGAATGACTGTGGGGTGACCACTGCTGCCACTTATCCAGTTCTAGCCTAATGGCGAAAGGTGTCACGAAGGAATTGGCCAGTCAACACAAAACCTACTTTCTAGCTGAGCTGCATTTTCCTGGACTGCTCCTTTAGAATCTGGTTAATTTGAATCTGGGGATGTGAGGAATGGCACAACCATTTCTGCTGAAACGCCTTTGCTCTGGGCTGGTCTCAAAGCCAAGTCTCTCAAGCGAGTTACTGAATGTGCATCTTGTAATTTAGGGCTTCAGTCTTGTAACTCTTTTGTTTTCATTGTGTAACTTGATTCAAGCTGCTGTGTAGTAGCACATCAAATATGTTGCCATGCTTCATTTCTCCCTAGAGCAGTTGGAAGCTGGGAGAAGGGAAACGATCAAGAACACACAAAGCTCAAGTTTTTGTGATTGGAATAAATTATGCACTGCAAACAAATGTATGGGCTGAGGTTATTTGCATTGCTGATGACTGCCATGTAATACTGTGGCCTGGTCCACACAATCACTCAAATTTAGGTTTAATGTAGGTGACTGACATTAGTGTGAGTGTGTGAACCAGTGGTGTCAGTAACCCACATTAAACCTAGATTCAGAGTGAAATAAAATACCTTATTTCTCTCTTTGCAAAGGATTAGACTGTAAAAGTGATGATTAAGCATCCCTCCCCCTGCCCTCCAAATTATGGTTTTGTGGTCTTCTCTTCTACATTTGCATCAAAATAAGATTTTGCAAAATGGATTATGGAGTATTGTTTAAAAAGCTGCCTTTCTCCTCTGCCCTTGCTTAGCCACTGAAAAACTGGGGTTTCTTCATGTATGGTTTGAAATAAGACTGGTGGTAGGCATGTATTTGTTTAGATAGCTGGCAGCTGGATAGCTTTCCTTCTTGGAAAACAATTCCCCATGAACAATTTTGAAAAGAGTTTTAAACACACCAGAGTTTTTAAAGGGTTTTAAAACACCAGAACACTTTTGCTAAAGAAAGGTTAGGACTTGTTGGTGAACAGCACTGGTTCCTGCCTCCCACCACTTAAGTCATATGCAATATTCTCTAAGCTGTTTGATGGGCTACTGCCTACAGGACTGTGTTTTCCTTGTCACAGCATCATTCTGTGAAGCAGTAAAGCCAGCGCCGTGTTGTGGCATGTGGGGGGAAAATGAGTGACCTGTCCCCAGGTGTACTATAAACTGAGAGCTCCCATTGTGGTGCAGCTTCTGAGCATATCTAAAGTGCAATCTCCAAGTCCAGAGATGCAGCTGCAAACAGGGAGACTCCTGGAAATCAGGTAGAATAAGCGCGGCTGATAACACAGGTGTCTGTACTTTAAGATGAGGGAGAGGGGAGGGGGGCAGCCGAGGAGCCAAGGAGAAGGGAGAGGCGTAAGCAGAGGAAGGAGCAAGTTAAAAAGGAGACTTATCTGAGGAACGAAGCAAGGCTGAGTATCCTTTCCTGGAGCGTTAGCAGGACGAAAAGAACTGGGTGGGGTTACCATCCGGGCACTTTTATAGCTTTAGAATTAGCATACGTCCTGCCCTGGAGCGAGCATGGGATGATAACCCAGGGAGTTGTCCTCACACGGCAGCCGAGAATAAGCGCGGCTGATAACACAGGTGTCTGTACATGCATATGTGCTTTCTGTGTGAATGACTTTATTTTAAACATGCATGTTGAACTGGCCCCCTCAAATGGAGGGTACAGAATGTACAAGTTGCTGTATATGTGTTGAATATAATGTGAATCATCCAGCTACCATTCAGATAAAGAACATGTGTGTGAATAACCTTAGAAGCACTTGGTACATATCAGGTCCTTCCAATTTTACTCGTCTCCTGGGCGTTTTCCAAATTACACGCTGCAACCGTTTTGCAACATGTCCTCGAAGTGCCCTTCCGTATTGCCCGTGTTTTGACATGATCACTGTGCTGTCAGCAGGGTGCTATTCATATTTCCAATGGCTTGTTTCAGATTTTATTGATGCGTTGTAGCCCTATAGCATATGTGCATTGCAGGAAAGTAGCTGTATTTTTTCGTTGTAGGAGGCTTGCGGTGTGGTGTGGAGTGGACAGTTCAAATCACAATGCAAAGATTTGTTGATTTTTACAGCCCCTTTCGGTCTTGTTCATGAAATAATCTTTCCATGAAATAAAATATTTTTATTTTTCCACTCAGGTTCTTGTGCAAAGGTGCAACCCTATTTTCATTTGCTTTTGGCTTTTGTTTTCGATTGCATTTGCTTTTGTTTTTCATCAGACTTATTTTTCAGACACATTCATGTTTCCTCTGTTTTTTTGCTCGCTGTAGATTGGCTGGCTTATTGAGCAGATCAAGGATCTGTTGACATGTCAAGCCACAATTTTGAGCTTTGTGCAAAGGCAGAGATTTTTTAAAAAACGAGTTTGTCGCAGCAGCGGTTCCCTGCCCCCTCCGCAACCCCCATTGGCGAAATAGAGGAGGAGGAGCAGGCTGTGAATGCAATTCACATGGAATATGAATTTTTTTTTTTTAGATTGTGAGCCCTTTGGGGACAGGGATCCATCTTATTTAATTTAATTTTAGATCCCGCTTAGCTTGTTTTAGGAAGGCCCCACTCTGAATGCCTGTGCACACACAGTGCCTTGATACTGCCACCCAGAACAAAATTCATTCCACACAGAAATGAAAAAAGTTAGAGGGACCAATGGTAGATGTGCGCAAAATTGGTGTCAAAGTGGACAACTTTACAGGGCTGCAAGTGTCCCTAGAATCCAGTGCTGTTTGTTTCACATTCACAGCTGACTGCTATGAGAATGCAAATCTACTGCAAAGTATTAATGGCATATTCTCTTAGCAGCTCATTTGTAGGATGCTGTGAACAGTGCCACAGTGCATCAGGCAGAAAGCCACTAGGTGTGTATCTGTAGGAGTGATTGTAGATCTGTTGAATTACATTTACTACAATAAGTGGCATCTTGGGGGAGCAATGTTCCTTGCAGAGATGCATCAGACAGAAAGTAATCAGGGGCATCTCTAGCAAATGATTGCGGAAGAGGCACCTGTTTACAAGTCCCCTCCCCAGCCCAATGTTGAGTTGCAAGACCAAGGAAAAGTGTGGGAGCATGGAACCTCATTTGCAAAGCCAGCATAATATACAAGCATGTGTAATGTCTTTGCTAGGGATGATCAGATTACTTTATTACTGTCATTAACAATGACATAGTGCCGGAGTTAAGGTTACCACTTTCACTTACAATTTCCGCTGTCATCTTAAACTGAAGGTTTTTGATTGAATGTGAATGTTTTATTATTTGTGCACAATATAAAGTAATGGGGTGGTTTATGCTTCTTGAATTTCTACTAATCATTGTCCAACACTCCTTAGAATCTTAATGCTTAAATAACAGCAAATTATTTATTATTGGTATTAGACTTCCAGCCTAATACACATGGCACAAAGAGGCAGGGAAAGTGAAAGAAAAAAACAAGCAAATTTAGGCTTGGAAAATGTTGCTGGGTTTTGTTTTGTGTTTTTTTAAAAGACCAGATACAGGGAAGAATCCTGCTGGCCAGGTTCATTAATAGTGTGTGAGAAGGGATGAGATGAAGAAGCCTAATGGAAGTTGGTCCTTAGATTCACAGAGAGGGCTGAACTGTCTTTCCTTTCCCATCTGATAGTTGCCAAGTGGGTGAGCTATTAATAGAGAGCCCATTCTAGCAGGAAGGAAACCAATGGGAATATTTCTCTCTACAGTTATTATCTCAAGCAATTCAACTAGATGCTTAATTAGCAGTTTCTATTTTTCACCTTCACCTTTTCACCTTCGCAGTTTTAACTATATTTCAAATATCCTGCCAATTCAACTGTAATCATTTCCCAACTTTTAATGTCCAGTCCTGTATTGTTGGTTCTTTTAAACCTTTCCAATGGGACACATATGTCAATCTTGCTGTAGTTAAGTGTTTTAAATATGGAATTTGTATGGAGTTCACCAGCATAATTTAATAAGTATAACTAATCAGACATCTGAAACATTTTGCTTAATTTTTTATTTATCTCAGATTTATCTCTCTTTTTTGTGTGCCTGATGCTCCAGTGGTAGATAAAGTCTGCTTTCTTATTATTACAGTACCAACCTGTTCTCATTTTATATATATCTATTTGATTTTTCCATGGAATCAGATACTGCTGAAAAATCATTTTCAAAGTTAACCCCCCACACCACTCACTTAAATGTGTCATCCCCTTCCCATTCAGAAATACTTTGCTTCTTGTGATAAGTGAGTTAAATGTGATGTCTTAATAATATGGCTATTAATAGTGAGTTTGTCTTTGAATCAGTGTGAAATCCTTAGTATTAAGGCCCACTGGGAGTTTCTTGCTCTCTTTCTCTCATTTTAACTGTCTTTCTGAAATTCTAGAATATATTCCAAGCAGTGACACAGTTTCCTCTGTATATCCTTTAATTATTTTCAGAGTATCTGGGAAAAGTCAAATTCTCCATTTATTTTTAAAACTTATGTAATAGTGATGCTACAATGCATAGTAGAAAATTAGACAGGCACTTCTGTTTAGTTTTCCAGGTACACCTCCATGTAGTATTTGGGTATTTCATGAGCCCCAGCATACTGACATTTGTAGTTTTCCAGCATTTTTTGGTCTGGCTACATCCACTGCTAAATAGTTTTTGAAATATTAATAGATTGATGAGCTTGACTTGCATTTTTCAGCTGATATTATGGTAAAGTTATCTGAAAGATGGGTGTCAGATGTTTGGACAGGGGGCGCAATTTCAGTGCTTGCCCTAGACGCTATTTTCCCTAGATACGCCTCTGCCCTCTCTTCCCCGCGACTATGAAAGACACAGAGTCCAGGTTCTCCTTTGCATCGGGTCACCCGCCCTATCATGCCGTCCACAGCCAGCCCCATCCGCAGCGCCGATGCCTGCTGCAGTCACACGGATTCCACGCACACCCATGCTATCCCCCGCCGCCTCTCAGTGGGCTCTTCCGCTCCAACATCACGTGACCCAGCAACAAGCAAAGCTTCTTCTACCTCCCAGAGGAACTACATATCCCAGAAAGCTCGGCTGCCAGGCGTGAAGAAAACCGCAGCGCAGGTTGGGATACGTAGTCCACACTGCCTGCCACAGCTTTCGATCTAAGGACCCACCTCGGCTCCTACTGAACGGAGGGATAGACTTCCCCACGCCTCAGCCAAAAAACCAAAACAAAACAAAAAAAGCGGGGCAAGAAAAGGTAAACCAGAAGAGAAGAAAATTTAATTTCCAGAGGTGGTCATAACTGGGCATCCGCGCTTGCAACACCTAGGAATGCGGTTGCTATAGAAACCGTTGGCAGAGGTTCTTCCGTTTCCGCCGGCGGCAGCAGGCAACTGTTGCCTCGGCAACGGGGCTGCTGTGCCATCGGAGGGCCGTGGAAGATGGCCTCGGGGGTCGCTCCCATCGCCGACGGGGAGTTCACGGCGACCATTTACGGGCTGATCAGGGCCGGGCGGTTCGCGGAGGCGGTGGGCATCCTGAGCAGCGAGTTGCAGAAGAGCGGCCGCTCGCGGGCCGGGCTCTCCCTGCTGGGCTACTGCTACTACCAGCTGCAGGACTTCGTGGCGGCGGCCGAGTGCTACGAGCAGCTGAGCGCGCTGCACCCGGAGCTCCACGAGTACCGGCTCTACCACGCGCAGGCGCTCTACAAGGCCGGGCTGTACGCCGAGGCGCTGCGCGCCACCGTCCCGCTGCTCGACGCCCCGACCTTCCAGAGCCGAGCCCTGCGCCTGCAGGCGGCGGCCCACTATGCCCAGGGCGACCTTTCCAATGCCAAGGCCCTGGTGGAGCTGCAGCTGGCCGCCGCGGCGGAAGCCGGCCCCGGGAGTGCGGAAGACCCTTCGGAGCTGCCGGATGCCGAGGTGAACATGGGCTGCCTGCTCTACCGCGAGGGGCAGCACGAGGAGGCCTGCAGCAAGTTCGCCTCCGCCATGCAGGTGCTGGGCTACTGCCCCGAGCTGTCCTACAACATGGCCCTGTGCTGCTACGCCGCCAAGCAGTATGCCCCTGCTCTGAAGCACATCACAGATATCATCGAGCGCGGCATGCAGCAGCACCCAGAGCTGAGCGTGGGCACCAACACCGAGGGCCTGGACGTCCGCAGCGTGGGCAACACCTTGCTCCTGCAACGCACAGCCCTAGTGGAAGCCTTCAACCTCAAGGCTGCGATCGAGTACCAGCTGTGCAACCTGCAGGCCGCCCAAGAGGCACTCACTGACATGCCGCCGCGGGCGGAGGAAGAGCTGGACCCGGTCACCTTGCACAACCAAGCGCTGATGAACATGGACCGGCGGCCCACTGAAGGCTTCGAGAAGCTGCAATTCCTTCTGCAACAGAATCCGTGCCCACCGGAGACATTTGGGAACCTGCTGCTTCTCTACGGCAAGTACCAGTATTATGATCTGGCTGCAGATGTGCTGGCTGAGAATGCTCACCTGACCTATAAGCTGCTCACTCCTTATCTGTACAACTTCTTGGATGCCATGATCACCTGCCAAACTGCCCCTGAAGAGGCCTTTCATAAACTTGATGAGTTGGCGGGGAATCTGACTGAGCAACTCCGGAAACTCACCAAGGAAGTGCAGGAGTCCAGGAAAAATCGAGACGACGAGGCTTTAAGGAAGGCAGTTAATGAGTATGATGAGACACTGGAGAAATATGTCCCTGTCTTCATGGCCCAGGCCAAGATTTATTGGGACATGGAGAACTACCCCATGCTGGAGAAGATGTTCCACAAGTCAGTGGACTTCTGCAAGGACCATGAAGTGTGGAAGCTGAATGTGGCTCACGTGCTGTTCATGCAAGAGAACAAATACAAAGAAGCCATTGGTTTCTATGAGCCGATTGTGAAGAAGCACCATGATAACATCCTGCAGGTCAGTGCCATTGTGTTGGCCAACCTGTGTGTCTCCTACATCATGACTAGCCAAAACGAAGAGGCAGAGGAGCTGATGAGGAAGATTGAGAAGGAAGAAGAGCAGCTCTCTTACCATGAGCCTGACAAAAAGATCTATCACCTCTGCATTGTCAATTTGGTTATTGGGACTCTCTACTGTGCCAAAGGGAACTTTGACTTTGGCATCTCAAGAGTGATTAAGAGTTTGGAGCCTTATAACAAAAAGCTGGGTACAGACACTTGGTATTATGCCAAGAGATGTTTCCTGTCATTGCTAGAAAATATGTGCAAGCATGTGATTGTGGTACGTGACAGTGTCATTCAAGAATGTGTCCAGTTCCTTGAGCATTGTGAAGTGTATGGCCGAAACATCCCAGTTGTTATTGAGCAACCACTTGAGGAAGAGAAGATGCATAGTGGGAAGAACACAGTTACCTGTGAAGCCCGGCAGTTGAGGGCACTGATGTATGAAGTTATTGGGTGGAATAAGTAATGGTGGTTGCATTCCCCAACCAAATGGTAGGGGGGTCAGATGAATGAGTCACCTTGACTAATCAAACCATTTTATATTGGTTAATATTTTGTATTTGTTATAAAAACTTATTTTGTTGTATTGTTTGATATGAAAGTTGGCTTTTAGTAACAAATACAAGACTGATGGCACTATTAAGTAACAGAAGATGTTAGGTATAAATATGCTTCATTGTTAGACAACTGGTCTTTAGCAGGAAAGTTTGAACTAGCTTAGAGTATTTTATTATTAAGTGTTTAAAATAACTTGCTTTACACTTTAACTGAGTGCTGCCCTTGGTAATGTTGGGTAAAACTTGTCATTCTCTTTTAGAATTTTTCTTTTTGGAAATTACTTTTTAAATTTTTTTGGTAATTCATATATATTTTCAAAATAAATTCCTACATTGTTTTCCTTTAGATTTCCTAAAGAAAGTAGAAAACAGTGCTGCCTAACTGTTAACTTCTTATGACTTTGGAATGAACAAGCCAGGAGTCTTGCGCCCCACTCTAGGAACGTCAGCTTGGACATAAATCCACAAGTTAGTGAGGAAGAAAGTTAAAATGATCCTAGCTGTCCTTACTTGGAAGTCAGGAATTGAAGAAGGAATACAGGTTGAGTATCCTTAATCTGTACAGTTATTGCAATACAGAGGAATAAGCAGTTTCTAGTCAGAGAGATTATTCACACAATCAAAAACTGTGTTCTATCCAGGTTTGGGAGCTGTGTGTGCTCCCAATTTTGGGTTGTATGGAAGGAAGATAGGAGGAAAAGCTTCCGAGGTTCTCCTCCTACCTTGCTTCCACTGAATCATAGGAAGCTGCCATATGGAGTCAGATCATTGGTCCATCTAGGTCATGATTGTCCACACAGACTGGTAGCGGATTCTCCAAGGTTGCAGGCAAGAATCTCCTTCAGCCCTATCTTGGAGATGCCAGGGAAGGAGCTTGGAGGCTTCTGCATGCAAGCATGCAGATGCGCTTCCCAGAGCAGCTGTATCCCCTAAGCAGTGTCTTACAGTATTCACATGTAGTCTCCCATTCATATGCAACCAGGATGGACCCTGCTTAGGAAAGGGGACAAGTCATCCTCCTACCTTGCTTCCACACAATCACTTCTACCCAGGTTTTCCTCCTACCTTGCTTCCACACCTGGGTAGAACATGGTTTTTGATTGTGTGTGAATGATCTCACAATCTCTTAGGTAACAGCAGTGGTGTGTTACTCATGACTGAAGCCATGGCCATGCCTCTGTAGAGATGTGCAGGGTTAGAGAGGGAAGGCTCCATGCATCCAGCAAAATGGGGGCTAGATACCCCTGGTCACCCAGTGAGCTACGTAAGAACAGCTCTGCTGGATCAGGCCCAAGGCCCATCTAGTCCAGCATCCTGTTTCCCACAGTTGCCCGCAGGCAAGAGGTGAGGGCATGCCCTCTCTTGCTGTTGCTGAGTGGGGATTTGAACTCTGATCTTCTCAGTCCTAATTTTACACTGACCATTATACTACACTGCTCATCTAGCAGAGGAAGAATTCCGGGACAAGGGATGGCCCAAGGGGCACAATAGAAGGGTTGATTAGTACCTCTTTAATTAGACAATGAGGTCATTCACACAATCAAAAACAGTGTTCTAATTGGGTTTGGGAGCTGTGTGTGCTCCCAATTTTCAGTGTGGAAGCAATATAGGAAATCCTGGGTAGACGTGATTGTGTGGAAGCAAGGTAGGAAGCGTATCCAGGTTTTCCTCCTACCTGCTTCCATACAATCACATCTACCCAGATTTTCCTCCTACCTTGCTTCCGCAACCAAAAATTGGGAGCGCACACAGCTCCCAAACCCGGGTAGAACACAGCTTTTGATTGTGTGCATGACCTCAAGAACTCTTATAGGAGGAAAGCTGAAGGGACAGAACTGGCTGCCAGCTTTGCTCCCTCCCCACACTTCCTGCCTCACCCACCCCCCCACTCCATTAATCCTTGCCAAAACAAAACAAGTCCAACCCCCTTTTGCAAAAGCCCCAAGTAAAGAATGGACATTTTAGGCACCCAAACATTTTTCAATTGAATAATTGTATTTACTTTGAGCACCGGAACAGAATGGCTTTTCAGAGGATTTGCAGAATGTGGACAGTTCTGTTCAGCCTACATTATTTATAGATTCAGAGAAATTGCTTAGAAGAGGCAACATGGAGCTTGAGAGAATTTAAAACAGGATTTTTCACATCTTAAAAAATAAGAGGTAAACAGAGTTTTCAACGGTAGCTCCAATTTAACCACTAAAAATCTGCAATCAGATTTAACAATGGTGATAAACTCTCAGAGGGGTCAACTATTCAGATTTCCTTCGAGAAAGCGGGATTCAGTGCTGGGGCTACCCAGGTCCTTTCAGAAAGCAAGGCTGGTAAGCAGAGGCAACCACAGTGAGTGGGAGTGAGTGGACAGACCCATCACAGTGAGCAATACCTGGACTTGGGGAGCAGGACACCACTCAGAGATACTGGGCTCCAAACCGATCCCTGCCAATGGCTGCTGCCAGCAAGCTTATCCTCCCACCCCATCCCTCACTCCAAGGTGATGCCAACAGAGGCCAGGGCTTCTGTTGCCCACTGAGGGTAGCTGCCTGTGTTGCCATACATCATCTTCATGAAATCTTGGACAAACTGTGGGAATCTCTGCTCAATGATGCTTTCCCGGATCAAACGCATCAGTTTCAGCTGGAAGAAAAGTGGAAAGACTTTTTAAAAAAAGAATACCTTTGTGGTCAAAACAGGCACAACCACAAGCAGCGGGAGAAACTAAAGAAAAATAAAACAGCCTTAGATCAAAAACCTTACACTTGCAGAGTTGCTTCCAATCCAGTTATGGAAGCAAAAGGTTAATATTACAATGTTATGTCAGCCTCTTTAACTTCACATAACCTCAAGGAAGGTTAATGAAGGAAGTTCTTGAGCTCCTATTTGGAGACATTGGGCAGAGAGCTGCTTAAAGCAAAGTGTCAGAGGTAGGTTCCCAACCCTGAGAAACCCTAATTCTGTAATGAGAGAGGACCATATTATAGCTATTATGCAGAATTATGCAAAGTGATCAAATTTTATTTAAAAAAATTCTGTTTCCCAGAGTGTTAAAAATAATTAGAAAAAAACAGGGCCAGGACTGTATAGGCAGAAGACAAGGGGGGAGAAGAAAATGGAGACTGGAGGGGAGAAAACACCACAGTCACACCTGGGAACTGTGCCCACAATGGCAAAACTGTAGGGGAGGGGGACCCAACCATCCTGCTTTCTCATTCCTGTATCATGGTTGGAATGCAACAGAGTGTTCCCACACCTGTAGAGCAATGGTCTTTCTTCCACGCTCCAAGTAACAGAAAAGCAAATAATAAGCCCTGAAGTCACAGAAGGTGCAGAAGTTGGACCAACCTGGTAAGCAATATTATGGACAGTAATGTGGTGCATGGCGGCCGTGTCATTGCGGAAAAGAGCATTCAAGAATGCTCGGGAATACCTGCCAAGAGACAAAACAAGGAACAAGAGCATCCCCTTGTGACCCAAGACAGAGAACTAGTGCGTTTTCCCTCCTCAGCCAAGCAAAAGGTCCAGAAGTAGTCCAGGGACCAAACATCAGATCAGCTGCCACAGGCAAAGAGCTACTTCCTTCAGGCCCAAACTCTGCATTAGTTCACATGGCTACAGACATGGATGTGAAGTGGTTGCCCTCCAGTCAAATAGTCCATCGTCACTTTGCCTTTCACTAGGCTGGTTCACACGACCATGCTGACTCCCCTATTAACTGAGCAAAGAGGCACCGATTTATAATGGCAATTCTCTTTTATTTAGCAAGGGGAGAGCAACTGGCCTTCTCCATTCCCAGCACAGCATCCCTCCAGCTGTTCCTGGTGTCTATCTTATTTTTCTTTTCTAGACTGTGAGCCCTTTGGGAACAGGGAGACATTTTAATTAATTAATTAACTAATCAATCAATAATAATGTAAACCGCTTTGGGAACTTTGGTTGAAAAGTAGTATATAAATATTTGCCATATCCGTATTCAAATCTGGGTAGGAAGTAGGCTATCCAGATTTGCATGATCATCAAAACTCGCACATTTCCCCTCCAACCCAGGTTGCCCCTGGCAGGGCTACCAGCTCTTGTACCCAGCTTTTAACTGAAGGTGGAGTGCCCTACTACCCTGATCCTTAAATCGTGAGAACCCTTGCACCTCTTCTGCCCAGCCCCTGGTACCCAGAACACCCTCTCCCACCCAGAAACCAGAGATACATACAGCTAGCTGCACTAGCCTGCAAAGCACACACTATGATGCCGAAGCTGTTGCAGCTTTGGCAGGGCTGTGTCCATCTCCTGTCCCTTTGTAGCCAATGGGAAGGCAGTCACTGACATAATGTAGCTTTTCCAACCTGCTGGCAGTACAAAGAATGCTGGGTAGGTATAGGCACCCTTGGAGGACTTTCCACACAGGACTTGGCTCAGAGCTGCCAAGTTCAGCAACGGAGCTCTTGCCAACCATGCTCATGTGTTTGCAGGGTCAAGCTGAGGTGAAGTACATGCACTGCATATAGGGTAGGGATGTGCATGAAAGTTGCACGAATTAATTTGAATTCAAATCAAATTTGAATTGATTTGAATTGGAACCACAGAATAGAGTGGAGAATCATTCAAATCAATTCAAATTCACCCAACCTCGAATCTAATTTGGGTGAATTTGAATTGATTTGAACAAATCTCCACTCTATTCAATGGTTCCAAATCTAATCAATTCAAATTGGATGCTAATTCAAACTGATTCATGCAAATGTCATGCACATCCCTAATACAGGGCAACTTCTTGGCTGGGCTCCTAACCACCTCAAAACGGCTGTAGGAACAAGCCTACTGACTTGGAGGGGAATGAGATGATCTGCAAGTAAACAACTCCCACTTCACCAAGCACACCGACCTCTGGCACGTGGGGCAGTCACAATCCTCATCAATGGGGCGGAAGTCCTTGGCATACTGCTTGTTCTTCAGCTGCACAGAGCCCCAGGGGACTAAAGCTGAACCAAAGCGCTGAAAGTGAAAAGAGCCAAGAACTAAGCAGATTCAGAGAAGCCTTGCTTTCCCTGTTTCAAACCAGTTTATATTCACAAATACCTCTAAAAAAAACCTTCTACTGTTTGAAAATGGGCCATAGGAAGCTGCCTTATACTTCCTAGAGTCAGACTATTGGTACATCTAGCTCAGTATTGTCTACACAGACTGACAGCGGCTTCTCCAAGGCTACAGGCAGGAGTCTCTCTCAGCCCTATCTGGAGATGCTGTCCGGGAGGGAACTTGGAACCTTCTGCATGCAGATGCTCTTCCTAGAATGGACTCATTCCCTAAGGGGAATATCTTACTATCCTCACATGTGGTCTCCCATTCAAATGCAAACCAGGGTGGACCCTGCTTAGCAAAGGGGACAATTCATGCTTGTTACTACAAGGCCAGCCCTCCTCCCCAATGGCCCTTCCTCCCAATCCCTGCCCCCAGTTAGGGCATCTACTTACTGCGGTCCTTGTGGGGAAGACGCAGTCAAACATGTCACAGCCTAGGGCCACACACACGACCAAGTCCGTAGCATAACTTTGTGGGGGGAAAGAGAAGAGAAATGCTGATGCAGTTTGTCCAGCCACTGCCCCTGGCCACAGCCCTGCCGAGCCTAGACTCCTAGGCCCATTTTGGACAGGAACAAGAACAGTGCTTTGGTAACCATGTGTGCTGAAATCCCCACACACAGCACCCTGAAGAGGGCCCCCACCTTTTTTTGGAGGGCAACTGGAATATGGGGGTAGCCATAGCAGTTTGAAGATACTACTGGTCAGCCAGGCTGCCAGCAGCAATCCAGTCTGCCATGCCCCTGTTGGGTCCCTAGCAGAAAGAGATGCCCTCGTGCCAGGTTGCCTGGCCTGTAGTGCAGCACTTACTCCTACCCTACTCCCATCAGATAGCGAGGCTTGTCCCTGGGGAGATGATTTGTGCTGAGGGCCACCATTCTCCAGAAGTGATCTTTGGCTTCGCCACCACTCAGGCCCCCAATGGCAAAGCCTGGCACGTCCCGTTTAGTCATTTCTGGCAGGGGGAGAAAGGGGAGGGATGGCCATTAGAGCTGTGCACTCCTTTCTTCAGGGACCATTGCCTCAAGAAAACTCAGGCAAGAACACTGCCTGTGGAGCTCCCAGGAGGAGAGGCTTTGCTGTGCTGTCGCTGAGAACATGGGAGGTATTTTTGAATTACCCTTAGAAAAACAAGACTCCAATTAACTCTCTATTTCCTCTGTTCCCACAATTTGCGACAAAAAGGGTTTGCAAACATTATTGGAACTAATACACATGGAAGCGCATACGTAGACCATCTCTACTTGTGGCTCATGGGATGCTACAGAAAAGATAACCAGTTGTCTCTGGGAGAAGCCACCTGCAATGCGCCTGGCGCTTTTTAAAGGGTTGTATAAACAAAAGTGAACACTCATTGTTAGGAGGAATCTTTTGTAAAAGGTAATCTTTTATATTTTCCCTCTCGTTCCCTACTATAACACCACAGTATAATCAAGACAACCTCCACAAATAAGCAATTATGCCATTAATTCATAGGCCTACTGGATAAAATTGGACTGCACTTCATCTAACGTTTTAGCTGATCAACCTAGCATTTAAAGCTTATAGTCCTGGTTGTATGTTGCCTGCATAGGGCACAATCTGGGAACAAAACTTTGCAAAAAGTCTTGGCAAGCCAGTAGCCAGAAACTGTTTCAAAAGCTTCAGGATCAGATTCTTCCTCAGCCACAGATGAGAAATAAGAGCAACAGAAGGTATTTTCCTGAGGGCATCCCACAGCCCAATTCCTTTTGTTCCTGTCCCTATACATCAAGCAGCCAAAAGGTATCCAGCTGGAGCTTGGCAACAAAGAAAATACACAGAAGTGAGCTTACCTTCCAGACACTTGATTCGGAGGGCAGGATCCAGGCCACCCTGGATAATGGCAAATAGATTCTGCTCACCAGGCTTGGTGTGGGCTGCAATACATCTGTCCAGCCAGCGAACAGATCTACAACATACAGATCCCTGCTCAATTAGGAAAAGGCAGCATTTTACATACTACACCACAGTCAGATGAAATCAAATAGCAACTTGGGGTGTAGGTGTATGAAATTTCCAGTTCTGTATAGCTAATCGAAACCAAACACAGTGTGACACAATATGCAAAGCAAACCTGAACATGGCTTCTTCCACACGTGGGCCACTGGTTGTGCTGCTGACCACATCATCTAATTGCATCATGATGTCAGAGCCTGAGGAAGAAAAATGCAATACGCATTGGCAGAAGCAGTGGGGACAGGGAAATGGCTGAAGAGGACACAAGTACAGTAGGCTTTAACGTTATTTATTTTAAATGGTGTTATATTCCCATCATTTGCTCCCTCCCAATACAACTCCACAACAAATTAAGCTATAATACAAATGACTTCTTAGTCACAGAATACAGGTTTTCAGATCACTGAATGCTTTATTAGCACTCTTCATTAATGATACACTATTAACTCAGAAGAGTCACTGGCAGAGTAATCATCTCACAACTTTTGGGACAGCCTCATATTAAAATTCTTAAAATTCATATCAAGCATTTCTAAGGTGGTAGAGAAACAGATGTGCAAGAGAGGAATGTCACACACTGCTACAATGCCAAAGGAAGCATCAGTTGGTATTGTACAATTAGAAGCTGATATTAAACAACACAGAATAATTACCAAGCGCATGTTGTATTTCAATGGATTTCTCTGGGGTCAATAGGATCTCCTTGCCATCATAAGGGGATGAGAAGCACACACCCTCCTCCGTCACCTTGGAGAGTTCCACCAGAGAGACCATCTGGAACCCACCACTGTCCTACAAAGAGAGACAGATACTATGAAAAGAGTTGAAAATCACAATAATAATTATCTGCTATAGTCTGCAGCGGGAGAACCAAAGTTCATAGGATGAAGCACAAGAATCAGAGAAGGGTTGAGAAGAGGAACAGAAAGGGATACATTTTTTAAAAAGTTCAATATATATTTATTTGGTTCTTGGCACTGCTGTGCTTGCACTAAGAAGCACATCCAAGTGGAGACACCTGAATTGTATAGGAAAGGAACCTAACTCACTGATTTATTCTGAGGGTAAATAAGAAATGAGATTGAATACCATGGGAAGACTGACTGTTAATTTACTAGGCATTTACAGCAAAACAGATGTTCACTTTCAAAGGTTTTTACAACTGAAGGAGCAGGAAGGGAAGAAATGCTCTCTTTTTGCCTTCTTAACTTATTGATTTCACTACTAAGCATTATTTGTTGCTATTTCAGATTTTCATCAGGGAGCGAAGCTTCTCTCTTTCTCTCTGCCACAAATTCTGTGACTTCAGGCAAACTGGCGAATTGTTCTCAATTGTTGAATGGAAATGTCTCCTAAGTAAGTCAGTCATGTATTACTGTCTCTGATCAGATCCAATATAGTGATACACTAGATGTGACACAACAGTAAGAAGCACAAACCATATATACAGCAGTACAATATGCAATAACTATACAACAAAAAGCTCCCTAACCTAACCTTAAAAATAATGATAATCAATCAAAACAAGCTGTGCACAGAGAACAATTAAATCCAGTAATTTATCGTTACTCAATTCACCAGATTATATACTGGAGGAGTCCTTTATTAGCTCATGATACACTCTGCTAAGCCACAGTGCAAAATTTGTCTCTGAACAGGTTATCAGCGATTGCTTATCTGATAATAAAAAAGACACATATAATTCTTCTGAACAACCTGGCAACTGTGAAAGAAGTGGATTAATTAGCTTACTGTGAAGTTGGTTGTAGAAGTTACAGTATAACAACACATGTCCTACTGTCTCTACCCTTCCTGCACCTCTCTCCTTCTCAGCCTTTTGGCTAAGATCAAGTGTAAGGTAAAGTGTGCTGTCGAGCTGGTTTTGACTCCTGGCAAC
Organism: Hemicordylus capensis; assembly: GCF_027244095.1. NCBI lineage: Eukaryota > Metazoa > Chordata > Lepidosauria > Squamata > Cordylidae > Hemicordylus > Hemicordylus capensis. The sequence goes on from NC_069663.1 coordinate 13,500,116, forward strand.
CACAGACCCCTGTGGTTGTCTTTGGTAGAATACAGGAGGGGTTTACCATTGCCTTCTCCTCCAGTATGCATCTTCCTATATCGCTGCTGCCCAATATAGGTGTTTCCCATAGTCTGGGAAACATACCAGCGAGGATTTGAACCAGCAACCTCTGACTTGATAATCAAGCCATTTTCCCACTGTGCCATTAGGTGGCCTAAGATCAAGTGCAGTCTCAAAGAAAGAAAGAAAGAAAGAAAGAAAGAAAGAAAGAAAGAAAGAAAGAAAGTTAGTTCAGTTCTCACCGTAAAGCAATTACAAGTCAACAAACCATGCTGTTGAGGTGTCCTTATGTGTCACTCACTACAACTGTACCAAATTTTGTACAAATTAGTAAGGCAGCTCACAAGTTAGCCCACTTAATGCTCAAACATTCATGTGCCCATCATTTGAATTGGGCTGGATGAGATCATCACAAACTATGCCACTAAGGTGCCCCATGTGTTTCATGTGCCCATCATTTGAATTGGGCTGGATGAGATCATCACAAACTAAGCCACTAAGGTGCCTCATGTGTCCCTACAACAGTACCAGATTTGGTTCAAATCGGTCCAGGCATTACGAAGTTGCCAGGGGACACACGGACATGGACACACAGTAAGGTGGGTGATCTCATAAGCTTACTTAAGGAAAGTAGGCTAAAGAACAACAACCAGGAAACAAGGCACTGTTCACCCTCCCTACTCCACACAGTTGCTCCCTCCCCCAGATCTTAAAAAGGCAGAGAGAGGAAAAAAGTCCCCTTATGCCACAGAAGAGTGTGATTAGGAGACATCCCCATTCCCCTTGCTGCCGAGTGGCTGTTAGCTCAAGTGCAACAGTGCAAAGGACCAAACAAATGTGGGCAGAATTCCAAAAAGGTTTTATCTCCATCTGCTCCCCATGACTGCTTCATGAGCCACTATTTCTTATTTGTGCCAATAGCAAAGGCTCAATCATAGGAAAAAAACCTTGATTTTTTTCCAGAGTTAGCTGACTTCATGGCCATCCACACTCACCGTGAGCAGGTTCCGTGACCAGTTCATAAAGCCATGGAGCCCATTGGCTTTTTTAATCAGCTCTGGTCCCTAGAAGCAGGACATAAGACATTGGTGTCAGTGCCCAACATGGTGCTGGTAACAAAGATCCATACCAAAAACCCACAGATGATATCAGGCAGGCTCTGCAGAATACAGTATTTTAGCTATCTCCTTGCACAAATTGACACATGACTCTGTGGTGTCTAAATTAAAAACAGTAGCATAAGATCAGCAATACGATCATCCAGATCCCCAGCAGCAGTGTCTAGTGCAAGAAGCTCCTGAAAAAGAGAGGCAGGAGAATAGAAATCCACACACATCATATGCAAAAGCTGCTGTAATGCAGTGGTTGTGAATCTGAATGGGAAGGTCCCGTTTCAAAGCTCTTCTCTGTTGTGAACCCACAAAGAAGTCTTGGACCTCGAAGTTTTTTCTGAGTTTCCGCCCTCATTTGCAATATGGGGAGAGCGGCTCCATCCCCTAAGGGGAATATCTTCCAGTGCTCACATGTAGTTTCCCATTCAAATGCAAACGAAGGCAGAACCTGTTTAAAAAGTGGGACAAGTCCTGCTTGCTGCCACAACCAGATCAGCTCTCCTCCTCACTAATTTCTTAGAAACAGACTCAAGGAGCCAAGTGTTTTTTACTTTAGGCTACCCAGTGCCAAAACAAGACGGGCTGCACATGCTCAAAGAGACGGAGGGCGCAGACTTCGCGATGGAGCGACCGGTGGGGAGGAGCTGCAGGAGAGCCCCGCCCCGCGAGAGCGAGGCGGCCAGTCAAGAGGGCCTCCCCCCGCCCCCGCCCGGCTCCTAACTCACGGGGCGCATGCCCAGATGGTACGTGTTGCCCAGGCACAAGCGGCATCCGAGCGCGTCCAGCTGCCCAGCCGTGAGGCCTTTCATGGTTCCCTGCGTGCCGACCGGCATGAAGACCGGGCAATCCACGGCGCCATGAGGCAGCCGCAGCTCGCAAGCACGGGCCTTGCTCCGCCCGCATTCGGCCACCACGCGCAGCGAAAGAGCTGCCGGCGCCGCCATGACAGCTACAGTCCCGGGCCCCGCTCCCTCCGTGACGTTGCCCTAAGGGGCGGGGCTGCATCCCCATGGGGATGGGGGAAACGGGGCCCGCCCTTTGGCCTTGCGACGTCATCGGCCACGCCCAGTTTTGGCCTCAGAGCTTTAACAGCTAGAGAAACGCTTTCAGGACTAAGGAAACGTCGTTATTGGTCCTGACCTTTTCAATCTCAGTTTCAAGTTCAAATAAAATTTTCGGGTTTTTTTTTTTAAGTAAGAGATTTACATATCAGGAATGCATACAGATAATGTGTACCTATCAGGAATATATGTACATATTAGAGATGTACATACCACCTTAAGATGTACATTATTATTATTGTTATTATTAGATTTATAGCCCACTCTTCCTCCAAGGAGCCCAGAGCGGTGTACTACATACTTGAGTTTCTCTTTCACAACAACCCTGTGAAGTAGGTTAGGCTGAGAGAGAAGTGACTGGCCCAGAGTCACCCAGCTAGTATCATGGCTGAATGGGGATTTGAACTCGGGTCTCCCCGGTCCTAGTCCAGCACTCTAACCACTACACCACACTGGCTCTCATATTACATATAAGGAATATACAAATAGGTAAAGTGTGTAGTGGCACAGAGCCCTGTGGTTGTCTTTGGTAGAATACAGGAGGGGTTTACCATTGCCTCTTCCTGCACAGTCTGAGGCGATGCCTTTCAGCATCTTCCTATATCGCTGCTGCCCGATATAGGTGTTTCCCATAGTCTAGGAAACATACCAGCGGGGATTCAAACTGGCAACCTCTGTCTTGCTAGTCATTCCCCCACTGTGCCATTAGGTGGCTCCTGGTATACAGATACAATAAATAAATCAAGTTAGACATCAATACATGTGTTCTTGATGGACGTTTCATTCAAAACGGCATCTCATAGGAACAGTAAAGCACCCATCTCTCTGCTGAAAGTCCCATATTCCACCCTGGCATTCTGGGTGGGTGGGTGGGGGGAGCTCTCAAATGTTGGGATGATCGTGCTCTTGGCTGTCCCTTATTCATATGAGTGGGGGCATTTATCTGAATCATCTAACCCCCCCCACCTAGTGGCACCCTGCCAAGGCACCCCTCCCTTCTGCAGCACCTTCTTTTTCCACCATGCAGAGGGAGCCCGTTTTCTCCCCACCACATGCAGGGGTGGTGACAGCAGCAGTAGCTGCTGTCTCCCCAAGAGCAGGGCGCTTTCCAGATTAGACCCTTCAACAGGGTCAGGACATATCCCTGAAGTCACTTCCTGTGTTGTGACACACAGTGACACACACACTGACAAGCAGGGTGCCGGTCACATTTCCAATGCCTTGTACCAGATTTAGTCGCTGCAATTTATTGCTATATCGTATATCCTGCATAAAAAGGTTGCTATAATTTCCAGTCGTTAGTTTTTGTGAGACTGCTCCCCCTGGGCAGGGTTTTTCAGATTACCCGCTCCACACAACATGCTTCAGTTTGGGCAAATTGAATAAAAAACATAAATAGCCAAGCACCCAGAAGGGGGAGCAGTCTTGTGAAAAACCAACAACTGGAAAATACAGCAATTTTTTTTACGCTGGACACATAACATCATAGCAATAAATCACAGCAATTAAATCCAAAACAAGGTATCAGAAATGTGAAGAGCATCCTGTTGTTAGCATAGGGACTGCAGTGTCACAACACAAGAAGTTCAGAAGCGCACTTCGGAGATACATCATGACCCCATTGCGGGGTCTAATCTGGAAAGCGCCCTGGGCACTCGGCTATTTACGTTTTGAATGCGATTTGCCCGAACCAAAGCACATTGCCGCTGTTGAACGGGTAATCTGGAAAAGTGTCCAGCTGGGCTATGCTGCTCTGCCGTTCAGTCACCACCACTGCAGGGTATGTGGCAGGGAGAGAAGGGGTGCTCTGCAAGCGCTGCGGAAGAAGAAGGTACCAAGAGAAAACAGTTTATGCAAGCACACTCAAGAGTCAGGAAGGGAAGGGGGCCTAGCTGTCATCTCCCCCGCCCAAGTGTAAGACTATCTCAGAGTGGAACCTGCATGTATGAAGAGGGCAGGACAACCTACCCTGGGCTGCACCGCCGCCACCACATACATGCAGCGGTGAGGAAAAGGGTGCTGGGTCTGCCACTGGGAGTTTGTCACAGCAAGCAGCGCAGCTGTGCATAGTTCCCCGAGTGTGTGCATACTATTACAGCTCCACCCCTGGCATGTGCTCCACCTGTGCTGAAGATGGCTGAAGACCGGCTAAGAGAGCTGAGTGTAGCAGTGGCATAGGGAGGGCATCTCCAAGCTGCCTGCTCCCCAACCTAATGGCAGGCCCCTCCCGCACAGTGGCCCTCCGTTTGCTGCTGTATGCAGAGAACCCCTTTTCTCCCCCCCGTGCAGTAGTGGCAGAGGTGGCTGAGAGAGCAGCTGGGCTAAGCTGCCGTGCCTCCACCACTCAGCCGCCGCCGCCTGCACAGCAGGGAGAGAAGGGATGCCCAGCATGTGGCAGAAAAAAGGAGGTGCGTTTGTAACAAGAGGAAGCAGTTTAGGCAAGCATACCCCAGAGTCAGGAAGGGAAAGGTATTTGCAATGGAGGCCTAGATGTGCCCCCACAAGTCTGAGACTATGTGGAACCTACATGTGTGAAGAGGTGGCGGCGGCAGAGGCAGGGGCAGCCTAGCCCCAGGCTGCTTCCTCAGGGAGGAGGCGGCTGCTGTCACTGCTCCCACGGCGCCCCACCCTGTTTCAAGTTGGCCCCTAAGTTGGGAGTCAGTCTTGACTTCTGTGGGTGGCATTACACTCTTTTCTCACTTTGCTGTAATCAACTGATGTCATTAGAACTACAGTTCATAGTCTACACTTGGCCTTGAGCAACCTTGCTCAGTCTCTGGTCACGACTATACCCTTATCTCCTTTTATGAGCATTTTGGGGATAACATCCAGCCTGACGTACAAGAGTCCTTAAGATTTCTTAACTGCCTTCTACTTCAATTAATTTACAAATGGAAATATTGATAAAGACACTGGTTATGTTTTAAAATTTCCTTATTAGAGATTATGCCCTATAAAGTCTTAATTTTTGTTATTGATATACTACACACACACACCCCTACAAACATGATATACTAACAGTATACTTACTTATATATACTGTTGGCGCAGTATAATAATTTATAAGAGTTTGAATTCTGCTGTATTTATTAGCATTTTTTAAAGCTACTTGACAAATGCTCTGAATTGCAAAGATCCAAAACTGAAAGCACAGTAGCTCATGGTGATGCTCTTGAAAGCTCCCCAACAACTTTGTGCTGTAGAATATAGAGTAAAAGTAGCTTTTATTTTTTAAAAGATCCCGTTAAGTCATACCACAGATTTGAATGAGAACAGATGTTACCAAAGAAAAGAAAAGCCATTGCTTCTGCACTACAGGTGCTATAACAAAATGGTTTCTTTCAATATCTGAAAAAGAAAAGTCATATTTAGAAAACGACCAATTAAGGGGTATAACTTCTGATTTTGCGGAGCAGTACTACTTCTGAGTTCATGTGAGAGATCTCCCACCACCACCACCCAAAGTGTAGTATTTGAACCTTCATCCTTTTTACCACAAGCATGCAATAATTGCTGGCCATGGCCAACAAGTTGTTGGTATATAAAATTACCTTGTTCTCTAATTAAAGTGTCCCATCTCCCTAAATGTGCTTCTAGGCATATTTAAATAAGGCAGCATCCAGACTAGTCAATCAAAGCACCATTGAAATAAATGTAGCAAGTTAATCATGATGCCTAACTCTAGCTTCAGTTGGATAGTCATGCCTAACATAGAGCCCTTTCTCACAAGCAGAGAGAAAGGGCATGAGGGTTAGCGGAGAGGAAGCCTTTAAAAGCTCACCTCCCCAGGATGCATTGTCTCTCGGAGCTACCATCACGCACCGCATGAAGTGCATTCTGAGGATCCCGCCTTCCCTGGAGCTGGCCGGAATCTCCGCAGTCGGCCAGCTGCGGCTACTTGGCAGATGATCACAGAAATGGGCTTAGGAGAGCGTTTACTCTCCTAACATCGTTTAAATTTAGAGGGTGGCTCCAGAGGCGGGTTTGCTGCTGAGGCCCCACCAGGATCAGGCCCAATCCCAGCAGTGCACATGAGCAGGCAAAACCAGGCTGGGCTTCCTTAGCCAGGTTTTGCCTGCACATGTGAATAGTTTCTTAGTGTTACATGATGATTTCAGAACTGTACAATACCGCAACCGATGAAGTTTAAAAACATACTATACACAGTTTGGAACAGATGGTCAAATTCAGCAAGATATGCTGATCCTCTTGTATATGAGTATGGAAGTGACAACCTATTTGATTGTTATCACTTCTTCAGTTATGTTCAGTTTTCATCACTGTCAGTAAATCAGGGTTTATGTCTACAAGAATTCTTGGAAGTGAAAGGCAAACAGAGCTCTGCTCTTTTGTTGCATATTACTGGTTAACTCTAATACACTATAGCCAGCCCCAAGCATTCTCACTTTTTGAGATTCTCAAACTATATCCAGGAAATAAAATAGGTAGTGCGTACAAGAGAGAAGAGGAAGCAATGAGCTGAAGTCACTTTCACATACCCTAGGTAGGAAAGGTAGTGATGCATTTCTCACCCCCAAGCCAGATGGAAACAATATTCAGGGTTTTCATCACTACCCAACCAATCCAAACTCTTATAGTAGAAGGAAAGGGCATCATTGGTACCAAGTTTAACTCTCCCAGTACCAACAATGAGAAACAACACAACACAGTTCAAATTGTTATACGTTACTTCGGATCACACTTTAGGAAATGAAGATTTGACAGATAAGCTGCAGATGCAGAAAAATAACCAGACTTGGCATCTGAAGTTCTGTAGTTTATGGTGGGCAGTAACCAGACTAGTTAGTCACTACTGAAATCAGTAAGATAAATTAGTCATTACTTATTTGTCCCATTAACAGTCATGAGGAGCATAGTCTGAATTCTACCCAATAATCCTTAATTTTGCAAAACGTTTAAAAATGACAATGCTTCAAACATTATTAAAAACTTGTTAAAGAATCAAAAGCAAATCAAAAGCGAGAATCAAAAGTGAGTACCTGATTTAAGAAACAGAAGCCTCTTTTTTTTCCAACTTGCTTGTTTCAAACTTAGCTTTGCATTCATTGCAAACATGAGGACAATGCCTAAAAATATTAAGGGGTGGGGAAAGAATCACCTTTAACCAAGGATTTCTCCAGAGAAGAGTATCTGAAAAATAAGGACAAAATGTGCATCCCAATTCAAAGATCTTTCCCACTGTCAGTCCCACTCTACTTAAACCAGTATTTCTCAGATTGGCTGTCAGCATCTGATCTTAGGTAGCTAAGCCTGCCCACATTTGTGTAATAGCCTCTCACAGTGAACTTTGTTTCCCTTCTGGGCACAAAATCAACCATGTATATAGCCATTATCTGTACAGAAGCATCTCTTGATTGTGGGTTTTAAGCCAGCTGTGCATCATATCTATTGTTTATTCATACTGTATTTACCTGAATAGAATGAGACACTGAATTTAAGATGATGGCTTAAAAGACAAGAGGTTAAATTAAATAACCTGTGTTTACCCAAAAGAAAGAGGACTTGAATTCAAGATGAACCCCCCCCATATTTAACAGGAAATAACTGGGGGGGGACTTATCTTGGATTCAGGTAAATATGGTATGCATCCCTCACTGGCCTGACACTGATTCTTCACAAAAGTAGTTACTTGATAGACATGTTGCAGCTTTTCAGCTGTTATCTAAGCAGATATAGAGTCTGAAAAAAGAAAGTGATGAGGGAACAACATTTGGAAGGCAGGTGGGAGTTATAATGCTTACCAGTTTTTCCCCTAAATCATCTGGATCCTGGTATTGGAAAAGGTAAGCAAGCTTAATTCACATTATAGTGAAATGTTTTTAAGATAATCCCCCAAACACACCCCACACCTTTAATAAAGCTATTTCCCTTTGGCTGAGAAAGTAATTCTGCTCGTCTTCTCAAACATATCCTATATAGACATATATCTACGAAGAAAGTGCTTTTGGAAATGACTCTATCAGCCTCACTCTTGGCTTCCCTTGTGTCTACAGCATGGAAACCTTTTAGAGACAGAGGAAGACTAGATTTCTGCACAGTATGTGAAGAGCCGAAGTCATGCTGACTAGAGGTCCGTTAACGGTCAATGTCAGGTCCACACAACTCTAATACTTTAAAAGTTCTTGCAACCCAGATGTGGTTTGCAGACTATGTTCTTAATACAGTTATCAAAGTTAGTCTTATTAGTGGCCCTAAAGAAAGCTTGTTCCGATCTTCCCCATAATGTGCCTCAATATGAGTGTTAGATGTGATACTGGATGTCCAATTTCCATTGGCAGTAGACAGGCTCAACACTCCACAAGCTAAGAGTATGCCCTAACATTCATCCCCAGAATTTTTTTCCCGGGGGGGGGGCAGAAACCATGGAAGGAGGGAAAAGAACACAGTAGCATGATGAAGTTCATACACTCAATAATCAATGAATTTAATTGCTTTCCTCATTTCCTCTTTAACATTTATTGCATCCAACTATAAATGCTAAAGAGGAAATGAGGAAGCAATGGAATTCATTGGAAATGGGTGTATGAACTTCATCATGCTTTTGTGCTCTTTTTCCTCCTTCCACAGTTTTCTTTTCTTTTCTTTCTTTCTCCTCCCCTGTATGTGGTATTGGGAGCTACACAGGACTGGTTGATTGCCTTCAGTTCTTTAGCTGAATCATGGTGTGGAGTTGTATTTAAGAACCTTCGTATAGCACGGAGGATGATGTCTTACATCAAAATGTCTGCTATTTTGTTACATCTGTGGTTTAGTTTTTAAGTTTTAAACTTCTGAATGTTTAGAAACTTTTAACTTTTATTGCGCATTAAAAGAAGGTCATTGAAAAAGCTTTGCAAGCCACAGATATTTTTCCAACTTTTTGGAAAACTGATTTCAAACCTTGTACTCATATTTCCGTTCTTCAGCACTTTTGTAAGGTTCTAGAGATAAAGCATTTTCAAACATAAGGGTGAGTGGATTGCATGTACAATAATTGTGAAATTGTTATTCCTTCAACTTCGCTTCAGCACTGTGTATATATTAGACACTAATATACAGTGTATGTGTGTGTTGTGTACTATGCAATTTAAAATCTCATAGTTATCTCTCTAGAAATCTGATCTTATTAGGACTTAGCAAGAAAAATCCAGGCCTAATCATATATATTTATTCCAAACAAACCGTTTCCATCCTGGGCCAAATGGGTGAATGCCAATATTTTCAAACTTCTTCTGACACGTTCTTATGTATGACATTGTCCCAAGAGCATAACCCAGGATACCAGCAACTGCAAAGAAAGGTCAAATTGTTGTCCTAAATGACAATCAAATTTAAAAGATTCACAAGCTGTTTACACTTTGAAAGAAATGTAGAATACAGCTCTGTTCACTTGCTTCAATCATCATAGCAACATAGGAAGCTGTTTTATACTGAGTCAGATCCTGTGTCCATCTAGCTCAGTATTGTCTACACAGACTGGCAGTGAGTGGCTTTTCCAGGGTTGCCGGCAGGAGTCTCTCTCAATCTGGAGATTCCAGGGAGAGAACTTGACACTTTCTGTAGAGCAGACTCTGCTTAGCAAAGGAGACAATTCATGCTTGCTACCACAAGAACAGCTGTCCTGGTCTAGGGATAGTTTTTCTACAACCACATTTCCATTCAGCTCTATGGTGTCAGCTGCACAAGGGTACTTGTGCATGTTCCTGAATGCTGCAAGGGGTAGGATTGGATGGCCTTTTCATCTTTCTCCATCTATAATTCTAAGAAAACTTTGGTAATTTTTATAAACTGTGCAAAGGGTTCATGTATATTCAGAATATTATCTTTGGTTTTGGTAACCATCACCTAAATAGTGCAAACAAAGATGGACATAAAGCATGGGCTGCAAAGAGTCTGATTGCCATTAAGCAAGACACAGATCCTCCAGCATACAATGACAGCAGGATTTCAAAGTATTCTCTGCAAACATGAAGTTTAAAAGACTGATCTAACTTAACTCTGAGATTCTTAGGAAGCATAAATTATCTTTCGACTTATAAACAGCTAGATTCCATACATGCGCTGAGTTACTGAGTATGCAAGTATAGTAGCATTCCATTGACACTGCAGTAATCACCATCTGAACAGTCCTAATTCTTCCCCACTTAAGTTTATGAAAAGAAATCCAGACTTACGTGCTATTTTAGGGAGTGATCCAAGTCTGGGGTTTGGTTTAAGAAAACCTAGAATAAGACACAATTTTTTTACCATCATGTAGCAAGCTTGTACAGTGCTCTAAAGAGAGAGAAAGAATTCTAAAATGTACAAAGTGTTCTCAGTTATACATATAGATAGGATATTCCCATTCTCCAAGGATGAGTAGTATCTTATTTTCTCATATAAAAGAACTGCATCTATTTTAAAGTCTTGCTCCTTCAGGATTGGGGAACATGTTTTTTTAATGCACATCAACAAAAATTTGCTTAGCTAGTATTCAAGAGGTGCCGTTAGCATTATTTATTTTTTAGCGAATAAAGGGCACACTTTAACAAAAGTTAAGACATGACTAGATTGCAATACTAAGTACACTTATGAGAGAAGAAGTCCCCACTCAAGTCAGCGGGTACATCCAAGGAAACATGCATAGAAATGCACATATAGATGTGGTAAAGGTATCGGACACTTATCTGGGAGACTGTTGAGTTATGCTCAACCAATGGAAACTATGACTTGACATTATGTTTCATATGTGTTTTGTTCAGAAACCTTAGACCTCCAGACTTTTAGAGTTGAAATTTCATCCCAATGATGGGTTTGGGGAGGCTCATTCAGAATGCAGCAGTTAATAACTGGTGATTCTAGAGAGTTTTTCACTTTTTTAAAAAACTAAAACAAACAAATCTATTTACCGTTGGCGACTAGTCCTTGAGTGACAAGCATACTTCCCAGAGACAGAGGAAGAGCTGCAAACAATGGAACAAATAATTATATAACTTGCATATATTTGGATGGATTATGCTCCAAAATCAGCATTAAATGTAGCCTTGTCAATTGCCCAGTTTTATACTTTGAGTAGTTAAATGGTTAGATTATCACTTGCTCTGCAATAACACCATTAAGAAAAAAGAGCAATCTGAAGTTTCCATATAAAGAGAGAGAGAGAGAGAGAGAGAGAGAGAGAGGCTGACATCCAGACTAGAATTAGGCTAAAACAATTAGAAACGTTGTACATACTTAAGAAGTTTGCAGAGTTGCAGTGCTCTGTGATGCTGTGCTAGTGACAGCCCTTCTCCTCCCTTCTCTACACTACACTGGCTATCTCACTTAATGTCTATAAGCACTGTGTCATTTAGACACTACATCTGTGTCCTAAAGGGGTGGGGGGAGGCTTACAAAGCTTCCCAGCTTGGTCACCTAGAACAGACTCTCTTAAGAGCTATTATTAGCCCGCTATACATAAATACACTGAAAATGCTATTTTTCACCTCTGCTTAATGTCATGAATCTTACTGGCAAGATAAACAACAAGTTTTGGTCTCAAATGTCATCAAAAGAATGCTCAAACCAGACTTTGCAGTAACGGTAATTCTCAAGAAGAGTACAAGCAATTAAACAAAACTATGATGGAAGAATACACACACACACACACACTCCTACTGCATTAAAAACAAAGTGATGTACCTCTGTACCAGAAGCTTTCCTCTCTACATTGACGACGTATTGTTGCAATCTCTTCAATATTTGCATTTGAAATTGGACACTGGAGCAGACTCTGAAAATAAAATCCAGAGAGAGTGAATTATGAAGAGGGGAATACCTTTTTTTAAACATCTCCCCTCCAACATGTAAAAGCATCTATGTTCTTCTACTTATATTATTCTCTTCGTATATTTGACTGAAAATATTTGACTAGTTAAGGCTTTTAGAAAATGTAAAAATGTTTCAGAAAAAAAGAGAGTTAAAAATTAAGTATGGAGGAAGGTAGTTATTGTTTAACTAACTGATTTTAAGGTTTTAAATGTGATTTTTATGGAGCTTTACTATATTTTAACTTTTGTAAACTGCCTTAGGATGTCTTAGGAAAAGCAGTATAAAAATTGAATAAATAAATAATAAATAAATAAATATGCAAGATCATTAGAAACATACTACCATTTTAGGAATGTAAGTAAACATGCAGTGCCAACATAAAATTATATAGAACTAACCATAAAGTTTTAACAAAAACTCCTAGAGTCACAAAAAGTTTATTTTCCCTGTAATTTCCAGCTGATATTAAGGAGTTCAAATGTGGTTCAATTAATGTGGTAATAGTTATGGCAACAATCACATTAGCAGAGCTCTCTCTTGCAAACAGTTATTTCACCCACAAAACGTCCTGGAATATGCTTCGTGCACTGGGAGCGTTGTAGGTAAAAAAGATGGTGGAAAGAGTTCTGCTGTTCCCATGGAAGCAAAAACAAAACAAAACAGAACTCCATGCACCATTGACAGGAGCTCTGGGTTCAAATGTGTTGCTCCAGCAAGCACACACACAAAAAATCTAGCAAATGAGCTGTTCTATCAAGGCAAGCCCCACACCTCCAAGGCCTGTGGGCGGGGGGACACAAGTAGGAGGGAAAGAACCACTTCAAGTGTGGAGCTAGCCCTGTTTTCAACCTCTTGTACAGACTTGGCTTGCTCAGATACCAGATTCTGCTTTCCCCATTCAATACTTTAGCATATGAAGAAACAGAGTCATATTTAGGACTAATGAGGGACCCTCACAACTTTATGTGGGAAGCAGATATATCCTACCTCCCTTTCCCTCCTTCTAGCATATTGGTCAGTGAGAACTATTATTCCTCTTCCTATTTTAAGAACATAAGAACAGCCCTGCTGGATCGGGCCCAAGGCCCATCTAGTCCAGCATCCTGTTTCACACAGTGGCCCACCAGATGCCACTGGAAGCCCACAGCAGGAGTTGAGGGCATGCCCTCTCTCCTGCTGTTACTCCCTGCAAGCAGTACTCAGAGGCATCCTGCCTTTGATGCTGGAGGTAGCTGATAGATCTCTCCCCCATGAAGTTGCTTCACTGCTAGTGCACTTAACAATTAAAAAATAAAGGGGTTGAAATGGAACATGAAAAAAAGATCTGATTAGCCTCTGTCCCAGTTTAATACGCAACTGCTCACATCCAGACTAATACTGCACATGCTGAAAAACATTTTGCACATGTGACAGGGGAGGGGTCATTTTTGCCAATCCCATCTTCTTTCTACAGCCCTCTGTGCCTCTCAAAAATATGACCCTGACAGTTCCCAAACCCTTAGGGATATTGTTTTCAGGAGGCACAGTGGGCTTCAGAGGGAAAGGGGAAAGATAGAGAAAACTGCCACTCCCTTGTTCACATGCAGAAAATGTTTTGATGTGCAAAACATTAGTCTGGATGTCAAGTCATCTTCCGGCAATGACAGAAAAGAAAAACACAGACCTGCGTCTTTTGTTCAGCTGAAGAGGTCTGAACTTTCCCATCAACTGGAGCAGAAGTCATGGCTGTCTTATTGTTACCAGCAGATCTGATCCTAGCAAAACTGAGTATCTTAAAACAAAAGAATAATTGTTAGGAAAGGAAGTTCAATATACTTTTAAAGCATCTTCAGTGTGTTCTGTTTTAGTACTGTCCACTCAGCTCTGCTGACTGAGTTTTTTTTTTTAAATTTAAGATGCAAGGAATTGAATCTAGGAACTTCTGCATGCAAAGTAATACTACTACTACTACTTCTACTTATATACTGCTTTTCAACAACGTTTTCAAAGCAGTTAGAAGAAAGAAAGAAAGAAAGAAAGAAAGAAAGAAAGAAAGAAAGAAAGAAAGAAAGAAAAGAAAAGTATGTGTTTTATCACTAAGCTATGGACTTTCCACTAAGATAATCAGGAGTGCCATTAAGAAAGTGCTTTTATTGTCATGGTTTTATCATGGCATAATTTCGTTTGACACTGTAGAGTTATAAATCTTGTGGTCACTTTGAACACAATTCAGGAGAAAGGTCGCTAAAGAAGTTGCATCTAATGTATAAGAGCAAACAACATTAATTTACTTCATAGTCATTATGAATGCCATTATTATTTTGAATGATTTATGTATGTCATTTTAAATAACTATTATTATTATTATCATTAAGAATATTTACATACCACTTTTCAACAAATATATTTACATACCACTTTTCCTGCATAACAAAAGAGAATGAGAAGATAGTTCCCTCTCTGTCCCAAAGAAGCTTACAGTCTTAAAAGAACCCAGGAAAGATACCAACAACAGCCACTGAGAGAGATGCACATCGCCCATGGCTCTTTGAAGAAAATGGGAGTGTAAATGCAAGAAGTACATTCACAGTCATCCCCAGCACCTCTCATTTTATAACTTGGCATCAAAAATTAAAAAGAATAACTCGATTACTCATTAGTAGGGATGAGCATAGACCATGGTCCAAGCTGTGGTCTGAATTCGGACCAGTCTGTGGTCTGGCAAAACCAGTTCGGCTGAACTGTAGCCCGGTCCAGTGGATCAAGGCAGCGTCCGGTGTGGGTGGCAAGCGGCACCTTTAAAAGCAGGGTCCTTACCAGCGTGACCACCACTCCAGGCAGCTTACAGCTGCTGCGGCGTTCCCCCCCCACCAGCAGCCCACACACAACACTTCCCCCCCGCAACGCTGCCTCCATGCTGCTCCGTCACTCACCTGGCCTCCGCACAAGCATGGAAGCTGTTTGCATGGTCAGCAACACCATACATGGGTGGAGGCCAGGTGAGTGATGGAGCCCCGCTGCCATATGTGGGCTGCTGGGGGGTGGGGAGTGTTGCTGTAGCAGGGAGCTATCTAGAGTGGCGGTCATGCTGGTAAGGACCTGCGCCTTGCATTTTAATGGTGTCGCTCACTGCGCCCCCCCACGGCGCCACCTCAAACCACTGGACGAATCCATGGTTTGGCTGAACCGGTCTGAACTGGTCCACCAGACCACAGACTGGTCTGAATTCAGACTGTAGCTCAGACCATGGTCTGTGCACACCCCTAAAAAACTCAATACTTTCCTGATGCTGAGCACTTAATTTTACCATGCTCTCTCTGTCGGTCTACGGCACCACACTGGTGGTGCTGCAGAAAACATACCAGCAAGACCCATGTTTCCTGAACTTAGCGAACACATGTGCACATGTCTGGAAACATACAGGTGTCTGGGTACTCTAGCCCAGAGCTGCAGCAGAAAGGTGTGGAGATAGATGCACTTAATGCCTCTGCAGGAAGCACATGTTAGTAATAGCAGCTTCCTCACAGAAATTCTAATAAGCAGAGCAGAGCTGCCCTTAAAGAGAACCTGCTTCCAGAGCGGACCTTTAATTGCAGGGCTGCTCTTTTGCCCTGGAAAGTGCCGCATTCCTGACAGCACGGCAACCCAGAGTATGCACAAAGTGCATGCAGATAACCTAAGGAGAGCGGGTGGATCTTTCAAGCCAGCCTTGCCATACGTCTTCTTTCCAGAAATAACCTCTGCCTCAGGCCCTCAGCCCTGCAGAGCAGGGGTTTTTCTCGACCTTGGCTCATAAGATGTGGTTGGACTCCAACTCCCATCATCCCCACTGCCCCAGTAGCCAAAAGGCAGGGGGTGGTGGGAGTTGTAGTCCACTAACACTTGGGGAATGGAGATGGAGAACCCCTGCTCTAGAGGAGCACGGAGTTAGCTCACCTCTGGCGTTGTCAAGCGCCGCTTCCCTTTCCCTTCTTGCGCCTCAAGCCGCTCTTTGGGTTCCTCCACTCTCTTCCGCAGCCTCCCTCGCCTCTCCTCCGTCCGACACACGAAGACTGTAGCACAGGAACAAACAAACTTGCGCCGTGGTGATGTCAGACATTGTCAGCCGTCCTCTAAAGGCGGAGCTTTTTCCCTCCCAGAGAGGTCAACGGTGGCTCGCAAAGCAGAGCAAGGGTGTTCATACCTTGAGGGGACGCTTGTTAATAGGAGGGGAAAGCCCCCCTCCCCGCGCAAATAAATAAAAGAGTACATTTCTTTAAAAACAAACAAACAAACAAACAAAAAAAAAACTCAGTTTTCCCAATTTCGAGATAGCTGGGCTTCCTTTCCCTGTTACCCGACGTGCGTTTTGCCTAAAGGCTGCTACGAATCGAATGCTATGCATTATGCTTCTTTGAGAACAGCCTGCTCAGGCTTGTCTACTCAGAAAGTTGTGTAGAAGTGTGTGCTTTGTTTTTGGCCTGAACTTAAGTGAGGGTCAAAAACAAAGGTCAAAAAGGTTCGGGTCAAAAACAAAGCACACACCTCTACGCAACTTCTGGTCATTTTTGTGCCCATTTGACATTTTTTAGTACATAGTCTGTTCTAATAACATAAGCCTGGAAGGACATTTTATTCCAGAAAGGGAAATGTTAGGCATGTGGAAGGTAATTTCATGGCAAGAGCCTGGATACTGGTAGGGAAGGGCTTCTTACCTTGCATGCTAGTGCATGCTAGTAGTATTCTGGAAACAGAAACACACCTTCATGGGTTTGTTTGCTTTTAAACTGGTTTCTTTTTGCCTTTGACCTGATTCTCTTTCACTTACTGCCCAACCCAGAGTGCTGTAAACTAGAGAGCAAATAGTGCAGCTGGGCACTTTCCAGATTGCACACCATCACAGGGTCACAACAGGTGCCTTAAGTGTGCTTTCGTATCGCCTGTGTTTTGGCATCGCAGCCCCTATGTTGTAAGGAAGGTGCCATTCATATTTCAGATTAATACTTTCAGATTCTGTCTTTGCATTATAGTGCTACAACATTACAAGTCAATTGCGGGGGGGTGGGTCGCTGTATTTGTCTGTTGTAGGAGGCTTGCCCCCTTACAATGGATCGCTAACACGCTTTGAATTTGCCACAAAATGTTGTGCACGCGTGAGGTCTGAGGAGAGGACAGGATGGCAGGGAGGGAGGTACAGTGCCGCACTGCTGGACTGGTTTTACAGAGAGTGCCAGCAGTGGAAATGCACTGGGGGAAGCGGAGTACGTGCAGTGGGGGGGGGGGGGGTAAGTGCAGCCTCCCCTAGCATATTTGCATGAATATACCTGAGGTATAGTCTTACATTCTTGTGAGTTCAGTTGCTGTTTGTACCCTCAGGAACCCACATGTTAAAAATACTCCCCTCTCTCTCTCTCTCTCTCTCTCTGTGTGTGTGTAGGGGGATGATGTTTAACTTGCAGCAGTGCGGGGGGTGGCTGGGTGGGGGAGGCTCCAAAGGTCTTTAGGTCCCAGCGCCCAAATTACCTAGGTGAACCTTTGCAGGTGGTGAGGAATGAGAGGTCTTCCTCTGTGATGGCATCCAAACTGTGGAGCTCATGACCCTGATTTACCTGCTTTGGATTGGCTCCGTTGCTTTGAATAGTGCTTTCCTGCTTTTTATGGGTTTGTTTTTGTTTGTTGGTGGCTTTAGATTATTGTTCTACAGTTTTATGTAAACTAGCATTCTGTTTAGAGAATAGACTATTCTCTTTAGAACAGAAAAGTTAGGGGAGGAATCCCTTCAATCATAATTAGTAGTAATTTTTATTTCAGTCACTGACCAACAAGTACAGAAAAGCAGAAATAACAAGAACAAATACAAATAAAGCTCCTAAAAACATTAAACATATTAGGGGGAAACTGACTCATTATATAACAGCTATCCTCAATAGTTAGTGATTGTTAGTGTTAGTGTTCAGGTACACAACATGGTCTTATGAATTCTGCTAGTAATTAGGCAAAACTTGGCAACTGCCTAAGAGATCTTATCATCATGAACAAAAAATAGCGTATGTAGAAATAATCAGAGTAGCCCGGAAAGTTTAATAAATATGGAGTAATATGCATGTTATTCATGTCCCTATATAAATGACGATATAATAGAACCATGCACAGTTGTTTCTATAGCTCCTGCATCACAGGGATGAAAGCACTCTGTAAAATGGAACTTTGTTAAATCGTCTCTCAAGCACTGCAGTGCGTGGTACATTAAACGCCCTGCGATATTTGGTCACTGTAATCTGGTTAAGATCACTGGCAGGGCATGTTCAGAATTTGATTCCCCAGCACTACTTACTCCTCTTGGGATGAAACTTTGGTCTGTCTGCCATTCTGCACCTCAGATTATTTGGGTAACCACCAGCTTGGCACAGTGTGACAAGGAAGGGTGATCTTTGAGCCTCTTTTGCTTATGCTGTCTTGGGATAAATTGCAGAGTCTGTTTGTGTCAATAATGAAGTGGGCCTCGGAACAAGAAGTGGAGATGGGTCCCAGGCCCCTGCCCCTCTTCAGAAAGGTGCAAGGGGGAAAGCAAAGAGCAAGTTGTGACGCATCTGGCAGGCCCTGTCTGTCCTAAGGGACTCAAGGACATTTGGGTGGTCCGCCTGCTGCTTGTTCAATTGTAGCTACACCCCTGCTGCAGAAATAAGTGAATTATGCCTAACACATTGCAGGAAGAAAGAAATAAACCTGCAAGAAATGAATCAAAGGAACTCTTTGGTATAGTACAATTGATAAGCATAGGTTTGTATAGTAGCATTTGCTAACTTTCACCCTTTCCCCCTCTGTTGTCTCCTCTGCTGTTGATACTTGGGGGATAAACTTCAGAAATAGAAGTTGATTATGCCTAACATGTTGGATTTTAGCCCCGGAAAGACCCCTGCAGGAAGGAGATCAAAGGAACTACTTGGCATAGTAGGAACTGAAACGAAAACGAAGTGTAAGTTTGTGTAATTGCATTTGCTCCTGTCTCTTTTTGTGTTGAAACTTAGATTGTAAGTTATCCGGGGATAATTACCCATCACTTTTGCTTGCTCTGTTAAGTGCCACATATATTGATGGTATAATGAATGAATGGAAACACGAGCTTTTGCACAAAGCAATGACTAAGAAATAATTACATGCCAAGGAACAATTACATGCCTTCTTTCTATTCCTGTGGAGAATTGTTGGGCATCTTGGAAAAAGCATAGACGTGAGACCCGGTTTCTGAAGCTAAGCGGGGAGAGTGGGCTAAGCCTGCTCT
Organism: Hemicordylus capensis; assembly: GCF_027244095.1. Lineage (NCBI taxonomy): Eukaryota > Metazoa > Chordata > Lepidosauria > Squamata > Cordylidae > Hemicordylus > Hemicordylus capensis. The sequence continues at coordinate 13,519,360 of NC_069663.1, forward strand.
CCCTGCAGACGATCAGGGCGGGAGCCCTGGGCGTCTGGATCGGAGCCGGCGGGGGCTGGGGAGTTCGGGGGCTGCGTGGCTCCCGGAAGCTTCAGTATGCCTTGCACGGCTGTACAGGGCATACTGGAGAGACACCGTCCCTCCCTGAGCCGGGAGGCTGCTTTCCATAACAGAAACATTTAGTAATAAGTTTGTATCTTTCTGGTTGAAGATAACTGAGATACAGTTTGTACACTTTGTAAATATCTTTAGATACACACTTGTATCACACACAGGGAAAGTTAGGGAAACTGTGAAGGTAGAGACAGAAATGTGCTTGATCAAGCTGTCTCCATCATGGCAACCTATTTTTGCACAGATTGCATAAATGACATTTTTGCATACCCCTTAACTTCCTTGTGCAATCTGCTTTGTGAATAGTTGGTTTTAAATTCCCGACCTTTTAGTTTAATGGGGTGACCCCTGGTTCTTGGGTTGCGTGTGTGAGAAAGAAAGTTTTCTGACAACTCCATGTATAATTTTATATACCTCAATCATGTCTCCGTGTAGCTGCCTCTTTTCCAAACTAAAAAACCCCAGATGCTGTAGCTTTGGAAGGTGCTCCAGGCCATCTTTGTTGCCCTCCTTCTGCACCTTTTCCAGTTCTACAATGTCCTCTTTCTTGGAGAGGTTTGGGGCAGGTAGGAGAACTGTTTAGGGTAGTGATCGTCACTATTTTTCAAGCAGGGGGCACTTTGGCAAAACAGACAGACAGACAGACAGACCACCCTTCAATGTAAGAGCCATTTCCCACTACACTGCACTTTCCCTAGTGCTGGGAGGACCCCTTGAGTCAAAATGGAGCCTTGTTCAGCCCCAGTGGAAGACATGCACAGAGCAGTTGAAAGAGCTTTCCCCATAGAGCTCGTGTGTGTGTTATTCAAGATGGTGCCAGGACTCTGTTTCCCTTTTAGGGAATCCCAATGACAAGGCACATCATTGTACAGTGTGAAGGGAGCTGTGCAGGGTACCATATTTGCCTGAATCCCAGACCAGGTCTGCCCCCGCAGTTATCTGATGTCAGCAGTCAGCTGTGTGTGTGGGGGGTCATCTTACATTTCAATCTCTCTTCCTTTTGTGTAAATACTTTTAAAGCTTTTAAGGGGGGGGCACCTTAAATTCCAAGTTGCCTTCAGGGTAAATACAATATTTGGCTGCAGCTTCGAAGATCCAATAAAAGAACTAATCAGGCAGCCACACTTAGGGTTGATGAGGCCCACTGGCTCCTGGGCCTTGCAATGGAGAACATTAGGTTGATTTAGTGGACTCTTTTTACTGAGTCTTTATGAAGCTGGTGCTTTGCTCAGCCACCTGCCACAGACAGGATCTTCCTAAAAGCAAGATCCGTCTGCAGTCAGCAGAACTGGGGGAAAATGGATTTGGTTCCAATTGTGTTCGTTGCTGGAAAAGAGACACTTTCTTTTTAAAATTAACAGTTTTATTCAAAATTTTCCATGTTAAAACAAAGTCATTACAACAAGACGGTGGAAGCATGAGACAAAAACACTGGTAAAGAGACCTAGCAAGGAGCTTTAGAGCTCACAATATACTCACCTTGAAATACCACTTCAACAGACTGCCCTGAACTTTTTCACGCACGGAGAAAAAAGAATGAATCAGATAGGATGAAATAGTTTCGCTTTAGAAAAGGTTTCACCAGACTGGCAAATCAAAGGGTGAAGACAGTGTTTTGTTTTGTTTTAAAAAGAGAGAGACAGGAAGTTCTTCAGCCACACTGAGAGCTGACCTTACTATATGCAAGACAGACACACCAGCAAGTTAGACCTTGGTTCATTCATCAGACTTGCTCCTCCACTCGTGCTTCAGGTGGGAAGATGCCCTCCTTTTAAAAAAGTTGTATGCGGTGCATGTAGGGTCAGAGGAAGCTGCCTCCAGAAGTCTGTCCATCTAGTTCACTATTGATCTCCAATGTTGCAGGCAAGAGTCTTTCTCGGCCCTATCTTGGAGATGCTACCAGGGACTGAACCTGGGACCTTCTGCATGAAAGCATGCAGGTGATCTTCCCAGAGCAGCCCCACTCCCTAAGGGGAATATCGTACAGAGCTGACATGTCGTAACCCATCTAAATGCAAACCAAGGCAGATCCTGCTCAGCAAAGGGAATAATTCTTGCTCACTACCACAAGACCAAGCTCTGCTCCAGGATATGTTCGCTCATTTTAAAAATAAATGTTTTTCAAAAGTTGCAAAGCTATCCTGGAGATCGGGAAGAGGCTAAAGTGCCAAGGACGTGATGAGTGCAGGCTAATCAGCACCCTCTACTGCTGGCTTTTTCCTGGTTCAAACGGGACCAGCCCGCAGCCTTAGCTTCCCAGAGCTTACCCCAAGGGAGGGAAAGGTACTCTTGCACTGAACGCTTTCAGGGCACCTTTTAAACGGCAAGTGCTCTAAAAATGCGATGTCGGAATAATCCCAAAGATGGCAGATGGGATAGGAGTGGGAAGCAGTGCTTCTAAAACTGGGATCTGGAGAAGCTTATCAGGGTTGTGAGTTCCATAAGGAGCCTGATAAGGGCATATACACTTTCCAAAAAAGAACTTGTCCACCATTACCAACAGGTTAGTGCAGGGGGAGGCAACCTTGGCACCGCTTGGAAGGATAGTGGATCTTGGGGTAGCAAGCATGAATTGCCCCCTTTGCTAAGCAAGGTCTGCCCAGTTTGCATTTGAACAGGAGACTGCATGTGCAAGCACTGTAAGATATTCCCCTTCAAAACGGGGGAATATCTCAGGGGTAGAGCACCTGCTTTGCATGCAGAAGGTCCCAGGTTCAGTCCCTGGCAGCATCTCCAGGTAGGGCTGGGGAAGATTCCTGCCTGCAACCTTGGAGAGCCGCTGCCATTCAGTGTAGGCAATACTGAGCTGGATGGGCCAATAGTCTGACGTAGTAGAAGGCAGCTTCCTGTGTTCCCAGCTGTTGCTGAATAACTCCCATCACCCCCAGCCACAAAATTGTGGCTGGGGATGATGGGAGTTGTAGTTCAAGAACAGCTGGGGAGCCAAGGTTGCCTACCCTTGGTCTAGTGGGCACGCTCCATTGCCTTGAGGCGAGAGCTAGGCCCAGTGGGAGTCTCAGCACCCTACACAGGCAAACACCCCACCCCCGAGATGCTATGCAGCAGATGCACAGATGAGCAAGCGTGGAAAGGGATCCCTGAGGTTAGGATGCTTGAACCTCACTGGGGTAGGGGACTAAGGAATTGGATCCACAGGGCTGAGACAGAAAATGCAGCAGCTCTGCCCATTTTGAAGTCCTACCCAAGACTACCTTGGTTTTCCAGGTGAGCAGCATGAATTTTCCAACTTCCTAATACCATTGACTAGCAACACTTCAAGGTTCTAGACAGTCTCCTGACCCTACTAGGAGATGCCATGGAGTGAACCTGGGACCTTCTGCATGCAGATGCTCTTTCACTGAGCAATGGCCCCGTATCTTACAGAACTCACATGTAATCTCCCATCCAAATGCAAAGAAAGGCAGACCTTGGCGCTTTCCAGATTAGACCTTGCAATGGGGTCACGGCATATCTCTGAAGCGTGCTTCCACACTTCTTGTGTTGTGACACCTACACTGACAGCAAAGTGCTGTTCATACTTCCAATGCCTTGTTTCAGAATTAATCACTGTGATATAGTGCTATAACATTGTATATCCAGCATAAAAAAGTTGCTGTTTTTTTGGGTTGTTAGTTTTTGCACAACTGCTCCCCATGCTGCACACTTTGCTATTTACGTTTTGACTGCAATTTGCCTGGACGGAAGCATTTTGCTGTTGTTGAGCAGCTAATCTGGAAAGCACCCTTGCTTAGCAAAGGGGACAACTCATGCTCGCTACCCTAAAAGCACATGGAAACTGAAACTGAAATTGCTGGCACATTGAACTGTGCATTAGGGAGCTGGATTCTGTACAATATGGAAATAGAATGCCATATTATCTTCAGCTAAGAGATCAAAATGATGAAAGAATGACTTTGCAGTGGAACTTCTGCATCCAGCAAAAAGAGGTTACCCTATTCTCCATCAGCTGGATAATTCATATAAAGGAAGCAAATGAAATCTTCAAGCACACTGATGGAGTTGGCTTCTCCTACGTATGGATCAGTGTCCATTTTCTTCCTCATCCAGTTCAAGAGGAGTAAAAGGCAAAGCTAGTGGCTTCTTCCCCACATCATCAGCATCATCATGTAACCAGTTACTTGGATGGTATCATCCTATGGCAAACAGTAGCCCGTAAGGAGGACCAACAAAGTTGCATGCTGGCACATGTCCACAAAGCCACTCATGCTGGTTCATCTCTCCAGCTAAAGCATGAATGGAAAGGAGTCCCATTACTCCTGTAGTGGGTGGACGGAACTCGATGGGAATACCCCAGTCCTTGTGCCGTCTCCTTCAATGAAACCAACCTGGAAGACAGGACAAGAGGGTGATGGGATCAAAAGCAAACCAACAAACAAGGAAGAGGCAAAGTGGCGTGGATAGAAAGCTTAAACGTTCTGGAGCTAACTGGAGTTCAAACATCCCAAGCTCCTAGGAAAAGACAGGTGCTAGAGAAAAGAGACACCCCATCCTCCCGGGGGCCCAGCTCTGCTCTCTCTTTCTCCCCTCCCCTCCTCAACTAGTTTGTCGAGAAGAAGGGAATGCGCAGAAGAGCAGCAGCATAATGAAGACAGCATCAGGAGGATCTCATTCTCTGATCCTCATCTTTTGCTCCAATATACTGTACACCACATAGATGGGAACGGTGTAGAAGAGGCAATTCAGAACAAGAATATGAATAAATGGAGGCCATAAATGGATATGGTTATCCATTAAATGCTATCCATTATGGTTATCCAATAAATGGAGCCAGCGTGGTGTAGTGGGTAGAGTGCTGGACCAGGACCGGGGAGACCCGAGTTCAAATCTCCATTCAGCCATGAATCTAGCTGGGTGATTCTGGGCCAGTCACTTCTCTCAGCCTAACCTACTTCACAGGGTTGTTGTGAAAGAGAAACTCAAGTATGTAGCATACCACTCTGGGATCTTTGGAGAAAGGGCGGGATACAAATGTCGTCATCATCATCATCATCATATGGTCCAGCAGAGACCATAGGTGCCTCCTCTGCTGCTTTCATTTCAGTCAAGAATGCCTAAGGTTCCTACTGCATCCTGAATCAGTATTCCAAACACAGAATCAGTTCACACATCTATTATCTTTTTATCTTGCCTTTCCTCCAAACAGCTTAGGGTAGTTTACATGTCCCCCCGCTCCTCTTTTATCCTCATAATAGTGTTCCCTGTAACAGGGATTCCCAGATGATGATGTCCACAACTCCCATAATCCCCAGCCAAAGGCCACTGCAGCTGGGGATGCTGGGAGTTGTGGTCAACAGCACAAGGGAAAACCAGCCAGGAAGCTCAAGAGGCTTCCTGGAAGACCAAACTCTTTCCCCCACTGCCCACAACCTGGACAGAAAAGTGCTTTTCTCCCTGCTTGGGGAGCAACACCACTCACCCAACTCTGCTCATCCTCTTCCCGCGTGACCACGATCACCTCGCCCTTGGAGAAAGTCAGCTCCCGGGCTCTATCTCCTTTGCAGTCTGCCAAAGCCATGACTCTCTTTGGCCGCCCTTTGGCCTGCAGAAGTCAAAACAACAGTTGCCATCAGTTCTATGAGGGTCTTCCTGCCCCAACTTCCTTCCCTGGCTAAACGGGAATGGAACCAAGCCACAGAAAGCTGGTCCTGGGCAGTGTTCTCTCTAGCAGGGATTCCCAGATCTTGTTGACTAAAACTCCCAGCATCCCCAGCTGCAATAGTCCATAATTAGCAAGGGGTTATGGGAGTTGTAGTCAACAACATCTGGGAATCCCTGTTAGAGGGAACACTGGCCCTGAGACAAGGAAGTGAACATAACCCAGTTGCCATTGGTTCTCTGCCTTTACAAGGGTTCTGTGTAGCCTGGGTGCTTTCCAGACGGCCGCTTAAAAGAGGCAGGAAGTGGTGTAAAATCTATGCTAACCCTAACTGGGTTCAAAATGGGAATAAACTGATTGTGGCCGGAACTTTCTGAAGACTTTGAGGAGAAAGAGTGAGAGAAACAACCCCCATATGTGAAGCAAATCGCAGAGGGAGATTGCTGGCAAAGTTGGGGAGTTGTGGCAGTGGGGAGAGAAGAACAAGAGAGAGAGAAGAGGAGGGGGGAGCAGGTGACATGATGCCCCCCCCCTTTTTGGTGAATTTGCACAAGAGAGGGTCCTGCAAAACAAAAAAAGTGGCCAATTGCAACTGAAGGAGGTATTGCTGGTACCACTGCGCCACAGCACTGGGATTTTTTTTTTTTAAAGCTGATTGCAGAGGCTGCTTGTTATGTGCAAGAACAGTGCCGTTAAAAAAAAAAAAGGTCTGATTTCAAAAGCTGAGAGGCAGAAATCAGGGCTTGCAGGGGGAAAAATGACAGAGCAAGCCTGCAAGCAAACAGCAACTATTTTCTCATGCACATATGCAGCTTTAAACCTGAAACATCAAGAGGCGATCTGATTACAGGCTGTGGCTGTACCAACGTTCCCATATGCAAGACTGCGTCAAAACCCAGATCGTATGGATGGACTTCAATCCCATACATTGCAAAGCAATTTTAAGCTGTCGTCTGGAAAGCACCCAGCTCACTCAACACAGGCTAAAGGCATCCCCACACCCTGCAGAAGCTTGTTCAAAATGTGAGGAGTCAAGATTACTAACTAGGCCTGTATGCAGGACTGCCGGCAGGGGAGGAGAGATGTCGGAGGCACACTCCCTACCCAGATTCCGTCCCAAGGTAGGGAGGAAAACTGCCTTGCACATGATCATTCTTCCTGCCTCATAGGAAACAGAGGAAGCTATGCCCTGGTTGCATATGAAAGGGAGACTAGAAGTGTGAGCACTGTAAGATATTCCCCTCAGGGGATGGAGCTGCTCTGGGAAGAGCAACAAAGTTCCAAGTTCCCTCCCTGGCAGCATCTCCAAGATAGGGCCGAGAGAGATTCCTGACTGCAACCTTGGAGAAGCCGCTGCCAGTCTGTAAAGACAATACTGAGCTAGATAGACCAATGGTCTGACAGTATAAGGCAGCTCCCTATGTTCCTAAGCTGCCTTATCTAGCTCAGTATTGTCTACACAGACTGGCAGTGGCTTCTCCATGGTTGGAGGCAGGAGTCTCTCTCAGCCCTATCTTGGAGGTGCCAGGGAGGGAACTTGGAACCTTCTGCATGCAAGCAGGCAGGTGTTCTTCCCAGAGCATCCCCATCCCTAAGGGGAATATCTTACAGTGCTCACATGTAGTCTCCCATTCAAATGCAAACTAGGATGGATCCTGCTTAGCCAAGGGGACAATTCATACTTGCTACCACACTGAGCACGAATCCTACCCTGCCGGCAGTCATGTGAAGAAGCAAACGGCCTCGCACAACTCACCGGAGCAAACCTCCTTGGCATAGGCACAGGGGGAGGGTTTTGTGCCGGCACCGGAGACTTGAGGGAAGGCACTTCATCTGGGCCACCGGAGTTCTGTGGGGAAAGTGGAGAGCCGGAAGATTTGCCCATTGAACCGCTACTGATCCGTCGGTAAGATCGGGTTATCTCAGAGCTGCAGGGAGAGAGAGGAGGTTATGAAAATCACCACAGTGGTGGGAAATCCTTTTCTTACGGTTAGCCAAAGCATGTTATCAATGTATGTAGAACTAAGTAGGAGAGGTGGGGCAGCCATCGGGAACAAGAGCACAGTAAACACAGGGGGAAGGTACAGATAGAAGCAACAGCTACTAGGACATGCCTGTTATTTCAGCATGGAGTAGGAGCAGGAGGGACATCAGATGGATGTTGAAGTGGACTCCTCTAATAAAGGACTTCTGATATATTATATTACATATCAGACACACACACCACCCTTGCTAATTGAGCAAAGAGAAACCTTTTAAAGTGGTGATTCTCTCGTATTTAGCAGAGGGAGAGCAACTGGCCCTAACCAACTCCAGCACAGCATCCCTCCAGAAGCTGTTGCTGGTGTCTGCCTTATGTTTCTTTTTAAACTGTGAGCCCTCTGGGGACCGGAGACCATCTTATTTGTGTGTTATTTATTTTTATATGTAAACTGCTTTGGGAACTTTGGGTGAAGAGCAGTATATAAATATTCGTAGTAGTAGTACTCCTGCTTGATCCTTGAGTGGGTGCAAACCAAAGCAGCCCATTATTGTTTTCTTTACTGTGCTCACATGTAGTCGCCCATCCAAATGCAAACCAAGGTAGACCCTGCTTAGCAAAGGGGACATTTCATGCTTGCTGCCACAAAACTAGTCCTCCTCCCTGCTACAGGATACTTCCAATGGCAACATCAGAGGCAAACATGCAACCCTTTTTGCTAGAAAGGGAGAAGATTAGGAGACACACGAACACCTTGTGAAAGCATCCCAGGGCACGAACAGTCCATTGCATTAGCCAAAACTGGCACGGCCAAATGCAGGGTTCCTGAACCTTGGTTCCCCAGACATTGTTGGACTTCAACTCCCATCATTCCCAGCTGCAAAGGCATTTGTAGCTGGGGATGATGGGAGTTGAAGTTCAACAATGTCCGGGGAACGAAGGTTGAAAACCTCTGATCTAATAGAAAACACATGCAAACTCAGGAAAGTGGAGACCAGAGTCCAGCTATGAACATTCTAGAAGGCCTGGAGCTAACAGGATGCTGGCAGCCTCTCTTAAATCGGAATGTACCCAATGCACCAACCAAAGAGTTACTGCTGTGTGTATGATTATCATGGAGTAGTGATCTTCACTATTTTTCAAGTGGGGGGTGGGGTGCTCTTTGGCAAAAAAAAAAAAAAAAAAAAAAAAGCACACACACAAAACAAACAAACAAACAAAAAACCCCAAACCCTTTCAGTGTGAGAGCTATTTCCCACTGTGCTGACCTCTACCCAGTACTGCACTTTTCACAGTGCTGGGAGGGTCCTTTAAGAGAGAGGGAGCCCTCTCTCCAGAGCTCTAGGGGGGAAATGCTGGGAAAGGCTATACTCCCCAGCACTCTGTGTACTATGCCAAGATGGTGCTTTAAGAGCTTTAAGCCCTTAAAGCTAATGCATTGTGGTATTGTGGTAGTGAGCATGAATCTCGGAACCCCCTTCCTAAACAGGGTCCATCCTGGTTTGCATCTGAATAGGAGACTACATGTGAGCACTGGAAGATATTCCCCTTAGGGGACGGAGCCGCTCTGAGAAGAGCACCTGCCTGCTTGCCTACAGAAGGTTTCAAGTTCCCTCCCTGGCTTCTCCAAGATAGAGCTGAGAGAGACTCCTGCCTGTAACCTCGGAGAAGCTGCTGCCAGTCTGTGTAGACAATACGGAGCTAGAGGGGCCAAGGATCTGAATCGGTATAAGGCAGCTTCCTGTGTTTGTCCATTAAAGGAGCCCCCGGGAACTGGGCACAGTGCAGCACTGCACGGTGAGAACAGTTGCCTCTGCATGGTACCAGGTGACTGTGAAGAGCATTTAGCTTTGTCCGAAGCTTCGCACAGGCCCAGTAAACAGTGAGGGAGCCACCCGGTGGGGCTACCACTGGCCCCACGGCCTTACAATGGCAAACACTGCCACAGAGTGCTTTGTACACTGTCAAATATACAACACATAAAAGAGCAGAATAGAGAGTTGCCATGCACGTCGAAATTCCAGGTTTCACCCGGATTTTAAGCATCTTATCCAGATTGCTTAGGCCACCCAGATTTGTCTGGATTTTCACTTTCATTTTAAAAAAGGAAGCTAAGCTCTAGCACTTGTAGAGGTGGAGTTATGGAGCAAAATGTGCCGTCACTATTCTGCTCAAAAATTATTTTCAAGCCAATTTACACAGTATGCAAATTAGACACCCAGATTCGGAAAGCCAGAATATGGTAACCCTAGAGCAGAAAGATTCCAAGTTCACAGGGGGAGCAGGGGACACACAGATTGGTTTTATTGACAGAAATGTACAAGAGAACCTCAGAATTCACGGGGATTCAGTTCTCTGCAATTACTGCAGATAAGGAAACTGAATATTGAGTATTCACACAGACACAATTGTGTATGGGATTGCGGGGGTTAGGTTCCCGGAGGTTTTTTGTTTTTTTTTTAAGTGCCCAAAATGGTTTAAATTGCCCTAGAATTGCAGGGGAAAATGCCCTATTGTGCTCAGTCTGTCCCCAGCTGTCCAACAATGCTCCCCAAATGCTGCAATTTGTGTGGAGGTTTCTGTGTGTGGAAAAAAAAAATCATATTCTTCCTTAAAACAAAAACAACAGAAATGAGCCAGATAATGTCTCCGTTACAGAAAAATGGCAGGTGGAAGTGTCCTCAGAGCCCACCTCTGACCCTTGGATACATGAAAATGAACCCTTTTTTTGCTGTTTTTTTCCTGCATATATTGAGGTTGGGGCCCAATTACCCAACCACAGATATATGAGACCACGGATATCAGGTCCGCAATTAAATAGGTTCTCCTGTACTTGTAAATGACACTTCAGAAATGATATTGTTTTCCCTCATGCCTTTGGGATGCTCTCCCATTTTTCGTGCCTGTGGTAGGGTGCAGCTCCCAATTTCCCCCTTTCATGCACAACCAAGTGCAACCACTGGGAGATGCTGCTGCCAGTCCTCCTTACAATCAAAAGCCCCAGGTCCCACCTGAACTTGACTGGTGTGGCTTGCCCCTGCTCAGGGGATGTTCCAGGAGAAGGCTGCAGCGTTGACTGGTTTGGCTCCGATCTTCTTCTCTGCAACATGCTCTCCATTTCCGAGCGGGTCTCCCAGTAGGCTGTGCCTTTGACTTCTACAGAGTTACGGGAGGTAGACACCTGCCAAGGGGTGCCATTGTCCTGAACGCCAAGTGACGTGGAAGTGGATGAGTGCCGGCCGTCAGGGGCATCTGGCACCTGGGGCGAGGGCTCGGAGGAGTCTGGAAAGAAACAGAACATGGTCCCTCATCCAAGCACAAGCCCTGACATCTGAACTCTTCCATGGGCCTGTCCAGTCAAGTGTTTTTTGGAAAAATGAAAAGTGCACATTTCCCCATAGATCTCAACTCAAGGTCACAGTTCTGAATCCAATAACATTTTTCAGATGGTAGCGTTTTTCACCTGGGAGACTCCTGCCTGCAACTTTGGAGAAACCACTGCAAATCTGTGTAGACCGGGGGTGGGCAAACGTGGCCCTCTAGCTGTTTTTGGACTACAACTTCCATCATCCCTAGCCAAAATAAATTGTAGCTGGGGGTGGTGGGAGTTGTAGATCAACAAATTTGCTCACCCCTGGTGTAGGCAATACTGAGTGAGATGGACCAAGTCTGACTCAGTATAAGGAGGCTCCCTATGTTCCTATGAAATACCACTGCTTGGTATTTACACTGGCTGCCACTATGTCCTTGAAGCCAGGCTGGCCATTCATAGGAATAGCTGGGCTAAATGTCTGATCCTGTTAAGCCAGAAGTAATTTCCTTTCACCAGTCTTCAAGGATACACTTTTCAGCATCTGCAGGCAACTTAGGACTACACTCCTCACTTCCACTTTCCCTGCTTGTCTTAGGGTCCAATATGGCATTATGTGTAAATTTATACACTGTGTATTAGAGCTGTTAAAAACAGCTTTAAAAATGTTTTCTAAATGAGTACTGTCACATGACTAATGGATTCTTGATCAATTAAATATAGTAATTCTGCATAAATTTGCACATGAGAACATAGTTCTAAAGAAAAAGCTTTGGCTCTAGAGCAGTGTTTCTCAACCACCGGTCCCTGGACCGCTGCCGGTCCCCGAAGGCTTGAGTGCCGGTCCCTGACTGGGAGTCAACCCCCCCCCCACCCCCAACTGAAATCAAGGCACTCACTTCCTCAATTTTGCACATGGCACGGAAGAGGAAGAGTATCACGGAGGCATGGGACCCTTCTTGTGCCTTGCCTCCATGTGCTGCTGAGATCTTCCTACAGCTATCTTATTCCCTATCTTTACAGCTTCAAACTGTATGCAGTGCGGGGGCATGGAGGAAAAAGTATGGCAGTGGGCGCCACTTGAAGGGCTGCTGGTTCTTGCATGCTCATTATTTGCAGCCAAAGGTTGGTTGATTGAAACCCAGCTGCCTGTTGTGGTCAAGGCGCCTTGAGAGGGAACGCTGTTTCCCTTTTGCATCAGTGGGGCTTGCTTGTATGTTGTTTTCATTGGCCCCATGTAGCTTTTGAATTTTTCTAATGGCCCAACATACCCTCTCCACTGAGTAATCAGAAGCACCTCCACCCCCACCCCGCACATACTGAAGACATACTGGAGACAAATTTGTTCACCCAGGCTTTTAGATTCAGGGGTTCTCAACCTTGGGTACCCAGACATTGGTGGACTTCTACTCCCATAATCCCCAGCCATAATGGCCAAATGCCATTGTTGTTGGCGGTTATGGGAGTTTAACTGAGGGACCCAAGGTTAAGAACCCCTAATATTCCATGTTTGCAAAAGATTCCAAATTTAATTATTTTAATGCTTATATTATTTTCATTCTAAACTGCCCAGAGATGCATGTTTGGGGCAGTATAGAAGTCTGATAGATAGATAGATAGATAGATAGATAGATAGATAGATAGATAGATAGATAGATAGATAGATAGACTTGAAACCAACCCCTTTACTAACTGCTGGTCCGGGAAACTGCGCATGAAGAATGTAGCGGTCCTTGAAACTCTGCACGAAGAATTTAGCGGTCCTTGACTCCAAAAAGTTTGAGAAACACTGCTCTAGAGGATGCATGCCTGGGTCACAGAAGACATTTCGGAAGGGGCTATTTTTGATTATATTATCTTACGCTGTAATGCTTTATTTCAAAATAAAAGGGGAAAGGAAAAGGCATTCCCTGATCTCTCTCTCACAGGAGGGAAGGCCTCTTCTGAGACGATACTTGCCCTCTGCAGCTCTTAGAAATACTTACATCAAACATATTTTTAAAATCTATTGCTCAGTTAATCTAAGACATATTTTTATTTTATTGTATTTATTTATTATTTATTTTACATATTTTTATATCACCCAAAACTTAAGTCTCTGGGCAGTTTACAAGAAGATAACATTAAAACATTAGTTAAAAACAAAAACAAGAAATTTAAAACACAACAATTTAAAAATTTTAAAACAACATTAAAAACAATCAAAACAGTATCAGTTAAAAGCCTGGGTGAACAGATGCATCTTTGAAGACTTTTAAAAAGTTGTCAGAGATGGGGAGGCTCTTATTTCACTAGGGAGCGCATTCCAAAGCCTCAGGGCAGCAATGAAGGCCCTTCCCTGAGTAGCCACCAGACGAGCCAGTGACAAGTGCAGAAGGACCTCTCCTGATGATCTCAATGGGCGGTGGGGTTCATAACGAAAAAGACATTCTCTTAAATTGCACTGTTGCATTTTAACTGCCCTGTTGCATTTAGTTGCACTGTTCTTCCAAGTGATTTATCTAACTGATTAAACACGGCAGCACTAAAACCGGTAGCTTTGGGAGGGGGTGATTTGAGAGGAAAGCAGCAGCATGGGGAGGTGATGCTTTCTCCTCTTGCCAGTTCCCTACTCCAAATTAGGCTCCTCAGCAGCTTTTCTCCCTTCAGGATTTCAAATGCACGTTTTGTCCTCTGCATCTCTGCCCTCAACTGGCCCCACCTGAAGCAGCTTCCCTGGGGGGCGGGGGGGGGAAGCTGCAGCAAGAGGCACATTGGCACACAATGGGCAGTCAGCCCCATAGCGGCTTGGTTCTGCTTACCGGCAGCAGGTTTCGTCTTGCCGTTCCCTCGGGTGGGGTTTTTGACGGGCAGTGGTGGGGGGAGCTCCTCGCTGTTGGAGCTTCGCAGGCCAGGCCGAGAGGTGATCAGAACGGTCTCATAGGTCTTGTTGCTGATGTCCGTACCTGTACAGCTCCACCTGTTTGGAATGAAGAAGGCAGGCTGGCCTGTGGTTGGAGACGGCGAGGACCCCAAAGACCGTTGCAGTGGGCTCAGCTATTGGAGGAGATAACAGATCTCTCTTAGTACCCAAAGGGCTTCCAGTCGCCCGCAACTGCCCTGCAAGACTTCTGCTTTCACCTCACCATCCCGTTGCTTTTACTCTCACCAACCTGTCCCCAAGGAACCAGGTCCAAGCCTAGAATACAAAACTGTTCACACACAACTAGACTCCAGGGGTGGGCCAGGGCTAACTCAGGTAGGGCTGGTTGTGCGCAGTCCTGGGATCGCTTCCAATCCCCAGGTAGCCTTGCTTCCAAACCCAGACTAAAAGTGAGGTAGAAGGATGAGCACACACCTCCTTCCTCACTCCCAGATTGTGTGGGTGCTTGGGCTGCTGATAGTTCCTCCAGGGCTGCCGGCAGCCATCTTTTCCATAGAGCTGGGGGGATGGAGTGTCCCAGCAGCAGGAATGTTCCCAAGGCATGGTGCTGCTCACGCAGTGCATTGTGGGATTCCTGGTAGCCCAGTTGCCTTTCCCACTCGGGGGGCAGAACCCCGTTTCAGCTGTGGTCATGTGGGAAAAGGCAAGTAGACTCCTGCCTCCTACCCAGCCTGGATTGGAGGCATGCCTTCAATTCTTGGTTGTGGGCTTTCCAAAGGCACTTGGTAAACCACTGTGGGAAAGAGGATGCTGGACTGAATTGGGCCTTGGGCCTGATCTAACAAGACTCCTCTTGTAGAAGACCAAAATTTAGAATCCTGTTGAATGCCCTTATCGGGTCCTTCCTTGTACAGCCTAGGCTGCCCTTGTAGGCCCAGCACTTTGGGAGACAGACTGATATTCCAACCATAGGTTCCCATTTACTGGGAGCAGGCAGCCCTCAGAAAACAGCAGCAGGACAGGAGAGCCTCACTACATCCATAACCCTTCTGTCCGGAGAGAGAAGGGCACGAGACTATTAGGGCCTGGGGCAAAAGACAATACGAGACACAGACACAGAACGAGACACAGAATTGCACCAAACTTCTCAGCACAGCACCTTCTCGTCCAACTCATCTTCACTGTCATAGGAAAACTCCTGAGGGGCTTCCCAATCATAGTCCACATGTATCTGTGGAGCCAGCCTCCCTGCTTGTGCCTGCTCCAACTGTAATAAAAGGGGACAGGGAGAAAAAAACCCGTGGTCAACTAGGAAGGTCCTTCTGCTTCTTCAGAGACCAAGCACCATTCCTCATCTTGCACAAGGGAAATCTGGGCCTGCTACTGTTGTGCCAGCTAGTGGTCCCTCTAATTTTTTTTCATCTCTGTGCGGAATGAGTTTTCTTCTGGGCAGCAGTCTCAAGGCAGTGTGTGCGCATGTGCATTCAGAGTGGGGCCTTCTTGATTAAACCTGAGTGGGATCTAAAAGTGACTGAGAAAACATCAAAAAACATGTGAGCGTGCGCACGCGTGCACACCTTAGAGCAGTGGTTCTCAACGTGTGGGTCCCCAGATGTGGCTGAACTACAACTCCCAGCATCCCTAACCAAAGGTCAAGGGGGCTAGGGATGCTGGGAGTTGTAGTTCAGCAACATCTGGGGACCCACACGTTGAGAACCACTGCCTTAGAGGGAACACTGGTGCCAGCAGATAAGGTTCCTTGCCAGGGGCCGAAATGAAGAGACACGCACACAGTGGAAGGTGAATAAATGTCATCTAATCCGAGAGATCAAGGGGTAAAAAGCGTACATCCCTGGAAACACAGACTACTGGGGATCCTGTTACAATAGGGGATGTGGCTCTTGGCAGAGGTCCTAGGCACTTGCACACTAGTCGATCAGTGAGATCCAATTAGCCTTTTATAGTTGGTGACAAATAAGCTTCACCTGCTGGCGGACAGGCACACACGAGCAAAGCATGGCCCACACAGCTATCAATTCCGCTAATGAGTCAGCTCCTCAAACAATGTACCTGTATGATCCAGGTGTTTGTTCACAAATGCCTATCAAATCTACTCTTTCAGGTGTACATAGGAACAAAGGAAGCTGCCTTCTGCTGAGTCAGACCACTGGTCCACCTAGCTCAGTATGACTGGAAGAGGCTCTCCAGGGTTCCAGGCAGGAGTCTCTCCCAGCCCTACCTGGAGTTTCTGCCAGGGAGTGGACCTGGGGCCTTCTGCATGCAAAGCAGGTGCTCTACCCCTGAGCTACGGCCCCATTCCCTAAAGGATCTTACAGCAGATAGCGCTCACAATATACCAGTGAATATGCCCTTCCACTGCAGAGAGGGAAGATATTATCTTCTCTTTCAGTGCTCTAAACACGTTTCAAGGGTGCCGGAAGCCAGCGAATTACAACAAGGTCTAGACCAGGGATTCTCAACGTTGGGTCCCCAGATGTTATTGGACTTCAACTCCCATAATCCCCAACCAAAGGCCACTGGGGCTGGGGATTATGGGAGTTGAAGTCCAATAACATCTGGGGACCCAACGTTGAGAATCCCTGCTCTAGAAGATGGCACTTCCTGAGATAAAATGTTGGACCCTGGGGAAAGAAAGCACTCATGGGCCCTCCCCGACCCTCATTCCCCATTGTGACACACAGACAGTCACAAAGCCACCCTGTTTTATGTACAAATTAATACCGCTGATCAGCCAATGCAGGAAGATCTCGTTTTGTCATTTTGCTTATGACAAAATGCCCTTCAGCTGGGTTTGTTACTTGTTTCTTTACTAGAAGTCACATTAGTGCGCCTTGCCTGGTGTTTGTGTGCATGTGCGTGTGTGCACAGAAACGTTGCCAAGCTGTGAAAAAAGGTGTGCTATTGTGCAAAATATGTATGTGTGCGCGGGGCAAGGATTTCAAAACTTCTGCATGAAGCAAGGGAATCGGCCCCTGGGGATTCATCTCGCTTCTTTGGTCCAACCCTATGGCCAGAGTCCCCACTCCCAACTCTACCCTCTCTGCTGAACAACCCTAAATAGTTTCCCTCTCCTGAATAAGCACCTGATGTTGTACTTCACACAGATAACACACACTCACATATGCACACGCACACACACCCTGCCACCTACCAAATCTTCACACTCTGTGTGCTTGTATTTCCTGGCCACATCTAGAGGGGTGTCTCCTGCTGCGTTCACTGGAGAGAGAGAGAGAGAGAGAGAGAGAGAGAGAGAGAGAGAGAGAGAGAGCAAGTTTCTGAATCAGTACCCAGATCAGCCAGAACTGCTCTCATGATCTTTGTGGGTATGCTCAGAAACCTCCTGAAGCAGTGAGTTCCACTGTTTTTCAAGCAGGGGCCACTCTAGCAAACAACAACAACAACAACATGTGAGAGCCATTTCCCCCTGAGCTGACCTCTGCACTGTACTGCACTTTTCTCAGTGCTGGGAGGGCCCTTTAAGAGAGACGATGCCTTCTTTTAAGAGCTCTTGGAGGAAAGCCCCGGGAAGGGCAATAATTCCCAGAACTCTCTGCAAACCTTCCAAGATGGCGCAGGGGCTCAAGAGGGCTCTGTTTGGCGTCTGGTGTCTGGCGTCACCCGGCAAAATCGACAGTTTGGGACATGCCTTGTGGTCCCTTCCAGCATCTCCAGTTGCCCCAACCCTTAACAGGAGTGTGCAGAGACTCTGTGCCTAGACATGCTCAACTGGTCAGCACTATATTATTAGGGGCATGGAGGTTAATACTAGAGAGCTCACAATCCTCATGCATCTTAGCCCTTTAACCTTTGAACTGGTGGCTCTTACATTAGTACGGCTAGTCTCTCCTCCTCACAGGCCAGAAAGGGTATCCTACCTGCAGTTATAGTTGCCTTCCCTTTCAGTAGCAACTTGAGACAATTGGGCTGATTGTACTGGGCTCCATAGTGCAGGGCTGTATTCCCGTCTTGCGTGGGCCTATCCAGGTTCCCCCTGTGTGAACACAGGCAGAAAGTGAAGGGCAAAATTCAGCTTCCACATTAAAAATAAATTTTAAAAGCCAAGTCTCTAGCTCTCATGGTGAAGCTCTTACCATACCCACCTATCCCCTTTCCTCTCACCTCTTTCCTTTATCAGAAAGACAACCAAATTAGCAGGGAGTTGCAAATTTTTTGAATAAATTTCACTAAATTAGAATATGCAAATATGCCCTATTTACCCGAAAACACAATTTTACATGTTGAATTCTGACATAATTTCTTTGTGCAGAATTTGGGCAACGTGTATGGGCGAGAAACAATACAAGACACACAGTCCTATTGCAGTCTGAAGCTTACCCATTCTGAATTATGAAATCCACCAGCGGAAGGGAGGACTTGTTGGCAAAGCGCACAGCCAGGTGCAGGGCCCGTTCGCCTTGCTCCTATCAGGAGAGAAAGAGAAGCAACACTCTGCAAATCTTTCTGTGCCAGAGCTGGGCTCACGTGGGCTCAGTCAGGTCACAGAAGGAAAAATCAAAGGTAAAGGACCTAAAGGAGTCAGGGTTGTGAGCCGCATAGCTAGAATTCTGCAGGAATCTTAAAATGTCCTCCTTAAAACGCAGTGCCCACAACTGGACACACTATTGCAAGTGAGATCTAACCAGTGCAGAATGGAGTGGATGACCAATGAAACCAAAAGGAGAAAAAGTGGAGAACCACAGAAGGCTTTTTTAACTAGGAAAGTCTTCACAGCTCATTTGCAAGAGCCAGCCTTTGGACAGAACAATACTGCTCCAAAAAGGTGCTCAGTCACTGTTAGACAGAGGTCAACCCAGTCCAACGGCAACAACATTTTTTACCGCTCTCCTTTTATATTTCTTAAATAGGTTTATGCACCTCTTGTTCTTTTGAGAATGTTATTCCACTTACCTGGCCTTCAGGGCTGGCAAGAGGCTTGGATAGATCATGACCCTCTGCAAAGGCCTGGAGCAAAGCCAAGAGATCCCTGCTCCGGAGAGCTTCCCAGAGGCGACAAGGGTCATCCTTGCCTGCTTTGTGGACGTAGGTGCGCTCCATGTACTTTGCCATGATGAATTCCTTCCGTGCATTCCTGCATGAATGACAAAGAGAGGATTCTCAAAACGGTGTCTGTTGATCAGAGAGATGGCTGCAAGAATGCAAGAAGAGCCCCACCGGGGCAGTCTAGAGACTTTTCTGGACCATCATCCTGCTTTCTATAACCAGGGTACGATCATCATAATGTGACCAGCCCATTGCTATATATATTCCAGGATGCAGCACAGGCCTTCAGATTTTGATCAGGGGTGCAGAACAATTATGAGGACACATTATGCAAAGACATAGCTCCCTTGAGAAGTCCATCATGTTGGGAAAAGTTGAAGGAAAGAGAAGAAGAGGATGCCCAGCAGCAAGGTGGATGGACTTGATCATGACAGCAATGAAGGCACCACTGAGAGACCTTAAATACCAAGTTGAAGACAGATCAGCCTGGAGAGAATCTATCTATGTGGTCGCTAAGAGTCGACACCGACTTGACAGCACTCAATCAATCAATCAATCAATCAATCAGAACAACTGGTCTTATGGTAGCAAGCATAAATTGTTCCCTTTGCTAAGCAGGGTCTGCCCTGGTTTACTTCTGAATGGGAGACTACACATGAGCACTGTAAGGAATCCCTTAGGGGATGGGGCTACTCTGGGGAGAGCATTTGCATGCTTGCATGCAGAACGTTCCAAGTTCCCTCCCTGGCAGCATCTCCAAGACAGGACTGAGAGAGATTCCTGCCTGTAACCTTGGAGAAACTGCTGTCAGTCTGTGTAGACAATATTGAGCTAGCTGGACCAATGGTCTGACTCGGTAGAAGGCAGCTTCCTATGTAACTGTTTTGATTCAACTTATCTTACATACTTATAATCCTGCTTTAGTGGCCTTGAGACACTCTCAAAGCAGCTTACAAAGATTCTCCCAATAAGTTCAGAACAAGTCACAGAAATAACTTGATATTCACATGGTGTCCTATGTGGTGGGGAAAAGGTGAAAAAAGGGTTAAAACCACATATTTGTGGGTTGGAGGGTGGCTGGAAATTACCTCGGAGGTGATTTCCAGCTGCCATTTTGAGTTCAGCAGAGATTAGAAGCCATTTAATGGCTCATTTTAAATGAAAACAACACAATTTTGGGGCAATTTTCTACTTGGGGGGGCATTGCCACACTGCTGGAGACCAATGGAGCACAGTAGGCCACTTCCCCTCACGTTTCTAGAGCCATTTCACCCCTCTTTTTTTGACATTTACCCCAACCTCTGGGAACCTAACCCCCAGATTTCCACTGCCCCAATTATTCAGTATTCACAGTTTCTGAATCCGCAGTAGCAGCAGAGAACGGAACCCTGGCAAATACTGAGGTTCTCCTCAGTAAGCCCTCTGTCCCAAGCCGCGCTCATTCACCTTCCTTCCTTCCCATCGGTCCAGACACAACAGACACCACCACCAGTTCTGACAACTGATGGTCCTCCAGGCTCGCCTTAAAGAGGCTCTCCACCCCCACTCCCTTTTCTAGCACCCACTTCAGCTTCTACTTACATGTCGCTGCTTGAGGAGGGTTTGAGGCTGCTTTGTGCCGGCAAGGTGGCCTCCATGACTTCATTAAACTTGGCATTTCCAATGCTGACTGCCAGCTGTGAGTGAGAAAGGAAATCTGTCACTGGAGGGAAAGTTGACCCCAGGCTCACAGAGACCCCTGCTACTTGGGCAAGGAGGCACTGTTGGAATGCAGAGAGAGAGAGTGAGTGAAACCTTCAGGTCACTCACACAATCAAAAACTGTGCTCTATCTGGGTTTTGGAGCTGTGTGTGCTCCCAATTTTCGGTTGTATGGAAGCAAGGTAAGGGGGAAACCCAGGTAGAAGTCATTGTGTGGAAGCCAGGTAGGAGGAAAAGCTACCCAGGTTATCCTCCTACCTTGCTTCCACACAATCACTTCTACCTCGGTTTCCCTCTTACCTTGCTTCCACACAACTGAAAATGGGGAGCACACACAGCTCCCAGACCCAGGTAGAACACAGTTTTTGATACCCAGGTAGAACACTCAAGACCTCCTTGAGTGACTGACAAGTTGCAAATTGGTTGGATGTTTGGGTTTGAGAATCTTCTGGCTCTGAATCCAGCAGCTTGAGAGCAGGCAAGGTTTGTTCTGTGCTTGTACAGTATAGGTTATAATAAGAAATGAAGCTGGAAGAATGTCTCTCAAATACATTGTAATTACGTGACTAGTACTGCTAATATTCATATACTGCTTTCAATACAACTTCTCAAAGCGGTTTACATAGAATAAATAAATAAATAAATAAATAAATAACACGGTCCAGCATCTACAAAGGGCTCGCAGTATATAATGAAACAAAAAGGTGGACACCATTAACAACCACTGGAGAGATGCTGTGTTGGGGACAACAAAAGAGAAGAGAATCACTACTTTCAAAGGTGCCTCTTTGCTCAGTTAACAGAGGTAAGCATCGGCTAGACTCACTGAGAGCTGCTACTTAACGAAATCTTAAAAATAAGTTGTCTGAGTCCAGGATAACAACCTCAAACTACGCCAAATACAGTATTAATTTGTAGTCCTCAAATAATTTCAATGGGCACCCTTTAAAGCAGTGATCCTCATATTTAGGACGGGGAGAGTAATGGTCCCTATTCAGCCCAGCATAGTGTCCATCCAGTGGCTGCTGGTGAGGTCTACTTTGACTTTCTTTTTAGATGGTGAGCCCTTTTGGGACAGGGGACCATCTTATTCCTTTTTCTACGTAAACCACTTACTTTTAGGACTTGCTTTTGCTGAAAAGCAATATATAAATATTCTTCATCAACAAATGCAAACACACACACACACACACACACACACACACACACACACACAGGGTCAAGGACAGGCAGAGGAGTTTGCCATCACCAGGTATGTTAGTAACAAACATGGCAGTAAGAAAGGAAAGATTGTGCTGTTGAGTCAGTGTCAACTCCTGGTGCCCACAGAGCCCTGTGATTTTCTTGGCAGAATACGGGAGGGGTTGACCATTGCCTCCTCCCATGCAGTATGAGATGATGCCTTTCAGCACCTTCCTATATCGCTGCTGCCCGATATAGGAGTTTCCCATATTCTGAGAAACACACCAGCGGAGATTTGAACCAACAGCCTCCCGCTCTCTAGGCAGGTTGCTTCCCTGCTGTTGAGGTGGCCCCAACATGGCAGTAGAGAAATGCAAATCCGAAAGGCATGCTTACCAGCAGTTCAGAAGTGCTGAGTACATCAAGTGTCAGTGACTGAATGCGGGAGTAGTGCACCCCCAGCTCACGGTGGATCCCAGAACACTCAATACATGTCAGGATGCCGAGGTTGGTCGAAAGCCAGGTGGGGTCTGCAAGAGAGGAGCTGAGTTCAGATGCGTGGCACACAAATGATATTTCCTTCCCATCTCGACTTGCCCCTAAACACAGTCTCCACTCCTTACTGCATGCTGAACATTCTGCATTTCCCACAAAGCTCTAAATCAGGGGTGAACAAAATGTGGCACTCCAGCTGTTGTTGACCTACAATTCCCATCAAGCACAGCCACACTTTATTGTGGCTGGGGATGATAGGAGTTGTAGTTCAGCAGCAGCTAGAGGGTCACGTTTGCCCACCCCTAGTCAAAACCGACATAGGAAGCGGCTGCCTACTGAGTCAGACCACTGGTCCATCTAGTTCAGTATTGCCTACACTGACAGGCACTGGCTTTCCAAGGTTTCAGGCACCAGTCTCTCCCAGCCCTACCTGGCAATATCAGCAAGCGAACCTGGGACCTTCTGCATGCTCTACCACGGAGCTATGGCCCTATCCCTTAAGCAGAATGTCTTACAACAAGACAGTGCTCACAGAGGAGCACATAGGAAGCTGCCATATACTGAGCAATTGGTCCATCTAGCACTGGCAGCAGCTTCTCCCAGGTGGCAGGCAGGAATCACTCTCAGCCCTCTCTTGGAGATGCTGCCAGGGAGGGAACTGGGAACCTTCTGCTCTTCCCAGAGTGGCTCCATCCCCTAAGGGGAATATCTTCCAGTGCTCACCCATTCAAATGCAACCAGGGCGGACCCATCCAAATGCAAACCAGGGTGGCTACAAAATGCAAACTCTCCTTCGCATAGGGGACAATTCATGTCTGCTACCACAAGACTAGCTCTCCTCCCCAGACCAAAGATGCTCTGAAATCCAAGGTGTGGTGTGAGGATTGAGCCAAGAGCCTGTGAGACAGGAGACCAATTCTCAAGGAACTGGATGCAAAGGTCTTCCCCCAGTGTCTTCATTTCTTTCTATTAGGAGGAGGAAAGAGGAAGGATCTGCACAGAAGGACCGCTGGCCTACCTGGAGCACCGCAGTCACAGCATTGCCTGTTGCCTGGCATGTTCTTCACCTCACCAATGACCAGCTTGGTGAGTTCCTGCAGTCCGCCATCTGCCATGCCCCCAGCCGAGGACACACAGCCTCCGGGGTCTCCCTTGAAAGCATTGCTGAGTGCCTCATCCTTGCTGTTCTGAAGCACTGACACCCACCTGGCCACACAGCAGGACAGAACGTCAATCAGAGATCCAAGTGGTGAAAGGACGAGAGCACGGGCAAGGGAAAATACAGCAACACAGAAAGCAGCCTTCTAGCGAGTCAGACCCTTGGTCCATCTAGCTCAGGATTGTCTACACTGACTGGCAGCATCTCTCCAAGGTTTCGAGCAGGAGTCTCTCCCAGCCCTACCTGGAGGTGCTGCCAGGGAGTGAACCTGGGGCCTTCTGCGTGCAAAGTGGCTGCAACAGAGAAAGCTGCCTTATAGGAAGATGCTCTGCCACTGAGCAATCGAAGAGTTCACACCCCTTAATTTGAAGCCCAGAGCCAGAAAAGGGCTACTAGGGTCTGTTCACATGATCTGTTTGATGCAATTAGGCTTACACAATGACCTACCTGGTTTTATCTTTTGTATAACCTCTTCACCTGAAACTTCATGTTTATGTGTTTCAGGATGTGTTTTTAGGGCCTATCTAAAGTTTGTTCTTAGGATCATGACATATTTGTATTAGAGTAACAACAGAGCAAAGCAGCAGCTGTGGATAACGAGGCATTAAGTCTATGGCAATTGTGGGGTTAGGTTCCTGCAGGGCAAAAGAGTCCTGGCTAAAATAACTGCAATTTTAATAAAAATGGTTAAAATAACTGCAATGAAGTGCTCTTCTCGTGTTCCTAACTTACGCAATACACTCTTGCTCATCTTCTGCTTGGAAGTGGTAAGTCCTGTTATCTGTAAAGTGGGGAAGAGAACACAGAAGCAAGATTCAGAATCTATGACTACGACGGATATTTCTATACCGCTTTTCAACAAAAGTTCCCAAAGCAGTTTACACACAAATAAATAAATAAATACATACATACATACATACATACGGCTCCCTGTCCCCAAAGGGCTCACAATCTAAAAAGAAACATAAGATAGACACCAGCAACAGCCACTGGAGGGATGCTGTGCTGAGGATGGATCGGGCCATTGAATCTGAACATTTGAAACCGCCTCATGCCAAGTTGGGCCATTGGCTCGTCCAGTCCAGTACTGCCTACTTTGGCTGGCAACAGCTCCCTAGGGTCGTATAGGATCTTTCCCAATCCTACACCCTGAGACCTTTCAACTCTGTGCAAAGGGTGGATATCCCATTTCTCAACTATCAGATCCTCAAAGCCGTTGACAACATTTCCAAATATAATTTTAAACTTCTTTTTTTTAACCACCACCCCCTTCGCCATCTTGCTCTGCAACATCTACACGGGTCAGGTAAGAGCACAGAAAGCTGCCTTATACCAAGTCAGAACATGGATTCCTCTAGCTCAGTATTGTCGACACTAATCCGTCTTTCCCAGCCATACTTGGATATGCTGCCAGGGATCGAACCTGCAGCCTTCTGCAAGCAAAGCAGATACTCTGCCACTGAGCGACAGCTCCATCCCACAGAGGATGCTGCCTTTGACTGAGTCAGACCCTTGGTCCATCTAGCTCAGTATTGCCTGTACTGATGGCAGTGGCTCTCCAAGGGGTTCCAGCTACGGTGGATTAACGTAGTAGCAAAAGTAGCATTTGCTCAAGGCCCCGCACGCCCGGCTTCCAACTGGGAATTAAAGTTAAAACTTTGCCTGTTTCATTTGGTCCATGTTAGATAAAATATCCCACCAGGACAACAATGATCATGGGGGCGGGGTAAAGCAAGGCATGGGCAGCCTTCCCCTGCCTTCCTGCCCAACCGGTAGGTCGTGTGAATGGGCCCAGCACAGCATTTATCCAGTGGCTGTGTTGCTGGTGCCTACCACATTTTTCTTTTTAGAGTGTGAGCCCTTTGGAGACAGAGAATCATCGATCCACTCTTTATTTTTCTATGTAAACCACTTTGAGAATTTTGATTGAAAAACAGTATATAAATGTTCACTGTTGTTGTAGTAAGTGTGAGTTTGTGGCTTGGTCTCCCATACTGCAAAATATAGCAAATGAAAAAAATTGAATTACTTTACTATGCAAGTAAATAATTTATGTTTTAATATTTATGTGCATTTTAAAAAATTTAGGGCCCCTTTATGCTACAGGCCCCGCACTAGCTTAACCCGGCCCTGGATTCCAGGCAGGACTCTCTCCCAGACCTACCTGGAGATGCTGCCACGGATTGAACCGGGGACCTTCTGCATGCAAAGCAGATGCTCTGCCATTGAGCTGAGGCCCCATCCTCCGTCAGGGAGATCAGCAGGGAGTTTTCACCCAGCCCATTATTCCTCAACAGGCCCTACTGCTTTAGAATTAAGTTCACTTGAAATACATCTTAGGAGAAATATACTACTGTATTTACCTGAATATAAGACTAGGGTTTTTCCAAGTTCTTTGATCTTAGAAACTGGGGGACTGTCTTAAATTCAGAGTCTTGTTCCATTTGGGTAAATAGGTACAAGCAGTATTTAACCTCTGTTTTTAAGGGTGTCATCCTAAATTCAGATTTGTTTTCTATTTGGGTAAATACACAATACAGAAGTGGCTTTGTGACAGCAGGAATTGGAGGACAGCAAGTGCCTGGCACTGTGTGGCAAGCTCTTTACTTACGTGTCACAAGATCAAAGGACTTTTTATCCTCTGGATGAGGCCTCACTTGACAAGTCAACAGGTTTAGCTTTACAGGGGGCCGGTTGATCTGTGAAGGGGAAAAAAAAAAGGCGGACACACGCTACAATGACAAGTATTTATATACCACTTTTCAGCAAAAGTTCTTGCAACCTAAAAGGAAATATAAGGTGGACACCAGCAACAACCACTGGAGGGATGCTGTGCTGGGGATGGGCAGGGCCAGTTGCTCTCCCCCTGCTTAATAAAGATAGTCACCACTTTCAAAAGGTGCTTCTTTGCTCAGTTAGTAGGGGACAAAGGCTACTGGTTAATGAACTGATACATATTAGGCTGGTTCTCATGACTAATGATAGTCCTACCCAACAGCCCCACCCAACGACACTTGTCCTACCCAAACTTGAGAGCCGTGTGCACTCCCGTTTTGTGATCGTGTGCAAGTAAATAACAAGGTAGCAGGAGGCAGGGAAAGTGATCGTCTGTGAGGCTCCTGCTGGGGAGAAGAGCTCCATCCTACCCTGCTGGTCTTAATCAGGTAGCGAGAGAAGCCCTCCTACCCAGAGGGAGCCTCGCAGACGATCACTTCCCCTGCCTCCTACTACCTTGTTGTTGACTTGAACACAATCACAAAATGGGGACACACCGCTCCCAAACTTGGATAGGACAAGTGTCATTGGGTCGGGCCAGTTCCTCTCCCCCTGCTAAAGAGAAGATAATCACCACTTGAAAAGTGGTGCCTCTTCTGTTCAGTTAGCAAGGAACAACTAAGGCACTTCATGCTGCTGGTGAAGTCCACAGAAACCTTACACTGCATTGTACCTGTTAGTCTTTTAAGGTGCTACAAATAGGGTTAGGATAGGGTTTACGTCGGCATGGGTAGTACTAACACTCACCACAGGAGGGCGTATTCAACCAACACCCTTAACACGCAACATTGGTTAAGACCACTCCATGGTTCCCTTTTTAACACATCAAAATGTGTAATCTGGGCCTGATTCAACGCAGGATCAGGAATCCACAGCAACCAGGGAAAGGTGACTGCAACCACCACCAAGAATGGGGGAAATCTGTGGACCGCCACGCCACCAGAAGCAACAAAGGATAGGAACAAGCGAGGCGGCAGAACACTTGTGAAAAAACTCCATGAGAGAGAAAGAAAAGGGAGGCACCTTCAAAAGAGAGAAGGGTCCTGGGAATAAAAGAGAGAGGCACGAGAACGGGCCCGAGCTTTCTGCCAACAGCAGGCCTCGCCA
Source organism: Hemicordylus capensis (assembly GCF_027244095.1). Taxonomy (NCBI): domain Eukaryota; kingdom Metazoa; phylum Chordata; class Lepidosauria; order Squamata; family Cordylidae; genus Hemicordylus; species Hemicordylus capensis. The sequence continues at coordinate 13,546,688 of NC_069663.1, forward strand.
TCTTTAATGGAGTGGCCAAAGAGCAGTGAGGCAAGCTGAGAGAGGTGAAGAGAGTTGTTACCATGTGGGGACAGTATTAGAGGCCGAAAGGGTTTGCTTTTGGATCCAAGGCAACCTCCTGCAGCAGGTCTGCACAACCTAAGGCCCGGGGACCGGATCCGGCCCATGGGGACTTTTCTGCTGGCTTGCAGGTAGGACTATCCTGCAGCAACAGCAGGAACCATGAAGAGTTCTTGGCCTGTTCAATGCATAATGCTCAATGCAGCTGGCTGCTGGAGACCAGATGTCCCTGTTCACTGACACCATCCTGCTTTCCCTTCGCCTTTCCCCCGATTCCCAATGCTCTGTCCCAGCGCTTCCATTAATATTTTTAATAGTTAATTTTAACGTAATAATTGATATGCTGAAAATTGACCTTGGCCCTTTCACACCAAGTCATGGCCAGGTCCAGACACTTGAGTTGGGCACCCCTGTACTGTGACATCGAGAGGGTGGTGGTTACTATAGGCCCATTCACACATTATGTTCAACACTCGTACAATGAGTGTACAGTGTACACAGGTACAGCCATTCATATATATGTAATGCTGAATGCGGGTACAGCAGTACACTTGCTATCTGTACCCTGCATTTGAAGGCTTGTATTCAGGTTCACTTTTAAAAGGAACACAAGGACAGTCATTCACAGAAACACATGGATGAAGAGTATGGATATCTGTACACTTGTACAGTATAATGCCTGAACTGGGTTTATGACAGCTAATGCATCGTTTGGTCTTGAAACATTTGCAGAAGAAACTAAAGTCCCAGAGGCAATGGCTCCTTGAGTTGCAAACAGAAGCATTTGTGCAAAAAGGCACTCCTTTGGTGAAAAATTTCAGAAGCCATTCATAAGCTGTGCTCTGAACATTTCCCCTGCTAACTGAGCAAAGAGGCACTTGGAGATTCTCTTTATTGAGCAAGGGGAGAGCAACTGGCCCGATCCATCCCCAGCACAGCATCCCTCCACTGGCTGTTGCCGGTGTCTATCTTATGTTTCTTTTTAGATTGCGAGCCCTTTGGGGACAGGGAGCCATTTTATTTATTTCTATCTCTGTAAACCGCTTGGGGAACTTATGTTGCAAAATGGTAAATATTTGTCATATCTGTATTCATATTTCATCAGACTTCTCAGTTCCACTTACGGTGCTGTGTGAGATGGTGAGGCATCCGTATTTCACCCCACACTTCCTCTTCTGCCACACTTTCCGAATCCTAAGACAGCAAGAGAGGAGGCAAGGATATCCTGTTTACGGGAGAGTATTGCCACCGGAAGCCACACACTGCAACAGTGACACCTCCCCTGTCATCCAGCTGTCCCCAACAGTTGTGTCTCTAACACAGGGGTTCCCACCTGCTGCTGAGCTACAACTTCCACCACTCCCAGTCACAATAAATGGTGGCTGGGGATGATGGGAGTTGTAGTTCAGCAATGTCTGGAGTACCACAGGTTGGGAACCCCCCCGCCTCACAGATGCTATGGTAACTGGAAGAAAAGGGCCATCTCCTGAAAGCCACCTCTGCCAACAGAAGCCATATCACAGGTGTAGTTATAATTGAAGGCGGTGGTGGGAGAACAGGACAAATGTACCTGGGCCCATGAGAGAGAGGGGCCCTAAGGCTGGGAAACAGCCCACTCTCTGCTCTCCCCTCCCGCCGCCCTGACTCATTGGCAAGCTGCTGGCTCCTGATCAGTGGGGAGAGGGTGGTAATATTTGTACAGGGGCCTGAGAAAAGGCTCAGTTTTTCATTATGTCCACACAGTTCTTCTGCAGCAAAGACATGGGGTGGGGGCGGCTGAGTGGAGAAGACGACAGAGGGCCCAACGGCCCATCTTCACTTCTTGTTCCAGGGCCCACTCCAACCTTGCAATGCCCCGAGTCAGATTCTGCACCCCACTAAGAACTGCCAAGAGGGAGGCTGACAGATCACCATTGAGCATGATCTGCTGGGAAGTTCTCCTGCACACACACCCTGAAAAGGTGAACAAGCTGTGGCCAACAGCATGGTAGCAGATTGTATGTGAACAACAACAACAACAACAAAAAGGATGGTTAGATAAGCTATAAACATAGGAAGTTGCCCCAAACCGAGTCAGGCCACTGGTCCATCTAGCTCAGCACAGTCTACTCTGGCAGTGGTTCTTCAGGGTTTCAGACAGGGGTCCTATCTGGAGACGCCAGGGATTGAACCTAAGGCGGCGGTGGTGGTGGATTTATTCATTATTGATTCCCAGATGTTGACTACAACTCCCATCATCCCTAGCTGCAATGGCCTTTGGCTGGGGATGATGTGAGTTGTAGGTAACATCTGGGAATCCCTGTTACAAGGAACACTGCCTAGGACCTTTGAGGGTGCATAGCGGATGCCCTACCACCGAGTGCCCCTACGGCAGAGGTGGCCAGCCTGAGGCGCTGTAGCTGTTCTGGGCGACAACGCCCATCTTCCTCGGCTGCAGTGAATCATGTGGGGAGGGGGGAGATGGGATGCAGTTGACCACTGGGATGGTCAGCTGCAACCCTGGCATTCATAGTGCCTTAAAGAGACAAGGCGAAGGAAGAACAGGCGTATCCTCTGCAGGGTGTTTTTTGCACAGGGCTTTTAGCTCACGCCTCCTCTGGAATGGGGGGGGGGGTGTCTACATATTGGGCAGATTTACCCCAAAGTCCCTGCGAGCTATCGGGGAGCACTTCACACACAATTCGGGTTTTTCATTGCATGTTAGAGTGTAGCCTGATTTATATCCAGGGTTTTTAAAAAAATCACTTTTTGTACTGTTGTTTTTGGGGGGCAACTTTGAACTCACAGTAAGCCGGCAGTGAAGCCTGCTGTGTGAAAATATGATCACTGTAGCTAGAATTCCCTATGCTAACTATTGGAAAATTAATTTAATTCCATCATTAGAAGAGTGATAACTTAAACTTTGGGAATATGCATCAATGGCCAAGATTACTCCATACATAAAAAACAAATCAGAGGATAAATTTGTTTCAATGTGGGAACCATTTATATATTATAATTTGTTTCATGGTTTAATGCCACATCCAAGATTTTGATTTTTTTTTTGTAAGCTAGGCTATAAGTTCTATATCTTTTGATGGTTGTATCAATGCATAGATATGTTACTCAGCAACCATTGGGTTAGAATGAATTGTTAGATATGATAGGGAACTGGAATCCAAGTTGATGTATTTGATGATCGTGGGATGTCATATGTGGTTTTTTTTCTTTTTTAAAAAATATTTCTTTAAATAAATAATTTTTTAAAAAGAAAAAAAGAAAATGGCAACCTTGGCTCTCCACAATGTGGGCAGGGACGATGGGAGTTGTCATTCAGCAACAACTGGAGAGCCAAGGTCACCCCCCCGTACAGTAAAAACTGAGTCGCTGTGTTGCATGTGTGCTGATGCACTTGGAGCTGACTTGGCACTGGGACAATAAGTGAAGATAAGCCCCTGGGCCCTCTGTCTTCTTCTCCACCCCCTCATGCCTTTGCTGCACAATCACTATGTGGACCGTGATAAAATGAGCTCTTCCTCATGCGGGCAGGTGTGCACACTGTTGGAATCAGCCACCCACGTGAAAAGGATCGCCCCCATCAGCACAGCCAGCCAGCCAGCCAGCCCTCTTGTTGGGTGACCACAGGAGCCAGTCATCAGCCATAGCCAACACAGGTGACAAGGATCGCCTGAGTGAGAGGAGGCACCCACCACCTGGGCAGGTGAAAGCCAGTCTTCACCTCTGGAGCCCCTAATCCAGGGGTGGGGAACCTTGGCACTCCAGCTGTTGTTGAACTACAACTCTTATTGTGGCTGGGGATGATGGGAGTTGTCGTTCAACAACAGCTGGAGTGCCAAGGTTCCCCACCCCTGCCCTAATCCCTGGGCCAGCCCCGAATGTGGGAATGGCCGCTGATCTGATCACACCTCCAGAACATTTCAGATGGATCAATCCTTGCAAGATGCAAGAGCCCTTGAAAATGAAGCATGATCATTGTAGCTTCTTACCCATCGCTTTTCTTGTGCAGAAAACCCGACTTCTCGGTCCCATACTGTTTGTTGCCTTGGTACTGATGGATACTGTATCCACTGCCAGAGTTCTTCCTATTCAGGTTTTCCTGAATTTGCCAAAATGCAGACAAATTCAGAATACTCTTGAGTACATGAGCATGAAAATATTTTTGACAACTAAGAAAAATGCTAAGTAATCAGACAGCAGATTCTTTTAAAAAAATTCCTTCCCTTTCCTACAAACCCATAGGTGGCAGCCTTCTTAAGAAGAGGCATCCCTGGTTCTACCACACTGAAGGGAATGCCTCTTCTGTGTAAAACACAATGGTAGAGTGCTTTGTAATTCAGCATTATCGTTTTATTAATATGCAACCCTTACGTTGATTCACAGGGCAAAGAGAGAGCTCACCCCTTTGTTCTCCAGCTGCAGGATGCCTCTGAGGGAGTCTCGGATCCGAGTGAGCTGTTTCACCTCCTCTTCCTTGGCCTGGTGAAGCTAAAAACAGAGCAAGCAGCTAAACAAGAGGCACAGAGGCCTGTCCTATTCCTAAGTCCTTGCAAACTGCATGCTTCCTTAGGTTAGTAACTCTTTGCAAACACATTATGAGAAAAGGCTCACGAATGACTTACCGCATGTAGAGACACAGCTAGCTTTTCAATGAATGGATACAGGTTCTGAGATGCTTTCCAGCCGTCTTGGAAGAAACTGGAAGTGGTTTTAATCAGCACAGAGATATTTTAAAAGCAGAGGGGGGAGGGAGGGAGAAAGAGAGAGTGAGAATATCCTCAAGTTACTTTGTACTGCCATAATACTACTTAACGTTTCTCTAGTGCTTTCAAGCGTTAAAAGCACTTTGCACATGCTGCCTTATAATCTTTACAACAACCCTAAGCTTTACATCCAAATGGAAAACAGCATTAAAAACAAAGTTGCATCATCTTGGTACATCCCAGGAAGAACTTACAGGGCGGGGATTCTGCATCTCCTCATTTACAAGCTGGTCTTGTGGTAGCAAGCAAAAATTGTCCCCTTTGCTAAGCAGGGTCTGCCTCTGTTTACATTTGAATGGGAGGCTTCATGCTGTAAGATATTCCTGTTAGGGGATGAGGCCATAGCTCAATGGAAGAGCATCTGCTTTGCATGCAGAAGGTCCCAGGTTCAGTCCCTGACAGCATCTCCAGGTAAGGCTGGAAAAGCCTCCTGCCGAAAGAGAGCTTCTGCTGGGTAGTCTAGACAATACTGTACTAGATGGACCAACGGTCATAGGAACAGAGGCAGTGCCAGATACCTAGTCAGACCCTTGGTCCATCTAGCTCAGTATTGTCTACGCAGACTGGCAGCAGTTTCTCCAAAGTTACAGGCAGGAGTCTCTCTCAGCCCTATCTGTGAAGGAACTTGGAATCTTCTGCATGGAAGCCTGCAGGTGCTCTCCCCAGAGCGGCCCCATTCCCTAAGGGGAAGATCTTACAATGCTCACAGGGGTCGTCTCCCATTTAAATGCAAACCAGGAGGTGGACCCTGCTTAGCAAAAGAGGACCATCCATGCTTGCTGCCACAAGACCAGCTCTCCTACTCAGTATGGCAGCTTCCGAAGTTTCTCTTTCTGAAAATCAGGGGCCAAGTAGAACTCCAAAGTATAAGAAACATCATGACAATCGACAGAGAAATTGCACATTAGTTTCCTAGAATGAAACACTTTCTATACAGGAATTTCATCGCACCGGAAGCAGCCTCAAGAGCGAAAGCAAAAGTGACTGGACAACTGGCATGCGGAAACCTTTCACCTTTCAACAAATGCCAACCTGAGTTTCTCAGGGCACTCACTTGTGCTGCGCATGATAGAACTTGATAAGGCTCTGTAAGAAGTCTGGCCCTTGCTTCGTTTGGCTCTCATTGGCTTTCAGAAGGTACTAGGTGGAAGAAGAAGAAGAGACGGCAAACATCAGGTTAGAACAGGGCCACTCGACTTCAGCCCTCCTGCAGATGCTGGCCTACAACTCCCATAATCCCTGGCTACTGGCCACTGTGGCTGAGGATTATGGGAATCGTAGTCCAAAAACAGCTGGGAGGCACTAAATTGAGCAGGCCTGAGTTAGAATCTAATGACAGGCTTAAAGTAGGGCTTTAATCCCCACCTAATGGCGCAGTGGGGACAGAGGACCATGTTAAAAAAACCCCAAAACATAAAAGGTAGAGCGCAACAGCCACGGAAGGGATACTGTTTTGGTGCTGGATAAGGCCAGCTCTAAAATATAGAAGGAAACATCACTTTAAAAAGGTGCCTCTTTGCTCAGTTAGCAGAACAATTCCTGGAGAAAGCTGATCTGGCCTCTGTCACCCATGCCACAGTCGCATTGCATTTGGATTAGTGCAATGCACTCTCCATGGAGCTGCCCTTGAAAAGTATTTGGAAACTAGATAGTGCAGATGGCAGTGGCAAGATTTATTTATGAGAGTGTGCACAGTGCACATATTACATGGATCTTGAAGGCACTGCATTGGCTGCCAATCTTTTGGGGTACAATTCAAGGTGCTGGTTATGATCTCTAAAGGCTTGGGTGCCAGGTACCTTAGGGACCATCTGTTCTCAGGTGAATCTACCCACCCGACTAGATCACCTGAGAGGGCTCTGCTCCACATGCTGATGCCTGCTGAGCAGTGTTCTCTCTAATTTTTTCCATTTGTGGATGGAATGAGTTTTATTCTGGGAGGCAGTATCAAGGCAGTGTGTGTGCACACCTGCATTCAAAGTGGGGCCTTCCTGATTCAACCTGAGCAAGCTCTGAAATTAACTGAGCGGACATCAAAAAGCTTGTGAGTGCACACACATGTGCATGCCTTAGAGGGAACACTGAGGGAAATGAGCCCCTGGTGGCGCAGTGGTAAAACTGCCGCCCTGTAACCAGAAGGTTACAAGTTTGATCCTGACCAGGGGCTCAAGGTTGACTCAGCCTTCCATCCTTCCGAGGTCGGTAAAATGAGTACCCAGAATGTTGGGGGCAATATGCTAAATCATTGTAAACCGCTTAGAGAGCTCCGGCTATAGAGCGGTATATAAATGTAAGTGCTATTGCTATTGCTAACACTGCTGCTGAGACTCGTTTATCAGGCACACAGGACAGGGCCTTTTTAGTTATTGCCCCCCAGGTGTGGAACTCACTCTCAGATGAGATCTGCATGGCTCCCTCACTCCTACTTTTGGAGAAGGCTGAAGGCTTTTTATCCAGGTTTTTGCCCAGTGAGTGCCCACAGGAGTTTTTCACAAAGCAGGCTTTTCTGCAAGTTTATTATGAGGCTTTGCTACAAGTTCAAAGTTGCCCCCCAAAACTGACGCAAATAGTGGATTTTTTAAAACCCTCGATACAAATCGGGCTACACTCTAATGTACAATGAAAAACCCGAATTGTGTGTGAAGTGCCTCCCAAAAGCTCCCAGAGAATTTGGGATAAATCTGGCTGAAGGCTCACCCTCCATTCTGGAGAAGATGTGAGTTAAAAGCCCTGTGTGAAAAATGCCTCAGTCTCTCTTTTTTAGGAGACAGTTGTGTTTGTTTAATGTCCAGGTTGGTTTTATTAGAATTTTATGACTGTTTTTATCCTGTTAGCCACCCTGAGATCTTTGGATGACAGTCTGTATAAAAATATTAACAACAACAACAACAACCACCACATTCACTTGAATAGAAGATGACTCTGAATTTAAGACAACCCCCTTAAAAACCCCAGATTATATCTGTATTGACCCAAAAGGAAGAACTCTGAATTTAAGATGACACCCCCCACACCCCAGTTTCTAACACCAAAGAACTTGTGTGGGAAGGGGGGAAACTATTCTTGGATGCAGGTAAATAAGGTAATAAATTAGTATGGGTTCAAAATGGCCAAAATATCTCCAAGTTTTATTTATGTTCCTCGAAGAAGCAATGCAGCAGCGATCAGTGGGCTTGATCTGTGCCAGATATGTAGCAACTGGACGGCTAAAAAATCTGCCATGCAGAATGCTATATTTTAGGGCCAGGAGGGAGGACACAAAGGATCATTCTGCTTCTGTAATGTAGCTTTAATCAGAAGTGGGTATCGGTATTTATGTTTCTTCCATTCTTTGCCAACAGCGCAGCTGGATGAATATGTCAAGAGGCCAGATAATGGAGGATTCAAAGCCTGTGCCAAGGAGAGCTAGAGGGGGCCTTTGTTGGAAAGAAAAGCGCCAAGTGACAGAAGACAAGTTGGGGCAGCGGAATGACTAGAATTAACACCACCAAACAGCCCACACCTGTGCTCTGCAGTAGCCACGCCCTCAGTAAGGGAAGGCAGCATGGCCTAGTAGTGCCAGGACACAGCCATGTAAAGGGCACAAGCGAGATGGAACTGCGGGCTTCTCACCACAAAAGCCGCCCAACTTGCAGCTTCTCACCCGAGGTCTTCCCATATTGCAAAACGACGACAACCAATATTTATAATATACCACTTTTCAACAAAAGTTCCCAAAGTGGTTTACTTACATACAATTGCTCCCTGTCCCCAAAGGGCCCACGATCCAAAAATGTCCGTAGAAACCTTACACAGCACTGCATTTGTCCTACCCTATTGCTGGTTGTGAGAACCAGCCTATTCCAAGTCTAGGCATGTGCCTTCCTCCCACTTCCTTCTCCCCCACTCGTGCACTCCCAACTCCCTCTCTGAGTTCCAATTTTGGTCAAACCTTAGTGTGCAGCCAGCAGGACCCCCTCCCTCAGGGGCCAAGGGACGTCTGTTCCACCTTGTTCAACTACAGCTACGACGCTCTTCATTAGGAAGCACACAGGCCAATTCGTCATGACTAAGCACCATTGGCTGCTGTGAGTTAACAGCTGGACTGTCAAACCCCTGATGGAACAGATCTAGCAAATCTAGAGTTGTGAAGGCCAAGTGGGGGACGACGGGGGGGACGGACGGACTGGAAAACAGGGTTTCCCCACCCCGGGGGAGGTCCCCCCCAGATCTTCACATCTCTAATAAATTCTCCAATATATTCTGAACATCTTAAGTTCATAAGATCCATAAGTTTCCTTGACAATTGGATTAGACTATTAAGTCCTTTATTCACTTTGGTGGTTTACTGTTTTTCTGTCTGTTGCATATTTCTGTTTGTCGCTGGTCACAGACCATAATAAAGAAATGACTGACTAGGCACCATGGATTTCAATGAGACAAGTTAGTCATGACTAACTTCAGTCCCACTAATTTCAATGGGTTAGGGTTAGTCCCATGGTCTTCGTCTGGATACTGCCCTTGACATCTTCAGACACTATTCTGCCATCAGGGAGAAGGGAACTGGTGGTTCTGTGTGGTCCGAAAGCCAACAAGACACATACCCTGGACTTGCTGCCAGTTCCACTGATAAATTTGGGATGGGATGCAGTACGAACTGCAATCTGCTGGAGTTGATTCATTACACCAGCAAATGGATCCAAAACATACAGATCTCAAACACCACTTTGTTACATGTGTGTGTCCCACCCTTTAGGAGAGGGGAGCTAGTCTTGCAGTAGCAATCATGAATCCTGCTAAGCAGGGTACATCCCAGTTTGCATTTGGATGGGTGACTGCTACATGTCAGCACCGTCTTCTGTAAAATACTCCCTTTAGGGGATGGGGCCACAGTTCAGTGGTAGAGCATCTGCTTTGCATGCAGGAGAGGAGAGCTGGTCTTGTGGTAGCAGGCATGACTTGTCCCCATAGCTAAGCAGGGTCTGCCCTGGTTGCATGTGAATGGGAGACTTGATGTGTGAGTACTGCAAGATATTCCCCTCAGGGGATGGAGCCGCTCTGGGAGAGCAGAAGGTTTCAAGTTCCCTCCCTGGCTTCTCCAAGATAGGGCTGAGAGAGATTCCTGCCTGCAACCTTGGAGAAGCCGCTGCCAGTCTGTGAAGATAATACTGAGCTAGATAGACCAATGGTCTGACTCAGTATATGGCAGTTTCCTATGTTCCTAGGAGATCCCAGGTTCTGTCCCTGGCAGCATCTCCAGGTAGGGCTGGGAGAGCCTCCTGCCTGAAACCTTGGACAGACACTGCCAGACAGTGTAGGCAATACTGAACTTGATGGGCCAATGGTCTAGACTCATTCAGTACAAGGCAGCTTCCTATGTTCCTTCCTCGGGACACTGCCTCCATGGCATCATCCACCCTGAACTTCTGGGGAAACCGGGCACGGCATCCAACTCTAAATAAAGAGATGCCTACATCACTACTACACACGCCTCATGTCTTTTCCCACTATTGCTCCTCTGGCGCTGAGCTGGGAGCCCATACTGAGCACTTCCATGTGCAGTTATTTATTTAACAGTGAAGCTATTCAAAGGGATGACTCACCCTCTGGCTGAGCCCCCAATCATTCCACCAAACTGAGAAAAGCCACAACAAGGAGGGGAAGCGGCCACCCGCCTGCCCGGCATTACAGAACTCTTTAACCCTTCTCAGAGACCCAGTCCTTCCCACTTCCCAGGGTCCAGCCACTGGGCCTCTTTCCATTCCTTCCAATCAGGCCTGAGCTGGAGATCATAAAGCACAGGATGGATGAATGCCCCAAGGCAGCCAAAAACATTGTCTTTGCATGTCAATGGAACAATTGCCTTGAGAGCTGGGTGGTTTTTTGGTTTCTCTTTCTCATGCTCTCTCTAGAAAGCTGCAAGATGTGAAGCAGCTACAGGCTGCATATACAGGAATAGACTGTTAGCGTGGGAAGGGACCCTGGAGGTCATCTAGTCCGACCCACTGCTCAGAACAGGGAATCACTGTCCAGCCTCTGCTTCAAAACCTCCAGCAATGGCGAGCCCAGCACTGCACAAGGCAGAACAGTCAAACAACTCTTACAGTTAGAACATTCCTCCTAATGTCGGGTTGAGTCTGACTCTTTCTGCTTTAAATCCACTGGTTCCAGGTCCTGACCTTAGGAGCAACAGAGAACAAGTCTGTTCCTTCTATGCAATAGCCAGTGGTGGTTTAACAGAGGAGGAGGAGGAGGCATTTGCCTACGGCAGCAAAATTTGAAGAGTGGCAAGTCTGCCACTCCTCAAATTTTGCCACCCCTCTCTGGGGGTGGCACCTGCAGTGGGTGGGGGTGGGATGAGAAAGTCCCCCTGTTATCTAAAAGAACCCCCCAAACTGGGAGAGTTCCCCCTTTTACCTTTGAAAAGACTGCTGCACAGAGGGATGGGGTGGTGGTGAGCTCCTTCCAGCTCCCCTCCTCCCAAGTTGACTGCATCGGATCTGGAAGGAGCGCATGCCCCTCCCTTACCTTTTCAAAGGTAAAAGGGGGAACTTTCCCCTCCCCCCACCACTGCCGTGCCCCATCCCACCGCAAAATTTCCACCGCAAAGTTTCTGCAAAATTTGGTATCTGTAGGTAATCGGGAAGTACAAATTTATTGTACATCAACAAATCCACAAACAACCTCTTCAGAATAAATAATAGATATATTATGGAGGGCCATTTCCTCATATGAGCCTTCATCTGCAATCTGAAGGGATGCAGCCCTGAGACAGGTTTAACTCCCGTATGCGAGAACAAGATGCGAGAACAAGATGCACTTCCCACCAAGTTAGGAACATAGGAAGTTGCCTTCTACCTTGGTCCATCTAGCTCAGTTTTGCCTACACAGACTGGCAGCGGCTTCTCCAAGGTTGCAGGCAGGAGTCCCTCTCAGACCTATTTTGGAGATGCTGCCAGGGTGGGAAGTTGGAACCTTCTGCATGCAGATGCTCTTCCCAGAGCGGCCCCATCCCCTAAGGAGAATCTTTTACAGTGCTCACACACGCAGCCTCCCATTCAAATGCAAAACAGGGTGGACCCTGCTTACAAAAGGGGACAATTCATGCTTGCTGCCACAAGACCAGCTCTTGCGGCAGCAAGCTTTTCAGTGAGCATCCTTAAGAGGGTGCAGACACAGCCAAATGGGCACTCAGGGCAGATTGACTCCAAGTGTCCAGACAAGACGTGCCCACACAGAACCCAAAGAAGGGCTTATACTCTGGGTCAAGCAGCATATTATTTTCTTTCCAGTCCCCACAGGAGAAAGAAGCACAATCACGGTCGGGAAGCCCCACCTCACACATCTGAAGCTGGAAAGTGCGACGCTCCTTCTGCAGGTCCTCAGCAATTTCTGCTGCCGACGGCTCTGCCTGAATGACTCCAGCTATCTTGGCTCGCTCCTTCTCCTTTTCCAGCTTTGCTCTGGGGAAAGAAAGGAGGCCAAAGACAACATGAGGCTCTAAAATGTTCAGACGCTGCCTTGAAAGCTCTGCTAATTGCTGTGCAGAGCCAGACTTCCCAGCAGAGGCATCACTGCCCCACTTCACTCTTTTCCTCTTGCCAGGACTAGCCGAAGAATTATGCAAATTGGCCACTACACAGGGAATCGGCATAGGTGCGGAATTTAGCTTTTTTTTTTTTTTTGCAGAGTTTGGATCATTTTCCCCCTGACAGATTATACACAGTCTTGGTCACACCTTCCTATCTCATGTACTATTTGCTGATTTTCTCTGCCCCAAATTTACCTGGGATCAAGGTGTGCAAGGCTGCTTCTGCAAGTAGCAATGGTCTTCACTGTAAGGTTTGGGGGCCCCTAGAGGCCCCCCATCGACCCAACGTGTGGCTCCCTGACTAATTGCTTATTGGACCTAAGCCTGGAGTTGGCCTATAGCCACCAAACTAGTAGCCATTGATAGACCTTTCCCATCCATGAATTTGCCTAAGCTCCTTTTAAAGCTATCCAAACTAGTGGCCATCACCACATCCCATTGCCAAGAATTCTGTAGATTAATTAAGTGCTGTGTGAAAAAGTACTCTCCCATACATGTAATAATCTCCCATACAAATGCAAACTAAGGCAGACCCTGTTTAGCAGAGGAGACAATTCATGCTCACTGCCGCAAGACCAGCTTTCCTCCTCTGGACACATGATGCAACCACTAACTTGGCAAAGCCAAGGAGGTCTGGGTCTGGTCAGTGCTTGGATGGCAGACTACCTGGGAACCACCTTGAGTTTCCCAAAAGGAAGGCAAGATATTCAAGTAATAAACAAACAGATGGGTTGACCATGCCCACTTTAAGAATGCTCAACTGCACCGGCCTTAAGAACATAAGGACAGAAGAACAGCCCTGCTGGATCAGGCCCAAGGCCCATCTAGTCTAGCATCCTGTTTCGCACAGTGGCCCACCAGATGCCGCTGGAAGCCACAGGCAGGAGTTGAGGGCGTGCCCTCTCTCTGCCATTACTCCCCTGCAACTGGTACTCAGAGGCACCCTGCCCTTGAGGCAGGAGGTGGCCTACAGCCCTCCGACTAGTAGCCATTGATAGATCTCTCCTCCATGAAGTCATCCAAACCCCTCTTAAAGCCATCCAGGTTGTTGGCTGTCACCACGTCCTGTGGCAGAGAGTTCCACAAGTGGATCACGCGTTCCATCAATCCTGCATTGTGTTCTGCATAAGTCAAAAGCCTGCATTCTTCCACACCACCCAAAACTGGTCAAATCAGGTCAGCCACTGTCTGGGACTATTTCTTCTGCTCTACGACCAGTGCAGCAACAACGGATCTCTCTCCCGCTGGTTGTTTTGTTTAAACTGCAGCCAATAGATGGAGATTGTGCCATCCAGTGTAGCTCTGACCACAGGGATACATTAGAAAGGGCAGCCTTATTGGCTGGCTGGCTCCGCCACCTCCCATCTTATATGCCCCACAACAAAACACCTTTGTTTGGGGCAGAGGGAAGAATTAGCCTTATCCCTGCCAAAGGCAGCAAGGGTTACTTACACTTTGGTCTCGTAATCCTTCCAGGCCTTTTCAATCTGCTTCTTGGAATCCTGCCAAGCAAAAAGAAAAAGAGAGAGGGAGAGAGAAATGGGGTGGGTTGGGGAGAGATTTAACAGGGGAGTCACTGAAGGCAAAACAAGGGCCCAGTCTTGGTGGGCAGGAGGATGCCACCAGCCCCCCCCCCAAGCCACCAGAACCCTCCCGCCTACCAAGTGCCAAATGCACAGCATGTATCAACTGCAGCAAGGAGAAGCGGTAACTCTTCAAACCGTCTCTATGGGACTAGCGTGCTCTGGGTTGGAATGCCGGAGGTTGGAAATCTAAACCTCGCTTTCTGTGCACCTTAATCGTTTCCGGACCAGAGGGCCATTTGGCCTTGGTCAGGCACGGGCATCTGTTCAGCAGGCCCAGCTCCAGACATTTTGTCATTCAGTGGGGACTGGGGCGGGGGTAGGACAAAAAAGGATCAGAGGAGGACTCCCCTAAAATAAAGTGCCATTTTAATTAAGGAAGAGGGTGCCAGTTGATAAACTTCAGAAAGGGCCACTCTGTGTGGGGCAGAGAAAAAAGGACCCACTTCCGCAGAAATTCACTCAGGTTTCCCCACGTCTTATACCTACTATATTTTCCCCAATTCAAGACTAGGTTTCCCCCACAAGTTCTTTGATATTAGAAATCAGGAGCCTGTCTTTAATTCAGAGTCCTGTTCCTTTTGACTAAATGAAGGTATGACCTGTATTTAACCACTACTTTTTAAAGGAGGTTGTCTTAAATTCAGACGTCTTTGATTCGGGTAAATAGAGGGAATTGCTGAAAGAGTTAGAAATGTTGTGATTTTTATGGACACATAACCAGAGCTCTTGCAGGCAAGAGGGAGGTATTGGCGGACTTAGGATGACCCACAGATACATCAATTTCACAAAAACCTGAAGAAGTTAAAAAATCTAAAAGGGAGTAAGAAACCTAAACTGCTCAAATGTAATTCAGTGGAGCAGAATGTTTTTGGACTCAGAGGGCAGTTAACAGACAATCAGGTGGGCAGAGCTAATGGAACTCAGTGGTAAGAACAAAAGGCCTGGGAAATCTGTCAGCCCGAAGAATACTCCCTCAAGAGTATTCACAACCCCTTCTGCTTGTGAGGGGGAAAGGTACCTAAAACCTGCACCATGCACAGGCACAGGCTACACATGCACACTAGGGATACACCACGACATTCTGTTGGAGGCCCATCCTTGTTGCTCCTACTACTACAAATATTTATAGAAGCAAACCATATTCCACCACTACTACAAATATTTATAGAACGCTTTCCAACAAAGGTTTCCAAAGCAGTTTACGAAGATATAAAGAAAATGGCTCCCTGTCCCCAAAGGGCTCACCATCTAAAAAAGAAACCGTAAGAGAGACACCAGCAACAGCCACGGGAAAGATGCTGTGTGGGAGACGGAGAGGGTCAGTTGCTCTCCCCCTACTCAACAAAGAGAACCACCACTTTTTAAAAGGTGTCTCCTTTTTCCAGTTAGCAGGGAATTGTCTCAGACTGGACAATTCTGTGTCATTCAGGCCATTCTTAATTAGAGGATGCCATACCCAAGTGCAACACCCACAGAAGCATGCTACCACGCCCCATCCACAGCACCAGCATAATCGGCAACTGCCCCACGGATACAGTGTTTATCAGCAAATAAGTTTCCGTGGTCACTTCGTGCCTCCGATGAAGCAGTCTCTAGTCCCAAAAACCCTATGCCACAACACAACAATTAACCTTTAAGGTGTCACAAGACTCTTTATTCTTTTTCATGCATCAGAGTAATACAAATATATGCTTTTCAACAAAAGCCTCCAAAGTAGCTTACATAGATATATTTAAAAAAAACCACGTAAAATATGGCTGCCCCCTGAAATTTGCAGAATCCTGGAAACCCAAATCCTGTGCTTCCTTAAATGGGGAAGGGGTCCTCCCCACTCCCAAAGCAGGCAGGCCCATAGCCAGCCTAAAGGTTTAGAGGGGTACTACCGAAATAAAGTGTGGGGGGCAGCTTAGCTGGCCCTCATCAGTCCTGAGCACAAACAAGACTCAGTTATATACACTTACTATTGCTGGGTGTGGCCGCCTGTTCACAGTATTCAGAATGGTGCCTACACTTTCACTGCACTCTCTGCCTTGGAAAGAAGCCATCACCACCTTAAACCCCTTCTCCCACATTTAAGCAAGAAAAGAATTTCAGCCACCAGGGCGCTTTCCAGACTAGCAGCAAAATGCCTCCATTCGGGCAAGTCACATTTGGAACGTAAACAGCATGGTTGGACTACAACTCCCATAATACCCAGCCATAGTGGCCAACAGCCAGGGATGATGGGAGTTGTAGGCCAACATCTGCAGAAGGGCCACAGTTTGACATCCCTGCTCTAACGGAAGATGTTTAGAAACCATGCCAAATTACAACTCCCATGATTGGGTGGGTGGCGGTGGGGAGTCATAACAGTTCCGTTCATCCAAAGCATACGGAGAAGATTGGAAGCTGCCTTATACTGGATCAGGCCACTGGTCCATCTAGTTCAGTACTGTCCACACTGACTGGCAGCAGCTCTCCAAAGTTTCAGGCAGAGATTTTCCCCAGCCCTACCTGGAGATGCTGCCAGGGATTGAACCTGGGACCTTCTGCATGTAAAGCAGATGGTCTGCCACTGTGTTTTGGCCCCATCACCATGTGCAGCACAGACCAAGGCTGAACAACTTCAACCCTCTAGCTGTTGGACTACAATTCCCCAATGGCCAATAGTCAGGGATGATGAAAATCGTAATCTAACAACGGCTGTAGAGTCAAAGTTGTGCAGCCCCGGCATAGATATACCTCTAACTCTCCTTGCTCATTCCTCTCTCTACCCACTGCATGGGCACACAGGCACACGCACACACAGCAGATGAAATTAAGTTCACTTTCAGTGTTCAACACACAGAGAATATGAGCTGCCATTTTTCAAAAACTGTTGCTGACCCTGCAATAAACCTGACAATTTTACATTCAGATGCATCTGTGCAGGAGCAATACTATTTTCAGGGATGGGGATGGGGAGAAAGTAAAGGTTATGAGATGACAATCTTAATAAGACACACATATTCAGTAGTGAGAAGCTCATATTACTGCCTTTAAAAGTGATATCGCAGAGCCAGGAAAGATGTAGAAAAGGGCAAGCCAAATGATGAGGGGGCTGGAACAACTCCCCTATGAGCAAAGATTTCAGTGTTTGGGTCTTTTCAGTTTAGAAAGAAAGTGGGTAAGGTGGACATATATTATGTATATATTATGCATGGTGTGGATCAAGTGGATAAAAATAACATTTTCTCCCTGTCTCATGGGGACATAGGAAGCTGCTTTATACCGAGTCAGACCCTTGGTACATCTAGCTCAGTATTGTCTTCACAGACTGGCAGCAGCTTCTCCAAAGTTGCAGGCAGGAGTCAGAGATGGAACTGGTGTTCCCTGTAAGAGGGAATCTCAGATGTTGCTGACTACAGCTCCCAGAATCCCTAGCTGCAGTGGGAGTTGTAAACAACATCTGGGAATCCCTGATGCAAACTTCTGACTGCAAGCATGCAGGTGCTCTTCCCAGAGCGGCCCCATCCCCTAATGGGGAAATCTAACAGTGCTCACACATGTAGTCTCTCATTCAAATACAAACCAGAGCAGACCCCGCTTAGCAAAGGGGGTAATTCATGCTTGCTACCAGAAGACCAACTCTCCATAATATTAGAATCTAGGGTCCTCCATTGAAGCTAAAGGCTGGGAGGTTCACAAAACACAAAAGGAAGTATTTCTTTCCGTACCAAGTAGTTAAACTATGGAATTTGCTGCCCCGGGATGTGATGATGGATTTAAAAAGGGATCAGACAAATTCATGGGGAAGAGGGCTATCAATGGCTGCTAGCCTGGAGAGCTGTATATTTCCATCAGGATCAGAGCGGGGCATGCCCCTGAACACTAGTTGCGAGGGAACACCAACTGGAGGGGGTGGTTGCCCTCTTTCCTCCACTTGTGGACTTCCAGATGCACCTGGTTGACCACTGCATGAAGCAGGATGCTGGCCTGGATTGGCCTTTGGCCTGATCCAGCAGGGCTTTGCTTATGTGCTTATGAGGAGGACAAGAAATCTTGCCCAGGGGGTCACATCTCACTTCTGACACACACAGCGTAGCTCCACCTACAACCAACTGGATGCACCGGCTGGCTATGACCCCCTCCTGTCAACGACATACTCTGAGTGGCAAGCGAGCTTCTCGAATGGGGGTGGAAAACTGACACTGTGCAAGTCCCCCAAAGAGAAGGGGGAAAAACTGAGCAAGCTTGTCATACAGCATCAAGCGGACTTTCCAGTTGAGGCAGTTTCCTCTGGGACAGAGCTCGGAGAAGAAAAACACGTGGAAACAGGGCTACAGGGAAGGATGGGGCCATCTTCTATAGTCCGTGTGCATCTACGCACCAAACCATACAGAACTACAGCTCTGCGGATTCAGCAACCAGAGCTGGCATGGTGTAGTGGTTAGAGCGCTGGACCTAGGGCCAGGGAGAGCAGAGTCCATATGTCTGTTCAGCCAACAAACTCACGGAGGCTATTCACATGACTGGAGGCAAGGCGAGGGGAAGGCTCTGCTGAAGTTACCTTCCCCACCCCAGAACGACTGCTGGCATACCGGAGCTGTGCAGCTCAGGCGTTCACACACATGGCTCTCCGGGGAGCTGTGCGGCGTCGGGTATCCTACAATGCACCATGAGATGAGCGCAGTGCATTGATGGACTCCCCCGGGAGTCAGGCACTCTAGGCACACATCTCTGTGGTTGCTTGGGCTACAAGCAGCCCAGGTGGTCACACAAGCAGTTAGCCAGGGTTAAGGGCACACTCATCCCTGGTTAAAACCCTGGTT
Organism: Hemicordylus capensis; assembly: GCF_027244095.1. Taxonomy (NCBI): domain Eukaryota; kingdom Metazoa; phylum Chordata; class Lepidosauria; order Squamata; family Cordylidae; genus Hemicordylus; species Hemicordylus capensis. The sequence goes on from NC_069663.1 coordinate 13,565,454, forward strand.
AAAAAGCTGTGGCAGAAAGCCGGGTTTGGCGGGGCAGTACCACTGGGATTGGGTCCTCACACACACAGCCTAACCCAGGATGGGCTTCCCTAGACTGGCTTAGGCTGTGCATGAGAACAGCCTCACTGAGTGACTCCTGGCCAGTCACTTCTCTCTCAGCCTAACCTATCCTCACCACAAGATTGTGAGAGAAACATAACCATGTGCACCACTCTGGGCTCCTTGGAGGAAGAGCAGGATAGAAATGTAAATTTAATTAATTAATTAATTAATTAAAAATAAAAATAAAAATAAATAAATAAATAAATAAAAATAAAATAAAAATAAAAATAAAAATAAAGCTTTGGAAACAAGGGGGGAAACCTATCTGCTGAAGTGCCCCACTGAAAACTCAGAAATGCATGTTAGTGACAATCCTATGTTGATCCATCTGATTTGGGGCCGTAGGCATGTCTTTTGCAGATTCTTCCTCCACCCCTGCTCCAACCAACTTCATACCATAGCCAGGTTCTTAAGAGGATACTTACCAGCCGCCCATCTTTAAGCTGCCCTTTCAGCAGACTGTCCAGAGGAAATGAGACAATATTGTTCAAGTTTTGCACCTGGAAAAAGCCAGAAAAACAAGTGTGGTTCACAAGAACTTGTGGCATTCCCATCAGTAAGTTTTCTTGCTCACAATTACAATGTTCATTTGCAATGTTCATTTGCAGTATTTTACTGAGATTCTAACACAAACAGGTACTTCATCTCGATCCCAACCTAAGAAGGGAGGCAAAGGAGAAGCAAGAGCTCCACACAGACGCAGTTATCACAAAACAATCCCACCTCCAAAAACACAAAGGACTACCTACAATACCAGCTTATTGGTTTTATAGCAGTATCACGGGCATGGCTTCCCCAAAGGATCGTGGCGATTCTAGTCTGTTGAAAATTCTATGCTGAGAGGATTCTTAGTTCCACTCATGCTACTGAACAGCCCTACTGAGCACACGTAAATGGGTGCTTTAATTAGAGCTCCAATTTTACAACATCATGGTTTTCTGGCTAATAAATGGCTGTGCTTGAATACTACAGTACCATATACATGTCCTGCTCAAACATTAGTAGATTTGTACCAGCATCCCTCTTAGGAGGAGAGCTGGTCTTGTGGTAGCAAGCATGACGTCCCCATAGCTAAGCAGGGTCTGCCCTGGTTGCATATGAATGGGAGACTTGAGTGTGAGCACTGCAAGATATTCCCCCCCTCAGGGGATGAAGAAGGGAAGAGCTCTGGGAAGAGCAGAAGGTTTCAAGTTCCCTCCCTGGCTTCTCCAAGATAGGGCTGAGAGAGACTCCTGCCTGCAACCTTGGAGAAGCCGCGGCCAGTCTGTGAAGACAATACTGAGCTAGATAGACCAATGGTCTGACTCAGTATATGGCAGTTTCTTATGTTCCTATGTCCTAAGTGACACTGGATATTCTGGAAAAGAGCTCAGAATATTACATAGGGAAGCAAGAAGCTGGCCTTATAGAGAGTCAGGTCAGATCAGTCCAATTTCGGTCTCTGACCAGCAATACAAAGTAGACAGATAAAACCTTATTTAAGTTTACAGAATTAAGCATGAATAACCATTCATCCTAAAGTGTAACAATTGGATTAGATATTAGAGTCTGTGATAACATAAAAACAGCCCTGCTGGATCAGGCTGAAGGCGCATCCAATCCAGCATCCTGTTACACACAGTGGCCCACCAGATGTCTCTGGGAAGCCCACAGGCAAGAGCTGAGGGCATGCCCATTCTCCTGCTGTTGCTCCCCTGCAACTGTCCAGCACACAAAGTTTGGCGACATTATATGTAACCTCAGAGTCATGGTCAGCAAGAAGAAAAAAAGCAAACAAACAACTCATCTGAATGGCCTGGAAAATTTCTTAGTAAAGGAGCTATTAGAGAAAGATGAGAATCTTGATAAGAAGTACAGTATAATAAAACATGAGCTATAAACTCAACTGCTCCATCTCCACACAGGCATATTAGTTCCTCACAAGGAATCTGCTTAAACATATGGTCTAGAATTGCTGATGAGAAGAGCATTAAAACATGCCAAGGAGAACATTCTTCTATGCTTGGGCACTGTTAATGTGCTAAGGTATCTAGCTGGTTTGGAGTTCTATATTTGGTTCCCAAGGTAAAACTTATTTGTAACATAACTTAGATTATTTTGGTGTGTGATATCTAGGAGCCTTTGTTTGAGGGCTAATTTAGCACATTCATGGCCCCATGCTAACAGCTCAGGAGATAATCCAAGTAAACAGAGTTTCTTCGCTATTAGTAATTTCTATCGCGGTTGAAAGCCATCCTTCAGTATCAAAGGTGCCACACCCATAGGGAGAAAAATAAGCTTTAACCATAAAAGTTAACCAGACCACTAGCCAGACCCTAGAAAGCTGGACTTTGAAGAAGCAAGATAGAAAATGTATTGACGCTTTTGAACTTTGGTGCTGGAGAAGACTTTTGAGGATACAATGGACAGCCAGGAAAACAAACAAATGGATCATAAAACAAATCGATCCAGAATTTTCACTCGAGGCACAAATGACCAGGCTCAAACTATCATACTTTGGACACATTATGCGAAAACCCAGCTCCCTTGAGAAGTCCATAATGCTGGGAAAAGTTGAAAGAAAGAGAAGAAGAGGACGACCAGCAGCAAGGTGGTTGGTCTCATGACTGAGAGACCTTAAAGGCCAAGTTGAAGACAGATAATCCTGGAGAAAATCTATCTATGTGGTCGCTAAGAGTCAACTTGACGGCACTTAATCAATCAATCAATCTGCCTTTGACCATAACATCACATTTAGGCACAGAGCCAGACACTTGAAATACGCTTCTAAGAAACTTGGTTTAGGTTGTTTCTAAGGCTGCAAAATTGGAATACAGAGTCAGATCATTGGTCCACCTCCTTTAGTATTGTCTACACTGACTTGCAGCAGCTCTCCAAAGCTTCAAGCAACAGTCTCTCCCATCCCTACCTGGCAGCATTTCCAATCTCTGGGAAAAGCTGCCAGGAATTGAATCTGGGACCTTCTATATGCAAAGCAGGTGCTCTACTTCTGAGCTACAGACAGTCCCATCTTCATGGGGAACATTCCTGAGAGATCAAGGCCCCCCTGTCTGTATAATAGAAGCTGCTTCCACTTTTTACATTTAATTATTTACAAGTATATCCTGCACTTCCCCAAGGAGCTCAGAGCAGTGTACATGGTTATGTTTATCCGAACAACAACGCTGTGAATAAGGTATCTCTGCCATTAATGTCTTCAAATATATCATGTTCTGCAGCCATGAACATTGAACAGCTTCTCCCACTCTCAATGACCAATTTTGGAATGGTTCCACAGCAAAATGAAATTGGTGGCAAGAGGCCTGGAGAAAAGCCTTTCCATCCCCCTCATGGTAAGGCAGGCCTTTTCCTGGGAAGGCGTCTTCTAGGCTGCTGAAGATGGTGGCAAGATGCTAAAGATGGGCTTTGCCACAGACCACATCTATGCAACAGCTTCTCCTTCATCACCACAAAACACAAGTTGGCCCTCTCTCCTCACCGCCCAAAGGCCACAACCCAAAGCTTGGCGGGGTGGGCGGGAGATCCTGCAGCCCATAACATAACGTGCTGAGAAGCAAGAAGATATGTTCCTTCAACCAACAACCTGGAAGTCTGCAAAACCACATCCCAGGGTCAGACACACACAGAGAGAGACCTCCGTGGGGAGAGGGGGGGGGGCTATATAAAGAGGAAATTAGGAAACCCACCATTTGAGTTTGAGGCCTCTCCCAAGAACAAAAAATACTGTGTATCTCAGTACCACCCACTGACATGCTGAGTGGAGAAAAAAACCAAACAGAACCACTGCTGAATACCGTGATCAAGCACAGATGTGCTGGAACCACAAGCCGAGGAAACTGAAACAGCGACTGGGCATGGGGCTGGCTGGAATCAGTCACCCAGAACCAGAGGCTGCCTTTGCATGAGGCGAGGCAAGGCAACTGCCCCCAGTGGTGGGTTTTCGGGGTGCCAGTGGGGCACCAACTGTGTGCAGGGAGGCAGTAGCGACCCGTATGGGTGAAGTTGGAGGAGTGGTCAATGAACCACAGATGTGGCTCATTCCCGCTCACCTTTCCCCACCCCAGTTGCCTCGTTCTGCCTCGCCTCCCTCACCACTGTGTTAACCCCAGGCATGTTGTGGGCTGCTCATTTGCCCAGCTGCTCGCTTGCCTGGATTGGGAAACTGGGCAAATGCAGCCCGTACACCTGGAGTTAAAATGGCAGCAGGGGAGGTAACCGAACGAGGCAACCGGGGCAGGGAGAGGTGAGTGGGCTCATGGGCCCACTGCACCCATACGAGCTGCTGCCGCTGAGAGGCATGAGGGTGTGTGGGGGCGGGGGGGGGGAGGGAAGAAGCATTTGGCTTCCTGCTTCAGGATCATCAAAGTCTTTGGTTACTCCTGCCCAGAACTATCCTTTTCCATTAGGCAGGCAGAACCTCCAAGTCACCCCAACCCACCGGAGATTTGTAGGGCTTAAGCAGTCCCATCTAATAGACTGAGTAGGGCAGAAGCAGTCAGACTGAGATCTACTGGTGCATCTCTGGGTGACTTGCAGCAATCAGCAAGGGCTTCCGACTTTTCATGATCTGCCCCTTGACCAGGGCTGCACAACCTCGGCCCTCCGGCAGATTTTGGATTAGAACTCCCATTATTCCCAGCTGCAGTGGCCAAGAGTCGGGGGTTAAGGTAGTTGTGGTCCAACATCTTCAGGAGGGTCGCAATGGTGCAGCCCTGCCCTTGACCATGACCTTCACCCAGGGGTTCTCAAACTTGAGTCCCCAGATGTGGTTGGACTGCATCTCTCATAACCCCCAACGGAAGACTGGAGGCTGCTGTCACCGGGGATGATGGGAGTTGCAGTCTAAAGACCTATGCATTCAGGTATTGCTAAATACCTAAATGCCAGTGGGCTCCAAATACGAAGACGACGAATATTTATATACTGCTTTCCAACAAAAGTTCCCAAGATATTAAAAAATAAAGTATTTTTAAATGAGAAATTATATTTTTATAAAGAAACAACAATTAAAATAAAATAAATACCAGCTGCAGGGGAACAACAGCAGGAGAGAGGGCATGCCCTCAGTTCTTCCCTGTGGGCTTCCCACAGGCATTTGATGTGCCACTGTGGGAAACAGGGTGCTGGACTAGATAGGCCTTGGGCTTGATCCAGCAAGGCTGTGCACAGCATCCAGGAACACAACTTTCAGAACCCCTGGGTTGATGCAACAGACGAGGGGCAGGTAATGACAAGTTGCAAACCCTTGCCAATTACTGCAGATCACCCAGAGATCCACCAGTAGATCCCGATCTGCCTGCCTCTGTCCTACAGCAGCTAATGGACCTACACCTACCTGCTAAGGTCCTGGGTTAACAAACTCCTCTTACTGGCTATGGAGTGCTTGGAGGAATCCTGGTCAGTTTCACCTCAACCCATTTGAAAGCCTGGTAAGCCACTGCCCAGTCAGTGCAGACAATACTGAACTAGATGGACAACCGCATGGCTGCTTCACACGTTCATGTCTGCGTACACAGAACTAGCTGTAGGGTTCCCTGGATTCCAGCTATAAGCCACAATGGCCTTCCAGGAGGCTTCTAATTTACACTGGATGTTCAAGGTGCGAGTGAAGCAAAGGGCAGCATTCCCATCCAAATGCAAACCAAGAAGGACCTTACTTAGCAAAAAGGACAATTCACGCTCGCTACCATAAGACCAGCTCTCCTCCCAAAACGTTCAGATTTTAAGAAGCATCTGAAAATCCATATTTTTGGAGAGCCTTCTTAGAGTGTTATCTGCAGCTATATCTGGTGGATTTTTTGAATCTGCAGCTATATCTAGTGGGCCCTAGCTCTTCTTGCATGCAGAAGGTCCCAGGTTCACTCCCTGGTGTCTCCAGGTAGGGCTTGGGAAAACTCCTGCCGGGAGCCCTGAAGAGTCGGTCAAGACTTGAGCTAGACAAACCAGCAGCTCAGTATAAGGCAGCTCCCTATGTTCCTATTTAATTCTAATAAGCAGAACTGAAGGGCTCCCGTTACCTTACCCAGCATCCTTCCCCTCCAGCAAGCAGACCGCCTCAAAGCTGCCTACTTTGCCATTGGGCCCTGGCACGAACTCAGAGAGTTGGACTGGCCCACACAAGAGGAAGGAAACATGCCTTCCAGAGTAGCAGTGGGTGAAATAGGAAACTGTTGCCCCAAAGGAAATTAGCATGTTCTCAGTCACTTAGACATTCTTAACCACACATCACAGGGCATCACCTCAGAAAGACAGTCTTCCTCAGACAGGGGGGATGCTTTGCCCAGTGATAAGAACATAGCTTATGAGTTGCCTTATACCAAATCAAACCATTGGTCCATCTAGTTCAGTACTGTCTACTACACTGACTGGGAAAAGCGCTAAGGTTTCAGGCAGGAGCTGGTCTTATGGTGGCAAGCATGACTTGTCCCCTTAGCTAAGCAGGGTCTGCCCTGGTTGCATATGAATGGGAGACTAGAAGTGTGAGCCCTGTAAGATATTCCCCTCAGCGGATGAAGCCGCTCTGGGAAGAGCAGAAGGTTCCAAGTTCCCTCCCTGGCAGCATCTCCAAGATAGGGCTGAGAGAGATTCCTGCCTGCAACCTTGGAGAAGCTGCTGCCAGTCTGTGAAGACAACACTGAGCTAGATAGACCAATGGTCTGACTCAGTATATAGCAGCTTCCTATGTTCCTATGAGTCTCTCCCAGCTCTACTTGGAAATGTCAAGGACTGAACCTGGGACCTTCTGCATGCAAGCAGATGCTCTACCACTGAGCTACGGCTCCATCTCCTAAAGGGAATATCTTACAACGGACAGTGCTCGTATGTAGTCACCCATCCAAATGCAAACCAAGGTGAACTTTGCTTAGCAAAGGGGACAATTCATGCCCACTACTGCAGTTCTGTCTCCACCCTCAATTAATGCAAAACTGGTGAGCATTGCGCCTTCTCACCTTTGCTTTGTGGCAGGGACATCGCGTTTCCAAAGCACAATACTTGGTGCCTGGGAAAGAGAAGATACTTCCCAGAAATGAGGCATTCCTGTCTGAGCTGTGGGGCTGCTAACGCAGGTTGCAGACAGAGAGGAAGCTTGAGGACAACAATGAGGAATATTTATATACCAATTTAAACTAAGATAGACACCAGCAACAGCCACTGGAGGGATGTTGTGCTGGAGTTGGATAGGGCCAGTTGCTCTCCCTCTGCTAAATAAAGAGAATTACCACTTTTAAAAGGTGCCTCTTTTGTTCAGCTAGCAAGGGATCAACTCCTCACTTCAAATCCAATCCTCCAATTTATTTTTTATTTTTTATTTTTTGGAGGGGGAAACAAAGGAAAGACACTTGGGGGGGGGAGATGCAAGTTATTAGGTTTGGTAGGTGGGAGTTCAGTAAAATGAGGGGGGAACGCCTCAAATGCTTATGGGGGGGTGGATCTGCATCCCTGTATTAACATGGAATGAAGTCACGCAAGTTATCTGAGGCAGGCCCCTCTTGGCAATTTTTGTCAAACACAAATAGAGGACTGCAACATCACCATGTGCAAAAGCTATCAAGGATCAACCATCACAGACAAGGCTTTTATGCCACCCCAGACATAATACTATTAAAGTGGTGGAAACCGACACATTCTACTGCACTTCCAGTGTCCATGAACTGAACTTCTGTCTCCCTGAAAGGTACTTCCTGAGGCTCGGTGGTTAAGTAAAATTCGGGATTTATTAAAAAAAAAAAATATATATATATATATATAGATAAAAAGGTAAGCAAGTTTAAGCAAGCACACGTCAGAGGCATTTGTGGGATTCAGTTTGTTTGGTTCCAGTTTGTTACTTATGTAGACAAGTCAGACTTTGTGAATTGTGAAGCTGTCTAAACACGGTTTGTTTTGTGGATGGTTTGTTTTGTGTTTGACCATTTTGTAATGATGTTTGTTATTCGGCTGATCACATCCTCTCTAAAGTTTCCCTCCACACTAAAACCTCTTAAGATGGCTTGGATCCAAAAGGAACCTTGCACAAGAGGAAAGGCATTTCTTCTTGTGCAAGGTGGCCTTCCCCAGTCCCTGCTTTGTCTCCCCACTCAGCCTCATTCTGGATTCATCTGCAGGACTTCCTACAATAGGAACATAGGAAGCTGCCTTCTACAGAGTCAGACCATTGGTCCATCTAGCCCAGTATTGTCCACACTGACTGGCAGCAGCTTCTCCAAGGCTACAGGCAGGAGTTCTTCCCAGCCCTACTTGGAGATGCTGCCAGAGAGGGAACTTGGAACCTTCTGCATGCAAACATCCAGATGCTTTTCCACTGAGTTATGGCCCCATCCTCTAAGGCAGGGCTGCACAACTTTGGCCCCCCCATCTGTTTTTGGACAACTCTCATCATTCCCAGCCATGGTGGCCAATAGTCAGGGATGATGGGAGTTATAGACCAACATCTGTAGCAGGGCCAGAGTTGTGCAGCTGCACCCCAAGGTGAATATCTTACAGCACTCACATGCCATCTCCCATCCAAAAGCAAACCAAGGTGAGCTCTGCTTAGCAAATGGGACAAGCCATGCTTGCTACCACAAGACCAACACTCCTCCCCAGTATTCCTGCAACACAGATATGTCCTCCTGTTCCCGTCTTGCACAGGGCATACTGAGGCTGCATTCACACAATCAGAGAGAGATAGTGGTTAAAGAGTTAAGAGAACCCAGGATCAGATCCTGGCTAAATGTGGGTTAACCACAGAGACCTGACCAGTATTGCCTGGAAATTCTGGATTCCCACAGTCAGTTCTGCAGAGCTCAGCTTGCCTGGTTAACTCTTTAACCAGGATCACTGTAATTGTGTGAATGCAGCCACATCAAAATACTAAAACAGGGTCCCACACTGCAGGTTAAGATTAAAGTTAGATCTTGGGCTGAGAGGATTGAACAATACTGCAAAACCTCCTGATGGCAGCTGAAGGATGCAGTTGAGGCCCACGAAAACCCACTGCCAATTCAATGCCAGTGCCCCTCTTACCAAGTTCTTGAAGAGCGCCGTCACTTCCCTGGTGAAGACAGCAAGGTTCAGGAAGCCAGTGGACAGCTCATGATTGTTCTGAGACAAGTGATTGTTGCCAAAGTTCTCAAGAGTTTCACTGTATTGTTCTTCATTCTCCACATGTGCTTTAAAAAAAAAAAAAGAGGAGTGTGAGGTCACCAGGAGGTTTTTCACACCCACTTTTTAGTTTGCACCTATTCCAGAATGGAGGGGATGCATTCACATATCGGCCAGATTTACCCTGAAGCCCCTGTGAGCTTTCGGGGAGCACTTCACATACAATTTGGGTTTTTCAGAGTGTGTCTTAGAGTGTAGCCCAATTTATATCCAGGGTAAAAAAAATCCACTTTTTGCATTTGTTTTTTTGTGCAACTTTGAACTCACAGTAAACTACCTGCTGTGTGAAACTGCCCCAAGAGAAAACCCACAGAGGCAGGGCCTCCTTTAGCTCTAGATTCCTGCAGAAGACACGGTGGGAATGAGCCAACTCTGTTCTATGGGACAACATGCTGGACTTGGACTCAAGTTCAAATCCCATCTTCATCACGGGCTCACTTGGTGGGTTTGAGTTATATACTTGGGGTGTCTTCAGTGAGACAGCCTTGGTTTAACCTTATCCCACAAAAGGAATGACCTCCTTAAAAAAATGTAAAGGAATTAACCACCCAGAGATTTACATATGGGGCAGTATAGAAGTGTGCTAAATAAAAATAATAATAATAATTTAAGGGACTATAACTAGATCTAGTTACATAGGAAGCTGCCTTATACTGAGTCACAGGCTTGGTCTATTGAGCTCAGTATTGTCTTCACAGACTGGCAGAGGCTTCTCCAAGATTGCAAGCAGGAATCTCTCTCAGCCCTATCTTGGAGATGATGCCAGGGAGGGAACTTGGAACCTTCTGCATGCAAGCAGACAGGTGCTCTTCCCAGAGTGGCTTCATCAGATCTTACACAGTGCTCATACGTGTAGTCTCACATTCATAAGCAACCAGGGCAGACCCTGCTTAGCAAAGGGACAATTCATGCTTGCTACCACAAGACCAGTCACTGTGAAGAAAGCAAAAGGTCAATCTGATGATGGGAGAAGATCGTACACAGAGACCAAGGACAAAATGGACCGGTGTGATACAGCCAGCTAGGGTGGTCAGTAGCACCTTGTGGGAATGAATGCTCATTGTGATTTCTGACATGGTCTACATGCCTAGATATGGAAAATAAGTGATAGCATGTCAAGGCTTTCAAGCTTTCAGTTTGTTCTCATGCTTTTGTTGTCCTGATCATCAGGCCTGCAGTGGTCTAATTTGCAATGGTGTTTTCAAAGTTTTAAATACACAGAAACTACTATGACACTTTATCAATGTTTTCAGAAGAATGGAAATTAAAGTGGGCATGGATATCCCCCAAAGATTACTCCATGGAGCTGGGGGGGGGGATATGACAGTTTGTTCATTCTTACCCTAACCCTTTCCCGATTGCAAAAATGACTGCAATTTTACCCCAATCATTTGGGGGATAGGATAAAAAGAGGTGACACCACAGAGAAGGCTGCAAGCGCCTCTTTTCCCTTTGCTGGTGGGGGTGGGGTGGGTAGATGTTGCCAAAAGTCACGATGAGCATTTGTCTCCTGAAAGAATACTAATGGCCAAAATTGGTGGACCTGGCTCATGGCCGAGTAGCAATGGGGGCAGGAAGTCAAGAGGGCAGGGAGGCTCAGGGGCAGGGTTGGGTGGACTCTCCTTTTGCTGCCGATTCCAAGCAATACGTATTTCACGGAAGCATCAGGAAGCAAACCTGTGCTCACATCTCTGCCAGTCTCGTCTTGCAAGTCATTGCACTTTGCAGGCAACCAGCTGAGAAGAGGATGAACTGGGACAGATCTACCAGGGGGTTCATGCCAAGCAAAAGGGGGTTTCTCTACAGCCTTGCATAGAGGGTCAAATAGCACTTTGCATACATGGCCCGCCGCCAGCCTGCACTCGCCCATTCCCCCCCAGGTCTCGCTGCACTCCCCTGTTCCCTCCCTCCCTCCCTCCCGTGCCAGCATGCACAGAGCATTTAACTTACTGAGCCCAGAGACATGAATGGCTTTCACATATTTCCTGATCCTCTGGAGAATGGCTTGGTCTCCATCCAGGCTCTGCAAGGCAGAAAACACAAAGGTTCGTCAGAGCTGCTGAATTGTGCCAAGGCGGTGGGGGCAGGGGGAGGAGGGAAGGGAAAAGTGGGGGGGGGGAGATTGCCAGGCCACACAAAGTCCCTTTGAAGCTCCCCGCCCTTGGCAGATGTGCAAGGCAGCTGCCAGGGTACCCAGGGCTGGAGAGATCCCAGCGTTGGGAGAGAAAGCGTTTGGACTGCAAAGGGCAGAAAATGAGGTGTGGCCCCTGGCCAGCTCCTAGCAAGGCTGCAGCTCAGAGGCAGGGCACATGCTTTAGGAACACCGGAAGCTGCCTTCTACAGTGTCAGGCCATTGGTCCATCTAGCTCAGTTTTGTCTACACTGACTGGCAGTGGCTTCTTCAAGGTTGCAGGCAGGAGTCTCTCTCTGCCTGCTCTGGAGATGCCAGGGTCTGCATGCAAGCATGCAGGTGTTCCTCCCAGAGCAGCCCCATCCCCTAAGGGGAGTATCTCACAGTGCTCACACATGTCATCTCCCATTCAAATACAAACCAGGGTAGGCCCTGCTTAGCTAAGGGGACAAGTCATGCTTGCCACCATGAGATCAGCTCTCCTCCTCTTCCCTGAATGCAGAAGATCCCAAGTTCATTCCCTGGCATCCCATTAAAAAGAATGTCAGGAACCAGGGTTGGTTGGGGAAGACCCCTGACTGGAATTTTCTAGAATCTCTGCCCAAGACTAGAGGCTATAGGCTAGATGGGCCAAGCACGCAGGGGAAGGTGGTGGTGGGGCACTCTACCCAGGCCAAAGGGGGCCAGGCCTGCAAGCATGGGAGGGGGAAAACCCCCAACTCGATTATGTTTGAGGATGCTGCTGCAATCTTCTTCCCTTGGCAACATCCAGACTGCATTATTAGTCACTCCTGGCGACCCCAGAGCCCTGTGGTTTTCTTTGGTAGAATACAGGAGGGGTTTACCATTGCCATCTCCTGGGAAACATACCAGCAGGGATTCAAACCAGCAACCCTAGGCAAGTTACTTCCCCGCTGTGCCATTAGTAAGACCCACTGAAATAAATGAGAGTTAAATAAGCCATGATAAACTTGCCTCATTGCTTTCTATGGTGCTTAGCCAGGACTAACCACTTATTGTGCAGGGTCAGAACTTCAGAGACTATTTTGACCTACCTGTTCTATATGGGATCACATTTCCCCCAAAGGAACAGGTACACAGTCTGGGAGGACTTCTGGATCTACACCTCTCCTTGGCTTCTCAGGTGGAGGCGGTGGCCAGTGTGCTTTCTCTCAGCTTTGGCTGATATGCCAGCTGCCCCCATTTTGCAAGATCAATGACCTCAAAACAGTGGTACATTTGTTGGTAACCTCCAGACTTGACTTCTGTAATGCACTCTACATGGGACTGCCTTTGTAAGTAGTCCGGAAATTTCGGTTGGTTCAGAATGCGGCAGCCAGGTTGGTCATCACATTACTCCCTTGCTGATGGAGCTATACCGGCTGCCAATAGATTTCCAGGCAAAATACAAGGTGCTAGTTATAACTCATAAAGCCCTAAACTGCTTAGGCCCTGGGTATTTAAGAGAGCGTCTTCTTCACTATGAGCCCCACCACTCATTGAGGTAACTTGAGGAGGTCCGTCTCTAGTTACAGCCAGTTCGTCTGGTGGCTACACAGAGACAGGCCTTCTTGGTTGCTGCCCCGAGATTGTGGAATGCGCTCCCTATTAAGATACAATCCTCCCCATCTCTGGCAATTTTTAAAAAAACATCTGAAAACCCATCTCTTCACCCAAGCTTTTTCAGCTTTTTAAAATTTGTAGGTTTTAATTTTCTGGCTGATTTTAAATTGTTGAATTGTTTTAAATTTTAAGTGTGTTTTAATTGTTTTATCTAACTGTTAACCACCCAGAGACAAAAGTTTGGGTGGTATATAAATTTGATAGATAGATAGATAACCAGTCTGCATGTTACCCCTTGTATTTTTTATCTAACTGTTAACTTTTTATCAAACTGTTAATTTTTATCTAACTGTTAACCACCCAGAGACAAAAGTGTGGGTGGTATATAAATTTGATAGATAGATAGGTAGGTAGATAGATAGATAGATAACCAGTCTGCATGTTACCCCTTGTATTTTTTATCTAACTGTTAACTTTTTATCAAACTGTTAATTTTTATCTAACTGTTAACCACCCAGAGACAAAAGTGTGGGTGGTATATAAATTTGATAGATAGATAGGTAGGTAGATAGATAGATAGATAACCAGTCTGCATGTTACCCCTTGTATTTTTTATCTAACTGTTAACTTTTTATCAAACTGTTAATTTTTATCTAACTGTTAACCACCCAGAGACAAAAGTGTGGGTGGTATATAAATTTGATAGATAGATAGGTAGGTAGATAGATAGATAGATAACCAGTCTGCATGTTACCCCTTGTATTTATTTTTATTCATTTAGATTTTTGTCCTGCTTTTCAACTGGCATTCTCAAAGCAGGCTGCAATATCAATTAAAACACATCTATTAAGATGCATCTACTTTGCATACAGAAGGTTCCAGGTTCAATCCCTGGCAGCATCTCCAGGTAGGGCTGGGAAAGACTCCTGCCCGAACCCATGGAGAAGCCACTGCCAGTCAGTGTAGTAGACAATACTGAGCTAGATGGACCAAGGGTCTGACTTGGTATTAGGAATCCAGCCCAAACTGGAAATGCCAGGGATTTGACTTTCTGCATGCAAGCAGAGGCCTCATCCCCCAAGGGGAATATCTTACAGCAAACAGCACTCCCATGTAGTCACCCATTCAAATGCAAACCAAGGCAGTCGCTAGAGCCAGTGTGGCGTAGTGGTTAGAGTGCTGGACTAGGACCGGGGAGACCCGAGTTCAAATCCCCATTCAGCCATGAAACCAGCTGGGTGACTCTGGGCCAGTCACTTCTCTCTCAGCCTAACCTACTTCACAGGGTGGTTGTGAAAGAGAAACTCAAGTATGTAGTGCACCGCTCTGGGCTCCTTGGAGGAAGAGTGGGAAATACATGTAATAATAATAATAATAATAATAATAATGCAGTCCCTACTTAGCAAAGTGGACAATTCATGCAGGCTTGTGGCTGCAAGAACAGCTCTCCTCCCCAAGGGCCCGTCCAGCACCCAAGGGAGGCAAGAGAAAAGCAGAATAATCTTTGCAAACATGGTGCTATTTACTAGAAAAGCACAAAACCTCTCAATTGGCTCTTGACCCAAATATCAACAGCTTAACATTTTTGCTTTTTAATACAGCTGCAGGAATGGAGGGTTGGCAGCCTGTTTGGATTATAGCATTCATCATGCTTTTGCTGTTACTCACCCCAAGCCTTTGGCATGGGATGGGCTATTACCAATTTATCCATTTAAAAAAAAAAAAAAGATGACTCTGAATTTAGGAGGACCCCCTTAACAAATACTGATTAAATCCAGGTTTTACCTGTATTTACCCAAGAGAAAGAGGAAAGCAAGACCCCACTCCCTGCCAATTTATACAATCAAACAACTTAGAAAAAACCTAGTCTTGGGTATTGTTAACAGCCCAGAGACGGAAGTTTGGGGCGGTGTACAAATTTGACAAAAACAAACAAGCAAGCAAGCAAACAAACATACATTAGATCACATGGCCTAGCTTGACTGGCTTCCACTTGCATTGTGAGTCAGTCAAGAGGGGCCCTGAGATCAGGATCCTAGTTTATGTCTTACTCTGGGCCTTGGGGATTGAGTGGTCCAGAAAATGAACATCCAAATTTATTTCAAATGCTGGAGAGGCTCTGCTCCAACCTGGGGCTCAAGACTTCAACTGATAAGCCAATTTTTCCCCAGTGACAACAGAGTGCTGGACTAGGACCAGGGAGACCCGAGTTCAAATCCCCATTCAGCCATGAGACTTGCTGGGTGACTCTGGGCCAGTCACTCCTCTCTCAGCCTAGCCTACTTCACAGGGTGGTTGTGAGGCGAAACTTAACGTATGTAGTACACCGCTCTGGGCTCCTTGGAGAAAGAGCAGGATATAAAAGTAATAAATAAATGAATAACATTGGGGGCCACAGAAGGGGCAAAGTGCATATCTGGGGGAGCAAACTTTGTTTCACAGGTTAAATTCCCGGAAGAAGAAGAACAGTGCTGTCTTACACTAATGCACACCTGCGCAACTGACTCAGTCTATGGCAGCTTCCTATGTTCCTAAACTGACTCACAGCAGCTCGCCATGATTTCAAGCAGAAATTTCTCCCAGCCCTACCTAGAGATGTCAGGGAGTGAACCCAGCACCTTATGCATGCAAAGCAGATGCTCTACCACTGAGCTATGACTCCATCCACAAACATAAATGGAAATGAGCCATCAGGTTACTGCAGGGGCCCAACAATGGGGAGAAGCCACCTTGTCTGGGGAGGTGCTTGCCCTTTGCTGCTGTTGCCTCTGCCCATTCGAGTCATGAACAGGTTAATGCTACCGTCACTTGCAGGTAACAGTTGCTGTGATCTCCTTCCCAGAAGAGCCCCATAGAAACAGGCAACGCAACCAGCAATCGGAGAGGTTATAGAAACTGACGGATCAGCAAAGAGTTAACCATAGCTTGGCTAAAACTCAGCTAAGAGCAAGCGTGATCACAGTGCTGGAAAATACTTGAAGGGTGTAATCACCAGGATGGGGAGAGCAATTGTTTGGGGTCAAGTAACGGATAGCGCTTGTCATAATGAGAAGAAATCAGAGAAGTTGGCCTTGACTGCAGATGTGCAGGGAAGGACACCGTGGGGCGGAAAGGGGTGCCTGCCCTCCTCACTTGCATGTCCCTCTCGCTGTTGAAACCAGACACACAACCCTGACACCCTCCTCCCATTCAATGGGAGCAGTTCTGGGTCCACATGGGACTTCTGTTGTTGCATTTAGTTTGCAATGCAAACTAAGCATCTACAATTGCCAGGCATCTGCAAATCCACTTGCCAGCTCGCCAGTGGCAAGTGCCCCAAGTCCTCTGGTGAGGAGGACACCCAGCACCACACAGACCTCCTCCCCAGAACCCACTTCCACTGCCATTTCTGAGAAGGTACAGAACAGCAGGAATCCTTCCTGAGCAGTAAGAGGGGGCCAGTGTTCCCTCTAACAGGGATTCCCAGATGTTGTTGACTACAACTCCCAGAATCCCCAGCTGCAATGGCTTTTGCCTGCTCTCTGTTCTGTTCTCTCTCTGTTCTGTCTCCCGTACGCACCCACAAACACAGGCAAGCAGGCAGAGGACAGACCCTGACCAGTCTCATGGGGAGTGGGAAGTCAACACTTTTCCTCATGTCATTTTCTTCCCAGAAATCCCCCACAAGTGTCCTGAAGTGGCTATGGCAAGAAAGGAGGGGCCCTATGCACTGCAGAACAGTACCATGGGCTAACCTCCCCATGCACCACAGGCCTGATGGTGGCTCACATGACGACGACGACTAGGGTAGAAGGTGCCTCCTACCCTAGCTCGGGAGCTGTGCTCTTGATATTCGATCGTCTGTAAGGGGTAAACAAGATCAGTCTCCTTCCATGACTGGTAAACAGCAGCTGGGTCGGAGGGCTCCCTACCCAGCTGAGGTAGATGAAAAATCCCTCTACCCCAGCTGCTGCTCACCACATCATTATGGGTGGTGCCTCTGACCTTATTTATTACATTTATATCCCGCTCTTCCTTCGAAGAGCCCGGAGTAGTGCACATGGTTATGTTTATCCTCACAGCAACCCTGTGAGGTAGGTTAGGCTGAGAGACACATGACTGGCCCAGAGTCACGCAGTTAGTTTAATGGCTGAATGGGGATTTCAACTCATGTCTTCCTGGTCCTAGTAAAAAACTCTAACCATTGTACCACACTGGCTCACAGATGAGCAAATCTCAGGAGCGTGCCTAACTCCTGAACCAGAGCAGGAGGCATCTCCTACCCTAGTAACCATCACGTGAAGCACCCTATGATCAGGAACCTCGGCAGTGGCTGCTTTCAGTGAGAGAGGCGGCACTCCTGGACGAAAGCAAACCTCTTAAGCACGCAGCTGGGAAAATATCTAGGGCCGGGCGGCGGAGGGGAGGAGCAGTGGAGCATAGGGTGGGACCTGCTGCCAGCCATTAATGATCATCACACTATGATCCAGAACCCCCAACTCTATACCAGCAAGCGGCAATCTAAGCTGCAGCGGAGACAGAGAGAGCCTCCCCGCGACCAGTTGATCAAGCACGAGGATCGGAGACTCTCCGGTGTGCCCAGAGCCGCCCGAGTCTGCTTAGGATTCCTGCCTGCATTAACCCTTCTTGCCAGGAGTTCACCTCGGCATAGGAAGCCTAGCAGGCCTGGGCCTGCCAGGAGAGCTGCAGGAGGAACAAACACCCACTTTCTCCCAGCCTCACACTCAAGAGGCAGACCATCCCTTGCTCGTATCGGCGAGTGCAAGGGCCTGCACTCAGCCCCGTGTGTTGCAACGACAATCAAGGGCAGGGATCAGGCGTGCATGCAGGAAAAGCACCCCAAGCGTATGGAAAACACTTTCCCTTCAACTAAGCCTGCAGCAATGGGGAGGGGGCCAAACTAGTCGCTGGGGGGCACTTGCCCCCATAACCCCTCCAGCTCTACTTTTGGTGAGCAAGCAGGCAGCCTAACTCACCCAATCTGGGACAGAGGGCTGACCAACAGGAGGCAGCAGTAAGTAAGTGACCGTCCCTGCTGGGGGGCTCCAAGGGGTGGTATGCACTTCCCCACAAAGATTTCCTGCTCCCTCTTTCACTCTCCCATCCACCACACTGGAACTGGACAGCAGTGTTTCAGACAATACAGTCATCGGATATCATGGTCCGATAACTGGAATTCTTTATTTTCCAAAGGCCTCCGTTGTCTAAAGATGCCTCATTTGCTCACTCCTCTACCCCAGAACAAGCAGCAGATGCCAGGGCAGCCAGGGAGGTAGGAGACTCCTCCAGCCTCCAAGGAGTCAGGCCATCCCCTTCGCTTCCTTCCTTGCCAAGAAACTGGGCTGGGTGAGACCATGTGTGCGGGGTGGTGGTGGTGGTGCTACAGGGTCATCTCCTCTGCAGATTTCAGCTGTCCTGGGACTGACCTCTCTCCCCGCCCCAGTCTTTCTTGCCACACAGTCTTTGCCAGGAAGAGACACCTAGCCTGGAAAACAGGCTGGAAGGTTGAGCCTAATCCAGAAAGACAGTACTTTCCACGATGAAACTGGCCCTTTTTCTAGATATATTTAAGTTTCATTAGTAAGATAAACAAGCAACATTTCCTTACCTCTGCAAGTATTTAATGTAAAGCAAAACCCTCATTCCTTTAATAATGTTCTTTACACCCCTTTGCTCCCCTAAACTACTGTAATTTTCAGCAGAAGCATCATGGGTGCATACGTGGTGAAAAGTTAATTTTCGACGCCTGCGGCACTGAACCCACATTCATAGTAATCTTCAGGCTTACTATAAGAAATTATACATAAGGATTGGAGTCCCTGTACTGATATCACTCAGCGCTCTCATAATGTTTCATTTAGCGGCAGCATTTACACCGATGCGGCACTTCTGCCAAAAATGTTTTGGTGTCGCCCCTGGAGTACGGGCTCAACCAGTGCCCAACCAAGCTGACCCGTATGCCAACTCTACCTATGAATGGCAAAACTGGTTGCCACCTCAGGGTCAGCAGCGTGCTTTGAAATATTCATTTTCCACCACTGTGCAGGAGTTGTCAGATGCAGCTACACAGTCCATATCCTACCATCTTCCACAACATAGTTGTGTTTTTAAGGGACCTTCTTGATCTCAGTACCAAGCGCAGGCTAGCACAAGCCAAGCCAGGCAGCTGCGAAATCTCCAGTAGACCTATCCAGCTGTAGGACAGCATCTCTCAGAGATTCAGCCCACCTCCTTCTCCAGAAGGGTCAAGATAAAGGACGAGATGAGCTCTCCTCGAGAGCGGGTGGGGGGTTGCAGAGAGGACAGTTCTGCACCTGCAGCTGGGTATGACCTCATAGAGCCTCCATCTGTGAATCCACTGGCTGCATCATGGCTCCCGCAGCGTCTCTCCATGCAAGCATCTCATTTACACTTGGCGCTCCAGAGGCAGCCCTGAACTCCGTCCAAAGACGCCCTGCAAGCCAGAGAGAGCCTCCGCTGGCTGTCAGAAGAGAGCCTCTTTGGAAACCGCACACCGGCCGCTCAGCATCAATGGCACCCATTCTCCGTCTCCCGCCACTCAATGAAGTGGGGACGGGTTGGTACGGCACAGACCCAGTCAACTGGCAAGCGAGCCTGGCCTGAGGAGGAGGATGGCAGTTGCAAGATTTAAAATTAGGAACAGCATCATTAAGCAAGTCCTCAGTGCCCGAGACAAGAAGAATGACACACATCTCAGCACGAGGAAGGCCTGCGCAGCTGGCAGGGCAAAGAGGCCAAAGGCCTATTAAGAGGCACACAAGGTCAACCAGGATGGCAGCTGGTCTCCTGGTAGCGAGCGTGATCTGTTCCCTTTGCTAAGCAAGGTCCTCCTTGGTTTGCTTTGGGATGGGAGACAACTTGTGATCTCTGTAAGATATGAGGCCGTAGCTCAGGGGAAGAGCATCTGCTTTGCCTACAGAAGGCAGGTAGTGCTGGAAGGGACTCTGGCCTGGACCCTTGGGCCGCGGCTGCCAGGCAGTGTAGACAATACGGAGCTAGATTATGGAAAGTACTAGCCCCTTTTCATTTTATTATTTAAAATATTTATACCCTGGCCCCTCCAGTACATTACTGCTGGGGGCGGCTCACAACATTAATAAAATAGATATAATGTAAAGTAAAAGATTAATGAAAAGACCAGGCTAAAACCACATTTAAAATTACAAATTTTAAAAGTTTCAAATTAAAAGTTATGAATAAAGAGCTAAAAAACTGAAAACTAGAAAACTAGAAAACCTACCAGATACAAGCAACAGGTAAAACATTTAAAAGCTTCTTTTAAAAGATGTGATTTTAATTGTCTTTTAAAAGCACTGAGGGAGGGAGCATAGTGAAGCTCTTTGGGGAGGGCGTTTCCAAGCCAAGGGGCCACAACCCAAAAGGCCCTGTCTCTAGTCCCCGCCAACTGGATCTCTGTTAGTGGCAGAGCCATGAGCAGGGCCCAAGATGCTGAGCGGAGGGCCCTAGCAAGTTCATATGGGCAAATGCAGTCTGACAGGTACCCCGGTCCCAAGCCATGTAGAGCTTTAAAAGTCAAGACCAGCAACTTGAATCTAGCCCAGAAGTGGACTGGTAATCAATGAAGCTGCCGCAGGATGGATGAGACACTCATGAAGCGACTTGTGCCCATGAGCATCCTTGTAGCAGCGTCCTGGACCAGCTGAAGTTTCTGAACAGTCTTTAAGGGCAGCCCCATATAAAGTGCATTGCAGCAGCCCAATCTGGATATCAAAGCATGAGTGACTGAGTTCAGGTCCGACTGCTCCAAGGAGAGTTGAAGCTGGTGTACCAGCTGTACCTGGTAAAAAGCATCTCTGCACACCGCCACCACCTGGGCCTCCAAGGACCGTGTCGGGTCCAGAAACACTCCCAAGCTGCGGACTTTCTTTCAGGGGGAATGTGACCCTGTCCAAGACCCAATTTACCTCACTATTCTTTCATGCTGTTTATATTATAAGATACCAGGAGCAACTGATGGTGGGCTCCACACCAACCCAGGTTTCCACTGTTATTTACTTAATTTGTATACCGCTCCACTGGCCAGGTTCCTCAGAGTGGTTTACAAGAAGAAACATAAAACAATTAAAAGCAGATCTAAAGCAAGAATACAAATATGAACACACAACTCTAAAACAATACAACAGAACACAAGAAGAGCCTTTCTGGATTAGGCCCAAGGCCTATCTAGACCAGCACCCTGTTTCACACAGTGCCCCACCAGATGCCTCTGGGAAGCCACCATCCTTCCCAGACCGGGCTTGCTTGCCATTTGGCCGGGTCCGTGTCGTACCAACCCATTTCCACTTCACTGAGCTGGATTGGATTGTTTGCCCCCTTGATACACATGGAGAGTTTTTCTGAAAACAGAAACTTTGGAAGAGACTGCCAGAAACTGATTTCTTCCTAAATGGTAACTTGCAAAGAATCCGGTATCTGCACGGCTACCAAGAGAAGAGAACTGCTTCAAGTGTCGAGATTTTGGTGTGCAAGTATAGTTGTATTTGTGGCTGATGGAGGACAGGGTAAAGTGGAAGGCAGAGTATACCTTTAATAACCAGTAAAACCTCCCACTGCACCCGCCTCCCAGCAACCCACACAGGCAGAAAACTGCACGCCCAGTCTCCCCCACTCAGCTGGCCAATGTGCATGCGTGGCAGTCAGCTGAGTGGCAAGACATGCAGTAGGTTACCCGCGTGGGAAGCTGGGTGGCATGAAGTTTTACTGGGCGTTAAAAGGTATATGCCGCCTTCCGCTCCACCCCCCACCCCAGCCTCCAGACACTGGAGGCTGTCCATTGCTGTATTTTGTATTGCTGACTCGGCATGTCTGAAGGGGAAAAATGTAAGCCAATAATAATTGCTTCCATCCATCTGAATATTGAACAGTTGCAAAACCTTGCCTCCGAGTCTCCTTTGTGGCAAGTCTCCAAGCTTTTGCACCAACTATCCCAATGACCACCAGGGGCATTGGGAGTAGAGGTAGTTAGTGGGGGTCTCCTTACCTGTCCCGGCTTACCTCTGTTCTATGACCCCTGCTTTGACTCCTCAGGTACTTCCTGAGTTGAGTCAGTCCTCTTCCTTCTCTCCTAGAGAGAAGATGGAAACATCTCTCTCCCTCCCTACTTAATTATTATGTAGCTTTTAGATAGGATTAGGTCTTTCTTAACCTAATGTGTATCTATGGATGCATGTATCTATGGATGCATGTATCTACGGATGCGAAAGCGGGACTTGGAAGAAGCAAGATAGAAAAAGCACTGATGCTTTTGAACTTTGGTGCTGGAGAAGACTTTTGAGGATACCATGGATAGCCAGGGTGCTTTCCAGACTAGCTGCTCATCCGCAGCAAAATGCCTCCATTCGGGCAAGTTGCATTCGAAACATGAATAGTAGGGGGAGCAGTCTCGCAGCAACAAACAACCAAAAACCAGCAACTTCTTCCCACTGGATATACTACATCCTAGCTCTATTTTGCAGCGATTAAATTTGAAACAAGGCATTGGAAATGTGAACAGTACCCTGCTGTCCGGATAGGGACTGCGGTGTCACGACGCAGGAAGTGTGGAAGCACACTTCCGAGATACATCCTGACCCCATTGTAGGGTCTAGTCTGGAAAGCGCCCAGCAAAACAAATGGATGGATCCTAGAACAAATCAATCCAGAATTTTCACTTGAGGCACAAATGACCAGGCTCAGACTATCATACTTCGGACGTATTATGCGAAAACCCAGCTCCCTTGAGAAGTCCATAATGTTGGGGAAAGTTGCAGGAAAGAGAAGAAGAGGATAGCCAGCAGCAAGGTGGATGGACTCAATTACAACAGCAATGAATGCACCACTGAGAGACCTTAAAGGCCAAGTTGAAAACAGATCATCCTGGAGAGAATCTATCTATGTGGTTGCTAAGAGTCGACACGGACTTGAGAGCACTGAATCAATCAACCAACCCTAATGTATTTCACCAAAAAACAGCAGGGCTGTTTAACTTTGGCCCTCCTGCAGATGTTGGCCTACAATTCCCATAATCTCTGGCTATTGGCCACTGTAGCTGGGGATAATGGGAATTGTAGTCCAAGAACAGCTGGGGAGCCTACACTGAGCAGGCCTGCTCTACAGTGATCTCCATGCATGTTCCTTAAATAGCTACAACAACTAGACTCTACACACTGTAACTGGAGTGGAAGCCTTCCCCAGCATTCTGCTAGGATACTTTGCATTTTTCCCAAAGAGAAAGCTAAATAATCATAAAACCTCAACAGTTAAGCAAATGAGCACCCCATCAGGCATGAGATTACCATGGAGCATGGGGAGGAGATGGCCATCCTCAGGACAATGCTGTCCTGAGCAGTTCCGAGGGCCACCAGAGGCTCACCTCCGCTCGCTGGGCACCTCCAGGTGCCATCAAAGGCTCTCAACCCCTCCACACACACACTTGCTCCCTCCGAGGGCCGCTGAACCAGTCCATCACCTCTCTCCACTTCCTGTGGCCTCAAGTGGGAGGAGTGACCACGTGGCCCCTCTGCTGCTCCCAGCCAAGGCTTTGTTCCGATGCTGGCTGGGTGCTTCTTTCTCTGGCTCATTTGATGCAGAGGAAGAACACACTCCAACCGCGCTTGAATGAAGCACCAAATGGGAGCAGCAGAATGGCAGCGCAGACCATCTTGCCTACAGTGGTCACACACAAGGCGTGGCCAGCATGTGTTTACACACATGCACAAGACATGCAATGAGAGAAAGGGAGCCACTACCAAGAGCTTGTCCCACAGTCACCAGCGAGCTTCCTACGCTCCCGTACCCCATGATTTAGGAAACCATGTTATGGTCTATTCCAGGCATCCCCAAACTGCGGCCCTCCAGATGTTGCTGAACTACAACTCCCAGCATCCCTAGACACAATTTTTTGTGGCTGGGTATGCTGGAAGTTGTAGTTCCCCAACATCTGGAGGGCCGCAGTTTGGGGATGCCTGGTCTATTCCTTTAGCCAGGCCTGCTCAACTTAGGTCCCCCAGCTGTTTTTGGACTACAGCTCCCATAATTCCCAGCCACAGTGGCCAATACCCAAGGATTATAGGAGTTGTAGGCCAACAGCTGCAGGAGGGCCGAAGTTGAGCAGCCCTGCTTCAGACCCTTCAGTTCCTCAAAATGCAACCACACAATTTAACCAAGGGCTGAAAAGCAACCCAACTACAGAACTGATCTGGCAGGGGCCAAGACCACTGCATCAGTTTCCAAGGCTCTCTCTGTTGTGGAAGGACAGGGTGGGGGGTGGGGATGATCTTTCAAGTTCTGCAACTCACAGAGGAGCATGAGCTAAACAAAAGGCTTAGCAATCCACTGGATGGAAACTGCAGCAGAGATGGCTGGCCAAAAGGAGAAGGGGAGAGGCTTTAGGGTGGATCTGGAGAAAAGCTAGTAAAAACCAACTGCCCCAGAAGGTCACAGAGTCATCCAATGCTGCAGCTGGAAGCAGGAAAAGAACTGGGGAGTTTTATAAACACTTCCCTCTTGGAATTCCAGCAAACAATGTTAGAGACAGGACACTCAAGCACTCTGGATAACAGGAACCAGGAGAGCAGCTCACTAGCAACAAAAATCAGCTCAGAGTTTAATTTGGGGCTGGGCTTCCTCCCATTTTTTTTTTTTTAGTTTATCATATATATTTTGAAGAGTTTGTGTGCTTGTTTGTTTGTGGGAAATAAAGTCATACTTCCCCAATTTACAATATAGACAAATAATACCTTCTTTAAATTAGTATCCAGGAAGAGCTGATGGTTTTCACATTGTGCCCCTCCTTTTGGATCAGCATTCTGATATTTCAAGTACTGTTGCTAATTTGGGGCAGCAGCCTGCAGAATTCGCAAACTGTGTGTTAATAGCACCTGTAGTCAATTACACCCTGGCTAACTTGATTGTCGGTATATAAAACGGAGTTATGTCATATGTTTTGTGTGCACAACTTCTTGCTTTGTGCTGCTATTATTGTTACTATTGCTGTTGTTATAAAGTGATTATTCACGATTATGAAGCTGAAATGATCAACTTTATCATTTCAGACACGTGCTGCTTGCATATGTTTAACATATTTTAATGGATGCGGGGGAGGGGAGGAGAGAGTGACTCAGGGATAACAGAAAGCAGCTAAGGAGTTGGGGAGCAGAGAACCTCCAAAGGTTCATTGACAATAGCTTGACAAAAGTTTTCATTGACAAAAGTTAGTGTATTATTGACATCAATTGTATTCTTTTAAAAAAAAACATCTTTCTCCGGCCTTAGTAGTATCAATCCTTTGAAGTGGCTAACCTTTAGATGTGAGGCACCTTTTAAATGTGGTGATTCTCTTTATTTAATGGAGGAGAGTAATTGGCCTTATCCACCCCCAGCACAGTACCTCCAGTGACTGTTGCTGGTGTCTATTTCTGTTTCTTTTTAGACTGTGAGCCCCTTGGGGACAGGGAGCCATCCATCTTATTTGTGTATTTATTTATTATTTCTCTATGTAAACCGCTTTGGAAACTTTTGTTGAAAAGTGGTATATAAATATTTTTTGTTGCTGTTGATTTAGTAATCTAAATGAAAAAAACATCCAGTTACACAATCCAGTAAAACAAATAGCAGCAGCAATGAGAAACAAATCAAGCTATCCACTGAATGGTCCAATAAGGCAGTACTGACTGTGCTTAACACAATGTTTCCCAATTTTTTTGCCCTCAAGACACACTTATCAATTGGGGAGGGGAATATTGGAGCACGCTGTCCCCCTGCGCCACCCAAGGAGCAAACCTGTTCCGTGGCAGGAGACAGAGCCACCACATTATTTACTCTCCTGGTGCATTATGGGGCGAGTCAGCTGATTTGTTCCTTTATGCATCACGAAGTTGGTGACTCCTCAGTGCATTATGGGACGTTCCAGCTTCAAACACCTGGGTTTAAACTTGACTTTTGCTGTCAAAGCACTCCTTTATGCACTGAGAAGGGGGCACCTCCTTCCTGGTGCATTATGGGACAAGGCAGTTGCAAAAGCAGATACTCCCCTGTTTTACAGCTGACCCAGAGTGATTTGGTGTGGCACACCAGTGAGTGTCCCGCAGCACACCATTTAGGAAACACTAGCCTAAAAGATAGAAGGTTGGGGTGTTAAATGAACATTTCTGGGGAGGGAATTATGCAATTAGAACTTTTTCTTTGATAGTGGCCCATCTGGCTCCAGAATGGGGGGGGGGGGGTCTTTTGCTCCAAGAAAACTGTTCACCCCACACAGGCTATGGACACAGAGATGGTCTCTGACATCAGCAATGAGCCCTCCTGGGGCCTGTGGCAACTTTCCAGTGATGCCAAACCCCAATCTCAAACTACCACCACCCAACCTCTGGAAATGGGGACACCAGAAGCAAGACCTCAGAAGAAGACCTTAAGGAACAGGCAGATTCATATAGGAGGGGATCCTTCAGATCTCCAAGCCATGTAAGCCCCAATTCATAACCCACCTTGAGTCTTTAATCTAGCAAAAGTAATGGAGACAAATTCAGGTTTACTCAGAAGCAAGTCTTGGTGTGTTCAATAAGGCTTACTCCCAAGTCATGGGAATAGGGTTGCAGCTCTGCAAATAAAACCAAGATATTGCAAAATGGGGCCCCCCTACAATTTCATTTTGAATTATCTCCAAATTTCACTTTTGAAGTTTTACTTTGACAGTTATTTCTTAGAAACAAAAGTCTTGCAAATGACTTAACTCACTGGCTGTGCTCTAACACAAAGTCTGAAGAGCTCAGGTTCATGCGTGGATTGGTAACTGGTTGAAGGACAGGAAACCGGGTATAGGTATGGGACAGTTTTCACAATGGAGGGAAGTAAGAAGTAGGATCCCCCAGGGATCTGTACTGAGACGAGTGCTTTTTAATTTATTCATGAATGATCTAGAAGTTGGGATAAGCAGCAAGGTGGCCACATTGGTAGATGACACCAATCTATTGTGGGTAGGAAGATCCAAGAGTTTGCAAGGCGCTCCAAAAGGATTTCTCTAAACTGGGGGAGTGGGCAACAAAATGGCAGATACGTTTCAATGTTAGCAAGTGTAAAGCAATGTATATTGGGGCAAAAAAACCCAAACTTCACATATACACTAATGAGATCTGAGCTGTCAGTGACACTGACAGTGACTGACTGAGAGTGATCTTGGGGTCGTGGTGGACAGCTCCTCGAAAATGGACACAACATGCGGCAGCTGTGAAAAGGGCCGATTCCATGCTTGGAATCATTTTCCAAGTTCTTGGGGGGAAAAACTGCTAATATCATACGCCTTTGTACTGTACATATTTTAGTATTGCACCACTTAAGTCCCTATGTAGTACAGGAACATTGTCTGTGAGACAATGTGCCGGTCAAAACCGCCCCGGTTTTTACACTAACTGGGGCAGCAAGAGGGTATACAGCCATCCCACACCAGTGGTTTTTGAAGTTGTGCTGGAGGAGAAAGTGCAGCAGGGGAGGTAAGAGCACCCTCCCAGTGCCTCAGAGCAACCCACCCCCCAACATCCCGGGTGTGCACCTAACCCCTAGCCCAGGGTAACCCAGTAAATTTCATGGCTGAACAGGGATTTGAACTTGGTTCTCCCCAATCCTAGTCCAACCACCACATCACACCAGCCAGGGGCATTGCTAGGGGGTGGCCCATGGAGCATGGGCCCCCAATGAACTGCTCTGAGCCCCAAATCACACCAGCCACTTCTCTCCTCCAAGGCCTCTTCCACAGGGGAAATGCAGCCGTGGAGGCGCCTGCACAGAGCAGGGGGAAAAGCTCCTGGCCTCACCTCGCTCTCTGCTGCTTCCACTTTCAGAGGTGCTGTATTATAAAATTAAAGCATTAAGCATATGTAATTATTCTTAGGCGACAGGGTTGATAAAAATAAATGATTTTTAGTTATTTTTTTAAAATGGGTTTTAATTTAAATCTGATTTTTAAAATTATATTTGATTTTAAAAAACAATTCATAAAGAACTTAGGTCAAGGATATCATTATGAATATTAATCATAACTTTCTAATTATATTCTATGAATATGTTAACAGCATTATATGGGGTTGAGAGATAACAGATCTGATCAGTCCTATTCTGCAGTGGTGTACATACAGCGCGCACACACACAACACACTCTTAAGCTCTTGCCTGTCTCCCCACCCCCACTGCAAAGCACAAAGACAAAGAAGGTCAATGAATGAACGAAAGATTTGGGGGGATGGAGTACATCTGAGCGAGGAGGAGGAGTCTGGATATCAATGCAGGGGACAAGGAGGGGAGGGGAATAGAAAGTGAAACCAAAAGTGAACAGAACATATTCATTCAGTCCCGAGGAAACTTTTTCTAAGTTTATCAGCCACTGGCGAAGGGAAACGCCTATCATGGCAGTGGGCAGCAAAAGAGACCCCATTTGGGAATATTTTAATGAAGTTCCCGTACCTGTGGATAAGAAAGGCAAACAGTGCAACAATGAAATGCAAGGCCCAGTTGCCTGCATGAAACAGCACGCATTATGAGAAGTGTGTGCCTATGATAGTGCACCTACCTCTAGAAATGAAACCGACATCTCTAAATATGTATTAAGGTTATCTTAGACAACAAAAAGGCACTTTTATAGAAAATGATGATTAAACCTTAGTAATGTAAATTGTGATTTGAAATTAAAACTGAGTCCTTCTGTGAAGCAATTTAAATTGTGATTTAAATCATGATTTAATTATTTAAATCAACTTGACTTAAATCAAATCAACCCTGTTGGGGGGATATGATGGAGTTCAATTATCAAATGGGGGGCTGTGGGTCTAGGCCCCAGATCTTTTAAAAACCGAGCAACACTCGAGGGAGGCTGGCTCTCCCTCCCTTACATCAGTCCTCCCCGGCCTGATTCCCCTCCCACTCAGCCCTGTAATTGCTGGACTCTCTGGCAACTACAGGCTTCAAAACATGCATTTGCTGATGAGGCGCAATGTGGTTCCACCCAAAAAGTCAATAACAAAGGAAACAGAAGGGAAGAGGCAGGTGTAACATGGGGTTAAGGTGAGCAAGTGCCTGTAATAAATGGGGTCACAAAGATGGTTCAACTGGATCTTGGCTGGTGGCATTCACACTGGGATTTCTAAATCCTATACTCCAAACACAATCATCCCCCATGTGAGCCTCAGAATGAACTCTATACTAATGAGCTCTATGCTATGCATCAGCCTCAGCTCAGAATGAGCTCTATGCTAAAAATGACCTCTAGTCTTCTCTGGTGGCTATCAAGAGCCACAACGTTGGTTCCTCCTGAATAACCCTATTCAGACACTATTTTGAATACTTGTATGAGTGTATCGTGTACACGGGTACATATCTGTACATTGGTATAGTTACTCACATATTATGCTGAACACAGGTACAGCAGTACTCTTCCCATCCATACCATGAACTTGAGGGGCCTGTATACCCAGGTTCACTTTTAAAATGAACACAAGTACAGTCATTCACACAAAAACAAGTGTATAGGAAACATTTTTGAAGTTTACCCTCCATTGGTGAAGGGAAATGCCTGTCATGGCAGCGGGCTGCAAAAGAGACCCCATTTGGGAATATTTTAATGAAGTTCCTGTACATGTGAGTAAGAACTGTGTGTAAATGTGTGTACCTGTGTGTAAACTGCCCTGGGCCATTTTTAGAAGGGCGATATAGATATCAATCAATCAATCAATCAAATAAATAGACATCTGTACACTTGTATATCCTATTGAGGTTATTCACACAATCAAAAAACTGTTCTACCCGGGTTTGGGAGCTGTGTGTGCTCTCAATTTTCAGTGGTGTGGAAGCAAGATAGGAGGAAAAGCTACCAGGTTTTCCTCCTACCTTGGTTCCTCACAAGCACTTCTACCCAAGTTTTCCTCTTAATTCCACACAACCGAAAACCGGGAGCACACACAGCTCCCACAGCCAGGTAGAACACAGTTTTTGAATGTGTGAATGACCTCACTGTCTGAATAGGACTACTGTCAAAGAGAAAAGCAACATACTTCTCATCAGTCACTACTTTCAGCCCTATTCATATATGATGTGCAGCACTCATACAATCTGTGTGCAGTGTACACAGTGTATTGATCTGTACACAGGTACAGTTCAGTCACACGTTCTGTTGAAAGCAGATACAGTACAGCAGAACACTTCCTATCAGTATCCTGCATTTCAAGGGGTCTGTACCCAGGTTCATCTTGAAAATGCACATAGAAACTTGTGGGCATTTTCATTAACACAAAAACACACAGGTAGGTACAATGTACGAATATAACTAATATTTATAACAAACATAATGAATATTCAACAGAAAGTTCCCAGAGCAGTTTGCATAGATGTAAAATAAATAAATAATTAAAAATGGCTCCTTGTCCCCAAAGGGCTCGCAATCTAAAAAAGAAACATAAGATAGACACCAGCAACAGCCACTGGAGGGATGCTGTGCTGGGGATGGATCGGGCCAGTTGCTCTCCCCCTGCTCAATAAAAAGTAATGTTGGAGAATAGGGCAATTCATCAACAAGACTGAACACAGTTCTGAAACAGAACTTGAAATAAGACTCCAGAACTGGACCAATTACACGCAGCAGTCTCAAAATATACAAAATATCCAGAATTCCCCTACTTTTTATGGGGAAAGGAAAGCTACCAAAGTAGTATAAAGGTGCTAAAGTGCCACAGATGTAGTGTACAGGCTAAGAGACAGCTGCAAACCAGGACGGGTTCAAAATCAAATCCCACTTCTGCCATGAACTCCCCAGCAGCACAATCCTATCCTATTCAGGTCGAACCAGATGTACGTCTCATTGAGGTCAGTAGGACACCCAGACACATGTGTAGGATTGCAGACCAGTGACCTGGCATAAGCCCCTCCCCATCAGCCTCAGCTCCCCAGCTGCAATAAGGGGATAATAAACATCTCTCTTACAAGGCTGCTCTAAGGCAGAGGTGGGCAACTTTGGCTCTCCAGCTGCTGCTGAACTACAACTCCCATCACCCCCAGCCACAATTTGTTGTGGCAAAGGATGATGGGAGCTGTACTTCAGCAACAGCTGGTGAGCCAAGATTGCCACCCCCTGTTGTAAGGATAACAAGAACCTCTAATAAATATTTTGCACACACAACTATCACAACTCAGGCAACCTTGTTCAGTTTTTAGGAGTACATCAGAAGACCACATTTGACTCCATTGCAAGAAAACAACACAGGCATGCAGTGGGGAAAAATGAGACTGACATCATGGCATTAAGGCTCCACCATTCCCCAAAGCAGCACCCAATGTAATGGAGTGTGGTAATATGAATGCAATGACATCACCACACCGCACAATTTCTCAATCACACATTACTGTATTTATCCAAATAGAAGATAACCCTAAATATAAGAAGACCCCCTTCAAAAAAATACGGGTTATACCATTTACTCAAAAGGAAACAGACCCTGAATTTAAGACCCACACACAATTTTATAACATCAAAGAACTTGGAAAAAAACTAGTCTTGGATTCAGGTAAATACAGTACCACAGAGACACATGACACAACATCATAAAAAAGCCCTGCTGGATCAGGCCCAAGGTATATCTAGTCCAGCACCTGTTT
The DNA here is from genome assembly GCF_027244095.1 of Hemicordylus capensis. Taxonomy (NCBI): domain Eukaryota; kingdom Metazoa; phylum Chordata; class Lepidosauria; order Squamata; family Cordylidae; genus Hemicordylus; species Hemicordylus capensis. The sequence goes on from NC_069663.1 coordinate 13,597,048, forward strand.
CCCACAGTGGCCCACCAGATGCTTCCAGAAATCCCACAAGCAGGAGATGAAGGCATGCTCTCTCTCCTGCCGCTGCTCCCCTGCAACTAGTAGTATTCAGAGGCATCCTGTCTCTGAAGAGGGAGCCTATTAACATCAGGATCAGCAGCACCATTGATCAACCTGTCCTCCATGAATTTGTCTAAGACCTTGTCATTTATTTATTTATTTATTTATTTATCCATCCATCCATCCATCCAATTTATATGCTGCTCGTCCTAAAGTGGCTCAGGGTGCTTTACATTAAAATGAAAAACACATAATAAAACAATTAAAATCAGAAAACATGTAAAGCAGATTAAAACTAATTAAAATCCAAATTCAAACAGGATATCATTAAAAGTCAGGCTAAAAATATGAATTTTTATGGCTCTCCTGAAGGCCTCCAAGGACAATAATCCTCTTATATTAATGGAGAGCACGTTCCACAATCCAGGGGCAACAACCAATCCCAAACTGCCACCAGATGACCAGTGGCACCCTCCTGATGCTCTTGACGAGTGGTGGGAATCTTGAAGAGAAAGTGCTCTCTCAGGTAACTCAGACCCAAGTCATTCAGGTCTTTAACGGTAATAACTAGCACTTTATATTTTGCATGGAAACATATTGGCAGCCAGTGCAACTGTTTTAGAACAGGCATAATGTGGTCGCTCTGGGATATCCCGGAGACCAATCTGGCTGCCACATTTTGAACTAACTGAAGTTTCCAAACTACCTACAGAGGCAGCCCTACACTGAGCACATTGCAGTAGTCCAACCTGGAGGTTATCAGCTGGTGTACCATGTTTTCAGGCCATTCTTTTTAAGGAACGGGTGGTTGTTGAATCAACTGTAGCTGGCAAAAAGCGCTCCTGGCTACGGCCTCAACCTGAGATACCAGGGTGAGACCCAGGTCCAAGAGCACCCACAAGCTATGAACCTGTTCTTTCTGGGGGAACATAACCTCATCTGGAACAGAAAGTTCTATCCCATCTTGCAGATTACGACCCCCAACAATGAGCATTCCCTCTTTCTTGGAATCAGCTTCAGTTTATTATATCCCTCATCCAGCTCATTACTGCCTGTAGGCAGACATTTAAGGGGCTAACACCATTTCCCAATATTGATGACAAGGAGAAAAAGATTTTAAAGCCATTCAAGCTGGTGGCCATCACTACATCCCATGGCGGAGAATTCCAAAGATTAATTATACACTGTGTGGGAAAGTACTTTCTTTTGTTGGTCCTCAGTTTTTTGGCCATTGGTTTCATGTGAGAGGGGGAGAAAAAATTATCTCTCTATCCACACCAGCTTTCGACGTTTTAAAGGTCTGCCTAAATGTGAAGAGCCAAGCTGACATGAGCACCAGACAGGCATGCTGATCTGAAAGCCAGGCTTAACTGCAGCTCTCTCTCAGGTGTACATGTAATGACAAGTCCAAGTTCACCCCCCTGCATCACACATGAAGTGGAGCTGTTGTAGCTCAGTGGTAGAAGATCTACTTTATTAGCAGAAAGTCCCAGGTTTAATAGCCAGCATCTCCAGGTAGGGCTGGGAAACACTCCAGCCTAAAACCTGTGGCTGCCAGTCAGAGTAGACAATACTGAGCTAGAAAGAGCAAGGCAAGTGCGGAGCCTGACTGCCGGCGGCCCGTGTGCAACCGTTGTGGTGGCCCCTCTGACCTCACCCCTGCGTCTGACGACAGATGCGGGGGGCATGGTCTGGAGCCTTGAGGCTCTAGCGTGGTGTAGTGGTTAGAGTGCTGGACTAGGACCGGGAGACCCGAGTTCAAATTGCATTCAGCCATGATACTAGCTGGGTGACTCTGGGCCACTCACTTCTCTCTCAGCCTAGCCTACTTCACAGGGTTGTTGTGAAAGAGAAACTCAAGTATGTAGTGCACCGCTCTGGGCTCCTTGGAGGAAGAGCGGGATATAAATGTAAAAATAATAATAATAATAAACTCCCGAAGGGGCTGCGCGGCCCCCACTCAGAAGCTAAACCAGCACCCCTGAGTCTGACATCATACGCTGGGGGCGTGTTAGAGCTGCGCGGCGCGGCCTCCGGTTAGGCACGGCCCGGGTTCTTTGAACCTGTTGGCCCAATGGTGGCTCCACCCCTGGAGCAAGGCTCTGACTCAGGAGATGACAGCTTCCTGGTTCCTATTTGGGGATGGGGCCATAGCTCAGTGGCAGAGCATCTGCTTTGCATTCTAGAAGGTCCCGGGTTCACTCGGTGGCAGCATCTCCAAGTCGGGGCTGGGAAAGACTCCTGCCCGAACCCATGGAGAAGCCACTGCCAGTCAGTGCAAGCGATCACTAGATGAACGTGTGGTCTGCCTCCACAGAAGAGAGCTTGTTATGTTCTTATGGGGGAAAAGTTGCCCAAGTCTCTGGAGCTGAAAAAAAGTTGCGACAAGAAACAAGTCTGTGTCGACAACAGCCGCACTCCGCTTCATTTACAAGGTAACTAACAACACGAATTACAGTAGCTCTTCCAAGTATTTTTTAGCTGCAGCAAAATCCGCGCTGTACAAAACCACCGCTCCCCTAAAAGCTTCCCCGGCGCCCCCCAACTAGTTCAGTCCAGTACACCTTTCGTGTGGGTCACAGACCAGATAAATACTGCCGCCAACTAGTTGTGCGGGAGTCGCCCTTGCACACAGCCAGATCTCAATCTGAGGAATCGGGTGCAGGACGGCGCTAGAAGCCCCACTGGACGCCGCGGTGGGCTCTCACCGACCCGGTTTTATGGAGAGGTGGCAACGCAGGAGAGGAACGCGGAACTAAGGTGCGCTGCGCGCCGTCCGCCATACCAGACAAAGGGAGCCGGCGGCGGAGGCCACCTTGAGACGCCCCAGTGACGCCTTCGTCCGGCACCGATCCTGCTGCTGCTGCAGCTGCAGCGCGTCCCGGGTAGGCAGAGGGGGGCGTCCTCCTCCAGGCCGGCCGCTCGCTCGCTCACTCACCTCTTCCAGGGCCAGCACGGCCCCTCGGCACTTCTGCATTTTGGACGCGAAGCTGGACGCTGCCGGCGAGCTGAGATCCTCCGAAGTCACCGCCACGAACTCCGAGACGCTGATCTGTTCGGGCATGTTGGAAGGCGAGGAGCCGCTCCCTCGGAGGAGCTCGGGGAGCTGGGGCAGGCAGGAGCGAGCGAGCGAGCGGGGAGACACGGCATCCAAGAGGGGCGAGGAGCCGCGAGCAGGGGAGGGGCAGCAGAGGGGCGCCTCGGGAGCCGCGCAGAACCACTCCTGTTTCGCCCCTTCTGGCCACGCGGGGCTCACATCGCCGCGGTCTGGCTCCGCTGCGCTCCTCCGAGGGACTACAGCCGAGCAAGTTTCTTTTCCTCGCTTGGCGTCTGGCTGGGAGAGGCGTGCATGGCAATCACGTGGGGATATTGTTAGGCCGCCTCTGCGCCCGGCAGCGCGGCGGCGGTTTGGCCCGGAGCCCGTTAAAGACAAAGTGCACCCGGGTCCCTCTGCGTGGCTCCCGCAGCGCGGCCGGCGAGCTGCCTTCTATGGAGTCAGAGAAGTGTGGTCCACACGGGACAGCTCTTGGTCATTCATCCAACTTACTCATTCAAGTCCTGCAGAGAGGACCAGTTCAACCATAGCCACAACACAGGAACAGAGATACACGGAAAGCTGCTTTATACTAAGTCAGACCATCGGCTCACCTAGCTCAGTTTTTACACTGACTGGCAGCGGCTTTCTCAGCTCTAGCTAGAGATGCTGCCAAGGGACTGAACCTGGGACCTTCTGCATGCAAAGCAGATGCTTTACCACTGAGGTCTGGCCGCCCTCCCCCCATGAGATGTGTGCAACAGTCTCATTTCCACAATGATCACTGCTCAGGACCCTCCCTCCCACGATTATACATTGCAGTACACTGTGCACTCTGTACAAAGGCAGCTTCTTCATGGACTGGTTTGGGAATGATCCTGAAGATGTCAGGATCTGTCAGGTCTGCAGCTTCGTCCTCCTAGACCCAACACAGGGAGGGGGCAGGTGAGCAAGCTCTTCCCCCCCCACAGTGGCTCTCCACCCTCGTCCCCCCCCCCTTTGCAAGGTACACAGGAAGCTGCCTTATACTGAGTCAGACCACCTAGCTCAGAATTGTCTACACTGACTGGCAGTGGTTCTCCAAGGTTAGAGGCAGGAGTCTCTCTCCCAGTCCTAACTGGAGGTGCCAAGGAATGAACCTGGGATCTTCTGAATGCAAACATGAATACATACAAACAAATACATACAAACAAATACATACAAACATGCAGATGCTCTTCCACTAAGCCGTGGGCCCATCCCTTAAGGGAGAGAGCCAGCGTAGTGTAGTGGTTAGAGTGCTGGACTAGGACTGTGGAGACCCAAGTTCAAATCCCCATTCAGCCATGATACTAGCTGGGTGACTCTGGGCCAGTTACTTCTCTCTCAGCCTAACCTACTTCACAGGGTTGTTGTGAGGAGAAACTCAAGTATGTAGTACACCACTCTGGGCTCCTTGGAGAAAGAGCGGGATATAAATGTAATAATAATAATAACAACGGGGAATATCTTAGAGCACTCAAATGTCATTTCCCATCCAAATGCAAACCAAGGCAGATCCTGCTTAGCAAATGAGACCATTCATGCTTGCTACCAAAAGACCAGCTCTTTGCCTCCATTGAACTGAGTGGAATGAAGTAAACATGCATGGAGCAGGCTGGGATGACTGCCACCCGAGGGGTGCTTTCTTGAGAGAAAGCTCCATTGAGGGCTGCAGGATTATTCTTTTTTTTTTTTTTAATTGAATTTCTATACCACCTAATATAGAAATCGCTAGGCGGTGTCCATATTAAAACATAATATAAAATATAAAACATTTAAAATTCATAAAAACAGATAAAAATCACAGATAAAAACTCATTAAGATTTAAAATTTAGATTTCAGCTAAAAACCTGGGGGGAAAGGTATGTCTTCAGGGTCCTCCTAAAAGCAAACAGAGAAGGAGATGCTCTTATTTCAGCATGGAGTGCATTTCAAAGCATTCCAGAGAAAGCCCGGTCCCGAGTTGCCACCAAACGAGTTGGCGGCAACTGTAACTGGACCTCTCCAGATTATCTTAATAGGCAACAGGGTTCATGACAAAGAAGGCACTCTCTTAAGTACCCTGGACCTAAGCCATTAAGGACTTTATAGGTAATAACCAGTACTTTGTATTTTATTTGGAAACATACTGGCAGCCAGTGCAGTTCTTTTAGAATTGGTGTTATATGGTCCCTTCGGGTAAACCCAGAGACCAGTCTGGCTGCTGCATTTTGTACCAATTGTAGTTTCCAAACTATGTACAAAGGCAGCCCCACGTAGAGTGCATTACAGTAATCAAGCCTAGAGGTTACCAGCATATCTACCACCATTCTAAGGTCATTTGTCTACAGAAATTGACGTACCTGACATATCAGCCAAAGCTGATAAAAAGCACTCCTGTCCACAACCTCAACCTGAGGAACCAGGGAAAGTTTGGGATCCAGGAGCACTCTCAGACTATGAACCTGATCTTTTACGGGGAGTGTAACCCTATGCAAAACAGGCAGATCTAAACCATCTCTCAGATCCTGACCCCCTACAGACAGTACCTCCATCTTGTTTGGATTCAACTTCAGCCTGGGATTATTCCCAAGTAAATATGCATAGAGTCTAGCTGCAATGCTGCCAAAAGAAGTTCAGTTGAGCCCAAAACATAGGGGCCTCAGGACTTTCATCTGGTGTTTGCTCAAAATAAACATTCAGTAGAATCTACTGTTAGGTCACCTTAAGTGGCGCAGCGGGGAAATGCTTGACTAACAAGCAGAAGGTTGCCGGTTCGAATCCCTGCTGGTACTATATTGGGCAGCTGTGATATAGGAAGATGCTGAAAGGCATCACTTCATACTGTGCGGGAGGAGGCAATGGTAAACCCCTTCTGTATTCTACCAAAGAAAACCACAGGGCTCTGTGGGCGCCAGGAGTCGATTTGATGGCGCACTTTACCTTTAGAATCGACTGTTAGGGACATGCAGTCCCTAAGCGCACACACACACCCCGCCCCCGGTCATAGGAACATAGGAAGCTGCATACCAAGTCAGACCATTAGTCCCTCTAGCTCAGTATTGCCTACACAGACTGGCAGCGGCTTCTTCAAGGTTGCAGGCAGGAGTCTCTCTCCCAGCCCTATCTTGGAGTTGCCAGGGAATGTGGAACTTTCTGCATGCAAGCATGCAGCTACTCTTCCCACTGGCGCTCTTTCCCCCGGACATTGGGGTCAAAGTCCAAGGCCTCCATACACCCTGGGGCCCGCAAATCCTCTTTAATCTATCCTGGGTGATGTGGTTGCTGTGCTGTGCCACCGGCCTCAGCTGCACTGGGCGGCCGGGTGCAATTGTAACCTCCTTTAGAGACAGAGAGGGGAGAAAGAAATATGTGGGATGGGAATATGTTGAGTTGCATGTTGAAATGTCTCTGCTAATGCATATTTAGGAAGGAGCCAGTGTGGTGTACTGGTTAGAGTGCTGCTGGACTAGGACCGGGGAGACCCAAGTTCAAATCCCCATTCAGCCATGAGACTAGCTGGGTGACTCTCTCTCTCTCTCTCAGCCTAACCTACTTCACAGGGTTGTTGTGAGGAGAAACCTAAGTATGCAGTATACCACTCTGGGCTCCTTGGAGGAAGAGTGAGATATAGAATGTAAATGTAAATATTTACATACATATACCTGTTTTATATTCTTACATGCTTGTGAGTTCAGTTGCTGTTTGTGCTCTCAGAGAAGCCAAATGTTAAAATGATTTTAGTGTATGAAAGCAAGGTAAGAGGAAAACCTGCGTAGAAGTGATTGTGTGGAAGCAGAGGAAAAGCTACCTAGGTTTTCCTCCTACCTTGCTTCCACACAACCAAAAATTGGGAGCACACGCAGCTCCCAAACCCAGGTCGAACACAGTTTTTTGATGGTGTGAATGACCTGATAATATAGAAAAGAATGTCTTAAACAGAAGGGCCGAAGAACTGTGGAATGTGCTTCTCTTGGGTCCATCTGAGCTTTGCGTAGAAATATTACAGGCCCGTACCTCTTGCATTTCATTAGCCCCACTGTTTTGTAGGTCCCACCCCCCTGATGAAGCGGGCTCCCCTCCAAGAAAGCTCATTCCACAATAAATCCATTAATCTTTAAGGTGCCACAAGGCTCCGTTGAATTTGGCCATGTTAATCCGCAGTGGTTTTGTTTCCTTGAAGGTCATCCAAAGACAGAAGAGCTGTTTTAAAAGATTGCCACCTCCTGAGTAGTCCGCATTAGTATAAATTTACAGCTGCAATCCGAAGCATACTTACTGGGCAGTAACTGAGCTCCAAGTAATCAGGTTGAGTCTTGCAGGGCTTGGATAAACGGATTCTTTCTGTCTCTCCATCTTTGCTTTGAGGCTGCAGCCGTCTCTGCTTCACTTCACACTGACTTAGGGGGTGTCATTGGTTGCCCCATGGAAATACCAGGTAGGCCCAGAGCTCTTCAAACCTGGATCTCCAGATATTGTTGAACTACAACTCCCATCATCCCCAGCTACAGTGGCCTGAGAACCCCTTAGAAAGGAAAAGAGGAATAGGTGCTGTGATCACCAGAAGCCTTTGAGCAGGAAAACAAAAATCCTATCCGGAAAATTTATTTATTTATTTATCATGTTTTGATACCACCTGATATGTACATCTCTAGGCAGTGTACAGAATGTAAAAGAGAGAGCAACTTGAGGGTACTTTAAGGATATCAGACCTAACTATCTGATCCCAACCATACTTTCTCAGGACCATTGTGGTAGCGAGCATGAATTGTTCCCTTTGCTACGCAGGGTCCACCAATTGGTTTGCATTTGGATGGGTGACTATATGTGTGAGCACTGTAAGAGATTCCCCTCAGGGGACGGTGCCGCTCTGGGAAGAGCAGAAGGTTCCAAGTTCCCTCCCTGGCATCTCCCAAGATTGGGCTGAGCGAGACTCTAGCCGGCAACCCTGGAGAAGCCTCTGCCACTATAGACAATACTGAGCATGAGGGGACCCCAGGTTGAGAACTCCTGCCATAGAGATACAGGGATCATTCACACAATCAAAAACTGTGTTCCACCCAGGTTTGGGAGCTGTGTGCGCTCCCAATTTTCAGTTGTGTGGAAGCAAAGTAGGAGGAAAACCTGGGTAGCTACTTTGCTTCTACACAACCACAAATTGGGAGCGCACACAGCTCCCAAACCCGGGTAGAACACAGTTTTTGATTGTGTGAATGACCTTATTATGTTGTGCCCTGTGTAAAGAGTAGCACGCATCTCAGAAGAATGAAAGTCAACAGAAAAAGGACAAAGAGCTGAAGCTGTGGTCAAGAGCAAAGGTTAGTAGCAAGGCAGGACCTGGCACAAGTTCTGGAGTGGTTTTGTAGAGGAACTATTTTTATTTACTGGCTTCTCGGATTGCCCAGCTGACCTTTGCATTCCAGGGAAGTTTCCATCTGCAGGGGAAATCTCCCATTTCCCAATACACTCAAGAACAAGGAGTCTGTGCACAGAACAGAGAACTGGGAATGGCTTGGCAGCTTTGCCATTATTGCCACAATCCTCAAGCCAGCTAGGTGGATAGAAATCCATTGGTTTGACTGCAGTTACTCAAAGGGAAATTGTTCAAGAGGTGCAAATGATATCCCTTTGAGATCACTTCCTCCCTTCACCTCCTACAGCATACAGTAAGCCTGCCTTCTAGAGTTGTTGCCAGGATTTATTTTTTTTTAACTGGCGGTGTGCCTGCACAGGCACCATGACCCACAGATGTTAGTAGATGAAAACGTTTACCTTCATGCCACAAATGATTATTACTGTATATTAAGATATCTGTTGATAGCCACAGAACCTTTCTGGTATGCGGGCAACCCAGCTGTAGTCCTTGCCCACTTACCAGAAAGTAAATGCCACTAAATGTAATGGGACTTGGAACATAGGCTGCTATATACTGAGTCAGACCATTGGTCCATCTACCTCAGTATTGTCTACACAGACTGGCAGTGGCTTCTCCAAGGTTGCAGGCAGGAGAGTCTCTATCAGCCCTAGCTTGGGGATGCCAGGGAGGGAACTTGGAACCTTCCACATGCAAGCATGCAGGTGCTCTTCGCAGTGCGGCCCCATCCCCTAAGGGGAATATCTTACAGTGCTCAAACATGTAGTCTCCCATTCAAATGCAAACCAGGGCAGACCCTGCTTAGCAAAGGGGACAAGCCATGCTTGCTACCACAAGACCAGGAAGTTTTTCCACACAGGGCTTTTAGCTTGCATCTCCTCCGGAATGAAGGTGCGTGTTCACATATCGGACAAGTCCCTGAGAGCTATCAGGGAGCACTTCACACTCAATTCGGGTTTTTCATCACACGTAAGAGTGTAGCCCAATTTATATCCAGAGCTTTAAAAACTCACTTTTTGCATCGGTTTTATGGGGCAACTTCAAACTCGCAGTAAAGCCTTGCAGAAAACCCATGGTTAACCTTCTTGTCTGGGAAAGCTCCAGATCAATTAATGGCTTTCCTCTGTGTTCTCACCCCTTCTTTTTCCCTACCCCCCAAACAGTTAGGGTAAAATTGCTGCTGTTTTTGCACAGAGGTCAGGGTTAAGGCCAGGGTAATCATGAACAAGTTGTTGTACTTTCTCCATCGAGGAATCTTCGGAGGACACTGTCAAATTTCAGTTCAGTTCCTCTGACAACACTGAGAACATTTTATAGTAGTGTTTGTATTTTAAAACTTTGAAAACACCACTGCAGATTTGACCGCTGAAGGCTTGATGGTCAGGACAAAAAATGCATAGCATACCAAAAGCATGGCAATGCTATCGCTCATTTCCCATCTCTAGGGGTGCAAAGTTGTGCCGTCGAGTTGGTGTCGACTCCTGGCAACCACAGAGCCATGTGGTTTTCTTTTGGTAGAATACAGGAGGAGTTTCCCATTGCCATCTCCTTTCTTCATCTTTCAGCATCTTCCTATATCGCTACTGCTGCCCAATATAGGAGTTTCCCATAGTCTGGGAAACATACCAGCAGGGATTCGAGCCAGCAACCTCTGGCTCCTCGGCAAGTTACTTCCCTGCTGTGCCATTAGGTGGCCTCTAGGGGTGTAGAAAAAACACGGTGAGCATTCGTCCCCAACTACCCCAGCTGACTCGTGTAATTTAGCGCCTCCCTCTGCTAAAGATGCTTCCCACAGACACCACTGCAACTCCCCAGAGGCTTCACCAATGTATCGAACACCCTCCTGCAATAGTGCTGTCCAATTTCCAGTTCTGAGGCTTTTCTTCCACTCTTCGTAAATTTCTAAATAGCATGGAATGTTACCCTAGGCAGCAAAGTATGCATGCACAGGCAAAGAAGGACGCACAGGCATGCATTTATTTATGTATCATTCAATTTTTATGCTGCCTTCCATTAAAACAATCTCATGGTGGTTTACCAAGGGCATAACCATAATAGGGCAAGGGGAGACAGTTGTCCAGGGGCCTCCCCAGAGGCAAGTCACATGACTGACTCCCCCAGCTGTGCACTCTCCCAGGCTACCTTCAGTTGTATTCATCCTCCGAAACTGATGTGAGTGTTAAGACCTGGAGCTACCAGAGCAGCATGTCTTTCTCTAGTGCCACTAAATGACTTGCATCATCCACAATTTACAAAACCTTTTTAAAAATAATGTAGGATGGTGTTCTATTGTGGCACATAGGGTGTGTGTGTGTGCGTGTGTGTGTGTGTATGTGGGTGTACACACAAACACACACGTACAGACTATGCTTTTTGTTACCACTATTTAGCCTCATTTAAGATTTCTTTACTTCATGAGCTGAGCTTCGGGGGGGTGGGGGTGCATTTCAAAATCTTGTCTCTGGGCCCACTACAACCTTGCTATGCCCCTGCGGTTTATAAAACATTTAAAACAATATAAGACTATGAAAACAGTCACACAAAAATATTAAATTGGAATGTTAAAATACAAATCTAACTAAATGCTTAAAAAAACCCATAGCCAATAGGGCAATACAACATAGAGCAGCAGCAGCAAGAAAGTGTGTGTTGTAGCTGTACACACCAGAGCTGTCTGAAGGGGGGCAGAGGAGCAGTCACCCAGAGACCCCGCACTCATCGGATCCTCATGTTGCTGCAGCACAGCAAAGGAGACTCGTCTACTTCCTGCAGAGCCAGAACAATATTGATTCATGATGCGGGAGTCCCCACCCCCTAAGCTAGAGACAGCCCTGGTAGGATAGCTAAACATTGCTGTTGAAAAGCAGTATATAAAATAATGGCTGACATACAGTGTTCCCTATGACAGGGATTCCCAGATGTTGTTGACAACAACTCCCACAATTCCCAGCCAAAAGGAATACTGCAGCTGGGGATGATGGGAGTTGTAGTGAACAACAACTGGGAATCTCTGTTAGAGGGAACAGTGCTGGCATACCCTGCAAGGATGCACCAGTGCAGGAAAAAAAGAGCAGCCTAACTGAACTTCCCAACTAGCTGCCCCGATACAGCAGGGAAGTGGCCATTTCTGATGCCACCCACTTTCCCTCTGTAGCACTCTAAAATATGTCCCTAAGGGCTGCCCAACCCTCTGGGATGAATTTTCAAGTGGCACAGAGGGCCTCCTGTAGAACGGGAGGGTGTGAAACATTTTGGGGTGGCACAGAGAGTTTGTTGAACAAGGGAAGGGCATCAAAAAATGTTGGGTGGCACAGGGAGCTTTTTGAAGAAGGGGGGGGGGCATCAAAAATTGTCGCTTCTTCACTTTCCAGTCATTTGGAAAGTTCGGTTAAGCTGTTCTCTTGCTGTACCAGTGCATCCTTGCTGGGCATGTCAGCCATAATAACTAATGAGTCCACCCTGCTGCACATGGATTTACAGCAGGCCTGCTCAACTCTGGCCCTCCAGCTGTTTGGACTACAACTCCCACAATCCCCAACCACAGTGAGCAATAGCCAGGGATTATGGGAGTTGTAGGCCAACCCGTGCTAACTTGGCAAAGAGGCACCTTTTACCATGGTGATTCTCTTTATTTAGCAGGGGGAGAGTAACTAGCCCTATCTACCCCCAGCACAGTACTTCCAGTGACTGTTGCTGGTGTCTATCTGATGTTTCTTTTTAGATTGTGAGCCCTTTGGGGATAGGGATCCATCTTATTTATTTGTTATTGCTCTGTGTAAACCGCCCTGAGCCATTTTTGGAAGGGTGGTATAGAAAATCAACCAATATCTGCAGGAGGGCTGGAGCAGAGCAGCCCTGATTCACAGAGATTCCAAGGGGGAAAGTATCAGCTGCGAAGTTTCCATATTGCAGCTCAAAGGGAGCCTCGGCTGGCTGGCTGCCAGGGAGAGTTTAGCAATTCCCTGAGGTCTGTACTTCTAGGGAAGGGAAGGGGGTCCCCACTGGGTATGTGATGGAGTCCTCAGATCCAGTTCCCCTCGTGTCTGCTGACTGCCTTCTCCCTCACCTGACCTTCTGGGAAAGGGACTGTGGGATAAAGGGCTGTGCTAGCAGGAGGCAACTGGGAAGATGTTGCAATGTTCAGGTTTGGGAAGCACAGTGCAGAAGGCAGTCTGGTCTTCTCTCCAGGTCCTCCACTGGGCCTCCCCTTTCGCTGCACAAAGGCTCAGCAGCCGGCAAAAGAGCGGGAGAAGAAAGTGTTTATACAGGAGGAAACAGATCTGATGAATTGCCACGACTTGTGGTTTTGTTGCTTCCACAGAACCGGCACATTTGTTCTGAAAGATTAATTTCTCTCTCCTCATATCTCCCCCTTGTTTTCTCTGTCTCTCTCAGCAACCGAGGTTTCCTGTCTACCCCTTCCACTATCACTCTCTTCCCTTTCTCTCATTTTGCAACTCTGTTATGACAGGGCATTGTTGTGACATGTTGAGAACACCCAAATGGTGTATTTCCAGCAAAACAAACCAACAAAAGCTACATGAAATAATCTGCAACAGGACTCCTTTTAATGGTGCCCTGAATGCATAGTTAATAGCACCCCAAATCTGCTATTTCAGCCAGCACACCAAGAGCCTCACAAGAGATTTGCCCCTGCAGCAGAGGTTCTCAACTTTGGGTCCCCATATGTGGTTGGACTACAACTCCCATCATCCCCCACCACAATGGCAGTTGAGTGGGGATGATGGGATTTGTAGTCTAACAACATCTCAAGCTTTTTAGTATAGAGGATCAACATCAGCTGAGATAGCCACAACAACAAAAGCAAGAGACACCGTTCAAAGTGGTGGTTCTCTTATATTTAGCAGGGAGGAAGCAAACGGCCCTCTACAACCCCAGCACAGCAACCCTCCAGTGGCCGCTGTTGGTGTCTACCTTGTGTTCCTTTTGTGAGCCTTTTGGGACCAGGAATCATCTTATTTATTAATTATTTTTCTATGTAAATAATGCTTAAGCGTATATAAATAGTAGTAGTAGCTACTGCAGAACATATTTTATTCCTTCCAATGCATTTTGACACTCGTATATTTTTCAAGGATATTTTATTGGACAGCTTGGAAGAGAAGTTACCGCTCCAAAATCCTAAGTTTAAAATGGGCCTTCCATCCCAAACCTACCAGAGGGCATTTCTCTATCCCAGTGAAAACTTCCAGCTGGGCACTGACTGGTCTTAGATCTACCTGCAAATCATCCATCCATCTATCAGTAGAATCCCATCTACCTTTTGCCCACCTTCATCTGAGAGAGGATAGCCCAGAGGATTTTGAAATGCACCAGGAGTCCATGGCAAGCACTCAGGGATTCCTCCACAGCTAAACTGATGTAAGTGAATGCTATTGATATATGGAAAATCCCCAGGAGGGAGTTTCCTCCCAAGTAGATGTACACAGGATTGCCGCCTCTACATACAAGCAAAGTAAACACATCATCATTCAGTGATGTCATAGCTGAATTGTATTTCATTTTTAAATTTCCCTAGCCTGCCTTTCTTATAAGAGAGATAAAATTGGCTAACAGCCATAGAAGTGCAAAAAGATGGCATCAAGACCATACAAATACAACATAATGAAATACTGCAGGAACAGAATCAGCTGTCAGAAGAGATTGTCGGTTCAGACTCCTCTAAAGTTCTCTTCAAAGAGCCAGGTCTTCACGGTCGTAATGGTCACCTGGTGCTAGAGGCATATTGTTCGATAGACATACAGGCTTCCCTAAAGAAGACATTCCAGAGCATCAGTGCCACATCTAAAAAGCACCTTTTATGCCAATTTGTTGATGCTCTGTTGGCGTGGAGACTCAGCATGTGACTTCAGAAAAAATACTCCTATGTTTCTTGCTAACGTTTGTTTTTTCACCATGCCTCAGCCACAGGCTCAGGTAAGACACACTCCAGGAATATACAGGGCTCATTCTCACGGCTATATGGGGATGGGCTGGAGGGAAGGACTGCTCCTACCTTTTGCCTCCCAGATATTCAGAGTTGCTCTGCAACTTGCACACCCACACAAACGTGTGGCATTCTCTATTGCTGAAACTGGGAGCTGGGGCCTCCATATATACCATAATGCATTGCAGGAGCAGCAGAGAGGCAGCGCCTTCAGTATTGCTGCAGCTCTCCTCTCCCTGGCCACGCAAGCCACAGGACTCTATGGTTAACATGGCTGCCGGCTGCCTGGGAGCAGTTTAAAGCTGCACGGCAGCGCAGATGACCAAAGAAGGAGGGAGGATAGGCTCCGTTTCCCTCCTACCTAAATTTTAACCTGGATAGTGGATCTGGGCTACTCAGGTTCAGAGCTGCTGGGTTGGGAGGCCTCTGGACTCCCCAGATGACCATGGATTCCTAGTAGGGTTGCCAACATTTCATTGCCAGAATGAGGGACACAATTTTGGGGGGGCTGGCTGGGGGTGGGGGCTGGGAGGTGTATGCAGTGGTAATCAAGAGCCTGAGTATCATTGATGTATATGTAATTGAATTCTATGCTATTGAATGCTGTCCCTATAAGGGCCAACATTTCATCCCTGAAATAGGGACATCCTGCGTAATGAGGGATAGTTGGCAACCCCAATTCTTGGGTTAACCTCACCTACCCAGGAATCTGTGGTCATGAGAACAGGCTCACAGTGTATACATTTATCCAGTTTGTTGTGGGTACATTCTTGTAAATATTGTTAAGAATGATAACCACCAAGTTGGTGCATTGTCTGCACTTGAGTGGATGCCCTGTGCTTCTTAATATAATACTCACAGCTGGGTTCTTCTCAGGCTGGGAATGTATTGTGTGAATAGAAACAGACTTTTTTTTGGAGTGTTGTTTCCCATTCTCCTTCTTGTCTTGGACTGAGATCAGCAGGATGTACATGAGAAAAGAGATCTGGGGTAGGAGAAGAGGACAAGATTTTTCCATGGCTCAGCAACTGGTGAGAGAGAGAGAAAAGGGAAAGCTTTCTGCTCTTTGTCAGCCATGTGGTTGCTTGCAGTGAATGTATCTGCCTGCTCCACTCATTGGTTGCTTTCTAGCAAGAAACTTGGGTCTAAAATCCACCACTACTAATTTATCACAGATGGAAATTCCTGTTAGGAGAGACAAGGAGAGGAAACCTGGGTTATGGGAAGACGACGAGGCAGCCAATCTGCATCCCATACGGCATGGGTTCCCAGCAATTATGGCACAGAATCCTGGATTCATCACATTCTTCTGGTAGCAGCAAAATGAGAAGCGGCTGAACGTTGAGAGGAGGAGGAGGAAAGCAAACCCCAGCCTGCTCCTCATATGCCTCTTCCTTCCAGAGAGGGTTTTCATTTCTCACCCTCTGGGTTTGGCTGTCGGGATGCCACAAAGGTTTATTCTCATGTGTGACTGGACACATTTTGTGCACTGCCAAAATTAAAAATAATTAAAAAGCAGTGGAAACTAAGGTATTTGTCCAGTTAGAACATAAGAAGAGCCTTGCTGGATCAGGCCCAAGGCCTATCTAGTCCAGCACCCTTTTCTCCCCAATGGCCCACCAGATGCCTCTGGGAGGACCCCAAGTAGGAGATGAAGGGCGGCATGCCTTCTCTCCCACCACTGCTGCTCTGCCAGGATTATGACATGCTGGGGCCCCTAAGCTACATCAGATTTAAAAGGCCCAATAGCATTACAAAATCGGTCCCACCCTGGCATGTCACTACCCCCCCCCACCCCCAGTTATGGTTACAAGAGTGAAGAGGCTGCTTGTAACTCTGATGGCGGGTATTGGAGTAAACTGGACCCTGGTCTAATAAAATCTCGATATAATTTAGTTATTCTGCACAGAATTATAAACTCAATATGAGAAATAATGGTGTAGCCTTAAAAGTATATTTTTGTCTTATCAGAACGATAATGTCTGTTTTAGAGGTCCTCCACCTTTCCCCTTGATTTTTCAACCAATTATATAAAACTTGAAATTTAGTCTTTTTTTTTTCTTTTTTTTTCAGAGGCCCCTCATAAGGCGATTCCCTAAGCTGTAGCTTACTTAGCTTGTGCCTGAATCCAGCACTGTCCTCTGTAACTGGTATTTAGCAGCATCCTACCTTTGATCAGGGAGATATATAGCCATTGTGACTAGCAGCCATTGATGGATTTGTCCCCCATGAATTTGTCCAAGCACCTTTTAAAGCCATCCAAGCTGATGGCCATCACCACATTCCGTGGGCATAATATGAAAAAGTACTTCCTTTTGTCAGTCCTGAATTTCCTGGCGATCAGTTTCATGGGATGTCCCCTGGTTCTAGTGTTGTGAGAGAGGGAGAAAAATGTCTCTCTACTCGATGGGTGATTTTATAAGCCCCTATCATGTCTCCCCTTAGTCATTATTTTCTAAACTAAAAAGCCCCAGTGTGTAGCCTTACCTGGAAAGGAAGGTGCTCTATGCCCTGGTTATTTTGGTTGTTCTTGTAGTATTTCATTATGTTTTTGCATGCTCTTGATTCTGTTTTGCATTTGTTACTGTTGGCTGATTTTACTTCCGTCATAGAAGACAGACAGGGCAGGAAATGTCAAAATAAAACACAATTCTGCTATCGAATTAAGCAACTGGAGTACATTAACTGACATGTTAGCATGTTTTATTTTGCTTGTACATAAAGGCTGCAATCAGGGGCGTAACAAGGCTAGAGTGGGCCCAGAGACAAAATTTTAAAATGGGCCCCTTGCTGATACACACACACACTTCACAATATATAGTCATATGATTTGCCTCTGGGGGGGGCCTCGAGGGGGGGGCTCCCAGGCAGCCGCCTCCCCTTGCCTAATAGTAGTTACGCCCCTGGCTGCAATCCTGTGCACATCTGCTTGGGAGGAAGCCCTTTGAACTCAATGAGAGTCCTTTCTGGGAACTTCCAATATACCAATAGCATTATACTTGCATCATATTAGAAGAGGCAATCCTCATCCTCTCTCAGCTAGAGAAAAGGACTCTTTTAAAGACTCATTAAAATACAGTTATGGCTGCATTAAGAATGCAGTTATGGCTGCATTCACACAAACATGTCGATTCTGGTTAATGAGTTAACTAGGGTTGCAGAATCCAGAAAAGCTGATTGTGAGAATCCAGAATTTCCAAGCAATCCTGATCAAACCACTGTGGTTAACCTGGAGTTAACCAGGACAGATAAGCAGGATAGAATAGATACCAGGATCTCATCCTGGATACCTATTCTGGGTTAAATACAGGTTAACCACAGAAGTTTGGCCCAGAGCTCTGTGATCTCGGTTAACTCATTAACCAGGATCACAGTGACTGTGTGAATGCAGCCTAATTAAACCAGTTGAACTGATTGACTGAACACTGTAGACTTGCATCTGAATAAATGTGTTTGAGGTGGGGAATACACAGCAATCATTTTTGTTCCAATGTTCTGTGGAAAGGAGGGCTGGAATCCAGAAAAAATCTGTATAATAGGCATGTACAGAAAGAGGGAGAAGATTCCATTCATTTCCCTCTCTGTTTTGCTTTCTTCATTACTGGAAAACATGGACAGGAAAAAATTCTCTGTGGACTTTTTGGGGACTTTCCCTGCTCCTGAATGTTGGCCAAGACAAGAATTGCAGTTGTCAACCCCCTTTTTCAGCCTCCGGAAAGGACACTGCACAGATACACTCAAGCCTGATGACGCAATTCCCAGCAGGCTGTCAGCTTGTCTTACCTCTTTGCAGTTGTAATCCTTAACTACCTTATTGGAGCCAAATGAGACATGATGTGGAAGTCTGAGGAAAAGTGGGGAAGGGGGCACGATTTAGACCAGGGAAGGGCACTCTAGTCCTTCACCATGCTGTGGGCCTGATCGGAACTGCTCCCCCTCAAAATTGCTCTTAGTCCTGGGGCGGAACCCGTGAGATGATATGAACTGTTGCAGGAAGAAGTCTGATAATTCTTAACAATATGCCAGACGCATTTTGGCCATTATTCTGCCTTCTTCAGTGATGCTTATCTGAAAATTCTTTACAGTGCAGCACTACAGTTGGGTATATTCAATATTCTAATGCTATAGCTCAAACCAAAGGAATCCTCTCTTCTTTACTTACTCTTTACTTTGAGCTGTAGCATTAGAATATTGAATATACCCAACTGTAGTGCTGCACTGTAAAGAATTTTCAGATAAACATCACTGAAGAAGGTGGAGTAATAGCTGAAATGCGTCTGGCATGTTAAGAATGATGACATCTTCCTGCAACAGTTCATATAAACTCTCAGACTTATAAGAAATATTCATGAAGTTTTATTAAAGACATCACACTGATCTTTATTATACCAACTGGGAGCCTTTTAAGGAATATCTGTATGGACTTGTTAATATTATTACTACAGGACTGAATTTATACAAATATTTTTGATTAAAGGAGATAATTTTAATGTATGATTATTTGTAAGGATTTTAATAGTGCTAATGATGATTATGATTTATGAGTGCGATTGATATATAGGAGTCAGTGATGATTTATAATTTATCACGTGGGTTTGATTAAATGAGATACTTTAGGATTTGCAATTTGTATATTAGGATTTTTTTATTTGAGGTTATTTTATGCATCATGTACCTTGCCTCAGGTGCCACAATCTTGAGCCACACCTGGATTAGGCCCACAGAGGAAATGGTTATGGTAATGAACAAGTTTTTATACTCTCTCATAGGAACATAGGAAGCTACCATATACTGAGTCAGACCTTTGATCCACCTAGCTCAGTATTGTCTACACAGACTGGCAGCGGCTTTTCCAAGATTCCAGACAAGTGTCTCTCTCAGCCCTGTCTTGGAGATGCTGCTAGGGAGAGAACTAGAACCTTCTGCCTGCAAGCATTCGGGTTCTCGTCCCAAAGCAGCCCCATTCCGAGAGGAATATTTTACAGTGCCCATATGTCTCCCATTCAAATGCAACCAGGGTGGACCCTGCTTAGCAAAGGGGACAATTCATGCTCGCTACTACAAGACCAGCTCCCCTCCCTGGATTAATCTTTGGAGGACATTTCTGTCAACTTTCACTTTAATTCCTCTGACAAAAATCAATAAGATCATGTAGTAGTTTTTGTTTTTAAAGCTTAAATGGCTTAAAACACCTTGCAAATTTGGCAACTGCAGCCCTGATGTTCAGGACAATAAAAGCAAGATGATG
Organism: Hemicordylus capensis; assembly: GCF_027244095.1. Classification (NCBI taxonomy): domain Eukaryota; kingdom Metazoa; phylum Chordata; class Lepidosauria; order Squamata; family Cordylidae; genus Hemicordylus; species Hemicordylus capensis. The sequence continues at coordinate 13,616,700 of NC_069663.1, forward strand.
CACTAGAAGTTGAAAGTCTTGCAGTGCTCTCACCTGTTTTCCATCTCTAGGGCCGTAGACCTTGTCAAAAATCACAATGAGCATTCATCCCCAAAGATGGTTCAGAGTCCAATCACCCCAACTAGGTCATGTTCTAAATCTCCCCTTACATCCCCCCCCCGCTATTTTAACAGATGGCCACATGGTGGCAGACAATGCTAGTAGCATCCCAAATCTTTTCCTAGGATCCTTCACACCAACTGAGTTACAAACTCAGAAAAAAAACCCTGACTTCTTATGCACAAAACCCTTTAATACAGAACCCTGATTAACTGAGAAATGTCAAGATGTGTATGCTTTTCCAGAAGACATACATAGATGTAGATGCCATGTTGGCCACCAACAAGAGCTGGTCTTGTGGTAGCGAGCATGAATTGTCCCCTTTGCTAAGCAGGGTCCACTCTGGTTGAATTTGAATGGGAGACTACCGGTGGTCCCTCTAATTTTTTTCATCTCTGTGCGGAATCAGTTTTGTTCTGGGCGGCAGTATCAAGGCAGTGTGCACACACATGCATTCAGAGTGTGGCCTTCCTGATTTAACCTGAGCGGGATCCAAAATTAACTGAGCGGACATCAGAAAATGTATGAGCGCGTGCATGTGCGCACGCCTTAGAGGGAACAGTGGAGACTACATGTGTCAGCACTGTAAGATATTCCCCTTAGGGGATGGGGCCGCTCTGGGAAGAACAGAAGGTTCCAAGTTCCCTTCCTGGCATCTCCAAGACAGGGCTGAGAGAGACTCCTGCCTGTGCACACCTTGGAGAAGCCGTTGCCAGTCTGTGTAGACAATGCTGAGCTAGATGGACCAATGGTCTGACTCAGTATATGGCAGCTGCCTATGTTCCTAAATCAGATAAAGTTCAAGTAATGCAGTAGAATCTCTTAAGTTCTCCTGTGTTTCATTTTCTCTTACTGCAGTGATCACTATTTTTTCAATCAGGGACCACTTTGGCAAAAAACCTTCAAGGTAAAAGCCATTTCCACTGTACTGTCCTCCATACACATGTTGCACTTTTGTCAGTGATGGGAGGGTCCTTTAAGAGAGACGGGGCCCTCTCTTAAGAGCTCTGGGGGGAAAGCCTTGGGAAAGACTATACTTCCCAGCCTTCTTTGCATGCCTTCCAAGATAGTGCAGGGGCTCAAGAGGGTTCCGTTCCCCTTAAAGGAGCTCCACTGGTATACAGTAATGTGCAATCAATCAGGGTGCTGCACATAGGGTTGGTGGGGTCTGCCACTGGCCCCCAGACCTTACAATAGGAACATAGGAAGCTGCCGTATACTGAGTCAGACCCTTGGTCCATCTAGCTCAGTATTGTCTACACCAGGGATTCTCAGCGTTGGGCCCCCAGATGTTATTGGACTTCAACTCCCATAATCCCCAGCCAAAGGCCACTGGGCCTGGGGATTATGGGAGTTGAAGTCCAATAACATCTGGGGACCCAACGTTGAGAATCCCTGGTCTACACAGACTGGCAGCAGCTTCTCCAAGCTTGCAGGCGGGAATCTCTCTCAGCCCTATCTTGGAGATGCTGCCAGGGAGGGAACTTGGAACCTTCTGCATGCAGGCGCTCTTCCCAGAGCGGCCCCAGATCTGCCCTATTGCACCTACTGGAGATTCCCCCCTCCCTGAAGGAAGTAGTTATCTATAGTGGTCATTCTGGCAGAAGATGGAGCAATTATTATGTTGGTGATGCTTCTGCAAAACATTCAGAGGTTGTTCTCCTGTCCAGGTGGGGTGGCGGAGGCTGCTTAAAACTTAACCTTCCCTGCAGACGATCGCCAAGTCCTTGCTGGGTGTGCTGATCATGTGCCCAGGCAGCAGGGAGGCTTGTGGGCCAGGACACCGACAGGGAAATGTGGTGAAGGGAGCACTTGCTCCCTTAACTCCGTTTAAGAGGACGACTCCCTAGGTACGTTTGCTGCAGAGAGCCAGCTGGCTCCCACGGGTTCCCACAGGCAGCCAAGCCTGGTCTCAGATGCCCTAACCCAGTCTTGGCTGCTCATGAGAACAGCCTCATAATTTAGAACGGCTTGTATTCTTCTTTTAAGAACCCAGTTTCTCAGTGTTAGCTTCTGCTAGCATCACACGATGCTGTCACCTTGCCAAAGCTAGTCCTGTGGACACCCATGTCCTCAGCTATACATGGTGTGTGTGTGTGTGTGTGTGTGTGTGTGTGTGCGCGCGCGCGTGCCTTCTACTCTAATGGCAGTGGCAGGAGCACCAACTCCTTAGCTGCATTCTAGAAGGTTCTGAAAAATGGCCACGCTGGTACAGTTCCAAAACTGTGGAATTGCATGGAAGCCATGAAGGCAAATCTGGCTTTACTTTGGCATGAAGCAAGCTTGGGAAAGGGAGAGCAATTGGTCAAGGTTTGGAAGGTGGGCTTAGAAACACTCTTTTAAAACACACATCATCACACCGAGGGCAGAGATGAAGTGATTTCCTCCCCTGCCATTTTGCTGCCCTATTGACAAGCAGCAAAGTTGACTGAGAAGGCAATTTGAAGGGTGTGTGTGTCTAAAAGAGGGTACAGAGGGGACCTTACCAGTGTCTGTGGTGCTCCTCCCCCAGAGGCCTCCACTTCCTGCTAAAATAAGGCCATATTTGTAAATCATTATGTTCTATGATTCCAAGGTGGGTGGACGCTTCTGGAAAAAAGCTGTGGCCAGTGGAAGGACCACCACCACCAAACAAGTGACAAGTCTGTTTTGGCCGATCTTGTGCCCCCGCCCAGCCCCCCTCAAATTCCAGCTAGAAGTTATCGGGAGAAAACAGTTTACTTTTTCTTAATCCAGATTTTCTCAAACTGGGGTCCCCAGATGCTTTTGGACTACAACTCCCATGGTGGCTGAGGATGTTGAGAGTTGTAATCCATTTGGGGATCCCAGTCTGGGAAACCTTGCCTTAATCCAAAATGCAGCAACTCAACAACCATGCAAAACAGTTGAGAAGAATCCTTGATCAATTTGCTTCAAACGTTTTATTCCTTTTTTTGTTTGCTGTTCACAACACACCATCAAGTGCCTCAAGTTTAACAACAAAAACAAAATCCCACACACACGTCCACCCAGAAGGCCAAGCCGGAGTCACAGAAATGCCGTAGAGCAATCTTTAAATACGCAACTGAAAACATAAAACCAACAACCACACAGCAGAACACTGTCAAAGAAGGATCTCCATTATAAATACAGTGCAATAATTATGTACAACTTTTACAATATTAAGACAAGACCAGCCTCATGGCTGGGTCAAACATTTGGAAGGGTTTTTAAGACCACTGGCACAAGAGGAAGGATTGAAAGAACCGAGGAGGAGGAGGTTTGCTCCCCTTTTCTCTGAACGCGCTGAATTAAGACGAAAGTTGAGCGGCAATTCATTGTAGCACAAGCTCGACCTGCATTAAAATCTCGTTTGGGAAGTCAGTTCAAAAAACAGCAAACGGGAATCTGGCGAAATCATCATTCAACCACCAACCAAGTTCCTTCCAAACAGCAACTAAAAGCTGCAGAAATTTGACACAACTAAAGGACCGAGGGGCCCAAAATCCACAACTCGGTTTGCTATGTACAAATAAGTACAGGATGCCATCTATACAAAGAGTCAGGCAGCCTGTTCCAAAAAGCTTATTTTCACATACAAAGCCCTTAAGTAGCCCTTTGTCCCAGGAAAGGGATGGACAAAAAAAGTTGCCATTTTTGGCCAAGACTTGCCCTTTTTCGGGGCTCCTGCACAAAAGCAGAGTGATCTGCCCCAGATCAAGGAGCAAGAGACTTCTACAGCAGGGCTGGCAACTGGCAGCCAGAGAGTGGAAGCCAGCTTCTCGAGGCCTGCCATCTGGCTCCTTCAGCTGTCGTCAGTGCCCGCCAACATTCACCACTGCCTCCTTCTTTGTGCAGAGGTGGGAACTGTGGAAGAGGGAGCCAAATGGAACCTGAGGTTAGGGAGGCAGGGGGATACAAAATTGGACTGTGCCACCACATGACTCGGCACTTACAGACTGCCTGGCTACCTCAGAAGTGCCACATAACTCTCACACAGGGGTGGGTGGGTTGCAGCCTGGCTGGTGGTGGCATGCTGTTGCCCTGCACAAAGTTGGAACACTGCTTTGCGATGCACTCTAAACTCACACGCCCTGCTGCTGCTCGGCCTTCAGGGGAAGTGAGTGGTGGACCCCTTGGTAGCAGGGGAGGGATAGCTTCCATCCAACCAGAGTCCCCTAGTGTATGCCAAGAGCTTCGAATCAGCTGCTGGTCGCCCATGGAAACTCGCAGGCCTACATACACACGGTGGGTTCTCGCAATCCCTTTGACGCCAACAGATGAGCCGGGGAGGTGTTCACGCTGCTGAGAATCTGAGCTGAGTGGTTGTGTGCCACGCAAAGTCAGGGCAGATCTTGGCTTGGCCAAGCTGGCATTTAAGCACAAGTAAGAGCTGTTCTACGGTGGTTAAATGACACACAACTGAGCACCCATTTTTTGATTTAGTGCTGCCCACACACCATGCCGTAATGATTCAGGGGTTGTCACCCTGATGCTCTTCAGCAGTTGTTGGACTATAAGCCCCATAATCCACAGCGACAATGGCCAAAGCCACAGGTGATGGGAGTTGTCATTTAACAACAGCTGGAGAGTCTCAGGTTGGCCTGACACCTGGTTCATGAAGTCATTCCAATCTAGGTTTAATGTGGGCTACCAGCATTAGAGTGGTTGTGTGAACCCATATCAAGACAGGAATCCCAGATTCATCACTGGTCATACGCCACCTTGATGTGTACTCACACAATCACACTCATGTTGTTAACCCACATTAAATCTATATTCAAACTGTTATGTGAACCAGGCCATAGTATATCATGCAGTCACACAGGACTCACTGGCCTGGTTCACACAATGGTTCAAATCTAGGTTTAATGTGGGTTAACAACATGAGTGTGATTGTGTGAACCCATAATAGGGTGGTTTGTGGCCTGAGATGAATCTGCAGTCTGCAATGGTGCAGCCAAGATGCAGCTTTACTGCCTCCAGGAAAACTAAGCCAAAAGCAGAAGGCGTTGTAGTTCAACAACCACCAGAGAGCTAAGGTTGCCCACCCCTGGCCTATGATGGAGGCCAGCTATCGCATGTATCAAGGTGGGCAGATATTGTTGAACTACAACTCCTATCACCCACAGTCACAATCAACTGTGGCTGGGGATGCTGGGAGTTGTAGTCCTGAAACATCTGGAGGGCCACCCTTGAATTAAAGTATGCCAGTTGCGATGCTACACATTTTGGCTCTGGACTAAAGAAGCCTGCAGAGAAGATGCCCAAGACCTCCATTCTGCAGTCAGGCACTGCCATTTCACATAAAATCAGAGCAAGACTTGAGACTCAAAAAGGCCCTAGTCCTGAATTAATTGAGATTTACAGGACAAGGATGGCGGGTGGTGGTGAAAAGCTGGGCAATATTTGTACTTCCAAAGGGGAGCATGATATTTGGTCAGAAGCCCCTTGCAAAAATTATTGCAACCATTTTTCCCTGAGACAATGAGCATTCAGTAAAGATGCCTGGTGCCACATGTGTCCGAGAGCGGAACAGGAGGTTAGAGAAGGCATCGGACTCCCACTGAAAATGGAATCCCTGTGTTTTGGTTTGCCCCTCTTCTAAACTCACCACTTGGCTTGATATCGTCATACCAGGAGCATCCTCACACCTGCCCATGTTGCAAATGATGTGGAGCAGGAGTGAGAAAGACAATGATGTCACGCTACACTCTCACTGGAGGCGAGGTTGCCATTTTCTGTGGCAGGCCCATACCTTACTTAATATCTAGATCTGCCCTGAGACATCATGGAAAAGATAACTGGTAGGACAGCATCTAATAAGAAGAGCAGCTTCTGTTGGAGCATGAACAAAGCAATAGCTGGGCTACACAACTTTGGCCCTCCAGATGTTGTTGGACTGAAACTCCCACCATCCACAGCAGAAAATAGTCAGGGATGATGGAAGTTGTAGTCCAACCGCAAACAGAGGGCCAGAGTTGTCCAGCCCTGAATTGCACACAAGATTTCGAGTTACACAGAATTAACCCACTGGGAAGAGTTCTGGGCACTCCAGAGTTGCATATACTCCTACGGCAACAGATGATGGCCCAAAGACATCTCCCCTTTCCTGTCCTATATTTCTCAGTCACGGTGGGAAGTGGGTGGGATGAGTATTGCTGGCATAGTCATTGGGTCAGGATTAAGGAACTGAGCACCAATTTGCTTTGATCTCCAAAAGCAAAACAAGCAGCTTACTGGGAATTAAGACTATTTTACTTGAGGGCAACAGGAATTGGGAGCAGTTGAAAAAATCTGGATACACCAAGAAGATCCAAACCACCCGAGAAGTAGAAAAAGAGGTTCCTTTTTACTTGTACTTCAATATATACATCTGTCAGAAGCAAGAAATGGGGCTGGTTGAGCAGAAATGAGTCCAATAGTGAGATGAAATAGGCAAGGTAATTGCCCCTCAAAGGAGCAATTACTTTGCATGAATGCAGTCCCAGAAATGCAGCCCACCTCCAATTCTAAGATTCCACAGATCTTAGAAGGATTGTGTGCTGCTCATTTAGTACTCAACCATAAGGAAAATATTCCACCTGTCATATGAAATCCTCTACAAGTTTCCCTCTTGCTATCTTGATGCAGAATTAAGGGTCACACAAGACTGTGCAGCTTCTGGGAATTTCAGGGTAAACCGGGATGGAACACTGAGCAAGACCTGGGACAAACTTGATGCTATAAGCCACCGAGATCAGATACACAAGCGAGCCAGTGCTGTGACATCAAGGATCACCAAACTTGTGCCCACTCAGACGTGGCATGTCACACTTTTATTTGGAGAGGAGTGTGCCCCAGCTCCACTGCCAGGCAGTTAAGTATTAATCCCCAGAAAATGGGCCCATCATTTCAAGCAAAAGCAGAGACCACCATGTGCTTTGTACCAAGCCCACCTTCAGTAGCTTGATGGTACAGTTCCTCTGATGGCCACCATCACACCCGGTAGCATCGGAGACCAACTGCATCTGCCCAGGTGAGAAATCAAATCAACGTGAAAGAAGAACACCCCACTGAGTCGAGTGTTCCAGGGTTCCCTAGAAAAGTCACAGCCAGCTATTCTCTGCCCTCTCAAAATGGCAGCAGGGTTCCTAAAAAGGGATCACCTGGCAGGAAAAGGCCGCGAGAGGATCACCCACAAGCAATTCCTTGTATTCCAAGAGGTGCACCAAAATCGTTGATCTTTCCAGGCAAGGTTGGAAGGCCAAGGTGCCACTGGAGTCAGGGGGAACTGCCCAGACACAGTCTGCCAGGCAACATGCAAAGCAGATGCCTTCAGACTCAACGCCAGAGGCCCTGGCACAGCAGGAAGGGAATCTGAGGACGACAGAAAGGGCCAGGAAGGCGGCCTCAGTTCTTGAGCAGGTCGGCCAAGTCGTAGGCCTCAAACAAGTCGCTCACGCCCTCGCCCTCCTCTAGACCCCACAGGTAGTCTTGGTCGAGGGGAGGAGAGAAGCTGACAAAGGATCCCCCATCGCCGTACGGCGCAGAGGGCAGCTGGTCCTCCGTCTGCTGCAGGAGGTGTTGGGGCAGTTCCAGGAACCCGTCCTCTCCTTCCAGCAGGCAGCTGGGCGGCTCGATCTTCACACTCACAGGCTCATCTGGAGAAATGGAAAAGCCACCCGTCAGCAGAGCAGGGGATGTCACCCAGGGCAAGCAACGGAGCTGGCACTTCCTAGCACAGGGAGAGGTAACCGGGGCTCTCCAGCTGTTATTGAACTGCAACTCCCATCATCCCCAGCCACAATAAATTGTGGCTGGGGATGATGGGAGTTGTAATTCAACCGGCAGAAAACAAAAACCCTGTTTGCATTCAACACTATCAAGAGATCAAAAAAGAATCCAAATGCTATATGCTGAAGGGAGAAACTCGTGCAGTTCAACCTCCATGTTGGGACTGGAGAATATCTGTAGAAATCTATTTTTTCTTTACAGATAACTGCCACTGATTTTATTTATTTTTACATTTATATCCCGCTCTTCCTCCAAGGAGCCCAGAGTGATGTATGACATACTTAAGTTTCTTCTCATAACAACCCTGTGAAGTAGGTTAGGCTGAGAGAGAAGTGACTGGCCCAGAGGCACCCAGCAAGTATCATGGTTGCATTTGGCAAGATTAATCAGAAATTGAGAAAAGAAATCTGACACTTTATCTCTCAACCACAATGTGACATTGCAGCAACTTTGGGACATCTGTCAACATTTCTCCCATTTTGGGAGGATATGATATTTTGGACAAACTATTGTATTCTATCTTTTCAGCTGGATACATAGCGGCTATTTTAATGAAATTTTATTGATAATTTTTCATTTACTTTGAGTATATAGATGCATCGATTTGGATTTATTATATACAACCTAGTCTGGATAATTTTCAACCACCCAGTTTTATTACTATGATATTAAAATACTAGTATATAGCAACTTGATTCTTTTTTGATGTCATGAGTTGTAGTTCAACAGCTGGAGAGCCAAGGTTGCGTATTCCCTGTGCCTGTGGCAGGTGCCACGTAAGGTTTGCTTACCTAGAGAATCATTTGGAGCCAGAGGTCCTGAAGGATTGTCTGCTCCTACCAGGGCTGCTCAACTTAGGCCCCCCAGCTGTTTTTAGACTACAACTCCCATAATGGCCTTCCACAGTGGCCCATAGCCAGGGATTATGGGAGTTGTAGGCCAATATCTGTAGGAGGGCCAAAGTTGAGCAGCCCTGTCAAACCTGGCCAGTTGTTAAGATAGGGGGCCCAGGGATTTTGGCTGGCCTTGCATAGGATCATAGGCAGCTACCTTATATGGTGTCAGACCATTGGTCCATCTAGTTCAGTATTGTCTACACAGACTGGCAGCGGCTTCTCCAAGGTTGCAGGCAGGAGTGTCTGCAAGCTCTCTCTTGGGAGATGCTGCCAGGGAGGGAACTCGGAACCTTCCGCATGCAGATGCTCTTCCATTGCAGCTGGCCCCATCCCCTAAGGGGGATATCTTCCAGTGCTCACACATGTAGTCTCCAGTTCAAATGCAAACTAGGGCAGACCCTGCTTAGCAAAGGGATCTTCTGCTTGCAAAGCAGATGCTCTACCACTGAGGTATGGCTCAGTGGGACCACAGCTCAGGAGGAGGATTTCCACCCTGTATCTGGCTCCCAAGCTGGGAGGAAGACTCTCACCAGAAGGCAGATCTGCCAGGACTTTCAGCCCTTGCTTTACCTTTCACTGCTGGGGAGTTGGAGCTGTGGCTGCTGCTTTGGTGGGCTGGGGCTGAGAAGCTGCTCTCTTTGGCTGGGCTCTCCTCCAGAATTTCCTCAGGGCACAGGTACACATCAATTGGGCCATTGGTACTTTTCAAGTGGAGCTGGACATTCTCCTGGCCAGAGAAGAAGAAGAGATGGTATAAGACATTCACAACCTTACATAGTAACATAGCTGCCATAAACCGAATCAGCCCACTGGTTGATCTAGCTCAGTATTGTCTACACTGACTGGCAGCAGCTCTCCAAGATTTCAGGCAGGAGTCTCTCCTGGCCCTACCTGAAATGCTGTCAGAGTTTACCTGGGACCTTCTACATGCAAAGCAGATGCGCTGCCACTGAGCTACAGCCCCATCCCCAAAGGTGGCATACATGCATTCCCCATCCAGGCATTGACCACACCAACACTTCCTTAGCTTTAGCAAGTTGGCTACATTGTGTGTCCTTAGACCAAGCCTACTCAACGCCAGCACTCCTGCAGATGCTGGCCTACAACTCCCATAATTCCTGGCTATGGGCCATGGTGGATGGGGATCATGGGAGTTGTAGTCCAAAAACAGCTGGGGTGGGAGGGAGTTGAACAGGCCTGCCTTATTTGTTATTTCTTTTTGTAAACCGCCCTGAGCCATTTTTGGAAGGGCTGTATAGAAATCGAATCATTTATTTATTTATTTTTATTTAGACCAAGTTCTGGGACAGGGCTGCTCAGCTTTGGCCCCCCTGCAGATGCTGGCCTACAACTCCCATAATCCTTGGCTATGGGCCACTGTGACTGGGGATTATGAGAGTTGTAGTCCAAAAACAGCTGGAGGGCCAAAGTTGAGCAGCCCTGCTCTGGGACCTTCAGCCATCGTGGCTGGGGACAATGGGAGTTGTAATCCAACAACATCTGGGGACCCAAGGTTGAGGACCCCTGGAAGACGACAAAAGCTTAAACTTGTCACCTCTCTCTACCTCCAACCTGCTTTGGATAACAGAAAGGGGGTGAGGGGAAAGCAGCTATTACCTTAAGATCTTCTTCGGAGGCCCTGCTCCGAGAGCTCCTGCCAAATGATTCGAGGCAGGTGGCTACTACAGGGGGCTTTTTTGGTGGTGGCACCTCACCTGGTGTCACTTTGTCCTTTTAGACACCAGGTGAAGACCTTTCTGTTCACTCAGGTTTCTTAAGATTGTGTTTTTTTTTAAGTTCTTAAAATGTTTCATATGGTATTTTGTGTTGTGATTTGTCTGTTGTATTTTATGTGTTTTTATTGGATTTTTTTTTTTTTAAAGGGAAGTGCAGAATGTTCTGAGCTCGAAATCTTCCAACTCGAAACAGGCCATTTCAAGGGTTCCAAGCTTGAAACAGAATACTCTTTAAATGAAGGGCTTATTTTGAGTTCGGAATGTCCTGAGCACCATTTTGGTGGCCTGTTTTTCGCTTCCTGTTTTTGGCACTGGCTTCTGATCCCCTTGCTTCTTGGTTGGCTTGTTTCCATACAAATCAGCATTGGTATGATAACATGCCAACTAAGAAACAAGGAGATCACAAGCCAATTAGAAGCCAGTGCTTAAAAAAGGAGGCAAGGGGAAAGCAGCCCGCAAAAATGCTGCTCCGGATGTTCTGACCTTGTTCTGTTGGAACAACCAGCTCGCCCCGTTGTTCTGACAGAACATTCTGGGGATTTGCATTCCATCCCAAGCTCGGAATGCAAATCCCGTTCCGTGCACATCCCTTATTTTTGTGTGTTGTGAGCTGCACAGAGAACAATTTGTTATGGGGCGGATAACAAATGAAGTTCATTATTATTTTCAGTTGTGCAAGCCATCCCATGCAAAATTCACCATCTAGCTAAAGTCTTTAAGGACTTACAAGCATCATTCTCTGTCATCAAAAAGCACCTGAAGTACTGTACAAGGAATCATACAACCTAGTATGTCCTCAAGTCCCAATACATTTAGGGCCAGCTCACCCGCCATGTCACTTAAGATTGGCCGGTGAAGTTATACAGCAAATGCCATCTTCTTTGGATGCCAGATCTGTCACACCCCGAAACAGGGCCTTTTCTGTGGAAACCTGCAATGCCCTGCCATAGGCTATTTGACCAGACTCCCCCCACCCCGCAATGTAGGAATTCTGCAAACAGGTAAAAAATTGTCATTCTTCCCTGCCTCTGTGGATTCTCCTGGTTTGTTCTGTATTTTCTTGATGGTGGTTGCTGAGATTGGAATTGGCTAGAGCTTCTTTGAAGGTACACCGCTTTATGAATGGTTGGTGAAAAGCAGTTCAGCAAAGACATACGTAAGTATCAAAAGGAAAGCAAAGCCATTCCAGCCACTGGCCAGCCTGCTCACCTCACAAACGTCTGGCACCTCTAGCCGGGTTTCTGGTGGGGCCCGAACCACAATCACCGTCTGTTCATTGAAGTTGTTGATGGCACGGATATCCTGATATGTGACGTAAGCTAACGTAGGGTCAGGGTTGGAAGTTAAAGGAAATTCCAGACCAAGAAAACCCAACTCCAGAAGTAGGAACAGAGGAAGCTGCCTTATACCAAGTCAGGCTACTGGTCCATCTAACTCAGTATTGTCTACAAAGACTGGCAGCGGTTTCTCCAAGGTTACAGGCAGAAGTCTTTCTCAGCCCTATCTTGGAGATGCTGCCAGGGAGCGAACGTGGAACCTTCAGCATGCAGGCACTCTTCCCAGAGCAGCCCCAACCCCCAAGAGGAATACCTCACAGTGCTCATACATGTAGTCTCCCATTCAAATGCAAGCCAGGGCAGACCCTGCTTAGCAAAAGGGACAAGTCACGCTTGCTTCCACAAGACCAGCTCCATATGTTCAAAGGCAGAAAAGCTTGGGCATGTGTGTTTCCGTGTGAGGTGGAGGGGTTAATATGTTGCCTGATTATTTTCATCTATCACAAATAATCTGCATGCAAAAAGAGAGATGAATGTAATTTTACTTCTGAATACTAAGAGGTTTCCTAGGTCACAGGGGATGGGGCCAAAGCCCGGTGGCAGAGCATCCAAGAAGGTCCCGAGTTCAATCCCTGGCAGCATCTCCAAGTAGGGCTGGGAAAGACTCCTGCCTGAAACCTTGGAGAAGCTGCTGCCACTCAGTGTAGACCAGGGCCGCCCAACGCCAGCCCTTCAGCTGTTGCTGGACTACAACACCCAACTTCCTCAGCCACAGTGGCCAATAGTCAGGGATTAGGGGGGTTGTAGTCTCACAGCAGCTGGAGAGCTGAAGTTGTGCAATCCTAGTGTGGACAACACTGAACTAGATGGGAGGAGAGCTGGTCTTGTGGTAGCAAGCATGGATTGCCCCCTTTCCTGTGTTCCTACTAGATATCCTTCTTGCAGCAGAGGTTCTCAAACTTGTGTCCCGAGATGTTGTTGGGCTTCAGCTCCCATAACTTCCAGCCAAAGGCCATTGTGACTGGGGATCATGGGAGTTGAAGCCCAACAGGTTTGAGAACCCTCACCTTGCAGATATTCTCCTTGAACCAAAATGCTGCAGCCAGACCCTGAACTGGAATAAAAGCGAAATCACCAGAAGAAATTTATAATATTTATTCTGTACTTTCTAGCATCCTGCTGAGCATCAGAATCGGAAAGGATTGGATGCAAATGATGTTGTCCTGCATACGGAAGTTGGCTTCCTCACAAAAGAGCTCTTTTACACCTCCTGCCAGAAAGCTGCATGAGAGGAAAAAATTGAAAACTAAATCCAGGAGATGCTCTTTCACTTGTGCAAAAGCCCGTGCAAGGTCTCGCACAAGCAGAATCATGAAGACTGCTGTTTCACAATATCTATGATAGGAGTCTTCTGCACATCCTCACACAAGCGTTTGTGGAACAATGCTAGAAGCTATTTTTTGGCTGCTTGTGGTTCTTTAGAGCCAAGCTATTGCATTTCTGCTGCTTTCTGATCGGACTTAAAAGAAGGAGACAGAGAAGAATTGCCCCTTTCGGAACTACTCCATGATGTATTTCTTCCTGGACTACACCATTTTGGACAGCACATGGGGAAAGTAGCACGTTGGAATCTCCCCAACATTTTATTTGGTGGGTTTGTACACTGACTTTCAGACAAAGCTTCCCAAGGTGGTTTACAAATGAAAAACAGAATCAATTGATAAATGAGGTGGGCCGGGTCAGAGCACCTGCGCACTAGTTCTCCGGCAGATTCAGCCCAGCCTTCCCCACCCACCGCCTTAAGCCACCTCCTGCCATCCAGGATGGTGGTGGAGGAGGTGACGAAAGCTCCTTCTGTGGGCCCTCCTGCCACGCAAATGACAGGTCAGGCCATCTCGGGGCTCTCTGCACATGGCACACAGAGAGCCCCAAAATGGGCCGAAAATGGCCCAACCTGTCATTTGGGCAGCGGGCGGGCTCACAGAAGGAGCTTTCACCACCTTCACCACCATCCACGCCTCGGTCTTCCCTCTCCACCGTGGGGACTGGCCGTGATGTGGGTGCTGGCGCTGGCCTGGTACCACTGCTGCCTTCTCCTTCTCCCCCGGCCCCTTGGGGCGTTCCCGCCGCCTCAACTCCAACATGGCGGTTGCCGGGAGTGAATTTGCCTGAGAGTGTGCGTGTGAGCAAAAGAAAGCGTGTATGCGCCTGCTGTGCCCTGATTGATTTAGCACTGCAATGGTGAGGTGAGGGTGGCGCTTGCAACCTAAGCCTTTTATATATAGAGATCAATGTTAAGCTTGTGTGAGCTTAAAGTAAAGTTGTGCCGTCGAGTCAGTGTCGACTTCTGGCAACCTGTGGTTGTCTTTGGTAGAACACAGGAGGGGTTTACCATTGCCATGTCCCGCGCAGTATGAAATGATGCCTTTCAGCATCTTTCTATATCGCTGCTGCCCGATATAGGTGGTTCCCATAGTCTGGGGAACATACCAGCGGGGATTCAAACCAGCAACCTGTGGCTTGCTAGTCAAGTCATTTCCCCGCTGCTCCATTAGGTGGCTGTGTGAACTTAAAGCACTATCAACTTGCAATACAACTGGATGCGTGCTTACAGGGAAGTAGATCCCACTGAGTTCAATGTGGCTTCCTTCTGAGTGAGTGTGCAAAAGATTGCCGCCTCAATCCAATTATATGTCTCTCATTTCTTCCCCAATACTGGAACTTTTTTTAAAAAAGGAGAAATTGGGAAATGAGATGGTATCTTGCCTTCCCAGTATCAAATTGTTTTTGTTGGGGATCCTTCAAATTTGTGGTCCCATGACTAAGGGGTACAGTCCAGGAAGGGTTGTACCACCTCCTAATTCTGGACACACTGGTCAGCTCCTAGGCCTCCCACCCTATTTCTTCTTAACATCCTGGCCCTCAAAAGGATATCTTTGGTTTGTTTCATCATCTGTCAGGTGTTTTAGCTGAAGGGTGCACTCCTGGATGAACTTGTCCAGCATCCTCTCAGTCTTGGAGAATTCCACGAGTTCCTGACTCAACGTCTGCTGCTTGACTGTCACGGAAGAGTCCTCAAAAATTCCCGTCCCCCTGGGCATCAAGTTCAGCAGGTTAGTTACATGCTGGATGAGTGGGAAATTCCACCCACTGCATATAAACAGAAACAGCTTTGAGCTTCAGTCATTCTGGCACCTTGCAAAATGTCCCAAAGCATGTGCAGAGTGCCTTTCTCCTGGGAGCAAAGAGGTGGTGTTCATAATTTAGCCAAACTACCTAGAGATCCAATAATATAAGAACAGCCCTGCTGGATCAGGCTCAAGGCCTATCTAGTCCAGCATCCTGTTTCACACAGTGGCCCACCAGATGCCTCTGGGGATCCCACAGGCAAGAATTTGAGAGAATGCCCTCTCTCCTGCTATTGCTCCCCTGCAACTGGTATTCAGGGGTATCTTGCCTCTGAGGCTGGAGGTTGCATATGAATTTTGGCAGTATATAAAAGCATACAATAAATTAAAAAATAAAAGTTTTTTTTTTAAAGAAAAGATTGACTTAAGGGCATCAATTCTGAACACGTGCAGGACACCTCTGTCCACATTATATGAGCCAACCAGGATGGCCAGTACCACCCTGGTAGACAAATGGTCACTGTGCTTTTTGAAATGTCTGCACTCCTAGAGATGGAAAAGAGGTGAGAGCATTGTAAGACTTTCAGGATGTTATCCTGCTTTGATTGTCCTGACCCTTGGGCTTCAAGCAGCCAAATTTGCAATGGTGTTTTAAAAGCTTTTACACACAAAAACTGCTAAAAAAATTTTGATCAGTGCTGTCAGAGGAATGGAAATGAAAATAGGTAGGAATGTCCTCCAAAGATTACTCCATGGAGAGTACAACGATGTGTTCATTATTACCCTAACCCAGCGCTTCAGCTGCTGTTAGCCTACAGTTCCCACCATCCCCAGCCACAGTGGCCAGTCATCAGGGATGATGGGAGTTGTAGCCCAACAACAGCTGGAGGGCCACAACTGGGACACCCCTGCCCTGACTCTTTCCTCTGTGCAAAAATGTCTGCAATTTCACCCTAATGGTTTGGGGGTAGGGATAAAGAAGGGGTGCAAATACACAGAAAGCTGCAAATGCAACAGTGCGGTCACCTAGTCTCCATCTCTAGTTGTGAAAAACCACTATGAACATTCACCCACTGAGCAGTGTTCCCTCTAACAGTTGTTCACTACAACTCCCAGCATCCCCAGCTGCAATGGCCTTTGGCTGGGGATTCTGGGATTTGTAGTCAACAACATCTAGGACTTCCTGTTAGAGGAAACACTGCCTCTGAGATGGCATCGATGCCCAAAATTTGTGGGCCTGGCTCGTGGACTACTACTGAAGGCAACCAGATGAAGGCAATAAAAAAACCAACCCCCAAACAGACAGAGATCTAAGGAATGGTCGATCACCCAGAGGCTCCTGTCCCCATTTCCCCAAGGCACTCACATCCACTGGATGTTGTTCTTGGATTTCTTGCGAATCAGCTGGATCCCCTCCAATACGTTTGTGATGTCGTAGATACGCCGCTTCTGGACATCCAGCACCTCGGCAGCCCGGTTCAGGTCCAGCACCCCATCCTCTGACTCACTGAGCAGGTGGATGAACTTCTTGGTCAACAAGCCTAGTGATGTGTCGTAGCGGGTCTTCTCTCCAGGTGATTTGGGGGCTAGTATGCAAAGAAGGAAGTTAAGCCTGGTGGTCAAAGAGGAACAGGCCTCTTGGAACTCGGGTGTTCCTGCTTTGTCGTTCCATAGGCATTGAGCAGCCAAAGTTGCTAGCCCTCATCCAGGGATGATCCCGAGGGGTAGCAAGGGATAGCAAGTGCTCCCCGAAGAGTGTCACATGGTTCAGTCATATTCCCTGCCACTAGCTAGAAAAGGCCTCCATTATTTCAAGAGAGCTCATTCACTCCCTTCTCTACCCAAGAAGCAGCAGCAGAAGCCAGTGCAGCCAAGTAGGAAGGAGACTCCTCTAGCCTCCCAGAAGCCAGATTAACCTGTCAGCTTCCTTCCTGGCCAGGAACTGGGCTGGGTGAGACCATGTGTGCAGGGGGGGGCGTGCAGGGTCAGCTCCCCTGCAGACTTCAGCTGGCCTGGAACTGGCCTCACTGCTCACCCCAGGCTTGCCTTTAATAAGGTAAATAAACTAACATCAATTTCCTTCCCTCTATAAGTATTTAATGTATAGAAAACTTCTCATCCCCCTAACAGAGTTCTTTGTCCCCCTTTTGCTCCCCCAAACTAGTCACCTCTGCCCTCACCACTGTTGCACCTAGATAGCAATGACCCCTGCTAACTGAGCAAAGCCCCTTTCCAGTGTGGCAGTTCTCTCATGTTTAGCAGAGGGAGAGCAACTGGCCATAACCAACCCCAGAATAGCATCCCTTCAGGGGCTGGGGCTGGGGTCTACCTTGTATATATATTTTAGATTGTGTGCACTCCTGAGACAGGGAACCATCTTATTTTCCTTTGTAAACCACTTTGGGAATGGTTAAAAAGCAGTACATAAATATATGCAGTAGCAGTAATAGCAGCTTTACTGGGTCAGGAGTAAATTTTGACAAGGAGATCGGAGGGCCGTGGTAGGGAGACCAGGGTCCTCCGGCTTCATGGCTGGCCAGCAAGGCTCAATGGCAGGAGAGCTGGTTCTGTGGCAGTGAGAAAGAGTTGTTCCCTTTACTAAGCAGAATTGACTATGGTTTGCATTTGGATGGGAGACTCCATGTGAATTCTGTAAGATATTCCTCTTAGGGAATGGGGCCATTGCTCATTGGAAGAGCATCTGCATGCTCGCATGCAGAAGGTCCCAGGTTCACTTGCTGACATCTCCAGATAGGGCTGAGGGAGATTCCTGCCTGCAACCCTGAAGAAGCTGCTGCCAGTCAGTGTAGACAATACTGAGCTAGATGGACCAAGGGTCTGACTTGGTATAAGGCAGCTTCCTATGTTTCTATGTCCCAGGCGGGGAGGCAAGCATTCATCGCCTGGTTTGGGGCTTTCCAGAGGCATCTGGTGGGCCACTGTGGGAAACAAGGAACTGGACTGAAGAGACCTTGGGCCTGATCCAGCAAGGCTCTTCTGACGTTCTTATCACAGCCACTGCTCCCTCAGAACATGCCTTCTTCTTCTAGGCTGGCAACTGGAGACGGGATGGGGGAAAATAGTAACTAACATTTCTGAGGAAAAGTACTCAGAGTAGCCCCCTTGAAATTAAAAGGACAGGTTAGACATTGCCTAACTTGTCCTTTTAATTTAAAGGGGACTACTTTGAGAAATTTTCCTCTGTATGTCAATATGGCCTTAAAGAGGCCGGGTATAGTCCAAGGATAATGTGTTGCCAGTCTCTAGTGCAGAGAAAATGCTTTGCATGCAGAAGATTCCAAATTCCCTCCCTGGCATTTCCAGATAGAACTGGGAGAAACTTCTGCCTGCAACCTTGGAGAACCACTGCCAGTTTGTATAGACCAGGCCTGCTCAACTTAGGCCCCCCCAGTTGTTTTTAGACTATAACTCCCATAATCCCCAGAGCTGCTGCCAGTCAGTGTAGACAATACTGAGCTAGATGGGCCAATGGACCGACTCTGTATGGCAGATTCATTTGTTCATATCTGTACAATCAAATGCATCCAATTCAAGATTTCTCTCCTAAGCCACATAAGCAGATGGAACACTGAAGCTAAATGGACCTTCGTCTCCCTCTAGTGGTTTTTATGCAGTTATTACATAGACTCCATCCTATGATACTGCATGGTTTGTGGTCTGAACAGATCATTCAGCTTCCCAGGAGGTAATGAAATGAAACTGTTTTCCTTTTAGGAAGCTGCCCCTGCTAACTGGGCAAAGAGGCACCTTTTAGAAGTAGTGATTCTCTGTATTTAACAGGGGGAGAGCAACTGGCCCTATCCATCCCCAGCATAGCATCCCTCCAGTGGCTGTTGCTGGTGTCTACCTTATGTTTCTTTTTTAGATTGTGAGCGTTTGGGGACAGGGATTCATCTTTCTTTCTTTCTTATTTCTCTGTGTAAACCACTTTGGAAACTTTTGTTGAAAAATGGTATACAGATATTGGTTGTAGTTTTAGCATAGGACATTCAAACCAAGGAGGACCCTGCTTAGCAAAAGGGACAATTCATACTTTCTGCCACAAGACCAGCTCTCCTCCCCATGTCATAAGCCACTTGCTTGGTTGCTATCAAATCCAGCAAGTGTCTGACCCATTGCTGAACCTCTGGGCCAATGCACTGAAATGCCAAACATTTAGCCACAAGCATGCCCCTCAGAAACCCAGCTCTTTGCTAACTGGCAGTCCCCAAAGTAGCAGGGCAGATTCTAACAGAATGCACATGAGTTTGGGTACATCTGACCTGCTTAGGACCAGACTAGTCTTTACCAACAGTTCCGACCGCCTTAGGCAACCAGCTGTGGGGAACTTCCTTTCCCAAAAGGAAAAGGAAGTGGCGGCAAATGACAGAGCAGGCAGCCAATGACTGGAGCATATACCAGGATTTGATTTGCTGGAATGCAAATCAAAGGGGGGCTTATTGAGAGGGTAACACACTTTGAGCTCTTTTACTGTCCCCATAATTTCAAGCTAAGCACTACAGCCATAAGGGCTAGCAACTTGATTATTGGATTTAAGAATTTTTAAAGCTACTTTAAGATTTTTCCCTCCCAATTAAGTGTCTCCTTCATTCCATTCAGCACTTCTGATTTCACTTACTTTTGGGACTGGGAATGTGGGGGAGTGGCCTGCCCTTGCCTTTTGGGGTCCGAAATTCAGGAATGCATTGCTGTTCTGTCCCTTCTAAATCCAACTTCCTCTTGGCCTAGGAAGAAGAAAAGTGATTACCATGGTGAGGCTCACAGAAAAGTACAAGTCAGAAAAGTGGATTATTTGTTGTTAACATTTGTACAGAGGGTTTTCCGTTTTTTATATAAGTAGCCAATTATGTTTCCCACCCCCCCCCCCCATTAGCTAGCAATAAATTGAAATACAAGTAAAGAAGAACAATAGCAAGTTCTGGAAGTTTTGAAAGAAAAGATATCCCAGCCCACTGGTGATACAAAACTAATCTGACAGAAAAGAGGTTTCTAATTATTAAATATGCCCCTGTTGTTACTGACTGACATTCTGTGTAGCACCCTGTATAACACAACGTTGTAACACAACATTGTAACACAACATTGTTACGCACTGTGCATGCAGTTGCACAAGAGCAACTGAGTGGAGAGTCTTGTCGCAGTGAGCATGAATGGTCTCATTTTCTAAGCAAGGTTTGTCTTGGTTTGCATTTGGATGGGTGACTACATGTGAGCACTGTTTGCTGTAAGCTATTCCCCTTAGGGGAGGGGACCATAGCTCAGTGGTGGATCACCTGCTTGTGTGCAAAAGGTCCCAGGTTCAATCCCTGCCATCTCCAGGTAGGATGAAGAGACTGCTGAAAACTTGGTGCACCATTGCCAGACAGTGCAGAGTAGACAGTACTGAGCTAGGTGGTCTGAATCAGTATAAAGCAGCTCCCTATGTTCTGAATACACTCACTGGTCAGCTTCTAGATTCGTTAGCCGTGACTAAGCACTACTGAAATTAATGAGACAAGTCCCATTAATCTCAATGAAGCTTGGTCTAACTTAATCTGGATGCTTTCCATTACAGTTATAGCAGGGCTGCACAACAACAGCCCTCCTACAGATGTATGCCAGACTACAACTCCCATCACCCCTGATTAATGGTCACTCAGCTGGGGATAATGGGAATTGTAGTCCTACAGTTCCCATCACCCCGACCAATCAAATCAAATCAAATCAAATCAAATCAAATCATGGTCAACTGACCAGTCATAACAACACAGAAACTTTAAACAATATAGAATTCAAGCAACAGCAAGTAATCCTGAGAAGAACTAATCTGCCTACATCTCACAAGTTAGCCCACTTGTGCCTCAAATGTTCACATACCCGCCATATTGAACTGGGGTGGAGGACATCACCACAAACCACACCCTATGTATCCCTACAGCCGTAGCAAATTTGGTTCAAATTGGTTAGGCTGTTCACAAGTTAGCCCACATGCCTCAAATGTTAATGCATCTGCCATCTTGAATCAGGGTGGATGACATCATCACACCTACACTGTTGAGGTGTCCCTATTTGTCCCTACAACTGTACCCAATTTGGTTCATAGTGGTCCAGGCATTGCAAAGTTGATAGAGGGGCCACACACATGCACACAGAATGCCCAGTGATATCATGAGCCTACTGTCCTTAAGGAAGGTAGGCTAAAAATCTCAACAGCATCTATATGTTGAAAGAGCCCTAATATTAGACCATACAAGTTATGCTTTATTTCAGTTAGTGCTTAAAACACCATTTTCAAATTCTGCAAGCTGCTATGCAAAACTTGTACATGACCTACTCACCCCTACTGGCCACTGTGGCTGGGAATGATGGGATTTGTAGTCCTACACCACCATCACCCCTGATTATTGGCCACTGTGGCCAAGCATGGTCCGAGTTATAGCCCAGCAGCTGCTGGAGGGTCAAAGTTGTGCAGCCTGGTAATCGCACAAAAGTAAACCCAGCAATGCATCTGAACACCTTTGCAAGGGCCAGCGTGGTGTAGTGGTTAGAGTGCTGGACTAGGACCAGGTTGATCATAGTTCAAATCCCTATTCAGCCATGATACTTGCTGGGTGACTCTGGACCAGTCACTTCTCTCTCAGCCTAACCTACTTCACTGGGTTGTTGTGAGGAGAAACTTAAGTATGTAGTGCACCGCTCTGGGCTCCTTGGAGGAAGAGCGGGATATAAAATGTAGATAATAAAAAAATGTAGATAATAATAATGGTGCAGCGGGGAAATCATTTGCCTAGGGAGCAAGAGGTTGCTGGTTTGAATCCCTGCTGGTATGTTTCCCAGACTATGGGAAACACCTCTATCGGAAAGCAGCAATATAGGAAGATGCTGAAAGGCATCACCTCATACTGCTGGGAGGAAGAAATGGTAAACCCCTCCTGTATTCTAGCAAAGAAAGCCACAGGGCTCTGTGGGCACCAGGAATTGGACACCGACTTGACGGCACAACTTTAGGAGGCCTGGAGAAAGTGCCTGGGTCTCCCACTGAACTTCAGAACAAGGCCTGCATCAAAGCCAGTCTGGCAACAGTCAGGGGCCTCTGTGGGCTACGCAAGAGAATCACAAAGGTGGATCAGCACAAGCTACGTCTTGTCAGAGCAGCTGATTCCAAGAGCTTGCAGCTGTCAGGGAAGGAAAGAGAAGGCGATTCACTGCCACATGGGCCAGCCTACAGAAGGGCATCAGTCCTAACCCCATCCAGTTGATATGGATATGATGAATATTTATATGCCGCTTTTCAACACAAATTCCCAAAGCAGTTTACATAGGCAGAAAACAAAGAAAGAAAGATGGCTCCCTGTCCCCAAAGGGCTCACCATCTGAAAAAGGAACATAAGACAGACCCCAGAAACAGCCACTGGAGGGATGCTGTGCTGGGGATAGATCTGCCAAGTCATGTCTTGTTAAAACAGTCGATTCCAAGAGCTTGCAGCTGTCAGGGACAGGAAGAGAAGGTGATTCACTGCCGCACGGGCCTGCCTACCGAAGAGTATCGGTCCCAACCCCATCCAATTGCACTGCATGTCAGAGCGATACAAGCAAGGCCGACAGGAAAAATAAGGAAGGAAAAACAAGCAGCAGCACAAAGCAGCCAGCAGCCCTATCACTTCCTGGACGCTTCCTGCCGCACGGCACAACTGCCCTCACTCGGCCTGACGTGATTCTCAAGTGCTTCCCCCTTGCCACTGCCGCCACCCAACAAGTTGCAGTGGTGGCAAAGAACTGAGCATCCAGACAACCAAACCAAACAGACCCAGCAAGGACAGGGGCGCTGTTTGCACAGTGGACAAGAGGTCTGAACATGCGTACAAGTTATCTGCCACCTAGTGGCACAGCAGGGAAGTAACTTGTCTAGGGAGCAAGAGGTTGCTGGTTTGAATTCCCGCTGGTATGTTTCCAAGACAATGGGAAACACCTATATCGGGCAGAAGCAATATTGGAAGATGCTGAAAGGCATCATCTCATACTGCACGGGAGATGGCAATGGTTATTATCAATCCTGCATTCTACCAAAAAAACCCACAGAGCTGTGTGGCCACCAGTTGACACCGACTCGATGGCACACTTTTTATCCAAGTATAGCCTCCGGAAGCATACCTAAAGCCCCACCTGGCCCGTCAGTCACTGAACTCTCCCATTATGGCCCACATGCTTGCAGCATCGGTCTGAAGAGGGGACTGCTGTAAGCCTGATGGCAGGTGCTTCTGTGAGCAAGAGACTCAGGTGCCCGACTCTCTTGCTAATGGAAAGCCCAGCATCATGCTTACAGGGTTCGGCTCTTCAGACCAACATGACAAGTGCGTGGGGCATGATGGGAGAGTTGAATGATTGACTCATCGGGTGGGACTTCCAGGATGCTTTCAGAGGGTGCAGACTCCTTTTTAATAATGTCTTTATGAGGCTTCTGGCTCTTTTAAAAAGGTCCTCCCAGCACTCAGAAAAGCAAAGTAGAAACCTAGGAAGCTGCCTTACATAGACTCAGCTCCTTGGTCCACCTAGCTCACTACTGTCTACACCAGGGCAGTTCAACTTTGGCCCTCCTGCAGATGTTGGCCTGCAACTCTCAGAATCCCTGGCTATTCACCACTGTGGCTGGGGGTTATGGGAATTGTAGTCCAAAACCAGCTGGGGGTGGGGCTAAATTGAGCAGACCTGGCCTACACAGAATAGCAGTGGCTTCTCCAAGGCTTCAGGCAGGAGTCTCATGCAGGAGCTTTTTCCAGAGTGGCTCCACCCCCTCAGGGGAATATCTTACAGTGCTCGCACAGGTAGTCTCCCCTTCAAATGCAAACCAGGGCAGACCCTGCTTAGCAAAGGGGACAATTTATGCTTGCTACCACAAACCAGTTCTCCTCCAGTAGTACTGTGTAGACGTCAGCACAGTGGGAAACAGCTCTCCTGCTGAAGGGTTTTTTTTGGTTTGCCAAAGTGACCCCGCTTGGAAATTTGTGAAGATCACTGCTTTAAGGAAACACAGGTAAATGCTCAATAGAAAGAAAAGAAACAAAATAATCTGTATTGTACTGCAGCCATGGCAGTGAGGCTTGCGAGATAGCATGGAACATACACAAACATGCCAACAGATCAAGGAACAAAGCGTTGGAATGACAGCTGTCCAATTTCTATGAGAGAAGGGAAAGCTGCCAGTTTAGCTGGGACCAAAACCTCATATGGGAGGTATGAGAAACAGAGATGGGAGCTGATTCATGGGGCAGGCTGGTAAATAGGAAGAAGCCTAGAAAGTAGGGAAGCTAAGAGACAGGGACACAAGAGGCAAGTTGGCTGAAGGAAAAGTGCTGTGAGGAATTAACTGAGGGGGGGAAATGAGAAAAGGTGAACTGTGGCAGCTGATTTTAAGAAAGATTATGTCAAATAAGGATAAACAAACAAACTGGGGTTTCTACTGTCATTTTAGAACTGGGACTAGCCCAGACTTTGACCAATTTTCTTTGGATTTAGGGAAGGAGACCTGGTCTTGTGGTAAAGTTGTGCCATCGAGTTGGTGTTGACTCCTGGTGACCACAGAGCCCTGTGGTTGTCTTTGGTGGAATACAGGAGAGGTTTACCATTGCCATCTCCCACACAGTATGAGATGATGCCTTTCAGCATCTTCCCATTTCGCTGCTGCTCAATATAGGTGTTTTCCCATAGTCTGGGAAACATACCAGCAGGGATTCGAACCAGCAACCTCTTGCTCCCTAGGCAAGCTACTTGCCCGCTGTGCCATTAGGTGGCTGGTCTTGTGGCAGCTGTCTTGTGTTTTGCTAAGCAGGGTCCACCTTGATTTGCATTTGAATGGGTGACAGGCAACCAGTGGCCATGTTTACCATAGAGTCCTGTGGCTGGTGGGGCCAGGAAAAGGTGAGCTGCTGCAGTACTGAGGGCTAGCTCTCTGCTGCTCATGCAATGCACTGTGGGATAGCTGGAGGCCCCAACTCCCAATGTCTACTGTGGAGAACGCTGCTGCGGCGTTCCTGTGGGTGCCCAAGCTGCAGAGCCCAAATGGAGGCTCTGGTAATCTGGTAGGCATGAGGTAGGAGTGTGCCCACCCCCATATGATCATGAGAATGAACCCCTAGTCTAGCTACCATGGCTAAATTGTCATGGCTCCCTGGTGCCTGGGATTTGTCAGCCCCTGACTAGGCAAAACAGAAATAAAATAAACTCTGAGGGTGGAGAAGCTGGGGAAGAGGAAGAGTTTGCTGAATTCCACATTCTGATTTCAAGTAATTATTTGGTTGCAAGCTTCTAATACTATTTCTGAAATGGTTGCCAAACAAACAGGTGTGCAGTAAAAGCCACAGCAGTCCAGTTGGTTGAGGGGGAGATTACGAAGTAGTGGAAGGAAGAAGATGGTCATATCAGAGATTTTTAAATGATGCAAGCAAGCAGCAAGGGAGGATAGGCAGGTAGCAATAGCAATAGCAGTAGCACTTACATTTATATACCGCTCTATAGCCGGAGCTCTCTAAGCGGTTTACAATGATTTAGCATATTGCCCCCAACATTCTGGGTACTCATTTTACCGACCTCGGAAGGATGGAAGGCTGAGTCAACCTTGAGCCCCTGGTCAGGATTGAACTTGCAACCTTCTGGTTACAGGGCAGCAGTTTTACCACTGCGCAACCAGGGGCTCTCCACTGCGCCACCAGGTACACACAGGGATGTATATACTAGGTAGAGGATCATACCTCTGGAATTTAAGAGGAGGAAGGTACATAGGAAGTGGCCTTCTACTGAGTCAGGCCATAGGTCCATCCAGCTCAGGATTGTCTACACAGACTGGCAGCGGCTTCTCCAAGGTTGCAGGCAGGAATCTCTCTCAGCCCTATCTTGGAGATACTAGTAGGGAGGGAACTTGAAACCTTCCCAGAGAGGCCCCATCCCCTAAGGGAAAGAACTTACAGAGCTCACATATAGCCTCCCATTCAAATGCAAACCAGGCCAGACCCTGCTTTGCAAAGGGGACAATTCATGCTTGCTACCACAAGACCGCCACCTAATGGTGCAGCAGGGAAATGACTTGACTAGCAAGCCAGAGGTAGCCGCTGGTATGTTTCTCAGACTATGTGAGACTCCTATATCGGGCAGCAGCGATATAGGAAGATGCTGAAAGGCATCATCTCATACTGCGTGGGAGGAGGCAATGGTTAACCCCTCCTGTAGTCTACCAAAGAAAACCACAGGGCTCTGTGGGTGCCAGGAGTCAACACTGACTTTACGGCACACTTTACCTTTACCACAAGACCAGCTCCCCCAAACACACAGATACAGAAATACCAAGTCAAGGATGAGGTTGCCTCTGAATGGATCCCTCAACCCCTTCTCCTTGGCAGTTAGAGAGCCAACCAATTGAAAAAATACTTGTCTTGCACAAACAAGAAGCTGTCTGCTAGGGCGACCAGATGCAAAGTAGAATGGCGCACAGTTGGGCAACAGTTTCAACAGTTGTGCTGAGGATGCAACTTCATTAAGTACAACTTTTTTTTTCCAGCCTCACCTGACAAGCTGCACCTGCCAACAGTCTCTCCTCTGTACACTTGTTAAAGATACAGGAACCCTAACATTTTTCATCTGGTCGCCCTTCTGTCTGCAGCTGCTCTCAAAAGTTCAAGGGGCTATACTTGGAGGTTTTTGTGCCTTCCAGAGTTTCTCGAATTCCCAAGGAGAATTCTCCAAGGAGCTCAGTGGTTTTGTTTTGAAACGAGTGGAACATCACACCAAATCCAAGATTCTAGCACTCTTTGTTCCCTGAACCGTTGGAATGTTTGTGTATGGTTCCAGACTGTCGCACAAAGTTATTTTGCTCCCCGCCCCACTATTGAGCACTGAGCCCTGGACTACTGATACTATATGAGAATCTTGTATTCATTTAAAACACTGGTTGCAGAGGGCAGGTACTTATGCTCCCCGTGATGTTAGTTTGATGGGAATCTGAGGGTACCAAAGTGTGTGCACTCTCGCGTGGAGCATGATGGGAGAATCCAGTGATGATCAGGAATCAGAGATTTGACAGTGTAGAAAACCATGATGAAGTTAAGATTGCCAGTCAAGATCTGAATTTAGCTTGATGATGTTAGCTTCATCGTAGTTTTACACAGAGTGGAACCTGCAGTTCTGGTAATTTCTGGGTTCTCACATTACACTCCACAGGAGCGTGGGCACCTCAGAAATCATGGATTCTCACTAAACTAACATTGTACAAAGCACTGGAACCCACCCAGAGGATCATTGGAAGCCATGCAGACATGCCTGTATATTCTGCATGGCAACTTGTAGTCACTTTCAGTTATGTCTCTCTCTCTCTCTATATATATATATATACACACACACACACACACCTTTACCAATGCCACACCTCTTATTCAGCAATTTATTTATTTTTAAATAGAAAACATAGTGAGGGCACAGTTTTGATCCCTTTCCCTGGATGCATTTTCATGCAATGCTTGTTCAAATAGCTTTTGAACCTGAATGAAAACTTTCAAAGTTATTTTCGTTTTCTGTTTTTAATGCATTGTTTTTAGCAGTAATATACTGGTCTGGTGCCTCAAGTCGCTTTTATAAGAAGGCAAGATAAACATTCTAAAAATAAATGAAACATATTTTTCAGAAACCTTGTTATTGGCAGAGACTGAGTTGCACTGAATTGCCTTTGAGACGCTCATTTGAATATAAATGGGCCACAGGAGAATAGCTCCCTCCTTCAATTCAGTACTCTCTCCTAGCACCCATATGGTTAAACCCAGGGCCACGGGAAACACCTGCTAAACCAGAACACCACAGCCACAGGCAGCAGGCGCTTGGGCTGCACCTCGCCTCCTCCCACCCGCCTTTTTCTAAGCTTGCAGTTCATAGATGAGGAAGATTCTCCGACCGGTTCACGCTTTCTGCCTCTCTAGTCTCTCTACTCTGCATCTGCCAGGCACAAAAACAGAAAGAAGGCCAGTAACAGGTGGCTATGACAGTGCTATGGCAATCCAGGGAGGGGCCCAGGAAGCCCACCAAGTCAAGCTGCCAACCTCTTCCCGTGTTACAAGGCAAGACAATTGAGCTGTGCATGCCTGATAGCTACCAGCTCCCCACCACCACCACCCCTATTCAACACAGCTAGCCAGATGAGAGCGAGAACAAGGATTATGAGTGCTGCATATTCCTCTTTATATTGGAGAGAGTGCCAGTCTTGGGGTAGAGAGCAGGAATTGTCCCTTTTACTAAGCAGGGTTCACCTCTGCTTGCATTTGGAGGGGTGACTGCACTGTAAGACAGAGTTGCACAACTTCAGCCCTCCAGATGTTTTTGGGACCACAGCTCCTACCATCCCCAACCACAGTGGCCAACAGCCAGGGATTATGGGAACTGTAGGACAACATATTCAGGAGGGCCGAATTTGAGCAGCCCTGCCTTAGGGGATAGGGCCATAGCTCAGAAGTCTTCCTGGATGCAGGAAGAGACAGCTAGAATAGAAGTTAGTTCCCCTTCATCATTTCTTGTTTCTCTCTCTCATAGTGGCCAACCAGGTACCTCTAAGAGGACCACCCTCTCCCACTGCTGCTACTGCCCCTGGAACTGATATTCAGGGGGCTGTACTGCCTCCAAATATGGAGGCTCCATTTATATCCCACTCTTTCTTCAAGAAGTCAAGAGTGGCATACATGGTTATATTTATCCTCACAACAACCCTGTGAAGTAGGTCAGGCTTAGAAATAAGTGACTGGCCCAGTTTAATGGATGAATGGGGATTTGAACTTGGGTCTCCCCAGTCCTAGGCACCATTGCTCAGCCCTTGATAGGCCTCACTTCCACAAATTTGCCTAATCCCCTTTCAAAAACCATGTGTATTCATGCTGTCGAGGGGGCAGGATAAAAATGCTCACTTCTCCTAGAGAGAGTCCAAACTTCCCTTACAAGACTTGCTTCATACTTCCAGAAAGAACTGTGGTCAAAAGAACACCAAGTAGAAATCTGGAGGGTCCTCAGTCAAACTCACTTAATACAGATTAGCTACCATTTTTAGCCTCTTGACTATGAGTACAACTTTGTAGTTATAGGGCAGAGCTTTCTTATCCTCCCAACTTATGGCTTTGGAATTCCATGGGAATTCCTGCAATCACAGCTACAAACAGAAAACTAGAATGGGGTAGTTCTTCCAGATCAGTTCAGGTGAAGTCCAAATCAAACCAAACCATTTATTACGGCTGGTCCACAACCAGCCAGCAATTACAATAATCAACTGTTACAGGCAACATAACTTGCTCCAGTATGAAATAATGAATAATACTGAATACTACAAAACGAACAACCCACCACCAGAGTAGCACATGTATCTTGCATAACATAAAGGTTAACCATTTGTTTCCTGATGCTACAAACAGTAGAGCAAAATTTGGCCACACAGTAGGTAATTTCGGCATCAGAGTCAGAAAGGATAAAGTTTACATAGAAGACCTCCGGCCTGCCTGGATAATGTAACAGAATTGGGCCAAGAAGAAGAGAGCGTACCTCTCTATAAAATACACAATACAATAATACATGCCCCACTGACTCAATCATGCCTGAGTTGGCGGGGGGGCAGAGCCGCTGGGAATATGGCGTATGGCAAAACCTACCCTCCAAAACAGCCGAAGGTAATACATTTAAACAGGCATGGCGGAACGTAGGGAAAGTAGGTTTGTATAAGTAATTAGCTGGGGATAAGGTTTTTCTGGGATTTCCGGCAACCACACAGTGTGTAGTCCGTGCTCTATCTTTTTGAAGTACAATATACGTGGGGTTCAAGAATATGATACCATATGCAGAAGAAACAAATCGGTGTTCTGCTAACTTCAGGCCACCCACCACTGGGAGCAAAGCATAGACAAGTGACCACCCAAATGCATTTGTGCTGGGTTATTCCCACCCCCACCCGCAAATACCATAAAGCTCTCTCCAACTCTATCTCACTCAAGTAGCAGGATCTGAAGTGTTCCCTCATGGTCTTGCACCACTAATTCCTTTTCACTGCTAAATCCTTCAGACATTTAAGATAAGGAGGTACTGCCCACCCATTCTTGGCCCAGAACCAGTGGGATTTTGGGTGAAGATAAGCCACTGTGCTAGCTATTACAGGGATTCCCCACTCTGAGACCTCCAATGTTGTTGGACTACAAAACCCATCACTGGGGCCCACGAAGTTAGGCTTAGCTCATTAGCCACCCGTTATTTGTGGTCGCCACCAACTGCCTCACTTCCCACAAATCCTTTTCTGGCAGAGGGCTTAGGAGAGAAGAGGGTCTTCTGCCATTTGTACTGGGACAAGGAGAGGGTAAGAAGCCTCTAAGGTGTGCACAGGCACTCACAAGTTTTCTGACGTCCACTCAGTTAATTTTAGGTCCTGCTCAGGTTGAATTAGGAAGGCCCCACTCTGAATGCATCTGCGCACACAGTGCCTTGATACTGCCGCCCAGAACAAAACTCATTCCACACAGAGATGAAATTAGAGGGACCACTGGAGCCCTCTCCTACTGCTCAGAAAGGATTCCTGCTCTTAGTACAGTAAAGTTGTGCCGTTGAGTCGGTGTCAACGCCTGGCCACCACAGAGCCCTGTGGTTGTCTTTGGTAGAATACAGGAGGGATTTATCATTGTCATCACCCGCGCAGTATGAGATGATGCCTTTCAGCATCTTCCTATATCGCTGCTGCCTGGGAAACATACCAGCAGGGATTTGAACCAGCAAACTCTTGCTCGCTAGGCAAGTTACTTCTGCACTACTGTCTCAAAAATAGCAGTGGGAATGAGACATCAAGTGAGATCTCTGTGGTGGCTTGCCTTCATCCCCAAGCCACAAGGACCCCAAACTACAAACTCCATCATCCCCAGCCATAATGGCTGTTGGCCACTGCAACAAGGGATGATGGAATTTGTAGTTCAACCACCTCTGGAGCCTGAAGGTTGGGGAACCCTGCATTGTTTGATCCAGCATGTGAAGTGGCCATATCAGAGATCCATTCTTTTAAGAATAAGACATTTGATTCCTGAGTAGCATTGCCTGCTGTTTGCCACACACTGGCAAAATATAAGGAAAAGTTCCTTTCCACATTGGGATAAGGCTTGTTATGACTGCCCCTACAGTGCCAATGAAACTAGCCTCTCACCCCCCATTGTAATGTAACCCATGTTGTAACCCCTGCTAAATTGGCAAAGAGGCACCTTTTAATGTGGTGATTATCTTTATTTAGCAGGGGGAGAGTAACTGGCCCTATCCACCCCCAGCACAGTACTTTCAGTGACTGTTGCTGGTAGCTATCTGATGTTTCTTTTTAGATTGTGAGCCCTTTGAGGGCAGGGTTCCATGTTGTTTGTTATTTCTCTGTGTAAACCACCCTGAGCCATTTTTGGAAGGCCAGTATAGAGCTTGAATGAATGAATGTTAAGGGAAATTTCTCATGCAGGTTAGGATCACCACAAGAGCCAATTCAGACATTATGCTGCATGAGTGTACAGATGTCTTTGTGTGAATGACAGTACCTGTTCGTTTAAAAGGGGGACCTGGATTTGAACCTTCAGATGCAGGGTACAGATAGGAAGTGTTCTTCTATACCTGCGTTCAACATAACATGTGAATGACTGTAACTATGTACAGATCTGTACCTGTGTACACTGTAAACTTATTGTATGAGTGCTGAGTATAACATGTGAATGGGCCTATGGAGAACTCATGGAAATATGGACTGAGGGCACAGAGGCTTGCATTAGCTCTAGAATTGCCACAGTTATCCAGGTAACTGTTGGAGAGACCAAAGGAACCACAACTGAATTAATGAGCCATTTGCATTTTTACTGTAATGCTCGTGTGTATGTAGACATGCATGGCTTAATCTTTGGGGTGGGGGGAAGAGGGTACGGAGGTAAATATGGATCAAGGGCACAGAAGCTTGCTATACAATTTCTCTGGTCCACATGGCGAGGGCTTCCAGACATAATAGGGATGTGGGGGGAAAACAGTCACAGAGAATGGAGAGGCCATTTTGGGTGGCAATGTGTAGCACAGAGGTTCTGTAGTTCTCCAGATGTGTCTGAACTACAACTCCCATCAGCCCCAGCTACAATTTAGTGTGGATGGGAATGATGGGAGTTGAAATTCAGCAACATCTGGAGCACCACAGGTTGGGAACCCCTGCTGCAGCAAAACGATGCCCTGCAACTTTCTTCAGCAACCAATGAATTACACCACCCGCTTGAAATCACAACCAGATCACCATGTGCACACTGGAGAGGAGATGAAGAGGGGTTCATTTGCTTACTAGCAAGCCATTGCTTAAGAAAGGCCACCATCCCTTTCCCAAGTCCTTCAGCACAGGGAGCTGCCTTAGGCTGCCACCTTTTTAACAAGCTGGCCTTGTGGTAGCAAACACGAATCATCCCCTTTGCTAAACAGGGTCCACCCTGGTTTCCATTTGAATGGGAGACTACATGTAAGCACATTGTACAATATTTCCCTTAGGGGATGGGGCCCGCTCTGGGAAGAGCACCTGCCTGCTTGCATGCAGGAGGTCCCAAGTTCCCTCCCTGGCATCTCCAAGATAGGGCTGAAGGAGACTCGTGCCTGCAACCTTGGAGAAGCTGCTGCCAGTCTGGGCAGACAATACTGAGCTAGATGGACCAATGGCCTGACTCTGTACAAGGCAGCTTCCTATGTAACAAGCCCCACTCAAAGCAACTCACCCCCACCCCTATCAAACTGACTCGCTTGCTCCATAGTGCTGGAAAGAGATTTTTTAAAAAAACTTTCACAATAGCAACAACTTCAAAACAGTGCCTGGCAGCACTAAGAATGAACAGGGCAGCCTAGATCAGTGCTGCCCAACTTTGGCCCTCCAGCTGCTGTTGGACTTGACTCTCATCGTCCCCAGAAGCCAACAGCTGGGCCAGCCATGTGCAGCCCAGGTCTAGAACGCGACAAGCTCATTACAGATTTAAAGAAAGGAGTTCAGCAGCACTCCACTGCCATAGCTGTTCTCAAAGGTTCCAGACAATACTTGAAACTATATTTTTTTGTCAAAAGAGTGCCTTAAAATAAAATAAAATAAAATCCTCTCAGTACCACTCATCCCTGAAAAATGTGTGTGTGGCAGGGCCAATGGCAACCAGGCGAGGGGCTAGGGAAAAGACTGCTACACTGAGCCAGACCATTTGGCCCACCGAGCTTAGTATGATCTACACCAGGGTTTCTCAACGTGTGGGTTCCCAGATGTTATTGGACTTCAATTCCCATAATCCCCAGCCCCAGTGGCCTTTGGTTAGGAATTATGGGAGTTGAAGTCCAGTTACATCTGGGGACCCACACGTTGAGAATCCCTGATCTACACCACGGAGGGCACAACTTTGGCCCTCCTCCAGATGTTGGGACTGCAACTCCCAGCATCCTTGACTGTCCACCACTGTGGCTGGGGATGAGTCCAGCAACTTGTACCGCTCTGGCCTGCAGTGGCTTTCCGGGGAGCTTTCCATCCCTACTTGGAGATGCCAGCGATCAGGAACCTGGAATTTCCTGCATGCACAGTCCATGCTCTGCCTCTGACTGAGCCACAGTCTCTCCCCCAACGCACAGAGAGGTTGGGAGGGAAATGGGGCCTTGGTTTGTACCTGGCTATGGAGAAGGTATGAAACAGGAGCCTCTCCCATTTCTAGGAAGTCACTCCCACGTTTCTTACCTTCCCCGCTGCAAATAAAATGAGGCCCCACCTCTCCCGCAAGCCCTCCGGCATGTGCAGAAGGCTTTGGAGAGAGGCGAGGCCTTGTTTGCACTGAGGTCTGAAGACAAGACAGAGCAGAAGTCTTCAGCGGTTGTGGGCGGCGGGGGAATGAGACAGACCATACACTCTCTATGCACACAGGCATGCACATGAGAGTTCTGGGGAAGGGGACGCATGTGCTGCTTGTCTTGAACACCAAGGGATAGACTTACAGCCCCCGCCCCCCAGTGGCAACAGTGAAGAAAAGTGCATGGCCAAGAGCACTGCAAAATCCTGCAAGCCGACTGACCTACTTTTAAGGCATACCCCACAGGAGGCCCATTGTCAGATAGCAAGGGATGCAAACAGCGTTCCCTCTAAGGCCTGGGCATGCGCACACGGGGTGTTTTTTTTTAATGTCCCCTCACTTAACTGTAGGCTCAGGTTGAATCAGGAAGGCCACACTGAGTGCACATGAGCACACACTGCCACAATACTGCCGCTTAGAACAAAACTCATTCCATACACAGATGGGGGGGGGGGGGATTAAAGGGAATACTGATTGCCAAGTAAGAGCACAGACTTTCTAAGTGAACGGCTCAGACCCCTCCTGACAAGCTTCTGGGAAAGGAAAAGGCAGGGGAGGAGACGTTCTGTGGCCCCACTCTCCACGTCTGCAAGGGGAGCATGGGGGGGGGCCCAGAATCCACCCCCACACCATGTGCACAAGACCAAGGTCGCCAGCACCTGCCCCCACCCCTCCAAGCAGGGAGAGGGCTGCATTCAAGTCCCCAGGGGTGCTGGGGAAGGACAAAAGGAAATCCTGGCCCAGCCCCCGGGAGCAGCTGTTTGGTCTGCCCAGTGCAGCGCAATCCTGTCATTCCCTCACCACCGGCGGGATTAGCCGCCCGACAGCTGGCCTGCCAAGCTGCTGCATTGATAATGGAGGGGCAGAGGCCTCCTCCCTTCCCACCCCCTCGGCTTGACAGGCCCACAGCCAGCGGGAATGGCAATGAGGGGAGGGAGTGGGGGGGGGGAGAGGCAAGCAAGGGGGCAGCTACCCTGTGGCAAAGCAAGCTGCTAGAAGGTGGGAGGGGAAAGCCAGCCAGCCAGCCAGCCCCCATGGCCGACCCTGTGTGGTCAAAGCAGGCTACTTTGGGGCTGAAACAGCTCTTTTGTGCGGGGTGGACACAAGGCGGGCCAAAGAGCGGGAAGAGCCTTGGTTCATGCACTCCCCCCACCCAACACACACACACACACACCACTGCAATAATGCCTCTGTTGAAAATGTCAGACATGGATTTGACAAGGCCTCAGCCACACAGGCGGTCCTTGGCAACCTTCCCATAATCCCTCGGTGCAAGGGATGAGAAGGAAGACAAGCCTGACACCGGTGAAGGACTCTTGTGGGCTCCTGGGGAAAAGAATGCAGCTCCTCCCTCCGTTCACAGCCAAAATGAAGGCCAACCCTAGCCCTGAGGTACCGTAGATAAAAGGAGAATTTGGAGGGCAGCGCCCCAGCAGCCACGCCATGCTCTAACTTTGCCCAGGCAGACATATCCTGCCCTTAACTCAACCCCCCCTTCCTCCCCTGAATCATATACACACCCTACCCGGGGCGTGGGAACCCTTTGACTAGGTTATCACAGACTACCACAGAACTTGCTGCGTGTGCGTTCCCTCTCCCTCCCTCCCTCACACATTTACTTACATTTTTAGATGATACCTAAGCCTTGTTCATAGGAACATAGGAAGCTGTCTTATACCGAGTCAGACCATAGGTCCATCTAGCCCAATATTGTCTACACAGACTGGTAGCGGCTTTTCCAAGGTTGCAGAGTCTCTCTCGGCCCTATCTGGGAGGGGACTTGGAACCTTCTGCATGCAAACATGCAGATGCTCTTCCCAGAGCAGCCCCATCCCCTATCTTACTTTGCCATTCAAATGCAAGCCAGGGTGGATCCTGCTTAGCAAAGGGGACAACTCATGTGCGCTATCACAAGACCAGCTCTCCTTCTATGGCTTGCCTCTCATTTTCTCGTTCCATCCACTTTTCTCTGATCCTTGCTCACTTAGAGCTAAGAAAGGAGAAGAGTGTCTGGACCAATCGAGGGACGGTAAATTGTGGGATGATAAATGAGTTCACAGGAGAGCGGTGGTGAGCCCTCTCCCTCGCACTCTATTATTAAAATGCAAGACCCCTTAGCAGTGCTCCCTATAATGGGGGTTCCAGATGGTGACGACTATACCTCCCAGCACCCCCAGCTGAAGTGGCCTTTGGTTGGGGATTATAGGAGCTGTAGTCAACAACATTTGGAAGACAAGGAACACTGCCACTGAGCTTTCCAGGAGAACTGGTCTCGTGGTAACAAGCATCAATTGTCCCCTTTGCTAAGTAGGGTCCACCCTGGCTTGCATTTGAATGGGAGGCTACATGTGAAGACCATAAGATATTCCCCTTAGGGATGGGCCTGCTCTGGGAAGAGCATCTGCATGCTTGCATGTAGAAGGTTCCAGGTTTCCTCGCTGGCATCTCCAAAATTGGAGAAGCCACTGACAGACTGTGTAGACAGTACTGAGCTACAGTGGACCCTCGACTTACGAACTACTCGACATCCGATGTTTTCGACTTACGAACGACAAAAATGGCCGCACGCTTACGAATTTTTCGAGCTACGAACGGAAACCGTTGGCGGTTTAGATGCGGTTTCCTCAACTTACGAATTTTTAGATGCGGCTTACTCGACTTACGAATTGTCCACTGTAGATGGACCAGTGGTCTGACTCGGTATACAGAAGCTTCCTATGCTTCTAAGTTCCCTCCCTGGCAGCATCTCCAAGTTAGGGCTGCGAGAGACTTCTGCCTGCAACCTTGGCAAAGATGCTGCCACTCTGGGTAGACAATACTGAGCTAGATGGACCAAGGCTTTGACCGGAGGAAGGCAGCTTCCTATGTCCCCCACTTTATAAGAACAGACATGCATATGTTGCTCCTGACCCATTTGGTTTGGCCTCAAGACCCAGTACAGGGACACTTTTTAGAACATCAGGATCAGCTGCTGCCATCCGCTTGAGTTTATGAACAACTAACGAAATTTCACTGCCACAGAATGTGTCGAATGGCTCTAAAACAGGGGTGGGCAAACTTAGCCATCCAGACGATGTTAAACTACAAATCCCATCATCTGCAGCCACAGTAGCCAGTAGTGAGGGATGATGGGAGTTGTAGTTAAACAGCAGAAGGAAGGAAGGAAGGAAGGAAACAGGGACAGTGCAATACGGTTAAAGAGTAGATCTTGACATGTTTCGATTAAAACTCTTCTTCAGGGGAAGTGGTTTACAGGGCACAATACTTCACTTCTAAGCTGTTAAGAAGTGAAGTATTGTGCCCCGTAAACCACTTCCCCCCGAGGAAAAGTTTTACTTAACTGTATTGCACAGTTTCCTTCCTTCCTACCAGTTGTCGATCAACAACAGCTGGAGGGCCACGTTTGCCCACCCTTGCTCTACAAGCACTCTTAGTTTTTCTCTCTCCCTCTCTCTCTTTATATAGCTTTCCTTGCAACCTTGAGCCCAGCAGAGATCAATTGCATTGGGCGGGGACGGGTGGGAGGGGGGCGTGACTGGAACCTTTGGGCTCTCTCAGCAAGTCCCAAGTTCAATCCTTGGCATCTCCAGGTAGAGCTGGGAAAGGCTTCAGTCTGAATCCCTGGAGAACTGCTGCCTGCCAGCAACACTAAACTAGAGAGACCAATGGCCTGACTCTGGGCAAGGCAGCTTCGTGTGTCCATTGAGCGCTCTACTCCGCAAAACTGCAAAAGGACTTTGCGAAGCCAGGAAATTATGAGGTCTGTACATTCTGAGGTCTCCGTTATGAAGCCTCTGCATAACTGAATCCAGGGTTCTTCATAAGGCCTGCTTTCCAATGGAAAGCTCCCCCATCAACCCTAATTGCAGCCCTCTGACTAACTGTTTATTGGGCCTGTGTTCAGCTGTATTCAGCCAAAGCTGAATCCTCTGCACAGTCCGCCTGGAACCATGCGGAGATGACCATTCCCACTGTGCAGTCCTGCACCAGGGTCTCCTTCAACAAGAATGGAGCCCTCTTGAGCCCCTGCACCATCCTGGAAGGCGTGCAAGGAATGCTGGGAAGTGTTGCCCTTCCCACAGCTTTCCTCCTAGAGCTTTTAAGAGAGGGATCCATATCCCTCCCAGCACTGAAAAAAGTACAATACATTCCAGCACAATGGGAAATAGCCCTCACATCGAAGGTTTTTTGCCAAAGCGGCCCCCACTTAGAAAATGGTAAAGATCACTGACCTAGTCTCTTCACTGGTATGCATTGTGCTTTGTCAGAAGAAAGAAGCCGATGTCTATACACACATTTGTGCCCAGTATCTCAAGCTAAGTGATATCAAAGCTGATGTACAACAATGAGGCCCCAAAATATCTCAGGAAGTTTGAGTTCTAGCATGCAGGGATGTGTACAAACCTGTTCAAACACTGGGGGGTTTGAAGTTTGAAGGCGGTGGTGTGCATGTCTCACTTTAAGGGCGGGCGAGGGTGCATTCACCCCTCCCTCCACTTTCCCCCTGCCACCTGGTATTTTACACATCCTACGGGGCAGCAGCATACTTCCCTGCTGCCCTGGAGGGAGGGGTAAGTGCACCCTCCCCCACCCTTAAAGTAAGACAACCCCTCCCCCCATGCATGCAGCAAGCAGAGATTTGGATAGTGGCCAGTGTTCCCTCTAACAGGGATTCCCAGATGTAGTTGACTACAACTCCCAGAATCCCCAGCTTCAATGGCTTTTGCTTGGGGATTCTGGGAGTTGTAGTCAACAACATCTGGGAATCCCTCTTAGAGGGAACACTGGTAGGGGCTACATGCACGATTGTTTCCTCCTCAAAATTAGCTTGCCTCAAGCCAGGAACGCAGTAGGTTGACACTCTCCAGACTATGAATATTTCCTCCAATCATAGGAATGAAACTAAAGTGCTGTCTTCAACAACATGGCAGTGAGAAAAGAAACAGTCTGTCAACAGGTCCATATGGGCATCTACACTAGGACCATGAAACAGGAAACATAGGAAGCTGCCTCCTACTGAGTCAGACTACTGGTCCATCTAGCTCCGTATTGTCTACACCAGTCCTGCTCAACTTGGGCCCTCCTGCAGACATTGGCCTACATCTTTCATAATGCCTGACTACTGGCCACTGTGGCTGGGAATTATGGGAGTTGTAGTCCAAAAATATCTTGGGGGCTGAAGTTGAACAGGCCTGGTCTACACAGACTGGCAGCAGCTTCTCCAAGGTTGCAGGCAAGAGTCTCTCTCAGCCTTATCTTGAAGGTGCCAGGGAGGGAACTTTGAACCTTCTGCATGCAATCATGCAGATGTTCTTCCCAGAGTGGCCCCATCCCCGAGGGAAATATCTTAACAGTGTTCACGCATATAGTCTCCCATTCAAATGCAAACCAGGGCAGACCTTGCTTAGCAAGTGGGACAATTCATGCTTGCAACGACAAGAGTTCTCAGCTCTCCTCCATATTTGTGCCATTTAAAAGTAAGTCCAGCCTTGACAACCTTTCTCTGGACCTAGGAGGCTGCCCATAAAATTTAGAAGCGAGATAAAGAACACTTGATATTTGGGTTTAAACCAAATGTATTTGGTAGACAGTCCTGAGCTCAGTGTTTAAAAGTTAAGTGCAGACTTTAACATGTTTGTTTGCATTCAAGTCAGACTTCATTTTAAACCAGGTCATTCTTAAGAAAACTTTAAGCAATATCAAAATATCAAAAAATATATTAAAAAAATATCATCATTGTTCTTTAAGGACACTGATAATGCCATGCTTTTCTCCACCCTAATAGCGACATGCTTTTGTGGCTCAGAAAAGTGTGCCAATGCATTCCTGTTTCCAACAACTAACAGGTTCAGTGGGGGCTTTGGCTTTCATGTTACACATGCTCTAACCCAAACCTATGGGCTCTTGTGGTCCAGGAAATGTCCTTGGCTCTGTGAACAGAGAGAAACCTTACCCTTACCCTTCACAGAACTAGATCAAATCAGGCTACTTTGCAACAACACCAGTTGTAGATGACAGGTCTGAGAAAAATATGTCTCCATGGCCAAGTTGGTTTGCAAAGGCCTAGGAACTTGTCTCTTCCTTTTGCTCAGGAAAGATTTCAGTGATGAAATCTACCACAAAGCCCACACACTCCAAGCCTAAAGTCTCTTGTGGTCTAGGAAAAAGAAAAGTGGCGGCCCTGGGTCTGTAACCAGATATAGTCCATAACCCAGGCCCACACATTTTGGCCATCAGTACCATCTCAGAGGACAAATGCGCATAGTGATTTTTCACGATGTCTACCCTTCTAGAGATGGAAAATAGACGACAACATTATCACACTTAGAGCTTTCTGTATATTATCACCCTTTCTTTATCCCTACCCCCAAATGAGTAGGGCAAAATTACACTCATTTCTGCACAGGGCAGAGTTAGGGGTCAGGGTTAGGATAACAATGAATAAATTGTCAAACTTTGTCCATGGAGTAATCTTTGGAGGACACGTCTGCCAATTTTCATTTTCATTCCTCCGACAACATCAATAAGATTTTATAGTAGCTTTTGTGTTTTTAAAACTCTTAAAAGTTTTTAAAACACCATTGCAAATTTGGCCACTGCAGGCCTGATGCTCAGGACAATAAAAGCACGAGAACTCACTGAAAGCCTTGCAATGCTATCACCTGTTTTCCATCTCTAGGGATGTAGACCTTGTCAAAAGTCACAATGAGCATTTGTTCCCCCAGATGGTTCCAACCAACCCAGCTGGCTAAGGAACTAAGATACCAAAGCCAGCATCAGTGTCAGGAACCAATCACAGTAGAGGCATGCTGCAAAGATAGAGAAAATACTGGCTTCCAGAGTCTTTAGGTGCCTTTTCCCTATTAGAATTCTAAAGTCTGACTCTTAGCATTGCAGTAACTTTTTGTGGCCACTATTGGCATGAAGAGATGTTAATAAGTCTGTCTTAGAGTCAGTTAAAATTGTTAAGTTGTTGTTCCTGTAGGCTAGTGCGTGTTTGGATATGTTGTTCTCTCTCTCTCAGTATGTGCTGTTTTAGTTTCTTAATAAATTTTGTTTTTTGAACTTGACCTACTGTCTTCAGATAATCTCTTGGGCTAAACTTCTTTACCACCAGAGCATGCTCTGCTTTGTGAGGACTTGAATGTTTCTCCTCACACCCCTCAACATTCCTGCCCCATTTATCCAATCCCACTTGGATGCACCTGCCTCATCCACAAACTCCTCTCTCAAAGAATCTTGGAGAAAAAAGCCTTGCCAAGTCAGATAGGGCATGGCTGTGTGGTGCCACATCAGAAAACTGAGCATGTCATCTCGTGCATGTCCAACGACTGCCAAACTGTGGCTTGGCATTACCAGTATTACATATCTTGGGCTGAATGGGAACTGGGAGCTGCTAACTCATGAGAGAAAGCAGCAGGTTCTCATTAGCATAAGACTTGGTGAGTTTTCTTGGGATCTAGAAGCCAGTCCAAAGATTTGGGAGTCAGACACTGAACACTTTACAAAATTACTGGACTTAGTGATGGACATTGTAAAGGGGGAAGGTAAATGGGCTTCTCTTTAACGAACAGAAAGAGAACATAAGAATATCTCTGCTGGATCAGGTCCAAGGCCCATCTAGCCCAGCATCCTGCTTCACACAGTGGCCTACCAAATCCTGCTGGGAAGTCCACAGGCAAGAGCTGAGGGCACACCCTCTCTCCTACTGCTACTCCCCTGCAGCTGATATTTAGAGGCATCTTGCCTCCAAGGCTGGGAGGTGGCTATAGCCCTCAGACCAGTAGCCACAGATAGACCTGTCCTCCATGATTGCTAGATCAGGCGCAAGGCCTATCTAGGCTAGCATTCTGTTACCCACAGTGGCCCACCAGATGGCTTTGGGAAGCCCACAGGCAAGAGGAACATAGGAAGCTGACTTATACTAAGTCAGACCACTGGTCCATCTAGCTCAGTATTGTCTATACAGACTGGCAGTGGCTTCTCCAAGAACGCAGACAGGGGTCTCTCTCAGCCCTATCTTAGAGATGCCGGGGAAGGAACTTAGAACCTTTCGTATGCAAGCACGCAGGTCCATAGAGGACCCATCCCGCAAGGAATGCCCTCTCTCCTGCTGTTGCTCCCCTGCAAGATGCTCAGAGGCATCTTGTCTCTGAGGCTGGAGGTGGCAAATACAAAGAGAGGGAAAATGCAGAGGCCAAGTTTAACAGATGTGGGTGTGTTTGCTTCTCTGAAATAATTTATACTGCTTCAATTGGTTTTTTAAAAAACACACCTTTAGATCTTTGGAAAGACTAGGAAGGCTAAAGAGGATGTAGATTGATGAGGGGGAGCTACCAAAAAACAAATTATGTATGGTACTGAAACATCAGACTTTTACCCCAGGAAAGGGGTCCGTGCATTCAACTCATGAATTTTCCAAGCTATCCTCTTAAACCAGGGGCGGGGAACCTTGGCCCTCCAGCTGTTGTTGAACTACAACTCCCATCATCCCCAGCCACAATTATTGTGGCTGGGGATGGTGGGAGTTGTAGTTCAAAAACAGCTGGAGGGCCAAGGTACCCCACCCCTAAACATAAGGACAAGGAACTTTATTTTTAGTTTTGTTTTGTGATTAAATGGAAAGCCAAGATTCACAGGATACCAATGTTCTATGCCAGGTATCAGAATTTGTGCTTGTACAGCCATCCTGCAGATCAGCAGAACAGTCTATTATGGGCTGGAGCGAGCAGCCGCCATGAGAAGAAAGCCCAGAAGTTGGCTTGCCACCCTCCAAACCACATGCATCCTGCCACCAGCTTTGTGCAATTAAAGTTAAGTGACTTGCACTTCAAATGCTGACCAGACAGTTTCCTGTACGAACTCTGCACTGCCAGTCTTCTGAATCACCACCTCCAAGGGCAGCCTGGAAAGAATGAAACAGAACCAAAGTGCAGCAATGAAGAAGCCAAGAAATCTTGCCAGATTATAGTGGCACTCCTGCCTACTTCTAGCCTGTCAGGGCCACTGAAAGGATCCTTGAGCACATATCTGCAAAGCAGGGGAGACAAACTGAGGCCTTGCTCACCCTTAATATGAACAGAGGAAGTTGCCTTCTCTAGAGCCAGACCATTCATCCATCTAGCTCAGTATCGTGCACACTGACCAGCAGTGGCTTCTCCAAGGTTTCAGGCAGGAGTCTCTCCCAGCCATACCTGGAGAGGCTGCCAGGGATTGAACCTGGGATACAGGAACATAGGAAGCTGCCATATACTGAGTCAGACCGTTGGTCTATCTAGCTCAGTATTGTCTTCACAGACTGGCAGCAGCTTTTCCAAAGTTGCAGGCAGGAATCCCTCTCAGCCCTATCTTGGAGAAGCCAGGGAGGGAACTTGGAACCTTTCGCATGCAGATGGTCTACCACTGAGCGATGGTCCGTCCCCCTAAGGGGAATATCTCACAGCAGACAGCACTTGCATGTAGTCAGCCACCCAAGTGCAAACCAAGTGAAACCCTGCTTAGCAGAGGGGACAGTGCATGCTTGCTACCGCAAGACCAGGTCTCCTCCCTGAATGCAATGCTGAAGGCTACATGACAGCCGGGGTAGGCAGGCTTCAAGCTTGTGGGGTCTGCTTTGGCTTTTCCTAGAACCCCAAGATCCCACAACTGGAGCCAGGTACCAGAGGGCTTAGGGGGCAGAGCCAATTACCTCTAGGACTCCAGAAGTCATACCTTGCAGTGAGCTGCATGGAAAAGTAAAGAGCCCCAGCTGGTTAACTGAGGTCAAAGGTCCCAGCAGCCTCACTGAGGAGGGGAAATGCCTTTACAGGCTCCAGCAGCAAAGGTAGAGTGTACTCTTGGCTGTGCTGGGATGAGACTGCAGCTCAGTAGTAGAGCACCTGCTTTGCATGCAGAAGGTCCCAGGTTCAATCCCTGCCAGCATCTTCAGGTAGGCCTGGAAAAGACTCCTGCCTGAAACCTTGGAGAAGTTGCTGCCAGTCAGTGAAGATAATCTTGAACTAGATGGTCTGACTCGGTACAAGACAGCTCCCCATGTTCCTGACGACAATGGGTGGAGAGCTGGTCTGGTGGTAGCAGGCAAGGATTGTCCCCATTGCTAAGCAGGGTCTGCCCTGGTTTGCATTCGAATGGGAGACTACATGTGAGCACTATAAGATATTCCCCCTAGGGGATGGGGCCACTCTGGGAAGAGCACCTGCATGCTTGCATGCAGAAGGTCCCAAGTTCCCTCACTGGCTTCTCCAAGATAAGGCTGAGAGAGACTCCTTTCTGTAATCTTGGGAGAGCCACTGCCAGTCTGTGTAGACAGTACTGAGCT
The DNA here is from genome assembly GCF_027244095.1 of Hemicordylus capensis. Lineage (NCBI taxonomy): Eukaryota > Metazoa > Chordata > Lepidosauria > Squamata > Cordylidae > Hemicordylus > Hemicordylus capensis. Next base: position 13,660,766 of record NC_069663.1, read on the forward strand.
GGATGGAACAATGGTCTGACTCAGTATATGGCAGCTTCCTATATTCCTAAGAGTCTGTATTGCAAATCCTATCCCAAAACCAGGCCCCGACACATTGAAGCCAGAAGATTTTGGGGTTGTTTTTTTAACACTCACTCACACAGTATTTGACTGCTTTGGGGTGCCCCAGACCTCTGCGGTGTGCCAGAACCTACATTACAGTCAAAGCACTGAAGCCCCTGATGTCTCCCCTAATGGTCAGTTTCAGCAGCACAGCAGCCTGCCTGCTCAGCTGACTTCCTTCCTATCAGAGAGCAGTTCTGAAGTTCAAAGCTACAGCACGACAGCATGTTTGGGGTCTTTTGCATTTTATTCTGTAATTTCCTTTTTGATCAAAGTCAAAAGGCAGCATCTTTGCACTCTGGATGAGAGTTTTAGGAACACAGGAAACTGCCTTGTACTGAGTCAGACCATTGGTCCATCTAGCTTCAGTACTGCCTACACTGACTGGCAGCAGTTCTCTAAGGTTTCAGGCAGGAGTCTTTCACAGCTCCACCTAGAGATGCCGCCAAGGAATGATCCTGGGACCGTAATGCTCTTCCACTGAGCTACGGCCCCATCCCTTAAAGGGAATATCTTACAGAGCTCACATGAAGTCGCCCATCCAAATGCAAACCAAAGCAGGCTCTGCTTAGCAAAGGGGACAATTCATGCTTGCTGCCACAAGACCAGCTCTCCTCCTCCAAACTATCCGTATGTTCTGACCTTGCTCCTCCACAATATATGAGGATTAAGCCTGTTTGAAAGCAAGCCTGAACTGTTCCCTTTGCTAAGCGGGGTTTTCCTTGGCATTCATTTGGATGGATGACTGTATGAGAACACTGTAAGCTACAAGATATTCCCCGAGCGCAGTGGTCCCCAACCAGGGTTCCGCCAGATGTTGCTGAACAACTCCCAGCATCCTCAGCCACACCACCACTGCCCTAGGATGGGGCCACAGGGATGTATAGCTTGGCATGCAGAAGCTCCCCGATTCAATCCCAGGCAGCATCTCCAAGTAGGGCTGGGAAAGGCTCCTATCTGAAACCGTGGAGAGATGCTGCCAGTCAGTGTAGAGTAGACAATACTGAGGGACTCAGTGTAGAGTAGACAATACTGAGGACAAAACTAGAGGGACCAAGAGTCTAACTTGGTATATGGTAACTTCCTATGCTCCTACAAGTTGCAGCATAGAAGGGTCTAAATCCAACTTCAGAAGTTTTACTTGCACAAGGCTTCAAACTCAGAAGCAAAGCAAGCATACAGAAGTCAATTGACAATAAGCAAGCTCAGTCTAGGAAGCCTGTCTACTTCTGTTTGGTTGGCAGACAACCTGTGTGATGGTCCACCTATCTTCTGAATAGCTTTAAGTCTTTCCCTAAATTGCTTTGGTTCTTGCCAATTTCATCCTAAAGTGATACAAAGTGTTTCTTTTTAGGAAGCACCCAGGAAGAAACAATGTTAATGGAAACAACCACTTAATGCACAGAAATAAGCCCTGCAAGAAGAAAACTGGTTGTTCAAACCACATCTTCTCAGAAGACCAACTAACTGCATTCAGCACAAGGTTGGGGGTATGCTGAAATGCTACAAGTCTCCCAAAAGGGCAGAGAATAACCAAATTAATATATAGCGCCAAACCATTCCTGGAGTTCTTTCTTTTAGCTCGGAAAGAAAGCCGGTAAGGGCGGACATGACAGAGGTGTATAAAATCATGCACTGTGTGGATCAAGTGAATCAGGAGAACTTCTCCCTCCCTCCCTCATAATATTAGATCTTGGGGTCAACTGTTGAATCTAAATGTTGGGAGATTCAGGACAGACTGGAGGAAGTACAGGTGGCCCTTGTTATCCATAGTTTCAACAAACGTGGTTTCGGGTATCTGTGGGCAGGTCTTAAAGACCCAGTTTCTTTATACAGGGTATTAAAAATAGACAAAATTCACATGGTATTAAAAATAGGTAATATTTTGAGTGGTCAGAAATGACCTGGAAATTACATACATGGTGTGGCTCTTAAACACACACACACACCACGTTTTCCCCACAATTTTTCACACCAAAAAAATATCAGAGCGGTTGTGTGGGAGGTGCCCATTGCTGGAGACCTAGAGAGCAAAAAACAAACAAACATTATTTTTCTTATTTCTACACACACACCCCTTTTAAAGCCCTTTTTAATGTGTTGGAACCTAACCCTTGGATTCCCATAGGGGTAAAGATAAAGTGTGCCGTTGAGTCGGTGTCGACTCCTGGTGACCACAGAGCCCTGTGGTTGTCTTTGGTAGAACAGAGGAGGGGTTTCCCATTGCCTCCTCCCAGGCAGTATGAGATGGTGCCTTTCAGCATCTTCCTATACAGCTGCTGCCCGATATAGGTGTGTCCCATGGTCTGGGAAACATACCAGCGGGAATTCGAACTGGCAGCTTCTGGCTCGCTAGTCAAGTCATTTCCTCACTGTGGAACAATTCATGCTCACTACCAAAAACCCAGCTTTCTACCCCTAATTGTTGCTGCCTCCTCCTCCTGCCTGGTGGCATGCCTGCTTCCACTGTGTGCCACGTGACCATCTGCTAACCTCTGGTGCTCCCATATTCCAAATAAGGAAGGAAGGGGAAAGCTGCCTTCTACCAAGTCAGACCATGGGTCCATCTAGCTCAGTATCATCTGCACAGACGGGCAGCCACTCCTCCAAGACTGCAGGAAGGAACCTCTCTCAGCCCTATCTTGGAGAGGATGTCAGGGAGGAAACTTGGAACCTTCTGCATGCAGATGATCTACTGCTGAGCTATGGCCCCATCCCTTAAGGAGAATATCTTACAGTGCTCATACATGCAATATCCCATTCAAATGCAAACCAGGGCAGACCCTGGGCAGAATCCAGGACAGACCCAGATTCATGCTTGCTACTACAAGGCCAGCTTTCTTCCTACCCTTCCTTTCCTTGTGCCTTGAGTGAGGGGGAGCACACAGGCACATTCTCTTCTCCTCTTTCTCTGGCTGATTCATCATAGGCACTAGTAGACCAGAAGATTTCTGCAGCCCTGTTGACAGTTTTTCCTTCCAGAAGGAGATCTCAGCATCCAATTTAAGACCAAGATGCACAGCAAGGAAGAGAAAGCAGGAGATGGTATGAGGGCAAAAGTGAGGAACTGTGGAGAGAAACTGGCATTCCACCCACATTAGACCTAAACAATGAGGTGTGGTGGAAATTTTTCTACCCCACATCACTGTAAGTAGCAAGCCAAATCAGATCACAATCTTTTTGGGGCACAGGGAGAATCTGCATAGCAAACTTTGATATGTTCCCTGTGCAAATGTTATGCAAATGAGGAGAAAACTGCTCAAGTTATTTTTTCTGGAAAACCTTCCCGTTGGACCTCTGTGGGGCCTGGCTACTCAGCCAGAGCAGAAAGTCCAAGAATGGGAAAGAGAAAGGGAAAGAAGGGCCACACACACACCCAGGGGGTGTTCATAGCAAAGTCCACACCTGTTCAGAGGCGTCAACCCACATGAGGGAAGATACAGAAACTCGAGAGTTGATTCAACCCTTGGGAGGACAGAGGGTAACAGGGAGATCTGGATGTGTTCCCAGAAGTGGGGGGTGGAGGAGGGCACTGCCAGGCTTTTCTGCTAGAGCTGGCCAGGTTCTTTAGCAGGCACTCCACAGGGCCTACCCAGAAAGGCTGCAGCTAGGGGTGGGGGAAAGCGTGACGGCATAGAGAAGAGCATTTAGAGCAGGGATAGGCCACCTCGGCTTGCCAGCCACATTGTGGCTGGGGATGATGGGAGTTGTAGTTCAACAACAGCCGTAGAGTCACAGCTGCCTATCCTGATCTAGAGACATGCCACTGGGCAGAGGTGCAATTTGTTACTTAGCGGCTTCCCTGGGAAGGAATAGAAGCTGCCCCTAAGCATGCAGCACAGAGCTTCCCTAGAGACAAAGAGGTCAGGCACACAACTGAAAACTGGGTAGGACAAGTGTCTTCCCCAGGTTTGGGAGCTATGTGTGCTCCCCATTTTTGGTTGTGTGGGAGCAAACTACTAGGTAGGATAAGTGACTGTGTGGAATCAAGGTAGGAGGAAGAGCTGGGGAGGACAGCATTGTTGCCTCTAAGAGGGGTTCCCAGATGTTGATGACTACAACTCCCATAAACCCTGGGAATTTTCCAACTGCTTTGGAAACGTCGAAAAGCAATACAGTATATAAATATCTGCAGGATATGCATAAGCCCTGATACTGAAAACATACAAGGGCCGTTCACATAGCTATGAACTGGGTAGGAGACCAGCCCTACCCAGTTTTGGGACTTCCATTTTGCGATCCTGTGTTTGAGAAAGACAAGGTCTACGGCAGACAGCTTGATCATCTGTCAAGCCCCTACTGGGTAGGATCATTTCCCTGCCTGCCCTGTCCAGCTGAGGGCAGAATCTGGGTAGGGCACCTTCCTCCTACCAAGCAGGACTTGACAGATGGATCAAGCTCCCTGCCTCCGACTTGGTCTTTATCTAACACACCGTTGCAAAATGGAAGTCCCGAAACTGGGTAGGGCTTGTCTCCTACCCAGTTTATGGTCATGGGAACTAAGCCACAAACTCCTTACATAAGAAAAGCCCTGCTGGATCAGGCCCACCAGATACCTCTGGGAAGCCCACAGGCATGCTCCCTCTCCTGCTGTTGCTCTCCTGCAGCTGGTATTTAGAGGCATATGAGGTGGCCAATAGCTTTCAGGCTAGTAGCCATTGATAGACTTGTCCTACATAAACTTATCTAAACCCCTCTTAAAGCCATCCAGGCCGTTGGCTGCCACCACATCTTGTGGCAGAGAATTCCATAGGCTGATTATGCGTTGTGTGAAAAAGTACTTCCTTTTGTCGGCCCTAAATTTCCTTCTAGTTCTATTGTCCATCTAAGTACCACCACTGTTAGGAATGCAGAAAGCTGCCTTATACAAAAGGCTTGACAAAGCCCAGGGACCAAAGAGCCACAGTGCCTAGAAATGTAATGTCGTAGCTAGACTAGGCTATTCGGAGGTAATTTCACATCTTTATTTGTCCCAGGCAAATTTCCGGTCCAAGCAGGTTACTTGCACAGGGGATAGAGAGAAACCGATTTGCCCTCCCTCTCCACAATGTCTGTCACTTTCTCCAGTAATTTTGGCAAGTGTTGGTCATCTGGCTCCTAGATCTAAAAGAAATTTGTCAAGGCCTGTAGAGTCAGACCAGTGTTCCCTCTAACAGGGATTCCCAGACGTTGTTGACTACAACTCCCAGAATCCCCAGCTGCAATGGTTTTTGCTTGGGGATTCTGGGAGTTGTAGTCAACAACATCTGGGAATTCCTGTTAGAGGGAACACTGAGACGGACCGATGGTCCATGTAGCCCAGTATTACCTACACTGACTGGCAGCAGCTCTCCAGCAAGGATAGGACTAGGACTGGGGAGACCCGAGTTCAAATCCCCATTCAGCCATGAAACTAGCTGGGGTAACTTTGGGCCAGTCACTTCTCTCTCAGCCTAACCTACTTCACAGGGTTGTTGTGAAAGAGAAACTCAAGTATGTAGTACACCGCTCTGGGCTCCTTGGAGGAAGAGCAGAATATAAATGTATAATAATAATAATAATTGACTACAGCTCCCAGCATCCCCAGCTGCAATGGCCTTTGGCTGGGGATTATGGGAGTTGTAGTCAACCACATCTGGGAATTTCTGATAGAGGGAACACTGCTCTCCAGGGTTTTAGAAAGGACTCTTCCCCAGCCCTTCCTTGATATGCTGCCAGGGATCGAACCCAGAACCTTTTGCATTTAAAGCAGATGAGCCACTGAGCTATTGCCACTCTCCAAGTGACATCTGCAGTATTTCCCCCCTCACACTCATTGATCACGTCCTCAGGAGTGACAGTAACCCCAACCGATGACAGAGGATCACAGTTCCTATCAGCTGCTGTATTGATTAAATCAGAGCCACGGCAATTTCTACATGGTCCCCTCTTTGCCATCATATGGGGCAGCAATCCATCCCATACGATGCGCAAGGTCAGGGTAGATACAGTCCGCACTTGGGATGCTTGGACTTGAAGCTACCCGACTCCGGCCAGGAGTTTGGTTTGGGCGGACCTTTTTCTTGGGAGTGTAATTTGCTCACCTTCATCACACTCTCTGTTCTTAGGGCTTGCCTGCACGATCCTGCACAACTTACATCAGCTATATTTGGCTTTCCTTCTGCATGATCCTCTGACAACACACTATGGAGGGTGAGCACACAGCCTCTTAAAAACTAGGAAACTGCCTTCTACCGAGTCAGACGGTTGGTCCATGTAGCTCAGTATTGTCTATCCAGACTAGCAGCGGCTTCTCCTAGCTTGCAGGCAGGAATCTCTCCCAGCCCTATCTTGGAGATGCTGCCAGGGAGGGAACTTGGAACCTTCTGCATGCATGATAGTCTGCAGATGCTCTTCCCAGAGCAGTCCCATCCCTAAGGGGAATACCTTAAAATGCTCACATGTAGTCTCCCATTCAAATATGAACTAGGGTGGACTCTGCTTAGCAAAGGGGACAATGCATGCTTGCTACCACAAGACCATTTCTCCTCCTTAGGTTTTCACTCACACACAACCGAAAATTGGGAGCACTGATAGCTCCCAAAGCTGGGTCAGATGCTTGTCCTCTCTCAGAGGTTCCCAAGCTGTGGTCCTCCAAATGTCGAAGAACTACATCTCATGGGAGTTGGGAACTCTGGTCCTATCCCATTAACAGTCATGTGAATAGCCCTAATGATCATCAATGCTTACTGCAGTTAACGCAGCAAGAAACGAGGGACCCAAGGAAGCATGACCCTGGAAGCCAGATTGTGGTCCGGCCATGGTATCTGGACCAGGTCAATATGGAAGGGGAGTGGTCGCAAAGCAAACAATTCAGCCACCTTGCTGAAGCCAAGCAGGGCTGGGTCCGGTCAGTACCTGGATGGGAGACCATCTCTGAGATGTCAACTGCCTTGAGTTCCATGAGGGAATAGAACTATAACCTTGTGTTTTCTAAATGAATCTCACAACACATAATCCAGGGAATGTGGCAATGGCCACTAGTTTAGGTGACTTTAAAAGGAGACCACACAGATTAATGGAGGAGAGGGCTATCAATGGCTACTGGTAATTATGGCCATGTGGAACTTCCAAGCTCAAAGGTATGCCTCTCAGTACCAGTTGCTGGGAAACAGAGGGCTTCTCTTGGGGAGGAGAGCTGGTCTTGTGGCAAAGGTGACGAGACAGGGTCAACTCCTGGCGACCACAGAGCCCTATGGTTGTCTTTGGTAGAATACAGGAGGGTTTTACCATTGCCTTCTCCTACACAGTATGAGATGATGCCTTTCAGCATCTTCCCATATCACTGCTGCCCGATATAGATGTTTCCCATAGTCTGGGGAAAATACCAACAGAGATTCGAACTGGCAACCTCTGGCCTGGTAGTCAAGCCATTTCCCCGCTGCGCCATTAGGTGTTCTTGTGGTTGTAAGCATGAATTGTCCCCTTTGCTGAGTTGAGTCTGTCCTGGTTTGCATTTGGATGGGTAACTGGGGTGAGAGCTGAGCTGCAAGATATTCCCCTTAGGAGACAGGGACGTAGCTCAGTAATAGAGCATCTGCTTTGCCTGTAGAAGGCCCCAGGTTCAATCCCTGCTATCTCCAGGTCTGGTTGGGAGAGACTCCTGCCTGAAACCTGGGAGAGCTGCTGCTAGTCAGTGTAGGCAATACTGAGCTAGATGGACCAATGGTCTAACTCAGTATAAGGCAGCTTCCTCGGGGCTCAGAGGACCAGTCTTTCTGGGTGGAGGCTCCCTGAGCCAGTGGCCGCTATCATTAGGGGAGGAAAGCTGGTCTTGGGCTAGCAAACATGAATTGTCCTCACTGATAAACAGGGTCTGCATTAGTTTGCATTTGGATGGGAGACTACATGTGAGCACAGTAAGAGATTCCCCTTAGGGGATGGGGCCATCTGCTTTACATGCAGGTAGAGCATCTGCTTTACATGCAGAAGATCCCAGGTTCAGTCCCTGGATGCATCTCCAAGTAGGGCTGGGAGAAACTCCTGCTTGTTACCTTGGGGAGCTGCTGCCAGTCTCTGCACACACACACACACACACACTCTTTTGATCTTAGCCCCAAGACCAAGAAGCTGCTGCCAGTCAGTGTAGACAATACTGAGGTAGGTAGACAAACAGTCTGACTCGGTATAAGGCAGCTTCCTGCATTCCTATTAGCTCCTGGTAATTACGCCTATGTGGAACCTCCAAGTCCAGAGGCATGCTTCTGAATACCAGTTGCTGGGAAGCAGAGGGCACATGGGTGGGCTTCCCAGAAGCATCAGTTTGACCACTGCAGGAAAGACGATGCTGGACTAAATGGACCTTTGGCCCAACTCAGCAGGGCTCCTCTCACAAGAGGGTCATTCTGCGACACTAATCACAGAAACACTTATACAGCAGGAACCGTTGCTTTGGGATGTCCTCACCATGGAAGAACAGCCATTCCCAATCTGCGAGCCAAAGTACAGCAGTGTGCTGCAAGGAATACCTCTTGTTTCATTATTAGAACACACCTGGAAGTCCAAAGTGCTCATCTACCAAAGAGTCTGCTTGTCATGTCTCTGCCCAAGTCTTGAATTTGCTTCACCTCCTCCCAGTCAGCTTCCACCGAGTATCGCATCAGGTACACATTTAGTCGCTCCCAATACAGAGGCTGCAGAACTACCTGCTCTCAAAGGAGGCTGCCTGCTGATCTCTGCATGAGTCACAGCTATCTATCAACATGCCTCCTTCCTATCAGGAGGCACAGTGACTGATGCAGAAACCCAGGGAATGCTTGCCTCTGAAGGTGGGCCTCTGTCCTTCTTCAAGCTCTCAGAGGCTGCAATCCTATGCATGTTTACCTCTGAGTCCCATGAGAACCAGTGGGTCTTTCTTCTGAGTAAATATCCATAGGCTTGTGCTGCAAAACCAACCCTTCTCATGTGTACGTGGGAAACCCAACCATAGAAATTAACCTGATAGGCGTCTTCAGCTTTTTCCTTACCAAACCTCCCTTTAACCACACCAGCACAGAATTCCTGCATTTTAGAGCACCCTCGTAATCACATTTAAACAAACATATTCCTCCACCAGAAGAGACATCAGCCTAGGTGTGGTTCTTTGACGCAGGCAGAGAAGGCTCCTGAACCAGATAAGGCACTACCAACCCAAGTCAGAACTTTCAGAGGAAGGAGAGGCTGCTTCTGATCAAACTAAGACCTATATGGGAAGAGAGGCAGATTCAAACTGACAGACGACAAAAATGCATCAAAAATGAAATGCAACACAGGCCAGGAATTTTGTGATGTGGACATGCTTTCCTTTCACATCTAGAGTGAAAACTCTTCTCTGGCCTTTTAATTTTACAGAAGATGATGTTTCTGAGGAGGTACAGTAATTATTTCTGCAATCACCAAAAGGGGAAGCAGATACCAGCTTTGCCGGGTAAAGTACAGGGAAGTTGAGAAATGCATGAGCCACTCTGCTGGGATTCACCTCTCTCCCCTCCCTCCCTGCCTCCCCTCCCCACTCACAGCATCAGCACCCAGCGCCCCATCCAGCTTCCAGAAGGGAACCCTAACTTTGGAGCCCTCTGCCAGGAGGCCGGTCACACCCACACATGCTGGATGATCTCCAGAGCCAGCTCCAACCCAGGGCCACCCAAACCCAGCCCACAAAGAAAGAGAGGTGCAAAGGAGCAACAGTGGTGTCAGGAGAAGGGGCGGGGGAGGAAGGGAGAGGGAAAGAGAGTTACCGGTAGCTTTCCTGTGGAGGCCGATCTCATGGTTTTGATTTCAGGTCCATGGGGGGTGGCATAGAGGCAACTGCCCCTAGGCAGTGGGGCTACCACCGCAGTCTGAGGGTACACCTGAGTGAAGTAGGTGGCCGGGAGCACCCGCATCTGAGGGCTGCCGAGGTTGGAGGCCACCAGCTCTGCCGAGCTGAGCAGAGGCGCCACTTTCTTCTGCTGCGGTGGCGGCGGCGCCAGAGAGGGACCCCCTCGCCCAGGGGCCGAAGGCCCTCCTTTGGGGATTCTCAGCATGGCCAAGCCCTTCTTCGGAAGCTCAGAAGGCGCCCCGATCTCAGAGGAGGAACAGCTTGGAAATCAAGGGATGTGCCAGGCCCCAGAGAGGTCGGTGGGCAAAGCTGCTCTTAGCCATTTCAACCGGCCATGGGCATCCTCCCTGGGATCAGCCCCAGGGCAACATTTTTTTAAAAAATAATAATAATAAAACCCTAGTTTATCTTTTAAAAACAAGCGAGGCAACGCTGCAGCTTGGGCCTGGGCGATGGGAGGTCTCGCTCACGGAATCCCTTCTCTCTTGTCCTCAAAAGCAGCTTTCCACAGACAATTTTTTTGCTTTTCTTTTCTGAGCAAGGGAGACAGAGAAGGGCCAGCCTGTTTTGTTTCCCCGGCCAGCCAGTGAGTGACCCTCAGCTACAGTCTTTCAAAGGAAAAATATGCATGATGGTGCGTGTTTGCAGAATCAGCTCCAAAACAAAAACACACACACAAACTTCGCAACTGTCCTTTTTTTGGTATATTTTTTAAGCCTTTCTAGGGGGGCGGGGAGAGAAGACTATGCGAGAGTTTGGCAGCAAGGTTGCAGATCGGCTTGGCAGCACATCCCCTCCCCCAGCAAGGCAGCCGCTTTTGTGGCTGGAAAAACTGCAGCCGGAGAGACTTGCAGACAAAAGCCGGGTGCGCTTGCAGGACGGCACACGAAAGATCCGCTGCGGAGCCCACTCCGGCTCCTTGCGTCTAGGTCGCCGGGGTGGAGGGCTTCAGAGGAGCCGTCCAGGAGGGATTGCGCACCCAGTCCGGGCCCTGGATCCTGGCGGGGCCCTGGCGCCTCCCATGGAGCTCTTCAGCTGGCAATGCCAGCGCCTGGTGCTTCGCGAGGCTCCCGGCTGGGCTGCTGCAAGGTTCCCGGGCGCTGCCAGAGCCGGCCAGAGCGAGGATGGATCCGGATTGAGAGGACCCGATGGCTGCCCCAGCCCTTTCTCTTTCCGTTCCTCCTTCTCTCGCTTTTTTTTTTTTAAGCGCCAAACTACGTGCCGCGAAATTCGGATTTCCCGCGGAAAACCCCGCGTCCTGATTGGCCCGCGCAACACCAACCGTTCCCCGCCCACCGGATTTGATGCATTTTGCTGGGAGACAGGCAAGACCGGAGGTTCTCTTCTTAAAGGGGAAGCGCTGGAAGGCGGGCGCTCGACCTGCTGCTTCAATGGGCTCCCAGCGTCTCCAGCCTCCTCCCAGCACAGGGCGGGGGCGCGGCTATGCAAATATTGACCTTGGGATGGTCTGCTGCACGCCTTGATGGTGCTCGCACTTAAAGCGACCAGTGGGACGCTTGCTTGGGCACCCTTGGCTACCCTCGCCTGGGAGTCAGTCGGAGCTGGAGAACGAGGGCGCACGGAATGCATCGGTGTCACTTTGCGCACCGTGCATCTTGCGCGTTTTTTGGGAAGGGTTCTTGTGCGCTCCACGCCTCGAGCCCATTTAAGCGAGCGATCGGAGCAGCCAGAGACGCATGCTCGGCCGCCCCTGCGGATGCTGAACAAAGACAGCTGAGTGGGGATATGGCAAGCACGCACGAGCCTGGAGCTGGCGGTGTGGAGGGACTTCATTGTTCTTTCCTAGGGACATAGAGGGAGTTGCCTTCTGCCGAGTCAGACCATTGGCCCATCTAGCTCAGGATTGTCTACACAGACTTGGCAGTGGCTTTTCACAGACAGGAGTCTCTCTCAGCCCTATCTGGAGATGCTGCCAGGGAGGGAACTTGGAGCCTTTGCATGCAAGTGTACAGATGCTCTCCCCAGAGCGGCTCCGTCCCCTAATAAGGGGTAAGCTCACACAAGTAATATCCCATTCAAAAGCAAAGCAGGGCAGACCCCTGCTTAGCAAAGGGGACAATTCATGCTTGCTCCCACAAGACCATTCTTCTCCTACACGTTTCCTCCATTGTGGCCCCAAATCCCACCTTCATCATGGAACTCCCTACGTGATCTACCAGTCAGACCCTCCCTTGTTATCCTTTGTTGCAGTCCAGCATCCTCCTCCTCATAGTGGCTAGCCAGATGCCTCCAAAAGGGCCCCTCCCTGCTGTTTGCCTCCCAGCAACTGGCACACAGGTACTCTGCCTCTGAACATGGAGGTTCCAGTTAGGCATCTCAGCCAATAGCCATAGAGAGACTCTCCTGTGTCTAATTCCTCTTTAAGTCATCAGTGCCAGTGGTGATCACTAACATTAATTATGCATTGTTTTGCCTGTCCTAGATCGACTGCCAATTAATTTTTACTGAAATAGAGCCCTATTTCAGGGGCATAGCTAGAGGAGAGCGGGAGAGGCCACCCTCCCCCCCCTCTCTTGTGACCTCTTGGACTGGGGGATATAATGAAGAACATAGAAAGGGGGCCCTCAGGAGCTAGAGGGCCCGGGTCCTTTGAACCCATCTGCTCAATTATAGCTACATCCCTGCCATATTCTGACATTATGTTGTATGAATTTTCAGATGTTTGTGCACTCCTAGATGTTTTTTTGCAGTTTAAAACCATTTCAACAATCACTCAAGGCCAGGGAAAAAAAGATATGATTTGGGGGGATCTTTTAAAGGCTGCTCAAGCTCTTAAGCCTCAAATATCCACAGGGAGAAGCTACAGAGAAGGCCCGATCCTGAGTCGCACCAGGTGAGCTGGCAGCAGCCAGAGGCAAAACTTTCCTGATGACCTTAATGTGCGGTGGGGATCATAGTACTGGAGAAGGTGCTCTCCCAGGTAATCCGGTCCTAAGCCATTGAGGGCTTTAAAGGTAATCATCAGCAGTTGCTTGAGACCTCCTGATCTTTCTTTTTGGAAGCCAGCCAGGCCCCCAGACACCATATCGCTAGTCTTTTTAACTAGAGATGGCCAGCGGCTACATACTCCAAGAAGCCGTAGGCACTTGCCCAGGCAGGCAGGTGTGGTGCCATCACCACCGGTGCCAGAGAGGGGCAGAAGGGGAAGGATCCTGCCTAGCTCTGCAGGCGCCACCCAAGAAGCGGAAAAATGAATGAACGCAGAGTTTGTTTTGGTCTATGACCAGTAATGGCGACAAACCACAAGAGTACAGTATAATTAACCAAGCAAAAAACAATCCCAATCACTGTTGTTGATAACGTCTCATTAGATACAAACGTTAATCCACACTAGTCTCACTAGGAAAAGCCAAGGGCTGAAACGAGGGATGTGCGCGAGCTGTTCGTGCAGCTGCCAGTGGGGTGGGGTTCCCTTAAAAAAGCAGGCAAGGGGCTCCTTACCTGCTCGTCCCCACCCCGCCACTTTCCCACCGCCCTCACTGGCCCTGCTGCCTGGGTGAACACAGGCCCACCCACTCTCACTGGCCCTGCCTGCTAGGGATGTGCCCAAATCCAGTTCGGCGCCTTGTCTGGGAAGCGCCGAACCGGCTGGGGCACTGGCATTCAAACTGGCTCAGCAGAGTGGGGAGCAGGTCTTGTGGTAGCAAGCATGAATTGTCCCCATAGCTAAGCAGAGTCCGCCCTGGTTGCCTCTGAATGGGAGACTTGCTGTGTGAGCCCTGCAAGATATTCCCCTCGGGATGGAGCCGCTCTGGGAAGAGCAGAAGGTTCCACGTTCCCTCCCTGGCTTCTCCAAGATAGGGCTGAGAGAGATTCCTGCCTAAAACCTCTGCCAGTCTGTGAAGAAAAATACTGAGCTAGATAGACCAATGGTCTGACTCAGTATATGGCAGTTTCCTATGTTCCTATGTTCCAGTTCCCTTTAAAAGCAGACAAGGAGCTGTTTACCTGCTTTTTAAGGGAGCCGCTCCCCACCCCACCAAGCCAGTTTGAATGCTGGCACCCAAGTTGGTTTGGCCCTAGCTGAAACCCTTAGATTGGTAAGATTGGTAAGAAACCCTTAGATTGGTAAGTCCAATTTATCTGAGGTCTGTCTCTGGTTATTGATTAATCTGTACTATTCATCTCCCCGAGAAGATCATGCAGGCTCAACCACTCCTATCACACAAACCTCTACTGCAAAATGGAAACTCTTACCTCTGGTGTTCTCACGTGGCCTATCTCATCCTGAAGTCTTCTGGCTTGCTTCTTAAAGAGGCGGCACGCCACAATTGGTTCCCATGATGAGCAACTGAGTGGGGTGTGTGGGGCACAGCTCAGTGGCAGAACACACACACTTTGCATGCAGAAGGCATGCAAATTCAATCCCTGGCTGAAAGAATCCCAAATTAGCAGGTGCCGAGAAAGGTGTGGTGAGCTGCTGCCAGCCAATCACTGAAGTCATCAGAATATAACCTGAGGATAAAAGATAAGAGAAATTAATAATCCAGATTCATCCAGAACCATGTCCACTGGTATGTCTCCTAAATTCTGTTATTTATATCCAAAAATATAAGACTCCTTCTTAGCAACAAGTATAGGTCTTGAAATTAGAAATGTCATACGTTTCCAATGTATATGTATTTTATGTCATACAGCATGAAATTAGAGAGAGAAAACTCCAGCCTTACTGATACCAGTAGCCTCTCCTCCTTTTGCTAAAGGAAATGTGTATGAGGTTTTGCTAATTCAATGAAAACAACAGAGCTGGTCTTGTGGTAGTAGTAGTAGCAGCAGTGCCGTTGAGTCGGTCTTGACTCCTGGCGACCACAGAGCCCTGTGGTTGTCTTTGGTAGAATACAGGAGGGTTTTATCATTGTCATCACCCGCGCAGTATGAGATGATGCCTTTCAGCGTCTTCCTATATCACTGCTGCCCAATATAGGTGTTTCCCATAGTCTGGGAAACATACCAGCAGGGATTCGAACCAGCAACCTCTGGGTTGGTAATCAAGTCATTTCCCCGCTGTGCCATTAGGTGGCTAGTAGTATATGGTCTTGTGGTGGCAAGCATGAATTGCAGCAAGCATGAATTGTCTCCTTTGTTAAGCAGGGTCCACCATGGTTTGTATTTGAATGGGAGACTACAGGTGTCAGCACTATAAGATATTCTCCTTAGGGGATGGGACGGTTCTGGGAAGAGCATCTGCATGCTTGTGTGCAGGAAGTTCCTAGTTCCCTCCTTGGCATCTCCAAGACAAGCCTGAGAGAGACTCCTGCCTGCATCCTTGGAGAAGCTGCTGCCAGTCTGTGGAGACAATACTGAGCCAGATGGACCAAGGGTCTGACTCGGTATAAGGCAGCTTCCTATGTGGCTACTCAACTCAATACTGTATTCCTAGATCTTTCTTAAAGAGAAAATAATTGATTGTGTACTAATCTACTAATTAGTACACCTTTTTATGAAATCAGAAAGATGGCTTTTCTTTAATATCTTGTGTCAAAGAACACAAGACCAATGGCCTGACCAAAGTAGCTTCGCATGGAGGTAATGTGAGAACTTCCATCAGGAGAGCATTGAGAACTCTGCTTGTATTTCTGTATTTACACATTATATCACAGTCTCATTACCGCAAGCACAAGTGGCTAGTCTAGGTAACTGCTAAACATTTTCACTCAAAATGGAAAAGACAGTAAAATGACTTATTAAGATCCAATGAAACTTCTCCATTGGCTCACCCAAAGCTGACCCCTTTCCCTACTGGAAAAAAAAAAAAAGTCTAATGTAAGAACACTGAACAATTTAGTTCGGCTTTTTAATGGCACTTAGCATTTGCGAACTAAAATGACATCACTGCCCTCTACTGGTTGCAATAATTATGCAACTGTTATCAATTGTCTCCTGTCGCCCCTTGGTGGTGGACAGCTGGAAGTGCAGATCCAAGAAATGCACACAAATGTCTTAAAGACCTTCATCAAGGTGGAACATTGATAGTAGCCTTCTACTGAGTCAGCCCATTGGTCCATCTAACTCAGTATTGTCTACAGTGACTAGCATAGGCTCTCCTGGGGAGGAGAGCTGGCCTTGTGGTAGCAAGCATGAATTGTCCCCTTTGCTAAGCAGAGTCCACCTTGGTTTGCATTTGGATGGGAGACTACATGTGAGTGTTGTAAGATCTCTTAGGGGATGTGGTCATAGCTCAGTGGAAGAGCATCGGCATACCTACATGAAGAATGTCACAGGTTCAATCCTTGGCAGCATCTCCAAGTAGGGCTGGAAGAGGCTCCTGCCTGAAACCTTGAAGAAACCACTACCAGTCAGTGTAGACAAAGCTGAGCGAGATGAACCAATAGTCTGACTCAGTATAAGGCAGCTTTCTGTGTTTCTGTGAATCTTTCCCAGCCCTACCTGTAGATACCAGGGATTGAACCTGGGAGCTTCTGCATGCGAAGCAGATGCTCTCCCACTGAGCTAGGGCCCCATCCCCTAAGGGGACTATCTTAGAGCAGACAGCGCTCACCTGTAATCACCCATCCAAATGCAAACCAGGCCAGACCTTGCTTAGCAAAGGGGACAATTCATTCACCTTCGATAAAATGCTGGGGACCAAATGTGGGCTGGCTGTGTCTGTCCTACCCAGCATCCCGTTTCCACAGGATCTCTCTTGCTGCCGCCTCCCAGATCTTTGCAAACAAAGATCAACCATCAACCACGAGTGTTTATGGCTCTCCTACCCTAGCTGGGAGTTCCTCTTACCCTGCTTAGGATCAACTGAACTGCCCCAGTGTGTGGGATTCCTGCTATGATCTGCCATTTGCTAGGCTCGGTTTACAACAAGCATACAATCCCCATACAATCGTATATTTTACTTATTTATAATTATTTATTTAATATATTTGTACAACAAGCATAAAACAAATTAAAACTTTAAAACAGTTTAAAGCCACAATTCTGGTTAAAAAGCTTGGGTGATTTCTCTAGCACCAATGAGGTCATTCACACATTCAAAAACTGTGTTCTACTCAGGTTTAGGAGCTGTGTGTGCTCCCAATTTTCGGTAGTGTGGAAGTAAGGTAGGAGGAAAAGCTATGTACGATAACTTCTACCCAGGTTTTCCTCCTACTTTGCTTCCACACAACCAAAAACTGGCGCTCACACTGTTCCCAAACCTGCATAGAACACAGTTTTCGATTGTGTGAATGACCTCAATGTGTCTCAAGAGTCTTTCCAAAAAGCGGCCAGCTATATTGTCTGCTTGCTATACCCTAGCACAGAAGTTGGCAAACTTGGCCCTCCAGCTGATGTTGAACTACTACAGCTCCCATCACCCCCAGCCATAATTTAGTTCAGCAACAGCTGGAGGGTCACATTTGCTCACCCCTGCCCTAGGAGGAGAGTGCCACGGACTCTGTGATGTCATGCTCACCGGAGGTTCTATAAGGTGAGAATGAGGATGTCACAGAACAGGAAGGAGCTCCATCTTCATAGGTTGCAGAATGCTCACTGGTGCCATGGACGCGACTCGTAACACCACCATGGTGAGATCATGGGGCTTGGTGGGCTGGGCCCTCTTCTTCCTGGGATGAGCAGCAGGCACTTGGCTGCCTCCTCTCCCTTTCTTCCACCTTAATACAGATGTGCCACAGCACCTAGAGTAAGGTAATCATGACTAAAACCTCATCCAGACATTATAAAATTGCCCCATTGTAGCCGTGACTGTGGGGTGAAGGAAGAGGAAGTACCGCCCCTACTGTGTCAATCAGGCTTACAGCAGGGCATGTCTGAAGAGGGAAGAGCCGAAAGTGTGATGGCAGGTGCTTCATGGAAGAGATGGCGGGCACTGGATGCAACCATCACACTTTTGGCTCTTCCCTCTACGCCCTACTGCAAGCATGAATGGCAGGTGTGCTGCTCATTGACATGATGGGGTGGGACCAGGGGCGTAGCAAGGTTGGAGTGGGCCCAGAGATAAGATTTTAAAATGCCCCCGCCCCTCACTGAAGCTCAGCTCATGAAGTAAAGAAATCTTAAATGAGGCTGAACAGTGGTAACAAAAAGCATAGTAAAATTCATACACACACACACGGCACATAGGATATATATATATATATATATATATATATACACACACACACATACACACACACACGTCATCCTAAATTATTTTTTAAAAGGTTTTGTAAATTGTGGATGATGCAAGTCGTTGAATGGTACTAGAGAAAGACATGCTGTTCTGGTAGCTCCAGGTCTTAACACTCACATCAGTCTTGGAGGATCAATACAACTGAAGGAAGCCCGGGCGGGTGCGTGGCTGGGGGAGTCAGTCATGTGACTTGCCTTGGGGGGGCCCCCAAGACAACTGTCTCCCCTTGCCCTATTGTAGTTACGCCCCTGGGTGGGACTTCCTGTCCCTTTGCCCTGCTGTACACGGCTACAGTGGGGTGATTCATAACGTCTGAATGAGGCTTAAGTCCCATTCAGTGTTCCCTCTAAGGCAGGGGCACGCAACTCAAATGCCCCAGTGGGCCAGAACCAACCACGACTTGGCATGCAGGGACCGAGGTCAATTTTCAGTGCATTATGACATTAAAATTATTAAAAACATTAATGGATGCAACTATTCGTTACTTATGGCTCTTTCCCCCTGTCAGGGGACACACAATTTTGATCAAGGAGAGTGCCCATAAAATAGGCCCTATCCCTGCTCAGTCAGTGGGGCACCTGGAGTGCCTGCCAGCCCCAAACAAATGCCAAGTCCTCTCCTCCTCCTCCTCCTCCTCCTCCTCCTCCTCCTCCTCCTCCTCCTCAATCACAGTTGCTTTTAAGCTCCAATCCTAGGCATGCAGTCATAGAGCTCTTCATGGATCCTGCTGGTTCCTACTGCAGGATACGCCTTCCTTGGGGCCAGCAAAAAAGTTCCTGCAGGCCAGATCTGCCCCCAGGCCTTATGTTGTGCAGGCCTGCTCTAAGGCGTCCACTCACACCTTTTTGAATTTCTGTTCAGTTCATTTTAGATCCCACTCAGGTTGAATCAGGAAGGCCCCCTTCTGAATGCATGTGCGCACACACTGGCTTGATACTGCCACCCAGAACAAAACTCATTCTGCACACAGCTGAAAAAAATGAGAGGGACCACTGGTCCCATTGAAATGAAGGGGAGTGAAGTTTGTCCTGAGTAACTCGGCTTATTGATTTCATTGGTGATTAATCATAACCAAATTGTCTGGATGTTGCTCACTGCATCTCTGTGGGTGTCCCATCAATTTTGTAATGCCTGGACTGAGATGAACCAAATCGGGTACAGTTGTAGGGACACAGAGGGACACCTCAGTGGTGTAGTTTGTGATGATGTTATCCACCTCGATTCAAGGTGGTGGAGCGCATAAACTTTTGAGGTGCAAGTGGGCTAATTTGTGAACCGCCTAACCAATTTGAACCAAATTTGCTGCAGCTGTAGGGATAGTGAAAGCAAAGTCGGCAGATTAGTTCTTACTAGAACAACTTATTGTTAGAAGTGAGAATTCTAAAGCTTTGCTCTTAGCACTGCAGTAACTCTTTTGGCCACTAGAGACGTGATAAGATGTTAATAGTCTGTCTTGGTCAATTAGAGTCAGTTAGAATTGTTCAGTAGTGGTTGAAGCCTCAGTTGTTCTGTGTCTCTCTCAGTATGCGATGCTTTCGTTTCTTAATACATTTTTGTTTTTTGAACTCAACCTATTGTCTTCAGATAGTCTCTTGGCCTAAACCTCTTTACCACCAGAGCATACTTGGCTGTATGAGGGTTTTAATGTTTCTCCTCAACGTCATATGGATCTCTAGTTTTGTCTCCTGTCCTAATTTGTGCTGAAGCTGGAACATATCTCCATCTGGAAGAGCCTCAAGTCATCTTTGGTGGAAGAAGAGGAGTGTTGTATTTGTGAGACTTGAAACTGGAGGGATTATGCATTTGGGGACCCCCATTAGGGCAGGGGATTAAGGCATTAGGTGTGCACTTCACATATTCTGGTGTGAGTGAGCTCTTGCTCAAACTATGCCCTGGAAAGAGGCCCCATTTGGGACAGTGATCAACAGCAGCTCTGTACAGAGCAGACCTGCAGATGGCAACTGTTGGGATGTGTTTCCCGTACATTATTTCTGACAACTTTTAAAAAGTCCTTAAAAAGACTTATTTTTTCACCCAAGCTATTACACTTGATTGTGATTTTAAATTGTTTTAAAGTTTTTATTTTTGTCTGAATTTGTTTTATGTTGTAAACTGGTCTACAAATTAGATAATGAATGAATGAACACATTTACCCTGCATCCTAAAATTTACCCTGGGCATTTTCCTGGTTCCCAGCTGCCAGAGCCACTACAAGGGAAGCGCCAGACACTTACTGACCAAGAACAGCCTGAAGTCAACTTCAAAGACATCACTTGCATCCAGGTAGGCTCTTCCTTTCATGACCAGCCTGTGCACTAGGTGGAGCCAGGTGGTTGCCTGGAGCACCAATTTTTGGCGGACATGGGGCGGTTGTAGGCACCATTGCCTCAGCCACAAATAGCCACCCTCTGCATGGTGGCAGGGGCAGTGGCAGTGCAGTGGCAGTGCAGTGGAAGTGCAGAGGCAGTGGCGGCAGGGACACAGGGGGTGGTGAGGTAGCCAGTGCTGCTGCCCAACTGAGCATGGAGTTTGCCCCTGTCGTGCATTCCACCCCTGCTGCTCACCTGGCCAGTGTGCATGCACAGTGGCCAGGTGTGTGGCAGGGGTGGGGTGTGCAGCAGGCTCAAACTCCAGGCAGAGCTTGGTAGCAGCACAGGCAACAGATGCAGCCTGATAGATTTCAGAAGGTATAATCTCCTTCCTCACCTACTCCCCCTGTCCCAGCCAGTGCCAGTCACCAAATATAATTTTGGCACTCCCCCTTCCACTTATGGGAGGAGAGCTGGTCTTGTGGTAGCAAGCATGAAATGTCCCCTTTGTTAAGCAGGATCTGTCCTGGTGTGCATTTGAATGGGAGACTATAGGTGTCAGCACCATAAGATATTCCCTGTAGGCAATGGGGCCGCTCTGAGTAGAGCATGCTACCTGCGTGCTTGCATGCAGATGGTTCCAGGTTCCCTCTCTGGCAGCATCTCCAAGATAGGGCAGAGAGAGACTCCTGCCTGCAACCTTGGAGAAGCTGCTGCCTGTCTGGGTAGACAATACTGAGCTAGATGGAGCAATGGTCTGACTCAGTATATGGCAGCTTGCTATGTTTTCCTAAAATTACATTCTTTATGTTACAGAATGTAATTTTAACTGAATCGGGGGACACACCAACGTTATACTTCGCCTAGAGTGCAAAAAATCCTAGGGGTGACCCCACTTCCTTTCCGGGATTCAGCTTCCTGTTGCCATTTTGCTGTGGCTTAGTCTACAGCCCCAAACGTCCCCTGGCAGGCCAGGAGTAGCCAAGACTGGTTAAGGCGTCTTCTTGCCTTTTCCTTGGCCTGACCTCCATAGCTGAAATTACGCACAGATGCATTTGCTGCTAGAGTTCTCATCCCTGCCCCGGAAATAAAAAATGCCAGTGCTTGGCCTGGGCTCGGAGTGATGCCTACTTGGTCAATGCACACAAAATAGTGTTCATCCCAGGTATACAGCTTTGGCAAGTGCTTACACTTTCCCTGCTACCTTGCAGTGCCATCCACACATACCAGGCCATCCCAACTCAACAACATGCAATCCAGGGCGCTTTCCATATTACATGCTACAACAGTGGTAGTTTACGTCAGTTGGCGGGATCATATTGAAACTGTAAATAAAGGATGTTGTGCAAAGCTACCAGCAGGGGCAGCAGTCTTTTCTAGCTTTCGCAAACCTCCTACAATGGGAAAATACAGCTTTTTTTTTGCAACGTTGTAGCAAAAGATAAAACTCGAAAAAAGGCAAGAGAAATGTGAACGAGACTTTGCTGACAGTGCAAGGACGCGATGTCGAAACACAGGCAGTACGGAAGCATTCTTAATGGACATGTAGGGACACACTGGTAGTGTGTGATCTGGAAAACACCCAGGCGAAAACTCTCTCTCCCAAGCAAAAACACAACATGTGTAACTCAAGCAAGCAAACAAGTCAACGAAAGTTTACTTTAAACAAGCAAACTCAAGGAACGCTTGACTCAGCCAGCCACAGTCTACTTGTCAAGCCACACGGATAACACACATCTTTGTAGCCGGGGGTGACTCTAGAACAGGCCTGCTCAACTTTGGCCCCTGAGCTGTTTTTGGACTACAGCTCCCATAAACCCTAGCCAGAGTGGCCAATAGCCAGGGATTGTGGGAGCTGTAGGCCAATATCTGCAGGAGGGTCAAAGTGAGCAGCCCTGTTCTAGAACAACTAATTCCGGGAGAGCAATGGGGTGGCAGAGAACATTATTGGGGAGTGAGATGGATTTAGCTATAAGTGAAAGACTTATAGAAGCAAAGTAATTGATGTTGTTAGTTTATTTACCTTATTCATGAACCTAGCTTGACAGTTTCATCTGTCAGGCTCCCTTGGGGTAGGAGAGCTTTTCCTCCTAATTCAGCAACTGGGTACAGCTACAGGGTAGGACAGAGCCCTCCTATCTGAGGGAGCCTCACACATGAGCACCTTCCTCCCATCACCAAACAGCAGCACACACAACTCCCAAACTTAGGTAGAACGTCTGCCCTGCCCTAATTAGGGTCATGTAAACAAGCCTAAGGTCTTTTCGGATTTGGCCAAACCTTTCACCTGCTTTCCAGGCTAGTTTTCTCTTCTTGTCCAAAGCCTTGTGGCAGGAAAGACTGGGGTGGGGATAGAGGTCAGTGTCAGGGCAGCTGGAATCTGCAGAGGAGATGACCCTGTAGCACCTCCCTGCACACATGGTCTCACCCAGTGAGTTTCCTCCCTACCTGGCTGTTCTGACTGCTTGTTCTGGGGTAGAGGAGTGAGTGAAAGAGGGTTCTTTAATCAACAGAGCCCTTTAAAAATAATTAATTCAAGCTATAGAACCATGATGTGCTATGACCATATTGTCCGATTTGCTGTAAAGTTCCAGTCTGATGGATGAGGGAGTGAAAGGGGGTGGTGGGAAATATTTGGTGGGGAATGCCCACTACCCCTTGGATTCATCCCTGTCTGTAGCCTATTCAAAAGGAATGAAGCATTTAGAAGACATTCTAGGAAATATTTACCCCCAATATACCTATGAAGAACATGGAGGAGAGCTGGTCTTGTGATACCAAGCATGAATTGTCCCCTTTGCTAAGCAGGGCCCACCTTGGTTTGTATTTGGATGGGAGACTTCAGGTGTGAGCACAATAAGATATTCTCCTTAGGGAATGGGGATGCTCTGGGAAGAGCACCGGCATGCTTGTGTGCAGGAAGTTCCATGTTCCCTCCCTGGCATTTCCAAGACAAGGCTGAGAGAGACTCCAGCCTGTAACCTTGGAGAAGCTGCTGCCAGTCTGTGTAGACAATACTGAGCTAGATGGACCAACGGTCTGACTCTGTATATAGCAGCTTCCTATGTTGCTATGAGGCTCAGACTAGCCTTGAGGACAGTCAGGGACGTTGTACCAGAGAATTCAAGTACATGCAGAGCATGTAGCCAAACCCCAGATTACAGATCAAACCCACACACAGGCATGACGTGCTCAAGGAATTAGGCACCTAGAAAACATGTACCCATTTTGCAGATGGGGAATACATGAGATGGAAGGGATGACCTGCCCAAGCAAGCCAATGAATCTCTGGCAATGCGTTCAAGCACAACCAGCCCACAAAACCAGCCAGGGGCAGACATGTCTGGACACGGTGATGGAGACAGGAGGACACAGAAGGAAGGGTTGACTTTACAGTGACAGCCCCACAGTTCTGCTCTCTCTCCCTCTCTCCCCATAGGATGACTGGGATGTGGAAGTGTTTGTTTCAAAGACCTGGATGGGCCGGTTCCTCCATCACCCAGCTTTCAGGTTGCTGCTGGCTGTTGCCGTTGTATTCAATGCCATCACCATTGGCTTGCAGACGGATCCAACGATACAAGAGGTTGGTTTACCGTGGCTGATTAGAGGCAGTGCTATAGGAGCATTCAAGGTTAAATGGATATAGCAGAGCTTTCACTCAGCATTCCATTGATTGATTGACTGATTGATCGATCAATCGATTGCATTTTCGTGCTGCCAAAAATAGGCATCTTATGGCGGTGTACACAAAAGTAAAAATACTAAAACCACAGTTAAACCCAAGCCATTGAAACAGGTGAAATAGAGTTTAAAACCTCAATAACAGGAATACCAAAGGCTAACCAATGATTTGATGAAATCTGCATTTCTTGGGAGCTCTTCCAAAGGCTGCTAGAGATGTTGAAGCTCTCACAGCAAGGAGCTCATTCCAGAGCCTGGGAGTGGCTATAGAAAAGGCCCACAGCTGGTGGCAACCACAGGCAGACCTCTCCAGAAGATCTTAGTAAGCGGTGGGGATCCTGACAGGGGTGTAGCAGCCATTGAGTGAACGTGTTCAAAGAACCTAGGCCACCCTGCCCTAGGGGCCATGCCTGGTGCTCTGGCCACACCTCTACACCTGCCATCAGAAGTCTCTGTGCAGCTCAGTTTTTGTGAAGTTTCCACTAGTCCTGGGCTTCCAGCCTGGCTGGTAAGCCTCTCCCTGCCTTTGCAAGCAGGAAGAGGCCACCCTGGCCACTCTGCAAACGCGGCACTGGCTGGATTTTCCTTCCAAATGGAGCTCACAGCCCCATTTGCCAATGTGGCCACACCCCCTGCATCTGATATCAGGTGCAGGGGCATGGCTGGGGCAGCGGGGCCCACCGGCAGCAGGCTGGCCGCCAGCGTCCTTGCGATGCCACTGGATCCCGAAGCAGAAGGCACTCTCTTAAATCCACTGAGCCTAAGCTGTTTAAGGCAGCAGCTCCCAACCTGTGGTCTTAGGACCACTAGTGGTCTGCAAGGGTACTGCAAGAGGTCTGTGCAGCGGGGGAAGAGAATGTAATAATGATCCACATCAGCCTTCTCATTAGGTAAGTGCTATCTTTTCCCCACTGGTAGGTCTTTTGCAGGTAAATGCACTGTGGTGAGTGCAATATGTGTGTGCGTAAGCATAATATATTATTAGAAATATCTGCCTGTTAAATACCCCTTGATACAGAAGCTTGACTCTCATCAGCCATAGGCTATGTTCAAAATGTTTAAAACAGCTTGCTTATGTGGTGGTCCACAAAAGCTGTTGATGATGGTGTAGTGGTCCATGTCAGAGAATAGGTTGGGAACCACGGGTTTAAGGCTTTATAGGTATCACCAGCACTTCCTGTTTTGCCCAGAAAACACACACACACACACATTTATATATTTATATTTATATACATTAAATTTATTTATTTTTTCCTCTCTTTCTGTCCGCCCCTTGGGTCAGTATTCTTCATTGGAAGGCCCTGGGGCCAGTGGCAGCCCCCCACTGACCCTTTGTGTGGTCCTCTGACTCGTTGTTTACTGGACCTGTGCGAAGTTTCAAACAAAACAAATATACTCTGTGTAGTCCCACTGGTGCCATGTGGAGATGACCATTCCTATTGTGCAGTGTTGCGCCCTGCCCATCATGGGGATGCAAGAGTGTAGCCATCATTGGACAAGGGGGTACAGACATCTCTGGGCCACCAGGATCAGAGAGGGCCGCCATGGTGCCCTCCCCCACTCCCAGCCAGCAAACGAAGCACTTGCTGATGGAGAGCGCGAGACACTTCCTCTCTGTTCCAGTGCTGGCTAGCTAGGGGCTTCTTTTCCTGTTTTGGTACCAGAGAGGCAGAGAAAGAAACCCCCAGCCAGTCTGCTTGAACGAAGCACCTTCTACCACTACAACGAATATTAATATGCTGCTTTTCAACAAAAGTTCCCAAAGCAGTTTACATAGTTATAAATAAATAAAAAGGCTGCCTGTTCCCAAAGGGTTCACAGTCTAAAAAAGAAACGTAAGACAGAAACCAGCAACAGCCACTGGAGGGATGCTTTGCTGCATGTGAACAGCCTGAGTGTAGCGAAGCTGCGTTCAATTGGCATTTTGAAAAGTTCCTGGTGCATAGCACTGGTGAGAGGAGTGTCATCCTCATAGGACAAAGCTATGGGGAAATGTGTGGGAAGAACTAAAGTCCATGTGCACCTTCTAAGATGGTGTAGGGGCTTGACAGGGCTCTGTTTCTCTTAGCAGACACACCCTGCCCCAGTCCAGCACGAGCAGAGGCCAGCAGAATGGGAAATGGCTCTCACTGAAAGGTTTTTCTTGCCAAAGCGGCCTCCGCTTGAAAAATAGTGAAAATCACTGGCATAGCACATAGGGATAGGTAATGCTTTAAGGAAGGGGTTTCCTAGATGCACCTGGCTGACCACTGTGTGAGGCAGGATGCTGGACTAGATGGGCCTTTGGCCTGATCCAGCGGGGCTTTTCTTATGTGCCTATGAAGGACTAACAATATGGAACACCAAATGTCCGACAGAAGCTGTACAGGGAAAGTAGCTTCAGGAGGGAGAGAGAAGCATGGGGTGGAGGGCAATTCATAGGTGTGGGGAAGTTAAACTCTCTTTTCCTGCACTACATCTGTGGCGCTGGCTGTACAACCATCCTAGTTCGTTCATTCATTTATTCTACAGTTTTAAAAATGTTTTGTATTATGTGATGTTTTTTAATGTTGTTGTTATCATCATCATCATCATCATCATCATCATCATCATCATTTTACTTATATACCAGCTGACTCCAAAGGCTCTAGGCAGTTCACAAAAACAAAAGAAAACAATAAAACAAAACAAAACAAAATAAAACAGTTCACAAAAACAAAATAAAACAAACTGTTGAAACAATTTAAAACATTCCAAGATTACTAAAAGCCTGGCTAAAAAATGTGTCTTAAGGACTTTTTTAAAAGGCTGATAAAGATGTTAAACCACAAACATCTATACGGAGCGCATTCCATAGCCCAGGAGTATCTACAGAGAAGGCCCATTCCTGAGTCACTGCCAGATGAGCTGGTGGCATCCAGAAACAGATCTCTTCCGATGACTTTAATGTGCAGTGGGGATCATGCAGAAGAAGGCACTTACCCAGGTAACAATGTTGGGTTGTGAACCACCCAGAGACCAATTTGTTATGGGGCAGCTAACAAATAACATTTATTTGCTTGTTTGTTTATTTCTTTAATATGTTGCCCATCGCAGAACAGCTCAGGGTAGTTCACATAAAATATAAAATAAAAGCAGCTACAATATTAATATAAAACTCATTCTTAAAACCGTTTAAAACCAATTAAATATTATTAAAAGCCAGACTGAAAAGACGAGTCTGTTGGGTCTTTGTTACTAGAGTAAAGATCATGAATCTGTTACAAACAGGATGTATGCAAACCCCTTTTGAGAGATGGTCCAATTTTGTTATTTTCTCCGATTCTTTATTGTAGGCCAATTTTACATGGTTCGCTGTTGTCGATACGATTGTCCTGAGTTTCCTTCTCTGCGAGGTATTGCTCAACTGGTACCATGGATTCGGGTTGTACTGGAAGGTGAGAACTGAGCACATGATACTTAGACATGTGGTTAGGGTGGATGCTTTTTTAAACTGTCACAGATTGCCTCTGATAGGTGATAATTGACACCAGTAGTATTAATGACCATTTTCCTTTGCTGGCCGGGCTCTGTCATAGGCTAATGATGTCACCATGCCAGTGTGATCCAGTGCTGTGATGTTATTAGGCCATGTTGCAGCCAGCCAAGAGAGGCAAATCAGCGGCACTGGCACAAGTGGGCAATCAGATGGCCAGTGGTCCAGATGGCCAGTGGGAGCCATGACAAGACCAGAGGAGAGCTGGTCTTGTGGTAGCAAGCATAACTTTTCTCCTTAGCTTAGCAGGGTCTGCCCTGGCTGCATTTGAATGGGAGACCACATATAAGCACTGTAAGATATTCCCCTCAGGATGGAGCCGCTCTTGGAAGAGCAGAAGGTTCCAAGTTCCCACCCTGGCAGCATCTCCAAGATAGGGCTGAGAGAGATTCCTGCCAGCAACCTTGGAGAAGCTGCTGCCAGTCTGTGTAGACAATACTGAGTTGGATGGAAGAATGGTCTGACTCAGTATATGGCAGCTTCTTATGTTCCTCTGACAGCTCGTAGATCCCAATACTGAGCTAATGGACCCAAGATCTTGACTTGGTATAAGGTAGCTCCCTATAGCCTTATGTACCTCACAGGTGTGCTATGAGGATAAATTGAATGTAACTCATCCATACAAGCTACCCTGAGCAGCATGGAGAAAGGGTGGGAAGTAAATACTAGATTTCTTCGTTAACATTTCCTTTGAGATCTCTTTGAGTACTTGGACCAGCCATGGCTCCAGATTCCTCACAATCATTTTTTTCATGCAGGATGGCTGGAACTTCTTCAACTTTTTAATTGTGTTGCTTCTGTACATGGCCACATACATTCAAGTGTTGACTAACAGGACCTTTGTCAACATGCTCAGGTAGGAGTGGACGGTGGCAACCTCACATCTTGGCTCTTGCATTCAAGGGTGTTTTATTTTTTGTTTTGGCCAGAGTTTAACCCTAGCCCCGTCTGAAAAAGAAGTAACTGGTGTAGATCAGTGTTCCCTCTAACAGGGATTCCCAGATATTGTTGACTACAACTCCCATAATCCCCCAGCAAAAGCCATTGCAGCTGGGGATTCTGGGAGTTACAGTCAACAACATCTGGAAATTCCTGTTAGAGGGAACACTGGTGTAGATAATACTAGATCAGGGCTGCTCAATTTCAGGCCTACAACTCCCATAATTCCTGGCTATCGGCCAATGTGGCTGGGGATTATGGGAGTTGTAGTCCAAAAACAGTTGAGCAGGCTTGCCTTAGGTAATGGGGCCGCTGTGGGATGAGCATATTAATGCTTGTATGCAAAAGGTTCCAAGTTCCCTCCCTGGCATCTCCAGATAGGACTGAGAGAGACTCCTGCCTTCAACCTTGGAGAAGCAGCTGCCAGTCTGTGTAGACAATACTAAGCTAGATGGACCAATGGTCTGACTCAGTATAAAGCAGCTTCCTTTGTATGTTCCAGGGATGATGGGACATCTCGCACCATTCCACCCTTTCATGGAAACAGAGCCCTCTTGAGCCCCTGGAAACAGGGCCAGACCTAGGGTTTTTGGTGCCCTAGGCCTTTTTGATTTTGGCACTCTCTCCAGAGTCCTGGTTTCCACTTGCAGCCAATTGTAACCCAGTTTTAACTGTGCAGGCTGCTCATCTGTGAAGTCGAACGAACAGCCTGCACGGATGACCAGCAAATGGTTAGCCCAGACTGCCTTGAGGATCCAGTGAGAGAAAGCTCCCGGTCTGTTATAGAGGCAAAACCCGAACACTTCCGAAATGAAAAGATCCTGCTATTAATCTGGCAATCCAGTCCAAAGCCATTTCTTTTGGGAAATGAATGTTCAGGCATACAACAATCGCTTGTGTAGGAGACACATGGACAATTTTTATTAGCCCACCTCCCCAAAATACTTCTGTTGTTCATTTGGGACACATCAATTGACTTAAAGGGGCGGGGGAGAAAGAGTACATATTCCCTTCCAATTTAAAAAAGTTCCCCTCCATAGAAGCCTCATGGTAATTGTTATCCATCACAGGAAAGTGGCTATTCAAACCTTCTCGGTTCCTTTCTCTTCCCTGCTTTATTGCCCTCTCTGCCTAACCACTCTGGACTATTTCAATCGATCCTAGTTCACACTATACTCCTGGCCCATTCTCATTCTACCCATGCTCGGGAGTAGTGTGCCTTCTCGTTTTCTGCACATGTGCAAGGGAAAAACAAGATGGGAGGCACCAGCAGTGATTGACAGCGAGCCTCCAACTGGGGAGGAGGGATTTTTGTCCACCTTATTGAAGACTTGGATGCAGCTGCTGGGAAGAATGGCTATGCTTTCTTTTAACCTCAGAAAGAAATGTATGTGCAGAGGCGCTCTTTGGGGCCGAAGTCCAGGGCCTCCACACCCCCCGGGGGCCCCCAAATCCTCTTTAGTCTGTCCTGGTTGGTGTGGTTTATGCCCTCAAGAACCTATGTGTTAAAAAACGATGCTTAACTTGCAGTGGGGGCCGGCCGGGGTGTGTGTGTGTGCTCCAAAGGCCTTTCGGTCCAGTCTCCAAAATTACATAGGTGCTCCTCTGTGTATGTGCAGCATAGGTTTCAGTGACTGAGAAGGCCCTTTCCTGCATGCTTGACAAACAAGCCTCTATAATTATAATTATAATATATTATAATTAATTTGTGTGTGTGTGTGTATGTGTGTGTGTGTGTGTGTGTATGAATGAGAGACCTATGGTCACAACAATAAACGTATTGTTGTGGAGAGGAGAGCTGATCTTGTGGTAGCAAGCATAGCCTGTCCCCTTAGTTAAGCAGGGTCTGCCCTGGTTGCATATGAATGGGAGACTTGATGTGCGAGCACTGCAAGATATTCCCCTCAGGGGATGGAGCTGCTCTGGGAAGAGCAGGAGGTTTCAAGTCCCCTGCCTGGCTTCTCCAAGAGAGGGCTGAGAGAGATTCCTGCCTGCAACCTTGGAGAAGCCGCTGCCAGCCTGTGAAGACAATACTGAGCTAGATAGACCAATGGTCTGACTCAGTATATGGCAGCTTCCTGTGTTCCTATGTACTTACTTACAGCTCCAGAACAGGGGTAGGATGTGTCTCCTATTCAATTTATTGTTGTGTAAAAACAGCAGTTCCCTGCCCCCAAAGGGCTACAAACCTAAAAGGAAAACTAGACACCAGCAACAGCCCCTGGAGAGATGCTTTTTTTCCTGTTCCTTGCAGAGTCATGAGGCTGCTGCAGGTGTGCACCTTGTTTAGCAGCCTGACCAGGATGATCCAGGTGATCCTGCAGTCCATCCCTGACATGGCTACCATCATGATCCTGCTCTTCTCCGGCATGTTGGTGAGATAACCTCCTCCGACCCCCTGAGTCAGTATGCGGTGCTTGAAATGAACCCGAGGTCCTTTGGTCTTCAGTATTCCCTCCTACATTTACACACACACACACACACACACACACACACACACACACACACACCCCAATTCAGGGCTGCACAACTTCGGCCCTCCTGAAGATGCTGGACTACAATGCCCACAGCTCCTGACTATGGGCCACTGCGGCTGTGAATGATGGGAGTTGTAGTCCAAAACAGCTAGAGGACCAAGCTTGTGCAGCTCTGTCCTTGTTGCTTGGTTACATAAGGGCATGTGACGTGCCAGCATAGGGGTGGCGGCTGGGTGTTTCACCCTTTAGCTTTTTGGCCTCAGAGTTCTGGGTTCGGTAGGCGATAATTACATGGTGCTCTTGGTGCGTCTGTTAACCTCACAGACGGACTGCCTGCTAAACGCCTCCTTGGTCTTTGAGGACTCCCTGGGCTCCTTTGGCCAGCAGCCCTCATCCTCCTGTCCCCTCATCAGGGGCTGGGCCTGTCTTATATAGCCCCTGACAGGTGGGACACGTCCCATGAGACTGCCACTTGGATCCGACATCTCTCAAGAATTGCCCTGGTTCTCGTGATGCTACACGCTCCACCCCTGGCTGATTGGATGATGAAGGTGAAAAGGGAAAGCAGATGCTGGCACTTGTTGCACCCGGGTAGGTGTGTAGGCTGTGACGATAGGAGATAGGAGAAGAGAGGAGGAGACAGGCTTACCAAAATCCTAACTCCACTTACCTACCGTATTTACCCAAATAGAAGATTTAAGATGAACACCCTAAAAAATAGAGATTAAATGCAGGTTATACCGCTATTTGCCCAAAACAAACAGGACTCTGAATTTAAGACAACAACCCAGTTCCTAGCATCAAATAACTTGGGGAAAAAACCTAGTCTTGGATTCAGATCAATACGGTATCCTTGTTTTATATTTTGCCAGATTTTCTCTGTCTTTGGTGTGACCCTCTTTGGAAATATGATCCCAGACCATTTTGGCAACCTGGGGACTGCATTGTACTCTCTTTTCATCTGCATAACCCAGGATGGGTGGCTCAACATATATGAGGACTTCTTGTGAGTAAACTACTCCCATATCTAGGCAAATGAAGCAAAGGTCACCAATGCTTTGTTCCAAATACACTGTGGAAGCGTTCATTCTTCTCTGTCAGTTCAATAAATGGAGAACCAGTGGCTTCACATGGTCCAAAGGAGCCCATGTTCAATCATATATGTATTTCTGTTTATTTATTATATTTGTACACTGCCCCAAACTTACCTCTCTGGGCAGTTTACAACAACAGAAAACAAATTAAATTAAAACAAAAATTAAAAATTGGACATTAAAACAATTTAAAGCCATAATTCTAGTTTAAAAGGTTAAGAGAAGATGCATCTTTGAACACTCTCCGCTATGGGAGGAGAGCTGGTCTTGTGGTTGCAAGCATGAATTGTCCCCTTTGCTAAGCAGGGTCTCCGTCCTGCTTTGCATTTGAATGGGAGACTACATGTGTCAGCACTGTAAGGTATTCCCCTCATGGAATGGGGCCACTCTGGGAAGAGCAAAAGGTTCCAAGTTCCCTCCCTGGCTTCTCCAAGATAGGGCTAAGAGAGACTCCTGACTGCAACCTTGGAGAAGCTGCTGCCAGTCTGTGTAGACAATACTGAGCTAGATGGATTCATGGTCAGACTCGGTAGAAGGCAGCTTCCTATGTTCCTATGATTTGTTTTTAAAGCTGTCAGAGATGCGGAGGCTCTTATTTCATCAGGGAGCACATTCCAAGGTCTAGGAGTGGCAATGGAGAATTCCTGTCCCTGTGTAGTCATAGGATGAGCTAGTGGCAACTGCAGACGGACCTCTCCGGATGATCTCAACGGGCAGTGGGGTTCATAGTGAAGAAGACATTCTCTGATTGAACATAGGGCCTCTTCCCACCATTTTTAGTGGACTTTCCCCCTCTTGCTGCCTCCAGGGGGAACGGAAGACACTGCAGTGGGTAGGCACGACTGCTCAAGGGCTTCTTTCACTTAAGCTGACTTCGATGGTTTTGTGGTTGCTTGTTTGCCTTGCTGCTGCTTAGTCGCCTCACCTCACTGCTCACTGGCCTGCCTCTGCCGCAGCTCACTGAATACGAAAAGTCTAGGTTCTGAGCCTCTGAGAGTCCTGCTTGGCCCTTGTCTCCCCGCCAAACCACTGATGATCACCTGGGCTGCGCATGGACTGTGCTGGTGACAAAATGAGCTGTGGGTGCACAGCACTTTGGAGTCCACTTTTTGAGCATAAAGATTAAGCTGAAATCTCACTAGCATCAGAGAACTGTGGCAAAAAACAGAATCACTGAATTTAAAAAAAAAATCAAACAATTCACAAATCAACTTGAAATTTAATACATAGAGTTCTGCCACCCTCCACTACCTGTGTGCCAAATTTCAGAGTTCTCTGCCCAGCCACGAGCACGCTCTGATTTTTTGCTTTTACCCATAGACAGCTATGTTTTTTGGTTTGAAAAGGTGCTTTTGCACAACTGTGCTACTTCAAAGGAATTTTTGTTTTTGTTTTCCTTTTGCAATAATGGAGGTACACAAGACCTCCTTGCCAAACAAAAGGGGAGGGGAGAGAGAAAGCAAACTCAGAAAACAGTTATCATGGCTGCGATGGGGGTGGTGGTGGCTAGCACCGAGGAAAGTGGTGGAGGATGCCATTTTGTATTTCTGCCACCATTTTATCTTCTGATTTTCTTATAATTTTATTAATATTTCTGAATTATATCCAATCCAATATAGGTTTCTGAGTACAGTACAGAGTGTGAAAGCAGCTAGGGATTTTGGATTTGCCTGTGCGATGTGCCTGCCCATTGTTCAAGTGTAACACTGGCAGTGAGCAGGGAAATTTTGTTTTAAAGTTATATTAATCAGAAGGTGACTGCAGGGCATCAGAAACAAATTTTGCCTGGCTAGGAATTGAGAGAGGTGGTGGGCGGAGGCAATGCTCCCCAAAGTCACTCCCAGGCAGGTAGCCACACCTCCACCTCTCACTTTATCCATGGGGTCTCTCTATACTTCACAGCAGAAATGCCAGAGTATCCCGCACTGCCGTTTCCATCACTCTCCCAAGCAGTTTTATTCAATTACTACAGACTGCATTTGTTTGAGGCTTCTAGCTTTTAGATACACTCAAAAATATTTAGTAGGTTAAAAAAATAGGTTGTCTTAGGCACACTTACATGTTTCTAGAGTCTTTTGCAATGCTTAGGTAGGGGTGGGCATAGGATAGTGTTTCTAATTCTAATTATGTTGCAGGTAAACAATACTAGAACAGTATCAGGGTTATACAAAACACACACCAAAGAATTATAAGGTTCTAATGCGTAATCTAACCAACTGTTCCCTATGCTGAATTCCCTTTTCCTTGAACTCACCCAATTCCTGAGGAGAATCAAGCTTCCTGCAATCCTTTCTTTTAAGGATCTACAGAGTTATTCCATGAGAGATACTCCCATGCTGGCTTCGGCCATGAGGGAGCAAACTGCATTGCCCCTCACTAAGCCTTTCCACACATACTTCTCTCCAACAAAGACTGCTCTTCTTGTTCCCAGAATTCCCAGCAACCACTCTGTAGGTCCCACCCACCTGGTGTACTGATTGGCTGCCCTGGAGTTCACCAGCATGTCAGTCACAACAAGGGTTCACTCCCTGTTATCTCTTTAGGGGGAGTGGGGGCTGATCACTACATACCACAAGAGACATTTTGCCGTTGAGCCTGGAGGTGGCCCTTAGCCTCCAGCCAAGTAGCTATTGATGGACCTATCCTCCATGATTTTGTCTAAGCCCCTTTTAAATCCCTCCCTCGTATAAACTCCCCACTACCCCACATGTAGTGAAGCAGGAGTAGCTCGCCCTTTGGAAAAGAAGGAGCAGAGTGAGGCTACACCCTCCCCTGTGGCTACAAGGCCCTGAACGGCATGTGAAACCAGGCGCACTGCTTCTGGAAGATTGCCAAACCCTACCTTTGTGACTAGGTTCCTTCTTTCCCTGGCAGAGATGAAGAGTTGGGCCTGCAGATTGTCGGGGCCATTTACTTCTTCATCTTCATCACTGGCGCGGCCTTTATCTGTGCCAATCTGCTCGTGGCCGTCGTGACAACAAAGCTGGAGCAATGCCTGACAGAATACAACGAGAAGCAGCTGCAGCTGCTATCTCAGGACCATTCTGACAAGACCTATGCCGACATCGATGTGAGTGGGGCCCGAAGGGTTGGGGAGTGAAGCCTGATGGGAAATCATGGAAAGAGCGGCCGGCAGCTTTTCGTTTAGAAACCAGACTCCCTGTGCTAAGTCAGTTGTCCAGCAGCTTCTGATGCGGCAACTGTGCTAAGCTAAGGAGGGCTGGCTCGGATCCAGTGGCTTAGTGATTTTGGCCCCTGCTAACTGAGCCAAGAGACATTTTTGTAAAGTGGTGATTCTCTGCATTGAGCAGGGGGAGAGCAACTGGCCCTATCCATCCCCAGCACAGCATCCCTCCAGTGGCTGTTGCTGGTGTCTGGCAGCCACTTGCTTTTTAAAAAAGTGTTTGTAAATGTAAATACTTATTAAAACTAGCAACAGTGAACACCAAAACCAGAAGAGGTGTTCTCTTCTGGGTGAGGGAGGGGGAATACCCTCCCAGGGAATGCCTCCTACAGTGTATACATGTGTTTTCTACACAAAATCTGCTTCCAGGATTGTTTTTACCAATGTGCAAATGTCTTCATCAAATGAATTGATCCAGGGTTTATTCTAAGCTTTCCCCCCAACTGCAAAAGAAGTTGGTCCAGCCTCCACCATCCCCAATCTGTGAGCACCTCCCAAACTTATCATAACTAGACCACACACCCCCACATCTGACGTCAGTGGGGCCACGGCCGCACACGGTCCACCGGTGGTCAGGCTCCGCACCTGATCCTGTTTCCCACTGTGGCCCACCAGATGCCTCTGAGAAGCCCACAGGCAAGAGGTGAGGGCCATGCCCTGGTTCCTGCTGTTGCTCCCCTGTATTTAGAGGCATCTTGCCTCTGGGGCTGGCAGTGGCCTCCGTAACAGAGGTGGCTCCATAACATAACAGAGGGTAGAGAATATGAAAATGACAAGAGAATTTAAGAGAAAGAGACAGAGAGCAGGGGATAGGAAAATAAGAAAAGAAAGGGCAAAGGAGGTGCCTTGCAAAGAATGGATGAGATAATCTTCCTTCCCAAACAATACTTGAGAGTGGAGACATTCTTTTCTCATCTCCTTCTACAACACTGTTCCTTAGACATGTATATAAATGTTTTAAATAAAAATAAAATAAAATAATAAAAATTATAAAAACCCGATCTTTCCAACTGCACAAAGAAATGGGAATTGTAAGCCAACAACAGCTGCAAGTCCACAGTTTGACACCCCCCTGCCCTAGATGGCACCAACCTCTTCAGTTGACTCATGTACACGAAGAAATTGGAGTTATTTTAATGGAAACATGAGAAAGGGGAGGGGAGGGAGGGGGCACCATTTGCTGCTGTGTTTCAGGATGCTGGTCCAGATGGGCCTTAGATCTGATAGAGCAAGGCTCTTCTGAGGTTCTCACACTGAGCTCTGCACCCTCCTGATTTTTGTTCGTCTGTTAGCAAACTAGGTAGGAGAGGAGAGAAGTGATCATCCGTGAGAAAGGAGCCTCATAGGACATCTTTCCCTCCTACTCTATTAAAATGTTGGGTACACGTGCTGGGTAGGATGGCACCATCTTATCTCACAGCACCCTGTCTCCTGGCACCATCCTGTCTCGCAGATGATCACCCACCACACACACACACACACACACACACACACACACACACACACACACAGAGAGAGAGCTCCCTAGTTGGTTGCTAACAGAAGGTCAGACATTGGGAGCGGCTGAAGCTAAGTTGCTCACCTGTCCTACTCTCTCAGCGATTGGGTGAACTGTCTTTATGTCATTCTATGACAATGGAACCCATACAGGTTACCTCCTAGCTGTCTCCTTCCCTGAGCAGGATATCCAAGACGATGATGCCGCCATGGCTCAGTCACCGATGCATGTCCGAGAGGTCATGGAAGCGACACCCATGGTCCACCGTCAGGAGCTGCTGAGCTTGGGTAATTTTGGCAACCTGAACTCTGCTACGTTGGAAGATCTCTGTGTCGTCCTCGAAGCAATCCAGGAGAACCTAAAGGAATACCGGGCAATACGGGATGAGCTCAATCAGTAAGTCAAGCCATGCTTCCTTTGTATGAGAAGCTGATCAAATATGACTTCCCCGTGTAGAATCTGTCCTGACCCCACTGATTAAGCTCCGGAGCAGAAAGGAAGTCTCTTTGGGGTTTCAAATTGTAATGCTCTGGATGGAATGCATCAGACGTTTTCACTTGGGTCCCTAGGTGTTATTGGACTACAACTCCCACCATCCCCAGCCACAATGGCCCTTGTTGGACTACAACTCCCACCATCCCCAGTAGTGCACGAACCAGTCTGGCACTCCTTTTTTGGACTGCTGAACCAGCTTGGAACTCCAGCACTGGAGCTGGTTCGGAGACGGGCGGCCTTTAAGGGGCAGGGAGGGTGCCCTTATCTGCCCCTCTGCTTCCCCCCCCCCGCCAACACTCTCCCCAAAACCGTTGCTGCAGGGCTGCAGGGAGGTACGCTGCAGCCCCATGGCAATGATTTTGGGGAGAGCACCAGTAGGGGGAAAGCGGTGAGACGGGTAAGAACACCCTCCATGCCCCTGAAAGGCACCCACGCCTCACAGGAGTGCACGAACCAGTTAATGCACATCCCTAATCCCCAGCCACAATGGCTCTTGTTGGACTACTGTCTTCACTATTCTCAGCCCCGATGGCCCTTGGACTACAACTGTGAAAAAGGCAATTCCATGCTAGGGATCATTAGGAAGGGGACTGGAAATAAAAATGCTAATATTATAATACCATTATACAAATCTATGGTGTGGCCACATTTAGAGTACTATGTACAGTTCTGGTTACCATATCTCAAAATGGACATCCTAGAACTGGAAAAGATGCAGAAGAGGGCAACTAAGATGATCAGGGGCCTGGAGCACCTTCTTTATGAGGCAAGGCTATAGCATCTGGGGCTTTTTCGTTTGGAAAAGAGGTGACTATGGGGAGACATGATAGAGGTGTATAAAATTATGCATGGAGTAGAGAGAGTGGACAGAGATAAAATTTTCTCCCTTTCACAACACGGGAACCAGGGGTCATCCCTTGAAACTGAAGGCCAGGAAATTTAGGACCAACAAAA
This sequence comes from Hemicordylus capensis, assembly GCF_027244095.1. Classification (NCBI taxonomy): domain Eukaryota; kingdom Metazoa; phylum Chordata; class Lepidosauria; order Squamata; family Cordylidae; genus Hemicordylus; species Hemicordylus capensis. The sequence continues at coordinate 13,698,973 of NC_069663.1, forward strand.
GGAAATACTTTTGCACACTCATCAGCACATAATTAATCTATGGAATTCTTTGCCATGGGATGTGGTGATGGCCACTAGCTCAGATGGTTTTAAAAGGGACTTAGACAAATTCATGAAGGACTGGTCTATCAATGGCTACTAGTCTGGTGGCTATAAGCCACCTCCAACCTCAGAGGCAGGATGCCTGCAAATACCAGTTGCAGGGGAGCAATAGCAAGAGAGAGGGCATGCCCTCAACTCTTGCCTGTGGGCTTCTCAGAGGCATCTGGTGAGCCACTGTGGGAAATAGGATGTTGGAATAGATAGGCCTTGGGCAGGGTTGACCTTATGTTCTAACTCACACCATCCCCAGCCTCAATGGTCCTTCTTGGACTACAACTCCCACCATCTCCTGCAAGAATAGCCTCTGGCCCTTGTGACTGAGGACGGTGGGAATCTGGGGACCAACTTTGAGAACCCCTGGAATATATATCATATACAATAATATTTTAAAGTGAACACAGGTACAATCATTGACACCTGTACACTCATACAACGTAATAGGTCTGTTCACAGCACTGTTAATTGGGTAGAACAAGCATCCTATCCTGCCTCAGGAGCGTGTGCTAGATCCTTGATGTGATCCCAGTGTAAATGAGCCCCTGGTGGCGCAGTGGTAAAACTGCCGCCCTGTAACCAGAAGGTTACAAGTTTGATCCTGACCAGGAGCTCAAGGTTGATTCAGCCTTCCATCCTTCCGAGGTCGGTAAAATGAGTACCCAGAATGTTGGGGGCAATATGCTAAATCATTGTAAACCGCTTAGAGAGCTCCGGCTATAAAGCGGTATATAAATGTAAGTGCTATTGCTATTGCTATTCACACCACTGGGATATGCGGCTGTGCAGGAGACCATTCAGGAAGTTTCTAAAAGCTTTGTGCAGCGTGCCAGACTCTGCCCATGGTGCACATGCATCTGTCAATATAGGTGGTTGAAGTGTCGCTCCCCTCAGTTCCTTTCTGACCTCCGACCAGTACGGACCCCTTGGAAGGTTCTTCTGCTTAGTTGGGGTTTGCCGCCTCAACCACTTGGATAAGTGAGAGAAAGTCTTTATATATTCTTATTTTTCTTGCTCTTCTTGTTGGACTGTTTACATGACAAACAAGAAGAAAAAATAACTTTAAGAGGTGTTGGAAATGTAACACTGCTTTCCCCTCATCTGATTGACACTCGCTGTGGCTTCTCTGTTTGGGAGAAGAACATAATACCGAAAACTGTAAAATCGGTCAAAAGTTTTCCAAACAGTCTCGGAAAATCAGGCATTTACGGTTAAAGGACACTCTTTACAATTTGGCGCTAAACCTCTGTTAAAGATGTCAACAGTCGCCCCAGTGCCAAAACTGATTGAGTCTTCGACGCCTAAGGGTTTGACCGCTTCTATAAAGTCCTCCGGTAAGGACAAGCTGAAGTCAACATTGACTCTGAGGCTGAGGCTCAATCGCCCTTCAACACCAATTCAGGCCTCGAAGGAAGGAGCAACTAAACCCTCTTCCCTACCTCGAAAGAGGTAAAATTGGGAAAGGCTGAGCTTCCTCCAAAGCAGTCCTATCCAGCAGCTATACCCAGCCGCTGAATGAGTAGGATGAAATACCCTCTGATGCTGTGCTGCTAAGCACAAAACAAATAATAAATAAATAGATAGATAAATAGATAAATAAAATAATGAACTCAAGTGTATATAAACTATTTGCCTGAGTATGTGATGCTGATTATGGGATACAAGTTTATTGCTTGTATTCTAAGATATCGCTTTGATATTTGTTTGTGATGTCTGATCATTGACCATAATAAACTAAGAAGAAGAAGAAGAATTAATTTTTAGCATATCTATTTATACATTTATATCCCACTTTTCCTCTGAAGAGCCAGAGCAGGGAACATGGTTATGTTTATCCTCACAACAACCCTGTGAAGTAGGTTATGCTGAGAAAAAAGTGACTAGCCCAGAGTCACCCAGTGAGTCTCATGGTTGAGTGGGGATTTGATCTCAGCTCTCCTCAGTTCTCGTCTAATACTCTAACCACTACATCATACTGCTTTTCAACAACAACAAAAGTTCTGAAAGCAGTTTAAATAGCAAGTGGACTAAGAAGTAGAAAATACTTCCCTTTCCCAAAGGGGCTCACAATCTGCTGTTGGTGGCAGAAAGATGCAGTCGCGGCTTATCCCAAGGAGGCAGCTGTGGGGGGAGGGGGGCCAAAGGAGGCAGCATGGGTTGCTTCCCTCTCTCTCCTGCCCCGCCGGAGAGCCATTCTGCCTGCAGGCGGGCCATTCATCAGGTAGAGTTGTGCAGCTACTGACAAGATGGTGGTGGTGAATTTGATGGAGGAGGTCACTAACATCTACTTTTCTGGGCATTGACCCCCACAGAATAGTCCAGGAGGTGAGGAGCATCAAATTCAACAGAGAACAGGAGCAAGAGGTCGTTCTGCGAAACATCCGTGCGTCCAACCTGTCAGACCCCTTGCTTGGAGACGTCCTAACCACACTGACCAGCCTGGAGAAGGTACTGCAGCTTCGACTCTTCTTGGAAGGCAGCCCCAGGAGATGGTCGTCTGATTGCTGAAATGAATCGGCAGGATCCCATGACAGTTAGTCGGCTGCTGTCCATAGACTTCTCTCACTCTAGGAACCTAGGAAGCTGCCTGATGCTAAGTCAGACTCTTGGTCCATCTAGCTCAGTATTGTCTACACAGACTGGCAGCAGCTTCTCCAAGGTGGTAGGCAGGACTCTCTCTGCCCTCTCTGGGTGGGAACGTGGAACCTTTGGCATGTGAGCACTCAGATGCTCTTCCCAGAGTGGCCCCATCCCCTAAGGGGAATACCTTACATGTAGGGGCTATTCTGACGATCAGCAAAAATCGGGCTAGCCGAGGCTAGCCCAATTTTTGCTGATCGTCAGAACCACTGGGCTTGCAGCCGAACCCGGTGGTTCTGGAGCGGCTAACCTGCTCTGGAACCCCTGGTAAAAAGCAGGTTTGCGGAGCGAGCGCTCCACAAACCTGCTTTTTACAATCGCGAGTAGCCACGGCGTGCCTTCGTACCATGCCTACTCACGAGTAGACCCCCCCGGCCAGGAGGCGAAAAGCCACCTCCTGGCTCCGGGGGTCTCCCCAGTATGCCCTGCGCACTTGCGCAGGGCATACTGAGCCCTGCAGGGGCCGCACAGCCCCCGAGCTCCCCAGCCCCTCTCAGCTCCGTCAAGGAGCCGGCAACTGTGTGGGCGGCCGATCTGGTCGCCCAGGGCTCCCTGCCCACTCTCCCTGCATTTTCTAAAAAAGTGGGTCTCACGGATCATGAGACCCGCCTCCTTTTCTCCCATTCAAATGCAACCAGGGCAGACCCTGCTTTGCAAAGGGAACACTCTCTGCATTGGGCCAGATCTACAACTGGTAGAAACACTGAAACATAGGAAGCTGCCTTCTACTGAGTCAGACCATTGGCTCATCTAGCTCAGTATTCTCTACTCTGACTGGCAGGGGCTCCTGCTGCAAAGTGTTTTTAGCCCCTAGCTAAGCTAGCAGAGCACTAAAGAAGCTACCCACTCCAGTTACAGAGTCAAATGCAGAGTTTAGTTGTTGCTGCTATTTAGAAAAGATATGTGGAGATTCTTGTAGAACTGAATACTAAGTAGAATGATTGGTGAAGTACACTTTGGATAGGAAAGACCTAAAGAACTACATAATGAACAGGTAGGGAGAGAGAGAGATATGTTTCCATCTGCGCTCTTAGAGGAAAGGAAGAGATTCTGACCCAGCACAGGAAATACCTGAAGAGTCAGATCAGGAGTCATAGAGTCAAGACAGGCAGAACAGCTAGGGAGACCCTGACTCGCTATCTCTACTCCCATTCCCCTTGTGGTCATTAGGGTAGTTGGTGCAAAAAGGTCGATGCCCTGGAACTCCAACTCAAAGTTGTAGGCAGGAGTGAGTCTTTCCCAGCCCTTCCTGGAGATGCTGCTGGAGATGAAACTGGGACCTTCCTGGAGATGAAACGGGGACCTTCTGCCTGGGATTTCTCAGTTTAGTACCCAGGGTTGTCCTTAGAGAACCCTGGCAGGGTGGGGGGCCTGAGGCAAATCAGCCAGTGCGGGGTCCCCTTCCAGTGAATTCTAATGGGGGTTAAAAGAGCGGGGTGCCCAGGGCGGTTGCCTTGCTTGCCATGCCCTAAGGACAGTCCTGGCAGTACCGCTGAGCTACCAGCCCTCCCTAAAATGTGCCCAATTCTAGCAGGACTGTCTGTTTCAGCAAACACCAGTCTGCCGCCTTCTGAGCCAGACCCGAGGTCCGTCTAGACCAGGGTTTCTTAACCTAGGGCCCCCAGATGTTGTTGAACTACAACTCCTAGAATCCCCAGACATGGCCTTTGTGGCTGGGGATTCTGGGAGTTAGGGTTAGGGTTAGGGTTAGGGTTAGGGTTAGGGTCAGCCACAAAGGCCATGTTTGGGGATTCTAGGAGTTGTAGTTCAACAACATCTGGGGGCCCAAGGTTAAGAAACCCTGGTCTAGACCAGTGCTGCCTACCGGCAGCAGCCCTCCAAGGTTTCAGGCAGGAGTCTGCATGCAGAGCAGGTGCTCTACCACTGAACTGTGGCCCCTGATTAGTCCAAACACATCCCACTCCGCCCTCCAACTCTCCCTCCCCAGGGTAAGCAGATATTCTTACTCCTCCTGCACCCACCCAGCTAACAAATGACTCCATGTCTGGGTGTACAAAGCGTGGCCTCCCTCCTTCCCTTCCCAGCCAATCGACGAAGCGCAAGCTGCAAAGGTGGGGGGGGGCCTCCTGGGTCCTGGCCATGCCCCTTCCAGCTGCCACCGAGACACAGGGGCCGTGGCCTGCCTACGCGTGGGCAGTGGTGGGGGAAGGGGCTGGCAGCAGCAGACTGTCTCCAGGCCACTGGCAAGTTGTTGTTGTTGTTGTTGTTATTAATTCGATTTCTATACCGCCCTTCCAAAAATGGCTCAGGGCGGTTTACACAGAGAAATAAAACAAATAAGATGGCTCCCTGTCCCCAAAGGGATCACAACCTAAAAAGAAACATAGGACACACACCAGCAACAGTCACTGGAAGTACTGTGCTGGGGGTGGATAGGGCCAGTTACTCTCCCCCTGCTAAATAAAGAGAACCACCACAGTAAAAGGTGCCTCTTTGCCCAGTTAGTTCCCGACGCCCCTGCAGCCGTCACCCACAGGCATGTTGCTTGCTGGATTGCTTGCTGAGCATTTCCTCCTCCTCACCCTCTTCCTTTGACAGGCAAATATTATTGAATCGGATTTCCAAAAGGGAGTGATGAAAACGGCAGCCTTGAGAGCCCGGCGGCAGTCCTTGACAATGGTAGGTGGCACGGGGAGCGTGCATGTTTGTGCCTAACCGACATGGCCAGGGGTGGCCCTTTCAAGAGGCAAGGTGAGACCGTGGCTTCCAGCAGCAGATTACTGGGGCATCAGCAAGATGCCACCACTTCAGCCGTCAGAACAGCTCTTTGGGACCACTCTGACCCATTTGAATCGATCTCCCGGTGCTCTTTCCGATGAGTTTCGTGGCTGAATGGGGATTTGAACTCAGGTTTCCCCAGGCCTAGGCCAGCACTCTAACCACTCCATCACACTGGCTCACAGCACTCGCTGTTGGAAACCGGCCTTGTTCCCTTGCTCCCGTGCCATTTCCAATGCTTTCGAGGGGCAAAGCCACATGCACCTCACCTTCGGCAACTCAACACCTGGGGTCACCCTGACTTCCAGAGCATATACTGGAGATTGGAGCGCATTGGCTAGTGACCGTTTGGCAGTGGCAGCTTTTCAGGGCATGCTAATTGGTGGATATGGGAATTTGAAACCCATTATGCACATACACATATATCCATGCACACTCTAAGAGTGTAGGGGAAATATGCAAGCTGAATAGTGGGACTGCTCCAGAAGCACAGTCGCTGAATTGTGTTCGAATGCACAGACAGTATTTTGCACAGGCAAACTGCTTGTGTATATTTATGGAAGTTTCTGGGCAGCAGAAGCTGGCTGTGCAAAGCCCTGATTGGCTAGAACTGGTTCCATCACAAACTTACCTCCATGCAACAAGTTTTCAACTGTTTTAAAATAGCTCCCACTTTAAAAAAGAAAAGAAAAAAGAAAAAAGACAAAGGAATGAATGTTCATATAATTAAATAAATGTCAGTACTCTAAAGGGTGGGAAAGGGCTAGACTCAGGGGAGGAAAAACCATGCCAAGTCGTGCTCTGAATGTCTATCTGCGCATGAAGATCCGGGAACTGGATTGATGATTGACTACAAGGTTTGAATTGAAATCCCCATTCAGCCATGAAACTCACTGAGTGACTCTGGACCAGTCATGTATCTCTCAGTCAGCCTAACCTACGTCACAGGGTTGTTATCAAGATAAATATAGCCCTGTACACTGCTCTGGGTTCCTTGGAGGAAAAGCAGGATAAAAATGTAAAAATAAATAAATACATAAAAATGAAATATGTTCTTCTTCCTTTCTCCACCCCTTAGACTGGAGAATCTTCAGATGAGGCCTATCAGGAGAGCACGGTGGTAAGTCTCTAGAATAAACTGGAAATGGCATGACATTGAATGGGTCCAGACAACCGCCTCCCAACTTTAACTGTTGGTTACCAAACTCTGAATCTGTCCATTCATGAGTTGCCCCTTGGCAAAGGCACTTTTTCAGTGCATTTTATATGGGGGGTTGCAACCTGTGGAACTCCAGCTGTTGCTGAACTACAGCTCCCATCACCCCCACCCCCACTACAATATAATAAAGCTGGGGAGAGTTTGTTTGTTTGTTTGTTTGTTTGTTTACCTTCTATACTGCCCAAATGTTTGTCTCTGGGAGGTTAACATAAAAACAATTAAAACACATATAAAAGTTAAAACAATGCAACAATTTTAAAACAGCCATAAAATTAAAAACAGACAGTTTTTAAAAGCTGGGAAAGCTTGGGTGAAAAGATGGGTTTTCAGATTTTTTAAAAAAATTCCCAGAGATGGGGAGGATCGTATCTCAGCAGGGAGCGCATTCCACAATTTCAGGGCAGCAACCGAGAAGGCCCGTCTCTGTGTAGCCACCAGACGAGTCGGCGGTAACTGGATATAGATGTCCTCCAATGACCTCAATGAGCGGTGTGGCTCATAGTGAAGAAGACGCTCTCTTAAATAGAGTTGTAGTCCAAAAACATCTGGGAGAGCCTAAGTTGAGCAGGCCTGGTCCTCACCATTGGACCTACAGTGACCAGATGTGCAATGGTGTTCTAAAAGCTTTTAAAAACACAAAAACTACTATAGTGTTTTATCAATGTTTTCAGAGGAATGGAAATGAAAATGGGCAGGAATGTCCTCCAAAGAGTACAACCATTTGTTCATTACCCTAACCCAGTCCTCTGGCTGTTGTTAGACTACAACTCCCATCATCCCCAGCCATAGTGGCCAGTAGTCAGGGATGATGGGAGCTGTAGCCCAAGAACAGCTAGAGGGCCTAAGGTATGCACCCTGGCCCGTATTCCTGCCTCTGTGAAGAAATGACTGCAATTACACCCTAATGGTTTGGGGGTAGAGATAAAGGTGATATAATAGAGAAAGATGTATGTACAACAAGGATATCACCTATTTTTGATCTCTAGGTGGGTGGATGTTGCCAAAAACTGCTCTGAGCAACATTTGCCCCCTGAGATGCTACCATACCAATGGCCAAAATTTGCAGACCTGACTCATGGCCTTAGGCTTATGAACGGAGAGGGGGATTCTTAAGCACTTTCCCCACAAACATGCAGACTCAAGAACACAAATACATAAACATGTATGTAATTCTGTGACAACCAAGTTTTATTTAGTCATGTTTTACACTCCCCCACCCCTCTCTTCACCCCTAGCTGAGAGAGTCTTCAGACTAGAAGGATCAGGCGGGTTTGACAAGGGTCTAGGGCACATGATTACATGGCATTGTTCAGAAATCCCTTGGCATGAAAGGAGAGCTGGTCTTGTGCTAGCAAGCATGAGTTGTCCCCTTTGCTAAGGAGGGTCCACCCTAGTTTGTATTTGAATAGGAGACTACATGTGAGCACCGAAAGATGGGGCCTCCCCTCTGTAATTCTCTGAGTACAGGGGGCCTGTGGTTCTTGAGCATTCTGGATCAGTCAGATGATACTTCCCCAGCCCGCATAATTACAAGTGGATGCACCAAGTGTGCCGGGGAGGAGAGCTGGTCTTGTGGTAGCAAGCAGGACGTGTCCCTGTTGCTAAGCAGGTTCCACCCTGGTTGCATATGAATGGGAGACTACATGAATGGGAACTTGGAACGCTCTTCTCAGAGCAGCTCCATCCCCTTGTCAGATATTCCCCTTAGGGGATGGAGCCACTCTGGGAAGAGCATCTGCATGCTTGCATGCAGAAGGTTCCAAGTTCCCTCCCTGGCATCTCCAAGATCAGGCTGAGAGAGATTCCTGTCTGCAACTTTGGAGAAGCCACTGCCAGTCTGTGTAGACAATACTAAGTTAGATGGACCAATAGTCTGACTCAGTATAAGGCAGCTTCCTATGTTCCTATCCTTTCAGCATATGCACATGGGTGACCTGGAGACCATCTCTGGGGGTCTGGGTTCAAGTTACCAGGGCTCCTCATTGCCTGGTTCATGCTTGCTGCAGATTCTGATACAATGAGAAAGTGTAGTTTCTTCACAACTGTGAATGAAAGCGTTCAATCTCTTCTCTTTACATGCAAAGGGAGGGAGCAAGGGGATTGGAGAGTGTGAGAACCTGAAGTTTGTGCTTTTGCTTGCTCTCTAATAGGAAAGAACACTTTACTGTTAGGTCAAAACGAGGGGTGGCCAGAAGCTCCTCAGCTGTTGTTGGACTACAACTCCCATCATCCCCAGCTGCGATTGGAGTTGTAGTCCGACAGCAGCCGGAGAGCCTCTGGTTGGTCACCTCTAGTTCAAATCCTTGTCACAATTTGTATTTTCTCCTTTCTGTCTCCTCCTGTAGCAAGCAGGGCCTTCAGGACAACTCCAGAAGCATCGCGTGAGCTTGGTAAGACTCCAGGGGCCACAGACTGATGATAACCATTAGATAGTGTCATCCTTCTCAGCACATGTGTTTGGGTTTACGGGGACTGGGAGCTGCTCTACTCAGTAGGGCAGTTCACACAAACATAAACTGGGCAGGAGGCAAGGCCTACCCAGGAGATGAGGCCTATCCAGTTTCAGGAGCTGGGCGTGCTCCAGATTTGTGACTGTGTTTTAGACAGAAGCAAGGTTGAGGGCTGGGGGTTTGATCAGGAGAGCTGGTCCTGTGGCAGCAAGCATTAACTGTCCCAGTTGCTAAGCAGGATCCATCCTGGTTTGCATTTGAATGGGAGACTACATGTGAGCACTGTAAGATAGCCCCCTTAGGGGATGGAGACACTCTGGGAAGAGCATCTGCATGCTTGCCTGCAGAAGGTTCCAAGTTCTCTCCCTGGCAGCATCTCCAAGATAGAGCTGAGAGAGACTCCTGCCTGTAACCTTGGAGACGTTGCTGTCAGTCTGTGTGGACAATACTGAGCTAGATGGACCAATGGTCTGACTCAGGATATGGCAGTTTCCTGTGTTCAGAAGCCCCAGCAGAGTTGGATGATTTCCCCATCTACCTCGTTCTGAAGCTGGGAATGGAATCTAAGTAGGGCACACACATCCTACCCAGATGGGGCTTGACAGACAATTAGGCTGCCCACCTCAGTCTTGTTTTTATCTAACACAGTTGCCAATTAGGAGCGTGCTCATTTCCCAAAACTGGGCAGGACTCGTCTCCTACATAGTTTATGGTTGTATGAACTGCCCTAGTGTGTGACTCTGTCAACACATGCCACAGATTGAAGGGGGAATAAGGTGGCAGAATGGGCTGTAGTGAACCAGGAAGGATTTTGTTCATGACTACACAGATTTCCAGAGTCACCTTTTGTATTTTCTTCTTCTTTTCTCCACCCCCTAGGTAGCAGGACCTATAGACAGTGAGAAGCGGCAGGAGGTCTTGGCAGTAAAACTTCAGGGACATACACTGCAAATGATAGTCATCGGGTTTTAGAATCAGAAGGGACCTTAAGGGTCATGTAGTCCAACCCCTTGCTCAATGCAGTAGCCTACTATGATATCCCTGACAGATGGGCATCCAGGCTCTGTTTGAACACCTTAAATCGAGGGTTCCCAACCTGTGGGCCTCCAGATGTTGCTGAACAACAGCTTCCATAATCCCCCAGCACAATAAATTGCAGTTGGGGTTGATGGGAGTTGTAGTTCAGCAACATCTGGAGGACCATAGGTTGAGAACCCCTGCCTTAAATGAAGAAGAGCCACCACTGTGCAACGCAGACTGTTCCACTGTCATGCAACCCTTATAGTCAGGAAATCTGTCCTAAGGTCTATCTAGCCTGAATCTGCTTCCCTATCATTTCTCATCAGTCTAGTCTTGCCCTCTGGAGCAAGAGTTTGTTCCTTCTTGGAAACAAACTTCAGTCTTTCAGAGTTATGAAGATTCCTATCATATCATTCCTTAATATTTCCTTTTCCACACTGAACATTTTCAGCTCGTGAAAACTTAAGAAAATCCTTGCAAGATCAGGCCCAAGGCCCATCTAGTCGAGCATCTTATTTTATCTACCTACCTACCTACCTACCTACCTACCTATTTATTCGATTTCTATACCGCCCTTCCAAAAATGGCTCAGGGTGGTTTACACAGAGAAATAATAAACAAATAGGATGGAACCTTGTCCCCAAAGGGCTCACAATCTAGAAGAGAAACATAAGAGAGACACCAGCAACAGTCACTGGAGGTACTGTGCTGGGGGTGGATAGGGCCAGTTACTCCCCCCCTGCTAAATAAAGAGAATCACACATTAAAAGGTGCCTCTTTGCCAAGTTAGCAGGCGTCTTGCAGGGGTCTTGCATCATGTAGGGGCCAAGTAGATGGGAATCCCATCTGGGAATCCATTAAGTGGGGGGAAGAGGGCAATTGCTCCCGCTCCCATTGATATTCCCTAGCAGCTGGTATTCAGGAGCATGCCACCTCTGGTCCTGATGCAAGTACAGTTTACAGTAGGGCTGTGTAATCCCATCGGTCTGATAGGACCATGATGGGGCATTATTGGAAGGATTTCCGATAGGATGGCAGGGAGCCCTGACAGTTGGAGTGCCAGTTAAAATCCCTGCTGTTCTAACAGGAATCCTTCCACTTTTGATAGTCATATCGGGGATGGGAGGACCAGTCTTGCTGCTTCAAGAGACATTATCTCCAAGCCAGCTCAGGGCTGCTTTGTAAAGGACTGTACCCACAAAACTGAGAGGTGGGAGGGCAAAAGGAACCCCCCCAGCAGTCACCCATTGGCCCAGTGGGTGCTTCCTGGGGGTGGGGGTGGTTTACCTTGGCCCTCAACCCTCGATTTTCGAGGTACAGTTCTTAACAACCAGGTCTGAAGCTAGCTTGGGGACAAGGAAACACCCACTGAGCCAGTAGGTGCTTCCTGGGCGGATTAACTTGGCCCTACTCCCAAACTTTGTCGTGCAGTCCTTTAAATCCAAATCTGGAGACGGCTTAGAGATACTTCCTCTCAAAGACAACTTCCGAGAAGTATTATTGGGTCAATGCCAACCCGAATAACAATGGCGAGAATGTTGGGGAGGCCCTATCAGCCTCCCTGATATTTTTGTCCACATTGTTATCAAATCAGCACTGATCTGATATTTCACCTGGTCATGGTGCACAGGCCTACGTTCCACCTTGCTGAAGGGCTTAAGACATGCATGGATGCTTGCGGGTTCTGCAGTTCCGGTTTTTCTCCACATAGCGGCGACAGAGACAAAGAAACCATTTTCCAGCATTGCAGGGGCTTTTCCAGGCAAATGGATCTGTTTCCAGCAAAGCACATTAAAACTTGCATTGGTCCCCTCCCTGCATGTACTCTGCAGACTAGGCCTGCCACAGGTCCACTGTAAGCCCTCCAGTTGGCACAAAGGCATCAACAGACCTGCATCAATTTCTGCACCCAGGTCTACGGTGAATGGAAGAGAAGGCCTAGATTGCAGGGCCTAAATTAGAGTCAAAAAATACGAGGGACTAAAGCTACAGCCACCCTAGCCCAGGAGTTCATCTGGCCCCGATGGTACCTGATGTTAGCGACTACACTTGGCTGGTGCATTGACACAGAACTAGGGTTACCAAAAGTCCCTTACTATTAGCAGAGTCATCCCTCATTTCAGCCCCAGATTGTCCCTTTTGTCCCTTATTTCAGCTAATGGGAAGAACCGATGGCCCAGATCAAACCGGTTATTTTCACAAATAATGAAATAAAGGTGATGATCATGATTGGTATTTTTAAATATATATAACTGATGTGTATATATAATCATTCATATATATATATATATATATATATATATATATATATATATATATATATATATTCAATTAAAATTCAATCGTATATATATATACAAACACACACACACAACACATACACAATATAAAAATTCAATAATTTCCCAGTTGTAACTCAGGCTCCTGGTTACCCCTGCATACTCCCCGCCCTGCCATGTCCCTTATTTAGGCAACGCAATGTTGGCAACCTTACAGAGGGCCTTGGAATGCAGTCCTCCACTGCTACTGTGGATGCTTGCAATGGGAGACAAAACGTCTCAGGACCGGGCAGGCAGCAGGACGCCGCTTGCCCTTCCCCAGGGCAGCCTCTTGGCCCCTCCCAGGCTTTTGCAGCCGCTGGTGGTGGGTGCCCTGCACACCCACCCCTCCCCACTGCCAGGCCTGCCCCCCTTCACCCCATGTGTGTGGCCATCCAGCCGGTGAGCCCTTCCTGCACTGACCCCTGGGTGCTGCTTTTCCTCACTTGCAAGGGAGAGGAGAGAAGCACCCTGCCAGGCAAGCAGAGAAAGGACTTGCTGGCAGGACAGACCATGCATCCTGCCTGTGCCAGCCACACACCCCTCTGCGTTGGCATGCTGACGCAGGTGTAGGGGCCGTGGCTGGCACGGGGTAGTGCACCCAGCAGCAGAGGGGGGCAGGCATGTTGCTTGGTCGTGGCAGGGGGTGGGTGGGCATAGCACCCACCCTCCCATCCTGTGCCAGGGCTGCTGCCAGCCTTCCCACACCCCTGTTTCCAAACACAACTTTGAGAGACATCTCACGCAGCCATTTCAGCTGGTGGCAAGCACACTGCTTCTCAAACAACCTCTTGCAAAATATTGTGATTCCAATTGCGGTAACCTTTCTGATTGGAACTCTTTCCGGTAGGACAAACAACAGACGCAGGGATCTCAGAAGAGAGAGGAGGCTTCTGGATCTAAAAGCTTGGTACCATGAAGATAATACACCATGAAAAGAATTATTTTTAAACAAAATCTCTTTAATCTGCAACTCTCACGAGGTGTCTTGCATTCTCACATTCTTATAATGATCACTTTGGTTTGCAGTGTGCATTTTAAAAGATTGTTTTACGGGGAAGGTGGAAGCCCACATGTCTCACTAAAAGATTTTTAACTGATCTTCGTGTGATTATATATATTTCTACCTTTTAACATGCAGCTCCCCAAACGTCAATTACTTGCTGATTGATCGGCTAGTCCAATTATAGGTTTAGCTGGGGTAGATGCTTCAACATAATTCTCCCACCAAGACCTCTTATGCAAAGATAAAATGCCAGATGTTACAAGTTAAAAACCAAACCAGTTTCGATGTAAAAACACCATCATCAATTGTTTACCAAACCAAGTATCACAGCAGTGCTTAAATTCCTTTCTCTCAATTTAAGCACTGCCATGATACTTGGTTTGGTAAGCAACTGGTGATGGTGTTTTTTTAAATATTGAAACCAGTTTTGTTTTGTCTTTAACTTGTAACATCTGGTATTTTGCAAGAGAACCTTGTTACTCACAGGGATTCCATTCCTCACCTACTACTGCGAGCAACAGAACCGCGAGTAATGAGTCCGTATTGCTATGGGGAAAGGAGGGTTAGGTTCCAAAGTGGAGGAAAAATGCAAAAAAATGCCCAAAGAATGGCAAAATAATGCAGAAAAACTTACTGTGGCATGCTCCACAGAGTCTGTATGTGCCCTGGAATCCCCCCATATGCCCACGAATGCCCCAAAATGCCCCCCCCATACCACACAAAATCATGACCAGAAGATCAATTTTTGTAAAGAAAGGAGTCACAAATGGCTCCCCAGAGACAAAATGGTGGGCGGAAGTGACCTCTGCAGTCACTTCCAGCCCCCTGGGAACCATAGATACATGGGTTTTAACCCATTCATAGCTGTGGATACCAAAAATGGGTGTCAATGAGACACCCGCACAGAAACGCGGAACCACAAATAACAAGGTTCTCCTGTATCTTTGCGTAATAAAGAGGTCTTGGTGGAAGAATTGCTTAGAGCCAATATGTGCATAGCATAACCAACTTATCCTGCTTCAACATATTTTCATATGATGCTTCCGATGACCATTCAGATTCTCATTCACCTGTCTCAAGAACTGGTGGGTGGGTGCATCTATACCATTCTGTGAATCTCGGAATCACTGGTTAGATCTACCAAATCTGGTAGAAGCAGTATTTGCTTTCACAACAGTTTTGTGAGGAGGGCCATCCTGTATCTGCTCAGTGTGGCTATGCCATAGTTCAGTGGTAGAGCATTTGCTTTGCATGCAGAAGGTTCCAAGTTCCCTGCTTGGCGGCATCTCCAAAATAGGGCTGAGAGAGACTCCTGCCTGCCTGCAACCTTGGAGAAGCCGCTGCCAGTCTGTGTAGACAATACTGAGCTAGATGGACCAATGCTCTTACTCGGTATATGGCAGCTTCCTATGTTCCTATTCACAAAAGACATCACAGTGGGCGCACACTTGAGAACTCCTCTTTTAATCCCATGGGCCAGGGAAGTATAATCCAAACCAGTCCTCTTTTTGTTACATACATTAGGGCTGTTCTCACAGTGCTAATTAGGGTAGGAGATGCATCCTACCCAAGTTTGGGAGCTGTGCATACTCTTGTTTGCTGATTTGTCTGTGAGTAAACAGCAAGGTAGGAGGGGGAGGAAGTTTTCATTGGTTAACTGGCAGCTGGGATGGAGGACTTTTTTGTCCCACCTAATTAAAGAAGTGGGTACCGCTGGCAAAATCCAATTGATCAAATCAGCATGCTGTACCCAGATTCGATCCCCAGCTTCTGAACAGGGCAGATGGAAAGACCCTCTTACCCATCTGGGGCTTGGCAGACAATCAAGCTCCCTGCCTCCTACCTTGTTTTTCTCGAACACATATCACAAAAACAGGAGTGCGTCTAGCTCCTGAAACTGGCAGGACTTGTCTTCTACCAATTTGTGGTTGTGTGAACTGCCCTTAGGTCCCCCCCCCCCGAGGTCTTTCTTGTTAGAAATTGGGGCGGCGGGGGTGGGAATCATCTTATTTTCAGGCTCCTCTTCCTTTCAGGTAAAGGCAGGTGCATTCCATATTTCATATAACACTCAATTACCTGTATTCAGGGGCACTCCTAGGTAATTTTGGTGCCCGGATCTGAAGAGCTTTGGAGTGCCCCTCCCCAGTTAGAATTAAAAGTTTTTTTAAAAGTTATACCTGCTGCAAATCATCACCGAAAGGTCCAGGGGGGCCTCCTGCCTACCACCGCCCCCCACCTCAAGCTCCTTGCAGTTCTCAAGGGCCGCTGGGCCGAGAGGTCGAGCCCAACAGACACTCCCAAGTCCCGCTCCAGGCGGAGTGCAGCATACAGCGTGGCCTCAGCAGCGTGGCCCCATCATCCCCCCTCCCGCCTGACCCTCATCAACTACTGTGGCAGCAGCCTGTGCAGATGGAGGGGCCCCCCGCAGATGGCGGAAGACTGGTCAGATCTCTGTGCCCCGGTCCTAAGAGCGCCTCTGCCTGTATTTAACCTGTATCTTTCATAACCTGGTTTAATAACTTGTATTCCGCCTATATTTTTAAGCAGGGGTGGGGTTGTCCTAAATTCAGAGCCATCTTCCGTTTGGCTAAATACGGTATGTATTTCCACCCAAAACGTACACAGGGGCCTGGGCAGCATCCTGCCTAGTTGAGAAGGCTCAAGTCGGGTGAACTGAACTGCTTTTCCAGTTGGATGTCCTTGTTGCTGTTCTGCTGGGGGAGGGGTGTGTGTATATTTCAAAAGGGACTTTGGAAACCCGGCTTCCGGGCTGGAAGATGCGTTCAGCCCGCTCGCTTGGGTGGTGCAGCCCTCTGCAGCTGGGACACCACCCAGCCTTATAATTATCTCTAATTCCTCCCCTGCTGCTGCCACTGTGTTAACGATGCCCGCAGCTGCACGCTGAAGGGGCAATTAATTGCCTGGCCCACGTAACCGTGGTTACGGGAGAGACACAGCCGGTGGATAAAGATGGAAGCCGATGGGTCGGAGAGCAGCAAGAGAGAGGAGCGAGTCCGGAGCAGAGCTGGGAAGCATCCGTTTCAGTTTTATTGCCCAGATGTCTCGTGGCTATGGGTGGCCGCTACAGGCCCATCTCTTGGGGGTAGACAGGAGGGTGGGGTGTGACTGCATCGTCTAGAGCAGGGATTCTCGACGTTGGGTCCCCAGAAGTTATTGGCCTTCAACTCTCACAATCCCCAGCCCCAGTGGCCTTTGGTTGGGGATTATGGGAATTAAAGTCCAATCACATTTGGGGACCCGAAGCTGAGAATCCCTGATCTAGAGCCCTGCCACCTTTTCGGATGGGCAGAGCACATTCCACAGGGCGGATGGGTCTGGGGACAAAGTCAGCTCTAAGCAGCCGAAGAAAGGCAAGCAGGTGGGCAGGCAAAATGCAGGTTCCGCAGGTCCGTCCTGTCCTCTAGGTGGGCCGAGGCAGTCACCTAGGGCCCTAATTCTGGGGGATGGGGCAGATGTAGGTTCTGCCTCCCCCAGCCACAAATAGCTGCTCTTTGCATGGTGACGGAAGCTGAGCTGAGATCTGGGAAACTGGCCAGCAGGCACCAAAAGGAAGGCCCCTAGGTCTGCTTGCCAGAGTCCCCCAGTTCAAGATCCAGCCACCAGGCTTTACACTGTTATAGTGCAGGGAAGACCAGTCTGCTCACGGCTACTGGCTGCTGTGCCTGGGGGTGCAAAGACCGCCTGGGTTAGCCAGCAAGGTAAGATCAGCAGTTGGCTCAGAGTCCCGGCCAGGGCGACAGGCTGGACAGTGAGTGAGGCCAGGAACAGAGAGGCGTGGAACCCTGGAAACAGTTGGAGCTGCTTCTAAAGAGGAGCTAGGGACATAGGAAGCTGCCTTATATCGAGTCAGGCCCTTGGTCCATCTAGGGCAGGCTCGTCTACACTGACTGGCAGCGGCTCTCTGAGGCTTCAGGCAACAGTCTTTCCCAGCCCTGCTTGGAGATGCTGCCAGGGACTGAACCTGCCACCTTCTGCAAGGGAAGCAGGTGGTCTGCCACTGACACACAGCCCCATCTCCTAAGGGGAATATCTTATAACAGACAACACTCACATGTGGTCACCCATCCAAATGCAAACCAGACCAGACCCTGCTTAGCAAAGGGGACAATTCATGCTCACTGCTACAAGACCAGCTCTCCTCCATTGGCTGGCGCACTATATGGGGCTGTGGATGAAAGGTTTATATGGGCACCAGGAGACTCGCCTCTTCCTGGAACTCAAGGTAAGTGCTTGAGCTGGCTTTCCCCTTCTTCTGAGTAAGCCCATTAGGAGAGAGGGCAGCCAGCTGAGCACTTTCCCTCCTATGCTGGAGCTCAGCCCTGGTTTGGCATCATTTCTGATTTGGGGGTGGTGGGGGGAGAGATGGAAGGGGTTTCCAGGGATGGGACAGGAGTTGTGCTGAGGGCCACTAGATCCTCTGAAGGAGCAAGGAGCACTGGCTATTCAGGGGCCATTGGGTCTAGGGGGCTTGTGTCTGGGCTGGAAGTTTTGGCTTCCACCTCTCAGTGGTGTGTGGTACAACAACAAAATATTTATATACCGCCTTTTCAACAAGTTTCCAAAGTAGTTTACATAGAGAAATAATAAATAAATAAAATGGCTCCATCTCCAAAGGGCTCACAGTCTAAAAAGAAGCATAAGACAGACACCAGCAACAGTCACTGGAGGTACTGTGCTGGGGGTGGATAGGGCCAGTTACTCTCCCCCTGCTAAAGAAAGAGAATCACCACGTTAAAAAGGTGGTTGCCCAGTTAGCAGGGATACAAGACATCTTTGCCCCCCAGGCAGACACCCAAATGCTGCCCTCTGCCCTTTGCAAGCAATAGCCACAGGAGGCAAGTGAGCCGGCTTGGGGCAGCAGAGGGTCTTCCTGCTGGGGTTGCACTGATGTTCCTCTTGATGATACCCTTAGTTGGGCTGTCAGCAGGGACTAGAGCCTTGGCAAGGAAACAATAGAGTTGGAAATGCCCGAGCCTGCATTCTGATAAGCCTGCTGTTGTATTGACCTAGAAACAACCATCTGGCTTGCCCACTAGATGGTGGCAAAGAGTTACTTTTTTGGTCCGATACTACGATCCAAGGGGCCCAAATTAACCACAATAGCAGGGGCTCTCCAACTTGGGCACCCAGATGTTGTTGGACTTCAACTCCTATAATCCTGCAATGACCATTGTGGCTGAGGGTTATGGGAGTTGGTCCCACAACTTCCAGGGACCCAAGTTTGAGAACCCTGTATGATAGTCATAGGAACAAGGGAAGCTGCTGTATACCATTGGTCCATCTAGCTCAATATTGTCTACACAGATGGGCAGCAGCATCTCCTTGGAGATTCTGCCAGGGAGGGAATTTGAAGCCTGCAGATGTTCTTCCCAGATCAACCCCATCCCCTAAGGAGAATATCTTACAGTGCTCACACATGAATTGTCCCATTCAAATGCAAACTAAGGTGGACCCCACTTAGCAAAGGAGACAATTCATGTTTGCTACCACAAGACCAGCTCTGCTCAATGGACCTTGGGAAGTTGGTCCTCTGCTTCCACTTTGCCAAATCAAAGCAGAGTGACCAGTGACTGATGCCAACTTCTGGGCATTAAAGCAGTAGCCTTCACTATTTTTCAAGCGGGGAACACTTTGGCAAAAAGCTATTCAGAGGAGTGCTATTGCCCACTATGCTGGTCTATGTGCGCTGTGCTTTGCCCAACCCTGGGTAGGGGAGGGGCTTTAAGTGAGAGAGAGCCCTCTTGAGCCCAGGGCCATTTTAGCAGGTGTGCGTGGCCTGCTGGAAAGTGTAGTCCTTCCCAGTGTTGGGAAGGACTACACTTCCCAGCATTCTGTGCATGCCTTCCAAGATGGCATTGGGGCTCAAGGGGTTCCGTTTCCTTAAAGGATCCACACCAGCATTTGGGGAAAGTGCAGCACTGCTCAGTGGGTACAGTCCCCTCTGCACAATGCCAGGGGAACTGTCAGGAGTATATGAAACAGGCCTAATAAACAGTGGGGCCATTCACACAGTTGGGCGGGGCGGAGGGCGGCTGCATAAATCTTACCTTCCCCCAGATGATCCATGGAACATCCTGTACATCACGCACCAGGCAGCATGGAGTTCTGGAGGCCGGGATGACTCATTCTGGCCTCCAGGTATCCCACAATGCACCGCATGCTGAGTGCAGTGCATTGGGGGATTCCCCCAGGAGACGCGTGCTCTAGGCACCCATCTCTGTGTCTCCTCGTGCTGAACTAAGCCCAAGGAGACACACGATCCCGCAGTCTGGGCTAACGGCACATTGGCGCCGTCAACCCAGGCTAATAAGCTGGGTTAGGCAGCACTGCCCCACCAGGTCTGGGCCCAATCCCAGCAGTTCTCACGTGCAGCCTGACTCAAGCTGGGCTTCCCTAGCCTGGGTTAGGCTGCATGTGAGAACAGCCTCAATGTGTCAGGGCGCCTGACATAGAATAAATGGGAGCTGCCTTTGGCTCCCGGGCTTTGCCTTGAACAGCGCACGGATGGAGCTGCCAACTCCTGAGTGAAACTATTCCTGGATATCCCGCCCCGCATTATTTCCCACAATATCAACCCATCCACATCTCCAGGGCTGATTTCAACAGTCACCTGGAGAGATTGGTGCTGGTTCTTTCAGGGCCGTGTGTGGAGATACGATCGTGCTGAGCAGCCCCAGATACGAACCTGGCAGTGACATTTTGCACCAGCGAAAGCTTCCAAGTACTTTTCAAGGGCAGCCCCACTGCGAGGGCATTGCCAGAATCCAAATGCCATACAGCAAAGGCATTTGGGAAGTGATGGCCAGATCTTCCCTTTCAAGGCAGGTTGGAGCTGCTCACTGAGCCAAGAGGCACCTTTTAAAGTGGTGATGGTCTTCTATTTAGCAGGGGGAGAGCAAATGTCTCTATCCTACCCCACCAGGGCAGCATTCTTCCAGGGACTGTTGCTGGCATCTACTTTACATTTCCTTTCAGATTTTGAGGCCTTTTGGGACAGGGAAACATCTTATTTCTATATTTCTCCCTGCACATGGGAATGCAAAAATTATTTGCAAGGGATTCCACATGTGGAGCTGGAGTTTGAAAAGTCCATCATCTGAATTCAAGCAGTCTTTATTTATTCCAAGGCCCACCTTTTAGCCTTGGCAAAGTTGATGTCTGTTGTCTCTCATTCCGTGATGCATCTTTCTCACCTGTGCTCAGATCTGATGACCACCCTGAGCAGCCCTACAAGCCGTTTCCCGCCCCCCCGGGGGGATTTTCTCATTCATGCTGCAGACTCTTCCACAGTCCTCTGGCTGGCTGTTTTCCACTTCTCACCCAGACTCCTGGAATTTCAAATTTCTTTCTTTGGTAGCATCACTCCCTGACATTTAGACACCCACCCAATTTGCTATCCTAAGGAGGTTTGATCTGGTCCGAGAGGACTAATTTCTGGGAGGGTCATAACATTTGCAGGGATGTGGGGGTGGGGGTGGTTCCATTCTCCTCAGAGGCATAAGGGCCTGTTTAGGAACATAGGAAGCCTCTCCATTTCAGGGATATGAAGATAATGCGTCCCCCGCCCCCTGCACCACACACTCGAAGCTATAGATGTCATCTATCATGTCAAGGGTCCCTCATTAACCTTGCAATGTCCAATCATAGGAACCTAGGAAGCTGCCTTATACCGAGTTAGGCCATTGGCCCATCTAGCTCAGTTTTGTCTACCCAGACTGGGAGTAGCTTCTCCAAGGTTGCAGGCAGGAGTCCCTCTCAGCCCTATCTTGGAGATACCAGGGAGGGAACTTGGAGCCTTCTACATGCAAGCATGCAGATGCCCTTCCCAAAGCGGCTCCATCCCCTAAGAGGGCTATCTTACAGTGCTCACATGTAGTCTCCCATTCAAATGCAAACCAGGGTAGACCCTGCTTAGCAAAGTGGGAAATTCATGCTTGCTACCACAAGACCAGCTCTTCTTCTCAATTGCTCACCAGTCTGGGATATCAACATGCATTAGCTGTTAGCTCTATCTCTCTTTATCGTCAGACCCCAAGGAGGCAGTGAGCACGCTCAACCAGGAGTTGGAGGCAGTAACAGGCAGGCTGGATGTGAGCAAGCAAATTTGAGGTTTAATCCAGATAAGATGGAGGTATCAGAGGTCAGTGGGAGAGCCAATCAAGATCTCGGGGTTCAACCTGTTCTGGATGGGCTTGCACGCAGCTCTTGTACCCTCTGAAAGAACAGGTGTTCTGTTGATGGACTGACTCAGTGTCCATCAACTTCCTATATTCCTATGTTATAGATAACTTCCTGAAGTCAGGTAGTTGATCCATCTAGCTCAGTATCGTCTACTACACAGATTGGCAGTTGGTTACAGGCAAGAGTCTTTCTCAGCCCTATCTTGGAGATTCCAGGAAAGGAACTTGGAACTTTCCACTTGCAAGCTTACAAGGGTCACATGTCATCACCCATCCAAAGGCAAACCAAGCAGATCCTTCTTAGCAAAGGGGACAACTCCTGCCCATTACCCCAAGACCGGCTCTCCTCGCTACCAGCTCTCTTCCCTGAAGAGAGACGCCTGTCCCATGCTTCTATGCCAATTTAGCCCTGAAAGTAAATAACAGGTCTTGTGAAACAGCTCAAACCCCAGCCTAAGTGCCAACTCACAGGCCTTGTTACAGGCTACATGGATCTGGTTTGGAGAACCACCAAAATATTGCTACACTCCATATGGCACGTACGGAGAATACCTAAATGGAAATCCCACTTTGGGCAGGATTTTGCAGTGGCTTGATGCTTCCCAAGGGGTGAGAATTTCCAGGCAGCTTTTCCAGCATATGTTTCCTTTGGAGGAGAGAGTACTGGAGACTGTTGATGTCTTTGTAAAAATAAATCCGCTCACACACTTCACAGGCTGAGCAAACACTGCAGGAGCACAGAAGCAAGCACACAGCAGTGCAAGGTTTAGAGCAACTTCAGTTAAGTCTCCCAGATCTCAGAGCTGGTTTTTAGCTCTCAGATCTCTGCTGCCCCATTGGTGATTTTGTTTGGTGGGAGGAAGACATTTTGAGACATTTCTCAGCCCACTGGCAACCACCATTTCCCCCCAGAAGGCTCCTTGGAATCAGAGGCGTATCTAGGGAAAATAGCGCCTAGGGCAAGCACTGAAATTGTGCCCCCTGTCCAAACATCTGACACCCATCTTTCAGATAACTTCACCATAATATCAGCTGAAAAGTGCAAGTCAAGCTCGTTAATCTTTTAATATTTCAAAAACTATTTAGCAGTGGACGTAGCCAGACCAAAAAATGCTGGAAAACTACAATTTTCAGTATGCTGGGGCTCATGAAATACCCAAATACTATGTGGAGGTGTACTTGGAAAACTAAACAGAAGTGCCTGTCTAATTCTCTACTATGCTTTGTAGCATCACTATTATGTAAGTTTTAAAAATAAATGGAGAATTTGACTTTTCCCAGATACTCTGAAAATAATTAAAGGATATGCAGAGTAAACTGTGTCACTGCTTGGAATATATTCTAGTATTTCAGAAAGACAGTTAAAATGAGAGAAAGAGAGCAAGAAACTCCCAGTGGGCCTTAATACTAAGGATTTCACACTGATTCAAAGACAAACTCACCATTAATAGCCATATTATTAAGCCATCACATTTAACTCACTTATCACAAGAAGCAAAGTAAGAGCAAATGAATACAATCCTAGCTCATAAGATTCAGCTCAGTATTCACAAGCCCTGATTCTCTGTACATAGTTCCAAACTAAATATGTATAAGTGACTTATATTATATTATTTTTATATATATTTTTTAACCTGTAGCCCCTTTGGTGGGCTTCCTAAAGGCCGTGTGGGGGGTCTGCAAAGGTTCCCCCTCCCCTGCTGGCCTCTAGGGCCTTGCAGGGACCATTTGAGCATGTGTCATAGCCATTTTTAAAAATATATTTTGTTTAGAATGGCTGCTAAAAACAAAATGGCCACCACACATGCTCAAATGGCCTCTGTGAGGCGAGGCCTGGCCTGGCCTATGGCCTAACAGAGGCCATTTAAGCATGTGTGGTGGCCATTTTGTTTTTGGTGGCCATTTTTAAAAAAATTTTTAGAAAATGGCGCCCCCTTCAAGTGGCGCCCGGGGCACGTGCCCTGCCTGCCTCACCCTAGATACGCCCCTGCGTCCATTTCCAAATGACAGTGAACATCTGGCAGCTCTTAAAAAAAATTGAGAGCAGAAAACATTGGGGCAATTCCCAGGGTAATGGAATCAGGCATGTTACAAATTTTCCAAATAATATATTATAATTATAATTATAGATAGATAGATAGATAGATAGATAGATAGATAGATAGATAAATGAGGTCATGTTTCTATAAAACCCTTAAATATTATAGTGTCCGGAATGTGCAAAATATGTTGGCAATGGAATCAGAAACATCCCAAAAATATGATTCCATTACCAATGTATGGAGTCTACAGACACTATCTGTAATATTTCAAGATTCTGTAAAAAATATGACCTTATTGTAAATGTTATTTTGCCAGTGTATATATATAATATCAATTCAAAAACTTGCTTATGGCTACAGTCATTGAAAAAGGTCTGATTCTGTTACCCTTAAAACTGCCCATTAGGAAAGTTGGGTATCCAAGACTGGGGAAATTGAAATACTAGAGAAAGAGGTGTCAAATAATGAGTCAGACCATTGGTCTATCTAGCTCAGTATTGTCTTCACAGACTGGCAGCAGCTTCTCCAAGGTTGCAGGCAGGAATCTCTCTCAGCCCTATCTTGGAGAAGCCAGGGAGGGAACTTGAAACTGTCTGCACTTCCCAGAGTGGCTTCATCCCCTGAGGGGAATATCTTAAGAGTGCTCACACTTCTAGTCTCCCATTCATATGCAACCAGGGTAGACCCTGCTTAGCTAAGGGGACAAGTCTTGCTTGCTACCACAAGACCAGCTCTATTTAGTTACTTGATGTGCGTGATGGATGTCACATAAAGAAGCCAGGACCAGGACTAGGGAGAACTGGGTTCAAATCCTCTTTCAGTCATGGAGCTCACTGGATGATAAGTGTAAAAATAAAATAAAAATTCCACACTTAGTCCAATGTAGACAGTCAATCATCCTCTATGTTTAATAGCTCCATTGAAACAACTGTGCTCGGTCCAGTTTGGAAAGATACAATGGTCATCTGAAGGCTCAGATAACTCCCAGACAAAGATTTTGGTTTTGGGGGGAAATTTGAATTGGAGATTGCAAGTTTCCCCCTCATTTGCATAAAATTTGCATTCATTGTTCTCAAAAGAAAATTTCTGTGTTAATTTTCCTGAAGCCTTAAATAGATTGTGATCTGAATTTTTATTTGACCTATCTTTTTATAGATCGTTCAGCCATGATACTTGCGTGGTGTAGTGGTTAGAGTGCTGGACTAGGACCGGGGAGTCCCGAGTTCAAATCCCCATTCAGTTCAAATCCCCATTCAGCCATGACACTAGCTGGGTGACTCTGGGCCAGTCACTTCTCTCTCAGCCTAACCTACTTCACAGGGTTGTTGTGAAAGAGAAACTCTGGGCTCCTTGGAGGAAGAGCGGGATATAAAATGTAAATAATAAATAATAATAATAAATAATAAAATCAAAAATAAAATAAAATAACTCAAAATCAAATATAATTTGCTAAAGCTAATCCTATGGCTAATCCCATGTGTGGCAGCTCTCGCGAGAGTTTGGAGAACCACCGGATAGGATAGCAATGGGGACGGGCAGAGGAAAGAAATTGGTAGTGGTAGTTGGCTGGCCGGCAGGCCCAACCCCACATTTCTGACCCCAAAAGAGCTGCTCTGGAGAAGAGGCCTTCAAACGACCACCCCCTGCAGCAGGTGTCTGAATGCAGCCACTCCATATGGTAGATCACCATGAGGATGGGGGGCGGGATCCTTCTCCATCCTCTTTCTAACCTCAAGGGGGAAAGCTTACTGACTAATTTTATTAAAGCATGCATATTCCTCCTTTCCAGCATTCGCAGGACCCACAAGACAGCTAACAAAGTGTTAAATAATAGATGAAGATGGTGATGATTATGGTGATGAAGTAAGAGCAGCCCTGCTGGATTAGAACAAAGGTCTAATTTGCTCTAATCCAACTCTGGGACCCCAGACAATACTGTACTACAACATCTATCATCCCCAGCCACAATGGCCAAAGACTGTTGTGGTTGAGGCTGATGGGAACTGTAGTCCAGCATCATCTGGTGACCCAAGGTTAGGAACTCCTTCTCTGTCTAGGCTAGCATGCTGCAGAGCCTCCAGGAAGCCCACAAGCAGGGCATGAAGGCAAGAGACCTCCCATGCTGTTTGCTATCTCCAGCAACAAGTAGGTAGTGCTATACTGCTCTTGAACATGGAGGTTCCATTCAGCCACCATGATTAATAGCCTTGGATAGACTTCATGAATGTGTCTAATCCCCTTTTAAGGCCATCTAAGCTGGTGGCCATTCCCTCATCTTGTGGCAGTGAGGTCCATACACTAATTACATGATGGGGGAAGAACCCTATTCTTTTATTTGTCCTGAATTTGCTGCCAACCTATTTTCTTGCGTGGTCCTAGGTTTAAGTATTTTAAGCAAGGAAGAAAACTCTCTCTCTCTCTCTCTCTCTCTCTCCAGATCGTGAATATGTTTGTAAAGCAGTAGTGATCATACTCTGCCTGACTGTATTTTCGCCTAAGCTAAATGGCCTCAAACATTTTAGCCTTCCCTAGCAAGGAAAGTGTCTGACATAAACAGTAAAAGCCATTAAAATGAAACCAAGGGCAGGCCAAAAAAACAGAACACAACAAGGAAACCAAAAGAAGCAGCAGTCATATATTGACAGAAGGCAAAGGTCAAGGACTTCCCAGTGACTGTCTGAACAGTCAAGTTTCAACCTGTTGCTTAACACAGGGTTTCCCAACCTTGGGTCCCCAGATGTTGTTGGACTACAACTCCCATCACCCCCTGCCATTGAGGCAGTGGGTGATGGGGGGGTTGTCGTCATCTGGGGACCCAAGGTTGGGAAACACTGATCTAAAAGCAAAAAAAGGCAAATGAACTGTGAAAAACTTTGCAGCTTTGGAGCCATGGCTAGGGGTGGGGTTTCTCATGTACTCATCCACCATATCTCAGACATAAGAATATATGAAGCTGCCACCGACTGAGTCAGACCACTGGCCTACCAAGTCTGGCAACAGCTCTCCAATGTCTTAGACAGAAGGGCTGAACCTGGAACCTTCTGTAACACATGAAATAGGGGCTCCACCCCTATTTCCACCCCTTTTTTAACACA
Organism: Hemicordylus capensis; assembly: GCF_027244095.1. Lineage (NCBI taxonomy): Eukaryota > Metazoa > Chordata > Lepidosauria > Squamata > Cordylidae > Hemicordylus > Hemicordylus capensis. The sequence continues at coordinate 13,725,799 of NC_069663.1, forward strand.
TAAAATAGGGGCTCCACCCATGAGTTATGGATGTTCCTGATGGATAGACATATGAAGCTGCCTTCTACTGAGTCAGACCCTTGCTTGACCCAGCATTGTTAACACTGACTGGCAGCAGCTCTCTCTTCAGGCTGGGGTCTTTCTGAGCAATCCTGCCTCCCTTTTTGCCGAAGAGAGGTGTCCTTTAAGGTTACCTCTGCCCCTCACATTCACTGACTTAGGTGGGTCTTTCAGCCTCCTATACTGTCCCAAACTTGGGTGAGCAGAGTTACACCTCTTTCAGTATTGTCTGCTCTGGCTGGCAGCAGCTCTCCAGCATTTCATAAAGCAGTCTTTCTTTCCCAGGCCTACCTGGAGATGCTGCCAGGGACTGAACCTGGGACCTTCTCCATGCAAAGCAGAGGCTCAGCTGCTGAACTGTGGCCCCACCCCCAAAGGCCATTGTGACTGGGGATGATGGGAGTTGTAGTCCAACAACACTGGGAGGCCTAAGGTTGGGAACTCCTAGACAACAACTGCAGTATACTGAGTAGTGTTCTGGGTAGTGAGGCGTGTGTGTGGCATAGACAGCTCTTCGCCTCCTCCCACCATCCAAAGCTGCCTGAGGATCTGGAGACACGTTTTAATTAGTATTTAAACAAACTGTTTAAATAAAGGAAGATACTTTTTAAAGGAAGGAAAGATACTTAGATAAAGGAAGATACTTTTTTTAAAAAAAGTAAACAAAATCCTGGTTGTTATTTAAACAAACTGTTTAAATAACAACCAGGATTTTGTTTACTTTTTTTTTTTTAAGTATCTTCCTCTTATTTTAGGGTTGCCATCTTTTTTCCTATCAAGACTCCTGTACTTTTAACAGCCACGGAGTCCGGCAGCAATTTCACATTCACAAGTGGTCTCCTCCTCGCACTCCCAGCAGCCTCCACACGTGGAGACGCCATCATGTGGGTAATGCCACTTGTTGGAAGTCTCAATTCTGCAGCTACTAAAATGCAGAGGAACGCTGCCAGGGCGAGGGGGGGGAGTTGGCAACCTCAATTTAACACAACACTCCCCCCCCCCGCCCGCCACTTCGGTTTTCTTGGAAACGATTTAAAAATCACTTAAGGGCAGGGCTCGGTCACGTCTCACCCCCCTCCCAGCAACCTTTAAAAAGCGATTAAAGAGATCCTGATGCACGTGGAAAGTGGATGCACCCTGAACGGTTTCCTTCCTCTCTAAAGATCTGACGGGAAGGGAAAAGACAAGGCGGGGGGGAGCAAAAGTGGCTGACATTCTTCCCATTATTTCACGTCCAAAAGTTGCACGGGGCCGTTCGAGAGAAATGGGGTGTGTGTGTGTGTGTGAGAGAGAGAGAAGATCCACAGAAATGACGCCCCAGCTCCCCGCAACAACCTTCATAGAACCAAAAGTGTGGGGGGGAGCGAAGGAATTTGCCAAGGATCTTGTTTGCAAGAGTAATGGATGGCCTCTGGAATGAGGCTATTAAGTGCTGGAGAGAGGCTGTGTGCGCGCACGAGAGAGAGAGAGAGAGAGACGCACGTTGAATGGACTTGGAAGCGGCGTCGAGGCAGAGATCAGCAGGCAGGGAGGGGCGGGGGAAGGCTCCGGGCCTGGAGCTCAGACAGCCTGGCGCCAGCAAACACCTGCAAGCAGCTAACAGGAACACAATGGCAAACGCAGGTGGGGGAGTTGCTGTCAAACCAGGCCTCTCCCCACTGTTAATCACGGCTGATTGCATCAGTTTCCACAGGCTGCCAAGACCCACCAGCAGCAGCCGCAGCCGGCCAGAGTTGCTCTCTGTGTCAGGATTTTTGCTAATTTAAAGCAAGTCTGCATTAATTCCGCCCCCCTCCTTTTCAGCACCAAAGCCCGGGCGGGGGAGGGGGACAGGTGGGGGCAGGCTTCAGCATAAGAGTCTCTGGCTGGGACTGAGAGAATAAAAGCCACCCTGGAGTAGCTTAATGTTTACCCTCTCCCCCTCCACCCAACACACATATGTTCCTTCTCCCACACAACTACATTTCCAGCACAATAAATTCAAGGGAAGAGTGCACCGGGCTGGCTTCACCCAGGATGGGGAATGAGGAGGCTGTCAGCCTTGACTAAGTTCACTATTAATTTTTCACTTTTCTTCCTTCTTTGGGTATGGGTGCTGGTTTTCAAACTGTGCTTCAGGAAACCCTGGACTACTTTGGAAGTTTATCAGGCAGGCTGCAATGCACCTATGACTTGCAGTGGGTATAGGCAAAGTTTCCCTGAAATTCTAGAGTCTGCAGGGGAATGGTATCTATCACGGCTGTCCTTCCCAGGCAATCTTGGAGTTGTCCACTGCTACCGTTCTTCCCGCACAATCTAAGCCCAATTCAGACATTATGCTGTACAAGTATACAAATGTCTGTACACTCGTCCATGTGTTTACAAGAATTAAAGGAGAGCTGGTCTTGTGGTAGCAGGCATGACTTGTCCCCTTAGCTAAGCAGGGTCCACCCTGGTTGCATATGAAAGGGAGACTAGAAGTGTGAGCCCTGTAAGATATTCCTCTCAGGGGATGGAGCCGCTCTGGGAAGAGCAGAAGGTTCCAAATTCCCTCCCTGGCAGCATCTCCAAGATAAGGCCGAGAGAGCCTCCTGCCTACAACCTTGGAGAAGCTGCTGTCAGTCTATGTAGACAATACTGAGCTAGACGGACTTATGGTCTGACTCAGTATAGGGCAGCTTCTAGTAAGAACTAATCAGCTTACTTTCCTTTCACTGTCTCTACAACTGGACTATATTTGGTTCAAATTGAGGTCCACAGGTTAATTCTCTTGCATCTCAAAAGTTCACATGTCCACCATCTTGGATCAGGGTGGATGATATCATCACAAACTACACCATAGGGGCATCCTTATCAGTGGTCCCTCTAATTTTTTTCATCTCTGTGTGGAATGAGTTTTGTTCTGGGTGGCAGTATCAAGGCACTGTGTGCGCAGATGCATTCAGAGTGGGGCCTTCCTAATTCAACCTGAGATGGATCTAAATTTAACTGAGTGGACATTAGAAAACTTGTGAGTGTGCGCGCGTGCGCATGCCTTAGAGGGAACAGTGATCCCTATGCGTCCATACAGCTAGAGCAAATTTGGTTCAAATCAGTTAGACTGTCCACAAGTTAGTGCACTTGTGTCTAAAAAGTTTATGTGTCTGCCATCTTGAATTGGGGTGGATTACATTGCCACAATCTATGCTGTTGAGGTGTCCCTGTGTGTCCCTACAGCTGTAGGAAATTTTGTTCAAATCAGTTAAGCGGTTCACAAGTTAGCCCACTTGCACCTCAAAAGTTTACGCATCTGCCATCTTGAATCGGTGTGTATGATATCATCATAAACTATGCCATTGAGGTGTCCCTGAGTGTCACTCACTGCAACTGTACCCAATTTGGTTCAAATGGGTTAGACAGTCCACAAATTAGCCTCAGACATTCACGCGACCACCATATTGGATTGGGGTGGATGACATCATCACAAACTATGCCATTGAGGTGTCCCTATATATCCCTACAGCTGTACCAGATTTGGTTCAAATCAGTTAAGGCAGTTTATAAGTTAGCCCACTTGCAACTCAAAAGTTTACATGTCTGCCATTTTGAATCTTGTGACATCATCACAAACTACACCATTGAGATGTCCCTTTGTGCCACTCTGCAACTGTACCGAATTTGGTCCAAATTGGTTAGACAGTCCACAAATTCACCCGGTTCACCCAGGCTTTTAATTAATGTTGTTTTAATGGTTTTAATGCTGCTTTAAAATATTATTTTAAATTTTTTAAATTGTTGTAATGTGTGTGCCCCCCCCCCCGCCAGGCCATTTTTGTCTTAACAAATGTTTTACTTTGTTTTTATTCTGTTGTAAACCACCCAAAGAGGTAAGTTTTGGGCAGTATAAAAATGTAATAATAATAATAATAATAATAATAATAATAATAATAATAATAATAGCCCACTTGTGTCTCAGATGTTCACATAGCCTCCGTCTTGAACTGGAGTGGACGACATCACCACACACAATGCCATAGGGCATCCGTATGTGTCTTTACAGCTGTAGCAAATTTGGTTCAAATCGGTCAGGCGGCTCATAAGTTAGCCCACTTGTGCCTCAAAGGTTTATACGGCCGCCATCTTGGATCGAGGTGGATGTCATGACATCATCACAAACTACACCGTTGAGGTGTCCCTATGTGTCCCTACAACTGTACCCGATTTGATTCATATTGGTCCAGGCATTGCAAAGTTGATGGGGGCGGAGGGACGGACACACGGACACACACACAGACACACACAGAGAATGCTGGGTGATCTCATATCCTTATTGGAAAGCAGGCTAAAAATGTATTTATATGACTACACAATTGTCATATTAAGTTTATAAATCTGTGCAGAATGAGCACATTAGCACTTACCTGAAAGGTAATTCTCCTGAGAGGTAGGAAGTGTATCCTAAAAGTGGGTAGATCCCTCCACTTGCTCAGAGATAGGGTAAACCAATCAGAGTTTGCTCACATTATTCCATGGGAGGGGTCTACCTCCTGGACTCCAGTTGTGAGCTCTGGTCAGCTCATGCTCAGGTGCAGAGAAAAACACACACACAAAAGAATAAGTAACAGCAACAGCATGACAACTAACAAGAATAAACAACCTGAGGAAGGAAAAATCCTTAGGAATGTGACTTAGGACTAACCCAACATCCCAGGAGAGATGGTCCACCCAGAAATGAAAGAGCCCAGAAGTACAGGATAGACAAGAAGAGTTCCCAACTGATGTGTGGGCGGGGAGGATACACTTCCTACCTCTGAGGAGAATGACCTTTCAGATAAGTGCCAATGTATCATTCTCCCTCGGGGGGAAGTGTATCCTGAAAGTGGTACCTGCCAAAGCCCCTGACCCTTAGTGGGTGGGTTGGGAGGCTGGTTCTTAGGTAGGTACCACTTGGTGAAGTGCATAGTGTCTGAAGGATGCGTCTGCAGAGGCCAGTTGCTGGATCTTGTAGAGTCTGATAAACGTGGACAAGGAATACCATGTTGCCGCCCTACAGATGTCTGCCATGGGCGCCAAGGTGGAGAAGGCAGCCGAGGTGGTCGAACTCCTGGTCGAGTGGGCCATAACTCCTTTGGGAGGAGAAAGACTTTGGGAAGAATAGGCAAGGTTCATGAACTGGCAAATCCATCGTGCTAAGATGGAGATAAACACCTTATGACCCAAGGAACAGTCCTTAAACAAAGAAAGACCCGGAACGCCGGAGTTCCCTGGTAAGATGCAAGTACAGCCAAATTGCTCTACGTACATCCAGTTTATGCCAAGTCTTCTCTTTAGTTTGGGGAAAAATGAGTATAAGGCAGCTTCCAGTGTTCCCCTTAATTTGGAGATGGGGCTGTAGCTCAGTGGTAGAAGAGCATCTCTTTTGCATGCTTAAGGTTCCGGGTTACAATCCCCAGCATCTCCAGGTAGGACCGGAAGAAACTCCTGCCTGAAACTCTGGAGAGTGGCTGGAGGACAGCTAGTCATGTGGCAGCAAGCATGACTTGTCCCCTTAGCTAAGCAGGGTCCACCCTGGTTGCATATGAATGGGAGATTTGATGTGTAAGTACTATAAGATATTTCCCTTAGGGGATGGAGCCGCTCTGGGAAGATCATCTGCAGGTTCCATGCTCACTCCCTGGCATCTTCAAGATAGGGCAGAGAGAGACTGCTGCCTGTAACCTTGGAGAAGCCACTGCCAGTCTGTGTAACACTGACCTTGATGGGCTAATGGCCTGACTCAGTGTAAGGCCGCTTCCTGAGTTCTCAGGATCCTAGGGATGATTCCAGTTTCCCAGCACAATAATGCTGGAAATAACAATTGGCATTCAGGGTTTTGTGAACTGCAAGTCCTGAATGGCTGCTGCGATCCGTGTGAAACAGCTTTGCCATTTAGAACCCGGCTCCTTTGTATATGAGTGCATTAGACAAGAGGCACAAGTGATCACATCCATTCACTGGGGGGGGGGGGAGAGAGAGAGAGAGAGAGAGAGTGTAAGTAGTCTTTCCAGCCAAGAGTGCACTGACAGGAAATGCTGGTCACGATATGTGAGTCAGGCCTGCACACAAACCAAACCTCTCTTGCCATCCCTTGGGACAGATTTTATTTGATTGTTTAAAGTCCTCTGTCTCTCCAAATAGCTTTGAAACCTCACCATGCCTTTTATATGTCAGTGACCCCACACCAGGAAGATGGCAATAGCAGCATGGAACTGGCCCCTTCTTTAAATGGTGGAGCTGGTGGCAGAGTAAATTGACCTCTGTTCAGGGGCAGCCCAAGGCATTGTGACACCTGAGGGGAAGTGCAAACTATGGACTTGCCCATCACCATGGTGGAGGCCAGTCTCCTTTCAAAACCAGTCCTTGCAAACTTTTAAGTACATGGAAAGGAAGAGAGGTTACCAGCAGCCTCCTCTTCTCTCCTGGGGCTTCTTGCAAGCCTTGCAAAGAGTGTGAGAAGAGGCATCTCTTGTGAAGTTTGCAAGGATCAAATCAGTCCCAAAAAGCTGTACCGGTGGTGACAGCTGGGCTGCTAGCATCCCAGTAACCTGCCATCTGAGACAACTGCCTCACCTTCAGAATCACATCAGAACATAGGATGCTGCCATATTGAGTTAGACCACTGGTCCACCTAGCTCAGTATTGCCACAACAAAGGTCATTCACACAATCAAAAACTGTGGTTGAAGTGATTGTGTGGATGCAAGGGAGAAGAAAAGCTACCCAAGTTTTCCTCCGACCTTGCTTCCACACTACCAAAAATTGGGAGCACACACAATTCCCAAACTGGGGTAGAACAGAGTTTTTGATTGTGTGAATGATCTCAAAGACTGGCAGTGGCTTCTCCAAGGTTGCAGGCAGGGGTGTATCTCAGCCTTATCTTGGAGATGCTGCCAGGGAGGAGATTTGGAACCTTCTGCACTCAAGCATGCAGGTGCTCTTCCTACAACAGCCCATCCCCTAAGGGGAAGATCTTGCAGTGCTCACACATGCAGATGCTATAGCCCAGTTCTGTGGGCTTCTTCAAATGACTACCATGTTGTATTCCTGCCCATTTTCCTCTGCCCAGTTCTGGGTTGTGGGCATTGACTTTGGGAACTGTGAAAACAGTCCTGTTTTCATTTGCAACATTGATTGAATTTACATATTTGGGGATTTCCTCCCAGCATCCCTGTCCTTCACCATGTTGCTGCCACCACCACCTTCCTTACATGCCACCACTGAAACATAACCATGCATGTATGCACAGCATGCTTTAAATTAAGAGCCAGCGTGGTGTAGTGGTTAGAGTATTGGACTAGGACTGAGGAAACCTGAGTTCAAATCCCCACTCAGCCATGAAACTCACTGGGTGACTCTGGGTCAGTCACTTCTCTCTCAGCCTCACCTACCCCACAGGGTTGTTGTGAGGGTAAACATAACCAGGTATACCACTCTTGGCTCCTCAGAGGAAAAGCAGGATATAAATGTAGAGATGAAATGAAACAAAATGAAACCAGGAGTCTTAAGTTGTATCCATCCAGCTATTCTTGGACTATCCCATCATCACAATGGCCAGTAATCATCATCAATCATCATCTATCTATCTATCTATCTATCTATCTATCTATCTATCTAAGGCATACCCGTGGCTAATCCCATGCATGGCAGATATCGCGAGAGTTTGTGAGCAGAAGCACCATGGTGATTGGGCAGTGGAGATTCCTTATGCAGATAGGGAGGAGGAGCCTGTGAGAGCAGAAGCACCATGGTGATTGGGCAGTGGGGATTCCATGTGCAGATAGGGAGGAGGAGCCTGTGATGGTTAAGGTCAGTTGGAATGCAACTGTTACTTGTTGGAATATGTTCTTGATTGTAGAGGAGAGGAATCTATATATATAAAAGGATAGTGGGCAGGGGTCTGCAAAGAGAGGGGTCGTGAGGGAGGAAAGAGCCCTTTCAGGAGAAGGAGGATGGCGTTGTGTGAATTAGATGAGGAAACAAGATGAACAAGATCTGTTAACTCCAGAAGGAAGAGTGAAACAGAGAAAGAGAGAAAGAAAGAAAAAAGAAGGGAGGGGAAGAGAGAAAGAAGGAGGGGTGAGGGACGGGCCTGAGCCTGCCAATGGCCTGAGGGGAACGAGTGGCCATGGCAGTGCCTATTGGCAGCAAGGAAGGGCCCAGTCAACCACTGCTGCTGTTTGGGGCTACCGTGGCCATTGGCAGAGGCAGGCAAGAGATGGGCCCGGGGCCTGTCAGTGGCCTGAGGGGAATGAGCAGCCATGGCAGTGGCGGCAGCCAGGAAGGGCCCGGTCAACTGCTGCTGCTCCTGAGCAGGCTTGGGTGAGGAGGTCTCTGGCCTGAATAGGAGGCTGCAGCTTGGCCAATAGGTGCCAGCAACACTGCAGCCATGACCAAGAGGGGTGAGGGGGATGGAAGCAACCGGATGGAGGAGGAGGAGGAGGAGGAGGAACAGGAGTGCAGCTCAGGTGAGGATGGAGAGAGATCTCTGAGGTGAGGGGGGCTATGGCAGGGGGTGAGGGGAGCAATCACGTACTAGCATGCAGATGCTCTGTGTGGGTTAAGCTAATAATAATAATCAATAAACTTTATTTGTTAGCCACCCCATAACAAATTGTTCTGTGGGCGGCTTACAACACATCATTAAAACATGAGATCAAAACAAACAACACACTGAGGCGCTTGCTTCACATGATTAGTGAAGAAACATGTTGTCCCTGCAGACGATCGCCCGCGGAGCCCTGGGTGGCCGGATCGGCCGCCCACGTGACTACCGGCTCCGTCACGGGGATGGAGCACTCACGCTCCTAACCTCATTTTGAATGGAGGCTTCTTAGGCAGGTTTGCTGCCGTGGTGCCACTGGGATTGGGTGTGATCCCGGCAGTGTGTGCAAAACCCTTCGCCCGGTTCTCCATGCTTGTGTGAATAGCCTCATGGACTTCCTCTTAACTGGAACCTCCTGCTTTCCTCCAGCCGACATCCATCGATCGGTAAATAAACAAACAAAGAAATGAAATGGTTAAAAGAGAAGACACAAAGCAGTCAGAAAATGAGTTGGTTTGCTACCTGATCATCTTGTACACTACATGGAGGCAGACTGATGAGTAAGCCCTGTTGAGCACAATGGAGCTCATTTCCAAGTAAAAGTGCACAGGACCAGGCCTGCAGCCGGGGGCAGCTAAGGTGGGTCTGGCCCCCACTCATTTTTCTCTGCTCCCTCCTAAATGTTTTACAAATAAGTATAAGTGGTTCAGGCCAAAAGCTGCCCACCCCCACTACTTTATTTTGCCTCCACCCCTTCAACTTTTAGATTGGTGATGGGCCTGCATTGGACACCAGGTCACTGCTGCATATGATGGGAAACAATCTGGGGGAAGGGCAAGTACTATAAAGCACAGAGAGGGACTATCCTCCGCTAAAATACAGCATGAAAACTCTAGAGCTGAGTAAGAGGTTAACATGGATGTTTGTCTCCACACAGTTTGGAGCCTTGAGGCATCATAGGCATAATCCTTTCACTACCTCCCACATCTTTTTTAAAAAGTTATAACACCAGAGGTGTTTTAAACTCCTGTCGGACCACCACCAGCAATTTCCCCCCGAGAGAATTGGAGAGGTGACCAAACCAGAGAACCGTGATTGGCAGCAGCTGTGAGACTCAGAATGCATGGAGGGATGTTATGGCTGATCTGCACATTCAGACAAAGCATATGACCCACCCTGTCCTCTTGAGACGATACCACTTGAGGCAGCAGGTGTGCATGTGGGAGGTTGAGGAATGGAACACTCCCCTATGACAAGAAAGCAAGCCGACAGTCCATGAGCAAGGCCCACACATTTCCTTGACGGAGCTCCCTCATCCCACCCAGTCTTTAGGTTCTTCTTACATCCCCACTTATTCCCTCCACATTTTGTTCATGAGCCAGGCCCACACATTTTGGCATCGGTAGGCACACTTTACCTTTACCATCTCAGGGGACAAATACTCATAGTGATTTTGGGCAACATGACCCCCGTCTGCCCCACTAGAGATTGAAAATAGGCAAGAGCATTGTTGCACTTACAGCTTTCTCTGTGTGATTGCCCCTTCTTTATCCCTACCCTCAAACCATGGGGGTAAAATTGCAATGATTTCTGTACAGAGGAAAGGGTTAAGCTCAGGGTTAGGGTTAAGGTAACAAAAATTGTTGTCCTTGCTCCATGGAATAATCTTTGGAGGACATTCCTGCCCATTTTCATTGTCATTCCTCTGAGAACATCGACAACATTTCATAGACCCTTTTTGTGATTTTAAAAGCTTTTAAAACACCATTGCAAATTTGGCCACTGTAGGCCTGATGGTCAGGACAATAAAAGCATGAGATCACACTGAAAGTCTTGCAATTGTACACCCTATTTTCCATCTCTAGGGGTGAAGACCTTTTCAACAATCGCAAAGAGCATGCATCTTTGCAGATGGTACCGACTAAGCTTGTGCGTGTCGGTAAAATCAGAATTCCGATGCGGGAATTCCCTGCCCCCCGCCCGGAGGCATTAGACTGCGGGGTTAGTGCCCTGGGTAGTGTCCTGGTGGTAAGTAAAGTAAAGTATGCCGTCAAGTCGATTTCAACTCCTGGCACCCACAGAGCCCTGTGGTTTTCTTTTGGTAGAATACAGGAGGGGTTTACCATTGCCTCCACCGCGCAGTATGAGATGATGCCTTCCAGCATCTTCCTATACCACTGCTGCCCAATATAGTACCAGCAGGGATTCGAACTGGCAACCTTCTGCTTGTTAGTCAAGCATTTCCCCCTGTGGGAGCCCTTTAATTCACTTCCCAACACTGGTGCGGGGGTGGCTCTGCGGTGCAGAATTGCTCAGAAGTTCAGGGCAGGCAAGGAGTATGGAACTGCTCCTTCAGAAGCCCGCACACTGCTGGGAAAATGTGCGGGCTTCTGGGACTGGAGTCTCGCACAGGACTTGGAGAATTCTTGTTGCTTCTTCCATGGAAAACCTACTTGTGCCAGACCATGAAGAGCTCCAGCCCCCCATGCCTGCCTCTTCCCCTCCCGAGATGCACAGCTTTCTGCACAGAAACAGTCCCACGGCTTTTGCAGATTGCCTTCGCAAGCTGTCTGTTGAGCCAGGTGCTCTCGAGGGAGTGTTTCCACTGTTTGCCATCAATCACAACAAGCCTTGTATCCAGCGATTATGTACACAGAAGCAGGATCAGCTCTGCCCTAGAGGGTGTTTGTCAGGGGTGGGGAGGAAGAAGAGCTTTGCTCTTGCTTTGCTTCACTTTCCCAGCCAGCATGGCATCCACCCCTGTAGGGCCCTCTCCCCCTGCCCCCGTTAATATCTCCCACATGTTCTACTAAACCAGGCTTCTCTTTGAATGGATATAGGGGTTTTGAAGGAGACACCTGTACAGATACATCACTGCCATGAGCTAAGAGGGTGTGATAATCTATGAGAATCCTCAGGGGCTCTTCCTGTTGCATTTCAACTGGGAGCTGCTTTGAAGATGGGAAAGGCTTAAAGAAGGATGAAAGGGAGAGAGGAAAGGGAAGCTTCCATTGCTCTCTTTGGGAACCTTGGCATTTGTCTCATTGAAGCCGTTGTAGCCTCTGTGTAGGCAATGCTGCAGGAAATGATAAATTATGGTTGCATGCTCTTTATTTCCCCAAAGCTGTGAGAAGTTCCAGGGGGAATTCCTTCCTTCCTTCCTTCCTTCCTTCCTTCCTGGGGGAATTCAAGTTCCATTCCTCAGCTTCCCAAAAGCTGTGAGAAGTTAAAGGGAAAGCATTACCCAGGTTTGGTTTTCTTTGTGTTCACACGTAGAGTGCAACGGGCAGTCCGACCGTGCTTCCAGAGCAGCCCTACGTGCATGTGCGAGCAATGGGTATGGGGTCATACCTCAGTGGCAGAGCATCTTCTTTGCATACAGAAGCTCCCAGGTTCAATTTCTGGCAGCATGGGACTTTAGGCTTCTGCCTGAATCTTTGGAGAGCCGTTGCAAATCAGCACAGATGAGATAGATGGACCAATGGTCTGACGCAGAAGGAGGCAGCTTCCTATGTTCCTATGATGCACTTTTGTAATAGTTGCTGTATTTGCAAATAGATAAGCAGAGCTTAAGTGGACACACACAGCAAGCAGCAGAACAGCTACTCCAGGAGGCTTTACACACAGGGCTTCTGCCCCGAATCTCCTTCAGAAGAGAATGTGTGTGTTCACACACCAGGCAAACTTACCTCGAAGTCCCTTTGAGATTTTTGGACCCACTCCACACACAAACCGGGCGTTCTGGTGCAAATTCTAGCTTATTGCAACTTATGTCTGGGTTTTTAAAATGCTGGTTTCAAGCTACTTTTTCTGAAAATGCGGAGGTAGAATAATTAGCATGCTAGAGGGATGCTCTCTTCAGAAATGCAGATCTATCTCTGCAGGAGCTCTCTCTTTCCCCACCTCCCATTGTCTAGAAGGAAAACACGGAGCATGCCATGTGGACGTGTCTCAAAAGAAAACCGAGAGCAGAGGGGAGGGCTGCTTTCCTCAAGGCCGCGAGTGTACTTCGAAGTGGCTTCGCTCAACACTTACCCCAAAGCCTGAAGCCAAGTGCGAATAACTCCCATATCAGATCTCCAGGATCCTTCCTCCCAGGATTGGTCTGGAGTCTCCAGAAATTGGTCTGGAGAATCTAGAAGGTGACTGTGGAAGGCATTATTGGAAATTTTGACTTGATAATGTGAAAAACAGTGGAAAAAATGAGGGGTGGGTGGGAGAAAAGCTCTAGAAATAGCTTCATTCAGTGTTAGCATCTCTCTCTCTCTCTCTCTCTCTCTCTCTCTCACACACACACACACACACACACACACACACACACACACACACACACACACACACACACCTCTTATCTTGCATGGAGAGAACATCAACCGACCACCCTGGGCTATTAACCAGCCATCTGCCTAACAAAGGAAGTGGTCAGGCAGGTAATGATGCTCTGTGTTTTCAGAGGAAAACAGGGAGATGCTTGTAGCACCCCCCTCCCCATACCAAAGGACCACTGGCTCCCACCCCCCACATTCCATACCTGTTCCATCTGCTGTGTGCCCAATTAATTTACTCTGCAGCAGCATGTCCTGTACTGTTGTAAGCGCTAAGGTGGCATTTGTTAAAGGTGTGCTAGAAAAATATGATTGTCATTTCCCCACCAGGGATGCTGGGACTTGTGGTCCCAGTCCAGTCCCTGGTAAAAAAAAAGATATTCCCCTGGGGCCTGACGCACCTGCCCCTGCTTCCCCACTGTCTTGAGATAAGTTGGGGGGGAAAGGGAGGGGCGCAGGGCTGCCCACGAAGGCTTTCACAGACCTGAAAGAGAAGATGGGAGAGGAAGGGAAGATCAGTGGAGGTGAGGAGCAAACAAGGCGAAGAATGTGCAATTAGTATGGTTCCAGGCACTCAGTTATGATACAGCGTGGGAGCCATACTCATGGCCAGCCTAAAGGTTTGCTGTGGGGTGGGGGGCAGGTCCCCTCACCTTGGTTACTCTCCATTACATTACAATATAGAAGGTTTAAAATTGCTTGTTTGTAGAAATGGTACAGGTGGGCAAAGAAAAATTGAAGAGGGGGGGTGACCCCCACCCTAGGCCCCCTAGCTGCCCCACCCCCACTATGGGTCTGAGTCAGACAAAGGAGGTTGTGCCAAAGGCTTCATGGAAAAGGAGGAGGAGTTTGAGGGAAAGGAGGAGGAGCCATACAGATGAACTGAGAGGGAGGTGCAGGCATAAGAGACGGCGAGGGAGGAAAGGGGGAGTCTTTGGAGGAAACACAGGAGAGCTTCTGATGCAAGGCTGAAGCAGGCCCTAGGATAAGATGGGTCCCCAGGCCCCCGCCTTCTTCTTCTCCCCTTGCCCCACATCTTTACTTCAGAAGAACTGCATGGTGGAAAATACAACGTCCCCAACATTCCCTTTCTCTCACTCCTGTGCAAATAATATCACATGCTCTTTGTACTCCAATCAGCAGCTTGCCACCTAGTCAGAGGGGTGGGAGGGGAAAGCCAAGAGCGATCTGTTTCCAAGCCAGTGAGTCCCTCCACCCTCCTGGTCCTAGGGAGATTTCGCATCCACACCCACACACCCCTCTGTTCCTTAGCTTATACCTATGCCCCTGGCAGAGAGCTGGGCTGGGGGACAAGGCCAGGGAGGCTTTTGGAGATATGGATGAGAACCATGTGTGGGATCCAGGAGCAGACAGGAAGCCAATGTAGGGATTTAAGGAAGGGCATTGTGGTCTGTTCAAGTGGTGACTGAGGTGAATGGTTTTGGCAGCAGAGTGCTGAGTAGACGTCAAGGTGAGGCAACAGAAGAGAAGGAGAGCCGAAGACTGCAGCCGTCAAAGCGAGAGATGACCAGGGCATGGACCAGAGTCAGGGGCAGCTCAAGGGGCAAGCTTTTGAAGAACATGTGGGGCAGGGAGGAGAGAAGGTTGCTAGCAGCCTCCTCTTCTCTTCTCAGGTTTCTTGCAAGCTTGCAAGGAATGTGAGAAGTGGTCCTTGAGAAATGTGCAAAGGTTAGCTTAGGCCCAAAGAGTTGCTCCAATGCTAATGGTGGGTGGATTTGCCGCCCTGCTGGTGTCCCAATAACCGGCCTCCTGAGGCCACTGCCTCACCTGGCCTCATGAAAGGGGCACCCCTTGCCAGAATTTTTTTCCTGTGGGGACAGACTGGAAGGGGTGTTTTTTTTTTAGATGTTCTAAAGAAGAGAAGTTACATTATTGCCCCCAGGTTTTGGAATGCTCTCTCAATGCAGGGCATCTGCTTCTCAGTATCCATTACAACTTTTAGAAAGCAGCTTTTATATGAGTGTTTCTTGTTGCTGCTGCTTCTGTGCTGTGTTTCATAGTTTTATTGTGTATATGTTTGTAAACTTTTAAAAATAGATTTGTATTCTTTCTTATATTCCAATTTAGTATTTGTATTGTTGTAACTGTTCAATAGCTTTGTATTGCTTTTAAAATTTATTGTAAACTGCCTTGAGATTATTTTAATGAAAGGCAGTATATAAATTGAATAATAAAGATGTCAAAAATAAAGCCAGGACTTTGTGCCTGGATGAATGGTGGTATTGTTAAAGGGCAAGGGAAGTGAATGAGAAGATTCACCAGTGAGACTGTAGCCTTCGTCCAAATATAACTTCGCACCATAAAAAACAACCCACCACATGCTTAGCTACAAAATGTTGGTGCTCCCAAAAGACAAGGGATGCAACTTTCTCTATTATATATAAATCTTCTTCACAAATACCATAAGTCTCTGAATTTAAGATGGCCCCCTTTAAAAATATAGGTTACGTACAGACTATACCCATATTTACCCCAAAGGAAGATGATTCTGAATTTAAGAACACCCCCTGCCCCCGATTTCTAACACCAAATAACTTGACAAGGGGACTTGTCTTGGATTCAGGTGCATATAGTATGTGTATGTGTGCTAATGAGCATTCAGTTTTCTGTTGATTAGACCAATCACCTTTTCTGTGGGATATCTGCTCGGATATTCTTCTCCCACTTTCTTTCCTTCTTTTCTTCTTGTTAAAGATGACTGCCCAGTCTCAGGATGCTCCAGGCTGACTTGTGACATCTATAAAGAGTGGTTTCACAACAAGCTCAAGACAGCTGTGCAGCTGGGTGTGTGTAGGTTGCTGGGTTCATCCTTGTGTTTCTCTGCTTGCTTCTGGGAATAAGGTTAAGTAATTACACAGGACACTTTTACAAGCATTGTTTCTGCTTCTGCCCTCAGAGTTAGATCAATATGTCCTTGTGGCAGGTGAGAGGGAGAGAGAGGATGATTTGCACAATAATACCTGGAGAGTTTCCACATGAACCGATGAAGCAGCTTCATACTGAGTCAGACCACTGGTTCATCTAGGCCAGTACATTCTGCACTGACTGGCAGCAACTCTTCAGGGTTTCAGGTACGCACACTGCCCCTTCCCCCCGCCCAGCTCTAGCTAGAGATGCCAGGGCTTAAACCTGGGACCTTCTGCAAGCAAAACAAGTGCTCTACCATTAGCCTCCAGCCCCTCCCTTAAAATGTACATATCAGGCGGTATAAAAATACGATACATAAATAAATAACTTGCCTCATACTGTGTTAGTCCATCTAGCTCAGTACTGTCTATACCAGGCCTGCTCAATTTAGGGCCCCCCCAGCTGTTTTTGAACTACAACTCCCATAATCCCCAGCCACAGTGGCCAATAGCCAGGGATTATGGGAACTGTAGGCCAACATATGCAGGAGGGCTGAAGTTGAGCAGCCCTGGTCTACACTGTCTTGCTGTGGCTCTCCAGACTTTCAGACAGGGATCTCTCCCAAGGGTCTTGGCATGTCAGGTAAGGAACCCGCTCTGCCTCTGAGAGCTATGGCCCCTTCCCTTCACAACTGAGCAGAAACTTGAACTCAGATCTCCCGAAGTTCAAACCAGTGTGTAATCATCACATTAAATGGAACAGTAAGTGTTCCATTTCAAACAACAAAGCCTTTGAGTGATCAGAGAAGCCGAAGAAATGCTTGCACAGAGACAAAGAAGAAGCACTTGAGAGGAAGCTGTCACTCGGGGTGGGGGAGAACAACCTCAAAACAAAACCAAAATCAGTGTCTGTGAACCAGCACAAAGAAAACACATCTAAACGTCATGGAAATCAGTGAGACTCACGTGCAGTTAAATGCATGAAATGCTGTCAATTTCCTTTGGACTGAAGGATATGATGAAAGCTTTGTTTCAATGGTGCCGACTATCCAGGTACACCAGAACTCTCCATGCCTACAGAATGTGTAATTTGGACCATGTGGTTAGAACAAGGCAGCCAAGGCAAATGGGTCAAGATCAGAGGGGACCAGAGCAGGAAAGACCCAAAACTCAGCCTAGAGACACTTTTGTCAAATCTACCAGCCTTAATCAACAGTCTGTACTTTCTTAGCAACTGGTCCTTAAAATGGGCAGAGGAGTGGGAGTTACCAAGCAGAGCAACAGATAGGAATGTAGGAAGCTGCCTTATATGACATCAGACCATTGGTCCATCAGCTTAGTATTATCTACTCCAGGGATACACAAGTTTCACCCTCCAGCAGATGATGGATTACAGCTCCCATTGTACCACGGTGGCTGGGGATGATGGGAGCTGTAGTCCAGAAACAGCTGGAAGGCTTATCTACAGGAATCTACAGGAAGAGCTGGTGCAGGAATCTTTCCCAGCCCTACCTGGAGATGCTGTTAGGGATTGATCCTGGGACCTTCTGTATGCAAGGAGATGCTCCACCTCTGAGCTACGGCTCCCTAGATCATACCTTCCCTAAGGCAATGGGCTGCAAATGACGGAGAAGAAAGGAGGGAAAGGCGCAGTGTGATGGCTAATATACAGCTCATAAGCTGTAGATGATGATGATGATGATGATGATGATGATTACATTTATATCCCGCTCTTCCTCCAAGGAGCCCAGAGCAGTGTCCTACATACTCAAGTTTCTCTTTCACAACAACCCTGTGAAGTAGGTTAGGCTGAGAGAGAAGTGACTGGCCCAGAGTCACCCAGCTAGTCTCATGGCTGAATGGGGATTTGAACTCGGGTCTCCCCGGTCCTAGTCCAGCACTCTAACCACTACACCACACTGGCTCTCTGATGATGATGATGATGATGGTGGTGGTGGTGGTGGTGGTGGTGGTGGATGACAACTATGACCTACTACTGCTAATACTACTACTACTAGTAGTAGTAGTAGGGTGAAGTGGAAGGGGGATACGTAGGTATGGAGCGCCGGTACTTTTCCGTTTCTCTGGCTGTTGGGGGTAGCATAGCCCTGGGGGCTGGCATGGAGAGTGCCTGCACTTTTGAATTTGCAACTACATCACTGATGGGGAGGCTATTCCATAAATGGGGTGCCACCAGCAAAAAGGCCCTTTCCCTAGTAGCCACCCGCTTAACCTCATCTGGCTCTTCCCCAGGGGTGTAGTGGAGTGGAGACACTCGCAGGGACGGAGTGCAGCTTCTCCAGCTGTTGGGGTGGGGGCTGTTATGGAGAACGCCTGCTCTTCTGAACTTGCAACTACATCACTGCTACTACTACTATAAGGGATGGGGGGGGGCTCAGTTCAGTGGCAGAGCATCTGCTTGTATGCAGGAGGTCCCAGGTGTAACCTCTGGCAGGATCTCCAGGTAGCGCTGGGAGAGACTCCTGCCTGAAACCCTGCCAGTCAGGGTAGACAATACTGAGCTAGATGGAGACATGAGAGACGTGGCGAGAGAGACATAGGAACATAGGAAACTTCCATATACTGAGTCAGACCATTGGTCTATCTAGCTCAGTATTGTCTTCACAGACAGTGTAGGCAAGACTGTGCTAGATGGACCAATGGCCTGACTCAGTATGATGGTGGCTTCCTGTGTTCCTGTGTTGACTGGAGCATTGGGTGGATTTATTTACTAACATATTTGTGCCCCACCTTCCTGTCCCTTGAGGTGGCTTATAGCCAGCACCAACCCATAATCAATCAAGCAACAAGAACACTCACATGGAAAATAAATAGCAGCAGTGATAACAAATCCAAAACAGATTCAAGAACGCCCTGCCGAAAAGGGCGTCGGAGCAACCAACATCTTTTAAATAGACTGTGCCTAGAGGCACAGAGAGAGGGAACCATCCAGACCTCCCAAGGCAGGGCACCTGCATAGTGGAGGCCCTGACCCACACAACTACCAGCTGCACCACTGAGGGAAATGGAATGTGGAGGAGGGCAGGTCTGGAATCACCTCCCCTGCGAACTGGGCAAAGAGGCACCTTTTAAATGTGGTGATTCTCTTTATATAGCAGAGGGAGAGCAACTGGCCCTATCCATCCCCAGCACAGCATCCCTCCAGTGACTTTTATTATTATTATTATTATTATTATTATTATTATTATTAATTCAATTTCTATACCGCCCTTCCAAAAATGGCTCAGGCTTTTGCTGGGGTCTTATGTTTCTTTTTAGATTGTGAGTCCTTTGGGGACAGGGATCCATCTTATTTATTTATTTTTTTCTCTGTGTAAACCACCCTGAGCCATGTTTGGAAGGGCAGTATAGAAATTGAATAAATCATCATCATCATCATCATCATCGAGAGGGCTGAGCTCAGCACTTTCCCCTTTGGGATAGCTCCCTTAGAGACTCTTTTTTGAAGGCTTCCTAAAATTGGTGGAACATAGGAACGTAGTAGGAAGCTGCCTTCTACTGAGTCAGGCCATTGGTCCATGTGGCTCAGTATTGTCTGAATGGCAGTAGCTCTCCAGGTTTTGAGGCAGGAGTCTTTCCCAGCCCTACCTGGAAATGCTGCAGATGCTCTCCTACTGAGCTATGCCACCCCACCGCCCTAAGGGGGAATATTGTACAGCACTCACATGTAGTCACCCATCCAGATGCAAACCAGGGAAAACCCTGCTTAGCAAATGGGACAATTCATGCTCACTACCTCAAGATCAGCTCTCATTCCCAAATGGTGGGTGGAAAGGAGAGGAGAGCTCATCTTGTGGTAGCAAGCAGGACTTGTCCCCTTTGCTAAGCAGGGTCCACCCTAGTTGCATATGCATGGGAGTCGATGTGTGAGCACTGTAAGATATTCCCCTTAAGGGATGGATCCGCTCTGGGAAGAGAAGAGTCCCCCCCACCCAGCATCTCCAAGATAGGGCTGAGAGAGATTCCGGCCTGCAACCTTGGAAAATCCACTGCCAGTCTGTGAAGACAGTACTGAGCTAGATAGACCAATGGTCTGACTCAGTATATGGCAGCTTCCTATGTTCTTTGATATCAGGGGGTGGGGTTTGTGGACTGAATAAAGGGCATCTCACTTCCTCCCTTATTATTTTTAGCAGGGCTTTTTCTAAAGTTGCAGGAAGTTCACAGGGAATTTGCAAGTGAGGGTTAAAATCCTTTCTCAACCTCAAGGTGAAGTTCAACAGAGACAAACATGAAGCCCTGCACTTGGGTCAGAAAAATCAAATGCACAAGTACAGAATGGGGGAATCCTAGCTTGGCAGCAGTAAGAATATTGGTGAACATGAGCAAGTCACGTGATGCAGCTACTCAAAAGACAAATACAATCGTAGGCTGCATCAACCGAGGTATGGTGTCCAGATCATGAGAAGTAATCGGTCCACTCTATGCTGCACTAGCCGGACTTCACTTAGAGAATTATATCGGGTTCTGAGCGCATTTTAAGAAGGACAATGAGGTTATTCACACAGTCACAAACTGTGTTCTAGCCAGGTTTGGGAGCTGTGTGTGCTCCCAATGTTTGGTTGTGTGGAAGTAAGGTAGAAGGAAAACCTGGGTAGAAGTGATTGTGTGGAAGCAAGGTAGGAGGAAAACCTCCTACCTCGCGTCAACACAACCAAAAATTGGGAGGACACACGGCTCCCAAACCTGGGTAGAACACAGTGAGGCTATTCCCACGAGCAGCAAAAATCGGGCTAGGAGAGCCTAGCCCGATTTTTGCACACTCGCGTAAACCAGCGGGCTCGCAGGTGAGCCGGTTGGCTTACAAGCGGCTAGCCTACTTAAGTAGCCCGTGTGCTCCACTAATCCGGGTTAACGGATCATGAGTTGCTGCTGCACGGCTCCGCACCACAGCAACTCATGAGGAGACCCCCGACCGGAAAGCTGAAAAGCAGCCTCCCGGCTCAGGGGTCTCTCCAGCATGCCCTGCTTGCTCACGCAGGGCATGCTGGGGCTTCCAGGGGCCACGCAGCCCCCAAACTCCCCAGCCTCCGCCAGCTCCGTAACGGAGCCAGCAGTCATGTGGACAGCCGATCTGGCCGCCCAGGGCTGCCACTCTGCTCGTGTGCGGGGAGAGCGGGCTAAGCCTGCTCTCCCTGCTAACCCCCCAGAGGCTCTTCTCGCTGAGCGCGAGAAAAGCCGCAGTTTTTGATTGTGTGAATGTCCTGAACGATAAACGGAAATGGGTTCAGAGAAGGGCGGCTAAGATGGTGGGAAGTCCGAAAGCCAATTCCTATGAGGAATAGTAAAAAGAGCTGAGAAGGTTTAGCCTGGAGAAAAGAAGGAGGGATTTAGTAGCCGCCTTCAAATATCAGAAGGACGATCACATAGGAGAGGAACAGTGTGGACCTGCTTAGCCAAGGGGCTACTCATGCTTGCTACCACGAGACCAGCTTTCCCCTAGACCACCAGCTCTCCTTATAAGCTGACTGATAGGAGAGCTGGTCTTGTGGTAGCTAGGGAGCATGAATTGTCCACTCTGGTTTGCATTTGAATGTGACACTACATGTGTGAGCATTGTAAGATATTCCCCTCAGGGCAGGGCTGGGGCCAATCTGGGAAGAGCACCAAGGTTCCCAGTTCCCTCCAAGATAGGGCTGGGAGAGACTCCTGCCTGCAACTGTTGAGAAGCTGCTGCCCGTCTGTGTGGACAATACTGAGCTAGATGGACCACTGGTCACACTCCATATAAGGCAACTTCCGATGTTGCTATGGACAGAGGTGGTGGACCATGTATTCCACCCTGGGCTGCTTGGAAAGAAAGAGTGAAGGTCATCCAGCATATTCTCATGGAGTTCTCCTCCCCGCTGTTGCCCCTAAGTTCCCTCCTCTGTGACAATGATTTACTCTTACTCTGGCTTTCAGGCTGCCTCAGAACAGCGAGATCAAGGGAACCACACGCCATCCCACCTTCCCCACTACAAATGCAATGGGAGGGTGCATAGATTGTGTGTGTGTGTGTGTATGTGCGTCACTGCTGCTGCCATCCCACGCACCCCATCTCCTCGCTTCAGCTTTGCAGCGTTTCCCTCCCACACGTTGGGTTGCTGTCCTGGAAGAAAAGAGAGCCCACAGGGGTGCTGAGAGGCGGTTGCATGCCTGCATGCACCTAGCCCCCGCCTTCCCGCCCCCAACTCTGTAGAGAGAGACACCAGAGGTGAAAGTGATGAAAAGCCACCACAGTGGCAGATTCAGTTTCTTGACTAAATGCAGGTGGTTATGTGGGAGGAGGGGAAGTTCCAGCCCCAGCCCTTCCGGTTGGAGCAGGAGACTGGCCAAGCCTTCGAGGTTCTAGCCCCAGCCGGGCACCCGACCCACTGACTCACCTTGACTGAGTCACTGCAGCTCAAACGCTGAAGTTACACAAAGCAGGCCCTGTGACGTCTTTGCCTGAACCACTGTTTTGCAACACACAAGTCAGCCTCCGAGTTGCACAGCAGGTCTCCATCTGTGGGGCAGAACCACCCACCTTGGAAAGTTAAAAAAAAAAACTAGGAGAGGGTGCAGATTTCCAGGGAGAGATTGGATCCAAAGATACTTTCTCTCTTCTTCAACCAAGACCCGAGAGGGTTGAATGTCCTCTACCAGAGGGTCCTGACTAAGTCACAGAGGCTATTCCCACGATCACTGGAAAGCAGGCGAAGGGAGCTTTCCAGGGATCGTGGGAACCACTGGGCTCGCAGGCAAGCCTGGTGCTCCCAAGGCGGCTAGCCCGCCTAATCCCCCCTCCCCTTAAATGAGGTTAATGGAGCGAGTGCTTTTCTTTGCAACTGGTACTCAGAGGCAACCTGCCTTGGAGGCTGGAGGTGGCCTATAGCCCGCAGACTAGTAGCCGTTGATAGACCTCTCCTCCAGGAAGCCATCCAAACCCCTCTTAAAGCCATCCAGGTTGTTGGCTGTTACCATATCTCGTGGCAGAGAATTCCACAAGTTGATTATGCATTGTCTTAAAAAGTACCTCCGTTTGCTGGTCCTACATTTCCTGGCAATCCATTGCCATGGGATGACTCCTGGTTCTAGTGTTATGTGAGATGGAGAATAATTTTCTCTGTCCACTTTCTCCACACCATGCATGATTTTATAGATCTCTATCATTTCTCCCAGCTGTCATCCCCCCCCTAAACTAAATAGCCCCACCAGGTATTGTAGCCTTGCCTCATAAGAAAGGTGCTCTAGGCCCCTGATCATCTTAGTAGCCCTCTTCTGCACCTTTTCCAGTTCTATGATGTCCTTTTTTAGATGTGGTGACCAGAACTGTTTGCAGTACTCCAGGTGTGGCCACACCATAGTTTTGTATAAGGCCATTATAATGTTAGCAATTTTATTTTCAATCCCCTTCCTAATGATCCCTAGCATGGAACTGGCCTTTTTCACAGCTGCCACAAATTGAGTTGACACTTTCAATTAGTTGTCCACCATGCCCCCAAGATCCTCTCCTGGTCAGTCACCCACAGCTCAGATCCCATCAGCGTATACTTGAAGTTGGGGTTTTTGGTCCCAATGTGCATCACTTTACACTTGCCAACATTGAACTGCATTTCCCATTTTGTTGCCCACTCACCCAGTTTGGAGAGCTCCTTTTGGAGCTCCTCAAAATCTGTTTTGGATTTCACTACCCGAAAGAGTTTGGTATCATCTGCAAATCTGGCCACCTCGCTGCTTACCCCTGCTTCTAGTTCATTTATGAATAAATTTAAAAGTACCAGTCCCAGTACAGATCCCTGCGAGACCCCACGTCTTACTTCCCTCCATTGTGAAAACTCTCCATTTAGACCTACCCTCTGTTTCCTGTCCCTCATTAACCTTGCAATGTCCAATCATATGAACCTAGGAAGCTGCCTTATACCGAGTCAGGCCATTGGCTCATCTAGCTCAGTTTTGTCTACATAGACTGCAGCGGTTTCTCCAAAGTTGCAGGCAGGAGTCTCTCTCAGCCCTATCTTGGAGAAGCCAGGGAGGGAACTTGGAAGCTTCTGCATGCAGGTGCTCTTCCCAGAGTGGACCCATTCACCAAGTGGGAATATCTTACAGTGCTCACATATAAGCATCCCATGCAAATGCAAACCAGGGTGGAGCCTGTCTAGCAAAGGGGACAATGCTGCATGCATGCTTGCTACCACAAAACCAGATCTCCTCCCATAGACCAGATCAATCAATCAGAGAACAATTGGCAGGACAGGTGGACTCTGTCTCTCCTCCTTGTCAAGATGCACACAAAGCCAAAGAGAGGAGTTTTGAATGAGGGATGCCTGCCTCTCTCCCACCGACAGATCTCGGAAGTGGAAGCCCTTAGAAGCCTGTCCTGCACTCTGGCGCATGGGACTGATGGTGCTTAATCCTGGTTGATTATTTTATTGTATTTATTCCAGGCTCTTCCAAGGGCCCCCAAGGTGGCTCACAGCAATTAACATAATCAAAGCACAAAACATATTAAAACACAGCAAAATCAAATATATGCATGTGTATCGGAAGCCAAGAACAGAATAAATGCAAGAATGGAATATGTGCAACATTACTACACACAGCACAATGGAAGAAATAACAACTGAATGAATGCAGGAGTGGAATAAGTGCAAGATCACTACACACGGGATAAAGGCACAGGAAGAAGGAGCCTTCACTCAACCCATGCTGAAGGCCTGGTCGGTTAGAAACTATTTCACCAAGTAGCAAAAAGCCAACAGGGATCGAATGAGGTGGACCTCATGTGGCAGGGAGTTCCCAAGGTGGGGAGCCATGACTGAAAAAGCTCTGTTCCACATCCCTACTAAGTTCCACAGCAGTGAGTCATGAAACAGAGCTCAGATAGACATAAAAGATGGGCAGATTCATATGGGGAGAGCCAGCCCCTCAGTTAACCTGGCCCTAAATCCATTTAGGGCTCTAAAGATCATAACCAGCACTATGAATTTATTTATTTTATTTTAAAATTTCAATCCCGTTCTTCCTCCAAGGAGCCCAGAGTAGTATACATATATAGTATGTTGTATTTATCCTCACAACACCCCTGCAAGGTAGGTTAAACTGAGAGATAAGTGGCTGGCCCAGACTCACCCAATGAGTTTCACCCAATGACTTACCCAATGAGTTTCATGGCTGAAATGCAATTCTAATTCAGGTCTCCCCAGCCCTAGTCCAACACTCTAACCACTACATCATGCTGGCTCTGCTGAAAACTTAACCTGGAAGCCTGGAAGCCAGTTGAATGGGAGTTATAGATTTCCATGCCTTGGACCCCACAAAGACCCCAGTCATGAGCATTTCCAGACAGCAGGCTTTACTGCGAGGCTTTACTGCGAGTTCGAATTTGCCCCCCAAACCAATGCAAAAATTGGGCTACGCTCTAATGCACAATGACAGTCCTGAATTGTGTCTGGAGTGCTTCCCATCCCTGATAGCTGACAAGGACTTCGGAGTAAATCTGGCCAATATGTGAACACACACTCTCCATTCCAGAGGAGAAGGGAGCTAAAAGCCCCGCCTGGAAATGCTCCAGCTGCTGCATTTTTGAGATAGCAGCTTATCTGTGGACTTGAATTTCGAAGAGCTGGTTCCTATGAAGCAGAAACTCCCATGAGGTCAGCTTAAATGCCATGTATCTGTTGTAAAGAGCATGAGTCACGCTTCTGGTAGACAGTGTCAATTCTGACCTGTGAAAACCACCCATAAGGATCATCTGCATAGCCCCATCTGTTCCTGTTTACCAGGGACAGCCCCTGCTCTCTGGTCCCTGTCCGTATTAAATCATGGTCCCTATTGTGCTTAATTGGGTGGGGGTACCTTTTAAAACACTGTAGGATGCACTAGCTTCCCTTTCACTCCATCCATGAACTGACCTAAGAAGGAAACTCTGATGGCCCGTTGACCAGCACACCTGGCTTTACAAGGCAACACAGAACAGATGGTTGATAAGGAAATAAACACCCATAGAGGCTATTCCCACAACCACTGGAAAGTGGGCGAAGGGAGCTTAGCCCACTTTCCAGTGGTCGTTGGAACCACTGGGCAAGCCTGGTGGTTCCAACAATGGCTAGCCCGCCTAAATCCCCCTCCCCTTAAATGAGGTGAATGGAGCAAGCACTCTGTTGACCGAATTTTTTTGCTCATGTGTCGTCGCGGTGCAGGGCGACACACGAGTAGACCCCCTACTGGAAGGCCACAAACAGCCTCCCCCAAATCCTGGGACTTATGGGGGGCCAAGCTGCCCCCGATCCCCACACTCCCCATCAGCTCTGTGACAGAGCTGGTAGTCATGTGGGCGGCTGGGTCGCCACCCAGGGCTACACATTTGCCCGCTGTCCCTGTAAACCACCGCAAGGCACTTCACACCGCTCGTGTGAAGCACCTCAATGTGAACGTTGCCAACTTTTCCGCTGGCTTCTGCAACTATGTCATGGGCAGCAGCAAAAAGGATCAGCAGCAGGGAGCATCAGGACTGCCGTATCTCCAGAGTTGGCCACAAATCTCCTGGAATTGGTCTCCGTCTGCAGGTGACTCTGGAAAACAATGCAGGAAAGTTGAACAGCTTGATATGGTGAAAAGTATTGGGGGAAATTTGGGTGGGGTGGAAATCGCCAGGAATAGTTTCGGTTAGAGCTGGCAGAACACAGATTGCTGCATTGTGATCCAGGCACAGTTAAAAGCACAACAGCAAGGCCTGGTTCAAAAGTTAGCAACCCTGGTTAAAAAATAACCAACCCTGAGGCTATTCCCATGATCACTGGAAAGTGGGCTAAGGGAGCTTAGCCCGCTTTCCAGTGATCGTGGGAACCACCGGGCTCACGGGTGAGTCCAGTTCTCCCAAGGCGGCTAGCCCACTCAAAACACCCTCCCCTTAAACGAGGTCAACGGAACAGGGGCTCTGTTAACCTCATCTTCCTGCTCGTGTGCCACGGTGGAACGCGGCGATACATGAGTAGACCCCCAACTGGGAGGCTACAAGCAGCCTCTCCCAGTATTGGGGGTCTCCTCCAGAATGCCCTGCGTGCTTGTGTGAGGCATCCTGGGATTTCTAAGGGCTGTGAGGCCCCCGAACCCTGAAGTCCCCACTCTAAGCCCGCTCTCTCTGCAGACCCGGCAGAAGCTCTTCTCACCGATTGTGAGAAGAGCTTCCCTGTTTGGGAGTGGTGTGTGCTCCCAGTTTTCGGTTGTGTGGAAGCAAGGTAGGAGGAAAACCTGGGGAGAAGTGCTTGAGGCTGTTCACACGAGCGTGCAAAACCAGGCTAAGGAAGCCCAGCCCGGCCTTGCATGCTAAGCCTGATCCCAGTGGCACCACGGCAACAAACCTGCTTACCGAGCCTCCCTTCAAAACGAGGTGAGGAGAGCGAGTGCTCTCTCTCTCTCTCAACCTCATTTTTCTGATCGTGTGGCAGCCACGGCTGCTTTAGAGGTCGGGGAGGGGACGGGGGCATACTCATGATATACTGCGTGCTCACGCAGAGTATTATGGGCACTCTGGAGGCCGGGACGACTCATCCCTGCCCCTGACCCTCCCTGCTCCCTGGGCCAGGTAGGTTGAACCCACCTTCCTCACAACTCGCCCTCAAACCCTTCTCACTGCTCATGAGAAAGGGCTCACAGTGTGGATACGAGCTAGTCGGAACTCATAGGAACATAGGAACATAGGAAACTGCCATATACTGAGTCAGACCATTGGTCTCTCTCGCTCAGTATTGTCTTCACAGACTGGCAGCGGCTTCTCCAAAGTTGCAGGCAGGAATCTCTCTCAGCCCTATCTTGGAGATGCTGCCAGGGAGGGAACTTGGAACCTTCTGCTCTTCCCAGAGTGGCTCCATCCCCTGAGGGGAAGATCTTGCAATGCTCACACATCAAGTCTCCCATTCATATGCAACCAGGGCAGACCCTGCTTAGCTATGGGGACAAGTCATGCTTGCTACCACAAGACTAGCTCTCCTCCCACTCCTACTTTGCTTCCACACAACTGAAAATTGGGAGCACACACCGCTCCCAAACCCAGGGTAGGACACCATTTTTGACTGTATTGGATGAGAGGCTTTAAAAAAACAAATGTAGTTATTCTTGGGGGGGTGTGATTGAATTTAATTGTCAGGGTGTTGGGACTGTGGGTCTCGGCTCCAGACCTAGCAGCACCCCTGCCTTGGAGGCCTATAGCCGCCTTGCCCCACTTGTGCTTTTCCTGAAGGTGTCTGGTTGGCCATTGTGAGAAACCAGACATCGGACTTCATGGACTCTTGCTGCGATGCAGGGCTCTTCTTGCTTTCTGATGGAAGACCTGTGGGGCAACGGAATCGACCCATGTGGCCACTCAGGTCAGAAGAAAAAGAAAACTGGTACAAGCCAAGGCAACCTTTCACTCCCTTCGCAGTGGCAGTCTGTTCCGCCCACACTTCCCCCAAACGGAGGCACGAACATGAAAGCTGCTACTTGTCTCCCAGGTGCAGAAGCTGGTAACTTTGAACTTTGCCTTCCTGCCATTTTCGGAGGCTTGCCATCAATGGAAAGGGAACATTCGCCTGAAATCTCTCCTCAGACAGGTGAAGGGACAAAACCTCTGTCTACTCAGAGCGCTCCTCTCAGCGGGGGTCCTTCCTCATAAATGAAGAGCTCTCCACAGTGAGACGCTGCCTTTCCTCCACCTCACTCCATCCGGGCAGGGAATTATACTGTTCAAGACTGGATTCTGTTCCAGACTGGTTACAGGTTCATCAGTTTTGTTTATGTTTTTACTTCCCAGTTTTGAGTCGGACACTAACTTTTAAAAAATGACACACACACACACACATCTATCTATCTATCTATCTATCTATCTATCTATCTATCTATCTATCTATCTATCTATTTTACTCTTCCTCCAAGGAGCCCAAAGTTACCTTTATGGTTACATGGTTACCTTTCTCCTCACAGAAACATTGAGGTCATTCACACAATCAAAGACCGTTTTCTACCTGGGCTTGAGAGCTTTGTGTGCTCCCAGTTTTCCGTTGTGTGGAAGCAAGGTAGGAGGGAAACCTGGCTGCAGCAAGAGTGAAGTGGGTGGGGAGAAAGTGCCCCCTTTATCTTATAAAGAAAAGGCAAACTTTTTTGTTTAAGGTAAAGGGGTAGCAAAAGCCTTTTTGCCTATGGACGGCTACAAGCTTAATCTGCCCCTGTTGGTCCATCTAGCTCAGGACTGTCTTCACTGACTGGCAGCAGCTCACCAGGATTTCAGGCAGGAGTCTCTCCGAGCCCTCCCTGGAGATGCTGGCATCTAGCTCAGTACTGTCTACATTAACTGGTAGTGGCACTCAAGACTTTCAGGCAAGATTTATTTTTCCTGTGGCAGAGCATCTGCTTTGCCCACAGAAGGTCCCACGTTCAATCTCGAACAGCATCTCCAGTTTATCAGTTTGTCTCAGCTTAGGAGTAGGAAACTGTCGGGGGGGGGGGAAGCCATTTGGATACAGTAGTGGCTGCTCGTAACAGGTCCCAGGGGGCATAGGAAGAAAGGCAGCGGCTTTCTACCAAGTCAGACAATTGGTCCATCTAGCTCAGTATTGTCTACACAGACTGGCAGCAGCTTCTCCAAGGTTGCAGGCAGGAGTCTCTCTCAGCCCTGTCTTGGAGATGCTGCCAGGGAGGGAACTTGGAACCCCAGATGCTCTTCCCAGAGTGGCTCGATCCCCCAAGGGGAATATCTTACAGTGCTCACACATCAAGTCTCCCATTCATATGCAACCAGGGAGGACCCTGCTTAGCTAAGGGGACAAGTCCTGCTTGCTACCCCAAGGCCAGCTCTCCTGATGCTCTACCATGGAGCTACAGCCCCATCCTCATAGCTAAGAAGGCGATTTGGAAAGGCTAAGCCATGGCCAAAAAAACCCAATCAGCACCTTCTTGCGTGCTGCTTCCCTTCTCCACACCTCATCCCTACCAGCCATATTTCTTTCCTAAACAATATGTTGGGCCTCCAATATGTGTGCTTGTGTGCAAAACACACAATTGGTATGGATGTCTTATTGCCATGCAGCATCACTGCTCACCTGAAGCTGCTTCTCCGTAGAAGCTCCACTCCTTTTTTGTGTCAATGCTACTTGCGAAATCAGCTGACTCGTTATCCGGATATGTGTTGTCTTTCAAACAAAGAGCTTCTTAAGAAGACCATTGAAAGCTGCCAAATGAAGGGGGAACACTACAGTAGGCTGCAACCTTCATCATGACACACCTTCTCTCTCTCTCTCTCTCTTTCATTCAAACATCAGTGGCTCCTCCTAATAAGCGGGGGGGGGGGGGGGCACCAAAGGAGCTGGTGGGGGGCACCAAAGGAGGTTCAGCTGCTTACTTTGGTCAGGTAGAACTGTGCAGTTTTATAACTGCTTCCCTTGTAAACAAGAAGAAATATTATGTTGGTTAAACTCAGCCCTTATTGCTGACCAGAGCTAGCTTAGCATTGCCTACTACACCAAATCTCCTGGGTTTCAGGCACGAGTCTCTCCCAGCCCTACCTAGAGATGGCAGGGATTGAACCTGGGACTATCTGCATGCAAAGCAGATGTTCTATCACTCTGTCACTGAGCTACCATCTACCCTAAGGCTTTATTCATGAGCAACTCCATGGAGGAGAGCTGGTCCTGTGGTAGCAAGCATGAATTGTCCCCTTTGCCAAGCAGGGCCTACCTCTGGTTTGCATTTAAATGGGAGACCTGTGTGAGCAATGTAAGATATTCCCCTCAGGGGGTGGGGGCACTCTGGGAAGCACACTTGTACATTTGCATGCAGAAGGTCCCAAGTGCCGTCTTAGGGCTGAGAGAGACTCTTGCCTGCAATCTTGGAGAAGCTGCTGCCAGTCTGTGTAGAGTTCCAGGGATTCTCAACGTTTAGGTCCCCAGATGTTATTGGACTTCAACTCCCATAATCCCCAACCATAGGGCCCTGGGGCTGGGGATTATGGGAGTTGAAGTCCAATAACATCTGGGGACCCAACCTTGAGAATCCTTGGTGTAGACAATACTAAGCTAGATGGACCAAGGGTCTGACTCAGGTAAAAGGCAGCTTCCTATGTATCTCTCCTTTCCCTTTCTGACTCCACCCCCACCCCCACCCACCCCACCCACTCTACAAGATCCCCTGGGACAAATGTCCAAACAACAAAACACACAAGATTTCTAGGTAGAATACAACAGCCAGTTAACAAGCTCTCCCTGACAAATGGCAAGCCTGCAGGCAGCGCAGCTCTTGAGTGGCGCAAGAGAGAGAAAAGCTCTCTGAGCTGCTGCCAGGAAGAGCTGGTCTTGTCATAGCAAGTACGGATTGTCCCCTTTTCCTAAGCAGGGTCCACCCTGGTTTGTATTTGAATGGGAGAATACATGTGAGCACTGTAAGGTATTCCCCTTAGGGGATGGGGCCACTCTGGGAAAAGCATCTAAGGTTCCAAGTTCCCTCCCTGGCATCTCCAGGATCAGGCGGAGACTCTTGCATGCAACTTTGGAGAAGCTGCTGCCGTTCTGTGTAGACAGGACTGAGCTAGATAGACCAATTGTCTGACTTGGTAGAAAGCCGCTGCCTTTCTTCCTATGTCCCCCCGGGACCTGTTAGGAGCAGCCACTACTGTATCCAAATGTCTCCCCCCCCCCCGACAGTTTCCTACTCCTAAGCTGAGACAAACTGATAAACTGGAGATGCTGTTTGAGATTGAACGTGGGACCTTCTGCGGGCAAAGCAGATGCTCCGCCACAGGAAAAAAATAAATCTTGCCTGAAAGTCTTGAGTGCCACTACCAGTTAATGTAGACAGTACTGAGCTAGATGCCAGCATCTCCAGGGAGGGCTCGGAGAGACTCCTGCCTGAAATCCTGGTGAGCTGCTGCCAGTCAGTGAAGACAGTCCTGAGCTAGATGGGCCAACAGGGGCAGATTAAGCTTGTAGCCGTCCATAGGCAAAAAGGCTTTTGCTACCCCTTTACCTTAAACAAAAAAGTTTGCCTTTTCTTTATAAGATAAAGGGGGCACTTTCTCCCCACCCACTTCACTCTTGCTGCAGCCAGGTTTCCCTCCTACCTTGCTTCCACACAACGGAAAACTGGGAGCACACAAAGCTCTCAAGCCCAGGTAGAAAACGGTCTTTGATTGTGTGAATGACCTCAATGTTAGTAACCCACATTAAACCTGGATTCAAATGATGGTGTGAACACGCCTAACTGAGTTTCATGGCTGACCAGAGATGTGAATTCCGGGGTGATTCTCTCTCGATAGCCAAGAGTGGGCAGGCGGGGTGGGGGCGGGGAGAAGGCTCCAACAAGCTTAACTTTCCCACAGATGATCAAGGGGTCGATGGGGATCCAGAACCGGAACTTGTTATGCCAGCTTCCGTGAATCCCACAATGCAATGTGTGACAGCCCATGCTCTCACACGAGCAAGTATCTGGGGGTAAGGGAGTGCTCTCTCCCTTAACTTTGGCTAACAGCTGGGGCAAATAGTGGGGATAGGTGGCGCTGCCCCTCCAGGATCAGGCCCGATCCCGGCAGTTCTTACGCCCAACCTAACCTGGGCTGGGCATCTCCCTGGCCCTAGTTCAACACGCGAACCACTACACCACACTAAGCCTATGCTCACCAAACCCAGGCTGGAGCCAGGATTGACCTAGATTCCAGTGCTGTCCTACACGGTAGACGGGGTTTTTAACCTGACGGATTACCTGGGTAGAAGAAGGGTGCCAGTATGTCTGTCTACACAGGTAAATGGTTGTGTGTGTGTGTGTGTGTGCTCAGGCTGCACGTAGCCCGAGCATGCATGCGCCCGACTCACGGGGTCGCCCCCCCAATGCACCACGCTCATCATGCGCTGCATTGTGGACTATCCGGAGGCTGGGACACATGGTCCCAGTCTCTGGAGATTGGAACTGCTTGGACACAAACATGGATCATCTTGGGGGAAGGTCGGTTTCCCCCTGCTTCTCCTCACCCTGCCGCCTTCCCCATCCTGGGGACTGCTGTCGTGTGAATAGCCTTACTGGCTCTCACAAGGTGCGCTTCTATAAATAATGAGTCCCTAATGGAGAAGCTCAAAGGCCTGAAAGCTCCGCTCTCAGTCTGATATTTGTGTCAAAATCAACGAAAGGGGAACTGGACAACAGGGATACATGGCATGAGGACAGTGAGGACATGCAGTGGGATCAATCACACCGGGGCCAAGGGAAGGGCTTGCAAATGGTTCGGAATGTCATCTAAATTCAGTATAATGGGAGATCACAATGAGCATCTTATTGGTTTCAGATTAAACGCATGGGTGGAAAAGAGAGAGAACTGGAGATGCTTTTGTGTTGTGTGAACAGGGCCTGTTTGTTAGGAAGTCCTGTTGAGGCCTGCAGGAACGAGGAAGCTTTTCTGCTGCAGAGCAATGGAATTCCTGCACCTCATTAACCTTGTATCCCTCTGGCTTGAAAAGATTGGGGCACTCTGCTATAAACCAGCAATGTGTCTCATGCCATGGAGCTAAACATCTCATAGCTGGCGCTCAGGGCTCTTCCTCTTCATCCCCCAAAGAGTGACCCGTTTATCCTGGCAGAATGTTTGCATCTTTTAAAGCTGCATGACAGGCAGTACTGTATTTTCTTAGACTGGAAGCAATTTGGAAAGCTTTACCTGTTGAATGTGTGCTTGTCACATAGCACAGGAGCTCTTCCAGAAGAAAAGGTGGCAACCTTCGTTTGCAACACAATTTTCTGCCTGTTCCAGAAGAACAAATACTTTTTGCCTGGGTTTTTGTGTGGCAAAAACCTTTCTTTTTACAAATCTTAACCTTCCCTCCAGAATAATTTAAATCAAATCTTTTGGACTCCTCCAAAATGGTCTGGACTCCTTTTGGACTCCTCCAATCTAATATTACAAATATTAATCCTCCCTCCAGAATAATTTAAATCAAATCTTTTGGACTCCTCCAAGATGGTCTGGACTCCTTTTGGACTCCTCCAATCTAATCTGCCACTAGATTGTGGTAGGTCCATATATCAGTGGCAGAGCCCACGGCTCACACAGAGAGGTGCTTCATACAATCGGTGTGAAACACCATTCAGGGTAGAGCAGAGAGAGCGGGCTTAGGGCAGGGAGCCCTCCCTGGGTGGCCAGATCGGCCGCCCACATAACTGCCGGCTCCATCACGGAGCTGGCAGGGGTGACAGGGATCAGGGACCAGCTGGCCCCTGGAAGTTTCAGGGTGCCCCATGCAAGTGCGTGGGGCATTCTGGAGAGACCCCTGGGGCCGGGAGGCTTGTTTCAGCTGATTTCCCCTGGCCATGAGAATATCTTCAGAGGTTCAGATCAAGATTTAATGTGGGTTATGGTGTGAATCAGGCCGCTCTGCATGTTCATTCGCACGTTCTGTTCAACACTCGTACGGGTGAACAGTGTGAACAGGTAAAGATCTATTCACAAGTACAGAGGATCACATGCTGTGTCGAATGCAAGGTACAGAAATACACTGCCTCTCTGTACCATGCATTTGAAGGGCCTGTATCCAGATCCACTTTTAAAACGGACACAGGTACAGTTTGTGTCATTCATACAAACAGCTGTATGACCGTACATACACTTGTACAGCATAATGACAATCAGGCTTGTGATAGCAGGAATGCTGAAAGAGAAATATCAGGCTTGTTCATATGATCAAAAATAGGATAAGAAGGGGCTCCTCCCCTAGTTGGGGAGCTGTGCACACTCCCGATATATGACCAGGAGGAGAGCTGGTCTTGTGGTAGCAAGCATGACTTGTCCCCTTTCCTAAGCAGGTTCTGCCCTGGTTGCATTTGAATGGGAGACTACATGTGAACACTGCAAGATCTCCTCCTTAGAGATGGGGCTGCTCTGTGAAGAGCACCTGCATGCTTGCATGCAGAAGGTTCTCTCTCTGGAATCTCCAATTCAGGGCTGAGAAAAAGACTCCTGGTGGCAACCTTGGAGAAGCTGCTGCCAATTTGTGCAGACAATACTGAGCCAGATGGATCAATGGACTAAGTATATGACAGCTTCCTGTGTTCAGTCATAAGTTAAAAACAACTAGCTGGCCCAGGCGCAGAGCATCTGCGTCTCTAGTTTGCCCCACGTTCTCGGCCCCCCTCCTGCGTTCCTGGCCCTCCCTCTGCCTCTGCCCTTCCCCTCGGCTCTTTCCCCCATTCTAGGCCCATTTCGGGCCACTTGCCCACCTGCCACTTTCTCTCCCCGCCTGCTGCTGCTTTCTCTCCCCACCACTTCCCCCCTGCCGCCTCTTTTCCCACCCTCCCCTGCTTCCTCCCCACCATTACTCCCCCCTGCTGCTGCTGTCCCTGCCCCCCACTGCCACTCCCCCAGGCACCACTTTCTCTTGGCTGTTTCTCTCGCCCATTCACTCCCCCCGCCCGGCAATTTGCTTGCGAACTCTCGCGAGAGCTGCCACACATGGGATGAGAGAGAGAGAGAGAGGGAGAGAGAGATGTTGGAGGTGCTGTCCGTGATCATGTGCTAAGCAGCAGCTGGATCGGAGGAAACCCCCCTACCCAGCCGCTGTACCCAGCTCTTTAGTGAGGTAGGAGGAGAAACCTTCCACCAACCCAACTGATGCTTATCACTGCTGGCACCTCCGACCTTGTTTTTAACTGATCAAATGTTGGGAGCATGCACAGCTCTCAGACTAGAGTAAGAGGCTTGCCCTACCCTATCCTTAACCACGTAGAGCTGGCCTTGTGGTAGCAAGCATGACTTCCCCCTTGCTAAGCAGGGTCTGCCCTGGTTTGCATTTGAATGGGAGATGACATGTGTGAGTCCTGTACAGTATTCCCTTCAGGGGTTGCGGCTACTCTGGGAAGAGCATCTGCATGCAGAAGGTTCCAGGTTCCCTTCCTGGCATCTCCAAGAAAGGGCCAAGAGAGACTCCTGCCTACAACTTTGGAGAAGCCACTGCCAGTCTAGGTAGACAAAACTGAGCTAGATGGGCCAATGGCCTGACTCTTGTATACAGCAGCTTCCTATGTCCCTAAGTATCAAAAGACATGCCTTGATAAGTGACATCTGCCCTAAATGAACCCCATGCACTGTGCTAACAATGAAAAATCGAAACAGGCTTGCCCTTCAGTTCCCAGATTGCTTCACCGGGCATTCCCATGATCGAAAGTATTGCAAATGCCAAATGCGGCACCCTTTGCAGCTGCTTGTGCCAGCAAGCCATCAGGCTTGGATTGGCAAGCACACGGCTCAAGGGCTGCAAGAGATCAACACCTGCCTGGAGTTCCCACCTTCTCTGCTTTGTAACTAGGCATGCATTCTCAGCCTTGGCAGGTCTGCTCGGCTTTTTTGCCGAGCACAATCCGCTGCATGTTTTTACGTAGAAAGAACATAGGAAGCTCAAGCTGCCACATATGGAATCAGACCATCTAGCTCAGTTTTGTCTACACAGACTGGCAGATGCTTCTCCAAGGTTGCAGGCAGGGGTCTCTCTCAGCCCTATCTTGGAGATGCTGCCAGGGAGGGAACTTGGAACCTACTGCATGCAAGCATGCAAATGCTCTTCCTAGAGTGGCTCCATCATCTTACAGTGCTCACACATATAGAGGCTCTTCTCACGATTAGTGAGAAGAGCTGCTAGGGGGGTTGCAGGAAGAGCAGGAGAGACCCCCGAGCCTGGAGGCTGCTTTTCAGCCTCTTGGTTGGGGGTCTACTCATGAGTAGCTGTGGTGCAGGGGAGGGTTACTTTGGCGGGTTAACCTCCTGGAGGCCACCAGGCTCGCCTGTGAGCCCAGTGGCTATCACGGTCAGAGAAATCGGGCTAGGTTCCCCTAGCCCAGTTTCTCCTGATTGTCGGAATGACCTCAGAATCTTTCATTTAAATGCAACCAGGGTGGACCCTGCTTAGCAAAGGGGCAATTCATGCTTGCTGCCACAAGACCAACTCACTTCCCAGTCAGTTCAATAGGAAGAAGTCCTCATGAGTTCAGTAGGGTCTATTAGGAGATAACGGTACATAGCACAGCAACGTGTTCAATTAATAATAAAATAAAATAAAATAAAATAATAAACTTTATTTGTTTGTTTGGCGCCCCATAACAAATTGTTCTCTTTGTTCTCTGGGCAGCTAACACCACAACAAAGTAGAGTGTGGGGGGATGACTCTTTCCTACAGCTAAAGGAAAATAACTGCCCATTTATGGTGGACAGATTTTTGCAAAACTCAGTTGTGCCCTAAGACAGGGCTGCGGGCCATAAACAACTTTGGCACGGGTTCACACAATCATGCCAATGTGAGTAACCCACATTAAACCTAGATTTGAATAATTCTGTGGACTACACCACTAATTAGGATTTTTAAAAAAGGTTTGCTATGCCCCTTTGAGCTCATCCTTGATGGCTGATATCCTGAAACTAGTATGGGATTTCAGTCGGCACTTTTTGGAATGGTAGTGAGTAGTTTGCCCAGAGTTGCTCCAAAACACTTTGCTATCCCAAAGCTTCTTGCCACTATGCAAGACACCCACGTTTACGTCTCTTGAAATGCTGTGCAACTCTCAGATTGCATTGCATATTACTTCATTGCTGCTCTCCTAAAATACTGGTGCCCCAAGCATATACCTGGGTTGCTTGTACAGTTGGGCCAGCCCTGAATGTACCCTGTTTCGAGGCAGCACAATTAAAGTGGCAGCTACAGGTATTCCTATTTGCACCTCTATCAGATTCCTAGATGATTTTGTTGCAGGGATTGCTTATCATCTTTCCTTGGTTCTGACTTGCAGAGAACTACAATGCATGCAAGCCCTTTATAAGCTGCTAGGACTAAAAATACAATAGCCTTGTTCACACAGTCATCTGAATGAATGTAGGTTTAATGTGGGTCACCAATACTGAAGTGAATTTGTGAACCCATGCCAAGGTGGGAATCTTGGGCCATCAACCACCTCGGCATGGGTTCACACAATCACTTCAGTGTTGGTAACTCACATTGAACCTAGATTCAAATGATTGCGTGAAGAGGCCTAATTTGTGGTAAACTGTAGGCAATGCATTTGCAGCAAACACAAATAAGTTGTTGGTCCTGGACATGTCCCTCTAGGGTTGCAAATGCAGTTTTGTCTAGAGCCAAAATTCATGAGAGGCCATTTGATGTCCTGCCAGGGGTGTCAAAGTGTGGCCCTCCAGCTGCTATTGATCTACAACTCCCATCATTCCTAGTCACAGAGGCCAGTCACCAGGGATGATGGGAGTTGTAGGTCGACAACAGCTGGATGGCCACACTTTGACACCCCTGACTTAGAATGTTGAACTAAGCCTGGGCGAACTTGGGTTCAAATCTGCTTCAGCCGAACATACCTTACAGGGGGGTTGTGAGGATAGTGTGGTATTCAAAGACAAGACAGTGGAGTTGAATCAGGAATATTAACCATTCAATGAGACCGATAATGAAGCTATTCTTATAGTCCAATTCCTCCTGGACATCTGCTGCCATGGAAGCTGCGTGGCTCCCAGCAGCAAACTACCAAAAGGACCCCTCCCCTTAAACGAGGTTAGCGGAGTGAGTGCTACGCTAACCCCATTTGGTTGTGTGCTGCCGCAGCGCGGCTCCATGGCGCAGCAACACACGAGGAGACCCCTGCCAGGGGTCTCTCCAGAATGGCCTGAACACATGCATGAGGCATCCTGGAACTTCGGGGGGGGGGGGGTCGCACGGCCACTGATCCTCACAGCCCCCGCCAGCTCCATGACGGAGCTGACAGTCCAGGCTGCCCAGGGCGAAAGACTCGGATCGTCTGTGGGGAGAGCGAGCTAAGCCCACTCTACCCACAGATCCGACAGAGTTATTCTCATGGATTGTGAGAAGAGCTTCCTTATGTACAGAGAGGCCAGTGCAGTCTGCCTTCAGTGCTCTTGCTGCTGGCTGTTGCTTAGCCCCGCCTCTACTCCAAGACTGGAAGAAAAGTAACTAAAGCCCCATTCAAAAGCTGGTCTGGATCAAGGAATGGATTCACCAAAAACATCACAGATAGAAAGGCATGGGAAGGCTATGGACCGGGTCTCACAATCAGTGAGACCCGGTTTGTGGCGGTGAGTGGGAAGGGAGGCCTGGGCAGCCAGATTGGCCGCCCACGTGATTACCAGCTCTGTGATGGAGCCGGTGGGGGCTGGGGGGAGCGGGGGCCGCGCGGCCCCCAGAAGCCCCAGTATGCCCTGTGCGAGTGCGCAGGTCATACTGGGGAGACCCCTGGAGCCGGGAGGCGGCTTTTCGCCTCCCCTCCGGGGGTCTACTCATGGGTAGCCGCGTGCAGAGCCGCGCTGCAGCTACTCACAACCAGATAGCCCGGGTTTGCGGAACGCTCACTCCGCAAACCCAGGCTATGGGGAGAGCTACAGGAACAGGTTACCTGCTTGAGAACCACCAAGCCCGGTGGTTCTTACGATCTGCAATAAATAATCAGGCTAGGCTCTCCTAGCTTGATTTTTGCAAATTGTGAGAATAGCCCCTATGTATGCCACTCTCAGCTGATGAAGGGTGTGCTATAAATATTGTAAAAATACCTAATTCATATTTTCAGCCTGCCCCAAGACATTGCTTGGATTTGAGTATATTTCCATTGTGTACCAAAGAATGAGCAGAGGAAGTTGCCTTATATGGAGTCAAATCAGATTCAGATTCAGTATTGCCTGCAGCAGGGCTGCACCACTTTGGCCCTCCACCCGTTGGGGGACTACAGCTCCCATCATCCCCAGACACATCAGTAATCCCAGATGATGAGAGCAGCAATCCGGCAGCAGCTGGAGGTCCAAAGTTGTGCAGCCCTGGTCTATATTGACTGGCAGCAACTTTCCAAGGTCCCAGCCAGTGTTCTCTCTAAGGCAGGTGCAGGTCTGAGCGCTCACATGTTTTTTGATGTCTGCTCAGTTCATTTTAGATCCCGCTCAGGTTGAATCAGGAAGGTCCCACTCTGAATGCACATGTGCACACACTGCCGCCCAGAACAAAACTCAAACCGCACAAAACAATTAGAGAAAGCACTGCTCCCTGGCCTACCTGGAGATGCCCGGAAGTGAACCAGTGATGTTCAGGTGCTCTACCACTGAACTATGGCCCCATCCCCTAATGGGAATATCTGACAGCGCTCACATGTAGTCACCCATCCAAATGCAAACCTAGGCAGGCTCTGCTTAGCAAAGGGGACAAATCCATGCTTATTACTATAAGACAAGATCTCTCTCTCCCCCGCAAATTTAAAGTAAAGTAAAGTGTGCCATCGAGTCGATGTCGACTCCTCCTAGCGACCACAGAGCCTTTGGTAGAATTGGTAGAATCTTTGGTAGAATACAGGAAGGGGGCACCATTGCCTCCTCCCGTGCAGTGTGAGATGATGGGGCTATTCACACGGACTGCAAAAATCGGGCTAAGGGAGCCTAGCCCGATTCCTGCAGTCCATGTGAACCACTGGGATCGGCTGCAAATTGTCCCTTTGTTAAGCAGGGTTTACCCTGGTTTGCATTTGAATGGGAAATGATTAGGCTATTCAAACGTGTGCAAAACTGGGCTAAGAGAGGTGTGCAAACCTGCCAAAGTAGCCTCCCTCTAAAATTAGATTAAGGGAACGAGCACTCTCTTAACTTCATTTATTATTATTATTTTTATTATTATTTTTACATGTATATCCCGCTCTTCCTCCAAGGAGCCCAGAGTACTACATACTTGAGTTTCTCTTTCACAACAACCCTGTGAAGTAGGCTAGGCTGAGAGAGAAGTGACTGGCCCCGAGTCACCCAGCTAGTTTTATGGCTGAATGGGGATTTGAACTCGGGTCTCCCTGGTCCTAGTCCAGCACTCTAACCACTACACCACGCTGGCTTTTAAAATCGTTGTTTCCACAGCCTGGCACACTTGCGGGGAGGGGGATCCCAATAACACACTGCACACTTGCACGGTGCATTATTGACGCTCCAGGTGGGGTGGGGGCAGCACGTCCCAAATCGAGACTCCCGAAACTGCTGGTCATCTGTGTGGGCGATCTACCAGCCCAGGGAAGGCACAGAGATAATCTATGCGGAAGCGAAGTTAAACCAGCCTTCCCTGCAGGCTCCTACATGTGTGAGCACTGGAAGAGATTTCCCTCAGGGGATGGGGCCGCTCCAGGAAGAGCACTGCATATGCAGGTTCCAAGTTCCCTCCCTGGCAGCATCTCCAAGATAGGACTGAGACTCCTGCCTGCAACCTTGTAGAAGCTGCTGCCGGTCTGTGAGGACAAGACAGAGCCAGATAGGCCTATGGTCTAGCTTCCTGTGTTCCATATGCACTATGGATATAATGACTGTGCTCATACAGGATCTATATATTTAATTCTCCTGGGTGAGCCTTGGAATGTGTGTGTCCCAGCGCCCAGCTGATTGGGTGGGAGGCAGAGGCGCCTGATTGGCTGAGGCACACCCAATTGGTCGCTGCGGCAGGCCACAGAGATGAGGTGGCCCTGGCAGAGACTGGGGCAGAAGGGGGGGGGGAGATGTAGCCCGCTCTGCATAGATGCTCTGTGCAGGGTCAGCTAGTTGTGATTTGTCAAGAGAAGCACTTTGAATACTTAAAATAGCTATAGAAATAAGAGCGTTTGGCTTAGAGCAAAGCGTAATTCCTAATCACAACAGAAAAATATACAATTATACTATGAGTTTAGGAGCCACCTAATGGCACAGCATGGAAGTAACTTGAACAGAGCATGAAATGTCCCCTTTGCTAAGCAGGGTTCACCTTAATTTGAATTTGGGTGGGTGGGTGCTGTCTGCTTTAAGAAGGGGGCCATAGCTCAGTGGTATGGCATCTGCTTGCATCCAGAATCAAACACCACCACCCCACCCCGCATTCATCTCCAAGCAAGGCTGGGAGAGCCACTACCAGTCAGCATATACACAGAAGGTCCAACCTGGTAAACCACTGCTTTCTATGTAAAGATTTTATACTTCCTCATTATCACTCAACCAATGGGACTTTGTTAGGGCTGCCAAGGGGCCTTATTTATTCCACCAAAGATGTAAAGTACAGTGATTTCTGATACACTGAACTAGTCCCTTTGTTAAAAGGGAATGCAAACTTTTCTTGAGTTGGAATGCTCTAACATTGCAAAATCCTGGCAATCCCAGAAAATAAAAAAAACCAAGTTTTCCCCAGAAAAGAAAACGGACCATCTCTACAACTGAACTAAATTTGGTCCAAATCAGTTAGGCAGTCCACAAGTTAACCCACTTGTGCCTCAAATGTTCATGCATCTGTCATCTTGAATCAGGGTGGTTGTTGGCATCATCACAAACTATGCCGTTGAGGTGTTCCTACAACTGTACCCATTTGGTTCATATTGGTCCAGGAATTGCAATGTTGATGTGGCAGCACACATGCACACGCGCGCACACACACAATGCTGGGTGGTCTCATAAGCCTACTGGAAAGTAGGCTAAAAATTATATGCTTGCATTTCTGAAATTATTTGCAGTGTACAATAGGACAGACTTCACCGCAGTTCTTTTCCAAAAGGTGTTACTTCAACAGTGAAGCTGGTCCTGTAATACAAGGGTGAGCAGATCTCAGATTTGTGGTGTTAACTTTGTTTCAGACTGGAATCCCAAGGTCCACAAAAACAGAGCCATGTGCAAAACAGTAACTTAGGGCTCAGACACCTAGAATTAAGGAACAGCTAGTGTCGTCATATACTTACCCCAAAAGTGTGTATTTAGTACCAGAACAGCACTTATGGCTCTTTCACACATAAATCCACACCCGGTTTCCATCCCACAAACTATTTCAGCAGCATAATTTAGAGGGGGGAGATCTTTTTTGTTAAGCAATTGGGAGTCAGAAACCCTTACTGTACCAAATCACTTCTGAAATCTACCAATAAATTTTGATCTACCTTCTGCTTGCACCGACTCCAATTGGTTTTTTAAATTTCACGTTTTATCTGGTAGCCTTTGTCTTAAGGCCATGTTAAACAGCTGGAGTTTAAAAAAGAAACTTCAGTGGTAGCCTCAAGTTTAGGAAACTTTCAGTTGTTTAAGGAAAGAACTGATGTTCTGTGGGTATTGTGATTTATTGGAATAATCCATTAGAATCTGAACCAGTATTTGTGCCATTCTGATACAGCGGTGCTTAACGCATCATCTTATGAATAATCCCCAAGACTAACACCAGTGGTCTACAAAGACTTCATTTTCCAAGAACAAGTTTTCAAAAAAATAAAAAAGCTCAAAATTTATTCATGTAAGAAACTTTTATAAAAAGTTTTTTTACAAAGCCAAGTACAATTCACAGACGCAGAAATTCACCTTCCTGCAAAAAAAAGGTACACGTGGTATCTCTATTATAGAGTTCAACAATAAAAACCATGGGGCATCAATCAGCCCCAAGAGAGTTCACTTTTCATATTCTTGAGAGTCTCATCCCCTTCCACCCCCACCCAAGTGATGTTAAAAAACTATAATCCAAAATATACACACAAGCTGCATACCTGCAAAAGTTTGTCTGCTTTTTTAAAAAAGAGCAAAATACAGATCTGTCCCTATTGTTCATAAATCGTTGCAATGTTGGAAGGATGAGATCAAAATTTTGCTAATATATCTCCAGACACAATGTGCAGTACAAATCTGATGGCTCAGCTTTTTTCCTCTCCGTTAAAAAAACTGCCAAAGTATCTTCTTGTGCAACACAGCAGTCAGATGGTTAATTTGAAAGTGGATAAGAAGGTGGTGGTGGGGAGGTCCCCCGCCCTGCGCAAGAGTTTTGTTTTCAGGCAGATGGAAGTGGGGGGGGGGAACAAGGCGGGGGAACTGTTACTGGAAGACCCAAACAAGACATCTGAAATTGCCTTGCAAAACCATGATCCTCAGACAGCTTATCTGGGAGATAAAAACAGAGGTCTCTTCATTACTGGATGCAGAGGGTTAAACATCTGATCCTTTTGCCAGTCAAGGTCTTTTCTTCTATCTTCTTTCTCTCTCTCCCTCTCTCACTGGAGAGAACCAAGTGTCAGGATCCCACACCTGCAGTCTGAATAGGGAGGGGGGGAAGGGGGAGGAGGGTGGAGAGAAAGGCATGTCAGTCTCCTCAGCAGATCAGAGGCAGGT
Source organism: Hemicordylus capensis (assembly GCF_027244095.1). NCBI lineage: Eukaryota > Metazoa > Chordata > Lepidosauria > Squamata > Cordylidae > Hemicordylus > Hemicordylus capensis. The sequence goes on from NC_069663.1 coordinate 13,769,700, forward strand.
CTGCAGACATCCTGGCGCCAGAGAGGAAACTTCTATTTACCTCCAGCTGATAAGGAATCAAGAGCCAACACTCGGGGCTGGAGGTTTGCTAATTGGCACCAAAAAAAAGGGGGGGGGGTAGAGTGGAGAGAAATGGACCCTTCTGTTTCCAACTCTCTGCAGATAGATCTAAAATTACAGATTCTGAGGGAGGGACAAATGTTTTTGCCTTCCCGACTAAGGGTGGGGGGAGACAGGGGAGGGAGAAGATGAGTGCCTCTTGATTCACTGATTTGAACAGGGCTGTTTAAGCAGCTGCAGAGACTTAACGCTATAAAAAGAATGACACTGTAAAAATAATGACTCCATTTACAGGCAGAGGGAAAGAGGCACTGGAGGCTGCCGTTGTACTAGCAGGAGGAGGACAAGGGTTCACACCGCATTCTGTGGCCGGGAACAGAGTCAAATGGGGCTACGCTGGAGCAGCTTGATATTCACCAACGTATTTCTAAGCATTAAAAAGCTTTAATGGCAGCTTTAAAAAGATAGGTTTTTCTTCAGAAGATTTTGCATGACCTGGGGCTTCTAGGCAAAGAGGGCATGGGGAGAGGGGTAAGAGGGATGGAGTTTGGTTGGTTACTGGCCATACCTGTAAAGATGTTAATGGCACAAGTTTCTGTCCTCTTTTGAGCAGAGTTCAGAGGCCAGCTCCGCTGCCTGCAGAAAAGTGAAGAGGGAAAGAGAAGAGTTAAGGAGATCTTGGTTGCACAGCAATATTAAAAGGCAACATAACACAATTTGGAATTCTGAGACCTGTAAGTGGTTTTTGAGAAGGAATACACTGCAAGAGGGCTAGGGCCACGATTCTGTGCACACCTGCTGGGGAGGAAGTTCCATTTAAGTGGGTCTTTTCCTGAGTAACACTGCATAAGATTACCATGTAAGGGCCTTGATTTGGCAAGATCCACTAACCTGAGAGGATTTATTCTCAAGCTTGCCCCAGGAAACAGTGTTCCTTCTACTACATATACTTACCTGGAAGAAAGTGGTCATTCACTTTCGGGGGGGGGCGGGCTTCCAAGTAAGTCTACATGCAGTCATAGTTTAGAAATCTTTACTCAGAAGCAAGTTCCAATTTTAATAGGCTTTGCTTCAGATTAGGAACTTGCTTCTCAGCAGACATGCATTGCATTTTGTAGTATTCATTTTAGAATTACAGCTTGTGGATCACAGCCAAAGCTGAAAGCTTTAATGCACACATTTCTCCCTCAAGCAATCTCAAGACTGTTAGGAGATGTGTGGATGGGAACCTTTTCCAAAATCCACACTAAAGAATAAACCTATGCCTCATTTACTCAGAGGCAAGTGCCACTGAGTTACACTGGCATACTCTCAAGCATGTGTTCATAGGATTCCAGCCTTCCAAATCCAATTCAGGACTCAATACAAACTCACATAGCGCGATCCTATACTTACACTTTTGTCTGAAATCAGTTCGATACCTCCTACATGAGAGTAAGGGTGCACAGGATCGCGATGTATACCCACTGCCCACGGGTGTGAAATCAAGAGTGTCTTGTTCTAAATAACCCTCTTCCTCAGCCTGAGCGTGTAGATCGACTCGGATCCTGGCTCATGCAACTGAGCGTGCCTACTCTAGAGGAAGCAACACGAGCCGCTGCGCAGGCGTCAAGGAAACGACTCCAGACTCAACGGCGCGTGTTGCTCCAGCCGGAGACCGCAATGTTCGGGAATCTCTCATCCCCAAGCCCGCGGGCGCCTGCCACACACCACGCAGAGAGACAACCACGCAGTCCCCATCGGCGTCCGCGCCATTATTTCCACCAGGCACACCCAAGGCCCCCCCCCCTTCTGTCTCCCTACAACCCTAGATTTTTCTTAAACGGGCCTCCTTACTTTTAAAGAGAGCAGAGACGTCTCCACTGACGGATCCTGCCCCTCCTTCGCCTGCTCCTCCAGCACGATCTGGAGGTCGAAAATGTAGTCTATGACGTGCTGCAAGATCTCCACTTGACTGACTTTGGTGCCTTGCGGGATCCCGGGCACCAGCTCGCGCAGCTTGGAGTAGCAGTCGTTCATGTCGTAAAGGATGTTCATGGGCTCTTCCAGCGCCGGGCTCTTGTTATTGCTTCCCCGGGCGATGGCCAGGCTCTGATCCGAGAGGCAGCAGACGGCTTCGTAACAGCTCCTGACGGATCTCACCGGACTGATGGCTTTCATGATGACACAAAGAAACCCTCGGCTGGGTTCAAAGAACGGGAGATGGTGGAGAAAAAGGCGTGGGGGGGGAAGAGAGCGTTAGAGGGATGAAAGCTGCTTGTTCCGCTTGCCAGCTTCTCTAGTGGATTCTCTATTGTGTCGTTAGAAACGCTTTTTTCTTGCAATAGCGAACGCTGTCACCCGCTCCGGAGCTTATATAGGCAAGCCGCGAGCGTTCGTCCCCGCCCTTATGCAAATCAGCCGCCGCACTCCCTCCCACTCGTCTCTCTGATGACAGCGAAAATGTTGGATGGAACGTTCGCAAGATGGTTAAACTGCAAAGCAGGTTTCTATTGGCTACGGCTGACACCAAATAGCAGAGGACATCAAAGGAATGAGGAAGCTCTGATTACCAAGGGGGCGGGGCTAGCGCTCCAGCCGGGCTTTCTCTCCCCCCCCCTTTTCTTCTCCCCCTTCCATTCAATTAAATCGAGTTAAATTCAAAATATACGCGTTATCTACCAGATCCTTTCCCATTTTAATGTGGAGTTTTATTGTTCGGGGGAGAAACAGCGTAGAGAGAAGAAAAGGGGCTCCAGCAGCCCTTCTTCCGTCGCGCAGCCCCTTAATACGTCCAGAAAGTCATAAATCCCATCACGGCAGAGAAATTTCCCAAGGTTTTAGGTTTTTCCCTCCTTCTCCGGGGTTGGGGGAGGGAATCTTGTAAGGACTTAGTGCCGCCTTGTTCCTCAATTTGCTACTCATATGACCTCCAGACTTTCTGGCGTCAGGAATTATCTTGTGACCAAGTGAAAAAAAATTAATTGCGGGAAAGCTGAGGTTACAATGGAGAAAACAGATTTGGGGCAGTAATAATGGTGGTAGGTAGGAACATTTGGCGGGGAGGGGTGGAGGTCGAGTATGTGAGTGAGTGAGAATTTTTTTAAAAAAATGTTTCAATTGATAAGCACCACAAAAAGCAAGAAAATGCTTAAAGCTTTTACAGCAATACAGCTGGGGGGGCAGCGCCTGCCCCCCATTTTTCTCTGCCCTCCCTTTTAATAAACAAATACTTCATATATAATGGAATGTTGCTTGCATTTAGGATAGATTGGAGCCAGATAAGTCCCCCCCGCACGTTTTTTGCAACCCCCCCCCCAAAAAAAACCCCTTGTAGGCTGGCTATGGGCCTGGACATATTCTCTTATTCTCTCACTGAAAATATTCAGTGTCAAATCAAAATGTTTCATGCAGGAGCTGGAGGCAAAAGAGCAGGGACACAGGGCAGAGGAGACATGGCCAGCATGGATCCCAGTTGCACATATTGCTGGATAACAATGAATGAGCTTGTGAACACATGTGAATCATGCACATAGGTTAGTCATGTGAACACACTAATATGTGATCATGTAAAACTGTAGTGTGTGAAATAGCCCTAATTAATATAAATGTCACCCACACTCTGCTAAATATTGTAAAGGAGGATGATTCGACTGAATTTACACTGGTAAATTCTAAGTTGATTAAACATAGTTCATTTTGATAAAATGGAACTAATGTACATTCAGTCTTATCCGATTATGCTCAAACCGCTCATCCTATCAGCTTTCACTGAACCCACTTTCCCTTGGAATTGGTTTGAGGATCTGGGGAATATTATCTAATGGGGTAACAGGGGGGTATGTGTCATAGTGCATGGTAGCAAAAGCAACAAAGATTTGTAGAGCAGGACTACATAACTTTAGCCCTCCAGCTAAAGTTGGGAGTTGGACTACAACTCCCATCATCCTTGACTACTGGCCACTGGATGATGGGAGTTGTAGCCTAATGACAGCTGGATGGCTGACGCTATGCGGCCCTGCTGGAGTGACTAACCAATGTACTGCAGAGTGAACTTTAGCAGATGGAGAATGCTACAAGGTATTTGTTAGCCTTTAAGGTGGTGCAAGACGGTATTGGTTTAAGAGTAGGAATCAACCCTTACAAATATTGCAGTCTGCAATCTTTCAGCCACTGACTGACATACAGCAGGGACGTACGGGTGCAGTGAGAGAGCAGCCTAACAGAACTTCCCAACTAACTGCAGCATGGAATCAGCCATTTTTTACGCCCTTTCCTTCCCCAGGAAGCCTTCTGTGCTACCTGAAAAAAATGTCCTTGAACACTGCACAACCCTCAGGGATATATCTTCAGGTGGCACAGAGGCTTTCCTGGGGAAGGGGAGTGTGTCCAAAAATCCACATGTCCCCTCTGACATTGGTGGGATTTACATGTCTGTAGTAGGATGTAATTCAGCCATGTGAGTGCTTAACTCATGGAATAAAAGGGACATGCAGCCCAAGCCAATGCAAATTTTCTCAACAATAAATTGAGATCAAGGGAATTTACTTCAAGTGTGCATAAGATCGCATCAGCCTTAACCTGGCTTAATTTGAGCTGGATTGCACCCTGGAGTTCAGAATTAGGTCTAATCTAGAGGTAAGTGCACTGGCCCCATGTTTTAAGGTATGGGACATAGAGACATAGGAAGCTGCCATATACTGAGTCAGACCATTGGTCCATCTCGCTCAGTGTTGTCTACACAGACTGGCAGCGGCTTCTCCAAGGTTGTAGGCAGGAGTCTCTTTCAGCCCTATCTGGAGATGCTGCCAGGGAGGCAACTTGGAACATGTAGTCAGTCTACATGGTGGTGTAGTAGTTAGAGTGCTGGATCAGAAGCCAGGAGTCCCGAGTTAAAATCTCAACTGGATTTTCACTGGATTCATTCAATTTTCACTGGAAATTTACTGGATGACTTCAGGCCAGTCACTTATTGCTCAGCCTAACCTACTTCACAGGGTTGTTGTGAGGATAAACATAACAATGTACATTGCTTTGGTCTCCTTGGAGAATATAAATGTAAAAACACATACATACGTAACATTTAAAGTTCTCAGGAGGTCTTCCTTTCAGGCACCGACCTGCCCAACCTTGCTACATCATGTGCCTGCAGCCCAGAGCTCACCTGTGAGCACCTAGAGGGATGAAAGGGGTTGTGGTCTGGGTACATTCAGCATCCCCACCCTCACATACCCCCCTATTTCTGACTTTGCAAGGGAATGGCACAGAATGTTTGTTCCCATGTATAGTTGAGGCCTCAGAATGCAGAAGTAGAGGACGTACAAGAAACAGAAAAGTCACATTGTCATGTATCCAATGAATGACAAAGTACAGCTGTTTTCAATCTAATTGTGCTATAAATTATGCAGCCCAAAGGTATGGCTGATGTCCAAAGTCCTTATTTTTATTGAATGGTGTTTGGATTATTAGAGAGTGAGACAAGGAGATAGGCTGATCAGGGGCATTGCAAGGTTCAAGGGGGCCCAGGGACAAAAAGTGGAGATTGTCCCCTGTCTTCTGCTCCTTCTCCCCTTTCTTTTTAATGAGGGAAGAATTCAAAAAATGTCCTTAATATCTTGTAATTAGAGATATTTTCAGCTCTATCTCAGTTTTTGGAGGGAAGGGGGAGGAGTATCAGGCAGTATCCCTCCCTCCCTTTTTTTCATCTGATTGGCTGGTTGATCTTCAGTGGCATTTCCTTTGCTTTTGAGCCTGTCAGCCAGGCTGAGAGTGGGGTGGGCCAAACCTGAGCACTAGCCAGCCAGTAGGAGAGAAGGAGGAAGAGATGCTGCCTGACACTCCTCCCAGAGAAGATTTGTCTTACATGAAGCCGAGATGAGACCTCAGATCAGGAGTGTGTCAGTGAATTGGGGAGCAACAAAGAGGAGAGTGAAGAGTGATCTGCCACCCAGCTGATTCCCCCATCTCTCAGGGGCCAATGCACATTTGTTCCCCTTGTTCAATTATGGCTACACCCCTGCAGCTGATGTGTATACTTTATGGCCTACCTTTGGCATTCATATATGCCATGTCATGTTGCTGCTCTTCAAATCAGTTGCTTACTCTGCAGTGAGTGTATTCAACTTCAGAAAGTGTGTCATTTTGGAGGCGGGAAGGAAGGGACACCTGGAGTAAATTATACTGCCCACAAGTATAGTGTACACCAGAACTACCTAAACTCAAGTTTTGTTTCCAAACTCCTCTCCTCCCATGCCACCACTATTTTTTTTTTAAACCAGAGCACTTCTTGTTTTTGTTTTCCTTTGACTTTTAGCTAGACTTGAAAAATCACACACATCCCACATTGTGTATATAATTAATCATGGTCAATTTCCATGTTTTTGCGTTGTTTACATTTCACAATCGTAACAAAATTCAGCTTTGTGGGTGAATTGATGCAATGTTTAAATGATCCTGGTTCATGTTTCTGGGGGGTGGGGGTGGGGGGGATCACGAAAAAAAGTGTAAGCGTCCAAACTTGTTATTCAGAACACTGAATGGTTGGTGATAACCCAGACTGTCAATTTTTGCTCCTATGCAAAGAGACAACTTAATTCTAGATTAATGTATGGTCTTTCTGGGGAAAATAAAGTTCTGGTTCTGAACACTTGTGCCTTTTAAAATTTGAACAGAATTAACTTATATGTGATTTTAGTTTAATAGGCCTTTTCCAAGTGAAGAGGCTGACTAAACTAAACTAAACTAGATGTTACAGTACTAAATTTGTTGTAGCAGTTTCCTGCACTGAGCACTAGGGTCTCTTCCAATTCTAAAATTATACTATATTAAATAACTATTAATCACTTTCCCCTTAAGTAGCTTCCCTCCTCTTTCCATTGTAACCGACTGCATTTTGTTGCTTGATTCTTGCTTTCCTTTCTATTTCCTTTTAATTTTTTTAACCTATTTTGTATCTACCTTTGACCAAGACAATAAATTGAACAGATCCTTTTTTCAAGGAGAAATGTCCTCTGTGTGGGTTAGCACAGAGTTTAAAGCATTGCTGATTATCTCACAGCCTCATCTCTTTTCCATATAGAAAGATAAATTATAGCCCAAGTTTATGCATGTTCTCTAGGAATGAAATGTCTTTTTCGTCAATGGGGCTTATTCCTGCATAAGTTCAAAGCTTTATAGCCCAATTCTAGGCATGCTTACTGGAAAGTATGTCCCTCTCTTCAATGGGACTGTCTGTGCACATTTTCCTGGGAATAAAGTCCATTGAACACAGTGGGACTTACTTCTGAGTAAAAAGGACTGTGCTGCTATCCTTAAATTTCACTTTGATTTCATGGGTGATGCAGTGGGGATATCATCCCTAGAGTAGATCTCTCTCTCTCTCACACACACACAACACACAATCTTTCTGCATGCATCGTGTTTGCCTGTTTAGCAAAGCAGCTTAAGCGCATTTCTGAACTTTCTGTTCCCACTCCCTGCTCCCTTTTCCTCCAGTCCTGCTTGCATTTTTTTTTCTTATGAAAGGATGTCATTAAGGCTTTTGTTTGAACTGTTTTTGTTGAAGAACTTTTCTCACAATCCTATTTTTTGTTGAGGAATCTGCTCCCTTTGCCCAGCTGTGTCCCTATCCCTCCAGCTGTGTTGATCTAACTCGCAGCTCCAGACAGCCTGGCGCCAGCCTTGCGAACGTCATGCATTCACACAGAGATGCGTGGCCAAGGCAACCTTTCCGCCGCCATAGCCACCGAACTGGAACCTCGGCCGGCAGCCAATCAGGAGCGGCCTGGGTGGGGCCTCGAGGTTCGGAGTGGGCGTGGCTTAGCGGGGAATAGAATCTTGCGTAGCAATCTTCAAACGTATGCTTGGGAACAGAGGGTCGGGTGTTTTCGCATGTGGCTGCTCCGTTCCCGTTAAGGGTTTTTTTGTTTTGTGTTGTTTCAAAAACGAGACAATCTGTGGGGCCGTAAAGAATCGTTTCTCTCCCCCGCCCCCCGCTTCTTCCCGGGAACAGAGTCCCCTACAGAGCCAAGAATCAGATTCAGAAATATGACTATCATTTATCACTTCCCAATCCTGGCCAGTGGGTAAGCCATGAATTTCACTTTCTTGGCTTTCGAAGTGGTACGGATAGGCCCTCCAATGCTCTAGGGTGCAATGATTGACTGCTGAGACTGGTTTACAACGAGTGCATTTGATTTTTTAAAACTTGCTTTAAGATCTGGGATTCGTCCTGAAAGCTGTTTTCAGGGAACTGTTTTCAGGGAACTTCCCTCCACCAAATAACCTCTCAGAAATCTGAACTGCAGCTTTGCATTCTCTGCTTCCCTTGCTTTCCTTGGTTGATCTGCTCTTTTTTCCAAGAGGGTTTTCTTGTCACATTATGCATCACTCCAATACGGTTATAGGAACAGAGGAACTGCCTTGTACTGACCATTGGTCCATTTAGCTCAGTCTGGTCTATGCTGCAGCGTCTTCTCCAAGGTTTCAGACAGGTCTCTCTGGAGATGCCAGGGATTGAACCTGGGACTTTGTGCACACAAAGCAGGTGCTCTACCGCAGAGCTACAGCCTCATCCCATACAAGCTTAATGGAAGCTGCCTTCTACTGAGTTAGAGACCATTGGTCCATCTAGCTCCGGATTGCCTGCACCAACGTTGTGGAACCACAACTCCCATCATCCCTCACTCTTTGCCGCTGTGGCTGGGAATGCTGGGAGTTGCAGTTCCACCACAGCTGGAGGGCCACGTTTGCCCACCCTTGGTCTACACCAGGGCTGTTAAACTCTGGCCGTTTTGCAGATGTTGGCTTACAATTCTTATTTGAGTTGTTGTCGTCCAAAAACAGCTGGAGGGCCGAAGTTGAGCAGCCCTGGTCTACACTGGCTGGCAGTGTCTTCTCCATCATTTCAGACAAGGGTCTTTCCAAGCCCTACCTAGAGTAGGGATGTGCACGGAACCGGTTCAGAGGCCCTTTATGGAGGCCTTTTATGGCCTCCTTTATGGGCCTCCAAACTGGTTCGAAGAACTGGCAGTTCTGCTGGTTTGAAGGCGGTGGGGGTCTCTCTTTAAGAGCAGGGTGCTCCTCTTTAAGAGGAGGCTGCACTTACCCCTCCTGTTGCTTCCCCCTCGCCCACTGGTGTCCGTATTTTGCAAAGCCGATCGGGGCAGCAGCGTACCTCCCTGCTGCCCCGTTGCCCTCGTCTTCTGGATAGCAGGTGTATCGGCGACTTCCGGTCATCTCTGGAAGACGAGGGCAATGGGGCGGCAGGGAGGTACGCTGCCGCCCTGGCTGGCTTTGCCAAATACGGACGCCGGCAGGGAGAAAGCAGCAGGAGGGGTAAGTGCACCCTCCCCTGCTCTAAAAGAGAGAACCCCGCTGCCTTCGAGCCTCCCTGCTGCGGTTCCCTGCACATCCCTAACCTAGAGATGGCAGGGCTTATACCTGGGACCTTCTGCATGGGAAGCAGATGTTTTACCCTGCTGTTGCTGCTACTACCACCACTACAACCACCAGTACCAGCCTCTGCTAGGAATATAGGAAGCTGCTTTATATTGAGTCAGACCCTTGGTCCAGTTGGCTGAGGATTGTCTACACTGACTGGCAGCAGCTTCTCCATCGTTTCCGGCAAGGGTCCTACTATAGTTCCAGATAAGGGCCTATCCAAGCCCTAACTGGAGTCGCCATGGCTTGAACTTGGGACCTTCTGCATGTGGAAACATTTGCTCTGCCACTGAGCTATGGCCCTTTCTCTCCCCTTCCTGCTTTCTCTCCTGCCCTCGTTGCCTTTCAAGCCTGAACGCTTTGCCCTATTCCCCTCCCTCCCCTATGTTCAGCCCGTGATGCCTCCTAAACGTCTGTTCCGTGAACTGCCTCTCTATGGGAATTATAAATACATTGCTCTTTGAAAGTGACCAGCTGGGCTCTCTCTATTACAAAGCAGACTTTGAAGAGCGTCCCAACATGTTTAAAAAGCAACGTTACGGAGGTGGCAGGATATGAATGCATTCAAGGCAACTCCTGTTCCAAGCGCAATCATCTCCTTCACTCTCTCTTCCTCCCCCCCCCCGCCTTCCCCCACCAGAATGTGATTCTGCAAAGCGGATTGAAGGGGAAAGTCAAAGACAATGAGGCAGGCCTACAAAGTGGGAGTGCATAGCTTTAGCACATGCTGATCATACCAGCCTAACCTCAGCTTCTTGGAAAGGGATGCCGGCTTTGGGGGATGATGAGGCAGCAACAGGGCGGGGGGGGGGGGGATCTTTCTCAAGGATCCAGAATCTGAGGCGTCCTGGCAGTGGTGCAACCAAGGAAATGATGCTTGGTGCTCAATACAAGGGAGAAATGGGCTCCAACTGGCAAGCCCTACATTGGGAAGTTCTTCCTGCATACTCATCTGGATTCACTCCCCCTCCACACACCATCCTGTACTCGATACGCATCAGTTAAATGCTGCCTTTTTGAGGTTCTGTTGACAACTCCTGCTAAATGGGCAAAGAAGCAGCTTTTACGTGGTGATTCTCTTGTATTTAGCAGGGAGAGAGCAACTGGCCCTATCCAACCCCAGCACAACATCTTGCCAGTGGCTGTTGCTTGCTCTCTTGGGTTTGTTTTTAGATTGTGAGCCCCCTTTGCGACTGAGAACCATCTTCAGATCCTTTTGGGGACAGTTTAGGAACCACCCCTGCTAACCAGGCAAAAAGACACGTTTCAAGTGGCGATTCTCTTATATTTAGCAGGGGGAGAGCAACTGTCCCTGTCCAGCACTAGCACAGTGGCTGTTGCTGGCGTTTTCTCTTGGGTTTCTTTTTAGATTGTGAGCCCTCTGGGGACAGGGAACCATCTTTTTCTTTTACTTTCCTCCTGTGTACACAGTTTTGAGGACATTTTATTGAAAAGCGGTATATACATTTTCATCATCTTCATCATCATCATCAATAAATAGCCAGTTTCCAAATCAAGAGGGGAAAATGGGGAGTGGTGGTAAATCCCTTGGACAAACAATCTTATAGTTTTATTTTACTGCTGCTGCTGCTGCTGCTGCTGTTGCCGCTGCTGCTGCTGCTACTACTACCAAGTATTTATATACTGTTTTTCAACAAACTTGCTCAAAACAGTTTACCTAAAAAAATAAATAAGATGGTCCCCTGTCCCAAACGGGCTCACAGCATAAGGTGGACACCAGCAAGAGCCACTTAAAAACACTATGCCAGGGCTGGATAGGGACAGTCGTTCTGGCTGGTGCTGGTTGTGCCATTGGGACGGTCTCGACTCCTGGCAACCACAGAGCCATGTGGTTTTCTTTGGCAGAATACACGAGGGGTTGACCATTGCCTCATAGGAACACAGGAAGCTGCCATATACTGAGTCAGACCATTGGTCCATCTCAGGCTCAGACTGGCCCATAGGTCAACAGCGCATATTCCCGGTACGCCCTACCCTTCACCCTGCGCCCCAACTCTCACCTTTAATTACCTATTCTGCTCAAAACCTGGAGCCCTCCCCATATACATTCTGGCACCCTCTCAGTGCCCCCAGTCCGGCCCTGGTCCATCTAGCTCAGTATTGTCTTCACAGACTGGCAGCGGCTTCTCCAAGGTTGCAGGCAGAGGTCTCTCTCAGCCCTATCTTGGAGATGCTGCCAGGGAGGGAACTTGGAACCTTCTGCTCTTCCCAGAGCGGCTTCATCCCCTAAGGGGAAGATCTTGCAGTGCTCACACTTCTAGTCTCCCTTTCATATGCTACTAGGGCGGACCCTGCTTAGCTAAGTCATACTTGCTAACACAAGACCAGCTCTCCAGAGATGCTCGGGCCACGCTTATTTCTCTGCTGCTTCACAAGTACCCTGACCAGCCAAACCATATCTATACCCGGTTGCTGCTTTCAGATTAAGTCCCGGCCCTTCACGATTAATACCACCAAGTACTGTGTGGCAGCATGTAAGATCCGTCAGACCATAACGACTGGTCCTTCCCTTTGTATCAGCTCTGCATAGTTTTGAACTGTGATCTATGCCACTATTTTCTAGCACTCATATATATACTCTGTTCTAGTCACTGCTTTTTCATTATATATATTATTTATTTATTTTTATTTAAAATATTTTTATACTGCCCAAAACTTACATCTCTGTGTGGTTTACAACAAAGACTTTTAATAATCTCATAGCTCATAGCTAATCTCATATTAGAATTGTAATAATCTCATAGCTCCCTTACTTAGCAGAGTATCATATAATGTAATAGGTTTTAATATTAGAGTCATAATTTTAAAGTAACATAGTTTGTGGTTCCATATGTAGTGTCTTATTGTGATTTAATAATACTATATCGGAGCTTAGTAGTAGTTCTGTAGTTCTATTTGCAACTATGGAGTAGCTTTTTATTATTATTATTAATTAGGGCTTACAATAAATATTAATTTTTTCTAGTAATTTTTATAGAATATCTTTAGTACTTATCATGCAGCAATTCTAGTTAATAGTAATTTTAATGTAAGATGACTTCATAATTTTTCCTATGACCATACTGTTTTATTATTGCTTTTAATCATACTCTACTGTACTATCTTATGCTGGTCTTGGACCATAGTAAAGATGATTGATTGATAATCCTCAACCTATGTTGGTACATTGTTCATCAGGACTTTTTTTCACTCGTCAGGCAACATCTTTCACTCGCCACAGAAGAGTAGACTAGTGGATTCTTGCAGCCCTGGTTATACCCAGGGGTCTAGCAAGAGGAGAGTGGGCCCATGTTCACATAGTGAACATGAGAGGCCTCCCTCCTCGTGGCAGTGCTCCCCGTGGTGGCACATGCACTCATGTGTGCACACACACCCACTCGGTCCCCCACACTCACCTCCCCCCTCCAGCTGTCTGCCCACCTGTCCAACCCCCAGGCCTTGGCCATCACTGCGGCCGCCTCCGCTGCCACCCTCGCCTCTGGCCATCTCCTGCCACCAGTTCTCAGGCCCATACTTCCATCAGCTGAGAGCCCACTGGAGGACATGGGCTATTGCTGATGGGGAGAGGGGGAGGGGAGCAAGGTGGCTCCCAGACAGCTAGGCAGCAGCTCCCAGATGCTGGGTGGCCATGTACATCTTTGGACCCGTCCGCCCAGTTATAGCTCCACCCCTGGTTATAACATGCACTCCCATTTAAACATGTGAGCCACATGCTAATAGGCCCAACGCTCACCATTAACACAGGAAAAAATACAAAATACTGCAAGTCTTTGTATAGGTGTTTCTAGGATTGCATTGAAACCGGTCAAAAACACAGGTTACACATATTTGCTTACAATTCAAACAATTTACTGAAATCTAAAACAATCAAAAAACAATGATGGCGGGCACAATCCTTGCAACATAATCCTGAGCATGTGGAGTAGGGCAAGTCAGCCCTACCCCACCTTAGGGTGCTTCACACGTAACTGTATAAAAAGTAACAGAAGAAAAATGCCGGTTCCCAGTGAGTGTGCACTCCAGGTACCTTCACCTTTTCTGTCTGATCCAAACCTGCCAATATTGGAGGGACAATGCTGAGCTCGTTCCACTGTCTGACCTTCAGCAATTCCAAGGGTAACAGAATCAGGCACGTTACCACATTTTCAATGACTGTAGCCATAAGCACATGTTCAAGCTGATATTATATATACCTACTGGCAGGAGAAAATCTTGTACTATAAGGCCACATTTTAACAAAACCTTTAAATATCATCGATTCGGAGGCTATTCACACGTGTGTGCAAAACCAGACTAAGGGAGGCCAATCCACCACAGTGGCAAACCCTCTGATGAAACGCTCCCTGAAGTGCTCCCATAACTTCATGTTTACAATCATCTGTCAGCTGTGGCTTCTTGCCGTTGTGGCAAGCAGACTCCGGGAAGGGAGGATGGGGTCCCCATAATGCACTGTGCACTCGCGAGGAGCCTTGTTGGAGCTCCGAGGGGTGACGGAACACATCCTGGCGCCCTGACACTCGGAGCTGCCGGCAGCAGCTGGTGCTCTTCTGGGTGGGTGATCTGCCCGCCCATGGAAAGCAGAATGATAATCTGTGGGGAGGTAAGCTCTTTGCGGCTTCCTTGCCACAAACCCTGCAGCCCTTTCTCACTGCTCACGAGAAAGGGCTCAGTGTCTGAAATGTGCAAAACACGTTGGTAATGGAATCAGCATTTTTGCACAGCATTTTTAATTTTGTTACCGATATATTTTGCACATTTCAGACACTGAGTCTATTCCCATGATCACTGGAAAGTGGGCTAAAGTTAGCTAAAGTGGGCTAAAGTTAGCCTGCTTTCCAGGGATCGTGGGAACCACTAGGCGAGCCCAGTGCTCCCAAGGTGGCTAGCCCGCCTAATTCGCCCTCCCGTTAAATGAGGTTAACAGAGCAAGCACTCCGTTAACCTCATTTTGTGCATGTAGTAGACCCTCGACTGGGAGGCTGCAACCAGCCTCCCAGGCTCAGGGCTCTCTCGAGGATGCCCCACGCACTTGCACAGTGTATCCTGGGACTTCTGGGGGCTGCGCAGACCCCAATCTCCGCAGCCCCCACTGGCTCCGTGATCGAGCCGGCGGTCATGTGGGCTGCTGATACGGCCACCCAGGGCTGCACTCTGATCGTCTGCGGGAAGAGCAGGCTAAGGCCGCTCTCCCCGCAGATCCGACAGAAGCTCTTCTCACGGATCGCGAGAAGAGCTTCACTACCTATAATATTTCAGGGTTTTGTAAAAATATGGCCTTACACGACTGTCAATTGGGAGTGCACTCAGCACTCCTGTCCTGGGTGGGCATCTCTCCTACCCTGACTAGGATCATGAGAATAATAATTCCAATATGTAGAGACCAGCCACTGCCTTCTCTAGCTAACCCCTGGTCTACTTCAACCCCTGCTAATCACATCTTCTAAAGTGATAGCTCTAGTTTCTGAACAACGTACAAAGGCAGAGTGCTTTATAATAGTCAAGCTTAGAGGTTACCAGTATATGTATCACCGTTTTAAGGTCATTTGTCTCCAGAAATTGACATTTCTGGTGTATCAGCCGAAACTGATAAAAAGCACTCCTGGCCACAGCCTCAACATGAGAAACCAGGGAGAGTTTGGGATCCAGGAGCACTCCCAGACTATGAACCTGATCTTTTAGGGGGAGTGTAACCACATCCAAAACAGGCAGATCTAAATGATCTCTCGGATCCTGACCCCCTACAGACAGTACCTCCATCTTGTTTGTATTCAACTTCAGCCTGTTATCCCTCATCCAGCCCAATATCTCCTCCAGGCAGGCACTTGGGGCGGAGGGTCATGCCATTTCCTGATGAAGTTGGTATGGAGAAATAGATCTGGGTGTCATCAGCATATTGATAGCATCCCAGACCAAACTTCTGGATGATCTCTCTCAGTGTTTTCATGTAGATCTCAAAAAGCATTGGAGACAGTATAGTGCCCTGTGGGACAGCACACTTTCGCTCTCATTTTTCAGAGCAACAGTCTCCAAGCGACATCATCTGGAATCTGCCAGGGAGGTAGGAACAGAACCAGTGTAAAACAGTGCTACCCAATCCCACCTCCTTCAAGCGACCCAGCAGGACACCATCGTCAAAAGCCACAGAGAGATCCAAAAGGATCAGCAGAGTCACACTCCCTCTGTCGATCACAAATTGGAGACCATCCATCAGGCTGACCAAGGCAGTCTCAACCCCATAGCTCACCCGAAAGCTAGTCTGGAAGGGATCTAAATAATCTATGTAATCCAAAACTGCCTGGAGCTGAGAAGCAACCACTCGCTTAATCACCTTGCCCAACCAAGGAATTGTTTTAGACAACCGTCGAAGCCCCCCACCTCATAGAATAGCTTTAATAACAAACGGCGAATTAATAATAATGAATAAAACTGACTAGATAAATATCCTGCTGCCTGAATAAGGGACATGAGGCAGGGACTGCGCGGGAGTAGTCGGGAGCCTGAGAGCCGAGTGTGCTTTTACCACTTTCAACGTAAACTACAGTGTAAGTTACATACAACTTCAATTGCTTCTCCTCTGCTTATTGATATAACCATGTTTAGCCCAACTGGGTGTGATGTCATTTTGTTTTCAAGAAAGAGAAGTGTTGTTAGCCAGTAAAAATAGGTTTCACATGTGAGGACTGTCTAGTAGTCATCCCTTGCATGATTTTCATGATCCTGATACTTGGATAATGTGAAGTTCACCAATCACTGACAATTGTTCGTTTGTTTGTTGCTGTCCCCCAATATTGGACTGTTGGCAATCCTAAGCCTGCAGCCCACCAGAACCACAGAGGACCCTGAGAGGGAGGGAGAAGGGAAAGGAATTGGAGCTCATTAATTATTTCATTATTAGTGAAAACAACTGGTTTGATCTGAGCCAAAGGCTGAAAAATAAGGGTCAAATGGCATCCCATAAAGGACAGGAAATTGGGGCTGCTAATAAGGGACTGTTGGTAAGCGTAAAGCTACATACATGTGTCAGTGGAACAGTGAAGATGAAGGGAAATAATCATAGTAGACAAGCCCATACATGCTTCTAGAGGGAGATACTCTATCCCGCCTTTAAAAAATAATAATAATCCAAACATCACCATACTACATAGCTACACTTCAAACTAGAGTTGCCTACCCTCTAGGATTGGCCTGGAGTTTCCAGGGATTGGCATCAATCTCAGGGAGGCTGATGAAAGCAATCCTGGCACTTTTAACGGCTTTATATTGTGAAAAATATTGGAGTAAAACACCTCCGGGCATAGCTGCAATCAGAGTTGGCAATTCTGCTTCAAAATGTTCACGGCAGTACAAACGTGTTTCGCCAGTTCACACCATTCGAAGAATGTCTGGTCAATATCAAATCCTAGATTAGCATAGCTTGCAGGCTCCCAGTTTCAAGTTGTGTGAACCCAGCAATTTTTAGCAGTGTGGGGTCAGCACTGAGCTGAGCCAACACTTCCATGGAATCAGCAGCATGAAATCAGGAGCCGTACCACATGTGCTTGAGCTGAAGATGACTCTGAAGCTCTTCTCAAGATCAATGAGAAGAGCTTTGGGGCTAACAGTCAGGAAGGAGGGCTAAGATTACCTTCCCCACAGACAATCGGTGTTCCGTCCCTGGGTGGGTGGATCACAGCTGCGGCAGACACCCAACCCAAAAAATGATGCTAAGGGCGTGCTCACCCATTTAAGAGGGTGGCTATTTAGGCAGGCTTGCCATCGTGGAACCACTGGGTTCGCTTTTGAGCCTGATGTCCACACAAGTATGCAAAACCAGGCTGGGTCTCTTAGCCCAGTTTTGCACGCTCGTGAGAATAGCCTTGAGGTTTATCAATGGCTAATAGTTGGAGGGCTATAGGCCACCTCCAGCTTCAGAGGCAGGATGCCTCTGAATACCAGTTGCAGGGGAGTAACAGAAGGAGAGAGGGCATGCCCTCAGCTCTTGCCTGTAGGCTTCCAGCAGCATCTTGTGGGCCACTGTGTGAAACAGGATGCTGGACTAGATAGGCCTTGGGCCTGATCCAGCAGGGCTGTTCTTATGTTTTTAACCTAGACTTGAATGATTGTGTGAACCAGGCCATAGGGTTTTGGGTCAGGGGCGGAGCCACCATTGGGCAATTGGGTTCAAAGAACCCAGGCCACCACCAACCAGGGGCCGCGAGTCTGACGTCAGACGCGGTGGGGGCGGCATTATTTCAGTCCCAAATGGGGCCGCGTGGTTCCATTTGGAACCAAAATTGGCCCATGCTGTGTTGGGCAGTGCAGCCAGAGTGACTCACCTTCCTTTTAAGGCAAGGAGAGCCCAAAGCAGCATAGTCTGATCTCCCTTCCAAACGGGAGGGAGACCATGTCCCCACATCTAATGTCAGATGCAGGGGTGTGGCTAGCCGGCCCCCTGCATCTGACATCAGATGGCAAGGCAGGGGGCTGCAGGAGCGGCCGCACAAGGGCTGCCGCCAGCCTCCCTATGTTTCTGTTTTGGGTGCTGGGGAAAATATTATTTCTCCACAACTTGGGGTTTCTTAATCTTCATTGTGTGGAGTTGTTGGTTAACCCATTCCTTGATCCAGGCCAGTTTTTGAATGGTGCTTTAGCTACTTAGGAGAGTAACTAGGAGAGGAGAGCTGGTCTTGTGGTAGCAAGCATGACTTGTCCCCTTAGCTAAGCAGGGTCTGACCTGGTTGCATATAAATGGGAGACTAGACGTGTGAACATTGTAAGGTCCCCTATAAGGAGCGTGTCTGCCCTTGTGGTTCTAGGGAAGTGGAGTCAACGGCCCATGTTATCTTGAATTGTCAGTTTTATTGAACTTTGCGGGAGAGATATATAAGTCCTTTTTTAACAGCATACCCCAATTGTTCTGAGCAGTTCTATCTGGAAGTACTTTTGACAGACCATTGGGATGTAGTATCTTATAACGTGGCGAAGTATTGTTTTCTGGCTAAAAAGACTAGGATAAGAAATGTTGAGAAGCGAGATATGGGGTTGGATTGAATTAAATTTTAGATTATGATAATGCATGGAGCCCTCTGTTTTATGTAATGGATAAACTTGGGTGCTATGGTTCTGTTTTATGTTTTAACCGTTTATTACTTTATTTGACCAAGTTCGCTTTTATGTGAAGTTCGCTTTTATGTAAAGCTTTTGTACTTTGTGTTTTGCTGGTCAAATGACCGTAACAATCAAGATTTGATCTGCATTGTAAGATATTCCCGCTCAGGGGATGGAGCCGCTCTGGGAAGAGCAGAAGGTTTAAAGTTCCCTCCCTGACTTCTCCAAGATAGGGCTGAGAGAAATCCCTACCTGCAATCTTGGAGAAGCTGTTACCATTCTGTGAAGATAATCCTGAGCTAGATAGACCAATGGTCTGACTCAGTATATGGCAGCTTCTTATGTTCCTATGTTCCTACTTGTATTCCAGTCCTGGAGTAGAGGCGGGGCTAACAAACAGCCAGCAGCAAGAGCACGGAAAAGCAGTTTGCACTTGCCTCTCTCTACACGATATCTTTCATTAAACTGTTAATATTCCTGAATCCTGATTCCGCTCCCCTGCCTTGGCCTTGCATACCACAACTCTTTCCCTTGGATTCGACACCTTGAAAATGGGGTTGCAGTTTTGCAGATTGGTTTCTTTCCTGAATAGGTGGCTCACAAGTGCTCCCTGCGTGAACAACACTACCCTGGTCTGTCCACACTGTGCTTTGAAGTTCTTGGGTCCTGCCCTCTGCAAACCAGTAACAAAAGCTGCTAAAATGAAGGACAATAGGAGACAAATGACCTTGAGTCACAAGAGATACAATGGTGTCTCCCAGTGGAGTATTGGAAGAGGAGATGGCTGATTGCTGTGTCGTAAAATGAGGCGGAATACAGAGTCCTGTACTGTCTGAAACAGGCTAATGCAGCCATTGTTTTTGGACTGCTGGTGCTATTTCTCCCAGTCCTGCAGCTCATGTTGGATCTGAGCAGGGAATGCAGCTGAGCAAAGACCCCTTCACTGTTAGTTTCGTGGCCACTACAATGGCCTCTAGCAGTGATTAGGCACAGCTGCAAGCCAGTTCGGAGGAATTCAGGCAGATTTGAGGGACAGCTGGTGAGCTATGGACCTTCCAAGGAGAAGAAGGGACAGAGGGGGAACTTAAAATAACAAGAATAGGCACAAATCAGAGACGTCACTGAAAATCCAAAGGCCCTTGAGGGGAAACGCTGTGGCTTTCTACTTGCACGTCTGCTAAATGACAGAGTCTTCCTCTTTCGTAACTCCATTGGGAAGGGGGAATCCCCATGTTTGGGGAGGGGGTTAGCAAGTGCCCTGCTCCTTAGGCCAAACTCGCCTCCCTCTTTTGGCCTGAGCCAGCATGGTAAGAGTGTTGGACTAAGACCAAGGAGGCCGGAGTTCAGATCCCCATTCAGCCATGAAACTAGCTGGGTGACTCTGGGCCGGTCACTTCTCTCTCAGCCTAGTTTACCTCACAGGGTGATTGTGAGTAAAAACATAACCCTGTATGTTTTGGAGCTCTTCAAGGAAGAGTGGGATATAAATGTATAAATAAACAAAGGGGAGGGGAAGGGAGGTGTCCTCCTTGGTTTTTTTTTTTTGTCATTGTGGGTTTGGCTTTTTACTAGTGTCCTTGTTTTTCTGTTTTAACTACCTACTGGTTCTGTAGGCCACCTAATGGCGCAGCGGGGAAATGACTTGACTAGTAAGCTAGAGGTTGCTGGTTTTCATCCCCACTGGTATGTTTCCCAGACTATGGGAAACATCTATATCGGGCAACAGCAATATCGGAAGATGCTGAAAGGCACCATCTCAGACTGCGTGGGAGATGGCAATGGGAAACCCTCTTGTATTCTACCAAGAAAACCACATGGCTCTGTGGCCACCAGGAGTTGACATCGACCCAACGGCACACTTTACCTTTACCTTTACTAGTACTGTGTCTCTATTTTTGTTCATTTTAATGTAAGGTGTCTCACGTTGCCATATGATAAGAAAAGTAGGGTAGGCTTTTTTAAAATTGATGTATAACAATAGAAGATCACAATGCTCCATAGTCAACACTAGATATTTGCTCTTGCAGTGACTGTTCCACCTGGTTGGTCCATGCAGCAGGGAAAGAAAAGAGGAAGAGGAGGCAGAGGAGACGGAGGCAGCGACTGTGTAAAACTGGCTCTTACTAAAGGTCTTTTCATTGCAAGAATATAATCTTGACCTCAGTTTAGCACAGTGTCAGCATATGAACCTTCCTGTATTAAGGCAGCTCTTTATTAAAACCCTTGCCATATGCTAAGGGGAGATGCCAGAATAATTGTGAGGCATTTGGCACAAGACATGTTCTGTTTGCCTTAGTCACACGGCCCCCAACTAAGCATGGGTGTGTCTGAATGAGTGACATTCTGTAACTTGTTGCAGATCCCTTTCCAGAAACACATTGGGTCATAACTGGTTGAGGTCAGTTAGTTGACACTGGCATGCAAATGCTTCAGATTAAAGCAAGGAAGGACACGTGAATTAGAGTCTCTGACTGAGGGCTGATGAGTTAAATCAATCAATCAATCAATCAATTTATTACAGCCATAGGCCACACAGAGAACATACAAAGATTAAAACAAGATTAAAAACACAATATGCCAACAGTAATATAATACATAATAATCAGGACAAAACAATAGCTTGTATGAATTAGACCTTAAACAAGATCTTAGTCTAATAGCGACATAAAATAATTTCACCACCACCTTAGTAACCTCATTATTTTGATCCTCAAGACAGAAATGGGTTGATGAGTTGTGGAACACCATTCAGAATTCATCTGGTTAGATCAGTGGTTCCCAACTAGGGCTCCTCCAGATGCTGCTGAACTACAACTCCCATCATCCCCAGCTACAAGTTATTACAATTTAGCTGGCGATGCTGGGAATTGTAGTTCATCAACATCTGGAGGAACCCTGGTTGGGAACCACTGACTTAGATGTTCAGTGCTTTTAGGGTTACTGTAAGGTGAACAGTCATTGACACTAGCAGCGGACCGAAGGGACATTTTTTTAGCCTCTTGAAAGCAGGGCATATGAAGTCCAGCCATTGGTTCATCTAACCCAAGCTTGTCTACTTTGACTGGCAGCAGCTCTCCAGGGCAGGGGCGTAGTTAGGAGAGAGGGGGCCCGTGTTTATCCCTCCCTCTGGAGGCCCCCCAGAGTGAGTGAGATAATGAAGATAATAGGGATGGATGGATCTGGAGGGCCCTCAGGAGCTGGTGGCCCATGTTCTTTGAACCCTTTCGCTCAATTATAGCTACGCCCCTGCTCCAGGGGTCTCAGCATTATGATGGGCTGTAGCTCTGTGGAAGAGCAGTGTAGACCAGGGGTTCCCCACCAGGGTTCCTTCTAACAGGGATTCCCAGATGCTGTTGACTACAACTTCCAGCATCCCCAGTAACAGCCTTTGCTTGTGGATTATGGGAGTTGTAGTCATCAACATCTGGGAATCCCTGTTAGTGGAAACACTGTTCTGCATCGGTGGCACTCCAGAAGTTGCTGGACTGCAACTCCCATCATCCTCAGCTACAATTTATTGTGACTGGAGATATGGGAGTTTTAGTCCAGCACTATCTGGAGTGCCACAGGTGGGGAACCCTTGGGGTAGACAGTACTGAGCCAGATGGACCAATGGACCAATCTAGTATAAGGCAGCTTTACATATTCATCAAAAGCACCCACAGTGGGCCCCCAGCTGTTTTTTTGGACTACAACTCCCATAATCTCCAGCCACAGTGGTCAGTAGCCAAGCGTTATGGGAGTTGTAGGCAACATCTGCAGGAAGGCCGAAGCTGAGCAGCCCTGCCCTTTCATCTCTGAGGAACTCCTACCTGAAACCCTGGAGTGCCACTGCCGGCCAGCATAGAGAACACTGAGCTAGTTGAAGCTACCTTGTTATGTCCATATATGCCAATGCCACTATCCATTTTAACTTGCTGTACGAGGACTGGACCTCGGACCTTCAACTTGCAATATATGTGCTCTGCCCCTGAGCTATGGTCCTTCCCTAATTGATCTTGGGGAGCTCTGAACATATGAGACTACATTTTACTGAACCAAACTGTTGGTCCATCTAGCTCAGTGTTATCTAAGCTCTCCTGGGACCTGAGATCCACTTACTGGAGCTGCCCAGGGACTGAACTAGTTGCCTTGCGCATGCAAATTATGCGCTCTATCACTGAGCTGTTGCTTTAGTCTTATATTTATTTATTTGATTTCTATACTGCCCTTCCAAAAATGGCTCAGGGAGGTTTACACCAAGAAATAACAAATAAATAAGATGGATTCCTGTCCCCAAAGGGCTCACAATCTAAAAATAAACATCAGATAAACACCAGCAACAGTCACTGGAAGTACTGTGCTGGGGGTGGAGAGGGCCAGTTATTCTCCCCCTGCTAAATAAAGAGAATCACCACGTTAAAAGATGACTCTTTGCCAAGTTAGCATTGGATTACTACTGCAAACTGCTACTATGAATCTTTACATACAGCTTTTCAACAAAAGCTCTCGACGAGTTACATAGAAAAAGAACAACCTACCAAACAAACAATAAAGCAAAATAAAATAAGATAAGATGGTGCCCTATCCCAAAAGGTCCCACAACCTAAAACAGAGGTGGACAAACTTGGCCCTCCAGCTGTTGTTGAACTACAACTCCCCCCTTAATTTAGTTCAATGTCATAAACAAATACCCTTCAAATGCATGGTACAGATAGGACACTGTCTGAACCCACATTCAGCATAACATGTGAATGACTGTAACTGTGTACACTGTACACTCATCGTACGAGTCTTGACCATAACGTGTGAATAGGCCTCTAGCATGTGCCTAACCTGGCGCTGAGCCCTAATTGCAAGTAGTGATTGCAGGGGCGTAACTATAATAGGGCAAGGAGAGACAGTTGTCTGGGGGCCCACTGCCTTGGGGGACCCCCCAGAGGCAAGCCACATGAATGACTCCCCCAGCCACGCACCCGCCTGGGCTTCCTTCAGTTGTATGCATCCTCCGAAACTGATGTGAGTGTTAAGACCTGGAGCTACCAGAACAGCATGTCTCTCTCTAGTACCCTTAAATGACTTGCATCGTCCACATTTGTTACCACTATTCAGCCTCATTTAAGATTTCTTTACTTCATGAGCTGAGCTTCAGTGAGCGAGTGTGTGTGTGGGCGGGGGGAGGCATTTTAAAATCTTGTCTCTGTGCCCATTCCAACCTTGCTACGCCCCTGAAGGATTGTGCTGCTCTTGGCTGGTGCAGACTGGATCACCGGAGGGGATCTTTGGCCCTCCTCTTGGACAGGAGCAGAAGCGTGCAAACGCACTTAATGGAGGATTTTGCAGGAGATAAAGCAGGTGAAAGCCTTGTTGCTATTGTTGCCTGTGTCCATGGGAAATACCCAACTACACAAACAGAAGTCAATCGTATGACTGTCATATTTCCTGGTTGTGTTTTTATTTTTTATTAAGCTGTCAAATATTGTCCTCCTGAGTCTTTGCTTGACACACCCAGTGTTCTCGCTGGGAAACAAGTGAGATTCCTCCAGCCTGATGCTTCTCATGCTTTCACTGGCAATTCTCCATCCACCTTGGTGTCACTCTTCCTGCTTTCGACCAGTCTGAGCAGAAAGGGCATCAGGGCCCCTTTGTCACCCTTTATGATTTATGATCCTCCATTAAGCCTTCCTGTCTTCTCCTCTGTCACCACCCTTGATGACTTGAACCACCTGCCTTGGCAGCTTCCGTGTCATCACATCAGATGGCATGTTGACTTCACCAGAAAGCCCAAAAGCAAACAAAAGAGATAGCCCAGACAATGGGGACGGGATAAAAAGCTGGGAGACCTGGTTCCAAACTGCATCCTCCTCCCCTGTGATCTGCTGCAGTGCAAACACACTCTGGCACCAGCAATGTTTGGTTGTCTGAGACCGGCCATAAGATGCGCCTTCACAGGCAACAGAACAACCTTTTGGATGGTTTGCACCTGATTCAGGCACAATGTGCAGCAGCTGAGAAAAAGGTAAATTCTATGCTAGGGATAATTATGAAGGGGATTTAAAAATTTTTAAAGGCTAATATTGTAATGCCCTTATACAATTCTATAGTGTGTCCACATTTGAAGTATTGTGTGCAGTTCTGGTCATCGTATCTAAAGAAGAACATTGCAGAACTGGAAAAGGTGCATGAGAGGGCAACCAAGAGGATAAGGGGCCTGGAGCAGCTTCCTTATGAGGCAAGGCTACAACATCTGGGACTTTTTAGTTTGGAAAAGAGGTGACCACAGGGAGACATGATTGAGGTATATAAAAGAATGCATGGAGTAGAGAGTGGACAGAGAGAAACTTTTCTCCCTCTCTCACAATACTAGAACCAGGGGTCATCCCATTAAACTGAAGATTGGGAAATTTAGAACCCACAAAAGGAAGTAACCCCCCCCCACACACACACAAAAGGAAGTACTCCCCCCCCCCAATAATTAATCTATGCAATTCTTGGTCACAGGATGTGATGATGATCACTAGCTTGGATGGGCTTGGACAGATTCATGGAGGAGAGGTCTACCAACAGCTACTGGCTATGGGCCACCTGCAGACCCAGAGGCAAGATGCCTCTGAATCCCAGTTGCAGGGGAGCAACAGCAGGAGAGAGGGCATGCCCTCACCTCTTGCCTGTGGGCTTCTCAGGGGCATCTGGTGGGCCACTGTGTGAAACAGGCTGCTGGACTAGATAGTCCTTGGGCCTGATCCAGCAGGGCTTTTCTTATGTTCTTATGCCAGGTATTGAACCTGGGACCTTCTGCATGCAAGCAGTTGCTCATCTGCTGAGCTATGGTCTCATCCTTAAGAATTCCCTAAGCAGAAATTTGAAATAAATTTCAGAGTTCTCCCCAAGGCAGACATAGGAATATTTGAAGGTGCTGTCTACTGAGTCAGACCATTGGTTCATCTGGCTCAGTATTGGCTACACTGGCTGGCGGGAGCTCTCCAACAACAGCAACAAATATTTATAAACCACTTTTCAACAAAAGTTTCCAAAGCAGTTTTCGTAGAGAAACAAACAAACAAACAAATAAATACATACATATGGAATAAAATCAATACAATAAAATAAAAGCCTTTCCAGGGCTTCAGATGGATATTTAACATCTCTTAAATCATTAAGTATCTCATTTAATTAAACATGCATAATAAATTATAATCCTTCATTGATTCCTAACTATTGATCCCCTCATAAACCATAATAATTTGCACTATAAAATCCTTACAAATAATCATATATTAAAATAATTCCCTTCATTAAAGGTGTATACATTCAGTCCTATAATAATAATATTAAAAAGTCCAAATAAATATTTCTTCCAAGATTTCCAGTCAATGCAAACAAGACCAATAATGAAACTCCATGGATATTTCTTACAAAATCTGTTAGTTGATATGAATTGTCCTAGAAATATGTCTAATCGTTCTTCTCAATCTGCCAGATGTGTTTCAGCTCCTTCTCACCCTTCTACATCAGCTTTAACCCAGAAATTATTTACAATCCTTCAATACTGTGAACCACCCAGGAACTTTTTAAAATATGGGGCGGTATATAAATGTGCTAACTAACTAACTAACTAACTACATACATACATACATTCTATATAGTGAAGTGTAAATATAAATAAAATCAACCATAAAAGAGTATCAAAAATGTACTCCCCAAAAATGCTGTTATTAATATGAAAGTAAAGCTGTGCTGTCAAGTCAGCCTGTCCACCAGGCAGACCTAGGTGGTCGCCTAAGGTGCCAATTCGGGGGAGAGGGGCGCACATAAGCAGTGCCTGCATTGTCAATGCAAGCTCTTCCCATTATTCTCCCTCTCCCGCTTGTGTCGCACCCCCAAAGTACTGCCTAGTGGTATAAGAATGTAAGATGTAATCCTGCACCCTGCTCTCCAAAGGGCCATTCTGCACCTCAAAAGGCACAGTCTTCTTTGCTCAGCCCCCAATAAACAGCTAGGTTCATAAGCTGTACTCCCTCTCTTGAATATTAATTGCCTGCCTCAACACTCATTTCCCAAAAGAAATGGTCTCAGGCTGGACTTCCAGATTAACAGCAGCATCTTTTCATCTCTGACGTCTGAAGAGTTTTGCCCCCCTCATAGACTGAGAACTCTCTCCCACGCTATCCCCAAACCAGCACACAGACTAGTCATTCAGTGGTCAACCGCACGGGCTGATCACTCAACCTGGTGAATGAGCAGCCTGCACTGCACGGCTCAAAGGGGCGCTCAACTTCTCAGATGTGGGGCGCCAAAGTCAAACTTTGCCCAAGATGCTGAAAACTCTAGGACCAGCCCTGAATGTATTTGTATAAGTGTCTAATGCATCGCAAAATCCTCTCTCCCCAGTGATGTGATTTGCCACCCCTCCGCTCTCCCAAACCGGTTGCTCTAGAGCCACCCTGGCTCAGAGCCACGGTCTCTCTCTTCCCGTAAATGACGAGGAAGGATTGTGGAGTCCAATTCCCATCCACTTCTGCTAGAGCCGCTTCTAGCTGGCAAGAGCCACAGAAATCCAAAGGCCGCTCAGGCATTGATCCAGAGCTGCTACTCTTCCCTCTCGCGTTAGGGGTGGTCCAGCAGGCGCGCTTTGTGACAGGCCTCGTCTATTCCCATCCACGAAGCACAGCTGCATCCACTCTCCTTATTATCTCCCCTGGGCCCGAAAGATGGCCAAGGCTGCCCTGTCTCTGGGAAACCCAGAGCCAGCCTTGGGGAATGTCAGATCTTTTCCCAGAGAGGGTTTGCAGGCAACTTGTTTGGAGAGGGGATTAACCCTTCACAAAACACTCGGAGATACGAGCACCGGCCGAAGGCACAAATACCATGAGACTCTGAATCTCCTGGCTTGTTTTGTGTTGTTTTCGGCGGGTAGCTTTGATTGGAAGAGACTTGAAGCCAATTTCGTTGGCCGGCAGGATCCAGATGACAGGCAGCGCTGGCCTCAGACCTGAGATGCGGTCCAAGATCCAGTTCAGCCAGGAGCTCAGGGCATGTTTGCATGTTCCTCTCCGTGCAGGGCTCACAAGTGCCAAATCTGTTTTGATACTATTTTGTGTATCAGCAAGTTCTCTAGTGTGTTGTTGATGACTTTTATCATTCCTTATATAAGCTGTTACTTCTAGCTTCCCCATGCTGAATTTTTCTCTCTGTCCTGTATATTAGGAACATATGCTGAGTCAGACCATTGGTCCATCTGGCTCAGTATTGTCTACACTGACTGGCAGCAACTCTCCAAGGTTTCAGGCAGGTATCTCTCCCAGCCCTGCCTGGAGATGAGAGCCAGCGTGGTGTAGTGGTTAAAGTGCTGGACTAGGACCGAGGAGACCCGAGTCCAAATCCCCATTCAGCCATGAGACTAGCTGGGTGACTCTGGGCCAGTCACTTCTCTCTCAGCCTAACCTACTTCACAGGGTTGTTGTGAGGAGAAACCTAAGTATGTAGTACACCGCTCTGGGCTCCTTGGAGGAAGAGCGGGATATAAATGTAAAAATAAATAAATAAATGAACAAGTAAATAAGTAAATGCTGCCAGGGAGTGAACCTGGGGCCTTCTGCATGCAAAGTGGATGCTCTAGCACTGAGCTACGGCCCAATACACAGTAAGCTTGGGTCCTTTCATACTGCAGAATGAGGTGGGAATAGGGTGGTCAGGAATGACTCCAGTGGGTGGCAAAGGGTACCTTTCCACAAAATATTTGCCACTTCCCCATCTATCAGACTGGAATTTGAAAGCAAAGTGTTCAGACAACACAGTCATGATACATTATGGTCCTATAAACACAAAAACCACAGAAACATAGGAAGCCGCCTTAAACCGAGTCAGAACGTAGTCCATCTGGCTCAGTATTTTCTACATTGATTAGCAGCAGCTCTCGAAAGCTTCAGGCAGGGAGCCTTTCCCAGCCCTACCTGGACATGCCAGGGACAGAAGCCGTTACACTCACTGGCTGACTCTGGGCCAGTCACTTATCTCCCAGCCTGCTCTACCTCACAGGGTTGTTGTGAGGATAGACATACTGTAACTGTAGACACTGCTCTGAGCTCCTTAGAGCAAGTGCAAGATATAAGTGGAAAAATAAATTGAGAAATTAATTATCAATGAAAACTCATTCACTCACCCCTCTACCTCTGATAAAGCTGCGGAAGCCAGTGCAGCCGTGTAGGGAGGAGACTCACCAGTTATATTAATTATATTAATGACTGTTCCTCATACGTATTTAATGCATAGCAAAATCCTCTCTCCCCTAACAGAATTCTTTGCCACCCTATGCTCCCCCAGACGGGTTGTCCCAGAGTAACCACTAAAGGTGGCCAATACAGAATTGATAAAGCCCTTTCTCACAATCGGAGAAAGGACTCAAAAGGGACGAGGGGAGGACTTTTTAAAAAGCTGACCTCTCCCGCAGACGATCCTTGTGAAGAGTCTGGGCACGGAGATCGTGCACCCAGATGTGCAGCTCCCTCCTCAGGCAGCGTGGTGGGTCGGGGGGGGGGCTCCATGCCTCCCAGATCTCCTCTTCCATAATGCCCTACGCATTTGTGGATTCCCCCTCCCCGCCGATGCCAGCCAGGAGTCCTGCAGTCTCCCTGGCCTGGCAGACCATCCGAAAAACACGGTCAAGAGAGCGCTCACTCTCTTAACCCCATTTAGGAGGGTGGCTGGCTTGGTGGGTTTTGGTGCTGAGGTGTTGCTTGGATTGGGGCCCAGTGCCGGCTGTTCTGGGCTTGGCTTCCTTTGCCTGGTTTTGCCTAAGCATGAGAACAGCCTCAGAGAATAGATTGTACCACTTCATACTGCAGGTGGGACATGTCTGATTATAGTGATTCCGTGTCCTTATATGTGGCTAAATTTTGTGTCATTTGTAAAATTTGTAAAGAGATGCTTCCTTGATGTAAGTATCCTCTTCTCCAATTTCTGATGTACAATGATGACTGTACGATGCTTATTTAGCTGATCGATGACCGTAATAAAGGAATTGGAATTGGAATTGGAATTGGAATTGGAATTGGAAGTCAGCAGTTCCCTACCAATAGAAAACTAGTACGTTGGGGAAGAGACTCAAGCCCAACCCGGTATCTGCAGGAAGTGGTTTTCTACTTGTGTAGGATTTTTTAAATATAAGGAGTGTTGAAAACTGGTGGGGGGGGGGCATCATGGTCTGAGGTGGTACAGTCCATTCTGCCAACCCAGAATTCTGTCGTCTCATTCTGCTGCATGTATAGACCGGGCCTAACATTGGCCGACATCACAAGTTGCTATCTATACATAAGGGAGGAGGGACTCTAGCTCAGGGATAAAGCATTTGATCTGCATGCAGACTCAGGCGGCCCCAGGTCAGTCCCTGACAGGTTGGGCTGGGAAGGACCCCTGGCTGAAACTCGGGAGAGCAGCTGCCAGTCAGTGTTTACAATACTGAACCTGATGGACCATTGGGCTGGCTCAGTGCACAGTCGCTTTGTATGGTTATGTGTAAGATTTATTAATAAATCTCATGTATGTTATTACTTTTCCTAAGTAAACTGCTTTGATCACTTTTGTTGAAAAGCAGTATATACATATTTGTAGTGGTACTACTAGTAAAGACAGTCGTGCAAGGAGTCAGCCACCCCAGGGGGCAGAATTGGGACAGGAGGCAGACAGGTCGAACCACCGCTTTTCTCCCCTTCCCATAGCTGCCTAGCCATTCTTTGGAAATCTCCCAAGGAGAGGGAGATTCTGCAGTCTCCCTCGTTAACTTGTTCCATCATTCTGTATCTATACCTATATCTATATCATCTATTTATTAATTAATTTTATTAATTTTATTTAATTTCTATACCGCCCTTCCAAACATGGCTCAGAGTGGTTTACACAGAGAAATAATAAATAAGATGGATCCCTGTCCCCAAAGGGCTCACAATCTAAAAAGAAACATAAGCTAGACACCAGCAACAGTCACTGGAGGTACTGTGCTGGCGGTGGATAGGGCCACTTACTCTCCCCCTGCTATAGATATGTCTAACTACATACGCGTATGTCTGTGTACGCGTGTAAGTGCATGCTCTATACTAGAGCAACATTTTATCTCTTCCTGTAAATGATGAGGAAAGCTCTGGAAGTCCTCTGGGCTCCATTATCAGGAAGCTTCTCAGTGGTAGAGTATCTGCTTTCCATGCAGAGGGTCCAAACCCTGGCAGCATCTCCACGTAGCGCTGGGAAAGACTCCTGCCCAATACCTTGGAGAGCTGCTGCCAGTCAGTGTAGACAAGACTAGATGGACCGAGGGATTGACTCAGTAGAAGAAAGCTTCCTATGTTCCAGAGTGCAACCTCTGATGAAATTAACATCCCAGCTGTGCCCTATATTAGTTATCCGGGGGCGGAAGCAGTAAACAGACTATCTGAAGCTGCCTTATGCTGAGGAGTCTCCCAATTTGGACCAGAACCATGGCAGGTGGTGTTAACCAAAGATATTAACTCTTTTGCTCCTGTGCAGATAGCCTAACTTAAAACCCACCCACCAAAACACCTTTAGGGGCATGGGGTGGTCCCTCCCCCTTCGCTTATTATGATGGTTGCTTTTATTATTTCAATTTATTCATGCATTGTTTTTAACTTGCTATAAGCCACCTTGTGTGAGCATTTAATTCACAAATCCAGAAAGGTGGGATATAAATCTGCAAATGAATCATTCAGTCAAACTGGGTCATAAGTCATGACTCAGCCAAAGAGGTTCTTCATGCCAGCATTTGTTTTAAAAAAGTTGTCAGCGACAGCGTGTGATTGATGATTTATTTTCTTAAAAACCTTTTTTTTTCATGCCGTTCTTGGGTATAACAAAATTCCCAGGGCAGTTCACAACAGATCCCAGAGATATATCCCAGCATCCCCTGTGACATCACAGAAGATGTTGAGATGTGAGTCACTCTTCTCTGATCACATACTGCTTCCATCCTGACCAGGAAAGGGTGTGGGGGGGAGCAGCTTCACATGTTATATGAGCCCTACGGTAACAATCTTGGTAACGATATGCCAAGATTGGGCATGTCGTATGAACACGCCAGTCTTGGCATATCCTACCTACCCTACTTGCAGCATGGAACTGGCCATCTGTAACTTAGATTTGAAGTGAGGGTCAGATGTCCAGTTCTCTGCCACTGGTAGGAACACAGAGAGCCCTTTCTCACGATCCATGAGAAGGGCTTGAGGGTGGGCAGTGGGGAAGGAAGGCTGCTTGAACTTAAGCTCCCCCATTGCTGGGCGCATTGCCCACATGCCCAGATGATCCTCTGCTGGCCCTGGCAGCGTGGCGTGTCAGGGGCCAGGATATGTGGTCCTGGCCCCCAGGAATCCCATAATGCTCTGGCACAAGTGTGTGGTGCATTGTGGGGATCATCCCAGCAGTGACGGGCAGGTGCGCATCACTGCTACAACCAGCTGGCGATGCACACAATACAAAAAAGGAGGCAAAGGGCATGATTGCTCCCTTCACGCCGTTTAAGAGGCTGGCTCTGCAAGCGGGTTTGCTGCTGCCGTGCTGCTGGCAGCTGGTTGGCTCCTGCGGTTTCACACGTGCAGCCAAGAGTGGGCTTGGCTGCCTTCGCCGGGTCTTGACTGCCTGTGTGAGCAGCCTCAGAGAGACAGCATAACATAGTGGTTAGAGCGTTAGACTAGCATTTCGGTGACCTGAGTTCAAATCCCCAGAGTGTTGTTGTGAGGAGAAACAACCATGTTTATCCTGGGAGGAAGAGCGGTAAGTAAGTAAATAAATAAAAGCTTGCAAGCAAGCACAGAAATATAGGCAGGTGCCTTATACCAAGTCAGACCATTTGTCTGTCTAGCTCAGTATTGTCTACACTGATTGGCAACAGCTCTCCAAGGTTTCATGCAGGAGTCTTTCCCAACCCTACCTGGAGATGCTGCCAGGAATTGAACCTGCAACCTTCTGAGTGCAAAGCAGATGCTCTAGCACTGAGCTCCAGCCCCCAAAGTGTCAGGGAATGAATTATTATTATTATTATTTATTATTATTTTTACATTTATATCCCACTATTCCTCCAAGGAGCCCAGAGCAGTGTACTACATCCTTGAGTTTCTCTTTCACAACAACCCTGTGAAATAGGTTAGGCTGAGAGAGAAGTGACTGGCCCAGAGTCACCCAGCTAGTATTATGGCTGAATGGGGATTTGAACTCGGGTCTCCCCGGTCCTAGTCCAGCACTCTGACCACTACACCACGCTGGCTCTTGTCTTGAATCTACGCTGGCTCTTGTCTTGAATCTTGTCCATTCCCAGGTTCGAAACAAGAGCATGATTTCCCTTCCATCATTTCCCTTCCATTTCTCCAGCTGTAAAGGCTTGGTCAGTTTAATTTTCGGCTCTCTCTTGTGACTCCTGACAGGCATGGGCTACCCTTCTTTCAGGGGTCAGAAATCCATCAGGCTGCAGCAGACAGTTGGAAGAGAATAATTGAAGCAGTCACATTTCTTCTGCTACTGATAATGCTCTCGTGACCTTGTTCCTGGTAGGTGAAGCGTCAGGCTCGGTATCAGAGAACCTGGTTTGTGTTGGAAGCAGCTGCCGCCAGCCGACAGAGATATCTGCCTGTCCTAGCTTCCTTGTCACAGAAGATAACAATAATACGTACCACTCGTATTGCACGCTTTGAGAGTGCACAGCATTTCATGTACATAGTCTTGCTGTCACCTTTACAGCAGGCCTATATTTGTATCCCCATTTTGCAGATGAGAAGGCCGAGGCTGAGGCATTTGCCTAAGGCCAGCTAGTAAATTAGTGGAAGGGGTGGGATTATGTCTGGATTTGCAGCTCAGGATGTTAACTAGTAGGCTTCGCCATCTCTGAGCATAGAGGTCTTCTAGGGCAGAATTTGGGGGAAAGAACAAGCTGGGTGTGCAGAATGCGTGGATATTTACTTACTTACTTACTACATTTGTATCCCACTTTTCCTCTAAGGAGCCCAGAGTGGTGTGCATGGTTATGTTTATCCTCACAACAACCCTGTGAGGTAGCTTCGTCTGAGAGATAGGTTACTGCCCCAGAGTCAGCCAGTGAGTTTAATGGCTGAGCAGGGATTTGAATGTGGGTCTCCCAGTCCCAGGTCTTAGTCAAACACTCTAATGGGTGATGAAGATAGTGCCCAGAGGACTGGTTTTCTGCAAGCTGGTGCTAGTTCACAGACATTTCCATGTATGCACAGTGTATGTATGCAATGTATGCAACATGTATGTATGCATGTATGTATGTATGTATCCCTCTCTTCCTCCAAGGAGCCCAGAGAGATGTACATGGTTTTATGTTTATCCTCACACCAGGGTGATGTTGGCTAGGCCAAGATATAAGTGACTGGCTTAGAGCCACCCAGTGAGTTTCATGGCTGAACAGGGATTTGAACTGGGCTCTCCCTGGTCCTAGTCCAGTACTCTAAGCACTTGTTATAACTGTCATCATATTTGTGGTATGAGGCTTTTTCGGTGGTTGCACCCTATTTATGGAATAGTCTCCCCAGTGAGGTTCACCGGGCTTCATCACTTTTAGACACCAGGTAAAGACCTTTTTATTCACTCAGGCCTTTTAAATATTTATTTTCACATTTGATTTTTAACAGATTTTAAAAGAGTTTTTAAATTGCTTGGTATTGCCTTTTGTATTCTATCTATCTATCTATCTATCTATCTATCTATCTATCTATCTATCTTTCTAACTATCTATCATACTTATATACCACCCAAAACTTACCTTTTGGTCTGTTATGATGAAATGTGTTATGTGTTTTTATTTAATGTTTTAATGCTGCGTTGTGAGCCAGATAATAATTTCTTATGGGGCGGCTAACAAAGTTTATTATTATTATTATTGATATAAGACACCTTTGTCTGAATGTATACCTTGCCTTTCCATTAACAAAATGCAGATGGCAGCTTACAATGTATACAATAACAATATAACATCATGGGTAAAATGCAAAACTGCAAAGATATATAACATATCAGTCCAGCATCCCCAAATGATCATGGTTTCCACAAGTGTCACCATTCAGGGCAATGGGACCATTTGTGAAAGTGTGGCCTGTACAACCACTTTATTTGCACAACCGTGGCGCTACCTCTGATCTCTGCCACTGCTCCCCACAGCATTACACAGCTGTAATGCTGCACAGGATGTTGACCAACTGGACGTAACACAACTAATTTGTTTCACTGATTTCAAAGGCACTTAGTCATGAGCCACTTCCTCGGGATCCTGTCTGGTGTGTTAAAAGTTGTCAGAGGCAACCAAATGCTGCAGAATGGGATGGGGAGGTCAGGCCATCAGGAACCCTCCCCCAAACTTCTGACTTGTTCCTTATGGCCCTGTGGCTCTGATGAAGCTGGTCCCCCATTTTTGTTTCGACAAACAAATAATTTTTAAATATCGTATTCACAACCCCCTTAAGAAGCAGAGGTTAAATACAGGTTATACCTGCATTTTCCTCAAAAGGAATAGGACTCTGAATTGCAGAAGACCTCCTGATTTCTAATATCAAAAAACTTGGGGGGGGGGGTGAACCCAGAGGTCATTCAGACAATCAAAAAGAGTGTTCTACCCAGTTTCGGGAGCTGTGTGTGCTTCCAATGTTCGGTTGTGTGGAAGCAAGGTAAGGGGAAATCCTGGGTAGAAGTGACTGTGTGGAAGTCAGTGAGGTAGGAGGAAAAGCTACCCAGGTGACATAATCACTTCTACCCAGGTTTTCCTCTTACCTTGCTTCCATCCAACCGAAAATTGGGAGCACACACAGCTCCCAAACCTGAGTAGCACCGTTTTTGATTGTGTGAATGACCTCACTGTCTTGGATTCAGGTCAATACAGTAACTCAGGGCTAAGCAACTCAAATGCCTTGGTGGGCAGGAACCAACCATGACATGGCATGAGAGAGCTGAGGTCCATTCTCAGCACATCAATACATTGAAAGTAATTATTACACATATTAATGGAAGCAGTTATTTGTTACTGGTTGATCTTTTCCCTTTGTCAAGGGACCTACAATTTTATCAAGAGCTAGTGGCCAGAAAATAGGCCCTATTCCTGTTCAGTCATTGTAAATGACCTAAAGGATGATTGTCTGCCTTTCTCAGGTGCTGTTGCTGCAGGATATTTCTACCCAAGGGCCAGCAAAAAAGTCCCTATGGGCCACATCTGGCCCCTGGGCCTTCTGTTGTGCAGGCCCTACAATAACTGAATCGTGCTCACACTTAGAACTGATGGGGTCCAGATAAGCCACCACCCACTGCTTTGGGGGGCAACCCCCCCCCCAAATTTTAGGCTGGCTGGATATCAGTGCCCGTATATGCAGGGCTAACGGCCTCATTTTACACAATCGCGCGCATTGTCCCAAAACCCCAAGGTACACACACAGCCCAGTGTGCACTTCCAGGATCTGGTGCATGGAAGCTCTCTCTGGCTTCCCGGCTCTGGTTCCAAAACAAAAGGTTAACAGCTTTAATCCAAAGAGGTTTGCTCCCCCCCCCACCACCACTCTGCCCTCCCTCCTGCACAGAAAGGCTATTCCCTCCCCCCCCCAACCCGCCCCCCAGATTCCAACACAGTCCCTGCTGTGCTTGCAAGCTGAACCCAGGTGCTGGGGCAAGGCCATTGAAAACAATACCAGAAGCACTTGCAGATGGGTGGGAGAGTCGGGAGGCTGGCGTCAGCCAGTCTGCGCCTCTCCGGAGGCCCCCTCCCTCCTCGGTGCTCTGCTGTCTATGCAGCTGCAGGACACACAATCTAAGCGATCAACATTCACCATGCATAATTAGCAATCAGGACCCTCGGCTGCTTTCACAGAAGCTTTTGCTGCTCCGCATCCTCTCCCTACAACTTCTCTCCCTCTCCCTCTCCCTCTCCCCCCCCCAACAAAAGAGGCATTATTTGGTAACAACAGATTAAAGAGGAGAGTGAAAAATAGCATCTCTCCAGCCATTGGGTCGGGCTTATGGTGGGAGGGAGAGGAGGGGGCATTGGAAGGGGAGGGAGGGGGCTGTGGCGGGGGTGGGGGGCTGACAAGCAAAATCACGAGTGGCTTTGGAGGCTTTGAGAGTGAGGGTGAAAAGGGAAAGAGAGAAGGAATGTGGTTAATAGCCAAACTGCAAGGATTTGTATGTTGGGGGGGGAGCGTGGGGGGGGGGGGCAGGGAGAAGGCTGTTCCATTGATGCTTCGGGCCTGTGTGGCCTGGGAGTGTGTCCCACCTTGGTGTACCCCTGGGAAGCCCTGCCCCACTCCTCCCTCCCTACTCCGAATCCCATTCCAGGAATGCATTCGTGTCTGCGGAAGGCCACCCCAGCAAAGGCATGCCGGCGGGAAATCCGTTAGCCAGCTCTGAAAATAGAACAGCGATGGGAGGCGGCCGGCCCTTCCTGAGGCATGGCGGACCAGCCCAGGAACAACTCCGGGCTCCTTCCAGCCATATGGGCCAGCAGCATCCCACAGCCCAGCCAGTGACATCACAGGACAGGGCGGGAGCAAAGTGCCTTGTTCCAAAACCAGTGATCTTCTTGGTTATTTTTCAAGCGGGGGCCACCCTGGCAAAAAAAAACCCTTCATCCCAAGAGCCGTTTCTCACTGTGCTGACCTCTGCACAGTGCTGCACTTTTCTAAGGGCTGGGGCGACCCTTTAAGAGGCACGGAGCCCTCTCTGAAGAGGAACATGGGAAGCTGCCATATACAGAGTCAGACCCTTGGTCCATCTAGCCCTGTATGGTCTACACAGACTGGCAGCGGCTTCTCCAAGGCTGCAGGCAGGAGTCTCTCTCAGCTCTATCTTGGAGATGCCAGGGAGGGGACTTGGAACCAAGATGCTCTTCCCAGAGCGGCTCCATCCCCTGAGGGGAATATCTTGCAGGGCTCACACATGTAGTCACCCATTCAGATGCACCCAGGGTGGACCCTGCTTAGCAAAGGGGACAATTAATGCTTGCCACCACAAGACCAGCTGGGGAGGGCTACATTTTCCAGCACTCCGTGCACGCCGTCCAAGATGTTGCAGGGGCTCAAGAGGTCTCCATTTCCTTTAAAGGAGTTCTCCTTGCCAGGCGCTGGTCAAAGCAGAGCACTGTGGGGTGAGAATGGTCACCTTCATATGGTGCCAGGAGGGACTGTGCAGAGTATTCCGCATTGGCCAAAACTTCACACAGGCCTAATCAACAATGAGGGAGCTGCACATAGCTGTGATGGGGGTCACCACTGGCTCCCAGACCTTACAGTGAAGAACACTGCACTACATACATTCTCACAGTTTAAGAGATTCAGGCCTTCTTCATGAGCCATATCAGTGCCTTCTTGAAGGATGTTTGTTGCCCACTGGCATACCCAAAATCATCCCTGCCAGATTTCAGACTGACCACTGATTTCTGGCTGACCACTGCAGGAGACGTGTGCTAGGCCATAGGGTTTTCACCCTTGGGTCTCCAGATGTTGTTGGACTACAACTCCCATCATCCCCAGCCACAATGGCCATCAATACTGTAAACAGGCCAGGGCTATTTTTCATTCATTCATTCATTCATTCATTCATTTAAACTTCTATACCGCCCAAACGTTCGTCTCTCGGTGGTTAACATAAAACAATTAAAACACATATAAAAAGTTAAAACAATGCAATAATTTAAAATCAGCCATAAGATTAAAACAGATAATTTTAAAAAGCTGGGGAAGTTTGGGTTAAAAGATGGGTTTTCAGGTTTTTAAAAAATCGCCAGAGATGGAGTGGATCGTATCTCAGCAGGAAGCGCATTCCACAATCTTGGGGCAGCAACAGAGAAGGCCCGTCTCTGTGTAGCCACCAGAAAAGTCGGTGGTAACTGGAGACAGACCTCCTCAGATGACCTCAATGAGCGGTGTGACTTGTAGTGAAGAAGACATTCTCTTAAATACCCAGGGCCTAAGCCATTTAGGGCTTTATAAGTTATAACTAGCACTTTGTATTTTGTCCGGAAACCTATTGGCAGCCAGCGAAGCTCCATCAACAGAGGAGTAATGTGGTCTCTCCGAGATGACCCAGAGACCAGCCTGGCTGCCACATTCTGAACTAACTGAAGTTTCCGAACTATGTACAAAGGCAGTCCCATGTAGAGCGCATTACAAAAGTCAAGTCTGGAGGTTACCAACGAATGTACCACTGTTTTGAGGTCATTGATCTCGAGAAACGGGTACAGCTGGCATATCAGCCGAAGCTAATAGAAAGCACCCCTGGCCACTGCCTCAACCTGAGAAACCAAGGAGACTTGTGGATCCAGAAGTACTCCCAGACTGCAAACCTGTTCCTTTTGGGGAAGTGTGACCCCATCTAGAACAGGTAAGTCAAAATAGTCTCTGGAGTTCTGACCCCGCACAATAAGTACCTTTGTCTTATCTGGATTCAGCTTCAGTTTATTCTCCCTCATCCAGCCCATTACTGCTTCCAGGCAGGCATTTAGAGAGAATATGCCAGCTCCTGAAGAAGCTGGCATGGAGAAGTAGACCTGGGTGTCATCAGAGTACTGGTAACACCCAGCTCCAAATTCCCTGATTATCTCTCCCAGCGGTTTCATGTAGATGTTAAAAAGCCTTGGAGAAAGTATGGAGCCTTGAGGGACGCTATACTTAAGCTCAGATCTCGGAGAGCAACAGTCTCCAGTTGACACCATCTGGAATCTGTCCGAGAGGTAGGAGCAGAACCACTGTAACAGTGCCTCCCACCCCCAACACTCTCAGACGTTCCAGAAGGATACTATGGTCAGTAGTACCGAAAGCCACCGAGAGATCCAAAAGGACCAACAGAGCCACACTTCCTCTGTCAATTCCCAATTGGAGATCATCCATCAGGCTGACCAAGGCAGTCTCCATCCCATAGCCCGTCTGAAAACCAGTTTGAAATGGGTCTAGATAATCAGTTTCCTCCAAGACCGCCTGGAGCTGAGAGGCCACCACCTTCTCAGTTACCTTGCCCAGCCACGGGAGGTTGGAATCAGGCCTATAATTCCTCAACTCTGAGGGATCTAATGCAAGCTTCTTTAGAAAGGGTCTAATAATTGCCTCCTTAAGACATGGAGGCATCCTGCCCTCCCTCAGAGAAGCATTTATGATTTCCACCAGGCCACCTACAACAGCCTCCCTGCTAGATAGAACAAGCCATGTTGGACAAGGGTCAAGAGAACACGTGGTAGGCCTCACCGCTCCAAGCAGCTTGTCCACATCCTCAGGAGTCACAAACTGAAACCGATCCAGTCGAATCTCATAAGAGGAGTTGTTGGACACCTCCAGTTTAGACATCAAATTAATTGTGGAGTCTCCATCTAGATAGGCCCGAATCCGAGAGATTTTATCTGCGGAAAAACTCCTTAAACACATCACAGCAGGTAACTGATGACTCCAAATTCTGGTTCAAGGGAGTAGGGGCAGATACTAGTCCCCTCACAACCCTGAACAACTCCGCTTGGCGTGAACTTGAAGAGACAATACGGGCAGAAAAGAACCCCTTATTTGCCGCATACATTGCCTGAGCATGGA
This sequence comes from Hemicordylus capensis, assembly GCF_027244095.1. Lineage (NCBI taxonomy): Eukaryota > Metazoa > Chordata > Lepidosauria > Squamata > Cordylidae > Hemicordylus > Hemicordylus capensis. The sequence goes on from NC_069663.1 coordinate 13,809,830, forward strand.
TCTTTAAATGTGCTCTATGTTGTAATCTGTTGGATTCGAATCAAGTCTTTCTCCACTTGCGCTCCAGTTGCCTACCTTGCTGCTTCAGCCCCCATAGATCTTCTGTATACGAAGGGGCCAATTTTGAAGCGGGTCGGAGGGGACGCTTGGGAGCAATCGTGTTTACTGCCCTGGTGAACAAGTTGTTCGAATTCTCAACCAGGATCACCGGCAAAGCCAACATTAAATCCCTCCAAGGCTTCTTGGAATCTTACTGGGTCCAATAACCTCTTCAGGCGGCCCATTCTAATAAACCCCTATTAGATGGAGCAGCATAAAAATATAACAAATAGTGAGTTCCATCTTCCAAGTAGGTCTGGATATGGCTCAGGGAGACAGTGGCTGACATTCTGTGCATGGGAGGAGAGCTGGTCTTGTGGTAGCAAGCATGAATTGCTCCCTTTGCTAAGCAGGGTCCATCCTGTTGCATTTGGATGGGAGACGACATGTGTGAGTACTGTAAGATCTTGCCCCAACTTTCCACTGTGGCATCTCCAAAATACGGCTGAGAGAGATTCCTGCCTGCAACCTTAGAGAAGCCGCTGCCAGTCTGGGTAGACAATACTGAGCTAGATGGACTAAAGGTCTGACTCAGTATATGGCAGCTTCCAATGTTCCTATGTTCCTATGTATGTCAGCCCAATAACACTGTGTGTGTGGGCAAGTTGTGCAAATGCAAAAATAGCACTAATGATATTACAAAAAGATAAGCCCATTGGAAATGGAGGAGGAAATGTATGGCCACAATTTTGTGCCCGTATGTTTTCCCCTCTCTGGCCAATAGCAGGTTCTGGTGTCAATTTAAGCTGGGGAATTGTTACAGTGCTAAAGGGCTCATTTCCTTCCCCCTCCATTACAGCCCCATCCAACCTGGGCTGCTCTTTGACAAAATAAAAAGACATTGGGAGTTTCAGTCCCAGGACACAGGAAGCTGGCTTCTACCGAGTCAGACCCTTGGTGCATCTAGCTCAATCTTGTCTACACTGACTGGCAGCAGCTCTCCAAGGTTTCAGGCAGGGGTCTTTTCCAGCCCTCCCTGGAGATGCCAAGGATTGAACCTAGGAGCTTCAGCACGCAAAGCAGATGCTCTTCTACTGAGCTACAACTCCATCCATTTATATCTAGACGGCCCTTATTTGGTGTACCCACAGAATTCCACACAGTAGGGCTGTCCTGAAAATCATCACTAGGGTGGGAGATGCCCCCTACCCTCACTCGGGAGTTCCGTGCGCTCCTAATTGCTGATTGTCAGTGGTTGGAGGGTGGAAGCTTGATTGTGTGCTGAACCTCAGCTGCGTAGGATGAGCATGCCCTACCCAGATTCCATCCCCAGTTTTGGAATGAGGTAACAACAACAACAACAACAACAGCAACAACAATATTTATTGGTTAGCCACCCCTAACAAATTGTTCTCTGGGTGGCTTACAACACAGCATTAAAACATGAGATAAAAAAACACAACACATTAAATCACAACGGGGGAAAATGGGGAGGAGAAAATACAAAATACAATAAAAAACAATTTAAAATACATTTGTTACAAATCAGTGAAAATCAGATTACAATTTAAAAGGCCTGAGTGAACAAAAAGATCTATACCTGGCATCAAAAGGAACAAAGTGAGGAAGCCAGGTGAACTTCACTGGAGAGGCTATTCCATAAACAGGGTGACACCACCAAAAAGGCTCTCTCCCTAGTAGCCACCCACCTCACCTCACCTCACCTCACCTCACCTCACCTCACCTCACCTCACCTCACCCACAGGTGAGGTGGATAGGAAACCCTCCCTACCCAGCTGGGTCTTAGCATATGAGAAACTGGAAGCACATGCAGCTCCTGAAGTAGGATCGGAAGCTTCTCCTACCCTAGTCATGAGCACCTGAACCCTCATATAAACTTGCAGTTGGTTACATGGCATGGATTCTGGCCTCCAGAGCAACCCAGCTTTCATTTAATAAACAAGGATGACTACTAAGCAACTTTCCAGCCCATCAGGCTGCAAAGATGAGATTGAAAGTAACAGAGGGCACTGGCTGATGAGATGAGATGAGATGAGATGTCTCTGGCTGAGGCCAGAGACAGGTTAAGCAGAACTTCCATCTTTCAGAGGAACTGGCCTTCTGTTTTCGTTTGTGGAAGGTGAACCCATATATGCAAATGCTCTCATTCTGCATATTCTGTGCAGGTGAGATGGTTGTGTCTTTCCTGCGGTAACATCTAGGAGTACGTAACAGTACTTACCCCTTGACTCAGTGTCTTCACTTTGTGAATTACCCCTCCCGCACCACCACCAGCTGATGAAGTGATGTGGCTTGGTGTGGGTGGGGGAACTCACAATGCAATTACTCAACCCAATTCAGACATACAAGTGTCTGTACACATGTGTGGGTTTTTGCGTACATGACTGTACATGCATTTTAAACGTGAACCTGGGTACAAGTGTACAAAGTGTACAAGGGGAGGAGAGATGGTCTTGTGGTAATCAGCATGAATGGTCCCCTTTACTAAGCAGGGCCTGCCTTGGTTAACATTTGAATGGGTGGCTATATGGGAGCACTGTAAGATCCAGGAGCCAGGAGAAATGCTGCATAAAGTGACTCTGGAATGCTGCCCTATAGAGAACATCAGGGGTAAATAAATGTTGCCTGAGTTTACCAACCAGACCAAAAATTTCACTCGCCAGATGGTTCCTCAAGCTATGTTGGTACATTACACAGCAGCCTTTTCCCATTCATCACGCATCATTTTTTACTCGTCACAGACTAGTAGACTAGTGGATTTCCGCAGGCCTGGAGAACATTATTTATTTTTTCTATGTAAACTGCTTTGAGAACTTTGGTTGAAGAGTGGTATATAAATATCCATAGTAATCATTGTAGAATAAGGGATTTTAAGAAATGAGAGTTAATGTTGGGTGTGATAGACATAATCAAGGAGCTGAGAATTCTCCACTAAAAAGCAAAACCAAAAACCAAGGTCAAATCGACTTCTGAGATTGGAATAAAATACGTATATATTAATAGTGTGGTAGGGAACATGAACTGGCCCCTGGCTAAAAGGGGTCTACCCTTATTTGCATCTAGATGGGAGACTACATGTGAGCACTGTAAGATATATCCTTATCTGTCCCTTAAAGCTAAAGTGTGCCATCAAGTCGATTTTCACTCCCGGCATCCACAGAGCCCTGTGGTTTTCTTTTGGTCGAATACAGGAGGGGTTTACCATTGTCTCCTCCCGTGCAGAATGAGATGATGCCTTTCAGCATCTTCCTATATCGCTGCTGCCCAATATAGTACCAGTGGGGATTTGAACTGCCAACCTTCTGCTTGTTAGTCAAGCATTTCCCCACGGTGCCACTTAGGGGGGCAGATATTCCTCTTGGTGGAATAGCATCTGCTTTACGTGCATCTCCTGGTAGGGCTGGGAAAGACTCTTGCCTGAAATCTTGGGACAACCACTGCCAGTGTAGAGTGACAGTACTAAGCTAGGTAAAGCAGTGGTCTGAGAAGGGAGCTTCCTATGTTCCCAAGACTCCTCAAATGTAAGGTACAGATAGTAAGTGTACCATTGTACGTGCGGTGAACATCATTTGTCAATAACTGTATATACAGATCTGTATGTGTGTACATTGTACACACGTTGAACAGAATGTGTGAATAGGGCTTGAGTCAAGAGGTCATCACTCCTAGAGGTTGCCTCTGAGATGCTCTTTTTGGCAGTATCTCCATGGCCTGTATAATATATAAGCTGGTTCTAAAACTGGATTTACACATTAAGCAAAATGAAATGAGAACGAGGCTGTGGAATTTTGAGGTGTTAGAATGGACTGTACCCTTTCAAGCTGGTGGAAATCACATTTTTAAATGCTCCCATACATTAAAAAACATGTAATGAAATAGCATCTCAGGTCATGAGGCTTAGCACAGCCATTTCTCTGATGTACTAGTTGTTTACATGCAGGGAGATTGGTGGGGTTTTCTAAACATTATATTTCATAGGGACAGAGGCAGCTGCCTTATACTGAGTCAGGCCATCAAGCTCAGTATTGTCTACACTGACTGGCAGCAGCTTATCCTCCAAGGTTTCAGGCATGAGTCTTTCAACCCTACCTGGAGATGCAGCCACGGAATGCACCTGGGACCTGCTGCGTGCAAAGATGTTCTACCTCTGAGCCATGACCCCATCTCCTATGCGGAATATCTCACAGTGCTCACATGGCATCACCCATCCAAATGCAAACCAAGGCAGACTGTGCTTAGCAAAGGGGACAGTTCATGCTCAGTACCACAAGACCAGCTCTCTTCAGCATGCCAGAGGAAGAGAAGCAGCTTGTGGGACAAGGTGGCTTTTTATAACTGCCTCCCAACGGCTGGAGACCAAGTGTGACGTCCCAGCTCAGCTAAGGCGCAAGGTGTCAGAGAGGCAGGATGCGAAGTGGCCAGCGCTGAAGATTGCTGGCGCCAGGGAGGTGATTCATGGTACCGAACGCACATGCCTGCATCTCAAGGCCCGAATCCACCCGCTGGGACGAGGTGACGCATCAAAAGCCCAACATGCAGCAGCTAACGTGCTTGCAGATGGACCCAACGGGGAATAGAGACACAGAGGCAGACAGAAATGTGTTCTCCCTCGCTCTCTTGTATGAATGTTTCTTCTTCCTGGTGAAAAAAAGAACAGAAAAGAGAAGAAGGAGGGGAGGTGGAAGGAGGGAGAGAGGGAGGGCTGAGCAAATGTTAGCAGCTGGTGGCCAATTTTCCCAGCGTCCGACCCTGACAGCTGCTTCCTGCAGCCTGCTATCTCATGTGCTCATCTTGAAGGATGTGGTACCAGCACCCCCCCACAGCCCCTCTGCCTCCTGAGCGGTCTGTTTCCTGCACTGGGACACTGACCCGCGCCTCTTTTCTCATGACCCGCCTGAGGGACAGCTGGACTCCTCAAAAACCACAACATGAGACCGGTCAAGCAAGCTACGGAGAGGAAGAGCCCTGTTTTTTTCCCATGACTCTTTGCTCCTTTCTGCCATCTTTCTGACCTGCTGTCCTAACAGAGCGCGGGCACAAGTATTTATATCCCCCCAATGGGTAGCGCCATTTAGCACAGTATGTTTTAGGATTGTACGATGGCCTGCCCCTGTGAAAAGAGCAAAGAGGCACCTTTTGAAGCTGTGATTCTCTTACATTTAGCAGGGGGAGAGCAACTGGCCCTATCCAGCTCCAGCACAGCATCCCTCCAGTGGCTGTTGTGGGTGTCTGCCTTATATTTCCTTTTATTATTATTATTTTCTAAGTAAACTGCTTTGAGCACTTTGTTGTAAAGTGGCATATAAATGTAGTAATATGTCTTATGACATAATATGTCATACTTTAGGGTACCATACTATTCAGTAAGGCACCCACTGCAGGGTATAGGTTCTCTCAGCTCCTCCTGAAGTGTGAATGTGTAGAGGTGTGTGAAGTGTCCATTACACACTTTTTAAAAACCCTCTTCTTTATTATGCTTTTATCCTGCTTTCTTCCAAGGAGGTCTGAGTGACCTAGAACACGGGAGGAGGGCTGGTCTTGTGGTAGCAAGCATGAATTGTCCCCTTTGCTAAGCAGGGTCCATCCTGATTGCATATGAATGGGAGACATGTGTGGGCACTTTGAGATATTCCCCTTAGGGGATGGGGCTGCTCATGCAGAAGGCTCCAAGTTCCCTGCCTGGCAGCATCTCCAAGATAGGGCTGAGAGAGAATGGGATATGTGTGAGCACTGTAAGATATTCCCCTTAGCGGATGGAGCCACTCTGGGAAGAGCAGAAGGTTCCAAGTTCTCTCCCAAGATAGGGCTGAGAGTCATTCCTGCCTGCAACCTTGGAGAAGCTGCTGCCAGCCTGTGTAGACAATACTGAGCTAGATGGACCAAGGGTCTGACTTGGTATATGGCAGCTGCCTATGCTCCTGTGTTCTCAGCTTTGGGTCCCGAGATGTTGTTGGATTGAAACTCTCTTCATCCACAGCTGCAGTGTCATTGTGGCAAGGCCCAGGGACTTCTCCACCCCGTTCAATTATGTCCCTGGAGCTGCTCACCAACCATGTAGTAAAGAGCAGTGAGTGTACCTGTAGAAAAATATCAATAAACAAACAGAACCCAAAGAAGAGCAAAGAGCAGGTTTATGTAATGAACGGGTTCTCAGACTTGGGACCACAGGACCACAACTCCCATCATTTGCCACCAAAATTGTGGCAGCGGGTGATCAGCCTTGCATTCCAACAACATCTGAGCACCCAAGTTTGAAAACCCTTCACTGCCTTTCACTGAAGAACCTTGTAAACATATCCACCCCCTTCCAATTTCAACAAAAACAATTGTGATGCACACCAAAACAGTCAGGACAGTAAGTATGTGTTTGTGAAGTTCTGAACTGCTTTCTGAACTAGTAGCTGCCGGACCATATTTGGCCCTTATTATTATTTATTTTTATTTATTCTTAAAACGTTTATACCGCCCTTCCAAAAGGCTCAGGGCGCTTTACATTAAAACACCATTAAAATCAATTAATCATTAAAACAAAAATTATAAAACATAAAATAATCATTAACAATTAAAAACATCATAAAACAACAATTAAATATTCAGAACTATTTGAAAACAAGTTTTAAAAAGCTGAAAAAGCCTGGCTGAAGAGGTGTGTTTTCAGGTGTTTTCTGAAAATTGCGAGAGATGGGGAGGTTCGTATCTCAGCAGGGAACGCATTCCACAATCTCGGGGCAGCAGCCGAGAAGGCCCGTCTCTGTGTAGCCACCAAATGAGTTGGTGGCAACTAGTACCTTGAGAGGTACTAGTTGGCGCCTCCAGAACCAATTCAGAAGAAACCTCTGTATGTGTGTGTGGGGGGGGCTTGAGGCGTGGGGGCCCCCTTGCCTAATAGTAGTTACGCCCCTGCCAAGGAGATAAGAGGAGGACCTTTGCTGCAAAGGAGCGGGGGCAGGTCTCGATTTCTCTCTCTCTCTCTCTCTCTCTCTCTCTCTGTTTTTTTCTAATTGGTTTTGGTGTCAGCAGAGTGAGGAAATATCAAGCGCCCTGCAGGTGTTTGCCTGTTAGCCTCAGCGAGTCTATTTCTAGTTCCCCGCCTGAGGTCACACACAGGTGCCGGCCCAGTGGTGACTCAGAAGATAGTAACTGATGGCATGCATGCCCCCCTCCCTCCCCCCTCCTACGATATCCTCCCAGGGACCTGCAGCAGCCTCTGAATGAAGGGCTTGCAAGTTGCAACCTCACCGAGGACTGGGATGGAGGAGACAAGAGCCAGGGCTGTCCCTATCTGGAGTATTTGCATTTGCATTTCCTTGGGGCTACTCATAGCCATTTTGCCATTGCACACTGCTTCTGCTTGTCTCCCTTTTGGATATTTAATTTTTTTGGCCACTTTTGTGGGTGGAACAGGAGAGCTGGTCTTAGGGTAGCAAACATGACTTGTCTCTTTTGCTCAGCAGGGTCTGCCCTGGTTGGCATTTGAATGGGAGACTACATGTTTGAGCACTGTGATATACTCCCCTTAGGAGATGGGGCTATTCTGGGAAGAGCACCAGCATGCTTGCAGGCAGAAGGTTCCAAGTTTGTTCACTTATATATTTATTTATGTATCACATTTATATCCCACTCTTCCTTCGGGGAGCTCAGAGTGGCGTACACGCTTATTTTTAATCCTCACAACAACCCTGTGAGGTAGGTTAGGCTGAGAGATACATGACTGGCCCAGAGTCACCCAGTGAATTGAATGGTTGAATGGGGATTCGAACTTGTGTCCTAGTCCAACACTCTAACCATTATGCTATGCTGGCTCTCCATAGTGTAGTTCTCTCCCTGGCAACTCCAAGAAAGGGCTGAGACTGAGAGAGACTCCTGCCTGCAACCTCGGAGAAGCCGCTGCCAGTCTGTGTGGACAATACTGAGCAAAATGGTCTGACTTAGTATAAGGCAGCTTTCTATGTTCCTGCTGAGTCAGACCACTGGTGCATCTCTCAGTGTTGTCAACACTGACTGGTAGCAGCTCTCCAAGGTTCCAGGCAGGAGTCTTTCCCAACCCTATCTGGAGAGGCCATCAGGAATTGATTAGCCCTGTAGCAATACACAGTCACTGTTCCCTGTGTAACCAGGATCCGCAGATGTTGTTGACTACAACTCCCATCTTCCTCAGCTGCAATGGAGTTTGGCTGGGGATGCTGGGAGTTGTGGTCAACAACACCTGGGGATCCCATTCCCTGTTACAGGGAACACTGTACAGAACCCTTGTTTTTAGAAAAGCTGTTAACTCTGCATCTGATGCATATAGTAGGCAGGGGCTCCCAATGAGTTGTACTCCAGATGTTGCTGGACTACAACCCCCATCATGCCCAGCCACAATAAATTGTAGCTGGGGATGATGGGAGTCGTAGTTTAGCACCATCTGGAGTACCGCCCGTTGGAAACCCCTCTTACTGGATCCACTTTAAAAAGCCCTAAGGCATAGCAGCAGGTCTAATGGTGATTGTTTTCTTCTGAATAAACTACCCTTCATAAGGGAGAAGCCTTGCTCTCTTTGGGCTGTCAGTTTAATTCAATGTCTTTCTTTGTTGTTTTGTTTAAGATACAGGGTGTGAGTGACTAATATCCTGAGGAAGGAAGGAATGAAGGTGCACCTATATCCTTGCCCCAGATGTAACCCCCAAATGGTGTCATTGCCTCCCCCTTCTGCCAGCTGTGCACTTTGAGGGGATGGCCAACACCCCACCAAAACACCAGGAAAGAAACACAGGCCAGGATCTGGAAGCAGTAAGTAATCAGAGCAGAGCAGAAGGGCAAGAGTTCTCAAAGTTGGGTCCCCAGATGTTGTTGGACTCCCATCACCGGCAGCTGCAATGGTTGAAGGCCAATGTGGCAGGCGGTTATGGGAGCTGAAGTCCAACAACATCTAGGGACTCAAGCAGTGTTTCCTCTAAGATGGATTCCCAGATGTTGTTGACTACAACTCCCATAATCCCCAAGAAAAAGCCACTGACTCTGGGGATACTGGGAATTGTAATTAACAACATCTGGGAATCCCTCTTCAAGGGAACAATGGACCCAAGGATTATGGGGTGTGGGTGGGTTTGAAGTCCAGCAACACTTGGGTAGCCAAGTATTGTGGGAGTTGAAGTCCAACAACTTCTGGGGGTCTAAGGGATATGGGAGCTGAAGTCCAACACAACATCTGGGTTGCCACGGATTGTGGGGTTGGATATCCTGACAACATCTGTGTAGCTGAGGATTGTAGAAGTTGAAGCCCAACATCTGGGGGCCCAACTTTGAGAACCTTTGCCCTAGGGAAGACAGGAGTTGAGGTCAAAGTTGCAGCCAGTATTCAGGCAGTCTGGATACAGTAGCTGACATCAAGACCAGTGGTTCCCAACGTGGGGGCCTCCAGATGTTGATCCCATCAGCCCCCACCATGGTGGCCAACAGCTGCAGGAGGGCCCAAGTTGTGCAGCCCTGTGCTCATGTGACATATGTGCACAATCACTTTTATAGTCAGTCACCAGTACCAGACAGAACCAGAGCCAGGGTCAGTTGAGCTGTGGTCAAGAACAAGATAATCTGTGTCAGAGGGACAGAGAATGAGCACATACCTGTGCAGGTGCTTAGTGGGGAAGCATGTGTTTTGATTTTATCATCACTTTGAAAATTGTGGAAGGGCACACCATGGAGAGAGATACGGATCACTTCTTAGGACATGCTCCAGCAAAAGTGAAGCACTTAAGTCTCACTGATACTAATGGGAGGCTGCTTTGAAGGCGGGGGCATTATTTAAAATGTAGAACATTAGTGACTGTAGAATCCAAGGGAAAGAGTTGTGGTATGCAAGGACAAGCCAGTGGAGTGGAATCAGGAATGTTAATAGTTGAATTAAATAAAGAGGCAAGTGCAGATTGCTTTTCCATGCTCTTGCTGCTGGCTGTTTGTTAGCCACACCCCTATTCTCGGACTGGAATACAAGTAACTAAAGCTCCATTCAAAAGCTGGCCTGGATCAAGGAATGGATTAACCAAAAACACCACAGTGAGAACACCAAGAGGGCACCTCTGTTTGATCCCCAACTAGATCTACATTTACTTCTCTCTGTTCTTACATCTCCCTGTTCCTACATCTTGGTATGATGACGGATGAAGGAAGCATATTTTTTTGTTGTTGAAAAGTTGCATACATATACATGACAGCAGCAGTGTTCTTAATATTCCCCCACTTAAATGAATAGGACTTAAATGCACTTATGGCTGGCCAGATCATTTTGTAATGTGTGCAGTGGGTGGGCATTGGTGGATTGGGTCCATAATGCTGGATGCCAGGTCAGCACCCTTGTTAATTTAGTCATGGTCCAGTCCAGTGGAATGTCGTGCACTGCAATGTGCCCCAAATCCTTAAAGGCCAAGGAGGGCGCTGCCATGCCCTGCACAGAGCCAGCCCTTCTCCATGTTCTCAATGCACAAGTTACTTGTGCTCTTTATGGGCAAGGGCGCTGAAGAGCTGCTTAATATAGGGACATAGGAAGCAGCTTTATACTGAGCCAGACCATTAGTCTATCTAGCTCAGTCTTGTCTACACTGACTGTAGTAGAGTAGCCAGTGGAAGGGTAGCCCATGTCCCTCCTGCTGGAGGCCCCTGTGCATGATGTCCATGTGTGTGGTGTCATGAGCAAAGAGGGCATGGCCCGATCGCCAGGGGCCAGCCCTCCCAAGCTCATTTCCAGCCAGCATTTGCTGGCTGGCTGTGTTTATTTCCATTCCTCTCCCTCCAGTCTCCACACAGGCTGGAAATGCAATTGGGAGGGCTGGGGCAAGCCCTCCGGCGATTGGGCCATGCCCCCTTTGCGCATGATATCATGTGTAAGGAGGGTACCGGCGGCCCTTTCATTGGTGGCCTGAGTTCTTTGAACCCTACTGCTCAATGGTGGCTCCGCCCCTGACTGAGTGGCAGCGGCTTCTCCAAGGTTACAGGCAGGAGTCTCTCCCAGCCCTACCTGAAGATGCTGCCAGGAATTGAACCTGGGGCCATCTGAATGTGAAACAGACACTCTATCACTGAGCTACGGCACCATCCCCACATGCTGAATCCTTCAATGTAAGCTATGGAAGGGCCTCCTTTGATTGCAGCGCCTTCCGCACAGTCGTAACACTCCCAGTGGAGGGCTTGCGGAAGTGGAGAACCATTTCATAGATCACAGGGATACACTTGTGGAACCCTATTGTCATACCAAGGATCACTGTGGATCAATGCCCAGGCATCTAATAAGAACAAAAGAACATAAGAAAAGTGCTGCTGGATCAGGCCCAAGACCCATCCAGCCCAGCATCCTGTTTCACACAGTGACCTCCCAGATGACCCGGAGAAGCCCACAGGCAAGAGGTGAGGGCACACCTTCTCTCTTGCTGTTGCTCCCCTGCACCTGGTAGTTAGAGGCAACTTGCCTCTGAGGCTGGAGGTGGCCTATAGCCCCCAGACTAGTAGCCATTGATAGACCTGTCCTCTGTGAATTTGTCCAAGACCTTTTTAAAGCCATCCAAGCTAATGCCCTCTTGGTCAGCATGCCAGATATTTTATTATTACTAACATTTTATTGTAATAAATTTCATAAATGAGGAATGCATTATTAATCTTAATTCCCCCTAACATATTTCCTTCTTCACACTTAGAATACCCACCCACCTATGCGTTCCATTTCTATTTCAGTAACTCTGGGGGGAGGAGAAAAAGAAAATGAAAGAGAAAAGAATTGGAAGGAAGGAAGAAATAATACACTCTTCAGAAATAAATAATTACCTATATGAGACAGGGCAGACACAGAAAATTAATAATGTCCTCTTCATTACGTGAACAAGTTCAGAAAGGCTTTCCAGATTTATTCAGATTTGCCTGTCCCACATTTCTGGAAGTAAATATTTTCATTAGTGGCCAGCATTCCAGTTTGCTGAAAGCATTACTCCATTTGCTAGAGATGGAAAAATAGGCACTTGCATTGTTGCACTTACAGCTTTCTGTGGGCTATTACCCATTCTTTATGCCTACCCACAAACCATTAGGGTAAAACTACAGCCATTTTTGCACAGGGTTAGGGTAACAATGAACAAATGGTTGTACTCTTTCTATGGAGGAATCTTTGGAGGACTTTCCTGCCAATGTTCATGTCCATTCCTCTGACACTGGTAAAACTTATAGTTGTGTGTGTGTGTTTAAAGCTTTTAAAAGTGTCTAAAATACCATTGCGAATTTGACCACAACAGGCCCGATAGCCAGGCCAGGGCAATAAAAGCATGGGAACACACGGAAAGTTGAAAGTCTTGCAATGTTATTGCCTATTTTCCATCTCTAGGGGTTTAGCCCTTGTCCAAAATCCCAATGAGCATTTGTGATGGCAGCTGTTCATAAACTGAGCCGTGCTCTAATAATGTTTCGATATAATTTGCAGTTATTTCTGCTCAGGAAGAATTGTGTAGCCATGCAAGTATATTTTTGTCTTATCAGAATGATAATGTCTGCGTTAGAGGTCCCCCCCCCGCCCCTTTCTCCTTTATTTTTCAACCAATTATGTACAACTTGAGATTTAGTCATTTGGGGGTATTCAGAGGCCCTTCTAATGTGGAGCCCTAATCTGTAGCTGACTTCACTTGTGCCTAAATCTGACTCTGAAAACAGGTGCTCTTCCACACCCAACCACAGGAGAGTTGAATTGCTAGAGAACCCTCAAGAATGACATGCCAGCAACTCACACTGTTTTATCACAACAGCCACCAAAGGCAAATTAGGGACCGAACAGGCACCATGATTGACCAGGGACAGCGACCAGGGGGTAGGGACTGTCCCTGCTGGTAATTAGGGACCTTTAGAGGGTGGGTATGGAGGAGTTCAAAAGAATCCTACTGGGAATTCCCTCCTGCACACACTACTGCACTGTGCCCTGAATGATGAAAACAAAACCAGTGCAGAAATAACACGTACCCAAAAGGCCTGTCTTGCTTAGCATTTTGGAGAGCACTTTTGAGTGTTTAAGCATGTCATATGCATTAGCTTGTAATCTGTACAACAACCCTGTGAGGCAAGTGAATATGACCCTCACTCTATTACAGATGGAGAGCTGGATTTGAGAGGGACTTGCTAATGGCTACCCACTGAGTTCCTGGCAGATATTAGATTTTAATAGCTTGTTATTGTTATTATTATTGTTGTTGTTATTGAGAGCCAGCATGGTGCAGTTCAATTAGAGTATTGGACAAGGACTGGGGAGACCTGAGTTCAAATCCCTGCTGAACTACGAAACACACTGGGTGACTCTGGGCCAGTCATTTATCTCTAACCTACCTGACAGGGTTGTTGTGAGGGATTCATGGCTGATAGGAGTTTTGAACCTCTGTCCTGCCGGCCAGGGGTGGTGCTGGCCAGGGGTAGTGCTGAACCAAATGCTACCTTGCCCCATGACTCTGTTGGAGGCCAGCCAAAACTGACCCTTGCAAATCTTAAAAGTGGTCCAAGGGGCAAGGAGGAGGGAAGGGGAGGAGAGCTGGACTTGTGGTAGCAAGCATGAATTGTCCATGTTGCTAAGCAAGGTCCACCTTGGCTTGCATTTGAATGGGAGACTACATGTGTGAGCACTGCAAGTTATTCCCCTTAGGGGATGGGGCTGCTCTGGGAAGAGCACCTGCATGCTTGCATGTAGAAGGTCTCAAGTTCCCTCACTGGCATCTCCAGATAGGGCTGAAAAAGACTCCTGCCTGCAACCTTGGAGAAGCTGCTGCCAGTCTGTGTAGACAATACTGAGCTAGATGGATCAAGGGTCTGACTCAGTATAAGGCAGTTTCCTATGTTCCAATGTTGCCAGCAGCCTCCACTTCTTGCAAACTTTACAAGGAGTGTGAGGAGAGGCAACAAGGGACAGATCATTTCCAAAGAGCAACCCCATTGGCAGCAGTGGGGCAGGGTTAGGGTTAGGGTTACCCGCTCACCCGAGGAAACCGGGTCTCACTGATCATGAGACCCGGTCCATTGTGTCCATTGTGTTCTCCAGGAAGGGCTGCATTTGGGGCAGGTGACTACCTGGTCCTCAGCATTTATTTATGTATTTATTACATTTTATATCCCGCTCTTCCTCCAAGGAATCCAGAGCGGTGTACTACATGCTTAGGTTTCTCCACACAACAACCCTGTGAAGAAGGTTAGCCTGAGAGAGAAGTGACTGGCCTAGAGTCACCCAGCAAGTATCATGAGGCTGAATGGGGACTTGAACTCGGGTCTCCCCGGTCCTAGTCCAGCACTCTAACCAATCCGCCTTTGTTGGCTCCATGTACAGGGTGTTTCAGTTATTCTTAAAATGTCAACATAAGATCATAAGGACAGCCCTGCTGGATCAGGCCCAAGGACTATATAATAGTCCAACATAGGAACATAGGAAGCTGTCATATACTGAGTCAGACCAATGGTCTATCTAGCTCAGTATTGTCTTCACAGACTGGCAGCGACTTCTCCAAGGCTGCAGGCAGGAATCTCTCTCAGCCCTATCTTGGAGATGCTACCAAGGAGGGAACTTGGAACCTAGTTGCTCTTCCCAGAGTGGCTCCATCCCCTGAGGGGAAGATCTTACAGTGCTCACACGTCTAGTCTCCCATTCATAAGCAACCAGGGCGGACTCTGCTTAGCTAAGGGGACAAGTCATGCTTGCTACCACAAGGCCAGCTCTCCTTTCCAGCATCCTGTTTCACACAGTTGCCCACCAGATGCCTCTGAGAAGGCCACAGGCAAGAGGTACAATCATGCCCATTCTCCTGCTGTTGCTCCCCTGCAACTGGTATTGAGAGGCATCTTACCTCTGAAGCTGGAGGTGGCCTATTGCCACCAAACTAGTAACTGTTGATAGACCTGTCCCTCATGAATCTGTCTAAGCCCCTGTTAAAGCCATCCAGCTGGTGGCCATCACCACACCCTATGGCAGAGAATTCCATAGATTATCTGTTGTGTGAAAAAGTACTTCCTTTTGTTGGTCCTAAATTTCCCAATGCTTCCCTAAGAGCAGAGGAAACAAAACTGGGTTGATATTTTTATTTGCTTACTTACGGCATTAACAAATACAGGTTTACACATCCATCCATGCAAGTGTAGCATCTTATATGACAAGAATAAATCATGCACACAGCTCATTCATCAACGTTGTCAAAGATCTATACATTGATGTGTGTTTTTTAAAAATTGGGGATTCAGAGGTTGAACAAACAGAGGGGACACTTCTCATCTGAGGTCCATTTAGTCTATGACTGGCCATGCTTGTGTCTGTCTGTCTTGTGAGACGTAGCTGAATTAAACATCATGCCTGACATTCCGACTAAGGTTACTCAAAGAAGTCCGACTCAAATGAAAAAGTCCTTTTAATTTCAATGGGACTTTCTCAAGTAAAATTTCTCAGCCACTAAGAACAAAAATTGTAGTTGCTAATACATAGCAGTAAGAGTGAAAGTGTTATATTCCAGGATGAGTTGTTTGGCAATCTGGCAGCTTTTTAGTAGCTGGCATACTGACACCCCTCCCCACAATAAGCAGAATGTTAATATTTTATTTATTTATTTATTGTTAAATTTATATAACGCCTTTCATTAAAGCAATCCCAAGGCGGTTTACAGCAAAAATTTAAATACAAGATGGTAAAAAAAGACACAATTAAAATATGAAGTGGGGGGGGGAAATTAAACAAATCTGATTAAAAATTTAAAACAAAAGCATAAAGGCAATACAGACTATAAAGAGCAGCAGCAGCAGAGAATCAAATAAATGCCTGGGCAAAAAGCCAAGATTTTACACTTTTTCTAAAAGCTGCGATGGAGACCGAGGAGCGAATAGCCACCGGGAGAGCATTCCAGAGTCTGGGGGCAGCAACAGAGAAGGCCCTGTCCTGCATGCACGACAGCCAAGCCTCCCTCATTGTCGGCACCCAGAGCAGAGCCCCCTCAGATGACCTCGTTGAGCGGGCAGCAACTCTTGGGAGCAGGCGGTCCCTCAGGTATCCCGGGCCCAAACCGTTAGAAGGTTTACATTATATTCCAGTAGTTTGGACCTAGCTGTTTCTAACTTCAGTGCAAAATCCTATGTGCTTGATCCATTTGGGCCAGGATCCATCATTTCCTGCACAGGCCCCCTTGAAACAAATGTGCAAAGCAGCTGGAAACTGGCAGGTCAGAACAATGAGGCTATCATATGATGCTTATCATGGAGACAAAGAGGTGGGGCGGAGGGAGAGAGGGAGATAAAGTAGGGGAGAGAGGGAGAGAGTTGGAGAGAGAAACAGAGAGCAAGAAAATGAAAGGGAGAGGGGGAGAGAGGGAAGGAGGGATAGAGAATAAAAAGAAAGAAAGGAGAGAGGGAGAGGGAGAGTGGGGGGGAGAGAAAGAAAGAGGGAGAGAAAAAGTTGGGGAGAGACAGATAAAGAAAGAAAAAGGAAGAGAGAGGGAGAGAGAAAGAAAAGAAGGAAAGGAAGGAAGGAAGAGTAAGTGATGGTGCTGCTTACTTCAGCTGTGATTATTGCTGAGCGCTAGCTTTGCATATTGTTTAGCAGTTCTACTTGTAGGATGTGCCAGCTTCATCTCATTCTTTATCGGCTTCAAATAACCTTTTATTTATTTTTAGATAAGGTGCAAGCCATCTCAAAAGAAGTATTTTCCACTCTCATCTGCACGTTCAACACTGGCTTCCGGCTGTGGCCTGAACCTGAAGAACTTACCCAGAACTGATCAGAGAGTCTTCAAGAATTCTGAGAAAGTTTGGAAACCAGATTTGAAATGGAGTGTTTAATAGTCACCCCGGGGACAAAATCGACAAAAAGGTTTCCTGTGCAAACCTCATAGAAAGGAAGCCCCCTATTCATTTCAAGGCGGCCTGCACAAGATAACATGTTGGGGGGATTGTGGCCTTGTGTAGATTGCCATGCTGCTGTGTCGCTTCCATCCAGTGAGGCTGACACAAGAGAGCACTTCCATATGCACAGATGTTTTAACTTGTGGCATTTGGAAGCCACCTTCTACTAAATCAGACTCCTGGTCCATCTAGCTCAGTACTGTCTACATTGATTGGCAGCAGCTCTCCACGGAAGGGAGGAGCAGGGCTGGGTTTTTGGCCTCTTTGAACCAAGTTTGACTTTGGCGCCTCCCCAGTCGAGAAGTGTGGAAGGCTGACTTTAACTTTAATGGCACAGTCTGCTCATTCTCCAGGACTGAGGAAATTTTGGAATGGTGGAGAGAGCAAATCAAATCAAGGCAAGGTTGGCTTGGCTTAGGAATACAGGATGCTGCCTTCTACTGAGTCAGACCATTGGTCCATCTAGCTCTGTATGGACTGGCCAGAGGGGCTCTTACCCCTGGACTTTGGGGCCTTCACACACCCTGGGGACCCCCAAATCATCTTTCGTCTGTCCTGGGTGGTGTGGTTCGTGCCCTCAAGAACCTATGTGTTTAAAAAATTATGCTTAATTTGCAGCGGGGCTGGTGGGGGGGGGCTCCAAAGGCCTTTAGGTCCAGGCTCCAAAATTACCTAGCTGCACCTCTGGGACTGGCAGTGGCTTCTCCAAGGTTGCAGGCAGAAGTCTCTCTCAGCCCTACCTGGAGATGCCAGGGAGGGAACTTGGGACCTTCTACATGCAAGCATACAAGTGCTCTTCCCAGAGCAGCCCCATCCCCTAAGGGGAAGATCTCATAGTGCTCACATGTAGTCTCCCAATCAAATGCAAACCAAGGCAGGCCCTGCTTAGCAAAGGGGACCATTCATGCTTGCTGGCACCAGGCCAGCTCTTCTCCTTTGCAAGTGCAGTCTTTCTCCCTCCCCCCGCCATGCCTCCCCCTCTCTGGGGAGGAGAGCGAATGGGCACTCCCAGCACATCAGACGTGCCAGTAGTTGCCTGGAGAGGGAAAGCGAGGCATGTGGTGCCCCCCAAGACCTGGTGCCCTAGGCAACTTCCTAGCTCGGTCTAGTGGACAGGCCGGCCCTGGGGAGGAGCAGTGGAGAGGTGAGCTATAAAAGGTTTTGAGTTCATAACAAGTAGTGGGCTTAGAAGACTGAAGGCGCTGTGGTGAGCTGGTCTTGTAGTAGCAAGCATGAATTGTCCCCTTTGCTAAGCAGAGTCCGCTCTGGTTTGCATCTGACGACATGTGAGCACTGTAAGATATTCCCGTTCCCTTCCTGGCAGCATCTCCAAGAAAGGGCTGAGAGAGATTCCAGCCTGCAGCCTTGGAGAAGCTGCTGCTAGTTTGTGTAGACCAGGCTTGCTCAACTTTGGCCCCCCCCAACTGTCTTTGGACTACAACTCCCATAATCCCCAGCCACAGTGGCCGATTGTCTGGGATTATGGGAGCTGTAGGCCAAGGTCTGCAGGAAGGCTGAAATTGAGCAGCCCTGGTTTAGACAATACTGAGCTAGATGGACCAATGGTCTGACTCGGTAGAAGGCAGCTTCCTACGACCACTGGATTTGGCACCTTTGCTATACAGAGCCCGAACTGCCAGCTCTGCCATGCAGACTCTGTGGTTTGCGTGTTCGCATCTTCATTTGCTACTTCCCTTCCCATCCCCAAATGTACAGATGATCACCTGTCTAAATAAATGCAGAAATACATGATGGCTCTAAGGAATTGGACCTGCACTACAACAGAAAGGAAACAACATCAGCTCGTGCACACACGCGCACGCGCACACACACACAAACACACACACACACGGCTTACCTCCACCTGCCACCTGTTCTTGGGTGGATGGAAAATGTGTTTTAGGAAGGAAATGGTGTCTCAGAGGTCAGCAGTCTCTTTGCCTTGGAGCGGCTTCTGCAGAATAGTATGGAGGTCTCGTGATGGCACTGGATGGGCTGATCAGTTTCAAGAGAAGATGGCCATGCTTGGAATGGTAGTTGAGAAGGGGACATTTTGGCAGCTGTCGGTGTTCATGGGGGAGGGAGGCCTTCCTGCACTCCTGGTTTGGCCCTTGCATGCATAAGTGGGAGTGGAGACACACCCTCCATTCAAAACAAAAAATAATGTGTTGCAGGTGGGGCATATCCCTGATTCCTGAGTCTTCAAGCGCATTGATTCTGGCATTACAGTCGCCCCCTATCATTATTGCTGCCCTCAGATAGTCCATCATCAGCTGCATGAGGTATCTGAAAGGGACTCCAGCTGCAAACCCAGGAAAGCCACTGCCAGTAAGTGCAGACCAGGCCAGGGCTGATCAACTTCAGCCCTCCAGGTGCTTTAGGACTACAACTCCCATAATTGCCAGCCACAGCAGCCAATAGCCAGGGATGATGGGAATTGTAGGCCAACGTCTGCAGGAGGGCAGAAGTTGAGCAGCCCTGGTGTATATTGAACAATGGTTTGCCTCTGTACGGGGCATCTTCCTATGTTATCCTTCCTGTGCTTCCTACGATGCTGCTCATGATATGAACCAGAGCGAAGACCTGTTTGCTCCATCGTGCACAGCATGTACCATGCATGCATCTGACATTACCCTGAGGGGCAGGGCCCAATCCAGAGCTCAGGCACCTTGGCACAGGACATCTGTGACTCATTGTTAGAAGCATGACGGTCGGCCTCCTTGCAGCTGGGAGGAAGAGCCTTGGCCCATGCAAATCCGATCTGCTCTAGAGATTGCTCTCCAGTCCCCTCCGCTTTCTGGCCCCTGGGTGAGTGAATTTAGCAGCCTGGCCTTTTGACAGCGATAACCTGCATCTCCGTCGCCACCCTTGACTGCATCGCACCTGCGAGGCTCTGCAGCAGAGGAAGAGGAAGATGGAAATTTTTTTTCTTTTTTTTTGGCAGAAGTCTCTTCGGAGTTTAAATCTAGGCCTGCGATGGTGCAGCTGTGGCTTTGGTCAAGGAGGTCTGCTGCAGAAGGCTTCTGCCAGATGCGAAGCAGCGGGTGAGGAACCGAGGAGCGGATTTGTAAGTGTGGCATGCATTCAGCGCTGGAGCAAGTGGCAGACTGAGGGGGGCGGGAGATGCCACGTTTGAATGCTCCTCCGGGCAATGAAACAAAACCATCCATAAGAACAGCCCTGCTGGATCATGCCCATCTGGTCCAACTTCCTGCTTCACACAGTGGCCCACCAGATGCCTCTGGGAAGCCCACAGGCAAAAGCTGAAGGCATGCCCTCTCTCCTGCTGTTGTTCCCCTGCAACTGGTATTGAGAGGCATCTTGCCTCTGAGGCTGGAGGTGGATTATACTATCCCTGCAAGTATAATCTAGTACTGGAGGGTCCCCACCTTTCATAACAAATGTACCCCTTCTTCAGATCAGGTACCCCATAGAGATTTCAGAGAGATTTCCAGGTATCCCACAGAGATCCCCATAAAGAGCTCAGGTGCCCCGCAGAGACAGACGGACAGAAACACACACACACACACACACACACACACACACACACACACACACACACGTGTCAGTTGAGAGATGGGCTACATAAAGCAACAAAACAAGATCAGGAGTATCATATACGACCAATTAATATTTATGATCTAGAAACAAATATTCATATATTCATGTTCATATATAGCATAATAGATAAGAAAATATTAAATACTCCACAAAAACAGTTGGAAATATACATTCCATGAATCTAGTTCACAGATGCTTTACCCAAAATGACTGCAATAATAACGTTTATTGAAAAGGTTCCAAAGTATAGTATTGCTGGTATTTAGATCCTCGGTTCTTTTTAGGAGAAGATAGGCACGTTTTGATTCTTGGTCTTCCTCAGTGGCATCCTAATTTCTCTGTTTATGTGAAGGATCAATTTATCTAAGAATAATGATTGTATACATTATATTGTAAAATCTGTTCCATATCTTGTTTTAAATCACAAAATCACCCTTGTAAAATACATCTGCTAACAGTTGACTTACCCCTCTTGAGGAGAGCTTTTACCAGAAGTTCTTGCTAACTGTAGTAGCTAATGGTGGTAGTAGTAATAATTTGCTTCTTATTAGCATCGCTCCTATAATGGACAACTTTGACATTAAGTACCTAAGACACTAAAGTATTGTGTGGATTATAAACCAAATTGCTTATAAGATATAAGCTTATCAAGTGGGAAGTGCTGTTACTAACAAATAATAAATATTTTGAGTCTGTAGCTGCGGCTTCAACTCCCACTGAGATTAATGGGATAAGTAAATTTGCCCCATTAATTTCAAAAAGACTGCTTATGAGTAACTTAATCTGAATGTAAGCCGGTGACTGGAGTAGCTCATCTCATAACTGTAAGGTGTGTGTGTGATAGATAGATAGATAGATAGATAGACAGATAGATAGATAGATAGATAGATAGATAGATAGATAGATAGATAATCTCAGAGGCACAAATTCCTCTCAATCCCAGTTGCAGGGGAGCAACAGCAGAAGAAAGGGCCTGCCCTCAGCGCTTGCCTGTGGACCTTCTCAGAGGCATCTGGTGGGCCACTGTGGGAAACAGGATGCTGGACTAGATAGGCTTCTTGGGCCTGATCCAGCAGGGCTGTTCTTATATTGCCTATTTGCTTTCAGACTGGAATGTAGAAATTACCTTTAAGGTGGCAACATTTTTGTGTCGCAGCCTGTAAGAGTAGACAAGGTTTGGTTAAATATTAAATGTTAGTTAGTAGAATATTAATATATTAAATCCTATCTAGGAGTTAATATATAAGTTTTCTGACATCTTGCATCATCTGTTTTGCTATTGTATGATTGTTCTGTGTTTTGCTGGTCCTTGACCGAAATAAAGATTGATTGGGCTTTATTATTAATTATATTTCCTTCCGAGTGAGGGAGTGAAGGAAATAAAAGCCCCCAACTGGCAACCAAGCTTTGGCTAGGAAGGAGCAGGAACCTAGGAACATAGGAAACTGCCATATACTGAGTCAGACCATGGGTCTATCTAGCTCAGTATTGTCTTCACAGACTGGCAGTGGCTTCTCCAAGGTTGCAGGCAGGAATCTCTCTTAGCCCTATCTTGGGGAAGTCAGGGAGGGAACTTGAAACCTTCTGCTCTTCCCAGAGCTCTTCCCTTCTTCATCCCCTGAGGGGAATATCTTGCAGTGCTCACACATCAAGTCTCCCATTCATATGCAACCAGGGCAGACCCTGCTTAGCTATGAGGACAAGTCATGCTTGCTACCACAAGACCAGCTCTCCTCTCCATAAGAGAGAGAGGCCATGTGTGCTGGCCACGCCCCCTTTGTCTGGTGCTGGCCACGCCCCTGGTGCTGGCCACGCCCCCTTCATCTGGCATAGATGAAGGGGTGTGGCTGGCACACGAGCAGCATTGAAAGGAAGGCGCATTGAAAGAGAGGTGCAGAAAGTCAGGCCTTTGCTGCAGTCACTTCTTGCCTTAGAAACATCGAGACACAGGAAGCTGCCTCATACGGAGTCAGACCATTGGTCTAGCTAGCTCAGTATTGATTGATACTGATTGATTGCCACAGACTGGCAGCGGCTTCTCCAAGGTTACAGGCAGGAATCTCTCTCAGACCTACCTTGGAGATGCTGCCACGGAGGGAGGGAATTTGGAACCTTCTGCATGCATTCATGCAGATGCTCTTGCCAGAGCAGCCCCAATATCTTCCAGTGCTCACACATTTAGTCTCCCATTCAAATGCAAACCAGGGGGGACCCTGCTTAGCAAAGGGGACAATTAATGCTTGCTACCACAAGACCATCAAGGTATACTTATAAATACTTATATGTTATACAAATGATTAAGGATCTTGTTGTGTGTCCCCCCCCCCCATTTTTCTCTTTTCCTTGTTTTGTTATTTCTTTTTCATTTTGATTATGTAACCATCCATGTGGATTATTTCTGTTTGTTGTTTTAGTTGAAATAAAGGGTAGTTGGGGGGGGGAGTAATGTATATATGCCTTTGATGAGGTGTATTTATTAATGTATTTTTCGCTGATGTACTGTGCAATGTTCCATCTGCCTTGTAAAGAGACATGTGGACAGCTGTGCCAGAAGTGTGCAGAAATTGGAAATTGGAAATTGTGGTCGTCCATCACAACTGTGCTTGTGTGCAAGAGTGATCTTGTGCAACTGCACATCTGTTACAAGGCAGACAGAATGTTACACAGTATGTCAGCCTTTGCATTTTTAGGTTGGTTTGCTGCTGCTGCTGCTACTACTACTACCACTGATATACTGCTTTTCAACAAAAATTTCAAAGCCGTTTACATTGAAAATTAAATAATAAACAAGCTGGTTCCCTGTCCCCAAAGGGCTCGCAATCTAAAAAGAAAATATCACAAGAAAAACATAAATCAATTTCTATCTCATACAAGAAAAACATATTTATCTATCTATCTATCTAATGGAAAGGTTCATCTGCAGTTGCCACCAGCTGGTCTAGGGGGTACTCAGGGACTAGCCAGTCCTTCTCTGTTGCCACAGGAGAGACTAGAATGCGCTCCCTGCTGAAATAAGAGCCTCCCCATCTCTGACAACTTGTTAAAAGTCTCTAAAGTCGCTATAGACTTGTTTTTTCACCCAAACTTTTTAAATGGACTGTGGTCCTAAATTGTTTTATTTTTAATTTGTAATCTGTTGTAGGTTGTTGTAAACCACCCAGCAGAGATGGAGGTTTGGGGCAGTATACAAATTTGAAAAATACAATACAATAAATAAATATTTTGGTTTCTTTTAAGGCAGGAGGTCCTTTCCTTCAATCTCCCAAACCCAAGCACAGGTGGACTAACCTGGGGGCACAGGTGAGCACCTCAGCTTGCCTGTGGTTTGGTTTTGTTGGCAGTTCAAATCTGCATCCTCCAATCAAACTGTGGAACAGGGGAATGAATAGTGATTAGCCATTCCCCACCCCCTCCATTTATCCACACACACACACACCAGTGGATAATCCTCAGGTGAAATGGGCTTTTAGTGAGCTGATAAGAAGCCATCTGAAGGAACAAAAGAGACTCTTCTGGATGCTGCTGAGAAATTGCATTCTCTAAGCCTGGGGCCAGGTTGCACCATCAGTAGCATGTTTCTTGCAGATCAGGGCCCCTGTTCACTTGGCAAGGCCCAGCAGGAGCAGCCATTGAGGAGGATTTCAGCCATGCAAAGTCTGCAGTTGTGATCACAGCAGGAAGAAGGAGACATGGAGCTATTGAATGGCTGGAGAAAGGATGGAAATGAAGGTGGAAACTGTCCCCCAAATGCTCTGGCATCCAGGGCATGCTCATTTGCAAAATGCAGGAGACTGCAGCTTGCCTGGAAAGGGGATCAGCCCTTATCAGGCCTCACTGCTGCTGTTCAGACCATAGAATCAGAGACTCCTATTCATAGGAGCCTGCAAAAACAGGCTAAGGGAGCCCAGCCCAGTTCTGCATGCTTGTGTGAACGACCGGAAGCGTGCCCGATCCTGGCAGCTACATGGTGGAGAAGTAGCCTCCCAGTTAAACGACGTTAAGGGAGTGAGTGCTCCCTTACCCTCGGTTTTTGGATCGTGTGTCAGCCGCGGCTGTGGGGTATCCCAGTGCGTTATTGGGGCTCTGGGGGGGGGCAGGGTGATATGGGGCGGCGCGTTCTGGCACCCTGACCCTGGGAGCTGCAGAAGAAGAATTTGAGAGTTGCAAGGGACCCGGAAGATCTTCAAGTCCAGCCCCCTGATTTCAGTGAAGGAAAATGCCTTTCAGCCTCTGATTGGAAACCTCCAGTGAAGAAGAGCCTGTCACTGCATGGAGCAGACTATTCCACTGTTTAACAGCTCTTACAGTTAGGAAATTCTTCCTAATGTCTAGCCTGACTCTGCTTCCTTCTGATTTCAACCCACTGGTTCTAATTTGGCTCTCTGGAGCAACAGTGGATAAATCTGTTCCTCCTTCTGTGTGACAGCACTTCAGATAAGAACATAGGCAGCTGCCATATACCGAGTCAGACCATTGGTTCATCTAGCTCAATATTGTCTACACAGACTGGCAGCAGCTTCTCCAAGGATGCAGGCAGGAGATTTTCTCATCCCTGTTTTGAAGATGCCAGGGAGGGAACTTAGAACCTTCTTCATGAAAGCAGATGCTCTTTCCAGAGCGGTCCCATCCCTTAAGGGGGATATCTTGCAGTGGAGTCTCCTATTCAAATGCAACCAGGGCAGACCCTTCTTAGCAAAGGGGACAAGTCATGCTTGCTCCCACAAGACCAATATTTAAAGAGAACTAATCATATTTCCATTTCATCTTCCCTTCTCCAAGCTAAACGTACCAAGCTCCTTTAACCAGCCACAGGGCTTGGTTTCCACCATCTCAGTTGCCCTCCTCTCCCAACCCTTTTACAGATAAACCCACACTAGCATAAAGGAGAGGAAACCATCTTCTTTTACAACCAACCAGAACGATAACTTGCAAGTTTGCAAAGCGGCCTGGGAAAGGTTTATTTAAGGGCAAGGGAGAGTTTGAGAAGATCCACCTGGAACAGAACAGCCCCAACTGGCTGGAAGGCTCTGGCATCCGCTTGACTCCAGCATGTCTGGCCTGCCATCTGGAATGCATATTAGAGACAGCCACACAGCTCCTGTTAGCATGTTGCCCTTCAAAGGGGGCTTGGACCCTACTGGCTGGCAAGTAATCTCTTGCCTGGTCCAAAGCTAGGGATGGATGGAGGGATCGATGGAGACACCGTGGCTGACATACAGAGCAAGGATGCACTAGTGAAGCAAAAGAGCAGCCTAACAGAACTTCCCAACAAACTGCACCAGTGCAGCAGTGAAGTAGGGATGTGCTGAAATGCGATCCGGGTGCCGAACCACATTTTGGCACAATCCTTTTGTTGAAAAGAGGCATATACATCTTCGTCATTGTAGTGCTATGATTATTTTACATTTATATCCCGCTCTTCCTCTGAGGAGCTCAGAACAGTATACCTGGTTGTTTTTAGCCTCACAACAACCCTGTGAGGTAGGTTAGGCTGAGAGATAGATGACTGGCCCAGTCACCCAATGAATTTCATGGTTGAATGGGGATTCGAACTCGGGTCTTCCCAGTCCAACACTCTAACCACTCCACATAGTAGAATGCTGGACTTGGAGGATGCTTCTTGTGTTCTTAACCACACCTCTGCACTTATACCTCATTGGTGAGCAATCTAGGAATGGCAGCTTGGTGCTGCTGGACTTCGAAACTCAAGAGACACTCCTACCATTCACACAGGAAACGGTCTTATACTGAGTCAGAGCATTGCTTCATCTGGCTCAGTATTGTCTACACAGACTGGCAATAGCTCTCTAAGATTTCAAGCAGGAGTCTTTCCCAGGCCTACCTGGAGAAGCTGCCAGGAACTGAACCTGGGGCTTTCTGCATACAAAGCAGATACTCAACCATTTAGCTATGGTTCCATCCCCTAAAGGGAATATCTTACAGTGCTCACATGTAGTTACCCATCCAAATGCAAATCAGGGCAGACCCTGCTTAGCAAAGGAGACCTTTCATGCTTGCTTCAGCAAGACCAGCTCTCTTCTTCTTGATATGATGAAATTGCATCCACAGCCTGAGTCTATCCCCAAGACTCTTTTTTGTCTCCTTGAGGTCATTCACACAATCAAAAAACTGTGTTCTACCTGGGTTTGGCAGCTGTGTGTGCTCCCAGTTTTGCGTTGTGTGGAAGCAAGATAAGGGGGAAACCTGGGTAGAAGTGACTGTGTGAAGTAAGGTAGAGGGAAATGCTATGCAGGTTTTTTCCTCCTACCTTGCTTCCACACAACCCAACATTAGGAGCACACAAAGCTCCCAAACCTGGGTAGAACACAGTCTTTGATTGTGTGAATTGCGTTTTACTTCCCTTCCCAAAGTCTTCTGCACTGCAAGTCAAAGCTATAACAGAAGCACCAACCACACTGTATGGCTTGCTGCTTCCATAAGGCAACGGAGTAAAGCTTTCCAAATTCCAAGTGCTGTTATTAGGGAGGCCTCTAGTGGAAAATAGAGGATACAGTCCAGTTCAGCCAGCAACAGACAATCTGGAGAACTGGAATGGTGCTATACTGGGCAGATTCCATAAGCTGAAACTGTCTCCAGAGGCAGTCCCTATGTTCTGGCATCCATCCATGGCCAATGACTGTCCGACAGTTGTCCCCATTTTCACCTCTTGGAGATGCCTTATTCAACTTTGCTTGATGCGAGTTGCTCAAACTGTCATTCTTCAGCTCCCTGCCCAGAGTCTCTAGAAATGAAATCTCCCAGTGGGATCAAATGTCACTGATTTCAAAAAAATCTGTCCCCCTGGGGAAGGTCAGGAGTGGAAGTCAGAAGAGAAAGAGTCAGGGCAGAACCTGGTGGACCAGAGGCACAGAGCCCCTGGAAAAGGTGGCATCGGAACATAGGAAGCTGCCTTATATTACTGAGTCAGACCATTGGTCCATCTAGCTCAGTATTGCCTACACTGACTGGCAGTGGCTCTCCGAGGTTTCATGCAGGAGTCTACCTGGAGATGCTGCCGGAGATTGCACCTGGGACCCTCTGCAGGCAAGTAGGTGCTCTACCACTGAGCTATGGGCCCCATCCCATCCCCTGACAGATCAGGAGTAAAATCAGGGCAGACTCTGGTGGGTTATGAATGGAGCCTGGCAGACTCTAGGAACCTAGGAAGCTGCCATACACTGAGTCAGACCATTGGTCCATCTCACTTAGTATTGTCTATATATGTAGACTGGCAGCGGCTTCTCCAAGGTTGCAGGCAGGAGTCTCTCTCAGCCCAATCTTGGAGATGCTGCCAGTGCTCACACATAAAATCTCCCATTCATATGCAACTAGGGCGAACCAGGGTTAAGAGGACAAGTCATGCCTGCTCCCACAAGACTAGCTCTCCTCTCTAGAGTCCATGGGCACAGCCCGGCAAAAGTTGTAGTCTACTGACCTTTCAGATCTCGGTACACTTCCTGGTCAATGACCGAATAAACTTATGTCTATCTCGGCACTACTTATTAGATTGCAGTACTACTGACATTGGCTGATGCTGCACAAAGTTCCATGCATAATGTAATGGAATATGTGTACAATTGTGCAAATGCACTCTTTTCTTAAATGCAAAAATGACACAACAAGAGTTCTGCAATGGAAAGCCAGGATTTCTAATGGCTGTCCACCATGCAACCATATTTCCACCATTTTTGGATTTGCTCTTTGCACAGACTACTGTGAGCTACTGACTTGAGTGGCCAGGCTGAGCCACTAAAATGCTGGCTCCTTTCCAGCATTGGTGTGCTATATAAAAGAGGTAAGTTTACTGGCATGGCTGCTGTTAGTGGAAGACTCTGCACTGCAGGCTTTGA
This sequence comes from Hemicordylus capensis, assembly GCF_027244095.1. NCBI lineage: Eukaryota > Metazoa > Chordata > Lepidosauria > Squamata > Cordylidae > Hemicordylus > Hemicordylus capensis. The sequence goes on from NC_069663.1 coordinate 13,838,164, forward strand.
AATTACATTGAACTCCACAGAATGGCTGCAAGCTTTCAAGCTACACAGAACTCTGCAGAAGGAATGCAAGCTCTTAAATGTCATTGGACTGTGCAGGACGGACACAAAGCCCATTTGTCTGGCATCCCTAAGAGAAAAAAAAGTCTGTCCTGCTCACTACTAATTGATAACACATCTTTTTAAAAACACATACAAAAACACATCTTTTTAAAGAGGCTTTTTAATGCCCCTTTTGTGGTTATATCTGGTAGGTTCCTTAGTTCTTAGTTTTTATAATTCTCAATTCTAGCTTTTAAATATTTTTAATCTGCAATTTAATACTGATTGTGGACTCTCTGACACAAAGCCTTCCATCACATATAGCATTGCCAGATACTGTGCGGCTGCGATCAGCATTCGTCGGAGGATGATAGGCTGTGAGCCCTTTTAGCCTTCATCCAACTCCAGATGATGTTGGCCTGCCTACACCTCCTCTTATTTTTTTTATTGCTTTTTAATTTTTAAACTGGATTTTACTATTTTATATTCTCTGTGCATTTTCTATAATAGATATAGTATTCTTTTATTTTTAGCAGGTTTTAATTTTTTTTAGTATTAATATATGTAATTTATATATATATTAGCTTGTCTCTTTTAAACAGCAATTATTTTTAATTTCAGCCTGTTAATGATATTTTGCATTGTACTTGCAATCACCTTTATTTTTAACACGTAACTTATAATTTGTACCTTTTATTAGCCTCCTTAGTATCACTTTCTTTTAACTTGTAATTTTATGCTGGTCTATGACCATAATAAAGGTTGATTGACTGATTGATTGATTTATACTGATTGTGATTTTTAACCTGACATAGAAACATAGGAAACTGCCATATACTGAGTCAGACCATTGGTCTATCTAGCTAAGTATTGTCTTCACAGACTGGCAGCGGCTTCTCCAAGGTTGCAGGCAGGAATCTCTCTCAGCCCTATCTTGGAGAAGCCAGGGAGGGAACATGGAACCTCAGATGCTCTTCCCAGAGCGGCTTCGTCCCCTGAGGGGAATATCTTAACAGTGCTCACACATCAAGTCTCCCATTCAGATGCAACCAGGGTAGACCCTGCTTAGCATTAAAATTAACCAAAGCATTAAAATTAACCAAATTAAGCGAACATAGCTATGTTTGCTTAATTTGGTTAATTTTAATGCTTTTATCATATATTGTATCTATTTTATTGTTGTGAGCCACCCTGAGCAGTAGTGTACTGAAGGGGTGGGGTATGTATGTATGTATGTATGTATGTATAAATAAATATTACTGTGGGGCGATTCACACCGCTATAGGCTACCTCCAGCTTCAGGCAAGATGCCTCTAAATACCCGTTGCAGTGGAGAAACAGTGGGAGAGAGGGCAGGCCCTCACCCCCTGCCTGTGTGCTTCGCAGTGGGCCACTGTGGGAAACAGGATCGGATCATAGGAACATCGCTGCCTTACACCGGATTACACTATTTGTCCATCTAGCTCAGTATTGTCTACATACACAGGCTCTGCCTTCTCCAAGGTTCAGGTTAAGGAGTCTCTCTCAGCCCTGTCTGGGAAGGAACTTGGAACCTTCTGCATGGAAGCCTGCAGGTGCTCTTCCCTATCCCCTAAGGGGAAGATCTCACAGTGATCACAGGTGTAGTCTCCTGTTTAAATACAAACCAGGGTTTGGACCCTGCTTAGCAAAGGGGACCATTCATGCTTGCTTCCACAAGACCAGCTCTCCTCCCAGGGACTAGATAGGCCTATCAGATGCTGGATGAGATACCCTGTTAACTGGGCAAAGAGGCACCTTTTACCATGGTGATTCTCTTTCTTTAGCAGGGGGAGAGTAACTGGCCCTATCCACCCCCAGCACAGTACTTCCAGTGACTGTTGCTGGTGTCTATCTTGTGGGTTTTTTTTAGAATGTGAGCCCTTTAGGGACAGGGTTCCATCTTATTTGTTTGTTATTTGTATATGTAAACCGCCCTGAGCCATTTTTGGAAGGGCAGTATAGAAATGGAAATAATAATAATAATAATAATAATAATAATAATAATAATAATAGGGATAAAGGAAGCTGCCATGCTGAGTCAGAGCACTGGTCCATGTACCTCAGTATGGTCTGCACAGACTGGCAGCAGCTTCTCCAAGGTTGCAGCCTGCAGGCAGGAGTCTCTCGCAGCCCTGCCTTGGAGATGCTGCCAGGGAGGGAACCTGGAAGCTTCTGCTCTTCCCAGAACAGCCCCACCCCCTAAGGGGAATGTCTTACAGTGCTCACATGTCTCCCATTCAAATGCAAACCTGGGCAGACAAGGGGACAGTTCATGCTTGCTCCCACAAGACCCGCCTCAGGCCTGATCCAGCAGGGCTCTTCAGCATGCAAATGCTCCATCCTCCTTTTCCTTTCGGGTGGCAGATGGATTGGGGGCGGGGGCGGTATGTGCCTGGTGTGCCCCATATGCGCCAGTGTTTCCCTTGCCCTTGAAGGCAGTGAGCCTGCTTCCCCTCAGCTTGTGGGGACAGGGCCGAGGCAGGGAGTGAGCAATCGCTTCCTCGCACCTGGGCCAGTGCCTCAAAGGTGTGTCATTAACAAAGTACTAATTACCCTGAGAACCTTGAAAGGGAAAGTGCAGGCAGAGGAAGGGAATGTGGGCTGGCGGCTTCTCCCTTGGGAAAGCGCTGAGTGGCCAATTTGCTAGTTTCAGTCCTTTGTTCTCTCCCCCCACCCCCCAAAGCCTGTTCTGAGCTCAGCCCTGGAGGGAAGAGCAGGCCTGGCCACAAGAGACCTCCTGGGCATCGGGAGGAAGGAGGGGCCCTCAAGAATGGACCCCAAAGAGAGGCTGCCTTTTAGGAACATAAGGAGCTGCCTTATGCCGAGTCAGACCCTTGGTCCAGCTAGCTCAGTGTTGTCTACCCAGACTGGCAGCGGCTTCTCCGAGGTGGCAGGCAGGAGGAGTCTCTCTCAGCCCTATCGTGGAGATGCTGCCAGGCAGGGAACTTGGAGCCTTCTGCATGAGCAGCCCCATCCCCTAAGGGGAATATCTCCAAGTGCTCACACGTGTCTCCCATTCAAATGCAAACCCGGGTGGAGCCCGCTTGGCAAAGGGGACAATTCATGCTTGCTACCCCAAGACCAGCTCTCCTCCTCACTTCTCGCTTCTTTTGAGGTATAGCAGTTCTGTTCTTTAGCAGCAGCAGAGCAAGTAGAAATAAAAAAGGGAAACTTTTCTTGGTCTGGCAATACCAAGCTGGGGAAAGGTTGGAAGGAGAGCTGGCTTTGTGGGAGCGAGCATGAATTGTCCCCTTTGCTAAGCAGGGACTGCTCTGGTTTGCATTTGGAGGGAGGACTACTTTTGAGTGCTGTCAGATATTCCCTTTAGGGGATGGGGCCATCATTCAGTGGAAGAGTATCTAGGTTCCAGGTTCACTCCCAGGCACCTCCAGATAGGGCTGGCCTGGCAGAGACTGCTGCCAGTCTGGGTAGGCAATAATGAGCTAGACCAAGGGTCTGACTCAGCATAGGGCAGCTTGCTTCATTCCTGTGGTTGCCTGGTCGATTTGTGTCTGTTTTGCAGATAATAAAAGCACAGAGCCTTTTGTCCATTCAAAAAACACAACAGGCAACTCCACCCAGCTGCCTTTACCACAGGGTACAACAACAACAACAACAATCTTCTTTTGTTTTTATTCATGGACAAGTATGGACCCACAACAAAATGTTGCCGTTTAGGGATTGTGGAATAAGATGCCTCTAACGCTGAATGCTGTGAGCTTAGGGTTCGGTGAGACTGTGTGACAGACCGTGAGCAGCAGATTAAGAGATACAGGGCACAACTGCTCCTCAGGACGGTTGTTTTTATCTTCTGGGGGGGTGGGGACCAGTGAACCCTGTGCACACCAAGAGTTTTCATGCTTTGGGCTCTTTCCCTGCCAGAAACACAAAGAAGCTCTTCTCGCGACCAGGTCTGCGGGGAGAGCAGGCATAGCCCGCTCTCCCTGCAGAGGATCAAAAGGCAGCCCTGGGTGGCTTCTGTCGCGGAGCCGGCGGGAGCTGCGGGGATCAGGGTCCGTGGGGCCCCCGGAAGTTCCAGGATGCCCCGCGCATGCGCGTAGGGCATCTGGGAGATATCCCCGGACCCGAAAGGCTGCCTGCAGCCTCCCGGTTGGGGGGTCTACTTGTGTGTTGCCGTGCGCCGTGGCAACACACAAGCAAAGAGAGGAGGATAATGGAGCGCCCGCTCCGTTACCCTCCTCTAAGGGGAGGGGTATTTATGGAGGCTAGCTGCTGGGAGCTGCGTGGCTCCCATTACAGCACACAATTGCCCCAAACCGGGCTAGGCTCTCGTGATGTGCACGGACCGGTCCAGAGGCCATTCTAAAGGCCTCCGGACCGGTTTGGACATGGGGCGGTTCGGCGGTTCAACGCCGGGGTGGGCGTTCCTTTAAGGGCGGGGGGAGGGTGTACTTACCCCTCCTGCTGCTTTCCCCCCACCGGCGCACGTATTTTAGTAAGCATTTGGGGTGGCAGGGTACTTCCCTGCCGCCCCTTCCCCCGGTCGTCAGCAAAAGGCACAGCTCCACGGTTCCGTGCACATCCCTACTAGGCTCCCTTAGCCCGCTTTTGGGCGATCGTGAGAATAGCCTCAAAGCTGTGAAACAGCTGGTGAGAAAACAAGAGTTTTAGATACCTTCCCCCCTCAAAAGCAGAAGGGCTTGTGACTGTCCTGAGGGGGTATTCTTAAAGCTGAGAAATCTCCTATTTCTGTTCAAGCCCTCTTTCCACCCTTGCCACTGAGATCCACCCATCTGCCTGTCTGTTAGCTGCTCTCGGAGCCTGCAAACATTCCATCCCATTGACTGAGATTAGGCAGTTTGGGTTTGGGGTTTTTATTTACCCAATAGTACAGCAGCTCATCCTAATAAGCCAGGGGGGGGGGGACCAAAGCAGCAGCTAAGTTTCATGGGATGACCCCTGGTTCTAGTGTTGTGAGAGAGGGAGGAAAATGTCTCGCTGTCTACTCTCTATGCATAATTTTATAACCTCGATCATGTCTCCCCTGTAGTTGCTTCTTTTCCAAACTAAAGAGTTCCTGATTCTGTAGCCTTGCCTCACAGGGAAGGTACTCCACAGCATGGATGCCTCACCAACGGTACTGCCAGTTGCTGCCATTCAGTGCAGACAATACCAAGCCAGACTGGCCAATCGTTTTGACTCCGCAGAAGACAGCTGCCGATGTTTCTAGGTCTCCCAGTCATAATACTCCAAGAGCTGATGTTGACTTTCTGCGATACCACATTGCAGCGAGTTTGACATTCCAAGCTGGAGGCAAGGCAGAAACAGGCTTGAGGAGTCAGAATAACCCTTTGGCTGATGAGTCATGAAGATGTCCCACTTCCTCTGAGTCAGCAGCATCTGCGAAGCCCTCTTGAACTGGGCGGCCTTTGCCATGAAGACAACACAAGCTGCCTTTCCCAGAGGGGAAAACACCCATTCATTGCTCATTTGCATATGCTAATGTGGCTGGAAGCCTACACATGGCTTGCCGAATCACCATGAATTGAGCTCAGAAGAATGTATAATATATATGACTTACATACATATGGTGCAGAGAAGGAGACCTCTAAAGGAGAGGTATGCGTGCTGCTTTGATGCACCGTAAAAGCCATGCCCGCTCTGACTGCTCCATGCGCACGAAGCATCGGTAAATGGCCAAACTGGATATGATGCAGGGGATCTGCATTCAGATCTCCAGACATAGGAACTTAGGAACATAGGAAGCTGCCATATACTGAGTCAGACCATTGGTCCATCTAGCTCAGTATTGTCCAAACAGACTGGCAGCGGCTTCTCCAAGGCTGCTGGCAGGAATCTCTCTCAACCCTATCTTGGCGATGCTGCCAGGGAGGGAACTAGGAACCTAGATGCTCTTCCCAGAGAGGCTCCATCTGCTAAGGGGAATATCTTATGGTGCCCACACTTCTAGTCTCTCATTTGAATGCAAACCAGGGTGGACCCTGCTTAGCTAAGGGGACAAGTCATGCTTGGTACTACAAGACCATTTCTCCCCTTCCTCATCTTTTTCTTTCATTTGGACTGAGGTCATGGTGCCTGGAAAGTGTTTTTTAAACTATACTTTATTTTGATTCATATTTACATTTCTATCCCCCTTTCCCTCCAAGGAGCCCAGAGTGGTGTACATGGTTATGTTTATCCCCACAACAACCCTGTGAGGTAGTTTAGGCTGAGAGAGAAGTGACTGTGTCACCCAGTGAGTCTGACGGCTGAACAGAGATTTGAACCTGGGTTTCCTTGGCCCTAGTGCAACATACTAACCACGATACCTTTTACCTTTTGCTCTCAGAGCTGCTATTGTTTGAAGGGCAGGTGGGGTTGGGCGGAGACAGTGGTTGCGACATACTGTGGTGTGCAAGAGTATGTCAGTGTCCTAATGCTGCATTTGTGCAAATTGCATTGCATAAGAGTAAGCCCATTGTTTCAATGGGCTTACTGCTGTGTTAAGGACAATTGTGCAACACAGTTGTTACACAAAGGGGCTATTCTCACAATTGCAGAAAATCGGGTTAGCCTCCGCTAGCCTGATTTTCCGTAATCGTGAGAACCACCGGGCTCAGCTGTGAGCCCGGTGGTTCTAGAGAGGGCAACCCACTCAAGTACCCCTGCCCTAAAACCAGGTTTGTGGAGCGAGCGCTCCGCAAACCTGGTTTTCAAGATCGTGAGTAGCCACGAGGAGACCCCCGGAAGGGAAGGCAAAAAGCCGCCTCCAGGCTCCGGGGGTCTCCCCAGTATGCCCTGCGCACTCGTGTAGGGCATACAGGAGCTTCTGGGGGAAGTATGCTGAAAGGTGGTGCAGGGATTTGAACCGGCAACCTCTGGCTTGCTAGTCAAGTCATTTCCCCGCTACACCATTAGGTGGCTTCTTAGCAGGCAATACACCTGAGTAAACCTTCATTAAGAGGTAAGATTTCCAAGGCGCTCATTAAAGATCTCCTCACCTGCTGGAAGGCTGAGCGTGGGCAGGAGACATCCGGCCTTTCTCTGATACAAGATAAGATGGAGCACAAGGCAGACAGGCTATCTGGCAGCTACAACCTTGAGCAGAGGAGGAGGAAGGATTCCAGTGTTTCCCCACATATTTTGGAGAGCTTAATCATGCCTTTTCTCTCTACATCCTGTTTTCCCCAGTGTTTCCTCATTGATGTCCATGATTTGACCGAAATGGTACTGCCAGTTTCACCTGTGGTTATTGGGAGTATCCCATGAAGAGGAATAAAAATACTGACTGCCACGCGAAGCAAGGAACTGTTGGTTCAGCGAGAGAGCAGCCTAACAGAACTCCCCAACTAACTCCACATGTGCTGTGGGAAAGTGGCAAAGTTTTGTTTGTTTGCTATTAATCAAAACTAATCAAACAAGAACGTAAGTGCACTATACAGTCACCAGGGCTCAGGAGGTCCACCAGTCTACTTCTCTGTGCTGAGTGAAAAATGACGCCTGATGAGCAAAAAAAATCCAGATGAGTAAAGTACCAACATAAATAATAAACATAGCTTGACAAGTAAAAAGCTTTGTCTGGCTGGTGAATGGAGCCAACATTTCTTGACTCCTGACAGTCACTACCCCATCACACGCAAATGGGGAAAAAGAGAGGTAAGGATAAATAAAAACTAAATAGAAATAAGTCAATAAATGCAATATATTCATAAAATAATAAGGAGAAAACCACCTGGTGGGCCAGTGTGGAAACAGGCTGGTGGACTGGATGGGCCTTGGGCCTGATCCAGCAGGGTCTGATACCTGATACATTGCCTGATATATTGGTATGTATGTTATGTCTTATGTTAACTCCTCCACGAATCAAACATTGATGGTACGAGTGCTTACTATCAGAACCCAAATAAGTCCAAAAAGGGATTCCATAGTTCCATAAATGTGGAGGATCTGTCCATTTCCCTGAAGGTAAACTCTCCCCTGGTTGCAAGCTTTACCATGTCTCCCAGCCAATCATCCAATCATGGTTCAGCTTGACTTTTCCAATGCTGCAGAATTAGTCATTTAATGACCACTCCCTCCCCTTCCCCAGGAAGCCCTTGAACCACCTGAAAATATATCCCTGAGGGTTGCATAGCTTCCAAGGACGTATTCTCCGGTAGCACAGAAAGCTTCATGGGGAAGAGGAGGGCATCAGTTTTGCCTTTCTGCTGCATCAGTGCAGTAAAGTGGGATATTTTTTTCTTTTCGAGTGGTAGGGTTAAAGATGCGAAGGCGCGTCAGATATTTCTGGTTGTATCCAGTAAATGAGGGCAACGGGGCAGCAGAGAGGTATACTGCAGCCCCAATAAACTTTGGAAAAAAGGAGCGCCGGAGGGGGAACAGCGGAGGGAAGTGACCCTCCCCCGCAATCTTAAAGCAGCACACACACACACACCCGCCATCAAACTGCCTCCGCCTGGTTCCATGCACATCCCTAACAGGGAGAGCCCACATGAGCGGCTTCGGCATGATTTGGGGCCAGCATTTGAGGGCCATGACTCAGTGGTGGAGAATCTGCTTTGCATGCAGAAGGTCCCAGTTTCAATTCCTGGCATCTCCAGGTAGGACTGGGAAAGACCCTGCCTGAAACCTTGGAGAGCTGCTGCCAGTCAGTGTAGACAATACTGAACTAGATGGACCAATGGTCAGACTCAGTATAAGGCAGCTTCCGACATTCTATAGGGCATCCACCTCCTGTCTTACTCCCTCCTTGTAGCTTAGCAGCTTTGTGTGTAGCACAGGGGTAGGATTTGCAAATGCATGTCTAAATTGAGGCAGCAGAATGGCACCTTTATGTCAATCTGGTTGGAGGCAACATGAAAAAAACTGTCCATTTGTCTGCTTCTTCAAGGCTTAGGGAGGAGCTCTCTGAGGACGTTTTGTCTGAGGACTCTCTCAACATCCAGGAACCTGCATTGGAGGCATGCACACCTGTCAACAGCATAGAGCTGGAAATAGAGACACTTTTCTATTTACTTCCAAAACAAACAAACACATATGGGAGGAGAGCTGGTCTTGTGGCAGGGAGCTTGAATTGTCCTCTTTGCTGAGCACGGTTTGCCTTGGTTTGCATTTGGATGGGTGACCACATGGGAGCACTGTCTCACAGGTAGAGGTTATTCACACACAAAAAAACCTGTGCTTCACCCAGTTTTTATAGCTGTGTGTGTTCCTAATTTTTGGTTGTGTGGAAGCCAGAAAGCAAGCTACCTCGCTTCCACACAATCACTTCTACCCAGGTTTTTCTCCTACCTTGCTTCCACACAATCAGAGGTGCACCTAGATAATTTTTGAGCCTGGACCTAAAGGCTTTTTGCGGCCCCCTGCACCCACCTCACAGTATTTTAAACACATTTTTAATGTGACCACATCACCCAGGACAGTCCAGAAAGGATTTGGGGTCCCCAAAGGGTGTGGAGGCCATGGACTTTGGCCCAGAAGTCCAGGGGTAAGTGCGCCTCTCCACACAATCACTTCTACCCAGGTTTCCCTCCTACCTTACTTCCACACAACCCAAAATTGGGAGCACACACAGTTCCTAAACCCAGGTATAGCACAGTTTTTGATTGTGTGAATGACTTCGAAGTCCCATGAGAGGGCCTCTACAATACCCAAATAATGAAAAAGTAGGCCACAACATAATCCAGTGTGGTACTGTAATTCTAAATATTTACAGAATAAGATCAGACAACATATAAATGAATGGGCAACATATCAATAAAACGAAATGTGTAACAATGGAGAGTTGGTAAACACGCTCCCAAGGTTGCAGGCAGGAGCCTCTCTCTCAGCCCTGGCTGGGAGATGCTGCCAGGGAGGGAACTTGGGACCTTCTGCATGCAAGCAGGCAGGGGCTCTTCCCAGAACGACCCCATCCCTTAAGGGGAATATCTTCCAGCGCTCACACATCTCCCATTCAAATGCAAACCAGGGCAGGCCCTGCTTAGCAAAGGGGGCCAAGTCATGCTTGCTACCAGAAGACCAGCTCTCCTCCCTCTAACCTTGGAGAAGCCGCTGCCAGTCTGTGTAGACAATATCGAACTAGGGGTCCACCCCACCCCCCCCCCGCCCCGCCCCGCCCCCAAGAGGCACAGCCAGGGTCCTGGGCTGGGAGCTAGCCCTGAGACCCGCCACACAACAGCACCATGGTCTGGGCGGCGCCTGCGCGGAACGTCTCTCCAGACCGGAGATGAGTAGGTGGCAGCAGCGGGCGTCACTCAGGCGGCCCAGCTGGGTCTCGGTGGCTTCGCTCTCGGCAGCCAGCGAGCGACGGAGGGGAGCGTGGGCGGAGAGGAAGGGTGGCCCGGGGCTGGGTGTCAGCAGCAGCAGCAGCAGCAGCAGGATGAGCTGCAGGCTGGTCCAGCAGCAGCAGCAGGTGAGCAGGGATGGGAGAACGCGGCTTGCAGGAGCGGCAAACAGGACACCGCAGAGATCAGATTACTCACCTCCAGCTGCTGGGAGGCACAGCCGCGGCAGCGCAGCTAATAAAAGACAGGCGGCTTCCTGTTGTTGCCTCATTAGCACCCGCCTACCTGACCAGGCCCCCCAGAGGAGGAGGCAGATGTGTGGGGCTGCTGGGAGGAAAGGCCTCCCCACCCCCCCACCCCCGCGGCGCGGCTCTTCCTGAAGGGCTCATCATCTCTGTTCTCCTGTAATCGGTGGTTCGGCTTTAAACTTATTTTTTATTTATTTTCAGATTTGTATGCCGCCTTTGTTTAAAAAAAACAACAGTACACAAACCATAGGAAGCTGCCGTCTACCGAGTCGGGCCCTGGGTCCATCTAGCTCAGGATTGTGTTGACCCAGGCTGGCAGCGGCTTCTCCAGGGCTGCGGGCAGCAGGAGTCTCTCTCTCTCTCCTAGCCGTCTCTTGCCAGGGAGGGAACTTGGGACCTCAGATGCTCTTCCCAGAGGAGAACCATCCCCTAAGGGGAAAATCTTAGTGTGCTCACATGTAGTCTCCCATTCAAATGCAGACCAGGCCTTTGATTAGCAAAGGGGGCAATTCATGCTTGCTACCACAAGACCTGCTCTCCTTCCAAGGCAGTTTATTTTATGTTATTTTTACACTTATATCCCACTTTCTCTCCAAGGAGCCCAGAGCCACACATGGCTATGTTGATCATCACAACAACCCTGTGAGGTAGGCTAGGCTGAGAGAGAAGTGACTGGCCCAGAGTCACCCAGAAAGTTTCATGGCTGAATGGGGATTTGAAGTCAGGTCTCCCTGGTCCTAGTCAAACACTCTAACCACTACCCTGTTTCCCCGAAAGTGAGACCTACCCCGAAAGTAAGACCTAGCAGTAATTTCTGATGTACCGCTAATTGCCCTAGTGCATTTTTGGGGGCTAAAATTAATATAAGACACTGTCTTATTTTCGGGGAAACACGGGTATGACACACTAGCTCTCAGTACTGGTTTATGGTATTTTAAAAACCATACAAATATATTAAATCAGAGTTTCTTAAACTTAGATCCCCAGATGTTGCTGGACTACAACTCCCAGCATCCCCTGTCCTCATGGCCAAAGGCCTATAACTTAAAACAATACAAATATCAAGTTTCAATATTAAAAATAATACACATCTATTAAAGTTAAAAACATATACAATAAAAACACTACAGTATACATAGGAGCATGTTCAGTGCCACAAAGAATCTGTGCACAGTATGGAAAGGCAGATCTGTACACATGCGCAGTCATTTGCCCATTATGTTCAGTGTGCCATGCACAGTAGTACAGAGCTGGTCTCAAGCCTGCATTTGAGGGGGCCTTCATCAGGTTGCAGATTCACCCTAAGCACGGCTGTCCCTAGGGGCCAATGTGAAGTAGTGGTTAGATTGTGCTGGACTAGGACTGTGGAGCCTGAGTTCAAATCCTCACCACTGGGTGACTCTGGGCCAGTCACTTTTATCTCTTAGCCTAACCTACCTCACAGGGTTGTTGAGAGGATCGACATTACCATGTGTGTCCTTCAAAGAACCTTTGGGCTCTTTGGAGGAAAAGCAGGATATACATGTAAAAATAAATAAGAATTAAAAATAATAATGTCGGAATAGGACTCTCGTAGTGTGACTCAGGCACAGATGACATGGGATCAACTCCTTCCTTAACCCTTGACAGTGGGTGGCTTTGGGCAAAGCAGCACCTCTGAAGCCTGGCCCAGACATGCAGCAGAATGAGGTAGACCACAGTTTGGGAATACCAGTTTCAAATGTGCTTGTGCACATGAAAACACCCTGCATGCTGAAAAGTAGCACCACAAGGTTCCAGCCCAACTCTCTCCTTGCAAGGAGATTGCAGGAGGGAATGTAGGAGAGCATTCAACACACTCCATGAAACCACCTGACAACTCTACCACGTCATTGCACCAGACCACAGCCTGAAGCACATTATTTCCACCTCCGTTCGAATGCCAGCCTCTCTGTCGTCAGGCCTGGTTCTCAGAAACAACAGATGTGGTGGCAAACCTGTGTCTGGACTGCAAACTGCTCTAGGGGCTAGCATATCCGGATGCTTTTACATGGGGTGGGGCCAGGGGTGGGGTGGGGAAGCCTGCGCTAGAAAACTAGCATTGCAGAGAAGATAAGCTAGGACCAATCATCTTGGTGTAGGGCACAGCCAGACTGCATGTAAAGGAGAACAGACATGGTATTGAATGAACCTGTACCTCGACAAATGCCTTGTTCTGCTGTTTGCTGGACTTGGTCAAAAAGGATTCAATAGGTGGAGTTTTCTCCATCACTGTATCTTGGTGTTGGGGAAAGCTCCGTCTGTTGGATTTCTGCCTGTCACATCATAGTTAAAGTGATAGTTAAATTGCTGTAAAGGAGATTTGCTAAACTGAACTTTTATTCAGTTCTGTATGTATTCTGCATTTTGTAAAGCCTTTATAGTGGTACACAGTAAAACATGGATTGATTGACTGACTGAGCATAGAATCCACTCTGCACCCATTAAAAAAAAAAAAAAAAGCCAGTGTGGTGTAGTGGTTAGATTGTTGTACTAGGCCCTGGGAGACCTGAGTTAAAATCCCTGTTTAGCCATGAAACTCACTGGCTTACTCGGGACCAGTCACTTCTCTCTCAGCCTAATCTACCTCACAGGGTTGATGTGGGGATAAACATAACCATGTAGACCACTCTGGGCTTCCTGGAGGAAGAGCAGGATACAAATAGAGAGAGAGAGAGAGAGAGAGAGAGAGAGAGAGACCACCCACTTTATAAGTGAATGATGTAGACAGATATGTTAAAAAACAAGGTGGCTGCTTTTGTAATGTTTAGTTTACATAGGAAGCTGCCTTATACCATGTAAGACCACTGGCCCATCTAGCTCAGTATTGTCGCAGGGCTGCTCAAGTTCAGTCCTCCTTCAGATGTTGGCCTAGAATTCCCGTAATCCCTGGCCATCGGCCACTGTGGCTAATGATTATGGGAGTTGTAGTTCAAAAACAGCTGGAGGGCCTAAGTTGAGCAGGCCTGGCCCTACACTGACCGGCAGCGGCTTCTCCAAGGTTATAGGCAGAAGTCCTCCCAAGCCTTTCCTGGAGATGCTGCCAGGGAGTGCAAGTGGGACTGGGGCGGAGCCACCATTGAGCGAATGGGTTCAAAGAACCTGGGCCACCGCCTCTCAGGGTCCACCCCTTGCACTCCAGACACGCCCCCCTGCTCCACATAGCCCTGTTTGGGAGCTAAACCACATCCTATATCTGATGTCAGATGAGGGGGTGTGGCTAAATGCTCCCAGCGTCTGGCCACTGCTGGCCTCCCTCCTCCTCACCTGACTGGGACCTTCTGCATGGAAGCAGATCTTTTACCCCTGAGCTCAGCCTTTGGCCCCATCCCCTAGGGGGAATATCTTACAGCACACAGTGCTCACATGTAGTCACCCATCTCAGTGCAAACCAAATTAGCAAAGCGGACAGTTCATGCTTGCTACTACAAGAACAGCTCTCCAGGTTGGTTCAAGAACTTGGCCTACCTCACAGGGCTGTCCTAAAGGTGAACGTGGTCCTCTTCATACAGTACTTTGCATATTAAAACTGCTGCTCTCCAGGGAAGGGGAACAGGGTTATTCGCCCTCCTGAAAAAGCACAACAGAACCACAGATAAAACCAAGAATCACAGAGCAGGAGCAAAATAACCCGTAGGGTGTTATTGTGCTGCCTGATCCCAAAGCACGTGTACTTGGAAGTAAATCCCACAGTGGCCAATAGGGCTTGTTCCCAGGTAAGCATGCACAGGAGTGCAACCGTTGTAAACTTGCAAGGAGCACTTCCTAAACTCAGCACTTCAGCTCTTGCAAAGCTTAGCTTGGCTCCCTTGACATTTGTTGTCATTTGTTCAGGAAACCTCAGTCGAGAAGCAAAGGAAGGGATGCCAGAGAGAGATAAGGCAGCAAAACATATTCAGGGCCATTGACCTTAATAGCAGGTGTCTGCTTTTCTAAAAGGGTCGAAAGGGATCTGCCTATATGTGAACTGCCCAGGGACATTTTTGTATGGGGTGGTGCAGAAATGTACTAAATAAATAAATAATGTTCGGAAGAATCACCTGGCAGAGCCTCCTGGGATAGTATCACTTCAGAATGCAGGTAGAGGAGAATCACCTGGTCATGCCCCCCCCCCAAAAAAAATCAGAGGCCCTTACACAGAGATAAGTAGCAGATGTGGCAGAAAACCAGACTAGAACCCTCTCCTCTGGCTATGAAGCCTCAAGCATGACATCTTTGATGTCAGGAGGTATTCAGGCACATGATCTCCCACCTGCAGGGTGAAGGAGCAGAGTTCCCAGGAGGGTTGTCACATGTCATCCTTTTTCATATGTAGGATGGTCCTGAGTCAGAGTAGGTACAGTAGCTGTAGGAACAGAGGAAGATGCCTTATACTGAGTCCGACCATTGGTCCACCTAGCTCAGCATGGCGTACACTGACTGGCAGCGGCTTCTCCAAGGTTTCATGCAGGAGTCTTTTGCAGCCCTAGCCGGAGATGCTGCCAGGGAGTGAATCTAGAGCCTTCCGCATGCAAGCAGATGCTCTGCCTCTGAGCTAGGGTCCCAGCCCCTGTTTTGCAAGAGGATTCCAAGACTGGAATAGATTCTGAGACTGGCAACACATTACTACAAGCACTGTGTCAAAGAGAGTCGCATAAAAGGCAGGTCTGGTTTATACTTGCAGTGGAATAAGGTGGCAGAAAGCTGAGCTGAGTGGTACCAGGGTTTTTTTTTGGTAAAGCAATTCTGTGCTGGTTTTCTACCTGCAGGGAGGTTTACAAACAAAAACAGAGAACATTAAAAAGCAATCTGTACAGTGCATTCTATCATCTCTGAACTCTGACACCTCATTTTCATTGTATTCAGCTGCATGTGTCTACCAAACCTTTCTGCTGAGTATCCTGAAGTCTCCGCCACCTGTATCCCACCCTTGCCCCAGGCGGGTGGAGATAACTGGAAGGGATCACAGATGGTCCACTTTTCTCCATCTGTTTATCTGTGCACATCTAACCTTTGGCAGCTAATTTGGCCAAGAGCTTGGGAGCGGGAGGGGAGGAGAAGGGACGGGAGGGAGGGACAATTAGGGACTGGAGGAGGGAAGAGATAAGCAGAGCTAAAGGAGGGCTCTGGGATTCTGTCCACTTTTCTCTGCCTGTCTTGGGGGGAGCTTCAAGAATTCTCAGCAGTTTGAACCTGGTTTCCATGTGCCTCCTGTTGACATGAAGAGTGCAATGCATAGCCAGAGGTCTAGACAGCAGTAGAAGGCACTGCTGTCTCCTATGGGAGGAGAGCTGGCCTTGTGGTAAAGGTGACAGCAATTTTGGACACAGTGCTGGCAGGGGAAACGTGGTGGTGGGGTTGGGGGAGAGCACCTTCCCTGCTCCTGAAAGGTAACACACACACCTGCCACCAAACTGGCTATCTGCCTGTTCTTGCACATCCCTAATGTGTGCTCCCAATTTCTGGATGTGTGGAAGCAAAGTAAGAGGAACATCTGGGTAGAAATGATTGTGTGGAAACAAGGTACAGTAATCCCTTGACCTACGAACTACTCAACTTACGTTTTTTTCGAGTTACGAGCGACAAAAAAGACCGGAAGTAGTTGCCGGTTTAGAATCAGCTTACTCGACCTACGGATGTTTAGATGCGGCTTCCTCGAATTGCGAGTGTTTTGAGACTTCCGTGGTGCGCTCCTCGACTTACGGAAATTTCAACCTCCGAACGTGCGTTCGGAATGGATTATTTACGTAAGTCGAGGGACCACTGTAGGAGGAAAACCTGCCCAGGTTCTCCTCCCACTTTGCTTCCACACCACCAAAAACTGGGAGCGCACACAACTCCCAAACCTGGACAGGGCACAGTTTTTGATGGTGTGCATGACCTCTCTGTTTTCCAAGCAGGGGCCATTCGGGGGAAAAAAAACACCCTTCAAACTGAGAGGCATTTCCCACTGTGCTGGCCTCTGCACAGTACTGTGCTTTTCTCAGTGCTGGGAGGGCCTTCTGTGAGAGATGGAGCCCTCTCTTCAGAGCTCTGTGCATCAAACACTGGAAAAAACTACACTTCCCAACACTCTGTGCACATCCTTCAAGATGGTGCGGGGCTTAAGAGGGCTCCCTTTCCCTTAAAGAAGCCCCCCTGGTACTGGAGAGAGCGCAGCACTGCATAGTGAGAATGGCCGCCTGTGGGACTATTAATACACGATTGCCTTTGCTGGAGCTTCACATAGGCCAAATAAAAAATGAGTCGGGGAGCCACTCTTGGGGTTGCTGGGGATTGTCGCTGGCCCTGGGCCTTACAATGTGTGCCTTGTCCACACAGCCATTTGAATCTAGATTTAATGGGGGTTACGTCAAAGTGATGGGGGAAGCTCAGGCCATAAACCGCCATGGCATGGGTTCTCACAATCACTCCAAAGCTGGTAAGCCACATTAAACCTAGATTCGAGCAATTGTGTGCAGGAGAGCTGGTCTTGTGGTAGCGAGCATGACTTGTCCCCCTGGCTAAGCAGGGTCCACCCTGGTTGCATATGAATGGGAGACTTGATGTGTGAGCACTGCAAGATATTCCCCTTAGGGCAGAAGGTTCCAAGTTCCCTCCCTGGCAGCTTCTCCAAGATAGGGCTGAGAGGAATTCCTGCCTGCAACCTTGGAGAAGCCGCTGCCAGTCCATGTAGACAAGACTGAACTAGATGGACCTATGGTCTGACTCAGTATATGGCAGCTTCCTATGTTCCTATGAGTCTAATGAAGAACATAGAGATAGAGGAATGCTGGCTTTATAAAGCAGGACTGAAGAATGTGTTAATGGCCAATACAGAAAAACAATGGCTTTTCCTATATTAATTAAATTAAAGAAATGGCTGTTCGAGCTGCATGTGCACCAGGGGAATCTCAGACTGGAGCAGCAAAGGGTCATTGCAGGAGAGAGGGATTCCAGCACATTTGAGCCATCCCAGCCACATCTGTCAGGAGTGAGTGGGGGCTCCAGTTCTTTAAGCAACCCTCCTAATGGAGCCGTAGAGTTCCTATTTCCCGATGAGGAAACGTTTTCGGCAGCAAAATCCTTGCTCCAGGCAGCATCCTGAGCCAGCCACTAACTTGCCTATGCCCACTTGGCTTGAAAGCGTGCCAGGTATGCCTTCTGTTGCTGCAGTATGGAATAAGCCAATGTCTGGGGAGGGATGGAGCCAGCAGTCTCAACTGACCACCTCTCTGCTGCATGCATGGCAGGGATGAAGTTCAGCCAAAGCAAGTCCGGGGCAGGGTGCGGGGAGAAGGCACAAGGTTTGCAGCCTGTGCATCCTCCTTGCCGTTGCTATTCAGGAGAGTCTGATTCATATGACAGAGACACGAACCCTTGCTTGCCCTCATGTACATACAGGCCTTTTGCAGTTGTGCCACCTCATGGGTACTGTTGTCCACAGTACCTATGCAGCATTGTGACTGTGACATGAGCCAACTCTGGCTTGGCTGGGAAAGTCCCCTGCCTGCAGCCTTGGAGAAGCCGCTGCCAGTCTGTGTAGTCAATGCTGAGCTAGATGGACCGATGGCCTGACTCGGTAGAAGGCAGCTTCCTATCCTATGTCCCTATAAGCCTATGAAGGCTTATGCCTTCATCACTGGTGGGCTTAGCAGAGGACAAGAAAGTTGTACCCACAGCCATGCTAGGAAAGCCACAGAACAAAAACAGAGCCAGAGATGACTTTCAAATGCTGAACTCAGTAGCTGCTACATTAGTGGTGCTTCTTCCCCCTCCTCCTCCAGGAGGCATTGCCAGCATTACTTAATTCCTAAGAAGTTCCTAAATAATAGAAATCTGAAGGCCATAGTGTACTTCTGACCTTTTCATCCAATGACACTAGAACCAGGGGGTCATCCCATGAAACTGGTGGACAGGAGATTTAGGACCCACAAAAGGAAGTGCTTTCCACAGCACATCATTAATCAATGGAATTCTCTGCCACAGGATGTGGTGATAGCCACCAGCTTGGATGGCTTTAAAAGCAGCTTAGACAAAGTAGATAGACCTGTTCATGGAGGACTGGTCTATCAATGGTTACTAGTCTGGATGGCTATTGGCAAATACCAGTTGCAGGGGAGCAACAGCAGGAGAAGCCTTAATCTCTTGCCTGTGGGCTTCCCAGAGGCATCTGGTGGTGGACCACTGTGGGAAACTCGATTAGATGCTGGACTAGATATGCTGTAGGCCTGATCCAGCAAGGCTGTTCTTCTGTTCTAAGCCAGGGGCTGTCCTAGAGATGAGGAGAGCTAACAGCTGGCATTTGATCCTCCTCCTGACTCATGTTGTTTCTGCATCCTGAGCCGCCCTCTTGCACCTGTTCCCAGCACACTTCCTGTTGTGACTCACCTGCAGGTTCAAAGCAGGTAACTAGTTCCTTCCTCTGCCCTCTGGCTGTTGAAACCAAGGAATGTGCGGTGCCCAAGACTGTGACCACGGGCTGCTAGAGCTCATTGCATTCTGGGAATGTGCATTGGAGGTGCGAAAAGACTCACAGTGTGACAGCTCTGATCCATGTGATGTTTTCTATCTGTACAGGCAGAGTGGGGACATTTCACCAAGGGGGGGGCATTTTCAGCAGCAGCTGTGAGCTCTGCCCTGCTTCTAAAACCAGCACCAGAGAGCTCTTTTCTGAGGCTGAAACTGCCCGTTTTTGGCTAATATTTTCAGCCCTTTCAAAAAACGCCTCACCCTTTTAACGATAAAAATCATAATGCTCTCCTTGCAAGAACGTTCACATTTCCATTGCCCTCACTTGTTCTCAGTAACATGACTTCACATCCCCTCACCTGCCCTCGGTAACATAGCCAGATCTGGTTGTGGAACATTGTCATGACATTCTGTTCATAACGCGATTTTGACTGGGTGAGATCACCCCTTTCTCCACACCGGGAGGGAGAAGATGCTGCAGCTTCAGAAGGGGGAAATAACATCAAAGAAACAGCAGCAGGGGGTAAGGGGGCGGATGCTGAACAGGGCTGAAGAAATAGAAAAGCCTTAATTCACATTATGTTGTACAAGTGAAATGTCTGTACACTTGTATTTTGCGGGGTAAATAACTGTGTTTGCATTCATTTTAACAGTGTACCAGACAGCATCAGATGTTTGTTGGAGATTCGAATTACATCAGGTAGGGTTTCTTCATATATGTTGGGACTGCAAGGCAATCAAAATAAATACATCATTTTCATCATCATCATTAATATAATTGATTATGATGATGAATGTTTTTGTTGCTGCTGCTCTGTATTTTTTGGTCTTGTGTATGTTTTTTAAACTTTTAATTAGATTTGCATTTTTATATTCCAATTTAATATTTTATTGTTTGCCTATTTAATAGTTTTATGTTGTTTTAAATGCCTTGTAAACCGCCTTGAGATTGTTTTAAAGAAAGGCGGTATGATAATCTTAACAATAAAATAAGTAAATCATACAAATTTGGCTAAGTGTAATACAAAGTATATTTGAAATCACAGGAGATTGTCTGGACTGCAAATTCCAGTCTTTTCTTTTAATGGATTTTAGAAGCTCAGTTAAAAAACAGTAAATAGAATGACAGTGGGTAACTGTTTGGTAGCAGCAAAACTACTGATAGCCAAACATTGGAAGTCAAGTAGATTGCCAGGCATTGAGGAGTGGCATAGGAAGATGTGGTGGCGAGTTATGCTTACGGAGAAAAGTACACTAATTAAAATTAAAAAATGGGAAAATCAAAGCCGTAACTATATTGGACAGTCAGTGGAATAAGTTTAGAAGATTTTGGAATAATAAGTACAGTCAAGAAAATGTGAGTGAAATGATACTGCCAATAGCATAAGAAATAATTATATGGTTACTCTGAAGATAGTCATTTCAGCTAGCTATGAGAAAATGAAAACGAAGTAGGCCGAATAATCCTACCCCATATGTCATCTCCCTTTCCCCCCCTTTTTCTGTATGGAAGCTTCGTTGGTATATTCCTTTTTAAAATTTCACACTGTATGCATACACTATCAGGAGTGATTTGGTCCTGTAGTGTTATGGATTCTAATATGTATTTCAAGGTCTTAATAAAGACATTGCTTTAATAAAAAAGCTTTTTGTCTTAATTAAAAAAAATGTTTTAAAGAAGTGAACCTGGGTACAGGCCCCTCAAATGCAGGGTAGAGATTAGGAAGTGTGCTGCTGTACCTGCGTTCAACGTAATGTGTGAATAACTGTACCTGTGTGCAGATCTGTACTTATTAACACTGTATACGTGTTAACATAAGAACAGCCCTGCTGGATCAGGCCCAAGGCCTATCTAGTCCAGCATCCTGTTGTACAGTGGTCCAACAGATGCCTCTGGGGAGTCCACAGGGAGTAGCTGAGGGCGTACCCTCTCTTCTATTGTTACTCCCCTGCAACTGGTATTGAGAGGCACCTTGCCTCTGAGGCTGGAGGTGGCCTAAAGCCATCAGACTAGTAGCCATTGATAGATTCGTCCTGCATGAATTTGTCTAAGCCCTTCTTAAAGCCATCCAAGCTAGAGGCCATCACTACACCCCATGGCAGAATTTAACATGTAGAACTCAGCATGTGAATAGGGCTTAAATAGTTGCAGAGCTCCTGCAAAATGGCTCATTTGTACCCAAAGCAGTTCTAGTTGCTACTTAGCTGCTTCCTGTTTCAAAGCTGATAGGGAGAAGCAGATGCTCCCCCCGCCCCGCCCCGCCCCCCGTAACAAATACTTTTATATCACTTTTCATTTTCAGCATGACTGGCAACACTCTTGCTCTCCAAAATTTCAGGCTGGAGTCTCTTCCAGCCCTACCTGGAGATGTTGCCAGGGATTGAACCTGGGACCTTCTGCATGCAAAGCAGATACTCTGCAACTGAGCTATGGCCCCATCCCCTATGGGGAATATCTTACAGCAGTCAGCGCTCACATGTAGTCACCCATCCAAATGCAAACCAAGGCAGAGCCTGCTTAGCAAAGGGGACAATTCATGCTTACTACCACAAGGCTGCTTCTTCCAGTTATCCTGACCCTTTACTTTTCTTTGGGTCCTGGCTGAACAAAATGGCCTTCCCCTTCCCCTCTGCTTGACCTACTGCTGTTGGTCCGCCCACCCGCAAGCCTCCACCACAACCCATGCAAAAAGTCCAGTTAAAGGCCACCAAGAGGGGAAGTTTGGTTATTCCCTTTTGGCTCATGCAAAAAAGCTCTGATTAATGTAGCAGCTCCCCCAGCTGGCAATCAGGTGTAAGAAAAAGTGAAAGCCAGCATTTATGAAGGATTTGGTGATGGGTCAAACTGCACATTTTATTATACCAGAGCTTCTCAGACTTGGTCTCCAGATGCTGGACTACAACTCCATTGAACCGCATTGCAATGGCCCAAGCCTGGGGATGATGGAAATTGTAGTTCCAAAATCTGGTAATCCAAGTTTGAGAATCCCTATATCAGTGCTACCCAACCAGGGTTCCTCCAGATGCTGCTGAACAACAACTCCGAGCATCTCCAGCTAGAATTTATTGTGGCTGGAGATGCTGGGAGTTGTAGTTCAGCAACATCCGGGGGAACCCAGGTTCAGCTGCCCTATATTAAAACATACTTAACTCTGACATGCATACGACGAATATATGACAAATATTTATTTTTTGCTTTCAACAGAAAGTTCCTGAAGTGGTTTACATAGAAAGAAAGAAAGAAAGAAAGAAAGAAAGAAAGAAAGAAAGAAAGAAAGAAAGAAAGAAAGAAAGAAAGAAAGAAAGAAAGAAAGAAAGAAACCGGCTCCCTATCTCCAAAGGGCTCGCAATCTAAAAAGAGAAATATAAGATTAGACACCAGCAACAGTCACTGGAGGGCCAATTGCTCTCCCCCTGCTCAATAAAGAGAATCACCACTTTTAAAAGCTGCCTCTATGCACAGTTAACAAACAACACTAAAATAGCCACCAGACTGGGACCCCATGGATTAGGGCCATGACACGCAGTGAAGTTTTTTTAACCCTCTGCCCCACTGCAACTCCAACCCATATGCTCATAGCAAACAGAAGGCTGCAGGGGACAGGAGCAGCTCCCCCATGTCTGAGCCCCATAGAGGGATGTTTCCTCCTCCCTGCTCTCTGATAACCCTGGAGGGGGAATTCACCCAAGGAAGCCGGCTGGCAGCAGGTGCAAGACAGACACCAGCAAGTCTATTGCTGGCAATAATAATAACAACAACAACAACAGCAGCAGCAGCAATAACAACAACAACAATATCCCCCAGTGATAACAATAATCAGTTGTTAAAAGATTAATTAGTTGTTGTAAAAAGATCACACAGACTGACTACAAACAAAGGCATGACAAGGTAGCAGGGATGATACACTGGAACATCTGCAAAAAATACAAGCTTCCAGTAGCCAAAAATTGAAAAAGTTGAAGAAAATGAAGATGTAAAAATATTATGGGACTTCCGACTACAAACAGACAAACATTTGCCACACAATACACCAGATATAACTGTAGTCGAGAAGAAAGAAAAACAAGTTAGTATAGTTGACATAGCAATACCAGGGGATAGCAGAACAGGAAAAAAAGAAATAGAAAAAATCACAAAAAACAAAGATCTACAAATTGAAATTGAAAGGCTGTGGCAGAAAAAGACCAAAATAATCCCAGTGGTCATTGGCGCCCTGGGTGCAGTTCCAAAAGACCTTGAAGAGCACCTCAACACCATAGGGGCCACAGAAATCACCATCAGCCAATTACAAAAAGCAGCTTTACTGGGAACAGCCTATATTCTGCGACGATATCTATAACAACAGCAACAACATTGACAATAAAATTCAGCCATCTCAAGTCCTTGGGAAGGAATCGATGTCTGGATAAAACAAACTAGACAATAACACCTGTCTGACTGTGTAAATAAATAATAATAATAGTAATATTAGCAGAGGGAGCTCTGAGACACCCATGCTGTTGGCATGACCTGGTGTTGGGGAGAAGGAGCAGGGGAGGGCTCCTCTCTCAATGCCCTCTCTGAACACTTCCCAGGGCTTCTCAGTCGGGAACGAAAGGCTGGACTTGGGAGATCTCTGGCCTGATGAAGTTCCCCTGCCATCCACCTCCCAAGGGAGGCTAGATCCTTGCTTAGCATCTCTTTGGGTGCTCATGTTCTTCTTCAGCTGGCTGCCATCTCCAACAGGACAGTTCCTGGAGCAGCTTTTCTCTCTGTGGGGGGCCCCAGTGAATTGCTCAGAGCCTCAAATCTCATCAGCCACCTCCCTCCTCCATGACCTCTTCCCCAAGTGAAATGCAGCCGTGGAGGTGCCTGCACAGAGCACGGGAGAGAGAACGTCTCCTAGTTCTCTGTGGCTTCCACCTTCAGAGGTGCTGGATTATAACATCAGAGATTTCAAAAAATAAACGTAATTATTCTTGTGAAGGGATATGATTGAGTTTAATTATGAAAGTGGTGGGGGCAGTGGGCCTAGGCCCCAGCCAGCTATTTGAAGTACTTAGCAATGCCCCTAGATCTAGGAAAGACCCCCAGGCGAGGGCTGATTGCCTGTTGGAGTAAAGCTAGATAGACACAGGAACATAGGGAGTGGCCTTATCCCGGGTCAGACCACTGGTCCATCTAGCTTGGTACTGTTTACACCAAGCCTGCTCAACTTAGCCCCCCTCCCCCCAGCTGATTTTGGACTCCAACTCCCATAATCCCCAGCCACAGTGGGATTATGGGAGTTGTAGGCCAACATCTGCAGGAGGGCCAAAGTTGAGCAGCCCTGGTTAACACTGACTGGCAGTGGCTCTCCAAAGTTTCAGGCAGGAGTCTTTCCCAGCCCTACCTGGAGATGCTGCCAGGGAGGGAACCTGGGACCTTCTGCATGAAAAGCAGGTGCTCTTCCACTGAGCTACGGCCCCATCCCCAAGTAGTCTCCTTTGAGCTGGAAATGAACCAATGACTAACTATTTGCTTCAATATAGTAAGTGTCAGATGCTCAGTTTTAGTTGCACATTCACATGATGGTTGCATAAAACAGGTTTATAGTCTGATCGCTTGGAGCTTGTGCAAATGAAAACATAGAACTCTGGCAGCAACAGTAATATGTGTAGTTTAATATCACACATACTTAACATCAGCCTGCTTGTATACATTTTTGTTTGATCATCTATCATCCTCATCCTCATCATCAATGGTGATATACAGAGCAAGGATGCACCAGTGTAGGGAGAGGAGGAGCAGCCTAACCAAACGTTTCAACTAACAGCATCAGTGCAATAGAGACGCTGCAATTTTTGACACCCTTCCCTTCCACTCTCTGGGCCCATCCAAAAATATGTCCCCGGGGGCTGTGCAGAGGACTTCCTGGGGAAAGGGAGAGTGTTTCTGTGCCACCTGAAAATATGTCCCCAAGGGTTGTGCAGAGGACTTCCTGGGGAAAGGGAGAGTGTCTCTGTGCAACCTGAAGATATGTCCCCAAGGGTTGTGGAGAGGACTTCCTAGGGAAAGGGAGAGTGTCTCTGTGCCACCTGAAAATATGTCCCCAGGGGCTGTGCAGAGGACTTCCTGGGGAAAGGGAGAGCATATCTGTGCCACCTGTATATATGCCCCTGATGGCTTGGCAAAGGACTTCCTGGGGAAGGGGAGAGTGTCAAATAAATTGCCACTTCCCCGCAGTTAGTGCAGTTAGTTGGGAAGCTCTTCTAGGCTGCTCTCTTGCTGCACTGATTCATCCTTGCTCTATATGTCAGCCAATAATAACACACCACTTTTCAATGAAAAGGTTTTCAAAGTGATTTACATAGAAAAAGTAGTAGTAGTAGTAGTAGTAGTAGGTTTCCTGTTTGCAAAAAGCTCATCATTTAAAATGAAACACAACGGTGGCCCCCCCATTGCAGGGGTGCTGTGCTGGGGATGGATAGGGTCACTGGATCTCCCCACAGCTAAATATAAAGAGGATCAACACTTTGAAAGGTGCCTCTTTGCCCTGTTAGCAGAAGATAGTAATGGAAATATCAGGGCCAACCAGATGAAAGCTGTAGTCAGGGAGCGGGAGGGTTAAACCCTTCCCCCCTGCATCAGTGGTGGCTGGTGCTGGCAGTGCTGGGAGGCAGAGAGCAGTGCTGGTGGCCCAGAGAATGGAGCTGGCCATTCAATGACCAGCCTTTGCTGCTTCAGTTACTGGCAGGATGGAAAGGGAGAAAGATTCTCAGCTGGGGCAGGGCGGAAAGAGAGAGGGGCAGCTGCCTATCCCACCCTCCACCAATCAAGAGCCCTGTGGGCGGGACATGGCCTGCCAAGGAAGGAAACCAGCTCTCTCATTACAAGATTGGTGCTACAATCCCCATCTACAATCCCCATCATCCCAAGTTGTAATGGCCTTTGGCTGGGGATGATGGGAGTTGTAGTTGACAACATCTGTTACAAGGGACTCTGGTGAGGGACAATATCGGGGCTGGAGGGGAGAGCCATCCATGTTCCAGAGTAGCTGACTGGTGGTGCTCTTCTTCAGGCGATGCAGGGGAGTGGAAAACAAATATCTTGGCTCCCACCACAGGCCACAGATGTGCAAATCCTCCACGAGGTCTAAAGAGCAATCCATCATATTTCCAGACAGTCTCCCTCTAGGTCAGGGTGACCTCCAAAGAATGCATCTCGGCCAATGCTCGGTACCAAGACCAACGCCTAAACACTCCAAGGAACAGGCATTTCGGATTGCTCCAACAGCTTCCTACGAGGCATTACTGGAGAATGTGGGACTGAGATACAAACATGGCTCCAACCTGCAGGGGAATACCAGCCATTGGCCCTGGATGCTGTTCTTGTGGGAGCTGGTCTTGTGGTACCAAGCGTGACTGGTCCCCTTTGTTAAGCAGGGTCCACCATGGTTTGCATTTGAATGGGAGACTACATGTGAGCATTGTAATGGTATTCCCCTTAGGGATGGGACCGCTCTGGGAAGAGCACCTGCATATGGAAGGTTCCAAGTTCCCTTCCTGTCTTCAGATATCAAAGGCATGGGGAGTTCGGCCAGAGGACCAGCCGTCTGACAGGGCCTGAAATCCCATTGTGTCCTACAAATGAGAAAGGAGAAAGCAAAGGCCCCGTTTGCACAATTACAGCTGAATTAAAAGAGGATGCTAGGCCGCTTTGGCTGCCATGGCGTCTCTCCAGGGTTCCAGTCACGGTGACTGCCAGGAACACACCCATTCCGGGTTCTCATTTGCAACCAGGGAAGGCCACACCGGTGCCTCGCAGGCCGCAATATTCATCTGGGTTTTTGTAAAGGTATTGCTGGTGGTAATCTTCAGCGTAGTAGAACTCGCCGGCTGGCTTGATCTCAGTGGTGGTTGGCCCCAGCTGCTTCGTCGCCAACTCCTGCGGAAAGAACAGTTCAGATAATGAGCACTCCTGGCAAGATAGTGAAAGCAAACCATCAGCTCTGCTCAAACTCTCCCCTTGAAGATTGGCCCGTTTCTGCCCACAGCCTCCTTCCTTTGCAGCACTGAACCTACACTGAAAATTTGGTGCTGGAGATTGAGGGTAGGCATCCAAAATAAACTTAGTATTAAAAGCGAGTTTCTAGTCCTTAAGGTGTGAAGCAAGGCTTGGAAACATTAGGCTTGTTCACATGACTGTAAACGCAATACTGGGGACTGGATGTTCGCATCTGAAATAATCTTAGTATTAAAAGCAAGTTTCTAGTCTTTAAGATGTGAAGATAGGCTTGAAAACATCAGATAGACATAAACATTAGAAGATAGGCTTGTTCACATAACCACGAACTCGCTACTGCGGACTGAAAGTTAGCATCCGAAATAATCTTAGTATTAAAAGCAAGTTTCTAGTCCTTAAGATGTGAAGCTAGGCTTGAAAACCTTAGGCTTGTTGAAAGCATTAGGCTTGTTCACACGACTGTGAACTGGGTAGGACAAGCGTCATACCCAGCTTACGGAGCTGTGTGCGCTCCTGATTTTCAGTTGTGTACTAGCAAAAATCTAGATAGGAGGATCAGGGAGTGATCGTCTGCAAGAGAGGATTCGGGTAGGATAGCGCTGTTCTACCCAGCACTTGAGTTAGGAGGAAAAGTCATCCTGCCCAGCTCCTCTCCTGCAACAAGGGAAGGTGATTGCCTTTGTGGGCATCCTGTGGGCATCTGGTTGGCCGTTGTGGGAAGCAGGACCAGATGAAGAGCAAGGGTTGTACTTCCCCAAAAGGACCACAAGGGGGCTGCCAAGACCCCCACTTCCTAAGTAGCCTTTTGCAGTTAATACTGCGACTTAACCCTCAAAGATGTTATTCAATATTTTATTTTTTAAATGGCATTGTGTCCTGCCTCTCCAGAAAGTCGGGGGGTAGCCAATGCTCTGTTCCAAAAGAATAAACACAAAGCCCTATTTGGACATAATGTTCCGCATACAACCTGCATGCAGTGAACATGTTGAGATTTATACAAATGTAGAATCATTCATACATCCTATTCAAGGTATGTGCAGCAGTCCACTTCCTATCTGTATTCTGCATTTGAGTGGGGCTGTACCCAGGTTCCCTTTTAAAATGAACCCAGGTGCATGATGCACACAACAAGAACATAGGACAGAACATAGGAAGCTACTATATACTGAGTCAGACCACTGGTCCAGCTAGCTCAGTCTTGTCTACACAGACCGGCAGCCGCTTCTCCAAGGTTGCAGGCACGAGTCTCAGCCCTATCTTGGAGATGCCAGGGAAGGAACTTGGAACCTTCCACATGCAGATGCTCTTCCCAGAGCAGTCCCATCCCTAAGGGGAATACCATTACAATGCTCACATGTAGTCTTCCGTTCAAACACAAACCATGGTGCACCCTGCTTAACAAAGGGGACCAGTCACGCTTGGTACCACAAGACCAGCTCCCCTTCTGTGAACATGTAAATATGTACAGACACCACAAGCTCAAACAACACTAAAAACGATCAGAACAAGAAAATACCAACTTCCACAATGAAAAACAAGCAAGCAAACAAAACAACACAGCACCCTTCCAGACAGCAAAAAGCCTGGCAGGCATGAAGAGCTCGCATGCAAGTTATTTTGAGGTTCTGTCCCTGGCATCTCCAGATAGGACTGGGAGAGACTTATGCCTAAAACCTGAGGTCCTCTCAGTCCATGTAGACAATACTGAGCTAGATGGACCAAAGGTCTGACTCGGTAGAAGGTGGCTTCCTTTGGGGATGGAGCCGTGGCTCAGTGGGAGAGTATCTACTTGCATGCAGAAGGTCCCAGATTCACCGACATCTCCAGGTAGGGAAGGGAAAGACTCCTGCCTGAAACTCTGGAAAGCCTGAATAGATCAGGGCTGCTCAACATGGATGGGGCAATTGGGCCTATTCATCCTCAACACAGCATCCCCCCAGCTGTTTTTGGACTACAGCTCCCATAATCTCCAGCCACAGTGATCAATAGCCAGGAATGATGGGAACAGTAGGCCATAACAGGAGGGCAAATGTTGAGCAGCCCTGAGCTAGATGGACCAAGGGTCTGATTCCAAATAAGGCAGCTTCCTATGTTCCTATGAACTGATTTTTGTGATTAGGAGTTTAATTCAAGGCAACCGAGGAATTTGGGGTTTGGTCCTGGTTTGCTCATAAAAATGTATCTCTACTGGTTTTGGGGTTCAGGGTTGGTCCCCTGCTAACTGAGCAAAGAGGCACTTTTTAAAAAGTGGTGATTCTCTTTATTGAGCAGGAGGAAAGCAATGGGCCCTATCCATCCCCAGCACAGCATCCCTCAGTAGCTATTGCTGGTGTCTATATTAGGTTTCTTTTTTAGATTGTGAGCCCTTTGGGGACAGGGAACCTTATTTATTTGTTTGTTTGTAAACCACTTTGAGAACTTTTGTTGAAAAGCGGTATATAAATATTCATCATATTTGTATCTCCCTGATGGAACGCATAAAGTGTGATGGGAAAGGATGAAGTTGACCAGATCATCATATATAGGAAAGGTTTGGGGAATCACAGGCCTAGGACTGAGTAATGACTCCCTCTAGTGCCTGGAGCACAGAACTAAGAAACTGGAATGTTTTTGCAAAAGCAAAAAGCTCTCTGCTTAATAAACTGCTCTGTAAAATTGCATTTTGCAGTCTTTGCAAAAGATCCACACCAACTACAGCATCAACACCAACTATCCTTGGAAGGAAGAATAGGGAAGTAAAGATTCTTAGGACTGCCTCACTCTCGGGTATCAAAATGGTCCAGTGCATTTCCTCACTGCTAGCAAGCCATCAAATCAACCCAGGAAATTCAGAAAACAGAACACCTCACTCTCAAAAGTGAAGGAGGGAAGAGGTGGCATGAAGTACAGCACAAAACATTTAAGAAACTTCAATACCAGAACATAGCTGAAAGCTTAAGAGACCCACATTGGTCTTGGGTCTTGCAATCAGACCTTGCGAAGAGGAGATTGCAAACAGGAATAAGGGAGTTTTGTGTGGGATTTGGTTAAAAGAAAAAGAGTTTGCAGGCCATTCTGTTTTGTTGCAGGCTGGAATGTTTTGTGTGAGGCTTTTTTGTGTGAGATTGTACAGTTTCTGGCTGTTTCAGTTCAGTTTCTGTCTGGAGAAAGTGAGTGATGGACCTGAGCTAGTTGGACCAAGCGTCTGACTCGGTATAAGACAGCTTCCTATGTTAACTGACTATTTTAGAGGATGGGGCCGTAGCTCAGTGGTAGAGCATCTGTTTGCATGGAGAAGGTTCCAGGTTCAATCCCTGACAGCAGCTCCAGTAGGACTGGGAATAACCCCTGCCTGAAATCTTGGAGAGCCGCTGCCAGTCAGGGTAGACAATACTTAACTAAATGGCCCAGGGGTCTGACTCAGTAGAAGCCAGCTTCTGATGACACCTTTTGTTAAGAAAGGATCTTGAGTTGTAGGTGTAGTGAAGTGATTGATTAGGGTGTTGGACTAGCACTGTCATGACCCGAGTTCAAATCCCTGTCCAGCCATAAATCTCACTGGGTGAGTCTGGGCCAGTCACCTCCGAACTTAACCTGCCTCACAGAGGCAGAGGCATAACCATGTACACTGCTCTGGGCTCCTTGGAGAAAGAGCGGGCTAGAAATCAGACAGGCAGAGAGAGTCCTGAGTTCAATCCCTTCTATCTCCAGTCACAGCTGGAAAAGACTCCCTCTTGAAACCCTGAAGAGCTGCTGCCTGCCTGTGCCGACTGTGCTGAGCTAGAAAGTCTGACTCAGTAGGAAATGGCTCCGTACGTAGGGAAGGGCCCAGAGCTCAGTGGCAGAGCACCTGCTTTGTATGCAGAAGGCCCTGGGTTAACCCCTGCCGCTCCAGCTGGAAAAGACTCTTGCTGAAGCTCCTAAAAGCTGCTGCCAGTCAGTGCAGACGACACTAACCAAACGGACCGGCGATCAGACTCAGGGTCAAAGCAGCTGCCTGTGTGTCCCTTGGCCTCCGCCTTCCTCTTTTTGCCAGCAATAGCCTCGCCAGCCACTCAGGCCTCCGCGAAGTGCGAGCATCTCCCACTCTTTATTTGGGATCGCCATCTAGGGAGAAGGCAAGGCAGGCAAAGGCGCCAAGCGATTGGCTTAGAGGAGGGTGGGATTTATCTCAAAGAAGCTGGCGGGGGGAGGCAGCCCAGCTTTTCAGCTCGCTCTCTCGAAATGCAATTAACAAAGCTGCCCACTTCAAAGGAGCCGCCAGCGAGGAAGGCGTCCTACCCAGGGAAACTGGCTGGCGGAGGGGCGGGGCGGGCCAAGAGGAGGAATGTGGCTCTCCAGGGCCCAGAACAATGAGGCTTATCGCAGGCAGAGTTAATTCACATGCAGCACGGATGGTGGGTGTGCGAGAGAGCCGATAAGACAACACAGTTAATTAACTGGAACCCAGCTGGGCCCAGCATTGGCACAGGAGCCGAGGCAGCAGCAAAAGAGCAGCGGAAGCTGTCGAGAGGGCTGGGCGGGCCTGTGTTTGCGATACAGAGCATATGGGCAGGGGTCGCGGGTCCCCAAGGGGTGTTTCCGAATCCTTCCCATTGGCAGGACAGGCGGGCGCGCGGGAGGGAACTAATTGAGACGGCACCTCCACGGCCTGCAAGCCTCCAGCCGAGAGAGGATCTCGGCTTCGGGAAATCGATCTGGGTTTGATTTCCCAGGGAAGGGAAATCTCCTTCGTCCTGCTCTGCTTCTCAGCCACAGTACTTGGGGAGGCACATCAGGCTAGGGGAGGGTTGCTGGTCTTGGGGTAGCGAGCATGACTTGTCCCCTCTGCTAAGCAGGGTCCACCCTGGTTTGCATTTGAATGGGAGACTACATGTCTGAGCACTGGAAGATATTCCTTAGGGCAGGCCTGCTCAACTTAGCCCCCCCCTTGCTATTTTTTGGACTACCAGTTTTTGGACTCCTATAAACCCCAGCCACATTAGGAACAAGGGGTGTAGTTATAATTGAGCAGATGGGTTCAAAGAACTTGGGGGCTCCAGTTCCTCCCCTCCCTAGTTTCTTCATTATCTCCTCCGCTCCAAAGGGGCCTCTGGGGAGAGGGTCCAACACGGGCCCCCTGGCTATGCCCCTGGCCAGGGATAATGGGAGTTGTAGGCCAATATCTGCAGGAGGACCAAAGTTGAGCAGCCCTGCCTTAACGGATGAGGCCTCTCTGGGAACAGCACCTGCCTGCTTGCATGCAGAAGGCTCCAAGTTTCCTCCCTGGCATCTCCAAGATAGGGCTGAGAAAGACGCCTCCTGTCTGTAACCTTGGAGAAGCTGCTGCCAGTCTGGGTAGACAATACTGAGCTAAGTGGACCAAGACTCTGACTTGGTAGAAGGCCGCTTCCTATGCTGCTATGATTATATGAGTCATAAAGGGACCCGTTTACCAGGTTGGCAGGGCCAGCCGCAGTGTCGTTAGCACCCTAGCCAAATGTACACTCCCCAGCTGAGATGTGCAGGGACCCAGCTTTAACTTGAGCCATGCAGGCTGCTCATTTGCCAGGTCAAATGACTGGCCCACATGGACGGCCAGCAAATGACTAGCCCACCCTGGTTGGAAGATACAGTGCGAGGGAGCTCCCCATCTATTATGGGGGCGAAATGCTAGCACTTCCGAGATGAAAAGATGCTGCTGTTAATTTGGGAATTAAGTCCGAGACCCTTTCTTTTTGGAAATGGACATCAGAACAGGCCTTTCTGGAAGAGGCCCCAGGCCCATCCAGACCTGCACCCTGTTTCCCACACTGGCCCCCCAGAGGCCTCTGGGGGGCTCACAGGCAAGAGGTGAGGGCATGCCCTGATTCCTGCTGTTGCTCCCCTGCAACTGTTAATTGAGATGAGGCAGCGTGCCTCTGAGCCTGGAGGTGGCCTAGAGCCACCAGACCAGCAGCCAATGAATGCTGAGGCAGGCAGTTCACCTTCAAGAAAAGGGGTTCAGCTGATGATGGGGGCCGAGGTGCAATGAGCCGGTCTGGGCCTGCAGGCGGATGTTCATCCACTAGACTTGTGCGACCGTTTCTGAATAGTTCACACCATCTGTACACATTCTATGATGATAAAACAACGGTTCCCATCAGTGTCTCCTGTAACAGAGATTCCCAGATGCTGTCGACTACAACTCCCATAATCTCCAGCCAAATCCTCTAACCCATTACAATTGGGGATGTTGGGAGTTGTAGTCAACAAGATCTGGGAATCCCTGTTACAGGGGACACTGGTCTCCATATTTTGCACACCCTCTCTGTGTTTAACGTCAGGGGCGTAGCAAGGTTGGAGTGGGCCCAGAGACAAGATTTTAAAATGCACCCCCTCACTGAAGTAAAGAAAGCTGATGAAGTAAAGAAATCTTAAATGAGGCTGAATAGTGGTAACAAAAAGCATAGTAAAATCTACACACACACACACACACACACACACACACACACACACACACACATGCCACAATAGAACATCATCCTAAATTATTTTTTAAAAGGTTTTGCAAATTGTGGACGATGCAAGTCGTTTAATGGTACTAGAAAAAGACATGCTGTTCTGGTAGCGCCAGGTCTTAACACTCACATCAGTTTTGGAGGATGCATACAACTGAAGGAAGCCCGGGTGGGTGCGCGGCTGAGGGAGTCAGTCATGTGACTTACCTCTGGGGGCTCCCCAAGGCAGTGAGCACCCAGACAACTGTCTCCCCTTGCCCTATTATAGTTACGCCCCTGGTCAACATCACTTGACTGCAGTCAAACTCCTTCCAATGGTGAAAATTAAATGACGCTGAGATGTTCAGCTATGGGGCAAGCTGACAGAGGGGCTGCCCTTTTAAAACTGTCAGTGACAGTACTGCCAGTGTTGCATGGAAACTATGGGCCAGGTCTTCCGATCCGTGAGACCCGGTTTGGCGCTGTGAGTGGGAAGAGCAGGCTAAGTCCGCTCTCCCCGCTCACTATCCATTTTCTGGATAAGTTTGAAACTCTGATGCAAGCTTCATTAATAAGGTAAATAAATGAACATAAATTACCTTACCTCTATTAGTATTTAATGTATCGCAAGACCTTCGCTCCCCTAGTAATATCCTGTGGCACCTCCTTTACTCCCCCAAACTAGTTATTCTAGAGTCTGAATGAATGAATGAATGAATAGGAACTCAGGAACTCAGATGTGCAGGAGGGTGCAGGGTCATCTCCCCTGCAGTCTTTCCTGCCACATGGTCTAGGACAGGAATAGAAAACTAGCCAGGAGAGCAGGTTGCAAAGTTTGGCTCATCCAAACAAGACAGTGAGGTCATTCACACAATCAAAAACTGTGTCCTAGTCACCTTCTTAAGTGGCGCAGCGGGGAAATGCTTGACTAACAATCCCTGCTGGTACTATATCAGCGATATAGGAAGATGCTAAAAGGCATCATCTTATACTGCGTGGGAGGAGGCAATGGTAAACCCCTCCTGTATTCTACCAAAGAAAACCAGAGGGCTCTGTGGGCTCCAGGAGTCGAAATCGACTTGACAGCACACTTTGGGAGGTTTGGGAGCTGGGTGTGCTCCCAATTTTTGGTTGTGTGGAAGCAAGGTAGGAGAAAAATCGGGGTAGGAGTGATTTTGTCAAAGCAACGTCAGAGGAAAACCTGGGTAGCCTTTTCCTACTGCCTTGCTTCCACAGAACTGAAAATTGGGAGCACACACAACTCCCAAGCCTGGGTAGGACACAATATTCGATTGTGTGTGAACGACCTCAGTGTCTTCCAAGAGGAATCTGGCTGATTTTCTGATTAAGCTTGAACTTGTCGGGCAAGTTTCATTTATAAGGTAAAGAAACTAATAACATTAATTACCTTACCTCTGTAAGTATTTAATGCAGTGGTTCCCAGCCAGGGTTCCTCCAGATGTTGCTGAATTACAAATCCCAGCATCCCCAGCCACAATCAATTGTAGCTGTGGAGATGATGGGAGTTGTAGTTCAGCAACATCTGGAAGAATCCTGGTTAGGAACCACTGATTTAATGTAAAGCCAAATTCTAGCTCCCTAATAACATTCTTTGCCACCCCTTGGTTCCCCTAAACTTGTTGTCTACTACACTACACTACAAATAGTTACATACCACTTTTCAACAAAGGTTTCCAAAGCAGTTTACACAGAGAAAGAAATAAAGATGGATCCCTGTCCTCAAAGGGCTCTCAATCTAAAAGTCCTCGAGTCAATCCTGCCTCCTTGTAAGACCCCCACATTTCAATAAGAGCTGCAACAAAACACTTTCTTCCAGTTTCTGTCATGGGCAGCCTAGCCTGCAGACTTGAACTCAGGGCACGATCCACGCCTTTGGAAAGGAGCAGGCTTTGTCTCGGCTCCAGTTCCAAGCCAATTCCAGCTCCAGTTCCAAGCATGTGTGTGTGCAAGCGAGAGGCAGGAGGAACGCCTTCCTGCAAGAAAAAAAGGACAACGCTCTTGAGCTATTGAGACAGGATCCCAGGTGGCTCCAGACAACAAGGAGGCTCGGCTCCCTGGGAGCTATTAATAAATGCTAAGATATTTCTCCTGCCACACACAGGCCTGAGATGAGCTAAGCTCTGGGGGCCCCTCCAGGGAGCAGAGAGCAAGTGCCTGGTATTTAGGCTCCGTGGAGGAACAGAATATATAAATAACAGATTGCTCCTACAAGCAGCATGCTGTCCCTCTGGGATCGGGGCCGGGGGGAGGGGAGGGGAGGGAGGGGATGCAATTGAATTCTCTTCTCCCTGGTGGAGAATATCTTAGCATGTCTAATGGGCTATTGGAAGCTGGCCTGCCAGTGTAGAGTTGTGCCGCTTGGGATACCTAAGACAGGGACGGATTTTGATCTCGGTGACGCTGCCGCATAGCCAGAGACACCCCCATGGGTGATGACAGGACGGATATGAGAGGAACAGAGGTCCATTCGCACTGGGGCAACTGAAGGTGGAAACCAAGTAACACAATGTGTACTGAGATCTATACACACAGTGAATGAAACACTATGCATGGGAGGTCCCATGTGGAGTGACACCATGGGTGTGTGTGTGGGGGGGGGGGAGAAGGTTCTAATCCTCTGTCCCTGTTGTGGTTCTGGACTGGCCTCCCCTACTCCAATGGTTGCCACTTGTCTTGGAAGGTTCCAATGGAAACTTCCCTCCCAGGACAAATAGTCCCAGCAAGGGTGTGTATGTGTCATGACCAATAGGAGGATGGAGTTGGTCCCTGAGAGAGCAGCTAGACTGGAGATGCCAACCCCATACTCAGTCCCTGCCCCGAGTTAGGAACATAGGAAGCTGCCATATACTGAGTCAGACCCTTGGTCCATCTAGCCCTGTATGGTCTTCACAGACTGGCAGTGACTTGCTTCTCCAAGGCTGCAGGCAGGAATCTCTCTCAGCCCTATCTTGGAGAAGCCAAGGAGGGAACCTGGAACCTAAATGCTCTTGCCAGAGCAGCTCCCTCCCCTAAGGGGAATATCTTACAGTCCTCACACTTTTAGTCTTCCATTCAAATGTAACCAGGGCAGACCCTGCTTAGTTAGCTAAGGGGACAAGTCATGCTTGCTACCACAAGACCAGCTCTCCTCCATAGCCGATAGGATATCACCTCTGATATTTTGGATTTTGGAGTCTGGAGCTAAAGGCCTTTGGAGTGCCTCTCCCCACCAGCTGGAGCCCTCCCTGCAAGTAAAGCATCACACACACACACACACACACACACACACACACACACACACACACACGTCTCACGATCAGTGAGACTCACCTCTAGGGGGTCTGCAGGGAGAGCAGGCTTAGCCCTCTCTCCCCACAGATGAGCAGGCAGGAAGCCCTGGGCTGCCGCATCGGCTGCCCACACAACTGCCGGCTCCGTTATGGAGCCGACGGGGGCTGCGGGGATCGGCTTTCAGCCTCCTGGCCGGGGGTCTCCTCATGTGTTGCCACAGCGCGGAGCCACGATACAGCAACACACGACCAAAAAACTCAGGTTAGTGGAGTGCTCACTCCACTAACCTGGGCTAAGGGGAGGGGGAATTAGCGGGGTGCCGCACAGCTCCCGCTGCAGCACACGGCCGCCAAAAAGTGGGCTAGGCTCCCTTACCCCGCTTTTTGGCGATCGTGAGAATCGCCTCAGTATTTTTAACACTTGGCTTCTTGAGGGTACAAACAGCAATTGAACTCACAAAACTGTAAGAAAATAAAACAGGCATATTTATGCAAATGTGCATTAGCAGAAACATTTCAATGCACAACTTAACATATCCTCATCCCACATATTTCTTTTCCCATTCCCCCCGGCACAGGTCACAACCACATCTGGCCTCCTGGCGCAGTGTGGGTCTGCTGCATGGCACGGCGACCACCTCACCCAGGACAGACTAAAGAGGCTTTGCAGTCTGGCCCCAAAATCCAGGGCTAAGAGCACCTCTGGCTGATATGTTTCTGGGCAAAGTACAAACTGCTGGTTATTACCTTTAAAGCCCTGAAAGGCTTAGGTCCAGGTTACCTGAGGGAGCATCTCTCTCTACAAGACCCCCACTGCTCATTGAGATCATCAGGAGGGGTCCGTTTTCAGGTGCCACCGGTTCATCTGGTGGCGACCTGGGATAGGGCCTTCTCTGTTTTGCCCCTAGGTTGTGGAACACGCCCCCTGTGGATATAAGAGGATCATCTTCCTTGGAGGTCTTCAGGAGAGCCTTAAAGACCCATCTTTTCAGCCTGGCTTTTAATCATGTCTAGTTTTAATTGTAGTTTTAATCGGGTTTTAATTGTTCTATTTTAAATTTTAATTGTTTTGTATTTTTTAGTTTAGTGTAGACCGCCCTGAGCCACTTTAGGAAGGGCAGTATATAAATCAAATCAAATCAAATCAAATCAAATCAAATCAAATCAAATCAAATCAAATCAATGAGCAGATACTGGGTCTGAGACCTCCAATAAACTGGCCTCTTCCACATCAAGTATTTCATCCCACCCCTCACCCCCGGACAAGGCTGCACAACAGCTCCAGTCATGGACGGGAAGGACTTGATGAAGCAGAAGAGAAGTGCTAGGGAAGTGCTCCAGGACTGCCCCTTTAAATCTCTCTGAATCAGAAGCAGAGCTAGGAGGAGGACTCTGAGCCTGGAGGTATTTAGGCCTCCTTCCACCTCTGGCCCTCATCTGAGCAAGCTGCTCATTGGGAGCTTTCCAGGGTGCTGCAACCCCAAATGAGCTTTGCCATGTCTGATTTTGGAACAGGGCACTGTGGCTGTTCTGGATAAAAATCGCAGTCGAAGTAATTAACAAGCATGTTAATTGCATGTACGTCGGCCATTTGCGTGGTGATGCTGTACCAGGCTACAAGAGGGCATGCTGCAGCCCCGTGTGCCCACTTTTTGGAAGGGGGAAATGGCAGGGCAGGGGCTGGCAGGTACGCAGTGCCTTCTCTGCCATTTAGAGCAACCCCTGCCCTCCAAATCGGTCCCAACGCCGGTTTCCGGAACCGGAACCGGTTCAGTGCTCCTAGAATGGAGCACCAAACGGTTGTGTGCACATCTCTACTACTGGCCAACACCAAAAATAATGCAACATCTAGATTAATTTTCCCAGGTGTAAACACAAGAGGCCTGTCCACATGACCATATGTGGTTGTGTGTATGTGTGTGTGTGTGTGTGTGTGTGTGTGTGTGTAAAATAGTAAAAGAGAGAGAGTTTCCCTTTTCCACCCCAAGCCCAGGGAGGTTCAAGCTCTGTAATAAGGAAGGGTGGTGGTGGCAGCCATTTTTGAACCTACCAAAAATACAGAAGATCTTAAGCAGAAGCCTAGTCATGCAGCTCAGCATGGATGAGCCAGCATCTCCTCCCCTCACGTGAGCCTGAGACAAAGAGGCTATTCTCATGGCCACGCGGAATGGGGCTAAGGGAGGCCAGCCTGGTTCCGTGAGGTCGTGTGCTCCAACAGGAGTCGTGCGGCTCCCAGCAGCAAAAATACCAAAAATACCCCTCCCCTTAAAACAGGTTAACAAAGTGAGCGCTCCGTTAACCTGGTTTTTCCAATGGTAAGGCGTGGTGGCACAGCTCTCTGTGGTCCAGCGACTCACATGCCTCCTCTCCAACATGCCTCCTGGGCTCGGGGGGGGGGGTTTCTCCCCAGAATGTCCTGCACACTCGCGCGGGGCATCCTGGCACTGCCCACTGCCCCTACCAGCTCCATGACAGAGCCAGTAATCATGTGGGTGGCCAGTCCAGATGCCCAGGGAGAGCTTCCTGTTCGTGTGCAGGGAGAGCGGGCTCAGCCCTCTCTCCCCCACAGCCCGGTTAGGCTCTATTCACTGATTGTGTGTAGAGCCTCATTGTCCTTAATCCACTACAACTACCTACTTGCCAGCCAGCCTCCTACTTGCCTGCTTGCTAGTTCCCCACAGACCACTGAAAAATCCACTCTGTGTTCTTAGATTTCAGCAACCACTGCCCAGATGTTTTCCAGCTTACCTCAACCAAACATTAAAGCCTACAAATGTACCACTGCAAATAAACACAAGAAGAAAAAATGAAAGATGATTCTCTGGGCCGCATCTTTTAAGAAGAGCCTTGCTGGATCAGGATTATTTATTTTTTGAGAGCCAGCTCAATTCAAAAACATGATTCAAACCCTTCAATTCCAATTGAACAGGCCTGGTTCAGGCGGTCCGAGTCTGAATTGGACTGGCCCTCGTTCTAAGAACTGGTTCACAGGCTGGTTCAGCCCGGTTTGATGGCTGAACTGGACCAGACCCAGTTCAGCCAAATCCGAGACTGGACCGGGTTGGTTCGAATCTAGTCCAGATTCAAACCAAATTGGCTGGTTCACACATCCCTAATGTATACTGTTTTGAGAATGTTTGTTGAAAAGTGGTACATATGTAGTAGTGGTGGTGGTGATGGAGGAGCCCTGATTTAAGCATCAGCTCCAGATCTTTGCTGGAGTAACACCCTGGCTTGTTATTTTGGAATGCCTTGTATCCAGCTAGCTCCTGTCCAGTGATCTGTCCATGGTCCTGTCCTGTCTCTGGACTGTTTTTCTTGTATCCTTCCCTGGCTGAATTCTTACCAAAATACTTACCTTCATCACCAGTACCACTACCCCCATGGGCGCCAGCCTGGAATAGGATAATTCCCTACCTATCCTCAGTCCAGACCAGTCTTTGAGGACCTAACTCCGTTGCTGTAAACATCTTTCCTTCCTGCTCCTGATCAACCTTGGTTTCCGCATATACAAACATGCATAGTTGCCTTAAACTGAGTCAGACCATTGGTCCATCTCACTCAGGATTGCTGGCATTGGCAGAGTGCTGACTCAGAAGAGGTGGGCCATCTTGATGAGTCATCATCAGTCAAAGTATTTTTCTGCCTGGCTTGCGTCCAGAATGTAACTCGGTAAACTGTGAAATCGCTGAAACTGAACTAACATTGTAGACCAACAGCAGCCATCAGAATAGTATGATTGGTCCTAGGCAATGTTCCCTGTGATTCCCAGCTGTTGTTGACTACAACTCGCATCATCTCCAGCCGAAGGCCGTTGCAGCTGGGGGATGATGGGAGTTGTTGTTAACAACAGCTGGGAATCCCTATTGCAGGGAACCCTGGTCCTAGGGTGTAGTCTGAAGGCACAATTCATAGCATCCTTGCTGAAGCTAAGCAGCACTAGGTCTGGTTAGTGCATGGATGGGTGATTCAAGGAAACCCTATGGAGCCTGCGATGGGTGCAACAACAATAACAGGGCTCAGCAGCTAGCATCTCCTGGGCCACATCTGTCCCTATAGGGGTGCTAGCTGGCCCTCCAATTACCAATTCAAAGAAGTATATGGAGGGAGTTGTGCCTCTAACCTGGGTGGGCATGAACACTTGAAGCTGCCTTTTACTAAAAAAAGCTGGCTTTAAAAAAAATGTCTACACTGACTGGCAGCAGCTCTCCAGGGTTTCAGAGAGGAGTCTTTCTCAGCCCTGCCTGGAGATTCTGGGAACTAAACATGGGGCTTTCTGGATGCACGTGCAAAAGCGGAATGTGCTGTACTGGGACTGAAAATTGCCATGCAGTCTGATGGATGCATGGGATGGACCATGCTACAGGTGAGCTGCAGTGGCATAAAGACACCACAAGGTGGCTGTTCCTTAATCCATATGCAGCAATATAGGAAGTTGATGAAAGGCATCACCTGATACTGTGCAGGAGATGGTAATGGTCAACCCCTCCTGTATTCTACCAAAGACAATCACAGGGCTCTGTGGTTGCCAGGAGTCGACATTGACTCGACGGCACACTTTACCTTTAAGTATAAGTTAAAAGATTGACTCTGAGACCAAGATATAACCTGAACATTCTCTCAAAGAATTCACTCCTGCTACCTTCCTCATTCCTATGGCATAAACCAACAAGCAAACAGAAAATCTGCCTACTTTCCTTTCCCTACAACTGGAATAAATTTGGTTCAAATCAGTTAGGTGGTCCACAAGTTAGACCTCTTGCACCTCAAACGTTCACATGTCTGTCATCTTGGATCAGGGTGGATGACATCATTACAAACTACACCACTGTGGTGTCCCTATATGTTGCTCACTACAACTGTACCAAATTTGATTCAATTCAGTTAGACAGTCTACAAGTCAGCCCACTTGTGCCTCAAAGGTTTGCATGCCTGCCATCTTGGATCAGTGTGGATGACATCATCACAGACTACGTCATTATGGCATCCCTATGTGTCCCTACAGCTGTAGCAAATTTGGTTCAAATCAGTTAGGCGGTTCACAAGTTAGCCCACTTGTGCCTCAAATGGTTATGCGTCCGCCATCTTGAATCGGGGTGGATGACTTCATCACAGACTATGCCGTTGAGGTGTCCCTGTGTGGTCCCTACAACTGTAACCAATTTGGTTCATATTGGTTCAGGTGTTAAGTTGATAGTGGGGGAACACACGCACATACACGGACACACAAAATGCCAGGTGATCTCATAAGCCTACTGGAAAGTAGGCTAGAAATGAGAGCAGAGATTCCTTAGTCGGAATGGACCACAACAGCCACTCCACAGCCCAGCTCACTCCAAACTGGGAAGCCCTCCACAACTGGGCACAACTCTCAAACAAGCAGGAGCATACTGAATGTGAAGATAGCAGGCTATCAGCAGCCCAACCTGCACTATCAGCACTGATGCTGATGCATTAGCATCAGCATTGGTAGGAGAGCTGGCCATGCAGTAACAAGCATGAACTGACCACTTTGCTAAACAGGCTCCCCCTTGGTTTGCATTTGGATGGGTGACTACATGTTTGCTCTGTGAGATTTGGGGCCATAGCTCAGTGGAAGAGCATCTTCATGCTTGTATGCAGAAGGTACCAAGTGCAAGAAGTAGAGACTCCTGCCTGAGATTCCTACCTTGGAGAAGCCACTGCTAGTCAGGGCAGACAATACCAAGCTAGATGGACCGATGGTCTGACTCAGTAGAAAGTGGTTTCCAATGTTCCTATGAAGGCAATGGTTGAGAATTTAGCTCTTTCTCGCTTTCTTTTCTTGCTCCTATGGGCAGGGTCTGGTGAAATCTTAGGAGGAGTCAACAAAGGAGTGCAGGAAACAGCAAAGAGAGAGCTGCCACCTTCCCTCAGGGGCCCAGGGACATCTGCCTCCCTCCCCATGTTCAGTGCCCTGGCACTGTTTGGATACTTTAACCACATGTTTCATTTTGCTTTTAATGGCCTACATGCTGAGGAAAATAACTCAAAAGTAGTCCCATTGAAATTAAAAAGACAAGTTAGGGCTGCTCGGAGTAATTTTCCTCATCCTGCCAGCCAATGCTGTGTGGTTTTTAAAAAATCTCTAAGGGTCATATCAGCCCCTGTGGCTGTGATTTGCCTCTTCGGAGGTAAGTGAAAAAAATATTCCTCTTCCACTTCCCTCCAGAAGCCAAGCTGTGCTGTTTGGGTTGCTGGTCTGCTTTGTTGGGGGAGTGGTGGTGTTGGTGGGTGGGTGGTTAAAGTCTTGGGTGTGTGTGTGTTCATAAACAGTGCCAGAATATAGCACTCTCATATTCATTCTCTCCCCCCGCCTCTTGTATCAAACCCCTGAAGGGTGTGGTACAGCAGTGTGAAACATAGGAAGCTGCTTTATACCGAGTCAGACCATTGGTCCATCAAGTTCAGTATTGTCTACACAGACTGGTAGCAGCTTCTCCAAGGTTGCAGGCAGGAGTCTCTCTCAGCCCTTTCTTGAAGATGCCAGGGAGGGAACTTGGGACCTTCTGCATGCAAGTGCTCTTCCCAGAGTGGCCCCATCCCCTAAGGGGAATCTCTTACAGTGCTCATACAAGCAGTCTCCCATTCAAATGCAAACCAGGGCAGACCCTGCTTGGCAAAGGCAACAATGCATGCTTCCTACAAGATCAGCTCTCTTGTGAGAACATACGATGTAATATTGCACCCTGCTCCCCAAAGGTCCTGCACATTTTGCACCCCAGAACATACAAGCCCCATCCACATTATGCTGTATGAATGTACAGATGTCTGTACACTCGTACACATGTTTTTGTGAAGGCCTGTGCCTGTGTTCATTTTAAAAGTGAACTTGGATACAGGCCGTTCAAATGCAGGGTACAGTTAGCAAGTGTGCTTCTGGACCTGCGCTCAACATAACATGTGAATGGCTGTATCTGTGTACGAGTGTTGAACATAATGTGTGAATGGGTCTAGAGTCCCCTTTGTTTACTGCACCTCTTTGGAACAACAAACAGCTCTGGCCCCCAACAAACAGCTAGTCACATAAGTTGTATTCCCTCCCTGGAAGATGAATTGCCTGCCCAAAAGCAACAGGCTCAGGCTGAATTTCCAAATTAACAGCAGCCTCTTTTCGTCTTTGAAATGTCAGAGTCCCCGTCCCCCTCTGCCCCCGCCAATAATAGACACAGGCTGGTCACTGGACATTGCAAATGAGCAGGCTGCGTGGCACAAGTTAAACAAATGAATGAATATTTATATACCACTTTTTGACAAAAGTCCCCAAAGCCATTTCCATATATATAAATAAAGATGGCTCCCTGTCCCCAAAGGGCTTACAGTCTAAAAAGGAAGACACCAGCAGCAGCCACTGGAGGGATGCTGTGCTAGGGCTGGATAGGGCCAGTTGCTCTCCCCCGGGAAACCTAAGTCACCACTTTAAAAGGTGCCTCTTGGCTCAGTTAACTTCCCTCTGCACTTCCTGGCGGTGGGTGCTAAAACCAAACTTTCCCTGGAGTGCCCCAAACCCAAGAGCTGGTCCTGCTGTTTGGAAACGTATTGAAAAACGTATTGATAAAGCCAAGAGATCCTGCAACCAAGGATCTGTTGAAAAGGATCAGACTTGCTGGACGACTGGGGAAAACGGGGGAGCAACAGCAGGAGAG
Organism: Hemicordylus capensis; assembly: GCF_027244095.1. NCBI lineage: Eukaryota > Metazoa > Chordata > Lepidosauria > Squamata > Cordylidae > Hemicordylus > Hemicordylus capensis. The sequence goes on from NC_069663.1 coordinate 13,882,542, forward strand.
AGAGGGCATGCCCTCACCTCTTGTCTGTGGGCTTCCCAGAGGCATCATTCATGGGGAGCAGGATGCTGGACTAGATCAGCCTCGGGCCTCATCCAGCTCCGTGCCTGGATGTTCTTATGAACATGACGCATCCCTTCCATCGGATCCCTTCTTGGTTCCCAAGTATTAACATTTTTTTTAAAAATCAGGCCGCATTACCTGGGGTGCTGACAGGGCCTGTCACGCACCGAAACACACTTCCGGTCCCCTCTGGTGAACAGAACTTGACCCCGGGGCCGTACCCCGTAACAAAGGCAGGCAGAGTGACTGTAGCTAAGGACTCCTCCAAGGCCACGCACATCCTCTCGGATGGAAGACGGGATGGCAGTGTGGGGGACCGGGGGGGGGCCCTGTGTCGGTTTCCCTGGCAACTTGCCATCCCGGCAACTGGCAGCGAGGGAGCAAAGGTCATGGGGAGAGACAGGTGCAGCATCCCAGCCCTCCCTTTGTTGAAGTGATTCATCGCCGTAAGCGGTTTGCCCCGCCGGCTGCCGCTGGGACAATTAAGGGCGGTGCGGCTTAAAAACGGCACGTGCTGCGCAGACGTCGGCGTGTGTCTGAAGGGGGAGAGAGGGAGTGTGCAGGGGGGCGGCCGGCGGAGCTGGTGGAGGAGCAGCCTTCCGCGGAGGAAAAGCAGCTCTGTGACTTGGCGGGGCGACTTGAGAGGTGAGATCAAGGTCGCCCAGGGTGGCTCTGAATTGTCCCACGGCAGCTTTGTCTGAGGAGGAGAGCTGGCTTTGCAAGCATGAATGGTCCCCTTTGCTAAGCAGGGTCTGCCCTGGTTTGTATTTGAATGAGAGACTACATATGAGCACTGGAAGATATTCCCCGGGGGTGGGGGGCACCTGCCTGCTTGTATAACGAAGGTTCCAATTCCCTCCCTGGCATCTCCAAGATAGGGCTGAGAGAGATTCCTACCTGCAACCTTGGAGAAGCCGCTGCCAGTCTGTGAAGACAATACTGAGCTAGATGGACCAATGGTCTGACTCGGTATATGGCAGCTTCCTATGTTCCTACGGCCCTACATGTCAGCACAGTCTATTTCAAGTTATTCAGGGGACGGGGCTGTAGCTAACTGCTTCCTCTCCCAGTGTAGGAGAGTATCCTTGAATGTGGGTTGTATTCCCCTCTTGCTCCTATTGGACAGGACCAAATTAAAGCACATTGAGTTTCATCATACCCCTGGCTGGTTGAGGCATCTCCCAGTTCTGGTCCTGTCTTGCTCCTGAGAACAGGGCCTCTGAAAGAGCTCCAAAGTTTCTTCTTCTTTATATCTGTTCCTTCTGGTTCTTCTCCCTTTTCATTCAAGTTGTTTACCATTTTATTTCTCTCCCCCATTCTCTCTCTCTCCCACACTCAAACAACGCCCCCCCCCCAATCGTACTTTGGCATTTTCCTCCTCCCTTTTACTCATGGAGCAATCGGACCCGGCTGCTTCCCTTTGGGAGGTCCCAGGACCAAAGTCTATCAAAATATACAATGGCGAGGAGAGAACTGGAACCGGCCGCAAATGCCCGCACCCGCCAGTTTTGCCCAACACCTGCAGATGCCAAAAGGGGAGCAGGGCGATGCATGCTACCTGCCCCCTGACTCTGGCGGCAGCAGGTCAACCAGACAGAGAGAGGTGGCATCTCGTTCTGAGGCCTTAATCCCTTGCGCCTCCGAGGGAGCCATCGCCCAACCAGGCACACTTCTCCCATCATCCTCAAGTGGCGATCGGAATCTGGTAGTGAGGTCTCTCAGGACCTGCTCTCATCTGGAGAGGAGGCGGTACCAGATGAGGAGTCAGCGTCAGAGCCAGACTCAGAGGCCGCCTCGCCGGCGGTGACATCAGGAGACTCACAAGGCAGGCGGCACAGCGGACCACCAAGGGACGCACCATGAGTACTGGTGCTCCTCCTGCCATTCCAGTTTCAGCCACAATTGAGCTCTCTCCTGCTCCTCCTTCTCTTCTTGGGGAACACGTGCTGCCAGATCTATCCATTTGGATCAGGGACCTCATGGCTGCCCAACTTAGGAAGCGCAACACTCCCTCTCATCTCGGGGGCGGGGTCAGTGCAGCGCCACATCTCAGTGCAAATGGTAACGGCCCCAGGGCCAGCTCTTGTCGGGCTCGCCACCATGTCTAGGGGGCGCCCTGATTTTTGGCGAGGAAACTCACATTCATCTGTTTTATCAAATGACTGTGAGTTTTTATGTTTTTATGGCCAGTTCTAGCTGCAAGAAGGGTCTGTTTAGACCATGGCCATCTGCTCGCTGCCCCAGGCATACTTATAGATTTTGGACCCTGGATACCTGAGTGGCTGCCTGCTCCCAAAAGTGGTTGCTCGCTTGACAAGGTCGTCTGGACAAGGTCGCATTGTCGGCATCTCTGCTCCAGGTGCCGACAACGAGGGAGTCTTTGCTGTGGTGCACGTAGGACAGGGCCTTCTCACTTGCTGCCCCCAGATTCTGGAATGCTCTCCCGGTGCCTCAAAGGCAGGGAGAGCAGTTCTGGCCACGCTGCCAATGCAGTGCAGGCCGATCTCTCTCCTAAACAGGGCTGTGCGACTTTGGCAGTGAGACCAGGAGTGGCTCTCCCTGCCTTTAAGGCAGGGAGAGTCACTTCGGCCGCACTGCCAATTCAGTGCGGGCCAATTTCAGCTCCAAACGGGGCCGCACGGCCCCATTTGGGACTGAAATAATGCCACCCGCATCTGACATCAGATGCAGGGGGCTGATTGATGGCGGCCTGGGTTCTTTGAACCCCTTCCTCCAATGGTAGCTTCGCCCCTGGGGATAAAGTGACATTGGTAGATGTACTGGGAAGAGTTCTTTCTCCCCAGTGTATGGAAGGTATCTGATCCACCCTTGGTTTACAAGGGTGTGGTATTTTGATTTACACTATTTGGCTAATTGGTTTCCTTGTCCTTCCCCGCTTTATTCCTTTTCACTGCATAACTGACACTCTGATATCGTCTACTCTACCATTATCGTCTTTCTCAGTGTTTCCCAATCTAGGAGCCTCCAGATGTTGGAGAGGAGAGCTGGTCTTGTGGCAGCAAGCATGACTAGTCCCCTTAGCTAAGCAGGGTCTGCCCTGGTTGCATATGAATGGGAGACTAGAAGTGTGAGCTCTGGAAGATATTCCCCTTAGGGGATGGAGCCACTCTGGGAAGAGCAGAAGGTTCCAAGTTCCCTCCCTGGCAGCATCTCCAAGATAGGGCTGAGAGAGACTCCTGCCTGCAACTTTGGAGAAGCCGCTGCCAGTCTGTGTAGACAATACTGAGCTAGATAAACCAATGGTCTGACTCGGTATATGGCAGCTTCCTATGTTCCTGAACTCCAACTCCCATCAGCCCCAGCTACAATTTATTGTGGCTGGGGATGATGGGAGCTGTAGTTCAGCAACATCTGGAGGTTCCCAGTTTGTTGACCACTTATCTAGAGATGCCAGCCCTGTTCCTTCTAACAGGGATTCCCAGATGTTCTTCACTACAACTCCCAGCATCCCCAGATTCAATGGCCTTTGGCTGGGGGTTATGGGAGTTGTAGTCAACAACATCTGGAAATCCGTGTTAGAGGGAACACTGGATGCTAGGGACTAAAATCCGGGACCTCAGATGATCTACTACTGAACTACAGTGCTACCCGCTAAGGGGAATGTCTTACAGTGACAATTCAAGAGACAAGACCAGATCTCCCTCCTGCAAAAAAAAAAAAAAAAAAGAGAGTCAGACACACCCATGGGGTCTGAACCACCAGCTTCCTGGGATTAGGCCTCTAAATTGAAGTGTGAAGGCGAAGCTGGCCGGAACTGTGGCCTAACCAAAGCTCCAGATAAACCTTGTGATACACACTTCATCGCTGCAAAATAGCTACTGGCCTTGGAGATTATGGGCCACAACAAACAATCATCAGGTTTGCTAATTAACACCAGGCTCTCAGGGGTTAACATCCCCAAATCCACCACCCTCCCTCCCACCTTCACCTTCTCGTATGCTGCCTTGGCCCTCAAAGCAGATTCTAGTTGCTCCGCTCCAGTGGTGTAGATGGCTGAACGATACTGTGTGCCAATATCTCCCGACTGCTGCATCCCTGGAAAGCAAGCAAGATAACAAAACATAGCTAAGCAGGGTCGTATATGAAAGGAAGGCTGGAAGTGTCAGCACTGTAAGATATTCCCCTCAGGGGATGGAGCCGCTCTGGGAAGAGCAGAAGGTTCCAAGTTGCATCTCCAAGATAGGGCTGAGAGAGATTCCTGCCTGCAACCTGGAGAAGCTGCTGCCAGTCTGTGAAGATGGCAGCTTCCTATGTTCCCATAATCCCTGGCTATTGGCCACTGTGGCTGGGGATTATGGAAGTTGTAGTCCAAAAATAGCTGGGGGGCCAAAGTTGAGCAGGCGTTCTTCAGATCAATGCACCACCTGGCTAAGTATTGTCGGGCAACAGCTTTCCATGGTTTCAGACTGGGGTCTTTCCCAGAAATCCCTGGAGATGCCAGTGGATTGGACCTGGGGCCTCCTGGGTGTAAAGCAGGTGCTCTACCACTGAGCTACGACTCCCCTGCAACCACCTCCTGCCTGGGCTTCTCCCTGCTTTGGTTACTGGAAAGCTCCGCAGTTCCAGGCTGTATTCTCTGGAGCAGAGATCTCCAGAGGCCATTGACTACAACTCCCATAATCCTTAGCCAGAGGGCATTGCAGTTGGGGATGCTGGGAGTTGTAGTCAACATCTGAGAATCCGTGTTAAAGGGAACACTGGCATGCACCTATTTTTGGGAATGGTGCTTTGGATTTTAAAATGTTCTAAGCCACACTGAGGATCTGATGGGTGAAGAGCAGAATAGAAACGTAGCAAACAAACAAACCAGCAACTGTCCACACCAGTTGCCTGACCTAAGTATACAAAGTCACCTTAAGTGGTTTTTGGTTGCCAGAACCTAAGGGCTATACTCGTGGGTCAAATGGGCCGTAACCCAAAATTTGGCTATAAGAAAGCCAAATCTGGCAAGTGCAGCGGGAAAATGCTTGACTAACAAGCTGAAGGTTGCCAGTTCGAATCCCCGCTGGTACTATATCAGGCAGCAGAGATATAGGAAGATGCTGAAAGGCATCATCACATACTGTGCAAGAGGAGGCAATGATAAACCCCTCCTGTATTCTACCAAAGAAAACCACAGGGCTCTGTGGGCTCCAGGAGTCGAAATCGACTTGACGGCACACTTTTATCTTTAAGGATACAAAACACACAGTTTACCACCATCCTACCAGCCATAAAAGAACAATGGATGCTTCTCTCCTGGGACAGGCGGTTAATCAGCCCAGCACAACAAATCTAATGTGGCCATGTAGGAAGAGGGGGAAGTGATTGTGTTAGCTGCAATCTAGGTAGGACAGGTCTTGTGGTAACTAGTCTTGTGGTAGCAAGCATGACTTTCCCCCTTTGCTAAGCAGGGTCTGCCCTGGTTGCATTTGAAGGGGAGACTAGAAGTGTGAGCACTGTAAGATCTCCCCCTGAGGGGATGGGGCTGCTCTGGGAAGCACACCTGGATGCTTGCATGCAGAAGGTTCCAAGTTCCTGCCCTGGCATCTATGCCTGCAACTTTGGAGAAGCTGCTGCCAGTCTGTGTAGACAATACTGAGCTAGATGGGCCAGTGGTCTGACTCGATATATTTTATTTATTTATTTTACATTTTATATCCTGCTCTTCCTCCAAGGAGCCCAGAGTGGTGTACTACATACTTACATTTCTCCTCACAACAACCCTGTGAAGTAGGTTAGGCTGAGAGAGAAGTGAAAGGCCCAGAGTCAGCCAGCAAGTCTCATGGCTGAATGGGGATTTGAACTTGGGTCTCCCCGGTCGTAGTCCAGCACTCTAACCACTACACCACACTGGCTCTCTACACCACTATATGGCAGCTTCCTATGTTCCCATGACAGCCATCTTCATTTACCCAGCATTGTATCGAAGGTGGGTTAAAAGCATGTCCCATGCTGTCCAGCCCAGATCGCAGTTAGCGCATGAATGCTTTCCTGTCTTCCTCCCTTGATTTTTGGCAACACATGACCATTTATCAGGAGTGTGCACAGGTTTGAGATCTTAGCTAGACACTCCTCTTGCCAAGTTTTTGGTTGTGAGAACAAGCTTGTTCTGTTTTAATATATAAAAAGATAATGGATCCATCAATCATCCCCAGCCATGGTTAAGGATGATGGGAATTGTAGTCTAAGAACACCAGGAGGAGAGCTCTTCTAGCCCAGGAGGATAGCCAGTCTTGTGGTAGCGAGCCTGAATTGTCCTGTTGCTGAGCGGGGTCTGCTCTCTGGTTTCCATTTGGATGGGTGGCTAATGTGAACACTGTAAGATATTCCCCTTCGGGGACGGGGCCATGGCTCAGGGGTGGAGCATCTGCCTTGCATGCAGAAGGTCCCAGGTTCAATCCCTGGCAGCATCTCCAGGTAGGGCTGGGAGAGACTCCTGCCTGAGTCTTGGAGAGCTGCTGCCAGCCAGAGACAAGACTGAGCTAGACGGATTAATGGCCTGACTCGGTATACGGCAGCTTCCTATGAACCAAGGATAAGAATCCCTGGCATACAGGAATGTGTCTGGGCCACCCTGTGCAGAGCTGCCAAGCCAGGGTGCTTCCGTTAACTCCTCATATAGCCAACGTCGTTTGATGTTTCCATACACCAAGCTTGGCTTACCACACACACACACACACCCCTTCCAACTGCTGCCTCTTTAAATGCCTTCCACCCACTCTGCAGCACAGGCTGGGACCAGCAGGATTGCAAGAGGGCATCCATTGATGGAGGTAAGCAGTTGCAAGGGTGAGGACAATGGGGATTTTTAATCCCCTCCTTAAAAAAAATAATAATAACCAGGAGGCGGAGGGGGAAGGCCTGCTTGAAACCCGCCTCACGTCAGCGCTGAGTGGCAGCAGGGGGAGGGTCGGTGGCCTGGGGAAGGCTGAGCCTTTGTAACGAAGTGTAATTTTAATGAGCAGATTAGCATTCTCTGTGTGTCACTGACAGGGCACTCCTCTGGGCTTGTATCTGCGTGTTTGTATTTTAATGAGGAACGTGTGTCTGCGTGGATGACATATGGGGGGGGAGGCGGGCCAGTACCCCAGACAGACCTTGCAAGAAGTTTGCAGGGGGGGGGCTCTCCCCCTATCCCATTATTGTCCCTTATATCAAGAAGAGAGACTTAACATACCTGGTGGGGAAGGGTTTTTGCCGACACCCTCCATAGGAAGCTGCCTCCTACTGAGTCGGGCCATTGGTCCATCTAGCTCAGTATTGTCTACCCAGACTGGCAGCGGCTTCTCCAAGGTGGCAGGCAGGAGTCTCTCTCAGCCCTATCTTGGAGATGCTGCCAGGGAGGGGACTTGGAACGTGTTCTTCCTAGAGTGGCCCCATCCCCTAAGGGGAATTTCTTACAGAGCTTACACATGTAGTCTCCCCTGCAAATGCACACCAGGGCAGATCCTGCTTAGCAAAGGGGACAATTCATGCTCGCTGCCACAAGACCAGCTGCTCTTTTATTGGGATTAGCAGGAAAGATGGACGGAGAGGAACACATTTCAGGCTGACCTCTTTGTTTGACAAGCCCTGCCCCACCATGCTTAGAATATTTGAATATTAGTCCATGAGCCAGGCCCACAAATTCTGGCCATCTGTACCGCCTCTGGGGATGAATGCTCATAGTGATTTTTGGCATCGCCTGTCCCACTAGAGATGGGAAATAAGTGATAGGATTGTTGCACTTACAGCTTTCTCTGTGTTCTCACCCCTTCTTTATCTTTGATAAAATGATAAAGGTAAAATTGCAGTCATTTTTGCACAGAGCAAAGGGTTAGGGTTAAGGTAACAATGAATAAATGGCTGTATTCTCTTCATGCAGTAACCCATGGAGGACATTCCTGCCCATTTGGATTTGCATTCTTCTGACAATATCGATAAAACTTTATGGTAGTTTTTCTGTTTTTAAAATTTTAAAAAACCTTTAAAACACCATTGCAAATTTGGCCACTGCAGGCCTGATGGTCAGGACAATAAAAGCATGAGAACACACTGAAAGCTGAAAGCCTTGCACTGTTATCACCTCTTTCCATCTCTAGGGGTGTGGACCTTGTCAAAAATCAAAATGAGCATTCGTCCCCCCAGATGGAACCGACCCCATCAGCTGACTCACGTACTACATAAAGGGATGGAAATTCTTGTCCAGACCCATGCCGTTGCCTTTGTCATGGCTGCCGTCTAACCACTAGGCTGCACTGCAGTGCTGTATGCTACTCAGCTGTCTCTAATTTCCAAAGACAGTCCTTGTTTTCTGCTCCCTTTCCCTGGTCAATCCCTCTATTTTCTATGTTCGGGAAGCACTCGCTTTCCTGTCACCATCTTGGTAAGTAGATGATAAAAAATTAACTCTTATCATCTGTCTACTGACACACCTTGCTACAGGAGCCGGGCCACAGCCCAGGGCGGACCTTTCATGAGGCAGGCTGAGGCAGTGGCTTCAGACAGCAGATTATAGGTCGGGGTGGGCAAACTAGGCCCTCTAGCTGTGGTTGAACTCCCATCAGGCCTGTAGCTATGGGAGAGTGGGCTTGTGTTCACCTGTCTCCTCTGCAGCCCCTCGTGAGTGCCAGTCACGCCCCACGTGTGATGTCACATGCAGGGGGCGTGGCCAGCACCCAGAAGGGCCCACATGGCTGTCTGGAGCCCATTTCCCGACCGCCTTCATGGTCAACCAGATGTTTTCTTGGTTCTCTCTCACGCGTGAGGGAGAGAACAAAGCAAACAAAGCCAGTTGGGAATGAGGCCGGCTAGAGCTTGTGGGGAGGGTTCAATACAACCTTTATTGGACAACTCAACCCTGAGCCTTTCTGGAAGGGTGGTATAAAAATTGAATAAATAAATAAACAAATAAACAAGCTCGGGGGAGGGTGAGCCAGGCAGCTCCCAGGATCTGGATGGCTCGGGTTCTTTGAACCCGCCTGCCCAAATATAGCTCTGCCCCTGACTACAGCTCCCATCATCCCCAGCCACAATGTATTGTGGCTGGGGATGATGGGAGTTGTAGTTCAGCAACAGCTGGAGGGGCATGTTTGCCCACCCCTGTCCTAGGGGCACCAGCAGGAGAGCAAGATGCCCCCCACTACAGCCATCAAAGCAGCTCATGGGGACCAAGCCGACACTGCCGGAATGTGTCTAGGAGGCACCTTTTTTAAAGGGGTGATTCTCTTTGTTTATTATTATTATTTATTATTTTTACATTTATATCCCACTTTTCCTCCAAGGAGCCCAGAGCGGTGTACTACATACTTAAGTTTCTCCTCACAACAACCCTGTGAAGCAGGTTAGAGGAGAGCAACTGGCCCTATCCATCCCCAGCACAGCAGCCCTCCAGTGGCTGTTGCTGGTGTCTATCTTATGTCTCTTTTTTAGACTGTGAACCTTTTGGGGACAGGGGTCCATCTTATTTATTTATTTCTCTAAACCGCTCTGGAAACTTTTGTTGAAAAGCAGTAGATAAATATTCATGGTGTTTGTATTCTCCTCCTACTCTTTGCAAAGCTTGCCAGCAGCACAGGCAGAGAAGCGGAGGCTGCTGGCAGCCTTCTCTCCTTCCTGCCCCCTCTCCAATGCAATTAATTCAAAGCTTGCCAGGGTTGGTTTTGAAAGGGGGCTGGCCCCAAACAAGGGCCCCGGAGACGGCAGCCTTTTGTGCCTCACTTCTGGTGCCACAGTACCTTGGTCCATCCCTGGCTACAGCAGAACCAACAGGTACCTTCAGCTAGGGTTGCCAGCTTTTCAAGCAGGCCCTGCAGCTATGACTTTACCACCACATGGTCTGCAGCAATGAGTCAATAAGTTGGCAACCTAGACACAGCAAGGAAGGGTGAGCTGTAGGAGACGGGCTTTGCCTTCAATTCTTTTCATCTTTGCACAGATAAATTTTGCTTTGGGTAGCAGTATCAAGGCAGCGTGTGCACATCTGCATTCAGAATGGGTTCTTTCCAATTTAACCTGAGCGGGACCTAAAATTAACCGAGTGGACATTTTAAAAACTTGTATGTGCGCACACGTGCACTAGGGATGTGCACAGAACCGGTTCGAAGGCCCTTTATGGGCCTCCAAACCAGTTTGAACGACCGGTGGTTCCACCGGTTCGAAAGCAGGGGGCATACCTTTAAGGGTGGGGGAGGGTGCCCTTACCCCTCCCACCGCATTTCCCCACTGGTGCTCCATTGAAAAGGTCCCCGTCAGGGTGGCAGTGTACCTCCCTGTCGCTCTGGTGTCCTCCTCGACCAGCAGTAAAAGGAAGTACCCAGGACGTGTGCGCGCACACCGGCCTTGTGTGTGCACATGTCACGCTTGCTCGTGCGCCTGTTGGGCAGGTTCAGTGGTTCAAACCGGTTTGGAGGACCTTTTCAGTGGAGCACCAGTGGGGGAAATGCGGTGGGAGTGTTAAGGGCACCCTCCCCTGCCCTTAAAGGTATGACCCCCACCTTCGAACCACCTCCTTCTGGTTCCGTGCACATCCTTAACGTGTGCATGCCTCAGATACATGCTCACTGTAACCAAGTAATCCCTGTGAAAAGGATTTCACAACCAAGTAATCCTTGTGAAAAGGTGGAAGGCCAAGAGCTATATCAGCCGGTTGCTAGAGTTGTGAGCTTTTCAACCAGTCCTTGTAGCTGTGCTTTTAACATGCACATGTACGTTTTTTCTGGCCAGGGGCCATACTTCAGTGGGACCTTGCTGGTCTGCTCCAACAGGGCAGTCCTTCTATAATTAAGTACCTGTTCATCTCATCCTTCCTCTAAGGAGCTCGGGGTTACACACACACTGCATTTTCTCCTTTTCTCCTCACAGCAGCCTGTGAAGTAGGTTAGGCTGAGAGGTTGTGACCGGCTGAAGGTCACCCAACATGTCTTAAGGGTTCAGTGGACTTCGAATCCAGGTCGAATGTGGCCTTCCTAGTCCTATTTCGACACTCTAACCCAAGGATTTTCAGTCTTGTGTCCACAGTTGAAGTTGGGTAGCTTTTGGCCACTGTGGATGGGAGCTGCGAATATGAATGCGACAAATATTTATATACTGCTTTTCAACAAAAGTTCCCAAAGCGGTTTGCACAAGATATAAATAGAATGGCTTCCTGTCCCCAAAGGGCTCACAATCTAAAATAACAACAACATAATATAGACACCAGCAACAGACACTGGAGGGATGCTGTGCTGGGGATGGATAGGGCCAGTTGATCCCCCCTTGCTCAGTAAAGAGAATCACCACTTCAAAAAGCAGGGGACATCATAGTTGTAGTCCACCATCATCTGTGGACCCAACATTTGAGAACTCCCCCTACTCCAACCACTACACCACACTGCCTGATTCCCTAAGGACATATCTTAAGAGTTGTCTTGGTAGGAGGATGGGAACTGTAGTCCAATATCACCTGCAGGCCCAAATTTGAGAACAACCTGCCCCCCTTGCACTAACCACTGCACCAGACTGGCTGCTTACATGTATGCAGCATAAAATGGAAGCCAAGCCCACCTCTGGCCTAACTTCTACACTGCACTTCCTTCCTTCTTGTATGCTAGTGGAAGTAACCGTTGACAAGGACGACCGACTTCCTCCCATGTCTCTGATGCTAGATACCTACTACACAGGTATAGTATTGAGGGTGGAGAGGCAATACAAGCAGGCCGCTGAGATACCACCCAGAGTGTACAAGAAGACGCCAAATCTAACAACATCTTGGGGTTTCAATATCCAGTCAACCAGAGTGCAGTCATCACTCTTCTTGTGATTGTTGTCCTTGGAGAAGTCATAGTAGGTATTCTACTACGCTACGTACCTTGGGTTGGATTGTGCTTCTCCCAGAAGAATTTGAGAAGGTCCTCGTAGCTGATCTTCTGGGGATCAAACACCACTCGGACTACCTCCGCATGCCCAGTCATCCCTGGGAATTGCAGAAGAAAGGAGAGAGGAAAGAGAACATGATATCTGATATCCTGCCATACCAAATGAACCCAAAGTTTCTCTCCAAATATTTATTTATTTATTTATTTATTTATTTATTTATTTATTTATTTATTTATTTACTACATTTTTATACCGCCTTTCTGCCTTGACAAAGGCACCCAAAGTGGTTTACAATATTAAACAAAGCAAATAAAAGAAGATTAATAAAACATTGTCTCAGGCTGTTGGTCTTTTCAGGAGCTGAGGACAAGAGCTACCCGGCCTGGATGCCTCCTTTCTTACCTTCCTCTCAGGGCACGCTGGCCTTTCAGTACTCCTGGGAAGGCTCGGGGTGGGCTGCCCCAACAGTCCTCACAGGCCAGAGCTGGTCTCTATGGGGCCAATGTTATGCTCTCCCCTGGCCAAAGGGGGAGAGCAACTGGCCCTATCCATCCCCAACACAGCATCCTTCCAGTGGCTGTTGCTGGTGTCTGTCTTATGTTTCTTTTTTAGATTGCGAGTCCTTTGGGGTCAGGGAGCCATTTTATTTATTTCTATGTAAATGACTTTGATAACTTTTGTTGAAAAGGGGTATATAAATATCCATCCTATTCCATCGTATTCACTTCTCTGATCAGTGAGGATAACCCCTCTCCCCAGATCTGCTGCAAGAGCAGAACTGGTCCATGCACTGGATTCGGACACATATGTTCTACAATCCCCACCCTAATGGAACTATAAATGCCTTTAGTCCTATTCAGACATGATGTTGTACCAGTGTACTGATGTCTGTACACTTGTACTTGTGCTTGTATGAATGACTTTACCTGCATTCATTTTTAAAGTGTACCTGTGTACAGGCCTTTCAAATGCATGGTACAGATAGGAAGTGGACTTCTGTACCTGCGTTCAAAATAACATGTGGATGACTGAACCTGTTCCAGCTGCTATTAAGACACCATTTTGTATCATTTGTACAATTGGTTTAGTTTTATAGTGGCCTTTGTTAAATACTATACATGGTTACATTACAATATGATATTTTTAAAGATTGCCACTGATGAAGACATTCTAATCGAAACGTGTTTGGCCAGATTGATTAGAAATTGGGAAAATCAAGTCTCGATACTTTATTTCTCAACCACAATGCGATATTGTGACTACTTTGGAACACATGTCAACACTTCTCCCGTTCTGGGGGGACAGTATAATTTGGACATGAACGACTGGATTCTATCTTTTCAGCTGGATACATTGAAACTATTTTAATGACATTTTGTTCATCATTTTTCATCTATTTTATTAGAGTATATAGATGTATTGATTTGGATTTATTATATAAAACCTAATCTGGATAATTTCCAACCATCCAGTTGTATTACCATGATATTAAAATACTAGTATACAGCATTTGGATTCTTTTTTGATGCCTTGATATTGTTGAATCCAAACAGGGTTTTGTTTTCTCCTGTGTTCAACATAGCGTGTAGATGATTGAACCTGTGTACGGATCTGTACCTGTGTACACTGCACACTCATCATCAAAGTAGACGAACAGCGGCATCTATACACAGAGATGCTATAAAGTACCTTGTATTTGGAAAAATGCTCAATGATCTGACACTAAATCCCAGAACCCTGCATCCTCTTTGCAGATTTGAGCAGATTTTCCTGGGTTGTGATAAGGTTTCCCTGGGTTCTCCTGACCCAGATTTCCCTGGGTTAAGATGGACATTTCAGCGGGTGAGGATGCCAGCTGCAGCAGGGATTAATCCAGACCTTCCACAGTGCCACCGTATTGCTGCCTCCTATCTCAAGTTGTGGGGGCGGGGGGCGCAGCTCTTTTCCACTACAGTACCCACGGATGGAGCTGAAGATTCTTCTCACGGAGGCATTTCCCTGGGGCGGTTCTACTTAATTTCCCCGCCTTTTGCTCAGGCAAACCGGCTGCCCCTCACACGGTAATTAGGAGGAAAACGGGGCACGGGGAGGGTGATGCGCGACGTGATGAGCACACAGCTGAGTGCAGAAGCAGCACTTGCTGTGAGGTGCCAGTGGAGGGGGAGGGAAGAGAGGCTCTTTTGTCAGGCAGGCCTTCAGGAGGCGATCAGTGGTAGAGAGGAAGAGCAAAGTGACTGCGCCTCATCACTTCTGGCTCAAGTGCTGCAAGCGAGGAGGAGGAGGAGGAGGAGAGGACAGCCGGCCAGCCACATGGAGTTGTTCGGCTCCCACGGAAGCCACGCCACTGCAGTGCGTGCAACGCCTTCACTCCGCCTGCTCGCCACGACCAGCCAGGCTCTGGAGAAAGCGGACAGAAATCACGCTCCCCTGCGGCAGAGAGAGATGCAGCTGCATCCCCAAAATAGCCCTGCTTCTCCGGGATGCCAGGTCCACACAGCTGTGTGCCTCTGCCCTCTGCTGCTCCCGAGGAGGTACTGCAGACCGCTGCATGGGAGGGTCCTGTGTTGGCTTAAGAGAAGCTTCTCCTTGAGCATCCTGGCTCAGCCGAAAAGAGGACAGAACAAGGTTTCCAGTAGGCAGGGCGCACCGCAGGCACACGGGGAGAAGCGGCCTTCTACCCAGCCAGACCATTGGTCCATCTAGCTCAGTCCTGTCTACACCAGGGCCTCCCAGGCTTTGGGACTCCAGCTGTTGCTGAACTATAACTTCCATCATCCCCAACTCTGAATTTACTGGCTGAACAACAGCAAGTTATTGTGGCTGGGGATGATGGGAGTTGTGGTTCAGCAAAGACACCAGGGCTGCGCAACTTTGGCCCTCCTGATGTTGTTGGACTACAGCTCCCATTATCCCCAGACACTGTGGCCAGTACTCAGGGAAGATGGGAATTGTAATCCCACCACAGTTGAGGGGGTTGAAATTGTGCAGCCCTGGTCTACACTGACTGGCAGCAGCTCTCCATGGTTTCGGGCAGAGAAGGGTCTTAGGAACATAGGAAGCTGCCACATACTGAGCCAGACCATTGGTCCATCTAGCTCTGTATTGTCTACACAGACTGGCAGCGGCTTCTCTGAGGTTGCAGGCAGGAATCTCTCCCAGCCCTCTCTTGGAGATGCTGCCAGGGAGGGAACTTGGAACCTAGATGCTCTTCCCAGAGCGGCTCCATCCCCTGAGGGGAAGATCTTCCAGTGCTTACCCTTCTAGTCTCTCATTCATATGCAACCAGGGCGGACCCTGCTTAGCTAAGAGGACAAGTCACACTTGTTCGCACAAGACCAGCTCTCCTCTCTTCCCCAGCCCTACCTGGAAATGCTGCCAGGGACTGAACCCAGGCCCTTCTGCGTGCCAAGCAGATGCTCAGCCATTGGCCCAGTTGCCACCCAGCCCCTCCCTTCTCGGACTCCATTAACAGCTACCCACCCTGCACGGGGCAAAGGGAGAAAGAGGCCCACCATTGGCCGGCTGTGCAAGCAGCTCACTCTGGCTTCCCCCAGTTGTCTCTTCCCCTTTATTCCTCTTTCCTCTCCTCCCTGCCATTACCATTATCTTGTGACCTTTGTTCTTTGGATGAAGAAGGGCCCAGGGTCAGTCCTGGACATCTGCGGGTAGGACGGAATCACACCCACCTAAGACCCCGGAGGGCTGCTGCCAGTCAGTGTAGACCAGGGATTCTTAACGTTGGGTCCCCAGATGTTATTGGACTTCAACTCCCATAATCCCCAACCAAAGACCACTGGAGCTGGGGATTATGGGAGTTGAAGTCCAGAAACATCTGGGGACCCAACGTTGAGAACCCCTGGTGTAGACAACACTGAGCTAGGTGGACCAAAGGTCTGACACAGCTGAAGGCAGTTTCGAAGAGTGAAGCCATCGAAGAGTGAAGCCACCTGCTTTGCATGCTCAAGGTCCCTGGTTCAGTCCCTGGCAGCTCCAGGGAGGGCTGGGAAGGACCCTTGTCTGAAACCCTGCTGCTGCCCGTCAGTGCAGACCATACAGATCTAGAGAGACCGATGCCCTGATTCTGTATAAGACAGCTTCACGTTCACAGATGCTTTCGGAGCTTCCATAACTCAGTGGTAGAGTACCTATGTTGCCTGCAGACGGTCCCTGGTTCAATCCCTGAAGCCTCTCCAGGTAGGGTGGAGAAAGAGCCCTCTCTGAAACCCCAGATTGCCACTGTCAGTCAGTGTAGACCGTTCTGAGTGAGATGGACCAATGGTCTGACTCTGTCGAAAGCTGCTCCCTGTGTTCTTATTTCTCACCCAGGCATTTCAGGTGCTTTCCCAAAAAACAAACAAACCTCAATTTGCCCTCCAAAGAAAAGAACAAGACTCTGACCCTCCTGTCCACACTATTTTAATCCGGTTTGAAAAGCATAAGCAGAGGCTCTGTGTTGCCTCTGTGGGGACTCTCCGTCCAGACAGGGAAGAGTTAAACTCCAAGCCAGGTTATAATTAGATGCATCTCTGCTGCAGTTTTAGCCCAGTGCTGTATGTACACTGCAAAGTCTGTTGCCTTCTGTTATCTGCAGCCAACCAACCGCACAGAAGGGGAGGAAAGAGTCTATGGGGAAGGGGGGGGGCAGCAAAGCCAGGCAAAAAGGCTGCTGCCCCAGATATCCTGCAGTCATTCCATGCTATTAAAAGAAAAATGCGTAGATGCATCTGGGTCATTATTCTGGATTGGTAACATTTCTATTAATAATTAAGGCCTGGTTTTTAGAAAGCTAAAATATTTGAGGTATTACGTGATATTATATACGATGTGATTTGTGATACTATGTACGATTCTGTTTTTTAAAAAATGGGGTGTTTTCCCCCTATTAATTTATTATCTATCTTTTTCACGGGCAGGGCAAGAAAAGCATGGATAAGTCTATGGGGAAGGCAGATTCCTAGAGTATTTGGCGGAAAGCAAGGGAGGGAAGGACACTGATGTCACCAGATGACCAGACCCCAATGGTTGGGGTTAAGATGCGCCATTATTCATGATCTAGTGGCCATGTGGGGCAACATTACCCTGGCTCACGGGAACATAGGAAGCTGCCTTATACTGAGTCAGACCATTGGTCCGTCTAGCTCAGTACTGTCTTCACAGACTGGCAGCGGCTTCTCCAAGGTTCCAGGCAGGAGTCTCTCTCAGCCCTGCCTGGAGATGCCAGGGAGCAAACCTGGAAGCTTCAGCATTCAAGTAGATGCTCTTCCACTGAGCTATGACCCCATCCCTAATATTGCAACATAGGCAGCTGCCTTATACCAAGTCAGACCGTTGCTCAGTACTGTCTACAATGACTGGCAGCGGCTCTCCAAGGTTCCAGGCAGGAGTCTCTCCCAGCCCTACCTGGAGATGTGTCCAGGGAGTGAACCTGGGGCCTTCTACATGCAAAGCTGGTGCTCTTCCACAGAGCTATGGCCCCATCCCAGCCTCCAAGGCTAATAGCCAGAAATGTTGCAGTAAGGAGGCCTATGGGACTGGGAGAATTGTTGCAAAACAGCCAGGGCAAACATACTATGGGTCATCTGATGAAACTGACTGCCAAGAAATTTAGGACCAAGGAAAGGAAGTACTTTTTCACACAACACGTAATCAACTTGATGTCAGATGTGGGGGGCGGGGCCATGGGGGACAAATACGGGCCGCCGCCAGCCTCCCTCTGGCACTGTGCTGGACTACAGAGGTCTTGAGCCTGATTCAGCAGGTCTGTTCTTATGTTCTCACTACACTACTTGTATTTATAATGCTATGTAATTGTATTACATATCAAAAAATACAAATATACAATTTAAAAATACTGACCTAGTGCTTGTCAATTATTGTCCTTGTACTCATTGACCAGAACACTGGAAGGTAGGAGTGCATTTCAGTCTTAAGTAGGACTGAGCCATTTTTGAAAGAAGGAGAAAGTGTTTGCTTGTTCAAGAAGTATTGTCCTTACTCTGAACTGGCTTTGTCTGTCTTCAGTGGTATTAGCACATAGTTAACTCTGATTGGCTACCTAGTGTCATGAGATCATCTCATTCACTACGCGATCCCTGATTGGCTAGTATTGCCCATGTGGCTATTCTAGGAATTAATTAGAAGTGGGGGGAAGGCGGGAGGCACCAAAGCAGCAACAGACAGGAGAAACAAGGGCACCAGGCAGGAATGAATAGGTATATGAATGAATATGCATAATGTAGCTGTTTTCAGGACATACTCCCACCCATTCCCTGAATGTCCTATTCAGTCCAAAACCTGGGGAACATTCAGCACAGCTAATTCGGAACATCCAGACCACCATTCTGGCTATCAGTTCCTCCCATTAACTCCATAAGAGAGTTAGATTCCTTCTTAGTGCAACTCCCCAATCAAGAGATTCTGCTTCTCCCACTTTGTCCAAGTTGGTTAGCAGGGGCCTCATTAGGGGGTGGCCCATGTGGCCCCCAATGAACTGCTCTGAGCCCCAAATCATACCAGCCACTTCTTTCCTCCAAGGCCTCTTCCACAAGGGAAATGCAGCCGTGGAGGCGCCTGCACAGAGCAGGGGGAAGAGCTCCTGGCCTCACCTCGCTCTCTGCCGCTTCTGTCTTCAGAGGTGCTGTATTATATTAGACTGTTAAAAACAAACATAATAACTCTTGGTGGGTACGACTGAGTTTAATCAATCCTTAAACCCCCCAAAAGGGAGGCTGTGGGCCTGGACCCTGGATCTTTTAAGTAGGGATGTGCAAGCCAGCTTAATTTGAACCACAGTTTGGAATGAACCAATCCAGTTCAGCCAGTCTTGAGTTTGAACCGGCCCGGCCCCAGTTCTAACAACTAGTTCATGGACTGGTTTGGGGGTATACTTGTAAAGGGGAATCTGGCAAGGATTCTCCTTTATAAGTAAAGGGCATTCCCTATAGCTAGGTGGGTGGTGGGAGAGAGAAACGTACTCTGTGCCTTTATTTTTGATGCGGCGGGGATGGCGGAGACATGAGCAACGGCAGGGGCTCCTCCAACCTCCTCGGCCAGCCTCCCAAAGAGCAGCTTGAACTGGACTGCACCTGGTTTGGTTGGCCCCTGAACTGGACCGGTTCAAATCCGGTCCAGATTCAAACTGGATTCAAACCAGATTCAAACTTTTAAGTATCTAGCAACGCCCCTGCTTGTTAGAAAGGTAGATTTTAAGGCGGGGTAAGATTTGAATCCGGTCCAGATTCAAACCAGATTCAAACCAGATTCAAACTTTTAAGTATCTAGCAACGCCCCTGCTTGTTAGAAAGGTCGATTTTAAGGCATTCTGCAAAGCTGAGAGCAGATTGGGTGGAAGCTCTCAGTCATGCATTACCTAGGAAGCTGCCTTATACCTGAGTCAGACCCTTGGTCCATCTAGCTCAGTGTTGTCTACACAGACTGGCAGCAGCTTCTCCAGGGTTGCAGGCAGGAGTCTCTCTCAGCCCTATCTGGAGATGCTGCCAGGGAAGGAACTTGGAACCTTCTGCAGGCAAGCAGGCAGATGATGTTACTCAGAGGGAAGGCAGCAGGGCAGGAGAGTCACTGCTGTCTTGTGAACTATTCCCAAGTGGGTCGGTTCTGCAAGGACTTATCGGCCAAAGGCTAGTGAGAGCGCACACCAGAGAAGGCATGCTTTCATCCCACATCAAATGTAAAATGGCCGCCCACCAGGCAGTGGGTGGGAGGACGCAGCCCTATGCTGCATCCCAGACACGTATGCCATCCATTTACCTGAAACACACACTGGCCGCCTGCAAAGGACCCAGAGCCCGGCATGCCTCCGGTGGATCTGTTCAGATTCCTCCTCTCCTAGCTAGGTGTGCGCGCAAAAGTCCCTCTCCTTTCCCAGCTGTGTGGCATGAGCCACACCGAAACGCCGACAACAGACACGGATAATGTTTCTTGCAGACAGATAATCCCCTCCGCCCGCACTCAAAATGTTTTCACAGATAAGCTGCAAAACCGTCTGTTCCGATTTCTGACGGGTCCAGGTTGAGGAGGGAGGATTAGCCTTGCCAATAAAGGCATTCGCGTGCGGAAGGAATTGGGGGCAGCCCTGTGCTGCCCTGGCCTGAGTCAAAGGCTGGGCTCCCTCTCGGGAACCAATGAGCCCCTTTGCACTCGGCTGCAGCTCCCCCAGATTCGAACAGGGAGGTTCCAATCAGCGCCCAAGGAGGCTAGGGTGGCAGTCCTCAGTGTAAGGCCTGGGGGGCAGTGGCAGTCCCCATCAGCTTGGCTCCCTAGCTAATTCTTTCCCGGGCCTGTGTGAAGCGTCAGCCAAGGCAGAATATTCTGCACAGTCCCCCCGGCACTGTGCAGAGACAAGAACATAGGAAACACAGGAACATAGGAAGCTGCCATATACTGAGTCAGACCATTGGTCCATCTAGCTCAGTATTGTCTTCACAGACTGGCAGCGGCTTCTCCAAGGTTGCAGGCAGGAATCTGTCTCAGCCCTATCTTGGAGAAGCCAGGGAGGGAACTTGGAACCTTCTGCTCTTCCCAGAGCTCTTCTCTTCTTCATCTCCAGAAGGGAATATCTTGCACTGCTCATACATCAAGTCTCCCATTCATATGCAACCAGGGCAGACCCTGCTTAGCTATGGGGACAAGTCATGCTTGTGACCACAAGACCAGCTCTCCTCTCCTACCATTCTCACTGTGCAGTGCTGTGCTTTGCCCAGTGCTGGGGTGGGGGGAGGGGGCAGGACTTCTTTAAGGGAAATGGAGCCCTCTTGAGGTCCTGGGCCATCTTGGAAAACGTGCATAGGGTGCTGGGGAGTGTAGCCCTTCCCAGTGCTGTTTCTACAGAGCTCCCAAGAGAGGGCTCAGTCTCTCTTAAAGGGCCCTTCCAGCACTGAGAAGTACTTTTTCAGCACCAGGGGAAATAGCTCTCACACTGACGGGTTTTTGCCCAAGTGGCCCCTGCTTGGAAAATAGTAAAGATCACTGGGTTGGGGGGATGTCCCCCGACTCCAAAGCCAAACATATATTCATGTTGGCATTACTACTACTACACATATTTATATACCATTTTTAAACCAAAGTTTTCAAAGCAGTTTACATAGAAAAGGCAAACAAAAAATAAGATGGTTCCCTGTCCCCAAAGGACTCACAATCTTAAAAAAACATAAGGTAGACACCAGCAACAGCCACTGGAGGGATGTTGTGCTGAGGGTGGATAGGGCCAGTTGCTCTCCCCTTGCTAAATGTAAAGAGAATTGCAATTTGAAAGGGCACCTCTTTGCTCAGGTAGGGACAATTAGGAAAGATACTTTGCGTATTTCCATGAAGCCCGGGCCTGATCTACACACAGAGATCAAGGTGCTGGGTGGAGATGGCAGAATTTCTGTCATGACTCAAGTCTGGAGCAGTAGCATGGAGTTAGACCCTAAGGAGGAGCCGTAAAGTCAGTTCTAGCCTCAAGTTCTGACAATCTCCCCTTCCCCCAGAAGTCCTCTGTGTCCCCTGAAAATATGTCCCTGAGGGCTGTGCAACCCTCAGGGACATATTTTCAGGGTGGTACAGATGGGGAGGTCATTGAAATTCATCCCCCTGCCCTGTTCGAGTGCCAGTACTGTTAGTCAATTGTATTCGAAGCACTGGTGCTTCGCTAGTGAGGATATCAGCTACTGATTCACCTCCTCAGCACCCAAACATGAGTGTTAGTCTGACAATGAACATGATTTTTAAAAATTCACATCCATCTCCAATCCAGTCTGAGTAACATGGCATAACAGTGTCCGCTTGTTTCCTTTGCTTCTATGAAAAACCAGTGGGACCTCTCCTATACTGGCAGCTGTGCATGCACAAATGTTCACATGATGGCACAATACCTCCGGGATGCTTGGGAAAGATATCCTTTCCAAGAACATGCCCCCCACCCCTGTAAGGAGGAGAGAAAACGGACATACCAGTGCGGACTTCTTTGTACGTAGGATTGGGCGTGAAGCCTCCTGAGAAGCCCACCTGGGTGGAAAAAACACCTGGCAGCTTCCAGAACATTCTCTCCGCTCCCCAGAAACACCCCATGCCTGGAAGGAAGGATGGGAGAGGGGGAAAAACACACACTGAGTACATGTCAGCTGAAGAGACGTTCTTGGGTTTGGAATTGTAACTGGGGTGGGTGGGTATTGCTACTTAGAATATAAAGAAGCTTAGCTATCATCAGTCCCCCCACAAAGCATCCAGGGGGGCATGCACAGAATTTTATTTGCAGCAGTAGTCCCCTGAAAATTCTCAAGATTTACGACTTTAAATTAGAGTCCGACAGCCAAGATCAACCCAACCCAGAAGACAATAGCACCCAGCCCGATTCCAGTATGGGTCTGACTCAGGATCATGTAAGTCTGGGGAGAGGGCAGGGGTTGCTTAGTTTTTCATTTGTTGTGATTAAACCATGCCTACTCATCAAGGAACAAGTTCTAGAAGAGAAACGTTGGTAGCATTGATCGCCAGCAGCAAAAGGCAACACAAATGTAAAAATTTACTCCCTAGTCTCTGGAAAAGTGGAGGAAGCCTCTGGAAAAG
Organism: Hemicordylus capensis; assembly: GCF_027244095.1. NCBI lineage: Eukaryota > Metazoa > Chordata > Lepidosauria > Squamata > Cordylidae > Hemicordylus > Hemicordylus capensis. The sequence goes on from NC_069663.1 coordinate 13,905,006, forward strand.
AGGGGGCCTTCTGGGAGCTACTTCCTTCTCCCCGGAGCTAATAAATTACTGTACTTTCATCCTCTCAGCAGCTTCGGCCCAAGGAAGAGAAACCACCACTAGAGACAGTCACTGTAACTGGCTATTCCCAACTAAGGTCACATACAAATGATAACCATCATTCATAATTATAACAAGAAGTTCTGGTAAGAACCAAGGTATCTACTTTCCTTTCACTATAAGCTTAATTGATATGTACCATCTTCACAAGTTAGCCCACTTCTACCTCAAATGTCCATGCCATCTTGAATTGGGGTGAATGACATCACCACAAACTATGCCATTTAGGTGTCCCTATGTGTCACTCACTACAACTGAATCAAATTTTGTCCAAATCGGTCCAGGCACCGCAAAGTTGATAGGGGGACACACACATACGGACACATAGAGAGAGAGCTGGGTGATCTCTTAATCTTACTTTCCTTAAGGAAAGCAGGCTAAAAAAAATCAAAAGACAGCCAATCGATGATCTCTCTAGTACATGGGTCATCATCAGAGGAAATTCATTCCAAAGAGTGAGCTGGCCAGATTGAATTTACTTTCTGTTCTCAGGCAAGATTACAGGGCAGCCAGTGCTGCAACCCAACTGGGGGCGGGGATTATAGTCAAACCTGGGCATGAAGCAAGCAAAAGTCACGCACCAAATATCGCCATCTGCATTCCTTCTGGGTACGGTGGGTACATTGGATTTTTGTTGACGGCATGGTTAGCTGGGAAAAAAAGAAAGAGAGTGTAAGAGAGATGGATACATTCTTTTGCTAAGTCTTCTGGAGTTCACCACATGGACACTTGGATGGGATCACCAAGCCACTGGAAGTTCATGTTGGGGGCAAGGCAGTGAAAGGACCTAGGGAAGAGAGGACTTCTCAGGTTGGAAGGCAGAAAGAGAAAGCAATTCCAACTCAGGTAAAGATACATTTCAAATTAAGGAAGTTATCCTGAACCAATTCTGTAGGCAGGATGTTGTGAAAGGCAGGCCTAAGCCAACTGCCCACATCAACTGCCCGTCCACTTAGACTGGGGGCGGTGGAGGAAGAGGCCTTCTCCATGTTCCTGCTGCCTTATTCATTTATTTATTTATTTATTTATTTATTCATTCATTCATTCTTATATACTGCCCTTCGTCTTTAAACACCAGGGCAGTAAACAAGATAAAACTATAAAATTCAACAAGACAAACATAAAAAACAAGATAAAACTCAATTTAAAAAACCATAAAAAAGAATCAAATATAGGCGAACATTTAAAAAGAGCAGGGACAGCTCACTGGCCAGCATCCTGAATAAAAACGTCTTCTCTCTCCTCCTGAAGGCTAGGAGAGAAGGAGCCATGCAGGTCTCATCTGTGAGCAAGTTCCACAGCCTGGGGGAAATAACTGAGAAGGCCCTGACCTGCTTACTTGACAAACAGGCCTCAGCAGGTATCAGCACTCAGAACAGAGCCCTCCCAGACGATCTAGCCAGGTGGGTAGATTCAGCTGGGAGCACAGGATCATAGGAAGCTGCCTTATACTGAGCCAGACCTTTGGTCCATCTAGCTCAATATTGTCTACACCAGGGATTCTCAACGTTGGGTCCCAAGATGTTATTGGTCTTCAGCTCCCATAATCCCTAGCCCCAGTGGCCTTTGTTTGGGGATTATGGGAGTTGAAGTCCAATAAGATCTGGGGACCCAACGATAAGAACCACTGGTCTAAACGGACTGGCAGTAAATCTCCAAGGTTTCAGGCAGGAGCCTCTCCCAGCCCTACCTGGAGATGTGGCCGAAGAGTGAACCTGGGACCTTCTGCATGCAAGCATGTTGAGGCTCTACCACTGAGCTACGACTCCAACCACTAAGGGAAATACCTTACAGCGCTCACATGTCATCACCTATTCAAATGCAAACCAAGGTGGGCCCTGCTTAGCAAAGGGGGCCATTCATACTCGCCACCATAAGACCAACTCTCCTCCTCATCTCCTGCCATAGAGGTGTGACTGGCGGGGGCATGGTAGAATGCATTCTCTGCAGCAGTGCTCAAAACGTTCATTATGGGCGACTTCACACATCACAGCAGAAAGTACGATCTGCCAGTCCCTGATGAGCACATGCTCCCAGGAGGAGCCACAAACTCTGTTCTCACGGGTCATCTGAACCCGTGGCTGGGCTGTTCCCCAGCCGCGGTTCCCTCCAGTAAACTGACATCTGTGACATCAGGTTCTTGGAGGGAAGTGTGGCCAGGTAAATTGACATTGGCAGACGACGCTGGGAGCATAACTTGCAGCTCATGGTGGGAGTGCAATTTTCGTCAAGAACCAGTGGTTGGAGGAAGTGCACCCGCTACTGTGAGGTGTGAAGCCGTTTGATATCAGCAGTTCTCAAACTTGGGTCCCCAGATGTTGTTGAACTACAACTCTCATCATCCCCAACTGTACTGGCCAAGAGGTACCCAAAAAAGCCAACATTAAAAGCATAAAATAAGGCCACACAGCCAATACAATTGTCACTAACTAAAAACACAAATAACAATTCTTCCTCACAATGAAAATTAAATATAAATTAAACGTAAACCCACATTAGATTTAATGTACAGAAAGTGTACATTAAAAGTTTTCATAAATGCTAAGTAAGAAAACGTAACGTATTTTCATTTAGAGGCATTTCTAATGCAATTAGGCGTATTGCAAGATACAGAGATGGAATCCGTGGGGACTCTGTTCTCTGCTACTACCGTGGAGACCTGCTAAACCGCAGACCCCGAGGCTTTAAGTCAATGGGAAGTGGAGGCTAGTTTCCAGGAAGCTGGAGAAAAGGGCAAAAATCAACAAAGAACGCCAAATAAAAAGGGGGAGAGTGCCCTACTGCTCTCCATGGGTCTCTAGCTGTCCAGGAATGCCCCCCACCAAGTCCCCAATTTTTCCACAAAGTATTGCATGGGGAAAATATGCTTTACACAAACAAAAAGAGAGAGAGCCACAAAATGGCTCCTTTTCTTAAAATGGTGGCCAGAAATGACCTCTGAGGTCATTTCTGGCCACTCCGAACCCGTGGATATGTGGAAGTACCCCCCCCCTTTTCTGCATGTGCTGAGGTAGGGTGTCAGTTACCTGACTGTGGATACGTGAATGGCAAATCCACAGATAGCAAGGTTCTGCTGTAACTGTTTTTGTTGGATTATTAGCTTTTCATTGCACGGTAGCCAAGTATTCATGTTTTTTAAAAAGCTTTGTTATTTCTTTTTCCATTGGCCTTTTTGCTAGAATAGTGTTTGTTTTTTGTAGTAGTATGGGGCTTTTAAAGCTTGACATAGCTTAGGGCCTCAGCAGGTCATAATCCAGCCCCGATTGTATGCGATCCTCCTTGAATCTACTGGATTAGGGTTTTTTAATCTGCCGAATTATATCTGTTTGATTTTGGTATTGTTTCCCCCCCAGCTCTCTTCTCTTGGTTTTTGTATTGATGGTTGTCTCTGATGATGCAGGCTTCCTTTGGGCACTTGAGAAGCCAAGCGGAAAGGCAGGATATAAATATTTCAAATAAATAACAAGAGTAAACGGGGGTGGTAGGTACATAAAGCAGTGCAGTTCTGGAATATAAATAGGGGTAGTCTAACATGTTTTTACAAGATATTTAGTTGTACTGCATACCAATAGAATTTAAATTGAAAATAAGTGCCAAATGCTTGCCAGTTATCCCAATATTCATTGGCCGGAACACTAGGAAAGTGGTACATGGGCACTTTCTGTGGGGAATTGGGTAGAATCCTTCCTACGTACTTTCCAGGTAGACAGACAGGAACACAGGAAGCTGCCTTGTACAGAGTCAGGCCATTGGTTCATCTAGCTCAGTATTGTCTACACTGACTGGCAGCAGCTCTCCAAGGTTTCAGGCAGGAGACGGTTGAGCACCATCTGGAGATGCTGCCAGGGAGTGAACCTCGGACCATCTGCATGCAAAGCAGATGCTCTTCACTATGGCCCCATCCCCTGAGAGGAATATATTACAGTGCTTATATATAGTCACCCATCCAAATGCAAACCAGGGCAAACCCTGCTTAGAACAATCCATGCTCACTACCACAAGACCAGCACTCCTCCCTCATAGAGAGAAACCTGTTTCAGACATTATGCTGCATGGGTATACAGATGTCTGTACACTTGTACATGTGTTGGTGTGAATGACTGTCCCCCTGTTCATTTTAAAAGTGAACCTGGATACAGGCCCTTCAAATGCAGGGTACAGCTAGGAAGTGTACCTCTGTACCTGCGTTCAACGTAACATCTGAATGACCGCACGAGTGTTGAGCATCATGCACCTACAGTCTGTGAATGCTTCTACAGTCTCCTTTGCTCATGGCACCTTGGTCTCCAATAAACAGCTCGTCTCAGAAGCTGCACTCCCTCTCTTGAAGATGAAGTGAAGATGAGTGGGGAGAGGACAAAGAAAATATCCAGCCAACGACAAAGACAACTGGGAAATGAGCTCCAGAAGACCGCAAGGGCCCTTCCAAGTGTTGGCCACACCCCCTGTGTGTGATGTCACGTGCAGGGGCATGGCTGGTGCATGAGAGGGGGCCTCGGGGAGAGGGGGGAACATGGGTCCCCACTTCCCAAGCTATGCACCTGGCTGAGCCAGTCTGTTCACGGAACAGGCTGCTGTCGGAATGCTGCCACACAAGCCAGGAATTCTTCCGAACTAGATACGAATTTGAATCGATTCAGAACCACTGAATAGAGTGGGGATACGTTCAAATAGAGTTCGGGCACATTCAACTAAATTTGATTTGAATTCACCCAAATTCAAACAGATTCCAACAAAACTCCATTCTATTCAATGGTTCCCAATCAAATCGATTTGAATTTGAATCGAATTTGGTCGAATTTTGTGCACATCCCTACAAGCCAGGACAACCCGGGAAGCCGGCTTACTGAAGAACCAGTGCAACCTGGGAAGCCAGCCTGCCAGCTAATCTGCACCCAGAGGCAATGGTCAGCATCAGGAGTGGACGTGCACCAGAGTTACACAATGTCCCTCCTGCTTGCAGATTAAAGCTTCAAAAGCCCTGATCTGATTTCAGTCCACCCTCCCTCCCCATCCCTCCCGCTGCAGATCTCTATTTTAAGTACCTTTCCAATTTCATGTGTTCGGCTGGGATGGCAGTACAGCTTGCTCGGAGAAGGGCCTCCCTCTCCCCTCCAACCCCAACAGATGGATCCGGCAACGTTTATAAGCCTGGGACAGAGCTGCTGACCACAGCCGGGACTTTAACACTGCCATTGGGGCCCGTGAGGGGTGGGGGAGGGAGTTTCACAGCCCTCTCGTGAAGATTAGCCTGGACGAGCTCATGTGCTCTAAATATGTACAGTGGCCCATAAGCCCTGAGCTCATCCTACAAGCCAGGACATCCCCGTTGCTTCTAATGTCCTTAAGCACTGTTGCTAATATTATATGGATCAGCAGAGGGAGCGAATGTGCAGAGGAATATGAACTGCTGGAGTGGAAAGAGAAGAACTGAATAAGGAAAATTAACTGGACATAAAAATAAAAAAAAGAAAAGAATCCAAATGCCATATACTAGTATTTTAATATCATAGTAATAAAACTGGATGGTTGAAAAATATCCAGACTAGGTTGTATCCTAGATCAATTCCAAATCCAATACATCTATTTATTAGAGTATATAGATGTATTGGATTTGGAATTGATTTTATTAAATAGATCAAAAATGATCAATAAAATTTCATTAAAATAGTTGCTATGTATCCAGCTGAAAAGATGGAATCCAATAGTTCATGTCCAAAATATCATGTCCTCCAAAACTGGGAGAAGTGTTGATAGATGTTCCAAAGTAGTTGCAATGTCGCGTTGTGGTTGAGAGATAAAGTGTCAAATCTTGATTTTCCCAATTTCTAACGAATCTGGCCAAATGCGTTTCAACTAGAATGTCTTCATCAGTGGCAATTATCTGTAAAATTTCTGCGTCTATGGGCAGTCTCCAATCCCAACACGGGGATTGAACTGCACCAGTTTCTCTCTTCAGCGGCCTGATGGAAAGAGACCAAGCCAAGTGAAGGATGGGGAATAGGAAAGACTTGGGCCTCAGTGGTGGTCACATCAGATCATTGCTCCATGGTATATGGTAACTACTGCCAGGTTAGCTATAGCCAAAACATTGGGGGAAATCTGACCATGTCAATGGACAGCTGCTACAAGAACTGAAGGCATATCACGATCTCAGAAAAGCTAACTCGTATTATTTAGTCCCGTTCAAACCGGACTACAAATGATGCTTTTTATGTAATTTGATCAAATGTTTTTCTTTTCACTAATCAGGAAAATTATGGTTGTTTTCCTACCCTAGGCAATATTAAAGTTTGGACAGAGTGATGAATGGGGGTTTGTCATATTATATTTTGCTGTTTGTGTTTGGATCAATATTGTTTAGCGCTGTATTCTGATTTTATTTTTTTTAAGGCCTATCTAGCTCAGTATTGTCTACCCAGACTGGCAGCAGCTTCTCCAAGGCTGCAGGCAGGAGTCTCTCTCAGCCCTTTTTTAGAGATGCTGCCAGGGACATAACTTGGAACCTTCTGCATGTAAGCATGTAGGTGCTCTTTGCAGAGCAGGCCCATCCCCGAAGGGGAATATCCTACAGTGCTCACACATGGAGTCTCCCATTCAAATGCAAACCAGGGTAGACCCTGCTTAGAAAAAGGGGACAATTCATACTTGCTACCTCAAGACCAGCTCGATCAAGCTTCCCTCCTCCAACCTTGTTTTTATCAAGCATGTGATCAGAAAATCGGGAATGCACCTGGTTCCCCAATTAGGGTAAGGTTCTCCTACCCTTCTCCTACCCTAAGGCAATGGTAAACCCCTCCTGTATTCTACAAATGAAAACACAGGGCTCTGTGGGTGCCAGGAGTCAAAATCGACTTGATGGCACACTTTACTTTACTTTCTCCTACCCTAATGGTGATCATGTGAACTGCCCTACAACCTGTTGACAACACCCATACTGCCTGCTCCTTGGAGACTTCTGTCCTCCACCATCCTATGGGCATCATCTTTATTGTTCTAGCCTCTGCCTGGCACAAAAGTCAAATCTTTGCAACAAGGAATGTAAATGAAGCGCATTAATCATATTTTGCATGATTTGCATAATGAATTTGATCTGCCAAACTCTGGGAGGGTTTTTTGAACGCAGATTTCTAGCATCACATTTCAACCCAGCCTGCTGGCCCACAGACGTCAACACTTAATAAGAGAGGAGAGCTGGTCTTGTGGTAGCAATCGTGAATTGCCCCCTTTGCTAAGCAGGGTCTGCCTTGGTTTACATTTGGATGAGACTACATGTGTGAGCACTGCAAGATATTCCCTTTAGGGGATGGGGCTGTAGCTCAGCATCTGTAAGCAGAAGGTCTCAAGTTCACTCCTTGGGAGCATCTCCATGTAGGTCTGGGAGAGACTCCTGCCTGTAACCTCAGAGAGTCACTGCCAGTCAGTGTAGACCATAGTGAACTAGATGGACCAAGGGTCTGACTTGGTATAAAACAGCTTCCTTTGTGCCTATTTCACAGATGAAAGTAAGGATAGGTGGCGGGGCGGGGGTGTTGTTCTTATAGCTCTAGCTCACACCAAGAAGCAGTGCCCTGGCCTTTTCCACCCAAACACGTGCGCGCGTGCGTGCGCGCGCGCGCGCGCACACACACACACACACACACACACACACACACACACACACACACACACACTTGCGTACTGCCTTAGAGTCTTCTCCTTCTGCTGTGTTCTCAAGGGCATTGACAGCCTTGGGCCATCTGGGCGTGTGCTCTAGATCAGGGATTCTCAACGTTGGGTCCCCAGATGTTATTGGACTTCAACTCCCATAATCCCCAGCCCCAGTGGCCTTTGGTTGGGGATTATGGGAGTTGAAGTCCAATAACATCTGGGGACTCAACGTTGAGAATCTCTGCTCTAGATCAATTCTTTAGTACTCCACTCTTCCACACTGCCTGACATTGGCAGATGTATTGCTGATTAATAGCTTCAAAAACTGGAAGAGAGCACTAGATTCCCTTAGAGAACCTGAAAAGATTTAAGTATCAGAGGTGGAGTGGGGGGCTATGAGGCTGGCCAGATCATATATGTACCTAGCAATGCCGCTATGATCCACACCCTCACCATTCATGACCCTGACCCACAATATTTGACAGTCGGTACCATTTCAGAAAATGAATGCTCACAGTGATTTTTGACAGTGTCTACCCCACTAGAAGGCCACCTAATGGGGCAGCGGGGAAATGGCTTGACTACCAAGCCAGAGGTTCCTGGTTCGAATCCCTGCTGGTATGTTTCCTAGACTATGGGAAACACCTATATCAGGCAGCAGCAATATAGGAAGATGCTGAAAGGCATCATCTACACTGCACAGGAGGAGGCAATAGGAAACCCCTCCTGTATTCTTCCAAAGACAACCACAGGCCTCTGTGGTCACCAGGAGTCGACACTGACTCGACAGCACACTTTTACCTTTACGCCACTAGAAATGGAAAAGAGGTGATAGAATTGTTACACTTAAAGCTTCTTCTGCATTAATCTCTAACTGAGATTCCCTTGCTAACTGAGCACAGAAGCACCTTTTAAAAGTGGTGATGCTCTTTATTGAGCAGGGGGAGAGCAACTGGCCCGATCCATCCCCAGCACAGCATCCCTCCAGTGGCTGTTGCTGGTGTCTACTTTATGTTTCTTTTTTACATTGTGAGCCCTTTGGGGACAGGGAGCCCTTTTAAAAATTTATATCTATGTAAACCACTTTGGCAACTTTGGTTGAAAAGCAGTATATAAATATTCATTGTATTCTAACCCCAAATGATGGGGCAGAATTGCAGGTATTGTTGCACAGAGGAAAGGATTAGGGTTAGAGACAAAGCAACAAGGAACAAATTGTTGTACAATCCCCATGGTGTAAACTTTAAAGGACATGCTGAAGTCATCCACACAATAAAAAACTGTCGTCTGCCCAGCTTTGGGAGCTATGTGGGCTCCTAATTCTGAGTTGTGTGGAAGCCAGGTAGGAGGGGAACCTGGGCAGAAGTGATTGAAGCTCTTCTCGTGACCGTGAGAAGAGCTTCTTCAGGGTCTGTGGGGAGAGCGGGCTTAGCCCACTCTCCCCGCAGACGATCCAAAGGCAGCCCTGGGGGGCTGGATCGGCCGCCCACATGACTGCTGGCTCGGTCATGGAGCTGGTGGGGGCTGTAGGGATCGGGGCCTGCGCAGCCCCTAAGAGTCCCAGGATGCCCCACACAAGTGCGAGGGGCATCCTGGAGAGACCCCCGAGCCCAAGAGGCTGCAAGGGGTCCACTCATGGGTCGCCACACGCTGTGGCGACACACGAGCAAAAAAATGCGATTAACAGAGCACTCGCTCCATTCACCGCATTTAGGGGGAGGGGGAATTAGGTGGGCTAGCCGCCTTGGGAGCACCGGGAGCACCTGCGAGCCGGGTGGTTTCCATGATCCCTGGAAAGCAGGCTAAGCTCCCTTAGCCCACTTTCCAGGGACCGTGGGAATAGCCCCAGTGAGCCGGGTCTCATGATCAGTGAGACCCGGGTTGGGGCGGTGAGCGGGGAGGGAGCCCTGGGCAGCCGGATCGGCCGCCCACACGATTGCTGGCTCTGTGACGGAGCTGGCAGGGGCTGGGGGGAGCGGGGGCCAACTGGCCCCCGCAAGCTCCAGCATGCCCTGAGCAAGCGCGCAGGATATGCTGGCAAGACCCCCAGAGCTGGGAGGCAGCTTGCCTCCCCTCCGGGGGTCTCCTCATGAGTAGCCGTGGCATGGAGCAGCATTGCGGCTACACACGATCAGAAAGCCTGGGTTTGCAGAGCACTCGCTCCGCAAACCCGGGCTTTAGGGAGGGCTACCAAAGCGGGTGACCCGCTTGTAAGCCACCGGGCTCGCCTGCAAGCCTGGTGGTTTACACGATCAACAAAAATCGGGCTAGGAGAGTTTGTTGATCGTGAGAATAGCCCCATTGTGGGTAGCTTTTCCTCCTACCTTGCTTCCACAAAACCAAAAATTTGGAAAATACAGAGCTCCCAAACCCAGCTAGAACACAGTTTTTGATTGTGTGAATGACCTCTCTTGTCAATGTTTATTTCTGTTCCTCTGACAACACTGATACAATACAACGTATATTTACATACAGCTTTTCAACTAAAATTTCCAAAGGAGTTTACACAGATATAAATAAATTTAAAAATGGCTCCCTGTCCCCAAAGGGCTCACAATCTAAAAAAGAAACATAAGACAGCCACCAGCAACAGCCACTGGAGGGATGCTGTGCTGGAGGTGGATCGGGCCCGTTGCTCTCCCCCTGCTCAATAAAGAGAATCACCACTTTTAAAAGATGCCTCTTTGCTTAGTTAGCATATGGTAGATTTTGTGTTTTAAATTTTTTAAAAAGCTTTTAGAGCACCATCAGAAATTTAGCTGCTGCAGGACTATAAAAGCAGGATGACACGCTGAAAGCTGGAAGTCTTACAATGCTATCACCTGTTTTCCAGCTCTAGGCATTTACACCTTGTTGAAAATCACAATGAATGTTGGTGTGTGTCCCCCCCCCCCCCGCCCGCCCGCCCGCCACAAATGGCTCTGTACTAAGTGTATACAGTATTTGCTTTACTATAGTCTGATCTGTGAGGTCCTTTGCTATTGGGTGTCAGGTAACTGCCCATGGCTTTAATAAACAACAATAACCTTTGATGGCTTCTTAATCTTGCAATACTTCTGGTTGAACTGAGGTATGAAAGGAAGCCAGTGCACTGGCATTGTGTGCATAGACAGCTAAAATAATCCGTTGAGTCTTAACCTGGTTCAATCAAATGACTGAAAACAGAAGGCAGATCACAATCAACTGGTAGATCACTGGGTGATTCTTAGCAGATTAGCAAGGGCTGCTGACTCCCAGCGACTTACCGCCAGCAAGAACAAAGGACTTTCTTCTCCTCCTTCAAAATAAGGTTGCTGAAATGAAGCAAGCTTGGGGGGAAACCAGGAGTGGATTTTGAGGGAGTGTGTGAGAGAGGATTAGGAGTTTGGTTCTGGTACTGAAAATGAGCATATGCTCGGAGGCATAGAGGGAACACTGGTGCCCATGCACTGTTTTAAGTGCTGCACCACTGTCCGTCTCCACAACGTTGTCAGGGCTGCTTTTCATGTACTCAGCCCTGGCGGGACAGAGATGCCAGCCCTGGATTGTGCTGCATTTTGGCCACTGATTCAGGGACAGTTACCAGGAAATCCTTTATTTTTACATTTATATCCTGCTCTTCTTCCAAGGAGCCCAGAGTAGTGTACATGGTTATGATCATCCTCAGTAAAAATCTGTGAGGGGTTAGGTAGGGCTAGGGATGTGAAGGCCTAGGGAAACACCAGGTGGGGTTCCGTCCCCCCATGTTTTCCCTCCCCCCCAACTTTCCCCCAGGCCTTCTCACATCTCTAGGTAGATTAGGCTGTGAAGCAGGTGAGGCTGAGAGAGAAGTGGCTGGCCCCAGAGTCACCCCATGAGTTTCATGGCTGAATGGGGATTTGGACCCGGGTCTCCCTGGTCCTTGTCCAGCACTCTAACCACTACACCACAATGGACATTGAGACTGTCCCTGGAAAATGAGGACCATTGGAACACATGGCCTGTCCATTTTGCATAAATTACCTCTTGGTACGGCAGGATATTACCAATAAGGGAGCCAGTGTGGTATAGTGGTTAGAGTGCTGGACTAGGACCAGGGAGACCCGAGTTCAGATCCCCATTCAGCCATGAGACCAGCTGGTTGACTCTGGGCCAGTCACTTCTCTCTCAGTCTAACCTACTTCACAGGGTTGTTGTGAGGAGAAACTCAAGTATGTAGTACACCGCTCTAGCGGGATATAAAATGTAAAATTAAATTAAATTAAATTAAATTAAATTCAGAACATATAAGCTGATTCTTCTCCCAGAATATTTTAAACACAAACACACACACACACACACAGACAGCTCTATATAATCAGCTTCCCATTAAGCTGTTGCTAGCAGGAAAGGACAGTTCAGGGCAGAGCTGAATCTTTCTTTGCTTTCCCTCAGTCTCCTCACTGCAAATCTGCATCGGAGAAGTCCTAGCCTATGCAAGCCTCCCTCTGCCAGAGAGCTGCTTCCCGGCATTAACTCCGGCCTCCCGGACCACGCCCACCTAGCACAGCTTGCAATCCCAAATCTGCAAAGATGCGGCCATATTAGCGGCTCTGCTTCACCTGGCCTCATTGGCATGCACGAGCCACAAGAGCGGTTGCCCAAGAGGGTCTGTGGAGCTGAGAGATCTGCCCAGCGTGGCTAAGAGCACAATGGGGAATTCAAGAACCCCGTAGACTAGCAGCGCATGTACACATTGCCCAGTTCAAATGTCCAGAGATTCAGGGAAGGATGCACTGCCCAAGGCATAAAGCAGGCTTAAATCTGGAATTATTTTCAGTAAGATTCACACACACACGCCCAAACCAACCCCGCCCCATCACGTACCCGACTGGCTTGCCAAGGTATTCGATGTTTATCATCAACGGTAAAATAAGACCCAGAGTCTAGTAGGGACCCAAAATGGATGCTTTGATCCTGAATTGTCCTACCTGTCCTGAGCTACCTGCTATGGACTTCGGAGGCTGCCCGATTTAGGGGCCCAATGTGAACAAGGCGAGTCTGCGCAGGGCACTGCAGGGGCAAAGCCATAACCCCCGAGGAGACAAAACGTGTGGAGGCCTGCTTGCATCCGTGCGAAATTGAGCTGCCAAGGTGGCCAGTCCGCTTGGCAGCTTGTGCCGATTCCTCCCAGTCCCCCCGCCCTTCCTTTCTTCCTTTCACACACATACTCCCCCTTTTCCTAGGGAGACAAGCAGGCGATATAATTTCCTTGGCCCGGATTCAATTCCATCAGCATAGGAACTGTTGCGTTCCCTTAACACAACTCCCTGCTCCGCCGAAAAATTAATAAATAAAGGCGAGAACAATCTCTGCAAGGAGAGGGGAGGGGGAAATGAGTCAAAGCCCAAAATGGTTTGCCATCTTTCAACACACACACACACACACACACACAATGTAGCCACAAAAGAAGTGCCTATTTCATGGTCCACGGGTCTCCCCCACTACCCCTCCGTCCGTCTGCGTGTTGCCATTCCCTCCTCCCCACTGTACACGGCCACGTCCAGGCGGCCCCAGCCTTCCCTGGCATCTCTGCCAAGCATCCTTGGCAGACCTCCAGCCCATGCCAGCTTTATTCTCTCCCTCTCCCTCTGTCACGGCTTCCCTGCCAACCTTCATCCCAACTGTAGTGTTTCGATGCCACCCTCTCCTCCCCCCGCTCTCTCTGGCTGCTTCGCCTGCCTGGCAGAACCAGCCAACAAAAGTAGTAAGATTCGAACATTCACAGCAACTAGTTTATGTTTCGGGGGAAAGAGAGAAACAAAAGGACAGGACAAGGAGGGGAAAAGACTTACCCCATTTGGTCCGCGGCTCCCTTCAGGCCAGTACCCGCCCGGACCCCTTTCGGATGCCCGCCTTGTGCCCTCTGCCCACAGGAGGTTCTGGATGTCAGACGGGGGGATAAAGAAAGCAAAAGAAGACCAGACGAGGACGACGCTGGCAGGGACTTGGCGTGCTCCGTCTCCGAACGGTGCCAGGTTCTTTTCCCCTTCTGCCATCAGAAGAACGGGCAGCAAAACAGCCACTCTTTTTATATGGCATCAGCTTGCTGAGGTGCAAAGCATCATGGGACAGAGAGAAAGAAGGGAGGAGGGAGAAAGAGAAAGCAAGAACAAGACAGTGAAGACCGAAAGAGAAGGGAAAGGGAGACAATGGGCACGTTTGCCCTCACAATATGCCACTTTGAGGCTTCTTAAGGAAAGAAAAAGGCAGAGCTCAGAATTAGCAAAGAGAACGAGAAAGAGAAAGCTGGTAATAAGTTCTCCCAGGTGGAGGGTAAAGCTGGAATTGTGTGCTTGCTCGTTTGAAGTCTGACCAGCAATGCGATCCCTCACCCTATCTTTGAATAGGGCATTGATTCTTAAATTCATGTGGCCTGTGACAGTGGTTCTCCTATTGACTATTTGCTTTGGTTGCAGGTTTACCCTCCACCATCAACAGTCCTCCCGACTGGGGAGCTTCTCCTTTTCTCTATACTAAACTAACTACCACTCATTGAAGTCATTCACACAATCAAAAGCTGTGTTCAACCCGGGTGTGCGTGCTCCCAATTTTCAGTTGTGTGAAAGCAAGGTAGGAGGAAAACCTGGGTAGCCTTTTCTCCTACCTTGCTTCCAAACAACTAAAAATTGGGCAGCTCCTGAGTAGAACACAGCTTTTGATTGTGTGAGTGACCTCATTGACTTGTATGGAAAATGGAAAATAATCTGCAATTGTAGATGGCAGTGAGTGGTGACAACGTCCCTCTGTCCTAGTTCCTGGGATAACTGCAATGAGGTTCTGATCAGGGGTTCTCAGCCTTGGGTCCCCAGATGATCTTGGACTACAGCTCTTATCATCCTCAGCCACAAAGGCCATTGTGCTAGGGATGCAGACTCAGCGGAGAATCACATATAGGTCAACAACATCTGGGGACCCAAAATTGAGAATCCTTGATCTCAATGGGCAGTTACATCTGTGATGCCTCAGAACAGGACAGCCCTTCAACTTTGGCTCTCACTCACAGGAGAAGTCTACCTAAGCACAACATTCTGGATTTTTCAGAAGAGGGAAAAAATTCTTTCCAGTATAGCACAAGTTTAGATGAAGCATAGGAACATAGGAAGTTGCCTTATACTGAGTCTGACCCTTGGTCCATCTAGCTCAGTATTGTCTACCCAGACTGGCAGCGGCTTCTCCAAGGTTTCAGGCAGGAGTCTCTCTCAGCTCTTTCTTGGAGATGCTGCCAGGGAGGGAACTTGGAACCTTCTACATGCAAACATGCAGGTGCTCTTCCCAGAGTGGCCCCATACACTAAGGGGAATATCTTACAGTGCTCATATATGTAGTCTCCCATTCAAATGCCAACCAGGGTAGACACTGCTAAACAAAGGGGAGAATTCATGCTTGCTACCACAAGTCCAGTGTTTTGTAGGGTTCTATTGTATTGTGATAATTTGAGGTGATGTGGATTTTAGTAGGATGTTGTCATGTCGGGAGCCATGCCATTCATGGCCTGCTGGTGGCTTCGCCATTCTAACTAGATGTCTATGTGGCCTGACGAAGTGCCACAGTGCCACTGATGCAGACGTCACTGCTGAGCCTGTGATCCTGTAAGAGGGGATCCCAGTTGTTGTTGACTACAACTTCCAGCACCCCCAGATGCAATGGGCTTTGGCTGGGGATGCTGGAGCTGCAATCAGTATCATCTGGGATTCCCTGTTACAGGGAACATTGCCTTGAGAGGAGGGGAAGGCAAAAGAGAGAAGGAGAGTAGGATATGGCGCAGGAAAATTAAAATTGGGAGAGGAGAGCTGGTCTTGTGGTAGCAAGCATGACTTGTCCCCATAGCTAAGCAGGGTCTGCCCTGGTTGCATCTGAATGGGAGACTTGATGTGTGAGCACTGCAAGATATTCCCCTCAGGGGATGAAGCTGCTCTGGGAAGAGCAGAACGTTCCAAGTTCCCTCCCTGGCTTCTCCAAGATAGAGCTGAGAGAGATTCCTGCCTGCAACCTCGGAGAAGCCGTTGCCATTCTGTGAAGACAATACTGAGCTAGATAGACCAATGGTCTGACTCAGTATATGGCAGCTTCCTATGTTCCTATGTAAAAGCGTTGGGAGGGGCAGCCCAGATGCTGAGTGGTGGGAGGGAGGAGGTTTTGAAGGAAGGAGCAGCTCTAAGGCCTTCCTTCCCTGCAGGCACTTCACAGAAAAGGGGCAAAAGCTGCCCCACACTGTCGAGCTTGGGATTCTCCCTGCCCCCTTTACTAGCTATGGGATATGACCAGGCCAAATCTATGATCCAGGGTTTTGAAATTGTTTTAAAGGGTTTTTTAATGTATTGGGTTTTTATAAGGTTTTGAATTGTTTTGTTTTTTATTGTATTGTTTGATTGTATTTTAAAATTATTATTCCCGATTATCTGATTGTATTTTAAAATTATTATTCCCGATTATCTGATTGTATTTTAAAATTATTATTCCCGATTATTTGATTGATCTCAACTGTTTTATGATATTTGTGAACCGCCCTGAGCTATTCTGTAAGGGCGGTCTAGAAATCGAATGAATGAATGAATAAATAAATAAATAAATGGAGACCGCATGAGCACCTACAACACAGTCCCACATCTGAAACAGGGCTTCCTATGCCAACCCACTATAACAAGGAAACCAATATTTCTCCAAAGCAGGCCTGATCAACTTTAGTTCCTACCCCCCGCTGTTTTTGGACGACTCCCATACACCCCAGCCACAGTGGCCAATAGCCAGGGATTATGGGAGTTGTAGGCCAACATCTGCAAGTAAATGACCTTAAAACAGTGGTACATATGCTGGTAACCTCCAGGCTTGACTACTGTAATGCACTCTACATGGGACCGCCTTTGTATGTAGTCCGGAAACTACAATTGGTACAGAATGAGGCAGCCAGACTGGTCTCTGGGACAATACGAAGAGACCACATAACACCAGTTTTGAAGGAACTGCACTGGCTGCCGATATGTTTTCAAGTGAAATACAAAGTGCTGGTTATTACCTATAAAGCCCTTAATGGCTTGGGTCCGGGGTATTTAAGAGAGCGCCTCCTTTGTCATGAACTCTGCCACCTGTTGCAATCTTCTGGAGCGGTCCAGTTACAGTTGCCACCAGTTCATTTGGTGGCCACCAAGGACCGGGCTTTCTCTGTGGCTGCCCCGGGGCTTTGGAATATGCTCCCTGCTGAAATAAGAGCATCTCATTCTCTGTTTGTTTCCAAGAAGACCCTCAAGACTTACCTGTTCTCACAGGCTTTTAATTAGAATTAATTTTAATAATTTGTTTTAAGAATTGTTTTATCTTACTGTTTTTATTTCTGTTTTTATGCTACTGTTTTAATTGTGTTGTATTTTAATCTGTGCTGATTTTTAAATGTGGTTTTAAATTTTGTACACTGCCTAGAGATGTACATATCAGGTGGTATAAAAATATGTTTAAATAAACAAACCAAATAAAATAAAACAAAAACAAAACCACAACACATCACATGTTCAGGAGGGCCAGAGCTGAGCAGGCCTGCTCTAGAGTGAAATTTCTCCAAGGAGGAACTGTAATTCAAAGAGTATTTTGGGCTCCCCCAAGGAGAATTTTCTTAAATAGTTCTACAGTACATATCCTTCAAGACCAATGTCCCCTGTAACAGGGATTCCCAGATGCGGTTAACTGCAACTTCCATCATCCTCAACTACATTGGCCTTTGGCTAGGGATTGTGGGAGTTGTTGTCAACAACATGTGGGAATCCCCGTTACAGGGAACGCTGAGACAGACCAATGGTCCATCTATCCCAAAATTATCTACACTGACTGGCAGCAGCTCTCCAGCTGTGTTCCCTCCGACAGGGATTCCCAGATGTTGTTCACTACAGCTCCCAGCATTCTCAGCTGCAATGGCCTTTGGCTGAGGATGCTGGGTGTTGTGGTCAACAACATCTAGCACTGATCCTGATCCTATCACAGCATGTACAAGCACACCATTTAGGGTTCAGCCAAACATTCACAGGGTGAACTTTTCCTCAAATTTGTGGGGAGGCTGGGGTGAGTGTGAAACTGGCTTTCCATTTCCATTAGCTCCCAATTTTAGGCACAAACCCTGTTGCAATTCTCCCAGCAGCTACCAACTGACAGCCACAATTCTTCCTCAGAACCCCCTACGAACAATGCTATGTTATCCCATTAACCAACACTCCATTGCCAAAATGCCCACCACCTTCACCACCTGTCAATGGGGAAGAAAAATGGGGAAGCACATTTCGACTCTACATCCCCGCAACCATGTGGCCAGGAGGCCCTTGCGCATTTCCTCAATGCCACATGACAGGAGTGGGCAGAATGTTCTAGAACAGGAGAAACAACATCCACGCAGACCTCCATCTCATTCATTCCAGAGGGGACAAGTTGTACAAGCTCATCGCCTGGATGAGAACCAAAACATTTGTGTAATCAGATGCTGGAACAAATGGAATTACACCAGGATACACTGACACGTGACTACACCAGAAAAACTGTGTGGATTCATATGGGGAGGAGGCTTTTGATAGCTAAACTGCAGAGCGTGTGGCTGTGCACACTATTGGATGACCCTAAATTCTTGGTTCTGTGAATTCACACCAGGTTTTCAGGAATTCCGCAATATTCCCCTTGTATATGTGTATGCTTGTGTGTGTGTGTGTGTGTGTGTGTGTGTGTGTGTGCATGTGCACACACACACAGTAGGCTTGCTCACACAACCACTTGGGGGTAGGTAGAAGGGCAGGATGGCACCTACCTCATGACTTCCCGATGTCCAGAACCTCTGTTTGGGTTTGCAAACTCAGCATCCAGACAATCAAGTCAGTGGCCAGTAGAGCAGAAATCCGGAACTGGGTCTGCTGAGTATTGAAAGATGTATCTTGTCATGGATCATGCCACCAGTAGACTAGCAACTCTCAGTACATCGGCAGCTGCCCTCTGAATGGCCACCAAGGGGCAGGAGGTGGGGCCAGCCCTGCTGAATCTGTTTCAAGCTACAGGAGCCTAAAGTGTGCTGTGCAGAGTGGTACATTCACGGATGACAGCCGCTGTAGCTGCAGGGCTCTATAGTTTTAATGGCTGCTGGGTCCTGGAAACAGCTTAAAATGCTGTATGCACCCAGATGACCAAAGGATTGTGGCAAGAGGACACTGTTGTCCCCCTACCTCAATTTAGAGCAGGGTAGAGGACCTGAGTTATGAAGATTTGGGAAGGCTGGGTTGGTGGGATTCCTGTGGCTCCACAAGACTTTTGAGGATACCATGGACAGCCAAGAAAACGGATCATAGAACAAATCAATCCAGAATTTTCACTCGAGGCACAAATGACCAGGCTCAAACTATCATACTTTGGACACATTATGCGAAAACCCAGCTCCCTTGAGAAGTCCATCACGTTGGGGAAAGTTGAAGGAAAGAGAAGAAGAGGATGACCAGCAGCAAGGTGGTTGGACTCCTAATGACAGCAATGAATGCACCACTGAGAGACCTTAAAGGCCAAGTTGAAGACAGATCATCCTGGAGAGAATCTATCTATGTGGTCACTAAGAGTCGACACCGACTTGACAGCACTTAATCAATCAATCATCTTGAAACTGCTGGTCACAAGAACAGTCCCACTGTCTGCCTTATACTGTATATTATTTTAGGAACATAGGAAGCAGCCTTATGCTGAGTCAGACCCTTGGCCCATCTAGCTCAGTACAGTCTACACTGACTGGCAGAGGCTCTCTGGGGTTTCAGGCAGGAGTCTTTCCCAGCCCTACCAGGAGATGCTGCCAGGAACTGAACCTGGAACCTTCTGCATGCAAAGCAGATGCTCTACCACTGAGCTATGGCCTAATTTTCTCATTTAATGCAGTGCTGAGGAAAGTGTGCCCTGTTACTGGGTTTTTGGTCCAGCTTCAAATTACGGTGGTTAATTCATTCTTGGTGTGTTATCACAATCATTAACTGAGTAGGTCAAGGGTCCTATCCAGTTTCAGGAACTGTGCATTCTTCCAATTTCTGGCCGTGTGCTTGTCAGGATGCTTGGTCGTTTGCTGAGCCCTAGCAGTGTAGGATGCGTGCACCCTACCCAGATTCTGCCCCCAGCTTCTGAAGGAGGAAAAACCATCCTACCCAGCTGGGGCTTAGCAGAGCCCCACCACCTACCTTGCTTTTTACAAGCACACAACCGAAGATGGGGAAAACACACAATTCCCGAAACTGGGTAGGACACTTTTCCTACCCAGTTAATGATCGTGAAAACAAGGCCTCTGTCTCACACAGCAGCTTCACAATCAGCTAGAGCCTTTGGAACATGTGCATGCCCTACTTCTGGTCTAGATAACAAGGCTATTCTCATGACCTCCCCAAAGCAGGCTAAGGGAGCCCAGCCTGCTTTGGGGAGGTCATGTGCTTCAACAGGAGCCATGTGGCTCATGGCAGCAAACCTCCCAAAGTACCCCTCTCCTTAAACGAGGTTAGCGGAATGAGCGCTCCGCTAACCCCAAGATCGTGAGATGCTGCAGTGCGGCTCTGCACCACAGTGACTCACAAGTAAACCCGCAACTGGGAGGCTGCAACAAGCCTCCTGGCATTGGGGGTCCCCTTCGGGGGACCCTCCAGTGCTGGTAAGGCACGTACAGGTTGGAGTTTACTCAGAGCTGTGCCCCGATTCATTCTTCCCTCCGTCCCCTCACATAATTGCGTCATACGAAGCCACCAATCTCAGCATATTCCACCCTACTTGTGATACAGATCCCGACATCCTTAACTAAGATTTGAAATGAGGGACAGAAGTCGAATTCTGTACTGCAAGTAGGATAGAGTGTGTTAAGACTGATGGGTTAGCATGACATGCCTAATCTTGGCATATCCTCCCTGAGACCGGACGTAAGGCACACTTGCATTCAAAGGGACCCAGTCACTCCTCTGAACCTCTGGTTTGGTGTGACATGTGGAGCCAGCCACAGGCTTGTTCTGGGGAACAAGTCCACAGAAGCTTTCGTGAATCCCATTGAAGTGTTCTTGGTAAACTGCTCCTGCCGCCAAGTAACAATGGACGAATTTCCCTCAGTTCAACTTAGAATCAACTCGATATTTTTGAGCCTTCTCAGAGAACTTCTCAGAAAATAAATCTCATCTTTTCCTCAAGAGAGTGAATAGGGAGAATTTCTACTCTTGCTCTCTCAACATTAGAACCAGAGGTCATCCAATGAAACCGATTGGCATAAAATTTAGGACAGACAAAAGGAAGTACTTGTTTACATAATGCATAATTAATCTATGGAATTTTCTGCCACAGGATATGCTGATGGCCACCAGCTTGTATGGCTTTTATAAGGCCTTAGAAAATCTATGGAGGACAGGTCTCTCAGAGGCAGAAAAGGTGAAGGCATGCCTTCATGTCCTGACTGGGTAGCTTCCCAAAAGAATCTGGTGGGCCACTGTGGGAAACAGGGTACTGGACTAGATAAGCCTTGGACCTGATTCACACAAGGCTCTTCTTATGTTCTTATGACCATTTCCATGCCCAGAATCATGTTCTGAGCCATGTGGGATGCCATCCCCCCAATGATGGGTACTCTTTCTCTCCCACTAAACTTAGCAGAAGGTCATATGATGCATAATGCATGGATGAAAGAATGCATGTAATGCCTCCCTAAGTCACAGCTCAGTGGTAGAGCATCTGCTTTGAGTGCAGTAGGTCCCAGGTTCAATCCCTGCCATCCCCAGGTAGAGCTGGGAAAGACTCCTGCCTGAAACCTTTAACGAGCTGCTGCTAGTCAGTGTAGATAATTCTGAGCCAGATGGCCCCATGGTCTGACTCAGTACAAGGCAGCTTCCTGTGTTCTTAAGTCTTTGAATGTCCCCTCCATTGCTTGGCGCCACTGTGCAATGGCTGCAATTGCACTTGCCATGTTTCAGGAATCACCACGGTCCAAAGACACTTGGGGAGAGAGGAGAAGGCGAGGAGGAGGAGGAGGGGTCGGAAGGCCTCTGGGCATCCCTCCCAGTCTTTTATTCCTCTGCTGTTGCCTGGCAACCCCATCCGTTGCCATGGAGAGAGCAGCATCCCCCATCCCCAATCAGCAAGCGGGGAGCCAGGGCATCATTCCACAGCACAGGCCCTTGGCACATGTTCAGAATGTAAACAGGGATGACACTCTCTGGGGAAGAACAGCTGGAAAATCAGCAAGCATGCAACCCTTCCCCCAGCCCGCCACACATACAACCATCCACCCGCTTTTTCCACGGAGAAAACGGGAAGAGAACGCAAGTTGTGGAGTGACTGGATATAGATCGTGCCCATAGGAGCTGATCGGATATTCAGAACGCTCAACTCAAGGTCAAGCCAGCCGCTACCCTTCAGTCCAAGAAAGAGTAGCCCAGAACACCTGTCTCAGCAAGATCAGAGCATTTGACCTCCAGAACCGAATGCTATGTAGTGGCCGTGACCATTTTGCTTTGGATCTCGGAGCCAGCCCCCAAATCCGGGAACCAAACAATGAGCTCTTGACAAAATTATTGGACTGAATTAATGAAGGTGGTTGAGGGCAGTGCTCTCTAAAACCGGGGTTCCAAGATGTTGTTGACTATAACTCCCATAATTCCCACCAAAGGCCATTGCAGCTGAGGATGATAGGGGTTGTAGTAAACAACCTCTGGGAATCCCTGTCACAGGGAACACTTGTGGTATGGGGTAAATGGGCTCTTCTCCCCGTCCCCCGCTTTATAAGTAGCTTACTACTACGAATATTTGTATACCGCTTTTCAACAAACGTTCTCAAAGTGATTTGCAGAGAGAAAGAAATAAACAAACAAAGATGGTCCCCTATCCCAAAAGAACTCACAGTCTCAAAGAAATATAATATAAGACAACAGCCGCTGAAGGGATGTTGTGCTGGGGATGGATCGGGCCAGCTGCTCTCCTCCTGCTATACATAAGAGAACCGTCGTAACAGGGCTCCCATTAGAACAGACACACTTAAAACAGAAACAGGGCTGCCTGGGACATATAAAGATTTTATTAAATAACACTACTTCTAAATAAAACCCCTGCTAAAAGTGCAAGGAGGCACCTTTTAAAGGTGGTGATTCTCTTTATATAGCAGAGGGAGAGCAACTGGCCTTTTCCATCCCCAGCACAACATCCCTCCAGTGGCTGTTGTTGCTGTCTATCTTATGTTTCTTTTTAAGATGGTGAGTCCTTTGGGGGAGAGTGGGCCATTTTATTTATTTTATATCTATGTAAACTGCTTTGGGGACTTTT
Organism: Hemicordylus capensis; assembly: GCF_027244095.1. Classification (NCBI taxonomy): domain Eukaryota; kingdom Metazoa; phylum Chordata; class Lepidosauria; order Squamata; family Cordylidae; genus Hemicordylus; species Hemicordylus capensis. The sequence continues at coordinate 13,928,031 of NC_069663.1, forward strand.
GTTGAAAAGCAGTATATAAATATTTGTCATATTTGTATAGACACCATGGTTAAATTTCAAGGTGCCCTTGTTCCCTGGCTCCAATTGGCACTGGAAGGGAAGCTCACATTGACACTAATCAAAGGCTGCCCAACTTTGGCCCTCCACCAACTGCTGGACTACAACTCCCATCATCCCTGACTATTGGCCAGTGTGGCTTGGGAGGATGGGAATTGTAGTCCAACAACCGCTGGAGGGCCTCTGTTGTGCAGCACTGCAAATTGAAGCTTTCCTCCTGGGGCAAATAGTGGCCATGGGGCAGGGGAGGGATTTGGATAGGGATCCATGGGGCAGGGCAGGGGGAGCTAAAGGTTAAAATGCCCTCGGCTCATGCCATGATCCTGCTTGCTCCCCACCCACATAGCTATCTGTATTTTAAAAAGGAATCCAACATGCAAAGTCAAAGTTCACATTTAATGTAACATGTTGTTTGGGTGCCCAGAGAGCCGACAAAAAATAAGTTGATTTGGGGGAAAGTGAGAGAGTCAAACTCCCATTAACTGTGCCATACCCACCCAATATCTCTTATTTGCCAGATTCACTGAGAGGTTCATGTCGCCTAACGTCAGTGTAACTGTATGTAAACAAAGCTCCTGTTTATGCAAATATCTGATTATCCAAATTGCTTAGACATCCCCTGGTAATTCAAAGCCATTTTGCTCATTATGGGTTTTGTTCACCGGAGTGCTCCCATAAAGAAAATTGGAAGTATTTGTATCTATGTGCAATTCACTTTTCCTGCACTGCGAGAACCGGTCTTGCGGTAGCAAGCGGGAATTGTTCCCTTTGCTAAGCAGGACCTGTCCTGGTTGCGTTTGAATGGGAGACGACATGTGAGCATTGTAAGATACCCCCTTAGGAGATGCGGCTGCTCTGGGAAGGTCACCGGCATGCTTGTATACAGAAGGTTCCAAGTTCCCTCCCTGGCAGCATCTCCAAGATAGGCCCGAGAGAGATTTCTACCTGCAATCTTGGAGAAACCACTGCCAGTCTGGGTAGACAATACTGAGCTAGATGGACCAATGATCTGACTCAGTATACGGCAGCTTCCTATATTCCTATTCCCCTGTTCCATGGGAGTGATCTGTGTGAATACTTGCCTACGCTAATATGTAGTCACTTTAGTCATATTTTGCCATATATATATAACACAGTAGACATATGTTAGGAAGCCCTGGCCAACTGCGATTCCTCACCTCTTCATCACTGGAAGTATGAATCAATCCTAAATGATATGGTACAGTATTAAGACTGGGGAAATGAATCAAAACAGGAGGCTTATCTTTGGAGAAGGAAATAAATTTTGGCTGGGAAAGGACGGGAGTTGTAGTTCAACAACAGCTGGAGTGCCAAGGTTGTCTACTCCTGCTTTAGATGAAGAGGACTAGCCACTTAAGAGCAGAGGTGCACCTAAGTAATTTGGTGCCTGGTCCTAAAGGCTTTGGGAGGCCCCACTCCCCTGCAAATTAAGCATCATCATACTCGGCCGGGTGACCACATCACCCGGAACAGACTAAAGAGGATTTGGGGGCCCCCAGGGGATGTGGAGGCCCTGGACTTCAGCCCCGAAGTCCAGGGGTAAAAGCACCTCTACTTAAGAGCATTTGGCTGCACAGAAACCTGTCTCAGTGCAGCGGGTTTGGAAATAATGACTTGAAGGTTTCCTATAATCCTACAGGTTTACGATTCCAGAGCTTAAAGCCTGACTCAAATATCTCTGCATTCAAAGTTTCCTATCGCCAGGGATTTTTAAACATCACAAGGCTGGAGTTGGTTCTTGGTCCACAGTTCTTTAATCAACGTCATAGTGTATAAGTATCCTGAACAAAGCACTGGCCTGGTTCACACAATTGTTCAAATCCGGGTTTAATGTGGGTTACTGACATTAGCATGATTGTGGGAACCCTGTCAAGGTGATTTATAGGCTGAGATAAATCTGAAATTCCTGCCTTCACGTGGGTTCGCACAATCACGCTAATGCTGGTAATCCACATTTGACTCAGCTTTGAATGACTGTGTGAACCAAGCCTGTGCATTTTGCACACTTCTGCACTCCCAGTTAAAATTTGAACCATGCCATATATTCAGCTTCTCGCACACTTGTAATTCTTGGGGACCAAGAATCAGCTCCTCAGCCTTTAACGTGTAATTCAGTTTGTGGCCCAACTCATGATATATTTGTTACCCGACCTGCCAGAAGGAAGATGAGTTGTGAGACGTGTGTGTGTGTGTGTGTGTGTGTGTGTGTGTGTGTGTGTGTGTTCGCATAGGTCCATCTGTATGTACCCCACCCCTAATAACTTTTGTATTTACAATCTGGTACAAACCAAATTTGCAGCATATGGGAGGGGGTCCTGCAGGACCCCCAGGCAGGTATTTCAGCACATGGGAGGAGGGCCTAGGTGAAGGTCACCATGTTAGCCCGCATGCCTGGAACACAGGCCACCAGTGGGTGAAGGCAGGAACTACACTGCGTTGCTTGGCAACGGAAAGCCAGCTGGCTGGCAGGGATGGCTCAGCAACACCAAGGGTGAGTGGAGGCCATCGATGGGTGGGTGGGGCATGGTTGGGGGGCTGGTAGTTTCCCCCGCCCTGAAAGTTTCAGTGTTGCCTGCAGTGCTGCAAAAAGCAGGGGCATTTCTCTCCTTTTGAACATGGGGACTCTTGAAAGATTGTTGCACTGTTGCTTATATGGCTCTCAATTCTTGATCACGGCACTCATATATTGTGCAAATATATATGATATTACTGTCCATACCGCCTGTGGAGGAGAGCTGGTCATGTGGTAGCAAGCATGAATTGTCCCCTTTGCTAAGCAGGGTCTGCCTTGGTTTGCTCTTGAGTGGGAGACTACATGTGAGCACTGTGAGATAGGGGATGGGGAAGAGCATCATCTGCTTGCTTGCACGCAGAAAGTCCCCTGCCTGGCAGCATCTCCAAGATAGGGCTGAGACTCCTACCTGTAACCTTGGAGAAGCCACTGCCAGCCTGTGCAGACAATACTGAGCTAGAGGGACCAATGGTCTGACTCAGTATATGGCAGCTTCCTATGTCCATATGCTATAAATAGGATGTGAGCATTTAGTCTAGAGTGCCTTGAAATGCAAGACAAAATGCAAATAGATTGCTTAATGAGCACAATCCCTTTTCAAACAACCCTGCAGTGCTTTCACTCTCCTCTGACCAAAAGAGAGAGGGGAGCCGGAGGGAAAGCTCAGTCGGCAAGCAAGGGGCCAGTCTGAGTGGGGCAGGGGAATACACTACATTCCACCCACCTTATCTCTTCTTTCAGATCCTTTGCAAAATATACAGCATATATTAGTAAATAAATGTAATTAAAATGCCAATGCCTGTGCAGGGAGTAGTTCATGCAAACCCTAGAAGAAAGTGAAGATATAGGATTTTTTTTCTTTAAAAAAAATAAATCATATCATACATATACATATACAATCCCTCTCCATAAAGAAGCAGAAGTCAGAGAGTAGAGTCTCAGCCTTGGCTCCTACCCACCCCCACCCCAATTTGCAAGTTGCAGAACTCCCCCCACCCCCCCTTCACTGGGAAACATTCACCAGAGCAAACCTCCTCCTGCAATCTGAAATGGCAGAACCCAGGGACAATTTTACCAACTCAACTGTTGCGCGGGTGAACGAGGCCTTTGGACACTGTACAATTAAAGAAGTCGTGGGATGAACACAGCCACTCTGGCTTGGATTTCAGACTTTGTTCCTCTGCAGCTGATTAGCCCAGGGAGCTTTGCTGAGCAAGCTGTCTATAGACGCTGCTTTCCAAAAGCCAGCTCTGCAGACTCCTCCAAAGAGAAAGGACGAGTTTGGAAAAGCAGAGAAGGAAAACACCCCAGCCCCCAGCTCCACTGCACTGCCTCACTTATAGACTTGGGGTGCTTTTACACCAGAGACCTTTAGCGGTGCTTTATCCTCATTGCAATGCTCCTTAATGAGCAAAGGTCTGGGCTCCTCCTCCTCCTCTCCCCATCCAATCCAGGAGGACACCAGATCTCTTATCCTCCTCTTTCCCACCCCCTTTTCCTTTCCTGATTGGGGGGGGGGGAGAGCAAAAGAGACCACTAAACACAGGAAGCTGCCTTATACAGAGTCAGAGCATTAGTCCAGAACTTGGAACTTGCTGCATGCAGGTGCTTTCCCACTGAGCTATGGCCCCTTCCCCTAAGGGGGATATCTTACAGTGCTCACATGTAGCCTCCAATACAAATGAAAACCAGGGTGGACTCTGCGTATCAAAGGGGACAATTCATGCTTGCTACCACAAGCCACCTAATGGCGCAGCTGGGAAATGACTTAACTAGCAAGCCAGAGGTTGCTAGGTTCGAATCCCCACTGGTATGTTCCCCAGACTATGGGAAACATCTATATCGGGCAACAGCAATATCGGAAGATCCTGAAAGGCATCATCTCATACTGTGTGGGAGATGGCAATGGGAAACCCCTCCTGTATTCTACCAGAGACAGCCACACTGTAGGCATTTAAAAGATCCAGGGTCTGGGCCCCCAGCCCCGCTTTTGATAATGAAACTCAATTATATTCCTCCGAGAAAGTGTCTAATATAATACAGCAGCTGTGAAGGTGGAAGCAGCAGAGAGCGAGGTGAGGCTAGGAACTCTCTCCCTTGCTCTGTGCAGGCGCCTTCATTGCTGCACGTCCATTCTGGAAGAGTCACGGAGGAGCGGGGTGGCTGATGAGATTTGGGGGGCCCCTCTGTCTTGTAACAGACAACTTTAATTCTTTCCTTTTTCACTTGTTTCCTTTCCCCTGGCTTCTCCTGACACTGGCAGAACTTTAATTAGTTCCTGAAGTTTTCTCATTCTCTCCCCACTCCCAATTCCTTGCAATTTTCTCTTTTTAAGTTTTCGATTTTTAATCCACACTATTACAAAAGGAGAACTAAGCACGAAATGATCTAGAACCGAAAAGACTGTGCCACCATTCTGTTGTTTGGAAAAGAAAAAGGTTTTCGGAGGCCTGAAGAGAGACTGGTGAAGCATGGGCGAAACACAGAACCACAATTGGAATAAAGCATCATGTGGATGCCAGGTAAAAATGGAGAGAAGAAGCGGGAGCGGCGATTCCAGAGTAAACCCCTTGTCTGCAAGCACGCTTGAAGCAACAGTCCTGAAAGTTACCCTTTGGGATTCCAAAAAAGTTTGCAGAGGTTTGCAAACTTCAGCTTGCTCATGTGCTGAATAAGGAACTGGGAATCAGAAGCCAACTTCTGCTGCGTGGAGTTATATAGATGGGTCTGGGTTTGTTTCTTAAATCCTCCCGCTGCACATAAGGAACTGACCACACTCCATATTTCTAGCACAGCTGAAACTGACCAGACATCTAGCCAAGAGCAAATTAAAAGCGAGACGCTTGTTAACTGGGGCAGATCCGCAGATCTGGAAGCGAGAGCACTGCACCCACGAGCGCAGAAAGAAGAGAGCGCGCAGCAGACACCCCCAAATCCTCCTCTTAAACAGCCCCCCTCCCCACGAGTCACATGCGTCACGCAAATGCGGGACTTGCGCGGCCAGTACCTGACACTACGATTGTCTCAGATCTGCCCGGCAGAGCCTCCTCCCGGCTGGGCAGCTGCGTTTTGCCAGGCATCGCTGCGGAGGAGGAGATCCACCAAGAAGCAAGCTACCCACGTGCAAATCAACCAGCCAGCGCCTAGGGACCCCCCACAAGCCTTCCTCTCTCTTCCCACGTTTGCTATTGCAGGCTGGCTGAGTCCAGCAAGGTGGGCGGGGACAAGGGGGAGAGGGAGGGACATCTGACGTAGGCTCTTAGAGGTGGGGGCTGAAGCTTCAGCAGCGCATGCGCCGAACTGAGAAAAGGACTGAATAGCGGGCTTTGCTGATTCAGTCAATGCCTGGATCGTGCCGGGCTGCGCCTTAGTCTTCCTGCAGAAGTGGGACAACTCCCAGCAACCCTCACTGTTGGCCCCTGTGGCTGGGGATGATGGGAGTTGTAGTCCAAAAAGAGCTGGAGGGCCACAGTTGTGTGAAGCCCTGAAAATTCCGATCAGACCACTCAACAGCCATTTAGTGCCACTTAAATCGATCTACCCTCGCTTTCAGTTCCAGCTGATTGTTTTCGTTGCTTTATTGTACGCCACTGTGTGCGTGTTTCTAACAGAAAGGGCAGCCAGTTTCTAAAAGCAAAATAAATAATGTTAACTACTGAGTATGCATTCCCACTATTATATGCTAATTAAGTTCGTAATATTGTTATAGTTGGTTATCAAAGTAATGATCATTAATAGAGTGGCCGCCTTTCCACAGGAATGCCCCTGAGGCTGCATACCTTCTGTCCTGATACAGATTGCAGTCTAATGTATTGTGACTCTAGAGTAAGACCTATGCAACTCTATGAGACGTAAATGTGCATATGGATCGATCAGGCTGCAGAGGTGTGTTTGCAGTAAAGCTCCAGCTCTTCTGTTCAGGATTGATCCCTACAGTGGAAAATGAAAATGTCATTAGGAATTCATAGGCTGCGGAAAGATACAGCCCTCTCATCAACAGGTTTGGGACCTTAGCCAGCAAAAGGTGTGGATGAGGGAGGCTAAGAGTATTTTGTCCAAAAATCGAAAGTCACATGATGCCTTATTAGGTCCAAAAATAGGGGGGAGGGTGCAGTGTTTAGGCAATCAGATTGATTTAAAATATTTTGAATTATTAAAGCAGTGCCCCCCAAATAATTGGGCAGCAGGAATTCTTTTTTATTTCCCATGGCTCAAGGAGATGCTCATCACACCTACGGCCCCTGCTTCATCGCAAATGCCTCCGGATCCCTTCTTCCCATGTTGGCTGTGTATAGGCAGCTCTTGCATATCTTTCAGTACAAACTGTGAATGGAATCCTTTTCTTTTAATTTTCACCTATTTACATGTATGTCCTGCTCTTCCTCCTGAGAATGCATGCATTGACACAGCATGTTGTATACTGCTTTTAAAAATATCCAAAGCCGTTGAAAGCATATGTGAGATAAAGCCCAGTAATAGAGTGCAAGAGAAGAAGCCAGCTGCAACAAAATACAACCTAACCCCTCAGAAACAGGGATCTCAAGGCAAGAAAAGTAGAATAAGAAAGTCACCCAAACAATTAAAGAACTGGCAGCTGAACCTCTCTGGGAGGGCATTTCATAACTGGGATCCCATCTTTGAAGAGGCCATGTCTCCCTCATTGACCCTTTCATCACCTCAGGACACCCAGGGGAGGATCAATGAAGCAGATCTTCTATTCCAGGAAGGTTCATATGGAGTAAAGTGGTCCTTGAGTACTCAGGCGCCAAGCTTCTTAGGACTTTCAAGATCCACAATAGACCCATTCACACATTGTGTTCAACACTCATACAATTAGTGTACAGCGTATACAGGTACAGCCATTCGCAAGTTATGCTGGACGTAGGTACAGAAGTACAACTCCTATCTGTACCCTGCATTTGAAGGGCCTGTATCCAGGTTCACTTTTAAAATTAACATGGGTACAGTCATTCGTACCAACACATGTACAAGTGTACAGACATCTGTACACTCATACAGCATAATGTCTGAATCAGGCTACTGACACCCAGAATTGGTCCCAGAAACATATTGCAGCTCCTTCAGCACTGGTGTATTGTGATCACACATCTGAGTTAGGGCTGCCAGGTTCTGAGTCAGCTGAAGTTTCCAATTAGTTTTCAGTGTCCGCTCCACATATAACACAGCAAGTTCACTCTGTAGGAATAAAATATAGGTGAATTTTTGTGCTTATGCTGTCCCTGCTTTTCTCCTACCCTTCTCTTGTCATCATCATCATCATCATCATCATCATCATCATCATCATCATTTATTTACACAGTCAGACAGGTGTTATTGGCTGGCTTGTTTTATCCAGACATCAAGTCCTTCCCAAGGACCTGGGATGGCTGAATTTTATCATCAATGTTGTTGCTGTTATTACAGATATCGTCGCAGAATATAGGCTGTTCCCAGTAAAGTTGCTTTTTGTAATTGGCTGATGGTGATTTCTGTGGCCCCTGTGGTGTTGAGGTGCTCTTCAAGTTGTTTTGGAACTGCACCCAGGGCGCCAATTACCACTGGGATTCTTTTGGTCTTTTTCTGCCACAGCCTTTCAATTTCAATTTGTAGATCTTTGTATTTGGTGATTTTTTCTATTTCTTTTTCTCCTATTCTGCTATCGCCTGGTATTGTTATGTCGATTATGCTATGTTGTTGTTGTTGTTGTTGTTGTTATATTAATTAACACACCTTTTAAAAGTGGTGATTCACTTTATTTAGCAGGGGAAGAGCAACTGGCCCTATCCATCCCCAGCACAGCATCCCTCCAGTGGCTGCTGCTGGTGTCTTCCTTAAGTTTCTTTTTAGATTGTGATCCCTTTGGGGATAGGGAGCCATGTGTTATATATATCTATGTAAACTGTTTTGGGAATGTTTGTTGAAAAATGGTATATAAATTTTCATCGTATTTGTATTATTATTGTTGTTGTTTGTTGTTACTACTACTACTATTTATTTACTGTTTTTCAATGAAAAAAAGTTCTCAAGGCAGTTTACATAGAAAAAGAATAAGATGATGATTCTCAGGAGGAAGAGGAAGAGGAGGGGGAGGAGATATGCGTTATAAAGCTTCTTCCTTTTGCTTTCCTGACAGTGCCTCCTTTCCAATCTCCCCCCCCCACTCACCAGGGTTCAATTGTCACCTGAGTGAGTGAATGAACACACACATCCTATAATTTCCTACTTGATGTCAAAAGGCATTTAATAAGCATTCTTTGTGAGTACGTAATAACACTCTTGCCAGCCAAAAGAGAGGAACACCCTTCTCATAGCTCCCTCGCTTTCTTCTCCTTCACTTCCATTTGTTATTTTAATTGTGCACATAACTCGTTATTTTTATTTAATTCTTCTCTTGAAAGGAAGAGTGAAATCTTGGGTGGAGCAGCCTGAACAGCAACCCAAAGCTATAGCCTCTGAACAGAGAGGCCACCTTTGGATATAACTTGAATCCAGAGTTAAATGTGGCAGAGGTTGATTTTTATTTATTTATTTATTTATTTATTTACATTTTAGATCCCGCTCTTCCTCCAAGGAGCCCAGAGTGGTGTACTACATACTTAGGTTTCTCCTCACAACAACCCTGTGAAGTAGGTTAGGCTGAGAAAGAAGTGACTGGCCCAGAGTCACCCAGCTAATATCATGGCTGAATGGGGATTTGAACTCAGGTCTCCCTGGTCCTAGTCCAGCACTCTAACCATTACATCATGCTGGCTCCCACCATGCTGGCTCCAGGTTTGAGTTTGTGGTTATCTAAATGCATGAAGCCGTGGGTTGGTCACCCAGCCGCAGCTCCATTTCCACCTCCAAGCCTCAGGTTCCAAAGAGCCATTGTTTCATCCGAATTCTGCCACCACCATAACCAGGGTTTTGTGCTGTAGCTCCTCCCAAAACCATAGAGAGGTCATCTCAGAGCAATCCAGAAATGGCTCAGCTCTATGCCGGCCACGTTTCTCACTGGCCACCTCTGGGAGCTATTGCCCTGCCTTCCACCATCTCGGCACTCCCCCTGCCAGTGCTTGGCAATAGAGGTGACACATCCCTAGCATTCATTCATTTAAAGGGAAAGAAGCACATTGGAGAAAGCCCACTTTCCCCTGCATCTTATGAGCCCCCCTCGTCCATCTGCACAAAAAAGATGGGATAACAAGATGGCGGTAGCAAGAAAAGTCTCCAGCAATTCAGGACCGCAGAGATATGTGCACAAAGACATGAAGCCCCGATAACACCAGAAATTGAACCATTAGGTTGTTTCCCCACAAAGGGCACATATGACAGGCTGTTGAGAGAGAGAGATACCATGGCACTTAGCAGAAATACCAATGTACTGGCCCCATGCACAGCGGGGCTCCCATCAATGCTATATATAGAGTAAACCTGCGGAAACCCCAGGTGTGCAACCTTCCTGAGATCCAGTCATATAAAGAGATGACATGTAGCCCCACAAATCTGGTGTCCTAACCCAGCCTGTTTTGCTGTGGATGTAGGAACCATCTTTGGTTGCTAAGCCGGGCGTGCTTCCAATGTTCTATCATGTGTTAGATAAAAATGTCAGAGGTGGGCAGCTTGATTGTCAGTCAAGCCTCAGGAGGGTAGGACAACCAGATTCCATCCCCAGAAACAGGACAGAAACCTGTCCTACACAGCTGGGGGATTGACTGACGATCAAGCTCTTTGCCTCCAAACTTCTAAAAAATCTAACACATGTGATGCCTGATCCTGCAATTGTAGTTGAATCTTGCTTTGTTTCAGTAGCTGCACCCTTATAAGACTCTCACATGGAGAGGCAAGCCTAGAAAAGGGGCAGAAAGGTGAGTAGGCAAGACCCAAATAAACAATGGCATGATGAAATATACCAAAGGCTGATTCAAACATCATATGGAACTGCAGTTAAATCCAGACTCCGTCCAATTTCCTTGAGCTTCAGGAGTGTGCATTCATTGCTAAGTAGGGTCCACCCTGGTTTGCATTTGGATGAGTGACTACCAGTGTTCCCTCTAAGGTGTGCCCGTGTGCATGCGCTCACATGGTTTTTCATGTCCACTCAGTTAATTTTAGATCCCACTCAGGTTGAATCAGGAAGACCCCACTTTTTATTTATTTATTTAACAAATTTCTAGACTACCCAATACTTACATCTCTGAGCAGTTCACAATAAAAACACCATCAAAACAATTTAAAACTTAAAACAAGTTTAAAGTATTAAAACTGTAAAGTTTTAATACTGCAGATGCGCACACACTGCCTTGATACTGCCGCTCAGAACAAAACTCATTCCGCACACAGATGAAAAAAAATGAGAGAGAACACTGGTGACTACATGTGAGCGCTATCTGCTGTAAGATATTCCCCTTAGCGAGTGGGACCATGGTAGAGGTCCCAGGTCCCCATGCAGAAGGTCCCAGGTTCAGTCCTTGACATCTCAAGGCATGCATGGATGCTGAATGCATGCTGATGGTGCATGGAGCTTTTTGGGATTCATGCTGCCCCAGCAGGAAGCTAGAAGGGGTGGCAAGGAGCAGGTAAGCACCTGCTTTCCTTTTTCTTAAAGTTCCCTTTCTAATTTCCCTAAAAGTGCTTGAACCGCACTTTGGGCACATCTCTACTTTTAAAGGCAGAATATTCCTTTGCCTGTAAAGGGGAATCCGGTGAGGATTCCCCTTAAGCATAGCCCCTCAAACTGTTGAACTGGGTCGAACGGGTCTGTAATGGAATGGGCCCAATTTGGTTCACCTTTTTTTAAGGCTGGTTCTGTTTTAGTTCAAACCAGTTGAACCGGGCCTGTTCGAATCAAACACCATTCAATTAAAGCCAGTTCTGCACACCCCTATCCTGGACTACTATGGAGACAACAATTCCTTAGCATGCTTTCTGTCCAAGCTGTGGGACTCACAATACTGATATCACTGAAACTGAGATCATCTCCTGCATTCCTGGCAATTGAAATGTTGTGCGCTCTACTGTTTTTCTCCATTGCAGGGAATGCAGGAGGGAGGAAAAATGAGCAGAAATATCCATGAAAAAAGACAGTTGCAATTTAAAAAAAAAACCCCAAACAAAACATTTTTTAAAAAACCCCAAAGTGGTGACTGAGAAGTGAAACTCTCCTCTGTGGCCCACACAATGGCAGCAAAGCCAGACAGCTCCAAGTTCATTAAATTCTCTAGTAATATTGAAATGACATGAAAAGCATAAAGGCAACGCAAAGCGGGGGGGGGGAGTGCTTTTGTAGCAGAAGCAACTCTGTCATTAAAAGGATCCATCAATGGGGGGATGGCATTGTGGCTTAAATTGCAGGGTAAAACTGCGTGTTTCAGGAGGAGGGGGGGAGAGAATCTTAAAATTCAAGTGATTACTGCAGCTGAGAATGAATTAAAATCCCAGTGCGAGCAATTTAGGTCACATCCAACGTGCTCAGAAAGTAATATGCAAGAAACATATGGGGGGGGGAGCCCCAAGCTCCAAGGAGAGATATTTTTCGCTCAGTGGGTGGAAAATAGGGATAGTGCATTGATTTAGGGCCTTAATCAAAATGGCTTCTTGCTCCTTTGATGATCTTTCTTTGTTGTCATGCTTTTCTCTTTCCGCACCAGCAGTTTTCTATAGCACAGAGCAGGCTACTGATGCTGGAGAAATTGTAGATAAAAGTAGTATGAACCTGCAGTAAAATGTTGCCATATATCCCAGGTGTACATATATTACCTGAGCAATTGCCTAAGCATGGTGCAAGTTTTGCACCATAGAAACTTTTGCCCCATAGAAGCAGAAGGGGTTGCGGCTATCTTGAGGGAGAACTCTGCAAGCTGAGAAATTTCCCCCTCTTTTTGTTAGGGCCTCCTTCTCCCAGTTTGCCACTGAGTTCTAGTAGCAATGCCCACCTGGTTGTCTATTAACTAGCCTGTGAGTCTGTGTGGAGAGATGGAAAGAGCACATAGAATGGTGCATTTCTCTTTCTTTTTCAAACTACATACCCTTGACTGGGGGTGTCCCACTGCAGCCTGTCAGCTGTTTTTGGCCTAAAGTTTCCATCATCTCTGGCTACTGGTCACTGTGACTGGGGATGATGGGAGTTGTAGGCCAAAAACAGCTGGAGTACCACAGCTGGACACCCTTGCCCTAGATTTTCCTGCACAAGTTCTCCTGCACCAAAAGAAGGGCCTATCCTGTTCTGGCTGCATCACGTTCTCCTGAGCAGCAAGGGCCAGGGATGCTCAGACCCAGGGCGACTGTTCAGAATCACAACTAGAGCGAACCATGAGCTGGGTTCTGCAACAGGAGAATGATCCTCCAGCGGCAGCTCTCTGGAGACTCTATGTCTTTTATAGTCTGTTGCTCAGACCCCTCTCATAGGCCAGCCTTGGTATTTAAAAGGGCCTTGCCCAGTTTCACAGCTGTTTGCTGTGGCAGTCTTGAGGAGCCTCCACCATTACCAAGAGGTCCTCAGTAGACTCTTCAGACTCAGAAGACATGGGCAGGGCAGTGTCCTCAGTTTGGGTGAGGTTGCTGGTTGGGAATCCCCTGGTTTGCCCGGCATGGGCAACTCAGGGTCATCTAGTTGTGCTTGAGGCATTAATGTCTTCCTATCAGCTTCTTTAAACTCTCCCATTCTTACCTGGGGGTTTCCAGTGATCTGTCCATGGTCCTGTTCTGGTCAAGTGTGCTGTCCGTGGTTCTGTTTCTTTCCCTGGTTCCCTGAAGGGACCCCTGCTGATAATAACAACAGATATTTATATACCACTTTCCAACAAAAGCTTCCAAAGCATTTTTCATAGATTTATTTATTTAAATAAATAATAAATGTATTTAAATAATAAATAATTAAATAAAGATGGATCCCCATTTCCAAAGGGCTCACAATCTAAAAAGAAACATAGGACAGACATCAGCAACATTCACTGGAGGAGTACTGTGCTGGGAGTGGATAGGGCAAATTGTTCTTCCCCTGCTAAATATAAGAGATCAACCACATTAAAAGGTGCCTCTTTGCCCAGTTAGCAGAGTCTTCAGCTGGTGATATTTTCATCAGAGTCTGGGGCCAGTAATCCCATGAGCCTCCAACCTTGGAACAAGATAGGCAGCTTTTTCAACATTTGCTTGAAGTTCTTCTTCTTCTTCTTCTTCTTCTTCTTCTTCTCCTCCTCCTCCTCCTCCTCCTCCTCCTCCTCCTCCTCCTCCTGCACTGCTTCTGATCGGCTCCAGCAAATACTGCGAAATGTGTACACCTTACAGGGAAACAGGGCAACAACGTAAGAACATAGGAAGCTGCCATATACTGAGTCGGACCATTGGTCCATCTAGCCCAGCATTGTCTTCTCAGACTGGCAGCGGCTTCTCCAAGGTTGCAGGCAGGAATCTCTCTCAGCCCTATCTTGGAGAAGCCAGGGACAAGTTTGCATAAACATCCTCAGGCCTCAGTTTCCGTCATGGTAATGGCCTTGGAGCTCAGGCATCAGTGACACGTATCTGTTTTCTCCCCACCCCTTCCATGCTTGATTGATCCAGCCAGCCTCACACTATTTCTTGAGCAGCAGATGGGGAAAGCCGTTGACCTGTCTGACGCTTGTAATGTGCGACGATGAGCTCTCATCTTTTACATGAAACACAGTTTCAGTTGCACTCCTCACTTTCCAACATCTGTGATACTATGGCGTTACATGCTTTCCCCTATCCCTACCCCCACCCCCACCCCCAACTTTTGTTTCCTTCATGAATCTGCACTGTTTGGCAACATTCTATTGCTGACAGCTTCCCTCTGAGCAGCTGGAATATTTGTGAAATTCCATGACATCACAGCAACCGAGCCAGTGTGGGGGAGGGAGGGGCACAAAAAGGCAATAGAAGAGCCACAGCCAGCTTTTGGTTAATTATGGCTAACACCCTGCATAATGGTATATCAGACTAGTAATGCTGCATGCACACAGGTTGCACAGATGCAGAAATTATGCAAATGATGTTACAAGAAAGTAAGCCCCATTATTTCCATGGTCTTATTCTTGTGTAGCATCATAGGCACAATCTTTGCATTTGCGGGACATATGCATGCAAAGCTTTGTGATTCCTACATACTGAGCACTCACAGGGAGATTTCTGCCTTCAGCCTTCCTCAAAATCTTGCTCTTGATGTTCCCTCTACCCCAAAGACCTACTTTTGGATTAGTCCCTTTTCTTGATGCTCATTAATCCTGTTGTCACGGCAACATATATTTTTCGGTTTGCTCTGTGAGCATCACCACCCACCATTTTGCAATGGAGACAGTGGCAAATTCTGAGATCATCATCCCAGAGCTTGAGGTAATTTCCATTTGAGAGTTGCTTCTGTATCTGTGGACTCAAAAGGATGCATAGTCCTAATGAAGCTTCAGAGCTAGGAGGGCAATATGTCATAGGTCAGCAGAGGAAGGGACAGAGATTCCTGTTATGGAGACAGTTTCTCGGCCAGATTTAAAGGCCCAGTTTGGGAAATAGGAACATAGGAAGCTGCCTTCTATGTACTGAGTCAGACCATTGGTCCATCTAGCTCAGTATTGTCTACACAGACTGGCAGCAGCTTCTCCAAGATTGCAGGCAGGAGTCTCTCTCAGCCATATCTTGGAGATGCTGCCAGGGAGGGAACTTGGAACCTTACGCTCTTCCCAGAGCGGCTCCATCCCCTGAGGTGATTATCTTACAGTGTTCACACATGTAGTCTCCCATTCGAATGCAAACCAGGGCAGACCCTGCTTAGCAAAGGGAACAAGTCATGCTTGCTACCACAAGACCAGTTCATACTTCCCGATCTAGATTAAATTGCAGAAAATATGCATTTTAAATGCATTTGCTATGGCTTCATTTTTATACCCAATATTAACTTTAGCAATATTATTAAACCCTGATAACATTTTTTAAAGAGCCACTTTAAAATAAAAATAAAAATAAAAGTGATTAGTTTTTGTTTTGTTTTTTTGGCAAGCACTACTAGTACCAAATTTTGTTTAATATTGTACAACACAGACAGGCAGAGGGCATCTCTGGGTCATTTTAAACCTGCTAGTGACTCAGGTATGGGGTTGTATAAAAATGTGATAAATACATACATTTGTGGTAGATTAGCAATGGTTTCTAAGTTTCAGTTTTAACATACACACAACAAAAAGCCACAGGTGTGCGTGTGGGAGGGGTGTGTATTAAGTCTGCTGAAATGAAGCCAGATTGGGGGAGAAACCAGGAGTGGATTTCTGAGTGACAGGACTGTGAGCTCAGTTTTCATATTGCTGATCCCTGGGGCATCTCTACCCATTTCCTTTGTGTGGTGGAGATGGTGGCGGTACGAGGACTCTCTCAAGGCCCACTTAAGTAGGAAGGGGCTATGGAGGGCAATTTGTTGGAGGGGCTGAAGCCACTTCTGGCTAGATCTGTGGGTAAAGGCCCCACTTTGGCCAAAGCATGCAGAAGATAAGGCTCCAGCCTAAAGTATATATAAAAAATAAGTACCTTATACTCATATGCCAAACAAAGTTGGCTCTGTAAGTCCCAAACAAAGGTTTGTCATGATATGCTTAGGCTCAGGCCTGTTTCACACAGTTCAAATCTAGGTTTAATGTGGGTTACCAATGTTAGCATGATTGTGTGAACCCACTCCAAGGCGGGAATCTCAGATTCATTTTGGGCCAGACACCATCTTGGCGTGCATTCACACAATCACTCTAATGTTAGTAACTCACATTAAACATAGATTCAAGCAATTGTGCAAAGCAGGCCAAAGGCTGTTTGTTTGTTTCTTACATTCCTATAGAGTGCAAAAGATATTAAAACATTATTCCCCTCTGCCTTTTCCAGTACAAAAAGCAAATTAAACTACACAGCCTGATATGATAGAAAACTAAGCAAGTTTGCCTTGCACATACAAGGCCCAACCTGCCAGAGGCTAGGGGTGTGCACGGATCATTTGCTGTGGTTCGGTCTGAATTTGGACTGAATTTGGACCAGACCACGGGTCCCCGAACCAGTTCGGTTGAACCCACCAGCTTGAACCAGTTTGAAGTGGTTTGCAATCCACCCGCTCAAACCAGTCCGTTTCGTGGCAGACCAGTTCATGATCAAACCCTACCAGAAGCAGCTTGGTTCTGGAGAAGGCACAGCTGTGGAGTGGCCAAATTTCTGTTGTCTGAACATGTAACTATTCTCTGTATTCAGCTGTGTTCAAACTGTGTTCATCAACCCATTATCATGTCTGCTTACTGCATTCTTTTTTTTTTTAAGTATAGACTGGATAACAATCCAACCCCTGATCACCCCCCCCACCACTGGATCCCCCCCCCCACCCCGCATTTGGCCTTTTGGGAACTGTTTCAGAAAACTAGTGCATGAACAACCATTAGCCCTGGGGTTAATACATCTCAACAGCCATCTAGAAATTCCATGCATTCCTACAGCCATTGGTAAGGAACCAATGCATTCTCTGATAGCTGTTATCGGCCACTTATTTTAGCACTTCAGTGTGTTCCCTGCTCTAGGCAATATGTTTTCAAAGGATCATCTATACTTTTAAAGATGGGACCAAAAGGAACGTCACACAGGATGATTGGAACTCTTAAGGACTTGACGTGCTTTTCTGCATCTTCTGGGCTTTGATGCTTCCATAATACAATTAGTGGTAGACAGGTAAACGCATTTACCGAACAGGTGAGCCAAACACCCCTTTAGTCCAGTTGGCTTGGAGAGAATACCAGTCATGGGAACATGGGAAGCTGCCTTCTACGGAGTCAGGCCATTGGCTCATCTGGCTCAGTCTCGTCTACCCTGACTGGCAGCCGCTCCCCAAAGTTTCAGGCAGGAGTCTTTCCCAGCCAGAGATGTCAGGGACTGAAGCTGGGACCTTCTGCAAAACAGATGCTCTAACACTGAGCTATGGCCCCATCCACAAGAATTTACCAACATATGCATACACATGAGTTCATGGATTCCTATTCACATTTCTCTGAATTTCCTCTCTGGTTTTCATAGGAGCCTAGGAGGCTGTCTAATATGAAGTCAGGCCCTTGGTCCATCTAGCTCAGGATTGTCTCAGCAGCTCTCCAGGGTTTCAGGCAGCAGTCTCTCCCAGCCCTACCTGGAGAGGCCCCGGATTGAACCTGGGACCCGCTGCATACAAAGCAGAAGCCCTAACACTCAGCTGTGGCCCCACTCACTGTGCCTTAGAAGCTGGGACTAGACATCTCTTCTGGCTGGTGAGCTGATCTAAACTGCAGCAGCATCTTAGGGTTCCTTCTCCCTTCCAGGGCCTTAGGTGCAGCCTCTGTGTCCCTTTTGAAGCTCTGTCCTTTTTGAAGCTGGCTGAAGATGTTTTCAGTGCCTTGTCACAAAAGGGTTAAATAAATACACACACACACACACACACACACACACACACACAGCATCCCTAACAGTGGTGGTGGCCTCATTCTGGCTGAGAAGAAGGTGACTTACCCAAGGTGTCAATGTCGGGACATTGACACCCTGGGTGCCACCCATCAGCTCACAGCTAAGATCATTCTCTCACTTGGGTTTTATTTGCCTGTACACGCCAGCCGTCTCCTCCCTCCTCCCTCTCTCTGTCTGTCTCTCTCTCCCCTCTCTCTCTCTCTCTGGCTCCCTCTCCACCCAGAAGAAACAGCTTGGAGTGTTCTGCAGTTCAAACATTAAGGTAATTATGATGCAGTGGGTGTTGGGGGGGGGGAAGGGGGGAGAGGCAGCTCAGGGAGGCGGGTGGGGGAAATGGCGATACACTGTCCTGTAATGAATGCCCTATTGTTTCAGCCACAAATGGGGAATTTGGGGAGAGGGGCTGGAGGGTGGGTGAGAGGCACAGTCTTGGTACCCAGTGGGCTTTCCCTTTGTGTGTGTGTGTGTGTGCGCGCGCTACAGGAGAAGAGGGTCAGGGCTGGCACTGGGCGAGCAATGGGCCATGGAGGTGCAATCTAGCTCCAGATGTCTTTTGTGTCCTTCTGGGTAGCTGCATACCTCTAGAGAGACACACCTAGCGAAGCATCTCCCAAACCGGCTGCTGGAGCCATTCTCTCACCCTTCAGATCGAGATCTCCCCCTCTGCGTGTGAAGTCCGGACTTTCCTCATCCTTCTCCTCCCTCTCTGTACAGATCCATAGATACCTAGAGAGAGGAAGCCTTTCCCTGTCCCTATGGCCACATCTTCCCCTGATTCCCACTGGTGCTTTGCTATCCCCTTGTCCTACTTGCCCTCTCCCTGCCTAGCTTTCCCACAGGCTCCTTGGCATCCTGAGCCACTCAGCCTTCCCTGCCTCCGCTCAGATCACTCCTTGCAGCATCTGGATCCCTCTTTGCCATCAGAGTCTCTCTCCCCACTTGCTTCCCTCGGGTCCCCAAACAAGATCCAGAAATGCGGCACCCTCCTCTTTTATCAGTGTCTCCCCCCCACCCCCGTGGATCCTCCCCAGCCAGCTCACACCCCTACCTGCCCCATTCTGCCTATAATAGACCATCTGGCTTCCCTCCCCTGCCTGCCCGCCAGCAATCCCATTGTTCTGTATAGCCCAGTCAATGCCACTATGCACACAAGCTCAATATCATATAGCCTTTAAAAAAAACACACACTGATTTTTTAGGAGGCTGAAATGGCTGTGCCACAAATGGGCTAATATATATGTTTTTCCCAAGGAGCCCTTTTTGCAGGAGGTGGTGAAGGGGGACAAAAGAGCCCAGCCCTCCCACGCCCGACCATCACCATCTCCCCCCCCCCCCCACCGCCACCGCACTTTCATTAATACCCCTGATTCAAAAAAGAATGAACTACAAATGCATGCCAGTAGGGTAGCTTGCTTTGAAAGACTCCCTGCATATATGATCAAGGGCCAAGGACACAGTTAGCAAGCCTGTCTTGGAGATCTGGCACGGCAGGTGAGAGCTGGCCTCAGCCCCCCGTCCATTTTTCTTGTGTTTTTCTTTGTCAGGCTGGTGCAGGTTGAATTTAAAGAGACTTCTCGGTGGAGGAAACCGGTCCTGAGGCCCAAGGCAGGGAAGCAGGGGGCAGAAATACCCGGCGACTTCCTTATGCATCCACACCTTAAAATCCAGGCATGGTGCAGGGGCATCATCATTAGGGGCTGGCCCATGGGGAACAGGCCCCCCCAGTGGATAGCTCAGAATCCCGAAATCAGCCACCTCCCTCCTCCATGACCTCTTCCGGAAAGCAAGTGCAGCAGTGGAGGCTCTTGCACAGGGCTGCTAGACAGTGTTCCCTGTAACAGTGATACATAGATATTGGCGACTACAACTCCCATCCCCCCCAGCTGCAAAGGCCTTTGTGTTAAGGATTATGGGAGTTGTAGTCAAGAACGTTTGGAAATCCCTGGTACAGGGAACAGTGCTCCTAGCCCAGGGGTGGGCAAACTTGGCCCTCCAGCTGGGGATGCTGGGAGTTGTAGTTCAACAACAGTTGGAGGGCCAAGTTTGCCCACTGCTTTCCTAGCCTTGCCTAGCTCTCTGCTGCTTCTACCTTTGGGGGGGCTGAATTATATTACAGACTTAAAAAAAAAGCATTTGTATTTATGCTTGTGGGATGTATGACTGGTTTTAATTCTCAGAAAAGGAGCTGTGGGCCTGAGGCCCAGATCTTTTAGGGACCTGGCAACGTCCCTGCCTCCAAGTAGAGAAATGTTGGTAAATAAAAAGAGATTTGGTGGTTCTTTGTGGGAACATAGTAAGCTGCCATAGAGAGTCAGACCATTAGCCCATCTAGCTCAGTATTGTCATCACAGACTGGTAGCAGCTCCCCAGGGATGCAGGGGTCTTTCCCTGTCCTAGCTGGGGATGCTGGAGATTGAACCTCAGACCTTCTGCATGCAAAGCTGATGCTCTACTACAGGGAAGGTGGCCATGTGCATGCTGATGCCACACACAGGCTGCTGAGAACAAGGAAGCAGCTATGCGTGGTCTTTTGCACGCCAGCACCAATCCACTGCCCCACCACAAGGAGTGGTGAGGCAGTGGAGGAGCAGGAGAGCAACTGCGTCCCTCCTTAAAAGGAATTGATCCCCACCCCACCGGACCGGCTCAGGTGTGCCCAACCGAACCAGTTCGGTGCTTCCATCCTGAGGCGCCGAACTGGTTCAAGCACATCCCTAGACTGCATCCATTTGCGGTTGATCACAGCTTCAATCCGCAGCCTCCGCATCACAACCAGCTGCAGCATGTAGTCGAGTCGACCAGATCCATGCAGTACAAACTCAGGATTTTAGACTTGGGCAAAGGCACTTGGTGTTCTTTCTGGAGCTGCAGCATCTCCCCAATATTGGAGTCTTTGTAAGGCATGGAGTTATAAACCATGATGACATGGAAACTCCACATACTGTAGATTTGGAGATTGTAGGAGATGCCCTGCTGAGCTTCAGGAGTGGTGTAAATTGTACCACAGAAGGTTATGCTGAGGAACACTCTGCCCAAGGCCTGATCAACTTTGGCCCCCCCAGCTGTTTTTGGACTACAACTCCCATAATCCCAAGCAACAGTGCCCAATAGCCAGGGATTATGGGAGTTGTAGGTCAACATCTGCAGGAGGGCCCAGGTTGAGCAGCCCTGCTCTGCCCCCTTTATTATGGGCCAACCTTTTGGAGAAGCCAAAGCCTGGAAGCTTGATGTGATCATCATTGTCCAGAAGGTCATTTTCACACTTCTAGTCCCAAACTTCCCAACAAGTTTGCAAACTTGTTGGGACCATGTCGGCACCATGGCAATACTTTATGGCTGTGCATAACTGACGGAGCATCTCGCTTGCAAATTTCTTCAGGCATCGCCCTTTGGTCTCGATGGACTCCAGCAGATCCCCTTGAGTGCCAAGTTCCATCACAATGTACACTTTGCCATTCAACATTTCAAAGATCTCATAGATTTTTTATGATGGACTGGTGATTCACTTTGGTTAAGATGTTAGTTTCTCTTGGGAAAAAGCTCTCCAGAAAGTCTGGAGGAACCTTTTTCCGGACTATGATTTTTACAGCGACACCAGATTTCAATAATTTGGAGTTGGGCAATTCCACCTTGGTGTAAAAGCCTTCTCCTAAATCTCTTCCCATGAGGCAGCCTCTTTTCTTGAGGATTACAGCATCGTCTGTGGCACTATGCATAGCTGCAAAGATCAGTTTGGTCACATGGTTAATGTACGTTTACATGTCCATGTGTATTCCATGATGGGCATCTGGGGATTGACTAGTTCTTGGAAGATACAGAACTTTGAGCATTGTGTAATGGTGTTAAGTGTTAAGCGTTGTAAGGAACTTTGACTGTCTTCTGGTCCATCCTCCTGCTCCATGTGATGTCACAAGGCTGAGCTGAGAGTAGTAGTTAGTGAATTAATCCAGATCTAGTATAAAGCAACTAGAAGCCATTCTGGTTCATCCTTGACTGTCACCCCATCTCAGAAAGGACATGGAATTGGTGCATCAAGGGTGGACCCTGCTTGGCAAAGAATTCATGCTTGCTACCACAATACCAATGCACTTACATAGACCTGATATTAGGAACATAAGAAGCTGCTGCATACTGAGTCAGACCATTGCTCCATCTGGCTCAGTGCTGTCTACACTGACTGGGAGCAGCTCTCCAAGCAAACAGGCAGGAGTTGCCTACCTGAAGAGATTGCATCTTCTGGATGCAGATGTTTTACCACTGAGTTATGGTCCCATCCAGTAAGGGGAAAATCTTACAGTGTTCACATGAATTCTGCCATCCAAATGCATATCAAGGTTGGCCTTGCTTAGCAAAGGGGGGAATTCATGCTCACTACCACAAGACCAGCTCTCCTCCTCTTATTTGTGGGTGTGGGTTAAGGGGTTGAGCCAGAGCCGTCACAGAAGAGGTGAGCTTCACACTGGGTTTGAAGGAGGAAGCTGGCACTACATAAGTGCTCCAGGAGACAGGTCCAAGTGTGAGGGACAGCAAGGGAGAATGGCCAGAGTATTTAAAAGGAACAGGAGAGCTTAAGGCAGCACAGAGTGGAAGAGTCAGAGGAGTGAAGGTCGCAGGCAGGAAAATATCAGGATATGAGAGCAGATGGACGGGAAGGACGAACAGCAGAGAGCATTAAGAGTTAAGGCCACGGAATTTACTGTATTTACCAGAATCCATGGCTAGGTTTTTTCCAGATTATCTGGTGTTAGAAATCAGGGGGTCATCTTAAATTAAAACTCCTCTTCCTTTTGGATAAATACAGGTATAACCTGAATATTTTTTAAAAGGCTGTCTTAAATTTAGAGTCATCTTCGATTTGGGTAAATACGGTATCCTGCTTAGGCAAAGAGATGTATTGGTAGCAGCTCACTTTTTAAATTACCTCACAATCTCGACTCATATTATGCTGCACATGCATGTACGCATCTGTACACACACATACATATTGATTGATTGATTTTTGTCTGAATGACTGTGCCTGTGTTCATGATTAAAATGAACCTGAGTACAGGACCCTCAAATGCAATGTACAGATAGGAAAGGTACTGCTGTACTTGTCTTCAATATAGCGTGTGAATAACTGTACCTGTGTACATCGTACACTCATTGGATGAGTGTTGAACACAACCTGTGAATTGGGCTTGTATGTGTGTACAAAGATGTACTTGTGTACAGTGGACACAGATTGAAAGTGTGTGAAATGTAATGTACAAGGCAGTAGTATACTTTGTTAGCAAAAGGAAATAGTTTATCCTTTTCCCCAAGTTCAGGCCAACACACACACATGCACGCATGCACGTACACAGTACTCTTAAATTACCCACCACCCTTCAAATGGCATATAAAATCAGACTTTACTATTATTACTTGCACTCATTGTTTAAAAACATTTTTGCCACTGGCCTGCCACTGGGTTCCCGAGAAAAAGCCCAGGAAGATCTGTTCAGTCTCTTGAATATCATCCACGTGGTTTCTGTTTGCATAACATTGTTAGTTCCATGAAACGATTGCAATAATTAGAATTTTATTTGATGGTTTCGTAACAACTACTTTAGTATTTGATAATAAGCAGGTGCCTCACTCTGCTATTATTCTAATAAATTAGTGCCTGAAATGGCTGTGCATGCTTTGAAAATAATTGACCATATTTCATTGATATTGGTCAAGGCAGCTAGCCAAGAAGCTAGGACTAGTCCAATGACCAGCCATATTCCAAGGCTGAATTACCTTTTTTCCATAACTGTGAATCTGTGGCTACTGTCACAAATCTGGATATGTGTCTCTGGCAGACATACAGAGCAAAGATGTCCCAGGGCAGCAAGGGAGCAGGCTACGAGAACATCCCAACTAGCCCAAAGTGACTCTAGGACAACTAGTTTGGGGGAGCAAACATAGGAAGCTGCCTTAAACCGAGTCAGACAATGGGTCCACTGAGTTCAGGCCTGCTCAACTTAGCCCCACCCCCCCAGTGGTTTGGGGACTCATTTATTTATTTATTTGTTGCATTTTTATACCGCCTAGTATAGAAATCTCTAGGCGGTGTACAGATTAAAACATAATATAGAACAAAACATTTAAAATTCATTAAAAACAGATACAAATCACAATAGATTAAAAAAAACACATTACAATTTAAAATTTAAATTTCAGTTAAAAGCCTGGGAAAACAGGTAGGTCTTCAAGGTCCTCCTAAGAGCAAACAGAGAAGGAGATGCTCTTATTTCAGCAGGGAGCTTGTTGCAAAGTCCTGGGGCAGCCACAGAGAAGGCCCAGTCCCGAGTTGCCACCAAACGAGTTGGCGGCAACCATAACCGAACCTCTCCAGATGATCTTAATAGGTGCCAGGGTTCACCACGGAGACGGCGCTCTCTTAATGGACCGAAGCCATTAAGGGCTTTTAAGATAATAACCAGTACTTTGTGTTTCATTTGGAAACGTATCGGCAGCCAGTGCAGTTCTTTTAGAATCGGTGTTATATGGTCCCTTTGGGTAAATCCAGAGACCAATCTGACTGCCGCATTCTGTACCAATTGTAGTTTCCAAACTACGTACAAAGGCAGCCCCACATAGAGTGCATTACAGTAGTCAAGCCTGGAGGTTACCAGCATATGTACCACTGTTTTAAGGTCATTTGTCTCCAGAAATGGTCGTATCTGGCTTATCAGCCAAAGCTGATAAAAAGCACTCCTGGCCACACCCTCAACCTGAGAAACCAGGGAGAGTTTGGGATCCAGGAGCACTCCCAGACTACAAACCTGATCTTTTGGGGGGAGTGTAACCCCCATCCAAAACAGGCAGATCTAAACCATCTCTCAGATCCCGACCCCCTACAGACAGTACCTCTGTCTTGTTAGGATTCACCTTCAGCTTGTTATCTCTCATCCAGCCCAATATTGCCTCCAGGCAGGCACTTAGTGGGGTTCATGCCATTTCCTGATGAAGTTGGTATGGAGAAATAGATCTGGGTGTCATGAGCATATTGATTGATTGTTTGATTGATTGATTGATTGATTGATAGCATCCCAGACCAAACTTCCTGATGATCTCTCCCAGCGGTTTCACGTAGATGTTAAAAAGCATTGGAGACAGTATGGAGCCTTGTGGAACCCCACACTTCAGCTCTCATTTTTCAGAACAACAGTCACCAAGTGACACCATCTGGAATCTGCCAGAGAGGTAGGAGCGGATCCACTATAAAACAGTGCCACCCAATCCCGCCTCCTTCAAGCAACCCAGCAGGATACCATGATCAATGGTACTGAAAGCTGCCGAGAGATCCAAAAGGATCAGCAGAGTCACACTCCCTTTATGGATCGCCAGTTGGAGATCTTCCATCAGGCTGACCAAGGCAGTCTCAACCACACAGCCCACCCGGAAGCCAGTCTGGAAAGGATCTAAATAATCTGTGTCATCCAAAACTGCCTGGAGCTGAGAAGCAACAATAATTCTCTCAGTCACCTTGGCCAACCAAGTTAGACTGGAGACGGGTCTGTAATTAGCTAACTTTGAGGGATCCAATGCACATTTCTTTAAAAAAAAAAAAAAAGGTCTAATAATAGCCTCCTTAGGGCAAGGAGGCATCCTCTGAGGCATACTTCCTCAGAGAAGTATTTATGATATTTACCAGACCTTCTCTGATAATATGAGTGCCAGATGAAATAAGCCAAGTTGGGCAAGGGTCAAGAGAGCAGATGGTAGGGCATACTGTCCAAAGTAGTTTGTCCACATCCTCAGAAGTAACAAACTGAAAGTGATTCACTCACATGACTTCAGTTCCCATCATCCCCAGCCACAATGGCCTATAGCCAGGGATTATGGGAGCTATAGGCCAACATCTGCAGGAGGGCTGAAATTGAGCAGCCCTGGTCTACACAGACTGGCAGCAGCTTCTCCAAGGTTGCAGGCAGGAGTCTTTCTCAGCCCTGTCTTGGAGATGCTGCCAGGGAGGGAACGTGGAACCTAGATGCTCTTCCTAGAGTGCCCCCATTCCCTAAAGAGAATATTTTACAGTGCTCATGCATTCAGTCTCCCATTCATATGCAACCAGGGTAAACTATGCATAGCAAAGGGAACAATTCATGCTTGCTACAAGACCAGCTCTCCTCTCATAAGTTGGCAAAGAGCATTATTAAGGTAGTGAAGATTTTGCTAAACATTAAATACTTCTAGAGCGAAGGCAATTAGTGTTGTAGTTTAACTTATTAATGAAACTTGCTTATGAAGAAAATAGGCCAGATTGGGTCCTCTTAAGAAGACACTTTTTTTTTTTAGCCAGGCTTTTGGTAATCTCTGAATGCTTTAAATTTTTTAATTGCTGTTTTTAAGTTTGTTTTATTTTGTTTTTCCTGTGTTTATTTTTGTGAACTGCCTAGACCCTTTGAAGGCAGGTGGTATATAAATAAAATAAAATACTGAGGTCATTCACACGATCGCAAGGGGGTGCACTGAGGGGAAGGCAAGGACTTTTGACACACACCCTTCCCCAGGAAGCCCTTGATGCCACCCAGAAATATGTCCCTGAGGGTTGCCAGGCCCTTGGGGAATAGATGACTTCCTGAAGAAGGGGAGGGCATTAAAAATGACTGCTTCCTCACTGCACCTGTGCATTTAAGCTGGGAAGTTCTGTTAGGCTGCTCAGAGGCGTAACAAGGTTGGAGTGGGCCCAGAGACAAGATTTCAAAATCTCCCATCACTGCCTTCCACTTGCTTTTAAGACCTGCAAAACCACATGGTGGGGAGAGATCAGTTGCAAGGCAGCAGATCTTTTATTTCTTTCCCCAAGATTTCAAATGCACTGTGCAATAATTGCTAACCTTATTTGATTCTAATTTTTGTTGTTGTTGCAAGGAGATCTGTTTGGGCTGTAAAAAAAAAGTGTGTGTGTGAGTGGGGAGGATGCATGCTTTTGGGGGGAGCTAGAGGCAGCCGGGGTTGGGGTTTACAGGCCTAGTAGGGTGCAACCCGCAAGATGCCAGAAGTTCTGCCAGGAGATCCGAGGTGGTGTGCACTCCTTTGCCTTTCTCTTCCCCCCCTCCCCTCCCTCGTCCTTGTTGCATAAGCTGTTTCCAGCACCTTATTCACATGCTCCCTTAGGTTTAAACTACATACTATGGTAAAGAGTGATTAAAAATAAAGCGATCTGCGGTGGGCCATGCCTAGATGGGAGGGGAGCGGGGGAAAGTGGGCCATCGGGCTTCTGTTTTCCTAACAGGGGGAGGAAGGGGGAGTGTCGCAATTAAAAATAAATAAAGTGAGTGACCCGGGCCATGCCCAGACATGCGGTGCAGCGGCCATGTGGGTGGGTGGGGGGAAGTGGGCCATAATGCCGCAATCAATGCCCAACGGGCAACGGCGGACACTCTCAAAGTGGCGGCTGCAGGCTACAGTCACCTCCTCTTCCTTGCTCATCGGCAGGTGTCACCTCAGGCAGCCGCCGAGCCGACCTACCCACTCATGTGCCTTCCCTTTCTTGATCACGTGGGGTGCCGCCAGCCAATGGATGGGGAAGGAGGAGGAGCCGACAAGGCCAAAGGGTGGAGAGGGAGGGAGGACAAGGAAAGACGGCGCTCACGCGGACAAGGAGAATTCTTTTTAAAAAATAAATAAAATGCTTCAATCAAGAAGGAGCTGTGGCAGGTGCTGGGTGGGGGGAGGCACATGGCATGTCTCTGTAGCGCCCCCCCCCCGAGGCCGGGGCCCCTAGACAGCTGCCCCCCCTTGCCCTATCGTAGTTACGCCCCTGAGGCTGCTCTCTTGCTGTACCAGGGCATCCCTATTCCGCAAACCAGCCACTCTCCCCCTCCTGGTTCCTGTACTTGAAGACTGTGGTGCAGGGATTAGGAAGGCAGCCCTGGAACGAGACTGGGAAGGGCCCCATTCACAGCCACCACCACCCCACTCACCTGCTGCTGGCCACTCACCTGACGTTCACACTCTGCCGGCTTCCCTTTGCTGGGTGGGGTCATGGTGCAGTCTAATGATGACCCTACACTGGGGCAAGCTGGTGCTATGCCATTATTAGACAGCATCACAGGTGGCCGAGGGAGACAGGCCAGTGGCAGGGGCCCACCAGGTGGTTGGCAGGGGCTGCAGAGGCAAGGAGGCCTAGTGATGATGCAGGCAGTGGGAGGAGCTAGTGGCCCAATGTGGTGACATTGGGAAACTGGTGTCCAGGCGGTAGAAGAGGCAGATCACAGGGGGTGAGAGTGAAGGGGCAAGGCTCTGGTGGCCCCCGGAAGTCCCATGGCTGCCGGCTGCCCAGGGACATTTGTCAGGCTGGGTCATGGCACGGTCCAATGACGACCCTATACTGGTGCCATGACATTATCAGCCAGCCCCTACTAACTGAGCAAAGAGGCACCTCTTCAAGTGGTGGGGCTCTTTATATTTTGCATGGGGAGAGCAACTGGTCTTATCCAACCCCAACACAGCATCTCTCCAGTGGCTGTTGCTGGGTCTATCTTATCTTTTTGTTTTTAAGACTCTGAGCCCTTTGGGGACAGGGAACCATCTTATTTATTTATTTTTCTATGGAAACCACTTTTCACACTTTGGTTAAAAAGCAGTATATAAATATGCATAGCAGCAGCAGTACCAGTAGTGGTGGTGGTACCGGCCCCATTATAGCGACGTGCCTGACGAAAGTATTTAACCCAGCCCTCTTGATTCTATGTGCTGTTACTTTTATGGGTATCGGGAGAATTCAGCCAATAAAAATGACATGCTCCTCCATCAACAGAATTTGGTCCAATAAAAAGTATCACCTTTGTTATCTTAGATATCCCAACTCCAGCAAATCCACAGGATTCCCACAGGAAAAAAAACATATTAGTTCGGAAAGATCATGTTGCCTTCGTTTTGTTCTTTTAAGAGAGCTCTTCTTCTCCCCTCATGGTCTTTTCAGAATTGCATCTGCTTGTTTGTTTTTCCAAAACTTACATGCCCTCCAAAGCTTCACAGATGATGAAAAAAGAGAGAGGTTGGTAAGACCCCACTACCAAGGAGCACTGCCTAAGGCCTCTCCCAGCCCCCGATACATATTGCTGAAGGGTCTCCAACTCCATCTGCTGTGCGTTGTGTTCATTAATCAGCAACGGCTGTCCTCTGCTGATTTAAAAGCCAAAGTTGTGCTTTGGTTTGGATTAGAGCTACATTAGAAAATCATAATAGCTCAACAATTTGTTATCAGTCGTACTTATTATACCTGAGCAAGGTGTGAAACACTAAATTGTGCACTACATGATGCTTTAGTGTTCATGTGCATGGGTTTATACACATGTGCATTACGGATAAGAGCATCCCCTGTCCTCCACTGCATCTGGAACGCTATGCAAAATACTAAACTGCACTACACCATGCCTTAGTGTTCATGTACATGGGTTTTTATGCATGTGCATTAGGGACAAGATGCATTCTTCCCTGCCCTTCACTGCATCTAGGCACACTATGTGAAATAAACTGTACAGTGTACACTACACAATGCCTTAGTGTTCATGTGCATGGGTTTATACACATGTGCATTACGGATAAGAGCATCCCCTGTCCTCCACTGCATCTGGAACGCTATGCAAAATACTAAACTGCACTACACCATGCCTTAGTGTTCATGTACATGGGTTTTTATGCACGTGCATTAGGGACAAGATGCATTCTTCCCTGCCCTTCACTGCATCTAGGCACACTATGTGAAATAAACTGTACAGTGTACACTACACAATGCCTTAGTGTTCATGTGCATGGGTTTATATGCATGTGCATTAGAGATGAGTTGCATCCCCTGTCCTACACTGCATCCGGCATGCTATGTGAAATACTAAACTGTGCACTACACAATGCCTTAGTGTTCCTGCGCATGGATTTATATGCATGTGTGTTAGGGACCAGATGCATCCCCTATCCCCCACTACATCTGGGCACACAACAACCAGATTCAGATATATGGATAACTGTGGCCATGTTCATCAGAACCTGCAATTGCAAACAGGAACTGGAGTGAGGTTGTTTTCTAATTCTTTCCTTTTCTCTCTCTCTCTTTTTCTCTAACAAGAATGGCAGAAGAGCTCTTTTATTAACAAGAAGGACTGATCATGAAAGATAAGCAGATAGAATATAACAACAGCCCAGCTAGATCGGGCCCAAGGCCTATTTAGTCTAGCTTCCTGTTTCACACAGTGGCCCACCAGATGCCCCTGGGGAGCCCACAGGCGAGAGGTGATGGCGCATGCATCCTCTCCTGCTGTTGATCCCCTGAAACTGGTATTTGGAGACATCTTGCCTCTTAGGCTAGAGGTGGCCTATAACCCTCAGACAAATAGTCATTGATAGACTTGTCCTCCATGAATTTATCCAAGCCCTTCTCAAAGCCATCAAGGCTGTGGCTGACACACCACATCTTGATAAAACTGCTAAGTTTTCTTAAGTCTTTGATGAAGAACTTTGTTGAAAGGTTTTTGAAAGTCCAAGGATACTATGTCAACTGGAT
This sequence comes from Hemicordylus capensis, assembly GCF_027244095.1. NCBI lineage: Eukaryota > Metazoa > Chordata > Lepidosauria > Squamata > Cordylidae > Hemicordylus > Hemicordylus capensis. The sequence goes on from NC_069663.1 coordinate 13,958,576, forward strand.
TACCTTTATCCACACTTCTGTTGAAACTGTCAAAGAACTCCAAAAGGCTGGTGAGGCTGGATTTTCCTATGCAGAAGCCATGCTGGTTCTCTCTCAGCAGAGCCTGTTGCTTAACAATTTTATCCTTGAGAATGTTTTCCATCCATTTGCCTGGAGTAGATGTTAAGCTAACTGACCTGTAATTTCCCAGATCCCCCCTGGATCCCTTTTTGAAAATCAGTGTTACATTGACTACTTGCCAGTCTTCCGATACAGAGCCTGATTGTAGGGATAACATATTTTTTTGCAAGGAGGTTGGCAATTTCACATTTGAGTTCTTTAATTATTCTCGGGTCTGGCCCTGACAATTTGTAATCCCCCCCCCGACAGTTTAGAACGTCACCTCTCACCACCTCTATCTGACTCAGTTCTTAGCTTCTCTCCCTGAAAAGCTTGGTTCAGTCACAGGTATAAGCTCAATATCCTCTGCCTTGAAGACAGATGCAAAGAATTTGTTTATCTTCTCTGCAATCTCCATCATCCTTAATAATCCGTTTCACTCCCTCATCATCTAATGGACCAACTGACTCCCTGGCAGATTTCCTACTTCTGATGTATTTAAATAAGTTTTTGTTATTCCCATTGGTGCTTTTTAGCTAAATGTTCCTGAAACTTTCTTTTCACCTCCCTTATTGTCATCTTGCATTTCTTTTGCCAGAGTTTGTGTTTCTTTAGAATGTCTTCATTTGGTTAGGTCTTCCAATTTCTGAAGGAAGTCTTCTTCCCCTTTATCACTGCCTCGACTTTACTTGTTAGCCATGCTGGCATCCTCCCGGACTTGGTGGTGCCATTCCTCCTTTTTGGTATACATTCTAACTGGGCTTCTAGTATTGTGGTTTTGAGTAAACTCCGTGCATTTTGGAGCGAAGTGACTCTCTTGATTTTCCCTTTCAGCTTTCTTTTCACCAAACTCTGCATTTTAGAGAAGTTTCCTCTTCTGAAATTCAAAGTGTCTGTGTTATATTTCCTTGGGATTCTCTCCTCATATATATGATGGATTTGATCACACTATGGTCCCTGTTCCCTAAAGGTTCTACGACACTGACATCTTGCACCAGGTCCTGTGCACCACTCAGGATTAAGTCCAAGGTCACCTTCTCTCTGGTTGGTTCCGTGATCAACCATTCTAGGGCACAGTCATTCAGCATATCTAGGATATCTGGCCTCTTTGTCATTACCTGAATGTGAACCCAGTCTGTGTGTGGGTAATTGAAGCCACCCATTATTACAGCTCTGACTCTCTTTGACACCTCCCTGATTTCCTTCTGCAACTCCCAGTCACTGTCAGCGTTTTGATCAGAAGGGTGATATCATGTCCCTAGTACCACATTTCCTTTCAGGTATTGTATTGTCACCCACATAGTTTCTATGGAGAGTCTTCCTAGGTTTTCTAGGTTGTTAAATTCTAACATACAGTGCTACTACACTCCCAATTTGCCCTTTCCTGCCCTTTCTACAGAGATTATATTCAGGAACAACTGTGTCCCACTGGTTCTCACATATCCACCATGTTTCCATTATGCCCAGTATATCTATGTTTTCATTAGCGACCAAGCACTCCAGCTCGCCCATCTTGGCTCGGGGGCATCTGGCATTGGCATATAAAAACGGTTGCAGGGGTGCATTTAAAATGATGCCTGGGGCATAGTCGGCAGGTCAATCTCTTCCCGTGCTATCTTTCTTATGGCTGTTTGACCTCTCTGGCCAGCTAGCACATCCTTCTGTCTGTTCTTTACCTGATTCTACTCTGTCCTCTTCTGGTTTATCTGAAGCATTTACACCCTCACACCTTAAGGCAGGCATCTCCAAACTGCGGTCCTCCAGATGTTGCTGAACTACAACTCCCAGCATCCCTAGACACAATTTTTTGTGGCTGGGTATGCTGGAAGTTGTAGTTCAGCAACATCTGGAGGGCTGCAGTTTGGGGGTGCCTGCCTTAAGGGATGGCATTTGTTGAACTGGATACTGCCCAGCTCCTGTTGGCTATCCTCCAGGCATCTTTTAAAAAGTGGCCCTGTGCTTTTATTTTAAGCACCGGCAGTCTGGTTCCATCTTGGTTCACGTGGAGCCTGTCCCTTTTGTACAGGCTCATCTTGTCCTAAAATTTATTCCAGTGCCTTACAAATCTAGACCCTCCTCCCTGCACACCACCGTCTCATCCACACATTGAGTCCCCTAATCTCCACCTATCTCACTGGCCCTGCATGTTAAATGGGTAGCATTTCTGAGATACTAGTATCCCCTGTGCGAGAAGATATGGGCTCATCATCCATGGAAGGGGTCCCTTCTAAGGGAGCATTTCCCTCTTCCTCGGAATGATGTCCTCCTTGCCCAAGACCTTCATTCTCCATGATAGCAGAGGGGCTGTCTGCCTGGAAGTGGGATGCCTCTATCACATCCCAGATGATCTTGCCCACATACTTCTCTGGCTCTCTGAGCTTCTCCAGATCATCCACCTTGGCTTCAAGGGAACAAACTTGTTCCCTTTGAGCCAGGAGCTCCTTGCACCTAGCACACACCCACGACTTCTGCCCATTGAGCAGATAGTCATACATGCATCACTCTGGGCAATACACTGGGAAGCACCCACTCCCCTGCTGGCTTTCTACCATCATGACTGGTTTTGTTGGCCGTTTAGAGTATTTGCAGATTCTTTAATTGAAAGTTAGGTCTTAGCTGAAGTTGTCAGCTATCCAGCAGTTTAAACTTTCATTCCTGAGAATATAAAAGAGGGAGTAGTACTTATCTTCTCTTCCTGCTGAGCTCTGTGTGAACAAGAGGGGCTCCTTTCAAGCTCTCCTGCACACTTCCCCACTAAACTCCATGCAAAACTCCTATGATACCTGGTTGCTAATTCCTGTTCACTAAACTCTGGTTGCTAACTTCCCTGGCTGCCTCCTCTTATGTAGAGAATAGGCTTCAAACTGAGACAATGAGACTCAACAGGAAGTGGCCTCTCCCACCAGGTGTGACTCACTTCAGCCCTAGCTGGCGCCTCCCACTGTCTCTCTCCAGGCAAAAGAAAAACTAAAATTGAAAGCCACACAGCCACCAAAACAAGCCCTGGCAAAAACCAACAATACATAAGCCCTTGCAAAACAACAACAACCAACACACACACACACAGAGGGACTTATCCTCTAAAGAGACACCGCCACTCAAAATCCCCCCCCCCATTTTTTTGTCTGTTTGTTTGAAGAAACAAAGTTTGTTTTTAAAGAAAGGTTTGCTACCTTCTCAGGTCTGCTTCTCCTCTTCCCAGAGTAGCTTTCAAATACTCTTGAATTTATCCATGCCACAAGCATCCAAAACAATATGAATGGCTCAGATACCTTCGTACCATGGAGAGCTAGCAGCCATTAAGTGGATAATGTTTTCATTCAGGATGTATTCACAAGAGAGGCAGAACTCACCTTTTGAATTATTTTGCAGTGATGTCACAAGCTCCTGCGCGTTGCATGTCCACAAGGCGCAATTTCATCTCTTTCAAGACCAGTCCTTCCAGCTTCCACCAGCACAGAGAAATGCAGGGATGAGCATTTGTTACGATGGCTACAATCAAAACATGTCAAAGTGCTTTTTAAACACTTAGCCTCTGTTGGGTTTTATCTGTCGGGTTTTAAAGACCCCTCTGTCTGCCAGTTTCAAAAGTAGTCAGGGATGAGCACGGACCAAGGTTTGTGCACAGGTTCGGCGCTGAATCAGTTTCGGCAAGGTCCAAACTGGTTCGGCAGTGCTGGGGGTGGAGAGAAGCAAGTAGGATCCTTCCCTGCTCTCCGCCACCCCATGCAACTCCCTGCTGCGATGGCACTTCCCCCACAAGAACCCATGCGCAGTGCTAGCATGCACATGGCATCCATGCATGTGCAAGTGCCATGTGTATGTTGGCGCTGCACATAGGTTCTTGGGGGAAGTGCCATCGCAGAAGGAAGCTGCATGAGACGGCAGAGATCAGCCCCATTCAGGGCCTGGTCTCCTCCTTTTTAAAAATCCTGCTCACTACTGAACTAGATGGACCAATGGTCTGGTTCTGTAAAAAGCAGATTCCTTCCTAGAGGCAACCATCTTTGAGCTCCTTCAAGAAGTCAGGTGAAAGGGCTCAAGTTTATTGCTCGAGATTACTCCCTTCTTCCTAGCTCTCTGTAGAACAAAGTGGATCCTCTGTTCTTTTTTTGCCTATTCTTAGCCCTGAGCTTGAGCATCACCCTGACAGTTTCCACTTCTCTTCTTCTTCCATCACAAACACAGGACAGAGAACAAACCTCGTGTTATCTGTCAAGCGGAATCATTTTACAAAGCTAACTCTGATCCCATGGAAGCCTGGGCTGAAGAATTAGGTCACACTGTGTGCAACTGCTCTTTCCAAAGCCCCATGGGGCTCTGCAATTGATTGATTGATTGATTGATTAATGCAGGGCCGATCATTATTAAGACACCTGGCTTTCTCTATCTCTAGGGGCACCCCTGCCTACTGGGGAAGAACATGTGGCTCTGGGATGGGGATTCCTGAGGATTATGCGGTGCTGCTCTATGGGTAGCAACTGTTGGTGGTAGCACCGGATGCCTGATGGAAGTTGGTTGGGAAGCAGAACCTCTGGTGCCAGGCACATGGCCGGGTATGAGCAGAACCTCTCAGAAGGATGCCTCTGGTAGTGACCAACAGTATTTTTGTTTTCAATTTAGAAGCAAGTGGCTGGAGAGAGGTTGCACTCTGTGAGAGATAGCTGAATGGAGCCTTTATGTTCAGGAGCAGTATTCCAGTGAATGATCACTTGCTGGCAGAGCAAGAGCCATTGCCTTCAAATCCTGCTGACCTCCTGGAAGGGACCTGGTGGGTCACTGTGGCAAACACAATGCTGGACTAGATGGTCCGATCCAGCAGGGCTTTTCTTATGCACCGATTACGTCCCATGGCAGACACTCATGTGTTTCTTTTGTCCCCGAGTTGCTTCTGATCAAAAAGGTGATGCAGGGTTTTAACCCGCAAAACCTATCTAAATATCAGCAATCTGGGTAGGACAATGCAGGAGGTGCTTTTCCTCCACTTTTGAGAGAATGCTAGGTAAGCAGTGTGGGCTGGTTATGCTGTCCTACCCAGAGCACAGCTAGCACACCATCAATATCCTAACCTCATAGGGACATAGGAAGCTGCCATCGACCAAGTCAGACTATTGGTCCACTAGCTCAGTATTGTCCACACAGACTGGCAATGGCCTCTCCAAGGTTGCAGGCAGGAGTTTCTCTCAGTCCTATCTGGAGATGCCGAGGCTCACAGCCAAGCCTGGTGGTTCACATGATGGTAGGAAATCAGGCTAGCGGAGGCTAGCCCGATTTTCTACCATCATGTGAATAGCCTCCTGGTGTAATGAACATCCCCTCCCCAAGAGCTGCTCTTGTGGTAGCAAGCATGCATTGTCTTCTTTGCTAAGCAGGGTCTGCCCTGGTTGCATTTGAATGGGAGACTACATGTGTGAGCACTGGAAGATATTCCCCTTAGGGGATGGAGCTGCTCTGGAAAGAGCAAAAGGTTCCGAGTTCCCGCTCTGGCAGCATCTCCAAGACAGAGCTGAGAGAGACTCCTGCCTTCAACCTTGGAGAAGCCGCTGCCAGTCTGTGTAGACAATACTGAACTAGATGAACCAGTGGTCTGATTTGGTATATGGCAGCTGCCTATGTTCCACCTTTCAGTTCACTGTCACATTTGAATTTCCACTGCTGGGCAAATCTCTATCTCTGTGGCGTAATTAAGGGAGACAAAAGTCATTGCGTGCGTGACAGCTTTATACAGCCGGATTAGTCTTTGAGGAACTTCGTGGTCCAATTAGAGCCATTATGAATGATGATCTAACACTCGAAATAGCAGTGGGGCAGAGAGTAATGACTCCGCATGGGCCATGAAACCAGACCATAAGACATGGTTTTTTGAAAAGGCACTCCCACTTGCGGCTCTCCTTCCCAGCAGGGGATGGAGCCATAGCTCAGTGGTAGGGCATCTGCTTTGTAATTGGAAGGTCCCAGGTTCAATCCCTGGCAGCATCTCCAGGTAGGATTGGGAAAAACCCCTGCCTGAAACTCTAGAAAGCTGCTGCCAGTCAGTGTAGACAATACTGAGGTAGATGGACTAATGGTCTGACTCAGTATAAGGCAGCTTGCTATGTGCCTATGTTGGGGTTGGAGCCGTAGCTCAGAGGCAGAGCATCTGCTTTGCATGGAGAAGGTCCCAGGTTCCCAGGTTCAGTCCTTGCTATGGCATTGCCAGGTACAGGTGGGAAAAATGACTACTGCTATGAATGTTTCTAGACCACTTTTCAACAAATGTTCCCTAAGCGGTTTGCATAGAGTAATATAAATAAACAAATACAGACAGCTCCCTTTCCCCAAAAGGCTCACAATCTAAAAATAAACATAAGACAAACGCCAGCAACAGCCACTGGAGGGATGCTGTGCTGGGGTTGGAGAGGGCCAGTTGCTCTCCCCCTGCTCAGTCAAGAGAATCACCATTTTCAAAAGGCGCCTCTTTGCACCGTTAACAGGGTTAGGGTTGTCTGAAACCCTGAAGTGCTGCTGCCAATCTGTGTAGGCAATACTGAGTTCAATGGACCAATGGTCTGATTCAGTAGGAAAGTCCACACAACTGTCATTAGGGTAGGAGAAACCTCCTATCCTCTTTCAAGAGCTGGGCATGCTCCCAATTTACAATTGTGTGTTAGATAAAAACAAAGTTTTTCGAAGGCGGGGAGCTTGCTCTTCTGTCACGCCCCCGGTGACAGGTCAAGCACACCCTACCCAGATTCCCTACCCAGTTTCTGAATGAGGCAGGTGGGAAACGTGTCCTAACCAGCTGGGGACCTGACTGACAATCAATTCCCTCAACTCCAAGCTTGTTTTTATTTAACACATGATCGATAATCAGGAGGATGCCCAACTCCTTAATTAGGGTAGGAAGCGCCTCCTACCCTAATAACCATCATGTGAACCACATCAGAACAGCCCTGCTGGATCAGGCCCAAGGCCCATCTAGTCCAGCATCCTGTTGCACACAGCGGCCCACCAGATGCCTCTGGGAAATCCACCGGCAAGAGGTCAGGGCATGCCCCCCTCCCCTGCTGTTGAGAGTTTAGAGTTGAGCGTCTGCTGTTGCCCTCATATAGGGCAAGCTCATATAGACCTTGCTCTATATGAGCCCATGTGCCATATGTGAGCCCATGTGCCATATGTGAGCCCATGTGCCAGTCCAAGCCCCCTTTAAAGCCATCCAAGCTAGTGGCCACCACCGCATCCCGTGGCATAGAGTTCCACAGATTAATTATGGTGCTGTGTGAAAAAGTACTTCCTTTTGTCGGTCCTAAATTTCCTGGCCATCAGTTTCATGGGATGACCCCCCAGTTCTAGGATGACTGCCCTATTATAGGGCTGTTCTTTACATCCCTCTTTTATAGAGTTCCCATTTACCTATCACAGCCACTGGCCATTGATACATCTTTTATCCATGTTCCTCAATAATGAATTTTCCTGGAAGTACACATCTGTAGCGTTCCTTTTAGTCACAGCCAGCCTTACTAGGATGCCGTTGCAACCATTTTGCAACTGCAACTTGAAAAATGGGCCGTTTCCTGCCTGTACTTACATTATAATTTTTTAAAAACCCTATATTTCAGAACTGAAATGGGGAAGAAGCAACATTTTTCACATCAGTTGCACACATGTCTAAGACCAGCTCTGCTTCTTGACAAAGAAGAGAGATCCCATGTGAAAGTTTCTTCTTCTTTGCTGCAAACCCTTATATGCTAAGAAGCTTCAGCAGATTGGAGGCTGGAGAAAATCCTGGCTTAAAGTCTCCCTAATGAGTTGCCAAACGGAAATCTGCCTCTAAAAATCTAAAAATCGTATCTTAAGTATTTGCACCTTTTCTCGGCTTTACAATGAGTGAAGGTGAGGTGCTGGATGTCATAATGGGTGGCTGATGCATGCAAATGATCTCTGGGTTATTAGAAGTCTCGCACCCACAGCCCCTTCTGGTAGGTTTCTCTGCCTTTCGCAGAGATTATGATCTGCATATTTTCAAGCCAGCCTCCTCGACCACAAGGAAAGTCCTCCCTGCCTGAGGCCTAGAAGACATTACCCAGCAAAGAAACCATAATCTAAGGTGTCAGAAGAGAGCCTTGGGCTATCGGACAATCCAGGGCTGGTTTCTGTTCTAGGGAGAGGATGAGACAGACCGCAGCAAGGAAGGCCTTGCATGCAAAATAAGGTCTTGGGCACATACTTGGGCAGGGCTATGATATCACCAGCAGCCAATCAGGAAGCTGCCTTCCAGTTCAGGGACCCCAAGTGGCTTCAGAGCAGAAGTGCCAGAGCACCTTCTACTCCAGCTGTTTAAAGGGACAGAGCATGATGTCTAAGGGCACATGATACAGCCACCTTGCTGAAGCTAAGCAGGTCTTGGTGTGGTAAGTGCTTGGATGAGAAACTCATTTATGCCACCTTTGAGGACGAGGCTGTAGCTCATTGACAGAGGACATGTTTTGTATGGAGAAAGGCCCAGGTTCTATCCTTGGCATCTCCAGATAGGCTGGGAAAGATTCCTGCCTGAAGCCAGCCTGAAGGAGAGATGGTCTTGTAGTAGCAATCATGAATTGTCCCCTTTGCTTAACAGGGACTGCCCTGGTTTGCATTTAAATGAGAGGCGACATGTGTGAGCATGGTGAGATATTCCTCTTATGGGATTCCTCTGGGAAGAGCACCTGCCTGCTTGCATGCTGAAGGTCCCAGGTTCCTTCCCTGGCAGCTAGGGGCGTATCTAGGGTAGGGCAGGCAGGGCACATGCCCTGGGCGCCGCTTGAAGGGGGGTGCCATTTTTTAAAATGAAAAAAAGTTCAAAATGGCCACCAAAAACAAAATGGCTACCACGCATGCTCAAATGGCCTCTGAAAGGCCCTAGTATCTGGGGAAAGTCAAATTCTCAATTTATTTTTAAAACTTATCTAATAATGATGCTACAATGCATAGTAGAGAATTAGACAGGCACTTCTGTTCAGTTTTCCAAGTACACTTCCACATAGTATTTGGGTATTTCATAAGCCCCAGCATACTGAAATTTGTAGTTTTCCAGCATTATTTGGTCTGGCTACATCCACTGCTAAATAGTTTTTGAAATATTAAAAGATTAACGAGCTTGACTAGTATTTTTGAGCTGATATTATGGCAAAGTTATCTGAAAGATGGGTGTCAGATGTTTGGACGGGGGCGCAATTTCAGTGCTTGCCCTAGGCGCTGTTTTCCCTAGATATGCCTCTGCTGGCAGCATCTCCAGATAGGGCAGAGAGAGACTCCTGCCTGCAACCTTGCAGAAGCCACTGCCAGTCTGTGCAGACAATACTGAGCTAGATTAACCAATAGTCTGACTCAGTATATGGCAGCTTCCTCTGTTCCTATGATTTTGTGGACCAAACACAGTCCTGGCGTAGTGTCCATAGAAGACAGTGCTATAAAACCAAATTTGAATTCAACAGTTGTGAGTGGGGTAAACTGTTATGAGTGGGATATACCCTCCTGAATGGTCCCTATTTCCCAGGGACAGTCTACATTTTCTTTTCTGGTGAACTCGTTTTGCCTTTAAAAAAAAGAAAAAAGAAAATCAGAGGATATGCCTCAACCCTGCAAAGTGGCCGTCAAAAATGAAAGTCTTACATTAGGTTTACTAGCAGAAGTCATTGCAGGATCAACGGCAACCATGTAAATGAGCCCCGACAGCTAAGGTAGCCCCATCGCTGTCCCTTTAGCAGAGGCATGATGATCTGCAGCAATGTGGAGAGGGCAAGATTCACCTCTATGCCATTGTGAAGCCCAGTTAAAGGCACAGCAGCAACATCACAGAGCCCTTCCCAGCACTTTCCCCTTAGAGCTTTCCTCTCCATCCATCTCTCTTAAAAGGCCCTCCCAGCACTGAGAATACTGCAGTACTGCATAGAGGTCAGCACAGTGTGAGATGGCTCTCCCCACTTGAAAAATAGTGACGGAAGGGGTTGACTGAGTGATTCCTGGTGGTGGAGTGTTTAAAGTCCCCTGCTGACTTGGCAAAGAGGCACCTTTTAATGTGGCGATTCTCTTTATTTAGCAGGGGGAGAGTAATTGGCCCTATCCACCCCCAGCACAGTACTTCCAGTGACTGTTGCTGGTGTCTATCTGATGTTTCTTTTTAGACTGTGAGCTCTTTGGGGACAGGGAGCCATCTTATTTTATTTATTGTTACTCTGTGTAAACCGCCCTGAGCCATTTTTGGAAGGGCGGTATAGAAATCAAATAAATAAATAAATAATAAAGTGCTGTCTGTGAAATGTTAAGAGCAGGTCTAATCTACTGTGGCCCTCCTGTAGACTTTGGCCTACAACTCCCATAAATCCCCAACTGTTGGCCACTATGGTTGGGGATTATGGGAGTTGTAGTCCAAAGACCGCTGAAGGGCTGCAGCTGAGTAGCCCTCTGATAGAGGGTATGCTGCACAGACTGCAATCTTGCACACAGTGAGCCTCGAAGCACTTGGACTGTGTGCAGGGCAGCAGCCATGGATATCAGCGCAGATTTGAACTCTTAAGTACACGTCGTGCTAGATGCCTCCATCAGACCACAATAGCCAAATATTGCAGGGTATTTACCCAGGCTCGGTTTAATGTCTTGCACACTGCTGTGCAGCTCAAAGACTTAACAAAGTCCTGTTTGCAGAGAGGTTCTGCCCCTGCAACTTAGGAGCTATCAAAACAACTGTGCATGTTTTATATTGTTCGTTTTTACCGGGACATTTGCAGTGTGTATATTACCCCATTTTTATCAGATCTTCAGGGTTGTTATGATGATTTCTATATATGTCATATGTTTTCGGATCACGATGACAAGATTTCTTATGTAGTTGCCAAGTTCTGCCTAACTGCCAGTAGAATTCGTAAGACCATGTTATGAGTGGATGAACACTACTATCTACAGAAGATATCTATTTTTATAATCTGAGTTGAGTTTCATCTTTTTCTTTTCCCTTTTAAATGTTTTTTAAAAATGAATTTTATGTATCTATATATTTCTGGTCAGTGACTGAAAAGAAACTACTACTACTACTAGATTTAACAGCCATCTAACAGCGCAGCGCGGAAATGACTTGACTAGCAAGCCAGACGATGCCAGTTCGAATCCCCACTGGTATGTTTCTCAGACTATGGGAAACTCCTATATCGGGCACCAGTCCTATATCTCCTGTATCGGAAAGTCCTTAACTCCTATATCGGAAAGATGCTGAAAGGCATCAGGGGCGGATGAAGCTTTTTGCCACCTGTAGGCAAAAAGGCTTTTGCTGCCCTTTTACCTTAAACAAAAAGGTTTGCCTTTTACAATATAAGGTGAAGGTGGGGGGACTCTCTCCTTGCCCACTCCACCCTTGCTGCCGCTGCCCACAGAAAGGGGTGGCAAAATTTGTGAAGGGGCAAAATTTGCTGCTCCTCAAATTTTGCTGCCATAGGCAAATGCCTACTCTGCCTCTCCATTAATCCACCACTGAAAGGCATCATTTCATACTGCACGGCAGGAGGCAATGGTCAACCCCTCCTGTATTCTATCAAAGACAAGCACAGGGCTCTGTGGGCGCCAGGAGTCGACACCGACTAGAGGACACACTTTACCTTTACTACTAGATTTCGGTTCTGTTTTGCTGCTCTGAGACTCTGAGCAATTGACAGATGCTGGGAATGCCTTTGCCGCTGCCCAGCTCACACTCCTCTTGCCAGGTTGGTCGGGGCTCAGAATTTGTCCGGGCACATGGCAAACAAACACCAGATGTGGAGTAATGTGGGTTGATGGGGGACAGGATGCAAGGAAGCCAAGAGAATAATCCCCTTGCCTTGCTGCATTTGTAATTGAATAGGTATTAGAGTAGGATTTGCTCTGGGCATCAGATCCATGTGCCTGACCTAAATCTGGAAGCAGCAGGAAACGGGTTAAAGAGACAGCAGCTCTATTTTCCTTTCCTTTCACCACTTTTGGGGGTTCTTTACAGTGGCGGGTTGTCCAGATTTTTCCCTGGTGAAACTTCTCACCTGTCACCCATGTTCAGTCCCTAGGAATTATTTAATTCATAGAATTAATCCATATGGAACTGCGCCGCAGTTACTCACGATCAGAAAGCCCAGGTTTGTGGAGCGCTCGCTCTGCAAACCCAAGCTTTAGGGAGGGCTACTTGAGCGGGTTACCCGCTCGTAAACCACCAGGCTCGCATGTGAGCCTGGTGGTTTACACGATCAACAAAAATCAGGCTAGGCTCTCCTAGCTCAATTTTTGTTTATTGTGAGAATAGCCCCTCTATGTGTGAGCACTGTAAGATATTCCCTTTATTGTTGTTGTTGTTGTTACTATATTTATATCCCACTTTTCCTCCAAGGAGCCCAGAGCGGTGTACTACATACTTAAGTTTCTCTTTCACAACAACCTTGTGAAGTAGGTTAGGCTGAGAAAGAAGTGACTGGCCCAGAGTCACCCAGCTAGTATCATGGCTGAATGGAGATTTGAACTCGGGTCTCCCCAGTCCTAGTCCAGCATTCTAACCACTACACCACGCTGGCTCTATTTAGGGGATGGGGCCTTTAGGGGATGGGGCCTCTCTGGAAAGAGAACCTGCATGCAGAAGGTTCCAAGTTCCCTTCCTGGCATCTCCAAGATAGGGCTGAGAGAGACTCCTGCCTGCAGCCTTGTAGAGGCTGCTGCCAGTCTGTGTAGACAATACTGAGCTAGTGGACCAATGGTCTGACTCAGTGTGAGGTGGCTTCCTACATTCCTAAATTATATTTAAATTGGAAACCACTTTAACGATATTGGGAAAACAGAGTAAGCAAGCAACTAAATTGAGCTGGTCTTGTGGTAGCGAGCATGAATTGTCCCTTTGCTAAGCAGGGCTTGCTTTGTTTCCCATTTGGATGAGTGACTACATGTGAGCATTGTCTGCTGTAAGAGATCCCCCTTGGGGATGGGGCTGTAGCTCAGTGGGGGAGCATCTGCTTGGATAAAGAAGGTCCCAAGGTCCATCCCTGGCAGCATCTCCAGGTAGGGCTGGGAGAGACTCCTGCCTGAAACCTTGGAAAGACGCTGCCAGACAGTGCAGTCAATCCTGAGCTAGATGGACCCATTTTCTGACTTGGTATAGGGCAGCTTCCCACGTTCCTATTGCTCTGAATGCTCATGGGGCCAGAGGTGTACCTAGGTAGTTTTGGAGCCTGGACCTAAAGGCCTTAGAAAACTCCCCACCCACCCCTGCAAGTTAAGCCTCATCCCCCTGATGGGGTGGCCTTGAAGAAGCTGCCTTCTCTTAGCCTAACCATCCTCCCAAGCTGTGGGGATAAACATGTGCTGATAACAAGCTACTCTCTGAGCACTGGCAAAGTTGACTTATACTGGGCCAGGCCATTGGCTGTTCCAGCCCAAGACTGTCTACTCTGACTGGCAGCAACTGTCCAGCAGAGAAAGCTCTTTCCCAGCTCTGCGACCTGAGGCCCTTTACCTGCAGATGCCAGGGGTTGCATCTGAGACCTTCTGTAGGCAATGCATGGACTTTACCATTTAGCAGACTATGGGAAACACCCATATTGGGCAACAATATAGGAAGATGGGCATCATCTCATACTGCGCGGGAGAAGGCAATGGTCAACCCCTCCTGTATTCTACCAAAGACAACCACAGGGCGCTTGGGGTGCCAGGAGTCGACACCGACTCCACGGCACAACTTTACTCTACTTTATGGGATGTAAATTGAACAAGCAGAATTAATCCAAGCATTCCATTTAAGCTGGCTTCAAGTATTATGTAATGCAGCTGGAGAGGGGAGAGGGGAGGGAGGGATGAATCCAAATGTCCCCTTCTAACTTGGAAAAGAGGCACCTTTTAACATGGTGCTTCTCTTTATTTAGCAGGGGGAGAGTAACTGGTCCAATCCACCCCCAGCACAGTACTTCCAGTGACTGTTGCTGGTGTCCATATTATGTTTCTTTTTAGATTGTGAGCCCTTTGGTTACAGGGATCCATCTTATTTATTTATTTCTCTGTGTAAACCACCCTGAGCCATTTTTGGAAGGGCAGTATAGAAGTCGAATGAATGAATGAATGAATGTCTCTGTTCTTGTTTCCAATGTAAGGTCCAAAATGGGAGCAGCACATCTCTATTATGGATAGATGTGCATGTGATAGATGCAGGTACAAATACGAATACGACAAATATTTAAATTCCGCTTTTCAACAAAAATTCCCAAAGTGGTTTACATAGATATAAGTAAATAAATAAAATGGCTCCCTGTCCCCAAAGGGCTCGCAATTTTAAATATAAACATAAGCTCGACCCCAGCAACAGCCACTGGAGGGATGCTGTGCTGGGGCTGGATAGGGTCAGTTGCTCACCCCCTGCTCAATCAAGAGAATCTAAAAGGTGCCTCTTTGCTCAGTTAGCCGGAGTTAGTTAAGTGCCTCTTTGCTCAGCTGCCCCAGCTACAGGGCAACACTTTTAGGAAGACCTCTCAAAAAATCACAAGCTTCCGAGTTCAGCAGAACTCTTCTTCAGGCTGCATGTTGAGTATCGAAAGGGAAGTAGGGGGATAAAAAGAGGTTTCTGGGTATGATACCCCCCACCCCCCGCAAAAGTCCCACTGTCAGCAGTTTGGAATAATCTTAAAATGCAGCGGCTAAGCAAACTCAATTTGGTGCATCGGACGGTGCTAGGTTCAAAAAGGGTCTCAGGCTCCACCTATAACTACTGGGAGGAAGAAGCAATGCCTGCTGCTTTCCATGGATCCCGCTCTTGCACTAACCAAAATGCAGGGGGTCCTTTGAAAGGCAGAAGCGAAGGGGGAGGCCAAGAACATTATTAAGGGAGCAAGGGTTTTGCTATGCATTAAATTAAGGGAGTGAAGGGGGTGGGGAGCAGGAAATCTTTGAGGGGGAGCCTCCACTACCACTTGCTACCCCTTGGAGTCGTCCTTGTGGGGCTGCTTCAAATTTTACCTGTATCATGAATGAGCTCACTAAATGGCCTTAGGTAAGTCAGCCTCAAATCTCTCCTCTGCAGTAGAGCATCGTAAAGCTTACTTTACAGGGTTCTTGTCAAAAACACAGTGAGCTAATCCATGTGGGGGCTCTGAAAGGACAATGCAAAGTCTTATTACACACTGCGTTAAACAGAGCATCTTGTTTCGGTTCTGCTCCTAAGTAGTAGTTCCAACCAAAGAGAAGTTGGCCAAGGACCGACTTTCATTCTCCACTCAGGAAAACAAAACCTGTTCCATTCTCCTGAGCAAGCAGGCTCTAAATGGCACCAGTTTCTAAACAAGCTGATTTCTTTTCTTTTCCCTTTTCACCGCATGACAAAGAATGAAACGAAAACTCAGAACAAACCCTTCATTCCGACTCCTCAGCTTCAGGGATTGTTGGTGAATGGAGATCTGCCGAGTGGATTATACAAGCCACTGAAATGCCCAACAAGCCCTTCCATTAGCAGCCTGGCAATTATTTCGAAGGGAACCCCAGGCAAGTTTCTTGTAAATGCAGGCAGAAAGTCAAAAGCAGCTAGTAGAGCACAGAGAGGCAGCTTTACCTTTCACTAGAGAAATGCAAGAGAGGTGATTTTGGAGTCTACAAACAAGAAATTGCACCCAGAAGCCCAGTGAGGGCAGATTTACCATCAGTGGCTGACTATGTGCGGAGAACATGGGCCATACAGCAGGGCCAGGATGGGAGGAGACCAGCCAGCTCTGCTCCCTTAGCTCGTCTACTTTAGACTTAGATAAAAGGGGGATGTAAAGGGGGTAAAAGGAAAGGTTTGAAATCATAGCTTATGAGGATAGGCTGATGGGAAGTGCCACAGTTTGCTTTAAGTAAAAAAATAAATATGACGGATCATATGAGCAATTTTATATGCCCGTGATTCTGTTGATACGGATCAGTTATTAACATTTTCCTGAGGGTGCGAAAATCTGCATGGCTGGAATTGTCGAATGCGTCTTCTTAGCCCAGACTCAGCAGAATCTGATCATCCGGCTTTTTCCGTTATAAAAACAATACATTCTTAGCCACGATTGTAGAGAAGGAGAAAGAAAAGGTGTTGGGTAATCATTCTGGCAGATAGTTTAGAAGAAACTGGAAGGCAGGACTTTTCAGATCAGATCAGGGTAGTGGGTTAAGGGTGTGCTTTGGGAGATGAAATGTCCCTGATTCAAATCCCCACTCAGCGAGCAGTTCACTACACAGACAATGTGGTATAGTAGGTAGAGCGTTGGACTTAACCCAGGGAGACCTGGATTCCAAGTTGAAGTTCGTTTTATGACTTTGGGCCACACTGCCAGCCCAGCCTACCTCACAGGGCTGTTGTGAGGATAAAAAACAGGAGACAGGTATGATGCACTGTTACTGGAGGATTTAAAAAATGTAACCCCAGGGCTCCATGCCATCTCCATTGCTCTTTAACATCTACATGATGTTAAACATCTACATCTACATCTACCGCTGGGAAATATCATCAGGACATTTGATGCAGGGTGTTATCAGTATGCTGATGACAATCTATTTCTCCATGTCAGCATCATCAGGAGAAGGCATAACCTCTCTAAATGCCTGCCTGGAGGCAGCGATGGGCTGGATCAGGGATAACAAATTGAGACTGAATCCAAATAAGATGCTTCTTGTGCAGGGTCAGAACTCAGGAGACCATTTTGATCTGCCAGTTCTGGATGTGGTCATGCTCCCCCGGAAAGAACAGGTATGCAGTCTGGGTGTGCTTCTGGATCCTAAACTCTCCCTGGCGTCTCAGGTTGAGACAGTGGCCAGAGTTGCTTTCTATCTGCTTTGGCTGATACACAGCTGTGTCTGTTTCTTGAGACAACGACCCCCGAACAGTGGTACATATGCTGGTAACTTCCAGACTTGACTACTGCTATGCGCTCTGTGTGGGACTGCTTTTCCACACAGTCTGGAAACTGCAGTTGGTAGAGAATGTGGCAGCCAGGTTGGTCTCCTGGTCATCTCAGAGAGACCGTATTACTCCTATATTAAAAGAATTACACTGGCTATCAATAAATTTCCGTGCAAAATACAAGGTTTTTTAACCTATAAAGCCCTAAATAGTGTAGGCCCAGGGTATTGAAGAGAACATCTTTTTCACTATGAGCCCCATTGCCTATTGAGATCGTCCGGAGAGGTTTGTCCACGGTTGCCACCGGCTCGTCTTGTGGCTACACAGGGACCGACCTTCTCTGTTGCCGCCCTGAGTCTCTGGGAAGCGCTCCCTGCTGAAATAAGAGCCTTCCCATCTCTGACAACTTTTTAAAAGTCTCTTTTAAAAGACACATTTATTCACTCATGCTTTTCAACTGGACTTGTGGTTTTAAATTGTTTCAAGGTTTTAATTCCTGTTTTAATTTATTTTGTGTTAATGTAAACCACCCAGAGACAGAGGTTTGTGGCGGTGTACAATTATAATCAATCAATCAATCAATCAATCAAAGAAAAAAATTAAATAAGCTTAAGAAATCAACCACCACCCTGCAGCCCCCTACTATATGTAGACTGCAGTATGACTATAGCTCACAGGGTAGTTGAAAGGATTCTGTTAATGGCTTATGTGAAGTGGATAAACTGTCCACATTATGTGAAGTGGATAATTCGCTATATGGAGGAGAGCTACTCTTGCGGTTGCAAGCGTGAATTGTCCCCTTTCCTAAGCAGGGCCTACCCTGGCTCGGATTTGGATGAGTGAGCGCTGTTACATGTGAGCACTGTAAGTCATTCCTCTTAGGGGATGGGGCCACTCTGGGAAGAGCATCTGCATGCTTGCATGCAGAAGGTCCCAGATTCACTCCCTGGCATCTCCAGGTAGGGCTCCTGCCTGAAATGTTGCCAGTCAGTGCAGATAATACTGAGCCAGATGGACCAATGGCCTGACTCAGTATAAGGCAGCATCCTGTGTTCCTATTTAAAGCTAAGTATTATAAATCTCTCCACCCAGGTGCCTATCCTTTGTCATGTCTCCTTCCATTCATCACACCTAATGTGCCCCTCCAACACCAGCCCCAGTTGCATGCACTGTTCATGGCCTACTTCTTATCGATTAGACATAGAAATCATGGTTTCAAGTGAGTTTGCAAACCATGGTTATGAGGGACCTTGATGCTAACCATGGTTTGTGTTGATGTATGTTCAACGTGAAACAGATATAGGAAGAAAGAGGGAGGAAGCAGGAATACCTGGCTCCTTAGCTGCAAACCATGGTTTGCAGGAAGCTAGCTTTGCGATGGCTTGCAGCCCCATGGCAATGAGACTGCAGTTCAGTGGTAGAACACATGCTCTGCATGCAGAAGGTGCCAGGTTCAATCCCTAACATCTCCAGGTCAGGCTCTGAAAAGCCGCTGTCTAAAGTGCTGTAGTAAGGCAGTTAACATGAGCATGAACTGGGTAGGATAAGCGTGCTACCCAGCTTTGGGAGCTATGTGCACTCCCAATTTTTGGCTATGTGTGAGCTATAACCTACTGGTCGTGAACCTACAGGTTCCTCATCCCTCCACTCCCCACCCACCCAACCCCTTTAACGAACCTGGCTTTTAGACGAGGTCAAGGGTCTGTTCCCACAGCCTTAACCCCACTACTGGGTATCTTGTGACTCCTTGGGCTGCGTGTAGCCCAAGGATTCACAGAGACGGGCAGACTGAGCATCTGTCTGGCAGCGGAATCCCCGGTGCAGTGCCACACGTTGCATTGAGGGATGCCCAGAAGCCAGATTCCTTCCCCCTGTTCCGTGCTTCACGGAGCTGCCTGGAGCAAGGCTGCCCATGTGGGCATGCAGGAGGTGTGCTGAAGAGGTCCTGCTTGGACATCTGGGGGGAAGGGAAGGTAAAAGCAGTCTCTCCCCCAACCCCCGCACCCTGCCCGCCTGCCCGGCGAAATCGTGTGAATCACCCCAGAGTGTGAATGGGCCTAAGGTTGAGCTGGACGGATGGAAGGGTCTGACTCCATTGAATGGAGCTGCATGTGGTGGTGTACCAACAACAAATCCATAGATGATTGTGGTAGAGGCCTCCAGTCTTTCTGTGATCTTGGGTCAAGCAGGCCTTTGTATTGTCTGAAAACTCTGCAAGCTCTGCTTAATGGGAGACCTTCACAAAGCTGGAAATAAATCACAAGGATGCTGATTTAGACTAGACATTAGGACAGGAGTCCCCAGCCTATATTATTATTATTATTATTATTATTATTTACATTTTATATCCCGCTCTTCCTCACAGCAACCCTGTGAAGTAAGTTAGGCTGAGAGAGAAGTGACTGGCCCAGAGTCACCCAGCTAGTATCATGGCTGAATGGAGATTTGAACTCGGGTCTCCCTGGTCCTAGTCCAGCACTCTAGCCACTACCCCACACTGGCTCCACTGTTGCATGAGGCAATAAGTTGTAGCTAGGGTGATGGGAGTTGTAGTTCAGAAATATCTGGAGTACCAACGCAAGTTGGGAACTCCTGCGTTAGGAAGAATTTCCTAATGGTAAGAGCTGCCTGCCTGTGGAACTGTCTGCTTCATGCAACGGTGGACGCTCCTTCACTATAGGCTTTCCTGCTCTGAGTTGGGGCTCAGACTAGAAGACCTCCAGGGTCACTTTCAACTCTGTGCTTCTATGGAAAGACCTTTGCTGAGATCTTGGCAAGCTGCTCCAGCCTCAGAGGCAAAGTGCAGGCAGGGGAGTACCAATTGCAGAGGAGCAACAGCAGGAGAGAGGGCATGCCTTCAGCTCTTGCCTGTGGGCTTCCCAGCGGCACCTAGTGGGCCACTGTATGAAACAGGATGCTGGACTAAATGGGCCTTGGGCCTGATCCAGAAGGGCTCTTCTTAAAAACAGAGATCTCAGTGGAATGCCTGTTCACGAGCTTAGATGATTTTAAAATGGGCTTAGAGAAGTTCACGGAGGAGAGGTCTATCAATGGCTACTAGTCTGGTGGCTATAGCCCACCTCCAGCCTCAGAGGCAAGATCCCTCTGAATACCAGTTGCAGAGGAGCAACAGCAGGAGAGAGGGCATGCCTTCAGCTCTTGCCTGTGGGCTTCCTAGAGGCATCTGGTGGGCCACTGTGGGAAACAGGATGCCAGACTAGATGGGCCTTGGGCCTGATCCAGCAGAGCCACTCTTATGTTCTGATGTTCTTATGCTGTCAGGCAGAACGGAGAATACTGGGCTAGTGTGACCAATGGCCCGGCTCAGTGTAAGGCGGCTTCATCGGCAAAGGACGAATATCTGAAGAACGATGCATACAGCCTAGCACAAAATCAACATGGACCTCCAGGGCTCAGGACTTTTTAGGAGCATGTGCTTTCACAGCATACCTTTGTGTTTGTTCTGTAGGCTGTGGTGCAATGCAGATGGCTTTCATTCTCCTGATCAGGCATTCGAGCGACTTCCCCTGGAGCCCAGCTGGGGGGTCGCATCTCCTTAACACTGGGTGTTGCAGCCGGGCTCCTACAAAGAGGTCCTCAGACAGCAAATCGCAAGCACTTCTGCCTCACAAGGTCCCCTGCTCCAGCCACAAGCCTGCAGGTGCCCAAGGAAGCAAGACCCCAGAGAGGAATCCCTTATTTATTTAGAGTAGCATAGAAAGCAACCTTGTGTGCCTTTTCACCAGAAGTGGCTTTTCTCATTACTGCAGCGGGGTTGACTACTATTTTTTAGATTGTGAGGCCCTTTGGGGAGCAGGGATCCATCTTTATGTCTTTATTTTTATTTCTTGATGTAAACCGCTTTGGGAACTTTTTGTTGAAAAGCGGTATATAAGTATTCGTAGTATTTGTAGTAGTACAACTCCCATCATCTTCAACTGCAATGGCCTTTGGCTGGGGATGATGGGAGCTGTAGTCCACAATATCTGGGAATCTCTTGTACAGTGAAGGATCGGAGGAGATAAGGAGAGGAAGGATAAGGGAGGAGAGCTGGTCTTGTGGTAGCAAGCATGAATTGTCCCCTTTGCAAAGCAGGGCCTGCCCTGGTTTGCATTTGAATGGGAGATGGATGAGCACTGTAAGATATTCCCCTCCGGGGATGGGGCCACTCTGGGAAGAGCATCTGCTTGCTTGCATGTAGAAGTTCCCATGTTCCCCACCCGGCATCTCCAGATAGGGCTGGGAGACCCTCCTGCCTGCAACATTGGAGAAGTTGCTGTGTAACAGTATTCTGTTTACACATAAGGCAGCTTCCTATGTTCCGATGAACACTGGTCCCCAGATGTAGTTGGACTACAAGCCCCATCATCCCCTCATCACAATGGCCTTCGGGGATTATGAGAATTGTAGTCCATCCACATCTGGACTGAGGATCAGGGTGGCTAAAAGAACCAAGACAAAACAGGCAGAAGCAACACAGAAAGTAGACAACACAACGACCTGGTTCACACAGCCATTCAAATCTAGGTTTAGGCTTTAGCCTGTTTGTGTGAGCCCACATTGAGGTGGTTTATGGCCCAGGATGAGCCTGAGACCCCCACCTTGGCATGGGTTCAGACAGTCATGTGAATGTCAGTAACTTATATTAAACCTAGATTTGGATGATTGTGTGAACACAGGGGGAGAGCAACTGGCCCTATCCATACCCAGCACAGCATCCCTCCAGTGGCTATTGCTGGTGTCTATCTTATGTTTCTTTTTTAGATTGTGAGCCCTTTTGGGGGCAAGAAGCCATTTTGTTTGTTTTTATTTCTCAATGTAAGCTGGCTGCTTTGGGAACTTTTGATGAAAAGCAGTATATAAATATTCATTGTAGTAGGCAAATGGTTTTTGTTTCTTCAGATAAATGACATTTCATAGACAATACACTGCAGCTGGGAGCTGTCATCCAGCAACTGGAGAGCCTCAGGTGGGCCATCCCTTCAAATATCTATTGTTTGAAAGAAAATTCCACTTAAATTGGGGGAACTTGCTCTTAAATAAATGTATTTAAGGTTAGATTGTCCCAAATGTATTGATGAAATTCAGAACTCTCACAGTCATTTATTCATGCAGGGTTGCCATTCCTAAATTCCACTGCAGAAGTGATACTATTATATTTACCTGCATTAAAAATAAAAATAAAAAAGGATTGTGAGCCCTTTGGGCACAGGGAGCAATTTTATTTATCTATTTATAACTATGTAAACTGCGTTGGGATCTTTTTGTTGAAAAGGGGTATATAAATATCCTTCTTCGTCTTCATTGTATCTGAATCTTAGACTAGGTTCTCCTCGGAGAGGAGAACAAGTCTTGTGGTAGCAAGCATGACTTGTCCCCTTAGCTAAGCAGGGTCTACCCTGGTTGCATCTGAATGGGAGACTAGAAGTGTAAGCACTGCAAGATATTCCCCTCAGGGGATGGAGCCGCTCTGGGAAGAGCAGAAGGTTTCAAGTTCCCTCCCTGGCTTCTCCAAGATAGGGCTGAGAGAGACTCCTGCCTGCAACCTTGGAGAAGCCGCTGCCAGTCTGTGAAGACAATACTGAGCTAGATAGGCCAATGGTCTGACTCAGTACATGTCAGCTTCCTGTGTTCCTATGTTCCTAGGTCCCCCCCCCCAGTTCTTTGATGTTAGAAATTAGGGGGTCATCTTAAATTTGGGGTCTTCCTTTGGGGTAAATAGTATAGCCCACATTTAACCCATATTTTTAAGGGGGTTGTCTTAAATTCATGGTCATCTTCTGTTTGGTTAAATACACTATGTAGCATTTATATTACGTAAAGCGAGCTACCATCTTTCAACAAAAAAGTTCTCAAAGTTGTTTACAGCACTGTGGTGTTTTTGATGAATCCATTCCCTGATCCAGGCCAACTTTTGAAATGGGCTTTAGTTACTTCTATTCCAGTCCTGAAGTACAGGCGGGGCTCACAAACAGCCAGCAGCAAGAGCATGGAAAAGCACTCTGCACTGGCCTCTCTGTACATAATATCTATTTTCATGAAACTATTAATATTCCTGATTCCACTCCACTGCCTATAAGAAAATGGTTCCCTGTCCCACAAGGGCTCACAAGCACACACACACACACAGCAGCAGCAGCAGCAACAGCCATTGGAGAGATGCTATGTGGGGCTGATCAGGGACAGTTGCTCTCCCCCTGCTAAGCATAAGAGAATCAGCACTTCTAAAAGTTGCCTCTTTACCGAGTTAGCAGGGATAATCCATTCCCTGTCCCAAAAGGGCACACAACCTACAAAGATACACGGGAGAGACACCAGTAACGGTCACTGGGAGGGACGCTGTGCTGGGTTGAATCCTCTTCCCTTTGCAATAATCCTTACCACAGTCCTAAACGATATGATTGTCCTCATATATGAGGACATATATGCCTTATACTGCCTTACACTGAGTCAGGCTGTTGACTCACTTAATGCAGGACTTTCTATTCTGGCAATAGCACTTCAAGGTCTCCGGAAGAGGTATTTTTCCTGGCTCTGCTGGAGAGGAGATCATTTATCTGGAGGTGCAACGGATTAAATCTGAGAGCTTCTGCTGACAAAACAATTGAAGTTTATGGACAAAGGTGGTGGCTTTACAGTGGCAGTTCAGATCTCCGTATGCTTTTGTCTTCCATGGTGAATAAAATGGGCTCCATCTGAAGCAGTTCACTGGTCCTCCAGGGAGTGGCTTTGATGGCTTTAAGTGGGGCTTACACAAATTCATGGAGGTCTATCAGTGGTTACTAATCTTGATGGCCATAGGCCACCTTCGGAGTGAGAGGTAGGTTGCTTTCAAATACCAGTTGCAGGGAAGCAGCAGCAGGCGAGGGGGCAGGCCTTCATCTCCTACTTGGGGATTCCTGGATGCATCTGGTAGGCCAGATAGATGCATTTAGTTAGGCCGGGATGCTGGATGAGATAGGCCTTGGGCCTAATCCAGCAAGGCTGTTTTTGTGTCCTTATGTTCTTATCTTTAGCATGGATGGACAAAGCTGTACAGATTCAGGCTAGGCGGCTGGAGGGTTTACTGCCACTATTACTATTACTAGTACTATGAATATTTATATACCATATTCTAACAAATGTTTTCAAAGTGGTTTACATAGGAGAAGAAATGAATAATATTCCCTTGCCCTGGTCCCCAAAGGGCACACAACCTAAAACAAAACAAAACATCAGCCACTGGAGGGATGCTGTGCTGGGGCTGGATAGGGCTGGTTCCTCTCCCCCTGCTAAACAAAAGGGAGCCTCTTTGTTCAGCTAGAAGGTCTTCCCTCCAACACTACCTGGGAATGAGGTCTATCCAAATGCCTGTAAAACAAGAGATGACTTTTATGGGTGAGCAAAATACATGTGCATGAGCTGGAGAAGTGTTGGAGTGGAGATCATTAAAGCTCTTTCCAAGGCATGTGTGAAAACACCAGTGCTCACGCTTTCCCTCTGATGATGATAACCTCCTTCCCCCAGTGTCTAAAGGCTTTTAGACTGAGTTCAGAATAAAGCTCTCCCACCCCATTTTTCTTCTTCGGCAAACTGGGAAAAATGCTTTCTTCTGCATGCAATGTATAAGACCATATATAATTTAAGCTTTGTCACTAGAGGGGAAATAATCCCAACTTGATGTCTTTGTGTGTGTGTGATGCATTGTAATGAGTCTGCCTTTATATGGGCAAGCACAAATTCTGAGATTATGCCCCAAACCTATTGCTTGCCTCCTTGTCTCTTGTCCTGCTAGGAAAATATTTCAGTAGTTTTTATTCTGAAGCTTTATTGACCCAGGAACTAACTAACACTCTCTCTCTCTCTCTCTCTCTCTCTCTCTCTCTCTCGTTCATCCAAAAGCCAAAGGCAAGACAAGTGCTTGTCCAATAAATATGTGTGTGTGTGTATATGATCATGTGCGTGTGTGTGTGTATACATACACACACAGTTGATTAACAGAAATATTAGTATATTAGACATTATTATATTTCTGTTTCTTAGCAATAAATTTATACAGTTCTTTTTGATTGACACCATCCTACTGTGATCCAGAAAAATCTTTGTATGGAGTTTTGTTTGCAGCTTTAAAAATTGTGTATGTGTGTGTGAAAGAGAGAGAATTCTCAAGCAAATGTGCTTGCAACAATCAATCTATACTATCTTAATCTGAGCTTGTACACACCTTTGGCCCGCCTGCTGTTGCTGGACTACAACTCCCATCATCCCTGACTATTGGTCACTGTGGCTGGGGATAATGAGAATTGTAGCCGAATAACCGCTGGAGGGCCAAAGTTGTGCATCCCTGTTTTAGAGCATTCCTAGTCATGGGTAACCTATGTGTCCATGTGTATGCATGTTATTTTTTTTTTAATGTAGACGTCCTGATTTGGCAAGATAGTGCCTTAAAATTAACTAATGTGAGATGTAAAATGTCACTTTTAGAAAACAGTCAACTTTCAACTGGCTGTTAGGAAGCTTTGTAAGCCACACCTCCCAGGTTCTTTGGCCACACCTCCTACACATTCATGGGCATTGTGAATGTTCTCATTAGTGAACTGTTGGAGGGCATTACTGCCCTTTAGGAGGCTACCTCTTGCTGCTCTGTCCCAATCTAGCCTTGTTGCTCTGTTTCTACACAGTCATTGGGTGGGCATTGCAGTTTTGA
Source organism: Hemicordylus capensis (assembly GCF_027244095.1). Lineage (NCBI taxonomy): Eukaryota > Metazoa > Chordata > Lepidosauria > Squamata > Cordylidae > Hemicordylus > Hemicordylus capensis. Next base: position 13,984,228 of record NC_069663.1, read on the forward strand.
TGTAAATCGTTCAGTTATGAATCTCTGTCCAAGGTACTGAAACAAATGCGTTTGTATGGTACGAGCTGGCTAGAGATGATGGATCATAGGGCGACCATGTTTTTGTCTTGTAAAACTAGGGCACTGTTTCCACCATCTTAATTTAAATAAATAAATCATAAATTTAAATAAATAAATTTTAAATAAATAAAAAGGATGGCAGCCGGGTTTACCGACTGACTTGAATGGAGCAGCCATGGTGACAGCAGTAGATCTGCTCACTGGAATTACAGAGGCCAGATCTACCCAGGGCCTCCTACATGTAACAGGTAGATCTGGCCTCCCATGCCAGGGTATCCTGGCTGCTGGGAAAAGGTGATCAGATCTACCTGATGGCTTTCGTTCTTGGACAGGCAGATCTGGCCTCTAGGAACTGGTAGACCCAGCCACTGGCTTGAAGGGGGAAGACAGCTTGTGGCCCAGAGCACTTCTACTTTTTTTATAGAAGGTTTATAAAAGGGGCAGAGAAAAATGTTGGGGGTGGGTTGGTGGGTAGGCCCAACCCAGACCCACCCTATCCCCACTCCAGCTACAAGCCTGGGTGTGTGCACATAATGGACATTCCTCAAGGACATTCATCTTTTTTCATGGAAATGAGGATGTCCGGGGGGAAATCAGGATGTGTGGTAGCCCTATGCAAGCATGTAATATTTGTGTAGTAGATGATGAAGAAGCCACCTAATGGCACAGTGAGGAAATGACTTGACTAATAAGCCAGAGGTGGCTGGTTCGAATCCCCGCTGGTGTGTTTCCCAGACTATGGGAAACACCTATATTGGGCAGCAGCGATACAGGAAGATGCTCAAAGGCATCATCTCATACTGCATGGGAAGAGGCAATGGTAAACCCCTCCTGTATTCTACAAAAGACAACCACAGGGCTCTGTGGTCTCCAGGAGTCGACACCGACTCGACGGCACACTTTACCTTTAGATGATGAAGAAGAATATTTCTATACTGCTTTTCAACAGAAGTTCCCAAAGCAGTTTACACAGAGAAATAAAAATAAATAAAGATGGCTCCCTGTCCCCAAAGGGCTCACAATCTAAAAAGAAACATAAGATTAATACCAGCAGCAGCCACTGGAGAGATGCTGTGCTGGGGATGGATAGGGCCAGTTGCTCCCCTCTGCTCAATAAAGAGAAGCACCACTTTCAAAAGGTGCTCAGTAAGGTTGTTCTCAGAACCACAGATTCCTGGGTAGGAGAGGGTTAACCCAGTGATCTCTGGCAGCAGAAGTCCTCCCACCTCAGCAGCTCTGAGCCTGGGTAGCCTAAATCAGGCTAAAAGTGAGGTAGGAGGGAAACAGAGCCCATCCTATCTCTTCCTCAAGTCATCTGGGCCGCTGCTGCTTTTAAACTGCTCCCAAATGTGTGGCAGCCATGTTTACCATAAAGTCCTGAGGCTTGCGAGGCTAGGGAGAGGAGCACTGTTGCTCTACTGTGGGCTGTCTCTCCGCTACTCATTCAGTGCATTGTGGGATACTGGAGGACCCAGCTCAGTTCCCCTCCTCCCAATCATGGCTATGGAGATCACTTGCACTGTTTGTATGAGCACACAATGAACAGGCTCTGGTGGTCTGGGAGCAGGAAGGTAGGATGCTGCCTTCCCTTCAGCTCCCCAGCTTTTGGTCATGTGAACAAGCCCAGTGAGTTTCTGATATAAGGTGGTATTGGTGAAACTTTCACATGTGGTTTCCAAACAGTGAACCTACTGTGTGAAGTTCTGCTGGAATGTCTCAAGGGTTTAGGAACATCGGAAGCTGCCTTATGCTGAGTCAGACCATTGGTCCATCTAGCTCAGTATTGTCTACCCAGACTGGCAGCGGCTTCTCCAAGGTTACAGGCAGGAGTCTCTCTCTAAGCCCTATCTTGGAGTTGCCAAGGAGGGAACTTGGAACCTTCTGCATGCTAGCATGCAGATGCTCTTCCCAGAACCACCCCATCCCCTGAGGGCAGTGGTTCTTCACATGGGGTCCACTAGAGAAGGGATTCTCAACGTTGGGTCCCCAGATATTATTGGACCAATTCCCATAATCCCCAGCCCCAGTGGCCTTTGGTTGGGGATTATAGGAGTTGAAGTCCAATAACATCTGGGGACCCAATGCTGAGAATTCCTGCACTTGTGGCTGGGGATGCTGGGAGTTGTAGTTCAGCAACATCTGGCAAACCCTGCCCTCAGGGGACTATCTGACAGTGCTCATGTGTAGTCTCCCATTCAGATGCAAACCAGCATGGACCCTGCTTAGCAGAGAGGACAATTCACACAGCCAGCTTTCCTCCTGAGTATATTTCCCATGAGTATAGACCGGGGTTCCCAAGCTTTTGTAACAAGTGTGGCAAACCCTCAGCTCAGGTACTCCATAGATACATTTAGTGTGAGTGTATATTTGTTTGTGTGAACACAGATTTAAGTATTACAATTAGGGGAAAAGGCTATTACAGTCACTGGCTCACATCCACATTAAGCAGTCTTATGGATATTGATGGGACAAGTTTTCTTGTCCCATTAATTTCAGTGGGAGGACTGACTCAGTGCTAATTTTCTGGATCCTCTCAGTCAGGCTGAGAGGAGGAGTACACTGAGCTTTAGTCAGTCGATTGGGGGCAGAGGAGGAGGGCCTCAACCAGGGTTCCCTCTAAGAAGGATCCTGTTGACTACAACTCCCAGCATGCCCAGCTGCAATAGCCTTTGCTTGGGGTTTATGGGAGTTGTAGCCAAAAAAATCTGGGAATCCCTGTTGGAGGGAACCCTGGTCTTCACCCACCTCTCTTCCACACCACGGAGGATGCAATTACTTGTCCTATTAGTAATTAATGCTCAGTGTAATTTTCTGAAGCTTATCAGTCAGGCTGAGGGGAGAGGTACGCTGAGCTTCGTAACATAGTCAATTGGGGGCAGAAGAGGAGGGTCTTCACACCTCCCTTCCCTTCTGCAGTGGACATATCTCTGAGGAGGCATCAGCGACCTACAGATGGGGTACCAATACTGCGGCTGCAGTGGGGGGAGGCAGGAGGGCTCTGAGTGTCCCCTGGGAGCCCTTCAAATACCCCCAGGGGTACTAGAATCCCCTGTTGGGAATCCTGGTATAATTTGATGCATTTCAGTCAGAGGAGAGGCCTTCGGGGGCAGGAGGCATTACTCAAAGTAATTAGGAAGCATCACTCTGAGTCAGCCATGGCTATCTTGGCACATTCTGGAGCCATCTGGACCCCTCTGGCCATACCGTTGACCTGAAGATACAAGCTGTCCTGGAATCGGAAATAACTCTGGGTGAGGACAAAATGGCAAAGCTCAGTGGTCTCCTGCCAGCCATGCCATTCTGTTGTCCACAGAGGCCAGTTAGGTCAGGCTCTATGCAAAGAGAATACATGAACACACACCAGACATAAAAAAATAGCAACGGTCAGAAACCAGTGGGGAGGCCGTTCAGTCTCCAAGAACACTCTGCTGTTAACCTCAGCTTAACTCTCCTTCGGCAAGTAAAAAGGCTTCCAAGGGAGGCCCTAGAATAAAACCGCTGGATGAGAATTTATAATCACATCCGGTTCCACTTGGACATAAGCAGGACTTAGTATAACCCGAAATATCACCAGCGACTGCTGCTGTGAATTTCATTTATTTTTACATTTATAGCACACTTCCTCCAAGCAGCCCAGGGTGGTGTGCATGGTTATGTTTATCCTCACAACAGCCCTATGAGGTAGGCTCGGCTGTGGGGATGTGCACAAAGCCGGTCAGGCCAGTTCGGTTTGAATCTGGGTTGGATTTGAACCAACCCGGCTCAGTTTGGGCACTGGTCGAACCGGACCCGGGCCCATTCAACTGCTGAACCGGCTCGAACCGGCTCAGAGCTCTACTGCTAAAGGGGAATCTGGTGAGGATTCCCCTTTTCCAGTAAAGGGGCAGGGCAGGGAGGCTTCCCTAAAGCTTAACAGGTTGGGAGGGGAATAATTTATTACTTACAATGCAAGCTGCCGGTGCAGCCGTAGGCAGCAGCTCCCGCTCCCCCCCCCCCCAAACTTCTGCCAGGCCGCAGCAGCGGTTCCCCCTCCCCCAGCCTCCCCTAGAGTAGCCTGGGTTTTGGCCTTTGCACACGCACGGGCGGCATTTTAGTGACCTCCACACATGCATTTGTGTGACACATAACCTGACCAGATTCCATAACCTCACCGGATGCCCCTTTACCAGTAGAGCTCCGAGCCGGCTCTGTTTGAACCGGACCTGGTTTGGTTCAAACTCAGACTGGCTGATGCCCATGCAGTTCAACCCCGAACCTGTCAAACCAGGCTGGTTTGATGTCGAGCCAAGCTTGAACCGAGCTGTCTTGTACACCCCTACTAGGCTGAGAGAGAAGTGACTGGCCCAGAGTCACCCAGTGAGCTTCATGGCTGAACTGGGGATTTGAACTCAGGTCTCCCTGGTCCGAATCCCTCACTCTAACCACTATACCACCAGAGTAGCTCGCCTCTTTGGCACTGACCTGACTCTTGCAAACTTTGCAAGGAGTGCCTCGCCTCATACTCCACAGTTTGCAAGAAGCACAAGGAGTGAAGCGGACTGGCAACCTTACCTCCTTTTTGTGGTGTTTTTTTGTTAATCCATTCCTTGATCCAGGCCAGCTTTTGAACGGCGCTTTAGTTACTTGTATTCCAGTCCCAGAGTAGAGGTGGGGCTAACAAACAGCCAGCAGCAAGAGCACTGAACAAGCAGTCCTTACTTTATTATTTATTTATTTATTTATTTATTTATTATTCATTACATTTATATCCCGCTCTTCTTCCAAGGAGCCCAGAGCAGTGTACATGGTTATCTTTATCCTCGCAACAACCCTGTGAAGTAGGTTAGGCTGAGAGATACATGACTGGCCCAGAGTCATCCAGCAAGTTTCATGGTCGAACGGGGATTCAAACCCAGGTCTTCCTGGTCCTAGTCCAACACTCTAACCACTACGCTATGCTGGCTCTCTGTACATGATATCTGTCTCATTAAATGGCTAATATTCCTGATTCTACTCCACTGCCTTTTCCTTGCATACCACAACCCTGTCCTCTGGATTCTACACTTTTCACCCTCCATACCACTTTCAAAGCTTGCAAGGATTTGTTTTGAAAGGGAACTGGCTCCCACCAAGGCCAGGTCTGAACCTCGATTTTTTGGTGCCCTACTCCGAGTTTGACTTTGGTGCCCTCCCGAGCCGAGAAGTGCGGAGCCCCAGCTTTAACTTGAGCCACTGTTCATTCACCAAGCTGAGCAACCAACCTGCATGGATGATCAGTGAATGAGCAGCCTACACTCATTTGAGAATACAGTGGGAGAGAGTTCCCCAGCTCTAACACTTCGAAGATGAAAAGATGCTGCTGCTGTTTGTTTGGAAATCCAGTCGGAGACCATTTCTGTTCGGAAACAAATGTTGAGATAGGCAACTCATATTCAATAGAGGGAGTGAACTTATGAGGCTAGCTGTTTATTGAGGGCCGAGGTGAAATGAGCAAAGAAGACATTGAGGCTATTCACACATGCGTGAAAAACCAAGCCAAGGAAGAACAGCCTGGTTTTGTACGATCCCGGCAGCAACATAGAGGCAAACCCGCCTGTGAAGCCACCCCTCAAAACAGGGCTATGAAAGTGAGCTCTCTCCTAACCCATGGCTGGCACACTCCGGTGGGGGGGGGAGATCCCCAAAATGCACTGCACACTCGCGCGGTTCCTTATTTGAACTCGGGCGGGGTGGGGTGACGCTTCCCTGCACCCCAACCCCTGGAGCTACCAGCAGGAGCTGGTGCTTGTCTGGGCAGGTGATCTACCTGCCCAAGGAGGGACAGCTGCTCGTCTGCAAGGAGGGTGAGTATAACCTGCTCTTCCTACAGACCGCCCCGGAGCCCTTCTCACTGATTGGGAGAAGAGCTCCTGTGTCTTTTGGGGTGCAAAATGTGCAGGCCCTTTGGGGAGCAGGGGCAGCATCACATCTTCCATTCTTACAGGGGTGGAATATCCAAGGGAAAGTGTTGTGGTACGCAAGGGCAAGGCCGTGGAGTGGAATCAGGAATATGAATAGTTTAATGCAGGGTTTCTTAACCTTGGGCTCCCAGATGTTGCTGGACTACAACTCCTATCATCCTCAGCTCCTTGGAAGAAGAGCGAGCCACAAAGGCCATGTCTGGGGATGGTGGGAGTTGTAGTCCAATGACATCTGGGTGCCCAAGGTTAAGAAACCCCGGTTTAATGAAACAGATATTGAGCCATTTCTCACGAGCAGTGAGAAACGGCAATAGGGTGTGCGGGGAGGAAGTCCTTACCTCCCCGCAGATGATCATTCCACCGTCCCTGGGCGGGCCGATCATCTGCCCAGACGAGCACCGGTTGCTGCCACTAACTCTGGGGTGCAGGGAAGCCCCTCCTAGCTCTAATAATGCACTGCCTGAGCATGCGGTGCATTATGGGGGGTCCCCCCTCCCTTCCCCGAGACTGCCAGCTGTGACTGCAAACAGCCGTGGCTGACACACATGCAGGAAAAAGGGATTCGGAGAGGGCTCACTCCCTGAACCCCAGGTTGGGGGAAGGCTTCATAGGTGGTTTGCCACTGTGGTAGGGGTTAGGGCACAATCCCAGTGGTTGACACGTGCATGCAAAACTGGGCTCCCTTCGCCTAGTTTTGCATGGGTGCGTGAATAGCCTCATTATGCACAGAGAGGCCAGTGCAGACTGCTTTTCCGTGCTCTTGCTGCTGACTGTTGGTTAGCCCCACCTCTACTCTGGGACTGGAATACAAGTAATTAAAGCCCCATCCAAAAGCTGGCCTGGATCAAGGAATGGATTGACTCAAAACACCACAGAATAGGAGAGAAAGAATCATGGGCAGGTCTATATACTGGCACTGTTTAGGCACCCCCCAAAACTGGCACCCTAGGCGACCACCTCTGTCTGGACCTAATTCTGGTTTTGCACCTTGCCTCAGCTGCTGAGGTCCTTTGGGCCACCCCTGCAAATGGGGCCTTGCTAACCTCAGCAGCAGTAAAAGGATAGGTCTGATCTAAGCACACAGGCCTGCCGGAACCATTCACAGAGCTTTGAAGCAGGTGCGCCGTCTAGAGCTGGGCCTGACCACAGGCTTGGCCTTTCCATCACCATAGCGGGATACGGATATGAACATGACGAACATTTATATACCGCTTTTCAACCAGAGTTCCCAAAGCAGTTTACATAGATATAAACCAATAAATCAATAAAATGGCTCCCTGCTCCCAAAGGGCTCACAATCTAAAAAAAGACACATAAGATAGACACCAGCAACAGCCACTGGAGGGATGCTGTGCTGGGGATGGATATGGCCAGTTGCTCTCCCCCTGCTAAATGAAGAGAACCACCCCTTTTAAAAGGTGCCTCTTTGCTCAGTTAGCAGGGGATAATTCTACCCTCTTTTAGCTCTACCATTGAGGACGGTGTTCCTTTAAGGCCCATATGCCTGACATTGTCCCAAACGAATGGAAAACACAACCCAGCAGCAGGAGGGCTGCGGAAAAACAAAGCCACGCAGGGCCACGTGGTGGAGAGCTGTGGGATCATACACGTTCATTTCCATTCATTAGGCATGAGTAAGCAGCGTGCGCGTTGCAGCTGTGCCTCACCTGACCCCGTGAGTTATGGATGACCCCATAGGTTGTGAAATCAAGAAGCACATTTATTACCTCGCCTTGCCCTGTGGATCCTCGGGGCAGCCCCCCCCACACACACACACTCCTGTATAATGAGGGGGAAGACTTTGCTGAAGCAACAGCAGAAATGTCCGCGTGGACGCTGCTGACGAGAACCCAGGCTTCGGTGGCTTGATCTGCAAGATTTCCCCCATATTTCCTTTGTTGTTCTGTAGGTTCACTCTGCCCTGTGTTCCAGTTTCATTCCAGGGTAACTGAGAGGATTTCTAAAATTAATTCCGGGAATGGAGCACGAGCTTCCTGCCACTGTATTGTATGTGTGCATTGATAAAACTAGGGATTTGAAGGCCGGGGGGGGGGGAGGGGGGACTGAAAAGAAAAACAGGGTGAGTTCCCCCCCCACCCCAGAAATCACCCCCCCCCGTTTTTTCCAGGCTTCCACATCTATAGATAAAATACAAGAAAATCTTGAGAAAAGCATACTTGCAATCAACTCCAGAGAGAGTGTGTTATTTTTTCCCTTTTTTGTAGTGTTTTTATCTGTGTACCCATGTGCCTCAGGAATACAGCAGAAGGGGGGAAAGCAAAATGAAATGAACCAAAGGAGTGAAGAGCTGTTGCAAATTGCAGGTGCATGGTGCTGGGTATAGCATTCAGAATTAGAAAAGAGAGGGTTCTTAGGGCAATTTCCCGTGATCCTAGCAATTACATTAAAAAAACTGACAAAAGGAACTACTTCTTCACACAACACATAATTAACCTATGGAATTCTATGCCACAAGATGTGGTGACAGCCACCAACCTGGATTGCTTTAAGAGACATTTTGATAAATTCATGGAGGACAGGGCTATGAATGGCTACTAGTCTGAGGGCTATAGGCCACCTCCAGCCTCAGATGCAAGATGCCTCTAAATACCAGTTGCAGGTGAGTAACAGTAGAAGAGAGGGTATGTCCTCAGCTCTCGCCTGTTAGTTTCCCAGGGGCATCTGGTGGGTCACTGTGTGAAACAAGATGCTGGACTAGATGGGCCTTGGGCCTGATCTAGCAGGACTGCTCTTATGTTCTTAAAAACAGAGAGCTCAGAGGAATGCATTTTCCCATGAAGCATGCCATGTGAACTCAGGATTTTTCACCAATATCAGATTAGTGCAGCAACCCGACATTTAAACCACAATCGATATGCTAAGATTTGAACTCAGGAGTTCAATGTCGGCTTAATGTTGTGTGAATGCAGTGTGACTCTGAGGTCAGTGAAAAATCCTGCATTCACTTGACACAGAAGATGAAAGGGGAAATGTGAATGGATCGACAAAGAGAGGCTGACACACTGTGCAAATGTCTGTGCATAGTGTGCATGCAGCTGTGCAAGTGCATTCTTGCACAAATGCAGGAATGACACAAGCGGAGTGGTGTGATAGTCCAGCCAATGGAAATAATGACAAGAGCACATTTGTGCAACTGTGTGCACATTGCATTGCAGACAGGCAGAGAGAAAGGGAGAATAAGGGAGGGAAGGAAGGAGTAAGAAAGAAAAAGGCAGAGAAGAAGCGAGATAAATGGAGGTGCCTCCCAAAGAAAAGGAAAGACTCAAATATACTTTCTGTATAGTGAAGACGGAAATGTATTGAAAGGAAAGAGTATTCATCTCTGTTTTATGTTTCATTTCCTCTTTTCCTTTTCTTCTCTATTCCTTTTCAAGAAGCAACCCGCTTCCTTATCACACTCCGTAGACCCAACTGCACAAAAACTTAGTGTCTACTGCACAGGTTATTGTTTTTCACTACACAAAATGTGACTAGCTGCACATTAAAATAAAACTTGCCCTGATTAAGCTCATTGTATGACCTTGGGCCTATCACTTTCTCTCAGCCCAGCCTACCTCACTGGGTTGTTGTCAGGATAAAAATGGGGTGGCGGCGGGGAGAACTGTGTATGCTGCCCTGGGCCCTTTGGGAAATGTAACCTAGGAACATAGGAAGCTGCCATATACTGAGTCAGACCATTGGTCTATCTAGCCCAGTATTGTCTTCACAGACTGGCAGTGGCTTCTCCAAGGTTGCAGGCAGGAATCTCTCTCAGCCCTATCTTGGAAAAGCCAGGGAGGGAACTTGAAACCTTCTGCTCTTCCCAGAGCGGCTTCATCCCCTGAGGGGAATATCTCGCAGTACTCACACATCAAGTCTCCCATTCATATGCAACCAGTGTGGACCCTGCTTAGCTATAAGGGGACAAGTCATGCTTGCTATCACAAAACCAGCTCTCCTCTCATCAAAGTGTAATAAAGTGAGAAATCATGCAGTGAACAGGACGATGTCACAGTGCAACATAGCCAGTCAGATGACATCTCCGAGGGTAAGTGAGGACATGTGGGAGTGAGGACAAGTCAAAGTGATCTAAATGCAGGAGCAACCTTTTCCACAAAGAATGCTGCAAAATTGTCAAAAAGGAAGATCATTTGGGGGAGCAGTGATGAAAATGTTTGCAAAGAACCCCCTGAGTTAATAGGCTTGCCTCAGCCCTGGCATAATAAAATGTTGTGTGATGTCATGGCAGATGAAAAATTAGGCAGATGTGGCCGTAGCTCAGTAGTAGAGCATCTGCTTTGCATGCCAAAGGTCCCAGGTTCAATCCCGAGCATCTCCAGGTAGGGCTGGGAGATACTCCTGCCTGAAACCTTGGATTGCTGCTGCCAGTCATAGTAGACAATACTGTGCCAAATGGACCAGTGGTCTGATTTAGTATTAAGGCAGCTTCCTGTGTTCCTATGAATATCAGAGATGGATTTCAGAGAAATGTAAATATGAACAGATGAATTCAAGTGATAGTATATGTTGGTACATTCTTGTGAATGGGTCTGTAGCTCAGTGGGAAAACATCTGCTTTGGATTCAGAAGGTCCCAGGTTCAATCCTGTATATCTCTATGTAGGGCTGGGTGAGACTCTTGCCGGAGAGAGATGCTGCCAGTCTGTGTAGACACTGCTAACTGGGCAAAGAGGCACCTAAAGTGCCGAGTCTCTTCATTGAGTAGAGGGAGAGCAACTGGCCCTCTCCATCCCCAGCACAGCATCCCTCCAGTGGCTGTTGCTGGTGTCTATCTTATGTGTCTTTTTCGATTGTGGGCCTTTTGGGGACAGGGAGCCATCTTTGTTTGTTTGTTATTTCTCTGTTGGAAACGCTTGTCGCAAAGCGGTGTATAAGTATTTGTTGTTGCTGCTGTTGTAGACAGTATTGAGCTGGATGGACCAATGAAGGCAGCTTCCTGTGTGTCTGGAAACCAAAGGCCCTGAAGGTAGCAGCCGGAGCCCCACCCATCATTCAACCCACCGCATGCTGGGTTTGCCCCCATTCTGCCTGCTCTGAGGAGGACAGGAGGAGGGGAGGGTCCTGTCCCTGTGACAGCATGATTGATGGCTTTGCACTCCAAAGAAATGAATTACAAATATTGATTAGATTCTCATCTGCCTGGGCCAGGCCCGGGTGTGGAGAGGCCAGTTGGGGGCGGGGGGAGTGGGGAGGAGAAAGGAGGCCATGGCCACAAGAGGAGGGGAGGCAGTTAATTCAGGGAATTAATTGCTGTCAAGTGGATTTGGATCCCAATCAATCAAGGTCAGGCCGGTTGCTATCCCCTACCGATAGATGCACACAGTGCTGCAGTGCGGTGCCTGGAATCTATGCTAATCGGCTGGAGAGGCGGGCGGGGGGGGGGGCTGCCTCTTGCCTACACATCCCAAAGCTGGGAGAAAGGACTGGCTGCTTCAGCATTGGTCCAGCCTCCCACAAGCTCTCGCCACTCCTAAGAATAAAATACACATCAAAACCAATACGGGGCCTACACATAGCAGCTTTTTTCACACTCTCCACACACACACACACCCTTATTCGTCTTCCCACACCTGTGCTTGAGGCCATGCTGTTGAGGGCATAAAGAAACTAGCTGTCAGGTCAAAGGAGAGGGAAATGAATGAAAGGATTGGTCCGGGATTTTGCTTGCTGATCTCATACTGGGATTCCATATGCTTCGACCGTCCACTGTTTACTAGGGACAGCCTTGATTTCCCTGTCACTTGATGATTCGTTTGTTCCTGTTTTGGCCCTGGTTTGCTTTTTGAGGTTGCCTAAAACTAGTGTTCTTCTTAGGGTGCCGCAGGGTTGCTGTTCAGATTTCAGATCTCTCCTTAGAGCCTCCAAAACTTAAATCTCTAGAAGTAGAGGTGGGGATGGGAGTGGGAGGAGGATTACATTTTGGCCCCTTCACACATATAAATCCACAGGCATGAACACTCAGGGTCAAACTAGATGTTGGCTGTCATGATGAGAAAAATGACTCAAAGTCATCCCGTTGAAATTAAAAGGGCAAGTTAGACATTGCCTAATTTCTCTCTCTCTCTCTCTCTAGCATATATGTATTCCACCCAAAACTCACATCTTTGGGCAGTTCACAATAAAACAACACAGATTAAAACAAAGTTAAAACTTCAAAACAATGATAAATTAAATTCTATAAATCTAATTAAAAGCCTGAGTGAATAAATATTTTTCATCCCTTTAATTTCAATGGGATTTCTTCAAGTAGTTTTCCTCATCATGTCAGCTGTTATTTTTAGCATGCATTTGGCTCTTGCATTCTTGCTGGGTTTTGCTGCTGTTTTTATTATTTCTTGTTTACACAGTCAGACAGGTGTTATTGACGTTTGTTTTATCCAGACATCGAGTCCTTCCCAAGGACCTGGGATAGCTGAATTTTATTGTCAGTTGTTATAGATATTGTCACAGAATATAGGCTGTTCCCAGTAAAGCTGCTTTTTGTAATTGGCTGATGGTGATTTCTGTGGCCCCTATGGTGGTGGTGGTGGTGTTGTTGTTCTGTAAATAATTACATGTATTGATGAGTATAATTAATTTATAATTAAATTATTATTGCTGTGGGATTTTGCTAAATAGCAACCGCAGGGTGAGGAATTTGGACTGAGACAGCAGCAAGGAAAGAGGGTGCTTTAATCCTTTGTCCCTGACATGGTCCAATCTTTGTTCTTCTTCAGCTGCTATTTTGCAACAAAAGAAAAAAATCATCCAAAGGGCTGATTGTGTGCATGTAATAACAATCTGAGTTTGACTCTGTATGTCTTATGCAGAATGAGATGGTAGAATTCTGGATTGTACCAGAATTCAGAATGTAGGTGAGGCTTATATTTTACTCCCCCATGTAAACAAACAAACAACCTTCCTGTACTTAGTAAACAAGCATATCAGGCAGCATGACTGAGCAGAGCCCTCAGCAGGTGGACTAATTTCCTACATGTGGGGAAGTTTTTTAACATGAAGGAAACATTTTTTTAAAAGTGGCCCTCCCCGCCTGCATTCTGAAGTGGTGCAGTCCAGAATTCTTGCATATAGCAAGAACATTCTCCTGGTCAGCTGATCACACACCCTGCTTCAGATGCTTGGATGACAACAGAGCAAATGGATATATAGAGCTAGAGTGGCAAACTTTTTGATGATCTTATCTCTGCCTTGACTGCCCGCATCATCTACAACAATGTATAGGAAATCCCATTATCAATATCTTCATACCTGCACGATCAGTGGTTAAAAAGCTGGTTAAAAAGTTGAATGTTTTACATATAGCAGGCAGATTCTGTATTTACCCAAATCCAGGACTAGTTTTCCCTCCAAGTTATTTGATTTTTATTATTATTATTTTTTAAGGATCATCTTAAATTCAAAATCTTCTTCCTTTTGGGTGAATACAAGTATAACCTTTTTTTAAAAGAGGGTTGTCTTAGAGTCATTTTTAATTTGGGTAAATACAGTATCAGTTTGTAGCAGTCTGCAATAGTGGAAGGGAGTGACTAGGAGATTGTTGGGGGTGAATCAGTTACATCACAGCATCTCTGCCTTTCACCTGTGAAATGCTGGAGGGCCCAGTGGTGGATTCATGGAGAGGCAGAGTTGGCATTTGCCTACAGCAGCAAAATTTGTGGAGCAAATTTTGCCAACGCTCTCTGTGGGCAGTGGTGGCTGCAGCAAAGGTGGAGTGGGAGAGGAGAGAGTCCTCCCCCCTTACCTTATATAAAAGAAAGCAAACCATATCTGGGGACCCAAGTCTGAGAACCCTGGCCTATGGATCTCTCTGTTGTGACACACATCCAATGGAACTTCCTTTCCCAGGAAATTAGACTTGTCCCCTTGCTGTGTAGTTTCAACAGCCTGTTAAATAACTTTTTAAAAAATTACAGACATTTGTTGGATTTTGTTGAGTGCTTTGGTACAATTTTGCTAGCATATCTTTGTCTTTGTGATAGCTGAAGTGCTGGCTTGTAGGAAAGGAAACTTAAGAAATGTTTCAAATAGTACCTGTTATGATCTGATCTTCCTTTGCACAGAAGAGAATGTGGAGGGCAGGCATACGACGACGATGACAAATATTTATATACTGTTTTTCAGTGAAAAGTTCCCAAAGCGGTTTACATAAATATAAATAAATAAAATGGTTCCCTGTCCCCAAGGAGCTCACAATCTAAAAGGGAAACATAAGATAGACACCAGCAACAGCCACTGGAAGGATGCTATGCTGTGGATTAATAGGGCCAGTTGCTCTCCCCCTGCTCAATAAAGAGAATCACCACTCTAAAAAGCTGCCTCTTTGCTCAGCAGGGGATAGAGATAGCAGGCATAGAGACCCGAAGACCTGGTGGGGGGGGGGACAATTTTCCCCCAGGAAAAAACACAGGGTTTTGTTTTGTTATGTTTTTTGGAGAGAAAGGAGGGGGCTGGGTTTTTTTCCTGGTCCCGTCCCATCCTCATATCTCTAGGATGGCATTTGTCATGCAAATGAACATCCTGGCCAATGCAGGTGACCACTGTAAGTCCAACTGAGCCAGGAGCCACTTTAAGCATGTGTCTCTGTGTATCACCTGTGTAGTTTCAAAGCACCAATGTGGTTTCATCATGGCTAAACCTAGACCTGGCTTCAGGTTCCTGTGCAGGCACAGATTTTTTTTTCTTGATGTGCTTGCCTATGTATTACATATAGTAATACGGTCTTTCTTTCCCCGCTTTGCAAACTGTGGCTGAACTCCTAAATTTGTAAGGATAAATGATACACTTCACACATTAAAAAGTGCTGTGTAAAATAATGATACCGGCTGGCATGAGGGTAATTACTCAAAGTAGTCTCGTTGATATTAAAAGGATAAGTTAGGCAATACCAATAATATGTTGCATTTCAAGGCATTGCTATGAAAATAGTCCACTACAAGCTATCTAGCCATTGGAGGCTTGCAAATAGTGTAACCTAACCTACCTCACAGGGTTGTTATGAGGATAAACATAACTATGTACACCACTCTAGGCTCTTTGGAGGAAGAGCAGGATATAGATTTATTTGTTTGTATGTATGTTTGTTTAGGACATCTATCTATCTATCTATCTATTTGACATATTTATATCCTGCCCATAACCTATGTCCTTACATTACTATGTTAAAATAAAATATAAAATAAAATAAAATAGAACCTCTGCTTAGTAATTTAGACAACTTCTGGATAAATATACACGCAAGTTGACAGTCTATTCAGAGAAATACAATTAGGCTGTGTTCCCTACGAAGCATCCTGTGCTTTGCATCGAATCCAGGGTAAGAAAATCCACATCAGAAATCTCTGTCCCTTTTATTCATTTATAAGCAATATACATTGGAGGGCTGGTTTCCCCTCTGGGATGCTCAGATTGGTCAGTATCATATCATTCTATTTTATTTACATTTAAGAGTTTTCACCCCACTTTTCCTCCCCAAATCCCTAAGAGAAAACAACTTAAACCAATGGGAATGTTCTATACGCATCAGAGAAACACCATCATCACCCGAATATAAGCATCAAAAGCCTCCCATTAAACTACCCGTCATAAAATTAAGATATCAGAACAGCAGCTGGGGCCCTTCTCGGCCCCCATTTCCTCTTCTTCGTTTTGTTTTAGGGGGTGATGAGAATACTTGGGCGGGGGCGGGGGCGGGGGGGGCTAGCAGCTTCATTGACCCAGTCCTGATTAATCTGCACAGCTGGGTTTGGGAAGCAGCAAGACCCCAGGGGGTTCTGGTGTCAGGCTGCCTGATCCTGTGTAAGAAGTAAATCCCAGTGCATTTACCTTACTCCCAGGTAAGTGAGCATAGGATCATAGCTGGTGTCAGAAAATCCAGATGTCTTGCCAAAATACAATCAACTAAATCAGAATGGAAGGATCATGGCCCACCAGTAAGCGATTGGTCAATTTCTAGTAGACCATCCAATACCTGGTGGTTGCTGGGATTCTTGTGAGGAATTCTGGACTAAATTCTGGGTGATTTGATCCAGGAAGGCACTTCTTAAGCCACACAATTAAACCCTCTCCACTTGTTATATTTGACACACACACAAACTGTATACAGTGTACAATCATACCGATCTACACACACTGCGGTCATTCACACAATCAAAAAATGTGTTCTACCTGGTTTGGGAGCTGTGTGTGCTCCCAATTTTTGGTTGTGTAGAAGCAAGGTGGGAGGAGAACCTGGGTAGAAGCAATTGTGTGGAAGCCAGGTAGGAGGAGAACCTGGGTAGCTTTTCTTCCTACCTTGGTTCCACACAATCACTTCTATCCAGGTTTCCCTCTTACCTTCCTTCCACACAACCGAGAATTGGGAGCCCACACAGCTCCCAAACATGGGTAGAACACAGTTTTTGAGGCTCTTCTCACGAGCGGTGAGAAGAGCCTGGGTGGGGTTTGCAGGGAGAGCGGGCTAAGCCCACTCTCCCCGCAGACGAGCAGTCCGTCTGCTCCAGCAGCCAAACCAGCTGCCCATACAACTGCCGGCTCCGTTATGGAGCCGGTGGGGGCTGGGGTGATCCACGCAGCCCCAGAAGCTCCAGCATGCCCTGTGCAAGCGTGCAGGGCATGCTGGAGAGACCCCCGAGCTGGGAGGCTGCTTTTCAGCTTCCTGGTCAGAGGTCTACTTGTGAGTTGCCACGGCACAGAGCCGCACCTCAGCAACACACGAGCACAAAGACAGGGTTAGCAGAGCACTAACCTCAGCTAAGGGCAGAGCCAGTTAAGCGGGTTACCAGCTTGTAAACCACCGGACGCGCCCGCGAGCCCGGTGGTTTACACGACCAGTAAAAATCGGGCTAGGCTCTCCTAGCCCGATTTTTGCTGATCGTGAGAATAGCCCCTGTATTTTCGAGAAGATTCTGGTATTTGTTCTACATCCGTTTGAAACAGTCAAACAAGCAATCATTATTAAGGTAAATAAACGGACCATATTAATTATCATACCTCAGGAAGTATTTAATGTACAACGAGATCCTCACTCCCCTAATAACGTCCTGTGCAACCCCTTTGCTCCCCACAAACTAGCTGTTATAGACTCACCCCTGCTTTGGGATAAGGCAGAGAGAGAGAGAGAGAGAGAGAGAGAGAGAGAGAGAGAGAGAGAGAGAGAGAGAGAGAGAGATGAAAGGCAGCGCTTCATGTATATGCAAAGCCTTGCTATGTGCAGTGGAGAAGCTAAGCAGACTCAGATGCATCATAACTCTGCCATTCGGCTCTCATGGACCACAGGGAATAATCTTTCCAAAGGGATCTGCCAGGCTGCATGAGGCCTGGATGAATGAAAGGGCCACAAATCATTCAGCGACCCGTGAACTCCTGTGTGTCCTCTGATATGGGTCATCTCCTCTCCTTCATCACCTCCTGCAATGTGCCATTCCAGGGGTTGGAGAGTTGGCCCTGTTTTAGAACAGGGTTTCTCCCGCAAGGCAGCTGAGAGACTAGCTTGTTCTCCTGGCCCCTAGAATTGCCTTGAGTTCATCGCATCCAACCATTTCCATGCGTGGCAGCAGCAGCAGTCACTGAAAGCTCCTGCGCATTATCAGTTCCCTGCGCATGGCAAGTCAGTTCTCCAAAGTAGACCTATCATGTGCAGGGTCTGGCCTATGACATACCACCACGTGACTGGTGCCATAGCTCAGTGGCTTTGCATGCAGAAAGTCCCAAGTTTATTCCCTGGCATCTCCAGGTGAGGTTGGGAAAGACTCCTGCCTGAAACCTTGAAGCCATTGACAGTCAGTGTAGACAAGACTGAGCTGAATGGACCATTTGTCTGACTCGGTATAAGGCAGCTTCCCATTTTCCTATGAACAGTGGTGGTTAAGAACTCATATCAGTTCACTTTATTTATGGTCGCTGACTAGAGAAATATATACATACAACTCGAACAGTAACAATAGCTAATCCAGCTATTCGTAGACCTTATGGAGTCCAGCTATACAGATATACTCTTACTTTGAATTATAATGGCAATGAGACAGAACTTCGCAACTGCAGAAGTAATTTGTCATCGCTGTCAGACAGGGCCATCGCCACCATTGGTTGAATGGGCTCAAAGAACCCAGGCCACGCCCAATCAGGGGCCATGCCTTGTGGCCCCAACATGCCCCCCTGCGTCTGACATCAGACACGGGAGTGCTGGTTTAGTTCCTGAGCTGGGGCCACACGGCCCCCGTTCGGGAGTTAAATGGCCGCTGCGTTCATGACGCGGACAGGAGCGGCTCTTCCCTGCCTTTAAGTCTAGCTCCCAAAGGGGCCGCACAGCTGGTGAATGCAGCGCCAGCCTGACTACCAACTCCCAAACGGAGCCGTGGAGCTCCGTTTGGGAGCCAGACCATGCCCCCCACATCTGACATCAGGTGTTGGGGCGTGGCTAGCGGGAGGCAGGGTCATATGCAGGGGCGGGGTAAATGGAGCCACTGCCACGGCCGCAGACAGGCCGCTGGCAGTTAGGCTCCGTGCCTGCCATCAGATAAAAGATAGCTAACATAGAATTCATCCAGGCGGCCAGGGTAATTTGCTAGGAGGGGCAAATGACGTGGAACTTGTAGAGGTTTGCACGGATCAAATGTTACTATTCAATTTGAACTCGAATCAAAAACAGCCGGCTTGGACACCAGTCTTGACGAATCAACCTTGAATCACTTGAATCAATTTGAGTGATTTGAGTGCCATTTTGAGGCCTGTTTTTCCTAGGGGAGCTAAATTGGTGTTCACTGGTCCAGGTAGACCAGTCCTCTGAGGGGGGCAGATGCACTGTCCGGAGTCCACCTGCTGACCTGAACTGGTAAACCAGCTCTCCCTGGAAAAACGGGCCTCAAAATGGCAATCAAATCACCTGAATTTATTTGGGTCGAATCGGAGCTGATTCTGCTCAACCCCAAAGCAGGCCCTTTATTTTGAGGGTGATTTGATTTGAGGTTGAATCCCCCAATTGCCCCCGATTCAACCCAAATTTATTCAAGGTGGAATCGAATTGCACATCCCTAGGAAATCGTTTTAGATATGAACTTGGTTTCTTATCATTTGCCCGGTTATCATTATCATTTGCCTGGTCACATATTCAAATTATGTGATGATCAGGGCATGGGTTTGCAACTGACCATGGATTCTCTAGCAAAGTGAGCATGGTTACAGTGTAGGAACTGGAGCAGTTGAGGGAGCTTACTCAGGTTCATGTTCAAAATGAACACAGGTGCATCATTCACACAAAAACATGTGCATGCATACAGAGCTCTGGACATTGTTACAACATAACGAGGCTCTCCACACAAGCAGTTCCCACCTGCAACCTTGGAGAAGCTGCTGCCAGTCTGTGTAGACAAAACTGAGCTAGATGGACCAATGGTCTGACTCAGTAGAAGGCAGCTTCCCATGTTCCTAAATAGTGTTGGTTTATAATGAATTCTTGATTAAAGATACATATTTCAGCCCTCCTGAAGATGCTAGACTACCGCAACTCCCATCATACCTAACTATTAGCCACTATGACTGGGGATTATGGGAGTTGTAGCCTGAAAACAGCCGGAGGACCCAAGTTGTGCAGCCCTGGTATATAACCTCATGGCTTTAAAAACATTACCATGAGATGTTTGTATCAGTTCAGATGCTGGTTAATCTAAAAACAGAAGAATATGCTTGCTGGTGCAGAGCAAAGGTCCTTCTCATTCTGCACGCTGTCTCCAAGAGTGGTCAGCCAAAAGCCCCTGGGAAGCTTCCCAGCAGCGCATTATCAAGATGGGCAATCCCTGTTTGTCTCCAGACTCTGACCGTCAGAGGTAGGCTGCCTCTGAAAAACGGAAAATCCATTTTTAGTTACTCTGACTAATAGCTAAGAATGGGTCCTCCATTTTCAGAAGCACTGATAACGCTACTTTCCATAAATGTATCTATTCCACTTTAAAAACCACCTTAACCTGTGGTGATCTTCTGTCATATGGCAATGAACTGTGTACAGACAACTCTGGCATTTGTTTGCACGGAATTGATTGTTGGTCACTTTCATCAGATGATGACCCTGCATTCCCATCTTTAGACAGAGAATCTTTTGAGGCATTAAAGTCTATGGGAAACAGGGTGTTAGGGGAACCATGATCACAAAAACACTGAAAAATAAAAGGGAAATGCTTTTTAAAACCTGTCAAGAATCTCCCCCACCCCACCCCTGCAATCCCTTAATATCACCAAGAGTCACCCAGAAGAATGAGTAGGTTGAACCTCTGGAAATTATTTGAACCCGCCCTCCGCCGGGGAAAAAAAAAATCCCTCAAAGGCACTTTAAATCGTGAGGAGTAGGCAAGGGTCAACAAGGATCAGCAAGAGGAATGAGTGGATTGAACCTCTGAACCCACCAAAATCACTTTTTAAAAAACCCCAAATCACTAAAAAAAATATCTCGCCAACTGAGGATACTCAGATCACGGTTGGCAAAACTGGACACAATTTCCCAGTTGGTACTCAAAACTGGGTTGGGGAAACCAACTGGGTTGGGGAGGGATGACTGTAGCAGAAGCAGAAGCAGAAGCAGTAGCAGTAGCAGTAGCAGTAGCAGTAGCAGTAGCAGTAGCAGCAGCAATGATAATAGTAATAGTAATAGTAATAGTAATAGTAATAGTAATAGTAATAGTAATAGTAATAGTAATAGTAATAGTAATAGTAATAGTAGTGGTTCCCAGACTGTTGGGCAAAACTCTTGACACTTCAGAGATGAAAAGATGCTGCTGTTAATCTAGAAATCCGGTCCGAAACCATTTCTTTTGGGAAATGAGTGCTGAGGCAGGCAATTAATATTCAAGAGAGGGAGTACAGCTTATGAACCTAGCTGTTTATTGGGGGCTGAGCAAAGAAGACTGTGCCTTTTGAGGTGCAGAATGGCCCTTTGGAGAGCAGGGTGCAGGATTACATCTTACATTCTTCGACAACTGTGCAGTGCTTCAAAGTGCAGTACAAGAGGAGAGGGAGAGAGAATAACTGGCACTGCTATATTCGACCCCCCCCACCCCGAATTGGTGTCCCAGGTGACCACCTATTTATTTATTTATTCTGTATTTATTCTGTATTTATTACATTTATAAACTGCCCCATCCAAAGGCTCTGGGTGGTGTACAACGAATTTAAAAAGACATGAAAATACACACCATTTAAGACACAGTGCTAAAAACAATATAAAAACAATTCAAAAACAATTCAAACCATTTAAAACCAATTAAAATACTTAAAAAAAATACGTTTAAAGACTTTGGAAGACCTGGCCAAGCAAGTAAGTTTTTAGGGCTCTCTTAAAGGCCAACAGCGAGCCTAAACTGCGGATATCTGCCAGGAGTGCATCCCATAGGCCAGGAGCAGCTACAGAAAAGGCTGTGCCGTCAAGTCAATTTCAACTCCTAGTGCCCACAGAGCCCTGTGGTTTTCTTTGGTAGAATGCAGGAGGGGTTTACCATTGCCATCAGTATAGTGCCAGCGAGAATTCGAACTGGCAACCTTCTGCTTGTTAGTCAAGCATTTCCCCACTGCACCATTAGGTGGCTTCTGGAAGGCACCTAGCTCTTCCTAAAGGACAAACTGACTCTGGAGAGAGTCAATACCTTCTTCAGAGAATGGAAGGTGATTTTAATGACGAATTGCTACTAATGGTGTGGACACTTTGCCTTTGGCAAATAGGTCTAGCAGGTTTTTATATGGTTTCAAAAACCTGCCACATCTGTTTGACCAGAAGCCATCAGCAGGACAAAAGAAATATTGTGTGTGCACTGTGGAAAGTCAAGCCTTTCTCAAAACACTTCCCACTCTCTTTTTAAAAAGAAACAAGTTGTTGAACTTTAAATGCTTCTAACTGTGCACTGGATTATGGTTGTGGATTATCGTTTACCTCATCAAGACTGTAGCTTAGAGTAGGATTGCACAGCCCTCCAGCTGTTGTTAGACTACAGCTCCCATTGGTCACTGTAGCTGAAGATGATGGGAGTTGTAGTCCAACAGTTGAGGGGCTGAAGTTGTGCAGCCCTGGTTTAGAATATATATTTTTATTTATTGTTCAATTTTTATACCTTTACAAAATTTAAAATACAGTAAAAATTCATAAAATAAAGCATCTTAAAATCAGTTAAACATTAAAAATCATAAAAAGATAAACAGAAGCAGGAAAGCTGAGAAACTTGGCAACCTCTAAGGGGTAAAAGCCTGAACAAATAAAAATATCTTTATTTATTTATTGTTCTTTATTGTATTTATTGTATGAAGAATATACCTTTTTTGAATATACCTAATCAAAAGGTCCTTATCCCAAAAATAAGACAGTGCCTTAACTGGGGGTGGGGGGCAATCTCACAGAAGCTTTTATCTCTACATATCATGTCTTTATTATTTGTCTTCTTTTACTCCCCCACCCACTGAAATTGCCCTAAAGAGAGAAGTCCACTACTGTTTTCCTTCAAATGGACCCTGATGCTTACCATGCAGGACCACTAAATCCACGCCATCCATCTTGGATGAAAACAGGAGCTACTCTTAAGCCCTAGAGGGGTCTCAGGGCATCATTAATGTGCCCCAGTTATCTGCCCATCAAATGCAGAAAGCGAAACGAACAAATAACCTGAAGGAACCCATTAGCTGAGTGGATCCTGAGTGAATGGACACTGGCAGCGGCAGCAGGGTGGTGGAAGGAAAAGGAGGGCTCTGTCTTTTCCTTCCACCACCCCGCTGCAATTCTGTGTGCCTTAGGCGCTGGGAAAACAAATCTATTCAAATCAGTGGCCCTGCTGTTCCAATCCTCAGATTCAACTGCCTCCCCCAAACCCTCTGTCCATGCATCTCCAATTCTGCAAATCTTTCTGTGTGAGGTGCTCTTTTCTTGATCAGTGCAAATCTTTCAGTTTTGCAAAAGAGGAGAAAATGCATCACTAGACTGTGAACGCAAGTCAGTTATCCCCCAAGCGCTGGAGGAGCTTCAGATCTGTGATTGGCTAGGCCACAGGTTCTCAAACTTGGGTCCCCACCAGTATTCCCTCTAACAGAGATTCCCAGATGTTGTTGACTACAACTCTCAGAATCCCCAGCTGCAATGGCCTTTGCTTGGGGATTATGGGAGTTGTAGTCAACAACATCTGGAAATTTCTGTTAGAGGGAACACTGGTCCCCACTAGGCCTAGTAGAGGAGAGCTGGTCTTGTGGTAGCAAGCATGACTTGTCCCCTTAACTAAGTAGGGTCCACCCTGGTTTGCCTTCCAATGAGATACTAGAAGTGTGAGCACTATAAGACATTCCCCTTAGCGGATGGAGCCGCTCTGGGAAGAGCATTTGTGGTCTCAAGTTCCCTCCCTGGCAGCATCTCCAAGATAGGACAAGATTATTATTTTTAAATAGGACAAGATTTTTTTTTTAATTGAACCAACAAACTACCAAAGCATACAGTACGCTGAGAGAGACTCCTGCCTGCAACCTTGGAGAAGCCGCTGCAAGTCTGTGAAGACAATACTGAGCTGGATAGACCAATGATCTGACTCAGTGAGGCACTTCACAACGAGCAGCCACTCGTAGCTGGGCAGCCGAATCAGAGACAGCAGGGGCTGTGTAACCCTAACCCTAACCCTAACCCTGGCATCTCCAGATAGGGCTGAGAAAGACTCCTGCCTGCAACCATGGAGAAGCTGCTGCCAGTCTGTGAAGACAATACTGGGCTAGATAGACCAATGGTCTGACTCAGTATATGGCAGCTTCCTATGTTCCTATGTTACATTTCCCAAAGGGCCCAGGGCAGCATACACAGAAGCCGCTGCCAGTCTGTGAAGACAATGCTGAGCTAGATGGACCAAGGGCCTGACTCGGTAGAAGGCAGCTTCACCTGCTTATGTACCTGTAAAGGTAGCAAGCAACTGAAGTATTTGTATCATCTTGCATGTATAGTGCACCTTTATGCACATGGCACCCAGAGCTACTGCGGTCCTTGACAATATTTACTCAACTATTCTCCACCTTCTATAACCCCCACTAACTGGCAAAGAAACATAGGAAGCTGCCTTCTACTGAGTCAGACCCTTGGTCCATCTAGCTCAGTACTGTCTACACAGACTGGCAGCGGCTTCTCTAAGGTTGCAGGCAGGAGTCTCTCCCAGCTTTATCTTGGAGATGCTGCCAGGGAGGGAACTTGGAACCTAGATGCTCTTCCCAGAGCTGCCCCATCCCCTAAGAGGAATATCTTCCAGTGCTCACTCATGTAGTCTCCCATTCAAATGCAAACCAGGGCAGACCCTGGCTAGCATTCATGCTTGCTACCACAGACCAGCTCTCCTTCCCAGGAGGCTTCTTACAAATAGAGGTGCTCTTATATTCATCAAGGGGAGAGCAACTATCTCTATTCAGCACAGCATAACATCTAGTGGTTGTTGCCACTTGAATTTCTTTTTAGGCTGTATGCCCTTTTGGGACCGAGAGAATCAGTTTCTTATTCCTTTTACAGTATAAACTGCTTTGGGTACTTTGTTGATGTTGAAAAAACGGTATAAAATTAATGGCTGATACGTTGAGGAAAATTACTCCAAGTAGTCCTGTTGAAATTAAAGGACAAGTTAACTTTTTAATTTAATTCAATTTAGTTTTTATGTTTACATTTATCTCCCAGCTCCTAGTCCAACACTTTCAACACTGCAGCAGACTAGCTCATCTTTTTAATTTCAATGGGACTACGTGGAGTAATTATCCTCATCATTTCCGCCAATATTAAGAACTCTGGAGTTGTTCGTTGACTTCTGCTGGGAATATATTCCCACTGAAGAGGTTTAGGGCAGAGTAAGGGGTTGTATGCCTTTTCATTCCTGGATCGGGAGATTTAACAGCACAAGCCTAGCCTAAGCGTGCTTTCTTAGAAACAAACAAATACTGTTTCGTTCAATGGCAATTGCTCTCTCGTAAGCGAGTTTTGGATTACAATCTAAGGCTGCTGTTACTTTCCACCTACAGCAAACATGACCCCACCCCCTGACTGGGTCCCCCTGAGGCTCTGGAGTCGGTCTTCTCTGCCCAGAATAGAAACCAACTTTGGAGGCTCCTTTGGGAATCAAAGGTGCGGCCTTCCCCGATGAGTTATCTCTGGCCCGGGTAGAGGCCTCCCCGCAATAAAGAGGCGGCCTTTAGAGGCAACGTTAAATGGTGGGCAGGTTCCCAGCACCGCGGGGCATCCACTGGGGCCGTTTCTGCAAGTGGGGGGGGAGGGGGCAAATGCTCCTTCAGTCAAGGTTTGGCCCCCACCTGCCCCCAATTCTGTTTCAGAAGTCGAATGTGTGGGACGCAGCTCGCCCACAGATATATGCACTTTGCCCCTTCTGTAACCCCCCCCGCCCCTCATTCCCCCCCCCGTGTCGCCACTGGAAGTTTGGTATAAGAAAGGAGGTTTTTAAGCCATCTCGAACAGAGGACGGGGATTTCTTTCTTTCTTGCTCGCTTTCTTATTTTATTTTATTTTATTTTATTTTATCTT
The DNA here is from genome assembly GCF_027244095.1 of Hemicordylus capensis. Lineage (NCBI taxonomy): Eukaryota > Metazoa > Chordata > Lepidosauria > Squamata > Cordylidae > Hemicordylus > Hemicordylus capensis. The sequence continues at coordinate 14,009,760 of NC_069663.1, forward strand.
TTATTTATTTATTTATTTATTTATTTATTTATTCATTTATTTATTTATTTATTTATGTCTGCAAAAGCGAAGCTTCAGAGGCGATCACTGTGTCTTCTGTCTCCCCCCGCTTTCCCCCCTTTTTTTTCCCTCCGGAAGGCAATGCGGTGTCAGTGAAACACCTTGGGAGCATTAATCCGGTTTTTATCAAGGCGGGGGACGCACCCCAAATTTGATAAATGATTGCGAGAGGGAGGAGTAAGGCGAGTCTTTGCATTGCGAACATATTCAATTATTCAATACACCTTCCTCCTCCTCCTCCTCCTCCACTCCCAGCCCCGATCGCGCCTGTAGCCAGCACTGAATGTCATCATTGTATCCTGATGACATTCTTCAAGAAAGCAGAAAACTGAACTCTGACTGCCAAACCACAGAAGGATGACGTGGAAGAAAATCCTGTGTATCATTTCCTCCCCCCTCCTTATGAAAGTGTCTCTCTTCCAGGAATAATCTCCCCCTATATTTTCGAGTTGTTGTGTTTGCTTGCTTGCTTTTTAGTGTTGTTTTTTTAATGTCCTAGTGAGATGTTTTTTCCGCAATACTGACAAAATTTAAATGTGAGATTCACCAGAAGGGAAGGAAAATTCATGTCCTTTTTCACTGGGTAAAAACCCTGGCGATGCAAATGTACGCAGGGTGAACCAACGAAAATGAGGGGAGTGGGGGAGAAAGGGAAACTGCTGGTATAGCTTTCATATTTCTAATTTTTCTAATTTTTGTTTTTGTGTATTCATTTTCGCGGGACGGAGGGGGGGAAATCCGACCATATTCATTAAAGTATTTCTTGACATCCATCATCGCAAAGGGAGTTGGTGCTGGGTTGGTCTCTGGCGAGAAATAGAAGCGAAGGAGAGTGATGGACTTTGATTGCTTATCAGGTAGACGAGCCAAGGAAACCGAATTGAGTCCGCGACTCAAGCCGCAGCCCCGTGAACACCCCCTGCCTTAGACCGGATTCGGTCTCAGTGACCTCAGCCGGACCGTATTGGCAGTAGAACCAACGATTTGGGCTTATCTGGGTTGCGGGATGAGACGGTCAAGGTCGCCCGGAATGGTCTCTGTCTCCGACCCACCCCCATCTCACACCACACCACCCCCTTCCCAAAGATCCCCTTCTCAAGACCCCCAAGTTGTCTGTCTCCTGTTGATGGGTCGCCCAGAACCGTTTGGCAATGTTGCTGGCGAAAAAAATATTTCATTTTATTTTATTCCTTGCATGGGCACAGTTTTGTTGTTGTTTCCCCCCGAACGCCCCCGCCCTCCGACTTGTCTCTGACTGTCCCACGGTCCTGGTCGTGAACATCTCTCAATGTCACCGTTAGTGGAACGTGTTTCTTTGTAAAAGTCTCAGGCTAGGAAAGGCCCTCACCGGAGAGATGGCAGGCATCAGATCAGCTATAAGGCGCAGAGATTGTCTTGCCCGAAAGGGTTAAAGCTTTCTATAGGGTGAACCGGCGCTTCTATTAATATTTATGCCAAGCTGCTGAAGCCACATCACACACTGGGGGCAGCTTGATATATATCACAAGGAGGGGGGAGGGGAGGTCGTGTGTATCCCTCCACCTCCTCCACCACCACACCACTCTTGCACCTGGGGTTTCACGCCTTGATTGTATGTGTTTTTAAAGGAAATGAATGGGCGGGGGGGGTGTCTTTAATTTTAAAACTATACTTAAACCGTAAATGTAAAACCAACCATACACTTTAAGGGAAGAGTCTCTTTCTGGATATGTTCTCGATCAACACGATCGAGAACATATCCGGGGAAAGGCTCTTAGCGTAAAGTGTATGGTTTTACATTTATGGTTTAAGTTATAGTTTTAAATTTAAACACACACACACACACACACACCGAGGGCTTATCAGGCAAATCGATCCATTTTGCAGCATTCCTTGGTTCAGGATTCCTGAGTGTTTTGCCCTCCCTACGGTAGCAAAAACCGAGACGGTTTTGCTTTGCTGCTGTCCAGCATAGGGAAGGGGGGGGCACGTTTCCTAGCAAGGCAACCGTTTCGTTTCGTTTCGTTTTTAAATCTATGTAGGAGAAGGCAGAGAAAGAGCGAAGGATGAAATAGAACCTTCGTGGACAAAATATTCCCTTGGCTCAGAAGGCGATCATGACTAGTTTGTCGATTTCACTTCCGATCCCAGCGCAATCTCTTTGTATATATTTGGTGCCTCTGTGCGTGCGTGTCTTTAATAAATATACCGCAAGGGAGGGAGTGGATTGGTTATTTTATTTATGGGTGCTATTTTTAAAACCCCGAATGCTCAACATGTTTGTGTCTCTGCAGCCTACATATGGATTTTTATTTTTAAAACTGAACTTCTAACAGCAGTGAAACTATTTTACCTTTCCCTCCTTTGATGCCTGCAGACGGGTCCACCACTACCATCACCGCCACCCACATATTGTCCTTATGGGATAAGCTTTTTTGTTTGTTTGTTTGTTTGTTTGTTTGTTTTGTATGTAGGTATGTATGTATATCATGAGAAAATGTATATATGAGAAAATGCGGGCGTGGGATTCATTCTAAAAGGGAATGTGTGGACAGATAGACTCAAAGACCAATATGCAGCTAAATAATCGTTGCATTTTATACGCCATTGCAGATATATATGAATGAGTTTTACACTTTGCAAACTGAGATGCAGCCTCGCGAATCTAAAGAAGCACCTTTTTGGCCCACGAAACCTGATACCAATAATAATTCTGGTTACAGCACGATCCTATGCCTGCTTCCTCGGAAGCAAGCCCACTGCGCTCACTGGAGCTTACTCCGGAGTCACTGTACATAGGATCGCAGTCTTGATCTTGACCGTGCCGCAAGACTTCGTTGTTTTCCAACGCCGTCTAATTTTTGCTCTGCATTCCACCGAGTTCACGCCCCGCCCCAACTTCCCGCTTAACGATTATGAAATCAGCAAGGGCGCCGGAACGGCCTCTATCCCTGACGCGTGTCAGGGCGAATGCTGTCAGGGTTTAAACGTGACTTAAGGTCAAGGCTCTCCAATCCGGTGCAGCTGTCTCACTGCCACCCCCACCCCCAACTCAAATGGTTGGTTTGCTGGCTTTCTTTTGCGATGTTACACACACACACACACACACACACACAACATTATATTATACCAGGGTTTCTTAACCTGGGGTCTTCAGATGTTGTTCGACTACAACTCCCATCATCCCAGCCATGGCCTCTGTGGCTGGGGATGATGGGAGCTGTAGTCCAACAACATCTGGGGACCCAAGGTTAGGAAACCCTCTATTATAAATAGTTGAAACGTTCAACTTAAATTTGGTTTCCTCCCTAACTCTCTGTTGTCAGTCTTTTTTCTTTTTTCGTGTGTGTGTGTTTGTACATATCTTTCCCTATACTTGCTATAGGTACAGTACCAAGGGGGAAAGTGGGGGAAAGCACCCGGGATGCTCACCCCCTGCAAATATCTCCCAGAGCTATTCCTTCAGTGATCTCCTCGCTACAGGCCTAACTTGAGGGGGGGGGTCTTGTTGGGAGGGAGTGATTATTACTGAATGCGTGAATAATGTGTCCTCGTTATTCACGTGCTCAGTGCCTTCTGAATTAAACAGAGCCATCCATGCATACAGCGGGTTGTGTTTTATGGCGCTTCTTCCTCCGCCTTCCGCTCCCTAATCCTGACCCATTTAAGCAGATGCAAGCTCTCGCTCACCGTCGCGCGGGGCGAGAAGATTGCAATGACCCCCCCCCCGCCCCATACACACCCATAAGCTCCCAACAGACATCTATTCTAGACGTAGATTGGCCATATCTCTCTGCCCACCCCCCATCCTTGGAGTGTGTCGATGTAGAAGGTTACTCGGTTGGCGTGTAGATTTCTTTTAGCGAGGCGGAATCGAACTGGCGTCGTATGGTGGGGTTGGGGGGCGATTTTATAACGCGATTTTATAAAAGCAAAGACGGCAAAGAGCCATGGAATGCCACGCCTGCTCCTTACAAATCGGCTGCTGCCTCCCCTTATATTTCTATATAGCAAGATACATCTCTCTCTATATATAAATATAGTTAGGGGTGGCAGATTGGCCGCTCGGAGCAAAAATAACACATCTCGTAGATTCCCCCCCCCCAATTAAAAAAAAAAAAAGCCCGATTCTCCCCAACTATCCAAGCCTGTAAAACTGCAACCTTTCACCCCTCCCACTCACGTCCTTCCTTAAATCTGCCCTCTTTCTCTTTCTGAAATATTGCGACCTCCCCCACCCCAAAAGCTCCCTCACCCCCACCCGGTCCCCCTCCTCCAATTCTACCCGGCCCGTGTGGGTCCCCAGAGCCTTCGTAATCTGAGGCAGCTGAGGCTCTGTCACTAATCCTACTTTCAGCATCATTTGGGTTGCCGGGGAGGGGGGAGCGGGAGGGGGGAGGGAGGGAGGGAGGGAGGGAGGGAGGCAGCAGGCAGAGTGTAAATTGCACATCACAAGGCGTTTTGCGCACAGTCCGCAGATGCTGTCGCTGGGTGCGCAGAGAGAGCCAGAAGAAGAGCGAGAGGGACCCGCCGCGGCGGGGGGTCCGCGGGGTGTTGTGTTGATCTCAGGATCTGTCTCTTCTCGCCTCCCCGCCCCAGCGCCCGGCAAATCTGGAGAGGATGTTGAGCCCCTCTCTTGAGATCCGGCGAGGGATGCTGCAGATGTCCAGGGGCCGAGGGGCTGCAGCCGACCCAGGAAGCCGACCTTCCGCTCCGCACCCCCCATCTTTGGCCCGCGAGCGCTCTAGGAGGGAGCGAGTGCTTTTGTGACGCGATATATATATATATATATAATTTTCCTAATTTTGTTTGCCTGCCATTGAAGTCAGCAGATTTTTCGTCTTTTATGCTACTGCAAAGAAAGAAAGAGCGGAAAAGAAAGAAAGAGCGGAAAAGAAAGAAAGAAAGAAAGAAAGAAAGAAAGAAAGAAAGAAAGAAAGAAAGAAAGAAAGAGTTTCTTGTGGGTTGATCTACATCATGCGTATACATATATTTTAATCGTCTTCTCCTTCAGTTTTTTTTTAAATTGGCCTCTGCGATCAAAATGCACGTCGTCGAATTCAAGGAAAGGACAGAACTCGAGTGGTAAAGGGGGAGGGGACGCCCAGGAACCACACGCAACCCTCCCCCCCCCCGACACACACACACGCCCGCGCGCCCGCCTTCATTGCAAGCAAGCAGCAGATTCAGTGCGAGGGGGAGGGAGGGAAGCATCAGTGAGCAAGAGGCAACTTGGAGAGAAGAGGGACGAGAGAGAGAGAGGGAGGGAGGGAGAAAGCAAATCGCAGAGACCCGGGGAGCAATCAGAACCTGCAATTGGAGAGAATCGCACAGACCCCGGGAAGGAAGCAAGCAAGCAAGATGCAACTTGGAAAGAAGAGAGGCAGGGAGGGAGGGAGGGCGAGAGAGGCGCAGAGCCTCGGGGACAATCGAAGCCCGCAGCAGCGCTGGCGAGGGAGCGAAGCGCGCTCTGCATGCAGCAAAAGCGCCCCCTCCCCCACCCGCATCCTTGGCTCTCCGCGCTCTGCTCTGCCTCTGTCTGCTCCAGGATCCACGATGCAGCTCAGCGAAGGGAGAGGGGGAGAAAAAGAAGGGGGGAGGAGAGAAAGAAGAGAAAAAGCCCTGCTAATACGCCCACAACCAGCAGCAGCAGCAGCAGCAGCACCGATCACCCAGACAGAGCCGCAGAGAGGCGCAGATGCCAGCTCGCCCGCAAGCTTCGGTTCCTTCTGCCGCCGCCGCCGCCGCCGCCGCCTCCTGTTTCGCTCGGCTTAAGCCCTTCGTGTTCACAGCGGACCTTGATTTAATTTCAATACAATTAAGGCACGCGGTGAATGCCAAGAGAGAAGCCACAGTCTTCTTCCCCCGCTTTTGCCCTGCACGCCGCTTTGCCCGGGATGCGTTCGCAGAAACAGCAGCAGCAGCAGCAGCTTGGAAGGAGGAGGCGACCCGGAGCTCTGGAGAGCTGTCCGAGCTGCTTACTAAGGAGTCGGGACTCTAACGTTAAAAGGGGCCCAAGCTCCCGCTCCCCCCCACGCCCGGCTGGTAAGGAAAAGAGAGAATCCACCATTTCTTACCTAGACTCTTTGCTACGTGGGTGCATGCATGGATGCGGGGATGTGTGCGTGTGCGTGTGTGCGCGCGCGCGCGGAAGAGCAAGGGAGCGAATGCGCGCAATAAATATGGTCAGAACAATCTTGAAGAGTGCTCTGTTATTGCGCAAATGCTGGGGACGGGAGGAGTCTGATGATGGCTTTTGGCGGCGGCGGCGGCGGGGATCGAGTGGATTCGAGGGCTATATTGTTGCTGAAGAGTATTGTCTCTTCTGCCCCCCTCCCCCGCTCCCAGCACACAGAGATGACTGCAAGGTAAAAGAAAAGGGAGGTAATGGTCTGCCCTTGGACGATGGCTTGCCTTCTTCCACTGCTATTAATGGCAGGTGCAGCAGAGTGGATGCGGCGGATAAATACAGACGGTGGAAAGAGAAGGTCAATTTCAAGCCGTCGTGTGCCTGCGCGCGTGTGTGTAGGGGCGCGTGTGCCTGCCCGCGGGCAGCGTATTGTCCTGCGCATACAAAAAGGGGGGGAGTCTGTTCAGAGATGGCTTTGTGGTCTATTGGAAAAGCGAACAGCTTGAAACGGGGAGGCTGCGGGGGCGGCGGTGGGGGGGGGGGAGAACGGCGCGGGTGAAGGGGGGAAGCGATTGCTGCCCTGGGAAGGTGAGCCCAGGCACGCGTCTCTTGTTTAGTCTCCCTGATAGTCCTTATCCCTCACATTTTAAGCGACAAGATCAGACACCGAGAACCGGGGAGGGAAAGGGAGAGGAGGGAGCATCTCTCTCTCTTTCTCCCTCTCCTTTCTAAACCCCTCCCATTTTAAAACAAAACCTTAAAAAAAAGAAAAAACAACCTTTTCAAGCCCCTGGAATTGACATGCGGATTTCATCTTTGGGACTAGAGATGCAAATATTGCCCAGAGAACCTGGCATCCTCTCCACCCCGCCCCCGCCCCCCACGAATCCTTGACACAAATTTGTCACGTGACCTGAAGCTGTGTGCTAGAGGCAGTGGAGACCTCTGCATTGGATTGCTTGGCTGTAAAAGAGAGGCTTAACAGATATAACTTTCTCATTTATTTCAACGTCCCCCTCCAAAAAAAAAAAATTGGATTTATGTCTTGAAAGGCGACCTTCTAAGCCCATGCATACTGACGAACCCTTCTCGGTTTTAGCAAGAGAGGAGGGGAGGCATTTTCAGCACCAGGGACAGCGCCTGCGATGTCTCTCGTTTCCTTCCTTTGCTGGGATGGGGTGGAGAATGTTCGCCTTTCTGAGTTAAAAAAAAAAAAAAAAAGAGCCAGTGATTCGGGTGGAGGAATCCGTGCAAGCTTTTGACCTGTAGAAGACTAATAATAAGAATAACAATAACAACAATAATAATAAACAACCCATTTCTTTTGCGTCTAAAATCTGAAAGGTTGGGGTTGCCAACGCTGTGTGGTCTTTGTTTTTAAGAGGGCTCCTTTTTTTTTTGGCCTTAAAAAAAGAAGAAGAGGTGATGCTTATGGCTGCTGGATGCTACGGGGCCCTTTTGCCTTGCTCCCCCTGCTCCCGCTGTGCGCAGCCCTTGCGCTAGGTTCTGCAGGAAGGGAGGGGGCGGCAGTTCCCCCGCGGTCCGCACCATCTGCCTGCGTGACCTTTCGCCTTCTCAAGGACGGAATGACTAGGGAAGGTGGGGGCGGGGTGAGCGGGGGAGGCAGAGAGAAGCGAGCAGCGCCTGCTGGGGTGGCTTGGGGGGGGTGGGATGAGTAAATTTGGACAGCGATCGCGATGGAGTCTGGGCCCATCTCCCTCTCACGCATGCAAGAGAACATTGCGCTCTGGCTCGCAGTCTCCGCCTCTCCCCCCAACCCATCCTCGGCCAGCTGCTCAGGGGATTCTGCTCCAGATTATGCAAAGAAGGTCTTTGCCTTTTTTTATTATTATTTAATCCCCACGTCCTGTTTAGGAACACGGGGAGCTGCCTTCTGCCGAGTCAGACCCTTGGTCCACCTAGCTGAGTATTGTCTGCACCGGCTGGCAGCGGCTCTCCAAGGTTGCAGGCGGGAGTCTCTCTCTCCCAGCTCCAGACCTACCTGGAGATGCTGTCAGGAGCTCAACCTGGGGGACCTTCTGCAGGCAAAGCGGCTTTTCCCCTGAACTAGGCGGCCCCGATCCACAGCGCCATTCAGCTGGAGCGGACTGGCCGAGGTTTAATCTATTTAAGCCGATGTAATCTTCTCATCTACTGCCTGGGGGAGGGCGGGGGGGATGCCGGGGGGTGGGTGGAGTGGCAGGGAGAGACCAGGACGCAGTTGCTGGGAAGAGACGCTTCGCTTGTCTCTGCGTAGGAAATTCGGTTTTAAAAGATCAGCTCTTCCAGACTGAATCCTGTCGAACTATACCCTCAGATAGGTGGCTAGCCTCTAACTAACACATTCGCCATCGCAGACATATGCAAGCCCCTCTTCTCTTCCCCTCCCCCCACCACACACACAGCTGAAGACTCCACACATCGCCATCTTTCTCTCTCCTTTAATAGCTCTTCCTTTAATCCTTTATTCCAGGCCCGTCGTGAGTACAGGGGGGGGGGAACGCATTTTGACCTCCGGCTACTTAAAAATAGGGCATTTCCCCCCACAAGAGACAGAAAGAAATCGTCCTCGTCATCCTCATTAGGCGCACTTTTATCCTGCCTTTTCTACTAGAATAATCAAGGCAGCAAACAATGGCCATGAATAAGTATACAGCTCGCTATAGAGTGGTGATACTTAACATTATTATAGGGGGACCTGGGTTTGACGCAAGATGGATCTATATTAGAGCTGCATTTCCACTTTGCTTGCAGAAAGGTGCTTGCTTCTGAGCACAACGGTGTGATGTCTTTTATTTCCCTAAACTATTTTGGTCTCATAACACTGTCCCTGTCTTGAGCCTATAACATCCAAGTCTCCCCTCCCCTTTTATTTTTGATCAAGAAAAGGGAGGAAAAGACATAGTCTAATCCTAAAATATATTTATGCAGAAAAAAGTCCTAGCATGTTCAAAAGGACTTACAAGTAAGTGTGCATATAGCATTGTCACCTTGGGAGTCCTTTTCTTGGAGATTCTCATTGAGGTACTGCTGATGAGCTTGAATTAATCTGAACCTAGTGCCCTAGTGAAAGGTCAATTTCCCCTTGAGGTCAATTCAGATCCAGAAGTGTGTGCATGCAAGGATTCTCCTCTCTATGAAATCCAGAAGGGTTTTTGGTTTTGACTCCCCCCTCCCACCCCCCTTCACTGTCTTCCCTGGAGAATTTACAAATAAAGGTTGCCAGGAATGAGTGCTTAGCTAAACCAAGCTAAGCTATGGTTTAGGGCCTCACATTATGAGGGCCCTCTGAATACATACACCAAAAGGGACTAAATTTCAAGTGTTACAGAATGTATTTTAATTTAAAGATATTTCCAATGCATATGGACTTATTGCAAGTCCACTGTTTTTATTAGATGTTTTTCGTCACATCATTGCCAAGTAAAATAAAGCTTTATTATTTCTATCTCCATTGTCCTTTTTGTTAGAATCATTTATTATTGTTTGTGTGTGATGCTATGGGGCCCTTTAAGCTTGACATAGCCTAGGACATCAGCATGTCATAATCTGACCCTGCCAGGAATCCTTTTAGAGTCTGATAGCTCTTTCTCCTAGAGCATCATCAAATACACTGCCTAGAGCCTTTGGAGTCAGGGGGTATATCAATTCAATAAATAATAAAATAAATGAATGCAAAGGATTATCTTCATTTTAGAACTCCTGTGTAAATCGTGCAGTTGGGCAGGCCTTACTTGGGGAAATGCTGGTCCTAGAAACCCAGTGCATTTTTCTTGTTTCTTTTCTTTCACAGATGACCTTCTGCTTCCAAACAAGTTCACTTTGAATGAAAAGGGTATGGAGGAGATAGAATATAGGGGACTTCTGTTCCGATGCTTTCCCCGTTCTTGCTTTACTTGCGCAGGCCTTTTAGATTGCTAAGGGACCCTGCAGGGATATATTTTATCCCACTGCTGAGGAAATCAGTCTAATAAGCCATTCAAGCATGTGTCAGGCCATCTGCATCTCTGGAGAGGGAATGGATGCTCATTATAGCTCTCCTAAATGACATCCTCCCCTGCCCTCCCTCCAGTGCAGGGCTACTTTGCCAGCTATCTAGTGTGATACCGCCTTGTATAAAGGCTCTTTCCTGGACTCTAAAGGACAGACTTTGGACTTAGGGAAGAAGGTGTGACATGCAGTCTCTCTTTTGCCTCTAGAGTGCAAGCATGAAGATGCTATCTGAACATACACAGCTGCTGTCTACTGAATCAGACCCTTGGTCCATCTAAGTTAGTATTGCCTACTCTGACTGGCAGCAGCTCTCCCAAGTTTCAGAAGGAGGTCTTTCCCAGTCCTATCTGAAGGTACCAGGGACTGAACAGGTCAGGTGACCTTTTGCATGCAAAGCATGTGCTCCGTCACTAAACTGCAGCCCCATCTTCAACCCCCTTTTGACTAGTTTTAAATTTGGGGGTTAGGAAAGGTGTTTTATTATTATGGTCCTATTGTGTCTCTTTCACAAATGAGAAGGGCTAGGAGATAACACACATTTATCTCCTGCGTGAAGTCTAGGGATGTGCAGAACTGGATCGCAATCGAGCCAGACTGCTGTGAACCAGGCCAGTTTGAGCAGTTTGATCCCAGACCACTTTGAACTGGTTCAAGCTGGTTTGTCGACCCAAAGATATTAATATGAATATGATGAATATTTATATACTGCTTTTCAACAAAAGTTCCCAAAGCAGTTTACATAGAGATAGATAGATAGATAGATAGATAGATAGATAGATAGATAGATAGATAGATAGATAGAATGGCTCCCTGTCCCCAAAGGGCTCACAATCTAAAAAAAGAAATATAAGATAGACACCAGCAACAGCCACTGGAGGGATGCTGGACTGGGGATGGGCCAGCCCAGCTGATTGCTTCAACCATACCAGCAGATTGGTCTGAATTTGGTTCAAATTTGGATCAAACCAGCCCAACGGGACTTCACCCCTAATGAAGTCTTAGGTTCCGTGTTCTGTGTCTGTACATAGGAACATAGGAAGCTGCCTTAGACCACTGGTTCATCTAGCTCAGTATTGACTAAACAGACTGGTAGCAGCTTCTCCAAGGTTGCAGGTTTCTCTCAGCTGTATCATGGAGATGCCAGGGAGGGAACTTGGAACCTTCTGTATGCAAGCAGGCAGGCAGGGTGGCCCCATCCCCTAAAGGGGATATCTTACAGTGCCTACGTGTAGTCTCCCATTCAAATGTAAACCAGGCTGGACCCTGCTTAGCCAAGAGGACAATTCATGCTTGCTACCGCAAGACCAGCTCTCCTCCCCATTCCTCTAATGAAAGAATATTTGATGGCAAGATTGGTGAAAGGCCTTGGTTGGTCAAATTAATCTTGCTAGACCATGCTGAACAATAGATGCATAAATATCACACAGTCCTGAGTCCACAAGACTGTACCATTTCCACAGTGAAGGCATTCGTCTTTTGATGTTCCACTACGTCATTAACTCTACCCTTTGACTAGCCTTTGAAACTAGGATGTCAAAGAAAAGTGTTCCGTATCAATTGAACTTCCTTCCTGATGTGTTAATTTTCCAGAGGCAAAGGGGCTGCACTCTTTTGGTTTGGTTTTTACATATCCAGATATATGAATCCCGCACTCCTGCACACGCCTGCCGTCTGAAGTGGTATCGTCTACAAAGGGCTGCACCATGCAGTAATGGTGAGCATGCAGTTTAGTTCTCTGCCACTGAATCTGAAGGGATCTCAACTATCCAACTGCCTGTGGGCAGGACCGTCCACAGCCTCCCAGCAACCCACGGGACCAACCTCTGCACGATAGGCCACAGTGTATCTCCGGCAGTCAGCATGGAGGAAGGCTCATGAATGGACCCAGATAACTCAAGTCAGCCAGCCAAGCTGCACACTTTCTTCATTTCCAGTCACCAGCCAAGGTGACCTGTAAGGAATGTTTTCCCTTTCCTTGTTTATGGTGATCACTTGAAGCTTGATGATGGGCACCACTGAGTCTTTTCAAGGGGAACGTTTGTTCCTTTTAATTATTAAAATGCCAACATCTTGCACTTTCTGTCCTAATGAAGAGTCAGTCTTCCAAAGAAGCTAACACTCGATCTGAAAATCACACAATAAAAACAGCACATAAACCAAACAAAAACAACACATAAACCAAAGAAAAACAACAGCAGTTTCAAGGAGAATATAAGCAAAAATGCAAATCAAGTCACAGGCCAAAGGCACAGCAGAATAGAACTATTTTTTTTTTTTACAAGGTGTTGGGTTGCCATCAATGATGTCGCCTCTTGCCGGGGGGGGGGCGGGTTTCCAAATGTGGGTGGGGGCCATCTAGAAGGCCCTGTTCTGGATACCCACCAATCAATCCTGCCAATGGTGGGATACAGAGCAGGGTCTTAGAGGGAAGAGCTGCAGAGGTGGTCAGAACCCTGCAGAGAGAGGTGTTCTTGGGACAAGTGTTCATACCACCCAACTACGTATCTCCCGTTCCAGCAGTGTCTGATGCACCATTGGTCTAACTCAACAATATGGCATATCATCATGGTTGTTAATAGCCTGGTTCACATAGTCGCCGGAATCTAGGTTTGATGTGGGTTACCAACATTAGCATGATAGTGCAAAGTGAACCAAGGTGGTTTATGGCCTGAGATGAATCAGAGATTCCCACCTTGGTGTGGGGTCACACAATCATGCTAATTTTGGTGACCCACATTAAACCTAGATTCCAATGATTGTGTGAGCCAGGCCATAGTCGACAATTCCACTCATCCCTTGGGGGCCATACCAGGCTTGGTCTTCCTGGCACATTCCTCAGTCAGAAGATGCAGAGGTACTTCATTCTGGGCCTGTGAAACTGACTGGCCAGAGAGAGGTGAGAATCGTTATCTTATTATGTTATTCATTACATCTCTCTCTCTCTCATGCGCGCTACCACCAGACCAGTTCTCCTCCGCTGTCTCCAATTTTCACTCATGTTAATAAGCATGCTCACAACCAGCACACCTCTTTGTCCATGGGAACATAGGGTCAAGTCACGTATGACACAGGGGACCTTCCCATTTTTTTGTTATATGTGATTTCAAAACAACTGCAGGAGGCTATGCTTTTGATCAGAGCAGCAGCATTGCAGGAAAAGAAGGCAGGGATTTTAAAAAAAATGTGCACCAGGCACCAAACATGTAACCCGCCTCCCGCAATACAGTAAGTGCAGTTCTAGCAGAACATTAATGCAGTACAAAAATTACGCAAAAGGTTACATAAGTGACTGGTATCTATGAGAGGAGTAGATGCCAACTGAGCAAAGAGACACCTTTTAAAGTAGGGATTCTCTTGTATTTAGGAAGGGGAGAGCAACTGGCCCTATCCAACCCCAGCACAGCATCCCTGTTGATGCTCTCTTCCTTATGTTTCTTTTTAGACGGTGAGCCCTTTTGGGTCAGGGATCCATCTTAATGTTTATTTCTCTATGTAAACTGCTTTGGGAACTTTTGTTGAAAAGCGGCATATAAATATCCAGAGGAGGAAGACTAAAGTGAGTCATTCAGGCTCCTCACGAACCCTGCTCCCAATCAAGCGCCTCCATTTCTCCTCCCTCTGCCAAGGACGCTTCCCCACAAACTCCACTGCTACTCCTCACAGTTTCCACCAATGAACACAACACTCTTGTGTTCAGTGTGGAACTGATTCCATCCCTCCAGGGGCTTTTTAAATTATTATTTATTTATCTATCTAATTTATTTATTTATTTATTTATTTATTTATGTACGGGTTTTCATTAATTTATTATTATTATTATTATTATTATTATTATTATTATTATTATTATTAATGTTGCTGGTGTCTACCTTATGGTTCTTTTTAAGATTGTGAGTCCTTTGGGGAACAGCAGCCATTTATTTATTTATTTCTATGTAAACCACTTTGGGAACTTTTGTTGAAAAGCGGTATGTAAATATTCGTCATATTCTTTTGCAATACTGATGCCACCTTCCCGGATTTGAGGATTTCCTCTCACTCTCTTCTAAATGTAGGGATGTGGCTTCTAAATGTCGTGGGAAGTGACTCGAAGCAACCAAGTACATTTGCACAGACAAGAAAAATGCACAGAGCGTGTTGTGGTGGTGCAGGCTATGCATAGGAATTATGTTCACATACTATTGTGCAGTTCTGAATTTTCCTTAACAGAAGGCCTAGAAGAGGGTGTTTAGTCCTTTCCTCCTGGGCCAAATTCCAATCTCACTCCCATTGCAGAGCTACAGTTAGCCCCACAGCATTAAAAATCTAGGCACAATATTTTACCTAGATTTATTTTCCTAATGTGGAGCTAATAGCAGCTTCAGGGCATGATTTAGATTGGAAAAATAGCATGGAGGGGAAGCATTAGACACCCCTCCAATCCACACACACGCACACACCATTCTCCTGCTTCAATAAAAATGGGAGTCTCACCCAGACCCATAACCAGGGAGTGGGCTAGGGCATGCCTGCCCCCCCTAAATTTTTCTATGGCTCCTCTAAGCATTTTTTAACAAATAAATAATTTTAAAATAATTGAATGATGTTCAGATAAGCTTTTGGGTTTTGTGCATCTTTTCCACCCCCAGCATTTAGGCTGACTATGGGCCTGGTATAACCCATGACTACTTTAAAGTAAAACTGAACAAAGAGCATGAGATCCAGCCACAGATCTTCATTGCACATGGTTTGGCCCATATTTCCACTGGTGACCTCATTACTGTGATGTCTTCCCTGATGTATTTCTCTGGAAGTGTACACATGCTTGATGACACAAATAAAATACAACTGGTACTACTCCCTTTTTACTGGTGTGATTTGGTCTTGTCAAAGAGGCACTTAAAATGCAAGGCTTTTGGAATATGAATTGCATGCCCTTGCTCTGGCAAAGGCTGATTTGGCCATATGCCCAAAAGAACATTGGTCCAGCTCAGGACATAGAAGAATTGGAGATGTCAGCGGGGGTCAATCAGTTGATCTCCCTCTCTCCCCTACACACACATCTGAGCTGCACAAATAGACGAGAGCAATCAGAGGGAAATGCCATTATTAATAATTAAGATAGCACTTCAAGCATCAGCAGTGCGTTCCAGCCTTTAATGAATCTGTCTTCATAACAGTCATATGAGAGAGAAATGGTTCTCAACTCCCATTTTACAGATCAACTGATGCTGAGGCACAACCATTTCCACCAGGTAATCCACAAATTGGCTTGGATTGAAATCCTGCGTTCCTAGATAGAAAAGTCAACTTCCTAACCGGAGCCATCACAGCACCCAGAAAACTGCCCAGTGATGCAAATTTTGGGCGGTATAGAAATATTATAAATAGATAGATAGATAGATAGATAGATAGATAGATAGATAGATAGATAGATAGACAAACATACATACATACATATGAACAAACAAACATCTTTGAGAAGTTTTGTCGTGACAGGTTTATAGTCTATGAGCTAGGCTTTAATGTTTTGGCTGTTGGTACCAGCACAACTTTCCCTTTACCAACTCCAGGGAGAATGCTCATAGCGATTTTTGACAACTCTTAGTCCATTAGAGATGGAAAGTAACACAGAGAAAGCAGTAAGTGCAACAATGCTACCATCTCCAAATAATTTCAGTAAAATTGTTGTCATTTTTGCACAGAGGAAAGGGTTAGGGTCAAGATTAGGTTAACCCTGAACAAATTGTTGTTCTCTCTCCATGGAGGAATCTTTGGAGGACATTCCTGCTATGTGGCTAGAGTACTAGACTAGGACCGGGGAGACCCGAGTTCAAATCCCTATTCAGCCATGAGACTTGCTGGGTAACTCTGGGCCAGTCACTTCTTTCTCAGCCTAACCTACTTCACAGGGTTGTTGTGAGGAGAAACCTAAATATGTAGTACACCGCTCTGGGCTCCTGGGAGGAAGAGCGGGATATAAAATGTAAAAATAAATAAATTTTAATTTCACATTCATTCCTCTGACAATGTTGATAAAATTTTATATAAGTTATTGTTTTTTTAAAACTTTTAAAAGCTTTTAAAACACTGTTGCTAACTTGGCCACTTCACACCTGATGGTTAGGACAATAAAAGCATGAGAATACCCTGAAAGCTGAAAGTATTGTAGTCCTATCACCAATTTTCCATCTTTAGGGGTGTAGACTACAGATATGGACAAAATGAATTTTTAAATTCATTTTGAATTTGAATAAGATTCTGAAAATTCATTTTGAATTTGAATCAGATTCTAATTCAGCCCGAAAATTCAATTCAATCAAATTTGAATCAATCCAACCCTGTTTGGGTGCATTTTTAAACCAATGGTTTTTAAAAGGTGCCAAATGGCTCTCAAATCAAATCTGAATCAAATTTTGAAAATTCATTTCAAATTCAAATTGATTTGCCCTTTTAAGGGGCGATTCAATTCAAATTTGAATCACTTGAATCATCCAGATTTGTGTCAAATTGATTCAAATTTGAGTCAATTTGCTCATCCCTAGTGTAGACCCTGTCAGAAATCACAATGAGCATTCAGTCCCCCAGATGGTATCCACCACCCCACATGGCACATGGTGGTCAACAAAGATTCTCCTGAAAATTAATGTTGCATACAGCTGCCTTCACTAGCAGGGGGCAGGATTCAGGCAAGAAATGAAAGGAGGCGAGCTTTTCTTCCTATATTCTCATTGTATTGACAGAATAAGCAAAATGCAAAAAGCAAACATATTTTAAAAGGCATTGGCAAGCATGAAAACGCTATCAAGGTCCTTCACGTAAAGCAGGTTGCAACAGTTACATAGAAAAGCATGGAAGAGCACTGACAAGTTTGCAGTCCTGGAACATAGGAAGCTGCAATATCCCGAGTCAGTTCATGGGTCCATCTAGCTCAGTATTGACTACCTAGACTGGCAGCAGCTTCTCCAAGATTGCAGGCAGGAATCTCTCTCAGCCCTATCTGGAGATGCCAGGGAGGGAACTTGGAATCTTCTGCATGCAAGCCTGCAGGTGCTCTTCCCAGAGTGGTTCCCTCCCCTAAGGGGAATATCTTACAGTGCTCACATCTAGTCTTCCATTCATATGCAAACCAGGGCAGACCCTGCTTAGCAAAGGGGATAATTCATGCGTGCTACCACAAGACCAAAGCAGGATAGAATCCATTCCAAAAGAATTGAAAATTCTGCTCTGAAAAGCTGCAGAGTCCGTAACTCTCCAATGAAGCCCAGGAGGAAAAGGTGCCATTTTCAGGTTCTCTCTCTTAGCTCAGTCTTTCTTCTCTATGCTGTGCTGTCTGTGGCTATCTGTGTATGCCTCCAAACCTAGGTACATCACATAAACAAGAGACTGGTAGCATAGGGCCCCATCAAATACTGCATATTTACCACTGCACTATCACCCAGCCTGGATTTTGGGGCCCTGAACCCATTTAATGCATCTGATTGAAAACTGCATCTATTACAGTCTTTCAGGTATACCTAAAATATTTCAAAGAAATCCATAAAAGCATTTACGTGGGTTACTGGACTGTGATGAGGAAAATTATTCAAAGTCATCCCATTGGGATTAAAAGAACTGAATGTCAACTCTGAGTAATTTGCTTCATCGTGTCAGCAATTGTTTTCAGTACTTGAGTTTCAAGAATAGTCACTAAAAGGCTATTGCTGTTATTAAGGGGAAAGGTCAATACAAACTTCACATATACACTGATGGGATCTGAGCTTTTAGTGACCAACCAGGAGAGAACTCATGGGGTGGGCAGCTCCTTGAAAGTGTTGACAGCTCCTTAAAAGTGAAACTCAGTGCGTGGCAGCTGTGAAAAAGGCTAATTCCATGCTAGGAATCATTAGGAAGGGGGCTGAAAATAAAAATGCTTAGATTATAATGCCCTTATACAAATCTATGGTGCGGCCACATCTGGAGTACTGTGCACAGTTTTGGTCACCATATCTTAAGAAGGATATTGTAGAACTGGAAAAGGTGCAAAAGAGGGCAACCAAGATGATCAGGGGCCTGGAGCACCTTCCTTATGAGACAAGGCTACAGCATCTGGGGCTCTTTAGTTTAGAAAAGAGGCAAATAAGGGGAGACATGATCAAGGTGTATAAAATCATGCATGGAGTGAAGACAGTGGACAGAGAGAAATTTCTCTCTCTCTTTCACTAGAACCAGGGGTCACCCCATGAAATTGAAGGTCGGGGAAATTAGGACCAACAAAAGGAAGTACTTTTTCACACACTGCATACTTAATCTATGGAATTCTCTGCCATGGGATGAGGTGATGGCCACCAGCTTGGATGGCTTTAAAAAGGGCTTAGACAGATTCAGAGTGGACAGGTCTATCAATAGCTACTAGTCTGGTGGCTGTGGGCCATCTCCAGCCTCAGAAGCATGAGGCATCTCAATACCAGTGGCAGGGGAGCAACAGCAGGAGAGAGGGCATGCACATACCTCTTGTCTGTGGGCTTCCCAGAGGCATCTGGTGGGCCACTGTGTGAAACAGGATCCTGGACTAGATGGGCCTTGTGCCTGATACAACAGGGCTGTTCTTATGTTCTTATTATGTTCTTATGGACAAATGGGTGGTGGTGAGGATTGTAACTGGTGTGGGAGGGAACCCATTCCTTGTATTCCTTGTTCAAGAGCAAAATTAACGACAGGCCAAGGCCTCTATAACAAGATCTAGCAAGTCCCATAAATTTATTCAGTACTTGTGCAGAGAAGTGCCTGGTTGACAATGCCTTATGGTTTAACTCTCAACTACTCTACACAATCTTTAATCACTTTAATAGGACTTATGGCTGCAAGATTTTGAGGATTGAAGGCCTTCACACTGAACCCGCCACTCTGCACTAAGCCCTCTACCGTAGATGGTCAGATTTCCAGTTTGCCGGTAGTGAGGTCACTCACGCTATCAAAAACTGTGTTCTACCGGGTTTCGGAGCTGTGTGTGCTCCCAATTTTTGCTTGTGTGGAAGCAAGGTTATAGTAAAAGCTGGGTAAAAGTGATTGAGGCTCTTCATCCGGGCGTGCAAAACCAGGCTAAGGAAGCCTAAGCATGGTTTTGCATGTGTGTGTGTACCACCAGGATTGGGCCCAATCCTGGCAGCACCCAGGAAAACCTGGATAGAAGTGATTGCATGGAAGCAAGGTTGGAGGGAACCCTGGCTAGCATTCCTTCTACCTTCCTTCCATGCAATCATTTCTACCCAGGTTTTCCTCTTACCTTGCTCCCACACAACCAAAAATTGGGAGCACATACACTGCCCATACCCAAGTAGAACACAGTTTTTGATTGTGTGAATGACCTCATAGTTTTTAAATTATCCAATAGAACCCCAAGCCAGGCACAAAACACTAGTGATGGGGTACTGAACCCAATGGCAGTTAGGGGGCAGAAGCAATTACCTACAGCACCCTATGGACCACACAATGGGATAACCTGCATATGATGCAAGGAGAAATCTGAGCTGCTACCCATCAGTGATTCCAACACAGCATTCCAAAATGCTTGCACAAAGTCCTGGCCAAAGGCAATCCAGGAATACTCAGTCTTCAGGCAATATCTGCAGAGGCCCACAGAAAAGCAGTAGGCACCAGCCTTGGCAGAGACATTTCTTAATGCTGTTTTAAAAGATATATATATTTGCAGCTGTGGATGGGCCCAATCTAGATCAGATTTGCAGTGCAGGGAAGCAAAGGGAAAGGGGATTTAACTCCCTCCCCCCACACTGTGGTTCTGATCTGGTTCAGGGTCACCACAATTGCTATTTGCATTCTGGGGAAATTCCCTCCTGGGCCAAATAGACACCACAGACCCCAATCCATATCAGGTCTGCAGCAGGGGCAATGCCTTAAACCCTCTCCATCTCTATATTATTCTCCTGATCTGCCTGGGGGCTCCCATCAGCTTATCAAAAACAAAATCAAAAACAAAAAACCCACAATCAAAAACAAAAAACCCACCCACAGATATGTAGAACCAAAGAGTTGACAATCACATGACATTTGATCCAGTGGCTTAGAGATCTCTTCCTTACCTGTGTGGATCAGCCAAGTCCGTGTGTGCCTTGTCCAGGCCTGCTCATCTCTGGCCCCTCCCAGCTGTTTTTTGGACTACAACTCGCATAATCCCCAGCCACAGTGGCCAATAGCCAGGGATTATGGGAGTTATAGGCTAACATCTGCAGGAGGGCCGAAGTTGAGCAGCCCTGGTCTAGTCTCAAGACCTTTTTGTTGCTAAACAATTGGAAGCTGGTCTTATACTGAGTCAGACCATTAGTCCATCTAGCTCAGTATTGTCTCGTCTGATTGGTAGCATCTCTCCGGGGTTTCAGACAAGGTGGGTTTTTACTAGCAGAGGTGCACCTAGGTAACTTTGGAGCCTGGACCTAAAGGCATCTGGAGCCCTTTAGAACCCCACCGCTGCAAGTTAAGCATCAGCCCCCCCCCCACACACACATAGTATTTTTAACACATATATGGTTTCTTGAGGGCACAAACAGCAACTGAACTCACAAGAATGTAAGACTAGAAAACAGGTACATTTATGCAAATATGCATTAGCAGAAACATTTCCGCACACATCCCCGTCTCACCTATTTCTTCCCCCACTCCCCCGCTGTCTCTAGGTCATGCCCGGCACAGGTCACAGTCACACTTGGCCGCCCAGCGCAGTACGGGCCAGTGGCACAGGAGAGCAACCACACCACCCAAGACAGACTAAAGAGGATTTGGGGGGGGCCCAGGGGTGTGGAGGCCCTGGACTTCGGCCCGGAAGTCCAGGGGTAAGGGCACCTCTGTTTACTAGCCCTACCTGGAGATGCTACCAGGGACTGAACCTTCTACCTGCACATCAGATGCTCCACCTCTGAGCTACAGCCTCATCTCCCCACAGCCCTTGCTGATCGACTGCAAACCATCGGGTGATCCTGATCTACATCCTGCCCCTTTCCTCTTGCGCAGACACATTATTGATGGATTTCAAAGATTTACCACCTGCTTTCCACTTGGAATCTCCAAAGTGGGGCATTAAGTTCTTTAAAAAATAGACAAATATACAATATAGTAGATCAAGAAGGCATCACAGGAAGAAATCAATGCTGTGAGAGCAGCCACATGTCCAAAGGCAAGCGTGAAGCATGGCTTACATAAACAAGAACAGGCTTAAAGGGGGAACATCTACCCTGCTTTGCATTTGGATGGGTGACTTCATGTGTGAGCAGTGGAAGATCTTCCCTTTAGGGGATGGGGCGACTCTGGGAAGAGCACCTGCCTGCTTGCCTGCAGAAGGTTCCAAGTTCTCTCCCTGGCAGCATCTTCAAAGAACTCAGAAGTGAAATTGCTGACCTCCTTGCTAAGATATATAACTTATCCCTGCAATCAGGCTCTGTACCAGAGGACTGGAAATAGCAAATGTAACACCAATTTTCAAAAAGAGATACAGGGGCAATCCAGGAAATTACAGGCCGGTTAGCTTAAACATCCGTTCCAGGCAAATTAATGGAAAGCATCCTCAAGGATAAAATTGTAAAGCACATAGAAGAACAGGCCCAGCTGGGAGAGAACCTGCATGGTTTCTGCAAAGGTAGGTAAATCTTGCCTCACAAACTTTTTGGAGTTCTTTGAGAGTGTCAACAAGTGTGTGGATCAAGGAGATCCAGTTGACTAGTCTACCTGGACTTCCAAAAAGCTTTCGACAAAATTCCTCATCAAAGACTTCTGAGAAAACTTAGCAGTCATGGGTTAAGGGGACAAGTACATGGTGGATTGCTAACTGGTTGAAGGACAGGAAACATAGGGTAGGGGAAAATGGAGAGTTTTCACAATGGAGGGAAGTAAGAAGTGGAGTCCCCCAGGGATCTGTACAGGGACTGGTACTTTTTGATTTATTAATAAATGATCTAGAAGTAGGGGTAAGCAGAGAGGTGGCCAAATTGGCAGATGATACCAAACTCTTTCGGGTAGTGAAATCCAAAATGAATTGTGAGGAGCTCCAAAAGGATCTCTCCAAACTGGGGGAGTGGGTGACAAAATGGGAAATGCAATTCAATGTTGGCAAGTGTAAAGTGATACACATTGGGATGAAAAACCCCAACTTCAAGTATACGCTGATGAGATCTGAGCTGTCAGTGACTGACCAAGGGAGGGATCTTGGGGTCATGGTGAACAGCTCATTGAAAGTATCAACTCAATGTGCGGCAGCTGTGAAAAAGGCCAATTCCATGCTAGGGATCATTAGGAAGGGGATTGAAAATAAAACAGCTAATATTATAATGCCCTTGTACAAAACTATGGTGCGACCACACCTGGAGTACTGTGTACAATTCTGGTCACCACATCTTGTAGACATTGTAGAACTGGAAAAGGTGCAGAAGAGGGCAATGAAGATGATCAGGGGCCTAGAGCACCTTTCTTATGAGGCAAGGCTACAAAACCTGGGGCTATTTAGTTTAGAAAAAAGACGACTGCGATTTTATAGATACTAGAGGTCTATAAAATCATGCATGGAGTGGAGAAAGTGGATAGAGAGAAATTCTTCTCCCTCTTGCATAACACTAGAACCAGGGGTCATCCCATGAAATGGATTGCCAGGAAATTTAGGATCAGCAAACGGAAATATTTTTTCACACAACACATAATCAACTTGCAGAATTCTCTGCCACAAGATGTGGTGACATACAGCAGCCTGGATCGGTTTAAGAGGGGTTTGGATAATTTCATGGAGGAGAGGTCTATCAATGGCTACTAGTCAGAGGGGTATAGGCCACCTCCAGCCTCCAAGGCAGGATGCCTCTGAGTTCCAGTTGCAGGGGAGTAACAGCAGGAGAGAGGGCATGCCCTAAACTTCTGCCTTTAGGCTTCCAGCGGCATCCGGTGGGCCACGGTGTGAAACAGGATGCTGGACTAGATGGGCCTTGGGCATGTTCCAGCAGGGACCGGTCTCTCCAACCGTGACCCGATTACCCACAGTTTGGTGAGATTCTTTAGTGATGGGGGGTTCCCGCAATATTGGGGGGTTCAGAGATCCAATCCACTCATTCCTCTTGCTGACCCTGCCAACTCCTTGTGATTTAAAGTGAACTGTGGTTTGGGGGGGTTCAAAAGTGCCTTTGAGTGATTTCCAGGGGTTCAAAATTTTCCAGAGGTTCAATTTGCTCACTTCTCTTGCTTATTTCTTGGTGATTTTAACAGATTCCAGGTGATTTTTGTCATTTTTTTGGTATTCTTTTTCTTTGATTTTTCTGCCTTTTCACGGCCGCATGTTCCCCTAACCCCGTTTCCTATTGATTTCAATTGCTTGCCAACTGCAAATTTGCCAACGGCGAGGTTTTGGTGGAACGGAACCCTCGCAGTTGGTGAGGGATGGCTGTATTGCCTTGGAGGTTTGGGGCATCTGCTTTTAAAACAAACAAATAAATAATAATAAACTTTTTTGCACCACCCTCATTTAATTCCAGTGGGAGCTGCCATTCAATCCAGGGCTCTGCTGGATCATTCCCCGCTTATTAGCTCCACTCGAGAAAAATAAGCCTGTGCTATTATTCTCTATGGCTGTTTCCTTTTTCAAAATGATGGCTCTCAAGCAAAAGTCGAGTTATTCTCCAAATAGCTCCCTTCCATCAGTGGAAGAACTGAACCAACCACTCAGCTCCTTTTAGGATTTCTTTAATGTGGTTTCGCTTATTCAGTAGTGCAAATTATACAGAATTCCATAGATGACTGTTTGCTTATATGATTTCCTAATAGGATCTCTCCCCCGCCCCGCATACAAAAAAAGAGAACATCTGGCTCTATATTTGCTGTCGCAAAGAATTAATGGAGTGGAAACAATGAATATAAATGGAGGGTATTTGGGGAGAGTGGGGGAAATTGTGCTTTAGTGGAAGCAGGGAACAATGAAAGAAATGTGTGGCTCTTACCAAAAAAAAGAGAAAGAGTTGATTATTGGGTTTTTTCATTATGAAATCCTTATTTGATATGAATATATTTCTATAGCATGAGCATAGAACTCCAGCTAACTGGACAGAGACACCTTTTAAAGTGGTGGCACTCCTATCGACATAGGAACATAGGAAGCCGCTTTCTACCGAGTCAAACCATTGGTCCATCTAGCTCAGTACTGCCCTACACTAACTGGCAGCAGCTCTCCAAGGTTTCAGGCAGGAGTCTCTTTCCCAGCCCTACCTGGAGATGCTGTCAGGAATTGATACCCGAGAGCCAGTGTGGTGTAGTGGTTAGAGTGTTGGACTAGGACCAAGGAGACTCGAGTTCAAATCACTGCTCAGCCATGAAACTCATTGGATGAGTCTGGGCCAACCACTTATCTCTCGGCCTAACCTACCTCACAGGGTTGTTGTGAAGATAAACCAACCATGTACACCACTCTGGGCTCCTTGGAGGAAGAGTGGGCTATAAATGTAAAAACAAACAAATAAATAATTGAACTTGGGACCTTCTGCATGCAAAGCAGATACCCTAACACTGCGGACCCGTCCCCAAAGGTAGCATACATGAGTCTCCCATCCACTGTTCCCTCTAAGGCATGTGTGCATGCACACATGCTCACAAGTTTTCTGATGTCCACTCAGTTAATTTTAGATCCCGCTCAGGCTGAATTAGGAAGGCCCCACTCTGAATGCCTGTGCGCACACAGTGCCTTGATATTGCCACCCAGAACAAAATTCATTCTGCACAGAGATGAAAAATATTAGCGGGACCACTGGACCCATCCAGGCACCAACCACTCCAAGACCTGCTTCGCTTCAGCAAGGTGGCTGGATTGTGTGCCCTGAGGACATGCTCTGAGGACATCTAGCAGCAGGAGAGCGACTTTCTCTATTCAACCCAGCATAGCAACTCTCCAGTCACTGTGGCTGGTGTCACCCTTTTGTTACCTTTTAGAATGGGAGCCCATTTGGGACCGTGGCCCCTGACTTTCGTGAGGTATCCTTGAATCTGCTCACATTCCTCTGCTTGCAGCTACATCTAAGAGCTCCTCGAGGTATCGTAGCAACTATGAAGTGAGGGGGGTTCATCTGCTCTTCCCGCTCAGGGCTAACCCTGGGCTTAATTAGCCAGGTATTTAACAGCATGAGAGGCCTGGAGTTGGACCCAAAGGCGCTCTTCTGCAGGCAGAAGGTGTCTTCTGTTGGAGCCTGGTCTGTACAAAATTATGCAAAGCACAACACTTCCGATCTGAGCCCTGCATTCGAAGGGGCCTGTAGCCTAGATAGATAGATAGATGGATGGGTAGATAGATATTAATAATAATAATAATAATAATAATAATTATTATTATTATTATTATTATTATTATTATTATTATTATTATTATTATTATTATTCAATTTCTATACCACCCTTCCAAAAATGGCTCAGGGCGGTTTACGAAGAGAAATAAAACAAATAAGATGGCTCCCTGTCCCCAAAGGGCTCACATTCTAAAAAGAAACATAGGACACGCACCAGTAACAGTCACTGGAATAGCAATAGCAATAGCAATAGCACTTACATTTATATCCCACTCTATAGCTGGAAGCTCTCTAAGCAGTTTACAATGATTTAGCATATTGCCCCCAACATTCTGGGTACTCATTTTACCAACCTCGGAAGGATGGAAGGCTGAGTCAACCTTGAGCCCCTTGGTCAGGATTGAACTTGCAACCTTCTGGTTACAGGGTGGCAGTTTTACCACTGCGCCACCAGGGGCAGTGGTATAGATAGATAGATAATAGATAGATAGATAGATAGATAGATAGATAGATAGATAGATAGATAGATAGATAGATAGATAGATATCTGGTCTTGTGGTAGCAAGCATGATTTGTCCACCCTGGTTACATCTGAATGGGAGACTATATGTATGAACATTGTGAGATATTCCCCTTAGGGGATGGGGCTGCTCTGGGAAGATTCAAATAATGGGAATCCCTAAAGCAGAGATTCCCAAGCTGTGGGACTCCAGGTAAACTGTAACTCTCATCATCCACAGCCACAATAAATTGCAGCTGGTGAAGAGCTCTGATCTTGTGAAGCAAGCATGAATGGTCCCCTTTGCAAAGCAGGGTCCACCTCACCTGCAGGCTTGTGTGGAGAAGGCTCCAAGTTGGCCTCTCCAGATAGCGCTGAGGGAGACTCCTGCCTGCAACCTTGGAGAAGCCGCTGCCAGCCTGGAGAGAGCCATTTTGGTCATTTATATCTGTGTAAACTGCTTTGGGAACTTTTGTTAAAAAGCAGTATATAAATATCCGTCCTATTTGTAAGTCATTCACACAAACACATGTATGGATGTCTATAATGTCTGAATAGGACTTAGACTGGTAAAAACACAGAAAGCTTCTTTCTGTGGTTCTCTACAAATCCTGCAGAGTAAAAGAACATGGTTTGGGCCATTAGAAAATTAACTTTCTCTTGCAGATTGCTTTGCTGTCTTCCCTCCAGGGGAAACCCTGGCTGATCCGTTGAAAACATTTTGCACGTTTGGGCCACATACACCCGAGCCCTGCTCTAGCCTACGCAGCAGCTGTGCTGCCATATTTCCACGTGGCAAGAGCTAGTGAAAGTGCCCATCTCTCCGACTCAGCACTCGCACGAACATTCCGGCTCATGAGTCCCCTGCTTACAGCCTAGAAATGAACAGACTGTTGATGTATCAGCAACAGGAAGGAGAAGGAAAAGAGCAGGAGTCAAAGCAGCTGATGAAATGGAAGTCAAGAGCTTGGTTTTTGAATTGACAGAGATTTGGGTGAGGAGGGAAAGGCAGGCTCCTCTGAACAGGAGGAACTATTCCATGGTGTTAAATCCAAGAAAGATTCCTATCAGCCTTAAATATAAGAGATCACAGGAGAGTTGAGCTATATTTAGTAGGCCTGTGCAAAATCAGTTCAGTAAAATCGGACATGGTCTGATTTCTTATGTTAGTTTTCTTCCAGACTATTTGGTGTTATGTTGGTTTTCTTCAGGGTTCACAGTGCATATCTGGGGTTACTTTAAAAAAATAAATTTCCTAGTTTGTTTGACTTGGACCCCAATCCTGACCCTGATGCTGATCCCAACCCTGACTCTAAGCCCGACTTTCAGAAGGGTCCAAAGGACCAACATTCTTGGGCTCAGAGCAGATGGGGTCAGACCCAATCCCAACTTTCATGTTGGTGCCCAGGCCTAATACTTAGCTTTTTTTTTACAGTGATATCCCACCCTTCCTCCAAGGACCCCAGACTGGCATACATGGTTATGTTTATTCTCCCAACAACCCAAGGAGGTAGGTTAGGTGGAGAGATAAGTGACTGGCCCAGAGTCTCTCAGCAAGCTTTGTGGCTGGACGTGGGTCTCCCTAGTCCACTAAAGCCCTAAACGTCTTGGGCCCGGGGTATTTAAGAGAGTGCCTTCTGCTTCAAGATCCCCACCACTTACTGAAGATCTTCTGGAGAGGTCTGTCTGCAGTTGTCACCAGCTCGTCTGGTGGGGTCTTGGGGCAGGACCGCTCTCATCACTCCCAGTCACAACTAATAGTTGATAGCAGTTGTAGTTCAGCAGCTGGCAGGGCTGGCTTTGCCCACCCCGGGTGTAGACAACACTGTGCTAGATGGGCCAGTGGAGAGCTGGTCTGGTGGGAGCAAGCATGACTTGTCCCGTCAGCTAAGCAGGGTCCACCCTGGTTGCATATGAATGGGAGACTTGATGTGTGAGTGCTGCAAGATATTCCCCTCAGGGGGTGAAGCCGCCCTGGGAAGAGCAGAAGGTTCCAAGTCCCCTCCCTGGCAGCATCTCCAAGATAGGGCTGAGAGAGATTCCTGCCTGCAACCTTGGAGAAGCTGCTGCCAGTCTGGGTAGACAATACAGAGCTAGATGGACCAAGGGTCTGACTCAGTAGAAGTCCGATTCTTATGTTCCTAATGTGTGAGTGAGTCAGGTGCTGCTGCTTGAGCAAAAGCAGCAGCAGTGCGACGACGGACAGAGTACACCCTAGAAAAGCAGGGGATCATTCTTTCGGTCAGTCCCCACTTCTCTGAGGGAGGGCATCCTCTGTCCTCCAAGAAAACTTCCTTACAATGCCATCTTAGGCATGCTTACTTGGAAATTCTCTTATTTTTTATTTTATTTTATTGTATACATTTTGATACCACACCATATATAAGCCTCTGGGCAGTTTACAATTTTAAAACAAACAAACAGTTAAAACATGAAATAAATCAAAACAATTAAAAATATAGACAAAAACAACTTTTAAAAACTTAAACTTTGCAACTAAGAATGAAAAGCCTGACTCAACAGGTATGTTTTCTAATTATCGCCAGCATTATACCCAATAAGACTTGCTCCCAAGTCAGCATGCTTAGGAGGGAGAGGAGAGGTCTTGGCATTTGTCTGGGGCTGGCATGCACTCCAAGTACCCCATTGACTGAGCGGAGTTGTTGTGGTGGCGTCCTCGAGTCGGGGAGAGGGCCTATTTTCCCACCACAATCCTTGGTTAAAATTGTGGATCTCTTGATGGGGGTGGGGTGGGGCGTGAGATCCAAAAGTAGGTAATAATGACTTTCATTAATATTTTTCATTAATTATAGTGTAATAATTAATGCACTAAAAATTGACCTCAGCCCACCCACCCACCCCGCAAATCAAATCATGGTTGGTTCTGGGCCGCTGGGACATTTGAGTTGTGAACTCCTGCTTTAGAAGGTATTCAGCTTAGTCAAGTCCATTTTTAATCGGGTTAAAAGGTGTCTCACAGTGGTAAAATAAGGACAAATTTACTGTATTTACCCCAAATAGAAGACAACCTCGAATTTGTGAAGAGTCCTGCTGGATCAGGCCCAAGGCCCATCTAGTCCAGCATCCTGTCTCACACAGTGGCCCACCAGATGCCTCTGGGAAACCCACAGGCAAGAGGTGAGGGCATGCCCTCTCTCCTGGTATTGCTCCCCTGATATGACCCCCTTGAAAAATAGAGGTTAAATATAGGTTACACCTATATTGTGGGCCGCAGCGATATAGGAAGCTGCTGAAAGGCATCATCTCACACTGCGCGGGAGATGGCAATGGTCAGCTCCTCCTGTATATTACCCACAGGGCTCTGTGGTCGCCAGGGGTTTACTACTACTCCAGCAGCTCCAGCTGGCCGGGTCCCTGCTCTGTAACATACTCCATATTCTGGTTAGTCCAGATCAGCTGCATCCTCCAGGGAGCAAGCAAAGGCCTTTTCCTAGAGAGGGTTGCTCTGGTTGGGGATCAGAGAGTTCTTGGCAAGGGCTGCCTGCAGCAGGGCTAGTCTCCCAGCTCTGTGTTTCCTTAAAAGCAGACAATATGACCTAAATTATGTCCCTGGGGTTACCTTTTTCCATGGCAGTGGTTGCTATGGTGATGGAGTGGCCAATGAGATGTGAGGTGGGTGGGATCCAAACCTGAAGGAAGGGAACCATGAGCATCACGCTCTTAAGACGGTAGGCACTTTGGAAGCGGCCTTAAACAGAGTCAGACAGCGGGTCCATCTAGCTCAGGATGGTCTACACAGACTGGCAGTGGCTTTTCAAGGTTTCGGGGAGTCTTTCCCTGTCTGACCTGGAGAAGCCAGGGATTGACGCTGGCTGAGACCTTCTGCATGCAAGGCAGATGCTCTACCACAGACCTACAGCCACATCCCCGAAGGGAAATATCATACCTCAGACAGTAGTGCATACTGGTGCACTATGTAGCCTGGCCCCACATTATCAATGAGTTTAGCATTTGTCTGCAGAGGCAAACATTCTATCTGGAAAGAGGTCCTCTCAATTCATCATAACTGATCTCCCCGTGACCATCCATTGCAACTCTCAGGCGAGGGTCAGCGACCTTTCAGAAGTGGTGTGCCAAGGCTTCAGTTATTCACTCCAATTTAAGGTTTTGTGTGCCAGTTTAATGTAAAAGGTGTCAGTATAACACTAAAAGATTGTTATGTAAACAATGTATGTAAACAATGTTTTTTAAAATGCTTGATAAGCTTCATCTATTATATACTTTGAAGAGTTGGTTTGTGCAAAATAAAGTCATACTTTCTGATACAGATGTGCACAGACAGGGCGATTCAAGCACAGTTCGTGAGCTTTAAGAAAGAGGAGAGGGGGGTCCTTACCTGCTCTCTGCCACCCCATGCAGCTTCCTGCTGGGTAGTGTGCGTCCCAAGAATCCCCATGCAGCATCAGCAAACACATGGTGGCAGGTGTCTGTGCATGCACAGGTGCCATTTGCATGGTTAACCTCTGTTTTCAAGAGGGTTGTCTTAAATTCAGAGTTGTCTTCTATTTGGGTAAATATACTATGATGGATATTTATACACTGCTTTCATAGGAAACGTAGGAAGCTGCCATATACTGAGTCAGACCATTGGTCTATCTAGCTCAGTATTATCTTCACAGACTGGCAGCGACTTCTCCAAGGTTGCAGGCAGGAGGCTCTCTCGGCCTTATCTTGGAGATGCTGCCAGGGAGGGAATTTGGAACCTTCTGCTGTTCCCAGAGTGGCTCCATCCCCTGAGGGGAATATCTTACAGTGCTGACACTTCTAGTCTCACATGCAACCATACCCCTGCTAACTTGGCAAAGAGGCACCTTTTAATGTGGCGATTCTCTTTATTTAGCAGAGGGAGAGCAACTGGCCCTATCCACTCCCAGCACAGTACCTCCAGTGACTGTTGCTGGTGTCTATTTTATGTTTCTTTTTCGATTGTGAGCCCTTTCAGGGGAAAGGGATCCATCTTGTTTGTTTGTTTGTTTGTTTATTATTTCTCTGTGTAAACTGCCCTGAGCCATTTTTGGAAGGGCAGTATAGAAATTGAATTAAAATAATAAAATAATAAAACAATAACAACAACCAGGGCAGACCCTGCTTAGCTAAGGGGACCAGACAGGCTTGCTACCACTGACCGGCTGTTTTTGGCTTACTGACATCTCCAAGTTCTACCACCTCTTGTATTCAGTATTGTCTACACTGACTGGCAGCGGCTCTCCAAGGTTTCAGGCAGGAGTCCGTCCCAGTCCTCCCTGGGGATGCCAAGGCGTGAACCTGGGACCGTCTCTTCAACTGAGCTGTGGCCCCCATCTCCTAAGGCTGCTGCTCTTTATAGTCTGTATTGCTTTTATGCTTTTGTTTTAAAATTTTAATCAGATTTGTTTAATATTTTTCTTCACTTAATATTTTAATTGTGTCTTTTTTACCATCTTGTGTTTAAATTTTTTTGCTGCAAACCGCCTTGGGATTGCTTTAATGAAAGGCAGTATATGCATTGAAAAACAAACAAACAAACAAACAAACAAACAAACAAACAAATAAATAAAGGCAGAGGTTCCCGACCTGGGGTCTTCCAGATGTTGCTGCTGCAACGCTCATCATTCCCAGGTACAATTTATTGGGGCTGGGGATGATGGGAGTTGTAGTTCAGCAACATCTGTAGGACCCCAGGCTGGGAACCCCTGAGCTATGGGGAATATCTTTGGGGAAGTACATAGTCTCCCATCCAAATGCAAACCAAGGTGGGCCCTGCTTAGCAAAGGGGACAGTTAATGCTGGGTACCACAAGACCAGCTCTCCTCCCCATCTGAAGGCAGGAAGACCAGATGATTTAAAGAGAGGGGCCCATGGCCAGGAGCTGTGGCAGCAAGGGAAGCCACATAGGGATCTGAAGGGTGGGGGGGAGGGGGACAAAAACCAAGCCTCTGGCCACAGGACTGTAAGTGATGCACGATTTGGCCAGGGCTGGACCTTAAAGAGAGAGAGAGAGATCTTCCAAACGGTTACGCATCAGAGCCTCTCTGCCCAAATGCTGCACTGCCACTTACGTAACTGAGCCCCCTGCCTTGTAAACACGGCCAGATTGCGTTCAGAGGCAATCTGCTCAGGAACAAAGAACATTCTGTGCAACTGACGTGCTGCGGGGAAAGGAGCGCTCCCTGCGAGGATGTTGGCAGCGGCTGCCTCATGGTTTGCAGGCAGATGCAGTTATGGCCACATGTAGCTGGACCACCCACACCCCAGTCCTTTGTAAGGTACTTGGTTTCACACACCCAGGGGAGCTGCCATATACCGAGTCAGACCCTTGGCCCATCGAGCTCAGTATTGTCTACACAGACTGGCAGTGGCTTCTCCGAGGTTGCAGGCAGGAAGATGCCACGGGGGCGGGAGACTTGGAACCTACTGCATGAGTGCGCGGCTGCACGCACACACACACACGAACACACATGGGGGGGGAGAGGGGGAGGGGGGTGGGGAGAGTATGCTGCCGTATACCAAGGCAGAGCATTGGTCCATCTGACTCTATGGTAAAGTCATCCACACAGTCAAAAACTGTGTTCTGCCTGGTTTGAGAGCTGCGTGGCCTCCCAAATTTTGGTTGTGTGGAAGCAATGCAGGAGGCCCCGCTCACCCCGCCCCCGTGTCTGACATCAGACGCAGGGTTAGCCACGCCCTCGCGTCGGACATCAGACATGGGGGCGTGGTCTGGCTCACAAACAGAGCCGCAAGGCTCCGTTCGGCAGCAGATGGAGTCTAGCGCTTGAAGGGGCCACACGGCCCCTTTGGGAGCTAAATGACGGCATTCGCAGCGCGGCCAGGAGCAGCTCTTCCCCGGGAAGAACCGCTCCTGGCCGCCTTCGTTTCGCTCCCGAAGGGGCCGCGCAGGGCCTTCAAGGCAGGGAAGAGCCACTCCTGGCTGCGCCGCAAATGCAGCAGTCAATTAACTCTCAGATGGGGGCCGTGTGGCCCCCGCTTGGGAGCTAAACCAGCACCTCCGCGTCTGATGTCAGTCACGAGGGGCGTGGTGGGGCCATGAGGCACGGCCCCTGATTGGGCACGGCCCAGGTTCTTTGAACCCGTTGGTCCAACGGTGGCTCCGCCCCTGCTGGGTAGCTTTGTCTTCTAGTAAAGTTGCACCGTCCCGTTAGTGTCAACTCCTGGTGCCCACAGAGGCCGGTGGTTTTCTTTGGTAGAATACAGGAGGGGTTGACCATTACCTCCTCCTGCTCAGTATCAGATGATGCCTTCCAGCATATTCCTACATGGCTGCTGCCTATTCAGCATCTTCCTATAGCGCTGTTTCCCATAGTATGGCCTGCTTTTATTTGCAAACAATTTTTTTTGTTTGCTTTTAATTGAGTTTCGATTTAATTGATTTTATTCTATGCTGCGTTGCTTGTTTTATTGTTTTAAACTTTGTATTACTTATACTGTTCTGAGCTGCCCCTAGCAGTATTGTACTGGATGGGCGGGGGATAAACATTTTAAATTGATTAGGTAAGGGGGCCCCATAACGAGGGAGAACATAGGAGCATAGGAAGCTGTCATCTACCATTGGTCCAGCTAGCTCAGTATTGTCTGCACAGTCTGGCAGCGGCTTCTCCAAGGTTACAGGCAGGAGTCGCTCTCAGCCCTATCTGGAGATGCTGCCAGGGAAGGAACTTGGAACCTTCTGCTCTTCCCAGAGCGGCTCCATCCCCTAAGAGGAATATCTGACAGTGCTCATACTTCTAGTCTCCCATTCATATGCATCCAGGGCAGACCCTGCCCATGCAAAGGGGACAATGCATGCTTGCTACCATAAGACCAGCTCTCCTCCCTTAATGGTCCTTAGGCCATTAGGTACAAAGTCTGAAATTAGCTAGCTGCACCCCTGTACGCCACCCCCGCACACCTGGGTGCATCACACTTTCTTCTTCAAAGCATTTCTTCCCACCATAAAACGGTAGCACAAACTTCAGAGTGGGGGGCAGTCATCATCAGCGAGAGCAGGGGGGGGAGCAGGAGAGGTGGCTCCTTGCCCCCAAAGGGCTCACAGTCTAAAAAGAAACACAAGGTATACACCAGTAACATCCAGGCCCGTAGCCAGCTGGTGGCATGATGTGTACCTGCCACACCAAAAAATTATCTTTCCTTTCCAGCCTCATACAGACTGTTTTCACTGAACATTTTATAACCTGCCTCCCCTGACTTCGGCAATTCCCCCCCCCCAAAAAAAAGTATTTGAGGCTGGTTACAGGCCTGGCAAGTTGGCAACATCCACTGGAGGGATGCTGTGCTGGGAATGGATAGGGCCAGCTGCTTTCCCCACTGCAAAATATAAGAGAATCACCACTTTTAAAAGGTGCCTCTTTTCTCAGTTAGCTGGGGCAACATCATTGCCAGCTGCAATAGAGCAATTTTTATGTCCACTCCTAAAGAGATCCTATTAAGACATTTTCTTAGGAGAAGTCAATCCAGCTGTTGGACTACAACTCCCAGAATCCCCAGCTGCAATAAACAGGGCAATTCTTGCATTCATGCCCCAAAAGAGTATTATGGCCTTGTACTTAGGAACAGCCTCACTGACTAGCGCAGGGCTGCACGACTTCGGACCCTCCAGCTCTAGTTAGACTACGACTCCCATCATCTCTGGCAAGAGGCCACTGTGGCAGGGGGTGATGGGAGTTGTAGTCCAACAGCAGCTGGAGGGCTGACATTGTGCAGCCCTGGACTAGCGTATTATTCACCTCTGAAAAACGGAGGCTTCTGGTTGTGATCTCAGGAACTCGGATGGGTTCAACAACAACACCACAATGTGGGGCCAAGAAGCATCCCAAAGAGAAAACGGTGTGGAGTTGAAAGCTGGTGGGTTGTCCCTCCATCAGAGCATGGAGTGTGATTCGTATGGGGAGTGGCTGCTGCTCCCCACCAGAGAGAGACCAGCAGTCTAAAAACAAAGGCATCTTATGCATATATGCATAGCACAGGGCAGCCCAGAGAGGGGCCCACACAGCTGAACGATTGCCCCAGGGAAACCACCCACAAGAGCAGACCCACTGAACCCCTTCCCATCCCCTCCAATGGGCTCTGTGCATAGGATTAGCCGCTCCTCATTAACCCCTTCAGCTCCCCCGCCCCAAAGAGACGCCAGGACTCGGGTCTCTCTAGAGAGTCCTCCTTTTGTATCTGCCACCTGGACCACGTCCGTCCCCCCACCGACCTGTCAAGCCAGCAAGAAGGATGGGGTGTTTAAGCAACAGTGATAATCAAGGGGCCTGAAGTGCAGGAAGGAGGAGGCCTTTTGGAAGGCAGCTGAGGAACATAGGGACACAGGAAGCTGCCATATACTGAGTCAGACTATAGGTCCATCTCACTCAGTATTGTCTTCACTGACTGGCAGCGGCTTCTCCAAGGTTGCAGGCAGGAGTCTCTCTCAGCCCTGTCTTGGAGATGCCAGGGAAGGAACTTGGAGCCTAGATGCTCTTCTCAGAGCGGCTCCATCCCCTAATGAGAATATCTTACAGAGCAGGAGGGGTTTCCCATTGCCTCCTCCCTTTCAGTATGAGATGATGCCTTTCAGCATTTTCCTGTGTCGCTGCTGCCCGATATAGGCATTTCCCATAGTATGGGAAAACACACCAGCGAGGATTTGAACCAGCAACCTCTTGCTTGCTAGGCAAGTAATTTCCCCGCTGCGCCATTAGGTGGCTATACAGCAGTTACACCGCACTAAAAAAGCAAAAGTCTCCAATTATAGTACTGCGTGCCACACTTCCTCTCAAATCATATCAATGTTGTGTTTTTCTTTCCTTCCTTCCTTCCTTCAATCAGAAAAGGCTTGGGAGTGCTTGTAAGTTGGGGATGATTAGCTGTACCAGCTACTTGTGCAGTTGTGGTGGCGGCGGGGGAGAGCTTAGAATAAAGCCTGTTGTAATCAGTCACTAAGCTACAGCCTCTCCCAAATCTTGTGTACATCCAGGCACCATGTGCATGCCATGCTTTGAGGCTATTCACACAATCAAAAACTGTGTTTTACACGGGTTTGGGAGCTGTGGGCTCCCAATTCTTGGTTGTGTGGAAACAAGGTAGGAGGAAGAGCAACCCAACCGAAAATTAGGAGCACACACAGCTCCCAAACCTGGATAGAACAGTTTTTGGTTGTGTGAATGATCTCTGTGTGTTCCATGGAGGAACTCAGTGGAAGTTCCCCCATTTAGCTCTTTGTATCCTGCCTTATCACCATTTACAAGGTTCTTCAATGATTTGTTTTAACATTGTGCAAGGGGTCCCTCTGCTGGCTTACTTCAGAATCACAAGTCCTATTTATAGTTTGAACCAAACCTTATGTACACAGAACATAAGAACAGCCCTGCTGGATCAGGCCCAAGGCCCATTTAGTCCAGCATCCTGTTTCACACAGCGGCCCACCAGATGCCACTGGAAGCCTACAGGCAGGAGTTGAGGGCATGCCCTCTCTCCTGCTGTTACTTCCCAGCAACTGGTACTCAGATGCAGCCTGCCTTTGACGCTGTAGGTGGCCTACAACCCGCAGACTAGTTGCCGTTGATAGACCTCTCCTCCATGACGTTATCCAAACTCCTCTTAA
This sequence comes from Hemicordylus capensis, assembly GCF_027244095.1. Classification (NCBI taxonomy): domain Eukaryota; kingdom Metazoa; phylum Chordata; class Lepidosauria; order Squamata; family Cordylidae; genus Hemicordylus; species Hemicordylus capensis. The sequence continues at coordinate 14,046,293 of NC_069663.1, forward strand.
AGTCATACAGGTTGCTGGCTGTCACCACATCTTGTGGCAGAGAATTCCACAAGTTGATCATGCGTTGTGTGAAAAAATACTTCCGTTTGTTGGTACTAGATTTCCTGGCAATCAATTTCATGGGATGACCCCCTGGTTCTAGTGTTATTTCGAGAATTTTCTCAATCCACTTTCTCCACACCATGCATGGTTTTATAAACATCTATCATGTCTCTCCCCCCCTGCCCCCCCCGGTGTCTTTTTTCAAAACTAAATAGCCCCACCAGTTGTTGTAGCCTTGCCTCGTAAGAAAGGTGCTCTAGGCCCCAGATTATCTTGGTTGCCCTCTTCTGCACCTTTTCCAGTTCTATGATGTGCTTTTTTAAATGTGGTAACCAGAATTGTACACAGTACTCCAAGTGTGGCCGCACCATCATTTTGTATAAGGGCATTATAATATTAGCAGTTTTATTTTCAATCCCCTTCCTAATGATCCCTAGCATGGAATTGGCCTTTTCCACAGCTGCCGCACATTGAGTCTACGCTTTCAATGAGCTGTCCACCACAACCCCAAGATCCCTCTCTTGGTCAGTCACCGACAGCTCAGATCCCATCAACGTATACTAGGAGTTGGGGTTTTTCATCCCAATGTGCAGCACTTTAAACTTGCCAACACTGAACCGCATTTGCCACTTTGTCGCCCACCCCCCCAGTTTGGAGAGATTCTTTTGGAGCTCCTCACAATTGCCTTCCTTGGGCATGTACAAGAACATATACTGTATTTACCTGAATCCACCTCCCAAGTTCTCTGATCTTAGAAATCATTTTAAATTCAGAGCCCTTGAAGAAAATCAGCATATCAATCTGGTAAGTAATCTATCATATTAAGTGGACTGTAAATTGCCTAGGGCCTTAGAATGAAGAGTAGCCAAATTTTGGGAAGGTGGGGTGGGGAGTGGGTGGACATTTGCCAAGAAACACAGCAAGATGTACAGGTTGCAGAGCAGGTGGTGGTGTCGGACATCCACAGGACCACCTGACACCACGGCAGGATTGCCAATTCATTCTTCACTTCTACTCCCAATGACTCAAAACTTACAGTGTGTGTGGAGAGGGCTTCTGCTGCATGCATTTCTCCCCCTAAAACTGGGACAGGCTTGGTGACATCTGGTGGCCGCTTTGAGCTATAGCTTTGGCACTCCTGTTGTGAGTTCCATGGGAAGCTGCCTTATACCGAGTCAGACCATTGGTCCATCTAGATCAGGATTGTCTGCCCAGACTGGCAGCAGCTTCTCCAAGGTTGAAGGCAGGAATCTCTCTCAGTCTCAGCTCTTTCTCGGAGATGCTGCCAGGGAGGGAACATGGAACCTTCTGCTCTTCCCAGAGCGGCTCCATCCCCTGATGGAGTCCTCTTCCAGTGCTCACACTTCTAGTTTCCCATTCATATACAACCAGGGCAGACCCTGCTTAGCTGAAGGGACAAGTCAGGCTTGCTTTCACAAGACCAGCTCTCTGGCCCATCTAGCACAGTGTTGTCTACACCCGGGGTGGGCAAAGCAGCCCCACCAGCTGCTGAACTACAACTGCTATCAACTATCAATTGTGGCTGGGGGTGATGTGGGAGCTGTCCAGCCAGGGGCGTAACTACTATTAGGCAAGGGGAGGTGGCTGCCTGGGGCCCCCCCAGGCATCGAGGGGCCCCCCAGAAGCAAGTCACATGACTATATATTGTGATGTGTGTGTGTGTGTGTGTGTGTATCAGCGAGCGGCGCATTTTAAAATTTTGTCTCTGGGCCCACTCCAGCCTTGTTACGCCCGTGTCCAGCAGCAGCTGGAGTGCCAGGAGTCTCTCCTAGCCCTATCTAGAGATGCCAGGGAGTGAACCTGGGACCTTCTGCACTGAACTATGGCTCCATCCCTAAGGGGAGTCTCTTACGGTGCTCACATGTGGAAACCAAGGTGGTTTCCCATCTAAGTAGGAAACCAAGGTGGACCCTGCTTAGCAAAGAGGACAAGTCATGCTTGCTATCACAAGGCCAGCTCTCCTCCCTGTGTGAGATGATGCCTTTCAGCATCTTTCTATATCGCTGCTGCCCGATAGAGGTGTTTCCCATACCAGCAGGGATTTGAACCAGCAACCGCTGGCTTGCTAATCAAGTCATTTCCCCACTGTGTCATAAGGTGGCTGATATGCCAAAAAAGTAGGGGGCAGCTTATCTCTTCCCCTCCATCAGTCCTAAGTACAAGAAACATTCAGTTATTTAAAAACTGTAAAAAAATGGGGGTGCAGGAAATAAATTAGGGGGACAGGCCGGCTCTAGCCCCCCCCCGCCTAAGACCCAAAATTGCCCGTCAGCTAGTGCCCAGGCTGAATTAGAGCAAAGCCAGATGACAACCTGGCATCCATGCTTCCCCCTAATACGCATCTTATTCATTCATTCATTCATTCATTCATTCATTCATTCATTCATTCGAATTCTATACCGCCCTTCCAAATATGGGTCAGGGCAGTTTATCTGGACAGCTGTACTGCCAAAATTCCAGACTTTTAACTTCTTTTCTAAATCTTGCTATTCCATCCTCTCCAGAGTTCATCCTCCCTGCCCAATTGCATCCATTAGACCCCTTGTCTATACCCTTTATGAGAATTTGCCCCTGTGCGTGCTCTTCCCGGCCATTCCAAGACGCTCCAGGGTGCATCTCCCACGCCATGCCTGATGACTCGCCTTTCAGCAATTCTGGCAAGCGCTGCAAAAGTGGCAGCTTCCACCGTGTGAGTTTGGCTGCTTTGCAACATCCAGACCAGCAGTCACTCAGAAGGCCTCTGTGGCAGGATATTTAACCATGGTCAGCAAGCCACAATGTGCCATATGTAGGGCCGCAATGCCTTCATCCCAAAATCGCATGACTCCGTGACCTGTATAAATGACCACAGATTTGAGTGGTAGAAGAGCTGCAGCATTTCACCGATTAACGGGAGATACTCACAACCTTTTGATTCAGCTTAAAAGGTGCCTGCAACTGGGCAGCAATTTTACAGAAATATTTAGTTCACTATTTAGCCAGCAAGCTCATCCCCTTGCCCGCTCGCAAGCTCAGCCCACGTTTGAACGGCCTAGTTCAATTGCTCCATCTTCCCACTTACTGTCTGCAGCTGTTCAGACGCGCATAAAATTGCAACCACCAACACATCGCTGCTTTGCTAAACTAATGCTACCCAACGTGATGTAATTTCCATAGCAACAGTGTGGAACAGAACTCACAGAAACTCGCCCCCCCATAGGCAGGGGGTGGGGAATTGAGGGGTGTTTCTTAGTTAGCACTAACCATATTGACAGTTGAACTGACACACAGCAAGATTTCAGCGGTTTAAATATTCGCTTTCTTAAATAATACTTACATCCCTAATTAAAAATATACTGACAAGCACCATTTTATTTATTTATCATATTTCTGCCTGAAATGGTATCCCTAGGCAATGTTTTTAGAAAAGACTCCTTTCCCCCTCCCCACACGAGGAGGAAATGTATCTGAGAGGATGCCTGCTATGACACATGCACATATAATCTGAAAACCATGCATCGGCCCATTTCAAACTGGCTTTAGAGCAGGCTATGGGGCTGAGATTTTATTTATTTTATTTATATTTATTGTTGAATTTATATACAGCCTTTCATTAAAAACAACCCCAAGGCATTTTACAAAAGTGAAAAACATACAATAATGATGACAATTAAAATATTAAGCTAAAAATATAAAACAAATCTAATTTAAAAACTATGAAATACAAGCAAAAGATGGCCTTGGTCGGCTAGAGGACCTTTGCCAGGGAATTGACAGAGGGAGAGAGGCTCTCCAATTCTTTTGGAACTCTTTGGATCCCCTGAGGGATTTGGGGATAGGAGGCACTGTTTTACCGTAGTTCTACTTCTATGGGATAAAACGTCCTGTTCTGGATGAGGTTATACTCCCCCAGAAAGAACAGGTTCATACCTTGGACCCAGCTCTTAGACCCAGGTCTCACCCTCGTGCCTCCTGTGGCCAGGAGCACTTTTTCCCATAAGGAAAGCTCTGCTGGATCCGGCCCAAGGCCCATCTAGTCCAGCATCCTGCTTCACACAGTGGCCCACCAGATGCCTCTGGGAAGCCCACAGGCAAGAGGGGAGGACATGCCCTCTCTCCTACTGCTGCTCTCCCACAAATGGTATTTAGAGGCATCTTGCCTCTGAGGCTGGAGGTGGCCTGCTGCAATTGTCCATTCCTTGAGAATGACATGAAAACAGTGGTACACAAGCTAGTAACCTCCGGGTTGGACTACTGTAATGCGCTCTACGTAGGGCTGCCTTTGTATGTAGTTTGGAAACTTCCATTAGTTCAAAATACAGCTGCCAGATCGGTCTCTGGGGTATCCTGGAGATACCACTTTATTTATTTGGGGTGTGTGTGTGTGTATACACACACACCCCAAATAAATAAAGTATACACACACACCCCAAATAAATAAATAAATAAATAAATAAATAAATAAATAAATAAATAAATAAATAAATAAATAAATAAATAAAGTATACACACACACCCCAAATAAATAAAGTGGTATCTCCAGGATACCCCAGAGACCGATCTGGCGGCTGTATTTTGAACTAATGGAAGTTTCCAAACTACATACAAAGGCAGCCCTACGTAGAGCGCATTACAGTAGTCCAACCCGGAGGTTACTAGCTTGTGTACCACTGTTTTCATATCATTCTCAAGGACACATACATACATACATACATACATACATACATACATACACACACACACACACACACAGAAGTTCACCTAGGTAATTTTGGAGCCTGGACCTAAAGGTCTTTGGAGGCTCCCCGCTGCAAGTTAAGCATCATTTTTTTAACACATAGGTTCTTGAGCGCACAAACCACACCACCCAAGACAGACTAAAGAGGATGGGGGGCAGGTGGTGTGGAGGCCCTGGACTTTGGCCCCAAAGTCAAGGGGTAAGAGTGGCTCTGTATATACTGCCCCATACAATTTATTGTGGCTGGGGGTGATGGGAGTTGTAGTTCAACAACAGCTGGAGGCTACGTTTGCTCACCCCTGTACTAGAAGGGGGCAGGGCTCCCACCAAAAATAAGAACAAAGAAAAGAAGCTTGGAAGAGTCCTCATGTGGTCTCTGTGCAGGCACACAACCCATCGGTGTCAAGCACAGAGACAAAGTCAAAGAACACCTACTTGGCCTTCCAGGTTGTACATGGGCAAAAACCACACACCTTTCAAGTCTATTTTGACAATCTCAAAGCCTGGAACTCTCTGTATTATTATTGAAGGTATCTATGTGCCCAGGATAAAATTCTTTACTTGCACCATACAAGTGGTGGTACTTCAGAATGCAGACAACCCTGATCATGTTAGGCTGTCTCTTGGTCTTGGATTCTGATCTTCAACATGGTTTCCAGCTCCCTACCAAAATGACATAAGTAACACAAGGAGTCCACAATCATGATGCACAACTCTTGCAAGGAATCTCTGTTTCAGAAGCAGAGACTGCAGCTGAGATCCAGATTAAATTACTCAATAGGAATTACCCTAGTCTGGAAGACTACCTAATTTTAATAGGACTTCTGTTGAGTAATTTAGTCAGAACGGTAGCCAGTGCATGGATAAACAATGATAAATACACATATTCTAATTCAAGGACATGTTTGCAAAATCTTCAAGAGAGTAGGAAGATAGGAAGCTTCCTTATACAGAGTCAGACCCTTGGTCCATCGAGCTTAGTATTGTCTACACAGACTGGCAGCAGCTCTCCAAGGTTGCAGGCTGACCAAAGAATTTATGCTGAAGATCTCTCCTTCCAATACGACTATCTATCACCAAAGTTTAACACACAAGATAACCAACCAACAGCGTCAGCAAACAAAACCTGATTGAAGGATTAGAGAGAGGGGGGCAGCTACTTGATTATTTTGGACTTACCTGGTTTCCAAGCTGTGCCTGTTAGGTTGCTCGTAAAGAGGAGGCAGTAATCTCAGATTTTTTTTTAAAAAAAGTTTTTAACTTTTTTTTAACAACCCCAAGTATTTCTGCATTAAGAGCCACATAATGGTGCAGCGGGGAAATGACTTCACTAGCAAGCCAGAGGTTAAACACCTGTATTGGGCAGCAGCAATATAGGAAGATGCTAAAAGGCATCATCTCATGCTGCACGGGAGGAGGCAATGGTAAACCCCTCCTGTATTCTACCAAAGACAACTGCAGGGCTTTTTGGTTGCCAGGAGTTGACACCAACTCGATGGCACAACTTTACTTTATTTCTGCATTAAAGACACTCTCCCAGCCCTACCTGGAGATGCCAAGGAGTGACCTGGGACCTTCAAGCAAGCAGGTGCTCTTCCATTGAGTGATGGCCCCATCCCCTAAGGCAGGGCTGCACAACTTTGGCCCTCCAGCTGTTGTGGGATTGCAATTCCCATCATCCCCAGCCACAGTGGCCAAGAGTAAGGAATGATGTGAGTTGTAGTCCAGCAACACCTGTGGGGGGAGGGGAGCTGAAGTTTTGCAGCCCTGCCCTAAGGGAATATCTTGCAGTGCTTGCATGTAGTCACCCATCCAAATGCAAACCAGGGCAGACCCTGCTTGGCAAAGAGGACAATCCATGCTCACTCCCTCAAGACCAGTTCTCCTACCTCAGAGAGTCTGTTGGCAAAAGTCAAGCGAAAAGCATTTTGATGCCACATGCAATTCATGAGTTGTCAGTCAGTTGTGCAGTTATGGCCTGCCTCATGCTGGAAAGGTAATTAAGAATGTCTACACACAAATTGCATGGAACACAACCCCAGAGGTTTCCCCCTGTAACTCAAAGATTCCACAGGAGGCAAAGCCCATTTCAAACCACTCAAATAATTTGAAAGGACCACACCGTTTGACGTCATGCAATACCGATTTTTTGTTACCACTTCCCTTGTGATATCAGTCTGTCTGAGACATCTCAGCACAAGTTACCTCTTTAGTACTCTGAAGCAGCAAGTGAAGGGGAGAAGCTCTTCATAAAAAGGTGCAATTGAGTCCATGAGCCAAGCTTACATCAGTATCATCACAAGCAATGAATACTCATAGTGATTTTTGGCAACGTCTACTCCACTAGAGATGGAAAATAGGTGACAGCATTGCTTCAATTACAGCTTTCTGTATGTAATCATCCCTTCTTTAACCCTACCCTCAAATGATTAGGGTAATTATTTTTGCACAGAGGAAAGAGATGAGGGTCAGGGTAATGGTAACAATGAACAAACTGTTGTACTCTCCATGGAGTACTCTCTGGGGGACATTCCTGCCCATTTTCATTCCTCTAACATCATCAATAAAAGGTTGTGGTTTTAAAAGCTTTTAAAACACCGTTGCAAATTTGGCTGTTGCAAGCTTGCTGGTCAGGACAGTAAAAGTATAACAGCACACATTGCTGAAAGTCTTGCAAATGCAATCACCTATTTAACATCTCTGGGTGTGTAGGCCTTGTCAAAAATCACAATGAGCCTTCATCTTCCCCAGATGGTAGTGACCACCCCAGCTGGTTCATGCACTAAATGGCTTCAAGACATGGGTGGCCATGACATTCAGTGTGCTGTGGGCTCCCCAGAAGCATCTGGTGGCCCACTTTGTGAAACAGGATGCTGGACTAGATGGGCCTAGGGTGTTCTAGATAGGCCTTGGATGTTGGACTAGATAGGCTGTTCTTATATGCATGTAGCTAAAAAGGAAACTTGGCAACAAGACTGAATACTGAGAGAGAGAAAGGTACAATGGGACAAAGGAAAGTGGAGTGTGGGCTATCTATATAAACAAGACAGGAATACAACTCAAAATGATTTTGGTCTTCGTGCACCTTTGCATCCTTTTGTGAAGCACCCTCAAATACACACACAGTACAGAAAAACCTGACACAACCCTTTTCTATTCCTTCTACTTTTAAAAACAGGACATCTATTACATATTAGCCCAGCATTAGCCTAATACAATTTATTTTTTGTCAGCTACTAGTAGCCCTACTAACTAAACAGAGACACCTTTTAAAGTGGCAATCATCTGTGTTTAGCAGGGGAAGAACTGGTCTTATCCAACCCCAGCACAACATCCCTCCAGTGGCTGTTGCTGGTGTTCCCCTTCGGTTTCTTTTAAGACTGAGTCTCCTTTTGGGACAGGGAACCAGCTTAATTATTTTTCTGTGTCAACAGCTTTGGGAACTTTTGTTGAAAAACAGTAGGTGAATATTTGTAATAAAAGTAGGCTTTTGCTCTCTCAAAGAAGACGACCAAGAGTGCAGTGTAGGTATCACATGGCAAGCATGTTTTTATTCTAATGTCCTTTATGTAGAAGGCTCATTTGGGAGGATTGCTGGTCTTGCGGTAAAGGTAAAGTGTGCCGTTGAGTCGATGTTGACTCCTGGCGACCACAGAGCCCTGTGGTTTTCTTTTGGTCGAATACAGGAATGCCATCTCCCGCACAGGATGAGACGATGCCTTTCAGCATCTTCCTATATAGCTGTTGCCTGATATAGGTATTTCCCATAGTCTGGGAAACATACCAGCAGGGACTTGAACAGGCCACCTCTGGCTTGCTAGTCATTTCCCCCCTGTGCCATTAAGGATACACATGGTCTTGTGTTAGCAAGCATGAATTGTTGGCTGCTAAACCCAAGGGGCACCTTGGTTTGAATTTGGATGGGTGACTACATGCAAGTGTTCTGAGATGCTCTCCTTGGGGGATGGGGCCATAGCTCAGTGGAAGAGCATTCTGCACGTTCACATGCAGAAGACCCCATTTCATTCCCTAGCATCTTCAGGTAGAGCTGGGAAAGACTTCTGCCTGAACCCTTGGAGAAGCCACTGTGTAGATGATACTGAGCTAGATGGACCAAGGGCCTGACTCGGTATAAGGCTGTTTCCTCTTACTATATCTTTGTTGAAGGGAGCGGGATGGGGGGAAGGAGGTGCAATGCAGAACCGTCTTCTTGCACCATTAGCCTGTCTGAATATTGAAGTCATCAGAGGTCCTTCAATTCCTCTTGCCTTCTACTATGAATATTTATATACCGCTCTTCAACCAAAGTTCTCAAAGGAGTTTACATTTAAAGACAGTACATAAATAAGATGGTCTCCTGTCCCCAAAGGGTTCACTATCTAAAAGGAAAGACGAGGCAGATAGCAGCAACAGCCAGTGGAGGGATGCTGTGCTGGGGCTCTATTGAGAGTGAACCAGTTCACCCTCAAGCCAGACAGGGACTGGCTCGGCTCAAAGCTGCACCTCCCCAGGCCGGCTGGGAGGTTTTAAATTTAAAAAAACCTCACGGCCACATCCAGCGGCCTTGGGGATGCTGCCACAGCCGCAGGGAAGCCTCCGCCGTTTTTCTCCCCCACTGGCCTCCCCCTATTCTTCTGTTTCAGCCTGTTTGGGGGGCGTTCCGGCCCTTTCTCTGATGGCGGCAACCGTTTTTGGAGGCCACCAGACATGTGGCCTCCAAAACGGGCCAAAACAGCCCTTAGAAGTCCGGGGGAAGGTCGGCAGGGGTAGAGAGAAATGGCAGAGAGCTTTCAACAGCTGCGGCAGCACCTCCCAAGGCCACTGGACCCAGCTGTGATTTTTTAAAAAAAGACACTTTAGGTCCCCTGAACTGGCTCAAATTCAAGCCAAGCCGGGGAGTTTGTTCAGGGGCACAAAACTGAACATGGCTGGTTCAGTTCTTGACTAGTTCGAACTGGTATTGTGCACACCCCTAACTAGGGCTGGATAGGTCCAGTTGCTCTCCCCCTGATAAATATAAGGATCACCACTTTAAAAGTTGTCTCTTTGCTCAGTTAGCAAGATGGGTAAGAGGCATGATAGAGAGAGGCCTTTTCAGTGGTGGCACCCCACATGTGAAACACGTTAACTCAAGGGGGCTGTGGGTCAAAGCTCATCTCTTTTCAAGTGCCAGGTGTTTATTTAACAAGGCTCTACAGCATAACAACAGATTTTGTTTTGGTGCTATGTAGGGATGTGCGAACCATTCAGGGGTTGGGTTCAGTTTGCAGTCAAACCGAACCCTGCTGCCAGTTCGGTCTGGACTCAGACTGAAACACATAAACATACCATGAAGTTCGGGGCGCTCGTGATCTTAAAATTCTTCTATTTTTAAATTGTTTTTAACCTTGTACTCCCCTCAGGGGAGTTCCTGGAGGCAACAATGGGGTCCATGGAGGTTCCCCCTCCCCTCGTCAGCTTTTGAAATCACCCCTTCGCCCAGTTCGGGCACTCTTCGGCCGGTTTTCGGCCTTCACCTAGAGGCCATGTTGGGAGCTGAGCACCTGCGCACATGGCCTCTGTGTAACCCGACATGTGCGCAGGCACCCAGTCCCCAACACGGCCACCTGGCCGAGGCGGAAAAACGCCCAAAGAGCACCCGAACTGGGCGAGGGGGTGATTTCGAAGGCCGGTGGGGGGAGGGGAAACCTCCGCGGACACGGACACACACCCCGCTGCCTCCAGGAAGTCCCCCAAGGTGAGTACAAGGTAAAAAAATTTTTTAAAAAAAAATTAAAGAATTTTAAGATCGTGAACCTGCCCGAACCGGGGGGGCGGGTTCGAGGGGGTGCCAGAACGAACTGGGCCAGCCAGTTCCGCGGACATCCCTAGTGCTATGCTTAGGACCAGAGTTGCTTTTGATCTGATTAGATGCAGTATTTTACAAAGAAACCTTGCACATATTATCTGGGGTGTTTTTAAGCTATTCACTTGAGTGCCTGCCGAAGTACTGCATGTTTTTGGTCATTTGAGGAAAAGAGGAAATGTTGCTGTCTATAGACGGGAACCTGGAAGAAGCCATAGTAGTACTAAAGCAGAGACATGAGCAGCAACTCAGTATCTCCTTTTGCTAAACTGAAACCCTGGTCTCAGCAAGTCCAGAGTACACCATGTTTCTACTGCATCATTTCAGTCCTGATCACGTTTCCTTGTCCTTTGTCTCCTCTTCCAACTCACCTAAGCAGATACACCCTTAAACTAATTCTCCAGGAAGTCTCTAGCATTGCTTCACATGTCACCTTTACCCAGATATGATAAGATGGCAGTGAACCTCAGGCACACCAGGCTCGTACTTGGGACAGATTTTACCAGCAAAGTTACTTGCGTGTGCAGCAGCAACACCTCAACAAAAGTCAGTCAAGATCAAAGATCCTTACCATAGTGCAAGCCAGCTGGGGTGGTCAGTACGAATGTTCATTGTGATTTTTGATATTGTCTTCACCACTAGAGATGCAAAACCTGCAACAATGCCATCTCCTATTCTCCATCTCTAGGGGGATTGATGATGTCAAAAATCACTGGTCTTGCGGTAGCAAGCTTGAATTGTCTCATTTGCTGAGCAGAGTCCACTTTGGTTTGCATTTGAATGGGAAACAGTGTGAGCAGTTAGGGGATGGGGCCTCTCTGGGAAGAGCACCTGCATACTTGCACACAGAAGGTTCCAAGCTCCCTCCCTGGCATCTTCAAGATTGCACTGAGAGAGACTCCTGCCTGCAGCCTTGGAAAAGCCGCTGCCAGTCTGTGTAGACACAATACTGAGCTAGATGGACCAATGGTCTGACTCAGTATAAGGCAGCTTCCTATGTCCCCCTGAGATGGTACCAATGACCAAAATGTGTGGGCCAGGCTCATGGACTACCATGATCTAAACCAGATCTACGATTACAAACAACTGGCTTGTAACAGAAACAGACATATATGCTGCTTGCTTGACATCAAGGACCAGATCTGATAAGACAATAGCAGGCCAACAACTCCCACATAAGTAAGTTGTAAAACTGAGACCCCTTGTACTAGCCAATGAACCAGAGGCTGGGAAGCCTTGTCAGAGCTCATCATTTATGCCTTATATGTAGACACCTCAATGCGATGCACAAGCATTAAAGCAACGGCCCACACACTGAAAACGAATGGGCCAAGGAGTGATGCTCAACAGGATCTCACGTTTATTATTGAGAAGTGATTAATGGTGAAAGAAAGGCAATGCCCATTCCTCATTGGCTTAACAAGAAAACTGAAGAAACATTCACTACACAGTTTACAATATTTTTCTTCCAAAATTAATTTTCCTGTAAACAAACAAGTTTTTACCACTGTTCTCAGCCTTCAAATCAAATCAAGCCAGACTTAATCTGTCATCCATATAATGCACAAGAACAGAACATTTCTTAGGACTCTTCGTATTAGAGAAAATGAACCACCCCTCAGACACGACCTTGTTGACAAGTTCCATTCAAATCTTCTAGGCATAAAGGGGGAAAAAACTCAAATTCTTCATAAAATTCCTCTTCCAGTCCATGGAAAAAAAGTTAGTCCACTTTCTATGGTGGATGTCCAAAAGAAAGTCACAACTCGGTGTTCCAAGTGCAAATGTCAAAAAAATCAGGGGGAAGAGAGGTTCAGAAGGCCAGGAAAAATTGGGAAGCGGCAGGTTTAAAAATTAGAGAACAAAAGGCATATGCCACTTACGGACGTTAAAATCCGCTCAACATAGTAAAAAGACAAAAAACAAAGCGTATGCTCTGAAATCACAACCAAAGCCAAAAGAAAGGGGACAGTTTTCACCTCTACTCTACCTAGAAGGGATTTTTTTTTGTGGGTTTTTTTGTTTTGTTTTGTTTTTTTAAGTCCTATGTCTCTTGTGAAATTCCAATACTTTTTTTAAACTGTAAGTTTATATAAGAGTCTGTATGAAGTCAATGAAATAAGTCCTAATTCTTTCCGGTGTAGTTTTCCCTCCTTTTTGAAAGATATCCAGGTTACAACGCTGCTGCAGTCTCTGTGGAAGGGCCCAGCGTTTTACTTGACACGGCCTTGACGTTCCTATAGGAAGGGGGCGAAAAGGAGAAGGTTAGTTGACTGCAACTTTGAAAACCTTTGAAGTATATTGTTTTCATTGTTGGATAGTTCAAGAGCTTATGGTGAGTGCCATTCTCTTACAGACATTCAATTAAATCAAGTCGCCTTTCAATATTCCAAGTATACCTGGGTAATGTATTAAGCAACCTGGCAAACATCTACTCTTTGCAGATCTTAATTCAAAAACACCTTTTGTAATAAGCCAGCCTATACAGTATTGTGAAAGTGTCATTAGCCAATCCTCATGTCTTCTTCCTGCATACACCATTACTTCTACCACCAAGCAAGTTATGTGTTTGTACATATATTATAGGAGAAACAATCAATGCCTTGTTTTTCTAAACTCTTCTTAAATTGCCATAAATATAAAACTTGCAAATAAATGGCTACCTGCTACTTGGTATGCACCAAGTACTAGCCAACCATCAGCTGAATATGAATATGCATAGGTACACCATAACTTGTGTATCTTTGTGGTCAACCTAGCACACTGCTTAGGAAGACTGTTGATGGAGAGCCAAAGGCCACAGTGGCTGTGATGCGAGTTGTAGTCCAACCACATCTGGAGACCCAAGTTGGAGAACCCCTGGTGTGGGGACTATTGTCAGGTTTGCATTGAGGAGTCCTAAACTCAAAACTCTGTAAAAAGATGAGACGCCCCATGTAGACTTGAAGAAAATGTTTTATCTAAGCTACTGCACAGATTAAAACAACAGTAAGGTACTGAAAAACTCTACAGACATAATGTGTAACATACAACACTTGCATTCAAAAGGATGCTGCTTGGTGCAAAAGAAAAAAATTAAGTGTGCAATATAACAGCTAACTGGTTATTAGTTAACAGTGGGAGCAGCACTCTACTCAAGCTCTGGGGATCTCTTTTTAAAGTACCACTCCTATATATTCCTTTTTGCTACATAAACTGCTTTGAGAACTTCTGAAAAGTGGTATGTACACCTTCTTAAGCATCTACAAATCCACTTGCCAGCTCATCAGTGGTGAATGCCCCCAGCCCTCTGGCAAGCAGCACACCCCACACCACCTTCTTCCTCAGAGGTCTCATTCCCACTGCCATTTTTGAGAAGGCAAGAAACAGCAGGAATTCTTTATGGGCAGCAGAAGAAAATGCATATAATAGCCAAATCAGTAGAAGATCACTCCCTGGTTCTTAGATCTCCATCTTCCAGTACAAATGATGGAAGATTCACTTCTCTCCTAAGCCCTCTGCCTACATGCCAGAAAAGGTTCTGAGGGGAGAAGGGGGTTTGGTTTGGTGGCCACCACAAATAATGGCAACTGAAAAGCAGTTGTATCACATCTTATATTTACTTTGAGTGTTTTACCTTTGTGAAACCAAGGAATTCATGATGTGGAATTCACTATCCAAACAGGTTATTGCTCTTTCCACTCTGAAAAACAGAGTTGACAAGAAGGAGATCCATTGTCAGATCTCCCATCTCTTCAAGTTTTTAAAAAGCAACTGCTGGGAGAATGTGCAAGCTTGCTCCCCTGGTCCAGCAGCTACTTACATTAGGGAAACTCAAGTGAGGGGAAAGGGCAAACTCCTCCTCAGCACCATGGTCCTGATCAGATGTGCTTCCCACCATGGTTGCTTTTTACAGAAACAGAGATCCAGTCTTGCATCTCCATGGTACTTTGTCTAGGCTGGTAATGTGGGCTTAATGTTGCATGTGGGCTTAATGTTCCCCTCAGGCTGCTACGAGGGGAAATAGGCATGAGAAGGAACTGAAAAGAGACTGAGCAATATTCCTCCAGCCTAAAAGCCCTGGCCTATGTAGCTGCAAGCAGCAAACTAGCAGCACTGGATGCCTAATACAATCAGGCATAACAGATCCTTTCAAGCTTCTTAGGGGACACCAGGACAGCTAGTTATTAGGTCTGTGAAAGTCAGAACACCTGTGATCCCATAGACTCAATGTCTTTATTATCCGCAGTTTCATTACCCGTGGTAATTTGTGGGAATGGAACCCCTGCTGATAAGGTCCTCTATTTCTCTCTTTTTCATCAGATGCAGGTGAGGTGGTGACTGTCCTGAATCAGTGCCTGGATGCAGTAATGGACTGGATAAGGGCAAACAAGTTGAGATTCAATCCAGACAAGACAGAAATTATTGTTGGTCAGTGGTTCCTCTGCCTGGGTGAATGATATTCAGCCTGTTCTAGATGGGGTTGAACTCCCACTGAAGGATCAAGTTCACAATCTGGGGGTGCTCATCGATCCAGCATTGTTGCTCGAGGCACAAGTGACCTCTGTGGCTCAGAGTGCCTTTTATCAGCGTTGACTGATAAGCCAACTGCAACCTTACCTGGACAGTCCAGAAGCTGTTTGGTACAAAAACAGCAGCAAGATTATTAGCTGGGACTGGGTGCTCTGATCATTACACCAGTGCTTCGTCGGTTGCACTGGCTCCCAGTCCATTTCCAGTCCCAACAAAGTGCTGGTTTTAACCTTTAAAGCCCTAAATGGATTTGGACCAGGTTATCTGAGAGCACGCCCTGCCCCACACTCGGGCCTTAAGATCTTTGGAGACCCTGCTCCAAGTGTCCTTGCCAAACTAGGTGAGGCAGGTGGCTACTAGGGAGAGGGCCTTTTTGGTGGTGGCACCCCGTTCATGGAACAGTCTCCCCAGTGAGATTTGTCTGGCATTATCACTTTGTTTTTTCAGATGCCAGGAAAAGTTCACTCAGGCTTTTAAAAAACAATTTTTCAAATTGTTTTGTATTGTATTGTTTGTGTTGTGATTTGATGTGTTGTATGTGTTTTTGTTGGATGTTTTAATGTTGTGCTGTGACCCACCCAGAGAACAATTTGTTATGGGGCGGCTAACAAATAAAGTTTATTATTATTATTAGAAACAGAAGAACAAAAGGCACACTACAAGTGAAGACCATCAGACCTGGGAGACAATTACAAGCCAACCAGACCACTAGCAAATCATACCACCAGAGAGTGCCACTCTGCAGAAAGTTATAACTGGTCCACCTAGCTATAACAATTGCCAGTGCTATCAGAGGCATCCTTCAATAACCTATCCAAGTCTGCCTTTTAAAAAGGTGTTTCTTTGTTCCCCCAACTTTCATTTAGACCATACCAGCATTTTACATTTCCTAGAAACCAGAAACAACCTTCCAATTACCAACATCAATGGTCAGATTATATCCCCTCTTGTAACCTACCCTCACTCCATTCCATCACACTACCGTATCACCTGCTCCTATGTTACCAACAGAGACTGCCTACTGTCATTCAGTAGTGGCCCCAGATTGGGCTACTGAGGGATGCTTGACATGAGTCTACCTTTGAAAATTGTCTGGAAATGTCAACTGCTACAGAATGCTGCTGCACATTTGCTAGCAAATATGAACCTGGGAGAACTTATCACACCAGTTCAGAAACATCTGCACAGGTTCTCAGTTTCAGAGACAATTCAAAAGTAATGCTGTTGGCCTTTAAGGACTAACAACCTGGGCCTCCAACTATCTCATAAAATGTCTTCTCCTTGGGTTCTAAGATCTGCCAACAAGGTTCCCCTCCAAGTGCCATCTTCTAGCAGCTGAGATTAGCTTCAATGAGGAGCAGAACCGTTTTGGACATGGCTCTGCAACTACAGAACACACTCCTCTAAGACATCCATCTTTGTTCTTCTATGGTCTTGTTTCAGAAACTAGTGAAAACAACTTGGCTCCTAGTAGGCATTTAGGATTTAACCAGAAGCGTGCTTACACATTAATTTTTAAACCTGTTTTGCGGGAGGTAAGCCTGCTTGGAAATATTTGTGATAAGAGGCAGCATAGAAATGTGGTGAATAAAAAATTGAGCCTCATCACACACAGTTTGTTTTTTAAAGTATGTTTATACTTCATTCACAGAATTATCCTTTCCTTCAATCAATTCCTTTCTGTACCTGCTCCAGTAAGAACTCATTCTTCAGCATCAATAGAACTGAACATAGTACAGGCAAACCTCTTTACTAGCTGATTCATTTTCCACGGTCTCACGTATCCGCGGTTCAGAAAATGACCTCAGCATATGTGGGAAGGGGGGGGGGCACACTGACCTCATGTATCTGTGGGCCAGGGGTGGCCAGAAATGACCACACAGGTAATTTCCGTCTGCCATTTTAGGGATCGGAGCCACGATCCGTACAATGTCCCCCCACCCCAAATGGACATATGATCAAATATTTCCCTGTTTAAATTTTTTTTAAAAAAAATTGGCCTAGGTCAACGATTTTCACCTTTGGCAAGAAATGTTAAATACACCCAGATATACCTCCACTTAAAATTATAAAATGTAGGGGAGAAATGGTATAGTAATGTACAGTAACAACACACAAACTGGTTAAGCACTTCAGTCCGCCCCCAGCCCCCGGTAAAAAAAGAGAGAAAAACATGCGATTTTCAGCTGTTGGGGGAGCACATTGCAACTCAGGGGGAGAAGCAGTGCAAGGTCAGAAGCTCTCCCCCCGCTGTGAACATTGGCCAATTTTCAGCCATTTGGGGGCCTTTCCAGCCACTTTAGAACCTAGCCCCATAGAGATAAATGTTCCAAAATTTGCGGGGGTTTTATTCACAGTACAGCAACGGAACAGAACCCCCCCCCCAAATATTGAGGTCCACCTGTATTCTAAGTCTTCAGTGCCCTGTGTGACTGGTATTAGGCAACTCTCTTGCCCTGTCTCTTGCCCTGTTCCACATCACACATTAACCTCTCTGTTGAGCAGATTTGTGGCCAGAAACATACAAATATGCTTTCTTCAAATAATCAGCTCACAAAATACTACCCTTACAAGGTTTCATTTCAGTTAAAAGTTTAAATGGCAGGGAAGGTGCTGCCTACCTGCCAGCCCCCGCCGACGCTCTTCCAAAAAGCAGCTGCGCAGGGCTGCAGCATGCATCCTTACAGTCCGGATCAGCGTTGCCATGTAAATGACTGCCTTCCCTACCATTTAAAGCAAGAAAAACCCTCTTGGGAGTGCAGAGAACCGGTTCCGTTCACATTCCTAATAGGAAGTTTACTCCTGATGAATGTACTACCATCATCTGAATGCACCTTGAATAACTATTCCTAGTAACCAATTCATGTGATCAACTTTCAGTTGCAATGAGAACTTTAAGCCTAAATATGGAACTTCGGACATAAAGAGGAGGCCGGAATATGGAGTGCCACCTGCTAGCACTCCATACCTCCTGCTGCTGCTGCTTTATGAAAGCACTCTTCCCCTCCCTCACCAAAAAAGGCACACACAAACTCGAGGGCATATTAGATGTTATACACAGATGCACTAAGCTGAAACTTTGCAGCTTCGTTCACACTTAAAAGATAAACCACATTCCTCAGTACACACTCCCTCATGCTCTACTCAGTTTCCCTCTCTCACTTCCTGGTTCAGACAAGCCATAGCTTGCAGTGACATTTACAAACCATAACTTACTCCACAGTAGTTGAGTAAAACATAATTTGGCAGATTCAGACATCACAGTAACTATGGTATGCCCTATCCCAAGACTTGAAGGAAAGAATTGGCGCTTACAAGGGGAAGAGAAAGCATGTAATATACAACCCCACCAGTGAAACCATGGTTTACTGTTACTTGTGAATTAAGCCACCATATTTCAAGCCATGAAGTATAATACCATCATGTAAAACATCAGGAACTAAAGCTCTAAATAGAACAATGGTAGCTTTATCTCTTGACCAAAATCCTATCAACACACCTTCAAAATGATTTTTCACTATAAAAGAACACTTTTGTGCAGGTTTATTTCAGTAAGTGAAAGGCTAGTGCAACAAGATGCTGTGTACGAAGCTTTTGAAATCATTAGCATTAATAGATGTTCCTAGTTTTATCACTCGAAAATAAACTTAAGTAGTGTCACGCAAGCTACTTTAATTCTACCACAGATAAACAATTCTGGCCACAGTCAGACACATACTGGACTAATAAGGAAAAACAATCATGTAGATAAAGATTCAAAAGCAGTAATAGAATGAAAATTGTTGACATTAATCTCCGGAATTCTGCATTGTTAGCCTACTCTTCATACTTTTCCTATCTTTATTTAAAGAAAGAATAAAGTTTGTTTGTTTTTGCATTCAAATCAATAGAATCAATTTCAGCAGTAAAGGCTTAAGGAGGGAAAATCTCTAGCGGCTCTTTTCTATGGCTCCTATTAATATCTTGGATGTGCACAGGTGTGCCTCCAACCCCACCCCCCGCCCTGCGTATTTCTATGAAAAGAAAAATCTCTAGTAGCTGCAAGTTGTGTCCTCCTGCTTAGCTTTCTTCGTGCCCTCGATTCTTGCCATTTTCTTGCACTGGTCCTGGGCCAACTAAGTGTTGCATAAACGTAAAGTTCGGTGACGACTCTTGGCAACCACATAGCCATGTGGTTTTCTTTGGAGGAGAGCTGGTCTTGTGGTAGCAAGCGTGACTTGTCCCCTTAGCTAAGCAGGGTCCGCCCTGGTTGCATATGAATGGGAGACTTGCTGTGTGAGCACTGCAAGATATTCCCCTCAGGGGATGAAGCCGTTCTGGGAAGAGCAGAAGGTTTCAAGTTCCCTCCCTGGCTTCTCCAAGATAGGGCTGAGAGAGATTCCTACCTGCAACCTTGGAGAAGCCGCTGCCAGTCTGTGAAGACAATACTGAACTAGATAGACCAATAGTCTGACTCAGTATATGGCAGCTTCCTATGTTGGTAAAATACAGGAGAGGTTTACCATTGCCATCTCCCACGCAGTATGAGATGATGCCTTTCAGCATCTTCCTATATCGCTGCTGCCCAGTACAGGAGTTCCCAATAGCCTGGGAAACATACCAACGGGGATTTGAAACAGCAACCTCTTGCTCCCTAGGCAAGTTACATCCCCGTGTGCCATTAGGTGGCTAAATAGTCAGGTACCTAGGATCTTACTAGTCAATCTGCACAGACAATGCATAAACAATCTCGGTTTGGTTTGGTTTTAAATAAAAGCAATGCAAGAGGCTGGCAACTTGAGTGAAATGATGGTAAGAGGAAAGGGCTGCTTAACCCTTCTCCTTCCTATTTGTCCACTCAGACCTCCCTTGCCAAGCAGATGTTCCTCTTTGTAAAAAGCAAGATACAGGGGACCTCTCACAGCTGTTTTTCATTTAATGATCTGACACACTTAATTCATATCTAGATAATGTATCTGATTTAGCCCTTGGAAAAAGCCAGTTTAAAACCATGAGGAGACCAATGTCTCCTATAACATGTCTAGACTGGCCTTGGTCTTCTGTATAGGACCTGCTGAAGGTTGCTTTTGAATATTCACCATCCTGAGCTCATAATTGGCAGGTTTAAAATGGAGAGCATTGAGACAATAACTCCTAATGGAGATGAAGGCATCCATTAGTGAAGTTACCAACTGAAGTTCAGGAATGGAAAATGGCAGCTTCCTGAATTATGTGCTAGTCAGACCTTCTCACTGAAATTCTGAAGTCAGTTCACCTGTTTATTGTCCAAGGTGCTACAAGGAAAAACAGCAAGCCTCTGACTCAAAGCTTGCAATACTCAAGGATATGCAAGCCCTTTAAATCTAACCTCAAATATTATCTGGAACAACTGGCTAGATGATTGCAAATCTTTTAAAATTGCTTTTTCTCCGATTCCAAGTCAATGAACATTCAAGACTGTTTAATTTAAGTGTTGTAATGTAAGTACTGCGCCGTGATATTTTTGGAGGTATAAAAACCTTTTAATTATTCTCAAACCAAGACATTCATCAAATTTTTCTGTGCCTGCATGAAGAATAAGACTAATTCCAGAACTCTGAATGGTTCAATAACCTGAGGCCAGGGTTTCCAATAGGGTGTACTAGTACCACTAGGGGTACTTAAAGGGCTCCCGGGGGTTACTCAGAGCCCTCCTGCCGCTGCAGCTGCACTATTTGATCACCATCAGAGGATCACCAGCTTGATCCCAACACCACCTTAGCTCCTTATGTTCACTGCAGAGGAGGAGGGTAAAGACCCTCCTCTGCTCCCGATTGGCTAGCTATGTGCTCAGCCCTTCAGCCTGACTGACCTGACTTCAGAAAGAAACATTGGTTTCTTTGTGAAGGGTTCTTTCCCCTGTGTCTGGAGCTCATCATTAGAAGTATGGAGCATGCTCGGAAGACAGGACTGACGTGGTTGTAGTTTTAACTTCCTGCCGCCAGGAGGTGCCTAGACCCCAGTTCCAGGAGTGTAGTGAGAAGCGGCAGTAGTAAATACAGGAGAGAGCTCCCTAAACTTCTGAGAAAGAAAAAGTATATACAACTTGAGAGAAATAAGGGCAGAGAAGTTAGAGAGAAGGAAGTACCATATGTAGGGAAGAAGGACTGAAAGCAGGGGGAAATTGTCCACTAATAACCCCATGGAGCTGAATCCACTCAAAAGCAGTTACCCATAGTACTATCCAATGGACATAAGAGAAGGTAACATTCACATACATCTGGGTGGGCATGATGAGCTCCAGACACCAGGGAAAAGAACCCTTCAATAGGTGAGACCAATGTTCCTTTCCCCCCCTGTGCTGGAGCTCATCATTATGGGACATGCCCAGCCTAAACTTGTGAGGAAGATGTACCTAGACCAGTGTTTCTCAACCACCAGTCTGCGGACCAGTGCCTGTCCGCAAGGTGTTGGGTACTGGTCCGTGAGGCATCACAAATAAAAATCAACCCCCCTCCCCCCCAAAAAACACCCTGAGCTCATTTCCAGACAGCCCTCATTGCTGGATAACGTTCATTTCGCTCCTTGAAAATGAAAATTATCCAGCAGCAAGGGCTGCCTGGAAATGAGCTCCGGAGAGCTGCCCGAAATTGTGTTTTTTTGCGGGGTGGTTGGATGCCTGGTGGCAGCGTTGGGAGCAAAGGGGATGACCCCCTTACTAACTGCTGGTCCACAAAACTGCACACAAACTGTGTTTTCCCAAATATGTTGAGAAACACTGACCTAGACGACCTGCTGAAGCACACGTCGTCTGAAAGCCGCTTATGGTGCAAGGAAGGAAGAAATCTTATAGTGTCGAATGAAAGGAGTGATAGGGGACCAGGTAGTGGCTTTGCAAATATCAGATAATGGCGCCTGGACCAAGAACTCCGCCGAGGTCACTGTACATAGAGTGAACCGCGATTCCCCCCAGTACCGGGAGGTTAAGGGTTTTGTATGTAATGTTGATGGACTCCCAAAGGCAAAGAATCAACGTGGTTTTAGATACCTTTTGACCTAGAGAGGAAGGACGAAAAGGGAATCAGACTTGCAAAATTTTGCTGTACAACAAAGATAGGTGAGCAGAGCCCTGCGTACATCCAGTTTATGCCAAGTCCTCTCTTTGCTGTGGACAGGCGCTGAACAGAAGGAGGAGAGGACCATGTCCTGGGAGCAGTGGAAAGTCAAATTGACTTTGGGGATGAATGTAGGATCCATCTTCAACATCATGGCCTCTGGCTGGAACAGGCACAATTTCTTGTGGGCCAATAGGGCTCCAAACTCTGAAACCCTGTGGGCCAGTGTGATGGACACCAGGACCTTGTAAGAGAGAAGTTTGAGACTGATGTCTGACAGGGGCTTGAAGTGGGGTTGGGTCAGTGCTTTCAGGACCTTTTTCAGATTCCAGGATGGAATGGGAGGAGAGCTGGTCTTATGGTAGCAAGCATGACTTGTCCCCTTAGCTAAGCAGTTGCAGGTTACAAATGAATTACAAATGATGAATGGTTACAAATGAATGGGGGCCAGTACAAGCACTGTAAGATATTCCCCTCAGGGGATGAAGCTGCTCTGGGAAGAACATCAGAAGGTTCCAAGTTCCCTCCCTGGCATCTCCAAGATAGGGGTGGGAGAGACTCCTGCCTGCAAACTTGGAGAAACTGCTGCCAGTCTGGGTAGACAATAGTGAGCTAGATGGACCAATGGTCTGACTTGTATAAAGCAGCTTCCTTTGTTCCTATATCTTATCACAACTGGTGACTGATCCCCACACAGGCACAATATTTCTGAATCAGAAATTGCAGTTGCAAACTGTCCAAAGTTTGTCCAAAAGTTAGTTACCTATACGGAAAAGTGTTTTCCTAGTGATAAAACCAATGCTAGAGAATAGTACTTAAATTATTTCTAGAAGCTAGGCCACTATCAATGTTTGGAAAGTTCTGGACAAATAAGAAGTAGCTTCTTTGTAAGAATGGTTTTAGCTTAAAAGAAATCTTATCCTAACATTTTGAAATGTGAGTCTCAGCTCAGTTTGGCACTTGTTCACTCAGGCTGATCTGACTTATATTAAGTGTCTTTATGGACAGCAAAATGGAAATCTTTAAGCAAATTCTCCAAGCTCAAAAACAATATGTGCTCCATTTACATAGTTCAGAGTGGAAGCAGATCCAATACAAACTTAACAATGCACGTATGATGTCACTTCTATAATGAGATGTTGCCATCTCAGAGACTGCAGAATCTAACAACTGCCTCATTTCAAATGCTCAAGTTTGTTGCTAGAGAATGCAACACTTTCTACTGTGTTGTGTAAATAATGCAAAAATGGAAACTCTTTCATTGAAAAGCTAGTGACAAGTCTGTGGAAGTAATTTTCAGCAGACCATTGGAGCAAGACCAGCGTGTTCATCTCTCGCAATTCAATTAAAGAACTGTGTATAAATAGCTTTTAAAGAAGAGGGAATGCAGAGAAACACCAGAACAGAGCCAGAGAGAGGCTCCAACAGCACTTAATAAGTGCAAAGGGCCAAACATTTTTGCTTCTAGAGCAGGGTGAACAACTCAAATATCTCGGTGGGCTGGAACCAACCCTGACTTGGTGTGTGGGGGCTGAGGTTAATTTTCAGCACATTCATTATTACATTAACATTATTAAAATTGTTGAGGGGGCAAAGGGTTGGAGTCAAGAGGGATGGTGTCAGTGGCCTCTAGCCCAGGGTGAGAGAGCATCTCGTTTCAAGCAGCCAATTGCATTGATCTACTGCTGGTCAGCAGGAAATACCAAGAGCTCTTCATGGCTTCTGCTGTTGCTGCAGGTTATTCCACTCCAAGGGCCAGCAAAGAAGTCCTCACGGGTCAGACCCTTCTCCCAGGCCTTGATGTACAGGCCTGCTCTAGAAATAAGCAATATCTCGACAAGTTTTCTGTGCATCTAGGAGCCAGACAATGGACACTTGACAAAGTGCCAGACTTAGTGAGGGAGGTAAAGGGAGGAGGGGGAAGTAAATGGGAGTCTCTTTATTCCTTCATTTAGAGCAGAAACTGGGCAGGCTGGAACAATAACTCTACCTCTGAATATCCTAGTCTAGGCACCACGGCTCCCTGGGACTTGTCAAGCCCTGAATTAAGCAAGTTGCACCCTTGGCCCAAGCATGTTTATTCAACAGCAAGTCCTACTGACCAATGAGACTTACTTTTAAGTAAACAGTTTCAGGGAAATAAGGCAACTGGAATCCCAAGAGCCCAATCTAACCCCTTAGCTGTCCTGAGAACCCTACTAAATGTTAATCATGTGGTCAAGTTTGACAAATTTCATCAATAATACTAGTTTCAAAATTTGAAGTATTCCAGCCTCAGTACTGTCACTTTCATTGGATTTTGCATGCAATGCCCCAGATATGCTCAAGTGTGTGTGCTCCATTACTGTGAGTGGTGCCAGCTATTACAGAGTCCAACCAGTTGTGAAGAGATCTGTGTCACAAAAGAGATAATCTTAAGACAAATGTTTTCTCCTTGAAAACATTAAGCTCCTTCACACAATCATCATTAGTCTATAAGAAATCTCATACCCCAGTTTGGCAGCTGCACATGCTCTCTTTTTCCGATCATCCGAGTTAAACACATGGTCAGAAGCACCATTCATGATCATGTGCTAAGCAGCAGCTGAGTAGGAAGGCTTTTCCTCCAACCTCGTTAAAGAACTAGGTATGGCTGCCCCAATCCAACAGCTAATTAACACATTATCACTGATGGCACCTCCAACCTTTGTTTTAACTGACAGATGTTCAGCAAACAAGAGCGCACAGCTCTCCAAACAGAATAGAATGCTTCTCCTACCCTAATAATTGTGTGTATGAGCCTAGAATGTGGGTGTCCCTGGGTTTCATGTTACAGTCCTAGTTTCTAACAGCTGGTAGGATGCTTCATTTTCACAGAATATATTTCACAGTGTTCCCTCTAAGGAGAGCACACACATTTTTTTATGTCCACTCAGTTTATTTTAGATTACACTCAGGTTGGATCAGGATGGCCCCATTCTGAATGCATGTGAACACACAGTGCCTTGATACTGCCATCCAGAAAAAAAACTCATTCTGCACACATTTAAAAAATAAATAAATAGAGGGAACCCTGGAATACACCCAAAGATCCTTGAAAACACAGGTCTTCCCAATAATAATCTGCAAAAGTAACAGTGGAGGAATTACAGTAACAGGCAATTCCCAAACCAATGAAACAATTATAGCTCTTTAGAGAGTTACATCAAAGTGCTGACACGTCTATTTTATTTTCAGTATCGAACATTCCAACAGCAACTGCGGCCACAAAGTGGTCTTGGAATTACAACCTTGGACACAAGAAGCAGGTGACCAATCTGCATCATGTTTGCAGATACCCAGACAACATTTAAAGAGGTCAGTACTTTATTATGATGCATGTGAGAGTAGCCAAGTAAAAAGGTTAGAGTATTCTTCATTGCTCCAATGGCAGCCCACAGTGGGCCTGTGTGAAACTTCAGCCAAAGCTGAATACTCTGCACAATCCCCCAGACACCATGTGGAGGCAATCACTGTGAAGTGCTATGCCTTGTCCAGCACAAGGGGAATCTTTCAGGGGAAACAGAACCCTTGAGCTCCTGTACCACCTTGGAATGTGTGCACAGACTGCTGGAAAGTGAAAACCTTCCAAGTGGTTTCCTCCTAGAGCTCTTAAGAGACAACTGTCTCCCTTAAAATGCCCACCCAGAACTGAGAAAAGTACAGTTCTGTGCAGAGGTCAGCAGCAGAAAGAAATGGCTCTCATATTGAAGGTTCTTTGTCAAAGTAGCCCCCAATTGGAAAAAACCTAGTGAATCACTGGGTTAGTGAATATAACCCATAACACTGGCTCTTACAGAATAGTGACATGAGACATGAACATTAATAAAATGCTCGTATTCTGCAAAACTGAACACTAACTCCTCAAACAGCACAGGTGCTTACTAAAGAGATCTAAATCATTTGTCTCCACACTCAGTTCAAACCCTCATAACATGCTACATCCAAAACCAATGTGCTGCAAAAACAAACACAAAGTAAGCCACTTCCTCTAATGTACTTGCAGAGTAGGGCCTCACATTGTGGCAAGATGAAGTCAAATGCAAGGATTTAATAGAGGGGGGGGGGGATAATTTTGCTTACCAATTAGACAATACTCTAGACACACAACCATATTCTTCTGCTTTTATTCATCCATTTGAGGGCCCAATGATCCAACCGAAAGGAAAAGAGCAACTCCCAGGGTTTTTATGTCAACAGTATGCTTTTCAGCAGGCATATGAGCTTTTAATATTTTCTGTATCACCGGTAACACATAAGCTGTTTTAAAATGGTACTGTGAAATGAGAGTGCCTGGATCATTAAGTGCCTACTGGCTTTTAACCCAATTAGACTCCAGTTCTACAGACATGTACCTTGGAGGAAGCTCCAGTGAACACAGCAAGACTTACTTCCAAGTAACCATATACAGGACTATGCCGCTAACAAGCTTGTACTACTCTGCCATTCATCCTTTCTGCTTCCTTTGAAACAAAAAAACACCCAACACTTCATTTGGAACAAACACACTGTGTTGCCCAGGGACCTCTGTATGCAGTGGTGTAGAAATGTACTAAATAAACACCACTTTTGTCATAGATAAGTGTCTATTAACTGGATGTCAACATAATACGCTCATGTGCCACACAAGCCTCTCCATATATTTCTGCTATATCACTAAGCCTCACTCTGTTACGTCCTGCACAGATGGGTATTTTAGATGGTAGTTTTGCAATGTGTATCTACAAAGCAATGCCATGTGCTCCAAACTCATGTGGACAGGTGTTCAAGGTCAACTCTGCCCCATACAACCACCCTTAGCTCCCCTTTGTTGCTCTACCATAGCATCTCCTCTGTTACCTTTTTCACATTTTCCTCCTCCTCCTGGCGTTTCTCATAGTGTGAGAAGTCATCGAAGATGGAAGTGGTGTGCTTGTAGGTAGCAATGATTTTCAGCACCTGCTTCGCCTTTTCCAGAGGCACCTCTTGAGTGTCCCTGGAGTTGGTCACTGGTTTATTCTCATTGTTCTCTAGGCGAATGTGCCGCAGTTGGCTGTTGGGAACGTCCTTCACAAAAATCCACCTGACATCAAAGCGTCCCTTCCATTTGTCCTGGGACCACACGCCTGCACATGTGTTGTAGTCCACAGCAGATTTCATTTCTGCAACTCCACAGAAATGACCACTGCCATTGACACTGAACAGTAAATAAACCGGGCCTTTTCCGTTCATGGAGCGGTAAGCAGCATCCAGTCTCTTATTACCATGCTCTGTACTGCACCAGATGTTATATTTAATGGAACGATGGATATCGTCCTCAGAATAACTCTTGATGATGAAAACCCGGCCATGTTTCGGGTTCCAGTCAAAATCCTTAGGGTTATAATTGTTGATAGATCTCAACTTCTCCAAGACAGGGTGTGGCTCTGAAGGGGCAGAACCAGAGGTGGCCTGAGACTGTCCAACTGCACTACCATCAACTCCATTTTGACCAAACCCATTGCCACGGTTACGAGGTGCAACCCAGCGGGCAGGCTGAGCTGCCTGTTGCTGCACTGGAAGCTGAGTTGGTTGGGGTGGTGGAGGTGGCAGGGGCTGTGGCTGCTGTCCTGCTGAAGGCTGCAGTGCTGGAGGGCTGTTGCTCATCTGCTGACCCATTGATTGAGGGGACATTTGGGTTGGGGGCTGACCAATATTCTGAACTAAAGCCTGGGAAGGGGTTTTTGCCACTGGCCCTTTGTTATCCCAAGTTCCAATATCCATATTATGTTTTATTGGTGGCGGCGGCAGACTCGAACCTGCTGCGATGCCATTCTTGGTCTTCAGCTTGGGCTGCTGCTTTGCAGGTTTGCTGGCAATATCAGCCCAGGATGCTGGTTTTGGAGGGGCGATGGTGGCAGGGGGCAAACTGTTAGAAGCCACAATATTGCTGGCCATGGACCCACTGCCAACCGCAGAGCCAACCACTTTGGGGACATTGCTTGCTACATCGGTGCTGCCCAGCTTCAAGGCGGCCATCCCCTGGTCTATGGTATTCATGCCAGGAGCCTTATTCAGAGTCTCACTGGCAAAAGCAGACTGTCCGTCTATCATGGCTCCACCTAATGAGCTTGGTGCGTATGCGTAGTTGCTACTATATCCAGAACTTTGAGTTGACTGCCCCTGAGAACTGTTATTGCCCCAAGCTGAAAAATCAATCCCACTTGGGAAAAAGTTAAAGCCATGCTGTCCAAGAAAAGGTGTGCTGCCAAGGGCCCCTGGCTGTCCAAACATATCCGGGAGAAAGTGAGGCTCCCCGTTGCTTAGCTGTCCATATGATGTTAAGTAGGGCATGGGTGGATCACCCCCAGTAGACCACGCAGCTTCACCCAGGGAGTAGGAGAATCCAATGGATGGACTGTAATAATTCGGCATGTAGGAGTCAGACATTGCAGTGTATGCGTTGTTCTGGAACAGAAAAGCAAGGACTGAGCAGTTAGAATAAGCAGCACATCACAGCATGAGAACTAGACTAAATGCCATTGCAGGTGCTTCTCCCACACCACCCTTCCAACTGTTCACTGAAATCTACAGTAGAGAACTGTCTATTGAGTTTAGGACTGCAGTGGAAGTGGGTTCATATCACTTTTTGTCCCAACTTAAAAAATTATTCCAATAAAATGTCATTAAGACAAAACACTAACTTGTCTAAAATGTGTGCATGTGGTGGGGGTGTTTACTTTTTAACCTATATGGTATTTGGTGGGTTAAAGGGAGAAACACACTGAATATAAGCAAGATCAATTTTAAGTAGTATTTTCAAAGGGTTGGCATATTAAAATGGATACAAAAGATACCAGTGTGCAGTTCCGTAAAAGTTGCAAGTTTCAAAAAGATCTGACAATTTCTCAGCTAGGTCATATAAATGATGTGTTACTACATGTGTTCCTCCTAGAAACTGGATATTTTCTCTTTACATCCAAGAACATTTTAGAGCACCAAAATGCACCATTTTACAGAGATTTATTATACTAACTCGTCTCATTGATTTCAGTGGTGCTTAACCATGATTAACTAGCCTGGTTGTTGCCCAATATTTATACCCCGCCCTTCAGGTAAAACTTGAATTTTTATGAAGTCACATCAACTTAGTAATCCACATGAAAGGATTTTATGCTAGTAACCATATGAACCTGTGTACATGCAGGGTAACCCACACAAGAAGTCAGATTCCATTTCTTCAGAACTGGTATGCATTAGATGCCTGTTCAGTTTACTCACTGATTAGCATTTTTATATAGCTAGAAGAGTTTCTGAAGAAATTAATTGCTGCTCTTTTCAAGCCGCTATGCTATAGATATTCATTCAAGATCAAGTAGATTCAAGGACTGCAGCATATGCCACCAATACAAAGGATCAAAATTAGTTTACATATCAATATCCCTCAGTAGCATTCAATATGGATTCAAGTGACACCTATCACTAGATTAACTATACTGATAAATTTGTCAAGATTTAATACTTCAGGTAGAAATTAGGGGAAAAATAGGGACAGTTCTTTTAACTTTGTGTTCTGTGCAACTAATTAAATGTTTCAAACATCTGTGAATGCAAAACACTGATCACATTGATTCTTTAAGTGCATTTTTTTGTATCCCACCCTTTCTCTGAGGAATCCAAAGTAGTATTTTATACCAGTAACCACCATATGAGGTCAGCTAAACTGATCTGTCCAAGACTAACTAGTAAGCTTCATTGATGGCAGTTCAGCTTTGCTCTCTGATGAAAGACCAAAAGGTACAAGTTCTTTGATCACACCTTTTTTTAACCTATGGGCCCACTTTTTCCTCTAGCCCAAAGACCCCCACCCCATTTATATATTTTCATAAAGTTCCAGTAAAAATAAAAATATACTACTACTACTACTACTACGGGATCATCATTTTCAATAACCTTTTTCTGGCTTGCCAGGAGGCAAATTAAATTCAATGCAGCAAAAATTATTCACAGACCAACTGGACTAAGGGTAGGTGTGGACTTTTTTAATGGTTTGGATTGAATTCAGACTGAATTCGAACCAAACTTCTGGTCCCATGAACCAGTTCAGTCAAACTATTCAAACTGTCTGGTCTGTTTGATTGAACTGGCTTAATGGTCCGAGGGGCTATGCTTGTGAAGGAGAATCCTGCCTTTAAAAGGCTTCTAAGGGTAGATTGGCAGTGGGGAGCAAGAGGGCACCTTTCAAAGTAGGTGCTTACCAAATCCAGCATTGGCTGCTCCTCGAAACCCCAGCGCTCCCCCAGAAGTCTTGCAATGTGGATGCACTGAGGCCATTTGAATAACGATATAAACTGCATGCACAGAGGATATGCAAATGGCCTCTGTGCATCTGCGGAGGCCAGAATCGTGCCACTGGACTACCGGGGGAAGCAGTGTTCCCTCTAACAGCGACTGCCAGATGTTGTTGACTACAACTCCCAGAATCCCCAACGGCAATGGCTTTTGTTAGGGGATTATGAGTGTTGTAGTTAACATGTGGGAATCCTTGTTAGAGGAACACCGGGGGGGGGGGGGGGCGACTAGGTTTTCAAGGAGCAGTTGCCATCGCTGTATTTATTAAACACCTACTTTTAAGGGTGCCCTCTCGCTGCCACTAGCCCGCCCTCCCCCAGCCACCCTTAGAAGCCTTTTAGAGGCAGGATTCCCCTTTGCTTATAAAGGGGAATCCTGACCAGAATCCCCTTTACAAGCATAGCCCCCTCAGACTAGTCCAGGCCTAATTTGATTGCGGACATCCTGGAGGCCGGTTCAGTTCGCAATCTGTCTAACCAGCCCTGTCCAACCAGTTCAATGTCAAACAGTTTGTGCACATCCATAAAATGGACCTACCCCTTGGCCATGGACTCCAAGTTAAGAACCCCATTTGACCATTCAGTTGTCATGCATAAGATGTTGCCCCAGTAGCAGCAAAAATATTTCTTCCTTTATTAAGTCTCTTCATTCAAATATATCTTGGGCCAATTTGATTGTTCAACAGAGTCACAGCCAATTCAAAGGACTGTCAGATTCTTTCCTCCTATTATATGAACTGAGAAACTGGAACAAGCTATACAGTAAGAAAATTCTCTGACATCTTGGTAGGTCTTAAGACCACATTTTCCAAGTGTTATTTACTTAAGTTTTAGACTGTAAGGTCCTTTAAATTAAGAACCAATTATTGTTTCAATGTGCGTCAGTAGAGCACAAGATCAAGCTCAGAAAATCCAGTTCAAGGCAAGCCCTGGTCACACTATTTGCTCCCTGGGAGTCAACATCACCTACTGCCTTGAACCAACAGCAGTCACTGCAGCACAGGCAAGCTGTCTGAGGGGGCTTCTGGAGATCAGGGAGAGGCAGGATACAGTTAACACATACAGGGCTATGCTTCAGAAGTCAGAACACACTGGCCAAAAGCTGCACAAGGAAGTTGCCTCCCCTGTATTTAGAATTCAGGTTCTCTACTGCAGGGCAATATCATACTCCAGACCCTATAGGTGCTCATAGGTGAAGGAACTCTAGAACTTATCAGCGCAAGCTGGAAGACGAGCAGAGGTGGGCGGGATTACTCCCCTCAAGTGTGTATGCTCCAAGCAGGAACTCTAAGCTACAGGTAGTGGTGGACAAGGTTGCTCACTTTATGCCAAGCAGGAATAGACTACATCCATTACGAAGTTGTACTATCCCTCTACCACCTTCTTGTGCATAGTAGCAGAATATATTCAGTTGTGAAGATGGATTTCCATACTCATTCAGATAGTTTATACCAAGTCAAACGATTTGTGGAACACAGGATGAGTATTTTTTGCAGTGTTTATGACCACCGATTTAGCAGCAGTCTTATAGTTGCCTATGTAACAGTCATAGTGCACTCTTCTGCTTATGGTGCACAGCTACAGACAGGTGTAGAGTTGGTTTGTAAAGGTGCTATAGGAATGATGGATCTCCTTCATCCATACAGTGGGCCCTATGAGATAGGATCATTAACATTTCCCATTTTAAAAAGAAAAACAAGCCTACAATTAAGCAAAGATTTGAACACACATCTCTGCAGCCCAGGTCAAATACTATCCACTGCACCACAGCAGCTGCTGCTCTTCAACCAATGAAAAAAATCAGGAAGTCTCAGCCTCTGATTCCTCCAGCAAACTCTACTTTAGCTGTTTACTCCACACTCCTTTAAGTGTTCATTTAGACTTCAACTATAAGGAACAAATGGCTAACAGCAACCTGAGTGGGATATAAATGCAAAAAACAAAAACCTTCAGAAAATTTCTCTGTGTTGAAACACAGTCTACACATCTTCTTAATGTGCAGTTTGGACAGGGCTGAGGAGATCCACTAGTCTACTAATCTCTGACAAGTGAAAAATGATGCCTGATAAGTAATGTTATCAACATAGCTTGAGGAACCATCTGATGAGAAAAATATTTTGCCTGGCTGATGAACTGAGACAACATTTTTACACCCTTGAGTTTGGGCCTTATAAAGAACCACTTTAGGGTTCTAGACATTATATAGCAGATTCATAAGAGGATGTGCACTTCAACAGAACCAGGAAGACCAACTATGAATCTTTTTTCAGAGCAGAGGACTGATTGGAATTTGTGAAGATGTTAAGGAAGAATGTGACTTGTGAAGAGTAATAAAAACCTGCTTAGACTAAGAGCAGCTAAATAAGAGCCACACACAAGCTTCTCAGAGAACGAACTTGTGTAGCCCTGATGTGACCTACAGGTCTGGTCCATTAAATCTATACATTAGCATGGTATTGACCAGGCAACTGTTAAGTATGCATTGCAAAGTAGTTACTTTTGTAAAAAAAAATTTAAAAAAATTAAGGTGCACTGGAAACTCACTTCATAAACCTAACAGTTCCCCAGTTGCTGTAATTCTACCTTTTAATGTCCTCAAACAGAGGCATTAACCACATAACTAAACACCTTACCGCATATAAAAAGCATGACATCTTAAAAAGTAACTGAAGCTCATTAAAAATGGACCCCACTACCATCTGCACAGATGATGCAAGGATGACAAATTGATGGCACTCATTTCATTGTAAGAAAGTACTGTCTCCATCCCACCTGCACCCCATGAACCAGTTAGAATAATCTGCTGAGGGAGTCAGACTGATTCCAGAGCTCCAAGGGGGCAGGAATAGTATAGGATACACCACTGATTTTGATGGCTGTGTCAAGGACCTGGCCAAGATACAAACTTTAGCCAGATATCCCTCCAAAGCATCCTCTCCCACTGCTTCACCAGCACAGGTCAGAAGACGTAATGCTTAAGAAACGGAGGAACAGCAGTGCAAGAGTAACATCCAATTCCTAATAATGTTCTTTGGGGTAGACTGCTATTCTACGGCATTAGCAAAATAGCTTCCTTTACCAATACCAAGGGTTGATGAACATGGATTATCTACACCCAAAGAGTGTATACAAGCCTGACATCTACTTTATGGATTAAGCCATTTTTTCCTGTGGACCAATTAGCTTAAATGCAGAGTATGTTGCTGACATTTTAGAGGGCTGGTATTGCTGGTACACAGGGCACAACTGTGATTATAGGAGTCCAGCTGCAAAGAGGAACCATCTTTTCAATACTAACAAGCAGCTGAAGAAACTGGGTTTGTAGCCTTTCCCTAAAGTGGGGACTGGAGATTAAAAAGAGTAATACGGCAGAGAATCAGCATTAAGCACAAATCTAGCCAAAGGATATTTATGGTTGCCCAAAACCCCATCCCTGAGGAACTTCTAGGATAACTCCAGCTAACAGTCAGCAACAGCCTGCCAAGCAGATGATCATTCTATGATATCTATCAATTTCCTGGATCTCTGCCAGTTTGAGTTTAAGAAACTGCTCTTGGTGTTTCTTAAACTTAATATTTAAATAATCACTCAAATGCCAAGAAACTTGAGTGGTTATGCTCAACTACCCATCTGGAAAATTTCCACATAGGATTCCACCCTCTCCTGATTCACATGTATATTTCTAAGACCAATGAGCAAGATCATGAAGATCCATTTTAACTGGAACGTCAGCAAATACCCACCCCATTTTTTATTCAAACCAGCTCCTGCAGTCTATTTACTTTGTATCCAAGTTAAGTGAGCAACTGGATGCAGACAAGCTAGTATGAGGAGAAGCCAATAAAAATGAGGCAATGATGAGGTAGAGTAACACCCATCATGTGTGGGATTTAATCTGCTCCCAGGTTCATTTATATCAAGTGCTCCTAGACCTGTTCATACAGCTAGAGCTTTAGTGGCAAGGATGGGAATGATCACTTTTCATGGTATCAGCTGAACAGACTGCTACTACACCTTCCTAATATAAACAGCCACAACTTATGCTTTTGAAGCCTGACTACTGCAGCAGTTTCTGTGCTTCATGACAGCTCACAAGCTGCAAGTCTTCCGACATGCATCAGTGAATGGGAGCACACTGTAGCAAGTTTCAGGACCAGAGATACTACAAGCACAATCCAAAGTACTCATCTGAATTCAGGAAACCCTGAACAACTAGAACTCAAGAGGTTACCATCTCCCTACATCTTATCAAAATCTCAAAGATTTATGAGCAATGCACACATGACCATGCCGCTGTGCACCACAGTTTACCATGTCATGCAGCAACATGTTCTCGGATGTTGTTCCACAATAATGGAATCTGAACCCTTCAGGTGTAGGGAAAAATATTTAAAAACTGAATAGGGACGCACACGGAACCAGTTCGGAGGCCCTTTTACAGACCTCTGAACTGGTTCAAAAGTCCAATGGTTCAAAGATGGGAGATAGTTTTAAGAACTGGGGAGGGTGCTCTTACCACTACCACCCTGCCGTGTTTCCCCCACTGGCGCTGTGTGCATAATCGGTCTCTCGGGGCAGCAGCGTACCTCCTTGCCACCTCGATGCATCATAGACCAAAAGTGGCCAGTGCAACGTGCGCGCTGGGCACTTCCGGCACGCAATGCACCAAGGTGGCAAGGAGGTAGGCTGCCACCTCGCGGGACTGATTTTGCACACAGCACCAGCTGGGGCGGGGGGAGCACCCTCCCCAGTCCTTCAAGCTATCCCCCCCACCTTCAAACTGGCAGTCGCCGGTTCCATGCACATCCTTACATAACAACAGCCCTGCTGGTTCAGGCCCAAGGCCTATCTAGTCTAGCATTCTGTATCCCACAGTGGCCTACTAGTTGCCCCCAAGAAGTCCATAGGCAAGAGGCGAGGGCATGCTCTGTCTCCTGCTATTGATTCCCTACAACTAGTATCTAGAGGCATCTAGATGGCCTATAGTGATCAGACTACTATCACATCCACCTTTCAGCAGCCAAAATTAAACTGGCATTCAGGAATGAGGATGGAATTTAGTTCTCCAAGTCAGAAAACTGGATCTAACTAGGTATTAGATGTCTCTCCTCTTACTTACTAACTAATAACTTTGCAGATCATATTGATACCTCAAGTCAAATAGTACCTGCTCAGCACAACCTTAACAGAAAATATTAAAGAAAACAACCAGTCTATTAAATAAAGTCATCTTGTTATGTGATAGATTAGAAAAAGAGAATAGGTACATCGTTAACTACCTGCTCAAGAACCAACAATCTTAACACTAACATAGTCTTAAAAGGCTCTCAATTTCTGGCTTATATCTGGGTTTCTCTTGTTCTTTCCTATTGTTACAGTTTTTACACATGTGCTATGTGTGTTGAAAATAAAGAAAAACTGAACAGAGTAGAGAATAGATTCCAATAAGACATCCAATTTCATTAAAACTGGAAGCAGCTAGGGCAAAGTACTTTGATTTGGTGGCAATTCTAAGCACACATTTAATCAGAATTTTGTCCCAATAAAATCAGTGGTGCTCATTGTTAAATACCGAAAGTTAACATGCACCTAAGAAATAATCAGCAAGCACATCTTTATAAGCATGAGATTCAGCTAGTTACAGTTAAGTTCTTCCAGTAAAGCACATTTACAAATAAGTTATATCCTAAGGAGT
Organism: Hemicordylus capensis; assembly: GCF_027244095.1. NCBI lineage: Eukaryota > Metazoa > Chordata > Lepidosauria > Squamata > Cordylidae > Hemicordylus > Hemicordylus capensis. Next base: position 14,082,525 of record NC_069663.1, read on the forward strand.
TGACCAGTGTAATGTTTCAATCAATGGGTTAACCCAATGAAAAGTATCTTGCCAAAATAAACACCTTGAAAACCAAAAGGTAAAGCAATCACTAATGGTGCACCCCACCCATTAAACAAACAAGTATATTTTCTAGCACTCACCGGTCTGGCCTGAGGACTCAAGTAAGGTTCAATATCATCATCATTTAATCCATCTTTCTGATGTACAGATCCATTTTGCACTAAAAAGAAAAGTGTGTAACAAAAATTACTCAGTATCAACATGCATGCTCAGTAGTTAGTTTCTAAGAAGAAATGCAGGGGAGGCTCAAGCCTTGCCTGAACATCACCCCCCTGGTCTGAGAAGACTTGCTCCCTAATCCCACCTGTGTAAAGGCTGGCCACTGCTGCTCAGGAAAGGTCCAGGAGTCCAGTGACCAACAACCAGACCAACACTACATCGGTAATAAAGGGGGGGGGGCAATTTTAACTGGTCTCCCTTTTCTTCCTAAGCCTGAGGATCACACAACACCCAGGGACGTTTTTTCAGAAGGCACAGTGGATTTCAGAAGGAAGGGGAGACAAGATAAATCAACCCACCACATAACACCAGCAGTGTTAATCTGGCAGTCAGCCTCTATATTCACCTCCTTCAGGACTTAAGCAGTGTCCTGAGAACAGGGCTGTAGTTAAGCCAACCCTGTAAGTATTTATGCTGCCAGTACCGAATGCCACTAGGAAACTCTTTCCAAAACATTGCAATGTACTAAACCTCAACCAAATTAAGTGGAAAGATAACTTGCACAGCTAGCTGCTCCACAGGAAGCTTCCTTTCACTCCTGGAATAAGCTTAGTCAACTAGCAGTTTGATCAGGCCTCTACAAATCCACTTGCCAGCTCACTAGTGGCAAGTGCCCCCAGTCCTCTGGTGAGCAGGACACTCAGCACCACACACATCTCCTTCTCAGTTTCCACTGACATTTTTGAGAAGGTAAGAAACAGCAAGAATCCTTCCTGAGCAGTAGAAGGAGGCTCCCACTGTTTCTTATCAACTCCATATCCCAGGGCAAATGACAGAAGACCTGCTTCTAAGACCTCTGCCTGTATACCACAAAAGGATCTGAGAAAATAAAAGGGATCAGTGGCAACCACAAATAATGGCTGGCTAGAGGATTCCTGAATTTAATCAACAGTCATTTCCTGTTTCTGACACTCCTCACATATATACATATTTGACATTAAGACAAGGGGGAAAGCACAGACAGCTTTCAGAGTTTCATTCTGCTACTATAACTCACAAAATGATCCTGTTCATTTGACCCTATATAACTCACAAAATGATCTTAGTATACAAAATGTATTATTCTAATTTCTATTACCTTGAAAAACTTCTCCACACAGTTTCATCTATATTTCAGAATGCCTCTGAAATCTTACTCTTCCTCCACTACAATAATCACTTATTTACAACTGTTAAGATACAACAGGCTCATTCCTGATGCTCTAGTCTCAGCGTTACAGGCCAACCATGTTTCTACAACTAGCCCAGCTTTGCTCATTTTGGTTCAGTATCCCCCACCCCCTGAAAAGTTGCTCATTTTCACTTCATTTGGCACATAGTACCATCCCTTATGCTGCAGTCATCTGACTATAGAGCAGGGCTGCTCAACTTTGGCCCTCCTGCAGATGTTGGCCTACAACTCCCATAATTCCTGACTATTGTCCACTGTGACTGGGGATTATGGGAGTTGTAGTCCAAAAACAGCTGGGGGGCCTAAGTTGAGCAGGCCTGCTATAGAGGGATACTCTACATAAAACAGGTATGGGCAACACCCCCTCAGCCTAACCAGATCAGCCATCACAATTTTTTAATATACATTTTACCCTGTTTTAACTCTGTCTCATTTCTACGATTATCTCAAACTAATTCCTGGGCACCCAGCAACAGAACACACACACCCCTCTCTCATATGGAGCAACTCATTATCATCATCCCATCAACTAACTTGACAATTTAGGATTAATTCACACACACACTTTAAACCAAAAGCACGAGAAATGTTAAATCCTGTGGGCACAACCGCTTCCTACATTCCATTAAGGAATTACCCCTTACGGCAGGGAATTTCAAACATGGGTCCCCAAGTGATGTCTGACTACAACTCCCATCATCCCCAGTCATTGGCCACTGGGAGATGATGGGAGTTGTAGTCCAAAATCATCTAGGAACCCAAGCTGGAGAACCCCTACCTTACAGGAAGCATTCTCCTTCCCTCCTCCCACACTAAAAGAAAAAGAGAGAGTCCCGTACTAGCCAAATGAAAGCGTCCATGCGGCAAGCCACACGCGACACTTCCTAGAAAGCAGAGGCACACGTGCCCTTGGGAGAGGAGGCGGCGGCGGCAGCAGCGAGGTCCCGCATTTGGGGGTCGCCCCCCAGGAGCAGCAGACGGGGTTCCATACACTGGGAGACGGCGGTCGCCGCCGCAACTCCTGGCACCCGCCGCGGTCGCCAGTCGTCACTTACCTTTGGTGCCTTGGCCCTTGGGTCTCTGGAGCGGAGGCGGCGCAACGGCATCATCCGAAAGAGCGGGGGGGGGGGGAGAGAAAAAAGAGAAGAGTCGTGAGGAAGGGAGAGAGCGGGGGGAGAAGGGAGCGAGCTGGCGCGGCCGGGAGAGAAGCCGCAAGGCTCGGCGTAGGCCGCCTCCCGGCTTCGGCGGGGGAGCTGCGAGGAGGGCCGGGCCCGACGCGGAGGAGGGCGCGTGAGGAAGGCGTGCGCGTGGGCGCTCCCCGTCCGTTTCGCGCCCCCGCGCTAGGCCCGAAACCGGGGCCTTTCCCAGCGCGGCCCCCCAGCCAGCCCCCTCCCCGCCCGACCCCCGGGGGGCCTCCTTTCCCCTCAACCCCTACCTGCTCCAGGAGGCTGCTGGCCGACATGGCTCCCGACGGCGGCGGCGGCGTTGCGGGGCGAGCTGCAGTGTGAGTGGGGGAGGCGGGGAGGGGCGAGGGAGGGTGGCGGCCGCGGCGGCTTTGTCCGGGGAGCGAGGAGGAGGAGGAAGCGCACCCACCGCGCGGCTCTTTCTTGGCTTCCTGGCGGACTCTGCCTCGCCTCACTGCCACTGCTGCCTCGCTCTGCGTCGACGCTCTAGCCCCGCTCCTCCCTGCCGCGTCTCTATGGCCCTCACCGCGCGCGCGCGCTCACAACACCGCCAGCCCAGCCAGCAGGAGAGGGTTATCACGCGGCGGCAGAGAAGGAAGGCGCGCGCGTCCACGGCGCAGGCGTAGTGCGGGGCGGGGGAAGGAAGGGGAAGAGGAAGGCGCGATGGGTAAGGAGGGAGGGGGGACAGGAGGGGAGGGTGTCGATAGCGCCCCCTGCCGGAAAGGGGTTGGAACTTGGAAGCCCGAGGCCGCTCAACTTGGGGAGGAGGTGGCAGGTCTACGGCCTTCCCTCTCTGTCTGCGTTTGCGTGCGTTTTGGACTACAACTTCCATCATCCGTAGCCACGGTGGCCGACAGACATGGATGGTGGGAGTCCAACGACTACAGCAGGAGGGCCGAAGTTGTGCAGTACGGCTTATAAGTTATGTGCTAGAAGTGGTAACAGCCAGGTTCCTGTTTGGACATCGCCGCCTCCTAGACGCAGGCAGCAGGACTCCTCCGCGTCCTCAACGGAGCTCGGTCTTAGGCAGGGCACCTGGGTGAAAAGCGCGGTCTTTGGGGGCAGGAGTGGGCATACTTGCCCCCCGCCCCAGCTGCCGTTGAACTACAACTCTCTTCACGAAATTGTGGCTGGGGATGATGGGAGTTGTAGTTCAACAACTGCTGGAGGACCACGTTTGCCCACCCGTGGACTTGGGGCCCTGCTCCTGCAGCCCCATGCTTTCAATAGAAATCAGTGCGTTGGGGGTCCCAGGCTTGTGGGGCTCCTCCGGGGCCGTCCCATCTCTGCACCCTTGGTTTAGGTATTGTTTCTCAACCGCAGCACGGCCATGGTCTGAAGGCAACCCTGCCGAAGCCAAGTAGGTCAGGGTCTAGCAAGGGCAGCTCCGAAGGGGGGACATGGGTGGGCAAGCGTCCCCCAACGATCTGCCCCCAATTCTCCTTCAGAAATCTGCTTAATATGTGGGACACGGCACCACACTGTAAATGCTCTGTGCCCCTTCTGTGCCTCTCTCGGTGTTTTGTTTTGTTTCTGGTGCCACCACTGGACTCTGGGCAGTGCCTGGATGGGATGCTAACTGGGAGGAACCCCATCGATTCTGCCCTGAGTTACAGCATGGAAGCAGAGTGGGCATGCTCGCCGGACAAAGAGGGCCCTTTTAAAGTGGCCTCTTTATATTCCGCAGGGGGAGAGCAACTGACTCTCTCCATCCAGCACAGCATCCCTCCTACTGGCTGTTCCTAGTGCCTTCCTTGTTTTTCTTTTTAGATTGTTAAGACCCACTGGTGTAGGGAATCCGCTTCTGTTTTCTTTTGTTGTGTAAACCTCTTTGGGAATGTTTTTGTTGAAAAGTGGTATTGATGGTGATTATAAGGACATTTATTTATTTATTTAACAAATTTTTATACCGCCCAAAACAGCCACCAGACTAGTAGCCTTTGATAGACCTCTCCTCCATGAATTTGTCTAAGCCCCTTTTAAAGCCATCTAAGCTAGTGGCCATGATGACGACTGACTGCGTCACTGATGCTCCTGTAGTAGTAGGGTCCCAACTGCCATCACAGGAGGGGTTGTAACTCACTAGTAGAGCACATGCTTTGCATACAGAAGATCCCAGGTTCAATCACTGACATCTCCAGCTAAAAATAAAATGACCAGGTACTAGGTGAGGGGAAAGAGCTCTTCCCAAGACCCTGCAGAAGACACAGCTGGACTAGATGGATCAGTGGTCTGAAGCAGTATGACCACTTCATACCTTCAGGCACTGTGGCAGGAGAAGCCCCAATTTAACCTTAACATTGTTATCTGTTCCTGGGTCGACGGGAGAATCAGGTGTTTCCAGGGAGGGCTTGCTCTTTAACCTGCTGCCATCACTGAGGCATACCTGGAGAAGAACACCTGAAGATACTGGTCCACAGGTGTGGCCCTCTAGAGTAGATCTCAGACATAAGATGAGAGAATCTCTTGGTTTTCGCTCAGGTAGAGCAGCTACATGTTAAAGCCCACCCCGGTGGAGATGGAGAACAATTTTGTTCAGATGTGTTGGTGAGCTAGCTGCCTTGGAGACCTGCCTGGTGAAATGGGGAAACAGAAGCCTGTGAACTAAATAAATAAATAAAATGGAATATGCTAATAATAAATTCCCTTGGCATATGGCCATAAAGCCCAAATTGATTTCAATTGGGAGCAGTGTTAAATGTGTGCTTAGTGGCCCTTTCACAGCCATGGGAATGGAAGTGCTTAATTGTGATGGAGTGTGCACACTCTGCACATTATGTATGTCACTTTTGAAAACACAACTTTATAAAGGCAGAAGAGCACTCCAGCTTCATGGCCTTTTTGTGCATTTAATCACTTGCTTGGATAAGTAAATAGATTTATGAAGTGGAACTTGCTAAGGTAACTTAACTGCCAGTTCAGAGGAAAGATCCTTCCACATGAGAGACTTAGGATGTGAGCATCAGTGTGCAAAATTCTTACAGTTTGTAATCATTCTTCCTCCTTGCAAGAACCCTTCGAGGTGTGTCATTAATGCGTCCATGTTGCAAGGGGAGAACGAAAGCTGAGAAAAGCTGATTTGCTTACAATCTCCCAGCAGGTCCATAGATGAGAAGAGGAAGTGGAGCACTGCTCTCCCAGGACCAGTACTTTATGCCCTGGAGCAAGGCTGCTTTGCACATTATCTAACAAGCCCTGTACACTTGCCAGCCAGTCTCATGTGTGCCACCTTTGGGGTGGGGCCATGGAGCACCTGCTTTTCACACAGAAGGTCCCAGATTCACTCCCTGGCATCTCCAGGTAGAGCTGGGCAAGATGCCTGCCAGAAAACTTGCAGAATTCACTGCCAGTCAGCGTGGGCAATACTGCACTAGATGGACCAAGGGATTCTCAACGTTCGGTCCTTAGATGTTATTGGACTTGCAACTCCCATAATCCCTAGGCCCAGTGACCTTTGGTTGGGGATAATGGGAGTTGCAAGTCCAATAGCATCTGGGGACCCAAATGTTGAGAATCCCTGAGATGGACCAAGAGTCCACAACTAACCTAGGGAGCCTGTTGCAAGATTGTATACTTTTATTAATTAGAAACAACCTAAATGTCTAATCCGATAATCTAACCACAATATCCCAGGGGTGTAAGCCACCATTGGGCAAGGGACAAATGTCCCTGGGCCACCAGGGTCTGGGGGCTGCCACAACGCTTCCCTTGTCCCTCCCCCAGGGAACCCCCTTGTGCACTTCCTGAACTGGGAGCACGAGGGGCATGTATCCCCCTTCCCAGCCCTGGCCATGCTCCCTGCAGCAGTGTCTGACACATGCTGATGCAGGGACATGGCCAAGACCAGGAACGAGAGGATGAGCAGCCCTTCGGCCCTTCCTAGCCAGTGCTTCAGTTGCCGGCTGGGTGCTTTCTCCAAGCTCCAATTAAGGGTGAGAGAGAGCGCGCGCACACCTGGTCGACGATCAAAGCATTGGCTGGGAGCAAGCAAGAGACTACACCCGCCCCCCCTTCCTGGCTCTGTCCACACTCCCTGCACCGGCGTCTGTGTGATGTCAGTTCAAGGAGCATACACATAGCCAGCACACATGCATGGGCAGCTGGTGGTGGTGGGGTGCTGCCGGCAAAGCCCCCTTACGCTAGAGTAGTACCTCTTTTTATGTGTACAGAATAACATCCCGCTTCTGCTTCCTCTTTTCTAAACATCACCTTACACAATGGTTCTTGATTTGAGACTGTGTGACTAATACACCCAATATCAAGATCTCCAGAGTTATTTCCAACGAATGATCCCCCAGTAGATAAGCAAAGTGTTTTAATCAGATCCTTCCTTTCAAGATTTTATCCTGTGTTCCACTGAATTTCATTCCATTTCCAAATTACTTCAATTAATGCAGCGGTTCAGTTCATCTTGCATAACTTCCTGAGCCTCCGCAGTTCGGTAACAAAGTCTCCTAATGGTACCATCACAGATCTCATTTTCAGTCTTACTTCCGCTTCTGAAGTCTCCAGAAAGAATATTGAATAAAATAGGTCCCTGAAATAGATCTCAAAGGAATTCTACCAGCTTCTTCCCTCCAATTCAACTTTCTCTTTTCCACTCGATCTTCTTCCATACAACCATTATTTATTCACACTGCACATTTTCCTTATCCAAAGGTCCTCTACAATCCAAATAAATTAGATCCACTGCATGCTTGCATTTCCCTTGCAGAGATACCATGTATCTTCTAAAATAAATAAGTAATCTATCATGATTCAAGGGTATGGAACCATAGCTCAGTGGCAGAATATGTGCTTTGCTTGCAGAAGGACCAAGGTTCAGTTCCTACCATCTCCAGGTAGGCCTGCCTGAAATACTGGAAAGATGCTGCCAGTCAGAGTAGACAGTAGTGAGCTAGATGGACTGACCTGGTATAAGATCGCTTCCTATGTATCCATGGCGGACAACCAGTAGATCTTTGGTTATCTCTCTGGGTGGTTTGCAGTAGATCAGTAGGAGTTTCTAACTTCCAAATAGGTTAACAGTAGCAAGTAAAACTAGGTTTACACAGAGGCTACTCTCACGACTGCTGGAAAGCAGGCTAAGGGAGCCAAGCCTGCTTAGTCCTGAGAACTACCGGGCTCACAGGTGCGCCCGGTGGCTAACCCACTTAATTTCCTAGCAATCGTTCCGCTAACCCCATTTTCCTGATCATGAGTCAGTGTTGCACTGCGGCGACTCACAAGGAGATCCCCGACTAGGAGGCAACAACAAGCCCCCTGATCCCAGCCACCCCTACCTGCTCCATGATGGAACCAGTAATCGTGTGGGTGGCCGACCCGGCCACCCATGGAGAACGGAGTCCTCATGTGCGGGGAGAGCCAAGCCCGCTCTCCCTGCCGAACCCTCCTCGTGTGGAGAGCCTCACAGTCATTTCAATCTAGGTTTAAAGTCAGTAACTGACACTGTGATTGTGTGTACCCACGTCAACGGGAATCTCAGATTCATCTTGAGACACAAACCAACATTGGTAAGCCAGGTGTGGGTTCAAACAGTCACACTAATGTTGGTTACCATCTTTAAACCCAGGTTCAAAAAAACGTGCGAGCCAGGCCTAAGTGTGATGAAAGCAGGACCAGGATGAAAGCAAGACCAGAAAGTGGAGTTTGGGCAGTGAGGGGATAGAGGGATCAAAGCAATCTGTAGAACTGCACAATGGCTATAAAGGTCAATTGGTGAGGCCTTGTACTGTATGTCCCACTGCCATTACAAGTCCACTTGCCAGGAACGTGCAACAGGGTTTTTTCTGCAGTGCCTTCCAGTATGTGGAACTCCCTGCCATGGGAGGCAAGAATGGCTCCCTTGCTGCCCCTGTTCCACAAATGCAAATTGTGTTTTGGCCTGTGGCTTCCAGCAGCATCTGGTGAGCCACTGTGCAAAACAGGATGCTGGACCAGATGGGCCTTGGGCCAGATCCAACAGGGCTGTTCTTATGTGTTACACAAGAGCAAGCCCTTTGGAAATACTGTCCTCCCTCACCAACCGCAAGGGTTCCATTCTGGGGAAACCTCGCAGTTGGCGAGACATTAAAACCAATGAGAAATGGTGGGTTAGGGGAATCACAGTTGCGAAAAGACAGCAAAATTGTTTTAAAAATAGAAAAAATCACTCCCGAGCCCCTGAAAAATCACCCTGGCCCCCGGAAATTACAACCCTCCCCCCCCCCCAAAAAAAATTACCAAAAAATCTCACCAAACTGCAGATACTCAGGTCGCGGTTGGCAGGATCTGCCACAGTTTCCCAGTCATGGATATTAAAACTGCGATTGGGAAACCTGCGGTCGGCGAGGGACGACTGTAGTAGGCTTACTCTTGTTTGCACAACTTGCACAAACACACTATTAAGAGGCTGATGTACACTCTTGCAGTACACACACTCAACAGCCCACAGCCACAGATCCATTGTTCCTTTTTCCTAGTGCTCCTCATAAACAATTGGTAGTTTACATGAAGTCCATAAAGAACATAACACAATGTTCTCCACTGCTTATGTGTGGCGCTTGTTTTCTAGAAATCGAGTAAAATGTTAGCAATAATTGAAATGAAGTTTTATATAAGGAATTATTTGAAGTTGAGGGAAACCCAATTTCAAGATGATATAGGTGGCTGCTGTGATCTGTTTCACAGATCCCAAGAATGCTTTATATCCACAAAACAATCAAGCCATTCTGTTGAATTTTCTTTGTAACCTTTTAATGCAAAAAATAATAATAACCACCAAATGGTACTCTCCCCATGCCCCAAAGTATCATCTTCTTCCTGCGGACTTTAAATATTTCAACCAAGTGGATTTTATTCTAAGGCTTCTTGCTCTCCAAGTTTTTTTAAAAAAATGAATGAAAAAAAAAATCCCTTCTTCATTCCCTCACCTTCTGTTTAGGAGAGGGGGGGAAACCCACCAACCCAAGTGGAAGGGAAACCAAGCAGTTACCATGCTAGCTTCTTGCCAGCTAGAATCCTGTAGACCAATTTTTCCAAAAGTTATAAAACACCAAACATTTATATCTATATAGAGATATATAGATCTAGTAAGCTTGGTATGGTTCCCAGTGTGTGGCGTAAACAGCGGGTGCACCAAGCCCGCGAAGTCCAGCTTTCCCAGCATGCAACAGCACAACCCACGCTTGATACATCCAGGATGTCAGTACTATACTGAAAGGGCAGATGACGTTTGGACTGTATGCGTGGATTTTTCTTTTCTTATTTTAAAAAAATGTGCAAGGCTTAAGCAATTCTTAAAAGTCTCGTAACAGTGTCTATGGAAAAGAAAAACACCAGGGAGAGCTTGGAAGGGAAGAACTGAGATTCTAGAAGCCACAAAATGGGCAAAAAAGTCTGAGGTCATGGGCTACTGAAAGATCTGAAGAAAAAGTAAAAGATCAAACAGATTAAAATTAAAGTAAAACAAAACCCACAATGATGGGACTGTAATCTCCACAATCAGGACGGTCTGCTTTTTTTGTCCACCAAAAGTAGAATAATCAGCAGCATAGATAAGTTAGACAGAATTTCCTTTCCTGTCATGGTTGGGAACGGGGGAACAAGAAAGAAATATGTTATCCAGCAGTTAGATCAATTTCCAGTAACTGGCTCCATTCATTTCCAAGAAAGAACAGTCCAAGCACAAATGAGGTGTGGGCAAAATGCCTTCAGAATGTGGATCTAAAGACTGGATCATTCACGGTGTGTTCTCAGTAACACCAGGGGCTTGTTTCCCTTCTGCTGGGCTGGCTAGGATTAGGCAGGGGGATTTTCTTCCCCTTCCCTTCAGTAAAGGTTTATTTTGTACAGACGAAGCCTGTTCTCTCCCATGTGAAAATAAGTATTAAAATATATATATATATCCATGGGAACATATCTGGAAATCTGTGTTAAAAAAAACGCACACAGGGAAGGGAAAAACAAAGACAAGACAGAGATGAACAATCAAGCAATGCTAGAGTCTGGCTTCCTGACTAGTCCTCCAAGACCACAATCTCTACATTGTGAACCTGGTGCTGGTGCTCATCAACCTCAGCCACCACCTTCTCCTCAGTCCTCAGTTCCGCCCCCAGAATCACAGCTTTGGCCCCCGATTCCTCTGTCTCGGCCTCCGGGTCTGGTGCTGGATCTATTTCTATTATGGTCTGTCCATCCTCTGAGGTGCCCTCAACAGCCTGGATGGTAGAGCTCAGGCCAGACTCCATGGCCACCAGTTCCACGGGATTCACCATGGTGGCCACGTTAGCGAGGGCGCCACTGTCCTGCATGGCGGCCGAACTCAGCAGGGCCAGGCTCGAGGACGGGTGGAGGGTCACCGTGTCGGAGGAGCCGGTCTTGGAGGAGGAGACCACGGTGGCGTAGCGGAAGAGCTGCGAGCCGGATGGCAAGGTGTGGACAGTCACAGGGTTAGAGCCCTGGCTGATGGTTGCCATGGGGATATTGCTCACGGAGAACTGTTGCCCCATGGGTGCGAGGGTGATGGGTGAAATGACTGTGAACTGAGGCTGCTGGATGGGAGCCGAGGGGCTCAGGACTGTGGCTGAAGCTGGACGCTGCAGCCGGGGCCTTTTAGGAGGCTTTGGAGGGCCAATGGGCATCAGGACAACGTTCTGCACAGTCTGAGATTTTGTCTTCTGATCCCTGGCTAGTCTCTTCTGCTCCTCCAGTTGGCGGTCCAGGTCTGCAAGAAGAATTCATTATTCAGAGAAAGCTTTGGAAACTGCATAGGATATAGGGCAGCATTCTTCACTGCAAGGCCTAGGAGCCAAGGACAATTCCCACTTACCCTACGTGTGGCCCCCTAAATGTTTATTAGGCCTGTGCAAAGCTGCCAAATACGCTGCCCAGTCCTCCTAGCAATGTGTAGAGGGGACTGTCCCCACTATGCAGTGCTGTGCTTTCCCAGTGCTGGTAGGGCTCCTTTAAGGGAAGCAGGGCCTTCCTGAGCCAAGCACCATCTTGGAAGGCACAAATGAAGCACAGACCTCACAGAGCTTGATGAGGAAAACTGTGGGAAGAACCACATCTCCCAGCAGTCTGTGCATACAGCACTCAGCAGGCAGTGTGGTGTAGTGGTGGTTAGGGCAGGGATTCTCATTGTTGGGTCTCCAAATGTTATTGGACTTCAACTCCCATAATCCCCAGCCAAAGGCCACTGGGCCTGAGGATTATTGGAGTTGAAGTCCAATAACATCTGAGGCCCCAACGTTGAGAATCCCTGGGTTAGAGTGTTGGACTAGGACCAGGGAGACCCGTGTTCAAATCCCTATTCAGCCATGAAATTCACTGAGTGACTCTGGGGCCGTTGCTTCTCTCTCAGCACAACCCACCTCACAGGGTGTTGTGAGGAGAAACATAACCATGTACCCTCTGGGATTTTTGGAGGAAGAGTGGGATAGAAATGTAAATAAAATAAATTAATAAAAAATTTCTGAGATGGTGCTGGGGCTTAACAAGGCTCTGTTTCTCTTACAGCCCACCCCTCACCCTCAGCACTGGGGAAAGCACAGCACTTGAAGAGGTCAGCACAGTAAGAAATGAATTTTTTTTTTTTGCCAAGGTGGCCCCCTGCTTGAAAAATAGTGACAATCACTGACAAAGGCACAAAAGATAAGTGGGGAAAATGCGTATTTTCCCAAAAGTTGGCAAAGCAGCTTCTTGGTAAAAGAGATATTTTCAGCGGCTTCTGCTGCTCCCACTGAAAGGATGGAAAGGTGGGCGGAACAGACTGTCGCTACAGACAGCTCCAGTTTTCTCAAGGAACAAAAAAGGGAAGGGGAGAGAAAAACAACTCACAGCCATGAGTCCCCATCCCCAAATATTGGCTCACATGCATTATGCACGTAAACTACCAAAAACATAGTCCAAAAATTAGCTGTCAGTATATGACCATCATGTTTGTGTCTTCTTTGACTGGATCAGCATCACCGCCATGCTGACTGGCAAAAGATGAACATTCACAACAAAAACAACAAAATGTCTCTCCTATGAGAGAGCTGGTCTTGTGGTAGTGAGCATTAATTGTCCCCTTTGCAAAGCAGGGTCTGCCCGGGTTGCATTTAAATGGGAGATGTGTGAGTACTGTAAGATATTCTCCTTAGGAGATAGGAAGAGCATCTGCATGCTTGGGAAGAGCACCTGCATGCTTGCATGCAGAAAGTTCCAAGTTCCCTCCCTGGCATCTCCATGATGGGGCTGGGAGAGACTCCTGCCTGTAACCTTGGAGAAGCTGCTGCCAGTCTGCGTAGACAATACTGAGCTACATTTACATTTATTTATTTATCTAATATCCCACTCTTCCTCCAAGGAGCCCAGAGCAGTGTACTACATACTTAAGTTTCTCCTCACAACAACCCTGTGAAGTAGGTTAGGCTGAGTTGAAGAAAAAAATTTAAATGACATTTCCTAAGAAGCCAGAATCCTTCCTGCTGGGAATAACGCAAGGAGAGTTTTCCAGAAGAAATGTAACAATTTTTATATACACAACCACGGCGGCCAGAATAGTATATGCGTAGAAATGGAAGGATAATTAAATGCCCTCAAAAGAAGATTGGTTGATAAAAATTTTGGAATATGCTGAGATGGCAAAACTTACAGTACTGATAAGGGATGAAAACTTGGAATCTTTTAAAGAAGATTGGAAACCATTCTTCCTATACTTAAAGAACTATTTTTCTAATATGGACCTTTCAGCAGGGTTTGAAATTTAGTAATAATAGCAGGTTGGGTAGAGCAAAATCGAGTTTGCAATGTGTAGGATATATGTTTTGAATTACTATAGCAGTGGTTGACTTGTATAGTTAATGAATCGCGCAGATTGATGAGCGGGAAGTCTATATTTACTTAATTAGATGTAACAGGATTGTTAAGATATTGTAAAACCAATTAAAAAATTTAAAAGAAAAAAAAAAAGTAAAGGAGACCTGTCCTTTTTTCCATCTGGCAGCCCTATTTGTAAGGTAATCAAGTACAGGAGAACTGTATTATTTGCGGTTCCGCATATCTGACTGACCCATGTTTTCAGTATCTATGGATACAAAAGGGTTAAAATCCATGTATCCATGGTTCCTAGAGGGCCAGAAGTGACTGTGGAGGTCAGTTCTGGCCGCCAATTTATCTGTCGGAGCCATTTTGTGGCTCATTTCTTGAAAGGAAAAAAAAAACTCATTTCGCCCCTGCGATTTTTCATGGGTTTGGGGGTCATTTTGCAGCTTTCAGGGTATTCCTGGGCACATGCTGATCATGCAGAGCACGGTATGGTACAGAATTTTGTGGGGGGTGGGGTTTTGAGTTTTTAAAGCACTTTTCCTCAGTCCTGGAAACTAACCCCCCATTTCCCATAGGAATAATGCCTCGTTACGGTTCTATTACTTGTGATAGTAGGTGAGGAACGGAACCCCCGTGAATAACGAGGTTCTCCTGTACCACTGTGATGAATATTTACATACTACTAAAGCTCAGAAGTATTGTTATGCTCACTTGTCTAAGGCCACCTAATGAGTTCTTGGCAGAGGTGAAAATCAAACTGGGGAAAGTTTTGATTCATAGCTCTCTCTCTTAGCTACTACGCCACTCCAGTTCGTGCAGAAAGCCTCAAACCTTAGCTCTGATGGGAACTGGGTGGGAGCCTCACTCTTTTGCCCACTGCCTCTGAGTCACTTTAAAAAGGAAATAAAATAAAAAGAAAACTGTTCACAAATATCAAAACATTGCTCCAAGAAAAGGGAAAGAGCTTATTGAGTATTCACTGCTTTTAAAAAAGAAATGTGAATAGCTAGATTAGCACTCCTGTGTTGGAGCTGCATATCAGGGGAGCATGCTGCCTTCAGAGAATATTTGGAAAATAAAAAGTTGAAATGGTGCAGGCATAGGAGGTGGGGAATTTTCTATTGTTTGTCACTAGATCACAAAAAGATTCAGTAGAAACCCATTATGTCCACACAAACACATACAGCAGCCACCGTAACAATGGAATATAGCAATCTGCATGCTAACTAACTGTAATCTCTCTACAACAGACATGCAGTCTGGAAGTAATATCAATTGAATGTGTAGAATCCAGTTGTGGGATGCAAGGACAAGGCAGCGGAGTGGAATCAGGAATATTAATAGTTTAATGAAATAGTACAGAGAGACAAGTGCAGAGTGCTTTTCCATGCTCTTTGCAGCTGGCTGTTGGTTAGCTCCTCCTCTCCTCCAGGACTGGGATAAGAGTAACCATTCAAAAGCTAGCCCTGGATAAAGGAATGGATTCACCAAAACCACCACAGACTGCACATAGCAAAACAAGACACAAATGTGCATCTATTGCACAAGATCCTGACAGCGCTTAAAATGTCATCAAAAGAAGGACATTGTTCCTACCCGCAAGAGTATAAAGAAACTGCTCCTCTGCCTGGTCCGTTTGGCTCTTCCTGTTGTCCAGCACTTTTTTAATTGTGTCCATCAGGCCAAAGGTATGAGCAACGTTATTTAAGACAGCAGCATCTATACGGAAATGTCCATAGGTTATTGTCCAATGTTCTAAACGGGATCCAATATCTAGGCAAAGAGATCATCCCACCACAAAACAGCCAAAACCTCAATATTTGCCAGAATCACATTACTTAGTGCTTTTGGAACTGAGATTGGGAAGGAGAGCTGGTCTTGTGGTAGCGAGCATGAATGATCCATTTTACTAAGTAGGGTCCATCTTAGTTTACATTGGGAAGGGTGACTACATGTGAGCACAGTAAGATATTCCCCTTAGGGGATGGGGCCATAGCTCAGTGGAAGAGCATCTGCTTGCTTGCACAAAAACGGTCCTGGCATATCCAAATAGGACTGGGAAACCTTGGACAGCTGCTGCCAATCAGTGTGGACAATACTAAGCTAGATGGACCAAAGCTCTCAGTCTGTACAGGGCAGCTTCCTACATTCCTCAAATTAGCCCTTGCCATGTGTGCATTTTGCATGGGCTTCCATGTCAGCAATTTCTCCCTGTGTCGGAACTCTCCCCCAACGCCCAGTGGGGTGGGGCACTCACCCGACTGTGTGGTGAGCAGATCAACAGCTGGAAATTGCACGAAGCCAACAGCAACCATGCTGGGAGGCGGGGGAGGGCGAAGAAGCCAGGAGGATGGCTGCCCCTGACTGGGCCAGAATGGCCCGACAAGCCATTGCCTGGCTGCAGCAAAGAGCTAGCAGGTCCCTCCTCTCTGCAGAGACCCTGGAGGATGATGCAGGGAGAGGAAATGGAGTCCTATAAGGCGGCCCCTTTAAGGGCTAACAGGCAGAATACAGGAGGCTGGGAATGGAAGGCAGGGGAGGGGTTAAGAGGGGTGGCAGCTGACCCTCTGAACATATATAATGGGCAATGATGAGGAGGCCAGTGGAGATGGAGGGTGGCTGCCTGTATGGGCTCCCGGGGAGAAGCAAGACATTCCCTCTCCCTGGCAGCTGGAAGAGGAACAGGGTGCTTAGAATCCCCTCCCCATCCTTCTGAGGCCTGTATGCCCAGGGTTTGTGAGGCCTGTGCAGAGGCAACGCCACACCCAGGATTAGTGGCTGTCCTCCCAAATTCAACATAACAAGAGACCAATATTGCAGACACTACAGCAGAATTTGGCAGGATTTTTCTTTTCTTTCTTTCTTCTTCTTTTCTTCTTTTCTTTCTTTCTTTTAAAAATTCTTTTTTAAAGCCTACTTTCCTTAAGGAATGTAAGCTTATGAGATAATCCAGCTGTGTGTGTTTGTTCTCTTATCAACTTCACAATGCCTAGTTATGATTTGAACCAAATCTGGTACCATGGTAGGGACACAAAGGGACTCCTCAGTGGCGTGGTTTCATTCATTCATTCAATTTCTATACCGCCCTTCCAAAAAATGGCTCAGGGCGATTTACACAGACAAATAATAAATAAATAAAATGTCTCCCTGTTCCCAAAGGGCCCACAATCTAAAAGAAACATAAGATAGACACCAGCAACAGTCACTGGAGTTACTGTGCTGCGGGTGGATAGGGCCAGTTACTCTCCCCCTACTAAATAAAGAGAATCATCACATTGAAAGGTGCCTCTTTGCCAAGTTAGCAGGGGTTTGTGATTATGTCATCCACTCCAGTTCAAGATGGTGGATGCGTGAACATTTGAGGCAGAAGTGGGTTAACTTGTGAACCGCCTAACTGATTTGGACCAAATGTGGTACAGTTGTAGTGACACATAGGGTCACTTCAACAGTGTAGTTTGTGATAATGTCATCCTCCCTAATTCAAGATGGCAGATGTGTGAACGTTTGAGGCAGAAATGGGTTAACTTGTGGAGATGGTAAATGTCAGTTAAGATTATAGTGGAAGTAAAGTAGGCACATTCGTTCTTACCAGAACTACTTGGGGTGTGTGTGTGTGTGTGTGTGTGTGTGTGTGTGTGTGTGTGTGTATAAAACAATCCAAGCCCCAGGACAAAAGGAAAGCCAAGATTGGGCCAAAGCTGCTTCAACCAGTTGCAGCACTTAGAGCAGCTCCTGGCCAGAGGCTGCAAGTCATAGGGCTCTGATTCACTCAGTCTCATAACTCTTGGGTGGGAGCTGTTGTGATGACCACAACCAGTTACAGAAGCCTTGGTGGATAGTTCATGGCTGACATGCCATCCATTATGTCAGGCATTTTGTATATCCCAACTTTCTCCCATGATGGCAATCACAGTGGAGCATCTGCTTTGTATGCAGAAGGTCCCATCCCTGGCAGCATCTCCAGGTAGGGCTGGGAGAGACTCCTGCCTAAAACATGGGAGAGCTGCTGCCAGTCACTGTAGACAGTACTGAGCTAGATGGACCAATGGCCTGATTCAGTATAAGACAACTTCCTATGTTCCTAAGGCAGCATGCATAGGTTTTCCAGGAGGTGTCTCATTCTGGCACTGACTAGACCTGCTTAAGCAAAGTAGGTCATTTGCCTTCAGATCATAAAGTACAGCCCATGTATGGCTGGGACTTGTCATGTCTCTGACTAGGGCAGGAGAGACATCAGCACAGCAGTTAGCAGATCATAATTCAAATGATTAAGAAACAAGATGTTCTGGTAAATATTAATCTGCCTACTTTCCTTCCACTATCTTACCTAACTGATAATTACAGTCTTCACAAGTTAGCCCATTTCTGCCTCAAACGGTCACATGTCCACCACCTTGAATTGGCGTGGATGACATCATCATGAACTATGCCATTGAGGTGTCCCTACAACTGTACCAAGTTTGGTACAGGTATCAGTCCAGGCATTGCAAAGTTGATAGGGACACAGACAGACACACACACACAGCTGGGTGGTCTGATAAATTTACTTTCCTAAAGGAAAGTAGGCTAAAAATCATTATTGTTTAACAAGTTTAACAAAAGACAGGAAGGCTAGACTTTTTTAATCTAGCCAATACACTTCACAAAAGATAAAAGCATGAAAATTACCCCACTAGAAATCATTTCATATGGACACAGAGACTGCTGGCCTCCTACCTACCAGTAATCTGGAAAGGTGACTGGCCAAGCCTCTGCTGAACACCTTTCAGCACCTCTTCTATCTCCTGCTGAATGTTGCAGACAACTTCTTCCATAAGCCCCACATCGGCAATTCCTTTCCAGAACATCAGTGTGTCCTCTGGCACAAGAAGGAAAAGACTCGGGAGGAAGACACATTTGGAAATTGCATTGCAGTGGTATACTGGTAATCATTCCAAGAACAGCAAACTGCCATGCAGCTTGCAAGCATCCCTAGAAACTGATTTCTAAAGCAGCCATCGGGGGAATCCTCTCATTCACAGCCTCTGAACGCCTATATAATATACACAAAGCAAGATCTATTGCTTACACAGCATATTGCTTGCACAGCATACAGAAGGTTGCATTTATTTGTAATATTAAAATTGGAGGGCTGCCTTTAGTACATGAGCCAGCTGGGGTGGTCAGCCAGCTGGGGTGGGACGAATGCTCATTGTGATTTTTGTCAAGGTCTGCACCCTAAAGATGGAAAACAGGTGATCACACTGCAATACTTTCAGCTTTCAATGTGTTCTCATGTTTTTATTAACCTATCGAGCCAGCAGCTGCCCAATTTGCAATGGTATTTTAAAAGATTTTAAAAGTTTTTAAAACACAAAAACTACTATACATCCTGTTGATGTCAGAGGGATAGAAATGAAAATTGGCAGGATTTTCTTCCAAAGATTACTCTATGGAGAGAGTAAAACCATATGTTCATTGTTACCCTAACCCAGTGGTTCCTAACCTGGGTTCCTCCAGATGTTGCTGAACTACAACTCTCATCTCTCCCAGCCTCAGCAACATCTGAAGGAACCCAGGTTAGGAACCACTGCAAACACTTTCCTCTATGCAAAAATGACTGTAATTTTACCCTAATTGTTTGGGAGTAGGAATAAAGGGGTGATAATACATAGAAAAAGCTGTAAGTGCAACAATGCTATTATCTACTTTCCATCTCTAGGGGGACAGACATTGCCAAAAATCACTAACAGAGGATTGAAAATGGAGAGCATGCACTGCACACACACACCCAAAGCTGGTGGGATGCTTGTCCTCCCCTCGTAGATAGCAGGTGAACTGCCTTAGTATGGGGAGGAAATATTACTATTACTACAAATATTTATATACCGCTTTTCAATAAACATTCTCAAAGCAGTTCACGTAGAAAAATGATAATATATATAAATAAGATTTCCTGTCCCCAAAGGGCTCACAACCTAAAGGGAACACAAAACAGACACCAGCAACAATCACTTGAGAGATGCTGTGCTGGACTGGATAGGGACAGTTGCTCTTCCCCTGCTACATCAAATGATGCTTGTAATTCTAAGAGCAAATCCAAAGTTGAAAAATTTGGATGCAATTCCTCCCTCTCAAAACTTGACTTCACTTCTAGCACCATCTTTAGGCAACCACCCACGGATGGGTGGGTGAGCCATACAGGCAATCAGCAGGGACATACCTGAAATCTCCTCCGGGTCCTTCTTGATTCCCTCCTCAGTTGCCATGGTGACCGCTGCTGTCAGAGCTGAGTTCCACTCAATCCCTTCCTCCACACTTTCCTCAGACACTGCAATCTGGGCAATGCTCCCTGCAGGAAGAGGATAACGGTGAGGACGCTTCATTGCCAAGGTCACGACAGGAGCTTCTGTCCTGTTACTCCGCCCTGCCAGGCCTCATAGGAAACTTCCTCCAAGTCGAGAAGCAAACTGAGTGTATTTATCATCACTACAAACCAAGCATTTCATAAGCACTCCCCCTCAATAAAGGCGTTTTTGTGGACTTGCAAAGTTTTGCACTCGGCATTCTTGCTGCTAAAGTCATATTGGTCGCCTCCTAGACCATCACTAGAAAATATATCGTTTGGTACCATTTAGCAGTAGTATGTATGTCAAAGCTATTCTTCTTCTCAAGATTTCTTAAATGACGAAGGCAGTGATCGTCACTATTTCTCAAGCAGGGACCACTTGGGCAAAATATCTTCAGCATGAGAGCCCTTTCCCACTATGCAGACCTCCACACTGTATGGTGCTTTTCTCAGGGCTTGGAGGGCCCTTTAAGAGAGACGGAGCCCTCTCTTAAGAGCTCTGTGGGGAAAGCCCTGGGAAGAGCTACACTTTCCTTCCAAGATGGCGCAGGGGATCAAGAGGGCTCCGTTTCCCGTAAAGAAGCCCACTGGCTCTTGGCACAGCAAAGCTCAGCACAATATGGCACTGCACAGTAGGAACAGTCACTTTTGCATGATGAGGGAGGAGAGCTGGTCTTGTGATGGCAAGCATGCATTGTCCCCTTTGCTAAGCAGGGTCTGCTCTGGTTTACATTTGAATGGGAGACTACATGTGTGAGAACTGTAAGTTCTCTATGGCCCTAACCCTTAGGGATCGGGGCCATAGCTCAGAGGATGAGCACCTGCATGCTTGCATGCAGAAGGTTCCAAGTTCCCTCCCTGGCAGCATCTCCAAGAGAAGGCTGAGAGAGACTGCCGCCTGCAACTTTGCAGAAGCCACTGCCAGTCTGTGAAGACAATACTGAGCTAGATGGACCAATGGTCTGACTTAGTAGAAGGCAGCTTCCTATTTTCTTATGACTGTGCAGAGTATTCCACCTCAGCCAAAGTTTCACCCAAGCCCGATAAACTATTACTTAGGGAGTTGTACCTAAGGTTGACAGGAGCTGCCCCTTGGCCTTACCACGCAAAACACTGGCCTAAGGACCAATTTTAACATTACGATTCCCATGGGAAAGCTGGCAAAAAGCTCTTACCTGCATGGTGTCTTCCAAGCACTAGCCAAGCAGATGCTGGCGGCACATGAGATGACAAGTGCAATAACAACTTTTAAACTGTATGCCTGTCCTGAGCAGTGTCATCATGAGTGAGCAATTTTGGGGAGTTTCCATGTAGAAGTTTTAATGGGCTGGTAAAAGCATCCTTCGCTTCTCCATGAGTGGTGGTGAAAGCAAGACTGCACCTTCCTGAACTACCTCCCAAGCGCAAGTCTCTCAAGTACTCCATATGGACTTGTTTGCTTAGGGCCTATACCCACCCGCCCGCCCCCCACAAATCTAACATGTATAGGCCTAAACCACACAACTGATTGTCCTCATGCAATCCGGGAGCCGTCCACACGATTTGGGTCTATGTGAATGCAATTTTATATGCATAGTGCTATGCAAATATTGGGCTCATGTGTGGATATCCAACAAGCCTGGAGGGTGGAAAGAGGCATTTGGTGGGCAGGGAAGGCTTAACTTTGCTTCCTCACCACATGTAGCTTCTATATGAGAAAGGTTTGTCCGAACGAGGATTTCTGATGGCCCCGACACAGGGTCATCCAGAACAATGGAAAACAAAAGAAACCATAGTGTGCTTGAGGGTCCCCAAAGGAGAGAGAGTAGATGAAGACCTCTGCTCTATCAAGATCTATAAGGAAGGGACTAGATTAAAAATAAATCTAAAGTAAAAATAAATCAGCACCAGGCAATTGCAACAAATAATGGATTCCTGTGTATAGCTGAAGTGGCAGTTAACAAGATTTTACACACTGTTGTGACCTATGGAGGTTAAAGTGGGTTGTGATAAGAAAAACTGGGCAACATATTTTTTTTTTAAAAAGCATCCAGACATTTTGACATTACCCGTACATTTGGCAGTACATTAACTGGTTTGGGCACAGCTTGAATTTGAGAGATAAGGGTTTAATCACTGGCAGTTGGGGCTTTAGGATTATCATATTGTTGCTCACCATGAGTCCTTGCGATTATGTGGGCTATAAATCAAATCAATGAAATTCAAGTGAAATCATGCTGGGAGTGTAGTAATTTTCACTCTGTTTGCACCAATTGATTGCTGGCACCCCACGGGAACTGAAAGTGCACCCCAAAACACACTCCAGAATGCTTTAACCAAGCATCTACCAATCCACTTGCCAGCTCACCAGTGGCAAGTGCCCCCAGCCCTCTGGCAAACAGGACCAGCACCACAAAGATCTCCTCCAAGAGATCTCATTTCCACTTGCATTTTGGAGAAGTTAAGAAACACCAAGAAGCCCTCCTGAGCAGCAGAAGAGGGCTTCCCCTGTTTCTTACCATCTCCCTATCTTGGTGCAAATGACAGAAGAACCGCTTTCATCCTAAGATCTCTGCCTGTGTGCCAGAAAAGGATCTGAGAAGGGAGAGGGGATTGGTGGCAACCACAAATAATGGCTAGCTAGTGAGCCAACCCTATGTTTGTGGATCCCTGCTTTACACCCAGAAATCCAATAATGGATGGATTGGAGACAGCAGGCAAATCAAGTTCAGAGAAAGATTGACTACTTTTGCCTTACTCTTATTTTCATGTTCTCCCCCTGGAGAAACAATATGGCTCTCCCAGCACAGTGAAATGGAGGGAGAAAAGAGGAACTCAAGGAGGAGGAATGGGAAGGGAGAGTTTGCGAGGCTAAGGATTTATTTATTTGTTATTTCTCTGTGTAAACCGCCCTGAGCCATTTTTGGAAGGGAGGTATAGAAATCAAATGAATGAATGAATGAAACAGATGTGTTAATGGTACATAATCAGATGAGATTAGGGCAGGCCTGCTCAACTTTGCCCCCTACAGCTGTTTTTGGGCTACAACCCATAATCCCCAGCCATAGTGGCCAACAGCCAGGGACTATAGGAGTTGTAGGCCAACATCTGCAGGAGGACCGAAGTTGAGCAGGCCTGGATGAGGGAAAATGGTGGCCAGCAATGCAACAATGCCCTACCGTCAGCAGAGGTGGGAGTCTGTACCAGACTTTGTTGCCCTGGCACTGGTGCCCGGGCACTGCTGATCAGGAGATCAAACTTGGTGCTGCGGCAGGTGTTTGTGCAAACTTTGTCATGCTGGTAGAAGTCAATTTGCCCAGAGTCCATCATCTTCCTGTGTAGAGAATGGAGAACAAAATGAGGGGGATGAAACTCAGTTGAAATCTGGTGAAATCTCAGAAACAGAAACCAGAAACAGAAACCAGCAGGGAAGCTTAGCAGAACTACACTGCATAGCTCATTTCACTGCTCCTCATAGTGGACTATGGAATTCACCTATGGAATTCGCTGCCACTGATGGCCAGCAATCTAGACGGTTTTGAAAGGGATTCGACAAATTCATGGAGGATAGGGCTATCGGTGGCTACTAGCCTTGGTAGTTGCCTATTTCCATCAGGATCAAAGAGGGCACGTCCATGATTACCAGATGCTAGAGAACACCAACAGGAGGGGATGGTTGCCCTCTTTCCCCCGCTTGTGGGCTTCCCAAATGCACCTGATTGACCACTGCGTGAGGCAGGTTGCTGGACTGGATGGACCTTTGGCCTGATCCAGCAGGACTTTTCTTATATTCCCTTTCCTATGATCAAGAGAAGGGAAGGGGGGGGGACAATCAAATATATGCAAATTCACTATTAATGCAGGTTCCAGAATTCAGCTTGTCTTGGCATAGTCCCAAAGGAACTGCTCTAACAGCAAGAAGTCCTGAGGTAGCCAGAGAAAAGGCCCATTTGCCCTTCAGAAGGGCCACACAGTAGTGCTAAGAGGAAAAGTACTGTAAATAGCATTTGCAACTTTTCAGTCATATGCCCATATTTCTGGATCCCTTCTTAGAGTCTCCTTTGAGGGGCCATTCTAATGCAAGAGCATCCAATCCCATCTGAAAGATTCACATCTCAAACATACCACGTCAAACTCTTGGTATCCCATTTAATTCTTGAAAAGCAAGGAGTTCATGAAAAATCGCCAACAATCTGTGGCAGATTGATGGAGATGGCTGCAGTGGAGGAAGGCCATTACCTCAGCATGATTCCTCCCAGGCGAATGGCTCGCTTCCAATCCTTCAGGGTAGATTTTCCAGCCAGATGAACAAAGTGCTTTGGGCTGATAAGCTGGTCATTGAACTAACAAACAAGAGAGAAGAAACCATCAAATTTCACCAACAATTAAAAAAATAAGTAGGTGTTTCAGTTGCATACTCATGTCAGCAGCTTAAATCCAGATGACGCCCACGCACCCCCATCTCCCTGGCTGATCATGGATGCATATGATCAGTCACACTACAAACCTGTAAGTTCAGCCTCAGTGTAAGAGAGGGCATTTTGGGTTGTCTTTAGGTATCCTGGGTCAGGAGCCATCTCCTTTTTCCAGCCCTGTCCCCCTAGCAGCACCAGAAGATATGGATCTCTGCACCACTACACCTCATCAAGGCCCTTGGATGCCACCACCACATACAATGGGTCTTTCACCTGCCCTTTCCCACTATCCTGTTCTACAGCATCACTTCCTTCTTTGCCTCAGCCATTTCCAAACAACAGAATCACGGATCATAACCATGCTGAAAACGGACAGTCTCTTCCCACTGTTGCTAGAGGAGAAACATTGTCCCTGCAGTAAACTTGGCAGGTATAACTGATGGACCTTTGCTACTCAGCCATACACCCAACCTACATTGAACTCCCACTATTGATCAGTAGGGATGTGCACCAACCAGTTCGGAGGCCCTTTCCCAGACCACCAGACTGGTTCGGCAGTTTGGCCAGTTCGATGGCGGGTGGGGGCAGGGGTTACCTTTAAGGCAGGCATCCCCAAACTGTGGCCCTCCAGATGTTGCTGAACTACAACTCCCAGCATCCCTAGACACAATTTTTTGTGGCTGGGTATGCTGGAAGTTGTAGTTCAGCAACATCTGGAGGGCCGCAGTTTGGGGATGCCTGCTTTAAGGAGTAGGAGGGTGCTCTTACACACACACACCGTGTTTCCCCCATCAGCGCTGTCTGCAAAATTGTTGGCACGGGGCAGCAGCATACCTTCTTGCTGCCCCGGTCAGCGTCAGACCAGATGTGGCTGGTATGCATCCCCATACCAGCAATTTTGCAGATAGTGCTGGTGGGGGCAACACGGGGGTGGCATGCTCCTTAAAGGTAACCCTCCACTGCTGTCAAACCAGCCATCTGCCAGTTCGGGCACATCCTTATTGATCAGTGAGATAAGCAAACCCTGGGTAGAAGGTGAGCTCCTTGTAAACCTCTTTCTTCAAGACCTGCATGCTGAGCTTCCCTGAACATTTACTTTTAGATTTCCTTTTCAAGATTTGATCACAAAACCTATGGACAGCTGGTGCCCTGAAGGGTTGCTAGAGCATTTTCAGCATTCCCTAATTCTCTTGCTCTAATGTTGTCAGGAAATGAAAATCTACTGAGTTTCAGAGCCTGAGACGTGAAGCCTATTTCCCAGTGTAAGGAACAGTTTGGAGGCAAAAACCGAGGTTAACAAAGTGGCTTAAACCTCCTCAGGTCCCTTATATGTGAAACAGATGGGACTCTGAATTCTGCCTCCTGAACTGAACGTTCTCTTGCCAGAAATTCTGCATGTTCCAACTATACCCAGTGAAACAGTAAAAATACAAAGGCACAGAGAAGCAGGGACCAACCACAAACTAGGCCAGAGAGCAAGGCAAGGAGAAATGGCAAAGGAAGCGATGCCATGCTGTTTACCTTGACACATTTGACATTGATTCCCGGACAAACAAATTTCTTCCAGAGAAGGATGGCTTTGCTCTCTCCACAGGTGATGGGGTAGGCAATCTCAATCTCCTCATGGGTTTCAATGGTGCTAGGGTCTGCAGGTGGAAGCAGGTAAAAAAATGGAGACCATTCCTCTGGAAAGCACAAGCCATATAAAGCTGCCTTATACTAAGATAGACCACTGGTCCATCTAATCCAGTGGATTCAAGACCAGTGAAGAGCTTGTCTTGTGGTAGCAAGCATGAATTGTCCCTCTTGGTAAGCAGGGTCCACCCTGGTTTGCTTTCAAATGGAAAACTACATATGTGGGAAGATATCTCAAGTTAGGGCGGAGAGAGACTCCTGCCTGCAGCCTTGGAGAAGCCACTGCCAGTCTGGCTGCAGCAGAGGGAGAAGTGAGATGGCAAGGATGCCCATTCATCAGCCTGGCTGGGAGCACTCTTAAAACTGTCTCTTCACTGACCATTCCACCTGGTCATTATTACAATAATGGTGCAACATTATGAAAGCAAGATAGGCACATAGAAAGCTGCCTTATACTGAGTCAGACCATTGGTCCATCTAGCTCTGTATTGTCTACACAGACTGGCAGCGGTTTCTCCAAGATTACAGGCAGGAGTCTCTCTCAGTCCTATCTTGGAGATGCCAGGGAGGGAACTTGGAACCTTCTGCATGCAAGCATGCAGATGCTATTCCCAGAGCGGTCCCATCCCCTAACAGGAATATCTTACAGTGCTCACAGGTAGTCTCCCATTCAAATGCAAACAAGGATGGACCCAGTTTAACAAAGGGGACAAGTAATGCTTGCTAGCACAAGACCAGCTCTCCTCCTGCAAAGGAGGTCCAAAAACAGGCACCTAACCTCAGCATACACAGATACAGAAAGGGTTAATACCTGTATATCTATGGTTCCTAGGTAGGTGGACATTTCCTCCGAGGTCATTTCTGGCCACCATTTTGTTTAAAGAAGCCATTTTGTGGCTCTTCTATTCGCAGAAAGAAAAAAAAACCTTCCCATGATTTTTTGCAGAAAATTGGCCAAATTGATGCGAGGGCGGGAGGGGAAATTGCTGGACAGATCGAAACCTGCAGAGAATGGTACAGCACTTTCTTTCCATTATTTTCACCATTTTTTTCCAGTGCAGGAACCTAACCCGACCCATTCCTCAATACCCACTGCCCCAATGGCTCGTTATCTGCAGTTTCGTTACCTGTGGAAATCTGAGGGAACAGAACCCCTGTGGTAACAGGGTACACCTGTATGTTCTTAAGTTGCCATGCTGTTTTCACTGACTAGCAGAGGTCTTTCTCATCTTGCTATCCAAGGTGCTTTTACCTGGGACCTTCTACATGCAAAGCATGTACTACTCTACCAGTGAGATACAGACCTCTCCCAGTTAAAGGTAAAAAAGCAAGCATGTCATGCAAGAACTATATGCTCCACTAAAACACCCATATAATACATAGGCTCCACAGCAGAAAACATGAAGAGAGAGGCCTTCACCAAGATATGTAACAAGATTGACAGGTTAGGTTGCTTTGCAGGCATCCAGGTTTCTAGAAAAATGCAGCAGATGTCAAAACCACGGGACATAAGGCATGCTTTTTCCACACACCCAGGGTCTCTAGATTTTAACCTCCGACAGGTTACAAATAGTGGAACAGCCTTCCTTGTCACCAGTAAATACAAGCACGTGTATGTCTAAGACTCCTGACAAAGTCTTACGCTGGCAACATCTTACCCACAAGAGCCACAGTGTCTTCTGGAAACTTGACTTAAATTGCACACTCTTGTATCTACTCTTTAGACACCAGCCTCAGTTCCACACACCACTGGTGCAGCAGAATCCTGGTACGTGAAAGCTACAAATTGTATGGCATGTTAAAAATAGTCAAAATAGTACTGGTGCATCATCATTAACCAAAGGTCTCGGTGACAGTGCAATGGTTAATGTGTTGAACTAGGGAAGCTCATTTTAAATCTCTGCTCAGTCATGAAGCTCACAGGGTGATCACGGGCCACTCCCTCCCTTTCAACATAACCTACCTCACAGGGTTGTTGTGACAACAGAGAGGACGAGAATATGAATATGACAAATATTTATATACCACTTTTCAACAAAGGTTCCCAAAACAAGATGGATGGATAGATAGATAGATAGATAGATAGATAGATAGATAGATAGATAGATAGATAGGATATAAAAAGGCTCCTTGTCCCCAAAGGGCTCAAAATCTAAAAAGAAACGTAAGATAGACACCATCAATAGTCACAGGAGGGATGTTGTGCTGGGGATAGATAGAGCCAGTTGCTCCCCCCCCCCGCTAAATAAAGAGAATCACCACTTTTTAGAAGGTGCCTCTCCTCAGTTAACAGTTAGAGAACCATGTATGCTATCCTCAGCTCGTTGGAGGAAGGAGGAAGGGTGGGTTAGAATCACAATGAGGAAATGCAGGGACTCACCAATGCCGTCTTCAAGCTTGTGAATGGTGTGTGTTTCCACAGCCACTACTGCTGTACTGGTCTCTGAGCCCTCTTGATAAACCCTGTTGTAAAAGTGCCCATCAGTAAGTTCAGGGAGACATTTGGAATGTGAAATAGCAGCATTTTCTGTCAGTCTTGCTTTGAACAGAGATGATGGGTCTTATGAATATTACAGAGACACACAGTTTGTAATTTCTCTCCTTTGTTACCTGTTATGTCTATTGTCACTGACATATTTTTGCCATCTCTTTAAATGTAAACACATTTGCTCACTATTGCCTATAACTGACCATCCTCGCTTTCACGCTGCATCTGAGGAAGTGGGTTATAACCCACAAAAGCTCATGCATTAAAATATTAGTGTAAAAGATGCCACCTTATCTTTGCTTTGTTAAGGAAGTATAACCAGTTCACTGCTCTAGGTTCCTTGGAGGAAGAGTGGGATATAAATGAATGCATAAATACATATTAGAATATATGTACTGCTTTTTGGACCCCCAAAGCAGCATACAGCTAAAAACCAAACTATTTTACAACTACCTTAAACAGTAACAAGAAAATACGTCGCAGTAAATAAAAAACAAGAGACTGTCAAATATGCAGTATCAGCAACAAAACAGCCTAATAAAACAGGGCAGCAAATAATCCAATTAATAGCGTGTCAAAATAAGACGGTCTTCACATCCTTTCTAAAAGATGGAAGGGAAGGGAGGCATACGGTAAGGATGTGCACGGAACTGCGGCGGGGCAGTTTGAAGGTGGCAGGGGGTCTCCCTTTAAGACCAGGGGTCGGGTGCACTTACCCCTCCTTCTACTTTCCCCCCACCGGCGTCAGTTTTTTTAAAAGCCCATTGAGGCGGCAGTGCACCTCCCTGCTGCCCCATTGCCCTCGTCCTTCCGGATATGACTGGAAGTCGCCAACGTGCATGTCAGCAACTTCCGGTCATATCCGGAAGACGAGGGCAACGAGTCGGCAGGGAGGTGTGCTGCCGCCCCGATGGGCTTTTAGAAAAACTGACACCAGCGGGGGGAAAGCGGTGGGAGGGGTAAATGCACCTGACCCCCGCCCTTAAAGGGAGACCCCCGCCACCTCTGGACCAGTTTCGAGGCCCACAAAGGGCCTTTGAACCGGTTCTGTGCACATCCCTACCATACGGGCCTTGCAGAGGGACAAAATTCTAAAGTTTGTACGAGACCTGAGAAGGCCCTGTTCCACATCTCCACCAATTTTCATCTCAAACAGCAGAAGGACTGGAACAGAGCTTTCCTCAGTGATCTCAATGGATGGGCAGAATCAGGTAGGAGCAAGTAATCCTTTAGATACCCTACATCTAAACAGCTTAGGACTTTAAAGGTAAAACTGCATGCATACAACATACAGGAATTGCCCTCCCACTTTTAAGCCTCAACTGAACTTGCTATTCTGAAACGTGACCGGAGACTGCTGAAAAATCATTTTCTACCTAAAAAGCAATATATAAATTTGCAGCCAGGCATCTACAAATCCACTTGCCAACCCTCTGGCAAGCAGGACACCAGCACCACACAAATCCCATCCCCTGAAGTCTCATTTCCACTGCCATTTTGGAGAAGGTAAGAAACATCAGGAATCCTTTCTGAGCAATACAGGAGGGCTCCCACTGCATCTTAACATCTCCATATCTCAAAAGACAGAAGACTTGTTTCTCTCCTAAGACCACTGCCTGGGTGTCAGGAAAGGATCTGTGGAAAGAGAAGGGATTGGGGGCGGTCACAAGTAATAGCTGGTTAGTGAGCTACACCTAAATTTGTAGATCCCTAAATTTGTAGAAAGGCTAGGAACTTGCTTTAAAAAAAAAAAGAAAGAAAGAAAGCTGAGATTCTCAGAATACCTAATAGAGTGATCAGATGCTGTTGCTATGCAACAGCGAATTTTTAATCGCTGTTGCATAGAAGAGGAAATTTTGGAATGTGCATTGTCATGCAAAGGTGAAAAAAGTGGCAACTCCTGAAATTCCCTTTTCCACACAATGATGGGAGGTGCAAGAATCTTGTCTTTCTTGACATCAGGGCAGCAGAATACTGAATTTTGCAGCCAGCACTGAATTCTGAGTGTGCACTGAATACAACCAAGCTCTGTCAATGGCACCTCACTTACCCTTGCTGTACCGGCTGTAGTTGTAGTATCACCTGGGTTTTGGTGTCTTCTGGGTTTCCCCCTTCATTCCCTTCAGTTGGTACGACAACCACATCCCCGACAGGGATGCTCACTTCAGCATTTGCCATTTGCTCACATGAAGTCCAAGAGGTTGGATGGCAAGTGTGCTTTGGCAGTAAAACAAACAACACAACTTGTTCACGTTGTTGTCTTTGGCAAGGAGTGGTTGCCATCTACAGCCATAGAATCATCTATATATTTTGAAGAATGTGTATATGGGTGGGTTGGTTGGCTTATATGAAATAAAGTCATACTTCCCGCTTGCCTATAGATACCAAATTTTGTATAAACAATCCTACCAATTAAATTAGCTGAATGCATTGCTTTGCCCACCAGAATACGCTCAGTTAAATGTTCAAATAAATTTTGACAGAAATGCTGGAGATAATTATCATATTTTAACAGTTATTGCTTTCAACAGATATTTAGCAATCAGCAATCAGATCAGTAATGCCAAAACAACATGCCCAAGAGAGGCAGAAGATCTTCCTCAGTCTCCAATTTACTATAATTCAAATTGACCATATATGTAATTATTCAATAAAATGAATAATTGAAGATGAAATCCTATGCATTTCAAACTGTTCTTTTACTTTCCCTTTGCAAGCACATTACTAAAAAAAAATTATATGACCTATATTTCATTTATTAAACTTTTCTGTAAGTGTAATCTATGCAAAATTACTTTGTCCAGTCAATGACAGACTGCATCTCCTAGTAAAGAATATTTCTAGTTAAGGAAAACTAGCACCAGCCTAAAAACAGGTCACAGGTGACCATGGGCATGGCACCTCACCATGACAAATCAAGCACATGTCTGAGCATCTTTACATAGGAACATAGGAAGCTGCCATATACTGGGTCAGACCATTGTTCTATCTAGCTCAGTATTGTCTTCACAGACTGGCAGCAGCTTCTCCAAGGATGCAGGCAGGAATCTCTCTCAGCCCTATCTTTAAAACTTCCCGATGGTCCTGCACTCTCCTCTGCTTCCTCAGCCCTCTTCGCCTTTCTTGAGGCTGATCTGCTGCTACAACATCAGGAAGTCCTGGGCAGGCAAACATGGCTGTAACTGGCTTAGCTGCTCCTAAGAGACTAATGGCTCTAACTAGATGACAGCCCTGGAAAGAAGTGAGCCAAACAACTTGCTATAGAGCAGGGCTGCACAATGTCGGCCCTCTAACTGTTTTTGAACTATAACTCCCATCATCCCCAGGCACAGTGACCAATAGTCATGGTTGATGGGAGTTGTAGTCTGCAGGAGGGCCAAAGTTGTACAACCCTGCTAGACAGGGAAAAGTAGCATTCCTATGAGTAACTAAGGTCTCAGAAACTTCATGCAGCTCCTGATCAGTTCAGGAATAGGGGGAAAAATGGTATTGGCCTTTGTATTCTTCCTATTTTCTCTCCCAGATACATCACAGACATCAGTAGGAGAAGGAAACCTTTGTGCCCCAAACAGAACACCTCTAGTATCTAGTATCACGAATAAGGCCAGGGAAGGGGTGGGGGTGGGGGGGAAACAGGCTTGTCTGGAGAAAAGAGAAGGGGCCGTGGTTATTGTCTCAAAGCACGTTTTTACATGTGGACACGGAGTTTAGGAACATTGGCCTTTTTCTGTGATAGGGTTGGGGCCATAGCTCAGTGGTAGAGCGTCTGCTGTGCATGCAGAAGGTCCCAGGTTCAATCCTCAGCATCTACAGGTAGATATGGGAAAGACTTCTGCCTGAAACCTTGGAGAGCCACCACAGGTCAGTGTGTAGACAATATTTTGGAAGGGCGGTATATAAATCAAATAAAATAAATAAATAAATAAATAAATATTGCACTAGATCAGGGCTGCTCACCTTCAGCCCTCCTGAAGATGTTGGCCTACAACTCCCATAGTCCCTGGCTATTGGCAACTGTGGTTGGGGATTATAGGAGTCATGGTCCAAAAACAGCTGGGGGCCCCAAAGTTGAGCAGGCCTGCACTAGATGGACCAAGAATCTGACTCAGTATAAGGCAGCTTCCTATTTTCCCAACTGCAGTCTGGCTCAGAATCAGATTGGCTCATTTCTCTGCCCAGAAAGGAATTCCTCTGAGTCCACTTGCTTAGCCCATTATTAATCTGGCTTGGTAAGAGAGATCCATCCAGTGCTCATGAAAACAAAAGTCAATCTACTGCAGTACCCTTTCTTAGCTCCTGGGTTGCGGGAGTCAATTTTGTGGTTAGTCTTTTGACAACCAAGATTCAGAGCATAAGTCATTCAAAAATATAGTTAGTAGCTTTGTACCTCACAAGAACTTGGTTCTCTGAGTGAATTGTCCAGAGGTAGTAGAGGTGGCTGTAAACATAAAGCTTGGACTTTAGAGCATGTGGACTATCATTACTTGTAGAAGACCATTCTCCACTTGAGAAGGACCTACAGTGAAACGGAGGTCACTGGATCATTGCCGTGGATGTATGGAGTCAGTCGTTTCATATTACATCACTCTCCACACTATGGACTTTACCAACTCTCCAATGCCACGTATTTAGTTTCATTGATACGTTTCCAATCATTTATGTTTTGTTCTGTCTTATATTGTGCCCTGGTGGCACAGTGGTAAAACTGCCGCCCTGTAACCAGAAGGTTACAAGTTCGATCCTGACCAGGGACTCAAGGTTGACTCAGCCTTCCATCCTTCCGAGGTCGGTAAAATGAGTACCCAGAATGTTGGGGGCAATATGCTAAATCATTGTAAACCACTTAGAGAGCTCCGGCTATAGAGCGGTATATAAATGTAAGTGCTATTGCTATTGCTATATTGTAACTATTTTCAGTAACAGAACTAAACTGGATTAAGTTATTATTTGCTTTTCATTACAGGTTTGTTAGGGATCTTATTGTTTCTTGTTTGATCTTGGTGATCCCAAGACACATTATTTATCTTCTTGGCAACTAGTACTGGTCACCATACCTCAAAAATGTCATTACAAGTGGCCTTTGTTATTTGAGGAAGTTCTTTTCTCACCTATATAAGCGAATACAGAAACCGCAAATAACAAAACCTTGAGTCAATGGGAATAGGGGAGTTAAGTTCCTGACCCCCCCAAAAAAAGTCTAAAAAGTGGGGAGAAGACAGAAATAAGAGAAATAAGGTATTGTACCTTGCTCTTCAGGTCTCCAGCAATGCCCCCCACAAAAACCCCAATTCCTCTGATTTTCTGTGAAAAATCACTGGATTTTAATTTTTTTTAAATGGCTCTGCACTGTAAAAGGTCTGTGTATGGCATCCACTTTCTCACAGTGATCAGAAACTCCCAAGAAGCCCACAAATCAGGGCATGAAGTCAATAGTTCACCCCAGATATTGTTCCACAGTTACTGACATTCACTGGCATACTGCCTTGGAACATGGAGGTTCTATTTAACCAACTCTCCTCCATGAATGTCTAATGCTTTTTTAAAGGCTCATTAAGCCACTACATTCTTTGGCAGTGAATTCCATAAATCAATTATGCACTGTATAAAGAAATATTTTCTTCTGAGCATCTGATAAGTGGGGGGCTCACTTACAAGTTCCCAATCCCCCCCCCCCTTCTGCTGAATGCCAGCTCGGCCTTTCACACCCAAACAATTGTGATAGGGTCAGGTCACCATCAGGGGCAAGGGCTTCCAAACTTTAACAGCTGCACTGAAACCCCAATGGATGAAACACACCAGAGAACATTAATACTACTATGGATATTTATATACTGCTCTTCAACCATAGTTCTCAAAGCAGTTTACATAGAAAAATAAATGATAAATAGGATGTCCCCGAAGGGCTCACAATCTAAACAGAAACATAAGGCAGATCCCACTGGAGCAGCCACTGGAGGGATGCTGTGCTGGGGTTGGATAGGGCCAGTTGCTCTCCCCTTGCTAAATTAAGCATTTAAGAAAAGCACATTTCAATATCTTTTTAAATATAACATACAAAGACCTAACACACAGGACTGTCAGTAGTACAATGTCAAAAACTTGTCAAAAACAATTGGATTTGTCTTCAACATTCAGTAAAGACCAAACTCAATTACAGCCATTTGTATTTTCTGTGCCCTTAAGAGTGTCAAACCATTAAAGATTTGGATTCAGTGATGGTTCAGGCTCATTAATTTTTTTAACTCTCTAATTTAAACACAGGGAGTATTTAGACTGAAAAACACTTTGAAAAGTGTTTTGAACCAGCTTTGATACATATTAAGTAAACAATAACAAACTCTTTTTGCTTGCAGTATAAATAAGGAAAATGAACACAATAACCATTTGACTTGAGCAAAACAGTATTAAAAACTATTGTTTTTAAAGAGTTTTGCAAATAAAATTATACAACAGATTTTCTTTTAAGCCAGGAAAGTAAAGCATTAATCATATAATTGTAAATCAGGTGCATGGCTATTAAACCACCAACTTTGAACCATTTACCACTTTTGTGCTTAGGGGTTTTTGGTTTAGGTTGGGTTCCAATTCACTGAAAGGATCTCTCTGCCCTAGTTTTTGGATTTGGTTTGACTCCCTGGTGGAATCAAACCAAATCGTGGTATGTTACAAAATGTTTGGCTGTAATTGTGTATCAGATCTATAATGTAGTCCTATGCTTTGATTCAGAATTAAGCTCCTAAATTAACATCCTAAATTAACCCCAGAGCAGTACTATTAATTTAGTCAGGGTGTCAGCCACTATGTTCAATGTTTACTCCCAAGTGTGCACAGTTTTAAATACTAAATTCTGTGAGTGGAAGTCCCATGCATTCACCTTTTGGGAATGAATTATTGTAAGGACAAATGTTTGTTGTTGGTTCTTTTAATGGTGTGGACAACCTTTTTCTTTCTGTGTTTTAAAGGCTAGGCACAAATTCGAAAGGTGAAGCTATTCCTTAACATGCAACTTCAACAATGCAGAAACCGCTTGAACTCCCGAGTCCTGCCTGCACTTGTGAAAGGCCCAAAAGGAGCCCTGTCAGGAAAACAAATAGAAATGGCGGCAGGCTCAACTGGTGAACTTTCTCCACAACATGCAGCTCCGCTGAGGAGGAACCCACTTTAGAAAGGCCTTTCATTGCAGTTTTGAAAGGCACAACCGAGAAAAAGATTTTTGCTGCTTTGTTTTAAAGTGGCGAGTCCTTTAGGCTGCCTCTGCCCACAGTCGGAGGAGATTCTTTATCCGTGCTTGTGAATTGCTCCCTGTGGCAAACTTTGCCTAGACGAGAGACAACAACACAGCCCAGGGGCGGCAGCCCGAAGCTTCACCCATTTTCTCTTTTCCCCTCAAAGAAGCCCCTCAAGATGGGGAAAGAGAGTGGGCGGGGCTCCCCGGAGCAGGGGTGTGGCCTTCGAGGCCCCGCCCCGCCCCTCGCCCCAGGCCGGCGGACGCAGCAGACGCAGCCGCCTCTCCCTCCCTCTCCTTCCCCCTCCCTCTACCCATCCACCCACCTCCCCCCCGCGGCGGCGCGGCGACGTCCGCTCTCCCAGCGGCGGCACGTACGGCGGCGGTAGCGGCCGTGCGCTATCGAAGCGCAACCCCCTCCTTCATCCCCACGCACTCTGCGTCCCGGCCTGGCCCCTCCAGGCTCCCGTAGCGCGGTGGCGCCCTCCGTTCCCTCCCCCCCTTACCGTCTCCGAGCGGCCGAGTCCGGGGCTGTTGGGGGGGATGGGCGGAGGGGGTGAGCATGCGCAGCAGCTACAGCGGCTCCCCCGCCAGCACTTCCGGCCGCCGCCTGCCTTAAAGGGGCCGCGGGCAATTAGCTCATGCCTCCCCACTTCTCTATTTCGGAACTAGTACAGGCCTTGCGAGGCTTGACTGAGCTGCCGCGCAGTTGGGGCTGTGCCGTACGGGGTGGAGGGGACAGAGAAGTCGTAGTCCCTTGGGGGACTGGAGGACACCCCACCAGTCTGAAGCAGCGGCGCTGACAGGATCGCCCAACCCTGCTTGCTTTTTAGTTTATTCTGCTCATTCAAAAAACAAAACACCCGACCCTGTGCAAAACCCGTCACATCCTCTCATTGCAAATTCACGTTATTTGCTTGTTTATTTTAATGATTTGTAATATTACTAGCTTTTTCATTACTAGTATACTACATAGTTTTATATAATACTATATATCGTATAGTACTAGTTAACTACAGTACTAGTTAAGTTATACTACTATAGTACTAGTTAGGATTATAATGGTTAAGTTGCAAATTCTGACAAGTTATTCCTGCAGGGTTTTATCCCCAGCCCCCCAATATTATTTTTTTTCACAATATCAAGCCAGCCATATCTCCAGGATGGCTTTTGATAGGCACCTGGATATTGTCACCAATTCCTGTAGACTCCTGGCCATGCCTGTAGGGTTGGCAATCTCAGCTATACTGGGCTGAATAGGACACTTGCTCTCCCCCTGCTAAATTTCATGATGCCATTAAATAATAGATATTTCCCCTGCCTTTTAGTTGGAGAAGTCTCGGATCATTTTATAAAGGTAAAATTATTATTGTAAAATTATTGTACTGTAACATTATTACATTATTTAGAATATGTACATATTGCTTTTTAACAAAAAGCAGTTTACATATCAAAAGAAAATGTGGGGGGGAGATTCCTTGTCCCAAAGAATCTTAAGAAAATAAAGCACACACGTGAGAGAAATCGACACTAGTGGGATCTGAGCTGTCAGTGACTGACCAGGGCGCTTTCCAGCTGACTCCCTAAAACATCAGTAAAATGCTTCAGCTTGGCTGCATCGTATTGAAAACAATCCCCAGAATCTCAAACACCTACAACAGGAAAATACAGCTATTTTTCAGAAATGGACTTGCAATGCTGTAGCACTAAATCGCAAAGATAAAATCCGAAGTAAGGCATCAGAAATGTGAACGGCACCTTACTGTCAGTGCAGGGACTGCAGTGTCACGACACAGGAAGTACAGAAGCACACTTAGGAGATCTGTAGTGACACTGTGGGAAGGGTTAATCTGGAAAGCACCCAGGAGAGAGATCTTGCAGGTCGGTCATGGACAGATCATTGAAAGTGTCAACTCAGTGTGCAGCAGCTAAGGCAAATTCCATGCTAGAAATCATTAGGAAGGGGATTGAAAATAAAAATGCTAATTTAATGCCCTTACACAAATCTATGGTGTGGCCACATTTGGAGTACTGTGTACAGTTCTGGTCACCATATCTTAAGAAGGACATTGTAGAACTGGAAAAGGTTCATGAGAGGGCAACCAAGATGATCAGAGGCCTGGAGCACCTTTCTTATGAGACAAAGCTACAGCATCTGCAGCTTTTTCATTTGAAAAAGTGGTGACTACAGGGAGACATGATAGAGGTGTATACAATTATGCATGGAGTGGATAGAGAGAAATATTTCTCCCTCTCTCACAACACTAGAACTAGGGATCATCCTATGAAACTGAAGGGCAGGAAATTTAGGAGCAACAAAAGGAAGTCAGACAGTCTTTATTGTGGTCTTTGACCAATAACACAACATCTGAAATCTAAAACAATATAAAATTTTAAACATAGCCATATTAATACTGTACATTGGAGCTAACAATTAGCGAGCAGAGTGCAACAAACGCATATTGCAGAACAACAGAATTTTGCCACTGTGTGTGATAGATGAATTCACATCTATTAGTAGATATTTGGTGTAGGATTTGTCCGGCCTGGCAGATTATGTAAAAGAGG
Organism: Hemicordylus capensis; assembly: GCF_027244095.1. NCBI lineage: Eukaryota > Metazoa > Chordata > Lepidosauria > Squamata > Cordylidae > Hemicordylus > Hemicordylus capensis. The sequence goes on from NC_069663.1 coordinate 14,120,591, forward strand.
GTCAATTAATCTTTGCATAGTCTATATAAAAGAGACACCGCAGGAGCACATGCAACTGATTCAATCTCATCAGAGTTACAGGGGCAGTATCTCTGTTTAACTGGAATTCTATTGTATCTACCAGCCAAGAATTTTGGAGGGAGGGCGTTCACATGGGCCCTTGAAAAGGCCTATCTATGTTTGGGGAAAGTAAGGAGAAACAGATAATCTGCTGGGCGAGTTCTTATCCAACCACTGAGCCGGAGGAATGATCTAGATGTCCTCGACAGGTCTTTCTGAAACTTAATATCCCAAATCCTTCGTTTAATAAGTTCTTTGGCCCTTTCCAAACCCACAGAGAGGACTGCCTCAGGTGAAAGACCAAAGGTACGAAGTTTCCTGACACAGTTTTCCCACCAGCTTGAGCAGTGCCTATCTAATAGTAACAAAGGAAGGAGACCAGAGGGGAATATGTTGATTCTTGCCCAGTTTATTAGTATTAAATACCAGACTCTGGCTTCTATCAAGATAATGCCTGATTCCAATCTCAAAGTTGCATTAGAAATGCATTTGGGAGTCAGATATAATGTTCTTAAGAATCTGGCTTGGAACCGCTCCAGGAAGGAATAGTTAGCATAGGGTCCCAGCTGTGCCCCACATAACATTTGAGCCATTGACTTTGCCTTGAATAAGTTGATGGCAGCCAGAATGAACATCCCTCCTTGTCGCCTGTGGAAGCTGAGAATCACTGACATGCTTATCTGTGCCTGAGCAACAGCATAACTGATTGGGGCAGTCTTCTTCCCAGATTCCTGAAATAGGACCCCCAAATACTTAAAACATTTAACCTGCTCTATGTCATGATTGTCAATCCTCCATTTATATTTTTTCCTCCTGTTGGAGAAGGCCAACATTTTGGTTTTCTGATCACTGATAATTCAGTTGCTCTTCCTTACAATAGAGGTCTAAAGCCTTAAGAGCTCTTCTCATCCCCACTTGTGACTAGGACAAAAAGACCATGTCATCTGCATATAAAAGTACAGGATGCTGTCTATCTGCCAACTTCGGGCCTGTATATCTAAGCCCTGCAGGCACTTGATTAAAGAGTTTACATAGATATTGAACAGTGAAGGGGCCCAAATGCACCCCTGCTAGACACACACACACACACACACCCCATGTCATAATAGGCCTAGATAACTGGCCTTGCCGGTTGCATCTCACTCTGAGGCTTGTATTGTCATACAATTTGATCAGCAGCAGTAAGAGCCTCTTATCAATCAAGCCTCTTATCAATCAATCAATCAATCATGGAGAAGAGGTCTATCAATGGCTACTAGTCGGAGGGCTGTGGGCCACCTCCAGCATCAAGGGCAGGGTGCCTCTGAGTACCAGTTGCAGGGGAGTAATGGCAGGAGAGAGGGCACGCCCTCAACTCCTGTCTGTGGCTTCCAGCAGCATCTGGTGGGCCACTGTGCGAAACAGGATGTTGGACTAGATGGGCCTTGGGCCTGATCCAGCAGGGCTGTTCTTATATTCTAAGGTGTTACGGAGCCTGGACCATAGGCGTACTGTAGAAATTGGATCAAACGCTGCCTTAAAGTCTACAAATGCTGCAAATAAGGTAGATTTGGGGAATCTTGTATATTTCTAAACTAGATGTTGTACAGCCAGACAGTGGTCAATTGTAGAACACCGTGGTCTAAAACCTGCCTGCTCATCTTCCAGGAATTGCTTCTTCTCCAACCATTCCATGAGTTTCTGATTTAATAGCCTAGCCATTTTGCTAATAATATTAAGCTTATGGGTCTGTAATTAGATGGAACATTTTTTTTACCCTTTTTGAAGGTAGTTCCCACAATTGCCAGACCCCAGTATTCTGGAATACGGGCAGAGTTGTTTATATGTGTAAATAAGGCTGCCAGCACTTGTGCCCACCACTCGGGATTAACCTTGATAATCTCCGCTGGGTACAAGAAGAAGTACTTTTTCACACAGCACATAATTAATCTATGGAATTATCTGCCAAGGGGTTTGGTGATGGCTGCTAGCTTGGATGGCTTTAAAAGGGCTCTAGGCACTGCAAGATATTCCCCTCAGGGGATGAAGCCGCTCTGGGAAGAGCAGAAGGTTTCAAGTTCCCTCCCTGGCTTCTCCAAGATAGGGCTGAGAGAGACTCCTGCCTGCAACCTTGGAGAAGCTGCTGCCAGTCTGTGAAGACAATACTGAGCTAGATAGACCAATGGTCTGACTCTGTATATGGCAGCTTCCTATGTTCCTATAAGCAGCTACAGAGAAGGCCCGCCTCTGAGTCGCCACCAGACATACTGGTGGTAACTGGAGACGGACCTCCTCAGATGACCTTAATGTGCAGCGGGAATCATTGAAGAAGAAGAAGGCACTCTCTAAGGTAACCTGGACCTAAGCCATTCAGAGCTTTAAAGGTAATAACCAGCCAGGGGCGTAACTACCATTAGGCAAGGGGAGACAGTCGTCTTGGGGCACATCACATGGGACATGTCACATGACTCCCCACCCACCCGTGTTGCACCCCCTATGGATTATGTTGAGTCTCTTGGAGATCGGCAATAGCAGAGAGTTAAAAAACTAGATTCAATGTGAACTAGATATTCACCATATTCATAATGGGGATGTGAGTGTGAGTGCACTATATATTGTGAAGTGTGTTTATGTATATCAGCGAGGGGCCAATTTTAAAATCTTGTCTCTGGGCCCATTCCAACCTTGCTATGCCCCTGTAACCAGCACTTTGTATTTTGCCCAGAAACATAAAAGCAAGTGCAACTGTTTCAAAACAGGTGTAATATGGTCTCTCCAGGTTGCCCCAGAGACCAATCTGGTTGCTGCATTTTGAACTAACTGAAGTTTCCAAACTACATACAAAGGCAGCCCCACATAGAGTGCATTGCAGTAGTCAAGCCTGGAGGTTACCAGCTGATGCACCACAATTTTGAAGAATGACAAAACCACTGCTTAATTCAAGCAGAGGTCTATGACACCAAGTGCCTGTCTGTGTTCTGGCTTTCATTGCTTCTGATAGAAAGCCAGAGTTTCCCAAAGTGGTGGGCAGAGGCTGTTTGGTAACAGCAGTCCTAACCAAGTTGGTAATGCAGTACTGGCAGTCTGTAATCCTATGTGGACTTACTTGGAAGTTAAGTCCCCATTGACCTCTGTGGGCTTCCTTCTAAGTTGACATATCTTGAGGGTGCTGCATGAGTGCAATCCTGTGAAGGTTTACTTGGGAGTAAGCATCCTCAAACTAAGTAGGATTGAGGGATTAGTATAATACTCCATTTTCCCAGCCAAGTTCCCAATGCATTCCTCTTTCTCCTTCAGAGGAATACCTCTTCAAAGATGGTGCTTGCCATCTACAGTTTACATAAATGCTGGTATTAAAAATAAAATTAAACAAATATGCCTGAATGATTAGGAGGCTTTTTATTTTAGCAGATCAAACTGTTTAAAATTGATTCATCTACTGCATATTATGGGCCTAACAAGTGGAAACACTGGCAGTCCACATTTGGCCTCTGAGACTATTTTAAGATTTATTTTAAGTATATATATCCTGCCTTTCTTATCAAACTCAAAGCAGCTTACAATAAAACAATCTTAAAATCACAATATAAAACACATCAAAATGCAAAAGACACATAGGTCAAGTCAGAAGCCAAAAACAGGAAGCCTGAAATAAAAGGAACACCAATTAGAGAAAAGGAAATGCCTGCCAGAACAGAAAAGTCCTAACAAGATGACGCAAAGCCAGCAAAGATGGAGCAAGCCAGAACTCTTGAGAGAGGGGATCACCACCAAGAAGGCCCTCTCTAGCTTGGCCACCAACTTAGTCTCCAAAGAAGAAGGCATACGCAAGAAGGCCTCTCTGAAAGTTCTCATGGAACAGGCAGATTTGTGTGGAAGGAAGCAGTCCTTCAGGTGCTCTGACCCTAAAATGTTTAGGGCTGGCTACTAAAAGACAGCTTTTTAAAAAATCTATTCAAAAGTAATATTTAAAATATGATGACAATGTGTGTGAAAGGCTCAAAACCAAAGGAAAGTAAGTGTTGTGGCATCATAAATACATAGATGTATTAAGCTTTTGTGGACTGGAGCCCATTGTATATAGAGAGGGAGAGAGACAGACAGAAAGAGAGACAGATGGTGACGGACAGAGAGATAGAGACAGACCAGATAGTGACAAAGGCATAGAGGAAAAGCAGCTTTAAATTTGGCATTTCTGTGCAAATAACACGTAAGATTTGCACAGTGACTGCAGTCATTGATGATAACACAATCTTCCCAGCTTTGTTATGCTAATTTAATGCCTGTAGTGGTGGAGAATCTTCATCAAGTCCTAAATGAACAGAATACAAGAATCAAACTTGCTGAAAAATTCCAGAGCGTGGAACTATACATGGATGGGGTGGGGAAACCTCTAATTTTACAAATTTTACTGTCATTATTTAATAGTATTTCATAATCTGTCTTGAACACAACCCAAATGGAAGAAGGTAATGTAGGCAATAAATAAATATTTCTTTTTTTAAACGCACAAAATGTCTAGCCCTGTTAAAGATTTTGAAAGAGTCTGACTTCATCTGAGGTTAAACTACCAGGCTAAACATTTCACAGAAGAAATACAATAAGTGTCTAACCCTATCCTGTATGGAATAGAAATCAAAGTCAATGTGACTCAATTGTGAGTTAGCCTTTGACCTATGATCAATCAGATTTTCCAAGTTGTTGCTGAAAAAACTGGATAGAAAATGTGTGTGCATGTGTACTTGTTAGTTTATGAGACTCTTATGAAGACAAATTTCACAACCATGTCATGGCCCCAAAGGCCATCTGGTGTGCTTGGATGTCAGACGAGCATCTGTTTACTGAAGAATAGTGATAGCCAAGTTTTTAGAAGTGGCTGTTTAAATAGGCACTGCCAAATATTCAACATTAAATGGGAGGCATTTCTGGAAGCCATCTCTATTCTGCAGTAATAGATGCTGGAGTCTTTATCACTTATTTTGTTCTCCCTTCTATTGCTTTGGTTCCAAGAGAGAAAGAGGGATGTTAAAAGGAGACACAGATGTTTGTATTGACTTTCTGGAGCCTTTGGGGTACAATTCAAGGCACTCCTTTTGACCTGCAGAACCCTATATGGCTGTATGTCTTAGAAACATCCTCCTTTCTCAGTCCCATCATGACCATTATTTATTTATTAAACTTACATGCTGAACATATACTGAGAGAAGCTGGATTGGAAGAAAACGAGTGTGGTTTTAAAGTTGGAGGAAGAAACATCAATAACCTGTGCTTCGCTGATGATGACACCACTCTGATAGCTGAGAATGCGGATGATCTGCAAGCTCTAGTAATGAAAGTAAAGGAGCACAGAGAAAAAATGGGACTACAACTAAATGTAAAGAAGACTAAACTAATGACAATGGGTACAGCAACCAGCCTCTGAATTGATAATGAAGACGTTTAAGTGGTGGATAGCTTCTGCCTTTTAGGATCGACCATCAACAGTAATACTCCAGCAGTCAAGAAATACGCCGCAGACTAGCACTTGGTAGGGTTGCAGTGAAGGCCTTGGAAAAGATATTTAGATGCTGTGACATGTCTATACCCACAAAGATTAGAATTGTTCAGACAGTGGTTTTCCCAACAAAGGATGTTGCTTCCTCAAGACCATGTGAAGATGAATTCACACGTGTCTGCCTTGAATCTGATGCATGTGAAAGGTAAAATCAGTGGTTGCAATTATGTTCAGTAACACTTCTGCAGATACCACTCCAGCAGAGGCATGCTTTTTGCTGGCAAATATATAGCTGTTGGAAATATCTACAACTGGCAGCACCATCTGTACAAAAACCTGGACTTATCATTGCATAAAGTGGGACTTGAAAGCAAGCAGTTCCTAAGTTCCAAATTCCATTTCTTATTCCTGACCAAATACAGTGACAGTTTCCAATGCTGGATATTGTCTATGCTCTGAAATGGAAGAGCCTGGGTGGTGGGGAATCAGTAGCTTGAATTTTTGAACATTGGAGATTCAGTTGAAGACCTCTGTTGATTACTTCTTAAAATCATAGCTCAGGGTGGCACAAAGGGTCCACCCTCCCTTTTATTATCACAGCACCCCTATGAAGTAGGTTAGTCTGAGAAATAGGGAGTGAACTAAAGTAATCACCAAGTGAGTTTTATGAATGAGCAGGGAGTTTAATCAGTTTAGCAGTTTAAGTTCAACACTCTAACCACTACACTGTGTTGTCTGTTACAGACCAACTCTCTAATTTCTAAAATGCAGGGAAGAAGTCTCAACCAGAAGTATAGCAAAGAGTACTTTATTCTTCTCCAGCTAAAAACATCAATGAGAGAGAGAGAGATTATAGACCATATGTATAAGCGATGGATGGATGGATAAAGAACTGATTGGATGGATGGATGGATAAAGAACTGGGCAGGTGAGAGAGAGAGAGAATGTGTGAGAGAGAGAGAGACAGAAATGTGTGTGGGAGAGTGTGTGTGTGTGAGAGAGAGAAGTGAGAGAGGTGCGTGTCTGTGTAAGAGAGATTTGTGTGTGAGAGTGTGTGTGAGTGAGAGAGGGTGTGTGGGTGTGGGTGTGCCAGAGAACTGTGTGTGTGAGAGAGAGAGAAGTGAGAGAGGTGCGTGTCTGTGTAAGAGAGATTTGTGTGTGAGAGTGTGTGTGAGTGAGAGAGGGTGTGTGTGTGTGGGTGTGCCAGAGAACTGTGTGTGTGAGAGAGAGGTGTGAGGGAGAGAGGTGTGTGTGAGTGTGAGAAAGAGAGAAGTGAGAGAGGGAGAGAGAGAAATGTGTGTGTGCGTGGGAGAGAGCGAGAGGGTGTGTGTGTGCTTGAGAGAGACGTGTGTCGTGTGTCTGTGTGTATGAGAGGGGGGTGTATGAGAGAGACGGTGTGTGTATGTGTGAGAGGTGTGTGTCTGTATGTGAGAGAGGGTGTGTGTGAGAGAGGGGGGGGTGAGAGAGAGAGAGAGAGACTGACTTTGTGGACAGACTGAGCCGCCCCATGGGGACAGAAGTCTGAGCTCCCTCCTCCGTTCCCACTCCCCGCGGAGCGTGCGCGCGTGCCAGGGCTAATCCCCACCGGCCGCCACCCACCACGATCCCACGACTTCGCCTCTGGCTCCAGCCCTGTCCCCTTTTCCATAATAGGGCAGCCGCCGCCGCCGCCAGCAGGAGGAGAGCATTGGGGGAGCCCAGCCCTGCCCTGCCTGGTGATTGGCGCTCCGGCGGGGCCAGTGCCCGAGGGGGGCTTGGCGACTCCAGCCAATCGGGGGACGCGAGGGGACCGGAGCGCCCCGCGAAGCCCAGCAGGCGCCGCCAAGCGCGGCAGGGTGTGAGCGGCGGAGGCGCCCGAGCTTGCGGGGCTGGCTGCGGCTTCCAGCTCCTCGACCATGCGCCCCGCGCCTCGCGCGCCTGGGCTGCTCCAGCTGTTCCTGCTGCTGCTGCTGCGCCTGGGTCTCTCGCCGGCCAGCGGCCAGACTGGTAAGTCGCGCAACCCCGGCTAGGAAGAGGTGCCTGGTGGGAGGGCGAGGAGAAGAAGTTGAGCTGAAGGGGCAGGAAAGGGGGGCTGGGGGAGACTCTGCTGCCCGTCAGTGTTGACAAGACGGAGCTAGGTGGACGGATACTCTGATTCACTGGTAAGGCAGATTTCTTTGGGGATGGGGCCATATAGCTCAGTGGCAGAGCATCCGCTTTGCAGGCAGAAGGTCCCAGGTTCAACCCCAGGCAGCATCTCCAGGTAGGGCTGGGAAAGTCTGAATCCCTGAGAGTTGCTGCCAGTCAGTGTGTAGACAATAGTGAGCTAGATGAACGATAGTCTGACTTAGGATACGACAGTTTTCTTTGAGGGTGGGGGGCTGGGGGCATCTCCTTGGAAAGCTGCTGCCAGTCAGAGTAGACAAAATACTGACTCGGTATACTGACTCGGTATAAGCACACACATAACCAGTAAGTCCTTGCATAAGGGAACCGCTATAGCTCTGAGAGTTCCAGCTAAATGGAAAGTTCACCGACTGCAACATCTGGCGGGCACAGATCCTGCTGTCTGTAACTCCATGCCAACCCAAGACAAGTAAACTGAGTGCTGTTTTGTGGGGAGCACAATTAGCAGTGCCAATATCCTAGGTACATGTCTGCAGGAACATCAAAAAGCCCTGCAAGTGAGAGCAAAATGCCCAGCTGAGTCCAGCATCCTGTTCCCCACAGTGGCTAACCATTGGCAGGAATTCAGAAGTACACAGTCTTTGAAGGTTCTAATGGAGGTTCTAATTGGAGGACATGGACATAAAACATGGAGATTCTAATTGACCCTTGTTGCTAATAGCCATTGTTAGACCTCCCCGCTTCATGAATCTGTCTAACCCTAGTGGCCATTACTATATCCTGTGGCAGTGAGTTCCATATATTATTTGTTGTGTGACAGAAACCTTCCTTTTGTCTCTCCCGATTCTCCTGCTAATCAGTTTCACTGGCTAAACCGGAATTTTGGTATTATGAGAGGGGGAGAAAAATATCCTTTTGTACACACTGCACATCATTTTATATACCTTGATCAGATCCCCCTTTATCTGTCTTGTTTCTTTAAAGCTAAAAAGTCCCAAACACATCCATTGTATGTTTATTATTTATTTAAAATATTCATATCCAAGCCCTCCACTTCAGTACTGCTTAGGGAATCTCTCAACAATGGAGCAATAAAAGGAGTACAAAATTAAAAACAAAACAGTAAAGTGGATAAAACACTAGACATTATGAAGTTTGATTGACTGTTAATTTGTATACCACCTTTCATTAAAACAATCCCAAGGCAGTTCACACAAACATTAAAAATGACTATAAAAATGACACTATTAAAATGTTAAGCTAAAATATAAAACAAATCTGACTAAAAAGATTTAAAATACAAGCATATGTATTTATGCTTATATATGTATATATAAGTTAATAAACTGATTAAAGCAGACCCAATTAAAAATTAAAAACCCATCAGACTGTACTAAAACATTTAAAAGCCTCTCGAAAGAAATGAGTTTTAAGATCTGTTTTAAAAACGCTGAAAAAGGGAGCACAGCAAAGCTCTTCTGGGAAGGCATTCCAGAGCCGAGGGGCCACAACCAGAAGGCCCTGTCTCTATTCCCTGCCAACTGAATCTCGGTCAGTGGCAGGGCCCGCCCAAGCAGGACCTGAGATGATGAACAGAGCATCCTAGCAGACTCAACAGATACCAGGCCCCAAGTCATGTAGGGCTTTAAAGGTCAAGACCAGTACTTTGAATCTACCCTGGAAGGCAAACTGGCAATCAGTGAAGCCTTTCCTGCCACTGGATGCACTAGTTTTCCATCCACCAAGTTAGTAAAGGGACCATTAAAAAAGAAACACTGATGGCCTGTTTACTAACCCGCCCTGCTTCAGAAGGCAGTTAACAACGGGCCATTTCAGAGTAAATGAACAGGGAGGGTTTCCAACTATTCAACCTTGCAGCTGCACCTTTAAGCAGGGATGTGATGTGCAGCAAAGGAGCACATGAAGAACTTTATTTCCCTGCTGTGATCAAGCTACAGTTAGAGAAAGAGCTACAAGAACGGATTAAAAAGTTGGCAACCAACTTCTGCCTGAACAGCAGGCAGAGAAGAGCTTTTAGCAGTCTGTGATGGTGAGGCTGTAGCAGGGTGGTAGAGCATTTGCTTTGCATGCAGAAGGTCCCAGGTTCACTCCCTGGCATCTCCAGGTAGGGCTGGGAGATACTCCTGCCAGAAACTTTGGAGAGCTACTGCCAGTCAGTGTGGAAAATACAGAACTAGATGGACCAGTGGCTTGACTCAGTAGAAGGCAGCTTCCTATGTTAACAGATTGTTTTAGGGCAGGCCTGCTCAACTTTGGCCCTCCGGCAGATGTTGGCCTATAACTCCCATAAACCCTGGCTATTAACCACTGTTTGGGGATTATGGGAGTTGTAGTCCAAAAACAGCTGGGGAGGTCGAAGTTGAGTATGCCTATTTTAGGTGATGGGGCTGTAGCTAAGTGGTAAAGCATCTGCTTTGCAAGCAGGAGATAATAATAATAGTCATAATTAATAATAATTAATTAATTAACTTTATTTTTTAGCTGCCCCACAACAAATTGTTCTCTGGGCAGCTCCCAGAGATCCCAGGTTCAGTCCCTGGCAGCATCTTTAGGTAGGACTGGGAAAGACTCCTGCCTGAAACCTGGGAGAGCCACTGCTAGTCAGTGTAGACAATGCAGAAAGCTAGATGGACCAATGGACCATGTGAGCCCAGAACCTTCTGCATGCAAGCAGATGCTTTACCACTGAGCTATGGCCTGATCCCCTAAAGGGAATCTCTTATAGCAGACAGTGTTTGCATGTAGTCACTCATCCAAATGCAAGCCAAGGCAGACCCTGCTTAGCAAAGGGGACAATTCATGCTCACAACCACAAAACCAGCTCTCCTCCATTCACTGGTGGAACGCCCCTTCCATTCATGGAAGAGCTGTGTCCAACTTAGCCAAAGACAATGCGTGAGAAAAGTTACTCCAAATCTAGAGTTTTTGCATTTGCTCAAGCTCTTGTGTAAAGGGTTCGACTAGATGGCCTTGAGGGACACCTATGACTCTATGATTCTGAAGACCATTGTGGCTGGGCATGATGGGAATTGTAGTCCAACAACATCTGGGAACCCATGGTTGGGAACCCCTCCACTAGGGGTTTATGTTCAGCAGCCTATATTTTCTTGATTCACTGTTTTTCATACTATAACACAATCTCCAGCACATTTGTGGCACTGGATTTTGAGAAGTCTCCCCTTCGCATTTGCACAAGAGTCCAAAGAGCAGTGGGCTTGTGACCAGAAAGACTATATCTGGAGCCTGCACAAAACCAGAATATTAACACAGTTAATATTCTCATCACTGCCTCAGTCACATATCACTGCACGCCTAGCACTGCACATTAATATCTCACAATAAGATGTGATCATCCCTGACGCTGGGGAAAGTGTAACAAGGATCTTGCAGCTTTTGCTGTGGAGCAATAAGCATAGAATCGTAATCTCCGAGATTCTGCATGGCAGCGCTAAGAGGATATATAGAGCTTAGGGTTAAAAGCTGGCCAAATTTTAGAGGTTTCCATTTGCAGTGGAAGATGCAGCTTCTTGTCTCATTCGTGTCTGCTTTGGCACATGTATTTCTATCTGCAGAACCAGACAAATAAGTTAATGATGCTGCATTTTCCCAGCTATGGGACACTTCTCATCAGTGGTAGCAGTGGTACAATGGAAGAAGGGATGGGGGGAAATGCTCCTGGGCCCCTGAGGGAGGGGACCCACTGGCAGAATGACAGGGAGGAGAGCTGGTCTTGTGGCAGCCAGCATGAATTGTCCCCTTTGCTAAGCAGGGTCCCCTTTGGTTTGCATTTGGATGGGAGACTACACGTGAGCACTGTAAGATATTCTCCTTAGAGGATGGTAGGGCCATAGCCCTCCAGTGGGAGAACATCTGCTTTGCATGCAGAAGGTCCCAGGTTCAATCCCCAGCAGCATCTCCAAGCTGGGAAAGACCCCTGCTTGCAACCTTGGAGAAGCTGCTGCCAGTCAGTGCAGACAATATTGAACTAGATGAACCAATGGTCTGACTCGGTATAGGGCACCTTCCTATGTACTATGTAGTAGCAGAAATGCCTATGTTCCTCATCTCCTTATTGAGCCAGTGCAGAGGTGATCTGTAGATCAAGCTTCAATCACTGCTGGGAACAGAAGCAAATGAATTTCATCCTAACTTATTTTTTATTTTTATTTTTATTTTATTTTTATTTTTATTTTGATATTATTTATTCTGCTTTTCAGCAACAATTTTCAAAGCAGTTTACACAGCAAGAAAGATGATAAATTTGTTTTCTGGCCCAAAAGGGCCCACAGTCTAACAGGAAATTGAAGAACAGATACCATTGGGAGGAGGGATGCTATGACGGGCCGAATACAGAGAGTTGCTCTTCCCCTACCACTGCTACTATGAATATGTATATACCACTTTTCAACAACAGTTATCAAAGCAGTTTACATAGAGAAATAATAAATAAATAAAGATAGATCCCTGTCCCCAAAGGGCTCACAATCTAAGAAGAAACATAAGATAGACACCGGCAACAGCCACGGGAGGGATGCTGTGCTGGGGCTGGATAGGGCCAGTTGCTCTCCCCCTGCTCCAAAAAGTGAATCACCACTTTCAAAGGGGCCTCTTTGCACAGTAGTAGGTATAATTTTTTTCCTGTCCCCAAAGGGCTCACAGGCTAAAAAGAAACGCAAGGGAGATACCAGCAATAGTTGCTGGGAGAGATGCTATGCTGGGGTTGAGTAGGGACAGTTGCTCTCCCCGGCTTTTAAAGGGGCCTCTTTGCCCAGTTAGTTATACTCCCACTGACAGAAGCAAAGAACATGTAGCAGTGGCCACAGAGAAACATTCCTGGCCTTTATTTTTGAGGTTTTACGTCTAAGCCAAGAGGGAGCGTTTTTCCGTAGCATCTGTTCTGTTTTGTCTTTCCCGCATCCTGTTGAAAACTATGCGGGTGAGAATCTGCTGATCAACACGGAAAGGCCTTCCTGCTGAATGAGGCCAGAAAAAATGCAATGGCTTATGTGCTGGATGATACACTCAAAGCTGAGTTGTAATTTCTCAGAGGAGATTTTGGCATTGCTACGAATTGTGTTTTAATGCTCACTTGGAAATTCCCCTGGTTCTTTCCAGCCCTCCTTAACAATCACATTTAGGGAAAGTGCGGGCAAAGTCAGACCAAGAAGCAGCCCTGGGGGTATTTTATATCTAACTCAGATTCACTGCAGGTTATCTCAGGGACAAAGGGCAGGGCAGGATGAAGCCAAAGGAGTGGAGAGGAAACAATAAAAACTTACAGAGTGTGGAGGCTCAGCCCAAACAGGGTCTGATCCTGGAGATCTGTGACCAGATCTCATGACAGCTTTCTTAAAACTTAAAAGCAGCCATGTTGAGGGGATAGTACATTCCCACCATCCCCTAAGAGGAATATCTTATAGGAGTATCTTTTGCTACCACAAGACCAGCTCTCCTCCCTGTCACCCATTTTAATCACAGCAGTGAGACTGCAGGAGAGGGGGGATTGACCCTTTCCCCCCTGCATCACTTTCCTAAACAACTTTTTCCTCCCTCTGAGCCTCCTTTGAGAGGGGGAAGACAGGCACATACCAGAACATATATTTTCCCTAGCATCATCCCTAGAGAGATGGTTTTATTCAGGAATGCCACACACAAGGGGAAAGGGTTAACATCCCTCCCTGACACTGCTGCTGCTCTAATCAAAACTGAAGCCCCTGCATGGCTGCTTTTTAAATTTTGGGCGGAGAGCTGGTCTTTGTGGTAGCAAGCATGAATTGTCCCCTTTGCTAAGCAGGGTCTGCCCTGGTTTGCATTTGGATGGGGGACTACATGTATGCACTGTCTGCTGTAAGATATTCCACCCATGGGATGAGGCTGGAGCTCAGAGCATCTGCTTTGCAGGTGCACTGTGCAGATCTGCTTTGCAGACAGTGCTGAGCTAGATGGAGCAAGTATAAGGTGGCTTGTGGAATAACACAGTATAAGGTGGCTTGTGGAATTCTCTGCCATAAGATGTGGTGACAGCCAACCACCTGGATAGCTTTAAGAGGGGTTTGGATAACTTCATGGAGGAGAGGTCTATCAATGGCTACTAGTTGGAGGGCTATAGGCCCCCTACAGCCTCAAAGGCAGGATGCCTCTGAGTACCAGTTGCAGGGGAGTAACAGCAGGAGAAAGGGCATGCCCTCAACTCCTGCCTGTGGCTTCCAGCGGCATCTGGTGGGCCACTGTGTGAAACAGGATGCTGGACTAGACGGGCCTTGGGCCTGATCCAGCAGGGCTGTTCTTATGTTCTTATGTTGTGTTCTTAAGTGTAAAAAATCTGCTAACCAAACTCCTGCATCACATCTTTTGGCCAATACGCATGTCATGATAAGCATGTAGACATCTTTTCACGTGTACTCCAAACATGGGTGGTGGTGGGGACTTCTCCTCCTGGCCACACACACCGACACGATTGCATTTGATGACCACAAGCCAATGGCTGCCCTTTTTGCACAAATGCCAAAGACCCAGGGATTGAGAGGCAGGGTCAGTGAATATATTGGGGAGAATGGCCAACAGAGCAGTCCTTGCTGGCCTGGGGTGGGGGGTGCCGGTGGGGTGTAGGGGAGCTATTGATGGCCCACCGCCACCAAGGAGCCGCACACCACAGCAGTGTGTAAGGTAACCTCCCACCCACCCTTTTTCAAACCGCCCCCCATTGTAAAGGGGAATCCTTACCGGATTTCCCTTTACAAGCATCTGAACCGGGTCAAACCAGTTCGACCAGGTTCAACTGCTCAGACTGGACAGCTGCCAGTTCGAACGAATCAGCTCACGTACCGGACAGTTCGGTTCGAGTTCAGTTCAAACTCAAACCAAAGCACCCTTAGCGGTTCCGTGCACACCCTTAACTTCTCCTCTCTCTGTGCATGCATTCCAAGGTGGTGCAGGGTCTCAGGAGGGCTCAGTTTCCCTTAAAGGAAGCCCCCCCCCCATCAGCTCTGGGCAAAGCACGGCACTGCATAGTGGGAAAGGTAGCTTCCACACGGTGCCAGAGTATTCCGCTTTGGTGGAAGTTTCACACGGGCCCAATAAACTATCAGTCAGGGGGCCTCACTTAGGACTGCGTGCCCAGACCTTACAAGGAAGAACACTGAGATAGATCTTGGGGGCTGCATCCATTCTTATCTGGTGGGTGTGGTGTTTTTGGTTCATCCAGGCCAGCTTTTGAATGGGGCTTTAGTTACTTGTATTCCAGTTCTGGAGTAGAGGCAGGGCTAACAAACAGCCAGCAGGAAGAGCACAGAAGGCAGACGGCACTTGCCTCTCTGTAAATAATATCTGTCTCATTAAACCATTAATAAGCCCTGGCACCGCGGGGAAGCAACTTGCCTAGAGAGCAGGAGGCTGTTGGTTCGAATCCCCACTGGTGTGTTTCCTAGAATATGGGGAACTCCTATATTGGGCAGCAACAATCCAGGAAGGTGCTGAAAGGCTTCACCTCATACTCTGTGGGGAAAGGCAATGGTAAGCCACTCCTATTTTCTTCCAAGAAAACTACATGACTCTGGGATTGCCAGGAGTCAGCACTGACTTGACGGCACAATCTTGCCTTTCCAAACCATGAATATTACTGATTCAACTCCACTGTCTTGTTCTTGTGGGCTACAACTCTTTCCTCTGGACTCTACAGCCAGCTTTCCCTACCGTCCGTGCTGGACACAGAGTAAAATTCTCTTACTAGATTTACCGTCTCCATTCACTTCCTTCAGATGAGAACAGAAAAGATACTCCATGCTGTGCAGATCAGAAGAGAGCAGAGAAGTCATCAAAGCCAGCAAGTTTCAGGATCACAGAAAATCTTCAGACACCCTGTTGGCCAAGTAGATTACCCTCTCCCTTCCCCAGACCCTTGATTAAACTTTACCCCTGGGACATAATCTCGTTTATCTGCATCTTCAATCAGTAGACAGTCATCATTAAAAAAAACCAAAAAAACCAAAACCAATTTCCCTAAAGAAATACCCTATTTCCCAACCAAAGAAAATTACGTTGATTCCTCCCCCACTGCCTTTTGCTAAAAATGAACTACACGGAAAGACTGGAGAGCGTAGAAGGCAGAGAACACACCTGGGGCTTCCCCACCCCCACCCCTATCAAATGTATTGTGCCTAATCCAATCTTTTGCATCCAAAAGTCATGTTAAGCATTACAGTCTTTCACTAAAATATATAGAACCTGCTAGCTGCAATATAAGGATGTGCACAAACCGAGGTTCGAGCACTGGTTTGGAGCCGTGGGGTGTGGAGCGGCCATCAGGAGGTCCTTACCTGCTCTCCGCTGCCCCATGCAACTTCCTGCTGGGACGGCACTCGTCCCAAGTACCTGCGTGCAGTGCCAGCCTGCACACGGCATTTGCTGACCATGCAAATGGAGCCTGTGCATTTGTAGATACCATGTGTGTGCCGGCGCCGTGCGTCGGTACTTGGGACAAGTGCTGTCCCAGCAGGAAGCTGCATAGGGTGGTGGGGAGCAGGGAAGGACCTCCCACTTGCCGCTCCCTTCCCCATGGCGCCGAACCAGTGCTCGGACCTCGGTTTGTGCATATCCATACTGCAAGGAGATCCATTTATACCTCAATCAATCTGTGCTCACTTCGGCAGCACATATACTAAAATTGGAACCTCAATCAATCTTTATTATGATCTTTGACCAGAATAAAGTGGATTATATTAGAACAGCATTGAGGCAGCATTAAAACAGGCTGTGCCTGTAACTGTGAAGACAGTAGAGAAGCTAAAAGCTATACACTGCTATGAAGCTACTGTTAAGCTGCGGTAAGCTATCTTAAAACTATAGCTGAAATGGGTAGGTTTAATGTAAAATGGATAAAGACTATATAAAAGCGTTAAGTGGTTAAAATCTACTCAGAGTGTGAAGGTTAGAATTGGACTCGGTCAGTAAAAACGATAAAGCTATGGAATGCGATGGAGTTAGAACGAAGACAGTAAAATATGCTAGAAAGGATAAACTGTGTGGACGTGCGCTGTGCCGAGCCTGCTTAGTTCTTGCTTATGGTCAGGACCTGATGAATTTTACACACCGCCGTGCAAAACTTGGCAATGTTCTGTGTTATAGCGGGGTTAGAACATGCGAGAGATGTAAGCTTTGCCTGAGCAACCTGGGGTCTCAATTAATGATGGAAGAATGAGGGCAATACGAATGTCTCTGTCGAATCAGTAATGGAGGAGGACGTGCTCTGTTGTTTCAACTTGCCTAAAAGCAGAGGGGCACAGGCGTACCTTCTTGTATCTACCTTCCAGCACAGCTGAAGGAGGGGCACCACCATTGGCCAGGGTGAAGACCCTTCTATGTTTTGGGGCTTCCAGCTGTGTGAGAGATATAGCGAGATATGAAATTTGAAATCATTCTTTTGCCCACGGAGACTAAGCTGTAGCCTGTACTGTTCCCACTTCTAATGTCTTATGACTTTTTGGGATGGGTTGGCTAGTGTGGTGCACAGTCCAAAAAGTGTGGGGGGGCCTCATCTGATCTTGCTACCTTCCAGGAGACGGCTGTGGTCACTCAGTTCTGACACCATACAGTGGGACATTGACCTCCAAGAACTACCCCGGCACCTATCCCAACTTCACATCCTGTGAGTGGAAGATTCACGTGGCTTCGGGGAGCTATCTCAGCCTGGCCTTTGGAGACATGGACATTGAAAGCTCAGAACTTTGCAGATCGGGCTTCGTATTGCTTTCTTCTCCGTCTGATGGTTCCAGATATGGTAAGGCTGAGCTTGATCGGTGGGAAGCAAGAGCTGGATAGGATAGATGTGGCCAACTTGCATTCTTTTGCTGGCTTATTGTATTTATTTATTATTAATTTATTTAGCGTGTTTTTGCATACCGCCCCAAACTCATGTCTCCGATCAGTTTATAATAAAACAACACAGATTCAAACAAACTTTAAAGCAATTTAAAAACAAATTCTAGACATCCAATTAAAAGCCTGAATATACAAATATATCTTAACAGCCCTTGTAAAAGCTGTCAGAGATGAGGAGGCTCTTATTTTGGCAGGGAGCCTGTTCCAAAGACTCAGGGCAGCAACGGAAAAGGCCCGTCCCTTAGTAGCACCAGACGAGCTGGTGGCACCTGCAGATGGGCCTCCCCAGATGATCTCAGTAGGCGGCAGGGCTTATAAGGGAGAGATATCATAAAGATATCCTGGGCCTAAGCCATTTAGGGCTTTATAGGTTATAACCAGCACTTTGTATTTTGCCCAGAAACATATTGGTAGCCAGTGTAGCTTGTTTAATATAAGTGTAATATCTGTTCTATTTTACCAAAGGTGGATGAAAAACTGTCCTACCCAGCTCCCGCCTCCACACAATCAATCTTTCCTCCTCCTACCTTGATCTTTGAGTTCATACAGCTGCTGCTCGCAAGTGTGCCTGGCTCTCCTACCTTGGCTGGGCACTCCTCCTACCCTGATTACGGTTATTAGAACAAGCCTATAGTTCTGTTCTAACGAACAGTGGGTGAGGGTGTAAACCTGTGCCTGGACTCATTACACGTTAAAAAATACAAGTACTAAAAAAGCTAAAAGTACTAAAATACTAAAAATGAAAATGAATAAAATAATAATAATATACTATTGCTATTATGTTTAAAGGTCATAAAATGCATAAAGGACCTTAAAAGGGGGACATAAAATAATAAGAGTTTTTAAAAAACATAATATAATAGAGCTATAAAAACCAGAATAAAAGTTATATTGAGCGTTAAAATCAATAAAAAAGAATAAAAAGGGAATTTGAGAACTTTGGCTGAAGAATGGTATATAAATATCCATAGTAGTATGGACTTGCTCTCCTCCAGTTTAAATGTGCTGTGTAAGTCCTCGTTTCTAAAGGGACGTGCCCACGATTCGGATGCCGGATTGTGTTTCGAGCACATCCCTACCATGCTCTACATTCCCACTGCCCTTCTCCTCTTTTTCAAAGTCTGAGAAGAAAAGGAGAAAGTGCAGAGGCAATTGTGGCACCACACACACACACACACACACACACACACCCGTGTGCTGCTAGGGAAGGTGATGCAAGTCTGAGAGGAAGCTGGCCAGGGTGCCTGCCACCCATCACCTCTCCTCCAGGCTGAATGTGGGCCTTTCTCGTACTCAGAGCATGTGGTTCACCACTGAGCCAAAGAGGAAGGGAGAAAGGAAGAACAGCAAGCCTTTGGAAACGTCTGCCGTGGAATCACGCAGCGGCCGCTGTCAGGAATGGCCCCTTGTAATGTGAAGTCCTAAGCCGCCACTGACTTTGCTTGTGCCTAAATCTGACTCTGTCCCAAAGAGCTCACAATCTGAAAAGAAAGGGAAGGCAGACGCCAACAACTGGCGACAGGAGGCTCCCCTAGCCATTTGGAGGCCCCGCCGGACCTTGGAGGCCACAGCCTCAAGGTTTGGGGGTGAGAGCGCCTCTGCTCACATGTAGACTCCCATTCAGATGCAACCAGGGTGGGCCCTGCTTAGCAAAGGGGACAATGCATGCTTGCTGCCACAAGACCAGCTCTCCTCCTGAGAGGCTGATGGATGACAGCCCTGCAGATGCTCTCGTGGCCACGTGACGGAGGGTATACAAAGGGGCCTTCTCTTTGCCATCCGCTGGCATTGCTGGGCCCTTGTCCCTTCAGTGGCTCCTTGTCTCGCAGTTCCCTTTCGGCCATCTCCTATATTTAGCCCAGCTTCCTCTTGGCACGCAGGCTGACCCACCCTTCTCCTCGCCCCTTGCCGCTCCGCCTCCATCACCTTCCATGCCTGGCAGAGAGGCCACATCGTGATTTCATCGGGAGAGGTTCCTGGCAGACATTTCCCCAAGTCGTTTGCTCTTCCTTCCTTCCTTCCTCTTTCGGCTCTCCCTGGACAGGCTGATGACAGGCTGCTTAAGTCTCTCCAATCTCCCTTAATACCATTAAGTCTCTCCCAGGAAATCCTGAAAACGTTTGGGCTACTGCTCTTCAGGGGGCCAACTTAATGAATTGGCAGACACATCTGCTCCTTGCGTAAGTTCCCTCTGAGCAGCCCGCTTCCCATGGAGAAATAGAAAGCAAGCTTTTCCTCCATCCTGTTTCTATCTAGAGCATTACATGGAACCCTCCACCCCACCCCAAGCTGTAGCAATACATGGGGGAGGAGATTTCGCAGTGATGACTCCTTTTAAAATAGACACGGAGCGGAACTCAAAATATCAGAATCCTTCATGGTCCTACCCAGAGGGACGTGTCTGGAATGTTGCAAGCCAGGTGCTGAAGGTTTCTGCTTCCTTTTCTGTCTTGTAAAAAAAACCCACCAATCGTAAATTCAGAAATGCCCTCCCAAAACTCACCTCTACTTCTTTTTTTAAAAGTTTTATTTGCATAATGCATTATCTGTGTTTGATTTTTAAAAACTGCTTTTTAAAACTGGAAATGGTGTGCATAGTGCACCTGCATCTCAATGGGGGTCCACAGTGCTAAGGCATCAGACAGTACACAGCATTTAGCAGGGGGAATCCGGGGGGGGGAGTGTGTTGAGGCTTGGGCAGTAATCCTTGGATTGAGGTTGGTTGTTCCAAGTGGATCTCTCTCTTCACCTGTGACATCTTGGAGAGCTTGGCTCATCTGCTTTGGGAATCTGCTGTAATATGCTCTGCACACACTTTATTACCTGCTTTCTGTTTCTGACATGCTTGTAGTTGGAAGTATACACCATACCTCCAAATTCCATGGCCAAGCCCCCTGCTCATTTTAAGCCACATTCCCCAGGAGCTTTCCCAGGCAGCAGGCCTTTCCACAGGTTTACTGAGAGGCTTTACTGCGAGTTTGAAGTTGCCCCAAAAAACCAATGCAAAAAGTGGATTATTTTTTTACCCCGGATTTAAATCGGACTACACTCTAATGCAAAGTGAAAGACCCGAATTGTGTGTGAAGTGCTCCCTGTTAGCTTGCAGGGACTTTGGGGTCAATTTGGCCGATATGTGAACACATCCCCTCCATTCTGGAGATGCGAACAAAAAGCTGGGTGTGGAAAACTTTCCGGTTGCTTGGCCACAAACCCCTTTTCATTGCAAGCCACACCTCCCAAGCGACTTGGTCATGTTCCTGCATATTGTAATCCATGCCTCTCAGGTTGCTTGGCCGCACCTCCTACACACTGTAGGCCACACCTCCCAAGTTGCATGGCCACGCCCCTACACATTCTAAGCCACACCTCCCTGTAACTCCCAAATATTTGCTTGACCAAACTCCCTACCTTTCACAGGCACATCCCTGTTTTCATCCGTAAAATGTTAAATGTCAAAACATAAATGTTATGTGCAGATGGGTTGGACTTTTTCTTTCTCCCTCAGCCAGCTTGTTCCTACTTTCAGCAGAGACACCAAGAGAAGTGTCCTCCCCCGCCCGCCCCCACTGCCACTTTCCCCCCCTTTCTGACAAATGTCAGCCTTCAGTTTTGGCTGACTGCTGGAGGTTCCCGCTAGTGGAAGTTCTGTGCAAGCATGACCTTGGAATGACCCAATGCACATACAGCGAGGAAGGGAGAGGATTTTCTGGCCATAATTCTTTATCATTGTTTTCTTCGGTT
The DNA here is from genome assembly GCF_027244095.1 of Hemicordylus capensis. Classification (NCBI taxonomy): domain Eukaryota; kingdom Metazoa; phylum Chordata; class Lepidosauria; order Squamata; family Cordylidae; genus Hemicordylus; species Hemicordylus capensis. The sequence continues at coordinate 14,141,868 of NC_069663.1, forward strand.
TGCTGTGGGAAATGATGCAGCTGGCGCTCCCCTCAGAGCGGAGGCTAGCTGGGTGGAATGAAGGATTTCACTGTACGACATTCTAGCAAAGAAGTCTATGAGGACAATGAATCTTGCCTTGGACATGTCTGCAGCCTAGGCCAGGGCCAAGCAACTTTGGCCCCCAATCTACTTTTGGACTACAACTCCCATCATCCCCAACCACAGTGGCCAATATTTGGGAGTTACAGCCCAACATCTGCAGGAAGGAAGACCAACGTTCTGCAGCCCTGACCTAGGCTTATCTTCCAAGACTGGTTTCAAACTCATCTCACCAATATTTTTCCCTGTTTTTCAAAGTGCAACTGAACTTTGCTATACATTTAACATGCCACCCAGTTGTACTTGCACAATGCCTACCATTTAGTCTGACCTTTTATAACTTGGTTGTATTAAGAGACTGTTCTGATTTCCCCATTATTTGAGGAGCATTGCACTTTATTCATTTATAACCGTAAACTGGGTGCTTTCAAGGATGCTGATGTAAGACTGCTTGCCCAACTGAGAAGTGGCTCGCTTCTTCAGCACATCATCTAAAAAAGTCCAGACTCTTCAGCACTTGCTGTTTGCAGCATGTGTTGAAGTGTACCAGCGACCACCTGAAAGTGCACCAAGATCACCAGTTTGAGAACCACTGATTTCACCTACTATTTAACAGCAGAGAGAAATAATTGAAAAGGGGAGGAAGAAATTGTTTGTTTATTTATTCATTTATCACATCTAAATACTACCCCATATAAAATCTTTGGGTGGTTTAACATTAAAACATGACTAAAATCTTAAATCATCTAAAACAAATTGAAATAACCTTCAATAAAACCCTAAAACATTATAAGTGACAATTCTGATAAAATAGGTGCATTTTCAATACTTGCTTAAAATCAGCCAGAGATGGGGAAGCTCTAATTTCATTTGGCAGTGCATTCCAGAGCCCTGGAGCCACCCCAGAGAAGGCCCGGTTTAGGGTCATCACCAAATAAGCTGGTGGTAACTGCAACTGGACCTCCTCTGGTTTAGAAAAGGAAAGCAGTGCAGGGAAGAGTTGGACTCCTTCCTCCTCCTCCTCCTCCTCCTTCGCCAGTGCTCTGAGTAAATTGGGGGGGACGGACCCATGCTTTAAATTAGAACAAAACAAAACTGGGAGATAGGATCACGGATTTCTCACATCACATATATTTTGGCCCTGAATCAGCTGTTCCCTCTCCTCACTCTTTCGCTTCCCTTCATGGCTTGAGAGTTCTGCTATTGAACTGTTAGCTGGGGTAAGACATATCTGGGGTAAGACATATCTGGAGACACCATGATTTATTTGCAGAGGGTGTGTGTGTGACTGAGGACAGGATCAGCTCCTTCTGGTGGGTGGAGGAGAGGAGATCCACCAGTACATGCTGGCTTCATTTTCTGGGGTCTGGGAGACGGGACTCTTTCCAAAGCAGTGTTTAGGTAAGAGGAGGATGTGGGAATCACTCAGCCTGACTCAGCCATAGTTTGTGACAGTGGAGAAGCTTAATCAGAGTGATAGATCTTCATCTGACTCATTCCACTGCATGAGGCTAAGTTTGCCCCTATGCCCCCAAAGCCCCCAATCCCTAGAACTGACGTGTGGATCCACAGGTGACCAGAAGATGTTCAAAGCAAGGCTCCAAGGAAACGTCATTTCGACTCAGAATGTGAGGTCTCAGAGCAAATTGCTCATTCGTTTTCTGGGGGTGGGAGTTGGCAGACCCATAGCCATGGGGGCTAGAGCAGACCCACCCACCCCGAATTCCCCACCCCCAAAAATATTTTTACAAACAAATAATTTTTAAACTGCTGTACAGGTGATCCTCGTTATTCGTGGGGGTTCCATTCCCGCCTATTTCTGCTCTTCAGTTCCCCAACAACGCCCCGCAAACTTCAAAATCCTCAGATTTTTGTTCTTTTTTGAGATTTTTGTTGTTTGTTTGCAGAAAGGAAACACAAATGGTGGTAGGAAATGACACCAGCAGTCATTTCTGGCCACTAATAACCAAGGTGAAAATAACCCCATTTTGCTCCGCGAATAAAGACACTGGATCCCTATGACCCAGCTGTGGATACGCAAAACTGCAGGTGCCAGTATCGTGGGTAATGAGGGCCATCTGTACTGTAGTTGCATGGAGAGCAACTAAGGCGGTAAACCTTGGCTCCCCTACCTTTTTTGGTGCCCCTCCCAAAACCTTTGGGCTGGCTACAAGCCCGGCTGGTATCACTGCCAAAAACTGGATGGTCAGTATGATAAAGTTGCTAGGAAGTTGCCCAAACAGGGATAGATCCAAGTCCAAATCTCAGCCACAAAGCTTACTGGCTGCCACTAAGCCAATTGCTACCGATTTGCCTAACCTACCTCACAAGAGGAGAGCTGGTCTTGTGGTAGTGAGCATGAGTTGTCCCCTTTGCTAAGCAGGGTCCAGCCTGGTTGCATTTGAATGGGAGGCTACATATATGAGCACTGGAAGATATTTCCCTTAGGGGATGGGGCCACTCTGGGAAAAGCACCTGCATGTTTGTTCCAAGTTCCCTCCCTGGCATCATCTGCAAGACAGGGCTGAGAGAGACTCCTGCCTGCAATCTTGGAGAAGCTGCTGCCAGTCTGTGTAGACAATGCTAAGCTATATGGACCAATGGTCTGACTCAGTAGAAGGCAGTTTCCTATGTTCCTATGAATGTTGTCACAATAAAAGAGGAGACTGTCCTAAACTCTTTAAGTTCTCAGCCTTGGGTCCCCAGATGTTGTTGGACTACGACTGCCCTAATCCATTGTGTCTGGGAGTGATGGGAGTCGTAGTCCAACATTATCTTTGGACCCTAGGGTGAGACTCCCTGCCTTATAGAGAGGAGAGCTGGTCTTGTGGTAGCAAGCGTGACCTGTCCCCCTAGCTAAGTAGGGTCTGCCCTGGTTGCATTTGAATGGGAGACCACATGTGAGCAATGTAAGATATTCCCTTCAGGGGATAGAGTTGCTCTGGGAAGAGCAGAAGGTTTCAAGTTCCCTCCCTGGCATCATCTCCAATGTAGAGCTAAGAGAGACTCCTGCCTGCAACCTTGGAGAAGCCACTGCCAGTCTGTGAAGACGATACTGAGCTAGATAGACCAATGGCCTGACTCAGTATACGGCAGCTTCCTATAGGAAAAGATGAAAAATGGTAGAGATAACTCCTCCTGGTCTCAGTATAGGCCAAGGTCTTCAGGGAGTCCCATCCAGCTCCAGGAACTGCTGGATCCTCACAGAATTGGCACATACACTCACCACCACGCCTAGCAGACAAAGAGTTAAACTCCCCAGCTCCAGCCTGCCAAAGAGTAATGAGGACCTTGGTCTCCGTGTGATTTGGTGCACTAGAACTGACCACAAAACTCTCATACAACAGAACAGGGCCGTGTGACTTGATTTGCAGGGGGCGTTCCGTTTTATTGGCTGCGGTTGCCGAAAGGGGTGTTTTGGCAGGGTGCACCAGGACAGCCGCTTTCCACCCAGCCTCCCACCCCTCTGGAATGGAATGGCACATGCCAGAAATGTCGGTCATGCTTGTGTAACATCTGGTGCGTGGAAGATGTGTCATATGGCACCAGTCAACCACAATGCGAAGAACAAAGAGCAGACGGGAGGGAGAATCGGTTCCAAACGCAAGGGCCGCCCCATTGCCACACTCAAGTCCTTACTGGAAGGAAGCTCATCCATGCAGACATTAATGATGCGTTGCAGATGACTCACTGCAGAATAGAGTCTACATTGATTGGCAGGGGCTCTGCGAGGGAGGAGAGCTGGCCTTGTGGGAGCAAGCATGAATGCCCCCCTTAGCTAAGCAGGGTCTGCTCTGGTTGGACTTGAATGGGAGACTACTGTAAGATATTCCCCTTAGGGGATGGGGCCGCTCTGGGACGAGCGTCTGCATGCTTGCATGTAGAAAGTTCCAAGTGCCCTCCCTGGCATTTGCAAAACTCCTGCCTGTAACCTTGGAGAAGCCGCTGCCAGTCTGTGTTGACAGTGCTGAGCTAGATGGACCAAGGGTCTGACTCGGTATAAAGCAGCTTCCTCTGTTCCTGTAAGGTTTCAGGCTGGAGTCTTTCCCAGCCCTAGCCAGAGAAGCCCAGGATTGAACCTGGGACCTTCTGCGTGCAAAGCAGATGCTCTACCACTGAGATGTGGCCCCATCCCAAGGAAAGGAAGAGTCTTACACAGAAACCTAGGAAGCTGCCCATTGTCATCCCATCTGTCCATCCAGCTCAGGATTGTATACAGTGACTGACAGCGGGTCTCCAAGGTTTCAGGCAGGAGGCTTTCCCAGCCCTACCTGCAGATGTTGAGGACAGAACTTTCTGCATGCTAAGCAGATGCTCTCCCATTGAGTTATGTAGACAAGGAACCATCTCTTTTGCAGACAGGGGTCATGCAGATAGGAAACCATCTCTTTTAATAATATTTACTTGGTTTTAAATGGTTTTAAATGGAGAGCTGGTCTTGTGGTAGCAAGCATGACTTGTCCCCTCAGCTAAGCAGGGTTCGCCCTGGTTGCATATGAATGGGAGACTTGATGCGTGAGCACTGCAAGAGATTCCCCTCAGGGGATGGATCCGCTCTGGGTTCCAAGTTCCTTCCCTGGCATCTCCAAGAAGATAGGGCTGAGAGAGACTCCTGCCTGCAACCTTGGAGAAGCCACTGCTAGTCTGTGTAGACAATACTGAGCTAGATGGACCTATGGCCTGACTCAGTATATGGCAGCTTCCTATGTTCCCTATGAGTGTTGTGTTAATATTTTAACTAGGGATGTGCCGGAACGCAATTTGGCTGTCCGAATCACGGGCACTTCCCTTTAAAATCGAGAGCTTACATAGCCCCTTTAAAGCGGAGGGGAGCAGCCCTGTACCTGCTACTCCGCTCGTTTCCATTGCTGTCATCTCTGTGGTCCCCCCAACACGCTGGCAGGGCATCTCCCATGCACTTGGCCTCTGCGCATGCATGGCATGGTCATGATTTGCATGGTCGGCATGGCTGGCACGCACATGCGCAAAGGCCATGTGCATGCAGGGGCTGCTGGGAGACACCCCGCCAGCACGCAGGAATAGCAGGCGGTGGGGAGCACGTCAGAATGGCAGCAAACGGAGGAGGAGCAGGTACGGACCTGCTCTCCTCTGATTTAAAGGGGTTGCGTAAACCTTCATTTTTAAAGGGAGGTGCCATGATTTGGACAGCCAAATTGCATTTCGGCGCATCCTTAATTTTAACTGCTTCTTTAAAATGTTTTAATGTTAAATTTTACACGGTTTGAAATTTGGATGTAAATTGCCCTTCACTGTTCTGGGATGGGTGGTATATAGTATAGTAACTTTATTTCAGTACATGACCGGAAATGAGTGCTATGTAAATTCAGTTCAATTCAATCAATCAATCAATCAATCAATCAATCAATCAATCTCCTTTGCAGACAGGGAACTATCTCCCTCCTATTCTTTTTCTATGTAAACCATTTTGAGAACTTTTCATTGAAAAGCAGTACATAAATATTGATAGTCACAATAGTAATAGGAGTGCAATGGTGAATCTATCAATCAGATATTGACCTTGATTAAAAACCTTTTCATCAGTCAAAAAGGTGCCCACAGTTAATGGGGCATCAGATTGTTAAAACATAAGAGCAGCCCTGCTGGATCAGGCCTAACTCATTTAATATTTTTAGTACAATGCTTATACTCATGGCAGATGGGAAGAGGCATTCCACCCTCCTTCACGGGACAGAACACCTTTTCTGAGATTGTGCCTGCTGTGACCCAAAGATGCATCATCTTAAAAACAAAGAATGGATGTCTTTTGCTTCAGGTGCATCGTCATCTTCAGGTGCATCATCCTTCTGCTTCAACCACATCATGTCAAAACAAAGGAAGGAGAACGCCTATGGGCTGACATGATGTACACGCCTATGGGTTGACATGATGTACAGTTCCAACATCATTGGTAGAACTTGTAGAGCTGCCCTGAATAGGCAAGAGTACTACCAACATCACCCTATTTCTTCCCATTGTTGTGAATGGGGGAACGTGTGGTGATGCTGGTGGCACTCCCGCCTATGCTCCACAGCGGGGCTGCTGCTTTCTTGTCTGCAGCAGCAACACTGCACGCCATGTCAGCTGTTGTTTCCATTCATAGACAAATGTAATGGGCAAATCCACTAAAAACTCCTGGGACTCAGGTTCCGTTCAGGTGGCACTCACTTTCAGGTGAATTTAACCAAAACAACAGATGCTGGACATGTTGTCATGATCATAATCAGGGTAGGAGGAGAGCAGTGCATGCTCCCAATCTGTTTTGTGTGTTTGCAAAGATAAAGGGAGGAGGAAGGGAGAGTGAGTGCGTGAGCCAGTTGCTGGGCATTGCGGGTGCAGCCAACTCACACTTTGTCTCCAGCATTTTACTGAGAGTGGATGAAAAGCCATCCTACCCAGCTCCGACCTTCCACAGGATCATTCTTCCCTCCTCCTGCCAGTGGTATTTTTGGTTGTTGTTGTTGTTGTTGTTATTTTATTCAATTTCTATACCGCCCTTCCAAAAATGGCTCAGGGCAGTTTACACAGACAAATAATAAATAAGTTGGATCCCTGTCCCCAAAGGGCTCACAATCTAAAAAGAAACACGACAGACACCACAACAGTCACTGGAGGTACTGTGCTGGGGGTGGAGAGGGCCAGTTACTCTCCCCCTGCTAAATAAAGAGAATCACCACGTTCAAAGGTGCCTCTTTGTCAAGTTAGCAGGGGTTAATCCAATCCTTGATCCAGGCCAGCTTTTGAATGGGGCTTTAATTACTTGTGTTCCAGTCCTGGAGGTTGGGCTAACAAATAGCCAGCAGCAAGAGCACTGAAAAGCACTCTGCACTTGCCTCTCTGTACATAATGTCTATTTCATTAAACTATTAATGTTCCCAATTCCACTCCACTGCCTTGTTCTTGTATACCACAATTCTTTCCTTTTGGATTCTACAATCACAAAATAAGAAAACAATTCCCTGTCCCACAATGGTTCACAAGCATGTGTGTGTGCACGCAACCCAAACCCCAACTTCCATTGGAGAGGCTATCCTGGGCTGAACAGGGACAGTTGCTCTCCCCCTGCTAAGCATAAGAGAGTCAGCACTTCTCAAAGTTGCCTCTTTGCCCATTTAGGAGGGATAATCCATCCCCTATCCCAAAAAAGGTCACACAATCCATAAAGAAACATGGGGAAGACACTAGTAACAGTCACTGGGAGGGATGCTGTGCTCTTCCCATGAGTGTTTTCTCTAACAGGGATCTCTAGATATTGTTGACTATAACTCCCATACTCCTCAACCAAAGGCCTTTGCAGTGAGGGATGCTGGGAGTTGTAGTGAACAACATCTGGTAATCTCTGTTAGAGGGGACATTGGTCGGCACTTGCCTCTGTACATAATATCAATTTCATTAAACTATTAATATCCCTGATTCCACATTGCCTTGTCCTTGCATACCCCAACTCTTTCCCTTGGATTCAACATTACCTGGTTCTTTAGAGGCACACGGCCACAAATCAGGGGCATGCACAGCCCTCCTACCCTGGCTGGGTGCTCCCCAGACCCTGGTTTTGATCATGAGAACAAGCCTGCTCTCCTAGCTCCTTGATTCGTGAAGGGCAAGCTATGATGGAATAGATGCACACAACACACAGCAAGCAGGCTAGCATAAGAAAAACCCTGCTGGGTGAGAGCAAAGGTTTACCTGTTCCAGTGGCCTGCATCCAACAGTGACCAATCAGACATGTCCAGAAACAATAGCCCTTTCCTGCTGTTTGTGCTCCCATCAACTGTTATTCAGAGCTACACTGCCTATGAACTTAGAGATAGCATATGGTCATCATGCCTAGTAGCCCTTGACTAGTTGATTTCTGCAATGTATAATCATGGGAGGGTCTTGAGCAGTGATCCTTGTGAAAATAGGGGCATTACACACATCTTAAGTAGCTGGGGGGTGAGGCATTAGCTCAGTGGCAGAGCATCTGCTTTGCTTGCAGAAGGCCCCAAGTTCAATCCCTGGCAGCATCTCCAGATAGGGCTGGGAGAGACTCCTGCCTGGAACCTAGGAGAAGCTGCTGCCAGTCAGTGTAGACAAACTTTAGCTAGATGGGCCAAAGATCCCAGGTTCAATCCTTAGCATCTCCAGGTAGGGCAGGGAGAGAATCCTGCCTGAGAGCCACTACCAGTCAGAGTAGACAAGACTGAGCTAGATGGACCAATAGTCTGTCTCTGTATAAGGCAGCTTCCTATCTCCGTGTTTGTGAAAATTGGAGAGTAGATTATAATCAGAAGACCTGGTCAGGGTATAAGTGTTATAGTCAACTCTGAGCAAGTATAGTCAGCCTTCTAAGGATTTGAAGCATCAGTGCATTGAGAATCTGGATTCCTTGTTAAAATGGAGTCAAAGCCATGAAAGAAGAGATTAAAACATGGGGTTATTTTGGGTTTTTTTTATTCTTGGCTTCCAAGCAGAACAACAGCTGGGAGCTGGGGGAAGGAGAGATTGTGATGTGCAAAGCCGTCCTTCATAAAACTGGACTTATTGATCAGACCCTCCCCACAAACTGCCCAGCAAATGCCGACGGGTTGTTAAGCTGTGGTCTTAACCGGGAGAGGGAGATTGCAAATTAATTTGGATTAAATGGATAGAGCAGCATGAAGGATTTATTTTCTGAGTTCTTTGGAGCAAAGAAAAAGGGAACTTGAAGACCAGTGGGCAACCTTGTCCCCTTGATCTTAGGGACAGTTGAAGGCTGGTTCACATGAGACATAACAGGCACTAGCAATTGTTTCATCTTTGAAATATTTCTTCAACACTATAGTGAGATTGATCTCAGATCCCCTATGTCACACCTGTTTTGACCTATGGTTGGAGGTGATTCTGTCATAAGAACATAAGAAGAGCCTTGTTGGATCAAGCCCAAGGTCTGTCTAGACCAGCATCCTCTTTCCACAGTGGTCCACCCAGAGGTGCACCTAGATAATTTTGTAGCCTGAACCTAAAAGCCTTTGAAGCCTCCCCACCCCCACTGCAAGTTAAGCATCTTCCCTGGGCTTCCTTCTGGCATGAAGAACAGCCCTGACTACCAATCACAGATGGAGAGAAGGAGGAGCTTCATCCCTGAACTCCATTTTCAGCCAGCGTATATAGCAGGTGGCTGGAGACCTTGGATGTGAGCAGTGAGACAGGGTTTCAAATTGGAGTTTTGCAAGGGAAACCTCAGGTCGCTTTTCAGATGGGACCAGGGTTTCATACATTCGGACGTACAAGTTTGGCAACCTCTGCTCCTTCAACTTCGGTTTCCCGTTATGTGCAAATGTGGCCATCAGGAATTATAGGTGATGAGAGCTTATGACTATAGAGTCACATATCCAACAGATTGAAGATGAATGCTTAAGGGTGGGCAGAGTGAGTAGTATGTTCCTTTGCATAACAGTCCGTTCTCTCTCTTTCTCTCTAGGCCCATACTGCAGTAACGCAAATCCGCGACACAAGGTTTTAGTGATGAACTCCAGCTCAGTAACCATCTTGTTCAACAGCACAGTGCATCGCTCAGGACGAGGTTTCCTGCTTTCTTATGCCAGGGGCAACCAGTCAGGTAAGGGACGGAGACACCCACACAGAGGAAGAACAGTTAAATCAAGAGAGTTGTGCTGCTTCAGTTTTCTGCAGCACAACCCTCCAGGCAAGAGCCTTTCCCAGCCCTACCTGGAGATGTTGTCAGGGAGTGATCCTGGGACCTGCAAAGCAGAGGCTCTTTCACTGAGTAATGGTTCTTCTCCTGCCAGGGCTGTTCTTGCAGGTGGGAGTCTTTCTCAGCCCTATCTTGTGATGAACCTGGGACCTTCTGCATGCAAAGCAGAGGCTCTCTCTCTCTGAGCTACGGCTCCATACACCAGTTGGAGCGGGGACTCCTCTAGATCAGGGATTCTCAATGTTGGGTTCTCAGATGTTATTGGACTTCACCTCCCATAATCCCCAGCCCCAGTGGCCTTTGGTTGGGGATTATGGGAGTTGAAGTCCAATAACATCTGGGGACCCAATGTTGAGAATCCCTGCTCTAGATGAAGTGGCTCACTTGAGCTGTTCAAGGTCCTGTAGTCTGCCTTGCCTTGCCTTGCCTTGCCTTGCCTTGCCTTGCCTTGCCTTGCCTTGCCTTGCCTTGCCTTGGTCCAGTGGTCCCAACCGTGTTTCTTCCAGTTGTTGCTGAACTACAACTCCCAGCATCCCTAGGCACAATAAATTGTAGCTGGGGTTACTGGGTGTTCAGCAACATCTGGAGGAACCCTGGTTGGGAACCACTACCTTAGTCTTTAAGGTTCTCCATCACTCGTTGTGGGTCCCTGTATAAGGCTGGGACAGGACAAAATGTGAAAATCTGAATTAATGATAGTTGGGATTTTTTACCAGTGCAGGATATCTGCCACAATGAAAGACAAGAAGTCATGACAGCTACACAGGCGGATATACACAAAGGCCAAAATACATGTTAAATCAAATGCATAGCTTTGGTTTTTTCCACATTAATAAATTATTTCTTGTTTACACAGTCAGACAGATGTTATTGACTGGTTTGTTTTATCCAGACATCGAGTCCTTCCCAAGGACCTGGGATGGTTGCATTTTATTATCAGTGTTGTTGCTATTGTTATAGATATCGTCACAGAATATAGGCTGCTCCCAGTATTATTATTATTATTAATAATAATAATAATAATAATATAGCGTTATTCATATGGCCACCCCATAACAAATAGTTCTTAGGGCGGCTCACAAAACAATACAACAGTAAAATAAAACATACAGCTAAAAATACATTTAAACAAACAAAAACAAAAAGTAATATCAAATGCAACTAAAAAAGACAAAAGCACTCAAAATGTTTTGAAAGCCCAGCTGAACAAAAAGGTCTTCAGCTAGCTATTCTGTAAATGGGATGCCACTGCCCCAAAAGATGGAAATGGTAGCAGCTATAACACCCAATGAGATCCAAACTGTGCCTCGCAGAGCCTTTAAGCTTTCCCCTTGCACTGTGGTCACACAGTCAGTGTTCTCAGAGGCGCTCTTACTCCGGGAATTCAAGTCTGAAGTCCAAGGCCTCCATGACCCCCTGGAGGCCCCCAAATCCCCTTTAGCCTGCCCTGGATTGCTGCACTGCCAGCCCGGGCTGCGCCGGGCGGCCAAGTGTGATTGTGACCAGCACCGAGTGCTTTAGAGACAGAGCGGGGAGTGGGGAAAGAAATATGTGAGATGGGAAGACGTTAACTTGCGTGTTGAAATGTTTCTGCTAATGCAGATTTGTATAAATATACCATGTTATATTCTTACATTCTTGGGAGTTCCTTTGCTGTTTGTGCCCTCAAAAACCCATTTGTTAAATATATTGTATGTGTCATGGGGTGTGTGTGTGTGTGTGTGTGTGTGTGTGTGTGTGTGTGTGTGTGTCTGTAGGGGGTGATGCTTAACTTACAGCTGGGGGCAGGGGGTGGGGCTCCGAAGGCCTTTAGGTCCAGGCTCCAAAATTACCTAGGTGCACTTTTGAGTGTTCCCTGTCACAGGGGATTCCCAGATATTATGGACTGCAACTCCCATCATCTCCAGCTGCAATTGCCTTTGGCAGGGGAGCATGGGAGTTGTTGTCAACAACATCTGGGAATCCCCGTTACAGGGAACATTGCCTAGTAATTAAGATTGCTGCTCTTAGACCCTGGGAAGGGCCCTGTTACAGTTATGAAGGGGAGATCCCCCCTGAGAGCAAATATCAGCTTTGTGGGCAATGTTTTCGTGACGGTGGCATGAGGGAAGAGGATTACATGCCCTCTGCCTGTGCACCCCAATCCTGATCCTGAACCCCCCACCCTGCAGCTGCTACTGAACCAAACAAGCAGGGTCAAACTGGGCATCTAAGGTAACATATAGTCATTTGGCCTGGAGCCTTTATGTAAATGAGAACCAGCCCTTGTGCTTTGATGCTGGCAGGCAACATTCCAAGGGGAACATCTGCCCCTGGCCTCTGCAGCCTGTGAAGGGTTCACACATCAGTCAGGCGGTGGGTTCAGACCACAAGCATCCATGAGTCATTTCTCCCCCCCCCCGCCTTCTTCTTCTTCTTCTCCTCAGTCCTTTGTGATTTGTGGAAGGAATCGTGAGAGGAGGTGGGTTGAGCCGAGATGACGGGAAATTTTGGACGTTGGAGCTCTTAATGTTCTTTCTCAGAAGCAAACTGGGAAAATTGCACCCACTGGGTCCATGCTGAAATGGGCTGCATGCTTAACATCTGTCTAAATGGCTGTTCAGTCATTTCAGATACTTGCCTGAGTAAATATCCCCCCCCCCCGCCCCGAGATTTATGGTTTTAAACTGAGATGCAGTGCAGGAGAGCCCTCTTTTTTGCGAGGGTTGCGTTCTCGGCTACCACTGCACATACCGAAAACCATGATAATTGAAACTGTGAGGACCTACCGAGTGCTGAGGAACCTAACCTCATCGTCCCCATAGGCGCAAGCTTTCAATTAGCAGTTTCAGCATTCACGCCCCCACGATAATGGAACCTGGGTATATATATAAGAGAGCCAGCGTGGTGTAGTGGCTAGAGTGTTGGACTAGAACTGGGGAGACCCGAGTTCAAATCCCCATTCAGCCATGAAACTCACTGGGTGACTCTGGGCTAGTCATGTATCTCTCAGCCTAACCTACCTCACAGGGTTGTTGTGAGGGTACACATAAACATGTACCTCTGGGATCCTTGGAGGAAGAGCAGGATAGAAATGTAAAATTAGGGTCCATGAAAAATGAGGATATCCTGTACTGCTGTCTTGTGCAGACTGTCACCAGGTGATAGAGCCCTGCAGCTGTTTGGGAGGGCCTGTACCACCCGTGTAATGTTGCAGAATATGTCAGCCTGCACCTTGAACAGGGGTGGCGCTAGCAGTGACCTGCTGATTGGTGGGTTCTCCTCCTTACTTTCACACCTCCAGAGACCACTACCACAGATCGTTCGCCTCATATAGCATAGGGACAGATTCTCTTTCTAGTACTTGGAATTCTATCCTCACTGAACATTTGGATGCCGATTAAGAAGTGGGGTGTTGTAGCCATTGTGACTTATGCAATCCATTTGCCATCAGTCAGGATCCAAGCTCTGAACTGCAACCTCTTATCCAGTGTGGCTGTCCCCTTCTGTCTTTTAGATTTGATTTCCTGCTTGCAGAAGGGAATCCATTACAATCAGGAACGGATCAGGTGAGTGTCTCCTGTGCGAAGTAATTATGGTTCCAACCATTAAGATCATTACAGCAGTAGTTCCCAACCAGGGTTCCTCCAGATGTTGCTAAACTACAACTCCCAGCATCCCCAGCTATAATGTATTGTGGTTGGGGATGCTGGGAATTGTAGTTCAGCAACATCTGGAGGAACCCTGGTTGGGAAACACTGTCCTAGAGACTTCGGTAGTGGGCAGTATAAAACAGTGTTAAATAAATAAGTACATAAAACCTGAAATGAAATAATGACCCTAGCCCAGCTTAGCTGCAGCTTCTACATCTAACAGAAACTCCTTCTGACCCCCCCGAACTGCATCTCTCTCTCCCTCACTCCCCCGTCCCCAGTCCTGAGCAAAGCTTGCAATCCCAACTGTGACATCAACTGTCAGGAGCCAGAAGATTTTGCTCCATAGATCTCCACATATCTTGATATGATATATGTCACATCACATCATGTCATGTCATTAAAAGACATCATGTGTCTAACTGGCTGACATCCAGACTAATGCTGCGCTAGCACAATGAACAAAGTTGCTCGCACACGAGAAGGTTGAATAGCTGTGCAACCTGATATTTGGCTGATGCCATGAAACAGACCAAAGATCTGGTCTGGAGAGAAGAGCAAGCAAGCAGAAATTGTCCCATTTGCTAAGCAGGGTTGGCCTTGGTTCACATTGGGATGGGAGGATACATGTTAACACCCTCAGATATTCCCCTTGGGGGATGGGGCCACAGCTCAGTGTGGGCATCTGGCTGGGGCAAGAGGGGACAGTTGTCCACCACCCCTCCCCCAGATTGAGCCAGTTCCCATTACATTCAATGAGACGTACTCCCATGGGGCATATTCTCAGGAAGGGTGGTATAAGATTGCTGGTTTCCCCCTGATGCCCATGTCTGCATGCTTGTATGTAGAAGGTCCCAGGTTCACTCCCTGGCATCTCCAGGTCGGGCTAGGAGAGACTTCTACTTGTAACCTTGGAGAGCCACTGCCAGTCAGTGTGGACAATACTGAGTTAGATGGACCAATAAGGCAGCTTCCGATGTCCCTAGATCCCTAAAAGTCTGGCAGCCCTCAGGGACATATTTCTGGCTGATGCAATGCACTTCTGAAGGCAGAGCAGCTCATCCAAATTTACTCTCCCCTCCCCACTTCACGCACAGGGCAGCTGTCATGGGGAAGCTCTCTGCAGCGTGAACACAGCTTCCTGGCACATCCACGCTGTCTTAGTCAGGATGTCAGCCAGAATTTCTTGAGTTACTAGTCTCTGGTGTCCCCATTATAATAGGGTCACCAACTGCGGGTACACATCACAGCACATGTCAAATGGCCTGACTGATGTGTCCGAGCAGCAGTCGTTTAGTTTTGTTTGTTTGTCTTATCACATTTCTAAACCTCCCCATATAATATCTCTGGGTGGTTTACCAATTAAAACACAACAATAAAAAACTTAAATCATATAAAACAAATTAAAATAACCATCAATAAAACTTTAAAACATTATAAACGAAAGCCTGATAAAACAGGTGCATTTTCACGTCATTTAAAAATAGCCAGAGATGAGGATGTTCTGATTTCATTTGGGAATGTGATCCAGAGAGATCCATGGAAGAGAGGAGAGCTGGTCTTGTGGTAGCAAGCATGACTTGTCCCCTTTGCTAAGCAGGGCCTGCCCCGGTTGCATTTGAATGGGAGACCAGATGAGCACTGTAAGATATTCCCCTCAGAGGATGGAGCCACTCTGGGAAGAGCAGAAGGCTTCAAATTCCCTCCCTGGCTTCTCCAAGATAGGGCTGAGAGAGATTCCTGCCTGCAGCCTTGGGAAGCTGCTGTCGGTCTGTGTAGACTATACTGATCTAGATAGACCAATGGTCTGACTCAGTATATGGCAGCTTCCTATGTTCCTGTGTTCCAGAGCCCAGGGGCAACCATAGAGAAGACCTGGGTTTGGGTTGCCACCAAACAAACCAGTGGTAACTGCAACCAGACCTTCCCTGATGATCTTCATAGACAGCAGGGTTTATGAAGAAGACATTCTCTTAACTATCCTGGGCCCAAGCTGGTCAGTCATCTTCATTTCCCTCAGTAAATATGGCTGCCTCCTGCCTTTATCTTGAGGTGTGTTGACTATCTGAGCCACCATAGCAAGAAAGAACTCTTGCACTGTGCTTTCCTTTATTCTGTTGTAGAGTTTATTGTCCTGCGGGCTGCAAAGGAGTACCAGGAGACATCTGGGGCAACACAAACCAAGGCTACCGAGATGTGAGTACCGTAGGGTCAAATGGCATCTGTCCTCTCCCTCCAAAAACCCTGCTCACTTGTATAAATAGGTTCCTGAGGGTTGCACAGCCATCAGGGACATATACAAGTGGACAAGGCTGTCCACTGCACCAAGAATCCTTCCACACAGTGTTGCTGAATGCTCCTTGAAGACCTGCAGACCTCCTTCCATTGCCAGTGAGCTGTGGCTCATGTCAGCCTTTATGTTGACCATGGGCTTTGCCCTGACGTGATAGTTTATAATTCTCCAAATCAATTAATGAATTATCAATTCATTTCTATTTATCCAGTATTTGGGTGGGGAAAACATTACATCAAATGGCTGTATATATCTCAACTCCCCTTTCTGATACTTTGTGATACTGTATATGCCCAACATTTAGTTTTCCATTCCCTCACTAATGGTGTTTCTAAAGGAAATGACCATTGCGGCCAGAATTTTATCCTGTTCAGCTTCCAGCCTCCTCCCTCGAGCATAGGAACATAGGAATATAGGAAACGGCCATCTACTGAGTCAAACCATATGTCCATCTCGCTCAGTATTGTCTACACAGACCGGCAGTGGCTCCTCCAAAGTTGCAGGCAGGAATCTCTCTCAGCCAAGGCTTGGAGATGCCAGGGAAGGAACTTGGAACCTAGATGCTCTTCCCAGAGTGGCCCCTTCCCCTAAGGGGAATAGCTTACAGTGCTCACACATGTAGTCTCCCATTCAAATGCCAACTAGGGTGGACCCTGCTTAGCAAAGGGGACAATTCATGCTTGCTACCACAAGACCAGCTCTCCTCCTCATGGTAGCAAGCATGACTTGTTCCTTTAGCTAAGCAGGGTCCACCCTATTTGGCATTTGAATGGGAGACTACATGTGTGAGTACTATAAGATATTCCCCTTAGGAAGTGGGGCCATAGCTCACTGGAAGAACATCTGTCTGCTTGCATGTAGAAGGTTCTAAGTTCCCTCCCTGGCAACATCTCCAAGATAGGGCCGAGAGAGACTCCTGCCTGCAACCTTGGAGAAGCCGCTGCCAGTCTGTGTAGACAATACTGAACTGGATGGACCAGTGGTCTGACTCAGTAGAAGACAGGTTCCTATGTTCCTATGACTTCCATGGTTGGGGAATCTGTCATAGGTTTCCCCTTTCATTCGCTGTCTCCTGCATGTTCCCTCCAGACATCAGTGCTTTGCAAAGCTGCTGTCCATGCCGGTGTAATCTTGGATGAGCAGGGTGGGGAGATCACCTTGTCACGAGAGAAGGGGATCACTCTCTACGAATCAGCCTCTGCCAATGGACTCTATTCACAAAGGTAAGCGGCCCACTGGGCTGATAAAGAATCCTCCTGCTGCTACAGCCTCTGGTCCCTTCTTTGATGGGGCTGGGCTTGGAACGAATTAGGGAAGGGTAGGGGCAGCTCCTAAATGAGATGCCGGGGAGGGGGCCCTCAGGCGGTACCTCCACAATGAGGCAGCAAGTGCAGGCATCCTGCCTCGCCCACCACCGCCTGCATGTTGCTTCACCTGCTTCCCTCTCCTGGCTGCAAGACGGCCCTTCCTCATCACCACCAGGAGGCGCTACGGACAGGGCTTCTACCCCGAATCTCCTTCGGAGGAGAGCGTGTGCGTTCACACACCAGCCAAACTTACCCCGAAGTCCCTTCGAGATCCTTGGAAGCACTTCACACACAAATTGGGCTTTGTCTTGCGAATCCTAGCTAATCTTGATGTATGTCCATGTTTTTAAAATGCTGGTTTTAAGCTACTTTTTCTGAAAACGCGGGAGCAAATAGGGAGAGGCACTGACATAGAATCATTAACATGATAAGAGGGATACTCTCTCTAGAAACTTAAAAAGCTCTCTTTCTTCCCCCCCCTCACCCCCGCCATTGGCTAGAAGGAAAACACAGAGGCATGCCATCTGAACTTGCACCCCCCAAAAACCCCAAGAGCAGAGGGGAGGGACTGCTTCCTCAGTACCGCGAGTGTAATTCGAAGTGGCTTCGCTCAACATTTACCCCGCAGCATGAAGCCATGTGCAAATAACTCCCAGCACAGGTTTCAGATTTCAGGTTGGGCAGTGAGCAAGGAGCTGGTCTTGTGGTAGCAAGCATGAATGGTCCCCTTTGCTAAGCAGGCTCTGACCTGGTTTGCATTCGAATGGGAGACTTCATGTGTGAGCACTGTAAGATCTTCCCCTTAGGGGAAGGGGCCACTCTTGGAAGAGCATCTGAGGTTCCAAGTTCCCTCCCTGGCATCTCCAAATAGGGCTGAGAGAGACTCCTGCCCTCAACCTTGGAGAAGCCGCTGCCAGTCTGTGTAGACATTACTAAACTAGGTGGACCAAAGGGCTGACTCGGTATAAAGCAGCTTCCTATGTTCCAATGTTCTTCCTCTTTGCTGTTCAACCTGAAGTTTAACAGCACCCTCTTTATGTATCTGACAGCAGCAGCAAGATTGACATTTGCATACAAATGGAAGGACATCCATTGCCCGAGTAAAGAGAATTGGATACTTAAAGTGTTAGAGTTGGCAGAAATGGCAACGCTAACAGCATTATTCAGAAATAAATTTGAAGTATTTAAAAGGGAGTGGGACCCTCTTCTTATTTACCTAAAAACATATTATAAAATGGATTTCTATCAGGCTTTTGAGTGGTAACAAAAATGTTTTTAAAATGCCCTAGAGCTGACTTTCGTGTGATTTTTTGGGGGGGTGGGGGATGACGATTAAATTACAGGCAAAACTTGGGTATCGTAACTGATACTTGTTCTAATGATGAGATGGAAGTCCTCTTTGGGGTTTTGGGGGGGTTTTTTGTTTGTGTTTTTCTTTCTTTCTTTCTTTCTTTCTTTCTTTCTTTCTTTCTTTCTCTTTTTTTCCTTTTTGTGTGTGCGTGTGTGTATCTTATGGTGTGAAAAGTTGAATAAAAAGTTTTGGGTTTTTTTGGTTTTTTAAACGTGGCTTTTCACCCAGGCTTTTATATGAGAGTGCACTTTTTACCACTGCTGCTGCTTTGTGTTTTGTGTGTGTGACTGTTATATATATGTTTTTAAACTTTAAAACTTTAAAATAGAGATATACTATTTTTGTATTTATATTTAATGTCTGTGTTTTTTGTATTTTAATTGTATATTGATTTAATTATATTGTAAACTGCTTTGGAAGCACCTTAAGTGGCGCAGCGGGAAAATGCTTGACTAACAAGCAGAAGGTTGCCAGTTCGAATCCTCGCTGTTATATTTCCCAGACTATGGGAAACAACTATACCAAGCAGCAACGACATAGGAAGATGCTGAAAGGCATCATCTCATACTGTGTGGGAGGAGGCAATGGTAAACCCCTCCTGTATTCTACCAAAAAAACCCACCTGGCTCTATGGGCGCCAGGAGTCGTCACTGACTTGACGGCACACTTTACCTTTAAACCGCTTTGGGGTTATTTTAATGAAAAGCGATATAGAAACCGAACAATGAATGAATGAATGAACGATCGTTCCTCAACAGGGCTAATAGCAGCTTTGGGATTTGTTGTGGTCTAGATCAGGAGAATGGCATGGGAGTTGAACACAGCTCTGCCAATGTCACTGCTGCAATCAAAACTGGAGCCCATGTGGCTGTATTACAGTACGAAGGGTGGGGGAAATCAGGAGATAGGATGCAGTACGTTATTGTTTTCAGACTAAGGAGAAATGCTGCATCCACATCCATATCCTTTCTGTCTTTTGTTTTTCATTTTGAATAGGGGATCCTTATCTGAAAAGCGCCTCATCTTCCATAAAGGTATGCTCTCCGTTACACTCTTCAGGCAGGACGTAGCAGCCCTTTTGACATATCACAGGACACTTATTTTATTTATTTATTTTTATTTATTTATTTGATTTGTATACCGCCCTTCCAAAATATCTCAGGGCGGTTATGCATTTATATACTTCTCTTGAGGGCGCCAAGTGCTTCACATATATTAAATTATTGTAACCCTTACGACAGCCCCCAGGCCCATAGCCAGCTGGTGGCATGGAGTGTACCTGCCACACCAAAAAACTCTCTTTCCTCCCCAGCCTCACGGACTGTTTTCATTGAACATTTTATAATTTGCCTCCCCAACTTCTGCAATCCCCCCAAAAAGGTTTTTGAGGCTGGTTACAGGTCTGGACAGCCCTGTAAAGTATGGGCGTATTATTATCCCCATGCTGCAGATGGAACGACTGAGGACTCTTAGTCAGGTCATGGGAGAGACAAGGTTCAAACGGGCGGTGGGGGGGGGGACTCCTCTGTGCTTTGGAACATAGAGCTCATTCTCATGATCAAAGCAAGGTTTGCTTATTGGCAAATCCCAGATTGCCAAGCCACATGCACCCAGAGGAACATAAGAAGCTCTGCTGCTGCCTACCAAGTCAGACCATTGATCCATCCAGCTCAGTATTGGCACTAGCTTTCTAAGGTTTCCGGCAGGAGTCTCTCCCAGCCCTTCTGGAGATTCCAGAGAGGGAACTGGGGACCTTCTGCATGCAAGCAGATGCTCTTCCACTGAACTATGGGCTCATCTCCCAAGGGGAATACTGTACAATGTTCACATGTCATCACCAACTCAAATGTATACCAAGGCAAATCCTGCTTAGCAAAGGGAACAGTTCATGCTCACTACTGCAAGTCTGGCTCTCTACCCCAAAAGGTTTCAGGCAGGAGTCTTTCCCAGCCCTACCTGGAGATGCTACACTGAGCAATGGCCCCATCCTCTAAGGGAATATCTTGGAGCACAGAGCATGTTGTGGGGGCTGCAAATAACCCCCTGATCCCAGATTTGTGCTGCAGCCAACCCACATTTAACTGGGATCGATCACGAGAGTCCCAATCTCAGTTAAATGTTGATCAGTTGCAGTGTGGATCTGGGATCAGGAGGTTTTTTTACAGTCCACATTCCACAAAAGTGAGCATAACTCAGCGATCCAATCTGGGATTTGCCAGTAAAAAGCCAGACATTGCTTTAGTTGTGAGAACCAATTGAATGGAGAACCAGCATGGTGTAGAGGTTAGGGCGTTGAACTAGGACCAGAGAAACCCAGGTTCAATTCCCCGTCAGCCATGAAACTCACTGGGTGTCTCTGGACCATTTGCTTCTCTCTCAGCCTAACCTACTCTCAGGGTTGTTGTGAGGATAAATATAATCATGCATTGTACACCGCTCTGGGCTCCTTGGAGGAAGAGCAGGGTAGAAATGTAAAAAATAAATAAATGGATACACCAGCCCATCATCTCTTAGCCACTATGCTGTACCAGCTCCCATCAGCTTCTACGCAGCTGTCATTTGCAAATTTGGCTGCTTTCAAGAGTTGGCTCTTTTCTGCCTTTTACTCATCAACACCTGCTCAGGCTGCTGTGATAGTAGCAGGAAACATGGAGGGGGGACACAAGCTTAAAAACATCACTGCTCTTTATTGTTAGGCTCAGGATCTGCAGAAGCTCCACCCGACAGCTTCAGCTCCCCAAAACGACCTGAGCTGCAGAGGTCCAAAAAGCACTACTCAACAATGCAGCATCTCCTGGCATACATAATACAGGCCTCAGTGCTTTTCACAACATTAAATTCTGCAACAGTGGCATGGCAAAGGGAGCAGAGGTCTGTGTTCGCCCCCATCCCTGGCTGCCCTGCTGGGGTTTTTTGGGCACCCTGTTAGGGCTTGGGGTTGTTTTGGGGGGGGGGGCTGTGTGCATGATTTCACATGCAAGGGGGCATGGCCAGAGCCCTGGAGCTCATTCCCAACTGGCGTCTGCTTGCTGGGCATGTTTATTTTATTTTCTCTCCCTCATATTTTGTTCATGCACCCAGCAACCAACACAGGATGGGGGGAATCTGGCGGCCCCCAGGAGCTGGGTGGCTCGAGTTCTTCGAACCCATCCACCCTATTGTAGTTCTGTTCCTGTTCTGCAGCAAAACTGGAAATTGTAATTACTCCCTCCCAAGATTGATGTGAGGACCAACAAAGAAGCAAGCATGAATTGTCCCCCTTTGCTAAGCAGGGTCTGCCCTGGTTGCATTTGAATGGAAGACTACATGTGAGCACTGTGAGATATTCCCCTTAGGGGAGGGGGCCACTCTGGAAAGAGCACCTGCATGCTTGTATTGCAGAAAATTCCAAGTTCCCTCCCTGGAAGCATCTCCAAGATAGGGCTGGGGGAGACTCCTGCCTGCAACCTTGAAGAAGCTGCTGCCAGTCTGGGTAGACAATGCTGAGCTAGATGGATCAAGGGTCTCACTCGGTAGAAGGCAGCTTCCTATGTTCTATGTTCCTAAGAGCATGTCCCTGTGCTTCATTTTGCAGACTGCAACAGTGCCCTGCAGGTTGCCAGCTTCAACGCTTCATCCTACTGGCATGAACAGAACGTCCTGGGGGAGAGTCAGGCCTGGGGAGCTGAGCAAGCCGCTTTTGGGGCCAATGGGGGCTCCTGGGCAGCGGATCAGAGTTCTGTCAGTGAATGGCTGGAGATAGACTTGGGCGGAAAGAGGAACATCACAGGTCAGTAAGTATCAGCAGCTTTTGTGTGGGTGTGCACCTAAAGTGAGGGACATGGCAGAGGCTTACCAGATCATGCCTGGTGTGGGGAATCTTAATGAGGAGAGGTTTTGCTCCCTCTCTCATAAGAACAACCCTGCTGGATCAGGCCCAAGGCCTATCTAGTCCAGCATCCTCTTTCACACAGTGGATCACCAGATGCCTCTGGGAAGCCCACAGGCAAGAGGTGAGGGCATGCCTTCTCTCCTGCTGTTGCTCCTCTGCAGCTCATCCTAATGCTAGAACTCAGGAGTCACCCAATGAACTTAGGGAGCTTTCCATCTGAACAAGGGTATACATCTGTACATCATCATTCACACATTCTGTGGCACACAGATACAGCAGTACACTTCCTCTCTGCACCATGCATTTGAGGGGCCTGTACACAGGTTCACCTTTAAAATGAACCCAGGTACAATCATTCAGACATACACATGTATGAGTGTATATACATCTGTACACTCATACAATATAATGTCTGAATAGGACTATAGTCAGTAATTTCTCTCTTTTGCTCCCTGGCATGTCTAAAATAATTGTGTAGCGATACTCACTTGATGTAAGTATCCCCTTTTTTCAGCTGACATGGATGGAGATCATAGCATGGTGTTTATTCAGCTGGTCAATGACCGTAATAAAGGAATCTATCTAAAATCATTGACAGGTTATCAAGGTATCTTTAAATGTATATGGAGTTTTTGTCAGAGGAACACAGGAAGCTGCCTTATACTGTGTCAGACCATTGATCCATCTAGCTCAGTACACTGACTGGTAGTGGCACTCAGAGGTTTCAAACAAGAGACTTTCCTGGCCCTACATGGGGATGTTGCCAAGGTGTGAACCTGTGACCTTCTGCATGCAAAGCAGATGCTCTACCACTAAGCTATGGCCCCCACTACCTGCCTGTAACCACCTAATGGCACAGCGGAGAAATGACTTGACTAGCAAGCCAGAGGTTGCCGGTTCGAATCCCCACTGGTATGTATCGCAGACTATGGGAAACACCTATATTGGGCAGCAGCGATATAGGAAGATGCTGAAAGGCGTCATCTCATACTGTGCGGGAGGTGGCAACGGTAAACCCCCTCCTGTTTTCTACTGTAGACAACCACAGGGCTCTGTGGTCGCCAGGAGTCAACACTGATTCGAGGGCACACTTTACCTTTACCTTACCTGCCTGTAACTGACCGTTCTTGCTTTCACCCTGCATCTGAGGAAGTGGGTTATAACCCACCAAAGCCCGTGCATTAAAATATTAGTCTAAAAGCTGCTGTATTATTCTTTTTTAAATTTTCAAGACATATGCCAGCCCTTTTTCATAGCACACCAAACATGGCCTATTTGGCTCTTTGGAAACAAAAAGTCTGTATGGAGCCTGGAAGCTGAACAGGGTTCCTTTTATATCCTTCTCTTCCCCTCCTTCCTTCCTTCCTGCCTCCCTTTCATTCTTTGCATCCCTCCAGCCTCTCCTTCCTTTCCCTTTCCCTCATTCCTTCCTCCCTGTCCCCGTTACCTCAGGGATATGACTGTGCCAGGCCTCCGAACAAGTTTCATATTGTATCCTGGCAAATTCACTTTTGTTTCAGGAGGCCTCCAGAGAAACTGCGGCTTTTGTGTGGCGGCCCCAGAATGCCCTTGTTAATTGGCGTGAGGGAAAATAGAGGCTTTGTGAAGCGGAGTGGCTGGAGGCCGAATGGAATGCAGGAAAAGAACCGGCTTGGCAGAGGGGGGGGGGGGTGTCCACTCTGATCACCTCTCAGACTGATGCTTTTTGGAGCAAGGAAAGAGAGTGAAATATCTGGATTTATTGCCTGGAAACTTTTCAGGAGCTGCATCTCCATCATGACCCATGGGAGAGTAGGGGATTAGATAAATTCATGGATGAGAGGTCTGACAAAGACTATTACACACGGCAAGTATAGACTTGCAGGAAAATGTTGCAGTAAATCCCTGGGCTGCAAGTTTCCTGTCTGTGCCTAAAGTTTTAGGCACCTTTCCCCCTCAGAAGCAGAAGGGGTTGTGACTGTCTGGAGGGAGTATTCTTCAAGCAGAGAAATTCCACGCTCTTTTTGTTCAAGCCCTCCTTCCCCGCACTCCTTGCCGCTGAGTTAGCTCCACCCACCTGGCTGTCTGTTAACTGCCTTCTGAGTCTGTGCACATTCCGCTTCATTGACTTACATTGGGACTGGTTTTTATTGGGAGGGGGGGTGCCCCTTTGGGTTTTCTTTTTCTTAAGGTGTTTGTGAAACCAACATTGGTGCAGGTTATCCTGAGTCTGTCAGCACCTCCTTCTCACCCAAAGGTGCTCTGGTTATGCATTCATATGGATCTTCAACGGAAATAGCTCAACGGAAATAGATTTAAGGAAGTTCAATGGAACATCTATGTTCAGAAACATTGTACTTTGGAATATTAGATAGAATTGTAGGATTTTAGATTTGGAAGGGGCTCTAGTAGAGGTCTTCAAGTCCTACTCTCCTAAAAAAATCGCATTAGCTTTTTTAGCAGCTGCATCACACAGCTGGCTCATGTTCAACTTATTGTCTGATAAAACACCTAGGTCCCTTGCATGTGTATTGGTGTAAAACCAGGTCTCCACATCCTGTATTTTTAATGCATAAGCTTTTGTGGGTTATAACCCACTTCTTCAGATGCATTTGATTTTTCTCGTTCCAGTGGAGGACTTTACATTTGACTCTATTAAACTTCATCGTGTTAGTTTTGGCCCAATATCTGAGCATGTCCAGATCAAACTGAATCTTGATTCTGTCTTCTAAGGTATTAGTTATATACCTCCCCAGCTTTGTGTCTTGAGGGGGTGTGATTAAACACACTAACAATCTCTGTGGGGTACCTGAGCTGAAGGTTTGCAACAGATGGGGCACACTTGTTTAAAAAAAAGGTTGGGAACCCCTACATTATATAATGCTGACCTACATAAGGACAGCCCTGCTGGATCAGGCCCAAGGCCTATCTAGTCCAGCATCCTGTTTCACACCAGATGCCTCTGGGAAGCCCACAGGCAAGAGCTGAGGGAATGCCCTCGTTCCTACTGCTACTCTCCTGCAACTGTTATTGAGAGGCATCTTGGCTCTGAGGCTGGAGGTGGCCTATAGCCAATCCAACTAGTAGCCATTTGATAGATCTGTCCTCCATGAATTTATTGAAACACCTCTTAAAGCCATCCAGGCTGTTGGCTGTCACCACATCTTGAGGCAGAAGGTTGATTATGCATAGTGTGAAAAAGTAGTTCCTTTGGTCAGTCCTAAATTTCTTGGCCATCAGTTTCATGGGATGACCCCTGATTCTAATGTTATGAAAAAGGGAGAAAAATGTATCTCTATCAACTTTCTTCACACCATGCATGATTTCATAGATCTCTGTCATGTCTCCTCTTGGTCATCTTTTTTCTAAACTAAAAAGCCCCAGGTGTAGTCTTGCCTTGTAAGGAAGATGCAAGGAACCTTTTCAGTATAAGGCAGGTTTACCCCCACTAAGTTGGTGCCCCTGCTAACTGATCAGAGAGACATCCTTAAAGTGATGATTCTCTTAGCAGCAGGAGAGCAACTGAGCATATCCAACCCTAGCACAGAATCCCTCCAGTGGCTGCTCTTGGTTTCTACCTTATGTTTCTTTTTAGACTGCGAGCCCCATAGGGACAGGGAACCATCTTCTTCTTATTTTTCTATGTAAGCTACTTTGAGAACTTTGTACAGGCAGACCTCACTCAACGCGGATTCCTTATCTGTGGGTAATACACAGATTCACATATCACAGTCGGGTAACTGACACTCAACTTCAGCATACAGGGGGCGGGGACAGTAAAAGGGGGGTTAGTTTCATGTATCTGAGGTTTGGAAATGGCTGTAAATGACCTCGGAGGTCATTTCCGGATGCCATTTTGTAAAAGGGTACAATTTTGTGGCTCATTTAGTGTTTGTTTGTTGTTGTTTTTTAAAAATTCCATAAAATAATTGTGGGTAAATGGAAGAATTTGGACTTCTGGGAGGCATTGCTACATAGTTGGAGGCCTACAGAGCATGGTAGGGCACTTAATTTTTTATTATTATTATTTTATTTTTTTTGCCCTTTTTCACATTTCTGGGCTTTTTTTTCTTACAATTTTGACCCTCCGGGAACCTAACCCCCCAGTTCCCATAGGTATAATGACTCATTATTTGTGATTTCGTTACTCGCAGTTGTAGGCAAGGAACAGAACCTCCCATGGATAATGAGGTACACCTGCATTGAAAAAGTAAGTAGAGTGTGCCATCAAGTAGACTCCTGGTGCCCACAGATCCCCGTGGTTGTCTTTGGTAGAATACAGGAGGGGTTTCCCATTGCCATCTCCAGTATGAGATGATGCCTTTCAGCATCTTCCTATATCACTGCTGCTTGATATAGTTGTTTCCCATAGTCTGGGAAACATACCAGCGGGGATTCGAACCAGCAACCTTCTGCTTGTTAGTCAAGTATTTTCCTGCTGCACAACTAAAGGTGGTACATCTGTACTGAAAAGCAATCTATAAAAGCAAACATTATTAAATCCTTCTGCCAAATGTACGCATTCACATATTTTCAGGTATAATCTTGTCTTTTAACAGGGATTATAACCAAGGGATCTTCTCATAACTATGACTACTATGTAAAATCCTACCGAGTTCTCTTCAGCAGGGATGGCAAGAACTGGAACAGCTACAAGTCCAACAGCGGCAAGGAAGAGACGGTAAGGCAGACAAGAATTGGGGATTGCCTACAGGAACTGCCAAGTCTATTTAGTTAGTTGTGGTATTTCTATCCTACTCTTCCTCCAGGGAGCCCAGATAAACATATATAGTTACGTTTCTCCTCACAACAACCCTGGGAGGTAGATTAGGTTGAGAGAGCCATGCCTGGCCCAAGGTCACCCAGTGAGTTTCATGGCTGAGCGGGGATTTGAACTTAGGTCTCCCCAATCCTAGTCCAACTCTTTAACCACTACACCACACTGGTTCCAACTAAGATGGCCTCTCTCTCCCCCAGCTGCCACCACAAAGCTAATGGGGCATATATTGCTGTGAAGGGAGGGGAGGAGAGGGGAGGGGAGAGGGAGAGAGAGGGGGAGGAAAAGACAGAGAGAGTAAACCCTGGGAGCTGTCATCTCCCAGTTCCCCACGTTCCAATTGAGTTAATGTACAGCTTTTTACAGGCACTTATTTATTTTAATTTTAATTTTTTTTTTACATTTATATCAAACTCTTCCTGCAAGGAGCTCAGAGTACATGGTTCTGTTTATCCTCACAACAACCCTGTGAAGTAGGTTAGGCTGAGAGAGATGTGACTGGTCCAGAGTCACCCAGTGAGTTTCATGGCTGAATGGGGATTTGAACTCAGGTCTCCCTGGTCCTAGGACAACACTTTAACCACTACACCACACTGGCTCTCTTATTAAATCACTTATGGATTTTATGTAAGCTGTGTTGGGGGTTTCCTCTGAAAAGCCTCTCAGGGCTGCACAACTTTGGCCCTCCAGCTGTTTTTGGACTACAACTCCCATAAGCCCCAGTGACAGTGGCCAATAGTCAGGCATGATGGGAGTTTTAGTCCCATATCTGCAAGAAGGCTGAAGTTGTGCAGCCCTGCAAAGAAATAATAAACATGGTAAGGATTGCATCAAGACCTTCCATGAGAAGAGCACTGAACACTCGATGTGTGCTACTGGCTGACCTGATGAAGAAAATTACTCAGAGTAGCCCCACTGAAATTAAAACAAGGTAGCCAATGCCTAACTTAGGGCTGCTCAGCTTTGGACCTCCTGCAGATATTGGCCGACAACTCCCATAATCCCTGGCTATTGGCCACTGTGGCTAGGGATGATGGGAGCTGTAGTCCAAAAACAGCTGGAGGGGGGCAAAGTTGAGCAGGCCTGGCCTAACTTGTCCTTTTAATTTTAGTGGGACTTCTTTGAGCAATTTCCCTCATTGTATCAGCCAACATCAATGTTGATCAGGGCTCAGGTGGATCATGTCCCTTCTGAACAGACACCCGTGACCCATTTCCCATTTGCGTGTCCCATTTCCCTTCTTCCATCTCCGCACATTCCCAGGTCTTTGAAGGAAACAGTGACAGCCGCCAAGAAGTCTCCAATGCCTTCATCCCGCCCATCTTGGCCCGCTACCTCCGCGTCGTCCCCCTGAGCTGGAACCAGAGGGTCGCCCTGAAAGTGGCGCTGTTGGGGTGCCAAGCAGCTCGCCCGAAAGCCCCGCATCCCTATAGCAACAGTGGAAGTAAGGACTGGCCAGTTGTACCTCTGGATCAATGCTTGTCGATTTAATGCCAGGTGGATCGTTCTAGGAATAGAGTAACGTAAGAAGTTGCCTTCAACTGAGACAGACCATTGGTTCATCTTGCTCAGTCTGGTCTGCACTGACTGGCAGCCGCGGAGAGCTTGTCTTGTAGCAGCAAGGATGAATTGTCCCCTTTGCTGAGCAGGGTCTGCCCTGGTTTGCATTTGAATGGGAGACTCCATGTGAGTACTGTGAGATTTTCCCCTCAGGGGATGCAGCTGTTCTGGGAAGAGCACCTGCCTGCTTGTAGGCAGAAAATTCCAAGTTCCCTCCCTGGCAGCATCTCCAAGATAGGGCTGGGAGAGATTCCTGCCTGCAACCTTGGAGAAGCCGCTGCCAGTCTGGGTAGACAATACTGAGCTAGATGGACCTATGGTCTTACTCGGTAGAAGACAGCTTCCTATGTGCCACTCCCCATATGGACCCTGGGACCTTGCAGGTCAGCTGTGAGCCCTCAGCTAGGGCCTGACTTGGCAGACACCTGGCACTGGCCTTGCCCTTTGTGGGTAAGGAATAGGATAAGCAAGCAATGCCTGAGGTGTGGTGCATTAAAGAGTCATAAGAACAAAAGAACAAAAGAACAGCCCTGCTGGATCAGGCTGAAGGCCTATCTGACCCAGCATCCTGTTTCACACAGTGGCCCACCAGAGGCCTCTTTCTGGGAAGCCCACAGGCAAGAGGTGTGTGCATGCCCTCTCTCCTGCTGTTGCTCCCCTGCAAATGGTAACAGTAAAGTGTGCCGTCGAGTCGGTGTCAACTTCTGGCGTCCACAGAGCCCTGTGGTTGTCTTTGGTGGAATACAGGAGGAGTTTTCCATTGCCATCTCCAGTATGAGATGATGCCTTTCAGCATCTTCCTATGTCGCTGCTGCTTGATATAGTTGTTTCCCATAGTCTGGGAAACATACCAGTGGGGATTCGAACCAGCAACCTTCTGCTTGTTAGTCAAGCATTTTCCCACTTCGCCACTTAAGGTGGTACACCTGTACTGAAAAGCAGTCTATAAAAGCAAACATTATTAAATCCTTCTATCAAAATGTACGTATTCACATATTTTCAGGTATAATCTTGTCTTTTACAGGAATTATAACCAAGGGATCTTCTCATAAATATGACTACTACGTAAAATCCTTCCGAGTTCTCTTCAGCAGGGATGGCAAGAACTGGAACAGTTCCCATAGTCTGGGAAACATACCAGCAGGGATTCGAACCGGCCACCTCTGGCTTTGAGAGGCATTTTGCCTCTGAGGCTGGAGGTGGCTATAGCCACCAGACTAGATCATATAAGAGCACAAGTCTTTATGGGATTCTTCTCTTTGCAGCTCACGACAGCACCAAGGAGCAACCCATCCTAACCAACAGCCCTCCCGCTTTCACCTCAATCCCTGGGATCATTATCAATAAAGAAAAAACAGGTAAGTGCTGCTTCCCAGCGAGTGCAAGAAATAGTTTCTCCTCGAGTCAGAGCAGGGGTGGGAGGGTAGGTGGATTCTGCCTGTGCTCTGTGTGGGGGTGGGTGGGTGGGGGTGTCTGTCTGTGTGCACGCATGCACATATTTTAGGTACCAGTGGCCTCCCATGAGCGATCTCACCCCATCCCTACATGGGCATACACACACACACACACACACACACACACACACACACACACACACACACACAAAATCTCTATCTGGCTGGTTGACGCATGTAAAGAATAGCTCACCAACAGAGACATAAAGCATTAGTCATTGATTGATTGATTGATTGATTGATGCTAGAATCAATCCCTGATTCTATTGATTGATGCTAGAATTAGTCCCTGCTAACTGAGAAAAGTTTAAAAGTGGTGGTTCTCTTTATTGAGCAGGGGGAGAGCAACTGGTCCTCTCCATCCCCAGCACAGCATCCCTCCAGTGGCTGTTGCTGGTGTCTATCGTATGTTTCTTTTTTAGATTGCGTGCTCTTTGGGGGACAAGGAACCATCTTTATTTATTTTTATTTCTCTATGTAAACCGCTTTTGTTGAAAAGCAGTATATAAATATTCATAGCAGTAGCAGAATCCTGTTGTTAACTCACAGAAATTGTCTTGAGTACCATCAATGTTTGTTTGGCTATAAAGTGTTTGGAATATGATACTCCTTAGTAAAATAACATCCTATAAATACCGAGGAAAACATACAGGCTGACATCCTGACTAATTTTATCAGAGGAAGTCCTGTTGAAATTTAGTCACCCTTTAGATTACTCCATCGGTTAGTTCACACGATCTTTCATAGAGTAAGACAAGTATCCTACCCAAGGTCGGGAAGTGTGCACACTCCCATTTTGTGATCATGTGCTTTTAAAAAGCAAGGTTGGTGGATGGGAAGCAATAGTTTGTAAGGCTGCTGCTGGGTAGGAAGGTTCAGTCTCAACCAGCAGCTACACCCAGCTGTTGAGTATTTATTTGGTAGAGTATTTATTTATTTATTTATTTATTTATTTATTTAACATTTTATATCCCGCTCTTCCTCCAAGGAGCCCAGAGCGGTGTATGACATACTTAAGTTTCTCCTCACAACAACCTTGTGAAGTAGGTTAGGCTGAGAGAGAGGTGACTGGCCCAGAGTCACCCAGCTAGTCTCATGGCTGAATGGGGATTTGAACTCGGGTCTCCCCGGTCCAAGTCCAGCACTCTAACCACTACACTACGCTGGCTCAGATGGACCAGTGGTCTGTCTTGCGGCATAAGGCAGCTTCCTATGTTCCTACATCTATGAGGATGGGGCTGTATCATAGGGGAAGAGCATCTGCTTTGTGTGAAGAAAGTCCCAGGTTCAATCCCTGGCATCTTCAAATGGGGCCGGGAAATGCCCCAATAAACTTGGCAGATGATACTGAGCTAGATGGACTAATGGTCTGTCTCGGTATAAAGCAGCTTCCTTTGTAGGGACATAGGAAGCTGCCTTAATACTGAGTCAGACCATTGGTCTATCTAGCTTAGTATTGTCTACCCAGACTGGCAGCAGCATCTCCAAGGCTGCAGGCAGGAGTCTTTCTCCACCCTATCTGGAGATGCGGCCAGGGAGGGAACTTGGAACCTTCTGCAGGCAAACCAGCGGATGCTCTTCCCAGAGGGACTCCCGTCCCTTGCCTCCGCTCACTCTGTGAAGCTTGCCATCCCCAGCAAAGGCGGGTTTGGGGGGGAGAAACGCGGTGAAAACACCCTTGGCAGGCACTGCAGTGAGATGGGGGGAAGCAATGCCCCAGCGAGTGGAATGCACCACTTCAGTGAGGGGGTGGGAGGAACGCCGGGACGCAGGCTTGCACCGCCTGGAATGGCCCGCTGGTACAGAAGCAGCTGTCTGCTGGGTAGCTTCTCTGGCCTGGCCCTGCACACCAGCTGTAAGGTTTCAGCCTGGTGGATGGGGAAGCGAAAGGGGGAGCAGGAAATCTTTTGCGGGGAACCCCTGCTACCCTTTGCTAGGAGTCATCCCTAGTTTGATCACAGCAGCAGTGCTGGAGGAGGAGGCGTTTGACCCTTGCTTTCTGCACTGGTTTCCTGATATAAATCCCGCCCACCCAAAGCTGCTATGAACCCTCCAAGGGGATGTCAGCAGTGTTCCCTCTAAGAGCGGTTCCCAGATATTGCTGACTACAAACTCCCATAATCCCCAAGCAAAAGCCATTGCAGCTGGGGATTCTGGGAGTTGTAGTCAACAACATCTGGGAATTCCTGTTAGAGGGAACACTGGAGGTCAGTAAATACAAGCATGATGCTGCATTGTTGTTTTCAGCCCACATGCAAAGTGGGCTATCTTCTGGAGGGGGAGATAATCTTTGATTGACCTGACTCCCTTCTTCCCCAGGGCCTCCATTACTGGTGATGCTGTTGATTGGAGGATTTGTGCTAGTCTCTTCTGCCCTCTTGCTGCTGGTTTTCCTCTGTCGTAAGAAGAGGTGAGTCACACCTTCCCTCCTTCTCCGCCCTCAGCCCTGCAATTGGCAGAATCCTGGGCCAGCCCTAACTTATTATTGATTATTATTTATTTATTTTTACATTTTATATCCCGATCTTCCTCCAAGGAGCCCAGAGCAGTTGGGTTGGCAAACTAACTTCAACTCTTGGTTACACATCTTGGCTTAAGGCCCCAAGGCTCGCAACCAATCCAGATCCCTGCCCTGTCTTCATTTTGTCTCCATTCCTTCAGCTGTTCTCCCCTCATCCCTTCACCCAGTTTGTTCTTCCCCACATCTCTTCAGCCAGTTCATTCATTCTCCTCCCCTTCCCCCCCCCCGATCTCTTCAGCCAGTCCCCACCTCCACCATCCCCATCCCTTCAGCCAGTTCTGCCGCCGCTGCTACTTTCTCTTGGCTGGCCAGCCGCCTCTTTCCAGCATTCCTCTCCCCCTCCCCTCACTTGCAAACTCTCGCGAGAGCTGCCACACATGGGATTAGCGACAGGGATGTCTAAGAGAATTATATACAGAGATTGGACCAAATTGCTGGAAATTCCTCTTCTTTACCTTTCCATTGGGGGGCAGGGAAGAGAAACCCAGTTCAAATGCCAACAAGGAACACATATCGGTTATCCAAAGTTGCAAATCCCAGTACTGTATTATGATCCTTTTAGTGACACCCTCCACCCCCAATGCATGAGAATGGCCTGCAAAACTGCCCTGTGCTCTTGCGGCTGGGAGAGGGCTCCATGTGCAGGAACACGCTGTTGAACGTAACTGAAATTCTTCTCCCTCCCTTGGCAGAAAGACAGCAGTGGATCAGAACTGTGGCCTCATAAAAGGTAAATCACCCCAAAGTGCAAAGAACAAGCGTAGCCAAGAAGAAAGTGGATCACATTTGGGAGACAATGAGCAGATTGTCCCGTATTTCTGGCAGTGGGGTGGTGGTAGTGGAGACCCCCTTGTCTTTTTTGCCTGACAGATCTGCCAGCTTTTATGTGCTGATATACAACACAGGGTAATGTGGGTGGCTCAGCACTGCCTGCACTGCTGTGTGTGTCTAAACCACCACCTGCTGCAGAACAGGGCTCTTCCACTCCAGGCAGTGTTGCGGAATTACCGTTGTGGAATTTTAAGTCAGAGTGGAACAGCCCTGTTCTGCAACACTGCAGGTGGTGGTTTAGATGCACACAGGGACGTGAGCAGTTCTGAACCACCCCCGTTACCCTGTGCTGTATATCAGCCACCATCTACTGTCAGACAAGGTCCAGCACCGGAGATGACAAACTTCTTGGTAGTGGCAAGGAAGACCAGAAGGCAACTGGTGATGTGAGAGAGAGAGATAGATAGATAGACAGACTCAGAATGAATTTTACAGACAATATGGTGATGTGAGATTGTTAGGTCTGCTTGGGTTATGCTTGGGTTTTGTAATTAATTAATTAATTAATTGGGCATATTTGTATACTGCCCTAAACTCACATCTCTGGGCGGTTTACAGTAAAACAGATTACAAACAAAGTTAAAACAATTTTTAAAAACCCGGTGGATTCTGTAAGTTAGTTAAAAGAGGATTCTGTAAGTTAGTTCAAAGGCAAATAAATGTGTCTTAACTGCCCTTTTCAAAGCTGCCAGAGATGGAGGAGCTCTTATTTTGGCAGGGAGCACATTCCAAATATGTTGGATTATTGTAACTCAATTTGTATACTGGTGAATGGGTGGTCATCTTTTTGATGTATTTAGTATTCTGATATATTGACTGCAATAAACGGATTGTTTGATTGACAACCTTGCCTTTGGTTGACTTAACTATCTTCATTTTGGGGCCCCAGTCTGGAAGTAGCTCTCCCATTCATGTTTAGGGGTGGCTCTATTCTGGGAACTAGTGAATGGAAGCTAGCATAATATAATCTATGTGTCAAATTGTTGCTAAATTCCTTTAATTTTCCATGCAGTAACTACACTTCGGAAGCACAGAGTGGGGAGAGTGCTGTATGCATGCTACTGTTAGCAGCACTTGCACATATTGGAATTAGGAGGCTGCCTTCTACTGAGTCAGACCATTGGTCCACGTAGCTCAGTAGTGTCTACACTGGCTGGCAGCAGCTCTCCAAGGTTTCAGGCAGGAGTCTCCAAGCCCTACTTGGAGAGTCTCCAAGCCCTACTTGGAGATGCCGGGGATTGAACCTGGGACCTTCTGCATGCAAAGCAGATGCTCTACTGCTGAGCAAGATGCCAGCCAGTGTCAATCAAACCATCTGTCCTTTTATCTACTGTGTGGTGCTGGTTGCTATGAATGCATTAAGTGGCTTGGAATTGTCAGAAAGTTCTGCCAAAGATTTTGCTGCCAAATCATGCGGTTCTTTCTCTGAATGGAAATATTTTTTCCAACACCAGTAGCGCAGTTGCTTCCAGCTTTTTTGTTGTTGTTGCTCCCAGTGACCAGTTTTTCATTTCAGGTTACCCAACCTCAGAGGCTAGCCAGGTATGTTCAGGAGGAAGCCTCCAGCTCTCTGCCTCCGAAATTGGCTCGTTCCTTGGAGCTGAGACGCCCGTAGATTTCAGCAGAGCTCAGTCCCCAGGTGAGTTTTGCATCTGCTTCAGGAAATCTCAGGTTCAGTCCCTGACAGCATCTGCAGGCAGGGCTGGCAAAGACTCCTGCCTGAACCCTTGGGGAGCCGCTGTCAGTCAGGGTGGGCAGTACTGAGCTAGATGGACCAAGGGTCTGACTCAGTAACTGGTAACAGGACTGCAGCTCAGTGGAAGAGCATCTGCTTTGCATGCAGAAAATCCCAGGTTCAATCCCTGACAGCATCTGCAGGCAGGGCTGGGAAAGACTCCTGCCTGATCCCTTGGAGAGCTGCTGCCATTCAGTGCAGACGATGCTGAGCCAGATGGAGCAAGACAACTTTTAATAAGACAACTGGGTTGTTGTTGTTTTGACATTACTTTATCATTGCATCTTTGCCAAGTAAAAATAAGGCTTTATGATTTCTATTTCCATTGTCCCTTTGGTTTGAATAGTGTGTGTGTGTGTGTGTGTGTGTGTGTGTGTGTGTGTGTGTGTGTGTGAGAGAGAGAGAGAGATACGAAGGGGCCTTTTAAGCTTGGCATGTCTTAGGGGCTCAGCCAGTCATAATTTAATTTATTTATTTATTATTTATTTATTCGATTTCTATACCGCCCTTCCAAAAATGGCTCCGGGCGGTTTACACAGAGAAGTAACAAACAAATAAGATGGGTCCCTGTCCCCAAAGGGCTCACAGTCTAAAAAGGGCTCATTATCCAGTCCTATTGGGGGGAAAACCAGAGTCATCCATCCCAATGGGATGTATAGGGTACCCCTCTTTCAGAGGGGCGTGTCCCTCATTTCTCCGCTTCTCCTTTCTCCGGGGACAGATTATGCAGAGCCAGACGTGGTCCAGCTAAGCCCCAGCAGCCAGACTGCCCCCACCACCTTCAAGCCCGCCCTGGACGAAGGCTACACACTCCCCCTAGTGGTGAACCACTACGACGTGCCGGGCCAATACCACGAGTACGCGGAGCCCTTGCCGCCCGAGCCTGAGTACGCCACGCCCTTCACCGAGCAGCCCGCAGTGCCGGAGGGCGACGCCTGCAGGAAGAACATCTGTGTGGTCAAAGTCCTTCCATCACCCCAGAGCCAGGCCGGGTCGCTGGCATCACCGGGCTGCCCGGAGCCCCAGCTGCAATACGACTTCCCCAGTCCGCGGCCGGCGGGGAAAGCGGATAGCACAGCGGGTGACGTGGGCCTGACGGACGGCTCCGCGGAGGCTGGCGCCATCTACATGGAGCCTCAAGGCGATCGGACCCTCAGCCCAAGGGGCGAAATTCCTGCTGCCCAGGCAGCGACGTCTCCACAAGGCAGCTGCTTCCAGCTCCAGGACTCCGCCCTCACGCACATCTATCACGAGCCCCTGTGAGCCACACGGCAAGAGATCCCGTGCCAGGGACGGCCCTTTCAGGAGGCGAGGGGAGGTGGTTGCCTCGAGTGGCGGGTTATTGGGGCGCCCACAAGATGCACCGCCCCTGCCACCGCCGTTGGAGCAGCTTTTCGTGACTGGCCTGACCCTCGCAAGCTTTCCAAGCAACCCCTCCCGTCACACTCCTGGTAAAGCTTGCAAGCAGCACAAGGAGAGAAGAGGAGGCTGCTGGCAACCTTGCCTCCTCCCCGCCAGTTTTGGAAGGGGGCTGTTCCCCCAGGGTCATAGGGCAAGGCCGCCTTTGGTATTTTGTCTCGGGCACCATCATACCGTTGGCTGACCCTTCTCTGTGTCCAAGATCCTGTGCTTAGAATGAGGCCGAAGATCTCTGCACAGAGAATGGAGGGTCTTCTAGCCGAGGCATCCGCTTGGTCTCCCACCAGCAAAAGGAAACGTTTCTTAAATGACTCGTGGTCTCGATGCTCACCTTCTGGAAAGCTTTGGCCCTTTGAACTCTTGTGGGGTGTGGCTGGGATGTCCAACTTTAACAATTACCTCTGGGTCATCCTCACTGGGACTTGAAGGAACCATTATGTCTGTGTCAGGGTGTCTGTAATAATATATTATGTATATAATTTTCTCTGACGTTACCAATTTTGTTGTTGATAATGATAGACATATATAATACACTCGGAAACAGGCCTTGTTCCCCAGGAGTGACAGCCGGGAAGGAGGAGCGTCCAGACAGGCAACAAGCCCCATCATGTTCCATCATGTGGAATCATGTTCATATGCCCAACTTGTAGGTCAGAAACAGCCCTGTTTCTGCCATATGAAACATAGAAAGCTGCCATATAATGAATCAGATCATTGGTCCATGTAGCTCAGTATTGTCAACCCAGACTGGCAGCGGCTTTTCCAAGGTTGCAGGCAGGAGTCTCTCTCAGGCCTATCTTGGAGATGCTGCCAGGGAGGGAACTTGGAACCTTCTGCATGCAAGCCTGCAGGTGCTCTTCTCAGAGCGGCCCCATCCCCTAAGAGGAATATCATGCAGGACGTACTCATGTAGTCTTCCATTTGAATGCAAAACAGGGTGGACCCTGCTTAGCAAAGGGAACAACTCATGCTTGCTACCCCAAGACCAGATCTCCTCCCCTGACACTGGATCAATAGCTACACACACAGTTTTGGTCAGATAACCAACATTACTGTCTTTAACAGTGCCAGTTGCCTGTTTTGGTGAGGTCGGGCCGAAGAAAAAGAGGGTTTCAATCAGAGCTGCACAACTTCAGCCCACCAGGTGTTGGTGGACTACAACTCACATCATCCCTGACTGTTCGCCACTGTGGCTGGAGGTGATGGGAGTTGTAGTCCACCAACACCTGATGGGATGACGTTGTGCAGCCCTGATTTAGATGCTTTCGCAAATGGGCGATGTGCATTGTGGAAGATGGCAGCGCCCTCTGTTGGTCAGCTAAGTCCTAGCAGCTGTGTGTGTGCAACAGCCATGCAGATGGATCTCTGGACAGCGGCACTTTGGTTTGATGTCAAAGCACCTCTCCGCACTGGTGCCCCAATTTAATTTGTGCTGCCCATATGCAGAAAGTGGTTTCTACACACAGATTACCTCTCTGGGGAGGAGAGGTGGTGTTATGGTAGCAAGCATGAATTGTCCCCTTTGCTAAGCAGGGCCCACTCTGGTTTCCATTTGAATAGGAGACTCCTTTGAGCACCGTAAGATGTTCCCCTTGGGCGATGGGGCCACCCTGGGAAGAGCACTTGCCTGCTTGCATGCAGAAGGTTCCAAAGTTCCCTTCCTGGCAGCATCTCCAAGCGAGGTCTGAAAGAGATTCCTGCCTGCAACCTTGGAGAAGCCGCTGCCAGTCTGTGTAGACAATACTCAGCTAGATGGTCTGACTCAGTAGAAGGCACCTTCCTATGTTCCTAACCTGGAGTCTCCCATTCAAATGCAAACCAAGGTGGACCCTGCTTAGCAGAGGGGACAATTCATCTTGCTACCACAAGACCAAAGGCCACTGTGGCTGGGGATGATGGGAGTTGTAGTCCAAAACAGCTAGGGGCTCAAGGCTAGGAACCCTTGGCCCAGGGAATACTCCAGGCCACAGTTTCTCAACCACCGGTCCCTGGACCGCTGCCAGTCCCCAAAGGGTTGAGTGCTGGTCTCTGCATGCTGCCCCGCCACAAACAACTGCAATCAAGGCACTCACTTCCTCAATTTTGCACATGGCACGGAAGAGGGAGAGGAGGAGTATCAATCATGGAGGCACGGGACCCTGCTTCCACCTTGCCTCCACGTGCTGCTGAGATCTTCCTACAGCTATCTTTATCTAACTTCAAACTGTATGCAGCATGGGGGCATCGAGGAAAAGGTATGGCAGTGGGCGCCACTTGAAGGGCTGCTGGTTCCTGCATACTCATTATTTGCAGCCCAAGGTTGATTGATTGAAACCCAGCTGCCTGTTGCAGCCGAGGCGTCTTGAGAGGGAACCCTGTTTCCCTCTTGCATCGGTGGGGCGTTGTGGTCCCTTGGCCCCCTATAACACCCTGGTCTGCAGCGCAGGTGGCCGCCGGTCTGCAGCGCCTTTGTGACCTCGCCAGGGGGTGGAACCTCTGGCCGGGATCATGCCGTGGTGAGGGCTAAGCGGCGGAGGGAGGGAGGAGGGTCGCCTTGGCTCGGGCTTTGCAGAAAGGGAGTGCAGGTGGACCTTCCTCGGGGGAGGGGGAGCAAGCACACGTACCAAGGAGGGCTAAGTGGCGGAGGGAGGCGGCGTGGTACGGGGAAGAGGCAAGAGACCATTTTGTGCATTCATGCAAAAGGGTCATTGGATGAATAGCACTGGAATGAAGTTATCCTGGGAATTTGATGCCCAGCACGGTTCGTATCTCATCCCAACTGATTTGAAACCAGCTGCCTGTTGCGGCCAAGGCACCTTGAGAGGGAACGCCGTTTCCCTCTTGCATTGGTGGGGCGTTGTGGTCCCTCGGCCCCCTATAACCCCCGCTGGTGGAAGATGGCAGTCCCTTTTATGACCTCGCCGGGCGGGGGAGGGACAACCTCTGACCGGGATCATGCCGTGGTGAGCGCTAAGTGGTGGAGGGAGGAGGGCTGCCTTGGCTCACCTCGCAGCAATGCGCAGGCAGCATGTGGGACCACATGAGCTGTGTAGCCCCAAAGGCAGGCTGGTGTGATTGGCGCACGCAGGGGAGTTGGGAGGGGGGCACAGAAGTGCGTGCTGCGAGAGAGGATGGGGAACACCTGCCACACTCTGGTGTGCAAGCACAGCGGCAGCAGCTCTTGGACCCAGGCGACCTTCTGAGCGTGGTCCGGTGCACCATTGCCTCGCCCACCCTGAACAGTGCCTCGTCTCCTCAGCGAGGAAGACGAGGCATCCACCACTACAACACCCCGCGCCCCCCACCATCTCAGAATTGCCCCCTTCCCTTTAACACCAGGTCCCCACTGCTCTTCTTCACATTTTCTTTCACCATTAAAAAAAAAAAATTCTGCACCTGCCACGTAACTGTTTTTAAGGAGTTTTGGAGGAGCTGCATGGATTTCATTAGGTCCGCCTCACAAAGTGCACATCTAAGAGCAGGATCCAGATCAAGCCAGGTGATCATGACCAAGCAGCATTGACACAAATGAGAGATGACTAAATTAATTTCAGTGGGTGGTCCTGACTAATGTCGTCTGGATTCAGCCCTGTGACTACACAACTCCTGCTAAAACTCCACCTCCATCAAGAGAGGGTTAAACTGTAGACTTTGGGCTCTACTGACAACTTGCCCAGCTCTCCTCTCCTCACCTCCTTTTTGCTTTGCTTGACAGCCAGCCTGATGAAGAGTTTTGGGGAATTCAGAAGCTTGCTTGTCTGTTTTCATTGGCCCCATGTAGCTTTTGAATTTTTCTAATGGCCCAACATCCCCTCTCCATTGTGTAATCACAAGCATCCCCACCCCGCACATACTGAAGACATACTGGAGACATATTTGTTCACCCTGGCTTTTAGATTCAGGAGTTCTCAACCTTGGGTCCCCAGATGTGGGTGGACTTCAACTCCCATAATCCCCAGCCATAATAGCCAAATGCCATTGTGGTTGGGGGTTATGGGTGTTTGAGTCCATCCACATCTGGGGACTCAAGGTTGAGAACCCCTAATATTCCAGAGATGCAAGTTTTGGGCAGTATAGAATAGATAGATAGATAGATAGATAGATAGATAGATAGATAGATAAACTTAAACTTAAAACCTCTTTACTAACTGCTGGTCTGGGAAAGTGCGCATGAAGAATATAGCGGTCCTTGAAACTCTGCACGAAGAATTTAGCAGTCCTTGACTCCAAAAAGGTTGGGAAACACTAGACAATACTAAACTAGATGGACCAAGGGACTGACTCAATATAAAGCAGCTTCCTAGCTAACAGGGCAGTTATCCGTCCAAATGCAAACCAAGGCCTAATTAGCAAAAGGCATGCCAACTCTTGAGTGAATTAATTGCAAACAAGCTCTTCTGCATCTCTACGAAATACCAGCTTCTTCATAACCACAACTATTTCATAGCAACAATTACAACTTCAATAGAAACTAATTATTTTCTTATTTAAAAAATCGAAATATGGAGAAAAAACCATCTGCACCTTTTGCTCTTTTTTTTTTAACTTGTTCTTCTGGGGAGCTAGAACAAGCGATTACCAGCTACCCCGGGAGCAAAAATTATGCTTCCGAAATCTCTTGATAGCGATTCCGCACAGAAAGAGGCAAAGCCGCAGCCGCCCCTCTCCATGTGCCACTCACAGCAGAAGCCCTTTTTAAACAGCTGTTTTGCGGACGCTTTACTCACTTATGTGCAACGACTAAGCAAGTCATGGCGAGCTTTTCCAGCATGACACCGCCAAGCCTATAAAAAAATGTATACTACCCCATAATGGCCAGGCTTTGGCTTTAATTTTTCTATATCCGTAATTTGCTTAAAGAAGGAAAGCCAAGCCTATACCAGCCTAAGCCAATATGTAAATTATCGCGTGGCATTCCGGGTAAAAGCGTCGCTCTGCGTGAAAGCCTCGAAGGAGGAGCGGACTCCGGAGGAAAAAGAGGGCCCGGCAGAAATCAACAAAAGGGAAAGGATTAGGAAACGTCTGCAAAAGCAACACAGAAATTAGCTCGGGGAGGGATCTGGATCTGGTCCGCTCTCAGTGCAGAGAGGCATACAGGGCCAGGCTTTGGCTCGCCAGCTGGTACTGAACTACAACTCCCATCAACCCAGTCAAAATAAAATCGTGGCTGGAGTGATGGGAGTGGTAGTTCAGTACCAGCTGGCAAGCCAAGCTTACCAAGAGAAGAAGACGACCAGCAGTAAGGTGGATGGACCCGATGACGACAGCAATGAATGCACCACTGAGAGACCTTAAAGGCAAAGTGGAAGACAGATCATCCTGGAGAGAATCTATGTGGTCGCTAAGAGTCTACACCGGCTTGAGGGCACTTAATCAATCAATCAATCAATCAAGGGTGGGGAGGGGGAATAATTTACTTTATTACTGCTATTTCTGTTGTGCCTTTAAAAAAAACTTACAAAAAACCCTGGGGGAAGTGTAGTGTTTCCTTATTTAAAAAGAACCCTGGAGGTTACTGCTTATTAGCCCCGCGATTGATCAGTTAAGCTATAACCCCACCAAACTGAGTATTATGCAGTGCAATCCAAAAAAAGAAGAAAAAGGGCAAGGAGCAACTATCTTCCTCCAAGTACGGTTGAAATCCCGAAGCATTCTTGGCTTAGCAACCAGGTAGGTAGGTTCTACGACAACCAATGGTACTTACTTTCCGAATAAATATATGCTTATTAAGAAGAATCTGCTGTATCAAAAGAGACAATTCCTGCTAGCTGCGGAATTGCCCCTTTCCACGCCCAAACCAGCGGCGTGCAGAGCGCACCGGCACCATAGTTGCGTAAAGCCTTGAAGGGCGGGCGCTCGAAAGTTGAAACAAAAGCCTTTTTCGACCGCGCGGCGGAAGGGTCGCGTGCTGAGTAGCCAGCTTACGAAAAGCCGAGGCGCGTCCCGATTGGTTGGGCGATGGATTGGGCGGCGCGTGGGCCGGGCGGGGTTTTCTTCGGCGCCGGCGCAGTGCCTGGGGTCGTGACCCCGGAAGTGGTGTGCCGCTGAGACGACCCGGTGAGGGGCAGGGCGGCAGCGCGGGGACATGGCCAGATAGGCGGCCGGGGTGCCGGTGAGTGTGCTCGGCCGGCCGCGGGGCGGGTCGACGCGGTGGAGCAGCGCTCGTGGCGAGGGAAGAGTCCGGCTGGGAGAGTCCCTGGAGAGGCGGCGGCGGAGGAGGAGTCCGGGGTGGCCCCCTTGGCGCGGAGACTTGGCGACTGCCTCCAAGAGCTCCTTCCCGCCCGCAAGCCTCCTCCCAGCCGTCCCTCCAGCATCTCGCGGGCTGCCTGCCTGCCTGGTCTAGTGGCTCCTCTCCCGCCGTTCTGTTCTGGCCGAGGGGCCGAACGGACATCTGCTCTGGGGGGCTGCTGTGGCTTCAGTGTCTCCTTAATGGACCTTCTTTCTGTGGTTTTAATTCTCTCGCAGCGGAATCCTGTGCGTGGTCAGCGGGGAGTAAGCCCCACTGGCCAAACGGGTTTAGGATTGCAGCCGTAATGTGGTGGCGGGAAGGGGAGATCAATAAGGAATTCTTAAGTGCAAGAACCGTAGCAGCATTAGATTTATTCAGATGCCTCCCCTCACAGGCCTTCTAAAACAAGCTTCCCTGGAGGAAAGTGAAAATAGGAGCACATTTATAACCATTCTGGGCATGTTGTGGAAGGCTCTTTTCTATTTGAGTATACTCTGTAATAATAGGTTCTGCACATTTTGAAAAATCACGAAGATGTTATTTTATTATTTATATTTTTATACTGCTCTTCATCCTAAGACCGCATATATTTCCTACCAGAGGTTATCAACAGGTCGAGATGAACCTCACCAGTATGCAATATTGGTAGGCTGTATGGCCAGTGACATGTTAATATTTGTGCCTCTACATTTCAAACAACATCTGTCCACCTCCTCAGATATAATATTACTAGAGACCTTGGGGAGGGAGCTGAATAGCCTAAAGAGTGTCAATACTAGCGATTTGCACTAACAGCATTTTAACAAGGTATTCTCAAAGAGTGAAAGGACAGTGATTTATGAGAGAGAGTTGGAGTGTAAGGTGCAAAGCAACTGACAAAACACACATACAGTTGGAAAACTAGGTGCCCATGGGCACCTAGAACTAAGATAGTTCCGTTGCAGCAGCTTAGATTGGGGGGAACTACACCATCTGAGACCTTGTGTAAATGAGAAGTGGATGGATGCTACTGTGTAAGGATGCCCTTGAACAGTTTTTTGAGAGGTGGTTTTAGGGCAAGCCTGTGTCATGACATCATTTTGTAATGTCTTTGCATTTGGATCCATTTTAACCAGAAAAAAGACACTCCCATGCTGCAATAGCTTGCTGTTTATTGGAACCTCTACTCTTCTCTGTATGGAGGCAATGATACAAAATGCTTTGGGGGGATTAATAAGCATTTGCAGCGTGCAGAAAGCACAGGTCTGTAGGTTAACCCTGATTGTTTATTTTC
Organism: Hemicordylus capensis; assembly: GCF_027244095.1. Lineage (NCBI taxonomy): Eukaryota > Metazoa > Chordata > Lepidosauria > Squamata > Cordylidae > Hemicordylus > Hemicordylus capensis. Next base: position 14,185,854 of record NC_069663.1, read on the forward strand.
AGGTGCTTTTGTTTGTTTGGGGAAAATGGCCTCACCATTCACTGGTTCCACAGCAGTTTCTGATGTAATTAAAGATCTAGATACTCAGATAGCTGTAAGTTGGCTTGAACTCGCCATGACTGGCATGCTGGAGTCGCGGTGAGAAGTTGGACTGGCTTGTCTTGCTCATTTTGGTTGTGTGCCACAGTTTAAGTGTGATAATGGTAAATGAAATGTAAACACTTTGCTAAAGACCAACTGGCCTTAGTAGTAGGTTAGCAAACATGATGTCGTAGGAACCATAGGGATCTGCCTCCTACAGAGTCAGACCACTGGTCCATCTAGTTCAGTATTGTCTACGTTGTCTGGCAGTGGCTCTCCAAGGTTTCAGGCAGGAGTCTCTCTCGGCTCTACCTGGAAATGCCAGGGATTGAACCTGGAACCTTCCGCATGAAAAGCGGGTGCTCTTCCGCTGAGCTATGGCCTCATCCCTTAAGGGGAATAGCTTACAGTGCTCACATGTAGTCTGCCATCCAAATCCAAACCATGGTTGGCCCTGCTTAGCAAAGCGGCACAGCTGAGCCCTCAAAACCTGAGTCTTTCCAGGCTTAGCCTTCAGAGGCATTGCTACCCATTGACTGGCTTGTCTGCTCTCCTTTGTCAGAAGGTGTCAATCTTACTACTACACAATATCCAACAAAAGTTCTCAAAAGTGGTTTGCATAGAAGAATACATAATGAATAAGATGGTTCTGTGTCCCAAAAGGGCTCATCCTCTAAAAAAGATACACAAGGAAGGCAACAGCAACAACTGCTGGAAGGAAGCTGTGTTGGGGTTGGGTAAGAACAGCTGCTCTCCCCCTGCGAAATAAGCGACACCACTTTACAAAGTGCCTCTTTGCTCAGTTACTAGGGGGTCTTTCAGCTTTCTAGCACTCGCTTTCTCTCCCTGTTCTACAGAGATGCATGGGAATATTCAGTCCTTGGTGACTGGTACTCAGCCAGAGGAATGTAATGCATTCTTTGGCTGGATTTATTACGATGATTAATAATAATCAGGTAGGTAGGTGGTGCACACAAAGCAAGCAACTAGATGCTGCCTGGGGCTTGCTTTCCTCTTGTGTCGTGTCATGCCTGCCTGTCTTGAATTGTAATAGAGGGAGGATGAAGGAAACTGAAAATCGATGGGGAGCTAGGTTGAGAGGTGGGGAAGGAAGTTAGAAATATGTTCCATAAGGAAAAAACATAGCAGATGGGGATAGATGTAGCAGTGCAGAAGGGAATTTGAGGAGTAAGGTGCCAAAAGAGAAAGCTCATAGATTGTGTAAGATCAGAGAGTAGACAGGATTTGACAAGAAGGTTGAAAGCAGCAGAATGGAGGGAATGATCTAACAATGAGGAACATAGACAGAAGAGAGGAGAGCTGGTATTATTGTGAACATGAATTGGACCTTTGTTAAGCAGGGTCTTCCCTGGTTTGCATTGGGATGAGTGACTACATGTGAGCACTATAAGATATTCCCTGATCTGTGTTTTTTATTTTATTATATTTGTATGCTGCCCCAAACATCTCTGGGCCCACCAGGAATGAGGCCATGGCTCCATGAAAGAGCACCTGCGTGCATACAGAACGTCCCAGGCTCACTCCCTAGCCAGCGTGCTGTAGTGGCTAGAGTGCTGGACTAGGAACGGGGTGACCCAAGTTCAAATCCCCATTCAGCCATGAGACTTGCTGGGTGACTCTGGGCCAGTCACTTCTCTCTCAGACTAACCTGCTTCACAGGGTTGTTGTGAGGAGCAACTCAAGTATGTAGTACACCGCTCTGGGCTCCTTGGAGGAAGAGCAGAATATCAAATGCAAAAATAAATAAATAAAATCTCCAGGTAGGGAAACCTTGGAGAGCCACTGCTAGCCATTGTAGACCCTATTGAGATAGGGGGACCACTGTTCCCTCTAACAGGGATTCCCGGATGTTTTTGGCTTCAACGCCCAGAATCCCCAGCTACAATGGCTCTTGCTTGGGGATTCTGGGAGTTGTAGTCAACAACATCTGGAAATCCTTGTTAAAGCAAGCACTGTGGGGGACCAATAGTCTGACTCGGGTATAAAGCAGCTTCCTGTGTTCCTAGGATAAGTAGGAAGGGGCAATAGAGCTGAAAACCATGAACAGAGAGCCAAGGTTTTTCCATTGCTAACATGTTGGAAGAACCACCTTGATTATAGTCAGTATTGTTGGCATTTATACCGTATCATGATTATATCATATCGTGCATTAATTGAGACCATCTTGGCACCCATGAGCTATTTGAAGAGGAAGTGGTCAAGCATGCCTTTTCTCAATACAGAGTAATCAACATTTCCCCTGCCCACCGCCCCGGGCCCTTTCTGTATAGGTGGCATGACCTCCAGGCAGACTGGAGGCCCTCTCACTTTACGGATGAAGCAGCAGTTGCTAATATATGCCCTGTGTTTAATCAACTGGTGGTGGAAGTTCACCCACCAATGGGACAAGGAGTGGAACCCTGAAGTTCCTTTTCTCCCCCTTCTGCACCCCATTAAGTTGCCTCGCCCTGGCACGGTCTGTCCCCGATGAAGTTGTCTTTCATGCCAAACCTGTCACTGTACACAAACAGGAATTTGGCTTTGTTTAAAAGCAGTGATAATTCTGGGGCAGGGATTTTTCTCCTCGGAGACTGCAAGTTGTTTTCCTGTCATGCTGTGCTGAATAGAGTAATGCATGATTTTGAGATGGAATTGAATGACAAAACTGAAGCCTTTTAAGTGTTCTTGTGTGGCTTGGTACTAACAAATAACTTCAGTCTTGTTTTAAACAAGTAATGAATAATAGTCTACCTTTCCTTCCATGCATCTTCTTGCTTTGGGGATAATATGTTCAGCATGCTTTGGTTCTTGATGGGGGTTTGTCTTGGAGAAAATGTTAAGAAAATCTGCAGAGTTATATAATATATGTAACAAAATTTTGTTGTGTGCAATATCTTAACTACTTGTGTGCAGAGGTGCAGAAAATATAACTTCTGAGACCTTAAATCTGTTCACCTTTTAAAAATACTGTCTGTAGTTTGACTTGGTAGAGCACTTCTGCTGGGTGATCTGGATTGTCCACATGAAATGTGGACATTTTTTAACTGAAGAAGCACAATTTTGAAGAAAAATCCTTGAAATTCTATAGTCTATATTCCTTCACAATGACAGTTGCTTTTGTAATTAGGATAAGTACCAAGGTCATTTTGATCAAGATATTACTGCTTTTTTACTGCTCAAACAGTATTTGACCAAAAAAATTTCTGACCAGTGGTCAAATGCCCATTTCTCTGCTTCTGTGGAATTGTGGGTCAAGATATATTCATAAAATAAGCAAAAGGGTTTAGATGGTGTTAAATGTTTTGCCCCTGGATAAACTCAGTGCTGATTTTGAAATGGTCTTCTGTTCATCTGTGAGTCCACTATCTCAAAATGAACTGGGAGGATCACATCCATTAATACGATTGGGAGAACATCCTGATCTAAACCAGATGCCCATACTGTTCACAAACACAGGACTGAAGTGGAATGTCATAAGCATGGTTAGCATTTCTTGAGGAGTACTACTACAAATATGTATATACTGCTCTTCAAACAAAGTTCTCAAAGCAGTTTACATAGAAAAATAAATAGTACATAAATAAGAGGGTCCCCTGTCCCCAGAGGACTCACAATTAAAAAAGAAACATAAGGCAGATACCAGCAAGAGCCACTGGAGGGATGTTGTGCAGGGGTTGGATAAGGCCAGTTGCTCTCCACCACTAAAGATAAGAGAATCACCACTAAAAGGTGTTGCTTTGTCCAGTTAGCAGGGGTGCAGCCTGTAATGAAAATGGTTTGCATGACAAGGACCACCCTTGATCTATTTTCTGTGGGGAAATGTCAAAACTCTAGGATAGTTAGTGGTCAAGTTAGAAACAAAGTGACAGCCTTCTAAATTAGAATAGTGATGCTCATATTTAGCTGGCTGTTTCCTGAGAAGCATTCATTTTAGCTCCCTTCTCAAACTAAAAACAGGAAAGCACTTTTTTTAATAATCAAAAGTAATCCAGACATCACAAAGGTAAGCTGATAACTATTTTACCAGTGGTCACCTAGGACTTCTCAGTTGCTTTTGGAGTAGGTCAAACATAGGGAGTTCTTTTTCTTGGGTACCAAGTCTGGATGAGAATCTGCTTCTGAGACCCACAAAGGTGCTCATGACAGGAGCAGTGCTCACATTTCAAACTGTGCTCTGATTTTTGGCTTGCAGCACAAGGAATTCAGAAAGCAGACTTGTCAAAGCTTTCCCCCCATGAAGTGGCAGAAGTATAATGTGGTGAGATTCTTTTCTAACAGTTGCTGAAAGTTCTTCAAATGCACATTTAAAAAAAAACTTCATCAGGCTTTGAACATCTGGGGTCCTGCTCATGGTGGTGTTTAATTTTTAAACCACCTCCTCCACTTTCTTATGCCTATGCCTTTCCTTGGAAGTTTAACACTGGGGTTTTCTCCTCCCTCCAGCTGATTGGTTTGGGCCCACATAATCCCAAAAAGAAGCAAGACCTTGACAAGCTGTATGATCTGAAGGCTAAAGCCCAGCAGATTATGAACCAGTTTGGCCCATCTACTTTGATCAACTTATCCAGCTTCTCCTCGATCAAGCCAGAACCAGCTAGTACTCCTCCTCATAGCTCCATGGCAAACAACACCACTGTGGCAAAGATGCCAGGGACCCCTAGCAGCGGAGGGCGCCTCAGTCCTGAAAGCAATCAGGTAATTTCATTGGAGAGACTGGGAAAGCTGCCAGGGGGTGGCAGGGCTGAAAAATAAAATTGGGTCATTATTTTGGCATGTGTCCAATGCCCAAACTTACCTTTTTTCTGTCTTGCAACCAAAATGAATAAAGGCCAAGTCTTTGGTTTAGAGATGTTTCATCTTTGTATAGCACCAAATGCACAATATATACTTGCTAATGAATTCCTGCCTCCTATGGGGTCATATTGATTTAGCTCTACATGGCTTGGAGCTGGAGTATCTGTAAGACCACTTCATCCATATGAATCTGCCCAGGTCATTTACTCATCATCTCAAGCCATGCTCATGGCCCCGCCACTGACTGAGATTGGGTTGGCAGGGAGAAGAGACAGGGCCTTCTCAGTTGTGGCCCCTTGGCTCTGGGATGCCCCCCCAGAAGAGCTTCACTGTACTCCCCCGCCCCTTAGGGTTTTTGAAAAAAGATCTTAAACACTTACTTTAGAGAGGCATTTTAATTGGGGTATTTTAAATTGCTTTTGCTCTACATTCTGTTTTATCGTGTTAAATTGTACTAGCTAGCCCAGGCACAGAACATCTGCGCCTCCCCTCCCTCGTTCTTGGCCCCCAGCTGCTTTTCCCCCGCCTCCACGCACCACTTTCTTCTCTACCTCCCCCAGGCACCACTTTTTCTCCACCCACCCACCCCCGGCTGCTTTCTTTCCCTGCCCACCAATTGGCCGTATCTTCTCTGCCGCTTTCCTGTCCTCCCCCGGGCACCACTTTTTCTCCAACACCCCCCGGCTGCTTTCTCTCCCTGGCCACCCGTTCGCCTTATCTTTGCTGCTTTCCTCTCCCCCTCCCGGAAGCTTGCTCCCAAACTCTCATGAGAGCTGCCACACATGGGATTAGTGATGAGTACATCTAAGATAATTATATATATAGATATTACTTTTATTGTGTTACTGATGTGAGCCGCCCCGAGCAGTTTTGTACTGGAGGGGTGGGATATAAATAAATAGATTTTAAATAGATTTTAAATAGATTAGATAAATTGCTCTCACCCTAATGGAATATTATTTTTTTACATTTATATCCTACTCTTCCTCCAAGGAACCCAGAGCGGTGTACTACATACTTGAGTTTTTCTTTCACAACAACCCTGTGAAGTAGGTTAGGCTGAGAGAGAAGTGACTGGCCCAGAGTCACCCAGCTAGTATTATGGCTGAATGGGGATTTGAACTCAGGTCTCCCCGGTCCTAGTCCAGCACTCTAACCACTACACCACGCTGGCTCTCATTACACCTAAAAATTACCCTCTTGTATAACAGGCCTTGATGGGTTTTCTTTGGATCGAGGAGCCAGCCCCAAAATAATAGATCTGTGACTTCTGTGCTAATATTTGACCCTTCAGATACTGACTAAGAAGAAACTGCAGGACCTTGTCAGAGAGGTGGATCCCAATGAGCAACTGGATGAAGATGTGGAAGAGGTAGGCCTTTGGGAGACTGGGCTGCAAGGGTGCCCAATTCCGAGTAGCTGCACCCCTCTTGGTTCTTCCTCAAGCTCCTCCTTAGTGGTTGAACTGTGCCATGGGTTTGTCTTGATCCCGTGGGATGCACAATGTGGCTGGAAATATGCCCCAGGAGTATCCTTTTCTTGGTGGGAAAATCACTGAGATGCTCCTGAGGATAGTCCATCAGCATCTAACGTTGAACGCAGAAGTTAGTTAGAACTTATATTGGAAACTGCAATTGGTACAAAATGTGCTTTTTATTACTTGGTTTTGATGGTGATTTTATTTTTGATTTTTGTAAACCGCCATGAGACGCCTGGTTTTGGCAGCTTTAAAATGTCATAAATCAATAAAATAAGCTTCTAGATGTGGTCCCATGCTGAAATCCAGCACGAACACGTTTGATCTCTTCCTTTCACTATTTTGGACAGATGCTGCTGCAGATTGCCGACGACTTCATTGAAAGCGTGGTGACAGCTGCCTGCCAGCTTGCGCGGCATCGCAAGTCCAACACTTTGGAAGTCAAAGACGTCCAGCTGCATCTTGGTGAGTGTCCCTCTGCCAGGACCCCAACGGTGGCTGCCTCCTGAAGGCTGCGGTAAATCGGGATGTGCCCGGATAATTTCAGCACCTCTTTGGAGAGGCGCCAGAACGATTCGGGCGCCTGCAGCCCATCCATTTTGACAAGGGGTACCTTTAAAAGGAGGCAGGCAGGTCCTGCCTGCTCCTCTGGTGATCCCACCACTGCCCATCATGGTGCTGTCATGCTTGGAACTTAACTTAAAAGCAGCAGCCATCCTGCTGTCGTCTTTAACGTGCGGCGCTCATGGGGTGCTGCTCCCAGCAGTCTTCACGCAGCATTGGCACACAAATGGCGTCGGCACATGTGCCAATGCCACACCAGGGCTGCTGGGAGCATAATCCCATTAGCGCAGCATTTTAAAGACGACCGCAGCATGGCTGCTGCTTTTACGTTTCAAGCACAACGGTGCCACAGGGGGTGGCCGAGGATGACTGGAGGAGCAGGTAGGATGGCCTGCCTGTCTCCTTTTAAAGGTGCCGAGCCCTGGGACATGCCCAAAGCATTTTGTGCACACCCCTAGCTGTAAGCTTAGATTGTGAGCCCTTTAGGGACAGGGAGCCATCTTATTTATGTATGTTTTATTTTTCGATGTAAACCGCTTTGAGGAGTTTGTTGAAGAGCCGTATATAAGTAGTAGTAGTAGTAGTAGTAGTAAACCACTCCACAGACACTGTGGGGAGGGGGCTGTGTTCTCCATGTCTCTGCAGTCTCCCCCGCCTACCCATTGTGTGTTGATGATGATGATGATGTGGGTTACCAATGTTTGCATGATTGTGTGAACTCATGCCAAGGCAGGAACCTCAGGCTTGTCATGGCTTCACACAATCATGTCAATGTTGGTAACCCACATTAAATTTAGATTTAAACAATTGCTTGAGCTGGTCCCTGCTCATCTGTCTGGTGAGTCAGTGCCATGGGAATTACTCTTCTGTGCCCTCATCCCATGCTGCTGCTATGAGGCTTAAAAGACCTGACACTGGGTGGCTTCTTTCCACCCAGCCAAAACCCCCAGACCCAGCTGAGCAAACCTGTCACTGTGCACATTTGGGGGGGACCTGCATAAACGGCCCTCCCCTCCATAGTGTCAACCACTCGGAAGCCACTTGTGGGGAGTCAGATAAGAGTTTTGATCTCACATGGAGCCCCTGAGATTCTGCCAGTGCAGAATACTAAAATCCAGTAAATTGATTCCTGCCAAGCGTGACATTTTCCAGTTCCACACAATACAGTTCTTAAACTCTCTGGTACCAGGAGGTGCCTTGGCTAGCTTTTTCCTAGGCAGCAGAGTCTAGGAATGCTTGTCTTATCTGTTTATTGCCTGCTTTTATAGCTCGTCCCTCTCCCACTCCTTCCCCACCCCCATGCTTCGTTTCAGAGCGCCAGTGGAATATGTGGATCCCAGGTTTTGGCTCTGAAGAAATCAGGCCATATAAGAAAGCCTGCACTACAGAAGCTCACAAACAGGTATGGGCCGCTTTCTACAGAACAGCACGCTAACCTTCAGAAGATGATGCAATAGGAAACTTCGAACAGATGGTTCTGGGTAATTTAAGCAATTGAGCAACAGGGGGAAACACCATATGAAAAAGAGGCTGCTGGAGAATCCCTTAAGGGTATTTTGCAAGAGGTATTCTATGCAAGAAGCTGTTTGCATTGAGGCCGTTCCAACTAGGATGTTGGAACATAATAGCTCTATTTACGCATTATGTTCAACACTTGTACCCATCAGTGTACAGTATACACACAGGTAGTTATTCACATGTTCTCTTGATGGCAGACTGCTTGTATCTGAGCAAGTTGATATTCTGCCATCCTATCCTGCTCATTGGCCCTTGTACTGGGGCTGGACATGTGGTGTTTGTGTGTAGTCTGTGCTTCCCCTAGTGAGAACACAGGCTGCCCACTTGTGTTTGGGAAAGCTGTTCCAATATATTGAGGAGAGGAGAGCTGGTCTTGTGGTAGCAAGCATGACTTGTCCCCTTAGCTAAGCAGGGTCCACCCTGGTTGCATCTGAATGGGAGACTAGAATTGAGAGCACTGTAAGATATTCCCCTCAAGGGATGGAGCCTCTCAGGGAAGAGCAGAAACTTCCAAGTTCCCTCCCTGGCAGCATCTCCAAGATAGACTTGAGGGACATTCCTGCGTGCAACCTTGGAGAAGCCGCTGCCAGTCTGTGAAGACAATACTGAGGTAGATAGACCAATGGTCTGACTCAGTATGTGGCAGCTTCCTATGTTCTTCTCTTGACATGGGTAATTTGTGGAATGAAGGGGGTATGTGTGGGAGAGGGGGAGATCACAAACCAACCAACTCTAATGAGGTATTCCTATCCCATCACCCATAAAATCAAAGTGAACTTTAAGAACAACAGCTCAATTCTATCAATTTTTGCACAGACACTCAAAGGAGTAAGGGTGTGGAGGTATCCTTGGTATTTCTGCTAGAGATGTGAAGGCTGGCGGTGGGGAGACCATAAAACCATCCCCCACTTCTTTTTCCGGGGGGGGGGGGAGCCATTTTTCCCCCCAGGCCTTCACATCTCTCATTCCTATGGGACTCTGCATTGACACCAGTCTTGTGCTTTGAGTTCTCACTCAAGCCGAGCTCTGCCTGGGGATTCTGATTCTGCTATTGTGGCAAGGTGCAACTGATTGCCTTCCACTTCTTTATGTCACGGATTCTCCTTGCCTGAATCCACATCCCCCAACTTAACTTGCTGAGAAATGACATTTTTGGCATGTCCTTATTCATTCATTCTCTCTCTTTCTCTCAGAGGATGGCACTGATCCGCAAAACAACCAAGAAATAATGTCTGGGAATGGCAGGGAGAGAAAGGTGGCTCTACTGGGAAAATCTGCCTCTAAGCTGCAGTGTCTTCGTGCCATCGACGGGATTGTTTTTCTTAATGCTTTACAGAAGAGGATATATCCCAACAGTGCAGCAATATCTGACTTTAAGAGGAGATCTGCCAAAAACCGTTAGGCCCTGCCCCCTCCAACTGTTTTCCCTAAAGAACACAATGTATCCTGAAAAACAGACTTTATTTTCTGCCTTCAAACTGATTTATGGTGTCAGTGGTTGTCCAAGGGACAGAATATTTTGGTATTTGGGGGAACAGTATTAGAAGCAGCTGTAGATGTCTTCATTTCCCCTCTATTCTTTGTAATGTCAGTGTTTATAGCTACTTGGATTTGTTTTATAGGTAAAGAAATTATGGATCTGAAACTGGATCACGGTAGTGGGCACAGGTTCCAAAGCATGGTACAAAGGCCATTGGGCTAGCAGGCGTGCTCAACTTTGGCCCCCCTGCTGTTTTTGGACTACAACTCCCATAACCCCCAGCCACAGTGGCCAATAGCCAGGGATTATGGGAGTTGTTGGCCAACATTTGCAGGAGGGCCAAAGTTGAGCAGCCCATCATCACGAGTATGTTCAAAGCAAACATCTGCCTCTTTTCTTTCTTTTTTTAAAGAGAAAACCTCTGAGCAGGCTGTATAATGTAGAGTTGTGTGTTTTTTAAATCTCTAAAGATGTAATAGAAATCTACTTTGGGTAGAAGCAGTGCAAAAGATTAAGGCAGTTCACACAATCACAGTTAGGGTGGGAGAAGCCTCCTTCCCTAATTGGGGAGCAGCATGTGGTCCCATTTGCCAGTCAGCATCAAGGTCTGGGGACTTTTCCTCTTACCTCATTCAGCAGCTGAGTAGGAGGGGGTCCTCTGACTCAGCTGCTGTTTAGCACATGATCACAGATGGGGCTGACACCTTAGTTTTAACTCATACATGATCAGCAAACGGGGGCACACACAGTTCCTGAATTAGGGTAAGGGAAGCCTCCTACTCAAATTCATGATTGTGTAAACTGCCCTATTGACTAGAGGGGTGGTTTAGTTGGAAGCAATGGGAGTGGTTCCCAACAGCCATCAACATCCACAAATGTGTCTACAGCTTGTAGGCTGCTTATTTCAAAGCAATGGCTGAAAAACATTTTTGAAAAATGTCTCAAAGCGTCCTCTGCGTCAGTGAGTGTCCTAAAATCAAAAGCACACTTGGGTCATTCACACCATCAAAGACAGTGTTCTACCCAGGTTTGGGAGCTGTGTGTGCTCCCAGCCTTTGGGTGTGTGGAAGCAAGGTAGGAGGAAAACCTGAGCACCTTTCCTCCTCCCTTGCTTCTACACAATCAAAAATTGGGAGTGTGCACAGCTCCCAAACTTGGGTAAAACCCCATTTTTGATTGTGTGAATGATCTCTTAGTTCGCAAATCACCACTTCCATTCCCTTTTAACACTGTTACAAACTGCAGGCTGTGGCTTTTCCATCACACCCATCGAAATATTTTCTCCCCCTGTCCACGTTTGATTTAATGTTTTGTATCACATCCAGCCTGAAGAAGTCTGAATTCAAAGGCTTGCTCATTCTCCAGTGATGACAGTGTCTGGTACTGCTTAAAAATCCTCAATCTCATTCTCCTATTTAGTATGAAAACTACTGAGGCAGTTATACTGAAATAGGATTGACCTGCAGAAGAACATTAACCACCAGTGTTAATCTCCAAGGGCACAACTGGATGAGAAGGTGGAAAAGTTGTGACTGGATCTCCCGTGTGTGTGCATTTTTCTTTTTCATTTATTTACCATCCATCCACAAATAGCTCAGGGCAGTTCACAGGCAGAAATAAAACTCATTAAAATATGAACTCATTTAAAAAAACTCATTTAAAACAAAAGCCAGGCTGAAGAGGTGGTTCTCTGGCTCTCTTGAAAGCCTCCAGGGATAATAACCCTCTTATAACCCCAGGGAGCATGTTCCACCAACGAGGGGTGGCTACTGAGAAGGCCTGATCCTAAGTTGCTGCCAGATGAGCTGATAGCTTCCAAAGATGGACCTCTCCTGATCTGAATGGGGATCTTGCAGAGACAGTCTTTTAGAAAGAGTAGCGGGCAACACTGTCCAGGTAATCTGGAGTAAGGTTACAGCACTCTGCCAATCGCAGATCTTCCAGCATCTCATCCAGTTGTACCCTAAGTACCAAGATGTTAAAGCATTTCCTAGTTCTCAGATCTACCGACTGGAGGGAATTCAGGGTGTGGAGGGGGGGAGCCCAATGCAGGGATATACACACAAACACACGATGATAGAGGCAGAATATATGTTGGTCAGGAAGAGGATGCCCATAAAAGCTCAAGATGTTCCAGTTCAACTCCTTCCATAGGAGAAAGCAAGACCTGGGGTAGGTGAAGAAGTACTAAGATATGGGTGGCTCACCACTGGAATGCACAAAGGTTTCTGGAGGCATCCACAAGGATGAGACACACACTGCAGCAATTGTCAGTGAATCCTTATACACCACCAAGATCTTCCAGTCCCTGGTCTGTGCTTTTGTTCTTGGTACAAAAGCTGGTGCAGAGAGTCACAAGTTGGGTTTGCAATAAAGAAAATGGCACTTCCTGATGTAAGGTTGTGCTGTTGAGTTGGCACCACAGAGCCATGTGGTTTTCTTTGGACACAGCTTCTAAAGGCTCCCATAACTTCATTGTATCCCATATAAATAGCCTGGCTGTGGTGTGATCAGTTGAACCTGTATTGCTTCCCACCTGGAGTTGTATTTGGCTAGCACGAGCATTTATTTTGCCTTTCCTGGGCTTGTGCTTCAGCCTGCAGCTCAGGCGGGAGTCTGCTTTTCACTCCATCCCACTGTGCCTTGGGTCTCATCTTCCCACTTTTCAGCGCTGTGTAGATTTCCAAGGTTAATGTCTGGAACGCTGCCTCCACGTTACTGTTGGTCTTGGCAGACGTTTCAATGTATTTTGCATCCAGTGAAGAAGCCAGCTTCTCGGCTTCCTTTGGTTCAACCTTTCGTTCTGCTTCCAGGTCGCTTTTGTGCCCAACCAGCAGAAAGATGACAGGATGAGGCTTAACAGTGTCCATCACTTCCTCGTGCCATTTCCGGATGCTCTCGAAGGACTCTCGGTTGGTTAGGTCAAACACTAGCACGCCTCCCGCTGAGTTGCGGTAATATGAGCGTGTCACTGACCTAAGACACAAGAAGCAAAACCCAATTAAGAGCCTGACCTGGACGTTTCTGGGTTCAAGTCTTTCCTTTGCTACGAACCCAGAGGAGGGACATAGCTCACGGGTAGAGCACCTGCTTTGCACACAGAAGGTCTCTGGTCCAACCTGTGGCATTGGCCAGGTAGGACTAGGAAGGACTGCCTGAAACCTTGGAGAGCCACTGCCAGTCAGTGAGTATGAGCTAAATGGACCAATGGTCTGACTTGGTATCATAAGAACGTAGGAAGCTGCTGTCTACCAAATCAGACCATTGGTCTACCCAGCTCAGTATTGTCTACACAGACTGGTAGCGGCTTCTCCAAGGTTAAAGGCAGGATCTGGAGATGCCAGGGAGGGAACTTGGAACCTTCTGCATGCAAATACCAGACCGCCTCCTATGATCTCATGAACCCTCAAAAGCACTTCACACTATAGATAATGCAGTACCTACCCATTTGCATCGTCATTATAAGATCAATAATCTTTGGCCCTGGAGGCATCATAAGATTGCAGATACAAATATAGGGTATTTTAATTTTAAAATATTTTTTTTATATTCAACAAAAGACTGAAAACCACATCAGACGTTGACTGACGCACTTTGCAAGGGTACATCAGCCCAGAAGCGTTGCATGTACACAACCTGTGCAAATGTTACAGAAGAGTAAGCCCACTAGAAATACTGGGCTTTTGTGCAGTTTTTGTGTTTGTGTCATTTGTCTACACGCAACATTAGTGGGCTAACATACTCCTGCATGGTATGTCAGCCATCATATTCTAGTGTGACAGCAGCTAGTCAGCCTTAGGGACCCCAAATGTTTGCATCGATTGTCAACATTCTATAGCTTTTTAAAATTAGTTTAAAGAACAAATATTACAATTTAAGATACTATGAAGAATGAAACACTTGCATATAAAGTTTTAAAAGAAAAAGAGAAGAAAAAAAGAAAAGAAACAAACCCAATAAACAATGCATATATATGTAATCACTGTCTAAAGCACATATAATTCATTAAATTTTGACCATATAGCTTGAAACTCTTCTTCTTTGCCTAAACGGCGGAAAAAAACCAATTCAAATGTGGATAATGAACACATTTCAGTAGTCCAAAGCTGAAGTTCCGAAGTAAATCTGCTTTTCCAATGTTGAATTATAATCTTTTTGGCCACTCCCCAAGCGTGAAGAATCCATAGTTGTTGATAAAGTGTTAAGTTCTATAGCTGACACTTTCCCACATCACGATTTGTGTTTGCAGCAATGCCATGTTCCCACATCAGCTCAGTCAAAGGCTTGTGACGGTGACAGCAAACCTGAAAGTCACCAGGACTAACCAGCCAGGTTTCTGTTTCGATAAAAAGGATCTTTTTGTTCCAGAGTACAACCCCCATACAATTTAGCATCATCAATTAAGCCCTCAAACAGAGAGCTTCTTAGCCCTACTCAAGAGGTTATAGGGATTTTTCTGACACCACCTAGCATTTTAGGCCTGCTTTATGCCTACACTGCCAGGAAAAGCCCACCAGCTTCCAGCAGAAAAGGTTTTATCAAGCAGCAACAGGAAAAAAAAGATGGAGCAAGGTGGGCCTCTGTTCAGGTAGTTCCACAGGATCTACACTGTTGCCAAAATAAACCCTGCTCCAAGTGCTCATCAACCTAACTTCTGAAAAAGGGAGGGGCCCTCTCCTGTTTAACAGGTTATGACTCACTGGAAAGAGCTGCTAAGATAGTATAAGCCATTCTATTCATTTCAGAGATCATAATATCATAGTTTTGTATTAAAACTATATAGTCAAAATGACTCGCACTGAATAAAAAGAGCAACAATTAAATTCAGCAACCTCTCCACTTCCCAGAGTGATGAGAAGTTCCGCAGAAGAGTATTAAGAGATGGGGGGCACAGCTGAGGGGCAGAGCATCTGCTTTGCATGCACCAGGTCCCAGGTTCAATCCCTGGCAGCATCTCCAGGTAGGGCTGGGAGAGACTCCTGCTTGAAACCTTGGAGAGCCACTGCCAGTCAGAGCAGACAAGACTGAACTAGATGGGCTAATGGTCTGACTCTGTATAAGGCAGCTTCCTATGTGGGTTTGTTTTCCTTTGGAGGAGAGCACTAGCAACATCTATTTCTTGTCATATTTGCTTTGCTTTCAGGTAAAGCACTCACCCTATCAAGCAACTGATCCTGCTGCCCCACATCAGAACCCCAGAGAGGGAGGCTCTGCACCCCCAAGGTGTTTCCAGATACCAGTTCACTATCATCTCACCTCACTATCATCTCTCCCCGCCCCCCGCCCGTGTCACTAGCCCATTTCACACATTATGTTCAACACATACCATTTGTCTACCAATCTGGACACACACAGAGTGGTTCACTCATTTTCAATGCATGTGCAATAGTACATTTCCTATTTGTACCCTGCCTTTGAGGGGGCCTGTACCCAAGTTCATTTTTAAAGGACACAAATTTACAATTATTCACACAAAAATAATTTACACACATGTGTAAAGGTAAAGTGTGCCGCTGAGTCAATGTCGACTCCTGGCGACCACAGAGCCCTGTGGTTGTCCTTGGTAGAATACAGGAGGGGTTTACCATTGCCTCCTCCCACGCAGTATGAGATGATGCCTTTCAGCATCTTCCTATATCACTGCTGTCCGATATAGGTGTTTCCCATAGTCTGGGAAACATACCAGCAGGGATTCAAACTGGCAACCTCTGGGTTGGTAGTCAAGCCATTTTCCCACTGCGCCATTAGGTGGCTAGGTACATGTGGCTAGGTACAGACAACCAAATGCATATGTGTGTGTGTGTGTGTGTGTGTATATATCCCAACTTTGCTATTTCTAGCTTGTTTAGAAGGTTGTGAGAATTTACGTAAATTATCATGTTATCATGATCATGTAAGACACAGCCAGATATACACAATCAAATATAAGGCTTAAATCTTCAAATCAGTACTGAATTACCTTGCCACCACATACACATACAGCCTACTGTGCTCTAGCCTCCAACTCACAATTACTGCCACCTCTGTTCTTTCAGCAACCCACAGCACCTCCTTTCCTTTGGCCCTGTTTGAGAGTTCCTCCCAGTTCCCATTAGTTCCTCCATCCCTTTTCCCCCAGACATCTGCCTCTGCACATTCTTCCTTCAAACCCTCATTCTCAGCCCACTGCCTACTCCTTCCTTCAGTGACCCTGCCTCTGGGTTCCTGGCTCTACTCCTCTCCCTGGAGTAGCACACTTCTCCTGCTCTGAGGTTTTCACCAGTCACATGGACTGCTCACACCCTCCCCTGAAGTTGCACTGTTTGTCAGCATTCTATTACTGCCACTTTCCCACTCAGCAACTGATGTTTGCAATCACACCATAGTGCTATAGCAGAGAAGAAGAAGAAGAAGAGTAGGAGGAGGAGGAGTGTGTTTGTATAACTGCACCCCTTCGGACTGCATGTGTATTCAAGGGTCATATTGCTTTAACCAAAAAGCCCAACTTCCACGTAAAAAGCTAGCACAACAGGCAAAGGGGTTGAACTTGAGCTTTTCTCCCTGTTATGCACATTTTCTGTATGTAAAGTGCTTTTTTCATATGGGCCATTCAGATGGGTTTTCCCTTGCTTGTAATCTGGGGCAGCACAGTCCATTCTTGCCAGAAGGCATATATAATATCAGTCTGGAAATTTGCTTATGGCTACAGTCATGGAAAAAATTGATAACATGGCTGATTCCATTACCCTTAGAATTGATTGCCCATTTGTAGACTAAGCCTTAGCTTAGGTCCTCCTATCCACAGCTCCACTGTTGACTCACCTTATCCATGAATTATTCATATCATTGTCCCTCACAAGTCCAAGCAGTAACTAGGGTGGCCAACCATTAAAATACTCATAAAAATACTCCTGTATTGCCTGATAACTGGACTCACAAATATAATAACATAAGAACAACCCTGCTGGATCAGGCCAAGGCCTATCTGGTCCAGCATCCTTTTTCACACAGTGGCCCACCAGATGCCTCTGAGAAGCCCACAAGCAAGAGGTGAGGGCGTGCCCTCTCTCTTGCTGTTGCTCCTCTGCAACTGGCATTTAGAGGCATCTTGCCTCTGAGGCTGGAGGTGGCCTATAGCCATCAGACTAGTAGTCATTGATAGACCTCTCCTCCATGAATTTGTCTAAGCTCCTTTTAAAGCCATCCAAGCTAGTGGCCATCCATTACCACATTCCGTGGCGGAGATTTCCATAGATTAATTATGCGCTATGTGAAAAAGTACTTCCTTTTGTCGGTTCTAAATTTCCCGACCTTCCATTTTATGGGATAGCCCCTGATTCTAGAGGGAGGAAATTTTCTCTCTATCCACTCTCTGTACTCCATGAATAATTTTACACACCTCTATAATCTCTATAAGACAGATCACTATAAGATATATCCGCTCACACATGTAGTCTCCCATTCAGATGCAAACCAAGGCAAACCCTGCTTAGCAAAGTGGACAATTTGTGCTTCCTACCCCAAGACCAGCTCTCCTCCCCTAGTTCATCTCCCGAAACCCTTGCAGTTCCAAACCCACCTGAATCGCTCTTGGCCAGCGGTATCCCAAAACTGCAGCTTGATGCTCAGCCCTGGCTCCAGCTCCAAAAAGTGAACGTAGAAATCCACGCCCACCGTCTGGTTCATGGACTCCAGAAACTGGCCCTCGGCATAGCGCTTCAAGAGGGAGGATTTGCCCACGGTGGAGTCCCCCAGCATGATGATCCGGAACTGGTAGTGCCAGATAGAATCGGCAGCCATACAGAAGCTTGGAAGGGAAGGGAAAGAAAGGGGCTGGGAAAGCTCACAAGAAGAGCAAAAGGCAATCGACAATCCCTCAAAGAGTCTTCCTGCCACAGCCAATGTAGACAGTGTCTGGTAGAGGTGAAATCCTGCTCAGGAGCTGGTCGAGGCTTGTTGGGGTTGGAGGCAGGTTGTTTCTAGCCAAAGCCCGAGGCTGGGTGAGCTTTCATTCCATGTTCGGGCAGGCAGCCGCTGAATGTTCACACTCGCTGGGTTCTGCCCCACCCTGAATAATGCGCAGTGTTTATGGAAGGCGAAGTCGGTCTGGGAGAACAGCCTTCGCCTACATTCCACCTCCAGCGAGCTCAGCACTGTCTCTCCTTTTTTTGTGGCCAAAGGAGATTCTTGGGATTGAGCATCTCAGGAGAAACAAGCAAAAACTTTGCTCCACTCTCATGTTTGGCCTGGCCTTCCGGGGTTTTTAAACTGTTGTAAAGGGTTTTTAATGTTGTAACCTGGTTTTTTAAATTGTTTCCACTCTGTTTTAATTGTTAATTGATTTTAATTGGTTTGTTTTAATTGTAAACCGTCCTGAGCCATTTTGGAAGGGCGGTATAGAAACTGAAAGAAAGAAAGAAAGAAAGAAAGAATAATGAGGAAGCATCTCACTCTCATCAGAGCATATTAAGACTCTCTCTGTGTGTATATGCTATTTTCCTCAAGGGAGTGCAGATCCACATCTTATGATCAGACACCTTATGATCATAAGGGGACACTTATCCCTCTGTTTACCGATCCCTGGAATCAGTGGCTGGCATGCTGCACAATGATACGTCAACCTAAAAATGTTGCAGACATGCAAAATGGCCAACTGTGCCAGTTGTGTTACACTAGAGCAAGGCTGCTCAACTTTGGCCCTCCTGCAGATGCTGGCCTACAACTCCCACAATCCCTGGCTAGGGGCCACTGTGGCTGGGGATTGTGGGAGTTGTAGTCCAAAAACAGCTAGGGGGCCTGAGCTAAGCAGGCCTGCACTAGAGTAAACCCACTGGAAATAATGGGCTTACCCCAGGCCAGGGGTTTCCAACTGGTGGCACTCCAGATGTGGCTGAACTACTACTCCCATCATCCCCAGACACAATGGCATGGGATGATGGGAGTTGTAGTTCATCCACATCTGGAGTACCATCAGTTGGGAACCCCTGATCTAGTCTAATGTAAGGTGTGCCATTTTTGCAACGTTACTAGGCTGACGTACTGTTTTGTTGTTTTTTTGTCCCTCTTTTTGGAGATTACAAGAAAAATAATAATGTCATACTGTATACCATTTTTCAACACAACGTTTTCACAGCCATTTACATAACTGCTAAATGAATAAGAAAACGGTTCCTTGCTCCACAGGGTCTAGCAGTCTATTTCCACTTGTTTTACGTCTCTATTCGCTAGCACAGCTTTTCCTCAGGATTCAGCTCCCTTCACAAAGTCTCTTTCTAGACATTACATCCCTGAACTGAGGAATGTGGCATGATCCAGACTGAACTAGTTGCTCTCCCCTTGCTAAACATTAGAGAACCACCACTTTAAAAAGTGCCTCTTTGCTCAGCTAGCAGGGATCAAGTTGCCTGGGGAATCTCCCAACAGCGGTATGGGCACGCCCAGAAGGTGAGGCTGGTGTCACGGCCCCGTAAGGTGTGGGAAAGGGTGGCGTCAGGGCCAACTCTGTGTGAGACCTACAAGTGGCATGTAGCCCTTGCCTCAAGTGGTGAAAGGCAACCCAAGCCAGTTCTGGTTGATAGGTTGTTGTATTGTACATAGCATAACCTCCTGTTGGTTAGCTATGGTTTTCCCAAGTATGTTCATCACCCTCTTGTTTTTCAACTCAGTGGAAGAGAGGCTATTACAAAGGAAACCAAGACAGCGTGTGGTATAGGTGTGGGGAAGAGGGCCAAGGCCATGACTGTTGGAATGGAGCCCTAGTGCCAACGTGCTTCCATTTCAACGGTGAAATGTTTAGATCAACATTTAGGAAGTTGATCTAAAACATGAGCTGACCTCATCTTACTGGATTTGCTCTCCCTTTGCGTCAGGGAATGTCAAGAATGATACAAGGCATTCCCAAGACAGGGTATTCTGGGTTGTGTGTGTGTCTGTGTCTGTTTGTGCTTGCAAGGCTCTTGTTCCTTTAACTTTGCAGTGAGAAGGAGAAATTCAGCCAGTAAAGTTTTCTGCATTGTTGCATTTACATACCAGCAAAAGCTTTGCCTGTTCAATTTCTGCTCTGCAGTCTAGAAAGCCTAGCATTAGTGTCTCTCCCCCCACCCCGCTCCAGATGATATAATGGGTGTGCTTTTCTTCACCCCATTCATAGGAACGTAGGAAGCTGCCTTATACTGAGTCACTCCATTGGTCCATCTAGCTCAGTATTGCCTACACTGACTGGCAGCAGCCCTCCAAGGTTTCAGGCAGGCATCTCTGCCAGCTCTAACGGGAGATGCTGCCAGGGAGTGAACCTGGGGCCTTCTGCATGCAAAGAACACTATAAATGAATGAATGAATAAAAACAACAACAACTTTATTTGTTAGCCTCCCCATAACAAATTGTTCAGACAAGAAAATGGGAACATTTGAGTCCTGTAGTAGCTACAAGTAGCCTGCCTAGGCATGTGAATCCTTCATCCCCTCCTAATAAACCTCCTTTGATTTGATCTCTGTGCCAGGAGGAAAGAATCGCTTTTTCAACTAGTTTCTCATTAATTTCTTTTCAAAAGCACACTCGTCCCCTTCCAGGCACTGGGCAACACATTTGTGAACCTACTCGCATCAGAGGCCTCAGCTGGTGAAATTGATATAATTGATTAAATTATAAAACTAATCTAGTCATGCTAAAAGGTTTAACGTAAAGACAAACATACAACGTGATGAAAAGTTAAGAAGGAATTTCCTCTCCAGCTGAAACTGCAACTTAAGTAGGAACAAAGTTCAACTAAGTTTACACAGGAAATAAATGAGAAGATACTATTATCATGTTTGTTAAAGAGGTTGCCTGCCTATGTGATCTGTAATGTATAAAAGTCTGTTGTAAGTGGAAATCGGGGTTCTGGAATTTGGGCGCTAGCCGACCAGAACCTTTACTTCTGCAGAGCAAATAAAGCCTTTTTTTACTTCTTCACTGGTGATGTTCTTTGGCTCGCTGACCCAGTAAAAGAACCATTTGAGTGGTATAGCAAAATGAAACCATGGGTTTTGCCTGGGAGAATGCAGGAATCCTCAAATGTCCACAAAGCAGGCCAGATCAGGAACTCCAGAGCTGCCATGTTCTCAAATGAGCCTCGCTGCTAAATGACTCATCTGTGAAATGGAAACTTTTTAAGGAGTGTTACCATGACTCACCAAAGTTTAGCCTCACTGCCTTTGCCCTAGCTTCAACCAGGTGGCTTCCTTCTCCAGCAGCAGCACTAGGAGATGATGCCTCCAAGAGAGGAGGAGTCCTGGAAATGCCAAATGCCTGCTGGTTTCCACTTGACCAGCTGCTGTAAGGTAGACTTCAAGCATCTGGAATCTATTTTACCATATTTACCTAAATCCAAGACTAGCCCCCCACCCCGGCCACATTCTTTGATGCTAGAAATTGTGGGGTGGGGTGGTTCATCTCATATTCCTGTCCTGTTCCTTTTGGACAAAAACAAGTATAATCTGCCTTCAACCTCTATTTCTAAGGGGGTCTAGTAAATCCAGAAACATCTTCTATTCGGGTAAATATGGTAATATGGTAAAAATTGGGTACCATATGATAAATAGGACCCAAAGGTCCCCAAATAGGAGCTGAGAGCAAAATGGTGGATGGAGCCAAGTGCGAAATGGTGGCTTTGGGGGTGGAGCCAATTACCATACATAGAGTGAGAAATGTTATGTGGATCCCTTGCTAAGGGCCCCTTTTTAAAGTGGTGATTTGCTTTATTTAGCAGGGGAAGAGCAAGTGGCCCTATCCACCCTCAGCACAGTATCCCTCCAGTGACTGCTGGTGGTGTCTATTTTGTGTTTCATCTTAGATTGTGAGCCCTTTGGGGACAGGGAGCCATTTTATTTATTTATTTATTTATTATTTCTCTATGTAAACCACTTTGGAAACATTTGCTGAGAAGTGGTATATAAATATTCATACTAGTGGTGGTGGTGGTGGTGGTAGTAGTGGAACCCAAGAGTAGAAAGTGGGAGGTATATAGTTGTTCAGTGAATAAAATTTCAGCATAAACACTGAATTATTTATGAATTAAATACATTAATATTGTGATACATTAAAAGCATAAGAATAGCCCTAGTCCAGCATCCTGTTTCACACAGTGGCCCACCAGATGCCGCGGGAAGCCACAGGCAGGAGTTGAGGGCATGCCCTCTCTCCTGCTGTTACTCTCCTGCAACTGGTACTCAGAGGCATCCTACCTCTGAGGCTGGAGGAGGCCTATAGCCCTCAGACTAGTAGCCCTTGATAGACCTCTCCTCCATGGTAGAGACTTCTCCAAGGTTGCAGGCAGGAGGAGTCTCTCTCAGCCCTATCTTGGAGATGCCAGAGAGGAAACTTGGGACCTCAGATGCTCTCCCAAGAGGGGCTCCATCCCTTAAGGGGAATATCTTACAGTGCTCACACATGTAATCTCCCATTCAAATGCAAAGCAGGGCAGACCCTACTTAGCAAAGGGGATAATTCATGTTTGCTGTCACAAGACCAGCTTTCCTCCCATGAGATTCCTGGGAATGAGGCTGGGGTCAGTTTCACAGGTTTCATTTGTGTCTTGCTGGATCATACGACATTAGAAGACACACACCATTCTGTGAATGTACCAGAGAAAGAATTTACAAAAAGGAAGGATCTAGTTCAATCATACATTTTATGGATGTCAAGCAAAGGAGGAGGAGTGATGGGATCTTTCGCCCAAATTGATCACTGGAAGTTTCCATAATTCTGGCAGGAATAAACTGCATAATTCATCCTGCTTTATTGTGAGGCAAAATGCTACAATTAGTTCATGAGATAGGCCCACAAATTTTGGCCATCCTCATCTCAGGGGACACATTAGTTCAGTTTAATTTTATTAGTCATTGACCAGAAAAGAGAACATAAAGAATGCAAATAACAATATCAATATAACAAATATAAATAAAATAAAGGAATAAGATTATAATTAACTATGGGAAAATATCCAACTAAGGAGTATTCATCACCTCCAAAAGTATCCTACCCACAATGTAAAAAAATTTCCCTCCTGCAGAGATGTTGGCCTACAACTCCCATAATCCCAGGCTATTGGCCACGGTCACTGGGGATTATTTATTTATGTATTTATCATATTTCTATGCCACCTGATATGTACATCTCTAGATTATGGGAATTATAGTCCAGAAACAGCTGGGAGGGCTCAAAGTTGAGCAGGGCTGATCCTACCCACTAGAGATGGAAAATACAGGATAGCCGTGTTGCACTTACAACTTGGTGTGTGTTATCGCCCCTTCCTTATCCCTAGTCCCAAACAATTAGGGTAACATTGCAGTCATTTTTGTACAGAAGGAAGGACCAGGGTCAGTGTGAGGGTAGCAATGAACAAATTGTACTTTCTTTATTGAGTAATCTTTGGAGGACATTCCTGCCAATTTTCATTCCTCTGACATAATCAATACATGTTTATAATAGTTTTGTGTTTTTAAAAAAACTTTTAAACTCTTTTAAAACACCATTGCGAATTGGGCTGCTGGTCAGGGCAATAAAAGCATTATAATACACTGAAAGCATTATTATTATTATTATTATTACATTTATATCCCACTCTTCCTCTAAGGAGCCCAGAGCAGTGTACTACATACTTAGGTTTCTCTTTCACAAGAACCCTGTGAAGTAGGCTAGGCTGAGAGAGAAGTGACTGGCCCAGAGTCACCCAGCAAGTCTCATGGCTGAATGGGGATTTGAACTCGAGTCTCCCCAGTCCTAGTCCAGCACTCTAACCACTACACCATGCTGGCTCTCATTGAAAGCATTGCAATGCAATCACCTCTTTTCCAACTCTAGTAGGGTAGACCTTGACAGACTGTGGCTGCCCTCCCACGCCTTGGTTAACATTGGCATTTCCCTTCCGATGGCTTCTGCCTCTTCTGAGGTTTGCTCTTTGTCTGCTTATGAATGACTTTAACTCCATCCCATCCTTCATGCAAATCAATCTCCTTGTTGAGCAGAGCCTCATAGATAATCTTGGTTATGGTTTCAAAAGCCAAATCCACGTTGACGTTGTCCTTAGCAGATGTTTCAATGAAGTGAGTGCCCAGAGAAATGGCCAAGCCTTCTGCTTCCTCAAAGGAGACCCTGTTGTTTGACTGCAGGTCACTCTTGTGGCCAATCAGGAGGAAGATTACTTTCTCCATCATTTGGGCATTGGTGACTTCATTGTACCACTCGAAGATGTTCTCAAAGGACCTCCGACTGGTCATATCAAAGACCAAAAGCACACCTACTGCGTTTCGGTAGAAAGACCTGGGGATGCACCTGGGAACAAAACAAAACTGATCTACTAATCTACAAAACAAAATTAATCTACTTCCAAAATATTATGGATATTTTGTTCAAGCCACTCACCTCAATGCCAAATGGCAACCCTCAATGCCACATTGAGGAGGAGAGCTGGTCTGGTGGTAGCAAGCATGACTTCTCCACTTAGCTAAGCAGTGCCCACCCTGGTTACATATGAATGGTAGATTTGATGTGTGAGCCCTGTAAGAGATTTCCCTCAGGGGATGGAGCTGCTCTGGGAAGAGCAGAAGGTTCCAGGTTCCTTTCCTGGCATCCCCAAGATAGGGCTGAGCGAGATTCCTGCCTGCAATCTTGGAGAAACTGCTGCCAGTCAGTGTAGACAATGCTGAGCTAGATGGACCTATGGTCTGACTCATAGGAACACAGGAAGCTGTCATATACTGAGTCAGACCATTGGTCCATCTAGCTCAGTATTGTCCTCACAGCAGCTTCTCCAAGGTTGCAGGCAGGAATATCTCTCAGCCCTATATTAGAGAAGCCAGGGAGGGAGCTTGAAACCTTCTGCTCTTCCCAGAGTGGCTGCATCCCCTAAGGGGAATATCTTGCAGTGCTCACACTTCTAGTCTCACATTCATATGCAACCAAGGCAGACTCTGCTTAGCTAAGGGGGAAAGTCATGCTTGCTACCACAAGACCCGCTCTCCTCTCCTCTTCTCAGTATATGGCAGCTTCCTGTGTTCACATCCAGGATGATAGGATGAATACCGAGTCAAGACTATTGATCTGTCTAGCTCAGTATTGTCTCTCACAGCCCTACCTGGAGATGCTGCCAGGGACTGAACCCGGGACCTTCTGCATGCAAAGTAGATGCTTTACCACTGTTCTATGGCCCTATCCCCCAAGGGGAATACAGGGGTGGAGCTACCAATAGGTGAACGGGTTCAAAGAACCCAGGCCGCAGCCAATCAGGGGCTACACCTCATGGCCCCAGACAGACGCAGGGGCATGATTTTGCTCCAAAGGGGGGGCCTTGCGGCCCTGTTCAGGAGCCAAATCAGCCAGCGCTGCATTTGCAGCATGGCTGGAGCGACCCTCCCTGCCTTTTAAATGCAGAGCTGGCCGATTTTACTCCTAAACGGGGCTGTGTGGCCCCATTTGGGAGTTAGATCGGCCAGCGCTGTGTTTGCAGTGTGGCCGGAGTGGCTTTCCCTGCCTTTAGGCAGGAAGAGTCCTTTCGGCTGTGCTGAAATCGACAATTTATCTCCCAAATGGGGCTGCACAGTCCCATTCGGGAGCAAAGCCCCACCCCCTATGTATGATGCAGGGTGTGGCTAAATGTGCCCTGCATCATATGTTGGGTGCAGGGGGGGCTGGGGGGCCGTGGTAGCAGCAGAACCCGGGTCGGCGCTAGGCTTCCTCCACGCCTGGGGGAATATCTTACAGTGCTCACATCTAGTCACTCATCAAAATGCAAATCAAGGCAGACAGGGGCGTAGCTAGGGGAGAGAGCGCCTGTGTTCGTCCCTCTCCCCGGCGGTCCTTTGGACTGGGGGATATAATGAAGAACATAGGAAGGGGCCGAGCTGGGGGCCCTCAGGAGCTGCAGGGCCCGGGTTCTTTGAACCCATCTGCTCAATTATAGCTACACCCCTGAAGGCAGAGGGGACAATTCATGCTTGCTTAAGGAAGAGGACAGTTCATGCTTGCTATCACAAGACCCGCTCTCCTCCCCTTAGGAATAGGGGAGGAATAGGAAGTTGCCTGACACCGAGTCAGACCATTGGCCCATCAAGTTCAGTCTTGCCTATACTGGCTGGCAGCGTCTCTCCAAGGTTTCAGGCAGGAGTCTTTCCCAGCCCTACCTGGAGATATTGCCAGGGACTGAACCTGGGACCTCCTGCATGCCGGCAGATGCTCTTTCACTGAGCTATGGCCCCATCCATCTTACAGTGCTCACATGTAGTCACCCATCCAAATGCAAACCAGGGCAGACCTTGCTTAGCAAATGTGGCCATTCATGCTTGCTACCGCAAGCCCAACTCTCCTCGCCATCAGAATGTGGCCTTCTAAAGACAGGTTCTGAACGACATGCCGCCCTCCCTTCCAACCCATCTGGTACGCAACACTGGGCTGGGTTTGGGCCATACCTAACCGGCCCCCACGATCAGAAAGGGGACACGCCAAGAACATGTCCATTGGGACATCTTCTGTGGATCTTCCAGCACATGCCTTTATTGCATGGGTGTGGGCTGTTCAGCCTCATCCCCTTTCTCATTGCATAGGCTAAGGCAGGGGTTCTCAAACTTGGGTCCACTGATATTGTTAGAATACAACTCCCATAATCCTCATCCACAATGGCCAGAGGCCAATGAACTGTCTGCAGCTGGGGGCGATAGGAGTTGTAGTCTATTAGCAGTTAGAAAGCCTCTGGCTGGCTATGGCCTTCGATCAGCTGCTGTTATGACTAATCCTCCTCCATTGGCCTGAATGCCCAGAAGCATTCCCACTCCACAGATCGAGAAAGCCGCCCAAGTCCTCTCCACTCAATTGGGGTGCCCCTCTTCCAACCTCTTTTGGGATTCAAAGCGTGCTCCATTGTGCTTGATTCGGTCAGCACAAGATGATCAGGCCATGATGTCAACAAAGCTTTGTTCTCTGCCTGCAGATCAGTTGTAAAGTAATTCGATCAAGAGTCCTTTGTGCAATGATGTGTTTACTGTGTGGTTTAGCTCCTGGAAACCTGGAGCTTCTTTCTCTTCCGCAGAAGGGCCTGATCCTGCTATTGCTCCTTCACCAGGAGGGCCCCCCCAGTTTTGTCTATAGGGGTTTTCCGTTTAAATTACTGTGTGACTCCCTGCCACATCTTCCCCTATGGGGAAAGAACTGTAGCTCAACACAGACATTTCTTTGGGAGGAGAGCTGATATTGTGGTAGCATTAAGAATTGTCCCCTTTGCTAAGCAGGGCCTGCACTGGTTTGCATTTGGATGGGAGACTACATGTGAGCACTGTAAGAGATTCCCCTCAGGGGATGGGGCTGCTCTGGGAAGAGCAGAAGGTTCCAAGTTCCCTC
Source organism: Hemicordylus capensis (assembly GCF_027244095.1). Taxonomy (NCBI): domain Eukaryota; kingdom Metazoa; phylum Chordata; class Lepidosauria; order Squamata; family Cordylidae; genus Hemicordylus; species Hemicordylus capensis. Next base: position 14,213,115 of record NC_069663.1, read on the forward strand.
CCTGGCAACATCTCCAAGATAGGGCCGAGAGAGACTCCTGCCTGCAACCTTGGAGAAGCCGCTGCCAGTCTGTGCAGACAATACTGAGCTAGCTGGACCAATGTTCTGATTTGACACAAGGCAGCTTCCTGTGTCAAGCATCTGCTTTGCATGCAGAAGATCCTAAGCGGAATCTCTGGCCCTTCCTTTCCAGGTAGGGATGGCAAAGATCAATCTGAAATACTGGCAGTGTGCTGCCAGTCAGGGTGGACCAGAGTAGACCAGGGGTGTCAAACTGTGGCCTTCCTGCAGACGTTGGCCTACAACTCCCATCGCCCCTGGCTACTGGCCTCTATGACTGGGGAAGATGGGCATTATAAGCCAACACCAGGGGCAACATCGGGGGGTGGGGGCAAGCTTGAGAACCCTTGACGTAGGGCCCCTGTTGTCCGACAGACCTGTATTTTCTGCCCCAGGCTTCCTCCTCACCTGAACCTCTCTTGGCCAGCCGTGTCCCACAGCTGCAGCTTCACCTTCACGCCTGGAGGCAGCTCCATCATCTTGCTGTAGAACTCCACGCCCACCGTGGGATAGAGGGCCGGGATGAAACATCTCTCCGTGTAGCGTCTCAGAAGGGAGGTTTTGCCGACGGTGGAATCCCCCAGCAGGATGATCCGGAACTGGTAGTGCCAGTGGCCATTCAGGTGGCAGACGGGAGGCGTCGGGGCCAGTTCCATAGCGGGGGGCCCATCTTCCATGGTGGCCGGAGCAGCCCCTTGGGCACGTGTGGAGCAAGAGAGCTGGCTTTGCATGGAGTGAATCCCAGGAGGCCGACGGGGACCCTTGCTCCCTTCCCCAAGCCAAGTGAGTTCTGGCAGAGGAGCTCTAATCTGATCAGGAGGTCTCCGCCCGCATAGCATCAGCTTTCTTTGGAGCAAAGAGAAGCCAAACAGCTGATATGGAGACAAGACTCTCCCCCCCACCCCTTCCTACCCCACCCACAAGATTTCCTTCTACCTTTGTGTGCATCCTTCTAAGCTTAAGAGCCTCTGCATCAGACTGCTAGCAAAAGCCTGCCCTAAGGAAGGTATCTTACAGTGCTCACAGGTATGATCTCCCATTCAAATGCAAACCAAGGCAGACCCAGCTCAGCAAAGGGGACAATTCATGCTTGCTACCACAAGACCAGCTCTCCTGAGAGAGGAGGTCAAGTTGCCTCAGACACAGCTCACAGAGAGGGTTCTCAAAGCCAGCCTGGCGTGCAGTACATATTAAGAGTATCCCCATGTTGTGAGAAGGCACTATTCACCCATTGGCTTAGGTCAAGAAGATAACAGGGTCTTTTGGTTTATGTGAACAACACGCTTATCTCGACTATAGTCTGAAGCAGATATGGGCTCCTTGCTCATAGATAAGGATGGAGGTTTGAAGTGATAGTCACCCAGATCCTTTCCAACAAGGATGGTGACCTGAGGCCCCAAAAGGCTCTTTTAGGAATGTAGAGCTCTGTGCAAATGCTGTAGGAAATCTATGGACATTGTGGAGGAATGCAGAAGAGTAGTGGGGTTGGGTTAAAACAGGGTTTTCCAACTTTGTTGTTGTTGCGTGAGGTGCACTTTTAAAAATAAAAAAAATTATTGAAGCTCATTGCCCCTCCTTGTCCCTGTACAGACAGACAGACAGACAGAAAGACACACACACACACACACACCCTTCCCCTCCCACCACCACCACACAAGAGTGTGATATTTGTTTGCTGTGCACCAGGAAGAACAGCGCCCTACCAGTGCATTATGGGATGGCTTGACTGCAAAAGCAGGGAGTTTAAATTCTCAGCTCTTGGAGAGGATTGCTAGGAAATGTAGGGATGGCCAAAGGAAGCACTTTTTCACACAAAACATAATTACCTTGTGGAATTGTCTGCCACAGAATGTGGTGACAACCACCAGCCTGGATGGCTTTAAGAGGGGCCAAGACAAATTCATGGAGAATAGGTCTATCAATGGCTACTAAGTCTGGTGGCTATAGGCCACCTCCAGCCTCAGAGGCAAGATGCCACTAAATACCAGTTGCAGGGGAGCAACAGCAGGAGAGAGGGTGCCCCCTTGCCTGTGGGGTTCCCAGAGGCAATCTGGTGGGCCACCGTGGGAAACAAGATGCTGGACTAGAAGGGCCTTGGGTCTGATCCATCAGGGCTGTTCTTCTGTCCCACCCCTCTTAAGCAGGAGGGACAGAACTGGCTTGCAAAAGCAGGGAGTTTAATCTTCCCGTTTTGGAGTTACAAAGGCCTGTGTTTATAAAGCTGCCAACTCTTCACAAAAGGAGGCCTCTTCTCTTCAACAGCTGCATAGCAAGGAAGAGGTTCAGTAAGCATCACTTTTCCTGTCACAACACCAGAAGAAAGGATACCTACCTGCCAAACACTACCCTCCTAGGCACCAGGAAGGACAAGTCCCTCCTGGTGCATCATGGAACAAATCTCCTCCAAAAGTGGTGAATTTAATTTTCCCCCCTCAGCTTTTGCAGTGCACACACACAAAAAAAAAACTGATCAAAAAGACCTCCAAAGTCCCTTCCAATGCTATGATTCTGTTATTTTGGCTTTCTGAAGGAAATGCTCTAGGTGAGGTTGACTAGAGATTGCTGGAGACCTTGAGGTGAGTCTCACGACCAGTGAGACCCACCTTAAGAGGGTTTGCAGGGAGAGCAGGCTTAGCCCTGCTAATTTGGCAAAGAGGCACTTTTTAATGCAGTGATTCTCTTTATTTAGCAGGGGGAGAGCAACTGGCCCTATCCACCCCCAGCAAAGTACCACCAGTGACTGTTGCTGGTGTCTATCTTATGTTTCATTTTAGATTGTGAACCATTTGGGGAAAGAGATCCATCTTATTTATTTATTATTTCTTTGTGTAAACCGCTGAGCCATTTTTGAAAGGGCGGTATAGAAATCAGATTAATAAAATCATCATCATCTCGACAGTCCTGGGTGGCCAAACTGGCCACCCACACGACTGCCGGCTCCATCACGGAGCTGGCGGGGGTTGTGGGGACCTAGGGGCACACAGCTCCCAGAAGTCCCAGCATGCCTTGCACAGTGACACCTTAACAGTGTAGTTTTGTGTTGAACATCCACCCAAATTCAGGGACGCATAAACTTTTGAGGCAGATTAGTTCTAGAACATGTTTCTTTTTAAAATGTGGATTGTGTGAACAATTACAGATACAAGAAATCTTGCCAACAGCAAATCATTTGTTCTAAAAGGCTAATTTCAGACCATGCAGCTGCCCAACAACTGAGGCAACAGCAACCCCATCTTTCTGTAACCTCACACCTTAAGACGCTTGGAGAGAGAGAAACCAAAAGCATGAAGACGCTCTTTTCATTCTGTAAAGGGTGAGTTAGAAGTCATGTTTTTAAAAACAAGCAATCACAAGTAAAACCAATGGGGCATACTTTCTGCTTCCTCTAAGGGGGTTACTCTCGCTTAGGACTCCTTCCCATGTGCTGTGAATTTGGTATATATGTCAGATTTAGAAGGGAGTATTATCTATGTTTCAAGTGGCTGTTCTCTTGGAAACAAGATGTCAGATCGTTTTCTTCCTTTCAGGAAGCAGGACACCAGTTGGAGAAGTCAAACCTAGCCATTGTCCATAAGCCCTGTTGGATCAAATGAAGCTGGCCATTTCCTGCTTCCCCTATTATAGCCAAACTGGACTCTTGCATGAAGCCCTATATAGTCTCGACACACTAGTAGTCTCTGTGGTCGCTAGGAGTTGACACCAACGGCACACTTTCCTTTTACCGTATTCCCCAAGCACCATAATGCTTTAGCCTTTCATTTCAGAGAAGGTACCAGTCTCCTGAGCATGCTAGTTGCGCTGCTTAAAAGGAGTCTAATGCACTATTGTTGAACAAGATCCAACTCCCTTATGACAAAGTGGCACTTTTGATCTTCCCAGTACTAGAACTGCCTCGCTTGGTATTAGGAAAAGTGAGACTCTCACCACCAATAAAATCCATACCTTCCACCAGAGACCCAAGTATCATCTTCTGAAACCCCTACCTGAGCAGAGGCACTTTTCAGAGTGGAAATTCTCTTTATATTTTGCAGGGCCAAAGCAACTGGCCTATTCCACTCCAGTTAATCTTTATTACGGTCAATGACCAGTAACCAAAAAGTTAAAACACATACAGAATAAAAATCTTCACATCATGATGCAAATAATAAATAGCATATATACATAAGAAAATAAGATATCCTTCAACATAGGTGACTGAAAGTGTCGATACGACTCAAGCCAAGATATTCTCAGCATACTCTTAGGCAGAGGTGTGCAAACTTGGCCATCCAGCTGCTGGTGGGGATGATGGGAGTTGTAGTTCAACAGCTGGGGGGTCCACAAGAGCAGAGGTGGGCAAAGTAAAAATGGATGTAGGTATGTTATTTAGTTAAATATGCCGCCATCTTTGATACCAGGTTACCTGGTATCTTGTCTATTGAAAGTTTTGTAATGTTGTAAGTCACCCGGAACAAAATTTGTTATGGGGTGGATAGCAAATAAAAGCTTTATTGTATATGGTCTGCTTCACAACCAATTTTAAAATATGGCTTTTCTTCTGCCAAGATGCTGGATAAAATCCAGATTTATTTTTTTAAAATCAGCTTTGCTTAGAAGAGGCAGCTGCCCAACCAGCAATTTCACAACTTCCCCCACTGGGTTCCACACACCACCCGCCACCCTTTTGCAGTCCTGCTGCTCCTTTCAAAGTCCACAACAGCACAGCAGCGTCATGCCCCTATTGTGTCAGGCGCCATCACTTAAGGGTTGCCGAGAGGAAAGTTTGATTGTCTGGCTACAAATTAGCTAGTTTAAAAACCAAACAATCCTTTAAACCTTTAAGCCACCAACTCAATGCCCAAAGCACCGAAATGGCAGTCATGCCGGGGAATCTTGAAACTTCTTTGTTCTTCTGTTTCTTCAGAGCTCTTGACAAGGAATCTTCCAAGACCTAAAAGGAATACTGAATACTTTGGAATTTATTTATTTTTTAAAGAGCTTGCTGTTATAGGTACCCCTAAAGAATGGAATACAGTATACAGCATGCAGATAAGGCAGTCTATAAAGGTTATGGAAATGAGCATATTCTCATTCTGCAATATTTACCGAAGTGAGAATCATTCAAATGTGAACGTTCCCAGGCCGCCATCTTACCCAACTTGTGTGTGGGTTGGCAGTGGTTACTCGATGCCCCACTGTTGTAGCACTTCGAGCAGGGGTAGGCAAACTTGGCCCTCCAGTTCTGTTGAACTCCAACTCCCACCATCCCCAGCCAAAACACACACAGGATTATGGGAGTTGTAGTTCAACAACAGCTGGAAAGCCAAGGTTGCCTACCCCTGGGCTACAGTGTTAGACTAGAACTTGGGACAGTAGGTTCCAATTCCCACTTAGCCATGAAACCACTGGGTGACTGCAGGCCACTCTCTCAAACTAGACTACCTTGCAGGATTGTTACAAGGATAAAATTGCATGGGGACATGTATGGCACCCTTAGCTTTTTGGAAGAAGGGTGGAACAAAAGTGTACTGTATTTACCCGAATAGAAGATGACTGAATTTAAGACGACCCCCTTAAAAATAGAAGTTAAATACAGCTTATACCTATTTATCCTAAAGGAACAGGACTCTGAATGTAAAATAATCCCCCAATTTCTAACATCAGAGGACTTGGGGGAAAGCCTAGCCTTGGATTCAGGTAAATACAGTAATATACAAAGACTATTCCTCCCATTTTACAGGCAATGCCTTAACTCAAGATTAAGTCTTAAAACACACAAGCCAATTGACAGATGACAATTTTTGTTGCCCTGCATTAAAAACCATCTGCGTGTGGAGGGCTGTATTTGGACATGCCACATGTACTGATTAGGAAGCAAGCTTCCCAAAAGGGACTTTGCTCTTTGGAAACACATTCCACCAATATTTGCCTAGTCTCAGCCCCATATCCACAGGATTCATCCAGCCGTCATTAGAAACATGAGAGTCATCACAGACCAGGCAGAGGCAGTGCTGTGCTCCAGTTGTGCAAGCAAGCGCCTGCTTTTTGGCATCAGCAAAGTAGTTACACAGCAGTCACTGGCTACTTTGCCTGACCTATCCAAAAAGCCATCTTATTTATTTATTTGTATCTCTCTAAACCACTTTGGGAACTTTTGTTGAGAGTATATAAATATCCATCATATTAATAAGACAGCAGACAAGACCCACCTCCAAAGTGTTTATTCCACTTAGGGAACCTTTTTCTTAGGAAGAGAAGCTCACTGCATCCTCACCACCTGTTAAGCAACTCCTACAAAAAAAAGAAAAGAAAAGAAAAGGGAACAGACCTTAAGATTGAGAAAGGTTTAAGTGAGGGCTGCAATGTTTAGTCAATCCAAGAGAGTAGAACTGGTCTTGTGGTAGCAAGCATGACTTGTCCTCTAAGCTATGGAGAAGCCACTGCCAGTCTGTGCAGACAATACTGAGCTAGATAGACCAATGGTCTGACTCAGTATATGGCAGCTTCCTATGTTCCATTGGTTAGATCAACCAACATTTTAAAGAAATAACCCTGATCTGTCAAGGCAGATTTTAATTTTTTTTTAAATACAAAAACTGCAGATAACAAATTGCATATTAGAAGAGGCATTATCTTCTAATGATGTGTGAGAGTAAGCACAGGGAATGTGTATGCTAAAGTTAGGCTTGTGAGATGCATCCATCCATTAGGAGGCCTTGTCTACACCTAATGGGTGAGCCACAGCCACTAGTGTCGCATTCCTCTGGCGGTGCCATGCAGTTCTGGGCCTCCAGACACAGCCAAAGTGTACTCATAGCTGGGCAAAGGCCATGAAAACATCAGAGGGAAATTCAAGTATCTTTGAAATTGCCCTTTTAAGCCAAAGAGGCATCACCCTGCAAGGCAGCCCTGGAAGGAGGCTTGGCTCTTTTGCAGGGCTGCAAAAAGCTCTGTTAGTGGCAACTACAGAGGACCAGTGCAGCAAGTGAACTGCAGTTTAGAAGTCTTGGATTACAGGGGCACCCCGTTACTCATGGATCCGGCACCCACGGTTTCACATATCCGTGGCTGGGTGATTGGCACCCAACCTCAGCATACAGAAGGGGGGGACAGGGGGGTGTTAATCCGCATACCTGCAGATTGGGGGTGGCCAGAAATGACCTCCGATGTTATTTCCAGGCCACCTACCATTTTGAGCACCAGAGCACTCACACCTGCAATTTCCCACTGAAAAAATGGAGACACTTGGGGGGGCACTGCTGGAGCATAGGAGACCCACCAAGCATGGTAGGCAACTTTCCCCCATTTCTAGGGCCATTTTCACTCCCTCAATTTCTGTGATCTTCGGGAACCTAGCCTCCCTTTCCCCATTGCCAAAGCCCACGGTTTCGTAATTCGCGCTAAAGCCAGGGAACCCCAACCAAGGATACTCTCCTCCATGGTGAGAGAATGAAAGGAACCCATCACCTACTCCATTTCTCATTTGGTGAGACCAAAGCCAAGAGACTGATTCAGCATGGTCCAAACTAACTGTCTGAAGCCAGCCTCATTCACTGCAGGACTGTCCCAGCAGAGAGGGCAAGACCAGCTTCCATTTTACTTTTCCTCCTTTTTGACCATGAGACCGGTATTCAGATCTGATGGGAAAGGGAAAGGGAGGTGACAGCAGCCACAGGTTCACTCAAATTCCATGCATCTTCATCTTTCAATGGTGCACAGGTGGATGGTGACATCTAAACAGTACCTTGTAGTCTTAACTGTTCTGAGTCTTATTTGCCTTAACAGGAGAGCAGCATCTGTTCCAGGCAAGGGATGATTCCAGAGAATACCTAAATTTGTTAAATAAAATGATCAAACAAGTAAAATAAATGTGGCTGTGTAGATCAAAGCCATTGAGGCTACTTAAGAATACTAAGCAAGTTATTAGAATACCTGCTTGCTACATTGAAATTGCAGACATTAAGACAGAAGTTTCAGAAGCTAAGTTTCAAGTCCTCCGGTTTCCAGAGATAAAAAGCACTTTGGACATCGAGGTGTACTGTACAGATAAAATTGTTCTAGGAGGCAGCTCTAACCCTGCTGCTCCCCTGAGATCACCCTCTACAGGAACAGACAGATAGGTAAAGAATTTAGGTCATCAAACACCTACAGCAGGTTCCCAACCAGGGTTCCTCCAGAAGTTGCTGAACTACAACTCCCAGCTACAATTTATTGTGGTTGGGGATGCTGGGAGTTGTAGTTCAGCAACATCTGGCGGAACCCTGGTTGGGAACCACCGATCTACAGACATGCCCATCCTCCCCAGAACGCTGCTGTGTCGGAGAGTCGAGTGACATCCACAGCTAACCAAGCCTGAGGAGTCAAAGTCCCTCCCTCTTGTTCTTGCATGTTGTTGGAGACCCTGTGGCTATTTGCCAAGCCATAGCTCTTGGTCAACATGCAGCCCCACTTGCCCAAAAGGAGTGAGAATTCAGTTCGGAAAAGATCACAAAACATCTTCAAGCTGCTTAGAGATGAGCTGGAAGAATTATCCATGGTGGATGGAGAAAAGTCTCTTACCTGAACTCTGAACAGGCCTCTGTGCAGAGGCAAACCACCTTTGACTCATGGACACCTCATCTTTTTGTTCCCTGGAAGAGGACTGGGGGAGAGAGATGGAAAGCATTGCTATTACATGACCGTAGTCTCCAGGTCTCTGTAAACCAGGCAGATTCAATTTTTGAATGGAGACTAGAGCAGGGCTGCTCAACCTCAGCCCTCCTGCAGAAGTTGGCCTACAACCCCCATCATCCCTGGCTCTTGGCCACTGTGGCGAAGGATCCTGGGAGCTGCAGTCCAAAAACAGCTGGGGGGAGGGGGGCAAAGTTGAGAAGGCCTGCTGTAAAGCCTCTGCCTCTTCTATTCCCCATCTATAGGGATGGGGTTGTAGCTCAGTGGCACAGGTTCTGCTTTGCATGCAGAATGTCCCAGGTTCAGTCCCTGCCAGCATCTTCAGGTAGGGCTGGCAGACTCCTGCCTGAAACCTTGGAGAAGCCGCTGCCAGTCAGTGTAGACAATCCTGAGCTAGATGGGCCAAAGGCCTGACTCTGCAGCAGGCAGCTTCCTATGCTCCATGCAGTCTTTTGGTCAAATCTCCCTTGTTCCCACTGCAACTAAGTCACTGCACATGAAATCATGGCATCATCTTCCCCACTTTCACTTTTCCTTCCTCCATTGTCTTTCTTGCCAGGGACTTCTCTTTTCACTCTTTGGAAAGCACCAGGCACCCAGATGGAGAGAACCGACAACTCTGTTCCAAAACTATTCCTGAGGATTTCGCCGCCACCCAATATCAAGCCAATAAGACCCATCTTTTTAGCCTGGCTTTTAACTACATATAGTTTTAATTGTAATCTTAATTGATTCCTGATTTTAACTGTTATGTATTTCTGGTTTTATTGTAAACCACCCTGGGCCACTTTTGGAAGAGCGGTACCGAAATCAAGCAGACCAATAAAACTGCCAGGATTGCTTTTAATATCCACCTGGAATTTGATGCCTATTTCTTGGAGGTCCTCTGGACCTCCAAGAAAGCTGGTCCTCAAGAGCTGGCAACCTTATCGATGGAGTAGTAATAACCATTCTTGTCCAAATGGATTCTGCTTTTCTCTGCCACATGAAAGCTTGAGGCTAAAACCTCAAGTTACGAAAAAGCAATCCCTCCACATTGTTTCATATGTGGAAATTAAGCTAGGGTTTGTACAACACAATATACCTCAAGAAAAACCATGTATTTTCCAAAAAATGTTGCTGGACAGTTACAAGGAGACAGACTGAACAGCGACCGTCAAGGAAAAAAAGTTACTTTTGGCACCTTTTTGACCACATCTGCCACAGGGGAGACAGATGCAGCTTCGATAGGGCCATGGGGCAGGAAAGATATCCAAAGCAAATATATGGCCTCAGGGAGTGGACAGCAGCTTCTGTAAATGGTTTTGTGAACTCATTTTGGTTAAAAGCAGTATGAAAATAAATAATAAATCTTTCTGCTCACTCAGGCTTTTTCAAATTGATTTTTAAAAAGTTCTAAGATGTTTTGTACTGCATTTTGCCTTTTCTAGTTTTTGTTGTAATTTGTTCTGCATTAGCAGAACAGATTACGTTTTTACTGTTGTGTTGTTGTGAGCTGCCAGAGAATAATTTGTTATGCAGTGGCTAGCAAAGTTTATTATTATTATTAAGAATAATATTTTAAAAATTAAAAAGTAATGAACAAGAGGGTTCAAAATGCTGCAAGTATGCCAAAGAGGCCACCCCATCACAAATGCCACCCCCAGGTACTTCTAAAAGATACACTCACCAGGAGAGAGGCAATGGCCCAGCAGGTCATCTTCTGTTTTCAAAGTCTTCCTCTAATCCAGAAGCTTCCAAAATAGCAAACTCAACCCCTTCCAGTCTGCCTACAGTAAGCTGGAGACTAAAGAAGAAGGCACAAGGAAAGAAATGGAGTTAAAAGGATTCCGTAGGGATGCTGAAGGGGCCACCATTTCCATGGTGGACACCTATAGATTACTCACTCACCTGGGGAGGATGGACAACTGCCCAAGCCTTCATCTAACTCGGGAACTTGGCTGCCAAGACACGGACAACTTGCTTGAGGTCTAGAGTCTGGGCCACTTCATGTTCTATGGATACGGTTGCCAAGCCTGGTAGCCGATCCCGGGCCACTTCAGAGTGCAGGTGTGCCTTTACGAGATGTAGTTTTGAGAAACTGCACTCTCCATCAGCAGCCATTACAGGGAGTGTTAGAAGTATGCGCAAGGCAACACACAGGTTTGGAAAGCTGGAAACCAGTTTGTTTGCACAGATGCACTTCAGGACATCCTTTGGAGCAGAGTCTGCAGATACACAACGGGACGCAGGCAGTAATCTCAGCTCCCCATACAAATCAGCGGCGTCGATGTCATGTGAGTCACCGTGCGACAATGCTTTCTCTAGTTCCACACAATGCTGGCACAGGACGTCAAGTGGGGTTTCCTCAAGTTTCGGAAGATTGTAGAGCACTCCAAATATCCGGTGGTGTTCTTTGAGCTGCTGAAGATGCTCTTCAACCAACTGGATTGTGCCGTCTAAAACTTGGTGGAAAAACTCAACTTTGAAATATTGTTCGGGGTCGGTGATGGGACCACCTTGTGCCTCATAGTCAAAATATCTCCTCCTGTGACGAGACCCAACTTCCCATACAGGTGGGAAAGCAGCATCGACATCAAGTTCCTCTGCCAACTCCCGGGCATTTTGCAAGACACTTTCAAAGCCTTCGTCTGACCGGTAACATTGGAGGAATGACTTTGTTTTCTCAAGCTGCTGTATTGTCATGGAAAGATGATGATCAACCCCTTGGAGACTCTTGCTTGCAACACTGATTTCAGACAGTATATCATGCCACACCACCAGACCACACAGGAACTGGAAGTTGCCCATTTTGCTGGCAATTCCCTTCCCTTCCGCCTTCGTTTTGCTATATGCCGCTCCCGTCAAAGCACCGTCCTCCATCACAGCAACAATGGCATCGTCCACTTCCCCAAGTTGGTTCCGGATGGCCTTGACCGCCTCCATGCAACTTTCCCATCGCTCCACACTCGGGGTCTTCATGGCAAGAGGGAAGGTTCCCAAGTGTTGCTCCAGAATCTGCCACCGACATGCGGATGCAGAGAAAAACACAAAGATGCTCTGAATTACATTAAAACATTCTGAAGCTTCAACGCAAGCAGAGGCAGCATCACTGACGACCAAGCTCAAGGAGTGGGAATGGCAAGGGAGGAAAAAAGCACGGGGGTTTAACTCCCGCAGCCGTGCCTGCACGCCACTGTTCTTCGCCTTCACGTTGGCTCCATGGTCATAGCCTTGCCCTCTCATTTCCACAAGGTCAATTCCCATTTCTTCCAGCTTCTGCAGAAGCACATTCGTCATCCCGGGCCCTGCCGTATCTATGTCAATGAACCCTAGGAAATGCTCCCTGACATCCACCGCGGCAGGCCCACTTACGCTAGATGCGGCTGAAGTAACAAAACGCACCATTAATGTCATCTGTTCAGCATGGCTGCCGTCCGGGGTACAGTCCAGAATGATGGAGTAATACTTTGCCGACTTCAGGAGTGCCAAAATCTTCTGCTTGATTTGTGTTGCCAGGAGCTGGACAATCTCATTTTGAATGGTTTTCCCCAGGAAAGGATTACGAACTTCTTGGGTGTGTATTCTTCTTAGGTGCGCCTCCAGTTCCGAATCAAACTCCCCTATCATTTCCACCAACTTAAGGAAGTGGCCATTGTTCGGTACGTACAGCTGCTCCGAAATCCCGTGCAGTGCTAGGTTCTGACCAGCAAGTACTTTGACAATGGCAACAAGTCTTTTCAAAGCATTTTGCCAGTGATGAATTTCCGAGGTAGACTTTGCTTGGTTATCATCGTCCGTGGCTGCTTTTAACCTTAGCTTCACCTCCAGATTCTTCCAGCTGCAGAACGCTTCACGGTGATAGGATGCTCGCTCATGGCTCGCCAAATTCCTCGCCAGGTTTTTCCAGTCCTTGGTCCCGCTAGCTAAGGTGGATGAAGTACTGTCAGGCTGGAAGAGTTTGCAGCAAAAACAGTACACAACGTTCTGGCTCTTGGAGTACATGAGCCACGATCGCTCCACTTTCTCCCCATTGGGTAATTCACGCCAATAATGCATGTGGTGGAAGCTTCTCCGGCTGACGGGGTCTTTGGGGAACTTGAACGCTTTCACTTGCTGTGGACCATGCAGGACGAGGTAGTCTCTCAGGTCGCTGCTCACCTCCGTCCACAGCCCTGGATCTTCTAGAAATGAAGGGCTGAACTCAGGGGCCATTGTGACCGGCTGCACAACTGCACTCACATCCGATCTGTTCACTTCTTCAGGAATACGCACAGCTGCATCCCTTGGAGATGCAGATGTGGAGGCAGCAGCTGCCTGTCCACCTGCAGTTGGACTGGCTGAAAGCACAGTGGCCTTCTCAAAGCCACAACTCGCAAGCTCACTGCACTCTGCCAGTGATGCCCCTGGAGCATCTCCGGACTCTATTTTCACACACCTCAGAATGGCTCCTTTCTGTCTGGACAGAGCAGCCTCCTTTTCATCCCGTTTCCGTTTGTGTGCTGTACCAAAAAGACGTTTCCTTCTGTCAGACATAGCTGCTGCGGACTAGGGCGGTGGAGTCGAGGGAGGGTGTGGCAGAAATGAGGTTGTGCCTGAAAAATAAGTACAGAACCAGACCTATGAAGACATCTTCACAGCATACTGACCACAGCACCTTCCCACTGCCACAAAAGAAAATTCAAGACGCAAAGGACTTTAGTAGATTACTATTAAATTTACTTTTTGCCTTTTAATGAAAAAGCACATTCTCCGGTAATGGAGGAGGATTAGTGAACGGGTTCTTCCTCCCACTTATACAAAAGACAGGGCCAGTCAGCTTTCATATAGAGGGAGTTCACCCATGTCATTCCCAGATGTTGACTCCCAGAATCTCCAGCAGCAATGGCCTTTGGCTCAGGATTCTGGGAGATGTTGTAGTCAACATCTGGAAATCCCTGTTACAGGGAACACTGCTTATAACTGAGCTTCTCTGGAGCTTTCCTTTCCCTTGTCTCAGACTCCCTCCACACCCTTCTGTAAAAGAGGGGAATATTCAGATAATGCAGCCCATTCCCAGTCTGAAATGTTGCAATCCAGAAAAAACTTTAGTGGTCTAACCAGTGTCCTAGATGTAGTTGACTACAGCTCCCAGAAGCCCCAGCTGCAATGGCAAGGCAGACTATAAACATCTTGCTTAAATCAGGCCAGGACGTTATTTGGATCTAAGTGCCTGCCCCCACAAATTTAGGGCCAGATGTACATGGTGCAGAGGGACAATAAACTGGTTGCCTTTATGTGTAGTGTTTTTACAACAGAAAGAAGGTAGCCTGGGACGATCATACATTTTATTAAATAACTACCTCTGAAAATCCCAGCCCAGGCACCAGAGTTACATTTCTAGGCACTGGGACTCCCTGGCGCCTGGGATTCGGCAAGTTCTGGCTTAAATGCGGAGACTGTTGAGGCTTCATAACATGGAAACAAACTATTTGCAAGGGTGCAAGCATGCTTTCATTTAGGGCCAGATAATGTAGACGCCGAGGCCCTAAGCTACATCAAGCTTAACAGGCCCAAAGCATTACAAATATATTTATATTTTAACGGAAGGACAACAAAAACAGAAACGAAACTTGGTTTTAACTTGGCAAAGACACAACGAAAAACAAACAACGACAATTATCTTGCAATAAGCCTATTTCCACTAGAAATCACTCTCAATAAAAATCCATGATGTTAAACTTGAAATTTAGTAAATTTTTGGTATTATTTTTCATTGAGACAGGAATAGCCCTCATAGGAATTTCCCATAGCTATCCACCACTCCGCTCATCCCCTAGTGCTGCGTATTTGTCATTTTTGTTCTATTCTGAACAATTAAAGACCTTAATTAGCCTCATAAGGTGAGGCTCTAAGCCAGGAGTTCCCAACCAGGGTTCCTCCAGATGCTGAACTACAATTCCCAGCATCTCCAGCCATAATATATTGTAGCTGGGGTGCTGGGAGTTGTAGTTCAGCAACATCTGGAGGAACCCTGGTTGGGAACCACTACTGGAGAGGAGAGCTGGCCTTGTAGTAGCAAGCATGACTTGTCCCCTTAGCTAAGCAGGGTCTGCCCTGGTTGCATATGAATGGGAGACTAGAAGTGTGAGCACTGTAAGATCTTCCCCTTGGGGGATGGAGCTGCTCTGGAAAGAACAGAAAGTTTCAAGTTCCCTCCCTGGCAGCATCTCCAAGATAGGGCTGAGAGAGATTCCTGCCTGCAACCTTGGAGAAGCTGCTGCCAGTCTATGAAGACAATACTGAGCTGGATAGACCAATGGTCTGACTCAGTATATGGCAGCTTCCTATGTTCCTGCTTTAATCTGTTCCTTAACTAGCTTGTGCCTAAATTCCAGCACTGATTTCATTGGCTTTTTCATGCTATTTAGCTTAAATTCAGAGGGATTCCTTGAAATTAGTTTTTGCTCACTTAAGACCCCTGCTAACTGAGCAAAGAGGCACCTTTCAAAGTGGTGATTCTCTTATATTCAACAGGGGGAGAACAGACCCTCTCCAACCCCAGCACAGCATCCCTCCAGTGGCTGTTGCTGGTGTCTATCTTATATTTCTTTTTAATATTGTGAGCCTTTTGGGACAGGGAATCATCATTGTATTTATTTTTCTATGCTTTGCAAACTTTTGTTGAGAAGCAGTATATAAATAGTAGCAGTAGTAGTTCCGCCCCCCCCCCGAACACCCACCCTTTTGAATATTACTTTGCTCAAATAGTCGCCATCCAAAAGAAGGCCTTTTGACAAGCCTCCTTCTCTGCAGTAGTCTATCACAGGGTTTCAGCTGGCAACTGCATTTCGAGGCTTCCCGAGGCCAGCTGAAAAAAAGCAGGAGACAGCCAGCTCCCCCTAACTTCTCTGATCTCACAGCTCTATGCTACAGATGCCTCTGTCTTCCTCCAAAGTTAAGGCTGCAATACCTGCTTCGTTCTCTGTGGCATAAGAAAAGGAAGTCCAGACGAATGCCCACGTCACCACTGCTCCAAGGCCCTGCATTAAATCCTAGAGAAGAAGTAGAAGGAGCACATGGTCAAGCATGAACAGTGCAAGAAAGAGTTGCAGTTAGCCAGCCTGGACCACAAATACTCGCGAAAGTATAGTGAAGAGCAGGGTGGATAAAAATCAGTTTTTTAAAATCAAAAAAATAATTAAGATACATTATAGTCCAAAAGTTATTCATCATGAAATAAGGATTAGTTTTTAATTATGTAGCATGAGGCTGTATCTTTACATTTTTGGGTAAATGAATCCCATTAATCCTTTCACAATGTCATGCTCTTCCAGAGGTTTCTGTAAGATTATTTTGGGCAATCTTTCTATCTAGAAGAGGACTAAAAATGAAACCTTCATCTGGTTGTAAATACTAAGATTATACCAACAAGAATGAGTCTTTATGTAAAAACCGACGATTTAAATCTAGTCTTACTGACTAGAGATTTAAATCGATTTTATTTAAATCAAATCCACTCTGCAGCCACCTAAATTCCTTTTCTACAGCGTGGATCAACAACAAGTATTAGACAAAGTGCAAGTTGAGAGAGCCAGAAAGTTCATTCATTTACTTGAGCAGTCACAAGCCCTTCTGCATGCAACCCATGTGCTCTGCCCCACAGCTACTGTTTGTCCCCATTTAAACACTGATTGTCCCATAAAGAGCAGAAATGCCCCTCCCAGGCCTGTAGCCACGTGGGGCAGGGGGAGGTTTGTGGGGTCAACTTGTCTGCCCCCCACATCAGTCCCCATGTGCAAGCAACAGCCCGTTATTTCAAAGTATATTAGAATTATTTGCTCCAAGTTAAAGGGGGACCAGTTCCACCCTAGTACACATACCTTTCCCCCACCCCATGTCTTGGTCCGCCCCTCTCCAAGTTCTTCTGAATGCAAGATTGTGTCCGCCTTAACGCGGCCCCCATCTGCAAGGCGTGGACGACATGCAGGACCTTTGGAACCCTCAGTCCAGGGGTGGGCAAGCTTGGCCCCGTCCATTTGTTGCTGAACTACACCTCCTGTCTCCTCCAGCCACAATGAATTATAGCTGAGGGTGATGGGAGTTGTAGTCCAACAACAGCTAAAGGGTCAAGTATGCCCACACTCAGGATGCAGCTCGGGCCCTGCGCCTTTTAAGGCCTGCTTGCCTGCTGCAAGACCCCGCACAAAGCCAGGCCGGCCCGAGCCTCCCGGCGCCTGTTCTATCCGATCTAGACGCAGCCACCCAAACTGGGCATTTATCTGCAGAGCCGCTCGCTGCTGCTGCTGCAATGGTCTCGCCCAAAGGGGGCTGAGAGAATCCTCCCACTCAGGCTTGCACCCCGGACTGATCCAACCCGCTCCCCGTATGGGCGTAATTCATCCCTCGGTGGAAAATAGGGCACCTCCAATTACTGTATCAACAGCCAACATATTCAGCGACCTAAAAACGAAAGAGGATGGCGACGGATTGCAAAGGAGCCCGCCACGCATTAAGCGACTCACCTCTTTTCGCGGAGCCCCACATCGGCAAAAAGCAAAAAATAGAAAGGAAGGCTACGCCTCCGCCTTGGCCTTTTATAGCATCTGCCACCAACAGCTTATTCCGATTGGCTCATTTGAAAAAAGCACTGAAAAGGCTCCTGGGAAGTGTAGTTTCATTGCGTCGCCTCTGCCCACTTTTCCTTAGGAAGCTTGTCTTTGTGTCGCTTATTAGGGAAGGGGCGGGGGAACATTTACCGCGAGGAGAGGAGCATCAACACACTGAATGAAAAGTCCTCCTTGGCTCATTTCGGTTTCTCACTTTTCTTGTGTGCAGATGTCTCAGTCTCTTCTTTTACCACATCTTTGCTTGAATGCACGCTCACTTGCAACTTAAGCCCCACTGAACATAATGGGATTTACTTCTGCGTAAAGAAGCATTGCCTTGCGGGGCACTGAGATTTAAGAGGTGAATTATATCCTTGTGCATATGAACAAGAGAATAACATTAATAAGACTTATACCTGTGCATCCGAATAAGACATGAATTGTGACGGAAAAGGTGGTCTTCTTTGTTTTTAGATGCATATGTCTGTACTGCTACAACATTTTTTTTGGATTTGAAAGTTCTTGCCTTAAACTTTTTTAAATCTGCTGCCTGACTAGGGAGCTTTTTAATCAATCAAAAGATGTTTGATGGGGCAGGGGGTTGGTGCAACCATCTGTTCAGCCTATCCAGCATACTATTCAAATATAGAATACAAATACTTATATATCACTTTTCAACAAAAGCCCCCAAAGCGGTTTACATAGATATAAATAAATAAATAAAATGCCTCCCTGTCCCCAAAAGGCTCACAATCTAAAATAATAATAATAATAAAAAGATCAACACCAGCAACAGCCACTGAAAGGATGCTGTGCTGGGGATGGATAGGGCCAGTTGCTTGCCCCCTGTTGTGGGCCACCTCCAGCCTCAAAGGCAGGTTGCCTCTGAGCACCAGTTGCAGGGGAGTAACAGCAGGAGAGAGGGCATGCCCTCAACTCCTGCCTGTGGCTTCCAGCGGCATCTGGTGGGCCACTGTGCGAAACAGGATGCTGGACTAGATGGGCCTTGGGCCTGATCCAGCAGGGCTGTTCTTATGAGCCATATTTGGAAGGGTGGTATATTAAATAAATAAATAAATAAAAAATATTGTATTGTTGCCATATTGATACAGCAACATTTTATGTTTGAACCGCATGCTGGAAGTGTGGGCTTATAGGCTGAAAAGATGGTTGCACCATTTTCCTTCAGTTCAATATTTTTTTATCAATTAAAGTTTCCTGATTAGTCAGTCAGAAGATTAAAAGAAGTTTAATTGTTTTTAAAGGCAAGTCCTTTCAAATCCAAAGAACATAGGTATGCATCTAAAAATGAAAAGGGCCGCTGTTTCCTTCAAAATTATTGTCTTATTAATATGCACAAGTATATGGCTTTGAGGATTAATCAATGCATCAGTACATCTCAGAGCATTGCAAGACAATGAATGCATCTTTATGCAGAAGTAAATCCCATTAAGTCTGGGGCAGGTGAGTGTGCATTCATGCGAAGATGTGGCATAAGAGATCCTTCAGGCACACCTGTTTTCTCCAGCTTTTAATGAAAACTAATTTTAAACAACTTAATCGTTTTACTCGGTGAAATTATTTTAATGGCTTTATTTTATAGTGTAAATTGGATTATCTATCGATCGGGGGTATATAAATATGATAAATAAAATAAGAGAGTAGCACGCCTGCTGCGCAAGGAAAGTAAGGGAGCGAAAAGAGCAAGGCAGGGCTTTTCTTTGGGCTGATATACCCCTCTTCTCCCCGGCGGCAAAATCCTACACCACCCCCGGCCGCACCAAAGAGCAACAAAAGCACGCTTCCTAATGGCAAAGCTAGAAGAGGCTACTCTACAAGACTACATTTCCCAAGAAGCTTTCAAAGCTTCTCTCCCCCGCAATGAGTTTTCAAAAGCTGGCCAGGCTGGGGCTGCTGGCTGAAGGGGCTATAAAAAGCCAGAAGCGCAGGAGCAGGAGTAGGCGTGTCTGGTTTTCTCCCCGTCTTTGCTTTGAGGCCCCGCGGAAAAGAGGTGAGTGTCGCTAGATGGGTCGGGGCTCTGTGCAATCCGTCGCCTTTCTCTTTTGTCTCTAAGACTCTGAACAAATCGGCTCTTGAGATCCGAATTGGTGGATGCCCGAGACTTTGCACCGACGACGGATGAATTATTTTACCCAAGTGGAGAGAGGGCTGGATGAGTCGGTGGAGCGGCGGTGGCGATTCTCTCCAGGCTAGTCTCTTTGGACGCGCAGCGAGAACTTGGCAACCGCAGCGAGCGGATCTGCAGAGAGAAAGGCCCGGTGTGTGTGGCTGCTGGGTCGAGATGGGAGGATCGACCAGGCCAGGCGCCGGAGACTCGGCCGGCCGGCTTTGTTTTGCGCCTTGGGAAGCGGGCATCGAAAGACGCAGCGGCCGCGCCCTTTGCAGAGCAGGAGAGGGCCAGGCAGCCCAAAGACTGAGGGGTCCAAACCTAAGGTGTGCTGCAACACAGGAACTAGGAAGCTGCCATATGCAGAGTCAGACCCTTGGTCCCTCTAGCTCAGTATTGTCTACACAGACTGGCAGCAGCTTCTGACAGGTTGCAGACAGGAGGCTCTGCCAGGGAGGGAACTTGGAACCTTCTGCATGCAGGTGCTCTTCCCAGAGTGGTCCCATCCCTTAAGGCAGGGTTTCTCAACGTGTGGGTTCCCAGATGTTATTGGACTTCAACTCCCATAATCCCCAGCCCCAGTGGCCTTTGGTTGGGAATTATGGGAGTTGAAGTCCAATTACATCTGGGGACCCACACGTTGAGAATCCCTGCCTTAAGGGGAATATCTTGTAGTGCTTACATGTAGTCTCCCATTCAAATGCAAACCAGGGTGTATTCTGCTTAGCAAAGGGGACAATCCATGCTTGCTACCACAAGACCAGCTGTTCTCCCTGCCCCTGTGGATGGGAGCCCAAGTTAAGGCTGACAAAAGCTTGCCTTCAAAACTTGGGGTGGGGGGTGAACGTTCCTGTCATTAATGGGACAGTTAGTGTGGAGTGGGGGGTGGGGGTGGATGAGGTAGCATGTATGGCAAGGACAGGCAACTACCACTCTGCCATAATAAATTGGGATGATGGGAATTGTAGTTCAACAACAGCCGGAGGACCAAGTTTGCCCACCCCTGATATATGGATCACATGTTCACTCCTGCCCTGCCCTTTTACACTCAGACAGGGGCTGTGGATCCCCTAAGGGTAAGCCCGTGAGGAGTTCCATTTTACTAAACTCTCCACCCCTGCCACCAGACAGAACAATGCATATCTTCTCTTCCCAGCCAAGAATAAAAATCAAGTGAGGAGTTGCTCCTTGAGCTTTCCTTCTGCATCCTTGCATCCCAAGAAGTAGCCCAGGCAAAACTCCCCCCACCCCACCAACACAATGGCTATTGCTAGCGTTGGGCTTGATGAATGGAGTGGCTGATTCTCCAGGATTGGCCCAGGATCTTCAGAAATTGGTGTCAACCTTCTGAATGCTCTTGAAAGCCATCCTGAAGGTGGTGTTGGCTATTCTGTGAAAATTTGGGGCGGGGGGCGGGTAGGGCAAAACTGGCATTTTGGCAATCCTGGTGGATGAAGCAGAGGGACATAGGAGCCTTACACTGAGTTGGGCTCTCTAGCTCATAGTAGAAGGCCAACATGCTGGTCTTTTCCAGTTGCAGGGGAGTAACAGCAGGAGAGAGGGCACGCTCTCAACTCCTGCCTGTGGCTTCCAGCAGCATCTGGTAGGCCACTGTGTGAAACAGGATGCTGGACTAGATGGGCCTTGGGCCTGATCCAGCAGGGCTGTTCTTATCCAGCCATTTTTAAATCTAGAATGGCTGGGGATGATGGGAGTCCAATATCTGCTAGAGAGCCCAGGTTTACCACCAGTGTTCCCTCTAACAGGGGTTCCCAGATGTTGCTGACTACAACTCCCAGGATCCCCAGCTGCAATGACTCTTGCTTGGGGATCATGGGAGTTGTAGTCAACAACATCTGGGAACCCCTGTTAGAGGAAACACTGTTTACCACCCTAGTACATGAGCCCACTGAGGAGGTCAGTACCATCGGTGGAGGTGGGGAGGGGACAAATGCTCATTGTGACTTTTGACAAGGTCTCCACCTCTAGAAATGGGTGATGGCATTACAGTGCTTTTGGTGCTTTTATTGTCCTGACCATCAAGCCTTCAGCGGTCAATTTCACAGTGTTGTTTTAAAAGCCTTAAAGCACAAAAGCAGCTATGAAATGTGATTGATGATCCATTCTATTCAGAGGAATGGAAATGAAAACTGGCAGGGATGCCCTTCAAAGATTACTCTGTGGAAAGAGTAGAACCTTTTCCTCTGGTTCAAAGTGACTGCAATTTTACATTAATGGTTTGCGAGTAGGGATGATAACACATAGAAAGACATAAGCGCAAGAATGCTACCGCCTATTTTCCATCCCTGGGGGTAGATGTTGCCAAAAATCACTATGAGCATTTATCTCATAGAGAGCTGGTCTTGTGTTAGCAAGCATGAGTTGTCCCCTTAGCTAAGCAGGGTCTGCCCTGGCTGCATATGATTGGGAGACTTGATGTGTGAGCACTGTAAGATATTCCTCTCAGGGGATGGAGCCCCTCTGGGAAGAGCAGAAGGCTCCAGGGCCAGACTGGGGGCACTGAGAGGGCGGTGGAAAGTATGTGGGGAGAGTGCGGGTTTTGAGCAGAATAGGTACTTAAGGATGGGAGTATTCACTGCTGCCAAGTATGGCGGGGCGCAGGGGTGCCCTGCAGGTGGGATGCACCGAGAATATGCCGTTGCCCTGTGGGCCAGTCCGAGCCTGGAAGGCTTCAAGATAGGACTGAGAGAGACTCCTGCCTGCCTTCGACCTTGGAGAAGCCGCTGCAGTCTGTGTACTGAACTGAACTAGATGGACTGAAGGTCTGACTCGGTATATGGCTGCTTCCTATGTTCCTATGGCTCCTGAGATGGTATCTATGGCCGAGAATTGTGAGCCTGGCTCATGGACCAAGGCTAAATAAACCATCGAACAGTGGACAAGTGGTTGTCCTCTCCCCATTGAGTAATCTTTGGAGAACATCCCTGCCAGTTTTCATTTCATTCCTCTAACACAGGCCTGCCCTCCTGCAGATGTTGGCCTACAACTCCCACAATCCCTGGCTATTGGCCACTGTGGCTGGGGATTATGGGAGCTGTAGTCCAAAAACAACTGGGGGGGGAGTTGAGCAGGTCTGCTGTAACAAGATTGGTGCACATTTTATTGTAGTTTGTGGAGCTACTCCTTTATAAACACCATTGCAAATGTGGCTGCTGTTGGCCTGATGGTCAAGACAATCACAGCACGATAATACACTGAAAGCTGAACGTACTGCAATGTTGTTGCCTGTTTTCCATTTCTAGTGGTGTAGACCTTGTCAAAAATCATGAGCATTGGTCCCCCCGCCATGGTACCACCCACCCCAGCTGACTCCTGTACTACCTTGATGATTCATATTTGAAGATGACAAAAATTTCAAATACAGGTGGCCCTTGTTATTTGAAAGGCTTCCGTTCTCGCCTACCATCGTGAATGTAGAAATTGCGAATAACAAAACCTTAAATCTATGTGAATCCAGGGGTTAGGTTCCTGCACAAATATTTTGGCCAAAATCACCAAAAATGTGGGAGGGAAGCAGAAATAAAAGGAGTACAGCATAGTACCTTACTTTCTAGCTCTGCAGATCGCCAGCAATGCTCCCCCAGCGCCGCAAAAAAAACCACCCACCAGTCAATTTTTTGCAGGTGTTTTTTTGGTAAACATGAGCCACAAAATGGCTTTGCACTGCCTCCGGACTGGAAATACCACTGGAAGTGACACTGGAAGTCACTTCCAGTGGCCAGGAAAGGCAAAAATCACCTATTTTTAGTACAGTGGATATGAAACTGGGTCTCTAAGATCCACCCGTGGATACATGTAACTGTGGTTGCTGAAACCGTAGATAACGAAGGCCAGCTGTACTTGTTCTCTTTATTGTAGCACTGAATCTTAAATCTATGCCAACAAATTTAAATGTTCTCATACTATTCCAAAATATTGAGCGGATTTCATAGACTTTGTTTTATATATAGCATGTATTCCTTGTAACATTGTCTATTATTGTCTGTCTCAGGTACAGTGGCGGTGGTACTGAAACCATGATACCCTAGACAAGTCCATTAGATTGAGCAACTGCTTCACAATGGACCGCTTCATGAAAAAGAAGTTTCCACAGGGAGAGTGCATTATTCACCATGCAACAACTGATGATACAAAAGGCCATTTAGTCAAGCTCCAAAGCTATGAATCCTGGATTACTTTACTAGAAGCTGCCAAAGTCAGGAATCATGCTCCAGTTCTGGATGTTGCCAAGCAACTCACAGAAATGGAAATTCCAGGAGTTCGTTATCACAGAAAATGCAGAATCCGATTCACCCTGAAAAGGGAACTGGAAACCCTGAAGCGGAAAGCAGATACAATCGTTGGTAACGAAGCCGGGAGTAGTGGCTGTAACACAAAGAGTCCACCAAGACAGTTATTGTCCGATTCACGAGTATCTGATCCTGCCTGTATTTTCTGTGGAAAAACAAAGTACCTGAAGAGGACATCCACCCGTGAAAAGCTCGTCAAGGCAACACATCTCCGAACAGACCAACGGCTGCGAGAGTGTGCTGTTAAAAAAGGAGATGAAAAGATGCTCGTGGTAACCAGTGGAGATCTAGTAGCTTCAGGGACCCATTATCATGCTTCATGTTATAAGGGTTACACACGTGAAAAGACAAAGAACCAAGACAACATTGATGAGGACGGTCAAGAAGATGAAAACGATGTTGAGGAACTGTACAGAAAAGCTGAGAGAGAGGCATTTTTAGAGCTCTTCCAGTATATCAGAACGGTGATAATCCCCAACAAAGACGTTGTCGTGATGACAACATTGACATCAAAGCTGGAAACCTTTCTGCAGTCAAGAGGAGTCCCTGCCCTAAAGGATTCTACAAAAAAACACATGCGTAGGAAACTGGAATCCGAACTAAAGGATTCCATTCACATCTTCACGGATGACAAGGGGAAATTGCTGGTGGTTCCTGACAGTGTTTCCCTGAAGGACCTTGCCGTCGAAAATCACTGTTTGCAAAGAGAACTAAATGTCTGGAAAGCAAAGTCTAATCAGTGATCCCGTTGATGTTGTTAAATGTCATTATGCAATTCGTCACCCATATGTCAAGAACAGGGCTAAGCAGGGGAGGAGATTAGAGCCATGGAAAAGATGAAGAGGGCAACCAAGATGATCAGGATCCTAGAGCACCTTCCTTATGAGGCAAGGCTACAACACCTGGGGTTATTTAGTTTAGAAAAAATATGACTGCGGGGAGACATGATAGAGGTCTATAAGATCATGCATGGTGTGGAGAAAGTGGTAGAGATAAATTCTTCTCCCTCTCACATGACACTAGAACCAGGGGTCATCCCATGAAATTGATTGCCACATAACACATGTGGCAGTCTTGGTGTCTGAATGCCAGCAGGGACAGTCTGATTGACACTCCCAAGGTACTGTTCAGCCTGGGAATTCTACAGCCAAGGAAGGTTCTGCCATGGCCCCTGAGTCTGACCCCTCACTCTCTGGGACAGAGTCAGATGAGGAACAGAGTTCAGCACACCCTCCCACTCAGTAGCCCCAGAACCCCCACCTTGGGGCAATTTCAAGGATAACAGAATCTGACATGTTATGCTTTTCCAATGGCTATAACCACAATAAAATGCATGTCTGTCTGTCTGTAGGATGGATGGATGGATGGATGGATGGATGGATGGAGTGCCGTCAAGTCGGTGCCAACTCTTAGCGACCACATAGATAGATTATCTCCAGGATGATCTGTCTTCAACTTGGCCTTTAAGGTCTCTCAGTGGTACATTCATTGCTGTCATTATCGAGTCCATCCACCTTGCTGTTGGTCGTCCTCTTCTTTCCTTTCCTTCAACCTTTCCCAGCATTATGGACTTCTCAAGGGAGCTGGGTTTTTGCATAATGTGTCCAAAGTATGGCAGTTTGGTCCTGGTCATTTGTGCCTCTAGTGAAAATTCTGGATTGACAGCTCAGGGACATTACTGCCTCTCATGATCAACATCATTATCTCTCTCCACTAAATTGTATCTAAGAAACTTGGTTCTCACAAGGTTCTCACTGTTCTTTGCTGACAGTTAAGAAAACAGGATTTAATCAAATAAGGAGTAATCACTAGAAAGATGAACAATGAATCATTCGCATGCATACTAGATACTTAGTCCACCATTTTATTGCCACGTATACTATGTCTAGGGTGTCAGCATCATTCAGATTGTTTGTATAAATGTAAGATGCACCTGTAACCAAACTGTAATCAGTTTGAGAGCATAAGGCTACTGATTACCTATTGCTAAAACTGCAGTAGCAATAAACGCCTCTAAATTATTCCCACAGAGTCTGTTTGATTGGCTAAAAGTTCACATCAAAAGCATACAGTACGTTACCAAAGCACAATTATATACAAAGATAACTCTCCAAGATAGGACTGAGAGAGATTCCTGCCTGCAACCTTGGAGAAGCCACTGCCAGCCTGTGTAGACAATACTGAGCTAGATGGACCAAGGGTCTGACTCAGTATATGGCAGCGTCCTATGTTCCTACGTAAGGCCTTCCACCTGCAGCCTGAACTGGTACATTCCACTTGAGCACTGCAGGATTCTAATTCCTGTATTCTCCCACCTGTGGTGACCAGACCACACTAGGGACAGAATGGTGGGCTGTAGAGAGCCCTGGCAGAGTGCAGGGGCAGGGGTAAATCAGCCAGTGCAGAAGCCCCTTCAAGTTAATTTTGATGGGGGTTCAAAGGGCGGGGTGGTCACCCAGCTTGCCCTGCCCTAAGAACTGCCCTGGCCGTAGGAGTCCCATTGCATTCTTTTGTCTTTTAACTTGTACAGCACAGAACACAATATTAGCTGCCTCATATTGTATTTACCCAAATCTAAGGTGAGGTGCTTTCCCCAGTTCTTTCCTGTTGTGTGTGTGTGAGAGGGTGGGGGGGAGAGAGAGAGAGATCTTCGATTCAGATTTCTCCTGCTTTTGGGTAAATACAGATATAATATCCATAATCCTGTATATTTATTACAGTTGTATTTAGCCTCTATTTGTATTTAGCCTCTATCTTTTAAGGCATCCTCTTGCATTCAGAGTCTCCTTCTATTCAGGTAAACGCAGTAAATCGCCATGGTCATCTGATGCCTCAGGCCAGCTCCGCGATGAAGAAGAAAGACAAAGATGGGCATTCTTGAACCCAAAGGTGTCCTTCCTCTGGCTTTCTCTCCCGCCCCCCATAAAATGCAGCCACAATCCACCTGAACAGTGGCTGCAAAATGCACACACACTTTCCCTGCTTCTTTCCTTCTTTTCACTGCAGAGCAAAGTTCATAAACACAGGCCTCGCTGAGTGCCAGTGATGGTCCTGAGGGATGCACAGGGCACATCCCTGCAATTTTGTGAAATATAGAGCAACATATCCTGGGGCAGCCAAAGGCATTTTTGCAGTCAGAAGGTGTTCTTCTTCCTTGATTTCCAGTTTTGGATTTCTTTGGCATTATTCTTCTGGGCATTCTTCCTTCCTTCAATATAAAATATATCCATATAGCTTCTATTTCGTTCTGGGCTTGAGAGGTGCCTGGCAAAAACCTGACTTTTCTCGTTCTTACCCGCCACTTCTTTATGCCATCTAACATAATATAAATGTTCTTTTAGAACTACTCCATTTGCTTGTTTTAAACTGCATATGTTGTGTCTGGTTACATCTTTTGAAAAGCCCAGAGAGCAAAAGGGGAACTGTTCTGCCTACAAACCAGGCAAAGGGGCATGTTTTAAAAGTTGTGGTGCTCTAGTCTGATATTAAGCAGGGGGAAGTGTTTGTCCCTTTTCAGCCCAGTATAGCATGTCTTCAGTGGCTATTGCTGCTGTCTCCATCTCCCCGCCACCCCAAGCCCCACTGTAAGCTCTTTTGGGGCAAGGAACAATTTTCTCATACTTTTCGTACATTGCTGTGAGAGCATTCTTGTGTGTAGAAAACTGGGATATAAACACATTTTTATTATAAACCGATAACTTCCAGAAGTTCTTAGCAGTGGAAACGGCAGCTCAAGCATCTCTTCGTGACAGATATGCGGGGAGGTTGTGGCAACCCATGATGATGCTCGGATGCCATCCTCTTCTGAGGG
Organism: Hemicordylus capensis; assembly: GCF_027244095.1. Lineage (NCBI taxonomy): Eukaryota > Metazoa > Chordata > Lepidosauria > Squamata > Cordylidae > Hemicordylus > Hemicordylus capensis. Next base: position 14,240,640 of record NC_069663.1, read on the forward strand.
AGAATGGAGGATCAATATCAGCTGAGATGGCCTCAAAAACAGTACAAGAGCTGTTGCTGAAGCAATATTTATTCCAATTTCGAGGACACATCTTTTTCAAGGAATCTCTTCACTTGACTGCCTGAGATAAATGTGTCAAGAACACATCTCTCTCAGACAGTCGAGTGAAAACAACCCTTGGAAAATATATACTATCGAAACATCAAAATAAATGTCTTCAGATGCAGGGGTCCCCCTGTTCCCTTGTGGAGTGGGTAGATTGGGCAAAAGAGCCCACCAGTATCTGTGGGAGCTCTTTTTCTCCTCAGCTGCCCCCAAATCCTTCCAGTCAGGCTGCTGTAGGGTTGCCCACTCCAAACTGGGGTCTCTAGGAATTGGTACTGTGGAGAAATATTGGAGAAAATAATATCTCCAGGAACGATTCCTTGTGAGAAAGAGTGGCTAACTCTGGCGTGTGCCTTGTAGGCAGGGGAGCTTAGAGAGAAATGAATGGATACTGTGGAGAAATATTGGAGGAAATAGGCACCCTGAGCAGTATTGCACTGTAGCCGCGGGGTATAAATATTTCAAATAATAATAATAAAAGAATAACAACATCTCCAGGAACGATTCCTGTCAGAAAGAGTTGCTAACTCTGGTGTGTGCTTCCTAACTAGGGAGCTTGGAGATTTGAATGGATATTTTTGAGAAATATTGGCGGAAATAACATCTCCAGTAATGATTAATGTCAGAAAGAGTGGCTAAATCTGGTGTGTGCCTTGTAGGTAGGGGGCTTGGAGAGAAATGAATGGATACTGTGGAGAAATATTGGAGGAAATGACATCTCCAGGATCAATTCTTGTCATAAAGAATTGGCAACTCTGGTGTCTGTTTCCTAACTAGGGAGCTTGGAGATCTGAATGGACATTGTGGAGAAATATTGGAGGGAGCATAATCCCCAGGATCAGTTTCTGTCAGAATGGGCAGAAGCCTGGTGCTCCTCCTAGCTAGGGAACGAGGCACCCTAGTTTCCTTTCTATGGGGCATCAAGTCCTGGAGTCGCTTTTTGTCTCAGGCGGGCCAGTCATGGCCTGAGAATTGCAGTTTGAAAGAGGGGGAACTTGGTTCAGTTTGTGTCGGGGCGGGAAAGGCGGGAAAGGCCATTAGGGTCGGGCATTCCCCTCCCCCCACCCATTTTCCCTCAGCAGCCCTCTTTTTTCTTTGACGGCTCTGTCAAGTCTCCGCGCGCAAACTTTGGTCGCGGTCGTTGATTGGCTGGATGCTGGTTACGCCACTCCGGGACTAGACAGCACGAGCCTGTTTGCTCGCCGTTGATTGGCTCCGCCCAGGCAACTGGACAATTTCTGCTTGTCTCCTCGCATTTTGAATTTAGGCGCCTGAAGGGGAGGGAGGGTCGGGGGAGAGGGCCTCAGCGTCGCCTCAGGGCGCGAGCAGGGACGCCGCCAGGGGCGGAAAGCCAAGGCGGGGCACCAGCTCAAGGCTCCTGCGTTGCAATGTATTGTGCCTCACCAGACTCAGTGGCTTGTTTTCTTGTTCTCACTCTCGTTTCAGGCTCGCGAAGCAGCCCTGAGAGAACGAGCAAGGAGCCCCACGAGAGTCGCGCATGCTGGAAGGGGGATGGTTGTGAGGATCTCTAGAGCTCCCCACACAGCTCTGAGAGGCGACTTCCCCTGGGAAATAGGGGCTGCCTCAAAAGAGCACCTTGGTGCTTCAGTGGCAACGTGGTAGCCTGTAAATGTACCCCCAACCCCGTGAGGAGGCTCCTTTGTCTGGACGGTGGTGGCTCCCTAAAAGAGCCTTTACATCTTGAATAGCAATTCTGTGGCTGGCCTTGGGTGTTTCCAGGGTTTTATTATGGATGGCTTTCCACTCCCATTATCTCTATATGCTGCTTGGAATATTGTTTAAATACAAACTTATAATATTTGTAAAAAGTAAAATTAAAATAGGCTTTAAATAGGATAAAATCAAATAAGCAGAGAATAAAATCTTGAATAGGATAAAATCTAAAAAACAGTGAGCTAGTGCAGTATAATAAAGGGAATATAGGTCATTAATATAACAGGGAAAGTTAACAGAAAAGTGTGAAGCATTCTAAAAGCAGGTTAGGTATTTTAGAACAACTAGTGTATTAAAATAATATTCAAAGTAGCATATGGAAATAATGAAAAAGCATATCCACAATAAAAGCCTGAAACCCCAGAAAGTATAGGGACTGCTTTGAGGAATAAATCCTAAAATGGCTTGGCTGTAGCCCCTCACAGCTAGATTGGATGCCCTGACACGTATTGCTCAGCAGCCCACAAAAGAGCTAGAGCATGACTTTCTTATATGGACTCCATGTTTTTGCTTTGAATAACCCTTAATTTAGCTAGAGAATAGCTTTCTCATTCTAGACTGTATCTCATTGTTCTACATGGCCTCATTGAGTGGCAGTGTGCCTTTCTCCTAGATTTTACACTTTTGCTCTAAGAATCCCCTCATTTAGCTGGTGGGTGTTGATATCCAAACCTTTCTGTGTAACCTTTTCATGTTCTGAATAGTGGTGAGATGGCATATCTGACTTGCACAGATGATCAGCTTGGTCTGCCCTGCCCGTGGAGGAAGCAAGGATAGTGGAAATGCAGCATCCTTGACCTCTTCAAGCAGCGTGGTGTGCTGACCAGGCTTGGCTGGCTGAAGGGACATGGTGATGAGGCAAGGGAACAAGTCCTGAAGGCTTAAGATTTGAAGTATGGTTCTTCTTTATTTATGACAGTTATATACTGCTTTGTCCAAACAGGTCTCAGTGTCTCATTCGTGGCTTGGGCTCCTTGATGAACAGAGATGGTCTTCAATAAACCATTCAAAAGAAAGTAAAGAGTAAAGGACTGAAAACTTATGAAGATTTTTTTTTTGTTTAGGAGGAAAAGGGGAGAAAAAACAAAGCAGTACAGAAGGAGGAAGAAAAACAAGTAGAAAGGAGAAACAAGAGGAATAAAAAGGGAAGAAGTAGGAAGAGGAATTGTTTTTAAAGATGCTTGACAGAAGAATTGGGCAGGTTCTGCTTCTACAAAGTGGAAGGCTTAATTGCTGACTTCCTCTCTGCCATGTATCATTCTTGAGTTCCTGGAGCCTGGCTTGCTTGTGCTGGACTCAATGTACATGCACTTAAGAACCTCTGAAAATGTGGGAACATGTCCTTAGTGGCCATGCATGCGGAAGCACCTAACAGGGCTGGAGTGTGGCTATCTACTGTAGGGGAGCCATACAAACAGTGAGAGCATGGCCCTTGTAGGAGCAGCCGCTATTTCAGCTGAGGTGTGTCTTTCTCGTGCTGGACTTTATGTCTTTGCACTGGACAGCCCTACAACTGTGGGAAGTGTCTGTATACTGAAGAAGCCCCGATTTGGCTGGGGAGTGGCTTTCTCGTGCTGGACTTTATGTCTTTGCACTGGGGAGCCCTACAACTGTGGGAAGTGTCTGTATACTAGAGAAGCCCTGATTTGTCTGCGGAGCGGCTTTCTCGTGCTGGACTTTATGTCTTTGCACTGGGCAGCCCTACAACTGTGGGAAGTGTCTGTATACTGGAGAAGCCCTGATTTGGCTGTGGAGCGTGTTTCTCGTGCTGGACTTTATGCCTTTGCGCTGGGGAGCCATAGAGCTGTGGGAGCATGGCATACGAAGTGTCTGTATACTGGAGAAGCCCTGATTTGTCTGCGGAGTGGCTTTCTCGTGCTGGACTTTATGTCTTAGCACTGGGCAGCCCTAGAGCTGTGGGAGTGTGGCCTGCTTAGTGTCTGTATGTTGTAGAAGCCCTGATTTGGCTGGGGAGCAGTTTTCCCGTGCTGGACTTTATGTCTCTGCACTGGGGAGCCATAAAAGTAGTGAGAGTGTGGCTCTCGTAGGGGCCGTACAAGGAGAAGCCCCCATTTCAGCTGAGGTGTGTCCTTCTCGTGCTGGACTTCAGGTCTTTGCACTGGGGAGCCCTACAATTGTGGGAGCGTGGCCTCTTTTTTATTCTTATTATTTTTACATTTCTTGCCCGCTCTTCTTCCGAGGAGCCCAAAGCGGTGTACCGCATACTTGATTTTTTCCTCACAACAACCCTGTGAAGTAGGTTAGGCTGAGAGAGAAGCAACTGGCCCAGAGTCACCCAGCTAGTATCATGGCTGAATGGGGATTTGGACTCGAGTCTCCCTGGTCCTAGTAAACTAGGGAACCCCTGATTTGGCTGTGGTGCCGGTTTCACGTGCTGGACTTCACGTCTTTGCACTGGGGAGCCCCACAATTGTAAGAGTATGGCCATCGTAGTGACTGTATACTGGGGAGCCCCGATTTGGCTGAGGAGCGGCTTTCTCATGCTGGACTTCACGTCCTGGCACTGGGGAGCCCCGAAAATGCTGAGAGCATGGCCTTCCCAGGCGAGCCTGAGTGTCTGTATGCTGCGTGGCTGCTCATTTCTCTGCAGGGTGCCTGTCGTTCCTCGCTGCATGACTTCGCCCTTCATCTATCTTGTGAGTGGTGATGAGTTGGCATCTCCCAAGTGCCCCCGTCCCTAGTCATCAGCTTGGTGCGCCCTGCCCACGGAGAAAGCCAGGGAGGGTGGAAGTGCGGCATCCATGACCTCTTCCAGCAGCGTGGTGTGCCGAGGAGTGGGTCCTGCTGGCTGGCTGAAGAAGGCACACGGTGAGTGGACTCCGGTCAGGCCGGGAGAGGCGGCCCGAAGCCTTGCGCTTTGAGGTCTCCTCCTCCTTGGCTTGGGCTATTGGATGGACAGGGCTGCAGGGTCCTTCTAAAGAGGGGAAAGTGTCAAGATCTGGAAACTGACCAAGCTCTTTTTCTTTCTTTAGAAGGCAATGGGGAGCAAGGACAGAAGAAAGAGGGGCAGAAGGAGGCAGAGAAGCAAGCAGGAAGGCGCCAGAGGAGACGTGAAAAGAAGCAGGAGGAGACCGGCTCTCCAGGAGCTTGGCAGAAGAGACGGGCAGGCTGTGCTCCCACCAGGCGGATGGCTTCATTTCTCTCTCTCGGCCACTGATCACTCTGGGTGGGGCTGATGGCCCTGCAGCGTGGCATTCCTCGTGCTGGACTTCACGTCTTTGCACCAAGGAGCCCTGAAAGGGGTGGGAGTGCGGCCTTCTCGGGCCGCCCTGAATCTCTCTGCATCACGGAGTCCCTTGCAATTGGGTGGGAGGTGGCTTGCTCCTGCTGGACCTGAAGTATGTGCGCTGAGCCGCCCCTGGATGGGACTGGGGGTATTGCTTTCTCGCGCCACTGCTTTATGTATGTGCGCTGAGCTGCCCCTGGGTAGGCTGGCCTGGGGGTGTTGCTTCCTCGCGCCGAGCCTTAGAGGTATGTGCGCTGAGCCACCCCTCGTCGGGGCTGGGGGCGTTAGCTTTCTCACGCCGAGCTTGATGCCATGTGCGCTGAGCCTGCCCCTGGCTGGGCTCAGCTTGGGGGTGTTGCTTCCTCGCGCCGAGCCTTCGGGTATGTGCGCTGAGCCGCCCCGGGCTGGGGCTGGGAGCGTTGCTTTGTGCTGCCAGGCCTTACGTCTCTGCACTGAGCCGCCCCAGTGAGGGCTGGGGGTGTTGCTTCCTCTCGCCACGAGCTTCACGTCTTTGCTCTGAGAAGCCCCTCATTTGGCCCGGGGGTGGCTCTCTCCAAGCCTTGCTGCCTGACTTTGCCCTTCCCGCTCTGAGTGGTGTTGAGCTGGCCACTCCGCCCTGCCCACGGAGGAAGCTCGGGACGGGAGAAGTGTGGCCTCCCGGACCTCTTCAAGCAGCAGCCTCTGCTGGCTGAAGGCACACGCCTGACGCTTGGTGTGCTCATGCTCCTTGGCTTGGGCTCCTGCATGAGCAGCGCTGGTCCTCCAGAAGGCCTTCTCAAGAGGGAGAAGAGTCAAGAGCTGCAGAAGCTGATCTCTTGCCTTAGGAGGCAAGGGAGAGAAGGGGCCGAAGGAAGAAGTGCCGCAGGCAGCGAAAGAGAAGCCGCAAGCAAGGAGCAACAGGAGGAGACCTGAACAGGGAAGAAGGAGGCGGAGAAGACTGGCTCTCAAGCAGCTTCACAGAAGCAAGACGAGGGAGAGTCCGCTTCGACCAGCTGGAGGGCCTCCTTGCTGGCCTTCTCTCTGCTCTGTCTCCCGGAGTAGAGGCTGATTGACTTGGAGCCTGGCTGCTTCATGAGGCTTAGGATGTCCCTGCCCTGAGTAGCCTCTGGTTGGGGAGGGGCGTGGACATAACAGGATGGACTCGGTGTCCATACGCTCAGTGGCCCTTTCTTGAACTGGGCTGCGGCTTTCTCATGCTGGACTTCATGTCTCTGCACTGGGGAGCCATAGAAATAGGGAGAGTGTGGCCCTCAAAGGGGCCGTACAAGGAGCAGCCCCTCTTTCAGCTGAGGTGCAGCTTTCTCGTGCTGGACTTTATGTCTTTGCACTGGGCAGCCCTACAACTGTGGGAAGTGTCTGTATACTAGAGAAGCCCTGATTGGTCTGGGGAGCAGCTTTCTCGTGCTGGACTTTATGTCTTTGCATTGGGGAGCCATAAAAGTAGTGAGAGCGTGGTTCTCGTAGGGGCCGTACAAGGAGCAGCCCCCATTTCAGCTGAGGTGTGTCCTTCTCGTGCAGGACTTCAGGTCTTTGCACTGGGGAGCCCTACAATTGTGGGAGCGTGGCCTCTTTTTGTTCCCTCATTATTTTTACATTTCTTGCCCGCTCTTCTTCTGAGGAGCCCAAAGCGGTCTACCGCGTACTTGATTTATTCCTCACAACAACCCTGTGAATTAGGTTAGGTTGAGAGAGAAGCGACTGGCCCAGAGTCACCCAGCTAGTATCATGGCTGAATGGGGATTTGGACTCGAGTCTCCCTGGTCCTAGTAAACTAGGGAACCCCTGATTTGGCTGTGGTGCCGGTTTCACGTGCTGGACTTCACGTCTTTGCACTGGGGAGCCCCACAATTGTAAGAGTATGGCCATCGTAGTGACTGTATACTGGGGAGCCCCGATTTGGCTGAGGAGCGGCTTTCTCCTGCTGGACTTCACGTCCTGGCACTGGGGAGCCCCGAAAATGCTGAGAGCATGGCCTTCCCAGGCGAGCCTGAGTGTCTGTATGCTGCGTGGCTGCTCATTTCTCTGCAGGGTGCCGTTCCTCGCTGCGTGACTTCGCCCTTCATCTATCTTGTTAATGGTGATGAGTTGGCATCTCCCAAGTGCCCCGTCCCTAGTCATCAGCTTGGTGCGCCCAGCCCCCAGAGAAAGCCGGGGAGGGTGGAAGCGCGGCATCCATGACCTCTTCAAGCAGCGTGGTGTGCCGAGGAGCGGGCCCTGCTGGCTGGCTGAAGAAGGCACACGGTGAGTGGACTCCGGTCAGGCCGGGAGAGGCGGCCCGAAGCCTTGCGCTTTGAGGTCTCCTCCTCCTTGGCTTGGGCTCTTGGATGGATGGGGCTCCAGGGTCCTTCTAAAGAGGGGAAAGTGTCAAGATCTGGAAACTGACCAAGCTCTTTTTCTTTCTTTAGAAGGCAATGGGGAGCAAGGACAGAAGAAAGAGGGGCAGAAGGAGGCAGAGAAAGAAGCAGGAAGGCTCCAGAGGAGACGTGAAAAGAAGCAGGAGGAGACCGGCTCTCCAGGAGCTTGGCAGAAGAGACGGGCAGGCTGTGCTCCCACCAGGCGGACGGCTTCATTTCTCTCTCTCGGCCACTGATCACTCTGGGTGGGGCTGATGGCCCTGCAGCGTGGCATCCCTCGTGCTGGACTTCACGTCTTTGCACCAAGGAGCCCTGAAAGGGGTGGGAGTGCGGCCTTCTCGGGCCGCCCTGAATCTCTCTGCATCACGGAGTCCCTTGCAATTGGGTGGGAGGTGGCTTGCTCCTGCTGGACCTGAAGTATGTGCGCTGAGCCGCCCCTGGATGGGACTGGGGGTATTGCTTTCTCGCGCCACTGCTTTATGTATGTGCGCTGAGCTGCCCCTGGGTAGGCTGGCCTGGGGGTGTTGCTTCCTCGCGCCGAGCCTTAGAGGTATGTGCGCTGAGCCACCCCTCGTCGGGGCTGGGGGCGTTAGCTTTCTCACGCCGAGCTTGATGCCATGTGCGCTGAGCCTGCCCCTGGCTGGGCTCAGCTTGGGGGTGTTGCTTCCTCGTGCCGAGCCTTCGGGTATGTGCGCTGAGCCGCCCCGGGCTGGGGCTGGGAGCGTTGCTTTGTGCTGCCAGGCCTTACGTCTCTGCACTGAGCCGCCCCAGTGAGGGCTGGGGGTGTTGCTTCCTCTCGCCACGAGCTTCACGTCTTTGCTCTGAGAAGCCCCTCATTTGGCCCGGGGGTGGCTCTCTCCAAGCCTTGCTGCCTGACTTTGCCCTTCCCGCTCTGAGTGGTGTTGAGCTGGCCACTCCGCCCTGCCCACGGAGGAAGCTCGGGACGGGAGAAGTGTGGCCTCCCGGACCTCTTCAAGCAGCAGCCTCTGCTGGCTGAAGGCACATGCCTGACGCTTGGTGTGCTCATGCTCCTTGGCTTGGGCTCTTGCATGAGCAGCGCTGGTCCTCCAGAAGGCCTTCTCAAGAGGGAGAAGAGTCAAGAGCTGCGAGAAGCTGATCTCTTGCCTTAGGAGGCAAGGGAGAGAAAGGGCCGAAGGAAGAAGTGCTGCAGGCTGGCGAAAGAGAAGCCGCAAGCAAGGAGCAACGGGAGGAGACCTGAACAGGGAAGAAGGAGGCGGAGAAGACTGGCTCTCAAGCAGCTTCACAGAAGCAAGACGGGGGGAGTCCGCTTCGACCAGCTGGAGGGCCTCCTTGCTGGCTTTCTCTCTGCTCTGTCTCCCCGAGGAGAGGCTGATTGACCTGGAGCCTGGCTGCTTCATGAGGCTTAGGATCTCCCTGCCCTGAGTAGCCTCTTGTTTGGGAGGGGCGTGGACATAATAACAGGATGGACTCGGTGTCCATACGCTCAGTGGCCCTTTCTTGAACTGGGCTGCGGCTTTCTCATGCTGGACTTCATGTCTCTGCACTGGGGAGCCATAGAAATAGTGAGAGTGTGGCCCTCAAAGGGGCCGTACAAGGAGCAGCCCCTCTTTCGGCTGAGGTGTGTCTTTCTCGTGCTGGACTTTATGTCTTTGCACTAGGCAGCCCTACAACTGTGGGAAGTGTCTGTATACTGGAGAAGCCCTGATTGGTCTGGGGAGCAGCTTTCTCGTGCTGGACTTTATGTCTTTGCAGTGGGGAGCCATAGAAATAGGGAGAGTGTGGCCCTCAAAGGGGCCGTACAAGGAGCAGCCCCTCTTTCGGCTGGGGAGTGGCTTTCTCGTGCTGGACTTTATGTCTTTGCACTAGGCAGCCCTACAACTGTGGGAAGTGTCTGTATACTAGAGAAGCCCTGATTGGTCTGGGGAGCAGCTTTCTCGTGCTGGACTTTATGTCTTTGCAGTGGGGAGCCATAAAAGTAGTGAGAGTGTGGCTCTCGTAGGGGCCGTACAAGGAGCAGCCCCCATTTCAGCTGAGGTGTGTCCTTCTCGTGCAGGACTTCAGGTCTTTGCACTGGGGAGCCCTACAATTGTGGGAGCGTGGCCTCTTTTTTTCCCCCTCATTATTTTTACATTTTTTGCCCGCTCTTCTTCTGAGGAGCCCAAAGCGGTCTACCGCGTACTTGATTTATTCCTCACAACAACCCTGTGAAGTAGGTTAGGTTGAGAGAGAAGCGACTGGCCCAGAGTCACCCAGCTAGTATCATGGCTGGATGGGGATTTGGACTCGAGTCTCCCTGGTCCTAATAAACTAGGGAACCCCTGATTTGGCTGTGGTGCCGGTTTCACGTGCTGGACTTCACGTCTTTGCACTGGGGAGCCCCACAATTGTAAGAGTATGGCCATCGTAGTGACTGTATACTGGGGAGCCCCGATTTGGCTGAGGAGCGGCTTTCTCATGCTGGACTTCACGTCCTGGCACTGGGGAGCCCCGAAAATGCTGAGAGCATGGCCTTCCCAGGCGAGCCTGAGTGTCTGTGTGCTGCGTGGCTGCTCATTTCTCTGCAGGGTGCCTGTCGTTCCTCGCTGCGTGACTTCGCCCTTCATCTATCTTGTGAGTGGTGATGAGTTGGCATCTCCCAAGTGCCCCGTCCCTAGTCTTCAGCTTGGTGTGCCCTGCCCACGGAGAAAGCCGGGGAGGGTGGAAGCGCGGCATCCATGACCTCTTCCAGCAGCGTGGTGTGCCGAGGAGCGGGCCCTGCTGGCTGGCTGAAGAAGGCACACGGTGAGTGGACTCCGGTCAGGCCGGGAGAGGCGGCCCGAAACCTTGCGCTTTGAGGTCTCCTCCTCCTTGGTTTGGGCTCTTGGAAGGACAGGGCTCCAGGGTCCTTCTAAAGAGGGGAAAGTGTCAAGATCTGGAAACTGACCAAGCTCTTTTTCTTTCTTTAGAAGGCAATGGGGAGCAAGGACAGAAGAAAGAGGGGCAGAAGGAGGCAGAGAAGCAAGCAGGAAGGCGCCAGAGGAGACGTGAAAAGAAGCAGGAGGAGACCGGCTCTCCAGGAGCTTGGCAGAAGAGACGGGCAGGCTGTGCTCCCACCAGGCGGATGGCTTCATTTCTCTCTCTCGGCCACTGATCACTCTGGGTGGGGCTGATGGCCCTGCAGCGTGGCATCCCTCGTGCTGGACTTCACGTCTTTGCACCAAGGAGCCCTGAAAGGGGTGGGAGTGCGGCCTTCTCGGGCCGCCCTGAATCTCTCTGCATCACGGAGTCCCTTGCAATTGGGTGGGAGGTGGCTTGCTCCTGCTGGACCTGAAGTATGTGCGCTGAGCCGCCCCTGGATGGGACTGGGGGTATTGCTTTCTCGCGCCACTGCTTTATGTATGTGCGCTGAGCTGCCCCTGGGTAGGCTGGCCTGGGGGTGTTGCTTCCTCGCGCCGAGCCTTAGAGGTATGTGCGCTGAGCCACCCCTCGTCGGGGCTGGGGGCGTTAGCTTTCTCACGCCGAGCTTGATGCCATGTGCGCTGAGCCTGCCCCTGGCTGGGCTCAGCTTGGGGGTGTTGCTTCCTCGCGCCGAGCCTTCGGGTATGTGCGCTGAGCCGCCCTGGGCTGGGGCTGGGAGCGTTGCTTTGTGCTGCCAGGCCTTACGTCTCTGCACTGAGCCGCCCCAGTGAGGGCTGGGGGTGTTGCTTCCTCTCGCCACGAGCTTCACGTCTTTGCTCTGAGAAGCCCCTCATTTGGCCCGGGGGTGGCTCTCTCCAAGCCTTGCTGCCTGACTTTGCCCTTCCCGCTCTGAGTGGTGTTGAGCTGGCCACTCCGCCCTGCCCACGGAGGAAGCTCGGGACGGGAGAAGTGTGGCCTCCCGGACCTCTTCAAGCAGCAGCCTCTGCTGGCTGAAGGCACATGCCTGACGCTTGGTGTGCTCATGCTCCTTGGCTTGGGCTCTTGCATGAGCAGCGCTGGTCCTCCAGAAGGCCTTCTCAAGAGGGAGAAGAGTCAAGAGCTGCGAGAAGCTGATCTCTTGCCTTAGGAGGCAAGGGAGAGAAAGGGCCGAAGGAAGAAGTGCTGCAGGCTGGCGAAAGAGAAGCCGCAAGCAAGGAGCAACGGGAGGAGACCTGAACAGGGAAGAAGGAGGCGGAGAAGACTGGCTCTCAAGCAGCTTCACAGAAGCAAGACGGGGGGAGTCCGCTTCGACCAGCTGGAGGGCCTCCTTGCTGGCTTTCTCTCTGCTCTGTCTCCCCGAGGAGAGGCTGATTGACCTGGAGCCTGGCTGCTTCATGAGGCTTAGGATCTCCCTGCCCTGAGTAGCCTCTTGTTTGGGAGGGGCGTGGACATAATAACAGGATGGACTCGGTGTCCATACGCTCAGTGGCCCTTTCTTGAACTGGGCTGCGGCTTTCTCATGCTGGACTTCATGTCTCTGCACTGGGGAGCCATAGAAATAGTGAGAGTGTGGCCCTCAAAGGGGCCGTACAAGGAGCAGCCCCTCTTTCGGCTGAGGTGTGTCTTTCTCGTGCTGGACTTTATGTCTTTGCACTAGGCAGCCCTACAACTGTGGGAAGTGTCTGTATACTGGAGAAGCCCTGATTGGTCTGGGGAGCAGCTTTCTCGTGCTGGACTTTATGTCTTTGCAGTGGGGAGCCATAGAAATAGGGAGAGTGTGGCCCTCAAAGGGGCCGTACAAGGAGCAGCCCCTCTTTCGGCTGGGGAGTGGCTTTCTCGTGCTGGACTTTATGTCTTTGCACTAGGCAGCCCTACAACTGTGGGAAGTGTCTGTATACTAGAGAAGCCCTGATTGGTCTGGGGAGCAGCTTTCTCGTGCTGGACTTTATGTCTTTGCAGTGGGGAGCCATAAAAGTAGTGAGAGTGTGGCTCTCGTAGGGGCCGTACAAGGAGCAGCCCCCATTTCAGCTGAGGTGTGTCCTTCTCGTGCAGGACTTCAGGTCTTTGCACTGGGGAGCCCTACAATTGTGGGAGCGTGGCCTCTTTTTTTCCCCCTCATTATTTTTACATTTTTTGCCCGCTCTTCTTCTGAGGAGCCCAAAGCGGTCTACCGCGTACTTGATTTATTCCTCACAACAACCCTGTGAAGTAGGTTAGGTTGAGAGAGAAGCGACTGGCCCAGAGTCACCCAGCTAGTATCATGGCTGGATGGGGATTTGGACTCGAGTCTCCCTGGTCCTAATAAACTAGGGAACCCCTGATTTGGCTGTGGTGCCGGTTTCACGTGCTGGACTTCACGTCTTTGCACTGGGGAGCCCCACAATTGTAAGAGTATGGCCATCGTAGTGACTGTATACTGGGGAGCCCCGATTTGGCTGAGGAGCGGCTTTCTCATGCTGGACTTCACGTCCTGGCACTGGGGAGCCCCGAAAATGCTGAGAGCATGGCCTTCCCAGGCGAGCCTGAGTGTCTGTGTGCTGCGTGGCTGCTCATTTCTCTGCAGGGTGCCTGTCGTTCCTCGCTGCGTGACTTCGCCCTTCATCTATCTTGTGAGTGGTGATGAGTTGGCATCTCCCAAGTGCCCCGTCCCTAGTCTTCAGCTTGGTGTGCCCTGCCCACGGAGAAAGCCGGGGAGGGTGGAAGCGCGGCATCCATGACCTCTTCAAGCAGCGTGGTGTGCCGAGGAGCGGGCCCTGCTGGCTGGCTGAAGAAGGCACACGGTGAGTGGACTCCGGTCAGGCCGGGAGAGGCGGCCCAAAGCCTTGCGCTTTGAGGTCTCCTCCTCCTTGGCTTGGGCTCTTGGATGGATGGGGCTCCAGGGTCCTTCTAAAGAGGGGAAAGTGTCAAGATCTGGAAACTGACCAAGCTCTTTTTCTTTCTTTAGAAGGCAATGGGGAGCAAGGACAGAAGAAAGAGGGGCAGAAGGAGGCAGAGAAGCAAGCAGGAAGGCGCCAGAGGAGACGTGAAAAGAAGCAGGAGGAGACCGGCTCTCCAGGAGCTTGGCAGAAGAGACGGGCAGGCTGTGCTCCCACCAGGCGGATGGCTTCATTTCTCTCTCTCGGCCACTGATCACTCTGGGTGGGGCTGATGGCCCTGCAGCGTGGCATCCCTCGTGCTGGACTTCACGTCTTTGCACCAAGGAGCCCTGAAAGGGGTGGGAGTGCGGCCTTCTCGGGCCGCCCTGAATCTCTCTGCATCACGGAGTCCCTTGCAATTGGGTGGGAGGTGGCTTGCTCCTGCTGGACCTGAAGTATGTGCGCTGAGCCGCCCCTGGATGGGACTGGGGGTATTGCTTTCTCGCGCCACTGCTTTATGTATGTGCGCTGAGCTGCCCCTGGGTAGGCTGGCCTGGGGGTGTTGCTTCCTCGCGCCGAGCCTTAGAGGTATGTGCGCTGAGCCACCCCTCGTCGGGGCTGGGGGCGTTAGCTTTCTCACGCCGAGCTTGATGCCATGTGCGCTGAGCCTGCCCCTGGCTGGGCTCAGCTTGGGGGTGTTGCTTCCTCGCGCCGAGCCTTCGGGTATGTGCGCTGAGCCGCCCTGGGCTGGGGCTGGGAGCGTTGCTTTGTGCTGCCAGGCCTTACGTCTCTGCACTGAGCCGCCCCAGTGAGGGCTGGGGGTGTTGCTTCCTCTCGCCACGAGCTTCACGTCTTTGCTCTGAGAAGCCCCTCATTTGGCCCGGGGGTGGCTCTCTCCAAGCCTTGCTGCCTGACTTTGCCCTTCCCGCTCTGAGTGGTGTTGAGCTGGCCACTCCGCCCTGCCCACGGAGGAAGCTCGGGACGGGAGAAGTGTGGCCTCCCGGACCTCTTCAAGCAGCAGCCTCTGCTGGCTGAAGGCACACGCCTGACGCTTGGTGTGCTCATGCTCCTTGGCTTGGGCTCTTGCATGAGCAGCGCTGGTCCTCCAGAAGGCCTTCTCAAGAGGGAGAAGAGTCAAGAGCTGCGAGAAGCTGATCTCTTGCCTTAGGAGGCAAGGGAGAGAAGGGGCCGAAGGAAGAAGTGCCGCAGGCAGCGAAAGAGAAGCCGCAAGCAAGGAGCAACAGGAGGAGACCTGAACAGGGAAGAAGGAGGCGGAGAAGACTGGCTCTCAAGCAGCTTCACAGAAGCAAGACGAGGGAGAGTCCGCTTCGACCAGCTGGAGGGCCTCCTTGCTGGCCTTCTCTCTGCTCTGTCTCCCGGAGTAGAGGCTGATTGACCTGGAGCCTGGCTGCTTCATGAGGCTTAGGATGTCCCTGCCCTGAGTAGCCTCTGGTTGGGGAGGGGCGTGGACATAACAGGATGGACTCGGTGTCCATACGCTCAGTGGCCCTTTCTTGAACTGGGCTGCGGCTTTCTCATGCTGGACTTCATGTCTCTGCACTGGGGAGCCATAGAAATAGGGAGAGTGTGGCCCTCAAAGGGGCCGTACAAGGAGCAGCCCCTCTTTCAGCTGAGGTGCAGCTTTCTCGTGCTGGACTTTATGTCTTTGCACTGGGCAGCCTTACAACTGTGGGAAGTGTCTGTATACTGGAGAAGCCCTGATTTGGCTGGGGAGTGGCTTTCTCGTGCTGGACTTCATGTCTTTGCACTGGGCAGCCCTAGAGCTGTGGGAAGTGTCTGTATACTGGAGAAGCCCTGATTGGGCTGGGGAGCAGCTTTCTCGTGCTGGACTTCACGTCTTGGCCCTGGGGAGCCCTACAATTGTGGGAGCGTGGCCTCTTTTTTATTCTTATTATTTTTACATTTCTTGCCCGCTCTTCTTCCGAGGAGCCCAAAGCAGTGTACCGCATACTTGATTTTTTCCTCACAACAACCCTGTGAACTAGTTTAGGCTGAGAGAGAAGCGACTGGCCCAGAGTCACCCAGCTAGTTCTTTACGTCTTTGTACTGTCTTTCTTAGTTGCCATAGAGTGGGCTTTGGGTATCACTTTTCCTTTTTGGATTTTACATTTTTTCCCTTTTTGTTTTACATTTAAATGTCTGGGGGAACTTCAATCCTGGTTACCTGACTTTGCTCTTCTTTTTCTGAATGGTGATGAAGTGGTACCTTTGGCCTGGCGTGGTGTGGCTGCAGAAGTGCGGCATTTGTGACCTCTTCAAGCCGCGTCGTATACTGAGCACACTCTGCTGGCTGAAAGCACACGGTGAGTGGACTGATCAGACAAGGAGATGTGTGTGGTCTCATTCCCTTTGGCTTGGGCTCTTGGATGAACATAGATTGTCCTCAACATATCCTTCTTAAGAGAGAAAAGAGTAAAGATCAAACTTTTATCTTTGTTTAGAAGACAAAGGGGAGAAAAAACAATAAAGTGTGGAAATCTGGGCTTAGGCACATTGGGTAGGCAGAAAAGAACAGAAGTGGGTAAGGATAAGGAGGATAAAGATTCTGAATCTTTTTGGTTCTCCGTGTTTTAGAAGAGAACAGGAGAAAGATTGAAGGAACAACTGCGGAACAAGGAGAGAGAACATCATAAAGTCCCAACAGGAGCCCTGAAGACTAACTGGAGAAGTGGGAGGAGAAGACCGGATAACAAGAAGCAGGAGAGAAGAAACAGGCAGGCTCCCCTCCTCGGAGCTGACTGCCTCCTTCATGACTGAGTAGCAATTCTATCACATAGAAATATCCCCACATTGCTGTGAGCCTCTTTCAACCCAAGATGGTGACTGTCTCCAAAGGACTTCAATTTTTGATGGCGTCTAAATATTGGCACAGCCCCGTGAAGCTGCTTAGCCTGTCAGCTGGTGGGGGTCTCGAAAGAGCGGCATGCTTGAGGGGCAGTTTTCTGGCAGTTCAGTCTTCATGCCTGACCCTGTGTCTCGGCTACTTCCTGCTCTGAGAAATCCCCAAGGTGCTTGGAGTGTGGTTTTCTTCATTCCTGGCTTGATATCTCTGCTTCAGATTGCTCAGAGCAGCCACTGAGATGACTGGAGAGCCACTGGCCTTGGGTGTGTCCAGGGTTTTATCCTAGCTGGCTTCTCTGCCCCCCATTATTTCTGTATGCTGCTTGCAATATTGTTTAAATACAAACTTAAAATATGTTAAAAACTAAAACAAAAATAGCTGTTGCATAGGATAACCTCTAAAAGGATAGGATCAAACCTAAAAAGAATAAACAAGTGTAGTATAATATAAGTAGGATAACATCTAAAAGATTAGGATAAAATCTAAAAAGATTAAACAAGTATAGTATAATATAAGAAATACAGATCTATTAACTTAATTAGGAAGGCTAATAGGAAATAAAATGAAGCATTTTCAAAGTAGATTAGATATTCTAGACCAACTAGTGTATTAAAATAATATTCAAAGCAGCATATGGGAATGATGAGAAAAAGCACTTTGCTACTGAAAGTCTGAAAGGCCAGAACACATCCACCAGTCCCTCAAGTAGCTCTTCCGTGGCTCCGGGTCTCTTCCTACTAAGATCTTACAGACTATTCCCCCTTTGATGCAAAGATGGGTGCTTGGGCGATTTGATGTAGAAATAAAGATCAATATTGTCTTTATGTAGCTTTGTTTACTGACAGGCTTATAGGATGCTGAAGATGGTATTTCTGTCAAGCACCCAGAACTGATTCTTATTTCAAGTTGTTTTAATCTGTGTGTTTTTTGTAAATGGCCCAGAGACATGAGTTTTGGGTGGTCCTAATCAAATATGCTAAATAAAAAGCTGTCAGTATTGTCTGCTAGAATCAAAGATTGCCATAGTTTGTTGGAAGAGTTGTGGCATTCAAAAGTACTGTTGTCCCGGGCTAGAGTTGGTGCAGCTCTTGCTGGAGAAACTGAGGCCGAGATCCTGCTTCATGAAGAACAGATGCTCATGAAATAAAGGCAAAGAGGGTCTGGAGTGAGAGACACTTTCTTGGAAACAAAGGACATTTTGAAAAATGGCCACTGATGGGATGAATTGCAGACTGTTAGGAAAGAGACCTCTCCTCCACCTAAATGAATGATTAAATGAATGGGTTAAATGAATGATTTTGGTCAAACAAGTTCAGTCCTAGTTTGCCCAGAGCACAAGAGGAATAGACTGGACCATATAATTATATCTCTTCCTCCATTTTTTGCTCTCTTTGCAGCCTGGACCTAAAGGCCTTTGCCTCTCCTCCACTCCTGCACGTTAAGCATCACTCACCCCAGACACGCTATTTTTAACATGTGGGTTGAGGGTACAAACAGCAATTCAACCAACAAGAATATAAAACGGGTATATTTATGCATGAGCAGAAACAGTTGAACACTCAAGGTATTCCCATCCCACATAATGCTTTCCCCACTCTTCTGTCTCTGAAGCACCTGGCACAGGCCACAATCACTTTTGTAGTAGGGGCCAGTGGCGACCACTCCACCCAGGACAGACTCAAGAGGATTTGGGGGCCCCCAGGGTGGGTGGAGGCCCTGGTATCTAGCCTCAGAGTCCAGGGTCAGAGGGCCACTGGGTGGGATTTTGAAAGAGTAACATGCCAAGCAGGAGGACAGGCCCTTTTCTCCTGTCATCTTTGTGGGAAATGTCTACAGTGCTCTCTTTCCAAAGTCTCAAAGGCAATTGACCTCCCAGCCACACAAGGTGCTTCTCATAGATGCAGTAACTGTGGTCCTTCTTCAAGGCATACTCTGCCATGCTTTGAGGGCCAAGGTCTAGTTACACCTGTCTCTTATCACTCCATATCCCCACAAGTAAAATCTTGCCACCTTCCAGACCTGCCCTGGAGTTTCCAGGAACTGACCTCTATCTCCAGGTAACTTGAAGGCAACCTTGAGATTTTCATGGCTTGTGCTTAATATTTTTTTTGGGGGGGAATGCGTGGCAGTGGTTCAGGAAGAGCCTCTGTATTGGCAACCCTATTCACCCCCATCACCCCATGAGCTGTTCTCTTGTTGACCGTGCTCCAGGACTTCTCAGATAGGCATCCCTACATGTTTTGGGGAGTACAAAGTAGTAATTCATCAGCATCCAAGAACCCCAGTTTAAGAACCAGGCTCACTCCCTGGCAGCATCTTCAGGTAGAGCTGGGAAAGACCCCTGCCTGGAACCCTGGAGGGTTGCTGCCAGTCAGGGTACATAAGAACAGCCCTGCTGGATTAGGCACAACTTGGCCCATCCAGTCCAACATCCTGTTTCACACAGTGGCCCACCAGATGCCTCTGGGGAGCCCACAAGTAAGAGGTGAGGGTGTGCCCTTTCCTGCTGTTGTTTCTTTGTATCTGATATTGAGAGGGATCTTGTCTCTGAGGCTGGAGGTGGCCTATAGCCATCCAGACTAGTAGCCATTGATGGACTTGTCCTCCAGGAATCTGTCGAAGCTTTTAAGGCCATCCAAGCTGGTGGCCATCACCACATCCCATGGCAGAGAATTACATAGATTAATTATGTGCTGTGTGAAAAAGTACTTCCTT
This sequence comes from Hemicordylus capensis, assembly GCF_027244095.1. NCBI lineage: Eukaryota > Metazoa > Chordata > Lepidosauria > Squamata > Cordylidae > Hemicordylus > Hemicordylus capensis. Next base: position 14,259,372 of record NC_069663.1, read on the forward strand.
TTGTCGGTCCTGCATTTCCTTCCTTTGAGTTTCATGAGATGATCCCTGGTTCTAGTGCTGTGAGCAAGGGAGAAGAATTTCTCTCTGTCCACCCTCTCCACTCCATGCATTGTATACACCTCGTTTATGTCTCCCCATGGTCCCTCCTTTTCCAAAGTAAAGAGCCCCAGATGCTAGAGCCTTGCCTCGTAAGAAAGGTGCTCTTGGCTCCAGATTATCTTGGTTGCCCTCTTCTGCACCTTTTCCAGTTCTACAATGTCCTTTTTTAGATGTGGTGACGTGAGCAGAATTGTAGGCAGTACTCCAGGTGTGGCCGCACCATCATTTTGTATAAGGGCATTATAATATTAGCTGTTTTATTTTCAGTCTCCTTCCTAATGATTCCCAGCATGGAATTGGCCTTTTCCACAGCTGCCGCACATTGGAGTTGGCACTTTCAACGAGTTGTCCACCACAACCCCAAGATCCCTCTCCTGGTCAGTCACCGACAGCTCAAATCCCATCAGCATATCTGTGAAGTTGGGGTGTTGTGGTTTTTGTTGTTGTAGACTACTGAGCTAACTGCACCAAGAATCACACTCAGTACAAGGCAGCTTCCCATGTTCACATGTAACCCCTGATGTAAGATTTCGGGTTCATCCAGATCAGGGCTGCACAACTTTGGCCTTCTAGCGGTTGTTGGACTACAACTCCCATCATGGGATTTTCATGGCCTGGTTTTGTGCAAAATATTGCCAGTGGGAGGAGACAGGCGGTGCAGGAATAGCCTCTGTGCTGGCAACTTTATTCACCCCCCATGTGCTGTTCTTTTGCTGACCATGCTCCAGTGCCTTAGATTGCACCACTATTTGCTTTTGAGCTTCCTAATGGCACTTTGACCTTCCAATTTCCTTCCTACGAAAGGAAAGACACTCTGCTTGTACTCAGGATCAGGGCTGTCACATGTCCACGTTTGACAAAAACACTCAGCAATTCTCTCCATTTTGGGAAAAAGTACAGGTGAATCGCAGAGGTGGACCTGAGTGCAGCTTCATTTTTGAAGAAGCACTTTAGAGAGGAAACTAAAATTTGCTGCCCAGCAGAGCTCTTTTTTTGAAGCGGAAAGGCAGGATAAAAGAATTCATCAGGGGCATGTTTTTGCATGATCCAAAAAATGCTTATGGTACCTTCTGACAGATCTCTGCTGGATATAGCATTGATCTCCTTGGTAGTTCAAGATTGACCTCCTAAGGAGGAGAGCTGATCTTGTGGTAGCAAGCATGACTTGTCCGCCTAGATAAGCAGGGTCTACCCTTGTTGCATTTGAATGTGAGACCACATGTGAGCACTGTCGGAGATTCCCCTCAGGGGATGGAGCCACTCTAGGAAGAGCAGAAGGTCCCAAGTTTCCTCCCTGGCAGCATCTCCAAGAGAGGACTGAGAGAGACTCCTGCCTGCAACCTTGGAGAAGCCGCTGCCAGTCTGTGAAGACAATACTGAGCGAGACAGACCAATGGTCTGACTCAGTATATGGCAGCTTCCTCTGTTCCTATGCCGCTAGTCACACTTATCTCCTTTTGGTGTCTGTCTTAGAAGCCATGTCTGGGTATAGGATATATCACACCACGGTGCATACAAAACCACACACAAACCTCCCATCTGCCCACAAAGCAAAGGGGCTGTGATGGAGGAGAGGGAGAGAGAGAGGCTCTGGACTGACTGCCCTCTCTGCTGCCTTTCCAAAGAGCGGCTTCCTCTGTTGCTCCTTCTGCTGGCTGTCCTGCCTGGGATCCATTTCTTATTCCCAGGTAGCACCCCGCCAGGCGGCTCTCCCCTAGCCAAGAATCTCAAGGCCCTGCATAGTTTCTCCTTCAGGTTTAAAGAAACCAGCAGTTTCCCTCTCTGCGTTGTGCTTCTTCACTCCACAAAATAAAACTTTACCCCCAACAATTCCTCCCTCCTGATTCTTGTGGCCTGGCCACCACCATTTCCCCCTTCGCCCCATTCCTTCCATGTCACCAGCAGTAGCACCACTTCCTGGACTGGGTCACTCGGTGGCAGAAGAAGCTGCCGTATCTAGTTCCGTACAGGACCAGGATTGCCTTCACGGACTGGCCGCAGCTTTTCCAAGGATGCAGGCAGGCGTCTCTCTCAGCCCCATCTGGAGAGACTGCCAGGGAGGGAGGGAGGGAACCTCCACCCACTATCATTGGCACTACCCACTGTGTCTCTACCCTTCACTTGCCCTGCCTGGCGCCCACCCAGTCCCAGGAGTCACCCGCCGGCCCTGGTCGGTCAAGAAGCTTCCCCACTGGGAAAAGGGAGAAAGGCCACTGAAACTGCTGCCTGGGCTAGTCCCCTCGCACCCCCGCTCTTGTTCTTTCCTGTTAAATGTGCGTGGAGATTGTTTTAGGTTTGTTTGTTTGTTTATCAGATTTGTACACCGCCCCAAGCTTTCATCTCTGCATAAAACAAGTTAAAAACGTATACAGAACTTAAAACAACTTAACGATCTAAAAATCAACCACAGATAAAACCTAAACATTTTAAAGAGCTGAAAAAGCTTGGATGAAGAGGTGGGTTTTCAAATGCTTTTTAAAAAATTGTCAGAGATGAGGAGGATCGTATCTCAGTAGGGGGAGCATCCCACAATCTCATTCCACAATGGAGAGTCATCTACTTTTAAAGCCATCCTCTTGAATTCAGGGTCGTCTTCTTCTGCTTGAGCAAATACAGTCCTCTGGAACAGCCAGCTCCTTCAACTGATTGAAAAGCCAAGGCAATGTTTCTTTTTCTGAAACAAACAAGGAATACTGTGTTAATATAATATAATTATAATATAATATAATATAAACTAGAATAACACACCATGCATCTGACAAAATGGACTTCAATATGCAAAAGTTTATAACGCAGTAAATGTGTGAGTTTGTAATGTTCCACAGGATTCTTTGCTGTTTGTGGCCAAATCTGTTTTTGACACACACTGTCTAGAATCTCAGGTATCCGTTTTCAGTGGTGGTGGCGGTGTGTGTGTGTGCTTTGTTGGTCTTTTGTTTGTTTGTTTGGGGCAGATTCTGGTGTATAATCTAAGGTAAAAAATTAACTCTCTGTGCACACAGTTCTGCAAAGCTCGTGGCCGTAGAACAAAGGTTGCCACGAACCAGGAGCTATGGGAATCATAGGTACTCACAGTCTATACTAATTTTCTGTGGAACATACAGTTTCTGTGGAACATACAGTGCTGATGGAAAAGGAGGAGCAGAAGAAGAGAGACTGGCAGTCTATTAATGTCCATAGATCAGATTGTAAGTGTTCAAAACGGGGCTTTTAAAATATCCCAAGCAATTTCTCTGTGCTGTCTGTACCATTGGTCCATCTAAGTCTGTATTGTCTATACAAGGAGTTCTCAGACTTGGACCCCCAGATGTTGTTGGACTACTCCTCCCATCATCCTTTGCCATAAATGGCCTTTGGCCACTGGTACGGGATGATAGGAGTTGTAGTCCAACATCTGGGGGCCTGAGAACTTCTGGGGCAGACAATACACAGTGGCTCTCCAATGTTTCAGGCCCTGAGTCTCTCCCAGCCCTACCTGGAGATGCTGCCAGGGATCGAACCTGGGACCTTCTACATGCAAAGCGGATGGTCTTCCACTGAGCTACGGCCCCTCCTCTTCTAGCCGGGAGGAAGCTGAATCCTGAAGAACAATGCTAGCATCTCACACTAACATTTTAAGAGGGTCACCTTCCAGGATCACCCACTTCCCATCACCTTTTTTCACAGTCATCTTGTCCTCTATATGCCTGCTGGTCCTCTCAAAACTGCATAACTCAGACACTGAACAAAGACCATAATTGTAAACAAGATGATGATGATGGAGGAGGAGGAAGCAGCAGCAGCTACACAAAACACCAAAGCATCCCGCAGAAGTTTAAAGCCCCTGGAAAGTGAAAGAGAAGATCCTTTCCCTTCTCTGTTAAGCAGAGAATTCCTCAGAGACAAGTTGTGCATGAGGAAGGGATCTTTGGGCACCAGCTCACTCACCCTGCCTCACCACCACCATTTCAAACCAATGAAGACTTCTGCTGAGGGACGGGTTGAAATTTGTGGCCATTTGTTTTTGGTGTGTGTGTGTGTGTGTGTGTGGTGGTGTTTTTTAATGGGCGTGGCCCTGTTTGGTTCATAAGACTGGAGATCCCTAGTTTATCTTAAGCCCAATCGCTTGGAGGTTGTTATTACAGGTTTCTGTTCCGAAGGGGCTGGTTCCTTTGTCCATAGATCCAACCTTTCCCACATGAAGCTGAGGAGGCTTGCACATTTCAGTAAGCAGCTGAAAACGATGTGGAGGCAGCATCGGATCCCAGCAAGACCATGCAGCTTGGCCACCTGTATGCATAAAAACAGGTATGCTTCATGTAAGTATCTATAGCTGTCGCCGTTTTTATTAAAATAGCACCATAGCCTCTGTGTGCATGTGGTGCATCAAAGGAGATTTTAAGGGCAAATAGATTTATGAAAAAATTCCTCTTGCTTACTTTACATGTAAGAACTAACATAATATTCTGCATTTTTATGCTGGGATTGAAATGAGACAGGAAAACCTTTTCTACTCAGTTTGGTCCCTATTTAAATAATGTCTTGCATGCAGTATTATTATTTTTAAGTGCTTTCATCAGGCACATGATTTGTAGAATAATTACTACCTCAAACATCCCGACAAACCCTGAAGGCTGATGTTTTAATTCTATGCAGCTGGGAATGAGGGAAATAAAACAGCATTGGCAGGGATTCTGTTTCCATGTCTCATCCTTCTCTTTTTCTATTCTGTTTAGAAGCTACCAGTTCTTGTTTCCTGCAATACACCCTGAATACTAAAACAATAAATACTGAGATTTTTCAAATGACGAGGGAGCAAGAATGCTGGTACAATATAGCAGATAGAGACTTGATGGTAGACCATAGAGACTTTCTGTTTTGCAGTGGCGATATCTATTACTCTACCTTAGGTAGGAGAGCTGGTCTTTTGGGAGCAAGCATGACTTGTCCCCCTAGCTAAGCAGGGTCTGCCCTGGTTGCATGTGAATGGGAGACCTGATGTGTGAGCACTGGAAGATCTTCCTGGAAGAAGAGCACTGGAAGATCTTCCCCTCAGGGGATGGAGCCGCTCTGGGAAGAGCAGAAGGTTCCAAGTTCCCTCCCTGGCAGCATCTCCAAGAGAGGGCTGAGAGAGATTCCTGCCTGTTCCCTAGTCCAGCATGAGAGACTCCTATATTAATATTCCTGATTCCACTCCACTGCCTTGTCCTTGCATACCACAACTCTTTCTCCAAGGATTAATCTGCAAAGGGGTGCTTTTGAAGAGAAAATAAAACCAAGGTTTATAAAATCCCATGCACATTAGAAGCATCCCATGCACATTAGAAGCATGGGCTATAGGACAGAAATTAAAACTGTAAACAACACTCAGTTTCATAATTTATTTGTCATTTTCCATCTCCCTCCCTCTGTCCCCTCAGTTGCCTTCCCTCCAGATCTTTTTACCATTGAAGCAAATCCACAGGAAATTTCTAGTCATTCCTTCCCTTCTTAGTACATACAGTTTGTATGACTCACATGTGTGTCTGTGAGGGGTTTTTCCCCTTGGCTGGCCTTTTCAAATGTTTTCTTAAGCAGATGCCAGCAGCTTTAAAACTCTTGCTTTTCATGTTCTGCTACTATTTCAACTAGGGTTTTATTCAGGAAGCCAGGGTTATTCTGTCCGGTTTTAAAATAATAATTATTTCCTCATTTCTGCAGTCTTGTCCTATGCATGTTTACTCTGAAGCAAGATTCCACTGAGACCTTCTTTTCTGAAAGAATAAGCCTTTTCCACTAGCCTTTAGCAGCGGTAGGCAACTTTGGCTCTCCAACGAAATAGTTTAGCGCCATCTGCAAATTTGGCTGCCTCGCTGCTTACCCCTACTCTACATCATTTATGAATAAATTAAAAAGCACCGGCTCCAGTACCCCACTTCTTACTTCCCTCCATTGTTAAAACTCTCCATTTATACCTACCGCCTGTTTCCTGTCTTTCTACCAGTTAGCAATCCACACATGTACGTGTCCCCTTATCCCATGACTGCTAAGTTTTCTCTGGAGTCTTTCATTAGGAGTCTTTGATGAGGCTTCAGAGGGAAGGAGAAGTTGTTGAAAATCACCCCTTTCCCCTGTGTGCAATGGTGCAGCAGCAGTCTGGATACTGACACGACTTCTCAAGGGCCTTGTCAGCACTGATGTCAGCCAGTGTCTTTATGCATTATATATATTTTGTAAACATTCCTGTGGTAAATACATGTGGTGCTACATTGTGTTCATGTTAGAAATGAGCCATCTTCTCCATAAGTGGCCCTTGATCCCCACTGATCAAGTTTGCTTGATTGGTCAATAAAACATAAAATACTAGTGCCATTTCCTTGCAAGGAAACTGAAGTGTGCATCTTGGAGTGCCATATAAGCATACTTGAATTCCTTGAAAGCATATGATGTCTACAAATAAGCCCTGTTCGCAAGTTATGTTCAGTGTACATACAGTGGTACATTTCATGTCTGTAGCCTGTGTTTGAGGGGCCTGTATCCAGATTCAGCTTTTTAATCTGTGTGTAATCTTTCACAGGAAAGTGTGTGCAAACATGTACACACACACACACACACAGAGTAACATCTGAATGGGGCTATAGATATAAAGTTATCTTCCAAAGACCCTTTATTGCACTAAAATAGAAGGTGGTACACATCAAAAACATTTCCATGTGTATGCCAGCATCAGTTACATGATGACAGAAAAATACCTCTTCAATGATTTAACCAGATTACACCCTGTTTTGTGACTGTCCCTCTATCTTTCAGCGGTCTACCAGATTCTCCAATATAAAATTAAGTGCAACTTAAAACATTCAATTTTATATATTGCACCTTTCTTCCCCCTGTTCACAAATTTCACAGTCTTGTGCATCACATCGCCTATCATACATTCTGGAGTTAACTAGTTAGGAACATAGGGAACATAGGAAACTGCCATATACTGAGTCAGACCCTTGGACTATCTAGCTCAGTATTGTCTTCACAGACTGGCAGCGGCTTCTCCCAGGTTGCAGGCAGGAATCTCTCTCAGCCCTATCTTGGAGAAGCCAGAGAGGGAACTTGAAACCTTCTGCTCTCTTCATCCCCTGAGGGGAATATCTTGCACTGCTCACACATCAAGTCTCCCATTCATATGCATCCAGGGCAGACCCTGCTTAGCTATGGGGGCAAGTCATGCTTGCTACCACAAGACCAGCTCTCCTCTCCTCTTGTTTGTGTTATTGGTGCTGTGCAAACCACATTCACTTTAATTCCTTGTATTTCCAAGATTCTCTGGGTTTGTCAATTAAATCGCGACAGGTATGAATTGCCTGTCTCAAAGAGTTGGAGAAGAAGAGCCTGATTAATTAATGGTTTGTTTGTACTACAAATACCGTCTATTACAGATAGATTTAGATGCAGAGAAGATCTAGCAGATATGAGGCATTGTGCATAAAGCCCTGGTCAATGCATATGAGGAAGAAGCACCAAGGCAAAGTAGTGGCTACTTAAATATCTATTTGGGGGATTGAAAGGAATTTACAAAAAAGGAAAATAAAGGAAGCATTATTTATAGAGAAATTGAGACCAGATGTCAATGATCTTGAGGAATAAAATAAAAATGACCAGTCAGCTGGCAGTGGTTTCAATACCATTTCCTTAACACACACACTATTCCCACTTCGGTTTGGGGACAGCCTGTGTTCGGGGGATTTTCCCTAGAAACTCCAAGAACAACTCTCTGTATAATCCTGCCTTTGTTTCCCTATCAACTCTTTCTCCTTTATGATACATGTTCTTCTTTGGAAATATAACCAACTCTGCAAACTCTTTTCTCAGTTTGTCTCCTGTTTCTTTCTTTTCCTTTATACCCCTTGACTGTGTCTGTTTCATCACACATTGAGCTAGAGAGAGCTGTGAGTGCAATAACCCAAGAACACTTTCCCACCTGTTATCTCCTCTGTCCAATTGTATCAGTTGAAAATTCCTCACAGGTCGGGCTAGGAGTTTGCTGTCTGAATAAGCTGGTCGATACGATCCTGCCATCAAGCAACACTTGAGCAGGGTCAACATAAATGTTGCCAGGATACCTGCTGATGCTTCCTCAGTGGTTCATAGTTTGGAGAAACCAGGAAATCCCTTGAGTATTTAAATGTGCCATCAGAGCTTGGAGGTGACCTCCCATCCAGTTAAGGGGAGTGCTGATATAAAACATGTGTATGAAGGAACAGTCACAAATTCAGATGTTCAGGTGCTCTCTGCGACAGCCACCATAGCCACAGCTACTCCAATGGCCACACCCCTCAGATAGATGCAATAATTGCTGGTTTTAACCTATAAAGCCCTAAACATAGCCAATTGCGCTCCTGTGTTATGTGCGAATGCAGCTGAGTTCCTTCAACCCCTTGCGGATGACAATCCAGACTATTTTTCTGGATGAATAAGCCAAAGAGGTTTAAGGTCTGTAAGATTAGGAAACAATTCTAGACTTCTTGTAACAGAACCCCACTTACTTTATCTATCTATCATATTTGTACATTGCCGCAAACATCCGTCTCTAGGTGGTTTACAGCAACATAAAACAAATTAAAACCTTCACACAATTTAAAGCCACAAATCTGGTTAAAAGCTTGTGTGAATAAATGTGTTTTTAAAGACTTTTAAAAAGTTGTCAGAGATGGGGGGGGGGCTATTATTCCAGTAGGGTGTGCATTCCAGAATTTCAGGGGGGCAACAGAAAAGGTCCATCCCCAAGTAGCCAGCAGATGAGCCAATGGCAACTACAGATGAACCTCTCTGGATGATCTCAATGGGCATTGGGGATGGGGTGAGGGAGGGGGGTGGCGGTGGCGGCCCTGTATCGGAGGTGGAGAGTGGGGGTGGGGGATGAAAGACAACAGTACCTGCCTGCCTTTTGAAATGGGGGGGGGGGAGAGGCAGCTTCAGCGGCTCCTTGGAGGCAGCGGCCCGTGCTCTTTGCACGCTTTTGCACTATGGTAGCTCCGCCAGTGGGCACACACAATGCATTGATCACACAACGCATAATCAACTTGTGGAATTCTCTGCCACAAGATGTGGTGACAGCCAACAGCCAACAACCTGGATGGCTTCAAGAAGGGTTTGGATAACTTCAGGGAGGAGAGGTCTATCAACGGCTACTAGTCAGAGGGCTATAGGCCACCTCCAGCCTCCAAGGCAGGATGCCTCTGAGTACCAGTTGTAGGGGAGTAACAGCAGGAGAGAGGGCATGCCTTCAACTTCTGCCTGTAGGCTTCCAGCGGCATCTGGTGGGCCACTGTGAAACAGGATGCTGGACTAGATGGGCCTTGGGCCTGATCCAGCAGGGCTGTTATGTTCTTATGTTCATTTGCCTTGGCCCTCTGGCTCAAAGGGGGTCTTGGATAGAGACACTTAATTTTTTGGCATTTGAAAAATTTTGCAACTTGTTTTTGTGAGGACCCTTATCAGACCAAAATGTGACACATGGTTCTAAGCTGAGTGCAACAAAGAAATCTCAAAAGATCTGTGACAAGGTCATCTTCCTTAAACAAATATCAATTCCACCAACTTTAAATGGACTGCAAGCCATAGGCATTGCTTCAAGAAATATTGAAATTTGGATTCTCCTGGCTGTTTCCTAATATCACAACTGCATCGTGAATTTTTTTGGTTTGTCTGCATTAGTGGCTTCAGGTGAATGCACCTTCGGCATGTTGAAGCAGGTGAAGAACTGTTATCATTGAAGAGTATTTCTATGAGCACACCGTATGCAATCTCAGCTGTGACACTGCATGAAAGCTAGCTTTTTCCTAGATAATTAGTGCATTTCCACAAAAAGACCAGAAAAACATGCTAAATTGTCTCTTTGGGTGCCTTATTTTGTTTTCATGTATCATTTTTTTAATTTCTATTATGGCTAAGGGCCTCAAATGTTGGAAGTGGCCCAGGCTTCTGTGGATATCTGAGGGCCTGGTCAAGAGCTGAAGTCCAACCCGTGGCCATTTCATCCTTCTGATGCGCCAAAGCAATATTTTGCAGTTCTTTATCACCTGAAATGTTTCTTACTGGGCCTTCTTACGGGTGATCCTCTGAAAAAATGTCCATCACAAAGGGTCAGAAGGTTGATTCAGTCAAGACCTAATTTATACTGTGATGTGGAGACAAAAACCTTATAGCGTGCATCTGTCCTAGGAAGTGTATTCTGCCAACTGTGTCTGCGTGGGCACTGGGCTTAAATACACCAATATGTGCAGAATCCAAGACTCAGACAAACAGGCACCACTTATGAACAGTGACAATATTTTGATTAAGGATGAGCTGGAGGAAGATGAAGATTATTAATTTGATATGGTTGGAGGAATGTACCTGCATCACTTAAGCGGCCACTGTAAACCTGTATCAACATTGAATTTAAAAAGATAGTTTGACCTTTATTGCTGTCTTATTTCTAATTAAATGCACTTAAAACTGTGTCTATGTCATTTGAAGATTACTCTGTGGAAGGAGTACAACAGTGTGTTCATTGTTCTAACCTTTTCCTCTGTGTAAAAATGACTGCAATTTTACATTAATAGTTTGTGAGTAGAAATGAAGAAGGAATGATAACACACAGAAAGCTGTAAGTGCAAGAATGTGATAATCTATTTTCCACCTTAGGGGGTAGACATTATCAACAATCACTATGACCATTTGCTTCCTCCAGTGCCCCAAAATGGACCACAAGTACATGTCTTTTAAAGTGTGCTTTCGACTCCTGGCGACCGCAGAGCCCTGTGATATTTGCTAGAATACAGGAGTGGTTTACTATTGCCTCCTCCCGTCCAGTATGAGATGATGCCTTTCAGCGTCTTCCTATATTGCTGCTTCCCGATATAGGTGTTTCCCATAGTCTGGGAAACATACCAGCAGGGATTTGAACGAACAGCCTCTTGCTCCCTAGGCAAGTTGCTTGTATAGGGTAAGTAAAGTGTGATGTCGAATCGGTGTCGACTCCTGGCGCCTACAGAGCCCTGTGGATGTCTTTGGTAGAATACAGGAGTGTACATTGGCATACATTGCCATCTCCTGCGCAGTATGAGATGATGCCTTCCAGCATCTTCCTATATTGCTGCTGCCCAATATAGGTGCATACCAGTGAGGATTTGAACCAGCAACCTCTGCGTTGCTAGTCATTTCCCTGCTGTGCCATTAGGTGGCTTAAATGCCTTTTATTCATATACACACTCTTACTTAATTTTGGCTTGAAAACATGCAGTGTATACCTTCAAGCATGTGATACAGATGAGGGCTATTCTTCTTTGGCATCGTTCTGCCAAAACCAAGAATAGGATCATGTTAAGGTGGTAGGTTCAAATGTATTTTGAGGTGAGAACCAGTTCCTCACAGGAAACCATGCATAAGTAAAAATGGAAGCTTCTCTCAAACAGGCAACAGTCAAATATATTTTGATCCCTACAGCTATTCTATCACTCTTCTTAAAACTCACTTTTATTGTATCAGACTGTTTCCTTGTTGATTGAAAACATATTTGTAAGCCACTTTTGGTACATGTGGAAAAGCAGGGAATAAGTTACTTTTAAAAAAATCAATGGCTAAGCTTGGGGATAATTTTAGTAGACTCCACTATGACAGTCCACTTCCCCCTGTATCCATAATTTTGCACAGGACACAGATGCACCTTTTCATGCAAAACCCCTTTACTTCAATGCTTGAAGTGTATTCTAGGCATGAGAACTATCTGCACCACTATAACAGGTAACTGTGCCTGCATAGAAACCTTGGAGCAGTGTTCTTTACTGTAAGGTCACAGGCCAGGGATGCCCCATCACCCCAAAGTGCAGCTCCCTGAGTAATCATTAGGCCTGTATGAAGCTTTGACCCAAGTGGACTGGTTTGCATGGTCCCCCTGGAGCCATGTTGAGGTTTCCATTCCCACTGTATGGTGCTAGGCTCCTTTAAGGTCAATGGAGCCCTCTTGAGCCCTGCATCATCTTGGAAGGCATGCACAGAGTGCTGGGAAGTGTAGGCCTTCCCAAAGCTCCCCCCCACCCCCCAAGAGCTCTTGAGAGGGCTCCATCTCTCTTAAAGGGCCCTCCAGGCACAGAGAAAAGTTCAGTACTCTGCTGAAGTCAGCGCAGTGGGAAATGGCTCTCCCATTGAACGTTTTTGCCATAGCGTCCCTGCTTGAAAAATAGTGAAGATCACTGCCTTAGAACCTGAGAGAGGCAAGAGCAAGAAAGTTCACAGGGAGGAGAGCTGGTCTTGTGTTAGCAAGCATGATTTATCCCAGTTGCCAAGCCCATATGTATAGGAGACTACATGCATGAGCATTATAATATTTGCTTTAGGGGATGGGGCCAAAGCTCAGTGGAAAAGCAGCTGTATGTTTGCATGCAAAAATTCCCTTCCTGGCAGCATCTCTAGACACTACTGAGCTAGATGGACCAATGGCCTCACTCTGTAGAAGGCAGCTTCCTATGTTCCCCAGCGCCAGGATGTGTATAATTCTCATCAGTCCACAGTGCTGAGCCCATGGATCTTTTTCTCGAGGCTCCAGTGCAGTGTTTCCCAACCCGTTTCATCCTGAAACATAGAAGGGAGGCATTCTTCCCAGTGCACTATGGGGCAAGTCAGCTTTGAAAGTGGGGAGTTGGAACTCCCTGCTTTGGGAGCCAACTCACAGCAAGTTCCAGCACTACACTGGCCAGGGCCCCATAGCACACCAGTTGGGCAACACTGCTCTAGTCAGGCTAAGTAGGATCTAGCCTATGTCCATCAAAAGGTACAGGGCACAAATCAAAAATCATTCACAACCCTACATTTTCCAGACTTCAAATGATATCCTGATAGAGGAACCTGTGCAATAAGCATCATTCTCCATTGCAGTTTTCTCACTCCCAGAACACACAGTGGCAAGTCAGACTGCTGTCATACATGGAAAGTTATCTCCCCAGTCTTGAGAGGGAAAGAGTTCATAAACATGTAGTAAGACTCCCCTGCCAGATTAGACCAGATGTCCATCTGTCCCATATCTATTCCAATCAATATCATAGCTATCGATCATGTTGCCATTATTTCCCCTTGCCATTTCTTAATTCCATGTCCATTTTCAAGATCAGCCATTGACTTCTTCCAAATCTCCTTGACCGGCTGGAACTCTTCAAAATAGAGCCTAAATCAGATCTGCTGCCAAAACTGCAAACAATAGATTGAAACAGGTACAGTACTACGTTTCCAAAGGCTTGCTGAAATCCACCCTGCTCCCAGTAAAGAGGACTGTCTCCTCAATAGAGCATATTCTCTGTCCACAGGAATGTCAGATGGACTCATTCAGAGGGATGTTGGTTTGGGGAAATGGGACTGTAGTTCAGTGGTGGGGCATCGGCTTCACATACAGAAACTCCCAGGTTCAATCCCTGGCAGCACCTCCAGGTAAGCGGAGAGGGACTCCTTTCTGAAACTTTGGAGTGCTGCTGTAGTCAGTGTAGACAATACTGGGCTAGATGGATCAAGGCTCTGACTCCAGTATAAGGGAGCTTCCCATGTTCCTCCTGAACCGGTCTTTCAAGGGACAAGGCCATAGCTCAGTGGTAGAGCATCTGCTTTGCCTGCAGAAGGCCCCAGGTTCAGTCTCGGCATCTACAGGTCTGGTTGGGAGAGACTCCTGCCTGCAGCCTTGGAGAAGCCCCAGCCAGTCAGTGTAGACCAGTGTTTCTCAACCACCGGTCCATGGACCGGTGCTGGTCTGCAAGGTGTTGAGTGCCAGTCCGTGAGGTATCACTAATAAAAATCACCCCTCCAAAAAAAACCAATTTCGGGCCAGCAGGGGCTCTCCAGAGTTCATTTCCAGGCAGTCCTCATTGCTGAATAACCTTCATTCGGTGTTGGGGGCAAGGGGGCGGGGTGACCCCCTTACTAACTGCTCGTCCGAGAAACCGCACATGAATAATGTACCGGTCCATGACTCCAAAAGCGTTGAGAAACACTGGCGTAGACCATAATGAGCTAGATGGACCCACTGCTCTGACTTGGCATGAGGCCACTTCCTATGCTTCTAACTGGATTCCACTGATTTCAAAGGTGCTTCGCCTGGATTCACTCTCAAGGTGTAAACAACAATCAGCTGCAGGCAACTTCCTATGTTCCTAGGAAAGCTCTATGAATGGGCACTGGTGACTCCTATTCTCGCATCTGTACAAATGGAAGAGACTACCACTTCCCGGCTACTGTGTAAAAGATACTTTTTTTATTATACATGGAAGTAAAAGTCCCCCCTCCCCCCACACCCAACCTCCTGGTGTTTTTTTTTTTTAAAGGTTTATAAATTACAATTCCTCGACAAGTATAAACAAATCTTCTTCAAGACCAAAGGGGGGTAGGGGGGAGGGAGGGAGGGAGAGAAAATAAGAAGAAAACCAAAGCGTCTTGAGTTCTAATTTCATCGTGAATAAAGTGGCCACGATGCTCCTCCTTCACTCATTGCATACAGGAAGCGCTGCAGGGCCTCCTACCCTCCCGCTGAGTTTGGGATCCGCAGGAAAGGGGAGGCAACCCCTTCGCGGCTGCAGGTTCCGTGTGCTTGACAGGAGCCCCCGGGGCACACGCTGGCTTGTGGCTTGGAGACGGTGCGCTAGCAACGAGGCAATTACATGGCTTGGATCTCCGAAGAGACACTGTCCAAAGGCTGCCAGTGGCACTCTATCAAGGCATCGTAGAGTTCTTCGCTCTGCTCCATAAACTGTTTGTTGGCTTCACTCACGTCCATCTGGGGCACTGGATCTGAAAGAGAAAAGAAGCCTACAGGAGTGAGTCCTGGGTGAAAACAATGCGCATTTCACTTCCCCAGATCTAGAGATTCTCTGTGTATTCCAGGGATTTTCACTATCTTTTCAAGCGGGGACCACTTTATTATTTGTTTATTTATTTATTACATTTTGATACTGCCCTATCCATCCAAAGGATCTTTGGCAAAAAACCTTCAGTGTGAGAGCCATTTCCCATTGTGCTGGCCTCTGCACAGTACTGCACTTTTCTTAGTGCTGGGACGGCCAGAGACGGAGCCATCTCTCAAGAGTTCTGTTGGGAAAGCCCTGGGAAGGGATACACTCGGTCATGCCTCCCAGGATGGTGCAGGGGCTCAAGAGGGTTCGGTTTCACTTACAGGAGCGCCCCCACCCAGCACTGAGCAAGGTGCAGCACTGCTTTGTACCTTACAAGAACTTGGTTCTCTGAGTGCATTTTCCAGAGGTAGTAGAGGCGACTGTAAACATAATGCTTGGAATTTGGAGCATTACCTGCAGAGCACCGTTCTCCACTTGAGGAGAAGAACCTACAGCGAAATGGAGGTGACCACTGTGGATGTATGGACTCATTTGGTTCGTATTATATCATTCTCCACACTATGGACTTTACGAACTCTCCAATGCCACATATTTAGTTTCATTGATATGTTTCCCAATCATTAATGTTTTGTCCTGTCTTATATTATAAAGATTTTCAATTATAGAACTACACTGGATCAAGTTATTGCTAGCTTTTGACGGCGAAATTCCGGGAATTCTGGGTTTGTTTAATGAGCAGAGGCCATCACCGCCCATCAGGTCCAAGCTTTTATTGATCACAACATGCCGGATGTCTCTCTTCCAAGAGCACACCCTCATGTTTTTGGCAAGAGTCTTTTCTACTGTTTACAGGCTATAGGATTGAGTACAGAGCCTATCAGAGGCCAAAGTTCCGTGGTATACACCAATCATACTAGTACAAGCAGAATAAAGCTTAGCCATTGGTAGACAAGGTGAACAAGGCAGAAACCAGCAGTAATGCACCAATCAGCTTTAGCTGTGCTTATGCCTAGTCAGGGAGGGCAAGCTATGGTCAACAGGTGTTTACTGAGGTGGGGCAGAGTATTGTTTCTAAGAAAAGGGGTCCTTTAACAGCAGGGTGCAGAAACTTGTGACCTATGTAGAGAACACAACTATGTGAAAGGGAATAGTGGAATTTCCCTTCATTACTTTTCATTACATGTTTGTTGGGGATCTTATTGTTTCTTGTTGGTTTCATCTCCACATAGTGACAGAGGGACTGTGCAGACTATTAAAACTTTGGTTGACACTTCACACAGGCCCACTAAACAGTTACTTAGGCCTGATGGGGTCCAGCACACTGGTATATTCCATTTGGAGCATTGTTAGTGACCCAACTCCAAAAGGAGTCAACTCAAAGCCAGCTGGAAAAGTGTTATGGAGAAGTTCTTAAGGGCAGTGTAGAGGGGAAAACATATGCAAAGCGGCATTCCCCAAAGATTTTTAAATGAATGAGCCTTCAGTGCTCAACATTTTGGCCCAGCCAACCACCTGCTCCTTTAATTGCATTCACATTAACAGCTCCAAAATGGCAGCAGCAACCATCTTTCAAGATCTGCACCCCTGGAGATGGAAGATCGGCGAGAGCATTGCAAGACTTCCAGTGTGTTCTCGTGCCTTTATTACCCTGACAATCAGGCCTGCAGCAGACAAGTTGGCAATGGTGTTTTAAAAGCTTTTAAAACACACAAGAACTCCTATAAGCAGCAAAGTAGCCAAATTTTCAGATGGCACTAAACAATTATTTATTTTATTTTATTTTATACCACCCTTCCAAAAACGGCACAGGACGGTTTTCACAGAGAAATAATAAATAAATAAGATAAGATGGAACTCTGTCCCCAAAGGGCTCACAATCTAAAAGAAACATAAGACAGACATCAGCAACAGTCACTGGAGGTCCTGTGCTGGGGGTGGATAGGACCAGTTACTCTCCCCCTGCTAAATAAAGAGAATCACCATGTTAAAAGGTGCCTCTTTGCCAAGTTAGCAGGGTGAAATCTCTAAATAGTCAGAGGAATGGAAGTGAAAATGGGCAGGAATGTCCTCCAAAGATTACTCCATGGAGAGAGCAAAACAATTTGTCCAGTGGTACCCTAATCTTGACCCTAACCTTTTCCCTCTGTGCAAAAATGACTTCCATTTTATCTGAATGGTCTTGGGGCAGCGATAATGGAGGAGAGATCACACACAGGTAAGTGCAACAATGAGATCACCTACATTGCATTTCTAGGGGCATAGACGTTGCCAAAAATCACAAGGTGCATTTGTCCCGAGATGGTACTGATGGCCAAAATTTGTGGGCCCGACTTATGGACTATATGGGGAAACTCAGGAACGATGTGCCCTGAGCTGCCTGGGATTTAAATCC
The DNA here is from genome assembly GCF_027244095.1 of Hemicordylus capensis. Taxonomy (NCBI): domain Eukaryota; kingdom Metazoa; phylum Chordata; class Lepidosauria; order Squamata; family Cordylidae; genus Hemicordylus; species Hemicordylus capensis. The sequence goes on from NC_069663.1 coordinate 14,276,685, forward strand.
AGACTATTGCTGTATTATGTTACCCACTAGAAAGCTGAATGGCAAGAATGGGGAGAGCTCCAAGTCAGGAGAAACTGAATATTAATGAGACTGATATACACAGGTGTTTCCTCTAAATGATGCTTCTAAATACCAGTTGCAGGGGAGCAACAGCAGGAGAGAAGGCATGCCCGCCCGTCTTGCCAGTAGGCTTCTCAAAGGCATCTGGTGGGCCGCTATGGGAAACAGGATGCTGGATTAGATAGGCCTTGGGCCTGATCCAGCAAGACTGTTCTTATCTTCTCTTACTTGTGAGCCCGGTTATCAGACAATACAGGCCACTGTCCCCATTCAGGCTGCAAAAACAGGATTCCACAGGCAGCTCCACTGCACTGAGCGTACAAAAGCCCTATTCTGTTGAAGGTGGAGAGAGATCCAGCAGTCGGGTAACATATCTACGGTTTCAAAGCTTACTTCATAGGGATCTCCAGGGTCTTCAAGCTTTTGCATTGGGCACCATTCTAGGGCTTCTTGGGACTGGGATTAAAGGCCAGCAAATTGCTATTTCCAATACAGAATTAAAATAAGCAAACTTACCTTCTAGCGCGTCTTCACCAACCTCTTCGTAGTTCTGCAAAAGTGAAAATTGCAAATTGTGAGTGATTGGGTGGTACTTAGCATACCTATTGCAAGAGAGAGGTCTTATTGTCTTGTAGATTTGGCCATCATCCAATGCATTGCAGGACTTTTATGTCAGTATATGCCCCCCAGGAAATATCCACAGGTCAGTGTTCTTCATTGTAACGCCCGGGGGGCCATCGGTGGCCCCCATCAACCCGAAGTGTGGCTTCCTGATTGCTGAAGCGGAATACTCTGCACGGTCCCCCAGCACCATGCAGAGGTGACCCTTCCCATCATGCAGTGTTTTATCCAGCCAGGGAAGGGGGGCTCATTTAAGGGAAAGTGAGGCCCTTTGAGCCTCTGCACCATCTTAGAAGGTGTGCTGGGGAATGTAGCCCTTCCCTGCGCTTTCCTCCTGGAGTTTTTAAGAGAGATCTCTCGTAAAGGGCTCTCCCAGCATGAGAAAAACACAGAGCTGTGCAGAGGTCAGCACAGTGGGAAATGGCTTTCACACTCAAGGCGTTTTTTGTGCAAGGGGCCCATGCTTGAAAAATAGTGAAGATCACCATCACAGGTCATTTTCAGGTTATTTATTTATATTTTTATACCAACCTTTATCCTAAGATCCCAGGACGGTCAATGACAAGATAAAAACTCAATAATAAAATGTCAAAGAACTAGAACATAAAGGTTATATGCATCCCGACAGCCTGCACGTCTGCACAGGTTTTTCTTCTCATTTCTTTCCAGCCACGCTTTTGATTTATGAACTTACAAGCAAGTACAGCAGAACCAAACGTGACTAAATTCAAGAAGATGCTTGAGCTACTAGCACAAAGAAATCAGCATGTAGCTACAGCAAATATTACTTTGCTTTTGCATAATTCTAAGAATTCAGGTAAATAGGAGCTCCCATTTGGAACAGTCTTAACAACAATGTAAAGATGAGCAATTTGTGAGTTTGCTTTGTCCTTACCTGCATGGTGCTTTGTGTGTAGCCGTACTGTGGATAGCTGTAGCTATAACTGCCTGTGTTCTGGTCATATCCCCATTGGGCATAGTAGTTCTGATATTGTTGGTAGTACTGGTTATAGTTATAGTTGTACATCTGATTGTACTCTACTGTCTTAAGTCGGTTCCTTGGGGAAGAAGGGGCAAAAAAGAGGAGTCACAAATACTCCAGAAGATTTACAAACAAACAAACCAAGACAGAAGAGCAAGACAGTTTAATCTTCAGGCAAATCTTATGCGATGGGCTCATTTCAATGCCATTCAAGCTTCTGAGTCTATCGGTACTACCTTTTGGACTGGTTCACACAAATCTTCGAATTTAGCCTTAATGTAGGTTACCAACAGCGTGGTTGTGTGCAGAGGTACTCTTACCCCCAGAACTTGGGGCCCCAGCCTGTGGCCTCCAAGGTCCGGGGGGAACTCCTGCCGCCACCCCACACTGGCTGCCACTGCGAGGCTGAACTGCCATTTTTTCCAACAATTCTAGCCACCGGGTGTGTGTGTGTGAGCCAAGCAGGTCTCCCCGGCCTCCCCCCATGGTGGCAGTGGCAGGTAAAGTGGGAGCAACCACTGAGCCTGACCATCTGGCCCAGTGGCCCCTGAGAACTGCAAGGTGCTCCAGCGTACCTGCACAGTTCTAATAGAGTGTTGTGACATTCTATTCCAAATGCGCAGGTGCGCTGGAGTGCCTTGCAGTTCTCAGGGGCTACTGGGCCGGATGGTCAGGCCCAGTGGCCACTCCCGCTACCACGGGGGAGGCCTGCTTGGCTTACCCACCACCCTCTGGCGGCTAGAATTATTGAAAGAATTGGTAGTTCAGCCTCACTGGGGTGGGGTGGGGGGCTCACGGCAGGTGCGGTCTGAACGCCAAAATTACCTAGGTGCACCACCTAAAGTGTGAACCCACACCAAGGTGATTTATGGCCCAAGATGAATCTGAGACTCCCACTTTGACGTGGGTTCAGACAAGCATGCTAATGTTGGTAACTCACATTAAACCTAGATTTGAATGATTGTATGAACCAGGCTTCAATTTAAGGGTCATTTTACCCAGAGTTAAATGGCTCTCTTTACCCAGAGTTTATCCTTTCCAGCTTTTCCCGATACCTTGCTTCCACACAGTCACTTCTCCTTCCTCCTACCTAGTTGTTTGCTCCCACACAACCAAAAATTGGAAGCACGCACAGCTCCCAAACATGTCCTACCCCACTTTTGGTTGTGTGAATGACTTCACTGTATATTTTGCCCTGCGTCTTCCCACCACCCTACCAGATTCTTTCTCATTTCTTGCCAACATAGTCTCTCTCTCTCTCTCCATTCTTTCCTCTAGCTTCTTTTCCTTATGCCTTGTCATCTCTATGTATTCTTCCCTCACATTTTTAATTCTATGCTCTGTCCCCTTATTTCAACCTCTCCCTGCCTGCCAACATAGCTCCCACTGTCCCTATGCCATTCATGAGGGTCTTCCCAGACATCCCAGACCAGATGGGAACTCCATATCCCCCCACCGCAAGAAGCTGGACTACTTGCAAACATTCTGTTAAGAATTTCTGAACATTCTGAACATTTCTGAGTGTTCCATGACATTGCAACGGCTTAGCCAATGGCTTGCGAAAGTGAATGTGAGGAGCTTATAAACAACATGGCTTATTGACAGGTGGTATTTAGCTTTGAATTATTCTTTTCCAACCAATGAACTAAGCAGCATGCAGTCTAAACTGGTCATGACTAAACACTACTGAACTCAATGAGTCATGACTAACTTAAGCCCCATTAATTTCAACGGAACATAGACACAACTAACTGAGTCTGGCTGCTGCCCACTCCCCCCCCCCCCCGCAAATGGCCTCCTGTGGAAGTAAAGAGCAAATGACAGACTGTGTCACAGGCTACTTTATCTGAGTTCTGAAGGGACTATAGGAAGGTTTGGCAAATCCTAAGCCAGAAAACATCATCTGCTTCAGGGCAGTGAAAGGTCATTCAGTAATGTCCCTGTTAAGGTTACCAGCTCTCTGATGTTTTTTTTCCATATACTTTTAACATTAGTTTTATCGGCAGACATTTCCAGATGAAAATCCTTATTTCCATGTTATGAGAAGCAGCACCTGTGGATTTCTGCAGATTAAACTGCTTTTGCAAATCAAGACACAGAGGGGAGACTAGGCTAGCTTTTTTTTCTGGCCAGCTGACTACCTCAACCTATGGTGTAGCAGTGGTATAAACAAACCTATGGTATGTTTATTTATGTATTCACATTGATATCCTACTCTTCCTGCAAAGAGATCAGAGTGGTGTACATGGTTATGTTTATCCTCATCACAACCCTATGAGGTAGGTTAAGCTGAAAGACAAATGACTGGCCCAGAGTCACCCAGTGAGTTTCATGGCTGAATGGGGATTTGAACTCGGGTCTCTGCAATTCTAGACCAACACTCTACCCCAGGGCTGCTCAACTTCAACCCTCCTGCAGATGTTGGCCTACAATTCCCATAATCCCTGGCTATTGGCCACTGTGGCTAGGGATTATGGGAGTTGTAGTTCAAAAACAGCTGGGGCGCCAAAGTTGAGCAGGCTTGCTCTAACCATTACACCATGCTACACAACCTCCTCCGTTGTCAAACAGAATTAAAGGGAGTTCTGCTTGCAAGAACACAAGTTAAAGGAGGGTGGAGGGACCAATACAGAAGCAAAAGAAAAAAGAAAAAAAGAGTGATTTGGCTCAATGTGATTCTGAAGATTCCTTTTCAGGGACTTGGTCAACAATAATGTGGAAAGGTGTCTAAAACCATACTGTGCAATGCTGCTGCTGCTACTTTTCATGTTACTGTTGCCAAGTTGCGAAAGTGCCCTTGAAAAAGGACTCTTTTGAAGCACTGGGCCAAATAAATCTGTGAATCATCTGAGGAGTTCCTTTTTTTGTTTCGGCTTGCTAGAATAGCCAGAAGACATTTACGGCTTTAAATAATTTTTAATATATTGTTTCCCAGGGTTCAAAGCAGTTTTATATACAACGACGAGAAGGGAAAACACACCTAATAATTAAATGTTTATTCATATTAGCATTAGGTAGTAGCCAAGCGTTAACGTACTACCAGACTTACGCTTTTGGTATGGCAACACTCAAGCGTATCGGTTTAGAACCGAGACCGACGGCCCCTTGGCATTCGACCAAGGCTCTTTTCTGTTCCAATTCATCTGAGAATTTCACAAAACCATAGCCTCTGTCAAAACACAACATACAGTAAGAAACAAAGAGGAAACGAGCAAGGGAAGGAAAAGATGAACAAATCCCCTTCCAAGGCTCAAGAGAAGTACAGTGTTTCCATTCCAATTATCTTCCTACCTATATGAGACTCCTCTTATCCCTGATCTGTAAAACCATCACTAAAAAATCAGCTGAAAGTTAAAGAGTCACGATCTGGAAAGCATCCAGCTACCTGGCTGAGTCCTGGCCCTGGGCTCATGCTCTGACTGAAGGCTCCCTCAGTTTTCATTTTTTTAAACCCAGTTTGGTAGCAAAGACAGCTCCTAGCTCCACACTGAGGAAAGCAATACTTGGGAGTTTAATATATAATATAGCCTATTACAGAATAACCTATTATAGAATAACTCTGTTCATGATTTGAAAATGTAGAAAAGTGCCTATGCGGGTAATACTAATAAGGCAACTGAGATGAGAAATTAGACCTGTTTACTAATCACCAGTAAGCATTTTTATATATAGCTTCTTATACCTCAGATGTTTTTAATCTTTTTACAATCAACTGGAAAAAGTTTTTTATTCACCATAGCTACTGATGGGAAGTTCCAGCAACAAAAACTGGAGGTGGGGAGAGAAAGCCAGCTCCCTTAAAATTCTGATTTAAAACTACTGGGATTTGGAAAGCAAGGAGGTAAAAGCCTGTTGAGTTTAGCAAGCAGCCAATTTAAGGCTTGAGAGCAGCCTTCAGGTAGATTTGCGTATGCTGTGTCCGCTGTTACAATAACCTTGTAGTTGCATATGCTAGAACTGCCCTACACCAAGCAGAATCTCTCTCTCTCTCTCTGTTTCTCTCTCTCTCTCTCTCAGATTTAATCTAACCAAATGTTTTGACTACTTTGTGGTGCAGAATTAATGCAACCACACTTATAGCTTTGATTACTCTTAGGCCTTTCAAAGGAGTACAACAATATTATGCGGGGGAAATGCATCAGCATAATAGAGCAACAGAGTTATGACACCATGGTTTACCCAAGAGATAGAACAAATATTGTCAGACAAATGCTTTAGGTAAGTACACAGGCATATCTTTCTTCTGTCACCCTTACTCCAGATTAATGCCAGAACATTTCATAGAAAATACCTTTTTCTAGAGATGCTATAGAGCCAGCAGAGTTTATTTTATTTTTACATTTCTATCCTGCTCATCCTCTAAGGAGTCCAGAGTGGTGTACATGGCTATGTTTATCCTCACAACAACCCTGTGAGGTAGGTTAGGCTGAGAGAGAAGTGACTGGCCCAGGGTCATGCAACAAGTTTCATGGCTGAAAAGGGATTTGACCTTGGGTCTCCCTGGTCCTAGATCAACACCACTACACCGGCTCCCAAGAGTTAGATCATTCTGGCTTTCATTTCTCTTTGCCAACTCATGGAAGCAAGAAACAAGACTCCCTGCCTTGCAATTTACACAGTACCAAATTCAGAAGGATGAAGTTAGAAGCTTACTTGGAAACGCCTGTCTGGTCCACAACGACTTTGCCACCCCGACATGACGGATACACTTTCACAAAGAATTCATATATCATCCCATCATCTACATCAGGGGAAAGGTCTCCAACAAACAGCGAATATTCTGGGCTATGGGGGCAAAATCAGGAATATGTTTTTGAGAACCGTGCTCGTACAGAAAGTCAGTTAGCAACAGAACTGAGCTATCCACTCAGTTACCATGCATTCGTTATTTGTTACAAGCCTTTACTTGCATTAATGAATCATAACTTGGTGAAACCAGAGGGATAGCTATAGCTGCAGAACTAAAACAATAGTTCTATAATGCATGCAGATATTGCTGCAGGCATATCGTAGGGCATTCCCTTTTCTAAGTGGTTTTTCAAAATGGTTCTTGTATCTACAGGTTTTTTGTTTTGTTTTTCAAATCTGCAGCTGAAGAAACCAGGACATTTCTTCAGCCAATCAAAAGTGTTTTCAATCAATTATTCTAGCCAATTAATTATTGTATTCCTAATTCTTTGGGCCTCAGTCATCTGCAGAGGCTCAAACTAAATCGAGTGCCACCCACTGAAGATGTCAAACATTAATATAAAGCCGGTTCAACACTTGGCATTCCATGTGGCGAGCAGGGATGTGCACGAACCGGCAGATGGTTGGTTCGGCAGCGGTGTGAGGTGTTTACCTTTAAGCAGGAGGGAGGATGCTCTCCCCCACCGCTGGATTGTCGAACCGGACCGGAGATCCGGGAAAGGGCCTTCGAACCGGTTCGTGCACTTCCCTAGTGGCAAGCATGTTGAAAGATATTGCATCCAAGGTGTTACAAGGTACTGTGGAAGATGTAGCCACATGCAAGAATGACTTGGCAATGCCCAAATTCTCACACATGTCAACCAGGGATTTTTGACTTCTTCTTCTTTGGACATCGTCTCCCTGCCCCACCCCAAAACACCATTATCCCAAGTCATATTTTAATGCCCCCCACCCTGTTGAAGAAGTGGGTTTGCCATGTGGAGGGGTGGGGTTGGAGCTCCTGCTCAAGGGACACACAGGCCCACATGAGCAGGTTCTACGGTTTCTTGGATTCCAGTCTGTTTGCCTTACTCCGAGTGCCCCCATCAATGAGGCGAGGAAAGAGGCAACTAGGGAGAAGGCTTTTTTGATGGTGACACCCCATCTATGGAATAGCCTCCCCAGAGAGGCAAGGCTGGCACCACCACTATGCTCTTTTAGCCGCCATGCAAAGACCTTGTTCACGCAGGCTTTTTAAAAAGCCTTTTTAGTCATATTTGTTGGAACCTTTTTGTTTTGTTTGTTTTAATGCTTTTAAAAATTGTATATTTCACTGTTCTGTGAGTCACCCAGAACACAAGTTTATGGGACAGCCACATAATATTTATTAATTATTACTACTATATTACTACTACTACGATGATGTATTTATCCGAACAGAAGATGACTCTGAATTTAAGGCAACTCCCTTAAAGTACAGGTGAAATACAGGTTATACCCCATTTACCCCAAAGACTATGAACTTAAGGCGGCCACCCAATTATGTGTGAGCACTATAAATTCCACCCAGGCCTGTCATCAGTGACTGCGGCAAACTGAGGCATGAGCTTGCTCAATTACACGTTTGTCAACCACCAAGAAGCAACCATCAAAGTGAAGGATTGCTGAGTCTGCAATACAAACCGCTCACTCTTGTTACAACACCTTGGGAACTTACCGTCCTCCCAGGGTTACTTGTGCAACATTGGATGGTGTCACCTTCAGGTGGCCACCTGAATATTCCTAACAGTATTTGGCTTACCTGTTATCCGGCTGCTTTCCATACGTTGCGTAGTTTAATTTAAATCGCTTTGTCTGGAACAGAAAAGCGGAAACCAGATTACAGGTACACTCCCAGCATGTCTCAACAACCATATAAGGAAAAGGCATATCTGAGAGAATTTCTACTCAGCATGGTGAATGGAGTCAATCAGCTGTGGCACCCTGGAATCTTGGCAAGAGTGGTACAGATGTGCACACCCAACTGGTCATGGAACACGATGGGGAGGAGATCTAATTTTGCAGGAGTCAGCACAAACTCTTCCCTTTGCCAAAGCAAGGTCTACCCAGTCTCCCTGGATGGGAGACTACATGTGAGCGCTGTCCGCTGTAAGACATCCCCCTTAGGGGATGGGTCCGCAGCCAAGTGGTAATGAAACGGCTTTGCATGCAAAAGGTTGCAGGTTCAGTCTGGCTTCTCCAGGTAGTGGTGGGGAAAACTCCTTCCTGAAACCATGGAGAACCACTGCCAGTCATGGTCTACACGAGGGGTTCCCAACCTGTGGTGCTCCAGATGTTGCCTAACTACAACTCCCATCACCCCCAAGCCACAATTTCCTATGTTCTTAATGCAGTGGCTTCCTGATTTTAAATGTGATGCAGCTGCAAGCTCCTTCCTTTGGATAAATGTTCTGGTTAGTTGAGTTTTGCCAGAGATCCACTGTCAGGATCCCTTTTATTCTATTTACCCCAGGCCTGCTCAACTTAGGCTCCCCAGTTGTTTTTGGACAACTCCCATAATCCCCAACCACAGTGGCCAATAGCCAGGGATTATGTTGTAGGCCAATATCTGCGTGAGAGCCAAAGTTGAGCAGCCCCGATTTACCCCATCCTACTTCTATGAAGCACAATCCTATGCATGCTTACTCAGAAGCAAGCCTTACCAATTTGGTTTACTCAATTAATTATGCAGATTACTTACAGGTGTGGCACCCGGAAGAGGTTTCCCATTGATTTTATGTAAACACTTTTCTGCAGTGGCTAGATCAGCAAACTCTACAAAGCAGTAGCCTGCCGGAATCCTGGAAAAGAAGCATATTGTGAGATTTGCATTTCTGCAGAGCGAGAATGCATCAAGGCAGGAATTTGACAATTCTTCTCCCAAATGAACCTGCCCAGCATTTTCCTAATTTCAACAGAAGTATTCTCTGGGGTTCCCTTCAGAGGGGAGGCAGGTGGTGCTGGGCCTTTCCAGTTAGTACCCTGCTTAGGGAATGCACTCCTCAGACAAGTTGGAGAGGTATCTATGCTAAGCTCATGAAGGCACCAAGTTAATTTATTCACTCAAGGCAGGGGTTCTCAACCTGTGGTCCTTGAGATGTTGCTGAACTACAACTCCCAACATCCACAGCTGCAATAAACTGCAACTGGGGATGATAGAAGTTGAGTTCAAAGAGCATCTCCCCACCCCTTATGTTGTGCAGGCCTACCATGATGCACTTCAAAGGTAGCGCACACCACCACCAAGGTATTTTTGGCTTCATGCACTTATTCAACAACATTTGGCCATGAAAAAACAGACAACATCCCGCCAGTATCCCAACCCTAGTTTCACAAATGATGTGTTTATCCAATCCATATCCACATTTTAAACAAAGATACCTCCCCAAAGCATACACACAAGGGTGGTGGTGGTGGGTGGGTGAGTGAGGATAAATTACAAAGAAAGCAATACCCTGTCAATCTGTTCCGAATTATTTTTACACTCAGGACTAGCTCTCCCATTGTTGCGAAGGCTCTTGAAATGAAGTTCTCATCCATGTACGGCTCCAGCTAAAGAGGACAAAGTTAAAGGAGAGAGATCAAAATGTAATGTAGCAGTACAGGAAAAGAGTGCCATTAAAACAGTTGTGAGAGTCTTCTTCATAAGCCCTGTATTACATTATAGACTGTAAGCCTCTTGTAGACAAGGATCTCTCCTGGCACTTTAAAACAGGCCTCAGCAAATTTGCTTTGGATCTAGGAGCCACCTCAAAAATTTGGGAGCCAGACAATGGACACTTGACAAAATTACCAGGCTTAGGACTGACACTGTGGAGGGAAATGGACTTTGTTGGAATTATTCAACTTCCCTTAATCCCTTTTACAATTAACGTAGAATAAAGATTTTATGAAATAACTCTACCTCCAAATATCCTAGTCTAGTCACTACCGTTAAGTTTCTAGGCACTATGGCTCCCTGGTGCTTGGGGTTTGTCAAACTCTGGTTTAGAAGGTACCATGGACACTGATGGCGCTATATGGAACGACAACTTGCATACAACGAAAACCAGTTACACAGTTTACGTACGCAAGAGCCCCATTCACACTAGGAGTGTGCATGGACCGTCTGGTGCAGTTTGGTCCCAATTTGAACCGAACCACAGGCATGTGAACCAGTTCAGTTGAACCGACTGGCTGGTCAGTCAGTTCAATGAACTAGTTTGAACTGGTTCAAAGTGGTTTGCGGTGGTCCAGCTCATGATAAAACTGGTTCTTCACATCCCCAATTCACACATTATGTTCAACACTTGTACAATCTGTGTGTGCAGGCACAGATCTGTACACAGACACAGTTATTCATACATTATGTTGACTGCAGCAGTACACTTCCTATCTGTAACCATGCATTTGAGGGGTCTGTACCCAAGCTCACTTTTAAAATGAGTGCAGGAACAGTCATTCACACAAAAACGTGTGTGCACAGACATCTAAACGCAGGTAGAACATAATGTCTGAAGAGGGCTAAGGATTATTGCCAATGTGTTCTGAAATTAGATAAGAATTGTATACTGAAGAGAACTATAGAAATAATATATATTTTAAAATTAATGTTTTTTTACACTGAGGAAGAACTGCTTTCGCTGCAAGCACACTCAACTCTGCCTCTCCAATCTCTACCTCCATTCTCCTCAGCTGTGTCTGCTCTTCATAGAGTAGTCTTCCAACTAAATAAGATACTGTCCGACCCCGCCCGCACGAAACCAGCTCCCCAACTGACCTTATTATTATATTTTATTATGCAAACAACAGTACCTTTAGTAAAAGTCCATTATTGCCAGTGCATGACAAACACAATTAATACACATATACTCACTCGCTATGACTTTAAGAATGGCATTTTTTAAGACATACCAGAAATTGGGGTAGATCTCACTAACTCTACCAAGACCACACACTGCCCTCTCAACCCCTTACTCATACATACATATATACAAGCAGGCCTGCTGGATCAGACCAAAAGGTCATCTAATCCAGCATCTTGTTTCCCAGAGGGGCATGAAAGCAATAGCACTCCTCTGCTGTTGTCTCTCAGTGGCTTTTCAGAGATACAATGCCTCCGAAACTGATAAATGGAAAGTGTGCCATGGAGTTGGCTTTGACTCCTGGCAACCACAGAGCCCTGTGGTGGTCTCTGGTAGAATACAGGAGGGGTTGACCATTGCCTCATCCCGCGCAGTGTGAGATGATGCCTTTCAGCATCTTCCTATATCGCTGCTGCCCAATATAGGAGTTTCCCATACCAGAAGGGATTTGAACTGGCAACCTCTGGCTTGCTAGTCAAGACATTTCCCCACTGCTAAAATGACATCATAGTTGCCATGAATGTGTCTAATCCCCTTTAAAAACTACCCAAGCCAGCCACCATCACCCTATCCTGCAAAGTGAATTCCATAAACTAATTCCTCCTTTTCTGCAAACCTTGCCCTGGCAGTCTGTGAGAACAGACAGGCCCATGGCATCTTCAGCTCTCCACAAAATACGAAGGCCTGAATCAGCCAGCCCCAAACCCAACCTCCACCTCCCTTTTTATTATGTTATTATTACATGCTGTGTATAGTGGTTAGAACGGCGGACTAGATCTGGGTTCAAGTCACCACTCAGTCAAGCTCACTGGATGACTTTGGGCCAGTTATGATCCCTCAGCCCAGCCTGCTTCACAAGCTCCAGATCTGTTGTTTTTGCTGCAACAGACTGAGGGTCTTGTGGTGCCTTAAAGATGAACAACTTTATTTTACCATAAGCTTCCATGGACTTAAGGCCACTTCATCTGATGAAGCATGGAGATGAAGTGGGCTCTAGTTCACCAAAGCATAACAGGCAGAAAGAAGGGTGTCTTTGTCTTCAAGGTACCACAAGGCTCTTTGTTGTTGCTGCTGCTACCCTCACCTGGTTGTTCTGAGGACACAATGGCTGTACCCTCATTGAGCTCTGTAGAGACAGGGCAGGAGAAAAAACAAAATTGCAAAAGAAAAGAAAAATCAGCTGATGATCCCGCAAACTGCATAAAGCACCACATTTTAAACCGATTATTCTCTTCCATGTTTTATTTTGAGGATGCTTTTAATTGATGTTTTATTATATTGTTTGTCCTCTGCTAACTGAGCAAAGAGGCACCTTTTCTAAAGTGGAGACTCTCTTAAGCAGAGAGAGAGAGAGCAGCTGGCCCTATCCATCCCCAGCACAATACCTCCAGTGACGGTTGCTGGTGTCTATCTTATGTTTCCTTTTTAGATCATGAGCCCTTTGGAGACAGGGAGCCATTTTATTTATTATATCTATGTAAACCACTTTAGTAACTTTTTGTTGAAAAGCAGCATATAAATATGTCATATTCTTGTTTTTAATTTACTGTTCACCACCCTGGGATCTTAGAACAAAGAACAGTATAAAAATATAAATAATAAACAAGTGCAGGGGGAAAGGAACTGTCCCTACTCAGTCCAGCATCCACTCCTTGCTGGGAGCTGGAGACTTTCTGTAAGATTTTGCTAACCCTTTTGAGATAGGGAACAATGTTCATTCCTTTTCCTGTGTCGGAGCCCTTATGGGACAGGGAGCCACATTTATTTATTATTCTATGTAAACCACTTGAAAACTTTTGTTGAGAAAGAGTATGTACACATCCAAAGAAGTATTAGCTAATAGTTCTATAGTTGTCATTTCTATAGTAGCGGGTGCTATTTCTCCAACTTTTGTTGAGAAGCAGTATATAAGTATTCTGTATTAGCTGTTGTTTGTGCAGGCGGCACCATCAATGGCCATGGCAGCTTACTGAAATTGCTTAGGCAAAAGCAGACAGGTCCCTGCCCTCAAGGAGCTTACAGTGTAAGAGAGGCGAGAGAAGGAGGCGAGACTTGGACTGTGCCATTAAGACACTCGGGGGGTGGGTGGGCAGAGGTGCCGTGCCGTCTCTTTTCTCTCCCCCCACCCCGGTCTTGGAAGCCTCCGCCAAACTTCCGACCCCTCAGCCCACCCCAGCTGCCCGCTCCCCTGCTCACTCACGTCCCCCATCCACAGGCTGGCGGCCATGCTGCTCCGGCCGTCGCGGGGGCCTGGGCCGGTGGGGGGGCGACGGGGAGGCCTCCCCGCTCAGCCCCACCACCGCCACCGTCTCCTCCTCCTTACGCTGTTTCCTAGCACGGCGCGGCCCGCTCTCTCGCCGCCCCGCTCGGGGCCTCCGGGGACAGGCGCTTCCCCGCCACCTCCTGCTAGAGCGGCTGGACAGGTGTAAGAGGGTGGCCTCGGCTACAAGCTGGCGTCGGCGGCCTCCGCAGCGACTCCTGCCGGCCGGGAGGAGCAGCCGCAGCCCGCCTCGGTCCCCGGCGCCGAGCTCCCTGCAAACTAGAGCAGAAGTTTGGCTTGTGTTGCCGGGGGTGGGGTCTGAAGTGTTATTAACCTTAACATTATAATAATTCTTTATCCCTCGGGGGAAAGAAAAGCAAGCACATGGCCTGAAATTCTTCTTCCTCGAATTATTGTTGTATATTTCTTATCCTATGTTTTTGTGAACCGCCTGGGGCCTTTGGAGTCAGGCGGTATATTAAATAAATGATATTATTATTAGTGTTGCTAAGCATGTGCAGGGTATGGGTGGGGCGGGGGCGGTGTAGCCATAATTGAGCGGGTGGGTTCAAGGAACCTGGGGCCCCCCAGCTAGGGTTGCCAACGTTTCATTGCCAGAATGAGGGACACGAGGGGGTGGGGTGGGGGGGTGGGGTGGGAGGTGTATGCAGTGGCAATCAAGAGCCTGAGTATCATTGACGTATCTGTAATTGAATTATATATGCTACTGAATAAATGAGGGGCAAATGCTGACCCTCTAAGGACCAACATGTCATCCCTGAAATGAGAAACATCCTGCGCAATGAGGGACAATTGGCAACCCTACCCCCAGGTCCACCCCTCCTAGTTTCTTCACTATCTCCCTCACTCCGAGGGTATGGGGGTGATGATGATGATAATTAATAGCAACCATTTCAAGCTGCTGTAAGATATTCCCCAAAGGGGATGGGGCCATAGCTCAGTGGTACAGCTACCTGGTTCATCTCCAGATTGGGTTTGGACTCCTGCCTGAAACTTTGGAAAAGCCCCAGCCAGTCAGTGTAGACAATAATGAGCTAGATGGACCCCTGCTCTGGGTATAAGGCAGCTTCCCGTGTTCCTGTGTTTGATGTTTAAGACTGCAAAGGAGTTCTAAACGCAGCTCTGAAGTACAAGGTAGAAGGTAGCTTCCTGTGTTCCTATGGGATTGCCAGGAGTCAGTGCTTTGGTTACAGAGGGTGGGGCGGGCCTCCCTTTTTGCAGTGTCCCCATACCTTTTGTTTTTAGGAGACATGATTTGGCTAATACTGTGGGGAATCGAGGTGAGGCTTATGGATTTTATTATGGACTCCTTTCCCTTTCCCTCCATAATTCATAAGAACAACATAGGAAGCTGCCATATACTGAGTCAGACTATAGGTCCATCTCACTCAGTATTGTCTACACAGACTGGCAGTGGCTTCTCCAAGGTTGCAGGCAGGAATCTCTCTCAGCCCTATCTTGGAGATGCCAGGGAAGGAACTTGGAGCCTAGATGCTCTTCCCAGAGCAGCTCCATCCCCTAAGGGGAATATCTTACAGAGCTCACACTTCTAGTCTCCATTTTGTATGCAACCAGGGCAGATCCTGCTTAGCTTAAGGGGACAAGTCATGCTTGCTGCCACAAGACCGGCTCTCTTCCCGACAAGACCAGCTCTCCCTGTACTTGTATGGTTCCATGAAAAGGAAGAGAGGGTTATATTACGATAATCCTGCTAGCAAGACCCAGTGCCCAGTCCTATGGCCAGGGGCGTCATTATTTATTTTATTTATTTAAAATATGTATATTTTAATATACATTCCTTCCAGTACACTACTGCTTGGGGTGACTCACAACAATAAATACAATATAAAATAAAAGTAATAAAATTAACCAAATTAAGTTAACAAGTTAAAAGTCAGGCTAAAACCACAATCAGAATTAAGTTTCATATTAAAAGCCACTTTAAAAGCAACAAATTGAGAATTATAAAAACTAAAGAACGTACCAGATATAACCAAAGATGGAACATTAAAAAGCGTCTTTTAAAAGATTTTTTTTTAGTTTTTTAAAAACACTGAGGGAGGGAACATGGCAAAGCTCTTCAGAGAGGGTGTTCCAAAGCCAAGGGGCCACAACTAAAAAGGCCCTGTCTCTAGTCCCCGCCAACCAGATCTCTGTTAGTGGCAGGGCCATGAGCAGGGCCTGAGATGATGAGCTGTCTGCTGCTTCCACCATCAGAGGTGTTCTCCTATAATATCAGAGACTTTTAAAAATACATCATTATTCTTGGGATGGTGGTGGTATGACTGAGTTTAATTCTCAAAGTGCAGGGGGGTGGCTGCGGTCACACGATCTGATTTATTATTTGTTTGTTTTTCTATGTAAACCGCTTTGCAGACTTTTGTTGAAAAGTGGTATATAAATATTGGTAGTGGTACAGGTCACAGGCCCCAGATCATTTACCTAGCAATGCCTCTGCCTATGACTCCTGAAGGCACATGGTTTCAGGCTGCATGGTTCTTCCTAGTTCTGTGGAGGAAACGCCTGAGAAAAAATCTCCCAACATTTCTCCCTGAGAGGAACCCAGAAACACTCTTCAGATTTCCAGCCAAAGTTCTTCCCAAATGGCTCCTCTGTCAGCGATGTACTTGAATGCGCTTTTCTTTTTTTTAGGAATGAGTTTTATTAAAATCAACCATTCTACATAGCGCTCATACAGAGCATGAAAGACATTAAAAGAATACAGCAACTAATAGAATCACTAACGTACTGAAGTTGTGCTAAAAGCCACTAGGAGGAAGCGTCTGCCACGCTGCTGATGGTAAATGTAAATTGGCTGTTCTGTGGTTTGTCTGCATTTTCTTTAATGAGTCAGATACAATTCACATTGAGGAATCAGGGGGGAAATAATCGTCCCCTTTAGCCCTGTTTTGGAGGAAGGACTGTCCACACTCCACATTTCAAGCACACATCCTATTGCTGAACGCATTGCTAAAAAAACAGCTGTATTTTCTTCTAGCCTGGCAATGCCGGCACTCATGTCAAGAGAAGCAGGCAGGGTGATTCTGTGTGGCACCCCAGCTGGCTGGGGCAGAGACTGGTGTGGAGAGGCCAAGGAAGTGTGCAGGAAGGAGGTGGGGCGGCCCCACTCCTGGTGTGAGAGGGCCACACTCTGCCTCATAGGAAGCGGCCTTATACCGAGTCAGACCCTTGGTCTATCTCGCTCAGTATTGTCTACAGAGACTGGCAGTGGCTTCTCCAAGGTTGCAGGCAGGAGACTTTCTCAGCCCTGTCTTGGAGATGCTGCCAGGGAGGGAACTTGGAGCATTCTGCATGCAAGCCAGCAGGTGCTCTTCCCAGAGCGGCCCCGTCCCCGTCCCCTGAGGGGAATGTCTTACAGTGCTGACCAGGCCTGAGCCAGCCTCAAAATTTTGCGGGTGGGATTGCAGAAGTCAGGGGAGGCAGATTATAAAATGTCCAGTGAAAACAGTCAGTGAGGCTGGGAAGGAAAGAGAATGTTTTGGTGTGGCAGGTACACATCATGCCACCAGCTGGCTACAGGCCTGGTGCTCACATGTAGTCTCCCATTCCAATGCAAACCAGGGTGGACTCTGCTTAGTAAAGAGGAAAATGCATGCTTGCTACTATAAGACTAGCTCTCCTCCTCCTCCCCACATGCTTTTTCAGCTTCTCCTGGCCAGCTTGCCACGGTTCACTATCTGCGAGGCTTGTTTTTCTCTCTTGCTCATTTGCAAGATAAAAAGCAACCCTCCCAACTAGTGAACCAGTTCAAGCTGGCCGGGAGAGGTTGAGGTCTCTAATCTATGAATGCAATGAATATTTATATACTGCTTTTCAACCAAAGTGGTTTAGATAGATAGATAGGTAAAAATGGCTCCCTGTCCCCATGGGGCTCCCAATCTAAAAATGAAACCTAAGCTAGACACCAGCAACGGCCACTGGAGGGATGCTGTTCTGGGGATGGATAGGGCCAGTTGATCTCCCCCTGTTTAATAAAGAGAATCACTTTTAAAAGGTGCCTCTTTGCTCAGTTAGCAGGGGAGATGGACCCCTGTTAACTGCCCTGGCTGTAACTTCAGCTCTAAGTCTGTGAACATAAGGGCCCTGCTGGATCAGGCCCAAGGCCCATCTAGTCCGGCATCCTGTTTCCCACCGTGGCCCACCAGATTGCCTCTGGGAAGCCTGCATGCAAGGGCTGAAGGCATGTCTTCTCTACTGCTGTTGCTCCCCTGCAACAGGTATTCAGAGGCACCCTGCCTCTTAGCCTGGAGGTGGCTTATAGCCATGGAGACTAGTAGCCAATGATAGACCTGTCCTCCATGTCTAAGCCCCTTTTAAAGCCATCCAAGCTGGTGGCCATTAAAAGGCCTCTCTAAACAAATGAGTTTTAAGATCTATTTTTAAAACCTTAAAGAAGAGAACACAGTGGAGCTCTTCTGGGAGGGCATTCCAGAGCCAAGATGCCACAACTGAGAAGGTCCTGTCTCTAGTCCCCGCCAACCGAAATTTGGTTAATGGTGGGCCACGAGCAGGACCCAAAATCATGAACAGAGGGCCCTGGTAGACTTGTATGGGTGAATGTGTTCCAAGAGGTACCCAGCCCCAAGCCATGTAGGGCTTTAAAGGTCAAAAATCAGCACTTTTAATCTAGCTTGGAAGCAGTCTGGCACCCAGTGAATGTGCCACAGGATGGGTGTAATAATAAATATTGAATATTTACTCAATGCTAGCACCCTCAAGCACCCTTGCAGCAGCATTCTGGACCAGCTCAAGTTCCAAACTGTCTTCAAGGGCAGCCCCATGTAGAGTGTATTGCAGTAATCCAACCCAGGTTCTGATTGAACCGCTTGGCTGCTGCTCCTATCAACCTTTGAATTGAATCAATCCCAGTATAAGCCCATGTGGTGCTGGTGGCCTGAGGAGGAGAGAGAAAGGAGCTCCTCTGGGCAGGAGTTTTCACTGTGGTAGGACAATGTGGAGCAGAAAATCTATTTTATTTGTTTTTATTGTTAAATTTATATACTGTCTTTCATTAAAAGAATCACAAGGTACAAGCAACAGCCAAGGAGTTCAGAACCTGGGTTGGATTACTGCAATACTCTCTATATGGGGCTGCCCTTGAAGACAGTTTGGAAGCTTCAGCTGGTTCAGAAAAGACTCATGTCAGTAGCTGCTGTCATTAAAGGAGCTGAGTAGGTATTGTATCTCTGGTATTGTCTCCAATATTGTCTCGACTAATCAGGGTCAGGATATTTATTCATTATTTATTTCTGTGCCACTTCTCCATGATAGTACCCAAAGTGGTGTCCAGTTAATATTTGATAAAAACACAATGAAATTAAACATTCAAATAAATGGCCTACATGATGAGGGAATTACTCAGAGCAGCCCCATTGAAATTCAAAGGACATTAGGCATTTGAGCAATAAGATGCCTAATAAAATAATTGCTTTTTAAAATAAAAGCAATAAAAACAGACCATAACAACAAAACTACAAGAGGACAGCACCAGTCAATCGACAGACATCCAGCCTCCTAGTGTCAACAAATGCTTGTCAAAACAGGGAAGTCTTGGTCAAGGAGCAGAAAGATACCATTGAGGGGGCCTGCCAAATTTCTAGTGGGAGGGAGTTCCGCAGCCTAGGTCAAACTCAGCTATGTTAAGGGGTGAACAGGCTTGGAGAAAGACATGGCAGCTTTTCAAAGTAGGAGTCAGAGGCTTGGAACAGCTGTTGCCATCTTACAAAGAAAGCCCTACAGTGAGAATCTGTTTCCTATTATATTCTGTGTGATGAAATGCCTTACACTTCTATCAGCTTTCTTCTTTCCCCCACAGCCCCTGCTTTTATGACAGGGATCATATAATCTGATGGGCCACATAATCTTAAGAATGTTTCCCCAACCAGTGTTTACAAATGATCAGAGACCTGGTGTGGTTTTCAAGAACCATGTTGCTCCTTCACTCACTTGCCAGCCCATCCGCCTTTAGGGACGCTTAAAAGTGGTGGGGAAAGTTCACCATCTGCTGGTTTTATTGCCCATCCCTCATTTGCTCCAGGGCTTTGTAACAGCGATGGCCCCTTGTAGATCGTATTTCAAGGAAGTGGTGGGGCCCTTCATCTACACGCTAGTAACAAAATGCCCAGAGAGCATTTTTGGAGAGGTAGTGAGCACGAATGGTCTCCTTTGATAAGCAATAGCAATAGCAATAGCACTTACATTTATATACCGCTTTATAGCCGGAGCTCTCTAAGCGGTTTACAATGATTTTAGCATATTGCCCCCAACATTCTGGGTACTCATTTTACCAACCTCGGAAGGATGGAAGGCTGAGTCAACCTTGAGCCCCTGGTCAGGATCGAACTTGTAACCTTCTGGTTACAGGGCGGCAGTTTTACCACTGCGCCACCAGGGGCTCTGCCCTGGTTTGCATTTGGATGGGTGAATACATGTGAGTGCCATCTGCTGTAAGATATTCCCTGTAGGGGATGGGGCCGCAGCTCAGTAGTAGAGCATCTGCTTGCATGCTGAAGGCCCCAGGTTTGGTTCCTGGCAGCATCTTCAGGTAGGATTTGGAAAGACTCCTGCCTGAAACCTTGGACAGCCACTGCCAGTAAAAAAATACTGAGCTAGATGGACCAGTGATCCATCTAAGGCAGAGTTTCTATTAGGTTTCTATGTCCCTAAAGGTACAATGGGATATGGCAAGAAACAGGTTCAGATGAAGACCACCAAGAGCTATCATGAACGGTTAAATGAGCTGGATATTAAGGGGAGATATAGTTGTTGTGCCGTCAAGTCGGCGACTACAGAGCCATGTGGTTTTCTTTGGCAGAAAACAGGAGGGGTTTCCCATAGCCATCTTCAAATATTTGAGCACTGTCACATCATGGCTCCTGCTTGAACAGCAGGTGGAGGCCGTGGCCAGGGGTGCCTTTGCCCAGCTTTGGCTGGTTCACCAGTTACGGTTTCTCCTCGACCAGCAGGCCCTGGCAACAGTAACTCATGCCTTTGTTACCTCTCGTTTGGATTACTGAAACACGCTCTACCTGGGGTTGCCTTTGGAAATGATTCGGAAGCCTCAACTAGCCCAGAATGCAGTGGCCCGCCTCCTCAGGGGTGGCCATAGATTTGAGAGTGTCACACCTCTTTTACGGTCACTGCACTGGTTGCCTGTTTGCTTCCGGGTCCAATTTAAAGTGCTGGTTCTCACCTACAAAACCCTCATGGGCTTAGCACCTGTATATCTCTGGGATCGCCTCTCTCGATGCCAGTTGCATCCTGACCTGTGTGGTCTTCTCAGCTGGTCCTCCTCAGTGTCCCGGGCCCTGGTGTAGTGCATGGTGCATGGTGCTTGGGACCGTAGGAGGGCCTTCTCTGTGGCTGCCCCTCTTCTTTGGAACACTCTTCCACCCCCAGATTCGTCCAGCCCCTTCCCTGGCTGTTTTTAAAGCCCTTCTTAAGACCCACCTGTTTTGCCAAGCGTTTGCAATTATTGTTGTTGTTGTTGTTTGTATTGTTGTTCACCACCTAGAGTCTTTGGAGGAGGTGGTAGATATGAAAATTTTAATTAATAAATAACTAGAAGAAGGAGTGGACTTGCTCTCTGTTGCTCTTGAGGTAGTACTAGGGCCAATGGGTTGAAATGGCACCAATACAGATTAAGGCTGGACATCAGGAGGAATTTTTGGACTGCAAGACCTGTTTGATAGTGGAACAGCCTTGCCAAGTGATAGACTCTCCTTCCCGATATGTAAACAGAGATGGGAGTAGCCACCTCTTGGGGATGTTACAGCAGATTCCTGCACCCAGAAGAGGATTGGACTAGAAGACCTCAAAGGGTCTACAAGGGACCTCCAACTCTAAATTCTGTGGTTCTGTGGAATTGTGTCTGCATAGAGCTGAGATCATCCCTGAGTTCCTTGGAGGAAGAGTAGGAGAAATATCTAATAGACATTTAAAGCAGGGCTGCACAACTTTGGCCCTCCTGCAGATGTTGGACTGCAACTCCCATCACCTCTGACTTTTGGCCATTGTCACTGGGGATCATGGGAGTTGCAGTCCAAAAGCAGCTGGGGGCCAAAGTTGTGCAACCCCAATTTAAAGAAACAGATGTAGATGTCATTAGAGGTGCTGGGCCCAATCCTGCCCAGGGAGCCAGTGTCTCCCCTGGTGCTGAACTCTCGGCAGCTGTCTTGTGCCCATAGTGGCCCTGAAGAGTGGCGGATATGCAGAAATCAATACATGAAGGTTTTGAAGCTAAACGTGATCATGTGCTAATTGCTGTGGAGCAAATTGCTGTTAAAAGGAGAGCTAGGAGTGGGGAATTGAGAAGGCAAATTTTGGGGTGAGTGTCTGTCTACCACTCACAGGCTATAATATGGGAGATGCTTACACTGCCACAAATCTCTGGATTAATAGACAACTTTGGTCCTTCAGATTTTATTAGGAATGAATCTTGGAAAAGTTATTGCATTCTGTGTCATCCTTGCCCTTCAAAATCAGAAAAAAGAAGACGAACTTGCAAATATTATGCAAAAAGGTACCATAAAATAATATGAGGGTATATTTCAAGGATCATGACTAGAATACTTTCTCCAGCAGCATTACGTCTTCTCTGTTTACATCTTTCATGAGCATCCCATGGAAGAGAATCAATCAAGCCCTTTTTAGATTTTAGTTGAAAACAGATGGTGGGATCCTTGCCAAGGTGTTGGTGTTTTCATGCTTCAAACAACATGGGCCTGGCGGTAATTGTCTGTGAGGCTGTCCTATGCAAGCTGCTATCTTTGTTAGCTCTACAGTGATAATATCCAGATGGCAGCAGGCTTTGGAGGTCTAGCTTACAGGTCTAGCTTGAGAAGGTGCTGCAATTATTTTCTTGGGGTTAAGCTCCAGATGCTTCAGATCTCAGAACAGGGATGTATATCTGTGGAACTGATTAAAAAGCTCAGTCTGATATTATAGACTGCATCCTGAACTGAAAGACTTGTTAAGTTTCCTTGAGAAACAAATTTACATTTTAAAATGTATTATTAAAGCAAATTGTCTGCCCTTTTGTATGACTGATTTTTGTCTGTTTTAATTATGCCATTGCAAATATAAAAGACTCAGTTAAAAAAGAATACAGCCACAAAGAACATACATTAAATTTGCCATAAACATACCATAAATACATAAACAGTTAAGGAAATACATCAGGCTTTTTGCAACGGGGGGAAGTATGGCCCTAATAAATTATTGCCTTGTCTTAAAAACTTCAGGCCAGTCACTTATGTCTCAGCTGGACCTGCCTCACGGGATTGTTGTGAGGATAAAAAGGCCCATGTGCACCACTCCCTCTCAGCTACAGAGAACATGACCAAATCCAGTTCCAAAAGAATTAAAGCTGTTGCTAGTCCCTTCCATTCTCAAGCAACTCTTTCCAGCCTCCTTAAAGTTCAAAGAGGCATTGCTGGAGTCCTTTCTGCAGTTTTTGTATGGCCAAGGTTCTAATGCTGGGAGTTAGATTTTTGTCCCATTTATTCCTTCACAGCTACACAAGTTACGATGTCTCTGGCTGCCCCACTCCCCTGAGTGGTGAGAAGTCTCATGGGTTCATAGTGCACCTTGATTCTGGTTTCCTTTGGCTGGAGGGTCACTGCAGTGCAGACTGATGATGTCTTTGCGATATTTGGTTTATTTAAACAAATATACAGGCGAAACACTGGATTAAATTGGGTACCACTGTAGCTCAATCACAGAGCATCTGTCTTACATGCAGGAAGGAAGTCCAGGCTCAGTCTCTGGCAACTCCAGGGAATTTGAGTACCTGTTGGACCCAAATGATACACAGTGCTGGGTATGCAGAGTTTTCTCCTAAGCGGAATGGATCTACACTTTCTTAGGTGCCAGCCACATGCAGGGCACCTTGTGAAGGTTGCAACCACAAGCAAAAAGAATAAAGTATCCCAATGCTGCGGTGTAAACATGTAAATATTTTTAAAATATTTTAAAACCTCCCCTGCTAACTGGGCAAAGAGGCACCTTTTAACGTGGTGATTCTCTTTTATTTAGGAGGGGGAGAGTAACTGGCCCTATCCACTCCCAGCACAGCATCCCTCCAGTGGCTGTTGCTGGTGTCTGTCTAATGTTTCTTTTTAGATTGTGAGCCTTTTGGGGACAGGGAGCCATTTAATTTATTTATTTTATTTATTTATTTTTGTATGTAAACCGCTTTGGGAACTTTGGTTGAAAAGCGGTGTATAAATATTCGTTGTGTTGTGCTGTATTGTATCTCCTCTTTTTGTTTTTAGGAGGACCCTGAAGATGTACCTATTTTCACAAGCTTTTAACTGAAATCTAATTTTTAAATTTTAATGTGTTTTTATCTATTGTGATTTTTATCTGTTTTATGAATTTTAGATGTTTTATATTTTATATTATGTTTTAATCTGTACACTACCTAGAGATTTCTATATTAGGCGGTATAGAAAATCAATCGATCAATCAATCAATAAAAATTGACTCAAAACTGCATATTCTACTTGATAGTTATAGTCCATACAATCTTACAAAAAGGAACTTGAGTGCACCCAATAGACAAGGACTATAATTAATGCAATTGCAAATTATTTTATTCTGTTATGGATCTGATTCTGACTTGTGATCAAGATGCATCTAGTCCAGCAGAACCCAAGATGTTAAAGGCTTTTTCTGTCAAAAGGTGGGGAGAGGAATGACACTTGAACTTTTAATTGTGCCTGCACAGAAACCCACTAGAGCTATTTCTCTGAAATGGTGTGGGGTGGGGTGGGGCTGTTGGGTCTCTTTCATGCACTTAATGCACCTTCTGAAACATCCTCATGTCTGCCATGAGGCTTTGTGATTGTGAGCATGAATTGTCCCCTTTGCTAAGCAGGGTCTGCCTTGTTTTGCATTTGGATGGGAGACTACATGTGCGTGCTATAATATATCAGGGGATGGGGGCCATAGCTCAATGGTAGAAAGTCACAGCTTCTATCTCTGGCAACATCTCCGAGTAGGGCTGGGAAAGTCTCCTGCCTGAAGCCTTGGAGAGCCGCTGCCAGTCAGTGTAGACAACACTGAGCTAGATGGACCAATGGTCTGACTCCGTATAAGTCAGTAAGTATATCCTATGTTCCATCTTGAGTAATAGGGCCAGTCTACAAATATTTTGTTTTTCATCCTTTTATTCTTTTCTTTATTACAGTCACTGACCAGTACAGAAAAAGAAAGACACACAGAAGCCCAATAAGATAAATCTAAATTAAGGTAACCATAGAAGATTTTTAAATCAGACTAGACCGTTCATAATAAGCTCCTGGAAGTTTTTCACACAGGCTTTAAAAGCCCTTTAACTTGCATCTCCTCCGGAATGGGTGAGTGTGTGTTCACGTATCAGCCAGATTTACCTCAAAGTCCCTGAGAGTTATCAGGGAGCAGGTTATACATAATTCAGGTTTTTCACTGCACGTTAGAGTGTAGCTCGATTTATATCTGGGGTTAAAAAACCCACTGTTTATGTTTGTTATTTGGAACAACTTTGAGTTTGCAGTAAAGCCTCCCAGTAAGCTTGTGGTAAAGCCTGCTGTGTGTAAAAGTCCCTGGTGAATTTATTCTTATTGTGGGACAATGCTGTGGATTTGAAGTACATGGGAGGTTTAGGGAAATGAGAGGCATTCTTTCCTGATGACCAGTCTGAAAGCTCTGTTTTCTCCATTTCATGTGGCCTGGGAGAGGGATGTGTAGTCGCCCCAGAGACCATTTGTGGTCCCATGGCTAGGCTTCCTTTCTCCTGACCTCTGTTGACCTTTCATACAGCATTCATTTGTCATGTCAAGTGAATGGCCCAAGAGAATTCCCTGAATTGGTACGTGAGCCAGCTGGGGAGGTCAGTACCATCAGGGGCGTAGCAAGGTTGGAGTGGGCCCAGAGACAAGATTTTAAAATGCACCCCCCCACCTCACTGAAGCTCAGCTCAAAAGGTTTTGTAAATTGTGGATGATGCAAATCATTGAATGGTACTAGAGAAAGACATGCTGTTCTGGAAGTCATTTTTAAAATGGAAGTCATTTTTGCACAGATGGAAAGGTTAGGGTCAAGATTAGGGTGCCACCGAACAAATAGTTTTGCTCTCTCCATGGAGTAATCTTCGCAAGACATTCCTGCCCATTTTCACTTCCATTCCTCTGACAATTTCCATTCCTGTGACTTTTTTGGGATGTTACCCTGCTAACTTGGCAAAGAGGCAGCTTTTAGTGTGGTGATTCTCTTTATTTAGCAGGGGGAGAGTAACTGGCCCTCTCCACCCCCAGCACAGTACCTCCAGTGAGTCACTGTTGCTGGTGTCTATTGTGTGTTTATTTTTAGATTGTGAACCCTTTGGGGACAGAGTTCCATCTTATCTTATTTATTTATTATTTCTCCGTGTAAACTGCCCTGAGCCATTTTTGGAACGGCGGTACAGAAAACAATCAATCAATCAAATAAATAAATAAATAAGCAAGCAAGCAAGCAACCAGGGTATTTCTCCTTAGCAAAGGGGACAAGTCATGCTTGCTACCACAAGACCAGCTCTCCTCCTGTGAGATGGCTCTGATGGCCCAAATGTGTGGGCCTGGCTCATGGACTAAATTGATGGGGGGAATAAGTGAGGCGCTTGAAGACTGGGTAGGATGGGGGAACTCCATAAAGCAGATGGGCATTTATTTATTTTTTTAAACCGTGGAAAATTCTGACAACCACCTTGTGGGGCCTTCTGGATCCTCTGTGTGGCATTTGTATATCCTGAGGATAAACATCTTCCAGACACATCCTTCCCCACAGGAGAGTCTGTTTCGACAACTGCTCCACAGCCCTGAGATTCCTTTCCTCCCACAGTCTGACCAAGGCTGTGCATGAAAATATCTTCCTAGAGACTGTGTAAAGACAGATCTGCGGCTGCAGAAGAGGACGCAGGTGTGATTTCCCCCCCACCTCCATCCACCACTTCCTGCCTTCTTCTTCCCCAACCTGTGGGGCAAAATCTGAGTTGTGCTTCCCCACAGCAGGCAGGTGGGGGAGGTGGACCTGAATCCTCATGATGGAGCACCTGAATCCTCATTTTGATGGCGCTTATTCACATGGCCCTTTTGAGGTGTGTAGGAGCAAATAGGGAGAGGCACTGGCATAGAATCATTAGGATGATAAGAGGGATGCTCTCTTTACAAATGCAGATGTAGGTCTTTAGTAATCTCCCCCCCCCCACACCCCATTGGCTAGAAGGAAAACACAAGGCATGCAATGTGAACTTGCACCAAAACAAAACCCGAGAGCAGAAGGGAGGGGCCTGCTTCCCACAATGCCGCGAGTGCAATTCAAAGTGATTTCACTCAACATTTACCCACAGCATGAAGCTATGTGTGAATAATTCCCTGGTTGTAGTCCAACACTCTAACTGCTACATCGCATTGATAAACTATCCAGAAACCCAAAAGAAATCAGGAGGCAACCCATCTAGGCATACACATCCAGCCACTGAGGCAAATTGGCTTGGCATGCTCCTATGCCTTTAAAAGTCATCTGATATGCAAAAATCCTCAAACAAGGCTTTAATGGAGCAAAGCAGAATCTGCTTATTTATTCCTGCAAATTGCTGTTAAAAGACAGTGACAAAAGCTGATAGAAATTTGGCAACCCTAGCAGCCATGTTGCGGTGTGTGGAGAGCTGGTCTTGTGGTAGCAAACATGAGTGGTCATTTTGATAAGCAGGGTTCATCTTGGTTTGCCTTTGGAGGGATGTGTACATGTTAGCACTGTCTGCTGTAAGATATTCCGCTTTGGGGCTGGGGCTGTCACTCAGTGGTAGAGCATCTGTTTGCAGGCAGAAGGTCCCAGGTTCAGCCCCTGGCAGCATCTTCAGGTAGGGCTGGGAGAGATTCCTGCCTGAAACCTTGGAGAGCTGCTGCCAGTCAGTGTAGGCCAGGGCTGCTCAACGTTGGCCCTCCTGCAGATGTTGGCCTACTACTCCCATAATCCCTGGCTATTGGCCACTGTGGCTGGGGATTATGAGAGTTGTAGTTGTAATGGTACCCCGGGGAAGTAACTTGCCTAGGGAGCCAGAGGTTGCCAGTTCAAATCCCCACTGGTTTGTTTCCCAGACTATGGGAAACAGCTATATCGGGCAGCAGCGATATAGGAAGATGCTGAACGGCATCATCTCACACTACGCGGGAGGAGGCAATGGTCAACCCCTCCTGTCTTCTACCAAAGACAACCACAGGGCTCTGTGGTTGCCACTGACTCGATGGCACAACTTTACTTTTACTTTACCCTCACTAGGGCACTTTCCAGACTAGCTGCTCAGCAGCAGCGAAATGCCAGGCAAGTCACATTCGAAACGTAAACAGCAGGGGGAGCAGTCTCCCGGAAATCAACAAGCCCAAAACCCAGCAACTTCCTTACGCCGGATATACGACATCCTAGCTCTATATGGCAGTGATTCAATTCGAAACAAGGCACTGTCAATGTGAACAGCACCCTGCTGTTCGCGTAGGGACTGCGGTGTCACGACACACCACACCGGGAGCGTGGAAGCACACTTCCGAGATCCGACGTGACCCCGTTGCAGAGTCTAATCTGGAAAGCGCCCAAGAGCCGACCCCGACCCGACGGCACAACTTTACTTTTGCTTTAGTCCAAAAACAGCTGGGGCCCTCCTGAATTGAGCAGGCCTGGTGTAGGCAATACTGAGTGAGCTGGACCCATGGTCTGACTTGCTACAAGGCAGCTTCCTATGTGTCATTCCTGGTTTTAATGCCAATCAGGCCCTAACCCTAGCAATAGGGAATGCAGCCCACGGTGGCATGCAATTCTCCTGGCTCCCTGGGCTGAGCAAGGACTGATCGTTTCCCTCCCGAACTCGCAGTGGGTGGTTTTTGTTTTGTTGTTGTTGTGGGACTGTGAACAGAGTCTCCTTTTGGAGTCGTGCCGGGCGGGGGGCAGGGGGATGCCGCCTTCTCCCGAGTTGGCTGGAGATTCTTTATGGGATTCCCAACAACGGCCTCCAGTGCCTGGCTACATCTGCACTCTTGGGATGGTGCAGGGGTGGTGGGTGGTGGCGGCTATTTTTAGTCTCTGTTTATTTGGTCTTTGTGTGTAGCTTGCCAGAAATACCCTCATTGCTGCCTCTACAAACACAACACCCAGGTCATGAAAGAAGAGAGAATTCCCGTCCCACACAAGAAGATGCACAGAGGGACAATTGCCTGGAATTCATCAGCTTCGAGGGATGCTTTCAGAGAACTTAAGGCATGCATGTCAGTTGCCAGCTGTTTCTCTCTCTCCAAGGGCCAAGTTTGAAGCATCCACACCATCCATTTCCTATCGGGTCCTGGGTCAGCATGCCAGATGGGAAGTATATGGCGATGTTTCAAACGTAAGAACATAGGAACAGCCCTGCTGGATCAGGCCCAAGGCCCATCTAGTCCAGCATCCTGGGTCACAAAGTAGCCCACCAGATGCCTCTGAGAAGCCCACGGGCAAGAGGTGAGGGGGCGTGTCCTTTCTCCTACTGTTGCTCCCCTGCAACTGGTATTGAGACTGAGGCATCATTCTGAGGTGGCCTGTAGCCCTCAGAGCAGTAGCCATTGATAGACCTGTCCTCCACGAATTTATCGAAACCCCTCATAAAGCCATCCAAGCAATTTTCTGTCAGAACATCTTGTGGCAGAGAATTCCAAAGGTTGATGTGAAAAAGCTCTTCCTTTTGTCAGTCGTAAATTTCTTGGCAATTGGTTTCATGGGATGACCCCTGGTTCTAGTGTTATGCCAGAGGGAGGAAAATTCCTCTGTGTGAACTTGGAGCCCTTTGAGAGAAACAGCTGGCAATTTGCGGCCCAAAGATGCATTGTTTGTGGTCACCGAGGCTCCAGACTTTCTCCTCCGTTTTAAAACCAAGAGCTGCGTCCTACCCAGCACCTGTTCCCAATCCCAGCTCTTTAAATGTAGAGGGAAAGCCCCCTGAGTCCAACCCAGTGGCTGCTTAGGAGATTGTCATTGCCTTCTGCCTCCCACCGTTCAGCAAATGAGTGCACACAGCTCCCATACTTGGGTAGGATGCATCTCCTGCCCAAGCACCTATCATGTGAACTGCCCTAGTATGTGTTGGAAGTGGGAGGCAAGGGGGCTTCTTCGTTTTTTCTTATGTTGTCATCATTCCTCATGTTTCCCCCTGGAAACTGACTCCCCTTGGTTCTTCCTTGAATTGGTTTGGACTAGATCCTAACCTCAGCTGGCCCCTTGACAGTCCAGAATCACTCCTATCTCTTAGAGGTCATGGAGAGCTGGTCCTGTGCATTGAGGAGAGCTGGTCTTGTGGTAAAGTGTGCCGTCGAGTCGGTGTTGACTCCTGGTGCCCACAGAGCCCTGTGGTTTTCTTTGGTAGAATACAGGAGGGGTTTACCATTGCCTTCTCCTGCGCAGTATGAGATGACGCCTTTCAGCATCTTCCTATATCGCTGCTGCCCGATATAAGTGTTTCCCATAGTCTGGGAAACATACCAGCAGGGATTCGAACCAGCAACCTCTGGCTTGATAATCAAGTCATTTCCCAGCAGTGCCATTAGGTGGCTGGTCTTGTGGTAGCATGAATTGACCCCTTTGGTGAGCAGGGTCTGCCCTGGTTTGCATTTGAATGGGAGACTACATGCGTGAGAACTGTAAGATATTCCCCTTATGGGATGAAGCTGCTCTGGGAAGAGCATCTGGTTCCCTCCCTGGCAGCATCTCCAAGATAGGGCTGAGAGAGACTCCTGTCTGCAACCTTGGAGAAGCCGCTGCCAGTCTGGGTAGACAATACTGAGCTAGATGGACCAAAGGTCTGACTCGTTATAAAGGCAGCTTCCCATGTTCCTATGCTTCCTATGAGTGTCTCCAGATTTACATGGATGTCCATGATCCGAGTTCTAGGCCTGCCAGTTTTGAATAGGGCCTCGTAGCTGTGCCTCTAATAGCAGTTAGGGTGACTCACTAGGTATCATACTGCAGGTGATCACCAGCTCAGCTCATGTCTGCAGACCAAACCTCTTTTATAGGTACAGGAGCAGGCCCTGCCAGAATTTTTCTGGACAATTGGCAACCTTACTTGTAGCATGCAATCAGATTTGGAGAATGTCCTCTTAAAAAGAAAAAGAAATGAAATGCATATTAGTAACTTCCTCTTTAGCAATCCCAGTCATTAGAAGAGAGGGAAACTGTTCTACACTCGAGTATTTTTGAGTTTTTAAAAACCACTCCACATATTTGCATTTTTCAAGTTTGGACAAATAGAAAGCAATCAAACAGCCAGAAGCTGAATATATGCACATCTCAAAAATGCATACATGTAGGAATGTTCTGTTCAGGTAATGGTCTTCAGTTATTTCAAACATTTGGGAGTGGTTAGGTTACCACCCTGTTCCTGAAAGAGCTGTCTCATAAACCTTAAATTATCAGTTTTATGAGAGAGATTCAACAGGTGCCGTTTCCCCAAGCCTAGAGATAGTGTGAGCAAAGTTTTACCTATTGTATTTCTGTCTGGCATGCAGCTGTTAAAAACAGCTGTTGGAAGAAAAAGGAGGGAATTCTTATATTTTTACCCCTCTCTTCTAGGAGTTCAGGGTTCTGCCTCCCCCCATTCGTAACATCTGTGAAGTAGGTTGAGTTGAGAGATAGCAACAGGCCAGGAGCACGTCCTAAAGAGCCAAGGGGGGTGGGCTCTCTCTCTCCCACCCTGCCCGTCCCTGCCTTAACAAGAGCTGTGAAGCCGGGCCATTCGTCAGGGATGGGCTCAGCCTCTGCAGCATTACCTGACAAATGGCCAGCCTGCAGGCTCTTGGCAGCCCCCTTTATGCCGGATATGGGCAGGATCAGGGGCATAGCTAGGGGAGAGGGGGCCCATGTTCACCCCTCTCTCCGGTGGCACCTTGGAGTGAGGGAGATAGTGAAGAAGATCGGGAGGGGTGGATCTGGAGGGCCTTCAGGAGCTGGGGGGCCCGGGGTTCTTTGAGCCCATCAGCTCAATTATAGCTACACCCCTGGGCAGGATGGGAGAGAGAGGAGAGCTGGTCCTGTGGTAGCAAGCATGAGTTGTCCCCTTGGCTAAGCAGAGTCCGCTCTGGTTTGCATTTGAATGGGAGATGTGTGAGCACTGTACGATATTCCCCTTAGGTGACAGGGTTCTTTTGGAATAGCATCTACATGCTTGCTTGCATGCAGAAGGGTCCAAGTTCCCTCCCTGGCAGCATCTCCAAGAAAGGGCTGAGAGAGACTCCTGCCGGCAACCTTGGAGAAGCCGCTGCCAGTCTGTGCAGACAATACTGAGCTGGATGGACCAATGGTCTGACTCGGTATATGGCAGCTTCCTATGTTCCTAAGAGGCACAACTGGAGCGACTGGGAACTAAAGGCAGCTGTGCCTTGTTTGGCGCGTGCGCGCACACACACACACACACACCCCAGTTTGTTAGGATGAGCCTACTGGCCCTGAGATCACTCAGTGAGCTGCAGGCCAGGATGGGACTTGAATCCCAGTCACCCTGTTTTTAGCCCAACAGGCTAACCACTATACGGCACTGTCTCTGTAATCCTTGCAATGACCTTTTGTAACTTCCTCCACCACCACCCCCCATGCCCCTTTTTCATTCTGGTCTTGCAATGCGCAAAGCATGCCTTCATCCCAGATGGCCCTTATGTTACATAGATCTGAGTGGGAGTACAACTTTGGGCCAAATAAGATGTTTGTTCCAGATGTCAATAAATAAAGACGGAGTTGATCAGCTGTGTTGAACGTTGCACAAGATGATGAGGCTCCCGCAGCCTGTAAACAGGGTTGCCGGATCACGTGCTGGAGATCACGGGGGTGTCTTTCTAACCGCTCCAGAGCTGGGCAGAACCATGCTGGTGCAACGTCTTCTATCCTGCCCTGTCCTTTCCCCGCCCCCTCCCTGCCACCACTGTGGGCAATCCGAGGGTCCTGTTGGGACCACAGCAGTTGTGGCGTGATGATGTTTTGATAGCATCGGAAGAGGACTGGGGTGAGAGGGAAGCCAACGCTACATCATCTCCCACAGCTGTAGCTCTGTTAAAGAGATAGCGGTTTCTGAGGGTAGGATTCCTCCACTCGCTGGCATGCCCAGAGCAAATCTAAACAGAGGTGGCTGCCAAAACGCACACCACATCTGGCCAGCATTAACACGAGAGCTGCTGGTTTTGAGCCTCCAAATGGGGTTTCCGGAGGAAAATTTAGAACGGCTCCACGGCAGCTGGTGAGCCATGGAATTGGTGGGGCTGTTGTGGAAACGCACATGTACGAAGCACGTGTATTTGTGTGCACAGCACATGGCCACTACAGCACACGTGCATTTTCCTTGCGTGCATGCAGACACTTCTTAGACACACCCCTCTTCTTCCTGTGACTGAATCATCATTCTTACTCCCAGTTCCCCGGATCAGTTGCTCTAACTTTTTCCGGGGGCTTTTCAGACATATACTGAAAGTGTATTTCTCTCTTATTTATTTATTGTATATATACCTCACTCTTCCCCCAAGGAACTCAGGGTGGTGCACATGGTTATGTTTCTCCTCGCCATGACCCTGAGTGGTAGGCTAGGCTAAGAGAAAAGCGACTGGCACAGAGTCACTCCATGAGCTTTTTGTGGCTCTCGGGGGACTTGAACTCGGGTCTCCCCAGTGCTAATTTGATACTTTAGCCCAGGACCAAGGGTGTAGCTATAACTGAGCAGATGGGCTCCTGAGGGCCCTCCAGCTCCACCCCTCCTGATTTTCTTCATTATCTCTCTCTCCGAAGGGCTATGGGGATTGGGGTGAACACAGGCCCCCTCTCCCCTAGCTATGCCCCTGCCCAGGGCTGCATAACATCGGCCCTCCTGCAGAGGTTGAACTACAAACAGGCTTCCCTGTAACAGAGAGTCCCAGATGTTGGTGACTACAACTCCCATAATCCTCTGCCAACAGCGATTGCAACTGGGGATTATGGGAGTTGTAGTCAACAACATCTGGGAACCCCTGTTACAGGGAACACTGACTACAGCTCCCTCAGCGCCTGACTATTAGCCACTATAGTCAGGTTTTGTGGGAGCTGTAATCCAACATCTGCAGGTGCGAAGTTGTGCAGCCCTGAGATAACCACTACTCTCTATGCTGACTCTTTTCCTTCATAACAGAGTAACTAGATCCGGGCTGCACAACCTTGGCTCTCCAGCTGTTGCTAGACTACAACTCCCAGCATCCTGGACAAGTGGCTACTGTGGCTGGGGATGATGGGAGTTGTAGTTCAACAACAGCTGGTGGGCCAAGGTTGTGCAGCACTGAACTAGGGATGTGCACAGAACCGATTCGAAGGCCCTTTATTGGCCTCCGAATCGGTTCGATGAACTGGGGGTTCCGCCGATTCGAAGGTGGTAGGGGTCTCCCTTTAAGAGCAGTGGGAGGGTGCACTGACCCCTCCTGCTGCAGCGCTGCTTTCCTCCCGCCGGCGTCAGTTTTTTAAAAAGCTCATTGGGGTGGCAGCATACCTCCGTGCCACCCCGTTGTCCTCGTCTTCTGGATCTGACCAGAAGTCGCTGCCGGCATGGGCCAGTTGCGAGCTGCTTCGCACAGGCAGACAGGAGTTCCCTGAAGGGGCAAAGCCCACTCTTCCTGCAGATGACGCCTCTGAGGAGCCCAGAGCTAGATCATATGATCTCACTCCATCTCCCCTGGCACCTGTTCAGGTCCCAGCAACCCCCATCCCCATCTCTCACTCACATCACACCCAGGATCTCAGGGCCATCAGCAACACTGAACCCGGGCTGAGGTTCAAAAAGCATCCATCTGGCCAGGAGTGTTCCCTGCAAGAGGGATTCCCAGAAGTTGTTGACTGCAACTCTCATAATCCCAGCTACAATGGTCTTTGTCTGGGGAATATGGGAGTTGTAGTCAACAACATCTGGGAATACCTCTTGCAGGGAACACTGCTGGCCACCTGAGGCTTACCATCCTATGGGGCTACTCAGGAGGAGGAAGCAAGTCAGGATGCGTTCCTTGGATCAGGACTCAGCTCGCTCCAGGTAGGTGGTGGAGCTTCCTGATCCTTTCTGAGCACTTTCACACCGGCCAGACCTTTGCTAGTGCAACATCTCAGCTTTGGGTGTTCTCTTGAGAATCTGCTCCATGTCCTTTTCTCACTTGAGCTCTTCTCCTGCATCTACCTCTCTTCCTGGGCCCATTCTCACAACCAAAAGCTGGGAAGGAGAAGCATCTGGACTGGCCAGGCTCCAAGCTCCATGAGCACTCCCAAGAAACAGTCATGGGTTGGCAAAAACCGAAGTAGGGCAAAGTGACTGTGTGCTGGCTGTGATCTGGGCAGGACAGCTGCATAGAAACATAGGAAGCTGCCATATACTGAGTCAGACCCTTGGTCCATCTAGCTCAGTATTGTCTACACAGACTGGCAGTGGCTTCTCCAAGGTTGCAGGCAGGAATCTCTCTCAGCCCTATCTTGGCGATGCCAGGGAGGGAACTTGGAACCTTCTGCTCTTCCCAGAGCGGCTTCATCCCCTGAGGGGAGTATCTTACAGTGCTCACATATCAAGTCTCCCATTCATATGCAACTAGGGCAGACCCTGCTTAGCTAAAGGGACAAGTTATGCTTGCTACCACAAGACTAGCTCTCCTTCCTCTCTCTGCAGCCAACCCACCTTGTGCGTATACTACTATGCATATTTAAATACCGCATTTTAACCAAATTTTTTCAAAGTGGTTTACATAGAGAAATAAATAACGAATAAATAAGATGGCTTCCTGCCCCCAAAGGCTCACAGTCTTCAAAACTTAAACATAAGGTAGACACCAGCAACACCCACTGGAGAGAGGCTGTGCTGGGGATGGATAGGGCCAGTTGCTCTCCCTCTGCTAAACATAGAGAATCACCACTTTTAAAAGGTGCCTCTTTGCTCAATTATCTGGGACAAGTTCTTGGCTTCTTCTCCACTCTACATCTTTTGGAGCTAATGGCCAAATCTGGGGACAAAAGTTAATAAATCAAATGCAGGAGAAATGGACTGGCAGTGGCAAGCCACAGAGGTCCAATTCAGAAAGGCATTAACAAGGCAAATTACGCATGGCGGATTCCTTGCTCCAGGAAGACTCTAAGCAAGTTTGAAGTCTGCTTTCTCTTCTCCTTCTGAAGCAGTTTGGGCAAAAAGAAGCAGGGGAACTGAAATTGCCCCAAATGTGAGTGTTGACTCTCTTTGATCATCCTGAGTCTCTCAATCTTCCTTTCTGCACCTCTTGGCTTGGAACAGAGAGAGAAGGTGGGTTTGGTGTGTGGCCCCCTTGTTCTATGAAAGGCCTTGATGATGGGGCTTCACCGGCTTCTTTGCCTTTGTTTTGAAGCCAATTTCCTTCTCTTGCACTTGGTTGGACTTTTTCTCTGTTTCTGAAGGTCAAACCCCAACCATCTTGCCATTGCACTTCCAGAAGAAGTCAACACCCCATAGGAACTTAGGAAGGTGCCTTCAACCAGGTCCGAGCACTGGTCCATCTAGCTCAGCATTGTCTACACAGACTGGCAGCGGCTTCTCCGAGGTGCAGGCAGGAGTCTCTCTCTCAGCCCTACCTTGGAGATGCTGCCAGGGAGGGAACTTGGAACCATCTACAAAGCTCCCATTGGTGCTCACCTGCTTAGTTAGTTTATTTACATGTTTCAAACATATGCATTTGTTTTTAAAATATTTTTTATTGTTATTTTTGTTTAAAAATATTTTTTAATTAAATTTGAATAATGTATAAAACACACAAAATGTCTTTAACTACATACTCTCTTCATAATCTTCATTGAGTATGCTGCTTTTCCATGGCAGATTGTACCCAAAGTTGTTTGTATTAACATCAGAATAGGACAACAGCAATTGCAGAACCGTGATATGTATCAAGAGATAACATTTTATGTATCATAATATCACATTTCAGGCAATCATTCCTATGAGATCATCTGAAGAAATGCAGACAGAACATCAAATCACCTGTTCAATAGACCAATCAAAATATTTTGTCACTAATTCAATATTACAATGAGACTAAATAATCCACTCCTCAGTTCATAATGAATAAGAATCTTCTCCTCAATGGTGTACTCCTCATGGCGTATTGGTTAGAGTGTTCAGCTAGGACCTCAAAGACATGGGTTCAAATCCTCTCTCAGCCATGAAACTCACTGGGTGACTCTGGGCCAGTCACTTATCCCTCACCCTATCCTACCTCACAGGGTTGTTGTGACAATAAACATAACCATGTACACCGCTTTGGGCTCCTTGGAAGAAAAGCAGGAAAGAAATGTATAAATAATTAAAAAATAAAAAGAATAAATGGATTGTGAATTCACTCCTCAGTTCATAATGAATAAGAATCCACTCCTAAATGAATCCACTCCCAAATGAACTCCCCAATTCAGAATGAATAAGGCCTAGATTGCCCCAGCATATCAGGCTAGCCCACCCTACTGGGCTCAATTATATGGTTGCCAACTTGCCAACCCTCCAGAACTGGCATCAGTCTCTTGGTGACTTTTGAAAGCAATCCTGGGAGATTTTAATAGCTTGTGAAAAATATTCAGGGGGGGAAATCTCCAGGAATAGCTTCAGTCAGAGCTGGCAATCCTACTCCACACCACACAGCTGGAGAGCTTCTTGCAAAGTCTGGGTAGGCTGATTCAGCACATCTGAACTTCAACCAAAAAACATTGTGAGCATGCTCTAAAAAAAGCGAGAACATTGGACCCCGAAGAGTCCCAAATCAAGGAGATGCTTTATTTACTCTTAAAAAAAAAAAAAAAGCTTGTTTGAAACACCAATTTTTTCTGGCCAAGCTGTGGAGAAGTGTCTGTAAAAACCTCACAACTGGCATCCCCTCCCTTTTTAAAAAAGCGATTCTTGTGACCCCCAGAACAATTTTACAGGTCAGGAGGTTTCCACCTCATAGTAATCGTTTTTGCTCCATTGGCTCTGCGTTGACTCGGAACAGGTGAGCACAGCCTGCAGAAATGTTGGCATTTCCCCACTTGGAGCATCCACCACACCCCTGATGCTCGGTTGCTGCTACTAGTGGTCCCTTAATTGCTTTCAAGGCAGCTGAACATTCCATCCTGTTCCTCCTTGGCAAGGTGGGCAGGGTAGAGAAATTCACCCTGCACACCTTGAGTTTATTTAACCAGTTGCGCTCTTGCAGCTAATAGAGACGGAAGGGGTGGGGAGCAGGAGGAAAAGGAGGAGGGAGGGAGCCTGCCTGCCTGCAAAGTCATTCCGAGATGACATGCTTCGGGGATTAAGGAAACCTTTTTTTTCAAGGGCTTGGCCAGAGTTGTTGATCTCCCCCCTCCGCCCCCCCCCCAGCGGAATGTTATGTCTGTATTCCAGATTTCACCACCAGGCCCACAGGAATTCTGAAAGTGGGGAGGTGGAAAAAGAAATGCTCTGGAATTCCGTGCATTTTCTGTTGCACCCGATTTGGGCTGCGGTCCAGGTTGTCAGTCACATCCAGGCAGGCACACCCCTTTGGAGGAGGCTATTTAAAAAGGCGCTGGAACTCAGCACCCTCCAAAAGGCATCGAGGAGGGATTTGCAGAGAGCTCAGGATGGATGACAACTCTGGGGCAATCACCACCTTCACTCTCTCCCTTTTCATCTTTGGGCCTGGCTGGGTATGTAATGCACCCTCTCGTCTCCGGGGAGCTCTTGGTGTCGGCCGGATGCATGCATGTGTTTTTTGCAACTGCTCAGATGCTTGCTGGGTATCAGTTGAGTGAAGCAGCACCGCTGGCAAGACTTCTCTGGGGGTTCGGGGTTGGAAGCCGTGCTGCTGCTGAGGAGGAGAGCTGGTCTTGTGGCAGCGAGCATGAATGGTTCCCTTTGCTAAGCAGGTCTGCCCTGGTTTGCATTTGGATGGGAGACTATTGTAAGAGATTCCCCTTAGGGGATGGGGCCTCTCTGGGAAGAGCACCTGCGTGCTTGCACGCAGAAGGTTCCAAGTTCCCTCCTTGGCAGCGTCTCCAAATAGGGCTGAGAGAGACTCCTGCCTGCCTGCAGCCTTGGAGAAGCTGCTGCCAGTTTGTGCAGCCAATACTGAGCTAGATGGACCAATGGTCTGACTCCGTATATGGCAGCTTCCTCTGTTCTGCATGCATCGCTGCAAATCCCAGCATCAGGCGGGGGTCCCAGCATCAAGGTGTATCCTGCATTTTGCCAGTGCAAAGATACCCCAGGTTTGCCACATCCTTTCTGGCCTGTGTCAGGAGCTACGGAAGCATGCCTACAGCTTAGCGAGGCTGGAGCCTGGATTTTAAGTACCATTAATTTCAGTGGCACTTAGTCATAGGAAGCTGCCTTGCACAGAGTCAGACCATTGGTCCGGATAGCTCAGCATTGTCCACTTCAGGGCTGTATAACTTGGGCTCTTCTGCAAATGCTGGACTAATAAAATAATAATTAATAATCCTTATTTGTTAGCCACCCCATAAGAAATTATTCTCTGGGCAGCTCTCAATATAGCATTAAAACATGGAGTCAACACAGAGAACACACATGAAATTGCAACACATTAAAACAAATACAAAATACAGGATAAAACAAGGTAAAAAAAATTGTTAAAAACAAATTTAAAATTTAAAAGGCCTGAGTGAGCAGAAAGGTCTTCACCTAGCGTCTAAAAGAACAAAGTGATGATGCCAGGTGAACCTCACTGGGGAGGCTGTGCCATAAATGGGGTGCAAGCACCGAAAAGGCCCTCTCCCTAGTAGCTACCCACTTCACCTCGTTTGGCAGGTGCCCTCGGAGCAGGGCCTCCAAAGAAGATTTTAAGGTCTGAGTTGGGACATATGGGGCAAGGACTACAACTCCCATCATCCCAGATTCCTGGCCACTGTGATTGGGGGTGATGGGAGCTGTAGTCAACCACAGCTGGAGGGCTGAAGTTGTGCAGCTCTGCATTAGGTTCTGGGGACCATTTTGGAATCCCCAAGTGCCTTCCAAATATCTGCTGAGCTTCATAAGAGCTACCCAAGCTAATCTCCTTAAATGTAATGAATCATGAAACAGCCAAATGGCAGTTGTTGACGCTGCCTGTATCTTAGCACTTTCCCTGAGGTGAGATTGGTGTGGTTCAGTGATCCGATTCAAGGCGTTCGTACAGCTGGAACAGCTGCAGAGGTGCGTGCTGGCTTCTCTTCCAGAAGGCTTTGTGGCGGTGGTGATGAGAGTGATCTGGAGCAGAAAGAACATGACTCATTTGATTTCCCAGGTAGCCTGGCTCAGCCTGCA
Organism: Hemicordylus capensis; assembly: GCF_027244095.1. Taxonomy (NCBI): domain Eukaryota; kingdom Metazoa; phylum Chordata; class Lepidosauria; order Squamata; family Cordylidae; genus Hemicordylus; species Hemicordylus capensis. The sequence continues at coordinate 14,316,512 of NC_069663.1, forward strand.
CTGCTGGCAGTTTAATAAAATAAATCTTGTTCTGACTTGTAGGCGGAGCGGAGCAGACCAGGGCATCACTGGCCATAGACATAGAATCCAGCATGATGGTTTTTCACGTGCAGAATGTTTTTATGTGTGCTGCTACTGCTTGGGGTATTGGGAGGCAGGGTTGCCAACATCCCACTGCCTGAATAAGGGGCACCAGGGAGGGAAGTATTCAGGAGTAACTGGGAGTATTCAGGAGTAAGCAGGAGCCTGAGTGCTGTACGTGTTTTTGCCTCTTTTAACTTAAACTACAGTAAGTGGTGCAGCGGGGAAATGCTTGACTAACAAGCAGAAGGTTGCTGGTTAAAATCCCCGCTGGTACTATATTGGGCAGCAATGATATAGGAAGATGCTGAAAGGCATCATCTCATACTGTGCGGGAGGAGGCAATGGTAAACCGCTCCTGTATTCTTCCAAAGAAAACTACAGGGCTCTGTGGGCACAAGGAGTCGAAATCGACTTGACAGCACACTTTACCTTTTTACAGTGTAAGTTACAACCTTGATTGCTTCTCCTCTGCTTATTGATATAACCATGGTTAGCCCAACTGGGTGTGATGTCCTTTTGTTTTCTAGGAAGAGAAGTGTGGTTAGTCAGTAAAAATAGGTTTCACATGTGAGCACTGTCTAGTAGTCATTCCTTGTATGATTTTCATGATCCTGATTCCTGCAGAATGCTAAGTTAAGTTAGCCCGTCATTGATGGCAGCTAATGTTAATCTTCTTGTTAATGTCCCCAATACGGGACTGTTGACTCTGGTAGGGAGAGAGAAGGGGGGAAAGGAGTTGGAGCTCATTAATTACTTCATTATTAGAGCGCATAACTGGTTTGATCTGAGCCATTGGTTCTTCCCATTCGCTGAAAATAAGGGACAAATGGCACCCCGTAAGGGACACTTTTGGGCTGAAATAAGGACGTCCCTGGTAATAAGGGACTGGTGGTAACCCTAGTAGTTTTGCAAATATTGTGCATGATCCATGCATGACTTCACTTGAAGGGAGGGAGAAGAATGTAGCAGTGAGCTGACCATTACATTTAGTAGTGCCTCTTTATTGTTACGAATGGGAGTGAGATCCCATCCTTAGACCCTTCTTTCTGGTTCTTTCCTGTGTTCACTGTTATTCCAGCTTGCTTATAGTTTGTAAATAGCACATTTCTTGGGCCTGCATGTAAAGTGAGTAGGATTTTTATTCTTGTACGGGTCCCTATAGAAAAATGGGACTGAGCACCAATTTTATGGTGCAGTTTTGCTCCCATTGGACATTGTGCATTATTCCTCACTTGTTTAAGAGACTGGGTCTTTTAATCAAAGTAGGTTTTTAATTTTTTAAAATTTTTATTTTACATTTTATATCCCACTCTTCCTCCCAGGAGCCCAGAGCGGTGTACTACATACTTAGGTTTCTCCTCACAACAACCCTGTGGAGTAGGTTAAGCTGAGAGAGAAGTGACTGGCCCAGAGTCACCCAGCAAGTCTCATGGCTGAATGGGGATTTGAACTCGGGTCTCTCCGGTCCTAGTCCAGCACTCTAACCACTACACCACGCTGGCTGGTTTTCTGCAGAAGTCCGCCCCCACCCCTGCTCTGGCCATCTTTGCTGCTCTTCTGAGAGATGTACTTGCTCCATCTCTGGAGTGGATCTTTATAGCTCCTTGCTGTGTTTGGCAAAAACTTCTTTTCTTCAGGCACCATGATTGATTTTTAAAATGTGCATTCTGCTTTTCTACTTGCTGTCTATGAAACAGCTCATGCTGTGTTTAACCACTTAAGCATTGATTCAGTATTTATTTATTGAAAATGTCTTATATACCATCTCCTCCAAAGACACAGTAGCTTTTCTTTTAAGCCAATCTTTTTTTTAAAAGCCCCAAACAATGCTGGGAGGGGCCATGGAGGTCATCTAGTCCAACCTGCTGCTCAGTGCAAGAAACTGCTACAGCACCCCTGAGAGACGGCTGGCGGGCCTCTGTTTGAAAAATGTTTCTCTGGGAGGAGGCAGTGCATGGCTTTGTGATGGGCACACGGGTCAGCCAATAAGCACTCTATACAGCAGATGGGAAGAAGGTGGCTTCCTGATTGCCCCAGGGGCCAGCCAATCAGCACTCCAGCTTTTGGAGGAAAGGTCCATCAGTGGCTACTAGTCCTAATGGCTACAGGACACCGAGTCCAGGCTCAGAGGCAGGCTGCCACTGAATCCCCATGGCAGGGGAGCAACAGCAGGAGAGTGGGCACATCTTCATCTTCGGCTTGTGGGCTTCCCAGAAGCATCTCATGGGCCATGTGTGAAACAGGCTGCTGGGCTCAAGAGCCCTAGGGCCCAATTCATCAAGGCTATCCTTATGTTCTGAAGAGCAGCAGAGCGTTATTCATCTTGGAAACATCGGTCCCAAAGGGCTGGCTGAGTGCAGATCCACAGTGGGCTCATCACCCAAGCAGTCTCTGTCTGTCTTCGCTCTTTTGGAGTGACTGGTTCTGCGAAGGCACTCATCATGTTTATTTTAATTAATTTTTGTTTCAGCTGAGAAATGCCACAGCATTGAATGATAGTATATTATCAAGGATAGGAAGAAAGAAAATTTTAAAAAGACGGGGAAAAGAAGAAAAAAAGCATTAAAATTATTTGAACATTAACATAATATGAACATAATGTGCAAAAAAAATCCCTCCTTCTGAAGGTATATTACTTCAAAGCATGAACAATTCATTAAAATTAGTGCAAATGGCTGAAAATGCCTTTTCTTTACTCCACCAGAAAAAGACACCATTCAAATGCTGACAAGGAGCACATATCAGTTATCCCAAATAGGAATGATTCAAGAGTAAATTTGTCATTCCGGTACTGTGTAATAATCCTTTTGGCAATCCACCGTGCATGCAGAATCCATAATCCTTGACGTGTGATGATCAATGGGGATGTACCAATGTTTTTGCAATGTTTTTGTTTCTCCACCAGGTGGCAGCCCAGGCATGCTCATACCCATGCCATTGCCCCTCGCAGCCCCTCCAGTGTCCTATGGGCATCAGCCTTTTGCTGGATGGCTGCGGTTGCTGCAAAGTGTGTGCAAGGCAGCTGGGCGAGGCATGTTCCCTCCAGAAACCCTGCGATCATCATAAAGGGCTCTACTGCGACTTCTCCAAAATCCACAGGGACAGCGGGATCTGCTTAGGTAAGCAGCTCCATAGGCTCTCTGCCTTGGCCCCCTACTACCAGAGCAAAGAGGCACCTTTTTAAGATGGTGATTCTCTTTACTGAGCAGGGGGAGAGCAACTGGCCCTATCCGTCCCCAGCACAGCATCCCTCCAGTGACTATTGCTGGTGTCTGTCTTATGTTTCTTTTTTAGATTGTGAGCCATTTGGGGACAGGGAGCCATTCTATGTATTTAAATCTATTTAAACGGCTTTGGAAACTATTGTTGAAAAGTGGCATATATAAGTATTTGTACTATCGTCGTATCCGTATCGTATCCTCCTCCCAGGATGTGCTTCCATTTCAAAAGAGGACAACGGGCCCAGTGTGGAACTTATTCTAAAGGACATAACATGTGCAGGGTGGCTCGAGTGATGCAGGCATTAACTGCAGATGGGCCTACTCTTGCCTTACATCGGAATACCTCAGATATTTATATATCGCTTTTCAAAAAAGGTTCCCAAAGCGGTTTACAAACAAACAAACAAACGAATGAATGAATAGCTCCCTGTCCCCAAAGGGCTCACAATCTAGAAAAGAAATGTAAGACAGACACCAGCAACAGCCACTGGAGGGATGCTGTGCTGGGGATGGATAGAGCCAGTTGCTCTCCCCCTGCTCAATAAAGAGAATCACCACTTTGAAAAGCTGCCTCTTTACCCAGTTAGCAGGGGTAATATTTTGGGCTCTTCCAGACAGTGATATATTCCAACGTCAACAGTGCAATTTATAATTATAAATAAAACAAAAAATACAAATGACATAAAAGGGCCTGCTAATTGAGCAAAGGGGCATCTTTTAAAGTGGCGATTCTTTTATATTTAGCAGGAGGAGAGCAGTTGGCCCTATCCATCCCCAGCACAGCATCCCTCCAGTGCCTGCCACTGGTGTCTCCCTTGTGTTTTCTTGAGCCCTTTTGGGACAAGGAACCATCTTTAATATAGTTTTGTTTTAGTTCAGTCATTAGTTATTTTTCTGTGTAAACCACTTTGAACATTTTTGTTGAAAAGCAGTATATAAATGTTTGTTGTAATAATAGTAGGAGTAAGACAGCATGTAATATTCTTAGCTCCACCTGCTGGCAACCTGTGGCAATCTCTGAATAAAAATGGTGCCTTTTCAAGCTCCATCAATTCTAACTTTGAAGGGGGGGAAACCACCAGTAGATGGCGCTAAAGAGTGTTACACAATGTCCTTGTGTGCATTTCTGGTTTTATTTATTGTCCTAATTTGCATTGAAGTTAGATTATATTACCATGTGGAAGAGCCCTTTCCAGGGGAAGGTGCTGAAAAGTACATATCAGTGCACCTGATACCTGAAAGACTGTTTGTAGAATACTTTATACTTAAGTCTTCATACCTGACTACAGAGGGAAATTGGCCTAAGCAACATGAGTTCTTCTACCCAGCAGTTCTCATGAGCCTTTCAAAAACAAGTGGATGTTCTGAGAGTGGTTAGCTTATTCCAGCTGTAATTTTTCATGCAACTACACACTCCTAACATTTCACTATATATATCTCCAGTGGTTCTGTTCATACCAGATCCCTGTATCCAGGTGTAGTGCTCCTGGGTTTTGTTTCCTTTGGATAAAGCATATTAGAGATGTAAGGTGTTTTTATATTTGCTTTCTAACACATATACAAGCAGAGCGAAGCAGAGGAAAACAAGTTGCCTGCTACAGGCAGAAGATGCTCTAGGGCAGGGATTCTCAACATTGGGTCCCCAGACCTTATTGGACTTCAACTCCCATAATCCCCAACCAAAGGCCACTAGGGCTGGGGATTATGGAAGTTGAAGTCCAATAAGAGCTGGGCACCCAACACTGAGAATCACTGCTCTAGGGAGCAACTTAGGCAGCAACCTCCACGCCATACACCCCAAGACTGCATTCCCAGTTTCAGCTAAGTCTGGTTGGCTCTGTCTGCCGACCAGCTTCAAAACATCTGTTTCTCAAGCACAATCTCTGCCCTCCATTGATGGGATGTCACCTTTTCTGTGTTTGGATGGGTATTGCATTCAAGAACACAGAGAGCTCTCCAGGTTATCAAGATCCATCCTAACCATTAGCATTCTGTCCCGCCCCTCCCGCCCACCATATTCATTCCAGCTCTGTTTTCCAAATTCAACCAACTGGTGGCTTCTCACACTCTCCGGCCAGCAATTTAGTTTGTTCTGTTACTCCAGTGAGGTTTGCTGAGATGTCTGTAGAGCAGTGTTCCCTCTCACGGGGATTCCCAGATGTAGTTGACTACAACTCCCATAATCCCCAAGCAAAAGCCTTTGCAGCTGGGGATTCTGGGAGTTGTAGTCAACATCATCTGGGAATCCTTGCTGGAGGGAGTGGGACTGCTGTAGAGTCCCCTTTGGTGCTCACACGGGCCTGTCTTCTGCTCCCTTCAGCCCACGAGGGAGCGACCTGCGATCTGCTGGGGAAGATCTACCAGAATGGCGAGAGCTTCCAGCCCAGCTGCAAGCTGCAATGCATCTGCATGGACGGGGCCATCGGATGCATCCCGTTGTGCAGCGATGGACTGCGGCTCCCTTCCCCCGACTGCCCCTTTCCCCGCCGGGTAAAGGTGCCGCACAAGTGCTGTGAAGAGTGGGTCTGCGAAGGGGGCGGCCAGAAGAAGAACCGCTACGGAAAGGGCCTGGCAGGTGAGGGTCACCTTTGAGGCTGCCCAGGGAAACTGACGGGAGGTGCAGGGTGCGTGGAACAAATATATATATATATATATACACTCTTCTTCTCCATCACCAATAAATGGAAGCCACAAGCATCGGACCCAATGAGGTGATGGCCACCAGCTTGGATGGCTTTAAAAGGGGCTTAGACAGATTCATGGTGGACAGGTCTACCAGTGGCTACTGGTCTGGTGGCGATGGGCCACCTCCAGCCTCAGAGGCAGGATGCCTCTGAATACCAGCTGCAGGGGAGCAACAGCCGGAGAGAGGGCATGCACAAACCTCTTGCCTGTGGGCTTTCCAGAGATATCTGGTGGGCCACTGTGGGAAACAAGATGCTGGACTAGATAGGCTTTGAGCCTGATCCAGAAGGGCTGTTCTTATGTTCCTCACCAACCTAAGTTTTGTGCACTTGGCTTTTCTTGTGAGTTTTCAGTAACAAATAATTTAGTTATTAGAAGAGATCTGCTGTGCACTGTTAGTCTCACACACTCACTAGAACTCTGAGACCTCCTCCTGTTCTTTATTGCTATACAATTTATTTATTCATTCATTTACAAGATTTATATGCTGCCATTCTTCAGAAGGGATTCCGTGGCAGCTTACAAGAAAACTCATTAGAAACCAGAATAAAATGACAGAGTAAAACAACAACCTCTAAAACTGTCGATGTGCAGGATAAGACAGCCATTAAAACAAAGTTAGGGCATGGCCTGCAGGAATGAAAGAAGTCTTCAACTGCCGTTTAAAATTAAACAGGCAGAGGGCAAGGCTAAGATCATGTGGCAGGGAGTTCCAGAGAGCTGGGGCCACCACTGAAAAGGCTTGCCCACGCCAGCCATGCTTCAGAAGGTGGCAAGATGCGCAGGAGAGCTTCTTTGCATGGTCTTAAGGGCAGAGCTATGTGGGAGCCAGCACGGTCCTTCGGGGGCCTTGACCCTAAGCCATTAAGGCTATGCAGCTCCATCTTGCTCACAGAAATCCTCTTGTCTGTCCCAGTGTACAGGAACACGGCAGCCCACAAGCCCAAGCCCAAGCCCCGGCCCACCAACTTGAAGGGAAACTGCCTGGTGCAGACCACGGAGTGGAGCGCGTGCTCCAAGACCTGCGGGATGGGGATCTCCACCCGGGTCACCAATGATAACGCCCAGTGCCGGCTGGAGAAGGAGAACAGGCTGTGCATGGTCCGGCAGTGTGATGCCCGCTTGGAGAAGAACACCAAGGTAATGCGGCGTCTGAGAAGAGTGGGTGGAGACGGGGGGGGGGGAGAGCACATGCCACAGGTGCTCATGGATGAATGGGGGTTGGGGTCCTCCCAGTCCTTGTCTACTCTAACCATGTTGTGTTGTGTTGATGGCCACCAGCTTGGATGGTTTCAAAAGGGGCTCACACAGATTCATGGAGGGCAGGTCCATCAGTGGCTACTAGTCTGGTGGCTATAGGCCAGTTCCAGCCTCAGAGGCACAATGCCTCTCGATACCAGTTGCAGGGGAGCAACGGCAGGAGAGAGGGCATGCAATCACCTCTTGCCTGTATGCTCCCCAGAGGCATCTGGTGGGCCACTGTGTGAAACAGGATGCTGGACTAGATAGGCTTCTTGGGCTTGATCCAGCAGGGCTGTTCTGATGTTCATGTGTGAGAGGCTGGAAGGAGCAGGTGGGGGGACCTCGAGGCCAGCAGTAGGCAACCTTTACCTTTATGTGGACCACTACATCATTGTCAAAAGCTTTTGCAGACCAGTATAGGAACATCTCCCTATCTTGGAGATGCCAGGGAACTTGGAACCTTCTGCCCTTCCCATCCCCTAAGGGGAATATCTTACAGTGCCCACACATGTAGTTTCCCATCCAAATGCAAACCAGGGAGGACCATGCTTAGCAAAGGGGACCATTTATTCTTGCTCCCACAAGAGCAGTTCTCCTCCTATAGACCATGTAAGCAAGTTGTTTTAGACATTTTAAACATAGTCTATGGCTGACGGGAGTCAAACCTATATATCAAGGGGTGTTAAAAATGCAGCTATTTCTAAAAATCTATTATGCTCACTTGCAAACATATTGCACTCATCACAAATCATTTACCTGCAGTAAGCCTATTAGTGGGGAAAACATAACACTTACCTAATGAGAAGGTGACACCTTAAGTGGCGCAGCGGGGAAATGCTTGACTAACAAGCAGAAGGTTGCCGGTTCGAATCCCCACTGGTACTATATTGGGCAGCAGTGATACAGGAAGATGCTAAAAGGCATCATCTCACACTGCGCGGGAGGAGGCAATGGTCAACCCCTCCTCTATTCTACCAAAGGAAACCACAGGGCTCTGTGGTCGCCAGGAGTCAAAATCGACTTGATGGCACACTTTACCTTACCTTTACCTAATCTGGAAAGCGCCTCAATGGAAAACAGGTGGCTGCATTGTTGACCTTGCAGCTCTCTGTGTGCTCTCACCCCTTCTTTCTCCCTACTCACAAGTGATTAGGATAAAACTGCAGTCATTATTCCCCAGAGGAAAGGGTGAGGGTCAGGGGCGTAGCAAGGTTGGAGTGGGCCCAGAGACAAGATTGTAAAATGGGCCCCTCCTCACCGAAGCTCAGCTCATGAAGTAAAGAACTCTTAAATGAGGCTGAATAGTAGTAACAAAAAGCATAGTAAAATTATGTGTGTGTGTGTGTGTATGTGTGTGCGCGCACCTATGTGCCACAATAGAACATCATCCTAAATTATTTTTTGTGGACGATGCAAGTCATTGAAGGGTACTAGAGAGAGACATGCTGTTCTGGTAGCTCCAGGTCTTAACACTCACATCAGTTTTGGAGGATGAATACAACTGAAGGAAGCCCGGGTGGATGTGTGGCTGGGGGACTCAGTCATGTGACTTGCCTCTGGGGACCCCCCCCAAAGCAATGGGCCCCCAGACAACTGTCTCCCCTTGCCCTATTATAGTTATGCCCCTGGTGAGGGTAACAATGGAGAAATGGCTGCTCTCTCTTCATGAAGTGATCTTTGGAAGATGTTCCTGCCCCTTTTCCTTTCCATGCCTCTGCCATGTAGTTTCTGTTTTTGGTTTTACTTTGAAAAGCGTTTAAAGTATTACTGCAGGCCAAACAGTCAGGACAACCAAAGCATGATAACCCAATGAACTGCTTGCATGCAGAAGGTTCCAAGTTCCCTCCCTGGCAGCATCTCCAAGACAGGGCTGAGAGAGCTTCCTGCCTGCAACCTTGGAGAAGCCACTGCCAGTCTGTGTAGACAATTCTGAGCTAGATGGACCAGCGGTCTGACTTGGGATAAGGCAGCTTCCTATGTTCCAGTGACTAGTGTCTCCTGTAACGGGGATTCCCAGCTCTGGTTGACTACAACTCTCATCATCCCTGGCCAAAGGCTATTGCGGCTGAGGATGATGGGAGTTGTAGTCAACCACATCTGGGAATCCCTGTTACAGGGAACCCTGCCCTGACTGTGTTCTGTCTTTTCAGAAGGGGAAGAAGTGTGTGCGGAACCCCAGATCTCGCCAGGCAATCCGCTTCGAGTTCACCGGCTGCACCAGCACCCGCTCCTACCGGCCCAAGTTCTGCGGCAGCTGCACGGACGGCCGCTGCTGCACCCCGCAGACGACCAACACGGCCAAAGTGGAATTCCGGTGCCCGGAGGGAGACTCCTTTGTGCGCAAGATGATGTTCATCAAGTCCTGCTCCTGCCACTATGACTGCCCGGCCGACAACGACATCTTCCTGGCCATCTACCGCCGGCGGATGATTGGGGACCACGTCAAACTCGAGAGGCAGTAGTGCGGACGCCCTGCCCTGCCTCCTAGCTGGCTGTGGCAGGAGCAGCTGAGATTTTTCTGCTGCTGACTCCATGGACAAAGCAGAGACTGAAGGAGGAAGGATTCAGTTGTGGGTCAGCCAGCAGGCGTCAAGGCAGAGGCCTAGCTATAACTGAACGTGTGGAGAGGGGCAAATGTCCCCAGGCTGACGAGGCAGCGGGCCTACTGACTGGGAAACAGCCCGCTCTTCCCTCTGGCCTCTCTCCTCCCCGACTCATGGGCAAGCGCACTCCCTGATAGCTCACAGGGACTTCGGGGTAATTCTGGGCAACTTGCGAATGCTCACTTCGGTTCTGGAGGAGATGTGGACTAAAAGCTGGGTGTGAAAATCTTCCATGTCCCTATAGTTCTTCTGTAGCAGAGACATGGGGGGGGGGGAGAAGAAGAAGGCAGGGGGTCCCATCTTTACTTCTTGCCCCAAGGACCACTTCGACCTTGCTGCACCCATCTGTGGTGCTGTGTGCCACTGCATATAGACAACATTTTTAGGAGGTTTAAGGCTTGATTGCGAGAAAGGAGAGCTGGTCTTGTGGTCGCAAGCATGACTTGTCCCCATAGCTAAGCAGGGTTTGCCCTGGTTGCATATGAATGGGAGACTCGATGTGTGAGCACTGCAAGATATTCCCCTCAGGGGATGGAGCCGCTCTGGGAAGAGCAGAAAGTTTCAAGTTCCCTCCCTGGCTTCTCCAAGATAGGGCTGAGAGAGATTCCTGCAATGCAACCGTGTACACCGCCCTCAACTCCTTGGAGGAACAGCAGGATCTAAATATAAACGATAAATAAAATAAGGGCAGGGTTAAAAGGTCTAGCAGCAACCAACTTGCAGCCGAAAGCCAGATATGAATATTTATACTTGCTTCTCAACAAAAATTCCCAAAGCGGTTTATGTAGATATAAATAAATAAGATGGCTCCCTGTCCCCAAAGGGCTCACAGTCTTAAAAAGACACATAAGTTCGCCACCAGCAACAGCCACTGGAGGGATGCTGTGCTGGGGATGGAGAGGGCCAGTTGCTCTCCCCCTGCTCAATAAAGCATATCACCACTTTAAAAAGATGCTTCTTTGTGCAGTTAGCAGATCCAGACTTCTCTTTCCTCTTAAAGGCCCCAGAAGTTTTGGCCCAGCTCTTAAAACACCTGCACATCAGTCCCAGTCTCAGGTTGGCTTTTGGTAAAGGTAAAGTGTGCTGTTGAATCGGTGTTGACTCCTGGCAACAACAGAGGGGCTGGAGGGGCTTTACCATTGCCTCCTCCTGCACACTATGAGATGATGCCTTTCAGCCTCTTCCGATATCGTTGCTGCCCGATAGTTGTCTTCAAATGGGTGCCATCCGCAGTCCTTTGCTCCATCCATCCCATAACCACCGCTCTGCTCTTCCCTCACTTATGTCAGCAAGGGACAGCAATGCACAGCACGGGGATGCATCCAAACCCTCACATCTGGCTTTGGAGTTGGATGGTGGTTGGGTCTGTTGATGCAGGCATGAAAACAGCTGGGAGGATCATCTCAAGATGATGTGGTCTGCTGACATTGGGAAGGCTGAGCTGCAAAACACAGGCAGTGCTTGGAGGCAACTGGAAACATGGATGATCCTGTGGGATAAAGTCATCCAAGGGTCAAGGCGCTGAGCCCTAGAGGAGCATCTTAGTAGAAGGCAAAGAGGGATAGTGCTCAGAGCGATGCACACACGCATGTTGAGTACTGTATGCCATAAGATACAAATAAAATCTATACAAAAGATATATTGTGATGAACATATCTTGCCATTTACAATAAAGAATGTACTTACGGGATAAAGCCATCCAGATGACAAAGCCATACACATGCCATAGAGGAGATGAGAATCTGGTTGGCAGGAGAGCTGTGGACTGGGGACCAGTGTTCCCTCTAACAGGGATTCCCAGATGTGGTTGACTACAACTCCCAGAATCTCCAGCTGCAATGGCTTTTGCTTGGAGGTTCTAGGAGTTGTAGTCAAAAACATCAAGGAATCCCAACAACAAGGGAACACGGCCGGGGACACTGCCACTGGGCAGTGGTGTTGCATCTGTGATGTTTTGGGTTAACCCATTCCTGGATCCAGGCCAGTTTTTGAATGGGGCTTTAGTTACTTGTACTCCAGTCCTGGAGTAGAGGCGGGGCTAGCAAACAGCCAGCAGCAAGAGCACGGAAATGCAATCTGCACTGGCCTCTCTGCCTATAATATCAGTTTCATTAAACTAGTGAGATTCCTGCTTCCACTCCCCTGCCTTGGCCTTGCATACCACAACTCTTTCCCTTGGATTCTACAGCATCGCACTTCTTAGGATTTGAGTCAATGTCTGGAGTCAGGCTAGAGCTAGGGAGGTGCAGAAACCGTATGACCGACAGTTCGGTGGTGGGGTGTGTGTGTGTGATCTTTAAGAGACTGGGGGTGGGTGTGCTTATCCCCCCCCGCCACGTTTCCCCCACTGGCACTGTGCCAAAAATCACTGCACGGAGGGGCAGCGTGCCTTCTTGCCGCCCCGGTTAGTGTCAGACTGGAAGTGGCCGGTGTGCGCCCGTGACGTGCGCAAACGCACCGGCCATTTTTGGTCTGATGCTGACCAGGAAATGTGAAACACATTTATTATTATTCTTTATTTATTTATTTGCATGTCTATTTCAACTAAAAACTACAGCATTAAATGATCGAGCTTAAGAAAAAGGAAATGAAGGGGGGAAAGGAAGAGAAAAATTAAAAATCCCTTGATCATTCACATAATAGCATCATAATTTTTAAAAACAACCTCCTCCTCCTGAGGATATGTTTCAAGCATCATTTTAAAGGCAAACGAGACAAGCACATTGTTTAACAAAAACCTACATTGTGCTGCATTTGTGTTCCAATGTCTGTCTGCTTGTACATGTGTTTGTGTGAATGAGTGTAGTGCCTGTGTTCATTTTAAGTGCACACCTGGGCAGAGGCCCCCACAAAAGCAGGCTGAAGACAGCAAGTTTACTGCTGGGTGTGCAACAAACATTATGGATGGATAACCCGACCTGTGTACAAGTCTGTGTACAGATTGCTTGAGTGTTGAGAATAACACACGGATAGGGCTATGGCTACCAAACATAGCTTCAGAATTCAGTGACTCAAATTCTCAACACCCTTTTTCTTGGTTTGTTGGATGCTGGAGAAAGAGAGAGAGCATTCTCCAGCATCCCACAAAAATGGCAGCAGTTTCAGAAAACGAGTCTCTAGAATTCCTTGAAGTCAGGGGAATGACATCAGTTTTAAACCTAGTTTAGGTTTGTAATTTAGATATTCCCTATCTGGAAAATAGGGATAATAATAGTGACCTTCCAAGCAGGGTTGGTTATTGGGCGGAGGATGGAAAAAAGAGATAATAGAATGGCTTTGCCCATTAAAGGTGCTAAAGGGCTGATGATGTGAGTTTATTTGTTGAACTGCACATATCAAATCAGCAAATAATAATTTCCATCTCCTGGCAGCAGTAGGGACCATCAGAGCTGGACCGTCCAAGAGAGCTCCATGTCACTTCAGCCATTACAATACTGCCCCCTTGTGGTCAGCACCAGCACTGATGGAACTGGATGGCTGCCTTCCTTTTTAGAGCATATTTCCAAAACAAGCTCCAGTTTTGCTATCTGGAAAAAATCCCACATTTCACTGAGCTCTAGGGTGCATTTCCACCCCTACACCAGCTGAAACTAATTAAAATGGCTGACAGAAAGCAGTCCCATTGCTAACTGAGTAAAGAGGCGCCTTTTTAAAGTGGTGAGTCGCTTTATTTAGCAGGGGGAGAGCAACTGGCCGTATCCATCCCTAGCACAGCATCTCTCCAGTGGCTGCTGTTGGTGTCTATCTTATGTTTCTTTTTAGATTGTGAGCCCTTTGGGGACAGGGAGCCATTTCATTTATTTATTTATAGCTATGTAAACCGCTTTGGGAACTTTTGTTGAAAAGCGGCATATAAATATATGTCATATTCGTATTCCATTGAAATCGATGGGATTTCAGTCCTGCACAGTGGGAGAAGAGGGCAATGCACCCCACCCCTGCTCTTGCCTCATTGCCAGTTTCCAACAGGCTAATCTGATGCCAAATCTATTTTAAAAATATTTTTATACTGATATCTCACTTGTTCTCCGAGGAGCCCAGAGCGCTGCACATGGTTCAATTCATGCTCACAACAACCCTGTGAGGTAGGTTAGGCTGAGAGAAGCAACTGGCCCAAAGTCACCTAGCCAACATCATGGCTGACGGGGATTTGAACTTGGGTATTCCTTAGACCTAGTCCAACGCTCTAATGCAGGGGTGAGCAAACTTCCAGTGGTTGAATTACCATCTGGAAGTTGTTGAACTTCGAGTTGTTGAACTCCCATCGTCTCCAGTGCTGGAGATGAGGGGAACAGGGGTGTAACTAGGGGAGATGGGGGCTGTGTTCACTAGGGCTGCCATATTCTGGCTCTACAAATCTGGGTGCCTAATTTCCATATTGTGTCAATAGTTGTGAAAATAGTTTTTGTTCAATCGTTGTGAAAAAGTTGTGAAAATAGTTTTTGAGCAGAATACTGACTGCATGTTTTTTTTGCTCCATAACTCTGCTTCTACAAGGGCTAGCACTTAGCTCCCCCCCCCCTTTTAAAATGAAAACTGAAATCTGGGTGAATCTGGGTGAGATGCTTAAAATCCGGGTGAAACCCAGAATTTTTGCGGGGGGAGGGCATGGCAACTCTAGTGTTCACCCCTCTCTCTGGTGGCCCCTTGGAGTGAGGAAGTTAATGATGAAAACAGGGTGGGGTTGGGGGCCCCTCAGGAGCTGCCCCCCCCGAGTTCTTTGAATCCATCCGCTCAATTATAGCTCTACCCCTGGAAGGGAGTTGTAGTTAAACAGCAGGGGAGGCAAGTTTGCCTAGCCCTGCTCTAACGACCACACAGTGCTGACTCTCCCTCAAAGAGGCAGTGACCCCCTAACACACACACACACACACACACACACACACACACACACACACACACACACACGCTCAACTGGAGCCAATTTCCTCCTGGCTCTTCTGCTTCCAGAACTGCCTCCTCAGTGCACTGGAGCGAAAGGTGAGACTAAGGCCCTCTCATTGGCCTGGCTGGGACCAATGGGAGAGGAGAGCTGGTCTTGTGGCAGCAAGCATGACTTGTCCCCTTAGCTAAGCAGGGTCTGCCCTGGTTGCATTTGAATGGGAGACCACATGTGAACACTGGAAGATATTCCCCTCAGGGGATGGAGCCATTCTGGGAAGAGCGGAAGGTTCCAAGTTCCCTCCCTGGCTTCTCCAAGATAGAGCTGAGAGAGATTCCTGCCTGCAACCTTGGAGAAGCCGCTGCCAGTCTGGGTAGACAAGACTGAGCTAGATGGACCAATGGCCTTACTCAGTATATGGCAGCTTCCTATGTTCTTAATGGACACCTGGCTCCTCCCCTTGCAGAACTGCTTTCATCAGCACCCATTCCATGTAGTCCTTATGACAATTATGGAACATGACATGAAAATATATACCTGAATTTGTTTCACTCTTGCCTCCTTGCCATTCTCTTCCCGCCGCCCCATTTTTGTATTGCACCATTCGCCATTATTTTGATTTCTAAACTGACTTGAGTAGGAACCCACTACTTTTACACACAGCCTATGCATAGTTAAGCCACCAAATGGCTCAGCAGGGAAGCAACCTGCCTAGAAAGCAGGAGGCTGTTGGTTCAAATCCCCACTGGTATGTTTCCCAGACTATGGGGGACTCCTATATCGGGCTGCAGCAATATAGGAAGGTGCTGAAAGGCATCATCTCATACTGCGCGGGAGGAGGCAATGGTCAACCCCTCCTGTATTCTACCAAAGAAAACCACAAGGCTCTGTGGGTGCCAGGAGTCGACACTGATTCGATGGCACAAGAAACAAGCATAGTTAATTAAAAGGCAAAGTAGAGGGTGATTTATTGGGGAGGAGAGCCGGTCTTGCTGGAGTGAGCATGCATTGTCCCCTGGTTTGCATTTGGATGGGTGACGACAGGGCAGCACTGCAAGATATTCCCCCTAGAGGCCGGGTCTGTAGTTCAGTGGAAGAGCATCTGCATCGGCTGCATCGGCTCACTCTCTGGCAACATCTCCAGGTAGGGATGGGAGAGACTAGGGATGTGCATGGAACCGATTCGGAGGCCCTCCGAACCACCTCCGAACCACCTCCGAACCACCTTGAAAGACTGCCGGTTCAGCTGGTTCAAAGGTGGGGGAGGTATCTTTAAGGATGGGGGAGGGTGCTGTTACCCCTCCCGTGGCATTCCCCCTGCAGGCGCTGCCTTTTAAAACGGTCCAGCAGGGCGGCAGCATACCTCCTTGCTGCCCCGGTGCCTCTTTGGGCTGGAAGTGACTGGAAGCTGCTGCTGCGCATGCGCACGTCACAACAAGGAGCTGCCGCCCCCACCGGACTGTTTTAAAAGATGGGGGGAATGCGGCAGGAGGGGTAAGAGCACCCTCCTTCGCTGTCCTTAAAGAGATCCTCCCCACCTTCGAATCGACAGGCACGGGTTCCATGCACCCCACTAGGAGAGGCTCCTGCCCGAAACCTGGGAGAGCCACTGCCAGTCAGTGAAGATAATACTGAGCTAGATGGACCAAGGCTCCGACTCGACTCGGTAGAAGGCAGCTTCCTGTGTTCATAGGCAGGGACTAGAAAAACAGGGGCAGTCCCTAGGAAGCGGACACAAAAAGACGTCGGAGCCTAAGAGGAAGCTGTCTTATGCCAAGTCGGTCCATTGGTCCGTCTAGCTCGGCAATGCTACGTTTTGTGCACCTCTCCCTTGTGCGCCATCGTAGCGCACGGGAAGGCAGACACGCCAACACCAGATTCTTTCAGAAGCCCACAGTCCCCGCAATGAGCTATAAATAGCCACAGAACAGATGTGCAGCTGGTGCTAATGTGGCCTGAATGCAAGAGACTTTGTGGAGGCTTAGCGGCTTACAGATTCTGCTTGTCGCATCATTCCAGGGAGGGAGCTCGTCCCGCTTGCCTGATCTCTGCGGGATCAGTGATGCTCCCGTATTCTGCTGTCTAGGTACGTCTGCATTCAGCAGCGACGGGGGCTGCCAGAGATTTAGGGCTGGCCGGTCCCGTATAAAACAACAACCCTCTAACCATCTCGTTTAGTGCGAGTGCAGTCCTGACCATAGAGTGGGGTAGGCAAACTTGGCACTCCAGCTGTTGAAATACAACTCCCATCACTGTGGAATGCAATCCTGGACCATCGTATGTACAAATATGACGAATATTTTTATACCGCTTTTCAACAGAAGTTCCCAAAGTGGTTTACATAGATATAAACAAACGAACAAATAAAATGGCTCCCTGGTCCCCAAAGGGCTCACATTCTAAAAAAGCAACATAAGATAGATACCAGCAACAGCCACTGGAGGGATGCTGTGCTGGGGATGGATAGGGCCAGTTGCTCTCCTCCTGTTAAATAAAAGAATCACCCTTTTAAAAATAGGCCTCTTGGCTCAGTTAGCAGTTATGTGGGCCACTCACTTGAGTTTGAGTCTTTTCTCAGTGGTCTCCTTCCCACCAGGGATGATGCTATTAGTCTTCACAACTTTGACCCTCCTGCAGATCTTGGACTACAACTCCCATAATTCCTGACTGATTACTACTGTGGCTGGGATGATGGGAGCTGTAGTCCAAAAATAGCGAGAGAGCCGAAGTTGTGCAGACCTATGATTGCATATACAGCCCATCCTTCCTCCAAAGAGCAAGGGCAATGTCTCTTTCTACTCCATCCTAACAACAACCCTGTGAGGTAGTCTAGGCTGAACTATGGTGACTGGCTAAAAGCAGGGATGGGAAGGACCATAGCTCAATGGAAGGGCATCTGCTGGCATGAAGAAGGTCCCAGGTTCAATCCCTGGAAGCATCTCCAGGAAGGGCAGGGAAGGTCCCCTGTCCCAAGCCTTGTAGAGCTACTGACAGTCAATGCAGGCCATACGTACCGAGCTAGATGGACCAATGATCTGGCTCTGCAAATGGCAGCTTCCTATGACAAATCTGATTCCCACCACCACAACTGGTGCCACCACTATCGAGTGAAATCCAGACAAGCCATGAATGGGTGGCAACAGTGAAGTCCTTCAGAATCCTGAAGTTTGTCAAGGGAAGGTTGCTCACCTTCTTTACAGACATCGGCCACCAGGTGGCAGTATGCAAACAGCAGTCAAGGAGGAACCACCAGAGGAGGGGACGCCCTTGTGTTTTTCAAGACTGACTCACACACACACACTTGCAGCCTGGCACGAGCAGAGGCGTATCTAGGGAAAACAGCGCCTAGGGCAAGCACTGAAATTGCGCCCCCTGTCCAAACATCTGACACCCATCTTTCAAATAACTTTACCATAATATCAGCTCAAAAATACAAGTCAAGCTCGTTCATCTTTTAATATTTCAAAAACTATTTAGCAGTGGACGTAGCCAGACAAAAAATGCTGGAAAACTACAAATTTCAGTATGCTGGGGCTCATGAAATACCCAAATACTATGTGGAGGTGTACTTGGAAAACTAAACAGAAGTGCCTGTCTAATTCTCTGCTATGCATTGTAGCATCACTATTACATAAGGATTTGACTTTTCCCAGATACTCTGAAAATAATTAAAGGATATGCAGAGTAAACTGTGTCAGTGCTTGGAATATATTCTAGTATTTCAGAAAGACAGTTAAAATGAGAGAAAGAGAGCAAGAAACTCCCAGTGGGCCTTAATAATAAGGATTTCACATTGATTCAAAGACAAACTCACCATTAATAGCCATATTATTAAGACATCACATTTAACTCACTTGTCACAAGAAGCAAAGTAAGAGTAAATGAATACAATCCTAGCTCATAAACCTCAGCTCAGTACTCACAAGCCCTGATTCTCTGTACATAGTGCCAAATTGCATATGTGTACAGTGACTTATATTATATTAATTTTTTTAACCTGTAGCCCCTTTGTGGGGGTTCCTAAAGGCTATGGGAGGTCTGCAAAGGTTTCCCCTCCCCCCGCTGGCCTCTAGGGCCTCACAGGAACAAATTTGAGCATGTGTGGTGGCCATTTTTTTTAATGGCTGCTAAAAACAAAATGGCCACCGCACATGCCCAAATGGCCTCTGCGAGGCCTGACATGGCCTAGGGCCTCACAGAGGCCATTTGAGCATGTGCAGTGGCAATTTTGTTGTTGTTGGTCATTTAATATATATTTTTTAACATTTTAAAAAATAGCGCCCCCTTCAAGTGTTGCCCGGGGCACATGCCCTGCCTGCCCTACCCTAGATACACCCCTGAGCACGAAGCGTGTGTGCACGACATGTAGAAGCTCTGCTAAGATCAGCAGAAGGACTTGCTCTCAAGTAAATGTCCTGAGGGTACCTTCATAGATGGGAGCTGTAGCTAGCCACTCCCAGATCTCTGATGGGTGTATCCATACCATCATCTCAGACTGCCCAGGAGGCGGCAATGGTAACCCCTCTCCTGTATTCTACCAAAGAAAACCACATGGCTCTATGGGCGCCAGGAGTCAAAATCGACTTGACGGCACACTTTACCTTTAAAAGCCACCTAATGGCACAGCGGGAAATGCCTAGCAAGCATGAGGCTGCCAGTTCGAATCTCTGCTGGTATGTTTCCCAGACTATGGGAAACACCTATATCAAACATATACTTAAGTCACATATGACTTAATATGCAGGAGAGATTTGAGAAGCTAAATGGAAGTATACTGTAGCCAGTACAGGTACTAGCCCAGAGTTATGAGACAATTTAACACACACCTGATCTAAGCTTTATCATAGGCAAAAACATTTGCTTTGATAGCAGTCTTGCAGGCCAGGGCCTACTTCATCAGGCATATTGGTGATGGAGTTTGGGGGTCAGCAGCTGACCAAGACTCACTGCGGAGTCCCAAGACAAACCCGGGGCCCATAGCCTCCGTGGGGTGACGGTGTCTGACTCTCTCAGGGTCCACCCAGGCAGTTTGTGGAGTACCCTCTCTGTGGTGGATGGCTCAGGCAGCTCATTCACGCAACTATCTCAGCTGTCTAGGAAAAAGACATCGGAACATCAGAGGAAGCTGCTTTATACTGATTCAGTCCACTGCTCCATCTAGCTCGGTATTAATAGTAGAACAAACTTGCTGGATCAGGCCCAAGGCCTAATCAGGGGTGTCCAACACTGTGCTTTGGTGTCCGACTGCTCCCATCAGCCCTGGCTACTGGCCACTGTGTCTGGGCAGGATGGGAGTTGTAGGCCAAAAACAGCTGGACACAGTTGTGGACAACAGCAGTGAGTTGGACACCCCTGGCCTAGCTAGTCCAGCATCCGGTTTCCCACAGTGGCCCACCAGATGCATCTGGGAAGCCCGTAGGCAAGAGAAGAGGGCATGTGAGGTGAGGGAGAGGAGAGCTGGTCTAGGGGGAGGAGAGCTGGTCTTGTGGTAGCAAGCATGACTTGTCCTCTTTGCTAAGCAGGGTCTGCCCTGGTTGCATATGAAAGGCAGACTTGATGTGTGAGCACTGGAAGATATTCCCCTCAAGGGATGGAGCCACTCTACAAAGAGCAGAAGGTTTCAAGCTCCCTCCCTGGAAGCATCTCCAAGATAGTGCTAAGAGAGATTCCTGCCTGCAACCTTGGAGAAGTCGCTGCCAGTCTGTGAAGATAATACTGAACTAGATGGACCAGTGGTCTGACTCAGTTCATGGCAGTTTCCCATGTTCCTATGTTCCCTCTCCTGATGCTGATCCCTGCAACTAGTATTCAGGGGCAGTGTTATCTAACTTAGACAAATATTCACATCACATTCACCTCTGTTTCCACATATACAGCACTGCAGCTTTTTGAATTGCTGAGCACAGCTCTATTTAATATGTGTGTGTGGTGGGGGGTCTTTTTGCTAATAGGCTGCTATTGAGCCTTTGATAGTCATTATTGAATCAAACTGAAATTATTATGGTCACGGACCAGCAATTATTAGACATACAAGAAAAACATCAAATGATACAGATCAGAAAATACAACCCAAATAGAAATCCATATGAATTAAAGTACACTAAAATAGTTGTGCTGCTTAGCATTCACATTGCACAACCATTTTAGGCTAAAACCACCACAGCACAACATTTAAGCATTTTTTTCTGTATTATCTATCTTAGTAGCAGAAGGCAAATATGTGAGATAAAACTCCTCCAATCTGCCTGGCTTTTCCTGCAAAACAGGGTTAATAAGCTTGTAACACACATCGCAAGAGTCATTATCTCATCCCCATCTGCATCTCCTTAACTCTGCTCCTTTAATGTGCATGTGCAAAACATACCGAGTTAGTGACCATACGTTGGAAAGACATGTTTTGAGATGTTGCAAGAGCGCCATCTGTTGGGAAGTCCAATGTCTGCAGCAGTGCCCCCTATGTTCATTCTCTCTCTCTCTCTCTCCCCCACCATCAAGCAGCTGTTGCCCATACTTCATGGTCTTTGGCATGCACATTGACTCCCCTGGCTCCAGCAGCAGTTAATTATACATGGAAACATTTGACTACTCTGATGCCCAGCTTCGATAATGAGCTGAGCTCATCAAACGGGACGTGCTCTTGGTCCCCGCAAGCTGTGCCTGGGACATGGCATTCCCAGCATCTCTCAGCAGGGCCTCCCCGTAAAAAACGGCTCTATCTCTTTATGCCAGGCCGTCCCTGTCCTGTGTGCGCATCGCTGATGAGGCTCATCATGGGTGTGTCAATTTGGCTCCAGCTGCTTCTGACGGGATAAGGGAGCCAGAGGGAGATTCTTAGTATTTGCCATCGAGATGCTGAGTTGAGCCAAAGATGTCACATGTGTCCCCAGAATGGTCTCCTTTCTAGCAAGTAAAGCCGCTTATCAGCCAGGCCCAGCTGCTTCTAGGGGAGGAGAGAGGAGGCTATGTTCAGGTGCACACCATGACTCTTTGTGGCTGAAAATTTAGCTCCCAAACAGGGCAGCGTGACCCCCGTTTGGGAGCTAAATCACTCCCCTGTGTCTGACATGAGACAGGGGTTGCCTGTCTGGGGTGCGAGGCACGGCGGCCTGGGTTCTTTGAACCTGTCCGCTCAATGGTGGCTCCGCCCCTGCCCTCACTCTGGATTTTATTCTCCTGGACTTTCTTCCTTATTTGGAGAGGCCCACCTTCCAAGCAGTTACTGTAATTGAGGCCCTAGTCCTCGCTCAAGCCTGACTATCACTACAAGAGCTGATCGTGTGGACTTAGAATTTCAGGCAATCCTGGGAGTGATTCACGCTTGGCTTCAGGCTTCGGGGTAAATGTTGAGCAAAGCCACTTCGAATTACACTTGCAGCATTGAGGGAAGCCGCCCCTCCCCTCTGCTCTTGGTTTTCTTTTGAAACAAGTCCACATGGCATGCTCAGTGTTTGCCTTCTAGCCAGCGGGAGGCGGGGTCGGGGAGGGAGAGTTCCAGCAAAGATAGATTTGCATTTCTGAAGAGAGCATGCCTCTTATCATGCTAATGATTCTACATCAGTGCCACTCCCATTTGCTCTGGCGTTTTCAGAAAAAGTAGCTTAAAACCAGCATTTTAAAAACCCAGACATACATCCAGATAAGCTGGAATTTGCATCGCAAAGCCCAGTTTGTGTGTGGAGTGGGTCCAAAAATCTCAAGGGACTTTGAGGTAAGTTTGGCTGGTGTGTGAACGCATACACCCTCTTCTGAAGGAGATTCAGGGCAGAAGCCTTGTGTGTAAAGCCTCCTGGTCAACCAGCATCTAACCAGGATTCAATCCAGGTTATCTATCCTGGTTAAAAGCTTGTTAACCAGAGCAGCCAGGATTGCTCTGAAATTAATCAGCTCTGCTGGGCTCACTAACCCTTATTAGCCTTTTAACCAGGACCCTTGTGATAGTTGAATGCAGCCATAACTGTATATTTAAATGACGGCCTATAGCAAAAGGAATCTAATAGAAAACTCCTGGCTTGTTTACAGAGTAGATGAACTTGAGTCTTATGAGAGTGGAGAGAAATATCTCTGCCCATTTTCTCCACACAGCAAATGCTGAGTATGCCTCCTCTTAATTTGAAGTATGCATTGAATCATTTTTAGTTAAATCTATTTTTTACATCCCAGAGTATTTAATATTTCATTAGCTAATGTCCACCAACATTACCTTCACACTGGCACTGCGCATTAAGAACAAAAGCGTATCCACTTTCCACTCGAATTAGCCACAAAAGAGATGCATCTGCTCTCAACACAGAGACCAGCACCATTATCCCCTGCTCCTCTGGCATCAGCCGGGGTAGAGAGAGACACTGTGAGCTCATCCACACCATCAAAAACTGTGTTCTTCCCGGGTTTGGGCGCTGTGTGTGCTCCAATTCTCGGTTGTGTGGAAGCAAAGTAAGAGGAAAATCTGGGTAGAAGTGATTGTGCGGAAGCTTTCCTCTTTCCTTGCTTCCATACAACCAAAAATTGGGAGCACCCACAGATCTCAAATCTCAGTAGAACACAGTTTTTGATGGTGTGAATGACCTCAGTGACTTCTCCTGCTGCCTTCCCATTTGTATACAATTAACTGAAAGGATCAAATTCTATATCAGCATTCCTACACACATATGCACATGCACACACAGAGATGCATATGCATGTGTGTGTGTGTGTGCGCGTACACACACACACACACACACACACACACACACACACACACACACACACTCTTTGTTCCAGTTCACCTCCCACAAGCTTCCTAACACAATACTGATAATGCATTTGCTGTTGGATTCCTTAACTTCATGTGGTCCAAAAGTGGGGAGCACAGCTTTCTTTGCTTCCTTTGCTCCCCACTCTCTCTCGCCCTGTGTGCTGCCTGCAGGCTGGCTATTCATCAGGTATATCATCTGTATAATATGACGCATGGAAGATTTTTGACAGTGAATAAGTTTGTTTTATATACGTTTTATAGGGCAAATAGTTTTCTACATCCTGTTTGGAAGTTTTGAGATTACCGATTTGATTTACAAGAAGTTTCAGCCTTCAGAAGGATTCATTCCACCATAATATTCTACATGGTTCCACTTGATGAAGGTCCTTGCTCAAAATAAAGGTCACCATGTCACCGCAGTGGACTTTTGAATACTTCGTGTGGACTTCGCAGCATATATGGACTCAGTCATAAGTGAATTATTTTCACTTATTTCACCTGTGAATTATTCACGGGAGTAATAATAATTGTATAATATCAGCTGTGCCTGTCATAGTGCGACATCACGTGTGTTTTGAGCAATGCTTGCAACTCACCACCACCACATTTCACGAAGACCTCTCAAGAGGGGTAACAAAATTTACCAGGTTGGTTGCCAAAATATCAGCGCTGTCCCTGATCAATAGGGGCCACTTGAATGTACAGTGCTTCTATACTGACTTTGTGTATGCTCCTTTCAGCCCCCGCCCGCCACTCGCAAGCATTTCAGTTTCCCCGTCCTTGGCCCCCTCCTTTTCCTGCTGTGTCTATTTTTAAGAGCGAGGGCCTAACATCTAAGGACAGCGTTCCAGGTGAGGGCAGCCCACTGCCTTATTTAGACAGACCGTATTTAGAGCTGTAATCCTGATCGACTAAGAAGCAGAAACCTTCCAGGAGCGCAGTGTGTGCAAGTGGAATTCAATCTGCTTCTCAGCCGCATGCCTCTCATTTCTGAATGAATAACTGAGATTTCCTCAGCTTAGCCTGTCCCCAAAGCTATCCATTCCCAAACAACTCTTGTGTCTCTGAGAAAGGGAGAAAAAGGCAGTGGGGTTGTCAGTCGAATAAAGAAATCTGAAAACCCTGTTTACTCATTAGTTATGAGTTAGAATTAGTTATGGTTATGAGGACCAGCCCTCATGTTGGATGCACCCTCCAACGTGACACAGATTTATAGTAGTCTCGTGTACTTAAAACAGGGCTGTACAATGTTGGCCCTCCAGCGGTTGTCGGACTACAACTCCCATCATCCCCAGTCATAGTGGTCAAAGGGAATGATGGGAATTGTAGTCCAGCAACAGCTGGGGTGGCGGGGCAAGGTTTTGTAGCCGGGCATAAAACATCCTTGTTCTTCTTACTCTCAGAATCACTGCCTAAGAGATCCTCTCCCTTAGACACAGTTCTCAGGGCCGGATTATGATATGCTCAGGCCCCCATGCTATGTCAAGCTTAAGAGGCCCCATAGCATTATCCCCCAAAAGTATTATTCCAACAAAAATGACAATGGAAATAGAAATAACAAAGCTTCACTTTTACTTGGCCAAGATGCAATGAAAAACGAATGATCTGTCACACAGTTATCCTGCCATAAGCCTATTTGTATTAGAAATAGCTGTAAATGAAAATACATTATGCAAAACTTGAAATATAGCCGTTTTTCTTTGTACTCAGAGGATCCTTATAATGTGACATCTAAACTAGCCTAAGTTATCTTCTGCTTAAATCTGGCCCTTACTGTTCCTCTCCACCTGTATATTAAACGGACTCTAAAGGTCAAGGTTAAGTGGATTTCGACTCCTGGCACCCACAGAGCCCTGTGGTTGTCTTTGATAGAATACAGGAGGGGTTTCCCATTGCCATTTCCCATGCAGTATGAAATGATGCCTTTCAGCATCTTCCTGTATCGCTGCTGCCTGATATAGTGCCAACGGGGATTTGGACTGTAACAGAGTAGTATTTTGGGGGTGGGGGAAAAAAAAGGAAAATTACAGATATTGGATCTGGTTGCACTTCTTTTGGAATGACTGCAATACACACACATTCAAGAGCATTTGCTGCAGTATTTGGATAGGCAGAGATGTTACTGATGTAACCTGCCACTTTCTGCATGCCAAGCAGGTGCTCTACCACTGAGCTTGGCCCATCCCAAACTGAAATTTTAGCTTACTGAGCACAGAAGCACCTTTGAAGTGGCCATTATGTTTAACAGGAGGAGAGCAACTGGCCCTATCCAGCCCCGGCAGAGCAACCCTCTAGTGGTTGTTGCTGGTGTCGTGTCTCCCTTATGTTTTCTTTTTAAATTGGGAGCCCTTTGGGGACAGGGACCCTTTTTAGTTCTGATTTATTTCTGTTGTTTGTTTCTCATGTAAAGCGCTTCGAGCACTTTTGTTGAAAAGCAGGATATAAACATTCATAGTAGTAGCTTTGCAGAGCATGCTTTGTATTTCTGATCTGCTGGTCAAAGATCGTAATAAAGGAATCTGAATCTGAAAATAGTAGTAGTGGTGAAGAGACAGCACTCCTCATCCCTCTGGAAGGCATCGAACCTGTGACTCATGTGAAAAAAACCCTCCTTCCTTTCTTCTGAAAACCTGTGCAGAAACGGCACTGCTGTCCAGTGGCTGTCAGGAAGATTATGCCGCTTCATCTCAAGCACGCCGCCGCCGGCCTGTTGATCTGCAGTTTGTGTGGTGTTAAACTTGTGCTCACATCCCACCCCCATCCCGCTGCTTTGCTGTGCCACTCTTCTGTTTGTTTGAGCTGAGTTTGTTTTCCGAAGAGCCTTTCATTTGCTCTGTCAGCAGAGCCCCTTGCTGGAGAGCAGTGACTCAGCAAGTCGGGAGGGGCTATGTCCAGAGGTTGCCACTGCGACGGTGCCTGCTCTGTTCCTGCACACGATGCTTCAAGAGAACAAGTGTAAGCACACGTGTGCCTTCACCCCAGAAGATGGACGCTATCTAGATGGTCATAGGAACCTAGGAAGCTGCCATATACTGAGTCAGACCATTGGTCCATCTAGCTCAGTATTGTCTTCACAGACTGGCAGTGACTTGCTTCTCCAAGGCTGCAGGCAGGAGTCCCTCTCGGCCCTCTCTTGGAGATGCTGCCAGGGAGGGGACGTGGAACCTCAGATGCTCTTTGCAGAGTGGCTCCATCTCTGAGTCAGGTCCCCTGAATATGCTGACTGAGGTCTACAAGGTTTGCAGCCGCTGAAAGAGGGAGGGAAGATACTCCCAGGGAGGAGGGGTGGGTGCTTGAGAATGCAAAGGCGTCCGGCAGAGTTTCTGAGCCATCAGAGAGTCCCCAATGAAGAATACAGAAATGAAATGAAATGAAATGAAATGAAATGAAATGAAATGAAATCAATAAAGTCCTGTGTGTTTGTGGGAATGACTGTGTGTTCATTTTAGTAGTGAGCCTGAGTATAGGCCCCCTAAAATGCAGGGTGCAGATAGTAGGCAGATCACTGTTGGACACACTGGATGCTGGACACACTGTGTGAACAACTGTACATGGGCACCTCGGACACACAGATCGTATGTAGTGGGGCTCGGTGTGCACTTTTACTTTGATCATAAGGTTAGACAGTAAGCCCATTCTTATGATCAAAGTAAAAGTTTTGGCTAGCCATGCTAGGAATGTAGGAAGCTGCCCTATACTGAGTCAGGCCATTGGTCCATCTAGCTCAGTGTTGTCTACACAGACTGGCAGCGGCTTATCCAAGTTTGCAGGCAGGGGTCTCTCTCAGCCCTATCTTGGAGATGCTGCCAAGGAGGGAACCTGGGACCTTCTGCATGCAAACAAGCAGATGCTCTTCCCAGCGCGGCCCCATCCCTAAGGGGAATATCTTCCAGTGCTCTCACATGTAGGCTCCCATTCAAATGCAAACCGGGGTAGACCTTGCTTAGCAAAAGGGACAGTTCATACTTGCCACCACAAGACCAGCTCTCCTCCAAGTCCTATGCATGTTCCCAAGAAACAGTTGTGTGTCGGCAAAAATTGGAGGGTAGGGAAGTGATTTAGCCACAATCTGGGTAGGATGGCACAGGACATGCTTTCCATCCACCCTCGATACAATGAATGCTGGTCGCACAAGGTGAGTCTGCCACCACCATCTTACCTGGCTCGCAGCTAGCACATGACCATTCCCTCCTCTTTCAGTTTTTGTCAACACACAGCTGGTGTGTTGACTGGGCTGTCAACCCGGGTGTGTGTCACCAGGTCTTGACAGCCAGTGTGTTGACAGTTCTTGGGAGTGTACATAGGGCTTGGAGCCTGGCTGGATGCTCCTCCTACCCTGATTTGCGTTGTGAGAACAACCTCGGTTTCCATTTCAAAGGGCTGTCTGGGATTGTCCGATTGGCTCTGTTGCTCAGGATTTGTCTGGGATAGGGATTGTCAGCTGCACAGCCAGATTAAGAGGGGGGCACAGTGCCCCTGGCCCCCCACCTCCTCTTGGACCTCAGTGACTTCTGCCTGTTTTGCTCATCTGTCAGTGCTGCTGCCCAGAGATCCTTGGAGACTGTTGTGTGTCCCCAGGTCAGAAAGTGGCCAAGTCCCACCTCCTCACATGATCAGAGCTCCAGACCAAGCGGGCAACACTTGGCATTAACCAATGGGCCATGCACGCTGTCCTTCCTGCAGAGCTCCATCAAGCCTTTGATCCATGGGCTGCTTCTTCCTTCCTTCCTTCCTTTCCCACTTGAGCTTCCTTTTTTGATTGTCCATCCCTGCCCCCAGTGTGAAGGTAATACACTGGGGGCAGTGCAATGTTTTAATTTTGTTTTAAATGTTTAATCTTTTGGGTTGTTTTGTTCTTGTAAACCACCTAGAGACTTAGGTAGTGGGTGGAATAGAAATATGTTTGTTTAAATAAATAAATAAATAAATAAATAAATAGGGGAGATGGCTCGGCAAGGAGGAGAAAGGAGGATATTAGGGTCCTGCCTCTTGGTTTGGAGAGTATCTAAGGAGGGATGGCTGGGAAGGCAAAGTATGCTGTCCAGGATGTTAACCATGTTAATATGGTTAACATCATTAACATATGCAAATTTCATGTAAATTTATGCCACCACCCCCATTTGAGGTCTCTTTTTTATGATGAATGTCCTCTTTTTTTGGTGATGTGTACCCGACCGCCCTATTCGTACATGCCTGGAACATGATGTGCAAATAGGGCTAAGGAGTCTTCTGAAACATGTTGGACATAATAAAAACACTGTAGGTATTTTGAGAAAGTATTTTCTCCTTTTTGTTTTTCTTCTCAAGGAAGGGGGCGACAGGGACCACTTACCCTCAGTGCAAGGGCAGGACCTGATCCAGCTGCCTGCCACTGAATCAGACTACTTAGCCCAGTACTGCTGACGGAGAGATGTCATTGCTATAAGAGCACAACGCAGTTAAAAGAGGCCCAATATCCAGATATATCTATATCTATATCCCAATATCCAGTATACAAAGAGGCCCAATATCCAGACTTGAGAGTGAGTGACTGGTAAGGTTACCCTGTGTCATGGCTGTTTGGGATTTTGACATGGGCGTTGCTGCCTGTTGTTCTTACACCACACTGACTCTCTTTGTCATGTCTTACACCACACTGACTCTCTTAGTCATGTCTAATTGCAACATGTATAAGCACCACACATACATGGTCAATCATCTGGCATGTTGAGGCATCTCTCAGTGGCAGAGCACCTGCTTTGCAGGAAGAACAAGGTACCAGGTTTAATTCCTGGCATCTCCAGGTACAGCTGGGCAACATCCCTGCCTGAAACTCACGCTGCCAGTCAGGGCAGGCAATACTAAGCAAGATGGACCAACAGTCTGACTCAGTACAAGGCAGCATCGTATGAATTAGAACTAGACTGGCCATTTTGGGGGAGACAGGTGATGCATGGCACGCAGAAGGCCCCAGGTTCAATCCTTGACATCTCCAGATGGGGGCGGGGGCTGCCTGAAATCCTGGAGTGCTGCTGCTAATCAGTGCAGACAGTCCTGAACTAGATGGGCCAATGGTTTGATTAGGTATGAAAACACCTCGATAACAAGTGTGGGTGTGTGTACGATTGCATGTTTTATATAGGCATATGTGCTAGCAAATCCTGGTTGGCTGCAACCTGTTTTGCAGTGATGAATACATGTGTTCCACTATAAAATGTATGACACAATCCATGCCGGAAGGACAGCTATGTTGGTCCTGTAGAATAAGAACAACAGTGAGTGAGGCAATTCCATGAATCTGTCTGATTCATGTTCAAAACAATGGCTGTAAGCTTTTGAGTTACACAAGGTTTTTCTTTGGCTGCCAGAGTGCTCTGAGCAAAATGGTCAAGGGCAAGAGAGTGTGTGGTGGGGTGGGGGCAATGATCATTGTTTTAAAATCATTTTTAAATTGTTTTAATGCACTTCCTGCTGAGATGAGAGCTTCTCCATCCCTGTTCGCTTTTAGGAAACAACTAAAGACACATCTCTTCAGCCAAGCTTTTTAGTAGTTGGTGTGTTTTTATGGGTATTTTAATTTGATCTTGTATATGTCTTAACTGTTAAATTCCTGGTTTGTTTTATGCTGTAAATCGCCTAGAGACTTCAATAGTGGGTGGAATAAGCAACCTCACATAGTGAAAACTGTAAACTGTTTTAATTGACCAACTACCAGTCCTACTATTACGTCATGATTCCTCCTAGCCAATTAACAACGGCGAATGTTAAAAGAAGTTAAAAAAAAGTTTTAGAAAACTTCTGTTTTTCAAACTCCTGACTTTGCATTAGCCTCACCCCACCCCGCTTTCTTTCACATGCCCTAGCCCTATTTCACCTTCCAAAGGAGCTTCTGACATCACAGCGATCCCGTCTTCCCCCGGCCCATTGCAGCCGCTAACTTGGGAGAACGCGGTCCCTTAGGAAATGATAGGCGGGGCTGGCAACCAGTGACCGCTGTGAGTGGGGGCGTGGCCGGCTCGCTGGAGTGACGTAGGAGGAGGCGGGTCTCCAGCTGTTGCAGGTGGAAAGGGCTGCTGGCGCTGCTGGCCGGGGAGAGGGAGCGCGGCGACTTCTTAAAGGGCAAGGAGCCTTAACTCTGCCCAGACCTGCAGGGGTCGTCCTGGCCTGCTTGGTGAAGTAGCCGGCTTAGGTAAGGCCAGATCAGGAAGGGGGGCTTGATGCGGAAGGATTATGGGGTGACCCACCGTTGTGTGCAAGGCAGGAGCCAGCAGGGGACTTTTGCACCCCCCTTTAGAGGAAGGCCATTTAGAAAGCAGCCGGTCTCTGAGGACCTCGCGGGTGATCTTTGGGGAGGAGATCCAGGAGGAGCAAAGGAGGGCCAACTTTCAAGGCATGGCTCCCCAGAGAGGTCCCCGGCTGTTCCTCCTCTCCCGGGTCGGCCTGCAACTAAGGACGGAGGGCGAGGAGAGACTAGGGAGAGCCTGCCGGTGAAACGATTACTTTGCAGAAGGCTGGCAGGCTGGCTGGCGAGTTGTTGTGGGTTCTCTGATCTGCATGTAACGCGCACTTCCTCCCCTGCGCCCCAATCCGGCGGCTCTCCGACTTTCTTTCTGTTTCTCTGAGAGTGGTGGGGGGCGATGTGGGGGGGAGGTCCTCCTCTTTTCCTAGACGCCCCCCGCTAGCTAGAGCTGCCTCTTCTGGAGCGCCCCTAACCTGGTCTCTTCTTCCTGGCGCGCCTCCGATGACTTTGCATCTCTGGGCTTGGTTGGGGTGGTGGTGACGTTTCTGCCATTACTCAGCAGAGACTGAGAAAGAGAGAGGGAGAGATCGGGCGAGCGCCTGCCGCTGGAAAACTTCGTTGCGTAAGACGGCGGCTGCCCAGCCAGGCTGTTGGCCCCTCCCTCCTCTCTCCTTGCCACTCTGTACATGCTCGATGATCTTCGCGAACGATCTTCCGCTTCGCCCAACTTTGAGCAGTGGAGCTGGGAGTACCTGTTTGCTGTCTGAGCTCTCTGTCTCCATGGTCGCCCCCCACCGCCCCTCAATCCTCCAGGCTTCCAGCTCCTGCCCATTTCCTTCATCCTGATTGATTTTGGAAGGCCGGATTAAATTATTAATTTAATAGCAAAAACTGCCTTGTAACGCTGCAGACTCAGCAGATCAGGATCCTTTTTTTTTTTGGGTGCTGAAGGGCTGTTGTGGGCTCTGCTGAAAGACTAGCAGATTCCCAGCATAGACAGAAGTCTGTGCCAGCCAGGGTAGCACTGCGGAATTTCTCTCTCTCTCTCTCCTGGAGAACATCCACCCGCTGGCTTGCGTGCCAGCACCAGCCCAGCTTTGCACATTGCCCTGGAATTCGGGGCTCTGCAACCAAGGCAGAGTACAAAGCAAACTTTCCGTCCCAGGAGACAAACCGCAAGAAGTTCTGTTGTCTTTAGCACTGGTTACGTTTGGATTAGCTTCTGGTAACAGGCAGTACCACCCCTGGCAAGTGGGGAGGCCTGGAAGGGACATTTTGGGAGGACACAGACGGCGGCGGGTACAGTTCTGCTCACAGAGTGGGTGTGTGTGTGTCTGGAATTTGGGATTGGAGGAGCCTGTCTTGCCAAGGAGCCAGCCAGGGCTGGTTGGAGTGTGTGTCAAGGGGCAAATTGAGGGGGGCCCCAGAAGAGGCAAATTACTTATATAAGTGGGTGAGTTGTGTCCCACATATTAGAGGAGAGCTGGTCTTGTGGTAGCAAGCAGGACTTGTCCCCTTTGCTAAGCAGGGTCCACTCTGGTTGCATTTGAATGGGAGACTAGAAGTGTGAGCACGGTGAGATATTCCCCTTAGGGGATGGGACGCAGTGGGGAAGTAACCTGCCTAGAGAGCAGGAGGTTGTTGGTTCGAATCCCCACTGGTATGTTTCCCAGAATATGGGGAAATCCTATATTGGGCAGCAGCGATATAGGAAGGTGCTGAAAGGCATCATCTCAGACTGTGCGAGAGGAGGCAATGGTAACCCCCTCCTGGCTGGACCTGTTGTGTATTCATGAATTGAAACGGAAAATAAGACTGCAATCCTAAGCCTGCTTAATTTAAAGTTATGTATGTACTGCTTTTTTGAACAAAAGGTTATCCAAAATGCTTTAAACTGGGGTGGGTGGGTTATAAGAAAATTGTTCCCTGCCCACAAAGGGCTCGCAGTCTAAAAAGAAACACATGTTAATTCCATCAGAACCAATGTGGATTTGCTTCAGAGAAAATATGTTTAGGTTAGGAGCATAAATTCAAAACATGCCATTATCTTTCGTTCAGAAGTCTGACATGTAGGACAAAATTTGCCAGCCCCTGAAATGCACTTTGCCCCTTTCTGTGCCCTCCCCCACCCCCAATATTTGTTTTTCTGGTGCTGCATGGCTTCTTTTGCACAGCAGAGAGCTGGAAAGTGAACTTGTCCTCATACCAGAGGGTTAGCTGTATTGCAAACACACACACACACACACACACACACACACACACACACACACGCCAGTCTCACAGCTGCTTAAAGACGAATTGATTTGTTTTGCATAAGCTCTCACAGACTACAGCCATCCATCCTTTCCATGATCTGCTTTCCTCCATGCACATTTTCCATGCACATTGGTAGAAGAGATGTACATCGACAGGGGAAAGTGAACTGAGAGGCCATAAAGTGCAAGATGTACAAGTCTGTGGTGTTTCTGTGCAAACCTCAAGGGTATGCAAGGTAACCACCATGACCATTTCTACTTCATATAGCAAAATAGTATACTTTCCATGCTAACAACCCTGTTTCCCCGAAAGTGAGACCTACCCCGAAAGTAAGACGTAGCACTAATTTCTGATGTACCGCTAATTGCCCTAGTGCATTTTTTGGGGCTAAAATTAATATAAGATACTGTCTTATTTTCGGGGAAACACGGAAATTCCAGAACGGTAGCCGTATTAGTCTATTACAGAAGATAACACACAGAGATGCAAAAACGTGGCACTGTAGAGACTCATACTTGTGTCTTTCATACAATAAAAAGTTGGAGGTTTTTGTGAGTGTGTGTTTTAACAGTTGCACTTCAGTGCTTAAAATTCTCTAAGGCTATTCACACAACCATGAGGGAGGGTGGGAAGACAGGGTCCAACTCACCGCCCTCACCACCCTGACGATCGTGCACATGCTGGGAATGTGGCTTGCACTTCCAGACGATCCGTGCTGCCCCAGAGGCCTGGACAATGCATGGCAGCCTCTGGATGTCCCACAATACACCATGCAGCGAGTGAGGTGCATTGCACGATTCCCCTGTGAGATGGCCGCTCTAGGTACCCATCTAGGCAGCCCAAACATTCACACAACCCCGCTGCCAGGGTTAAGGCTGTGCTTGTTCCCTTAACCCTGGCTTAAGGCCGGGGTTTAAAGTTGGGCTACTCACGAGGGCAGCACTGGGACTGCGCTAAACCCAGTTAGCTGCCTTCGCCTGAGTTTTGCTGCTCATGTGCACATAGCTTCTGTTTTAGTACATGAGCCAGCTTGGATAGTTGGTACCATCTGGGAATAACAGTCAGTGTGGCGTGGGTGGGTGGTGGGGAAGAGTGTGGGTTGGTGAACACCATGGGGATTATAACCACATTTGTTAAATTGATGTAACTGTTGTGTGAACATGGCCTGAGTTCAGTCAGTGGCCTGGTTCACACAGTCATTCAAATCTAGGTTTAATGTGGGTTACACCTCCTAACCGAGCAAAGAAGCACCTTTGAAAGTGTTGATTTCCTTGTGTTTAGCAGGGGGAGAATAACGGGCCCCAGCATAGCACTGCTTCAGCAGCTGTTGCCGGGGTGGAGCCACCATTGCACGGTAGGGTTCAAAGAACTTGGGCCGCCAATGAAAAGGGCCGCCGCTGCTGCCTTCCTTGTGTGTGATGTCATGCGCAAAGGGGGCATGGCCTGATCGCCAGAGGGCCTGACTCAGCCCCACCCCCACTCATTTCCAGCCAGCGTTTGCTGGCTGGATGCATTTATTTCCCTTGCTCTCCCTTGCTGGAGGGAGATAAAGGGGAATAAACGCAGCTAGCCAGCAAACGCTGGCTGGAAATGAATTCGGGGGAGCTCTCAGGGGCTCACTGGAGCCCGGTCTATGACCCTTTACACATGACGTCATGTGCATGAACGTCATGCACTGGACTACCAGCGGGTGGGACACTGGCCACCCTTCTGCTGGCTATGCCACTGGCTGTTGCTGGTGTCTCCATTGTTGTCTCCATTTCTTTTTAGATTGTGAGCCCCTTTGGAACAGGGAGCCATCTTTATTTTTTGTTGTTTTTCTATGTAATCCACTTTGAGAACTTTTGTTGGGAAGCGTTATATAAACACCCATAGAAGTGTGATAGTGTGAACCCACACCAAGGCGGGAATCTCAGATTCATCTCGGCGTGGGCTCACACAATCAACAACAACATCAAATATTTATATACAGCTTTTCAACAAAAGTTTCCAAAGCGGTTTACAGAGAGAAATAATAAATAAATAAGATGGATCCCTGTCCCCAAAGGGCTCACAATCTAAAAAGAAGATAGACACCAGCAACAGTCACTGGAGGTACTGTGCTGGGAGTGGATAGGGCCAGTTACTCTCCCCCTGCTAAATAAAGAGAATCACCATGTTAAAGAGGTGCCTCTTTGCCCAGTCAGCAGGAGTCATGCCGATGTGGGTAACCCACATTACACTTCAGTTCAAATGATTGTGTGAACTGGGCCACTCTGGTGTCTTCAAGGTTCTGAGCCGGCTCTAGGCTCACAAGGGCCTGTACAAAAAATTGATGCTCTTCTCCCTGCCTGCAGGTGAAAAAAAAAAAGCAAGTATTATTGGTTTTGACCCCAAAGGCAACCCTATAGGGTACCCTGTTTATGCCTCCCGAAGCATGGCACCCTGTCTGTTTAGAGGTTCCACACCCCTAAAGCTGGACCTGTGCACATGTGAGCTAGCAAAGGTGGTGCAGGAAAGGAATATTGGGGAAGGTATGAAATGCCTACGGATATTATTTGCTGTAAAGTTGTCCTCCCTCCCTCCCCCACCTTTCTTGTCACTTTCTTGTTTTGTAAGTGGTGGGGGAAGTTAAAAGGAATGAGTCACATAATGTTGCCTTCAGTGAGGTTTGTTGCCTCAGGTGGGAATTCTGGGAAATGCTTCTAGGGCTCAGTGGTTTCCTTGAGAAATTCCCAGAGTCCATCCCAAATAATCACTCCCGGGTGTGGCAAGGCAAGCCAGTTTCTGTGGTCTACTGTATGTGAGACATAACAATCCTGTTAGTAATATTATCCTTGTTTCTTGTGCCTACTTTTTTTTAAAAAAAGGCCTCTGTTTAGTGTGCAAAAATAAATCAACAACATTCTGCCGCTTGATAAACCAAATCCTCCCCAAACTCCTGCAGCTTGCCACAAGCACAAACTTGAAAAAGGAATAGAAACGGGGAAGTTTATTAAAACATGAAAAAATGTGTAATTAAACGACAGTCTTGAACACTCCGGCCAGGAAAGATAGAAGAGCAGATACACATTTTGTCTTATCTTTCAAATGTATATTAATTTGTTAGCAGTCACATAGACATAGCGGCTTATAAAGTGGTTTAATTCAGTTTCTAAATGGTGCTGCAAAGATTTGAGATTAGATCTTTAATTATATCTTTTCCACAGCTCATGATGGCACACAAGAACCTGTATTACAGATTTAAACCCCGTTCAAATAAAGAGACACTATCAATATTTCAATCTACATTTTAAGAAATCCATTCATTTCAGAATTATAATAGCCTTTAATAAACTTGTCTCCAGTTAAAGTAAAGCGGCTACCAAGCAGCAGCTGGTTCAGAATGAAAATGATCAGGCACTGCACTTTCAGCTGCATGAGTCATGCTTTATTTTCCTCTTTTTAAAATCCCATGTTGAGGCTGTTCTCATGCACAGCCTAACCCAGGTTAGGGACACACAACTTGGGTTAGGCTGCATGTGAGAACTGCTGGGATTGGGCCTGATCCGGGTGGGCCAGTGCCACCTAGCCTGACTTCTTAGCCTGGCTGCTAGCCAAGGTTTGATTTATTTATCTATTTATTTTATCATATTTCTCTGCCGCCCCAAACTTTTGTCTCTAGGAAGTCGACAATTTTTAAAATTTTTTTTAGGGAGCAAGCACTCCCTAAACCTGGGCTACCAGATCATGTGTTCATTGGGCTATATTTAGCCTCAGTGGACTAGGCGCCCGTCTCTTGGGGGAATCCCTCAATGCATTGCGCATGTTGCGTGGTGCATGGTGGGATCTCTGGAGGCCGGGACGTGTCATCTTGGTGTGCGGGGCGCTGTGCTACAGGCACACAGTGTGGATCATCTGGGAGTGCGTTCCGCGCTCCCAGCAATACGGGATCAGTCATCTTGGGGGAGGTGAGTTTCAGAAGCCTTCCCTGCCACACTGCCCACCCCATGTGTGAACGTCCTCCAAATGTGCATTATGATATTTTTCATAATTCATTTTTAATCCCATCGTATGTGTATTATGAAAACCTTACCAAAAAATCAAATACAAACATTTAAAAAAGTTAATACATTTTCCTAAAATCCAATAGTTTTTTATTTTGTAGAGTTGTATGGCAGGTTGGTGTCTGAACCAGAGAGGTAAAAAAAAATACTGATGAATCTGAACTGGAGCAACATTTTGAATGGTTTGACTTCTCCTGTGAATTGTTCAATGCATTTGTGCAGCTGTAGAGTTCTTAGTTGAGGTGCATCTGCATTGCCACTGACTTCACTGAAATTGGAGTTACTTGGAATACTGCAACAGAAGAGTTGTTGTTGGTTTTTTTATAAGAGTACAATTGTTTTTCTTGGAATTCCATCCTGCCTTCCCTGTTTGCCCCTTAGAAAATATATGGAGACTATAGAAAAGGCTTGCATGTTCATGTTACACAGGGCTGGTTGAGATGACTCCAGAGTGGTGTAATGTTTAGAGTGCTGGACTAGGACCGAGGAGACCCGAGTTCAAATCCCCATTCAGCCATGATACTAGCTGGGTGACTCTGGGCCAGTCACTTCTCTCTCAGCCTAGCCTACTTCACAGGGTTGTTGTGAAAGAGAAACTTAAGTATGTAGTACACCGCTCTGGGCTCCTGGGAGGAAGAGTGGGATATAAATGTAATAATAATAATAATAATAATAATAATAATAATGACTTTGGTTGAAAGCCTGGATCCCTGCGATGTCTCTGAGCCTTCAGAGTGTACATGGCCCTCTTTGTGGCTGTGTGAGCATTGCTTCTGATCTAGGTTAAAATAAACCCAGATTGGCTCTGGCATCCAAACTGATCCATGTCTATTTATTCTAACCTACTTACTTCAAATAAATGGGGATCTGTAACTCCCTTCCAACCTTGTTTAGATCTTGGTTTATTTGATGTAAGAAAGTTAGAATAAACAGAGATTGATTGGTTTGGATGCCATAGATGGTCTCAGTTTATTTTAACCTAGCTCAAGAGACCAGGGGAGCGGGGAGTGCATACTTCCAAGCCTTGGGGAGAGTGGCGTAGCAACGTTGGCTTTCTTTTGGTGGGCTCCTGCCCACCCGCTGCTGGCTCCTGCGGCCCTCGCTTACTGCCTCCTTTGTCATCGGCTTGCCTCCCTTTGCTGGCTGAGAGGTGGTATACTGCTGTCATCACCCTGGTGCCTGTTATTGCTGGGATGGGCTTGTAATGTCCTCACACCACATCATGGCTGGCAATGGGAGGCAAGGCGATGGCTGAGGATGCCGGCAGTGAGCAAGGAGAGCTTGTTGTGGTAGAGAGCATGTATTGTTTTCTTTGCTAAGCAGGGTCCAT
The DNA here is from genome assembly GCF_027244095.1 of Hemicordylus capensis. Classification (NCBI taxonomy): domain Eukaryota; kingdom Metazoa; phylum Chordata; class Lepidosauria; order Squamata; family Cordylidae; genus Hemicordylus; species Hemicordylus capensis. Next base: position 14,354,793 of record NC_069663.1, read on the forward strand.
CCTGGTTTGCACTTGAATGGGAGACTATGTGTGGGAGCACTGGAAGATATTCCCCTTAGGGGATGGGGCCGCTCTGGGAAGAGCATCTAGGTTCCAAGTTCCCTCCCTGGCAGCATCTCCAAGATATGGCTGAGAGAGACTCGGGCCTGCCACCTTGGAGAAGCTGCTACCAGACTGTGTAGACAATACTGAGCTAGATGGAGCAGTGGTCTGACTCGGTAGAAGGCAGCTTCCTGTGTGTCGGCCTGTGTGCAGAGCACATGATTGGTCAATTATGGATTAATGGATCGTGTGTCTGCCGCGGCTGCAAGCAGCTGTGACGGGCACTCTCAGGGAGGGGTGGAGAAGAGAAGAGACCCCAGGAATGCACTGCACACTTGCGCAGGGCTCCAGGGGTCGGGGCGCTGCATGGTGGCGCTTCCCTTCACTCGACCCCTGGGCAAGCCGCAGCTGGGCCCAGGAGCACCGGAGAGAAGCCGCCGCTCGTCTGATCAGGCAATCCACCCATTGATCATTTGCGGGAAGAGCGGATCAAGCCCACTCTCCCCACAGAACCCCTTTTGGAGCCTTATAGTCTGCCTTCTTAAAATCAAAATTAAGTCCCTCAAGCTCTTTGCATGTGATAATTAGGATGTGGGGTACCAACCCATTCCTCCTTCCTCCCTGTTCTTGGACCCTGCAGGTTTTCTGTCTAGATAGCTTTTCCTGCCAAACTTTCTGTATAAGATAACTACCTCAGAACTGAATAGAAACATTTTCAAAAGACGTTTCAAAACAGCTACCTGGAAATGTCATGCTAAAAAGAAACAAACAGAAGTTCTCATTCTCGTTTTGGAAAAATCTCCAGTGTTTACTCTCTGTTCGAGACAAAATTCACCTGAAAAGGGCAGCTTTTCTAGAGGATTCTCTTGAACTCTCTGGCTTGGATCAGAAAGTGCTTCCTCATCTGCACCTTTGGCACTGCCAGGGTGACATAATCAAACAAGCCATTTGGGAAAGAGTCCAGCCGGACAGAGCAATTGCCTAGTAACTGAGGGGTTGCCGAATGCCAATGCACAAGTAGTGACGTGACTTTCTTCCTTGTATTTGCTTCTACATTTCTACCCCACATTTCCTCCAAAGAGCCCAAAGCAGTGTCTATGTTTATCCCAACAACCACCCTGTGAGGTAGGTTAGGCTGAGGGATGAGTGATTGGCCCAGAGTCATCAAGTGAGTTACATGAGAACATAGGAAGCTGCCTTCTACCAAGGCAGACCGCTGGTCCATCTAGCTCAGGATTGTCTACACAGACTGGCAGCGGCTTCTCCAAGGTTACAGGCAGGAGTCTCTCTCAGCCCTATCTTGGAGATGCTGCCAGGGAGGGAACTTGGAACCTTCTGCTCTTCCCAGAGCAGCCCCATCCCCTAAGGGGAATATCTTACAGTGCTCACATATGAGGTTTCCCATTCAAATGCAAACCAAGGCAGACCCGGCTTAGCAAAGGGGGCAATTCATGTTCGCTACCACAAGACCAGCCGAATGGGGATTTGAACTTGATTGAACAGTAAAATAGAAAAATGAATGTTTTTGTAATTGCTATGTAGTTACTGATTTCTGCCAATGGGATAATTCTGTTTTGTGCTCTTGGTTATTACGTTTGACGGTAATGGTGTGGTAGGTGCCACAAATGCTCATTATAGCATGATAGACGAAAATGCTCATTCTAGTTCAGGGGTAGGCAACCTTTGGCCCTCCAGCTGTTGTTGAACTACAACTCCCATCATTCCCAGTCACAATGTACTGGAGGGCCAGAAGCCCTGTTCTATCTTGACAGACATGACACATTATGGTCATATAACCATTAACAATAACAAGATCAGAGCAGCATTCCCCGTAACACAGATTCCCAGATGTCATTGACTACAACTCCCATTGACTACAACTCCCTAGCTGCAGTGGTCTTTGGCTGGGAATGATGGGAGTTGTAGTCAAAAACATCTGCGGGTCCCTGTTACAGGGGCCATTGGATCAGAGGTAACAGAACATTTCCTAGCTGCTGGCATCTGACACCTTAAGCCAGGGATTCCCAACCTGTGGTCTTCCAGATGTTGCTGAACTACAACTCCCATCACTCCCAACAGCAGTTTATTGTGTCTGGGGATTATGGGGTTTGTAGTTCAGCAATATCTGGAAGACCACAGGTTGGGAATTCCTGCCTTAAGCCATGGGGTGGGCAGATATCAGGTTTGCAGGTTCCATTTTTCCTTTTACTTGAATCCCAAGGTCTACCAGTCCAGCCAGGTACAAAACAGAGGCTAAAGCTGGTAGACATACATTTAGAAGCAAGGGAAAGGGTGCAGTTAACCCCAATGAAGATGGGTGGGGAAGACTGGTGCCTGTTCCTTTTGTGGGCATGAGTTTCATGACCTGTTAGGGTTGCCAATATTTCATTGCCAGAATGAGGGACACGAGTTGAGCGGGGCGGGGCCTGGGGCTGGCTGGCTGTGGGGGCGGGAGGTGTATGCAGTGGTAATCGAGAGCCTGAGTATCAATGGTATATATGTTATTAAATTATATGTATCCATTCCTTAAATTTTTATTATCAGTTTAGTGCTGCTGTGTGTGCACAACTGAGAAAAAGAGAGAGAGAAAGAGGTTGCTTGCTGCTGTGTAAGCTAGCACAGAGGACCAAGCTGCTAATCTGGCCGCCAGCACCAAAATGCAGGACAAATGCTGTCCCTATAGGGACCAACATTTCACCCCTGAAATGAGGGACGTCCTGCATAATGCAGGACAATTGGCAACCCAGCTGCAGTCACAGTAGCTCTGCAGCCTGAAGATGGCCTTCATGACATCTAGCTGCTTGCATGGTTCTGTCTTTAAACTGCACTGTTGGAAAGGAAGAGGTGCTGGAGAAGCAGAAGCTTGGCATAGGAATGACCAGATCCCTTTGGTGTTCTCTTATAGGTTAATAGACCACACTAGAAAAGTGTATCTGGGCCTGCTTCGGTCACATTAATCTGTGGGATTAAGGTGGCCATGAACTGGCTTTGATATAAGCAGAACTGTGGGGAAATATTTTGAATTCCTAAGCAGTAGAATCAGATTTTTAGGTACTGGGTCTGCACAGGGATCAGAGAAAAATGTCGGTTCCTAGAAGTTGGCATCAGAAGAGAGCCAGAGTGATGTAGTGGTTAGAGTGCTGGACTAGGACCGGGGAGACCCGAGTTCAAATCCCCATTCAGCCATGAGACTTGCTGGGTGACTCTGGGCCAATCACTTCTCTCTCAGCCTAACCTGCTTCACAGGGTTGTTGTGAAAGAGAAACTCAAGTATGTAGTATACCGCTCTGGGCTCCTTGGAGGAAGAGCGGGATATAAATGTAATAATAATAATAATAATAATAATAGACAATAAAATTCTGGCATCCCAGGTCCTTGGGAAGGACTCAATGTATGGATAAAACAAACCAGTCAATAACACCTGTCTGACTGTGTAAACAAGAAATAATAATAAATCACATTCTTAGGGATGTGACTAAAAAGGTTCCTGGCATTTTCACACTTGGTAAATGATTACCTTATATTCACTCATTGGCCAACTTCAGATGTAATCAGAACTTGTTTCTAGGGATGTGCAAACTGGTTTGACATTGAACTTCCGGTTTGGCCCCTGGTTCGGTTTGACCCTGGACCAACATCCACCCCCCTACCCCCCGGCTGTTCAGGTGGTTTGTGAGAATTTTTATGTTAAAAAAATTATTTTTAGTACTCCCCCCCCCCCACTCTGGAGGGCTTCTCCACCGCATATCTGCATTGGGCCCCTGCATGGCCAGGTCATATTTTTTTTTTGGCCGTAAAAATGCTTGTGACTCCCCCAACCCAGACGGGGGGGGGGTGTGTTTCAAGGGGGGGGGGCAAAACCGAACTGGCCCAGTCTGGGTCTGGTTCGAACTCGAATCGAACTGTGGCTCACTTCAGACCACAGTTAGGGAACAAACCAGGATCTGAAACCACCATTTGATTCTTCTTCTTCTTCTTCTGGTTAGGAACATAGGAAGCTGCCTTATATCCAGTCAGACCATCGGTCCATCTAGCTCAGTCTTGTCAACACTGACTGGCAGCGTTTCAAGCAGGTTTCAAGCAGGCGTCTCATCTCAATCCCTGAGATGCTGGCAGGGATTGAACCTGGGAGCTTCTCCATGCAAAGCAGATGCTCTTGCTCTGAGCTTCAGCTCCATCCCCTCAGGGGAATATCCTACAGCAGACCACGCTCACATTTAGTCACCCATCCCAATGCAATCCGGGCATGGGTGCAGCCTCCAGGGTTCACAGGCCACACCGCTCCCACGAGCCACTGCCTCAACCACCTCCTCCTCCTCCTCCTCCTCCTCTCTCCACATCTGCCGCACCCCAGTCCCTCTGGTTTTGACGCGACTGTGGGGTAGGAACATAGGAAGCCGCCATATACGGAGTCAGACCCTTTGTCCATCTAGCTTAGTATTGTCTACCCAGACTGGCAGCGGCTTCTCCAAGGTTGCAGGCAGGGTCTCTCCCAGCCGTGTCTCCCATTCAAATGCAGACCAGGGTGGATCCTGCTTAGCAAAGAGGACAATTCATGCTTGCTACCACAAGACCAGCTCTCCTCCCTAGGGCAAAGCTGGACAGGAATTCTGGCTCATAAGAACATAAGAACAGCCCTGCTGGATCAGGCCCAAGGCCCATCTAGTCCAGCATCCTGTTTCGCACAGTGGCCCACCAGATGCTGCTGGAAGCCACAGGCAGGAGTTGAGGGCATGCCCTCTCTCCTGCTGTTACTCCCCTGCAACTGGTACTCAGAGGCATCCTGCCTTTGAGGCTGGAGGTGGCCCACAGCCCTCCGACTAGTAGCCATTGATAGACCTCTCCTCCATGTAGTTATCCAAACCCTTCTTAAAGCCATCCAGGTTGTTGGCTGTCACCACATCTTGTGGCAGAGAATTCCACAAGTGGATTATGCGTTGTGTGAAAAAGTACTTCCGTTCGTTGGTCCTAGATTTCCCGGCAATCAATTTCATGGGATGACCCCTGGTTCTAGTGTTGTGGGAGAGGGAGTAGAATTTCTCTCTATCCACTTTCTCCACACCATGCATGATTTTATAGACCTCTATCATGTCTCCCTGCAGTCGTCTTTTTTCTAAACTAAAAAGCCCCAGGTGTTGTAGTCTTGCCTCATAAGAAATGTTCTCTAGACCCCTGATCATCTTGGTTGCCCTCTTCTGCACCTTTTCCAGTTCTACAATGTCGTTCTTTAGATGTGGTGACCCGAATTGTACGCAGTACTCCAAGTGTGGCCGCACCATAGTTTTGTATAAGGGCATTATAATATTAGCAGTTTTATTTTCAATCCTCTTCCTAATGATCCCTAGCATGGAACTGGCCTTTTTCACAGCTGCCATACATTGAGGTGACACATTCAATGAGCTGTCCCCCACAACCCCAAGATCCCTCTCCTGGTCAGTCACCCACAGCTCAGATCTCATCAGCGTATACTTGAAGTTGGGGTTCTTCGTCCCAATGTGCATCACTTTACACTTGCCAACATTGAACCGCATTTGCCACTTTGTCGCTCACTCCCCCAGTTTGGAGAGATCCTTTTGGAGCTCCTCGCAATCCGTTTTGGATTTCACTACCCGAAAGAGGTTGGTATCATCTGCAAATATGGCCACCTCGCTGCTTACCCCTACTTACCCCTCGCTGCTTACCCCTACTCTACTCCATAGAGTTATGGAGCAAAACGTGCCGTCACTATTCTGCTCAAAAATTATTTTCAAGCCGATTTACATAATATGCAAATTAGGCACCTGGATTTGGAAAGTCAGACTATGGCAATCCTACTTATATTGGAAGCCACCTAATGGTGCAGTGGTGAAGCGACCCGCCTAGAGAGCAGGAGGTTGTTGGTTTGAATCTCCACTGGTGTGTTTGCCAGAATATAGAAAACTCCTATATCAGCAGCAATATAGGAACCTGCTGAAAGGCATAATCTCATACTGCGTGGGGGAAGGCAATGGTAAACCGCACCTCTGTGGTTGCCAGGAGTCGACACCGACTCAATGGCAGACGCTTCCACTGTTCCCTCTAAGGTGTGCTTATGTGCGCGGGCTCACAGGTTTTTAGATGTCCACTCAGTTCATTTTAGATCCTGCTCAGGTTGAATCAGGAAGGCCCCATTCTGAATGCAGGTGTGCGCACACTGCCTTGATACTGCCGCCCAGAATAAAACTCATTCTGTACAGAGATGAAAAAAATTAGAGGGACCACTGGACCCTTCCTTCCTTTCTGACCTATATCAGGCAGCAGCGATCTAGGAAGATGCTGAAAGGCATCACCTCATACTGCGTGGGAGATGGCAATGGTCAACCCCTCCTGTATTCTACCAAAGACAACCCCAGGGCTCTGTGGTTGCCAGCAGTCGACACCGACTCAAGGGCACAACTTTACCTTTACTACAAGCCCAGCTCTCCTCCCTCTCTCTCCCCAGGTGGTGGTGCTGCTGCTCCATTATATGTTAAGTGCCTAGGGGATTGCGGTGGCCAGACAGGAGGCTCAAATGACATCAGGTCAGGGGGAGCATCTGGTCCCCTTTCAGGGAGGTTGTAGATCACTGTGCCCAATATAACCCTTAGGGCAATGAAAGGAATGTGAGTTTCTGGAGGAAGAGCTGGAAGGAGGCAGACAAATTGCCTCACGGGTAAAGAAACAAGGAGTTTTCCTAGACTACCAGTTCTTAAAGCTAGGTCCGCAAACTAGCTTAGGGGGCTTTCTAAATAAAACCATGTGGCTAAACTGGGGGACTTCTTATGGAATCATGGGAGTGTGATCTCCCCCTTCCCCTTTCTGTATTTGCACTTAAGATTATGAGGTTAATCGCCACACACTCATCTCTATAGTTACCCTTCAGTGTGATTGATGTTTCCCTCTGAGTACTACAAGGACAGCACAGAAAAATTAAAGTAATGAGCTATAATAAGGAAGATCTATCAAAGCTAAAAGGGGTGGGGGATCAAAACACCAAGCCAAGAGCGTGTAGATTAATTTAGTCTCTCGTCCAGGGAGTCAAAACATCGTAGTGTTTGTTTGAAGATCAGTCGTGACTGAAGCTGTTCCAGTGCAGTTTTGATAACTGGCTTGGCACATTTCTCTTGAATTGGTTTAGTCCTGGTTTGCATGAGGGGAACTTGGATATGTTTCACGGTGCTGATTTGCAAAGCAGGGTGAAGCAAGTTAAAGAGGTCATTCACACAATCAAAAACTGTGTTCTACCTGGGTTTGGGAGCTGTGTGTCCTCCCAGTTGTGTGGGAGCAAGGTAAGAGTAAAACCTAGGTAGACGTGATTGTGTGGAAGCACGGTAGGAGGAAATGCTACCCAGCTTTTCCTCCTACCTTCCTTGCACACAAGCGAAAATTGGGAGTACACACAGCTCGCAAACCAGGGTAGAACACAGTTTTTGATTGTGTGTTTGATTGCTTTAACTTGCTCCACCCTGCTTTGCAAATCAGCACCGTGAATCATATCCAAATGTGGTACGATTGTGTGAATGACCTCTATGTTTTTAAGAGAGTGCTGCAGCTGGAGGGGCTTTGCTGTGTGAATGTGCTACTCTGCACTGCCCACCCTGTGATCACTTAAGGGTTAAGGTTCTATTTCAGATCAGGAACAAATAGAGGTTTTGTCCAGTTGGTGGCTCCGGTTTGGTTTGACTGTCTGAGTGTGTCATTTGGTAGTCGTGAGTGTGCCTGTAAGAAGGAACATAGTCATTATTTGTTAACTGTTCTTTATGATTGAGCAAAGATGGCAGTGTATAAGAGAACTAAATGTGGAAGAATGGTAGGGCACACTGGCATGCTTTTTAACTTGGAAATATAGAAACAAGTAATAAACATTTTCAAGAGCTACGCACAGAGGCGGCCCTCTCCTGAGACTAGGTGAGGCAGTTGCCTTGGGTGGCAGATTATTGGGGAGCTGGCAGGACAAGATGCCCCCCCCCCACTGCCGCCATCGGAGCAGCTCTTTGGGGCCGATCTGACCCTGGCAAGTTTTGCAAGGAACATAGGGACCTGACATATACTGAGTCAGACCATTGGTCCATCTAGCTCAGCATTGTCTACACAGACTGGCAGCAGCTTCTCCAAGGTTGCGGGCTGGAGTCTCTCTCAGCCCTATCTTGGAGATGATGCCAGGGAGGGAACTTGGACCTTTCTGCATGCAAGCAAGGAGAGCCTCTCCTCACACTCCATACCGAGCTTGCAGTGGGAGATTTGCACCCTTTGGCATACACTTGCTCGGCAGAGCAGCCTATTAGGGAAGGGAAATCAAATGTTGCACAGGAAATTCAGCCTAAGATTGCTACATAAATGTATTGCTGCTGCCAGAGATATGCCATCTTGCATCACAAACTGACACTGTGAGGTAACTCCGTCTGCTTAAATTACTTTCTCTCAGCGCTGGCAGAGAGCCGTGGTTGCGTGGCCGTTGCCAGCTGGCCGAGGGTGAAAAACGGCTGCAGTTTCCTTGTTCCTAATGGGTTTTGGGTGTTTTACATAATCCGAGACTCGCAAAACTGGCTCTCTGGCCTGGAAAGCTCTGTTTGCTATTGTCCACTGTTCAGAGTGAGGCAAACTTCCTGGATTGACTTCCAGCTCCGCTCCCTGGGCAGCATAGGAGGAAGAGGCACGCTTCTCGGCCAGCATGTGTGGGTGGCAGTTGGCCTCATTCTCTCCCTATTTTCGTGCTTTTTTTGTCCGAGGCTCAGAGTAGCTTTGCAAAGCTCTGCCCTGGGCTGCGAGGGCTCCAGTTTGCTCCAGTTTAGTCGTGTTTTGTTCACCCAAGAGAATCCTCAGATGTCAGGTGATACACGCATAGGCCTGGTACATTCCCTGTAATGGGAAACCAGAGGTCCCTTCACCTGAACGTACGAACCGGGGGAAATGAAGTTTGCGGGGAGAAGCGGCCCACGGTTTCCTTCAGCAAATTGAAGTTTTGCTGTCGCGGACTCCATTTCTGCTGTGCCAGCGTTGTATGCGAACACTGGCATGTCAGTTTGGGCCCCACAGAGCAGGAGTTGAGGGAGGAGGAAGCTCCTCCCTCACTCCGGCTGTCTTGCTGGCTGCAGAGAAACTGCTCTCCCCATCGTCCGAACGTGGATGGGAGAGCGGTGGGGGTGGAACCTGCGGTCTATTGGACCGCGGTTCCGCGTTATGTGTGGCCCGGAGCATACAGTGATATATTTAACCTGGAGAAGGAGGGACAAGCCAGTGGACAGGAGGGTGAACTGAAAATGCCACAATAAGAAGAGATGAAGGCAAACATTGCCAGGCACCTCTTCTCAAGCTTCCTCTTGGTTGTGGATGAGGACTTGGGCATGTTATTTATTCGATCAATAAGTTTATTATGGTTTTTGACCAGCATAAGGCAATAAAATGCAGCATATTGAGGTAGTATAAACAGTAAGAAGGCTATACAATTGCTGAGTGGTTTGAACCTATACAGTTTATAAAGACAGTCTTTAAAATTTATTTGGTGTTATTGTTTGTAATAGAAGTTTGATTGTTTTCTCTTCTACATTTGTTTTAATCTCATGCTGGTCGCTGACCAAAATAGAGATTTGATTGATGTTGATGTTCATTACAGTCTTTGGCTGTCATAAGGTGGCTAGAGCACAGAAACTGTAAGCAGCAGCAGTCTATTTTATTTTAAGTTTATTTATTTATTAGATTTATATACTGCCCTTCCAAACCCCTGCTAACTTGGCAAAGAGGCACCTTTTAACGCAGCTTCCTACACGCAGGCAAGAGCAGGCGTGGCTGCCTTAGAGCACTCTTGGCTGCACGTGTGAACAGTCTCTCTAGTCTGTCAACAGCTGGAGGGCCAAGTTTGGATTGATCACTCCAGCATCTCCTAGGTGTAATACCCCCAAGTACGCAGCTTGGGGGTATTGCTGGACCCGACTCTGCTTTGGGAAGCTCAGGTGGAGGCGGTGGCCAGGGGTGCATTTGCACGGCTTCAGCTAGTGTGCCAGCTGCATCCCTTTCTTGAGAAGGCAGATCTGGCCACAGTTACCCATGGCTTAGTCACATCACGGCTGGATTACTGTAACACGCTCTACGTGGGGCTGCCCTTGAAGAATATTCAGAAACTGCAGCTAGTGCAAAATGCGGCAGCTGGGACTTTATCTGGAGCTACCCGCTGGGATCACATCACACCCATTTTGAAAGAGCTGCACTGACTACCAGTTTGTTTCCGGGTCCAATTCAAGGTGCTGGTTTTGACCCTTAATGGTTTGAGCCTGGGATACCTGAGGGATTGCCTGCTCCCAAGGGTTGTTGCCTGTTTGACGAGGTCATCTGAGGGGGCTCTGTGCTGGTTGCCGACAATGAGGGAGGCTCGGCTGTCATGCACATGGGACAGGGCCTTCTCTGTTGCTGCCCCCAGACTCTGGAATGCTCTCCAGGTGGCTATTTGCTCCTCAGTTTCCATCACAGTTTTTAGAAAGCATGTGAACTTATGGCTTTTTACCCAGGCTTTTATATGATTGTCTCTACTGCCTCTTCTTTGCATTTTGTATGGTTATCTTATGCTTGTATTTTAAATATTTTTAGTCAGATCTATGTTTTTATATTTTAGTTTAATATTTTAACTGTGTATTTTTTATAGTCTTGTTTAAATTTTTGTGTGAACCACCTTGGGATTGTTTTAATGAAAGGTGGTATACAAATTTAACAATAAAATAAATAAACAATGACACTTTTTTTCTTTTCGTCCTCTTGCTGCCACAGGCTAACTGGCTCGGAGTGTGTTCTGAGGACTCAAGGCAAAGCCTAACTTAACCGCCGTGTGGAGAATGACAAATGTCGTGGCAGGCGTATATGCAGATGGATTAAAATATACAGTAAGGTAAGGACTGCAGTAACAGGAATGCGGAACCTTCTTCAGTTACTGGGGTTTCATATGGGAGACAAAGTTTTCAGTGGCAGCGTGAAACGAGTGGTCTTCTGCTCTTCCTGATCGTCTCAATAGTGGAATTAAACCTGATGAAATCACGTGTGCTGGTTTGTGTTTGGACTCTTAAAGACATCGTTGCTGGTTCCTCGACTAACTTATGAGATAAATAAATGGTTTAAAGTCTGCATGTGAGGAAAAAATAACGGTTCTAAAGAGAGAAGCACAATGTCTTTGTTTTTTAGATGTGCATGCATGCCTCCTGGTTTGGGACCCCTTGTACCTTGGGGACCACTAGCTCCCAGTTGAATCTACCCAACTGCTTAGGTTGTCTGGGAGGGCTCTGCTCCGCATGCCAACACCTGCTCTGAGGCCCATTTGTTGAGCATGTGGGACGGGGACGGTGGTTGCCTGCAGGCTGTGGAACTTGCTTGCGGTTGGGATCTACATGGCTCCCTTGCTTCCTGCCTTTGGAGGAAACTGAAGACTGTCCCTCTTATCCAGGTTTTTGGACAAGGTCCTGAGCTCGTTTTTTTAGCTACAGGTGTGTTATTTTTAGGGTGTTGGTTTTTTTAAAAAAAGAACTTTTATTATTATTTTAATCTTGCTGTTAACTGCCCTGGAGTCTTAAGATGAAAGGCGGTATAAAAAGCATGTGACACAGCAGGCATCGTCTTCTAGAATCATAGCGTTGGAAGGGATCTTAAAGGTCTTCGTCCAGCCCGAATCAGGATAAATTAATTCTGTGTGTTTGCCAAGTCAAAGGTGCCACATTCGCTTAAAATTTGGCAGCATATTCAGGCAGCGTCTGCATCGGCATATTTTTTGCCAGAAGTAGGAGACCAAAAACCAGTCCACTCTGTGGTTTGGGGTATTCCCAGTCCACTCTGTGCTGATGTGCAGTCCCCACATGTGTCCCACTTGCATGGGAGTTGATTCGCCCCTGGGTGCCTGTGCCAGCATGCTACTCGAAATGCCAGGCTGGGGTCTACCTCCCTGCAAGGGGATCTCCTGATCAGGAAATGCCCTATCCTGCCTGTTCAGCTTGCAGGGACCAATGCTCCTTACAACGTCTGTCCAGACATCTTGAGGATCGTTGCAGGGAAATGGATTCCTTTAAAACCTGGAGTGAGTGCTTGGAGAAGAGAACTACTATTACTACTACTACTACTACTCAAGATATTTATATACCGACCTTCAACCAAAGTTCTCAGCTGGTCTTGTTGTGGCAGATATGAATTGTCCCCTTTGCTAAGCAAGGGGATCTCCTGACTGTATGGGCGGTTTGATGTGGTAGGCTGTGCTATGCCTTGGTTTGCATTTGGATGGGTGACTGTGTGTTAGTGCTGAATGAGATTCCCTTTAAGGGATGGAGCCAAAGCTCACGGGAAGAGCATTAGCATGAAGAAGGTCCTAGGTCAGGGCTGCTCAACTTCGACCCTCCTGCAGATGTTGGCCTACAACTCCCATAATCCACTATGGCCTGGAATTATGGGAGTTGTAGTTCAAAAACAGCTGGGGGGCCTAGGTTGAGCATGCCTGCCCTAGTTTCAATCCCTGGCGTTTCAAGGTAGAGCTAGGAGAGACCCCTGCCTGAAACCTTGGAGAGCTGATGCCAGTCAGTGTAGATGGAAGGGAGCTAGATGGACCAAGGGTCTGACTCAATATGAGGCAGCTTCCTGTGTTCCCAAGGCAGTTTTCAATTTTTAAAAATAGCTTACAATTTCATAGAAATGATGGGAAAGTGGGTTGGGAAAGGAGGGAAGATGAAAACAAGCAAATCCAGGTCTCAAGTTGACACTTTATTTTGGTACCTGACCAGGAACAGAAAAGAAAATCAAAATGCTGTGCATGTCTAATACAGCTTAAAATTAACATAAAAATAAAAATATCCACTAGTTCATAATAACCGACTAAGCTATAGTATCCAAATAATCAGTCATATCCAAGTTAAACATACCTCCTCAGGGTCTCAAGTTTTTCATACTGTTACAAAATGAAGTTCCAAAATGACCAGGTGGAGTTCGGAGAGGGAGAAGCCGATGGCCATTGATCCCAGTCAGGCTGATGTAGGAGGCTGTTCTGTCTTCCTCTGGTACATCCAGGTAGAATTGCCATTGATGGGGGCAGTTCTGGAGGGCAAGAAACCAATATGAAGACGATGAATAGAAACATAAGATCGACACCAGCAACAGCCACTGGAGGGATGCTGTGCTGGGGATGGATAGAGCCAGTTGCTCTCCTCCTGCTAAATAACGAGAATCACCACTTTAAAAAGGTGCCTCTTTGCTTAGTTAGCATGACTTCTATGAAACAAAGCCTAAAAGTGAATCCTAATTGGGGATACCAACCAAGTTGTCAACACTGTGACATATCGTCTTTTTTACTCTGCTGAAACCTGATTTCTTTTTGTTTTTCACTACTGCGCACACCTTGCCCTATAATATATTTTTTCAAAAAATGTGACTCATCAGTGAGATCCAATAGATCTCTCTTTTTTTACCCTCCTTCCTCGTACAAGATTCCCTTCTTGCCACATATCAGAGGAATGGCACACAGGAAGCCCCAGAAAATCCTCTTCTTAGAAGTGATTTGCAATTCATTTCAGTTAGGCTTGTAGATAGTAATTACTTCTGGCCACAGCTGACCTCGGCCGGATTTGAGCAAGAGATCTAGAGGAGGAATGCTGTGGGTGTCCTTAACAACTCCCGGAGCGAGCTCTTCCTCCTGCCAGCTTCAGCGCGAGTGATGCTTGGAGGCGGGTTCTAGAAGCTGGTTCATAGGAACATAGGAAGCTGCCATATACCGAGTCAGACTATTGGTCCATCAAGCTCATTATGGTCTACACTGACTGGCAGTGGCTCTCCAAGGTTTCAGGCAGGAGTCTCTCTCAACGCTTCCTGGAGATGCTGCCAAGCATTGAACCTGGGACCTTCTGCATGTAAGCAGATGCTCTTCCACTGAGCTATGGCCCCATCCCCTAACTGGAGCATCTTACAGCACTTGCATGTAGTCAACTATCCAAATGCGAACCTGGGCAGATCTTACTTAGCAAAGTGGACAGCTGGGGGACCTAGGTTGCATGCCTTTCATGCTACCACAAGACCAGCGCTCCTAATTACTGTTCAGTCAATGAGTGGCTGCATGTAGAGAACATCAGGGATGTTTAGACTGTGAGCCTTTTGGGGACAAGGATCCCTCTTATTTATTTATTATTTCTCTGTGTAAACTGCTTTGGAGACTTTGGCTGAAAAGCGGTATGCCAATAGTTGTTGTTTAGTCACCCCCCCACCCCCACCCCTGAGGTTCACTGAATGTGTGAAGGGGAAATAGGGCAATGCCTGTTCCTAGAGGAGAGCTGGTTTTGTGGTAGCAAGCATAGATGGTTCCCTTTCCTAAGCAGGATCTGCCCTGGTTTGCATTTGGATGGGAGACTACATGTGTGAGCACTGTAAGATATCCGCTTGAGGGAACAGGGCTGCTCTGGGAAGAGCATCGGTGTGCTTGCATGCAGGAGGTTCCAAGTTCCCTCCCTGGCAGCATCTCCAAGAAAGGAGATGAGACTTCTGCCTGCAACCTTGGAGAATCCGCTGCCAGACTGGATGGGCCAACGGTCCGACTTGGTAGAAGGCAGCTTCCTATGTAATGTCTCCATAGCTGCACAGGTGTAGGAGATCTGGGAAGGGACTATATTTTGACAGGTGTAGATATATTGGGACTTTTGATCATGCCTTGGTCGTCTGCAGAAAGCAGTCTGGATGCCGTGATGAAAGTCACGGATGCAGGCTAGCTGAGAACCGGAGTTCGCCTGTGTTTAAGCTTTGCAGACTGCTGGGCCGTCTAGGGATTCCACAACACCAAATGGCCATTTAAAGCATTCCTCGGCTAAAGAACAAATGCATTTTCCGTGTCTGGAAGGAGTCTTGATCTGAAGAGATAATGGAAATGTACATTGATTAGGCAGTGGTGGGATGGAGGGCGAAACATGAGAGAAAGACGAATGGTGACCCGGGCCAGGGCAGTGGCTCTCCGTACAGGAGCCAGGATTCCTGTCCAGCTTTGCTCTGGGGAGGAGAGCTGGCCTTGTGAATGGTCCCCTCTCCTAAGCAGAGTCTGCCCTGGTTGGTATTTGAATGGGAGACGACATGTATGAGCACTGTGCTATCTTAGGGGATGGGGCTGCTCTGGGAAGAGCATCCGAGGCTCCAAGTTCCCTCCCTGGCAGCATCTCCAAGATAGGCCTTAGAGAAACTCCTGCCTCTAACCTTGGAGAAGGTGCTACCGGTCTGTGTGGACAATACGGGGCTAGATGGACCAATGGTCTGACTCGGTATATGGCAGCTTCCTATGTTCCTATGGTTGGATGACTACATGTGAGTGCTGTAAGATATTCCTCGTAGGGGATGGGGCCCATATGTCAGCGGAAGAGCATTTGCATGCAGAAGGTCCGAGGTTCACTCCCTGGCATCTTCAGGTAAGATTGGAACTCAATTCAGGCATAATGCTGTGTGAGTGTACAGATGATTGTACACTCGTATACGTGTTTGTGTGAATGACTGCCCCTATGTCCATTTAAAAAGTGGACGATATGCACCCAACTTGGCCAGGTATCGAAAGTCACTGGGAGGTCCATGAGAATTAACAAGGTTGCACTCCCCTTGTCTCTCTCTGCACAGGTCATCCCACAGGGGTGACCAAATCAGTTTCTGTTCCAAAGCCAGGCCTGAAGCCTGATTGAAATGGATCTAGATGATCCATTTCCTCCAAGAGTGTCTGGAGCTGGTCAGCCACTACACACTCAAGGACCTTGCCCAGGAAGGGAATATTGGCCACAGGCCTATAGTGGTTTGCATCCTCTGGGTGCAGACTAGGTTTCTTTAGGAGTGGTCGAATAATACCTTTCTTCAGCAAAGCTGGGATCACTTTCTTTCTCAGTGAAGCATTTAGAATCTGCTGGACCCAGCTAAAAATGCCCTCCCAACCAGATTTAAGAAGCCATGAAGGGCAAGGGTCAAGTGTGCACATGGTTGGCTGAACTTGATTGAACACCTTGTCCACTTCCTCAGGCACCAATAATTGAAACTCTTCCAGCAAAACTGGACAGTTTTGTACTCTGGACCCCTCTCCCAAAGACACTGCATCAGCTGTAGAGTCCAACTCTTGGCAAATACTAGCAACTTTACCCTCAATGTGCTGTGCAAATGCATCGCAGTGTGCTATCAAGGGTTCTAACACATCCTGCCCGGGGCCAGATTTCAAGAGGCCCCACCCAGTGTTCCCTCTAACAGGGGTTCCCAGATGTTGTTGACTACAACTCCCAGAATCCCCAGCCAAAGGTCATTGCAGCAGGGGATGCTGGAAATCCCTGTTAGAGGGAACACTGGCCCCACACCACGCAGTGGGCCTTATACAGAGTCAGGCCATTGGTCTTTCTAGCTCAGTATTGCCTACACTGACTGGCAGCAGCTCTCCAAGGCTTCAGGCAGGAGTCTCTCCCGGCCCTACCTGGAGATGCTGCCAGGGAATGAACCCGGAACCTTCTACATGTGAACCAGGTATTCTTTCACTGAGCTACGACCCCATCCTCTAAGGAGAATATCTACTAGCAGACATGCTCACTCATCCAAATGCAAACCAAGGCAAACCCTGCTTAGCAAAGGAGGCAATTCATGCTCTTCTCCAGTGGCAGGCATGCCTAGCAGATAAACCTGCACTGAAAGGGCTGCTTGCTGGCTTTCAAAATACTTACCAATGGCCTATAAAACACTGTTCTTGGTGCCCCAAGGTTTGCAGTTTTCCACTAGTCAGGGATGCTGGGATCAAAGAAATGGGTGGGGTGGGGTAGGATAGATGAGGAAGAGGGAAGCAATAAAATTGAATGAATGAATTTTATTACAGTCAATGACCAGCAATTCAAAGATAAAATAGAAAATACAATTAAAGTAAAATCAAATCAAAACAACAGGACTGGGCAATTGATCATCAGAACATATAATTTGTTAGCTGCCGCAAAACAAATTGTTATCTGGGCGACTCACAACAGAGGATTAAAACATACATATAAATACATACGAGGTCTCAATTACAATTGATCAACAGCTCCCATCTCAGTTTACATGCTGCTGCACAGGATCTTGCTACCCCAGCTGAAATTTCTTTATACTGATCTGCCAGTAGGAAGGAAGTGTAATACTCTTCTGATCGGCCTGGCATGTTTTTTAGAAGTGGTTCAGTCCAGGCAATGCAAATGTCCCTATAATAGTATTATAAAAGAACATGTGAGATGGACTCAATATTGCATGGACATTGCCAGTTCCTGAGTGGTATTCTCTTAAATCTGCCATCCAGAACGGCAGGAGGTAGGACATTTGGAGTAAAATTGTTTTGCCAAACTATTGGCACTTCGGGATGAGGAGAGTTTTCATCAAAGTGGAAATTCTCATGGTTCTTAAGCTCAGCTTGCAAATAAAATTTGCAGTAAAAAACCACAACGGCCCAGAAATAAGAAGAATCTGCTTTTAAAAAAAACCAAAAACCAACCAAGCTAATGGTGAACAATACTATATTAAGTCCATGCACCAAGAGATCCTGAGTCTTTGAGGACCGTTAGCATTCGGAATAGTAAACATCTGATTAAGAGCTTCTCTCCGGTGCAAGCCCTGTTAATTACAGCATTAGGCCTCCAAGTACGCGAGGGCAAAACGTGACCCACTTCCTTGCTTCCTCCCCCACGTTGTGCTGTAACGTGACTTCCCCGCAGTGTTGTTGATGTTGTGACCAACGCACGTGTCTGTGACGTGAAGGTAAACCTCTCGTGGATGGTACAGCTTGTCCTCCTCCAATCCGCGGGCTTGCGAGCGGCCTGAATCTTCAGGCAGGCAGATGGGGTCAGCACTGCTTGGGGATTTCCTCAGATGCAGGGTGGGGAATGGACGAAATTGTCCCGAATAACGCTGCAGATGAGTGAGCTGAAACACTCTCTGACCGTGAGTGTGCTTGTATTAGTAGAGAATGTGTGTGGCCACATGTGTACACACGTGCATGTATACCCCCCCTCCCCCCCCACACACCCCAGCTTTCTGATTTCTCCTTATGTAGTGTGAAGATCAAGAACAACTATGTCTTTTGGGAAGGTGAGGGAGGAAGGAATGGACATGGATAGCCTGTGTAAGAGAGCTGGTCCTGTGGTAGCTAGCATGACTTGCTCCCTTTGCTAAGCAGGGCCCATCCTGGTTTGCATTTGAATGGGAGACTGCATGTGGGCACTGTAAGATATCACACTTAGGGGATGGGGCGACTCTGGGAAGAACACCTGCATGCTTGCAGGCAGAAGGTTCCAAGTGCCCTCCCTGGCAGCATCTCCAAGATAGGGTTGAGAGAGACTCCTGCCTGCAGCCGTGGAGAAGCCGCTGCCAGCCAGCCAGCCAGCCAGCCAGCCAGCCATTTTATTACAATCAGCGACCAGACTAAAAGTAGTTATAAACATACAATGGAAATAGAGTAAAACAACACTGCCAGTCTGCAGTAGACAATACTGAGCTAGATGGATCAGTGGTCAGAAGGCAGCTTCCTGGAGTATAAAATATACTTTTTAAAAATCTTCAGCACCTTTGTGGGCTCACTTTCTGTTGTGCCTTTGGCATTGCCTTTCCACCTTCCTGCTTGAGAGCCCTGGGGGTCCAGTGTAAAAGTGGAACAGAAGTCTTGTAATGAGAAGTGAAGACTGTGGGACACCTCTAGCCTCAAAGGCAGGATGCCTCTGAGTACCAGTTGCAGGGGAGTAACAGCAGGAGGGAGGGCACGCCCTCAAATTCTGCCTGTGGCTTCCAGCGGCATCTGGTGGGCCACTGTGTGAAATAGGATGCTGGACTAGATGGGCCTTGGGCCTGATCCAGCAGGGCTGTTCTTATGTTCTTATCATGAATGTGTCATGGTACCTTAGGCAAAACACACAGGATCCTGATCCCAAGGAGCATCCAAAAGAAGACAATTATATAGGCAAACATAGGAAGCTGCCTTATACTGAGTCAGACCATTGGTCCATCTCGCTCAGTATTGTCTACCCAGATTGGCAGTGGCCTCTCCAAGGTTGCAGGCAGGAGTCTCTCTCAGTCCTATCTTGGAGATGCCAGGGAGGGGGCTTGGAACCTTCTGCAAGCAAACATACAGGTGCTCTTCCCAGAGCAACCACATCCCCTAAGGGGAATATCTTACAGTACTCACATGTAGTCTCCCATTCAAATGCAAACCAGGACAGACTCTGCTTAGCAAAGGGGACAATTCATGCTTGCTACCACAAGAGCAGCTCTCCACCCCAACAGGCAGGTCCCTGGCCTCAAGGAGCTTACAACCTAAGATGGACAATGGGGAAAATGATGGAAGGGAAAGATCAAAATAGGGTGGGAAGAATGTGGTCAAATGCAGTTGCATGAATGGAAAACTTTTTTACAGCTTTGGAAATATACAATTCTGCTGGTTTTGGTTTTTGCCATTCAGAATTTTGAGTGATAAACTTTGAAGCCAAATGATCATTTTGTATGTGCAATCTCAAGCTCAGCATTCAGGAGCTTTATATCCAGCATGCCTCAGTGCAAAGAACATCTGAAAGAAAGCTTGCTCCAGCTCATGTATGTGGGGGCAAGGATTGGCTTTCAGATGCCTACATTGTGCCCAGAATGGCACTGGTGCTGCCATTCCCACGTTAACACAAACTATATGTAGAAGCCTCTCTACCCAGGGTTGGGTGAACCCCTGCCCCATCAGTAAATACTGGCTCAGATTTAGCCCAGCTGAATGGATTCTGATCTGGCCTGGATGGGAGTGGGGGGGAAGGAGCTGAATTCTCCTCTAGATCAGATTTAAAATCTGAGCCAGAGAAGAATTATGAGGGAGGAGGATTTGCCCCAATTGGAGACTCAATTGATTGTCCCCATCACTGTTTCCTCTAACATGGATTTCCAGATGTTGTTCACTACAACTCCCAGCATCCCCAGCTGCAATGGCCTTTGGCTGGGGATTATGGGAGTTGTAGTCAACAGCATCTGGGAATCCCTGTTAGAGGGAACACTGGTCCCCATAGTTATTTATTATTTATCATATTTCCATACCGCCTGATACAGACATATCTAGGCGGTGTGCAAAGTTAAAAACATAGCAAATGTAAAACAATATAAAACCAGTTAAGATTCACGAAGCAAGTAAAAACAATCTCAGAAGATAAAAACAAATTAAGAATTTAAAATTTCAGTTAAAAGCCTGGGGAAAGAGGTACCTCCTCAGTCTCCCTTAAAGGGCCCTTCCAGCACTCCCAGAAAAGTAGTATGTAGTTGCTACTTTTCCTGGGACGGAAACGCCTACATTTAACTTTAACATGTAGATTAGCCTTCCGAAGGAAGTACCACTGAGTTCATTGTAAGCAAGTGAGCCTGGGATGTTGACTGCAATTTTTGCAGAAAATATTATTAAACTGAATAACTCTTTGGAAGTCTTCTGCACACTGGTGTATGCAGGGCTTTGTTTTCATCTGTGCCCACTGAGACCTCTGCTAAATAATCTCTCAAATCATGCAGATTCTAGTTTTATCACCAGAAGTGACATTAATGGCACAGAACCAAGAGTGTAGGAAGGACCAGCACCATTTCTTATCCCACTTTATCTTGTAGACCAAGCCTACGGATTGCTGAAGCATGCATGATTGCCTTATTTCAGAAGCAAAAGGCCCAGGCCTTTTTCATGAGATAATGCTGAACCTTCCCCCTAGCATGATCAACCCCAGCTGCAGGGTTTCCAGTGAGAGTAGGTCTGTTGCCCAGTGTGGCCTCCCAAATGCTTGTGGTCCTTCGCAGACGATGAAAACCCTAAACGAATAGGAAATCTGATGGCGAATGTTGCCATGGGCAGAAGGCGAACTGGCTCGTCCAGTTCCCAGCTCTGCCTCTCTCTTTCCCTTTCCCCTTCTTTTGAAAGCACGCTTCAGTTGTGCATAGCAGGACACCAGAGGTAAACAATTTGTAATGACCCCGTCCCAGCACCAGCCTTTGGCAGCACCTGGCAGCCCTGGGCGGGCTGAATGGGGAAGCTCATTTGCACAGCCATGTTTAATTCCGTCTATGTTATAATCTCCGGGACCATCTGTGTCCCTGCCTAGGCTGGGGAGGCCAAAAGCTCTTGGGATTTATTCCAGAAGGTGAACGTCGAGAGGGCTGTTTATTCACTGGCTGCCCAGATAACATCCCCCAGGTCAGAGGAGGACAGTTTTGTTTGCTTTTGAAATCGCCGCTGAGCCGCTCTCATCCAGGCAGGGAGCCCAGCCCTCTGAGCAGCCAGGCATTAGGGGAGCGCTATGACGCTTGGGCCCTAGGAAGGATGTTATCTACGGTCCTTGCCCGCCACTGTGCATTCAGGGTTCTTTGTCTTCAGTGCTTTGAAGGAGAGAGGGAGAGGAGGAGGAGGAGGAGGAGGAGGAGGAGGCAGTAGACAGCTGGTCTTATGGTAGCCAGCTCCTCTTTACTAAGCAGGGTCTGCCTTGGTTTGCATTTGATGGGTAACTACCAATGTTCCCTGTGCCAAGGATTCCTAGGTGTTGTTGACTACATCTTCCATCATTTTCAGCTGCAGTGGCTTTTGGCTGGGCATTATGGAAGCCGTAGCCAACCACATCTGGGAATCCCTGTTGCAAGGAACACTGGTGACTGCCTGTGAGTGCTGCAAGATGTTCCCCAGAGGGGATTGGGCCATAGCTCAGTGGAAGAGCATCTACATGCATTCATGCAGAAGGTTCCAGGTTTATTCCTTGACATCTCCAGGCAGGGCTGGGAGAGACTCCTGCCGGCAAGCCTGGAGAGTGACTCAGTGTGGGGATTCTCAGAGTTGGTTCGCCAGATGTTGTTAGATGATAGCTCCCATAATCCCCAGCCACAATGGCCATAGGCTGGGGCTTATGGGACTTGTAGTCCAAGAAACAACTGGGGACCCAAATTTGAGAACCCCTCGGGTTGGGGTGTGCCCGAACCAGTTCAGTGCCTAAGGATGGAAGCGCCGAACTGGTTCAGGAGAGCGTACCCAAGTCAGTCAGTCTGGTGAGGGGGGAATCGGTGCTTACCTGCTCTTCCCAGCTCGGCCCCACTGCTCATCCGGTGCCAGAGCTGGTGTGCAAAAGACCATGCACGGTTGCTTCCTTGTTCCCAGCAGCCTGTGTGGCGGTCACGTGCGTGGTCAGCAACACCATGCTGACCATTCTGCAATATGTGTAGACTTGGCTGTAGGAACCGTCACGGACTCCGAGGGAAGCAGGGCAGAACATTCCACTGAGAGGAAGGGTCCTGTTCTTGTTGTTGTGTCTGTTTAAGGCAGAGGGATCATGGCCCAGAGAGGGGCCCCTAGCACATGCGCTGTGTGTAGAAGGCCTCCCATTCAATCCTTGGCATCTCCAGATAAGGCTGCCTGTCATCGTGGATGGTGCTGAGTTAGACGAATGGTCGGGCTTCCTCTTGGGCAGCTTCCTGTGTATATATGGTAGCACTCGGGGGCTTTTACAGGGGAGCTCTGACCCCATCCCTGAAGAGGAATATCTGATAGCAGACAGTGCTCACAGGGAGTCACCCACCAACATTCATTCATTCATTCATTCATTCATTCATTTTGATTTATATACTGCTTTTCATTAAAGTAAGCTCAAAGTGGTTTACAATATAATTAAAACAATGCATCATTAAAATACAAAAGTACGGATAATATAAATATAAAAAAATAACATCTCTATTTAAAAACCCATTAGAAAAAATGGTATATAAAAACACAAAGCAGCAGCAGTAAAAACAATACTTTCATTGAAAAGCCTGGGTGAAGAGCCACGTCTTTACTTGTTTCAGAAAAATTGTCATGGAGGCTGAGGAGTGGATGCCAGCCGGGAGAGCATTCCAAAGCCTGGGGGCAGTGACTGAGAAGGCCCTGTCCCGTGTGCTCAACAACCGAGCCTCTCTGTCAGCACACGGAGTAGAGCCCCCTCCAATGATCTTGTCGAGCGGGCAGAAGCCCTTGGGAGCAGGCAGTCCTTCAGATATCCACGGCCCAAACTGTTGAGGGCTTTCAAAGTCAAAACCAGCAGCTTGAATTGGACCCAGAAACAAATAGGTAGCCAGTTCAGCTCTTTCAGAATGGGTGTAATATGATCCCAGTGTGTAGCTCTGGATAAAATCCAAGTGGAAACCACTGTGAATCCTGCTTTGTAAGGGGAGCAATTTAATGCTGGCTACTGCAAGATCAGCCACCTAATGGCGCAGCGGGGAAATGGCTTGACTGCCAAGCCAGAAGTTGCCGGTTCGAATCCCCGCTGGTATGTTTCCCAGACTTTGGGAAACCCCTATATCGGGCAGCAGTGATATAGGAAGATGCTGAAAGGCATCATCTCCCGCTGCGTGGGAGGAGGCAATGGTCAACCCGACCTGTATTCTACCAAAGACAACCACAGGGCTCTGTGGGCGCTGGGAGTCAACTCCTACTCGACGGCACACTTTACCTTTTACTGCAAGACCAGCTCTCTGCCCCTCACAGAGTAGCTGAGCCCTAATAACATTGGGCTGCATAGAATTAGCAGGTCTAGGATACAGTGCTGTGTGCAACCACTGAAGGAGTCTGGTGGTCTGAGCACCAACCATGAAAACGGGAAACCCTGTGTATTTACTTGATACTGCTTTTCAGGGGAGGATTTGGGATTACTGCCTGACTCAATGTGTTAATTTAATTAAAAATTATATTTTTTAGAGAGGGGGGATCTGCTAGACGGCTCAGTCAGAACCCATTAGAGCTACAGTTGCCCAAACGCAGACCCCCACTTCCCTACCACTGCCTTATATAACTGATCCAGGCTTAGCCAGACCTAGCAAGCAGAAGTATGCGGTCAAACTGCTCCCCCCCCCCGCCGTCAGTCTCCAAATTCCAATGGCCTCGTCCCCCCTCCTTTTCCCCCACACAGTGCTGTCATTCCTTTGCTCTCCTTTCGGGTTTTGTACTCTTGGGGTTGTGAAAATTGGATCCATGTGTGAGATTTCCACCCAAAGCTGTTGATAAACCCTCGCTGCTGAGACTAGAAGGCAAGGAACATTGCCGTCACGATTGGGCACATTTGGGGGGGCGCGTTTGCCTATGTGTTAAATAACCCGGGGCCGACCTTAATCCTCTGGCCCAATCTTTTTATTAGTAATGAAGGGGGAAAAGGGCTGGTATGAAACTCTCGTAGGTTCAGCTCTCTTACTCTCCTGGGAAATTTAAGAAACGCCTTCTTTGCCAGACTTTAGAAAAAGGAAGTTTGTAGGTATGCACTCTTCGCTTTGTGGATTAAAGACTCTGGGTTTTTTGTTTAAAGCTGCAGTGCCTGGCTAACCGATATATTCCCTTTCCATCTTTTCCATGTGTCGCTTCTCTGATGGGTCCTGCGGGCTCACCTGTGGGCTGCCTCTGATTGGCTCCTCTTTTTGGTGAGTACGTTTTGTTTTGCTTCGTTACATTGCTAATGAGTGGAAAGAGTCCTCCTGGGCCGCTGCTGCGATTTGTTTCCCCCTAATTCAATTATTTGTATTTTTACCTTCAGCACTTCCCTTCTAATGCAATTGTAAGACTAATGTTGTTGGATTCATTTGTGCAGGGCACTTGCCAAATAGGAGATGACGTGAAATGAGACGGCATTCTAGAAATTAGTGAATTGTTCTTCTGCAATGCAGTGTTGTCTCTGTTTTGTTCCTTGGAACTCATTTCTCGATTATCCCCTGCTAACTGAGCAAAGAGGCACCTTTTTAAAAGTGGTGATTCGCTTTATTGAGCAGGGGGAGAGCAACTGGCCCTATCCATCCCCAGAACAGTATCCCTTCAGTGGCTGTTGTGGGTGTCTGCCTTATGTTTCTTTTTAGATTGTGAGTCCTTTGGGGACAGGGATCCGTCTTCATTTTTATTTCTCTATGTAAACCGCTTTGGGAACTTTTGTTGAAAAGCGGTATATAAATATCCGTTGTTGTTGTTTGTTTATAATTCATCTTGAGTTGTGCCATCGAATCATTGTAGACTCCTGGCAACCACACAGCCCTGTGGTTTTCTTTGGTAGAATACAGGAGGGGTTTCCCATTGCCATCTCCAGTATGAGATGATGCCTTTCAGTACCTTCCTATATCGCTGCTGCCCGATAAAGGTGTTTCCTGTATTCTGGGAAATCTACCAGCGGGGATTTGAACCAGCAGCCTCTTGCTCCCTAGGCAAGTTACTTTCATGCTGCGCCATTAGGTGGTTTCACCTTGAGTAGAAGTACCATATTTACCTGAACCTAAGACCAATTTCCCACTAAATTGTTTGATGTTAGAAATGGTGTGTGTGTGTGTGTGTGTCTTGAATTCAGAATCCTCTTCTTTTTGGGTGAATACAGATACCCCATCCCCAATAAATAAATAAATAAAAATAAATATGGAAATAATTTTAGAGTAGTCCTCGAGTCGGATAATTAAAGTACTTTTAGCACTGGTGGAATCTTCTGAATGCCGGTGATTATAAAACCCTGATCCTAAACATGTGCAGAAATAAATCTTGCTGATGCATCCATTGGTAGGAGTTTGTTCCAAGCAGGTGGACTTTAGAATTGCAGCTGTGAAATGAGACCTGAAGCATATTTACTCAGAGGTAAGCCCCATGGAGCTCAATGGGATTTACAGCTTGCTATGTGTGCTTTGGATGACAGCCAGAGTAGTGGGGAATACTTCTCTTCCTAGATTTCACAGAAGTTTGTTTGTTGATGCTACCCTGGGTGCTTCCACATTAGCCATTTCCTCTGGTGGAAATGGCTAATGTGATAGGAAATGTAATAGGAAACTGCTGTCTACTGAATCCGACCATTGGTCCGTGTAGCTCAGTATTGTCTACACAGACTGGCAGCAACTTCTGCAGGCAGGAGTCTCTCTCAGCCCTACCTTGGAGATGCTGCCAAGGAGGGAACTTGGGACCTTCTGCATGCAAGCAAGCAGATGCTCTTCCCAGGAAGCCCCATCCCCTAAGTAAAATATTACAGTGCTCATACATGTAGTCTCCCATTCAAATGCAAACCAGGGCAGGCCCTGCTTAGAAAGGGGACAATTCAGCCACCCCAAGACCAGCCCTTCTCTCATCTAGTGTTGACACCACTGGCTAACTTATTCCAGATCATCGAGCTGAAGATCCCCCCAACCCATTGCATTCTCTGTTGTCCTGCTGTCCTCTCTTAACTGCTGATGCACCGTGCTATTTTTTCTTTGCATGCTAGTACGCCTTCACCTCTTGCCTGTGGGCTTCCCGGAGGCATCTAATGGGCCACTGTGTGAAACAGGATGCTGGACTAGATAGGCCTTGGGCCTCATCCAGCAAGGCTGTTCTTATGTAGTTTAATCCTTGCAGGTGGGAGGTGACTGTTGCATCATTTGGTGTAGAGCACTGCTGGTGGCTGGCTTTAATCTCACCCTTGCAGTCTTCTCCAGGGATACCCACCCATCTCCTGCCACAATCATTTAAAAAAACAAACCCAAAAAGCAGCAGTGAATTTGATAAGGCTCCCTCTACCAACTCAGCAACAGAGCTGAAAAACATAAGAACAGCCCTGCTGGATCAGGCCCAAGGCCTATCCAGTTCAGCATCCTGTTTCCAACAGTGGGCCACCAGATGCCTCTGAGAAGTGCACAGGGAAGAGCTGAAGGCATGCCCTCTCTCCTACTGTTTCTCCCCTGCAACTGATATTTAGAGGCATCTTGCCTCTGAGGCTGGAGGTGGCCTATAGGCATCAGACCAGTAGCCACTGATAGACCTCTTCTCCATGAATTTGTCTAAGGCATCCAGATTGGTAGCCATTGCTATGTCCTTGGTAAAACTGTGCCAGTTTTACCAGGCTTCGCTGAACTCGCTGCAGCGATGAGGGCAAAGTCACATCAGTTTCACCCAAGAAATTTTGCTTACACAAATATGACTATGTGCTTCAGCTCTGACACACACACACACACACACACACACACACACACACACGGCAAAGTGACAGGCTTTTTGACAAAGCTTTCCCAACACCTGTGTAGTGAGTCTGGAGAAACCGGGTGAAACTGACATAGTTTGAAAGTTTCACCAGATTTATCCAAATTCACTGCCGTAGCAGGCAGGGGATTATCTATCTGTCTGTCTATTTTATACCGCCCTTCCAAAAATGGCTCAGGGCAGTTTACCATTAGTTTTCGTGCGGCTGCTTCTTATGGCAGAGGACATGCGGGAGATGGAGAGAGCTACTTTTGCACTCAGCCAAGATAATGCATATTTACTACTGAACAGGGTTCACACTACTACAGCATTGATTGATTGATTAAGTGTCATCAAGTTGGTGTCGACTCTTAGTGGCCACATAGATAGCATTAGTCAAACAAATTTTATAGTAAACCACCACAAGATTTATTGAATGGTGGTATATACATGTAATAAATAAATAAATTGCTCTTTTTGTCGTTATCAGAAGCATCCTGTTTCATTATGCCATAGAGGTTTCCAATCTTTTCTAATAAGTGTAACCTTTCTGTCACAAACCTTCAAGTTGGGTACCCCAGAGAGATTTTGTAGCATGTACGTACGTGCGCGCGTATACACACACACACGAGTTAATAGGGTTCCTAACCAGGGTTGTTCCAGATGTTGTTGAACTACAACTCTCATCACCCCCAGTTACAACTAATTGTGGCTAGGGATAGGCTACTCCAGTCACTGGCTTACATCTGATCTTGGGTTACTCATGAGTACTCCCATTGAAATTAATGGGGCACATAACTTGTCCCATTAATTTCAGTAAGTCTGCTTATGAGTAACTTAAGCCAGTGATGGGAGTAGCTCAGGGCTGCTCAACTTCGGCCCTCCTGCGGATGTTGGCCTACAACTCGCATAATCCCTGGCTATTGGCCACTGTGACTGGGATTATAGGAGTTGTAGTCCAAAAACAGCGTAAGTTGAGTAGGCCTAGAGTAGCTGAATAGGCAGTTTTGGGTGGTACTGATTTTCTAGATATATTTCAAACTGGCTTTAGGGCAGGCTATGGGGTGGAGACAGCCTTGGTCGGCCTGATGGATGATCTCTTTCGAAAGCTGCAGAAAAGTCCAAAAGAACCAACAGTGTCACACTCCCTCTGTCCATTCCTTGGTAGAGATCATCCATCAGGCCGACCAAGGCTTTCTCCACCCCATTGCCTGCCCTAAAGCCAGTTTGAAATATATCTAGATAATCAGTACCATCCAAAACTGCCTATTCAGCTACTCATCACTGCCTTAAGTTACTCATAAGCAGTCTTACTGAAATTAATGGGATAGGTTTATCGACCTTCCTTCTGAATTGCTTGGGAGATTTGGGAATAGGTGGCACTGCTTTGCAGCGGTTCTGTTCCTGTCTCTCTGGTGGATTTCAGATGGTGTTGCTCAGAGATAGTTGTTCTCTGAAATGAGAGTTATTGTATGGTTACAATACAATACAATACAATCCCTCAGGACTTCATCCCGTCTCTGATGCTTTCTAACATCTACATGAAACCGCTGGGCGAGATCATCAGGAGATTTGGAGCAGAGTGTTATCAATATGCTGATGACACCCAAATCTTTTTCTCCATGACATCATCATCAGGAAATGGCATAGCCCCACAAATGCCTGCCTACAGGTAGTAATGGACTGGATGAGGGATAATAAATTGAAGCTGAATCCAAGCAAGACTGAGGTACTCATGGTGAGGGGCCATTCTTTGAGGGACGTGATAGATCTTCCTGTTCTGGATGGAGTTGCACTCCTCCTGAAGGAACAGGTGCATAGCTTGGGAGTACTTCTTCACCCAGGCCTCACTCTGGATTCTCAGATTGAGGTTATGGCCAGAAGCACATTCTATCAACTTTGGTTGATATGGCAGCTGCATCCATTCTTTGAAGATAATGATCTTAAAACTGTGGTGCACTCTCTGATAATCTCTATGCTTTACTGCAATGCGCTCTACATGGGGCTGGCTTTGTATGTAGTTCTGAAACTTCAGTTGGTTCAAAATGCAGCTGCTAGTCTGGTCTCCGGGGTGTCTTGGAGAGACCATATTATGCCTGTTTTAAAGCAGTTGCATTGGCTGCCAGTAAGTTTCTGGGCAAAATACAAAGTGCTGGTAATTACTTTTAAAGCCCGAAGTGGCTTAGGACTGGGTTACCTGGGAGAGTGCTTCGTTCTACATGATCTCCACCGCACATTAAGATAATCAAGAGAGGTCCGTCTCCATATGCCGCCAGCTCATCTGGCGGTGATTCAGAAGTGAGCCTTCTCTGTAGAAGCTCTTGGGCTGTGGAATGCGCTCCCTATAGACATTTGTGGTTTAAAATCTTTACCAGCCTTCAAAAGAGCCCTTAAGACACATTTTTAGTCAGCCTTTTAGTAATTTCTGAGTTTTAAATTTTTAATTGTTTAGATCTTTTAATTGCTGTAATTTTTGAATGTGTTAGATTCTTAATTCTTGTTTTAATAGCTGTTCTTGTTTGTCTTTGTGAACTGCCTGGAGCCTCTGGAGTCAGGCGGTATATAAATAAATAAATAAATAATAGTGGGGGGAGGCAGGATAAAGGATCACCTTTATCCACATGCCTGTTGACACTCTCAGAGAACTCCAAAATGTTCGTGAGGCAAGACGTGCCCTTGCAGAAGCCATGCTGGTTCTCCTTTAGCAAGGCCTGTTCTTCTATATTTTTCACAATTTTGTCCTTAAGTATGCTTTCCATCCGTTTGCCCGGCACAGACATTAAGTTAACCGGCCTATAATTTCCCAGACCCCGCTGCATCCCTTTTGAAAATGGGATATACATTAGTTGCTTTCCAGTCCTCTGGTACAGAGCCTGATTGTAGGAACAAGTTACATATTATGAGTACCTCCTTGGAGCCCAAAAGGTTGTCTTTTGAGCAGATTTGATTTGACTGATGGTTTTCAACTGCATTCTTGCAATGCGTCATCCAGTTGCCTCCCCCAGCATCATGCTTGCTGTACGTGTACACACACACACACACACACACAGAGACACACACAGAGCAGTATAAGGAAGTATTGATTTTCTTTATCACATCTATATTAGGCATGTGCCCGAAACGTTTCGGAGGCCATTGTAAAGGCCTCCGAAACGTTTCGGCGCTGGGGCGGTATTCGGTGTTTCGGCTTCAAGCCCCTCAGGGCGGCAGCATTCCTCCCTGCCGCCCTGTTCCCCCTGTCGGCCGGAAGTGGCCGGAAGTTGCGAGCGCGCATGCGCCCATTGTGCGTGCAAAGAGGGGCTGCCGTGCTCCACTCGCCTGCTGCCTCTCTTCCCCCCCATCCCGGGCGTCATCTCCACAGTGGCTTCACTAAATCTGAAGTGGCTGTGGTTGGTTAGCTAAGGTCTGCCAGCCATGGCATGGTATAATGATGTCATGGCCTGGCGCCTGCCTATGATGTCATCATACCGTGCTGCAGCCGGCAGACTTTAGCAAACTAGCTGCGGCCACTACATATTGAGTGAAGCCGCTGTGGAGGCAACGGGGAAGAGGTGGCTGTAGGGCCCAGGGAGGAGTGGAAAGGTGGCAAGTGACTGTGGCTGTGGTGGTGGCCACTAAATCTTGAACAAGGGCTAGCATTGCTACGCCACTGGTTTATGGATCCGTGTTTGTCCAGAGTCTCCCCCACCACCCTGGGAGCCGTTTACCTTCTAAAGAGGAAAGCAGAAGTCCTCGTCCCAACATGTGGAGCAGCCTTGCCCACGGGGGAAATGTGCCTTCCCTTTTTTACTTCTTGCAGGCTGAGCAAGCCTAACAGCCAGACAAAGCAGCTTGATAAACGACACGTCCAGGGTGGGTTGTACATCAAGGAGAGCCATGACAGCTTTGAAAGAGCTAACCTGCTGAGAAAACCTCTGCGGGTTCGTTTTGTATGTCTTGATATAACAATGCGCGCAGCTACGCAAACGTCGGTCTGCGGCGCCTGCTGCTAACCGTCTTAATTATGTTCTTCTTGCCAACGAAAATAAACTGGGCACAGAGGAATGGTTTTTGAAGGAGCTGCCATGCTTAGGAAGGCTTCTAAAGCATCCTAAAGTCATTTTTATATCTTCAGGTGTCCAAAAACAGTCTCTGCCGTTCTCCGTTTGGGGCTTCAGTTTTCCATGCCTGGTCTTTGAATGTAAATGGCAGGAGTTATTTATAGCCTCGGAATAAAATCCTTTTGCTTTTCATGTTCCAGACCACAAGAGGCAGCCAGATTCGATTCTCATTATTTTGTTATGAGCTCTGCGGTACTGTATTTTCTCCCCCTCTCCAAATCCCAGCTCCTGAAGAGCTATGATGAAACATTCTCAATTATACAGCTTTGTTTTGCCATCACTGTGAAAACGAAGCTTCTAAATGTACATTTAGAAACCATTTTTTTTTAAGAGAGAGAGAAATTAAACTTGAGGCCAGCGGTATGATTAAGGAGATTTTTTTTAAAAAAACAACACACTAACATTTCTTGCAATGTTGAAGCAAGCGGCTGATATAAGCTAGTTACAATTTAATTTGCAGGGATTTAGGGAGTTTTGCATCTGCTGGTTTGGTGTGTTGTCAAAGAGCCTTTTTATTGTTCTAAAATTATTTCCCCTGACCCTTAAGGTTGGAGAAAAGATGGTTTGTGTGGGGGCGGAGGGACTTTAAATCAAGGTAAATGTACTAGACAGAACTGTCTTCTTAGGATTTAAGTTAAGTTCAAAAGTGTCAAACTGATTTCTGTAGAGTGTGTGTCTTTCCGTATACAACATGTTTGTCACCTAATTCTAGTATGTTTGAACTGCAAACCAAGCCAAATCCAGTTATTGACCGAGTGCTTTTTAACTTCATTCGTCTCTCTTCCCCCATAGATCTGCTTTTGAGAAGGCTTCATTTTTACGAGGATGGGTGTTGATTGTATAATACCTGACATTCTCATGACTCTGTTATGGCTGGCTACTTTAGTGGCAATAGAATAATTTTTATCCCTAATATATATAAAAAATTTCCCTCCCCATCCTACTAAGGTGGCAGCAACTTATGGGTTGAATGTGGTTCAGGGGCATTGCTAGGTACTAAAAAGATCTGGGGCCCAGGCCCACGGCCCTGCTTTTGATAATTAAATGCAATCATACTCCACCCCCCCAAGAATAATTATGTATGTTTTTCAAAGTCTCTAATATTAGAATTCAGCACCTCTGAAGGTGGAAGCAGCAGAGAGTTAGGTGAAGCCGGGAGCTCTCTCCCCTTCTCTGTGCAGGTGCCTCCACAGCTGCACTTCTTTTCTGGAAGAGGTCGTGGAAGAGAAAGGTGGCCAATGAGATTCGGGGGTGTGAGCAATTCACTGGGGGCCTGGCCCCATGCTCTTCTCCCTAATGTTGCCCCTCATGTAGTTTCAGGGACAACTTTGTTTACCCTTTGACTGACATGGAGACTTTCTGTTCATTTTTATGTGCAGTAAAATTGTATCTAATCCATCAACCAGTGTTAGTGAAGTGGTGTTCCAAAGTAACATCAGATGCCATTTCTCCCATTTTAAAAATTTAATCCATGCCGTCTGACATTTTGGAGATGAAAACAGGGATACACAACTCCCTTCCTTCCCCCCCTGCCCTCCGATACAAACACACAAGCTGTTTTCTGTTGAGCCAGCTCGCTGGTCCATCTCACTCCCTATTGTGTACAACATTGACTGGTAGCAGCATTCCAGGGCTACCGATGGAAGTCCTTCCCTGCTGGCAGCCCAAGACATTTTGCTGCTTGAGGCAGAGGATGGCATGACACTCCCTGCATCTCTGGGTGGACCCTCTGCATTCGCAGGCCATGCTGCCAAGGGACAGGTGGTGATGGGACATTCCTGGTTCAAGTGGGGCAGGAGAAGAGGTGTGCCCCAGCAGTGCGAGGAAGGGAAAACTGAACAGTGTGCCCTGGTGGGTGAGGAAAGGCAGTGGTAGTGGACAGTGGGATGGCACCCATGGTAATGGGGGACTCAGATCTTGGAGTAAAGAAAACATTAGAGACCGGCTCCTTGTATGGGATGCTTGCAGAGATGCCACCATGGTAGAGCTCTCAAGGTTTTCAGTTTGGTACTGCTAGTTTAAGAAACATAGAAGCTTCTTGTGGCACCTGGTTGATCTTACCTGCGTATCACTGAAGAAGGCTTTCATAGCCTTCTGCTTCCAAACTGTGTCCACGGCATATCTCGAAGGGACATCAGTTTTCAGTGGAACAGCGCCTTTGCCCCTGTGGTGGTGGCCAAGTGGAGGATATTACACACTCTGTCTTTTACTGTCCCTTCTGTGATGTGATTAGGAGGAAAAACATTGAGACAGGTCATAGAAAAATTCAAGGGCTCAGATGTGGAATGTCTGATTTATCTTCTTGCAGATGTGATCCCATACGTTAGCTACCAAGCTGCCACATTTAGGAACATAGGAAGCTGCCATACCATTGGTCCATCTAGCTCAGTATTGTCTTCACAGACTGGCAGTGGCTTCTTCAAGGTTGTAGGCAGGAATCTCTCTCAGGAGATTCCAGGGAGGGAACTTGGAACCTAGATGCTCTAGGTTGCCTTGCTTTCTTTTAAATTTAGAAAGAAATTTACATCTATGATGCTTTGTTCCAAATTGGAGAGCTGATCTCAGCTTAACTAATTCTATATCATTATTTGCTGAATTTTATTGTATGCTGGGTTTTGTTTTAATGTTGTTCTTTTTAAGTTGTGTTACAACCAGTGGTTACAACAATAAACTTCTTACTACTAGTAGTAGTAGTGGGGGACCCAGCAAATGCTGCCCCCTGTACCCCTTTCTTCACCTGAGGCAGTGCTTCACCCTGCCTCGTAGAAGGGTCGCCCCTGCTCCCAGCCCTACCTGGGGATGCCAGGGATTGAACTTGGGACCTTCTGTATGCAAAGCAAAGGGCTCTGCCACTGGGCTGCAGCTCCTCCCCAAATCGCAGCCCAGGGCCTCCCCCTTCACCCAACACTAAGCATTTGCTGAAGGCTCTTCTCCATCTGCGGGATCCATTTGCCCTGTAATAGCTGCCCTCCAGTGATTTAAAAGCTGAAAGGGTATTTGCTCTGTGGGTCAAAGATAGACTTCAAAAAACGTAATTGTCCTATTGTTTATCAGCATTCCGAATATCCCTCCACAGCTGCAGAGAGAGAGAGAGAGAGTGTGTGTGTGTGTGATAGAGAGAGAGAGGGGTAGGTGGGTGGGGGGGTGGCAAGCTGTACAAGGCATGGGGCCTTAGTGCTTATGTGCATGCATTTCAATGCAGGTGTATGGGAAATGAGATTACTCCCTCCCTGACTCGGACTAAACAGCTAGAGGCCTGGAGTAAGGGCCTGAAACCTAAAAAACAGAAAATTTATAATTTCCCTTTAACAACATTATAACAAGGCATCTACAAAAGGCAAAAATAGGGACAGTGCTTTACCAGAGACAGGGGCTAGAAAATAGGAAGGAAGTTCGTGTAATCAACATTAGGGCGGGAGAAGCCTCCTGTTTGGGAACTTTGTGCTGAACTAGAGGTCACTCCAGATTTGTTTACTGATTCTTCTTTGATCTATTGCTACTTTAAATCATATTCATAATTAGCCACGTTATCTTTATGTTTGGGTCCTAAAAACACATCCTGAAAAACAACCAGTTCACATAAGCATCTCTGAAAAACACTGAGTTGCAACAAAGAGTGTAGGTTTAAAAAAAGGTTACAGGTAGGTGCTCATCTCTAGGCCCAGGGTCAAATTAAATAAGGAATTTGGTGTGATTTTATTCCTAATATCCATGTCACCCCACCTTGTCCTCCACACAATAGGAGTGATTAGAATGGTAAAGGATTCTTTTCCCCCTGCAAATGATTTCAGTGCCTCAGTGATCACAATCTGTTCAAGAGATTGTGAGGGCAGAATCAGGATTTAACTGAAGTGGAATATATGTGAAATGATGTGGATGCTCACATCTTCAGTTGGTGAATGCTGACTCTCCCAGGCAAACGTACGTGTGTGTGTGTGTGTGTGTGTGTGTGTGTGTGTGTGTGTGTGAGTGAGAGAGAGAGAGAGAGAGAGAGAGAGAGAGAGAGAGAGAGAGAGAAATATTAAGGTCTGTTTGAATTTATAGAAATTTGCAAGGAAAATTTGGCTTGAGCGCTGAACAACTGTCACTATTTTTCCTTCCTGAAATGTGACTGGTTTGAAACTGACACAATTTGATAAATGCATACATAAAATAAAATCTTATTAAAATAATAACTGTACTGAGAGATAAAATGCCATTTTTATCAAAAGCAAATTTTGTTCAACTGTGTTCCTGTCTCTCCCCACCGCCCACCCCTCGGGTGTTGTTTCTTATGAACCAATAAACTTCCTCCGTCTCTTTGCTTGGCTGCTCTTTCTTTCATGATAATCCTTTCACCTCTTATCCTCTTAACTATTAGCTCTTGGAGGATTCACTCCTCTAATCATGTCATTTCAACCCCTCTCTTAATGACCAATGTTTGTTTTGTGTTGGATGACAAGTTGAAAGAATCTAGGATTCAGCGGCAACGCCTCCTCAAATGGCATCCATTCAAGAAACTGTCAAGCAGTGAATCTGTTTAATATAGTCAAATGTCTTTATTTTTGGAAATCTTTCTAGTAGGCTGTAGTTATTAATATGCATGACCAGAAACATTCCCCCCCCAAAGGCCTTTAGCACATGGGGGGGGGGTTGCATCTGTGTGCTTTTTGGTGACATAAGCAGTCTATTGTTGGCAACTAGCATCTCCTGTGGTGCTGTCTGTGACATGGAGCCCCAAGAGAGGAGGGGAAATGTTTTGAAAATTCCCACTACACAGATTTGCAGCCAGCTGGCTCTGACATACAAATGAAGGTGAAAGGATGACTCCTCGGAGTGTGAATGGAGCCCTTTTGGTTTCTTTTCCTTTTCCTCTGGGAAAAGTGTATATATACATGTAAACTTCCTTTTTTAGGAGACAATCTAATATTTTTGCATGTATTGGTGGCAAAGTGTCCTAATGCATATATTAGTGACAAATTAAGTGTAATTCAGTCTAGAAGACTCCTACTACGCCTATTTATATAACACTTTTCAACCAAAGTTTTCAGAGTGGTTTACACAGTGGTTTACACAGAAAAATAAACATGACTAAAATGGTTCTCTGTCCTCAAAGGGCTCACAGTCTTTAAAACAAAAACAAAAGGTAGACGCCAGCAACAGCCACTGGAGGGTTGCTGTGCTGGGGCTGGATGGGGCCAGTTGCTCTCTCCCTGCTAAATATAAGAGAATCACCACTTGAAAAAAGTGTCTGCTCGGTTAGCACTGCAGGGTGGGTACAACAGAGCATGTGCAAAAGTGAAACACATATCCATGGTGCCTCTTAAACCCTATATATACTGAATATATGGCATACATGTTTAAAGGAAGGTGTTTAATATTTCCTCCTCCAAACCCCTTACCACTTTGCTCAGGTGTCCCCCCCCCACTCAGGTTAACTAAATTTGGATATACTAGGGCTGTACTTACAACCATTAAGTGGGTAGGTGTGCTAACTGAGCAAAGAGGCACCTTTTAAAAGTAGTGATTCTCTTTATTGAGCAGGGGGAGAGCAACTGGCCCTATCCACCCCCAGCACAGTACCTCCAGTGACTGTTGCTGGTGTCTATCTTATGTTTCATTTTAGATTGTGAGGCCTTTGGGGGACAGGGAACCATTTTATTTATTTATATCTATGTAAACTGCTTTGGGAACCTTTGTTGAAAAGCGGCATATAAATATTCATCATCTTCGTATTAGGTAGGACAAGCATCCTACCCACTTTCGGGAGTTGTGTGCACTCCTGATTTTTGGTCGTGTGTAAGTTAAGTCGGAGAAGAGGAAAGAGGAAAGTGACCGTGTGGGAGGTAGGCACAGGCTTCAATGGCGTCCTCCTACCCAGCACCTTTGCCGAGCATATGATCAAGGAAACGCCACTGGAGCCCATGCCTGCCTCCCACACAGTCACTCCCCCATCCTCCAACCTAGCTCCTAACACACCTCCCAAATGTGGTAGGATGCTTGTCTTAACAGTCATGAGAACAGCCCTCATAACTGTTACCAGGATAATGTGAGGGAAGACTCTGTTCCTCACTGTTTGCCTTCCGAGTCCAGGGATGATCCACACTGAATTGGATCAAACAGCATTTCTTCAAACGTACAATCATAGGAGAGTGACAGATTTCTTGTGCTCACATATCTCCCATTCAAGTGCAAAGCAGGGCAGACCCTGCTTAGCAAAGGAGACAATTCATGCTTGCTACCACAAGACCAGCTCTCCTCAAAGGATATTCACAAATGGGAGCAGTTAACCTGAAGTGTGTTAAATCTCATAGGGTTTTTGGTGTTTGTTTTTAGTAAACAACGCGTTGTGATTTTTGCACACCAGTGTTTCACACACCATTGTGTTTGTGTGTGTGATTTGTGTTTTTCTGTTGGCTTTGAGAACATTGTTATATGTCTTTGTGGTTGGAACTGTAGTTTTAATAGGAGCCAAAGCCTGCTTAACATTGGCAATGGCCTGGACGGAAAGACTTGGATTACAACCCACAAACATTTGATTCTTTCATTACAGCCGAATCCATATCTGTCTATTGCTGCCTCCTCAGAGCTGCATACTTAAGGCTGTTCGTCAAGTTACATTGCTAGCAGGCATATGTTACAGACTGCTAGAAGTACAGCTTGGAGGAGCAACAGCTCTTTCAGTCCGCGTGTAATAGAGTTATGCGAAGAAAAGAGCTGCAGTTCTAGATGGCTCCTCCTGTGTACATCCATGATGTACTTGCATTTTTTTTTAAAGGGTGATGCATTGTCACTTCAGCTGTTAGTTTTCACATATGCATCATGTGGATCTGTACAGTAGTTCTAAGTCCAAAGCTGTTGTCACAATTGCTTGAGGGCTGGTACAGTGTAGAGGCTAAAGCAGGTGCATGGCTATAATTGAACAGGGTGGGGGGATAAATGTGCCTGGGCCCCTGAGGGAGGGGGCCCTGCTGACTTGCTCTCCCTCTCATGCTCCTCTGAAGAAGAGGAGAGCTGTTCTTGTAGCAGTCAGCATGAATTGTCCTCTTTGCAAAGCAGGGTCCAGCCTGGTTGCATTTGAATGGGAGACTAGAAGTGTGAGACTATTGTAAGATATTCCCCTTGGGGGATGGGAGTCCCCGCTCTGGGAAGAGCAGAAGGTTCCAAGTTCCCTCCCTGGCAGCATCTCCAAGAGAGGGCTGAGAGAGACTCCTGCCCGCAACCTTGGAGAAGCCGCTGCCAGTCTGGGTAGACAATACTGAGCTAGATGGGCCAAGGGTCTGACTCAGTTTAAGGCAGCTTCCTATGTTCCTAAGATGGTGGGGCAAGGGGGAGAGATTGGCAGGGATCCATCTTCACTTGAAGATGGACAGAACAAACCTTTTGTCTCAGTCTCCAATCTTGTTATGCTTCAAGTTCTGGCTAAGAAACTAATCAGGAAGTGCCCACCCCCATTGAATATTGAGTATCACCTCTGCCATGAAATCACCTTTCATCAAGTCAAAGCCTCATTCCCTGTCCCCTGATCTGCAACATGGAGATAATACTCTCCTATCTTGCAGAGCTTTGAAAGATTGCTGAGGTAAAGTTATTCTGCCTCCCAGCTCACAACAACCCTGTGAGACGGGTCTCACGATCAAGGACACCCGCCTTGAGAAGGTTAGCGGCCGCCCACATGACTGCCGGCTCCGTCATGGAGCCTGCAGGGGCTGGGGAGTTTGCAGGCCGCGCGGCCCCCGGAAGCTCCAGCATGCCCTGCGCAAGTGCGCAGGGCATGCTGGAGAGACCCCCAAGCCAGGAGGCTGCTTTTGAGCATCCCGGTCGGGGGTCTACTTGTGAGTTGCTGCGGCACGGAGTTGCACTGTGGCAACACACAGTTGAAAAAAACGGGTTTTGGCACTGGGCTACTTAAGCGGGTGATCCACTTAGGAACGGTGGTTCTCCCATCGTGTGAATAGCCTCAGTGTGAGTTGAGAATGTTATTGGCTCAAGTTCATCCATTGTGGGTCATGGCTGAATGGGGATTTGAACCCAGTCCTAGTCAAACATTCTGACTACAGCCTTGCACTGTGTGGTAACTACGTACGTCACCAGAATGATATTATTTTGCAGGATAGGCATTTGCAGGACAGGACAGAACGAACCTTGGGTCCCCAGATGTTGATGGACTCCAACTCCCATCACCCCCAGCCACAATTTTATTTATTTATTTATTTAAACATTTCTATTCCGCTCTTCCTCGAAGGAGAACATAGTTATGTTTCTCCTCACAACAACCCTGTGAGGTAGGTTAGAATGGCTTTCAGCCTTAACCATTTCCGCTTAAAACCTTAACCCTGTGACTGTTTTAAGTGGGGCTTATGAAGTTCTCCTCTGCTGTCATAAGTTTGGGTGATTTGCCCTTTTCTTACATTTCAACAAGATAACTCTGCTAGTAAAATAGATTACTACAAAAAAGAAAGTCACTCAGGGTTATACCCAGACTGGATGACTGCAATGTGCTCTACGTGCAGCTTTTCCTTGAAGGCTGTTTAGAAGCTTCAGCTAGTCAGAATGCGGATGCAAAGATGCGACAGTGAGTATTACATGCATTCTGTGGAAGCTTCACTTGTTGCCAGTCTGCTTCATGGCTAGATTTTGCTAAAGCCCTTCATGATATCTGTCAGGCCACATTTAACCCGTACGGATCTGCCAGGGTTCTCTCTTCTGCATTACAGGGCCTCCTTGTAGACCCTCTGCTGTCTTGGATTCAGTTGGAAGAGATTAGGGACAGGGCCTCTTAGGTTGTGGCTCCTTGCTTTAGAATACCTTCCTGGAGGAGCTTCACCAGGCTCTCTTTCTTAGGGTTTCTAAAAGTATTTAAAGACCCACCTCTTTAGAGAGACTTTTTAGTGCTTTTTTCTATTGTCTGTATATGATGAGTTTTACATTTGATTTTAATATACGTTCTCTTCTTGTCTAGTTTTTTTACACTATCCAGGCAGGCCAGACAACATTTATGTAAATCTTCTTCTTTCTGACTCTGTAGCCCAGTTTTATACTACTCTGCTGCTTGTTTTTACTTTTAATTTTTATGTTATTGACTTTGATCTATTATTCTTGTGTCTTGCCCCAAGCAGCATTGCATTGGAGGAGTGGGATATAAATATTTTAAAATAAATTTTAACTTACCTAGGTGCAAAAACAAGTGCTTTCTGGTATGTCGCTTAGGTAATACGTCTGCAAGCACTGGCACAAATGTCAGAGGAAGGTCTGGGGCTGACCCACTGAATACTTGTAAGCCTGCATATTTGCCTAAGAAAAGGACATGCTTGCTTTTTTCTTTTCTATGCTATTCCGAAATATTAGATACAAGGCTAAAGTCCTCAGTGCCTAAACAAGCAAGCCTTGGACTAATTTTATTTGTCAACATGTGTGGGAGGAGAGCTGGTCTTGTGGTAGTAAGGATAAATTGTCCATCTGCTAAGCAGTATCTATCTTGGTTTGCATTTGGATGGGCAATTACATGTGAATGCTGTGAGATATTCCTCTTAGGGGATGGAGCCATAGCTCAGTGGTAAAGCATCTGCTTTGCATGCAAAAGGTCCAGGTTCACTCCCTGGCATTTCCAGGTAGGTCTGGGAAAGACCCCTGCGTGAAACCTTGGCAAGTCAGTGCCAGTCAATACTGAGCTAGACAAAAAAATGGTCTGACTCGGTATAGTCGGCTTCCTATCTGCCAACATGTGTGTAATATAATCATCAGATGCCCATTTGTTTTAATGGAATACACCTTTTTAACATGCCACCACAGATCATAAGAAATAAGGATATATATATGTTTAAGTATCCTACCCTGCCTTTCTTGACTATACCTAGCTAGTAGAGATATGCAGAACCACTTTTTGAACCAGGCCGGTTGGAGTGGTTCAGTTCCAAACTGCTTTGAGCTGGTTTGTCAAACTGATCGGCCCAACCGATCGGTTCGACCAAACTGGTTCACATACCTTGGTCTGAATTTGGACCAAACTGTGTCACACAGTCTGTGCACACACCTAGCTAGCATACAACAGTTCAAACAAATGCTGGAGATGAAGGGACCTGGTGTATTTATTTCGGAGCTGCTGCACACCAGCAGCAGTCCTAGGCTGCCAAGCTCTTATTCTAGACTTCGCCTACCAAGCTGTTGCTCTGGATATGTTTTCCTTAAACACAGCCATTTGGTGGAAGCTGTTCCTTCTTCACGCAGAGGCCTCAGTCTTATTACAACTTCCTCAGAGCTGAGTTAAACATGACCTTGTGGTTCAGATTCAGCTTATTTTTTAAAACAAACAAGCCTAGGCACATGCACAATCCAGTACAGATAATTCAAGGGCAATTCTTCCTGACTTTAAATGAACAATTCTAGTAAATAATATACAGTGCTGTCAGTGTGCATGGTACTTTACAAAGTAAAAGAGAACAGGTCTCTGCCCTGGGGAGTCTACAGTAGTTTACAGTCTAAAATATTAGGAATATATCTTCTGTCCTCCTGCTTCTCAAAGCAGTAGGATCTCTTCTCACAAGAGCAGGATCTCTCCTTACTCTTCTCCTTCCCTTCTTAAAAAAAAAGTTGATGTAGTATTCATCGATCAGTTCCTGATGTGGCATTTTCCTGTACTGCCTCCTTTCCCCCAAGGTAACCCTACCATTGTGGGGCAGTATCCATTTTTCCCACTTGAGGAAGTATTCCTTATCTGAATCTCTGGCAGCTGTGGCCCTCTCCTGTAAGTTTAGACAGGGTCAGATGTGAAGAGCTGAAAGCCTGGTCTTTCCTCTTGTTTGCGAGCTCCAGCAGAAGTCTTAATGATGAATGGGATGTAGGAAGCGAACCCACCCCAGCATTGCACCATTAAGGCTGCTGGCTCAGGTGTAGCCCCATTTCTTTCTAGACCCATGATGATGAATGGGGTGAGTGGCTGGAGAATAGGAACTGAAACACAGGAGACAGTAGGAGAAGGTTAAGGGGAAAGAGAAAGGATGGAACTTCCCTCCACCACAAGTACAATTACTCTACACTAGAGTAATTAGTGATCAGTCTCAGAGGAGCCGCCAAGTGGACTAAAGATTGAAAAGCAGTGTGCATGTTAAAAACAATATAAGTTAGGATGATGATTTTTAAAAAGAAAGGTCCTTGCTGGAGCTGTTTCCTTCTGGCATTGTTCTGCTGTTATGGGGAAGTGAAATAAGTAGCAGGGAGTTTCTTTGTTGATATCGGAAGTGGATGGAAAATGAGGATTAATTCTTGTGTATCAATATGGATCTGCTGATAACCTGATAATGTATGTATTAGAATTTTGGAGTTATACAGTTACATTGATTGGCAGATGTAGGACAAAGAGAGGATCTCTCCCCCTCCTCCAGATATTAAAGGTAAGTAAAGGTAAAGTGTGCGGTCAAGTCAATTTCTACTTCTAGTGCCCACAGAGCCCTGTGATAAGGTTTCCTTTGGTAGAATACAGGAGGGGTTTACCATTGCTTCCTCCTGTGCAGTGTGAGATATCACTGCTGCCTGATATAGTACCAGTGGAGATTCAAACCAGCAACCTTCTGCTTGTTAGGCATATCCCTGCTACACTACTTAAGGTGACAGACCTCCACATATTGCATTATTAATATTCCATATAGAATTTGCTGCAACATATTAATATTCCTTATTATGCATGGAATTTGCTGCTACAAGGTGTAGCGA
Source organism: Hemicordylus capensis (assembly GCF_027244095.1). NCBI lineage: Eukaryota > Metazoa > Chordata > Lepidosauria > Squamata > Cordylidae > Hemicordylus > Hemicordylus capensis. The sequence goes on from NC_069663.1 coordinate 14,397,549, forward strand.
TGGCCACTGGAGATGGGGGCTAAAGACCAATTAATGCAGAAGCGGTCTTTGCCTTTCTGTATTTTCAACAAAGCCTCCCTGTTCAGAGGCACTGTACCTTGGAAGGCATAATGAGGCACAGACAGTGAGGGAGGATTCTTGCCTGCCTGTGGGCGTCCTAGAAGCATCTGATTGGCCACTGTCACTGTGTGAGAAATGGTGGGCTAAGGTATCGACCTTTTGGTCTGACCCATCCAGGACCCTCCTTAGGTGGTCCTCCAGGCGCCCTCGCACTTCAAGCCGGTCTCGCGTTTAATGGCTTTGCTGCGTTTTACACCGTGGTCAAGGCTCGCGCCTTTCTGAGGAAGGGTCTGGGTGGCAGAAATGTTATTATTATTATTTTAATCTCCCGCACAGTATCCCCCTCCCCTCCCTTTGTAGACCGGGGCGAGGGAAGAAAGGGGAGGCCGACGACGCTTCTCCAGGCGGCCTTTTCTTCTCCCAGGCTTGAACAAGATTAATGCGGGCGACGGGGTGGGGGGCGCTCGCTGGTCCGCGCGCGCAGCCCTCACTGACCCAGATGGCGGTTGGGCTCTCCAGCCTCTCGGAAGCGCCCCGTGCGCGCGCGCGCGCTTTTACCCCCCCCCCCGCACCCGGCGCGCGCTTTGATCCCCCTTCGCCCCTCTTTCAATAAACCCTCCTCCCCTTCGCGTGCCGCGCGCGCGGAGCCTCTCTCTCTCACACACACACGTCCCCCCCCCCAACACCTTGGTCCCTTTTCTCATCCAATAACTGAGCGACTTAGCGGCCCCGCCTCCCCGCCTGGGCCAATCGAAACTTACTACTATGTTATGGGGCGGCGGGAAGGAAGGGGGAGAAGGTGGTAGGGGAGAGCGAGCGAACGACACGGGGAGCCAGGGCCCTATTCCTCCTTCTCCTCCGTCGTCGCTGGCTCCGTGGCTTGTGCGCTCTTCTCAGCAGCAGCCCCAAGGCTGAGCGCAAGGAAGACAACGGGCTCCCCTCCGCGCCGCTTCTTCGTTTTACCTCCGCGCGGTGCGTGTGTGGAGAGAGACGGACGGTGAGCGCGGAGGGAGAGGGCTGGTTGGCGGGCGCGGCGGCACACACGGGCACCGAAAAGAAGCTCCTCCCGGCAGCGGCGGCGGCTGGGTGCGGAGGATGATGCGTGGCGCCGGGAGTCAGTCGGGCACTGGGCTGCGTGTGGTGCCGTTTGGCCTGGCTGGGAGGCAGCTCTGCGGGAGGAGGAGGGTCCTGCGTGCTGGTGCCAAGTGGGGCATCAGCATGTGGCGCAGGGAAGGTGCGGGATGGAGGCCGTGGAGGAGAAGGGAGGCGCAGGAGCTGCTGGGCTCCTGCCTGGCTTTGTAGAAGAGAGACCACGTTATTAGCCAGCCTCGGGAAAATCGCCTCTGTGTGTGTGTGTGTGTGCGCGCGCGCGGCTTTCATCGGTATCTGAGGATGGAGAGAATTATGGGATGGAAGGCTGTGACTCAGTAAGGAGATCGCCTTGGATTTGGTGGTGGTGGGGCGGGGGGAGAGAAGAGGGGCGGGTGGGATGGGAGATTAAAGGCAGAGATGGCGGGTTAGCGGCAGAGATGGCATCCATTTAGTCTCCCACTCTTCTCGCCTCCCCCCCCCCGCCGCCACCGCCCATTCTCTCCACTCCTGGGGGTTGCTTACAGGGGGATGGTGGCACCGTATGTGAAAGCTCCCCCCCCATCCATGATAACCTCCTGTAGTTTGCCGTATTGACAGGAGCGCGGGGGGGGGGAGGATGGTGGGCAGACGGATATGGCAGTGACAGGTTTGAATTGGAAGGGGAGGGGGGCGCTCCAGCAGTTGTATAAGCATTTGGAGGGGGTGAACAAAGCAGCTCAGGTGGAGGGGATGTCGCGCACGTTGCAATGGAGCCGATGCAGTTGTTGTTTAGCCTGAGCAGGGCAGCTTGCAGGGAACGTTGTCGCTGATTTAAAATGACAATGAAAAGTGGGCATATGCAGAATGAATTCTTAACACCCCTGTTTAAATGTTTTGGGGACTGAATTAGGATTATATCAGTTGCCTCATCCTACATTTTGGTTATATTTAAGTATTCCTAAATGCAGTTTAGAAGTATTTTCTGATTTCATTTCTGGTATGTGTAGGTAGGGGTACTGTACTGTTAGGATACATTATTTTGGGGGGGGAAATAAAGTCTAAAATGACATTTAACATGACCTAAAGCTTAGAGAGAGCCAGTCTTCTGAATTCTGTACTTGTCATTCTTAGAAGTGAGTTTATGGAAAATCTGTTGAGATGTTGGTTCTTTAATTGGTTGTGATACTTATTTGCTGCAGGATGTATATAGTTCCTGTTTTTACATCAACAAGGAAATGAGATAAGTGATTTGTTTCTAAATGTGTTTTCTGCACATTTATACAAACTTTGAAATTGAAGTGATACACAGAATTGCTTTATATTTTATTCTCTTCTGATGAGTTATATTTGTGTTCATTGTAATGGAGCAGAATTTTCACTTTATTGTAACAGAATCCAATATATTTCAGTTTAAGGGTTACATATACCCATGTCATCTTTTCCGTTGTTGTTGAAAAAGCTTTCATTCAAGTAAATGGTTGAATGAAATCCAGCCATCCATGTTATGGATATGCAGGGAAGCAATTTGATGCAGCAGTTTAACTACGTTCATCTAGCAACTAGTACATGTAAAAAACATAGTAGATGAATGAATCTGATGAATTGGGCTTTGGCCCATGAAAGCTCTTGTCCCACTAAATGTGGCATAAGGTGGTACTTAAGGAATGACAAAACTCTCCATTGTGTTTGCTGCAACAGATAAATCCAGTTACCCTTCTGGAAATAGTAAACTTTGATGTTATGAAATTTATATTCAATATATGTGTGTTACCATGGACAGCCAGGAAAACAAACAAATGGATCATAGAACAAATCAATCCAGAATTTTTACTCGAAGCATAAATGGCCAGGCTCAAACTATCATACTTTGGACACATTATGCGAAGACCCAACTCCCTTGAGAACTCCATAATGCTGGGAAAAGTTGAAAGAAAGAGAGTCCATCCAGCAGCAAGGTTGGACTTGATTACAACAGCAGTGAATGCACCACTGAGAGACCTTAAAGGCCAAGTTGAAGACAGATCATCCTGGAAAGAATCTATGTGGTCGCTAAGAGTTGATACTGACTTTACGGCACTTAATCAATCAATGTTTGTTAATAAGAAATTACATGCCTAATATCTGGGACTAGCATATCTGTAGAACTTCCAATATACCATACAGCTTTACATTTCTAATATAAACTGGTAATAAGAATTGTATATTATAAATAACATACTTCTATCTTGATAAAATATTGCATCAAAATATTCAAAAGATAGGTTCAAGAGAGAGAATATTTCCCCCCCACGCATCTAGTATTGAGGGCTTCAGCAAATATCCACTTTTATCTCGAATCCACTGGCAGCTTTATCAGTTGTGCCAGCTGTCAGAGTTTTGTTTAATGATGTAATCCTGAGTTAATAAGAGAATTCCAGCTGCTGAATGTGTTGAACCAGAGTGTTGCATCTACACTGAGCATAGCCTTTTGTAGACAGAAATCTGTGAGGCCCTGAACCTGTATAATTTCTGCAGATGTCTTAATTTTATCAATCTTAGAGTATATTAAAATGTATAAAAAGCCAAGCAGCTTCTTTGGAACCCTCAATGCAACCCATTTGTTGTATCAAGCTATATTTTACTGTCCCATTGAGTAAATTTGTGAGGTATGCCATTTGTGGGTCATGTTACTTTACTAGCTGAGGCATTAGATTTTATAAATTCATTCTCTGCAGATCAAATATCACAGCAGGGCCAGTCCTACTATGAGGCAGAGTAAGATGATGTAGGTGAAACATTTTGGGGGTCATGGCTAGCTCCAGAAGGTGATAAAGTTGGGCACTTTCTGGAGCCCCTAGATCAGGAAAGAACCTAGTGCTACAACAGTGTTGCCCCTCTCACTTTAAACGGAGCAGCTAAAAACTGCAGAAGCCACATGAGCATTCTTGGTTTCCCTGTTCCACCTCTTCCAGAATTATGGGGCTCCACCAAAGATTCCTTCTACAGTGACCCCCAGAATGGTAGCATTGGCATTGTTTGGGTTACCATTAAAGGGCTGCAAGTTCTGGTGTTTTTTTTAAATTACTATATTCTTATCAGCATGGGGTGCACTATTAGGATTTTATGCTTCGTTCACCAAAGGGTTTGGATTATTTCTGTTCCGCAGTGTAAAAAGTAAGAAACTGCAGGCTCTGCAGATATCTGTGTGCTTCAGATATGTTCTTGTATATTATGAGGTAAACTTTTCCTTTGCATGATTTACATTAGACTTTGGGCAACCTGGACGAGAATCAGCTATTGCATCCTCCCTTTGTATTGCTACTGCTGCTTCACACGTCAGTCCCAGCTTGACTGTTTTCCTGGTTCAGGGGACAGTGTACTATTTATGGCAAAATCGACAGCACAACTTCTATATGGAATGCAATTAGGCCCTTATTCCAACTTTGGGCCTCTTGAAAAAGTGCAGTCAGGGTTTTTAAGATCTCTGTTTTTAACCCTAGATGTGTTCCTAACACGGCCGTGAAATTGGAGGCTGGGCTGCTTAGAATTGAAGCTAAAGCTTGGCTAGTAATTCTATCTGCATGGCTAAGGTTAAATCTGATTGGGTTGATTTCCTTAATACTGTCCAATAATTACTGATCAACTTGGTGGTGGTGAGGCTTTATATACAAACTCCTTTCATATGGCCTTTGATGTTGATATTTTGATCTGTCCTACTAGAATTGGATTATTGTTTACTGAAGAGTTGGTATGGTATTATGGAAGTATTAAAGGCTATGTTTCAGCACATAGATCCCATCTAGAACCTTTGCACAGATAATGTTCCTGTTTTAAAGAAGTTGTACTGATTTCAGTGGCTGGCATCCAAATGAAGCACACATGCTTTGAGCCTCTGCAGGCATGTAGCGGGAGCCCTTGCCCAACTCCCCCAGTCGTCTAGCATGTGCACTATTGCACAAGAGCCCTAATACTTAAGAGCACTGCTTGCACTTCAGAAGCACTCTGTACCATTTGAAACAGGTTGATGACCCTTGGAGATGTTTTTCTGAATGTACAGAGTGCTTTTGGAGCATGGGCAGAGCTCAGAAGTATTAGGGCTCTTGCACAATAGTGCGTATGCTGGTGGACAGGTGGTGTTGTGTGAGGGCTGCTGCTGTGTGCTCGCAGAGACTCAAAGCACATGCTCTTGGTTAGTATCTCTGAAACCTGATTACATCCTCTCCCTATTTTATTCTGTGGTTATGAAATTATTTTTTTAAAAGTTGGTTCAAAAGTTGGTATCTCTGCTGAATTGTGGCTTGGAATATGGAATAAGAATAAATAGACAAGATAATTTATCCATTTGTTTTATGTGCTTCAATTGGTTTATATGCTTAGTATGTGCTTGCGAGTCACTGTGTGCAAATGTGAGGTACAGAGGTTTTCCAACTGTGTTCTAGGGAACTCTGAAAATTTATTGGGGTTCTTCAGTGAGAAGATCAGTAATATGCTTCCCTGAAAGACAACTTGTTCATGATTATTGATTTTCCATTGCACTGTGCTGTTGCATGGGAGTATTGGGTATAATCTTGGTCACACGTTTGGACATTCAGTGCAATGGCAAATCTCAACGGGCTTGGCCAATGCACTGCATGAACTGTGCCCTAGATTGTATGCCATAATCCTTTGCAATACACTGTTTTTTTATGGCAGATGTTTAGGGATTCCTTGACAAATAACAGATGAGTCAGTCAGTATGGAAAGGGTTCCTTGAGAGTAGACAGTTTCAAAACTAATTGCTGCTGGAGAGAATGAGATGATTAATTTTAGCATTGGATTGTATTCTTCTGTGCCAAGTGGCTTGATATCCAACAGGAAGACCACTCAAAACTTTATACAATTCTCTGAAGAAGTAAATGAGGTTCAGGTGGAATTAGCTTAATTCATTTAATGGATTAGACAGGACTGTTATGGTTTATAGTTAATCCAAATAATATTAGTAGTTAATGCTTGTCCTGTTTAAACTTCCAGCTGTTAATGAATGCAGTTCTAACTTTCATATAAGGAAGCAGTTCTATGTCAATTCTATATTCCTTTTTGAATTGCTAGGTTTCTGGGTTGCAAGAGACAGCTGGATTGTGACAGACTCTTGTAAATTGTGTAAGCTTATTATAATCACTTTATTTCTTATATTATGCATACATTGTCTAGGTAATGTTATTGCATTGTTTTGATATGTAACTTATCTGCAAGTGGAAATCCCTCCCCTGGGAAGCCCATCTGGCCTCCTTGATTGCTGTTTTTAGGAGTATAGTTTAAAGTGCCCTGTTCTACCAGGTTTTTGACCTTGTGTGTGGACTGCTAACTGGATAGCTTCCAGTCCGTGACTATTGATTTGTTCATTTTTAGTGATCTATGTAGTTTTGTCTATTTTTGCATTTTAAGATTCTGTAGTGTTTGAAAAAACAGGTAGTTGATAATCTTTTTAACATAAAGTAAACTTAAAATGATCTGTTGGACAGGAGAGCATATCTTGTATGTATCTGTGTTCCTCCTTGTGTTCATAGTGAAAGTAGCTGTGCTTGTAAAACATGCAACTCTTTGCATCATGTGATGTGTTCACCTAAGTATGTATTATGAAGTGTAGATTCTTCCATCTGCTGTTGGGAAGCTCTGATGTTTCCTGTTGTTCGGTTACTTGTACTGTACATGGAATTGCAGTTCAGCAATCTTTTCTTAGGAGGAACAAAGTTAGTAAATACTGGAAATTCTGCCAAAGATGTATTTAGTACTGGCATTTATGGCATTATGCTACCATTGGTCTTCAGAATGTTGTCTATGTGAAAAGGTAGACAACAGGTAGATCAAGATGTTCTCCCTTTGGGTGTTTGAATGGAATAGGCAATGTCTATGACTATAATAGTCTCACAGGCAGACTGGATATTTTGTGATTATCGTAGGTAATCCCTAAATTCTACAACATCTGCTTCTAACAATGTTTCTTCTATGCTGGCTGTTCTCTCCTACTTTCTTGAAGGGCTGAGAATAACTATTCTTATCTTGGCTGCAAAGGGAAATCTATTTTAAGTTTCATTGAAAGGCATATGAAGTGCATTTTCCACAAATTTTAAGCATTCCACAAATTTGTACACAAGTCCTACTGAAATCAGTTTGACTTAGTGCAAGATAACGTAGTGCATGCATTATGAACAATGGTGTGGGGACTCCCAGACCCCACTCAGTAACAGTTGAAAGAATTGGGTCATGGCTGGTGACATGGCTACTTCTCAAGCCTACTTCACCCCTCTCTGGTAGTGTTCTCTATAACAGGGATTCCCAGATGATGTTGACTACAACTCCCGTAATCCCCAGCCAAAGGTCATTGCAGTTGGAAATGCTGAAAGTCATCAGCATCTGGGAATCCCTATTACAGGGAACACTGCTCCCTGAGGACCAGTGACATTTGTTATGAAAAATAACCATTTCATTGGCTGTTCTCAATAATCAATTTATTTCAAACATTCCCAGAAGTGATATGAGAGCAACCACAACACACCAGCTTCTATATTTCTTACAATTATATATTGTATTTTGTTAGTACATTTATATACTGCCAAAAATAAGAGTCTTATGGTGGTTTACAATGGGTTAAAACTATAACAATAAATCAACAATAAAAAACAAATGATCAAAATTAAAATTACATTTAAAATAACATTCAAAATTCAATGAAAAGCCTAACTGAATAGGTAGTCTCCGGTGCTCTTCTGAAGGCCATCAGAGATGGTGCATCTCTAACTTCTATATGGAGTATGTTCCACAGCCCTGGGGCAACTACAGAAAAGGCTTGCTGCTGAGTCACCACCAGATGAGCCAGCGGCAACCGCAGACAAACCTCCTCAGATCTTAATTGATGGCGGGGATGATATTGAAGAAGGCATTCTCTATACCGTACATGCATCAGGTTGCAGTATAAGTGATCAATGGTATTTGTGTTGGAACTATAACAATAACATTTCCAAAAGACATTTCCAAAAATGTTGGAACTATGTCTTCTATAGGTTATATAGTTTCTAAAAACATTATCAAATGTTGCTGGAGTAAATGGCTTGCTATTCGTGGTATTGGGATGAGGAGTTGATCAAGAACCATAGTCATGGCTGTAGCATTGCATGGTAGTACCTCCAGTGACTGTTGCTGGTTTCTGTCTTATGTTTCTTTTAGATTGTGAGCCTTTTGGGGATAGGGATCCATCTTATTATTTCTCTATGTAAACCGCCCTGAGCCATTTTTGGAAGGGCGATTTAGAAATTGAATTAATAATAATAATATTCTGTTCTATATTGTGATGCACTAAGGGATTAAGTGTTGGAGGGAGCCTCCAGCAGTGATTTTGAGCTTCCTGCATATTGCAGAGGAGCAAGAAAGGCAGAGCAAACCCTCTGATGTTTTTGATTGAACTATGCAGATCCTTAGGAAAGGCACAGAAGGGGGGAAGAAGCATTAAGGGTCTAGAAAAGGAGAAGGTAGCAAATCAAGGGAAGCAGGCTGGACCTGGGAAAGGAGGGCAAGTGAGTGGTGAAATGGAGAAGGCCAGAAAGGGGAGTCTGGGAGAGACGGGAAAAGGACAATGAATGACCAGAAAAGAGAGGTGTTAAAGCTTATGCATTGTTTTGAAATAATAAGCTAAAATGTTACCTGTAGGTGTTCTATTGCATTCTCTCTCTTTTAAAAAAATTGGTAGTTACTGTGGCTGTGTCCACAGTATAATTAAAATATTATATTGAGGGCTCTATTGCGTTAAAAGGTGCACACACATTAAACCTTCTGTTTTGCAACACAGCTTAGAATTGTATTCTGGAAGTGAGGAAGTTGTGCTAGTTATGCTCCCCGCTGTTTTAGGGTTGGCTCCCCAATGAGGCAAGATGAAGCGATAGCCTTAGGCAGCAAGTGTGCCTTGGGATGGTGAATGCCCGATTGCAGATGTCACTCAACTACCTGGAACTGCCATCCCTGGTGTTCTCAATCCTGGTGTGCCCCCTCCTCTCTGGACAAACTGTCACTGACTGCTTCTCTTCCTCTTTGCCTTTTGGGTGTGTGCCGGCCCTTGTGTGCCAAATGCTTTCTTCAGCATCAGAAGCCAACAAGCTTTGTGCTAAAATGGAGAACACAGCGGCACCTGGACACAGAGGCTGTTTTTGGTGTTGGAAGAGAGAGCACATTGCCAACAAGTTATAGGGACCGACCCAGCAAAAGTGGACGCAGTCCAGCTAATGTAGTAAGGAGTGGTGCATGCCAGTCCCAGAACAAGAGTGGCGCATGAACTGCTTGTTGCCTGATACAGCAAGGAGCAAGCAACACAATCTCTTCTGTTATGCTGGAACCAATGCATGTCGCCACTCCTTGCTATACCAGCTGGGCTGTCTCCAGTTTTGCAAAGTTGGCCCATGTGTTTTGTTGCCGCTTCCAACATCAAAAGTAGACATGCTTGGAGTTGGAGCATTGTGGCAACAAGAAACAGGGGCCTGTGAAATTGGAGGGTTACTGATATTTTCACAAGCTGTATAGATTTGCTCAAATTAATTACTATGTGTGCTTCTAACTCATTCAGATTCTTGTGGATTTCCACTGCCCTTGAGAGTTTGAATTCTACATTGACTGCATTTCTCAGCTTTTCATATTGTGTTTTGTTGAATGAACTGAATATTGAGTAATTCATCCCTATAAATGTTGTTACAGCAATGGATATGAATGAACGCACATGGACACTACTCTTTCAGTGAGCAACCCTTTTCGTAGTGGCAGGGAACAATTTTATTGCACATATTGCTCTTCCCGTTTCAGTGTATTCTGCTATCTTCTTTTGCCATGGATTGTCCATAAAGGATGATTCCTCTTCTCCGCTTCTTGCCCCAAGATAGTTTGCTTATGGAAGGAGACACTTGGTTTTTATCCTTTCAAGGGATGCTCTTCAGCTTTTGACAGTTTTGATAACTTTACTGGAATGTATTCACTATGCGCTCAACTCTCTCTCTCCCTTTTAGTATTATCCATATCCTGACACAGAAATCACTGACCCAGTTGCTGACTAACTTATCCGTTGGAAGTTAGTATGGAATTTATTAACTGTTGCAAAGATATTAATCACAACTGAGGGGTGTCCCCTAAGAATCTGAGATTTTCCTCAGTGTTGGGTGACTAAAGTAGTTTTGCAGTCAACTACCTCCTAAACTCACTCTTCTTAACTGCGTCATTTCACCAGAAATGAGTGTGGTATGGTCTCAGTGCAGTATTGCAGAGGCCAAGTGTATTTATGTATCCTGTCCAAATACATTTTGCTGCATTAAAAGTTAATTATAGATAAGTTTTTATAGCTATACGTAATTTGTAGATAACTTAGTCCTTTTTCATTAGTGTGGTTTTCCTGCAAAATTGAGAAGTTTCAAAACCTAAATCATAATTATTTTGCAAAACAATGACCTTTGTTTATATCACACATTTTGGTAAATCCCATTTGATCACTTTAATCTGGCAGAACACTTTTAATTCATGTGAAAACCCAAGTATATTTTCTGGGTAATCAGTTGTGATGAGGCATACTGTTGGCATGAGTCACCAAGGACTAAATGGATGAAGCTGCTTTAATCTTAGCTTCTCCACAGAAGAGTTAGGAGGACACCATAACAATAGAGTAAACCTGTCTTGTTGTAATGTTAAAAAGGTCCAACTCTGTTTAGGTTATAAGTTTTATTTTTAATTTTTAAAATTGCTTTCTGCATCTTTAAATTCCAGTTAATAGTGTCAGTCTTGACATTCTATACCTCCTTAAATGCCCTTTAGACAAAGAACAGTAGAATCTCACATGCCAGGGTTTGCTTGTTCTTGTGCTTGGTTCTCATTTCAAATTGCACTTCTATCATGCAGCAGATCTTATGATATTTTATAATATAGAGCAATTTTCATGAGGCGAGATAAAGGTATATATGCTTTCACTCAAGTACAGTAGTTATTTTGCCATGACAAATATTGTGAACACCCTTGGGAAATAAAGAGATCTGGGGAATAACTAGATCTGCAACAACTCCTGCTTGCCCAGCTGCCTGAACAGGAAACAAGTGAATACTGCCCCTACATGGTCATTGTCTTGTGGCATGATGAGAGAGGCAATGTCTGAGTTTTCCCTGCCCCAATCCAGTTAACTCTGGGTAGGTGAGTCAGACACGGTTCCAAGGGTGTCCTGTCCTATTTCTTGGGTGTGAAACCTTGCTGGTTTAAGAAATGCTCCTTCATCTTTGTTTTGAAGGATTGAGGTCAGTGTGCCCCCTCCTCAATTTTCTCCCACCAGCTTGATCAGTTAACTTGATGAGGGTGGGGTGGAGTTTAAATTTGGATCCAAGAAAATACTTTTTCCTTTCATTCCTATTAGCCATCCCAAAGGCCCCTAAGTTATGTGTTTAAAAAAAGAAAGAAAGGCAGACCTCCCCCCAGTTACTTAAAGGGGGATTTGGAGTAGGGGGATAGACATCTTCCAGTCCCAGTTTCCCTCTTCATATTAACCCTAGGCTGAAAGGTGTAAGTAGCAGTTTTCTTGCTTCCCTTCAGTTGAATGGCACCCAGTACATGGAGGGCTTGTGCCCCCCCCTTCTGCATACTTGTGGTTTAAACCCAGGTACAAAGAAGTCACCCAGGTACAAAGAAGTTTCTGGACTCAATTCTTTGTTATACTGGTTGCCAAGGGGCCACCCACTTTGTTTTTGGAAGCAAAAGATGCTAAAAAAAATCATTTCAGAATAAAATGGTCTGATACAGTTGGTCAGATGTTTATGTATCTATATAATTAATTCTCCAAGATGGGATGCGTGGGGGCGTGGCAGAAAGGAGACGATTGGCTGACAGAGAGCGTGCGAAGGTTCCAGCATTGAAGTGGAGAGAAATAATGGCGGCGGTGAGGAGGTGGGCAAAGCCCTACCCATGGATTCCCCTGAAGTAGCTCTTTGTATCCTGGCCACCTGTGTTTCTTTTGAATGAAACCCAGATGCATGCTTCTTGAACATGCTTTGTTCTAAAATCTTTAAGGACAGCGAACCTGTCCCTCTTATCTTTTTTATACTTAATGTTGATAATAAAAACAGACCATGACCCCTGATTTGTGTTAATAAGTTACTGTTTTGTGGATGAACAAAAGTAAAACAAAGCCAGCATTTTATTTTGAAGTGTTGCAAGCAAAACACACAGGCATTTCTCAGGTAATTCTGAAATAACCAAGCCTGCAGTGCTATTCACATTGGCAGTAAGCTCCATTGAGTGTGTTGCTGGGTAAACATAGGATCAGGCTGTTAAGTCTTGCAGCATGATCCTAAGAATGTCCCCACCTCCCACCCCCAAAGTCCTAATTAGCTCAATGGGATTTAAATTTGAGTGTGTGTGTGTTTAGGATTGGAGCTTTTATTCAACATGCTGGACAGCTCCTTACCAATATTAAAGCTATAAAACATTATGAAAGGACAAGGAGGATCACTCACATACACTGCAAAGCCAGCAGAGGAAGAGAGTTAGTGCCTGCAACTCTTTGCACCACTGCAAAAAGCTAAGCTTGCCAAAAAGAAAGAGTCGAGGGACTCTCACAGTGATGTGGGCTGCATAGTATATATGCAGGGAGAGGGGGAAAGTCTGGAAACTTGAATAGTGCCTCTAGTAGAAGGCGTCTGCCCATTTCTGGCCTCTCTGCCTTGCCGCCTGCCCTCAGCACTGCCCACATTATTTTGCCCAGAGTCCTCAACCTTTTCGGCAGGCTTATGGAGCTGCAGCAGCACTAAGAGTTGCTTGTGCTAGCTCTCTTATGCTGGTTGTGTGTGTGAGCCAATATCCTTTTGTTGTTACCTATCATGTGAAAAATTTGTGGCCTCTTGATGACCATCCTCGCTGTATTTTGGCACTTGCAGAATGTTAGTTCTGCGTCCAGTAATGTATCTTACCAGATGCAATTAAGTTAAATATTTTTCTTCTTCTTTACCTTCAGTTCCATAATATTTATTCTGTAGAAGTGATCACTTAGTTGTGATTACTTTGTTCTTATAACAGTTTACCAAAGGAAATTGTTTCAATTTGCTTTTGAGGAAATCTAGAAGGGGTGTTTTTAAAATAAGGTTTTCATTGCATAGGTAGAAAGCTATACAAAAACTGTTACACAAGCCATTTGTCTGACTGAGGCCGAGTGTAATCATAGCTGGCTTTCGGTCCCTTGCTGTGTTTTCACCCTGGATTCATTTGAAGGGGATTCCTTGCTGTGGCTTTAATTCTGACAATGATATCAACCATGCTTGCAGAAAAGAGGATTTGTGTGGCTTTTTATTCCTTTATGCTCCATGAATGTGGATTTTGACAAAATTGTCTTGTTGGCTTTATTGTCAGCTACATACTGAAACTAATAGATCATTTGTCTGGTATTATGCCTTTAACAGTCAGAATTATTTTGGATCTGGGTATAACATATCAGGAGCAATTTTTAAAACTGTGTAAGTTGAAACTATTAGCTGTTTGGAGGCTGTGTTACTAGTCAATAACATACTTTGTTATCAAATGCCTTGGCAACAAGCAAGATATGCACTGATTTTTAAAAAGTGCACCAAGGGCATTAAATAATAGCTTCATTACCTGGCATTAAAATTGATTCTGCAGTTGGATAAGGCACTACCAGTTCGGTGATGGTTATCATGAAGTATAGGGCTGCATTAACTTGTGCAAAATGTCTCTGGCTTTGCCAAGCTTGTGAAACAGTCTCTTCACATCTTTTTAGGTGAAAAACAATCAAGGGAGCCTGTGAACTTGGCCAGAGTGGTGGTGAAGTGGGTGGGGGTGCTTTTCCCAATCAAAATTGCCCTCCCTAACCTACTTTTCCACCTGCAGAGGAATAGTTTGGATATCTTTCCCCCACAAATGGAAAATAAGGTTGGGGAGAGTGCTTTTTATTTTTTATTTAAAAAAAACATCCTCCACCACCACTCCTCCAAAACGTGACTGTTCGTGACTGTTCTTCATAAAAAGAAAATAAAGCAAAATTTGGAGACTATTACATGGCAGGTGCTTGTAGTATCTACTTTTGTCCTAGAAGGTGTAAACAAGATTAACTAAAACTAAAGACAGCATTGCTGTTTACTAAAGTGAGAATTCCACTGGTTCTAGGAACACACATGGGGAGTATGCAGCACTAAATGCACAGAGGAGCTCCTCCACTATTCTTCCTCCGAACAAGAGGTGGCCACGATATACCTGCAGAGCGCAAACTGTATGAAGCTAAGCCGATGGTACAGTTACTCTACGGTGCCCAGCTCGACCCCTTCCCCAACTTTACTCTGGAACACATGCAGTCAGTAATAAGCATCTTATATGCTTATTAGAAGACAGGGACCCAACAAAATCCCTGGCGGTTGCTAAATTTTGTTATACATTGACCAAACTAAGAGAAGCTAGAGCACAGCAATTGGTTACTGTCAAAGATTCCTGATTTTATATATTTGATGACATTTTAGACTTTGTTTCCATTATTTTCTTTTTACTGTGTATATTCTGCGTATATTGATGTTTGATCTAAGATCGTAAATAAACAACAACAACATGCAGTCAAAGTTCCTAAGAGCAGTTCTTCAAGTACCAAGATGTCTGTCTAATGCTATCCTGCAACTAGAGACAGGCCTGATGAAAGTGGAGGCAAGGATATGGATGACCATACTGAACTACTGGCTAAAACTCTCCCTTTCTCTCTCAGGCCTAGCCCCCTAACGCTATGTGATGACTTCCAGTCCAGTTGGAAACAGACAACTATGAATAAAATAAAGTCCCAGGGTCTATCCCCACTTCACTTAGTTAACTTGGGGTACGACCCGGCCAAGGCACTCATCAAACAATGTATTACAGATATAGAGTGCCAATCTGACATAGGCAAGACCCCAAACTTCCTTGTCAATGAAGGACTCAGGTATGTCAGCTCCCCTTTGCCACACCTAATGCAATTGGAAGTCCCAAAGCACAGGTGAGCACAGGTGGGCCGTTACACTGGTGCGCTACCATGTTATTCCCTCAGCCGTGCTTGAAGGTCGCTATAGGAAGATCCAAATCTCAGGGCGCAAGTGCCCCGTGGCTCAGGGCAGGTAGAAACAACAGGACACATTCTCCTGCAGTGCCTGTTCTACAGGGACATCCATGCCTTCCTCATCTTACCACTATTACATGGCTCTCCTGAGTGAACGGACCAGTTTTACACCTCTTTGTTGCTCTTCGTTAGCAATCCTACTGCCACCTTCAGTATTACCAGGTTCTTTGTGGCAGCAGTTAATATCCAGTGAACGATGACCACCTATGCATGCCCAGAGCCCACCTCTATGAACTAGAGGACAGCCACAGCTACTGCCTTAGTGTGGCAGCCCAACAACCTATAGATCCGCAACTTCCTGACTATTACTTATTATTTCTGTGTGCCTTTTATGTCCTTATATTCGGCTGGCGGGCAGGGAGGGAAAGAGGCGGCCAGGCCGGCGGGACTGGGAAAGCGGATTCGGAGGGGGAGAATGGACTGGGGCTGAAGACAACATGAAGATGGCAGGGAGAACTAGGGGGTGCAGATGCTCTGCGTTGGATCAGCTAGTTTTGAAATAAAGTAGCATTTTAGTATCTAAATTTTGTTTTTATCATGGTTTGTGTAAATCTATGTTCTGTCATCTCTCATTATCTTGTATTCCTGTTTAAAATCTTTTGAATTTGTCCTTCTTTGTGCTTTGTTTTTGCCATTAGCTAAATGGTGATTATTTCCATGTCTGTGTGGATGTAATGTTTCCTGTTTGGATTAAGGTCTTGGGAAAGGTGCAGTCTTTTAAAACAAAAATTGAAAATTGTAGGTTGGTTGTCAGAAGTTGCCCTGTTCCAAAGGAAATCTGCATCTAGCATAACTGTAATAGGAGAATCAAAAGCTAGTTTAGAAACTGACCTGGGTTTTCATAGCATATGCCCCCTTGTTGTCTGCCTGGCAACATCTGCGTTGGAGGTTCCCTTAAATGGAGATGGGGGTATTAAGCATTTCCCAGTTGAGTGTGTTTAATACAAAATGAAACAGAAGCTTAATAGGGCAGCTGGTGGGGACCAGGGATACACTGGGGAAATCTTCATCAGCTGGATCTATATTGGAAGAGAGGACCTGAACAGAAGGGGGAGGTAAATCCAGAATTAATGGTAAGAACAAAGAGAAAACAAGCACAACTATAAACCATTGTGGGGAAGAGGGGAGCAGTGTTGACTGACAAAGGGCTAGACTAAAGAAGTTCAAAATGAGCATCGATGCACAAATTACATTATTGTATCAGACAGTGTCTAAATAGATTAGAACATATTCTGAGGTGAGCATTAATATATCAAATAATTAATGTGCGTGTTGAGGATTGAATAACTGAATCTGCTGAATGGAGAAACTTATACATCACAAATGTAATAAAGCTAGTTATAAGCTAGTTCTTGCTATCGGAAATATTTTTTGATCACACTTTGAACTGTGTCAGTTCAGGAGGTTTTTGGGCTCCATTCTATGACAGTATCAAACAGCATTTTATGGTAGTTTAAATATTAGAATTTATGCCAGAAACAAAAAAGCATGAATATGACTGGCTGAAATCCTTTATCCAATATAATGCCAAACAGTTAAGCATGTAATACATAATATCTGCAGCCTGTTAAAAGCTAGGAGGGATATCAGGTATAAAACCACAGCATGAGTTACTTGTGTTCACATTTTTCTTGGGTTATTCCTCCTTTCAGGCTTACATTGCCCAAAGTGCAAGTTAGTCAGTTAGTCATGAAGAAAGATCTGCCATGAAGGTAGATTTAGATTTAGATTTAGATTTAGATTTAGATTTAGATTTAGATTTAGATTTATTTATATATATATATATATATATATATATATATATACACATACACACACACACACACACACACACCACAAGACAGATCTTTATGTGTACTTTAAATCAAGGGTTTGAACTTTGAGATGAAAGTAACCTCATTTGCCAAGTGTTCTCTTACTTATTTTACACTCATTTATAGTACAGCTGAGTGTACATCTGGTGTGGAGTACCTAATTCTTCTGCTTGCTTCTCTCTGTTACAGAGGAAACAAATGTCATACTGGTACTCAGGTGCAGTGGCAGGGTGATGTATTACTACATTGGGTCACAAATTTGATAAACTGGTTTTAAGGCACACATGAAAACAAGCCCCCTGCCATTAACAGTTTTGCATCTCAATGGTAAGGCAGAAGGGGCCAGCATAATTATGTTAGTCATAAGAATTGGGGACAATAAATAAAGTCTGACTGTGTAGTCTACCACAGGCATCAGTGAGATTCCTGATAACTGAATAACTAAAATACAAGGGTAACATTCTCCCCTGCAATAAGTAGTGTATGAGTATTAGTCAGTTTCTAATCTATTATACAATGCCATATTTATATCTTGTTCTATGTATTGTGTTCTGTTAACTTAAATGTCACACAAAACAATGATTTGTTGGGGCACAAGGATAAACAGTTGTAGTAATTTCTTGCTTTGGGCCAGAATGATTCTGATTGTGTAGTTACCCACATCCTAATTGCGTAGTTAAACTTTGTTTAATAAGGCTCAGTGCCTTCAAAACTTGAAAGTTTAAACAGAGAATTGTGCACACTTAATAGACATTTTCAAAGTGGGTTTACCATGACTATTGTCTTACTGCAAGGTATTCTTGTAAATGTATATGAGCAGTTTGATCCACTCGGGAATGGGCTGTGTGAAAGATACGTATTGCCATCGGGGACCAGAGTGAGTGTGGCAAATGTGTCCTCCCCACCGCCCCAGACAAGATATTATTTACATATAGATAGATGAATAAATCAAGAAATTACAAAACCAAACCAAACCATGTCAGTTCTTCCATGAATGACACACATTTGGAAATAGAATAGTCTTTGGAGTCTAAATGAGCTTACAAATGTATTGCATCTTCTGTTACAATTCTGTTCATGTGATTAAGAGAAGAAAGCTTGACCCATACACTCGATTATTGTTTCTGAATAGCCAGATTGGTTGTGTGTTACTTTCTGATAGAATGAGCCCCTTAATTGGGGAAGCAGGCTATAGCTTCTATTACTGTGTGAGTTCTTTGGTGTGGAGGCCTTTGAAGAAAAAAGTAGCTTAATGAGAGAGAGCGAGAGGGAGAGAGGGAGCCAAATGTAGGGGCAAATTGGACATTAACACTTTTAAGGCTATTTGAATTTAGCTTGTTGATCAACCTCCTTCCTTTGTGGACACTGTGTGTGTGCGTTTGTGCATGCGCATGCGCCACATCAAGAGCATTTCAAAACGAGGACCCATGGCATCTGTCTCTACACAGCAAGTTATTTGTGCACCAGTGGTTCGTGTGGATTAGAAGCATGCCACTGCAGGATTGGAAAAAGAAGATAAAATTGGTCAAATTTCTCCCAATCAGTGTTTCAAGTTAGTACTCAAGAAGAATTCACCACTTACAGCTAGCCATCACAGAGGATAATTTTACTTCACCTCCCTGTAGCAACCATATCATGCATTCCAATTCTCCAGCTGTTGGCTTTGAGTTTACTTTTTGCTGGAGAGAAATATTTTAAAGTTTCTCCTTATTTTAATGTGTGCTTTAATGTTTGTTTGTTTGTTTGTTTAAAAGTCAAATCTATTAATATGATATGTTTCTTATAGGGGAATGCAAATCTACTCAATAGCAAACTGAATGTGTTCCTTAATGTTTATACTCTCTTTTGGTAAACAGACAATTTAGCTTTTGTGATTACTTTGTGCATGCCAAGATTCTTTACTTTTTTATTTTCTGTTGTGTCTTATTTCCTGCTTTTACGTGGGCCAGCAACAAATAGTTTAATTTTCAAATATACTACTTCTAAGTCCTAGCTTCCCTTTTTTTTCTGTAGAAGATGACATAATGTATGCAATACATTTTGTTTGTTTCCGCTTGGCCTTCCTGTATACAAAGTGTTATGTGCTGCCAAACTTGAGCCAGAAGCCTTGTGGATCAGACATTGGCTCTTTGCTCCTTATTTCATAGAGACTGCTGATCAGATGAGATGCATGCCACTGGGGCACACCACTGCCCCAAATCCTCCTGGCCTGGAAAGTCAGTTGACACCAGAGGGCTAATATTTTGCACTGCTGATACAAAGTTTCTAGGGTGCTGCCTTCCTTCGGACTGAGCAGCTTGTGTACTGAGGGAGGTCCCTGGATCCTCCTGCTGTGCAACTAGACTTTAGCCTGCCTGGTCTGCCTATAAAATAAAGTGTGCCATCAAGTCAATTTTGACTCCAGGAGCCCATAGAGCCCTGTGGTTTTCTTTGGTAGAATACAGGAGGGGTTTACCATTGCCTACTCTCTGACAGTATGAGATGATGCCTTTCAGCATCTTCCTGCCCGATAGCTTCCTGCCCGATTGCTGCCCGATATAGTACCAGCAGGGATTTGAACTGGCAACCTTCTGCTTGTTAGTCAAGAATTTCCCCGCTGCGCCACTTAAGGTGGCTGGTCCGCCCATAGTGCAGGTCAAACCGGCATATGTACCTCTACCACAGGGCTTCAGCCCTCCTGCTGTTTTTTTGACTACAATTCCTAGAATCCCCAGCCACAGTGGCCAGTAGTCAGCAATTATGGGAGTTGTAGGCCAACATCTACAGGAGGGCTGTAATTATGCAGCCCTATTCTGTCATCTAGGAAGTGTGACAATACCCAGCCTTTCTTCCAGCCTTGAACCTGGAGAAATGGTAGAGGTCATCCTGGCACATTCTCAGTAATCCCTGTCCAGTGTTCCCTCTAATTTTTATCATAGGTGAGTGGAAAGAGTTTTGTTCTGGGAGGCAGTATCAAGGCACACATAACTGTCACACAAATACACACACACACACACACACACACACACACACACACACAGAATTAATAATTTTATATAAAATTTTATATATATATATATATATATATATATATATATATATATACATTTATTAAACAGTTTTCAGCTGTTTTTGTTGGAAATAAAACCACCTTGATATGTTACAATTTGGTGGTAAATAAATAAAGCAAGTAGGCAGTCCTTTAGATAAGTGCTTAGGGCCACGTTAAGGTCTTTAAATGTCAAAACCAGTGCCTGAGACATTTTTGCACAGCCTACAGAACCAAAGTAGTTTAAGAAAGCCTTAATTCCATGTGTTTAAGCTATTTCTACAGAACCCACCCACAGGTATGCTGACCAACTTTGATATCATCCAGTACATTAATTTGCAGTAGGGGAGAGAGACAGCATTTTAACCCACAACAACACTTTTTCTTCTCTTCACAACCCCATCCCTGAACAATTTTCTTCACTCCAAACTTACCAGTGGCAGAGACAAGACTCCCCCCACCTCCAGATCCCCACTTTGACAGGTTTTAATTAATTTTTTTAAAAAACTGCAGCTGCAGTAGCTGCAGGGATGGGTGTGTGTGAGGGGAATGTTCCCTCTTTTACCCCCTAATGATCACCGCTGATGGTGGTGGGATGGGACATGGTGGTGGCGCCTGGCTGTAGAGAGGGTGGGGGGTAAGGAGGGCCCCCCTTTTAATATCTGAAAGCCTGCTGCTCTGCAGTGCGGCAGGAGGGCGGGTGGCGAGCTCGTCCCACCTCCCAAGTGTCTGCAAGGGCTCTGCTCTCTGCAGTCTTTTTCCGGCTTTCCTCCACATGAAACCTGACAGTAGGTAGCATCAACTAATCGAGCACTTCCATTATGAACATCAACCACTCTATGTACACAGTAACATCAAGTACTTCAGTCTAGGCAAAACCTGGGTCTACCTACTGTAGCTGTCTATGGGTAGACCTGGTGTCCGTGTTCCCTGCCAGCTGCACTGGGAGATGTCCTGTTCCTTACCTGGCCCACCCCCTTTCCTGGGCTTAATTCTCCATTTTCCCCATGCCCCCTGCATCCAGCCCGGACCCCTTTCCAGGTTTAATTCTCTACTTTTTTAAGGGGAAAGGACCAAGTCCACCCACTGTAGCCTTCTACAGGTAGACCAGGTGGCTAGCCAGCTGGGTAAACCACGTGTCTGCATTGTCTGCCAGCCACACATGGGGATTCCTATTCTTCCTCCTGATATCCCCGCTCGAGCCCATTCCCGGGCTTAACTGTCCATTTTTCCTGGCCTGCCACCAGCTAAGCCCTTGCCTAGATTAGCAGTATAGGAAGCCTTCATCTTTTTCGAAGTTCTTGGCAGGCTTCGTGGGGGCCTCTTGGTGCCCGGCTTATTGCCCCTTGACCGCCTTGTCCTTGCTGTCCTGTTGCTGCTTCTTGTTGAACTTGAAAGACTAGCCCGAGGTGCCCGTGCCTTGGGTCTGCACCAGTGTGCCTTTGCTGACTAGGCTCTTGAGGCCCAGCTTGATGCGGCTGTCGTTCAGGCAGTGGAGGCCAGGTTGACAGGCCCAGCCCATTTCTTTCTCCTGGGCCGGCCTCTGCCTCTCTCCCTGACCTCCTTCCCGGGCTTAATTCTCCACTTTCCCCGGCCTGCTGCCACTGGCAGGTGGCAGCCTTCCTTCCTTCCATGCACTCGCACCACCACATCCTCCAGCTCCAGCAGCAGGTGCTCTCATGCTAGCAAGCACCACTTCTCCCCTTTGCAGAGCAAGCTGAATGTGCCATCCAGGCTCCAAAGCATTGGGTGTGGGGATGACCTCCTCCGGGGTGCATGCAATGCAGAAGAGGGATCGGGGAGAGGTTTTGGCCTCCCAACTTCCTTTGTCCTGCCTCATCTGGCTTTTCCATTCTGGCGAAAGTGAGTTCTCCCCTCCCATCCCGCAAAGAAAATGGGATTCCATCCCCCGCTCCTGGATCGGAGTTTGCATGGTGCTTTCGGGGCAGGCCTCATTTTTATATCCCATCCCCCTCAGAGGATGAGCCAGAGGCACAATGAGTTACCCAGACCCAACCAGCAGCACCCAGAGGCACAATGAGTTACCTGGTCCCACCCAGCAAAAAGGCAGCTAATAAAAACAGAAAAAGATGGTATCTTATGTCTGGCATATTGAATGTTCATTACTGCTATCTCAGGTACATGCCAGAGGTATACAAAGGCAAGCTCTGATCATTGATTGATTGATTGTTAAATTTTTATACCGCCTTTCATTAAAACAATCCCAAGGCGGTTTACAGCAAAATTTAAAAACAAGATCATAAAAAAGACACAATTAAAATATTAAGCTAAAATATAAAACAAATCTGATTAAAAATTTTAAAACACAAGCATAAAAGCAATACAGAGTACAAAGAGCAGCAGCAGAGACAATCAAATAAAAGCCTGGTTTAAAAAAAACAAATAAAACAAATAAAAGCCTGGATAAAAAGCCATGATTTAACATGCTTTCTAAAAGCTGTGATGGAGACTGAGGAGTGAATAGCAACCAGGAGAGCATTCCATAGTCTGGGGGCAGCAACAGAGAAGGCCCTGTCCTGCGTGCATGACAGCCAAGCCTCCCTCATTGTCGGCACCTGGAGCAGAGCCCCCTCAGATGACCTCCTCAAGCAGGCAGCAACCCTTGGGAGCAGGCAGTCCCTCAGGTATCCCAGGCCCAAACCGTTAAGGGCTTTAAAGGTCAAAACCAGCACCTTGAATTGGACCCGGAAACAAACTGGTAGCCACTGCAGCTCTTTTAAAACGGGTGTGATGTGCTCCCACCGGGCAGCTCCAGATAAAACCCTCGCTGCCGCATTTTGCACTAGCTGCAGTTTCCGGATATTCTTCAAGGGCAGCCCCACGTAGAGCGTGTTACAGTAATCCAGCGGTGACATGACTAAGGCATGGGTAACTGTGTCCTTCTCGAGAAAGGGGCGCAGCTGGCACTCTAGCCGAAGCTGGGCAAAAGGCACCCCTGGCCACCGCCTCCGCCTGAGCTTCCCTAAGCAGAGTCGGGTCCAGTAATATCCCCAAGCTGCGTACTTGCTCCTTCCAGGGGAGTGCAACCCCATCTAGAACAGGTAGAATCTCCTCATCACAATTGGCTCTCCTACTGACCAACATTATCTCCGTCTTGTCTGGATTCAATTTCAGTTTATTAGCTCACATCCAACCCATCACGGCCTCCAGCCCCCCGATTCGTGACAACCACCACCTCCCTAGGATCAGGTGACAAGGAGAGATAGAGCTGAGTGTCATCGGCATATGATCTTCATCAGTAGTGGAATGTGAGAAAATGCACAACTGGTAAACTGAGAAATCTCTTGATTTTGCCCCCTCTAACTTGGGTTATAAAAACATTTTATAAAAAGCTGAAATAGAATGAATGTAATGAATGAGAAAGAAGAGCATAGGACAAAGAATTGCGTGTACATGTGGATGTTTGCATCCTTAAATTTTTTTTAATGGTTTGCTTATTAGTTGAAGCCACTAAGGCTTCACTGTAAAAAAGCAAAGTTATGAAGCAATTCCCATTCAGTTATGATTTTTTTTTTAATGGTTCGCTTATTAGCTGAAGCTACTGGGGTTTCACTGTGAAAAAGCAGTTATGAAGCAATTCATTCAGCTAATCAAGCTCCACCTATGAGTTCCTTTCAAAGGTGCATATCTTATGGACATGCCAAGCCAGTATAAACAGGCAGCCCTGCAAACAGACTTTTTTCTGAGATTGTATTTTAAAATAGATGTGTGTTTGTCCTGGGGTCTGTCTTGTTTACTTTGCTGAAATAACCAGAAGGGGTGTAGTTGTTTGTAAGACATTCTCTACTTCAAAGCCTTGGACGCTGGGAGATCTATAAAGCATGATGTTTTTGTTTGTATTTTCCCAAGTGAACACAATGGAAAACCAGTAACAAAGCAGGTAGTTCTGGCAATCGGCCCAAAATGTAGCTTGGTGGCCCCCTCTCACTGCTGAATGTGAACGCATCCATGTTATGTGCATTCTGCATTGTAATAAGTAAACACAAGCTGAATAGGGGCAAGCACAGTAGGATGATAGAAACGTGTTTTATCAGAGATATGGTTGCTTTAGACAGTATAGTATTCAAGAACTTTTGTCAGCTCCTGTTAACACTATATATCTAATGTAATTAAAAATTGTATACCATTATTAAAAGCATATGTCATTTCTAAACTACTTGTTCCAGGGGTATATGGGTGGCGAGTTGTATACATTTGGCAAAGAAGATTGACTAGTTTAAAAAGACAGGGAAGTTTTCGCTGGTATGGCAATCAATTACCAATTTGCATCTGGGTTGACATTTTTTTAATTTTACAAGATGGAATATAGGAAATGTTCCAGTTTCAGGAAATAAGTTTGAAGTTTGCTGTTGCTCAGTTTTGAGGGAAATGGTAAAGTTCAAAATGCTAAATGGTCAGAGGTCCAGTCTTAGGGTTAGGCTGCATATTATTTTAAGCACATTCCTTTTAAAAAAAGGTTAAATGGTGAAGGATTTGGGCACCTTGTGGATTGGAATTGTGGCAGTGTGGACTTGAACCTCTGACTGCTGTTAACCAAGGGACTAAAGCTCTCATTGCCCCCACCCAGCCCCCCACCCTTTGCTGTGTTTCTAATCTATAGATGGGTGGTCTGGCTTGTTTAAACCACCATGTAACCTGACCCTCAAGATGTTCCTTGAGTAGCAAATGAAAAAAGTTTCAAATGAGTGGTTTCATTTTAGGGTTTGAACTATAGAGAACTGAAATAATAATATTGATTTTGTTCTCTCCCCCCGCCCCTGTGTAGGTAGCAGTAACTTACTGAGATGCAACTTAGATGCGTCAGAAGCAACTAGATGATTTGTTCCATCCCCTCAGAATCAGGATTGTAATGTTTTATGCTAAGTATTGAGCTGGTGGTTATGGCTGACCAGGAATTCCCCAGTTCAAATGTGGCCTCAGCCACCAACTCACTAGATAATCTTAAATAACCAACACTTACTTTTTCACAACCTACCATCTACAATGTGTGGATAGTGATACTGACCTATTGGAAGATTGTTGTAAGGATCACTGAGTTTAATTTAAAATATTTAATACAAAAGGCATATATTTGTGAAGCCACAGGACCTTAAAATGTACTGTATAAGTAATAACTACAATTCATATGACACTTATCTTAGCAGCTATGCTAAATATTTGTGTAACTGATTTTATGAACTAGCTATCTCTTAACAGAAAACATACATTCAGAGACTTGAAATATATTTATTCTCTCTCTCTCTCGCTTTCAATGAAAGTATAGCATCAAACAGAGCTGCACACCTCCATTCCCTCAGTTCAGTGTGATAGGATAAAGTCAAACTGCTTAAAGGAAGTGTGTTTTCACCTAACCTTAAGAAACATTATTGCCCTGAACTCTTTTATAGAGCAGAAGCAGAGCTAGTGCAGTGGATAGAGTGATGAACCTGGAGACCTGTATTCAAATCTCGGATTACCTTGGGAGGTCATTGTGATAGCCTAACCTACCATGCAGAGCTATTGTGAGGGTAAAATGAAACAATCCTATGTGCATCATTCTGAGCTCCTTGGAGGAGTTGTTGGTAGAAATGTGATAAACTTACAAAAGAAAGGAAGAGGCTTGTGTTTGCTATATGTGCATTTTTACTGAACATGGATGGTATTTCTTTTTTACTCCAGAGATTCCTTGGTATATGGACTTGTTTGCAAGGGATATGTTTGTTTGTTCTGGAGCCTTGTGTTCTGTTGCTGCAACTTGTTCTACAGAGTACCCCAGTTCACACAGGACATTGGCCAGTCCTTTTATGCCTCACTGTTGCCTTGTGTGAGCTATGAGGGCACTGAAATACATGGAACTCTCCCCTCTGGCTGCATTTTGTAGGGCTAGATTGGTAGTGATGGAGATGCTGCCTTTCAGGGAGGTTGGTCCATTATTTCTGAAGTTGTCATTGAGGACCTTCTGAGGAGTTTCCAAGGAATCTCAGGGTTCCCAAGAACACAGTTTGAAAACTACTGGTATAGCTTATAGAAGGATAATGTGTTAGGTATCAACATTTTATTAACCCATTTTAAGACTTTGATCATATTCTTGCATATGAAAGGAAATATTTGAGGGACTGTACATGATCACAACACAGAAAGCTTTATGACAATGGTAAAGATAAAGTGTGCCATCGATTTCGCCTCCTGGCGTCTACAGAGCCTTGTGGGGTTTTTTGGTAGAATGCCGGAAGAATTTACCATTGCCGCCTCCTGCGCAGTATGAGATGATGCCTTTCAGCACCTTCCTATATCGCTGCTGCCTGATATAGTACCAGTGGGGATTCAAACCAGCAACCTTTTGCTTGTTAGTCAAGCATTTCCCCTCTGCGCCTCTTAAGTACCAAGCAAATAAACTGAATAAAACTACTACATTTAAAAAAAACAACCATTATTGTGGTCTTACAAGAATACAGGAGA
The DNA here is from genome assembly GCF_027244095.1 of Hemicordylus capensis. Classification (NCBI taxonomy): domain Eukaryota; kingdom Metazoa; phylum Chordata; class Lepidosauria; order Squamata; family Cordylidae; genus Hemicordylus; species Hemicordylus capensis. Next base: position 14,424,088 of record NC_069663.1, read on the forward strand.
AAAGTTAAACTTTCCATACAGTAGCTCTATCCAACAAGCAGTGATTTAATAGACTTGGGCTATGCTGCAGGAGAACAGTTAAGTGATAGGCAGATAGGCAAATAAGAATATGTCTTAAGTCATCAGCATTACAATGGGACCCTCTTGTGGCTATCAGTTGGAGTTCATGGTCAGTTCTACAAGTTTTACAAATTAAGAGCCAGTTTCAACTTGGCAGTGCTATGGTCACAGATTAACTTTTAAAAGCGGTATTGTAAATGCTTACATATGCAGATGCTTTATGGAAATTTTATCTGTAAAACACTTCTGTTTTACTTCTGTTCATGGATTATGCTGCAAATAGGTTAGAACTTTCTCTCTCTCACAACATAGAAAGAAGAATCTTGGATAACATCTTCACATTTAAATTTTAAATTTAGTGTTGTAAGCCATTTTGCAGATTGCAGAAAAAGTGGAGTAGATTTTTTAAAAACGAAAACAAATAAATGTAGTCACTGAGTGGATCACTTCAAAAAGCAAATACATGACTGTCAGAATATTACATGGATATTAGCTTATAGTTAAAAGCAGAGTGTGGGGTAACGCTTGAAACAGGTGACCAGAATTTTGTATCGGAGTTAGTCTGTTCATCAACAAATAATTCAGTACCAAGTGAGGTGTATACAGTGTATTCTGGGTAAAATTGTGATAAGAAGGATTCAAAGCTTTAATTCTGTACTGTCACTTCAAGATTTACCCAGGGATGTACTGTGTCATCAATCACTTGGCCTCCGTGACATATTTTTATGTTGATAGCAGAGAATACTTATTGCAGAATAGTCATTCAGAAGAAAGCTCATTCTGAAATGAGATCTTCAGTTTCTGGTTGTGCTGCATTGTTGTTTAGAGATTGTTGCTCAAGAGCAGTGTTGGGACTGTATTGTTAATAGGTCAGTGTGAAGATTTGTGCCCTTTGAGAGTTCTCAGATTAGTTCTTCTTGTGTATTTGTCCACAACTGTACAATAAAAACAATCTGCTATGCAGTAAACTTAGTTCTGATACTGATGTTATAATAGCAATTTCTAGGGTGATGCATTAAAGTCATGACACTTAATTAGCAGCTAGTTTGGCAGAGCTGCTAACTTATCTTTGTGCTGCTCCTGTAATCCTAATTGTGAATGTAACTGGATGATTATCTAATTGTAACTGGACGAGCTTGGATTTTTAAAATTCTGAATTAGATACTTCTATACATACATAAAAATACACATTTGCATACAAACCTAGACTTGTATGTTAAAACAATTTTTCATTTAAAATTGTGGATTCCATAAAGTTTAGCTGTCCGTGGGCACCTGATAGGAGATGAAGCCTGGTCTAATTTTGGGTTTTGTTATTGGCTTGCAGAGGTTTTGACTTGTTAAGTTACATTTCTTACAAATATCTGTCAACAGAAACATCATGACAACTGAAAAGAGTTTAGTGGCAGAGGCTGAGACGCCTAAGCAGCATCAGCCAAAAGAGGAGGAGGTAGTTGCTGAAACGGGAACACAAGAAGCTTCTTTGGAAAAAGTACCTGAGGGAGATAATCAATCAAAGAAGAAGCTGAAAGCATCCAATGGTGACACGCCCACACGAGAGGACCAGAACAAGAACAAAGAGCGCACTTCTGAAAGTCGGGGTCTGTCACGCCTGTTTTCATCATTCCTCAAGAGACCCAAATCTCAGGTCTCTGAGGAAGAAGGCAACGAGGCAGAAACAAAGCAAGGTGAAGGAGGTCAGATAGAAACAGATATAGGAGTTGATCTCAGTGAAGAGATTCTTCTGAAAGCCCCAATAGCAGCTCCTGAACCTGAGCTCAGAACTGACCCATCATTAGATCTTCACTCACTCAGCAGTGCAGAAACACAGGTAAGTATGACATAAGCTAGTTTTGTTTGGGTATATACTGGTTAAGAGACATCCAAGAAGACTCTTATCTGTTCAGCTTTATCCTATGCATGTTTATTCGGAAATAAGTGTCTGATTTTGCAATACAGGTAAGAATGACACAAACTAATTATGTCTGGAATTTTGCATTGCAGCCTTAGTATCTAACTGGTGAAGCAATTTAACCAGTTCCAGTTTGTAAGATCTGACATACCTGTGCAATGCATATTCACACAGAATAGGTCCTGCTGTGTTCAGTGGTACTGTATTTCCTAAAAAGGATTGACGTCTTAGTGTAGAACTTTGAAGACTTATGAAACCACTGCCACATCTAGCTAGAGTGCTGGGTTTGAATGAGGGAAGCCCAAATTCAAATACCTGCTCAGATCAGGGAAGTCACTGAGTGACTTTGGGTAAGTTACTGTCTAGCCTGCCTCTTTTGTTTCAAACAAAGATAAGTTGCTGAAGGCTGACTGACAACTAATCTTGCAAGTGTCCTGAAAATCCAGGTGGTGGGGAAGGACTTCTTTAAAAACTAGAACAAAAAATACCACCACCACCACCCCGAATTCCTAGCAATCATATTTTTAAAATTATGTTCTTGGTCCTTTTCTTTCACAAAATGCATGTTCTGAATTTAGGGCTGGCCATTTGTTTGATCAGAAAATACTTGTTCTTTTGATTAGTCAAGTATTTTAAAGCATTAATTTAGTACGATGAATGAAAAGATTTAGGCTGATTACAATGCCCTGAATTAGTTCAGTTGTGAAATGACATTAAATTCTGAACCATTGTAGTCATTTATTTATAGCTAGCAATTTTATGCAAATACAAATTTGTGTAATTCAAGAGATTGTACTGTTCTTCTTGGCTTTTATCCTAGAAAACCAAGAATAGTGCAAACACTTTGCTTCAAATGAAATTAAACATAACACATGGCAACTATAAAAGATCAATGTTGATTTTATAACATGTTTGTGTAGGGCAGGATACATCTGTTCCGAAATGAAGTTTTGGTGTCTGTACACAGAATTCTGAAGGACTGGGACAGAAGGAACCCTCATCCATGCCCTTGCTATCTTTGACTCCATGATGCAATTTTAAAAATTAGTCCACCACTAGCAATGGCACTGTTTTGCTTCATTGAATATTTGACTGCAGTATTTTAAAGCAGTCAAGGTCAATACTTGACCCTTAACCCAACCCAACCCAACCCAACTTGAATTTATTTATTCAGTTATTGACTTAATGCCCTGTTCCAAAGGCATAGGCAAGACTTATTTGACTATCCAGAGAAATGTTTTGCCAAGCTTTTTTCACTTGGCATTCTAGAAGAAGATGATATATACTTCCAAGCTTTCATCAGGTATAGGCTTTCACCATAACATTACATATTTTGTTGAAGATTGATTGATACTAGCTTTCAGTTCAAAGTTAACATTTAGTTGAACTGCCATTATTAATGTTAAACTGAGCCATTGTTTCTACAAAATTTTCTTCAGAAAAAGATTTTAAAATTCCCAAGATACTAAAATTCTATATCTGATAAAGTTGTTTGCTTTGTTGTGAGATCATGTTCAAATGATAAAAGTAATTGTGTTCTATATGTTTGCTTGTACAAACAATCAGCCAGCATTGCGATTGTTAAATACTATATAGCAAAATACAGTTTTGTTAAAACCAAACAAAACCTAGCTGACATCTAAACTGTTCAGAAGTAGTTCTGTTGAAATTAATGGGACAAGTTAGTCATGCCAAGCTCCCAATAATTTCAGTGGGATTACTTCTGAGTAGTTGTCTGGATAATAATCACTAAATTTTGTCATTCTGTGGTTCCAGCCTGCTCAAGAAGATAGGAGAGAAGATCCAGATCCAGATCCAGAGTGCAGAGATCTTGAGATTAAGGAAGGGGAAGAGCAGGTGGAGTGCTCCAATACAGACGAAAGAAAAGAAAACACCAGAGTGAAAGCAGACAAAGAACTAAAAAGTGCACAGAAAACCGCAAGGAGACCCAGAAACAGCATGCACTGCAAGGTTTCTTTGCTGGATGATACCACCTTTGAGTGTTCTCTGGATGTAAGTGTCTATCTGTATTGGGAAGTTTTGTGTTAAGCATCTAGTTTTGTTTGCTAAGATCAGTTCCCACCTGAAACCGGGGCCTCTATTGTGCTAGGCGTGATGGGGGAGTGGTAGTGTGTTTGGTCAGAGCATAGTTGGGGGGCAAACCAGGTAGATTACTCTTCTCCCATTCATTCTTAAGCTTCAAAAAGGATAGGGCTAATTGAAAAGGCCTCAGTGTGGCTACTCTATTTTTCAGCATATGGAGCTTAGTCCATAGTGAGACATTTTTTCCAACTAAATAAAATAGGGGCTAGGAACACCTGACAGGCTTTGGTGGCCTGGATTTTCTCCTTCCACAAAACAATCTCTAGGTTTTTGTGCTTTGCATATCTTGTCATAACTGATATCCGTGGAGGATACCTCAGAGGTTTTAGACTGCAAACTATCTAACAACTGGGCAGTATAATAATTGTACTCCCAGGATAGTGTCTAGGAACAGCAGGAACAACTTCTTTTTCTTGTCCCGTTCACCCTCACACGGGAAACAGTTTGCTTAGCAGGCAGGCTGGGCAAAAGGGCCCAACAATACTAGGCTTCTCTTGCTGTCTTATGCCAATCCATTGGAAGCTGTTGTTGGTTAAAGCTGTGGCTTGTTTTTACCTCAGATCAGCACACTGGTAACAGCTCTCTGTTACCTTTCTTCTGCACCCCTCTGCGAGCACAGTCCAGGTGCTACAGAGTGCACCTATAAGAGTTAATCTGTTTTTTCAACAGAACACTGAACTCTAATCTGAAACTTCCATGTGATTTCCATGTGATTTTAGTTAGATTTCTAAATCCTAAAAAAGAAAAGAGAAAAGCAGTGAGTATATTAACCTTGGAAGAATGCCAAATACAGTTTAAGGAATATAAATCACAGTTATTAATCAGTTGCTATAGTAATTCTGGGAAACCCATAATATCTGTAGTATTTATTTTAGATTTATATCCCACCTGATCTCAAGATGATCTTCGGTTGTATAGTATTGATTTTCATTAGAAATGCACATTTTTATCCCTGAGTGCTTGCCATCTAGCTACCCTTAGGTAAATAAGGGACTTGGTGAATAAAGGGGACAAACTATTGTCACAGTAAAGAAATTTAAAAGTAACATTTTACAGAGTGCTTTGTAATCTCTCCTTTTGCACAAGAAGATTCCATATGTGTGTTTGTGTACACAAACACACACACAAACGTATCTGAAAGGTTAACCAAAATTCTTTGTCTGTCTTTTACTTAGCACCAATCCTTTCCTGAGCTTATTAATTACCCTGATTAAATCTGGATGCACATACGTGTGCTCGTTAGGTGTCGATGGTTGCTTGGGCAAAACAATGACCTTAATTGCTCTGGTATAAATAGGTCAGTGGTTCTGTGTACTACTACACTACTATTGCTAACACATCTTAACAGGTAAAAGCTAACCTTATAATAGTGAGTTCACGTCATCTTCTTGTTCCTGTGTGCTGAGCATGGAACTCTGCTCGGCTTCTGACATAGAAACAGAAGCTACTAGATGCTACATGATATAGGGAGGAGCCATATTTCAGTGTTGGAAAACATGCTTGCTTCATATAAAGTCCCATGTGCCATCTATATCTATCTATATATCTATCTATACCTATATATTTCTCTTAGGTGTACCCGTTGCTAACCCCATGCATGGCAGCTCTCATGAGAGTTCGCGAGCAGCTGCCCAAATAGCAATGGGGATGGGGCGGGGGGTGGAAACGGTGGCGGTGGCTGGTGGGCAGGCCAAGTAAACTGTTGCAAATTTCAGCGGGCGGCTGGCTGGCCAAAAATGGCGGCAGGCAGGAAGAAGACGGCGGTGGTGGTGGGCAAGAAGGCGGGCGGGCAAAAAGGGGAGAGAAAGTGGCGGCGAACTAGAGGTGTAGATGCTCTGCACCCGGCCCAGCTAGTCTCTAGTATTTCTGGTTAAAGGATCTTAGGTTGAAACCCTGGAGATCTGCTAGTAGCCAGAGTAGACAGTATTGCACTAGATGTATCAGTGGTCTGATGGTATACAGCAGCTTTCTTTTATTCTTTTGGAATAGGGGCAGGAGGTGGATGGGAATCATTGGAACATAGAAACACAAGTCTTGGCAAGTTATGGGATAACACCACAGTGTTATCTGAACCAGAGGGGGTAAGATTCCTCTCCCTCATCCTTGACTCAAGGAATTTTCTCTGCTGATTTATGTACTTGAGCCTCCAGGGGAAACCAGTTGTTTTGCCTTTCAGCCAGACTTGCAAGTACAAAAATGCAGATAGTTTAAGCAGGTCATAATTCACCTGCCTGTTGATTAAACTAATTCCTTGCCATCATGCTGCTTCTGGATTTCCATCAAATCAGGCAAACAAACACAGTCAGGATTTCTGAGACCTTTCACTTCCTAAGGGAAGATTTAAGAGTTGACTTTGAGGGCAGAACTGCATGTTGTTAGGAAAGCTCAAGGTTCTTAATCCTATTTTCCTCATAAGAGAGGTGTGTGTTTACAGAAGAGCATTGTGGACTTAGCCCTCTCCCTTACCTGTTGATTTCTCCTTGCAGTTCCATTCCTGGCTGGCTGGCTATCTATCTGTTGATCTATTTATATAACTAACATATTTCTACACCACCCAAAACTTGCGTCTCTGGGCGGTTTACAATTAAAATCATTTAAACAAACATTAAAATAAGTTAAAACCCAATTAAAAATATTAAAACTAAGTCTAATTAAAAGCCTGGGTGAATAAATATGTCTTCAGTGCCTTCTTAGAAGTTGCCAGAGATGGGGAGGCTCTTATTTAAACAGGGAGCACATTCTAAAGCCTCAGGGCTGCAATGGCGAAGGCCTGTCCCCAAAAACCCGCCAGACGAGCAAGTGGCAACTGCAGACGAACCTCTCCAGATGATCTTAACGGGTGATGGGGCTCATGGTGAAGATGTTCGCTTAAATACCCAGGGCCTAAGCTGTTTAAGGCTTCATAGTTAATAACCAGCACCTTGTATTTTAGGAACATAGAAAGCTGCCATATACTGAGTCAGACCATTGGTCCATCTAGCTCAGTATTGTCTACACAGACTGGTTGTGGCTTCTCCAAGGTTGCAGGCAGGAATCTCTTCCAGCCCTACCTTGGAGTTGCCAGGGAGCGAACTTGGAACCTAGATGCTTTTCCCAGAGCGGCTCCATCCCCTAAGGGGAATTTCTTACAGTGCTCACACATGCAGTCTCCCAGAAACTTATCGGCAGCCAGTGTAGCTCTTTGAACACAGGAGTAATATGGTCTCTCCTAGTTGACCCAGAGACCAACCTGGCTGCTGCATTCTGTACCAATTGCAGTTTCCTGATTATGTACAAAGATAGCCCCACATAGAGTGTGTTGCAGTAGTCCAGCTTGAATGTTACCAGCATATGTACCACTGTTCCGAGGTCGTTCATCTCAAGAAACAGACGCAGCTGGTGTATCAGCCGAAGCTGATAGAAAACACCTCTGACCACCGTCTCAACCTGGGATACCAGAGAAAGGTTTGGATCCAGAAGAACCTCCAGACTATGTACCTGTTCCTTCTGTGGGAGCATAACCCCATCCAGAACAGGCAGATCAAAATTATCTCCCAAGTTCCGACCCTTCACACTAAGTACCTCCATCTTATCTGGATTCAGCCTCAGTTTGTTATCCCTCATCCAGCCCATCACTGACTCCAGGCAGACATTTAGGGAAGTTATGCCTTTGGGTATCATCAGCATATTGATAACACCCTGCACCAAATTTCCTGATGACCTCTCCCAGCAGTTTAATGTAGATGTTGAACAGCATCGGAGATAATATGGAGCCCTGAGGGATACCATACAAAAGTTCAGATTTTGAAGACAACAGTCTCCAAGAGACACCATCTGGAATCTGCTCGTGAGGTAGGAGCGGAACCACTGCAAAGCAGTGCCTACCACCCTCAAACTCCTCAGACGTTCCAGAAGGATACTATGGTCAATCGTATGGGCCGCCGAGAGATCACACTCCCTCTGTCAGTTCCCAATTGGAGATCAACCATCAGGCCAACCAAGGCAGTCTCCACCCCATATCCCACCTGAAAGCCAGTTTGAAATGAGTCTAGATCAGGGATTATCAGGGTTGGGTCCCCAGAATATTATTGGATTTACACTCCCATAATCTGCACGAAAAGGCCACTGGGGCTGGGAATTATGGGACTTGAAGTCCAATAACTTCTGTTGCCTCCAAGACTGTCTGGAGCTGGGAGGCCACCACCTCCTCAATCACCTTGCCTAGCCATGGAAGGTTGGAGACAGGCCTGTAGTTACTTAACTCTGAGGGATCCAAGGCAGGCTTCTTCAGATGTGGTCTAATGTTTGCCTCCTTAAGACAAAGAGGTATCCTGTCCCCTATCAGAGAAGCATTTATAATTACTACCAGGCCCTCTACAACAGCCTCCCTGCCAGATAGTATAAGCCATGTTGGACAAGGATCAAGAAGGCAGGTGGTAGGCCGTGCCATTCCAAGCAGCTTGTCCACATCCTCAGGAGTCTTGAACTGAAACTGATCCAGGGTCATCACATAAGAGGAGCTGCTGGACACCTCGACATCAGGCACTGTAACAATTGAGGAGTTTGAATCTAAGTCGGCCTGAATATGAGAGATTTTGTCCATAAAAAACTAATTTTAAACATCATAGCAAGTAATTGTTGGTTCCAAATACTGATTCAAGGGGGAAGGGGCACACACTAGCCCCTTCACAACCCTGAACAACTCCGCCGGACATGAGCTTGTGGACACAATATGGGTGGAAAAGAATCGCTTCTTTGGCACATGTATCACCTGAGCATAGATCTTCAAATGCGCTCCATGTAGTAATCTGTCAGATTCAAGTCAAGTCTTTCTCCACTTGCGTTCTAGTCGTCTACCTTGCCACTTCAGCCCCCGTAGTTCTTCTGTATACAAGGGGCCAGTTTCGAGGTGATTCAGAGAGGACTCTTAGGAGCGATCATGTCCACTGCCCTGGTACCCCTATTGTCAGTTGTTCAGTTGTCAAACTGAGCTAAGAAACAAGAAATGTGTCTGCCTGGGGGAGGGGAGGGTGGCAGGGAGGAACATTTGCAGGGGCTATCCCAGTCTGCTCACTAATTCACCCCTACAAATTTTTTTTCTGCCCCTGCATTTGCATCATGACTAGAAAGTCAGTTTAGGAAACACTTGTTCTCCAAGACAGCATGGAGTTCTGTATGTAAAATGAAAGGAATTTGCTAAATGGTTTCCTGAGCAGTATGAGCTCAGCCCTCTTTGCAATTTTGGCATCCTGCTCAGAGCCCATAACTTAAGGCTACTTCTTTGTGGCCCAAACAAACTCCTCTGCTGTTATAGCCAGGCCTTCACTAGAATCAAGGGTTCTCTTTGGAGCCGTTCAAGTCAACCTGATTTATCATCTGCAGCTCAACAGTGATTCTCTTGGGTATCTTAATGAAAGATGAGTGGGCAGCATTAATTCACTTTTGTTTCATTTTATTTATTTATTAGTAAATGTGTGCCTTTCCAGTTCTGGGGAGATGCTCAAAGCAGCTTACATCATAAGCTGCTTTGAGCACTTCACTGCTTTGAGCATTTAAAAAAAGGGGGAAAAAGCCTGAGCAGCAGATAAAACAGTCTGTAAGAAGCCAATAGATAAAAAGAAACTTGGGCAGTCATCTAATGAAACAATTCCTGGAAAAGCAAAATCTTGAGTTGACGGCAAAAAAATGGTCAAGAAGGGGCAAAGCAACATTCCTGGCACAATGAGTTCTATGTACTGGATGCTATCCCTGACAACTGAACCTCAGAAGGGGCTTAGCAATTGATCTCAGCAGATGGGTAGATTCACATGAGGGAAAATAACCATTTAGAGCTTTAAGGTGATAACCAACATTTTGAATTGTGCTCAGGCCAGTCGATAGAGCAACTGCAGTCTCATACTTCAAAATAGTGGCACCAGTCAGAAATATTGCAGCCACATTTTGTCCCGTTGCAGCTTCTGCATGGTCTTCAAAAGCATCACTATGAATATTTACAGTAGTCCATTCTAGCTGTTCACTAAGATAATGTGTGACCATAGCTAGGTCTGCCCTTCCCCGAAATGGGCACAGTTGGCACACCAGCCTAAGCTGAGCAAAGGTGCTCCTGACTATACCTCTTTCCTCACTATCTAGGAGCACCCTCAAACTGTGAATCTGGTCTTTCAAGGGGCAAACAACCCTGTTTCGAATAGGCCAATTTCTTGTCACCTGATCAATAACCGTCCTAACCGAGAGTACCTCTGTTGTCCAGTAAAGTTTATATACGCATGAATTCTCAAAAGCAACAAGGTTATGATGACAGGATCAGAAACCGCGGATTCTGAGAGCATGCTTGAGTGGAAGAGGCAAAAGTGTCTATATATCAGATCACATATTTCTGTTTGTTTGCAGAAACATGCCAAAGGGCAGGATCTTCTTAAGAAAGTATGTGATCACCTCAATCTTTTGGAAGAAGACTATTTTGGACTGGCCATATGGGATACCGCAACCTCCAAGGTAAGAAGAAGAATTCAAATATAAAAAAATCGAGGGGGTGTCAGAGTATGTGTGCATGTAAAATCTCTCCACCTGAAAGAGTTGGGACACCCTATTCTTCAATGACTTACTGCAGATTCTGATTAGAATCTTTCCCCCTCTGCTTTATTACAAAGTCTCTTCTGCCACCATTCCTTATAGTATTACTTATGAGGAGGCGTTCTGAAATAAAGCTTTTTCTCCCTCCCCACACTTTGTACAGGGGTTCTTCTAACTATCCTGCACATATAAAGAACTTGCAGATTTCTATCGGTCTAAAGCATTTAGCCAAAAAAGTCTTATTGAGAGATAGGAAATAAAAGTATTGGCAGTTTAAAAGAAAAGTTAAAAAGTACTCTGGCTCATCATTGAAAGAGCCACTTTCAGCACATTGCTAACATAAAAGCCTACATAAACTGCACAGAGGGCTTTCCCCTTGTTTTTGATAGATCAGTACCATGGACAGCATCTCCCTCCAGTGGATTTTCTAACATCCCTGCATAGGAATAAACCTTTTAAAAGTTTAAAAATTTGGGAGACCAGAGATTATATACAAGATATTCTTGCTCCACCATTCATCTTTAAGAACCCATCCAGGCAGCTTATAAAAACACATAAAATGTCCTGAGATATACATCCTTGGAAGCCATTTTCCTCCTCCAACAAGCACAAACATCCTTTTGGTAGTGAATGTGGGCTGAGCCCACATTTGATGGTGACATTATTTTTGGGGGAGGTGGGAAGGTGGGTTGGGATTGTACATTCTTAGAGCTCCTCCTGGACATTTTTTGCTGACCATTCCACTCTCTCTCTCCACTCCAACCACCAGTCCAAGGCAAGCCAAACCTCTCTTTGCCACAAAAGGATATTTGAGGCTCTGAGGTTACATGTCAGGGGATTCATGTTCTAACATCCAACTCTGCCAACAAAATTCCCTCATCTGAAGAGCCCCTGGTGGCGCAGTGGTAAAACTGCTGCCCTGTAACCAGAACGTTACAAGTTCGATCCTGACCAGGGGCTCAAGGTTGACTCAGCCTTCCATCCTTCTGAGGTCGGTAAAATGAGTACCCAGAATGTTGGGGGCAATATGCTAAATCATTGTAAACCGCTTAGAGCGCTCCGGCTATAGAGCGGTATATAAATGTAAGTGCTATTGCTATCTTCCAGGCATCTGCACCCTACCCCCTGCTGCCTGAGGTATTCCTTTGTATATATACACAGACTGTAGCCAGAACTAGTTTTTGAGGTATAGGGAACCCAAAGGTTCTATGGAAACTGGCCTTCAATTCTTATTTTTCTGCAAGAATATGGGGTCGCTAGGCCCTCACTCCCATTTTGATCCCCATAGTGCCCTCATGTGGACATATTGCTTTACTAATATGGGAGAGATATTTGCAACTACACTTTGAACTTGTCTGTTAAAGTGATCTTAATCTGGAATCTCTTAATATGTTAGCTTCAGAATCAAAGAAACTCTAGAATTCATTTCTGCAGCCTGCTTCTGTCACTGCTATATGCGATTACTGTCTGCTGTAAGTTATCCCCTTTAGAAGATGGGGAGAGCAGTGGTAGAGCATCTGCTTTGCATGCAGAAGGTCCCAGGTTCACTCCCTGGCAGGCATCTCCAGGTAAGACTGGGAACCACCCCTGCCTGAAACTTGGAGAGCTGTTGCCAGTCAGTGCCAGCAGTACTGAGCTAGATGAACCAATAGTCTGGCTTGGTATAAGACAGCTGCATATGTTCCTAATGCACAGGTGTGTGAATTGCAGCTGCATGCAAATGCATATGGATTTATGGTAAACACATTTATTTATATCCAGCATGCATTTCTGTACATGCACTGAGAAGAAATAGGGCACCAGCTGTTATAACATTTACCCCATGCAGAGCTTGAATGAAAATATGAGTCTCCTAGGCATTCTAGTATTGTTCAGCCCTAATGTGTGTAGAGTATGTAAATATATATATTAGTAATAAATATATTAATTATATTAATATATAAAAGTCAATTATATCGTATTATATACTGTATATGCAGTATAGAGAATAAAAATATTGCAGTTTAATTTTTTTCCTGCCTATTTTGTCAGAAATAATTTGGTTGTACAGTGTGGGAAAAGACTCGTTTCCTTAAACACACAAAGAGTTAATAGCCTATCTGTTGAGCACTGAAGGAGTTTATGTAGTACTTCATGCTTGCCTGAAAGGGAGAATTGTTTCCCACTGATTCATGACATAGTATCAGGATAAAAGTAACATTAATTACTCGGCCTCCTCATTGTCTTTCAGATTAGGCAAACAGGATGAGTTTTATGAATGCATGATTGCATTTAGAGCCAATAAGACTGTGTTTGGGGTGGCTTGTTTCGCTGTGGAAATCCAGCAGTTGTAGCATCAGCACTTGTATGTTTTTTTTTTTTAAATCCTGCCTGGCTTGCAAAATTACAGCTCTGCAACAGTTAACATGGATAGCATTTGTGCCCAGCTTGTGGATTTTGTTACACTAAATCATTCAAGAAGGGTGGTAGTGGTAGCCATAAACAGCTGCCCCGATAACATGTATGAAAAAATGTTCTGTAGGCTAAGGCCAATGAGCTTAAGGGGCTCAGTGAGTTAAGTAGGCTATTCCTTCATTGCAGTAGACCTGGTTTCCAAATCCTGCATTCGATAATGTAAAAATGAAGCAGGTAACCTCATTCTAGCTCCTATCCATTGTCACTATACAGGCCGTTACTCAGTATAACTTGTTAAAATATATGTATATATTTTGATAAATTGTCTTGTCTTTTATATGATTTTTCATCATTTTGATCTCTGTAAAAGTTGGTTATAAGTTTCCAAAAATAAATAAAATAATTGTGCATGTGATTTGTCATTGTCGTATTGAGTTCTTTAGGTAAGACCAAGAGAAATGTAAATACTCGTAAGTAAAATCAAAAGCAGAGATGTGAGGTGGGAAACTTTGGATATGTTTTCCATTTCTAAAACTTCTACTTGAAAACCTTTTAAGATACAGTGAGAGGAAATTAATATGATGGAGGTGTTGTGTTTTTTTTTTTAAAACCCTGTATAAATAGGTCAAATAGCACTCCAAATCAGATCACAGTCTGTTTATGGCATCAGGGAAATTTGTATAGTAGTTTGTTTGTTTTTTAAAGGAAAACAATACTGTACATTGTATGCAAATGAGGGAGAGATTTGCATTCTCCCCCCACCCCCCAACCAAAAACCCACATCTCTGATGAGAGGTACTTTTTCATGGCTACACTGCTTGTTTGTTGATCACTTGATAATCCAAAATGGTCTGATTTGAATTTAATGGGATAAGAATTTATCGGTAATGATTCACTAGTTACCTTTGTGTGGTATCATTACACACTGAAGTAACCCACTTACCATCCAAACATAGCTTGTTAATTCTGGGTCCTGGGATTGGCTTGTGATGTTCTTTGTAATACTTTTCTAGTTTCGTTTGAATAATTGCAACTTTTTTTCCTTACAGACATGGTTGGATGTTGCCAAAGAGATTAAAAAGCAGGTTCATGGTAAGTGGCTTGAGTTTTAAAACAAAACACAAACCAAACCTAGATATTTATAGCCTTGACATGCACTTGGGAGTAGCACGTGAGAACTGTTGGGAGTCCGTGTGAAAGTGCTGGAAGAGAAGAGATCGACACAAATTCAAACGGTGTATAATTCCTTTGTTTTACAATTTTATCATGTGGAGTGTCTTTTTTTTTATTTTATAAACTGCTCCTTTTGTATTGGACATTGTATAGAATCTACAAAACGAATTGTAGAGGACATTGGTTTTTTTTACACAAACTGTTTAAAATATAGCACCTATAGGAATATTTGTTACCCTATTTAATAAAGACTAGTGTGTCCCGCACAGAGCATCTGCGTGCTTGGACTTTATTGCTTGCTCACTCATTTGCTCACTCTGCCCCCTCCCTCCCCCTTGCACATAAGAACAGCCCTGCTGGATCAGGCCCAAGGCCCATCTAGTCCAGCATCCTGTTTCGCACAGTGGCCCACCAGATGCCGCTGGAAGCCACAGGCAGGAGTTGAGAGCCTGCCCTCTCTCCTGCTGTTACTCCCCTGGAACTGGTACTCAGAGGCATCCTGCCTTGGAGGCTGTTGGTGGCCCACAGCCCTCCGACTAGTAGCCGATGACAGACCTCTCCTCCATGAAGTTGATGTGGCTCATCTTGTGGCTCACTCACTCTTCCCCCTCCCCCTCTCACTCGCTCAGGGAGAGTCCGATATTGTTCTATTCGACAATCCTTGTCTTCTTGGTTCCATGTAATATTCTAATTTTCTGGGATTGTGGATTTGGGGTTTTCATGAGGTGTACGCCATGATCATCACAATTATAACAAATTAAGGCTTGACTTATCTCGCTTTGCATGTAATGCGTCTGTCTCATATATCAGTTTCACCTTTTAATTTGCATTACTGAAATTAATGGACTTTTGCACGATATTCTAATTTTCCGAGTTTCACCTGTATGTTTGAGATTTTAACCTTACCTGTGAGCTGCTTTGAGTTTTCATACAACTGATAAGGCAGCATATAACTTTGCACCTCCAGGCCCCAATGAAGACAGGACATGCTTAGTTGGAGTAATTAAGGGCCACTTTATTATTGTACAGGATAACAAACTTGCAACGAAGACTTTTAACAGTAACGAGCGCCGGCAGGAGAAAACCGGTGGGAGGAGTGTCCCCCCTCCCCCGCCCTTAAAGAGGCACCCCCGCCATGGTTCTGTGCACATCCCTACTACAGACTGCAAAAAGAGAGAAACTTCAGTCAGCCTGTATCTTGTAGATGCCTTCGGGTATGGAGTAAGAGAGGAAGGAAGCTTCCATTTGTAAAACTAGATCTTGACTCCCTGGCAAACCTCATTTGTTCTGATTTCTACCTTTTTGATTGTTATTTCCATGTTGGGAGTAAAGCAAGGAGGGAAATAGTAAGCTAACAATATCTTGCCTAGTTAGTTCTTGTGGTATTTAAGATTATCTGAAAGTAGTATTGTAAAGTGAGAATGGTCAACAAATCTTCCATTCTAATTGCAGGAGGCCCATGGGATTTTACTTTCAGTGTCAAGTTTTATCCTCCAGATCCAGCACAACTGACAGAGGATATAACAAGGTTTGCAAAGTTCTTAAGAAAACTAACAATTAAGCAATTCTCGTGTTTAGAAAAGGGCAATGAGAGGCAGAATATAAGTGTGATAAATACATAAAAAATTAAAAAGCAAGGTTAAAAAACAAAGTAAACCCACCAGCTAGAATCTAAAGAACTAGATGATTCATTCTGCAAATCCAAGTCAGCTTTGGACTTGCATTTATGAAAAGAGTCCCCTGTGCCATGTAGCACCAGTGTTCTCCCTCCCCCCCCCATCTGTGTGCAGAATGAGTTTTGTTCTGGGTGGCAGTATCAAGGCAGTGTGTGCGTACATGCATTCCGAGTGGGGCCTTCCTGATTAAACCTGAGTGGGATCTAAAATTAACTGATCAGACATAAAAAAACGTGTGAGCGCGTGCACATGCGCACACCTTAGAGTGAACACTGTGTAGCACATCCCTTTTGAAATGGATGGATGTTTCAAAAGCAGTTCCTGGGGTGGTCTAGTATTAAAAGGAAAAAAAGTTGTTTAAAAAAATCTGTTGGACAAATCTGAATGATTGAGAATTCCCAAAGTAGCTTATTGCTTTTCCTGGCTATAGCCGTTGCAATTTCATTTATTCCAGAAATTTAAATTCTTTGACTTTGTGTACCTCACATAGTGGTCTTGGTCAGGTCGCCAGTCTGTAAAATGGACTGTGAAAGGTCAGTTGCAAGCATGAGAAATGAAGAGTGTAAAGCTCTTCACATTCTAAACATGGTATAAGCAGTTGATGTGATCCAGTCCATTCATGTGCAGTCTTAGAATAGGTGTGTAGTCGCATGTCTCAAATCGGGCAGCTGTTGCCACCAGTTTTGTGGAGTGGTGGGTGGAGTCTGTCCTATGCCAGGGAAGGTATCTCGGAGGCTGTGCAGTTGCTAGGTCATGTTCTGTTGACTAGCAGTGAGCCGGAAGAGGCTGGATAGACGCAAAAGGGCCGCATACTAAGTTGCAGGTCAGTGCTTATAATTCTTCATGATGATGATGCTTTTTCCTTCCTTGCAGGTATTATTTGTGTCTCCAGCTGAGAAAAGACATTATCGGTGGACGACTTCCTTGCTCTTTTGCTACGCTGGCTTTGCTAGGTTCCTACACAATCCAGTCTGAGCTAGGGGACTATGACCCAGAACTGCATAGTGCAGAGTATGTCAGTGAGTTCAAGCTGGCCCCAAACCAGACAAAGGAACTGGAAGACAAAGTCATGGAACTACATAAAACATATAGGTGAATGTTAAATTTATCAACATTAAAGTATTTTTAATCGCTTTAAAATAATAAATAACTTTGATAGATATCATTTCATGAAATTCTTGCCCAAACCAGTTTTTCACTGCACTCAGAGGCCACAAGACTGGGCAAGAATGTGTGTGGGGCTGACTGCGCACCTTGAACTAAAATTCAAAATGTAGTTCCTCCCAGCACTATTCCCATGGAGTGGGCCCCATAGTATTTTTTTCTGTTGTATTTCTACAGATCCATGACTCCAGCTCAAGCTGATCTGGAATTTCTTGAGAATGCCAAAAAGCTGTCTATGTATGGAGTTGACCTTCACCAAGCCAAGGTAGAATATTTTTTATTCATATTTGTAACTTACATTTTTATTCTTCCTGTGTTAAAGCCTTAGTTCTCATATTTGTGTGTTGAAACTTGGGTGAATTGTCTTTCACCCAAAGCAAAATTGGTGAACTTGAACATAGGTTATCTTCAGAGATGATAACCAAAAATGGAAAATTTTCTATGGAAAAAAATGGGAAAATTTTCTATTTCTAAAATCTCTACTTGGCTACTTCAAAAACTTTTGAGATAAAGTGAGGGTAAATTGAAATGGTAGAAGGGTGGTGTTGTTTTTTAAACTGTATGAATAAGTCAAATAATATGCCAAATCAGATCAGAATCTGTTTAGGGCATTAGAAAACTCTAATGTATGCCAAAGATACCAAGCACACTCTGTGCACAAAAGACGGAGCTTCAGAGTGCTATGAAGAGCTTGAAATCCTTCCTTCTAAGTTGCAAAGCCCATGTTGTGAATGATACCGAATCACCAAAAGACCAAAGGTTAGAAGTAAGCAACCTGTGTCTCCCGCTCCTTCCGTGCAAAAACCTCTGGCACTCATTTTGTCCTCCACCTTTCCATTCAGATTATTCTTCTGTGACAGTGAAAATAAGTGACTGAGAGACAATGGAGCATCAGACACAGAGCATTTTTTTTCTATAAAGGGTTGAAAGGAGAGCTCTCATCTGTGAGCAGAACTTGCTTGGAATGCTCGGGTTTCTGGCTTGCCAATTGTGTTCTGATTTTATACTGCAAGTAGTGAAGTCCCTAGTGGAATCTAGGAATCTTGAGCACCATATCCAGTGGCTTGGCAATGAAAAGAGAATGTATCTTGTTCAATGTGCTTCAGACAAATACAATATAAACTCTGCACACTGTACTTTGAAACAGAGCACATTTTCAATACCAGAAATTTGAGCAGCCAGCCTAAAGAGAAAATTAAAATCCAAGGGGGATACTCAGCACCTGGAAAGTGGGGAAGGTGGCCCAAAAGTATGATAAAAATTGAGTAACAGAAAATTCAATTATGAATTTAGGGGGCTGAAAAAGGAATAAAGGGCGTGGAAGACAAATATATTTGATAATGAACTGTTAAAATATTTTATTTATTTATTTATTATTAAAACTTTTATACTGCCCTTCCAAAAGGCTCAGGGCGGTTTACATTAAAACACCATTAAAATCAATTAATAATTAAAACAAAAATTATAAAGCATAAAAAATAATTAACAATTAAAAACATTGTAAAACAACGATTAAATAATCAGAAGAATTTAAAAACAAGTTTTAAAAAGCTGAGAAAGCCTGGTTGAAGAGATGTGTTTTCAGGTGTTTTTTGAAAAATGCCAGAGATGGGGAGGATCGTATCTCAGCAGGGAGCGCATTCCACAATCTCGGGGCAGCAGCCGAGAAGGCCTATCTCTGTGTAGCCACCAAACGAGTTGGCGGCAACTGGAGACAGACCTCCTCAAGTGACCTCAATGGGCGATGGGGCTCATAGCGGAGAAGATGCTCTCTTAAATACCCAGGGCCTAAGCTGTTTAGGGCTTTCTCTAAGCACGTTTAGCACTTTGTATTTTGCCCAGAAAATACAATATTGGCAGCCAGTGTAACTCCATTAACAAAGGAGTAATGTGGTCTCTCCGAGATGACCCAGAGACCAAAATATGGATCTATAAAGTATGTTCCAATTCCTGTTCACCCTTGCAGGACTTGGAAGGTGTGGATATCACTTTAGGAGTCTGTTCCAGTGGCCTTCTTGTCTATAAAGATAAATTGAGAATCAACCGTTTCCCTTGGCCCAAAGTGCTGAAGATTTCATACAAGCGCAGCAGCTTTTTTATTAAGATCCGGCCTGGTGAGGTAGGTTCTGGGATCTTGCTTTGGTTACAATTTTTTTGTTTTTTTAGCTCTGAAATATATTGAGAAAGCAAATGAACCATCTGCATCTAACAGTGCAATTTGGACAATGAGCACAGATGTGTCCACTGCCATACATGCTTTGCTTAGCATACTGGTTTGATTCCTGTAGTGCCCTTTACATGGGACTATCTTTGAATGTAGTTTGAATTACAATTGGTGGGAAATGTGGTTGCCTGGTTTTGGCTGGAAGCAGCTTGTTATACTATACTGAAGAAGCTTTTCTGGGCCCAGTTAATGGTGTTTGCTCTTGCCTGTAAAGTCCTACATGGCCTTGACTGAGAATAGTTAAGAAAGTACCTCTTCAAATATGAGCCTCCCTGCTTTCTTTTTCTTTACCATCAAATGCAGAACGGGTTGCCACAAGAAGCAGGGCCTTTTCTGTAGTGGTGCTAGTCTTATAGAAACTCCAAGGGAGTCTCAGACTATTTGGGTTTTCAGGAGAGTGGATAAGATGTGCTTGTTCTATTAGACATTTGAGGGAGATTGATCCAGATGGCAAAAGTTTGCTGCTTTTTGGCCGCTCTGGGCTCCTTGGAGGAAGAGCGGGATATAAAATGTAAAATGAATGAATGAATGAATAAAAATAGTAGCAAATTGTAGATATGCCTATTTTTTTTGGAATTTCACCTGTGTAGGTATCCTCCCAGCCAGGCAGTAAATAACCTATTGTACATTTTCTGTGCACATGGGAACTTACACTATATGGCTTTTCTCTGTAGCATGAACAATATGAAAGTACAATTGGATTTAAACTCCCCAGTTACCGGGCAGCTAAGAAATTGTGGAAAGTGTGTGTTGAACATCACACATTTTTCAGGTTTGTATCTTTTATTTTATTTGCAAGGTTTATTGCAAAAAATAAAACACATTATTGCATAATGACTTTGGACACCAGTTTTTGGTATTGATTGTCAAGGAAGTAAGCTTCCATAGCATACCATATCTATAGCAGGGCTGCACAGCTTTGACTGTACTACACATGTGGGACTACAACTCCCATCATCCCTGAGTATTGGCTGCAATTGCTGAGGATGATGGGAGTTGTAGCCCCAAAATAGCTGCATCACCAAAGTTGTGCAGCCATGATTTATAGCAAGAATGAATGAATTTGCTGAGAAAGCTATTTCATTGCTTGAGTCTTAGTGTGGTGTAGTTAAGAACATAAGAAAAGTCCTGCTGGATCAGACCCAAGGCCCATCTACTCCAGCATCTTGCTTCATACAGCACCCTATCAGATGCCTCTGGGTAGCCCACAGGGAAGAGCTGAGGGCATGCCCTCTCTCCCACTGCTACTCCCCTGCAACTGGTATTGAGGCACCTTTCTTGCCTCTGAGGCTGGAGGTGGCCTATAGCCCTCAGACTAGTAGCCATTGATAGACCTGTCCTCCATGAATTTATCTGATAGTTGATAGTGTATTGACTTGAACACTGTACAGTATACACTCCCTTGTGGTCCCTGTTGGAGGCAAACCACTTATGGTCAATAGTGGTGGTGTGTTTTTTGTCCCCACTGTAATATTATTTCCAAGTGCAGCAGCTTATTTCCCCCCCCCATATGTGTAAATCGTGTTCAAAAGGGAGAAATTGAAGGTAGGCACTTGATGACACCATTGGGAGGTGCTTACCACCACCAAAATAGTTTATCTTGTGATTTAAGTAGTATAATTAATGCTGTTGGTCCCTCTTTTGTATAGTTAGCTGTATCAGTGTTAGATATCACTTTTGCTTTGCACAGTTGGTTCCTTCGTCAGAGTTGAATATAACTTTTATATAGATATATATAAATATATATATACACATACACACTTCCCCCTCCAGGCTAACATCCACTGAAGCAATTCCCAAAAGCAGGTTTCTGGCACTGGGCTCTAAATTTCGCTATAGTGGCCGGACGCAGGCCCAGACAAGACAAGCAAGTCGTCTGATTGACAGACCTGCACCACAGTTTGAACGAACAGCAAGTAAGCGGGCTTCTAGAAGCCTAGACGGTGGTGAGTACTTAAACTTTCTTCTCTGTTTAAATCGCTCGCATGCACAGTATCTGAATCTGTGGCTTTTTTGTTTACAGATTCTGGCTAGTAATTCAGTTCTTGGTTTTCAGATGTTCATATTCATTCTAAAGTTGTACTCCTATAAAGTGATTATTGAACATTTGAATTTGCAAAGTCACTAATTGTGTGTGGCACAAGGGAAAGAAAAAATTGAGAATTCAGTAACTTGAGTATGTTACAGCATGGTACCTGCTGAAGCTCTACTCCTTCCCATGCTGCTGGATAATGCAAGAAGCCAGTTCCTAGCCAGTTATTGCTAGTGTGGGGAGGTGATGCATGGGCTCTTCCCACATGGCCCAGGGCTTCTTGTATTACCAGTGGCATGGGAAGCAGCAGCTCTGCAGTAGCTCTCGTGTTGCTGAGGTAATGTAAAAACCCAACCATAGAATTTAGAAATGATCCTAAAGTAACCCTTAAATTATCCTTTAAAATTTAATAATGTCCTAATATGTCCTGTTAATTAAATCTTAATGATGCACTTTTTGAGATAGCAGTATAATAAATGCATATTGTGTAACATGTGCACAATTTCTTCAGCTAAACAAACCTATCAGATTGAGGTCAGACCCGTAGAGGAAGAGAAGCAGGAGGAAATGGTGTTGGTTGGGGTTCCGGAATCAGAACCTGTGGAACATTTTCGAGAGAAGCCAGGTATCGCTGTGGGTGGCTCTGATTCTCTCTCTCTCTCTCTTTCTCTCTGCGGTGCCTTTTCTGTCCTCTTCATGCGCTGAGACATCTTACCTGATTCCGAAATGCTTCACATGTTCTGGAGCACGTTTACCCCTTTGCAGAGGAATAAAATGAGACCCAATTGAACAGCACACAGTTTTCTGCTTCTGTACTTGAGTCCTCAAAGTGCTTGCACCAGTGTAGTAGTGGATCAGGATAAATACTTTGCATGTTTGACTAATTGTCAAATGACTGCAGCAGAAATATTTAATCACTTGATCAGCCTGAAACAGAGTGTAATTGAAAGAAGAGATCTTGAAATAGAGCTTCCCCTGCATTAACATTTTCAAATTAAAATGCTTTTTTAATTACTGTACTGGAAAATAGTTTTAGGATCGCATATATAATAATATCTTCAAATTCTCCTTGGAACTAGGGATGTGCACAAACTGGTTTGTGCACTCCCGAGAGCCAGGGGGGTGGCCTTTAAGGGGCAGGGAAGGTGCGCTTACCGGTGTTCTCCCCAAAATCATTGCTGTGGGGCTGCAGCATACCTCCCTGCAGCCCCGGTCACAGTCATACTGGAAGTGACTGATGCGTATCGTCAGTGGGCAAAAGCGGTGATGCAGGTAAGGGCACCCTCCCTGCTCCTTACAGGCCCCCCACCTCTGAACCAGCTTGAATGTCAGACTTCCAAACCAGTTTGGCACTCGAGAAAAGGACCGCCGAACTGGTTTGTGCATGTCCCTACTTGGAACACAGGACACATTTTGCTTCTTTTAATACTGTTTGAAGTCTACTATTCATGGGGACTTCTGAATTTTCTTACCAAAGATTAATTGTGTCTCTTAAGGCAAGATTGTTAAGACTTTTTTAAAGAAGTTATGTAGTTTCTAAACATCACGTTTCCCCCCTAATATATATTTGAGTGTATTTGTTATACTAGCCTAGTCCTTTCCTCTAGTAATGAATGAACTCTCTCATAATGGGTCTGGAACTAGAGTTCAATTTTTCTTCTTCACATTAACCTTTTATTCTGCCATTATTATAACCAACAGGATCTAATTAAAGTATGTTGCCTGTTGGTACAAGGCGCTCATATTTTTTTAAATATACAAATGATGTAGGCTTATTCTTTGATTTTCCCTTTTGCATTAATTCAGCTTTCTTTATAATTCTAGTGACTTACCTCCAAACTAAGAGTTGCTCATGTCAGACACTTCTGTGTGTGCATGGAGGGGATGAGTTATTTTCCATTTTCCATTTACTTCTTGCTGTAGTAACACTTCACACTGCAAGGCTAAACAAAGGTGCTTGAGGAACTGGCATTCTTCTATAATGCCATCCTCGTTCAGACAGAAGCATGCCCTTTTGTACTGTTTCCAGGTGTCAAGAAATGTTGGCTCTTTTCACAGCCCAACAATTTTTTACTCATCGAGCTGTGTTGGTACATTATTTGTCAAGATTTTTTTTTGCTCACCAGCTATCATTGTTCACTCATCACAGACAAGTAGACTAGTGGATTTCCTGAGCCCTGGCTATTTCATTAGGCAAATGGCAGAACTGTGATGGGCAGTATACGTCATAAGTGGCTCAAAAGAGAAAATTACAATGTACTACCTTCAAGTGTGTGCTTGTGTTTAAAAGTGGTGTCATCACTTTAATATTTGTATAGCACCTTTAACAAACTAGTTTTTGGACATAGCTACAACATAAGCAGTGCCCTGCCCACAGCCTCACAATGTAACTCCAACATTTTGACAATGGAGTTATGACTCCAACATTGTTGTAGACTGCCCAGAGATGCAAGTTTGGGATGGTGTAAAATATAAATAAATAAAATAGAGGGATTTTCCCCCACAGTCTCACTGGTGGTATATTAACCATGAAATTTTTCTAGAAAAGGATACTGTTGAGAATATTGGAAAGAAACCAATAGTGACTGAGGAAGTGGTGAGCTTGGAAGTGATTGAAGTACCTGCTCCAGAAACAAAATTAGTCGAACCATTTAAAAAACCATCAGGTACAAGTGTGACAGCTTCTCACTTCAGCATGGTTTGGTGTTTGCTACTATGGTGCCTAAGTCTGCTGCTTTTCCTCCCTTCTCTTGTTTGTAAGCAGTACTGTAATATAAAGCAGAGGTGCAGAAGCATTCTCCTGCATTTCTTTTTTTCCAGTGCTACTGTTAACTCACTTAAGCCAGGAGGTATTGCTAGCCAATTCAAAAGAGCAGAAACAAATGACTAGTTCAAGAAATGTAGGTATTAACAGGGTAATACAAACAAGCTTTTCTATTAAGACATCTTAGCCAGGATTCAGAGATCTACTTCCTCAAGAGGAAAAGAAGGCTTCTGTATTGAATGAAGTTGTTTTTCCTTGTGCAAGAACTTTGTACAAGGAAGTTGAGCTGCATCCATCTTCTCTTCCATATGCAGAACCTGTTCCACACAGCTGACTTTGCACATTCCCTTCCTTGGGGCTACACAAGGGACATTGGTTTATATTATAACTTAAAGCTTGTTTATATTTGATACAGCTTTTGACTAGGCTTGTTACTTTTATCATGATGCAGTCCAAAATACCTGCTCTTTGTAAAGCAGCAGAAAGGAATAACTGTTGGTTTGCAGACTAAGTATTAGGTTCTCATATGCCTTCACCAACAAGTTGTTACAGTAGTCTGTGGCCCACACGATGGGCAATGCAGCACCCGCATTGATGATTAGCCAGCGCTGCCTCGAACGTTGCAGGCAGCCCCACCCCATCAGTGTTGTGCAAGAGTGCATTGTGCAGTTCTTTAAAACTGTGTACCCGCAGGTCCTACTTTCAAACTGTTTCTCCTTGAATTAGGGGTGGGAAGCAAAATTTGGGGAATAAGGAGTTTGTAATGAGTGGCTTGTGTGTAAGGACTGTCAATACATTTTTAAATGTATTTAAATCGCCCTGAGCCATTTTGGAAGGACGATATACAAATCCAATCCAATCCAATCCATTCAATCAATCAATCAATCAATAATAATAAATAAATAAATAGAGGCTGAGTCTTTACTAAACAAGTTTGATCCTTTATAGGCAGTGTGTGCATGCCTGGTGACTTGTTTGTTTATTACTAACACATTGAGGAACTTTCCAAATATGAAATATGCAACTTTTATAAATACATCAAACAACCTTTTGCTTTTTTTGTCTGTAGTATATGATTTGTTGAGCAAGTTAGAGGACATTACTGGGATCCTATTTTAAAATTTTTTTAAAATGAGTACTAAGTTTTATCAGGCAAGTCATGTTCTGCCTGCAGATTTGCGCCTGGTCATCTCCCCCCACCTCCTTTAGTCTTTCAAATTGTTAAATGCATACATAACTTTTTTTAGCTGAACATGTTCTTGAAAAATTTGAAATAAGCACAATAAAAGAAGAGAAAGAAGAAGAAAAAGCAATTGTGGTGCAGGATGTAGAGCAAAGGCCAGCATTACTTGAAACTATTCACGAGGAGTCAGGTATAGCAGTAATGGCTTCTCACACCTGTGTGGCTGATCTGCTCCCCTACTAAGCCTGGCTGTGTGTGCATTTTCTCTCTCTCTCTCTCTCTCATCTACCACATAAGAATTCACTAGGGCCCTATTACAGTGAGCAACACTTAACAGTGGCATGGCATTCCCAACAGTGTGAGAATGCCAAAGGAGCAATAGTGCTGTCAAGCAGTGTAATATTGTGTAACTTTATTGAAGAATTAAAATGACTACTGTTTCTTTTTACACTGTCTGGCATTGTGGAAGTTAGGGAGCATCCATGAACCTGACTATGGAAGTGATCAGATGTGATTGGATGCAATTCTAACCTTTGTGGTACGCATGTTCTGAGATGCTCGTGTTGCACTGGTTCCCTGCCTGTTCTCATCATGCTCCAGAGCAATTGCATGATCCATGAGGATAAGCATGTTTGAACTTACAGTGTTTCTATGGAGTAGGTCCACGGTGGGAGAAGTGTGTGCCTTTGGTGGCCAGCACAGACATAACGGAGAGATGAGGAAGCTCACAATCCTGTAGCCTGCTCACAGCCTCTTAAGCATACTTCTGCAGTTCCTCTTTAGTGCTAAAGTGCCACGTCTAGAGTGTTGGAAGGGTTGCTGTACAAAGACCATACTTTGCATAGTTTAGTTTGATGATCAAGTATACTGAATTTATCAAACTGTTTCTAAATTTAGGCTTTGATAAAATGACTTATGAGGCAAATAAGTCAGAAGATATAGCAGACTACTAAGAATTTCTGAATGAACGTCTATAGCCAGAATTGGCATTTGTTATCCATGGCAAAAAAACATTGCTATTATAAGTTCTGTAGTTGCCTCAGTACTTCTAGAATCTCTTCTGAAGCTACCATTGCAATGAGAGAACCACTGCTGTTTAGCTGCTTCCCACACTGCAAACATTAGATGCTCCATATCATAAGAGGAAAAAGCCCATGATGTGGCATCTCATGCCATCATTGCTCCATTTTCCAGGAGGGGAGAAGCTGGTGCAAGAAGTCAAATCGTGGATATGGAGTTTCCGGCATCATGTTCACAATGTGGGAGGGAGCTGAATTCCCATGTAACCTAGTACCTTTGCTGTACAGGAAGACATTGTATTGCAAAGGCTCCAATACCGTGAAAGTTGCATCATGTGTTTGGACCCACCACCATTTTTTACAGGGAGATGTCTGTTAGTTTTCAGGTGGGCAAAAAATTTATAAAACACATTTGTATTCGGAGGAAGGTTCTCTCTCTCTTCCAGGGACTCCGACTTTCTTGTCTGGGTATAACTAGGTTAACAGCAGTAGCAGGTTAATATAACAATATTATGTACACAGCAATTAGCTGTTTCTATATTTCAAGTATGTGCATTATAAACTTTATATGGTGTAGTATTGACTAGCATTTGTGTGAGGCTCTTGAGCAAAATTAGAGTTTGCTATCCTAACCTGTTGGTTCAATATCTATTCAAATAAACTACTGTTTGGTGCTAAATATATCAGCTGCTTTGCACATCTTTCTTTTGCAGTGCTGTGACTTGAAATACGCTTTTTTCTCCTTTCCCCCCTTCCTTTGGTGATGGTGGTGGGATCAGAATCATGAAATGTTTATTTTACTCTGAATTGTGCCTTCTTGAGAATTTTTTTTTCTAATTCAGCAGTAGCAGTGGTTACACCTGACCGAAGCCCACGCCCTACATCTGCACCGGCCATTGCTCAGAGTCATGCAATTGAACCAATTCCTCCAGCAGCTGCATCTGCTAGCAAGGAATCGGCCATCGCTAAAGCAGAAAAGGAAACACTAAGAAAAGAAGTAAAATACGAAGAAACATTACCAGAGAAGGCCAAAACAGAGCCTGCTGAAGGATTTCAGGTATGTTAGGCCACAACAGTTAACCATTTAACATTGGTTTGTGTGAGAGTGAAGTGTAATCCCGGAGGATCATTTGTGTGAGATTTGATTCTATTCAGGACTGGCCATCTTGCTGCCATAAGTAGCTTGTGAAGTTATTCTCTGGATGCCCAATTGCCCACACTTCCCATTTGTGGCCTCTGACTACAGGAGTGGTTACAGCACCTGCCCAGTCCTGCTGCCACTGCCTCCTGACACTAAAAAATACTTCAGCCCAGAACTCTTCAGGATCATTTTTGGTGTCTAGATAATTTCTCTCATCACTGGTCAGGACCCTTCGAAGATTCCCCTTCCCTCCCCCTGCCCCCACCCACTTCATATGCTAAGTTTACCACATCGGCACTGTAGACATACCACCCGTTTGTCATTTTGCTCACCTGAGTATGATTCACTACCCAGGATGATGTTCTCCTCAAGCTGTGTTTAGCAGCAGTTGGAGAGCTGTCTAACCATCTGCCTCTTCCCTGACAGCCACATGGCCTCCTAGGATCCAGCATTCTCTGTGACGTTGCAAGGGATCCTGCCATCAGATGGATCATATGAAATTGCCTTTTGCTGGGTCAGGCCATTGGTCCATCAAGCT
Source organism: Hemicordylus capensis (assembly GCF_027244095.1). NCBI lineage: Eukaryota > Metazoa > Chordata > Lepidosauria > Squamata > Cordylidae > Hemicordylus > Hemicordylus capensis. The sequence goes on from NC_069663.1 coordinate 14,452,023, forward strand.
CAGTATGGTCTTCTCTGACTGGCAGCAGCTTTCCAGAGTTTCGGACAATGGTTTTTCTACCTGGAGATGCCAGATAGTATACCTACTGATTTCAAAGTGTGTGCTTTGTCACTGAGGTACAGCCTCATCCCCCGATTTGCGCATGACTTCATTGGTGCCCACAAGACAACATGGATTTCTTGTGCAGTCAGACCCATCTGGTGCTGTTTTTCAAGGGGGTTGGATACAGTCTTGAGATGGTTTAAACATTTGAAACTCCTATTGAAATCTAGTAGGATAAATTGTTTAAATCCCACTGATTTTGATCGTAAAATGTGCTTTCACTATCTCATTGTGCTCAGCATGAAAACTATTATGGGTGGAAGCAAGAAGGGATCCTTTTCTCATTCTCAAAGATCTGATTCTAAACCATTTTTGATCTTCAAAATCTTACAAAGATTGCTGCAGCCCTTCAGACAATTTTCCTTGCACTCCCTCCACTGGCAGTGACATGGCATCACTGGTGGTTGTTGTTGTTGTTGTTATTATTATTATTTTACATTTATATCCCGCTCTTCCTCCAAGGAGCCCAGAGCGGTGTACTACATACTTGAGTTTCTCCTCACAACAACCCTGTGAAGTAGGTTAGGCTGAGAGAGAAGTGACTGGCCCAGGGTCACCCAGCTAGTTTCATGGCTGAATGGGGATTTGAACTCGGGTCTCCCTGGTCCTAGTCCAGCACTCTAACCACTACACCATGCTGGCTCTGTTAAATCTGGTTAAATTGTGCCCTGTGTCTGCAAGGAATGGTATTTGAATAGGTATATTGTTCTTAAGCTGGGATCCAAAGAATTGGCCAACTTGTTTGATTGGGATATCATGCTGATATTGAATGTTTTGTTTTATAATGTTATATGAGGATTGTTTAAGATGAGTTTTGATTTGCTTTTGAATTTTTGAGAGCTCTGTTAGAAGGAGGAGTTTCAGCAGTAGTTTGTGTTATAGCACAGGAAGCTACTCTTCAAAGGGGGAAAGGAAAAAGTAAAAAAAAATCTCATGGGAAATTGCAAGTTCTAGGACATGCCTAAAGTGCCCTGGACTATGTTGTTAAAGTGCCTTTTAAAGGTAATATAGGAACATAGGAAGCTGCCATATATTGAGTTAGACCATAGGTCCATCTCGCTCAGTATTGTCTACATAGACTGGCAGCGGCTTCTCCAAGGTTGCAGGCAGGAATCTCTCTCAGCCCTATCTTGGAGATGCCAGGGAAGGAACTTGGAGCTTAGATGCTCTTCCCAGAACGGCTCCATCCCCTAAGGGGAATATCTTACAGTGCTCACATTTCTAGTCTCCCTTTAGTATGCAACCAGGGCAGACCCTGCTTAGCTTAAGGGGACAAGTCATGCTTGCTACCACAAGACCAGCTCTCTTCCCTAAGAGAGCTGGTCTTAGGGAAGATATAATGCCTAATATATTGGGATTATTTGTTGTTGAATCAATAGAAGAACATAATCTATTCTAGGCCTTCTAAAAATCTTTTCCTCCCATATATATTTTACTGTGCTATATTAAACAGTCTATGATTGAGATCCCCAGAGCATTTTTAATTGTCTCAATACACTGGTCAAACCTAATGGGATTTTTTTTATTTGAACAGCAGATTCCTGTGTCCTATTTCACAAGCTGCTTTTAAAACCCTTCTCAAAAATAACTTGCCATATGGCATGCAGATGTTTTAAAATCCTTTTGAACATCAGAAGCCTGCAGCGTGTGTGCAAAAAAAGAGGCTAGTTAATCAGGAATGTGAATTTCAGCCACCCTCCTCACTGTTCTTGACACACATCACCTCTTTAAGGTTGCCAGGTCATAAATCTATATTGATGGTCAAAGCCACAATTGAGGGAATTCCCTTGCCCTGGTCTAGGCCTAATCACTCCCATGTTCCGTGGCTCACCGGCTCATAGTCCACAGCCCTCTAAACCTTCCTAAGATGCCTGTCAATATTCTGCAGTTCCTTCTGTCGCTACACCCTGTGTGTGGTTTTTCCCCAGTTCTACGTTCTCCTCATTCCTTCATCTCCATGGGCTTAATCCAGAATACCTTCCACATGTGAAGGCATCTTCCTTTTGATAGGTGGTTGCTCTACACCTCATGCTAGAACATTGCACGAGAAAATCTAAAAATGTTTTTCCACTTGCACAAGTATAAGAACTTGCTACAGGATCTACTTGCTGTTATAGAACTGTGAACACTTCTGCTAATGCTTCCAGAAGGTTCTAGCGGCCATCTTATGTTTCTTATTTTTTGGATTAGTTAACAGCCTTTCACTATCCATTGTTTCCTTGGCTTCCTGCTTTTCAGGCTACTGCCTGTCAGGCCTCAGTGAGTTGGCTCCCGGGCTAGAACAGACAGTGGCTCTAAAAGGGGGAAAGTTGAGTTCCAGAGCAGGGAGACCAGCATCCAAGGGCTAGAGAGAGGTACCTAATCTGTTCCAGGCAGACGGCAGAATTCCAGAGTGAGCAAACCAAGGTCAAGAGCATGGTCAAAATCAATCGGGAGCTGGGATTCAGAGCAGCAGTACAGAGTTGAAAGGGTCAGAAGTAGATGTGAGGATGAAGTCAGATAGGGATGACGGTCAAGGAAAAGAAGATGAAGGAAGGCATTACTCCATCTGGCAAGTTGCTTAGCCTAAGTTGAGTGTTCCCTCTAACAGGGTTTCCATTGTTAATTACAACTCCCAGCCTCCCTAGCCAAAGACCATTGTAGTTGAGGATGATGGGAGTTATAATCAACAACATCTTGGTATCCCTGTTACAGGAAATACTTGCTGAGGCGCTAACTCTGAAGCCAGGGCTTTATAGGGCCTCACATGGCAGAATTGCCTCTTGAGGTATTCAGTTGGTAGCCTGGGGTCATACACAATAAGCCTAAAGCTAGTCCCAGCAGTTTTGTAATAGGAGCAGTGTACAGATCCCACAAGAGGGACCAGTTTAGGGCTTTAATACCAGCCAAATTGACAACTTTCTCTTTCCTGACCGAAACTGGGCTGCAAGCTACTTACTGGATAACTGTCCATTCCAAACCATCACATGACCTGTCCCCAACCAGTGTCAGAGCTTTCAGTGCCTCAAGTACAATATAAGACAATATAAGTACAATTTTCTCATAAAGCTCCGTGTTTTCTACCTTTGACACAATTATTACAGTACTCAAAACTTTAGACATGTTTTCAACTGGAGACCCATATAAAATGTATATGAATACTTGCTAAGAAATATTCTTATAGCAAAAATGTTGGGAGGAAGTATTTGGAGCCTTTAAAGTGCGGAGTTTGTGTTGAACTAACAAATTGTCACTGTCAGGTATGGTGTCACTTATTTCTGTACCCCTTCAGAGGACTGCATGTTAATTAATGCATGTTTACACCATGTTTCAAAAACGAGCAAATGTTTTTGAAACAAAGCTGTTTCCAAAATCCTACTAACCAAAAAAAAAATAAAAATGTTTTTACCACTTTATTTCTTAATTTAGGTGGGGAAAGTGCATATTGAAGTATCAGTACCCACCACTAATGGTGACCACCCCCAGGTTTGTCTGGTTAGGTTGCTTGTATCATTTTTTTAAAAGGCTGAAACATGAACATTCCAAAAATAAATAAATGAACCCACTTTTTTCTTTTTTTAATTCTCACAAACCAGCAGCGTGCAGAAAAAGAGGAAGACCCAATAAGAATGAGGAAGGTTAGCTATTTTTTCATTTTCATCAAGCAGAGTTCCCATATCATTCATGCATATGACATTTTTTAAAAAGACAGTGTTCCCTTTCTTCGTGTGCTCTTATTTTGATCAGAAAATGCTTCTTATCAGTAAGATGGCCTAGTTTGTTCCTCAAACTGTTCAAAAGTTTTTTTAAAAAATCTCAAGACATATTTTTATTATACTTTACATTTTGCAGTTCTTTACAAAACCCTAGCAAAAGTTTCCTGAGAACTCTGAGCATTCAGCATTTCAGGAAATGCAAGATGCTTGACTGAAAAAGTAATTTGATGAGAAAGAGAGCTGATGATTTTTCAGATTATGCACAAATATATTCAAAACAAATGTATGTTTTGGCTTTAAAAATAACACTCATTTTGCAGCACTCAGAATCCAGGAGGACAGTCCTGATGTCCTGCGCAGCTGTGTAGCTTAATTGCCTTCTAAGGAAAATATGGATTGTGTATCTATTGTGAGGTGGCTTGCAACAGCCAAAGCACAGTGAAGCTCTGGGGACTGTCTTTTTAAAGGAAACTCATTACATTCTCCCATGATCATGAGCACGACCTTACATTTCCTCAGATACTCCATACGTTCTTGTGGCTCCAGACTTCCATGCCCCATTGGCATACCACCGCTCTCCAAATGTTTGTTTATCCTTTTTTCGGTTTCCAATTTGCAAATCCTGCAAGAACAACCCTTTAATTTTTTTTGTGCTTTTTTTTTTTGTTCCCCCCCTTTTCTTTCACTTTCACAGAAAAGATCAAAGAGACTAGATGGTGAAAACATTTATATAAGGCATAGCAATTTAATGTTGGAGGTTTGTATGACTTTGAAGCTTCTTTCAGTTGAGTTTGCTTGGACCTTCTGCATTCTTTGCTGAACTCTTTTTCCTCCTCTGCTGCTGCACTTGTTTTTGCATGCTGTTGCATGAAACTGTTAAAATATGCTTTTGCATGCCAACAATAAACATGACACTATGCAGCCATTTTTCCTTCTTGTTTAGATTTTTTCTGTTGTATTTACCTGAAAATATGTGATTGGGATAGTTCTTCACTTAAGTGTGTCTCAAAGCTAAATATCTTCCTTATGTGGTTTTGCACTAATAGCAGTCTCCAAATCAGTGTGCCCTTAGGGGTGCACCTAGAACGTAGCCAGGATTTTGAAATAGAATTTTGTGACCACATTCTGTTACCTGAAACTCCTATTTTGAGGATAAATATTTATCTTGGGCAAGTACAATATTTATTATTCTTAGCATTCACATGCAGCTTTTCAACAATAAGTTCACAACTGGAAGGAATGAAAAAAAGAAGAGAGAGAAAATGGCTTCCTGCCCCAAAGGAATTTAACAATTTTTAGGAATTTTTCTTTCTGAAAAGAAATGCGAGAGAGACCCCAGCAACAGCTACTGGAGGGATGCTGTGCTGGACTGAATAGGGCCAGTTTCTTCACCCAGCTAAATCGGAGAGTTGCATTAATTGCGTAAGCAGTTAGGAAATCATATATGTGAAACGAAGTTGATGAACTTTGCCACCCAGTAAATCACTTTGCATCTTCTGTGCCTCCCAACATTTTTCCCTGGCGATGCCACCACTTTATACTTCATAGACCAAGCCCCATTACTAGGGAGTAGAAGATAATCTTCCTCCAGTACTAGGAGTCCAAACTGAGAATTATCCAAAGCTATCTGCCTTTGTCTGTATGCTTTAGAAATGGAGTTCAGTATTCCCCACAAGTTAAACTCGGTCCACTTAGGAAATTGTGGTATATCTAGCAGAATGGCATGTAGTGTTTCTGCCTTAGCCTTAGCTCTTGAATGCTAGGGGCCATAACCATAATTTATCCAGTACTGCTGCTGAGCTACCCTTACTCTTTTTGGTTCATTGTTCTGAACTAGGACTAGATAAGAGTCCTGGTTCTGTATGTTCTGATTTTCTCTAGGTTGCAGCCCTTTCTTTTTCTATCTATGTAGCGAATTACAGCCTTTGTCTCAGAGCAAGCTCACGTGAGAGAAAGAAATGCTGAATCATCCCTACTGAGCTGCCTGGCTAGACTTCTCCTAAAACTATTCTGTGTTATCGGTAGGTTCAAAATGCTGCCGCCACCACCCCTTTTGTCTGTGGAAACCTTCTGGGCTTGGAGTGGGATAACCCAGAAAAAAACTCTCTTAATTTGGCTCTTGGACAAGTACAAAAATCTTCCACATGCAAGCCTACATGTGGTGAGAAAACCGATAGCTGCTGAACGTTTGAGGATGTGTTTGCACCAGAGAAATCCTCCTTCAGGGCCCCCACTTCCTGAGTTAAAAAAAAGCTCAGAGAGGCTTCATTCCGTCTGAGGCTTTCTCAGCTTTTAGATACAGTTAAGAATACTTAGTAGGATTACAAAAATAGGTTATCTTAATGCATGCTTAAATGTTTACAGAGGCTTTTGCAACACCCTAGGTGTAGTGAGCGTAGGCTAGTTTTTATTTCAGTTATGTTGCAGGTAAACTATAATAGAACGGTATCTAGAATATGCAGATCACACACACACGCAAAGCAATATAACATCCCCAACGCCCAGCCTGACTAAACAAACGGTTCCCTATGTTAAATTTCCCGAAGTCATAAGCCCTGGTTCCTTGCCTTGAACTCACCAAGCTCCTGATGAAAATTCAAGCTTCCTGCCTTCCTATCTTTCAAGGATCTAAAGAGTTATTCTCCTTCAGCCAACCTCCATGGCCACATGTCCTCCTGTCCACCTCCAGCCTAACTTCCTCTAACAAAGAACTCCCTTCTTCCTGGCAACAGCTCTCTAGGTTCCACCCACCTGCTGTGCTGCTTGGCTGAATCCTGGAGTTCACCAGCCTGTCAGTCAAGACAGGGTTCACTTCGTGTTAACTCTTTAGAGCAGGGGTTCTCAACCTTGGGTCCCCAGATGTTGTTGGCCTTCAACTCCCATAATCCCCAACCAAAGACCACTGGGGCTGTGGATTATGGGAGTTGAAGTCCAATAACATCTGGGGACCCAACGTTGAGAATCCCTGCTTTAGAGGGAGGGGAGGCTGATCACTAGAATCTAAAAGGGAACAGACAGGTTTCAAAGCTTGGAGTGATATTGAAGAGGAGGTCCAGCCTAGGAAACATGCTAAAGACATAGCTATTGAATGACCACACACACTTCACCCTACATATATGTAGCATATCATGAAGTAGTTCTGCCCAGGCCCATTAAGTCAGAGACCAGAATAATTGTCCATCTTTCAGCATAATGAGAAGGAAGAATCAACACAGTTATCAGTTGAGCCACATCTTGGCAAAAATAGAGTGCACAGAAGTTTCATTCCAGTGTTTGAAAGCATTCATGCTAGAATAGTTCACTTTAGTCTCCCAAAAAAACATGGAAACAGGAAACAGAATGTTATCACAAACATTTGTGCTGACTGCATGTTTTAGGAAATGCACATATCTCTCGTATGTTCAAGGAAAGCTGCTAATTTAAGCCCTTTTCCTTGCAGAGTGTTGCTCACTATGTTCCCACGTACTAATATTTGCATTTCTAGTAACTCTAAAGTCATTGCATTTTATCACACAGTGGCTACTTGTAACAATCTTGGCTTCCTTGTTAAGTCATAAAAGTTAGATTTTTTTAAATGGAGCTTTAACTTAGAGGGGTTTGAAGTGCTGAACATGCCAATCATATATTATTTATATTGAGAAACTGTTGTGTGGCTTCTTATACTGACTTTAGTCCTACATGTTATGTGTTTTATCCACAATTACAGAAACAGCAGCTAATAGGAGTTTCTTGAACAATGTTTTGTTTTGTTAATGTACTAACTACTTTTATCAAATCTTAATTCAGTGCTTTGCAGCTTTTGGGTTTGATTGCTGCAGTGCAGAGCTTTTGGACATCAGTAAAATGGTTTGTAATCCAGTCAACAGGAGATCATCTGGCAGTGACGATTCTATCCTTGACTTTTTAGTCCGTCCTTAAGCCAATTGTTTAATCTATTATCTCCTTCTAGTAGCGGTTCTTAACTTGATGCACTTGTCTCTTTTCAGTACTATTCTCCTCCTGTTGTCATATGATGCTTTGTTTATTTAGCACATAAGATTCATTCCAACTACTAACTTTTTTTCCACAAGTCTGAACTCTAACCCTTAACTGTTTCGTTGCAGGTGTTCACAGGCCATGAAGCAAAAAACTGACTACCCGGACAGTTTGATTTTTCTGTCTTTGTCTTTCTTTTCTGGGACATGTAGAATGGTTCTGTCTAATTTGTATTTGGGAAAGAGAAGTGATCCACTGAAGCACAACTTTGGCCCTCCTGCAGTTCTTGGGACTACAACTCCCATAATCTCTGACTATTGGCCACTCTTGCTGGGGATGATGAGAGTTGTAGTCCAACAACAGCTGAAGGGCCGAAGTTGTGCAGCCCAGCACTGAAATATTTTAAGTGAATCCTCAGCATGATGGCCATTAAAAGAATTTCACAAAACCCAATTAAACTTAATTGTGATCTTGCTGCCATTTCCAGGCTATTCACCTTGAATTGAAACCACTATAAGGCCCTTCAAAGAAGTGGTGTGTGTTAAAGAATTTGCTTTTTACTCTTTCAGACTAAGATCACCTGTAGGTAGTTTTCTCATGACTAGCTAGGAAGCACAGACAACTTTATTTTTCTGGCGTTTTCAATACAAGGGTCTTACAGAACTGCCTCAGAAAACACAAAAATTGGCTGTTTTGGCTAGGGCAACTTTTCTGTACATACAGTGTTCTGGAATCAAACATTGTGACTAGAATTCTTAGAGTAAAGCATGCCTTCTTTCCACTCAGCAGTTGGTGACCCTTGCCTTAATTTTGTTAATGACTTCTCATTCAGTGGCTTATCAGCCACGCATCAGCAATACCTGTATCCAAGTATTCTTTACATTATGGACCTTTAATATGGCCCTGGTTGGAAGGGGGCCCTCACTGGCTGGTGTCCATTAAATTTTGAATACCAGAATTTTGCATTAAATTTTGGATACTCTGAAGCAATATGTGCATAAGGTGGCAATCTGGTGTCTTGGGTCCTGTATTACAGGCAGGCACATATAGTATGCCATATGTGGAAAGGCCAATCCTGACTCAGGAGAACAACAAGCTGGTCACTTCCGTCCTGGATGAAGATCACAGGCAGATGAGAGTGCTGTACTCTCAGGACAAAGATTTATCATCTTCCATTGCTTGTATTTCAAAGGCCCCTATGTATTTTCACTCTGCCAAATCTTCCATATAGGCATACTCAAAGTCTTGTGGAGGAAAAAATGTTGACCAATACAGCAGCTTTTGCAGACAAAGGAAATATGCCACCTATTTTGATATAAGAGCCAGCCTACATGATCAGAAAATGTATGCAGTGTTACCCACGGAGGCACTATCTCTTCAGAATTCTTATGACCTAGCACTTGGGTATTGACCGTGAGACAAAGGAGCCTGCTTCAAAGCTCCCACAATTCCCAAAGGCAAAATATAGTCACAGTGAGAAGGATAATGTTTCCCTAGACTCTGACCTAGACACTAGCAATTCAGATTTTTCCATTGGGGAGTATGAACTCTCTTCTGTATCAGTGTACCATTCATCCAAGGCCACAGCCTTCCCTGAAAATTCTCATGTGTGATTGCAGAGGGCAAAGCTAGAAGCCATGCAGAGTCATCACATGCAAGGCTCTGTGCCAGAGCACTAACCCCTGACATTCCTTTCAGTCCTCAATTGAGAAGTGAAGTTAGGGCAGTCATTTATCCTGCACCAAGATGTACATTCAATTCTGTGTCCTTTCAAAGCAGTGTTTGTGCTACCTTGGAACTGTCCCCAGCCCCACAGGTCATGTCTTTGACTCTCTTTCCTGACACACTGCTGTCTGGTTATTTGACTCCAGCAGCAAGAATGCAGAGTGGGACTTACATGGTTGAATACTTTCCTATTGTGGGGGGGGGGATTGTGCACAGAAAATTAGCACACGGTGGAGAAGGCTTCTCCCTGATATGATCAACTTTTCCATGGGCATAGTTTTTTGACATGGGGAACATTGAACCATGCAACCCTCACCCTCATTTTGAAGGGGCGCAGTCCCAGGGGGACTGTTTTGTGTATCTTTTTAAACTGTAGATCAAAGCACTAACAAATTGCGTTACAGTGGACACTGCAAGGGAGAGGTAGCAAATAAGCAAAGCTTACTTTTTGACGCATTCTGGAAAGTGCCTTTTGTGCAGCTTTAAACCAATTTCTGCTAATGCTTTGCAAAAAGAGTTTAGCTAAGCTGCTTTTGTTATGCTCAATAGTCTACCATACAGCATAGGACGAAACAGATACTGGAGCCAGTCTGTTAAAGATGCTAACAGTATTTGTGGTGCATTGGGGATTTCTAATAATGTTATCATCTATGAAACTCAAAGAAAATGGAAATGCAATCCTAGTGGTGTTGGTATCGACAGTTTTTCATTGGAAGCAATTTTCAATTTATTAGAGGATGCTTTTCATTCATTAGTATAATTTACCCCTCTTAATTTGAGGGATATCCATCTTAATTTGAGGGAGGGCTAAAGGGAAGGGTGATGTTCCCAATGCATGCTTGTTGAGATTGAGCGGCTTTGTGCAGCAAATTTGATCGCATAGGGAACAATAAATGCATTCTTTTAATACAATCTATGGCTTGTGTTTTGGATTTTTTCTTAAATGATAGGATTTAGATAAAACTCAAGAAGAAATAAAGAAACACCATGCCAACATCAGTGAACTGAAGAAAAACTTTATGGAATCTGTCCCTGAGCCACGACCCAGTGAATGGGACAAGCGCTTGTCTACTCATTCTCCCTTCAGGACTCTTAACATCAATGGACAGATCCCCACTGGAGTAGAAGGAGTGAGTACTTTACATAGCATGGTACTGGTGATTTGTTTGGCTTTGCTCTTCTTAACGAAACCAGTTTTAGGACTCTAGCAAATGCAAGAACTAAAGTAGAAGTAAGAGTATTATGGTATTGTTGCGGATTCTGTGTATTGAACAGGATGTATTTTCAACTTTTAGATTATTGTTGTCCTTGTTTTCAAACTGCATTTCCTAAAGTAGGCCTTACTCAGAACTGTAGGAGAACTACAGATGTCTTGGGTTTGGAACCTGACAATCAGATTGTGACACACAGTCTTTTCACTTAAAGTAGTTCTAGTGAGTAAAGACCATGCTAGGTTACATTTCCTTAATACCTACAGTATGTATATGTATATGTTTTGAAGACACAGCCCACAAAATGGTACACAGCTTGAGTTTTTGTAATACATTAAAAATATGTGTGTGTTTTTGTGTTTGACATCCTTACTAAACTTAGAATTAGACTGCTGTTGGTTAAATTGAAAGGTGCCTTTCTGCATGTGTCAAGTCTCTTCTGCTTGCTGGGAGATTTTTATACCTCATGTTAGAGTTTTGCATGAGAAAAATGAAACTAAATCCCCCTATGTTGTTTTGCTTGCTCAAGAGCTTGTGGAATCTCTTATGCAAGCAAAAGGATGAGAACTGCTATAAAATCTTTATATTATATATTGCAGAAGTGGCTAATCTGAGGCTCTTCAGCTGTTGCTGGACTACAACTCCCATCATTCCCAGCTGCAATAAAATAAAATGCTGCTGGGGGTGATGGATGTGATGGACTGAAGGGTTATTACATTTCCATGCTCTGATTTCACTGAAGAAGCACTCCATCCCTTTACGGTAGGCTCCTATCAGTTGAAGACTGGCCCAGAGTCACTGAGATTTATAGTTATATTTTTATGGATCCAGTGTTATAATTTCTTGCAAAGTTGTTCAGTGTTTTCAAATCATAGCTTTATTACCATTAAAATATTCATATATAATATTCAGATTCTTTTTTTGATACCCAGAGTCTCCAGACTCAGGGCTCTAACAAACCCTAGACCTGTCCAGCTTGAGTCTTCCTGATACAACGCAGCTGGAATCTACCACACCCAGCTCCAGGCAAACAGTTTATTTTAAAGTTTCTCTTAAGATCTTAGGGTGCAGTATACAATTAATGTGTGTTAGTATATGGGGAAGAGTTTTGCAAGTATTCCTTTAGAACCTTTTATAACCAGACAGAACCTAGTTCTACGTGTATGAGTTTTACTTTATAAAAAATAAACGTTGTATACAGAAAACAAATTGGGAAAATAGGAAAAGGGGGAATAAAGAAATACAAATTTAAAAAAGAAAATACAAAAGCGTAGCTGGCTAGTTTTTAAACTTAATTTTGCTAATTTTATATTATCGTTGTAGCCATCTCAAGCAGTATTGCACTGGAGGGGCAGGATAAAATATAATTCAAAATAACTGGTATTGGCCTACATTATGCGCAAGTCATTGGTCGGTGATGCTGCGCACACAAAAGGTCAGCCCTGGCGGTGTTGTGCAAGTGCACAGTTGCTCAACCACCACTGTGCAATGGAGTATACATTGATCTGGATCGAGATCTGTAAGACTGGGGGGTTCTGCGCCTGTGCCAGACCCTCGTGGTAGGATGCTGCAGCTCCTTGTGGCAATCAAACCCTGCCTCCACGTCCACAGCATGCTATTTAAAGGCGGGCCAGCACCTTGTTCCTCAGTTCTTTTCCGACCGCCATTGCATTCGGACCTCGGTCTGACATTCCTTGTTGGATAAAGTTCTTCAGAGTGTTTTCTCTGTGAGTTCATCTGGTTTAAAAAAAACCCACAAAAAACCACTGGACTGTTTCATTTATTTGACTTGTAGAAGTGGAGTTATGGAGCAAAATGTGTGGTCACTATTTTTCAAGTGTTTGGATTCTTTGGTGTATAATAACTTTTCCTTAATGAATCCCTATGAAGATTTATTACACACCTTCATTTCTTCTATTCATTTTGACTGTCTTTGGACAGTGCCAACTGTCAACTGCCATGTGCCAACTACACCCCCTTCCCACCCGCAAGGCAGTGGGATACTACTCAGTTTATGTTCTAGGGTTTTTTCAAGTGTTTAGACTCTTTGGTGTCTAATAACCTATCCTCATAATGAATCCTTATGAGGATTCATTACACACCAAAGAGTCTAAAAACCTCAAAAATTCCTAAAATATAAACTGAGTGACCAGTGGCTTGCAAGTTAGGGGATAGTTGGCACATGGGATGCCCCTAATTCCCCACCCCCACCCGCAAAGCAGTGAGATCAAAATTAACAGAAGAAATGAAGGTGAAGACACCAAAGAATCTAAACACTTCAAAAATTCCTAAAAAGTTAGTAGTACCCCAGTGTGGGTGGGATGGGGTGTGGGGTGTAGTTGGCAAATGGCAGTTGACAGTTGGTACTGTCCAAAGACAGTCAGAATGAACAGAAAAAATGAAGGTGTGCAATTAATCCTCATAGAGATTCATTATGAGGAAAGTTTATTACACACCAAAGAATTCAACCCCCTGAAAAATAGTAACCGCACATTTTGCTCCACAACTCCATTTCTACAAGGGCTAGAGCTTAGCTTTTTTTTCTTCTTTTAAAATTAAAGCTGGGGATCCATGTTAGGGTTAGGTTAGGGTGACTTCGAATCCACATTATTTCCTATGGTGGAAATATACAAAATCAGTAAAAACTAAATAAAATTATTAAAATTCAACCAATTGCCCCACTGCCTTGAAATTTGGGTGGTACCCATGGGGACCTACCCACTACCCAAATTTGGTGCCCCTAGGACCTTTATAAGTAGTTCAAATTGTATCTGGGGTGGTTCAGGGGGACAGATTCGGACACAAATCAAATCCATGCATATCCCTATTGGGGATCCAAGTCAATTGGGAAAAGTTCCATGTAAAACAGGTGTGTATCATCAACTACATCAGGGTAATCTTGCACACAGTCACCAGGAAGGCTTGCTTACCCAAATAACATTATGAGTGTATTAGAGACCTGATTCACGAATTCCGACAATGTCTGCAACTGGCTCAACTCATTCAATGACTCTTGGGCCTCATGGCGTCCTGCAACACAGTAGTATGTTATGTACGTTTGAAGATGTGAAAGCTACAACTTTGGCTGACTGTCAGCACAAGTGTCTGAAAATTCCAGTTCAGATACTACACTCCCTTTCATGGTGGTCAAACGGCTGGAATCTCTTAGAGGGGGGTCCTTTTCAGACTCTTGACTCCCTCAGTTTGGTTGGCAACTGTGAGAACCATCAAATTCCAAGCAAGTGGACCCCACAACAAACTCCGTTTCATATCAACTTCTTGGAGCTGCTAGCCATCTTCCAAGCGATGGAGGCCTTCTTATCACTTCTACAAGGCAAAGTTGTGCAGGTGTAGTTGGACAATACCGCTGCCCTGGCTTACGTCAACCACCAGGGTGAAACAGTGTCACGGGCCCTTTGCGTTCTCAGCCTCCAACTGTGGCACTGGTGCATCAGGCATCAGGTTTACCTGGTAGCCATCCACTAGACAACATCCTAGCGGACAATCTGAGTGGCACATTTACGCAACAGCAGCAACTCAAGTGAGAGATCAAAACAGGATATATTGCTCCCCTCTTCAACAACTGGATAGACCTGTTCGCAACTTCAGAAAACACAAAGTGCACCTGTTTTTGTTCAAGGGTGGGCCACGACTCTCAATCACTGGGGGATGCCTTCCAGATGGACTGGTCTCAGGAGATGCCATTCATGTTCCCACCACACCCGTTGACCAGCGACATGGTGGCACGTCTTCTGATTACTCCAGCATCATACATACTAGTGACTCCATGGTGGCCAAGACAACCATGGTTTCCACAGGTACTCAAACTATCAGAAAACGAGTACCAGAGATTGCCACAAGAACTCGATCTTCTGACACAGGACAATGGTCATATCCTACACCCAGACATACTCACACTCCATCTGATGGCATAGTGAATTGGCTTCTGAGTAACATCTTGCTCAACTGTAGAAAGCCTTCCACCAGATGTAACTACTTTGGCAAATGGCTATGTTTTACGACCTATGCCAGGGTACATGGTTTTCACCCTAAGCAAGCTACCATTAAGGATGTACTCCTCTATTTGACTATCTTGAAATCGCAAAGTTTTGTCTAATGTGTCCCTTATAGTTCATTTGGTGGCATTCTCTTCCAAACATCCAGGCTGTGGTGGTAAGACTCTTTTCTCTCACCCGGAAAGTAGAGCCTTCCTGAAAGGCCTCATGAATGCATACCCACCTCCTGTGGAACCATAGAGCATATCCTTTGTTCTCTCATCATTGACCCAGAGCCCATTTGAACCAATGAGTACTACTCCCATCAATCTAGTAACCTCAAAAATGGCCTTCCTATTAGCCATAACTATGGCAAAGTGCGTTAGTGAACTGACAGCTTTGAGGATTGACTCCCCATAAACCATGATCTATCCTGATAAGGTGCTCATGCGTATGGATCCCGACTTTATACCCAAGGTGGTATCTGAATTCCACCTCAATCAGGATATTGTTCTCCCTACATTTTTCAGGGATTCTTCTACACCTCTGGAACGTGCGATGCACTTTTTGGAAGTTTGCAGGTCATTTTTATATTACCTAGACGGTACATATTACCTTGCGGTAAAATGCCGCAGCTCATCGTGGTAGCTGAGCCCCGCCTCCACGCCCACAGCATGCCAGTGCCATGTTCCTTAGTCCTTGGATGACTGCCATGGAGGATGATCATTCTTATGTATGTTGACAGATCTCTACCAGATCAGAAGTTACAGGTGAGCAACCTGTTTTCCCCAATCTAAATTCCCATGCACAAATGCACAGATGCTGTTTTACGTAGTTGCACAACTGTGCTCTTGTGCAGCGCTGCCAAGGCTGGCTTTTAAACTCATGGCAGCACCAGCCAATCAGTAATGCTGGGATTGCCTTAAGGATAATGTTGGCCACTGGGTTTTACCTTATTTCAGCAGTTAGGGAGGTCCTTAACTGAGCTAGTGCTAATGCTTGCAGTGTCTCCATTTGGGACACTAGATAGAAGATGGAAAGATAACGTTCTTAGGCTAGTGCTCAAATAGGAACTATAGAGGCTTTCTGCCTCCCTGCCTTTCCAGGGATGGACAGCTCTTGGGAGAAAACCTGTACCATTTCTGATGTAGCCTGTGTCACTAGCCAATCCCAATGTGAGGTTTTTCTTCCAATCTTAAGGTTCCTCCTCCTAAATTGGTTTTAACTTAGAAGACTAAAGGTGCCCCTAGACTAGACTGGTTCTCCTAAAGGTGAGACATGTGCTTATTTGGAGTACTTCTGCAGTCCAGATGCTTTTGGTGGTGCTCTTGAGCTAAATTTGAGATCTGGGCTTCATCACAATGGGAGTTGTAGGCCAACAGCAGCTGGAAAGCCTCAGGTTAGCCAGTCCTGATGTATTGCATGAACTCTTGTGCAGATATTTGTGGGACAATGCTAGCAGCTAATTTTATTTTCTTCATGGTTGTTTTGGCTTCAGCCCAGTCACTTTAATTTGTTAAATAATTAGCATGTAATATTTCAGTTCCATTTGCAATAAATATTGCCTCTAATTTAGTCTTCAAGGCATCTAAATCTTGTATTTGTAATACTGAATAACTTTAGAGGGTTCAGAAAATGCATTTAGGTACTGATTAATGGGGAAATGAAAGGCAGGGTTTCAGGGTTGGGTGTTTTGTTTTGTTTTTGCAATTGCTTACAATTGCCTTTATGTTGAAATATAAAATTATGAATGGGTGAATCCTTTAATGACATGACACTATGTGCAAGGTGCTTCATATTTGACTCCTGGAGTTCTGATCAAAAGAACTCCTCCGCAAAAAAACACCACAAAACCCTCGTCTGCAATTGGGTAGGAATTACAGGGATTAGCTTGTGGATTTATTTCCTGCAACAGTAGTTGTTGTGAAGTGAGGACAATGTGGGAGAATGCTTATCCTAACTGATGAGTGCAGAGATCTTCCTTTCTCGAGTTCCATCTCCTGTTACCCTTGTGAGAATGTTGCTTTAGTAATAACTTAGACTGAACAACTGCTCAGTATAAGTAAATAACAGGTATAATGAGGCATCTACAGGCATTTGTATCTTATCTGTTTTGCTGTCTTACACAGAAGGAAGAATGTGTGGTAACTTGGCAGCCATTAGGGTTGTGTTTGTTTTTAAATTTAACTTTGCAGTAATCTTGATATTGGGGATGATTTCTATTTTTATATTCTGCATCACACCAGAACTGAACTTTGCATACTTTGTGTATGACCAGGTCAAGAAAGCCACATTTCAGTCCTGTGACAGACAGGTTGGTGGGCCAGAGGTAAAGCTGCCATTTTGATATGTGCTTCTGAAGCAGACTTTTTGCTATTGCAATGGCACACAGCGAGACCAAAACCCTCAACAGCAGCTGCTGAGTGGCATTTTCTTTTGGCTGCATTGTAAAGTAGATTCATCTCTCACAGCCTCCTGATCTAACACCTTAAAAGGATTTGCACCGCTGCAAGCTTTTGCAGCTTTCAATTGCTTTTTCAGTGCATGGCTGGTTGACAAAGCTGCATGAAGATGTTACCGTAGATTTGGAGAGAAAGAGCAATGATGAAAGTTTAACTGTACCCTGTTCTTTTTATGTTGTCTTCCTTTCTTTTTCTGTTTTTTATTTTAACTCTCATGTTACCCTTGCATTCTGTATCATTTCTTTTTTGCTGCCCAGCCCCCCAGCTACTTTCTCCCCGATACCCATCACTTAGGGGTGTGCAAAGACCCTGTCCCCAAATATCAGACTGATAAAAGAAGATTGACTCAGCTGAGGGAGCTCAGAGCCAAATTTTTCCTTTCCTAGATAGCTCCCTTGTTGTTGCTCTGGATGGCAGATGCAAAGGATAGAAAACATCTTATGAACAGATTAAAGCAAAAAATTCCCACAAGTTTTTCAGTCGAAGCTCATTTTTCATGAAGTACTATAAACTCTGTTTTACGTCCTTTACACACTGATGGCACAGATGGAATAAAATGTGAAACAAAATGCCATTCTTTATATGTATTAATCATGAATAATGCAAAGGTTTTTTGTTTTGTTTTTAAGGAACTGAACACTTTGCACTTTAACCACAATTTAATTTTGAAGTGGAAATTTTGATACTCTGTGGCAATATCTTCAGCAAAACTGGAAACAATTATTTGCACTACAGTTTTGGCATTGAATCGAACAGTGAGCTCATGCCATTTTGAAGATCAGTATAGCATAGGAAGTTATGACAAACCTTTTTGTATGAGTTTGTTTGTCTTTGTAATGCAACAAAATTAATGTACCACAAATATTTATACAATTTAGCGCTCAATGATATATTTTAACACACCAATAGTTAATAGAAAATTGGTTTTGTACTGAGAATTGTTAGCATTTAGGACAAGTTCATACAGTCAGAAATCAGCTTTCTCTCTCCATATAATCTGGCCCCCATAAGGAACGTGCACCAGTCATGCACATCTTGACTCTCGTTCACTCTAGCAATTTCTACTATTCTTGTCCTTGCACATCCCCAAGTATCATTTTGAGCACTTTCCATCTGTCATTTGGTTCATCTCTCTGTCTTTCTTGATCTTCTACCATGAAAGCAGACACAGGAACGTCCTCTGTTAGTTCAGGATGAAGACAATATTAAAAAGCAAGAGACAGCTCCTGAGGGAACTTTGCCCCAGCAAGCAGATGAAGAAACCCAGGCAAAGATTTCTATCTCAATTCCCGAGGAGCAGAAATCACTCAAAACATGCCGCCTGTACTCTAGCGTGTTTCCTTCTCCACGCATTCCCTTTATGATGTCTTTTTTGGTGGTTCTTGCACTGACTGTGTGGTGGCTGGTGTTTTTGTGATTTTGGACATGCAAGGGCTTATTTGAAACATCGAGACAGAAGCTCTTCAACTCCTTGCTGAAACTGCCATGTCTCCTTACATACTAACCCTTCAGTCTCCTAGGGATTGAGTCTCCCAAGCAATCTTCTGGAATTCTTTTCTTTCTTTTCACAAATCAAAACTTAGTCTTGTTCTTCAGCATATAGTTTGGGTGCTTGGAAGAGGCACAGAGGATCGCCAAACGTCATAACAACAAAGTTTGAAATTTTGCAGTCCCTAAACAAAACTGTCAAGCATGTTTGTGCTCATGAGCTTTTGAAAAGGTTCAGCTCTTATATCTGCATGTAGGCAGTAATAATTTTAGTTTTATAGTTAGTCTTTTTTGAGTTCAGCAGCTTGTTGAGAGGAAGAAGGAAGAAGATTTTCTTAAAACCCCTTCTCAACATTTTACAGTACATCCGGGAATTGGATAACATGGAAGTCAATTGTAAAAGTTGTTTTAAAGTCTTAATGTTCTTAATTGCAAAGTTGATTTATAACAATGCCTATTTAAGAGAGCAAGATAAAGATTATAACTGCCAGCTGTAATAAAACAAAGCTGTACAGTTTTGATCTTCAGAAATAATTTAAAGGTGTGTTCACCTGTGGTACAGCATAGAACATTTGATTCATTCCTTTAGTATACATTGAAAAGCATTCCACACCTTAATTCTAAAGACTTGTTCTTTTTAAATTGTATCTCACACATCAGTAGGACTCCTTGATGTGAGTTAGGATGCCATGGGTGTCCTGGGCGGAAAGTGAAGTGGACTTGCATATACACTGCCCAACACTGGCAGCAAGGGTGACTTATTCTTTCGTTGCCTGCCTTGTGTATAAAACACTATACTGATAATGCATCTATACTTATATTTCTTGTGTGTATTTACATTCGTCTAGATGAAAAAGTTGTAACTTCTGGCTTCTCTCTGGGGTAGGATTAGGGTGGTGGAAAACTAATAATCATATATTAGAAACAATGCTTAATTACTGTAAACCTAAACTGTTCCCTTGTCCAAAGTCTCTCCCCGCCTCCCCATGCTTTTTTGTTGCTGGATCTCTGTTCTGTATCACACTCGTTGACTTGTGCTTCAATATAACTGTTATCAGTATGGAAATAACATGTTCATGATTGTGTGTCCTAATTATGTTCATAATTGGGTGCATATTGATTTTCATAGTGTGTTCAGTTAAGATTTTCTAAACATGTAATAGAGCATATGTTTAGTTTCTAACTCTACATATATTTAAATTTTTGCCTGTTGCTTGACTTTTGCAACATGCAGATATAAACCTCTGAATAGCTATTTGATATTAAAAATTCTTTATATAATTTTAAAACATAATTATAAAGTTCAAAGTTTGGCTCTTCCTTAACGTATTGTGTTGACATATAGGTGAAGGGAGCTTATTTTTATTCATTCATTCATTCATTCATTCAATTTATATACCACCCTTCCTAAAGTGGCTCAGGGCAGTTTACATTAAAATAAAAAACACATAAAACAAAATTTTAAAAAACCATTTAAACCAGATTAAAACTAAAACTGGATATCATTAAAAACCAGGCTCTCCTGAAGGCCTCCAAGGAAGATAATCATCTCATATCCATGGGGAACACATTCCACAACCTAGGGGCAACAACTGAGAAGGCCCGATCCCAGGTCGCCACCAGATGAACTGGTGGCACCCAAAGATGGACCCCTCCTTATGATCTTAAATGAGCAGTGAGGATGTTGTAGAGAAAGGCACACTCTCAGGTAACTTGGACCTAAGCCATTCAGGGCTTTAAAGGTAATAACCAGCACTTTGTACTTTCCCCGGAAACATATCGGCACCCAGTGCGACTGTTTAACAACAGGCATATTGTGGTCTCTCTGGGATACCCCAGAGACCAAACTGGCAGCTGCATTTTGGACTAACTGAAACTTCCAAACTATGTACAAAGGCAGCCTTACATAGAGCGCATTTTAGTAGTCCAACCTGGAGGTTACCAGCTGGTGTACCACTGTTTTCAGATCATTATATTATACCCTTAAACTACATTTAGAAACATTTTGTAAGTTATTTGAGAGCAGAGATGTTATATTCAGCTCCGCTAAGCAAATATAACTCTGAAGGGAGGAAAGTAAGACATGCTATGTAAGCTTGTTGACACTGAGGGGTGTGGGGAGAGAAATAATCCAAAGCATTCTGCAGGTAACATTTGTTAATATTCTTAATTAGTTCTATGGATGAAGTATGACTTTAAAATCATGCTTGTGTAGCTTGTCTGTACAGACAGACGCACACACACACACACACACACACACACACACTCCAGGAGCAAGGAAAATGGCATGGGGAATTGTCTATGTCTCTTTCTATTTGTGACAGTATTCAGTTATTGAATAAATGTACTTGTGTATTTGTAATTGTGTAGACTGGGTTGAGGGGAGGGACGGGACACTGTTTCCTATTGCTGGGAAGGAATCTATGTAGCCGGTGGCATTTTAGTCAGCCATAATATCGTTCATGGATTTAGGTTTTGTGGACCACCCATATGTCCTTTAGGACTCTCTAGACAAATCTTGACTACTTTGTCTGAAAGGTATAGCCATACAATTTACTCTTGCAAACACTTCAACACTTGTATTATGCACAAACATTTAGCTAGCTAAAATGCATACATACTGTATTGTTTTTTAATACAGCTGAAAATATAGACCTCCTATGATAGTTTGTAATGGAGTGGACTTGTCTTATTTGTCTTGAAAACCACGTGAGAAATGCTTGTTGTTTCTCTTTTTCAAACCAGCTCAAGTGAGAAGAATCTCCACTTCTATTACAAAGTCCTTCATTCTTGCTAAAAGGCTGGAAGGAGAGGCAGGGTCTTATCTCACTTGCAGGAAGCTTTGGGAAGGGACAGGTTCTTGCTGCCCTTCCTTTCTGTTTATGGTCCAGCCCTGCCACTGATGCCAGCCTGCCCCATCTCCTGACTGTCTTAACTCTGGGCGTGCTGGTCTGCTCATCTTCAGATCAATGGTGGAGGTACCCGTGACAGAAGTGAGAGCAGAGTTTTCTAGCATGGAACAGCAGCCTCTGCTGGTTGCCACTGCTCTGCTAGCTGGATTGCTTTCTTTCTCTTCTCTTCCAGCAGCTTCCACCCACATACCTGTGCACTGTCCTTTGCCCCTGAAATGGAGCAGGCAGCACATGCAAGTCTAACTGTGGAAGCTTTTTATTCTGATCTCTTATATTATTTCTTTGTTTTAAATACATATGTTCGATTTTTGTATTGGAAAAATGTAAAGTACTGGTTTTTGCTTGGTTTTGCAAAGAAATGCCAAATGTAGAAAGCAGTGACCATTTCACTGGCTGTTTCAGCTGATGTATACAGCTGATGTATTTTAGATACTGTTCTTCAACAAAAAAGCTCTCGGAGCACAAGGATAAGAAAATGGCTCCCTGTCCCAAAAGCGCTCATAATCTTAAAAAAGAAAATAATAATTAAAACCACCACCACCAGTAGAGAGCTGCTGCCTGGCAACGTAGACAGGGCTGAGCTAGATGAACCTGTGGTCTAACTTGGTATCGTAGGAGAGATGCTATGCTGGGCTAAATGGGGAGAGTTGTTCTCTCCTGTTTAAATATGAGAGCCATCACTTTAAAAGGTGCCTCTTTGCCCAATCAGCATGGGTTCAGGTAAGGTCTGATTTCCTATGGCATTTTGAATTTTAAAAATGTGTTCACTGAAGCACAGGTTAATTAACAAGAAAAGAAGTACCTACCAATAGCATTTAGTGAAGGATATTTGAATGGAGATACAGAACAGATGGCAAATGATTAAATTAGTGGGTGAGTTAGCTATACCAGGTGGTTATTTGTGTAACCTGATACTGATTAATTTGTGTTCAGATGAATCTTGATAGATGCAAGGTTTACTTGAAACTGGATATTAGAATACAGATATATAATTAAAAGGAAGAGACCACTGGTTGACTTTTTAAAACTTTGGCGGGGGTGGGGTGGGGACTCCAAGTGAGAACAATAATTTGCACTAGAAACAAACCTGAGAATGTGAATGTTCTAGATCTGGATCATGATCCATTGACAGTCAAGAGAGTTTTGCCTCCACAGCAGTATTGTCTTTGGCAGCATCAATTTATTTTGTCCCAAACAAGTGAATGGCACCATTCATTTATATTGGAGACGGTAAAGGAGTGCACTCAGAAATATGAATGGGATAGACCTGTGTGATCTTAGGCCAGTATTTTTCTCTCAGCCTAATATTAAGACGGGGCTGTAGCTCAGGGGTGGAGCACCTGCTTTGTATGCAGGAGGACCCAGGTTCAGTCCCTGGCATCTCCAGGTAGGGCTGGGAGACACTCCTGCCTGAATGAAGAGCCATTAACAGCCAGCGTAGACAATACTCAACTAGGTCTGTAGAAATCAGCGTCCTATACTGTGCTAACCTTCAGGGTGATTGTGAGAACAAAGTGGGAGAAGGGCATGTGTACCTTGCCTTGAGATTTTTGGAGAAAGATACAAGATTTTAAATAACAGTGTGTAGTCCTGATGTCCTCATGCTTGGAATTTCCCCACCTTCCACTTCACTGGTTACCATTTCATTCGGGGCTAGGTATTTGGAGCGTGACATCACATTACATGTTATTTTATGGGGAAGAGAAGAGAGACATGGGGCTACTGCTTTCAGTCCATAACACCCTTATTTTAGTACTTCAAAATAATAGTTGAATAGGTACCTCAATACAACCCAAATTAATGTCATTATGCCATCTGTTTTTTGATAAGTGCTATTTTTTCCTTTTTATTGGTGTTTGATGTAACATAAATTCATTTCAGTTTACATTAGTATGTGTTCAAGTATGGATTGCCATGTTGATGTTGTCAGCCTCCGTAATGCTGACCATTTGCCCTGAGGAACTACAGTGACCCTGTTTGGCCACTGTTTTAGCAGTGCCATATGCTTTGACACACTTTAAAGCTATATGAAACAAAAAGAGTAGAGCAGTTTTATTTACCCCTGTCTCATTTCATATATTGTAGAAAACCATCTACTGTAAACGTGAACCATATGTGTGGTTGTAATCACATTACTCAGATAGTGACCATTGGATTTCTGGAGGCTCAACAGACCTCCAATTAAATAGAGCATTTCTTAAAGCCTTATGGTTATTTTTCTGGAGCTTTAGTAGTACATATTTAGTCTTTGAAATGTGCTGGATGCCCATAGTGTATTTTACAAATGCTTTTGCTAAATAAGTGAAGCTATTGGTTTTCACTGTTGCCTGCTTTCCTTCTGCAAAGGGAAAAGGCAATACATAGAATTAGCATTCCCTCAATCCATAATGATTTTTAAACCTTTGTGTAGTACAATCTAGAGGGTTTCTTTTGGGAAGGGCGACTCTAGAATTGCTTGTTTATTCAAATAATTTTATTAATAACCTCGATTCCAATGGTTCAGCATCGTAAATGATGAAGTTGTAATAACTTAGAAAATGAATGAAAATTGAGGTTGCTGGCCTTCATCCTGAAACACTAAGTGTCCTGTTGATTTTTGTGTAATGTGCTTGCATATAATGTGTGCTCTAGTGTTGCTGTCGGAGTATCTTGTAGGGGGCTGCTGTACTAATCAGTGCAGCAAACTATTGGAAGCTCACTTAACAATTTGTCCTAATTTTCATTTAAACTTAGAGTTAACTCAGAGACAAATCTGTCTCTGATGGCAGTCAGCTTATTCACAACTTTAAAATATGTCCAGTCTTACCCAGGCAAATCTATGAATGGTGATTCTAAATTAATGGTAGCTCTTGCTGTTCTTATTATGAATTCTTATCCATCCTTATGTAAAAATGGAAGTGTGAATAGTTGCATTAAATTAGGGGTCTTTATTTTTTGCTTCATAATACTTCTTGCTCAAGTACTTTGGCAGCTCTGTTGGGACTGGATGTTGTTCATCAGGTGGTCTGTCGAATTCTTACTGGTGAGTGAGGTATATTATAAAGTTAACTCCTACTTAATTGCTAATTTCGCACTTTTAAATACTTTTCAGTGTCTGCTTCTGCGCATACTTTCAATATTGGGGATAACCTAATATTATTGCAATATCGCATGACTAAGGTCAGTTGATTAGAATTTCTGAGTTAACTTTTGTGTGGTAGGAAAGATTTTTAATATTCAGGTTGGAGTATTCTATTATTGGCAGTTTTATTAAGACAGTAATGCTTGCTTGTGGCTGTACTCCTAGGTATTCCTTCCAGAGGTATCTTCTCTTTTGAAATAACTGAAAATTGAATAGCTGGGCAAGGCAGATCAAATCAAATCATAATTTATTTCAGTCGTTGACCAGCATATGGCAGAACTTATAGCTGTTTTAATTTAAGGTTAACTAAAAGATAAAGGAGGATCAAGCTTTGCAATTTTTGCACTATATGATATTAGTTTATCCCCTACTTGATTTTTTTAATTTTAGTGCACACCTTCTGCCTGTTACAAAAGCCCACCACTAAGAATGATTTTCTCCATTCATTGCGATGTCAAAGGCTGTACTTGTACATACAGCGGTAATGCACACATGGTGCTGTCAGCAAAATACCAGAAAGTCCTTAGATGTATAGTACCTTCATGTGCACATCAGAGCTGTATCATGCACAAGGAGCCTCTGGGTCTGGACATGTAATTTTTCAACATTAATGAATGTAGCAACCAATCGGCCGTGTTTAACTCCTCATAGATTTGTGGCCTGCTTGCAAAGGTATCCAGCAGACACTGCATCATGACTTATTTTTCCATCTAAACTTGATATGCATAGCTTTATGTTCCTAGCAGAAAGGCTGCAATATCCTACTTCAGTGTGTGTTGAAAACCAATGGTCTGATACCTTAGAGGCTACCTACTTAATGGAAATTGTCTTTAGTTATCACAAATATTTATTTATTTATTTATTTATTTAAATACCAGCATCCTTGCAATTTTTTAAAGCTCAGTAAGATCAGATATTTAAGTTCAATCACCTATACAGATGAGATGTGTTGGTATGAACGAGAGATGGCCAAATGGTGGCATGTGGTCCATATTGTATATGGTCCCTAAGAACCTGAAGGTTCTGGACTATGGCTGTAGGTGTAGTAGGGAAATCCCCTTTCATAGGGGCTGACCTCCGATTCTCCTGCAACAGGCTCTTTAAAGGAGAATGCCCCAGACCCTTCTGGCAGCAACAACACGTCTCCCTTGTGGAGTGTGCAAATGACTCAGTCCTTGAGCTAATACATATAGCCTGTGTGCTTGTACACATAGCCCCCAAGGCTTAAAAGGTTAGCTATCCATACTATAAAACACCTGATTTTTGTATTTCTTATTGTATATGGTTACAGCTGACCTCTTCATGCAGCTGGTGCAATTAAGTAGTAAAAATAGTCTATCTTCAAACTGATCTTATTGTGCTTTCTCTCCCTGTTTTGGATTTGCATGCGGCTGACCATTTGCAGATGTTTTTATTGAAAACAAGTATGTTTGCTTGTCATTCCCAGTCCAAGTTGTGCAGAATATTTCCTAAACAAAGAGCATTTGGCAAATTATTTCTAATACACTTAATTTCCTGCTCATTCCATTGAGCTTAGTTTGTTCAGGGCCTTTTGGGTTTCCTTCACAAACTCAAGTTTCATTTTCTGGCCAATTTTAAAGTACCAAAGTCTGTTTACTAGCAAAAGACTTTCCCTGCATGTCTGAGAACTTTCCTGCTTCAACACTGAGCTGGTATCATGCCTAGAGCACCCAGACTGATGCAAGGGGATGCTTGCCCACTGGAAACCAGCCCATCCCCTCGAGCTATTAACAGCTGCCATGGAGTTGGTACTGCTCAGCCTCCCTGAGGAGAAGTTGCTGGGTAGTTTGGAAATGAAAGCATTATGGGGAGGCGCACCTGTGCACACTCAGTGCAGCCCATCCTTTGATGAGTGGGGGGAGCTTCTATTTTTGCCACTCTCTCCTTCCCACAGCAACCCTCTCAAATTCCCCTAGTAGTGCTGCCTATGCACCTTTACTGATGATGTTCACCAGTGTTTTTAAATAAGCCTTTTGGTTGTGCATCTGCAAGCAGTAAGCAAGGTCTGCCCATACAGAAGAAATAAATCATCCTCTCCCCCCCGCCCAACTTTTTATTTTAGAAAAAATAACTGATTGTTTAATGCTTGTTGTTCAGTTGGTTTTCCTTCCACTTACTGAATAAAGGAGAGTGTGTGAAGAATGCATGTTTTATTATTGGCTGTGTATAATCAGCTACTATATAATTAGGCACTGTAAACATACAATTGCTAATTATTTTTATTGGCTGTAATAATTATCCTTTCCACTTAAGGAGGGAAATCTATTCTAGAAAAACAGTCCTTTTAAAACTCTGGTCCATCTTTGAATGGTCCATATGTGGTGGCTGCTTTCTCTATTCCGATGATGATGATCTATTTTATACAATGGGTGATTAGGGAAGGGCTAATTTTGTGCACATTTTCTGGTCTTGTGAATGTTTTAACTCTTGTCTTTTCTTCTGTTACTATTCCTTTCCTTCAAGTTCTGACTAGAGGGCTCGCAGAGGTGTACGAAGACCTAGTTGAGAACTTTCTAACAGGCGCACGATGGAAGACAGAATAGCACCAGCCTTGGTTAAATCCTCTGGCTTGGCACAGTCTTCCAAAGTATCTCAGGTGCTATGGACACACTTGCTTTCTTTTAGGGAGACTGGATTTCTTTGTTACGCACCATCTTTGTACTGTCACTGGTTTTATAGTAAACATTCAGAAGAGTTGATATTGCAAGGGTTTCTACATTAACATCTGCAACGTTTGTGTATGCTGACTGACAGAACTGTCATTAATGCTGCCTCCTTTACAATCATGACTGAAGTTCTGTCTGAGAAGCTTCAGCAGTCAAGAAGACTGTTAACCCTAACCCTAGAGTTGTTCATAAAATGGGTATTCTAACCCACTAGAATTTTGCAATGGGAAAATTGGAATATTTTGAAAAAAATAATTTATTTCTCTAGAGCACTATAGTACTTCTCCCCTGCCCATTTAGCTTGTGGATGGATACAGCATTTTTCCAGTCGCAAAATACAAGAATTAATGTGCATTTTTCCTCCATTAAAGGATTTCTAGAACAAGCATCATTCTTAGCAAATGAAGGCAAGCCATTTATATTTAGTTTTAGAGTGACTGCCTGGTTCAGACTGTAGTACTATGCAGAAAGACCTCTGTGTGATACAAGCTGTAGCAATACAAATGTGATATAAGCAAGAGCCATGCTCTTGTGTGCCAGTGATGTCCAAACAAGACATGATGCAGGAGACCCATCACTGGTTCTCCTGATGACACTACTACTACTACTACTACTACTACTACTACTACTACTACTACTTCTTCTTCTTCTTCTTCTTCTTCTTAAAAAACAACTTAAAAGCTGCTGTGGGCAGAGGGCGGGGAGTGAATTGGACTAGGGCTGCTGTGCTGGAATGGGGGTTAACCCTTTCCCTCTGTTGCTCCTTCAATGAAATGCTGTTAACCATGAAAGGGGAAAATATACAGATAAGATTCAGGTATCTGTCTTTCTTGAAACCCACTCTCCCTCCCTCAGCTAATATAGACTTTCTTAAATGCAGTGTGGAGGGAAAGGGTTAAACCCTCCTCCTCAGTGCCATGACTGCAATCCATTTTGAGGGCCCACCTCTGTTTTTAAACCTAAACAATATCTGGGAGATCTTACAAGATTATCACTTCTTGTCTGGCCTTGAATACGCATGGTGATCCCATACGGGTGTGTTGTTATATAATGTTGGCAGTGATCTCTGAATGCCCCCTCCTCCATGTTAGCATTATTCCCTTGCTGGCAGAGAGGTAATGTGCAGGAGAGTGGTTGAGGGGTCCAGTGACACCCAGACCCCTGTCTTTCAAGGCATAATTGCTGTTATGGTGCTAAAATTAGGAGGTTGCTGTAGTGGCCCCACATGCTTGTATGACTGCTGGACCAGGGCAAATCCCTGTGGCAAAGGGGGAAATTCATGCAACCATTCTACTCTGTCTGCAGAAGACCTGTTGTCAGGATATGCCATGCTGCTTGTTCCAGTGTTCCAGGCTGTCACTTAGTCAGTCTGAAATGCTTGAATGTTCTTCTTTTTTCCCAACACATGGATTTCAATGGATTGCCTATAGGGCTTGTCCAGAGACCTGTGTTGATTTCGGCTATATCTCCAGATTCAACCAACTTCGTTCCAAATTCTTACTGGCCTTTTTTGTGTATTCATTTCTTTTTAGAGTGTGAGTGATTCTCCCTTCAAAGAGGATGTGGATGCAATGGCGGAGGGGGAAAATATTACCTCTCACTTTGAATGGGAGGTCTCCAAGCACTCAGTAGGCTTTAAAGAGAGCCAAATGTCAAACACACAGGAGTCTACACAAACTCATGAATTTGACACTTCTTCCATAAACAGCAAGGAACAGGAGGAGGAGAAGGGTTCTGTTGCTCTCATTGAGAGTAAGGAAGACTTAAAGTGTGAAAAGGGAATTTACTCAAATGTGGAAAAGGAAACTGAGGACTCAAAGCATGCTGAGGTGGAGATCTCTGTAATCCCTGCTTCACCTCCAGTGCACCTTCATGAACAAGAGGAGGAGACACATGATGTTGAAGAAGAAAAAATCTCAAGCGAGCCACTTAGAAAACTAAATGGAGAGTGTCACAGCTCAAATACTGATCATGAGTTTCCTGCCCTCATTCGCTGTTTCCAGGTAGTAAATGTGATCTCGGAACATCTCCTCTCTTTGCGGTCTCCTCTGCTACATTTTCTGGAGGCAATCTGCAAACACTGCAGCAAGCATATGCTACAAATCTGCAATGAGGGATTATGTTTAGATGGCCTGAAATCATTCCCCAAACTAATCGGCTACTTAATCTCCTGCAATCTGTACAGATGATTCCCCTCCTCTCAATTCTTGTCTAAAATAGATGTGCCTCATTAAAAAGATGTTTTATCTTAATTCAAGCAGAATGTATTGCAAAGGCAGGGAAACACAGTTGACACTAAAGGCATTGGATTTTATCAGATTATTACTCGAGGTCTGCTGGGAATGCATTACAGAAAGTATTGAGCCATAGTCTCAGGTCTTTCTTTTTAGCACAACAAAATATAGCTTTTCAAGTCTGTAGACATGAGATTTTGGAATTTCCCAAGGGACATCCTCTTCCCTGCCCCCTTCCAATCGTGATTAATTTTTTTGCCTGCTTCAGTGTTCCTATCCAATCTAAAATACCTGCATATTTTAATCTGCTAATAATCAAGGTGGTAACTGTCAGATTTTTTAAGGTGAAGGGGACATGACTGAGTTGGAGAAGCCTTGTGGTGCTCTTACTAACATGACATTCTCTTTTGATTAAATATCTGGTGGTGGCACAATTGATTCTTTTTCTGGTACTCTTGAGAAGTCAATACAGTTAATGGTGATCTGGCAATGATTTAATAAAAGCAATGGGCTGCACCTGTTTCATAGTAGAAATTTGGTTTTTGCACTCACTTTAGTATTTTCCACACACTCTTTAATACGTCTAGTTTCTGAATATGTTAATGCATTAGCATGTTGGTGGGCTTGAGTTCCTATCCATCCCACATTTCCATATTCTTTTTGGCATTTCTTTTAATCCTGTATCAATTTCTACATTTTAGTTTGCAAATATGGCATTATCTCTTTGCATTTTATCATCCAGTATTATATTGACATTTGAACAGTTGGTCACTTCTGAAATGTTGCTTGAGTAATGACAACAAAAAGCTGAGATTTATAGACTGAGTCCATGGCGCTTTTATCAGATCAGTATCAGAATGCTTGTCAGTAATGTTGTTGGAGTATGAGGATGCTAAATGTCATTGTTTCTAAAATCCTGTTTTGTAGCCACCCCTTGTGAAGACTCAGACAGTTACCATCTCTGATGTATCCAACACTGTGAAAAGTGAGATTCCAACTAAAGAAGTTCCTATTGTCCATACAGAGACCAAAACTATCACTTACGAAGCTGCACAGGTAGGACGAATGGGGTGGGGTGGGGTGGTGCAGTATTTTTATAACCTTTGGAAGTCCAAAAGCTTCACTTTGTAAACTATGTAAAATGGAAATTTGATCAAATATAGAAATATTGCTGTAGGAAATGCCAGCGTTCTGCCAGTGTTCCTTGTAGCAAACACACAGTATGTAGTTGTGTCACATGCATGTACAGACTTCTTTAAACCCCTGTGTACACACATCTGTGTACAACAAACATCTGTGTACAATAAACCCCTGTGTACAACACATCTTGTTGATATGACCAGAGTTTCCAGATGCATATGCAAGCATCCCCCAAGGAAACCTGCTCATACAAGTCAGAGAAAAGTGAAGAGAAAACTCATGTTAGAGACTAAAATGATTTGACAGTGGTTGTTTGAATTCCGATCACATTAGATTAGTACTCTGGTCATAAAACAGGACTTTAATTCCAGAGTAAGACTGCAAACCTTGTAAAGGGCCTTGCTTTTGGATGATGGGTGGGTGGCAGCAGCACATAGCAAATCTCCTGTCCAATTTTTACTCTGGGGGCAAATGAATGGCAGAAATCCTTCCCGTCCATACAGACTGTCTTCAGTTACATTCCCAAAGGCAATATGGCTTCTGGGCAGGAAAAAGGCTCTACTAGACTCCTGCTTATTAGTCTTTGAACTCATATGCATGAGCAAAGATGGAGAAAGAAGAAGATTGCTCACCACCTAACAATCGCCAGCATCTCCTTAGGGCGTTGGTTCTCTCCCTTGGAAACTGCTGGCTGAGAGTAATAAAAAGGTGGCCATCTACAGGGCATCTGAGTTCTAAATCAGCATTTATAATTGGTTAATCTTGGTTATCAAAGACTTAAGATTTTTTTAGAGCCTCTGAAAATTCAAAACAATGTTTGTGCTTAGGTAAGAGAAACTTGTTCTTGCCTTTATTTTCTCTCTTCTGCTTTTCATTATTTGTGATTTTAACTGACAGTAAAGAGACTGTTCTTGCATGCACTTGTATATTGTAACATATTCCCCAAAGCAAACTAGCATCAGCGTTTGGTACAGATGTCACAGTGGATCTATGGAATGAACAGCTGTCCCATACTCTTGACTCAGTTGCTCCCAGGCAACATCTTGCCAGCCAGTGGAGTTCATTATCTCCTTGGTATACGCAGAAGATCTGAGATATGAAGCGACATGGGAGATGGCTAGAGTGCAGATAGAGGAAAGCTTGAGCCAAATGTGATTGACACAGCTTAGAATTCATTATAAAGCCTACACACTAATGGTGGTTGTATCAAAGAGATTAATCTGCAAATTCAGTCTGGTTGGTGGAGATCTTGCAGCATTAACCCGTGACGGTAGTAATGGATAGATGAAAGTGTTTTGAAATACACGAACAGGGAATATTTGATAGCCAGACAGAAAAGCTCTCATTTTGAAAAGCATCAGAGGAACAGTAGATTGACTAAAAGTTAACAGAATTATTTTCCACTTCGGGGAAGAGGACAACCGTTCGATAGATAAGGTAGCACTCTGAGGATGACAACAAAATAATTGAGCTAAAGAGAATTTTGTAGCTTTCCAAGAGGACAAGCACTTTCCCACATTGTATTTATTAATAATTATCTGAAGTGCAACCTGTTTAGTTTGAAGAATTTTGGTATCAGGCATCTTGCCAGAGCAATTCATTTCTGTCCACAGAAGTCTTTGTGATAAAACTAGCTATATTAGACGAATGCTTTTGCACAAGGGCGTCAACTGAAGTCATAATACAATCAAACTTCTGGCTAATTGAGTTTACATTTGCAAATATTGCAAGAACGGTCCTAGCTGTTAATAAACATTGATCTCTGATAAAACATACCAATAACCTGGGGCATTTTCCTGGTTTCAGCCCTCCAACTGATACAGGTTCATTAAAGGCTCTTTATCATTTACCAAGGTATTATCCCCCTGCAACTATCTTTCTTTGATAACTGTTGCTGCTTCAATTAGCTCAAGCTCCTGTTGCTCCAAAAGTGCAAATCTATTCGATGTGGAAATGGAATAATTCAAACTTACAGGCTATTTTGATGTCTTGCTATCCTTGGTTGCCATAAATGTATCCAAATGTGTTTGCTTCGAAGTTTTCACCCATCCTTGCACTTCTGGGCTGGTATGCTGGTTTATTTTAATTTTTTTTATTTTGGCCCATTATAAGTTAGCTCAAATGTTTTTGACAGAAAATAATCTGTTGTCCTTTAGTAAAAACCAAATTATCCAAAAGAAAACAAAAACGAAGCAATCAGTCAACTGATCAACAGTGCTCTGGCTGATTAGGTGCATAACTCTCTGGGAGGCAAACCGCAAACAGGAGAGAAGAGTTTAAAAAGGAAAAAAACCCAAAACTAAATAACTCCTCTTCTAAGACTCCAAACATAAGATAGCATAAGCAGCCCAAAGAAGATTTAAAAGTATAAAAATCCGAACATATGGGCAAAAAAAAAAAAAATGTTCCCATTGAACAGAGCTAACGTATGGCTGCTCTGTAGTTTCTCCAGGACACGGGAGTGCATGATGACCATCAAAACCTGTCCCTTCTGTAGAGTTTATATCCAGGAATAACTGTGTCCCACTGGTTCTCACTGTTCCACCAGGTTTCCGTTACACTCACTATGTCTATGTTTTCATTAGTAACCAAGCCCTCCAGCTCACCCATCTTCACTCGGAGGATTCTGGCATTGGTATATAGACACCGATACTTCCTCACCTGGTGTTGGTGTGTGCTATCCCCCTTACCAGCTTGTCTGTCTTAAAAGATAGCACTAGGTGACTGCAACTCTACCATTTTGGTTATAGCATACCACAAGATTCCATCTTGCCCAGGGTTGTAGGGGCCATGGAGCAAAGGGCGGATGACGATTGTCCCCTGGGTTCTGGTGGGGTTGGGGTTGCCAAGGCACACTCTCAGCCAGAGTGCCCCCTTGCTCCTCCTGCCCCCAGCCAGCGAACAGAGCGCTCACCTGCTGGGAGCGTGAGTCACGCCCTACTCCTACCCAGCCAGTGTTTCACTGAAATGAAACATTCCCCAGCCAGTGTTTCATTGACTAGGGAGGGATGGGAGATGGTCAGATGCAGGGGCTGGGGCCAGTGCTGACGACAGGGCCTGTCAGCCCCAACAGGGCTTCCCTTTGCCACTCACCTTCTCCTTTCCCAGTCAGCGATTCCACAAACCACTGACTGGTGAAGTGAAGTTCTGACAGGCCCTGTCCTCAGCATTAGCCCCATCCTACCCCTTGCATCTGACATCCAACATGGGGTGTGGATTGGGGCACTTGGTTGCTTTATGTGCATGATCGTAAAGCCTAGTGGGCGGTGAGCTGCTGGAGGACTTGGTCCTCAGGCTGCTGCCAAGCTCCCTATGCCAATGATCTTGCCCCTTCTGCTGTCTGTCTGTCTATCATATTTTTATACTGCCTGATATGTACATCTCTAGGCAGTGTACAAAATTTAAAATATTTAAAAGTCAACACAGATTAAAAAACATGACACACTAAAAACCTCTATCTATCTATCTATCTATCTATCTATCTATTTATCTATTTTATTTGAAACATTTAATATACCGCCCACTCCGAAGACTCTGGGTGGTGTACAAAAACTTACAGAGCAAGACAGCATTAAAATTACGTTCTAAATTGAAAACTAAAGTAACTAACAACAACAACAAAAACAAATAGGCAAACTACAGGGTAAAAGCCTGGCGAAAAAGAAAAGTCTTCAATAGAGATTTTAAAATCAATAAGGAAGGAGCATGACACAATAATAAGTGTAAAACAGTTATTAAAACAAATTATTAAAATTAATTCTAATTAAAAACCTGCAAGAACAGGAGGGTCTTGAGGGTCTTCCTGAAAACAAACAGAGAAGGAGATGCTCTTATTTCAGCAGGGAGCATATTCCAAAGCCCTGGGGTAGCCACAGAGAAAGCCTAGTATTTTATACAGCCAATGCAGGTGATCCTTCAGCACTTTAAAATATGGTGTTTGCTCAGCTCTTCCTGGAAGATTTACTAGCTGTTTAGCTGAATTTCCATACCCTAATGGGAGAGAGATTAGAAATGCATAGGGATCCCCTTCAGCTGGACTGATATGGCATGTACAGGATGCTTTTCGGTATCCATTCACTGCCATAGAACTCCCTAAGTACTCTTCCTTTCACCAAAGCCCAGCTGACTACTTTGCTGTTCAAGACTTTAGCAATAGCAGCTGAACTAATGGGGACTCAACTTGGGAGGAACAGAACTGAAAGACAGCCTTTCAGGCAGACTGGGACAGGGCAACCTCAAATTCTAGTCCTGACCCTATTTGAGTGGTGCTTAAAAGATCACTTTGGGGTATTTGAGGAACATTGAAATATCTTGGCTTCTGTGGAAACTGCTTCCACCTAGTGATAATTCAGAAGGTATGACATTTGGCATTTCATCAAGGTTCACGTAACTTCTTCAGTTGTTTTACTAATGGTTCATCCTAATAAACTAGTACATGAGCAAATAACTCAAAAGTGAGCTTGGGTAGCTCAAATGTCTGTTTAAAGCAGGCTTTAGAAAAGTGGATGTTGATCTCCCAACTTGAGGTGGTAACCCAGTATAAACACTGGACTGCTAACCTGTGTGTGGCTAACTATATTTCAATCTAATAATTCCATCATGATGACATCCAGAAGGTTTTACATTCAAAGCAGACTAGCAGGATCATATTATTTGTTGTTCACTAAACTGTGTGTTTTCCGTTCTTTATCACTAGAAATAACACCTGGCTTTTTAAACCTTCTTAAAGGACCAAACAGTCCCCATCTCCACTTTTTACTGCTAAGGTGTGCCTTCTGAATCAAGGATTCTCCCGCACCCCGCCTTCCTTATATTTGTATAGGTATTCAGCTACTATAGTGAAATGGGGCCAAAGTCCACCATAGTGGTGAGGAAGCAGTTGCTCTATGCACAGCCTGAGAAAATTGCACTTACCAAACGGGCATGAGTGACCAGGTCATGAATCTCATGTAAATGGAGCAAAATATCACCATTGAGCATGTGCTGAACTCGCGTCTCTTTCTGACTTCTGTTTCTTCATAGTGAAGAAACACACTCTTTGAGCACTTTGAAACATTGGCCATATGGTGGCACAAGAGCTTTAATGGATCTTGCAGTGAATGTCTTTCCCTGTAACTAAATATGGTACAAATACCACATTTTTGTGAAGACTGCCCTTTTTATCTGGGCTTTTGGCCAATGAGCTGTCCCTTGCTCTTTTGAGATTTTTTCCTGCCTTTGTTCTGTGTTTTTATTTAATTGTTTTAATCTTGTTGACTGCACTGAGGTCTTAGGACAAAGGGCATCTAAAAATAAGGTGTGTGTGTGTGTGTATGCGTGCACATGCATAGTTATCTGGTCCTTTTTGTTTGGAAATGTGAATGCAGCATGTATTTTCCCAAATAGTGGGTAACACCCAGAGCATTGGCACACTTGCAGAATGAGCAAATAGCACAAACTTTAGTTTGCCGCTGTTGTGCAACACTAGTCTTGTGTGCAAGCTCCAGCCTTTGCAGAATTAACTAGAGTTATGATTTTGCACTAGCCTAGCATCCTCTTACAAGTGCTCCATTGCTCTGGATGTAGGGCACTGATCTTGTGTAGCATTAGTCTTTGGAGATGGGTCCATAGCCTACAAGCTTTGCATGCAGAAGGTTCCAGATTCAATCTACCTGGCATTTCCAAGTAGGGCTTGGAAGGATAACTAGAGAGCTTCTGCCAGGCATTGTAGGTAATACTGAGCCACATGGATTCAGTAAAAGGCAGCATTTGTGTTTATGTGATTGGGAGAAGGACTTGGAATGATAGTGTATCTTGACAGGATACACTTTGTCTGATGCCTAGCCCATGGAACATGAAAAATGTGGTGTTACAAGGTGACAAATTACATTCCTATATCAGTCACTTTGCTCTTGGCCAAGTTAGCTGAGCTGGCCTCAACGTATGATGATGAGGTCTTGCAGGTTTAATGCTTTGGGTGACGCGTGCCAAAGAGAGTACTTCAGGATTGACTGCTGTGAATCTAGACACATAGGTAAAGGGCCTAATGTGAAAACCATGCCACTCCTTGTGTTTGATGCTTTGTCTTGGACAGTTTGCCATCTTCTAAGTAGAGCTTTCTTACCTATGTATGCTCTCATTTGGATGACAAACCTATTGGTAGGATTTGTCCGCAAGTGCCAGTTGTACTCCAGAACTCTGTGAGGCAATTGAAGGAGATTAACAGGGTAGAGCACAAGTGACCCCAAATCTAGGCAAACTCTGCAATCCCCATTGTGTATACAGGAAGACCTCGATAGTTGTGGGGGTTCCATTCCATGGTTGTACCACAGATATGGAAACCGCAAATATCAAGGCATTGTTTCAATGGAGAATTGGGGGTTAGGTTCCCGGTTGCTTGGAAAATGCAGAAAATGTCGATTTTCAGCCAAATTGGAGAGGAATTGTGGGGGGACACTCCTTACCATGCTTTGCTGCTCCCCCCCACAATCTGCTGTGTTCCTGGAATGCTCTTTTTGGGTCTGTTTGTTTTTAAATGGGAGCCATGCTCCGAAAAACAAAATGGCAGCCGGAAATGACCTCTGCAGTCATTTCCAGACACCTCCAACCCACAGATACATGAGGTTGATGTGTGTTCCCCCCCACCCACCCACACATATGCCGAGCTCATGTATCTTTTACCTGAACACAGATATGCAAATCCTCAGATAAGGTTTCCTTGTATTCAAAAGAGATAAGGTGTTTGTTCACTGCCTTAGCATCTGTAAACATGTGTACTGTACTTCCTGTGTGGCAAATGGCCTGGTAAAGCTGGCCTGTCCCATCCAGATACATGATTGGTGTCTTCTGACAAACTTCCAGTTTTCTCCCCCACAGGGCTGTCCTTAGGGCATGGCAAGCAGGGTGACTGCCCCGGGCCCCGCTCTTTTAACCCTCATTAGAATTAACTGGAAGGGGCCCCCACACCCCACCAGGGCTCTCTCAAGGACAGCCATGCTCCCCCTCCTCAAATTGTGTTCATGTTCAGCAAAATGGTGATGGTGGTTATTTGGAGAGAGAATCTTCAGAGCATTTTGAGAAGTGCAGTTTCCGTTATAAGGATTCTGGTGCAAGAATGGAAGTGTAACACATTCATCACCGGTTCCCTGTCACCTGCCACATTGATGCAGGCTCGATTAGTTGTATGTTAAAAAAAAACACATGCAAATTAGCAGCCCTCCAGATCAGTGTGGCCTTCTTTGCTGAACAGATTACTAACTCCAGGTGAGCAAGATGATGATTTATACTTGTTATGTATCTCTGCCATAGACTGATGATGGCAGTGGGGATTTAGACCCTGGAGTTCTACTAACTGCTCAGACCATCACTTCAGAGACCACCAGCAGCACTACCACTACCCAGATTACGAAGGTAAAAGATAATACTAACAAGTCTGTGACCTCACTGATAAAATATCTGCACATCAACTTTTACAACTGTAGTCTTCTTCTGTCTTGCTTTGGGTGACTTTTCCAATGGAATTGGTAGCATGTGCAGAGACTGATTGGAGCTTCTTCAGAAGCCTCATGCCCCCGTCTTCTCCTTGTCTTGTCAGTGCTCTAGGTGAGACACAGGAATTAATGATGATTCACTCGAAAGTTTACAGTTTGGACTAACCTCTCCCCAGATAGTGGCAAAAATAAGGGGAAGGCCTGTTTTCAGCTTTTTATACACCTTTATGATAAGTCATGCCTATATGGTCTTATTTATTTATCGTATTTATATCCCTCTTGAAATGTGCATCTCTAGGCACAACTTAAATTAAAACAATCTCATAGGATAAAAACAAACAGTTTAAAATAAAATCATGAGAAAACAGGTGTGTCATATCGGAATAAAGGTGTGACATGGAAAAAACAAACCTTCTCTAGCTAGGAGAAAAATGTGTGTGTTGAAAAACCACTGCGGATCTCTCCCAGCACAAACATATTTTTCTAGCCTAGCCACAGAGACACTTTCAGACCTGACAGTTACTCCCAGGAGCTATTCTGTCATTAAACAAAAGAGTGAGCAGCTGTCCTGAGCAGAGAATTTTTAAAAATATTTTCTGGGTCACAGGTAGGGGTGTGCACGGAAGTGCTAAGGGTGGTTCGAGTTTGAACCAAACTGTCTGGTCTGCGAGCTGGTTTGTTTGAACCGGTGGCAGTCCAGTCCAAGCAGTCAAACTGGCTTGACTCAGTTTGGATGCTTATAAAGGGGAAGCCAGTAAGGATACAAGCATCAAGGGGAGCAGGATTGAAGAAGGGTGGGCAGGAGGTTACCTTATGTGGCATGTGGCTCCTCTGTGGTGGCAATGGGGGGGCAGGGCCTAGGGGCACCACTTCTGCTGCAGAGGAACTGCACACTGCAACGGCACATAAGATAACCTCCCACCCGCCCTTTTTCAACCCCTCCCTCCATGCTTGTAAAGGGGAATCCTTACTGAACCAGGCCAGGTTCAGCTCGAGCTGGTTCACACACCCCTAGTCACAGGTTTCCTTTGAAACCATAAATATAGTAAACTCTTCTCCAACAATTGCTTCCAAAAGAAACTGTCTGCATGTATGTGTCTTTCAACAGCCTTTTTCTGTTGGATCTAACCATTACTAAAAGGTCCATGACATTTCAGAAATCAGTATCCAGAACAGGAAATTGCCAAGAAGCAAAGCACCGCTGAGTATGTATTAGATGGTAACCATTTAACAGAAAGCACCTTAAGTACCAAGCCACCACAAAGTATAATGATTATCTGTGAATAATAGCCACTACTGAACATTTCTTCCATATGATGATGCCCCACATACTGGTTTTAAAGTCTGAAAGCTGGTTCATATAGTGAAACCTAATTGTATGGAAGAATCTCCATACAATTCAGCTGAACATGAAAAAACAACTTTCAGATGTTGCAGTCCACTGCATGGAGCGCCACCATGTGGAAGTAATTCCTGGCAACCTTCTCATGGGAACAGTTTAATGTGGAAAAAACAGTCATTCACATAATAGTCTAGAGTTCCCCAGAGAAGTCAGTGACAAGGGAAAACTTTGGGAATGTAGACTTCCAGTTTACAACATGGGGAAATCTTAACACTTGATAAAGTCCCCACAATTTACCATGCATGAGAATGCATGTCAGGGGGAAATATTGTGCCATGTGTGTTCAAATAAGTGAGCAACTCAGTGGCAGAACACCCTACCACATGAGCCCCCTTCAGACACTATGTTGTATGTACATACTGGCATCTGTACACACATGCGTGTTTTTGTGTGAATGACTGTACATTCACACAAAAGAAATCAAATCACTGCTAAACACTGTCCATATATTCAGTAGCAATATAGCAATGGAGTTTGGACTAGACAAGTATGCTGCATTAATAAGGAACAGAGGAAAAATAAGAAAAACAGAAGGAATAGAACTGCCCAATGGAAGCAACATCAAGAACCTGGAAGAGAAAGAACATTACAAATACTTGGGCATTCTCCAGGCTGATAACATTGCACACACTGAAGTTAAAAGAAAAATTGGAAGTGAATACATCAGGAGAGTTAGAAAAATCCTAAAATCCAAACTCAATGGTGGGAACACCATACACGCCATAAACACCTGGGCTGTACCTGTTATCAGATACACTGCAGGAATAATAGACTGGACCCAGGCAGAGCTAGAGATGCTGGATCATAAGACCAGGAAAATAATGACCATCAATCATGCTCTGCACCCCCGCAGTGATGTAGATAGGTTCTACCTCCCTCGCAGCTCAGGTGGAAGAGGAATGCTGCAAGTCCATCAAACAGTAGAGAAGGAGAAAAGAGGCCTTGAAGAATATATCAAGGACAGTGAAGAAGATGCACTTAAAATGGTAAATAATGTGAAACTATTCAACACCAATGAAACAAAGCAGGCCTACAAGAAAGAACAAGTCAAGAACCGAGCAGAAAAATGGAAAAATAAGCTACTGCATGGTCAATATTTGCACAATTTAACTGGAAAATCAGACATCAGCAAGACCTGGCAATGGCTTAAGAATGGCAACTTGAAGAAAGAAACAGAGGGTTTAATACTGGCTGCACAAGAACAGGCACTAAGAATAAATGCAATAAGAGCAAAAGTAGAAAAGTCAACAACAAACAGCAAGTGCCGCCTTTGTAAAGAAGCAGATGAAACTGTGGACCACCTAATCAGCTGTTGTAAAAAGATCACACAGACTGACTACAAACAAAGGCATGACAAGGTAGCAGGGATGATACACTGGAACATCTGCAAAAAACACAAGCTACCTGTAGCCAAAAATTGGTTGGACCATCAAATTGAAGAAGTTGAAGAAAATGAAGATGTAAAAATATTATGGGACTTCCGACTACAAACGGACACACACCTGCCACACAATACACCAGATATAACTGTAGTCGAGAAGAAAGAAAAACAAGTTAAAATAATTGACATAGCAATACCAGGGGGTAGCAGAATAGAAGAAAAAGAAAGAAAAAATCACCAAATACAAAGATCTACAAATTGAAATTGAAAGGCTGTGGCAGAAAAAGACCAAAATAATAATCCCAGTGGTAATTGGCGCCCTGGGTGCAGTTCCAAAAGACCTTGAAGAGCACCTCAACACCATAGGGGCCACAGAAATCACCATCAGCCAATTACAAAAAGCCACTTTACTGGGAACAGCCTATATTCTGCGACAATATCTATAACAACAGCAACAGCATTGACAATAAAATTCAGCCATCCCAGGTCCTTGGGAAGGACTCGATGTCTAGATAAAACAAACCAGTCAATAACACCTGTCTGACTGTGTAAATAAATAATAACAATAGAAAACACCATCAGCCAATTACAGAAAGCAACATTACTGGAAACAGCCTATATTCTGCGACGATATCTATAATAACAGCAACAACATTGATAATAAAATTCAGCCATCCCAGGTCCTTGGGAAGGACTCGATGTCTGTATAAAACAAACCAGTCAATAACACCTGTCTGACTGTGTAAATAAATAAATAAATAAATATAATAATTGTCATAATCCAGTATACCACTTGCTTCAGTATAGTTACCAGTTACCAGTGTTGTGTGTGCGTATTGGTGTTGTTTAAAGACATTTTGCCCCTATCTGGCATCTTTTGCATGCAACCCTTGTCTATGGATTCAGCCTCCTTATTTCCTTATGGCTCAGCATCTCAATAGGTTTGAACAGCTCATTGGATACCCTGCCCTAATATTTTTGCCCCCTCAGACAAGTTCATGTCTTTTGCTGATTGCAGAGTAATTGCAGACATCATTTGATAGCCTGAATATGTGAAGCCAACATCCATTCCCATATGGTGACTCACTATATAACTTTGCCTCTTACTGTCTGCAAATTTTCAAAATTGAGAGCCATGATGGGAAGTAACAAAAGATGCCAATATCTGATTTGATAAAATAAAGCTGTTGAGTTTATTGGTGCCATGGGACTCTGTTTTCTTGCAACAGAAAACACAGTTATTCTCCTGGTGTTTGTGACGGTGATTGTTGGTAGCATATTCATATTGGAATATGTGAACTCTTAGTTATGTGAAGGAAAGGGTTGAGGATGCCCAAATGAGCATTTTTTAGTTTGGCCTACATGACTACATGAAATATATAATGCAAAAGTAAATAAAGGTTTGTGTTATGTTTCTGTTGCTTATGTGTAACTATGACCTCTCTTCTCAGCCATTGACTTTTCTGTCTTCTTTCATTGGAGGAGTTACATCTTTACTTAGTGAGCTGTTTATGCAGTCCTTGGGGGCCCTGTGGCTACAAATTCATCCTATACTCCCAGTATTCTACAGATAGTATTTCTCTGTAGTCCTTTGCTGGAGTGTGTTTCCTCTGTTTTTCTGTGGTGTATATAAAGGCTGCTTCAATACCATTGACTTCAGGGGGTTCAAGCAACCTAACTGCATAGTTGTAGTCAGAACACTCAGTGTTCTCTAGAAGCTTCAACTGTGCATTGTATGCTAGAAGTGAATTGCGCTAGTATTAGAAACTGGGGATCATGGAATACAAAAACATATTTCAAGAAGATATTCTTTTAAATAAAGAACCAACCTTGGAGCCCATATTAATATACTTTGCCCAATGAATTTTCAAATCACAAAATGCCAAATTACTATAATATCAATATAGGTTGTTATGTTCACCTTATTAAGCAAAACACCTTTTTATGTGAATTGCTGCTCATTTTTTTCTTTGTGCATTGTGTATTCTACTATAGAAGAGAGCTCCCTCATGCTTTTGGTCCTGCAAAGTGATGGAAGTTTGCAGACCTCCAAGGAGGAATAAAAAATTCCTGAAATGATCTTGAGAGTATAGAAACAGGGTTGCTCAACTTTGGTCATCCTGCAAATGTTGGCCTGCAACTCCCATCATCCCCGGGCACTGTGGCTGGGGATTATGGAAGCTGTAGTCCAAAAACAGCTGGGGGGCCTAAATTAAGCTGGCTTGGCCTAGAGTGAAAAGCACTCAAAAGGTGAAAGAAAAAGGCAGCAGATGAAATTGACAGGCGTCTATGCGGCTTTTCCGTCAAGTTCTATATGCTTTGGTCACCTTTTGGACAAACAGCAGAGCAACTACCTTTCCTTTCAGTTTGGCACTACAGTGTACAATCAGAAGCACGGGGTAATTTCTGTAACAGACAGGCACATTTCCCCCCAGAACACTGGGAGCAGGAAGTTAACCATTTAGATAGATCACTGATCCTGACATCATACCCTTCAGCTCTGTGGATGGAAGGGGGTCTGCTGTGCATTGAAACCATCAGTTTACTCGAGCCTATTGGGGATTGCATGTGCTATATAATTGCATCTATTTTCAAAATAAATGCACCCCACACATTGATTTAAAGACCAAGCAATAAAACAGATGAAGTTTCAGCGTCTAAA
Organism: Hemicordylus capensis; assembly: GCF_027244095.1. Lineage (NCBI taxonomy): Eukaryota > Metazoa > Chordata > Lepidosauria > Squamata > Cordylidae > Hemicordylus > Hemicordylus capensis. The sequence goes on from NC_069663.1 coordinate 14,495,684, forward strand.
CCGCTAGGCTGGGGCTCTCTATGACTTTATTTCTGTACAGGGCCTGGCTAGCTTGTAAATGCTTAACAAATGCTGAAGCCTTTTCTCCGTGCCCCCGCCCTGCCCGCCATGTGAGGTTTTTATTATCACCCTTCCTTCTTGCCCTCCCTGCTTCCTTAGTCAAGTATTTGTGCTTAGGTAGGTAGCAGCTTGTAAATGCACAGCCCCAGGTTTAGTTACCTAGTGTTAGTGATTCTACTCCCCTTAATAATAGAAATGCATTTTTGTGTTTAACAGAGAGAAAGGAATTGTCACATGCTGGCTTTTCTGTCAAAAGCATCTCATATGATAGGCAAGATGAACTTTACTGGATCACATTTCATTATTTTGACAGAATGAGATCAGTTTTCCAGTTGATTAGGAACCACATCTTCTTACAAAGAAATGCTGCTGTTAATTACTTCTGTTTGTATTACACAGAATGCCTTTAATGGTTAGGGCTGCTGCTTATACATCTCTTACTTTGGATAAGGTGAATTAGCACCAGGTCTCCTGCATAAGAGGAGTGCATGAATTTAATGTAAGAGATTTCTGCTAGCATAAATTTAGTAGAAAGTAGGGCTGCAATGTTTAATTAATTAAATTAAATTAATACATTTTGAACAATTTTTAAAATGCCCTGATTAATCTGGCTGCTAATTTCTTCTTTTTTAAAAAAATGTTTGGTGCAAGTATGTATAAAAACTGCAGGTGACAAGCATCATCTTAAGAGTCATTCTTCCTTCTCTTTCACACAAGAGGCACATCTCTTGTAAGATGATGGCTCCTGTTGCATATGCATGCTTCATCTAGAAATCAAGAATCAGTTAATTAACAAAAACTTATACGATTAATCAACTAAGATTTTAATTGGCCTTGGTAGAAAGAAACTACAGCAAGGACTGTTTCAGATGTTACTTTTCCCCCTGCTCACTGTCTTAGAGCCAGGGCAAACACCCTATTTCTGTCTGTGTGATCATTTATCCTATCAGGAAATTCCGGCTACAGGACAAAAATTTGTTTTTCTATTTCCTTTTTGTCCTTGTGTCTTTTCTATCTCTGCTTCTCTTAATCTGGTAACCAGCCCTGAAATATGGAAATTGGATAGGTAAAAAAGGAAACAAATTCTGGACATGTGCATCGTTGTCATGTCCAGATGGATTGGATGCAGAACTGACACACAGATCTTATTGGGTGTAAGTGTGCAACATCTAAATTCAGTTATGAATGTTCAGAGATGATTAAGATCTTGAAAAAATGTTTTCTTCCTTTTCCCTATTGCATTATTAGGATATGAGCAAGGAAAAAATAATGTCTGAAGCAGTTTGGCACTGATGATATTTGTGTGTGTTGAGAGATCTGCTATTCATAGGAGCCAGTATAATCTGGGGTTTTACCCTTGGATCAGGAAAATCTGACTTCAGATCCCTACTCCTGCCATAGATTTGCTGAGCAGACTGGAAAAGTCACAGTATCCATTTTTCTTAGAAACACAGGAAGCTGCCTTATTCTGAGTCAGACCATTGGTCCATCTAGCTCTGTATTGTCTGCTCTACACTGTCTGGCAGCAACTCTACCGAGATTTCAGGCATGAGGTTTTCCCTACCCTGCCTGGAGGTGCCAGGGTTTGAACTTGGGACTTCCTGCATGCAAAGCAGAAGCTCTGCCACTGAGCTACAGCCCCCCCCCCCTTTCTTTTTTAATAGAAAGAACTGTGACCTATTTTAGGGATACCATAGATTTGAACAAGGTGTGTAGAATACATACCAGCCATTTTGAATCTCATAACAACATAGTGGTAGCTCTTACCACATGATAGCTAGATGAAAACTATGAATGTCACAGCAGTAGCAATTATTAGGAGAAAATATATGCACATGTTGAGTTTCAGACTCAGTTTCAGACTCAACATGTGCATATATTTTCTCCTAATAATTGCTACTGCTGTGAACTAGGGAACCATGTGAACTGTGAACCATGAGAACTAGGATGTGAAAGAATGATATGGATCTGTCCTAACAGTCTGTGATCCAGATCCTCTGACAACCTCTCATTCATAACAGCATTTTAGCGATGTGTTTTTTCTTTAAATTCTTCTTTTGTAACATTTTGCATCTTCACATGCTGATTTTGAATGCTGATTTTTGAATGCTTGTTATTTTACAACAGACTGTGAAAGGTGGAATTTCAGAAACACGAATTGAAAAAAGAATTGTCATCACAGGTGATGCGGACATCGATCATGATCAAGTGAGACATTTATTTGAGCAACTCTTCTGAATATTTGCAAACTGTTTCTGGAACTTTAATCGGCAGAACAATGAAAAGATCAGTTACTCAATACATATTGCGTGTCTTTGAGGATTTCTGGAAGGATTAGAAATTGATCTGCAGACCAGAACATTAAATCCAAATACTGAACTCATTTTGAAACTACTGTATTTAAATTAAAAAAATACAATCCACCATATTGCCATAAATTATAAATTATAATTTAGAAAGCCCTAAACGGCTTAGGCCCTCGGTATTTAAGAGAGCGTCTTCTTCACTACAAGCCCCACCACCCATTGAGGTCATCTGAGATCAGTCTCCAGTTACCACCAACCCATTTGGTGGCTACATAGAGACGGGCCTTCTCAGTCGCTGCCCCGAGATTGTGGAATGTGCTCCCTGCTGAGATATGATCCTCCCCATCTCTGGCAGTTTTCAAAAACACTTGAAAACCCATCTTTTCATCCAGGCTTTCTCAGCTTCCTAAATTTTTAGGTTTTAATTTCTGGTTTATTTTTAAATTGTTAAATTGTCTTTAGTTTTTGTATATGTTTTTAACTTGTTTTATGCTATTGTTAACTGCCCAGAGACGAAAGTTTGGGGCAGTGAACAAATTTGATAAATAAATAAATAAATAGATCCAAAATATTTTCCTTGATAATAAATTACAGTGTAGTAGAAATGCAAAAGAAATATTTACAAAGGGTTGAAGAATTTGCTTCATTTGCTAATTCAATTGTATGTGTGAAAGAGAGACCTAGCAACTATCCTTCATGCCCTGCTTGACATCTTGGTTAGATTGCTGTGATATACCCTTCGTCCAGCTGCCATTGAAGGCAGTTTGGAGGGTACAGGATGCTGATGTCCACCCATTGATGGTGAGAATTTGTTTGAAATATCTGCTTATCTTGGAGAGCACCTTCTCCCATATGACCACACCCAGCATTTTTAGAGCTGCCATTGAGTCCCTGATCTAGGTGCCATTACCTTAGGAGTTGCCTCCCTTCTGGGAACAGCCTGTTTCTTTGGTGGCCCCAGGATTATGGAATGTGCTTCCCCAGAAAGTCAATCTGTGTCATTTCCTGGTCTCTTTTCAAAGGCCTGGTGAAGACTTTGTTTCAGCAGACCCTTGGGGAATAGTTTGGAGCTGTTTACTGTTGCTTTAAATATATTATTTTAATTGGATTTATTTTGTGCTTTTTTTTTTTTTTTGCAAACCACTTTGTATAGAGTTTTATCAAAAGGAGATCTAGAAATACTGGCTGACATGCTGCACACTGAAAAGCTCCAAGAAAGAGAGAAGAAAAGAAAAGCTGGCAGACTTGCGCAAGAGTCCCTTATGCAAATACTTAAGCTGACACTATCATATTTCAGCAACGTGACTTCTATTTCACGTTACATTACGCAACATGTCAGCCACTGTGAATAAATAATAAAATGTTATAAAAGTATCCACTGGATTATATCTGATGAGGTGGTGGTAATAGAGCGTACAATGCTGCAGAGGATAATAGTCCTTATTTTAACCAAGGACTCTAAGTAATTGGCATTGTCATATAGGAAGCAGGTGGCAGAGCTAGATCAAGATTGTTGTAGCATCACAGTTACAGCCATGAACACTGTTGAGATTAGTCTGTTCTTTGTCACTTTTCTTCAGGTTCTTGTACAAGCCATCAAAGAAGCAAAGGAGCAACACCCAGACATGTCTGTGACCAAGGTGGTTGTCCATCAGGAGACTGAGATTGCAGAATAAATAGCAAGACCAGCTGTATATAAAGATAGATATATATATCGGGTAATGTTCTACAGCTATTTTTCATTAGTAAAACATGGGGGCTGTGTATTGCGAAATGTTTTCAGGGGAAAGCAGTGCATTTTCACAGCCACCTCTTGTATCTCAAGAGAGTGACTGAGTGAAAAACATTGCTGAGTATTTCGGAGGTTTGTATGCTGTTTCCATCCTTCCTGGATGCAATGTACAAGTTAGAGGCCTATCCCACAGTACCCTGTGGCATTGCTAAGGTGAGCCATACATTGTGCTGCAGAATTTCCTGCAGCTTTTCTTTTTCTCCATGTGTGATTACATTTCTCTTGTAGCCTGCATCTTATTACCATTAATAGTTTAATGTGGACTGCAAGCAAAATGCAGCCTGCTTTGACTATTTAATGTCAATAAAGTGGCCCTCACAGTTGTTCTTAAGTTGTGTACTACCTCAAATGGCTCAGTGCCACTCATTAAAAAGAAACTGAATTTCACAGATCTTATGTTCTCTAATAAAGTAAAAAAATACGTTAACTTTACAGTGCAATGTTGTGCTAAAGTGTAACCTGGGATTGAGAGCTCACTGCAACACCAACTGAGAGAGTGTCAAATTGCAGATCATATTTCTATGTGAATTATTTTGCAAGAGATTTGTCTCAACCTGACACAAGCAGAGTGAATTGTTGTAACAGTTTATTTGAACTGGATTGTTTTTTTGTTTGTTTTTTAAAACTTGTTTTAGATTTGGTACACAGAACATCATTTTGGACATTTTTAATAAGGTGGCATTCACTGAAGTTTTGCATAGCTGTTGCTACAGTTTTTGCACAAAACCATAGCTGGAGATCCCAGTATCATTTGTACAACCAGGCCATAAGCTCTTTCAAATGTTCATCTGGGGTAATTTGGAAGAGGGAAGAGCCCACATGCAGATCCCTACACACGAGCAGAAACTCCATGTGTCTCTGTAAAATTACCCCACAGATGAATGAGGAGAAAACAAAGCTGGTCTGCTGGCGGCCATCTTTGGCTTTTTTTAAGCCAAACTTTGGGTTACAGCCCATTTGACCCACGAGTATACCCCTTAGGTTCTGGCAACCCAAGGCTAGAGGAAATCTGCTGCTGTACAGCAGCAGCTCTCCTCTGATTGACCCCTCTAACCTTAGGACTCTATGATAAAGATGGCCGCTGGCAGCCCTGGAACGATTTTCAGTGCTGATCTCCGCACACGATTGGCAAACCCAGGTACAGGGGCTTGTTTTATTCACCAGCCTGAGCTAAGATGGCGAATGTGAAGCTGCTTTTGTTTATCAGCTCTGCAGATAAACTGAGAATTAACTTTTATTATGCTCCTACCTTAGTCTTATTCACCAACCTAGGTTAAGACCTGGGGAGAAAAGTGAGGGTACCCTGTTGTAGGTGAGCTAGGCTTGCAGGGGTTACATGAGTTCACTTGTGCCTGCAAACTTGGCTTCATGTCTGCTAGCCCCTTTCTGCTGCTCATGTGTATAACTTTTCTGTGTGCTACTTCAGAATTAGCCTTAAGGTCCAATTTAGATGCCTGAAAGCAAGTCCCATGGTTCAGTGGCCATTACACTTGGTTGTGGTTGTCTGGGTATTCTGCTACACAGCCAACTCACAATTTTCAGCCCATAATGAGATATGTGAAAAGTTACTAACTCATTGCAAGAATTAAGCTGTTGTGTCTGTTCTGGCTTAATTAGCATAGTTCCAGGTATTTGGCTTAGGGTTCTCCAGGCCTATCAGGGCACATACAGCCATTAGGAAAGGAGGCTGTTCCAAATGCCCTCAGAATCTTCTCTGGAAGGATAGTGCAAGGACACTCGGATGATCTTATGGGTAGATTCCTGCCTTGCTTCCATGCCGGGGAAATCTTCTAGTTTCCCATATGTGTGACTTGAAGTAGCAAACAAGAGTTGCTTGCCTCTGACCTTCCAGAATAGCCCACGCACAACCATGCTACAGTACCTCATTGTTCAGAGCCTACAGTATTTATTAATCCACTAGTATGTGTAAGCCCGTTGTAATAACGGGCTCTAGTGGGGGGGCGGTTCCCGCTGCCGCCTCACCCGCCTCGGGCGCACTCCTTGGGCCGACACCTCCGCCGCCGCCTCGGGCGCTCTCTCCGCCCGCCGTTTCTTGTGGCGGCGGCCGCCGCCATCGGAGCCAGTCACCCCGCCACGGCCACCGCCTCCTTGGCCCGCACTCCTTTGGCCGAGGCCGCGGCTCCGCCGCCGCCTCGGCCGCACTCTCCGCCCGCCGCTTCTGCTCCTTCTGGTCTCCCGTGGCGGCGGCCGCCGCCATCGGGGCCAGTCGCCCACCGGCGGCCGGGTCCAACATGGCCGCCCATCTCCGCGCATGCCCAGAACGGGCGAAAAAGACACGGGCGGCACGGACGCACGCCCAAGGCTTTTATGGGTAAGGATATTGTTGAATTGTGATGGTCACATGTTTCTTAAATTTGTGCGAACAAAACTTGGGCACCTCCTGAAAGAGGCCTCAAAACTCAGCTTATTTATACAGTAACATTCTTTAGCATATATCCTCGGACTTCATGACAGTTAAGCAATGGGAATATGATGAGGAGAGCTGGTCTTATAACAATCATGAATTGTCTCCTTTGCTAAGCAGGGTCAGCCTGGCTTTGCATTTGAATAGGAGACTCCATGTGTGAGCACTGTAAGATATTCCCCTTAAGGGATGGGGCTGCTCTGGGAAGAGCATCATCATGCTTGCATACAGAAGGTTCCAAATTTCCTCCCTTACATCGCCAAGATAGGGCTGGGAGAGACTCCTGCCTGCAACCTTGGAGAAGTTGTTGCCAGTCTGTGTAGATAATACTGAGCTAGATGGACTAATAGTCTGACTTGGTATAAGGCATCATATCTTATGATGCATATCCCACAGAATACATGGGGACCCTGACATGTGTGATAAATCTTTGTGTGGACATATGTAGCCCAAGGATGTTTATCACAACTGAGCTGGTTAAATGCCATTTTCAAGCAAGCATGTAGGGGAAAGATGTTCCTCTTACGTATCAGGTACCAGAAACAGAAAGGTTCTGGATCGTGATCCATTGCCATGGATATAAGCCACAAGGTTAACTTTAGTGGAAACATTTGTCAAACCAATTCCCTTAAGGCTTGTCAGATATAGTAATACCTGTTTTACAGTAGCCTTACACAGCTTAAAAGAATGCAATCTTGCATATTTAGAAAAATGGTTCCACTTGCTCCTAGTAAAAGGTTTGCGGTTATTTAGCAATAGCTTATCTAGCTACCTATTCTTCATACTGTTAAGAGAAGTGTTTTCAAGTTCGGGCGCAACCCCACCCCCCATCATCCCTTTTCAGAAGCTCTGGATGTTGCGCCAGATGATAAAGTGTTTCTTTCAGTAGTCTGAGTAGCGACGCGAACCATGACTGGTGAGGCCACCATGGAGGAGGAGTTACACCTCTCATGTCATCCTCTATCAGCTTTGCCAATACCTGGATGAGAAGGGGCTGTAGAGGAAACATATACAGCAGGCCCCGACCCAAATAGTGTTGCAAGGCAGCCCCCATGGAGCCAGGTCCCAGCCTTGCCCTGGAACAATAACAAGGACATTTCTTGTCCACCATCGCAAACATGTCTTATCTGGGGTTCTCCCCATAGACTGAACACACAGGGCAGCTGTTTGTAGAATTATACTGGCAATTCGCTAGCAGATGTTGTAGATTTTCAAAATTGTGTTCTCTTTTCATTGGTTGATAACATCATAATTTTGTAATCTCCTCAGGTGACGTTCACTTCAGATGAAGAAGGCCACCCACGATATACCAGCAAAACTACAAGGAAGCTACCTTGGAGCACCATGACCTCAAACTTGCCAGATTTACTCTCAGTCAAACATTCTATCATTTATTACTAGGAAGTTGTGCTTTTTGATGTTTACTTGGGATTCTCCTTAATTACAGTGAATCCTTTTTGATTATCATTTTTATATTGTGACCGACAGTATGCCATACTTTTCACTGTACTGGAGTATTTTTTTTTCTACAGGTTTTTATTTTATTTTTTAATTTTTTTTCCACATTTCATTTCCCACCACTCTTCTGGATCTGCATTATGATGTCAGAGGCCTACACAAGAAATTTAGGGCATACCAAAGGGGTGCTTCTAATTTCATTACCCTTCTTCGTCCTTCGTCCTTCTCAAACAGCTTCTTTTCTCCTTGGAACACCTGATAGCACAGGGATGGCAATGTCCTAGAAGTGGCCCCTCTTGCCAGAGAAACCAGCAAATCAGATTTCAGTTTGTGCAACTTGCCTCTTGTGACTGACTGATCCAAAGCACATCGAGAGTTTCCCAACCACCACTATTTTATATATAGCAAATAGGGCCACCCACAAGTGTGTGTCCCCTCTTTGCCTCTGGGTTTTCCTTGTGTTTGTGGGTTTGTCAACTCCTAGATGCTTGATCATAGCAGGAGGTTGTGGTGTAATTACATGCACAGGTATTTCAGTAGTTGACTAGATTAAGGAATCATGGAAGTTGCTTCACCTTTTTATACTGTGAATTCTAGAGCTTCTAAATGAACTGTGACGAGGCATTTGACCTTCCTCCTCTTCCTCTCTCTCCTTTCTCTTGTTGGACTCCTTGGAAGACTGCATCTTTTTATCAGTACCACTTATCTTTTTGTTTTCGATTAAATTAAGCCTATTAGAAATGTGTATTTGGGAGGTATGGACTCTGAACACTCTCAAGTAGACTGTAATTTGCAGGAATCCTTTTTTGGTTCCCGGTCATTTGTGTTTGGTGGGTTTTTGTTTCTGTTTTGGTGGGGGGAATGGGGTAGGATAACTCTGAATTATGCTGGGTATTGTTGTTGTTGTTTTTAAAAGCACTATTTAAACTTAGCACATTAGCCACATTTCAGAACAAGTGATGCATGGTGTTTAACCTCAGATCATCCCTTAGAGACCATTTCTGAGTTTTTAAGCAGACCATTTCAAATGCATTATCCAGGCTTTAGGTTGTTTCCACTGGTTTGCTGTTAAGACTAGGCCATTTGGGGAGCAATTGTACATGAGGATTCCTTCATTTAATGCTCCTGTCGAGGCAGTATGAATGGCGATGTATGTGTGGGTGCAGTCCACAGTACACGCCGCTCTCTTTCATGCTGATGTGACTGTGTAGAACTCCCTACGTGAGCCTCGCAGAAATGAATAGAAAGTGAAGAGCCGCAGTCCTTAGCTTGGGCTTCTTAGCTGCCATGCTGGAATGAAACCAGATTGCCCAGGACCTGCTGCAGTTCTCAGCTTCTTTATAGGCACAGACTGATTTGCAAACACCACAACACACTCCCCCCCCCATACACACACACACACACACACACACACACACACACACGAGCAGTAGTAGGTGTTACTGAGAGAGGGTGAGGACTCTGTGGAGGATCTCCTCAATATCATTTATTCAGCTTTTAAATTGTTTCTTTTAAAAACAAATTACATAAATAGAAGAGAGTTGGCATTAATATTCTTTTTGGAGAGAAGCTTCTCAGTTCCTATAAGCATTGCCACTTGCATGACAATTAATAGCATTTAAAATTGGGGTACAGTTTGCTTGCTCTGTATGGATGCAGTGACCTTCCTTTCATTACGTAGGCGACTTCACTGGCAATGCTAAAACGGCAGGCCTTTCCTTCCAGCATCATTTGAAAATCCCGTAAAGGTTTATACCCATAGAGTTATGAACAATATTATTTCTGTGAGAGGTATGAGGTTGAAGTTGTGAATATGACTTAATAGTAGCTAGGATGGGGAGAAACCTGGCTACTGAGCTTGATTCTAGCATATGAGAAATGGAGAGCTTTCTGCTATTTAAATTATTAAGAAAATATATACACATAGTTTAAAAAAAAACCACAACACTTCTGTGAGCTGTAAGCTCCAGGCGCTGTTCAGCTGGAACTTGTCTTTAAGCTACCTTGCCCCACTGCATATAATCTCCCCCCACATTTGAGCACATTTGAACAGGAGAGTCAGTGTGGACTTGAGGGTGCAGGAATTCAGCATGGCTTGATCACCTTTGCTTTAATGTGCTCTGGGGCACTGCTAACTATAGCCAGCTTCCAGTGGCTGCACTCCTGTGCTCACTGAACTGAGAGTAAAGCCTGGCTGAAAATGGTGAACCTTCCTTCCTAGTGAATATGGATACAGGATTGAGTTGCGAGATGTCCAGCTTCTCTTGACAAACAAAAGCAATGAGGACCTTTCCTAAGAATGTTAGACTGAACTTTAAACATACACACACTTGTATATAAGTCCATAGCACTTAAAACAATGTATTTATTGTGGACAGAGAATTTGAGCGCACTACTTTCTCTAGTGCTGAATCTTAGTACTTCTGTAGCTTCTTCTAGAATATTAAAAGTGAAAAGCAGCAGCCTTGAAATAGATTTGTCATTCTAAAGAAGGTGTATAAAAAGACTTACTGTTGGTGCAGCTTGGTTTCTCCTTTATGGATGGAGCTTTTGCCTTTCAAGATGTCCTTTAAGGGGGTGTCTTTTTTTTATGCATGAAAATTAATTGAACTGGTGCTTATTCTTACCTAATGAGGGGCATGCACCTCAGAATCTCCCTCTTCTTGGCCATTGACTTGCCTGTTTCTGTTCCATTTTAAGAGCTCTCCACTGTACCCCATTTTGGTTCCCAAAGCCACCTATGCAGCAGTCCTTATCAACAGACACTTTGTTGCCTACCTTTCCCTTCCCACTCCACCCCGTTAATTCAGATTTTGCCACACCCCCAGTTGCTTTCCTTTTCCTAAACATCTGAATCCCACAGTCCCAACTCCCTCTATACACACCTTTCCCGCCCCCAATCCCAAGTGAAGGGAAGCAACAATGTGTGGGGAAAGGTGAGAAGCAGCACTGGGATGTGGAAGATCAAAAGATAAAGCAACCCAACAGGAGGGCAGTGGACATGCCCCTACAGAAGGAAGCAATGTCACAAGGACATCATGAAACGAAATAGCTCACTGAAGGTGCCACAGTTCTGCCTGTTATTTTTTTCGTAAAACAGTATTTATTCATCAGAGTGTCACTTACTAGGGCAAAAGTTAGCCCTAGTAAATTCAGTTAATACAAGTTGATCTTGCTTTGTCTAATCAAAACTGATTTCCATCTAACATCAAAGTTAGGTTCCTCTACCTTCCTTATGCACTAGATGCAAGATGTAGAATACATCCAGGGCTCTCTTTGCTTTGTGCCCCCTTCCTCCCACAAAATCTCTGCTAGAGTAGCCCAATTCTGCAGCAAGTAATGCTGAATTCTGCTCCGAATTCTGCTTATATAAATTATGGAATTGAAGCAGATATACAAGATCTTGTATTTTGCATCATTTTATTTTGCTTTTTAAAAAACAACAGCTATTTCACATCATTTATTCTGCTTCTGCTAATTATAAGAAGTGAGCAGCTGTTTTGAAATCGATAGGTTTCCAGGCACTGAAGCCCTTCCCTCTGATTACTGAGAATCTTACTCAGCAATAATTCTGATACCTGGAATTTCCTCAGGCGTTGCTGGCGTGTTTTTTTGTTTTTGTTTTTTTAAGGCAGCCATAAAGAGTAGAAACTTGCTTTAAAAAGTGTTGCTGGAGACTAAATTCTGTGGCACACTGTTTGCCTGTTCTGCCCTTACCCAGGACTGCTGCAGTGCACCCAGCTTGGAATGTGCTCCTCTTGGAACGTGTGATATACCATTTGCTTATCATCAGGGCTGTTGTGGAAATTGTGAAAAGTTGCTGGCTGACATCAGTGGAAGTCCCATTTAAATTAACAGGGCATGTTAGTTATGACAAACTCTTCCTTTTAATTTCAAAGGGACTTCCATCGAAGTTCAGTAAAGATGTCAAACACTGCCTTTAGTTACTTGTGGCAAGTAAAGATGTCCTGGCAACCAGGCAGAGGGCAGCACTTGCCAGTTGAGTAAGCTGGCAGTGCTTTCAGGCTGTTGATGTGCCACAAGTGGCTATCATTAGGGTTGTTAGTTGGCTGGTGTACAAACTTTATTGGCTAGTAACATTTGGGCTTTATTTGCCAGGCTGGCTTGGCTTTTCACAGCAGGTGCTCTGAAAACAGCTTACGAGTATCCTTGAGGTAAGATACCGTGGAAGCACCCTCCTGAGCTGTCTACCAGTGAGGTGGGAATTGCCACTTCTTATGAGGGAGGGGTCTTAGCAGGCTGCTTACATCCTCAGACCTGCCAGCAGAATAAATCTGGCTCCTAGCAGTCTAAATTTCTGGGGACCAGAGCTGTAATATCAGTGCAGTGAAAGCAAAATGGATGATTTTATTTATAACACTGAGATATGTTCCCAGTTACTTCCTCCCCCATCTAGAAGGTCATCCATAAACTCTCTTAACTGTATAATAAATGGAAGCTAATTTACGCATGAATGTTTGTACAGAAGGAAGGCAGCAACAGTGACCTATACTGACCAAATTGAAGGGCAAAAATCATGCAACGTCTGTTGCTAGACACGAGTGTGCAGCCAACAAAGTACTCATAAACCTTGTTTATTTGGGTTTTCATAAATTGTGCTTTGCCATTTTCCTACAATGGACAATTAAACATGAGTATTCTGACAATGGGGGCTTGTTTTTTGTTTTTTATACATTCAATCAAAAATTATTTTGCTGCAGATATGAAGGAGCTTTGTAAAATTTGTATGACAATGGTGAATTGTATAGAATAGCTAATTACATCTTTCTTTAAAAAAAAATAGGAACAGAGCAATCTTTATAGCTTATGTAGCTGTTATTTTGAACTTTTGTAGTCAAAGGGAAAGTGGATGTAGCATTTAGACATAAATGTTCAATCTTGCTACTTGTATTGCATTTTTTCAATAAATTTTCGAATAAAAAATGTCATCCTGTTTGTCCTTAAAATGCTTCTTTGCCAGCACAGCCCTCACTCTAAAAAGCCGCGGTCTTAATTTTATCTACACATGCAGCGATGGTATGTGTACTGATAAGCAAATAGACTGAAAATGTATTAGCATAACTCCACTTACTGGACCAACAATCTTCTGATGAAGCCGTCTCTATTTCAGTTCGGTTTTCAGCCATGAATTTGCCGAGTATACTTGAACAAAGTTAGTGTTAATAGCGGTTTAATGATTTTTTTTTAAGCAAAAGCATTTAGACCTTCAAAGTATGTAACATTTAGACCAGCTTCTCTTGAAAACATGGTTACCTTTAGGCTTCTCAACTCGTGAAGCAAAAAGGTGACACCTCACCTTGGCGCTTCCAGATTACACGCTACAGCGGGTTAAATGCTTCCGCTTGGCAGGATCGTTTTGAAAACGATCCCCAAAATCTCAAACTTCTACAATGGAAAAATGCAACTACTTTTTGCAACGTACATGCAATGTTGTAGCACTATAACACAAAGATAAAATCCGAAGGAAGGCATCGGAAATGTGAATGGCACGTTGCTGTCAACGCAGGGACTGTGGTGTCACAACACAGGAAGTACAGAAGCACACTTAGCAGATCCGTAGTGACTCTGTTCTAGGGTTTAATCTGGAAAGCACCCTTAGCTACCTACACATTGATGAGTTGAATGTTCTCCACCTTCATTTGAAATTAGTTCCGTATTTATGAGCTTTCTTGGCAAGCATCAGCTGATCAGTTTTCCAAGATTTATCTCCTGACTTGTAATATGGGCACATGGACCTTATCATATTGCTCCCTTGGAATTTCAGCCATGGCTCAAGGCCACTTATAAATTTAACATACACAGCTCCTCCCAAAATAAATATACTTGGGAATAAGAGGGTTTGGGATCTGGATGGGGGTAGCAAGTACAAAATATTTGCAAGAAACAATCCCGAGAACTGACTCCAAAATGAAATCCCAATCAAAAGGAACCTGGTCAGGTTGTTTGATGCACGGTTCATAGCAATCAATACGAATTTAATCAGCGGGGGGAAAGCAAATGTTTGTTGTTGGTTTTTAAACATATTGGGGCATGCATTTTACAAAGTAGCTGTAGGTATCTGGTATTTTGACTGTTAAATGTGTGGATTTTTAATGGAATGGGCTTTGTTCAGCCCAAAAACTCATTTAAGTTTAATATCAGAACTTCTCTCAATTCTAAGAACCAGTTATTCTGTGTATTTCGGGTCTTGCACTAGCCTGCTGTGATTCAGTTAACCTCCTTAGGCCAGGAAAAGACTTGAAACGTTCCTAAGTACTCAAAATGCAAATGGGGGCCCTATTGTCTCAGGAATCTGGGGGAGACTTTAAGCTTTTGAAATAAGTGTCTGAGCAATCAGATCCTTCTCCAAGGGGAAGACTGTAATTACTATCTGGGTGGATCTGCTAGACTCTAAATTTGCAAACCTCTTCTCTATAAAGGAAACAGTGGGTTTTTTGTCGGTAGATCACTATGGGGGGTGGTAGTCATATCGGAGGGACTCGCGCAGCTGCTGATCCCAGAATGTTACTTTTGTATTAGTTTCGCTTTGTCAAACAGACCATGCTGCATGGCTCCTAGGCGCATGTAGAATTCAATTCACCACGATGCAAGCTTTTCCTTTCTTTTTTTCAACTCCAACTTAAGACCTACTGAGCCTTTAGTCAGGAAGAAAGATACCTCGCTTGTGCATTTTAACCATTTTGCCTTGTTTGACTGTAAACTGTCCTGATTTTGATTGTTTCAAACTTGATCTGGGCTGGAAACTGGCAGCTCTGCCAAAAGATTTTTAAACTAATTTGAGGGAAGTCCAGGGCAAGAAACACCCCTCACCCCCACCCCCGTTCTTGTTGGATGGTCAGAGTTGAAGAGAAACTTCTGGAGGGAATCTAAAATAGTTTTGTAGTACCTCTGAGTATTTATGGGCTGAGCAAATCAATCCTGAATCAGATAAATGCAGATGGGTGGTGACTCTAACCAGATTTTTTGTTTCTTAGAAAATAGATCACAACACTACACACAAAGCAAAACATGATTTTGGGGGGCGGGGGCAACATTACAGATTACAAATGATGGCATTAGAAGTTTATGTAAAAAGAGTGCTGTCAAGTCGATTTCGACTCCTGGCGACCACAGAGCCCTGTGGTGGTCTTTAGTAGAATACAGGAGGGGTTTACCATTGCTGCCTCCTGCGCAGTATGAGAGGATGCCTTTCAGCATCTTCCAGTATCACTACTGCCTGATATAGTACCAGCAGGGATTTGAACCGTCAACCTTCTGCTTGTTAGTCAAGCATTTCTCTTCTGCGCCACTTAAGGTGACATGTAAAAAATGTACACTTCCTCTTATCTCTTCATCCTACATTTCTGCAATGGTCTAAACCAGGGGTTCCCATGTGGTACTCCAGATGTTGCTGAACTACAACTCGTATCATCCCCAGGCACAATAAATTGTGCTCAAAACAATGGGACAGAGACCACAAGCATGGGATCTTGGTCCTGCATAATATTTTCCCCAGTAGTCTATGGATAAGCTCCATCCAAGCTTAGTTCATACCTGAGCGCTTTCCAGATTACACCCTACAACAGCGCTCATTGACTGCGTCTCGGCGGGATCATCTTGAAACCATAAATAAATGGTGTTGTGCAAAGCCATCAGAAGGGGGAGCAGTCTTTTTTAGCTTGTGCAAACCGCCTACAATGGGAAAATACAGCTTTTTTTTTTTTTTTACGTGGTAGCACTGTAATTCAAAGAAAACTCAAAAGAAGGCATTGGAAATGTGAGCAGCACCTTGCTGACAGCACAGGGACTGTGATGTTGAGACACCGGCAGTACGGAAGCACACTTAATGGTCACATAGTGACACTGTTGTTGGGTGTAATCTGGAAAGCACCCAGATCAGCAACAGTAGAAATCAGTTCAGTACTTTACTCTGCAAGGCCAGCAGGGGGAGCATGTTGCAAAGTTTGGCTGGTGTCTGTGCTACCAGACAGAAACAAGTCTCCAGTGTCTGCAGACCTGGAAAGGATGTACATATTATGCCTTTAAAGTGTGAGGAGCTGCTCTATTGAGAGGGAAAGTCCAGAAAATCTGTCCCTCAAAAACTCCTCTGTTTCTTTATCCTGGCTCACTTCCATGTTTCTCCCTTTCCCCTGGCTTTCACATGGGCTTCCCTGGGATTCAAAAGGCCAGCTGGTTTTGAGCACCAGAAATTAATTTCTGACATATTTTTAGGGTGTCTGAAATTGGTTTGTCTGAATTAGCTCCAGTGCGGGGGGGAGACAAAAGAAGGGGAAGCAGCAGCAGTTCAAGGGAAATGGGGGGCAAATTTCCAAGGTTTTTTTCTTGCTACAAAACAACCCAGTGAATGTGCTTGTTGTGCCTGACATAGGAAGCTGCCATCTACTGAGCCAGATCTGCACGAACCCTTTCAGAGGCCCTTTTAAGGGCCTCCGAACCGGTTCAAAAAACCAGCTATGGGGCCAGTTCGAAGGCGGGGGGGATTGCACTTCAAGGGCATGGCAGGGCACACTTACCCCTTCCTCCATTTCTCCCCCACTGGCGCTCCATTATCAAAGGCTCCTTCAGGGCGGCCGCATACCTCCCTGCTGCCCCATTCCCTCTGCCCGGAAGTAGCAGGAAGTACCTGGTGTGCTTGTGTATGCTGGGCGCATGCGCATGTTGGGCGCACGAGTGCAATGTGTGCGCACACACACACCAGTTTCTTCCTGCTACTTCAAGGCAAAGAAGGAACGGGGCAGCAGGGAGGTATGTGGCTGCCCTGAAGGAGCCTTTGAAGGAGCAGAAGGAGAGGTAAGTGCACACTCTCCTGCCTTTAAAGTGTTCCATGCACATCCCTACCATCTAGCTCAGTATTGTCTACCCAGACTGGCAGCAGCTTCTCCAAGGTTGCAGGCTCTCTCAGCCCTCTCTTGGAGATGCTGCCAGGGAGGGAACCTGGGACCTTCTACACGCAAGCATGCAGGTGCTCTTCCCATAGCAGCCCCGTCACCTGAGGGGAATATCTTGCAGTGCTTACACATGTCTCCCATTCAAATGCAAACCAGGGCAGACCCTGCTTAGCAAATTGGACAATGCATGCTTGCTCCCACAAGACCAGCAATCGTTTTGAGCAGATTAAAACATTATTGCTTCTGCGGCAGAATAGCTCTACCTTGGAGGAGATAACGTTTTCTGGTTGCTAATGTGCAAGAAACCACTAGTGAGTCTCACATTAATATACATATATATCGAGAAAAAGAGCCTCTGAGAAGGAGCTGCTCTTCTTGAAACACATCAAAAACAAGCACAATCGTTGGTGCAAGGATTCCCAGCCCTGGCTGGGTCATAGGAACATAGGCAGCTGCCATATACTGAGTCAGACCATTGGTCTATCTAGCTCAGTATTGTCTTCACAGACTGGCAGCGGCTTCTCCAAGGTTGCAGGCAGGAATCTCTCTCAGCCCTATCTTGGAGATGCTGCCAGGAAGGGAACTTGGAACCTTCTGCTCTTCCCAGAGTGGGGTCCTCAGAGTGGGTTATCCTGATGTCAGATGCAGGGGGCCAGCTAGCCATGCCCCCACGCCTAATGTTGGATGCGAGGTGTGGTCTCCCACCCAAATAGGGCCACATGGCCCCGTTTGGGAGGGAGATCGGCCCCCACCATGTTGGCAGTGAGGTCAGGAGCGGCTTTCTCCTCGCCGCGCCGCCAACACAGCATGGACCAATTTTGGTCCCAAATGGGACTGTGCAGCCCTGTTTGGGGGCAAAATAACACACACACACCTGCATCCGTCATCAGATGCCGTGAGGGCAAACCCCCTTGGTTCTTTGGACCCGTTCGCTGAATGGTGGCTCCGCCCTGCACCATCACCATCGAGTGCAGGGTGAGCAAACCTGCCTTCCAGCTGTCATTGAACTACAGCGCCCATCATCCCCAGCCACAAGAGGGGTGATGGGTGTTGTAGTTCAACAACAGCTGGAGGGCCAGGCTTGCCCACCCCCATCCAGTGTGTTCTGTGCAAAGCGAGAAGGCTCACATGTGTGTGTGTGTGTGTGTGTGTGTGTGTTTTAATGCCTCTTCATTGTAATCACTCACATATATTTTTATTTGGGCCATTACATCTGTGACTGCCTCTTCTCTCTTGGGGACTGTTTGCTTTCCTAGCCAAGCCTTGTGATTTCGATTAGGGGGTGCTTTGCAGGTTGCAGCCAGCTCCCTCCTGAGTTGTTTGGCACCATCTTCCCCGCTCTTTTCCTCCTCCTCGGGCGCTGCTTTGCTTGCAGTTTGCAAGTGGGTCATTTGCAGCTTAATGCTCCCAGTTTGGAGTAGGCCTGGAGCCAGTCGCAGCTCTCAAGCTGTCTTGACTCCCGGGAAGATCTCCACGAGGGGCTGTGCTCCAGGAGGAGAGATCCGATCGCGTTTCAGCCCATTTAGCACAAAGGAAAGGCATCGATGATGGGGCAGGGCAGGGAGCTTGAAGCTGAGCTCTGCTGAGCTGAGTTTCCAGGAACTGCGCCACGCAGAACAGTTGTGACAGCTTGCAGGAGGAGGAAGACAGAACCAGGGCCTTGCCCAGACAGAAGGTTTTACCGTAGGATTAAGAGGGGTGAAATACTGCAAGTGACAGAGAGGAGAGCTGGCCTTCTGGTAGCAAGCATGACCTGTCCCCTTAGCTAAGCAGAGTCCACCCTGGTGGCATATGAAAGGGAGACTAGAAGTGTGAGCACTGGAAGATATTCCTCTCAGGGGATGGAGCCGCTCTGGGAAGAGCAGAAGGTTCCAAGTTCCCTCCCTGGCAGCATCTCCAAGAGAGGGCGGAGAGAGATTCCTGCCTGCAACCTGGGAGAAGCCGCTGCCGGTCTGTGAAGACAATCCTGAGCTAGATAGACCAAGGGTCTGACTCAGTATATGGCAGCTTCCTATGTTCCTATGTACAGGGCCTGTCGGATATTTCAGATTTGCCCCCAAACCTGATGCAAAAAGTAGATTTTTAAAAAATAAAATCCTGGTCCTAAATTGTGCTAAGCTCCAATGTGCAATGAAAAACCCAAATCGCATTTGGAGTGTTCCCTGATAGCTCGCAGGGACTTCAATGTAAATCTGGCGGCTATGTGAACGCACACCTGCCCTTCCAGAGCAAAATCACCATCTGGCAGGGCCCCAGCCGAGCCTGGCCAGGAGGAACGGAGAATGGGATGGGGCTCTTTGGAAAAGAGGACAGTTTTCCTGTACCTTTAAGACAGGAGTTCCCAACCAGTGGTACCATTCCATCAGGGCTGTCTCTAGCAGGGCTGCTCACCTTTGGCCCTCCTGCAGATGTTGGCCTACAACTCCCATAATCCCTGGCTATCGGCCACTGTGGCTGAGGATTTTGGGAGTTGTAGTCCCAAAACTGCTGGGAGATCTAAGCTGAACAGCCCTGTGGGAGCCCCTCCCTGCAATAATGAATCAATATTGTTCTGACTCTGCCAGAACTAGAGGAGTCTCTGCAGCTCAGTGGCGGAGCATCTGCTTTGCATGTAGATGGCCCCAGGTTCAATTGCTGGCAGCATCTCCAGGTGGGGCTGGGAAAGACTCCCACTTGAAACCTTGGAGAAGCTGCTGCCAGTCAGTATCGGTCACCAGCATTTCCCAATAGGGGGTGCTAGTGCCCTTAGGGCTGTTTCAAGGCCTCTCAGGGGCTACGCAGAGCCCTCCTGCCTCCGCACTATTTGTTCTCCATCTGAGGATTGATGGCCTGAGGCCAACACGTCCTCAGTCATGGCTCCCTCACTGCCAATGGGGAGGGAGGAGGGTGCCGCCACCTCTGCTCCTGATTGGCTGGCTGTGTGCTGAAGCTCAGCATGTGCCCTCCCCTCAGCCTGACTGACAAGCTTCAGAAAATTAGCACTGCGTGCTCCCAGGGAAATTGATGGGACCAGGAAACTTGTCCCATTAATTTCAATAAGCCTGCTTATGAGTAATTTTAGTGTGGATGTCATCCAGTGACTCAAGTAGCCTAACTGTAACACTCATTTGTGTGTTTTAAGTGTGTGCATGTACACACAAATTTAGCCCGTTGCAGTTATGACACAGGCTACTCCAATCACCATCTTCCATCCAGATTAAGCTGCTCATCAGCAGACTTATTGAAACTGATGGGACACGTTTACTTATCTCATTAATTTCAGTGGGAGCCCTCGTGAGTCACTGCGTCTGCTATGACCCTGTGGCTGGAATAGCCTGTCTTAGAACTGTTGATATTTAAATGTGTGAGTGTGTGTGCCTGAGCATGTGCACACAACCTGGGCTGAAGGTTGGCTGCAGAAGGGATACACTTGTTTAAAACATTGGGAAGCCCTTTATAGACAATACAGAGCTAGATGGACCAAGGGTCTGACTCAGTGTAAGGCAACTTCCTATGTTCCGATGCTGTGCAACTGCTTGGGGGCCCTGGGCATCCCTCCCTCTAGCCTCCCCACCCCTGCTTCAGACAGCCCTGATCCTAACCCCACTTAATGAGGGAGACGGGCTGAAGACCTGCCACTGAAAGATGAGTCTCAGTGTCTCTCCTTCCCTCCCACCCCGCTTCCTCACTCTCCATTTCTCATATTTTCTTGTATCAAAGGAGGGCCTGGTTTTCTTGTTCACACGCTGATAAAAACAGCAGCGAAGTCTTCTTCTTCCTCCTCTTCTTTTTCAAGCCAAGCAAATGCATGAGCATCTGCAACTTGCCCTTGCTGAACAGTGTGAATTTGCAAAGTTAAAGTGGGGGTGGAATCTGAACTCAGGGAGAGGTAAAATTCCAGTGCTGGATATTTTAAGTGTATTTCCCTGCAGAAGTTAAAGGATCTGACTGGTTCATGGCAGTTGAAGTTTATTTAACTTGGGCCATGTCAAAAGGTGGTTTCTGGTCCTTGGGGAATTTTGGGAAAAGAGGTCAACAGAGGAAGGAAGAATGCGTACATGGGTCTGAAGCCAAGGGCTGAGGGTTCCCAGAGGAAGTTTGCTGGTGATGGCCAGGCTGTTGCCACTCCGGAAAGGTTGTTGAACCAAGGAGCCTCATCAGCTGAAAAAGCAGGCAGCTCGAGACTGAATTCAAGGGCAGGTTCTCACAGCTGGTAGGTGTCCCCTTTGGAGACCAACAGGCCAGCCCAGCTCAGCCCAAGAAGGCCTGCAAGCAGACATCTGGTAGCAGCATCTAAAGAGGCAACATCATTGCAGATCAGGATGCAGCAAACAGGAGGTAGCGAACAGGAGATAATAGTACATGGGCCAGCTAGGTGGTCGGCACCATCTGGGGGCAGAGGGGCTCTTACCCCTGGACTTCGGGGGCAAAATCCAGGGCCTCTGCACCCCTTGGGGGGCCCCCAAATACATGTCCTGGGTGGTGTGATGGCCGCACCGCCAGCCGCGTGCTGCACTGGGCAGCCGAGTGTGATTGAGATCTGCACCAGCTGCTCTAGAGATGGGGGGAGTGGGGAAAGAAAGATGTGGGGTGGGGATATGTTGAGTTGCAAGTTGGAATGCTTCTGCTAATGCAGATTTGCACCAATATACCTGTTTTATATTCTTATATTCTTGTGAGTTCAGTTGCTGTTTGTGCCCTCAAGAACCCTGCAGCAGCCCAATTTGCGATAGTGTTTGAAAAGCTTTTAAAAGGGCCAACACAGAAACTAATAAAACATTTTATCAATGTTGTCAGAGGAATGGAAATGAAAATGGGCAGGAATGTCCTCTAAAGAGTACTCCATGGAGAGAGGACAACAGGGTGTCCATAGTTACCCTAACCCTGAGGAGAGTTGGTCTTGTGGCATGACTTGTCCCCTTAGCTAAGCATGGTCCACCCTGGTTGCATATGAATGGGAGACTAGAAGTGTGAGCCCTGTCAGATATTCCCATAAGGGGATGGAGGAGAGCAGAAGGTTCCAAGTTCCCCCCTTGGCATCTCCAAGACAGGACTGAGAGAGACTCTTGCCTGCAACCTTGGAGAAGCCGCTGCCAGTCTGTGTAGACAATACTGAGCTAGATGGACCCGTGAACTGACTCGGGATATTGCAGCTTCCTGTGTTCCCTAACCCTTTCCTCTGTGCAAAAACGACTGCATTTTTACCCTAATAGTTTGGGGAAGGGATTATGGGTATGCCAGCGCTCCTGGACTGATCTGAAACTTGCCTGCTTTGCCAAGACAGCCTTTCCTCACACTCTATGCAAAGCTTGGGGAAAGCACTGAGAGAGGAGTGGAGGCTGTTGGCAACCCTTCCCTCCTCCCCTTCCCTTGCACCATTTTCAGAGCTTGCAAGCATCCGTTTTGAAAGGGGCTGGCCCTAAATCAGGGGTAGGCAACTGGAGCTGGTCTCGTGGCAGTGAGCATGAACTGTCCCCTTTGCTAAGCAGAGTCTGCATTGGTTTGCATTTGGATGGGTAACTATATGTGAGCCCTGTAAGACATTCCCCTTAGGGGATGGAGCCATAACTCAATGGAAGAGCATTTGCATGCTTGCATGCAGAAGGCTCCTGATTCACTTGCTGGCATCTCCAGGTAAGGCTAAGAGAGACTTCTGCCTGGAACCTGGGAGGGCTGCTACCAATCAGTATAGACCAGGGTTTCTCAACGTTGGGTCCCCAGATGTTATTGGACTTCAACTCCCATAATCCCCAGCCAAAGGCCACTGAGTATTGAGACAATACTGAGCTAGATGGAACAATGGTCTGACTCAGTATATGCTTCCTTTGGGGATCAGACTGAAATGCTAGAGCATCTGCTTTGCATGCAGAAGGTCCCCAGGTTCAATCCCTGGCAGAATCTCCAGGTAGGGCTGGGAGAGATTCCAGCCTGAAACCTTGGAGATCTGCTGCCAGTCAGAGTGCTGACAGTCAGAGAGCTGCTGCCAATCAGAGCACGAATGATCTGACTTGGTATAAGGCCACTTCCTGTGCTCTTATATCTGACATCCATAGAAAGTTGGTGTGGATGTCAATTGCTCTAGGAAAGCTAGATGGACACAGCGGGAATCCTAACAGTGTTCCCTGGAACTGAGCTTCTCAGCAGTTGTTGACTACAACTCCCAGCTTCCCCAGCTGCAATAGCCTGCGTCTAGGGATTATAGGTGTTGTAGTCTACCACACCTGGAAATCCCTGTTACAGGGAACACTGGATCCTTCCTCCATTGGAGGAGCAGCAGCAAGCGAATGTGGGAGTGCGAAGGAGGAGTTCAAAGTTTGGCTCAAAAGCCATCTGGGAGAAAAGCCCTGGGAGTCGTCATGGGCCTGGTGTGGAAAACAGGCATGCGTGATGAGCCCACGACGTCTGCAAATCTATATTCCAAACCAGATAATTATGAAGTGCAGCAACATTGCTAGCTCACTGCATACAGTGCAATGTCTTTTTTTGTTGATGCAAAGACACAAGGCAGAACTTTCCGGAGGGCAGATCTAGAAGCAAGGATTAGAGAATGCCAAGAGACACAAATCCTGCCCTACATCTGATTGTCAAGCAATATCATCACAGAACTCGAGGGCCGCCAAGAGGTCCGACTGTCATCAACTTCCACTCCCTGTAAGGCAGAATTCTCCATACAAAACCAAACAAAGCAAATCCCACCACCCTTTCAAGGCCGAACTATACAAGAGGTTCCTTGCATGATTGGCCTGGATGTGCAATTGTCTTAGTGAAGCAGATGTTGCTGTTGGCTCCGGCGGGCAGAGGTGCACCTAGGTAATTTTGGAGCTTGGACCTAAAGGCCTTTGGAGCCCGGCTCCCCTGCAAGTTAAGCATCATCTCCCTACACAGACACTATGACACACACATTATCTTTTTAGCACATGGGTTTTTGCAGGGACAAACAGCAACTGAACTAGCAAGGCTGAAATAATATAAAGCAGCTATATTTATGCAAATATTCAGTAGCAGAAACATTTCAACACACAACTTAACATATCCCCATCCCACATATTTCTTTCCCTACTCCCTGCTCTGTCTCTAAAGCACCTGGCACAGGTCACAATCACACTTGGTTGCCCAACACAGTATGGGCCAGTGGTGACCACACCACCCAGAACAGACTAAAGAGGATATAGGGGCCCCCATGGGGTGTGGAGGAAGCCCTGGACTTTGGCCCCGACGTCCAGGGGGTAAGAGTGCCTCTGAGCATGTCCTCTCCTGCTGCTGTTGCTCCCTTGCAACTGATATTCAGAGACATCTTACCTCTGAGGCTGGAGGTGGCCTATAGACACCAGACTACTCGCCAATGACAGATTTGTCCTCTCCATGAAGCTGTCTAAGCCCCTTCTAAAGCCATCCAAGCTGGTGGCCATCACCACATCCCATGGCAAAGAATTCCATAGATTAATTATGTGCTGTGTGAAAAAGTACTTCTTGCTCTTGTCAGACCTAAATTTCAGTTTAGGATGACCCCTGGTTCTAGTGTGTGTGTGAGAGAGAGAAATTTATCTCTGTCCACCCTCTCCATGCCATGCGGAGTTTTATACACCTCAATTGTGTCTCCCCTTGGTTGCCGCTTTTCCAAGGTAAAAAGCCCCAGATGCTGCAGCCTAGCCTCATAAGGAAGGTGCTCCAGGCCCCTGATCATCTTGATTGCCCTCTTCTGCACCATAGATTAACTATGTGCGGTGTGGGAAAGTACTTCCTCTTGTCGGTCCTAAATTTCCCGACCTTCAATTTCATGAGTACCAGTTGCAGGGGAGTAACGGCAGGAGAGAGGGCATGCCCTCAACTCCTGCCTGTGGCTTCCAGCGGCGTCTGGTGGGCCACTGTGCGAAACAGGATGCTGGACCTTGATGGGCCTTGGGCCTGATCCAGCAGGGCTGTTCTTATGTTCTTATGGGGTGACCCCTGGTTCTAGTGTTGTGAGAGAGGGAGGAAAGATTCTCTCTGTCCACTCTCTCTACTCCGTGCAGAATTTTATACACCTCGATCCTGTCTCCCTGTAGTTGCCTCTTTTCCAAACCCAAAAGCCCCAGATGCTCTAGTAAGGAAGGTGCTCCAAGCCCCTGATCCTCTTGGTTTCCCTCTTCTGCAACTTTTCCAGTTCTGCAAGGTCCTCCTTAAGAAGGATCTCTTAAGGGCACCAGTGCTGGGACTGCCGGAGGAGTAAGAAGAACGGAGAGTCACGCACTGTGCGGCTTGGCATGGCTCTCTGTCTTCGGATGGGAGTGCCTGGCAATGTAGCTCATTCACGGCCAGCTCAGTGATCCATTGCACCTGCCTATCTACCTGGGATGATTGGGGCGGAGAGAGATGCAGCAGGTGGGATGACAGACCCCAGGTGTGAGGGGGGTGGTGGTGGCACAAGACAGAGTGGATCTCTCCCGGCAGACATTTCTACTCTATGAGGTGGTCCCAAACTCTGCAAAACATGAGTAGCTGATTCCTTGCCGTGTTTGTTATCAGCGCACCATCCCTCTGTTCTATGAGGCTGATATTTATTTATTTATTATTAAAACTTTTATACCGCCCTTCCAAAAGACTCAGGGCGGTTTACATTAAAACAGGGCGGTTTACATTAAAACTGGATTGGCCTTTTCTGGCTGGCCGCTGTTAAGCCACTCTGCTTGGTAAATACCTCTGAGAACTTTATTTTTGAGGCTCGGAGCTCCAGGGGATTTAACCGTTGAGACTTTTCAGCGCTCTTAAATCTGACAGGCAAAAGCTCTGCAGAAAAACATTCAGTTCCCTGCACAATTTACATGGCACTTTAAACATGCCGACTGCTTTACAACCCTTCTTCATTCTTGTAACCACTTCATTAGGTAAATCATGTTTCCCTCTTTTGCAGATGGGAAAGCCGAGTCCGAGAGGGAGGAGGTGATTGCTGCAAAAACAACCTCAGACACTCCAGTGCTTATCTAAGAAGTATTTTACTTTATTGGTTACAGACTGTTTCGGAAAATCCAGGATTTTAGGAAAATCCAGACAAAACCCTACATTTGTTGTGCCATCTAAAATAACCAAACACTTAGACTGTCTTTCAGTTTGGCTCGCTCTTGAGCTCTGCGTCATGATGGCTGAGTCCTGCATCCACATCAATTTGCAGCAACTAAATCCTGCCTGAAAGCAGACTATACGTTAAGTGTTGCAAACTGCTGGAACTCACTCAGTACTACTGACAGGAAGTGTTCTGCTGTAACGCAGCATACTACATGAGTCACTTGGGGCGGTTGGTACTATCTCTAGGGCAGGGGTGTCCCTCCAGCTGTTGTTGAACTACAATTCCCAGCACCCCCAGCTGCAATTTATTGTGGCTGGGGATGATAGGAGTTGTAGTTCATCAACTGTTGAAGAACCAAGTTTGCCTACCCCTGATCTAGGGGGGATGAATGCTCATGTTGATTTCTGACAAGGTCTACACTCCTGGAGGTGGAAAACAGGTGATAGCAAAGTAGTACTTTCAATTGTTAGTGTGTTTGCATGCTTGTATTGTCCTGACCATTGGGCCTCTAGCAGCCAAATGGGGCTTTCAAAGCTTTTAAATGTTTCAGAAACATTGATTTTGATTGATTAAGTGCTGTCAAGTCAGTGTCGACTCTTAGCGACCACATAGATAGATTCTCTCCAGGATGATCTGTTCTCAACTTGGCCTTTAAGGTCTCTCAATGGTGCATTTATTGCTGTCATGATTGAGTCCATCCACCTTGCTGCTGGTCGTCTTCTCTTTCCTTCAACTTTCCCCAGCATTATGGACTTCTCAAGAGAGCTGGGTCTTTGCATACTGTGTCCAAAGTATGATAGTTTGAGCCTGGTCATTTGTGCCTCGAGGGAAAATTCTGGATTGATTTGTTCTATGACCCATTTGTTGGTTTTCCTGGCTGTCCATGGTATCCTCAAAAGTCTTCTCCAGCACCAGAGGCTACTATAAAGTTTTACTGATGTTGTCAGAGGAATGTAAACGAAAATGCGCAGGAATGTGCTCTGAAGATTACTCCATGGAGAGAGGACAACAATTGTGTGACCCTAATCTTGACCATAACCTTTTCCTCTGTGCAAAACGACTGCAATTTTACCCCAGTAATTTGAGGGGTAGGGATAAAGAAGGGGTGATAGCCCAGAGAAAGCTGTAAGTGCAACAATGCTATCATCTCTTTCCCATCCTTGGGGTGTGTGTGTGTGCGGGTAGACAATGCTACAAATCACGATGAGGCTTCATTCCCTGAGATGGTACTGATATTCAAAATGTACAGGCCTGGCTCATGGACGACTACTACTGAGAAATGCAGTCGTATTTCAGGCAAATGCAGGCACAACAAGACAAGATATTAATTTGGAACTACCAAGCAGGGGCATAGTAGCAAGGTTGGAGTGGGCCCTGGGACAAAAAGGGAAGATGGGCCCCTGCCCCCCCCCACTTCTTCTTGAGAGGTGAGAGGAGGAGAATGAAGAGCAAGCTGTCACTCAGCTGGTGAGCCCCTCTCCCGCAGGGGCCCATGGACGGTTTTTCCCGCTTGCTCAGTTATAGCTATACCACCAAGCAGGATCAAGACTAAGCAGAATTGTGGGTATGGGGTTCCCAGGTCTATATCAATAGAGCAGTTCACACGGTCATACGTAGAGTAGGACAAGCGTCCTACCCAGCTTTGGGAGTTGTGCGTGCTCCCGGATTCCAGTTGTGTATTAGCGAAAAGCTAGGAAGGAAGAGGTGATCATAATGATCATCTGTGAGAATGGAGCTGGATTGGACTTTTTCTCCTAGCTTGTTAAAATGCTGAGTACAAGTATAAGATGGTAAGATGGTGCCGTCCTACTCAGCTCCCATCCTACCCGTCCCATCCCGTCCTATCCGTCCGGTCCCAGTCTTACCCATCCTACCCAACCTGCCCATCCCATCCCATCCTACCCAGCTCCCATCTCACAGACAATCACTCCCTCCTCCTCCTCCTTAGGTATTTGCTAAAACATAACTGAAAATCTGGAGCGCACACACAGCTCCTGGGGGTGTGAGAGAAAAAGAACAATCTATGATCCTGCGAACTGCTGCTCTAGTGTTTCCCTACACTGATAGGCAGGACCCTCTTCCCTTCTGAATTAAAACTGGAGACAACTTCATTCTTAGTCCTGAAACATTTAGGGGGCTTTTAGAGAATGTGGGAGTCAGAAGGACCCACCCCCAGAAGAGGTCATAGGCACGTGTTGAAGAAGTTCCTGTGATGCCAGCACAAGCATGAGCCGAGGGAGGAGGGGAAATGACATCAGGGCCTGGTTAAAACCAAAGTAAGCCAAAGGTAAGTAGTAGACCTGAAAGAGGAGGAGGACAGCAGGACACCAGCAAGAGGGGTTTTGCTAGCCTTACTTGGAGATGCCAGGCCTTGAACCTGGGACCTTCCTCATGGAAAGCAGATGCTCCACGACTGAGCTACATTCCTAAATCTGGAAGATAGGAAGCTGCCTTCTACCGAGCCAGACCCTTGGCCCATCCAGCTCAGTACTGCCTGCACAGATTTCCTAGAATTTCAGATAGGTCTTTCCCAGCCCTCCCCGGAGATGCTGCCCGGGATTGAACCCAGGACCTCCGGCATGCAAAGCAGGTGTGCTAGCACTGAGCTACGGCCCTCTGCAGTTGGCATGGTGCTGATTGAGACATACCAGCCTCGTTGAATTAGGGGGAAGGGCGGGTGTTGTGTTGGAAGGGATGGTTGGCTTGCCTCCATCAGCTGGCCTTCTTCCCGGATTCCTGGCTCCCAACTGCAGCTAGTCCTGGCCCCTTTTGCCCAGCTGCAGCTTAAAATGACTTACAGCCGCGAGGGCTGCTGTGCCCCCCCCCCCCCCCGAAATCTGCAGCCAGCCCCTGAATCATCATCCTGCAACTCAGTTACCCTCTTGCTCGCTTCACATGCTGCAACGTAAGTTATCCAGCATCCTTCTTGGAAGTGCTGTGTTCTCAATTTAAATACCAAGCCGTGACTGCTCGAAACACATACACACACACACACAAACACCCCACATGCGTTCCTTATTAGGACATTTGCACCAGAAGCCAGAAACTCTCTGTGTTCACAAATGAGCTGGCACCCATTTTTTGTTTTGTTTTCGGAGCCATGAGGAATTCTTCCGAACCCAGCGCAGGGAGACCTCACAGCTCTTTATCCTACAGCTGGGACGCCAGTTTGCCGCCTTCAGTCCTTGCAGCGCCGGAGTGGCTGCTCTTTAAGCTTCTCCACCCCCCTTTCTTTGTGCCCCTGGCTGAAAAACCATCTGCTTGTCATGGAAGACCATATTGTCAAGCCCAGGGATGCTTTTAGATCAGCCTGTGTTGCCTGAACTACTTGGGATAACAAAAGAACTGCATCCCATAGGGTTTCTTTAGTCATCACATTAACAGAGGAAGCTGCCATATACTGGGTCCTTCCCGATTCAACCTAAGTGGGATCTAAAATTAACTGAATGGACATCAAAAAAACGCCTTAGAGGGAACCCTGCTTACAGTGCTCACTTGTAGTCTCCCATTCAAATGCAAACTGGTCCAGGCCCTGCTTAGCACAGGGGACACTTTATGCTTGTTACATAAGACCAGCTCTCATGGAATGGAGAATCCAAATCATTAGAGAACCCAAATCATTAGAGAACCCAAATTATTTCCACTCCCCAGGGAAGTTGCTAGGTACTTAGAAGTTCCAGGGCCTGGTACCACAGCCCCTCTTTTGATAATTAAATTCAGTCATCCCACCAACACAAGAACAGTTATATGTGGTGTTTTTGGTTTTTTTTAGTCTTTAATTTTTTTAATATTATAAATCCAGCCTCTCTGAAGTTGGAAGTAGCCAAGAGCTCAGTGAAGCCAGGAGCTCCCTGCCCTGCTCTGTGCAGGTGCCTCCACATCTGCACTTACTTTCTGGAGGAAGTCTTGGAGAAGGAGGTGGCTGATGAGATTCAGGGCTCTGAGCCATTCACTGGGAGCCTGTGCGCCACCCATTAATGATACCCTTGCCTCCTCCCCCACACAGAAAATTGCTGGGTTGATTCCGAGTCCAATCAGATCATTGCACTCCCGATGACATCATCAAAAACGGAAAGGGTTCTATCCCCTCCCACCTCCCTGCTGGTGAGCCTGCAAATCCTCTTGTGATTGGGAGGTCCTGACTCAATAGAACGTAGCTTCCAAGGTACCCCGATTCTGGATCGGACATTTTTTATGAGTAAATAAACATGGCCGCTTGACAGCTCATCCTGAGGTCTGATCCTCAAATCTGCAGAGGTTTTCCAGCAACGGTGGACTGATATTCTTGGCCTGCAGCCAAGCATGAGGGAGGGGAAAGCAAGCATGGCAGGCTCAACCATGTTCTATGATCACCGGGAGACTGCACTCCCTGCCTGCAAGTGAAAGTTTGCAGAAACAGAGAGAGGCTTCATTGATTTCCTCAAGAATGTTGACCTAAAGGATGTGAAACGTTGAAGCTTGCCAGAGCCAGACTCTGAGAAGACCCCTGAGCTGTCACAACGGCATGACGGGTTCAGAATGCCTGCAAACCAGAGTTACGTTGTTATGCCTTAGTAGCTTATGGGTGGAGAGCTGGTCTTGTGGTCGCAAGCATGCGTGGTCCCCTTTGCTAAGCAGGGTCTGCCCTGGTTTGCACTTGAATGGGAGACTACCTGAGGGCACTGTAAGAGATTCCCCTCAGGGGACGGGGCTGCTCTGGGAAGAGCACCTGCCTGCTTGCACGCAGAAGGTTCCAAGTTCCTTCCTTGGCATCTCCAAGATAGGGCTGGTAGTAGACTCCCGTGCAAGGAGACAGGGCTTGACAGTCCAAAGGAGGCGGTGAGATGACCTGTAATTCCTCCCGTCTGCTGTGCCAAGATTGCTTGCAGGGGGGATGTCAGGGGGCAGTTGCATCTACATCCTTAAACCGCTCCTCCAGGCATCATGCAGTGACCTGACTAGGCTATGGACATGTTACCTTCTTCGCAGGAGGAGAGCTGGTCTTGTGGCAACAATTATGACTTGTCCCCTTTGCTAAGCAGGGTCTGCCCTGGTTGGCATTTGAGACTACATGTGAGCACTGAGAGATATTCCCCTTAAGGGATAGGGCCGCTCTGGGAAGAACATCATGCAGGAGGTCCCAAGTTCCCTCCCTGGCATCTCCAAGATAGAGCTGGGAGAGACTCCTGCCGGCAATCTTGGAGAAACCATTGCCAGTTTGTGTAGACATTACTGAGCTAGACGGGCCTAT
The DNA here is from genome assembly GCF_027244095.1 of Hemicordylus capensis. Taxonomy (NCBI): domain Eukaryota; kingdom Metazoa; phylum Chordata; class Lepidosauria; order Squamata; family Cordylidae; genus Hemicordylus; species Hemicordylus capensis. Next base: position 14,526,886 of record NC_069663.1, read on the forward strand.
GGTCTGAATCAGTTTAAAGCAGTTTCCTATTTTCCTCGCCACGTGTAATTGCAGTGTGGTGTAACGATGTGCACGAATCGGTTCGGAGGTCCAGAGTTCAGACCATTTTGGTGTGTGTGTGTGGGGGTACCTTTAAGGAGCAGGGAGGGTACTCATCCCCCACCCCTCTGCATTTCCCCTGCGGTGCTGCCTCCAAAAATGCAAGTGCGGGGCAGGAGTGTACCTCCTTCCCGCACTGGTCAGCATCGGGGCAGAAGTGGCTGGTCTGATGCTGACCGGGCGGTAAGGAGGTACACTGTTGCCCTGCGCCAGCGATTTTAAAGACAGCGCCAGTGGGGGAAACGTGGTGGTGGGGGTGGGGGTGGAGCCCCCTCCCGCTCCTTAAAGGTAACCCCCCCCACTGCCCAAATGGTCTGAACTCTGGACCTCCAAACCAGTTTGTTCGAACTGGCTGAGTGTCAGTTCGTGCACATCCCTAGTGTGGTGTATGTCTGTAGTTGTCTAGAGCTTTTCGCTGATGTGCTATAGGATTTCTCAGAGGCCCGGCACCATTTTGGAAGGCACGCATGGAGCGCAGGGAAGGGCCGTCCTTTCCAGTATCCTGTCCCCACCAGTGCTCTGCATCCCAGCGCTTGGCGCATGCCTTCCAAGATGGTGCAGGGGCTCCGGAGGGTTGCCCTGAAAGGCAAGTGCAGCACTGTGTAGTGGGAGTGATTGCCTCCATGTGGTGTCCAGGGAACTGTGTGTAGTATTTGGCTTCAGTCGGAGATCTGCATTGGTCCAATAAACCATTAGGCAGGGAGTCCAACTTGGGGCCAATGGGAGCCCCTCACTGGCTCCTGTGGCTTAATGAAGAGAACTGGCTTCAGGTGACCAAATTCATGTTAGGGCCATGCTGGCCTCTTGCTTGCCCATAAGGGAGGTCGTTCACCCAATCAAAAACTGTTCTGCCCAGGTTTTGGAGCTGGAGGTGCTCCCGATTTTCGGTTGTGTGGAAGCAAGGTGGGAGGAAAAGCTACCCAGGTCTTCCTCTGCTCTTGCTCCAGTTACTTCTACCCAGGTGTCCCTCCTGTCTTGCTTCCACAAAGCTGGAAATTGGGAGCATGCACAGTTCAGGCACTGCCATAGGAGCAGCGCTTCAGGACAGCAAACATAGCAAGCTGCCTTAGATCAAGGCAGACCCTTGGTCCATCTAGCTCAGTATTGTCTACACAGACTGGCAGCGGCTTCTCTAAGGTTACAGGCAGGGGTCTCTCTCAGCCCTCTCTTGGAGATGCTGCCCAGAAGGGAACTTGGAACCTTCTGCAGGCAAGCATGCAGGTGCTCTTCCCAGAGTGGCCCCATCCCCTAAGGGAAATACCTTACATCTCCCATTCAAATGCAAACCAAGATGGGCCCTGCTCAGCAAAGGGGACCACCCATGCCTGCCACCACAAAATTGCTTCTGAACAATGCAGACTCCCATTGTGGTTAATGCTTGCCAACTGGAAGTGCCCCCATCCAGTCCATGGGTACAGTTGTGGTGATCTAGCAGAGATTCCTGCTGTTGCGACGGCCTTGGTCTCTGCTCTCCGCCATCCTTGCAGCTGAGTCCCCAACAGGCTGAGTCGCAGGCTACGTTTTCCGTGGGTCTGCAGACGCACGGGCAATTGAGGACGGCGCCCACTGCATCACATGGAGGCCATTTTGGCGGGGCACGGACCTGGCCTCCGAAACCTCAGCACCAATTGGATGCTGATTGACACCTCCCCAGCAGAGGCTATAGGGCAGAGCTGCCGGGGTGGGGGGTCCAGGTGTAAGGAAGTAGCAGCTCATTCACTGAAGTGGCTATGGGAAGCGGATAAACCTGATCTTGGGTGGTTTGTACTCCAGGCAGCCGTCCAGCTGCTGTTTTGACTGCAGAGTTTGATTTGATTTCAAGATTGATTCTGAATCAGGTGAAGCCCTCCGGTCTGCTGGCAAGATGCCCAGTTTGCTCAACCCTCAATGGCGCATTCGGGGCTACAAGGCTTTTGCTACTGATGACACAAACACACGCAAAAAGATTCCCCCCTCTGGCACAGCTTTTGCTCTGGCCCCGATCTGGTGCCCGCAGCACCATGTCCCACCCACCCCCCAGATTAAGCATGGGAGACAGCTTGCTTGAGAGTGCAATTCCTTAGGTCAACACATCTCTTCCCCTGCCTGCGAGAGGGTTTGTGCAGTGCCAGAGAGGGGAGATGGACAGCCTTCAAAGAGCTTCATGGGACAGAAGCTCCCACACCCGGGAAGGCATCATTAAGATGAGGAATTCTGTTGAAAGCTGGGATTGTTGTATAACACATTGGACTAGGCAATTTAACCAGAATGTTCCAATGGAAATATTAGCACTTTGAAGTTGGGCTTGCTGCTTTAAAAAAAAATCTTTGTGTTGTTTTAATAATTTGCTAGAAGCAAGGACATGTGTTCATGGACGAAATTTGGTTTTTTGGTTCCTATTAGCAGTATTTGAGTTTAATTTTTTAATTAAGTGGGGGACTGGAACTGTGCTATAATGATATGGAAAATAAGAAGTAGAATTTAAAAAGGAAGCCCCCCACCCCATGAGCACCCCAAAGTTCAGAGCTGTACAACTTCAGCCCTCCAGCTGTTGTTGACTAAAGTTGTGCTGTCGAGTCGGTGTTGACTCCTGGCGACCACAGAGCCATGTGATTTTCTTTGGTAGCGTACAGGAGGGGTTTCCCATTGCCTCATAGGAACATAGGAAGCTGCCATATACTGAGTCAGACCATTGGTCTATCTAGCTCAGTATTGTCTTCACAGACTGGCAGCAGCTTCTCCAAGGTTGCAGGCAGAAATCTCTCTCAGCCCTATCTTGGAGAAGCCAGGGAGGGAACTCGGGACCTTCTGCTCTTCCCTAAGGCGAATATCTTACTGCCTCCTCCCGTGCAGTATGAGGTTATGCCTTTCAGCACCTTCCTATATTGCTGCTGCCAGATATAGGTGTTTCCCATAGTCTGGGAAACATCCCAGCAGGGATTCGAACCGGCAACCTCTTGCTCCCTAGGAAAGTTATTTCCCCGCTGCGCCATTACAGCTCTCATAATCTTCCAGCCACAGTGGCCAATGGCCAGGAAGGATGGGAGTTGTAGGCCAGCATCTGCACTGTGCTATGTAGGAAGCTGCCCTATACCAAACATAGGAAGCAGCCTTCTACTGAGTCAAACCATTGGTCCATCTCACTCAGTATTGTCTACACATACTGGCAGCCGCTTATCCAAGGTTGCAGGCAGGAGTCTCTCTCAACCCTTAGGAAGCTGCCTTATACCGAGGCAGACCACTGATCCCCTGCTAACTGGGCAAAGAGGCACCTTTTAGAAGTGGGGGAGAGCAACTGGCCCTCTCCATCCCCAGCACAGCATCCCTCCAGTGGCTATTGCTGGTGTCTACCTTGTGTTTCTTTTTTAGATTGTGAGCCCTTTGGGGACAGGAGCCAGCGTGGTGTAGTGGTTAGAGTGCTGGACTAGGACCAGGGAGACCCGAGTTCAAATCCCCATTCAGCCATGATACTAGCTGGGTGACTCTGGGCCACTCACTTCTCTCTCAGCCTAACCTACTTCACAGGGTTGTTGTGAAAGACAAACTCAAGTACGTAGTACACTGCTCTGGGCTCCTTGGAGGAAGAGCGGGATATAAATGTAATAATAATAATAATTTTATTTATATCTATGTACACTGCTTTGAGAACCTTTTGTTGAAAAGCAGCATATAAATATTCATCGCCGTCATCAAGTTGTGCAGCCCTGCCGTCAAGGCTCACCCCAAAGCTGCCACAGCCATGGAAGCGGCCACTTCCAAATTTTGCTTGACAGGATTACCCAAACGATCGATTGGAGGTCAGTGTTTTTCCTGGAACCAAATATCTGAGCACACTTCTTCTCCACAACAACAAGAATTTATATACTGCTTTTCAACAAAAGTTTCCAAAGAGGTTTACATAGAAAATTAATAAATACATAAATAAGATGGAGAATGAATGAATGAATGAGAAAGACGGCTCCCTGTCCCCAAAGGGCTCACAGTCTAAAAAGAAACATAAGATATACATCAGCAACAGCCACTGGAGGGATGCTGTGCTGGGGCTGGATAGGGCCAGTTGCTCTCCCCCTGCTAAATATAAGAGAACCACCACTTAAAAAGGTGTCTCTTTGCCCTGTTAGCAGGGGCAGATGTCTTGTGTGGGAAGGCCACAGGTCTCAATTGCTCCATGTTGCTCCAGCAATATCGCATCTCTTTCTCCCCCACCCCCTTCTACACATAACGTTTCTACACTGGAGGTAAAAGGGTGTAATCATACAGCTTGTTGCCTTTGCTTTCTCCTCACTCGGAGCCCTGGGTGGGAAGGCCATAGGCCTCATTTATTTCAGTGTCACTAAAGTGCTTTCTATGGTCTTGTTGATTGCATCAGGATGGGGCTGTAGCTCAGTGGAAGAGCATCTGCTTTGCATGCAGAAGGCACCAGGTTCAATCCCTGGCTTGTCCAGGTAGGGCTGGTAAAGACTCCTGCCTGAAACCTTGGAGAGCTGCTACCAGTCAATGTAGACAATACTGAGCTAGATGAGTTATTAATTATTATTATTATTATTATTATTATTATTATTATTACATTTTATATCCTGCTCTTCCTCCAAGGAGCCCAGAGCAGTGTACAACATACTTAGGTTTCTCCTCACAACAACCCTGTGAAGTAGGTTAGGCTGAGAGAGAAGTGACTGGCCCAGAGTCACCCAGCAAGTCTCATGGCTGAATGGGGATTTGAACTCGGGTCTCTCCAGTCCTAGTCCAGCACTCTAACCACTACACTACGCTGGACCCTTGAATCAAGGGTCTGACTCAGTGCACAGCTTCCTGTGTGCCTATGCTCCTGGCCCCAAACGAAGTGTGCTTCCCATGCAAAACTGACGTTTACTTTTCCTCACAGAAGCTGACTTCTAGCATTCTATTGCTAATAGCCCCCTCCCCTCAGTTTTATGACACGGGGAAGTTGCCTTATACCAGGCTTCCTATGTTCTACCAAAGAGCATTTAAGAGGGTAAGGAGGTCAAGAGGGTTTTCTTGCCACCTTCCCTTAAAACAAACCAAAAGGGGGGAATACGTTCAGTTTAACACATTCCCATGTTGGAGGGTGGCTTAGGTCATGGCAAGGGAACTAGGAAAAATGTGAAAGGAATGTGGCAAGAGGCATTCAGAACCAGAAAGGGAAAATGAAAACCAAATGTTTTCCTCCCCTTAGGCATTCAGAGGTCTCATATCCTAATGTCAGATGTATAGGATGATGGCACCGTTCGAGAGAACAGCATCTCAGCTAGATACGAGCAAGCGGGCAAGCAGATAATTGATTGATTTACTTATTTATTCTGCCACATTATTCAGGGCACCCTTTAGTTCATCACAACTTTTTTTAGTTGATTAATCTAATCAATTAATTGGTTAAACAATGTAGCCCTCATAGTTACTACAAGGATCTCCAGCCACTTTAGACTTAAACCAGCTTCTTTCTTTGAATGTTTCTAACACAAATGGTTAACATTGACCTTGGTTTTCAAAGATGATCTGCTTATAACTGATCAATGCCCATTTGCCATTTTAAACTCTCCATACTTCCTTCCAACACTGGCACACTGGGGGATTTTGGGGAGGCCTGTCTCCTGCTGGGACAGAAACATAGGGAGCTGCCTTATACTGAGTCAGATCTTTGGTCCATCTAGCTCAATATTGGCTACACTCACTAGCAGCAGCTCTCCAAGGATTCAGGCAGGAGTATTAGGGATGTGCAAACTGGCTGAACCGCGAGCTGGTTTGACATTGAACCAGTCTGGCTTGAGGGCTCACCGAACACGCCTCCACCCCCTCCGCGGCTGAGGTCGAGCCGAACCCCCCGGGGCTGGTTCAGGGGTTCTACAGGTTTTTTGTTGTTTTTTAAAATTAACCTTGCTTGCACCTCAAACAGTCACACATTCGCCATCTTGAATTGAGGTGGATTACATCATCACAAACTATGCTGTTGGGGTGTCCCTATGGGTCCCTACAACTATACCAAATTTGGTCCAAATTGTTCCAGGCTTTGAGAAGTTGATAGGGGGACTCTCTCTCTCTCTCTCTCTCTCTCTCTCTCTCTCTCTCTCTCTCTCACACACACACACACACACACACACACACACACACACACACACACAGAGCTGCGTGATCTCATAAGCTTATTTTCCTTAAGGAAAGTTGGCTAAAAACAGCTAATGGAAAAAGAGGACATTTTCTCAAGAGACGCCTATCAGCTGCAACCAACTTCTTGAAAAGAGAAATCCCAACCTCTTGTTAAGACCAATCAACGACTCAAGATCTTCACAGCAGCGAGGCAACTTTTTAATAACCCTATTTGGCTGCACATACCCAGCGATTCTTGAAAAGTTAGGAAAAAGAGGAGTCACCAACTTGCAGAACTGTACTTAGAATGTTTGGCTTTCTCAGAGCCCAAGTTAAGAGATCAGCAATAAAACTGAAGGAATATCTCTCTCCAAAAAAATAAAAATAAAATCCCATTCTGCTACCTGGGGGGAAAAGACCACAGGCAACGATTTGCAGCTGAGCTCAAACAGCTCAGAAAGAGACTCCGTTTACAAAATATAATCTCGTGACTTAAAAACCCGAACTTTGTTACTTAGGAGGCACCAGTTGATTGGTTCTGAAATCAGTCCATTGCTCCCCCCGCAGTTATACTAGTCCCCCGCCCGCCCCTGCTGCCAAAAAACCCCTGGAACTTTCCGTCCATTTCACTTCAGAGTGAAGATTTCCCATAAAGAGTGTGAAGGGTTGAAGAAAACTCTTGTAAGGCAAGAAGGAAACAGGCCCTTGAAGGGGAAAAATACCCAACAGATTGAGTATCATCCAGTGTGCCTCCTCTTCAGTGGCATCAACTGAAGAAACCATCATTGCCCAGTCCATTTCCAGATATATACACATGTCCCAGCAACACCCAGTGTGACACTCCCAGCAACACCCAGTGTGACATGGCAGAATAGGCGAAACTGTGGTCCCCTGGTGCAGAGTCAGACCGTGGACCCGGTTTCTATGACAACCTCCCGAGATGCCTGCCCGCTCCCACCCCTAATCAGCTCCCTACTTTGCTCTAGAAGCCTATCGGAGGATTCCCCGCCCCTTTCCAGTTTTGCATAGTTGATGAGGCCGATGTGGTCCAGCCGAGGCCAGCTCCTGTGTTTCCGGTCCTTGACGGGAGCCACAGAAACCACCCCTGGGCAGCCTAGGTCCAGGGACTTGGAGTGGCCCGAATTAGGGATCTGAGTCTCCGAACTGAATCCTCGCTTCGTACATTCAGGGCGGAGGAGTCTCTCAATGGAGGTGGCGGAGGGAGGCTCAGTCTCCATATCAATGACGACATGGCTGTCTCTGAGTTCGCCTCTTTGCAGAGCTGAGGGTACGACAGTCCACGAGAGCCTCAGAATCTCCTCCTTCTCCTCCGGCAACCTGGCGTGATGGCTATCCAAGTCTCGGACTGCCACCCGGGAGACCCCCTGGCTTTCCAGGAGGCAGTTATTGAGCTTAATGAGGGGCAGCGAGAGGGCGTTGACGGCAGAAGAGATGACTGACTCAGCTCCGCGAGCGAAGGAAAGGCCGAGGCTTCCGGGCACAGAGTTGCCCGCATCTGAGCGGACACTCAAGAGGGAAAGAGAAGGCGAGACGCTCTGGTGGGGAAGGAACTGGGCAGCTGTCTGGAGCCTGTTTGAGCTGCAGCTGTTCACCCATTTCTTCACAGGGCTGGAGCAGGACTGGAAGCCACTAGACGAAAGGTCTACCTCATAGCAGCCTTCCACACACTCTGCGTTGGCCTGGAGCGTGGACGGGGTAGGCCTCCTCTGAAAGTAGCTGCTCGCTTGGCTGGCATCCTGTGGGAGGCTCAGGCTCATGGAATAGAGCTCCCTCTGCATCAGCAGGCGGGTCTCCATATCTCTGTTCTCGTACAACATGGTGTTGGCACAGATGAAGATGAACAGGCCGATGCCCATGATCACGGGCCCAATGAGCTTCAGCTTCTCGCTGTGAGGGAGGGGGTGGGGAGAGACCTTCACTTCCTTCTTGATCTCATCGGTGGCACTGGAGTTCCCTGGCCTACCTCTGGGCCGCGTCCCGTGCAGACTGCGGTGGGGCCAGTATCCAATGACAGCGATGATCATGCCCACCAGGACCACGGAGACCCCCACGATCACAAAGGCCCCCGAAGGCGAGCGCATCCGGAGCTTCCCCTTCACAGTCACCTCAGAGGGGACCTTCCGCCGGAACCGGCCCCTGCGCCACCGGGAAGGAGCCTTCGTGCCTGCTGGCTTCTTCCCCGAAGGCTCATGGTTCTTCATGGCTCCTCGGGCTTCAGCACCTGAGGCTGCCACAGACTTGTCCACAGGCCATCTTGCCATGGGGGGAAAGAAGAGAAAGAGAAGGCATGACTAGCAAAAAGCACACCAGCAAAGCTTCCAACCCCCTCCGACACAGTAGGCAGAGGAGCAAGAGCAAACCCACCCTGAAAATTACTACCAGCGAATGAGTGGAGGACTCCCAGGTCTAAGCTCTGCTCACGACCCTAACAGCTCACCGTTTCCATTTCTTCTTCTGCAATGCTGTCCATAATCACAGACTCAAAGTTAGAAGGGCGAAAGGTCTCTCTAGTCCCGACTTGAGAACCGGGAACACAGGAAGCGGCCTTATACCAAGTCAGACCATTGGTCCTTCTGTAGGGGGGTGGACATGGCCAAAAATCACTATATGCATTTCTCCCCTGAGATGGTGCTGATGGCTCATGGGCTCTATGGAGAAATGGAGTCATGCCCAGGATTGCTGGTCTTGTGGTAGGAAGCATGAATTGTCACCTTTGCTAAGCAGGATCCACCCTGGTTTATTTATTTATTAGATTTATATACTGCCCTTCCAAAATGGTTTGTATTTGAATGGGATACTACATGTGAGCACTGGAAGATATTCCCCTTAGGGGATGGGGCCGCTCTGGGAAGAGCACCTGCAGGCTTGCATGCAGAAGGTCCCAAGTTCCCTCCCTGGCAGCATCTCCAAGATAGGCCTGAGAGAGGCCTTCTCCTGCCTGTAACCTTGGAGAAGCCACTGCCGGTCTGTGTTGACAGTACTCAGCTAGATGGGCCAATGGTCTGACTCAGTATAAGGCGGCTTCCTATGTTCCTATCCTAAGGAGAGTCACACATCACCAACGGCTCCCCTATCATTCCGTGGTCCTTTTTAAAAGGAGAAAGAGAGAAGAGGCTGAGGAGAAAGAGACTGAGAAAAAGAGAGAAAAACAGAGGGAAAGATGGGCATGTATGGTGAAAATAAACAGCTAAACATACAGTGAAATGTTCCATCTGCCTTGTACGCACGCACAGTTGCGCAAGAGCGCCTTTGTGGAGACACTGTTGCCTGATCGATGCTCATTCTTTCCAATGGCCATCGATTGCACAACTGCATTTGCACAAGTGCAGTCCTGTATCCAATCCATCCATTTCTTTACAAAGCAGAAGGAACGTTGCACAGCCTGTGAGCCATGATGGTGAACCTTGCGAGGTCCTACTCGCCAAGATGCACTGGCATCGAGGACTAAGATCACGTCTGAAGAAGTAGACGACTGTTCCAGAGGCACTACTCAGACCTACGCAAGATGCACAGAGAGCCCCAGCAATCTCCATCTGAACTCCTCCCCGCAATTTTCATCATTCTACGGTGTGATTAGCCTCAGAGGGAAAGGAATTAAGCATTCAAGCTTTGTAATGAAAACTGCGTTCCTATTCAACACTGTCAAACTATCGCAATCTCGCCGACGGAGATTTTCTGGAAGTGGAGGGAAAGACGAAGTTTCAGAAATATTTCAGCTAATCTTTTAACAACATGAACTTAAGCCGTGCCTGATGACGGAGGCATCCTGTGGTTTCCCTTTGTCTCTTCCAGGTGCAACTGAGCAAAAGTGCCGGCATTTTTAAGCTCGCCTTCCATTTATCCAGAGATTATGTCTCCCCCTCCTCTCTAGCCTGCAATTGCTTCTAATGTGCTTGTGGCCCCCTCCCTGCTCCCCACTGAGAATAACTAACTTTAATTACCATCTGAGATGTGATCTGCCTCAGAAAGTTGCATTAAGCCCCTTAAGCTCCTGCTGGCAATGTGGGTGGCATCAGCCCCTCTGCCGTTTTGCAAAATCTGCCCGGTGCCATTGCAAACTCTGATGTGTTCAAGGGTCAAGCGGGGAGAGGCTGCTCCTTGGAAGCCTCCTTGGAAGCGGGCTCATTTCTCTTGATGGGATTCATGAGAATTTCACGCGCATCCTTAACTATTAAAACCACACAATGGATACGGCCCTATTTTGGGCTATCAGCCTGTGCAGGATCTCTCTAACGCTCATCTAGCTTATTTCGCTTCCCCTGATCCTCTTACGACAGCCTTGACACTAGCCGGCTGCTTTCACGTCTGGCGGAGCAATTTTTTGCACTTCCTAAGAACCGAGACCCTCAATTAAAAGTAACTGGCAGGGGACACGGCTCAACTGATTTTCAACAGCTTTGCTGGCTAATGGCCAGTTTCCATGCACAGTTCTAAAAGGAACAGAGGGAGCTGTCATATACTGAGTCAGACCTTCGGTCCATCTAACTCAGTATTATCTCTACACAGACTGGCAGTGGCTTCTTCAAGGTTGCACGCAGGAGGCTCTCTCAACCCTATTTGAGAGATGTCGGGGAGGTAACTTGGAACTTTCTGCATGCAAGCAGGCAGGTGCTCTTACCAGAGCGGCCCCATGTACAGTGGTGTAGTGGTTAGAGTGCTGGACTAGGACCGGGGAGACCCGAGTTCAAATCCCCATTCAGCCATGAAACTAGCTGGGTGACTCTGGGGCCAGTCACTTCTCTCTCAGCCTAACTTACCTCACAGGGTTGTTGTGAAAGAGAAACTGAAGTATGTAGTACACCGCTCTGGGCTCCTTGGAGGAAGAGCGGGATAGAAATGTCATCATCATCATCATCATCCCCTAAGGGGAATATTTTACAGTGCCCACAAATTTAGTCTCCCATTCAAATGCAACCAGGGCAGACCCTGCTTAGGAAAAAGGACAATTCATGCTTGCTACCACAAGACCAGCTCTCCTGGTCTTGTGTACACATGCCTGGTACACATGCTAGTGTGTATTGTTAAAGCAGCTGAACCGAACCAGAACTTGAACCCAGAACCCAGTTCAAAGGGGGTTTGTTTTCAGTGAAAAGGAACTGAACTCCAAAACTAAAATCTCCCAGCTTTCTTGAACCAAACCAGAACCAAACCCCTGAAAGGTAGGTCAGACTGAAATGCTGACCTGATCAAAGTCATCTAGTAAGCTTGAGGGCTGAGCAGGGATTTGAACCCAGGTTTTCACCCGCCTAATCAGGCACTCCAACCACTACACCACACTGTTCTCTTTTGCCTGGCAGGAACAAATCTCTGAATGTTAAAGAGAGAGCGAGCGCATAAAAGAACAGCTAGGGAAGGCTGTTCTTTGTAAAGAGTTCAAGATCATGATTTTATTATTAGAATTCCCAAGAAAGGTTATATAAGCTTTTTTTTTTAATACATAAAAAAACCCAACATTAACTTGTAGGTCTCCTTGACATTGTCACTCAAGTTAATTGATTAATTCCATATTTGAGCACGGCGCATTCGACCTTGCTAAATATAAAGTCAGCCATGGAGGCTGTTACCTTCCGTTGCCTCTCCTTGGCCATTTGTGACCCAGTCACCATTTCTTCCGTTCTGCCCACCCCCGGAACTGCACTGCCTGCCCCGCCAGCGGATTTCTATTTCAGTGGGGTGAAGGGCGGGGAAGAGCCTAGTTGACAGCTCATGGGACAAGATGCTACAGAAATGTAAATGTTATTAGCATTACAGAAGACAGTGACAGCTCAGTTCCTAGCTAGGGACTTTGAGAGTTTAAGCTTTCAGGTTTTGTAAGATACTCTTTTCATTTCTTTTTTAAAAATCAGACTATTTCCCTAGCCTAGGCCATCAAAGTCTGATGGTTTATCTTCGCCACCCTATCGTGCAATAATTCTCCAAATTTGTATATTAAACTGGAGAGGATCAGGAACGTGTGCTGTTTTTGAGAATGTCATATGAGTAGGAGATGGCAGGATTTTAATATCCATGCAAATTCCTTTACAACATATCCTTCCAAAAGAAATAGGGAGAGAGGGAATTACACTTTATTTAGCTTACAGAGCTACAACCAAGGTCTGATCCATACACACTGGGATCCATACACAACAGCGTTCCCTGTAACAGGGATTTCCAGATGTTGTTGACTACAAGTCCCATAATCCCCAGCTGCAATGGCCTTTGACTGGGAGTGATGGGAGTTGTAGTCAATAACATCTAGAAATCTCTGTTACAGGGAGCACTGACTGAGTCCTCTGCCACACACTGGCTGACATCCTAAGAAAGCAAAGATGTCCCCATTCATGACATATGCAGGAGAACAATTTCTGCTGATCTTCTCTGCCTCCAGAAGTGCCTTCTGCCTTCCAAAAATACGTCTCTGAGTGTCACACAGGTCTCAGGGACATATTTTCAGATAGCACAGAGAACTGGTGGAGGCAGAGAAAATGAGCAAAAAATCACTCCTTCCCCACACCCACATGCTGTGGGAGTGCGGAAGTCTCTTGATGCATTAGGAGCAGCCAGCTGCTGCATCCTGGTAGTCCAGATGTCAGCCAATACTACTACTACTAACAACAACAATAATAATGCATGTTTTTATTTTTATTTTTTTTATTTTTATTTTTACATTTTATATCCCGCTCTTCCTCCAAGGAGCCCAGAGCGGTGTACTACATACTTAGGTTTCTCCTCACAACAGCCCTGTGAAGTAGATTAGGCTGAGAGAGAAGTGACTGGCCCAGAGTCACTCAGCTAGTATCATGGCTGAATGGGGATTTGAACTCGGGTCTCCCCGGTCCTGGTCCAGCACTCTAACCACTACACCATGCATGGTGTCAGGTCTGGTGGCCTGATTCTAGGGCTGGGCTGAAATGGGTGAAGGTAGGTTTTGGAAAGATTTTTCTTCCCCTGCAAAATGCACCCCGCTGCTGGAGATGTTGGAGGGCGGTGTGGGATGGCAAAAGGGTTCATAGAGCAGGAGTGTGTCTCCCTCAGGCTTTCAAGCAGCCTGCCCGCAACACCCCCATATGGCATTGTCCAAAGACCTGGCATTAAGGCAACGCTTGGGCGCTGAGCCTCCACAGCCTCAATTAGCTACAGCTACAGAGACATCCGGTGGGCCACTGTATAAAGCAGGATGCTGCACTAGACGGGCCTGATCCAGCAGGGCTATTCTTATTTATTTATTAGAAACATTTAATATACCACCCACTCCAAAGACTCTGGGCGGTGCACAAAAACATGCAAAGCAAGACAGCATTAAAATTACATTCTAAATTAAAAGCTAAAGTAACTAACAAAAAAGAAAGAAAAACCAAATAGGTAAACAACAGGGCAAAAGCCTGGCGAAAAAGAAAAGTCTTCAATAGAGATTTAAAAATCAATAAGGAAGGAGCTAAATGAATCTGAAGGGGAAGGGGGAAGTGGTGCGGCAAAACCAAAAAAGGCCATTTCACGGGTCCCAGCACCCTGAACCTCTCGGAAATCAGAGACCGGCAGAAGGGCCATCTGAGAAGATCTGACCGGACGGGATGTAACTGGATATTCTTATGTTCTTTGGACATTCTTTGGCATTGTTTTCACCCTAGCAAGAGATGCTCTCACATTGCCAACTCTGACCGGCAACATGGCCACACCTTCGTAACTACACAGAAGAGCCACTGCTAAAGCCAACACGAGCTGCAGACTACGTGTTCGATGTCAAACCAGTTCAGTTTGACAGTTCAAGGTTGAACCGAACCACTCCCTGTTTGGTCCAACCCCAGACCGTGCAGGGGGTTCTCGAGTTGGTGTTTTTTGTTTTAGATTTAAATTAAATTTAAACTTACCCTCTCGGGGGGGGGGTCTCCAAGGCGGCGGGGTGTGTGTCCACAGAGGTTTCCCCTCCCCCATGGGTCTCCCATGCATCCAAAACCGGCCGGTTCGGCCATTCTTTGGCCCATTCGGGCCTTTCCCCCTGGCGCGGTGGCCATTTTGGAGGCTACTGCACCTGCACAATGGGCCTCTAATGGCCACCGTGCTGGGGGGGAGGCCCGAATGGGCCAAAGAATGGCCGAACAAGCTGGTTTTGGAAATGAGGGAGGCCGGCAGGGGGAGGGGGAAACTCCACAGATCACCAACACCCCTGCCACTTTGGAGAAGTTTTCTTTAGAAAATAAAATAAAATAAACCCTTGTGAACTCCGCCCCCAGGCTGAACAGGGTGCGGGGTTTGAGGGGGTGTCGGACCAAACCAGCCTGGACTGGTTTGGGTCCAGTTCAGACTCCAACTGAACCAGACCAGCCAGTTCTGTGCCCTACTTCAGACAGCAGCAGACTGGTATGAAAAAGGCACTTTGGGATGGGGGCCTTTTGGGAAACATCTCCCGCAAAAGCCTTTCCTTTTTCACACAGGGAAGGCTCGCCGTCAAACATTCAGCACAGCTCAATATGCCTAATCTTGCTAAAAAATTGACAGAAGTCCCATGACATATCCCAGATTTATTTCTTCACCAGTGGGGAGAAAAATGCCAAGAGAACACGTAGGAAGGTCTGCAAGGGAAAAATCTGCACTTCCCTAGCTGGTGGCTAAATCTCCTGAATTCCCATGTCCCTTCTGGGTGTCTGAGAAAGCAGAGCAGACGCTTCTGCGGTGCCCTGTTGCTGCTCTTTATTCCTGGAGACTGATCAAGCTCAGGCTGCATTGCGCCGCTGCTGGGAATAAACGTGAGAACTGCTGCAGGGATACCTCCCACTCCCGACATAATGCTTCAGGGAACTCCAGGGAACTCCAGTGCCAAGTTGTATCTTGGGAGGATTGCTGGTCTTGTGGAAGCAAGCATTAACTGTCCACTTTGCAAAGCAGGGTCCTCCCTAGTTTGCATGTTAATGGGAGACTACTTGTTAGCACTGTGATAGGGATGTGCAGAATGGTTCATGGTTGGAATGTTCAGACTGCAAACTGGGTACTCCGAGTGTTCCAAGCTCAGAACTCAATGCCCTTCATTTGAAGGGCCTGTTCCGAGCTGAGAACAGAATGGCCATGGCCCCCAATCCAAGCTCCCTGAATTCCGAGCGCCATTTTGGAATCCAAAATGGCGCTCTTCTGGTGTCTGTGCACATGCGGCGGCCATTTGCATGATCAGTACCACTACACAAATGGTCACCAGGCCATTATAAACATGGATTCCAAAATGGCGCTTAGAACGGTCTGACGGAACAGATCTTGTGTTCCATTCCGACCTCGGAACAGAATGCAAGATCCATCTCGTGGACATCCCTACACTGTAAGATATTCCCCCTTAGGGGATGGAGCCACTCTGGGAGGAGCATCTACATGCTTGCATGCAGAAGTTCCAAGTTCCCTCCCTGGCATCTCCAGATGGGTCTGGAAGAGACTCCTGCCTGTAATTTTGGAGAAGCTGCTGCCATTCTGTGTAGACAAAACAGCTAGATGGGCCAGCAGTCTGAGATGCTATATGGCAGCTTCCTATGTTCCCGTCTTGGGAATCCCTTCCCACTGGATGACATGGCTGTCGCCTAGATCACAAGCAGGACGGGGTGACTTTGATATGGGACATAATTATTATGCAAGAAATGATGTCTAAAAGACTTCCCATCCCAGCTCTACAGCCTGCCTCCATCTCCCATATTGTAGTCAGATGTGCCAGATAAATCTAGCCTTGATAAATAGGAGAAAGCCTAATCTAGGCATCAAAAGCTTGCAAGCTCTGATTTCAAGTACACCATCCATTTTCATTTATTCATCACCTAGGGAATATCTAAAATCGAAATTTAAAAAAACACCACTCACTTAAGAAACTAGTGCAATCTTAATCAGAAGCATGGTGTCTAGATCATAATTGCTCCACTCTGTTCTACGCTGATCAGACCTCCCTTGGAATACTGGCTGTCATCCAGACTAAGTTACTCAATAGTACTACTCAGGAATTACGCTAAAGGACGGCTCAATTTCAACAGGGCTTCTGTCAAGTAATTTAGTCAGGATGCCAGCCAGTGGCTGACATCCTGCACAGCTTCCCGCAGGCATTGCTGGCACCACAGGAGCTGCTGCGTGCTCTTTTTAAAAAACGTTCATGCAACTGCACAAACAGATTTGCAAGATGGGAGGCCATGATTTCTGCCCATTGGAAACAACAGCCGCATGATGAGCAGCATCACATCTTATCCTCATCTAATCAAAAATGAAAAATACTCGTACAGCACAGCACAGCACAATACATTACAGTACCATACTTTCTGTCTTATCCTCATCTGATCAAAAATTAAAAATACTCGTACAGGGGAAGCAATGACGAAAGGCTGCCCATCTGGGCATAGTCACTTCCAGTATCAAGAAGAGATACCACAGCAGCACCAAGGGACTAGCATCCCCCTCACACCCTCACCCCCGGCAACTGGAAGGCTGGGAATGAGAAAGATGGATTCACATCTAAGCCGCTCCACCCACAATCATCCCCAGCAACGGACAGCTCCATCCATCCAAAACACAAATGCAAATTATACGGTATCTTCTGACAGATGTTTAATTGGATGTTTAATTTGGGAGCCAACAGCGGCCAAAGAGTGGGTTATAAACATAAAAAAAACCAAGCAAGCAAGCATTCTCTGCTCTTCCCCGGGTCAAAGAAGCCCCTGTGAAAGTGGTGGCTCTCATATCGAGTAGCGGGGAGCACAATTCAATCCTATGTACTGGTCCTGCCAGTGACTTAAGCGGCATCTCCCAAACCCTTTTGAGATATTATTTATTTTATTTATTGTTTATTTATTTATTACATTTATATCCTGCTTTTCCTTCGAGGAGCTCAGAGGTTATTTTTATCCTCTCTTTCTTTTTCCTTTTGCTGTGTAATCCTTCTTGTTGAAAAGCAATATGGAAAAATTCTTAATCAATTAATTAAAAAATACTCTCTCCCCATACAACATCCCTCCCTTATGTCTTTTTCTCTTTCTCTTAAGATTATGAGCTGCTTTGGGACAGGGACTCAACTACCCCTGCTAACTGGGCAAAGAGGCACCTTTTAAAGCAGTGGTTCTCTTCTACTGAGCAGGGGGAGAGTGACCGACCCAAATCACCCCCGCAACAGAGCATCCTTTCAGTGGCTGTCGCTGGGGTCCAGCTTGAGTTTATTTTTAGATTGTGAGTCCTTTTCTATGGGAACTTTTCGTGTTGGGAATTTTTGTTGAAAAGTAATATATAGCTATTCATAGCAGCACTGCTGATGTCTCCCGTGTATCTCTTGAAGACTGTGAACCCCTTGGGGGTCCATCTTTACATTTTATTTCATTTTACCTCGCTATGTAAACTGCTTGGAGAACTTTTGTGTTGCTGAGAAGTGGTGTGTGTGTGTGTGTATATATATAGAGAGAGAGAACGAGAAAAGGGCTACAATTCCCCTTGGACTACAACTACCATCATCCCCAGCCACAGTGGCAATACAGATGTGTAAAAAAAAAATCAGGTGTGCATGCCTTACATTTACACATTTGGGTATATTTAAATGAATATTTATTTATTTATTTATTTATTTATTTATTTAACATCTATATCCCGCTCTTCTTCCAAGGAGCTCAGAATGGTGTACATGATTATTTTTATCCTCACAACAGCCCTGTAAGGTAGGTTAGGCTGAAAGATACATGACTGGCCCAGAGTCACCCAGTGAGTTTCATGAGGATTCAAACTCGAGTCTTCCTAGTCCTAGTCCAAACTCTTAACCACTACGCTATGCTGCATACATTGTGGTTTGGGGCCCCCGTTGTAATCCAGGGAGGCTCCCAAGCTGTGGTCCTCCAGATGTTGCTGAACTGCAACTCCCATCATCCCCAGCTACAACTTATCATGGCTGAGGATGATGTAGTGTAGGTGTAGTTCAGCAACATCTGGAGTACCACAGGTACGGAACCCCCTTGGACTACAACTCCCATCATCCCTAGCCACAGTGGCCAATAGCCAGGGATTGGAAATTGTAGCCCAGCAACTTCAGGAGGTCCAAAGCTGCACAGCGTTGATTAATAAAATAATAATAATAATAATAATTATTATTATTATTTCAAGTTAGGCATGGCTGTCTCCCAAACTAGCAGCCACGGAGAAGGGGCACAGCAGCACTGAACTCTTGGCTGCTTCTGCACCCGTTCTCCGTGGAAAGAGAGGAGTCACAATCACAGACTGCTCACAGATAGGGTGTTTAAAAATAGTTCCCTTTCAACATAACCTTCTTGGCCACCTACACAAGGACAAGGAGGGAGCAATGCTCAGTGATCTCTTGTCAAATTACCCGGTTACTTCTTTCTGTCAACCTTTCCTATCGCCACGTTTCCAGTCCTAAAAGTTGGAAGCTTGTCCAGAGGTCTTGTGTATAATAGCGATGTGCCTGAACCATGGTTCGAAGCGCAGTTTGAGCATATTTAGGGACATTCAAAAGGGACCTTTCACAAGGTTGCCCCTTCCAGCCTCCTGCTGGGGTGTCACACATCCCCAAAAGCCCTGTGCAGCGTCAGCACACACATGGCATCTGCGCATCTGTGGGCACCATCTGCATGGTCAGCAACACCATGCCGACCACACAAATGGCACAAGTATATGCACAGATGCCATGTGTGTGCTGACATCATGCGGGGCTTTTGGGGATGCACATAAACCATAGCAGGAAGCTGGAAAGGGCAGCTGAAAGCAGGTAAGCACCTGATCTCCTTTTTGTTAAAGGTCTCTTTTGAATTTCCCTAAATATGCTCGAACTGTGCTTCAAACCACGCTTCAGGCACATCCCTAGTGCTTAATTCCCCTTTTTAAAAATCAGGTGTGCATGCCTCACACATTTCAATGTGTACTCAAAAGCACATTATGCTTAAGTGCACAACCATAGTACAGGAAAGCCAAACACCTGCATGTTTTCCTGGGAAGTGCATTCCTTGTGTAGTCGCCAGAGTGCAAGCCTGTGTCCCCCACTGTGAACCAATTAAAGATTTGTTTTAAAACATCAATTAACTGTCCAGCTGCTAAGCCATTAAAACCAGCCAATTCGTCAAGTAACTGTAAGTAAAATGTAAACTGCATGTTTGCACACTTTCTCTAAGTGAAAAGCGGCTATTCTGCCGGCTTTAGAAACAGACCCAAAGGGGACGGATTTTGTATTAATTTCTAAATTGATAGAAATTAGCTAAACTCTGGCTCAAGGAGGATGAAGCTGGTAGAAGATGTGAGGATGGCTACCAGCTTGGATGGCTTTAAGTGGGGCAGAGAAATTCATAGAGGACAGGTCTCTTAATGGCTACTAGTCTTGATGACTATAGACCAAGGGTTTTCAATGTTGGGTCCCCAGATGTTATTGGACTTCAACTCCCATAATCCTCAGTCCCAGTGGCCTTTGGCTAGGGATTATGGGAGATGAAGTCCAATAACATCTGGGGACCCAATGTTGAAAATCCCTGCTATAGACCACTTCCAGGTTCAGAGATGAGATGCCTCTGAATCCCACAGCAGGGGAGCAAAGGCAGGAGAGGGGGCCTACTTTCATCTACCTTCATTCAGAGAGCCAGTGTGGTGTAGTGGTTAGAGTGCTGGTCCAGGACCGGGGAGACCCGAGTTCAAATCCCCATTCAGCCATGAAACTAGCTGGGTGACTCTGGGCCACTCACTTCTCTCTCAGCCTAACCTACTTCACAGGGTTGTTGTGAGGAGAAACCTAAGTATGTAGTACACCGCTCTGGCTCCTTGGAGGAAGAGTGGGATAGAAATGTAATAATAATAATAATAATCTCCTGCTTGTGGGCTCCCCAGAGGCAACTCGGGAGCTACTGTGGGGGAAAGGGTGCTGGACTAGATAGGCCTTGGGCCTGATCCAGCAAGGCTGTTCTTATGTACTTATCTGTGTGAGTTGCAAAGGAGCAGGTGCTTCAAAAGTACCAGAGTTTCTTGTCAGCTGTACTGATTGACTGGGAAGCAAAACATTAATCTCAATGTTATTTCTTCATTATATTTGCATTTATTTTATTTATTTATTTTATTTATATACCGCCCTTCCAAAACTGGCTCAAACTATCAATTTGTAGTGCTGATGATTACCTATAAAGCCCTTAATGGCTTGGGCACAGGTACTTGGGTGCAGGTATTTAAGAGAGTGCCTTCTTTGTCATGAACCCTGCCGCCTATTACCATCTTCTGGAGGGGTCTGATTATGGCTGCCACTGGCTCATTTGGTGGCGACTCGGGACCAGGCCTTCTCTGTGGCTGCCCCGGGGCTTTGGAACAAGCTCCCTGCTGAAATAAGAGCATCTCCTTCTCTGTTCGCTTTTAGGAAGATCCTCAAGTAGCACCTGTTTTTGCAGGCTTTTAACTGAAATTTAACTTTTAATTAAATTTAATGTTCAATTTGTTCCTATTTTATGAGATGGTTTTCATTGTATTTTTTGACATTTTAACATTTTTACTTGGTTTTATATTGTGTTTCAAATTTTTGTACACTGCCTAGAGATGTATATATCAGGTGGTATGGAAATATGACAGACAAACAGATAGATTTGATAAATAAATAAGTGTGTTTGTTTGTTTGTTAGGAAATAGGTGTTTCCATGATTTTGCCCACAGATCCACAAATCTTAGCTTGGCATAACATCAAAGAAGTGTTTCAGCAATCTTGGCTTTTTTCCAAACTATAGGTGGACAATTTATCCTGGCTGCTATCATACTATACGAAACTAAAGCGTTAGCCCATCTCCTGTATGGTGCCCAGATCACCTTATATTCCAGTTTTGCTGACTTAGAAACAACCCCAACCATGTTTCTGAGAAGCCTATTTTAAGTGGCTTGCTGTGTGCCTAATGTGATTTTACATTTAGAGGCAGGTGTACCAAGTGGGGAAACTGGGGACTGGCTTGTGGTATGTAATTTATGGTTAAAGCTTATTTTTCTCCCTAAGGTTTTGGCACTTTTGATTCTGAAGGATGGCTTTCGGTCATGATGGAAATTACTCATAGTGAAGAAATTCTGTTTACTTGGCTTCTCTCCTGAGCTATGATAGCGTGGGGCCATGAATGGGCCAAGCGAGCAGATATCGCATGCCGATAGTGATCCAAGATGTGCTACAACTCAGTTTTATCTTGGGAACCAAATATAGAATTCCAAATCAGCTAGGAACCTTAGCACATTAATGGGGCCTAAGTATAGAAGAATGTTCTTGTTGGCACATTTTAATGCTCTTCTGTCAGTGGTTCTGGAGGGTAGGTTTAAGCAGATTCTTGATGAGGAATGGGTATTATTATTATTATTATTACATTTATATCCTGTTCTTCCTCCAAGGAGCCCAGAGTGGTGTACTACATACTTAAGTTTCTCTTTCACAACAACCCTGTGAAGTAGGCTAGGCTGAGAGAGAAGTAACTGGCCCAGAGTCATCCAGCTAGTCTCATGGCTGAATGGGGATTTGAACTCGGGTCTCCCCGGTCCTAGTCCAGCACTCTAACCACTATACCACGCTGAGTATGCCAGTGTGAAGATGGAACAGTTGAGTCTGTAACTCATGTTTTATTATACGGTACTTTTTATCACAATTCTCATCTCTCTCTTATAGCACCTTTACTAAGAAATTCTCCAGGCCATTCAGATGAGGTTTTATGGTTTGTTTTCTTCTTGCTGACCAATGACTCTGACATTACATATAATGCTACCAAATTTCGTGGGGTGGCCAACAGAACCAGACAGACTCTAATAACTGATCCCATCGTTAAACATTAGGATGAATTGCTATGAATGTTGAAAGTTTTATCTGTATTGCTGGTCAGAGACCGAAATAGAACTGAACTGAACTGGAATAACAGCTGGTCATTATTTGTGGTCGCCCTTGCCCTTCAGTTCGGAGTACCAGCAGAGCTCAGGAGATGAGGCCATGGTTCCCAGGTCTCAGGAACTCTCCAGAGCTCAGGAGATAGCGGGATGGGGTCATAGCTCAGTGGCAGAACATCTGTTTTGCATGCAGAAGGTCCCAGGTTCAATCCCTGGCTGGGAGAGACCCTGCCAGACAGTGTAGACAATACTGAGCTAGCTGAACCAAGGGTCTGACTCAGTATAAAGCACCTTCCTGTGTTTCTGTGTAACTGCAGCCTGATCTCTCTTCTTTGGGGATGGGGCCACAGTTCAGGGATAGAGCATCTGCTTTGCAGGCAAGAAGGTTCAATCCCTGGCAGCATCTCCAGGGCACTTTCCAGATTAACCCTTCCCACAGTATCACTACAGATCTCCTAAGTGTGCTTCCATACTTCCTGTGTTGTGACACCGCAGTCCCTGTGCTGACAGCAAGGTGCCGTTCACATTTCCGACGCCCTACTTTGGATTTTATCTTTGCGATGTACATAGGAACAAAGGAAGCTCTCATATACTGAGTCAGACCATTGGTCCATCTGGCTCAGTATTGTCTTCACAGACTGGCAGCAGCTTCTCCAAGGTTGCAGGCAGGAATCTCTCTCCGCCCTATCTTGGAGATGCTGCCATGGAGGGAAACTGGAACCCCAGATGTTCTTCCTAGAGTGGCTCCATCCCCTAAGAGGAATATCTCTGGCCGCCCAGAGACACAAGTTTGGGCGGGGTAATTTGATTAAATAAATAAATAAATATCGTACAGTGCTCACACTTCTAATCTCCCATTCATATGCAACCAGGGTGGACTCTGCTTAGCTAAGGGGACAAGTCATGCTTGCTACCACAAGGCCAGCATTCCTCTCCTGCATCATTAGTGCTACAACATTGTTCGTGCTGCACGTCCGCTGCAGAAAAATAGCTGTATTTTCCCTTTGTAGGAGTTTGAGATGCTGGGGGGTCGTTTTCAATACGATCCTGCCAAGCGGAAGCATTTTACTGCTGCTCTAGGGTGTCATCGGGAAAGTGCACAGGTAGAGCTGGGAAAGACTCCTGTCTGAAACCAGACAGACAAAACTGAGCTATCGGTTTTGGATGCAGCAGGTCCCAGGTTCAATCTCTGGCTGGGAGAGACTCATAACTGAAACCTTGGAGAGCCCCTGCCAGTCTGTATAGACAGTACTGAGCTAGATGGACCAAGGGTCTGACTCAGTAGACAGCAGCTTCCTGTGTTCCGATTGCTTGAGCTGGGGTTTGGAGAACGTAAGCAAGACTCTCTTCCAAGCTGTCTGAGGGAGTTCTGCTGTTGCTGACCTTCGCTGCGACTGCCTAATAACTCCAGAAATGAGATCAGCGCGTTGCTGGATGCTTTCTTACGAGGGGCCGGGTTTCCGGCAAGCAGATCTGTGCCCACTCACTTCAGCAGGGCACACACAGGAGAGCCTCTCGGGAGACTGGGCCCTCGGCCAACCTTTGGAGACCGAATTTTTATCTCGAATGGGTGTTTATTTAAATCAGAACCTTAAGAGCCCCTGGTGGCGCAGTGGTAAAACTGCCGCCCTGTAACCAGAAGGTTACAAGTTCGATCCTGACCAGGGGCTCAAGGTTGACTCAGCCTTCCATCCTTCTGAGGTCGGTAAAATGAGTACCCAGAAATGTTGGGGGGCAATATGCTAAAATCATTGTAAACCGCTTAGAGAGCTCCGGCTATAGAGTGGTATATAAATGTAAGTGCTATTGCTATTGCTATTAAGCAGATTGTGAAAGCAGCATGGGTGGAACAAAAAGCTTCCCAACTCCGTGAGGTCTAGTCGGAGGGGAATCACAAAAGGGGCAAACCACCTCCGACTGAATTAGATGGCAAAACTGATATTAATTTTGGATGGCATCCAAACTGTAGCACCTGCCACACTCTCTGGGGCACCTGGGAGGCTTCTAAGGCAAAAGTAAAATTCCTTCATCCACCCTGCCGGGAGCTGTTAGGAGATCGCTCCTGCTGCCTTCTTTTCCCGTCCCTTTTGAGTAAACATGGTTGGCCTGAGAAAATGATTTTACTTTGCCCTTTAGAATCACCAACTCTCCTATGTTGTGAGAATGTTTTGAAAAATCGCCCTCCTTACTGTGCTGCAGCACAGAAATGCCTTGAATTTTAAACAGAAGAAAGGGACTTCAGAGAGGAATGCTCACTAACACTCCTGAGTCCTGACACATTATATACCCCAGAAAGCATCAGTCTGGGCATTTTTGCATGGAAGTCAGCTCTGAGTGACAGATCATGGGAAGAGAGCTGGTCTTGTGGTAGCAATCATGACATGTCCCCTTTGCTAAGCAGGGTCCACCCTGGTGGAATATGAAAGGGAGACTAGAAGTGTGAGCACTGGAAAATATTCCCCTTAGGGAATGGTGTCGCTCAGGGAGAAGTAGAAGGCTCCAAGTTCCCTCCCTGGCAGAATCTCCAAGATAGGGCTGAGAGAGATTCCTGCCTGCAGCCTTGGAGAAGCCACTGCCAGTCTATATAGACAATACTGAGCAAAGTGGACCAATGGTCTGACTCAGTATATGGCAGCTTCCTATGTCCCTATCAGCTTCTGCCTCTCCGTTTGACACAACACTCAGGCCTAGTTCTGGACTCTAACACTTCCAGACTGCAGGAGGGCGCTATATAGGAACAAAGGAAGCTGCCACATACTGAGTCAGACTATTGGTCCCTCTAGCTCATTATTGTCTACACAGCACTGGCAACAGCTTCTCCGAGGTTGCAAGCAGGAATCTTTCTCAGCCCTGTCTTGAAGATGCTGCCAGTGAGGGAACTTGGAGCCTTCTGCATGCAAGCATGCAGATGATCTCCTCAGAGTGGCCCCATCCCCTAAGAAGAATATCTTACAGTGCTCACACATGTAGTCTCCCATTTATGTGCAAACCATGGCAGACCCTGCTTAGCAAAGAGGACAATTCATGCTGAAATTGAATGAATGAATGAATGAATGAATGAATGAATGAATGCTTACAACCACCAGATCAGCTCTCATCATATGATACAGTGCACTTCCCTACAAAAAAGGTTCCTGCTACCTAAAAAACTAGGATGTCAAGTTTTCTGGGTGGCAGGAACCTTTTTCTAGGGAAGAAGAGTTAAGGATAACAATTCTCATCTAGGCTTCCCAGAATGACCACTTTCCTGCATGCTGGGATCACAGAATTATAGAATGATATAATTCTATATACAGAATTATATATCGGGCTCGATCCTTCAGATGTCACTGGACTACAACTCCCATTAGACTCAGCTACAATATATTGTGGCTGAGGATGATGGGAGTTGTAGTTCAGCAATATCTGGAGGACCACAGACACTGGCCCAGACCAACCCTCTGCTCAGTGTAGGAAGCACTACATCATCCCTGACAGACATCCTTTCAGCCTATGTTTGTTTTTAAAGGTTTTTTCTTTTTAAAAAATGAATACAATACAAATACAACGGATATTCATATTCTGCTTTTCAACAAAAGTTCCCAAAGCGGTTTACACAGATATAAATAAATAAATGAAATGTCTCCCTGTCCCCAAAGAGCTCACAATACAAAAAATAGACATAAGGCAGATACCTGCAACAGCCACTGGAGGGATGCTGTGCTGGGGATGGATAGGGCCAGTTGCTCTCCCCCTGATAAATATCTAGACATTCATTACCAACAACAAACACTTGTTCCTGGCTTGAGGCAAGCTAATTCTGTTTCAGCAGGAGTGTTCCCAGACAGAAGGCTTTACCACGGGTTTACTGCGAGGCTTTACTGCGAGTTCAAAGTTGCCCCCCAAAAACCAACACAAAAAGTGGATTTTTTTAGCCCGGTTATAAATCAGGCTATACTCTAATGTGCAATTAAAAACTTGAATTGTGTGTGAAGTGCTCCCTGATAGCTCGCAGGGGTAAATTTGACTGATATGTGAATGCACACCTCCATTCCAGAGATGTGAATTAAAAGCCAGGTGTGAAAAACTTCCAGGAGGAGTGGCTTCAACCGTGTGCAGACGAAGCTCAAGATCCCTGCTTAACTTGTCTCTGGGAAGACAAATCTTCCAAATCTCCCCTAGCGTTGGATGAACCAAAAGATGGAAAGCCTACTGCAGAGAGACCCTTACTGCTTTCTTCCTCCTGTTTTGCCGTTTCCAAGTCCGGAATTTTGATCGTTGCAAGCTGGCAATCCGACCTACCTCTGAAGAAACCACACTGTTCCTGCATCTGTTTCTGCGGAGGAAATGCACAGTCTAGCATCTGCTCTTTGTACTGAGAAAGACGCCCCACAAAGCAGGCGGGTGGCTTGCTGCCAAGTGGTCCTCGCTTTCAGGGAGCCTTAGCCAATTCCCTAGCGAACTTGGAGCCAGCCCCGAAATACAGGGGCTGTGTTTTGGACACTTGACAAAATGAATGGACTTAGTGATGACCAGTGTGGGCGGGGACAAGAAACGGGCTTCCCCTTACCCACTCTACAAGTAACAGCGAATGGAAACAGGGCTGTCTAGGACAAATGAAGATTTTTTAAAATAAAGATTTTTAAAATAAAGATTTTTTTTAAAACCGGCCAGAGACATAAGTTTTGGGTGGTATATAAACGTACGTGTGTGTGTGTGTGTGTGTGTGTGTGTGTGTGTGTGTGAGAGAGAGAGAGAGAGAGAGAGAGAGAGAGAGAGAGAGAGAGAAACTCTGCCCCTGAAGTCTAGGTGCCACAGTTCAGTTTCTAGATGCCATGGCTCTCTGGCGCCTGGGATTTGTCAAGCCTTGAAGTTGCCTCTGTTCTCTTTTCCCTCCTGGTCCCCTTTCCCCCTTTGTATCATGTCTTAGACTGCAAGCAACTAACCACCTCAAGTACTTTGGCAGCAAGCAAGCAAATGAAACAAAGCAGCTTGCCTCTGTGGATACAATTCCTACCCATGTGGGGCAGAAGACTATGCATGGTATAGTGGGTAGAGTGTTGGACTAGGACCAGGAAGGCCTGAGTTCAAATCCCTGCAAACATAGCAAGCTGCCATATACTGAGTCAGACCATTGGTCCATCTAGCTCAATGTTGTCTACCCAGACTAGCCGCGGCTTCTTCAAGGCTGGAGGCAGGAGTCTCTCTCAGCCCTAATTTGGAGATGCTGCCAGGGAGGGAACTTGGAACCTTCTGCATGCAAGCAGGCAGGTACTCTTCACAGAGCAGCCCCATCCATGAAACTCACTAGGGGACTCTGGGCCAGTCACTTCTCTTTCATTCTAACCTACCTCACAGGGTTGTTGTGAGGATAAACATCACCATGTGCACTGCTCTGGACTCCTCAGAGGGAGAGCAGGATATAAATGTAGTAAATAAACAAATAAAATAAGCCTGATGCCATGGTGCCTCATAATGTGGGTGGCATTTTCTGCCAAGAGTGAATGGAGTTAAACCATGAGGACTAGCCCCATTCATTTTGGCAACTCTTCCTGAAAACCCACACCCTTGCAGTTTGACGCTATTGCACCACGTTACGCAGAAAGCAGAATACACAACAGGGATTGCCATGGTGAAACCAAAACACACACAAAAAACACCCTGCCCGCTCCCTGAAAATCCCCCACCCTTAATTGTGTGTTCCACAAGCTCACATTGAGCAAAAGAAAAATCATAACTGCTTTATTTTTAGCTCTGTAATAGGAAGGCAATCTCAAGTTCCCAACACCTACGTTAAGGAAACAGAATTCAAGTGACTGTAACTGCAAGTCAGTTAAACGTTATTTAAAACACTCTGGCTTTGGAGAGGAGAGGCACAAGAGGGCAGAAATGACTTGCTGGTGCAGAACCAGTGTGGCTCTGGCAAGTGGGATGCCTCAGTTTGTTGCCAGGCTGCAAAAGCATCTCTGCCCGTGAGAACATAGGAAGCTGCCTTCTACTGAGTCAGACCCTAGGTCCATCAAGCTCAGCATTGCCTACACTGACTGGCAGCAGCTCTCCGAGGTTTCAGGCAGGAGCCTCTCCCAGACCTGCTTGGAGATGCCGCCAGGGATCGAACCTGGGACCTTCTGCGTGCAAAGCAGGCACTTTCCCACTGAGCTATGGCCCCAATTAAACAAGATTGGTTGCGACTTCTGAACTGACTAATCTCGGTTTATTCTAACCTGAATAGAAAGCGACTCAACCATTTTTCACGAAGACTTTGGGACTTGGCTTTTTGTGGGGAGGGCACCACTGAAGGCCTGTGGAGGACAGTAGGGCACTTTATTTGGCATGTGCTGACCTTTTTGGAGGGTGCTTTTTAGGGTGTTTTTTAAAAAAAGTTTGGGAACCTAACCCCAGTAATCCCCTAGACTCAATGCCTCATTATCTGTGGTTTTGTTACCCTCAGTAATCTGCGGGAACAGAACCCCCATGGATAATGAGGTCCTCCTGTACTTCCTTCAAATAGATTGTGATCTGCAACTTACTTCAAACCTTGGGTACAGATTGCAGTAAGTTGGTTAGAGTAAGCCAAGATTGGTCGGTTCAGACATCATGACTGAACTTGGTTTATTGTATCCTAAATCAGAGGTAGACCACCCAGAGATGACTCCTTGGGGTAGCAAGAGGTAGCTTGCGCTCCTCCAAATACATTTCCAGTTTCCCCTTCCTCATCCACCAGACTGGCATTTTACAGCAAAGGGTCAGACAAGACAGGCATAGTATATCATAGTCTTCCCACTTGAATTAATTATTTGAAAAGGCCTCTGTTATAGGTGCCTCATTCACTGACTCCTCTACCCCAGAACAAGCAGCAGAAGCCAGAGCAGCCAGGAGCTTCCTCCAAGGAGCTCAAAGGTAGGTTAGGCTGTGGGAGAAGTGACTGGCCCAGAGTCACCCACTGAGCTTCATGGCTGAACAGGGATTTGAACTCGGGTCTCCCCAGTCCAACACACTAGCCACTACACCATGCTGGCCAACCCACCCACCAACATTGTGAGAGAGGCCAAAACCACAGTAATTCACACAGGAACACAGAAAGCTGCTTTATACCCAGCCAGACCACTGGCCCATCTAGCTCAGAATTGTTTACACTGACTGGCAGCAGCTCTCCAAGGTTTCAGATGGGGCTCTTTCCCAGCCCTCCCTGGAGATGCTGCGAAGGACTGAACCTGGGGCCATCTGCATGCAAAACAGATACCCTGCCCCTGAGCTACAACCTCATCCCCCTTAGTCTCCATTCCCTACTAGAACTAAACTCATGTATGTGTAACTGAAGCAACCGCATATACTTCCCATGCCTCAGTTCCCCCCCCCCACCGTTCTCTCCCTTGAATCAATATCTAGATTGCATCCCCCTTGGGGCAGGGACCCATTCTCTCTCTCTCTCTCTCTTTGTAGAGTGCTATCTATATGGATGGAACTATACAAATACATTAAAATATCATCATTACTACCTTTAGCTATATTGTACACCAAGACTGCACAGCTCTGGCCCACCAGCTGGTTTGGACTACAATGGCCATAATGGCAGCCATACACTGGCTGTCAATAGGTTTCCGGACAAAATACAAAGTGCTAGTTATAACTTATGAAGCCCTAAACGGCTTAGGCCCTGGGTATTTAAGAGAGTGTCTTCTTCACTCTGAGCCCCACCGCCCATTGAGGTCATCTGAGGAGGTCCATCTCCAGTTACCGCCAACTCGTTTGGTGGCTACACAGCGTCTTCTCAGTTGCTGCCCTGAGATTGTGGAATGCGCTCTCTGCTGGGATACGATTCTCCTCATCTCTGGCAATTTTCAAAAAACACCCGAAAACCCATCTTTTTGCCCAAGCTTTCCCAGCTTTTTAAATGTGCGGGTGTTTTTTAATCTCTGGGTTATTTTAAAATTGTTAAATTGTTTTAAGCTTTTGTATATGTTTATTTATGCTATTGTTAACCGCCCAGAGACAAAAGTGTGGGGTGGTGCACAAATTTGATAAACAAATAAATAGATAGATAGATAGATAGATAGATAGATAGATAGATAGATAGATAGATAATCCCTGACTGTTGGCCACTGTGGCTGGTGATGATGGGCTTCTCCCATGGAAGAAGCTCTGAGCGGAAGCACTCCACGCTTTCCCGGGCTGCCTTGTGCCACTCCCTGCCTGCCCCCGGAAGATGATCCCGCGATCCTCTTCAGCCTCCCCTGCACCAGTGCTGGGTCAGCAATTGAAGAGCCCCCAGCTGCGTTCTGCTGCCTTCTCGTGGTGGGGGCCGGGATTGCTGACATCCTCTCCCGACTTTACTGATTTGCACAGGCCTAATGGGCGCTGCAGTCCAATAACAGCTGAGGGGCCCAAGTCCTGCTCTACACACATACTTGCAGGGTACAGACCACATTTGCACCAATATCCAAAAGAGCAGTGTGTTCATCCATGCTAAAAACAAGGAAGATCGTTCATGTAAGTGACGAGCTTGAAACTGACCAGGATGTCTCAAAACCGACCGGGGCTCACCTACACATTAAGTCCATACATTGTCCATACATTAAGTCCATACTGTACTTCCGGTCATTACTGGGGCAGGGAGGGCGGGTAGAGGGTAAGGCAGGAATGGACCTACCTTCCCCCCAGATGATAGCTGATGTTCCCTTCAGCACGCCGCTGTGCGCCCATACGATCTGTGCTGCATGGAACAGCACAGATCTCCGGAGGCCCGGACTTGTTTTCCCATCCTCCACTGTGTTTTCCCACAATGCACTGCGTGATGAGCACCATGCATTGGGGGATTCCCCAGGAGTCAGTCACTCTAGGTGTCCGACTCTGTGTATGCTCAGGCTATGCGCACAACCTCGCACCTGGGGTAATGGGTGCGCTGGCGCCCTATAACCCAAGTAAAAGCCCAGGTACAAAACTCAGGCTTGCGGGAGAGGCAGTGCCTGCACACGAGGAGCCCTACCCAGACAGGGCTTCCCTAACCTGGGCAGGGCAGCTTGTGTGCACCGCCTCATTATGTTAATGATGTGATTGCCTTGGTCTAATCATGGCTTTTTCTTCTCTAAATAGCAGCCTTCAGGAAGGGGAGCGGGTATGATCAAGATCAGAACTGTGGCTGGGTACGAAGGGGTGCTTTAGCTACTACACCCTGCCAAAATCCACACCGATATTAGAAAGTCTGGTTTCAACACGCAGCAATTGTGGTTCAATGATTAATATTGTTGTGCTGGAAGGCTAGTCTGGGTCCAGAGGATGACGAGTGGATGGAAGATTTCACTATCTTGGCCTTCAGAGAGTAACCTTTCTTAAGCAAGATTGTCTGGACAAATTTCAAACCATTTGGCAGAGATTCCCTTTGCTATTTGTAGATTAATAATACCTCAGTCCGCTAAGAAAACGTCTCACGATTGATTTCATATTTGTATAATTAAGGGTGCTGAGAGGGTTAGGCCTGTTTGTCCTGTTTTTCTTTTTACTCTTCCGTTTTCGTATGTATATTGCATTGCTTCACTGAATATTGTTATTCCAAATGTCCTAAGTGTTGTGTTCTCTTGGCAGAGGTTAGGATGGTGGTGGGCTGTGGGGGCAGAGGGAAATCCTAAGCACTGTCACTTCTTTAAAAATATTTATATGTATTATATTGCATTGCAACATATTTTACATAGAAACATAAAACTGTTATTAATAATTGGGGTGAAGAAATGTTGGCTCAGTTTATCAGCCCGACAAAATATTTTACTTGTAAGATAGTTCCTCAAGCTATGTTGGTCCATTACTCATCAGGATCTTTTTCACTTGTCAGGCATCATTTTTCACTCATCACAGACTAGTAGACTAGTGGATTTGCTCAGCCTTGTTAATAACAATTATAATGATTATAGTAATGTTTATGATGTATCCCCACTCTTACTCCAAAGAGCCCAGAGCAGTGTACATGGTTATGTTTATCCTCACAGCTACACTGTGAGGCGGGTAAGCTGAGAGATATGTGGCTGGCCCAGAGTCACCCAGTGAGTTTCATGGGGATTTGAACTCGGGTCTCCCTGAACCTAGTCCAACCACTGCACACCATGTTCTTCTCCAACAGTGGCTGACTTACACTACATACAAGGAATTACTGGTCAGCAAGAGCAGCTGCGCAGATCTCAGGGATATCTTTTTGGGTGGCACAAAGGGCTTCCCAGGGAAGGAGAGGGTTCCCTGAATGTTGTTGACCACAACTCCCAGAACCCCCAAGCAAAAGCCATTGCTGCTGAGGATTCTGGGAGTTGTAGTCAACAACATCTGGGAATCCCTGTTAGAGGGAACACTAATGCCCTGGGACACCACTGCAGTGAGTCAGGAAGTGCTCTTAGCCGGCTCTTCTCACTGCACTGGTGGTCCCTTGCCCTGTATATCAACCAGTAATAATAAATACTCACACCTATCTCATATTATTGTAAGAATTACAGCACAATGTATGTGAAGCTGTATACGCATTCAAAAGCCTTATATAAATGCTTCTTACAGGTGGCTCTCGTTCTTCATGGGGGTTCTGTTCCCGCCAATTTCTGTGGATAATAAAACCGGGAATAAAGAGACCTTAACCCTATGGGGATTGGGGGTGGGGGGTTAGGTTCCCTGAGCTTAAAAAATTGGTAAAAAAGCAGGGAGGGGGCAGAAATAAGGGTAGGAAAGCACAGTACTTTGTTCTCTAGGGTCTCCAGGAATGCCCCCCAAATCCTCTTATTTTTTCGTTTTAATTTTTTTAGAGTTATTTTATTTAAAATTTTATTTAATTTAAAAATTCTTTTTAATTGTTTAAAACTTTTTTAAAATTCAAAATTTAGATTTTGAAAATTTTAAATATTATTGTTAACAAAACAAAACAAAAAAGAGCCACAAAATGGCTCTGTGCTTCAAAATGGCGGCTGGAAATGACATCAGAAGTAATTTCTGGCCACTCTGTAGATAGCCAAACTGTGGATAGGCAAAAATTGCTTATATTTCATGCCATGGATGGAGAAACTGGGTCTCTAAGACCCATCCACATTTCATGTGGATACATGAAACCACGATCCACGAAACTGGATAACAAGGGTCTCCTCTGTGTCAGAGGACTAGTTTTAGAGGATGATTTAAGAACATAAGAACAGCCCTGCTGGATCAGGCCCCTAGACCCATCTTGTCCAGCATCCTGTTTCGCACAGTGCCCCACCAGATGCCACTGGAAACCACAGGCAGGAGTTGAAGGCATGCCCTCTCTCCTGCTGTTACTCCCCTGCAACTGGTACTCAGAGGCATCCTGCCTTGGAGGCTAGAGGTGGCCTTTAGCCCTCCAACTAGTAGCCGTTGATAGACCTCTCCTCCATGAAGTTATCCAAACCCCTCTTAAAGCCATCCAGGTTCTTGGCCGTCACCACTTCTTGTGGCAGAGAATTCCACAAGTGGATAATCCACTTCCTTCCCCTCACTGGCATTCTGGAGTGGCCCGGCCTCCAGAAATCCTACAATGCATCGCGCAAGAGTTTCCTCGCGGCCAGGCACTCTAGCCACCCAGAATGCCAGTGAGGGGAAAGTAGGTATAACCTTCTCCCCAGCCCTCCCTTTTGGCTGTGTGAATGACCTTTCTGTCATTTCCGATCTTACTGGAAATGTTCACATTCGCCCTCATTAACAAATTGGTATAAACGTATTTGGGACATGGCTTACAAAACTAACTCATTTTAGAAGATCAGAACTGAATGTAAAAGCAGACACATTTGTACAACCATGGAGTCTCTTTACTACTTTTTTGAATTCAAAATGCAATGATGATGTATTCCCTCCACGCTTTGTTTTCTTCCTTATAACTATAATGTAATTTTGTATTCAAACATTTTTTTTCATTTAAAAATAAAAATAAATGCTAAGTATTTTATTAATGGGGTACATAACGATAACATGAGCTGTGGTAGCAAGCATGAATTGCCCCCTTTGTTAAGGAGGGTCCGCCCTGGTTTGCATTTGAATGGGAGACTTCATGGGAGCACTGTACGAGATTCCCTTTTAAGGGATGGACCTGATCTGGGAAGAGCATCTGACGTTCCAAGTTCCCTCCCTGGCATCTCCAGACAGAGCTGGGAGAGACTCCTGCCTGTAACCTTGAAGAAGCTGCCGCCAGTCTGACAATAGTGAGCTAGATGGACCAATGGTCTGACTCAGTATAAGGCAGCTTCCTATACCCCTGTGTCCTTTGAGTGGGTCGTTATGCCGATGATCCTGATCTGTCAACATGGCACTGCTAGCTTGTGTTACTTGCTATCACTTCTACTGAACATTAATTTCATGCCAACTGCTTAAACCCCAATGGAAACTCTTCATGCCAATATAATTATGTCAGTCTGCACATTTACCGGGGATACGAATAATTCACTGGTCCCAGGGCATGGTCTAAAGCCACATGATACAATGTCCTTGCTGAAGCTAAGCAGTTCTGGTCTGTGCCTGACCAGAGGGGATGGATGCCCCAGTGAAAACTCATGGATGACCCACCCTGAGCTCCACGATGGAAAAAATGGAACAGAAAAATAAAATCACAGAAACAAGAGGGTTCTTTGGGGCCATCCAGACCAACCTTCAGCAAGAAGCAGAAAGTCCAGATTCAAAGCAGTGTTCTCTGTAACATGGATTCCCATTTGTTGACTACAACTCCCATCATCCCCCGCTGCAATGGCCTTTGGTTGGGGATGGTGGGAGTTGTAACAGGGATTTGCAGATGCTGCTGACTATAACTCCCATCATCCCCAACCACAGGCCACTGCAGCTGGGGATTATGGGAGTTGTAGGCAACAACATCAGGAAATTCCTGTTACAGGGAAGACTGATTTAGCGCATCCTCAACAGATGGGTGTCCAGCCTTGACTAAGACCTCCATGAAGGGAGACCTCACCACCTTCCTAGGTGGTGGGATCTCATGGGAGGAGAGCTGGTCTTGTAGTAGCAAGCATGAATTATCCTCTTTTGCTAAGCAGGGTCTACCCTGGTTTGCCTTTGAATGGGAGACTACTCGTGTGAGTACTGTAAGATATTCCTCTCAGGGGATGGGGCCACTCTGGGAAGAGCATTTGGGGTTCCAAGTTCCCTCCCTGGCAGCATCTCCAAGAGAGGGCTGAGACACTCCTGATTGCAACCCTGGAGAAGTCGCTGCCAGTCTGTGTAGACAATACTGAGCCAGATGGACCAAGGGTCTGACTCAGTATATGGCAGCTTCCTATGTTCCTAGGTAATTGGTTCCATTGTGATCTTACTGTTACGCTTCTCCTAATGTCCACCCAAAATCTAACCTCCTGAAACTGAAGTCCATTAGATCTTGTCCTTATCTCTGGAGGAGCAGAGAACCAGTCTGTGCCCTTTCATTTAATAAATAATGGTATCATTAAAGGTGATATTTGCATCACTCTGTTACTCAACATTTCAGTGCATGAAGGATCCTGCACACGTGTCCTGTGAGTATCAGAAACATTACAAGAAGCCCGTTCAACTGCCATGTAGTAACAGTCATGCCGGGTGTGCCCTTACATACTTTCATGTAGTATTTAGGAAATGAAGCATTGGGAAAGATAGGAAACTGCCTTATACCAAGTCAGACCATTGGTCCATCTAGCTCAGTATCATCTACACCAGGTTTGCTCAACTTTGGCTCTCCTGCAGATGTTGGCCTACAACTCCCATAATCCCTGGCTATTTGCATCTGTGGCTGGGGATTATGGGAGTTGTAGTCCCAAACAGCTGGAGGGCCAAAGTTGAGCAGCCCTGGTCTACACTGACCAGAAGAAGCTCCCCAGGGCTTCAGGCGGAAATTTTTCTCATCCTTGGATGCCATCCCATAATGTCTGAATCGGGCTTCTGTCAGCCAGTGTCATTTTATTTCTGGGAAGAAAAATGCAGCATGCGTGTGCACCATCAACAAAGATTTTACTGCATATGTGGCAGCCGCGGGAAAGTTTTTACGTGATCAAATGGTAGTGGGTGGCATTTTAAAACCCCTGGAAATACCTGCCTATTGTAGATAAGGTTATACTCAGGGTGAGAATCAGAGGCAACAAAGAAAGCATTTTGCAGTCATCAAAGAAATGAACTACAAAGTGAATGAGAAAGGGAAGAATCGTGCACAGGGTTGCCAATGAAGGGAAATAATTCCCAAATAATATTTGAGAAATAAGGATCCAATCACCTAGATCAGGGGTAAGCAGAAGGTTGTCTGGGATTTACAGGTAGATCTCTGGGTGATTTGCAGTGGACTAGCAAGGGATTTCAACACCCCATAGTTTTACAATAGCAAGAAAAACTGAAAGTTGCAGCTGGGGGTGATACAGAATACATTTTTGGTACTCAAACCAGAAACCATAGTTTGGCTCGAATTCAAATCAAATCGAGGTGAACGGTTCAGCGGTGAACGGTTCAGCGGTGAACAGTTCATGCATACCCCTAATGGGAGTTATAATTTAACAACAGCTGGAGCACCAAGGGTTGCCTATGCCTGTCCTAAAGTGGGGTTCCCAACCTGTGATACTCCAGATGTTGCTGAACTACAACAATAAATTGTCATTTGGGATGATGGGAGTTGTAGTTCAGCAACATCCGGGGTACCACAGGTTGGGAAACCATGTCCTAAAGGAATGGCATCTATCTTCCAGAGTCCCCATTCTAGAGAAGTTCCTTTTGACCTCTTCATGGCACTCTTCTCTGCCACAGAGGCAGCGTGCTGAGCCACCCAGCCAATTGTCCAACGTTAATTACTGAGCTGACTTCATCCCCTCCCCAGGTTTTCATGTTGCTAATGAAACACATTTATCCAGCTGAGCCATGGAACCCGCAGTCTCCCAGAACCAGGAGGTCACAGCATTAGCCAGCCACCGAACCCATTACATTCTGCACAATCCATTTGCACCGGAGCTGCATGGAAATATACCCGCCACTTTCCTCACTGCTCAGAATCTCCAGAAATCAGGGCATCTGCATTGCTCAACACTTCCAATAAGCTTAAGGGCAAAGAAAGAAGACTTGTAAAGATGACCAGGCAGCTCCTTAACAGATCCTGCCAGCATAAACCCTATTATAGCAAACTCTGAACAGAGCTGAAGTGGGAGGAATGAGGATCTGAGAGAATGAGATAGTTGGGAAGCTACGTGTTCCGTGTCTGGGTACTAACAAAGCTCTCAGAGTCCTAGTTGGTGACCTACATGATCAAAGGGCACATTTCAAGAGATCGCTCTCCCAACGCTCGACAGGCAAGAAGCTACATACACAAAGCTCATCAGCCTCCAGTTAGTGGCTACCATACAAAGCAAGGATGCAGTGCTGCAGTGAGAAAGCAGCCTAACAGAACTTCCCAACTAACTAGGCAGGGACCCACAAATTTAGACCTCGCTCACTAGCCAGCCATTATCTGTGGTTGCCCCCAATCCCCTCTCTTCCCTCAGATCCTTTTCTAGCCCACAGGCAGCAGAGCGCTTAGGAGAGAAGCAGGTCTTCTGTCAGTTGCACGGGGATGTGGAGATGGTAAGGAACAGGCGGAGCCAGCTCCTGCTGCTCAGGAAGGACTCCTGCTGTTCCTTACCTTCTCAAAAACAGCACTGAAAATGAGAACTCCAGGGAAAGAGATCTGTGTGGTGCTGAGTGGGTGTCCTGCTCGCCAGAGGGCTGCGGGCACTCGGCACCGGTGAGCTGGCAAGTGGCTCTGTAGATGCCTGTAACTACACCAATGCAGCAAGGAAGCAGCCATTTTTGACACCCTCCCCTTTCCCAGGAAGCCCTCTGTGCCACTTGAAAATATGTCCCCAAGGATTGTGCAGCTCTTGGGGACATATTTTCAGGTGGCACAGAGGGCTTCTTGAGGAAGGGGAGGGCTTCAGAAATTGCCACTTCTCCACTGCACAAAGTGCACGCTTGCTCTGTATGTCAGTCTCCAGTTCCAGTGTGGTTCACTGGATTTCAGTGAGGATATGCTGAAGTATTATTATTATTAGTAGTAGTATACAAAAAAAGTGAATCTCGACAAAGTATCACTGAAGTGATCACAAGTGGGTTGTGAAGAACTTAAGTCCCATTCATTTCAGTGGGACTTAGTATTCAATGAGGTCATTCACGCAATCAAAAACTGTGTTCCACCCGGGTTTGGGAGCTATGTGTGCTCCCAATTTTTGGTTGTGCGGAAGCAAGGTAAGAAGAAAATCTGGGTAGAAGTGATTGTGTGGAAGCAAGGTAGGAGGAAAGGTCATCCAGCTTCTCCTCCTCCCTTGCTTCCACACAATGAGGCTATTCACCCCATCGTGTGAACCACCAGGCTGAGCTGTGAGCCCAGTGGTTCCTAGGCGGGTAACCTGCCTAACTACCCTGCCCTAAAACCAGGCTTGCGGAGCAAGCGCTCCGCAAACCTGGTTTTAAAGATCGTGAGTAGCCACGGCGTGACTCCGCGCCACAATTACTCATGAGTAGCCCCCCCAGAGGGGAGGCAAAAAGCCGCCTTCCGGCTCCAGGGGTCTCCCCTGCGTGCTCACGGAGGGCATACTGGAGCTTCCGGGGGCCGCGCTGCCCCCGAGCTCCCCAGCCCCCGCCGGCTCCATCACAGAGCTGGCAATCATGTGGGCAGCCGATCCGGCTGCCCAGGGCTCCCCCGCTGCTCGTGTGCGGGGAGAGAGGGCTTAGCCTGCTCTCCCTGCACACCCTCCAAAACCGGGGCTCACTGAGCGTGAGACCCGGCTCAATCACTTCTACCCAGGTTTCCCTCCTCCTTTGCTTCCACACAATTGTTTCTATCCAGGTTTCCCTCCTCCCTTGCTTCCACACAATCACTTCTACCCAGGTTTCCCTCCTCCTTTGCTTCAGCCATTGAGGCTCTTCACACGAGAAGTGAAAAGCCTAAAGGGGATTTGTGGGGAGCTGCTCTCCCCATAAACGATTGCTCAGTTGTCCCTGGGTGGCCGGATCGGCTGCCCAGACAATTACCGGCTCCGTCATGGAAGTCCCTGAAAGCACGGTGCAAGTGTGCGGTGCCTTCTGGGGAGCCTCCTGACACCGGGAGGCTTGTTGCAGCCTCTCCGTTGGGGGGCTACTTGTGAGTTGGTGTGGTGTGAATCTGTGCCGCACCGACACACGATCACTTAACCTGCTTTTCGGGCACCCTCGCGCCCAAAACCCGGGTTAAGAGGCGGGCTACCCAGGAGGCTTTGCTGCCGAGAACCATGCAGTTCCTGTTGGTTCTCAGGCATGGCTAAAACCGGGCTGGACTTCCATGAGAATAGCCTCATTATCTTTGGACACCACTCACTCTTCTTATTCTTATCCTTAGCTGTTAAAAATGAACATATATTCTTTGCTACAGAGAGAGCAATGTCTGACGCGACATATTTTTCCAGCACTGAAACAAGAACAGCAAAGAGGTTCGCACGGTTGGACCGAGGTGCTAATGTAGTGCAGTGTTTGGCAGTTACTAATATATGGATTGAAAATGCGTAATTAAATTAGTTAATTGGAATTGCAGTTCAGTGACGCAGTAAATTATGTAATGTGTCATTAATTTGATATAATAAAAATAAAATCCATTGAGTCACTGTTGGATACTTTTTCAAAAGGCAAACAATGTTTCCCCTGTGTGTGTGTTTTAAACCAGCGTCTTCCCTGAGCCCTAGAAAGGTGACCTGAGAGAAAAATGGGAGCCTAATCAGTGGCAGAGGAGCTGCTTGGCCGGCAGAAGGTCTCAGGTTCAATCCCTGGCAGCATCTCCAGGTCGGTCTGGGAAAGGCCCCTGCCTGAAACCTTGGAGAACGGCTGCCAGTCAGTGTAGACGATGCTGGGGTAGATGGACCAGCTACTTCACTGCTATTTGTAATACCAGTAAGACTAGTCGGAAGAAAAGCTCCAGTCTGGGATAAGGGCAAAACAATGTACTCTACTATGGAGCAACCACCCCTTTATGGGAAAGGGTTTCTAACTAATTGGACACGGAAACCTATGCATTTTTACTCTGAAGTAAGTCTACTAAGTTCAGTGGGGCTTACTGTACTCTCAAGGTAGTGTGCACAGGTCTGCAGCCGTAAGGAAGAAGTCCCATTGGATTCAACCGGGCTGAGAAAACATGTTTAGATTTGTGCTTCAAGGCTGCAATCCTATACATGAGGACGTGCTATTTGACTCAGATAGGTCACAGCCGAGAGAGAAAGCACCCGACTTGCATGCAAATGGTCCTAAGTTCAATCTCGGCTGGGAAAGATCCCTGCCTAAAAACCTGAAGAGATCTGCTGCCAGTCAGAGTAGGCAATATTGAGCCAGATGGACCGATGGTCAGACTCAGTACAAGGCAGCTTCATATATTAATAGCAGTCGTTCTTACTTCCGAGGAAACATGCATAAGAGCGGGCTGTCTGGCCATGCAATGGAATCTTTATTACAGCCATTGATCAGACAGAAATAGAACACATTAAGTAAAAACCTACAGCAATCACGATTTTACCTGTACTTTCTTACAGAGCTGTCTGGCCAAGGGCACTTATAAAAAATAAAATAAATAAAATAATGCCTCATTGAACTCAGTGGGACTTAGTTCTGAGTAGGCTTGCTTCAGACTGCACTGGTAGACAGTTATTCTTAGGCAGGGACTTTTACACACAGCAGACTTTAATGTGGGTTTACTAGGAGGCTTTGCTGCAAACTTGAAGTTGTCCCCAAAAAACCGACGTAAATAGTGGATTTTTAAAAATCCTGGACAGAAATGGGGCTACACTCTAACATGCAGTGAAAAATCCGAATTGTGTGTGAACTGCTCCCCGATAATTTGCAGGGACTTCAGGGAAATTCTGGCCGATATGTGAATGCACCCACTCCATTCGGGAGGAGATGTGAACTAAAGGGCTATAAAAGCCCCATGTTGAAACCTCCAGGGGGTTGAAAATGCAGCTGCTAATATGATCATGCATTTATACAAATCTATGTGGAGTACTGTGTATGTTTTATTTATTTGCACATTTCCTCCAAAGAGCCCAAAACATGTATTTGTACATCTTCCTCCAAAGAGCCCAAAGCAGTGGACATGAAAATGTTTATCCACACAACAACCCTGCGAGGTAAGTTAAGCTGAGAGATAAGTGACTGGCCCAGAGTCACCCAGTGAGTTTCATGGCTGAATGGGGATTGGAGCGCAGGCCTCCTTCGTCCTAGTCGAATGCTCTAACCACTACACCACGCTGGCTCTGGTCACCAGATCTCAAAAAGGATATTACAGACCTGAAAAAACATTCAGAGGAGGGCAACCAAAATGACCAGGGGGCTAGAGCACCTTCAATAACCTTTATTTCGGTCTCAGACCAGCACAGGCTAGAGCACCTTCCTTACAAGGCAAAGCTGTAACATCTGGAGCTTTTTAGTTTAGGGGGAAAGGCAACTGAGGGGAGACATGATGGAGTTTTATAAAATTCCCTCCCTGGCTTCTTCAAGATAGGGCTGAGAGAGAGGTTCCTGCCTGCAACCTTGGAGAAGCCGCTGCCAGTTCTGTGAAGACAATACTGAGCTAGATAGACCAAGGGTCTGACTCAGTATTTGGCAGCTTTCTACGTTCTATGTTTCTATGCACGGTGTAGAGAGAGTGGTGAGAGAGACATTTCCCTCCCTCTCTCACAACCCTAGAACCAGGGATCACCCCATGAAACTGACTGCCAAGTAATTTAGGAATGACAAAAGGAAGCACTTTCCCACCCAGCGCATAATTAACCTACAGAATTCTCTGCCACAGGACGTGGTAGGGTTGCCAACAGTCCCACATTACGCAGGATTTCCCTCATTTCAGGGATGAAATGTTGGTCCCTATAGGGACAGCATTTGTCCCTCATTTATTCAATCGCATATAATTCAATTACAAGTATGTCAATGATACTCAGGCTCTTGATTACCACTGCATACACCTCCCAGCTCCCAGCCCCAGCCAGCCCCCACAAACTTGTGTCCCTCATTCCGGCAATGAAATGTTGGCAACCCTAGGATGTGGTGAATGCCTTAGACAACTTAATGGAGGGCAAATTTATCAATGCCTATAGTTTCAGGGCATGGCCATCTCCTGCTTGGGGGCCTCCCAGAGGCATCTGGAGAGGAGAGCTGGTCTGGTGGTAGCAAGTATGACTTGTCCCCTTATAGCTAAGCAGGGTCCGCCCCGGTTGCATATGAAGGGAAGACTTGATGTGTGAGCACTGCAAGATACTCCCCTCAGGGGATGAAGAAGGGAAGCGCTCTGGGAAGAGCAGAAGGTTCCAAGTTCCCTCCCTGGCTTCTCCAAAATAGGGCTGAGAGAGATTCCTGCCAGCAGCCTTGGAGAAGCAGCTGCCAGTCTGTGAAGACAATACTGGGCTAGATGGACCAATGGTGTGACGCAGTATATGGCAGCATCCTAAGTTCCTATGTTCCTATCTGGTGGGCCTCTGTGGGAAACAGGATGCTGGACTAGATATGCCAGGGGCAGGCGTGGCTCGTGAACTCTCCTCGGTGGGGGGGGGGCATCTTCTTTAAGGTGCTCCGTGCCACCCAGAATCGCCTCCGCCTCTCACCTGGCCGCTGGTGGGGGCTCGCCTCTGTGGGAGCCAGGTGAGTGGGTGGCACGGAGCACCAGCACCGTTTACCTTAAAGAAGCCGCCCGCTGTCCCCCCCCCCCCGGGAGGTGCATTCATGAACCATGCCTGGCCCGGGGCCTTATGTTCTTATCATGCAAAAGGTTCTAACATAAGCTTTGGGAGGCTTGTTCTCATTTACAACCTCGGTATTAACAACATCTGAAAAAGGCTACAGAATAAATCCGATCCCAAAACATGCCCTACCAGTAAATACACACTGAGGGGAAGGCCTACTAACTGTGCACACATCTAGGAAGGAAGGTCAGTCTTACAAGGGTGCTACCTCTGAAGTGGCAGGAAATCTGCCAGGACAGACTTTGAATGATGGAGTCTGAACATCCAAAGAGGGACATAAGAACACAGGAAGCTGCCTTATATGGAGTCAGACCATTGGTCCATCTAGTTCAG
Source organism: Hemicordylus capensis (assembly GCF_027244095.1). Lineage (NCBI taxonomy): Eukaryota > Metazoa > Chordata > Lepidosauria > Squamata > Cordylidae > Hemicordylus > Hemicordylus capensis. Next base: position 14,569,914 of record NC_069663.1, read on the forward strand.
TATTGTCTACACAGACTGGCAGCAGCTTCTCCAAGGTTGCAGATAGGAGTCTCTCTTAGTCGTATCTTGGAGATGACAGGGAGGGAACTTGGGACCTCAGATGCTCTTCCCAAAGCAGCCTCCTCCCCTAAGGGCAATATCTCACAGCACTCACATGTAGTCTCCCACTCAAATGCAAACCAGGAAAGACCCTGCTTAGCAAGGGGACAAGCCATAATTGTTGCTACAAGACCCTACGAAGAGAGTAACATTTCCATAGCCTAGTCCGGTCACTGCATTATGTCTGGAGGGGCAGTTTAAGGATGTAGATGCAACTCCCCCCTGTCGCCCCCCCCAAGCAATCTTGGTACAGCAGACAGGGGAGGAAATTCAGGTCCAACTCTTTTATCAGGTTACTCTCTGGCACCTCCTTCACCCACTGCATCTCACCCCTCCTTGGGACTGTCAAGCCCTCTCTCCTTGCATCCAAAGCTCTTTCTATCAACACTGGATAAAACTGTTGCACTGAAATCTCTCCTCCATCCTTGCACACACATCTGTGCCGAATGCTGCCGCCGCCTCCTCATTTAAAACGATGAAATGTTACAGGCACTCTTGCGTTCCCAGCAGCCCTCTAAAACTCCCTGTATTTTGTCTCCAGTCCAAGAATCTGGATTTATGAACATGCATCCACCCTGCACCCCCTGCCTTTCCACCCAACGACTGAAGCTCCAGCCAGCTCCAGCCCATTTATCTCCCCTCTTTGTGAAATCCAGAATAAGGGGCCCAAGGCTCCATATGCGAGGGAGAATGGGGGAGCCTCTTTCAAAAACTGTTCCCTGCCTTTTTGCTCTCCAGCCATTTGCGATACGTCAGTTAAGAGCAGAGTATGCCGTGGGAGAGCAAAGCCAGCTTAAATGCCTCTTGCGAGATCCTGAAATATTAAACCCTACAGTGAAAAACACAGTTCAGCTTGCTGTGATTAAAGGGAGAGAGAAACAGCCTCTTTATCTGCGTTCCCAATTCCCAGCTCTCTTTGTCTTTCTGTCCACAGACTTCTACAATCTGATTTTGCAGGAGCGGCAGTTACAAGCTTTCGGGAAGAGGTGCAGGGCATTTGCTTCCCAAAGGAAAAAGCCGAATGTTTTGCGTGATCTCCCTCTGAAGAACTGCTTCAAAGGCGACACACAGAGAGAAGGCAGAACAGCCACCCCAAGAAAGCCAACTTGAAAGAGCGACTTACCACGAGGAAGGGAACCGTCCACCGCATTGTGGCTTGTGTCCTCTGCTTCCACTGCTTTCCCCACACCTGGATCCGCTTTCTGGGAAGAATGAAGGGAGAGGAGCTCAGAAGTGGAGCTTTCCTATTCGGTGCTTCACTGTTGGTCTGTGGGAAAACATGCAAGGAGGGGAAGGGAAGAGGCTGTAACCGCAGCGCTAGTCTGCAAAGATCGCAGAGAGAGAGACCTCTGAGTTGGTCTGACAAGTTTGCCTGCTGGGCACAAAGAGGCAGAAGAATCCAGCACATGGAAATGTGAAGCCATTGGCTTCCCCAAGGCACATGGCCTCATGCTTACATGTGCTTTCAGTCCCTCCCTCCAGGACACATTAAAATTTCAAAATTAAGGGACTCTCTGGAAACAATCATGCCCGTTCTGCCATGTCACTATGGGGCTTTCTCTTCTCCGGATTCACCATCCTGTGCATCCTTAAGGAGCCTATTGCTGGGAGTATTTGGGATGCAGGGATCTGATGGAGCACATTTTTATTTATGAATACGACGAATATTTATATACCGTTTTTCAAGCAAAGTTCCCAATGCCATTTACATAGATATACATACATTAAATAAAATGGCTCCCTGTCCCCAAAGGGCTCACAATCTAAAAAAGAAACATAAGATAGACACCAGCAACAGCCACTGCAGGGATGCTGTCCTGGGGATGGACAGGGCCAGTTGTTCTCCCGCTGATAAACAAAGAGAATCACCACTTTTAAAAAGTGCCTTTTTGCCCAGTTAAAGTAAAGTAGTGCTGTGGCGTCAGTGTTGACTCCTGGCGACCTCAGAGCCCTGTGGTTGTCTTCGGTAGAATACAGGAGGGGTTGACCATTGCCTCCTCCTGTGCAGTGTGAGATGATGCCTTTCAGCATCTTCCTATATTGCTGCTGCCCGATATAGGGGTTTTCCATAGTTTGGAAAACATACCAGTGGAGATTAGAACCGGCAACCTCTTGCTCCCTAGGCAAGCTACTTCCCCACTGCACCATTAAGTGTGCCATCGAGTTGGTGTTGACTCCTGGCGACCTCAGAGCCCTGTGGTTGTCTTGGGTAGAATACAGGAGGGGTTGACCATTGCCATCTCCCACGCAGCATGAGATGATGGCTTTCAGCATCTTCCTATATCGCTGCTGCCCGATAAAGGGGTTTCCCATTGTCTGAGAAACACAGAGTCTAGGAAACATACCAACATGGATTCGAACCAGCAACCTCTGGCTTGCTAATCAAGTCATTTCCCCACTGCGCCATTAGGTGGCTCAGCAGGGGTTTACTTTATTTTTATATTTATATCCCGCTCTTCCTCCAAGGAGCCCAAGGCAGTATTATTTATCCTCGCAATAGCCTAGCAACCTTACAACAATCCTGACAACAAAATAGCATGGTTATGTTTATCCTCACAACAACCCTGTGAGGCACGTTAGGCAGGGGCGTAGCAAGGTTGGAGCAGGCCCAGAGACAAGATTTTGAAATGGGCCCCCCTCACTGAAGTAAAATTTTAGGTTTTGTAAATTGTGGACAATGCAAGTCATTTAATGGTACTAGAGAAAGACATGCTGTTCTGGTAGCTCCAGGTCTTAACACTCACATCAGTTTCAGAGGATGAATACCACTGAAGGAAGCCTGGGTGGGTGTGTGGCTGGGGGAGTCAGTCATGTGACTTGCCTCTGGGGGGTGCCCCAAGGCAGTGGGCCCCCAGACAACTGTCTCCCCTTGCCCTATTATAGTTACGCCCCTGACGTTAGGCTAAGACATAAGTGACCGGCCCAGAGTCATGCAGTGAGTTTCATGGCTGAATGGGGATTTGAACTCAGGTCTCTTAGTCCAACACTTTAACCACTGCTTATTACATTTATAATTATATTATAATTATATCATGGCTTATTACATTTACATCCTGCCTTTCTTCCACCATGAAAACCAAAGGCGGTATCAATGGGATTCCTAAGGGTCGTCCACCGAGGCCAGGGGTTCTCAACCTTGGGTTCCCAGATGTTGTTGGACTACGACTCCCATCTCCCCACCTCTGGCCACTGTGGCTGAGGATGATGGGAGCTGTAGTCCCACAACATCTGGGGACCCACCCTGATCATCTAGGCTCTGACCTACTTAGCTCCTACAACTTGGCTCCATCCCATGCGACCTCAGATCAGACTTCTGGACCACGCTGAAGCCCGGGGGAGGTCCGGGGTGTCTCTCTCTCTTCTGCGGACACCCCGCATCCGACCCAGAGACGGATTTCCAGCCCAGCAAAAAGCGAGGCGGCAGGGAAGCTGCCTGCAAAGACAGGCTCGGTCCCAGCAGCAGGAGAGTTTCCCTCCAGGCTGGGCGGCAGAGGCGAGGCGCAGACCCCGGAAACTGCCCCCCCCCGGTCCAGCCCTGCGGCTTCCCGCAAGAAGAACGAAGACCCGAATCTCCACGAGCTGCTAACGGGACGAAGACGGAAGGAACCGAGGGGCGGGAGGGGCTCCCTCCTCCTGGCCACCCCGCGCCCAGATCGGGCTCCCTCCCGGGACGGTCACCTCCCAGCAGTCTCGGCGGCTGCTCCATGCTGCTGCCTCCCTCGCCCCACTCCTCCTCTTCCTCCTCCGTCCTCCTCCCTCCAACAAAGGCGACCCGGCGGCGGCGGCGGCTCCAGCGCGCACGGGCGGCCAAAGCGCATCCTCGGGTGCCTACTCGGAGCTGCTCCGCGCGGCAGGGCAAGACGAAGCAGCAGCAGCGCCCGCAGCAACGCGTGAACGAGGGGCGGGCAGGCGGTGCGGGGTCCAGGCGGATCGCAGCCTGTGGCAGCCCCGTTGGGAGGGGGACTGGTGGGGGGCAGAAGGGGCAAAGTGCATTTCTCGAGGGAGGGGGGAGCTGTGTCCCGCGTGTTGGATTTTCGAAAGAGACATTGAGGGAGTGGGGAGGGAGCCACTTTTCGGGGGGTACTTGCTGCCCCACCAACAGCCGGCCTGCCCCGCCTCTCCTCTCCCTCGAGGGGCCCCTGCCTGTGCCGGCCCCTTCCCCTAATCCAGGGGTGTTGATTTTCGAGTGGGGTAGGGGTTTGCACTCTCATGCTGTAGGAGTACATCACAAAAGTCCTCTTTAAGCTCAGCCTGGAGTAACCAGATGCCGTTGGACTACAAGTCCCATCATCCCCGGCCGCCTTAGCCAAAGGCCCTAATCCTCCTGCGCCCCCTCCCCTGCCCGTCCCTTTTCTGCAGTGCTTCCCTTGGGCGTTGGGCTCGCCCCCCGCTTTCCTGGTATCAGGTTACTCACTTTGCTTCCTTGTCTGGCTGGCTTGCGCCCCCCCTCCGCCACCGCCCAGCCCGCGTTTTTAAATCTCACGAAGCACGATCGTGAGGACGGCCACTTCGGACCAGCGCCTCTTAGTGTTGCAGACGCTTTGGGCTGGGCGCTGCGCTTTCGCTGGCGCAAAGGAACCAAGGGAAAGGGGGACCGCGCTTTTCTCCTGCCACTTCTTCACTGGCCGCCCCCCCCGCCCCAGAGATCGTCAAACTTGGTCGGGAAGAGTCCGTAGCGCAGAAGGGAGGGACTTAAAGCAAATTTGTTTGGGAACACAGGAACGGGAGCAATTGGAAAAGGTACACAAAACTGGCCCGCTGCCTGAAATGATGCTCAGATACTACTGCAAATGCGCTCTCTCGCTCTCCTAAGAAAGCAACTGGAGAAGGTGGCTGACACACAGAGCAAGGATGCATCATCGCCAGCTACTTAGAGAACAATTTGTTATGGGGTGGCTAACAAATAAAGTTGTAATTTTATCATCATCATCATAGGTGAAGCAATGTTGGCTCCGTTTATCAGCCAGACAAAATATTTTACTCCTCAAGCTGTGTTGGTGCATTGCTCATCAGGACTTTTTTCACTTGTCAGGCATCATTTTTCACTGGTCACAGACTAGTAGACTGGTGGATTTCAGCAGCCCTTGTTATTTTTCATGCAGCCTAATTGAACTTCCCAATTAATTATTTCAGTGCAGCAGGGATTGGGGAAGTGGCAATTTTTGAGCTCTCCCCTTTAGGGATGTGGAAAGCAGGGTGGGGGAAATGAGTAAAACCCCATTTTTCCATGAGAGGGGGGAAATTGCATCCTCCCCCTCCCCCAGGCCTTCACATCTCTACTCCCTTTCCCTCAGCTAGGAAGCCATAAGTGCCACCTAAAAATATGTCCCTGAGGGTTGTGCTGCCCTTCCCTACTGACCTGTGCAGTTAGCAAGAGAACTTCTGTTAGGTGGCTCTCACTGCACTGGTGCATCCTTGCTCTATAAGTCAGTCGGTGTAGCTGGAACATAGGAAGCTGCCATATACTGAGTCAGACCATTGGTCCATCTAGCTCAGTATTGTCTACCCAGACTGGCAGCAGCTTCTCCAGCGTTTCAGGCAGGAATCTCTCTCAGCCCTATTTTGGAGATGCTGGCAGGGAGGGAACCTGGGACCTTCTGCATGTGAGCAGGCAGGTGCTCTTCCACTGAGCTATGACCCCAGCCCCTATGGGGGATATCTTACAGTGCTCACACATGTTGCCTCCCATTCAAATGCCAACCAGGGCGGACCCTGCTTAGCAAAGCAAAAGGGCAATTCAGGCTTGCAGTTCTCCTCAGGCAAGTTCATCTAACTCGGTATTGTCTCCACTGACTGACAGTAGCTTCTCCAAGGCTTCAGGCAGGAGTCTTTCCCAGCCCTACCTGGAGATGCTGCCAGGGATTGAACCTGAGGCCTTCTGCAAGCAAGCAGATGCTCTACCACTAAGCAACTGACACCATCCCCTAAGGGTGATATCTTATAGCAGACAGTGCTCACATGTAGTCGTTGGAATGCAAACCGAATGCAGAGTACCCAGACTACAACTCCCATCATCTCTGACTTTTGACCACTGTGGCTCAGAATGATGGGAGCTGTAGTCCAGAAACAGCAGGAGGGCTGAAGTTGCATCAAAATCACAGATGCACACTCTTTCCCCTTTAATCATTCTGTGTTCCCAACTTCATCAAGCAATGGCTGTGTGGCCAGTCCAAAGCCACCATCCTGGGCTTACAGCTATTCAGCATCTCTGTAAATACAGCAGTGAAGGAGTAGACACAACTGAGATCAAAAATTCAGGGATGACACAGATAGAACCAGACTGCACACACTTTGAGTGACAGCTGAAAACATTGAGGGTGACGTCTTAGCTCAGTGCTAGGACATCTGCTTGGTTTGCAGAAGGTCCCAGGCCCAGTCCCTGGCATCTCCAGTTAGGGCTGTGAACGTCTAAAACCCTGGAGAACGGCTGCCAGTCAGGGTAAACAATCCTGAGTTAGGTGGATCAATGGCCAGACTCAGTAGAAGGCAGCTTTCCATGTGCCTATATCAATTAGCTAAGCAGGGTCCACCCTGGTTGCATATGAAAGGGAGACTAGAAGTGTGAGCACTGCAAGATATTCCCCTTAGGGGATGGAGCCGCTCTGGGAAGAGCAGAAGGCTCCAAGTTCCTTCCCTGGCTGGCGTCATCTCCAAGATAGGGCTGAGAGAGACTCCTGCCTGCCACCTTGGAGGAGCCGCTGCCAGTCTGTGAAGACAATCCTGAGTTAGATAGACCAGTGGTGGTCTAATACAATATGGCAGCTAATACAACAAACTGGACAGCTGATTTGGTGAGAACGTTTTGCAAAATGTTCCACACAGAAGGGGGGGGGGATAATCAAATGTACAGATGCTTTTCTTTATTAAATTTAAGCATTTGTATCCTGCCTTTTAGCCCAGTATCTGGTGGCGACCTGGGATAGGGCCTTCTCTGTTGTCGCCCCTAGATTGTGGAATGCGCTCCTTGTGGATATAAGAGGATCATTTTCCTTGGAGGTCTTCAGAAGAGCCTTAAAGACCCATCTTTTTATCCTGGCTTTTAATGATATTTAGTATTAATGTTATCTAGCTTAAATTGTAATTTTAATCTGCTTTTAATTGGTTTCACCTAATGGTTCAGTGGGGAAATGACTTGACTAGCAAGCCAGAGGTTGCCAGTTCGAATCCCCGCTAGTATGGGAAACACCTATATCGGGCAGCAGCGATAAAGGAAGATGCTGAAAGGCATCACCTCAGACTGTGCAGGAAGAGGCAATGGCCAACCCCTCCTGTATCCTACCAAAGACAACCACAGGGCTCTGTGGTCGCCAGGACACGACACCGACTCGATGGCACAACTTTACCTATTTTTTTATTTTAATGTAAATCACCCTGAGCCACCTTTGGAAGGGCAGTATATAAACCAAATACAAAACAAACAAAAATAAAGCATTAGGCCAAAGAAAATCCTGGCACACAGTTTCCAACCAGAGTATCCAGTATATTGAGTCCTCTTTTAGAAAGACCCAAAAGACACACCTGGTGTTTTCTCAGGCTTTTAACTGAAATTAATTTAAAACTGTTTAGTTGTTTTTAACCGATGAAATGGTTTTACCTTTTTATTCTGTGAAATTGTTTTGTTCTTCCTCTGTTTTATATTTGTTGTTTTAAATTCTGTACACTGCCTAGACATACACTTATCAAGAGGTATATAATTATGATAAACAAACAAACAAATACACTCTAGTCTGGTGTTCTAGCACTGCAGTGCTGCCTGGTTTATATTATGGGGGATGATGCATTCCCTGGTCCACCGTCCCATTGTTTTCCTGGGCCTTTCCCAGACAGCGATTTTACTTTGCTTCCCCAAAGAAGGGCAGCTTAGCTCAGTTTTTGTCCAGGGCAATTTTTGTCCGGGGCTTTTTGCATTTGGGTGGTGGTGGGGTAAATTCGAAATATCCAATATGCCCTATAACTCGCAGTAAAGCCTCACAGTAAAGTCTGTTGTGCTGCCTGGGAAAGCTCCTGGTCCACATTCCCATTATGCCTTCATTGGTCCACAAGATGTAGGATTATGATTTGCATAATCAATTTATGGCACATGGCATTTTAAAAGGTTGCTGACTCTCTGATTGTTGTTGGTTTTTGTTTTTGTTTTTGTTTTTGCTCTCCTTACATAGGAACCTAGGAAGCTGCCATATACTGAGTCTGACCATTGGTCTTTCTAGCTTAGTATTGTCTTCACAGACTGGCAGCGGCTTCTCCAAGATTACAGGCAGGAATCTCTCTCAGCCTTATCTTGGAGATGCTAGGGAGGGAACTTGGAACCTTCTGCTTTTCCCAGAAAGGCTCCCATTCATAAGATATTCCCATTGGTCCACTTTGCTCAGTATTGTCTACACAGACTGGCAGCGGCTTCTCCAGGGTTGCAGGAAGGAGTCTCTCTCAGCCCTATGTACAAACAACCACTTTGTATATAATTGTGCTTTGGCAACGTACTGTATGCTTTGGTAGTTTGTTGGTTCAATTAAAAAAAATCTTGTCCTAAAAAAAATCTTGCCCAATGTCCTATCTTGGAGATGTCTGGGAGGGAACTTGGAGCCTTCTGCATGCAAGCAGGCAGATGCTCTTCCCAGAGTGGCCCCATCCCCTAAGGGGAATATCTCACAGTCTCCCATTCAAATGCAAACCAGGGTGGGCTCTGCTTAGCAAAGGGGACAATTCACCACAAAACCAGCTCTATTCTATGCTCTGCTTCCAGAAGGCATCTAGTTGACCACTGCAGGAAAGATGACCCTTTAGTTTGATCCAACAAAGTTCTTCTTTATGTTCCATTACGTTCAATGGTCCTGGATTCTGAGCTTCTGGTCACAATTGCAAAACTGATTGCCCACCTCTGCAGTTACCAAAGCATCATATTCAAGACAGCCACTGTGCTGAGCACAGGTAAGACCTTATTGGGCATAGAGCACAATGTTCAGTTCTATGCATCATAGTACAAGAAGGTGGGTGTAAAACTGGAAATGATCCAGAGGAGAACCATGGAGATGATAAAATTTGCAGAAGGCAAATCACAGAAGAAAATGCAAGTGGGCAGCTATGGGTCAATTTGCCACATATTGAATCCTATAAGGATAAATATAGACTCCAGAGCCTGAAACCTTGGACAGCTGCTGACAGTCAGTGCAGACAATACTGAGCTAGATGGACCAAGGGTCAGACTCCATGTAAGACATCTTCCTGTGTAACCTACCCAAACCCTCCCTTTATAACCTCTGATAAGATCAGCAGGAACTAGAGCAGGGCTGCTCAACTTCGGACCCGCCCCCCCGCTTGTTTTGGACTACAACTCCCATAATCCCCAGCCACAGTGGCCAATAGCCAGGGATTATGGGAGTTGTAGGCCAACATCTGCAGGAGGGCCAAAGTTGAGCAGCCCTGAACTAGAGACAGGGAGGCTCTTCTTACGATTAGTGAGAAAAGCCATGAGGGGGTTAGCGGGGAGAGCGGGCATAGCCCACAGACGAACAGGGCGGGAGCCCTGGGTGGCTGGATCGGCCGCCCACATGACTGCCAGCTCTGTTATGGAGCCGGTGGGGGCTGGGAGGATTGGGGGCTGCGTGGCCCCTGGAAGCTCCAGCGTGCCCTGCGTGAGCACCCAGGGCATGCTAGAGAGACGCCCTGAAAAGAAGCCTCCCGGTTGGGGGTTTCCTCGTGAGTTGCCGCGGTGTGGAGCCGCACCGCAGCAACTCGCGATTTTAAAAACCGGGTTTGCGGAGCACTCGCTCCGCAAACCCGGTTTAAGGGGAGGGGTTAGTTTGGCGGGTTAACTGCCTGGAGGCCACCAGGCTCACATGCGAGCCTGGTGGTTCTCATGGTCAGGCGAAATCGGGCTAGGCTCCCCTAGCCCGATTTTGCCTGATCGTGGGAATAGCCTCAGGGTCTTTTCTGTGGTGTCACAGCTACATAGGAACATAGGAAGCTGCCACATACTGAGTCAGACCATTGGTCCATCTCGCTCAGTATTGTCTACACAGACTGGCAGCGGCTTCTCCAAGGTTACAAGCAGGGATCTCTCTCAGCCCTATCTTGGAGATGCCAGGGAAGGAACTTGGAGCCTAGATGCTCTTCCCAGAGCAGCTCCATCCCCTGAGGGGAATCTCTTACAGTGCTCACACTTCTAGTCTCCCTTTTGTATGCAACCAGGGTGGACCCTGCTTAGCTTAAGGGGACAAGTCATGCTTCCTACCCCCAGACCAGTCTAGTTTTTGAACTACTTGCCAGTGGTGAATGCCCACACCTTCTGTTTTTAAGTGGGCTTTCAAGACATTTTTATTCCTTCTGGCTTTTAACAGTTTTTGGCCTTTTAACTTACTCTCCTAATTTTTGTCTCAGCTTTTAACTGACTTCTGCTGCTGCTGAGTGATCCCATGCAGCTGTTTAATCTGTTTTGTTTGGTTTGTGCTTTTCCTTTGAACTTGGTTCTTGTTTTAATGTTGCTAGTATTTTTAGCCATTAACCCATTTTTAACCCACTAACTCTGGGGAAACAACTTTAATTTTTTTAAAAAAATATAATATTTAAAAATACTTTAAAATAATTTAATTTTTTTAAAGTGGTAGGCAAATGTGCATACATATATCATGATCCTACATAAACCCTTTTTAATTTAATAAAATAAACTTTTTATAAGTTTAACTTATTAAATGTATAAAAGTTTAATAAAAGTTTATCTGTCCCCTGCTAACTGAGTTTAGCTGTCCCCTGCTAACCTTTAAAAGGCACCTTTTAAAAGTGGTGATTCTCTTTACTGAGCAGGGGGAGAGCAACCAGCCCTATCCATCCCCAGCACAGCATCCCTCCAGTAGCTGTTGCTGGTGGCTGTCTTATGCTTCTTTTTAGATTGTGAGCCCTTTGGAGACAGGGGACCATTTCTATTTATTTTTACTTCTCTATGTAAACCGCTTTGACGTCATGCGCACATGGGCATGCTTGGGCTCCGGGAGCCCCGAGTGAGCTCTTCCGAGCTCATTTCCAGCCAGTGCTTGCTGTCTGGCATTGTTTGTTTCCCTTCCTCTCCTTCCAGCAAGGGAGAGGAAGGGAAAAACATGCATCCAGGCAGCAAATGCTGCCTGGAAATGAGATCGGGAGGACTGGGACGGGCTCTCTGGTGATGGGCCATGCACCTTTTGTGTTTGATGTCACACACAACCAGGTCTCCGGTGGCCCTTTTCATTGGCGGCCTGGGTTCTTTGAACCTGTTCGCTCAATGGTGGCTCCGCCCCTGTAGCTCGGTATTGTCTTCACACTGACAATACTGGACAGCAGCTCTCTGAGGTTTCAGGTGGAGATCTTTCCCAGCCCTACCTGGAGATGTTGCTAGGCATTTAATCTGGGACCTTCCACATGCAAGCAGATGCGCTTCCACTGAGCTATGGCCCCATCTCCTAAAGCAGGGTTCTCAAACGTGGGTCATCTTTGGCCATTGTGGCTGGGAATTATGGGAATCGTAGTCCAACAACATCTGAGGACCTGAGTCTGAGAACCCCTGCCCTAAAGGGAATATCTCACAGCATTCCCATGCAGTCTCCCATCCAAATGCAAATGAGGGCGAATTCTGCTTAGTGAACAATCCAAGTTTGCAAGCGCAAGACTGGCTCTCCACCCAGAAGGATGTTGTGCTAGTCCACATCTGTTGCACCAAGTCTAGAGAGCTTCCACTGGTGAGCAGCATTGGGCTACCATAAGCATGCTTTTTAGCACATTTCTTTGAAAGGGAACTTTTGTGCAAGAGCGTAAGACTACAGTTCCCCAAATCCCCATGTGTTGCACAACTTCGCAAACACAACTTTGCTCCTTCCACAAGTGCTTTGTTAGGATGGCAGCCAATGGCTCCGAGTCCTCCAGTGGCCATGATTTAAGGATCACAGCCTAAATATGTCTTTTCTGCCAGGCAGCATGAGCAGATTCAGATTTATGGAAGGAGGCTGTTCTTTGGCGAGGGGTGACTTAGAAAGGTCTGGATCAGTGGTTTTAAATATGCAGGAGTCTTTCTCTCTTCCCCTTGCTTCTGGCTATGGTGAGCTTCTGATCCAAGCAGTTGGGAAGATAAATCATGGGGGTGGACCTATAAATAGCAGTAATATAAGTAAGTAGAAATGCACACACCCCCCAGAAGAAAAACCATAATACACAGCCAGTCGCTACCTTCAAGCCAGAATTGCAAATAGGGCAATGATCTTAGCCTGGTCTGCTCTGATATGTGTCATACTTCACTTCACATCCAGGATATTGTTCATGGAGTCAAGGACTCCTGTCTGATTCTAATACTTGTCATATATGCTAGAACAGCTAATATATTGATCAATTCGTATCCCACTCTATTTTATAGGTCCAGAGCAGCTTAGAGCACTTTAAAATAAAAAATAAAAAAATAAAGGACCCCCCCACCAAAACCCACCCTCAAATTAGAAACAAAATGATAAAAAGAGCTCAGTGGCATGTGTGATGATGATGGCTACCACAGAGAGCAAAGATCTACAGAACTGTGAGAGAGCAGCCTAACAAAACTTTCCCAACTAACTGCAGCAAGGATGTGGCCATTTTTGATGACCTCCCCTTCCCCAGGAAGCCTTCTGTGCCACCTGAAAATATGTCCTTGAGGGATATCCAACAACATCTGGGGCCACAAGTTTGAAAACCCCTGCCCTAAAGGCAATATCTTCTAGTGTTCACATGTAGTCTCCCATCCAAATGCAAACCAGGTTTGAGAACCTCTGCCTCAAGCAACTATTCAGTGTTACGGGAACATAGAAAGCTGCCTTATACTGAGTCAGCCTATTGGTCCAGCTAGCTCAGTATCGTCTACACAAATTGGCAGCGGCTCCTCCAGGGAGTCTCTCGCAGCCAGAGAGGGAACTTGGAACCTTCAGCACGCAAGCAGGCGAGTGCTCAGGGGCGGAGCCACCACTGAGTGAATGGGTTCAAAGAACCCACACCTTGCAACCTCAGACACGCCCCCTGCATCATACATCATATGCCTCATAGCCCTGTCTCGGAGCGAAGCCACGCCCCCTGCATCTGACTATGATGCAGGGGAGTGGCTAAACACATTCTGCATCATACATCAGACACAGGGGGTGGGGCTGTGAGGGGCGCAGTGGCAGCAGCACCCGGGCTGCCGCTTGGCTCCCTCCACACTTGCAGGTGCTCTTCCCAGAGCGGCCCCATTGTCTGAGGGGAATATCTTACAGTGTTCACATGTAGTCTCCCTTTCAAATGCAAATTGGGGTGGATCCTGCTTAGCAAAGCAGACAATGCATGCTTGCTGGCACCATCTCATACTGCGCAGGAGTTGGCAATGGTAAACCCCTCCTGTATTCTACCAAAGACAACCACATGGCTCTGTGGTCGCCAGGAGTCAACCACAAGACCAGCTCTCCTGGTCTTGTGCTGCCTCTGAACATGGAGCTGAGCAGGGCTATATCCATGTCTTTGTAGACCACATGGATCCCAAATACGTAGCTGTAGGTAGGGTTGCCATCTTTCCTCCCTGCTCCTGCTGCTGTGCTTTTAACATGCTCAGGCTGATATGCAGAAATGAAGCAGGCAAAAGCTTTTCCTGGTACAGAGGATGGGGAAAGCCCCCTTTGCTTAATTTCTTAACACCAGACTGCTCCCGAAGGCACAGCAGCAGGGCCAGAAATAGAAATTTGGCAACCCTGGAGGAAAGATGATAGGGCTTCTTACCAGAGCATTCCGCACTCAGAAATGCTTTTCTGGTCTTTGTTGAGCTCTGACAATCCCCAGCCTTGCATTTAAAACACTTAGTGGCACATTAAAAATCCCCTTCCTCTATTGATTGTACCCTTCTGCATTCTGCACACTCGAGGAGGAAAGCAGCTTTTCAAAGGAGGAGAGTTGATTGATATTCTGGGTGGCGAGGCATCGACTAGACAGCTCCTCCCTCGCGGCACGTAAAAGATCTCACATCTGATTTTATTCAGAGGTGTGCTGAGCTTCTCTTGCAGCTTTCATTAGATATGGATACAACTTGAGCTACAGCAGCTGGGGAGGAGAGCTGATCTTGTGGTAACAAACATGAATTCTCCCCTATGCTAAGCAGGGTCTGGCCTGGTTTGCATTTGAATGGGAGACTACATGTAGGCACTGGAAAAGCTTGGAGAGCTACTGCCAGTCAGTGTGGACAATACCGAGCTAGATGGACCAATGGCCTGACTCAGTATAAGGCAGCTTCCTTCGGAGATGGGGTTGCAGCTCAGTGATAGAACATCTGCTTGCATGCAGAAGGTCCCAGGTTCCATCCCTGGCTTCAACACCAACAGCGTAAAGGATCTGAAATTAGGAATAAAAAACACAACCTGACAGATCCAATACAATAAAAAAGAGGAACAAGGAATTAATATAAATATAAACAATATTGAAAATGATGAATCATTTAAACATAATAATACAACGAAACCATGTGAGGAAAAAATACTAACAGAACATGAAATGCACAAACAACAATGAATCAAACAGGATAACTGTATAGTCTGTAATAGTTGTAAGAACTCAATGTACACAGAACTAGACGTAAAGACAACTGCACCCCAGTGACAACGCTGTTCTGAACTCCTTTTTCAAGTGTTCATAAGAGTTCATATATTCTCCCATAAGTATGCATAAGGCCTTGGAACTTCAAAGTTGTAAAACCTTCTTCATATGTCTTCTCCTATGATGCGACACACTTTCTATAAAATATACATACATTCCCCCATAGATCTCAAATTTGTAATATGATCTTCTCACATTAGAACAGATAAATCTTTTCATACTTCTTAACACAATAATACTCATACTGATAATCCTTGAAAAATATTGGATGTCCCTGAAAGGCGAATGTTGAGAACTATGATTCACATGTCAATCAATGGTGATTACAAAAAATCCTTGTAAATAAAGGGCAACTATAATCAAATGTTCCATAGGATGAAATACTCTTTAGAAAATTTCTTCCCCCTGAAGATTACTCATAGTACTATTTCCAATAATTAATCTCTGTGCAATACTTTGCAAAAAAAATAAAGACAAGTGCTTCTCCCATATATATAACATTCCATACTCAATTGTATGATGCTCTCATAGAATGTCAAAAGAGTGTTCATCAGAAGGAAGATTCCTATGCCTGCCCCGCTGAATTTCCGTCCCCCCCCCCATAATTTCAGCCACCATATGTGCGGCCAAGGGGTGGCAGCTTGGGGGTGAGCTGAGCAGGCCTCTCCCACACAGCAGCTGTGGCTGGACCAACTGCTGGGCCTGTCCAGCCATCCCAGTAGCTCTTGATAATTGCAATGTACTCCAGCGCATCTGCGCAGTTGAAATAGATCTTTGCAAGCCCATAATGCTGATCTTTTCCAACTAGGCCTAGGACTCCTCAGCCATGCACATGGCGGCTGAAATTATGAAAAACCAAACCAAACCAGAGGTTCGGTGTGGTGGGGTAGTGGTGGGGGGAGCACAGAGTGGCTGCAGGAGCTCCCCCCTCCCCCAGACCTAGGAGGCCATGGACTGGGGCCCCAAGGTCTGGGGGTAAGAGCCCCTCTGTATAGGGACCAGTTCAGTTAGGCGCATGAGATAAGTTATTTTCCTTTATTGCGTTGCTTGAATATGAGTTGCCTGGTTAGTGGAAACTTTTCTTTCTGTCTTACAATCTGCTCCATGAAAAGACCAATGTTCATATTGCATACCTTTTTCTTTTAAATGTAATAATAAAACTTTGTTGGTGAAGTGTGCTACTCTTCATTTGGGGCCCTTCAGAGGCCTAGGACTGCTCAGCCCTCCTGGGGTGGGTTTTGCTACTTTAAGAACATAAGAACAGCCCTGCTGGATCAGGCCCAAGGCCCATCTAGTCCAGCATTGTGTTTCACACAGTGGCCCCCCAGAAGCCACTGGAAGCCTACAGGCAAGAGGTGAGGGCACACCATCTCTCTTGCTGTTGCTCCCCCTGCAACTGGTATTTAAAGGCATATTGCCTCTGAGGCTGGAGGTGGCCCAAAGCCGTCAGACTAGTAGCCATTGATAGACCTGTCATAAGAACAGCCCTGCTGGATCAGGCCCAAGGCCCATCTAGTTCAGCATCTTGTTTCACACAGTGGCCCACCAGATGCCGCTGGAAGCCACAGGCAGGAGTTGAGGGCATGCCCTCTCTCCTGCTGTTACTCCCCTGCAACTAGTACTCAGAGGCATCCTGCCTTTGAGGCTGGAGGTGGCCCACAGCCCTCTGACTAGTAGCCGTCGAGAGACCTGTCCTCCATGAAGTTATCCAAACCCCTCTTAAAGCCATCCAGGTTCTTATATGGAGAGTAAATTTCTGCACATCAAAATAAAGTGGATGGTGGTAGCGTATTATGAATCCCTTACAGTCAAGGCTTCACCCCAATGAACTCCACCCGCTGGCCCTGGTAGGAACTATGACAGTACTGAAAGCTGAAAGTATTGCAAGGCTGCTATCTGTTCTATCTATCTATCTATACCACCTGATATAGACATCTCTAGGCGGTGTGCAAAGTTAAACAGTTAAAACAGTTAAAATTCATAAAACAGGTAAAAACAATCTCAGTAAATAAAAATATTAAAATTTAAATTTCAGTTTAAAGCCTGGGAACATCTTGAGGGTCTTCCTAAAAGCAAACAGAGAAGGAGATGCTCTTACTTCAACAGGGGCAGCTACTGAGAAGGCCCCGTCCTGAGTCGCCACCAAATGAGCTTGCGGAACCGTAACGGGACCTCCATTTCCCATCTCTAGGCATGTAGATGTCCAAAATCACAACGAGCATTCGTCCCCCCAGATGGTACCGACCACCCAGCTGACTCATGTACTAGCTAGGGGATTTGTGGAATACTTCTGAACCAAAATAACCTGCTCCTCCCACCCCATGGCAGAAGAGGGACAGTCAGTCACTGTCTCTAATGCATTTTGCAGTCCTCAAGTGGAATAGAATACAGCTATCTAATCTGTAGCACTTCACTTTGGAGATATTAAGGCATCTAGCCGGGAAACCAGAGGACCGCAAAGAATAGAAGCAGCCAGGACTTTATATCACAGAGAAGGAATGTGATGGCAATGAGGCCACTGAGCTCGGGGTGGGATGACTCATGCTAAAGAATACGCAGCTGTCTTCATGTGTCCTGGTGTGAGCTTTTGGGGAGCAGAGATCACCTTATTAGCAAGAGTCAGGGGCTGGCGTCCTGTGCAACATTCTGAGTATATTTCAAGGGAACATGCATGCCATTGTGCAATAGCACTCTTGTGCAACACACTGAACTGTGCAAATGGATGGCCACTGGAAATCATGGTCATCAGTCACACAACTGCATTTGTGAGTTATATATGTATTTATTTAGCCTTTGTGCAAGAGTGGTCATGTGAAACTGCGTGCACACTCTGTTAAAAACACACGGGACATTGCTAATAAGATGACAGCCATGGAGTCTTGCCAATAAGGTGATCTTTATATATGAAATGGTGATCTTTATGCATAACCCCTCCTGGACAATACTAACCGAGCAAAGAGACACCTTTTAGAAGCGGTGATTCTCTTTATTGAGCAGGGGGAGAGCAACTATCCAGCCCCAGCACAGCATTCTTCCAGTGATTGTGGCTGGTGTCTAGCTTATGTTTCTTTTTAGATGGTGAGCCCTTTGGGGACAGGGAGCCATCTTTCTTTATTTTTATTTCTCTATGCAACTTTTGTTGAAAAGCGGTAGATAAATATTTGCAGTATGATGGCTGCACTGTTGCGCAACTCAGTTTGCACAATTTTGCACGTGTGAGCATGCGTTCCTGTGCAGCTGTGCAAATGTTACATTCCACCATGTGCACAATGTTGCGCAATATGTCTGCTAACATTCCAAGAGTGTCTTGTCAGCGCAGAAAATCTGGAACTATTATTGTTGTGATTAGAGCACTCTGTCTGCAGCAACTCAGCTCCCCCCCCCAGTGTTTTTCTTTGTCTGGAAAGCCCCCATGCCAAGATGCATTCTTCTTTGTGCAAAGGATTCTGTACGAAGAATTGATTCTATACAAAGATGAATATACGTATAGAATTTATAGTCTCAGTAATAAGGTTATTGTTGTTGTAACCACTGGTGGTAACACAGCTTACAAAGAACAACATTAAAATGAAACCCCGTGTACAATAGATTTCAGCAAATAATGATATAGAATTAAGCGGGGACCTATTTGGAACAAAGTATAGTAGATGTAAATTTCTTCCTAAGTTTAAAAGATGGTAAGGCAAATGTTGCAACTTGGTAGCTAACATATAGGATCGGATCTGCAAAAAGGTAAATCAGACATTCCGCATCCGAGGCCTTGAATTTATCTATGATGCATCTCAATGTCCCCACCCCACAATCACATCATAGAAGGGGCATAGAAGAGGATATTATAGTGTATAATACTTGGCCAGTGCCACAGGGGCAAAGGTGCTGTTCCACTGGAAATTTACAAAATCTCTCTTCGAGATAGATCAATCGAATTTATTTGTACAGGATATGTATATGTGCATGTATTACATATAGAATATATATTTTAGATGTATAGAATTTATAAGAATAGAATATATAGGAATAGAATTTATTCTATATGAGGATGCATTCTTCTGTGATTGGAAGAAAAACCCCATCTATGAAGATCCATCAATATAAGTAACAAGCATTGATAGTTTTGACTCATTATATAGCTTTCTTGTCCTTCTAGCAACTCTTGTTATATTCTATTTATCTATTAACACATGTTGCCTCATGTTTTCATAACAAATGTTCAAGGCAGCTTAAAAATAAAGACACAGTAAAAACACTCTTTTGTACAATATATCATTAAAAACAAAACAAAGAGCAGACAGAAGGACAACAGCCAATTCAAAACAACTCTTGCTAAAACAAAACAAAAGATCCCAGGGAGAAAAAAACTCATAACTTGTTTACAAATCAAATGCTCACTGGAAAAGAAAGGGTTTCTGACAGTGTCAGAAAGCCAACAATGATGGAGTATGATAGGCCTCAGGGAAGTGGACACTAGAGAGGTGCACAAATTGAATTTGCAATTCAATTCGAGTGTGAATCGAATCACAAAATACTCGAATTAATTTGCCGAAACAATAGCCATTGCCGATTGTTTCAATGAATCAACTCTAATTGATTCAAGTGGTTCAAATGGGTTAAAAAAAAAAAAAAACCCTTCCCCCCAAACCCCCATGGAATCCTATGGGAATCCTATGGTGTTTTTTGGGAGAGGTGGGTTTTTTTAAATCTCTCGCTTGCCCATTTCTTTTGTGGGTTGGGTGGTAGGTAGCACCCATCATGCCCTACCACCCAGCCCACTTTGGTGTCCCTAAGACCTATCCATGGGGAACAATTAGGTGATTCAAGTTCCCCATTGTTCCCTAAGGCCGAAACAAGCAGAGTGCACAAATTTTGCAACCTTGCCTTGAAAAATACTGCAGAACAGAAGCACACAGTCCTTCCCAACACAGAACACCACATTTTGCCAAACACACAGTCGAAAAATGGCCAAAGAAATATCACTGACCCAGAATCCACTGCCAGACACAGTGCCTGTGCTGCAGAAACATCATTGTCACTAGTTGCTTTCTCACACACAATTATGACTTCTTACTTCAGCATTGTACCCTTAGCAGCCAGCAAGCATAGTCATAAGCTCAGCGTGCTGTAGTGGTAAGAGTGCTGGACTAGGACCAGGGAGACCCAAGTTCAAATCCCCATTCAACCATGATACTTGCTGGGTGACTCTGGGCCAGTCACTTCTCTCTCAGCTTAACCTACTTCACAGGGTTGTTGTGAGGAGAAGCTTAAGTATGTAGTACACCGCTCTGGGCTCCTTGGAGGAAGAGAGGGATATAAAATGTAATAAATAAATAATAAATTTTGACTGAGTACGCCTTGCAATACAAAATGCAGATTGCAGAGCAGACCAGATTGCAGAGCAGACCAGTAAGTGAAGCACAAGTTAGTCTCAAGGCCAGACATGAATCTCATCACAGCAATTACCAAGAAATATTACACACACACACCTAAGCTGCCACTGTTCATTTATCACCACAACACCATCTCACAAACAGACTAAACCACAACTCAAGGAAGGAAGGAAGGAAGGAAGGAAGGAAGGAAGGAAGGAAGGAAGGAAGGAAGGAAGGAAGGCACCCCAGTTCTGCCTTTGTCAATCTGAGATCCAGCAAAACCAGATAGTTAATAATACAGCAGCAATAGCACAGCATATTATACTCAGTGTTAAGAAAAGAAAACCACAAAATTATACGTTTCTTGATTCCTTACTTCTTCCTCTCCTGATATATCCTCTTCAAGAGCACACTAAGGGCTCTCTCTGCCCCCACCTCCAGTCCTCTGAAAACATTTTGAAATTCCCTCTTTTTCTGTTCCCCCTTGCTCCTCCCTCTCCCATGCCAGTGGGGGCATAGTTGCCTATTTGTATGATAACAAGCCAACTAAGAAGCAAGGAGATATCAATCTAATTGGAAGCCAATGCCAGAAAACCAATCAGCAAGGGGGGAAAGCCCACCAGAATGGTACTCAAATCACTCGAATCAATTCGAGCTCAAATCAAGGTTGATTCTATTTGAACTCGAATCAGGCCGTTTATTCCAAGGGTTTGAGTTCAAATCACTCGAATCAGCCCAATTTGAGCTCAAATCATTTCAACTTGAATTGATTTGCACATTAGAGATGTGCAATCTTGAGTGTGGCCGTGGAGTAGTCCCTTTTTTGTAATCCCAGCCAAATGTAACTCAGATGTTAGCGAGACACAGAGAAGAGCCTTCATAGATGATCTTAGCAGACAGGCAGGCTTGTATAGGGGAAGGCGGTCCTGAAGTTATCCTGTAATTTGCTGTTGTCTATTGTTACATTCAGTTGGCATATTCCACAGGGCATTTGTGCACCAATACATAGCAAATGTTTTGTGAAAGCAGCACTCTTGACCTAGCGGAGCTGGGGTGATGGGGAGAGACACGCAGATATTTGAGTTCTTGTCTATGGTGTTCCGGAATGGCTTGCTGTCACTGATCATTGCTTCCATGGTCTTCCCACCATGTCCCTCCCTAGAAGTGCCACAATCTCAAACAAGGGATATTCACACAAATGTTTTTTTGGGGAGGGCTATCAATTAGGTTTTTTTTTAAGCCCCCAGTCCCAAGAGCCTTCTTATGAGTGTTGTAATCTACAATTGTTTTATTTCTATGTCGCGGTAAATACAATTATCTCTATATATTTTAATATGGCTTCGGAATTGACCTAGGAACTTGAATGCTGGAGATATGGACTTTATATTGAGATATTAGTTTTTTTAAAATAGAAAATGTGGATATGTTTGGCTGGCTGCCTAGGATTTTATTAATTTACAAAAATAATTTTGAGGTCATTGATTTCCAGGTCGAAATGAAACTTGCTTTTTAAACAGGGAGCTCTTTGAGTGATCAGATTTGTGGTCTAGGTACTTCCGAGTGGAGTGGATAACATGTAGGGCTGGGAGAGAGGCATGCAACATTTTGAAGACAGTAATTCAGAAAACCAACAGAGTTTACTCATGCAGATACTCACATTGCTTTCAAAAGACTGGAGATGAAAGCTTTTTTCCTTGGCAGGTCTCCTGCCCCTTCAACAGATCTGTTTCTCAAAAATTCAACAGGTGCAGCCTTCCCGCATCGTAGCATCTCTAGCCTGAGGAAAACAGCACATGCTGGTGTGAATTTCTGTTATACCACAAGAAGACCTGTGGTTATTTATGTGCATGTTTTATTGACTATTATTTATTTGGATGTAAATGTTTATATGCACCTACACATTTATAATTAATTATGAGTTAATTCGGTGCCATTTGTACTCTTAAATCAACCAGTTCTGTTGGGTTCAGGGATATTTCCTGTCTGTTGACCTGCAGGATTTATTCCAAATAGGCAAACATTAAAGACACAGAAGCCCTCAGAGAGAGAGAAAGTGGCAACTGCATCACCGGAAAATATCCCAAACTATTTTTGGTAGGTCTGATGACCGTATAAAAGACTTTTTAAATGCAAGAAATAATGGAAGTTTAGCATTTGTTTTGGGCTTTCTAGTGTTCAAAGCGTCACCTTAAGTGGCACAGTGGGGAAATGCTTGACTAACAAGCAGAAGGTTGCCAGTTCGGATCCCCGCTGGGACTATATCGGGCAGCAGCGATACAGGAAGATGCTGAAAGGCATTATCTCATACTATGTGGGAGGAGGCAATGGTCAACCCCTCCTGTATTCTACCAAAGAAAACCACAGGCCTCTGTGGGTGCTAGGAGTCGAAATCGATTTGACAGCACACTTTACCTTTAGTGTTCAAAGCACTTCAGCTGTGATCTTCTTGTAATCCTGTGGTAGCAAGTAAACTTGTGGTAGCAAGCATGAATGGTCCCCTTTGCTAAGCAGGGTCTGCCCTGGTTTACATTTGAAGGGGAGACTACATGTGTGAGCACTGTAAGAGATTTCCCCTTAGGGATAGGGCTGCTCTGGGAAGAGCACCTGCATGCTTGTGTGCGGAAGGTCCCAAGTTCCCTCTCTGGCAGCATCTCCAAGATAGGGCTGAGAGACACTCCTGCCTGCAGCCTTGGAGAAGGCGCTGCCAGTCTGTGTAGACAATACTGAGCTAGATGAACCAATGGTCTGACTCAGTAGAAGGCAGCTTCCTATGTTCCTAACTCTGTAAGGTAGATTGGATATTATTATCCATATCTAGAAGATGGGGAGGAGGAGCCGGTTTGAAGCTGAGGTGGGATGAGAGTGGGAAAGCTACTTGGATACGGCCACTCAATTAGTTCATAGAGGTAAGATTCCAACCAGGGATTGCTGACTATTAGCTCACTTTCTTAGCCATGGCACGACACCCGCTCGCAAGTTAATACTCCACTTGGGATTGCTTCACATGAAAGGTTCTGCAGTCTCAGTTCCCATTAAAAAAATAGCCGTTAAGATCACGTCTACCCATAGATTGTACTCCTGGAAGAACTTAATGTAATGTTGGGAGTGAAGTTTTATTTTGTGGAGTGAAGAAGCACAACGCAGAGAGGGAAACTGCTGGTTTCTTTAAACCTGAAGGAGAAACTATGCAGGGCCTTTAGATTCTTGGCTAGGGGAGAGCCGCCTGGCGGGGTGCTACCTGGGAATAAGAAATGGATCCCAGGCAGGACAGCCAGCAGAAAGAGCAACAGAGGAAGCCGCTCTTTGGAAAGGCAGCAGAGAGGGCAGTCAGTCCAAAGCCTCTCTCTCTCCCTCTCCTCCATCACAGCCCCTTTGCTTTGTGGGCGGATGGGAGCTTTGTGTGTGGTTTTGTATGCACCGTGGTGTGATATATCCTATACCCAGACATGGCTTCTAAGACAGACACCAAAAGGAGAGAAGTGTGACTAGCGGCATAGGAACAGAGGAAGCTGCCATATACTGAGTCAGACCATTGGTCTGTCTCGCTCAGTATTGTCTTCACAGACTGGCAGTGGCTTCTCCAAGGTTGCAGGCAGGAGTCTCTCTCAGTCCTCTCTTGGAGATGCTGCCAGGGAGGGAACTTGGTACCTTCTGCTCTTCCTAGAGTGGCTCCATCCCCTGAGGGGAATCTCCGACAGTGCTCACATGTGGTCTCACATTCAAATGCAACGAGGGTAGACCCTGCTTATCTAGGCGGACAAGTCATGCTTGCCACCACAAGATCAGCTCTCCTCCTTAGGAGGTCAATCTTGAACTACCAAGGAGATCAATGCTATATCCAGCAGAGATCTGTCAGAAGGTACCATAAGCATTTTGTTGATCATGCAAAAACATGCCCCTGATGAATTCTTGTATCCTGCCTTTCCGCTTCAAAAAAGAGCTCTGCTGGGCAGCAAATTTTAGTTTCCTCTCTAAAGTGCTTCTTCAAAAATGAAGCTGCACTCAGGTCCACCTCTGCGATTCACCTGTACTTTTCCCCAAAATGGAGAGAATTGCTGAGTGTTTTTGTCAAACGTGGACATGTGACAGCCCTGATCCTGAGTTCAAGCAGAGTATCTTTCCTTTCGTAGGAAGGGGATTGGAAGGTCAAAGTGCCATTAGGAAGCTCAAGAGCAAATAGTGGTGCAATCTAAGGCACTGGAGCATGGTCAGCAAAAGAACAGCACATAGGGGGTGAATAAAGTTGCCAGCACAGAGGCTATTCCTGCACCGCCTGTCTCCTCCCACTGGCAATATTTTGCACAAAACCAGGCCATGAAAATCCCATGATGGGAGTTGTAGTCCAACAACCGCTAGAAGGCCAAAGTTGTGCAGCCCTGAGCTGGATGAACCCGAAATCTTACATCAGGGGTTACATGTGAACATGGGAAGCTGCCTTGTACTGAGTGTGATTCTTGGTGCAGTTAGCTCAGTAGTCTACAACAACAAAAACCACAACACCCCAACTTCACAGATATGCTGATGGGATTTGAGCTGTCGGTGACTGACCAGGAGAGGGATCTTGGGGTTGTGGTGGACAGCTCGTTGAAAGTGCCAACTCCAATGTGCGGCAGCTGTGGAAAAGGCCAATTCCATGCTGGGAATTATTAGGAAGGAGACTGAAAATAAAACAGCTAATATTATAATGCCCTTATACAAAACGATGGTGCGGCCACACCTGGAGTACTGCGTACAATTCTGCTCACGTCACCACATCTAAAAAAGGACATTGTAGAACTGGAAAAGGTGCAGAAGAGGGCAACCAAGATAATCTGGGGCCAAGAGCACCTTTCTTACGAGGCAAGGCTCTAGCATCTGGGGCTCTTTACTTTGGAAAAGGAGGGACCATGGGGAGACATAATCGAGGTGTATACAATGCATGGAGTGGAGAGGGTGGACAGAGAGAAATTCTTCTCCCTTGCTCGCAGCACTAGAACCAGGGATCATCTCATGAAACTCAAAGGAAGGAAATGCAGGACCGACAAAAGGAAGTACTTTTTCACACAGCACATAATTAATCTATGTAATTCTCTGCCATGGGATGTGGTGATGGCCACCAGCTTGGATGGCCTTAAAAGCTTCGACAGATTCCTGGAGGACAAGTCCATCAATGGCTACTAGTCTGGATGGCTATAGGCCACCTCCAGCCTCAGAGACAAGATCCCTCTCAATATCAGATACAAAGAAACAACAGCAGGAAAGGGCACACCCTCACCTCTTACTTGTGGGCTCCCCAGAGGCACCTGGTGGGCCACTGTGTGAAACAGGATGTTGGACTGGATGGGCCAAGTTGTGCCTAATCCAGCAGGGCTGTTCTTATGTACCCTGACTGGCAGCAACCCTCCAGGGTTCCAGGCAGGGGTCTTTCCCAGCTCTACCTGAAGATGCTGCCAGGGAGTGAGCCTGGTTCTTAAACTGGGGTTCTTGGATGCTGATGAATTACTACTTTGTACTCCCCAAAACATGTAGGGATGCCTATCTGAGAAGTCCTGGAGCACGGTCAACAAGAGAACAGCTCATGGGGTGATGGGGGTGAATAGGGTTGCCAATACAGAGGCTCTTCCTGAACCACTGCCGCGCGTCCCCCCCCCCCAAATTAAGCACAAGCCATGAAAATCTCAAGGTTGCCTTCAAGTTATCTGGAGATAGAGGTCAGTTCCTGGAAACTCCAGGGCAGGTCTGGAAGGTGGCAACCCCAGCGACAAAAGATTTTACTTGTGGGGATATGGAGTGATAAGAGACAGGTGTAACTAGAACTTGGCCCTCAAAGCATGGCAGAGTATGCCTTGAAGAAGGACCACAGTTACTGCATCTATGGGAAGCACCTTGTGTAGCTGGGAGGTCAATTGCCTTTGAGACTTTGGAAAGAGAGCACTGTAGACATTTCCCACAAAGATGACAGGAGAAAAGGGCCTGTCCTCCTGCTTGGCGTGTTACTCTTTCAAAATCCCACCCAGTGGCCCTCTGACCCTGGACTCTGAGGCTAGACACCAGGGCCTCCACCCACCCCGGGGGCCCCCAAATCCTCTTGAGTCTGTCCTGGGTGGAGTGGTTGCTACTGGCCCCTACTACAAAAGTGATTGTGGCCTGTGCCAGGTGCTTCAGAGACAGAAGAGTGGGGAAAGCATTATGTGGGATGGGAATCCCTTGAGTGTTCAACTGTTTCTGCTCATGCATAAATATACCTGTTTTCAGTTGCTGTTTGTACCCTCAACCCACATGTAAAAAATAGTGTGTGTGGGGTGAGTGATGCTTAACGTGCAGGAGTGGAGGAGAGGCAAAGGCCTTTAGGTCCAGGCTGCAAAGAGAACAAAAAATGGAGGAAGAGATAGAATTATATGGTCGTCTATTCCTCTTGTGCTCTGGGCAAACTAGGACTGAACTTGTTTGACCAAAATCATTCATTTAACCCAATTTAACCATTAGGTGGGGGAGAGGTCTCTTTCCTAACAGTCTGCAATTCATCCCATCAGTGGCCATTTTTCAAAATGTCCTTTGTTTCCAAGAAAGTGTCTCTCACTCCAGACCCTCTTTGCCTTTATTTCATGAGCATCTGTTCTTCATGAAGCAGGATCTCGGCCTCAGTTTCTCTAGCAAGAGCTGCACCAACTCTAGCCCGGGACAACAGTACTTTTGAATGCCACAACTCTTCCAACAAACTATGGCAATCTTTGATTCTAGCAGACAATACTGACAGCTTTTTATTTAGCATATTTGGTTAGGACCACCCAAAACTCATGTCTCTGGGCCATTTACAAAAAACACACAGATTAAAACAACTTGAAATAAGAATCAGTTCTGGGTGCTTGACAGAAATACCATCTTCAGCATCCTATAAGCCTGTCAGTAAACAAAGCTACATAAAGACAATATTGATCTTTATTTCTACATCAAATCGCCCAAGCACCCATCTTTGCATCAAAGGGGGAATAGTCTGTAAGATCTTAGTAGGAAGAGACCCGGAGCCACGGAAGAGCTACATGAGGGACTGGTGGATGTGTTCTGGCCTTTCAGACTTTCAGTAGCAAAGTGCTTTTTCTCACCATTCCCATATGCTGCTTTGAATATTATTTTAATACACTAGTTGGTCTAGAATATCTAATCTACTTTGAAAATGCTTCATTTTATTTCCTATTAGCCTTCCTAATTAAGTTAATAGATCTGTATTTCTTATATTATACTATACTTGTTTAATCTTTTTAGATTTTATCCTAATCTTTTAGATGTTATCCTACTTATATTATACTACACTTGTTTATTCTTTTTAGGTTTGATCCTATCCTTTTAGAGGTTATCCTATGCAACAGCTATTTTTGTTTTAGTTTTTAACGTATTTTAAGTTTGTATTTAAACAATATTGCAAGCAGCATACAGAAATAATGGGGGGCAGAGAAGCCATCTAGGATAAAACCCTGGACACACCCAAGGCCAGTGGCTCTCCAGTCATCTCAGTGGCTGCTCTGAGCAATCTGAAGCAGAGATATCAAGCCAGGAATGAAGAAAACCACACTCCAAGCACCTTGGGGATTTCTCAGAGCAGGAAGCAGCCGAGACACAGGGTCAGGCATGAAGACTGAACTGCCAGAAAACTGCCCCTCAAGCATGCCGCTCTTTCGAGACCCCCACCAGCTGACAGGCTAAGCAGCTTCACGGGGCTGTGCCAATATTTAGACGCCATCAAAAATTGAAGTCCTTTGGAGACAGTCACCATCTTGGGTTGAAAGAGGCTCACAGCAATGAGGGGATATTTCTATGTGATAGAATTGCTACTCAGTCATGAAGGAGGCAGTCAGGGGAGCCTGCCTGTTTCTTCTCTCCTGCTTCTTGTTATCCGGTTTTCTCCCACTTCTCCAGTTAGTCTTCAGGGCTCCTGTGGGGACTTTCTGATGTTCTTTCTCCTTGTTCCGCAGTTGTTCCTTCAGTCTTTCTCCTGTTCTCTTCTAAAACACGGAGAACCAAAAAGATTCAGAATCTTTATCCTCCTTATCCTTACCCACTTCTGTTCTTTTCTGCCTACCCGATGTGCCTAAGCCCAGATTTCCACACTTTATTGTTTTTTCTCCCCTTTGTCTTCTAAACAAAGATAAAAGTTTGATCTTTACTCTTTTCTCTCTTAAGAAGGATATGTTGAGGACAATCTATGTTCATCCAAGAGCCCAAGCCAAAGGGAATGAGACCACAAACCTTGAGGTTTCAGGACACATCTCCTTGTCTGATCAGTCCACTCACCGTGTGCTTTCAGCCAGCAGAGCGTGCTCAGTATACGACGCGGCTTGAAGAGGTCACAAATGCCGCACTTCTGCAGCCACACCACGCCAGGCCAAAGGTACCACTTCATCACCATTGAGAAAAAGAAGAGCAAAGTCAGGTAACCAGGATTGAAGTTCCCCCAGACATTTAAATGTAAAACAAAAAGAAAAAAAATTTAAATTCCAAAAAGGAAAAGTGATACCCAAAGCCCACTCTATGGCCACTAAGAAAGACAGTGCAAAGACGTAAAGAACTAGCTGGGTGACTCTGGGCCAGTCGCTTCTCTCTCAGCCTAAACTAGTTCACAGGGTTGTTGTGAGGAAAAAATCAAGTATACGGTACACCGCTTTGGGCTCCTCGGAAGAAGAGCGGGCAAGAAATGTAAAAATAATAAGAATAAAAAAGAGGCCACGCTCCCACAATTGTAGGGCTCCCCAGGGCCAAGACGTGAAGTCCAGCACAAGAAAGACACACCTCAGCTGAAATGGGGGCTGCTCCTTGTATGGCCCCTATGAGAACCACGCTCTCACTACTTTTATAGCTCCCTAGTGCGGAGACATAAAGTCCAGCACGAGAAACACGCTCCCCAGCCCAATCAGGGCTTCTCTAGTATACAGACACTTCCCACAGTTGTAGGACTCCCCAGTGCAAAGACATAAAGTCCAGCACAAGAAAGACACACCTCAGCAGAAATAGGGGCTGCTCCTATGAGGGCCACACTCTCACTATTTCTATGGCTCCCCAGCGCTAAGACATAAAGTCCAGCACGAGAAAGCCGCAGCCCAGTTCAAGAAAGGGCCACTGAGCGTATGGACACCGAGTCCATCCTGTTATTATGTCCACGCCCCTCCCCAACCAGAGGCTACTCAGGGCAGGGACATCCTAAGCCTCATGAAGCAGCCAGGCTCCAGGTCAATCAGCCTCTACTCCGGGAGACAGAGCAGAGAGAAAGCCAGCAAGGAGGCCCTCCAGCTGGTCGAAGCAGACTCTCCCCCGTCTTGCTTCTGTGAAGCTGCTTGAGAGCCAGTCTTCTCCGCCTCCTTCTTCCCTGTTCAGGTCTCCTTCTGTTGCTCCTTGCTTGCCGCTTCTCTTTCGCAGCCTGCGGCACTTCTTTCTTCTGCCCCTTCTCTCCCTTGCCTCCTAAGGCAAGAGATCAGCTTCTGCAGCTCTTGACTCGTTTCCCTCTTGAGAAGGCCTTCTGGAGGACCAGCGCTGCTCATGCAAGAGCCCAAGCCAAGGAGCATGAGCACACCAAGCGTCAGGCGTGTGCCTTCAGCCAGCAGAGGCGGCGGCTGCTGCTTGAAGAGGTCCGGGAGGCCACACTTCTCCCGTCCCGAGCTTCCTCCGTGGGCAGGGCGGAGTGGCCAGCTCAACACCACTCAGAGCGGGAAGGGCAAAGTCAGGCAGCAAGGCTTGGAGAGAGCCACCCCCGGGCCAAATGAGGGGCTTCTCAGAGCAAAGACGTGAAGCTCGTGGCGAGAGGAAGCAACACCCCCAGCCCTCACTGGGGCGGCTCAGTGCAGAGACGTAAGGCCTGGCAGCACAAAGCAACGCTCCCAGCCCCAGCCCGGGGCGGCTCAGCGCACATACCCGAAGGCTCGGCGCGAGGAAGCAACACCCCCAAGCTGAGCCCAGCCAGGGGCAGGCTCAGCGCACATGGCATCAAGCTCGGCGTGAGAAAGCTAACGCCCCCAGCCCCGACGAGGGGTGGCTCAGCGCACATACCTCTAAGGCTCGGCACGAGGAAGCAACACCCCCAGGCCAGCCTACCCAGGGGCAGCTCAGCGCACATACATAAAGCAGTGGCGCGAGAAAGCAATACCCCCAGTCCCATCCAGGGGCGGCTCAGCGCACATACTTCAGGTCCAGCAGGAGCAAGCCACCTCCCACCCAATTGCAAGGGACTCCGTGATGCAGAGAGATTCAGGGCGGCCCGAGAAGGCCGCACTCCCACCCCTTTCAGGGCTCCTTGGTGCAAAGACATGAAGTCCAGCACGAGGGATGCCACGCTGCAGGGCCATCAGCCCCACCCAGAGTGATCAGTGGCCGAGAGAGAGAAATGAAGCCGTCCGCCTGGTGGGAGCACAGCCTGCCCGTTTCTTCTGCCAAGCTCCTGGAGATCCGGTCTCCTCCTGCTTCTTTTCACGTCTCCTCTGGCGCCTTGCTGCTTGCTTCTCTGCCTCCTTCTGCCCCTCTTTCTTCTGTCCTTGCTCCCCATTGCCTTCTAAAGAAAGAAAAAGAGCTTGGTCAGTTTCCAGATCTTGACACTTTCCCCTCTTTAGAAGGACCCTGGAGTCCTGCCCATCCAAGAGCCCAAGCCAAGGAGAAGGGGACCTCAAAGCGCAAGGCTTCGGGCCGCCTCTCCCGGCCTGACCGGAGTCCACTCACCGTGTGCCTTCTTCAGCCAGCCAGCAGGGCCCGCTCCTCGGCACACCACGCTGCTTGAAGAGGTCATGGATGCCGCGCTTCCACCCTCCCCGGCTTTCTCCGTGGGCAGGGCACACCAAGCTGAAGACTAGGGACGGGGCACTTGGGAGATGCCAACTCATCACCACTCACAAGATAGATGAAGGGCGAAGTCACGCAGCGAGGAACGACAGGCACCCTGCAGAGAAATGAGCAGCCACGCAGCATACAGACACTCAGGCTCGCCTGGGAAGGCCATGCTCTCAGCGTTTTCGGGGCTCCCCAGTGCCAGGACGTGAAGTCCAGCAGGAGAAAGCCGCTCCTCAGCCAAATCGGGGCTCCCCAGTATACAGCCACTACGATGGCCATACTCTTACAATTGTGGGGCTCCCCAGTGCAAAGACGTGAAGTCCAGCACGTGAAACCGGCACCACAGCCAAATCAGGGGTTCCCTAGTTTACTAGGACCAGGGAGACTCGAGTCCAAATCCCCATCCAGCCATGATACTAGCTGGGTGACTCTGGGCCAGTCGCTTCTCTCTCAACCTAACCTACTTCACAGGGTTGTTGTGAGGAAAAAATCAAGTACGCGGTAGACCGCTTTGGGCTCCTCAGAAGAAGAGCGGGCAAGAAATGTAAAAATAATGAGGGGAAAAAAAAGAGGCCACGCTCCCACAATTGTAGGGCTCCCCAGTGCAAAGACCTGAAGTCCTGCACGAGAAGGACACACCTCAGCTGAAATGGGGGCTGCTCCTTGTACGGCCCCTACGAGAACCACGCTCTCACTACTTTTATGGCTCCCCACTGCAAAGACATAAAGTCCAGCACGAGAAAGCTGCTCCCCAGACCAATCAGGGCTTCTCTAGTATACAGACACTTCCCACAGTTGTAGGGCTGCCCAGTGCAAAGACATAAAGTCCAGCACGAGAAAGACACACCTCAGCCGAAAGAGGGGCTGCTCCTTGTACGGCCCCTTTGAGGGCCACACTCTCCCTATTTCTATGGCTCCCCAGTGCAAAGACATAAAGTCCAGCACGAGAAACACGCTCCGCAGACAAATCAGGGCTTCTCCAGTATACAGACACTTCCCACAGTTGTAGGGCTGCCCAGTGCAAAGACATAAAGTCCAGCACGAGAAAGACACACCTCAGCCGAAAGAGGGGCTGCTCCTTGTACGGCCCCTTTGAGAGCCACACTCTCCCTATTTCTATGGCTCCCCAGTGCAGAGACATGAAGTCCAGCATGAGAAAGCCGCAGCCCAGTTCAAGAAAGGGCCACTGAGCATATGGACACCGAGTCCATCCTGTTATGTCCACGCCCCTCCCCAACCAGAGGCTACTCAGGGCAGGGACATCCTAAGCCTCATGAAGCAGCCAGGCTCCAAGTCAATCAGCCTCTACTCCGGGAGACAGAACAGAGAGAAGGCCAGCAAGGAGGCCCTCCAGCTGGTCGAAGCGGACTCTCCCCCATCTTGCTTCTGTGAAGCTGCTTGAGAGCCTGTCTTCTCCGCCTCGTTCTTCGCTGTTCAGGTCTCCTCTTGTTGCTCCTTGCTTGCGGCTTCTCTTTCGCCAGCCTCCGACACTTCTTCCTTCGGCCCTTTCTCTCCCTTGCCTCCTAAGGCAAGAGATCAGCTTCTGCAGCTCTTGACTCGTTTCCCTCTTGAGAAGGCCTTCTGGAGGACCAGCGCTGCTCATGCAGGAGCCCAAGCCAAGGAGCATGAGCACACCAAGCGTCAGGCGTGTGCCTTCAGCCAGCAGAGGCGGCGGCTGCTGCTTGAAGAGGTCCGGGAGGCCACACTTCTCCCGTCCCGAGCTTCCTCCGTGGGCAGGGCGGAGTGGCCAGCTCAACACCACTCAGAGCGGGAAGGGCAAAGTCAGGCAGCAAGGCTTGGAGAGAGCCACCCCCGGGCCAAATGAGGGGCTTCTCAGAGCAAAGACGTGAAGCTCGTGGCGAGAGGAAGCAACACCCCCAGCCCTCACTGGGGCGGCTCAGTGCAGAGACGTAAGGCCTGGCAGCACAAAGCAACGCTCCCAGCCCCAGCCCGGGGCGGCTCAGCGCACATACCCGAAGGCTCGGCGCGAGAGGAAGCAACACCCCCAAGCTGAGCCCAGCCAGGGGCAGGCTCAGCGCACATGGCATCAAGCTCGGCGTGAGAAAGCTAACGCCCCCAGCCCCGACGAGGGGTGGCTCAGCGCACATACCTCTAAGGCTCGGCGCGAGGAAGCAACACCCCCAGGCCAGCCTACCCAGGGGCAGCTCAGCGCACATACATAAAACAGTGGCGCGAGAAAGCAATACCCCCAGTCCCATCCAGGGGCGGCTCAGCGCACATACTTCAGGTCCAGCAGGAGCAAGCCACCTCCCACCCAATTGCAAGGGACTCCGTGATGCAGAGAGATTCAGGGCGGCCCGAGAAGGCCGCACTCCCACCCCTTTCAGGGCTCCTTGGTGCAAAGACGTGAAGTCCAGCACGAGGGATGCCACGCTGCAGGGCCATCAGCCCCACCCAGAGTGATCAGTGGCCGAGAGAGAGAAATGAAGCCGTCCGCCTGGTGGGAGCACAGCCTGCCCGTTTCTTCTGCCAAGCTCCTGGAGAGCCGGTCTCCTCCTGCTTCTTTTCACGTCTCCTCTGGCGCCTTGCTGCTTGCTTCTCTGCCTCCTTCTGCCCCTCTTTCTTCTGTCCTTGCTCCCCATTGCCTTCTAAAGAAAGAAAAAGAGCTTGGTCAGTTTCCAGATCTTGACACTTTCTCCTCTTTAGAAGGACCCTGGAGCCCTGTCCATCCAAGAGCCCAAGCCAAGGAGAAGGAGACCTCAAAGCGCAAGGCTTCGGGCCGCCTCTCCCGGCCTGACCGGAGTCCACTCACCGTGTGCCTTCTTCAGCCAGCCAGCAGGGCCCGCTCCTCGGCACACCACGCTGCTTGAAGAGGTCATGGATGCCGCGCTTCCACCCTCCCCGGCTTTCTCCGTGGGCAGGGCACACCAAGCTGAAGACTAGGGACGGGGCACTTGGGAGATGCCAACTCATCACCACTCACAAGATAGATGAAGGGCGAAGTCACGCAGCGAGGAACGACAGGCACCCTGCAGAGAAATGAGCAGCCACGCAGCATACAGACACTCAGGCTCGCCTGGGAAGGCCATGCTCTCAGCATTTTCGGGGCTCCCCAGTGCCAGGACGTGAAGTCCAGCAGGAGAAAGCCACTCCTCAGCCAAATCGGAGCTCCCCAGTATACAGCCACTACGATGGCCATACTCTTACAATTGTGGGGCTCCCCAGTGCAAAGACGTGAAGTCCAGCACGTGAAACCGGCACCACAGCCAAATCAGGGGTTCCCTAGTTTACTAGGACCAGGGAGACTTGAGTCCAAATCCCCATTCAGCCATGATACTAGCTGGGTGACTCTGGGCCAGTCGCTTCTCTCTCAGCCTAACCTACTTCACAGGGTTGTTGTGAGGAAAAAATCAAGTACGCGGTAGACCGCTTTGGGCTCCTCAGAAGAAGAGCGGGCAAGAAATGTAAAAATAATGAGGGGAAAAAAAAGAGGCCACGCTCCCACAATTGTAGGGCTCCCCAGTGCAAAGACCTGAAGTCCTGCACGAGAAGGACACACCTCAGCTGAAATGGGGGCTGCTCCTTGTACGGCCCCTACGAGAACCACACTCTCACTACTTTTATGGCTCCCCACTGCAAAGACATAAAGTCCAGCACGAGAAAGCTGCTCCCCAGCCCAATCAGGGCTTCTCTAGTATACAGACACTTCCCACAGTTGTAGGGCTGCCCAGTGCAAAGACATAAAGTCCAGCACGAGAAAGACACACCTCAGCCGAAAGAGGGGCTGCTCCTTGTACGGCCCCTTTGAGGGCCACACTCTCCCTATTTCTATGGCTCCCCAGTGCAAAGACATAAAGTCCAGCACGAGAAACACGCTCCGCAGACAAATCAGGGCTTCTCCAGTATACAGACACTTCCCACAGTTGTAGGGCTGCCCAGTGCAAAGACATGAAGTCCAGCACGAGAAAGACACACCTCAGCTGAAATGGGGGCTGCTCCTTGTACGGCCACTACGAGGGCCACGCTCTCACTCTTTGTATGGCTCCCCAGTGCAGAGATGTGAAGTCCAGCACGAGAAAGCCGCAGCCCAGTTCAAGAAAGGGCCACTGAGCGTATGGACACCGAGTCCATCCTGTTATTATGTCCACGCCCCTCCCCAACCAGAGGCTACTCAGGGCAGGGACATCCTAAGCCTCATGAAGCAGCCAGGCTCCAGGTCAATCAGCCTCTACTCCGGGAGACAGAGCAGAGAGAAAGCCAGCAAGGAGGCGCTCCAGCTGGTCGAAGCGGACTCTCCCCCGTCTTGCTTCTGTGAAGCTGCTTGAGAGCCAGTCTTCTCCGCCTCCTTCTTCCCTGTTCAGGTCTCCTCCTGTTGCTCCTTGCTTGCGGCTTCTCTTTGGCCAGCCTGCGGCACTTCTTCCTTCGGCCCCTTCTCTCCCTTGCCTCCTAAGGCAAGAGATCAGCTTCTGCAGCTCTTGACTCGTTTCCCTCTTGAGAAGGCCTTCTGGAGGACCAGCGCTGCTCATGCAAGAGCCCAAGCCAAGGAGCATGAGCACACCAAGCGTCAGGCGTCTGCCTTCAGCCAGCAGAGGCTGCTGCTTGAAGAGGTCCGGGAGGCCACACTTCTCCCGTCCCGAGCTTCCTCCGTGGGCAGGGCGGAGTGGCCAGCTCAACACCACTCAGAGCGGGAAGGGCAAAGTCAGGCAGCAAGGCTTGGAGAGAGCCACCCCCGGGCCAAATGAGGGGCTTCTCAGAGCAAAGACGTGAAGCTCGTGGCGAGAGGAAGCAACACCCCCAGCCCTCACTGGGGCGGCTCAGTGCAGAGACGTAAGGCCTGGCAGCACAAAGCAACGCTCCCAGCCCCAGCCCGGGGCGGCTCAGCGCACATACCCGAAGGCTCGGCGCGAGGAAGCAACACCCCCAAGCTGAGCCCAGCCAGGGGCAGGCTCAGCGCACATGGCATCAAGCTCGGCGTGAGAAAGCTAACGCCCCCAGCCCCGACGAGGGGTGGCTCAGCGCACATACCTCTAAGGCTCGGCGCGAGGAAGCAACACCCCCAGGCCAGCCTACCCAGGGGCAGCTCAGCGCACATACATAAAGCAGTGGCGCGAGAAAGCAATACCCCCAGTCCCATCTAGGGGCGGCTCAGCGCACATACTTCAGGTCCAGCAGGAGCAAGCCACCTCCCACCCAATTGCAAGGGACTCCGTGATGCAGAGAGATTCAGGGCGGCCCGAGAAGGCCGCACTCCCACCCCTTTCAGGGCTCCTTGGTGCAAAGACGTGAAGTCCAGCATGAGGGATGCCACGCTGCAGGGCCATCAGCCCCACCCAGAGTGATCAGTGGCCGAGAGAGAGAGAGAGAGAAATGAAGCCGTCCGCCTGGTGGGAGCAGAGCCTGCCCGTCTCTTCTGCCAAGCTCCTGGAGAGCCGGTCTCCTCCTGCTTCTTTTCACGTCTCCTCTGGCGCCTTGCTGCTTGCTTCTCTTCCTCCTTCTGCCCCTCTTTCTTCTGTCCTTGCTCCCCATTGCCTTCTAAAGAAAGAAAAAGAGCTTGGTCAGTTTCCAGATCTTGACACTTTCCCCTCTTTAGAAGGACCCTGGAGCCCTGTCCTTCCAAGAGCCCAAGCCAAGGAGAAGGGGACCTCAAAGCGCAAGGTTTCGGGCCGCCTCTCCCGGCCTGACCGGAGTCCACTCACCGTGTGCCTTCTTCAGCCAGCCAGCAGGGCCCGCTCCTCGGCACACCACGCTGCTGGAAGAGGTCATGGATGCCGCGCTTCCACCCTCCCCGGCTTTCTCCGTGGGCAGGGCGCACCAAGCTGAAGACTAGGGACGGGGCACTTGGGAGATGCCGACTCATCACCACTCACAAGATAGATGAAGGGCGAAGTCACGCAGCGAGGAACGACAGGCACCCTGCAGAGAAATTAGCAGTCACGCAGCATACAGACACTCAGGCTCGCCTGGGAAGGCCATGCTCTCAGCATTTTCGGGGCTCCCCAGTGCCAGGACGTGAAGTCCAGCAGGAGAAAGCCGCTCCTCAGCCAAATCGGGGCTCCCCAGTATACAGCCACTACGATGGCCATACTCTTACAATTGTGGGGCTCCCCAGTGCAAAGACGTGAAGTCCAGCACGTGAAACCGGCACCACAGCCAAATCAGGGGTTCCCTAGTTTATTAGGACCAGGGAGACTCGAATCCAAATCCCCATCCAGCCATGATACTAGCTGGGTGACTCTGGGCCAGTCGCTTCTCTCTCAGCCTAACCTACTTCACAGGGTTGTTGTGAGGAAAAAATGAAGTATGCGGTACACCGCTTTGGGCTCCTCGGAAGAGCGGGCAAGAAATGTAAAAATAATAATAATAATAAAAAAAGAGGCCACATTCCCACAATTGTAGGGCTCCCCAGGGACAAGACATGAAGTCCTGCAGTAGATAGCCACACTCCAGCCCCGTTAGGGGCTTCTGCATGCATGGCTACTAAGGACATGTTCCCACATTTTCAGAGGTTCTTAAGTGCATGTACATTGAGTCCAGCACAAGCAAGCCAGGCTCCAGGAACTCAAGAATGATACATGGCAGAGAGGAAGTCAGCAATTAAGCCTTCCAGTTTGTGCAAGCAGAACCTGCCTGATTCTTCTTTCAAGCATCTTTAAAAACAATCCCTCCTCCTACCTCTTCCCTTTTGATTCCTCTTGTTTCTCCTTTCTACTTGTTTTTCTTCCTCCTTCTGTACTGCTTTGTTTTTTCTCCCCTTTTCCTCCTAAACAAAAGAAAAATCTTCATAAGTTTTCAGACCTTTACCCTTTACTTTCTTTTGGTTTATTGAAGACCATCTCTGTTCATCAAGGAGCCCAAGCCATGAATGAGACACTGAGTCCTGTTTGGACAAAGCAGTATATAACTGTCATAAATAAAGAAGGAGAACCAAACCTCAAATCTTAAGCCTTCAGGACTTGTTCCCTTGCCTCATCACCATGTCCCTTCAGCCAGCCAAGCCTGGTCAGCACACCACGCTGCTTGAAGAGGTCAAGGATGCTGCATTATTTCCACTATCCTTGCTTCCTCCACGGGCAGGGCAGACCAAGCTGATCATCTGTGCAAGTCAGATATGCCATCTCACCACTATTCAGAACATGAAAAGTAAGGTTACACAGAAAGGTTTGGACATCAACACCCACCAGCTAAATGAGGGGATTCTTAGAGCAAAAGTGTAACATCTAGGAGAAAGGCACACTGCCACTCAATGAGGCCATGTAGAACAATGAGATACAGTCTAGAATGAGAAAGCTATTCTCTAGCGAAATTAAGGGTTATTCAAAGCAAAAACATGGAGTCCATATAAGAAAGTCATGCTCTAGCTCCTTTGTGGGCTGCTCTGAGCAATACGTGTCAGGGCGTCCAATCTAGCTGTGAGGGGCTACAGCCAAGCCATCTTAGGGACTGCTTTGAGGAATAAATCCTATGCTTTCTGGGGTTTCAGGCTTTTATTATGGATACGCTTTTTCATTATTTCCATATGCTACTTTGAATATTATTTTAATACACTAGTTGTTCTAAAATACCTAACCTGCTTTTAGAATGCTTCACACTTTTTTAACTTTCCCTGTTATATTAATGACCTATATTCCCTTTATTATACTGCACTAGCTCACTGTTTTTTAGATTTTATCCTATTCAAGATTTTATTCTCTGCTTATTTGATTTTATCCTATTTAAAGCCTATTTTAATTTTACTTTTTACAAATATTATAAGTTTGTATTTAAACAATATTCCAAGCAGCATATAGAGATAATGGGAGTGGAAAGCCATCCATAATAAAACCCTGGAAACACCCAAGGCCAGCCACAGAATTGCTATTAAAGATGTAAAGGCTCTTTTAGGGAGCCACCACCGTCCAGACAAAGGAGCCTCCTCACGGGGTTGGGGGTACATTTACAGGCTACCACGTTGCCACTGAAGCACCAAGGTGCTCTTTTGAGGCAGCCCCTATTTCCCAGGGGAAGTCGCCTCTCAGAGCTGTGTGGGGAGCTCTAGAGATCCTCACAACCATCCCCCTTCCAGCATGCGCGACTCTCGTGGGGCTCCTTGCTCGTTCTCTCAGGGCTGCTTCGCGAGCCTGAAACGAGAGTGAGAACAAGAAAACAAGCCACTGAGTCTGGTGAGGCACAATACATTGCAACGGAGGAGCCTTGAGCTGGTGCCCCGCCTTGGCTTTCCACCCCTGGCGGCGTCCCTGCTCGCGCCCCGAGGCGACGCTGAGGCCCTCTCCCCCGACCCTCCCTCCCCTTCAGGCGCCTAAATTCAAAATGCGAGGAGACAAGCAGAAATTGTCCAGTTGCCTGGGCGGAGCCAATCAACGGCGAGCAAACAGGCTCGTGCTGTCTAGTCCCGGAGTGGCGTAACCAGCATCCAGC
Source organism: Hemicordylus capensis (assembly GCF_027244095.1). Lineage (NCBI taxonomy): Eukaryota > Metazoa > Chordata > Lepidosauria > Squamata > Cordylidae > Hemicordylus > Hemicordylus capensis. The sequence continues at coordinate 14,609,135 of NC_069663.1, forward strand.
CAATCAACGACCGCGACCAAAGTTTGCGCGCGGAGACTTGACAGAGCCGTCAAAGAAAAAAGAGGGCTGCTGAGGGAAAATGGGTGGGGGGAGGGGAATGCCCGACCCTAATGGCCTTTCCCGCCTTTCCCGCCCCCCTCCCCGACACAAACTGAACCAAGTTCCCCCTCTTTCAAACTGCAATTCTCAGGCCATGACTGGCCCGCCTGAGACAAAAAGCGACTCCAGGACTTGATGCCCCATAGAAAGGAAACTAGGGTGCCTCGTTCCCTAGCTAGGAGCAGCACCAGGCTTCTGCCCAATCTGACAGAAACTGATCCTGGGGATTATGCTCCCTCCAATATTTCTCCACAATGTCCATTCAGATCTCCAAGCTCCCTAGTTAGGAAACAGACACCAGAGTTGCCAATTTTTAATGACAAGAATTGATCCTGGAGATGTCATTTCCTCCAATATTTCTCCACAGTATCCATTCAGTTCCCTCCAAGCCCCCTACCTACAAGGCACACACCAGAGTTAGCCACTCTTTCTGACATTAATCATTCCTGGAGATGTTATTTCCGCCAATATTTCTCAAAAATATCCATTCAAATCTCCAAGCTCCCTAGTTAGGAAGCACACACCAGAGTTAGCAACTCTTTCTGACAGGAATCGTTCCTGGAGATGTTGTTATTCTTTTATTATTATTATTATTTGAAATATTTATACCCCGCGGCTACAGTGCAATACTGCTCAGGGTGCCTATTTCCTCCAATATTTCTCCACAGTATCCATTCATTTCTCTCCAAGCTCCCCTGCCTACAAGGCACACACCAGAGTTAGCAACTCTTTCTGATAAGGAATCGTTCCTGGAGTTATTATTTTCTACAATATTTCTCCACAGTACCCATTCTTAGAGACCCCAGTTTGGAGTGGGCAACCCTACAGCAGCCTGACTGGAAGGATTTGGGGGCAGCTGAGGAGAAAAAGAGCTCCCACAGATACTGGCGGGCTCTTTTGCCCAATCTACCCACTCCACAAGGGAACAGGGGGATCCCTGCATCTGAAGACATTTATTTTGATGTGTTTCGATAGTATATATTTTCCAAGGGTTGTTTTCACTCAACTGTCTGAGAGAGATGTGTTCTTGACACATTTATCTCAGGCAGTCAAGTGAAGAGATTCCTTGAAAAAGATGTGTCCTCGAAATTGGAATAAATATTGCTTCAGCAACAGCTCTTGTACTGTTTTTGAGGCCATCTCAGCTGATATTGATCCTCCATTCTCCCTCAGAAGAGGATGGCATCCGAGCATCATCATGGGTTGCCACAACCTCCCCGCATATCTGTCACGAAGAGATGCTTGAGCTGCCATTTCCACTGCTAAGAACTTCTGGAAGTTATCGGTTTATAATAAAAATGTGTTTATATCCCAGTTTTCTACACACAAGAATGCTCTCACAGCAATGTACAAAAAGTATGAGAAAATTGTTCCTTGCCCCAAAAGAGCTTACAGTGGGGCTTGGGGTGGCGGCGAGATGGAGACAGCAGCAATAGCCACTGAAGACATGCTATACTGGGCTGAAAAGGGACAAACACTTCCCCCTGCTTAATATCAGACTAGAGCACCACAACTTTAAAAACATGCCCCTTTGCCTGGTTTGTAGGCAGAACAGTTCCCCTTTTGCTCTCTGGGCTTTTCAAAAGATGTAACCAGACACAAAATGTGCAGTTTAAAACAAGCAAATGGAGTAGTTCTAAAAGAACATTTATATTATGTTAGATGGCGTAAAGAAGTGGCTGGTAAGAACGAGAAAAGTCAGGTTTTTGCCAGGCACCTCTCAAGCCCAGAACGAAATACAAGCTATATGGATGTATTTTATGTTGAAGGAAGGAAGAATGCTCAGAAGAATAATGCCAAAGAAATCCAAAACTGGAAATCAAGGAAGAAGAACACCTTCTGACTGCAAAAATGCCTTTGGCTGCCCCAGGATATGTTGCTCTATATTTCACAAAATTGCAGGGATGTGCCCTGTGCATCCCTCAGGAGCTGGTTCAATGCTAGTGCGATGCAAGAAGTGAACCAGGAATCAGACTGATTTGTATTATTGGGGAGGCGTGTGGGTCTTGTGGTAGCAAGCATACATCGCCCCTTCTGCTAAGCAGGGTCCACCTTGGTTTTCATTTGGATGGGGAACTACATGTGAGGGCTGCAAGATATGGGCTGTAGCTCCGTGCTAGAGTTTCTGCTTTGCATGCAGGTGTACCCAGGTTCACTCCCTGGTGGCATCTCCAGGTAGGGCTGGGAAAGACTCCTTCCTGAAACTTTTGAGAGCCGCTGCCAGTCAGTGTAGGCTGAACTAGATGGACTGATGGATGGTCTGATTCAGTATAAGGCAGCTTCCTCTGTTCTCATGCTTTATTATTGATTTTTATTCTGCTCTTCCTCCAAGGAGCTCAAAGCAGCATACATATTTTCTTCCCACCCCCTTTATCTTCACAACAACCCTGCGAGACAGATTAGGCTGTGAATAACTGACTTGTCTAAGGTCACCCAGGGAGCATCATAGCGAAATCAGATCTCCCTTGTTCCTCCAGCTGTTGACTGTAACACCCATCATCTCTGACTATTGGCCACTGTGGTTGCAGATGATGGGAGTTGTAGTCCAACAACAGCTGGAGGGCCCAAGTTTTGCAGCCCTGCTCTAACCACTATACCACATGCAGCCCTCGGGGATATATTTCTGGAAGTGCAAAGGCCTTTGGCAGGGGGCGAGAGAAGCGGAAATTGCCTCCCAATCCCTCTCTGTGTGCACTGGGCTGCAGAATAAGTCTTTGCCTCTGCAAGGGTGGAGCCCGTCTTCTGCCCACATCCTGCTGTGCAACATCTGCACCTCAAAGCTACAGCTGGATGCCTGTTCTGATAAACAGAGGCTCAACTTACAGTGTCCTCCTCTGGAGGTGGCGTATTGGGAGTGGCCCCAAGACCCAGAGCCAGGATTGGAGGCACCCCAGGCAAAGCATGAATTTGGTGCTCCCCCACCTCCTTCACCTGGATGGGCAAGCAATCCCCACTGCCCATCCTGGCTGGCTAGCTGGCTAGCTGGCTCTGATTGTGTGCAGACTCACCTGTGGCCAGCTGGCCAGCTGTGCTAATGGGGGTGATCCCCAGCTCCTGGCTGGCTGTGCAAATGGGGTGATCCCCATCTCCTGGCTGGCAGGCTGGCTGTTGGTGCCCCTCCCTGCTTGGTGCCCTAGGTGGCTGCCTATTTCACCAGTGGGCAGCAGTGTTCTCTATAACACAGGCTGCTCAATTCCACCCGGATTTACACGGATTTCAAATGTGCTGCCCAGATTGCCTGGATTTTGCTCTGGATCCGATGATGTGGGAGGGCAGAAAAGGAGGGGAAAGCATACAAATCTGTCAAATAAATTTTAAGAAATGCAAATTGGTTGCAACATATTTTGCATAATATACAAAATGTGCATAGTTTAATAACTAATGTGCAAAATTTGCATATTTTTTCATCTGTGTGCGGAATGCGTTTTGTTCTGGGTAGCAGGATCAAGACAGTGTGCACACAGGTATGTTCAGAGTGAGTCCTTCCTGATTTCACCTAAGCAGGATCTAAAATTGACTGAGCGGACATCAAACAGCTTGTGAGCACGCGCACAGGCACATGTCTTGGACACAGGCACTGGTGGTCAGGCTAGCTCTGTCAAGACCTGTGATACCTCCGCCCCCGCGGTGTTGGTGTGTAGATTCCTGCCTGGAATCAGCCTCTCCCTACCACCACCAGCCCCTGAAGTGTGGCTCCTGCCACAGCAGCAGCTTTCGGATCGAGCCACCCACAACGATACATACGCTCTGCTCAGCTGCAGACAGCGCTGGCTCTGGCTGGGCTGGTCTCCTCACTGGTTTCCTTTCCAGCACTGCAGAAGGAGCCAGGCAGAGTGTGCTATGGGGCCGGGTTGGATCATCTTAAAGCAGCGGCTATGGTGGGAGCCACACTTTGGGGTCCACAGCAGTAGGGACAGGGAGATTCCAGGCAGGCAGGCATCTCTGTGCTGCCAGGGTCCTGCAGCCCCACCTAGCCATGGGAGTCTGCAGGTGGGAGCAAGAGGGGGCAGTCTCTCTCCCCCCGCCAACCGATTGAGCCAGTTCCCACTGAATTCAGTGGGGCATACTCCCAGGGAGGGAGGAAAGCTGGTCTTGTGGTAGGAAGCATGACTTGTTCCCTTAGCTAAGCAGGGTCCACTCTGGTTGCATATGAATGGGAGACTACATGTGTGAGCACTGCAAGATATTTCCCTTAGGGGATGGGGCAGCTCTAGGAAGAGCATCTGAGGTTTCAAGTTCCCTCCCTGGCAGCATCTCCAAGATTGGGCTGAGAGAGACTCCTGCCTGAAACCTTGGAGAAGCTGCTGCCAGACTGTGTAGACCAGTGTTTCTCAAACTTTTTGGAGTCAAGGACCGCTAAATTCTTCGTGCAGAGTTTCAAGGACCGCTACATTCTTCATGCGCAGTTTCCCAGACCAGCAGTTAGTAAAGGGGTTTCAAGTCTGTCTATCTATCTATCTATCTATCTATCAGACTTCTATACTGCCCAAAACTTGCATCTCTGGGCAGTTTAGAATGAAAATAATATAAGCATTGAAATAATTAAATTTGGAATCTTTTGCAAACATGGAATATTAGGGGTTCTTAACCTTGGGTCCCTCAGTTAAACTCCCATAACCCCCAACAACAATGGCATTTGGCCATTATGGCTGGGGATTATGGGAGTAGAAGTCCACCAACATCTGGGTACCCAAGGTTGAGAACCCCTGAATTTAAAAGCCTGGGTGAACAAATTTGTCTCCAGTATGTCTGGAGTGGAGGTGCTTGTGATTACTCAATGGAGAGGGGATGTTGGGCCATTAGAAAAATTCAAAAGCTACATGGGGCCAATGAAAACAACATACAAGCAAGCCCCACTGATGCAAGAGGGAAACAGCGTTCCCTCTCAAGGCGCCTCAACCACAACAGGCAGCTGGGTTTCAATCAACCAACCTTTGGCTGCAAACAATGAGCATGCAAGAACCAGTAGCCCTTGAAGTGGCGCCCACTGCCATACTTTTTCCTCCATGCCCCTGCACCGCATACAGTTTGAAGCTGTAAAGATAGGGAATAAGATAGCTGTAGGAAGATCTCAGCAGCACGTGGAGGCAAGGCACAAGAAGGGTCCCATGCCTCTGTGATACTCTTCCTCTTCCATGCCATGTGCAAAATTGAGGAAGTGAGTGCCTTGATTTCAGTTGGGGGGGGTTGACTCCCAGTCAGGGACCGGCACTCAACCCTTCGGGGACCGGCAGCGGTCCAGGGACCGGTGGTTGAGAAACACTGGTGTAGACAATACAGAGCTAGATGGACCAATGGTTTGACTTGGTATATGGCTTCCTATGTTCATGTACTGGATTGCTGGCTTTGCCCACCCAGAAAATGTCCTGTGGATACCCATAAACCTAACCCTGCCCCTCCTAGGGTTGCCATATTCAAGCTTCCCAAATCCGGGTGGCCTAATTTGCGTATTGTGCAAATTATGTGGCAAATAATTTGCATTTTATTTATTTATTTATTTGACAGATTTATATACTTTCCCCTCCTTCTCTGCCCTCCCATGTCATCAGATCCAGAATAAAATCCAGGCAATCTGGGCAGCACATTTGAAATCCGTGTAAATGCGAGTGGAATTTAGCAGCCGAGTGGAGGAGCCAAAATCTGGGGGCTACCCTAAATTCTGGGGGACATGGCAACCCTAGCCCCTCCCCCGCAATGACCTGTGCCCCACACCCTGCTAGGGGTAGCCCTAAATTCAAGGGTGTTGATCTCACAGGTCAGGATCCAAAGAAATGCACAATATAGGTTTTGCAGGTCCCAGAGACTTCGGACCTTGTCTAACCTGGCAAACTAAAAAAAAAAAAGGAAAAGGACTCTCACATGTTTGGGATATAGCATTGTCTGTTTGGGAGGGTTGCCTCTTGCTGTTCCAAGGGGGAAAGGTCAACAATCCCACTGGGCATGGGTGTGACATCAATGTGATGACTAACGGTGGTCTTAGCCAGAATAGCAATGAATCTCTCTCTCTCTCTCTCTCTCTCTCTCTCTCACACACACACACACACAGCGCATATTTTATATCTTCCTGTAGCCCAGCAATCCATCTTGCTATTGTTTTATCCAAATTTTTAATGTTATTTTCAACAAATATAGCACATAAGAACAACTCAAATATAAGCCAGAAATTTAGAGCCATTTCCCACATTGTTTTGTCCTTGGGGGTGGTGAAGCCTCCCCACAAACAGCACCTGTGTCAGGAAGGAGAGGAGAAACGGATGCGTAGGTGGGAAGGAGAGAGGGAGACAGGAGAGCAGTGGGGGGCGGGGACAAGAAAGAAAGTGTGAACCAGGGGCGTCACCATGCAAGTATGTTCAAAGAACAGAAGCCGCCTGCCCCCAGGGGCCGCTGAGGGCCCACCTGTTGCCCCCACCCCACCGAGTCCCCCACTCACTTTAATTGCCACATGGGGACTTACACTAGTCCTTCCATACTGCCCCCTACTTTGCCGCTGCCTTGTGTCACCACTTTCTCCTCCTCCATTTCCTGCATCCTGCTGCTGTCCACCATAATTTCCTGTGGGCCTTTCAAGGGTCTAGTGCTGGCCCCCACATAGCAATGGAGAGCAACGAGGCGGGGGCATTGGCAGACTGGCGTGGGGTTTTCATGCAGGTCTGAACACCAGCCGTAGAGGGCTTCTTATGCCAGTGGTTTGAGCCAGAGATGAGGCAGGGGAGAAGGACCAGTTCACATGATCAGAACAATAGGATTGTCTGTTAACTACACTCTGGGTCTGTAAACATTCTGTCCCATTGTGCCAGTATAGGAACAGTTGTGGTGGTGGTGGTGGTAGTGGTGGTATTTGTTCCTTCAGATTCTTTGAACACAGACTTATCTGTGGGTCACCCTAAATCTGCCAGTACCTCCCACTTGCCTGCAGATGCTCTGGTTATGCATCCATAATGATCATAACACTTCTAGCTCTTTTGGAAATAGATGTAATATGCTACCTCTGAACAAGGAGGAGGTTTCATCATGACGAATAGCTCTGGATAGATCCCTCCGTTAACATATTGCCTTTCTCCAGCTTTAGGTTGTCTCCATAAACACACCGTTATGATTTTTAAAAACCCAGTATTTTGCTAACAACCCTTGGATAGCATCATCTGAAATCTCAGAACTACAAAACCTTCCCATAAGGTCCTTGTCTTAGGATCAAAGACGCATTCTTCCCATTCGGGAGTGTGCTTATAAAAAAATGGAGAAACTGAGAAAGTTTATAGGATTGTGCTGCTGCCAGATCAGATTGGGTTGAAGTTGTGGTGTTCTTTCCTTAAATCACACCCTTGTCTTTGCTGGCAAGAGATTGCTTCCTTTTGTCATCTTCCTCCCTCTCTCGCCTCGCTCGCCTCGTCTTTTGGCTTCGGATTTGGACCGGCGGCTTATGCCGATTATATAAGGATAACTTTATTAGAGACTTGCTGCCTAGAAACCACAGGCCACGTTAAGATGAGCAGGGTTCCTGGGATTGTGTTCTATAAATTAGAAATTCCCAGAGGGGGAAACAGCAGTTAAGTAGACAAGCGGGCGGACTGGAGGATCATGACTGACAGCTGCTGGCCTAATGGCAGATGGCCATGTAATTATCAGCGGCGTAGAGTCATGTGGAATTCAGAAACACAGAGGACAAGATGGAGGGATGCCTGCATCTCAGCTGGCATCTTGGATTGGATTGTTTCTCACGACAGGAACCTAGGAAGTTGCCTTATACTGAGTCAGGCTATTGGTCCATCTAGCTCAGTTTTTGCCTACACTGACTGGCAGCCGCTCTCTCCAAGATTTCTGGCAGGAGTCTTTCCCAGCCCTACCGGCAGATGCTGCCAGGGTTTGGACCTGGGAGCTTCTTCATGCAAAGCAGCTGCTCTTCCACTGAGCTATGGCTCCATCAGTATTTGCAGGCAGAGGCACTCTTACCCCTGGACCTCTAGGTGGAGATTTGGGTGAAACACCCCCCGGGGCTCCCAAATCCTCTTTAGTTTGTCCCAGGATGTGTGGTCGCTGTGCTGCTTGACTGAGCGTGACTGTGACCTGTGCCGGGCAGCTGAGTGTGACCTCTGCTTTAGAGACAGAGGCGGGAGTGGGGAAACATAGGAACATAGGAAGCTGCCATATACTGAGTCAAGCCATTGGTCCATCTAGCTCAGGATTGTCTTCACAGACTGGCAGCGGCTTCTCCAAGGTTGTAGGCAGGAGTCTCTCTCAGCCCTGTCTTGGAGATACCAGGGAAATGGGAACCTTCTGCTCTTCCCAGAGCGGCTCCATCCCCTAAGGGGAATATCTTATTTATTTTATCTATTTATTTTTTACATTTTATATCCTGCTCTTCCTCCAAGGAGCCCAGAGCGGTGTACTACATACTTCAGTTTCTCCTCACAACAACCCTGTTTCGTTCAAAGGGATCTAAAATTAATTGGACTGACAGCAACAAACTTGGGAGCGTGCACGCATGCACACACCTTAGAGGAAACATTGACTGGCAGTGCTATATTCTGGCACCCTTTATGCGCCCCTCAAGAACTGCTGCCCTGGGCGACCACCAAAGACTGCCTAGTGGAAGGGCTGACCCTGGGTGGGGAATGGGGGTGGGGTGAGTGACATGCCAGGAGAAACCTAAGTATGTAGTACACCGCTCTGGGCTCCTTGGAGGAAGAGCGGTATATAATAATAATAATAATAATAATAATAATAATAATAATACCATGAGCACCTGCATGCTTGCTTGCATAAGTTCCCTCCCCGGCATCTCCAAGATGTGAGCACTGTAAGATATCCCCCTTAGTTGATGGGGCCGTTCTGGGAAGAGCACCTGCATGCTTGCACGCAGTAGGTTCCAAGTTCCCTCCCTGGCAGCATCTCCAAGATAGGGCTGAGAGAGATTCCTGCCTGCAACCTTGGAAAAGCCACTGCCAGTCTGTGTAGACAATCCTGAGCTAGATGGACCAATGGCTTGACTCAGTATATGGCAGTTTCCTATGTTCCTATGAAGCCATCCTTAGAATAAGTTACAGAAGCTTAGGCGCACCTCCCACCGTCAGTTCATTTTGGAAAAAAACTGATCTAAAGCCCAGAGGATGCCAGACCATGCAGGCGAGACATTGCTCTTTGCCTGGGAGCCATTATTTGGGGAGATAAAGACCTACCCACGAGAATAGCAGCAAGTGGGCACAGGATGCATTATTGATAGGAGGCGTAATTGAGTCATGCATTTTCTCCAGGCAGCATAAAATATTTCATACGAGTTTGGCTTTATACCATTCTATTATTTATTTGTAGATAAATTTTTATGCGAGGGCCAAAATGAAGGCGGTGTGGTGGAGATCCCAAATGTCACCCAAATATCAATGCCTTCCAAGGATGGGATTAAAATGATTTGCTCGTACATGTTTTGGTTGTGGTGTATTTTCTTTTTCTTTTTGCAGTGCTGTTAATTTTCCGCTCCTCACAAGACGCCCAGACATTTCACATGTGCATCTCCTGAGCACAGAGTGGGATTCATTATCCATTAATGAGATGTTTGAAATGACTGTGTTCTGCCCCTATACTGCACATCCTTCCCATGGTCTGGTATACCTAGAGATTCTACCGATCTGTATGGCCTCAGTTGCATTGTGGAGCTCAGGTATTTAGGAGTTGAGACCTGGCCTTGTGGCAACAAGCATGAATTGCCCCCTTTGCTAAGCAGGTTCCTCTTGGGTTTGCATTTGGATGGGTATGTGAGCACTGTTTGCTGTAAGATATTCCCCTTAGGGGATGGGGCTGTAGCTCACTGGTGGAGCATCTGTATGCTTGCATGCAGAAGGTCCCCGGTTCCATCCCTGACAGCATCTCCAGGTAGGGCTGGGAAAGGCTTCTGAATGCCTTCGAGAGCTGCTGCCAGTCAGTGTAGACAATACTGAGCTAGATGGACCAATGGTCTGACTTGGTAGATGGAAGCTGCTTGCTATGTTCCTAAAGGCAGGGGAGAGGGCTTGTGCCTTCATCTTCTGCTTGGGGGCCCTAAGAGGCGTCTGGTGGGTCACTCTGGGAAACAGGATCCTGGACATGCTGTAGCTTTGCTCTGAATCCAGAGGGCTCTTTTTATGTTCTGCCTTTGCCCCTCATTCTTGAACATCAAGGCTTTGAGAGGCTGAGAGGCTTTGAGAGTCAGTACTCTCAAAGTTAGAATGCAGACCTAAAAGCCTGGGAGTGAGTGATCAATAGGAAAAGGAAAGGAAAGATTGTGAGACTCCAGGTGACCACGGAGCCATGTGGTTTTCCTGAGAAGCACACTGGCTGGGATTCAGACAAACAGCCTCTTGCTCCCTAGGCAAGTGCTCCATCGTAGCTGACCTGAGGTCAAATCACAGGGACCACTTTACACTGAAATTTGATACTGGATAATGCAGCTTAACTGGAAGCACCATATTACATGCAAAAAGTACAGCAATGTTGGAGATGCAACAGTCCATCCATTTGGTGCTAAGATTGATCAATTGAAATACTTTTGACTAAAAATATGTCCCAATTTAACTGGCTCTGTGTGTGTGTGTGTGTGTGTGTATACCTATAAATTTATTGTTGATTAACAAAGCTAGACGTTTTGGATTCTGTCATCTTCAGCTGCCCTGATGTTATAGGAAAGTACAGTAGTAGCTAAACATATAACGTTAGCCAGCGTGGTGTAGTGGTTAGAGAGCTGGACTAGGACTGGGGAGACCTGAGTTCAAATCCGCATTCAGCCATGGTACTAGCTGGGTGACTCTGGGCCAGTCACTTCTCTCTCAGTCTAGCCTACTTCACAGGGTTGTTGTGAAAGAGAAACGTAAGTATGTAGTACACTGCTCTGGGCTCCTTGGAGGAAGAGTGAGATAGAAATGTAACAACAACAACAGAGCAGATGAATAAGGCAGAAGCCAAAATGTTTTGCCCATTAAATTTCTGGTTTGTTAATGAACAATAAATGTATACTATTCTTTTTGATTAACAGCATCCTACTAGGATCCAAGTAATACTTTTATGGCATTCGGTAGGCTGCTTTAAAAACTTCCCCTCCCTTCTCCCCCTCTCGGCTTCAGGACTGCAGAGGTCTTTGGCAAATGAGCACTATGGGCCCTGGGGGTGTGGTTTTTCCCTAGGTATGGACATGTGGGTGGCTTCTTCCTCTCCCCATCAGCAGATGGATAGGGTTGGGGGACCACTGTGCTACAGCTGTTTACTATAACAGACTAGTAACCATGGCTATGTTCTGGATTTAATTATCATCTTGTATTCCCTCCCAAAGGAGTCTTATTTTTATTTTTATTTGTTTTGCCATATACATTCAGAAAGAGAAGAAGAGGACGACCAGCATCGAGGTGGATGCACTTGATTATGACAGCAATGAATGCACCACTGAGATACTTTAAAGGCCAAGCCGAAGACAGATCATCCTGGAGAGAATTTATCTATGTGGTCGCTAAGAGTCGACACCGACTTGACAGCACTGAATCAATCAATCAATCAATCAATCAATCAATCAATACATTCAGAAACTCTGACATCCTCAAAAAAAATCCTCCTACAGGTTGGGAAATGACTACCCAACGCATTCAAAAGCCACAGTCCTGTTCATGCTTACTAGCACATAACTCCCATTGAAGTTTTGGGGACTTACTTCTGAGTAAACATGGGATCATGCTGAAAAGCATGCTCAGGCCTCTGCAAATTTGGGGGAATGGATTCTATTCACGCTTTCCCTGTCTTCTTGGTGAACGCTTTGTGGGCTGGCCAGCAGTGCGTGGTTGTGTACAGAGCAGATTCCTTCTCTGTGTTACTTCCGCTCAGATGCATTTGTTAGGGATTAAGCTGTCACTTCCTATTGGTAAAAGCTGTGGTTCTGCAGGAAACACTCAATTCAGCTGAAAGCCAAGAACGACCTCTGTTTGTCAGTTAATTAATTAAGTGGAAAGAGGCTGTTTGACGGAGACACATGGATTGCTATGTCACGTGAGTTGAACACCAATCGCTTCTTAAGGCCAGAGCCTGGATCACAGTGATGGCAATTGTGCAATTGGTCTAATATGATCTCCTGGGCATTTTTCACACAACAGGCTTTACTGTGAGTTTGAAGTTGCCCCCAAAAGCTGACACAAAAAGTGGAAACCCCGCCCCCGGATTTTGGTCTACACTCTAACGGGCAATGGAAAACCCGAATCGTGTGTGAAGTGCAAACTGAAAGCCAGGTGTGAAAAACACCCTGACACTGAGATCTGGTGAGGCAGGATGGAAAATCATAAGCAAGGCCAAAATGACCTGGTGAACAGGACATGCAAGCCTGAGCAGAGAGATCCTGAAGGGAAATATCCCACGGTCTTGGCTTTTTGAGGGCTGCTGCAGAATTATACCCCATCTGATAAAAGCAGGTGAGAGTCTCATACAGTGAGTTCTTTGGGCTATCAGAGTTGCCCAAGAACTATTGTGGTCACCAGTAGGAAGCTAGGGCAATAAAACAGAAACAGAGGAATCTGCCTTCTACCGAGTCAGACCGTTGGTCCAGCTTGCTCAGCACTGTCTACACAGACTGGCAGCGGCTTCTCCAAGGTTGCAGGCAGGAGGCTCTCAGCTCTATCTTGGAGGTGCCAGGGAAGGAACTTTGGGCCGCTCTGGGAAGAGCATCTAAAAGCAGATTCCCATATATATTTGCATGAGAGTGTTTTTGGAGGAGGTGCGTTACCACGGCATGATTTACTAAGTCGTCAGTTTCTGACAGCACATTAAAAAATATTTCCCATGGTGCAGAGCATATGAGGAACCCCAGTGGTGCGAAAACTATTGTCATCATGCCTTTCTGAGGAGGAAAAGGGACTATTGCTCATATCGAGACAGTGATTCATTTAACTATATGCACATTGGGAAATGCCATATATTTGCTTGGAGGCTGAGTCGAGTTATGATGCTGAAGAAGGCAAGACAGCACTTGAACAAATGTGGAAGAGGAGAAATAATTATGGAATATTTCAATGTCAGTTTCCCCCACTCCAGGGCTAGCCCAACCTGTTCTGGAGGTAGAGAGTAGGGAGTAGTGAGACCATATAACAGTGGCAGGCAAATTTTGCCTTCCAGCTGTTGTTGAACTACAACTCCCATTACCCCTAACCACAATTTATTGGGATGATGGGAGTTGTAGTTCAACAACAGCTGGAGGGCAAAGTTTGCCCACCCCTGCCCTATGGGCTAGAGCCTATGTTTCAGCTAGCAGGGGATGATGGGAGTTGTAGTTCAACAACAGCTGGACAGCCAAGTTTGCCCACTGCTGCCCCATGGGATAAAGCCCATGTTTCAACCTTTAAAGTTCCTATTCATTCGTTCAGGGACAAGTCTAGAAAAACTAGTTTGGAGGAGTAAAGGAGGTGCCACAGGGTATTACTAGGGGAGTGAAGGTTTTGCGATACATTAAATACGGATAGAGGTAAGGTAATTTGTGTTCATTTATTTACCTTATTAATGAAGCTTGCTCTACAGTTTCAGACTTTTCCAGAAAATGGGCCAGATTCCTGCTTTCCAGACTAGTTAGAACGACTAGGGTGGGGATAGAGGTCAGTGCCAGGCCAGCTGAAATCTTCAGGGGAGATGACCCTGTACCCCGCTGCACACATGGTCTCACCCAGCCCAGTTCCTGGACAGGATTCCCTCCAGGAAGGAAGTGAAGAGGCCGGCTTGGCTCCTGGGAGGCTGGAGGAGTCTCCTCCCTACCTGTCTGCCCTGGCTCCTGCTGTTTGTTCTAGTGTAGTGAATGAGGCTCCTTTACACAACAGAGGCCTTTTAGAAGCATTAGTGCAAGCTATAGAACCATAATGTGCCATTACTATACTGCCTGACACTTTGTCGTTAAGTTTCAGTCTTGAGAACATAGGAAGCTTCCTCCTACTGAGTCAGACCCTTGGTCCATCTAGCTAGACTCAGAATTGTCCACACCAGGGATTCTCAATGTTGGGTCCCCGGATGTTATTGGACTTCAACTCCCATAATCTCCCACCAAAGGCCACTGGGGCTGGGGATTATGGGAGTTGAAGTCCAGTAACATCTGGGGACCCAACGTTGAGAATCCCTGGTCTACACAGACTGGCAGCGGCTTCTCCAAGGTTGCAGGCAGGACTCTCTCTCAGCCTTATCTTGGAGATGCTGCCAAGGAGGGAACTTGGAACCTTCTGCAGGCAAACAGGCAGATGTCCTTCCCAGAGCGGCCCCATCCCCTAAGGGGAATATCTTCCAGTGCTCACACATGTCTCCCATTCAAATGCAGACCCATTCGTGCTTGCTACCACAAGCCCAGCTCTCCTCTCAGAGACAAGCCATCCTCCCATAGATAGGGGAGTGGGAAATATCTGGGGAAGAGCACCCGCTCCCCCTGGCTACCCCTTGGAGTCACCCCTGTGTTCATTTAGGATGATGCCACAGCTCCATGGCTTCTCAGACTCACGGCTCTCCTTCCGCAGTCACCAAAAGGGGCTCAGCAGGGGGAAAACACGTTTCCCTTTGTACCAAACCACGCCGGTCCCTTCCCACAGCCTACATCATGGAAAATGCTTCTGGGCTCCAGCAGAGAGACCACTGGCACGCCTCCACCACACAGCAAATACCCTTTTGCTCATGCCAGAGGAAGGCCGCTGAGAACTAAACGGAGCGTTCCTGCTGTCCAACTCCTGTGCTGTTTTGGCTTCGCTGGCTTGGTATCCCCTCCCCTTTCTGGGCATCTCTTATCTTCTCCTCCCCACAAGAAGTTTGTTCAGGAACTCTTGGCGGCTGGCTGCAGCAGCCGGCTTCCCGGGATCTTGGGACAAGTGCTGTGAAAATACTGAGGAGACTGAGAGGATTCGTCTAACGGAAGCACTCAACGACTCCAGGCAGGCAGTCGACACAGGAATTCTCGAATCAAAGGCAGGCTAGAACGGGGCAAATCCTTCATGGGGCAAGGTGAGGCAGTCCCCTCAGGTGGAGGATTAGAGGGGTGGCAGCAGGGTGGCAACATGCCACCTGCCTAGAGATGTGGGGGAAATTGGGGGAAAATATCATTTTCCCCCCAGAAAAAAGAAATAAATAAACCCTGGTTGTCCCCCCCCCCACAACCTTCACAAGCTGCTAGGCCTGCTGATTGAGCAAAGATAGACAGGCCTGCTAACCAAGCAATGCAGGCCTGATGATAACTGAGCAATTCAGGCCTGCTAACTGAGCAAAGAGCACCTTTTAAAAGTGGTGATTCTCTTGTATTTAGCAGGGGGAGAACAACTGGCTTATCCATCCCCAGCACAGCATCCCTCCAGTGGCTGTAACTAGTGTCTGTTTTGTTTCTTTTTTAGTGTGAGCCATTTGGGGAGGGGGAGCCATCTTTCTTTCTTTCTTTCTTTCTTTCTTTCTTATAAACCCCTGCTAACTGGGCAAAGAGGCAACTTTTACCATAGTGATTCTCTTTATTTAGCAGGGGGAGAGTAACTGGCCCTACCTATCCCCAGCACAGTACTTCCAGTGACTGTTGCTGGTGCCCATATTATATTTCTTTTTAGACTGTGAGCGCTTTGGGGACAGGGATCCATCTTATTTGTTTATTATTTCTCTGTGTAAACCACCCTGAGCCATTTTTGGAATGGCAGTATAGAAATCAAATTAATAATAATAATAATTCAGCCATCCCAGGTCCTTGGGAAGGACTCGATGTCTGGATAAAACAAACCAGTCAATAACACCTGTCTGACTGTGTAAACAAGAAATAATATTGATTATTATAATATTATTATTAGTAGAGTACTGATGATAAAATTCAGCCATCCCAGGTCCTTGGGAAGGACTCGATGTCTGGATAAAACAAACCAGTCAATAACACCTGTCTGACTGTGTAAACAAGAAATAATATTGATTATTATAATATTATTATTAGTAGAGTACTGATGATAAAATTCAGCCATCCCAGGTCCTTGGGAAGGACTCAATGTCTGGATAAAACAAACCAGTCAATAACACCTGTCTGACTGTATAAACAACAATAATATTTATGTAAATGCAAACCGCTTTGGGAACTTGAAATGCGGTTTATAAATTCGTCATTGTTTCCCCTACCTCTGACACCAGGGTAATTCCAGGACTGATCTGACCCTTGCAAACTTTGTAAGGAACTCTTCTCCTCACCCTCCTTACAAAGCTTGCAAAACTTTCTCTCCTGGAACATAGGAAGCTGCCTTATACCAAGACAGACAGACCATTGGTCCTTCTAGCTCAGTATTGTCTACTCAGACTGGCAGCGGCTCCTCCAAGATTACAAGCAGGAGTCTGTCCCAGCCTTATCTTGGAGATGCTGCCAGGGAGGGAAACTGGAGCCTTCTGCAGGCAAGCAGGCAGGTGTTCTTCCTAGAGTGGCTCCATCCATCCCCTAAGGGGGATTTCTTACAGTGTTCACAGGTAGTCTCCCATTCCAATGCAACCAGGGCAGACCCTGCTTCGCAAAGGGGACAATTCATGCTTGCTACCACAAGACCAGCTCTCCTCCTGCCTGTGTGGAATGAGGGGGAAATGCCTTTTCTGAAAGCTGCTTTGTAATTACTTTGTTCTCATGGAATGGGAAAGTGTCTTTGCGAAAAGAGTGAGACAGAACTCAGGTTTGCACTGGTCAAGAAATGGTTAATAGAGTTTGCAAGTGTGGAATGGAAAATTCCTTGCTGAGTTACTTATCTGCCAAGGACAGACAGGGTGGGGAAAGAGGGTACGGGTGTTGCAAACTTCATTAGCATAGGCATCGAATGATCGGCTTATTCCAAACTGCCCTGCTTCTTAGAATGTGAAAGAATCTTCTCTTAATTTGCTTATCTGTCTGCTGAAGAACCGAAACTTAGGGCAAAGTCCAGCCTCAAGGCAAACACATGTGTAAATGTAATGAATTAATTGGTCCCTCGGGCTGAATGGGGGACGCCCAGCTGTGTAACAATGCCAAGGTATAAAACCCCAAGGCACTGGGTATTTGGCGCGTCTTTCCTGGTAGGCCACGAGGCACAGGAAAGAGCCACCAGCGCTGGTTTTGGTTCAATAAATGGTGACTATTGCTTCCTTCAATCATCCTTGTCTGTCTGGTTTGTGGTAACTGGGGGCCTCCCAGGTAACACCTGCCTGCCCCCTATGCCACTTTCAAAGTTTGCAAAGATCAGTCTTAGGAGCCCCTGGTGGCGCAGTAGTAAAACTGCCGCCCTGTAACCAAAAGGTTGCAAGTTCGACCCTGACCAGGGGCTCAAGGTTGACTCAGCCTTCCATCCTTCCGAGGTCGGTAAAATAGTACCCAGAATGTTGGGGGCAATATGCTAAATCATTGTAAACCGCTTAGAGAGCTCCGGCTATAGAGCGGTATATAAATGTAAGTGCTATTGCTATTAAAAGGTGGTTGACCCCCTTAGGGTCACAAGGCAAGGCAGCATTGCCTCAGGCACTGCAAACCCTGGGCTACCCTTAGGTTAGAAGAACTCCCTTCAATGACTTAGCTGGGCTGCTAACACACAGAGAAATCTTGTTTTTGATCTTTTTCGCCCTCACAGCTTTCAGAAGACCATCCTGCTGTTAGATTGATGGCTGGCTAATAGTCAGGGGTTCTTGGCTGCAATTCCCTGATCAAGTGGCTAGGAGATGCTTTCCTGAATGGGTAATCTGTCTGCCGGGGTGGAGTTTGAGATCATGGCTCTGCAGGGAGACGGGTGTTAGAAGAGTTTGCAGTTTAAAGCTAGACAGACAGAGAGATGAGAATTTCCAGCTGGAGTTAGCTGGAACTGAGGGGTGGGGCTGTCTTGGGGAGATGCACAAGTGGTCTCTGGGGTTTTGTTGCAGTGCCCATGACTTTGCTGCCTGGTAAAAATAAAAGAGGTTATTTCCTTCTAGTATTCCACACTTGTAAATATGCTCCCTGCTCAAATAAGAACATCTCCTTCTCCGTTTTCTTTTAGGAAGATTCTCAAGACATACAGGTTTCTTAGGCTTTTAATTGATATTAAAAACAAACTATTTAATGTATGTTTATTTTGTGAGATTGTTTTATTTGTTTGTGAATCGTAACTGTTTTATACTCTTTTTACATTTGAAGTGTTTTAATCTGTACATTGCCTTCATCAGGTGGTATAGAAATATGCTTGCTAGCTAGCTAGCTAGCTAGACAGAGATAGATAGATAGATAGATAGATAGATAGAGCAAAAGCTACAAAGACACTATAGCTCTCCAGTGCCCACTCCAGTTACAGAGTAGAGTGCAGAGATTCTGTTGCTGCAGTCACCTAAAGAATACACATCGAGATTGTAATACAATCTAAACCAAATAGGTTTATTGGTGAAGTACATTCTGGATAGTAAAGACCTAGCTGTGTCTAAAAGCTACATAATGGATAGATGGGGAAGGGGAGAGATGTTTCCATCTACTCTCTGGGAGGAAAGGAAGCGGACTGCCTCCTCACATGCTTTCTTGAATGGGTAATTTAACAGCCAGGGTGGGGTTCAAGATACCTGAGGAGTCAAGGCAGGGGTCACAGAGTAGAGATAAAGCAGGGCCAGGTAAGGAGACCCACACTAACTACCTCTACTCCCAATGCCCCTAGTGGTCATTAGGATAGTTGGTGCAAAAAGTTGATGCACTGGAACATGGGAAGCTGCCATATACTGAGTCAGATCATTGGTTCATCTAGCTCAGTATTGTCGACCCATACTGGCAGCGGCTTCTCCAAGGTTGCAGGCAGGAGTCTCTCTCAGCCCTGTCTTGGAGATGCCTGGAAGAGAACTTGGAACCTTTTGCATGCAAACGTACAGGTGCTCTTCCCAGAGCAGACACATCCCCTAAGGGGAATATCTTAAAGTACTCACATGTAGTCTCCCATTCAAATGCAAACCAGGACAGACCCTGATTAGCAAAGGGGACAATACATGTTTGCTACCACAAGACCAGCAATGACCAGGCTGTGTCTGGAATTTCTCACTGCATGGAACGGAAGTAGGAAGCTGCAGTTACTCGCATGTTTTGCTGAATACAGATACAGAAGTACACTTCCTATCTGTACCATACATTTGAAGGGCCTGTATCTAGGTTCACTTACACAGGTACAGTCATTCACAGACACACGTGACATACAGCATAATGTCTGAATCGGGCTATTGTCTTCATGCTTTTCCTGGAAGCTTCTAGTGGTTTGATCTTCACTACCTTTCAAGTAGGGTCCGCTTTGGCAAAAAAGATCCCATTTTCCTAGTGCTGGGGGAGCTCTCTTGAGCCCTGGCACCATCACGGAAGGTGTGCACAGAGCACTGGAGAATGTAGTCATTCCCAGTGCTTTTCAGAAAGATAGCATAGCTTACACCATCAATCAATCAATCAATCAATCAATCTTTATAAAGAGCATAACTGTGTTGTGTCCAAATATGGAAGCCACACAATTGTGCCACGTGTCTTGCACAAGCATATTCACTCTGGACTGCTAACTGTGCTTGCACAGGTCATATAAACCGCCCTGAGCCATTTTGGAGGGGTGGTATAGTAATCAAATAAATAAATAAGCGCTTACACCATTGTAGTCGTGCACATGGAAACACTAGTCAGCAAAGCGAGCTCCAGCCATCGTGCAACTCTCTTGCTCGTGAATGTTGCACTACTGCAGGGCCCTCCTGCAAATGTTGGACTACAGTTCCCATAATTCCTGACTATTGGCCACTGTTGCTGGGAATGATGGGAGTTGTAGTCCAAAAGCAGCATGAGGGCCGAAGTTGTGCAACCCTGCGCTACTGCTACATCCTTCTGCTACTGTAACACTGCACGACATGTGAGCCAAAAATATGTAATGATAACTATTTTGGGAACTTTTGTTGAAAAGCAATATATGAATATTCATCGTATTTGTGGTATAATCACATTTCCCCCCTTGGAAAATAGCATCTAAGGGGCCAAGATCCAGACCAGGACTATAGTGGGGAGTAAGGTTAAAGCCCCTCTCTGTCTCAAACTGCTAGAGGGGTCCCCAATCTATCTGTTTTAATGTTGGAAAAACAAGCACACACTTGCAAAGCATGTGCTTGAAGTAACCTTTTGTTTGACTCCGTGGTTGACAGTGCACAACATTCTGGCTGCCTTGTAATGGAACATATGCACAGTTGCTCAAGAGTGTACAACGTGCATTAATTATGCAAATGCAGTTGTGCAATGGGCAGCCATGGGAAAGAATGGTTGCCCATCGCACAACTGTGTTGCACAATCCTTGTATTTTGCACAAGAGCACTCTTGCGCAACTGTGGACAGAACATTCCACAGTATGTCAATCACCATCTACCCCAAATGATCTTCACTATTTTTTCAAGCAGGAGCCACTTTGGCAAGAAGCCTTCAATGTGAGAGCCACCCATTTCCCACTTGTGCTGACTTCTGCACAGTACTGCACTTTGCTTGAAGGGAGGGCCCTTCAAGAGAGACAGAGCCCTCTCTTAGGGCTCTAGGCATGCACGGAATGCTGGGAAGTGTAGTCTTTTCCAGGGCACTGGGAATTGGGAAAGACTACACTTCCCAGCATTCTGTGCATGCCTTCCAAGATGGTGCAGGGGCTCAAGAGTGCTCTGTGTGGAGCCCCACTGGTGCTGGGGAAAGCATAGCACTGCTTGGTGAGAATGGTGGTCTTCACACAGTGCCAGGGGGACCGTGAGAAGTACTCAACTTTGGCCTAAGCTTTGCAGAGGCCTAGTGAGCAATTAGTCAGGGAATCACACTTAGTGTTGGTGGGGGCTGCCGCTGGACCCTGGGTCTTACAACGAAGAATGCTGATCTACCCATTCTTTGACATCCTGAGCTGCTTGGTTGCATTTTGCTCCCTCTTGACTGTGCTTGATTGAAGCTCTGAGCTTTCCACTGTGATGATGATTGCAGAAGCAACGTGTTTGCAGTATAGAAGTTCAACAAGAAGTTGCATGGATCAAGCATGGTTTATACTTAGGGAGTCAAGCTATCAATCTTAAACCTGCTACGTATTTTGATGTGGTGCTTGTTCCTAGATTTAGATGAGCTCTCACTTTAGCGGGATTAAATGTTCTTCCCACAGCAGTATTGGAAGGCAGGTACAAGGGAGTTCTGCTATCTCTATGACTTTGCCCATGTGGTAAAGGGGCTATAGAATCCACCTCGCATGTTATCCTTCATTGTGATTTTTATAGTGAACCCTGTTCAAGACTTATATCTCCTATGTTAGATAATTTGCCTGGCCGGTCTGATGAATTTTACTTAAATTATCTTTTAACTAATGTGGATAATGACATTATCTATGGCGTGGCCAGGTTTTGTTATATTATTTGTCAGATGCGTACTGTTTTATTGTAAATGTTTGCTGGTCAATGACCAAATAAACCCCACCCCCTCTCTTGCAGAATGGCCAATGTCTTGTTCAAACTTATGGCAAACTCTATCCACTCAAAACAATATTAATTCTTCCTTGCTATCATCTAGCTTTTTATCCAGTCATTGATCTTTCACTTGCAAATGCTTGCAGAAGACCAAATGCTTCTGACTGTGATGGCAAGTTGACAACCCCCTGGAATGGATCTGGCTGGATTGTATCCAATTGTCAACTCTAGAGCCTTAAGGGAAGTGATTCCTTTTCTTTGGGGACAGCCGGGTAATCTTAATACTGCCCTGCAATGTAGCTGCAGGATTCAATGGCAGTAAAAGTCTAGTAATTAATTGGAAACGTTCACTTAAGGTTTGTACAGTGTGGTTTAAGTCCAAAATTTTATTTTCTGTTGGCCTCTCTCCTTGAGTCTAAACCATATCCATTGCACAGATTTCACTTGAGAAACATTCTATTTAAAGCAAATCAGAGGACAAATTTATTAATTTATTGATTGTTAGATTGCTATACCACCTTTCATGAAAATAATCTCAAGGCAGTTTACAATAAATTTTAAAAACAATAGCAAAACTATTCAGCAGTCAAAACAATACAAATATTAAATTGGAATCTAAGAAAAAATACAAATCTATTTAAAAAGTTTAACTTTATCTATATCTACACACACACACACACACACACACACAGAAACAGAGCACAGAAGCAGCAGCAACAAGAAGAAGAAAACCACTCTTATATAAAAGCCTGGGTAAAAAGCCATGATTTCACTTGCTTTCTAAAAGCTGCAATGGAGTCTGAGCCCACCAGGAGAGTATTCAAAAGCCTGGGGGCAATAACTAGAGGCAATGATGTGTTTCAATATTTTTCACTGGAAAAAAAACCAGTTTTCGGTAAAACGACCTGTTACGTACAATCAAACCTAGGTTTTGAGTAGTTTGGGCTCATTGCTGGCCTTCATGAGAGCCCCAAAACCTCCTTTAATTGGCCTGGCTTTCCAAGGTTCTTAAACTGTTCTTAATTTTTTTAAAAATTTGTTTTAAACTGTTTTTCATTTGTTTTTATTTTGTTTTAAGTTGATGGCTTTAAATGGTTGTTGGGTTTTTATTTTATTTTATTGCTGTATACTACCTAGAGCCTTTGGATTGAAAGGGCAGTATAGAAATGTAATAGATAGATAGATAGATAGATAGATAGATAGATAGATAGATAGATAGATATTCTCCCATTTCCTGTTTAGTCTTTATGCTTCTTTAGAACAATATTTCGGGCTGTCCCCACGATCCCAAACAGAGTCGCCCACCCAGGGTTGGAGAGCCACATATGTGCTCCCAATAGGTAGCTGTGTGAAAGCAAAGATCAGACTAGGAGATGGGGAGAGAGATTGTGTGGGAGCCTGGAGCTGGGTAGGACAGCTTTTCACCCACCCTCGATAAAATGCTGGGGACAGAATGTGAGTTAACCACACCTGTCCTTCCCATCTCCTGGCTCCCACATGAGGAGAGCTGGTCTTGTGGTAGCAAGCATGAATTGTCCCCTTTGCTAAGTAGGGTCTGCCCTGGTTTGCATTTGAATGGGAGGGTAGATGTGTTTAAGAGAGTAAGATATTCCCCTTAGGGGATAGAGCCACGCTGGGAAGAGCACCTGCACAGTACCTGCAAGCTTGCAGGCAGAAGGTCCCAAGTTCTCTCCCTGGCAGCATCTCCAGGGTAGGGCTGAGAGAGACTCCTGCCTGGAACCTTGGAGAAGCCACTGCCAGTCTGGGTAGCCAATCCTGAGCAAGATGGACCAAGGGTCAGACTCGGGAGAAGGCAGCTCCCTATGTTCCTGTGATCACCTCCTCCACCTCCCTTGATCTTTGAAAACACACAGCCGCCAATTGGGGCACACACGGCTCTCCTACCCTGGTTGGGCACTCCTCCAACCTTGTTTAGGGTAATGAGAACAGACCTAATGACTTCCAAGGGGTGAGGTAGCTTTCCTGAATCCCACATAAGCCCTGTTGGCCTTGCTCACCATTCTTCTCTTGGAAACGCAGTACTTCACTGAGATGCAAGCTTCCCCCTATGATTTTTGCTCCATTCCTTACAGCATGCTATGGTCCCCTTTAGCCCTCCTCTTTCCTTTTCTGTTTGATCGGCTGACCCCTCAGTTAAGGATTTAGAATTGACATCATAAACCCAATGGTGTGTCTGCTCGCTTCAGATGGAGGGAGGCTGCAAGAGTCATGTGCTTGATGCTCACCGTGGCCTCATGGGTCGAGTGCCAGACTCCCACCAAGGCACCCTTAATGAGCTGCTCTCTCCTCACATGTGCATTCTCTGCTGCATAAAACTCTCTCCAACAACAATGTGTGTGGGGGGGGGGCAGATAGGGGGAGGCAGGCAGGTAAGGGGTCCTTGGTGATCCCTTTTCTTGAGGGTTCCAGGAAACAGCTTGTGTTCTTAGAACATGTACACCCAGTTACAGAACCACTAGTGGTGATGGCCCTCTGGTGTGAGGATCTTGCACTGTCTCTTTGTCTCAGACAGTGGAGGACAGACTAGTAAGTCAGAGGGCTAGAGAGTCAAGACATTGGTCATCCCTTCTCCACTGCTCTGATGCTATCCCTTTGAAATGTAGATTGCTACTCTTAGGGATTCAACTTCCTTCCTCTCTCTCTTCCCTACCTGCCCGTCTACCTTGCAACATGGCAAGCCTCTCTCCCTGCACCATATGTGCAGAGAGGATGCAGAATCCATCTGCATCCAGCTAGATAGATAGATTAGAGATCCTAACTCCTCACTTTCCTATCTAGAATGGAGTTCCTTAATAAATGCCTTTTATATTGATTTGAAACTATGAATTGGCTCCAAGTTACTTCACTCTCAGCATACACACACGCCTAACTAAATTTCCGCTGTGTTGTGCCTCTGTGCACTCTGCTATAATGAGAAAGGGATTCTCTCACCACAGAGAATTCCCAACACTTAGAACATGTACGCCCAGTTACAGAACCACTAGTGGTGATGGCCCTCTGGTGTGAGGATCTTATAATCATGTCCCTCCCAATTTTTATTCATGAAATGTTGGTGACCCATACCTCACGAAATGTATGGGTCAAGATCGTTAGGGTTACGGTCAAGGTGACAAAATTGCTGGTAGTGGCAGAGAAGACCAGAAGGCAACTGGTGAAGTGAGGTTGTTAGGAGATCTATTTGGGGGTGGGGGTAAAGATTGGGTTGTGTTGTGTTTTACGACTTCTGCTATGAATAGTTATAACTTATCCACTGATAAAAATACCCCTTATTGTTTTAGTTATACATTGCGTTATTGTCACTCGATTTGTATCCTGTTGAATATATGGTGACCTCTTGGGTGTATTTAATATTCTGGTCTATTGACTGCAATAAATGAAAACGTATGCCTGGAAAAGTATCCTTTCCTACGCATTTCATACGAGGCACCTCCTTGGGATAAATGCTCCCATATGTCCGCAGCTGCGTCCTGTTTGTGGAGCCTGAAACTGCCTGTTCCCACTACCAGACTCCCCTCGGGGTGGGGGGCCACTGCCTTTTTCTTTGCTTAATGAAGCACATGCTCAAGACCAAGTTGCCTGCCACTTTCTCTTGCAGGATCCACTGTTGGGCTTTAGTCTACTTGCAAACACAATAATAAAAAACCCTCTTGGGAATAGCCATGAATAGAGTCATGAAGACCAAAGAAATAGGATGCTTCAAGGGCGCCATGGATAGAAAAGTTTCCAGATGACTATTGATTTTGAATAACATCTGGAAGCAAGAGTCAGAGCTGATTCATGAACAGCTGTGGAGGAAAGAGCCAGAGAACAAGCCAAGAGCAGAGCTAGGGCAGAGGCTTGTAGTGTAAAGTCATAGCATGGGCAGGAAGCCTTTCTCGTTGAGTAGAGCCAATAACCAACCTGAATAGACAGAGCCACTGCTGTACCTGGGAACCTTTTACTGCCTAGAAGTACATGAGCCAGGGCCACAAACCTTGACCATCACAGGAACATGGGAAGCTGCCATTTACTGAGTCAGATCATTGGCCCATCTAGCTCAGTATTGTCGACCCAGACTGGCAGTGGCTTCTCCAAGGCTGCAGGCAGGAGTCTCTCTCAGCCCTATCTTGGAGATGTCAGGGAGGGAACTTGGCATCTACTGCATGCAAGCATGCAGGTGCTCTTCCCAGAACAGCCCCATCACCTAAGGGGGATATCTTACAGTGCTCACACATGTAGTTTCCCATTCAAATGCAAACCTGGGCAGACCCTGCTTAGCAATGGGGACAATGCATGCTTGCTACCACAAGGCCAGCTTTCCTCCCATCAGAGGAGACCATTAGGGTGAAATTGCAGTCATTTTTGCACAGAGGAAGGGGTCTAGGGTCAGGGTTATGTTAACAATGAACAAATTATTCATTCATTCATTCATTCATTCATTCATTCATTCATTCATTTGATTTCTATACCACCCTTCCAAAAGTGGCTCAGGGCGGTTTACATTAAAATAATGTAATTATTTTACATTACAAATGGAGTACAAATGGTTGTCCTCTCTCCATGGAGTAATCTTTGGAGGACATTCCTGCCCATTTTTATTTCCATTCTTTTGACAACATCGATAATTTTTTTTAGTAGCTTAAAACACCACTGCAAATGTGGCTGCTGTGAGCCTGATGGTCAGGACAAGAAAAGCACGATAACACACAGAAAGGTGAAAATATTGTGATGCTACCACCAGTTTTCCATCTATGGGGTGTAGACGTTGCAAAAATCACAATGAGCATTCGACCCTGCAGAGGGTATCGACCACCCCAGCCAGCTCACTTACAATAGGGAAATATTGTAGACCTAGCACAGGGTTGCCCAATCCGAGACCTTGCAGCTGTTGTTGGACTACATTTCCCATAACCCCTGGCTATTTGCCATTGTGGATGGGGGTGTGGTGAGAGTTGCAGTACAACATCTATAGAGCCTCAGATTGGCCATCCCTGCCCTAGAGGCCCACCACATGGGACAGATGTACCCAGTGCTAGGGTCTCCTGGGCCTGGTAGCTCTTGACACTAAAGCCGAATAAGAACACCCTGATTCTCCCCCATACTAGGGATGTGCAAATCAATTCAAATTCAAATTGATTCAACTCAGATCTGGGTGATTTGAGTGATTCAAATTAGAATCAATTCAACCCCTTAAAAGGGCAATTTGATTTGAATTCAAAATTTCAAAATTCGATTCAAATTTTGATTCGAGAGCCATTTGGGACATTTTCTTAAATCATCCACGCCTGCTGATTGGTTAAAAAAAGGTGCCAAAACAGGGTCAAATAGATTCAAATTTGATTCAAATTATTGGACCAGATTCTAATTTGATTTGAATTATAAATGAATTTTTGAAATTTGATTCAAATTCAAAACAAATAGAAAAATTTCTTTTGTGCACATCTTTACCCCATACCTATTCAAGAAGGTCTTTTCTATGGTAGGACCCAAACTCTGTCAGTCTCCCCCTTGGCCTGATGCCAAGTCTCCCCCTTTTCTGGTGCCCGGAAAAGTTCATCTTCCCATGCTTTCAAAGACATTTAAGATCCTTTCGTCTGGCTTTTCTGCTACTGCTTTTATCTGTTGTTTTGCTGCTTTTATCTTTGTGGTTTTTATCATTGATTGCACTGTTGTGGTTATTAACATGCTATTAAGCATTATAGTTTTATACAGAATAGCAAGAACACCCTCTCTAACCTCTCTTCGGGCTGTGCTCAAGTTGAAAGAAAATCAGGGAGACTCTAGAGCAAAAGGTGGCAGATGCAACCCTGGAAAGATCTGACCATCGGTAAAAAAAATTATTCATGGTATTGCACCCCTCCCTTTCCCTCTCTAAAACAAGAAAGGAGACAGAAAAGAAAGCAGAAGTTGAAAAACCCAAACCCAAAACTCTGTTCAGAATGGGGTTTCCCCCATCCCCAGCAAACCAAAGCAGAATCTGAACTTAAAATCTCTTGGGTGCCTTGAATCTGAACTGAATCCCTAATTTATTTATTTATTTTTTAAAAAAACCCCGAATAATGTTATCCTCGGGTTTCTCAACTTTGGGTCTTGGAATGTTGTTGGACTACAATTCCCATCATGCCCAGCAGCTAATGGTCCTTGTGGCTGGGGATGATGGGAGTTGTAGTTCAACAACATATGGGGACCCTGGGTTAATAAGTTCAAAATAAGTGGTTCAATAATCCAATTTCAGGCATTCAATTTTGAATCATATTATTCCCCCCCTCCATTTTTTTTCATCCTGTTGTATGTATTTTATGTGTAAAATCTTTTAAAATGTTCAACAAATAGCATAGTGTTTCTCAGGTTAAATAGTTCTCTTTATATTCAATACTGCAAGCAAAAAAGGAGTTTGATATGGTTCTGCATGAAATGTATCTAAAGCAACTATCTTAGTGGTTACCAAGCCACTTTTGAAAATCATTGCCTGGAATGTATTTGGGCTTTAGAGAAGGACAACATTTCAAGATTTTGAAAGCAGGTCTCCAGAGCACAAGGCTGCTAAAACAGCAGAGCTTCATGTAATAGTACCTAAATAAATTATATATTGCGTCAGTGTACTTGAGCATCTTCCCTTCTTCCTCTTTTATACCAAGACTGCTAGGTTTTGGCTTGTTTCATTCTATAAGGCAGTAGCTTATGTTCTGGTCTGTGCTCTGTGACTGTAATAAAGTATTTGATTTGATAAGATAGTAGCTTGCCCACCCACTCACCAGATTCTCTGTGGGCCTGTCTTAGAGAAGCAGACAAGAAATCCCGTTAAAGCATGCTGTTTATTTGCCTCATATTGGGTACAAAGCACGATGGAAGGTATGTATAATTCTGAGCAGTGGGACATCTAACCAAACAACTTGACAGCAGTGCCCGGGCGCCTTCCTCCCCATTCCACTAGGGCAGCTCCAGGCAGAGAGAGTGATTGGTTGGATTTTTTTTTTTTTTGGCTGGGCTCTAGCGCCACTCTGGAAATGGCCAGAGAGGGTACTGCAATTCATCTGCCCCGCAAAACCAGGTGATTTGGGGGAACCAGCAGAGCCCTGGCTGGCCCAACAATAGATGTTGCTTTAAGTCAGGGGTTCTTAAACTTGGGTCCCCAGATACTGTTAGACTACAACTCCCATCATCCAAAGACAGAATTGTGGCTAGAGATAATGGGAGCTGTAGTCCAAGGAGCCCAAGTTTGAGAACCCTTGTTCTAAGTAACTCATCACCAGAATAGCCTTACAGAAGTGAACTTTATTGCAAGGCCTGGGAGCTAGAGGTGGTTCGCATCTACCGAGTGCAGCTACGGCTGCTGCTGCTACTACTACTAGGAATATTTATATACTGCTCTTCAACCAAAGTTCTCAAAGCAGTTTATATAGAAAAACAAATAATAAATACATAAGATGGTCCCCTGTCCCCAAGGGGCTCACAATCTAAAGAGAAATATAAGGCGGATACCAGCAACAGCCACTGGAGGGATGCTGTGCTGAGGCATCCAGTTGCTCTCCCCCTGCTAAATGTCAGAGAATCCCCACTTTACAAGGTGTCTCTTTGCTCAGTTAGCAGGAGCTGCCTGAAGAATCTATAT
The DNA here is from genome assembly GCF_027244095.1 of Hemicordylus capensis. Classification (NCBI taxonomy): domain Eukaryota; kingdom Metazoa; phylum Chordata; class Lepidosauria; order Squamata; family Cordylidae; genus Hemicordylus; species Hemicordylus capensis. The sequence goes on from NC_069663.1 coordinate 14,638,227, forward strand.
ATGTATTTCTTCTAGGCGTACCCGTCACTAATCCCATGTGTGGCAGCTCTCGCGAGAGTTTGCGAGCAGCTGCCAGATAGGATTAGCGCTGAGAACTGGGGGGAAATAGGGATGCTGGCTGGCAGGAACAGGAGGCGACAGCAGGCAGCCCGGCCAGTGGGAGGAGAAGGTGGCGGTGGGCTGACCTGGCGGGAGTTGGTGGCCGCTACCAGGAGTGGGTGGGCGAGCGGGAGGAAGTGGCGGGCTGGCTTTCCGGCTGGCCTGCCAGCCAGAAACCGCAGGGTGGGGGGTGAGAAGCTGGTGGGGGGAGAGGAAGTGGGCCGGCCAGCCCGACAGAAAGAGTGTGGGGAGAAGGAAAAAGTGGTGGTGGGTGGGCCAGCCTGAGGCGCAGAAGCTCTGTGCCCGGCCCAGCTCGTTGCTATTTATTTAGCTGCCTGAAGAATTGTTTTTTAAGTCTGTGCAAAGCTTTCGCCAAAGCCACATACACCACACTAGTGCAGTGCTTTTCCTAGTGCCAGTGGAGGGGGCCTCTAAGTGAAATGGAGCCTTGTGAATACCCAGTGACATCTGGGAAGGTGCACAGGAAGAGCCGGGAAGTGTAGTCTTTCCCAGAGCTTTCCCTAGAACCTTATGAGGTCATTCACACAACCAAAAACTGTTCTCTGCCTAAGTTTGGGAGCTATGTGTACTCCCAGTTTTTGGTTGTGTGGAAGCAAGGTAAGGGAGATACCTGGGTAGAAGTGACTGTGTGGAAGCAAGGTAGGAGGAAAACCTGGGTAGTTGTGTGGAAGCAAGGTAGGATTAAAACCTGGCTAGCTTTTCCTCCGGCCAGGGGCGTAACTATAATAGGGCAAGGGGAGACAGTTGTCTGGGGGCCCACTGCCTTGGGGGCCCCCCCAGAGACAAGTCACATGACTGACTCCCCTAGCTGCACACCCACCCAGGGCTTCCTTCAGTTGTATCCATCCTCCGAAATTGTTGTGAGTATTAAGACCTGGAGCTACCAGAACAGCATGTCTTTCTCTAGTACCATTCAATGACTTGCATCGTCCACAATTTACAAAACCTTTAAAAAAATAATTTAGGATGATGTTCTATTGTGGCACATAGGTTTATATATATAATTTTACTATGCTTTTTGTTACCACTATTCAACCTCGTCTAAGATTTCTTTACTTCATGATCTGAGCTTCAATGAGGGGGGCATTTTAAAATCTTATCTCTGGGCCCACTCCAACCTTGTTACATCCCTGCCTCCGACCTTGCTTCCACACAATGGATCTCTTCTCATGATCAGTTAGAAGGGCTCCAGGGAGGTCTGCAGGGAGACTGGGTTTCACTTACTCTCTCCGCAGAGGATCAGCCTCCCTTCCTTGGGTGACCGGTGGCTTGCCCTGCAGCTCCAGGGGTCAGGGTGCTGGGACGTGCTGCTGTGCATTGCCCTGCCCCCCGGAACCCCAATAATGAACTGTGTGAGCATGCAGTGCATTCTTGGGATCCCCCCCCCCACCTGAGTGTGTCAGCCACTGTGGATTTCTCACTCCCTTAACCACATTTTAGAGGGAGGCTACTTAGGCAGGTTTGCCACCGTGTAGCCACCGGGATCGGGCCTGATCCCAGTGGTTCACAAGCAAATTCACAAGTGGTTCACAAGCAAGTTCACAAGCAAGTTCACAAGTTCACAAGGCTGGGCTCCCTTAGCCTGGTTTTGCACACACGTGTGAATAGCCTCAGTGGGTAGCTTTTCCTCCTCCCTTGCTTCCACACAATCATTTCTTCCCAGGTTTTCCTGAGAGAGACTCCTGCCTGAAACCTTGTAGAGCTGCTACCAGACAATATGGACGATACGAAGTTAGATGGGTGAAGGTTCTGACTTCCGAGGGTTAGAATGAGAACTAGAAACTTGCTCAAGGCCACCATTCAGACCTGAGAAGGAATTTGACCCGAGAAAGGATCTGAAGGAATTAGGAGGAATTCTCACTTCCTAATCCAACTCTTGTGCTCCCTGGCCAACAAGTAACTTTTAACAAGGGCCATCTTTTGAACTAAGAAGGGCTATGGCAGAATCTAACATTGGTAGAGATGAAAATAATCTCCCACTAAAGGCTGGATTTCATCATGCCGTCACGTTACATAGAAGAACTGAACATCTCCAGCTGGAGTATCATCTGGTCAGACCTCCTTGGATGTTTTCACAAGGGAAACGGATCCTACTTTCCTTGACATGGTTTCGATTATGGAACGGCTTATTAAAAAATACGGGAATATAATTATGTCAGCATTGTGCTGCTATGGAAAATACAATAATGTGATTATGTTTGCTTTGCATTCTTATGGAGAATATTTTGGAACCAATGCAAACAAGCTCAGCCTAGCCTCTGGCTATATCTGTTTTTCTTGCTGAATTCTTTCTTAGGTTAAGCAGATCTTTGTTTTAAAATAGCGAATCCTGCTGGAACAAGGCATTGGGGGTTAGAGACCAACGGCACAGTCCAGAGAAGGGTACCTGCCTGGAAGAAGGCTGCTGCTCATAGATCACCTACTCGATCAGGAACTGTTAGCATAAATTGGATGCTTTTAATGGGATGTATACATGGATTGTCATCTGGGTGTATATCTGTATCTGTATTTGCACATTTGACTATGTGTCTTAATGCACAGACAAATGATGTGCCTCGCCCATGGGAAGGAGAGCTGGTCTTGGGGTCCCCTTTGGAGGAGCTCTTACCCCTGGACTTTGGGGCTGAAGTTTGGGGCCTCCACCACCCCTTGGGGCCCCAAATCCTCTTTAGTCTATCCTGGGTGGTGTGGTTGCCACACCACTCTGCTCCCTGTGCTGTGCTGGATGGCTAAGTGCAATTGTGACCTGCACTGTGTGATTTAAAGACAGAGGGGGGGTGGGGTGGGGAAAGAAATATGTGGGATGGGTATATGTTAAGTTGCATATCTGTTTTATATTCTTACGTTCTTGTGAATTCAGTTGCTGGTTGTGCCCTCAAGAACCCCCAGGTTAAAAAATACTGCGTGTGCCATGGTGTGTGTGTAGGGGGATGCTGCTTAACTTGTGGTGGTGGGGCTCAAAAGGCCTTTAGGTCCAGGCTCCAAAATTACCTAGGTGCACCTCTGGTCCCCTTTGCTGGTCCTGTGGTCCCCATAGGTCGCATACATGGGTCTTCCATCCAGGCACTGACCACACCAAGAGCTACTTAGCATCAGCAGTGTGGCTGTATCGTGTGCGCTTAGACTAGGGGTGCACAGCACAAATTCCCTGGGGGGTATTTGCTAAGCAGGGTTCACCTTGATTTGCATTTGGATGGGAGACGATCTGTGAGCGCTGTAAGATATTCTCCGTAGGGGATGGGGACATAGCTCAGGGGTAGAGCATCGGCTTTGCACACAGAAGGTCCCAGGATCAGTCCCTGGCTGCATCTCCAACAAGTTATTTGCACATGGCTTCATGCTGCGGGGTAAATATTGAATGAAGCCACTTCGAATTACACTCGCGGCATTGAGGGAAGCAGCCCCTGCCCTCTGCTCTTGGGTTTTGTCTTGATGCAAGTTCTCATGTTTTTCTCCGTGTTTTCCTTCTAGCCAATGGTGGTGGTGGGGAGATTACTAAAGAGCAATATCTGCATTTGTAAAGAGAGCATCCTTCTCATCATGCTAATGATTCTACATCAGTGCCCCTCCCTATTTGCGCTGGTGTTTTCAGAAAAAGTAGCTTAAAACCAGCATTTTTAAAATCCGGAAATACATAGAGATCAGCTAGAATTCGCATGACAAAGCCCGATTTGTGTGTGGAGTGGGTCCAAGGATCTCAAAGGGACTTTGGGGTAAGTTTGCCTGGTGTGTGAACGCACACACACTCTCTCCCGAAGGAGATTCGGGGTAGAAGCCCTGTGTGTAAAGCCTGCAGGTAGGGCTGGCAAATGCTCCTGCCTGAAACCCCAGAGAGCGGCTGCCAGTGGTCTGACTTGGACTCCAAGGCACCTGCTTATGTAACTCTTCCCTTTCTGTGCTGCACTGATCTCTGTGCTTTTGCCTGCCTGAATAGTCCTGGGCTAACTTACCTGGCACGGATGAGCCAAGCTGGAGGTTGTTAACTCCATGAAATCATAGCCTCCTTCCTTCCTTCCTTCCCTCCCTCCCTTTAAGCCCCTCCGTGGAAAAATTTGGTGTATCTATTAAAAGGAAAAAGAAATATTTAAAGCTTGATAATTATCATTTTGTTCCATAACTAAGGATTAGCAAAGCATAAACAGCGCTGTGTGAGCAGAACTTTCCTGGAAACTTGCTTAGCGAGAACGCTGCAGCAACATCAGAAGAAATTAAAATGAAAGCGGCGGGGGGGGGGCGGGCGGGGGGGAGGGAGGACGACCCAGTCTGATTGCTGCTCCCAGTGCATGTTACATAATGCTCTCATCTAAATTTTATAAGAGAAAATAAAATTGCCTGCGTATTAAAAAAAAAAAAAGACTCACATTAAAACGGATAGTGTTGAACTTCACTCAGTCTTGATCGAAATCCAAGATGCTTCACTTATTGGAAGTGTAAATTATCCTTTTATCTAACTGGTTCACTGGGAATTGATGGCCCCTTACTTTCTAAACTGATCTCCAATCAAAAACAATACCAGCTTTATGTAATAGGCAAAGAGCCTGCCGTTAGCCGCCAGTGGGTAAAACCATCCCTCTCTCCCCCTTCCTCTCTCACTCTCCCCCCCCCCACTCCAAACCAGCCCTTAATGGCTGAGCTGCAGTGATGTAATTAAATGTTCACAGAGATGCTGGGAGCTGCAAGGGCTATGGGACCAGGGGCAGGGCAGGGCAGGGGCGGGTGCTGCCACCACCCTCTGTAACTGCTGCCACTCTCCCTGGCTCCTGAGCCCCCTCGACTTCTGTCAGGGCCGGGAGCTTCCAGGGAATGTGGGAGTGCGTGCTCCCTGAGGGAGACACAGGGCGCAGGCACGCCCTCATTCCCAGAAGGCTCCTGGCTCTGACGACAGCGGTGGGGTTTGAGAGCCGCAGAGAGCAGCAGGGGCAGAAGAGGCTCTGCTCGTGCCCCCGCCCATGGTCCCACAGCCCCTCGCCACCACTCCTGCCCCCTTCCCTCCCCCAGCTTGCTGCCCTGCTGGGATAACTCTGCAAAGGGCTGCTGAGGAGGGTGGGGTAAAACACAGCCCGCCCCCTGCCCCAGCTATCAAAAATGTCATTTAAAAAAAAAATCCTGTATTTTATTTACTATCTAAAGTGTGGCTAATAAGAAAATAAAATCAATTTTTTTTCCAAATTCAATTTTTATTGATTTTAACAATAGTAATATTGTCATTCATTACAAATAAAATCAAAATTATTAATTGTCAATTAGACACATTTTGATTAATTATTTAAAATTATTATTATTTTTGTTTTAAAACTGACCTCCGCCCCTGCATGGCAAGTCACAGTTGGTTTCGACCCACCGGGGCGTTTGAGTTGTGCACCCCTGGTCTAAGGGCACATGATACAGCCACTTTGCTGAAGCTAACTAGGACTCGGTGTGGTCAGTGACTAGATGGGAGACCCATGGATGCCCCTTTTGGGGATGGGGCTGTAGCTCAGTTGAAGAGCATCTTCTTGCATGCAGAAGGTCCCACATTCATTCCCTGGCATCTCCAGGTTGAGCTGGGAAAGCTGGAAACCTTGGAGAACCACTGCCAGTCAGTATAAATACTGAGCTAGATGGACCCATGGCCTGACTTGGCATAAGGCAGCTTCCTTTGTTTTTATGGCCCACATGTTAAGAGTTCTGAAAGAGCACAGTAGTATACCATGGTGTTACCAGGCGGACACAGAACTCTTAACAAAGCATTTTCATTGAGCAATAAAGACACTAAGTAAAACTAGCAGCTTGGCACATGCAATGTGCTTCAGTACAGAGATTCAACATGCATCAGATTCGATGTGCAGATTTGACATGCTTCGTCGTGCAGATTCAACATGCAGATTCGATTCTACGTGCAGATTCGATATGTGCAGATTAGGCATGCAGATTCAATTCGTGCAGACTTGTGATTCGAAGTGCAGATTCAATGTGCAAATTCGACGTGCTTCAGATTTGATGTACAGATTCGACGTGCTTCAGAACAGAGTGAAAGCTAACTGCAGATTCACTAATCAGTTCAACATATCAAATACCCATGCCTCTGCCATCACTGGGGTGGGGGTCACTGCCGCACCTCCACCATTGTCGTCACCAGTGGAGTTGACTGCCAGAGTAGGGAACCTGCCACCGCTGTAGGAGGGCATCTGATAAGAACACAGGCCTTCATGTCTCCCTATGCCACTGCTGGGGGTGAGCTTTTCTGGGTTCCTGAGGTCTCAACAGGTATTTGGTGATGCTGACCTGATGCCCATTCTCATTACCAGGTGAGCAAAGAGACATCTTTTAAAGTCGCAATTCTCTTACATTTAGCAGGGGGAGAGCAATGGGCCCTATCTATCTCCCGAACACAGCATCCCTCCAGTGGCTGTTTCTGGTGTCTGCCTTATGTTGGAGAGCTGCTCTTGTGGTAGCAAGCATGACTTGTCCCCTTAGCTAAGCAGGGTCTACCCTGGTTGCATATGAATGGGAGACTAGAAGTGTGAGCACTGTAAGAAATTCCCCTCAGGGGATGGAGCCACTGCTCTGGGAAGAGCAGAAGGTTTCAAGTTCCCTCCCTGGCAGCATCTCCAAGATAGGGCTGAGAGAGATTCCTGCCTGCAACCTTGGGGAAGCCGCTGCCAGTCTGGGTAGACAAGACTGAGCTAGAAAGACCAATGGTCTGGCTCAGTATATGGCAGCTTCCTATATTCCTATGTTTATTTTTAGATTGTGAGCTCTTTGGGGACAGGGGACCATCTTATCTATGGATTATTTATTTTTCTATGTAAACTTTGAAAACTTTGGTTGAAGAGCGATAAAGAAATATTCGTAGTAGAAGTAATAGTAATAACAGTAGGGTTGATAAAGGGCCAAGGACAGAGTGAAGTATCCAGCCTCAATCTGGAAAGAGAAAGACCAGAAGGAATCACAGAATAAGCCCAGACAAAGCAGATGCCTCAAGACCACATCTTTTATTCACGTCTCCAGAGGGAAGCAAGATGGTAAAATGGCAATCATTTCAAGATCTTAAAAAAAAACAAAAAAAAAACCCCTCCAAAAAACCACCTAGTAGAAAAACAGGAGAATAATCTCAAACCAACGTTTCATCCAGCGCTTCCTTGCTCTAATTCAAGTAATAGGACTTTTAAAAAAGAAACAAAAAAAAAAACCCTTGCTGATCGTCGCATGATGGAGAATGTCAAAAACGTTTAAAGCTTCCTCTGGCAGAAATCCCTTCCCAGGGCAGGGGAGCACCACACAGGAAATCTCACAGCCAAACTAGCTTATCCTCTGGGCTGAATCTTTCTGCTCCGCTCATAAAGATTCTGCTATTGCTGTCACCAAGTGCTCCTGCACACAGCTTCTAATATGATTCATTACCCAGAGCAGAAATCTACTACCCTTGGATTACGAGGATGAGAGTTTGTGATGGCATGGGCATTTTAAAACTAAGATTCCCCGCTGAGAGGGAAATAACGAATGAAGCCAGGGATGTAAGCCGCAGGACATAAATTGCCGAAGTATTCAGAATGGAGATCTCTCTTCTCTGTTTTGTGGGTCCATGAAGGAAAATCCTTAAACTGTGTCATTTTTGGAGTTACGGTCTCCCGCTTGAATTTTCGCTCATTTACGTGATCAAGAATAAGGTAGGAGACGCCTCCTGCTTGCACTCCTGATAATTGATCACCTGCAGTTAAAACCGAGGTCGGAGATGCCGCCTGTGACCATGTACCAAGCAGCAGCTGGTTCAGAGGGCTTTCCCCCCTACCTTGTTAAAGACCTGGGTACGAGGCAATGGTCAACCCCTCCTGTGTTCTACCAAAGAAAACCACAGGGCTCTGTGGGCGCCAGGATTCGACACCGACTTGACGGCACACTTTTACCTTTACCTTTACAGCCGATGGGTAGGAGGGAGCCCTCCAACTCAGCAGCTGCTTAGCACACGATCCCCGACGGGGCATCCGGCCTTGATTTTAATTGACGGTCGATCAAATATCTGGAGCCGCACAGCTCCGCAACTAGGAGTAGGCTACTTGGACCCTGTTCTTAGTTGTGTGAATGAGCCTAGTGTTTGATAAAAATGGTTACCCTTTAACCATTATTCAGACTGACATGAGCCCTCTTCAGACATTATGAGTGTCCCAGGCAGTCAGGGTTACAGCAGGCAAAAGTGGTGAGGAAATCTCGATGCCCTGCTGTCAATCACCCCCTTGCACCGATGATCATGATTACCACACCGTTCATATGAAGGGACAGAGCCGTAAGCGTGGTGGTGGCAAATCCGTGAGCAGCAACCTGGTTGGATTCAGGCTTCTGCAAATGGGTTGGCCATGTTCACACTTAGGGTGACGCCCCCTTCAAATGAACAGCGCCATAACCATGACACAAAGGGGTGATTGACAGGGGGAGGACTTCCTCCCCACTTTTCCCCGCTGTAACCATGAGTTCCCAGGGCACCCATAATGCCTGAAGAGTGCTATGAACAGCTTTGACTCAAGCAGCAGCCTTTTAAAAAAAGAAGAAGAAAGAGCTGAGCTTGTACAGTTTTTCCTTTTCAAATGCATAACAAGCTTTAAAAGGAAAGGCTTCAGACATATAATCTAAACATACACTTGCAAAGCACTTCCCTACAGACAACAAACCATCAGCATTCGGATTTATACCAGGTCGCAAGGCTGAAACTAAAACCATAAATGATATCATTGCAAAGACCAAAACTCTGGTATGAGCACAGAGCCATCCAAACTCAGTTGATTCCCACCTCCTGTGTGTGTGGTCACTGGGTTAAGAAAGGGGGTTCTCAAATTTGAGTCCCCAGATGCTGCTGGACTTCAACTCCCACCATTCCTAGCCCTAGAGGCCTTTGCCATAGTCCAGCAACATCTGGGGAGTGGGGGCCCATATTTGAGAACCCCTGGGCTGAGAGGTGATGGGGCAGCACCTTCTACAACGACTTGACCTTGGGATTTTGCTAAACTATGCTAGAAAAGGAAAGATCTCCAGCATAAGATGGTGATAATAAAGATCTGGGTCGATTGAATTATATCCAGATATGGGTGGAATAAAGGTTAAATAACAGACTGAAAGCCTGGCTTGGTAGAACTATAGCCAACAGCAGAGTAGAACAAATGCAAAATTCAAAGAATATCCCCTTGGGTCCTCACTTTTTTCTCTGATGCTCCCCAGACGGCTTTATAACATTTTGCCCTCTGTAGAGTTCATTTTCACTCCTACTCTACCTGTCTGAGAGACTCCAGCAGTAATAGTCTTTAATCTGCCCGGTGAAGTTTTATACCTAGATTGTGGCTACATTTTAAATGTGACTTTATTTAAAAGGGTTAAAAGCGTTCGCTTCCTGTGTAAGCTTAGCAGAGATTAGTCTGGGGCTCCTTCTGAAATGTACAAAATGGGTGTGGGGGTGAGGAGGGAAGGAAAGCACAGCCTTGTGCCTTTAAGTCAAGGTCTGGTTGTGAGGCAATTAAGTACATAAGAACAGCCCTGCTGGATCAGGCCCAAGGCCCATCTAGTCCAGCATCCTGTGTTGCACAGTGGCCCACCAGTGGTCCTCTGGGAAGCCCACAAGCAGGAGGTGAGGGCATGCCCTCTCTCCTGCTGTTGCTCCCTTGCAACTGGTATTTAGAGGCATCCTGCCTCTGAGATTGGGGGTGGCCTATAGCCCTCAGACTAGTAGCCAGTGATAGACCTCTCCTCCATGAATTTGCCTATATAAGCATGGATGTAATTTCATTGGCCGGACCAGGAGAGGGAGGCAAGCTATACCACTGAGCCTGGACAAGATGCCTCCTTTTGGTGGATGAGCAGGGATCAAGCTCACTAGCCAGCCATTATTTGTGGTCACCACCAATTCCCTTTCTTCTCTCAGATCCTTTTCTGGCATACAGGCAGAGGGCTTAGGAGAGAGACAAGTCTTCTGTCATTTGCACTGGGGTGTGGAGATGGTAAGAAGCAGGGGGAGCCCTCTTCTTTCGCTCAGAAAGGATTCCTGCTGTTTCTTACCTTCTCAAAAAATATCCAGGGGAACTGGGAGGAGAGTTGTATGGCGCTGAGTGTCCTGCTCAAGAGGGCTGAGGGAACTTGCCATTGACGAGATGGCAAGTGGATTTGTATATGCCTGTGGATGAGTTTGGTATTTCTTTGGTACAAGTAAGCACTGGCTAGGGGTATGCACGGAACTGGCTGGTCCAGTTTGGTTCGAGTCCAGGCCCAAACCGGACCAGGCCAGTTCATCCCCTCGAACCCCTCTGGTTCGGTCTGGTCTGGGGGGGGGGGTTTCACGAACATTTTTTAAAAATATATTATTTAAAACATACCCCCTTTGGGGGAGTTGTTGGAGGCAGTGTGTGTGGGGGGCAGAGGTTCCCCCTCCCCCCACCAGCCTCCCTTCATGCCTATACTGGCCCATTCGGGCCTTCCCCCTCCAGTGTGGTGGCCATTTTGGAGGCCGCCGCACCTGCGCAATTGGACTCTGCATGACCCAGACCACAGTCGGGGGGTGTTCGGTCCAGGGTCAGGCCTCTTTGGGGTCAGACTGAAGAGGAGATGGTTTGGTATATCCCCGAGTGGTCAAACCTGTTTGCACATCCCTAGCACTGGCTTGCTCATGAAGTTAAAAACAAACCAACCAACCCAAAGCTCTCATGCACCTACATTGGGTTGCTGGAATAGATCAACCAGCACTTGGAAAGTACCTTAGCTGGGCCACAACCTTGATGAATCTCAGACCTGTGTCTAGTCAGATATGAATAGCACCACAACACACATCAACGGCTTTGTTCCTCTTACATTAGGAAGTCGTTCACATAATCAAAAACTGTGTTCTACCCAGGTGTGGGAGCTGTGTGTGCTCCCAATTTTTTGTGTGGAAGCAAGGTAAGAGGAAAACCTGGGTAGACGTGATTGAAGCTATTCCCACAATCAGCAAAAATTGGGCTAGAGAAGGCTATCCCAATTGCTTCCGATCGTGGAAATCTACGGGAGCTACATGGCTCCCAGCGGCGGCTCAGCAGCAAGCCCGCTTATGGAGCCCGCTGCTTAACCTGGATTTCAGGCGCAAAAAACCAGGTCAAAGGATTGTGTCACTGCGGCTTGGCTCCACACCACAATTCACAAGTGGCCCCCCTATGGGGAGGTTGCAAGCCTCCCGGTGTCGGGAGGCTCCCCAGAATGCCCTGTGCACTTTCGCAGGGCATTCTGGGACTTGGGGGGGCCAGGAGGCTCCCAAACCCCACCACCCCAACTGGCTCCGTGATGGAGCCGATAATCATCTGGGTGGCTGATCTGGCCACCCAGGGAGGGCTCCCTGCTTATCTGCAGGGAGAACAGATCAAGCCCGCTCTCCCCGCAAACCCCATTTTGGTGCTTCACACTCCTTGTGTGAAGCGCGTCATTGCGTGGTAGGAGGAAAACCTGGGAAGACGTGATTGTGTGGAAGCAAGATAGGAGGAAAACCTGGGTAGCTTTTCCTCCTACCTTGCTTCCACACAATCACTTCTACCCAGGTTTTCCTCTTACATCGGAACATAGGAAGTTGCCATCGGTCTATATAGCTCAGTATTGCCTTCACAGACTGGCAGCGGCTTCTCCAAGGTTGAAGGCAGGAATCTCTATCAGCCCTATTTTGGAGAAGCCAGAGAGGAAACTTGAAACCTTCTTCTTTTCCCAGAGCAGCTCCATCCCAAGGGGAATATCTTACAGTGCTCATACTTCTAGTCATATGTAACCAGGGTGGACCCTGCTTAGCTAAGGGGACAAGTCATGCTTGCTTCCACAAGACACATCCAAAAATTGGGAGCACACACAGCTCCCAAACCCAGGTAGAACACAGTTTTAGATTGTTTGAATTACCTCTATAAGTATCTAATACAGAAGTTATCTAGCACAGGGATTCTCAATGTTGGGTCCCCAGATGTTATTGGATTTCAACTCCCATAATCCCCAACCAGAGGCCACTGGGGCTGGGGATTATGGGAGTTGAAGTCCAATAACATCTGAGGACCCAACGTTGAGAATCCCTGATCTAGCAGATCACCTGGGAGCAGCTTGACAACACTTCAATTTTTCTTAGCAATAAGATACTCCACACATTTCCAGATGTGTGATACGTGAGGGCACTCCCATGTCCAGAAACTGTAATGTGGGAAATGGCTCTGGCAGTCGGTTCAAGAACCTGGAGCAACTCCCAAGACTCCTGCTTCCACGTCTCTTGCTTGAACATCCTCCTTTGCAATGAAGAGAAATCCGGAATTGCTTTAGTGCACAAGAGTGTTGCTTGCAGTCAGGTGAATAGGGACAATGGAGTAAGTGCGGGGACACATGTTCTTAGGCTGCAGGGGGTGAGGGGGCTGCCAGGGCACCCCTGCCCCCACTTCATTATCCAGACCTCTTCTATGCAATACTACCCCCCAGTCGAGGGCAGGTTTGCTGCCAGCCACGATCCTCCCCTCACATCTATATGAAGGCGGCACAGGGGGAGGAGTTGTGGTGACCCTTCATCCTCTCCAACCGACAAAGTATTTGCTTTACAGGCTGGAGAGGGCAAGGGGGCCACCAAGTGTTCCTCCCCAGAGCTGGTCATACCCCCTGCTGCATCAGGGCGAAGACAGTCCATGGAACAGCCTGATCCTGGCCCACCATCCCACTCACTCTGCCCCTGCTTGCAGTTGTCCTTTGCATATGTGAGACTCTAGTTGTTAAGCAACATTTGCTCTACAGAAAGCATCCTTAGCTTGACTCTGTGAGGCAGGTCTCATGATCAGTGAGACCCGCTTTGTCTGGGTTTGCGGGGAGAGCGGGCTAAGCCCGCTCTCCCCGCAGACGATCGGTCAGATCGGCCGCCCACACAATTGCCGGCTCTGTGACGGTTTAAGGTGCTCTGCAAACCCGGTTTAAGGGGCGGGCTACTTGAGCGGGTTACCCGCTCAGGAACCACCGGGCTCGCAGCCGAGGCTGGTGGTTCCCACGGTGGGATGAAATCGGGCTAGCGGAGGCTAGCTCGATTTCATCCCATCGTGTGAATAGCCTCTGTACCTGCCAGGAGATGCAGAGAATGCATATTAGATGAATACGCCCTTTGACAATTACCTCCCCTTATCATATCAGAATTTTGTTTTTAAAACAAGTTTATCTCACTCAGCACCATAAAGCTGTATTGAAATTTACTTGCACTACAATAATCTACATGGCAGCCCATCTTCTGTTGACTCTCTCAGTAGAGATTCTCTCTATCACCCTCACTCAGTGATGGTTCCTCTGTGCAGAAGGCTTTAAACTCCTTAACTTCTTATACAAAAATAGAACATTGTAAGACATATTGCCTCTGCAGATTTATTCAATACTGTTCAGACTCAGCAGTCTGAGTAAATCGTGCACTATTTACAAGTTTTATGTCAGCTTGACTTTAGGAAGGTTAGGGAGAAGCTTATGAAGTTGAAGATCAAAAGCAGGGAGACGGATGTGGAGCTGGTATAAACCGGAAGCCCAACATCGTTTTTGCAGTGATGTCAAAAATTTACTTACAAAGGTAAGTTAAAAAGGATACTTCTTTGACAGGTAGACATCAACTCCACTGACCAACTGAAACGAAGGAGTTCTGTTCTTTGTCACTTCACACTCTTATCATCAGCGATGGACAGCAGAGCAGCAGCCTTGTTATGGCACTCAGAAACAGCCTCACTCAAGCTGAAACCATTACCAAACTCTGTCCATGACTTCTCATTTAATGGCTTGAAGGCTTGGTGCCATTGGTCTGGTCCAAAATACTGGTCCAAACACCAAATTCCGTTCATTGCCTGCTAGATACTAGGACAATGAATTACTTGTCACTACATGTGCTTGGAAGAGATTGAGGTCATTCACACAAGCAAAAACTCTGTTCTACCCAGGTTTGAGAGCTGTGTCTGCTCCCAATTAACGGTTGTGTGGGTGAAAACAACACGGTAGGAGGAGGGAGAAGTGACTGTGTGGAAGAAAGGCAGGAGGAAAAGCTACCCAGGGTTTCCTCCTACCTTGCTTCCACACAATCATGTCTCCCTCCTCTTACCTAGTTGTTTGCACCCCACAACCGATAATTAGGAGCACACACAGCTGCCAAACCTGGGTAGAATCACAGTTTTTGCTTGTGTGAATGACCTCATAGTGTGTTTATGTAATAGAGTTACAAGCTACATCGTGTATGAGGCAAGGAACAGGAGAGTAGGGCCTCGTTCACACAACCATTTCAACCTAGGTTTAATGTGAGTTACCAACATAAGCATGATTGTGTGAACCCACCCCACAGTGGTTTATGGCCTGAAATGAATCTGAGATTCCAATCTTGACATGGATTCATGCAGTCATGTTTATGTCGGCAGCCCATGTCAAACCTAGATTTGAAAGATTGTGTGAACCTGGCCAGTATCTGCTTCTGAAGTCATATCATTGTTTGTTTGGGGGGCAGGTTAGGAATGTTTACCTATATTCTAAGGTACAACATAAAGAACAGTAAGAGAGAGATACACACTTGGTCATTACCAGCTGTGGACATTAGGGCACTGTCTTCAAGGAGAAACTGGATTTTTTAAAAAGAGCCCCTCTTCTCTACTGAAGCTTTGTACCAGACTGCTCTGTTTTTAGATTCTTATGGCAGAAGGTTCTTTTAAAAAATATGTCCCAATTTCTTCATCTGCCTTGTGTTCTTCAGCAAAAATTCCCATGGAATGGTCTCTTGCATGGCAAAGTAGGCAGGTATCTCTATTAAAACTGATGACACTACTGCCTGCTAAAGCTTCCAGTCTCCTTCAGCAGTAGAGACCTTCGGTGGGTCCACTCCACAGTACAAGGGTGAAGACTGCAGACTTGGAGCATCAAGTAATATGGCTGTACACCTTCTAGTTATTTCAGTGGAGCTTGGGTAAATTCACATGCAAGCTTTATTGAAACAGATAGAGCAGGGGTTCTCAAACTTGGGTCCCCAGAAGTTATTGGACTACAACTCCCATGGCCTGAAGATGATGGGAGCTGTAGTCCAACAACATCTGGGGACCCGAGTTTGAGAACCCCTGAAATAGAGGATGTAGGGCAGCAGTGCTTAGTGCAGTGCATGTTTAGTTGTTTTCTGCTTAAAATGAGATGAGATCCAGGCTAGATACACCTACGTATAGATCAGCAGTACTTCTGAAGCAGAATGCCTCTTAGTGGAACCATCAGATGCTTTTGAGACTTCTTGCCAGGACAGAAAAAGTCAAGACAGTACTGGATCTACCACTTCCAAAGTTCACCTTGCACTGAACCATAGGAAGCAGCACTTTCAACACAACCCCATAGTTTGGTCATAGCTTCTCAGAAGGTCTCATGCCCTTCATTCAGAGGGCCCTATCTGCACAAACGATTAACCTATCTTCTGTTAAAGCCCTCTCCAGTAGCCTTTATTCAACCTGCTTGGATTTAATTCAGGTAAACTCTGCAATTACACAGCTTGCAGTGTAGTATGGTAACCTCACAACCAACATACATAGAGATGGACTTCATGTGGAGTGCACCCCATGCCAACCCCCTTGTTTCCCCAAATGCTGCTGGACATTAACTGTCAGCATTTTGATAGCTGAAAAAAGAAGGCAGAACAAGATTTAAGAGGAGTATGGAAGAAACACAGATGCTTGGTTCTTGCTGATGAGGAATTCAAATGCACCACTCTCCCCCTTCCCCCTGTAAATCCCAGTCTGGGGCACAAAGACGACATCAAGCACAATGGTGATAGCCTGGACTCTCTTTTTAGGCACTATCAACAAGGAAGTCAGTTTGCTTGAGTTTGGCTTCCCACCAATGCAATACACAGGTTTCCTCTTATAACTGAAGGCGTTGTCAAGATCTCCACAAAAGATCAATATAATCATATTCAGATTCAATTAGAAAAAATATCTCTTCCTAGAAGGGAAGCCACCACATCCATTCCGAGTAGCAGAAGGGATCGTATCTTTCCCAGGATCCTTTCAGCAGGTGTTCCACCGGAGCATCTGAAATCACACTAGGCCGCTGCCTTTCCAAGGCCCCAGCCTAGGCGGTATTTGGTATTGGGAGCGTAGGGCCCGCGGCTGCTGAGCTGCTCTTGGGAGGCCACCCTCAGCTCCGAGCTCACCCTCCAGCCTGGTCCTGGAGCAGCTGCCTCAGTCTTCTTCTGCAGTCTTGAACATCAGGATGGCATTATAGATTTTCAGCGCAGGCCCCAGTTTGATACTTAAGATCTTAACAATGTCCGACTGGTTGAGGAGAAGGAAAGCTTCACCATCAATCTGCTGGAGGGGAGAAAAAGAAATACCTCGTTAATACCGAGGCCCAAGAGGGAATGACCGTTCAGTTTCAGTGCACCTGAAATTAACAAGAGTACGCGCGGAGACTGATAACTGGTGGCACAGTAAGCAACACACATGGCATTCCTCTTTCACCCTTTCAGTATGCTCCAGTCCTTTTGCTGGCTACACCCTTCTGCAAGAGAGAGCAAGATTATGGATTGCAGAGGCTGGTATGAAAGCATCTAAACAGTGGACTTCACTATTTTTCAAGTGGAGACTACTGGGTGTGTGTGTGTGTGTGTTTGTGTGTGTAATATTTCAATGTGAGAGCCATTTCCCAGTATACTGACCTCTGTACAGTATTGCACTTTTCTCAGTACTAAGAGGGCCCTTTGCCAGCATTCCAAGCCCACTTTCCAAGATGGCATAGGTGGCTCCGTCATGGAGCCGGCAATCATGTGGTTGGCTGATCCGGCCGCCCAGGGCTACTGCCCCGATTGTCTGCGGGGAGAGCAGGCTTAGCCCACTCTCCCCGCAGTTTTGGCAAAAGTGGGTCTCATGGATCGTGAGACCCGCCTCAATGTTTCTTCAAAACAAGTTTTCCCTGACACTCTTTCCAGACACCTGGGAAATGAAACTAATATTCTACAGTACGATAACCAGGAGACACATTCCCTTTTAGTTTGGAAAACAAATCACAATATCTCTCTCAGCCAACCTTAGCAGCTATGCATGGAAAGCACCAATCAGCATCACAAATACAGAGCTGACAAAATTTTAAGAGATTATAGGCTTTTAGGCACTAGGTAAAAAGTTTTATTTACCCAGGCATTTTAATTGAGAACCACAAAATGAATACTCTTTTGCTGATGTTATTAGTTTGTGTAAATTTATCATTGTTTCAGTGTAATTTTATTTATGGTGAAAGGCAGGATAAAAATATTTTAAATACATACAATTCTATTTTAGCATGCTCTCTTCTAATTGAAGTTCCAAGTACAACCATCATTTTCTGGCCTTGGCTCTCTAACAGTTTTGTTCAACCAATTTGGCTCCCTTTTAATACAGCTTGCACAATTTATTCTTTTAAAAATCATGGTCATTTAGTAAATAAACATTAAATGAAAATTGAAATACAGGCAGCCAACCACCCTCCTAGAATTACTTACCTAAATACAGTCTGGGCAACCCAGCTGCTGCTAATGGGCTATTATATTGAAGATCAGCAGTTCTGTCACCTATGTCCTATTCAGAGTATAGCAAGGAGGGTGCTCTTAAAATTGGTTTAATTTCATCTCAGCCTGGCTAAGAGCCTGATAAGAAATGGAATCTCTACAAGCCAAGAGCTGAATATGGGTTCTAACAGCCTGCATCCTGGCTGACATCCAGACTAACGCTGCATCCATGCTGCAGGCAAAGGATTATTTTCAATGATTTCTCCTTCCCTCTGTACCCCACTGTGCCTCCCAAAAATATGTTCCTGAAAGTTGCAGGACCCTCAGGGGCACATTTTCAGAAGGTACACTAGGTTGCAGAGGGAAGGGGAGGCTGTCAGAAATTGCCCCTTCTTTGCAGCACGCACACAGCATTAATCTGAACATCAGTCCTTGAATTTCTGGGTCACAACACATTTAGGATCTAATTTTTAAAGTGTCAGTGGAAATTTATTTAAGAACTACCACACTTTACACTACACTACACTACACTACACTACACTACACTACACACCACACACTTAACTTTCAATGCAGTTCTTCCCCCATCCTTTCATTATATATTTAGTAGATTGTTCCACTCTAAGCCACAGGATCACTTCACTATATTACTAATTTGAACTGAATATTTCGGAAGCATCCAATTTGTAATTTGTTCAATATTAAAGCTGGCTGCCTATAATTGTCGGTCTACTCAACAGTTCCATAATGCTCATGGACATGTTAGATAGCAGGCCTTGATCTCTGGAAATATTGCATGTTTTCTGTCATAGCCTGCCAAATATGAGTGTGTAGGAGGAGAAAGAGGGTGGGTCTTAAACCAGGTTCTGAACAGCAAGGCTCTGGCACTACCTCCTTTGCCATATCTGTCAGCCATAAGCAAAATAGACAGAATTCGGTGTGACAATGATGCCTCCAAAACTGCAGTACCAGCCCTGTCCCTTAGTTGTTTCAACTCAATCCCTGCTCAGCAGGCCCTACAAAGCATTAGCCTCAGAAACTTGGCACCTCCATCTAAGTAACTTGTCTCTCCAAAGAAGACTTGGCCTAGTTAAGAAGGCTATTCTCATGAGAAGCCTAACCCAGGCTAGCGCAGCCCAGGGTAGGACAGCCAAGGATCCCGATCCACAAGGATCCCGACGCTGTGCGTACACCTAACCCCAATTTGAAGCCCAGCCTTCATTTCCCCTGGAACTCTAACCCCAGCACCAGGATCACTTGCAGCCCAAGTGCGCACAGAGATGGGCGCCTAAAGCTCATTGCACAGTGCATTATGGGATATCTAGAGGTCTGTGCTGCTGTAAGCAGCACAGATCATGTGGGCACACGGCTGATGCACCAAAGACAAGTAGAGCAATTGACTGCGGGGAAGGTAGGTTGCTGCTATGATGGAAGAAAGACGGGATATAAATGCAATTAAATATATATTCCTCCACTTCTGCCTATTATGTGGTATAACCGCTATTATATTTTTAAGATTGATTTTGTAAAAAACCCATTATTCTTGCATGACTCATGAGCTTGTTGAAAACAAACAACTGTATAATAAATGGTGCTTTTAAGGCCCTAATGTAGCATGCTAAGGAAAGGGAATTGCAATTAAAAAACCCCAGCAAGTACAGCTAGTGGTCATACCATTCAATGCATGGGAATTTTTTATCCTGGCTTCTGGGGAACCTGGCATTAAACACGCTTTTAAGTATGTTACTGGCAAACAAACTGATTGAAGAATCAAATAGTGGCTGCTCTGAGTCAGTCCAATACAGTGATAATAGAAGGGAAACATGGTGATGGTTTGGCTGTCTAGCCTCTAGTTGCTTTTGATTTCATTTTGAGTGGGGAGAGATGAAGGGGATGCATGCATGCAAGAAAGGGGGTTTGGGGAAAGGGGGGGAATTCTGGGGTTCTGGAGCAAGAGAGAGGTTTCTTCCTGCTCGTGAGAGGAGAAGTAAAGTATGGATGTGCATAGGAATCCTCAGACTACACGGGCGAGTAGCAAGAGGAGGACTATTCTGCAAGAGGACATGGCCTACTTTGATGTGCAGGTTAAGCGCAAGATACACAGTGCTCTGACATCCCTCAGAATAGATTGCATTACACAGATGAGATGGACTTACCTCTTGTCGGAATAGTGCAGCCTGATCCTTGCAACCAGGTAGACGCTGGACAAAGCCAGCCACCTAAACAGGTATGAGAAACAACCAGTGTGCATATTAAAGAAACAGACCACAACCTGACAATAAAAGCACTTTCTGAAAGTCAGGCTTTTCATTTAACCTTTTCTATTCATTTGAACAAAATGAACCATTTTGGAAACATTAAGGTTATTTTTCTTGGACCCACCAGAAGAGGCTATGTGGCACATTAAGGCAAGATTTCTGATAAGGTCGAACAGAAGCTATGTTTCAGCTGACTACAGGAAAAATGGAGAAGAACTAAGAGGAGAGAGAGGTGCTGAGAGCTGACGAAATAACTGTGAAAAGCGCCTGAGCATACATGAGAGGCATCAGCAAAGCAGCAGGCGCTCCCGGAGTGCTTCATCCTAGACCCCTTGCAGAGCCGCAGAGGATGTCTTGGACCATGCCGTGCAGATGCTTGCGCCCCAAATGGCTTGGACAGGCTGTGATACAACTAGGGTAGTTTTAAGAACAAGAGAGACCATTTAAGCCTAAGCAGCAATAAGACGTCATCTTAAATCCAGAACAAATTGGCCTGGTCCACATATGCAGCAGAAGGAAGTGACAGAAGCCTGAAAAGGCACACTGGACTTTATCACTTTAAACTGTAGGTGGCGGGGTGCCAATTTTGAATGCTCCTCCTGCTTGGAGGGGGGAGGACCCTGCAAGGGGGGGGGCGCAGAAATAATTCTAGCCTAGTCCTCGAATTTTGCTAGTTTTCCTACATGCAGGAAGCTTTGTACACAGGCAGAATTCAAAAGTGGTATTCCCCCCCCCCCCATAAAATGAAGTGGTATACTCCCTTCTACCCCTTTACTACCTCAGTCTGCTGCATGCGTGGACCAGGCAGTCTTCACAATCATATGGGCCTTAGGTGGAGGAGAAAACCAAATGAGTCTTCACGTTTTACTGCAACTATTAACTGTGAAGTCTCTGGGCAGATGAGGCACAATCTAATCAAGCAACTTAAGAAACCCGAGTCCTCCCTACAGGGAACAGTTCTATTTCACAAAGCATATCCCCTCAAGTTGCTGTCAACGTGACATTTCTGTCACCAATACCAAAGGCCAAATAGTTACAAGGGACACTGTCAGAAACAATTTCCTGCTTTTTCAACGCTTGGTTATCTAACGCCTCGCTCTAAGCTTGCATAAGAGATTCAGCCCGCCCATTCTCAGTTTAGGCGATTTACATTTAAATTCCTTTCTTATGCTTCTTTGTACAAGATCCTCACTAGCTTATTCTTCTTATCCTAATGTTGGTACTACAAGAGTCAGAACATCCCAGAAAGCAGGTCTTACTCCAAGTCATATCAAAGACCTGCAACTTAAGCAAGCAACTAGGGTCGTAAGGTGGGGTTATTATACAGATCAAAAGCAGGCTCAGCTTTCCTTATATAAAAGAACCTGCTAAAATGTACAGGGGGATACAGAAGGGTCCCAAGATGAGACCTATGTGGGGAGCAGAAAGGACAAAGCTGGTGTTGCATTAGAACTAGCTGGCAGATTAGACTGAAGCTGACAATGCTAATTTCCCAAAACAGCCCACTTTGATTCGTATTAAGATCCATTAATGGTCAACTCCAGTAACGGCCAACCAAGCAATAAGCTGAAGAGGCAAGGAAAAAGCTGCAGTTGGACATTTTAAAATACACTCCATTCCACTGCAGATGCTGCCAGTAACATGGAAAGCCTCTGAATTCACCTACCCAGCAAATGTTTCAAATTCTGTTCATTTGCAATCAACAATATGGGTTTTTTTAACACCACAAATCAGTGCAGGACTTGACAAGATCTTTTTGAAATATTGCAAACAGGAACCAGCTCCACAAAGAGTTTTGGACAGGTTCCCTGCCGCCGCCCCAAATATCTCCTGTAGGATTAACTAACAAGGAGTTAAAAGTGTCACCCATTAATACATTCGTGATACAAACTCAGCCTCCAATCAAATACTATTTGAAAAACAGTCAGAGAAACAAAACCCCCAAAATTAGAATGACAGTTCTCCCTAGAGGCAAAAGATTATTGGGAGCAAGACTTTGCTTGAGGACCTGAGTGGCTAAGGATAATTTCAGCTGCTTCCAGGGGAATCACTCCCATCACTGTAGCAAGTTGTGAACATTATAAATAGCCTCCTTGGTTTCACTGGAGAAGCCATTTGGATAATATTAGAGGCCTTCTTTTGACAGAAATTGTGCTCCTGGCTCAAAGCACTTTTGAACCGTTTATAATTCCAATTGTAAGTTTAGAAACAGAGTGTCCTCTCCATGTTATAGTCTTCCTCCTTCCTCTTTTCTGATCAGTTACTAATACAAAAACGAACCCCTTCCCTTTTTACTGATGTTTAAAGGCAGTAAACCCATTCACACAATTGCCCTGCTAACTTGGCAAAGAGGCACCTTTTAACGTAGTGATTCTCTTTATTTAGCAGGGGGAGAGTAACTGGCCCTCTCCACCCCCAGCACAGTACCTCCAGTGACTGTTGCTGGTGTCTATCTTATGTTTCTTTTTAGATTGTGAGCCATTTGGGGACAGAGATCCATCTTATTTATTTACTATTTCTCTGTGTAAACCGCCCTGAGCCATTTTTGGAAGGGAAAAAAGTCAAATGAACGGAATGAATGAGTAATTCATTCAAGAAAATAAATTGAATGAAAGAGAGAATGAATAATTTGGGATCTGTGCACATTCCCATTTTGTGATTCCGTGCGAGGGGAATCAAGACCAGTGGGGAGGAAAGGTTCATCTGGGAGGTAGGTCAGCCAGGGTTTCCTCCTACCTTAGTAAAGTCCTGGGTACGAGAGCTGGATAGGACAGCACCATCCAGTCCGACAGCTCCTCTCTTACAGATGAGCACTTCCTCTGCCTCTAGCCTTGCTTCCCCCCCCCCCACACATGATCACAAAATGGGAGTGCACACAGTTCCCAAACTAGGTGGGACTTGTCAAATTGTAATCATGTGAACGACAGTGCTAGGGTAGGACTACCCCAACTGTGTCTATCAGCTTCGGCTGATACGCCAGCTGGACCTGTTTCTCAAGATCAATGACCTCAAAACAGTGGTACATTTGTTGGTGACCTCCAGACTTGACTTCTGTAATGCGCTCTACGTGGGGCTGCCTTTGTACATAGTCCGGAAATTTCAGTTGGTTCCGAATGAGGCAGCCAGGTTGGTGTCTGGGTCATTACACCTCTACTGATGTGGACCACATTACACCTCTACTGATGGAGTTACACTGGCTGCCTATAGGTTTCCGGGGAAAACACAAAGTGCTAGTTATAAAGCCCTAAACGGCTTAGGCCCTGGGTATTTGAGAGAATGTCTTCTTCATGATGAGCCCCACTGTCCATTGTGGTTGTCTGTGGAAGTCCGTCTCCAGTTGCCACCAGTTCGTCTGGTGGCCACACAGAGACAGGCCTCCTCATTTGCTGCCCCAGGACTATGGAATGCGCTCCCTATTGAGATACGATCCTTCCCATCTCTGACAATTTTTAAAAAATATTTTAAAACCCATCTATTTACTCAGGCTTTTTCAGCTTCTTGATAATGTATAGGTTTTTAATTCTGTGATTGATTTTTAAATTGTTAGTTTTTAATTGTTTTTATGTGTTTTTAACTGTTTTATCATTGTAAACCACCCAGAGACACGGGTTTGGGGCGGTATTAAAAAGTGCAATAATAATAATAAATAATAATAACTGTGATCACATGAATGAGCCTACAGTGTTGCTAGGATCATAACAAACCCTCTATGGAATGACTTGCCTTCACTCTTTATGGAATGAATTGCCCCACATTCTTTTCCCTGGTTGCAAAACACCTTAAGAGAGTTTGTTTTTTTCAGGGTTACAACTGTATCACCTTTACTGCCTGCTTCCCATACTTTGGGTTCCCAAGTAGTTAGAACATTAACAGAAGAAAACTGGGATGAATTCCTTGCTTAGTATGTTGGTAGCCTATGGGAACCGACTGAGCGCATCTCACATAAATAGGTCAGGAACTAATACCAAGACACATTTGGTACCCAAAACAGAACATACATAGGACTTTAGCCTTTGGCTCTTACTTGGAAATAAACCCTATTTGAACTCAGTGGGACTTTCATCAGAGTAAACATGCATAGCATCAAACTATATATCTAGCAGTTCCTCTGTGATTTCACAATGATCTTTCTCTGTGAAAGGCCTTTGAAATAAGTAGATAAGTATAAAGGAATATATCTCAAGGATTCATGTACTGCCTAGGCCCAAGCCATCACAATTTAGGAATTTTGCTTTCCATCCTAGTGCGAGTATTAGCTAAAAAGTCTTTGGACAGTCAGATGCATGAGGAAGTAGTGATACAGCCAGAATGAGGAAAATTAGAAAGGTTTCCTTAAAGTGTGCTGATAAAGTCAAGAAGAGTTGGAGGAGAAAAAAGACAGAGAAACATGCTGGTGTGTTTAACTTGTTCTTCACAATACTCCATAAAGTTATACATTAAGGCACCATTGTGGGCATAAAGAGTTCTCTCATTAGCAATAATTAGACTAGTCATTTGAAGAAGAACTCATTTATTTTAAATTATTCAACGCTTGTCAACAGAATTTGAGTGTGGCAATACCTTTGCCAAGAAACCCATATTTGCAAATGCAGATAAAGGGGCTTAATTTGCACATTCACTATGAATTCAACACCTGCAATTTTACGCCAAAACTCTGCATAGTTGAGGGGAGTATTTAAACTAGACAAATGAGTATTTGCCCACAACCCAGTAATAGCTTGGTCACTTTACTTCTTTTTCTCAGGAAGAATAAGTACCATCACACTACAGGGCAGCAGTTCCAATTTGGGGGCATCTTGTTTTTGGCCAAGTCACCCAAATCACTGGGTTGT
Organism: Hemicordylus capensis; assembly: GCF_027244095.1. NCBI lineage: Eukaryota > Metazoa > Chordata > Lepidosauria > Squamata > Cordylidae > Hemicordylus > Hemicordylus capensis. The sequence goes on from NC_069663.1 coordinate 14,662,901, forward strand.
GGGGTGGGGGGTGCCATAGTGTTAATATAACTGCCTCTTCTGGTTTTAAAAGGCTGAGACATTCATAGCAAAGCTTTCTGGCCAGGGAAAGAAAGTTGACAGAAAGAGGGAGAAAGTGTTGCCATCTGCTTACCTATGGGGAGGCAACACTTAACAGGTGGGTAGCTATTGTAACTGTGCTATAATATACACTTGTGTGTTTGCACACTGCCTAGTTAACACCCAATTTGAGCATAACTTGCAGTGACACCTGAAGCTTATTTGCCAAGGGAATGACATGCAATCCAGAAAATGTTTGGGACATCCGAGTCCCTGTGAAATCAATTAAACCAAAGTGCATCTAACTTCATCTGCCATTTTAATAATAACTTTATCTAATTCTACTCTTGGATGATCTATATAAAATCAGCACCAATGTTTTATACAAGAGTGTTTTTTTTTAAAAACCAGAAGAACATTCCTGTCTCTCCCTTTTCTTCTTACAGCAGAATGTGCAAGTGACAGGAAGAAGAAGGTGAAAATGTATTCTGTCTATAGCTAGATAAAGCAGGGATAGTCCTAGCTTTCTTGGGTATTTTCTGCTTTAACTTAAACACTTAAAAAATCCTGGAAAGGCCACAGTCCAATGCAGAGTACCTGCTTTAAATGCAGAAGGTACCAGATTCAATCCTTGGCATCTACAGTGAAAAAGGAGGCTTGGGAAAGAACCTCTGTCTCAGACCTTGGAGTCACTGCCAGTCAGACAGTACTGAGCTGGATAGACCAGTGGTCCGAATCAGTATAAGGCAGCTTCCTATGTTCATAACCCCTCCACCCACCCCTGCGCTCTCTCTCTCTCTCTCTCTCTCTCTCTCACACACACACACGTTTAAAGCAGTCACACCTGGCTTATTAAACTTTGAAACATCAGTCTTTCATGACATCATAATCTGATTTTCAAACCATTGCAAGTTTTGAAGCATAAAATAGGAAAGATACAAAATCCAATTTGTTAAAGAAGATAACCTTTAAAATGCACAAAGCTGCAGACCCTAAGTTTCCAGAAGAGAAACAAGTGACCCATGGGACATTCACCCACCCATACTCTGCCACTCAGAAGGAATAACTCACTGCCATTTTGAATCGGGCAGTGCAGCCACTTTCAACTCCCCAGAGACTTAAGGCAAAAGCTGATGTGCGGCAGAGCAGACAGAGATGCTGTGTCACTCAGGCCGACTGCGGGGGAAACGCCGGGGCTTGCAGCGAAGCACAGCATCCGCTTTGATGGTAAAAAACACAGCCTTGGCAGCTCAAGGCTGCCTGTCAGCAATCATGCCACGCTGTGGGGATGTTATGTGACACAGCCACACAAGCATGCGCAGGACAATTACAATGTAAAGTGAGTCAGCAGTGGAGAGAGCACAGGAAAGCCTATTGTCAGCAGAGGCCCCCAAGGGGGGAGCTGGCCAAAGTGCCGAGGCTGCCCAAGGAAGGATCAATACCGATTCGTCTGTTCCAGGTCTTGGGCTGAACTCCCCTGCTTCCCCCCTAAAATCAGCCCCAGCTGCAGAGCAGGCACAGAAAATCACTGGGGCTGTGTTTCAATCCCTTCCAGCTCGGCAGAGGGGGAGCAGCGAGTGCAACTCACCTCGTCCACACTCCATTTGGCGACGTTCTTGGCGGTGAGGCCCGAGACCTCCGGCAGCAGCTTGCAGTGTTGCTCCCAGCAGAGATGGAGGCGGTGGGTAGGGTTGGTGGAGAGGGAAGGCATGAAGACAGACTGGTGGAGGGCCTGCTGCAGTGCAAATGCTGTGTCTGTGGGGGGGGGGGGAGAGCCAGATGAGTCAGCCCTTGGTCAGGTGCAAGGGCAGGCACTCGCTTTCCCAGGCTTGGCGGCGCTCAGAGCATCCCTCCCCAGAAAGGTAAAGGAGGAAGCCCCCTGCCGTTATCGCTGCTCTGGGGGGGAGAGATGTCCCGAGGCTAACACGGAAGGGGTTGCCAGCATTCTATTGACGGGGTGGAGGCGGTTGGGTGACTGCATCTTCGGGTGGAAATTAATGGCACTGTTCCAGCTCCCAGTCTGTTACCAGCCTGCTAAGAGCGCTCGGCATGCCAGATAATGACAGGCACGGGCCACCTCCCAGGAGAGAAGGCTCCAAGGTCAGGAAGGCTGGCACTTCTTTGCAGCACCAGTCTCCATTCGCCACTCTATTGAGGCATTACGGGGGGGGCACCTCCTTTCTTCCTGTCTCTGGCCCCCGCTTCCTGGGGAATTTTGATTACTGCTGTGTCATGGTGCAGTAAGGATCAGGGACTGACCGCCTGTGTAGCAAGAACCGGAGGCACTGGTGAACGGGGCATAGCAGCATTTCCTTGGCGAACCACATGAGTTAATGATGCTTGCTGCTCCCCCTCCTCCACCAGGACACAGAGGCAAAAAGAAGGTCCCAGCCACTGGGACGTTTCAAGATCTGGTTATGAGAAAGGTCTATGGTGACACCTAGTGGCAACAATGAGAGTTTCTTCTTTATAGGATAGCAAGGACTGAAGAACCAGTCAAATACTGAGGCTTGCTTTTCACACACGTGTGCAAAACCGGGCTAAGGGAACCCAGCCAGGTTTTGCACACGGGTGAGAAATGCCAGGATTGCGTCCAATCCCGGCGGCAACACAGCAGCAAACCTGTCTAAGGAGCCTCACTTGAAAACGAGGTTAAGGGAGCAGGGGCATAGCTAGGGGAGAGGAGGCCCGTGTCCATCCCTCTCTCTGGCAGCCCCCCCGAGTGAAGGAGAGAATGAAATAGGGAGGGATGGAGCTGGAGGGCCCTCAGAAGCTGGGCGCCTGTGTTCTTTGAACCCTTTCGCTCAATTATAGCTACACCCCTGTAAGGGAGTGAGCGCTCCCTTAGCCCCGTTTTCTGGACTGGCTGCCAGTTGTGGCTAGCAGACTCAGGGTGGGGGAGAACCCCATCATGCACCACACACTCGCGTGGTGCACTATAGGAGCTCCGGGATGGGGGAGTGGGCACCCCAATCCTCGGAGCTGCTGGCAGGAGCCGGCGCTCATCTGAGCGGGGGATGTCGTGAGGATCATCTGCGGGGAGGTAAGCGCTTTCGGGCTTCCTCCCCAAATAAATGGGTAGCCCTTTCTCACTGCATGCAAGAAAGGGCTCATTGTGTTCAGTACTGGATCTCTTGCTTCAAACAGGGTTTGGGTAGGAATACTAAAAATGTTCACCCAAGTGCTATACACGTTTGGCACTACTGGAGAGCACACCTTCAGAGCCGAATGGCCTGATCCTAAATTTTGCTGTATCAACATAGAAGTGCTTCATATGGGATTTACCAACAGAGTAAAGGCACAACACATGTCATTGTGTATTTGAACAAAGCCAGAATGGAGGCCAAAATAGTTATCCTGATAAGAGGATATGATAAGAATACTCATCTGGCCACAATGGAATCATCAACTTTGTGTAAGTAAGTGAGTATCTACCAGATATAATGATGGATTTGAACCTAGATCTTGGTATAAATTTTCTGTTGCAAGTTTTGAGAACAATTAAACTTTAGCATGCTGTATTGGCAAGTGACAGATTCATTTTTAGTTGGAAATGTAAAACCAAAATTCAGATACCTATAAAACTACGCCCCAATTGACATGAACATTGTCTGAAAGCAATGTGATAATGGCAGGGTTACAGGAGAAAAATGTAAACTGATGCAAACATGTAAAGCAGGCCTGTTCAACTTAGGCCCCCCCAGGTGGTTTTGGACTACAACTCCCATAATCCTCAGCCACAGTAGCCCACACACCACCAGGGATTATAGGAATTGTAGGCCATTTGCAGGAGGGCCGAGGTTGAGCAGCCCTGATGTACAGTTACTCATTTCAGCTTAACATCGAAAAACCCAATTCAGCAAACTACGCTCTCATGGATAAATAGCCAGGAAATTCAAAATGGGTTCAATCGTTTTAAAAAGCACAAAAACAAATTAACTCACCTCTTCCATCAGCATCCTGCTTCACTAGTTGGAGCTTTATAAAGCTATGTGAGCAACCAATCCTGAAAACACACATTTGGAGGTTAGGGCAATAAAGTGCACAGAAGAGAGACAACTGCTTTTAAGAGCCTTGCACTTCAAAGAGCTATTTAAAGGTCTATAGTGGCACAAGATGCAGTGGACTAGAGCATCCTGTTTAGTCAGCATCTGATGAAGTAGATTCTAGTTCATGAAACTTTGTCACAATAAATGCAACACTTTTTAGCTAAATAAGGAATGAAATAAAAAGGAAGAATCCACGGCCAGTTTGGGGGTCATCAGTAGTTCCAATTATTCCAATTCACATGGTATCTTTTTTAAAAAGGACCTAAATAAACTAAAATAAAATAGACACACAGAAGAATTACCAGTCCCAGAACTCTCTTGGTCCACACTCTTTTCTCCAGTGACTTGCATAGGAACCTAAGAGCCCTGCTTGATCAGAGCAAATGAAAGACAGGTCAATCGGCCTACTTGTTCAGAGGCACTGAACGCCAATTTTTGCTCTGATCAAGTAAGGCTCTTCTCATGTTCTCATGGAAGTCACTGGAGGAAAGAGTGAGGTGTCTAGTGCTCTGAAAAGCCATCTAAGCAGGTATCCATCACACATCTTATGGCCATAATTCCATAAATCACATATTGATATATATGTCATATTTCTCATATTCCTAATAAGTTGTGCCATCAAGTTGTTGTCGACTCCTGGCAACCACAGAGCCCAGAGGTTCACCATTACCATCTCCCATGCAATATGAGATGATGCCTTTCAGCATCTTCCTATATCGCTGCTGCCTGATATAGGTGTTTCTCATAGTCTGGGAAACATACCAGCGAGGATTCGAACCAGCAATCTCTTGCTCCCTAGGCAAGTTCCCGCTGCGCCATTAGATGGCTGCTGTCATATTCCTACCTTTGTTTTAAACTAAAAAATCCCAAACACCTTCAGCCTTATAGGACGGTGCTCCAAACCTGATTGGCCCTGAGAGAGAGTCTCTCTTTTCTTCCCTTGGGAGTTAGATCAGTTAAAAACCTTTTCCACTTTGAACCAGTTGCTAGGTTTTGTTTTATGCCAGTGAATTCCAAACTTGGATAAGCAGTGTATCTCTACTGAGCCCCCCAAACAACTTCAAGTACCCCAACCCCAATATTGTGTATGTGTGCATGTATGTGCAGTCTACAATGAACTATAGAACAATCCCAGGAAAGCCCTCAGATACTCTGGGGGTACACAAACCACAATTTAGGAATCGTAGTTTTGGAATATTCAGCTCAATGAAGAAAGAAAAACCTCCCTGCATCTTCAACCAACCTCTATTTCCAAATTTTCCTTCTTTGCCTCAGGTATCGCTGCATCAGGTGCAAAACTTTATGACTGCTGACTCTGGCCACCTGAGCAGTCTTGCTTACCTTTTTGATTTGATTTTGGTAGTCGTAGACGACTCCCCTTCTGCCCACTCCTTCTCTTGGCTGGTCTCGGACTGTTCCGACAGACTGTAGATGCTGCTTCGGCCTGACCTCTCCCCGTCTTGTGTGGAAGACTTTCTAAGAAGAAAATAGTACTTAGTCTGTAAAAGCCCGTTTTCAACATTCCATCTGGCAAGGAACAGAATTTGGGCAGGACTATGCAGATGAAGAGGTGGGATCATGAGAGCAGGGCTGGCTTGGTTACCAGCAACTTCTGTTGGGTTCTGTGGGACAAGATAAAGGAGCTGCAATCTGTGAAACAGCCAAGAGGGGAGGCAAAAGCCAGTTTTCACTCCAGACACTGAAACTGCCATAGGCAGGGGACAAGCGTGACTCCTACCTCAGTGGAACATCCCTCTATTTTTCCCAACAGATGCAATGGTTACCTATGTCCACCCCGTCTTGTCCAGAGGCTCCACCAAGTCCTTGAACATGAAAATAAAACTGCTAATATTATAATGCCCTTATACAGAACTATGGTGCAGCCACACTTGGAGTACTGCGTACAATTCTGGTCACCACATCTAAAGAAGGCCACTGTAGAACTGGAAAAGGTGTAGAAGAGGGCAACCAAGATGATCAGAGGCCTAGAGCACCTTCCTTATGAGACAAGACTACAAAACCTGGGGCTTTTTAGTTTAGAAAAAAAGACAACTGCAGGGAGACATGATAGAGGTCTATAAAAACATGCATGGTGTGGAGAAAGTGAATAAAGAGTAATTTTTCTCCCTCTCACATAACACTAGAACCAGGGGTCATCCCATGAAACGGATTGCCAGGAAATTTAGGACCAGCAAACAGTGGTACTTTTTCACACAACACATAATCAACTTGTGGGATTCTCTGCCACGAGATGTGGTGACAGCCGACAACCTGGATGGCTTTAAGAGGGGTTTGGATAACCTCATGGAGGAGAGGTCTATCAATGGCTACTAGTTGGAGGGCTATAGGCCACCTCCGGCCTCAGAGGCAGGATGCCTCTGAATACCAGTTGCAGGGGAGTAACAGCAGGAGAGAGGGCATGCCCTCAACTCCTGCCTGTAGGCTTCCAGTAGCATCTGGTGGGCCACTTTGTGAAACAGGATGCTGGACTAGATGGGCCATGGGCCTGATCCAGCAGGGCTGTTCTTATGTCCTTATGGACAAGGCTTTTAGGGTCAGTAAAAGGCACACTGGAAACATGCAGGTGTCTGAAGAGTTTTTAGAATCTCAATGAACTGGGGAGGAGAGCTGGTCTTGTGGTAGCAAGCATGACTTGTCCCCTTTGCTAAGCAGGGTCTGCCCTAGTTTGCATTTGGATGGAAGACTACATGTGAGCACTGTAAGATATTCCCCTTAGGGGATGAGCCATAATTCAGTGGAACAGCATCTGCATGTTTGCATGCACAAGGTCCCAGGTTCACTCCCTAGCATCTCCAGGTGGGGCTGGGAGATACTCCTGTCTGTAATCTTGGACTGCCACTGCCAGTCAGTGTAGACAATTCTATGCTAGATGGACCAATGGTTTGACTCAATATAAGGCAGCTTACTATGTATCAGAGGAACTTCCCTCTGTGAATTTTGGTTGATAAACCTAGCTGTAGTGAGAGCAGGGTCAAGGAGAGCAATGTGACTCTGTCAGCAGTAAGAAAGCAGTTATTTTAAAACTGCAAGGTTTTGCCAAACTGCCAGAGCAGAGGAGGAACAGAGACGAGGCAAGGAAGAAAAGTACACCACTGCAGCAGCAAGGCCAGGAAAACTGAAGCTCTCCCTATATGTCCCATATTTCACCAAACCTTAAAGTGTAATTTGAATTTCACCTGGACTGTGGAGAATCCTCTTGTAAGTCTGTAAGTGGTGCAGACGTTTCCATCTTCTTGGGTTTCTGGACACTGGTGCTGGGTGAAGGTTTCTCTCCACCAAGGCGATCCTGCAAGGAACTCTCTCTGTTGCGATTGATTTCTGAATAGGGGCAGCCGACTAATCTGTGTCAAAAACAGTAGAACGTCCCCACAAAAACATTTATTATACAACCTTTTTGTTGCAAGGTTGCAAGCAGATTCTTTGCATGCAGAAGGTCTCAGGTTCAGTTCCTCGCATCCTCAGGTAGGGCCAGAAATAATTCTGTTTGAAACCTTGGAAAGCTGCTGCTAATCAATGCAGGCAATACTGACCTAGATGGCCCAGTGGTCTGACTTGGCAGAAGGCAGCTTCTATATTCCTTAGAGAACGATCTGTCCTACTGGCAAAGAAAATCAGTATAGTGTAGCCACTCTGCAAGAGCAACAAGAAGCAGGTACATGGGCTAAAGGGAAGCCAACGAAATGCTCAGCAGCCACAGGAAACATTGCAGAGAGAGGGAGCTTTCAGGCAGAGAAGGAGGCCGGCTGCCAAAATGACTCTGACTCTGGAACACTGAGCTCGGGGCAAAGTAAACGAAAGCAAAGTTTCAAAGAATTCATGAACAAGGCACATTAAAAAATAAACTAGCCAGAGGCAGAGAGTACGGAGGGTCAAAAAAAGAGTGACATAACACAAAGCAATGGATGCTTTAACAAGAAAGCGAAAGGAGCAGGCACGAAATGCTGGCACAAGCACAGCTATGCAGTGCGGAATGGATTCTAGCCTGAGAGCATACACTTCTTCCCTGAGAGCATACACTTGTGTGACCCTCTCATGGGGTGGGGGCCTGCTTCCCATATAGAAAAGAGAGGAATTCCTTGTGCAGATGGTGGGCTAATACCATTCTGATGGTATTAGAATTTCTACCCCAAAATCATAGGTAGGACCATTCGGGGGGGGGGGGGATCTAAATAAAAGGCCAAAGAAGCATAATACCTGTATTAGGATCAACCAAAACAACACAAAGAAGCGAGCAAGCTGATGAGTTCTCTAGAAGTCTTCTTTAGGTTGGACAGTACTTAACAATTACTACTACAAATATTTATATACTTCTCTTCAACAAAATTCTCAAGGCGGTGTACATAGAAAAATAAATAATACATAAATAAGATGGTCCACTGTCCCCAAAGGGCTCACAATCTAAAAAAAGAAACATAAGATAGACACCAGCAACAGCCACTGAAGGGATGCTGTGCTGGGGTTGGATAGGGCCAGTTGCTCTCCCCCTGCTAAATATAAGAGTATTACCACTTTAAAAGGTGTCTCTTTGCTCAGTTAGCAGGGGTACGCAAAACAAAGGTTTAGGGAGGAGACAAATTTGGGCATAATGGAAAAGCCCCAAGGTTGCAGGAAGAACTATGTCTTGCAACTACAGTATTTAATTACATCTCCACCAAGCTTCCTGAATTCCATCTTGAAGACCCTTACAAACTGCAGACTGAGGGGTTTCAATATCCCCTTTCTTTCCCCCTCCCCCTTGTTATTTTACTCACCATCTAGGCTGAAGAAGCGTTCTGGAAAACCTGTAAGTGTGCTGACGACTATGTCATATTTTAATTGGTCCTAATAAAGGTATTACCCTACTTGGGCCTTTCATCCAAGAGTCCCAAGATTTTGGTAGAATCACATACTACTGTGCAGGCTGCCAGGACCATATATCACACTGTTCCTAGAAGATCTACATTGGTTTGCTCTAATGTACCTGTTTGTTTCAGGCCCAGTTCAAAGCACTGGTTTTGATGATAAAAACCTCTGATCTTAAAAAACCTCAGATAGACCTGCCTATCAGAAGGAAGCTTTCTGCTGTACATTTCCCAACCTCATGTTGCATGGAGATTGCTCGTGGAGGTGCTCTTGCACGTGCCCTGCCACCGGAAGTATATCTGGCGACTACAAGATCTAGAGGCTTCTTGCCAATGGCACCCCATTTATGGAACTCTGTAGCCAGGAAGAGACACTTGGGACCTTTTCTGCTGGCAGGGGAACATCTTTTTATAACAAGGAGCTTCTAAATAAATAAAGCTTTCTTTTAAGTTGGAGTATTACATTGTTTGTTCCATGTCTAAAAAACCCTATTAATTACAGTATTTTATTATAGACTATTCAGAGAGCTTTCCTGTGGAGCAGTATACAAATTTAATACATAAAATCAATGATGTAGCCCTCTTGGCACGGAATGCACTGTTTCAGATTGCAGGGAGGACCAGGCTGCACAACTTTGGCCCTTGGGCAGATGTTGGACAACAACTTCCATAATCCCTTACTATTGGCCACTGGGGCTGATGGGAACTGTAGCCCTCCCAAAACAGCTAGAGGGCTGGAATTGTGCAGCCCAGAGGTAGGGGATGACATGTGTGTTTACTACACATAAAGAGCTCACTACACATGGAAAGCCACCATATCAAGACAGAAACATAGATTTAAAAAACAAAAAAACTTTCTCCCTGACATGCTACCTTTTTATATTCAGGTAATTTTTAACACAGGGAAACTTTCTGATATGCAATTCCTTCAGCAGTCTTAAAGGCCTTCAGAGTGCTCCTTTCTGGGCTATGCCACTTCAGAAGCAGGACTTTGGAGCCCTTTAAGAACCCTGTGACTTAGGAGGGTGTGGGCTATGCATTTCCCCCCTTTTATAAAAGGGAAACAATAAACAGATGTGCAGTAATCCATGACATTCTGTGCTTTGCATTTTTACATGTGTGCTGGACAACATGCTTTCAACAGAGTTAGTCTACCCACGAGGTCCCTGCGCAGGTGCAGAACCCATTCATTATGAACGCAATGGATCACGTTCCAGGTTGTATATTTATTTTTATTTAATTATTTTTCAAATTTATAGACTGCCTCAAACTTCTGTCTTTGGGAGGTTTACACCAACATAAAAATGAGAACCTAAAAACAATTTAAAACCACAAATTGTGACAAGTTAAAAAGCTTGGGTGGAAAAAAAAGTTTTTAGGAACTTTTTAAAAGTTATCAGAGATGGAGAGCAGTGTTCTCTCTAATTTTTTTTCATCTGTGCAGAATGAGTTTTGTTCTGGGCGGCAATATCAAGGCAGTGTGTGAGCACATGCATTCAGAGTGGGACCTTCCTGACTGAAACTGAGTGGGATCTAAAATTAACTGAGTGAACATTAAAAAAAACATATGAACACGCGCACACCTTGGAGGGAATAGTGATGGGGAGGTTCTAATATACAGTCAGGTTCTGATGCAACCTTTCTGCGATGCTGATATTAAGCTTGTTGGTGAAGCCAAATATAAAACACAAGAGGGAGCTATGAGCCCAACATTTCCCAGCTAAGACACACATTCATATTCACAGTTCAATGAAGCTGCATATTGGAACAGGGACCAGGCCAGTGATACACAATCTGCTGGAAATCACCCCACAAATTTTGGGCACACGTACGTGTAATGCGTTCCATATCTGGGTCCCCTGACATGACCCATTCCCAGACAACCAGGGGTGGGGCATCCCTGTCCTGCTACCGCCAATGGGTCCGTAGTCCCTAGAGAAACAAAACAAGTTCAGGAAATGATTTCACTTGCAAGCTTTACTTTTAAGTAATCAGGCAAGGAGTGGGGCAAAACAATTCCACATGTTATTTCTCTTCTCACCTAGTGGGAGCTGTAAAGCATGTCCGGTTTTTGCACACCAGCCCATAGGGTGAATATCTGGACTGTCAGCATCAACCCAGAAGTCGAAATTATGGTCCCAGCCATCAAAATGTATCTAAAGAGGAGGCAGAACACACAGGAGAGAGAGCAAGAAAAGACGAATTAAACAGGTGAGAAAATTTGCCTTGTGACAAACCGTTTGTAGTACAATTTATGTAATGTCAATGTTTTACATTGTTTTATGAAAGCCACCTTGAGAACATGTACATCTAAAAGCAGCAGAGAAATGTAATTTTCTGTCTGTGTGTGTACACACATATTACGAATAAAGCATACAGAAAAAGGCTCCCTGGACTGTCCTTATACTACCCCTTTCCTGTGCCAGATGGAAGACAAAACAGTCTAACTAGCTCTCTTTTATACGAAGGGCACTGAGTTAATCACAGGGAAAGGTATCCAGTTATTATAGCTGCCCCTTCAATCACTGGGGCTGTATCATTTCCATAGCCCCCATGAGGATCAAATGCACAGTAGCTGCTGTTTTCTTGAACACTGTGGCTGACATTCTGTCTAATGAAGCACTTACGGAAGGCTGTTGTAGCAGCGCAAAGCTGTTGTGCTGCTACTTGTGCTAAGTCTGGAGCTTGCGTGCCAGACCAGTGTTGTCCTAACAGCAGCATGCCTGATTTGTTTTAAAGGGATGTTTTGTACAAGACCACGGTGGCTGAATAGCAAACTTGTGCAATTCTGCACAGTTCGTAGTGCAACTGTTCAATCTTCTTACACCTGCACAACTCTGCTCGTTATGCAAGCGCTTCGTTAGGAGGTCAGTGATTGCTAGTAAACAGACTTGGGGAGCTTCACTAAATTACAGAGCCCCCATTGCTAAACATGACGTTTTTAATAGGGCATCCCACTATCAACTCTGCAGTCATAAAATACAGGCCAGTTTAATTGCTTGTTTAATTATGCATATGAAGGCACAATGGTAACTAAACTACCCTCATTGTTTTGCACTTGGAGTAATCCAGGTTTGCGTGGCAGTTTGAGAAAAGTGGAACAAGAGAGGAAGTATTTCATTGTCTGTACTGCAGTATAACATCCAGCTCAGGCTCAAAACAATCCAAAATGCAAATGCTCAAGAAAGTCAAGTCGCTGGTTTCAAGATGGGCAATCACCTTGAGTTCCACTAAACATATATCCATAATGCAAAAACAAAACTGCAAGTTAAAGGTTGTTAAAACAAGAAGGACCTTAGTAAAAATAAAAAGAAGGGGATGACCACAAATATGCAGCTGATGTTCTCCAGTGCACTATCATTATTATTATTTTACATTTATATCCCGCTCTTCCTTCAAGGAGCCCAAAGCGGTGTACTACATACTTGAGTTTCTCTTTCACAACAACCCTGTGAAGTAGGTTAGGCTGAGAGAGAAGTGACTGGCCCAGAGTCACCCAGCTAGTTTCATGGCTGAATGGGGATTTGAACTTGGGTCTCCCCAGTCCTGGTCCAGCTCTCTAACCACTACACCACTCTGGCTCTCTATACAAATATATAGTTGATAGGACAAAACTACATGGAATATCCTACTGTTTACTCTTAGAAGCGAGGAGTAAATGACATGGTTGTATTTATTCATTTTCCTGATCTCTTGTACGCATTTCTTCATCTTGAATTAAGCAGTCTTGGAGACACAATACTGGTTTATATGGACCATTGCTTTGATCCAGTAAGAAGGTTCTTAGATTTCCAAATACCACCCTGCTAAAAAAGAAGTGTGCTTTGAAGCAGCACTAGAGAAAACTCACTGCTGGCCTACCTATTCTGTGAATTGAGAAAGATTTTCAGTCTCTGAAGCGGACAAACCTCCATTTTCTTCAGTGCTGAATGCAAAGCTGATGTGTTTATGTGCGCATTACAGGATGGTGAGTGGAGCCATTTAGCATAGAAATTTAAGGTTAACCTGATGTTGAGGTTTCCTTTGCAAGTCACCCTCAGGGCATGAAAGCTCAAATGTTGCAAATTTATGTTAAGATGCATTCAGAGAAACTGCTCAAGGGGAAGGAAAATCAATTCAGCAAATGCCATTTCACAATAACCGACATTACAATAGCATCCAGCAAAAGTGAGCAGGCGTGTTGCAATTTATATGGGGTGAAGCAAGATCAAGCTGTCCTATTATTGTTGAAAGCCCTCTAGATAGCTTAAATGTAATGCATTACATCTAAGTGATCAGATGTTATTTTCATCCCTTCAATCAGGTGCATTCTTAGGCAAAGCAGCATAGTGGCTGATTTGAATGGAGCACATACCTTGATGCGATAGTCATCCTTTTCTGTTATAGTTGCCACCCTAATTAGCATAGGATTTCTCTTGTCTACAGCCTCTAGTTTCATGTTAACCTGGAATCCATGGGCTGGACGCTATAAGAGAATAGATTTCAAAAACAACCACCACACAGGGTAATTTGTAGAGTGGGTGTGATACTAGTATATTCGCAAGATCACACCTTTTACTCCAGACTAATCCACACCACGATATCGTGGTTCTGCACTCACAACAGGTAATGCAGCCCACCTCTTTATAATTATTTCAGGAAACCAATTTTGAGTAGAAAGAGGAGTTAAAGGCAAAGTAATCCATATTAAGATTTTTTAAACACAGGCATATTGAGACTGGAGCAGAATAAAACACTGGGGGTGAGGGAAGATCTCTGCACCATGCATTTCTGCATTAATAATTTTGACTTTAAATAACCCATGCTGACACACCCAACAGCCTAGTTCAGATCTAATAGTAAACCACAGTTTAGCATTAGAACACACTGTGGTGAGCCTTAAGCTTGTGTGTTCTTCCTTCGCTCCACCTTTGAGCACAACTGGAAACTTTTGTTTCCCATCTTATAACAAACCGGTTTCCCATTTCATCTACATATTTCAAACTGTGGACTGTACAAACCATAATTAGTTAACAAACTAGGATATAAAACTAGGAGCCGGTTATGGTTTGTACAGACCACAGTTTATAATTGCTGTATTTCACACGTAACAGGAAACTGGAATTGAAGGAGCCAGACTGCCAAACCTGTACATCCTAATGTGTGAAACCTCAGTCCCATCCAAAAAGTGACCTGAGGTTTCTCTTACAAAACTCCAATCTGAAACCTCGGATTGTAGTGGGTTTCGCAGCTCATACCCAAGGTTTCCAGCCACCTGCTGTACGTCTAAATGCAGAACTGCAGGCTGTGCTGAAACCAAAGTTGAGGGAGGAAGCGCCTCCATCTCCCTGGCTGTGATTGGCTGTCGGGGCTATCCTTCATGTCAGAAGGAAGCCCACACAGCCAGTACCCCCTCCTTCCTGCAGTCTCCCTGACTGCAGTTCGGCTCCTGTCTGATTCGCTGTCTGAATGAGGACAGGTAAGTGCATGAAAAGGGGGAGCGCGGGGGTGGGGGGGAGCACCAGTCCACTGGACCCTCGGTTATGCATTACATGTGAATGAGGACAGTATGTGGATGAAATGGGAAATTTCAGTTTTTTACAAATAGGAATGGAAGTGGAGACCATGCGTACCCAAGACTCACTGTGGTCCAGTCTTCTAATACTAAAACAAAGATTAGTATTATGTCTAATCCAGCCCAATGTCATTTAGCAACCCTAGAATAGCAATATTTGAATAACAAAGAATTCCAAGAAATTTACACTGTATCTAGATCAGGCCTGCTCAGTTTAGGCCCCCAGCTGTTTTTGGATTACAGCTCCCATAATCCCCAGCCACAGTGGCCAATAACCAAGGATTATGGGAACTGTAGGCCAACATCTGCAGCAGCGCCAAAGTTGAGCAGGCCTGATCTAGATCATGATCTTTAATGTGGCTTGCAAACATTTGTCTGCTAGCTGATAGTCAACACTTAATACTACTCTGTTATTACTACATATTAGCGCACAAACAACAAAGCCTGTTACAAAATGATTATTGCTTTTTATGTCATGGCTGATTAACAAAAAGCCAGAAGAGAGCTTGACCAACCAGTTTAAATGCTCTTGCTGGGGCTGCTTGAGAACTAGTTTCCTCCAAATACCTCTCCCAAGAGAAGCTTTTGAAATCCTTGTATTCTGCAAAGAGATTTAAAAGTATTCTCAATCTTCAAGTAGAACTGCAAACTACAAGAAATGGATATCAGTCAAGTAATGCATGGCTATGCAAGGGAACCTAGTACTCCTGATAGCTTAAATTAGAAATTAAACCACTTGCTTCTCTTACTGAACCTGTATAAAGTTTTACTGAACATATATACACACTAGCCAACCCCGCACAGAGCATCTGTGCACTCTTTGGGGCAGGCGGTTACCTCTCCCCCTGCCTTCTGCCCCAGTCTCTGCTTCCGGGCCCAGCCACCTCTCCTCCCCACCACCACTTCTGCCCCCACTTTCTTTCCCCCCTCCTGGGCCTAGAGCACCTTTCTTATGAGGCAAGACTACAACACCTTGGACTTTTTAGTTTAGAAAAAAGGGGAGACATGATAGAGGTCTATAAAATCATGCATAGTGTGGAGAAAGTGGAGAGAGAGAAATTCTTTTCCCTCTCACACAGCACTAGAACCAGGGGTCACTCCATGAAAATGATTGCCAGGAGGTCTAGGACCAACAAACGGAAGTACTTTTTCACACAACGCGTGATCCACTTGTGGAACTCTCTGCCACAGAATGTGGTGACAGCCAACAGCCTGGATGGCTTTAAGAGAGTTTTGGATGACTTCATGGAGGAGAGATCTATCAATGGCTACCAGTCGGAGGGCTGTGGACCACCTCCAGCCTCAAAGGCAGGATGCCTCTGAGTACCAGTTGCAGGGGAGTAATGGCAGGAGAGAGGGCACGCCCTCAACTCCTGCCTGTAGCTTCCAGCGGCATCTGGTGGGCCACTGTGCGAAACGGGATGCTGGACTGGATGGGCCTTGGGCCTGATCCAGCAGGGCTGTTCTTATGTTCTCATGATAAAAATGTATAAAAATGTTTTCATAAAATAGAATAAAATAAATAAATGTCCATTCCGAGTCTTTTCTTAAAAACAAAACAAACTCTTAAGGATTGTCCGAAAGAATTGCCAAAGTCCAAGCCAGTCATCAACAGTAAAGTATTTTGGAAAGAAATAGTCTGAGGAGCAGTCGTAGTGGTTTTTGAAGACATGAGCACTTAGGTGGTCAACAAGAAACTGAGGAAAGAGATGCCTAACCGCCGCTTAAGAATACTGCAGTCACGTGCTGCGGGTGGTTGGCGTCATGAGGAGCTATAGAATTCTATCCGAAGCATGGTCTGTGCAGGCACAGAACCCAATCATTATGAGTGTCTGGAACCACTATCCAGATCACAAGGCAGACACTAGCAACAGCCACTGGAGGGATGCTGTGCTGGGGTTGGATAGGGCCAGTTGCTCTCTCCCTGGACTTCCTGGGGAATGGGAAGGTATCAAAAGCTGCTGCTCCCCCACTGCATCAGTGCAGTTAGTTGGGAAGTTGTGTTAGGCTGCTCTCTCGCTGCACAGAGATGCATTTTTGCTCTGTATGTCAGTCACTATTTGAGGATAGGAGGACCGAGTTGGGCTGCAGAGTTTGTTGGGTCAACTTCCTGTTCTCACTTCCTGGTCCTGCAGTACCTTAGTCTGGTTGACTTTTACCCAATTCCTGCATCTTGTTGCTATGCACCACTACTCTAGGTAGCTTCCCCAAACTTTGCACAGCTCTTCATGAGTTCACAGTCTGGCTGGTGCAGGAGAGACCCCCAAAATCATTTAGTATCCTTTATTTGTGGAACATGTAGCTTTTCTACCATTTCAGTGCACAAGAAATACACCTTGTTCTGTGCTCCCCTCTCCTTGTGTTCTTACAGCCTAGGTTTCATTGCACATGTGTTAAGAAACATGCAGCAGATCATTTTCACTGCAAATGAAATACTGCCAATATTTTCACTGCTACAGGAAGAAATGTGCTTTCAACCTACCAGCTGGCGTCGTTAGGGGAGTTCCAGTTTCTTGGCAGTAACCAACAGGTCGAATATATGGGCTACTAGCATCACACCTGCATCCAAAAAGAGAACTGGCTCTATCACACTCAATACATGACAAGTGTAGCTATGCAAATCCTATCTGATGTTCCATTGCTGGACTAGGAGAAGACATATGGCTGGAATTTATAAATTACATTTTGAAGAAGATCTGAGGTCTTCAGTCATTAAAGCCAACATAAAGGGCCAAACTCGATGTGATATTAATCATTCCCACCAGTGTTCCCTGTAACAGGGATTGCCAGATTTTGTTGACTACAACTTCCATCATCCCTAGGTGCAATAGCCTTTGGCTGGAGATTATGGAAGTTGTAGTCAACAACATATAGGAATCCCTGTTACAGGGAATACTGAATTTCCATACCTGTGGAATCGCTCCTGCAAATACCGTGAGGCCATTTTTCCCTAACTGAGTAGACTTCTGATCTCAGACCTCAGTAGGATAAAAAACTGGGCAGAACAGGTTGGGAGGTACATTTGCAAGGCAGCATCAGAAGGCACAGAAAGGGTTAAGCCAATTATTCTCACCCTGTGGGTCACTGGGGTGACTGTGGAGAGGGAGTACCAGGGATATAAAGCAGGGATTCTCAACGTTGGGTCCCCAGATGTTATTGGACTTCAACTCCCATAATCCCCATCCAAAGGCCACTGTAGCTGGGAATTATGGGAGTTGAAGTCCAGTAACATCTGAGGACCCAATGTTGAGAATCCCTGAAAAGGGTCTTGAGGCAGGTAGCGCCTTCCTTCTCCAGCAGCCAAGACCTGGCTTGAAAAATTGTTCGCTACATTCATTTATTGAATTAATCACATGTATTCCCACCTTTTGGTCCATAACCCAAGTCAGCTTAGAACAGCAATGAAATATAGATAATCAATTAAAAAACTCTTAACATTCTAATAACTAATAATGATGACTTAACACCAAGCAAGCATAAGCTTGCATGTGTCTTCCCTAGAGTTTCAAAATGAAATATCAGGACTTGAGTTGGTGATTTCACAGAAAAGCTTCTGGGCCCAAACATATTTACCTGGAAGTAAAGTTGCACAGATTTCAATGGAACTTAAGCATGTGAAGGACCAGAGCTTCGGAAAATTAGGAAGTGAATATTTCCTTAGGAGCCAAAATACTAAATTAAAGGCTTTTGACTCAAAAATATTCTACATTGTGCACTTTCTGGGCAACATTTGCTACCACCAAGCACCACTCTAGCTGGGTTTTTCCTTACCAATAGTCATAACTTTCATCCCAGTTGTCAAAATGAATCAGCAGCCGATTATCCAACATGTCTGCAATCGTTGCCACACACATCAAGGAAGGATTCTTTTTGTCAACTGCCTCCAACTTCATCCCCACTCGAAAACCAGAAGGTGTGACTGGCTAAGGAATAGGAATAATGAGAAAAGCACTGTCAGTAGCCACATTGTGGTCCCATTTATATTCTTCTGGGTTATGCGAACGAAATACTTTTTGAAATGTCAAATGAACTCAGATTTCTATAAGCTAGTTCACACGACTGTTAATGGGGTAGGACAAGTGTCCTGCCCAGCTTCGGGAGCTGTGCATGCTCCCGATTTTAGGTTGTATGCTAGCAAAAACTTAGGTAGGAGGAGCGGGTGAGGCAGACTCAGGTAGTGGTCAAGAAATGGTTAAAGGATCTGTGTTACCAAACGGCCTTAATTGCAAATTGCTAACTGCACAATAAATCTGTCTCCTGCTGGAATGTGGAAGGGGGCCCTGGTTTGGTATCTCTAGATAACGAAGCGTTAGCCAGAACCTTCAAGGCCAACAGCTGAAGGGAGTGGAATAGTTGGAACAAGATAAGGAGGGGAAGAAGTGCTCAATTACAGTAGAGGAATACTGTCTAATTGTAATAATTGTAAAATGACAATTAAGTGATGCTAACCAATGAGGATTGTATCCACTGAATGTAATTAAGATGAGTATAACAGCTGAAGCCAGAATGTAACCGGGGCTCAGGTTTTCGGAAATTATTCCACTGAGTCTAATTGCTAGCAATAAATTCTGCTTTTTCTCAACTGCTGGTGTCAATCTCTCACTTTGAACCCGGAGGATTCTGCTACACGGGGACTGATGAGAAAAGAGCTGGGCAGGACAGATTTCCTCTTACCTCATTAAAGTGCTGAGTACATGCTGGGTCAGAAAATGCGATCCTGCCCAGCTTCCATCTTGCAGACGATCACTCCTCCCTCCTCCTACCTGGGGTTTTTGCTAACACACAATCAAAAATTGGGAGTGTGCACAGCTCCCAAAGCTGGGTAGAATGCCTGTCCTACCCCACTAATGATAATGTGAATTGGCTTTATATATGCTGGCTGCCATCCAGATTAATGCTGCACTCACATAAACATGTTGCACTAGCTACTTCCACTACGTCGAGAGCTTGCACTCTGGCATGCTGTGCCAGCACAATGCTGTTGCACTGGGGCAAGGATGTAGTGCAAGGATGTTGCACAAAGAAAGGAAAAACAGGTTGCTCACCTGTAACTATTGATCTTTAAATGATCCGCAGGTATTCAGAAAGGAAGTGACGAGATCGGCACTCTAACCACCAAATCAACTATCACTCTGACACTCAACATGGTTAGAGCGCACGAGGAGCTACAGAATTCTACCCCACAAGGTCCTGCACAGGCGCAGTGCCCAGGCTTGTGAACACCCAGTGGATCAGCTTCTTTATATTTAATTCTCTAAGACATACCCGTGGCTAATCCCATTCATGGCAGCTCTCACGAGAGTTCAGAGAACTGCCGGATAACTACGGGACGGGTGGGGTGGGGGGAAATGATGGCGGCAGTTAGCGATGGCCAGTGGGAAGAAGCCGGCCGGCGAGTGGGGAGGAAGAAGCCAGCAAACGGGCGGGCAGGGAAGAAGAAGTCAGTGGAAGAAGCCGGCGGGCAAAAGAAGAAGCGGGTGATTGGCCAGGTGGGCAGGGGAAAGGAAGAACCTGGCAGGTGTGGAGGGGAAAACGGTGGGTGGGCAAGTGGCGGCGGGTTGGCAGCTAGAGGCTCAGATGCTCAGCACCCAGCCCAGCTAGTTTTAAAGATTGTCTGTTCCAGCCAAATCCTTGTGCTAGAAAGGAGACGCTGACAAGCTGCATAACACACTGCGCAACCTTGTAATGTCCTGGAGATCTTCTGCTAGCAGTTGCACAGCTCTGCAAACTTCTTGAGTGTGTGCAATTTGTCTCACTGTGCTAGCATGTGTGTGTCTGGATGTCAGACCCAGTTTTGCTATCCTTGTTGAAGAATTCCGCAACACTGAGCATACACACACCTGTGCGACCTTCTTGCATGTGCACAGTAGTGCTCATTGCGTTAGTACAGCATCTGCCTGGATGTCAGCCACTAGCAACTCTGATAAAAGCCCAAGGGTTCTCAAGCTTGGATCCCCAGATGGTGTTGGGCTACAAGTCCCATTAGCCCCAGCCACAATGGCCAAGCCACTGTGGCTGGGCATGATGGGACTTGTAGTACAACATCATCTGGGGACCCAAGCTTAGAACCCCTGAGCTATTGCATTTCGGCAGCTGAACACAAATACCATTGGGTTTAAACATTCAGAGTTAGAGTCTAATTCCAATGAAAACTCCACTATGGCAAAAGCTAGCTATGGCCTGTCCAAGATGCAGCAGATGTCTCCCATAAACAGAGAAAGACCAAACACTGAAACCTAAAGACTCTGGAGTGGTTCAGATGTTTGGAACTTCTCCCTGCAGAGTGGCTCTATAGATACAGGCATGTGGAAAACATAACGTCCAACCTGGCTTGCCCACAATACAGTTAATTCCCAGCAATAATTTGCATATATGAGGCTGGAAAATAGGTTGCCACACTCATGTAAATCTGCCAGGAAGTGTCTCCTGTATCCATGGACATGGAGGATCAGATGTTACTTTCTCCATAAGGCTGCTCTGCATAGAGGAGTTATGAAAGGCTTTCGAATTCACTGAAATCAACGGGATCTGACAACCATTACCAAGGTACAGATTGGACATGGTACCATGCAAGTGAGCAAGCAAGGCTATTTGACAGAGTGGAACGAGAAGTGAACCAAGCCATTTAAAAGGG
Source organism: Hemicordylus capensis (assembly GCF_027244095.1). Lineage (NCBI taxonomy): Eukaryota > Metazoa > Chordata > Lepidosauria > Squamata > Cordylidae > Hemicordylus > Hemicordylus capensis. Next base: position 14,684,039 of record NC_069663.1, read on the forward strand.
GGGGGGGGGAATAGCGGTATGGATAGAAAAAATGAATGTCTTTGTATGAATGAACAGAAGTATGGTTGAAGCAGATGCAAGTATCAACAAATGTTTTCAGGCTAGGGACAGAGCAGAACCGAATGTTCCGGGAAATTGCTAATGCTAGAGAAATGTCTTTAAAGACAGGACACAAGCCATTTCTGTTGCTTAAGCTAGTGATTAGCTAGAGCCAGTCAATATGGCAGGGCTGCACAACTTTGGCTCCCTAGCAGCTTTTGGACTACAACTGTGCGGTCCGGGGTGGACGAATGCCTAGAAGTATCCAGATCCTCTCTTACAGAAGGGGGGTTTGGCTTTGAAGGAATTGGGTGGGGTGTACCTGCCCATTCCCGAGCCAGGGTGTGTCGCCCAGTAGGGTGCTGGGTAGGACTTCAGAGTTCTGACCTGCTTCTATTGGCCCGCACTGTTCTCTAAGGGTGTTCCAGTTTGCCATGCCTTGTGTAATAGTTAACAAAGTTGTGGCCCTTTTCTTCCATACTAAGTCTACGGGTCTTCTTGAGCTGGGGTCTGGGGACAATGTTTAATTTTTGTTTTAAAATGTTTTTAAATTGTTAGTTGTTGTGTAATTGTTTTTAATTTGTTTTAGCTTTTCATTGTTTTATAAGTTTGTTTTAATTGTAAACCGCCCTGAGCCATTTTGGAAGGGCGGTATATAAATCAAATAAATAAATAAATAAATAATAAATAATAACTCCCATTAACCCAGCCACAGTGGCCAACAGTCGGGGATGATGGGCATTGCAGGGCAACATCTACAGGAGGGTCAAACACTCCTGCAATGGAGCGTTTCATTGCATGGTTAGTTGACTACTTCTTGTTCATACATACAAACCCAGAAAATAAATGCAGTATATTAAACACAGTGTGAGAAACTAAATAGCTTTGTTATAGAAACACTTCACACCTGATGTCTTAGGGGTTTAGAATCTGTTCTAAGCATTTGAAAGGGGCACAGTGATATTCTGGTTAAAGCTTTACAAAGGGCTGAAACAACATACGATGTAACTTAAAAGACATCACCAACCAGCACCGCCACTCACTGTGCTGAGAGTCTTGAAAAGAGTTTTTGGGGCAGCTTGAGCTTTGCAGTTCTTCAAATATACAGTCCAATTAAATTCCCCTTCCTTGTAACCTAGAGAGAGAGAGAGAGAGAGAGAGAGATTGGTAGATGAAAGCATTGTTTTATACAGTGGCAGCTATATTCAGATTGGCTTTTCAGAAATAGAAATTATGTGGGAAGAATTTGAACTTTGTGTGATAGCAGCCCTTGTGAAATAGGCAGGGGTTACAGGCTTCAGTTAACACATCTCTCCCTTTCTCCTGTGTTTTAAATACATGATTGCTGTTCTTAATCATTAATCTGAAGCTTCACAACTCTCAGGGGAAACTGAATAATAGGAAAGGAAAGTAGTGAACACATTTGTTAAGTTTTACATTACTGAAAGAGTTTCTAATTACTTTGAGATTTCAAGTGTAAAAGCGCTTTCTGTTCAAAGACTATGTCATACATTCCAGGGAAAGTGGGTTGCCCATTAAAAAATCAGCGTATGCCCCCTTTCACCCTATGAAATATATATTTTTCCACTACATATACACTGCCAAAAAACCCAACACAGAACTCAACACTCCCAGCTGCATATTTTCATGGTGTACACACTGTGAAGGAAAGATGCTTAGCCACCTCACAGAGAAAGAGATAGATGTGACATTTTTAAACTCGTACCCATTTCAAGTTCTGAATTTAATGACTTCTTCCCGTGTTTAATAATTCAAGGTGGATTTAATATGAAATACTACCAACAGTTACATTTTATTAAAAATGGCAGCCTTTAGCCAGCAATGTTGACAATCTAGAACATTTTTTAAGGGAGAAAAATTGATGTACCTTTAGGAGGGAGCAGCTTGTGACCTGTTTTTTCACACCAGCCAACAGGGTGGATGTCTGGGGAATCGGTATTAACCCAAAAGTCGTAGCACTCTGAATAACCATCGAAATGCAATCGCATTCTGTACCCCTGTACCTGCATGCATAAGGCGACTCAACATTACTCTTCTGAGAGTCATCTGCTTTGAAAACTAAATGCAGATTTTAAAAATTCTGTTCATTATGAACTGAGCTGTTTTCATAGACATTACGTTAAAAAAAAAAAAAAAGACATACAGAATGCAACTCTGCTGCTGGAGTTGCAAATCCAGAGTATCTGCTATCAGAAATGTTCTCTCCGTAAAGTTCATGCCTATATAGTGAGCAATGAAGCTGAGTTACCCTGCTATGGATTCTGCTTTAAGCAGATGGAGACCTTTACAGGTAAAGAGCCCTTTTTCACGAGCACTTACTTCCGCCATCCTTGGGTGGCCAGATCGCTCACCCAGACAAGCACCAGCTGCTGCTGGCAGCTCTGACGGTTGGGGAGCTGGGATGTGCTGCCCCACTGGAGCTCCAATAATGCACTGTGTGGGTGCACGATACATTATGGGGAACCCCCTCCCCACCCCAAGTATGCCAGCCGCGGCTGACACACGAGCAGAAAAATTGGGTTAGGAGAGCTCTCACTCTCCTAATCCCATTTTGAGGGGAGGCTTCGTGGGTGGGTTTGTCGCCATGGTGCCGCCAGGATTGAGCATGATCTCGGCAGCTCACATCGCATGCAAAACTTGGCTCGGCTCTCTGAGCCCAGTTTTTCACACGCATGTAAAAAGCCTCATAGACTTTTATTGAATATTCAGCTACCAAAATTAACTCAGAGTTTGAATTAAAATAAAAGTTAATTAGGATTTAAAATTAACCCATGATACTTATAAAAAGCCAACTGAAGATTGCCTGTTCTACCTGGAAATAGGCTTTTAGACTGCCAATATTATTTTTTCTCATTTGCTAAATTGGCACTTATATATTTCTTTTTCAAGATGTGTTCTCTCCTCAGAAGGCATTTTTAATTAAATGGAAATGAGGTACTACCATCAGACATGTCTTCAAATAATGGATTCAGGACCTGCCTTTTATCTCCCCACTACCTGCCTGTTTGCTTATTCCCTCTATCCTAGAAAACCTGTGCATCTCCAAGTACTACTGGTGACCCAACTAAGACAGGCAAATACCTCAGCCACAGAAAGGACACAAAATAAAGATGGATGTTCAGGATCCAGGCCCTCTAACTTCATTCCAACTTTAAATCCATTTTTGTTTTGTGGAAAGGACTGAGACTGTAACAGAAAGAAAATAAAAGAAATGTTATTTTTAACTTTAACAAATAATTACTTGTTATTTATTATTTATTTATTCGATTTCTATACCACCCTTCCAAAAATGGCTCAGAGCGGTTTACACAGAGAAATAATAAATAAATAAGATGGCTCCCTGTCCCCAAAGGGTTCACAATCTAAAAAGAAACATAAGATAGACAACAGCAACAGTCACTGGAGGTACTGTGCTGGGGGTGGATAGGGCCAGTTGCTCTCCCGCTGCTAAATAAAAGAGAATCACCACGTTAAAAGGTACCTGTTTGCCAAGTTAGCAGGGTTGTTGAAAATCAACAGTTTATGGGATGGAAATAAGAAAACAGAGCATTGGTTCACTTACCGTGAAGGCTTCTTCTGGTTGCTGGAGTCAAGGACATCTCCAAGGGTTATACCCCTCACAAGCTCCAAGGCAGGACAGTTTTGATTAGTTAAATAGAAAAACATGCTTACTCGATCCTGAGGGGGATAGCCCCGCCCCAGTTCTTTCAGGCCAAGTTACAAAAGGTGTCACTACAAGTGACATGATATAGAAAATAGAAAACAGTGTACAGACCCTAGTAACGAATAGTCATAAGGAACAAACATAGAAACCAACAGTCATAAGGAACAAACATGAGCCCTAACAAGTGTTCTCTCTAATTTTTTTCATCTGTGTGTGGAACAGATTTTGTTCTGGATGGCAGTATCACATGCATTCAGAGTGGATTCAACCGGAACGGGATCTAAAATTAACTGAGCAGACATCAGAAAATATGTGAGCACACACACATGAGCACGCCTTAGAGGGAACAGTGGCCCTAACAGCGGACTATGAATGCCATAGAAAGAGTGCATCAGTAAAGGTTCGTGTTGTCCAGTTCTTTAGAGCAAGGGAGAAAAAATGTCCTCCCAGAAACAGACAAGTACACCAAGCCGGGTGGGCCTAGATGTCCTTGACTCCAGCAACCAGAAGAAGTCTTCACGGTAAGTGAACCAATGCTCCGTTCTCACTTGCTGGGGTCAAGGACATCTCCGTGGGACATACCACAGCCTGTATGTTGCCTAGGGAGGGAGCACCCTTGTCTATTCCTGGGGAATCCCCCGTTGCAGCACTCTTCTTCCAAATGCTGCTTGTGCTGAAGCATAAGAGTCTATCTTATAATGCTTGGTAAATGTTGATGGGCTTCTCCACGTCGCTGCCTTACAGATTTCTTGTATCGGGGCATTCATGGTGCAGAATGGCGTGCCGCCCATCTCAAAAACGCTCTTCACGTGCATTGGTATATCCAATTTGTTGACGATCTACACAATGCCAGGATAGTCTCTAACACCTTATTGGAAAATCCCTGCTGACTCAAGATTTGCCTTTCAGTTTCCATGCGGCAAGCCGCAACCAGTCCAAATTTAGGTACTATACTGGACCCTGAAGGAGTAAGTCTTGAGTTACTGGCAGAAACCATGGTTCTGTGGTTGTCAGATGTAAAAGTTCTGTGAATGATGCCAGTAGGCAAGAATGGAGCCACCAGAATCACTCTTGCCCTTAGAAGACATATTCTTCTCAACACCCTTGCCAGCAGAGATGTAGGTGGAAACGTGTAGGAGGCGGCCGTCCGGCCAAGGAGTCGACAGCGTGTCTTTATCTTCTGCTCCCCCGCAAGGGAATCTCACCATGAATCTCGGCAACTGCGTGTTTTGAGGCGTTGCGAATAAGTCCATATTAGGCATTCCCCATCTTTGGGCTATCTGCTGAAAAATCTTTGGGTTCAGAGACCATTTGCCTGGCATCAGATCCTCCCGATTCAAGTCAGCCAGCTGATTTAGGACTCCCTTGATATGGTGGGCTGTCAGGGACCCCAGGTGTAATTCCACCCAGCTGATTATCAAGACTACTTCCTCGTGAAGGGGTTTTAATCTTGTTCCCCCTTGTCAGTTTATGTGGGCTTTCACTGTTGTGTTGTCCATTCTTACTATGATGTGGTGCCCATGCAGGCACTGTTGAAAAGCTCTAAGAGCTAAGCAGATGGCTCGCAGCTCCAGCCAATTTATACTGTGGCCCTTTTCTTGTAGAGACCATGTACCTTGTGCTGACAACTGTTGGCAGTGTGCACCACAGCCCCTGTTGCTGGTGTCTGTAGTTACTATCAGCCTGTGGGTGGGGGGTAGAAACTGCTTTCCCTGCATTAAGTTCTATGGTAACAGCCACCATCTGAGAGACAGACGGAGCTGGGGAGGTAAGTGTAGTAGTATGTGCCTCTTCTCTGCAATGGCAGACTGAGACTGTGGTAGGAACCACAGCAGGCCTCTTAGATGAAATCTCACCCATGGGACAGCTTCCAGTGTTGTGACTATCAGGCCTAAAATCCATGCCAGTGTGAGAAATAACACCGAGGGGGCTGAGAGTGCCGCCTTGATCTCCAAGGTTATGGTCAGGAATCGATACTGGGGAAGAAAAAGACAGCCCTGTATCATATCAATTACAACCCCCAGATGTTGAAGCCTGTGCAACGGGACCAGCTGGGTTTTTTCTCAGCTGATCAGGAAACCATGTTTCTTTAGCACTGAAAGAGTTGTTAACAGGTCACACTCCACTGCCACCTTTGAAGGAGACTGGACCAAGAGGTCGTCCAATTATACAAATATCCAGATTCCCTGCAGATGGAGGTAAGACATGATGGGTGCCAGCATATTTGTAAAGACCCGAGGGGCCGATGACAGTCCGAATGGAAGGGTGGCATAATGGGAATGCCTTCCGGCATACTTGAATCTGAGGAGATGATGGCTGCTCTGGATGACAGAAAATCCAGATGGTGAAGGGCTTCTGCCACTGAGAAGAGTAGTGACTCCATCCTGAAGTATTCGTGCTTTACCCACTTGTTCAGATACTATAGGTCCAGAACCTCTCTTCTTGACCTGTCCTTTTTGGGGACGGTGAACAATATAGAATAGATGCCCCTTCCCTCCTGACAGTGTGGAACTGACTCCACTGCTCCTATGTCCTCCAAGTGTTGCTTTTAGGAGATCTGTGTGCTTGGTAAAAGAGCGAGAGCGCGGTGTCATCAGGGGGGGAAGGGGCATCCAATTCTATCTTGTACCCACTTTGAATTACATTGAGAATACATCTGTCCATTGTGGAGGACTCCCACATGTGGAACTACTCTGATAGTTGGCCTCCTAGCCTGGTAGTTCCCGAGTCATTGTTGCGGCTTGGCTTGCTTGTTCTGATTGAATGACTGTTTGGAATTTCTGAAACCCTTGGATGTGAAATGGCAATTCCAGGAACTGCTTTGCACTCTGAAATTTCCACCCCAGCCCCTGAAGGAGGACCAGAAGCCCCAAAAGGGCTGGAATTGCTGAAAAGGTTTCTTGAAAGCCAGTCTATCAGGCTTGCAAGGTGCCAACGCATAGTCTTTCTCTTGTCTTCTGATTCAACTAATACATCCTTAAGAGCAGCATCACCAAACAACTTAGTGCTGTCATATGGCACTGCATTCAGGTTATTCTTTGATATGGAATCCACTTGCTGGCTTTTTAACCACAAGTGTCTCCTACCTACTACAGACACTCTAGTGGAAAAGCTAATCGAGTCCTGTGTGGTATCCTCCACAAATGCCTGTGCTTTCTGAATTTTTATTAACTGCTGCCTCATTTTTACTGGATCAGAGGGCGGGTCGCTAAGGAGATCATTCACCCACAAAAGGGATGCCCTGGCAACCACAGAAGCCGCAGCAGAGGAACGTGTGGCCAATGAGGAATTATCGTGCACTAACCTAAGTGCAAATTCTGCCTTTTTGTCAGTGGGATCCTTGAGGGTGGCCTCTCCATCCCTCAGAAGCAGATATGAGTTGTGCACTGGTACATCTGCACATGGAGTTTTTAACAAATCTGATGGCTTCTGCTGAAAAGAATAAAAGCAGTTTGCCACGGCCATTGGCTTTCTATTTGTTGCAGGCAGAAGCCATTCCTGCTTAACAGCCTCTGTAAAGACTTCAGGCATTGGAAACAACGTGTCCCTAGGTTTTGTCCTAGGGAAAACCAGGTCCCCCTTAGTTGACAGCGCTGACTCTGGGGTCACCTCTGATTGCAACCCAATTGTGGCAATTACTCTAAACATAAGTGGGTTAAGGTCTGCTGAGACAAACCGGCAATGTCTCGCAGTGCCTGAGTCAGGATCTCCCCTTGCCCCCCACCCGACCATTCGCCCTCCTCGTCAGGGACAATGTCAGGGTCATGATTTTCACCATCTGCCCTATCTCTCTCCCCTTTGAAGTCAGCCTCTAAATCAATCACTGGTGTTGCTATGGACCTATGTTTATCGGGAACCATAGGCCTGGGGTTTTGTACATTTGGGTCCCCAGAATCGGAACTGATAAATCAGAGGAATGCTGATCTTGATTTTTGCACTTAGAAGACAAGGATTTTTTTAGATTCATTAGAATGAGAGCCTGTAATATGTACCATCTTGTGCGCTCCATAACAGGGAGGAAGGAGGAACAGGAGAAGGTGGGGAGGGAAGGCTTGAAAATTTCAAGTAAGGTTTTTTGTTTTTTTAAAGGTGGGAACATAGAGAACGAATAAAGACTGAAGATTTAAACATGGAACAGACAGTATAAAGAGTAATGATAGGTTTAAAGTAGAGGATAAAACTTCTAGGCTGCCTGGAGCTTTGCAGGGCAGAAAGAACTGGGGCAGGGCGATCCTGCTCAGGCTCAAGTAGGTGTGTTTTTCTATTTAGCGAATCAAAACTGTCCTGCCTTGGGGTTCATGAGGAGTATAACCCATGGAGATGTCCTTGACCTGAGCAACCGAGAATGGTCCATTGTTACTATGTGGGTTTGTTCCTTCTTTCCACAAAGAAGGTCACTTCAGGCACTCCTTACTCTGTAACTGTATTGCTTCGAGGCAGTGTTTTAACTAAAAGGAAGGTTAAAAGGGATCTATAACTGAATTGCGTTCTCAGATATATCTGTCTGAAGACTCACCTAGTTCAGACACAGAGATCATTCGCACAATCAAAAACTTCCCAGGTTTTCCTCCTACCTTGCTTCCACACAATCACTTTGTTATGTCACCAGGGCGGTGACATAACAGGGTGATCCAGAAAAACGTGGGACAATCCTTTCAGGAAACTTGTAACTAACGGGTCCTTAAACCAGGAAACCCGGAGGGCTGGCGAGTGCACTACTATGGCCACCAACTGTACCCTGAGAGAGGAGAGCTTCAGACCAGACTCTTTCAGGGATAGCAAATAGGTACAAATATCTTGAACAGAACAGACAGGTTAAGCACATTGAACCCATTCCGAGAAGCAAAGGAACAGAAACGGAAACGGGTTCATTTATGTTCATATGACTTTCGTGTTGACGGCTTTCTGACCACAAGCAGAATGTCTCTGAGCCTCATCGAGAAGTTGGTAGGATCTTCCAGGCTGTCAGGTGCAGGGACCGAATGTCTGGGTGGAGCACCTGTCCCCTCTCCTGTGACAGCAGCTAAGGGAGAGAGGGGAGGTGCACCCAAGTCACTGCCAGCCACCTCAGAGCTGCAAACCAAGGCCTCCTGGGCCACCAAGGGGCTATCAGGATGGTCCTGGCACGGTCCTCCTTCTTTTTGTGCAGAACCCTTGGAATGAGGGGAAACAGAGGAAACAGGTAAACGAGAGGGCCTGTCCAGGACAAGACGAAAGCATTGCCCCGAGAGCCCTCGCCGTCCCCTCCCCTGAGCAATAGAGGGCACACTGAGCACTGTCCTGAGATGCAAAAACATCTAAAGCTGGAGTGTCCCATGTTGCAAATATGCCCTGGAGGACACCTCGGTCCAACGCCATGGGAGACCGTTGTCAGCCTGCAAAATGTGTCCGCCTGGACATTCAGGGACCCCTGGATGTAGACCGCATGAAGTGATACCGCATACGCCACACACCAATGCCAGAGGTCTAGCAACAGGAAGAGAAGGCTCCTCGATGTCGTGCACCCTTGTCGATTTATATAGGCTTTCACCGTCATACTGTCCGCCTGTATTGTCACCGAGCAACCCGCAATTACAGGCAAGAAACCCTTGAGTATATGGAATATGGCCAACAATTTCAGATAACTGATGTTTCGACCTTTCTCCTTTGCTGACCAATGGTCACTCAGGCGAAACCCGTCCAAATGAGCGCCCCAACCTAGCTCCGATGTGTCAGTCGTAATCACCCATCACAGCTGGGGAACCTGGAAGGGGCACCAAAGTTCAGATGATGAGTCTTGACCCACCATGCTGTAGATGCCTGCACCCACTGAGGGGGGGTGCACTCCAAATGAGCTGAGTCCTGAAGAGGATCGAACACGTCCAGGAACCACCATTGAATGACGCACATATGTAGTGGCAGCCATATGTCCCAAGAGGCGCTGCACTGAGTGCATGGTCTGCGGCCTTCCAGTCAGAAAAATGGAGACCAACCTTACGAGCGTTCTTATGTGGGCCTCTGGGAGGAAGACCTTCTTTAGACCGATACTGAAGATCAGCCCTATAAATGTATCCTGCAGACTGGCTCCAGCTGTGACTTCTCGAAATTGATCTGGAAGCCCAGATTCTGCAGGGTATCTATGACAGATCCAAGAGCCTCCAGGGCAGCTTGCCTGGAACTCGCCAGGATGAGCCAATCGTCTAGAAAAGGCTGGATCTGCACCCCTTGTTCCTGCAGAAAAGCCACCACTGGGGCCAGGCATTTTGTAAAAACCCTCAGTGCCTTCGTGAGACCAAACGGCAAGGCCTTGAACTGGTAAGGGATCCCCCTTATCTGGAAATGCAGGAAGCATCGATGCTGAGGGCGTATCGAGATATGGTAATACACGTCTTTCAAGTCTAGGGAGACCATCCACATGTCTCTTTCTAGGAGGTCCAATATAGTTTGTACCGACAATATTCGGAAACGCCTGTACACCAGGTGCTTGTTCAGGGCCCAGAGGTCCAGTGTAGGATGCTGACCACTGTCTGGTTTTGGAACGACAAAGTACCGGGAATAGAAACTGGGGCTCTCTACGTTTGTGACCATTTCTATCACATCTTTCAAGAGGAGGTGTCATGCCCCTGCTCGAGGACAGTGGAGAGAAGTGGGGGGCAGGCAACTTACTAGAATCTGGAGAGGCACCTGAGGAGGAGCGGTCTGGTGAGATAACTGAGACAGGCTAGGGCGAGTGTCTGGCACAGGAGGAGCCATCAGGACCAGGTGATCTTTGGGGAGAAGGGTCAGAATCTGAGCCAGAGTTTGAACAGCCACTATCTCCTCAAGGACACAGACAGGAAAAATGTCAGCAACAGGTGAGGAAATTACAGAGTCGTTGCCTTGCAAGGAGGCAACAGGAGCCAGATTGAATCTATGACAGCTGGTGGGGGTGGAGTGTTGATTGAGTGCACGAGGCCAACGACTATAAATCAGGCAGCCTGTGCCTTGAAGAACTGCTGGAAACAACACATCAAATCCGCTTGAGCCTCCATCGGAGAGATTTTGACCTTGAAATTGGGTTTCTCACTCCTCACTCCTGTATCCTCAGTAAGACTGTTGAATCTGCCTCTCTAGCAAATAAAACAACTGAAACCTGTTATCTCTGACCAAGCATCTTTTGTCAGGTGAGCTTGTGACAGGAGAGTGGAGACCTCTTTGTCCAACTCCGGAGTAGATGGAGTAGTCACGACCCCGGACACAGGTGGTGTCCTGCAGAACTCAAGAGCGTAGTTCATACGTATGACTGTGAGAACCCACTGATCCGTGGTCACCCTGTCCCAATTCGCCGCAAATGGAGTCAGGTGGGTCCAAAAGGGCCTACAGTCATTGTTTCTTTTGAAAAGTGTCCGGACGCTGTTTCTGAAAGGCCGGTTTACTAGGTTGGAACCCGAACTTGTATCGAGACTGGAACTTATTGCTGTGGAAGTAACGTTCTGATGAAGATTGCTGTTGCGAAGGGGCTTTCGGTTGCTGATAAGGAGACCACCTGGACGGCCTCTGCAGCTTAGGGGACAAGGAAGAGTAGGACATTGACTTGGCTGTACTCATCAGCTTCTGGACATTATAGCATGTCATCAGTTTGCTCCGCAAAGAGGCTAGAACCCTCAAATGGAAGATCTTCAATCCTAGCGCATGCCTCATAGGTCAGACCAGACAAACGCAGCCAGGCATACATCCTGAGAGCCAAGGACGTGGCTATCACTTTGGCTGCACACTCGACAGAGTGTGTAGCTGAGTAGAGCTCCTGTTTTGCCACCTGTACCACTTCGTGGAGAAAGGCTTCAGCCGGGTCATATTTGTCTTGTGGCAGGAGATCCAAAAAGGGGGCCAGCTTCTCCCACAAAAAGTGGTTATACCTGGCATTGTAGGCCCTATAATTAGCCACCTGCAAGTGGAGATCCGAAGTTGAGTAAAGCCTCCTTCCAAAGGAGTCCAATATCCTGCCCTCCTTATCACCGGGCGCAGAGTGACTGTGACCTCTGGACTTCTGCAGAGATGCCTCCACCACAATAGACATAGGGGTGCTATGATTCTTCAGTTGGGTTGGGAGAGAGTTGCTGGCTTTTTCCAATGCTCACGCATGACCCCCAACAATGCAGTATTAAGGGGCAGAGAGGCCGGTACCTTAGCCTCCACATCAGTAAGGCTGAACAAGGGATCCAATTCCCCCGTCTGCTACGTACCGAGGCCCAGGGCAGGGGCCATGCGGGCCACATACGCAGGGTATTGCTTAAGGTCCTCTGACAGAGAAACTGGCTTAGAGTCCAATTGAATATCCAGAGGGGAAGACTCCAGGGAAACAGCATCTGAGCCCGGAGAGCCAGGTTCGCTGTCACTGTCCGACTCGGAAGGTGCTAAAGAGTCCTGGGCCAAATTTGCTTGGCTTTCCAAATTGTCTGGTACTGAGCCATCTGACTCTGCTGGCAGTACTTGGGCAGGTTTCAAAGCCTGGGCCTCAGGACGGTCTTGAAGGCACCCCTGAGGAGAGCGAGAGCGAGGCATTCCTTCAGAAAGCGAAGGAGGCTTGCGCCAATCACGAACAGTCCCGGCTTTCCCATAAGCAGGTTCCTCTCGGTGCCAAGACCCATATCAGGGTTTCCCATAGTCTGAACAGTCTGAATGATAGTCTGCGTGGTAATGTCTATAAGCACCTGTGTCTCAGCGCCAAGCCCCATAAGAGGAGGGCTCATCCTCAAAGGGGGAACGTCATGCAGGTATATGATACCTATCCGCATAAACAGGCACATGACGGTCCCGACCATGAGAATTGAGCTTGTTAGGTTTTGACGAGGTCTGTGCGCAGGCACATAGCCCATTGGTGTAAAAAACAGAGACCACATCAAAGAATTGCAGTTTTTGTTTGTGTGAATGACCTCATAGTGTGATGTACAATTTGAGAAACATGGTTCACACATAGTTGGTAAGATGGAGGTGGAAACCATGGCTTGAAGCATGTTTGCAAAGCATGGTTTGTGCTATGGTTTAGTGTGGTCTGTGAAGACTAATCATAGTTAAGGAGGCCGGTGCTCCACCTCCAGCAGCTGTTGCACTCTGGAAATGGGAGTCAACTCATGAGAGGATGAAAAAGGAAAGCAGACAAGCAGCTGTCAGCCACAGATTGCCTGTTGTATATATGGAACCAGCTCAAATAGCAGGTTTGAGTTCTAAAGCATGGTCAGGGCAATGATCTTCACAATCTTGCAAGTGAGAGCCACGTTTGCTTGTTTTAAAAAATTCAGTGTAAGAGCCATTACCCACGGCACTGACCTCTGCAAAGCTGTGTTTTTTTCCAGCTCAGGGCAGACACCATTAAGAGTATTGGGCCACCATGAGCCCCAGCCACACAGTTCTAGGGAAAGCACTAAGAAGGACTACACTCCCCAGCGCTCCATGTGCACCTTCCCAGATGTTACCGGAGCATGACAAAGCTCCGTTACTCTTAAAGGCCCAAGACCAACCTGGCACTAAAGAAAGCACAGCACTGCGTCATGGGAACAGTTGCTTCTGCACAGTGCTGGGGCTTGGCAGTGCAGCATATTTGGCTTGGGCTGAGGCTTTGCATAGGCCTAAAAGCAAGTAGTGGATCAAGGAGCTGCACTTAGGGTTGATGGGCACCGCCACTGGCTCCAAGGCCTTGCAGTGGAAAACACTGGGTTAGGCTGGCAAGATGTCTGAACTCAGCCTGTGTGTCTGCCTTATCGCAACACCATACCGAGAAACATGTTTGAGTTTGCACACAAAATAACTTCTTAATTAGGCCTAATTCTAAAACCCTGTGCCAGACTATACAGGGTCACTAAAGGGGTCTCTAGTGATATCAGCTGGATTAGTTGCAGTGTTGTTTTTGTTTCTGACCACTGCCGATTGCCTCTAAGAAGGAAATCTGTATAGTCAGAACAGAGCAAAGCATAGAGCTGTCAGGTGTTGCAAGGTGCCATTCCCTATTCTCTCCATTATCTTGCAGTAGAAATGGAGGGAATTCCACTCCAGGAAGAATGGGTGCCATAACTAGATTCTCTAAGATTGCTTTCCTGCATATTTTTAGGCCTGGCAATTGGATGCTACTTGTACCCTCACTTGTAATGATTACTTTTTAATAAAATAATCTACAATATGCTAAAAGTCAAGGACCCAATTAATTTCAGCACTACGCTAATTAGCTATGCTAAAAGCAGCTTTACACAGTTGCTTGCTAGGATATGATAGGAGCACTGAGCAATTTCATATACTCTGACACAAATTAAAACAGGGGTTGGGGGCAAAATTAAATAGGAGGATTAAACTGTCTCTGAGGGTTGATCCACACATTACCCTCTTAACAAGGGAACATGTATAATCAAAGCCCTTCCTCTGTTGATATTGGCTCCCTTCTCCAGCAGCCATTACAGTACGAGGCTGCTGGAAATTCATTCTCTCTGCTCTTGTAAAGAGAATATATAAGTCCAATGCTACCAATACTTACCTACCCGCAGCAGCAGCAAGCTCTTGTGGGGAGAAGCACCTTGCTGCACAAGCTCTGTTTCCTGTTCACCTGGTAGCAATTGCTCTTCCTTGAGTAAACGGGAACATGCACCTCTAATCATGACAGCAGCCACAGTGATCATAGAACAGGGTCAAGGCAGCAAGGGAGTCTAGTATCTTCTTCCAGAGACCAGTACAGACAGAGGTAGGGCTTGGTTACAATGGCCAACATGACACACAAGGCAATATCAGTTTCCAAGCCACTGGGGCTGCTGTGCAAGTGAAAGGCAGTCCCAGCAGTACTGTGGAGGTGGGTGGTTGCGCAAGGATTTGAAACAGCATGTGGCACCTCAACAGAAACTATGGCAGTAACACGACGGAAGTGCCTGCATGTTGTGCAACACTGCCAGGCCAATGTTGCACTGTGTGTCATGTTGGCCAGTGTTTTCCTAATTAAGAGGGTAACATGTGCATTGCCCTTAAGGTAGCTTTGGGTGTATATTTCAATAAAGGCCTCTGAATTAAAGGCTTATTGTTTACCTCTATGATGCTTATAGCTCAACTAAACCCTGTGCGAATTACACAATCTGAAAAAGAATTCCTGTCAATGACTTAAAGTCTGAAAATGCCTTCAGAGATTCACACAATGTGAAACTCCCAAAAATCTACAGGATAAGGTTCGGATTTACCAGGCCCATCCCCTGTAGCCTGTTTAGGATGATGGTTAAACCCAGCCCTGGTTTAACCACAGCACAGGAAATCAAACCTGTCTGGCTTCTCCATGCATCTGAACTTCTTCCAAATGGAGGATACCTGGGCTAGTCACGAGAGGGGAGAACTCGCTTCTACTGGAATCACCACAGCACAAGCCACAACGAGCCTCTTCTCACTATTACGGAGAAGGGCTTCAGAGAGGGCTGTGGGGAAAGCAGGTTAAACTCACCCTCCCTGCAAATGATCCCGCTCGTGTTGCTGCAAGCCCAGATGATTCCCCGTGCACTGAGTCAGTGGGAAGGGTTGGGGGCCGGGATGTGTCACCCTGGCCCCCAGAACTACCAGGATACACCATGCGAATGTACAATACATCATAGGGATCTCCCCTCCCTTCCCCAGGCTCCCCACAGTGTGGCAGCTGCAGCTGCCACAAGATTAAGAAAATGAGATTAAGGGAGCACTCGCTCCCTTAACCTCGTTTAGTAAGGTGGCTATTTAGGTGGGTTTGCTGCTGGGATCAGCCCAATCCTGGCAGTTCACACACGCATGCAAAACCGGGCTGGGCTCCCCTAGCCTGGTTTTGCATGCACGTGTGAATAGCCTCAACATCTGGCTCTTATCATTTTTCCCCTTCTAAAGTTCTGGAGTCAAAGAACAGCTACACATTCTTTGATGTTGTATTCACTAGATCAAAACAAAGCAAGTATCCAAGAGGCTGCCAACCTCTTTGAAAAGTTTCAGGGGAGCAGCTGGCATCCGTTCTTCTTCCAAGTATGAAATCCAGTTCCACACATACTTCTTTCCAGGAATAACTGAGTAATCAAATACAGAATGGAAAAAGTTTAGGTTTCTGGAGCGTAAGCTGTTGATCAGAGGGCTTCTCTCTCACACACACATGGTTCTATTTGTCAGATATACATTTCATCAGATATCCATGGGCAAGTCTTTCTTTTCATGAGAGCTGATAGCAGCTTTCAGGAACGGTTCAACAACTTTAATGCTACCATCTTCCCCTTATTTGAGAACCTGTTAGTGAATTAAACCAAGAGGCAAAATCATCAACTTCTTTAAAAGCTGCAAAATCCAGGACATATCTAGCATGCAGATATTTTTATGCAACTTAGTTGTGGTTTTCATGCCTCTGGATAACTGCAAATGGTGGACTGGCACAGAGGAGCCTGGCTGCCCAGGTCAGAGCAGTATGTTCCATCAGTTCTTCAGAACATTCCAAGAACTGGGCAAGAGGCGCAGCTATTAGCAGCTCAAAAGCAAACCCAAACAAACTGAGGCCATTCTCACAATCAAAAACAGTGTTCTTTCTACCCAGGTTTGGGAGCTGTGTGTGCTCTCAATTTTGGGTTGTGTGGAAGCAAGGTAAAAGGGAAACCTGAGCAGAAATGATTGTGTGGAAGCAAGGTAGGAGGAAAAACTACCCAAGTATTCCTCCTACCTTGCTTCCACACAATGGGGCTATTCACACGCACTGGCAAAACTGGGCTAGGAAAGTCCAGCCCGGTTTTGCCAGCATGTGTGAACTACTGGGAGCCACATGGCTCCCAGTGGCAGCATGACAGCAAACCCTGTTAGGTGCCCCAGCTGTTAGCCAGGGTTTAAGGCTAACAGATCACGTCGGTGCCATGCGGCACGAGTAGCCTCCTGACCAGCATCGGGAGGCCCCCCATAATGCACAGCGCATTCACACGGTGCATTGTGGAAGTTCCGGGGGCCTCCCAGCCCCAGAAACCCTCTACTGCCGGCAGGAGGTGGCCACCAGCTGGTTGAGAGATGCACCCAGGAAAAGAAATCCACCCAGGGATCACAATGGAGAGCAGATTGTCTGAGTAGGAGGTAAGCATTTCAAGGCTTCCTCCTCCTATCTTGCTTACATACAACCAAAAATTGGGAGCACACACAGCTCCCAAACCCAAGTAGAACACAGCTTTTGATTGTGTGAACAACCTCATTAAATGGCAAACCAGAAGTTCATAGAAAAATAAGTCAAACAGGTTTCTGGTTTTAGAATAAGAGTCCAACAAATAAATGAAAATAATAAACAATATTTGAAGATATAATGATTGAAATGTCATGCCTAAGAGTCTGCATTATATTTCCTATCTTATCTTCACAGTCTGAAACAGCATCTTCCCACTGCTTAATTTCAAAGTATTTATCATATTTAGCTTGTTCTTTGTAGAAGGGAATGTCAGCCTTCTGAAGCCAGAGGAAAGGCTCTGAGTGGTTTGGAGCCACTCTAATATTTCAATTGGCTGGTGACAAGAGATAGGTGTAATACTGACAGAACATTGTTCACAAACATTAAATGTTACAATGTGGGATATATTTTGGGTTCTACTCTCTCAGGCTTCTTGACTGCAAAATCATCCATTTTATAACAGCTGTTCAACACCAAGAAGTAAAAGATAAGATCCTCAGCTTACCTTGCTTAACTGGTTTAGTGTTTCTCCGGTTTTTCAAATTCATTTTATTCTTTTCCTAGACACAGATAGGTTTAAACACTTTAAATATACCAACATTCTTGTCAACGATTTCAGTAAAGGCAAAAGGACTAAAAAAAAATTTTTTAACTAACTTGTTTTCTCTTTAACTAATCCTAACATAACTAGAGGGACATATATGAACAACTTAAAACGCATAAGCAGTCATTTCAAAAGTGGCCCTAAAATTGCTTTTTAATGATTTCCAGTGCAGTAGCATTTTTTAAAAACAAAATTTCAGTGTCTGACTCTAATTCAATAACATTAACAGCAAATACATGGGTACTAGTGTTCCCTCTAATTTTTTTTTCATCTGTCTGTGGAATGAGTTTTGTTCTGAGTGGCAGTATCAAGGCATTGTGTGTGCACATATATTCAGAGAGGGGCCTTCTTGATTCAACCTGAGCAGGATTTTTTTTTTTTTAAGTCTGAGCGCGTGCAAATGCACATGCATTAGAGGGAACACCGATAGTTACATCCCTGCAATTATTGGTAATGCTAAATATAGCCTCCTGGCTATGAAACAAAATAGAAGCAGTTACCTCCTCATCATCTGCATTTTCCTCCTCCTCTTCAGAATCCAAAAGCAGCTTCCTCTTTCTTCGAAGTCGTTTGGAGGATCTGTCTGTTTCATAAACCTGGCTGCTACTTGTCCGGTTTCCACAGTCAGCTGTGGTATCCTTAGAGACTCTGTCAACAGACCCAACTTAAAATAAATTACTACTCATTTATATCTCACAATTTCTCCAAGAAACTCAGGGAAACATACAGGGGATACCCCCTTTAATAATCAAAACAAGCCTGTGAGGTAGGTTAGGCTGAGCGAAAAGGCCATGCAGTAAGCTTCATGGCTGAGTGGGAATTTCCCAGGGGTCCCCAGTCCTAGTCTAACCATCAAACCACTCCAACATACAAACCACTGGTTCCAAGTCTGCAATGCAAAGCATCCAAGTAGGGTTATAAAACATTTTCCTTCAAGCATGTGATGAGCAGAGAAAAGTGTCTACATTGAAGGCACAGTCTAAATGGTTTAGGGCGGACAACAAAAAGAGACCATGTCTCAAGACACTTGTAACAATGAGCTCAACAAGTTTCAGCCAAAGGTCTTCTTCAGGGGCGACTATTTGCTTGAACCTTACAAGCGATCTGTGATAAAAATGCTGTTCATTGACTTGCAGTGGACTGAAGTCAATGAACAGCATTTTTATCAGAAATCTCTTGTAAAAGTTGGGGCTGTGCACGGACTTTACAGTCTGTGCTTGTTTGAGATGCAGAGGACAGGTAAGTGTTGAAGCTAGGGGTGGGGAGAGTGCCATCGCTGCAGGAAGCTGCCTGGAGCGCCGGTCACACTGGTAAGGGCCTCTGTCTGTACTTTTAAAGGTGCCGCTTGCCCCCCTCCCCCCAAACTGCTGGACCAGTTTGAGGTTTAGCCGAACCGGACTGAACCAGTCCGCTGGACAACAGACTGGTCCAAATTCGGACCAGACCTCAAACAACAGTCTGTGCACACCCCTGGTTCAAACAAATTGATCCCGCTGAGGAAGTCCTCTGGCTTAAATATGTTGGGCTCATTAAATGGTTACAAGCATCTTGAGATGCGGTCTCTTTTTTTTTGGTGTATAATGGATGCTTCCTGGTTTTTTCCTGTGTTTTTCTGAATGATTTGGACCCAGGAATCCTGAAGACTGCCTTCAACCAAATGAACCTCACTTAGCTCATTTTCTTAGGAATTCTCCGCTCTGCATCCTCTTGCTAACTGATGTGCAGTGCCTAAATGAGAGATGGCCTTTTCAATCGTAGTTTCTAATTTGTCTAACTCCTTTCTTAGGAAGTGTTGCCCTGCTGTCTTATTAACAGAGTTTAGAGACAAGTTAAGCTCTTGTGATTTCAGAGGTTATCATTAACAGCTGACATTCTGCCCAGGTTTAGGAGAGCGGAGCAAGAGTCTTATCCTCACAGGAATCTAACTAACTGCGTGTGAAGTTTGACTTGCAGCACATGGGGAGTGGGGAAGCAAGTTTAACTCCTCTCTCCTCCCGACAAAAGCCCTTTTCACATCCAGCAATATATCCCTGAAGGCTGCACAGCCCTCATGGGCATATCCCTGGGCACACAGAAAAAATGGCTTTTGAGGGGAGGGAAGAGAAAATCGCTTTCCCCTCCCACCACTCTGCAGTTGCAAGGCAAACCTCATACACAATGTTAGATTATTGCGAGGACAGACTCTTACTCCGCTCTCCTAAACCTGGGCAGAATGTCAGTCATTAATGACAACATTTTGAATAGGTCGGATAGCAGGAAACAAGTCCTTTTTTGATCTCCTCAGCTGAATCAGCAAAGATAACAGTATTACAACTACCTTTTTGGGAGACCCCTGAAGCAGTGCAACTAAGAGTTATTTATTTACTTATTTATTATATTTGTACACCATCCCAAACCTCTGTCTCTGGACAGTTTTCAGCAAAGGTACTAATGGGTTAGTACTAATTGGCTTCCTAATTAGCAATTGATACTTTTTAAAGATACCAGAATCTGGGTCATAATATAGAGATGGCAGCTTGGGAAAAATTATGGAAAACTGATTTAAAGTTCACTGCATGTTATACTTTAAAAGAAAATTTTTATAAGATGATGTACAGGTGGTAACTGACACCGAAAAAATTAGCATTAATGTATAAAAATGTTTCAAACAAATGTTGGAAATGTGGACAATGTGAAGGAACTTTCTTCCATATGTGGTGGTCATGCAGGAAGGCAAAGGCCTTTTGGGATATGATATATAATGAGCAGAAGAAAAATTTTAAAATGACATTCCCTAAGAGGCCAGAATCCTTCTTGCTGGTAATAACTCAAGGAGAGTTCTCTAGAAGAAATTTAACTTTTTTTATATATGCAACCACGGCGGCTAGAATAGTATATGCGCAGAAATTGAAAGATAATAAAATGCCTTCAAAAGAAGACTGGTTGATAAAAATTTTGGAATATGCAGAGATGGCAAAACTTACAACACTTATAAAGGACGAAAACTTGGAATGTTTTAAAGAAGATTGGGAACCTTTCTTACTTTACTTAAAGAACTATTTTTCTAACATGGACCTTTCAGCAGGGTTTGAAATTTAGTATCACTGCAGGTTGGGGTAGGGTAAAATCGAATTGTAAGGCAGAGTATATATGTTTTGTAATATTATATAGCAATGGCTTATATGTATAAGTAACAAGAACCGCGCAGACTGGTAAGCGGGAAGTCAACATTTACTTAATTAAGTGTAACTTGATTGTTAAGATATTGTAAAAATCAATAAAATTTTAAAATGGCAGAATCATACACAAGATGACTTCCTGTAAAGCACAGGTGAAGCATGTAGAACAACCAATTTCTTTAAGGCTGTACCTAAAGCTCCCCTCAAACAGGGACAGAAAATTTCATTTTGGAAAGAGACATGGAAATATGCATTCCAAAGTTTAAAGAACACTTGTGTTTTCATTCAACATAAGCTGCTGAAAGAGTCATGGTGACTTTTTCAATTCCCCTTAAAAAGCATCTATTACTTTTTCTTCTTCTTCTTCTTCTTTTTGGTAATACATGCCTTTCTTATGCTTTAGATGTATGACCTACTAGTCAAACTCCTTTTCCTGCTGTATCCCATTTGACAGCTGTATTCTTGTTTTTACAAGGAAACTGAAAATGTACTCATTTTTTCTGCTGGAACTAGGCATCAAGGAAAGGGTCTTGTGAAGTGAATAGGAATATACTTTCCCGTTTGAGTGAAAAGACTTCATTTTTGCCTTGAATTCCATAGGTTTGCTATTTTCCCTAGCCCATGAGAAATTCTCAATGTCTCAATGTTCAGAATAAATTAAAATGCAAATTGGAATATGAAAGCATTGTGGGAAACATTTCAAGGTGGCAATATATAACACCAGTGCAGTTAGAAATTAATGGAACTTTTCTGAGTATAGTACATTTGAACAATCCAAAATCCTGAAGTCCCTTTCCAAAAGACATGCCCATCAAGTCCTTCACTTAATTCCTTCTCTAACCCTCCTTACAGTTTCTAATAACACCTTTTCAAAGTATGAATAAAACTGTTATAATTTCAGTAATAATCTCTCAAAGATAATGCTGCAGAGAGGTGAGTAAATAAGATTCTGAAAGTCTGAATACTCTTCTTTTAAAGGTGGCCCTTCCAGCAGAGAGCGTGGGCTGTACCATCTGTACTGATAATTGCACTTTTAATATAGACATATAAATAAAAATATATCCAGATTCCACTTGTGCCACTGGCAACCTATTCGTAAGTAGTTAATACCGTATCTGAAGCATAATCTCTCCATCTCTGACCATTTTTTAAAAGCATTTGAAAACCCACCTCTTCACCCATGCTTTTTCAGTTCTTTAGAATGTTAAGGTTTTAATTTGTGGATAATTTTTAAATTGTTAAATTGTTTTAAGTTTTTGTATATGTTTTAATTTGTTTTATGCTATTATTAACCGCCCAGAGATGAGAGTTTGGGGTGGTGTACAAATCAGATAGATAGATAGATAGATAGATAGATAGATAGATAGATAGATAGATAGATAGAAAGAAAGAAAAACAAAAATGGAGAGCAGAGTCATCACCTGTCTTTGTGCTCTTGATGGGAATTCCCAGAGCTGTCCATTTGTCCAGAACGTCTGGTCTTTTCACAGGTTTGGAGCTCAAATCTGGGAATGTTGTCTTTGAGCTCTGCGAAAATGATGAATTAAAAATGAACATACATGAGACTTCTGACAGCTTTTATGCAAGGGATGATCTCAATGCCTTTTACCTTTTTCATTTAACACTATCTCATGACCAAGGGATTTGATCACCATGGATCTGATATTTAAAGAAATCCTAAGCTACAAACAACTGAAGGCTCTGTGACAATTGTGGAGAAACTCCTTACCTGCAAAAGTATTAAAAGGGTCCAGTTACCAACACTGGCTGACATACTAACAAGCACGTTGGGTAGCAGATGTTACAGAGATGTGGTGGGAACGCATGCACTACTCTGGCGCCCGTGGAGTATTGCACAATGGAGTGATTGGAGACTTCTTTTAGAGAACTCCCCCTTCCTCTGACAGCCCCTTGTTGCCATAGAAAGACATAATGGCGACAGAGGCCTGTTAGAGTAAGGGAGAGACTTCCAAAAGAAGTCCCTGCTCACTCCATTGGAGCATGGGCACCCAAAGTAACGCGTGCATTCCCACCTCATCTCCATAACACGCGCCACAGCAAGCGCTTCATTAGTTGGTATGTCCGCCACTTCCTTGATGATTTCATAACTTATTTCATAACTTCAGAGAGCAGATGAATACTATTTGAAATTGTGTAAGAACCATGAACAACTCTAAGTGCTTATAGCATGGACATGGCAATTCCAAAGCTTTAGACTTTACCAATATTGACTGATTCCAGAGGGACTGCCAAGTTAGCCAGTTGATGCAAAAACTGTAAAGAGTCTTGTGGCATCTTAAAAACTAACAAATGTATTGTTGTGTAAAAGGATATGCTTAGTCAGGGCATCCTGACATGGTACTAGTGTGGATAGGCTGCACTAGCTACTAGTGTTGCACTAGTGCAAGCACATTTGCTGCACTAAACTGTGGCCGATTCTGTGCAACCGCAGTTCAGAAAAGCCCTGTGCCTCCATACAGCTATGCAATGTTCTTGCATGAGTGCAACTTTGCTCAGTATGCAAGCGTAGTGTTGATCAGGATGTCAGCTAGCAATCACAGAGCACAGGTTAATACTTGTTGGTGAATTTGTCATAGCTCTGATTAGCCATGACATTCACTGACCTCCAAACTGGAAAATAAAAGGAATCCAATGACTTCAGATGACGCAAAACGGAACTTGTGGTTTTTAAACAGTAGTTGGAGATCCAGTGTGGCATTTTGGTTACAGGGGCAAACAAGGGTCAAGTAGACCCAGGTTCAAATCTCCACTTGGCCACAAAGCTCACTGGATGGACTTGGGCTAGTCGCTCACTCTCTCTGCCTAACTTATTGAGGAGGGGGAGACCCATGTCTTACAGAGAACCATCTTTAGCTCTTTGGAGGAATGCAACAGATAAATACATAAATACATAACTAAGTACACCTGAGTTCTTCAGAAGCTTATCAAATATTCTTTAATGAGAAAATCAGTGATGTACAAACAAATACAAGCATACATTCTAATATATACGTTCTAATATATCGAATAATAAAAATATAGCTTTTTAGCATTCTGATTCTGTGGGTGGATCAGCAGAAAGACACTCTTGCTCTGACTGCCCAATAGAACGTTTTTCCCTTCCTCTCTCTCTCTGGAGGGGGAGAAAGGGGAAAACGTCCTATCGGGCAGCCGACACTGCCTGAAATGATGAGCTAAGAGCTCGTTTGGGCTCTCGGCAGCCCAGGCCACACCCCCTTGGGGGCATGGAGCTCATGTTCTAGACTAGTGTTGTGCGACTGCAAAGAAAGCTTGTGCTTGCACAACCACGGCACGTTACATTTGTTTTAAAGGGCACTTTTGCAGAATTATGCAAATCCCTGCTTTTAGCACAATTATGTGATCTTCTTGAACTAGTACAACTTTGCTCATTAGGCAAGTGCTTTGTTAGTCAGGATGCCAGCCTTGGTGTTTTTACGGAAAGGTGACATTCATACATGTTTGTAGCCATGTGTATGGCTTTAAAAATTACTTTGTGTTCATTCCAAGGTATGTTTAGTTGCATTGAATAATCCTATCAACATCTTATAAAAATACTTATAAAAATACTTATAAAAATACTTATAAAAACATCTTATAAAAATATAAAAATACTATGAACTGTAGCCATTATAAATCTTAGTCTCATACAATCATCAGATAAATCAAGAAACCCAACTAATTTTTACCTCTTTCCACTGAAAAAAAATTCAAGATTGCTAATGATGGTCGATGTTAAGGTTGATATTTCATGGTAATATGAAATATCTTTAATCAATCCTACTTCAGCAATAAATCCTACTTCAATCCTACTTCAGCAATAAATTTGTCTTGCCCATTAAATCTCTTTTTGTATAAAATCTGGCACAAGATTCTGGGCAAGAGACTGACATAACTATCAAAGAAATTGTGCACTTCAATATTTCCCCCTGACTAGTTGAATGTGCCCTGATGGTTGAACCACACTGTTTTAGAACTCAAAATGTCCCCATCTTATTGCAATAATTCCTAATGTAATATCTGGTACCAATACTAAATGAGAAACATCTATCTTTCTTTTCTTTTTTTAAGCAAAAATCTAAGAATTCCTTATTTCAGAATTTCTCACTGGATCAAAACTTAGCAAGATCAATCTAAATGCTTTTTCATGGTATTGGTTATCTTGCTGACTATACCTGTCATGAATCATGGAATCAGTATCCTTAAAAAAAACACAACCCAGCCTCATGGTCTTGCTACATTACATATTCTATCGCCCAGTCTAAGGCTCACCTTCAGGATCACAGGCAGTTATGGTGTTGGAAGCAGAAGAGTTAGACGAGGTAAGGACGGCTAAACTGGTATTTACTGAGGAGGCAGAGAGACTTTTTGCAGCTTTTGCTTCAACTTCAGAAATGATTTCTAATGTTCCAAACTCACTTAAACGAAACTGCAGAAGGGGGGGAAATGGTAAATGAAGCAAACATGCAATCAAAAGAAGTACAAACTTTGGAAGGAAGAGGAGCAGGGTGTGAGATTCAACAACACAGGCAGATTAAAGTAAAAAGAGGCACGGCTGACAAAGAAAATTGCATTGAGTACACTGAGTGCCATCAGCCATTGCAGGGACATTGCCAGTACAGCATGGAGACAGATAAAAACGGTATTCTATCTACTTAGTTCACATAAAAAGCCACAATTGGTATAACATGAATCAGACGTATGGAATGTATGGTGAATGAATGCACACAAGTTCAGTGATCCTCAAAACTATAATGCTCCCTAAGTATCTCAGTTGTACATGGGAGTAAGCACTCCCATGTACTGCTGAGTCCTTGAAATAAAAATCCTGAGAGGAAACCATGATTGCCAACACCTGATGTGTTGAAAGGATGCCTTAGTAGTCCAAGCCAAGACTGCTTTTCTGTTATATTCCTAAAGCTCTACAGCACCAACCTCCTAAGAAATATATGCAGCTGCATTAATCTAGAAGAAAAATATCTCTGCACAGATCGGGAAGTTAAGTATTCTTTTGATTATGAACAGACAAAACATAAGGCATTAGCAGACCTTTCTGTTTGATCATCCATTTTAAATTTCTCCATGTCCCTCCTGTAAGACCTAACCAATATCTGCCACAATGCATCAAGCCACTAGTTCCATTTCCTCTCAACAGGAAGAGCACAATCCAGGCAAAGTAAAGCACTCAAGTCTCACTGAATTCAATCTGAGAGATTTAAGGAGGTGTCTAAATCAATGGGACTTCAAAGTGCTTCACTTCAACTGGATTGTGCTCATAATAGATCTATTCCAGGAACAGATATATGCATCTCCAGATACTGAGATATTCACCAACAGAGGACAGAACAATATTTTTAAAATGCAGTCATGAACAGAAGTCCCCTGAAAAATAAGAACTCATTTATTTTGTGCTTAAGCATTCCTAAATATTTAATAAATCCTCATTGCTGCCATATTACTTTTGTAATAAACTTGGTCCATCCTCATACATCCCAAGACAATAACAGCACTGTTTTTATACTTCATAGAGAGCAAAAATACAAAGCAGACAATCTGTTAATCAATAATTATATACTGTCACAACTACGTTTTGCCTTCTTACTGGAAGGGTAACAGAATGGGATATAAATGTGCCAAATGTTCCTCAGAAACACACATAATCCTTACAAAGATTATTGTGGGAACTTCAATGAAGTTATGTGATGAGACGGGGGTAGATCCCAGAATAGCACAGAGTAACACCCATCTCATCACAAGTTATGATGTGCCATTAAAAAGGCAAGAGAATATTAAAAGTCAAGAGGAATTTATGCTAATGCTGCCATGTTGATAAATGCTCAGTTTAAAGATCCGGCCAAAAGTGCCCAGCAGTCATTCTCCAATAGCCATTTAGTGGCTGATTTGGGATCATCCATGGTTAACATCTAATTAGCAGATGGGAATCAGACCTATGCCTAATGGAAGGCTTTTTGGAAGGGCGGTATATAAATCTGATTAAATAAATAAATAAATAAATAAGAAAATCTGAATATCAAAAGAAAAGACATTTCATTTTTCCTGATAAGGATTTCAGATTCGATGCAGAGGAACTGTGAAGCTGAACTTTCAACTCAAAGGGTGGAACTCAAGATTTTCATAAGATGAAAAATATCAATGTTCAGAGCAGCTTCTCTGGCCAGTCTCAATCAGTCACCAACTGCTCCGTTCTTTCCACTGCGGCTGTTCCAGGTGGCTGCCAAGGCCTGGATACCAAGCTCCCTTACAAACACACAGACCCATGAGAAAACCTAGTAGAAGGGATCGAGCAGGACAGAATTCCAAAATAGCACAAAGGTGCGGTTTTGTTTGTTTGTTTGTTGCTTCTATAGACTAACATAATTGTTTTTCTGCAGTCTAATACCTGAGAGCAGATAGAAGGCTGCTACCGAGACTCTTCGAAGCCTTCCTCTGTCTCACAAAATATTTTTAGTGTGATTTCTCCTTAGTAAAGTGCACTTGTGTGGCTTAAAACATATGACACTAGTCTATGTTTCGATAAATTAAAAAAGGATATTACACTTTTTAGCCAACACCTTGTCTCCTGAAATTCCAGATGAACTGTGCAATGGGAAATAACAAACAGCTTTATCAGCAGACATCCAGAAATCTCAGCAAACAAAAAAAAATATTTTTCCTCATTTGGTGATGCCATCTCAGTTTGCTTTTGTTCACCACAGTTGCAAGTAATGTAACATTTCACAGTAAGCCTTTTCTCTACCCTGACAAAATAACATTTGGTACCTTAATGTGTTGCTAAGTTAGGGCCTTTGTTTACCCTATCCCTTGTTGTTGTTTTTCCTTACTTGTATGTTGCTACCCGGCAAGGTGGCAACGCCGTCTTTCCAGTCTAAGGCACCCATTACATCGAAGTCTGCAGTCTGGGCGGTGGCTGTTTTTTTCTCCGAGAGATTCTGTTCCATCTTTCAGCTTAGTCTTTGATTTTTTTAAATTTTAAGAAACATAACTAGGCTTGAAAACAAAACAAAAAGGCACAGAATCAACAGGCCAGTTGCTTACATTTCATGAACCATTTAAGAGAGATCCTTTCAGAAAGAAAGGGCTTTCTGAGATGAAAAAGTGTCCACCTCCAATTAGGCTGGAGGTCATAAGTATTAAAGAAATAGTTACAGGTATTAAAGAAATAGGGAGCTTTGAGATGTCAATGTTGCTTGAATGTCTGTGCATTTGGGAGTCTGGTTTGTACCACAAAGGTCATCGATTCTCACTTTATTGTGGGAGAAGAAGACTGTACATTTAAAGCACCTAGTGAGGGGCCCTGACTTAATCATAGTTCAGAGGCCCAGAGAAGGCTCCTGGCAGAGCTGGAAAAGACTGGTTACCCCAGAGAATCACTGTCAGTCAAGTTGGATAGTACTGGGCTAGATGGACCATTGGTCTGACTCACTATAAGGCAGATCCTCATTTCCAGGGGTGAAGAAATGTTGGCTCAGTTTATCAGCCAGATAAAATATTTTACTCGTCAAGTAATGTTGGTATATTGCTCATCAGAACTTTTTTTCACTTGTGAGGCATCATTTTTCACTCGTTGCAGACTAGTAGACTAGTGGATTTCTGCAGTCCTGCTCATATCCATACCAGACACTGCCAAAAATGTGTGTCATGAGAAACAAAGTGACAAATGAAAGGCTCTTGTGGACCAAAAGCGTTCATCCCCAGAGGAGTCCCCCACTATACCTCTGAGTAATTCACTGTTCCGTCATTGCCTCCTTCCAAGCAGCCTCCGCTCAGGGCAGGCAATTCTGCTGCATCTCTGCACTGAGTGAAATCATGTCATTCAATCACTCCCAGTGCAAAGATGTAGAAGAATTACTCACCCTTGGAGGCGGCCGGCTCAGGTGCCTGTGAATGAGTTATTGCGCTGATCAGAGCTCTTCCATTCAGAAGTGACTTGCACAGAAACACTGGCAATAGGTTCATCTGAGGGGAAATACTGTACTCCTTTCAAACAACTTTAAATCGGGGGCAGAGGAGGGGAGTATACTTCAGCTCTAGGATGTTTGGAAAGTATTCTTGTATTAGTAAAAAAACCAGACACTTATGTGAATTTGCAAAACTGTCCATTTTAGACCTAATTTTGATTTGTGAAGAATCAACAAGAGCTCCAGTGATCTTTCTACTTACCTCCCACTCTGCTAATGACCTAATAGCAGCTTCAGGCTACAGAATAAACTAGCCGACCCCACACAGAGCATCTGTGCGCTCTTTGGGGCTGGTGGCTACCTCTTCCCCCCCCACCTTCTGCCCCAGTCTCCGCTTCCGGACCCAGCCGCCTCTCCTCTCCACTGCCACTTCTGCCTCCGCACTTTCTTTCCCCCCTCCTGGGCCTTGCCTCCACTGTCGGGCCAGGCCCGCCACCGCCTCTGGCCTCTGTGGCTGGGCCCGCGGCGGCGGCGACCAATCCTCCTGGGTGCGCCTCAGCCAATCAGGCACATCTGCTGCCCAGCCAATCAGCTGGCCGCTGGGATGCCCATTCCAAGGCACACCCAGGAGAATTATATATATAGATAGTCCTAAACTATAATATTATAGGGATTATTATTGGATTAGGAAACATGTGTGAAGTTCAGTTACACAGCTTACATATTAGAGTGAAGACAATGGATGTATTAAAAAAATATGATTTTAGCAGAGGGAATCTTCTTAGTTTTTCCTTTTTCTGGAAAACTATTTTAGTTTAATCTAGACAGGAAAATATTGACAACCAATTCAGTTCAACCCCTATCTAATGGAAACAGGTTGCCTCAGGGAAATAAGATTTCCATTTCATTTGTACACTTCTCATTTTTTACTGTCCATAACAGAATCTAATGTCACTGGATTTCCAAAAAAAAAAAGACCTTTGAAAGGCAATAACCCCTTTGGCCTGAAGAACCACACAATACTGATTCAAACTGATTCAAGCTGCTTAAACTTTCTGTTTAATCTGGGTAATTCCTTAGTAGACATAACTCCCTAGTAGGCATAAGCAAACAGTCTCTCCAATTATCTTTTTAATAAGACTACAGCCCCTAGCGATGGCAGTACCCAACTGGAAGGCAGCACAATCTAACCTGAGGCTACAGGTTCTGTGTCTTGACGTATGCTATTTTAAAAGACACACAAGCATTGCTTTTGCAACATTTTTTTCCTCTGATCCTTATGAAATCGTCTACTATTTTAATCTCATATGAACTTCAGTTGGAGGTGTGAACTCGTAATAATTTAATAAGAGCTTTATTCAAAATCCTACCCTATAGTTAACTGATAATCTGAACTGGTCTGTTGAGTTAGTTGCCTTCCTAGGTAAAGAAAGAATGACAGGAATCATATCTATCTTTTAAGGTTACACATTATAAATATGGCACAAAACATGTCCTATATTTAGGACCACCGGAAGTTGCCTTCTACCAAGTCAGACCATTGGTCCATCTAGCTCAGTACTATCTACATGAGGGCTTCACAACTTCAGCCCTCCTGCAGATGTTGGACTCCAACTTCCATCATACCTGACTATTGGCCACTGTGGCTGGGGATCATGGGAGCAATAGTCCAAAAACACGTGGAAGGCCCACATTGTGTGGCCCTAGTTTACACTGGCTGGCAGCAGCTCTCCAAGGCTCCGGGCTGGAGTCTCTCCCAGCCCTGCCTGAAGGAACTGAACCTTCTGCATGCAAGCAGATGCTCTACCACTGAACTACAGCCCCATCTACTAAGGAAATATCTTACAGCACACAGTGCTCATATGTAGTCATCCATCCAAATGCAAAGCAGGGCAGACCCTGCATAGCAAAGGGGACAATTCATGCTCACAGGTCCAGCTCTCCTCTTAATTTATTATGGTTTTATGCTGAAGTCCAGATAATTACTGGTATTGGGACCTAAGAAGCCATCTTGTATTTCGGCAGGAATACAAGCCCACCTGGCTGGTTTCATACTTGTGTTTTATATCTGTAGCTACCTAATCTCTGGAATCCGCTCAGTTATCAGCATATGAAAATTACTTATGCTCCACCAGTAACCAAACAATCTGAAGCTTCTGCTCCCCTCATTGGAGAGCAAAGTGCAAAGCCCCCTGTCATGCCAGGCACACAGCAACATGTCAGACCATAGCACAGCAATACAAGGTCCTCCGCTTCTTTAACTAGCGGCCCAGATTTAGTGCACACACATTACCCCTGCTTGTTTCTCTTCTCATTATGGAATAATTGAAAGAAATATTTCTAAGTGAAATGAATACTTTAAGCGCAAGCATAGATCACAAATTTGAAGCTGCCATTTAAAGTTTATGGGACCAATTGATAAAGTCAGGCAATACATTTGAGAATTTGGAGCGGGGGAAGGCAATTGTGATATTTTCTAAATGACAGATATTCACATTACAATAGGAAGTTTCAGGTAATTCTAGACAGACTGAAAGATCTAGTGAACATAGCAGCATATAAAAGAAACATTATTTTTGTTTACAGAAACATGGATGGTTTGTCAGAGACCTGCAGCGATTCAGTGCACCATTAAGTTGAAATTAAGATATCAGATAACTGATGGAGGAATGACAAAATATCTTAATTAAAGTATACAATAATGGTTTTAAGAATTGTAGAAGGAAACCTTTTAGGGACAAACCAGGGGTATAAATCAACCAGTCTAAAGCTGAAATCTTATCTCAGTTCTCTTCTGACATGCTAAGCAAGCAAAGAGAGCTCATATTTTAAACTTCTATATTGAAAAATGATAGTGGCATCATAGATCAGAATTCTCTTTCAAACATTATCTACCATATTTACCTGAATCCAAGACTAGGTTTTTCCCAAGTTCTTTAACATTAGAAACCAGGGAGTCATCTTAAATTCTTCCTTTCAGGTAAATACAATACTGTATAACCTATATTTAACTTGTATTTTTAAAGTGGATTGTCTTTAATTCAGAATAATCTTCTACTTAGGTAAGGTTGGTACCTATTAGTAAACTGGATTCCCTGTATGTAGCCATGCTAGGAACTCAAATACAGGGAGAGACCAAGGAAGGAGAGTCTTTTCCAATGATTCCCTTTCACTTGTGTACAATTTGATTCAACCTTGAATTGAGTCAGGTCAAATCGGGGGCAATTTGCAAATTTGACCGTGAATCGAATCACCCTCAAAATAGAGTACTCGATTCAGGGTGGAGGAGAATCACCCTCAATTTGACCCAAATTGATCTAGGGCAATTCAAACACCATTTTGAGGCTGGTTTTGCTGGGGAAAGGGGCTTCAAAATGGCTTCCCCCCACGTCCAGTGATTGCCAGTCTACCAATTGGGACTGGCAGGTATACCAGCCCTCTGCTCCATACTTAGAATATCTGCCTGCCTCTGAGTTCTGGCAGCATGGAGGGTTGGTTTACTCACTGGCCCTAATTGGTAGATCAACTCTCTCCGGGGGGAAAACACCATTTTGAAGACTGTTTTACCTGGGAAAATGGGCCTCAAAATGGCACTTGGATCACTCAAATAGATTTGAGTGATTTGAGGTTGATTCATCGAGGCAGCCAGCCAAGCCAGCTATTTTTGACAAATCAATTCAAGTTTTTGTGATCAGATTCGAGCTCCAACTGTATTGCAAAAATTGATTCATGCACACCCCTAGTGGGTACCACATACACTTCCTTTGTGCCTAGAGAATATCCCTGGCAGCAGAGGACAATACAATAGACAGCCCTCACCAGAAACAAGGATAATTTATTATATTTGTTGAACACTAGTACAGCGTGCTTCCCTTTGCAGGACTAAAACTATCAAATCCATCTTTCCAATGGTCACCTTAGAGGCAAAGAAAGGCTGAACCTGCCCTTCCTCTCTAAAGTGATCATAGGGAGGAAGTAGATATGAAAATGGGGAAAATTTGAAAAAAATCAGGAGAAAACCTGGAGGTTTCCCATTTTTTGCCAACTTCAGAGATGGAAAACTGGAAGAAGGGGTGGGGGAAGCTTATGATTTTTTTTTCTATCTTAGAATGATGCATGAAATACTCTGCAAGGCATGACTTTGTAAAAAACTGGCCGATATTCTGACTAATGCTGTGCTTATGCAACCAAGTTGCACTAGTGCAGGAAGATCACGTAGTTGTGCTAAACTGAAGGGATTCTCAGGATTGCAATACTGTGCTATTGCGCAGAAGTTCCCTGCAAAACATCAGGGTGTGCCACAGGTGGCACACCTTGTTCCACAAGGGCAAGACTAGTCTGGAATAGACGCTTCAGATAGCATAACTAGCTAGCATAAAAACTCATGCTACAGTGCAACATTAGTCTGGACGCTGGCCACTGTTATTACTTCCTGCCCACTGCTCTTTTAAAATTCTGTCTAACAACTACGTAATACAGTATGAAGATGTTTTAAGAAAGACCATGAAAAACATTCAATAATTACGATTCTTCTCCTGTATACTAGAGAGCTATGCATAACTCTCAAATCCCAAATCGGCCTTCAGAGGGCACGCTGTACTAGAGGAAAAGGCAGGCCCAAGACCTTCTTTGCTTGTGACTTGTTGCCTGCCTTCCAAGCATGTCTGCAAGACCTTTTCCCGGGGGTGGGGGGAAGCCAGCAATCCAATACCTCCCTCCCAGGGAGAATGCCCCACTGAATTCAGTGGAAACTAGCTCACTCCAAGGTGACTACTGCCACCCCCCTTACTCCGCTGGAAGCCTATGCTGCCTTCATAGGAACATAGGAAGCTGCCATATACTGAGTCAGACCACTGGTCCATCTATCTCAGTATTATCTACACAGACAGGCAGCGACTTCTCCAAGGTTGCAGGCTGGAATCTCTCTCAGCCCTATCTTGGAGATGCTAACAGGGAGGGAACCTGAAACCTTCTGCTCTTCCCAGAGAGGCTCCATTCCCTAAGGGGAATATCTTACCGTGCTCATACATGTAGTCTCCCATTCATACGCAACTAGGGCAGACTTAGCAAAGGGGATAAGCTATGCTTGCTATCACAAGACCAGCTCTCCTCTCCTTCCTCTGGCTTGCCGTCCTCTTTGAGCTGAAGAATAGTGGAGACAGTGGACGGCATCCAGAACAGCCATTTGCAGCTGAGCTGCATCCCCCTCTCAATGAGGCTGCTCCTCTGAACTCAGCAAGAGTGTGGTCGAGCAACCATGCACATGTACAGGGGAAGTGATTTTCTCTTCTCTCCCCTGACCCTGTAAATGCTCTTTGCCTTCCAAAAATATGTCCCCGAGGATCATGCAGCCTTTTGTGTTTTTAGAAAATACTCCGTCCCACTCCTGCTACCAAAGATTATTTAACTGGAAATACCAGGGACTGAACCTGGGACTTTATGAAGGCAAAGCATATGGTTCCATCACTGAGCAATGGCCCTTTCCAATCATGTGTTCATTTTTCTTTTAATTACATAAACAAATAAGAAATCAGTTTGTTGGTGATTTAAGTTATGATAAATTGCTTTGATTTCAGTCAAACTATCCTGATCTAGACTCCTCCGCTTTGCCATCTGAAAAGCAAGAATTTTAAACACTGATTACCCATTATACATTTTGCTGATGACTTTACACTTTTCTTAGAATACTCTAATTATTCCTTTTGGAACTTATTGTCCATCTGCACTATATTTATCTTATATTTATCTGTTATATGACAGCAAAGCATTTGCCCCATGCTTTTGCTGAAGGTTCTGGCTTCAAGAACTAACAGGGAATTCAAGAACCTTCTGCCAGAGTTGGCAGTCCTAACCAAAATCTGAGGCATGTTAAGTGGCAACAAGAGACAGGGCCTTTTTCACCACAGCACCTAGGTTCAAAGAGGTTTGTATGACTAGCTTGCTTTTAAGGGAAGCCTTTGGGCTCATTTAATAGGGACTGTGGACTTGTTTTCTGCGGCCTTTTCTGCTTTTGTTTTTATTTAATTTTGTTATCTAAACATTTTAATAAATACATTCCCCACTGCAGAGACCTAGGGGGAGATGACAGCAAGAGCTCTGCACACCTGCTACTAAAAGGTCCTATGTTTTCTAGTAGCTGTCGGGATCTGGCTTTTTATTCAAAATAAATATTTTTTCAGAGCTGTCCACAGGGTGTATGGAAGTTTTAATTTGAACGGCAGATGTGTTTTAAAACTACAGAGCGCAAAGTGTTTGCAGGGAAATTGCACAAAATAATTGTATGCAGGCCACACAGAAAGAAACTAGATTTTTTAAAGTATTCTCTAAAACTAGCTTTTATTAATCCACTAAAATATAGTAGAATATAAAACAAATGTCTTTATTATAGTATTGGTCTTGTCATGACAATCTACAATAAAAGATAATAAAACAAACTCCAATATGCAGTTAAAATAGACAGCAAAATATCAATGGGCTCTGGCTTGAAAAATTAGGGAAATCTTAACTCATATAGGAATTCGTCTCCTCCCTTTCAAAATAAATTCTATTTTTTTCCCTTCATATCCAAAGAAGTTCAGAAAAACATTCTGAACTAACATGGGGATGATTCAGGGGATTCTGTAAGATGCCTTGCATATTAATTCAGATGCCCCCTCGTTCCAAGAATTAGCTTGCCTCAAAACAGAAAGTTTGTTGTAGAACCTGCATATATATACAGACTGCAAAACAATGCACTGTTTTCTAGTGCTGCAACAGGGTTGCTTATCTACTGGCAGACTGCCTGTTTGAACTGGTTATCTGAAATTAATAGCCAGCCTTTTCAACACTTGCATAAATCCATTTTCTGTGGTCACCCTTTTTTCCTGTCCACCATCATCTTCACTTATATTGCTGAGATAAGCCATGTGGAGAATTAGTGGCGAAAGCACATGAGGAAGTAAAGGTACTGTGCAGAGCTATAGGAAGGGACTGATGGTAAAGCAGATTGTCACATTTTGCCACTAGAAAATCACTACAGCATGACCTTTTCACTGCTGAAAAAATGAGATATGTCGAAAATACTTCTACTACTACTACTGATATACTGCTAACACTTCTGCTTCTGGAAGCCCTAATGCCCAAGGACCAATTCCCACAACTTTTCCATCACGGCAACCTCTACTCATGCTGATTTCTAGCCACTGGCATTGCATGTAAAGGAGAATGTTTACACACCAACTGCATGTGCAGAACTATGTGTATACTCACTTTTTGCCCACAGATTTAGGCTTTTCAAGCACTGGGAAGTGTATGCATCGATGCACACAAAATTATGTGTATGCCATGGACAACTACCGTGACTGAGGAGATCATGAGAAACTGTCCTGAGCAAGAAGCATAGCCATGAAATATAGAAATTAAACAACTGACAGTGCTAATAGACAGGATCAGAGTAATTAAACCTGCCACTAAGTCTGCCATTCATACACAATTTCAGTTTAGAGAAGTGCCTGATAAGAACAAAGTACAGAGAATGGCCACAGTTAGGTACACAGGAAGCTAAAAGGCCCGTGCAAAGCTGGGCTGCTTCGCTTTGGGGACTACCTGGGAACTTCCAAAGAGCCCCCTATTTGATTTGATTTAATTTGACTTGGCTTCCACTTGCTCCCCAACAACAACAACAAACATTTACATACCACTTTTCAACAAAAGGTTCCAAAGCGGATTACATAGAGAAAGAAACATTGGACTTACCGTGAAGGGTTCTTTCTCCTCTGAAGTAGGAGCTCAAGGCTCACAAAGGGTTAACTTCCACTCCTTCGCTCCCAATAGACAGGAAATCTCAGGTATTTTCAGGTAGCTGAATTCTGTCCCCTTCTCCCAGCATGCTCAGGTGTAATTCCCCAGTTCTGACTGTCACGTTTCATGATTTGGCTGCAGAACTCCACAGTGTGGTGGAAACGAGATAGTTAGCATGCAAGGGGTGTAAGGTAGGGACAGAGGGCCCTGAGGTATTAGTCAGGGTAGAAAACGGAGGGTTGTCTTGAAGGTTGGCACCGGAACAATTAGGAAGAGAGGCATGACCTGACACTAAGCTAGTCCCTGATCCACAGGTGGGCTGCATGACCTCCTACTTCAGAGGAGAAAGAACCCTTCACGGTAAGTCCAATGTTTCTTTCTCCCTCAAAGTAGGAGGTCACAACTCACAAAGGGACCTACCAGAGCAGTTACGGATTATCGGGGGCGGGGGGGAGTGGATCAGTTCTGTACCACCTGCTGGAGCACCGTCCACCCGAAGGCTGCCTGCTCGGAGACAAGTAAATCAATTTTGTAATGCTTGAGAAAGGGAGAGATGGAGCACCACGTGGCCATGCAGCAGATCTCCCCCAGTAGCACCTGTGCTGTGAAAGCCACCAAGGTTGCGCTGTGATACCTCGGGGAACTTGAAGTAACAGGGCTTGCTAGGCTGTGGCGATACATGCCCTCAGCCAACGTACTAGGGTCACTTTAGAGGCCTTAGCACCCGGGGAAGTCGTGTGGAAGGACACAAAGAGGGCCTTGGACCATCTTAGGTCCTTTGTCCTTCAGATCTAATTGCACAGGGCTCTGCGTACATCAAGGAAATGCCAACTGCGTTCTAGTGGACGTTTGGGCTTGGGACAAAAGGAGGGTTATACTAATGCCTGCAACCAGTGGAAGATGGAGTATTTTTGGGACAAAGGTAGGATCAGTTTTAAGAAGCACCGCGTTGGGCTGAAAGACGCAGAGCTCCTTTCGTATCGAGAGAGCTTCCAATCCAGACACCCTGCGTGCCGAAGTGATCGGGACTAGAAATAGGACCTTGTAAGATAGATACTTCAGTGGAATGGACGAGAACAGTTTGAAGGGAACTCGTGTGAGGGCTTTATTGAGGATCCATGAAGGAAAACAATGAATTGGGGGTGGAGCGATATTGGTAGCTCCTCACAAGAAACGAGAGAGGTGTAGGTGGAGTGTGATGCTTCCAGCCTTCTTCAACTTCAGGACCAAAGCTAGGGCAGAGGCCTATCATCTCAGAAAACTGGGCCTCAGGTCCTGGTCCAGACCCTCCTGTAGGAGGCCAGTACCTGGGGAACTTTGGCCAAACATGGCTCAACTTTTTTACGCCTTGCCCATCTGAGGAAAGTGGCCCAGGTCATTTGGTAAATCCTATTGGTGCTTTGCCATCTAGTGGCCAGGGTCGTGTCTTGCACTGTCCTGGAGTAACCCTTCTCAACTAATTGTGCGTACTCAAACTCCAGGCGTGTAATTGGAGCCACGCTGGGTCTGGGTGAAGTAACGGCCCTTGAGTAAGCAGGTCTGGCCGTTGCTTTAGTGGCATCAGGACTGCGACAGAGAGGAGTACAAGGTTGGCGAACCATGGGTGCCTTGGCCAGAATGGTGCCACTAGAATGATCTGTGTCCCTCTCTCTCAAAGTCTTGCCAGCACCCTTGGAATGAGGCCTATCACGGGGAATGCATACAGGAGGCCCTGTGACCATGGAGAGTTGAGTGCATCCGTGCCCTCCGCGAGGTGGTGGTGGATACGCATGAAGAAGCGAGGCAGTTTGTTGTTTGTAGGAGATGCAAACAGATCCACCTGGTGCAACCCCAGGAAGCTCTGTATCTGGTCGAACACCTCAGGATGGAGGGTCCACTCTGACTGGTCCACTGTCTGGCAACTGAGCCAGTCTGCCTGGACATTGGATGCACCGCTCAGGTGTTCTGCCCTGATCAAGGCCAGATGCCCCTCCACCCACTGGAAGAGAGAACTGGTCTCCTCCATCAGGGATCTGGATTTGGTCCCCCCTTGCTGATTCAAGTGGGCCTTGGTTGTCATGTTGTCAGTTCTCACCAACACATGCTTCCCCTGCAGGCGGTGGGAGAAACTGGCTAGTGCCAGCCTGATGGCTCTTGATTCTAGCCAATTGATGTTGTGAATGGCCTCCTCCAGGGACCAGAGTCCTTGTGTCGTCTGTTCCCCACAGTGTGCCCCCCCCCAGACAGTCAGGCTGGCGTCTGAAGAGATGGTGACCCTGTCGAGTTCCCTCAGGGGGTTTCCTCTTGTCACCGCTGGTGACAGCCACCAGAGGAGAGACTGCCGCACTTGCGGCACCAGAGGGACCTTCCGACTGATGCAGCCAGTGATTTCGTTCTGGAATGGCAGCAGTACCCACTGCAGTAGGTGCACATGCCACCATTGCCCATGGCAGGCATTCTATGCATGCAATCATGGACCCCAGAAGCTGCGCCAGTGTCAGTACCTGCGGCCGACACAGGAGAGGTTGGATCTGGTTGCGGATCTTTCCCCTCCTGTCTGCGGGAGAGATATGGTTGCTGCTCTGGTGTCGAACCAGGCCCCCAGGTGCAGTCATGCACTGGATGGCCAGAGCTGGCTCTTGGTCCCATTCACCAGAAAACCGTGTGACTGGAGTAGTTGGCGGACCCTCGGGACGTCTGCTTCTGCCTGCTGGAGGGACTGTGCTTGAATCAAAATATCATCCAGAAAAGTATGGACCTGGAGTCCCTCCATCCTCATGTGGCCCTCCAAGGCAGCCAGCACCTTGGTGAAGACCCTCGGGGCTGAAGAGAGTCCGAAAGGTAGGATCTTGTATTGGAGGTGTTTCTGGTTGTAGCAAACCTGAGGAACCTCCTGTGGGCAGGGGAGATGGGTATGTGGAGATAAGACTCTGTCAGGTCTACTGATGCTACAAAGTCGCCCAGGGTGACAGCCTCCCTGATGGAATGGAGGGACTCCATGCGGAAGCGCCACTTCTGAATGAAGTAGTTTAATCGCCTGAGGTTCAAGACCACGCACCATGTCCTGTCTCTCTAGTGGTTCCTGTTTTTGGCACAGTCTGGCCGCCTGCTCATCGGCCGCTGAGCACAGTAGCACGTCAAGACATTCATTGAGCAGATGCCAGGATAATGCTTCCCTTTGCCGTGCCTCCTCACGGGATCTGTTATAAGCCAGGGCACCTGTGGCGTGGGTGAGGGGCCCAGAGGCTTCGCCCAATCGCCAGTTCCCCCTGTTTGGGGAGGAGGTCGCCAATCTTGGATCATGGCCACTTGGGTCCTCCAATGATGGTGCCATGCCCAAGGTCTGCCTTGTTGGCAGATATTCGTGGGCAGTCTGTAAGGCACGCCCTGCTGCCCCCATTGCCCCTGCTGGGCAGCTTGCCCGTATTTCAGAGGCAGGGCCAACTGTGGTGGTGGGCAGGAGAGGTGGCAGCGGCACGTGGGCCAACTGTGGTGGTGCAGAGGCAAGATTCGTGGCCACCTGTAAGGGGAACGTCGGCGGCGCAGGCCTGCTATCTGTCGCTGAACAGCTGAGCGGCGGGGTGGAGAGGAGAGCATCCCCTCCCTCGCTTCCTGGCGCCATGGTCCGGCTGAGTGGAGGGAGAGCAGAGAGTGTGTCCCCGTACCTGCCTGCCGGCGCAGCTGCCAACACCGAAAGAAAGGGAGTCGCGGCGGCGTTAGGCTGCGATGTAGCCTGTGCTCCTGACGCTGCAGCGTGTGAGCTTCCACTGGCAAATCCACCGGCAGGGGACCTGCATGGTTGGAGGAGTCCTGGGGAGGCACCAGTTAGCAATCCCCTTTCTTTGTGTCCCAGTGTGGATGGAATGGGGGGGTGGCAAGGGGGAGTGAGGCCCTGTTCCCCACTGCTGACCCACCAGCCAGGTGCATCCACCAACCTCCAGGCTGCTGCAGTGAATCACTGCAAGCAGCCTGTATCAAAATTCTTTCGCTCTGTTGCAGAGCAGTTAGGGTCCCTTGTCTCTCTTTCCCACACTTTCCTTTGAGGGGCTTCTTTTTCCTCTCTTGGCCACGTGGGGCAGGGGGAAAAGCTCACCGGTAAGAAAGGATGAACGCAGATTAGAAACTGGGCATGAGCCGAGGTGTATGTCTGATCAAGAGAGAATACAGGAAGGAACTGGGGAATTATACCTGAGCATGCTGGGAAAAGGGGACGGACTTCAGCTACCCGAAAATACCTGAGATTTCCTGTCTATTGGGAGCGAAGGAATGGAAGTTAACCCTTTGTGAGCTATGACCTCCTACTTTAAGGGAGAAATAATAAATAATTAAGATGGCTCCCTGTCCCCAAAGGGCTCACAATCTAAACAGCTCCCCACCCCTCAAACTACTTCCTAGGACCTATGGTGGTCTTTGACTATAATAAAAACTTATTTATTTATCTATTTATTTAACATATTTTAATACCGCCCAAAACCTACGTCTCTGGGTGGTTTACAACAAAATAAAAACAGAAAAAGTAAAACATTAGTTAAAACAAAATGTTTAAAAAATTACAACAATTTAAAAATTTTAAACAATATTTTAAAACAGCATTAAAACCATTAAAACAATATTAATTAAAAGCCTTGGTGAACAGATGAGTCTTTAAAGACTTTTAAAAAGCTGTCAGAGATGGGGAGGCCATTGCCCAGCATTACTGTTTCTTTATAAAACAAACCATATTCTTAATTTTAACATTCAGAACAATTTAGACCTCAACAGACAGATACTTGCTGATTTTGGTGAAAACTTCACCAAAGGGCTGAATGTATTAGAAATCTGTCATTTACCATTTACACATTAAGAATAACACTTCATCACAGACAGAAGATTAATGGAATGCTCCGTAGGACTATGACTGCTAGCCCATAATCTGTGATTTTAACTACTGGATATCCTAATATGTCTCTTTATATAATCCCCCTCCCCTTGCCTCGTGCAAGTGGGAGGGTGTTTGTCCCAGCCCGGGACTCACGAGCCCAAGAAGAAGCCTGATTGGTTGGCTGGCTCGTGGTGGGCGGGGCTTGCTGAGAGGCCGAGCGTTTCCCCGCTCTGGCCTCTCAGTCGGCTGTTTGTTTCCGATTAGGAAGGAGCTCAGTCCGGGAGCTCCTTCCTCGAAGGCCTTAGTTGGGGGGGTGCGCCCGACAAGCGGGCGAGGCGGCATTCGGCGGCGTTCCGTCGAGGGGGCCATAGTGTCAGCGGTGGCCCCGCTGGTAGGGGGGTACTCCCGGGACTGCTCCCGGCTGGGTTGCAGCTGCAGCAGCAGCGTCTTTGGGCCTCTTCAGCGCGGCGTCGGCACTCGGCTTCCTGGGCGTGGTTTTCCTTCTGGGCGTTTGCCCTTTTGGTTTGTGGGGTATTTGGGGGGTTTCCATCAGCCTGGGTGGCTGGGCAGCGGCCCCTTTTCCATTCCCTGGAGCACTACTTTTGATGCCAACATTCTTTTATTTGTTTGGTGGGTAGCAGGTGGGTGTTTGTGCTCATCGGTGCCCTGGTGGGCCTGGCCTGGTTGAGAGTCAAAAGGCCTTTTCAAGCCTTCTCCTTGGGTGGGGGGCTCTGGTGCTTTCCTGGATAGGATTGAGTATTGTTTTTGATTCAGGACAAGGGCTTGGCTTTTGTTCTATATCCTTGCTACCTTCATTCTGTGCGTGGTTGGCGCTTTTTTCCTCCAACCCCTTTTGGAATCCCACTATTTGGAGGCAGTATGCCGGGGAAGGCCAAGGGCAAGAAAGGGGGGCGCCCTGTTAAGCAGCCCAAGAGGCCTGCTCCCCCGCAGTCCTCCTCGGAGGAGGAGGATGAGGAGATGACTCTGATACGGGGGTTAATTAATAGGATGGAAGCTTTAGAGAAAGCAAAAGCAGCCCCCTCCGACAAAGGTGCGGGTCCTTCAGGTGTGGGGGGGGTGCCTCCTCCTAAGGTCCCTCGGAGGACCAGTGGTTCTGTGAAAAGCCAGCTGCT
Source organism: Hemicordylus capensis (assembly GCF_027244095.1). NCBI lineage: Eukaryota > Metazoa > Chordata > Lepidosauria > Squamata > Cordylidae > Hemicordylus > Hemicordylus capensis. The sequence goes on from NC_069663.1 coordinate 14,726,340, forward strand.
AACTTCTCTCTCTAGTAGGCTGGCTGCGCTGGAAGAAGGGCTGAACCCTGCTGGACCGGGCCCTTCTGCTCCTGCGTTACCGCTTCCTGAACCTGAGTCTCCAGTTCCGGAGTCGCCTTCACCATTGCTACCTCCGCCTGCGGCACCAGTTGTTCAGCCTCCAGTGGATACGGCTACTCCTTTGGCCCAGGGTGAGCCAGCAGCACCTACACCGCCCGGCGTCACCGGCCAGTGGCTTTGTCCCTGGCCGATGCCTGCCATGGGTGGATGGGGCCCAGCTTCTTACTGGCCCCCATATACACAACCTTGGGTGGCGGGTTCCCCGCCGGTTTTTCCTGGAGTTATTGCAGGCTTACAAGGCGCTGCGGAGCAGGTCTGGTTGGGCAACCGGCCCTCCAGCGGGTCGCTCCCACTCCCGGGGGTGGCCTCCTCTGCTGGATCTGCCACGGGGGTGCAGGCGGGTTATTATCCGATGGGGATTCTGCCGTCACCTCAGCATGCGCCCTATGGTAGCATGGGCCTCCCGTTAGGGGATCACTTACTCCCTTCTACAAAAGAAAAAATCCTTAAGGGTGAATATGTGGACATTTTTAGCTTGTTGTTCAGGGAACCTGAGGTTAAGCATAAAGAGGGGGAATCTTGTAAGGAGCACGAAGCCACCAGGAGAAAGCCGGTCGAAAAGACTTGGAATAATTGGCTTTCTGGCTTCACGATTTATATGGGGGTTATTGTCCAAGCCCAGCCCGCAAGGGGCCCTGCCCTGTTAAAATACATGGATATAATTCACAGGGCGGTCTCCGACTTTGCTGGATCTTCCTGGGTACGGTACGATGAGAGTTTTAGAATGAGGGCTGCCCTTGACCCCACATTGCCCTGGGATGCTCCGTTGCAGGAGTTGTGGCTGGTTACTATGTCTCCAGCCCGGCCCATAGAGGGAGATAGGTCTGACAGTGGGCATTTGCTTTCTAACCCATCGGGGGTTTTGCCCTCAGGGAGTCCTGGGCAACAGTGGGTTCAACCCCACCTTGTTTGCTGGGAGTTTAACTCCAATGGCAAGTGCTCCCGTTCCCCTTGTCGGTTTAAGCATGCCTGCGGGGTCTGTGGGGCGAGGCACCCCAGTTCCTCCTGCCCCAGGGCCAAGTTTGGGGGTTCCGGGGCTAAGTATAGGCAGGGGAGCAGTAAAAAGGGTGGCCCTCCTCCACCCGCTCCGAATAAAGGGTCCTAGCCCTATCAAGGTGAAGGTGCTTGAGCAGCTGTTGCTGGACTATCCTGACCAGTCAGCAGCTTCTTATTTGTTATGTGGCTTCCGGGATGGTTTCAGAATTCCCTCTTCGGCCCGGAGGGGATTAGGCAGTTCTCGCAATCTGAGATCAGTGGTTGGTAAGGAGGAAGTCGTTGTTAGGAAAATTGGTAAGGAGGTGGCTGCGGGCAGGGTGATGGGGCCTTTTTGCCAGTCTCCCCTTCCCCAGCCTTAGGGTCTCCCCATTAGGGGTGGTCCCTAAAAAGGTTCCTGGTGAATTTAGGTTGATTCACCACCTTTCTCATCCCAGGGGGTCCTCAGTAAATGATGGCATCCCTGATAGCTTATGCTCTGTACGTTATACCTCATTTGATGAGGCCGTGGAAGTGGTCAGGGGTAGGGGCCCCGGGGCCCTTTTGGCGAAGTGTGATATTGAATCCGCCTTTTGCCTGTTGCCGGTACATCCAAATGACTTCGAGCTGCTGGGCTTTGCATTTGCTGGCCAATTTTATTTTGATAGGGCTTTGCCTATGGGCTGCTCGATTTCCTGCGCAGCATTCAAAACATTCAGCTCCTTTTTGGAGTGGGCAGTTAGGCGTCAGGCGGGTCTTCCCTACACGGCTCATTTTTTAGATGATTTTCTTTTTACAGGCAGGGGGAATTCGAGGGAGTGCCACCATTTACTTCGCTCCTTCATGGAGCTAACAGACCGGCTAGGTGTCCCTTTGGCACGGGATAAGACGGAGGGGCCGGTCACGTGCCTTGCCTTTTTGGGGATTGAGTTGGACACTGTTGCCGGTTGCTCCAGGCTGCCTCAGGCCAAGCTGCGGGTTTTATTGGACATGGTTAGGTCCCTTGGTCGCGCCCGTAAGGTCTCCCTTAGGGATCTCCAGGTTGTTTTGGGTCACCTCAATTTTGCCTGCAAAGTGGTGGCTCCGGGCCGGGCCTTTTTGCGCCGGTTATGTGACCTGACTGTGGGCGTTAGGGCTCCCCATCACAGAGTACGAATTACGGAGGGTGCCCGGGCCGACCTGGCTCTTTGGGAAGCATTTCTCACTGATTTTAATGGGGTGTCTTTCTGGCGGGATGTTAGACTTCTGGAAACCGACCTGCAGGTCCACTCTGACGCTGCAGGTGGAATAGGTTTTGGGGTTTATTTCAGGGGACGTTGGTGTTCCGCCAGGTGGCCCGAGGACTGGTTCAGGCAGGGGGTTTCCCGGGACCTGACTTTCCTAGAGCTCTTTCCAATTGTGGTGGCCGTGCATATTTGGTCCGCTGAGTTTGCCAACTCCTCAGTTGTGTTTTGGTGTGACAATCTGGCAGTTGTTCAGATTGTCAATAGTCAGACTTCCCAGTCCCCGAGGGTCATGGTTTTGGTTAGGGCATTGGTATTGCAGTGTCTGCGGGCTAATATCCTTTTCCGGTCCCGCCATGTTCCGGGTATCCGGAATGACATAGCTGACGCTTTGTCTCGTTTTCAGTTAAACAGGTTCAGAGCGTTAGCGCCCGAGGCCGCCCTTCACCCGGAACCCATGCCAGCTTTTCTGTGGGAACTTGGCAGGCGGAGGCACAGCGGGCCATAGCGGCATCTCTGGCGCCTAGCACCAGAGTGAGCTACACAGCCAAGCTTGAGGCTTTCTCTCTTTTTCGAAAGACTGAAGGTTTGGCGGAGGTGTGGCCGGTCCCTGTAGAGCAACTTCAGCAGTTTTTGGTCTTCCTCCGCAGGGCGGGGCGCGCGGTATCCACTTTGGGGGGCTATCTTGCCGCGTTAGCTTTTGAAGCCCAGGTTCGTGGGGTTGGTGATTCCTCCTCCGACCCGCGGGTGCGGCGCATGTTGGAGGGTTGGGCTAGGGGGGAGCCTAGGACTAGGGACCCCAGACGCCCTTTTACTCTGGAGTTGGTGGCTTCAACGCTGGGCCACCTAGTGGGGTGCTGCTCTGGCCCATGGGAGGTGTCGCTGTTTAGGGCTGCACTGTTGGTTGCCTTTTTTGGGGCCTTCCGTCCAGGGGAGTTGCTTCCCCGCAGCGGGTCTTCCCCCAGGGACCGCTGCTTGCAATATTCTGATTTATCGTTCGGTGACGGGGAGGTGCGTTTGCTCCTTCGTCGCTCCAAGACGGATCAGAGGGGCAGAGGCCAGACGGTTCGCCTCGCGGCGGCCGGGAATATCAATGTATGCCCCGTGGTGGCCCTGAGGCAGTACGCTGGGCTGGGCCCCTTTTCGGGGGGATGTCTTTTTACCCACAGCAATCAGACTCCTCTGACGCAGTATCAATTCTTGGCGGTGGTGAGGAAGGCTCTGTTGGCCGCGGGGGTTGCGCTCCAGGGGCTTACTCTACATTCATTTCGTATTGGTGCGGCCACCACCGCTACACGTATGGGGCTTCAGGAGGTCGAAGTTCAGAGGATTGGACGTTGGAGGTCCGTGGCGGTCAGGCGTTATGTGCGCTGACAGCGGACGGGTGTGGGCTCTACTGACCTGTTGCTTTCTTTTGACAGGTGCTGGCGGGGCGGCGGTCCCGGTCCGAGTCCTGATGTGTGGCCATTCATTGGTCTTCTGGGCTTTCAAGCGGGCCAGCACCACCCGCTGGGGATCCCAGTTGAGTTTAGGAAGCAAGGCTTCAGTTTATTGGTTGGGCATGAGGGTCATGCTCTGGAATCAGTTGCTTCCAGCATTGAGGGAGCATTTAGATAGGTTTCCCATTCCCGACATCCTGGTTCTTCATTTAGGGGAGAATGATTTGGGCCGGCGGCCTGGCCTCGCCATCCTTCAGCAAGCCTCCTCGGATTTGTCTATTTTGCGCAGCTGGATGCCTGGCGTGCGCATAATATGGGTTAATTGGCTCCAGCGCGGGGTGTGGCGGGGTGCTCATTCTTGCCTTAGCTTGGAAAAGGCACGCAGGAAGATTTCAGCCGCAATAGGTAAAGTGGTTTTGGCGGCCGGGGGGTCTGTGGTGCGGCAGCCAGATATAGCTGCTCGCTTTCCCGAGTTATTCCGCCCTGACGGGGTCCACCTGTCTGAGAAAGGTTGTGATTTGTATCTGCATAATATCCGGGAAGTGCTTGCTGAAGGTTTGGAGGGGGTGGGGCAGGAAGGTCAAGCGAGGGCTAACCTTCCTGGGTGGCGGTAACAGTGCGGGCTGTGGGTAAGGAGGTCTAGATTTCGGTGAGCACCCTTGGACATTTTAAGGTGGATTGGTCAATTGCTTCCTTGTGGCCTGTGCGGCACGGGAAGAATTACATTGCCAAGAAACCTGCTTCAGGACTTCACCTACCTTTGGGCTGTGCGGTCCGGGGAGGTAAAGATCTGAAGCTGTCCAGATCCCCTCTTCTAAAAGGGGTGGTTGGCTTTGAAGGAATTGGGCGGGAGCTACCTGCCTCTTTCCTGAGCCAGGGTGTGTCGCCCTTGCAGGCGATGGGTAGGACGTTTTGAATCCTAGCCCACGCCTAGGTGCCCGCACTGTTTTTATGTTGGTGATTAATCACCTTGTTTCCAGTCCGCCACAAATGTTGTTATATTAATAAAGCGTGGCCCGTTTCTCCCATTAAAAAAATGTCTCTGTGTCTTCTTGGGCTGGGGTCTGGGTACAATCCCCCTCCCCTTGCCTCGTGCAAGTGGGAGGGTGTTTGTCCCAGCCCGGGACTCACGAGCCCAAGAAGAAGCCTGATTGGTTGGCTGGCTCGTGGTGGGCGGGGCTTGCTGAGAGGCCGAGCGTTTCCCCGCTCTGGCCTCTCAGTCGGCTGTTTGTTTCCCCCTCCCTCCCTCCCTGTTGCAGAGCGGGTCTAGTGACTGGTCGCCTATGGGCCGAGTAGGAATTTTTTGCTCTCAACTTATTGGCTGTTGTTGGGGTTTTTTTCGCCTACTCTGTTCTGCAGTCAGTTGGTAGTTAGGTTCTAGGTTGGCCACGTTGGCGGTAACAGTGCGGGCTGTGGGTAAGGAGGTCTAGATTTCGGTGAGCACCCTTGGACATTTTAAGGTGGATTGGTCAATTGCTTCCTTGTGGCCTGTGCGGCACGGGAAGAATTACATTGCCAAGAAACCTGCTTCAGGACTTCACCTACCTTTGGGCTGTGCGGTCCGGGGAGGTAAAGATCTGAAGCTGTCCAGATCCCCTCTTCTAAAAGGGGTGGTTGGCTTTGAAGGAATTGGGCGGGAGCTACCTGCCTCTTTCCTGAGCCAGGGTGTGTCGCCCTTGCAGGCGATGGGTAGGACGTTTTGAATCCTAGCCCACGCCTAGGTGCCCGCACTGTTTTTATGTTGGTGATTAATCACCTTGTTTCCAGTCCGCCACAAATGTTGTTATATTAATAAAGCGTGGCCCGTTTCTCCCATTAAAAAAATGTCTCTGTGTCTTCTTGGGCTGGGGTCTGGGTACAATTCTTAGATGCATTTAGCTCATAGGTAGTTAACTTTTAACATTTTACTACTCACGTCATTAGAGCTGTATTTTTAATTGACCAATTTTATACATATTGCTTATATTAGTTATCTTATCAGTTTCATTACTTATTAGTTGGCTGTCTTATTTTTTAGCTATCTCTCTTTTACCCTTTAGTATATTGTATAGCCTATTTTATACTTTTTAGACATTTTTATACTCATTGATAGTTGTATGCATATATGTAGCAACTTTCAATATGGTTCTGTTATCTATTCTGCTGTATTATTACCTATGCTGGTCTTTGACCATAATAAAGTTGATTGATTACTGGAATGCAAAACAGCCATAGTACAGATGAAAGGGAAGTGATTAGTTCATCACACAGAACTACAAAAATGCTCCATTATCACTATCAAGAAGGTAAACTGATAGGAGAGGAAAGAGACAGAAGATGCCATGGTGGTTGGTCAACAGGTTCAAGAACTTAACTGAAAGTGGATGCCTTGGATGGGAATGAAACCAAATTTAGAAGGGTAAACATAATTTACTATAGGAGACAGTTTCCTTTAAGATTGTAAATTGTAAACCTAGTTGCAATGAAGGCAATAGCCCCGTACCTTTGTTTATAAATATAGATGACACGTATGCAATGCCATAGATCAGTGATCTTCACAATTTTTAAAGCAGGGGCCACTTTGACAGAAAATGTTCAGTGCAAGAGCCATTTCCCACTGCGCTGACTTTTGCGAGCTGCACTTTTCCCAGCGCTAGCAGCAACCAGGGGATGCTTTAAGAGAAAAAGAGCCCTGTCAAGCTCCAGTGCCACCTAAGAAGGTGTGCACAGAATGCTGGGGAGTGCAGTCCTTCCCAGTGCTTTCCCCATTGAGCTTTCCCCCATCCTTCCCCCCACCCCACTTCACAGTGTGCACACCTTGCACACCCTATGCACATATTTAAATATGGTACTAAAGCTCCAGAAGGCGCCGTCTCCCTTAAAAGAGCCCCACCAGCACTGGGGAAAGTGCAGCACTGCACAGTGGTGCTGTCGCCTCTGTATGGTGCCAGGGGAGCTGTGAGGAGTATTTGGCTTTGGCTGAAGCTTTGCACAGGCCTATTAAACAGTCAGGGAGCCACTTAGGGTCAATGGGAGCCGCCACTGGCTTCCGGGCCCTGCAATGAAGGATCAATCAACCAATCTTTATTACAGTCATGGCCCAGCATTAGCAATGAATTATGGACCAGCATATGCAATGCCTTAATCCCTTCAGCACCAGAGCAGTTTGAGGGTAGAGGGAACTGTCTACTTTACCCCTATTGTTCTAAAGCACTATCACTGCAGGTACACCATAGCCTTCATTCTAGCACAAGGGTTCTCAAATTTGGGTCCCCAGATGATGCTGGACATCAACTCCCCTAATCTCCAGCCACAATGGCCTTTGGCCATTGTGCCAAATAAAGAAGTGTGCCAAACAAACAAAATTAACCCCAGCCACAATGGTCTTTTCCTCAGATGATGTTGGACCAACTCCCATAATCTCACGTCACAATGGCCTTTGGCCATAATGGGATTATGGGAATTGAAGTCCAACAACACCTGGAGAAACAGGTTTGAGAATCCCTGGCTTAACAAGATCAGGTGACCTAAACAGCCAATAAAGTCCTATCTGGCTCTATATAACTAATGACAGTGGCCTGGCCTCTCACACTGAGCAGTTTGCTGCTGCTGCTGCTGCAACAGACTGTCTTGAAGCCCTACTTCAACACCCTGCTAGAGCCTACTGAACCACTGGCCTACTTCTCAGCATTCACACAGTCCTCATCTTACCTCTTTGAAAAATATGTAAAATGCTCAGACATTATAGTGTCCTTAATAATGTCGCTTGGCAAAAGAGGATGATGGCAACATTAAGATCTTGCCTAGGGTGCAAGAGGTTTCTCGTTCATGAGAGTAACTGAGTGTAATGTACTCTCATGTACATTACCATTCATCCCATTAAAATTAACATTGCCACTTGCTGTGGCAATAAAAGATAATATCATTCATAAAGTAATAGAGATTCATGCTAATCAGAGCAAATTAGAAGCAATTTGAAGTCTGACAAGAATTTATATCAGAATTCTATGTAGCTCCAAATATAGAGACCGGTTTTGCCATCTTGATTTATGGAGAATTGCGTTTTGCAAGGAACCCATTTTAGTGGAAAACATTTAGTGGAAAACATTTGTAGAGCAAGAAACTACTATTAATTCCACACACACCAAAAACTAGGGGTAGAGTCACAACTTTTAATGGAAAAAATCACTCTTCCATACTATGGTTGTTAAAGTTGACTCGTATACCTTTCTGAGTTATGTAACTATTTTGCAAAACAAAAACAAAAACTCTCCCACAAGGTTCCAAGCATCTTCTTGATGTTATCATATCTGATGCATTCAAGGTTCCTTATCCACAGATGAAACATGACTTTTCCCAATCACATTATCAGAAGCAGTCCTACAAGACTTAAAATCTGAACAGACAATATCAATAGAGTGTATGAAAGCATTAACTGATAGCAAAAAGAGGTCAGCTCCTAGACAATACTAAGAGGAGGGCAAGTCCACAACAATTCTCCCAGGTCCATTCATAATCACCTGAAGATTGGTTTAATAATAGTCTGAATCTGTCCACTATGTCATATCAATTAGATATCCAGATAGCCTGTATCCATCCAATATGCCATCCATAATTTCACTGTAGAGATAAGACCCAAACCCATGTATTCCAGCCCATACATTTTAGCCAAAAAACAAAGACTAAACCATGTCTCAGTATAGTTATATCAAAGCATACTGAGACAGGCTTTGATATACATGAATTTTACTTATATCAAATTCATGTATAATCAATCCATGGCTTCTTTCCAGAGAAACTCACAACCGACTTTACCAAACTGTACACTGGAGGAAAACATACACACCTAATGAAGCTGCCTTCTATTGAGTCAAACCATTGGTCCATCTACCTCAATACTGTCTACTCACTGACTGGCAGCACCTCTCCAGGCTTTCAGAGAGGAGTCTTTCCCATCCCTACTTGCAGATGCCAGGGATTGAACATGGGACCTCTTGTGTCCAAAACAGGTGTTCTACCACAGTGCTACAGCCCCTCACCAAAGGGGGAGGGGGCAGATGGTGACTGACACTTTGAATGCCTCTGTACCTGAAAATTTGAACTACGACTGGGAAGGATATAGTGATCAAGAGACTGAACTCTAGCAATTCACTGAATCACAGACAATTCATTGTTTGCAAAGTTAATAGACAAATAGTGATAGGAAAGCTTAAGCCTATTAATTTTCTGCTCAGCACACACAGCGAAAAGCACAAGAGCTCTACCAGGAAAGAAATGGCTAGCCTAACAGTAAAACATACTGTTGTTCATAACCTAGGCTATCCACATGGGCAGAAATGAAATGAAGGACGGAAGCCAGAGGACTGAAGCATCCTGCTGGAATGAGTTCCTTTGTTCCTTCCTATTTATTTTTGTCAACCTCCTCACCAACTGCCATCCCTTGCTATTCTCTTACTGAACTATTTAACCAAACTACGTCTTTCCTGTAAGTGGGCACATCTACCCCCAAACCAAGACTGAAGTTTCATAAGAATCCAGTTCAGGGGCGTAGCAAGGTTGTAGTGGGCCCAGAGACAAGATTTTAAAATGCCCCCCGCAACTGAAGCTCAGCTCATGAAGAGAGAGATACACACACACACACACATATATAGATCTATGTGCCACAATAGATCATCATCCTAGATAATTTTTTAAAAGGTTTTGTAAATCGTGGACGATGCAAGTCATTTAATGGTACTATAGAAAGACATGCTGTTCTGCTTGCTCCAGGTCTTAACACTCACATCAATTTCGGAGGATGAACATCAATTTCGGAAGATGAGTACAACTGAAGGATGCCTGGGTGGGTACGTGGCTGGGGGAATCAGTCATGTGACTTGCATCTGGGGTCCCCCCCAAGGCAGTGGGCCCCCAGACAACTGTTTCCCCTTGCCCTATTATAGTTACATCCCTGATCCAGTTCAATTTTGGTTAACACCCAATTTATGTCACAGTGCTGTAATTACTTGCCTAGGAAATCCACCACAGAAGAATAAACAGCCACAATCCAAGTGCACACTTGTGTTGTTGTTGTTGTTTATTTCGGCCCAAGGCCAGCATAGTGCACACTTGTATGCACCTAAACCTTACTTAAATCAAGAGTCTTTCACAGAGCCACAGTCTGTGCTGGATTGTGACCAATGATTTTAAGTCAGCAGTTCCAGCATACAGAACAACAATGCTTCAAATATTATTTTGGGTGAAAACGAATAGCTCCATAATTGTTAATAATGATCATTGCCAGCAGCAAAACAGCTTTCTTATTCTATCTATTACTTAAAAATAAATAATTTTAAAATGCTTATTTAGGGAGCATAAAAATGCAATTAAAGTTATTATTCTATGATCCATTTCCTAGCATAGGGAACAAAATTATTTCAACAGCAGTGGGGTGGGGGGAGATCTACCACCAGGGCAGAAGCTGATAATCCAGTCATGCAAATCCCTCCAATAGGTTATTAAATAAAGCAAGTGATAATAATAATAATAATAATAATAATACGTAGCACATTTCAAACACTCACAGCACTTCATATAAAATATCTCAGTAAGCATTTTAAGAGGTGTAGCCAAATTAGTCTGTTGCAGCAAAAACAAAGAGTCTTGTGGCACCTTAAAGACCAATGCATTTATTATAACATAAACTTTTGCAGTCTACTGCCCACTTCATCTTTACTGTAATGTAGGTGAGGTTTCCTAAAGCCATTTATTAAGTTTACGACTGCTAAGATTTGAACCCAGAGCTTCTGGGTTGACATTCTTAGGTGCATGTTGCTGCAGCTCAGTTCTCAGTTGCATGCCTAGTCTTCCTCTCTTTCTTGTTAATTTTATTATTTTATATGAAATATTTATATCCTGCCCTTCCAGTGCATTGCTGCTCAGAGTGGCTCACAAAAATAATAAAACAATAAATTAACACAACAAAACAATAAAACCCGTAAAAACTAACTAAAAACAGGATCCATTTAAAATTTATTTATTTTAATTGTAAACTGTTACACAGATTACTGTTAAACACTTTCAGGCTTGTGGTCAACTGCATCCCCTCCCTGCCTATACGCATCCCACAGGTGGTGGTGGGATGGAGAGGAGAGCTGGTCTTGTGGTAGCAAGCATGACTTGTCCCCATAGCTAAGCAGGGTCTGCCCTGGTTGCATATGAATGGGAGACTTGATGTGTGAGCAGTGCAAGATATTCCTCTCTGGAGATGAAAAAGAGAAGAGCTCTGGGAAGAGCAGAAGGTTTCAAGTTCCCTCCCTGGCTTCTCCAAGATAGGGCTGAGAGCTGCCTGCAACCTCGGAAAAGCCGCTGCCAGTCTGTGAAGACAATACTGAGCTAGATGGACCTATGGTCTGACTCAGTATATGGCAGCTTCCTATGTTCCTATGTTGTTCCTATGTGGTGGTGGTGGAAAGACTAAATGTTTGCACACTTCTCACCTCTTTGTGGTTATATTTGTGGCCCACGCAAGCCCATCAACAGTGGGTGGGAGAATGCATATTTTTTTATCTGTGTTGCTTCATCCCCATACAGCATGCATGTATATGAGACATCCTCCAAGAAAATCCTCACATAACATTTTTAGGTGCATATAAAATTAGCAAATGTATTTGGAAACATATGTATCAACATGGTACCCCAGAGAGCTGGGGTTGGCTGCAGCCACCTGCAAAGCGTACACTCTGTGGCCAATACTAAGTATGCTGTCACATAATCTAGGGAAAGGTTGTGAACTGCTGGAAAATCAATTGTTGTATGTTTTGTTATGCAGCTGAGCAAGGAGTAGAGATAAGGAGGAAGGAAGGTAGAATAGAAGCAGAGCATTAAAAAAAAAACTGAAGGAAAAAGAGTTGAAAGAGATGGAGAATTCTGTGAGGTAGGCAAACAGACAGACAGCAAAGGGAGCTACTGAGAGATGGTGGTACAGCGACCTGTGAGTTGAGAAAATAAAACATGGAGCACAATTGAAAGATGAGTACGGAGAGAGATTGCAGGCTGGGGTTGGAGGAAAAAGAGGGAAGGTTAATGCAAATGGGGATCCAGTAAGGTGCATGTTATAAAGTGCAGAGGGGAAAAATAACAGTCGGCTAAAATGTGAGGAAAATACTTTGAAATGCTTTACAGCAGTTACAGCCTTCCTGAGTTCACAGAAATATAAAGGTGGCCCTCAGTGTGATTCGAGTTGCATACCCTTGAGTACACAAGCCCTCAATCCTCCATCAAGGGAGATCCCAATGCTTCTCTCTTTGCTTCAAAGGGAGAAAAACCTAACTCTTGAACACCTTATCCATTGGTGTGACTACCCTCCACAGCATGTGAAGAGAAAACAGAGCTAGACAAACTTTTCAAAATCTCAGAAGAGAATCCTGTGGCACTCTATAAAGGTTAACAATCTTATTGTGGGATCAGCTTCACTATGTCAGTCTCAGTTGGCATATTTTTACACACACACATGGTGTAAACAGTGGAGTCAAAAGGCAATGCAATGCAAAATATAAAACAGTGGTGTATCAATTTGAGTTTTGCAAAGAAATGCCAAAGTCTGAACCTCTTGCATTTCATGGCCTTTTGACCCAATTGTTTACATCTTTTTTCTTTCTAGACATGTGTTTGTGTATATATGTGTATATTGTGTATATATGTGTCTGTGTATATAACCCCTGCCAACTTGGCAAAGAGGCACCTTTTAACGTGGCGATTCTCTTTATTTAGCAGGGGGAGAGTAACTGGCCCTATCCACCCCCAGCACAGTACCTCCAGTGACTGTTGCTGGTGTCTATCTTATGTTTCTTTTTAGATTGTGAGCCCCCTTGGGAACAGGGTTCCATCTTATTTATTTATTATTTCTCTGTGTACATTTCTCTGAGACATTTTTGGAAGGGTGGTATAGAAATCAAATTATTATTAATATATGGTGGCTCAGCAAGGAGACAGCAATTTTCTCTCTTCAGTCCAGTATAGTATCCTGAACCAGTCCAGTATAGTTGCTGCTGCTATCCCTCTTCTATTTCTTTTTAGATTGGTTTCCAGTCCCAAAAAGGCTTAGAATTTCTCACTCCTACTATGTAAACTATCTTGAGAACTTTTGATTGTTGCTGAAAAGCAGCGTACACAACAACAACAAGGCAGCAATCCACTGCACACTTCTCTGGAGCAAGTTTCATTAAACACAGAAGGGCTTACTTCTGAGCAAGCCTATGCCCGAGTGCACTGTATATGTACGCAGCACTGTATTACCATCTGTCTGCCAGATGAGAATAACACTCCGTGCAACTGATGAAGCAGCCTCTACACCTTCTGCCACAATAAAAATGCGATGTCTGGACGGTGCCACAAGACTCTTGGGTGTTCGTGCTTCTCTTGTGTACATTTGAGCTTTGCATAGAAACGTCCCTGCCTCGTGCATTTCAGGCCTCCATCGGTTACATCTTTCCTTCCTCCTCTCCGTGCCAGCTGAGGAGAGCACTCTGCGCATCTGACCCAGTGGGCTTGTAGTGCACAAAGCCTCCTCCTGCCACACAGGCACAGGTCAGCCTTTAAAGCTGTCAGGAGACTCTTCCTACGGACAGTGCTTGCTCCAACAGGGCTACCCCTCTAGAACTTTTTTTTTAAGTGGAGGGGCAGGAAAGTGGAATTCACCCACCACGACCCCAAGGGCCACCCCAAACCACGCGAGACAGGAGGAAGAGGAAGAGGAGAAAGAGGAGGAGAACTTGCCCTCCTCCTCAAACTTCCCAATCAGACTTGAGGAAGGGAAGGGAAGAGGCGACCCAGAGATGGGGGAAGAGGAAAGCAAGGCTCCCTCCAATGCCGCCCCCCCAAAGCGGGGGGGGGGAGAGAGCAGGGTGGAGCTGCCTTAGCTCCTCCACCCCGAAAGTTGCCCCCTCCCCAAACGCCCCCCCCCTCCACTCCTGCCACAAAATGGCGGGAGGAAGCCAAGCCTAACGGTGTGGGCAAGGATATGGGGGGAGGGGGGCGCAAGGAAAAACCAGATAAAATGGGAGGGGGCAAAATATCCTCTTTCTTAAACCCCCTCCCCGACAGTGCAACTCTCCATCCCGCAGCCTACTGAAAGTACAATCTGGGGTGGGGGGGGTATGGGGGGCTGGAGCGAGCGCTCCTCCAGCCGTCCCCGCCTCACATGCCCCATTCCCCTGCCTCCCCGCCCCCCACACAGACACCCCGCGCCATCTACTCACCTCCTCCCCTCGCTCGACTCTTTTCCTTTAAACTCCCTCAACAGTTTTTGTTTTGTTTTTTAAAAAAAACTAGAGCGAGCCACGGCGCATGCGTGGGATAACTGGGGCGCAGGCCGTTCCGGCCGACCTGTGAGGGAATCGAGGGGCGAGGGGAGGGAGGGGCTCGAGCTGAGGGAGGGAGCGAGCGAGCAAGCCCATTGGCGGGCTCCTGAGGCGGGGCGGGGGGCGTTTTGGCGGGCGCGGCTTAAATTCGGAGGCGCGCTCGGAGAGGAGTTTTTCGAGCCTGGTGTAGGCTCTTCTGGAGCCAGACTTAACAGATGTCTTGCAGGGTGCTTTTTCGTGGACTAGCGCCCACATTTCGTGTTGTTGTTTTTGATTCCCCCCCCCCCCGCAATTAAAGAGGTGGCTCAAAATAAATAAAGCATTTAAGGTGCTATATGTAAGATGAGGCCTCCATGGTTTCCTGACACGAGATTTTTCCTGAAGTAAAATAAGGAAAAATAAAAACCGCGAAATCCCCTTTGTTACAAGGAGGCCTGTCCCCACTTAGCTGTTCGCCCTGAAGCTGCTACAAGACATACTCTTCGTCCTGAAGTGAAAACAGAAATGGAAGTTCTTTTTTCCTCACAAGGAGGCTTATCCTCAGGTTAAGGATGTGGTGAACTTTAGTGTGATGAAAGAAGCTCAATTCCCATTAAAGTTTATGCCGCATAAACCTGTTAGGCTTTAAAGTGCCACAAGACATGGAGTTGAGTTTCATGGGCTGCAATTCTTTGCATCCTTTCCAGGGAGTAAGGCACACTGGATGCATTTCAACTTACTTCTGAGAAAACTTACGTAGGATTGCCCTGTTACATAAGTTATTCCTAAAGGAAAATACCATGGGACCTTCTTTTCTTTTCTGCCACAGACAGTCACAGTCTGTATCATCCCTCTAAAATTCCGAAAAACAACAAGAGTCTTAAAGACTATAGACTAACAAATACGTTATACCATAAGCTTTTGTGAACTATGGTCACAAGATTACAACAGCTGGAGCTTTTTAGTTTAGAAAAAGATGAATGCAGAGAGACATGATAGAGGTCTATAAAATTATGCGTAGTGTGGAGAAAGTGGAAAGAGAGAAATTTCTCACCCTCTCACATAACACTCACATAACCTACCTCCAGATTGCTCACATCACTGGAGATCTTCAAAAGCTAGTTCTGTACTTGCTTGTGCAGAATTAGTCCTGGGCTTGGCACCTGGTTGTTCTGCAAAACCTTACATATGAAGTCAGGCTTCCTGGGAGGTGGGAAAGCAGATTCTTTCTTACACTAGCTGGTACCCTTTTCTAGATCAAATGTTTGTTTTCTAGAACGAATGTCAGTTGATGTCCATTCCCCACTCTCTTCACCCATCATTATGGAAGGACACTCTGCATCAGTGACTGTAGTGACTGACAATTCCTAACATTTCTCTACTAACTCTTAACAGTTTCTGCTTAATGTTGGGGTTTTTGTTGTTGTTGTTTTGTTTTGGTCTTTATATGTATTGGTGCATTTGAAGTGAGTTGCATGTCACCCTGTGTGGTTGTACATTTTGTTATAATATGATGACATTTTTAAAAACCAGATAAACAAATTGTAAAGGCATTTGTAAAATAAGTACAATGTTGACATTTAAAAAAACTAGTTTTTCTGGTGTTTTAATGTGGTGAGACAAGGACTGGCAAAGCATTGAGACCTCCATTCTGGTCACTACCTGTGTGTTTTGCCACTACAGTACATTAAAAGTTCTGCAGCAGAACAGAACCTTATTATGGTCATGAAGTGAGTTGAGCATGTGCTCAAATGCTTTCTTAAGAATTAGGGGCCTTCAGTATTGTCCAACACACCTGATTACACACAGATCTTTTCGAAAAGGTGTTTTATCCCAATCCATTTCACTCCCCAAATATTCACCTCAAGTCTTTGTGTATATTCTAAAGCCTTTGTATATTCTAAAGCTTTATATTCTAAAGAAGACTGGCATACCTTCATGACTGCCTTGCCATTTTTAATGAACAATATTTTTGTTTTTCAGTTGTTCAAATTGTTTACCTCCACAATTGGAAATGTTTTATTTCTCAGTTACGTTTGAATGTTAAAACAATAACACTCTTTTTTAATGAAATGATTCCCCTCGCCCCCACCACTGGAGTTGTAAAATACAAATAATGCAGGAAAAAAATAAAGCCTCGCGCAGGCCTGAAGCTGTGACAATTTAAATGAAATGGGATCTAAGAAAGAAGATAAGTGAGAAGTTAAATGGCTCACTTGAAGTACATATAAAAATAGTCTTGATTGCTAGCGAGAGATACTTTTAAAACCTGCTATTAAAATTCACTGGAAATGAGCATACTTCTGCCTAATTTGCATGGATGCTTTGATGTTAAGACTCTGATTCTGTCAACCGTTAGACACATGTTTGTATATTTAAGGCATATTTTATATATACATATTAAGGCTGTGCACACGACCACTGTTGGCGGGCAGGAAGGGCACAGGGAGAAGGCAAGATCCAGCTTACCTTCCCCCCAGACGAGCAAGATTCACATGTGGGATGTGCAACTCACGCACCCAGGCTGGGGAAATGCATCTCAGCCTCCAGATATCTCACAATGCACCTCACAATGAGCATGGTGCATTGTGGGATTCCCCCATTAGTCAGGCGCTCTAGGAGCCCAGCTCTGTGTGTGCTCAGGCTGAATGCAGCCCAGGCTCACACATGACCCCAGACCTGAGGTAGAAGGCACACCCACCTTCTAGAGAGGTCTGGTTCCCAGCCAAAAGGTTGGTCTCTGGGTCATCTAGGAGAGACCATATCACTCCTGTCTTAAAAGATCTACACTGGTTGCCGATAAGTTTCTGGGCAAAATACAAGGTCCTGGTTATAACCTATAAAGCCCTGAACAGCTTGGGCCCTGGGCAGTGGTCCCTCTGATTTTTTTCATCTCTGTGCAGAATGAGTTTTATTCTGGGTGGCAATATCAAGGCAGTGTGTGCGCACCTGAATTCTGAGTGGGGCTTCCTGATTCAAACTGAGTGAGATCTAAAATGAACTGAGCAGACATCCCAAAACTTGTGGGTGCGCAGGTTTTTGTACATCATTGCTTATATCTCAGTTTGTGAAGTGCAGAGCTTTGGAATTTGGCCAGGTTTGGCCGCATTTTCTAAGCAGCTGCAAGATGAAACAACAATTAAGATGTTGAGGTGTCAGCCTTTTTTTTGCTGGTTTTGTCCCAAATAGCTCATCCTAGGCATTGTGAAAGGGGTGGGTGGGGAACAGGCTTGAGGATAGTGCAAAGCAAATGTCCTTGCCAAAGTAGTATACAATGGTGTACCAAGAATGTCATAACTGCTGTTTGAAAGGATTGCTCCTACAGAGCTTCTGACTCCACATTTCAAAGCTGTAATGTAGTGATAAGAGTTTAGCATAATGCACCCAAAATGATGGACAAGGCAACTCCGCTCATGTCTACCAGAGTTACTGCAAAAATTCTTTAAGCCAGTGTCACCATGAATTAAAAGATGCAACTTCTTTTATCCATGTTTTAACTTCTGTTGAACCTTTTTTTGTTCCTTTCAACCAGTTGATTCCTGACTGAATTCCGGTTTTACTGGAGAGACTGTTGCTGATCTCCTTATACCTTTTGTACATTTTTTAAAAGTTGTAACTGAAATAGCACAACTTCATCTGCCATGAGAATATGTACTTTCAAACTACAAAGGTTTTTTTTAAAAGTCATCTTTGCAAGAACAAGAACTGCTGCTCTTCAAGCCATGCTAAAACTAGGCCTTCCTTGCACAGAGAGGCCATCCCACCACCAACTGCCTGTCCTTAAGAACATAAGAACAGCCCTACTGGATCAGGCCCATGGCCCATCTAGTCCAGCATCCTGTTTCACACAGTGGTCCACCAGATGCCGCTGGGAGCCACAGGCAGGAGTTGAGGGCATGCCCTCTCTGCTGCTGTTACTCCCCTGCAACTGGTAAGCAGAGGCATCCTGCCTCTGAGGCTGGAGGTGGCCTACAGCCTTCCGACTAGTAGCCGTGGATAGACCTCTCCTCCATGAGGTTATCCAAACCCTTCTTAAAGCCATCCAGATTGTTGGCTGTCACCACATCTTGTGGCAGAGAATTCCACAAGTTGATTATGTGTTGTGTGAAAAAGTCCTTCCGTTTGCTGGTCCTAAATTTCCTGGCAATCAAATTCATGGGATGACCCCTGGTGTTATGTGAGAGGGCGAGAAATTTCTCTCTATCCACTTTCTCCACACCATGCATGATTTTATTAAAGGACAATATTTCTATTAATGTTGTAAACCTCCTTGGTGATCAAAGGCAGCATAAAAATGCTATAAATGTACGAAATAAACTACATGCATGAGCACTGTAAGATAATCCTCTTAGGGGATAGGACTGCTCTGGGCAGAGCACCTGCATGCTTGCACATAGAAGGTTCCAAGTTGCCTCCCTGTCAGCAGCTCCAAGATAGGGCTGAGAGAGATTTCTGCCTGCAACCTTGGAGAAGCCGCTGCCAGTCTGTGTAGACAATACCAGACCAGTAGTCTGACTCAACTCCTTCCTTCCTTAATAAAATAAATAATAAAAATGAAATGAAGTAAATCTAATCTATCTATCTATCTATCTATCTATCTATCTATCTATCTATCTATCTCCAGAGGACACACACTCCTCTGAAGTCTCTAGAGATCTTTTGAGCATTCCTGTTGTCATGCCTGTGTAGATGCAGATACATTTGTTATATCTGTTTTTATTCATAAATATGTATGCCCAGTTTTCCCATCCCATAATGCAGGGAACCATGCTAGGCTTGTGAGGATCCAGCCCGCCTCTTAAAACGAAATGTCCATGCTGTTCACCTGCTCCAAATCCATCGTCACCACCAAGAAGGACAAGAGACACATGGCGGAAGTCTGGTTTTCCCCTGGTGTGATTTGTCTTCCATCATCAGTCATTACCAGTCATCATAGAGTATGTTGCTTTCTTTCTTTGAATGAAGGCTTCATGATTTGAACTATATGCATGTGCAACATCTCCCTGAGTACACCGTTTCCTCCTTTTGGATCTGAGAACTCATTACTTGCATTGTATGTTCTCTTTACAGTCTCATTTTGAAGACATCTCAGACTTTGTTCAAATATCTGCATATATTGGTTTTTTTACTTTTCAATTGCATGTTGTAATTATATTTGGTATTATGTTATTGTATGTCTATATGTGTTATACAGATGTGTTTGATGGTTTTCATGTGTGTTGAGAGCAGGTTATTTATTCATTTAGCTCTCATTTATTTCCTTTCATCCTTCATTATCATTCTTTGTCCATGGGTTTCTGCATTCCCCCCCCCCATTCCGTGGACCCCGTTTTTTTCTTTGTTTATGCCTGTGTCGATGCAGATACATTTGTTATATCTATTTTTATTCATAAATATGTATGCCCAGTTTTCCCATCCCATAATGCAGGGCTGCACAACTTCAGCCCTCCTGCAGATGTTGGACTAAAACCCCATCACCCCTGATTATTGTCCACGGTGAAGGGAGATGATGGGTGTTGTAGTCCAAAAACAGCTGAAGGGCCAAAGTTGTGCAGCCCTAACCCAATGGAACATGTGGCTTGAAGGAGGAGAATGGAAGATGCCAGGAGGATGCCCTCCCATCAGGTTTGGCCCATCTCCCCTTACCATAGTGATGAACACAGGTTTGTTTCATTCTCAGTGGGCCAGCAGCAGCAGCAAGAGGAGAGGGCAAGGTGAGGCATGAGGCAGTAGCCTCAGGCAGTGAACTTCTGGGCTGCCAGCAGGGGTGGCCATTGAAGCTGTTCTTTTGGACCAGTCTGACCACTGCGAGCTTTGTAGGGAGTGTGGAAAGAAATGAGAAGGCTGCCCTCTTGTCTTCACACTCTGTGGAAAGCCCGCAAGAAGCATGAGAAAAGGATGCAAGCAGTCTGCCCTCCTCTTCACCCAACCCCCACTTGGAAGAGTTTGGCTTTTCAAGGGGGCCGGCCCCCTCCAGGGACATAGGAAGCTGCCTTCTACAGAGTCAAGCCATTGGTCCATCTAGCTGAGTATTGTCTACACACAGACTGGCAGCAGCTTCTCTAAGGTTGCAGGCAGGAGTCTCTCTCAGTCCTCGGTCCTATCCTGGAGATGCCGGGGAGGGAACCTGGAACCTTCTGCATGCAAGCATGCAGGTGCTCTATCACTAGGCTATGGCCCCATCCCTTAAGGAGAATATCTTACAATGCTCACATGTAATCTCCCATTCAAATGTAAACCATGGCAGACCCTGCTTAGCAAAGGGGCAATTCATGCTCACTACCACACAAGACCAGCTCTCCTCCCCTGGGGCAAGGGAGCATTTGGCACCACAAGGCAATAGTTTGGGCCAGGTGGCCTCATCCCCTCATGGGTGTATTCCTCCCATGTAGCTTTGCACAACATTACAGTGGGGAAATCAGGGGGGGGGGAGAGAAACCGTGTGAAAGGGAACCGCATGAAAGCCACGGAGGGTGGCTACAGTGCTGTGTAGCTGCTGTGAGTCTGCCAAGAATGAAAGAAAGCTGTATAAGGAGAGAGGGGCTCACCCAGGTGGTAGCTAGCAGCTGCTGGCTGGGCATAGCCCTTGATGGGTCCCTGGGCACACAACAGAGAGAACTTTGGTGCGCTGAGCCCTTGGCAGTTCAATCAAGCAATTCCTTTATTGCAGTCACAGATCAGCACAGTTTACAAACAGAAGCCCAACAAAATAAACCTACATAACCAGTTATGATAACCACATAGTTCAGCACAGTTAAGCATGATTCTTAATGAACTCCTTGCGAATTTTATTGGCTATTAAACAGAACTTAGCCACATTCTGATCAGTTAAAAGATAATCAAGATAAAAAGAATCTGTGCAACCTGGATGGTAGCTAATTTAAGATATTAAACATCTTAAAACGCACCTTTTTAAGGAGGCTTTTTAATGCTCCAATAATAATAATAATAATAATAATAATAATAATAATAATAATAATAATAATAATAATTTTGTTATATCTGGAAGGTTCTTTAGCTTTTTATAATTTTCAGTTTTAATTTGAACCTGATAATGATTGTGGTTCTGACAATTTTTGTTTGTTTAATTTAGTTAATTTTATTACTTTTATTGTATCTTGTGTCTATCTTATTGTTCTGAGCCGCCCTGAGCAGTAGAGCACTGGAGGGGTGGGGTATAAATATTTCAAATAAAATAAAATAAAATGTTTTACCATATCTATTGGTAAAATTGACAATAAAGGAGCACATGAGCTGTTGTTTCAATATCTCCCGATTTGCAGAGACAAGTGCATTCTTTGTTGGAGATTTTTTGATGTCTCCCTTCCAGGACTGCTGATTGCTAGGCATTGCATCGTGCGTGTGTCAAAACTCTGCAGCATTTTGGCACGGATATCTAGTTTAGGTGTCTGGTAGGGTTGAAACTCAGAACTTGGTTGCCCAAATGGACACCAACAGGAATAGAGCCCTGGTCAATTTGACGCTCCATATCATATATTATTTGTCTGAGTTTAACCGTGGCATTTTCATACCCCATAGTTATCAGTGCAAAAGGGGAGAAACCATAATGTTGCAGCCTTTCCTCTAGCTCTCTTTTCCACCTGGGAGTTATTTGCACATGGCTTCATGCTTCGGGGTAAATGTTGAGCAAAGCCACTTTGAATTACACTCGCAGCATTGAGGGAAGCAGCCCCTCCCCTCTGCTCTCGGATTTCATTTTGAAACAAGTTCACATGGCAGGCATCCGTGTTTTCCTTCTAGCCAATGAGGAGGAGAAAGAGAGAGAGCTTCCTAAAGAGCAATATTTGCATTTCTAAAGAGAGCATCCCTCTTATCATGCTAATGATTCTATGCCAGTGCCTCTCCCTATTTGCTTTGGCGTTTTCAGAAAAAGTAGCTTAAAACTAGCATTTTAAAAATCCAGAAATACTTCGAGATAAGCTAGAATTTGCATAACAAAGCCCGATTTGGGACTTTGGGGTAAGTCTGGCTGGTGTGTGAACCAGGCGCGGAGCCAGCCAAGCGGCGGCCTGTGTCCAGCCCCACTCGGCGGCCCCTTCCGAAATGCCCGTGCGCATGATGTCACGCGCACGGGGCATGGCTTGGGCTCCATAGGAGCCCAGAGCAAACTCCCCCTTCCCACACCCGGGCCGCCGAGAGCCCGGGAAAACTTTCTGCCAAGTATTTCAGGCAGCTCCGACTGCCTAATAGAATGTTTTTCCCTTCCTCTCCCTCTCTGGAGGGAGAGAGAGGGGAAAACATCCTATTAGGCAGCCGACCCTGCCTGAAATGATGCTCCAAGAGCTCGTTCGGGCTCTCAGCAGCCCAGGCCACGCCCCCATGTCATGTGACTTTGTCAATGAGCTCCCGGAGCATCATTTCAGGCAGGGTCAGCTGCCTAATAGGATGTAACGTTCTATTAGGCAGTCGGAGCTGCCTGAAATACTAGGCAGAAAGTTTGCCTGGGCTCTCGGCGGCCCGGGCATGGGAGGGGGGAGTTCGCTCTGGGCTCCTATGGAGCCCGAGCCACACAGGGCGGGGCTCTCTCGGCGGCTTCTCGCCATTGGCGGCTTGGGTTCTTTGAACCCTTTCGCCCAATGGTGGCTCCACCCCTGGTGTGAACGGAAACACTCTCTTTTGAGGGAGATTTGGGGTAGAAGCCCTGTGTGTAAAGCCTTGAGGAGTGATAGATGTCCTTTAGCACAAGTGGAGCTAGACTGTCAGGGTGAAAAACCCGCTTCAGCCAGAATTCAAAGATGTTCATCCATGCTCTGGCCTCTACTTTAAGCAGTCTTGCTTCCAGACGAAGGACAGCACTGGGCACACTCCGGGGTACCTGGAAAAAGTTCCTCAGAAACTTAGAATGCATGGCTTCCACCTTAGAGAAGTTGGAAACCCTTGGCCGTTCTGCAACTGAACCATGGGTTGATACTCTTCCAGAAGAAGTGATGTGGTAAGACAGAGGAGAGCTGGTCTTGTGGCAGCAAGCATGGATTGTCCATGTTGCTAAGCAGGGTCTGCCCTGTTTTGCATTTGAATGGGACACTACATGTGTGAGCAATGTAAAATATTCCCTTTAGGGCAGGGGTTCTCAATCTTGGCTCCCCAGGTGTTGTTGGACTTCAACTCCCATAACCCCCAGCCATGATGGCCAGAGGCCATCATTATGGGAGCTGAAGTCCAACTACATCTGGGGACCCAAGTTTGAGGACTCCTGCTTTAGGGGATGGGGCTGCTGGCATTTCCAAGATTAGAGCTGGGAGAGACTCCTGGCTGCAACCTTGCAGAAGCCTCTGCCAATATGGGTAGACAGTATCGAGCTAGATGAACCAACCGCCTGACTCGGTATAAGGCAGCTTCCTGTGTTCCTATGTGGTCCTCCATATGTGGCTCAACTATAACTCCCATCATCCCCTGCCACAATAAATCATAGCCGGGGATGATGGAAGTTGTTGTTCAGCAACATCTGGAACACCACAGGTTGGGAACCCTGGTTTATAGCATTGCTTTGGGAGGCAATAGCTGGCCTTTAATGCCATTGGCTCCGTTTCGTAATATCTTCCCATTACTTTGTGGTAAATCTGTGGTTAAAATACTTCCAGTGATGTTTCACATTTAGGAGTGGCTCTGATACAATCCAGAAGTAACAGTATAATACCTTTATCCGTGGCAGCACCAGAAAAACAAAATAATAATGGGAGAGGGCACAGAAAGTGTAAAATGTATACCCGGTGGAGTGTGGGGAGGTTCATCCCACACTTTAGATTTCTGAAAGCAACAGCGTGGTATATCTCAGACTGATGTTCTCATCCTAAATGCATTTTATCTGAAGAAAGTCCAGTTATTTCTGGTGGAGATAACTTTCAAGTAAGCATGCTTAGGGCTGCAGCCTTATTTTAATTTCCAGGTTTAGATTCAGCAATGGAAGGACAAGTAACTTGTCTGGGAGGGACATAACCCCTGGCATCTATGTCTTTTACAAGGACTAACCAACATAGGAAGCTGCCATATACTGAGTCAGACCATTGGTCCATCTAGCTCAGTATTGTCTACACAGGCTGGCAGCGGCTTCTCCAAAGTTGTAGGCAGGAGTCTCTGAGCCCTATCTTGGAGAAGCCAGGGAGGGAATTTGGAACCTTCTGCATGCAGATGCTCTTCCCAGAGCAACCCCATCCCCTAAGGGAAATATCTTACAGTATTCAGACATGTGGTCTCCAATTCAAATGCAAACCAGGGCAGACCCTGCTTAGCAAAAGGCGACAATTCCTGCTTGCAACCAGAAGACCAGCTCTCCTCCCAAGATACTCACCAAAATACTCACTACTTTGTAGCTGGAGCCTTACTAAGACATTAGCTCCCCAAAAGCGCTATTCATGTTTACAGCACCGAAGCAGGTCAGATGTCCAGCCATGGGGCATCACTCACTGCCTTGACCTAGTTTTTGACTACCTATATTGACCCTGAATTTAAGACGGACCTCCTTAAAAAATAGAGGTTAAAAATACAGGTTATATCTGTATTTACCCCAAAGGAACAGCACTCTGAATTTAAGACACACACACACACACACACACCATTTCTAACATCAAAGGACTTGGGGGGAAATCTAGTCTTCAATTCAGGTAAATAAAGTATTCTTCGCCACCAGCGTGAACATCAGAATCCACACGAAACAAGGAAGCAGCACAATATTTCTCCTGTTCCCTGCCATGACAGTGTTGCAGCTGCAGATGGTGCTGACTTCACAAAGTTATGTCTTCAAAAGACTTCTTCTCATATCTGCGGCAGCAGCCATGTGGACTTCCTGCTGCGCCAGCCCACGGCAAAGTGGATGTGCTCCAATGGCAAAGGCAGGGATTCAGCCCAGGGGCAGCATTTTGCAGAGCTTTACAAGACACCCTACAAACGTAGGGTAGCACTGATGTGCAAAGAAAGCAAAGCAAGACTGAAACATGCCTCAAAAAGTTCTCACAGCCACCTTGCCATAGGTAGGGAGAGGTCATGGCTTTCCCCAACAGTTTTTCCAACAGAGAGACAGGCATTCATTCCAGATTAATGGAGCCTGGGTAGCAATTCTTCATAGTAGCTTTCTTGATGTCCCGTTCCACTTCATGCAAGTAATCTGCAACTACTCCAGAGGAGTGGCCTCGAGCTGGTGGCTCAAGGTGTCGAGATACTTTTATATGCAGAACCTTAAAGTGACATGATTCAACTTTTGATAACAGCAACATTAATTTTAAAAAATGAAATAAAAAGCTCTGCGGATCCGATACGTATGTCGTTTTTGAAGAAGCTCCCCTCAAGCGATTTGCCCAAGGTCATGAATTAAATTGGCGCCAATGACAGGAACATGTTCTCCAGCCCCCAGCTGAGATATTTCAACCAGCCTGATGTGGAAGCCAAGAGAAAAAGCTCTTTCAGTATACCAAATTATGTTCGTTTGTATTAAATCTGCAGCAATGTATTACCTGATGCTTTTGAAGGCATAGGGTGAAGAAAATAAATATTCATATCTCCTTTTAAATGCAGATTAGTTACCCAATAGGTAGATAAATGAGGGAAATGATTATGCTGGCTTATTTCCCCATGTTTTTGCTTTTTTCCTCTTCCAGATTTACTCTGCTTTGCCAAAGGGGGGGGGGATTCTTTTATACGTGGCCACAGCAGCACTTCTGTACCTTTCTGCCCTATCAAGGAAGTACATTCTCAAGCAATATTTTTCAAAGAGGGATTTTTGAAGCCAAGAGATAAGCATGTGCTTTGCAGCTGTCTATACACAAGCTATTAAATTCTTATCATGGGTTGTTTATAGGCTGGGGATTTGTACATAAATAGACCGATGCAAATTTCTTCCAAGGTTTCTGCTCTGCAGGAGGCATTGGGGGACCACGTTTCCCGAGACTGGCAGCCCATTCCATGTCTTCCTACACAAGTTCAATGAAAAACAGATTCATCTGATTTATAATTAATAAGAGAATTGCTCACTATGGACGCAGTTAATGGTGTTAGACTAATAATTCATTGAGAGAGTTTGCAGCAGCAGCCACATTTGCATGTAATGTGGGACCACAGTTGAATAGGCTTGCGGTTCTGCAGACGTTATGTCTGAATGCAGGGAACCTGTCACCGCCTGTCACTCGTCGTCTTCCCACCACCTGTCGTCCTCTCGCCCGCCACACCAACCAACTCCTGGCGCGCACTCCTCCCTCTTTTGCACATGTTGCCCCCTGTGGGCCTGCCATTGGTCGCGGCTGCGGCAGGGGGTGGAGCTTGCCACATCCCCACGCATCTCTTCTACAGGAATTAATTATATAGAGAGATATGAGGTAGACACCGGCAATGATCACTGGAGCCATGTTGGGATTGGATGGGGCAGTTGCTCTCCCTCTGCTAAATATAAAGACGACTTTCAAGGCCCCTTCCAACTTCTACCATTCTATGTAAAGAAAGCAGGGGTCCATAAACCAGAACCCAAGTGCAAAAATCTGTTTGGAGTGATTTCCGCCCCCCCCCCCCCGTGAACTTAGGGGCAGATTAGCCTTTTTGCTGCCCATAGGCAAAAAGACTTTTTCCAAAAAATGCTGCTGTGCAGGGGCAGCAACAGAGGGGAGAAGGGTTCAGGGGGAACTTTCCTTCTTTGCCCGGGATGCAGCAGTGGCTGCAGTGAGGGTGTGGGTGAAGAGAAAGTCCCCCTATGACTTTTTTTTTTTAAAAAAAATCGCCACTGCATAGTGGTGGCAGTAGCTGTGGGGAGGGGGGCGAGGACGGGAGAGCTCCCCCTAACAAATATTTTACCACTCTCAGGGAATGAGAGTGGGATGGGGCACAGCACTAGTGGCGGCGGCTGCAAGGGGGGGGGGCAAGGAGGGGACAGTTCCCCCTTTTACCCCAATGGGAAGCTGCTAGCTCCTTCCAGCTGCCCTTCCAGCTGACTGCACAGGCCTCTCGCCTCTCTGCTGAACAGCCTGTGTCCTGCTTTCCTCCACGTGGAGGAAGCAGAGAGGCGGGACCCTGAAGGCCCTCGCAGACAGCTGGAAGGAGGGAGGGAAGCTGGAAGGAGCTCGCAGCCACCCCGGTAAAAGGGGGAACTTTCTGCTCCTCACCCCCACCCCCACCCCCACAGTCTCCACCCCCAGGCAACAATGCTGTCACCTCTTTCCCATCTTTAGCGGGGTAGAGATTGTGAAAAATCACTATGAGCATTTGCCCCCTGAGGTGGTACTACTGATGGCCAAAATTGGTGGGCTTGGCTCATGGACTCTGAGGACTATGTGATTAAAAATCTTGCCCTCAGCTCTTTTAGAGGGTCACTACCTTGGTTTTTCTTTTTCTCAATGGTTATGCCCGTGTTTACCTATTGGTAATGGGAATTCTCCTTTTGAAAATATAAAGGTCAACAGTTATCCCTGCTAACTGAGCAAAGAGGAGAGCTGGTCTTGTGGTAGCAAGCATGACTTGTCCCCTTAGCTAAGTAAGGTCCACCCTGCTTGCATATGGAGACTAGAAGTGTGAGCACTATAAGATATTCCCCTCAGGGGATGGAAACACTCTGGGAAGAGCATCCTGGTTCCAAGTTCCTTCCCTGGCTTCTCCAAGATGAGACAGATTCCTGCCTGCAACCTTGGAGAAGCTGCTGCCAGTCTGTGGAGACAATACTGAGCGAGATAGACCAATGGTCTGACTCAGTATATGGCAGCTTCCTATGTTCCTATGTGTCAGTCAGGAGCGGTTGAGATGACCAATCACATGCTGCTTCACGGTTTGTTTTAGAGGGATATTTGGTCAGCATTTTTGTTACCTATTTTGTCTAAATTCCCAGATAGGCCATTGGCCGTTTATGTGCCTCCTCTTTTCTCCGACAGTAAAAATAATTCTACCAGGGAGGCAAAATTTTGTTTCATCGCAAGTTGTGCAAGGAAGCAATTGGTAAAATAGTGAGTGTTAGTTGTATTATATATTGTTACATTCTAAAATGTGTTCTGTAAAAAAAGTCCTGGCAAATCATGATTGCTGTAGGTTATTACATATTGTGTTATATCTGTCTGGTCGATGACTGTAATAAATATTCCAGTCCTACTAAAAATCTTAAAATTAAGAGAAGGCCATATATTTAAGGAAAGCCCTGCATGAGTCGTGTTAGTCCTGGGCAGTGGGGGACCCAGAAGATGAATACACCCTGGATAGACAAACTCCTTAGTAGAGAGGAGAATGCAGAGCTGGTTCTTTCATTTGGCTGAGATTAATTTGCTAGCCTGCAGCTCCGAGTAACAAAGGGATTATTTTCCTTTCGAAATAATTTCAATACAATGTTGGAAAGAATGAAGTTGTGTGCAAGGTATGGGACTGAAGATAAACGCTGCCAGGGACCCAAGACTGTAGAAGAGCGGCAAGGGGGTTAAAAAAAGGGGGGTGGGGTGCTTTGAATGGCCTTGGAGCCTATTGCAAAAGAGGCTGAAGAAGAGGGAAAATAATGATTGTTTTTTTAAAAATATATAAACTTCTGTGGAATCTTTAAAAAGAAAGGAATAAAGTCTTTTTATGTGTATAAATCCAGCTTGGAGATTTGGGCTGCTAATACCTTCCTTTATTTTGCTTCTTTGTGGCACTGGAAGAAAGCAACTGCCTGAATGGCATAAAAGGCAGAAAGGTTGGGACCCCTGAAATACACTTTGTGAGGGCATTTAGGCAGGTCTTTCTGAAGCGTTGCCTTTTTCACAGTCTTCCCCTTTTGGAAAGATTAAAAATTCCATTGATGTGAAGGTCACACATCCAGGGGATTAGCAGGTAAGCACCACAACAGACTTTGGGGGATGCTTCTGTTGAAGCATCATCAGGTCCTTTCCCTAATATATGCAACTTGTTTTTTCCCTTCAACAAAAGCCAAACTCATAGAGCTGGGACAAACTCCCTTCTGACTGCACCCCCCAAAAAGCAATATTGAAAGCCTATCTGACTGTTTAGTATCTAAGGAAAGTTGCCTCAAGAAGCCTCTTCCAAAACCTAATGGAAACAGAGAGGCTGTTCACACGTGCAGTCTAACCCAGGCTACGGACACCCAGCCTGGGTTAGGTTGCGTGTGAGAACTGCCGGCATCCGGCCCAATCCCGGTGGGCCAGTGCCGCCTAGCCCGGATTTTCAGCCCAGATTTTTGCCGAGGTTAAGGGGGCAAGCTCAGGCTTGCTGCTCATGTGTGAGCCAGGTTGCTTTCAGCAGCACCCGCATCCTCCTTGGTGCTTCCTGGAGCGCTCGTCTCCTCAGGGAATCCCCCAATGTATTGCACATGTAGCACAATGCATTGTGGGATCTCCAGAGGCTGGGACAGGTTGTCCCGGCCTCCAGAGTTTTGCACTGCAGGCACTGTCATATTTTCTGGCACCCATGAGGAGGTGAGCCACTGCATTCTGGACCCGTTGTAGCTTCCCGATCATCCTCAAAGGTAACCCTAGATAGACAGCGTTACATTAATTTAAGCGGGAGATAACAAGGGCATGGGTCACTGTCATTAATGCCTGCTGGTCAAGGTAAGGGCGTAATTGGCTGAGTAAAAGTAGCTCAGTCTTAGTGGGATTCAGTCTGAGCTTGTTTTGATTCATCCAGACCGTAACAGCTTCCAGGCATCGAGTAAGCACAGAAACAGCATCCCCAGAATGGTGTGGGATGGCAATATACAGCTGAGTATCATCAGCATATCGATGAAATCTCACCCTAAACTGGGAAATTACCTGACCCAGCGGCTTCATATAGGCATTAAAAAGGACAGGGGCAAGAACTGAACCCTGGGGAACTCCATAAAGGAGTGGCCATGGGTCAGAGCACCTGTCCTCAATACATACCGACTGGACACGCCCACTAAGGTAAGAACGGAACTACTGGAAGACAGTGCCCCTGATAACCAACCCACGCAGGCGGTCGAGTTCACTATACAGGTAGTTCACTATACAGGCACCCAAATAAGGGGGGATTTGGGATTTGGGGTCCCTGAACTTAAGCTTTATTTTGATGCCTTCCAACTAAAGCAACTCATTCATATCATTCAAAACGATCAGGTGGGGGGGCCATTATTCCATCCCCAGTCAACTACTTGACTGGGTACTACGTACCCCAGTATAACTACTTACTGCCCCACATGCTGTGTTCTCCCCAGCCTGATTAAATTTTTGTTCCAAACTTCTATTGAGCTTTCTGCAGAAGCTCAAACAATTCGAGCTCTCCCCTTTAAACAGGTCACAAGCTAAATTATCAGGTCTGAGTGACCCCTTCTTGGCCACCACATTGAGAATCTGGCATCTCTGGGCTAAGAAACTGGCACCACCCACTTCACCACTCTTCCCTATTTTAGATCACCATTCATTACCATTCTAACAGTAGAATTAAGGTAGAGTGAATATCTCTGTAATACGAACATTGAAGGAGGACATTTTCTGTTGTTTCTACTTTCCCAGAGTTGCAAGGGCATTGATGTTCCAAGGGTGAGATCTTCCTATACCGTCCCTCCAGCATGGCTGAGGGGAGAACATGGCATCGCGCCAGTGTGAAATCCCGCCTGTACTTTTGGGACTTCCAGTTGTGTTAGGTATGCCACAGGAGAGGCAAAATACCCAAACCCTTTGCTGAAGAGAAATTCTGGGGCCCTGCCTATATCAGATTGGCACTCTATGTCTGTAATGCGCTGTTTGATGAGAGCCTTGGCCTAATCGTAGCCCATGTTAACTAGAAGAGCAGGGGATAGGCCCAGAGATAGTATTGGCTGCAAACAAAGCAAATTGGAGTGGGGATATGATGCACCTCCTCTCCCCTGAAGGGAGTCCCAGCTAAGTAGACTCGAGAGTTAACTATATTGAGTTAACTTTCAAGGACACCCTGTACTTGGAGTGAACCACCTCACTCCTTTCCTTTCACAGAAGATCACACCCGTTAATGAACCAATTGTGCCAGCAGAAAGAAAAGGCAGATGAGGTGGTGATATAATGATCGCCCCATTACAGAGGAGGTGAGTCAGTGATGTAGGCTCAGAGACCCATTGAGACTATTGATAGGATTACTGGAGAGCCTGTCCCGGCACGGATATTCTTTCACGCACCTGCATACTCTGATTTTCATCACAACAGCCTTACACACAAAAGGTGATTCCCACATTGTCACACCCAGGAAGAACCACCAATAACAATGCATTCCACGCAGGTCCACCTGGACAATTCTAAACAGCAAAGCATGACAATAAGAATGTGCCCCCAAGGTACATTTTGGGATATAAGTATCCCCAGTTCCATGATCCAGTGTGCCCCTTGCCACCTGGGACTCCACTGTGACAAGCACTCCCTTGAGCTTCACTCGGGATTCCATCCAGGCACCTTCATCCTCTCTTGTATGCTATACTTGACACCCCACTGAGCATTCCATATGCTCCTTTGCAAACTACAAAGAGCTTGAAATCACAATTTGGATCGATCCTTGTGCCAATTCACCCAGCTTGCCTCGCACCTTTAGGAAGCTGGAACCACAGAGAAGCCATTTTCATGAGTATCCCTCCTCATACTAATCCTTGCAACCCTCCTGCTCCCCACCTCGCTGTCCCTGAAGGACTTAGTCCCCAGCTGCTCGAAGCTCCGCTGCCTAGAGACAGGTGCAGTATAGCGGTTGTCCAGCTCTCAGGACCCCAGTCTAAACATTCTTTTCAAGCTTCCTCCATGGAGAGGAGAGCGGGTCTTGTGGTAGGAAGCATGACTTGTCCCCTTAGCTAAGCAGGGTCCACCCTGATTACATCTGAATGGGAGACTTGATGTGTGAGCACTGTAAGATATTCCCCTCAGGGGATGGAGCCGCTCTGGGAAGAGCAGAAGGTTCTAAGTTCCCTCCCTGGCATCTCCAAGATAGGGTTGAGAGAGATTCCTGCCTGAAACCTTGGAGAAGCCGCTGCCTGTCTGTGTAGACAATACTGAGCTAGATGAACCAATGGTCTGACTCAGTATATGGCATCTTCCTATGCTCCTTCCCCCTCTCTTAGCATCTCTCTCTGGCCCGCCTGGGAAACTTACACAATTAGACCTTAAGCTAAAAATGCCTCATTGTAGTTGGTTTATTTAGAAACATACTTTATTGCTTTTTAAAGTTAGGCACACTTTGCTATAGTTAAATTGCTTAGTAGTGTATTTTTATTGCCTTAATTGCACCATTTTCTTCCTGTTTTCCCCTTATTCTGAATAAATTCTTATTTTATATTTGAAACTATATCCTTGTCTCAAATCCAGTCATTTCTTGAGTCCAAACGTTTGCAAAAATTAAAACTGGTGGAGCTGACCCCTTTAACAGCTAATTCCCCACACAGCCCAAACATTGGGGGTGCCAACCAATCACCCCTGGACCAGTTCCATTAACAAGACCCTGGCCTCCACTTTAATCATGCCTGTCTCCAGTCACAGGGTGGCGTTAGAGACACATATTGAAACTTGAAGGGCTCTTCTTAGGAACTTTGATTGCACAAGCTCCAACGGGGTGAAGTTGGACCGTAGAGAAGCTGAGCTAGCAGCTTGGCCTCAAACAGTTTGAGTATATAATGGCCACCTCTTGACCGAATAAACTTAAGGATGCTAGAAGTACTCCTCTGTGTATTTGAGGCAACATGGTCTCCATGTGCCTTCCTAGTGCCGGTGGAGTGAAGGACTATCCCCAGGTATTTAAAGCTAGGAACCTGTTCAATCTTGTGCCCATCAACAGACCAAGAATGGATCCTGGGCCTTTTAGCAAAGGCTTTATGGTTTTATGATCATTAAACCAAATTATATCATTATCTTACCAGCAGAAAATCTTCCTTGCAATACTGTGCCAAGGCCCTCAGTGCTCTTTTAAAGCCAATGGGAGTCCTTGAGAGTATTGCTGCATCATCTGCATATATCAGGGTGGAAACATGGGCTCCTGCAGGCTGCAAGTTTTGGGGGGTGGAAATCTAGGTGGTTGAGCTGGCCCACCATAGTGTTGATGTAGAAGTTAGGGATGTGCATGGAACCGTGCGAGGGAGGCTCGAAGGCGGCGGGGGTGCTGCTTTAAGAGCGGGGGAGGGTGCACTTACCCCTCACGCCACTTCCCCCCAACCCCAGGCCCCACAAAACAATTTTGGGCCGGTAGGGGCCACAGCTAGGAACTCTCCAGAGCTTGTTTCCAGGCAGCCCTCGTTGCTGGATAGTGTCCATTTGAGGAAGCTAAATGAACGTTATCCAGGAGCGAGGGCTGCCTGCCTAGAAATGAGCTCCTTAGTGCTCGCCCAGGCTCCGTGGATCCCAGGCTAACTGGGATCTACACGTGATGGACCAGTACCCTCACGGACCGGGACCCAACAGCTCACGGACTGGTGGTTGAGAAACACTGGTGTAGATAAAACTGAGCTAGATGGACCAATGGTCTGACTCAGTAGAAGGCCGTACCCGGAATTCCTATTGGCTTGAAATTGTGAAAATATTGGGATGCGGGGTGGGAATTGGAACACATCTCTAGAAAAAGCTTCAGTCAGTGTTGGCAACCCTACTGGCTAGCTGTAATTGTTTTATTGGCATCTGTGCTGTCAGTTTGCTGTTTTTTTGGCTAATTTGATCCTATAATAATAGTTCTTGTTTATTGCTCTTGTTTTCTAACCCTGAGTTGACAAATGGTCTCGAAGGCTGTTTTGGTGAAAAGGCAAGGCAGATGCTCCAATAAATAAGTGTATGAACATTTTAACCTTTCCAGCATCCCCACCCTTTTCATAACTCTGCAAGGCCAGCAAAATCCCAGTTTTTGCAACTGCAATCAACTCCAGTGCTTAAACACACACACAGTTTGTTCCAAGGATATAACTTGGAAGAGCTTGATCACAGAGTGAGTGATTGCCTCATTCATACACCTGGCTAAACGCTTCACGCCCTGGGCAAGACTGCAGTTGCAAAGCATTTCCAGAAACAACGTTCCACATGTTCAAGATGATAAAGCAGAAAGGCTCTGAGTCATCTGAATGCCACCCTGCCTGCTCCAACAGCCCCACCGCCTCCAGAAGTGTGGGGAATTACTCTGCAGTAACTCCAGGCTGCTTTACTGCACTGTTGCCATTACTTTTTAATTACACTGTATCTGCCAGGATCTGCTTGCGGTGGATAGCTGCTCATATAATTGATTAAAAACTGTAACCATTTGCCATCACAAAAAAGGAGAGCTATTGGTTAGTTGCAGTTTTTCAAAGACACACAGAGATTTTTATGGCAGCCATAAAACTAACCTAGATAGTGAAGGTATGACCTCAGCCATTTGTAGCAGTAGGAAACTGCCTTCTACTGAGTCAGACCCTTGGCCCATCTAGCTCAGTATTGTCTACCCAGACTGGCAGCGGCTTCTCCAAGGTTGTAGGCAGGAGTCTCTCTCAGCCCTGTCTTGGAGATGCCAGGGAGGGAACTGGGAACCTTCTGCATGAGGTTCTTCCCAGAGCAACCCCATCCCCTATATCTTGCAGTGCTCACATCACAGTCTCCCATTCAAAAGCAAACCAGGGTCAACCCTGCCTAGCAAAAGGGACAATTCATGCTTACTGCCACAAGACCAGTTCTCCTCCGAGTGAAGTGGCCCCCAAGGAACATGCTCTGCATGCATTCTGAGCTGCTCTCCTTTCCCACCAGCTTACAGATCCAGAGACAATTAGCCCCTTGCAGCTAATACGTGGTGCAGAAAATCCTGACTGCAGACCGGCCACCAGCAAGTTCTAGCTTGAATCAAGCAGTAAAGATAGCTCTACTGGGAATGCTGCAGATCCTCCAGCATTTCAGATGGATATACAGGCTGTAGCACAGATGCAGTGCCAATGCTTTGTATGTAGAAGGTCCCGACTCCAACCCTGGCATCTCTAGGAGGGCCCGCCTCAGAAACCCATGAGATCTGTTGCCAACCAGCGCGGATAATTCTAAGTTAGACAGATCAGTGGTTTGGCTCAGTAGCAAAGAGTAAGCGTGCATTGGATTGCAGCCTTTGGTAAAACACGGTTTCCCCTCTTTTTCACTCCCCAATATGCAACTGTGGCTGCATTCTTATACACTCTTACTTAAATCCCATTGAATTCAGTGGAATTCATCCTGACCCAAAAGCAGGATAGGCACAGTGGCTGACACACTACACAAGGGTATGTCAGTCAGCCCAGTAATGTGCGCCCAGAAGTTGTGCAAATGTTACACAAGAGTAAGCCCATTATTTTCAACGGGCATGCTCTGGCACAACTTCGTTTGTGTGTAGGCAGTGCATGTGTTACGTGTGTGCTGGCATACCCTTGTGTGGTGTGTCAACCAGTGTTTTTTTAACCAGCATCTGGCATTAGAAATAAGGGACTAACCTTGATAAATATGGGCATTTGGATTCTCAGATGCTGCCTGCCTGCATAATTCTATCCAGAGGCCTTTGAGTAAAGATGGTGCCTCTGACCCTGGTTTTAACTGGCAGACGATCAGCAAACGGGAGTATGCTCAGCTCCCGAATTAGGGCAGGCGGCTTCTCCTACCTAAATTCTGATCATGTGAACTGCCCTCTACTTGCACCCTGGGTCTCATGGCTTCCCAAGGTGTGATCCCACAGAAGAGGAGAACCCACAGTATGGAACACAGAATCCAGCTTCCTGAGAATCTACTTCATCCTAAAGCGGGGATGGGAAGAGATCAGGTTTCTAAAGACTCACAGCAGCAAAGATATACTTGAAAGTGCATGAGCAGTGCTGGCCGAGATCTCAAGCAACCAGAAAAGCATCTGAATAAACTTCCAGAGGTTAGGAACTGGGTGCCGTGTTACAGAAAGCCCTGCTGCCCAATGAGCAAAACCAGAATAAGTTAACACAAATTAGCACCAGGAAGTTTCATACCCAACTTATAGTCCTCTTCAGGAATGGAGGGTGTGCGTTCACATATAGGCCACAATTACTCCCAAGTCTCTGCAAACAAGGAGCACTTTACACACAATTTGGGTTTTTCATTCTGCCTTCGAGCATAGCCTGATTTATATCTGGTTTTTGTTTTTTTAAAGCAACTTTTTGTGTCATTTTTTTGCAGCTACTTCGAACTCTCAGAAAACCCACAGTAAAGCCTGTTGTCTGGGAAAGCTCCCGTGCAAAATTAGGCAAATGTGCTCAATTTCTACAGGTTTAATGTGGTTTACCAACATCTGTGCAATTGTGTGAACTCATGCCAAGGTGGGTATCTTAGATTCATCTCAGGCCATAATCCACCTTGGCATGGGTTCACGCAATCCCACTATCAGTAACCTACATTAAACCACGATACAAACCACTGTGTAAACCTGGCCATCTTTTAAAGCGGTAACTCTCATATGTAGCAGGGGCAGAGCAACTGTCCCTATTCTGCCCAACATCGCATGTCTCGGGTAGTTTTGTTTTTAATCATTTTCTCATCCCCTTTTGTGTGTGTGTTAAAAGTAGTATATAAATGTCTATTTATCATATTTTTATACTGCCCCTAACCTGCATATCCAGTTATATAACATCCATTGCACATCCGCCTGGCACTCAGTGGGATGAGATCCAACTGCTGAGATGGCTGTACACAAACTGAGCGAGTGCCAAATAAAGATGTATCCAAGGAGCTCTGCAAATGGTTAACAATTCTATTGGCTTCTGTTGAAGGCTCTGTGAAGTGGGCCAGCTTGCAGACAGTGCTGAGCAAGCTGCTTTGAGACATTTCCAGCAAGGCTATTTCTCTCTCCGCCCCCTGTACGCGGTGGGTTGCTTTCATTTCGTATATTGCAGGCTAATTTATATTTTTTAGGATGGTGCTTCCCACTAGTAAGCAGCTTTATTTGCCTTCTTTATGCAGGGAGATTATGAACCGGGAAAATTGGATATAGTCCTAGAGAAAGATTCGGCAGTGACCCATTACACTTCGCTGAAATGATTAAATATTGCTTGCACATATGCTTCCTGGGTTGCTGAGTAGCCCAACACCAAAAGCAGAATGAGACTAAGTTCCGTCCCATTACATTCTACAAGGAGTTCATCTGCTTCCAACTCATCCATCATTCTTCTATTTCTCATATAGAGAAGTGTTTTAAGACACTGGATTACACAGAATTCTCCTCTAAGGTTTCATCTAAACCCTCTTTATGCCAGCACCAGCACCTTATTATACTGAATTTACCTGAATCCAAGACTAGGTTTTCCCCAAATCAGGAGGATGCCTTAAATTCAGAGTCTTGTGCCTTTCAACTAAATGCAGGTCTAACCTGTATTTAGGCTCTCCTTTTTAAGGGGGGTGTCAAATGCAGAGGAGCTATTCACACGCACAGGCAAAACCGGGCTAAGGAAGCCCAGCCCAGCTTTGACTGCGTGTGATCCTGGGATCATGCCTGATCCCAGCAGTGCCTCGGCAGCAAACCCGCCTCCAGAGCCACCCTCTTAAACAGGGTTAGGAGAGCGAGTACTCTACTAACTCCGTTTTACTGATGGTCTACCAGCCATGGCTGGGTGGGTGGGGGGCCTCCTGGCTGGCTTTGGGGAGGGGGAATCCCCATATTGCACCACACACGCTGTGCATTATGCGAGTTTGGGTGTGTGTGATGCGTCCCAGCCTTTGGAACTACCTGGAGAAGCCACCAATCTGGGTGGCCAATTTGGCCGGCCAGCAACAAGGAAAGGATCACCTGTGGGGAAGGTAAGCTCTTTGGGGCTTCCTCCCCTCGCCCCTTCGCGCCCTTCTCACAGATCGCGAGAAAGGGCTCAGAGTCTTCTATTCCGGTAAATCTGGTACTAGGAACTATCTAAAATTCCACAGGGCAAGGAGCTTCTCTCTGTGCACTCCCTTCACGTCCTCCAGCCTGACCAGCAGATTATTTGGCATACAGATTATAATACAATAAGCAGTGAGCAATGTTTTCAATTCGAACTGATCCACAGAGACAGATGATACATGCATCAATTGTAAGCAATAGCGCACATGTAACACACTGTTGCTTATGGAAGGGGTCAGCAACTGATGGCATGTGTGCCAAAAGTAGCACACAAAATGGTTTTTGAGTGGCACTAGCGCCAAATTAGCCTAGCCGTGTGAGTGCCACTCAAAATCATTTCATCTCTGCTGTGGGTGTGGCTTTAACTTGCCACTAGCAGCAACAGCGGCAGCATCAAGCTTCTGCTCAGTTCCATTCTCCCTTATGACTTCCTCTCAGCAGCAGGAAGGGAGGACATACGGAGACAAGTAGGAGCTCAATACTGCCACTGCCATCATTGCTCCTATCAGGAAGTTAGCGCACGCTGGCAGTGGAGATGAAGACGGAGGAGCAGTTGTGCAGGAGGTGGTAACAGAACTGGGATCCTTCCTCCTTCTGTGGTGGGCTCAGAAGCTGCCCTCTCTGCTCCTCTGCACACAGCAAACCTCTGCTTTCAGAAAGGGATGCACTTTGAGTCCCCCTCCTATAGACTTGGCACAACACTTCTGAAAGGTTGCTGACCCCTTGCTTACAGTAACACAGTTGTAAGTTGGGTTCGCTTGCTTCGTTACAAAAACAAAGCAACAAAACAAAGAGAGTCAAGCATATATTACATTGCGCTCTTGTTACAGAGGGAAAAAACCACTATCTGTTTTACTAAAGTCTTGAATTCTGACCTTTACACGTTTTACATCAGTGCAAATACATCAGCACCAGCGGATTCCTAGATAGAAAGGCTGCAAAACCGAACACATGAAAGCCACAAAAATCTCAATTCAGCCCTCCCCATTCCTAGGTCAGCACTCTAACCACTACATTACCCTGGCTCAGCATGCTGTCAAGAATCCCACCAAGCTCTGAACTCAGTATCTGGGCTGCCTAGAACCCAAGGAGGGGTTGGAGCACTTGGGCCCAGGTGGGACAAAGGCCTAACACACAAGGACATTGCTAGCATTTGCAATGAAGACCTCTCTGTTCTCTCAGATGAGCAATGCCATGTTTCTCAGAGAACAGCAAACACCAGAGGCAGGGAATCTTCTTCTCATTCCTTTTGCTATGTAAACTGCTTTGTGGCTGTTGTTAAAAAGTGGCACATACATATTTTAAATAATAAACACAACCAAGTAACTCCTGTGGGGGGAAAAAGTAAGTCCAGCAAGTAAGATACTGGAGATACATTATATTCACAATGCAGCATGCAAGCCTTTGCAGTCTATATAGCTTGTATGTTCAAGTTGGATATTTGCAAAAGGAAGTTGATGACCAAGATATCAATGCAAGGCACGTTTCTGAGCCTGGTTTAGAACACCTTTCTTCAATGTTTGGATGAAGGGAGTTCTCAGAACTCACAAAGCAGGTCTCAAGAGAGCCCTACCATCTGTATAGAAGAAAAGTTGCTTTCTTGAAGGTACAGGTTACTTGAGTTACAAGTTGTCCATGTACCGTTCATTCA
This sequence comes from Hemicordylus capensis, assembly GCF_027244095.1. Classification (NCBI taxonomy): domain Eukaryota; kingdom Metazoa; phylum Chordata; class Lepidosauria; order Squamata; family Cordylidae; genus Hemicordylus; species Hemicordylus capensis. The sequence continues at coordinate 14,765,779 of NC_069663.1, forward strand.
TGCATCTGTAACACGCAACAACATACCAACTGACAAAGAAACATCAAAAACCCTTTAGATCCTCTCCATTTCAAACATGCATATTAAAAGCTTTAGAAACCTCACTCAACACTCCTCCTGCCACATTATTGGTAAAGTAATTGTCAATAGATTTCCTTGCTTTCCCAGTGAGGTGTAAATAGCAGGAACGTGAAAACCCGTCTATGCACTTTTAGCCGTGTTTTTTCTAGTCCATTTAAGTAAACTATTTTAGAGTGCGCCACACTTATTGATCACATTATCCCTCCTTGGGCCCAAGAACATTTGCTTTGTTTTGACAAAAAGCTGACTTCTGCAGCTACCTTGTCAGCACCTGCTGGATAATAGGAGTTAATCTGTTGGGACACTATTGTTTGCGGCAGATTCTGCCTGGAGGCAAAGGTTGGACTACATGACTGTCAAGTTCTTCTTTACCTTGTTATTTTTCGGAACAAGCGTCTGAGACCCATAAAGCATCTTTTATGAGACAATCGGCTTAGCTTAAAACCATCACAACACGTAGTCAAGCAAAAATAGTCTTTATTCAAATTTAATGGAAACAGGGATCACTGTACTTTGCAAGACGGGGAAAAATAAAAAAATATAAAACAAGGATATTGTCACAATACCAGAATGTGGAACTCTACTCCCCACCCATCCCCTTCCTATGGTTAAACTGTAGGTATCTATTTTCCTGACTGAGCTATTCACAAACTCTGCAAGTCCAAAATATGAAACAAAAAAAGGGAATATGAAATTTAAGACTTTTCACTTTTCACTAAATGGCATACATCAAAGGGCATCAATTTAAGGGCAAATTGTTGAAGTTATCATACCTACCTAGGAGTCACCATTCCAAACTTAGAAGCCCATCACACGCAGTGCTCATTCTCTATGGCTATTCTGGGAACACAGGGTAGCGGGTGGTGTCTGGACGAGGCACTCAACCTCTTGTGCCAGAATGTGCTACAGAGAGGGAGCACTGGACTGAACAGTTACAGACACACCGTGGGGGGAGGGAGGGTAGTAAAAATGTACAGCAGTGACATGTGTTCTACTCCAATCACTTGTGCTACAACTACCAAACATGTACAAAAGACTTCTCATAGAGCTCTAAGTGTGGTTGCAGCAGCTTCAGGATCTAGACCGGGACCTCGACCTCGACCTTGAATGCGATCTAGAGGCAGACCTCGATCTAGATTTGGATGGGGATCTTGTTTTTGAGACTGATTTTGATCTGGAGCGAGATTCTGATTTGACATTTTGTTTTGACTTGGAATTTGACCTCGACCGAGATTTACAACTGGTGTCCATTTCCTCACCCTCACTTTTTGCTTCTTTTTTGTCAGATTCGGCTTTTGTGTGCTCCTTTTCTTTGGACCGAGATCTGGATCTAGACCTAGACCTGGACCGCTCTTGATCTTCTCTTTTTTTCTTCTTGCTACTAGACTTGCTGTCTCGTTTACTCCGCCTCTTGCTCCTCTCACTCCTGCTGCGACTCCTGCTCCTGCTGCGACTGTCATCCCTGCTCCGCTTCCTGCCTTTCCTCTTGTCCTTACTCTTGCTACGACTCCTGCTCCTGCTCCCCTCTTTGCTCCTGCTTCTAGCCTTACTGACACTCTTTTCTCTCTCTTTACTCCGGCTCCCCCTCACACGCCCCCTCTCCTCCTCCTCTTCTTCTGCTCTCTCTTTACTACCACTCCTGCTCCTGCTTTTACTCTTACTCTTTTCCTTGCTGGGACTTCTGCTCTTTGCTTGGTCATCGTCATCATTTTGAACCACATCCTCTGGCTTGTCTTTGCTTTTGCTTCGAGATTTCTCCGCACTTCTGCTGCGGCTCCTGCTTTTATCATCTTTGCTTGGACTCCGGCTTTTTTCCTTTTGGCCTCTGCTACGGCTCTTGCTTCGACTGCGGCTCTTGCTTCTGGAATGGGATCCAGACCTGAAAAGCACAACAAATGACACAGCTGCTCTGAGTCTTCCTACAGTAATGGGCAATATGAAAAGCCTGACTCTGCAATTCCACAGATTGCTTTGTGCAGCTCAAAGCTACAGTTATAAGCCTTGCCTGTTAAAATCACCAATTTTGGGTCAGCTTCGTTCCAACTGCTCAACATGCTATCTCCTACATACTTCCCCTTGGGCAGGGAAGCAAGTGTGCATTAAGTGTCTGCCTCAGTTTTTAACTCTTTCTACAACAACCAGAAATGTAACCCAATCTTATTGAGCTTGCACATCATTCAAATAGGTATTAATGCAGTGTAAGCTGGGCACATGGCAGCAGCAGGAGATATTTAATTGCTGGTGAAACCAAGCAGGGGCCAGAAATACAAAAAACAATTAACTCTGTTTAAAATGCTAATGGAAAATATTTATGTCAAAAAAACATTGGGCCCACTTAAGAACTTTACACGATCAATGAAAAAACCCTCAGCATGCCAAGTTCTCTCAATCGGTTTTCAAAAACCCAAATAGTGCTCCAAGAGTGGGGTTAACAAAGCAGAGCAGAAAAGCCCCATCCCTGATTAGGCACTCTCAGTTTGTCCCTATCCTTATGGGAAGACAGTGTGAACAGAAGACTTATTGACTCTACAGTATAGTAAAGCAGGAGTTCAGAATTTACTGCCAACTCAGGGACTTGCTATGGAAAGGGTGTGCACCTTAGGATCTCCCACCTATATAAGCAAGACTGGCTAATTTGAGATAACCATCTCCATTCAATCAATCCCTGCTAACTGGGCAAAGGCACCATTTAAGTGATGGCTATCTTATATTTAGCACAGGGGGAGCAACTGCTACTATGAATATATACTGTTTTTCAACAGAAGTTCCCAAAGCGGTTTACACAGATAAATAATAATAATAATGTAAAAAATAAAGAAACAAGATGGACCCCTTTACCCAAAGAGCTCACAATCAAAAATAAACAAAAGCTAGAAACCAGCAACAGCCAATGGAGGGATGCTGTGCTGGGGTTGGATAGGGCCAATTGCTCCCCCCCCGCCTCAAAAAAAGAGAATCACCACTTTAAGAAGTTGCCTCTTTGCTCTGAAAGCAGAGCAACTGTACCTATTCAGCCCAATATAACATCCCTCCAGTGGCTGTTGTGCTGGTGTCTCTTTAGTTCTTCTTTTTCAACTGTGAGACCTTTTGGGATAGGGAACCATCTTCTGTTTGCTACGTAAACTGCTTTGAGAACGTTCTTGTTGAAATGTAGTACATAAATATTTTTAAACAACAATTCTCTGAAGTGTGTCAGAAATGACTAAGTAACTTAATTAACTCCTAGGTCACTGTACCTGGATCGTGACCTGCTCTTTGAATGGCTGCTTTTGCTACTACCGCTACGACTCCGACTTTTGCGGGAATGTCTGCTCCGAGAGCGAGACCTGAAAGCAAGAGAATGGTTACAACTTTAAATCTCTAAGTTTTAAAAAAGTATTACATAGTAAGTGTTTCAGACTAAACAAAATCCAGACCCCAATAGCGAGCACCTATCGGAGACCATTTTTTCAGATGATTTGCATGCATTTCCAAGAGACCCAAATGAGTAGCATAACTTTTGCCTAGCTGTGACCCAATGAGCTTCCTTACATCAATCACCTTTATTACGGTCATAGACCAGCATAAAGTATAGGGGATGATTACACGGTGTATAGTACATAATGATACATTAAAAGGCACAAGGAAACATTAAAAAGCATTTTAAAAGGGACACAAAAAGGTGTAATTGCATAAAAGCCTAAGTGATAACTCCACGTTACAGTGAGACTATATAGCTATGTAGAAAAAGTGTGGGGCTGTAGCCCAAAAAGGTGGGAGGAGCACAAATCTTTCAGGTGGTGCGCTGTGTTGGATGAGCGCATTGTAGCATGTAACAGCCAAGCTGGAGGTCAGACTAAGGCTGAGTGGACCCACTGCCTAACAGCATCCGACGGATTTTGGACACTGGCGCACAGAAGCTTCCTTATATATCATGGAAAGAATGTTATGGCACCCTCAAAACTAACCTACTCTAGCAATTGGCACAGGTGAAAGCAGATCAGGTGAGCAGGAGGAGAGTGGGGCCACAGGGATCTTGGGAAAGCAAGAACAAAAATGGAGGTGGAAGCAGGGTTGCTCCAGTGATTATTCAAAACACACGAACACTATGGAAGCATAAAGGCTTGCTCCCTATTCCGTGCAAGGGAAGAGGATTAAGTATGCTACCCAATTTGCTTTGTCACCACCACTCAACCAAGAAAAATGAAATGCACCTGCTTTTTGCTGTGGAAAACAGGCCAAAAGTTTTCAAACGCTGCCAAAGTAGGCCTCTCCATTTCCCCAAGTGTGCACGTGCACACGGACAAAAAGAGTTCAGCTTGCAACGTTCCCTGTTGTTCTTGGCTTGAAAGCAAGCAGACCAATAAAGGGGTGCCAGAACACAAAGCTTTGGAAAAAATCTCCATGGAGGCACCACTAATTTTTAGTGCATACAAAAGTTAGCACTCTGATCTCCGACTCCATCCAGATACGTACTAGTGAGATATCAGATGGAGTTCTGAGTTTCTCTGCATGACTCTAAGAAGGCCAACCATTCCATTTCCGATCAAGACAGGAATACAACCCAAGTGGGATGGCCCATTTCACCTCACATTACTTCTGGTAGTAATTACTTGTCGTAAAATTACTCCTGCTATATCAAATTAACAGGTAATAGACACACCAAGGAACTCTAACCAGTTATTACTCACTTTAAAATACTGTGACCAGTTACTTCTGCCCCTTATGTAAAACCCACTGAAGTACATTATTCCCATTTCATTGACAAAACTGAGGTTGGAATCCACTGATACGTCTAAGATTTAGTTAGTCCATAGTTAGGCAGGATGCAGATTTAGCTCTCCTCAGCCAACTGCTACCATTCTAGGAATGTGCTGAAATGTGATTCAGAAGCCAAATCGTGGGGCACATCCCTTTAAAAACAAGGGCTTCCCTAGCCCCTTTAAAGTCCATACCTGCTCCTCCTCCTCCTCAGATCACCACACTCCCGGCACCCCCCATGGCTGCTGACCACGCACATGGCCAATGCATGTGCAAAGATACCATGTATGTGCTGGTGCAGGGGCAGAGGCAAGACCCCCTCCCCCCCCTTAAGCCTGGCAGGAGCGCCAGGAGTGCGCTAACGGCAGCAATCTGAGGAGGAACAGGTATGGCTCTGCTCTCCTCTGCTTTAAAGGAGCTGGAGAAGGCCTCGCTTTTAAAAGGGCAGTGCCCCACAATTTGGCTTCCAAATTGCATTTCAGCACATCCCTACGCCATTCTGTTCTAGAGCTCCAGACAATTAAAAAGATCCACATCAATGTTCATGCCACCAACATCTCCCATCAAGGCAATGTAAGACTTCTGTGAAGCTCCACCGTTTCCAAGACATAATGCTCTACCATCAGTGGGTCCCAAACTGGGAGCCTCCAGATGCTGCTGAACTACAGCCCCCATCAGCCCCAGCTACAAATTTATTGTGGCAAGGGATGATGGGAGCTGTAGTTCAGCAACATCTGGAGACTCCCAGTTTGGGAACCACGGCACTACATGGTTTTCAGCAACCATACCAAACTACTGACCTTCCAAGGAATGCTATGAAAAGACCCACCTTGAATGAGTGCGACTTCTGGAATAGGAGCGGCGGCGCCTGGACCCAGGCCTGTCTTCCACTAGCCTTATCTTTCTACCATTCACTTCTGTCCCATCCAGCTTTTCAAGTGCCCTTTTCATGTCAGAATAGGATTTGAACTCAATCACACCTTCATTCTTTCTCCCTTTGTGTGCGTCGGCATATGTCACTTCACCTGCCTGACGCATATAATCCTAGGAGAACAGAGAACATTGTTTTTGAATACATTTATGTTTCCATTCCAATGCCTTCTCCTGTTTGATGTTGCATTGCAAGTGAAAGGTAGGGTCGGCTTTAAAAATTGTGTGAGAGAGAAAAGATCAAAATGGCACCTGGAAAGTTAACCTCTCTCAGATATACAAATTTCTAGTTGCCATGGACAACTGAATGCTGTGTCTATAAATTAGAATCCCAAGACACTTGCATTTAAGTCCTCATTGTTGCAGAGAGCACCTAGAAAATGACCACACAGCATGCTGACTGCAAGCTATGATCTCACATGCAGGGAAGCACAGTTACCACTGGCAACAACTAAGCCAGACATTTGCTTCAAGGCCATGCTGTTGGGTAGAGAGACAGCCTGAAGTGTGGGAAAGGAAGAAGAATATTGTCCAAGTTACTGGTGGAAACAGTGACAAAAAGGCTGGAGCAACAAGGATAGCAAAGTAAGAAAAAGTTTACATATGAGGCTCTGGTAGAGGGGCCAAGAAGAGGAAGACTGGAGTGGCCTTTTTGCAAGTCAAAGATGGAGGTAGGTGAGGAGAGCAGGGAAGATAACAAGTAACAGACTATTGCTCAGGAGGAAAACCTATGGAATATATTAGGACTTCACACCTATCTGATTTACTTTCTTCATGTCTTTGATGTATCACAGCATTTTGACTGGTTTTGTATATTCTGTAGGAGGTTCAGTATATTTTGGTAATCTAGTGCATCCGTTCTAAAACTTTTATTCTTGTTTCATTCATCAAGCACCCCCTATAGGTATTACCAAGTAATTTAATATTAGCTGTGGTTAAGTAAACATGAACTCTGAACCATTACATCATTGCTATGCCTACATTTAGCTATTAGGCATGCTAGATGCTGTCACCAACACTTGATACAATCGGTTTTGTTTGTATCTTGATTTAGTGTGGGTTACCAACATTTGTGTGATTGGGTGAAATCTCAGGCCATCTTGGCATCGGTTCACACAATCATGTAAATGTTGGTAACCCACATCAAACCTAGATTCAGACAACTGTGTGAACAAAGCTTATTATGTGAACCTGTGCCAAGGTAAGAATCTTGGGCCATAAATCCTCATGGCATGGGTTCACACAATCACTTCAATGCTGGTAACCCAAATAAAATCTAGATTCAAACAACTGTGTGAACAAGCCTAACGAGTTGCATTTTTCTTATTGCTTTCCACATTTGATTTATCTGCAAGGTATGACACAATGAACTAATCTGAAGGTTGCGTGTGTACCACTGTACACAAGAATGGAGGCAGCTGCACACTCCAATAATTCTAGATAACCTGACTAGAAGATCAGGATCAAATGATCCTGATCTGAGAAACAAGGAAGTTCCTTCAGTCACTTCACCAAACAATGCCTCATTCGTTTTCTTATAAGATTAGCAGCAAGAAGAAGTACTGCTCCTCTTGAACAGCAGGATCCATTCAAGACTGCATATCACTTGTATACATATGCAGAGTTTTGAACTGATAAATCACTTAATACCCAAAGTGACAACTATCACTTTATTAATCCTCCTTCTGCAAGATCTGTTGGCAAGATATGCTCTGGTTACTTCTGCTCCACTTATGAAACTTGAACCTAGAGGTGGGATGAGTTTATGTATGCAGCAATCTCCTACAATCAAGTGAGTAAGCCACATACGCCTTGCAGTCCTCCTGTCCTCAACATCCATGCATTTCTAGTGAAAACAGGCAACATACACATAAAGGTCAGACTCTGTGACAGAATATAGCTTTTGAGACACCATTTCCAGAATCTTGAACAAGGTTAGTTAGTTTTCAGAGTCTTATCTAAAACAGTATGAGCCACCAGGTGATAGCGGAGACTAACAATCGGCAACAGAAACGCCAAGGCCAAGTGCACCCCCCTGATAATCAGCTCTCCCACACCAGTTGCCAATCCAAAAGAAAGAGAAGGATATTTAGGGAGTGACAGCTGCAGCAATGAGACTTCCTGGAGGCCCAGTTTGGAACTCTGGCCCACCACCCTTCATCCTCCTCAAAGTGGCCCTTCCACAGAACTGGCTGCTGACCACTGCACAACATAGGAAGCTGCCTTCTACTGAGTCAGACTACTGGTCCAGCTAACTCAGTATTGTCTGTACAGACTGGCAGCAGCTTCTCTGAGGTTGCAAGCAGGAGTCTCTCTCAGACCTATCTTGGAGATGCTAGGGAGGGAACTTGGAACCTTCCACATGCAGGTGCTCTTCCCAGAGTGGCCCCATCCCAAGAAGAATTTCTTACAGTGCTCACACATGTCTCCCATTCAAATACAAATCAGGTATTTGTATTTGATTTGATTGACAGAACAATTTATGCTGCTACCACAAGACCAGCTCTCCTCTGATCCTCTTGCAGATATTGGACTACAACTCCCATCATCCACAGCTAAAGTGGCCAATAGTCAGGGATGATGGGAGTTGTACTTCAAGATCTGCAGAAGGCACAAGGTTGTACAGCCCTGTCCTAGACCATTGCAAATCGCTTTCACACAGGGAGTCAGCCAACACTAAACAGGAGGAAACCATTAGGGGCAGAAGCAAAGGGGAGAATCTCAGGTTAAACTGGCCTATTTGGGCAGCTTCTCAATGGTCTGAGCCACATGTGAGATTATGGGTGGAGCCATGCATTACTTCGGAAGCCCTATATTTGCATTTAAGAGCATAAAGCTTTTGATGTAATGAAACATTTATTGCATATCATAAAAACTGCACTGGCAATAAATGCTGGGCTTAGGGAGAATATTGCGTGTGCGGTTGTTCTGTGCTCTGTACACTGCGCACAATGTACAGTGTCAGAGCAGAAGCCTCTTAGATAGGGATTTCCAGGAGACACAAGGCACAGCTGTTTGCTGTGAGGACAAGGCAAGAGCTAGAGTTGGGAACAGAGTCACAATTTACATTCTCAAACCATTATTGCTTGTGCAAGTACAGAGCTTACATACCTTCAAATCCTGCCAACTGCAACGGCTTGACAGATTTTCAACGATTAATCTGTATTCAGTACGGGTCGGAGGCCCGTACTTATCTCTTCCACTTCTTCTATATCCATATCCACCTTTAGGAGGCGATAAGCAGATTCAATACTTCAGCTAAGGTAGTGGAGCCAGGTGGTTAATCTACACCCCCCACCAAAAAATAAAAACTAGTCTACCCAATATGTCAGGAAATACATTTAAATTTCCCCCACCCATTAGTCTAAACTACATTTCTCCTTGTTTAAATTATATGTAACAGAACTAAACATTAAAAAAGATCTACATACATATGTCTAGAATATTAGAATGTAATTACAAGAAACATTTTATATTTACTATTAAAATTGAACATGCAACTAAGTTAAAAGTTAATTTAAAAATTTAACATTCTTGAAATACAAAATAACCAAATCACTATAGTCAGTTACTAATGTTACTTACATTGATTTAAAGTTTTCTGAATATCTGACATGAATAAAGGTTTTCAGGCACCTATTTCAGTTTAATCACATCTGTCTCTAACCCTTGGGGTCCTCACCACCCAGGTCTAATGGGAAAAGGTTGCGGTCGTCACATGGCTTCCTTTTTTGGTCAGCCAAGGGCCACAAAGGTCAAAGAGCCACTCATGGAAAGGCAACCCAGGGTCAGCAAATGGAACAGGCAGTCATCTTAGCCTCAAAGGACTCTTAATTGAAACATTGAGGTCTTTGTTAAGTCTATGTTAAACAATCACATTACAAACAAACCATTCATATATTTACAAAATAAAATAACTAAATCAACTTTATATTCATTAAATACATTAAAAAATTGAATACAAATTAATAGCTAAATATTCATTACTTTAATAGAAACTACAGTAGTCAAAACTTTGCATTTTTTTAAAAAAAGATTACTGTTTTAAGTGCATTTTAAATAGAAAGAAAAGTCACCCATACAACGGTATGGTAGTGCTTACTGCGTCCAGAACCGTAACTGCTGTCGCGGCGAGGGCCCCGGGCATGCTCAACTATTACACGCTCCCCACAAAGATCTTTGCCATTTAGCTCATAAACAGCGTCATCAGCATCACGCACATCATCAAACTCAACAAAGCCATACCTAGGGGGAGACAAAAGCTGCTCCAGAATCAACTGTGTTGGCAGTTTCCTCGGCATCTCTCCTCACAGAAAGCTTGAGAGATAATGGGTGTGTGTGTGTGTGTGTGTGTACATATGACCAAGAGTATTTCCACAGGACTGAAGAGGTCAATATCCCACCAACAAAGACTTTTAAAACCAACCAACCAACCAGATTAGGACAATATATCCTAAGTGTTTGGGAAACCACAAAGCAAAAAAACAACAACCCCAAACCACGGCGTATTGTTCTCATTCTTTTCTTTTTTTAAACTACTTTTTCATTACCAGTTATCCAAACTATTACCGTATTTGCCTGAATGGAAGACAACTTTGAATTAAAGACAAGCCCCTTAAAAAATATTAAGTAACATGAAAGGAAAAGGACTTTCAATTTAAGACAGCCACACCACCCCTGGTTTCTAACATCAAATAGTTTTTAAAAACCTAGCCTTGAATTCAGGTTAACATATTATTAACAGGGGTGGAAGAAATGTTGGCTCAGTTTATCAGCCAGATAAAATATTTTACTTGTCAGATGATTCCTCAAAGCTATGTTGGTACATTACTCATCAGGACTTTTTTCACTCAACAGGCACAATTTTTCACTCCATCACAGACTAGCAGACCAGTGGATTTCCTCAGCCCTTATTAACAACATGTTCTCGTATATGTTTATGACAGGCTTGGTCAAACTACACATTTAAGGAGGCGTCATTCTATTTAACAGAGAAAGCAGTGGGCACATAGCAAGACAGTTTTCAGGCACAGAGGGCCTAAGAGTATTGTCCTGAGAGATTCTCAATCGATTGTATTTTAACATGATGGTAATCATATATCCAATGCTGAAGTAAAACAGACAAAGAAAACTATCCATCTAGAAGTCTATAAAGTGAACACCTTTCCCTCACAAATCTAACAGTTAATTATTTCAAAGAACATGCAACTTTAACTGTGCCTAGCAAGCACATATTGCTAACTGGGCAAAGAGGCACCTTTTTAATGTGGCGATTCTCTTTATTGAGCAGGGGGAGAGTAACTGGCCCTATCCACCCCCAGCACAGTACTTCCAGTGACTGTTGCTGGTGTCTATCTTATGTTTATTTTTAGGTTGTGATCCCTTTGGGGACAGGGATCCATCTTATTTGTTTGTTATTTCTCTGTGTAAACCGACCTGAGCCATTTTTGGAAGGGCAGTAGAGAAATCGAAATCGAAATCATAATAATGATGATGATGATGAAAGAAGCTCTATTCTCCAGAATGGAATGAACACGTGCCAGTCTGGCTTTATGAACCACTCAGGGACCGAGTTTAGACCCAATGCTAAACTAGAATTTCACTGTTTAGTTTAGTAGCAGCAAGCCTCAGGCTTAAGCACTCCCCAAACACTCTCTGAGTACAAGCGGGGAAAGCAGCGGCTTTTCTGTTCAGGGTTTAAAAGTGGACTGGAATTTGTTGTGGTGTCTGAACCCAGCAAATCATTTTGTTTTATCCACAGCCTGTGAACAGTATATTCAACTGGGATATGGTGCTTTGATCCTGTAGTAGCCACGATAGTTTTGTGCCTGCCAATAGCTAAGCCACAGTACATACACATTGTATAGTACAGTACAGTATGCACCCCTCTCTCACTTACATAAGAAATGGAGTTTCTATTCTCGGCATTCGAAATGAGCATTTGGCTAAGGCCTATCACACAGATGCAGGGGACTGAATGTACTGTATTTCCTGGGATAATTGCCTGGATCATCTTGTGCATCCCTGAAGAATTCCACTGGCCAAATGCCTGAACAACTGTGTCCAATACCTGCACCACCCTACAAAACCTTACAACTCAAGTTTTGACTCCGGTTGCAATCCTATGCACACTTACCTGGGAGCAAGCCCCAACTGAACTGAGAGATTTCCTTTTGGGTTCTGTCAATCTCAGAACAAGTTAACATGCTTAGCTTCATGTAATCAAACATTTTAGCTGTCAGAGCACCATATCTAAGATAGAAGAGAATGGTCACCCACCACCTATTACAACTTACCTATACTTTGCTAGCTTCCCAGCCCTTTTTTCTTCTTTCCCCCACCTGTTACTTCATCCTTGCCCCCTTTCACATACATAGAGGGAGTGCGGTGAAGGCAATAGCCCTTCACTAAGACTTTTGTTACTTCCTCTGTAAATCTCTGCCTGCTGCCCCCCCCCAACTCCCCATTCCACTTTTTGCAGAGGAGAAAAAGAAAGAGCAAGAAATGGTATGGCAAGGTGCTCTGGGGACTTCTAGCTTACCAGATTTTTCTGGCATTGTTTTCACGAGATTCCATGCCTTCATCTCAATGCGTCGTCAAAAGCACTGAGTGAGCCAGGTGGGGCTGCTGCCACTGTGCAGATAGGAACATAGGAAGCTGCCTTATATTGAGTCAGACCATCGGTCCATCTAGCTCAGTCTTGTCTTCACAGACTGGCAGCGGCTTCTCCCAAGGTTGCAGGCAGAAGTCTCTCTAAGTCTTATCTTGGAGATGCTGCCAGGGAGGGGACTTGGAACCTTCTGCATGCAGATGCTCTTCTCCACCCATTAAAGGGAATATCTTCACATGTCTCCCATTCAAATGCAAGCCAGAGCAGATTCTGCTTAGCAAAGGGGACAATTCATGCACTTTTACTTTACCTTTACCACAAGACTAGATGCTATGAGCTGTCAGAGAGCCTTGCCACACATGCCTAAGTTGAGGAAAAGAACAGCTGCAAAATGCCTGGGAAGATGCACAGGCCTCTGCTATCCTCCTCCCTACTAGAAGGTCAGAAAGTGAGTAACAGCAGCCAGACACCCCAGCACAATTCCTAGCTTGGAAATATATCAAGGCTTTCAGGCAGCTGCTACCTCTGCATTCTCTCTTGGTCCTTCTGCCAGAGACTAGAGAGGAAGAATAGGAGGCCAGAATCTGGGCAAGAGGCTGCCACTTTCAGCTTTGGAGTTGTAGTTTTAAGGATGGGACATGCAGCCTTCAGGATGCAGCCTTGTATAACAGAAGACTACATTTAGAGGGGGATTCAGGGCTCTTCCCCCACCCTGCTTCTAGGAAATCTCACACACACACACACACACACACACACACACACACACACACACGAGAGGGAGATGAGCAGCCTGATATGAACATAAGAATCAGATGCTGGATCAGGCCCAAGGCCTATCTAGTCCAGCATCCTGTTTCTTACAGTGGCCCACCAGATGCCTCTGGTAAACCCACAGGCAAGAGGTGAGGGCATGCCCTCTTTCCTACTGATGCTCCCCTGCAACTTGTAGAGGCATCTTGCCTCTTAAGCTGAAGGTGGCCATTGATAGCCAGGAATTTATCGAATAGCCATTGATAGCCATGAATTCATCTAAACTCTTCTTAAAGCCATCCAGGCTGTTGGCTGTCATCACATCTTGTGGCAGAGAATTCCATAGGTTAATGGAACCTGTGGTTCATTGCGTGAAAAAGTACTTCCTTTTGTTGGTTCTAAATTTCTTGGCAATCAGTTTCAAGGGATGACCTCTGGTTCTAATGTTATGCGAGAGGAAGAAAAATTTATCTTTCTCCACGCTATGCATAATTTTATAGACCTCTATCATGTCATCCCTGTCTTTTTTTAAAAAATAAAAATAAAAAGCCCCAGATATTGTATAGCCTTGTCTCATAAGGAAGGGGCTCTAGGGCCCTGATCATCTTGGTTACCCTCTTCTGCACCTTCTGCAGTTCTATAATGCCCTTTTTGAGGTATGGTGGCCAGAACTGTACACAGTACAACTTTCTCTTTTCAAAAGAGTCAGGAACTACTTTAAGGCCAGAAGAGAGAAACAGGTTTACTTGGTCATCTGAAGTCAATTCATGCTTGCTTCAGTATTTGCAAGCATGATTTACAATGGGTGTGATTTTTCACCTCACCATTTATGCCCGTATATTCCACCCTACCTGCCCCGCCTGCCCCCAACAGTAGCTTACTGGGGGAATCAGCAATAAGGCAAAGGGCTTAAGCTCCCTCCCCACAGCTGCTTTTTGAAAGAGGAAAGAGACACCTCTAGTTTGGTCCTGGAAAATCAACTTGACATGATCTACCTTAATACTGATAACAATATTACAATATCAGTCACTCTATGGCACCCTTTAGGCAAAAAGAGTCTCCTCAGAGTAGCCTGCTGGCTTTGAAACATTTCCCCATGAAATACATTCCTTAAAAATACAAATCTAGTATAGCAGAGAGAATGCTAGCCCAGAACCCTTCTTTCCAGCAACTACTTTTCTATGTGAAAGGAGTTTACTATGGAAGAATAGTCAGGTTACACACCTGCAGTCTGAAGGTAAACTTTTATATCCGGGTATGAACCAGGCCTCAGTCTCACCAATCTCAAAAGGAACTATGGCTGAACAATCTAAATACTGCAGTACTAAAGTTAATGATATTAGATGGCACATGGTACGCCAATTTCATTTTCTGCCTAAGCATTATAGCTAGCTTTACCTGTATTAAAATAATGATCACCTCTGCAGACTGAGCAGTTCAAATAAACCATAACTTTGAACACAAATGTTAAAAATAGAAGACAGAGACAAAATAACAAATAAAATGTTAACAAGTCATCTTTAAGAAAATGAAAGTTGATTCTAGTTATTAAAACATCTGATCAGCTATTTAAAATTTCTCAAGTTGCAATCTTCAATCCTGGACAAATTAACAGTGGCCTGTTGAAAGGCCATTTCCAGCTATATTGGGAAAAACACACACACACCCCAAGACACACACACAAATTAACGCTATGCTAATGTTAGTTGTGCTATTCAATATGAGTAACAAAAAACTCAATGCCTTGGAGCTCATCTTGTATTCCCAGAAGTGAGGCAGCATCCTCTAGATCAAAATATGAATAAGATGACAGGCGTTTCATGTCAAAAGTGTACTTGAGAGACAACAAATGTAACAACCTAGGTGACTTAAGCAAGTGGACTCTGCCACATGTTGCCATGCAGACAAAACCAAACTCTTAAATCTACCAGCCATTTTGAGGGACATTCTATCTCAACGAGACCCATAGCTCACAATCAAAATCTAGTCAACAGGGTCTTCTTTTACCCCAAGAAGATCCTCTTAGCATTTTAGTACCAGTGCAATCCACGTATCACCCAGAGCCTTTGGATGGATGGGGCAGTACAGAAATGTAATAAGTAATAAACAAACAAACAAACATACATACATACACTAACCCAGTCAAACCCAGGAATGGGCAACTGGTAGAGCACGATCCACATCCATATCTTTAATCCACATTCAGTAGACAGCCAATCCAGCTATGATTTAAAAAAACAAAACTTTTCAATGTGTAGAAGGAGGGCACCAAATACCTTAGGGTTACTACCACTGTCGAGTTGGGGTTTTTCCTGGAACCTCATTACATTTTATTGCCTGTCACGGGACAAAATTGCTCTCTTTTTCTGTTTTGGAAACTTTCTTCCCTTCTGTTAGGTATAAGTGGAGTCAAGCACACACAGACAATAGTCTGATTCACTCATTCTAAGCAGGTGAAGCAAGACCATTTTTAAATCTCCCCTTAGTCCTGTGCTCTCAATGTGGCAAATGAAACTTAAGTAAACACAGGATTTCAGAAACAACCCCATCACCCATATGAACCTATCCACACGCTTTGGTTTTCAGGAAGTGTGTCCTACCTACACTGAAGGTGCAGTTAGCAGGTAAAGGGAAAGAGGTTGCTCAGTTACCTTGGCAAGGAGGTCAGCTAGCCCCTCTCTGTATGCCATTAGCTGATAACCTTTTTTTTCATGTGCATTTTTTTCAGTCAATTAGATTTGCAGTTTTGTTGGTTACCTGCTTCTTAATTATCCATTATTGTTGGTGCTGTATGGGTCTCTTGTTTTTGAATTAATAACTGTTTTTAAGATTGAATAATTTTAAAAGAAGTTGCTAGTTACCTTGGGTGTTTCACCGTGGAGTCAAAAGGCAGGATAGATAGTTGAATAAAATAAAACAAGAAGTGGAGAAATCACTATTTAAGTATACCAATAAGTTGCATGGAAATATTACATTCAGTTCCAGAAGACAATACATCCGTAACCAATTAATTCATTGCACACTATTACTTTTGCACCTATTAAATTGCTACAGAGTACATGAACTACAGACCCATCATTCCTGCTGTTCAAGGCACGCATGGCAAAGTTGCTTAACTAGCTTTTCAGCGTCTCAAGTCTACATCCATACTTTACTGAACTCTGTTCAAGAAATGCATAGGAACAAAGGAACTGCCTTCCTGGAACTGATCAAGGTCCATTTAGTCTAACATTCAGTTTCCAACAGCTGACTGTCAGATGCTTCTGGAAGCTCTCAAGCAGGAAAAGGTGATAACCATCCAGTTTGATCACATCTGATAATGAAAGTTCCATTTGGC
The DNA here is from genome assembly GCF_027244095.1 of Hemicordylus capensis. Lineage (NCBI taxonomy): Eukaryota > Metazoa > Chordata > Lepidosauria > Squamata > Cordylidae > Hemicordylus > Hemicordylus capensis. The sequence continues at coordinate 14,782,227 of NC_069663.1, forward strand.
TATTAGACTCATCCTCCTAGAATCTGGGTGACCCCTGAGTTTTAGTGAGTGAGTTCTGTCTTTGAAGGACAGAAAAGAAAGACCCTGTTTCCTCCATACTGCTCTTAGTTTTAATAAATCTCTACCATGCTGCCCCTTGATTGACCTTTTTCCTAAACTAAAAAGCCAACAAACATTTTAGCTTTCTTCCTAGAGAAGCTGCTCAAAACCTCTTTATTATCCCAATTGCCCTTTTCTACCCCACAACAGACTTTCAAGATGGGGTGATCAGTAATGTACACTATTCCAAATGGCATGACAAATTTTACCTTCCGTCTCTTAATGCCCAATTCAAAATTTATACCCTTTTCATACTTATCTCTCAGCACAGAATTTTTTTAAAGACCTTTTTACCTGGACCTCAGGTAGTCACAGTACCTCCAATTCAGACCTCATCAATGTGTGCATGGTTAGGATTTGTGCTTCAATTTGCACTGCATGGTACTTGAGTTATTTTATTTTCTGTTCAGTAAGCCAGAAGAGTTTCTTTGGGGGTTCTTCAGTCTACCTGGGATTTCAGCCTCCTGAATATTTTGGTGCCACTTGCAAACCTGGCTACTTCACTGTTCAACTAGATCATTTATAAGACATCAAGGCATGAGCCTTGTTCTTTTTCTATCAGTTGTTAAGGCTCATGCACCCAAGTAAACATGAACTGCAGATGGCCTCTCTACCAGAAAATGAGCTTGCCAAAATATAAAGCTAATCTTCAGACTTCTACAAATCCACTTGCCAACTTCTCCGTGGCAAGTGTCTCCAGTCCTCTGGCTGGGGACATCCAGCACCACACAGATCTCTTCAGAGATCCAATCTCCAGTGCCCTTTTCGAGAAGGTAAGAAACAGCAGGAATGCTTTCTGAGCAGTAGAAGATATTTCCCTCTGTTTCTTACCATCTCTATATGTAAGTGCCAATACCAGAAGACCCGTTTCTCTCCCAAGACCTCTGCCTGTATGCCAGAAAGGACTGAGGGAGGAGAGGAGATTAGTGACAGCCACAAATAATGGGTGGCAGGTGAGCTAAGTCCAAATTTGTGGGTCCCTGGTCAAGTTTATGACTTCTTCCTGTTTTGCAACAAACTTGAAACAGCCCCCTATACCTATAGCAGGCTTTGACAAAATTTCCTGGGATCTAGGAGCTAGTCCTAAAAATTAGGAGCGAGACAATGAACACTTGACAAAATGTTAAGACTTAGTGACAGACACTGTGGAGGGGGATGTTAAATGGGCTTCTCTTTTATCTTCTTTACAATATAGAAACAGAGCTGCTTGAAATATATATTTTATTACATGACTCTACCTCTGAATATCCTAGTCTAGGTGCCAGTTAAATTTCTAGACTCCCTGGGATTTGTCAAGCCCTGACTTAGAGCATTCACCTGTTGGCAAGTGCAGAATTACTATAAGGCTTTCAGCTGTCCCAACAAGGAACATATGGAGAGTAACGTAGAAGGAGGAACATCTATTCCCACATGTTCCTATCCATGCACTGAGGTCATCTTCAGAAGCCCTCCTCCAAGTGCCTCCACTTACAGAAGAGAACTGGGTGGCAACTGGGGAGGGGGCCTTTTTGGCTGTAGTATCCAACTTGTGGAACTTTTTCCGCCAGGGAAGCTCACTCCTTGCCTGTATTATTATCCTTCAAGTGACAGGCAAATTTTTTTTTAACTATCCCAGGCCTGTGAGAAACAATCGTTTTAGAGCTACTTTTATGTGCCTAGTTGTGTTTTTTTAACCCACCCACCCATTGTTTTATTGAAGGGCTGCACAATTCTGGTCCTCCAGCTGTTGCTGGACTACAATTCCCATAATCTCTGACTATTGGCCATTGTGACTGGTGATGATGGGAGTTGTACAACAACAGCTAGAGGGCCAAAGTTGCTCAGCCCAATTTTATTAGAGAGAACACTGCTCTTAGGTCTTTATTTTAAAATATTGTATACATCCAGTGGTATACTAAGACCTAAGAGCAGTGCTCTCTCTAACTGTTGTCATCTGTGTGCAGAGTTTTGTTCTGGGTGCAGCATCAAAGCAATGTGCACACACATACATTCAGAGTGGGGCCTTCTCGATTCAACCTGAGTGGGATCTAGAATTAACTGAGTGGACACACAAAAAACTTGTGTGTGCACACCTTAAAGGGAACACTACCTACGAGTATCTTAAATAAACAGATAAAATAATTTTTAAAACAGGGAACTAATGTCTTGTGACACTTATCGCAGTTTGAGAAAGAGTCCTCAGTGCAACCAGCCACTTCAGAAAGCTCTACAAGCCAATCTCCTCTGCAAACCTGGGAAACAGATTCTCCATGCAGTGTTCACCTACAGCAATTTTTTAAAATAAGCATTATTATTTAGTGACCTGCTTTCAGTGGTAAAAGCAGGGTGCAAGAGAAAATACTCCAAGGCCATAGTCCTATGAACACTTACTTGGGTGTAAGCACCACTGAACTAAAAAGGGTTTACTTCTATGGAAACATGCACAGGATTGTTGTGTAAGGCTGCAGCCCTTATGCACACTTACCTGGGAGGAAGGCCTGGTTAATTCAATGGGACTGGCTTCTGAGACAACATGTTTGCCGTTTTAAGAGGAAGTGTGTAGGGCTATTGTGTTTAAGGCTGTCTGAGCAGCCACTGCTTATACATACAGCATAGCATGATTCTCTACTACACTCTGCAAGAAGGTCAGACTCCTTAAACTGAAAGGGGTGTGTGTGGCGGGGGGGGGGGGGGAGAAGCTCAACACTTAAGGACATGAGATGCCCAACTCAAAGTTTAGCAGTGTCCCAGATCAAGATCAGTGCTTCAAGAGCTCCAACTGACCTCTCAGCTCTGGTGGAAGGCGCAGGGCAAGGAAGAAGCAGCAACAACTTCCTCTGGCACATGGTATGCAAAGCTGCCTTTCCTCATGGCATATGACGGGGGGGGGGGGGGGGCGGGCAGCTAAGGTTTTCAACACCGACTGAAACTATTCCTGGAGATCCAGATCCCCACCCGCAATGTTTCACTATACCAAGCCATTTTCCAGAGTGGAGATGGATTTCCTCCCCAGGCCCATCCTGGAAGGCTGTGTCAGTCCTAGAAGCCACCCACCCCCCTTTCCTTTCCTTCCCAACCCCAAGGAAAGGGAGGGAGGAAGAGGCACGAAGAGAGGGCAGGGTGGGGGTTGCCCCAGCTCAGCCTAGCACAGTGGTTGGCGGCAACCCTGGCCATTTTAGGCGGCAGCAGGCAGATGTATTGTGGCCGCCTGGGGATGATGGGAGCTGTGCCAACCCCTGGCCTGGCAGCCACTTCGGGGCCCACCCAGAGGAGAGGAAGGTGATGATTTGAGGGGGGGGGAGAGAGGGAAGGAAGGAGGGAGGCAAGAAAGAGAAGCGCGCGCGGGAAAGGACAGAGAAAGGGCGCGCATGCGCCTCAGCGCCAGGCCACGCTGACAGGAGGCAAGGCGGGATCTCCCGGCCGGGCTAGGCCTCGCCAGGAGGAGGAGGAGGAAGAGAAGCCGGGGCGCCTCACCCGTTTTTGAGGTCCACCTCGAGGATCTTCCCGTAGCCCTTAAAGAACCGCTCCACGTCCCGCTCCCGAGCCTGGTAGCTGAGACGCCCGATGTAGACCCGCGGCATCTCCCCCCCACCCTCCTCCCCGCAAGGGCCCCGACGACGAAGGCGGCAGCGGCGGCGGCGACTGGCTCCACTCGGCGCAGGGGGAGGGGCGGCCCACAGGCAGCAAAGCAGGAGCTTTTTTCCTCCCCCTCTCTTTTCCCTCCTCCCCTCCCTTCCCCTCGCCCTCTCTCTGGCGTAGCGCACGCACGCTGGCGTGTGTCCGTGTGCGTGCGCGCGCGCGCGGAAAGGGGGAGGCGCTGATGTTGGCGCGTCACAGGAGAGCGTGTGCCTGCGCTCGGCCGGCATTCGTGGAGGCAACAACGGCGGCGGCTCTTAAAGGAGACGCTGCCGCCGGATCGGTAGAAAGCGATGGTGGGTCGGGTCCTTGAGAAAAAGGAGCCGACAGGCATATTATTATCGCTGCCAGTCCTGGCTCTTGGTGTTGTGTGTGTGTGTGGTTTTGTTTGTTTGTTTGTTGTAATTTTAATCAGTCCATTCCTTGATGCAGGCCAGCTTTTGGATGGGGCTTTAGTTACTTGTATTCCAGTCCTGGAGCATTTATTTATTTATTTGCACATTTATATCCTGCTTTTCCTCCGAGGACGTGGTTACTTTCATCCTCACAACATCTCTGCGAAGTTGGTTAGGCTGAGCGACGGGGGCATAGCGAGACCCCTGGGGGCCAGGTGACAAAATTTTCTTTGGGGGCCTGGGCATCACCTGCAAAGTGCACACGCCCCCTAAGCCACGCCCCCTGCATCACATCAGATGCAGGGGGTGGGGCAACAAATCTCTGTGCTGCCCCCTGCCTTGCCGCTGCCACTATTTGTGTTGGCCTGGGTGGGGTGAGCCGGGTGGCAGCCATCGAACTCCACCTGCACAGTTCGGATAGGTACATCGCGTGTCCGGTGGAGAAGCTGGTCGGACGCCCCCACTTGGTTCACCCCAACCCCTCCAGGCCAACACAAATAGCGGCAGCAAGGCAGGGGCCGCAGGTGCGCATTTCAGCCGGAGAAGCCTGTGGAGAAGCAGGCAGGCCACAGTGCCCGCCGCCAGCATTCGGCTCACCCACCCAGCTCACCTCATCCTGGAAGCCAACACAAATAGCAGTGGCAGCCTGCTTGGGGGGGCTCTCTGGGCCCAGGGACACTTGTCCCTGTTTGTCCAATAGGCGCTACGCCCATGCTGAGAGATACATGACTGGGCCAGAGTGACCCAGTGAGTTTCATGGTTGAATGGGAATTCAAACTCAGGTCTTCCCGGTCCTAGTCCAACTACACTATGCTGGGTAGTAGAAGCGGCTTTTTTTAAAAAAAGCTAGTAGAAGCAGGGGATCTAAAATGAATTGAGTGGACATTAAAAAAAAACTCATGAGTGCATGCACGTGCACATGCCTTAGAGGGAACAGTGGTTGTGACAGTCTGAAAGTTCTGCAGGTAAAGCTTTTCCCACCTATTATGGCTGTCTTAGGGGAAACTGCACTGGTTTAATAACAACCTGCTGGCTTGTGTCTTTATAATAGGGGTTGTAAACCATGTTGGAAATTCCACAGGTGAAGCCTTCCCCACTCTTTATGGCTGCCCTGGGGAAAGCTACACTACAGTCCATAAGTTAACAACTTGCTAACTTGTGTCTTTATAATAAACAGTGTGACAGATGGAAATTCAACAAGCAAGGCCTTCCTCCTCCTGTTCCACATACTTAGTTATGGGAAAGTGCTCTTGGTTTAATACTTTGTTGAGATACTTATGCAATAGAGGAATCCAGTGGATACAGCTCTTCTTCAATATGGCTATTTATTTTATTTATTTATTTATTTATTTATTTATTTATTTATTTAAAATAGTTATACCCCATCCCTCCAGTGCACTACTGCTCAGGGGTGGGGTGGGGTGGCTCACAACAATAAGATAGCCCACAAGATACAATAAAAGTAATAAAATTAACTAAATTAAACAAAAAAAAGTTGTGAGATTAAAAACCACAATCATTATTAGGCTCAAATTAAAAATGAAAATTATAAAAAGCTAAAGAACCTACCAGATATAACCAAAAAAAAAAAATGCAGTGATGGGGAAAATTTCACTGGTTTAATAATCACGTGCTGCTTTGTGTTTATAATAGGGTTTTCAGTGCAATCCTAAGCATGCTTAAGCATAAGTTGCACTGAGTTCAACAAGAAAGGCGCGTCATAGGTAAGTCACACTGAGTTCAGTGGGGCTTACTCTCTAGTAAGTGTATTTGCAGTCCAAGATTGCAATCTTAACCACCCTTACTAGGGAGTAAACCTCACCGAACTCAGTGGGATGTACTTCTGCTTAGGCATGGTTAGAATTGTGCTGTAAATTCTCACTTTTCATGTCCATGCTAAAGGCAGAGGATTGTCACTATCAGCTTTCTGATGTGATAGCCGTGAGCTGTGCTGTCAGAGGCTGCATTCGCCTTGAAGATATCAAAACTATGCAACGCCTTAGCTTATGGGAGTGATAGGCCAGATGGTGGTGAATGAAAGATATATTTTTTTGAAACTTAAAATTTGTTACTTTAAAATGTGTGTTTTAGCCTGGTCTTTTAAATTTTTAATCAATTTTATTGTTGTTTTATATTGTTTCTATTTTATTGATGTTGTGAGCTGCCCCAAGCAGTAGTGTACTGGAGGGGTGGGGTATAAATATTCTAAATAAATAAGCCATAGACCATCATGTTTAAGTTGAGATGTGTCACCATAATGACATATCCAGAGAAAGCTGGAGGTTTTTCCCTTTTGTGGTGTATTTATTTATTGGAGGATTTTCCTTTTGTGGTGTATTTATTGTTTTTTTAAAAAAGTTCTCAAACTAGTTTACATAGCATGAGAAAAGGATTCCTTGCCCCCAAATGGCTCACTGTCTAAAAAGAAAGAACGTAGGAATCTGCCTTATACTGAGTCAGGCCATTGGTCTATCTAGCACAATATTGTCTACATTGACTGTCATAAGCTCGCCAAAGTTTCAGGCAGGAGTATTTTCCCAGCCCTACCTGGGAGCCTTGTAGACAACTAAAGCAGGATGTACAAAATATGTTGCTTCTTACCTTGTTCTTGAAGATTTCTAACTTCGTTTTCCTCAAGGGTGGAGAAAATCTACAGAAATGGGTGTCTCTTTTCTTATTTTAACGCAGAAATGAATATGGGAAATCTGACAGCACAGCTTTTTAAAGGGAAGCAATAGGCTCAGAATGTAGGAAGGACACAAACTAGAGAGTACAGTGGTAAATCAGAAAACAACTGCTGAAAGCACACAACTGTAAAAAAAAAACACCAAATGTAATAGGTGTAAAACTGCATATTTTATATGTTATTTGATTGTCTACTGACATAATATAGAAGAAAATTATTCTCAGGTGCAATATCCACAAGTGTTCACTGACAAACAGTAATTACCCATAGTAATATGCACAATCTAAGAAGGAATTATCACAATTGTGACTGCCAAGGAACACTATAAGCCATACAAAATACTCTGGGAAGGTATTCTTTCTGGTATTCCTCCCATTTTGATAAACCTCTTCTTGTAATTAGAGCAGAGGCTGTAGCTCCATCCATAATTCCAAGGCTGAATTGGTCTCTTCATTTATGAGAGTACCATTTATACAGTTTGCCATAAACCAGATTCTAGTATACAGATGGGAACTTCATGACTCTTCCAACAGCAGCTGAGCAATATTTTCTATTTAAAATACGGTGTTTTGCACACATAATGTTTAGATGTTTTTAAAATGGTTATCTTTCAAAATGTTGGCGAACATGAGCATGCCGCAGGTGGGAAATGCTCTGGAAACACAATAAGGACCATCAGAATCACAATTTTGTCACATGGTTATATCACGTCTATCCACATTTACTCAGGAAAACAATCCCACATGTTTTAGTGGGCACTTTCCTCCTAGAGCTCTTAAGAAGGTACCCCCTCTCTTAAAGGGCCCTCCCAGCTCTGAGAAAAGTGCAGTACTATGCAGAAGTCAGCACCGTGGGAAATGGCTATTACACTGCAGGGTTGGGGTTGTTTTTTTTGCCAAAGTGGCCCCCGCTTGAAATTTTGCCAAAGTGGCCCCTGCTTGAAATTTGCCCCACTTTGATAGTTGTGTCCAGGAATTCTTTCCAACAAATGGGGCAAACCTACTTACACCCCGGACCTAGAGATTATCCGCAAAAGTTTACCACTGTGTTAGTACTTGCACCAATGAAAGAGAGCCAGGTCCCCATACCTCCTGCTCAGTTTCCTCTAGGGACTTGCAGGACATGGCTTTCAGCACTGAATACTATGTTTTGGAGTTAATTTTTATATTCTGTAGTGACATGCCTGCAGCACTGCATCAGTATGAAAGGCAGATAAACTTCTTTTGACAGGGACAGGACTTTTAGAGCAGTGATCTTCACTATTTTTAATCCCCTTTTTCTCTCTCCCCCCAGGATTGGAAAGAGTGCTTGACGTTGGAGGTGTTTTTGCTCATTTCCCCCTATAGCATTCTTTGTGCAGTAAAGGGCTAGGAGCATTTAACCTCAATAAATAATCAAATATGCAAAATAAATGTGGCAGAACACATACACAGGTGAACAATGAAAGGAGCTTTTATTAAGTGTTTACTTTGTTTAACGACAAGCACCAGAAAAATGGGTAAAATTTGCTAAAGCAATTTTTCCACTCAAATTCCTGGACATTTTGCATCCCGGATGTTTCCTGCATCCTGGACTGGACGTCTGATTGTTGGATTGTCCAGGCCAATCCTGTGGCAATCCCTACAGCGATATAATTCTGATATAATTTACATAAAATGGACATGGTGGGTGCTGAGATTCAGTTGAAGGACAGGGTGTACTTTCTCTGTTTGTTACCTGCGGCCTTTGCTTCAGTATCCTACTTACTTTGCTTCCGTATCCACAAAGTGCAAAGTGGGGAGGCAGAGACTTGTAATTTCACATACTGGTTGCATTTGGAGTCATTGGATCCTTTCAGCAGGAGATACTGGGGACTGATCTTGGCCCTTTTGGCATTCTCAGCATGTGAACATAAGTGCCTTGCTGGATTAGGCCCAAGTCCTATCTAGTCCAGCACCCTGTTTCACACAGTGGCCCACCAGAGGCCTTGGAAAGCCACACAACCAGGAGATGGAAGCATACCCCCTCTCATGGCATTGCTCCCCTGCAACTGGTATTTGGAGGCATCCTGCCTCTGAACTTAGAGGTAGCCTATCGCCATCAGGATTAGTAGCCATTGACAGACTTGTCCTCAATGAATTTGTCTTAAGCTTCACTTAAAGCCATCTAAGCTAGTGGCCATCACCACATCCCATGGCAGAGAATTCCATAGGTTAATTATGTGCTGTGTGAAAAAGTTCTTCCTTTTGCCAGTCCTAAATGTCCTGGCAATCAGTTTCATAGGATGGCCCCTGGTTCTAGTGTTGTGAGAGGGAGAAGAGTGTCTCCCCATCCACTCGCTCCACACCATGCATAGTTTTATAAACTTCTATCATCATGTGTCCCCTTGATTGCCTTTAGGTTCTCTCAGTGGTGCATTCATTGCTGTCGTAATTGAGTCCATCCAGCTTGCTACTGGTCATCCTCTCCTTCTCGTTCCTTCACCGTTTCCCAGCATTATGGACTTCTCAAGGGAGCTGGGTCTTTGCATAATGTGTCCAAAGTATGATAGCTTGAGCCTCATCATTTGTGCCTCGAGTGAAAATTCTGGATAGATTTGTTCTATGATCCATTTGCTTGTTTTCCTGGTTGTCAAACTCAAAAGCCCCAAATGTTGTAGCCTTGCCTCATAAGGAAGGTGCTCTAGGCCCCTGATCATCTTGGTTGCCCTCTTCTGCACCTTTTCCAGTTCTATGTGCCCTAAGAGCTGGTATGTTCCTCCCATCAGGATTATAGGACTGGGACATTCACTGTACCCAAAACAACAGACAGCAGCATGCTGGCATCCGGCTAAGTCTTTCCAATGTGCTCAGGAGAGCCTCTTGAACCTAGGGTTGTCTGGTTGACAAAATCCCATGCCAACTGAGCAAAGAGGCACCTTTTAAAAGTGGCAATTCTCTTTATTTAGCAGAGGGAGAGCAACTGGCCCTATCCAGCCCCAGAACAGTATCCCTCCAGTGGCTGTTGGCGGTGTCTTTTTTTTAAGATTGTGAGCCCTTTGGGGACAGGGGAGCCATTTTTAAAAAATATATTTATTTTTATTTCTCTATGTAAACCGCTTTGGGAACTTTTGTTGAAAAGGAGATATAAATATTGGCAGTATTGTATCTGCTTTGAGAAATGGGCACCAGTGAGAGAGCTTGCTCTCTTGTAGTTTGTGGTGCAGAGCAGGGGCATAGCTAGGGGAGAGGGGGCCCGTGTTCGCCCCGCACCCTGGCAGCCCCTCAGCGTGAGGGAGATTAAAAAATAGGGAGGGGTGGAGCTGGGGGGCTCTCAGGAGCTGGAGAGCCTGGGTTCTTCAAACCCATCCACTCAGTTATAGCTACACCCCTGGTTCTCAGGAGTTCTCAGTGGATTCCATACTACCAGCTGACTGCAGAACCCGAGCGTAAAATGTAACTCCCTCTCTCAATTTCTGATATTTGCCCTTAGTTGACAGATTGACAGGATTGGGCCCTGAGCTACAATGCGTTAAGACTGTTGTGCTTTTTGTTGACATGCTTTAAAATATGATCCTTTTTCTTTTCTTTTTGACACCATCTGAGTACATTTGAAAAATGACAGGCCTATTTAAAGAGCACATTTTCTTCCTATGCTAAAAAGCTTCCACCTACTTTCAAAAGGCCACAGGCTACTACTAAGCATTAGCTGCAATGCCAGGGACCTATTTGTCTTAACTAATGATATTTCCACCCAATTTTATTCTACCCACCCACCCCCCGCCACAAAAAAAAAAAAAAAAGAAAAAAAAAGAGTGAGCTGCAAACTTCAAAGCAACCAGCATCTAGGAAACCAAGGTAATATGTGGGCAGCTGATCTATAGGCTAAGCTATACCATTTGTCAGCAACACTGGCTCTTACTCCATTCCCGGGACTAATTCAAAGTGCTGGTTTTAACTTTTAAAGTCCTGACTTGGGGCCAGATTACCTAAGAGACCACCTTACCCCATATGTCCTGACTCGGACATCAAGATCTTCTTCGGAGGTCCTGCTCCGAGTGCCCCTGCCAAATGAAGAGGGGGGGCTACTAGGAAGAGGACCTCTTCAGTGGTAGCACCCCATGTATGGAATAGCCACCCCAGTGAGGTTCTCCTGATGTCGTCACTTTGTTCTTTTAGACGCCTTTCTGTTCACTCATGCTTCCTAAATTTGATTTTTAAAGATTTTAAAATGTATTATACTGTATTTTGTACTTTAGGAACATAGGGAGATAGGAAGCTGCCATATACTGAGTCACACCATTGGTCTATCTAGCTCAGCATTGTCTTCACAGACTGGCAGCGGCTTATCCAAGGTTCCAGGTAGGAATCGCAGCCGTATCTTGGAGATGCCGGGGAGGGAACTTGGAACCTTCTGTTCTTCCCAGAGCGGCTCCATCCCCTGAGGGGAATATCTTGCAGTGCTCACACTTCTAGTCTCCCATTCAAATGCAACCAGGGTGGACCCTGCTTAGCTAAGGGGACAAGTCATGCTTGCTACCACAAGACCAGCTCTCATCCTTTCTATTTTTTATTGTAATTTATTGGCATCCTCACTTCCTTTCTATTCAATTGTGCAGCCCCTGGGACATGCAACCCTCTTCTAGTGAAGAACAGCTACCATAATCCCAATAGTCACCATATGAAATTGATTAGCTGAGCAACTCGGATGTGAGTCAGAGTAGCTGAGCAACTCTGACTTGCATACCATGGGATGTGGTGATGGCCACTAGTTTGGATGGTTTTCAAAGGGCTTAGACAAATTCATTCTAGGACCAACGAACAGAAGTACTTTTTCACACAACACATAATCAACTTGTGGAATTCTCTGCCATGAGATGTGATGACAGCCAACAACCTGGATGGCTTTAAGAGGGGTTTGGATAACTTCATGGAGGAGAGGTCTATCATCGGCTACTAGTTGGAGGGCTACAGGCCACCTCCAGCCTCAGAGGCAGGATGCCCCTGCGTACCAGTTGCAGGGGAGTAACAGCAGGAGAGAGGGCATGCCTTCAACTCCTGCCTGTGGCTTCCAGTGGCATCTGGTGGGCCATTGTGTGAAACAGGATGCTGGACTAGATGGGCCTTGGGCCTGATCCAGCAGGGCTGTTATCTTTCAGTCTGGGATTGGTCTGTAGTGTTTGAATCTGAGGCCCAGTCTTTGCTTAGTAACCCTCTTTATGCAGAGAAGTTGAAACTAAGTTCTATCAGACCTTAGACCTTGACAGGTCTATCAATGGCTACTAGTCTTCAATACTAGTTGCGGGGAGCAACAGCAGGAGAGACGGTGTGCCCTCACCTCTTGCCTATGGGCTTCCCAGAAACATCTGGTGGGCCACTGTATGAAACAGGATTCTGGACTAGATAGGTCTTGGACCTGATCTAGCAGGGCTGTTCTTATATTCTTATGTTGTTAGCAATGGAGAAGGCAGCAAAGCCTCATACAGAATCACCTAATGACAATATTCTCTCACTGACCACATGGAATACAGTGGCACAGGGCCCCCAAAAGCGTGCATTATTCTTTTATTAAGTTTTCTTACTAAATTTGAAGTGAAGGTGATGATCTTCAGTAGATGAAGACTGTCATCAGAAAAATATCTCAGCGTGGCTTTTGATCGGGTCTTTTGATATCTTTGGGTTTTGAGAGGGCCAAGGAAACAGTTAAACCATGAATTTTGGAACTCCAAAGTGATTTAAGCAAGTTGCTTAAAGCCTATGGGGCCCTTGGGCAGATCCCCAACTTTCAGCTAGCACCATATCTGGGTACACTGATTGTGCCCAGATATCAGTGGGCCTTCTCTAGGGTCCATTTCAATGCCATCCCGTCAGCCCTATTAGAAGGCAGATACAAAAATATCCCTGTTCAGCAACGTTTTTGTCCATGTGGATCAGGACAGATTGAATCAGTTGGATACATGTTCTACTGTACTGTGCTTTTGGTGATTTTATTTATTTATTTGCTTATTTTGCATTTATATACCGCTTTTCAGGCAAACCTCCCATAGCGGTTTACAAAAAACTTAAATAAATAACAATAACAAGCCACACGTTTACATGGGTCTTGGTCTCACTTCTTTCTTCTCTCCTTCCCTCAGAGCAAGATGGTCCCTGGCCGCTCTGTGGTGGCAGTTGGGGATGGAGGGGAACCATAAACTAATTTCACCCATGATAAAGGATCTTCCAGGTTGACCTGATGAATTTTACACTTGGTTTCTTTTAGCAGATAAAGATAAGATCTTAAACCTGAGATTTGCCCTGCTTCCAGTCCCTGGTCTCACAGAGATCTGTAGTACTAGGGCCCATGGAAGGGCTTTCTCTGTTGCTGCCCCTTCACTCTTGAACTCCCTTCTCCCCAGATTCGGTCTGCCTCCTCTCTTTCAGCCTTTAAAACCTTATTGAAGACATTTCTTTTCTGCCAGGCATTTGCCCTTTAATTTAAAAATAAAATAAAATACATCTTGGATGCTTTTCTTGTTTTGTACACCACCTTGAGTCTGTGGTTTGGGCAGTATATTAAATCTCTTAACAAACAAACAAACAAACAAACAAACAAAATTTCTTATAATGTAGCCACATTTTGTATTTTAGCCTCTAGATCACACCAGTCACTGGTAGCTCTCCCCTAAAGGGGAAATACTTTGGGAAAATGTTGAATTCCTCAGGCAACTGTATTTACCGCAGGTTGTTGTTGTTGTTTTTAAACTGTATGTATTATATACTGGTCAATGACCGCAATAAAGATTTGATTGACTATCCGGACAGAGGAGAAGAAGTCCTTCATAAGTTATATTGCATTCATAGCCACAAGATGTGGTAGTGACCACTGACTTTCAGGGCTTTATTTTAGCCAAGACAGCTAAGTTGAACCTCCATGTTCAGATGCAGTATACCTCTGAATTCCAGTACAACAGATATTATTATATTTTAGCCATCAAGATTAGTCAAGGAAGTGGCAGACTTCTTTCTCCTTCCTTCCTTCCTTCTTCCTTCCTTCCCTCCCTCCCTCCTCTTCCTGATCTTTGCCTCTAGCATGCATTGCAGCTAATTATTTAATCTCCTCCTGCCAGAGAAGACCAGGTTCCCTCTCTCTGGCAGTGCCGGTGCACCTCGGCTTCAGCAGTTCTTTGTGAAAGAGGCTTCTTCTGTTATGAACCTTTCCTACCGATGGTCTTTCATGGCAGCCGGGCAGCAGCCATCAAGGTAAAGTCCTTTAGGAGTGGGCAGCCTCTGTTGTGCTGGGTGGAGACGAAGCAGAGCCAGACATGAAATTGGCAGCGGCAGTGTTGGGAGGTCAAGCAGGGATTTAGTCCCACCATCTGCTCCTGATCGGCTTGCTGTTGGATCACAGTGGCTGAAGATGCCCATTCTGGCAGCGGAGAGGGGCTCTTTAGGCCAATGAGGCAAAGAGTGAAATGCCAGCCAAGAGGGGTGAGGAGGGTGGGACAGCATCCCTTCCAACAGTACATGGGTGAAAAAATAAAAACCTGCTTGTCATACCAGTCCATGGCAGGAGGAGCTGGTCTTGCGGAAGTGAGCATGAATTGTCCCCTTTGCTAAATAGGATCTGCCCCGATTTGTATTTGGATGGGTGACTACATGTGGGTGCTATCTGCTGTAAAATATTCCCCTTAGGGGATGGGGCCCATGGTTCAGTGAGAGAGCATTTGCTCTGCATGCAGAAGGTCCCAGGTTCAATCCACAACATCTCCAGGTAGGGTTGGGAAAGACTTGGAGAGCTGCTGCCAGTCAGTGAAGACAATACTGGGCTAGATGTTCTCATTTGAAAGAATAGTGCGTGACAGAGATGCACACGAGCCATTGGTGCGGCTGCTGGTGGGGCAGAGAGTGGTTCCCTTAAAAAGCAGGTAAAGTTGCACCGTCGAGTCAGTGTCAAGTCGGTGTTGACTACAGAGCCATGTGGTTTTCGGCCTTTGGAGGCCCCCCTCTCCTGCGAATTAAGCATAATTATGATCCGCTGGGCAACCAAACCTGGGACAGACTACAGAGGATTTGGGGGCCCCCAGGGGCTGTGGAGGCCCTGGACTTCAGCCCCGAAGTCCAGGGGTAAGAGCACCTCTGCTTCCGCATGGCATCAGCACGCACATGGCCAGCATCTGAGCTGGTCTGGCTCTTCCCAGAGTAGGCGCCGAACCAGCTCATGAATATCCCTACTGCTTGAGCATCTTCGACGCCCCTTGTTTTTGTTATAAGAGAGCACCTTCTTCTTCATGAACCTGGCTAAAGAATGAGAAATATAACCGGCCCGCAGGATGTTAGCAATAGTACAACACAAGCAAGGCCTGCACCGAAATGAAGCAAGGTATCTCCAGATCCCAAGAGACCCCCTGCTAACTTGGCAAAGAGTTTTAATGTGGTGATTCTCTTTATTTAGCAGGGGGAGAGTAATTTGCCCTAGCCACCCCCAGCACAGTACTTCCAGTGACTGTTGCTGGTGTCTATCTTAAGTTTCTTTTTAGATTGTGAGCCCTTTGGGGACAGGGTTCCATTTTGTTCATCTTATTAATTTGTTATTTCTCTGTGTACCGCCCTGAGTCATTTTTGGAAGGGCGGTATAGAAATCAGATAAATAAATAAAATAAAATAAAATAAGAGAAGCACTCTCATTTAGAGCTTTAGACAACCAGAAGCAGAAGCTTTGTAGTGATGATATTCAGGACTCTCAGAAGGAGGCATGGACCTGGCTTCATGCTGCGGAGTATCTGAAGAGGACTCTGCTTTGCAGCAGATTTGCAAGATGTTTAATTGGGGGGATTAAATTGCCAGTTCATGTAGCCGTCGGCTCCTCCCCACACTCCTGGCAGATCTTTTTCCTGTGCGTTTCCACCTACTTGCTCCGGGTTTTTCCTCCAACCAATCACAAATCACACCACAGAGGAAGAGGCAAGAAAGTGGTGTTGTTTTCCCCCCAGTTTGACAGCTAAGAGCAGAAGGACTGCATGACGAGTTGCCAGCTGGATCAAACAGCAGGACGCTTAACCCTTGCCTTTGTGCGTGACTGTCTTCATCACCTAATGTTCCCCCCCCCACCCCCTAATGGAATCAGCTCAGACAAAAGGGCTCAGGTTACATCACATTCTGCATATCTAAAGCCTATGGAAGACATAGGAAGACACACATTTTGCAGTTCGTTCTTGTGTTTAACTCAGGAATTTCTCCCCCCGCCATCCCTTCTGGACCCCCTCCTCAGAGTATCACCAATCTGCAACACCACCTCCGCCACCCAGCCCACCCCCCGCCCCGCCGCGCTTGCAATTGCAAATCACTTAGAGCAGACCATGCCCCAAAAAGCTGTCAAACTCCCCTTCACTGAGTTTTGAAAAACGCCAATTTACTGGCATGTCCACCCCAAACATAACAGAGAAACTGCGGAGCAAAACAGAAGCCTTGGTTCCTCCCTCCCCCCACCCCAAAGCCTCTGAAACTAGAGGATTTTTTAAAAAGCCATTCATACTTTGGGCTAAGTCAGAACGTGCAGCCTGCATTGGGGGGAAACAAAGTCCTGTCTGTCCTGGTCCCTGATAGCCTGCAGGGACTTTCGGGTAAGTCCAGCGGATGCGTGGACTGGCACACTCCAATTGGGAGTGGATTTGAAAGAAAAGCCCTGTCTGTAAAGCCTCCTGCTGTGCTCTATTATGCTAGAACAGGGGTGGGCCAACCTGGCCCTCCAGCTGTTGCTGGACTGCAACTCCCATCATTCCCAGCTGGAATAACTTATGGCTGGGGGTGATGGGGGTTGTAGTTCAACAACAGCTGGAGGGCCTGCCCACCCCTGTGCTAGAGGGTCAGGGGAGGAGGAGAGCTGGTCTTGTGGTAGCAAGCATGGCTTGTCCCCATAGCTAAGCAGGGTCTGCCCTGGTTGCATATGAATGGAAGACTAGAAGTGTGAGCACTGTAAGATATTCTCCTCAGGGGATGGAGCTGCTCTGGGAAGAGCAGAAGGTTCCAAGTTCCCTCCCTGGCACCATCTCCAAGATAGGGCTGAGAGAGATTCCTGCCTGCAACCTTGGAGAAGCTGCTGCCAGTCTGTGAAGACAATACTGAGCTAGATAGACCAATAGTCTGACTCAGTATATGGCAGTTTCCTATGTTCCTATGGGAAGCTCTCTCATGAGGTCATGTGAGGCCACAGCCTCTGGCTGTGAGTAAATGGGCAGCTCACTTCACCCCCACCCCACCACAGGTGAGACATCCTACCTGCCTGCTGCCACCCCCTGTGCCTCCTGCCACCACCCCAGCCTCTGTGCTCCCCACCGCCAGGACTGAAGCCAACCTAAATATTGGGGGGGGGGCACAAAATGTGTGGGGAGAAACAGCTTCTGGCTTGGGAAACATTTGCCTTAATTGGGACACTTATGCCTCATTTTATTATGCATTTCCCCCCCCCACATTCTCTTGGACCACAGAAACTGCTTGGCTGTGCAATCCACCCCCTCTCCCCACAGCATTTTAACTCCTTTTAACTCCACGTCAGAGTTTGTTTCATGCTACTGCCACCAGCTAAAGAAACCCGCCACCAGCTTTTGAAGTTGAGCCGGGCTGCCAATTCTCTAGTGTTGGCTGGGAGTCTCCAGAAATGGAGTTCCCAAGGTGATTCTTGGGAACAACCCTGAGGTTGCAAGGGCTTGATTTTGTGAAGACATTTCCTTTTTGGTGGGGGTCGGTGGGTGTGTGGGAAGGATGAGCAAAGCTCCTTTGGGATAGTTTCTGTCAGAGCTGGCAAGCCTAGCTATAGCAAGGGAGCCAGTGTGGTGTAATTTTGTATGAGGAACAGGGAGACCCGAGTTCAAATCCCCTTTCAGCCATGAAACGCTGGGTGACTCTGGGCTTGTCACTTATCTCTTAGCCTAACCTCACAGGGTTGTTGTGAGGGTAAACATAACCATGTACACTGCTCTGGTTACTTGGAGGAACAATGAGATGTTGTTGTTGTTGCTGCTGCTGCTGTTGTCGTTGTCACTGGCTCATCTGTTGGCTTCTCAGGGTCGGGCCTTCTTCTTTGCTGTCCCGAGGTTTTGGAATGTGCTTCCTACTAAAATTTTGGAATGCGCTCCCCATTTTTGACAATTTTTAAAAAGGCAATTAAGACACATTTGTTCACCCAGGCTTTTAATTAGATTTATAGTTTTTAACGGTTTTTGACATTGGGTTAATTTTTTAATTATTATAATGTTTTAATGTTTTAATTTTGTTTTAATTTGTATTGTTTAATTGTAAACCACCCAGAGCCATATGTTTCGTGTTAAATAAATAAATAAATAAATAAATAAATAAATAAATAAATAAAAATATAATAACAATAATGACAATGACAATCACAAATAATTAATAAAAGAAAGCCCAAGTTAATTCTTCACTTGTGGCACAAACAAGAGTCGGAACGCCCTGACTTTGCACACCTCCATTCACTCTTTTGGCTCTGAAGGGTTACGAGCAACCTTTAGTATCACTTGGAGACCTCCCTGAAGCCTGGCAGCCTACGTGCCCCGTCGTTCTCTAACCATGGCTCACCTTTGAGATAAGCCATCGGTCATGTTTTCTCAGCAGCAAATTAAAACAAAAGCGTCCGACAGATGCCACATTTGTCCTGATCTTTTGCGGATATTTCTTTCTCCCGCTTCAACTGCCAGACCATCCTTCTTCATATCCTGCTGTGTCTCCTAATTTTCTACGCAGTCTATTACATGATGGGGAGCGTTTGCTGCGGAGCGTTCAGGTGAGGCTGCTTGTCTGGAACTAGAGATCTTCCCTTCAACCTCTTCCGTCAGTACCTGAGACACACATTCCCTCTCCCTACTGCTGTTCCCGGGATGGGGGTGAGTGGGTGGCAGTGTCATCCTTCTTGCTCTGCAGTTCTGCCACCAAGGCTCATGACAGCAGAGGCCATTTGTTTTAATTTTGCTTCAGCTTTGTGCTATTAACGTAACGTCTGGGAGCATGTTCCTGGAATTTTAAGGCGTCGGTGTATTTCTCCCCGTGCTTTAGAGATGGGTCCCTATATATTTGCTTAAATTTGCGGCCCTACGCTGAGAGCAGGGGCAGCGCTGTAATTGTGTGCATGGGCTCAAAGCACCCGGGTGCAACTGCTGCCAGGGCCGACTCCAGCTCTTTCTGGGGCTGCCACTGTAACAAGTGCCCGGACTCCCCCTTGACTGAGCAGCTTGGGGTAGGCTGCCCTGCCTCTGCTGCTCAGCTGGCCCCCACACATCACCATGGCCAGCTGAGTGGTCAGCACAGCACCAGCGGCCTTGCCGACCACTCAAATGGCCGCCATGTTTGTGTGGCATCCAGATGAGCAGTGGAGGCAGGCAGGGCAGAGTACCTTGGGTTTCTCAATCAGGGAGGCTGCCACTGCCGTGCACATGGGGGCAGGCGGGGAGGGGGGAAGAAGTAGGGCCATGCACGGTGTGTGTGTGTTTGTGTGTGTGTGTGTGTGTGTTTGTGTTTGTGTGTGTGTGTGCGCCAGGCTGGGGAGTTGGGCAAAACAGAATCACGTATCCAGATTCCAATGCCAGCAAGGACTGAGATGATGAGCGAAGGGATACAGAAGAGATCTAGTAGATAAATCTGTGTCTAGATGGATATTGTTTGTCCAGTACTGAATGAGAAGAAATGAGATTATATACACCTGTATGAATTGTTTTCAGCGCTAAATTGTAGATTGGATGCTACTGAGATTTCAAATTTTTTAAAAAGTGGGGGAAATACAATTACGAATGAAGCCTCAACCATTCCTGGTTATCTTCCAGTTGTCCTTCTTCTTTTCTAGACTGAACACCTTTGATGCATTTATCCCGTTTGAATTTAAAACTGAGCCATCGTACTCAAATCCGAGCTATCTGGGTGAGACTTTGAGATAAATCTTTTAAAGCTCATACAGATGGAATTGTCTTTGGGGGCAGAGAAGGTTCAGCACAGGCAATCCAAAGGCATGACCTCTGCATGGAGCATTCAAGCTTGAGGAGCTGACTTAACTTTCACTGCAACTCAAATTAGGTTACTTCCCAGGCTATGGAGTACAGGCTTAGGAAAGATAACACGGGGCTAGAGGGACCGATGGTCTGACTCGGTATAAAGCACCTTCATATATTCATCAGGAACACCCATAACTCTGTGGTGGAATCAGGAACACCCCCAATATACAGGTGAACCAGTCGGTTGCCTAGGGTGCCAAGCACTAAAGGGCCACCAAATTAGATGGAAGTGGTTCCATCTAATTAGATGGAAGTGGTTCCCATTTAATTTTGTAGTAAGTTTCGTGGCTGAATGGGGATTTGAACTTGGATCTCTCCAGTTCTAGTCCAACTCTCTAACCACTACACCATTCAGGCTCTCTCTTTTTCTCTATATTGAATGTGTATATGTGGGGGTGGGCATCAAAGTCATACTTTGCCTAGGACCCTGGGTAAAGCACCTCCTTTGCATACAGGAGGTCCCAGGTTCAGTTGTTGGCAACTGTAGGTAATGCTGGGAAATACCCGTGTCTGAAACTAGAGAGCTGCTGCCAGTCAGAGCAGACAATTCTGAGCGAGATGGAACAATAGTCTGACTCCGAATAAGGCAGTTTCATATCTTCATTTATACCTTCCTTTCCCTCCTTCTCCAGCAAGTGTGCTGTCCATGGAGATAACCTTTTTCACCAGTGGCCTCCTCTTTGCTGGGCTGCTGAAACGATGGGTCTGGGACTATGCCATCACTGTCACCTTGGGTCATGTGCTCCTGACCTCTGCAGGTGAGTCCAAGCCAGTCAAGCACAAAATGTGATGGATAATTTAAAGCTGAAAAAATAAATGTCATCTACCAGCGCATCAGACAGGGTCCAAGTTGGCTGTTGGTCATCCAGATTCAGGGGATGGGGCCATTGGTCAATGGTGGAGCACCTGCTTTGCATGAAGAAGGGCCCAGGTTCAATCTCTGCTCTCTCCAGGTAGGGCTGGGAAATATCCATCTAAAGTCCAGGAAAGCTGCTGCTTTCAGTGTGTACCGGTGATTAGGGGTGTGCTGTACCAGTTTGGCCCGGTTCGACACTTGGAACGAACCGGGGGCCAGTTTTATTTGAAACAGCTCGCGGTCCGGTGGACAGTATCCTTCCCGGTGCTTTCCTTCTAGATCTCTTAAGAGAGGGCTCCATGTCTTTTAAAGGGCCCTCCCAGCACTGAGGAAAGCACAGTACTGTGTGGAGGTCAGCACAGTGGGAAATGGCTCTCACACTGAAGGGGTTTTATTTTGCCATAGTGGCTCTTGCTTGAAAAACAGTGAAGATCTCAGGTATACATGAACAAAGCAAAGCACACACACTGTACGCCTATGAGGAGGACTCGGTGCTGTTGGCCATCCATACAAAACAGTGCAAGACAACTGGGGCATTTTCTTCTCCCTGGAGGAAGAGCTGGTCTTGGGGTTGCAAGCATGAATTGTCCCCTCCTC
Organism: Hemicordylus capensis; assembly: GCF_027244095.1. Lineage (NCBI taxonomy): Eukaryota > Metazoa > Chordata > Lepidosauria > Squamata > Cordylidae > Hemicordylus > Hemicordylus capensis. The sequence goes on from NC_069663.1 coordinate 14,803,466, forward strand.
TTTGCTTAGCAGGGTCCACTCCGATTTGCATTTGAATGGGAGACTACATGTGTGAGCACTGGTAAGCTATTCCCCATAGGGGATGGCGCTGCTCTGGGAAGAATATCATACAAGAGGTCCCAAGTCCCCTCCCGGGCAGCATCTCCAAGACAGGGCTGAGAGAGACTCCTGCCTGCAACCTTGGAGAAGCGGCTGCCAATCTGTGTAGACAATCCTGAGCAATGACCTGCCTTCCAATGTTCCTATGAGTATTTCACCCAGGAGACAGAGTCACCCTTTCCCTTCTCCCCCCAGCCGCCTCTCCTGGAAGGAAGCTAATGATCCAGCGCGATCAAATCAGAAACAGCTTTAAAGCAAATATGAACATTACCAAGGAAGCGAGCATTGTTTTTAAATGGCTTCCAAATGGCTCTGTGGTGGCCTCCTCTCCCCACCGCCTCCACCTCTGCTATTGTTTTGTCCCATTAATTCTGGCGCCTTGTGGAACCACTTTGCCTTCCTTCCCATCATGGCTGCAATGATAACCAGCGAGATGCTTTCATTTCTCTTGCAATGCCACTTCACCAAGACAAGCACCACCATCTGCAGCCTGCTGGTGCTAATGGACTGGAAAGAGTCCTGTCACTTCCCCGCCACCCAAGAGCTGCGGCACTCCTCCTGTGGGGCTGCTGGGGTGTTTATTGAAAGACTAATTGCTTACTCATAAACAAAGCAATTTTCCTAAACGGGGAGACAGACACACTTCGGCGGAAACGATGGCGCTGCTTCCGAGCCCGCGTTATCACGCGCCTGCCTATTAGGGCCACCGTATCGGCTTCCAACACGGGCATGATTGATACGGGTTGGCTCTAACATGATATACTGCAGCTGCTTCTACTGTAATAGTGCTTCCCCCCCCCGCTCTCTCCGAGTCACAGTTTAAAGAAAGACAAACTCCTGGGCTCTGGGATGGAGATAGATAGGTGAAAGGAATGAAATGGGCAAATTAATAGATGATTGATGAGCAGCACAAGGCATATGGGAAGGAATGGGGAGCAGCTGGGAGAAGAGATGGATGGACCTGCCGGCAGATGGATGAGCCAGGATTATTGGATTTGCCATGCCAGAACAGAGCAGTCGCCACTGACTTCAGGATCCTCCTAAAGAAGCCCAAACCTCTTGCTCAAGGATGCTAAACAGGAGGACAAGAGGAGAACCTGGATCCCATGAGCTAGAAGTTGACGATGTTACTAATTACCTATCATAGCTGTAATGATGTGGCTGTTCCTCATATTCAAACACGGCACAACTCTTTCTTCAGGGGTCACCTGCTGGAGAGAAGTCCCCCCCACTTTCTACACTTTTCCCTGAAGAAGAGGGTTGTCCTTGAAATGCACTGGGGCCTTGTTTGAGTAAACTGCTATGCTGTTCCTTTTTTTTTTAAGCCTACATTCTTCAAGGAAAGTAAACTTATGAGATCACCCAGCTGTGTGTGTGTGTATCCCCCTATCTACTTCACAATGCCTGCACTGATTTGAACCTGATTTGAACCAAATACAGCTTGTGGCTGTAACGTTAAAGTTTCATTCCACTCTCCTTCCTCTTCGTTCCCTCGCCACTTTCAGAGCTTGTAAGGGTTGCTTTTGGAAGGCGGCGGGTCCTTCCCAGGAACATGGTGTAAGCAGGGGCGGGGTTTCAAGGAACCCAGGCCGCCGCCCCTCAGGAGCCATGTGTCACGCCCCTGCACCAGATGCCAGACACAGGGGCATGATTTCGCTCATATTAAGATATGAACATCAGATATGAATTTTCCTTAGTTATGCTGGTGTGCTTTTGCAGACTTCCAGCTAATTTCCCCCCCCGATTTGTCTTTTCACAGTGATGGAAGAATTCCCTCTGATTTGGCAATGGTGGCTGGCCCTTGGTAAGCTCGCTTTCCTTGTAATTAAATGAATTCAGCCGGAACGGAAGCGTCTCTGTTAAAAGAAAGGATATACACACTGACGGCAATATCGCAAGTCAACCCAATCAGCATCACTTGGGGAGCTGGCAGGACCTTCCATGGCTGATCAGTGGAGTAATAGTTAGGGTTGAGCTGACTTGGCACTCTCAACTTTGCCAACCCATTTTCAGGCTGTGAGCAGCCCTCTACTCTTCTAGTGAGATCTTGCAGCCTTGCTTCCTGCTCTCACTCCAATTTGGCTTCATAATGACACCATGTAGCCAGTGAGGTTTAGCTACAGTAGGTGCATCTGAAGCTAATTCAGAGTAAAGGCAATGGGTTCCTGGGTTCAGCCTGGTGTGCAGTGTTCTTCATTTTATTGGCCAGGGCGGCGGGGTCAATGGCAGCTTCCCTGGGTAATTGCTCACTGAGCCTGTGTGAAGCTTTGGCCAAAGCTGAATACTCTGCACCTGGCACCATGCAGCAGTGACTGTTCCCTCCACACAGTGCTGTGTCCTGCTGCCCGGTACAGGTGGGCTCCTTGAGGGGAAATGGAGCCCTCTTGAGCCCTGAACCATCTTGGAAGCCATGCAGGGAGTGCTGTAATTTGCAGCCCTTCCCAGTGCTTTTGACTTAGAGCAGGCCTACTCAGCTGGTTTTGGACTACAACTCCCATAATCCCCAGCCACAGTGGTCAGTAGCCAGGAATTATCAGAATTGTAGGCCATCTGCAAGAGGGCTGAAGTTGAGCAGCCCTGACCTAGAGAGAGGGCTCCATCTCTCTTAAAGGGCCCTCCCAGTAAGGATGTTTGAAACAATTCAGGTACAAAACGATTTGTACCCGAATCTGGCAGATTCGGGTGATTTGTAGTCAAAGCAAATCACCCCTGTCCTCAATTGCCCAGATTTAGGTACAAAACAAATCACCCCAGATTCAGACCCGAAAAATGTGGAGATTCAGACCTCCATTTTGTAGCCAAAGTGAGTTGGGTGGTAGTGCCCAATGGGTGGGAGCTTCCACCCATTGGGCACTATCACCCACCCCACTCTTTTGTCCTTGGGACCCCTTTTTTGCCCCAAATCAATTTGGATTCAGAAAATTTGGGTACAAATCAAATCTGGGGTGATGGGCAGGGGGCAAATTCGGACCCAAAACAAATTGGAGGTAATTCGATTTGGGTACAGATCGAAACAAAAAAATCGATTCGTGCATATTTCTACCTCCCAGCACTGAGGAAAGTGCAGGACCATGCAGAGGTCTCACAGTGGGAAATGGCCCCACTGTGAAAAATAGTGAAGATCACTGCCCTGGTGGTTTTTGATTAGAGAAAGGGTCAGTGCTGCTAGGATTACAAACAAGTAATGAAAAAGGGGCAAAGGAACATAGGAAGCTGCCTCATACCGAGTCAGACCATTGGTCCAGTATTGTCTACAGAGACTGGAAGTGGCTTCTCCAAGGTTGCAGGCAGGAGTCTCTCCCAGCGCTATCTTGGAAATGCTGCCAGGGAGGGAACTTGGAACCTTCTCATTCCCTAAGGGGAATATTTTAACAGTGCTCAAATATGTACTCTTCCATTCAAATGCAAACCAGGGTGGACCCTGCTTAGCAAAGGGGACAAGTCATGCTTGTTACCACAAGACCAGCTCTCCTCTTTTGGTGGGATTTCACGACACTTTCCCCCTGTCCCCACTTTCAAGATGAGAGAGTTCAGTGAAGAATTTTCACTCCAGCAGTAGCAATTTTAAAGTGTTGGCTAAACAGACTGGGTTAAACCATTGGTTTCATAGGGTGGTTGGCTTCTCTTTCTCTCCTACAGCCAGTGGCCTCTTCCTCATGATATGCAACGGAGAACTTGTGACCTACTTTATCTGCTCCAATTCCGATGACCCTAGCAAGGAAAGTTTCCCCTAAGCTTGTGCTGAACCCTGGGTCAGGCTGAAAGCCTCTGTGCTTCATCTTATCTGCAGCCCTGCTGCATTTACAGAAGGAGGCTGTTCCTTCATTAACTTCAGGCAAAGCACACTTTCAAACCTTTCACAGGATGGACAGTCATACAAAAATCAAGGTACTCTTCCCTTAAGCTCCAGCCTTTGCATCTTCACTACAATGTGGTGCAGGACCTAGGAAGTGGCTTTAGACCAAGACAAAGTATTGTCTCACAGAACTTGTCTCTCCAAAGTTACAGGCAGGAGTTTCTCTCAGCCCTACCTGGAGATGCCAGAGGGGGAATCAGTCCAGGATATTCTGCATGCAAGCATGCAGATCTTCTTCCACTAAGCTGTGGCCTCATCCCCTAAGGGGAATATTTTACAGTGCTTGCATGTATTTATTAATTATCATTATTATTTCTTGTTTACACAGTCAGACAGGTGTTATTGACTGGTTTGTTTTATCCAAACATTGAGTCCTTCCCAAGGACCTGGGATGGCTGAATTTTATTGTCAATTGTTATAGATATTGTCGCAGAATATAGGCTGTTCCCAGTAAAGCTGCTTTTTGTAACTATTATTATTATTATTATTATTATTATTATTATTATTATTATTTTACATTTTATATCCCGCTCTTCCTCCAAGGAGCCCAGAGCAGTGTACTACATACTTAAGTCATCATCATACTTTATTTACGGTCTTTGACCAAAAAAGAAATAAAAATCTTTACATAGTTAAAAGGAAAAATATTAATAGAAAGTCAGTTACACATAAATGGCTAGTAGCTTTTGATTAATAATAATTACACGTAAAAATAAAATAAAATAATGGCATTGGAAAGGCGTAAGTCTATAGGCATAATTTAGAATTAACAGTAAGGAACCCAAAGCTGTATTCTATTCTTTTGAAGTTCTTAATCTGGTGACCACATAACAGAATTTAGCCACATATGAAATAGCCACATATGAAATAGTTGCATCTTTATCTGCTAATAAATGTGCTACAACAAGATCCTCAGGTTGTCCCCTCATATCATTTAACAGTGGGCAGATTAATTAAGATCTCAAGTATGTGGGCCATGGTTTTGATCGCCTCTCCACAGGGGCATTTCCATTCTTCATATAATAGCTTCAAATATTTCCCATACAGCATTGCAGATGGGGAAGCATTGAACCTAGCCCTCGAGAAGGCCCATCTGAATTTACTCAAAGTGATCGTAAATAAATACGTTGCTGGGGCAAGATCTGTCTTAGCATATACTTGTTTATAAAAAGATGGTAAACAAGCCTTCTCTTCCTGAATGTCTATATCGACCAATCTCTGTCGTACTAGACTGCGGGCTGTGTTCTCACCGCTCTCTAATAATAGAGTGGATGACAGGCCGCATTGGCAAAGTTTATCTATCGTTTTGTTAGACCAAGATACCTAAGGCTCAGCCGCAAGAAGCTTTGGAATTAGCCCTAACGGATACAGATGAAGTTTAAGCCAATAAAATATCCTTAGGAGCCAGCCTGTGGTTTCCAGTTGCAGTATGCCCGGTTCCATGTGTATCAGCGAACTGGAAACTCAGTTGGGTACACCAAATATAGTTCTTAAAAAACCGGTTTGAATTTTTTCCAAATCTTTAAGGTTGGTATATGGTCCCAATTGTGTCCCGTAAAGGAGTTGGGGGATCACTTTGGCCTTATAAAGTTTAATGGCAGCAGGAATGTAGTTCCCTCCCTGGGACCAGAAGAATTTCAGAATGGCTATAATACTACGTTTGGCCGTATCAACTACCGATCTAATATGGCCCGTTTTATAGCCGTTGAATTGAAACACTATCCCAAGGTATTTGATTTGCTTTACTTGGTCTACTTTGTGATCTTCAATTGACCAGTTAAAATTCCGATGTTTAGAACTAAAACGAAGAATTTTTGTCTTAGAATAGTTTATTACTAATTGTTCCTTCTTGCAATGGCTTTCCAAAACACCCAAAGCTCTTTTTAAACCTATTCTAGTGTGTGATAAAATTACAGCGTCATCGGTTTAGGTGCATATATATCCGAACCTTGCAGCTGCTGGATCAAACTGTTCACGTAAAAGTTGAATAGGAAAGGAGCTAAGATGCAACCCTGTCTAACTCCCCTATTTATAGGTCTCTTCATTGAAAGTTGACCTGTAGAGTTAAGCCGTATACAGGGGTTAAAGCACCTCTGAACAAATCTGTGTACTCTATGGAGTAATCTCCATAGAGATGGAAGTAACAATTAAAGTTGCTAAGTTTTGTGAGGCAGCTAAGAATGCTAGACAACAGATGGTAAACCAGATTATGTAAACTGGAAACTGCTGATTAGGATGAGATAATATTGGATCTCTGTATATATTACTATTATATCATACGTGTATTATTATGTATGCCTTAAATTTTGGTCTATGACCGTAAATAAACATGACTATGGCTATGACTATCATCTCTTTTCCATCTCTAGGGGTGTAGACTGTGTCAAAGATCACAAAAAGGATTCGTCTCCCCAGATGGTACCAACAACCCCATGTATGAATAGGCTTGAAATCTGTACCTTGCCATTTACAATCAACTTGTGTAATTCTGGTCCACCCTCTAATCAGATTATGCAAGCATAACACTGCCAGTGGCTAGCATAGCAATTCCTTTCACACAAACTAACAAAAACTGACCGTTCTCAGGTCTAATATCTAAAAGCACCACATAAACTATTAAAGCAATACCATGAAGAATACTAGTAGCAAATAAAGGCACAGCGTGTGACTGGACAGCTCCAAGGATGTCATGCCCCATTACCAAGCCCAAAGCAAAAATCCCATTACTGATCACTGATCACCAAAGCTTGAGAATTTTATTGGAAAGGAAAATCATTGGCATTTCAATGGCCATTACACAGTTCTGCAACAAGAAGTTTGCAATCAAATACAATTTGCCTTCATTTCACTTACAGCCATCTTGGTGTGAATAACTGATTTGAAACAGTCATTTCCTGTACATTCTAACACAGATTGGGGGATACAAGGACTGCAGACAGCATGTGCCCATCAAAAGCTCTCACGAACTGTGTCGTCCCCAATATGGCAGCTGGTTGCAGACTCATCCACAAACTGGGGGTGGGGGGTGGGGAGGAGCTTTGGCAGGCTGGACACAGCTGCTAGATTATTGGCTGGATCTCACAGGCTGTAGCAGATTAAAGCCTTTGTCTCATTCACGTGAGGGAAAGAAATGCTGAAACATCCCTGCTGAGCTGCCTGGCTAGTATTCTGTATTATCGGTAGGTTCAAAATGCTGCCACCACCACACTGGCCGAACCAAGTGCCGCCACAACCAGGCCAAGTGCTGCGGCCTCCTCGGTGTGCCACCGCCTCACCTCCATGGCCAGGCTCGCCGACAACCAATCCCCCTGGGCGTGCCCCAGCCTATCAGACGCCTCTGCCGCCCAGCCAATCATTCCAAGGCGCACCCAGGAGAAATAAATATATAGATACTGTGGATTGTAAGCTCAAGCAGCCAGGAAGAGGCCTAGCAAGTGAACCTCTCCTCTGCTAAACGCTTGATCAGAGCTGCCTCCCATGTCACATTTCTATCACACTCCTGCAAATCGCTCTTGTATTTAAATGCATCAAGGTCTTTCTGCTTCTAAGAAGGATAAATGTATGTCGAGGACATGGGAATACTTTAGAAGTGAAGTATCTTAAGCTATTATGAGCTGCAGTTCTGCTGCTATATAATGACACCCGAGATTAGGGCTGTGCAGTTGTGTCAGTCCAACAGACATGTTGGCCATATAGGTCCATTGTAGGGCATATCAGAAGGAGTTCCACAATGACAGGAGTCCCTCAGTTGGAGCTCTAAAATTCCTCCTGTCATGGTAGAATTCTCCTGCCGTTCTGACATACTTATTAGACCCAGACATGTGGAAGGGAAACCACTTCTCAACTGAAACCACTTTTCTTTCAACCAGTTGGGATTTTAAAAGTTAAAGGGGACTTTCTTTTAACTTTTGAATCCCAAGCAGGTGAAAGAACTGCCTCTCAGCTGAGAAGTGGCTTCTCAATTTGTGTAGTGACCAGGCTCCCCTCCCTCTAAGGAGTTAACTGGAAGTGAATCCTTGTCTTGACTGACAGGCTGGTGACCTACAGAGGTTGCCTAATCAGTCCACCAGGGTGGGTAGGACCTGGAGAGCTGTTGCTGGGAATTCTGGGAACAAGAAAGGTATATGCTAGACTGGAGGTGCACAGGACATGTGGCCATGGAGGCTGGCTGAAGGAGAATAACTCTGCAGATTCTTGAAAGACAGGAGGGCAGGAAGCTTGAATTCTCATCAGGAGTTTGGTGAGTTCATGGTAAGGAGCCAGGGCTTATGGCTTTGGGAAGGTTAATTTAGGGGAAGGTTTGTTTAGTCAGACTTTGTGTTAGAAACTTTTCTTTCTTTGTGTGTGTGCTTTGTATATCCCCGATAGTGTTCTAGTTTTGTTTACCTGCAATGTAATTAAAATAAGAAACACTAGCCTACGCCCAACCCACTTAAGGCATTGCAAAAGACTCTAAACATTTACGCATACTTCAGACAACCTATTTTGTATCCTACTAAGTATCCTTAACTGTATCTAAAAGCAGAGAAAACCTCAGACAAAAGTACTCTGTAGTAATTGAATAAGACTGGGGTTGTTGTTGTTTTTTGTTATAGCCTCTCAGTTGGTTTTTAATTCAGGAAAAGGGTGGGGTGGGGGGAAGGGGGATTTCTCTGTGCATACATGTTATCAAATGTTCAACAGTTATCAGTTCTCTCACCACGTGTAGGCTTGCACGTGGAAGATTTTTGTACCTGTCCAAGAGGCAAATTTGAGGGTTTTTTCTGAGTTATCCCACCCTGAGCACAGAGAGTTTCTGTAGACAAAAGGAGTGGTAGTGGCAGCATTTTGAACCTCCTGATAATACAGAATAGTTTTAGAAGCCTAGCCAGGCAGGTCAGCAGGGTTGATTCAGCATTTCTTTCCTTCACCATGACCTTGCTCTGAGACAAAGGCTTTAATGTGCTACAATCTGATTCTAATTTTTTAAAAATTGATTTTTAAAAATGAGTTTTTAAATTTTGTATTTTTCTTTTTGTGATTTGATGTGTTATGTGTTTTTATTGGATGCTTTACTGTTGTGTTGTGAACTGCCCAGATAACAATTTGTTATGAGGCGGCTAACAAATAAAGTTTATTATTAAATTACTATTATTCTCTTTTCACAGTTGGGATTTAAAAGTTAAAGGGAAAACTCCTTTAACTTTTAAGTCTCAATGACAGAATGTTGGGAAATTGTTGGATTTTGAATTCAATCATTTTGGTCACATCAGTCCCTCCTGACAATCTTCCTGTCAGGTTGGATTGGATCCAACAATTTCCACTGTGCACAGGACTACTAGTGATTCAAATGATTATATATAATGGGTACCGACTATTGTTGGAGATGTCAAATTTTTGCGTGATACAAACCTTCATGTATTTTCTCAATTGATCATTTGAAAGGTACTTCTAAGAGAAATTTTGCAGGAAAACAAGGGACACTACTGGATATGAAAGTCTCATTTCTCCTAAAGGGGTTTGAGTTTGAAGATGTCTTTGAACTAGTGATAGGACAATCTCAACCAGGATGTGCATTGCAGCAATGCGACAACCATCAAGGATGCCTGCCTTTCCAGAGTGGGACAGAATACAGACAAATGCTCTCCTAAACAGTTTGGCTTGTTATGAAAAGTAGTAATGTTGGAACAGACAACAACTTTGCAGAATGTTGGGTTCTGTTTGGAAACCACTGCAATAAAAACTTCCAGGACAATATCTAGCCATGTTTTATTCTCTTTATTGTAATGTATTGAATTTGCATTTTTGTATTGTATTTAGAATGATAATTTTTTTAAAAAAGAAGAAACGGCTATTTTGGATGCAACCAACATTATGTTTTTTAAGACACAGGAGCAGCTTGTCAGGGCACTCTTCAGGGAAACAATCAGGGAAGTGAAACTGAACAGGCAATTGAACAGACAAAGGGAAAAGATCTGTACAATGGCTTGTACTGTATATAAATCAAAAGCAATTCTCTTGCTACAGGGGAAGAAGCTTGCTAGCTACAGACTAGTCCCCTGATCCAGAAAACACAGAAACCAGTTTCTAGTTAGCCTGTGCATGTCACACCAAAGCCAGCAAAGAAGTCTGCTACAAGTAAGTGAGCACACCCACAGATCTGGCAAGACATATGTGATTGGAGCCTGGTCACAGACTTTAGCTCTAGACACTCAGAATGCAAACTCAAAGCAGTGCGAGTAGCTACTTCCACATACTTTGCCTTCAAGGTGCCGGACTGTAGAGTGTAAAACTTCTAGGGGTCATCCCCCACCCCCAACCCCTGCTTTTTTGCCATGAAGCTAACCAGCATTGCCTGCTGGTGCAGAAATTGAGGCATTTGGCCCCCCAGAACATCTATATTACTGAATTACGGTCTCTTCTATATATTCAAGGTCTGCGGGCTGCGCCATTTGCTCCCCACAGTTCTCCCCTAGCAGTCTCTCCCTCTGCCATAGCCCTGTGGCCTGGAAACTGGACGTTCAATCCTCTAGATCAGAAAGCACCGAACAGAACGCTGTTTGAAGCAGCTGTGACCAATTTCCTCACGGGACCAGCTTCACATGAGCAGGATCTGCTTAGCAGATATATACGGTTTCATAGAGTCCTTCAAAGCTGTTTGGTAATCCTCCAGTGGGACTTCTTGGCAGGTGGGAGCAGTGAGTTGACCCTGGTGGATGAGACTGCACAGATCTGCAACCATCCCTCTCAGCTTGTCTTTGTCTGTGGGTGGAGAAACAGAGAATGTGAGAGTGTCATTGTGATTTTTCAGGGGCTTAGATTAAATCAGCCCTGGTAGGAGAATACATCAGAAGCGACACAAACACCACATGGGAAGTTTCGTTATTGGATATCAAAGCTGGAGGGAGGGAATGCATTTCCAGTTGGTCCTTGAGTGCTGTTTAGGGGATACTTTGAAAACAGTAGCAGCCGGGCAGCAAAAGGAACCTTTAAGCATAAGTTAGAAGGGGCTTACTTCCTCTTCGTCCGCACTTGCAAGACGCTCTGAGCAGTGGTGTGCCGCCCAGCACAGCCTGTGGCAGGGGATCGGCTCCGCCACTCACCTGCTGCACAGAGCAGTTTGCAGGTATGGCTGGAACAGAGGTAAGGATGGACTAATTTATGCTTAAAGGAGCCTCTTGTTCCCCCCTCCGCCCTGGTGGTGCCGCGACTGCTTCAAAAAGCAAGCTACTTATTCTGGAGAAGTGCATGGGACCCAGTGCGGGCTCGTTGTCATTTGCCACTTGGAGCAAATGGCCAATGAGCAGCTTCCGCTCTCCTGCCGGTGCTGTCCCCCAGAAGGGAGCTGGCGCTGATGCCACCCAGCCCCCTCGATGGCCCTGTCACTCCCAGCCATCACTGACCTGCTGCCACCACTTGCCATTTTCACACTGGGGAAGGCAGCATGGGATGTGCCACCAGCACGGCTGGCTGGCCTCTCTCTGTTAATCAGCCAGCACCAGTGGACAGGGGCCCTCTCACTCTCTCTTGGGAGAGAGGGGAGGGGAGGGGAGGGAAGTGAGCAGATACTGATGCGGGCTTAGCAGAACCATGGCAACCAAGAGAGGCCAGCCCGGCCCTGCTGGAGGCTTGTGCCAGGCTGCCTCTCGCCAGCATCCAAACAGCAAGCAGGGCCAGCGGTGAAACTGAGGCCAGCAGCAAGGGCCAGAGGAGCAGAGTCTGGGTCAGTGAGGCGGGGGTGGCACAACGAGGGAAGTGAAAGGGGCAAGTGACAACGCTGGGAGAGGGGCAGTGGCAGCAACACAGGTGAGGCAGTGTAGGTAGTGGAAGATGAGGAACTGTAGGGATACCTGCAGCAGGGGGAGGTGGGCCCATGTTTGCCGCCCCACCGCACATTTGCCACCTGAGGCCATCGCCTCCTGTGGCCTCATGACAGAGCTGCCCCTCGTGGGCCAACTCTCCAGTAAGTCTGCATAGATGAGTGGGCAAGATGGAAATAAAGACGGCCAGATAAGCAGTGAAGTAGCATTGCTGGTGCCATGCATGCCAGGTTGGGCTAGAAGCACAGCTCTCAGGGAGAGAGTGGGGAGAGGTGGCAGAGTGAGGCCACTGATTCGTCTAGCTCAGCACCGCGCTCGTCTGGCATCAGCTCTCCAAGGCGACAGGAAGAGAGGGGTCTCTCCTAACTTGCTACTCAAGATCCTTCCAACTGGAGATGCCAGAGACCGGCCACAGAGCCACCTTCAGGCAAAGCACATGCTCAGGAGCTACTGTAGGACTGATGCTGGCAGCTAAACTCCAGCTGGGGAAGCATCACTCTTGCAAAGGTGGAGGCCGGCCTCACCAGAAGGAACACAGATGGAGCAGCTATAAGTTATGGGAGAAGCCTCATAGGAAGCTGACATATACTGAGTCAGACCATTGGTCTATCTAGCTCAGTATTGTCTACACCAGGGGTGGGGAACCTTGGCCCTCCAGCTGTTTTTGGACTACAACTCCCATAATCCTCAGCCACAGAGGCCAATAGCTAGGGATTATGGGAATTGTAGGCCAACATCTGCAGGAGGGCTTAAGTTCCCCACCCCTGGTCTACACAGACTGGCAGGGGCCACGGTTGCCAGAACCTGAGGGGTATATTCGTGGGTCAAATGGGTCGTAACCCAAAATTTGGCTTTAAAAAAGCCAATCTGGAGTCTCTCTTGGCACTATCTTGCTGCCAGGAAGGGAACCTGGAACTTTCTGCATGCAGGTGCTCTTCCGCTGAGCTATGAACGCATCCCCTAAGGGGAATATCTTACAGTGCTCACACATGTAGTCTCCCATTCAAATACAAACGAGGATGGATCCTGCTTATCAAAGGGGACAATTCATGCTTGCTACCACAAGACCAGCTCTCCTCCCATTTGGAGGAGAGGTCATTAGCCTCTTTCCTTCTGATGCAGAGGGTGTGGAACCTCTACGGGCTAAATATTATCTACAGCACTAGCTAGCAAGTCGAGTCACAGTATAGTTCCCACACACATGTGAATGAGATCTCTCTCTACACACACACACACACTCTCTCTCTCTCTCTCTTACTTTGGAGAGGAGAGCTGGTCTTGTGGTAGCAAACATGACTTCTCCCCTTTAGCTAAGCAGGGTCAGCCCTGGTTGCTTATGAATGGGATACTTGATATGTGAGCACTGGAAGATATTCCCCTTAGGGGATGGAGCAGCTCTGGGAAGAGCAGAAGGTTCCAAGTTCCCTCCTGGGCAGCTTCTCCAAGATAGGCCTGAGAGAGATTCCTGCCTGCAACCTTGGAGAAGTCGCTGCCAGTCTGTCTAGACAATACTGAGCTAAATAGACCAATGGTCTGACTCAGTATATGGCAGCTTCCTATGTCACACACACACTTATTTAATTTCATTTCTACCCCACCTTTAATGCAGCATACCTGGGGTTCCCAGCCAGCCAATCAATCAATCTAGGCATTACCAGATCTGGAGCTGCCCAGCTTCAGCAAACTGACTGTCTCCCATGCCCTTGGACCACAGCTTAAAAAAAATTCGTATGCATGCCTATGTCCCAATTATCTTTTAAAAAAGAAGCTGTCCAGAAACAGCCCAAGAGAACAGGTGGCAGTGAACAAGTACCTCAGCTGCTCAGCTCTGAAGTGGGCTACCAAGTGTATAGAATGAAGTAGTATTGTAAATACCATCCAATGTGTGTGGATATACACTGATTGTTCCCAGTTTACAGATGTGGAACCAGAATGCCAAATGGAGGACTGTTCCAACCCAAGCTTGTTGACCTGAATGACTGCACAACTTTGGCCCTCTAATTCCCAGCATCCTCCACCACAGCGGCCAATCATCAGGGATTATGGGAGCTGTAGTCCAGCGACTGCAGGAGGGCCAAAGCTGTGCAGCTGTGACTAGAGGAAGCCTCTGATGAAGCATGTCCACCCAACATCACATGGCCTATAACCATTACTTTAGTCTTGCCTACATTCAGTTTACATGCATAACGCCCCTAGTCACAGACTCTTAACTAGTATCGGAGACTGGAGACTGAACTGAGGAGTGTCGGCTTCCTCATTCCACGGCACACACAGTCACTTACTCTGGACATTGTCTCTTTTCCACTGGGTCATCCAGAAGCCCCGAAGCTTCACATTCTTAAAGATCAGTGCACTCTGCAGAGGTAGAGAAATCATAGTTTGTGAAAGTGCTGCAATACTTTGAGGTCATTCACACAATCAAAAATTGTTACACCCAGGTTTGGGAGCTGTGGGCAGTCCCTATTTTTGGTTGTGTAGAAGCAGGGTAGGAGGAAAACCTGGGTAGAAGTGACTGTGCGGAAGCAAGATAGGACGAAAAACTGGGCAGCTTTTCTTCCTACCTTGCTTCCACACAACCAAAAATAGGGAGCACACACAGCTCCCAAACCTGGGTAGAACACAGTTTTTGATTGTGTGAATGACTTTATTGTCTAACAGAGTATATGGGATCACAATGTGGACTGAATCCCTGCTAACTAAGCAAAGAGACACCTCTTAAAGTGGTGATTCTCTACTATTTAGCAGGAGGAGAGCAACTGGCCCTATCCAACCCCAACATAGCATCCCTCCGTTGGTTGTTGCTGGTATCTGCCATATGTTTCTTTTTAGACTGTGAGCCCTCTGGGGACAGGGGACCATCTCATTTATGTATTATTTATTTTTCCATGTAAACTGCTTTGAGAACTTTAGTTGAAGTTTGAATATATAAATATTCGTAGTAGTAGTAGAACAGTTCTATTCTGCTCTTTTAGGAACTGGGTACACCTTGCAGGGGAAGAAATGGCTCAGTGCAAGGAGGATTGGATAGGCAAGTGCAATGAGGACAAAGCTATTGCTCTTTGTCACTATGCACAGCAAGGGAGATATGCACAGCAAACACACCACTGCTACTCACCACAGGGACTGTCACGGGCTGCTTTGACATCCCACCATAAGTAACCATGGTCCCTTTGTGCCTGTAGGAGGAATCAGCTGTGTTAGGAGGCTGAATAATCAACTGACTTTTCCTTTCCAGATGGAAACCCTATTCCAGGGATGGGCAACCATGGCTCTCCAGATGTTGTTGAACTACAACTCCCATCATCCCCAGTAAATAAATTGTGGCTGGGGGTGATAGGAGCTGTAGTCCAACAACAACTTTGGTTCTCTCAAAATCAGACACGCAGGTTATCCTATTGGCCGGCTTCCTTAGCTCCTGGTCATTCAGTTAACTTCTCCGGCCATAATTTGCAAGCCCAATGGTTCGCAGTGAGCAACAGTATCCTGCAACTATTAAAATGCCATTCCTTCTCCCAAGAGCTCACAATGTACACAAAGCAAAATGGTGTGGGGCAGCGACTGAAATGCACAGGGCTCTCCATTCTAAAACGCCACAGTTGTCTTAATCTTATCTCCAGTTAAGAGATCTGTTACTCTTCAGGGGGGGAAAAACACACCCTACTGAAGACTTGTGGTCCTGGTCAACGATCTACCATTTGATGGGAGGGCAGCCTTTGGCAACCTGCCTGTAGAACCTGGCAGGCCATCCAAGTATTCTCAAATGGCTCCACACGTTGTATAATGCAAGCTGGTTTTACTCTAGCAAACCTTCAGCTTCTTGAATAAACCCTCAACCATCACAACTATTGAGTTAGCTCAAGAGCACTTCTAACAAAAACCAACCCTGCATAGTGTCTGAATCGTGAGAGTGTACAGAAGGATGTATGCCATACAGCTATGGACCTCTATTCCCTTAGAGATGTGCTGTTCAGAGATGTTCAGGAAGCAGCGCACAGTAGAACCTTTGGTCTCAACTGCCACGTACTGCTCATCACACAGAAAGATATTTTATCATTTTTTATACTCATTACATTGATATGTTATGAATCCCCGCTGGTTCCCGTGGTCTCCCCTTCCCATATGATATTCTGTGTTCCATGGCTCTCTGTGTTGCCTTTTCCTCTTTTACCCATGGCTAGCCCTGTTTTTACCCATGGCTAGCCCTGTTTGCGCTGAAAGCTGTAAGCAGAGATGGCTAAAAGAAACGACATGGGATTCATTGACAAAAAGCTACCAGTGACCATGGAACAGAGGAACATAAGAATCTGACTTCTGCTGAGTCAGACCATTGGTCCATCTAGCTCAGTATTGTCTTCACCGACTGGCAGCGGCTTCTCCAAGGTTGCAGGCAGGAATCTCTCTCAGCCCTATCTTGGAGAAGCCAGGGAGGGAACTTGGAACCTTCTGCTCTTTCCAGAGTGGCTCCATCCCCTGAGGGGAATATCTTGCAGTGCTCACACATCAGGTCTCCTATTCAGATGCAACCAGGGCAGACCCTGCTTAGCTATGGGGACAAGTCATGATTGCTACCACAAGACCAGCTCTCCTCTCATGTTTTTTGCAAATAGATTAGAAGACCACCCTCCCTTCTTGGCTACATTTTGTATAGGGCCTCAGCTTAGCATCCAGAAGCAATTACCACTCTGTATATATGGTTGGTGTAACTACTGAGGCCTTGAGAGCGATAGGATATATGTAAAGGGCTTCCCTACTACTTTGCCCACCCCATTCACTCCCTTCTCCATACCAGTTAGTATGCCAAAAAGGATGGAAGGCCCCTGGAAAGAACAACAATCCATGCATGGACATTTCTTGCTTATCAATCAAGGCTGAAGAAAACGATGGCAACACCCCGTATCAATGAGGTGCACAAGATAAGGAAAGTTGAGAGGAGGCAGCACAGGAAGATGGAATTATGACTTCCAGGACCAGAACCCAGAAAGATGATGCCAGGATGACAGGCCAGAGAGGCAGGCATCCCTGAGACTATCAAAGGAGAAGGAGGGTGTAAAGACCAGGACAGAAGACCAGAACCTCAAAGGATCGGGCCCAGAAGGCGCCTTCTCCTCTCAACGCTGCAGCTTCCCTTTGCACCCACCTCTTCAATGAACTCAACTGATTCAACCAGCTTGGTAAGACAGGAGAAAGCAGTGCACTGGCCACTCACTGGTTCCCTGCAACTGTTCCCCCTTCCCCCCTTTCCTTCTTCTCCTCTTCCCTTTTCCTTTCCTTACCTTAAGTAAAATCACAAAAGAAATTCTGGGTCTGGTTACTTGATTCTTCTCACACAGCCATGTAAATAATTATGTTTCCTGGGCAAGAGTTTTCCCGGGAGAGAGTTTAGAATAAGCTACTCAATTCCTGTGGGTTTTGTTTGCTTGGTGAAGCCCTAGGGCTGGGGGCTATAGCTCCAAGGGAAAGAGAACTGGGAGGGACAGACAAGACACATCAAGTAATTACTTGAGGCCCACTGACAGGCTGGTGGCAGTCCAACCACGCCAGATTGATAACCTCCCTAATTCTAGACAGACTGGTGGCAGTCCAGTCACGACAGATTGGTATAGCTCTGCAGCTTAGTCCAACTGAGGAAAGACTGATTTCAGTCTAACAGAGACAGGGGTATCTAAATCCCTCCATGACATATTGGTTACAGTCCAATCAAGGTAAACCTCATGGGGGACAGCAATTCAGTCTTTTAGAAGTATTAGAGGCAAACCCGGGTGGTGCATAACATATTTTCTGCATTTCTTCTGTCACAGAACTCAAGGTGGCATATCTGAGATTCCCAGGTGGTCTCCCTTTCAGGCGCAGACCAGATCTAGACCTGCTTAGCTTTAGCAAAGTAGCTTTTCATTTGACCTCAGATCATACTCCAGGACAGAGGAGGGCGAACCTGGCCCTCCAGCTGCTGTTGAACTACAACTCCCATCATCCCCAGCCACAATTTACCGTGGGGCTCAGGATGATGGGAGTTGTAATTTAACAACAGCTAGAGGGCCACATTTGCCCATCCCTGCTCTAGGACCTTTATATATTTATTTCTCAAATGCTTCTCAGACAGAACTTTTGCAGCAGATTCAATGGTACTCTAAATAATTTAGGGCTGATCCAGATGGGATGTGGAAGATGTGGGAACAGAATCTTCAGCGTTTGGGTTGTTGTTGTTTTAATTAATAGCAGCCACAGGATGGGGGTGGGCAATTTAGATTAGGAGTATGGTGCTAGAGAACGGCTTAAAAAAAGGAAGAAAAAGAAAAGAAAGCCTTTCCCACTGTGTTTATTTCCCAATTAAAATACTTCCCCTCTAGAGCCTGCTATTTGCCATGCTGGGCAAAATATACAGGTACCCATATATTTTGCTCCATGGGGCAAACAACAGCTTCAGGGGAATATTTAGGCTATGAAAAATAAGTGTGTGCATCTCTACACACACACACACACACGGAGACACACACATACAGACGCACTATTTTAAAAACGCTTCCTATAAGCCAAAGTCTTGTATCCCTGGAAAGGAGCCTGACATTTGCAAGAAGCTTTTCAATTAGCCCGCGGCGTTGTTTCTTCCCCAGCTGAAGAGTGCCAGCAGAACAGGATTTTGGCTAATCCTCTAAATAAAGGAAGCCTTCCAGTTGCAATTCATACTAAGCACAACCCCAAACATCAGGGCAACTTACTGCAGATGACGCAGCAACTCAGTCGCACTTTTTCCTCCCACACCATTCAGGGCCAACATGGGCTTTGGAACTTTCTGGAGAACAAGAAGAGAATTTAGAGAAGATGTTACTACTCGTACTCCTTCCCCCAAGTTTCTGCCCACGAGGAAATGCTTAATAAAGTTATCCTTGAATTATAAAGATTTCCGCCTTCTAGCAAGGTGGAAATCAGACTCATAAACCCTTGATCTTGACATGGCCCTGCTTGGTTATGTTTCTTCTGAATGGAACAAATTCTGTTATGATCAAGGCTGTCTGACTTAAATTGTAAATTATTTTAAATTATAAGTTATTTTAATGTCTTAACCTTTTAATTTGTTGGGTTTTTTTAAATCATAAGCTGCCCAGAGAAACAGGTTTTGGGCAGTATATACATATGTTAAATAATAAATAAACCAACTTTGCAGGGGCTCCAGGTTAAAGCAAGTTCCTCATACCAAAGCACCTGCCTTGCATTCCCTGCTACAAGATCTCAGAGCCACAACAAGTCAGATTAAAATGTAGAGCTCTCTGTAAAAGAGATGCTAACCCACATTTCTGCACCGAAGCCAGCAGCTGCTCAGGGTCATCATTTGCCGCATCTTGCACTTTTCACCAAGGCTCAGCCATGGCTGAAGACCAGCCACCGAACGAGGTGATGCAATTCACTACAGCATCGGCAACCCCGTGTTCCCTTCTTGTCTGTGGCTCCCAGAAACTGAGTTATACCTTAAATAAGTCTTTCGCTTCTGGTTTTCTCAGCATCTCCTCTGTGATGACGTGGTCTGCTCCAAGAGATTTCAGTCTCTCTACAAGCCTCTGGAGGTCAGGTCTGGGCAGAAATGAGAAATAAAAGGGAGCCGGCAGAAAACATTTGATGTTTACCATGGCCAGCTGCAAAGGAGGGAGGGTTAAGCTTCAGAAGGTTCTGAGTTGCCTCTCTGGAATCTCCAAGATAGGACCGAGAGAGATTCCCGCCTGCAACCTTGAAGAAGCCCCTGCTAACTTGGCAAAGAGGCACCTTTTAATGTGGTGATTCTCTTTATTTAGCAGGGGGAGAGTAACTGGCCCTATCCACCCCCAGCACACTCAGTACCTCCCATGACTGTTGCTGGTGTCTCTCATGTTTCTTTTTAGATTGTGAGCCCTTTGGGGACAGGGATCCATCTTATTTATTTATTATTTCTCTGTGCAAACCACCTTGAGCCATTTTTGGAAGGGCAGTATAGAAATCGAATGAATGAATGAATGAATGAATAAGCTGCTGCTGCCAGTCTGGGTAGACAATTCTGAGCTGAGAATACTGAGCTCAGGGCAAACAGCCCTGCTGGATCAGTCCCAAGGCCTATCTAGTCTAGCATCCTGTTTCACACAGTGGCCCACCAGATGCTTCTGAGAAGCCCACAGGCGAGAGGTGATGGCCTGCCCCCTCTCCCACTTTTGCTATCCTGCAACTGGCCTTTAGAGGCATCAGGTGGTCTATAGCCACCAGACTACTAGCCATTGATAGACCTGTCCTCCATGAATTTGTCTAAGTCCATTTTAAACCACCCAAGCTAGTGGCCATCACCACATCCCATGGCACAGAATCCCATAGATTAATTGTGCGTTGTGTGAAAAGATAGACCAAGGGACTTATACATTATGCTTGTCTATGACAGTAATACATATTGATTGATTGACCAAGGGTCTGACTCTGCATAAGGCAACTTCCTATGTCCCTATGTTCTTGTTGTCTGGGACCTAGACAAGGGTAGGCAACCTTGACTCTCCGGTTGTTGCTGAACTACAGCTTCCATCATCCGCAATAACATGCAGCTGGAGATGATGGCAGTTGTAGTTCAGCAACAGCTGGAGAGCCAAGGTTGTCTACCCCTGACCTAGTGAATCCTGCTCTGGAAATCAGGTCACTGCAGCCATTGCCATGCCCCATACATCACGTTGCTTTCCCCTAAACCAATCCCTTGTGATCTGGCATTTCCATGTTTCTGGTTGACATGATACGAATACTAACACGATACAAACATGATCCAAGAAGATAGGATTGGGGGAACAGATGCAACATCTTCACAACTCCTGAAGCCACAGGGGGTTAGGAGAAACACAGATATGTTGGAGGAAAGTGTGAAATATGATAGGCAAAACTATCAACTATTAGAGCTACAACCTTTGAGCAATTAATTGGCTAGAAGGACGTCATACTAGCACCAAGACGTTGTGCAAATGATTTGCACTCTGGAGCTTGGGTTCCAGACTATATTGTTGTGTTACTGCAAGTATGTTTCCTAAATGTACAGCATTTAGCAGCATGACCAGGTCTGTAATGCACACCTGCTAAAATGCAACTTGAAAATGGCCCTTAAAAAAATCCTCCTCTCCTATAGGCAGTTGGAGTATTTGGGGTTCTCTTAACAGCTAATCCAGTCAACAACAGTGCAGTTTCATAATACACTCACCGATCTCTGACCACATTGATTGTTTTGATACCCTTGGCTGCTGCGATCTGGATGACGGCCTGACCCACTCCACTGTTGGCTGCATTTTGGATGACAGAATCTCCTGCAGATGAACAGATCATGTGGCCCTATGTTAAAAAGGTTCCTTTCCCCTTCCTTTGGTAGAAGATATTACTAATATCTAAATACTGCTTTTCAATCAAAGTTCTAAAAGCAGTTTACATAGAGCAAGTAGAAACCTAGGAAGCTGCCTTATACCGAGTCAGACCATTGATCTATCTGGCTCAGTACTCTCTACTCAGACTGGCAGCAGCTTCTTCAAGGTTGCAGGCAGGAGACTCTCTCTGCCCTATCTTGGAGATGCTGTCAGGGCAACGGTTTTAAACCTGGAACCTTCTGCATGCATCTTCCCAGATGCTATTCCCACTAATGGGAATAATGCTATTTCCATTAGTGGTCACTTAGTGACCACTCACACATGTAGTCTCCCATTCAAATGCAAACCAGGGTGGACCCTGCTTAGCAAAGGGGACAATTCATGCTTGCTCCCACAAGACCAGCTCTTCTAAATAATAAAATAAATAATAAGATGGTCCCCGGTCCCCAGAGAGCTCACAGTCTACCTTATCTTTCTTTTAGACACCAGCAACAGCCACTGGAGAGATACCGTGCTGGGGCTGGATAGGGCCAGTTGCTCTCCCCGTGCTTAATATAAAGAGAATCACCAGCTCAAAAGCTGCCTCTTTGCTCAGTTAGCACGGCCTTTCCCCCACAGAGCACAACATTTATGCATAAAGTTTAAAAGCAACATTTCTCCCCTTACACCAAAATATGAAACACACTATGAATCTAAAGACCTCTTCAGAGATATTGGCCCTGTTCAGATGATCTGAAAGCTAGAGTTTGTTGGAGCAGGAACAACCTTGTATTATTACTAGCGACTCTCTGCATTTTAATCCAGAACCGAGCATAACATCCAGCCCTCTGTTCTCTTTGGCACTGAACACTTTGGTGATTGCTACCTGGGCTTCCAAGTACGGCTTAGGGAAATTAATGAATTCATTCTCATCAACACAGCTAGAGCAAATGCCTTGACAGAAAACGGCCTGCTGATAAAGCCAACCATCATTTACAGCCACAGCAGGGCCTATTCTCAACACATACCTGGCTTCAAGGTCTCAAAATCAGATAACATCCGATATGCTGTGCAAGGGTTGACTCCCAAGGTGGCAGCACAAGTCAGCGGGATACCAGGAGGCATTTTCAGCAGATTTTCCTCACTGAAGGTGGCTTCTGTTCGCCATGTTCCTAGTTTGAGGGATAAAAAGGTTTGACTCAGGCCAGCTAGAATCAGGCCGCTTTCTAACTAAAACTTTTAGTGGATGAGCCAGCTGTGGGGTTGGCATCATCTGGTGTGGGTGGGTAAATGCTCCTTGTGATTCCTGACAAGGTCTATATCCCTAGAGATAGAATAGAGGTGATAGCATTGCAATTCAGCTTTCAGTGTGTTCTCGGGCTATGATTGTCCTGTCCATCGGGATTGCAGCAGCCAACTTTGCAATGGTTTTTAAAGTTTTTAAAAACATAAACACTACAACAGGAGAACCTCAGTATTTGCGGGGATTCCGTTCTGAGCTAGAACCATGGATGCTGAAACCACTGTGTACCAAGGCACTGGGGCAATAGAAATCTGGGGGTTAGGTTCCCAGTGCCTGGGGGAAAAACCCCAAAGGCCAAAAAAAAAAAAAAAAAAAAAAAAAAAAAGCCTCCCAAATGCCAAAATAAAAAGCCCTACCATGCTCCATGGGCCTTCTGCAGTCCAACAATCCCCCCCGAAGGCCCAAAGTCCTAATTTTTCTGCAAAAAGTCACGGGGAAACATGTTTTTAAAAACCAAAATAAGCCACAAAATGGCTGGTCACAAAATGGCAGCAGGAAATGACCTCCGAGGTCATTTCCAGCCACCCCCAATCTGTGCATTTAAGCCTTTTAAAATCCATGTATACTGAGGTCGGGTGTCTATTACCTGGCTGTGGATATGCGGATGCTGGATCTACAGATATCGAGGTTCTACTGCATACAGTTTTATCAATGTTGTCAGAGCAATGGAAATTAAAATGGGCAGGAACGTCCTCCAAATATTATTCCATGGGGAGAGTATAACAATTTGTTCATTGTCACCCTAACCATGACTCTAACCCCTTCCTCTGTCCAAAAATGACTGCAATTTTACCCTAATCATTTGGGGGTAGGGACAAAAAAGGGATGATAACACACAGAAAGCTGTAAGTGCAACAATGCCATCACCTCTTCTCCATCTCTAGTGGGGCAGACGTTGCCAAAAATCACAAGGAGCATTTGCCCCCTGAGAGGGTACCAATGATCAAAATTTGTTGGTTGGCTTAAGGACCACTTTCAGAAGCAAAAAAAAGTCTAAAGAAATATATCAATGGACATTTAGGAATTAAAATTCCTAATTGCCAGTAGTGGAGATGTCAAAATTTTAAAATCAGATCCATAAGGTTAGAGTTTTGCCAGGTCCCAAAAACTTTACTTGACAGAATATAAGGGTATGGTTTCTTAGGGGAGAAGAGAAGATATCTTACACATAGTGCGGAGAACAGGGGTCAAAAGACATTATTCATTCTTTCCCCAAACACTAGGACTTGGAGTCATCCAGTGATTGGCACAAGATTCAGGGCAGACAGAAAGGTAGTACTACTTTCAGACAGAAGCCTTTGCAGATGGATTGGTAGGCTACTAGCAAAAGGGCAGATTCTAAATTAAGGAATCAGACTGTCAGATGACTTCCGCTCCTTGATAATGCATTTTCTTACCTTTTCCAGCTGTGGAACCTAGTTCTTTCCCCCCTCTTTTAATGATTTTTAAAAAACTGATTCTGACTCACCAAGTCCTGCATCAGCTGGGATAACCAAGTCACCTGGCTTCAGAGAGGTCACGTGGCTCCCAACGCCCACTACTTGTCCAACACCTTCATTCCCGCCTACTGCAGGCAGGTCAGCAAGTACAGCATAGGTGCCTGCAAGGGGACAAGAACGGCGTAAAACATCCGAGCAATTCTTGGGTTGAACTAATATTCGGGTTTGCTTCAGATATTTGATGGCATTCATAAGGAGATTTCAGCATACACTAAAGGAGGCTGTTATTTATGGACTGCCCTCCTGTCATAACAGCTCTCAAAGTGATTGACAGCAAACACACATGTAAAAAGTTCAATTAAATCATTCAAAGCAAGCTGCAGTAGCAGGAGGTGGTACTCAGCTGTCTGATGCAGCATCCCCTAGAACAGGGGTAGGCAACCTTGGCCATCCAGCTGTTGAAGAACTACAACTCCCATCACTGCCAGCCACAGTGTATCATAGCTGGGGATGATGGGAATTGTAGTTCAACAACAACTGGAGGGCAAAGGTTGCCTACTCATGCTCTAGAATGATCTGGCTGCTACTTTATCTTTCTTGCACTTCATCACTCCCTGCATCCCAGTGCCCAACAACACTGCGACCGCAGCCAAATGGAGCGGCAGATGTGGCCAGAACAGGGGCAGCAGAGAACCTGCAAAGATTGAAAGGTAAGGTGAACAACGTGCTGTTTTTGACCTTTAAAGTCCGTAATGGTTTGGGCCCTGGATGACCACCTGCTCCCAAAGATTTCTGCCCGCTTGACAAGGACGTTAGATGCTCCATGCACCGATGCTGAAGGAGGCTTGATTGCCGTGCCCATGGGGCAGGGTCTTCTCAGTCACTGCCCCCAGCCTTTGGAATGCTCGCCTAATAGGCATCCATTCCTCAGTCTCCCTCACTGCTTTTAAAAGGCAGGTAAAGACCTGGCTTTTTACTTGGGATTTTAGATCGTAGTCACCCAAATCCAAGTTCTTTCCTGTTAATTATAAGGGGGGTCGTCTTGAATTCAGAGTCCTCTTTCTTTGGGGTAAATACAGATATAACCTGTATTTAACCTCTATCTTTTAAGGCACCGTCTTAAATTCAGAGCTGCCTTCTATTTGGGTAAATACAGTAGTTTGAAGAGTACTATTCTCCTTTATTATTGGTGCTGCTTCTGTGTGCTGCATCTGTACTGCTTTATTGGTGGTTAATATATATTCGGATCTACGGACTCAAGACCCAGATGGACTGAATTTGGAGGGGGGTACATAAAACTACCTTACATCCATCTGCAACATGGTCAATCATTCTCTTCTGGTCACCTGCCCTGGAACTCTGATAACACAACACCCTTAATGGCCACCTTGTGAGTGGTCTGTGCTCACACAACATTTTTTAGAAAACCATCTGCTGATGATGAAAGCGCAAGCCCAAATATTCAACTAAAATTTGGTTTCCTCTCATTATCTCTATTGTCAGCCATCTTTTTGTACAATAAATATATTTAGTGACCCCTATATTTAACAGGAAAGAACTGGGGGAAAACTTCGTCTTGGATTGGGGTAAATACGGTAAGCTGTAGGCAGCATATGCTTCACAGCTTGTCTCTGGAATTCTGGCTGTCTCAAAATATACACAGGCAGCATCTCTTAGGACCACCAAATATGAATGCAGGTATACACTGTAAAGGTCTGGTGCACACACATGTATATTTTGAAGAAAACACAATGTAGTCACACCTACATAACAGGGATGTGCACGAAATGGCATTTGTGTTCTTTTCCAAGCTCAAGCTGGTTGTTCCGACAGAACGACCTCGTTCTGTGTTGGAAGGTTCCGGGCACCATTTTGGAGTCCGAAATGGTGCTTGGAATGTTTTGAGTGTTCTGACTCAGAATAGGGTCATTCCATTCTGAGTTCGGAACAGGCCCTTCATCTGTTCCGAGATCGGAACACTCAAAATGGCTCAGTTCGTAGTCAGAAAGTTCCAACCGCGAACCATTCTGCACATCCCTACTACATATAACCATGTGTACATAACATACACACTGTTCATAACTATCACAACATGTATTCTTTGTACGTGGAACTCAGTTTTCAAATGCTAGAAGAGGCTTCTGAAGGGGCCGTTAGAAAAATATGTTTCCAATTCAAGCAGCCCAGAAATGGGAGGTGCAAGAAGAAAAAGCCAGCCTTATAAATTCCGTGTGTGATTTCAGTGGGCGCATCGTTAAGCCTGGGCAATCTAATTGCCTAATTGTTCATTTGACAGCAGAGTGAGGGGGGGAGATTATGTGGAAAAAACAGAATGGGGAGCAAAAACGAAAGAACCTGCCTGCAAGCCAAGGTTACCTTGAATCATATTGATGTCTGATGGATTGATAGGAGCTGCAATCATTTTCACGTGGACCCCAGAATCCCATAGCTCTGCAAGATCGATATTCTTTAGACTGGAGGAAAAAGACAAAATGCAAGATTATTCTCTCCCACCACTGCAGCACCCCCACTCCCGAGTGGTTCTCAAGCATTTAATTGGAGTTTAGTTGGACTTTTAGGGATGCATCTATCAGTCGCAGACTCTCATACAAAAGAGACAAAGGGGTGCACTTGTTCAGCTATTAGGCGCAACAATTTTTCTTTGGATCTAGGAGCCCGCCCAAAAATTTAGGAGCCAGACAATGGACACTTGACAAAATTACTGGAATAAGTGATGGAAATTCTGGAGAGGGAGGATAAATTGGCTTCCCTTTATTCTTTTTACAAGTAACTTACAACAAACCAGGACTTCCTGGGACAAATAAAGGTTTTATTAAATAACTCTACCTTTGAATATCCTAGCCTAGGCGTCACGGCTACATTTCTGTCACAGCTCCCTGGTGTCTGGGATTTGACAAGCCTTGCTTTTATCTAGTAGCAGCTTGAAACTTCTGCAGGAGTTCCTGCCGACCTTTTATGGGTTCTGACCTACTATTTAAGAAGTCACTTTCATATATGGCCAAGAGCCAAACCAGAGGACACTGGATTTCTGCTTCTAAATTTTTTTTGTTAAAACTAACTACAGAGGGTTGTTTATCTAGATCACAGCTCTAGGGGGAGAGAGGATTAATCCTTGTTTGTCGTGATGTTCCCCCCAGTGAAAACTGTCCTGTGGCCAACTGTTGCTTTATCCATTGGGGGAAACATATAGGTAGATGTAAGTTTTCCCTAAGGGGGCAAATAGCAGCTTTAGGTGGACAATTTTTATTGAGAAAAACACACTTGGGGTGGGGATAGAACCATAGCTCAGTGGAAGAGCAAATCCTAGTTTCACTCTCTGGCAGCATCTCAAGGTAGGGCTGGGAGAAATGCTGGCCTGTAATCTTGGAGAGCCACTGCCAGTCGGTGGAGATAATCAGAGCTCATTGGACCAATGGCCTGACTCTGTGGAAGGCAGCTTCCTATGTTCCTACGAGAGAGAAGCCCTCTCTTCCATTGCTGTAGTCCTGATCCAAATTGCCCCCTCAGCTGCTTTTTATAAACATGCGGAGGAGATGAGAGACCTGATCTCCATACTTTCGTCTAGTCTGGCTCTAGCTAGATCTAAAGTAGTCCTTGACAAATTTTCTAGGAGTCATTCCAGCAATTTAGGAGCCAGGCAATGGACACTTGACAAAATTACTGCACACTAACCAACATTAAGGGGGATGGGAAATGGGCTTCTCCTTTTCCCCACTGCATGTAACATAGAACACAGCAAAGGCTGCCTGGGACAAATAAATATTTTATTTAATTAACCATGGCACTTAAACTAGGATATTCAGAGGGAGTTAAATGACATGGTTAACCATGGTTTGACTTCTAGTCACCATGGCTCCCTGGTGCCTGGGATTTGTTAAGCCTTGATCTGAAAGATACACACAAGTTGTTCTAGTAAGAACTAATCTGCCTACTTGCCCTTCACTATCCCTACAACTGGACTAAATTTGATTCAAATTGAGGTCCACAAGTTAGACCTCTTGCACCTCAAATGTTCACACGTCGACCACCTTGGATCGGGGAGGATGACATCATTACAAACTACACCATTGAGGTATCCCTGTGTGTCACTCACTACAACTGTACCAAATTTGGTTCAAATTGGTTAGATAGTCCACAAGTTAGAGCACTTGCGCCTCAAATGTTCAGGTATCTGCTATTTTGGATTGGGGTGAATTACATCACCACAAACTACACCACTGGGGCATCCCTATGTGTCCTTATAGCTTTAGCAAATTTGGTTCAAATTGGTTAGGAGGTTCACAAATTAGCTCAATTGTGACTCAAAAGTTTATTTGTCCAGCATCTTGAACTGGAGGGAAGGATGGACGACATCATCACAAACTAATGCATTGAGGTGTCCCTGTGTGCCATTCACTACAACAGTACCTATTTTGGTTCAAATTAGTTAGATGCTCCACAAGTTAGCCCACTTGCACCTCAAATGCTGATGTGGCTGCCATCTTGAATTGGGGTGGATGACATAATCACAAACTACACCATTGAGGTGCCCCTATGTGGCCATACAGCTGTAGCAAATTTAGTTCAAATCGGTTAGTTGGTTCACAGTTAGCCCACTTGTGCCTCAAAAGTTTACCTGTCTGCCACCTTGAATCAGGGTGGATTATATCAACACAAACTATGTTGTTGAGGTGTCACTATGTGTCCCTACAACTGTACCAGATTTGGTTCATATTGGTGTGAAGTTGATGGGGTGGGTGGGGACGGATGGACACACACACACACACACACACACACACACACACACACACACACACGAAATGCCAGGTGATCTCATAAGCCTACTGGAAAGCAGGCTAATGAGAGACCTAAAAGGTGCCACCTAGAATTCTATTGATCCCAACACAGCCTTTTGCTGCTCTCCAGCTTTCTACTTTGCAGGAAGAAGCCTAGATGTCCAGTTGTTTTCACATCATGGAATCCTTTCTGGCAGCCAAATTCACTTGGCATACCCACAATGAAGCCCCTGAGGCTCCTGAATCCAATAATTATTTCTGTGATGGTGGGAAGAGCTACCTCCCAATGAGATATAGGCCAATAACAGATTCCTCCGCAAATTCTGTTGCTACCCCACAGAGGTGAGTGCAAGAGTGTGTTCCTTTCAGAATTAAATATTGACAAGAGAGACTGAAGCATCCCAATAATTACAGGGCAGATTCTAAAACGTGATCATGAAAATTAGTTTGCAGTTAATAAAGGCCTTGCCCCAGAGGCCATGAAGAATTATCATGAACCCCAGTCAGCAGAATTATTATATTTAGATTTTTTTAAAAAAACACACACCTTGTTTTTCAGCCCTAGGGGCTCTCAAAGCAGCTTGCGGTGAGAACATAAAAAATACAACACAACAGCATAAAAACCTCAATCAAAAATCTCAGCGATAATCATACAGCTTGAAAATTCATACAAGTAGAAGGCAGCAATAGCACATTAAGATCATTTGGCTCAATAGCCACAGGAGCCTTGGTAGAAAAGACACATTTTCAATGCCCGCTTGAAAAAATGGCAATTGAACAGCCCTGTCACATCTCGGCAGGGTGGTGTTCCCCATTACAGGCACCAGCACCGAAAGGAAATGATTCCTAATGAATGACAATCTAGCGGGGGGGGGGGCTGAATAATTAACTGCCAGACCTTATTTATTACGGAGTGCAGGATGTTAATTTTGGGGTGTGGGCCTCAGATGGGAGGAAGCCAGGAAGCAGGCTAATCCTATGCCTAACTAGCGCAGTCTGTGTAAGCAGAGAAGAAGAGTCACAGCGTACAAGACAGCAGAGCAGCTCAAGTTATGGGAACTGGGTTTCATTAACAGGTTGATATTACTGCATGGCCTTGGGAAAGCCACTCTTTCAGACAAGGTGGTTGTGATGCCAAAGGTGCTGCTCCGAACTGACTGGAGGAAAGACGAAAACCACTGTGACTAACAGAGAGTCGGTCTTGCAGTAGTGAGCATGAATTGTCCCCCTTTCCTAAGCAGGTTTCACCTAGGTTTGCATTTGGATGGGTGACTACATAGGAAGATGGGAAGCTGCCTTCTACCAAGTCCGACCCTTGGTCCATCTAGCTCAGAATTGCCTACACAGACTGGCAACTGCTTCTCCAAAGTTGAAGGCAGGACTCTCTCTCAATCTTACCTGGAGATGCCAGGGAGGGAACTTGGAACCTTCTGCTCTTCACAGAGTAGCCCCATCCCTTAAGGGGAATATCTCACAGTGCTCACACATGTAGTCTCCCATTCAAATGCAAACCATGGCAGACTCTGCTTAGCAAAGGACAATTCATGCTAGCTACTACAAGACCAGCTCTCCTCCTCAGGTGAGCACGGTCTGTTGTAAGACATTCCCCGTAGGGGTGGGGCCATAGCTCAGTAGTAGAACATCTGCTCTGCATGAAGAGGGTCCCAGGTTCAATCCCTGGCAGCATCTCCAGGTAGGGCTGGGAAAGACTCCTGCCTGAAACCTTGGAGAGCCACTGCCAGTCAGTGCAGACCATACTGAGCTGAACCGACCAATGGTCTAACTCGGCGCACATTTTCTCCACTCAACCTACCTCACAGGAGTATTGCGAGGATAAAATGGGTGGAGAACCATGAATGCTGTCCCAAGCTCCTTGGAAAAAGGTCAACATAACAATGAAATAACTAGATACATAAGTTATATTTTAAAAATGCAAAACCTCTGCTTTTCATGGAAGGAAATGAGTGTTAAGACTCCTACCATCCAATAGCAGAGGCCTCCCTTGCATAACGGACACTGGAAAACCCACAGTGACAATAAGATGCCCCATTTATGGGTTTGGATCTCCCCATGTGCACTGCTCTGTCGAGCCAACACAAAGGAAGTGCAAAAAAAATGATGTCAAGGAAGACACACACCAAGGTAGGAGCCCTCCATCCTACATGACAGGAATTTCATTCATTTTACCAAATAAGACCACATGGATCAGGTTCTGAAACACGAAGTTTCAGGTTGAAAAATAATTATTAGGCTTGTGGTGATTTTTTTTTTTTAAAAAACACACTACCTTTGTATATCTTCAGACCAGAACAAAATGTCTGCAAAAGTGTTATCACCAAGGAGACTTGAGCACTGATAACATTATTTATGAAGAAATTAAAACTGGGAGCAGGGGAAGAGAGCTACATGCAGCTGGAGTTGTTGGAAATAAAAGAGCTTTTTGGCGGTTTCAGTGGAATTGTTCCATTTCTTCTGAAAGCCTGATAACAGCTCCTTTCTAAAGCTTTTGGATCCTGATAGTTTAACCAACTGATCGCAAACACAATTGCTCATTTGCAGCCATTAATGTCGGGGGAAATTTGTGTATAGATTCTAAGTACAAATACCAAAGCCCTTGTCGAGTCCCAAGTAGCATCTGTGCTACAGTCAACGAGGCTTTATGGCTTAGCTCAGCTTGGAATTATGGCTCATCTGTTTGGACTTAATTGGAACACAGTTATCCATCACCCAGGTGGCTGAAGTAGTTACAGTTTGTTCTCATCTGCAACCTCGTACTAAAGTTAAATGAATGCTGTATTTTACCTGCATGGTATTCCATCTCTTCCCATTTCATTTTGCCTTTAATTACAGACATAGATACAGAACATCCCTGACATGTTGATTTCTTAATATTTTTAGCCTACCCTTCCTTCAAGGAGCTCCGGAGCCAGGCTCACAAATTCTGGCCATCGGTTCCATCTCAGGGGCATGCTCATCGTGGTTTTTGGCAATGTCTACCCCCTAGAGATGGAGAACAGGCGATAGCATTGTTGCACTTACAGTTTTCTCTGTGTTATCACTTCTTCTTTATCCAGTACTCCGAAACGATTAGGGTAAAATTGCAGACATTTCTGCACAAAGGAAAGGGTCAGGGTCAGCGTAACAATGAACAAATTGCTATATTCTCTCCATGGAATAATCCCCGAAGAAGATTCCTGCCCATTTTCATTCCCAATTCTCTGACATCAATACAATTTGTATTTTCAAAACTTTTAAAACATCACTGCAAATTTGGCCACTGCAGGCCAACAAAAGCATTGTAACACACTGAAAGCAGAAAGGATTGTGGTGGTATCATCGATTTGCCATCTCTGGTGGTGTAGACCATGTAGAAACCACAATGAGCATTTGTTCCCCCAGATTGTACTGACCATCCCAGCTGGCTCATGTATTAAAACAGTGTACACAAGTCTTCCTGACTGCATTTTATCCTTGCAACAACCCTGCGAGGAAGGCTAGGCTGAGAAAGAATCCAAGGTCAACTAATGAGCCTCATGGCTGAGGAGGGAATTGAACCTGTGTCTCCCTGCTCCTAAACCAACACTCTAACCACTATGCCATGGTTGGCTGCCACCTGAGAGGGCTCTGATCTAACAAACTCCTTTTCAAAAAAGAGAGAGAGAAAGGTCTATTGCATTTACAAAAGTGAGCACCACAAGCCTTGGCATCGTAGTCAAAGGATTAGGTAGCATGCACTGGAGAAGACCTTTGCTCGAGACACTGGAGAGCCACTGCCAGTCAGAGCAGACAGTACTGAGCTAGATGGACCAGTGCTCTGACTTGGTAACAGGCTGGTTCATATGTTACTGTTAGCAGTAGCTGCTCAACAGAAGCAACTGCAGTGGCTCATCTGCACCTGGAAGCTTGCTACTCACCAAAAACCAGGGGCTAGGGGGGAAAGTGTGCCAAGAAATACCTAGACAAATATCTAGTCTGGTTGCTAATGAAGAATCAGGCACACCCAGGCCCAGTGTAGAAGAAAAATTCAGCCTGAGCCCTTGATCTCAAAATTTCTGCATGGACCATATTTTTATAGTTAATTTATAGCTCCCTTGAAAAACTGATGTTATAATGGAAATGCTGACAGACCATTAATTACAGCGCTGCCAGCAAAGTATGGCGGGAACCTAATCACCCAAATTTGCTCAAATTTATTATGCCATTCAGCTGAATAATGGTCACTCGCCTCAACTGATCAAGTAAATTGTGTAAGAAATCCATTGCTTAATCTACAAGATGCTGGGCAGGGAATTTTATGGCCAATGTCATATTCGATTTGGTTTCAGGACAGGAATTAGATATCACAGCAGCACTTTCAAGTACCAGCACAGGAGTCTGAGAAGAGAGCACACAGTCATCAAATAAAGAGTTTGCTTCGACCAGAGCGCCTAAGAATTACATTCCAAAATCTTCATGCCAACAGAGCAAGACACACCAACAACTTCACGCAGTCTCCACAGCCTCTGCTGCCAACATTACCCTTCAGCTACTGCCCCAACTTTTGTCCTCCTCTGCCTTGCCCCCTTACCAGACCACTAGTCATCCCGTTCCGCTGTTTGGCCAATGATCACAACTTGATTTGCCACCAGCAACTAGCAGACTACACTGCTAGTTTTGTCAAAGGAAGCACAGGATGCCCTGGGGCACCGTTTAAAGTGGTGATTCTCTTATATTGAGCAGGGGGAGAGCAACTGGCCTAGTCCAGCCTCAGCACAGCATCCCTCCAGTGGCTGTTGCTGGCATCTTCCTTCGATTGTGAGCCCTTTAGGGGCAGGTAACCATCTTATTTATTTATTTTTCTATGGAAACCACTTTGAGAACTTTGTTGATAAGCAGTATATAAATATTAGTAATAGTCGTTACCTAGGCTTCCAGCAAGTGAGAAAGGGGGATACATTTCTGCCAGGGTCTTGGAATGCATGCATAACAAAAGTGTCATCTTTTAAGGTGTCTTTTTTATCAAGAAGTTGAACCATTTCAAATTCTAATTTGGTTCCAGTTCAGGTTCAATAACATTTTTTTAACTCTCCAGCGCAGTCACTAAGTTTAATGAGTGGTTCCCTAGGTAATCGGTTTTCTTTTTAACACCATTTTACCTGCAAAGCTAAATTTAAATAATCTGGCAAGCAGTGTGCAATAAGTTTCTTTATTTCTTGGAAAAAATAATTGTCTAGTTTTAGAGGCCAGAAGAGAAAAGGTTTTAGATCATTGTTCAATGGGCTAGTGTCCACTGAAGTTTGCTCAGTCTTCAAAGTGGACTTGTGTGGAGGGAATTAAAACCTGTTAGGCTCTGGACTCCTGCCTCCCTTTCTAGCTCCTCCTGGTGTCTTTCCTTCCCCTCTGACAGCCTCTGAGTCTACAGCAGGGAAGCAGAGCAGTCCCATGGCTTTCAGGTTTCAGCCAATGGTCACTGGGTTTTCATATCCATCTCCTCTTCTCCAAACTCATTAGGGGCAATATCTAAACATCAGTCTCCCTCAACTATGACTCTGCCCAAACATGACAAAAAAGAAAAAATTAACTTGTTCTGCTTAAAATGAATGGTCAGAAATTATAAAAGAAGCTTGCAAGAAGTTCCAGCCTTAGAGTCAATAAGGCTGGGTATTCTGCCACAATATGGAGAAGGGGATCCATCCAAGTAGAGAGCTAGTCTTGTGATAGCAAGCATGATAGCAAGTCATGCTTACCCTGTGGTAAGCAGAGTCCACCCTGGTTTACATTTGAATGGGAGACTACATATGACGTGAACACTGTAAGATTATTCCCCTTAGGGGATGGGGCTGCTCATGCAGAAGGTCCCAAGTCCTCTCTTTGGCATCTCCCAGATAGGGCTGAGAGAGATTCCTGCCTGCAACCTTGGAGAAGCCGCTGCCAGTCTGTGTAGATGATTCTGAGCTAGACGGACCAATGGTCTGACTCGGTATATGGCGGCTTCCTATGAGGCTTGTCCCATAAGTTATGGCTGCTCCATCTGCTGGTCAGGCTTGCCCCCACCTTTGCAAGAGTGATCCTTCCCCAGCTGGAGGCTGGCTGCCATCTTCAATCCTACAGTAGCTCCTGAGCATGTGCCTTGCCTGAAGGCGGCTCTGGGGCTGGTCTCTGGCATCTCCAGATAGGGCTGAGAAAGACTCCTGCCCGAAACCTTGGAGAAGCCACTGCCAGTCTGGGTAGACAATACTGAGCTAGATGGAACAATGTATACAACTCAGCATAAGAAAGCTGCCTAACATGGAAAAAATACAAATCAGTGGTGTGACTGCTCAGGCTAACTGGTGCTCTGACATAATTTCAAGCATCAGTTAATCTGAGCATCATATTCAGCAGCAGCAGAAGGGTGATCCAGTAGACCTAGTCATTTTGAAGAGAAGCAAATGCACCAGAAAAGGCAATAAACTAGTATATTATGAATTGATCATCCTGGAATCGCAGCATGAATATATAATGTCAGTGCACTGGGATGCTCTGCATCCATGCCGTAGGCCCAGAGGCTGTCAGAGGGGAAGGAAAGACACCAGGAGGAGCTAGAAAGGGAGGCTGGAGTCCAGAACCTAACAGGTTTTAATTCCCTCCACACAAGTCCACTTAGAAGACTGAGATAACTTCAGTGGACACCAGCCCACTGAACAATGATCTAGAGAACACCCTATTTCCCTTTCATGCCCAACATAATTATATATCAGCCAAACATCAAAGCCTCACAGGTTTCTCTAACTGAATGACCACCTGGTGATAATTTCCCACTGTTCCAGCAAATCTGTTTGTTCTAAACCATGAGCAGAAGTTTGAAATCATCTCTACTTACACATGAAGAGACACGAACATTGCACAGAAGCAGGATCAATGGCAAAGGTCCAGAGTGGCCTTTATAGAGAGAGAAAGGCTGCATTTCTAGTGCAGCACACATTATGTTCACAATACAGGTTTCTTGCTTTCAAATGCAAATATATCCACACTATGCATCTCCATGTCGCGCCAGGCTTAGGACCAGGGTTCCTTCTGATTTTTAGAATACATGAGCGGAAAGAGTTATGTCCTGGGTGGCAGTATCAAGGCAGTGTGTGCACAGAACACTCACTCACACACACCAGTTAAGAATAAATGCAAACATCCTCTACCTTTTTTTTTTTTAAACCTGCCACTGCCTCCAGTCCAGTGTTCTAATTTTTTTCATTTTTTCAACTCCTGCTCTTGGTCAAGAGGCACCTTTTAACATGGTGATTCTCTTTTATTTAGCAGGGGGAGAGCAACTGGCCCTATCCACCTCCCGCACAGTACCTCCAGTGACTGTTGCTGGTGTCTAGCTTATGTTTCTTTTTAGACTGTGAACCCTTTGGGGACAGGGATCCATCCAACTTATGTATTATTTTTCTGTGTAAACCGCCCTGAGCCATTTTTTGAAGGGCGGTATAGAAACTGAATGAATCAATGAATGAATCTGTGTGCAGAATAAGTTTTGTTCTGGGTGGCAGTATCAAGGCAGTGTGTGCGCATGTGCATTCAGACTGAGGCCTTCCTGATTCAACCTGAGTGGGATCTAAAATTAACTGAATGGACATCCAAAAACTGGTGAGCAGGTGCACATGCACACACCTTAGAGGGAGCACAGCTCCCATACTCCTCCCCCATGCCCCCACTCTGGTCTCTCTGGACTGCTGGGGCGGGGAGCCGTCACCTCCTCCCTCCATCCGTCTGCAGATCTGCCGCCGGAACTGGAGGAGGAGGAGGCCTGGCCAGAGGGAGGAGGTGGCGGTGGCGTGGTGGCGACCCGGTCGGGGAGAGGGGGCAACGGGACAATACTTTTCAGCCGGGGTGGGGTGGGGGAGACTCTAGCAGAGATGCCTGACAGTTGGGTGGCAGTGGCAGGCGCAGCAGAGACTGCACATCCGCCAGAAACTGCTGCGCGGGGGCCTGGGGGTTGGTGTGCACACGCATGGACCTTAGAGGGAACAGTGCTTAATGCTGAGGAGGCAGCCAACACCATTTTGCAAGGTGCATTTGGCAAGACTGGGTTCATGCGTGTATGTGTGTGCTAGTCTCCCAGATCAAGGATGGGAAGAAGAGAGATTACAAAGATGAAGACTAACTAGTATAGAAATGCATTAAATAAATAAATAAATAAATAAATAAATAAATAAAATAAGAGCAATATGCAGGAAGTCCTCAACTTACAAACAGGTTATGTTCCAAAAGCTTGTTAGTAAGTCTGAAAGTCCATTGCCTTGGCTGTGGGGAGGGTGTGGGGGCTCCCGGTTTATTGGCATAGTATTCCACAGAGCACTTAAGAGGGACAGGATCCTTAGTAGAAAACAGTAGATTTCGAAGTTAGTATAACTCTCTGCAATACATTAATGCTCTCTGCAGTAAGTTAATGCTTCCAAGAATTGGCCAGTCCATTGACCAAGTTTTTTTGGCTGGTCAAATGGCCACAATCCCTGCAGAGGCAGAGAAGTCCCTAGGGTGGTAGAACTGAGCCTCATAAACAGACAGCGTGAGACCAAATTCAAACTGCTCACTAAGCAAGCTAACCATACTACACTTGTCTCATGATTTCTTTTCAAAAATAGTTACATCTCGCAGAGTCCTGATTCCAGAGAACTAAAGAAAGTTTTAAAGTTTTTGGTAAGTCTAAATGTCTATAACTGAGAATTTCTGTCAAAGAATGTTGCACCAAAACCAGAGGTTCAAAACTATCTGAATTGGAAACCGAAATCTGAGCAAAAACCAGAAGTTCACATTCAGAACTGCACATCTTTGTGTTCACTTACACCTTACATCTCCTTCTTTGCTACCCAAATCAACTCTGCAACCTTAGGCACAAACACATGTATTTAAAATAAATGAAGAGTCCTTCTCAAGGTCATATTTCTGTATCTTACTACAACTATGCTCAAATAATTTAAAATCCAATAGCTAGTTGGACACTGACTTTTTAATCCCAACTAAAAAGTTATGCTTGTAGGCTTGATTATCCTTGCCTTCCTTCAAAGCGAAAGGGGGGAAAGTGGCACTTCTTCTAGGTATTATATGTGACAAAGCAGACTTAACGTCAGACCTGCTTAACACAAACATTACTTGTCTAGGTACCTGGAAGATTTTTGTAGACAGCTAATATTATATATGGAACCAAGAGACAAAATAAAGATTTGAGCCATAAAAATAATCACTGAGAGTACATCTGCAGGAAGATTTAGCCTTATGTGGTACGTTAAAAGCATCACCTTCTCAGATGTGGTAGCAGAAGAATCTGTCTGTACCCAGTTTCCAAAGGGATGCAATCTCTACAGCTGCCATTTCAATATTCTGACAACCTCTCAACAAGAACTGAAGAACATTCACCATGATAAAGTTAAGATTCCCTGGCCCTCCAAGGAACCAAGTTTAAGATCTCTGAGCTACAGAAAGTTGTCCTAATTCTTTTACTGCAGTGACACATTCTGCATAGATTATCATGAAGTCTGATGACCAGTGGTTAACAACTACTCTGCATTTTTTCCTCAGCTGCAGTGTTCTCTCTAATTTTTTTCATCTGTGTGCAGAATGAGTTTTGTTCTGGGTGGCAGTATCAAGGCAGTGCGCATGCACATGCATTCAGAGTGGGACCTGAGCGAGATCTAAAATTACCTAAGCGGACACCAAAAACTGTGTAAGTGTGCGCACATGTGCACACCTTAGAGGGAACACTGCTCAGCTGTCAGCAATTTGTGTTCTTTGGGTTACCTAAAGCTGCAAAAGTAAGCTTGGAAAGATGAGCTTTCAGAAATACTTTTATCATGTAAATTGGAGAATTTGGGTTACTTTTGAATTTCGTTTTTACTTGTCTGGTGCTGCCTGGGGCACTCGGGACTGCCATATCTTGGGGCACTTGGGACTGCCACTCACAGAACTGCAGGTGAAGGGACAGCAGAGAGCTGGGAAGAGGCTTTAACACAACTTCAGAGACCATATTTTAAAATGCTGTAACTTTTGTAAAACACTTTGGGTAAAATTTTGTTTTGGAAAAGTAGTATAGAAATAATTCCTTTGAATATAGACTCGTACAGAAGCAGGATAAAAACCTAATGAATACTAGGGCTGTTCTCAATATTATTATTATGGTAGGAGAAGCTCCTACACTGGTTTGGGAGCTGTCTACACTCCTGATGCTTGATCATGTGCTAAATAAAAGCAAGGTCAGAAGCAGGGAGCTTGCTCCCCTGTCAAGCCCCAGCTGGGGAGGAAGATCTTTTCTTCTGTCTTTGTTCTGAAGCAGGAGATGGAAGCTGAGTAGGGTGTGCTCGTCCTACCCAGCTGGTGCTTGACTGATAAGCAAGCTCCCTGCCTCTAACCTTGCTTTTATCTAACATGCAATCAAATGTTGGGAGTGTGCACAGCTCCAGGACGTCTCCTAGAGGCTTCTCCTAGCCCTACTATCTGCAACACTGCCGGACACTTTCCTGCTGATAAAAGAGCATCCTACGCTTGTCAAATGAGGCAGAGCTTGTGTAGAGTAAAATTCACAAAATTCATCTCTGCCCTTTGCCACTATACTGGCTAGCCTGTTTTACATTAACAGTTTTGACACTCCATCTGCAAGGACTGATGATATGGGAGATGGGAAAGTGTCTTGTAATCTAGTTCCTTCATTTTCTGGCTGAATTTCCCTCATAGATCTTCAATGCTTACACTAGCTTGGCGAGTCAGGGAGAGAGACGGAAGTGCAGAGAGTAGAATACAAATACGATGGTGGAGGAATACACACAAACACACTCTGCTTTTCAACAAAAGTTCCTAAAGAGGTTTACATACATATAAAATGAAACATAAGATAGACACAGGCATCAGCCACCAGAGGGATGCTGTGCTGGGGATAGACAGGGCCGGTTGCTCTCCTGCTGCTAAATGAAGAGAAGCACCACTTTAAAAAGGTGCCTCTTTGCTCAGTTAGCAGAGATGCAGCAGATAATTTCATCCTTCCAACATGGCAATACAGTTTATGATCAGTGGAGGATTCATAGTCAACTCAGCTGTGCAGTGGCATGGGGCCCCTGAATGACAGGAGGAACTGGCTGCTGCCTGGCTGCTGCTCAGAAGCACTGAACTGCTGTGAGAGAATCACTCAAGATGCAAGCCAAAAGACTCTGTCTCAGTTGTGCCTCCCCACCCCCTTCTCCCCCTTAAGAAGGTGTGTGCATGTGGGGTGGGAGAGTTGTGTAGGAAAACCAAGTTGCCTGGTGAGCGTGTGTGTGTCTGAGTTTTGGTGCAGGGAAGCTGGGAGTAAACACAGAAAGGTGGGTCATCCTCATCTTTATGGAAAGATGGGGAGCTGCTGAAGCCTTCAATAACTCCCTACCCCAGGAAAGGCAGCATGGGGGCTTGCTTAGTTGCCGCTGTACATAGCTCTTCCAGCAGTAGCTGCAGCCTGCTTCATAAGTGTAAGGGGGAGGAGCAGCATGAACAAGCTTGGTTGGTAGACTGATTGCTGCCTCCATCCCCTATCTAGCATCATTGTTTTGCTTCCCACACTCAGGCACGTGTACACAAGGAAAGTATGCTGAGTGGCAGAGTTCGCCAAGAGCAGCAGCCACCGAACACGGGTTTAATTTCTTAAGTTAAACCCAGATTCAGGGGCAGTGGTGGCGCTCTTGAGGAACTCATCCATCTGGCTCTCCCTTGTTCACTCTCTCTGAGTACACATACCCAAGTGTTTTTCACATATCATAGGTGTGTTTGTATTGAGGCTTCGCTTATCTTATCATCCACTCCTGGTGGATGGATTTGTGATTATAATAGCTATTACGTTCTCCTTATGCTTTTTCACCTTGTGTCATTGATTGCAGCATTATCATCATCATCATCATCCATATACAATTCACCTATTCTTTTTATAACACCCCTGCTTCCATTTCCCTCTATTGTTTCCTTTGGAGGCTATGAGTAGATTGTGAGTCCTTTGGGGCAGTGACCTCTCCTTTAACTGTTTGTGAGCAATCATGCACACAGATAGCACGATGACAATAAATCATTATTTGTTGACACACTGGCACCCAGTCCCAGCTCTATAGCAATTATACTCTTAAGTATCCCTGCCAGGGCAACTACTGTAGGAAGGCAGCTACCAGCCTAGTCTTCCTTTGCTCCCTTAACTATCCCAAATCATGTGGGGAGAGAAGAAGCATGATTTTTTTTTTAGAAGAGAAGCCAGAGCACCCACCGCCCCTCCAACCAAGATCAGAGTATGCAGGCCAGTTCCAAGCAGTGTTCCCTCTAACAGGGATTCCCAGATGTTGTGGACTACAACATCCATAATGCCCAGCCAGAGACCACTGCAGCTGGGGATGCTGGGAGTTGTAGTCAACAACATCTGGGAACCCATTAGAGGGAACACTGGTTCCAAGTCACATAAACAACACAGAGTGAAAGTTTGGGTTTTCCAGCCACCTTAAGTGGCACAGTGGGGAAATGCTTGACTAACAAGTATAAGGTTGCCAGTT
This sequence comes from Hemicordylus capensis, assembly GCF_027244095.1. NCBI lineage: Eukaryota > Metazoa > Chordata > Lepidosauria > Squamata > Cordylidae > Hemicordylus > Hemicordylus capensis. The sequence continues at coordinate 14,844,593 of NC_069663.1, forward strand.
CAAAACCCCGCTGGTACCTATACTGGGCAGCAGCGATACAGGAAGATGCTGAAAGGCATCATCTCATACTGCACGGGAGGAGGCAATGGTAAACCCCTCCTGTAGTCTACCAAAGAAAACCAAACCCACAGGGTTCTGTGGGCACCAGGAGTTGCAATCAACTTGACAGCACACTTTACCTTTACCAGGCTACTGTTCTGCTCGATCAACTCTTATCTCACCTTCCCACCTACCCCCTGCTTCCACCAAGGGTTTGCCTTCATGCAGTGCTCGAATTGTTAAAGCAGGGTGGCATGCCAACAATTGGAGCACTGCATGAAGGCAGGTGGGAAGGTGAGAGAAGAGTTGATGTGGGGGTAGGTGGGAAGGTGAGAGAAGAGTTGATCGAGCAGAACAGTAGCCTGTTTGCGAGCAGAACTCCAGCTCTGGGGATATTTCAGTTTAGGGCAGAGCTGCACGACTTCATTGTCATTAGACCACAACTCCCCATCATTCCCGAGGGCAGTTTTAAGCCAGCTTCTGCAGTAGGGCCGACGCCTTGCAGCCCTGGCTTAGGGCATTGCAGCAGCCCTATAGGTTCTGCCAACGCACCTTCAAAGCTCGCCCCGCCCCAAATCCCGGGGTTTCCTGCTCCCTGCAAAGGTACACGACAGGCCGAAGCGCAACAGGGCAGCTCCCTTGCATAGCGAATAGCGGGGGAGGAATAGGCAGGAAGCTTCTCCTGTTGCAGCGCAGCCTCGCCCGCCTGACAGCCGGGACAGACATCGGAGTGCCTCCGTTCTGAGGAGCAACCCCGCTAGGGCCGCCCAGAGCCTCCCCTTTCTTACTGTAGGACCTGAGCCGGCTCCCCGTGCTGCTCGTAGACCAGCCCTCGAGGCCGCGCCTGGCTGGCCGCTGACAACGCGCGGAAACAGCCTCCCGCCAAAGCCCGAACCGGCCAGACACGACGGACCGTACACGCCGTCATAGCAACCATCCCAGCGCGCTCTCTGATGACGTCAGAGAAATCTCCCGGCCTCGCATGCCTCTCCGCCGCCAGCGCCTCGAGACCACGCCCACTTAGCCGTTCGCCTTCGCCATTGGGCGCCGCTTTTTCCTGCAGGGGAAGGAGGGGCGGAGAGCCTATTGTCACTGTCCTTCTGCAAAAGCATCGTATTAGGGTTGGGGTGGGAGTGGGTGGGTGCTGGGTAGTAGGGTTGCTGTCCTGTTGGCCGGGTTGACTTTTGTCGACCACAGAGCCATGTGGTTTTCTTTGGTAGAATACAGGAGGGGTTTACCATTGCCTCTTCCCGCCCAGTATGAGATGATGCCTTACCCCTGCTAACTGGGCAAAGAGGCACCTTTTACCATGGTGATTCTCTTTATTTAGCAGGGGGAGAGTAAATGGCCCTATCCACCCCCAGCACAGTACTTCCAGTGACTGTTGCTGGTGTGTGACTTATGTTTCTTTTTAGAATGTGAGCCCTTTGGAGACAGGGAGCCATCTTATTTATTTGTTTGTTATTTCTCTGTGTAAACCGCCCTGAGCCATTTTTGGAAGGGCAGTATAGAAATTGAATTATTATTATTATTATTTCAGCACCTTCCTATATTGCTGCTGCTGATATAGATGTTTCCCATGTCCTGAGAAATATACCAGCGGGGATTCGAACCAGCAGCAACTTCTGGCTTGCTAGTATCATTTTGTCTACTTGGGGGGGTTCTCAAGCTTGGGTCCCCCAGATGTTGTTGGACAACAACTCCCACCTTCTGGAGTCCATTGTGGCAGGGGATGATTGGAGTTGTTGTCCAACATCTGGGGGACCCAAGCTTAAGAACCCCAGTCAATTTATTTGTGGGTTTCAAACAAAAAACCGCAACGCTGCTCTTCGCCAAAGGTGGCTTACAACCTGGATATAAAAATGACAGTTCTTATGAACGGCAGTTTAGTCCCCAAACAGCAGAGCAAAGCCAGTTGGGTGAGAGAGCAGCAAAGCAAGAGGTCTGGAGACAGTTCTTTAGGATTGAAGAACTACGAGGATTTATTTAAAGAAAAGGTTACAAACGAATGTGAAAAAGCCTGCAGCCTAATTTCAGCTGTAGCTCATGGCTGAAGAGAGAGACCAAAACAAACACGCATCTCTGGAGAGACAAAATGGAGACTAACACTAGAAGAATAAAGAGGGGAGGAGTCCAACACTTTTATCCATGACCCTAACACCCACCCACCCTGCCCAATGGTCACAGCTGAGAGCTGATGCTGCCTGGGTTCTCATTCCAACAAAAACAACAGTTATATAAAAAAGGGGCAAAGCTTGTTATGTGCAGCATGAGAAATGCAAACAAATGGACATTAAAATCTTTCTTTCTTTCTTTCTTTCTTTCTTTCTTTCTTTCTTTCTTTCTTTCTTTCTTTCTTTCTCAGAAAGGGCTTTATTCCATCCTTCCTTCCTTAGAATAAGATCCTCTCAAGGCAGCTGACAGTGGCAGTTAAAATATTTATTTTTAAAGTACCAGCAATAAGTTCATACCTGAATGAACAACAGAATAGACAATGTTAGTGAACAGCAGTATAGATTCAGACATTACATTGTACTGCATACAGATGTTTTGTATGAATCACTGTACATGTGTTTATTTAAAAAGTGTATCTGGGCACGGGCCCCCTCAAAGGCAGGGTACAAATAGGAAGTGTACTGCTGTACGTCTGTTGAACATAATGTTTAAGTGTGTGCATTCAGATATGTATGCACACTATACACAGATTGAATGAATGACTGAACATAATGTGTGAAAAGGGCTTGTGTCATCTAGTTTGGGGTTTCTTTTTGGGGGGATTAAAATAGTGACTGCATGCGGAGCCAATGCAGATCAGGATTGTAGTGCAGAGGTAGGAGGTGTTCAACTTTTTAATTCTGCCCTCTTTTCTGCAAAGCATCTTGCCAGTGTTTCAGTGGCACTTTTAGTGGCCCATAGCAACTTTGGAGTGGGGATGTTTGCTGAGAAAATAACATGGAAGATGCAGGTTAAACATCCCCTCTCTCTGCATCATGCTCCTAGTCCAGATCAGGGCCCTGCATGGCTACTATTTGAAATGAAAAATAGATCCAAACTTGATGGTGATTCCTTTTAACATCACATCTGATTTGGCCCTCAGTCCATGACAGTCCACAGTTACTGGGATTTTCAGTCTATGACTGTTTCACAACAAAATACTAATATGAATACGATGAATATTTATATAGCGCTTTTCAACAAATGTTCCCAAAGCGGTTTACAAATGAATGAATGAATGAGGCTCCCTGTCCCCAAAGGACTCACAATAAAAAAAAGCAACATAAGATAGACCCCAGTAGCAGCCACTGGAGGGATGCTGTGCTGGGGATGGAGAAGGCCAGTTGCTCTCCCCCTGCTCAATAAAGAAAATCACCACTTTTTAAAAGAACCTCTTTGCCCAGTTAGCAGGAGACACTATGGTAAACTACATTTAAACTACATTTCCAAACTGTAGTGTTTTGTTCTATTGTGGCTTGAATGTTATTTTGATTAAGTTGGGGTGAGTCCTATTGGACTTTGCAAGTCTTCCTTCTGAATAAACGGTAAGGATTGAATTGCAAATGTATCACGGCACCGTTTATGTTTGTTCTTGTTACATTTCATTTCATTGTTCATTTCAGCTAGCTCTCCATTAGCCCTGAGCTTTTTAAACATCTGGCTTGCCTCCTAAAGCATTTGTAGCCTTTCCCAGTTTTGTAAATTCCTCACTGTGTTGAAACATATATTGTCCCACATTCAAACCATTAATGAAAAGCAGAATAGCAGCAGGAGAATGGCTCCTCCTGAATCCCACAAGTTTGTATGTCTTTCTAGTTTAATAACGATCCATTATTACACTCTGAGTGCTGTTTTTCATTCAATTGTCTACCCATCTTAAGGTTTTTCTCTAGATGGCTACAAATTAGTTTTATGGTTTGTTCTCAGATCACATCCAGATTTTGCAAGCAGGCTAACATCTGTTATTCTGTTCAATCCTCCCTTCTTTTTCTTTTCCCTTTCCTTCTCCACTATCAACCAGATGAGGACTTCCCAACTTTTTAAAACAAGCAAACCCTTTCTGTCACAAACCTGGACAGAACTAGTTGTAAACCAGTAGTCTGTCTCAAAACTGTAGTGTGTGTGCGCGCGTGTGTATGTGCGTGGACACACACATGCATATATACATAAACTCACAATTTTAAGTGTTGCAGTTAGGGTCACAGGCCACTATGGTTGCTGACTCACATCCACATGAAGCTACTCCTGAGCAGTCTTATTGAAATTAATGGGACAAGTTTACTTGTCCTAGTAATGTCAATGGGAGTACTCGTGCTAATTTTCTGGAGCCTATAGGCTGAGCCACCTAATGGCACAGTGGGGAAATGACTTGCCTAGCATGCATGAGGTTGCTGGTTCGAATTCCCACTGGTATGGGAAACACCTATATCAGACAGCAGCGATATAGGAAGATGCTGAAAAGCATCATCTCAGACTGCGTTGGAGATGGCAATGGTAAACCCCTCCTGTATTCTACCAAAGAAAAACCACAGGGCTGTGTGGTCGCCAGTAGTCGACACCGACTTGATGGCACACTTCACCTTTATTAGTTAAGGCTTAGGGGAGGGGCACTCTTAACTTCAGCACATAGCCAGCCAATCAGGAGCAGAGGAGGAAGGTCTTCACCCTCCCTCTCACGGTCTGCATAGGACACTTGGCTGAGGATGTGATTGTCCTATTAATTTCAAGGGGAATACTCAGTGCTAATTTTCAGAAGCCTGTCTGTCAGGCTGAGGGGAGGGGCATGCTGAGCTTCAGCACATAGCCAGCCAATCAGAAGCAGAGGAGGAAGGTCTTCACTTCCCTCCCTCCCCTTCTGCACTAGACACATTGCTGAGGATGCGTCGGCTTCAAGATGGTAATCCTCAGCTGGGAACAAATAGCGCAGCTGCAGCGTAGGGAGGCAGGAGGGCTCTTAGTACCCCCTGGGAGCCCTTCAAATACCCCTTGGGATACCAGTACGCCCTATTGGGAACCCTTGAACCAGACTGACATATGCAGCCAGGGCAGACCCTGCTCAGCAAAGGGGCAAGTAATGTTTGCTACCACAAGACCAGCTCTGAAGGCGGGGGGAGGGGTGAGTGTGTGTGTGTGTGTGTGTGTGTGTGTGTGTGAGCTGAATAACCCCATGATATTTTGAAGATGACAATGGTCCAATGTGCTGGCCTGACTTATCTAGTGGAATATCCAGTCTTCCAGCGTTCCCATGGCACAAGCGATCTGGAGTGTTCCTTCTGCAAATGTTGATTTGTACGGAAACCTATGTAAATCCGGAAGCGGGTCAGAAAAACAACCTGTTTGGTATGTTAAATACATACAAGTAAATATGTATTTTGAGAGCTCTATATTAGCTTCCCAAAGGTTAATTAACAATTTGAATTGTAAATCCAAATCCCTCTGGTTCTGTTCAGCATTCAACAGGAACACAATTACTTGCAGTGGCGCGAGCTGCTGAGGGCGCCGCCAGTTTGTTTTGCTCCCATCCAGCTGCTGCCTTTGCCAAGTACGGCTCGGAGATCTAACGCTCTGCTCCCTCTGCACGCTGGAGATAAGTTCCCCGCCTGCTCAGTGCCTCCACACTTCTCCTGACCTCGACTGAAGGTTTCGCGCTGCCTGGAAACTCTACAAAGAGACTAGGATGTTGCGTTTTCTTCCTACAGGCTTTTTCTCCCTTTCTTCCTTTCTATTTTTCAAGTTTTAAAAAGTCACCGCTTGGAGAAGTGCAGAGAGGCAATAAGCTCAATCAATCAATCAATCAATCAACCAAAGTTTATTGCGGCTGTTGACCAATAAGAGACCACAATAGCTATCCTGAGTGTTTGAGTAAGATTAATCAGTATGCCCTTTGAAATAAGATAATAAGAGGAGAGTCAAGCTCCTTCTAAAATCTTAATTCAGACCCTTGCTAGCTATGGGGCTCCTTCTCACGATCAGAACTTGGATAGGAGAAGCCAAGGAGATTCTGTCCCCAGTTTCGGAATGAGGTAGAAAGAAAATCTGCCCTACCTAAGTTGGGGTTTAGCGAATGACCAAGCTCCCGGTCTCCTATTTTGCTTCTAGCCCACACATGATCAGAAAATGGGACTGTACACAGCTCCCAAACTTGGAACATAGGAATATAGGAAGCTGCCATATACTGAGTCAGGCTATTGGTCCATCTAGTCCAGTATTGTCTACACAGACTGGCAGCGGCTTCTCCAATGTTGCAGGCAGGAGTCTCTCTCAGCCCTATTCTGGAGATGCAGCCAGGGAGGGAACTTGGGATCTCCTGCACGATGTCCTTCCCAGAGTGACCTCATCATGTAAGGGGAATAACTTACAGTGCTCACACGTGTAGTCTCACATTCAAAGGCAAATCAGGGAGGACCCTGCTTAGCAAAGGGGACAAGTCATGCCTGCTACCACAAAACCAGCTCTCCTCCCTTAAAACATAGGTAGCTGCCTTCTAGCGAGTCAGACCATTGATCCATCTAGCTCAGTATTGTCTACACAGACTGACAGCAGCTTCTCCAAGGCTGAAGGCAGGGGTCTCTCTCAGCCCTATCGTGGAGATGCTGCCAGGGAGGGAACTTGGAATCTTCTGCCTGCAAGCATACAGATGCTCTTCCCAGAGCGGCCCCATCCAGGCCTGTAACCAGCCTCAAAATGGGAGTGGGGGGTTGCAGAAGTTAGAGGAGGCAGGTTATAAAATGATCAGTGAAAACAGTCATAGAGGCTGGGGAGGAAAGATAATTTTTTGGTGTGGTAGGAACACACCATGCCACCAGCTGGCTACGGGCCTGGCCTCATCCCCAAAGACCCTAAGGGGAATATCTTTCAGTACTCACATGTGTAGCCTCCCATTCAAATGCAAACCAGGGTGGATCCTGCTTAGCAAAGGGGAGGATTCGTGCTTGCTACCCCAAGAGCCGCTCTTCTCCCAGCTCTCAACTTGGGAAGGATGCTTCTCATACCCAAGTTCTGATAGTGACGATCGGCCAATGAAGTGTTAGACTGGAATGTCGATCTGGGACCAAATCTACCAGGTGGTCCCTGGAGTGAGAGTGAGGCCATGCCCTCCAGGCCAATGGCTTGCTCTGCTGCCAACTCACTGTGGGAGGATCAACTATCACCGGGGGGGGGCACAATGTGGGGGCTGCCCCACTCTCACTCCAGTGCCACCTCTGGGCAGGAAGCATCTGGTGTACTTGGCCCTAAATCATCTGATGTATTTGGCCCTAAATCAGGGGAAAGACTGAAACCAGAAAACTAAATTAGTTTATTAATATTGAAGGATGACGTAGCTTTCAATTATCAACAACCACTGAGGATCAGATATATTTATAAATGTGTTCATTACCGTGATTAAAACAAATACAAATTGGTGTGAAGAGGTGTATTAGTATCCCAGGGAATCTTCCCAGAGCATGGGGTGTCAAACTTCGGCCCTCCTGTAGATGTTGGCCTACAACTCCCACAATCCCTGGCTATTGGCCGCTGTAGCTGGAGGAGTTCCAGCTGTTCTGGAGTCGAACAGCTGGAGGGGTGGGGCGAAGTTGAGCTGGCTTCATCTAGGTGCACACAAATCAGCTGTCTTTCTGAAGCTAAGCAGGTTTTGGTGTTATCAGTGTCTGGATGGGAGACCTACATATGCCACCTTTGGGGATGGGGCCATAGCTCAGTGGTAGAACGTCTGCTGGCATGCAGATGGTCCCAGGTTCAATCCCTGGCAGCATCTCCAGGTAGGGCTGGGAAAGACTCCTGCCTGAAACCTTGGAGAAGTTGCTGTACGGAGCAAGACGGACCAATGGTCTGACTGGGTATCAGGCAGCTTCCTATGTCCCTATGTAAGTCTAACGGTTCTGTCCAAGTAGTCCTTGAAAATAGGAGCTTAGCCCAGCAATGCTCTCACCAAAGAAACAGGTTGCTCAGACTAAGGAGTACATGCTGATGCCTAATGGATAGGGATTGGCCCTGGTGTGTGTGTGTGTGTCAGCTGACCACACATTCAGGACAGCTGGTCTTAGGAACATAGGAACAAAGCTGCCATATACTGAGTCAGACCATTGGTCCATCTAGCTCAATATTGTCCACACACACTGGCAGTGGCTCCTCCAAGGTTTCAGCAGGAGTCTCTCTCAGCCCGATCTTGGAGAAGCCAGGGAGGGAACTTGGAACCTAGATGCTCTTCCCAGAGCAGCTCCATCCCCTAAGGGGAATATCTGACAGTGCTCACACTTCTAGTCTCTTATTCATATGCAACCAGGGTGGACTCTGCTTAGCTAACAGGACAAGTCATACTTGCTACCTCTTGTGGTAGCGGGCATGAATTGTCCTCTTTGCTAAGCAGGGTCCACCTTGGTTTCTACTTGGATGGGTGACTACATGTCAGCGCTCTAAGATATTCCTCTTAGGGCATGGGGCTGTAGCTCAGTGGATGAGCACCTCTTTGCATGCAGAAGGTCCCAGGTTCAATTCCTGGCAGCATCTCCAGGTAGGGCTGGGAGAGATTCCTGCTTGAAACCTGGTGAGCCGCTGCTGCCAGTCAGTGCAGACATTACTGAGCTAGAGGGACCCATGGTCTGACTCTGTAAAAAGCAGCTTCTTATGCTCCCAGTCTTTGCTCCTGCCTCGCTTTTTGCCAGCTGCGAAAGGACCAGCATTGGCAATTCCTCTGCATTCACCCCCGAGAAGCTGTATTTCCTTAAGAGTTCTGCTTCCATTTAGGCACCTGGAGGCACGGCATGGGTTTTGCAAAGAATGCTCGGCACCTGGCACGGCAGCTCCCGTTGTGACATTTATGGCCAAATTGTCATGCTTCGCACTTCGCAAATGTGGCCAGTACACGTTGGTTTCTAAATTGCAGTAGAGTGCTTTGGAGAAGAAAAAAACGCCCGTTCTGTCCCTCGGCGTACAATTCATTTCTTTGAAAGATGCTGATCATCCTCACCTGCCTCCGAGGGGTGCTGTGGGCTTTAATGCTTTGGCAGTGTTGTTCAGGTTTGCCTGGGAGTGACTGGTGCACATATGCAGAGAGCTGGAATGAGGTCTGTGCTGAGACTTGCCAGCCCACCTGAGCAGGAATGTCGCTCTGAAAGGAAGCTGGAGAGAAATAATGACACTCTTTAGTTAAAAACACCCCAGCCCCCATTTCTGTGCATTTCCCTCCCTGCATGCTGTGGCGGCACACAAATTCCCTTTTCTAGTGCAAAGCATTTTGTTTTCTTTCAGTGACAAAGGCCCCCTTTTTAGAAACTCATGCGCTAGCAGTGATCACGCCGTCCTCATTCAATTTCTGCAAAAGAATTTTTAAAAAGCATCCTCGACAATGTTAACTTGTGGTTTAGAAGGAAAGCTGTCCGTGTAGGGAGATGGTGTTCTTTGCAAGTGGATCAGAGGGGAAAGTACCCTTTTATTTGATCCATTCAAATGTATTTGATTGTTAGAACAGGTTATATCAAAGTTATTAGTACACAAGAAGATAGGAAGCTGCCTTCTACAGAGTTAGACCCTTGGTCCAACTAGCACAGTATGGTCTGCACAGACTGGCAGCGGCTTCTCCAAGGTTGCAGGCAGGAGTCTCTCTCAGCCCTATCTTGGAGATGCTGCCAGGGAGGGAACTTTGGAACCTTCTGCATGCAGATGCTCTATCCCAGGGCTGGTCAACTTCAGCACTCCTGCAGATAACTCTTGGCTATTGGCCACTGTGGCTGGGGATTATGGGAGTTGTAGTCCAAAAACAGCTGGGGGGGCCTAAGTTGAGCAGGCCTGTTCTACCCAGAGAGGCCCCATCCCCTAAGGGAACTTACAGTGCTCACACATGTAGTCTCCCATTCAAACATAAACCAGCATGGATCCTGCTTAGCAAAAGGAACAATTCATGCTTGCTACCACAAGACCAGCTCTCCTCTAGTACATTGGAACCAGTACCTAGGAAGCTGTCTTGTACCGAGTCAGACCATTGGTCAATCTATCTTAGCATTGTCTGCACTGACATGCAGCAGCTTTTCCAAGATTTCATGCAGGGGTCTCTCCCAGCCCTACCTAGAATTGTCAGGACGTGAACCTGGGACCTCCTGCATGCAAAGCAGATGCTCTACCACTGAGCTATAGCCTCATCCCCTAAAGGGAATATCTTACCATGCTCACATGTATTCTTCCATCCAAATGCAAACCAAGGCAGACCCTGCTTAGCAAAGGGGGCAATTCATGTCCGCTACCACAAGACGAGTTCTCTTCCCCTAACAGTGGTTGTCTTAGATGCAGACATCCATTCCCACCCGCATCAAACGAAACATCTGGCCCAGATGAGCATTTTGTGATTGGCACAGATCTTGTGGATCTGCATTAGCTGGACAATAGTAAGCCCACTTACACACCTGGCTCAGCCTTGCTGGATCATGGCACACACCTCTGACTGTGTGTCCTTGTCTAGGTTCCCTCCATTAAGTGGCAATCATAATTAAAAGATTTGCCACACAAGGCATTGAATGGTGCAATTAATATTCATAAAGTGCTTTGATCTAGACAGCCCTCCTGTCCATTTATCAATGCACTCATAGTGCGAGGCGCGGGGATAATAATAAATATTGACCGGATTAAATCTGTATTCAGATCATAGTGCATAAAGTCTTTTGAAGCAAAAATCAATGGCTGCACGTTACCATGTGCCAGTTTAGATTAATCTCCCCATCCCTTCCCACCTCTGGTTTTGTCCATATTATTAAAATGCTTCATTGTATGATTAAGTGTGAACTGAACTTCCAAAGAAGGATGAATTAGGTCAGGAAAAGGTAGAAAGAAGATTGGGATCTATTGGTAGATCATTAGGTCACTTTTAGTGGATCGGGGCACACCACTCAAACCAGCCAGAACCAGCCATGACTTGGTGTGAGGGGACACCAATTAATCAGCACATTAATTATTACATTAAAATTTATTATTACAAATATTAATGAAAGTGAGGGGGCAGAGGGTTGGAGTTGGGGGGGGAGCAAGGGCAGGGGGCGTAGCAAGGTTGGAGTGGACTCAGAGACAAGATTTTAAAATGGTCCCCCCTCACTGAAGCTCAGCTCATGAAGTAAAGAAATCTTAAATGAGACTGAATAGTGGTAACAAAAAGCATTGTGTGTGTGCATGTGCATGCATGCATGTGTGTGTACACACACACACACACACACACACACACACACACACACACACACGTGCCACAATAGAACATCATCCTAAATTATTTTTTAAAAGGTTTTGTCAATTGTGGACGATGCAAGTCATTGAATGGTTCTAGAGAAAGACATGCTGTTCTGGTAGCTCCAGGTGTTACCACTCACATCAATTTCAGAGGATGAATACAACTGAAGGAAGCCCGGGCGGGTGTGCAGCTTAACAATAGAACAGAAAAGATCAAGAAAACCTGCACAGTGAGTCAGTCTGGGTGAGTCAGCCATGTGACTTGCCTCTGGGGGGGCCCCCAAGGCAGTGGGCCCCCAGACAACTGCCTCCCCTTTCCCTATTATAGTTATACCCCTGAGCAAGGGGAAAGAGGGATGAGAGATGGTGTCAGGGGGCTCTCACCCAGGGCAAGAAGTGTCTGGTCTCCAGCAGCCAACTGCATGAAGTCACTTCTGCTCATCAGCAGGACAGGAGCGCCTGCTGTTGCTGCAAGATATTCCTATCTGCGGGCTAGCAAAAAAGTCCCCGAGGGTCAGATCTGGCCCGCAGGCCTCATGCTGTGCAGGCCCACAGTAAATCAACAAGGACCTCTGGTTCTCAAGAGCTTAACAACAGAACATAAAAGATCAAGACAACCCGCACAGTCCCCACCACCAGGGGTGCAGGGAGCTTGGCAGGGGCTGAAGTCTGACCAGTGGCTCCCCTGCTCTCTGGGTATTCCTTTGCATGTGCAAAGTGTGTGCACCCCGAGCCACACACCCTGCATCTGACATCAGACACAAAGGGAGGAGCAGGTCCAGAACGGGGATGTCACAGCCCCCGCAGAGTTTCATTTCCCCTGTCAGGGGTTGGTGGGATTTCTGAAAGGGAGCGCCCCACCCCTCCTTGTGTCTGATGTCAGATGCAGGGGAGGGGCGAATGCCTGGCTGGGGGGAGAGTTCATCCCTCTCTAGCCCTTGTGCCAGTGGTGAAGTGGTGGTGGTCTAACCCTCTTCCTGCCTTTAAAGGCAGGGAGAGCAGCTCCCAGACACACTGCAAACACAGCACTGGCCAATATTTGCTCTCAAATGGGGAACATGGCCCCGTTTGCAAGGAAAGCCATGCCCCCTGCATCTGATATCAGATGCAGGGGATGTGGCGGGTGTGTGTGTGTGTGTGTGTCCGCTGTGTCGGGAGGAACACGGGCCACTGGCTGGCTTCCTCCGCGTTCCCAGCCGGCGAGAGCTTTGCTCTCCAGCTGGATGCAGGAGGGTGCAAGGGGATGCCCTGGCCAAGGCTGAACCTTGGGCCCCCCCCAGACCTTCCGGGCCTGGGGACAATTGTCCCCCCTTGCTCATAGCCTCTACGCCCCTGCCCACCTCCCAATTTATGAAGTGGTGGTGGTCTGGCACAAGATCTTGCTGCAGGGGCACCTACCGTGGTCAGAAGCAGTGAGGCAGGACTAATTATGCCTACTCAGGAGTAAGTTACATTGCCTGCAGTAAGATATACTCTTAAGTAAACATGCAACAACCACAGCAAGTATTGATATACTGCTTTTGAACAAAAGTTTCCAAAGTGGATTACACAGAGAAATAATACATAAACAAGATGGCTCCCTGTCCCCAAAGGGCTCACAGTCTAAAAAGCAACATAAGAGAGACACCAGCAACAGACACTAGAGGGATGCTGTGCTGGGAGTAGATAGGGCCAGTTGCTCTCCCCATGCTCAATAAAGAGAATCACAACGTTAAAAATGTGCCTCTTCGCCAAGTTAGCAGGGTGTTAGGAGGTTGCATAACCAAGTTATGCCTATGTGTGTAGTCCTCTCCCTCTAGGGTAAAAACAGCTGTAATCTGTATTTAATCTGTATTATTTTAAGGAGGCTGTTTTAAATTCAGTCATCTTCTATTTGGAGAAATATGGTACTTGCTTTTCAAACTCCATAGGCCAACTGCACAAACACATTTGGTTTCCATTTTTTTTAATCAATCAACTTTATTATGGTCAAAGACCAGCATAGGTAATACAGAATGGAGTGCAGTTTCCATGTAAAAGTAGTACTTTGTTTATAGAAAATGTCTGGGGTGCCTCCTAAATGAGTAAGAACTATGATTTTATTACACATAAAGGTTGGGGCAGAACTTACCCACACATTTTAGCAGTGACACACTATTAAAGTATCATTGTCCAGAGACTGGGCACTAAGCTTCTCAGAGTATTAAGAATGTAAATGGCTGGCTGGTAAATTATTGATTTTGAATCAGTGTTGGAATCTTATCGCAGTAATAAAACAATAGCATTTTAATTGCGCTTAAAAGCCTAGATTCCACATGATGCCAAGCATCCTTTCATTTTCTCTTTTGCTGCGGGTTGTTAAGTCAGTGCTCTGATAAAGGTAGCCAGAAAACCAATGGTCTTGTTCCAGGCCAAGCCAGGGTCTTTGCCACAACAAAGATTCAAGAGGGACACAAACCTTGGACAGGTGTCAGGACCTTGGATAGGCTCCAAGCAATCAAGCAAGCTGGATACAACAGACATAAGATGGATGTTGCTCCAGCAGATACTTGGGGCTAACTGCCCAGTAGGGAACTGTGGATGCTCTTTGTTGGGACTCTTCCTCAACGCCCAGCAGGGTGGGGCACTCACCCGACTGTGCGGTGAGCAGATCAACAGCTGGGGACAGCCCGACTGCACACGAAGCCAACAGCAGCCATGCTGGGAGGCAGGGGAGGGCGAGGAAGCCAGGAGGATAGCTGCCCTTGACTGGGCCAGACAATGGCCCAACAAGCTGTTGCCTGGCTGCAGCAAAGAGCTAGCAGGTCCCTCCCCTCTGCAGAGACCCTGGGGGATGATGCAAGGAGGGGAAATGGAGTCCTGTAAGGCAGCCCCTTTAAATGCTAACAGGCAGAATACAGGAGGCTGGGAATGAAAGGCAGGGGAGGGGTTAAGAGGGGTGGCAGCTGACCCTCTGGACATATATAATGGGCTTTGATGAGGAGGCCAGTGGAGATGGAGGGTGGCTGCCTGTATGGGCTCCTGGGGAAAAGCAAGACATTCCCGCTCCCTGGTGCCTTCCAGACTAGACCCTACAACGGGGTCAGGACAAATTTTGGAAGTGAGCTTCCACACTTCCTGCATCGTGACACCACAGTCCCTACGCGGACAGCAGGGTGCCGTTCACATTTCCAGTGCCTTGTTCCGAATGTAATCGCTGCGATATAGAGCTAGGACGTCGTATAGCCGGCGTGAGGAAGTTACTGTTTTCTTGGGTTGTTCATTTCTGTGAGACTGCTCCCGCTGCTGTTTACATTCCAAATGTGACTTGCCCGAACGGAGGCATTTTGCTGCTGATGAGCAGCTGGTCTGGAAAGCGCCCCTGGCAGATGGAGGAGGAGCAGGGTGCTTAGAAACCCCTCCCCATCCTCCTGGGGCCTGTCTGGCCAGGGTTTGCGCGGCATGTGCAGAGGCAACGCCACACTCAGGTTTGGCAGTCACCTGTTGGTCACACTAAAAATCTCTGTCTTCAGCAGCAGAGCTGAAAGTTAGCAGCGGAAGGGGCATGCATGTTTTTAAAAGGTTGAGAACTCCCTGTTCTAGGCCATTTCAAAATGAGATCAGCCACATTTTTTCCTGGTCCCTGGAGCAACTCAGTCCCAGCAGCAAATTGTTGCTGTTTAAATAGGAACAGAGGAAGCTGCCATATATTGAGTCAGACCATTGGTCTATCTAGCTCAGTATTGTCTTCACAGACTGGCAGCGGCTTCTCCAAGGTTGCAGGCAGGAGTCTCTCTCTCAGCCCTATCTTGGAGATGCTGCCAGGGAGGGAATTTGGAACCTTCTGCTCTTCCCAGAGCAGCTCCATCGCTTGAGGGGAATATCTTACAGTATCTATAATATCTTACAGCAGGGCGGACCCTGCTTAGCTAAGGGGACAAGTCATGCTTGCTACCACAAGACCAAGTCTCCTCCCGAGAGCTGGGGAATGATACTGGGGGGCATGTAAAATGCCTGCCATGGAATTGCATCGTTGAGAAAAGCGATCTGGGTTTTGTGAATCCAACAGGTGACAACTGCACAGTGCACTCATTGCATCCGGAAATGCCCTGAGTTGTCAAGAAAAGCTCAAGTACCTCTTCATGCGCTGAGTGAAAATACCATGAGTTCATCTCATTGAATTGAGATATTTGATAGATGCCTCAGTTCCTCCAGTTCCCCTTGTTTTATCACAGCGTGACACATTTCCATCAGGAGCACTGTGTATGAAACCCGAACTTCCTCCATGGGTCCTTCCGCCCACCATCTGCTTCTCTGCCTTTTTTCCAAGTGAGGCAAAAAGGGTTAAAGAGCTAATTATGCCGGCAAAATGAGATTCTCTCGCATATAGGTCGGAACATATGCATTGGAAAATTGGGACTGGCAGACAATTTATGATTATTTTGTTAATGTTTCTCTTTTTAACAAGCACAATTTCCAATGATTAAGAGCTTTTTCATCTCTTGAAGCTACAATCATTTAAAAAGAACATGCTAATCTTGTTTGTGTTCTTGGGGGAGGTTTTATTATTTATTTGGGGAGGCTGAGAAGGGCAGGGGCAAAGAACACTCCCCAGTGCAAGTGGCGTTTCATGGCTTCATTAGTCTCGCCCTCGCCTCCCCCAGCAGAACAGCCTGGCCAGGAGGATAAATGAGGCTGTTTGCTCCTTTCTGCCTTGCCTGGCTAATAACCATTATTGTTAATTATGAACCGATGATTTATCATGCTCATTGACTGATTCAAGTAATTCCTGCCTGCTCATGTCCTGAAAGCAAAAATGTTGCCAATATGACGTTGGATTAATTTTTTAAGAAGACATCTGTTAAGCGATTTTAATGCTGGTAAGTAAGGGTAGTGTGACAGAGCAATGCACCAGACTCATTTATCCACGATGCAGGCAGTGGAGCATTATGCTGCTCTGTGCAGCAGTGCACACCATGATACAACCTCTTCCAAAATGGGAGGGGAGCTGGTCTTGTGGTAGCAAGCATGAATGGTCCCCTTTGCTAAGCAGGATCTGCCATGGTTTGCATTTGAATGGGAGATGTGTGAAGACTATAAGATATTCCCTTTAAGGGATGGCGGGGGGGGGCGCTCTAGGAAGAGCATCTGCATGCTTGCATGCAGAAGGTTCCAAGGTCTCTCCCTGGCAGCATCTCCAAGAGAGGATTGAGAGAGACTCCTGCCTGCAACCTTGGAGAAGCCATTTCCAGTCTGTGTAGACAATACTGACCAGTGGTCTGCCTCTGTAGAAGGCAGCTTCCTATCACTAGGTAGGGCTGGGAAAGACCCACACCTGACATCCTGAGTGCCACTTCCAATCGTTTTTGACAGTACTGACCTAGATGGCCCACTGGACTCATTCTGAGGCAGTTTCTTATGGATTTCTCCTCCTTTCTGTGCCTCCCTTCATTGGTGCATGATGCTCCATGGGACCTGATCCAGGAGTCTAAGCTGATTCCTGGAGATTATTTGGGTAACGGAGAAGCCCTGCTCTCATCTTCCTTTCATACATAGACTGAATGTGTGGAGGCAGAGTGAGATTGCTGTAGGGTTGTTCTCACAATTGGCAGAGGGTAGGAGAAGACGCCACAGATGCTAATTCATGAGCCATGTACCATCCTGATTGGCCACTGTGAGAATTCTACATACAAGGAGGAGGGGAGAAATGCTGGGGAGGGCGCTGTGGTGAGTCAAGAACTTGTACCCAGATCCAGGTGAGGATGGAGGGAAAGGACTCCCTGGGCCTCCTTGTTGGGAGTTGTAATTTTTATCCCCCAGTTAATTAAAGGTAAAGTGTGCTGTCAAGTCGATTTCGACTCCTGGCGCCCACAGAGTGTTGTGGTTTTCTTTGGTAGAATGCAGGAGGAGTTTACCATTGCCTCCTCCCGTGCAGTATGAAATGATGCCTTTCAACCCCTGCCAACTTGGCAAAGAGGCACCTTTTAACGTGGCGATTCTCTTTATTTAGCAAGGGGAGAGTAACTGGCCCTATCCACCCCCAGCACAGTACCTCCAGTGACTATTGCTGGTGTCTATCTGATGTTGCTTTTAGAGTGTGATTTTCCCGCTGCGCCACTTAAGGTGACCCCAGTTAATTATCAGAGCACTAAAGAAGCTACCCACTCCAGTTACAGAGTAGAATGCAGAGTTTAGTTGTTGCAGCTATTTAGAGAAGACACATGGAGATTCCAGTAGAATAAAATACTTAGTAGATTTATTGGTGAAGTACATCTAATGGCGCAGCAGAGAAATGACTCGCAAGCCAGAGGTTGCTGGTTCGAATCCCTGCTGGTATGTTTCCCAGACTAGGGGAAACACCTATATCGGGCAGCAGTGATATAGGAAGATGCTGAAAGGAATAATCTCATACTGCACGGGAGATGGCAATGGTAGACCCTTCCTGTATCCTACCAAGAAAGTCACAGAGTTTTGTGGTCAGGAACCCAGGAAGCTGCCATACACTGAGTCAGACCATAGGTGGTCCATCTAGCTCAGTGTTGTCTACACAGACTGGCAGAAGCTTCTCCAAGGTTGCAGGTAGGAATCTCTCTCAGCTCTGTCTTGGAGATGGCAGGGAGGGAACTTGAAACTTTCTGCTCTTCCCAGAGTGACTCCATCACCTAGGGGGAATATCTTACAGTGCCCACACATCAGGTCTCCCATTCATATGCAACCAGGGCAGACCCTGCTTAGCTAAGGGGACAGGTCATGCTTGCTAGCTACCACAAGACCAGCTCTCCTCCCTTAGGAGTTGACATCAATTTGATGGCATCATCATCATCATCATCATTACATTTATATCCCCCTTTTCCTCCAAAGAGTCCAGAGCAGTGTACTACATACTTGAGTTTCTCCTCACAATAACCCTGTGAAGTAGGTTAGGCATACTTTACCTTTACATCTTTGGATAGGAAAGACCTAATCCTTAATCTAAAGTACTACATAATGAATAGGTATGGAGAGAGATATGTTTCCATCTGCTTTCTAAGAGTAAAGGAAGAGATTCTGACTCAGCACAGGAAATACCTGAAGAAGCATATCAGGGGTCATAGAGTAGAGACAGGTAGAACAGCTAGAGAGACCCTTACTTACCATCTTTACTCCCAATGCCCCAAGTGGTCAATAGGATACCTGGTGCAAAAGGTCGATGCACTGGAACTCCAACACTCCTACCTCCAAACTCAGCTCACAGGTGAGCATTTTTCTCGCCTCCTACCTTACCTGTAGAACAAGCATCCTACCCAGCTTTGGGAACTGTGAGCACTCCTGATTACCCGTCATGTGTGAGTTAAAAACTAGGTCAGAGTAGGGGAAAGTGATCATGTGGGAGGTGTAGAACCCTAGAGAAAGAGTTGGAGTATGCAAGGACAAGGCAGAGGAGTGGAATCAGGAATATAACAGTTTAATGAAATGGATGTTATATACAGAGAAGTGAACCAGCCACCTAATGGCGCAGCGAGAAAATGACTTGACTGGCGAGCCAGAGGTTGCCGTTTCGAATCCCTGCTGGTAAGTTTCCCAGACTATGGGAATTGTCCACATTTTTTTCGAAGGGAGCATAATGTGTTTTACCATTGCAATAAGTGAGCCAAGGAAGAAGGAAACTACTGTCTGGTGTTTCCCAAGAAGTATTTGAGGTTCACATAAGATCAGTTGCAATTGAGATGTGATGCAAAGGCTGGCTTCTTAGAAAGATAATATCTAGTGCACCCCTGGGCAGAATTACCATTAAGAACATTGTTTCGATGGTTTCTAATCTGTGGAATAAAGAAGGTAGCAAATTGTGCTCTTAGCACTGCACGTGTCTTATTTTTTAATATATATTTAATATATATCCCATACTGTAGCCATCACTCCTCTGTTATTATCTCTGTTCTCTTTATTTGTCCAGTAAATATCTTTACTTCCAGTCTTTCATGAAATTGTTGTTGTTGTTTATTTATTCGACTTCCAAAAAAGGGCTCAGGGCGGTTTACACAGAGAAATAACAAATACATAAATAAGATGGCTCCCTGTCCCCAAAGGGCTCACAATCTAAAAAGAAACATAATTTGGACACCAGCAATAGTCACTGGAGGTACTGTACTGTGCTGAGGGTGGATAGGGCCAGTTACTCTCCCACTGCTTAATAAAGAGAATCACCACATTAAAAGGTGCCTCCTTGCCAAGTTAGCAGGGGTGTATTTTACAAGTTGTATTTTACACTGTCTTAAAACTTTACCTTGTTTACTCATTGATTTTGTGTTTGTATTGTGCCTTCTACCTGCATCACAGGTGTCTACTACTGAGCAAGGGCCTCATCCTGTAGCACTTCAAAGGCATTATCTGATTATAAGCCACACAACCAGGTCATTCTCATGACCAGTTGTACTCGGGTTAGGCAGAGCTAGCCTGGCTAGGTCTGCTCATGAGAACCGCTTGGGATTGCTCCTGATCCCGGCGCTCCTCCGCTGGGTGGAGGTGTGCACAAATCAAGTTTTGTGATTTGATTCAAGCTTGAACTGAATTTCAAAAACTCAGATTGATTCATCAGAAACAACCGCCTTGGCCAGTTGTCTTGACAAATCAACCCCGAATCACTTGAATCGATTTGAGTGATTCAAACGCCATTTTGAGTTCCAATTTTCTGGGGAGAGCTAGAAAAACAGGTCTCAGAATGGTACAATTTTCCCAGGGGAAACTGGTCTACCAATTGGGTACACCAGAGCTCCACTCCAGACTTGCGGCATCTGCACACTTCAGAGGTCTGGTCTACCCGCTGACCCCAATTGGTAGACCAGCCCTACCCCCCAAAATGGGCCTCAAAATGGTACCATTTTTACAGGGAGAGCTGGTCTAACACAGGGGTGTAGCTAGCCCACCAGCGGCCCGTGTGTGGCCGCGGTGGGCGCCCCGATAGCCCCACCCCCTGCGTATGACATCAGATGCAGGGGATAGCCACACCCCCACATCTGATGTCAGACGCGGGGGGCATGGTCTGGCTCCCGAACGGAGCCTTGAGGCTCCGTTCAGGTTCAGATTGCTGCTGCAGCTTAACTGCTGAAGGGGCTGCGCAGAAGAGCCACTTCTGGGCTGCATTGCGAACGCAGCACCAGCCTTTGTTTAGCTCCTGAAGGGGCTGCATGGCCCCCACTCGGGAGCTAAACTACCGCCCCCGCGTCTGACATCAGACACGGGGGGCGTGTCAGAGCCACGAATGGTGGCTCCTGATTGGGCATGGCTCGGGTTCTTTGAACCCGTTCACCCAATGATAGCTCCGCCCCTGGTCTAACAGTTGGGGTTGGCGGTTAGACCAGACTTCCGCTCCAGACTTAGTACATCAGCCCACTTCGGAGGACTGGTCTATCAGGTAGACCAGTCCTCCGAGGCATGCAGCCAGAAACTTTAACACTATCTTTGTTACACTTTTTAAGTTAGGTTTTTGTTCTTGTACTTGTGGTCTCCCTTGTTAACCTGTTGTACTATATTACACATGTAAGTATTGTACTAGGACTACTCCCAAAGCATCCAATGGGAAAGGAGAGATGGTCCTGTGGTAGCAAGCACGAATGGTCCCCTTTGCTAAGCAGGATCTGCTCTGGTTTACATTTGGATGGGTGACTACTACATGTGAGCACTGTCTGCTGTAAGATATTCCCCTTACAGGATAGGGCCATAGCTCAGTGGTAGAACATCTCTTTGCACGCAGAAGGTACTAGGTCCAGTCCAGTCCCTGGCATTTCCAGGCTGGGCTGGGAAGGACTCCTGCCTGAAACCTTAAAGAGGCACTGCCAGTCAGAGTAGACAATACTGAATTATTTTATTTATTTTATTTTTATTGATTTTATTTTTATACCACCCCAAACCAAAGTCTTGGGGCGGTTAGATGCACCAATGGTCTGACTCAGTAAGGTAGCTGCCTGTGTTCCTTTGGTTTGATATTACTCGGGGACTGATCCGTTGACTCACCTGTTTTGTATTTTAAATGCTCAGATTCCTCCTTAAAAGCAATCTTTTAGCATAATACTCAGAGGACGGCTACTCTGAATTATGCACAAAATCCCCTCCTACCTTCAGCACTAGGAGAAATGAGAAAAAAGAAAAAAAATACAGCCAAGATTTGGAAGAAACCGACAGGATAATCTCTCTCTCTCTCCCCCCCCCCTCCCCAGCGGCTTCGATGGACAGCTCTCCACAGCACCTCCTTGGTTCTTCCCCTAGATGGCAGTAGCATCCCAGACCCCACCTGCCTGCTGTTTCACCCTCCCAGCCTTGGAATGGGCAAGGCAGCTGAATGAAGCTGCCCCAAGTAACGAGATTAGCTGCAGTGGGAGAGGAAGCATTCAGATCTCTTAAGCTTTGTGCTAGAACCCTTAGCTCCTTCTGCTGCCCACCTCTCTTTACCCATGCCCCTGCTTTCTTGCTGAAGCTATTAAAAGCAGAAAAGGCAGTTATTGCTGAGGAGCATAGGAATGTAGGGAACTGCCACATACTGAGTCAGACCCCTGGTCCATCGAGTTCAGTATTGTCTGTACTGACTGGCAGCGACTCTCCGGGGTTTCAGGTAGAAATCTCTCCCAGCCCTACCTGGAGGTTTTTCACACACAGCTTTTAGTTTGCATTTCCTCTGGAATGGAGGGTGCACATTTACATATTGGCCAAATCGACTCCCCAAGTCCTTGCGAGCTATCAGGTAGCACTTCACATACAATTTGGGTTTTTCATCGAGTGTTAGAGTGTAGCCCAATTTATATCCAGAGTGTTTTGTTTTTTTAATTTACTTTTTGTGTTGGTTTTTTGGGGCAACTTTGAACTCACAGTAAAGCTTCACAGAAAATCCACTGTAAAGCCTGCTGTCTGGGAAAGCTCTAGGATATCTTGCCAGGGACTGAACCTGGGATTTTCTTCATGCGAAGCACAGAGTGGCAGCCCTATGCCTTTTAAGATTTAAACATCAGGAGGCTTTACAGCCAGAGCTGTTACCCCGAATCTCCTCCGGAAGAGAGTGTGTGTGTTCACACACCAGCCAAACTTACTCTGAAGTCCCTTCAAGATCCTTGGACCCACTCCACACACAAACCAGGCTTTGTCTTACGAAGTCTAGCTTATCTCGATGTATTTCTGGGTTTTTAAAAAGCTGGTTTTAAGAGACCTTTTCCGAAAACTCCGGAGCAAATAGGGAGAGGCACTGACATAGAATCATTAGCACGATAAGAGGGATATTCTCTTTAGAAATGCACATGTAGCTCTTTAGAAAATCTCTCCCCACCCCATATTGGCTAGAAGAAAAATGATGTGAAAGCATGCGATGTGAATTTCCATCAAAACAAAACCCAAGAGCAGAGGGGAGGGGCTGCTTCCCTCTGAGCATTTGCAGACCGCATCTTGAGTGCTTTACAAGCACTCATGATGCAGGCCCTGGAAACATACAGTAGTTGAGTTTTTACACGAAGATGGTTTCTCTGTACTGTCTACGGATGATGGTTTTCTCATGCACAGGTTGCGGGGCCTGTCATCGATTATTCTGTCTTGGTGCCTCCTGTCTGGGAAATGATATAAACATTAATGACAGCAAGATCCATGTAATGGCTCCAGGCAAGAATTCTCGTCGCCTGAAGTGAGCGCACATCAAGAAAATGCAGGTAAAAGAACCAAGTGTTAACCTCTAAAGGAATGGGGCTGACTCAGTGGTGGAGCATCTGCTTTGCATGGAGAAGTTTCAAAGCAGATGGTTTGAATCTGCTGGTTTGAATCTTTCCAGGTTCAATCCCTGGCAGCATCGCCAGGTGGGGTGAAGAAAACTTCCTGCCCAAAGCCTTAGAGAGCTGCTGCCAGTCAGAGCAGAAGGGTTGACCTTCCCACTAGGCCAGGCCTGCTCAACTTTGGCACCCCCAGCCGTTTTTGGACTATAACTCCCATAATCCCCAGCCACAGTGCCCAAGAGTCAGCAATTATGGGCGTTGTAGGCCAACATCTGCAGGAGGGCTGAAGTTGAGCATGCCTGCACTAGGCCAGCTAGGTGGCCATCTAGGGCACCAAGCTGAGAGGGGCATCGATAGCCAGGGTTATGGCGGAGTCATCCATCCATCCATCTGAGGGACAGGTGACCATCGGTGGGTGCGTGTACCATCAGCTAGTTAGCCAGCTGTGGACAGCCAGCCAAGGCAAGCAGCAAGGATCGCCCACCCACCTGACAGGAGGTACCTGCCTGCACAGGTGAAGGGGGTAAAGGAGCACTAAGGCCAGGCTTCGTCTGGGAAACCCCCAATTCTTGGGCAGCCCTGCAGAGTAGACAATACTGAGCTAGATGAGTGAATCCATGCTAGGGATCATTAGGAAGGGAACAGAAAATAAAACTGCTAATATTATAATGCCCATATTAAAAAAACCATGGTGGGGCCACACCTGGAGTACGGCGTACAATTCTGGTCACTCCAACTAAAAAAAAGACATTGAGGCGGTTCCCACAAGCAGTGGGAACTGCCAGATGGGGTTAAGCAGGGAGAGCGGGCATAGCACAGATCGGCTGCCCACACAACTGCCGGCTCTGTCACTGAGCCGGCGGGGGCTGCAGGGATCGGGGTCCACGCCCCCGGAAGCTCCAGCATGCCCTGCGCATGCATGCCTGCATGCCTCTCCATGCTGGAGAGACCCCCGAGCCGGGAGGCTGCTTTTTAGCCTCCCAGTTGGGGGTCTACTCGTGAGTTGCCATGGCAACACACAATCCGAAAGCCCAGGTTACCGGAGTGCCCATTTCACTAACCTGGGCTTAGGGGAGGGTAGCTTTAGCGGATTACCCGCTTGGGTGAGACCAGGCTCGGCTGCAAGCCTGGTGGTTCTCACGTGTAGGCGAAATTGGGCTAGGCTCCCTCAGCCCAATTTCACCTGAGCGTGCGAATCACCTCATTGTAGGGCTGGAAAAGGTGCAGAAGAGGGCAACCAAAATGATCAGGAGCCTAGAGCACCTTCCTTATGAGGCAAGACTACAACACCTGGGGCTTTTTCACTTAGAAAAAAGACGACTGTGAGGAGACATGATAGAGGTCTATAAAATCATGCATGGTGTGGAGAAAGTGGATAGAGAGAAATTTCTCTCTCACACACATAACACTAGAACCAGGGGTCATCCCATGAAATTGGTTGCCAGGAAATTTAGGTCCAACAAGTGGAAGTACTTTTTCACACAACACATAATCAACTTGTGGAATTCTCTGCCACAAGATGTGGTGACTAGTTTGGATGGCTTTAAGAGGGGTTTGGATAACTTCATGGGGGAAAGGTCTATCAACGGCTACTAGTTGGAGGGCTATAGGCCACCTCCAGCCTCAAAGGCAGGATGCCTCTGAGTACCTGTTGCAGGGGAGTAACAGCAGGAGAGAGGGCATGTCCTGAACTACTGCCTGTGGCTTCCAGTGGCATCTGGTGGGCCAGTGTGTGAAACAGGATGCTAGACTAGATGGGCCTTGTGCCTGATCCAGCAGGGCTGTTCTTAAGTTCTTATGAATGGTTTGACTTGGTGTAGAGCAGCTTCCAATATTCCTTTCACGATGGCTGGGGTGGGGAACTGCCATCAATACCATGAGTTTCCACTTCTAGAAATTTCTGGCAGAAGAATCCAGAGGTGGGCATAATACTTAACATCTGCATAGCACTTTCTGGCATTTAAAGCATGTCCTTGAAATATCCTTATAAGGGAAATACAGGAGAACATCATTATTTGTAGGGGTTCCGTTCTGGGCGGGAGGGCCACAGATAGTGAATCCATGGATAATGGATCATTAGGGCTATGGGAATTAGGGGGCTAGGTTCCCGGACTGCCCGAAATTGCCCCCCAAACCAGAAAACGGGCCAAATAAAATACCCTACCATGCTCTTGAGTCACCCACGAGTGAAAATGGTGTGAAAAATCAGCCAAAAATCATGCATCCACCTCTCCCGTTTTTTAAAAAAACAGTAAATGAGTCATAAAACAGCTCCCAAACACAAAATGGCAGCCAGAAATGACCTCTGAGGTTATTTCCAGATACACGGGTTTAACCCTCCACAGTTTTTAACCCTGCCACAGTTTTTTCCATGTATACCGAGGTCGGGTGTCTATTACCCTACCGTGGATATGCGAAACTGCTGGTGCTGGACCCGCGCTTGACGAGGTTTTCCTGTATGTATTATTATCCCCATGTTGCAGCTGGAGAGCTGAGACTGAAAACATTACAGCCTGTGCAAGGCTGCCTTCAGTTCATATTACAGAGGTGAAATCTGAACCATGGAAGTAAAAAAAAAATAGGAAGCTGCCTTCTACTGAGTCAGACCCTTGATCAGTAAAGCAGGGTTGGGAGAGTGCTTGCTCCCCTAACCCTGTTTAAGAGGGTGGCTCCGGAGGCGGATTTGCTGCTGAGATGCCGGGATTGGGCCCGATCCCGGTGGTACACACAGGCAATCAAAACTGGGATGGACTTCCTTAGACCGGTTATGCCTGCACATGTGAATAGCTTCAAGGTGTCTGAATGTTGTGCATCCATTGACATGCAGAAACACCATGCATCCACCCATCCACTTGAGGAGGACAGCTGGTCTCGCAGTAGCAAGCATGACTGCTCCCCTTTGCTAAGCAGGGCCTACCCTGGTTTGCATTTGGATGGGTGTCTTCATGTGAGCACTGTCTGCTGTAAGATCCGCATAGGGAATGGGACCATAGCTCAGTGGTAGAGTATCTCCTTGCATGCAGAAGGTCCCAGGTTCACCTCCTGGCATCTCCCATCCTGGGAAAGACTCCTGCCTGAAACACTGGAGAAGCTGCTGCCAGTCAGTGTAGACCAGGGATTCTCAACATTGGGTCCCCAGATGTTATTGAACTTCAACTCCCATAATCCCCAGCCCCAGTGGCCTTTGGCTGGGGATTATGGGAGTTGAAGTCCAATAACAGCTGGGGACCCAACGTTGAGAATCCCTGGTGTAGACAATACTGAGCTAGATGGATCAATGTTCTGACTTGGTATAAGTCAGCTTCCTATGTAGATCTAATTTCTACCGTTTCTGGGGAGAGGTGAATGATGAATGACAATTCCAAAATATTGAAGAAGTCAATCTCCTACGGAGGAGAGCTGGTCTTGTGGTAGCAGGCATGACTTGTCCCCTTAGCTAAGCAGGATCCACCCCGATTGCATATGAATGGGAGACTAGAAGTGTGAGCACTGTAAGATCTTCCCCTCAGGAGATGGAGCCGCTCTGGGAAGAGCATCTAGGTTCCACGTTCCCTCCCTTGCCTTTCCAAGAGAGGGCTGAGAGAGATTCCTGCCTGCAACCTTGGAGAAGCCGCAGCCAGTCTGTGTAGACAATACTGAGCTAGATGGACTTATGGTCTGACTCAGTGTATGGCAGCTTCTTATGTTCCTATCCCTAAGAGGCAAAAAATCAAGACAGTTATTTACCAGAGACAGATTCCAGAAAACAGGAACCATCCCTGATAAACAGGGGCAGTTGGAGCCTGTAAAGTAAGCGTGTGACAGAGCTAGCTAGGTCTCTCAGTTTCCAGGCCTCTGACTCTGCTTCCTCTGGTTTTGATGAATGCAACTGTATTCCGAAATGCTTTGTGCTGACAATGTTCTGATGCTGGAAGGCACATCATTTTTTGAAATACCAGGAATAAAGGAAGCCCTGAGCTTGGTGCAGGAGTGATAAATATAACATGCCGTTTGAATGAGGAGTTCCCAGTGTCAATCACAAAGCAAAGAGAAGAGCAGATGCTAGAGACTTTCCCTTGATTTTCTTCGTTCACGCTCGTTTTCTAGAAAGTGCCGGTAGGAGTGTAAGACAAGATGTTCAGGAACAGAGTTGAATCCAGTGCTCATTTGGCCTCAGTGCCCAGAAGCCAGGTTCTTTCACGTCCCTTAGGACATGCCTAGGCTAGAAATTTAGATGTCTTTCCAATCTGTGTTTTTGTCATGGCTCCCTACCAAGGAAATGTAGTTTTATGATTGGCCTGAGGAATTCTAGCACATTATTACTACATTTCCCAGGCTTCTTTTCTGCAAGCCACGATGGCCAAATGTATTTTATTTATTTAGCACATTTCTATACCTCTATATTTCTATACCCAACTTACATCTCCGGGCGATTTACAGTAAAAATGAAATAAAAACAAAATGTATACATTAAAACAATTTCAAATTTAAGGAAACGTTATCGGATTTATATATGTACTGTAGTAATGTATTTATTTATATTTATTTTATATTTTTATCCCATTCTTCCTCTGAGGAGCCCAGAGGTGCACATGGTTATTATGTTTATCCTCACAACAGCCCTGTGAGGTAAGTCAGGATGAGAAATAAGTGCCTGACCCAGGGTCATCCAGTGAGTTTCATGGCTGAACAGGGATTTGAACTTGGGTCTCCCTGGTCCTAGTCCCACACTATAACCACCACCACACCCCCTCTCAGTCTGTGTTCTTCTCCTGAGGGCCTTATAATGATAAGATCTGTCAATATTTGAAAATCTCTGGGAAATGATTAGACCAGATCTAAAACGTCCCCCTTCCAAGAAGAGCAGACTTTGGCAGATTTAGAGCCAGACTACACATTATATTGAATGGATAATTTGCTTGTGTTTTTAAAAAGTCAAATAACCATGAAGGGGAAAGGCTGATAGGATTAGGACTGCCATGCTAAGGAGGGGATATTTATCCCAGAGAATCAAACTGGATCCTGTAGAATTTGAGGGAAAGAGCTGTGGTGTGCAAGGACAAGCCAGTAGAGTGGAATCAGGAATATGAATAGAATAGACATTATGCACAGAGACAGAGAGGCCAGTGCAGACTGCTTTTCCAAGCTCTTGCTGCTGGCTGTTTGTTAGCCCTGCCTCTACTCCAGGACTAGCATACAATAGCCTGGATCCAGGAACGGATTCACCAAAAACAACAGAGACCCAAGCCATGAAACGGGTTCAGAGAAGTTTTTTCAGTGAACTGAAACTGATCATAGGAATATAGGAAGCCAGCTTACACCAAGTCATACTATTGCTTCCTCTAGCTCAGTAAGTAAATATAAAGGATCAGGCACTCAGGATATGGTAGCTTCATACATTTGTTTGTTTCTGTCACCTTGGGATAAAAGGGGCAGCCAATGGGCAGATCTTGAGGGCTTCTGGGCTTGGGGAGGGAGCTGTCTCTTCCTCTTCTCTTTGTTTTCTTCCTTCTCATGTGAGCAGCACTGGAAGATATTCCCCTTAGGGGATAGGGCCGCTCTGGGGAAAGCATCTGCACGCTTGCACGCAGAAGCTTTCAATTTCCCTCCCTGGCATCTCCAGATAGGACTCAGAGAGACTCCTGCCTTTGGAGAAGCCACCGACAGTCTGGGTAGACAACACTGAGCTAGATTGACCAATGGTCTGACGCTGTATAATTGGAGTATTAGAATAACCCACCCTATATATACTACCACATAAATCGTAAGTGCCACTGAGGAAGACCTAGAAGGTGGAAACGCGTTTGGCAGAGACAAACAAGTTATACAGAAATATGCATTCTCCAGATGAACTCCAATAACAAGAGGAAGTACTTCTGGCAAAGTTCAACAGACACAATAGCAGTTTTTTCTCTACTTGCTTTGTGGAAAGTGCATCATTTGGAAATAATGGAAGAATGTGGTTATATGTCGTTGGATTTATTATTGGGATTTTATACAGTTTCTGGATTAGAATTGATACAGTTTCAGATCATCTGTTTTTATTCAGGTTATTGGATATATAGTGGAAAATAAACACTTGGTTTTTACATTCAAGATACGTTACGATTTATGTGATAGTATATATTGGGTGGGTTGTTCTAATACTCCAGTTGCTTTCTTTACCAACCACAATTCCTTTTTGAATGGTTCTGACTCTGTATAAAGCAGCTTCCTATCTTCCTAACTTATTCTTGGCCTCTGGCTGCTTAAATAAAGCTGACGATCCCTTGCATTCTTTTAATGAAGAACCCAAGAAGAGCCCTGCTGGATCAGGCCCAAGGAAGCCCATCTAGTCCAGCATCCTGTTTCACACAGTGTTCCACCAGATGCCGCTGGAAGCCACAGGCAGGAGTTGAGGGCATGCCCTCCCTCCTGCTGTTACTCACCTACAACTGGTACTCAGAGGCATCCTGCCTTTGAGGCTGGAGGTGACCTATAGCCCTCTGACTTGTAGCTGTTGATAAGAACATTGAATTGCTTTCCAGTTCAATTCCTATTCCCGGGCCCTCCCTGTACACTTCCAACCTTCCTTGTTCATCCTCTGCCTCCCCCTCCCGCTCACCACTCAGCAGCTGTGCTTGGTGGGGCTCTCTGGGTCTTGAAGCTGCACCCCTCTTTTTTCAGCTGGAGCCAGCACCATCAAGCAATGCTTGTGGCTGCTGGAGGGAACCCACACTGGGATACAGCTGAGGGCAGAGAGGGTGGTGGCCAGTGTCCCAACAATTATACATCCTTCTATGGTGGAACTCAAAGGGACATTCTTGGGGTAGGGATGTGTATGGAACCGGCTGGCCCGGTTCGGTTTGAGGCCAAACTGGCCTCGAACCCAACCAGGCCAGTTTGGTCCGGCACTCCCTCGAACGCCCCCGGTCCGGTCCGGGGAGGGGCCAGTTCGCGGATCAAAAATGCTTAACATTAAAAAAAAACTTTTTTAAAACCTTGTACTCCCCACGGAGGAGTTCCGGGAGGTGGTGCGGGTGTGTGTATCCGCTAATGTCCCCCCTCCCCCGCTGGCCTTCTAAATCACCCCTTTGCCCCGTTCAGGTGCTCTTCAGCCTGTTTTTGGTCTTCACCCAGCGGCCCGGTGGCCTTGTTGGGGGCTGGGCACCTGCACACATGGCCTCTGCGTGGCCCGGGCCATGCAGAGGCCATGAGCGCAGGCGTGCAGCCCCCAACATGGCCATGGTGAAGGCCAAAAACCAGGGGTGATTTAGAAGGCCGGCAGGGGGAGGGGGAACATCTGCGGACACCCCCCACGCGCTGCCTGCAGGAACATCTGGGGACCCAACATTGAGAATCCCTGGTCTGATTCAGCATAAGGCAGTTTCCTAGGTTCCTAACAATAACTATGTTTGCTTTTAAAAGTCTCTAAGATTATAATACAGCACCTATGAAGGTGGAAGCAGCAGAGAGATGGGTGAGGCTGGGAGCCCTCTCCCCTGCTCTGTGCAGGTGCCCCCACTGCTGCACTTCCTTTATTGAAGATGTCATGGAGCCGGGAGGTGGCAGATGAGATTTGGGGCTCTGAGCCACTCCGTGGGGGTCTGTGCCCCATGAGCCAGCCCCTAATGGCGCCCTTGCTCAGCAGCATCCTCTTGGCAGCTATAAGATGCATAGCAGTCCTGAAGCTGCATTACAGAACAACCCTGAGACTTTGCATGAAAGGGGATTTTCATCTGATAAGCTGTGAAAAGGACAGGCTCTCCCACTCTGCTGTATATTTCCCAGCAGGCCCTGCCAGAAGTCTGACTCCTCCTGTGATTCTTTTCAAGCCCATCCTAATATTAAGCTGTCAGGATGGAAATTTTTCAGGCTTGATTGTGATTTTATTTTAATTAAAGGCCCCTTTAACAGAGCTATGCAGCTGTGACTGAAACAGCCAAACAACATTCTCCCACAACAGGAGTGCTGGAGCAATAATTGTTTAACAGCAATCATGCCTCCAGCCAGAGTTGCTGGGAAACAGCAAATCCCTGCCCCCAAATAGTGTGATTTCTTTTGGTACGAAGATGGTGGTGGTGCTATCATAATCATTACCTATTGAACAGTACCTGTGACATCCCCAACTACTCATCATTTAGAAAGTCCAGGGTTTTTGTTTTTTTTAAAAAAAGCTGTCTCCCCTCCTGTTTTCTGCAGAAACTGTGCACTCATCTTCTCCAATGCTCAGGCATATGCTTTCTAAAAAATAACATATCCCGGTTTTTGATTAGTTAAAGGCATCCAGTACAGAATGTCTGCTACATGGTGCAGGGCAAGATCAGCTGTTATGCTTCTTAGATTTGAGTGGAAATGCTGTTATTAAGGCTCCAGAACAGCATTCAGAAGCAAACAATGGAGCTTGAGAAACTCCAACATTCAGAAAATAAAATGAGATCAATTGATTTTCTTTTTTATTAGGCATGCATGAATTTTCTAATAAAAAACTGCATTGTGCTTAAAGAAGCACTTTCCCTAATCCACGGCTTATCCCCGAATCCTCATTAAACGCCTCTTAAGGTGCTGGACAATCCCATAATTTCTTTTGCCTTCAAGCGCATTTAACTAAAGCCCCCACACCCACACATGGTGCTCCTGGAATTTTGTGTGTTTTTCGCCAGCATATCAAGCTTGTCCAAAAATTCCTGCCTGGACCAGAAGGGTTGTGCTCTATTTTTAAGTGTGTGTTATAAAATGGCTGGGAGCTGTGATGCTTGTCTGCAAACTCCATGTTCAGAGGCAGATGGGCACTGAACAGAGGAGGAGCTTCTGCTTTGATCCTCTAGTTTCTGATAGGGGTGTGCACAAACTGTTTGATGCTGAACCGGTTCACCTTGAACCGGGCCAGTTCGGCGGCTCAATCGCAAACCAAACCAGAAGTGGTTCGGTCTGTGATCGAATCGAACCAAATCCAGTTTGGGCGGACCAGTTTGGCATTGAAAGGGCGGCCGGAGAGGGAGTGTCGGCGAGAGAAGTCGTTTAAAGTTCTTACCAGCTCGATGTGGATGCCAACGCTGCTGATCACCCCCCGGCACAGCCTAAGCATGCAGCGATCCCTCTTTAGCAAGCGACCTGCTTGGCGGTGGCGTGGTTCTGGCCTCCACTGATGCATGGAGACCAGAACCGCACTGCCGCTGCGCAGGCGGCTTGCTGAGGAGGGTGACACTATGTTCCCAAAGTGTCAGTGGGCTCCTCTTCCTCTCCCGGAGGCCAGCAGAAGCACCATCCGCCCCATGAGGAGGAGAACCAGAAGCCGTTAAGGAAAGCGAACCAACGAGCCAACCGCATTTTATTGTTTTAATGATTTACTATTTTATTGATTTTGCGTAAGTGACTCTGGGAGTTTTGTCAGCTGAGGAGCAAGGTAGGAAAAGGCATGAAATATAAAAATATGTTCAGCGAAATAGTCCCAAACTGTATTTTAATAGATAGATGGATCTTTCCCAAGCCCACTCTAGACTCCCCCATTTTATGCTGCTTCTAAACATTTCACTGCCAGCATAAAGAGATTTGACAGTGAGCTGCAGATGGATGAAGACTGATCGTCTGTTGATGAGATAAAGAACAGAAACCCGCGGCTGGCAGTTAATAGAAGCACCGGTTGTTATGTAAGGAGGTGTCTTATTGATTGGCAGCTGTGCCAGGTGAACTGATCTACTGTCTATTCTGGGCAACCTGGTTAATCACCATGGTGTCAAAGAACCTTAATGAATTTATCTCTGCGGAACGCCGAAGGGTGGAGGAAAAAACAGCCCCTTGAAGCACGGAAGGAAGTCCAGGCATAAAGAAAGGATCTTGAGCTTAATGGGGTGGGACAGCCCCTCCACCCCAATTGAGCAGCTTGGGGTAGGCACAGTGATGTCATGGCCGGGGGGGGGGAGCCCTGGTTCCTGACTAGCTTTTCTGGAAAGTGTCCAGGCCCCTCCCAGGCTGAAACAGTTGTTCACAACATTGACATGCTAAGCTGGGCTATAAATCCATGCATGTACTTTACAGGGTGGCAAATTGAGGATATATAGGAGGAAGAAATGTGTTACATTAAATCATCATGGTTCAAGAATAAGATATCCTTCCAATTTGCTTTCCCAACTAGGAAGCCTTGTGATCTTTGTCCTCCAAAGCTCTTTCCTGCAAGCACGTTTTTGGAGTAAATCCGTCTCACATTTTAAGACAGATAAAGCTTCAGCTAGCTGTAGTTTTGAAGTGCTCTACCCCTGAGCGGACCGCCCCACCCCAAAGGAGCCATGTACGGATCTCCCATCCAGACACTGAGCACACGGAGACTTCCTTAGCTGCAGCAAAGTGGCTGAATCATGTGCCCTTCAACCATGCTCTGAGACCAATCAACCTGGCTGTAGATGTCCAAGGTGGTTGTGTCATGCCCCACCTGAGGACTCTGAAGAGGAGGGGAGCAGTGTTCCCTCTAACAGATTCCCAGATGTTGTTGACTACAATTCCCAGCAGCCTCAGCTGCAATTGCCTTTACTTGGGGATTATGGGAATTGCAGTTGACAACATCTGGAACTCCCTCTTAGAGGGAACACTGGAGGGGAGGCAGTGGATTTACTGGGAAGCAGGGAGATGTCTGAGCGGTGGTCAGGTTGGTGATCTGAGCTGGGAGGCATCTGAGACGGGCTAGGGTGAGAAGTTGCTGCAGGAGGATCCAATGGGTCAGGATAGTATTGGGAAGGAAGGGTCCGAATCTGAGCAAGAGGTTGAATGACCATTGTCCCCCAGGCAACGTAGGCAAGAGAAGCGTCAGCGGCAGATGATTGAGTTGAGAAGAAGTAGCCGGTTATCAGCAAGAAGGCAGCAGGAGACTGAATTTGTGGCAGCTGCCAGGGGTGGTGATTGGCTTCACCTGACTGTCGGCTATAAATTCTGCAGTTTGTGCCTTGAGCGGGCCTCTGGAGACAATGCGTCTAATCAGCCTGCATGACTCTGGTCTGAAGGATTGGGACTCTGGACTCTCAACCTCCGAAACTCTGCAAGAAGGTCTGGCTTATTGGAGTCAAGGGGAATTGTTGTGCATGGACGATTTGTTTCTGTATTCTGGGACTGCTTGTTTGTCTGGACCAATTGTTCTTCAGTAAAGCTGAAATCTGAGACACATTTACAACTGTGTCGTAGATTTATGAGCAGTTAATTCAGGTTGGCAGGCTCGTGACAGGTTGGCTGCAGATGTCAAGTTATGTATGTCATGTAGATGTCACATTGGGTAGATGTAGGCAGGAAGCTGCCAAATACGGAGTCAGACCATTGGTTCATCTAGCTCAGTATTGTCTACACAGACTGGCAGCGGCTTCTCCAAGGTTGAAAGCAGGACTCTTTCTCAGCCCTGTCTTGGAGATGCTGCTGGGGGGGGGGACTTGGAACCTTCTGCAGGCAAGCAAGCAGATGTTCTTCCCAAAAGAGCCCCACCTCTTAAGGGAAATATCTTAGAGCAGGGTTTCTGAACCTTGGGCCGACAGATGTTGTTGGACTCCCAACTCCCATGTAGTTTTCTTTGGCAGAATACAGGAGGGGTTTCCCATTGCTGTCTCTTGCGCAGTATGAGATGATGCATTTCAGCATCTTCCTATATTGCTGCTGCCTGATATAGGAGTTTCCCATAGTCTGGGGAAAATACCAGTGGGGATTTGAACCAGCAACCTCTTGCTCCCTAGGCAGTTACTTCCCCACTGTAGCAAGCATGAATTGTGCCATTTGCTAAGCAAGGTCCACTCTGGTTTGCATTCAAATGGCAGACTACAGGTATGAGCAGTATAAGATCTTCCCCTTAGGGATGGAGACCCTCTGGGAAGAGCATCTTGCCTGCTTGCATGCATAAGGTTCCAGGTTCCCTCTCTGGCATCTCCAAGATAGGGCTGAGAGAGACTCCTGTCTGCAAGCTGCTGCCAGTCTGTGTAGACAATACTGAGCTAGATGGACCAATGGTCTGACTCGGTATAAGGCAGCTTCATGGGTTCCTAACCAAGACAAGACTCCAAGATAATGCTGCCACTTATCTCACTCTGATCTAGACCGAGATCTAATGGATGTGAGTTCAGAAAGCTGGCAGAGTCCCAAGAGATTTCAAACCCCATTTTGAGACGAAGAGAGGAGAACTGATCTTGTGCTATCGAGCATGAATGGTCTCTTTTGCTACTTGTTCACACAACGCATAATCAACTTGTGGAATTCTCTGCCACAGGATGTGGTGATAGCCAACAACCTGGATGGCTTTAAGAGGGGTTTGGATAACTTCATGGAGGAGAGGTCTATCAATGGCTACTAGTTGGAGGGCTACAGGCCACCTCCAGCCTCAGAGGCAGGATGCCTCTGAGTACCAGTTGCAGGGGAGTAACAGCAGGAGAGAGGGTACGCCCTAAACTCCTGCCTGTGGCTTCCAGCGGCATCTGGTGGGCCACTGTGTGAAACAGGATGCTGAACTAGATGGGCCTTGGGCCTGATCCAGTAGGGCTGTTCTTATGTTCCTTTGCTAGGTAGGGTTTGCCTTGGTTTATATTTGGATGGGTGACTACATGTAAGTTCTGTAAGATATTCCCTCTGGGGGATGGGGCCATAGCTCAGTGCTAGAGCATCTGTATGCCTGCATGCAGAAGGTCTCAGCTTTAACCCCACAGGACCTCCAGGTAGGGCTGGGAGAGACTCCTGCCTGAAACCTGGAGAGCCTCTGTCAGTCAGTCTTGCCAATACTGAGCCAGACTGCACTGATCTAGATACTGAGCACTGCCGGTCAGTATAGACCAGGGGTATCCAACTGCAGCCCTCCTGCTGTTGTTGGCCTACAACTCCCATAACTCCCTGAGTCATTTTTGGAAGGGCAGTATAGAAATCGAATAAATCATCATCATCATCCCCAGTCACAGTGGTCAGTAGCTAGGGATGATGGGAGTTGTAGGCCAACAACAGCTGGAGGCCTGGCCACAGTTGGACGTCCCTGGCGTAGACAAGACTGAGCTAGATATACTGAGCCAATGGACTTGCCTTATACCGGAAGGTATAAGGCAGCTTCCTGTGTTCCTAGATGATCCGAGCCAGTGCAGGAGGAGCTCAGGAATGAAAGCCAACTGCCAAGACAACCCAAGCCCTTGGCCTGAACCACTGGAGAAACCCAAGACACCGAGGCTTAGCAATACATTACAACCAACAGAATAGCACCACTAAAGGAAGATGGAAAAGAAACCCAAAAATGACCCTAAAAAAAAAGCAATATGGGTTGTCCATCTATTTTCCTTTGCCTGAGATCCACCAGGAAAATACATAAAAACACTAAATTTCCAGCCTCCTTAGGCACATAGGAAGCTGCCATATACTGAGTCAGACCACATTGGTCCATCTAGCTCAGTATTGTCTACACAGGCTGGCAGCGGCTTCCCTAAGGTTGCAGTCAGGAATCGCTCTCAGCCCTATCTTGGAGATGCCAGGGAGGGAACTTGGAACCTAGATGCTCTTCCCAGAGCAGCTCCTCCCCTTAAGGGGAATATCTTACAGTGCTCACACATTAAATCTCCCATTCATATGCAACCAAGGTGGCCCCTGCTTAGCTAAGGAGACAAGTCATACTTGCTACCACAAAACTAGCTCTCCTCACCTTTAGTAATTTAGTTAATTACTATCACCTTTAGTAATTATAAAAAAACTATGGTGGGAGGGGTGGAATACTTTGAAATCCTGGTTATCTGTCCTGGTTAAATGCTGGTTAAAGAGAGCAGTTTGACTGGGATTGCCCTGAAATTCTGGGTTCTCACACAGTCCCACAGGGGTCACTAATCCTGATTAACTTCGTAACCAGGATTGTTGTGATTGTGTGAACCCAGCTTTTGTTTAATGGCTTTAATATGTATGCCACCGAGGGGGTCTTGTGCTGCAGGGCGGCTTATAAATCTTCAAAATAAAATACACCATGGGATGGAACATCTTCCTTTTGAAGAAAGGCCTGAAGAGGTTATAGCTACAATCTTGTGCACACTCAAGGGGGTAGTTCTCATTGGATTTCCATCCAAATAAACATGCAGTCAGTGAAGTGAGCTGCAAGCCTTTTTTTAACTTAGAAAGAAACATACTATGAAGGTGAACTTGAAAGAGATTTCGAAAATCATGAACAGCATGACTAAAGCAAGGGCCAAATAAAGAGTTATATATGAAGGTACATAGCTCAGTGCTAGAGCATTTGCTTTACATGCAGAAGGGCCCAGTTTCAATCCCTGCTAGCATCTCCAGGTAAGGATGAGACAAACTCCTGCTTGAAAACTTGGAGAGCCACTGCCAGTCAGCTTAGACAATACTCAGAGCCCTTTCACAGGACCAAATGGGTGTAGTTTGCAGGTTTAAAAGAGGGGTATCACCTTAAGTGGCACAGTGGGGAAATGCTTGACTCACAAGCAGAAGGTTGCCGGTTCAGATCCCTGCTGGTATGTTTCCCAGACTATGGGAAACACCTATATTGGGCAGCAGCGATATAGGAAGATGCTGAAAGGCATATTGTGCGGGAGGAGGCAATGGTCAACCCCTCCTGTATTCTACCAAAATAAAACTGCAGGGCTCTGTGGGCGCCAGGAGTCAAAATCAACTTAACGGCACACTTTACCTTTACCTTTAAAAGAGGTGTAATAAGCCGAAGCCGCAAATCATGATAAAAGAGACAATATACGATCAATTGATTCAGTCTCCCCAATCCCACCAGGGACAGCGGCAGTGATTCGTGGGGCTGTGGAGGCCAGCAGTGGGAGGGCAGGGTGCAAATGGGATGCAGGTGGGGGGTTCAACAGTGGAGGAGGCGAATGATGGCCCTTTCCCAGTGGCCCATGTTCATTGCATGTGGTCGCTCCCTGGGAGATCCACCCCTGATTGGGAGAGTACTCCATAACCTTGCCATTTTCCACAGAGATAACTCTATCCCTCATGCTCATTTGTCACACTAGTCCAGGGGTTCTCAGCCCTGGGTTCAGGGTCATGTCTATATCTGAATAGATTAGGGTGGGACAAATATCCCTGGGTTCCGGAGGAATCAGGGCTAGCTGGCTGGGAGGCTTTACACACAGGGCTTCTACCCCGAATCTCCTTCAGAAGAGAGTGTTTGCGTTCACCCACCAGCCAAACCTAACCCGACGTCCCTTCGAGATCCTTGGACTCACTCCACATACAAATCGCTCTTTGTGATGCGAATTCTAGCTTGTTTCAATGCATTCAGAGTTTTAAAATGCTGGTTTTAAGCTACTTTTTCTGAAAATGCCAGAGCAAATAGGGAGAGGCACTGATGTAGAATCATTAGCATGAGAAGAAGGAAGCTCTAATTAGAAATGGAGATATCGGTCTTCAGGAAGCTCTCTCTCCCCCCCCACCCCGCTCATTAGCTAGAAGAAAAACACAGGCGCCTGCCATGTGGACTTGTTTCAAAAGAAAACTGAGAGCAGAGGGGAGGGGCTGCTTCCCTCAATGCTGCAAGTGTAATTCGAAGTGTCTTTGCTCAATATTTACCCCGAAGCCTGAAGCCATGAGCCAATAATGCCCAGGGGTGACAGCTTGCTTTGTATTGCCATCCTGCCACCCCGACTCACTGGCACAGTGTTGGCTCCCGAACACAGGACTTGTCTCAGCTTCCAACGAGCCAAGTCTTCTCCCGACAGTGCCAATGGCAAATAAGAAAGATGGAAGCATTGCTGATGTTGTACAAAGATATGAGGCGATTGTACATAGGAACATAGGAAGCTGCCTTCTTCCTAGTCAGACATCGGTTGCATGCAGAAGGTTCCAGATTCCCTCCCTGGCAGCATCTCCAAGATAGGACTGGGAGAGATTCCTGCCGGCAACCTTGGAGAAGCCGCTGCCAGTCTGTGAAGACAATACTGAGTTAGACGGACCAATGGTCTGACTTCAAGTACAAGGCAGTATATATAAGGCAACTTTCTATGTTCCTACCTCCCATGAATACCCAGCCACAATGGATGAAGGCTATTGTGGCCGGGAATGATGGGAGTTATAATCCAACATCTGGGGACCCAAGGTTGAGAGTCTCTACCCGAGGATAAATAGCATTAACTTATAGGGATGTGACCAAACTGGTGCCACGCATGTATGCACCGGGCGCTTCTGGTCCGACGTACACTGGGTCGGCAAGGAGGTATGCTTCCACCTCGCGGGACCAGTTTTAATCACAGTGCCGGCGGGGGAAACGCGGCAGGGGGTGTGTGGGCCCTTTTGAGGGTTCTGGGCCCCCAGCAGGCTGCTGGATAGTGCTAACCTCTGATGCTAGCCCTACATTTTGAGCAAGAATAGGCAACAGCCATCACCATCCACCGTTATTTCCGCATTAAGCATATGACAGCATTTATGGAACTGTTCAGCAATATTTATGGCTTCAAAATGCATATCCCCGATGAGAAAACAGTACTTATTCAAGTCATCACTGTACGTGCCCACGTCTGTGCCTTTATAGTCTCCTTTTTGGGATAAGCAGCCACCAGAACAGCATGCTGTATTCTATATGCAGATGCACGTCAGCAGCGGCTGTTTACAAATTACCTGAGAATCGTTGTCCTCACGGCAGGAGCTTTGGAAACTTTAACCAGGCATTGAACAAAACCAAGACCATCTGCATCATGCATTTTTGTACAAGCTGCTGTGTTTAGGCTTAATTCTCACTGGAAGTGGTAAACCTGGGTTGGGGCTTATATTGGATCGGTGGGCAGGTGGGGGCTCTCATTGCTGGATATTCTTCCCATACAATACAGTCCGAGAGTTGGAATGACCTTGGAGATGTCTTCTAGTCCAATCCCCTTGCTCAGTGCCTAAACACAAAAAAAGAACACGTTAGAGGTCCAGGTTGGAACTTCCCTCCTTGCCATGCTGGCTTTCAATTTGTAAGAATCCCACCACCCCACAACCTAGTGAGGAAGGGAAGGGAAGCATTCGGTTGTGTTAGCCCCACCTCCATTCTGAAGTGCTAAAGCCCCGATGGGTTTACCATCTCAGTCCTGGTACACACAATCGGAGTCTAGGTTTAATGTGGGTTATCAACATTAGCGTGATTGTGTGAACCCACACCAGGGTGGGAATCTCAGATTCATCTCGGGCCAGAAACTCGCTTGGTGTGGATTCTTACAACCATGCTAATGCTGGTAACCCACATTAAACTTAGATTCAAACAATTGTGTGAACCAGACCAGATCTGCCCAGTGCAAAGCAATGAGGTCATTCACACAATCGAAAACTGAGCCTATTCCCACGATCACTAGAAAGCGGGCTAATGGAGCCTAGCCCACTTTTTAGTGCTCGTCGGAACCACCAAGCTTGCGGATGAGCCTGGTGGTTCCATGGCAGCTAGCCTGCCTAATTCCCCCTGCCCTTAAATGAACTTAACAGCGCAAGTGATCCATTCACCTTATTTTTTTGATCATGTGCCGCTGTAGTGCACAGTGACACATGAGTAGATCCCCGACCGGGAGGCTACAAGGGGTTTCCGGATTGTGTGTTGCTGCGGCAGGGCTCCGCACCGTGGCAGCTCATGAGGAGACTCCCAGCCAGGAGGCTACAAAGCAGCCTTCCGGCTTGGGGGTCTCTCCAGCATGCTCTGCACACTTGCACAGAGCATGCTGGAACTCCCGGGGGCCGTGTGGCCCCCAAACTCCCAAGCCGCCGCCAGCTCCATCATGGAGCCAGCAGTCATGTGGGTGGCCAATCCTTCCACCAAGGGCTTCCCCTCTGGTCGTCTGCGGGGAGAGCGGGCTAAGCCCACTCTCCCCGCAAACCCGCTCTGGGCAAGTCTCACCGATCGTGAGACTCGCCTCCCTGTGTTCTACCCAGGTGTGGATTTTGGGAGCTGTGTGGATTTTTGGTTGTGTGGAAGTGCGGTAGGAGGAAAACCTGGGTAGAAGTGATTGTGCGGAAGCCGGGTGAGAGGAAAACCTGGGTAGCTTTTTCTCCTGCCATGCTTCCACACCATCACTTCTACCCAGGATTTTCCTCCTACCTTGCTGGCACACAACCGAAAACTGGAAGCACACACAGCTCCCCAACCCATGTAGAACACAGCTTTTGATTGTGTGAATGACCTCAATGTCTCCCTGTTGTGCTTCTCTCTATCCTGGAAGGAATCCTGTAGAGGCTTACTTACTTACTGGGTTGCACCCATTCTCTATAGACAAATCCAGCATATATATATATATATATATATATATATATATATATATATATATATATATATATATGGCTTAACAACATTCTAGAATGCTATGTTATGCCGCTCTTTAATTTGAAATATTAGGCTGCTGCCTGGGAGAATGTTCTTGTCAATTTCAGAGCCTTGACGGGTGTTTTATAGCTGCTTCCCTCATAAACTCAAAGCAATCTTATGTTTAACTAAGCTTTATTCAGAAACGCCATCTTTTCTCCGTCTCTGTCTCCCTCCCTTTCCTTTTTGACTCTACCCCCCACACTCCCTGCAGGATCCCCACCGGGACAAGCTTCTAATTAACCAAACATCAAAGATGGCTAGAGAGAATACAGTAACCGGAACTGAAATTGATGAGGCCTAAACTGGACATCATGGAATTGCAATTTCAGTCTTGGATGGGGCTCTGGCTAAAGGCTTCCTATGTATCATATCATGGAGTCAGTGAATGAGCCGCTCTGGCCTTCTCTGACTTTTTAAATTTTTATTTGCTTCAACATATTTTTTTAAAAAGGGAGGGGGAGGCTGTTATTCTCTGAGGAATGGTATGATGATGGGGATGCATTCATACCTGCCTTGCTTTAGATTTGCTTTCAACCTTTCAGAGTAGAATTCGGCAGTCCGGACAGGAGCCCTGTTGGATCAGACCCAATGGAATCCTGTTTCTCACACTGGCCAATCACCTTTGCTGCCAACTGAGCCAGGTAGACCTGCTACCCATCCTTTGTTTCAAACAACAGTTCTTTATTTAGCATTAACATATAAAGTAAGGTGTGCCGTCGAGTCGGTGTTGACTCCTGGCAACCACAGAGCGCTGTGGTTGTCTTTTGGTAGCATACAGGAGGGGTTTACCATTGCCATCTCCCTCGCAGGATGAGATGATGCCTCTCAGCATCTTCCTATATCGCTGCTGCCTGATACAGCCCGCCCCCCTCTATAAGTTAAGCATCGTTTTTTTAACACGTCGGCTCTTGAGGGCACAAACCTTTGGGGACTCCTGGAGAGTGTGGAGGCCTTGGACCTTGGCCCTGAAGTCCAGGGGTAAGAACGCCTCTGCATGCTCCCAGGAACACGAAATCACTCATTCGGGGGAGAAGGTGAGTTTAAGCAGCCTTCCCGCCCACCCGCTGCCCTGCCTGCCAGGTCATGTGAATGACCTCAATGCGTTATTTATTTTGGAGCTCTTCAGGTGGCAAGCCTAGAGTTGGGACAAGGGATAGGCAAGTGTGGATGCAGGTGAGTGACAATTTTAACTAGGGTGCAGCAGGTGAATGACAACTTAAACTAGCATATTTACCCTAATTGGAGGCAACTCTGAATTTATTTATTTTTATTTATTTGTATACGACCCCAAACTCACATGTCTGGGCAGTTTATAACAAACTCTGAATTTAAGACGACCTCCTTAAATACAGGTTATATCTGTCTTTATTCAAAGAGAAGAGGACTCTTTAAGATAACACCCCCCACCCCACCCCCAGATTTCTAACATCAAACAACCTGGGAAAAACCTAGTCTCAGATTCAGGTAAATACGGTATTACAAGTTATACTTAATAAACACTTTTAATATCAGAAAATTACTCCCTTTGTGGCAGATATATTCTGTGATGCTTCAAGTCTTTGGCATTAAAATGAAGGCCCCAAGCCTTTCAGTTGACAATATCACATGGATATTTGGTGAGTTGCAGTGTAGGGAAGTGTGTGTGTGTGTGTGTGTGTGTGTGTGTGGTGGTGGTGGTGGTGGGGGTTACCTGAACAATTACAAAAAGCAGACAGACATAACTGCAATGCAAAACAAGAATCCCACCCTCCTTCCAACAGTAGTTCACTAATCCTACAACCTGCAATGTACGCATGATCCGACTGCTTCTCAGGAAAGCTGTAAGTATGCTGTTTATGGCAGGAAGAGATAGCAGACCGTTGTGTATATATAGGGCTAGTTCACTTCACATGACTGTCCATATTTAAGCAAAATGGGAACCAGAGGTTCAGTTCACTCTTGGAGTGAGTATTGTCTGAACCCACCAACCTCCAGTTCCCAACTTTAACCTAAGATTTTCCATCCCTTTCAAATGCCAGTGAGAAGTTGAGTGGAGGATCTTGGGTAGAAGTCAGGAACCAGCAAAGGAATTGAGAAGTAAAATTGTGTACTTCATGCTTTTATTGGGCGCGTAATATTCATACTTTGCCTAGGGTACACAGATGCCTTGTCTCAGCTCTGTCTGTCATTGTCCCTCAGCAATGGATATCCACAACTGCAGCAGCCTTCCTAGGATCTCCTTTCCATAATCCATTATTTCCGGTTATTTTTGTTGTTATTTTCATCATGATTTTTGGTTATTTTCCAAATCAGAAAACAGTGCCCTGCATACATTCCCACGGAGCATGTTGTGAGCACTCAGAATTCTAAAGTGATCTCAAATCAGCGATACTACCAACGGACATTTAGCTGACATTAAACTAAGATTCATAATCTGGAATCAGAAGCTGGCCTATTGATCTCGGCTAAATGTTGGTCAATCGCAGCACCAATCCGAGATTGCCAAAAAATCTTGAATTCTCACAACACACTCCACAGAAATACATGCACAGTAGGGAGCTTCAGTTCTTGGCTAATGGACATCAGCTTGCTCATGTTAACTCAGTATCAACAGTCCAAAGTGTTTAGAATAGTTCAATAGAGGAGAACCTTGTAACTCGTGCGGGTTCCGTTCCTCATCTACTATTGTGAATAACAAGGCGTTATGGCTATGGGGAAAGGGGGTTAGGTTCCAGCGTGAGGGAAAAATCCCCCCAAATGGGCCCCAAACAGCCCAAAACTTGTGGTGTGCTCTGTGGGTCTCCCATGTGCCCAGGAATGCCCCCCCCAGAAAAAATGCCTCAAAAAAACCTCAAAATACATGGGGAAAATCCAATTTTTGGAAGAAACATCCACAAAATGGCACCTTGAGACAAAAAGGAGTGTGGAAGTGACTCTCCACAGTCACTTCCAGCATTCCAGGAACTGCGGATATCGGTTTTAACCCTATCGTATCCACAGATACTGGAAATGGGTGTCGATTAGACACCCCACAGATACACACAACTGCAGATAATGAGGTTCTCCTAGAAAATGCAAAAAAAAATAAAAAAATCCCAGTAGGGCTGCAATATTTTGTTGACTGATCAATTAGATTAATCAGTTGGGAACATTTTGATCAACTAAAAAGGTGCCCTCAGTGCAACAGCCAGCAGATTATTCCATGTCTTGAAAATTATTTAAAATGCAAAACACTTATAACAATTGCAGGTGCAAAGTACCATCTTATGTGGGAATGTGTGAGGGAAGAGAGAACATCTCTGCTAAAATGATGCCTGCTGGAACAGTTGTATGCATCATCTAACA
Organism: Hemicordylus capensis; assembly: GCF_027244095.1. NCBI lineage: Eukaryota > Metazoa > Chordata > Lepidosauria > Squamata > Cordylidae > Hemicordylus > Hemicordylus capensis. Next base: position 14,889,077 of record NC_069663.1, read on the forward strand.
ACAAATGTTCTTTTGTTGTTATTTAAGCAATTGTTTTTGTCATATGCAAATTTATTCATTTGTTACACTGTAATTCTGCCTTTCTTCCAAAGACTTCAGAGTCTTCTCCCCTGTATTTTCACAACAACCCATGATAGGGGGAGGAAAGCTGGTCTTGCAGTAGCTAGCAAGTGTGAATTGTCCCCTTTACTAAGCAGGTTCTGCCCTGATTTGCATGTGACTCATTCAATCAATCAATCAACCAATAAACAATCTTTATTAGGGTTACACTCCACCAGAAGGAACAGGTATGCAGCTTGGGAGTGGTTTATGACTGTAATAAAGATTGATTAATTGATTGATTGATTTGCATGTAAATAGGTGACTACATGTGAGCTTTGTAAGATATTCCCCTTAGAGGATGGGGCTGTAGCTCAGTGATAGAGCATCTGCTTGAATGCATAAGGTCCCAGGTTCACTCCCTGGCAGCATCTCCAGGTAGGGCTGGGGGAGACTCCTGCCTGAAAACTTGGGGAAGCTGCTGCCAATCAGTGTAGACCAGGCATTCCCAACCTGGTACTCCAGATGCTGCTGAACTAAAGCTCCCATCAAACCTAACATTATAGCCCTCTTCAGATTTTATAGAACACACGAGCGCACAGGGCATACTGGAGAGACCCCCGAGCCGGGAGGCTGCTTTTAAGCCTCCCGGTTGGGGGTCTACTCGTGAGTTGCTGTGGCACGGAGCCACGCCATGGCAACTCACGATTAGGAAAACTAGGTTTGTGGAGCCCTCGCTCCGCAAACCCGGTTTAAGGGGAGGGGTAGTTTGGCAGGTTAACCAGCTGGAAGCCACCGGACTTGCCTGCGAGCCCAATGGCTCCCACAATCAGGGGAAATCGGGCTAGGCTCCCCTAGCCCAATTTTGCCTGATCGTGGGAATAGCCCCATAGTGGGGCTATTCTCATGATCCTCTGCAGGGTAGAAGGAGTGGCCAGGCTGGGTTCAGGAGCCATGCACACTCCTCCCTGATTGTAGAATTCTTGTGATGGCCGATCAGGCCACGCCCCCTACCCTGCAGTGGATTGTGGGAATAGCCCCAACTGGCCCAGGATCCATTCAACTTTATTTCAGTCTGTGACCAGCTTCATACCAACTTTAAATGTTACACAACATTACATTAAATAGAAACCCTCATAAAATAATATCTCTAAAACGACAATAATGACCTACCTACCATATCTACTAATTAAGAGCAATGGCCCAGGATCACCTCTCCCAAGGAAATTCATAACTGAAGGGGGATTCTGAAAATCAGTGGCAGGGGAGTAACAGCAAGAGAGAGGGTACCTCTTCAGCTCTTGCCTGTGGGCTTCTCAGAGGCATCTGGTGGGCCATGTGTGAAATAGGATGCTGGACTAGATGGGCCTTGGGCCTGATCCAGCAGGGCTGTTCTTACGTTCTTATTTGAATTTGTCTAACATTCCAACCACTACATCACCCTGTCTCTCAAATCTTTGCAGACTTAATTGATTTTTAAGCTATTACTTGACCAACTTGATTAATTGGCTAAAATGTAGCAGAAGCTCCCGGTTTCCAGGAATTTGCCCTCCTGTGTGCCCACATCCCTTGGCTTTTGGTGGAGTCTGGTGGTCTTCAAAAGGTTTATTTAAAGATATGTAAGAGATGTCACCCTTTGTGACAACAGTGCCTCTGGTAATAGCCCTAATTCCTGTGGCGGTGGCAGGCAGATGCGTCAGTGGACAGCCAGGAGGTTCAAAGTGGTCGGATATGGTGATGCATCCTGACAGCTCGAGAGAAAGGGGCTTTGGGTACGATCAAGAGACAGGTAGTTTGAAGAAAAGAGCAGAGTCCGATTAGAGATAAAGACCTGAATGGCTCTATAATGGAGTATAAAAATATACAGATGGAAAGAATAAAAGGAAGAAAAGTCCCTGGAAAAGAAAGATTATGGGCCCAAAATTGCTTAAATTTCTCTAAAGCAATGGAGGCTACAATGTGATACTCAGCGGGGTAATTTCCACACAGCTTTGTAAAGATCTTATTGTGATTGGGGAAAGTTACCATAAAGCTCGGAGAAGATGGGCAATATGTCTGCTCTCGAAAAGAGACAAAGCCAAGTTGAAATTACTCTGCCCTTTTCCTGCACCGGAAGGATGCAAGTGGAAGCCAGATATTTCCCATGATGGCGTCCTTTGCATGGTGCCTACATTTTATTGTTAAGTGACATGGCATTTTAAACAGGCCCATAGCCAGATTTAGAGGAGGCACCACAAAAGTGTGTGTTGGGGGAGGTTTGATCAGCTTCATTACTCTCCACTACATTACAGTGCAAGCCCCTCTTCAGAAGTTTTAGAGCACAGCGGTGCTCACGGTTGCAGCTCAAAGCGCAGGGAAGACGTCCCGCCCCAGAACTGTCACTCCTGCCCTCCAGTTGGCCGCTCATGGTTATGGCTCAGTTTGGCTGGAAGGAGAAGTGCCCTAACCATGATGGCTGGTGCTTCCATGTGAGCGGCAGCTTCAGACAATCCTGGGTGCTGCTCACAGAAGCACCAGCTCCTAGGATCTGTTTATAGGCAATGTCCGTTGCGTCTGGGCCTCCAGCTTCCTTTTTATGTTTGAAAAATGTCTTCTTGGATGTTGTCCATCACTCTGTCCCCCAGAAAAGTAAACAATCTTGCTGTTTCTCAGAAATTAGGCAGATGCTCTTCTTCCACTGAGCTATGGCCCCATCGCCTTAGGGGAATATCTTGCAGGGCTCACGTGTAGTCTCCCATCCAAATGCAAACCAAGGTGGATCCTGCTTAGCAAAGGTGACAATTCATGCTTACTACCATGAGACCAGCTCTTCCCCTGTCACCCGGAGACTCTCCATAAGACTCCAAGGGGTAGTGGGTTAATTCTGGTCTTAAGCCTGTAGGTTTTTTGATGATCTAATTTAACTAAACTTTATTCAGAGAACCTGGATCAGCACCACTGGTCATAACCACTTCTTGGTTTGTTTTGCCATATTGTGATTTGTTTGGATCCCACCCCTGCTCCTTACCTCCCATGATCTAGGCTTGTCTCTCGGTGTGGGAGTAGTATGAGGATAGAGTTACTGGAACAAATCAAGATTCAACCATGATTGCGGGTCCAGATATCACATGAGACCATGCAGCAGCACAACCAGCTGTGAACTTTGGGTTCAGGTTGTGGTTTTACTGTCCAAAATAAACCACAGTTGGTTTGACTGGTGTGGGTTCAGACATACAAACTAACCATAGTTGGTCAGCATACACCTTGGTTCCGCATAATGTCTGAATGCACCCAGAGGTATTGTTGTAAATATAGGTGACTACTATGGCCCAAAGCCACCTAATGGCACAGCAGGGAAATGACTTGACTATCAAGCCAGAGGCTGCTGGTTCGAATCCCTGCTGGTATGTTTTCCAGACTATGGGAAACACCTATATCAGGCAGCAGCGATATAGGAAGATACTGCATGGGAGATGGCAATGGTCAACCCCTCCTGTATTCTATCAAAGACAACTACAGGACTCTGCGGTCGCCAGGAGTCAACACCGACCGGGTTGACACCGACTCGTTTTATTCAGCAACATCCCCCGCTGATCCCCCACCCCCGGGTGTGCTGGGCGGTGTACTGCTGCTTGGAGAAGCTTACAGGTGCATCTGGAGTGGAGGGAAGCATCTAACTATTTTAAGCTTAAAGGTGCCTCTTGCTGCCCCCCGCAACCCCAGCGGTGCCCGAACCGACCGCCACTGAAAACCGCATAAAAACTGACAGGAAAATCAACAGAACTAAACCAGGAAGTGAAAATGGAATATACTGAGGAGAGCTAGCTGGTCTTGTGGTAGCAAGCATGACTTGTCCCCTTAGCTAAGAAGGGTCTGCCGTGGTTGCATATGAAAGGGAGACTAGAAGCGTGAGCATGGTAAGATATTCCCCTCAGGGGATGGAGCCGCTCTGGGAAGAGCAGAAGGTTCCAAGTTCCCTCCCTGGCAACTTCTCCAAGAGAGGGCTGAGAGAGATTCCTGCCTGCAACCTTGGAGAAGCCGCTGCCAGTCTGTGAAGACAATACTGAGCTAGATGGACCAATGGTCTGACTCAGTATATGGCAGCTTCCTATGTTCCTATGAAGAAAATATGCTCAAAGATATAGAAGAAAAATAGGATATGCCTTGCATCAGGTTGCTGTCCTTTAGGGTGCCTGATCTGAGAAAGTAAATACATTCTTGAGTCATTTATGAGATTGATAAACTGCCCAGTATAAAAACATCTCCAGGCAGTTTACATATAATTTAGAACACACACACATAAAGCAACCAACAATTAAAAAGCAATTAAAGCATTTAAGAACAATTAAAACAATATAATTTTTTAAAAACCTAAAAGCTTGAAAAAGTATATCAATACAGTTGTTGTTGATGCCCTCTTCCCCAATATTGCCATGCACTGGGGCCCTAATTTGGGACATTTCCATGCGATGTTGTCACGAGGCCCTGAACAGTGCAAAGGATGGCTACTTGGCATGCACAACCGGGTGTGCCAAGCTGGTTGGCCCTTCTCCAGTTTTTTTAAAGTAATCACACAGAGGCTCAACAGACCCTCAGCTTCCCATCCTACTTCATTACAGTTCAGGTTAATTAAAATGTTCATCTCGACAGGCCCACTGAGGGGAAAAACACAATTAAAGAAACCCCAGCACTTCATTAAATTGCATCCCAGCAGGAATTGCAGGAGAAATATGACATGTTGCTGCTGTTCCTGCCTCCGTTGCCAGAATTATTATAAACGGGCCAGAGACACACAGCCCTTTCCTCCCACAGCTGAAGTCAGGAGTTACACAGCAAACTTCTGCTGTAGATGTCACCCCATAAGCATAGACTCATAACTGCAATTGGCCACTGGGGACATTAGGAATAGAGGCAGATTGTTCAGGACTGCCCCCTTGTTCCTGATCACTCTATCAATCTCTGCTCTGAATCTCTTCTGATTGGTAAACAGATACTTTCAGGACTAGAGGTGTGCAGAACTGGTTCGAATCGAACCAGGTTGGATTTGAACTGGCCCAGTTCGACCAGTTTGAAATCAAACTGAACTGCCCCCCCCCCGGTCAAAAAAAGTGGCCAATTTGAATTCAAACTGAACCGGTCTCGGTCTGTTATGGACTGGTTCGAGCCAGTTCGGCCATTTGAGGGGCGATGTTTGTAAAGGAGAATCCAGTGAGAATTCCCCTTTAGAAGTAAAGGGGAATCAAGGGGGCGTGCCAAGGGGGCACATTGCCACTGCTGGTGGTGGCACCTCTAAACCCTGGTGCTCCCCCCAGCAGCACAGCCCACACAGTAGCAGCGGTGCAGTTCTAGCCTCTGATGTGTGCAGGCTGGAACCGCACCACCGCCACTGTGCGGGCTGGGTTCCCCTTTACAAGCATCGCCCCTTGAACCAGGTCGGACCAGGTCGGACCAGTTTGACCCGTTTCGAACAGGTTTGACCAAGTTTGATTGAACAGACTTCACTGTTGGGTTTGATTTTGAACTGAACCACCAAAAATGGTTCCATGCACACCCCTAATTAGGACATCTCTTTGTTCTCTATTCTTTTCTCTTCTGCCTTCCATCATGAAGTCGCTAGTACAGGGTGCAGGTGTTCTATTTGCGTTTGTAACTTCTTCGAGTGAACTTTCCGTTATTTTAGAACTGGAAGCAATGGTCTCCAGATCTCCTCCTTAGCTCTGTTATCATCCTACTGGGTTTCTCTGCTAAATAAGAGGTTGATTCAAATCCTCCCCTACAACTTCAGCTCAAGGTAGAGTTGGACAATGGGCACTATAACTGTTAGGCAGGGCCAGACAGGCAGGATCCTGCCAATTGAGGGCTTAATGAGTAAGAACCAGTACTCAAAGGTAGTGATGTCAGTGAAGTACACAATGCCCTGTTCTAAGAATACCAATCTGGCCAGCTCATAATGCTCAGTACTAGTGTTACGATTTGACCACTTGAGCTATGCACCAGGGCAGGGGTAGTTAACCTTGGCTCTTCAGATGTTGTTGAATTACAACTCCCGTCACAATTTATTGTGATTGGGAATAATGGAAATTGTAGTTCAACAACAGCTGGAGAGCCAAGGTTGCCTTCCTCGGCTACAAATATTTCTGCAGCTCAGCACATAATCTGAGCCAGTACACCTCCCTCCCTTGCAGGTGTCTTGAATGCTGGGATAGCAACATCCCAGGCAGTAGGCACCCTGGGAAATGTTTTCCCAGGGTACCTGAATCCTTTGTATGGATGCTAGAAGATCTGGAAACTAGATGTTTCAGGGTCTGTTGGGCCGGAGGCCAGTGTTCCTTTTAGCAGGGATTCCCAGATGTTGACTACAACTCCCATAATCCCCAGCCAAAAGCCATTGTAACTGGGGATGCTGGAAGTTATAGTCAACATCTATGAATCCGTGTACAGGGAACACTGCCTGAGACACTAGACACACTTTGAACCAGACTTTTAGGGGAACCAAGAGGTTGTTCACACAATCAAAAACTTGAGTTCTACCCGGGTTTGGGAGCTGTGTGTGCTCCCAGTTTTTGGTTGTGTGGAAGCAAGGTAGCAGGAAAACCTTTTCCTTCTACCTTGCTTCCACACCATCACTTTTAACCAGGTTTTCCTCCTATCTTGCTTCCACATGACCAAAAATTGGGAGTACACACAGCTCCCAAGCCGGGTAGAAAGGTTTTTGATTGTGTGAATGACTTCCAACACTGACTTTCATAAGCACATGGAGTCAGTCCCCATGAATACTTCTGCCTCAGTTACTCATCGAGCACCCATCGAGATGTATATACTTTATAAAAAGGATGCAAGAGAGGCTGCCAGTGACCTGAGAGCCAGTTCTGTGATGGAAATAGCTATCCTCGGTGTTGCCTCTGTTAGATCAGCTGTTGGAGAGCAGAGCCGTGACAGGTCCCTCCGCTGGACTCTGTGTGCTGACAGCCAGCGTGTGTGATGCTGAGTCCCCTCAGCCTCATGGTTCAGCTTTCCTTCTGTGCCAACAGACAAGTCACTCACTGGCTGCAATGCACTGGCATTCTAATTCCAGCTTTTGCCAATGTGAAAGATATCCTCCACACATCGCAAAGGAAGCCAGCCCTTCCCTCCCCCGTTGCTCTTTACGCTCCAGTCGTTTGGTGGCCTTCCTTGGTGACAGTCTCCAGACACCCTTTTTGATCGAAGAAGACAGCTTTCGATTCTACCTTGTACTAGGCACCCCTTTAGCACTTCACCTTGGCCAGTGTGCCAAAGAAGTGGTGTCCCCTGCTAACTAAAAGGTAGTGTAATGTAATCCTGCTAACAGAGCCAAGACATACCTTTTTAAAGTGGCGATTCTCTTTACTGAGCAGGGGGAGAGCAACTGGCCCTATCCATCCCCATCTCAGTATCCCTCCGGTGCTGGTGTCTATCCTACAGTATGTTTTGTGTTTTATATCTTATCTTATTAAGATATCTTATTTTCTACCTTATGTTTTATGCTGGTGTCTATCTTATTATTATTATTATTATTATTTTAAGATTGCGAGTCCTTTGGGGACAGGGAGCCATTTTATGTACGTATTTATATCTTTGTAACCCACTTTGGGAACTTCTTTTGAAAAGTGGTATCAGGGGCGTAACTATAATGGGGCAAGGGGAGACAGTTGTCTGGGGGCCCACTGCCTTGGCCCCCCCCGAGGCAAGTCACATGACTGACTCCCCCAGCCACGCACCCACCCGGGATTCCTTCAGTTGTATCCATCCTCCGAAATTGTTGTGAGTGTTAAGACCTGGAGCTACCAGAACAGCATGTCTTTCTCTAGTACCATTCAATGACTTGCATTGTCCACAATTTACAAAACCTTTTAAAAAATAATTTAGGATGATGTTCTATTGTGGCACATAGGTGTGTTCATCTATCTATCTATCTATCTATCTATCTATCTATCTATCTATCTATCTATCCACACACAAAACACATACTCTCTCCTCTGTCTCTCTCTCTCTCTCTCTCTCTCTCTCTCTCTCTCTCTCTCTCTCTCTCTCTATCTCTCCACTATTCAGCCTCATTTAAGATTTCTTTACTTCATGAGCTGAGCTTCAGTGAGGGGGGCATTTTAAAATCTTGTCTCTGGGCCCGCTCCAACCTTGCTACGCCCCTGAGTGGTATATAAATATTTGTCATATTTATATCTGTAAAAGACTGAGCTCTGAATCAGGACTGCCCATGGGGTGGAGCTATAACAGGGCACACAGGTCCCAAGAACCCGCGCCCTCCTGCCTCTGAGGCCACCTTGCTCCTCTCTGGGGCCGCCTCACTTCCCTCCGCTCAACCGCTGGCCACCCACTGCCGGGCCTGCCATGCTCTGCTGCCTTTTCCTTCTCCCCCTGCACGCTGCCAATCCCCAGCAGCATGTCCCTGCAGGCTGCAGCCCAGCACCACATCCTGACAATCTCCAGTGCCACTTCCTGCCCATCCCTGGCTGGTAGGAGCATGTCGAAGGCTTCTGTCATCGCTGGGAGAGAGAATGGGCCACCGCCAGGGGAGGGAGCACACCGCTTCCCCTAACCCTTTCCTCTGTGCCAAAACGACTGCGATCCCTGCAGATGTTTATCCTTACTCGAATCGTTTGGGGGTAGGGATAAAGAAGGAGTGTAAATGCACAGAAAGCTGTACGTTCAACAATACTATCACCTATTTTCCATCTCTAGGAGGGCAGACATTCACAAAATCGCTACTACTCTTACTCTTAAAGTAAAGTGTGCTGTTGAGTCGGTGTCGACTCCTGGTGCCCACAGAGCCCTGTGGTTGTCTTTGGTAGAATACAGGAGAGGTTTACCGTTGCCTCCTCCCGTGCAGTATGAGATGATGCCTTTTAGCATGTTCCTATATCGCGGCTGCCCGATATAGGTGTTTCTCATAGACTGGGAAACATACCAGTGGGGATTTGAACCAGCAACCTCTGGCTTGGTAGTCAAGCCACTTCCCCACTGTGCCATTAGGTTGCTCATACTCTTACTCCTACTTATATTGTTACTGCTTTTCAATAACAATTCCTAAAAATGGTTTACACACACACACACACACACACACACACACACACACACACACGTGTCCCCTCAATTAATATGGTATAAATTATGACTGGGTTCACACAAACACAAGGCCTGATTAAAGGGTTAGTGAGCCCTGTGGAGCTGATCGTGAGAACCTAGAATTTCAGAGCAATTCTGGTCAAACCAGTTGACCAGCATGTTAAATTCAATCCTGATTATCAATCCTGGTTTAATGCTGATTAACTGGAGCTCTTTGAACAGGATTGCTCTGAAATTCTAGGTTCTCACAATCTACTCCACAGGGCTCACTAATCCTGATCAACTTTTTGACCAGGATTCTTGTGATTGTGTGAACCTAGCCTAGATCTATGTTGTAGATGATCATAGATTACTCTACTAAATGACAGGATCTTCATACAATTTAATTTCTCTCTCTCTCTTTGTTATGTTATTTAAAGGACAACATTAACACAACTGATTTAGAGCTGTATTAACAGCAGCTTTAATGTACTTTGTTATGTATTGGAGAAAAGCAGAAGTACCACAATTATCTGACTGGTTAAAAAGAATCTGAAATATTGTTTTAACAATGACAAAATTAACTGCTCTCTTTCAAGAAGTCATTAGGAGTGCCAGCTGATGGATGGATGGAAAAGTAGATGTTGTTCATAATCTTCTGGAACAATACGTTCCAAGACAATTCCTATCCTTATATCTTCTTTGCTGTGTTATTATATGTACTTTGCCTTTTTATTTCTATCTTTAACAAAAAATAATGAAGGATATCTCCTCATTAAGACTAGCATGAGGCTTTGTCGGTCCTTAAAGTGGCAGTAACTGCAGCACCGAAACTAACCATGGTTTTGCCCTCAGTGTTATATTATTATTATCTCTTGTTTACACAGTCAGACAGGTGTTATTGACCGGCCTGTTCCATCCAGACATCGAGTCCTTCCCAAGGACCTGGGATGCCAGAATTCCACTGTCAATTATTATAGATATTGTCACAGAATATAGGCTGTTCCCAGTAAAGCTGCTTTTTGTAATTGGCTGATGTTGATTTCTGTGGCCCCGATGGTGCTGAGGTGCTCTTCAAGGTCTTTTGGAACTGCACCCAGGGCGCCAGTTACCACTGGGATTATTTTGGTCTTTTTCTGCCACAGCCTTTCAATTTCAATGTGTAGATCTTTGTATTTGGTGATTTTTTTTCTATTTCTTTTTCTTCTATTCTGCTATCCCCTGGTATTGCTATGTCGGTTATTTTGACTTGTTTTTCTTTCTTCTCGACTACAGTTATATCTGGTGTATTGTGTGGCAGATGTTTGTCTGTTTGTAGTCGGAAGTCCCATAATATTTTTACATCTTCATTTTCGACAACTTTTTCAATTTTATGGTCCCACCAATGTTTGGCTACAGGTAGCTTGTATTTTTTGCAGATGTTCCAGTGTATCATCCCTGCTACTTTGTCATGCCTTTGTTTGTAGTCAGTCTGTGCGATGATGATGATGATGATGATGATGATGATGATGAATTCGATTTCTATACCGCCCTTCCAAAAATGGCTCGGGGCGGTTTACAAAGAGAAATAACAAACAAATAAATAAGATGGCTCCCTGTCCCCAAAGGGTTTACAATCTAAAAAGAAACATAAAATAGACACCAGCAACAGTCACTGGAGGTATTGTGCTGGGGGTGGAGAGGGCCAGTTACTCTCCCCCTGCTAAATAAAGAGAATCACCAAGGTAAATGGTGCCTCTTTCCCCAGTTAGCAGAGGCTTCAAGCTATGCTGCTGTTATCTGTGATCTCATCAGGTTTGACAAGCTGCAGGGGGGTAGCTAGGGGAGAGGGGGCCCATGTTCACCCCTCTCTCTGGCAGCCCCTCAGAGTGAGGGAGAGATAATGAAGAAAATTGGGAGTGGTGGAGCTGGAGGCCCCTCAGGAACTCGGCGGCCTGGGTTCTTTGAACCCGTTCACTCAATTATAGTTATACCCCTCCTGGGAAGGACAACTCATGTCACTTCTCAGCTCTAGAGACCACCAAGGAGAACGGAGGGGTTGTGGGAAGAAGAATGTGACACACTGCTCAGTCCACAATTCAGCTCAGGCAGTGGTTCCCCGACCACTACATCGACATCGAACGCTTTTGTGGGCCACCATGTAAGCCAGCTGTTTTAAACCTTTTAAACATAGCTTATGGCTGACGAGAGTCAGATTGATATATCGAGGGATATTAAAAATGCAGCTATTTTAATAAAGCATTATGCTCACTCACAAACATATTACACTCATCACAGTTTATTTATCTGCAGCAGGCCTACCAGTGGGGAACAGAATAGAATATATAAAGAGTTGCTGCTGCAGCTGCTTCTGCTACTACTACTACTACTATGAATATTTTTAGACAAGAAGTCTCAAAAGTGGGTGACACAAAAAAGTAATAATAACTCAAGATGGCTCCCTGTTGCCAAAGGTATCGCAGTCCAAGAAGAAACATAAGGTAGACACCAGCAACAGCCACTGGAAGGATGCTGTGCTTGGGCTGGATAGGACCAGTTGCTTTCCCTCTGCTAAATATAAAAGAAGGTACAGAGGATTATATTATATTATCTCCCCACCTCCACCCCATGGACTACTTGGAGTACCTTCGTGGACCACCAATGGTCTGTGGACCACAGGTGGAAACCACTGAGCTACGGCAAAGCACTTGGACTTTATTAATTACTGTTTTTACTACTATTATTTATATACCATATGACAACAAAAAGTTCTCAAAGTGGTTTACGTGCAAAAAGAATTAGGAAGAAATCCCGGCAGTTCACACAACCAAGAACTGGATAGGACAAGCTACCCCTGCTTACAACCTACCCCTGCTCTGGCAACTCTGACCACAGGACTGTTGATGGTATTGTAAAGATGTGGAAGAAATGAATTTTTCAATTAGTTTTGAATTTGAATCCAATTCTGATCTGGTCCAGAAATCTGGTTTGAGGTTGATTTGAATTTGAATTCATTTGACCCTGTTTTGGTGGCAATTTTAACCAAAAAAACAGTGCCAAACGGCTCTCGAATCGAATTTGGAAAATTTAATTCAAAATCAAATCGAAATGCCCCTTTAAGAAGTGATTTGATTAGAATTGAAATCACTCAAATCACCCAGATGCAAGCCGAATCGATCTGAATTTGAATCGATTTGCACATCCCTGGTAATTTGTTCCAACTTCAACATAAATCCTGACAGGAGATTTTACATGGTGTCTACATGACGTTTGAACACATTGCATAATTTCCTTGCACAGTCATTGGCTGACAATCTGTGGAAAAAGCCATGTCTCTTTCAAACCAGAATACTGTACAAGTAGTATTGAAAAGTCATGGCTTTCCCATGGATTGCCAGCCAATGGGGCAAAAAAATGTGATGAGATTTAACATCATGTAGATGCCCTATAAAATCTCCCATCAGAATTTGTGCTGAAGCTGAAATAAATTACTACCAAGATAGACCCCAATAACCATTTAATAAGGTTTCCCCTAAAGATAAAAACAGGACCAAAATAGGGCCAGTGATTTGCCAGAGCTAGGGGTTGCCCTTGACAAACAGGGGCAGCTGGGAATGCATCCCTACCCTAGGATCTGCTGGGTATGCAGAAACCTCTCTCATTTGCAGGGTTTTCTCTTTAGTTCCATGCACAGAGACAGCTGCCCAGCTGGTGAAAGCAGCCCTATTCCTTCTGTATGTGATGCAAATCCCCTTTCCTAAAAGGGCATAACTCAAAGCAGGAGCAAAATGGTTTCTGCCAGGAACATCCTTCAGTTTTTGTCAAGCCTGCCTGGAAATACAGGCTTATGGATCACATCTCTCTATTAATAGCCCCAGCTTCTCGACAGCCTTAGGGAGGTGGAAGCATGAAACTTATGAAATGTGTCAGAAAATGCTGCATGTGGGAAAGAATTGGATAAAACCAACAGTGTGGCCCTGGGAAAGTCAGCACTCCCCCCCCCCACCCACTGCCCCACTTTAACTGCCTATATTATTAATGCCCCTAACAAAAGTGTGTGATTGCATCTGGCTGGAGAGAGATGGTGAATGCAAGGGAGCAGTCTGCCAGGCAGCCTGAAGTTTGTGTTAGTTTTCTCTCTGACCTTTGCTTTGGTGGTAAGAACTTTCCTTGCTCCGGGCAAATCACAGATAGGAGGACGGAACAGAAAGATATAGAACAAGATGCAGTGCGTACATGCGCTTAGTTGCTGCCCAGTTCTGCCAACCTTTCATTGATGAAAAAAGGCCGTGCGTGTAACATTCGTACTAAAAACCATATATTAGGAACCGAGGAAGCTGCCACATACTGAGTCAGACCCTTGATCCATTTAGCTCAGTATTGTCTACACTGACTGGCAGCGACTCTCCAAAGATTCAAGCAGGAGTCCCTCTCAGCCCGACTTGGAGATGCCAGGGAATGAACCTGGGACCTTCTGCATGCAAGCAGATGCTCCATCACCAGCGGTAGCCAGTGAGGGAGGCCCTGAGGTGGTGGAGAGAGGTACCTTTACAATTAAATTAGAACGTGCTTACTAGCAGTACCGCCAGCACCAGCAAGCTGACACAAGCAGTGGCCTTCCGCCCGGCATCCTGCATGGTGACACTCTGGTTCCGGCACTCACATGGCCTCTGCGCATGCGCGGAGGCCATTTGCATGGTCAGCAATACCATACTGGGCATGCCAATGGCCTCTGCACATGCACAGAGGCCAAATGGGTGTCGGAGCGATGCTGCCGCGCAGGATGCTGGGCAGAGTGCTGCTGCTCATGGCAGCTTGCAGGTGCCGGTGGTGGTACTGCTGGTACGCACGTTCTAATTTAATTTTAAAGGTACCTCTTGCTGCCCCCGAAGTGCCGCCCTCACCGGCCACCAGTGTCTATTTCTGGGCTTCAGCCCCACTCTCCACCTATGCCCAAACCAAATGCTCAGTTTTCAGAACTCCAACCCAGCTTCTTCTGCCAGACCAGCACTTCCTCCTCGGAACTGGATTCACTTCTCAGGCAGTCTCACTGCTAGGCTCACCTCTATTCTAATTCACGGGTTCCCAACCTGTGGCACTCCAGATGTTGCTGAACTACAACTCACATCATCCTGAGCCAGTGTGGTGTATGGATACGACGCATATTTATCGTTTTCCAACCAAAGTTCCCAAAGCGGTTTACATAGATATAAACGTCACGGGCTTGACACACTCTTCCAGGGATTCTCAACGTTGGGTCCCCAGATGTTATTGGACTTCAGTTCCCATAATCCCCAGCCCTAGTGGCCTTTGCAAGGGAATTATGGGAGTTGAAGTCCAATAACATCTAGGGACCCAACGTTGAGAATCCCTGCACTATTCTATTCTGAGTGTCACGGGCTTGACACATCGCGGGCATGACATTATGGGCTTGAGACACTCTGTTCTAACTGTGCAAGTGCGCCGGAGTGCCTTACAGTTCTCAAGGGCCACTAGGCCGAACGGTCAGGCCCAGAGGCCACTCCTGCCCCGCCTGCTGACGGCACCGCCACCACCATCACGGGGGGGGCCCTGCTTGGCTTACCCCCCACAGCCCCCACACCCTGGCCACGCACATGGTGGCCAGAATTAGTGAAGTTTTCGGCGCCGTGGTTCGGCACCGTGGGGCAGTGGCAGCATGCTTCTGGGGAGACCCTTGAAAAATGCAGTTCCCCCTTTAAAAAAACTTTTAACTTTTTAAAAACTTGCAGTGGGGGAGGGGGAGTAGGCGGGGGCGGGGAGCCCTCCAAAGCCCTTCAGGTCTGGGCACCAAAATTACCTAGGTGTGCCCCTGCAGAGAGAGAGAGAGAGAGAGAGAGAGAGAGAGAGTGTGTGTGTGAATGATGCTTAACTTGCAATGTGGGGAGGGCGGCCTCCAAAGGCCTTTAGGTCCAGGCTCCAAAACTACCTAGGTGCACTTCTGGTCGTGAGGATAAACATAACCATGTACACTGCTCTGGGTTGCTTGAAAGAACACTGGGATAAAATAAAATAAAATAAAATAAATTCTACCTGGGGAGTTGTAGTTCAGCAACATTCACAGGTTGGGAACCCTTGTGCTAATTAAGCCGCACAAGGGCTGTATTCCTCATGTCAATCTTGGCTGATTTTACTTGTGCCCCTGGATGCCTCTCTCCAGCGGCGGAGACATCATTGAGCGAATGGGTACCAAGAACCCGGGCCGCCACCCCAGAGGGGCCATGCCTCATGCCCCAGACACGCCCCCCCCATGTCTGACATCAGACGTGGGCTGTGTGATTTTGTTCCCAAACAGGGCTCCGTGGCCCCGTTTGGGAACTCAATCAGACAGCATTGCATTTGCAGCAGAGCCGGAGTGGCTCTCCCTCTCTTTAAAAGCATCTGGCATCAGACAGTTCTGCAGGGGGCGGGCTAGGGGAGCTGCAGCGTCAGGCTGAGCCCGGGCCACCACTGACCTCCCTCTGCGCCTGCATCATGCCATGTCTCTTCTCCCAGTTTTAACTTTTGAAATCATAAATTCCGGGGTGGCAGGGAGTGGAAAAGCATCCATGCAAATCATAGATCAGAGGTGGAAATGTTCTGATCTGCATCTCCTCGGTAACTCTCAGAGCCCCCATTAAGCACACATCTTCGAATATCAAAGGACCCGTGTCTGCTTTTAATTCTGATATGGCGATGATCCATTTGTTGCATTTGTCATGCTCTCTGTAGGGGTTTTAATTATTTAATGGCTCTTCCTTTATTCTTTTTGAAACGAAAAAAGGCGGGGATGGGTGGGTGGGGGAGACCATCAGATGTCTTGCGATGGCCCCAACCATGCAGAAGCAAGACAGGGATGTCAATGCAGTTTACAAGGAAGAAAATGCTGATGTTGTTTCTTCATAAGAAGCTGCTTTATTCAGAGTCAGGGCTTTGGTCTGTCTAGCTCAGTCAGTACTGTCAACCCTGAGGGGCTCCAAGGTTTCAGGCGAGAATCTCTCGCAGCCCTATCTGGAGATGCCAGGGCAGGAACATGGAACCTTTTGTGTGCAAGTATGCAGACGGGCTCTTCCCAGAGGGGCCCCATTGCCTAAGGGGAATACCTTACAGTGCTCACACATGTAGTCTCCCATTCAAATGCAAACCACGGCAGGCCCTGCTTAGCAAAGGGGACAATCCATGCTTGCCGCCACAAAATTGCTTCTGAACAATGCTGACTCTAGGGCACTTCTCAGATTACACCCTACAACAGTGTCACTACGTGTCTGCTAAGCATGCTACCTTACTGCCTGCGTTTCAACATCACACCTATCTGGTTTCCGACCCTGTGCTGTCAGCAAGCTGCTGTTCACATTTCCGATGCCTTCTTTCGGGTTTTATCTTTGCGTTACAGTGCTACAACATTGCACGCGTGTCATTTTTAAAAAGCAAGCTGTGTTTTCCCTTTGTAGGAGGGTCGTGCAAGCTGTTTACGTTTTCAAAACGATCCTGCCAAGCCGAAGCATTTTATTTTATTTTATTACTTTTTTTTACTGCTGAACAGTGTGTAATCTGGAAAGCGCCCTGCTGTGTAAATGCTTGCAATCCAGAAATGCCTCTGCCCAGTCCAGTTGTGGTGATCGAGCAGAGATTTCTGCTGTTCCAGCCCTGTTTGGAGATGCTGCCAGGGATTGAAACCGGGACCTTCTGCATGCAAAGCAGATGCTCTTGCGCTGAATTATAGATGCTCTTGATGAATATAAGTGTCTAAGCTAATGACCATTACAACATCATTTGACAGCAAATGCTGTAGGTTAATTGTGCGTTGTGTGGAGAGGGGTTTTCTTTTATTTGGCTCAAATTTTCTGCCAGTTTCATTGGGTGACCTCAGGTTACATAGGAATGTAAGTGGCAGCCTTTTACTGAGTCAGACCATTTATCCATCCAGCTCAGTTGACTGGCAGAGGCTCTCCAAGGTTTCAGGCAGAGTCTTTTCCAGCCCTACCTGGAAGCTTTACGGACAGGGCTTCTACCCTGAATCTCTTTCAGAAGAGAGTGTGTACGTTCACACACCAGCCAAACTTACCCCAAGTCCCTTCGAGATCCTTGGACCCACTCCACGCACAAATCAGGCTTTGTGATGCAGATTCTAGCTTTTCTCGATGTATTTCTGGATTTTAAAAATGGCTTTAAACTACTTTTTCTGAAAACACGGAGCAAATAGGGAGAGGCACTGACGTAGAATCATTAGCATGAAGAGAGGGATACTCTCTTTAGAAATGCAAATATCGCTCTTAAGGAAGATCTCACTCCCCTCCCCCACCACCCATTGGCTAGAAGGAAAACATGGAGCATGCCATGTGAACTTGTTTCAAAACAAAATCCGAGAGCAGAGGGGAGGGTCTGCTTCCCTCAATGCTGCAAGTGTACTTCGAAGTAGCTTCGCTCAACATTTACCCCGAAGCATGAAGTCACGTGCAAATAACTCCCTGGAGATGCTGCCAGGGACTGAAACTGTGACCTTCTGCATGCAAAGTAGATGCTCCAACACTGAGCCCTAGTCCCGAAGGGGAAGATCTTATAGCACTCACATGTAGTCTCCCATCCAAGTGCAAACCAACATAGGAAGTTGCCATATACTGAGTCAGACCATCTAGCTCAGTATTGTCTTCACAGACTGGCAGTGGCTTCTCCAGGGTTGCAAGCAGGAATCTTTCTCAGCTCTGTCTTGGAGATGCCAGGGAAGGAACTTGAAACCTTCTGCTCTTCCCAGAGCAGCTTCATCCCCTAAGGGGAATATCTTACTGTGCTCACACTTCTAGTCTCCCATTTGAATGCAAACCAGGGCAGAGCCTGCTTAGCAAAGGGGACAATTCATGCTTGCAACCACAAGACCAGCTCTCCTCCCCAATCTATATTATAGTCTGCGTGTTTTGAGAGAGAGAGAGAGAATAATTTCCTTTCTCACTCTGTCCAGTCTGTGCATGATTTTTAAAATCTCGGCTATGCTCTCCCTTAGCTGTCTTTATCCTAAACTCAAAATCCCTAAGCGTTTCCTCCTTTCCTCCTAGGGAAGGTTCTTCAAGCCCTTGACCATTCTGGCTGACCTTCCCCAGTTCTTTGAATGGGAGCTAACGTGCTCCTCACTTCTGCCCTTGCTATGGGATGACACCACAAGCAATCAAAAGGGCAGCCTGCCGCTTATGCAACAGCATCTGACTTCATGGAACATTTGACCATATTTAGCTGCTGCCTAATAATAGGCAATCAATTAACTATGTTTCACTGTCAATTGACTGGTGTTCAAGCCCCATTTAAATCCCCTTCCAGCCATTTACTTGCCTGGGGCCTTTCTAGATTCCTTCCCGCTCCACCAGGCTTGCTGCATGGAATTCAGATAACCTTCCTCTAGTTAGTGTGCATGTTGGGGATAAATTGACCCCCACCCTCCCACACACACAAAGATTCAGATGAGGAGAGCTGGTCTTGTGATGGCCAGCATGAGTTGTCCTCTTTGATAAACAGGGTCCCCCCTGCTTGCATATGAATGGGACACAGTGAGGCACTTCCCACGATCAGGGCGAGCCGCCTGGGGAGGGTTAGCGGGGAGTGGGCTTTGCCCACCCGCCCTGCACACAAGCAGGCCGTCTGCTCTGGGCGGCCGAAGCGGCCACCCACACGACTGCCGGCTCTGTTACGGAGCCGGCGGGGGCTGGAAGGATTGGGGTCCACGCGCCCCCCGGAAGCTCCAGCATGCCTTGTGCGAGTGCACAGGGTATGTTGGAGAGACCCCTGAGCCGGGAGGCTGCTTTTAAGCCTCCCGGTCGGGGGTCTACTCGTGAGTTGCTGTGGCGCAGAGCTGTGCCACGGCAACTCATGATCGTAGAGCCCGGGTTAGCGGAGTGCTCGGTCCGCTAACCTAGGCTTAGGGGAGGGCTATTTAAGTGGGTTGACCACTTGGAGGCCACAGGATTTGCCTGCGAACCTGGTAGTTCTCACTGTGAGGCTCCCCTAGCCCGATTTCACCTGATTGTGGGAATAGCCTCTATGTGTGTGAACACTGTAAAATATTCCCTTAAGGGGATGGGGCCACTCTGGGAAGAGCAGCTGCCTGCTTGCAAGCAGAAGGTTCCAAGTTCCCTCCCTGGCATCTCCAAGGGCTGCTTCCCCTGGAAGTATACTGCGCCCTCCAAAAATATGTCCCTGAGAGCTGTGTGACCCTCAAGGACACATTGGCCTGGTTCACACAGGATCTAGGATCTAGGTTTAAAGTGAGTTACTGAAATTAGCATGATCGTGTGAATCCACGCCTAGTAGGGAATCTCAGATTAATCTTGGGCCATAAATGACCTTGGCATGGTTCACACAATTGTACTAATGTTGGTAACCCACATTAAACCTAGATTTGAATGACTGTTTGAACCAGGCCATTTTG
Source organism: Hemicordylus capensis (assembly GCF_027244095.1). Lineage (NCBI taxonomy): Eukaryota > Metazoa > Chordata > Lepidosauria > Squamata > Cordylidae > Hemicordylus > Hemicordylus capensis. The sequence goes on from NC_069663.1 coordinate 14,908,566, forward strand.
GGGAGCCACAAAACATTTTTGGAGGAAGCGGGGATGGACAGAGATCACATAATTGTTCAAATCTAGGTTTAATGTGGATTACTTGACCTGAATGAGATTGTATGAACCCATGCCAAGGTGGGAATCTCAGATTCATCTTGGGCCATTAACCATCTTGGTGTGGACCCACATCATCATTATAATGTTGGTAACCTACATTAAACCTAGAATTGAATGATTGTGTGAACCAGGCCAGTTTATGTCTTAATTTCAAGTAGGAAAGGAAACCAACAAATATAGAATATTCCACCCAAGTAACTGCACAGGCAGCATCGTGGCAAAGGTGTATTCCTTCTCCTCTTTCCTCCCCCCCCTTCTGCTTTTTCTCTCTCTTTTCACCCTTCTTCCTCTTCCCCCCTCTCTCTCCTTTCTTTTCTCACTTCCCACCAGCCAGTGCAACACACAAAGACTGGCTTGAGGAGGAAAGGTTGAGTTTGGGGCTAGGGCTGGGGGCGGGGGGGGCGGGGGGAGGACTGGGAAAGATGTTTGTGAAATACATCGTGTCAAAAAAAAGTAGATAAAAAAAGAAGGCAAGAAGAAAGAAAGAAAGAAAGAAAGAAAGAAAGAAAGAAAGAAAGAAAGAAAGAAAGAAAACGTTATACATTTCTTAACCGCTAAGGAGGCAGGTGCCGCCTGCCTTGGTGAACGAAAGCACTTCATTCCGGCTGTCTGTGTTGGAGAGAACCTCCCCTCCCTTTGCCTCCTGCAGCCCATTTTATTAACTCTCACTGCTTTGAAATCAATAGACTGGGTTGAATGAAGGGCATATTTAACAATGTGTAATAGGGAAGAAAATAGATATACAGGCCGGTGCCAAAGTCGGTTACTGACTCTTGGCGTCACCGAGTGTGTCAGTATTCACACTGAACAGAAATGCCCAGTTTAATTAAAGTAACCCAGGAATTCCTCGGGCATCGGACTACTGCTACCATCCCACCTTGGGTTTGCCCGACTGCTCTTCCCTTCCTTTCAGACTTCTGTTGGAGATGTGATTCCAGGCATCTACTCTTAACACCTGCATGCTTATTGACCACTAGGGACATTAGGAGTCGAGGTGGAGCGTGTAGAACTGCCCCACTTTGTTCTCTCTCATTGGTTGTTACCTCTGCTCTAAGTCTCCTGTGATTGGTAGACTGACACTCTTAGGACACTCCCTTATTCTTGGTTCTTTCTCTTTCCTCCTCCTCCTCCCCTCTATGAGGTCGCTAGTACAGGGTGCAGGCTTGTCTTCAAATAAACCTTTACTTGTTTATTAGCCCTCACATACCTCGAGATCTCGTCCCTGAGCTCATCAAACTGGGCTTCTCTGCTAAATAACGGGTTGCCAGGGATGATGAGTAGTAGCCAGTAGCCAGTGATGATGGGAATTGTAGTCCAACATCTGCAAGAAGGCTGGAGTTGTGCAGCCCTGCTTTTGGGGACCTCTTGAGTTCTTTCTCCATCTCTCTCTCATTCTTGCCCAGATCTGCAGGGGTCTTCGTGAGGACACTTGCTGACCTCCCATGGAGGCAAAGAAACTCAGTAACCAAAAGCAACACAGAGCTGGTGCTGTGAGCCAGCAAGTGATCAAGATAAATGAGTTATTCCTCCAGCTATTGATCTGGAGGAGAAAGAGAGATAAAAGTCACCCAACCCCCCAGAACCAAGAGCCATCCAGATAACCCTGAGGCAGGGTGCTCTCCAGGTTAATCTAGTGGTTTGATTGGCTCACATGGCCTCCCTGCTCAGACCTCTTGCCTTTGTGAGATGGGTTGTTATTTTTAGAGGTGATTTGGCTGCTTTTTATGGCTCTTGCGTTCCCCATGTATAAATTCAGCAAGCCTCCAGCTCCGAGTCCTGCTTGGGATGATTTAGTTAGTGAAGTTCTCTGGCTACCCAAGCGGGGGAAACGAAGAGAGAAATCGCTTTTGAAATGAAGCCAGGAAGGATTAGACCCGTGAGGTGGCATCACATCTGAGATGGTTGTGGGGTGGCTATTCCTGTCCTCAAGCTATTCACTATTCTCTTTTGGAACAAAGGTCTAGCACTCTGACCTTCAGCAAGTCTGGATGGATGGATCTCTCTGTTCTGTTAGAGCATCACCAGTTTTCCTTTGATTTCTGTTCTTCTCTCTTCCGCTGCAAACCATCAGACATTTCCCCCCCATCACCACAAAGGTCCACATTTAAATTTGTATTTCCCTGAGTATTTCCTCATATGTCCTTCCGAAGCAGCTGGTGTGATGATATATTTCAAAGGATGCATTTAAATACATATTTTTCTGCAGATGTCCAAAATGCATAGAATCCAGAGACGTGGGAGGTGTCCTGAAATAAGCTTTTTTGTCCCACGTGCTGATGCTAAGAGAGGTTTGGCTGTCATGTAGACAGGACAGGGACTTTTTGGTGGTTGCCCCCAGATTTTGGGATGCTTTTTCCAGGGGTGTTCATTCTTGGTTCTCCTGGGAAAAACAGGATTCGGTTTTATTGATTTTATTTTTACATTTATATCCCTCTGTTCCTCCATGGAGCCCACAGCGATGTATATCATTATGTTTATCCTCACAACAACCCTGTGAGGCAGGTTGGGCTGATAGATTAGTGATTGACCCAGAGTCACCCAGTCAGTTTCATGGGTGAAGGGAGACTTGAACTTGGGTCTCCCCAGCCCTAGTCCAGTACACCAACTGACCCTTGTACCACATATTTCAACTTTCCTCCATTCACTTCATCGTCCTCCCACCCAAATCTGCTCGGCCTTTTAGTTAATCCCTCTGCTGTAATTGTGATGTCCTAGCATTCCCTAGTCAATTGCTGACCAATGTCAGCGGTTGTCATCTGAAGCAGAGTGCCATCGAGTACCCTTTCCTTTCCCTTCCTTTGCTCTTTCTTCTAATAAATCATAAAGTTGTGCCATCGAGTCGGTGTCGACTCCTGGCGCCCACAGAGCCCTGTGGTTTTCTTTGGCAGAATACAGGAGGGGTTTACTATTGCCTCCTCCCACTCAGTATGAGATGATGCCTTTCAGCATCTTCCTATATCACTGCAGTCCAATATAGGTGTTTCCCATAGTCTGGGAAACATACCAGCAGGGATTCAAACCAGTTCTAGTCCAGCGTGGTTAGAGTGCTGCACTAGAACTGGGGAGACCCGAGTTCAAATCTCCATTCAGCCAGGATACTCGCTAGATGGCTCTGGGCCAGTCACTTCTCTCTCAGCCTAACCTAGTTCACAGGGTTGTTGTGAGGAGTTAACTATGTACACGGCTCTGGGCTCCTTGGAGGAAGAGCGGAATATAAATGTAAAATACAACCTCTTGCTCCCTAGGCAAGTTATTTACCCCAATTTTTATTTATTTTTACATTTCACTCTCCAGAGGGGTGTACATGGTTCTGTTACTTATCACAACAACCCTGTGAGGTAGGTTAGGCTGAGAGATAAGTGACTGGCCCAGAGTGGCCCAGAATCACCCAGTGAGTTTCATGGCTGAAGGAGGATTTGAATTTGGGTCTCCCTGGCCCTAGTTCAACACTCTAACCCCTACACCACACTGCTTTCAGAGCTTTCCCCCTTTCCTTCCTATTCTCTTAAGTGTGGTGCCTTTTTGCCTCCCTCCCTCTGCAGGCCACGCTTGTGGAGGGTGCTCACTGGGTGGACCCGCCATCTTTGCCCTGAAGTGGCCTGCAAGGGGAGAAGGAGGATGGACCATAGCTCAATGGTACAGCTACTGCCACCTTCTTTTGCTTGCAGAAGATCCCAGGTTCAATCCTTGGCAGCATCCCCAGGTAGGGCTGGGAGAGACGCCTGCCTGAAACTCTGGAGAAGCTGCTGCCAGCCAGAGTAGATAATACTGAGTTAGATGGACCAAGGGTCTGACTCAGGATAAAGCAGCTTCCTATGTTCCTGTATCCTACATGTTACAGTTCTGGAAGAGTGATAATTTTTAAAGCTTGCATTAAAAAAGGAGGAGTGGGAGAGAAAGCTTTCTCAGAATGATCCTGTTTCCTCGTTCCAAGAAGAAATCCTTGGTTGGAATATCAAGAGAGGGCTGTAGCTCAGTCGCAAGGAACACACCATATAGCATAGAAAGCTGTCTTATACGGAGTCAGAGCATTCGTCCGTCCATCCTTCCTTCCTTCATTTATTTATTACATTTATATCCTGCTTTTCCTTCGAGGAGCTCAGAGTGGTGTACATGGCTATGTTTATCCTCACAACAACCCTGTGAGGTAGGTTAGGCTGAGAGATACATGACTGGCCCAGAGTCACCCAGTGAGTTCCATGTGCGTCGGATCAGGGGGATTCGAACTCGGGTCTTCTCGGTCCTAGTCCAATACTCTAACCACTACGCTATGCTGGCTCTTAACCCCATGAAACGCCCCACCCCAGTGTATTAACTGCTTTCACTAGGAGGCTGTAACACCCCCCCCCCACCCCCGTCTCAATCTCCTCTTACTCTCCAACTGCCCAAACAACTAGTCTTCTCCATTAAAACATTCCTACCTGCTACAGACCATCCCTCAAGCGAGGAAATATTGTTCCTGATGCTAATTGGGCCATCTTTTCTAAAGGTGATTGCTTGCTAATGGTCAGAAATGGTGGGCTGATATTTTCTCAATGGGTAGTCTGGGATTTAAGGGAGGGGGGAAAATGTTAATATGCTTTGATGGCTGGAAAATCTCGTCTCCCTCTCCCTCTCCCACTTCTGTGTCTGGAAGGTGACACCCTCCAGCAAGTTGGAGGAAGCAGAAACAGTTCAGAGTGCTCTGGCAATTTCAGCTTGGAGAGCTTGAAAGAAAAGGAGACAGGGAGTGCAGCTGAGAGTTTCTAGCAAGCTGTAACTGGGGGTTGAAGTCTGTGGGTGGGTGTGCACACAAGGTGCTTTCTGGAGACCCCCTTTTGCAAAGGCAGAATTGCTTGGATGATGAGATCTCACCTTTCCACCACTTGTATCTAAGGGAATTCACCATACATACCAGGGTTTCTTAACCGTGGGCCCCCAGATGTTGGTGGACTACAACCCCCATCACCCCCCAGACATGGCCTTTGTGGCTGAGGATGATGGGAGGAGTTGTAGTCCAACAACATCAGGGGGCCCAAGTTTAAGAAACCCTGATCCATACAATTACTCTTTGAAATGCTTCCTCAGGAATCCCAAGGAATCACAGCCCATTTCCCTTCATACAAACACAGGAAGCTGCCATATACTGAGTCAGACCATTGGTCCATCTAGCTCATTATTGTCCACTACACAGACTGGCAGCGGCTTCTCCAAGGTTGCAGGCAGGAGTCTATCTTGGAGATACCAGGGAGGGAACTTGGAACCTTCTACATGCAAGCATGCACTGGCTTTACCCATCCCCTAAGGGGGGCATATCTTACAGTGCTCACATGTAGTCTCCCATTCAAATATAAACTGGGGCAGACCCTGCTTAGCAAAGGGGACAATTCATGCTTGCTACCAGGAGACCAGGAATGGGGAGGCTTTTCCTTCTGCTGCAGCCGCAAGAGCGCTTCTCCTCAAGGTCTTAAAATGGTAAGCTTATTCATGGCAGGGCTTTGAACGGTGTAATGCTTGTAGTGCTGCACTAGGGGAGATCTGAGTTCAAATCCCAGTTCAGTTATGAAACTCACTGGGTGACTCGGGGCTGCAGAATCCTGTGTCAAATCCAGAGAGGGAAAGGTTGTAGCACATATGGGCCAGGCAGTGCTGTATGATTAACAACATTAATCGTTTAATAGGAATATAGGAACACAGGAAGCTGCCATATACTGAGTCAGACCATTGGTCCATCTGGCTAAGTATTGTCTTCACAGACTGGCAGCAGCTTCTCCAAGGCTGCAGGCTGGAGTCTCTCTCAGCCCTATCCTGGAGATGCTGCCAGGGAGGGAACTTGGGACCTTCTGCATGTAAGTATGCAGGTGCACTTCCCAGAGTAGCCCCACCCCCTAAGGGGAATAGCTTACAGTGCTCACATGTAGTTTCCCATTCAAGTGCTCTCAGTTGCTGCTGAGCTCCGTTTTGGAAAACAGAACCCAAACAGGATCTGGGAAGGGAACCCCACCCTCCGTGCAGAGGCTGGTTTGTACTCAGCGGGATGCAGAAACCAGCTGGTTACCAGAGAGACAGAGAGGCTGGGATTCGCAGCTGCCTGGGATTTCCCCCCAGACTGCCTTTTCAGATCTGAATTACACTCCTCCATTAGCTGCTTGACATTACCATCTATCACAGGCAGCGCAGCATGGCAGCCTATCCAGGAGTGCAGAAGTGCTGTTTCCCCACTGGGCCTCGTGGCTTCCCTCTGGGTTCAGCCAGGAGGGAGCTTGTTTGATTTGTGCATGTTCATTTCCCTCCGCCCTTGTCCATATTCCTGGATGCTGGAGAACCAGTGGGGTGTAGTGGTTAGAGCAGGGCTGCACAACTTTGGCTGGTGTTGGACTACAAACCCCATCATCCCCAGCCACAGTGACCAATGGTGGGGGATCATGGGAGTTGTAATCCAACATCTGCAAGAGCGCTAAAGGTGTACAGCCCTGGGTTTGTGCTGGCAGGGATGTCTCCATGGGGTAATGGGTGCTTCCCTCCCAAATATTCCCTACTCCCCCATCCACCAGACTGGAACTTGGCAGCAAAGTGTCAGACAAAAACAAAAGTGTCAGACAAAAGCTTCTTTAGCTTTTTATAATTTTCAGTTTTAATTTGAACCTAATAATTGTGGTTTTTAATCTGACTTTAATTTTTTTAAAAAAATTACTTTTATTGTATCTGTGTCTATCTTATTGTTGTGAGCCGCCCCGAGCAGTAGTGCACTGGAGGGGCGGGGTATACATATTTTAAATAAATAATAACTATAAACAATACTGTCCTAGTATATTATGGTCCTATCGCTTGAATTAATTATTCTAAAAGGCTTCCGTTGTTTAAAGGAAGTTGGCCCCTGCTAACTTGGCAAAGAGGCACATGGTGATTCTCTTTATTTAGCAGGGGGAGAGCAACTGGCCCTATCCGTCCCTAGCACAGCATCCCTCCAGTGATTGTTGCTGATGTCTATTTTATGTTTCTTTTTAGATTGTGAGCCCTTTAGGGACAGGGATCCATCTTATTTATTTATTATTTCTCTATGTTCCCTGAGCCATTTTTGGAAGGGCGGCATAGAAATCAAATAAATAAGTAAGTAAGTAAGTAAGTAAGTAAGTAAATAAATAAGAAGCTTCAGTCTACCCCAGAACAAGCAGCAGAAGCCAGAGCAGCCAGGTAGGGAGGAGGACAACCCCTTCGCTTCCTTCCTGGCCAGGAACTGGGCTGGGTGAGAAAACAGTGGATGCTTCCCTAAGCTCCCTGGAAGAAAGATTGGGGAGGGGGGGGATCAGATGGAATGCATACATCTCTGAGAGTTTGGTGCTCCGTTTATTTTGGATGCTGTCTTGCAGGACGACTTTGAGAAGAACTGCTGAGTCAGACTCTGCTGCGTCAGTCCCCGGCTGTCTCTTTAGACTGCTTCTGAGCAAGGACCCAGGCAGAGAACTTTCTCTGGGTCCAACTAAAAGTGACCATGCAGGATCCGGTGAGGTGAGTGGGGAGGTCGAAAGTGGAGGCTGCACGGGGTGCTTTCCAGATTACACACTACAGCAGGGGTAAGATGCTTCGACTTGGCAATATCGTATTGGAAACGATCATCCAAATCTCAAACTCTAAAGCAGGGTTTCTTAACCTTGGGCCCCCAGATGTTGTTGGACTACAACTCCCATCATCCTCAGCCACAAAGCCCATGTCTGGGGATGATGGGAGTTGTAGCCAACAACATCTGGGTATCCATGTTAGAGGGAACACTGCCCCCCTCCTTTGCAAATTAAGCATCTGGGTGACCACACCACCTGGGACAGACTAAAGAGGATTTGGGGGGCTCCTGGGGCTTTGTAGGCTCTGGACTTTGTCCTGGAAGTCTAGCGGTAACAGCGCCTCTGGTGGTGGACTCCCAAAGGTGCTGGCAGATTCCAATGAATTTATCTTTTTACTGATGCATTCCATGTGAATAAGTTCAGTACTGCCTAACACATTCAGAGCTGAAAGGCTCTTCTTCGGAGGCAGTTCTTAAGTACACAAAGTTGACCACAATAGGTTGAGTTTGTTTCTCTTCAGACGTCAGTGAGCGCAGTGGCACGCAAGCTCCGAAAATCTGGAGGAAGTCCTGCCCTGGATCTGTCACTCACCTCCTCCAGCCAGGCGCTCCCCGTTACAGCTGTGTTTGGCTCAAGGCGGCGTGTCTGTGAGCACCACGTCTGGTGATCCAGGCTGATGCTCACAGAAGAGCTGGCCCTCCCGGTTATGGTACTTCCCCCCTTCACACAAACGGCACTGTCCACCCCTCCCGCCCCCCCGGCCTTTATCGCAATGAAATTACAACAGTGATCGACTGAAATAACATGATCGAGGGTAGTAATAATATATGTGAATATAACTGAAACCAGAAAAGAAAAATCCCTTAAACATAACTTAGGCATAATAAGATACAACCAATGTAAGGGAGGAGAATTGTCAGATGTAGTGGCTGGGGCCAAAGCCTGGGAGAGGACCCTCTTCCATCCCTCCCCAGAAAGCTCACCTCCGGAGGACTTGATCTTCTGGCCATGGCCAAGCTCCCTACACCCCTAATATCAATGGATAATGTTGTTGTTGTTATTTTACATTTTATATCCCGCTCTTCCTCCAAGGAGCCCAGAGTACTACAGTAAGTACTACATACGTAAGTACTACATAAAGTACTACATACTTAAGTTTCTCTTCACAACAACCCTGTGAAGTAGGCTAGGCTGAGAGAGAAGTGACTGGCCCAGAGTCACCCAGCTAGTCTCATGGCTGAATGGGGATTTGAACTCGGGTCTCCCCAGTCCTAGTCCAGCACTCTAACCACTACACCACACTTAATGTTGGCTATCTCTTTGTCTCAGTTGCATCAAGACACAGCCTTGTTATCCTCATTGCACAGATGGAGAAATGAATCTGAAAATAGGTTAATAATATACACAATACAGAAATACCTGAAGGCCTCCTTAACTAGAACAACTATAAATTATAACAGCTCTAAGTACATTTTCTCAGGCAACTGCAAAAAGAGCCATGCAGATTAAACACATGCCAAAATTAATTAACTAAAAATTTACATCCCACTTAATATCCAAATATCCCTCAATGTGTTATCACATCCTACCTGCCTTAAAGAAGAGAAAAGGACGCAAATAAATTGTTCTCATCCAGGGAATTATTATTTTGGTACGCTACTACTATGAAGATTTTAATATTGTTTTTCAACAAAAGTTCTGAAAGTGGTTTACATAGAAAAAAGAAATAAGATGGTTCCTTGTCCCCATAGGGCTCACAATCTCAAAGCAAAAAGTAAGGTAGACACCAGCAACAGCACTGGAGAGATGCTGTGTTCTGGAGAGGGCCAGTTGCTCCTCCCATGCTAAATAGAAGAGAATCACCACTTTAAAAGGTGCTACTTTGCTCAGTTAGCAGGGGTCACTCTATGAGCAAGCTCAGTTTCCCCATATATCTGTCTTGACAAAACCCTTCTAATAGTAATAGTAAATTCATTTTGCCTAATGGACAATATTCCATACTTTCCCAACATAATTATGTTGGCAACATCATTCATGGTTGGTGCAGAGTTTATTTTTTTCACCCAATGACCTTGCATTGCAGCCTTACACTAGAGCAGGGATTCCCATCCAGATGTTAAGGACATACGAACAGCCCTGCTGGATCAGGCCCAAAGATGATCTAGCAGAGATTGTAGCCCTAGCTACAATTTATTGTAGTGGGGGATGATGGGAGTTGTAGTTCAGCCACATTTGGAGGCCCCCAGGTTGGGAACCACAGTCCTAAAGCATTGGCTTAAGAGTCATGGGTGAGCTTTTAAAGTTGGTAATTGGGGAGAGAGAAAAAGTGGGAAAGTTTCTAATTGTAGGAGGAGTTTCCCCCACTTTTTTTCATTTAAAGGGCTGCAGCGGACTGTTGCCAGAACCTGAGGGGTATACTCATATGAAATAGGGGTATACTCATATGAAATAGGGGCCGTACCCAGAATTTGGCTTTAAAAAGCCAAATCTGGCAACCTCTCTATGCCTGAGGGGAATAGTCTGCTGTCTTTAGTAGGAAAAACAATGTACCCATAAAAGGGCAGAGTACAAAATAGCCCAGGGAAGAGAGCTGGTCTTGTGGTAACAGCGAGCATGATTATTGCCCCCTTTGCTAAGCAGGTTCTGCCCTGGTTTGCATTTGAATGGGAGTCTACATGTATGAGCACTGTAAGATATTCCCCTCAGGGAATGGAGCTGCTCTGGGAAGAGCAGAAGGTTCCAAGTTCCCTCCCTGGCAGCATCTCCAAGAGAGGGCTGAGAGAGATTCCTGCCTGCAACCTTGGAGAAGCTGCTGCCAGCCTGTGTAGACAATACTGAACTGGATGGACCAACAACCTGACTCCGATGTGCCTAACCTGAGGCAGTCCCTGCAGGCATGGGGGTCAGCTTTGGAAAGGCCCTTACAGTACACTTCTCACTTCTCTCTTGCCACTCATTCCTGCCCTCCCGTTTCCGGCTGGCAGGTTTCACCCTTCGCCCACCTCAGTGCCGGTGCCCGATTCCGTGCCTGCGTGCACCACCAAGCCACAGCTCCTCTCCCTACCTCAGTGCAACCAGCCGTTCTTGTACATGCCTTCACGTTCTTATCTGAATAATTAGATAATTTTCCACCCCATTTCTCATCACAGCCACTGATGTGAAGAAGATCAAGCTGACAACTGGGGGCGGGGTGGGATAGGAAGAAGAGAAAGATCGCATTTGGGAAGGGGGGAATAAGCTTTTGTCAAAGGGACTAAAGAACCTCCCCTGACACTGCTGCCCATAAAGGAAGCACTCCTGCCTTTGAAGGTGACTTTTGCCTCTGCATCTTTGTGCAGGGCTGATCAGATGCTACCCACAGCCTTCTCATGGGGTACCCAGGTAGGACAGGCTGGCTGGTGGCTGCCGTCGCCTTTATTTCATTCCAAGGCAGTGAGATCTCCCTCTTGCATCTCTCCTTTCTCCTTTCTCCTCCAGCTCTAGTTCTCTCAGCTCCCCTGCTTCTGTATCTAATGAACGGCGGCCACATCTATGCCTCAGCATGTTGGGTTTCATGCGCAGGCTTGTCACCACGCCCGTTTGTGCCTCCCCATTCCCGTGAAGGTTCCTTGAAGACTTGTCCACCCCTTCGCCCCCTTCCTGGCTGCCGTTTCTTCCCGTGATTTCTTTTCTTTGGCATGTAAAGAGAATGTGTCCTCCGCCTTCTTAACATCACGTTGAAAGCCTGGACAAGCATGGTTAAGTGGAGGGGGTGCGGGGAGAAAAGAAAAGAAGAAACATTAAGAAGAATGCTTGTTCTTGTTCTGCGAGAGGAGAGCTGGTCTTGGGGTAGTGAGCATGAATGGTCCCCTTTGCTAAGCAGAGTCGGCCCTGGTTTGCATTTGAATGGGAGACTACGTGTGAGCACTGTAAGGGGATGGGGCTGCTCTGGGAAGAGCACCTGCATGCTTGCAGGCAGAAGGTTCCAAGTCCCCCCTTCCCCCAGCAGCATCTCCAAGATGGTTTCTTTCTGGGAAATCAAAAAGAGGTTCTATCTCTCAAACCCGAGGTTAGTTCTTCCCAAGTCTGTTTTTCCTAATCAGGCCACTCTAACAGCTTGCTTACTCCCTGCCACACTCTTTTGGCTACCACACACTCTTTTAAGAAATGTGAATGGGTTTCCCTGAATGTTTTGCCTAGCTTGGAACCTTCTGCTCTTCCCAGAGTGGCTCCATCCCCTGAGGGAAATATCTGACAGTGCTCACACTTCTAGTCTCCCTTTCATATGCAACCAGGGCGGACCCTGCTTAGTTAAGTCATGCTTGCTACCACAAGACCAATTCTCCTTTTATGGTCTTGCAGCTTGGATTAATTATTTTAAAAGGCTACCATTGTTTAAAAATTCACCCACTCTTCTACCCCAGAACAAGCAGCAGAAGCTGGGCAACCAAATAGGTCAGACTATGAATACGACGGACATTTGCATACTGATTTTCAACAAAAGTTCCCAAAGCACTCCACAGAGATATAAATAAATCAAAGGGCTCCCTGTCCCAAAAGGGCTCACAATGTAAACAAACAAACAAACAAACAAACAAACAAACAAACATAAGGTAGACACCAGCAACAGCCACTGGAGGGATGCTGTGCTGGGGATGGATAGGGCCAGTTGCTCAAGAAAGAGAATCTCCACTTTGAAAAGGTGCCTCTTTGCTCAGTTAGCAGGGGACAGGAGACTCCTCCATCCTTCCAGCAGCCAGGCCAACCCCTTAACTTCCTTTCTGGCCAGGAACTGGGCTGGGTGAGACCATGTGGGCAGGTGGGTACAGGCTTATTTTTATTTATTTTATTTTATTTTTACATTTTATATCCCGCTCTTCCTGCAAGGAGCCCAGAGTGGTGTACTACATACTTAAGTTTCTCCTCACAACAACAACCCTGTGAAGTAGGCGAGGCTGAGAGAGAAGTGACTGGCCCAGAGTCACCCAGCTAGTATCATGGCTGAATGGGGATTCGAACTCAGGTCTCCCCGGTCCTAGTCCAGCACTCTAACCACTTATCACCCCTGCAGATTTCAGCTGGTGACCCTAAGTATAAAAACTAATCTCCAAAACAGACAGTAAGATACCAACTAGGCATGTGATACCAACTAGCGATGTGAAAAATATCATTCATTCTCAAAACCAGTGACTCCCAATACACACTAATGAAAGTGAGGGTGCTCAAGACAGCCAGTGAAGTTTCACACATAGTTGCCAGCCAGTGTCGATTTTGCATTTGTATTCCAGATGCTGGAAATGTGGATGGCAGTTGATGCATTTCTTGGGGAAACAAGTTCCAAAGGCTGCTGACTCATTCGCAGTGGTCCTGCAACCAGCCCTTTGCAGACACCCAGTGGATCCGGCTGTCAGTCTGAATTTCCCACAGGCAACTGGAAATGTTATCTTTCAGAAGAGTTATGTGTTTGTTGAATTGAACAGGAACAAATCTGGAAGATGAAATTCGATTCCCCAAGTAACCTCATTGCATAGAAAGAAGGAAAAACTCGCTACTCTCTAACCTTGGGGTGCACAACCTTGGCCCGCCAGCTGTTGTTGAACTCCCAACATCCCTATTGGCCACTGGCTGGGGATGATGGGAGTTGTAGTCCAACAACAGCTGGAGGGCCAAAGTTGTGCAGCCTCGCTTTAACCCTTTCCTTGCACAAGATGGAGATTTGAATGAACTGTTGCTGCCCATGAAAGAGATCTGGGCTCTGTTGCTACCAGATGCCCCTGCTAACCGAGCAAAGAGGCATCTTTTAAAGTGGTGATTCTCTTACATTTAGCGGGGGGAGATCAACTGGCCCTATCCATCCCCAGTGTAGCATCCCTCCAGTGGCTGTTGCTGGTGTCAACTTTATGTTTCCTTTTAGGTAGTAAGCCCCTTTAGGAGAGGGAATCTTTATTTATCTTTTATTTTTCTATGTAAACCACTTTGAAAACATTGATTGAAAAGCTGCATATACATATTCGTAGTAGTAATAGCAGGAGATGGTTTGGAGCATGACCTTAGCAAATCTGAGGCACCTTTTAAAGTGGTGATTATCTTATATAATCATAATATATAATTATATTATATAAGACCCATCGTGGTGTAGTGGTTAGAGTGCTGGACTAGGACCGGGGAGACCCGAGTTCAAATCCCCATTCAGCCATGATACTAGCTGGGTGACTCTGGGCCAGTCACTTCTCTCTCAGCCTAACCTACTTCACAGGGTTGTTGTGAGGAGAAACTCAAGTATGTAGTACACTGCTCTGGGCTCCTTGGAGGAAAAGCAGGATATAAATGTAATAATAATAATAATAATAATAATAATAAATATATTTCAGGAGCAGAGCAACTGGCCCTATCCAACCCCAGCACAACATCCCTCCAATAAATGTTGCTGGAGATCCAGCATGGTGTAGTGGGTAGAATGTTGAACTAGGACTGGGGAGACTCAAGTTCAAATCCCCATTCAGCCATGAAATTTACTGAGTAACTCTGGGCCAGTCACTTCTCTCTCAGCCTAGTCTACCTCACAGGGCTGTCGTGAGAATCAATATATCCAAGTATACCACTCTGGGCCCCTTGGTGGAAGATCAGGATATAAATGTAATTGAGAAAAATGTTTCTTTTTGGATTGTGAGTCGTTTGGGGATTGGGAATCATCTGGTTTATTCGTTTGCTTTTCTGTATAGGCCGCTTTGGAAGCTTTGTTGAAAAGCTGTATATATGTAGAAGTAGCAATAGAAAGGCAGGCAAAGAAGATCTTGTGAATGATTAGGAAAGGAATGTAGGTGGTTCAAAACTGGACTCCACCCATGTTTCCTGCCTACATGTTCTAAGTTAGCAAATTTCCCCTTAGGAACATAGGAAACAGCCATATACTGAGTCAGACCTTTGGTGCATCTAGCTCAGTATTGTCTACACAGACTGGCAGCGACTTCTCCAAGGCTGCAGGCAGGAGTCTCTCCCAGCCCTATCTGGAGATGCCTGGGAGGGAACTTAGAACTTTCTGCTCTTCCCAGAGCGGCTCCATGCCCTAAGGGGAAAATCTTATAGTGCACAAACACACATATAGTCTCCCATTCAAATGCAAACCAGGGCAGACCCTGCTTAGCTATGGGAACAATTCATGCTTGCTGCCACAAGACCAGCTCTTCTCTGATGTTACTCAGGGCTGGCTCCAGAGGTTGGCATTGCTGCTGCTGATCCTTGAGACTACCGCTGGGCCCATAACCTTTGTGTGGTGTGGGCAGAGCAACTCTCTTGAGGCACATCCAGGTTGGAGAAATCCCACAGTTTGTGAAGGGCTTCTTGAAACAATGGAGGCCTTTAAAAACAATTAATTCAAGCACAAATACCAGGACGGTATTGCCTGACACTTTGCTGTAAAATCCCAGCCTGATGGATAGGGGTGTGAAAAGGGGAAGCAGGACATATCTTGGAGTGGCAAAACATAGGAACCTAGGAAGCTGCCATATACTGAGTCTGACCCTTGGTCCACCTAGCTCAGTTTTGCCTACACAGACTGGCAGCGGCTTCTCCAAGGTTGCAGGCAGGAATCTCCCTCAGCCCTATCTTGGAGAAGCCAGGGAGGAAACTTGGAGCCTAGATGCTATTCCCAGAGCGGCTCCATCCCCTAAGGGGAATAACTTACAGTGCTCACACTTCTAGTCTCCCATTCGAATGCAAACCAGGGGACAACTCATTCTTGCCTAGCTAAGGGGACAAGTCAAGCTTACTACCACAAGATCAGGTCACCTCTTCCTCTCTTCCTCCACACTTCAGAACCCAGGTCTTTCTTCTCTGCTACTGTGTATGCCATTCCACTCTTCTCTGCACACACACGTCTGTTATTATTCGTCATGCAACCTCCATGTTCCAAGGCAGTCTACCATTAAGTTGCTGGGTGGGGTGATGGCAGGCAGGGAGTGGGCTATTGCTTTCATGCTTTCTTTGTAGGCTTCCCAGAAGCATCTGGCTAGACACAGTGGGAAATGCTGCCTATTAAGATAATCTGGGGAGGTCCGGTTACAGTTGCCACCGGCTTATTTGGTGGCAACTTGGGATTGGGCCTTCTCTGTGGCTGTTCCAGGGCTGCTTCCTGTCAGCTTCTCCATCTCTGGCTGCCTTTAAAAAGACTCTCAAGGTGCACCTGTTTTCTCAGGCTTTTTGTTTAAAAAAAATAAATAAATCTAAACTATTTTAATTGTTTTTATTCTGTAAAGCTGTTTTAATTGTTCTGTTTTTATGGTGAATTGTATTTTTTAACTATGCACACTGCCTCGGGCTGCACATATCAGGTGGTATATAAACTAGATAAACAAACACACATACAAACACAAGCAAGCAAGCGAACAAACAGGACGCTGGAGTTGATGGCTCTTTGGGTTTACTGAGCAGGCATCTTCCCATAATTTCGTTCCTCCTAATCTATCTGTCTATCTATCTAGTCCTTCTCTACCACAAGAGCTGGCCTTGTGGTAGCAAGCATGAATTGCCCCCTTTGCTAAGCAGGGCCCACCCTGGTTTGCATTTGAATGGGAGAAGACATGTGTGAGTGCTGTAAGATCTTCCCCTTAGGGCAGGGCTGCACAACTTTGGCCCTCCAGCTATTGTCGGACTACAACTCCCATCATCCCCAGTCACAGTGGCTAATAGTGAGGGATTATGGGAGTTGTAGTCCAACATCTGCAGGAGGGCCAAAGTCATGGAGGTGGAGCCCTGCCCTTAGGAAATGAGGCCTGGGAAGAGCATCTGTATGCAGAAGGTTCTGTCCCCGCAGCATTTCCAGATAGGGCTGAGAGAGACGCCTGCCTGCCTGCCTGCCTGCCTGCCACCTTGGAGAAGCCGCTGCCAGTCTGTGTAGACAATACTGAGCTCGATGGCCCCAGGGTCTGATTCGGTATACTGCAACCTGTTCTGCTCCTATAGCTGCCCAGAGTCTTGGGAATGTGCTCCCTGTTGAAGTTAGAGTTTCCCATGTCTGACAGCTAAAAAAAAAAAGATTTTAAAGACATGCTTTTCCAAGCGAGCTTTTAATTAGGTTTGTAAATTGCTTCTAAACCGGTTTAAGTGTTTCAATTGCTCTTTTAATTCCCATGTTATATTTTATTCTGTAAAATACACACACACACACACAGAGGTCTGGATGTTTACGGTGATGTCTAAATGTTGAGAGAGAGAGAGGGAGGGAGGGAGAGAGAGAGATGCGGAGCATCAGGGCAACCCCAAGAGAAACCAAAGCAGCGAGCCCTTCGCCGGCTGGGCTACTCGGCGCCTCTTCCTTCTCTCCTGCCTGCCCTTCCCGGCTGCGACCAGCAGGAGGCAGCCTCTGCCTTTCCAATCCTGCCTCGGCCGCCGCGGCCGCCGCCGCCGCCTTCCGCTCGCCGCTGGTGCCCCCTTTTCCTTCCCTTCGCTGGAAGCCTGACGTCAGTTCGGAGCTTTTTTGCCGAAGGTTTCAGTTCCAATCAGGCTCCGGCGATTTCAGCTGGAACTGGGACTCCAATGGCTTCTCCGGGCAACTTTCCGCCGCGCCTCTGAGCGAGCCCTCGCCGGTCCAGCAAAACCCTCCCGAGGCACAAGGAGGTCGGGGGAAAGAGTGGGGGGGACCCCAAACCCCACGAGCCGAAGGAAAGAGCGAACTTTTGGCTTGTTTCGGGGCTAGCTGCGCTCATGCAACATGCACAGCGCCCGGGCTTTGATCTTCATGTTAACCTTCCAGATCTGCTCCTTGGAGACCGAGACGCCAACAGGTCAGCACCGAGAGACCCCCGGAGACCCCCTCCCTCTTACCCCCCCCTCCTTCGCCGCCCCCAGTCCTGCGCCTTTAAATTCTGTTCCTCTCTTGCCGAGTTTGCCTTCGCGCTCTGCGTCTGTGCGCAGAATTCTCATCGCGGAACTTCTTCCCGCGGCTTTCACTCCTTCCCTGCCTGCTAACTTCTCGGGCTTCAGGAAGAAAAGGAGCCGGGAGGGACGGAAAGCTGCCGGCTGACATGTCTGCATAAATTGCATTTGGACGTTTCCTTCTTCTTAGCGTGAGTTGTGTGCTCTCTCGGGGCTGGCCATGTCCTCTGGATGATCCAGCCGCTTGGGAGAGGGAGAGCCGGGAAACTTTGCTGGCTGCCTTTCGCTCTGCTAGACCAGCCCGAGAGTGACTGGCTTGCTGACCAGAAATTGCCCCAGTGTTGGAGGCTTAGGGGGAGCGCAGACCCCTTCACCCCCGAGATCGAACCCCCGCTCTCTCTCCCGGTCCTTTCCCTTGCTGCAGATCTGGTGCCTTTTGGGCGGCATCTCAGAGTTGCCTTTCAGCGAAATAAAATCGGTGCTTTGCTTTATTCTCGATGCTCTGGTTGGTTTTTTTTTGGTTGGCTTGCGGAAAGAAGGGTGATTTGAGGAGTCTGGGAGCTTGTAAACAGCTTCCAAGGAAGGATGGAGGAGCTGGCAAAACAAGATGTGTGTGTGAGTGCCTGTCGGATGTCTTCCTCGATTTTTCCTCTCCCTTTTGATGTCTGTGTGATTGAAAAGTGGGCTCTGTGCTTTACTCCACCGGGCCACTGTTGGCTTGTGTTCTGGTTGTTCTTGCTTGCCCTGGGACAGGATGCCACCGTGCTCTTGGATTTTATTTTTCCCCCTGCCAGAGATCCTGGGACGGGCCACTCTGACTGTGTGCTGTGGATGCCCCTCGAAATGTTGCTCCTTTGACCAATTCCTGCTCAGGCTGCTTGTGCCATTGAGCCAGCCCTGGGGGTCTCTTGCCTACCTGCATGCCAAAGCCAGGTGAAGGCAAGCTCAGTGATCCGCTTAGGGTTGGAGAAGCTTGCTGAGGACCCCGTTATCCCAAGAGGAGCACCATTGTCCCACCATTAATGCGACTGGCTGGCCAACTTTCTGCCTTTCCCGATCTCTGCTGGTGGGGGAAAAGCAAAATATAGAAAGTGGCTTCAGAGGGTGTGATGGTGTGTGTCAAGAAAGCAAAGGCTGCATTTTATTTCTCCAGGGCCTTTTGGTCTTAAAAAGGAGCTGGGAGCTTCAAAGCCTTTGGCACATCAAACTTGGTGTTTACAGTTTGCCTTTGTCACAGAGCTAGTGGTGGTTGGCTTGTGTGTGCCCACGATGCCTTCTCCTAGAACGAGACCCATATCCTCCGTTTAAGCAAACAAACAAACAAAAAAAACCCAAGTCGCAGTGATAGAGAGGCTGGGAAGGGCATTTTTTTTGGCTGTCAAAGCAAGTATTTTTTTAACAGCACACAGTTGTTAAGATTTCCCACTGAAATAGGAACTGAACTCTTGATCTCCATTGTGTTTCTAAAAAAAATTGCTCCTATTCTGATCATGTGTGTGTGTGTGTGTGTGAGAGAGAGAGAAATGCTATCTGCTTTGGAGATGTTTCTCTCCCTGCTCCTCTAATGAAGTAGTACCTTTTTTAAAAAAACTGTTTACTTGGCAAGATTTTCTAGCCAGAGTTCTCTAAGGTGTACTCCCCCCCCCACTGCTTTCTGACTGTCAGGACAATGTGTCTGTGAAATGTGTCTGAGGGCTCCTGATGCCACTTGACCTGATACTGTCTCTTTCCGGGGGAGAAGCCTCACAGCTTCAACCACCTTCTTGCTGGACGTGTTGATCGGCCCTGGGCTTCCTCAGCTGTACCTGGCTTAGCTGCTCTCCCCCCACCCCATCCCCGTCCCCTGTGGGCCAATGTATGGTGCAGGCTTGCTCCTGCAGCTGACCCGGAGACCAGAAGGGACTACTGCTTCTGGTGGCAGAAGAGACCGTGCCCGCACACACTGCCCACCGCGGGCTCAGTGCAAAACGTGTTAATCAGTTGGCGTGTGGAACTGTTCTCCAGGGCTGTGGAAACGGTGGGCTGGGGGGGGGCGGTCTCTCGGGGATCCTTTCTGCTTCTCATTACCGGCTTGAGCAGGGGAGAGTGGCTCCAGATGGAGCGCGTGACTCTGGAATGCTGTTGGGGACGCCGAGCCTTATTCCTGCCGAGCCTTTCCCTGGCTGTGGCATCTGGACCGAAAGAAGTGAGATGTTGCAATCGAGGTGGGATCTGGTTCAAGGGAAAGCTAATGGTCCTCCAAGTTTTGATTTCCTGCCCTGCTGGTTGAAAGCAGAGGGCTGAGGAGCCTCACTGTGTTGTTTCTGTCTATGATGCTTCTTTTCCACACACACACACGTATGTGTATATATATATATATATATATATATATATATATATATATATGTGTGTGTGTGTGTGTGTGTGTATATATATATATATATATATATAAATAAATAAATATAAATAAAAACAAGGTTTGGAGGGAGACTTCACTTCTTCTGATGTGTGTGCACATTTCTTTCATCTCGCTGTTGCCACCGGTCAAACAGGGACTTGAAAAACATCTTGGGCTCTCTCTCTCTCTCTCTCTCCTCTTTTAATTCTCGGGAAAGCGGTTGCCTGTCGCCAGCTCACTTATGGGGTTGTGGGGCAGTCCTTTTATAACGAAACCAGATTCTTCACCCTGACAGGATCTAAGGAGTGCCGTTAAGAGAAAAAATGGCTTTGGTAGCATGACTCCAGCAACAATGCTAAAACAGTGAGTGTCCCTGTTTTTCAGATGGGGGCCGCTGGGGCAGAAACAAACAAATAGAACCCTTCAGTGTGTGAGCCCTTTCCCACTGTGCTGCCCTCTGCACAGGACTGTTCTTTTCTCGGTGCTGGGGGACCCTTTAAGAGAGACGGATCCCTCTCTCAGGAGCTCTGCCGGGAAAGCTCTGGGAAGGGCTGCATTTCCCAGCACTCCATGCACACCTTCTAAGATGGCACAGGGGCTCAAGAGGGCTCCGTTTCCCTTAGGAACATAGGAAGCTGCCATATACTGAGTCAGACCATAGGTCCATCTAGCTCAGTATTGTCTACACAGACTGGCAGCGGCTTCTCCAAGGTTGCAGGCAGCAGTCTCTCTCAGCCCTGTCTGGAGATGCCAGGGAGGGAACTGGGAATCCTCTGCATACAAGCATGCAGGGGCTCTTCCCAGAGCGGCCCCATCCCCTAAAGGGGATATCTTGCAGTGCTCACAGGAAGTCTCCCATTCAAATGCAAACCAGGGTGGACCTTGCTTAGCCAAGGAGACAATTCATGTTTGCTACCACAAGACCAGCACTCCTCCCTTAAAGGAGCTGGGCAAAGCTCAGTCCTGTCTGGAGAGAATGACCGCCTCCACTTGGTGCCAGGGGGACTATGCAGAGTATTCAGCTTTGGCCGAAGCTTCTCACAGGCCCAACAATTAGCCAGGAAGCCACACTTAGGGTTATTGGGGGCCAGTGTTCCCTCTAACAGGGATTCCCAGATGTTGTTGACGACAACTCCCAGAATCCCCAGGCAAAAGCCATAGCAGCTGAGGATTCTGGGAGTTGTAGTCAACAACAGCTGGGAATCCCTGTTAGAGGGAACACCGGTGGGCGTGGCCAAGGGGGGCTGTCATGGAGAGTGCCTGTTCTTCTGAATTTGCAGCGACATCACTGGGCCCTGGGGGCTCATCTCCACTTTTTGTCCCCAGAGCCCACTTCTGCCTTGACCTGACCTGACTTTCCATGAACCCTGCGCAGTGGAAGTGTGAGCTTCCTCCAGTTTGCCGTGTGCTCCCTGGCGGCCATTTGGCTACCCTATAGGTCAGGGCTGCACAATTTCAGCCCTCCCGCTGTGTGCGAACGACAACTCCCATCATCCCCAGCCACAGTGGCCAATCGTCAGGGATGATGGGAGTTGTAGTCCAACCCCTGCAGGAGGGCCGAAGTTGTGCAGCCCTGCTTGATTTACCCATGCTCTTCATCGGGTGTTGAATGTCAGCAGCCTATCCATCGGATCCTTTTCCGTTGCGCTGGGATATGGAGAAATGGGAGCCCCCTCATACTGCTCAGGAAGGATTCCTGCTGTTGCTGGCCTTCCCTAAAATAGCAGTGGAAAGGCGACGTTTGAGGAGATCTGCGGGGTGCTGGGTGTCTTCTTTGCCAGAGGGTTGGGGGGTCACCTGCTGGTGGTGAGTTGGCAAGTGGATTTGGAGATGCCTGTTGCAGGTAGACAGGAAGTGGTCTCAGCCGGAATACCACAGGATAGGGGTCTCATATTGCCTCCAAAGCAGTCCTTTGCTAGAGAGGCTGTTTACTCCGCTGAATGGATGACTTTGTGGGGCAAGGGAAGCCTGGTTTGCATGCCAGATGTGTGTAGATTCAGTGCATGGAGGGGCGGATGAGATTGTGCATTGATGTTGCTCACACAGGATCATAAGAAGCTGATTTATTTGTTTGTTTATATATTGTTAAATTTATATATACCTTATGCTGAGTCAGACCTCTGGTCCAGCTAGCTCAGTGTTGTCTCTATCAGGGATTCTCAGCGTTGGGTCCCCAGATGTTATTGGACTTCAGCTCCCATAATCCCCAGCCCCAGTGGCCTTTGGTTGGGGATTATGGGAGTTGAACTGCGTTCCCTCTAATAGAGATTCCCTTCTGTTGTTGACTACAACTCCCATAATCCCCAACTGCAATGGCTTTTTCTTGGGGATTCTGGGAGTTGTAGTCAACATGATCAGGGAATCCCTGTTAAGCGGGAACACTGGAGTTGAGTTCTAATGTTGGGGGACCCAATATTGAGAATCCCTGGTCTACACTGACTGGCAGCAATGTTCCCTCTAAGGCGTGCACACTCTCACAAGTTTCTGGATGTCTGCTCGGTTCATTTTAGACCCCGCTCAGGTTGAATCAGGAAGGCCCCACTCTGAATGCAGGTGCGCACACACTGCTTTGATACTGCCGCCCAGGACAAATTTCATTCTGCATACAGATGAAAAAAATTAGAAAGAACACTGACTGCCAGCAGCTCTCCAAAGTTCCAGGCAGGAGTCTTGCCAGCCCTACCTGGAGATGCTGCCAGGGAGTGAACCTGAGACCTTCTGCATGCAGATGCTTTCCCACTGAGCTATGGCCTCATCCACTGAGGGGAAGATCTTGCAGTGCTCATGCATGCAGTCTCCCAATCAAATGCAAACCAGGGCAGACCCTGCTTAGCAAAGGGGACAGCTCATGCTTGCTGCCACAGGACCGGCTCTCCTCACCCTCCTCTGAAGGTCTGCACAAAGCCTTCTACATGGGTAGTTCACATAGGCGAAGACGACCTTGAGGTCTTCCGTGCTCCCCTGACAGACGAGGGTGGCTACTAGGGAGAGGGCCTTTTCGGTGGTTGCAGCCCCTTTATGGAATAGCCGCCCCAGTGAGGTTTGCCTGGCTTCGTCACTTTCTTCTTTTAGACGCACAGTGAAGACCTTTTTGTTCACTCGGGCCTTTCTTTTGATTTTTAAAACTGATTTTTTTTTTTTTTAAAAAAAGAGTTTCAAATTGCTTTGTATTGTATTTTGTACCCCCACCCCGGTGTTTGGTCTGTTGCGATTTAATGTGCTCTGTGTTTCTATTTGACATTTTAATGCTGTGTCGTGAGCCGCCCAGAGAACAATTTGTTATGGGTGGCTAACAGAGTTGTTTATTATTATTATTATTCTGTTCTCTACCCAGCTGGTATGCACATGGTCTTGGCACTGACCTTTGAACGAACGCCCAAAGCTCAGAGAAAGGGGCAGAGGGTGAGATTCTGGGCCCTCCCCTCCACCCCTTGACTCAACACAACTCTGTTAGGGCTGTAAAGGTGGGGAAACTCCTTTGATCATCATGACTGTGGGAAACAGCCTGGCTCCATCTCCAATGCTTGATCCTCTGCATTATTTATTTAAAAATATTTACATCTGACTATTCACTCAGGATGCCCAGCAAGGCATCTTGCATTTGACGCAGTGAAAACAACCGGAAGAAGAAAATTTCAAAACAAAACAGCCGGCTGATGATAAAAAACACACACATCCCCAACCCCAAATAATTATTAAAAAGGCAGAGCTCAAGAATCGAGCATACAGCACATGAAAAACAAAGACTCATCACATAGCCTCTCTGGAATAAAAAGAAGTTTAGGATAGACGGACGGAAGTATTTCTTCACACAGTGTGTAATTGCATGAAGAAATACACACTTTTTTTTTTAAAGCCTTGCTTTTGGTAATCTTTGAATATTTTAAATTGTTGTAAATCGTTGTGGTTTTAATATTTTGTTTTATTGTGCTTTTATTGTATTCGTTGTGAACTGCTTAGAGCTTTGGAGTCAGGCGGTGCAGTAATTAAATAAAAATAAATAACCCTATGGAACTCACTGCCAGAAGATTAGGTTGCTTAGATGGCCTGGAAAGGGGATTAGACAACGTCTTGAGCCCTGTCCAGACATTATGTTGTGTCTGCATTCAGATTCAGAGACATCCATGTTTTTACCTAAATGGCTGCACCTGGGTCCTGGCCTCGTGAAATGTAGGGTCCAGATAGGAAGTGTACTGTTGTATTTGTGTTCAATATAACGTGTGAATGGCTGTGTGCAGCTCTGTACAGTGTACATGGATTGTGTGAATATTGACCATAATGTGTGACTAGGGCTACTAAGCTCATTTGGTCCATTGGTGGCTACTAGTCTTGGTGGTTGAAGGCTGCCTCCAACTTCCAAATTTCAGTTGCAGGGGAACAGGGGTGGGAATGGGGACTGGGTGATAGAAATTCCTGCCTGAAGAACACACCAGAGAGCTGCTGCCAGTCAGAGTAGACAGTACTAAGCTCGGTGGACCAATGGTCTGACTCAGTAGCTGGCTGCTTCCTAATCTCTAAACGGCTTAGGCTCTGGATATCTGAAGTACCGTCTGTTCTCGGCAGAATCTGCCCACTGCATGAGATTGCCTGTGGGAGAAGGGCCTTCCAGGGCTTGGGGCAATCACTGAGAAGGCCCTGTCCTATGTATATGACAAAGAGGCCAACCCTATGTGAAGTCTGTTTGCCATATATGTAGGACAGGGCCTTCTTGGTGGTTTCCCCAGGCTCTGGAATACCCTCCCCAAATATGTTCTTCGTACCCTCCCGACCCTTTCATTTTTTCACCACTACTTAAAGACCTTGCTTGTTACCCAGGCGTTTTATGTTTAATTGGGTTAGTATTTTAAAAATTGGGCCTGTTTCTGCTCTCCGAATATTGGCTGCCGCTTTTATTCTTCCTGTTTTAGTGTACCTTGTGGATCTTATATATTTCTTTTTATTGCAACTTTTACTATGCACATTGCCTCAGGACGATGTGCGAGAAGCCTAATACATTCTAAAATAAAAAATAAATAATTAAAGACGAAGCAGGTCTGGGCCAAACATATTATTGGCATAATGTGTCGTGTGCGCCCTACGGCCTGGATGATCCTGGCTGGGTTCTGAAATAGCGCCATTAATGAGCTCGGTGCTTTGCAAGGTCTAGGCGGACGGGTCTTTGCCCCAGGGAGCTTGCAATTTAAAACTTGGCACAAGGAAAACGACTGCGGGAGGGAGCTGGAAGCAAGGCGAGGCAGAGGGAGAATCTGTGCATTTTATTTGAGTTCGTTTCAGTTACAGGCACAGGGAGATATGGGCACTAAGCGGTCATAGCTCAGAGGCAGAGCATCTGCTTTGCATGCAGGAGGTCTCAGGTTCGCTCCCTGGCGGCACCTCCAGGTAGGGCCGGGAAAGAGTCCTGCCTGAACCCCTGGAGAAGTTGCTGCCAGTCAGTGCAGACAAGACTGAGCTCAGTGGGCCAGTGGTCTGCCTCAACAGGAGGCAGCTTCCTGTGTTCCAATGTAAGCTCCTGAAGCTTTATGGGGATGGGGCCATAGCTCAGAGAGGAGAGCTGGTCTTAGAGCGGAGAGCTGGTCTTGTGGTTGCAAGCATGACTTGTCCCCTTAGCTAAGCAGGGTCTGCCCTGGTTGCATTTGAATGGGAGACTAGAAGTGTGAGCACTGCAATATATTCTGGAGCCACTCTGGGAAGAGCAGAAGGTTCCAAGTTCCTTCCCTGGCAGCATCTCTAAGATAGGGCTGAGAGAGATCCCTTCCTGCAGCCTGGGAGAAGCCGCTGCCAGTCTGTGAAGACAATACTGAGCTAGATAGACCAAGGGTCTGACTCAGTATATGGCAGCTTCCTCTGTTCCTCAGAGGTGGAGTATATGCTGTGCATATGGAAGGCCCCCTTCAGTGTAGACAGTACTTAGTGAGATGGACCAATGGTCTGATTCAGCAGAAGGCAGCTTCCTACGTTCCTGCCTGATTAGACCTCTCCCAACAAGGAATGGTATTTTGTGGGTGCCTGCAGGTTCCGTGCCACTCAGTAGCAGTGAAGAGATCTTGAAGCTTGTGGAAGGAGGTAGTATTCCTCAGCTTAAGGCACGGAGGATTTTTGCAAAGCCGTTCCTAAACAAAAGCAGTCATTTGGTGTGCAGGAGACGTCCTGTTCCAGCTCACACGGACACATGTGTATTGCAGTGCTGCAGCAAACTCTCGGGGTGGGATCCCATGTTTTGCTCTGGTGTGATTGTTGCTCCAAGGAACACAGTGGGTGTCTGCTGGCCGCTCCCACAGCCTGTACAGGAAATGAAGTGCTGGTCCGTGGATGTGTGCGTTTGCTTCCAGGGGGTTAGCAGGGAAAGCAGCCAAGTTCTCAGGGCTCTGGGAGGTGATGGATGTGCTAGAGTAAACAATCCCATATTTCTGCTGCGATGTTCCCTGGCCTGTTGCTGGTGGCTGTAGCCAGATCTTCCCTGGCTAATGAGACATGGATGTGAAATAGACATTTAGATTGAGGGTGGTGATGTTGACTTTGGGCAGGATTCAGGATTGGGGAGAGAGAGAGAGAGAGAGAGAGAGAGAGAGTATTAGGGTTTGGCACATAGAAAGCTGCCTCGGACCATTGGTCAGTCTAGCTCAGTGTTGTCTGCACTAATTGGGAGCGGCTCTCCAAGGTTACAGGCAGGAGCCTTTCCCAGCCCTACCTGCAGGTAGTGATGTGCAAACAGGTTCGACGTTGAGTCTTTTGGACGTTGAATGGGTTCGGTTCGACTTTTCGGGGTTGAACCGGACTGAACCCCCACGACCATTCAGTGGGTTCGCAAATTGTATGTGAATTTTTTTTTAAAGGACTTATCCCCACCGGGGGACTTGCTCTACATGGTGTGTGTGTGTGTGTCTGTGGGGGTCCCCCCCCGCCGGCCTCCTTGCCTCCCAAACCGACCCGTTTGGCTGGCTCTTCAGCCCTTTGGGGCCTCCCCCCTCCGGCATGGCAGCCATTTTGGAGGCCTCCACACCTGCACAATTTAAATATAGGGTTTAAAAAAAAAATCACGAACACCGTCCCCCCTTGACCGAACCAACCCGGGGTGTGTGTGTGTGAGGGTGTGCTGAACCGAACTGGCCTGGGTCTGGTTCAGACTCGAATCATCAGACTCGAATCAGGCCAGCCAGATCTGTGCACTCCCCTACCTGCAGATGCTGCCAGGGATTCAACCTGCAACCTTCTGCATGCAAAGCAGATGATCCACCTCTGAGCTGCAAGCATGCCCCCATAAGAAGCTGCCTTATACTGAGTCAGACCATTGGTCCATCTTGTTCAGCATTGTCTACCCAGACTGGCAACGGCTTCTCCAAGGTTGTAGGCAGGAGCCTCTCTCAGCCCTATCTTGGAGATGTCAGGGAGGGACCTGGATCCTTCTGCATGCAATATTTCCCCAAGGGAATGTGCTCACATGTAGTTGAAGTCCAATAACATCTGGGGGCCCAACGTTGAGAATCCTTGCACTGGAGGGATGCTGTGCTGGGGTTGGATAGGGCCATTTGCTCTCCCCCTGCTAAATATATGAGAATCACCACTTTTAAAAAGGTGTCTCTTTGCTCAGTTAGCAGTTACCTTTCGTATGGTGCAAAGCAGAAGCAAGCAGAGTGTGTGCCATTCTTGTGCGGACATTTGGCTCATCATAATACCTGGAAATATATGCTCGTTTTCAGCACAGATACTTCCCCCATCATTTTGCTTCTAGTCCTCATGATTTCTAATCCTCATGGCTCTGTGATGACATTTCATGTATGAAGAACTTGGAGACCACAATGAAGACTTTAAAGATAGCCCAGATCTACTAGCTTGTTGAAACTTGTGGGGTCTCGGTTTATACCACTCAGCATTTCATGGGGTGATGGGATAGGGGCATGTTTGGGCAGCCCACTTTCCTACTAAGAATCACTTTGCAAGTAGCTTTCCCTCTGTACACTTGAATGAGTGTTGAACCCCATGTGTGAATTGGGGTTCATCCCCAATGTGTTGAACCCCATGGTTGAACCCCATGTGTGAATTGTTGTCCATCTTGGATCCCTTGCCCGTCTGTTTCATTGGATGACCCGGTGATCTAATATTCTGAGGGGGAAAGAAAACCGTCTCTCAGTTCTGACGTCAACCATTTGTCTACTCCTGGTCGAAGTTTGCTTTGGATGGGACGCGGTTGTATGAGCTTTGCTTGACAGTTGGGTCCTGTGATTGGAGTTTCATTAAACACGCACAGGGAGGAGGCCTCTCTCCGAAATGCCTTCAGTGACATTAGCAAGAGGAGACAAGCAGCCCTCCTGCCAGGAAGATTGGTGGGGAGGGATTCTGCTGTGATGGCCTCAAGCCAAGAGGCCAGTGACCTCGCTGGGGAGATGGGATGGAAGAGGAAAGTTACCAGGAAGAGCAGGATCTGTGCAGCCCTCTGCCACAGCCTCCCAGGGCCCGGTGAGTGGGTGTGGAGCATTGGGGGGTGGCTTGAATATTAATAGGGTCGGCCACCTTTCCAGATGCCACTGGAATGTTGGGTGCCGTAATTAGGAAGCCTGCTGCGATTTCATTCATGTATTAATGATGATGATCTGCGTGAATAACGGAATAACAGCACTGCGGCTGCTTTTCGTTTTGCCCAGTGCTTTTAAAAGGCACTTAGTAAAGTGAGCTGTGAATGTGAAAGTCTTGTTGAGGACCTCGGGCGGGGGGGCGGGATGCAAATGTGGTCGGCAGGGGGTCTGCGGCAGAAGTGGGCTGCCATGAGCTGCCCACCAGGCCTAACAGCCCAGAGTTAAGTCTTCCCCTCCTCCTCCTTGTGGTCTGCTGGAGCCTCACAGCCGGCATGATGAGGAGGGGATGGGGCTGTACCCGTAGCTCAGCGGTAGAGCATCTGCTTTGCATGAGGCAGAAGGCCCCAGATTCAATTCCTGACAGCATCTCTAGGAAGGACTGGGAGAGACGCCTGCCTGAAACCTGGGAGAGCTGCTGCCAGTCAGTGTAGACCATACTGAGCTAGATGGACCAAGGGTCTGTATAAGGCAGCTTCCTATATCAGCATAGACAAAAGTAAGCAAATGGCCCTTAAGTACAGCCCATCTGGATCAGGCCCAAGGCCCGTCTAGTCCAGCATCCTGTTCCACTTGGTGGACCACCAGTTGCCTCCAAGAAGCCCACAGGCAGAGGGTGAGGATTTGCCCCCTCTCCTGCTGTTGCTCCCCTGCAACTGGTATTTAGAGGCATCTTCCCTCTGAGGCTGGAGGTGGCCTATAGCCACCAGAAGAGTAGCCATTAATAGACCTGTCCTCCATGAATTTGTCTAAGCCCTTCTTAAAGTCACCTGGGCTGTTGACTGTCACCATATCATGTGGCAGAGAGTTCCATAGGTTAATTGTGCGTTGTGTGAAAACTACTTCCTTTTGGCAGTCCTAAATGTCTTGACAATCAGTTTCATGGGATGACCCCTAGTTCTAGTGTTATGAGAGAGGGGGACGGATTTCTCTCTATCAGCCTTCTCCACAACATGCATGATTTTATAGAGCTCTATCATATCTCCTCTCAATCTTTCCCCCCCCCCAGACTAAAATTCCCCAGGTGTTGTAGCCTTGCCTCGTAAGGAGGTTGCTCCAGGCCTCTGATCATCTTGGTTGCCCTCTTCTGTACCTTCTCCAGTTCTATAATGTCCTCCTTAAGATACGGTGACCAGAACTGTACACAGTACTCCAAATGTGACTGCACCATAGTTTTGTATAATGGCATTGTGATATTAGCAGTTTTATTTTCAACCCCTTTCCCAATGATCCCTAGCACAGAACTGGCCCTTTTCACAGCTGCTGCACATTGTGCTGACACTTTCAACGATCTGTCCACCACTACCCCAAGATCTCTCTTCTGGTCAATCACCGACAGCTCAGACCCCATCAGTGTGTATGTGAATTTGGGTCTTTTTACCCCAATATACATCACTTTACGCTTGTTAACCCTGAACCACATTTGCCATTTTGTTGCCCAATCCCCTAGTTTGGAGAGGTCCTTTTTGGAGTTCCTCGCAGTCTGTTGTGGATTTCAACATCTGTATCTCTTCATAAGATGTGGCTGTTGACAGGATGATAATTTTTCAGTGGCTTGGACCCTCCCTCTCACCCAGACTTCAACCTGAGATTCCTTTCAGGTGTTTGTCGTACCTCCCCTCCAGCACTGAGGATGGAAATAGGAGAACGCTTGTAAAGCCTCTATAATCATACCCGGATTTACTGCCTGATTGGGGCCTCGATCCTCTGCCCTTGGTTTTTAAAATACCCTCCTATCTACGACATACAATTTATGATCGCTCTAATTGAAGGATCTACAACATACAACAGACACAGAGATGATCAGCACCCCGGGAAAACAGGTGACTTGCCCTCGGTCCCGACGAATAATTGTCGGTGGTGGAGTCTGGAACAAAGGCGCCTTGATTATCGGTTGTTTAATTGCTGAGACACACTGTTCCGTCACCCACACAGCCCTGAAGTTTGAGCTGTGACTGGAGGCCCCAATGCAGCTTTGTATCTTCGGCTCAGCGTGTGTTTCCCCCCATCTTCCCCACTGCACTGAACTGGCGTCCCTTTCTCCGACTCTGTGTTTATTTTTTTTCCCCTTTCCAGATTACTAAACTCCGATAATCACATCTATAATCCACTACAGCCTGTAATGGGCTCATAAAAAGATAATAATGGAGGGGATTGCATCCTTACTATTGTTCCGAGCGTGACTGAGACATCAGCCGCTCCTCGGTGCTGGATTTGTTTGTTTGTGTTTGGTTTTAATGGGGAACTTCTTAGGTAATGGAGCTGGAGTTTAGGTTTTTTTCTGGATTGCTGCTTTGTCTGGGATTGGGGCAGTTTGGTGGTTGAGGGGGCCAAAAGGATCATTTATACTTTGATGGCTGTTTGTGTGTGTGTGTGTGTGTGTGTGTGTGTGTGTGTGTGTATGTGTTTAATGTTGCAATTGGAAAAGCCTGGGCTCTTATATGTTAATTCATATGTGTAGCTATACATATGAATTAACACATGCAGATTTTATGCAAATTATTATCCCCCTTTGACCTCTCTTTCAGTGATTAATGTTGAATGTCCTCACTTTTGTAATCCATGTTGTCTTTTTGGCAATGTGGACCTGAGCGTCCTAATCAAGGTCGACCCCAGAGAGTGGGCAAAAGTGTACCTTCAGACAAGTAGTTTGCCCACCCATTTCCGTTTCGGAAATCTAACCTGTGGCACGCAGCCTAGCCATGTGTAAATGCACTTTGCCCCACTGACCACCCTCAATTTGTGGCCGTCCCCCGCCGACGGTCCTGACTATGTATGTCAGTCGTCTTGGTTGGAGAAGGAGGAGAGAGAGAGGGAGGAAGAGAGGCAGTCTGACCTAGTGCACAGAGCACTGAATCATGCAACAGAACCTCCAGGTTCTGTTCTCGGCTGCCATGACCTTGAGCAAACACCGTGCCGATTTGCTGGCTGTCTCTTCATCTTTTTAGAAAAAAAGAGATGGTGTGTGTGCGTGCTTGCCTCCGTGTGAAATTTCTCCAAAGCTTTGCATGCAACACTTTTCCATAGCAGGGAGAGAAACAATGCCTGTAATCACAGTTTGGGTAGTGGGCCAAGATGTTTGCCAAGAATGGGAACAGCAGGTACCCTTTTACCTTGGTTGCACACACAATTAAAAACAGTAGCACCTTGAGGCACCAGATTACGCATCCTGTTAAGCTTGTCATTAACTGATGGGCTTCCTGTGGGAAGAGGGCTGGCTGAAGAGTCATTTTTTCGTTGGAGAAACAAAAGGTTCACTCAGTCTTGATTGCATTTGGCCAGAGGCTGTTGCACAGGATCATAGGAAGCTGCCATATACAGAGTCGGACCATGGGCTCAGTATTCGCTACACAGACTGGCAGTGGCTTCTCCAAGGTTGTAGGCAGGAGTCTTTCCCAGCCCTACCTTGAGATGCTGCCAGGGATTGAACCTGGCACCTTCTGTATCCAAAGCAAACTTGGATATATTATTATTATTACATTTATATCCCGCTCTTCCTCCAAGGAGCCCAGAGCGCTATACTACATACTTCAGTTTCTTCTCACAACAACCCTGTGAAGTAGGCTAGGCTGAGAGAGAAGTGACTGGCCCAGAGTCACCCAGCTAGTATCATGACTGAATGGGGATTTGAACTCGGGTCTCCCCGTTCCTAGTCCGGCACTCTAACCACTACAGTTTTGTAGGGCTGTTGCTAGGTACTTAAAAGATCCCGGCCCCAGGCCCACAACCCCACTTTGATGATTAAACCCAATCATATCCCCCAAGAATAATTACACATGTTTTCAAAATCTAGAATATTATACTACCTCTGAAGGTGGAAACAGAGGGCCTGGTGAGGCCGGGAGTTCTTTCGCTGGCTCTGTGCAGGTGCCTCCACTGCTGCTTTCCTTTTCTGGAACAGGGTATGGAGGAGGGAGGTGGCTGAGATTTGGGGCTCTGAGCCATTCACTGGGGTGCTGTGCTCGATGGACCATCCCCTAATGACGCCTTTGCCAGGATATATAAAACAGGCATTGAATGGTGGTGCCGGGGAGCGGGGAGTGTGGCAATAAACACAAATATGAATATGATGAATAGTTATATACCGCTTTTCAACAAAAGTTCCCAAAGCGGTTTACATAAATGAAATGGCTCCCTGTCCCCAAAGGGCTCTCAATCTGAAAAAGAAACATAAGATCGACACCCGCAACAGCCACTGGAGGGATGCTGTGCTGAGGACGGATAGGGCCGGTTGCTCTCCCCCTGCTCATTAAAGAGAATCGCCGCTTGAAAAAGGTGCCTCTTTGCTCAGTTAGCAGGGGAGATATTTAGATGAATGTCTAGAGATTTATCGAAATATTTAGATAAATATCTAAAGTACTGAAATTCCAGACTTTGGAAATATGTCGGTGCACTCTGAGATCAAATTAAGCTGGCAAAAATCTCTGAAAGCTTATAGTGGCTCAACTGATGCCTACAAGAACAAGGCCTATAGTTTTTGGAAGGCGACTGTCTTACTTCAGCCCACTGGCTGGCGGGCTGGACGCATTTCCCTTGTTGTTCCGTCAAATAAAGGCTCCCAAAATGTCTCTTTCAAGCAGATAGTCATCATACTGAAGCAGCATGCCGTGCATCAGAAAGCACTGCTCTTGTTGCATTGGCTGCCTGCTCCATCCCATTGGAAACGGGTTGCCTTCTGTTCTCTTGTGACTTAGAAGGGCTGCCAGGGCTAGCTGAGCTAGTTTTCTCTTAGCAGCAACATGCATTTAAGACCCAGTTTTGGTTTAAACTGGTTCTCGACTTTGTTCTCATGAACTTCAGGTGAGCACAACCGGTCGGGGAGGAGAGCACAACTGGCTGGAGAGGAGAGCTGGTCTTGTGGTAGCAAGCATGACTTGTTCCCTTAGCTAAGCAGGGTCCTCCCTGGTTGCATTTGAATGGGAGACCACATTGAGCACTGTAAGATATTCCGCTTAGGGGATGGAGCCGCTCTGGGAAGAGCACCTGCCTGCTTGCATGCAGAAGGTTCCAAGTTCCCTCTCTGGCAGCATCCCCAAGATAGGGCTGAGAGAGACTCCTGCCTGCAGCCTTGGAGAAGCTGCTGCCAGTCTGTGTAGACAATACTGAGCTAGATGGACCAATGGTCTGACTCAGTATATGGCAGTTTACTATGTTCCTATATTTGGTCCTGTGGTAGCAAGCATGAATTGTCCCCATTGCTAAGCAGGGTCTGCCCTGATTTGCATTTGGATGGGAGACTACCCATGAGCTTTTGTAAGATATTTCCCCTAAGGGAAGGGGTCATAGATCCCTTCTATGGGGCACTATGCTGATTCTATGCTGTTCAGT
Organism: Hemicordylus capensis; assembly: GCF_027244095.1. Lineage (NCBI taxonomy): Eukaryota > Metazoa > Chordata > Lepidosauria > Squamata > Cordylidae > Hemicordylus > Hemicordylus capensis. The sequence continues at coordinate 14,942,327 of NC_069663.1, forward strand.
GGTAGAGCATCTTCATGCAGAAAGATGGCAGCACCTGGGAGAGACTCCTGCCTGTAACCTTGGAGAATTGCTGCCAGTCAGAGTAGAGAGTGCTGAGCTAGGTGGACCAATGGTCTGACTCGGTATGAAGCAGCTTCCCATGTTCCTATGTAACAGCCTTTGGCCAAGTGCAATAAAGACTGAATAACCTTCACCCAAAGTTGCTATTAGCCCTGGGAGGGAAACTCTGGTAAGTGTCTATGGGAGCTTTATACTGGGGTTAATAACATCTTGGCAGGGTGTGTGTTTGTGTGTGTGATTTTTGTTGAGGCCAAAGCACAGAGAGAAGGGGTTAAAGTCGACCCACTCTGTACAGGCCATGCTCCCGATCCTGCATGCCCCTCTGTGGCTGCTCTTAAACTTCAAGGATGAAACCCCAGCATCTTTGATGATGCATTGAGCATTGTGTCTCTTTGATTCCCCTGATACACACATTCCTTCAGATCATTGGGGCCTGCGACAGAATTGCCAGCAATCAGCTCTGTGCCAAAACGCACGCTTGGTGGCACCCACCCAGGAGCCCGTTCCGTTCGGCTTTGACCGAGTTAGTAGCAATTGAGGAAATAACATATTTTCCTCTCTGGCTTTTATTTGCAAATGGATTTTTCTTCCTCCTCTCCTGTCACTTCTGAGTATTGTGTTCATTGATTAACGCTTGTTACCTCTGAACAAACAGGAGCTGTTCTGACTTCAGAGGAGTTTCTTTTCTGTGCGGCGCGTGGGAAGCATCATGCGGTGGTTGGTGGTGAAAACCTGGATCGGTTCCATGGTGTGTGGGCATAAGTTGTGATTGCAGAACTGATCGGGAATCTGTTGCCGGCCATGCCCTGTACAGCCGGTGCATTGTATGTGTGTTCATGGTGTCCATGCATAGAAGTGATCGTGCGTATGAATGAATGGGTGCGGGTGAGCCCAAATAAATTGGGTGTGTGCACCAGGACCATGAAAGCTGGAAGTAGGGATGTGCATGAAATGTTTCGGGCAGACGTGTCGTTGGGGGGCAGCTTGAAAAAGGAGGCAAGCCGGTCCTTACCTGCACCTCTGCGACCCCGCTGCTGTTCCAGGACCAGCGGTGTGGCGCACAAAAGGCTGTGTGCAACTGTGGTGCTGTTCCCAGAATCCTGCACGTGGTGTCAGCACGCACATACATCAGAATCGTTTTCAATGAAACGATTCGGGCAAACCTCTCGTTGGACCGTTCTGGTCACCACATCTAAAGAAGGACATGGAAAAGGTGCAGAAGAGGGCAACCGAGATGATCAGGGGTCTAGAGCACCTTCCTTATGAGGCAAGACTACAACACCTGGGGCTTTTTAGTTTAGAAAAAAGGCAACTGCAGGGAGACATGATGGAGGTCTATAAAATCATGCATGGTGTGGAGAAAGTGGATAGAGAGATATGTCTCTCCCTCTCACATAACACTAGAACCAGGGGTCATCCCGTGAAACTGATTGCCAGGAAATGTAGGACCAACAAACGGAAGTACTTTTTCACACAACGCATAATCTACTTGTGGAATTCTCCGCCACAAGATGTGGTGACAGCCAACAACCTGGATGGCTTTAAGAGGGGTTTGGATAGCTTCATGGAGGAGAGGTCTATCAGTGGCTACTAGTCAGAGGGCTATAGGCCGTTTCCAGCCTCAGAGGCAGGATGCCTCTGAGTACTAGTTGCAAGGGAGCAACAGCAGGAGAGAGGGCATGCCCTCAACTCCTGCTGTAGGCTTCCAGTGGCATCTGGTGGGCCACTATATGAAACAGGATGCTAGATGGGCCTAGGGCCTAACCACTACACCACCCACACCCACCCACAAGCGATTCATTCTTCCTAGCCGCGCATCCTTCCTCCTCCTTTCTTCACCGCCACCCCCATCCCCCAGTCTTTATGTCCAGGGCCCTGATGAAGATGCAAAAGGCAACAGTTGGAGAAGGTGTGTCCAGCGGGTAGAAGCCAAGCCGACTCGTCCCAGTCCCTGACCCCAATCCCAAGCAGAGATTCAAAAGGAGAACGCGCCTGGCCAGACAATAGAGCTCTCCGCAGGAGAGAGGAGGAGGCAACGCGGGGGCCAGGCTATGGGATGGATTAACCATGGCGCTCCAGAGTACGTGAGCGGTGAAAGTTGCATTCTGGAACTTTTAGAAGGGATGCTGGGCTCAGCTGGTGTCCACAGGGGCTGCGCTTCCCGCCCACTCAGCCTCCTGCAATCGGGCTTTGATCCTCCAAGCCACAAGCAGGCATCACTTATTGATAAATAACTGCCAATGAAATACTGATCAAGGGAGCACCAGGGTCTGAAGAGACAAGAAGTGCGAGGGCCAGGCAGAATCGCCAGGCAGGCTCACAAGCCCTTAAGCACCGTTAACGGAGCGGGAACGGGCCACTGGATTAATGCATGCCACTTTTCAAAATCTCTGGCCCCGCTTCTGTGTAAAACGGCCTTCCGCCGTTGGATTTGAATGTCAAGTCGGATTTCTGAAAAGTATTTGCAGTGCTGGAAAATATTTACTCCATCAGTGGTCGTGGAAAATGTTCATTCAATTAATAAACAGCAGAAAACTAAGAAATTTCTGGAGTCCCAAGGCATCCTAAAAAAAATCTTTTCTTTCCCCTATTTTTCTAACTCCATAGCCCATAATCCATTGTTAAATAAATGTAAGGCATCCAAAGCTAATTTTTTTTTTAAATCCCCTTTCTATTAACAACTAAAATCCCAACTTCAATAGTATCACAAAAGGTTCCAAAAACAGGGGCTTAAAGAAAACTACGAAGTTCCAACTTCCACATATGCGCTGTGTTCAAACTGCTCAAAGCTAAAACCCCCTCATTCTCCATCTCAGTTCCAATAACGTTGCTAAAAGTTCCAAACAGACTGAGAGTAAAGAACTTAATTACCAGCCATAAAACACTCTTATCAATGCCGCAATTCCAGTGCTGCGATTAGAGTTCAAAGTAAAAGTCATTTGCCATATTAAGCCCAAACGTGTCGCAGAAACCACCATTTGGCCAAAGTCTGCCTTCCGTTGAGTCAGACTCTTGGTCTGCCTACCTCAGTATTGCCTACACAGACTGGCAGTGGCCTTCCAAGGTTTCAAGCAGGAGTCTTTCCCAGCCCTACCCGGAGATGCCAGGGAGTGAATCTGGGACCTTCTGCATAAAAAGCCGCTTATGAACCACTGAGTTACAGCTCCATCCCCAAGCTTTCCCCGAAGGGAAATTTGAAATGAATTTCAAGATCTCCCCCAAGGAGGACATGGAAACATAGGAAGCTGCTGTCTACTAGGGGTGTGCACAGACAGAATGAATTCGGACGGAACCGTGGGCATGCGAACCGGTTTGGCCAAACCGATTGGCTGGGCTGGTCGGTTCGATGAACCAATTGAAGCAGTTCACGATTGAACTGTTCAAACGGGCCTGGTTCACGGTGGTCCGGTTCACGATCGAACTGGTTCTGCACATCCCTGCTGTGTACTGTGTCAGAGCATTGGTCCATCTAGGCCAGTATTGTCTACACCGACTGGCAGCAGCTCTCCAAGGTTTCAGGCAGGAGTCTCTCCCAACCGTACCTGGAGATACCAGGGATTGAACTTGGGTCCCTCTGTAAACAAAGGGTCTGAACTGTAGTCTTTCTCCAGAACAATGTCTCTGGCCCAGCTGGGTTTTAGCACGAGTGCCTGACAGTCTAGAAAAACAAACATCCTCTGAGTTTTTGTTTCTTTACTTTTCAACTTATAAACAGCCGCGGACACAGGAAAAGGACTAAGGAGTGGCAGGAAATTCTCCTCCTTGTGGCAATGCGTGCCTTGACGTAGTCCAGATAGTTTCTGACCTTCCTTTTGAGAAAGATGCAAGAATAGAAGAGGAACCCTGCTGGATCAAACCAAAGCCTACCAACTCCAGCATCCTGGTTCCCACAGTGGTCACCCAGTTGTTTCTGGGAAGCCCACAAGCAGTGTATGAAGGCAGTGTGCCCTCTTGGCCCCAGCAACTGGAATTCTGTGGCATCCTGCCTCCAGAAATGGAGGTACCTAGCAGTTAATCATCATGCATAGTTGCCTTTGATAGAACTCCTCCCACCTCCGAACTTGTCTGACTTTCTCTTAAAGCCATGTAAACTAGTATCGTTTGACCCATACCTTGTGGCAGTGAGTTCCACAAACTGTGTTTTGTGAAAAGTGCCCTTTTTGATATTCAGGTTTAGTACAGGATGCTGAATGGAGTGGTTGGGGGTGGGGTGATCTTCAGTGTCTGGCACAACTCTCAAGCCATTGTTTTCCTCGATGGTTTATCCTGGCATATATTCTGGGTGAATTGAACTAATTGTAGCCAACTTACATAGGCTCCAACAGTCCTTGTTTACTAGGGGATATCTCTATTGCAAGGCTGCACAACATTGGCCCTCTTGCGGATACTCGACTACAACTCCCATCATCCCAATTATTGACCACTGTGGTGGGGGAACATGGGAGTTGTAGTCCAAAAGCAGCTGAAGGGCCCAGTTGAGTAGCCCTGCTCTATTGTCTGGAATTTGTCCTTGATAAATCACTGGCCCTCTTGGGCATGCCTTGTCCCATGTTCTTTTAATGTGAGTTGTATCATTTATTAGGATTCAACTCCCTCCACTGAATCCCTAGAAATTAAATCTTCAAGGGCGTGGGTGGATGCATTGTATCTCTAGTTTAATGTAAAGTGTGCTGTCAAGTCGGTGTCGACTCTTGGCGTCCACAGAGCCCTGTGGTTGTCTTTGGTAGAATACAGGAGGGGTTGACTGTTGCCATCTCCCACACAGTATGAGAGGATGCCTTTTAGCATCTTCCTATATCGCTGCTGCCCAATATAGGAGTTTCCCATAGTTTGGGAAACGTACCAGCGGGGATTCTAACCGTCAACCTCTGGCTTGCTAGGCTCATTTTCCTGCTGCACCATTAGGTGGATTTACATGCCTGTAAATGGGTGCACAGCATAAAGGGTGTGTGCAGTGCAAGCATATATTGGGTGAAATCGAGTCTTCATAGGAACATAGGAAGCTGCCATATACTGAGTCAGACCCTTGGTCCATCTAGCTCAGTATTGTCTGCACAGACTGGCAGCAGCTTCTCCAAGGTTGCAGGAGAAGCATGATCTTGGAGATGCTGCCAGGGAGGGAACTTGGAACCTTCTGCTTTTCCCAGAGCAGCTCCGTCCCTTAAGGGGAATATCTTACAGCGCTCACACAAGCTGCAGCTCTCCAAGGTTTCAGATGGGAGTCTCTCCCAGCCCTACCTAGAGATGCCCGGGTGTTGAACCTGGGACCTTCTGCACGCAAAGCAGATGCTCTCCCACCAAGCTCCAACCACATCCCAGAAAACAAGCCCTGCTGCTCCTCCTCCCCGCCCCCCTGGGAGCCCTTGCTGAGAACGCAGCCTCTGCTCCTTTCCGGACTGCCAAAGCGTCACTAATGCCCATTGATTTGGGGATCATGTCCTGTTTTCCCCTCGACTGGCTCTTGGGCCAGTGGGAGAGATTTCCGTTGCCTGCAGCCCTCCCTCCCGAGGCTTGAGCCCCAGTGTTGACAAGCCAGTGCGACAAATGGAAGGGGCGAAGGGCAGGCCCAGCGCAGCAGGGGAAGGTTCCCATCTGTAAAGTGACAGCCCAGCCTGAATGCTGCCCCTGTGGTCCCCAGAGGAGAGTTGCATTGTCAAAGCAAGAGGGCCCACTTTGAATGCCATCTTCCTCTCTCTTTATTTCTTAGCCTACTTTCCGTAAGGGAAGCAAGTTTATGAGATCACCCAGGGGGTGTGTGCCCTCCACTTCGCAACGCCTGGACCAATTTGGACCAGATTTGGTACAGTTGTAGGGACGCATAGGGACACCTCAGTGATGTAGTTTGTGACGATGCCATCCGTTCCAATTCAAGATGGCAGACGTGTGGATGTTTGTTTATTTATTTTTATTTATCATATTTTTAAACCGCCCAAAACTTACGTCTCTGGGTGGTTTACAGCAAGATTAAAAAGTAAAACATTAATTAAAAACAAAAACAAAACAAAAAAATTGAAAAGCAAGAAATTTTAAACACAATTTAAAAATTTTAAAACAATATTCTAAAAACAACATTCAAAACAATATCAGTTAAAAGCCTGGGTGAAGAAATGTGTCTTTAAGGACTTTTTAAAGGATGTCAGAGATGGGGAAGCTCTTGTTTCACTAGGGAGCGCATTCCAAAGCCTCGGGGCAGCAACAGAGAAGGAGAAGGCCCGTCCCTGAGTAGCCACCAGACGAGCCGGTGGCAAATGCAGACGGACCTCTCCTGATGATCTCAATGTTCACAGCGCAAGTGGGTGAAACGGTTTGGGCCCTGGATATCTGAAGGACCGCCTGCTCCCAAGCAGTGTTCCCTCTAACACGGATGCCCAGATGTTGTTGACTACAACTCCCAGAATCCCCAAGCAAAAGCCATTGCAGCTGGGGATTCTGGGAGTTGTAGTCAACAACATCTGGGCATCCCTGTTAGAGGGAACACTGTTCCCCAGACTTTCTGCCTGTTTGACAAGATCACTGGAGGGGGCTCTGCTTTGCTTGCTGACGGTTAAAGAAGCTCGGCTGTTGAGCATACAGGACAGGGCCTTCTCAGTCATTGCCCCCAGGCTTTGGAATGCTCTCCCGGCTGGCATCTGCTCCTCGGCTTCTACCACAGGATGTAGAAAAGAAGTACAGACGTGGCTCTTCACCCAGGCTTTTAAATGAGATTAGTTTTTACTGCTGCTGCTATGTGTTTTATGTATTATTGTTTTTATATAGGTTTTAAAATAGAGATTATCTTTATATTACAGAGCACTATGCATGCTATATTTATCCTCTCAGCAACTCTGTGAAGTAAGTTCAGCTGAGAGAAGTGATTGGCTCAGAATCATCCAGTGGATTTCATGGCTGAAGGGGATTTGAACTCGGGTCTCCCCAGTCCTAGTCCAACACTCTAACTGCTACACCAAGCAGGCTTTCATTATGCAGCTTTATTTGGTTAACTTTTGGAAACAGCCAACATTTTATCGCGAATCGGGGTGATCACGCATTAAATAAACAACCAAATATTGCTTGAGCTCCCTTAATGGTTCAGGCGTCATCTGGCTTAGGGACATAGGAAGTGAATGCCCCCTGCTAACTGAGCAAAGAGGCACCTTTTAAAAGTGGTGAATATTGAGCAGGGGGAGAGCAACTGGCCGTATCCATCCCCAGCACAGAATCCCTCCAGTGGCTGTTGCTGGTGTCTATCTTATATTTTGGGAAAGGGAGCCATTTTATTTATTTTACATCTATGTAAACTGCTTTGGGAACTTTGGTTGGAAAGTGGTAAATAAATATTCATTGTATTCGTATAAGCTGCCTTATGCCAAGTCAGACCAAAATTGGGCAGCCCTGTCCTATATCTTGTGTGTACCTCAGAATTCTTGTTTTCATGTCCATAATGCTAATGGATGGGATCTGCGTTCCCTGAAACAGGGATCCCCCAGTGTTGTTGACTTCAACTCCCATAATCCTCAACCAAAGGTCACTGCACCTAGGGATGCTGGGAGTTGTAGTCAGTAACATCTGGGAATCCCTATTACAGGGAACACTGGATAGGATGGGATGGGTTTCAACTCAAATGGTACCCTTGCTCTGTATAATGTATGTCTGGAGCCTCTTAAAAGGCATGTGGGCAGAAGGTTCAGGCTGTTAAGCGCGGAGCAAGTTAACCACCACATTTTCCATTTAATACCAGCCAGCTGCTGGAGAAACTGGCTCTAGTGCCTTTGCCATTGTAGCTTTGGTGGTTAAGTCCCCATAAACCGCACTTTGCAATAATCCTTTATTAACACACACTACATAATTGTCCTGCTAGATGTGTCTGGCAACCTTTACCTCTCATTTGATTAAATGTCAGGTTCTGAACTTGCCTTTTCAATAAGAGCAGGGCTGTTTGCTTTGTGTTTTCACCTGGTTGCTGCTTTTAAATTTCTTGTAATCAGTGCGTGTTGAGGGTTGGCTGCGAAGAGGTTCCTCCCTGGCTCTTTGGCGCCGTGAGATGCTCAGATTGCTATTGTTGGAGCTGAGCAACATGCTGACATTATTGTACTGGAGACTGGAATGTCCTGACCAGCAGTGGCATGGGAGAAGTTTGCCCCTTTTTTGGGGGAATTGCTGGTACAGACGGCCCAAGCAATTTGGCCAGGAGTGCACAGCCTCTTAGATAAACATGCTCCTTAATCAATCACCTGCCCCCTTCTGTTGCACCCAGCAGTTATTTCCTCCATTTCAGTGATGTCTGCATCGATTGGGCAGTCTCAGATTTCTCTGTGCTTTCTGGAAGTAGCTTGTAAAAGTAAAACAGGGTAAAGACCTGGTGACGCGAGAAAGATGGAGCAAAGTGGTCCAGCTGATAAAAGAGCTAGTTGCGTGATGGGCATGATCATGGCAATGTCCCAAGAGGAACTGGAGATTCCCACCTTAGTGTGGGAATTCACACAGTGCGATTCACACAGTTGCACAAATGTCAGTCTCCAGTTTTAAATTTTAGATTTAAATGGTTGTGTGAACAAGACCGTAGCCAACCAGTGCTGAGCACACTGAGCTAGATCTTGGTTCTTGAACTTTTGAAAAACACAAAACTGTTGCAAAACTTCAGCTCAGGTACCCCAGAGAGGGAGAGTCTGTGTGTGTGTGTCTGTGCATACAAATATGAATGTTACCATTAGCGGACAGTCACTGGCTCACATCCATACTAAGTTACTCATAAGGAGTTTTTGAAATTAATGGGACAAGTTTACTTGTCCTGTTTCAACGGGAGTACTCAGTGCTAATTTTTGGAAGTCTGTCAGGCCAAGGGGAGGGGTATGCTGAGCTTCAGCACGTAGTCAGCCAATCGGGGGTAGAGGAGGAGGATTTTCGCCCTCCTCTCTCCCCTTCTGCAGCAAACACATCACTGAGGATGCTTCAAGCATTCTAGACAAGGACCAAATAGTGTGTGATAGTTGCTTTCCTCGTAAACATGAAGCAATTGTAAACATGAAGCAACACTCCAAATGAGCCTCCTTCCTTTGCCAGCCCCGTCTCTCGTATTTCCTACCATGTCCTTTGCAGCCTGCCTTGGGGCGGGGGGGGAAGTCTTTCCAAAGCAGGTCGCTCTGTATAGATCTGCAGGTCTGCAATGTCCTGGCAAGCAGGCGTCAGTGCTGGAAAGCCTCCTGGCCAGAGGCACCTTCCGCATGCCGAGGCTGCTTTATAAACATTCAAACACTGTTTAAATATTCAGCAGGGGAGTTCTTCTGTTGACTGTTAATTCTGCATGGAAGTCAGGCCTGCTGCATCTCCTTAAATGTCCTTAATTACCAGGGCCGGCCCTCCCTCGAGACACAAAAGCTCCTTCCTTCGCACACAGGCTCTGTGTTGATCTTCCACTTTTATTGCGTCACGTGACCGTGGCACTGGAGGAGAGCAGCGCAAAGGAAATCAATGGCTGGGCTTTAAGGCAGCAGCAGCAGCAGCTGCCTCGCTCTCCCTCGATTCCCCTAGTAGGGACGGGTGAGCCCAAGCCCATTTCAGGAAGCTGGTGGAGCAGAGACTAAATCTAGCCACCAAAAACTCAGCTTTCAGATCTGTAGCCTGGTCCCAGCTGATGCACAAGAAGGTTAAAAAAAACACCCAAACTCTCATGTTGTACTTAACGCCTTTAAAGAGTCAAATTATATATTATTTTCCACCAGATCAGTTTCTTTCAGGGGCATAACTATCATTGTGCGGGCGTGTTCAAAGAACATAAGCCACCTGCCCCCAGGGGCCGCCAACAGCCCACCTGTTGCCCCCAACCCTAACCCCACCAAGTTCTCCACTCTTTTTTCATTGCTACATGGGGGCTGGCACTAGTCCCTCCATGCTGCCCCATACCTTACCGCTGTCTTGCCACCACATTCTCCTCCTCCTCCTCCTCCTCCCCCTCCCTGCTGCCATCCACCATGATTTCCTGCTGGCATTTCATAACAATGGAGAGCAGCGAGGGGAGGGCATGGCAGACTAGCGTGGGGCCTCCACGCAGTTCTGAACCAAGACGTAGAGGGCTGCTTCCACCCGCGGCTCTTTCCTCCCAAGCTGCTGAATGAGAGAGGAGGGAAAGTCCTGTCTGTCGACTTCCTGGAGGTACTTCCTTGGCCATTGTGGAAAACAGAATCTGGGCTTGATGGACTTGGGTTCTGATTCAGCAGGACACGTCTTTATTTTGGTATAAGAAATTGTATCTTATACACACAACTGCCTACCCTGCAAAAAAATTCAGACGTGAACAGAATTTACGACACACAGAGAGAGGAAACACAGAGCAACACCAACTGTTGCTTTTTTATTGTGTATTTACACTGTACGTACTAAAAACGTCATATGAAGTCCTTGCAAACATGCATTTGCTACGGGTACACGCCACAGAGTTAGAGTAGGAGTGTTGTACTGGCCATAATGGTTGGGATGGTAAATATTGACATGCAGTAGAGAGCTCTCAGGTGACTGGGCTCCCTTCAGCTGTTACCCATCCAGGGAAAGTATCTTTTGGGAGGGTCATCCAAAGCAGCTGTTAGACTGCACAGCTCTCTGCTCTATGATTGTCTGCCATTGATCACAGACTCCCAAAAGTGTCCTTCCTGCACATCTCGCTGGAATTGTTCAGTTCCCACTAATTATCCATGTCTGGTTGGGAAAAATACTGGACGTCGTAGGAGAAACACAGGGGTATAGCGAGGGGAGAGTGGGCCCAGGTTTACATGGCAAATGCAGGTAGCTTCCCTTCTCATGGCAGTGCGCCCGGTGGCAGCATGCCTGTGAGCATGCCCACTCCAACCCCCACCCTTACCTCCCACCTCCGGCTGGCCACACCCCTGCTGCCGCCACCGTCTGGTTCTTGAGCACATCCTCCTTCCATTGGCTGAGAGCTGGCTGGGAAGGAGCACATGCACGTCCTCCAGCAGGCTGATGGAAGGGAGGTGGCCCTTGAAGCCAGGTAAGCGGCAGAAGCAGTCGGCGGCAGCAGCCCCGGAGCCCGGTCCAGCCAGAGAGGGGGGCGAGGCAGCTCCTGGACAGCTGATTGACTCCTGGATGCTGGCTGGCTGGCTCTGGTTCTTTGGACCTGCCTCCGCAATTATAGCCCCGCCCCTAGAGAAACACAAGAACACCCCACCAGTACCAGCATTGCCACATGGTGCCCTATGCGGCAGGATCAGCAAGACTGACTCTAAAAGATGACTGCTGTAGTCCACAATGATGCTCAAGATCCCTGGTTTGTCTATCTTGGAGCTACTCAATTTCGGCCATTCTGCAGATGTTGGCCTAGGCCGACAACGGCCATTATCCCAGACTATTGGCCTCTGTGGCTGGGGATCCTGGGAGCTGTAGTTTTAAAAACAGCTGGAGGGCTGAAGTCGAATAGCCCAGATCTAGCTCAGTCCATACATTGACTCTTCAGAACAAATCTTCGGGAGTCCCGAGGAATCATGGCCTGGTTCCCTCCAAGTTCTGGAACTTGGATTTTGTCCTGTATCTCTGTTAGAGGGCATATTAGGGCTATTCTCGTGATGGTAAACTGGATTGAGTAAGTGTCATCCTCAGTTTCTGGAGCTGTGCGTGCTTCTGACTTCTGGTCATCTGCAGCATATTATCAAGGGTGGAGGAAATGCCTTATGAGCCTCTGCCCGCCTTCCATACGATTATTTCTCCCTCCTCCCACCTAGGTTTTTGATGATGGACAACCAGAAATTGGGGTCTGTGTGCACAGCTCCTGAAGCTGCGTAAGATATTTCTCCTATCCAGTTGACCATTGTGAGAACCAGCCTGTTTTCCTTCATGAGTATAAGCACAGCTGCCCTTAGGTTCTGTAGGTCTGGGCGTGGAATATGAAGAGAGTGCTGTCCTGCATCTGGTCCAGGAATTTCTATATAGGTGTATCGGAAGCTGCCTTCTACTGAATCAGCCTCAAATGAATGTTCATAAGGATCCACAGCGGTGACCTGGCGTACTTCCATTTCGAGAAATACAGGAGATCCTCATTTGTGGTTTCTTAGATTCCTGAATCTGTGATCCACCCAGTTTCTTTATCCATGGCAGGAAATATAGGTGAATTTGGTGTCTCTTTCACAGTAAGGAACCTAACCCCTGGATCCCCATAGGAATAAGGTTTCTTTATACGCAGTTTCTATATTCACGCTTATTAGTAGGAACAGGACCCCCACAAATAAAGAGGGCCTCCTGCACTGTCTTTTTCAAGGGGATCATTTTTAAGAACTATAGATTGTCACTAAACCGTGATAAAACCATACACGGATGTCCATAAGGATCCACTTGAAAAAGACAGTATTTCTCGAAATGGAAGTATCGTCACTGTGGTGGATCCTTATGAACATTCATTTGTGCATGATTTTATCATGGTTTTGTGGCATTCTAATAAAAGGATACAATGTAAAACAAGACTAATAAAGTTAACCACATTTAAGTTAAACAAGTTAAAATCACATCTAAAATTACATTTTTTAAAAGTTTCAAATTAAAAGTTACTGTGAAAGCTAAAAACTGAGAACTACAAAAACTAAATAACCTACCAGATATAAACAGAGATAAAACGTTTAAAAGCCTCTTTAAAAAGTTGGTTTATCATGTTTTTGGGCTATTCTAATGTCCTACTGGGTCAGACCATTGGTCCATCTAGGTCTACACTATCTGGCAGCCGCTCTCCAGGGTTTCAGGCACGAGTCTTTCCTATACCTGGAGATGCCAGAGATTGAATCTGGGACCTTCTGCATGCAAAACAGGTGCTCTGCCTCTGAGCCACGCCTCCCCCCACGGCAGTTGTCTTGACTGCTGTGATCTCAGTGAATCTGGCAGCTGCATGACAATGGAGAAACATTGCCCTTAACAGCTGGAGACTGGCTTGCGCCTGAAGGCATAGAAGATTGATGGGCCCTGTAACTCTTATCTTTTATGTTGCTCCTCATCATCGAAGTGTCTGATCCTTCTCCAGAGATGTGCTAGGCTGTTTGTTCTCTTGGTACCCTGAGGCCTTGAGTTCCGCAGGTGATTATGTTTAGAGACATTTCATTTTAGCCTTGTTTGGGGCCTTGCCCCCAGAATGCAAGAGGTAGTTGCAATAATCTTCTAGCTTTGCACTGGTTTCCAATTTGGACTGGGCTGTATATAGTGTAGGGAGAGCAGTGTGAGATTGGACCTCCGGCTGCCAATAATATGCCCCCTGAATTCCAGTTACTGACGGGTAAACAAGAAGGCAAGGCTGTTGCACAGCTCCTCCAGGGAAATGCAGCTGGGAGCAGTGTTCCCTGAAACGGAGATTCTCAGATGTTTACTACAACTCCCATCATCCCCAGCCAAGGGCCATTGCAGCTGAGGATGGGAACATAGGCAGCTGCCATATACCGAGTCAGATCTTTGGTCCATCCAGCTCAGTATTACACAGACTGGCAGCGGCTTCTCCAAGGTTGCAGTCAGGTCTTAGTGGATTATATAGATAGAGAGATGCTGTCGACATATGCAACTGGAACTTTATTTCTCATTTTAAAAAACGGCAGTTTAAACTTTTAAAATATGATGCTGATGCATGCTGATACGCTTTGATGCTGCGTGGCAGAAGGCACCACATATTGCTGGCACATTTTTATTTCTGCAGCTCTGAGGAATATGGATTTGTTGCTTATGGTTTCTGAATGGCACGATTTGAGTGTCTGAAAGCCAGGGGAGTTTCATTACTTCTTTTGCAGCGTGTTTATGTTGCAGCGTGTTTATTGATAAACTCTTAATATTTAGTGTTTTCAAAAATATGGTGTTGACTAACAGTTACCAGAAGGGGAGCTGTTGCCAAAGTGTGTGTGTGTGTGTGTGTGTGTGTGTGTGTGTGTGTGTTGTATGGGAAAGGGAGAGAAATGGAGTGAAATGCCAAATGTCTGTGTCATACTTGGGGGATTTGCTATAAGTGCAGAAGTAAGTTTGCAAATGGAAGATTTTTTTTTTTAAAAAGCACAGTATGCTTTATAGATTCTAGAAGCTATCTACTGCTGCTGCTACTATGAATGTTTATATACTGCTTTTCAACAAAAGTTTGTTTGTTTATTTATTTATTTAATGTTTTATTTTATTTTAATACATTTCTATACTGCCCAAAATGCAAGTTCTCTGTTCCCAAAGTAGTTGACATACTTATCAATATATTTTAAAAAATTAAATTAAATGGCTCCCTGTCCCCAAAGGGCTCACAATTTAAAAAGAAGCACAAGGTAGACACCAGCAACAGCCACTGGAGGGATGCTGTGCTGGGGGTGGATAGGGCCAGTTGCTCTCCCCCTGCTAAAAAATTGCCTCTTTGATCAGTTAGCAGGGGAGCAAAGCCTTGTATGTCCGTCAAGGGCATCCATAACTCAAAGGGGCTGGGGATAATGCATTACTTATATACTGCTTTTCAACAAAACTTCTCAAAGCAGGTTTTGGATTGTGAGCCTCTATTCCCAAATGGGATAGTCTAACCAGAAACACCAAAGGAAACAGCAGCAGTTACCACTGGAGGGATGCTGTGCTGGGGTTGGACGGGGACGTTGGAACCTGCCTTATACTGAGTCAGACCATTGGCCCATCCGGCTTCTCCAAGGTTACAGGCAGGAGGCTCTCAGCTCTATCTTGGAGGTGCCTGGGAGGGAATTTTAGACCTTCTAAAGGAGGGGAGCGAGTCATGGGCTAGTGAGGATAAATTGCTAAGCAGGGTCTGCCCTGGTTTGCATTTTGAATGGGAGATTATATGTGGACACTGTAAGATATTCCCCTTAGGGGATGGGACCACTCTGAGAAGAGCACCTGCCTGCTTGCATGCAGAAGGTTCCAAGTTCCCTCCCTGGCAACATCTCCAGATAGGGCCGAGAGACACTCCTGCCTGTAATCTTGTAGAAGCTGCTGCCAGTCTGGGTTGACAGTACTCTGTTGACAGTACTGAGCTTGATGGACCAAGGGTCTGACTCGGTATAAGGCAGCTTCCTATGATGGTGCATGCAAGCATGCTACCCCATTCCCATATCTTATAGTGCTCACATGTAGTCTCCCATTCAAATGCAAACAATTCATGCTTGCTACCACAAGACCAGCTCTGCTCCTGTCCTGGATAGGGACGGTTGCTCTCCCTCTGCTGAATATAAGAAAATTGCTGCTTTTCTCTGTCACTGTGCCTCTTTGCTCAGTTAGCAGAAATTAATTTTTTTGCAGGTCCTGGCTGCAACAATCTATTTTTCATGCAAGGGTGCTCTAGTCCTGTTCTGTGAAGAGTGGGGAATTCTCTGGAGTAAAGGGCAGCTCTTTAATGATGGCAAAGCTTTGATCTCTGGCTTGGGACCCAAAACTGGGCCAACGTAAGGCAGGCAACTCCAGAAGAGAAAACACTTCTTTTCTTTCTTCTTCTTTTCCATTCTTAATTTCTTATGATTTTTTAAGACGGCAAAGTAGGAAGATGAGGGCCTTCTGGGAGATAACCAGAAAGCTGAGCAAACAGAGTAAATGGGGAGAAGTGGAAAGAGGACATATATAATGGATGATTATTAAAAGTGAGTCTCATGTAGCAGGTTTGGGCTAAAGATGGAGCCCACGTCTGAAAAAGTCAAAGGCAAGTGTTGCTAGGGCAGACCTGCTCAACTTCGGCCCTCCTGCAGCCTACAACTCTCACAATTCCTGATTATTGGCCACTGTGGGGATTATGGGAGTTGTAGTCTAAAAACAGCTGTTGGGGGGCAACTTTGAGCAGGCCTGTGCTAGGGATACCCCTTAGAGCAGTGGTTCCCAACCAGAGTCCCTCCAGATGTTGTTGACAAGGTCTCTACCCCTGGAGTTGTGATAGCTTTGTAATACATGCAGGGGAGAACTTGAACCAACCCCTTGTTTATCAGAGAAACCCAGTTTGATGAGAACAGAGCTCAGGGAGGAGATCTGGAGACAATTGCTTAAGTTCTAAAACAAGTCAAGGTTTGTTTGAAGAAAGTTACAAACTTGAATAGAAAGCCTGTACCCTGGACTAGCTACCGCATGGTGGAAAGGAGGAGGAGGAAACAGAGAGGACAAAGAAGAGGGAGTGTTCTAAGAATATCAGGCCACCAATCATAAGGGACTTGGAGCAGAGATACCAGGGTAAGAGGGGGCAGTCCTATACTCTCTACCCCTACTCCTAATGACTCTGGGCAGTAGAAATAATTGGTGTTTCGAGTCAATGCCAGGGGTTCAATCTCCGACAATACTTTCAGCTTTCCATGTGTTCTCATGCTTTTATTGTCGTTGCCATATGGCCTGCTGCAGCTACATGTGCAATGGTGTTTTAAAAGCGTTCAAAAGTTTTAAAAACACAAAAGCTACTATAAATTGTTGTCCATGTTGTCGGAGGAAAGGGAATGGAAATGGGCAAGAATGTCCTTCCAAGATCACTCCATGGAGATTACAACCATTTGTTCATTGTTTAAAATGTAAAGTAAGATAAAGCATGCCGTCAAGTTGATTTCGACTCCTGGCATCCACACAGCCCTGTGGTTTTCTTTGGTAGAATACTGGAGGGGTTTACCATTGCCTCCTCCCGCGCAGTGTGAGGTGATACCTTTCAGCATCTTCCTATGTCACTGCTGCCCGATATAGCAGCAGCGGGGATTCAAACCGGCAACTTTCTGCTTGTTAGTCAAGCATTTCTACATTGCATACAATGTTAATTCAAAATAAATAAATAAAACTGGGGGGCTTGGCTCCAGAGGTGCACCTAGGTAATTTTGGAGCATGGACCTAAAGGCCATTGGAGCACACACACCCCACCCAGCTGCAAGTTAAGCATTATCCCTCCCCCACAACACACAAACACACCATGACCCACACAGTGTTTTTAACATGTGGGTTCTCAAGGGCACAGACAGCCACTGAACTCACAAGAGTGTAAGCCTATAAAACAGGTATATGTATGCAAATATGCAGTAGCAGAAACATCTCCACACACAACGAAACATAGTCCCATCCCACATATGTCTTCCCCTGTCCTCTGTCTCTAAAGCAGAGGTCACAGTCGGCCTCCTGGCGCAGGTCACCGTCACGCTCCGCTGCCTGGTGCAGCACAGGTGCGTGGCGTGGCACAGTGTGGCAACTACACCACCCGGGGCAGACCAAAGAAGATTTGGGGGCCCCCAGGGGGTCCGGAGTCCCTGGATTTCAGCTCAGAAGTCTAGGGGTAAGAGTCCCTCTGCCTGGCTCAGGGGCTATTTATTGGTGGCTTCACCACCTCCAGTTCCTGGCTTACCCACCTGGCGACGGCGTGAATCTGCCCCCGACTCCCAGTCCAGTGCAATCTCATCCGCTGAGCTGCCTTAATGACAGGAGGCCACGCCTGTATCTAACCTGTGCAATACATCCTACAGGAAGGTTCCTCGCTTTGGTTCTTCTCCAAGCGAGCTCCGGGCCCCTCCCTTCCCAGGCTTTGAGCTGTTTCATTACACCTCCAATCCCCATATTTTTTTCCGGCTCGCAGACAATTTCTGATGGAAGCGTTCCTTTTTGAAGTCCCCTGCGTGGCGGAGAGCCTTCTCCACCGACCTTTCTGAGAGCTCTCGGAATGAGAAAACAAAACAAGGCTTTAGCGTTGACTGACGGATCCAATTAGGGGCGAGGCGGGCGGGTGGTGGGTCTGCGCCGAGGGGGCCTCACCTGACGCATCTGCTGGGATGACTGGCAGGTGTCCCTCGCCTAGGCAAGCGGCTGGGGCGGCCGCCTGCCAAGCGAGCAGCTGGTCGGATTTTATCCTTATTAGATCCTACGCAGGGTGGGGGAGCCGGCGGTCACTGGGGAATGCCTGCCTGTGAAGTTGGTTTTCTCACTTTCCCCTTGGAACTGGTTTGCAGTGGGCAGGAAGGCTTTTGATCTTTGTGAGTGAACTTCAGAGGCGAATCATAATTCCAATCAATGCTAGGCGAGTGCAGGAGAGACAGCCCTGTTTGCTGTCAGCGAAAGGAAAAAAAAAGGATTAGGAAGCTGCCTTATACCGAGTCAGACCATTGGTCCATCTAGCTTAGTGTTGTCTTCACAGACTGGCAGCGGCTTTGCCAAGGTTGCAGGCAGGAATCTCTCCTAGCCCTATTTTGGAGATGCCGCCAGAGAGAGAACTTGGAACCTTCTGCATGTAAGCAGGCAGGTGCTTTTCCCATAGTGGTCCCATTCTCTAAGAGGAATATCTTAGGGTGCTCACATGTAGTCTCCCATATGAATGCAAACCAGGGTGGATCCTGCTTAGCAAAGGGGACAATCCATGCTTGCTACCACAAGACCAGCTCTCCTCCCCCAAAGCAGCTCTCTGGTATAGGGGACTTACTAAAAAGTGGAATGTACTAAATCATATGAATGGCCAGTGAATCATACAAATGGCCAGCGAATTTGTTGGCACATGTTGGCACTGAGTTGGGCCACTGGCATATGTGGCACCTGCACTGGGGTAACTGTGACTGAAGTTTTGCCCGTCTCCAATGCTGGTCTGCATCCTCAAATGCTGAATTGTTTGTCACGCAGCTGATGCCCACCCGATTGTATATGTGGAGAAACTGAGTCTCAGGGCAGGGATGGGGCTTTTGCAGGATCCTCTGGCATAGGTCTGCAATGGACCTTATGTTTCCTTGTTTTCAGTGGTGTGGCCGAGTACTGTGTACAGTTTTGCTTACCATATCTCAAAATTGCTATGTGATTACTTGGGCCAATGCGATTACTTTGGTCAATGCAATTACTTTGGTCAGTGACCGTAATAATGTTTGTTGTTGTTGTTGTTGTTATTATTATTAATTCAGTTTCTATACTGCCCTTCCAAAAATGGCTTAGGGCGGTTTACAAAGAGAGATAACAAACAAATAAGATGGAACCCTGTCCCCAAAGGGCTCACATTCTAAAAAGAACCATAAGACACACACCAGCAACAGCCACTGGCAGTACTTTGCTGGGGGTGGATAGGGCCAGTTACTCTCCCCCTGCTAAATAAAGAGAATCACCATGGTAAAAGGTGCCTCTTTGTCCAGTTAGCAGGGGTCTGTTGATTATGTTTTAAATTTATTTGAGCTTGTTTTAATTCTTTTTATTCCATGCTGTGCTTTAATCATTTTATTGTGTTAGATTTTATATTGCTTTTAGTGTTGTGAGCCGCCCTGAGCAGTATTGTACTGGAGGGGTGGGATATAAATATTTTCAATCAATCAATCAATCAATCAATCAATCTCAAAAAGGGCATTATAGAACTGGAAGAAGAGGGTAACCAAGATTATCGGGGCCTAGAGTATCTTCTGTATGAGAAGCAAGGTTAGAACATCTGAGGCTTTTTAGTTTAGAAAAAAAGGTGGCTAAGGGGAAACATGATAAAGGTCTATAAAATCATGCAGGGTGTAGAGAAAGTTGATAGATTCCCTCCCTCCCCCACAAGAGTAGATGCAGGGGCCAACCCATGAGACTGATTGCCAGGAAATTTAGGACTGGCATAAGGAAGTACTTTTTCACACAGCGCATATTTAAAGGGTGTGTGTGTGTGTGTGTGTGTGTGTGTGAGAGAGAGAGATTTACACTGCCCCAAATGTCTGTCTCTGGGCAGTTTACAGCAACACAAACAAATTAAAACCCTAAAGCAATTAAATCCCATTAATTAATCTTGCCCCCAGTGGCCTGTGGACACACCAGTGCGTGGAGGTGGGAGGTAGCTACAAAGCGGAATATGTTTTCTCTGCATCCCACCCCCTCAAGTGTTGGCTCAATCTGTCACTCTCTCCTCCAACTGACTAGCTCTTGGGTCTGATGGGCTCCCTACAGAGCGGCTGTTTTATCTGTGAAATGTGGCTTGTGGTTTCTCTTACTGCAGCCAGAGGCGGTCTGCAGTGTACCAACACAAAACACAGCACGTGAACTCCGGCTTGTGTGTAACTGAATCCTGACCAAAGTCTCTGAAGCCACATCGCAGCAATTTGTGGCCTGGCATGAACGCTGGGAGGAGGAATGTTCCTTCTCGTTTCCCCACAGTATTTGCCCACCTCTTCTCTAGTTGTTCACAGAAGAGGCCTGTCTGTGTGGGTTTGGTGGTGAGCGTATTGGTCTGTTTCTCCGTGGAATGACTTCTGTTTGCTCTCTGAAGACGGTCACGTGGGTTTCAGGCTCTCTGCCAGCCTGAAAGAAGTCCTGGTTCGTGCCACCCTCACACTACATACACAGAGAGCTGGTATATGACTCCGGTTTCTTTTAGGCTGGTTGTGGGCAGTGGCGATATCCAGATCTGGCAGGCTTCCGGCATGTTTTGTAATGAAATGTCACATCTGGAAAGAATAGGAGATCTTTGCATTTTAAAAAAGCTTGCCCTGGATTCCCCCCCCCAGTGTGTACATAAACAAAAATATGTACAATATGAAAGATGCCAGTCAAATTGGGCATGGGAAAAGGTCTGTCTGGGCTCCATCTAGTTCTCTGTGGCAGATTCCCAGGTGCTTTTCCGGGTATGTAGTAGCAGAGAGTTCCTGACTTACTGCAAATCCACACAAGGCCAGCCCTAGGGTTTGGTCCCCCTACACAAAGTGTTGCTTTGGTCAGTGAAAATTATATTCTGTAACACATGCAATATGCTCCTCCACCCCGGTCATGTGCATATGGCCACTGCGCATGCGCAGCGGAGGCAGGGTATGTAGCAGGGGCAGACTCCACACGGGGTGGGGCAGCAGGCAGTGATGTAAACTGCTGTAATCTCCCCTGCCCAGTCACCATTGCCCCAGCCACAGTGTAGAAGGCAGCTATTTACGGCAGGGGACTCACTGAGCAAAGAGGCACCTTTTAAAAAGTGGTCCTTCTCTTTGTTTAGCAAGGGGAGAGCAACTGACCCTATCCATCCCCAGCACAGCATCCCTCCAGTGGCTGTTGCTGGTGTCTAAAAGAAAGATAAAGTAGACTATGTTTCTTTTTTAGATTGTGAACCCTTTAACTAACCAATTAATTAAAACAATTAATCTCTGTAAACCGCTCTGGGAACTTTGATTGAAAAGTGGTATATAATTAATCTTAGGAGGTGGAGGCGGCATTACCTGCCCATGCGCCCCAAGAACTGGCAGCCTAGGTGACCGCCTAGGTCTACCTAGTGGATGGGCTAGCCCTGAATCCTGAGATCCTGGGCACATTGAATGAGCAATGTACTCGCACATTCTAGTTTTCATTGTGCTAGGTTGCATGTTGCGCACACCATCTCATTGCACGTTGTGTGCTTATTCAGGGGCAGTCATGGTATCTCTTGGGCAAGGCAAGGGCACAGGTCTTGGTTCTGTTTCTCTTTTAAAAAGAGAGATTCCATTATGGCATGAACCTATGAAGGTGCCTTCTGCTGACTCCATCCCAGGCCGTGATACTGGTCAAGAGATTCCAGAACCAGAAACTAGGGATGTGCACGGAACTAGGCGGGGATGGTTCGAAGGCAAGGGTGTGTGTGTGTGTGTGTGTGCATCTTTAAGGGTGGGGGAGGATGCACTTACTCCTCCCTCCGCTTCCCCCCCGCCGGCACTCCATTTTCTTAAAGTCCATTGGGGCGGCAGCGTACCTCACTGCTATCCCGTTGCCCCCTTTACTGGAAGTATCCAATGCACCTGTGCATGCTGGGCATGTGCCCATGCCCGGCACGCTTAGGCGCAGGGGCGTCGGATACTTCCAGTTACTTCTGGTAGAGGGGGCAATGGGGCGGCAGAGAGGTACACTGCCTCCCCGATGGAGTTTACGAAAATGGAGTGCTGGCGGGGGAAAAGGGAAGGGTAAGTGAACTCTCTCCCGCCCTTAAAGATGCACCCTGCCTTCGAACCGGCAGAACCACCCGCCATTTGAACTGGTTTGGAGGCTCATAAAGGGCCTCCGAACTGGTTCCATGCACATCCGTACCAGAAGCCCCAGAACTGCAGGCCTCCAAACTAGCACTCACTGAAAGCAACCCCACATAAGAACTGGCCCTTTCCACCCCAAGTACCTTGCACTCCTTCAGGCCTGCACACCAGCATGGACAACCGGCCAGGATGGATATGGTGGAGTGTAGGAGGGGCATTAGATTCTAGGCAAGAGGACTGCCCCCTTTAAATCTCTCTGCTTGGAAGCTTGGAAGGAGAAGTCCGTTTCTGAAGGTATTCAATGCCTCTTTCCTCTCCTGACCTTTTTTGGAGCAACTTGCTCACTTGAGCTCTCCGTGGTGCTGCAGTCCTAACTGCTTGCCTCCTTTTCGTCTTCATGGCTTCTTGCACAACTGCTTGGGAGTGATGGAAGTGGAATGTTCTGTCCTGTTGCGTTGTGTGCCCCGTACAAACTATATTTGGGACTTCTCTTCACAGAAGTATATTTGCTTACATATAAAGGCAAGTAAATTATAAGCAAATCTGAATAAATTATGATGAGATGGCTGTTTTATATATAATAAAAGAGCATGGTCTAAGGCACAGCTGCACAACTTTGGTCCTCCTGCAGATGTTGGACTACAACTCCCATCTTCCATGCTGATTGGCCTCTGTGGCTGGCAATGATGGGAGTTGTAGTTCAATGACAGCTGGAGGGCTAAAGGTATGCAACCCTGGTCTAAGGGCATATGATACTTGCTGAAGCTAAGCAAGTCTTAGTGTGGATGGGAGAACATGTATGCCACCATTGGGGGATGGGGCCATAGCGCAGTGACAGAGAATCTGTTTTGCATGTAGAAGGTCCCAGGTTCAATTCTTGGTAGCATCTCCAGGTAGGGCTGGGAAAGACTCCTGCCTGAAACCTTGGAGAGTTGCTGCCAGTCAGTGTCGACGGTACTGAGCTGGATGGACCAAGGGCATGACTCTGTATAAAGCAGCTTCCTATGTGTGTTTGCTTCCTAAAATAAGCTCATTTTCATAACTGGAGAGCCATTGCTTTGGGCCTCTCTGGAATTGTTGTCGGTGACATACAATGGATAGCACTGCTGCATTTTCTGATAACACTGACATGGCACTGCTTAAATGGCAGAGATGGGGAAAGGTTCCCCAAACAATTCCACAAAAGAATCTGCCCCCCTGGATTGCTGGGAAGGATTATTCTGCAGGGGGTGGTGGTGGGAGCAGGGCCCCAATCCCTCCCTACCATTGGCAGTCATGAGCAGTGACACCTTCAGTATGTTTAGCATATCCATCAGTATTTCATCGCTGAAAATAGGGACATGCTTCTCATAGCAATAGCACTTACATTTATATACCGCTCTATAGCCGAAGCTCTCTAAGCGGTTTACAATGATTTAGCATATTGCCCCCCAACATTCTGGGTACTCATTTTACTGACCTCGGAAGGATGGAAGGCTGAGTCAACCTTGAGCCCCTGGTCAGGATCGAACTTGTAACCTTCTGATTACAGCGCGGCAGTTTTACCACTGCGCCACCAGGGCCAGTATTAGCTATGCAGAACCTCCACATTGAGAGGCAGTATACCTCTGAATACAAGTTGCAGATGGCAACCACATGGGAAGGCAGTTTTTACCACTGCGCCACCAGGGGCTCATAACAGAGCTCACTTTACAAGCCCCTCTCCCCGCAGTATTACATATAGTCGAAGGCCCCTCACAGCCTGCTAGAGGGCGTCATCAGAACCCGGAGCATTTGCATAGCACTTCTGAGTGTTCACAATACTACAAATGGATTATCTTCTGGGAATCTTTACAATAACTCTGCATGGGATGGGGCCATACTTCAGTGGAAGAGCATCTGCCAACTTGCCTGCAGAAGGTCCCAGGTTCAGTCCCTGGCAGCATCTCCAGGTAGGGCTGGGAGAGACTCTTGCCTGCAACCTTGGAGAGCTGCTGCCAGTCAGTGTAGACTCTCGGTAAGGCTGGGAAATCCCTCATTGAAACCCTGTGCTGTGCAAAATGGCAGGATGTACAGAGCATTTATGCACAGGCATCTGCATGCCTGTGCTGTGGAGTCAAGATGCATTGAAGCACCCAATCAGGCACTTGTAAAGACCCTGGGAAGGTTCTTCCTTTCCTGGGAAGGAAGCTGAACCTGTGCGCTATCAATATTTTACCAAAATATTTGCCAAGGGCAAACATTGTGGTAGTGGTCTGCCAGAGAGAAGGATCAGGAAATTGCAGAGACGCAAGTTTTGGGTGGTATAGAAATATTTTAAATTAAATTTAAATTAAAGTGCCCCTTGCCAAGCAGGGACAGTTGGAAAATGTGTGGGCATGGGGTCATTCAGGACTCCCAATTCTGTTGTTGCTTACCTGTTGTCCCCCCCCCCCCACCGGCTTCTGTTCTGGTCTTAGGAAACTGCCTTGTACTACTACTATGACTTGTTTGTTTATTTGTTTATAAACCATTTTCATTACAATTTACAAAGCAGTTTACAGTGTAATCTAAACGCAAAATACAATTAAAACAATACGCAAAAGTACAAACAAATAATGCCGGTGAACCACGTTATCTGGGAGGGTTCCTCCTGTCTCCGCTACAACCACAGATAACAGAACTGCGGATAACGGGACGTTAAGGCAATGGAAATGTGTGTGTTAGGTTCCTGGAGGCTGGAAAAATGGGTAGAAACTAGTGAAAAACAGCACCAACAAAAATAGGGGGTGGGGGGAAGGGCCCTACCGTGCTCCACGGGTTTCCAGCTGCCCCAGGAATACCCCCCTGACCAGTAGCAGCCACTGGAAGGATGCTGTGCTGGGGCTGGATAGGGCCAGTTGCTCTCCCCTTGCTTGATATAAGAGATCCGCCACTGTAAAAGGTACCTCTTTGCTCAGTTATCAGTGGGAACATATACTGAATCCGACTTTTGGTCCATCTAGCTCAGGATTGTCTACACTGATTGGCCGAGGCTCTGCAGGGAGTCTCTTCCAGCCCTACTTGGAGCTGTTGCCAGGGACTGATCCTGGGACCTTCTGCATCCAAAGCAGATGCAGAGTTACACCCACCGAGTGACACCCCTATCCCCTACGGGGAATATCATAGAGTGTTCACATGTAGTCACCCATCCAAATGCAAACCATCCTGGACTCTGCTTAGCAAAGGGGGAAATCCATCAGCTCTCTTCCCCAAGGCTTGCGCTGCAGCAGGATGCAATCGCCAGAGGCCTTTGGCCCCATTTGGATGTGATGGGGGATGTTGCAGATCCAGAGGAATCCACTGTGGGATTTGGCTAGTCTTCCCTCAGTCCTCTGGCAGGTTCATTGTGGCTGGACCTTGGAATCCGTTGCTGAATTTGTAGCTTTTCCTGGGCTGTATTTGACCCTGCCGCCTGCATGGTAATGTGTTTCTGTAGCTCCCTTCAAAGTTCATCACAAAGGCAGTCCATCTTTTTATCTTGATTGCGGCACTCGGACTCCTGTTGCAAGCCAGCGGTCTGGGCTCAGATGAGAACCCAGCTCTCCAGATTTCATGACTGAAATACTTAGCAGAACAAAAAGCAGCCAGGTGGGTCCATTCCTGCAGCCAGCACAGGATTCAGAAAGGAAAAAAAAGGCTGAAGCTGCAAAAGTATCGCCTGTCTGTTTCAAGCACACTGACTGTTCAGTGGTTTTGGTTGGTTCTGTTAAAAACACCCCACTCTGATCAGGTTCAGACATAACAGGAAACCAGGGGGAGGAGAGCAAGTCTTGTGGTGGTGTGCATGGATTTCCCCCTTTGCTAAGCAGGGTCTGCTGTGGTTTGCATTTGGATGGGGGACTACATGTGAGTGCGGTACGGTATTCCCCTTAGGGGATGGGGACACAGCTCAGTGAAAGAACATCCTCATGCTTGTATGGGATAGTCCCAAGTTCACTCCCTGGCATCTCCAGGTAGGGCTGAGAGAGACGCCTGCCTGTAACTTTGGAGAATCAGCCAGTCAGCGTAGAGCAGGGATTCTCAACGTCGGGTCCCCAGATGTTCTTGGACTTCAACTCCCATAATCCCCAACCAAAGGCCACTGGGGTTGGGGGATTTTGGGAGTTGAAGTCCAACAACATCTGGGGACCCCACGTTGAGAATCTCTGGTGGAGACAATATTGAATTAGATGGGCAAATGGCCTGTTTTTGTATAAGGCAGCTCCCTATGTTCCTATGGATTCCTGCTGTGTGATCAAACCCCAGAGAACTCACACATGGCCTCCCTTTTCCTCCTCCTCCTCATGATTGAGGAGGAATTCAGAACTTTCCACTTTAAATTTTAATCCTAGTAATCCTAGCTCTGCGTATCATCTTTATTTGTGGAAAATATGGTTATTTTTAACTGTGGGTTCCTCACAAGCCAGGGTCTGGAACCACAGTTTGATATTGGCTCTGGCAGAGCAATGGCCAGAACCGTGGTTTGTCAGCTCAGACATCATGCCCAGCCATGCTTTCACAGAATTTATGGGCAGACAGCATAGCAGAATCGGAAACCATGGTTTGAAGTGGGTTTGTAAATGAAGTGGGATTTATTGATGAAATGTTTTTGCCTATTCCTAGCGCCTGGAGTTAATAACTTTTTGAGATGTTGCAGGAAATTTTATGATGTTGTTCGGTTTAATCAACAAACACTACTTCACATTGTTAGAAAACAAGGCCATAGTTACTTTATTTACCTGGATAGAAGTTGACTCTGAATGTAAGATGATGCCTCAAAAGATAGAGGTTGATTACAGGTTATACCTGTATTGAAAGAGGACTCTGAATCTAAGATGACCCCCCCCCCCCAAAAAACCAACTAACAGTCAAGAACTAGAAAAAAACCTCAGATTTGGGTGAATACGGTAATATTAAGGAAAATTGCATGATTATAACTGTTTCAAGAACTGTGCTGTGCATGCTCCCATTTTGTGATGGTGTGTGAGGGGGAAAAACAAGGCTAGAGTGGGAGGAGGTGATTATCTGGGAGGGAGGAGCTGGGCCAGAGGCTCTGTCCTACTCAGCTCTCATAGTAAAGTAAAGTTGTGCCATTGAGTTGGTGTTGACTCCTGGCACCCACAGAACCCTGTGGTTTCCTTTGGTAGAATACAGGAGGGGTTTGCCATTGCCTCCTCCCGCACAGTATGAGATGATGTTTTTCAGCATCTTCCTATATTGCTGCTGCCCAATATAGGAGTTTACATACCAACGGGGATTCGAACCGGCAACCTCTTGCTCCCTAGGCAAGTCACTGTCCTGCTGCAGCATTAGGTGGCACTCAGCTCTCATACCCGGCACTTTGCCAAGGTAGGAGGAAATGCTGTCCACCCGAGCTCCTCTCTCCCAGATGATCATTTCCTCACTCTCTGATGTTGCTTTTCCACTCTCACACCTTCATAAAAGGGGAGCACACAAAGCTCCCAAAACTAGCATAGCACACTATAATCATGCGGACTGCCTTACTTTCTCTTTCATACTCCTGTGCCATAACATACCAGAACCAAAGTATGTTTGGTCCCAAACAATAGTGTGTCCTTTATTTCTCTGCCCCTGTTGATGGAATCAAGAGGGTGAGGACCAGTGTCCCCTCTAACAGGGATTCCCAGGTGTTGTTGACTACAACTCCCAGAATCCTCAAGCAAAAGCCATTGCAGCTGCGGATTCTGGGAGTTGTAGTCAACAACATCTGGGAATCCCTGTTAGAGGGAAAGCTGGTGAGGACGCAATATGTATCTACTGCCCTTCTTCCCAAGACCCCAGAGTGGTTAACAACCAGATAAAAACAATTTTAAAATCCTCAGAACAATACAACTAAAAGTTTAAAAAGAGATCAAAGGACAGCTCATTGGCCAATAGTCTGGATAAAAAGGGCAGTCTTCATGTTCCTCCTAAAGGCTGAGAGTGAGTTCAATAGTCTGAGGGCAACCACTGAGAAGGCCCTGTCCCGCATGTTCGACAAATGGGCCCCAGCCGAACCAGTGAGGTGGGTAGATTTAGCTGGGAGCAGATGGTCCCTAAGGCACCGAGGGCCCAAGCTGTTTAGGGCTTTGAAAGTAATAACCAGCATCTTGAAATGTACCTAGAAACAGACTGACAGCCAGTGCAGTGCCTTCAAGACTGTAGTACTATGTGCACAGCAAGCAGCCCCAGAGATCAATCTGGCAGCCGCATTCTGCACTGTCTGTAGTTTCTGAATACTTTTCAAGGGCAGCCCCATGTAGAGTGCACTGCAGTATTCCAAACTTGATGTGACTAAGGCATGGGTGACAGAGGCCAAATCAGCCCTCCAGTTTCCTCTCTAAGGCAGTGCTGCTCAACTTTGGCTCACCTGCAGATTTGGCCCACAAGTTCCCATAATCCCTGGGTATTGGCCTCTGTGGCTGGGGATTATGGGAGCTGTAGTTCAAAAACAGCTGCCGGGGGGGGGGGCTAAGTTGAGCAAGCCTGCTCTAAGACATGTGCATGTGTGCACACTCAGACTTTTTTTTTTAATGTTGGCTTAGTTAATTTTAGATCCCACTCAGGTTGAATTGGAAAGATCCCATTCTGAACGCACGTGCACACAAACTGCCTTGATAGTGCCGCTCAGAACCAAACTCATTCCGCACACAGATGGAAGAAAATTAGAGAGAACACTGCAGCCCTCCCAAGGAAGGGTCGCAACGTTGGTTGATTAATCTACCGGTTGAAAACTTTTAACCTTGACCTTTCCTGGAACCCAACGGAAGCAATGCTGGGAATATGTGCCCAAGGCGTGTCTGGTTCCCGGAGCAAAACAATGGATTTGCTTCCAGATTGCACAAGGGCTTGTCCCTCCTTGCTGTGACACTGGCCAGGATCCTAGGGCCAGCGGCCACCTTCCGGTGAAGTGAGAGGAAATAGTTCCAGCGCCAGTGAAGCCTTGCGTTTCCAGCTCCAGTTTTGTAGTGACGGCAGGGGTGTGTGGGTGGGGAGGGCTGGCTGCATCTCCGTTCCCACCGAAGTTGTAACTCCCTATGTAATTAGCTGATTAAATGCTCCTGACATAATCACTAGGTGCCGCTTGCAACGCGGAGTGCTGCAGTTGGGATAATTGAATTAGTCTATGTGGGTGGCTCTCAAAAGATTCTGGGTGTGTAATATACATATGCAGTGTGGGGAGAGCTGGTTTCTCCCCCGCTTCTATGTACTATAGCTTAAGGGGAGGAGAGCTGGTCGTTTGTGATGGCTAGCATGAATCCCCCCTTTTGCTAAGCAGGGTCCATCCTGGTTTGCATGGGGAGTACATGCGAGCACTGGAAGGTCTTCTCTGTAGGGGATGGGGTCACTCTGGGGAGAGCACCTGCCTGCTTGCACGCAGAAGGTTCCAAGTTTCCTCCCTGGCAGCATCTCCAGATAGGGCTGAGAGAGGATTCTGCCTGCAACCTTGGAGAAGCCGTGGCCAATCTGTGTAGTAGACAATCCTGGGCTAGATGGACCAATGGTCTGACCCAGTAGATCGTGGGGATGTGCAGAACCAGTTGGATCATGAACCCGTCCACCTATGTTTAAAATCGGGCCCAAACTAGTAGCAATACTGGCCCGTCCCTAACCTTGTAATGCTGTGCAAAGGAGAGAGGGGTCTTTAGTGGTCTGCTAATGCAAATTTGGGGAGCTGTGAAGCCTCCCCATACGGAATGCCTGGAGCTCCAGTTCTTCTCTCTTGAGTGTGCATCTGGGAAGGGGACCTTGTTGCCCGTCTCCCTGCCAGCCTTCACTGCCAGAATCGCAGGGCCACCCCTCTGCCTTCCTTTGAGGCTCGCCTGCCCTCCTGTGCTGCCGGCTCCCATCAGGTTCACTTTTAAAAGGAACACAGGTGCATTCATTCACACAAACCCATGTATGAGTGTACATAATGTCAGAATTGGGCTATAATGTCTGAATAGGGTCAGGGGTCCACCTCACACGGATCTCCTGCCTAGAGGTCTCATTTCTGCTGCCTTTTTTGAGTAGGCAAGAAAGAACAGGAATCTTTTCTGAGCAGTAGGGGAGGGACCCCCCTGCTTCTTACCCTCTCCATATCCCAATGCCAATGTCAGAAGACCCTCTTCCCTCTTTATTTTATTTATTATTTATTTTATTTAACATATTTTTATACCGCCCCAAATGCAAGTTCTCTGGGCAGTTTACAAGACAATAAAAACAACAACAACAACAACAACAAGATTAATTTTTTTTTTAAAAAAAGTTAAAACTATTAAAACACAGTTAAAACAATGTCTAAATAAAAGCCTGGGTGAACAAATGCGTCTTGACTGCCCTTTTAAAAGCTGTAAGAGATGGGGAGGCTCTTATTTCAGCAGGGAGCGTGTTCCAAAGCCTCGGGGCAGCAATGGAGAAGGCCCGTCCCTGAGTTGCCACCAGACGAGCCAGTGGCAACGGCAGACAAACCTCTCCAGATGATCCAAATGGGTGGTGTGGTTCATAGCAAAGAAGATGTTATCTTAAATACCCAGGACCCAAGCTGTTTAAGGATTTATAGGTTACTAGCCGACCCCACATAGAACATCTGTGCGGTATTTGGGGCCAGCGTTTCCCACCCGGGCTGGTCCTCCCCCCTCCCCGTCTGCGGTTTCTGGCTGGCTTTAATGTCTGCCCATCCCCTCCTGGGCCATATCCTCTTCCCGGCGGCCCAGCCGCCTCCTCACCCTGCCGCCACCTCACCACCGCAGCCCACTGGCTGGCCGCGACCCGGCCACTCCTGTTTTTTGGCGTGGCCTGGCCTCACCGCCGCCTCAGCCTATCAGACGCCTCCGCCGCCCAGCCAATCAGCTGGGCACCAGGACGCACATTCTAAAGGCACACCCAGGAGAATTAAATATATAGCTAACCAAACAACCAAAACCTTAAGCCCTCTGCCTGTGTGCCAGAAAAGGATCTGAGGGAAGAGAGGGGATTGGCGGTGAAATAAAGACTGGCTGGTGAGCTAAGCCTAAGTCTGTGGACCCCTGAACAGGATGAATGTCTAAATAAAGCATATGTGTTCCATTTCCTCCTGTTTGCTTGGACGTAGAAGAGGATGAGGATTCCTTTTTGACCAATCAACTGTTGGCAGCCACGTGACACTTACCCAGCCCCACTTCTTAAATCTCAGGTTTGGGAAGGCCTCTGACCTGACAACCCACTTCCTCTTGGATATAGCTGTGATGTGGTCCATTGTACCAATCTGACTGAGCCCTTTGCACCCACCTTATCCCTTCCTCTCATTTGTGCGTGGGTTTGTTCCCATACACATTTCGCAGGCAGAACTCGGGACGCTCACCTCTGCCTGTTACACCCCCGTCCTCTCACCAGCAAATTCTCTCCCCGCCACCATTAAACATTGCCAGAGGCTCTCTCTGCCAGCTGTACACTGTATACATTGACTCTGCAGAAGGTTTTTGCAGAGCAAATGAATTCAGTGTACAGCTTGTAGAGAACAGCCCGGGGCAAATTGTAATAACATATCCACCAATTCTTCCTGTTTTCCAGGAACCTGTCTTGAGTAAAATGATGTCCCCATCTTGTCCCTATTTTGCCTTTTTAAGGGAATGTTGGAATGTCTTTTTTAAAAAAATTATTTAAGGGAATGTTGGAATGTCTTTTAAAAATTAAAGAAGTGTTCACATCCATGCAGGGGATGTATGGATGTGAACAGGGGGAGGCAACCCCGACTCTCCAGCTGCTGAACTACAACTCCCATCATCCTCAGCCACAATTGTGTTGGGGATAATAGATGGGAGTTGTACTTCAACAACAGCTGGAGTGCCAAGGTACCTCCCCCTGCACTGAGGAGTTTTTCTGGTTTCAACCCCTCTTTGGGCATCTAGGAGTTAAATCTCAGAGAGAGGGGCGATGTGTCTTGATTATGAACACGATAAATATTTATATACCACTTTTCAAAAAGAAGTTCCCAAAGTTGTTTACAGAGACATAAATAAATAAAAATGGCTCCCTGTCCCCAAAGGGTTCACAATCTAAAAAAGAAACATAAAATTGACACCAGCAACTGCCACTGGAGGGATGCTGTGCTGGGGCTGGATAGGGCCAGTTGCTCTCCCCCTGCTCAGTAAAGAGAATCACCACTTTCAAAAGGTGCCTCTTTGCTCATTTAGAAGGGGACTAACTGATTATGGTACACACATATGTACATATGCATAGACCTAAAATGTCAGTGTGCTGCTTTTTCCTTTTAACCGCCCCTCCTTGCATGTCTTGGTAGACAGATTTGTCTATTAGTCATATGTTGCCTCCAGATGTGGAGGCAGTATGCCACTGGATGTCAGCTGCCAAGGAGAGAACTGTTGCCTTCATCTTCTCCTTGTGGACTTCCCAAAAGCATCTGGTAAGCCACTGTGGGAAACTATGCTGGCCTAGATGGACCTTTTTCCTCTTATCTACCAGGGTTCTTCTGATGTCCTTATTTCCTGCCTCAAAAGCCAGTATTACATAGGGACATAGGAAGCTGCCATATACTGAGCTGGACCATTGGTCTATCTAGCTCAGTATTATCTACACAGACTCACAGTGGCTTCTCCAAGGTTGCAGGCAGGAATCTCTCTCAGCCCTAACTTGGAGAAGCCAGGAAGGGAACTTGGAACCTTCTGCTCTTCCCAGTGTGGCTGTATCCCCTGAGGAGAATATCTTACAGTGCTCACATGTGGTTTCCCATTGAAAAGCAACCAGTGCAGACCCTGCTTAGCTAAGGGGACAAGTCATGCTTGATACCACAAGACCAGCTGTCCTCCCTGGGAGCTATTAGTTAATTCCTATATAAGTTATTGATTGCCATAATGAAGGTTTTCTTTTTCCTCTTATCAAGGACAAGTCCTAAAAAAAAAAAAAAGGGACTGTCCCTAGAAAAATGTAAGAGAATACCTCCTTTGTTATGAGCATCCAGAGAGGTCTGCTTGCAGTTGCCACTGGCTCATGTGGTGGCTACTGACCTTCTCGGACTGACCTTCTTGGTTGCCACTTCCAGACTTTGGAATGCACTCCCTGTTCAAATCAGAGCCTCCCCATTGTAGAGTCCAAGGGAAAGAATTGTGGTGTGCAAGGACAAGGCAGTGGAATCAGGAATATTCATAGTTGAATGGAATGGATATCCTGTACAGAGAGGCAAGTGCAGACTGCTTTTTGGGGCTCTTGCTGCTGTCTGTTTGTTAGCCCCACCTCTACTCCAGGATTTGAACTGATTGATTGATTGATTGTCGACTCTTAGTGACCCAAAAGCTGGCCTGGATCAAGGAATGGATTAACCAAAAACGCCACACGCATCTCTTTTAAGAAGGCTCTTAAAACACATTTTCCTACCCAAGCTTTTAACTAGATCTCTAATGTGACTTTAAAAAACAAACAACCTGTGTTTAATGTTTTAATTAACTGCCCAGAAACACAAGTCTGGGATGGTGTACAAACATCTATATATTTAATCCTCCTAGGTGCGCCTTTAGAATGTGCGTCCCGGCGCCCAGCTGATTGGCTGGGCTGCGGAGGCAACTGATAGGCTGAGGTGGCAGTGAGGCCGCGCCAAAACGCAGGAGTGGCTGGGTCGTGGTGAGCCAGTGGGGCGCGGTGGCGAGGTGGCGGTGGGTCCAGCTGTGGCGGTGGTGGTTTCAGGCCCAGCGGCAGTGGTGAGGTGGCAGTGGGGTGAGGAGGTGGCTGGGCCACCAGGAAGAGGATATGACCCGGGAAGGGACGGGCTGGCTTTAAAGCCATCCAGAAACCAGGGGCGGGGGGGGGGAGAGGACCAGCCTGGGTGGGA
The DNA here is from genome assembly GCF_027244095.1 of Hemicordylus capensis. NCBI lineage: Eukaryota > Metazoa > Chordata > Lepidosauria > Squamata > Cordylidae > Hemicordylus > Hemicordylus capensis. The sequence continues at coordinate 14,976,014 of NC_069663.1, forward strand.
AACGCCGGCCCCAAATACCGCACAGATGTTCTGTGTGGCGTTGGCTAGTACGAAATAAAGAAGAAGAGATAATAAAAGAGGGAGATCCATGCTGGATTGTTCTAATAGGGGAAAGAACAAGGCTATGGGGAGCTCTAAAATATCTTTGAAAAAGCTGTTGCAAGGAAGAGGGGGACCGTCTGTTTACAGATGCCCAGGAGGGATAGACAAGAAGCAGCGTGCTTTAGGCTGCAGAAAGAGTTTGGCCAGATACCAGGAAATGTTTCTTGGGCGTAAGGACCGCTTCGGTAACTGTGAGAAGTTTTGATTTATTTATCCAAAGACCCTAGCCTTGGCCAAGCCCTGATGCCGCCCCTGTCCAGAGGACCTTCGAGGCATCTTACCATCACATAGAACACGGCGTTATACTTGGTCAGACCATTGCTTTGATTTGCAGTGGGAAGGAATTGGTGGGGAGTGGGAATGCAAGTTGATGTATGAGCACTGGAAGGTATTCCCTTAGGGGATGGAGCCGCTCTGGGAAGAGCATCTCAGTTCCAAATTCCCTCCCTGGCAGCATCTCCGAGACAGGGCTGAGAGAGACGCCTCTTGCCTGCAACCTTGGAGAAGCCGCTGCCAGTCTGTGCGGACAATACTGAGCTAGATGGACCAACTGGTCTGACTCGGTATATGGCAGTTTCCTATGTTCCTAAGGGATTTATTTTCACTGTTTGTATCCTGTATGGAATGGGGCTGGTAAATCATCTGCTTCACATGCTGAAGGTCTGAGGTTCAAGCCCTACCTGGCATTCCCAGGTAGGGCTTGGAAAGACTTCTGCCTGAACTCCTGATGACCAGTGGTCTGACTTGGTATAAGCCTAAGGCAGCTGCCTGTCTTGCAAAGGAACATGGGAAGCTGGTTTGTACCAAGTCAGAGATCCTTGGTCCATCTAGCCCAGTATTGTCTATAGTGACCGGCAGTGACTCTCCGAGGTTTCAGGCAGGAGTCTTGCCCAGCCCTACCTGGAGTGGCTGGGGAAGAGCACTAGAAAAGCCCTGCTGGATCAGGCCCAAGGCCCATCTAGCCCAGAATCCCGTTTCACACAGTGGCCCACCAGTTGCCTCTGGGAAGCCCACAGGCAAGAACTGAGGGCATGCAATCTCTCCTAGTGCTATTCTCTTCCAACCGGAATTTAGAGGCATCCTGCTTCTAAGGCTAAAGGTGGCCTATAGCCCTTGGACTAGTAGCCATTGATAGACCTCTCCTCCATGAAATTATCCAAACCCCTCTTAAAGTTCTCCAGGCTGTTGGCTGTCACCACATCTTGTGGCAGGGGATTCCATAGGTTAATTCTGCAAGGTGTGGAAAAAGTACTTCCGTTTGTCGGCCCTAAATTTCTTGGCAATCCGTTTTATGGGATGACTCCTGGTTCTAGCGTTATGCGAGAAGGAGAAAAATATGTCTCTATCAACTTTCTCCACACCATGCATGATCACTGGTCTACACTGAAAGGAAGCTGCTTTCCTCGACTTCAGATAGGTAATTCTCCAACCTACCTGGAGATGCTGCCAGGGATGGAGCTTGGGACCTTCCGCAAGCACAGCTGTGGCTCCATCCCCTAACGGGAATGTCTCAACAGCCATCACATGTAGTCGCCTCTCCAAATACAAACCAAGGCAAGCACAGTTTAGCAGAAGGGACAAATCATGCTTGCTACTGCAAGCCCAGTTCTCCGCCCACGCCCACACACCTCCCTGCAAACCTACCATTGCCAGGTTTGATTCACGTTAGGCAGGTTACTGAGACAAGTTTTGCTTTTGGCTTGCTTTAGGTGGCTTCAGGTGACTCGTACATTCAACACTGCCGGGTGTTACTGTGACAGAAGATGGCAGCCTACCTTGTCTTGTAGATGATGCCTGCAGCCTAGCCCCAGGGTTGAAGGAGGTACGGCAGGGAGCTGAAGACACCGGTGCTCCCAGCGCCAGTAACATCTGCTAGTGCAGCTCTAGGACCTGAAAAGAGATGTTGCCCAGGGCTGTTTCTCCCCATCTGGCAATAGTGTGGAGGAAGGATAGTGGGTGTAGATTGACTCCCTTCGTCCTAGGAAGATCCATTTCCACAGGCTATGAAAACCCTAATAAAGAAAAGCCAAGCATTTTGCATTGTATCAGGAGAGGGTCAGCTAAGAAACCACCTGTATGTTGCCATTTTGGCCACATCATTGAAACTTTGGCAGTTGGCTTCTGCAGTGGCATTCTCTCTATCCGAGTGGTGTATACGGTTATGTTGATCCTCACAGCAACCCTGCGAGTTAGGTTAGGCTGAGATAGAAGTGACTGGCCTGGAGTTTCGTGGTTGAACCGGAAATTGAATTCAGGTCTCCCTGGTCCAAGTCCAGTACTCTAACCACTACATCACACTCTCTCTCTGCATAGTTGCGCAGGGTAGTGAGAATGAGCTTGTCCCACTTCCAACATCCCATGATGTCCATCATGATCATGATGTCCATCATGGAGAGCTGGTCTTGTGGTAGCAAGCATGAGCTGTCCCCTTTGCTAAGCAGGGTCTGCCCTGGTTGCATATGAATGGGAGACTTGATGTGTGAGCACTGTAAGATCTTCCCCTCAGGGGATGGAGCCACTCTGGGAAGAGCAGAAGGTTCCACGTTCCCTCCCTGGCTTCTCCAAGATAGACCTGAGAGAGATTCCTGCCTGCAACCTTGGAGAAGCCACTGCCAGTCTGTGTAGGCAAAACTGAGCTAGATGGACCTATGGTCTGACTCAGTATATGGCAGCTTCCTATGTTCCTATGTTTGGGTGTTACATTTTGAATACAGGCAGACCTGATCACACAGTCAGTTTTCTCAGATTAAATCCAAGAACTGGCCATGCAATCTGGGCCTATGCACGGTTGATTTTTCAGATGTAGGCTGTATTCTAATGGTACATTCCTGTACAAATATCAAAGAAGTTGGAGGTAGAACAGGTGTGCAGGGTGGTTCGGACAGGTATGCTCTTCGGGGAGGAGAGCTGGTATTGTAGTAGCAAGCATGAGCTGCCCCCTTTGCTAAGCAGGGTCTGCCCTGGTTCATATTTGGATGGGTGACTACATGCGAGCACTGTCTGCTGTAAGCTATTCCCTTTAGCAGATGAGGCCGTAGCTCAGTGGAAGAGCATCTACTTAGCATGCAGAAGGTCCCAGGTTCAATCCCTGTGAGCATCTCCCCATAGGGCTGGGAGGGACTCCTGCTTGAACCCTAGGAGAGCTGCTGCCAGTCAGTGTAGACAGTACTCAGCTAGATGCACCAATGGTCAGACTCAGATTAAAGCAACTTCCCATGTTCCACTGCATGTGTGGGATGGATCAGGAAATGTATCATTCAGTCTGGCCCATTGCACATATAGGTAAACTCATATACTGATTGTGTGTCTGTTTATTGGGATGTCTGGTCTTTTGTTGCTGTGCACAGCCATTCCTCCCACGTTGCTATCCTAGGGTGTGTTTCTGGATGATTTTTCACACTGCAGTTCCTGCTTAGAATGACACTCTCTTTTGGGAGGCAGCCGTGTGTCTTCGGTGGTGCATAGATAAAGCAAGTCCACCCTCCTGAGTCCTGAATTGATTTTCGCCAAGTTTTACTTCCTGCCAGATTACAAAAAACAAAACAGACAACATGGCATTGAATTGCATTTTTCTCACTGCCCATCTATAAAAAGGCGAGTTCCTCCCTCCCCCCCTGCTTGTATGTACATTTAATCTCTCCTCTTACCTTGGTCAGGTTGGTGACTAATAAGATTGTGTGGCTGTTTGATGGAGCTATTTTGGAGTCTGGAGAGGGTCAGGCATGCTGTTTGATTTCTCGTAACAAAGCGATGAAAATCTTTCAGAATGCATTTATCCCCTTGCAAATAGCCCTTGGAATTTTAGCAACATCTCCCATTTGTTTGTGCTGGCTGTTCAGTTGTTGCTGTTTTTACGCTAACAGTGTTATCGTGGCATGGTGCCCGTTGCGTTGACACAGATCACAAAACTAGTTAACTCCCCATTTCCATTGGAAATAGGAAGCTGCTTTATTCCGAGTCAGACTATTAATTCATCTAGATCAGTATTGTCTACACTGGCTGGCAGCAGCTCTCCAAGGGTTCCGGCAAGAGTCTTTCCCAACCCTACCTGGAGATGCTGCCAAGGATTAAACCTGGGACCTTCTGTATGCTAAGCAGATGCTGTACCACAGAGCTATGGCCCACCCCCAACATTGGAAGCTGCCTTATACTGAGTCAGACCATTGGTCCATCTAGCTCAGTATTGTGCACACTGACTGGCAGCAGCTCCCCAAGGTTTCAGGCAGGGGTCTCTCCCAGCCCTATCTGGAGATGCCAGGGAGTGAACTGGGGGCTTTCTGCATGCAAACAGATGCTCTCCAGCATGGTATAGTGGCTAGAGTTTTGGACTACAACTGGGGAGAACCGGGTTCAAATCCCCATTCAGCCATGATACCTGCTGGGTTACTCTGGGCCAGTCGCCCCAGTCACTTTCCCCTCAGCCTAACCTACCTCACAGGGTTGTTGTGAGGAGACACTATGTACTCCGCTCTATGTGCACCACTTTTGGTGGAAGAGCAGAATATATATATATAAAAGTAATTAAATAAACCACCCTGAGCCATTTTGGAAGGGCGGCATACAAACAAACAGACAAACAAACAAAATAAAAATAAAAAAATAAACAAACAATGGCCCAACTTCTTAAGGGGAATATCTTACAGTGCTCCAGCGTAGTTTCTCATTCAACTGTAAACCAAGGCAGACCCTGCTTAGCAAAGAAACCAATTCATGCTTACTACTCCAAGACCAGCTCTGGTGTGGGCTCCCACCCCCCACTCAGAGATTGCAAAGATCTGCTGGATTCCACCAACCTCGCTGGAGGCAGTGACTACTGCGGATGTGCACATCAGCCTAGCCACGTTGCATTTGTTCAATTTGCCAAAGTTGCACAAACTGTGTTACACGAGAGTAAGCCCATTATTTTTAATGGGCTTGTTCTTGTTTTAATACGGTGTGCATACATTTTGCATTTGCGCAACGTGCACAAATTGCCCGAACATGACTTAACTAGGTTGACGTAACTAGGTTGAGTTCCTGTTGGGGATGGGGATGGGTAGCCGAGGGGTAGAGCATCTGCTTTGCACAGAGAAAGTCTCAGGTTCCCTCCCTGGCAGCATCTCCAGCTAGGCCTGGGAGAGACTGCTGCCTGAAACCTTGGTGACCCACCACCAGTAGACAATACTGAGCTGCATGGACCAGTATCATGACTGGGTATAATGTACACATTGCCTCACAGCAATTATGGAACCTGGCCTGTTTCCCCGAAGGTACGTTCAGCTAGATTTAATATAGATTTCATGATTTGAATAGTCATGCGGTCGTAGCTGAGTGGTGGGGCATCTGCTTTGCGTGCGGAAGGTCCCAGGTTCAATTTCTGGCAGCATCTCCAGGTAGGGCTGGGAGAGACTCCTGCCAGCTGCTGTGGACAATCCTGAGCTAGAAGGACAAGTCATTTGATTCAGTTTAAGGCAGCTTCCTACGTTCCTCTTGTGTGCAGATCCGAAACCTGAAACCGCTGCTTTGCTTGACATAGAAGCCAGTATATGAGGTTGAATGTTTTTTTCAGTAGTCTTTTATGCCTGCAACAAACTGCGTGCCAGTTCTGTGTCTGTCTGTAGATATGTGTGTGTGTGTGTGTGTGTGTGTGTGTGTGTGTGAGAGAGAGAGAGAGAGAGAGAGAGAGAGATGGATGAGCTGGCATAAAAACATTAACTCAGGCTGTGCCTGACATTCCTGTGAATTGGAAATCTGCCTGTCATATATTTCCCTGCCATTTCATCTAAAATAGGATCTGCGTCAATTTAAAAACTGACAGCTTTTAAAAAATTTCTTTATTACAGTTCTATACCACCCTATTAAAAAAAAAAAAGTCCCTGGGTGTCTGTGTGTGAGAGTCCAAAAACCATTAAAACATTAATATAGTTAAAACAATTTCAAAATACAAATAAAAACTCTAAAACCCAAAGGTTAAAAAACATATACCTTTTTTCCAATGTGATTGCATTTTTTAAACAAGTTGTTCTGGTAAGAACTAATCAGCCTACTTTCCTTTCACCGTCTCTACTACTGGAATAAATTTGGTTCAAATCACAGTCCACAAGATAGACCTCTTGCGCCTCAAATGTTCATGTGTCCACCATCTTGGATTGGGGTGGATGACATCATTACAAACTACACCATTGAGGTGTCCCTGTGTGTCACTCATTACAACTGTACCAAATTTTGTTCAGATCAGTTAGACAGTCTTCAAGTTAGTGCACTTCTGCCTCAAAAGTTCACACATCTGCCATCTTGGATCAGGGTGGATGACATCACCACAAATTACACCATTGGAGCATCCCTGTGTGTCCATACATCTGTAGCAAATTTGGTTCAAATCAGTTAAGCGGTTCACAAGTTAACCCACTTGCGCCTCAAAAGTTTATACATCCACCATCTTGAATCGGTGTGGCTATCATCACAAACTATGCCTTTGAGGTGATCCTGTGTGTCTCTCACTGCAACTGTACTAATTTGGTTCAAATGGGTTAGATAGTCCACAAATTAGCTGGCTTGCACCTCATACGTTCACATGACCACCATCTTGGATTGGGTTGGATGGCATCATCACAAATTATGCCATTGAGGTGTCCCTGTGTGTCGCTCACTGCAACTGTACCCAATTTGGTTCAAATGGGTTAGGCAGTCCACAAATTAGCTTGCTTGCACCTCAGATGTTCACACATCCTCCATCTTGAATGGGAGTGGATGACATCATCACACATCATGCCATTAGGGCATCCCTACAGCTGTAGCAAATTTGGTTCAAATTGGTTAAGCAGTTCACAAGTTAGCCCACTTGCGCCTCAAAAGTTTAGGCATCTGCACACTTGAATCGGTGTGGATGACATCATCACAAACTATGCCGATGAGGTGTCCCTACAACTGTACCCAATTTGGTTCCTATTGGCCCAGGTGTTGCGAAGTTGATGGGGGGGGGCACACACACACAGAAAGCCAGGTGATCTCATAAGCCTACTAGAAAGTAGGCTAAAAAACATAGAATACCTAAGGCCAGTTTTAAATTAAAAACAAACAAAAAACAAACCACCCACCAAAGCCCACCTAATACATGATTCATCAATCATATCCATTACAGAGTTGGTTTAATCAAGAGACACTAATTGCAAGCAACGGATTCTAACGATAATCAAAAAGATCATTATTCACTGCCCATAAGGCCTTGCTATCTAATCATCCATCCTAATTCTACCTAAATTAACAGACAAATCATTAAAATGCAAGGCTTTGCGGAATCGCCATCTACCTTTGCTCTTGTTCCAGCTACTCTCCACTGTTGCCTGAGGCCGTCTAGTGAGCTCATAGTAGGGGGGAGGTTCAGTCGGGTCAAGTCCTGTTGGATAGCTCTGTCTCTTGGTCACTATGGCGTACCACTCAGATGTGCTTGTAAGCAGGCGGGTTCAGGTGGGGGAGGAAAGGGGCAAACCGCCCCACAGTTCTGCAAGGCTGAAGCCAATCCATCAGTATGGATGTTTGGGTTCTTGCTTTGTTTTTGGCGTTTATATGCCACTTTTCAGGTGGACCTCCCAAAGAGGTTTACATCAAAGCACCCATGAAGAATTATACAACAAGCATGTCCACATCTTTATACAGGAGGACCTTAGTATTCGCGAGGGCTCTGTTCTGAGGTAGTGCCGTGGATACTGAACCCGCGAATCCTGAGGCATTAAGTCAGTGAGATTGTGGCAGTTAGGTTCGAAAGGGCATGGAAAATGGCAAACACTGGGCAACCCCCCCCCTCAGAAACACCCCAAATAAAGTGCCCTACCCATGCTCCATGGGTCCCCAGCATTCCAGCAATGCCCCCCTCCCCCAGTCTCTATTCTGTCATTCTTTGATGGAAAATCATGATTTTTAAGCAGTTTTCTCTTAGGAAAAGGAGCCACAACATGGCTCCAGCGCCCAAGATGGTGGCCGGTAATGACCTCGGAGGAAATTGCCGGCCACCCCCTGATCCGCGGCCATGCGGATTTAACACTTTAATTGCCATTTTTCCTCGCGTATATCGAGGTCAATATAGGAGGATGCTGAAAGGCATCATCTCATATGGAGATGGCAATGGTAGACCCCTCCTGTATTCTGCCAAAGACAACCACAGGGCTCTCTGGTCACCAAGAGTTGAAATAGACTTGACAGCACACTTTTACCTTTTATACCGAGGTCGGATGCCAATTACCCAACCGTGGATATGTGAAACTGCAGATTCCAGATCTGCGAATAACGAGGTCCTGCTGTATGTTTAGCTCTTTAGGCTCCTCTCCTCTTTTTCCCTCCCCTCAGAGCAAGATGGCCCCCGTTTGTGGTAGCGGTTGAAGAGCAAGGGACCACTTCAGCCAGAACATGGGGGCTGGATGGTGGAAACTTCCCGGACTTGATCTATCCCTCCCCTCCCCTCCTCTCCCAAAGAATATGAGATAGGAATTCTTCATGTTGATGGTATTTGGGGTGGGGTGGGGTGTAGGACAAGGGCCCCAAGACCCCCCCCCCCGTGTCATCTCACTGTGACTCTGCTCATAAATCCCACATCCTGTGGCATTCTATAGATGAAAGGGCCATGTAGATGGCAGTGGTCCCTCTAATTCCCCCCCCCCCATCTCTTTGTGGAATGAGTTTTGTTCTGGGTGGCAGTATCAAGGCAGTGTGTGCACACGTGTATTCAGAGTGGGGCCTTCCTAATTAACTGAGCGGACATCATAAAGCTTGTGAGCATGCACACGCCTTAGAGGGAACAGTGGCTGATGGAACACCTCGATTATCCTATGAACATCACAGGAAACTGCCTCCTGCTGAGTCAAACGCTTGGTCCATTGAACTCAGTACTGTCCACACAGACTGGCAGCAGCTCTCCAAGTTTTCAGGCAGAAGTTTCTTGCAGCCCTATCTGGAGATGCTGCCAGGGAACGAACCTGGGACCTTCTGCATGCAAAGCAGATGCTCTTCCACTGAGGCGTCCAAAAAGAATCCAGATATATACATATATTTGAATATAATTATGATAAAACTATACTTACAATTATTTTAATCATGATTATCACAATGATATTAATCATAATTATATTAAAATATACCGGTATGTATATATCTGGATCCTTTTTGGACACCTTGATATATTGCTGAATCCACATAGGGTTTTGTTTTCGCGTGCTCTCTCACTGATCCACAGCCCCAAACTGTAATAAGGCATCTCACTTGATACAAAAAATCAGGGTAGTGATTGAATGGGACAGGTGCCAGAAAATAGGGACAGGCCCTAATACATAGGGACAGCTGGAGCTATGCAGTTTTGGGTTTTCCGAAGGGTGTTGACAGCATGGCTTGCATGTAGCAGCTGACCATGCCTGGCAGTCAAGTAGGAACATAGGAAGCTGCCTTATACCGAGTCAGACCATTGGTCCATCTAGCTCAGTATTGTCTTCACAGACTGGCTGTGACTTGCTTCTCCAAGGCTGCAGGCAGGAGTCCCTCTCGGCCCTATCTGGAGATGCCAGGGAGGGAACTTGGAACCTTCTGCATGCAAGATTCACAGGCTCTTCCCAGAGTGGCCCCATCCCCTACGAGGAATATCTTACAGTGGTCACACATGTAAAGTGTGTCATCAAGTCAATTTCAGTTCCTGGTGCCCACAGAGCTCTGTGGTTTTATTAGGTAGAATACAGGAGGGGTTTCCTATTGCCTCCTCCCGTGCAGTCTGAGATGATGCCTTTCAGCATCTTCCTATATCGCTGCTGCCCGATATAGGTGTTTCCCATAGTCTGGGAAACTTACCAGCGGGGATTCGAACTAGCAACCTCTGGCTTGCTAGTCAAGTCATTTCCCCACTGTGCCATTAGGTGGCTGCTCACACATGTAGTCTCCCATTTATATGCAACCAGGGTAGAGCCAGCTTAGCAAAGGGGGCAAGTCATGCTTGCTACCACAAGACCAGCTCCCTTCCTCACACAGCAAGGTGTGCCTTGCCCCTTAACTGGGTTGCTTATTTGCTGGCGATCATTTGGCTCTCAACATCCCTGCACATAGAGCTGAATTAGGTGGCCTTCAGATGCCCTCCAGCTTTTGGAACTCTGTGACTTTGTTCGTATTAATCCCATCTCTTTTTCGCGATGGAGAAAAAGTCTGAATGAGCAAAGAGGGTGGGAGTGCGGAAAAGACTCCCCGGCGTCTGTATTTTTCTTCTCAAATGCAAGTGGAAAGATCCCCACATCCACCTGAAACAGGTCCCAGCAAGGCCTCCATTCGGCTTTAACTCCCCTTGCTCCTACTGGCATTTAACTTCCCCTATAATTTTCCAGCTCTCACTTGTCAGCAGTATTTACCAAACACTGAGCCCACAGGGTTGTTCAGTGGATTAGTGTTTGAAGCTAAATTCTACCTCTTGGCCTAGTGCAGCCGGGAAAGAATTGGGTGCCAGGGGAAAGAAGGCGTCGGCTTCTAAATTCAGACGCTCAAGCATTTGTCAATGAGGTTTTTAAGGACCCTGCCACCAGATTCCGATGGCAGTGCAAGCATATTTATAGCTGCAAAGCATCTCTGTGTAATTTCAGGTGTGCTGATTTCCCTGTATCCTGAAATGAGTAGCCATGGTTGATCTTGTTACCGTGCTAGCGAAAGGCCCACTCTGACGATAGATGGAGATACATGCTGGGGGAGTGGGGTGTTGAAGGTTTTCTTAACCACTGGAGAAGGGCAGGGCACCTCCTCATGTCCAGCACAGCACTCCTTACTAGAGGAGAGCTGGTCTTGTGGTAAGTAGAGTTGTGCCCTCGAGTCGGTGTCGACTCCTGGCGGCCACAGAGCCATGTTTAGTAGAATGCAGGAGGGGTTTCCCATTGCCATCTCCCACGCAGTATGAGATGATGCCTTTTAGCACCTCCCTATATCGCTGCTGCCCGATATAGGTGTTTCCCATAGTCTGGGAAACATACCAATGGGCATCCGAACTGGGAACCTCTTGCTCGCTAGGCAAGTCATTTCCCCACGGTGCCATTAGGTGGCTGTTCAGTTTTGTGGTAGCAAGCATGAATTGTCTCCTTTGCTAAGCAGGGTCCACCCTGGTTGCTTATGAATGGGCGTCTACATGTGTAAGCATTGTACGACATTCCCCATAATGGATGGGGCAATTCTGGGAAGAGCAGAAGGTTCAAAGTTCCCTCCCTGGCGGCATCTCCAAGACAGGGCTGAGAGAAACCCCTAACTGCAGCCTTGGAAAAGCAGCTGCCAGTCTGTGTAGACAATACTGAGCTAGAGGGACCAATGGTCTGACTCAGTATATGGCAGAGCTGCCTTCTGCGGTGTGAGAACCTTGGTCCATCTAGCTCTGTGTTCTCCGCACTGGCTGGCTGCAGCTTGCCAGGCTTTCAGGCAGGAGTCTCTCCCAGCCCGCCCTGGGGATGCTATTGATGGAATGAACCGGGGACCCTCTGCATGCAAAGCAGATGCTCTGCCACTGAGCTACGGCCCCATCCAAAGCTCCCAGCAGCCAGGCTCGGGTGTCTTGCCTCCCTCACCAGAATGGCTTCAAAGGGTTGCGGATGCTGCTCCACAAATCTTTCCCGAATCCCTCCACCAGACTGGTACTTGACAGCAAATTGCCTGGCAATACGGTCTTGGTATCCTATGAGCCACCTAATGGCACAGCAGGGAAATGACTTGGCTAGCAAGCCAGAGGTTGCCGGTTTGAATCCCTGCTGGTAAGTTTCCTAGACTATGGGAAACACCTATATTGGGCAGCAGCGATATAGGAAGATGCAGAAAGGCATCATCTCAGACTGCACGGGAGATGGCAATGGGAAACCTTTCCTGAAATCTACCAAAGACAACCACAGGGCTCTGTGGTCACCAAGAATCAACACAGACTCAACGGTACACTTTCCCTTTATATTATGGTTCTATAGCTTGAATTAATTATCTTAAAAGGCCTTCATTGTTTAAGAAAATCTTGGTCACTCACTCTTCTGCAGCAGAACGGGCAGTCAGGTAGGTAGGGGGCCTACCTTCTGCCTCCCTTGGATTGCCATATTTCCTCCTGGCCCTTCTGATTTTGACTCTCCACCTAGGAAACATTGGGCCCTTAATTTGGTGGGGATATTAGTTTCTTTCCCCGAAGCCCCTGCGAACTATTAGGGAGCATTCCACATACGATTCGGGTTTTTCATTAAGCATTGGAACATAGCCCAATTTATGTCTGGGGTAAAAAAAATCCACTTTTTGCAGTGTGTGTGTGTGTGTGTGTCAAATTTGAATTCACAGTAAAGCCCGCTGTCTTGAAGACTAATCACCGTAGCGGGAGCTTGGCTTTTGTGGCATTTACTTTTGTGAGGAATTTGCAACTCTTTTCCCGTTAACTCTTCAATGTTCATATTTAACAAATAATTGGCACATCCCTCTCATTCAGAAAGCTTTTCCTTATTTCTCCGTTTGAGTTGCTTGAAGACCAAAGCATACAACCACTGACCATCTGGGCCCCTTCAAACCCTGCCAATGAGGACTCCGACACAAGCTTAGATCACAGCTGGGAATGCCACTGCCAACCTCTCCCTGAAGGGATAGATGCTTGGCTGATTCCTCTTTGCTGAGTTGGAAAGCACTTCCTGAGAACAGCCTTGTACACACACACAGCTGCCTTCTGCCAAGTCAGATCACATGGGCGTCTAGCCCAATATTAAGGCCATTCTCACAACCAAAGTGGGGTGAGCTGGGTGGGGGGAGAGGCAGGATCCTCTAATGTAAGTGCTATTGCTACCTGCCTTCCCCGAGATGATCAGAGCCTCCTTTGGGCCCGGCCGCTTGCGCGCCTGCACAACTGGTGCAGCAATGAACTCCTGAGCCCAGATTGCAGGGGGACTTGTGCTGGGTCCTCCGAGATCCCACAATGCATTGTGCGATCTGCCCTCAGTATTGAAGGAGCTCAGCTCCACCTGGCCCCCTTTCTCTCCCCGACTCTATGATTAAAATGGCCACCGCATCTGCCTGAGAGCCAGCTGCCTGGGAGCAGTTTTGCAAGCTTCAGCGGCGTAGCTGCCCCAAAAGTTGAAGTAGGATGATCTTTGTTTCCCTCCTTCCTCACCTTTTACCCAGGTAGCGGATCTGGGCTACGCAGCTCTGGAGCAGCTGGGTCAGGGGCCCCTCTCAGTGGCTCAGGTGATATGAGATGCCTGGATTAACTCTCTCCCACCTGGATGTGGTATTTTTGGTGAATCCATTCCCTGATCCAGGCCAGCTTTTGAATGGAGCTTTAGTTACTTGTATTCCGGTCCTGGAGTAGAGGCGGGGCTAACTGTGTGTTTGTTTGTTTTTGGTGAACCCATTCCTTGATCCAGGCCAGCTTTTGAATGGGGCTTTAGTTACTTGTATTCCAGTCCTGGAGTAGAGGCGGGGCTAACAAACAGCCAGCAGCAAGAGCCTTGAAAAGCAGTCTGTGCTTGCCTCTCTGTACATAATATGTATTTCATTAAACTATTTATATCCCCAATTCCACTCCACTGCCTTGTCCTTGCATACCGCAACTCTTTCCCTTGGATACCACACTGGGCAGCTTTTGTCATGAGAATGGGCTCAGTATCTATTCTGAGCAGTGACTCACAAAGATGTTTCCTAAACCTGCTGCTTTAACTTGGAGATGCTGGGGATGGATGGGATCTTTGAAATGCAAAGCATATGTTCTGTCACTAAGTTAGGGCCTCTCCTTTATCCGACGATATCTTTCTCACTATAGGAACTGAGATCCAATTAGGCCGTAACTAATTCTGGAATTGGAAATAACAGACATGACATGAGCACTGCTCGCTTTAATAAAAAGAGTTTCAGTGGCTTGGGAAACCTTGAAGTGGAAGACTGGATGTTTGGTTTCTGAACCCGCTACAGCAGCAAGATACCTCTCAATACCAGTTGCAGAGGAGCAACAGCAAGAGAGAGGGCACGCCCTCACCTCTTGCCTGTGGGCTCCCCAGAGGCATCTGGTGGGCCCTGTAGGAAACAGAATGCTGGACTAGATAGGCCTTGGGCCTGATCCAGCAGGGCTGTTCTTACCTCCTAATGTTCATGTGTTCTACATCTATAGCAGTGATCGTCAAACTCCTCCAGTTTGCTTCGATCCCACTTGGCACACTCAGCTGTTTTCCCCAAGATTTGGGCAAGAGAGCATGTGTTTTCCAGTCCAAGTTCCACACTTTGAACCTTGTCTTACCTCATTACCCTTTCCCACTTACCTGGTGGAAGCAGATACATTTCGCTGGAGATGCCCGCTGTCCAAAGCCACACATTTTCCAGAGGGCACAAGCACTTGTAGATCAGTTTGAATTGGAGCCAAAGAACAACCCTCAAGGGCATGGTGCTTTCTTCGTCATGAAGCTAAGCATTATAGAATCATAGGAAGCTGCCTTATACTGAGTCAGACCATTGGTCCATCTAGCTCTGTATTGTCTACACAGACTGGCAGCAGCTTCTCCAAGGTTGCAGGCAGGAATCTCTCTCTCAGCCCTATCTTGGAGATGCTGCCAGGGAGGGAACTTGGAACCATCTGCATGCAAGCATGCAGGTGCTCTTCCCAGAGCGGCCCCATCCAGTGGTCGCTCTAATTTTTTCCATCTCTGTGCAGAATGAGTTTTGTTCTGGGCAGCAGTATCAAGGCAGTGTGCATGCACCTGCATTCAGAATGGGGCCTTCCTGATTCAGCCTGAGTGGGATCTAAAATGAACTGAGCAGATATCCAAAAACTTGTGAGCGCACGCACATGCACACGCCTTAGAGGGAACAGTGGCCCTGTCCCTTAAGGGGAATATCATACAGCGCTCATGCATGTAATCTCCCATTCAAATGCAAACCAGGGTGGACCCTACTTAGCAAAGGGGGTAATTCATGCTTCCTGCCACATTGCCAGATTTCCTCTCCTGGCCATCTTTGTATCATAAACCTGGTAATCCCAGTTTCTTTATCTGGCCTTGGTTTCCTGCTTGTGGAATCTTCCATTTGTGGCTCTGTTCCTTTTGTAGAATCTGTCCATTTGTGGCTTTGCACCAGTCTTCTGCCTCCTTTTGTTATACTTGTCTATCATTATTTTGGCTGACAATGAAGAAGCCAACCTCTCTGTTTCTGATGAGAGGCCTTTCATCAAGATGTTTACTGTTCTTACTGGGAAGTGTGCTTAAGGGACAGAATGTGACGGTGTCGAGGTGGGGCACAGTAGAATACCAAGTGTTTTGCATGCAGGAGGTTCCGGGTTCAACCTCCTGCATCTCCAGGTTTGACTGGGAAAGGCCCCTGCCCAAAACCCTGGAGAGCAACTGCCCGTCGGAATAGATTTCTAATTTGAGGCACCAAAATGATTCAAGTTTCCCTGGCCGAAATGTTTTGCCTGGCGGCGGAGTGGGCACTTTAAACGGAATGAGGCAGGTCTTTCCTGTCCCTCCATCGCTCCTCTGCTGGACCCTGCTGCCCCAGGGGCCATAACATAACTGTCCATAACAAGCAGCCCTGCTGACCATTCTTATAAGCGATGCCACGCGGGGGCTTCCTGTTTGGGAACAGGAAGTCCCCTGTTCCCAGCATCCTGCGGGCATTGTCATCATTATATTATTATTGTTTACACAGACAGGTGTTATTGACTGGTTTGTTTTATCCAGACATCAAGTCCTTCCCAAGGACCTGGGATGGCTGAATTTTATCATCAATGTTGTTGCTGTTATTATTATAGCTATTGTCACAGAATATAGGCCGTTCCCAGTAAAGCTGTTTTTTGTAATTGGCTGATGGTGATTTCTGTGGCCCCTATGGTGTTGAGGTGCTCTTCAAGGTCTTTTGGAACTGCACCCAGGGCGCCAGTTACCACTGGGATTATTTTGGTCTTTTTCTGCCACAGTCCTTCAATTTCAATTTGTAGATTTTTATATTTTGTGATTTTTTTCTGTTTGTTTTTCTTCTATTCTGCTACCCCCTGGTATTGCTATGTCGATTGTTTTGACTTGTTTTTCTTTCTTCTCGACTACAGTTATATCTGGTGTATTGTGTGGCAGATGTTTGTCTGTTTGTAGTCGGAAATCCCATAATATTTTTGCATCTTCATTTCCTACAACTTTTTCAATTTTATGGTCCTACCAATTTTTGGCTACAGGTAGCTTGTATTTTTTGCAGATGTTCCAGTGTATCATCCCTGCTGCCTTGTCATGCCTTTGTTTGTAGTCAATCTGTGCGATCTTTTTACCACAGCTGATTAGGTGGTCCACGGTTTCATCTGCTTCTTTACAAAGGCGGCACTTGCTGTTTGTTGTGGATTTTTCTACTTTTGCTCTTATTGCATTTGTTCTTAGTGCCTGTTCTTGTGCAGCCAGTATTAAACCCTCTGTTCTTTCTTCAAGTTGCCATTCTTAAGCCATTGCCAGGCTTAAGAATGGCAACTTGAAGAAAGAAACAGAGGAATGATGATGATGATGATGATGATTTCTATACCACCCTTCCAAAAATGGCTCAGGGCGGTTTATGGAAACAGCGTCTGCATGGATATCATCTTGTGTGTTCTCAGCAACACTGCTAAGCACTCAAGACAGCATCTGCATGTGCCAACAGGGAACTTTCATTTCACAAACAGGAAACCCCTGCACAGTGTTTCTTGTAAGAATGGACAATGGGGCTGTTTATGGACAGTGCTGTGCTGGGGTGCTGGGAGGGTGGGGTGGCTGGAGTGACGGGGGGCAGGTAAGACCTGCCTCCCTCCGTTTAAGGCACCCACTCGCTGCCACCCCAGATGTGCATGAAATGCTTCGTGCCCATCCCTACTGCCAGCGAGCACAAAACTCATCCCACGCACAGGTGAAAAAGAGGGAACACTGGTCAGCAGTGGAAGGCTCATAAATATGTGTGTTTACCTGATGAAGTCATGATGAGTTGACTTTCTTGGGAAGAATCTGGCACTAGTAATTTGCTGGCTGCTCCTTCTACATAATTCTCTCCCCCTCTCTTTCCCACACCTTCGTTCGCTTCCCAGTGTCCTCTGTAGCAGCAGTGAAATATATGACAATCGTTGGCACAGTCGTGATCCAGTTGGTTGTAATATTTTTATATATTTATGGTGTGTTTTAAACTCTGTATTTGATCTTTGATCAAAATAAACATGGATTGATTGATACCAGTGTCCTTGGGCCGTCCCAGCTGGGGATCCGATTCCCATGCTCTCTCAGCTCTTGCTTTCATTTGCTTCCATGCAGAACATTTAATTTCATGCCCCTTCACTCTTTCTGTTAAGGAGAAGTCACCTATGGTAGGGAGGAGGTGTCTCACAGGTGATGGGTAAAGATGATGGTGTGATGAGGTTTGCTGATGACGGGTCGGAATCATGGGCGTGTTTTAAAGTATTCTAATGCTCTCCATGGAATCCTCTCCCACCTCCGTTAATGCTCAGTACAACTGTTCACAGGTTCTGCTATTCTCACATGCAGTATCGCCACACACCTTGAGTTAGTGTGAGAGCAGACTTTCTGGCCCACATTGGGCTGCAGTCCCTCAGCTATCCTCCCAATGCAGTGATCTTCCGTGTTTCTCCAAGCACGGGACACTTCAGCAAAAAACCTCCAGTGGGAGAACGAATTTAGCCAAGCATGTTAAAGCCTCAGGTTGAACCCTGAGGCTTTAACATGCTTGGCTAAATTTGTTTGTATAGTAATGCTTTTCTGCTTTCGTCCTGTACTAATGGGAAATTGCCTCTGATGAAGCTTTTTGGCGAAACAGCTCCTTATCCCGGGGTGGCTGTCTGGTTTTTCCCTGGTGTCATTTGTCTTCTATCATCAGTCACTATCGGTCTCTACAGAGTATGTTGCTTGCTCTTTTTGAATGAAGGATTCACGATTTGAACTACAAGCATTTGCAACATCTCCTTGAGTACATCATTTCTTCCTTTTGGATCTGCGAATTTATCACTTGCATCGTATGTACTCTTCATATTCTCACATCTGAAGACATCTCGGACTTTGTATATATACTGTATATAACCTGTATATACTGTATATATATAACCTATATATACTGTATATAACCTGTATATACTGGTTTTTCATTTTTCAATTGCATATTGTAATTCCCCCTGGTATTATGTTATTGTATGTCTACATGTGATATACAGATGCGTTTGACTGTTTTTATGTGTGTTGAGAGCTGGTTATTTATTCATTTAGCATTCATTCATTTCTTTTCATTATTAATTATTATCCTTTGTTCATGGGTTTTTGCATTTCCCCATTTCCTATTATCCAGTGGCCAGAAAGCCTCTGAACTCTGTGAAACTCTATTTCAATTAGACATTTAGTGGTGGTATAACATGCAGGATAAGCATCAGCAATATTTAGATCGGAGGCTTTTTAAAACAAGAACGGCATTAATGAATACTAATTGGCATTCCTGGCAACCTCCGCTGTGTGGCACAATCACCTCCTCTGTGATGTGAGGGTGTGCGATACTCCAGCAAGCAAAGGATGGCTCCCTGCCGTTTAGGAGATTTTGAAATGGCCCTCTTGCTTTGGCGAGACAGATTGGATCCTTTGCTGTTGCTTCCCACAGCAATAGCTGCTCACCCGGCAGCTCTGAGGGATGACATAGTCCCCTTGGGCCAAGCTTTGGCAACGATATGAATATGACAAATATTTATATACCGCTTTTCAGCAAAAGTTCCCAAAGTGGTTCATACAGACATGATAAGATGACATATGAGATGTGTGATGTGTGAAAGTGAGATGTGATATGAAATGAATAAATAAAATGCCTCCCTGTCCGCAAAGTGCTCACAATCTTAAAGAACAAAACATAAGAGAGAGACCAGTAACGGCCACTGGAGGGATGCTGTGCTGGGGGTGGATAGGGCCAATTGCTCCCCCACCACTAAATCTAAGATAATCACCACTTTTTAAAGGTGTTTCTTTGCTCAGTTAGCAGGGGACTTGACTACAGGGGACTATAGGACTTTACATGCATGTTATGGAGAAGGGTGCCCTTATCCTGCTATAGAAGAACAGGGAGGCTGACACAGGCACTGAGTGGCTGCTATGGGACAGGACTGTTCCTGCCCCCCTCCTTCTTCTTAACATAGGAAGCTGCCATATACTGAGTCAGACCATTGGTCTATCTAGCTCAGTATTGTCTTCACAGACTGGCAGAGACTTCTCCAAGATTGCAGGCAGGAATCTCTCTCAGCCCTATCTTGGAGATGGTGCCAGGGAGGGGACTTGGAACCTTCTGCTCTTCCCAGAGCGGCTCCATCCCCTGAGGGGAAGATCTTACAGGGCTCACACTTCTAGTCTCCCATTCATATGCAACCAGGGTGGACTCTGCTTAGCTAATGGGACAAGTCATGCTTGCTGCCACAAGACCAGCCCCCCCTCTTCTCCTTCTTCTTCTTCCTATTATAACTATTATATAGATTATGAATCAATCAATAAATTGTCTTTAAAACTTTTATTGCTGTTTTAAATTATATTGTTTACATTTTAAAAGTTGTTTTAGAATGTAAACTGCTTAGAGACATGAGTTGAGATGGGGGCCATTCCCATGATCCCTGGAAACAGGGATATGCATACAGATGGTGAAATCTTCTAGCTCACTTGAACAATCCTGCTGGATCAAACTAAAGGTCCATTTGCCCCAACATCCTATTTTCCATAATATTCAACCAGACCATTGGGGATGGGGCTGTAGCTCATGGTGGAGCATCTGCTCTGTGTAGGAGGTCCGGTTTAATCTCTAGAAGCATCTCCAGGTAGGGCTGGGAGAGACTCCTGCCTGAAACCTCGGAGAAGCCGCTTCCAGTCAGTGTAGACAATACTGAGCTTGATAGATCAAGTCCGGCCAACTCAGTATAAGGCAACTTCCTAAGTCAGACGAGTAGTTTTTCAGATGTTCTGCCTTGAGGAAACTCTTTCCACATGGAGCTGCCAACAAAGAAACCTTTTCACATAGAAATGTGTGGAATCCTGAGAAATTTCATGAGTCCTAGAAACTTGTCTTGATTCCCACCGAACATTCTCTGATGTTTCGCCATAAGAACAGCCCAGCTGGATCAGACCCAAGGCCTGTCTAGTCTAGCATCCTGTTTCACACATTGACCCACCAGATGCCTCTGGGAAGCCCACAGGCAAGAGGTGAGGACATGCCTTCTCTTTTGCTGCTGCTCCCCTGCAACTGGTATTCAGAGGCATTGTTCCTCTGAGGCTGGTGGTGACCCATAGACAACAGGCTGGTGTCTAGTGGAGCCATGGGAAGAACTCAAAATTTGCTTCAAATTTTGCTTTGGGGCAGATCCATGTGGGTACTTCCAACCCTGGGAGCACTGCCCCCCCATCCCCCCATGAGCCTCTGCTTCCTTTCTGGGTTCTGATATGTCATTATTGGCCATGATGTCCAAATGCACCAATTTTGGCATATCCTGCCCTACTTCCATCAGGGAGCCCAACATCTGTAACTGAGACTGGAAGTAAATTACAAATGCCGAGTTCCCTGACAGAAGGAGGGCATGATATGCCAAACTGGCCATCATGTTCAAACTCACAAATCTTGCGGGGGTGGGTGGGGGTGGGGTGCGTGTACTCCCATGGCTGTGGGTGCTCATGCAGATTTCAGGTGCTGCTGTCAACCTGCCCATTGTGTGACATTTTTCTGTCACACACATTTTGGTGTCAGCCTTGGGAATGTGCAGAATTCACCTGAGAAATTCCGTTTGTTAAATAGAGATCTGTTTGGCGTTCCTTGAAATCGCACAGATGTTTCCCCTTGAGAGGAGTACTGAAATTTGAGAGGAGTATTCCCCTTGGTGTTCTGAAATCAGGACCAACCCTAGTTTGGAGGAGTGTTCTAAGGCACACACTTGGTTCACATGGTGCATTGGCTACAGGGGCGAAGCTACTGTTGGGCAACCATGTACAGTGAACACAGGCCGCCCAATGGGGCCACCCACTTCTGCAGCCAGCCACCTGCCTCCCTCCCTCCACCCTTGTCACTAGTTGGAAAGGGCCAGCATGTGGGTTAATGATGTCACCACCTGATGATATGCACCAGGAGGTGATGTCATTAGCCCATATGCCATTGGCTAGTGCCCCCCCTCCCAGTATCGCTATGCTAGTAATTGGGCTTCACTCTCTTCCAATATGAACTATGTTCACCTTTACTGAGGACCACATACTGCAGATGGAGAATATTCGGTTCATGTAAAAGCTGGCATTCGAGGAAGGCTACTGTGTGAGTGTCTGAAGATATTGTTCTGATAATTATACACATTTTCACAGTGTGATATGGAGATATTACTGGGGGGAAAGATAGTACTAATTACTCAAAAAAGGTGTGAAAGGTTCCCACAAAACTGAATAACCTCCTCCTCCCTGTTTTATTTAACTTTTGCATAAAAATAACAGAGGCCAGTCCTTTTGAGATTCAGAAGCGGCACGCTAGCTTTATTGTCTGCTCTCTCCCAGGGTCTCCCTCTGCTTCACTTCTCCCTGTATTTACAACCCTTTGTAGTAAGCAGTTTGCTGGCTCCTTTTGGCTGAGTGATTACATCCTATTGATTTTTTTACACCCCGTGATAATCCTAGTTTACTTTTTGTTATGACCATATCAGGCAAGGACAGCCTCAGCCGAGGCCTGCCCTGATGTGTCCGGAAATCTCTTTTTATTAAAGTAACTTTTAATAACAATGTTGAGGACACAATTATTGTTTCCAACTGATGGTGGCCACCACCACCCCGCCCCCAGCCAGCAATAACGGCTGAACAAAAGAGGTGAGCAAAATCTCTGGCGGCGGCTGCTTGTAGAATATTTTCCACACTTTTATCAGGTTTCACATTGTGCTTTGGGGTAGGTTAGGGTGGGAGCAGCTGAGCAGGAAAATGAGGGGGTTAGTATGACTTAACCTTCGAGTACACAGTCGTGGCTAGTGTGGGCACCGCTGGAGGTGTGGGGTGAGAGGCACCTCTAAGTGTATATTAATAGGTAATACCTACTTCTGTTACCACCACTCCTGATTGCTTCTCCGAGCAGCAGTACACTGCCTTGCACCCTCTGCAGCAGGGAACCGCCTCTGCCACTCACCTGGCCTCGCTGGAGCCGATCCCCTGCCAGTGGCCAGGTGAGTGGCGGAGGTGATACTCCGCCATAGGGGGTTCTGGGCAGCGCACTGCTGCTTGGAGCAGCATTCAGGTGTGGCAGTAGCGAAGGTAATTAATTACCTATTAATAGGTAACTAAAATACCTAATTAATTGGTAATTAAAATAATTAACCGATTAATTTAAACTTACAGGTGCCTCTCACTGCCCCCCGCCGCCGGCAGTGCCCTCACCAGCTGCTACTGGCAGATACTATGGCTGTGCATAGCTCTCATTATCTGGATCAGCGAGATCTCTGTAATGGTCAAATTGTGCATTTGACCCTCGTGGTGGTCATTATCAAGGTGGTCATCATAATATTCATCCGTATTAACTCAATGTGTTGGATTGGGGGTGAGGGTGGGGCAGGGGCAGAGCCACCATTGGGTGAATAGGTTCAAAGAACCCGTGCTGCCACCAATCAGGGGCCATGCCTCGCGGCCCCACCCCCCCACCCCCCCGCATCTGATGTCAGACAGGGGGGCATTATTTTATTCTCAAGCGGGGCTGTGTGGCCCGTTTGGGAATGAAATGAAATCGGCTCATGCTGCGTTGGCAGTGTGGGCTGGAGCAACTCCTGGCCTCGCTGCCAATGCAGTGGGGCTGATCTCCCTCCCAAAGGGGGCTGTGCCGTCCCCTTTGGGAGGGAGACCACACCCCCACGTCAGACGTAGGGGCAGCCTCTACGAGGAAGAGCAGGATATCAATGTACAAACTAAAATAGGTGGCGGTAATTGTGTAGAAGATCCTGCTTTGGGCAAAAGGGCAGATGGAGTAGTGATGAGCTCCTGGCTGTTTCCCCATTCTATAAATCCCTTTCTCTGTGCTAGCATCTTTGGGGTATCACAATGGTTTACCAACCTGCCAGATTTGAAGCTTAAAAAAAAAATCCTCAAGACTGCAGAAGCTGCGAGAAAACAGGAGAGGCAGAACCCAGACCTGTATCTGCACTAGCTACTAACTAATCCGTCTACTCCATTTATTCATGATGGTTGTTAGGAGTGGATTTCCCCCGTGATCCCAGTGTGTCTGCACAGACAGTTTTGGCCTAATTGCCACTGAAATGTAAGCTTAACAAAAGAGATGTGTGGAGCACAGGGGTTAAAACTACAGGGTGAGATCCAACCCCCCCCCCCGGCCTTTTCTGTTTTTCTCAAGATGCAAACATTGTGTAATGTGCAGCTGATATTAATTTGTCTCCTTTGGCGCATAATCTGCCAGATCATAGAGAGAAGTGGCAAGAAGGTCTCAAAAATGTCTGCAGTGTCTTTATTTCTGGACGAAATCTCTCTTTTTGCTTCCTAAAAAACCAATTTTCAGGCCCTGCAGCTGCAATTTCCAGCTACTGCAATCAAACTATGTTCTTTGACACCCAGCTCTGTGAAATAACTATCCCGTACTATCTTTCTTCGCTTGTCTTGCTGCCAAGGCTGCCATCTGATTAAAGAAATCTCATTTTTTATGGGTTTTAGTTGAGTAGGCAATCAATTAATCAGTAAAATCTGCATACATTTGAATATAATACAAATGGGAGTCCTACAGAAAAGAAGCCTACTTTCTTGGTTTTAGATCACTGTTCTTCATTGCAAGGCCCCGGAGCCAATGGTGACTCCAATCAACCCTAAGTGGCTCCCTGATGAATTGTTTACATGAAACTGCTGGGAGAGATCATCAGGAGATTTGGTGCAAGGTGCTATCAGTATGCTGATGACACCCAAATCTATTTCTCCATGTCAGCCTCATTGGGAGAAGGCATAACTTCCCTAAATGCCTGCCTGGAGGCGGTGATGGGCTGGATGAGGGATAACAAACTGAGACTGAATTCAGATAAGATGGAGGTACTTATTGTGCAGGGTTGAAACTTGGGAGATGAGTTTGATCTGCCTGTTCTGGATGGGGTCACACTTCCCCAGAAGGAACAGGTGCGCAGTCTGGGGGAGCTTCTGGATCCGAGCCTCTCCCTGGTGTCCCAGGTTGAGGGCAGTGGTCAGAGGTGCCTTCTATCAGCTTTGGCTGATATGCCAGCTGTGTCCGTTTCTTGAGATAAACGGCCTCAGGACAGTGGTACATATACTGGTAACTGCCTGACTGGATTACTGCAATACGCTCTATGTGGGGCTGCCTTTGTATGTGGTCCAGAAACTAGAGCTGGTTCAGAATGCAGCAGCCAGGTTGGTCTCCGGGTCATCTCGGAGAGACCATATTACTCCTGTATTGAAAGAGCTGCACTGGCTGCCGATAAGTTTCTGGGAAAATTACATGGTGTTAGTCATAACCTATAAAGCCCTAAGCGGCTTGGGCCCTGGGTATTTAAGAGAACGTCTTCGTCATGAACCCCAGCCCCCTATTGAGATCATCAGGAGAGGTCTGACTGCAGTTGCCATTGGCTCATCTGGTGGCTACTTGGGACGGGCCTTCTTAGTTGCTGCCCCGAAGCTTTGGAACGTGCTCCCTGCTGAAATAAGAGCCTCCCCATCTTTGACAATTTTAAAAAAAATCTTTAAAGACTCATTTGTTCACCCAGGTTTTTAATTAAATACTGTTTTAATAGTTAACTTCATTTTAAAATATTGTTTTAAAGTTTTAAATTGTTTTAATGTTTTAGCTTTTTGTTGTCATTTATTTTAACCAATGTTTTAATTTCTTTGTTGTCATTTATCTGTTTTAGCTAATGTTTTAACTTTTGTGTTTTTGTTGTAAACCGCCCAGATACGCAAGTTTTGGGTGGTATAAAAATATGTTAAACAAACAAACAAACAAATAAATAAATTGAACCCATGGCAGGGATGGGCAAACCTGGCCCTCCACCTGGTCTTGTGGTAATTGGTCTTGTGGTAGCAAGCATGACTTGTCCTCTTAGCTAAGCAGGGTCCACCCTGGTTGCATATGAATGGGAGACTAGATGTGTGAGCCCTGGAAGATATTCTCCTCAGGGGATGGAGCCGCTCTGGGAAGAGCATCTGAGGTTCCAACTTCCCTCCCTGGCAGCTCCACGATAGGGCTAAAAGAGATTCCTGCCTGCAACTTTGGAGAAGCCACTGCATAGACAATACTGAGCTAGATGGACCAATGATCTGACTCAGTATATGGCAGCTTCCTATGTTCCACCTATTATTGAACTACAAGGTAAATGACTTTAAAGCAGTGGTGCGTATGCTGGTAACCTCCAGGCTTGACTACTGTAATGTACTCTACATGGGGCTGCCTTCATACGTAGTCTGGAAACAACAATTGGTGCAGAATGTGGCTGCCAGGTTGGTCTCTGGGACAACTTGGAAGGACCACATAACACCAGTTTTGAGGGAACTGCACTGGCTTCCAATACGTTTCCGGGTGAAATACAAAGTGTTGGTTATTACCTATAAAGCCCTTAATGGTTTGGGTCAAGGGGATTTAAGAGCGTGCCTCCTTTGTCATGAACCCTGTCACCTATTAAGAACATCGGAACTGGAGAGATCCGGTTACGGTTGCCACCGGCTTGTTTGGTGATGACTCGGCACTGGGCTTTCTCTGTGGCTGCCCCCGGGGCTTTGGAATAAGCTGCTTGTCAAAATAAGAGCCTCTCCATCTCTCTTTGCTTTTAGGAAGACCCTCAAGACACTCCCGTTTTCTCAGGTTTTTAACGGAAATTAATTTTAAACCGTTGAATTGTTTTTATCCCATGAGATCGTTTTGACTTTTTATTTTGTGAAATTGTTTTTACTCTGTTTTATATTTGTTGTGTTTTAAATGCTGTACACTGCCTAGAGATGCATATTTCAGGCGATATATAAATATAGATAGAGAAATAAATAAATCAAATTAAATAAACTCCCATCACCCCTAGCCGTGATTTATTGTGGCTGGGGGAGTTTTAGTTCAACAACAGCTGGAAGGCCACATTTACCCACCCTGGCCTATAGGAAATTTTGGCTGAAGTGGAATACTCGGCCCAGTCCTCTGGCACAGTGAAGAGGCAGCCATTCCTATGGTGCAGTTGTGTGCTTTGTCCAGCACTGGTGGGGCACTTTTAAGGGAATTGGAGCCCTGTTGAGCCCCAGCACTGTCTTGGAAAACGTGCACAGAGGTCTGGGAAGTATAGTCCTTTCCAGCACTTTCATCATAGAGTTCGATAGGGAAAATGCTGGAAAGGACTACACTTCCCAACACTCCGTGCACACCTTCCAAAATGGTGCTGGCACTTAATAAGGCTCCGTTTCTCTTCAAGGGGAGGAGAAGTGCTTTTTTGGCACTGGGGTAAGTGCAGCACTGCACAGTGGTCAGTGTGGTGGGAAGTGGCCCTTGCATTGAAGGTTGCCGTTGTTGTTGTTGTTGTTGTTGCAAAAGTCAAAAAACCCTTCTTGGAAATTAGTGAAGGCTACTAATTTATATGATGCACCCAAAACGCATCATTTGAAAAGAGGAACTTGGGAAGTGCCTTATGCAGAGTCAGACCGTTGGTATCTCTAGCTCAGTATTGTCTAAATCAGGGCTGCTCAGCTTTGTGTCCCACCCCACCCCCCTGCTGTTTTTGGGCCACAGCTCCCATAATCCCTTGCCAGAGTGGCCCATAGCCAGAGATTATGGGAGTTTTAGGCCAACATCTGTAGGAGGGCCAAAGTTGAGCAGCCCTGGTCTACAATGACAAGTAGCGACTTTCTAAGTTTTCAGGCAGGAGTCTCTCCTAGACCCCTGCCCGGAGATGCCAGGGACTGAACCTGGGATCTTCTGCATGCTCCTATCTTAAAAAACAAACAAAACAAAACCCACAAAAACTGCTAAGCAATTAACTGGGTTTCCTTTTAGGTGATTAAAGTGTTCTTTATCAGTCTAACCAGGTGTGTTCACCAAGGTCAAGTCATTGGTGCAACTCCTGTATAGAGCATCACTTGGCCCATGTACCAACTTTGTGCCGCATGAGTGTGTACAATCTAGGTTTCTCTGGTCCCTTGTTAGTACACCTAAGGGTGTCCCCAATGCTGCACTGAGATTGGAGTCTGGCCTGGTGAGAGCAGAGACGAGACTATGGATAAGAGCAGTTAATTATTGGCACTGGTTGAATAGTATGCCTTTGGGATTTGCCCCTCTTACTCTGAGAGATAATTTCCATTCAAGCTAGTGGAAACGCATTACCGACAAACTACTTACTCCTATCTCTGGCCTATCTCCAGACAATCTCTGCATGTTAAACAGGGAGAGGGCCAAAGAATTGATTGTACGGCATTTTATAGATCTAGAACAGCAATTCGAATTTGAGCCACATCCCTACTTTTTTGCACAACCCTAACTGAAATGGATGGGAGAGCAATGGCACACCCTACCTTCATACTCTGACATACCCGAAATACTGTTGGGCTTTCTCAAAGGCAAGATTAATTTCCTCCCTTTGGTGCTTCGTGAGGGTAGATATAGTAAAAGCCCCACTTAATGTCATCTGTGTCCTTGTGGCACAGAAGAAATGGAAACAATAACACATGTACTTTTGCATTGTGAATTTTATTCCAATATGCAACACAATTTGATTTCCCCTTTTAACTGAAACATCCGGTTCACTCTGATGACTTTTATGTAACATTGCTTTTAGCAGACCGAAGGTGTAAGATCACCTATAATGTTGCTAAGTTTTGCTTTTTAGCTTCTAGACTGCGGAGGTCTTTGACAGCAAATTGACTGGTTTTGTTCCGTTTTTGCTGTATCATCTGCTATTATTAACTGTGTTCCTTCTTGCTCGTCTCTGGCCGTAATAGATTGGATGGGATTGGATTGGCTAGGTATTCAAAAGATCCGGGCTCACAGACCCCCTTTTGATAATTAGATTTGATCATGCCCCTGTCCGAATAATTACATCTGGCTCCTCCCCAAAAGAAAACTGGAGGAGAGATGTACTGTATTGGGGACTAAAGCACCGATTTCGTCCCCCACACAGCACCCTTTAGAGAGGAGACAGAGACGAGAAGTGATCAATGCTGCTGCTGGAGCACTAACATGGATAACCACAGGTCACACACACACACACACACACACACACACACACACACACACACACACCCACCCACCCACACACCCACCCACCCATTCAAGAAGGAGGTGGCCAATGAGATTCAGGGCTCTGATCCATTCACTGGGGGTCTGAGCCCCATGGGCAACCCCCTAATAACACTCCTAACCAATGAATTACTGAATAAGCAACGTTACTTTTTAAATCCCACTTGGAGGTTTCAGTTCTTACCCTCCCCTTTCCCTCTCTGTGTTCTATATCTGGAGCTGATTGTCTTACTTCCCCACTGCTGTGCAGGTATCTCATTAAATATCAGTGGAACCGACAGCAGACAAACAGCTATTGTTCCAATGAACTGTTTTCCAGAAGCCTTCCAGCTGCCAGTTTTTGCGAGGTTCAGTTCCTCCTTTCAGTCGGATGAGGACTGTTTTCAGTGTGAAGTGGCTATAAATAAGGGCGTTGGGGATCGTAGCTGGTGAGCTGTACTCGGATTTCACATCCAGGGGCCTGGACACCCATGGCATGTATTGTGTTTGCACTCGGTTAGCATCCAGTTAGCATGAGCTGGTGCTTCCAGCCCTGAGGCTGCTGTCCCCAAACAGCAGGGAATGCTCTGGAATTGTGCAGGGCCCTTGTGCTACAGCCAGTATTTGGTTTTTGCATGTCACAGGATAGGGAATGCTTCACGTAACATGAGTCCAGCCCCACTTTAAAGCCAGTTATAAGGCGGCTGCTTGAAGTTCCTTCCCTTGGCAAGTCACAAATGACAGAAATGCAACACAGGATGTCTTGTTTGCAGTAATGATTCCAGCACTGTTGAATCCTCTGGACCATTTGTGAGTGTGTTTATTGGCCAACTGTAGCTCCAGGAGAAGTGTGTGTGTGTGTGTGTGTGTGCACCTGCTACCCAAATATGTGGGTTTCCCAGGAAACATCC
Source organism: Hemicordylus capensis (assembly GCF_027244095.1). Taxonomy (NCBI): domain Eukaryota; kingdom Metazoa; phylum Chordata; class Lepidosauria; order Squamata; family Cordylidae; genus Hemicordylus; species Hemicordylus capensis. Next base: position 15,005,182 of record NC_069663.1, read on the forward strand.
CCATGCACATTTCACCCTTGTTTGCCTAAGGTAAAGGTAAAGTGTGCCGCCGAGTTGGTTTCGACTCCTGGTGACCACAGAGCTCTGTGGTTGTCTTTGGTAGAATACATACCATTGCCTCCTCCTGAGCAGTATGAGATGATGCCTTTCAACATCTTCCTATATTGCTGCTGGCCGATAGAGGTGTTTCTGGGGAACATACCAGCGGGGATTCGAACCGGCAACCTCTGGCTTGATAATCTAGTCACTTCTCTGCTGCGCCTTTAGGTGGCCATTTAGGTGTTTGCCTAAACTTTGCATTAATTTTTCCCCTCAGGAAAGTTACTATACACATTTCCTTGGTGTCCTAAACCAGTGTTATTTGCGGTGGATACATCAAATCAGGAGGAGCATTGGGATTGGCATTGTTGAGCAGCCGCCAGGGCTCTTGGGCCAACAGAAGGACCCACCACTGACCCTCCAGACCCTCCTCTAGGCCCATGGCCTCTGTGTGTAGGTAGTGCAGTCATTCTGTCCATCTCTACTTAGGTGAAGGAGAGCTCATGGAGGGAAGCTGGTTTGCTGAGGGCCCCCACTATCAAGGGATGAGCAGACATATGTGAATACAGTAAATCTAACTTCATGCTAACCTGCAAGCGTTCAGGAAACATTGTAAGGTTTTCCTTTTAAGGAAAGCATGTAGACATTTTCAAGAGAAAGGCCTGTTTAAGAATCCAAGCATTGGTCCTCGGTGGCAGATAGCTCAGAGGAGTAGGCCAGCAGGGGTGAGCACAAAACTGGCTTGTCTGGTTTGGTTCAGATTTGGTTTTGATGAATCCAAGTGTTTGGTTCGGTTTTGCTCCCTTGAACAGGGGGCCGGGCTCAGCTTGAATGAGAACCGGGTTGGGCTTGGTTCAAGGGTGGCGAGTGCCATTAAAATTTGTTTGAAAAACAATTGACTTATTGCTACTGAGGTCTTTGGCAGCCTTGAGGAGTGGCCACAGGGAGGTCCTCCAGCTGCTTCAGCCCCTGCTGGCCTTCCCCTGAGACGCCCTGGCCAGTTCGTCCCGTTTTGGGGCTGTTTGGGCCCTGTTTGCGCACACAGTGGCTATTTAGATGACCCAGGTCATAACCCAGTCATGCAAATAGCCTGTGCTCATGTGCAGCGACCCCCAAAATGGCCACTGTGTGTGCAGACAGAAAATGAATTTTGGACACCGTCACTTCAAAACAGGCTTTGGTGGACAAAACAAGTGTATCTCCGTCAAAAGCTAGCATGTCTTTGGCTGCTGCCAAGGTGGGGGGAAGGATGGCATGCTGAAGGAAGCAGTAAGAATAGGAAGTTGTATCTGTTCCTTCATTTATCCATCGTCCCCACTTGGTTTCTCAGTTCACAGTTTTAATGGGCCAAACCGGCCTGGGGAGACTCAGGGTGAGGCTGGTGGGGGAGGGGGAGCTTCAGGAGACCCCCTGCAGCTGCCGCAGTGGCTGTCACAGCAATCCCCAAGGCCACCAACTCCCTTGGTGGCAGTTAGTCAATCATTTTAAAAACCAATTTTAACAGCGCTCACCACCCTTAAACCAGGCCCGAACCCGCCCAAGAGGTCGGAGGTTGAGCCCACAAACTGAACTGGTTCGTATGCGAATCGGCTCAATTTTGAGCAGGTTTGCACATCCCTATAGGCCAGCCTAGGAAGAGAGGATATGAAAACTGTGAGCTGAGAAATGAAGTGGGGATGATGGATAAATGAAGAAACAGATACAGTTTTCTATTCTTACTGCTTCCTTCTGTATGAATGCCAGCGCTTGATGGAGATATACTTATTTTGTCCACTAAAGTCTGTTTAGAAGTGACGGTGTCCAAAATTCATTTTCCGACACCCTGGAAAGTGCACCCCCCCCACACACCTAGAGAAGTGTGAACACTTGATTGTCACAGAACATCTTGCTTCCCAATTACAAAGATGTTCAGAATTTCCAGATCCAGATTCAGCTGAAAATCCAACTGACGCTTGGCAGGTTTGCACCAGGGCCAGTTCCCAAGTTAGTCTGACACTAATTTGCCAAGAAAAATATGTTCAGCTGGCAAGCAAGCCCTAGGATTTGGAAGAAAAGAAATCATTCCATACTGGCGGGTCAGTACACTTAATAGCAAAAACGGGTACTTTTGTCTTCATAAATAGGTAATAGTGGAAGTGGAACCGCTGTTCCTGAGAGCTACTAGGCCCATTCACACGTTATATTTAACACTTGTATAATGAGCGTACAGTGTTCACAGGTAATGATCTGGAGAGCTGGTGTTGTGGACTTGGTCCTGGTCTCGATCCAGGTCTTCACCAGGAGACCAGGACTGCTGGTCTTGTGGAGACCAGGGTGGAGAATGTCTGTTACTCATCTCCGCCTGCAATCATCAAGACAGCTTCTGAGGGGAGAAGGAAGAAGTGAGCCTAAAGCGCTTACACTGTAAAGATTTAAACGTGTAGCTTGATGTATTGTTCTTTATTTAAGCTTTTCTGTAAACTGCTTTGGGATGTTCAGTTGAAAAGTGGTATATAAATGCCACAAATAAATGTTGATTAAGAATGCTGGGCTAAGGTAGGTAACCAACGTTCTCCACCTGATAGTTGCCAGACATTTCTGGCTTCACACGTCGTGGAAATGAGAGATGTGCACGGAATGAATTTTTCTATTTGTTTTGGATTTGAATCGAATTATAAAAATTCATTTCAAATTCGATCCAAAAATTCAATTTGAACTCAAATCAAATTTGAATCGAATTTGATCCTGTTTGGTGCCTTTTTTTAACCAGTCAGGGGGCCTGAATGGTTTAAAAAGGTGCCAAATGGCCCTCAAATTTGAATCCAATTGCCCTTTTAAAGGGGAAATTCAAATCACCCGAATCACCAGATTCAATTCAAATTGATTTGCACATTCCCCAATGAAACAGCAGTGGTAGCACAAACCTGGCGGCAATTGGCAACCCTCTCATGTTTACTTGCCGCCATTATGCATCAGGCCACTCAATGTCTAGGGTGTGTGGCAAAGCAGTTTGTAGGGGGTGTTGCCAGGCTAACAGGGAGATGTGGAATATAGTTCTGACGACAAGCATGCCACAAATGGAAAGCAGGCCATGAAGTGCATGTAGAGTAGATACTTGCTGATGACCCAAACAGATGAGCCAAGCCCCGACCCTCCAGCATCTTGCAGGTGAAAATAGGAGCCCTGTTCAGATATTATGTTATATGAGTGTACAGATGTCTCTACACAGGTACATGCTTTTTTGTGAATGAGTGTACCTGCATCCATTTTAAAAGTGAACCAGTGTTGAGGCATCTCAGATGCATGGTACAGATAGGAAGTGTACTGCTGAACCCGTGTTCACCATAATGTGTGAATAGCTGTACCTGTGTACACTGTACACTCGTATGAGTATTAAACATAGTGTGGCTTATTTATTTATTTAAAATATTTATACCCCGCCCCTCCAGTGCACTACTGCTCGGGGTGGCTCACAACCATAAAATAGATACAAGATACAATAAAAATAATAAAATTAGACAAGTTAAAAGTCAGATTAAAAACCACAATCATTATTAGGTTCAAATTAAGTTATTTTAAAAGCTAAAAACTGAAAATTATAATAAGAAGGCCAAGGGTCCAAAAACTTGGGTCCTCAGATGCTTTTGGACTTCAGCTGCCATAATCTTGGGGCAGGGGGTTAAGGGAGTTGAAGTCTAACAACATCTGGGGACCCAGGTCTAGAACTTTTTGGCCAAGGGGTTTACTTGGAACTTCCAGTTCTCATGCCAAGGAATTCTATAAAGTAAAAATCATGGTGCAACGGGGGAAAGTGTGAAGGCGTATCTGTGTTGTGAGGAAGGGTGTCCCCATTTTTAAATTTAAGTGAGCCTTGGGATGGAAAAAGACTGGGAAACTCTGGCATAGATATACTCTCAGGAAACTGTGTCTGGCCAGTCAGACCCCAGAGACAACGCCCCCCAAACTCTGACAGCTGGACCATTCCCGACCAGTTCTCCCAGTTATATTCATGTGCTCTGCATTCATTTTCTCGAGGAGAAATATTTCTTTCTGTTGCACAGCCATTGGAGACAACATGCCTTTCGGATCTCAGTATGTGGTTATTATATGAAATACCAAACATTGGGCTCCATCTGCTTTCTCCCGTAGTAGATTGTGAGATTTATAGCGAGTCTGCAGCCAGATTGATGTAACTCATGTAGCTTTTTAGGAATCCGGAATGTTTTCTTGGTGCTTTACCTCTTTAGATTGCACATCTGATGTTCAGAATTATGGGGCATGCATTGGGTGTGTGTGTGTGTGTGTGTGTGTGTACAGTCTGGCATTAACAACTTTATATTCATTTTTTCTTTGCTCTGTTATCTCTGTTGTTGTTGTTGTTGTTATGTATTATTTCTTGTTTACACAGTCAGACAGGTGTTATTGACTGGTTTGATTTATCCAGACATTGAGTCCTTCCCAAGGACCTGGGATGGCTGAATTTTATTATCAATATTGTTCTTGTTGTTATCAACAACAACAACAAAATTAATTATTTACATTTATATCCTGCTCTTCCTCCAAGGAGCCCAGTACATGGTCATGTTTTTCCTCACAACAACCCTGTGAGGTAGGCTAAGCTGAGACATACATGACTGGCCCAGAGTCACCCAGTGAGCTTCATGGCTGAATGGGGATTTGAACTTGGGTCTTCCCAGTCCTAATGCAACACTCTAACCACTACACCAAGCTGGCTCTCTCTGGTTTTCTTCAATAAGGCATTTATTGAAGAGAACACCTTCTTCTTCATAAACCCCGCCACCTATTAAGATAATCAGGATAGGTTTGGCTGCAGTAGCCAGTTGGAGGCAACTCAAAACTGTCCCTTTTATAGGGTTGCCTGGGGACTTTGGAATGCACTCCCTAACAAAATTAGACCCTCCCCTTCTCTAGATGTTTTAAAGAAAAATCTGAAAACATACCTGTTTCATCAGGCTTTTAATGTATAATTTTAAAGTTCTAAGTGTTAGAGTTTTAATCTATATATTAAATTGTTTTAGTTGTGTTTTGTGTTTTAATTAATGTGTTTTAAATGGTAAACCACCTGGAGATTTGTATATGGGGCGGAATATAAATGTGCCAAATAAATACATAAAAATAATAAATAAGTCTGGATTCAAGCAAGGGCTGGGAAATGCCCCGTCACTTAAAGGATCGACCAAATGTTAGGTCGTGGGGTCCCTCTGGTGGTTGCACTTGACAATATATTTCCACCTCTTCCGGTATTGCAATGGTTTCATGGGGAAGCCATAAATGAACGAAATGTCTTGTTAATATTCAAAGAAGGAAGGAAAATCAATTGTTGACAAATGGCAAAAGCAATCAAAACATATGCATACAAAGCCTAACTTCTTTGTTATTGCTGGGAGCAATGGAGTGAAATGTGAAAAACAATAAATGAGCAGTGGAAAACAGCAGCCGTTACACGCACCCTCAAATTTTGGGATTAAGAAATTTGCGTCTCAAATGGCAGCTTTTAATGTATGACATCTGGATGGGGGAACTGGTGCTTGGGGGAGTTCTGGGGAAATGAGCTACCTATTTAAAAGGATGCTACACGTGGACTGGTCTTGTGGTAGCAAGCATGAATTGTCCTCTTTGCTAAGCAGGATCCCCCCTGGCTTGCATTTGAATGGGAGACAATATGTGTGAGCACTGTAAGGTATTCCCCTTAGGGGATGGGGCTGCTCTGGGAAGAGCATCAGAAGGTTCCAGGTTCCCTCCCTGATATCTCCAAGACAGGGCTGCGAGAGACTCCTGCCTGCAGCCTTGGAGAAGCCGCTGCCAGTCTCTGCAGCCAATACTGAGCAAGATGGACCTATGGTCAGTATATGGCAGCTTCCTATGTTCTTCATTGCTCTAGGCCTGCTCAACTTAGGCCCCACAGCTGTTTTTTGACTACAACTCCCATGATCCCCAGTCACAGTGGCCAAGAGCCAGGGATTGTGGGAGTTGTAGGCCAACATCTGCAGGAGGCCCAAAGTTGAGCAGCCCTGTTCTGGACTCTCCACTCTGTTGGGAACTATAGGTGAGAGCCAGTTTTTGCTAGAGTGGTGGGATGTAGATGGATTCCTCTTGACTTTTCAGCTGCCTGAACTTGCTAATCGTGGATTGCCAATAGGAGGTGGCCTGTAAGGTATAGGCCTCCAGCGAATTGCTCAGAGCCCCAAATCTCATCCGCCACCCTCCCTCCTCTATGACCTATTCCAGAAAGGCAGCAATGGAGGCACCTACACAGGGCATGGGAAAGAGCTCCTTGCCTCACCTAGCTCTCGGCTGCTTCCACCTTCTTAAGTGCTGGATTTATCATCTTGGAGACTAAAACACGCACACATTATGATTATGATTGAGTTTAATTCTCAAAAGCGGGGCTGTGTTCCTGGGCCTGGATCTTTTATGGATGTAGCGATGCCCCTGGCCAGTTGATTGGCTGGAGACCTAGGCCAGATGAGAGGAGAATACTACTTTGCACAGTACATTGCTTAGGGGAATCACTCCTGTGAGATGCTATAATGTCCACTGCCCTCTCACCGGCCACTTCAAAGCTGTTATCTTAGATGGCTTTGGGAAAGGATTGGACAAATTCATGGAGGAAAAGACATCTATTGTGGTCTGTTAGCCATGATGGTTGGATAAGCCTTCCACATCTGGGCCTCCCAGAAGCTTCATTGGGAAAGAGGAGCCCGAGTGGATAGATCTTTGGTCTGATCCAGCAGGACCCTTGTTATGTTCTTAACACGTTATGTTCCAGCATCCTGTTGCACACAGTGGCCCACCAGATGCCTCTGCGAAGCCCACAAGCAAGAGTTGAGGGCATGCCCTCTCTCCTGCTGTTACTTCCCAGCAACTGGTATTCAGAAGGAACCTTCCTCTGAGGCTGGAGGTGGCCCACAGCCACCAGACTGGTAGCCATTGATAGACCTGTCCTCCATGAATTTGTCTAAGCCCCTTTTTAAAGCCATCCAAACTAGTGGCCCTCACCACTTCCATTTCATAGATTAATTATGCGCCGTGTGGAAAAAGTAATCCCTCATCTCTGTCCTAAATTTTCCGACCTTCAGTTTCATGGGATGGCCCATGGTTCTAGTGTTGTGAGAGAGGGAGAAGAATTTCTCTCTGGCCACTCTCTCTACTCAGTACATAATTTGCATGCATGGAAACTTCCATGTTCATGGGCAGTATGCCGATGAATATCAGTTGCTGGGAAGAGGAAGGCAACAGCAGGAAGACTGGTACTCTTCATGCCCTCCTGGTGAGTTTTCAGAAGCATCTGGATGGCTTCTGTGGGAAGCAAAATGCTGGCCTAAATCAGGGCTACCATCTGGCCCTCCTGCAGATGTTGGCCTATAACTCCCATCACTCCTGATTATTGGCCACTGTGTCTGGGAATGCTGGGAGCTGTAGTCCAAAAACAGAAGTTGCACAGCCCTGGCTCAGACAGATCTTTGGTCTGATCCAGCAGGGCTGTTTTTCTTAACACTTTCTGTGCACTACTGCCTGTTTTAGTCATATGAATAACATTCTCCGGGGCCAATTAAAGTATTATTATGACTTTATTATTTTTATTATTGTGTTTTTATTTAAAATCACCAGACACCATTAAAATACATTTATAAAAAACATAATTAAAAACAAAAGGAAGAAGTGGCCCGCGCCTATGACTACAAAACATAAGACATATAACCTTCTACAATGTCATTCTTGGTCATTCTTAAACCAATACATCTTTCCAAACTTGTATGAATTGAGTTGTCCCCCTCCTTACCATAATTTTTATAGTTCACAAAGAACTATATAGCTCATAAAGAATAATAGATCCTGCCAAAGCATAATACAAGATTGAGATGGAATTACACCTTTTTGAATCTTTTCGTTTTTCAGCTGTTGCAATATACCAGAGTTGGTTGTACCAGTCCTCTAGGGAGAACCCTCCCTCTTTTCAGTTGTTTGCTATGATCAATCTAGCTGTTGTCAACATAAAGGACAGTAAATCTTTGGATTTTAGTGTCTCTAATTGTCCTGAGAAAATACCTAAAATTACATAGGAAGCTGCCATATACTGAGTCAGACCATTGGTCTATCTAGCTCAGTATGGTCTACACAGACTGGCAGCGGCTTCTCCAAGGTTGCAGACAGGAATCTCTCTCAGCCCTATCTTGGAGAAGCTGCCAGGGAGGGAACTTGAAACCTTCTGCTCTTCCCAGAGCAGCTCCATCCCCTAAGGGGAAGATCTTGCAGTGCTCACACTTCTAGTCTCCCTTTCATATGCAACCAGGGCAGACCCTGCTTAGCTAAGGGGACAAGTCATGCTTGCTACCACAAGACAATCTCTCCTTGCCAAGAAGGGATCTGTCGGCATTGTTATAATAAAAAGTATTATTTTATTAGTATAAGAAATAATAAGTATTATTTCTATAATGGGGTGTCTCACTAGCCTCTGCTCTGTTGCTGTTCCTTTAGGATATTTTGAGTTGAACATCCAAAAGGGCTCTTTCTGTTCCCATTTTTTGCATTTCCCTGCATTTCCCAGCAATAGTTGTGCTTTATGGCGGAATGCATCCTGTCTGCACCATTACGAAGCTCAAGAAGTTTTACTGTAGTTTTGCAAGTCTTGGCTTCCATAATAGACACACTGCTTTCCGGCAAGAGCTTTTTGCTATTTCCCCGTCTCAGGAGTTCCGAAGCTGAAAACCAAGCTGTTTGGTTATTTTAGATTGCACCAGACATAGTTTTTGCCTTGAACCTTCTGTATCATTTTTGTAGCAAATAAATAATTTGTAGGTAAGCGTTAGAGCATCTCAGGTTATTTCTGCTGTTCCCACAAGGCGATATAGCTTCCCGGTTTTGTTGTTGTCAAAAAGCATCTCTGTCTTTTGATTGACTTTCAGCAGCTCCCTTGAAATGTTGTCCTCCCCCCCCCCCCGCCCAATCCAGTTCCTGGACTTTAGAAGAAAGTGTGCAGAAGCCTCGGAGGGCTTGTTTTTATCACAGCCTGCCTCTGGGAAAGTGTGCAGCTCTTGAGCAAACCCACAGAGGCCAAAAGGGAAAGCCCTCATGTTTAAGTTGAAGGCTACTGTGCTCTGAGCATCTCTGATCATAGGTGGGGAAGTCCCCCAACCTGGCTGAGCAAAAGTGTAGGCGGAATGGCTTTATATACAGTTACACATACCCATTTCTCCAAAGGGTGAGACATTGAAGGGGCAGCAGCACTACTAGATTTAGTCGTTTTTGGATGAGAGAGCACCAGAGACTTCTAGCATCTTTGTAATATTGTGCTTTATTTACAAATACATAAAGGTAAGGTAAAGTGTGCCGGCATCAAGTCGATTTCAGCTCCTGGTGCCCACAGAGCCCTGTGGTTTCCTTTGGTAGAATACGGGAGGGGTTTACCATTGTCTCCTCCCGCGCAGTCTGAGATGATGCCTTTCAGCATCTTCCTGTATTGCTGCTCCCCAATATAGTTGCAGCGGGGATTTGAACCAGGAACCTTCTGCTTGTTAGTCAAGCATTTTCACACTGTACCACTTAATACATAAGCAGAGCCTAAATGGAAGACAATAGAGCAGAAGTGGAGACCAATAGATACTCTTACATGGTAGAAGATACCCCAAGGAGCAATTTGAACAGCAGCTCTCACTCATGGCTGCACCTGTAGTTTCAGCTAATTAATCCCTCTCTTCCTTCCTATATCTCTCTTCCTCCCACCTCTCTTGTCAACTGTGTATGTGTGCGTGTGTCATTTTATCCAAGCCATCAGGATTGTTGGGGATCTCTCTGTGTATTTGAATAAGATACTCATCAGTGGAATCTTATTCTAAAACCCCAGAGAGATCCTCGATAGTGTGGAGTCTACCTCCTAGATCAGGGCTGCTCAACTTTGGCCCGCCTGCAGATGTTTGCCTACAATTTTATTTTATTTTATTTTATTTTAAATATTTCTATACCGCCCAAAACTTGCGTGTCTGGGTGGTTTACAATTAAAATCATTTAAAATATCAACTCAATTAACAATTAAAATAATTGAAAACATTGAAAATCCAGTATTAAAAATACTAAAACTATAAATCTAATTGGGTGAATAAATGTGTCTTCAGTGATTTTTAAAAAGTTGCCAGAGTTGTGGAGGCTCTTATTTCAATAGGGAGCGCATTCCAAAGTCCAGGGGCAGCAGCGGAGAAGGTCCGTTCCCAAGTAGCCGCCAAATGGTGGCAACCGCAGATGAACCTCTACAGGTGATCTTAACAGGCAGTGGGGCTCATGGCGAAGAAGATGTTTTCTTAAATACCCAGGGCCTAAGCTGTTTAGGGTTTTAGAGGTAATTCCCATAATCCCTGGCTGTTGGCCACTGTGGCTGGGGATTATGGGAGTTGTAGTTCAAAAACAGCTGGGAGGGGCTAAGTTGACAGCCCTGTCCTAGATGTTGGCTCTCATCAAGCAACCAACCATTTTGGACTATTAACCAACGATATTCTTAGCAAAGGAATGGAGAGCCTGCAACCATTGCAAAACTGTCTATAAATGTTCCTCCAATTCAGGTGACTGGTCATCACTGCTCCCTAGCCTCATCTTAGGGGCAAGAAGGGCTACATAAAGGCACTGTGCCTAGCTTTTCCTTAGCTGGGCAGGGGCTTCCCCAAATGCAGTTGAATAATTGTGGTGGTTGCTTGCTTCAAGGCTTCGGAAGCTATCATTGAACTGTATGTTCCATTGGATTCTGAAAAGTTGAAATTTGGGGCTTTGTGTAGCCCTGTTTTATGTTGTAATTAGTGTCTGGGATTTGGGCAAAAAGCAGTGAAGTGCTTTTGATGTTCATGGGATTTGCTTAGTTGTTTTAACATAGAGATGCTGGCATGAAAATGGAAAGGCGCCAATGTCTTGGCTATGGTTTTGAGCTCAAAATACCACTCCCCTGAAGGCAACTCTCTAGAGTTCAAAGTCATTTTGCTTTAGAGCCAGCCCTATTCCAAGGGTTAATTGTACTTGGGGCTGATCAGTTTCTACTAATGCTGCAGTTAAGCTTGCAGTCTTTCTGAGAGAGGTGGGCCACTGTGTGAAACAGGATCCTGGACTAGATAGGCCTTGGGCCGGATCCAGTAGGGCTGTTCTTATTTTCTTACATTCAAAACAAAGCAGGGGAAACCCTGCCCCCAAACACCAAAATTCAGCAGACCAAAATACAATCAAATTAAGATTTCATTTCCCCCACCGCGTTCTGGTATTACCACATAGGGAAGATTCTCTGAGCTCTCGGGATTTCTCTTTTTACAAATCTGAGTAGTGAGTTGGACATCATAATATTTTTCTCACATTTGATAATCCACTTTGTGCAAAAAAGGGAAACAAAACTCCACCATTTGCTTGTCCATAGCATTTTGGCTGCTAAAGATAATCTGCAAATTATTATGATATAATTATGAGGAATTCTCGAGTTGGAAGGTGTGCAAAGAACCAATTCCCGATCTTAAAACACAGAGCAAGTTGTGCCCCCCCCAAACACACTTTCCCCCCTTAAAACACAGAGCACGTTGGTAGTCCTCATGCTGTAGGAATGAGGAATGTGGAATGAGTAACTCTAAGAAGTTAAAGTTGAAGGAAGTATTTGTAGGAAAACTCTGAGACAATATGAGGGTGGGTTTTTTTTTTCCTGAGGGGAAAGGGATGGGTGACTTCACAGTTTCCAGCTGCTGATCCCTTCCTGTCGCCTGGTAAAATCCACACCCAAACTGTTCAAAAGTCTTTTTTAAAAAATTTGCACAGTTTTGATGATTATCTCGAGGAAGGATTTATCTGAGGAGAAATCTGACAAATATGTTTCTGACAAATACGCTCCTTCCTCTTGGCTACGTAATTTCTTTAAGCCTGAGTAGCTGTGCAGCCTTGCAGCTTTTCCAGAGCGACGGTTCAAGCTGTGCAGCCATTCTCCCCCTCCTTCTTCCAGGCGCAATTACTTCTTTTGCTATTGAAAGTGACTAAGAATGAGCCCATCCTGTCAGGTGTCAGTGCGGGCGGCTTCATTGTCGGTGAAGCCGCCCGCAGCCTCTGATTGGATCAAGACATTGACAGGGGCCCTCTAAAAGCGTGGTGCTTCCTTGGGCGTTCCCTCCCTCCCTTTCTGTCCACCCAGATCGCTTAGTTTTCCTTTCCCCAGAAAAGCTCATAAATGGCATGCTGTGGTTTTTGCACAAAAGTCCAATGATTAACCATTGGGACTTTGCTGTGGTTTGTGAATTTCGAGAGGAAGGGATGATGAGAGATATTATACGAGAGAAAAAGAGGGAAAGGCAGTCAGTGGGAGAGGGAGAAAGATAATAGGGCAGTTCACATGACCATAAACTGGGTGGGAACCGAGTCTTACCGTTGGGACATGATGGGCGTAGGGCGGGAAAATGTGGGGAAATGTACCCCGGTATGGGGAAGAACCCAGCTGTCACGCCGCTCGTCCTGTGTAGCTGCCCGATTTGATGGCAGTAGCAGTGAGGTTGGAGTCGGCCAACCTCCAGAATGGCCCTGTAGAGTAGCAGTTGCTACTCTATCAGAAGGTATTGTTGCTAGCTGTGTTTATTCTGCCCGGCTCTCAGGAGCCTCTCTGTTTGCAGTTGCATCTCCAGGCTTGGAGATTGCACTTTGGATAGGTTCAGGAACTTCACAGCAATGTGAGTTCCCAGTTTATGGTACACATGGGGGACAGGTCACTTAGTTGGCAATGTGCTAGCCGACCCCAGATTTGGCTACAAACAAAGCAAATTGGAATGGGGATCCAGATGCACGCCCCCTCCCTATGCAGGAGTCCCAGCTAAGCAGACTCCAGAGTTAACTACAGCGAGTTAAGTGGCATCTGAATTTAGAGTGGCCTTGGATGCCAGTTAACTCACTGTAGTTAACTCTGGAGTCTGCTTAGCTGGCTTAACTCCTCTCATCCTCTTGCAAGATATAACGGTACGCTAATGAACCAATTATGCCAAGCAGGAAGAAAAGTAGATAAGGTAATGAAGCAGTGGTCTCTCCATCACAATGAGGATGAGTCAGTGACTTAGAGGTGTATCTATTGAAATTATTGATAGGATTACTGGAGAGCCCGTCCAGGCACAGACCCTCTTTTCCGCACCTGCATACTCTGATTTTAATCACAATCAGCCTCACACAGAGAAGGCAATTCCCATATTGTTACACCTAGGAAAGAGCGATCCGACACGATGCATTCCGTGCAGGTCCATCTTGACACTTCTAAACAGACAAGTAGGGCAGTAGGAATTTGCCCTCGGCATGTTTTTGGACATAAATATCCCCATTTCCATGAACCAGAGTGCTCCCCCATGTATTTCACTCAGGGGAGTACAAGCAGTCTTCATGCTCTCTTGTGCCTCTCACCTGGGACTCCATCAGACGCTCCCTATGACCTTTGTGCTCCCTTGTATGCTATACCTGGGACTCCACTGAGCACTCCTTGTGTTCTTCGGCAACCTACAAAGAGCTTGAAATCACTAGCAGCTTGGGTGATCTGCTGTGCACCCGCCATTGCAATGGGGGTGGGGTTTTTCATGTCACTCTCTGGATCGGTCCTTCTGCTGATCCATAGATCTTGCCCAGCTTCCATGAGAAGCTAGTCCCACGGAAGTACCCTTCTCGTGGGCACCTCTCCTTCTACTAATCCCTGCAACCCTCCCTCCTGCTTCTGTTCACACTGTCATAGGAACAGAGGAAGCTGCCATATACTGAGTCAGACCATTGGTCCATCTTGCTTAGTATTGTCTAAACAGATTGGCAGCGGCTTCTCCAAGGTTTCAGGCAGGAGTTTCTCTCAGCCCTATCTTGGAACTAGAGAGGGAACTTGAAACCTTCTGCTCTTCCCAGAGCAGCTCTACCCCCTGAGGGGAATATCTTTCAGTGCTCACACTTCTAGTCTCCCTTTCATATGCAACCAGGGCAGACCCGTTAGCTAAGGGGACCCGTTGTCCAGATCAGGGGAAGGTGAACATTTGTCCTGCAACTGGGCCCTCTCTATCCCTTTCATAGATCTAAGCTACGCTCCTATCTCTCTCGCAAGCCTCTTTCTCTTGCCCGCCTGAGAACTTACACAAAAGACTTTCAGCTAAAACGCCTACTGGTGGAACTGACCCCCTTTAAGAGCCAACTCCCACACAAAGCCTGAACATTAGGGTGCTGACCAAACACCCCAGGGCAGTTCCATATTAACAATATTGAGGTCTTGCGGGATTTCATAAAGAGGTATTGTTTTTGGCCAAAATCTAGTCAGGAATGATATGAGAGTGAACAGGCCAATGATGAGGGGCCAGTAACCCAGGAGGGGCCATGCTGGCGAGTGTAACTAGAAAGGAGCACCAGTAGAGGTTGTGTGATTGAAACTAACCCCTTTTGTGTGTGTTTAACTCTGAAACCTCTGAAGAAGCAGGTGTTTGCTGTGGTTCTGTGACCTGGGTACTTGGGAGTGTGCCTCCTGAAAATATGTCCTTGAGGGTCCCTCAAGCCTCGGGGATGTAGTTTTAGGAGGAATGGTGGGCTACAAAGGAAAGGGGGAGCTGGAAAAACCACTCCTCCTCTGTTGCACATATGAAACTCTCTCTCTCTTGCATGTACAATGTTCTTTTGGATGTCAGCCTGGGAGAGATCAGGAGAGGAACATAGGAAGCTGCCTTATGTCAGACCATTGGTCCATCTAGCTCATTGTTTCCTACACTGACTGGTGGCCGCTTAACCAAAGTTTGAGGCAGGAGTCTTTCCCAGCCTTACCTGGGACAACTCTCCTTCCTTTATAGGCCTTCCTTTATATGGCCAATAGACTATATGGCAATAGAGGTACAATACCTGTTCAGTTTGGGTTTAGACACTAGACAGGGCTGGATCTCTAAGCCTGGGTGTTAGTCCTCCTCTTGAAACTGCCAAGAGCGAGCCAAAGAGATTCCTGCAGGGAACAGCTGTAATGGAACATGCCCTGTAGCACTGGTGAAGTAACCTATATTCCACAGGGAGAGCCCTGGCTCTGTATTGCCTGGCTGAAGATGAGGAGAGCTGGTCTAGTGGTAGCAAGCATGACTTGTCCCCCTAGCTAAGCAGGGTCTCCTCTGGTTGCATTTGAATGGGAGACTAGAAATGTGAGCAATGGAAGATATTCCCCTCAGGGGATGGAGCCACTCTGGGAAGAGCATCAAAGTTCCAAGTTCCCTCCCTGGCATCTCCAAGATAGGGCTGAGAAAGATTCCCGCCTGCAACCTTGGAGAAGCCGATGCTAGTTTGTGAAGACAATAATGAGCTAGATAGACCAACAGTCTGACTCAGTATATGGCAGCTTCCTATGTTCCTATGTTCCTATCTGCTGTCCAATGAAGAAAAAGCTCCACCCTGGGCAACTGCCATGTTCTTCCTGTTGACCATGGCCATTTCCTGGTGGCTATTTACATTAGGCCTGCTGCAGTGGTTTTTACCAGTGGTTTTTACAGCAGGAAAGGATAGCAAGGCTCTCTTATATATAGGGCTGGTTCCCAGTAGATAGTATATCTAGTCCCAGGAATCCCGACATTCTGTTTCATAGGAACACAGGAAGCTGCCATATCCCTAGTCAGACCATTGGTCTGTCTAGCTCAGTATTATCTTCACAGACTGGCAGCGGCTTATCCAAGGTTGCAGGCAAGAATCTCTCTCAGCTCTATCTTGGAGATCCCCAATAGATTCCTGCCTGCAACCTTGGAGAAACCGCTGCCAGTCTGTGTAGACAATACTGAGCTTGATGGCTCTATGGTCTGACTCAGTATATGGCAGATTCCTATGCTCCTAATAAAGCATCTGAAGCTGCTATAGATCTTGCCTGAATCTGTCACCTCAGCCACCACATGTCCATGGGTAACCCCGTTAATGTTGAGCTACCTCCCTGTGGTGGGGGTGGACCTGACATTAGGTACTGTGAGTCAGGGGTGTGCACAGAACCGTGGAGCTGCGGTCCTGCACTGGCGTGGGGGTCTCCTTTAAGGGCGGGGGAGGGTTTACTTATCCCTCCTGCTGCTTTCTCCCCCCCAGCTCACATATTTGCTTTAGTAATTGGGGCAGCAGGATACCTCCCTGCCGCCCCTTCCCCCACTTGACTGCAAAAGGCTGCAAATAGCCTTTTGCGTGTGCGTTGTGCATGCACTTCACGTCTCTGCAGCATGTGCGCGTGGCCACACACACACACGCACATCGCAGAGATGTGAAGCGCATGCGCAAAAGGCTTTTTGTGGCCTTTTGCAGTCAAGCGGGGGAAGGGGCGGCAGGGAGGTATCCTGCTGCCCCAGTTACTAAAGAGAATACGTGCGCTGGAGGGAGGAAAGCGGCGGGAGGAGTAAGTAAACCCTCCCCCACCCTTAAAGGAGCCCCCCACCCCAATCCCTCCGAACCCCGAACCGTCCATGTCCGGACCGGTCCGGAGGCCAATAGAATGGCCTCCGGACCGGTCCGGGCACATCACTACTGAGATTAAGTTTAAACCCCAGCTTTTGCCTGTAAAGTAGATTGTAGCAATCGGAAGCAACTCCAAATCTGTGCCTGGGCTCATAAAATAATTTATAAACTGGCCTTCAAAAGCCTTCCAAGAATCATAAAGTGGTTGAGCTGGACTCCAGTACACCTGTCAAATCCAAACAAAGAAAGCAGGCGATGCTCCATTTCCTTCTTTAACCTCCCACTCACCTTGAAACATATCTTTAAAATCTCTTTGAACCTCATCAGAAAGCAGAGTCTTGAGTTTTTGGCCAGGCTCCCGATTGCGGTTTCTTGTTTCATCCTGACTGGTTTATCCAGCCCTGAGTTAACAAGGCTTTTGGTTTTGAAGTTTTCCTTGTAGGAGACTGACTGTCCAGCTGGGAAGAAGGAGGAGAAGCTTTTCCCAGACTGTTACCCCTACATGGAACTCACCCATATTTGACCCTCCCTAACAGAATAGGAAGATGCTGAAAGGCATCATCTCATACTGTGCGGGAGATGGCAATGGTAAACCCCAACTACAGGGCTCTGTGGTCTCCAGGAGTTGACACTGACTTGACGGCACAACTTTACCTTTAATAGAGTCCAGCGTGGGGATGGGAGGTACCCATTGGATCTCCTAACCTGTGGTAGCCTTTTATTTTAACACAGGGGAAGGGGAGGGACAGGGGCAGGCAGATCAGTTGATAAACTTATATGAGACTCTACTGAATCAGACCGTTGGTCTATCTTGCTCAGTATTGTCTGCACAGACTGGCCTTATCCAAGGTTGCAGGCCGAAGAGCTGGTCTTGTGGTAGCAAGCATGACTTGTCCCCTTAGCTAAGCAGGGTCTGCCCTGGTTGCATATGAATGGGAGACTTGATGTGTGAGCACTGTAAGATATTCCCCTTAAGGGATGGAGCGCTCTGGAAGAGCAGAAGGTTCCAAGTTCCTTCCTTGTCTTCTCCAAGATAGAACTGAGAGAGATTCCTGTCTGCAACCTTGGAGAAGCCACTGCCAGTCTGTGTAGACACTAGTGAGCTAGATGGACCGATGGTCTGACTCAGTATATGGCAGCTTTCTATGTTCCTATGTTCTCTCAGCCCTAGCTTGGAAATGCTGCCAGGGAGGGAACTTGGAACCTTCTGCATGCAAGCATGCAGGTGCTCTTCCCACAGCGGCCGCATCCCCTACAGTGCTCATACATGTAGTCTCCCATTCAAATGTAAACCAGAGTGGACCCTGTTTAGCAAAGGGGACAATTCATGCTTGCTACCACAAGATCAGCTCTCCTGCCCCCTTGGTCCTCTTGGCTCTGTGGGAAAACAGTAAAGTGTGCCGTCGAGTTGGGGTTGACTCATGGCGACCACAGAGCCCCGTGGCTGTGTTTGGTAGAATACAGGAGGGGTTTCCCATTGCCTCCTCCCACGCGGTATGAGATGATGCCATTCAGCATCTTCCTATATCACTGCTGTCTGATATAGGTGTTTCCCATAGTCTGGGAAATGTAGAGTGAGGTATGATTTAACTGGGCAAAAAGGCATATTTTAAAATGATGAATCTCTTTATATTTAGCAGGGACAGCCTCTATTCAGCCCAGCGTAGCTGATTGTTACTGGCTTTCCCCCTCTGCTTCTTTTTAGGTGTTGATGAGCCCCTTTGGGATTAGGAACTTTGTCTTCTTCCTCTGTCGGACATTTTGGTAACTGTTGAAATGTGATGTAAAAATATTATTAACACTGCCTGTCCTCAGTACAGCAAAGTTTAACTTGCCCTAGATTTTGAAGAGGGTTGTTGGGGCATCCTTTAGACTTTTTCCTACAATGCGAACTTGATGGATTGTGCATCCAGTAATGAGTCCAATGCAAGTAGTCAGTGCTAAAGCCCCGAGAACAAGTTCCTGTTTCCTTTAGTCGTCACTATCAGGTCCAATACGGACAGTGTGAGTTTGATGTTTTCACTTACTGTCATTGGATTTCTAATCAGTTTTATTTTGGATTTTACTGTTGATTTTTTTCTCCCTTTTTTCTTTTGTTGGTATTTTGGTAAGCTGCCTTCAAGTTTTGAATGTGGAAAGGCAAAATAGGTTTTCAAAACAAATACATCACACACAAAAACATCTGTGTGTTTATAGGAGGGGCTCACTCTGGGCACCACATTCTAAGAAGGCCATTGATAAACTGGAACAAGTTCAGAGGAGGAAAACAAAGACGGCGAGGTGTCTGGAAACCAAGTCCTATGAGGAATTGTTAAAATAATTGGGTATGTTTAGCCTGGAGAGGAGAAGGTTAAGGGAAGATACAGTCACTCTCTTCAGATATCTGAAGAACTGCCACATAGAAGATGGAGCAGATTTGAGCCTTCAAATGCATAGTACAGATAGGAAGTGTATTTCTGTACTTGCATAACATGTGAATGATTGTGTTCAGATCTGTGTACACTGTACACTCTCTGTATGAGTGTTGAACATAATGTGTGAATGGGCCTTTGTTCTCTGTTGCTTTTGAGGGATGAACTAGAACCAGTGGGCTGAAATTACAAGAAAGCTGTTTCAGGGGAGACATTAGGAGGAATTTTGCAGCCGGAAGAGCTATTTGACAGTAGAGCAGTCTTCTCTGTACAGTGATGGGCTCTTCTTTACTGGAGGTTTCCAAACAGAGTTTGGATGGCCTTCTGTTGGTGTTGCTGAGCAGAGCATTGGAGTAGAAGACCTTCAAGGTTCCTTCCAATTCTAAAACTCTATGATTTTATGATTAATTGAACTCTACGATTAATAGAATTCTATGATTCTGAGATTCTAGGTCCCTTCCAGTTCTAAAACTCTATGATTCCATTCCCACTATTCCTAATAGGTGGAGGGGGCTACAGGCAGCAGGAGCATAGGACTCAACCCCAAGGCCAGGTCTAGCAGAGGAGCTGGAGCCGAATCTGCAAGGCTATGTGGAGCTTTCTTGGAGAGATGTGGAAGCAGCAGTCTAGTGTGCTCAGTCCTGTCTACACTGAATCACAGTGACTCTCCAGGGTTCAGTCAAGGGTGTCTTTCTCACCCCGAGCAGGAGATGCCAGGGATTGAACCTGGGGCCTTCTACATGCAAGGCAGATGCTCTGACGCTGAGCTACGGCCCCTCCCTAAGGGCCTCATGCTATTGCAGCAGCATCAAGCAGCCAAGAAGTCCTTGCTAAGTTACAAAGGAAGACTTTTGTTCCAACTGGCTCAGTATTGTTTACACCAGGCCTGCTCAACATTGTCCCCCACCAGCTGTTTTTGGACCATAACTCCCACAATCCTCAGCTACAGGGGCCAATAGCCAGGGATTTGGGGAGTTGTAGGGCAACCTCTGCAGGAGGGCCAAAGTTGAGCAGCCCTGGTCTACACTGACTGGCAGTGTCTGCTCCAAAGTTTCAGGCAGGACTCTCTCCCAGCCCTACCTGGAGATGCTGCCAGGAATTGAACCTGTGACCTTATGCATGCAAAGCAGATGCCCTTCCACTAAGTTATGTACCCATCCCCAGTAAGGACAGCTGTAGCATGTTGTGCTGCTTTTTAAAGATGTGTGTGAAATATTCTGTTCTTCCGAAGACAGATTGGTTTTTTAAACAAACAAACAAACAAACACAAACAAACTAGGAACATAAGAATAGCCCAGCTGGTTCAGGCCCAAGGTCTATCTAGCTCAGCATCCTGCTTCACACAATGGCCCACCAGATGCCTCTGGGGAGCCCACAGGCAAGAGCGGAGGGCATGACCTCTCTCCTACTGTTACTCCACTGCAACTGGTATTGAGAGGCATTGTGCATCTGAGGCTAGAGGTGGCCTATAGCCACCAGACTAGATAAGAAAGACTTGATATAGATCATACATACATGTGGCATGAACAATCAAACCACCAGGTTTTGTTTCATAAGAACAGAAGAACAGCCCTGTTGGATTAGGCCCAAGGCCCATCCAGTCCAGCATCCTGTTTCCTCACAGTGGCCCACCAGATGCCTCTAGGAAGCCCACAGGCAAGAGGTGAGGGCATGCCTTCTCTTCTGCTGTTGCTCCCTTGCGACTGGTATTGAGAGGCATCATGCCTCTCAGGCTGGAGGTGGCCCACACAGCCACCAGACTAGTAGCCATTGATAGACCTGTCCTCCATGAATTTGTCGAAGCCCCTTTTAAAGCCATCCAATCTAGTGGCCATAAATCAATGATCCCAGGATGCTAAAAAGAGCAGCCAGTTGTTTTTATTGGCACTAGCTAAGGCCTGAGCTGAGTAGATGTTGAATGACTGACTGTGTTATGAATGTTGGAATGTTTTTAAAGTAGTTTACTTTTTGCTTTGGTCTTCAAATCATTTCATTGTGGTTTTCTAATGGCTAAAGCAATGAAGGGGAAACTGAGACCAGATTGGTTGCACCGTCCTGCACACCGTTCTCATTTTCGTTAAGTTTCTATAGCCATATGATTGTGGGAGAATCTCAGGCGCCTTTGTCTTAGCAAATAATTTTTGTCGTCTTGCTTTCTGGTATAGTGCTTGAAACGATGACCTTAGACTTCTGCCTCTCCCTCTGGCAGAAATAGAGAGATGGAAATAATTTGAATAAAAATCAGTAAGTCTGCCAGTATTATTTTTATTATTGTTAATAATTGCTGCACCTTCTACCCGACCTCGACAATCATTACATTGAAGGCACAAAGTCTTTCCTTACTATAATTAGTAACTGCCACAATACCTTCCGTTTACTTAGCAGTTCTTATCCAAGAATGTAGGGAAAAATCACAAGTGTTAATTAAAGTCTTACAATATCCAGGTCTGGGTGATAAAGATAATTACTTCCAATTCAGAGGAAAGCCTCTGGCTTAGAGGGTCGAGGGGTGGGGGTGGGGGACGTATGTGAGTTAAGCAAAGAGCAACTTGGTGAAATAATAAAAACCTGAGACCCAAACCCATAACTTTTATCTTGCAATGTTCTTGCTTAAACTTCTTGATCTTGGTGTATCCCATTGTGCTGATAATATGCAAGACATCTCAAAAGTTGTGCCGCACAATTTCCTAGGAAGGGTTGGAACGAACAATTTTCTAAAGTGGTCCCAGAGCATGATCTAAGGTCACATGATACAGCCACCTTGCTGAAGCGAAGCAGGTCTTGGTCTGGTCAGTGGTAGAACATCTACTTTGCATGCAGAAAGTCCCAGGTTCAGTCCCTGGTAGCATCTCCAGGTAGAGCTGAGAGAGACTCCTACTTGGAACCTGGGAGAGCCACTGCCAGTCAGTGTAGGCAATACTGAGCTAGATGGAGCAATGGTCTGTCTCAGTAAAAGGCAGCTTCTTATGTGGGATGGAGCTGTAACTCAGTGGTAGAGTATCAAGTTCCCTCCCTGGCTTCTCCAAGATAGAGCTGAGAGAGATTCTTGCCTGCAACCTTGGATAAGCCGCTGCCAGTCTGTGAAGATAATACTGAGCTAGACAGACCAATGGTCTGACTCGGGATATGGCAGCTTCCTGTGTTCCTATGAAACAGAATGTCGGGATTCCTGGGACTAGATATACTATCTACTGGGAACCAGCCCTATATATAAGAGAGCCTTGCTATCCTTTCCTGCTGTAAAAACCACTGGTAAAAACCACTGCAGCAGGCCTAATGTAAATAGCCACCAGGAAATGGCCATGGTCAACAGGAAGAACATGGCAGTTGCCCAGGGTGGAGCTTTTTCTTCATTGGACAGCAGATAGGAACATAGGAACATAGGAAGCTGCCATATACTGAGTCAGACTGTTGGTCTATCTAGCTCATTATTGTCTTCACAAACTAGCATCGGCTTCTCCAAGGTTGCAGGCGGGAATCTTTCTCAGCCCTATCTTGGAGATGCCAGGGAGGGAACTTGGAACCTTGATGCTCTTCCCAGAGTGGCTCCATCCCCTGAGGGGAATATCTTCCATTGCTCACATTTCTAGTCTCCCATTCAAATGCAACCAGAGGAGACCCTGCTTAGCTAGGGGGACAAGTCATGCTTGCTACCACAAGACCAGCTCTCCTCTGGATTTAAGGATGGCTCTGGCTGCTTTACTCTTTACCTCAGGAAAAGAGCTCCGAATGGCAGGAGGGGTGGACTGAGGCGAGATAGCAACACTCCTCACCCAACCCAGGTGTTCTGACTGTTGCTAGTTTCTGAGGCAGGTCTTCGTGAAAATGAGGTTCCCATTGGCCGTAAGCGCAGTCCCCCAACTGTTTACAATTGCACCAACTGTTTACAATTGAAATCCCTCCCACTGCCAGTAGGTAAGAGCAACAATGCTTTCTCCAACCCCAGCACCATCTTGGAAGGCATGCAGGGCATACTGGGAAGTGTAGTCCTTCCCAGAGTTTTCCCCACAGAGTTTTGTGGGGAATGTCTTGAAAGGTATGGTTCCCAGCACTCTGTGCACGTCTTCCAAAATGGTGTTGGGGTTTGAGAGGACTCAATTTCTCCTAAAGGGCTCCCCTAGCATCGCGGAAAACACAGCACTGTGTGGAGGCCAGCACAGTGGGAAATGGCTCAAATACGGAAGTTTTGTTTTGGTGTTTTTGTTTTTGTTTTGGCCAAAGTGCCCCTGCTGGGGAAAAAAAAGAAGACCACTATCCTAGACACAAAAGACATGTCAGCCAAGAAGTTTTAATCCTGGTCTACTACTTGTAGCAGAATGAGGTGGTAGAATGGCAAGGTGGTGGCCAGGGTTGTACCACTTCAGGAAGAAGGCGGAGCAATTCTATTTTTAAGTATCTAATATCAGAGGAACATAGGAAGCGGCCTTCTACCGAGAGATCCTTGGTCCATCTAGCTCAATATTGTCTACCTAGACTGGTAGTGGCTTCTCCAAGGTTGCAGGCAGGAGTCTCTCTCAGCCCTGTTTTGGAGATGCCAAGGAGGGAACTTGGAACCTTCTGCATGCATGCATGCAGATGCTCTTCCCAGAGTAGCCCCATCCTCTAAAGGGATGCTCACACATATCTCCCGTTCAGAAGCAAACCAGACTCTTCTTAGCAAAGGGGACAATTCATGCTTGCTGCCACAA
Organism: Hemicordylus capensis; assembly: GCF_027244095.1. Taxonomy (NCBI): domain Eukaryota; kingdom Metazoa; phylum Chordata; class Lepidosauria; order Squamata; family Cordylidae; genus Hemicordylus; species Hemicordylus capensis. The sequence goes on from NC_069663.1 coordinate 15,028,727, forward strand.
GACCAATTTTCCTCCCGCTACTCCTGTAAACAAACAAAACTTATGGAAGCCATGAAAGGTTCTAGTTCTGTTCTCCCCAATCAAATGGTTTTCTACTTGCAAGGAGGCCTTTTTCAGTAGGGGGAACATTTTTGTTTTAAAGTAATTCCTTCCCACCTGTAATGTGAAGTGGTACAATCTTTTTGCTCTACCATCTCCTATTGCTTATCTAGACCAGGCTTCTGAGAAGGGAGCATTAGAAAGTCCCTTCAGTCAATGAACATGTCCAAGCAGTTTCTGCACTTGAATCATTTCTTCTGGTTATAATGGGTGTCAGTGCCGAAAGTGGAGATTCGGTCTGTGTTCTGTGCCAGCTTTCCTTTCTTTTTTTTGGACTCCATCCCCTTTGTTTCAGGGCTCTTACTTTTTTCATCATTGCAGCTGAGCGAGACTGAGCTCCCCACCGTGCGGGCTGAAGCGACTGTATCAAACAAGTTCCCTTCCTTTAATTGCCTTGACAGCCAGCAAACCAATAAAGCATTCTGTGTTCTCGGGCCTTGTGAAAAACACAAAGACATCAATACAATGTCACTTCCCTCTAGTGTGGTTTTGTCTTGTAATTTATTGACAGAAGCTCCGCAAGGGGCTGTGAGGCTGCCAGTTTGCCGAGGTTCTGCCTTGTGTACTCTCCTCTCTCTTCCCCCACTTCTTTTTACAAGATTAAGATTCCTGAATATGAGACTGGGGCAAGGTGCCCATGGGGATCAAAGGTTAGGCATAGAAGTGTGTTGAGACCACCACTCCGCTGTTTTCCTCTTGCCCTAATGCTTCACGGGTGGGAAGGAGAGTTAAATTGTAAATCTATTGCTAGCAAGATGAGAAGCTACAAATGGGGGTGGGGGTGGGGGTTGTGGGGGTGGCCTTCTCTTCCCTCACTTCAGCCCCCTATGCCAGGAGGGTATTGATGTGGGAAACTTTTACTGGAATTTGCAGCCACCAGAAGGTGAGACCTAATGGCTGTGTCTCCTTTTAGAAAAGGGCTGGAAGGCATCCTAGGAATGTGTGTTTGGCATTTGTAGCTGTGCTGATTTATGGACTTAGAGGTGATGATGGGACATTAGGTCAGTGTCCGTATCCTTGCTGCACTGTGAGCAAGTGGGGGCAATGGAGGAGTAAGGCCAAGTCGGAGCCAGGAAAAGGCATTTGTGCCCCCAAGACAAAGTTTGAAAATTAAACCCCCAATGGAGGTATGAAACAGACACTTTTGCCCCTCAAAATAGGTTCCTGTGTCAATTCTTGACCTCTGTCTGAGATTCTCCACCCACCGTGACACTGACATCTGAAGTTGGGTGAAGAATCTCCAGCAAGGGTTGAGAGGAAGTCAGGAACCAGCGCAGGAACTGGGTTTAGACAACATGCCCACTGAGAGTGTTTGCTCCCTAGGAATCTCTGGTTCTCATCCTACTTTCTGGTAGTTGTGGGATTCTTGTTTTGCAGATTGTAGTTATGGAAGTTATGCCCATCAGCTTTCTGTAATGTTTCAGGTATCCCTCCCACAACATGTCAAATTGCCAAATATCCATGTGGTGCTGTCCACTGAAATACTTTGGGCCTTCATTTTAACACCTGCAGCTTGAGGTATCAGAAAATAAATGTCACAGATGGAGTGACTTTCACGAATCCGTGGTTGGTTAATTAGCACCCGACCTCGGCATATATGAAAAAAACCAGGGGGAAGGGTTAAACCCGTGTATCTGCAGATCGGGATGGCCGGAAATGACCTTTTGAGGTCATTTCCAGCTGCTGTTTTTGAAAAATAGGGGCAAAATGGGGACAACAGGTGACAAGCATGATGTTTGGCAAATTTTGGGTGCCGTTTTCACTTGGCGTGGTAGGGCACTTCTGGGGGTCATTTGGGGGTGATGGGGGGAAATGGGGGGAGCACAATATTTGGTCCATTTTTGGCAATCCGGAACCTAACCCCTTCATTTCCATAGCCCTAATTATCCCATATCCATGGATTCACTATCCACAGCCCCCCCCCCCATGGAACCCGTGAGGACCCTCCTGTATTGAATATGTTTATGACATATAGTAAGTAATAGTTAAAATTTGTCATACATTGTGCCGTATGCATGCTGCAACCTAGGTGGCTGCCTTGCTTATCTACCCCTCATCCTGACTTTGGGATGGCATGGTGTTATGTGAGTGATCCCTGTGCTTGTGTGCTCCTTCCTCTCACACTCTCCAACTTCCTACAATACTTCTGATTTTGTGATAGTTTGATGTTACGTTGGAACAAAAGACCAACTGTGTTTTTCACAAACTATTTCCCTCCAGCAAACCAGAACTATAATCCATAATTTTGTGTTGGGTTTTAGATTCTTATTTTCAGATAACTGCAATTTTGGATAAACTGTGGTTGGGGATCGGAGTCTGAACTTGTGTTTTGGAAATGTAAAATAAGCTGTTAGGTGGGCGATGACTGTGATAATAATTCGGGGCTGCTCAGCTTCAGCCCTCCTGCAGATGTTGGCCTATAACTCCCATAATCCCTGGCTATTGGCCACTGTGACTGGGGTTTATGGGAATTGTAGTCCAAGAACAACGGGTGGTAGGGGTGTGCACGGAACCGCGGAGTTGCGGTCCGGCACTGGGGTGGGGGGTTCCATTAAGGGCGGGGGGGGGCTTTACTTACCCCTCCCGCCCTTTCCAGTTTTTGCGCCGTAAGTACCATAAAAAATGCGGGCTGCAGGATCCCTCTCCGCCCGCTTCTATTCTCTTTGATGGCTCCGCGCTCGGGCGGGCGGCAGCTGCCGCCACTGAAGCCCCCTCGAGAAGCCCCCTCGAAGCTCTTTCGGTACCTTAAATCTCGCCCGGACCGAGTCTGACCACACTTGGGCGGGCAGCAGCGAGATGTCCTTCCGCCCGCCCGCTCCCTTCCCTGCCGTCTGCAAAGTGCAGGAAGCCTTCTGCGCGCGTGCACTCAGTGCACTCAGAAGGCTTCCTGCACTTTGCAGACGGCAGGGAAGGGAGCGGGCGGGCGGAAGGACATCTCGCTGCCGCCCGCCCGAGTGTGGTCAGACTCGGTCCGGGCGAGATTTAAGGTACCGAAAGAGCTTCGAGGGGGCTTCTCGAGGGGGCTTCAGTGGCGGCAGCTGCCGCCCGCCCGAGCGCAGAGCCATCAAAGAGAATAGAAGCGGGCGGAGAGGGATCCTGCAGCCCGCATTTTTTATGGTACTTACGGCGCAAAAACTGGAAAGGGCGGGAGGGGTAAGTAAAGCCCCCCCCGCCCTTAATGGAACCCCTGACACAAACCCTCCCGAACCAAAACCACCCCATGTCCGGACCGGTTCGGAGGCCAGTAGAATGGCCTCCGAATCGGTCCGTGCACACTCCTAACGGGTGGGGGGGGGGGCGGGGAGTTGAGCAGGCCTGCTATAAATAGTTGAAGGCTGTGAGGTCAGCACACTGTTTTTAGGCTTCAAAATAATTGAATTTTGAGCCAAATTTTGGAACCCTTTTTATGAAGAGGTTAGCAAAAAGCGGTAGGGTTAGGCAACCTAGGCTCTCTGAATGACAAATCACATCACCCCCAGTTGCAGTTTATTAGGGGATGGAATAGGAATGATGGGAGTTGTAGTACAGCAACAACTGGGGAGCAAAGATTGCCTGTGGCAGAATTTTGGGTGTCAGTTGACCAGTGGTGAAACCCTTCCTTTCATCTGCAGTAATATGTACCGTGTAAATCTCCTCATGAGGGTTGGGCTATGAACATTGCATTATGGAAGAAGTTCATCCCACACAATGGTGCCACTTCATTCATTCATGTCCCACTCTTCCTCCAAAGAGTCTAGATTTACATGGTTATGTTTGTCCTCACAACAATCCTGTGAGGTAGGTTAGGCTAAGAGAGAAGTGCTTGGCCCAGAGTCACCCAGTGAGTTTTGTGGCTGAACAGGGATTTGAACTTGGGTCTCCCTGGTACTAGACACTTTAACCACTACATCATGCTGGCTCTCTCTATTTCCTGTTTAAGAGGGGGGAAGCTACAGTGTGATATGTGGAGCCCAGTGGGACCCATCTTCAACTTGTCATGAGAGAGAAGAATCTTCCAAAATTGCCACAAAAGGCCATTCCCTCCCTAGGGAGTACTACATTTTCAGAGAAAACATCACATTCCCTGAAATATAAGCTTTCAACGCAAAAATTGAACATCATGAAAGTTCGGCTTAGCCCAGATTGTATTCGGCACATCCAATGGTCTCCCATCTTCCTTTCCACAATATTTAAGGGAGGGAAATTGATTCAAATGCTGCCATGAAAGACCTCTTTCCCCGCCCCCCTGGGGAGTACTACTTTTTCAGAGAAAGCTTCACATTCTCTGAAATGTCAGCCTTCACTTCAAAAAGTGAACTCCACGAAAATTCTGCTTAGCCCTACGACTTACATAGTTTCATATTTCAGTGATGGTCCAAGCTTATCTTCTGTTTCACAATAGTTAGAGTTAGTGCCACATTCTTTGCCCTCTGGAGCCAATTCAGGGCAAGCCCAGGCTCAGGATTAGAAATACAGGAAGCTGCCTAATACCGAGTCAGATTGGTCCATCTAGCTTAGTATTGTCTACACTGAATGGCAGCCACTTCTCCAAGGTTACAGGCAGGGGTCTCTCAGCCCTGTCTTGGAGATGCTGCCAGGGAGGGAACTTGGAACCTTCTGCAGACAAGCAGACAGGTGCTCTTTCCTGAGCAGCCCCATCCCCAAAGGGGAATATAGTATAGGGATGTGCAAATTGATTCGGGTACAAAACAATTTGTACCCAAATCTACCTGTTTTGGGCATGTTTTGGACAAAATATATCGCCCCTGTGCTAGCTGGCCCCATTCGGACCCCAAACAAATCAGGGATATTCGATTCGGGTACAAATTGAATTGAAAAGATCAATTTGTGCAGAACTCTAATATCTTACAGCACTCACACATGTAGTCTCCCATTCTAATGCAAACCTGGGTGGACCCTGCTTAGCAAAGTGGACAATTCATGCTCACCACCATAGGGCCAGCTCTCCTCCCTTTTGGGTGGGGTGACCGTAGCACCTCTAATTTCTCTTTGTTATCTTCTTCCAACGGGTGACAAGCAGGATGGGAACTGCAATTGAGGCAGAGCTGTTTGTATTCTGCTTTGCTTCCCTTCAGGACTTGCTGTATCTAGTTATTAGGGAATCAATAGTATACTCCTCACCTGGCAGCTGGTGTGCCTATGTGATTGATTTGCTTGCTTCGGCTAAATTGCCACCTTGTACCTCCTTGTCAATCTTCTCAGGGTTTTTTGTTTGTTTGTTTGTTTGTGGAGTTTTCCCTCCTGCCCCCCCCTTTCTCCTGCCCCCCCTTTCTGAAACATCAGCCTTTCTCCCTCAGATTAAGATGTTTAATTTTAGTGTGTGATGTAATGACGGTCCCACAACCCCCCTCCTGGGCAAGAAAAAGCTAGAGAGAATATTGTGGCCTCTATTGTTTGTTAAGTATAATGAGGGTGTATGCATACCGATCTCAACAGGATCAGACATGGTTTTGAACGCCCACCACTTTAACTGTAGGGAGCAGAGCTTTGAGAAAGAGAAAAAGAATCCTGGAATTAATAAATGAAGCATGTAGCGGTTGAATGTGGATGGCTGCATACTGCAGAATGGGGCGTGCCGCGTGATTCTTAGCATTCGTATGATAGCGAACATATGAATTGGCCTTTGCTTGTAGATGATATACAGTAATCCCTTGCTAACTGTGGATTTCCCAATTGCGGATTTGAGTATCCGCGACTGGGAAATTGTGTCTACCCTCAAGTATCTGTGGTTTGACAACATTTCCCCCCAAATTTGGGTGGGTTTGGGGGTAATTTCCAGGGGGTGAGGGTCATTTCTGGGGTCAAGGGGCGATTTTCAGGGGTTTGGGTGATTTGGGGGGTGGTTCTTGTGGTTTGAGGGATCATTTCCGGTGGTCTGGGGCACTGTTCTCTCTAACAGGGATTCCCAGGTGTTGTTGACTACAACTCCCAGCATCCCCAGCTGCAGTGACCAGGAAATAGGAACATAGAAAGCTGCCTTATACTGAGTCATACCATTGGTCTATCTGTCTTAGTACTGTCTACACAAGAGTTCCCTCTAATAGGGATTCCCAGATGTTGTTGACTACAACTCCCATAATCCCCAAGCAAAGGCCATTGCAGCTGGGGATGCTGGGAGTTGTAGTCAGCAACATCTGGGAATCCCTGTTAGAGGGAGCACTGGTCAGGGGGCTTCCCTATTTTTTAACCTTATTTTTTAATGTCTTTTCACATGCAATTCCCCTAACCCCCTGTTTCCCATGCATTGCTATGCCTCGTCAACTGCGAATTCGCCAACTGCGAGGGTTTCCAGGATTGGAACCCTTGCGGTTGGTGTGGGATGACTGTAGTAGCAATGATATACGCATTCTATTTTACTCCAGACAAGATTTTAAGCCTTCTTTAATACGTAGGTTAAAACAACAACAAAGATCTTACAAACTGAGCAAATGCGTTTCAGTGTTAAAACATCATTGTCAGTGCTCTGTCTTAAACAGCAGGAAACTCTTGAGATTAAATACAGCCACTGAAACTGAACAATCAATCCAAGAACAGGGGGGAGGAGGGAGGCAGGTTCTGCAGAACCCCAAAACACAACTGCCAAGGAGTTGAGCAGTAATCTCCCAGCACCACCTTTTGGAAACGGGCTGCGAGGTAAGAGCGGAACCACCTCTAAGCAGTGCCTCCTGCGCCCAACTCGGCCAGCCTATCCAAAAGGATGCCATGGACAATGGTATTGAAAGCTGCTGAGAGATCCAAGGAAATTAACAGGGTTGTGTTCCCCCTGTCTCTCTTTCTTTGTACAGGTCACACCACAGGGCACCCAAAGCAGTTTCTGTTCTAAAGCCATGTCTGAAGCCTGATTGAAATGGATCTAGATAATATGTTCCTAAGGGATATGGAGTATTTTGTACTTGGGTATGCACACTCAAGTATAAAAAGTATTGTGAGAATCAGTTGTAAGAGCCCTTGTATCGGTATTCAACAGGTATTAAGACACCAATAGGAACATAGGAAGCTGTCTCATACCGAGTCAGACCACTGGTCCAGCTAGCTCAGTATTGTCTACACAGACTGGCAGCAGCTTCTCCAAGGTTGTCGGCAGGAGTCTCTCTCAGTCCTATCTTGGAGAAGCCAAGGAGGGGACTTGGAACCTACTGCATGCAAGCAGGCAGGTGCTCTTCCCAGAGTGACCCCATCCCCTAAGGGGAATGTTTTACAATGCTGACATGTAGTCTCCCATCCAAATGCAAACCTGGGTGGACCCTGCTTAGCAAAGGGGACAATGCATGCTTGCTACCACAAGACCAGCTGTCTCACAAGACCAGATGTGCATATGGCCATGTATGGAGGCAGCTGGTTGCTTAAGACTATATTGCAGTCAAATTGCACAGATAGAAGCACTGAAGTGTTGAAGGATGGGGTACAAATTCATTTAAGAAATGTTCACTTGCCCCGTAAAATCTCATGTTTTGGCCCAAATGGGATCCCCGCAGCAACTTTCAGAAAATAAAACATAGCAATATCATCAATAACAGCTGCTAAAGCTAGTTTTTTTTTTTAATAACACCACGTCCGGCCAGTGCACCAGTGACTCACCCAGTTGAATAGCTCCATTGATTCGAAGTACTCTCTGAAACGGGGATGGGGCCACAGCTCAGTGGTGGAGCACATACTTTGGATGCACAAGGTCCTGAGTGCAGTGCCCAGTATCTGCAGGCAGCTCTGGGAAAGTCTCCTGTCTGAAACTTGGAAGAAGTACTGCCTATAGGTTTCCGGGCAAAATACAAAATGCTAGTTATAACTTATAAAGCCCCAAACGGCTTAGGCCCTGGGTATTTGAGAGACCGTCTTCTTCATTATGAGCCCCACCGTCGATTGCAGTCGTCTGTGGAGGTCCGTCTCCAGTTGCCGCCAGTTCGTCTGGTGGCCACACCACGGCCACCTGCCACGGCCTTCTTGGTTGCTGCCCCAGGACTATGGAATGTGCTTCCTATTGAGATACGATCCTCCCCATCTCTGACCATTAAAAAAAAAAAAAAAAAGTTTAAAACCCATCTTTTTACTCAGGCTTTTTCAGCTTCTTGATAATGTATATGTTCATTCTGTGATTGATTTTTAAATGGTTAGTTTTTTTATTGCTTTTATGTGTTTTATATGCGTTTTTAACTGTTTTATCATTGTGAACCGCCCAGAGACACAAGTTTGGGGTGGTATACAAGTGTAACAACAACAACAACAACTGGCTGGTCCTTTGGCAGTGGGGTGGTGCCGAAGGTGGGAATCGGGGCAATTGGCTTGAGCCTTGTGCCACCCCTGGCCCTGAACCCTCACCATCCCTTGTTGGGGCGTCCCGGGCCCGAGTAACTGGTGAGGCAAAGCAGTGCCAGTGTGGAGATTCCTGCCTGGGGTCTTCCCACTGTGGCCAGCTCTGGAGTGCGTCTCCGACGGCACCGCTGCTGCTTCACCTCTCGGGGCCGCGTTCCCCGGGGCATCTCACATAGGAAAGGGGTGGCCATGTGGGACCTATGTGATTTTGTCCTGTTGCTTGCACCCCACTAGGGACAGGAGAGGGACAGTGATGTGGGGCCCAGTGTTCCCTCTAACAGGGATTCCCAAATATTGTTGACTACAACTCCCAGAATCCCCAGCTGCAATGGCTTTTGCTTGGGGATTCTGGGAGTTGTAGCCAACAACATCTGGGAATCCCTGTTAGAGGGAACAGTGGTGGGGCCCACACCGTCCTAACCATCTTATGGATTTATTATTTATTTTTCTATGTCAACTGCTTTGAGAATTTGGTTGGAAAGCGGTATATAAGTTGTGGTAGTAGTAGTAATGGTAAACAGCCCTGACTGCCAATATTGACCTAGTCAGGGCTGCTCAACTTCGGCCCTCCTTCAGATGTTGGTCTACAACTCCCATAATCCTTGACTATTGGCTATTGTGGCTGGAGATGATGGGAGTTGTAGCCCCAAACCAGCTGGAGGGCTGAAGTTGAGCAGCCCCGACCTAGATGGACCAGTGCTCTGACTCCAAGCAGTTTCATATTCCTATTCTTATAAATAAAACTGCCTTCACTAATTGTCTGCAAACTAACAGAAGATGCAAAGTGAATTTTAGGGGAGGAGAGCAGGACTTCTGGTAGTGAGCATGAATTGTCCCTTTGTTAAGCAGGGTCTGCTCTGGTTTGCATTTGGATGGGTGACTACATTTGAGCACTGCTGCAGTAAGACATGCCACTTAGGGGCTGGGGCTGTAGCTCAGTGGTAGAGTATCTACTTTGCATGGAGAAGGTCCCAGGTTCAATCCCTGTCAACATCTCCAGGTAGGGCTGGGAGAGACTCCTGCCTGCAGCCTTGGAGAGCTGCTGCCAGTCAGTGTAGACAATACTGAGCTAGATGAATCAAGGGTCTGACTAGGTATAGGACAGCTTCCTGTGTTCCAACGTCCCTAACGTTTCTGCGAATCAAGTTCCATAATCTCAGGACCATCACAGAGAAGACCCTGTCTCACCTCCCCACTCTCCTCGCTTCTGACAGAAAAAGGATATCTTTAAACTTGATTGGCTGCAAAGGGTTACTACGTTGTCTGTAATGGAGTGATTTGTAGTTATTTGATGTTTTCTTTTGGTAGTACTCTCCAATGCTGTGGAATCTGGTATCCTGCCAGTAATCCATGATAATTTGGGGTGGGGGGATGGAGGAAGACATGTTGGTGAAATATTGGTTCTTGGGGTTTTCAACTTCTTCGAATACCTTGCGGGAAATTCAGCAGCTTTGCAGGGTTGGAATGGCTACCCAGAAAAACTGTAGATGTTACCATGGCAACAGCCAAAAACTATTATCCTTAATCAGAATGGTAGGCAAACTGCTAAGAAGAGGTGGTCTCACAGATGGGGTAGGTCTTGTTAAGAAAATTGGTTTGTTTTTCTTTTAAAGCGTTGTAAATTTTAGATGGGGTACAGACAGACATGCAACAGGGCTTCTGGTCTGTGGGCTGAGAGCTAGGGGGTAATCTGAGGGCTGGGCAGTATTTAAGGCAGTGGTTCCCAACCAGACCATTGAAATTAATGAGATCAGTAAACTTGTCCCATTAATTCCCATAAGACCTTTTATGAGTCACTTCATGTGAATGTGAGCCAGTGATGGGAGTAGCCAATCTCCCTTTTTTACTAAAATTTGTGTTTTTATGTAAATTTTTGTCTGTGTGTGCCTACACATATATAAGTTACAGTTATGAGACAGACTATTCCAGTCACTGGTTTACATCCAGATTAAGTTACTCATAAATGGTCTTTCTGAAATTAATGGGACAAATTTAATTGTCCCATTAATTTCAGTGGGCATACTCATGAGTAACTTAATCTGGATGTAAGCCAGTGACTGGAGTAGCCTTTTTCATAACAGAAACATTGAAGTGTGTCTGTGTCTGTGTATACACACACATACAGCCATTCCCCAACTTACAAACACCCGACTTACAAATGACTCGTACTTACAAACAAAGTTCCATAACATATTCAATTAATGAAGTCCCCAACTTACAAATGCCAGTCCGCACATACAAACAAATCGTTCCTCTTGGGAACTATATGCATTCCGAGTTATGAACATCCAACTTTCAAATGAACTTTTGGAACACAACCCATTTGTAAGCTGGGGACTCCCTGTATACATAACCACCCCACCCCCCCATACCTGAGCTGAAGGTTTGTGACAGAAGGTGTACTCTTGTTTAAAAAATTGGGGTACCCCTATTTTAAGAGAACCTGCAAAGTGCAACCTCTTTCTCCCTCCCTCCCTCTTAGTTGGGCTTTCTGACCGCCTTCTCTCTGCAGTAGGTGGCCTCAGATGGTGCTAGAATTTGCATAAGTGGAGACGCGAGGGGAGCTGGAAGAGAAATTGGCACTATTTGGAAACGCAAACGGTGCCGCTTTACATATTAGAAGGACATAAATAAACGGTACCCGCTTGCCTTCCGAACTCCAAAAGGGCTCTGGCGGCTCTAGCACGTGTTCCGTCGGGGGGGAATTTTTCCTTGCCATGCAGGGTTTTTATGGCTTCCTCAAAAAGATCTCATCACTCATGCACCCTGGGCCCAAATTAGCCACACGGCTTCCTTCATGGGTGCCTTTGTCGCTGCTGCAAATGAGGCACCAGCCTCAATTATTTAGCAAAGCTCAGCTCCTCAGCCTTCATCACTCTCCAATTAATCACCGGTTCTTAATTCTTTAAGCCAGGCTCGCTGCTGGGTGTAGGGCAACTTGGGGGGATTTTTGTGCTATTTAAAATGAGCATGTTTTTCAGAGGGGAAATATTTGAAACTTCCTCCCCCGCCCCGAGGCAGCATTAGTGATGCTCTTGCTGTGGACTCATTGTAAGATTTTGCTTTGGTGAGAGATGGTGGGCCAGATTATGCTTCTCTCTGAGTCAGCGCATGTGTGTGGTAGGAGCTGAAAACTTGCTTGCTTGACCTTACTCCCACATGGAATGGCAGCCACACTTTTGGCATTCATGGAGGACAGGTCTATCAGTGGCTACTAGTCTGGATGGCTATCTCTAGGCTCAGAAGCAGGAGAAGAGAGCTGGTCTTGTGGTAGCAAGCATGACTTGTCCCCATAGCTAAGCAGGGTCTGCCCTGGTTGCATATGAATGGGAGCCTTGATGTGTGAGCACTGTAAGATATATTCCCCTCAGGGGATGAAGCCGCTCTGGGAAGAGCAGAAGGTTCCAAGTTCCCTCCCTGGCTTCTCCAAGATAGGGCTGAGAGAGATTCCTGCCTGCAACCTTGGAGAAGCCGCTGCTAGTCTGGGAAGACAATACTGAGCTAGATAGACCAATGGTCTGACTCAGAGAATATGGCAGCTTCCTATGTTCCTGTGTCTCTGAATCCCAGTTGCAGGGATAGCAACAGCAAGAGAGAGGGCACACCTTCATCTCTTGCCTGTGGGCTTCCCAGAGGCATTGGGTGGACTACTGTGGGAAACAGGATGCTGGACCAGATAGATCTTGGACTTGATCCAGCAGGACTGTTCTTCTGTTCTTATCCCTGCAGGAGTGCAATGTTTAAATATGGCCAATGCACACAGGCCCATTTAATATACAGTCTGGGAACTGACTACACATGTTGGATTTTATAAGCACAGACTGCTTTTGAATGTTACCATCCTATGTGGATGTGGAGGGATATCTGAGGTGTGGCAAGTGTGCTGGGCAGACAGGGAAGATAATAGATATTTGCATGAAATGATTTTTAAAATTTGTTTCAAAGTTGAATCAAATTCCAAAAATTCATTTCAAATTTGAATCTGATTCAAAAATTCGAATTGATCCGACCCTTTTTTGGTGCCGTTTAAACCAATCGAGTGGCCTGAATGGTTTAAAAAGGTGCCAAACGGCTCTCGAATTTTGAAAATTAAATTATTATTCAAATCAAATTGCCCTTTTAAGAAGTGATTTGATTCAAATTTGAATCACTCAAATCACCCAGATTTGAGTCATATCAATTCAAATTTGAACCAATTTGCCGTTCCCTAGAAGATAAGCTTGCTGTCAGGGCTGAGCTGCGAGAAGCAGCTACTAAAAGGTGCACGTCGAGGGCTGGGGGAGTTGGGCAGCCCAGGACAAGCTGAAAGGCAAGGGGGTCAGAAGCCAGAGGATCAAACCAGGAGCATGATAGAGGTCATGCAGAGTAGACAGTCAGGCCAAGCAGACAGAACAAGGAAGGAAAAAAGCATGAGCAGCCTGGAGACCTTGAAACCGAAGGTGACTTCACACAGCTGTTAGAAACCAAGTTGGTGAGAACTGGTGGTTCCCAATGATCACTTGCTCTTGCCACAAGTCACAATTTGCATGCATTTCATGTCATCCAAACCACCAGTGGCTGGTTCCCCAGCCATACGCCCCCCTGCCTGACATCCGCCATCTGACTTCAAGTGTAAGTTATAGGTTTAAGTTCTTTATTACAGTCTATGACGAGCAAAATGTAAGTTACAAACATTGGGTTCCCAGAAGGGGTGTGGGTGAGGAACATTGGTAGGTTCAGATGACACAAAAGGCGCACCTTGCTTGTGCCAGGAGCATGTGCTTGCCTGAATCTCTGGTGGTTCTCGCCAACTTTCTGGTGGTTGTATAAAGACTCTGTGAGGCAGGTCTGCTACAGACAGGAAGCCTCTTGTACTCCTTCCTGACTGCAGGGAATCCAATTGTAGGCCATAATCCTTGGCTATTGGCCATTGTGGTTGGGGATTATGGGAGTTGTAGTCCAAAACTAGCTGGGGGGGGCAAAACTGCTCTATGGGGTACGTAAACAGAATATTTGCAACAGAATGGGTTGTTTGTTGGTTGTGCCGTCGAGTTGGTGTCGACTTATGGCGACCACAGAGCCATGTGATTTTCTTGGTAGAATACAGCAGGGGTTTATCATTGCCATCTCCCGCGCAACTGGGAGTATGAGATGACGCCTTCCAGCACCTTCCTATATCTCTATGGAGTTCCCCATATTCTGGGAAATGCACCAGCAGGGATTTGAAACAACAGCCTCCTGCTTTCCAGGCAGGTTGCTTCCCTGGTGCATCATTAGGTGGGGGCAACAGAATGGGTACACTTGGGGTTTTTTAAATAAAAGGTTGGGAACCCGTGTTCCCTGTAACTGGGATTTCCAGATGTTGTTGACTGCAACTGCCATAATCCCCAGCCAAAGGCCACTGCAACTGGGGATGTCGGGAGTTGTAGTCAACAGCATTCAGGAATCTGTTACAGGAAATGCTGTTGGGAACCCTTGATTTAGATCTTGGGCTTCCATGTGGCTAGTTTCACTTATTCCTACATATTTTTGGAAAGCAACGTAAGATATTTATATGGGGGCAGGGAACACAGTAAGGCTGGTGTTTCTTTTCCCACTGTAGGTCCATCTTGGTATCTAGATGAAATGAAAGATCATTGTAAGGATATAGCCTGATTGGAAATCCACACACACACATCACTCCTTCCCCAATGCTCCTGAAGTTACAAATAAGTATTTCCACGCTGGCATGGTAAATAATCAGAGCCTATGTATGCCTGAGGTGGAAAAGAACTGTGGGAGGGAGGCAGTTATTGCATGCTAATGAAGTCAAAGTTAATTATTAATGCAGCTTTATTGCCAGTTAGCTCAACACATAATAGCTCAATGCATGAAGGAGCGTGGCCAGTGAGAGCTGAACAAATAGCAGGTTTTTGCCAACAAGAATCCACAGAAAGAATACTCTTACCGTATTTACTCAAATAGAAGATGGTCCTGAATTTAAGAGGGACCCCCTAAAAAATAGAGGTTAAATGCATGTAATACCTGTATTTCCCCGAAAGGAACAACACTATGGATTTAAGATGACATCCCCCCCCCCTGAAATTTCGAGTCTACAGGCTTTATGCTGGCCCCATTGTGTGAGGCTTACAATTGCGGGGGGTCATCTTAATTTTTTTAAAAAATTAAAAATATTTTTAAAATATTTTTTAAAAATATATTTTTTCAATATTTTCTATTATTTAAAAAAACTTGGAAAAAGCCTAGTCTTGGATTCAGGTAAATACAATATAAATGGTTGTCTTTTTAAAAGTGGCACCTTTTATGGTGATTCTCTTAGATTTAGCAGGGGGAGATCAATTGTCCCTGTTCACCCCAGCATAGCATCCAGTGGCTATTGCTGTTGTCTCCATTGTGTTTCTTTTTAGATTGTTGCCCCTGCTAACTGAGCAAAGAGCCTTTTAAAGTGGTGACTGTCCTACATTTAGCAGGGGGAGAGCAACTGTCCCTTTCCATCCCTAGCACAGCATCCCGATCACTAGTCAGGGAGGCGGGAGGGCTCTGAGTACCCTTTATAAGCCTAAAAAGTACCCCCCACAGGGGTTTGTGTACCCCTTGTAGGGAACCACTGATGTAGCTTATCACACTACAGTTATAAGAGAAGTAAAAATTAGGGATGCGCCGGAATGCGGTTCGGCTGTCTGGATTGCCAGCACCTCCCTTCAAATGTGAGGGCTTACACAGGCCCTTTAAAGCAGATGGGAGCAGTCCCATACCTGCTCCTCTGCTCGCTGCCGTTGCTGCCATCCCAGCGCTCCCCCCAGCTATGCCCGCACACTGGCAGGGTGTCTCCTAGCTGCCCTTGTGCAGCACCCGCACGTCCATGGCATGCACAGAGGCCATTTGTGTGGCCAACATGGTTGATGTCTATGCAAATGGCCGCTGTGCATGCACACAGACCATGTGTGTGCCAGTGCCACGCAGGGGCAGCTGGGAGACACCCCGTCCATGGGCATAGCTGGGGGGAGTGCCAAGACAAGTGTCATAAATCTGTCAGGCTAGCCAGATGAAGCATGACAGAGGCAGAAGCAGAACAGCAAAGTCTAATAGGAAAAAAATTCTCCAAACTAGGTCCAGTCCGAGTCAATCCAATAAATCCAAACAGAGTCCAAAGCGAAATCCACAGGCAAGGTCAACACAGTCCAGGGTCCAAACATGGTCAAGGTAATACACGAACACAGCCAATTAGCTCACAGGAAATTGATGTTGCTATCAGCAGAGTAGCTATGTTACAGGTGTCTTAAATAGGCTGACCCCCAGTGCTGTTAATTAAGAGTTGCTGAGTCGTCAATTTTGCCTGTTGTTCTATGTATGCGGCTCCTTAACTCTTGCTGTCTCTTGGAACGGCACCTCTCCACAGCTGAGGCTGGTCGCGCCTCCTCCACAAAAGAGCTGCCTCACCTGGTTCTAACTCATCTTCGACTCCCTGTGCGTCAGACCCACTCTCCTTTGCAACTTCTGGTCCTTGCCAGAAGTTGCTGTCAGCTCTGTCTCTGCCTCCAACTCCTCCTCAGAGTCTTCCAGCATACCCATGACAACGAGGAGCAAGTACGAACCTTCCCTCCTCCACTTTAAAGGGGCTACATACGTCGTCAAATTTAAAGGGAGGTGCTGGCGATTCGGACAGCCGAATCATGTTTCAGCACATCGCTAGTAAAAATCCTTTTAAACTTAGATAGGAAGATGGAGGTGTTGCCAGTTACAGCTCTAGTGAACTTTCACTGGGCTTACTTGTATATATTTGAGCTTTGTATAGACATGCGACCTTTTGCGTTTCCTGGCCTTTTGATTGCACTGTTTACAATTTTTTTCTTTCCCACATTTTGTCTACACTATCAAACAAACTACAGTATTGTGTACACTGACTGATAATGGCTCTCTCTTTGATTTTTGGCTCTCTCTTTGAAATGGATCTTTTCTGATCTTAGTTTCCATTCCCTATTGTAACTAAGTTGTTATAATACACATGCAACCAGCGGGGACCTTGACCATGTAGAGGTCACAGGTGAGGCTCGCAGGAGGGATCCTAACACCCCGCCACATTCATCTATAAAGTAGCTGGGCCGGGCGCAGAGCATCTGGTCCTCTAGTTCTCAGCCCCCCCCCACTGCCATTGTTTTCATTCCCCGCCTGCCCAGGGCCGCCATTGTTTTCTTCCCCCCAAACTGCCCGCCTGCCCGCCACTGTTTTCTTTCCCCGCCCACCCGCCACTGCCGTTTTCTTTCCCACCCATCACTACCACCGTTTTCTTCCCCTGCCCGCCCGCCACCGCTTTCTTCCTCCCCCACCGCTGTTTTCTTCCCCCCCTCACCCACAAGTCTGTCTGCTGGCGCTGCCGCTTTCCTCTCCCCCTGCTGGCAGCTTGCTCACAAACTCTCGCGAGAGCTGCCACACATGGGATTAGGGACCGGTATGCCATATATAGAGATAGCTAGCTATAACTATAGCTATAGATATTTGTGTGTGTGTGTGTGTGTCTTGAGCATCTCTAGGAGACTTCAGTGATGGAAGAGGAATGAACGTATGCTTAGTATTAACTTTTGCTGATGGTTTGCTGTTGTGTCTCTCACGTTTGCATCTTAAATTGTAAGGTTATCAGGGATAAGTGACTTATTATGCAAATCCTTTGTCTTTAATATCTGGCTGTTCTCCCAACTGGAATCAAATTGCCATAACCCCATGCATTTACTGGAACTGCTAATGTTTACACATTAGCTTCTTTGGTTTAATATACGAGCTTTCAAGTTGCAAATTGATGTTTCTTAGAGCTGTGCAAATTATTTTTCTATTAAATGCAATATTTAAAATGGCTTAGAGATGGAAGACAAATGACTGGCAAGAATTTTAATATAGCCACTTCCCACGGCCCCCTAATCAGCTTATATCAGCGGCTGAGAACTGGTAATGGCTTTTTAAACATTTCTGTTTTACAGGGGGAAAGAGTACTTACTGTAACCAGCACTAAGTATAAATGTCAGGCTTCATGTTTGAAATAAGTTTCATTAACCTAGCACCTTTTCATCCCTCAATGTGTGTTATAAATACTAAGATAATTAAAAGTACCTAAAGACCTGCAGCCAAAGATTTTGTTCAGAGCACCATGTGAAATTTAGTCTGTGCCACTGCCCAAATGGATCCTTGCCACTCAACAATAGGTTGTAAAACAATTTTTATTTTATTATTATTTTTTTTAGTATATTTCTATACCGCCCTATATTTAAAAAGTCCCTGAGCAGTTCACAATCTAAAAACCATTTAAACAATTTTTTTTAAAAAACCAAGTAACACCTCTAAAATTGAAAGCTTTAAAACTATAAACTAATAAACAGGTATGTTTTCAGGTCCTTCTTAAAGACATTCAAACAAAGAGAAACTCTAATTTCATTAGGAAGCGCTTTCCAGAGTCCCGGGGCAACTCTAGAAAAGGCCAGGTTCTGAGTCGCCACCAAGCGAGCCAGTGGCAACTGTAACCGGACATCCCCAGATGATCGTAATACGAATACGACAAATATTTATATACTGCATTTCAGCAAAAGTTTCCAAAGTGGTTTATGGAGTTATAAATTAAATTAAATTAAATTAAATTAAATTTTAAATAAAGATGGCTCCCTGTCCCCAAAGGGCTCACAATCTAAAAAAGAAACAAGATAAACCCCAGCAACAGCCACTGGAGTGCTGAGGGCCAGTTGCTCTCCCCCTACTAAATAAAGAGAATCACCCCTTTAAAAAGGTCCCTCTTTGCTCAGTTAGCAGGGGAACAGTGGGGAATAGGCAGTGGGGTTGAGGAAGAAGAAGGCGTTCTCTTAAATATCTTGGACCCAAGCCATGTAGGCTTTATATTTAATGATCAGCACTTTGTATCCTACCTGGAAACTGATTGGCAGCCGATGTAGTTCTTTTCAATGGGTGTAATATGATCTCTTTGGGCAGCCCCAGAGGCCAACCTGGCTGCTGCATGTGATTCTTCCCCAGATGCTCTTCATAAGAACTGCCTCCTGGAGAGGTCCTGTTGTGGTTGGTGGCGACTCAAAACCGGGCCTTTTCTAGGGTTGCCCCAGGACTTTGGAATGCCCTCCCTTAATGAAATTAGAGTCTCTCCTTCTCTGGATGTTTTTAAAGGAGGACCTGAAGCCATGCTTGTTTAGTTGGCCTTTTAGTTTATAGTTTTCAAAGTTTTAAGTTTTAGAGTTTTTCTCTGCATTTCAAACTGTTTTAATTGGATTAATGTTTTGATTTTTGTGATTGCGAACTGCCCAGGGACGTGCATTTAGGGTGGTATTAAAATGGGTTTGCCCATTTAAAAATAAACCAGGCCCAAAGCCTATCTGGTCCAGCATCCTGTTTCCCACAGTGGCCCACCAGATGCCTTGGGAAGCCGCACAACTGGGAGCTAACCTCTCTCCTGCTGTTGCTCCCCTGCAACTGGTATTCAGAGACATGGAGGTAGCCTATAGCCATCAGGACTAGTACTCATTGATAGACACTGGGTGCCTGTGTGGTCTTCCTTCCTATCCGGGCTCCAGGATGGTCGGAAGCTGTGATCTGCCTTGGAGCCGGATAGCAAGCGTGAGGGCAAAGAGGAAAGAGCAGGAGCTTTCACTGCAGCGGTGGCAGTGGGGGAGAGTGGGAGTCAAGGGAGCCCTCCCCTGCAAGGCCGTTTGTAAAATGACCTAGCGAAATCGCTGCTGCTTCCAGCTTCCCTGTATTTTGGCTTCCTTGCCTCTAGTCTCACTACTTCCTGAGCACTCTCCCCATGCAGTTTTCAAACCTTCCTCTTTCCAGCACCCTTACGGATACGGGTATGACAACAAATATTTATATACCGCTTTTCAACAAAAGTTCCCAAAGTGGTTTACATAGATATCAATCAATCAATCAATCAATCAAATGAATAAAATGGCTCCCTGTCCCCAAAGGGCTCACTATCTAAAAAAGCAACATAAGATAGACACTGGCAACAGCCACTGGAGGGATGCTGCGCTGGGGATGGATAGGGCCAGTTGCTCTCGCCCTGCTAAATGTAGGAGAATCACCACTTCAAAAAGGTGCCTCTTTGCTCAGTTAGCAGGGGATTCTTAATCTCTGTTCTCCTTGGCTCTTTTCTCCTGACCCAACATGTAGTAGCAGTTCTCTTTATGTAGTATGTGCACTTAAAGTTGTAGCAGGGTATGAGGCCATTGCATGATGGTAGAACATCTGCTTTGCATGCAGGAGGACACAGATTCGATCCTGGCACCTCCAGGTAGGGCTGGGAAAGACTCCTGTCTAAAGCCCCAGAGAGTTGCTGTAGCCAGTCAGTTTAGTCAGTACTGACTTGGATGGACCAATGATCTGACTCAGTATAAGTCAGGTTCCTATGTACCTATGACACCTTCAGAATTAAGAGCTTTAGTCTTTAAGGTGCCACAAGACTCTTTGTTTTTGGACCCCGGCAGCTACACCTCTCAAATGTATTGCCCTTAATCCTGTAGGCTTCACACTTCACTTTTGTTTTATCCCAGTGATTAAAGATGATCCCTTCGTCTTAATTCAGTATTTTCCTGGAAGGGACACAAGATCCGTCTTGGAAAAAGAGCAATGGTTGGAAACAAACTGATTTGACGTGTAGGCGTTCGGCAATGAAAGAAGGGTAGGACCAAAAGCTAAGGAGTGGAAGGCAGAGACAGAGCGGCTGTACAAGCTGAAAAGCATGGGCCAGCACTGAGGCAGGATGAGACATGGACAAGTAGGAGGAAACCAAGAACATTCAGAACTCTGGAACTGGTGCAAATGGGGTTGCTTCTGCATTATACTACCTGCATGGACCTGGGATCTGCCTGCTCTACCTCATGGAGAGGAGAGCTGGATTTGTGGTGGCAAGCATGAATTGTCTGCTTTGCTAAGCAGGGCCTGCCCTGGTTTGCATTTAGATGGGAAACTACATGTATGAGCACTGTAAGATATTCCCATTAGGGGATAGGGCTGCTCTGGGAAGAGCATCTGCTTGCTTGCATGCAGGAGGTTCAAAGTTCCCTCCTTGGCATCTCCAAGACAGGGCTGAGAGAGACTCCTGCCTGCAACCTTGGAGAAGCCGCTGCCAGTCTGGGTAGACAGCGAGGAGAGCTGATCTTGTGGTAGTAAGCATGGCTTGTCTCCTTAGCTAAGCAGAGAATTGATATGTGAGCACTGGAAGATATTTCCCTCAGGAGATGGAGGGCACTTTCCATCAGTGCACTGGCCTGCCCTATTGTGCTACTGGAAATCGAAGAAGTGAATGGTAAATCTCATTGCCTGAATGTCTTGACTGGGATCTGAGATGAGATAAATTAGATGTACTCATTGTAACTCCCGCTTCTCGTAGAGCATGTGGTGACTTAATGGGAATATGGATAGAACTGGCAGGAATGCATGTTGGATAGGAGCAGATGTAACTTGGCAGCTTGTAAAAAGCAAAACCGTCAAAGCTAAGCTTGCTCAAGTGTGAACACACTAACTTAAGCCAGGCCTTGGCAAATATTATTTGGATCTAGAAACTAGTCCAAAAATTTAGGAGCCAGGCAGTGGACACCTGACAAAATTAAAAACATAAGAACAACTCTGCTGGATCAGACCCAAGGCCTATCTAGTCCAGCATCCTGTTTCTTACAGTAGCCCACCAGATGCCTCTGAGAAGCCCACAGTCAAGAGGTGAGGGCCTGCCCTCCCTCCTGCTGTTGCTCCCCTGCAACTGGTATTTAGAAACATAGGAAGCTGCCTTATACAAAGTCAGACCATTGGTCCATCTAGCTCAGTATTGTCTACACAGACTGGCAGTGACTTTTCAAAGGTTGCAGGCAGGAGTCTCTCTCAGCTCTATCTTGGAGATGCCAAGGAGGGAACCTGGAACCATCTGCTCTTCCCAGAGCGGCTCCATCCCCTGAAGGGAATTTCTTATGGTGCTCACACGTCTCCCATTGAAATGCAAACCACAGCAGACTCTGCTTTGCAAAGGGGACAATTCCTGCTTGCTACCACAAGACCCGTTCTCCTTCTGCATCTTGGCTCTGAGGCTGGAGGTAGCCTATAGTCATTAGACTAGAAGCCATTGATGGACCTGACCTCCATTGGACTTCATAATGGACACTGTGGAGGGAGAGGGTAAATGGGTTTCTCTTTATTTCCTTTACAACTAACATATTTAGAACAGAAACAGGACTTCCTGGCATGAATAAAGATTTTATTAAAGTAACTGTACCTCTTAATATCCTAGTTTAGGTGCCACAGTTAAATTTCTAGGTGCCATGGCTCCCTGGCACCTGGGATTGTCAAGTCTTGACTTAAAGTAGTGTCAGGATCACAGAGTGGTATTTAGCAAACTGCAATTCCAGGAAACCAGAAGAGATTTGGCTCCACTCTTTTCCTAAAAGTTCCACAAACATGGAACATCTTCTCACTCTTCTGGATTCTTCATATTGTCATAGTTACTATTTTCTTCTTCTTAAGCTGGAGATCATGAAACATCTTTATCCTTTTTCTTTTCAGATTTTGTCAATAGCAAAAGTCCTGTTGTTTTTCCTTTGTTAACCATCACCAACATTCATTTTCCTTTCTGTTGATGCCTCCCACGCTTAGGTTTGTGCTTTTATTTATTTTTGTCTCATTCTGTTTATCTTAATCCTCTTTTAGTTGGTCTTCTATGCTCCCATCTTAAGCCTTTTATTCTTATCTTGCATTTTGACACCTGCCTAATTTTTTTCTGCACGTAAGTATGATAGTGTTTCTCTGCCTTTGATTTCTTTGCAATGGTGACTCTATTTCATATTCAGTTTCAGATTGTTGTTTTTACTTTTAAATGCGTCCATCCTCTGGCTGCTTCTCATTTCTCATCTTTGATTTCTCCATATAAATTTTCTTGACCTTTGCATTCTGTGGGTTTTCTCTGGCTTGTTATGCCTTGGATTTTTGCTTCTGTTTTGTGCCTTCAAGTTATTTTCCTTATTGCTCCTTATTTATGGAAATCATTGCTTGTTGATATTCAGTTAATTGATTCTCTTCCCTTAGTTAAAAATGTCTAGACTCATCAATTTAAGCTCGCCCATGACTAAGTTGCTAGGGCTGTAATTTAAGCATTCTTCTTTTCTTCTTTTGGTTTTTAATTATTTTGTTTTTGTTGCTTACATTAGATTGAAAGCCTGTTTGAGGAGGCCGGTTTTTTTTTAATTTGTTATGTTCTGCATATTTTAATTCAGGGGAGAGCTGGTCTTGCGATAGCAAAGCAGACAATTCCTGCTTGCTAAGCAGGTTCTGCTTTGGTTCTGCTGCTGTAACATATTCCCCTTAGGGTATGGGGTCATAGCTTAGTGGAAGAACATCAGATTTGCATGCAGAAGGCCTGGAATTCACACCCTGGCATCTCCAGGTGGGGCCTGGAGAAACTCCTGCCTAAAACCTTGGAGAGCCTGCCAGTCAGTGTAGATGATACTAAGCTAGATGGACCAATGCTCTGACTCGGCCGACTAAGGCAGCTTCCTTTGTACCTATCTAGTGTTTAGACTCTCGATAAATAGTTGCTGTTGCTATCTCTAGAAAACTTACATCTTGCTTTTCCATTTGATGACATTCTCAAAGAACCCAGAGACTGAGATAATACAATACAAGTCATATTTACTGTATCTTGTCCAATCCTGGCAAGGTCATGCCCACAAGGCATTTGAAGAAGTCGGTCTGGAGTAGATAGCAAAGGTAGGAGACTCGAAGGCAGTGACTGCACACTGCTACTATGACTACGGATAGAAAAGTATATCATAGAAAAGTAAATACTAGATAAATGAGATTATTCCCTGTCTCTAAGTAGAAACCAGTAATAGTCCCTGGAGGGATGCTGTGCTGGGGTTGGATAGGGCCAGTTGTTCTCCTCCTGCTAAATGTAAGAGAGTTCCCACTTTAAAAGGTATCCACTCCATGTTTGTACATCCACTCAATTGCTTATCCAATCAGTTGTTGAGAACTTAGTCAGGAAACAAGGATGGGTACTTCAGGACCCTGGACAGGTCACAGGGAGCAGAATATTTGTTCTAATATTCACACACACACACACACACACACACACACACACACACACACACACTCTCACTAAGCCATACCGGTGGCTAATCTCGCGAGTGAGAGGAAGGGGAGAGGAAGGTGAACGGCCAGCAAAAGAAAGCGGCATTGCCGGACGCCGGACAAAAAGTGCCACCTGCCGAGAGGCGAGAGGATATGCCGCCTGCCAAGAGGATGCAGTGGCCAGGCTGGCCGGCTGGCTGCCAAGAGGAAGTGGTGGCCGGGGCTGAAGGTGGGGGGAGAATGAACTGGAGCTGAAGGAGGGGCGGAGAATGGCTGAAGGGATGGGGGGAAGAGACAAGGAGAACTAGGGGCACATAAGCTCTGCACCAGGTCAGCTAGTATTCAATAATATGCTTGGTGTTGAACGAGTCCCTTATATCAGTGATCTTCCCTGTTTTTCAAGCAAGATCCACTTGGGCAAAAAAGGTTTCAGCCATTTCCTATCATTCTAACCTCTGGGAGTGGTGTGTTTTCCCCAGCACCGGGATGGCGAGGTTGGTTAAGAGAAACAGAGCCCTGCAAAGGCCCAGAGTCATCTTAGAATATGCATATGGACTACTGGAAAGTGTAATGGAGAGATCAGGGCAAAGGCTACAAGCAATAAAACAACAAGTCAATGGATTGTTCAGTGTAATCCATCACAAATGAAAATAGTGGGATTTTAATTGGATATTAATAGGCACCATCTCCTCTGGAAGGGTGCTCAGTGCCTGTAAAGGAACAATGTGCAATGATACCGTAAACAATCTGTGTTAATTAGTCAAAAGGAGCACTTTCTTTTCCCATTAAATTGATCAATCCGGGAGTTTAAAGTTAATTGGTCAATCCAGTAGTTAAAGCCAATAACCAACAAGTGTAGAACAGTTGTAAGCCTAAGAGGTCTATTGGAATATATATGAATATATGTTTAATCCCACAGCCAAGTAGAACTTGCATTCTGTAGGAAGCTGCCTTCTACCGAGTCAGACCATTGGTCCCTCCAGTTCAGTATCGTCTACACCAGGGATCCTCCACGTTGGGTCCCCAGATGTTATTGGACTTCAGTTCCCATAACCCCCAGCCAAAGGTCACTGGGGCTGGGGATTATGGGAGTTGAAGTCCAATAACATCTGAAGACCCAACGCTGAGAATCCCTGGTCTAGGCTGACCAGCAGTGGCTCTCCAAAGTTTCAGGCAGGAGTCTCTGCTAGTCCTACTTGTAAATGAGATTGAACCTGGAACCTCCTGTCAGATAAGCAGATGCTCTACCACTGAGCTATGGCGCCATTCCCAAAATAGGAAACTGCCTTACACAGAGTCAGAGCATTGATCCGTCTAGCTCAGTATTGTCTGGGCGGACTGGCTCTCCAAAGTTTGAGGCAGGAGTCTCTCCCAGCTCGACTTGGAGATGCCAGGGAGTGGATCTGGGGCCTTCGGCATGCAAAGCCGATACTGTTCCACCAACCTGTGGCCCCATCCCCAATGGGCAATTTCTTATGGCAAACAGTGCACACATGTCACCCATTCAAATGCAAACCAAGGCAGACCCTGCTTAGCAAAAGAGACAGTTCACTGATGCTTGCTACCATCTTGTGGCCAGTCCTTTGGGATTGAAGTAATCCAGGATTATGATTGACCCTGCTAACTGAGCAAAGAGACACCCTTCAAAGTGGAGATTCTCTTATATTTAGCAGGGGGAGAGCAACTGGCCCTCTCCAGCCCCAGCACAGCATCCCTCCAGTGGCTGTTGTTGGTATCCGCCTTCTGTTTCTTTTTAGATTGTGATCCCTTTGGGTACAGGGGCCATTTTATTAAGGTATTATTTATCTTTCTATGTAAACCGTTTTGGAAACTTTGGTTGAAGAGCAGCGTATAAATATTCCTAGCAGTATTAGTATTGGTTGGTTGGTTGCCAGTCCTTCAGGATTGGTCTGGAGTCTCCAGGAATCAACATCAATCTCTAGTTGACTATGGAATGCAATCCTGGAGATGTTGTGAAAACATCACATCATCATCTCTGGAATGCCTTTCGAGAAGGGCTTCTTCAGTCTCCCTCTTTGTTAGGTTTTTAAAAGAACTTTAAATCTCTCCTTTTAAAAGAAGCTTTTAAAGACTGGCTGTGACTA
Organism: Hemicordylus capensis; assembly: GCF_027244095.1. NCBI lineage: Eukaryota > Metazoa > Chordata > Lepidosauria > Squamata > Cordylidae > Hemicordylus > Hemicordylus capensis. The sequence continues at coordinate 15,054,319 of NC_069663.1, forward strand.
TCTTGTTTTGCTGATTCTGCTGCTACTACTACTACTACTACTACTACTACTACTACTACTATTTATATACTGCTTTTCAACAAAAGTTCTCAAAGCAGTCAGTCTTCCTTCCTTCCTTCCTTCCTTCCTTCCTTCCTTCCTTCCTTCCTTCCTTCCTTCCTTTCTCTTAGACGTACCCATCGCTAATCTCATGTATGGCAGCTCTCACGAGAGTTTGTGAGCAGCTGCCCGGATAGTGACAAGGGGAGAAAACAGTGCTGGTGGCTAGTGGGAGGTGGCCAGCCGGCCGGCCAGCGGGAGGCTGAATGGCCATCCAGCGGGGAAAGTAAGTGCTGTTATGTGGGCAGTGGGCAGGTGAGAAAATGTGGCAGTGGCGGGCAGAGAGAGAAAACGGCAGGGGCAAATGAGAGGCACAGATGCTCTGTGCCCGGCCCAGCTAGTAAATAAATAAATAATAAATAAGAAGGTCCCCTGTCCCCAAAGGGCTCACAACTTAAAAAGAAGCATAAGGTAAACACCAACCACAGACCCTGGAGGGATGCTGTGCCTGGGGTTGGACAGGGGCTGTCTGCTGTTCTGCTTTTATCTGCTCTCTCTCTTATTGGGTGTGAGGATGATTCTCTGTATTTTATTGTGTTTTACTTTTAAAAAAAAAATCTTGGATGTTATGTTTTTACGCTTTTATTGTAGGCTGCCCTGAGCAGCAGTGTCCTGGAAGTGTGGGATATAAATATTTTAAATAAATAAAAATAATAATAAACAAAGATAGTGGTGGGTTTGGGGATCTCAAAAAAATAGCTTCTATCCGAGTTAAAATTGGTCTGGCAAAGAAACTGAGAAAGGCTCCTTGGACTGAGAGTGAATGCTTCTGACAGTAAATATTAAGGAACAGAGAGGAAAGCTGTATCCCCCTGTTGTCGCTTCCTAAAGATATATTAATGAGTGGAGAATATCTGGGGTAAATCAAAGGGATTTTTGGGTTTGGGCTTTTACTGTACACTGGACTCTTCCTGTGATTTGCCTAATTAGCTCCCATCAGGATCAAAATGGACACGTTCCCTCCTGTGCTGTACAAATCCTACACAATTATTTGCGGGGAAGACTCGATAAAAGCTTTTGGATGAGAGCTGCAATCAGTGCCCTGTCACTGTTGGACCGTGAGGGGACAGTGATGTGTTGTGAGATGATGGAGCCCAATTTGTGTGTGGATTGGTTCAACTAGAGTATTAGCGATTCCATGCTCACATGCATCTTTCATGAGAACTGAGCGTAACATGTGTGGGAATGGGGTGCCGTAAGGAGCTGAAGTGTCAGTCTCCATCACTATCTGCAACCTTTCAAGGGAGGTTGTCATTGTCGGATCATGGTTGGCATCACAGTGGATGGGGTTGGACATATACTGGGGCCCAGAGACTGTTGTCCCCATCCAGGGATCCACAAATTTAAGCTAGGTCACTAGCCAGCCATTATTTCTGATGCTACTCTTCCCTCAGATCCTTTTCTGGCACTCACAGGCAGAGGGCTTAGGAGAGAAGTGGGCTTCCATCATTTATGCTGGGATAATAGATGGTAAGAAAGAGAGGGAGCCCTCTCTTCCCGCTCAGAAAGGAAGCCTGCTGTTTCTTTCCTTCTCAAAAGTGGCAGTGGAAATGAGATCTCCAATGAGGAGATCTGTGTAGTGCTGGGTGTCCTGCTTGCCAGAGGGGGGCACTTGCCACGGGTGAGCTGGCAAGTGGATTTATAGATGCTTGTCCCATGCTGTGCCTTACTTGCTAGTGAGCACACGAGGTAGGCAGTCACTGCTAACTGGGCAAAGAGGCACCTTTTTAAAAGAGGCAATTCTCTTTACTGAGCAGGGGTAGAGCAACTGGCCCTATCCCTCCCCAGCACATCATCCCTCCAGTGGCTGTTTCTGGTGTCTATCTTACGTTTCTTTTTTAGGTTGTGAGCCTTTTGGGGACAGAGATCTGTCCTTCCTTCCTTCCTTCCCTCCCTTTCTGTGTGCAATCTGCTTTGGAAACTTTTGTTGAAGAGTGGTATATGAATATTTGTTGTTTGAGTAATATTTGAGTAAACTCCCCTTGAGAGCAGGCTTCCTTGAGTGAGATGGAGGCCTCCTCATGAACACTAGCTTGCTTTATGTTATTTTATTTACTTAAAATATTTATACTCCATCCCTCCATTACACTGCTACTGAGGGTGGCTCATGACATTAATAAAACAGATCCCTCCAGAGGCTGCTGCTGGTATCTACCTTCTCTTTCTTTTTAGACTGTGAGCCCTTTTGGGGACATGGAACCCTCTTATTTACCTCTTATTTATTTTTCCTCTGTAAACTGCTTTGCAAACTTTGGTTGAAGCGTGGTATATAAATATCTGTCGTAGTAGTAAAAATAGATACAATCCAAAGAGTATAAGATTAAAAGTTAAAAGACCAAGCTACAAACACATTAAAAAGTTACACATTTTAAAAGTTTCGAATTAAAACCTTGAGAACCAGCCATAGGATCTCTCCCTCCCTCCCTCCTCCCCTCCCTCCCCTCTCTCATTGTGAGAAGCACACACACACGCCCCTAGATAATTTACTTAATTATCACTTAAATACCGCTTTTCAATGAAAAAAGGTCTCCAAGCAGTTTACATGGAAAAATAAAAAGATGATTTCCTGTCCCCAAAGGGCTCACAGTAAAAACAACAACAACAACAACAACAACAACAACAACAACAACAACAAACCCATGGTAGACAACAGCCACAGCCACTGGAGGGATGTTGTGCTGGGGTTGGATAGTGCCAGTTGCTCTCCCCCTGCTAAATATAAAGAGACTCAGCACTTTGAAAGGTGCTCTTTGACCAGTTAGCAGGGGTGTGTGTGTGTTTGGTGTGTACACACACACACACACACACACACACACACACACACACTAGCTGGGTCGGGCGCATCTGAGCATCTGCTGCCGTTTTCTCGCCACCATCCCCCCCTCGACCACCAGCTGGCCGACTGCTGCCACTGCTGCTATATTTTTCCATCCCACCCGTCCCGTGGCTAGCCTATTGGGGAGCTCTCCAAACTCTCACAAGAGCTGCCACGCATGGGATTAGCCACATACTCCCCGTGGATATAGGGGTTTATATATATATAGGGGCATATCGTATGTGTGAGGGAGAGTGTCAGAGAGACACATGCTATGGTGTCGGTAGGCAGGGGAGATTTGTGTGTGAGAAGTAGGCATGAGAAAAATGGGAGCTAGCCTCCCTTGAGGATTTGTTGCAGGCCTCGGCGTGGTGGGCACAGGGTTTTCCTAATTGCAGACAAGATGAACTTGCCGTGTCTCTGCATGGAGACAATTAGGCAGCCGGAGCTCTTTGCACTTGGCTTCCCTTGTGTGAAGGAAGCCTTGTCTCTTACTGAGCTGGAGATGTCCGTGGGGAATGTAGAAGTGCTGCTGACACCAGGAATCATGAGCGAGGAAGAGAGAGTCTTGCTTTTTGTCCTGTGTGTGTTTTGTTTGCCCCCTCCCGGAGCTCTCCTGGTATGTAATGGTTGGGTTAAACAAACTGGAAATTGGCCGCCCCGTGCTGCTATTTTGGGTGCTAGCTTTGTCACCTGAGGCGGTGACAAAGCCGAGACATTCGGTGCCCCATTCTCAGTTGACAATCAGCCTCTCACAGTAATTAATTCCTCTGCAGCTTCTACGCTCTGCGGTTTTGGCCCACAGGTCTGCAGCTAAGAGTGCCAGCAGAGAACTCTGAAGGTGTTACTCACGGGGATGGAGCTGATTGGGGCCAAAGGACAGCCAGAGCGGCAGAGAAAGTCCTAAGGGGGTAATTCAGTCATATCCAGGAGAGCAAGGCGGTTGGCTTGGGAGCAGTCAGAATGGGCCTGATCAGAGTCAGGTTATTTCATACCTGTACAAGAGAGTGAGAGAGGCTGAATGAAGCAGGAACTAGGAGAGAGGGTTTAAGCCTTTGACAGCAAGCCTCTTCCCTGAACATTCGAGGACACTTTTATTTAATTTTTAAAAACTTTTTAAAAAGTCTGTTGGGGAATCCTCGGCGTAGGGGAGGACTCTGGAGGCTGAAAAACCTCCCCGGGCCAGACTTCTCCTGCATGGGCCTTGTTGGGCTTGTCCGACCTGGGCAGGGGGAGAACACAGACAAAAGCCCCATCCAGGGAATGTCCAGTTGGCCCCGGCAGGGATCAGAAGAGTTGCCACCAGTCTGTGGCATCATTTCGTGAGGCTGGAGGCAGCTCTCATGAGATTTCAGCTCAAGAAATCGCACACTGGCAAGATCTTGTGAGACTTTCCCTGGCTGTCAGGGGCTATATAAGAGAGGACTAGCCAATGATGTGGGGCCAGTCCAGGAGGAAAGAGCCCTGGGATTCCAGTGGGGCCATGTGGTAGCTGCTCCAGCAGGAGGCTTGTGAAGGCAAAAAGCCTCCAAATCAGGCATATTGCTCCACAGTGGCCATAAACTCTGAGGCTGCCCCGGCCGTGCCAACATTTGAGGAGCAGAGGGGCTGACAAAGTTTTAAAGAAGTGCATTCAGGGCAGGGACTTGCTGTTTAAAGGCTTAAAATATTTAAAAACTTTTTTACTTTTTTTTTTTTAAAAGTGTGTTTTATCCTACAGGTTTCCTAGGAGCCCTGAGGGCTGCACAGCCCTCAGGGACATATTTCTGAGGCCAAAATTTTTGGAGGGAGGAGAGAGCATCAAAAATCACCCCCCTCCATGTGAATTTGGCTGCTCAGCAGTCCTCTGGACTGAACTCCAGTGGTGAGTCGGAGAAGATGAGCCTCTTTATTTACTTATTTATCAAATTGATACCCCGCCCAAATTTACGTCTCTGGGTGGCTTATGAGAAGAGCCTCTTCCATTGATGCGGTTCCTGTTTCACTTTTCTGACGCTGTGGAACATGTGAGCCACTGATAAATGGAGATCAACCAGGAAATAGGAACATAGAAATCTGCCTTATACTGAGTCAGACAATTGGTCTATCTTAGTACTGTCTACACTGACTGGCAGCAGCTCTCAAAGGTTTCAGGCAAGAGTCTTTCCCAGCCCTACTTGGAGATGCTGCCATGGATTGAACCTGGGACTTAAGGCATGCAAGTAGATGCTCTTCCACTGAGCTATGGACCATCCCTTATGGGGAATACCCAACAGTAAACAGCACTCACACGAAAGCTCCCATCCAAATGCAAATCAGAGTGGGTCCTGCTTAGCAAAGGGAACAATCCATGTGCTCTACCACAAGACCATCTCTCCTCCCCAAATAAGGATTGTCCCTGATAAAGGGGCACAGTTGGAATGCATGTACCCCTGCTGATAGATGGATTCCCCCATTTTTAAAAGCAGGTCTGCACTACTTCAGCCTTCCAACTGTTGTCAGACTACAATTCCCATCATCCCCAGGCACAGTGGCCAATCAGTCAGAAATCATGGGAGTTGTAGTCTGATATCTGCAGGATGGCTAAAGTTGTGCAGCCATATTTTAAAGAGAGCTACAGCTGCAGAGATCTTCCACTGTATTAATTTGGGGCTGCCTTAACATCAGCCAAGTGTGGGAAGGAAGGTGTACGGCCTCTTGAGGAACAGAAATCTAATCTCATTGCAAAGGACTGCAGTTCTGTCATTTATATAACCCCTGCTGGAGCCTGCCAAGGTGTGTGTTAGCCAGGCTCATTAATGGATGTTTTGCACTGTAAATGGGCTGTGTGCTTCCTTGGCTTGCTTCATAAGACTTTCTTTCTCATAGAAGCAAATGCTAACCCAAGCAAAAGAACTGGAGGTGGATGTATATCAGGGCAGCACAACTTGGGCCCTCCAGCTATTATTGGACTCCAACTCCCATCATCCCCAATCCCATTGGTCTGTAGTCATGGATGATGGATGTTGTAGTCCCACAACAGCTGGAGGGCCCAAGTTGTGCTGCCCTGATATACATCCACCTCCAGTTCTTTTGCTTGGGTTAGCATTTGCTTCTATGAGAAAGAAGCATTTGCTTCTCTCCTCACAATTCCCTCCAGAGTTATGCAGATAAGGATGTAGTATTGTTCAGAAGAGGATTGTAGTAGCGGGGAAGATAGTGGCAAGCAGAAAGAATGCTGCCAGTGCTGGAAGAAGTTCCCCATTCACCAAATGGACAGTGGGTGGGAAAATAAAGTGAGCCGGCCCTGGCTTGGTTGGTCAGCTGCAGCTCCCGTTTTTCAGAATTCAAACGAAAAGTTCTCCACAGAGATCTTTTGACTCAGCTCCATACTATCAGCTTGCACCACCCAGTGTGCGCTCACACATCTTTTAATGTCCACTCAGTTAATTGTGGATCTTGATTTTTTGTTGTTGTTAGCATAAAGGTAAAGTGTGAAGTCGACTTCAACTCCTGGCGCCCACAGAGCTCTGTGGTTGTCTTTGGTAGAATACAGGAGGGGTTTACCATTGCCTCCTCCCACGCGGTATGAGATGATGCCTTTCAGCATCTTCCTATATCGCTGCTGCCCGATAAGGTGTTTCCCATAGTCTGGGAAACATACCAGCGGGGATTCGAACTGGCAACCTTCTGCTTGTACTGATTCTTAAAAACACGCAAGGGTGTGTCCATTTTTGGTGCATGTTCGTGTGTGTCTGTGTGTGTGTTTCTGTCTGCATACATAGCTGAATGTTTTATGCCCAGTCAGTTTCAGTGCTATGGTATATGTCAGATGTGCACTTGTTTATTGATTCTGCTTTGATTTGCTGTTTATTGCAACTTCTTTTAACATAGGAAGCTGCCTTATACCGAGTCATACCATTGGTCCATCTAGCTCAGTATTGCCTACACAGACTGGCAGTGGCTTCTTCAAAGTTGCAGGCAGGAGTTTCTCCCAGCCCTATCTTGGTGATGCCAGGGAGGGAACTTGGAACCTTCTGCATGCAAGCAGCAGGTGCTCTTCCCATAGTGGCCCCGTCCCCCAAGGGGGAATCTCTTACAGTGCTCACACATGTAGTCTCCCACTCATTTGCAAACCACAGTGACCCTGCTTAGCACAGGGAACAATTTATGCTCGTTACCACAAGACTTATTTTTGTCCTTTCCATCCTTGGTTGCAGGTTTATCTGTGCGGTAGCCTTTTCCCTTGAGTATTTTTTTAAATGCACAAGGCTCTTTGATACCATTAAAACAAGAAATGAGCTATTTGCTAGCGACACATCAATGTTGATCGGCACGTATTCTGGCATGCCTTTTGTTGTTATGTTAGGATTTTCTCCATTTTTTAAAAAAGCAACCAGACACCATTGCTGCTCTTGTTTTTGTATATGTCAGCTGTCAGCGGTATATGTCAGCCATCCATTTCCACTCTTTACTGACTTCAGGCCTTCAAGAGTTTATTACCTCCTTTAAGTAGCCCAAAAGGATATGGTTAGATGCAAGGGGCCAGATCTCCCACCCCGGGGGACACAGAGGGGCTGGCACTGGCACATCAAATCTGTCACGGCAACGTCTCCTTCAATTGTATTCAAATTTCTGAAAGTTAATGGAGACAAGCATGCAGGGGACATGCTTGTGGATGTGAACTAAATGAAGTTGAAATAGTCGAAGCCGTTGCTTCAGAATCAATATCTTAGATGGAAAGGGGGTGAGACGCTGAATTTCCCCTGTTCATCAGAGGAAACAGATCTATGAAGTTCCATCTCAAATGGCAGGGAAAGGTGTTGCTTTTCGTCTCGCAGACATCTTTGATAGGGTGTTTTCCTTTTAATTTTTCCTTTTAAGCTTTCTGCTCTTCTGGCTCTGTGGAGAGGGGGCTGTTAAGTGATGTCAGAGCACATGCTTTGCATGCAGAAGAGCTTTGCTTGGAGAGCACTGCCAGACAGACGACACTGCACTAGATGAACCAAATAGGAGGCAGCTTCATTTTTCCTTGGAACAATGATCCCTTACAATTCCCACTTTGGGAAGATTCACCTGTATGCTTGCTTGCAAAAGGTCCCAAGTTCCCTCCCTGGCAGCATCTCCAGACAGGGCTGAGAGAGACTCCTGCCTGCAATCCTGGAGAAGCCGCTGCCAGACTGTGTAGACAAGGTTGAGCTCGATGGACCTATAGTCTCTCGTTAGAAGATGGCTTCCTGTGTTCCTCTAATTGGCCCCTATTCAATTTTTGCATTTTGCCTCAGCTTAGCATGGGCAGCTTAAAAAGCGATCATAAGAACATGAGAACAGACTTGCTGGATCAGGCCCAAGGCCCATCCAGTCCAGCATTTTGTTTCACACAGTGGCCCACCACATGGCCTCAAGAAGCCCAGGTGAGGGCATGCCCTCTCGCTTCACCTCCTAACTTGCTCCTGCGTGTAATCTACCTGGAGAATTTTTTTGAAGTCTCCTTGATGTGCCACACTGATTTGCATCTGCTCCAGTTGTCCAGGGTCTGTTCCTGATTTTTGCCACATGCAGAAAGGTCAGTCCCTGTGGCCTTCTTGCCTTCTGGGGTTGTCTCGTAAAAAAGGTTTTGTTAGTGCCAGATGCTAGAGTTGTCATTCTTCAGAATTCCTCTCCCTTCCCAATGGTGATGGTGGCGGCGAAGGGATCTTGACTCTAGTGCATACAGATCTCCATGCGCACACGTTGAACACTGAGGCATCGTTCAGGGCACAGCCTGCACACTGCAGCTGTGAAGGTGTGTTTTGAATGGTCATTGTAAGGCAGTTGTGTGTCTCAAGTCTGTATTGATCCAAAACAACATTCCTCCTCCTCCTCCTTCTCCTCCAATGTTTAGGGGACAGACTATTTGCTGGTAAATGAATATAGGAAAGAACAGGAGTAGAGCTTTCAGCAAAGTATATTGGAATTTACCATAATTACCCATATAGAAGACAACCCTCAATTTAACACGACCTGCTTAAAAACAGAAGTACTACTAAGGTAGTACTAAGTACTACTACCTCTATGAATATGGATATTCCGCTTGTCTCAAAAATTCCCAAAGCTGCAGGGGTATAGATATAATTGAGTGGATGGGTTCAAAGAACCCAGGCCCTCCAGCTCCTGAGGGCTCCCCAGCTCCACCCCTCCCTATTTTCTTGATGATCTCCCTCATTCCGAGGGGCCATCGGGGAGAGGGGTGAACACGGGCCAGTTCCCCCATATCTACACCCCTGCAAAGCGGTTTACATAGAGAAGTAATATAATAAATAAAGGTGGATCCTTGTCCCCAAAGGGCTCACATTCTGAAAAAAAACATAAGACAGACACCAGCAGCTAGAGCAATACTGTCACTGGAGCGATACTGTGCTGGGTGTGTGTGAATAGGGCCAGTTGCTCTCCCCTGCTAAATAAAGAGAATCGTCACTTTAAAAAGGTCTCCCTTTGCTCAGGTAGCAAGGAACCAAGTACGGGTTATTCCTGTATTTACCAGAAAGGAACAGGATGCTGAATTCGAGGTGACCCCTTGATTTCTCACATCAGAGTTCTTGGAAAATACCTGGTCTTGAAGGTAAATACGGTACCTAAACTTGGACTGAGACTCTGCTTACCATTCTGCTTACTGTAGCGGCACTCACAGACTGGCTCTGCAACCGGCAGAGTACAAAAAGCTTCCTATCAATGGCAGATGTTTGCCTCAGTTCCAAGGTCCTCTTGATCCTGCTGTATCTGCTTCTTTTTACTTAACTGCTTGGCATCCTTGACGCTTTCCTCATTCCTGACCTCTGGCTTGCTTCTTGGTCCTGCTTCTTGGTCCTGGTTCATCTGCTTGGCTTGACCCTTGGCTTGTTCCTGACCTCTGGCTCGCAGTTTGATCCCTGGCTCTTGGTCTGTTTGCTTTGATCCTTGGCTTGTTCCTGACTGGGCTCCCTGATTCTCCCAGCCTCAGTTTTGAGTCCTGTCCAGGGGTGGAGCTATAATTGGGTGGGCACATCCAAAGAAAGCGTGCCACCCTGCCTCTAGGGCCGCATTGCTTGCCTTCCCCTTTGAGCCAGTTGACCAGTGCTGTCCACCCGCTCACTTGCCATGTTGCCCACTCACACACCTCTCCTCCTGGCCAATGGGAAACCAGAAAGCCGCAAATGAGCTCATCCTGCTTTGCACTGCCTGGAGACAGCTGGGAATGCAAGGTGGGCCTGGGGATGAGTACGGGCCTCCGCACCACTTGGGGTGGAGCCAGGGCTGTGCCAGGGAAGGCAAAGGGAATGCCCATGTTCATCCATTGAGCATCTCTCTCTCTGCCCTTGCTATGCCACTGGCCCTGTGCCACCGACTTGGCCTGTGCCCACAACTTTGCCTTCCAATGTGTAAGGAGGGCAGGGTCCTTTGGCATTGCTTCTTGGCATGATGAGGAGGTGTTACACATGTGGCTCTTTTTTGTCTCTGAAATCGTCGAAGATATGTGATGGAAGGCTTCCCAAAGGTCTTCTTGCAGGTCCAGCTGCCCACCTGTTTCTCCACCTCCCTTCTAAATTTTCTCAAAAAGCCCCCCAAATCACTCTTTGGGGAGTGGCCATAGCTCAGTGTTAGAATACTTGCTTTGTATGCCAAAGGTGCCAGGTTCAGTTCCCAGTCCCTTCAGGTAAGGCTGGACAGACTCCATCTGAAAACTGAAAGCCGCTGCTAGTCAGTGCAGACAGTACTCAGTACCAATGGTGGACCAATGGCCTGACTCAGATGGACCACTGGTCTGGCTCGGTATAAGGCTACACTCCTGATTCCTGTATGGGGGATGGGGCCATAGTTCAGTGTTAAGAGCATCGGCTTTGCATGCAGAAGGTCCACTCCCTGGCAGCATCTCTAGATAGGGCTGGGAGAGATTCCTGCCTGAAACCCTGGCAAATTCCTGCCAGTCAGTGTACACAATACTGAGAGACATGGACCCGAAGTCTGACTTGGTATCAGGCAGCTTGCTATGTAATCAGTGTATATAGCCTTTTTTGAGCCGTTTTATAGCCGTTTGAGCTCTGCTTCTCCATCCCATGCCATGAGCCATTTTAGGGTGGGAGGAAGAAGGCTGATAATTTGTCCACACCGTTTTAGGCCTCCATTCACCTGGAGGCTGCTACTTGCATCCATTTTCTCATCAGCTCTCACCATTCCTCCTTAGTCTAGAGGTGTGTGAATCAGTTCGAGCTTGAACCGGATTCGAGTCAAAGCAGCCCAGTTCAACCAGTTTGAGCTCAAACCAGACCGGCCCTCCAAAAAGTGGGGTAGGTCCAAGTTTGGGCTGAACTGGGCCCAGTTCGGATTGAATCAATTTGACCTGATTCATTCAGTTTGGGTGCGTCTAAAGGGGGATCCGGTAAAGATTCCCTTTTACAAGCATTGAGGGGAGGGTTGTAAAAGGGTGGACGGGATGGGCAAGAGGTTACTTGCGATGGTGGCTCCCCTAGGCCCCTCTGATGCTCCCCCCACCATCAGCCTGGGGATAGCGGGGGCCTGGGTTGATGGGGTGGAAGTGCCCTCGGGGCCTAGGGGAGTTGCTGCCGAGGAGCCATGCAGCAGCGGCATGTAAGGTGAAATCCACCCGCCTGCCCTTTTTCAACCCCCCAATGGTTGTAAAGGGGAATCCTTACTGGATTCTCCTTTACAGGCATCCAAACCAGGTCGAACTGTTTCAATCCGGTTCTGTGGCTCAGACTTGATTGCCACCGGTTTGAACAGGCTGGTTCTCAAAGTGGGTGGTTTGGTTCGAATTCGGTTCAAACTCGAACTGAACCGAACCACCCTTAAAAGTTCCATACACACGGCACACCACGACTCTAGTCTGGATATTTTTGTTTTTCCCCCTTTTTCTTGGAGCATTTGCACATTGCACACATTTAAACGTTTGTTGTTGTTGTTAACTTGGGATTTCTACATTTATATTTTGCTTGGAGATGAGGAAGGGTCCAAGCAGGTCAAATAAACACATGCTAGGTTTCTACATAGTGCTGAGTTCAGGATGGATTGTGGCCCCAACTGGTATTATTCATCTCTAATTATGTGTGTGTGTGTTTCATTTTCAGGAGCTCACATGAAGCATCATAAATCCTGCTAGTACTAGAATCACTCTTATTCTGGGTTATCCAGCTCGTAATTAGAGGGGATGCTGAAGGTAGAGGGGGGGCTGTTGGGAAAGAGGCAGCACTGGAAGGTGTGGAATACTCCAAAGAACGTGCAGAGTTCAGGTGGTGCAAAGCATACTGATTTGTTGGATCTGTGTGGGTGTGTAGCCACCATTGGACAAGGGGAACAAATAGCAATAGCACTTACATTTATATACCGCTCTATAGCCGGAGCTCTCTAAGCGGTTTACAATGATTTAGCATATTGCCCCCAACATTATGGGTACTCATTTTACCGACCTCGGAAGAATGGAAAGCTGAGTCAACCTTGAGCCCCTGGTCAGGATCGAACTTGTAACCTTCTGGTTACAGGGTGGCAGTTTTACCACTGCGCCACCAGGGGCTCAACAAATGTCCTTGGGCTGCTGGTGGCTGGGCCCACAGCCCTCAATCCCTTCCATACTAAGCCAGTAAACAAAGGGCTTGCCAGCTGGGGGAGAGAAACAGAACCCCTCGTCCACTCCCAGCTAGTGAGCACTTGTTTGCTGTCTGGTAGGGATGTGCACTGAGCCAGTTTTCCTGGTTTGGCTCGAATCCGGTTTGGATTCAACTAGAACCAGCTTCCCCCTTTATTGGGCTGGTGTGGTTCGATCGTGAGCTTTCGAGCCGAGCTGGTTCAAACGTGCCCTGCTCGATTCGAGTCAGCTCGCACACTCCTACTAGCATGGTGCTTTCTTTCTCTTCCTCGAACCAATCAAGGGAGATAAATAATACCCAGATGGCAAACAAATGTCAGTCAGTGGGGAAGGATTGGAGGGCCCCATATGTCCCTCCCTGCTCAGTGCTAGCCACGCCCTCCTCATCAACATACATGCATCTGATGCCAGCACAAGGGGCGTGGCTGGTTCAGGTAGTTGTGCAGTGGAGGAGTTGTGCAGGGATCTGTCCCTGGGCTGCCACCGAACTTAGTCTAAAACTAGAGGCTTGAAGAATAAAAAAACAACCACTTTTCAGAATTTCATGTTAGGAACTAGGGAAAATGCAGACAACAATTCAGTCTATTAAAAAAGTCTTGAAAATAATAGAACGTATGCTTAAGGCGATTATGCAAAACAAGCAAGAATCTCCAGGGTCATTTCCTAGTGCATTCTTGAGCAAATAAATAAATACATACATACATAACTTAAAACAAAAAGGCAGCCACTATGGACTGATTGCTGGAAGCGTTGTCAGTGCTTCAAGTGCTGCACCCGCTGCGGTCTGCAGAGGTGGAGGGAAAGAAAATGAAATGTGATAACCCCTGCCAAAGCCCCCAAAGTAGGCGCGTACAAACAAGGCCGAGGCAGGTAAGATTAAAAATATGATTTAGAATAATCATGTGCAATAATCTGAGCTCCTCGGCGAAAGAGTGGGATCTAAATGTAAAACTTAAAATTTAAAAAAGAATAAATAAATAAGTGTTTGGGGATGAGTTACAAGGCTGTATTGCAGGTCTCATTTTTGACCACCACCTGAAGTTGAAGTTACTTAACGGAACAGTGTCATAAGCGGGGAGAGGCTTTACCAGACAGAACTGTCTGACCTGCTAGTTAAAGGCCTTGTTCACCCAGGCCTTTTAAATTCCGATCTTCAGACCTGATTTGATTTGATTTTTAACTGATTTTAAAATGAGTCTCTAAACTGCATTGTATTGTGTTTTTTATGTTTGTTTATTTCGGCCCAAGGCCAGCATATTAAAAAAACAGCAAGAATAAATACATAAAATAGATTAAATACATTTAACATATTGTATTTTGTATTTTCTCTCTCCTTTTTTGTCTGCTATGATTTAATGCGTTGCGTTTTTATTGTATATTTTAATCCTGTGTTGTGAGCTGGCTGCCCAGAGAACAATTTGTTATGGGGCAGCTAATAAATAAAGTTTATTATTATTATTATTATTATTATTAGTAGTAGTAGTAGTAGTAGTAGTAGTACTAGTAGTAGTAGTTTTCCATGGGCCGAGCATTTCAGACAAAGAGGAACAGGGCTAATGTTGGTGGTGTTTGGCACCATTGGGTAACTGTCGAGGGCCCAGGACCCATAGAAGGGCTCGCTGCTAATCCCTGGGACCAGCTCTGTGCCCATAACATAGGAACATAGGATTGGCGGTCACAGATATCTTGACTTTGGACGAATGGTTACTAAAGATATGGGAGTATGCTTCGATGACTAAAGTCACTGCTTACTTGCGGAATAACTCAGATGAAACATTTGTGGCAATTTGGGAACCTTTTATATATTTTAATATAGCCCAAGGTCTACATCCACATCCAAGATTTGGTTTCTTTTAAAACTGAGGGCTGAGGGCAGTGTATTAGTAGAAATGTAATTACTGTATTACCCATATTCCTAACATTGCATTTCGTGACATTCGTTGAGAGGGAAAAGATTATTATTAAAAGGGGAATGTGAAATTTTGGATTGTCATATGAAATATGCCATATGTAGCTGCTGGAAGCTCAAGAGTGGATAATGGCTTTCTTTTTTCTCTCTTTCTTGTTCTACCTTTTAAATAATAATATTTTTTAAAAGACATAACATAGGGACATAGGAAACTGACTTGTATCCAGTCAGATCTTTGGTCCGTCTAGCTCAGTATTGCCTACACTGACTGACAGTGGCTTCTCCAAGGTTCCAGGTAGGAGTCTCTCCCAGCCCTACCTGGAGATGCCTCCAGGGAGTGAACTTGGGGCCTTCTGCATGCAAGCAGATGCTCTTCCACTGAGCTATGTCCCCATCCCTTTAGGGGATTATCTTACAGTGCTCACACATGTAGTCACCCATCCAAATGTTAACCAACATGGACCCTGCTTAGCAAAGGGAGCAATTCATGCTCACTTCTGCAAGACTCACTACTGTTAATCCCCTGCTAACTAAGCAAAGAGGCACCTTGTAAAAGTGGTGATTCTCTTTATTGAGCAGCGGGAGAGCAACTGGCCCTATCAATCCCTAGCACAGCATCCCTCTAGTAGCTGTTGCTGGTGTCTTTCTTATGTTTCTTTTTTGAGACAGAAAGCCCTTTATTTATTTATATCTATGTAAACTGCTTTGGGAACTTTGGCTGAAAATCATTGTATAAATATCCATCATATTCATACTTGCTCTCCTCTCTAACCTTTGTGTGGTGGTGATGGAATAACTCCCTCAAGGGCCATTCAGATAGGAGAAGGCCAATGGGAGGAGGGCTTCTTGATCAAAGGCATCCCCCCTGTTGTTGTAAACCACCCAGAGATGAAGGTTTGGGGCGATACACTCATTTGAAAAATAAATAAATACATAAATAAAAATAAACCCCAGAAACCTGGGGCCAACCCTGCTTGGGAGCATTTGGTCATGTGATACACTTTTGGAAGTGTATCATGTGGTTCATTGGGCTGCGTTGATTGGCTCAAAGCCACGTCCGTGTAAGTTTTGCCGTTTAAGGCAACCCTTTCGAGAAGCTTTGTTGATCTCATTCTTCGAAGTTTGGTTTGCTGAGCAGAAACCCCTCTGAGATGTGGCAGGAGTAAACCAAAGTCAGCTTTTATTGGTACAAGATGATTGCCTGGGCTTTTGTGAAAGGCCAGGAATGAAAATTTAATCACAGCTGTGAAAGGTTAGCTCTGTTTGCTTTGTGGTTGTCATCTGTGCCAAGCTGTTCAGTCTATCAGCTTGGGTGAAAACAGAGCCAAGGGAGAGCAAGGGGTGACAGGAAATGAAGGACGACAGTGAAGCTGGCAGCCATCTTGGAAGCCCAACTGAGGCCAGTGTAACATGAGCCTTCAGTCTGCCTTAACCTTCTGTTAATTTTAGTGCTGCCTTTTTATTGCTTAAGCTTTACTATTACCAACTATAAATATATATTACTTTTTTTTTTTTTAAAGAAAGTTTAGCTCTAGGGAAAGGAGGAAAAAGCAGTCTCCAAGAAAGTTGTGTTGGAGCAACAAGTGAAAGTGGCTGTCTCATTTGGCCTCTTTTGAATTGTTGTGGTTTATTTTTGTTTATGTATTTATTGATTTTTCAAATGAGTGTATTGCCCCAAACATTTGTCTCTGGGTGGTTTACAACAACATAGGGGTTGCCTTTGATCAAAACGCATGTTATTTTCTTGGATCTCCCTGTAGTGGAGTGTAACACATCTTTCATTTAAGCTGATTTGTGTTAGAATGGTGCCATTTTGGAATCAAACATGGATGCTATTTTTTATTTATTCATTCAAAAAATCACTGCAGGAGTGACTTTAGATCAATTAGTTGGGTGGGGGAGAAAAGGAGTGCTATGAGCATGGAAAAGGAATTTGCTACACATTAAATACCTACACATAGGTAATTTTGGAGCCTGGACCTAAAGGCCTTTTGAGGGCCCCCTACTGCTCCTGCCGCTGCCAATAGATAAGCTGCAATGCATTATTTTTTACACCAGAACATGCTCAGGGAAAGCTGGAAACACTTGTTTTATAGAAGATATTCTGAATAAGATACTTTCCACTGACTTGCAGAGAGATACCACATTTTGCATGAACAATCCTGCCGCCTAAATTAGTGGACCGCTCAGCATTTGGAGGCCCTCTAGGCCAGCATTTGGAGGCACCCCAGGCCTGCAGGGGACTGGACTTTCACCTGGAAATTCAGTCCAAAGAGCGCCACTGAATACCTATGGAGGTAAGGAAGTATTAGTTTATTTACCTCACTGAGGAAGCTCCCATGACGTTTTCAAACTTATTCAGAAAATGGGCCAGATTCCTCTTAGAAAATACTGAGGATGTTCTTTCAAGCAGCCAAGACCATAATAGGGCAGCTAAGCCTGGGCTTGCCTGCCCATAAGGACTGCTGGGAGCTGCTTGGATCCTGACAGTGCCTCTGTCTCAAACCCTCCTAGGGAGTCCACTGGTTAGCTGAGGTTGAGCATGCCCCTAACCTGGACTAACTGCTTGTGTGTTAGCACTGCCTGTTCCCAGCCAGGGCTGACTCAGGAGTGGGCTTCTGGCTGTTGCATTGTGGGATTTCCAGGGGGCCAGGTCAATGAATAGAGTGCGTCATCTGGGTGCACGACCCGCGTACCCCGTAACTCCTCCAGATCATCTGTGGGGAAGGCAAGCTGCTGCAGCCTTCCCTGCCGCCTGCCCTCAAGGCCACTCATGGGATCGTGAGAAAGGGCTCTCACTGTCTTCTTTGATTGGGCTAAACCTCCCAGTCTGCTTTCCAAGCTAGTTTTCTCTTCCTGTCCAAGACTATGTGGCAGGAAAGTATGTGGGGTGGGGAGCAGTGTTCCCTCTAACAGGGATTCCCAGATGTTGTTGACCACAGCTCCCATAACCCCTAGCCAAAGGCCATTGCAACTGGGGATGCTGGGAGTTGTAGTCAACAACATCTGGGAATCCCTGTTAGAGGGAACAGTGTTGGGGAGGCAGGTCAGAACCAGGCCAGCTGAAATCTGCAGGGGAGATGACTCTGCTGCACCCCCTTGCACACATGGTCTCACCCAGCCCTGTTCCTGATTCCGGGCAGAAGCAAAGGGATTTGCCTGGCTCCTGGGAGGCTGGAGGAATCTCCTGTCTACCTGCACTGGCTTCTGCTGCTTGTTCTGGGGTTAAGGACTAAGTAAATGTGACTTCTTTAAAGAATGGAGATTTTTTAAAAAAACCGTTCAAGCTATAGGATCATAAAATACTATGACTGTATTGTCTGACATTTTGCTGTAAATGTCTAGTCTGGTGGATGAGGAAGTGGGAAATATTTTTTGGGGAGTGCCCACTACCCCTTGGATTCATTGCTGCATCACTGGTTGTGCTGAGAAATGCTTTTGTTAGTTCAATTGTTAATGGATGTGGGCAGCAAAGTGGCAATATTTGCATACAATGCACAATTATCCAAGATAAACAGCCTTTGAAGAGTTCCAGAAGGACCTGATATTACTAGCAGAGTGTGCAGTGCATTGGTACAGTGATGCACCGTGCGAAGAGAATCTCATTTATAATTCTCATTATACTTACTTGGAAGTCAAAAGGTTCCCTTGATAGCAATGGCTCAGTTCAGACATCCCGTTAAATCATGTTTTGAGTTAACCATAGTTTAATGCCTAAGCCATGGTTTGAGCTTTCAAATGTACAAGCAAATGATGATCTTTCCTTTTGATTTCCATGTACTCAGCCCTCCTGTTTCTATATGGCAGGTGATCCCCTGGAAAGCAGAGCAATGGCCATAATTATATTGGTTAGTTCACATATCACATAATATCATATAGCACAAAGGATGGTTGACTCACCTATTTCAAACCATGGTTTCTGATTCTGGTTTGCCAGTCAGTTGCAAACCATGGTTTATTAGTTCTGACATCACACTAAATCATACTTAAGCCGGCTTGAAGCTCTGTTAGCTCTGCACTGGGGTATTTAAAGACAAGGCAGCTGATTATTATTATTATTGTTACATTTATATCCTGCTCTTCCTCCAATGAGCCCAGAGTGGTGTACTACTTTTTCTTTCACAACAACCCTGTGAAGTAGGTTAGGCTGAGAGAGAAGTGACTGGCCCAGAGTCACCCAGCAAGTTTCATGGCTGAATGGGGATTTGAACTCGGGTCTCCCCGGTCCTAGTCCAGCACTCTGGATCCAGCTGATGATGAGGGGCTGCTGCTGAGTATGGGAGCCAGGAGTTCTCCAGGAGAGGGAACTGGCTGAATGCAGCAAGCCAGGAGGACGACTCAGGTGACAAACTAATCTCCTCCCCTGGCTGTTCCTGAGGCTGGCCTTTTTGGTGCTGACCCAGTCACTCTGGAGTCCATGGAGGGCTAGGAGCCCACCTCGCCCCCTGGGAGTTTGACAAAACAAACAAACAAACAGAGCAAGTATTGGGAACAACGGAGAAAATCTTATAATCATCCCTTTCCACCAAGAAGGGAGTTCCTCATACAGTAATTATATTGTCACGGGAGTTTTGAAGAATCTTTACACACGAGAGATTGACATTGCCTGTGCATCCCTCTCACTCTATTTACTAGCTTCAGATTATGAATTCTGTGGAAGAGAAAGGCGAGACCTTTGTAATACAAATTAGTATTCCAGGCAGGAGCAGAACCAGGCTGGCGGCGGCCTGTGTGCAGCCACTGCCACAGCCCCCTGCCCTCTCCCCCGCCCCCTGCATCTGACGTCAGATGTGCCCAGCTAGCCATAACCCCACATCTGACATCAGCCACGGGAGCGTGGTCTCCCTTCCAAATGGGGCCGCGCGGAAAGGAGGTTGGCCCATGCTGCTTTGAGCAGCTCGGACTGGAACAACTCTCCCTGCCTCGTAGAGAGAGCTGTTCCAGCCGTGCTGCCAATGCAGCGCAGGCCGATCTCTCTCCTAAACAGGGCTGCGCAGCCCCGTTTGGGAGGGAGATCGATCAGCCCTGCTGCACTGGCAGCGGGACCAGAGGCCACTCTCCCTGCCTTTAAGGCAGGGAGAGTCACTCCGGCTGCATTGCCAATGCAGTGCAGGCCGATTTTGGCTCCCAACTGGGCCACGTGGCCCCATTTGGGACTGAAATAATGCCCCCGCATCTGATGTCAGATGCGGGGGGCATGTCTGGGGCTACCCATGATTGGGCGCGGCCTGGGTTCTTTGAACCCGTTTGCCCAGTGGTGGCTCCGCCTCTGATTCCAGGCAGTGTAAATGTTACGTTCATGGCAAGAAGAGGCAGCTCTAAGTTGCATATGTACTGATGTCCTTGGTTGGCGTTACTTTTGGGGGGGGCGGCGGGGGGGGGAACCACCTTTATACTTTTATGATCTTTGTACAGGCCAAAGCTGAATCACAAAATGCAGACTGCGAAAACCAATTATTCAATCATTGTGAAGAACCTTCTTTGATCATCTCTCCGGCCAACAGGATATTAAAGTTTTACAAACCTTGTAACATTTTCCTCCTCTGGGATAATCAGTGGCCCATTAAACACTGATCCCCTGTTGGTAGGTTTTTTCTACCAGACTTCAGGTGTGTGAATACAATTGCAGTTGTTCCTTACCTCCTAGTTTGGCTGAGAAACCAAGCGGTATGCTACAATTATGGCTGTTGCTCAACAAAAGAAATTGTAGTCAATTAATAGATTAAAGTTATGAACAAAGGTGTTGTAGATTTATAATGACAATTGACTTTAAAAAAATTAGGCATAGTTTCCAGGAAAGTCAAAGAAGAAAAATGTGTGTGTGAGGTTGTTAGTGCATTTAACTGTAATCAGTAAAATGAAAATGAATCATGACAGAATCATATTGGAGAATGCGTTCTGACAGATTCCCTGGTCCCAAGCTGTTTAGGGCTTTGAAGGTGAAACCAGCACTTTGAATCTGGCTTGGTAGCAAACTGGCCAACCAATGAAGCTGCCACAGGTTGGGTATAATTCTTGAGCATCAACTAGGACAGTTATTTTCACTCTTTTTCAAGAGGGTGCCACTCTGGCAAAAATAAAATAAAATGAAACCTTCGATGTGAGATCCATTTCCCACTCTCCCACTGTGCTGATCTCTGTACAGTACTGCATTTTTCTCAGAGTTGGGAGGGCCCTTTGCGAGAGACACAGAACTAGAAGGAAAGCACTGGGGAAAGACTACACTTCCCAGCATTCTGTGCATGCCTTTCAAGATGGTGCAAGGGCTCAAGAGGGCTCAATTTATCTTAAAGGAGCTCCCCCCCACCAGTGCTGGGCAAAGTGTAGCACAAAGTGCAGCACTGCACAATGAGAATGGTTTCTTCTTCTTCTTCTTTTTTAACATTTATATCCCGCTCTTCCTCCAAGGAGCTCAGAGCAGTGTGCATGCTTATTTTTATCCTCACAACAACCCTGTGAGGTAGGTTATAAAAATGGTTGCCATTTCCACATGGTGCCAGGGGACTGTGCAGGTATTCAGCTTCAGCCAAAGCTTCACGGAGGCCCGATAAACCATTAGTCAGGGGGCTGCACTTAGGATTGATTGAGGCTGCCCCTGGGCCTTACAATGAAGAACGTCGAAATAAGGCCTACAAGTAGGGATGTGCAAACAGGTTCAATGTTGAACATGTTCGACATCGAACCTATTTGGTTTGATGGTCTGGTATCGAACCGCACCCCCCGGTTCAGTTCGATACCAGACTGAACCCCCTCGGCCATGTCATGACCCAGGCCACACAGACACCCATTGGGCATGTGCGACAGCCTCCAAAATGGCCACAGAGATAGGGGTGAGGTCTGGAATGGGCTAAAGACCGCCCAAGCAGAGTGATTTACAACATAATGGAGGCTGGGTGGGGGAGGGGAACCTCCAGAGACACCCCCCTGGCCTCGGAGAAGCCCCCCGGAAGGAGTAGGTAGAAAATGAGAAATAATTTAAAATTTTTAAAAAACCTGATTGCGAACTGCCGCCCTCTGGTCAAACCGAACCGGGGGTGGTGGTTTGAGGACCGAACCGGGCCTGCTGGTTTTGTGCACACCCCTACCTACAAGCATCCTTGTGGCAGCATTCTAAATCAACTGAAGCCTCTGAATCATCTTCAGTCAGCCCCGCGTAGAGCACATTGTAGAAATGCACTCTGGATGTAACCAGTGCACGGTCTGATCGGGGGTCAGGTTTGATTTATCCAGGTAGGTTCTCAATTGTCACACCAGACAAAACTGGTAGAAGGCACTTCTGGGCACTGCCAGCACCTGGGATTCCAGGGATAGTACAGGAGAACCCCCAAGTTATGAACTTGATCTTTTAGGGAGAACATGATCCTGTCCAAGATCAGATTTACATCACTGCTCAGATTACTGGTTTTACTGTTGCAGAATACATTTGTTTGATCTGGATGAAGTGTGTTTGTTTTGTCTCCATCCATCCCAGAATGGCCTACAAGCACTGGTTCACAATATCGGCTGCCACCCAGGTATCAGCTAATTTAAATGTTAGTTAGAGCTGGGTGTCATCACATGAAATTGCAGCCCATACTTGCAGGTGGCAGTAGTAGTTTTTTCAGAGATTATGAAGCACATGGGAAGACCAATAATGACAACCCCTTAGCTGACAACTACATTTACTGGGTCCCAGAAGTGAAATATGGTTATGGTGCACTGAAGAAGACTCCAAAGTTGAAATGCTGGCAACTACCAGCGTTTTGGTTGAGTGCCTGTAAAGGGGAATTTGCATGCCTCCAATGTGCAGTACAGGAAGCAAAGGGGAATCCTCACCAGATTCTCTTTTACAGGTGCACAAACCGGCGAACCGGTTCAAGCCGGTTCGGCCAAAAGGACCGGACCAGCCAGTTGGTTCGACCCAACCGGTTCGCAGACCACAGTCCGGTCCGAATTTGGACCGAACCACGCAAACTGGTTCCGCGCACACCCCTAGTGCATTCCAAAGTTCTGGGGCAGCCACAAAGAGGACCCGGTGCTGAGTAGCCACCAAACAAGCTGGTGGGAACCGTAACAGCCATTAAGGGCTTTATAGGTAATAACCAGCACTTCGTATTTTGCTCAGAAACATAGTGTTGCCAGTGCAGTTGTTTTAAGATTTAGTATCTTAAAAGGTCTGCAGGCAGGATTTAAAAAGTCCCTTATGCAAAGTGGTTTTGTCGTCACATGTCAGGAGCTATTGAAACTCTTCCCCATGTGTTACTATATTCTGGTTTCTACAAGGACACTCGTTATGAATTAATAGTGCCCCTTCTAGCAAATTACCCTGGTCACCCGGATGAATTCTGTGTTCGTTATCTTATATTTAACAGTTATGACAAAATTACTTATGCGGTCGCTAAGTTTTGTCTTGTTGCCATTAGAATTCGAAGCAAGAGCGTATCTGTATAGTTAGATCTCATAAGGTTTACGAATACCTGGATTCGTTTGTTGTTACTGTTTGGGCTGTATGTATATATTTTTCTGGTCAGCGGCTGTAAGTAAACAGAAGCACTCAAGATTTAGTATGTAGACGGCTGCAGTTAGTGTTTCTCCTTTGGACTTCTCTTGCTTATTTGTACTTTTTCAGCATTTAAAGAAATATTGTTTTTGATGCTTGGTGATTGGTCACAGACTGTAATAAAAATGCTTGCTGGAAATGCTTGCTGCCTCAAGACCAGCTCTCCCCAGCAGCTCTCCCCTTCAGGCAGGTTCATATGGCAGATTAAACTGGCCCTAGCCTGCTCATGGAGAGGCTGCAGCAGCAGGTAAGCCGCTTTTAACTTGACCCACCGCAGGCTGCCCGCGAACTACTTTCTTACACTCACTCCTCCCAAATGTTTGTCTCTGTTTTCACGGCACGCTTCCACAGCAACCCGTCCCTTCTACGTGTCCTGCATTTCAAGAAATCACCGCGGCAGCCTGTGTGGCCAGGTCCTTGGCCCGTGGCGACTGTTTGGAAGGTGCCCCGCTTCCATTTTGGAAGGGGCTGCGTTTGGGCTCCTGCCTCGCCTGCCGGCCAACGTCCTGCTGCACCCAGCAAACAAAACCCTTCTGGAATACAGAAGTTCACGTGGTCCAATTAACGAGGGCATTGAGCTTTCCCTCAAGCACACGAGCACTTGAAAGGAGGCCGAATACAAAGGGAAGAAAAAGCCAATGGAGCATTTCCCATGGTGCATTAGCTTAAACAGAAAGGGTTTAAGTGTGTAATTAACTCTGAAGCAAGAGGCCCACAGACCAAACAGATCAAAAAGCACCCGGCAGACTCCTGGGCAGTCATCCATATTCCCAAGTTACTGTGGAGTATTTAATTAGGCCTCTCTGACAGCACAGGGTCATTTTTTTTAACTTTTGTTCATTCCTTCTCTCCCCATTTTCTTCTCCTTGTTTTCCCCACCAGCTTTACTGCAACTATCACCTTGTGCTTAGAATAGCTTCCCCTTTCTTCTGCTCTAAGTCTCAGAGGCAACTGATGGGCCACTGTGTGAAACAGGAGGCTGGACTAGATAGACCTTGGGCCTGATCCAGCAGGGCTATTCTTACATCCATCCAATGTTAGAGGACAAGAGCTGGCCTTGTGGCAGCGGGCGTGAATTGTCCCCTTTGCTAAGCAGGGTTTGCATTTAGATGGGAGACTACATGTGTGAGCACTGCAAGTTATTCCCTTTAGGGCAGGGCTGCTCAGCTTTAGCCCTCCTGGTGTTGGCTTACAACTCCCACAATTCCTGGCTGTTGGGCACTGTGGCTGGGGATTATGGGAGCTGTAGACAAAAAAAGCTGGCAGGGCCAAAGTTGAGCAGCCCTGCCTTAGGGGATGGGGGCGCTCTGGGAAGAGCATCTGCATGCTTGCATGCAGAAGGTTCCAAGTTCTCTCCCTGGCAACATCTGCAAGAGAAGATTGATAGAGACTCCTACCTGCAGCCTTGGAGAAGCCGCTGCCAGTCTTCGTAGATAATACTGAGCTAGATGGGCCAGTGGTGTGATGACTTGGTAGAAGGCAGCTTTCTAAGTTCTTATGTTCCTGGGCTGCAGCAGAGAATTCAGACCCTGTGCATGGTAAGGAGCATGAAAGAACTTTCCTTCCTGACTTAATGCCCTCAAATGTCCATGCATGGATATACCATTCAAATAAGCCTTGCATGTATACAATCCAGTGAGCATAGGTTCAGATTGTGCAGGTGGCACCTAAAAACCTAAATTTTATTTGGGAAATTAACCTTGTGGTTTGGGTAGAGGCTGCCAGTTCAAATCCCCACTGGTATTTTCCCCAGACTATGGGAAACACCTGTATCAGGCAGCAGCAATATAGGAAGATGTTGAAAGGCATCTTCTCATATTGTGTGGGAGAGGAGGCAATGGTAAACCCCTCCTGTATTTTACCAAAGACAACCACGGGGCTCTGTGGGCACCAGGAGTCGATACCGCCTCGATGGCACACTTTACCTTTACATAGGATTGCACAGCATACATTGATTCTGCAGCATTCAACTTGAACATTATGCACATGCTTGGACACCTGATGTGTCCAAGAATCCCCAGCTATAATGGCTTTTGCTTGGGGATTATGGGAGTTGTAGAATCCCCGCGGGTACTCTATCGGGCAGCAGCAATATGGGAAGATGCTGAAAGGCATCATCTCATACTGTGCGGGAGGAGGCAATGATCAGCCCCTCCTGTACTCTACCAAAAGGAAACCACAGGGCTCTGTGGTTGCCAGGAGTCAAGATCGACTTGATGGCACACTTTACCTTTAGTCAGCATCTGGGAATCCCTCTTAGAGGGAACACTGGTGTAGACCTTGTCCAAAGTTGCATTGAGAGCCTCAGATGGTACCAACCTCCCCAGCAGGCTCCTGTACTAATAAAGACCCTCCACCCTAACACAAGCTGGTCAAAAGATCTCTATGTTTGTGTTGCCTTCCCATATCCAGCAATTGCTTGGTAAAAAGCTGTGAGCTGGCAGTGACGTTCCTGTTGTAGAGGATCTAGCCTCCAAGCAGATTCTCAGAGGAGGCACCCAGCCCTCCAGGTTTAAGAAGATAGCCACTTAACATATCAGAAGCCAAGTGAATCTAGAGCAGGACTGCAGAACTTTGGCCCTCCAGCTGTTGTAGGACTATAGCTTTCATTACTCCTGACTGTTGGCCAGGGCTCAGGAAATCCACGAGTCTACTCGTCTATGACGAGTGAAATATGATGCCTGATGTGTGAAAAAATTCCTGATGAGTAATGTAGCAATATAGTTTGACGAGTAAAATTTTTGCCAGACTGGTGAACAGAGTCAAAATTTCTTGACCCCTGCTGTTGGCCATTTGCACCGAGGATGATGGGAGTTGTAGTCCAACAACAGCTGGAGATCTGAAGCTGAAGAGCCCTGATTTAGAGGCTATGTGAGGATAACTGAAGAGAAGGAGAGATGATGACATAATACAAAATCACACAGCCAGTGCTTCTTCAACAGGGTCCTTTACTACACCCCACATTGTATTCTCCTCTAATCTGCTGCAGTTAATTTTCGTCCTGATAATTCCCCACACAGCTTCATTCAGTTTCCTTCCTTTTAGCCTCCTGCAATGCCCATCCTCACAATTGCCCTGGGAAGGCTAGACAGAACTGGTTGTCATGTTACTGGAAAGTGATCTCTAAACTGTTTTTTTTTTTTTAAGATGCACATGGGCAATTGTGTACATTCAAACTTGAGCAGAACACAAAACAGGTGTAAACCACCCAGAGACTTGCATTTTGGGCAGTATGCAAATATATTTAAAAAACAACAACAAGTTGCATACTGATTATTTATTTATATTTATTTATTTAATTAATTGTTGAATTTCTATACTGCCTTTCATTAAAAACAACCCCAAGGCGGTTTACAAAAGTTAAAAGCATACAATAAAAATGACAATTAAAATATTAACGGGTATAACTTGTATTTAACCTCTGTTTTTAAAGGGGCTCGTCTTAAATTCAGAGCCTTCTTGTATTTGGATAAATACGGTAGGATGTTGGTAATCAAATGTTCACTGTTCTAAAAAACGATGTATTACTTTATGAATGATGTATTGATCTTCTTAATGCTTGTAGTAGACCATAATTATTGAATGCCTTCATGAAAAATCTCTTAATCCACTAAAAGGTTCAAGTAAGTTTTGCGTTTCTTGTATACTTACTCAGAAGTTTCAGCAATACTGAGTAGGTCATAAGGGAACCCAGTAATAAATAGATATGGGCTGACAACCTATTTGTTTGTTTATCATTCATATTCATTTGCCGCCTGATATACGTATCTCTAGGTGGTGTACATAATGTAATATAAAAACAATAGAGAATAAAG
The DNA here is from genome assembly GCF_027244095.1 of Hemicordylus capensis. Classification (NCBI taxonomy): domain Eukaryota; kingdom Metazoa; phylum Chordata; class Lepidosauria; order Squamata; family Cordylidae; genus Hemicordylus; species Hemicordylus capensis. The sequence continues at coordinate 15,081,070 of NC_069663.1, forward strand.
CAATTAAACAAGCCAGTGGCAGCCATAATCAGACCACCCCAGATGATCTTAATAGGCGCCAAGGTTCATGACAAATAAGGCGCTTTCTTAAGTATCCTGGATCTAAGCCTTTGAGGGCTTTATAGGTAATAACCAGCACTTTGTATTTCTCTCAGAACATATCCACAGCCAGTGCACTTAAAAAAAAAATAAATCAAAAAAATCTGTTTTATATTGTCCTCTCAGCTTGTCCCAGAAACCAGTTTGGCTGCTGCATTCTGTGCCAGTTGTAGTTTCCGTACTACGTACAAAGGCAGCCCCTTGTAGAGTGTATTACAGTAGTCAAGCCTGGAGGCTACCAGCCTATGTACCACCTTTTTAAGGTAATGGGCATTGCTGACATATCAGCCAAAGCTGATAAAAAGCGCCCCTGGCCTCTTCCTTAACCTGAGAAATCAGAGAGTTTTAGATCCAGGAGCTTTCTCAAGCTACGTACTTGTTCTTTTGGGAGGAGTGTAACCCCATCCAGAACAGGCATATCTAAATACTCTCTCGGATCTTGACCCCGCCCTCATCAGCTCAGTAGAGCTGTGCCATCGAGTCAGTGTTGACTCTTGGCGACTACAGAGCCATTTGGTAGAATACAGGAGGGGTTTACCATTGCCATCTCCCACGCAGTATGAGATGATGTTGATTTCAGCATCTTCCTATATCGCTATGGGAAATAGGTGTTTCCCATAGTCTGGGAAACATACCAGCAGGGATTTGAACCAGCAACCTTTTGCTCCCTAGGCAAGTTACTTCCCCTCTGTACCATTAGGTGGCAGTACCTTCACCTTATTTGCATTCAACATCAGTTTGTCATCTCTCATTCAGCCCATTACCGACTCCAGACAGGAATTTAGGGAAGTTCTGTCATTCCATGATGAAGCTGATATGGAGAAATAGATTTGGGTGTCACTGGCATATTGATAACACCCTGCAGCAGATCTCCTGATGATCTCTCCCAGTGGTTTCATGTAGATGTTAAAAGAGCATTGGAAACAATATGGAGGCTTGTGGAACTCCATACAGAGTAACAGTCTCCAAGTGACACCATCGAAATCAAGTAAGTAAGAAGTAAGTAAGTAAATAAATAATCTGGAATCTACCAAAGAGATAGGGATGGAACCACTGCAAAACAGTGCCAATCTAGTTAAGGATTTGGAAAAACCTCAGCCTTCTGATCCATCACAAAAGTTCTGTGATGGGGGTGATTGACAGAGGGGCAGCGGGATTTCCTCCCCGCTGTAACTGTGATTGCCCAGGTCGCTCATTACTTCTGAAGAGGGCTATAGAGGGCTATAGATCCCTCCTGAAGGGGGTGATGGTTGGGGGGATTGGGTAGCGCAGTGTCAGCTTGGTAGTTCAGTTTGGTGTTGCCCTCATTACATAGGAACATAGGAAGCTGCCATATACCGAGTCAGACCAATGGTGTATTGTCTACACCAGGGCTGCTCAACTTCGGCCCTCCTGCAGATGTTGACCTACAGTTCCCATAATCCCTGGCCACTGTGTTTGGGGATTATGGGCGTTGTGGTCCAAAAATAGCTGGGGGTGGGGGCTGAGTTGAGCCGACCTGGTTTACACAGACTGGCAGTGGCTTCTCCAAGGTTACAGGCAGGAATATCTTTCAGCCCTATCTTGGAGATGCCACGGAGGGAATTTGGAACCTAGATGCTCTTCCCACAGTGGTTCTGTCCGCTGAGGGGAATAGCTTACAGTGCTCACACGTCTAGTCTCCCATTCAAATGCAAACCAGGGCATACTCTGCTTAGCAAAGGGGACAAGTCATGCTTGCTACCACAAGACCAGCTCTCCTCCCATTCCCTCTGGTTACACAGAAGCTGTTAATTCCCTTTCTGGCTTAGCTGCTAGCCATAGCTGGGTGTCCATCAACAGTGTCATTTTTTGCTTTTCCTCCTTTTGTCTTTGAAAGGCTTGTTTAGTTATTGGAGCATCCTTGAGGGGATTAGCAGTTGCTGTCTCGATATGAAGCAGCAGCAGGTCAGCACAGAAGTGCCCGCTGCGCAGGGCCTGTGAGGAAATTGCATTAGCAACATACTGTGCTGCTGCATCCAATGTGCTCTGCTGGTGTGTCTCTTAACTAAACTAATATTACAAAGACACTATATCATTCTTATTAGAGGAAAACATGCCTTGTAAAGCAGGTGTGGGCAAATTGGGCCCTCCAGCTTTTGTGAAACTACAACTCCCATCATCCTCAGCCACAACTGATTGAGTGGAGGCTAGGTTTGCCTACCCCTTCTGTAAAGAGAAATGAAAACAGCAAATACGATGAGAAGTATTTATAGACCACTTTTCGACAAAAGTTCCCAAAGTGGTTTACAAAGATATAACTAACTAACTAATTTAAAAAATGGTTCCCTGTTGCCAAAGAGCTCACAGTCTAAAAAAGAAACACAGGGTGGACACCAGCAGTAGCCACTAGAAAGAAGCTGTCCTGGGGATGAATATGGAAACATCCTTGGAATGGAGAAATTGGGACGACGGGGGATCGAGGTTGGAGAGACCCATGGAGGGCTGTTTGCCAAGTGCTTCCTGAAATCTGGATCTGACCCTATGGAAGGAGAGCTGGTTTTGTAGTAGCGAGCATGAGTTGACTCATTTGCTAAGCAGGGGTTTCCTTGGTTTGCATTTGGATGGGAGACTCTCTGTGAGCACTGTAAGATATTCCCCTTAGGGGATAGGGCCATAGCTCAGTGGAGGAGTATCTGCTTGCATGCGGAAGGTCTCGGGTTCACCTCCTGGCATCTCCTGGTAGAGCTGGGAGAGACTCCTGCCTGCAACCTTGGAGAGCCGTTGTCAGTCAGTGTAGAGAATACTAAGCTAGATGGATCAATAGTCTGAGTCTATATAAGGCAACTTTCTATGTTCCTATGAGATGTCTCCCTCCTGCACCACCAGCAGTGTTCCTTCTAAGGTGTGCACATGAGCACGTGATCACAGGTTGGTTTTTTTTAATGTCCACTCTGTTAATTTTAAAACCCACTCTGCCTGAGTCAGGAAGGTCTCATTCTGAGTGTACATGGGCACTCACACTGCCTTGATACTGCCGCCCAGAACAAAACCTATGCCACACACAGATGGGGGAAAAAAAATTAGAGGGAACACTGACCACCAATCCAAGAACCAGAATTCCCCTATGATCTTGTTTGTTCTGGTTCCCAGTAGCTGCAATCTAATTATGTCTCTGTTTCTCTCTCGTCTCTCATTCAACTACTTATGGGAGATTATTTTTCAGCCTGTAAGTGTGTTTGTCTTCTCCCAGGCATGATTTTCCCCAGCTCTTTGCAGACCCTCGGTGGTGTGCATTGAAGTCTAATGAGCATGAATGGCTGGCAAACCCCACTGTGAGATTATGTGTAGCAACCCACTTGTGTGTTCATTATGCACCGTGCCCATCTGACAAGCAGGCTCTTTTCCAAAACTGCTCTTATTTGGGGGATATACAAATGGTGGCCAAATTTGTCATTAAGATGAAGCATCCCATCCAGAGCTTGGATCCCCTTTCAGCGACCGGCAGAGAGAGAAAAGACCGAAGGCCTTTCACATAAAAAGCAATAACAGTAAACCTGTCCAAGGAGAGGTGATGGATTGGCTCAGACAGCTGTGTGTTTGTCGGCGAAATATCCCATTCCACATAATTGCATTTTAAGCTTCCGCTGGTCACTGGTAAAAATGGCTTCATTATGGCAGGATATTAGGAAAAATAGCAGCTTTGGTTAGATCTTGATACAGAGGTGGAAACTGGTTCTCTCCCCCCCCCCCTTCAACGAGAGTGACTTGGAAAGCAATGAAAGGTAATTGTCTTCCTGGAAAACTTTCCCAACAGATAAGCTTCCTGTTCCCCATATCTCTGAGAGATTGATTAGTTTACATTTCAGTCTGAAGAGCATTTCCTCGGGATTAGCTCTGATTTCAATGGAAGCTCCATATAAAATGTGCCTTTAGGACAAGAATCTTCACCTCTCGCTCTTCCATTAAGCAGCAGAGAAGTTCTAAGTACAATTTTTTGAGTGTTTTTTTTTTTTTTTGCTAAGAATGTTTTCTTAATTAAAACCATAGTGCCCTACAGATCTCTCCTGAACATAAGAAGCTGCCTTATACTGAGTCAGACCATTGGTCCATTTCGCTCAGTATTGTCTACACAGACTGGCAGTGGCTTCTCAGCCCCAACTTGGAGATGCCAGGGAGGAAACTTGGAACCTTCTGCCTTCAGGCAGTGAATCCTTTTGAGACAGGGAAATATTTCCCCTTTCCTTTTGCTTGGTACGTTGCTTTGTGATTTTGTTGTTGTTGTTGTTGAAAAGTGGTATATAAATAGCAACAATAATGTTGTGTGCTCTTTCCCAGACTCCTAACATATGTTGTATCACAGCAATAGTGGGAATGAGACCAGAACTCAGTGCCCTGCTGGATCAGTCTCAAGGCCTCTCTAGTCCAGCATCCTCTGAGAAGCCCACAGGGCCTGCCCTCTCTCATGCTGTTGCTCCCCTGCAACTGTTATTGAGAGGCATCTTGCCTCTGAGGATGGAGGTGGCCTATAGCCACCAGACTAGTAGCCATTGATAGACCTGCTCTCCATGAATTTGTCTAAGCCCCCTTTAACGCCTCCAGGCTAAGGCCATCATCACATCCCATGGCTGAGAATTCCATAGGTTAATTATTTGCTGTGTCAAAAAAGTACTTCCATTTCTAGGTCCTAAATTTCTTGTCGTTCAATTTCATGGGATGACCCCTGGTTCTAGCATTGTGAGAGAGGGAGAAAAATTTCTCTCTGTCCACTCTTTCTGCTCATCTCCAAAATTACCTGGGTGGACCTCTGCTTAGGACTGGGAAATATTCCTGCCTGAAACCTTGGAGACCCAGTGGTCTGATTTGTTGCAAAGCAACTTTTTATGTTCCTAATACTGTGATATTAGAGAAAGTGTGGTTCATCTGGAATTGTGTGAGGGAGCCAGGATCTGATTTATGTTGCCTGTTTAGGACCTTTCCCCATATAATGATTTTTGGGTGGTGGAAATGAGTTCCCAATCTGTTTTTGTGCATGTGGTGGAAGAAGTATCATAAGCTGGGAGCAGGCAGCTGTATGACTTCTGGGAAGTCCTTTTCTTCGGCTAGAGCCTTGGGAGCTATGAGCACGAAATAGTGATGTGGGGAGGCAGAGCCAGTCACAAAATGGCAGCTTGGGAGAAGCAAGCCCAAATGTCCCATTCCCCCCCAACAATATGATGAATGAATATTTATGATATGATGAATATGTCTAAGAATATACGATACAGTGACATCCAATAAACTATAAAGAAGTTCTGGGATCTCACTTCTCACATTACAGGAGAAACTCATGAATCCTGGGTCCAGCACCCACAGTTTTGCGTATCCTTGGTCGGGTAATGAGCAGTAGGGCACTTTATTTGGCCCATTTGGGGGGCAATTTGGGGCAGTGCAAGAACCTAACCCCCAATTTGCATTCACTTAATGGCCCATTATTCACATATTCACTAACCACGCCCTGCGGAATTGAACCCCTGCAAATAATGGGGTTCTCCTGTACACCAGAACAAACAAAGAAGAAACATGAGTTCTTGTGCTGCTTCTTTAGCTGTTTATTTGAATATACAAATCAATGTAGCTCTGGTAAGAATCTGGGAGCAGAACAGAGTGTAACCTCCTCCCTCAAGCTCCTACTGTATTGTCTGACTAAGACCTTGTTGTTGTAGGCTTGACTTAAAAGCCAATGAGTGGAGAGTCCCATTTGCATGAAATTACTCGGTGTTCTAACTTTCCTATGTGAATATTGGCAAGCATTTCCAGACAGCTGCAATCTATTGAAATCTGCCTTTTACCACTTGGTTGGATTAAAGTCTTGTGTCAGAGTAGCTCAACATCTCCTGCTTCCCACAGTGGCCAATATTTTAAAATAATAATAATGGTCTTCAGCATTGACAGAATGAGGTTGTGTCCCTTGATAATCTTGTCCAGTAGCTACAGGCGGAGCTGAAGAACATGCGTTGTGGAAACCAGGGAAGCATTTGTTTTTATGGCATCTTTTCTTCAAAGTAAACAGGAAAGCTGAAGGAGACAGGATATTGTGGGATTTGTGGAGGCGAGACAGTCAAACAACAAACAAACTGTATTTAGGCATTTGTGTTGTGGGGAGTGTATCCTGATGAGTTTTGAAACTGGATCCAGGTATGAACAGGTAAAATTTGCCTTCTCCTGAGTCAGCCCACTGGTCCTTCTAGCTCAGGGCTGCTCAGCTTCGGTCCTCCTGCAGATGTTGGCCTACAACTCACATAATCCCTGGCTATTTGTGCTGGGGATCATGGGAGTTGTTGTCCCAAAACAGCTGAGGAGGGGGAAAAGTTGAGCAGGCCTGATCTAGCTCCGTATGGTCTTCCCCAAACAAGGAGGTCCTGTTTAAATGGTGCTGTAAGCCATTGTGGATGATGGAGTGAAAGTTCTCAAGGTGAATTCCGTGGAATGCATAGATGAGGTCTCTCCCCGTTCAGGTCTCCTCAGACTTGGTGTTCATCTCATAATGGTTCATCTCGCAAGGAGAGGAGAGCTGGTCTTGTGGTAGTAAGCATGACTTATCCCCTTAGCCAAATAGGGTTCGCCCTGGTTGCATATGAATGGGAGACTTGATGTGTGAGCACTGTAAGATATTCCCCTTAGGGGATGGGGCTGCTCTGGGAAGAGCATCTAGGTTCCAAGTTCCCTCCCTGGCAGCATCTCCAAGATAGGGCTGAGAGAGATTCCTGCATGCAACTTTGGAGGAACTACTGCCAGTCTGTGTAGACAATGCTGAGCTAGATGGACCAAGTGTCTGACTCAGTATATGGCAGCTTCCTATGTTCCTATGGTCCATCCCGGCTGGTCTCCAGGCATCCAGTCAGGCAGCCTTCTCCAGCCACTGGAGAAGCACACTTATTTTACCTATGCAGTATGCTGAGATTTTTCAGGTTTCTGTGGCATGTTTAAGACCCGCTGGAAACGGGACATCAACAATAAATTAATCAGATAGGGTTTCTCCTTTTCGGTGATTAGACAGATGGGACTTGAGAAGGCCTCAGATGCCAGAAACCAATGTATAATGGACATTGCCAAGCAGGAGGATGCTAGCAAAATAAGATCTGGGATTTTTATGGGGGCCCAAATTGATAGATGTCTCCTGGCTAGATACCTGACAAAGCTATCTTTTGTTGAGCATGGTAGAGCAATGACTGCGGCTAGACTCAATGCCCTTTCTTCTGCCGTCCTGGAAGGGTGATTCCAGAAAATCCCCCATCTCCAGAGATTGTGCCCGTGTCAAGCAGGAGAGCTTGAATCCACTGAACATGTTTTGTTGAATTGTTGTTTTTATAAGGATCTAAGAGATGAATTAATGTCTCCCCTTTTAAGAGATCATAGATTGACCTCAGGCCAGGAGAGAGTGGAGTTTTTGCTCGCAGACCTGGACGATTTCATTTCTGCAAGAGTTGCCAGGTTTCTTTGCATTGCAAGTAAACTTTACAGAAGATATGTTGAGAGGGTAGATGCGGGCATAGCACATTAGGAGAGTGTCCAGATTTTATTTATTTGAAACTTTCCTATGTATGATACTGCAGCTTTTATTGTATTGTTCCTATTGTAGTTTCTTTTGATGCTACTGATGTGACGAGATGTATAGTTTTCTGTGTGGCTCTGTTGTAATGAGAGGCCGTTGGCTGTAATAACAATAAAGTAAAGTAAATGTGGCATGTGGGATTCTTTGCCCCAAAGAGGACAATTCCCAGAGAAGGCGTTAACGTCTCTTGCTTCATCTTGATGTGCTTAGAACAGTGTTATGCATTGTCGGTCCTACAGGCCAGTGGTTGTCTTTAGGCCCATCAATCCTAAGAGTGGCCCCTGACTTGTTTATTGGTCTCATGCGAAGCTTCTTTGGCTGAAGCTGAGTACTCTGCATAGTCCCTCTGGCACTATGTGGAGGTGACCATTCCCACCATGCAGTGCTGCACATTTTTCAGCACCGGCGGTGGAGCGGGGTAGGGGCTCCTTTCAGGGAAACAGAGACCTCCTGAGCCCTGGCACCATCTTGGAAGGTGTGCATGGATTGCTGGGAAGTGTAGCCCTTCCCAGTGCTTTAGGAACATAGGAAGCTGCCTTATACTGAGTCAGACCATTGGTCCATCTCGGTCAGTACTGTCTACACCAGGGCTGCTCAGTTCTGGCCTTCCAGTTGTTTTTGGACTACAGCTCCCATAATCCCCAACTACAGTAGCTAGTAGTCAGGGATTATGGGAATTGTAGGCCAACACCTGCAGGAGGGCTGAAGTTGAGCAGCTCTGGTCTATATAGACTGGCAGCGGCTTCTCCAAGGTTACAGGCAGGAATCTCTCTCAGCCCTGTCTAGAGATGCCAGGGAGGGAACTTGGAACCTTCTGCCTGCAAACATGGAGGGGCTCTTCCAAGAACAGCCGCATCCCCTAAGGGGAATATCTTATGGTGCTCATGCACGCAGTCTCCCATTCAAATGCAAACCAGGGCAGACCCTGCTTAGCTAAGGGGACATTTCATGCTTGCTACCACAAGACCAGCTCTCCTATGAGGACCAGCTTTCCTCATACTGCTCTTAAGAGAGGGCGATGTCTCTCTTAAAGGACCCTCCCAGCACCAAGAAAAGTGCATTTCCTATAATTAAGGTTAGCACAGTGGGAAATGGCTCTCACATTCAGGTTTTTTCTTTTGCCAAAAGGGCCCCCACATGAAAAATAGTGAAGATCACTGGCGTAGAGTTTCCTTGGGCCCATCTGGAAGTAATTGCCCAGTGAAGAGGTCATTTCCCTCCTTTTTGTTAGAAGTGCTTTAGGGTTCTGTTAGCTCTTCTTTTCCAAGAAGGGATCGGAATGCAGACCCTTCTGTGCTGTATCTGTCAAGGTGAGCAATGGCATGGATCAGGTAGATATGCCCTTTCATTTATTTCCATCTATTGCTCATACCCTGCTTTTCTTTCTCTTGAGGGAAGCCCAACGTGGCAAACAATGAACATAACAAAAAAACATTGTAATAAACCATAAGAAATGATTCAATTCCAGTTCATAACCATTCATATAAACGGTTTCAACTGTGACGTAAACTCATGGAAATTCAAAAATCAATCCTGCTACAAATGCAATCTAACAGAATTCATTTCAACAAGCCGAATAGTTCAATAAATGTTCTAAAATCAAGACTACAACAATGATATCAGTATTTCAGAGACTGCAAAAGGTAATAACAATTCAATTAATGAGCAATAATAGCACAACCTTTCAAACACAGTAAAAACCAATTATATGAAAAAGCAATGAAATCAAAACATCTAAGCCATTAATAAATCAATGAGACGGGAGCAACAGCAGTAGCAGCATAATATACTCATATTAAACTACAACAAATTCAATTTGTTCCCCTCTCTTTCAAATAGGACTTCAATCAGAATAGCTACAGTGGGTATCAGGTCTACTTAAATTGTAAAGTCCAGAAATGGGCTTTAGCTTCAGGGCGGATCTCGGCACTGCCCTCTTGGGTAGCCTGGGATTTTTACCCAACCATTTACCTGGGTAAAAAGCTGCGAACGTTAGGGATGTGCATAAACTGGTTTGTGCACTCCTGGGAGGCAGGGGGAGAAATTCCGTTAAGGGGCAGGGAGAGTGTCCTTACCTCCCTTGCTGCATTTCCCCCGCCGGCACTCCCCCCAAAAGTGTTGGTGCAGGGCTGCAGCTCACCTCCCTGCAGCCCTGGTAAGCATTGCACTGGAAGTGCCTGATTCATGTGCATTGACAACTTCCAGTACAACTCTTACCAGGGTTGCAGGGAGGTACGCTGCAGCCCCGCACCGGGTTTTGGGGAGAGCGCCGGTGGGGGAAATGCGGTGGGGGAGGTAAGGGCACCCTCCCTGCCCCTTAAAGAACCCCCTGCTTCTGAACTTGCTGGAATGCTGGACATCATTGGAGGAGAGGTCTGTCATCGGCTACTAGTTGGAGGGCTTAAGGCCACCTCCAGCCTCAAAGGCAGGATGCCTCCAGCCTCAAAGGCAGGTTGCAGGGAAGTAACAGCAGGAGTTGACAATTGCCACTGTCCAATGACAGTCAAAATGAGCAGAAGAAATGAAGGTGTGCAATGAATCCTCATAGGGGTTCATTATGAGGAAAAGTTATTATACACCAAAGAATCCAAACACTTGAAAAAGAGTGACCACACATTTTGCTCCATAACTCTACCTCTAGAGCTTAGCTAGAGGGCTAGAGCTTAGGGTTTGTTTGGTTTTTTTAAATTTAAAGCTGGGGATCCATGTTAGGGTTAGGATAAGGCAACTTCAAATCCCCATTATTTCCTATGGCGGAAATATACAAAACCAGTAAAAACGGGGGGAAAATCATTAAAAATCAACCAAGTGTCCCACTACCTTGAAATTTGGGTAGTAGGTGGCACCCCTGGGGACCTACCCACCACTCAAATATCGTTCCCTTAGGACCTTTATAAGTGGTCTGAATCAATCCAAATCTGAATTGAATCAAATTAAATCCAAATTGTATCTGGGGTGATTCAGGGGGACAGATTTGGACATAAAACAAATCAGGGGTGATTCAATTCAGGCACAAATCAAATAAAAAAATTGATTCATGTATATCCTTACACTATAGTAGTTATGCCTGGAGGTTACCAGCAGTGTACCAGTGGAGGTCATTTACCTCCACAAATGGACAAAGTTGATGTATCAGCAGAAGCTGATAAAAAGTGCTCCTTTACCCCTTGAGGCTGCTATTGGCTGAAACAGTCATGATAACAAACTCTTAGATGGAGAAGGTTACAGTAAACCCTTCTATATCGTACGTTTAGCTTCTGTGGTTTTGATCTTTCACGGGCAACTTCCTGGTACACAGATTTAGTTATCGTGCGGATAGCTTTGGCATTTTTCAGGGTTATCCCATCAGGATTTAAAAAATAAAAGGAAAACCCATTAATCTTTAAATCCCCAACCCCACAAATGACCCATACTATCCCCAGTTACTAATTTGTGTACCGTGAATGAGCAGCCCAGCGCTTTTTAAAGCTGAGATTTAAAAGTTAAAAGGGGTGATCAGCTGAGAAGTGGCAGCAGGCTGCTCATTTGCAAGGTTGGAGATTTAAAAACTTTTTTCAAAAAGAGGAGAAGAGGAGCCCATTTGCTTCTCAGGAGTTCCCAGGAACTTAGCCCAATTTTCTTGGTCAGGTTTAAGTTTTGAATATCGTGGTTTTAACTTACTTCCACATTAAGGTAGCCGTTCCACAGTACTTAAGTTAGCAGTTCCACAGTAAGTAGTAAGTAAGTAGCTAGTAAGTAGTAAGTAGTTCCACAGTAGCTCCACAGTAAGTAGTTAAGTAGTAAGTAGTATGTAAGTAGCTAGTAAGTAGTAAGTAATTTCACAGTAAGTTAGTAGTTCCACAATACTTTTGTGGAACGTTATCCTTGTGATATTCATTGGTCTTTCTGTACTTGAACCCTGTGCTTCTTTTAATGCAGGGCTGCCCAGCTTTGGCCCTCCATCTGTTTTGTTTTTTTACTCCAACTTCCATCATCCCCAGCCACAGTGGCCAGTAGTCAGTGATTACAGGACTTGTAGTCCAACATCTGCAGGAGGGCTGAAGTTGTCCAGCCCTGCTTTAATGTGACCTAGAGACTGGCATTAGCACTTGTGCTAGAGTTTAGGTTACTCCTTTTAATTCCTGGGCATCAAACCTTAAATGAGTACTTAGTAATGAAAATCTTGCCTGCTCTGCAAATTGTGTGGAAGGTGGAGTCCTGCTGGCAGAGCCTCTTGCCGAGGAAGATTTAGGCTTGAATAGCTTTTCTCAGCGTGCGGCTGTTAGTCGTGTTCGTATCCCTGACAGACGTTTCCACCTCTAATCCTGTCTGAAAATACTCAAAGAGGGAGGAGGGGAGGAACATTGTGTTTGGCTATGCAGGACACCATCCAAGACTTCAGCTTGCTTTGTGTTGCTGTGACGCTTCATTTAACAACCCAGATTTCCGTTTTATGCCTCTGTCACAAACTCATTGATCTCTGTGGGTGAGGAGCAAGGGGGTGTAGGCAGGAGCAGGCGGAGATGTTTCACTCTGACCTTTTCCTCTGCAAGTACCTCCACTCAAACAAATGAAGCTCTTTGTAGTCGCTCCATCCTATCATTTGCCTAAGATATTTAGGAGGAACTCGGTGTTGGAACTTGAACTTGACATGGCTCTAAGTTAGTGCTGTGTGCATGAACTGAAAAATGTGGTTCGGTTCGAATTAGAATCAATTCAAACTGAACCGTGTTGTGCTAAACTGTTTTGGTCGACCTGACCGTCAGTTCCGTTCAGGTGATCCAGTTCAGCAGTTTGGGCAATACTTCTAAAGGGGAATCTGGTTCTCCGGTTCGGTTTGCGATTCAACTGCTGAACTGGCTCGATTTGATGCAAACCACTTCTACATCAAACTTTTCGTGCACACCCCTAGTGCTGGGCCACAGGAAGTTCAGCTCCAGGCAGTTGGATTGCAGGAATCATAGAATGTCAGAGTTGGAAGAGATGTCTGAGGGCTTCTAGTCTGCTCAGTGCAGGAAATTGCTTCAGCATCCCTGATAGGCTTGTCATAAGAATGTGAGGGTGCCGTTACCTTGGGAAGTGAATGGTCATTATCTCTTTGGAAAATTTGAAATGGGGAGTTGGATGTTTTGCCTAGAAAGGCAGAGGCAGAGAATGATCCATTCTGTAAGCAGGTGAGGCAAGGGCATAGCAAAGCAGAAGTGAGTCCTGGAACAAGAAGTAAGGATGGGCTCCTTGCAACTCCTGCCCCCTTCTCCCCCCCCCCCCCACCGTGTCTTGCTGCTGAAGAACTGGAAGGATATGGTGAAAAGCAACCCATGCTCAGCATGCCCTTCCTCTTGCACCTATATAAATAATACCACACACTCCCCACACTCCAATCAGGAGCCAGCAGCTTGCCAATGAGTCAGGGAGGCAGAGGGGAGAGTGAAGAGCAGGCTGTTGCCTAGCCAGTGGTTCCCCCTCTAGGGCTGTAGCAAGGCTGGAGTGGGCCTTGGGGCAAACAGTAAAGATGGGCCCCTTGCCAAAGATGCGTCTCCTCACTATCTTTGCTGCAGAAAAACTGTAAAGACATTGTGAGAGATGAAACATTCTCAGCATACTCTCTCTTGCTGCTATATAAATATCGCATATTCCCCAAATATCACACATTCCCCAAATATCGCACATTCTCCATGCTGAAATGCATCCACTCTCATTCATAGATGGAGAACTCTTGAGTACATGTATGCACATTTACAACATTTTAAAAAGATATCCCAACATAGCTCCCAAATGCAAAATAGAGACAATGATGTATCCAGGATAGTTACCAGAAAATAGTCACTATCCTGATTAACAGATTCAGATATGGAGCATATATTGTTCGCCCTGCACTTTCCCCCCCATCACTGATTATAGCAAGACCTGATGGCTGCAGCTTCTTGGGCAAATGCAGCAGAGTTCCTTCACCCGCTGCCACAAACAGCCACAACAACAATGACGAAATCTTTCCAGGGCCCAGAAACTTGCCTCTGCTCACAGTGCAATACCTTTCCAGCTCCTCTAGTTCAGGAACTGATTTCACATTGTACTATCATGGTTAACAATAATTATACATGACACCATTGTTTGGATTTTAAGGAACAGCTTATTTTAGAATAATATTGTGACTCAAACTTCCAGTCCTGAGATCTGTTTCCAGAACTGTAAATGTGTGTAATTTCCATTTTTGGGTTAGGGAATGTTATACGCCTACGATAAAATAATGATGGTGAGATGAACCCAGACAGTAGCTGCACCAGAAACGAAAAATGGGGAGGGGACACAGAAAGGGCAGAGTGCATTTATGGGCGTGTGAGCGGTGTCCCACATATGGGATTTCTGAAACAAATGTGGGGGGAGCCGCTGAAAGGCATCATCTCATACTGCACAGGAGGAGGCAATGGTAAACCCCTCCTGTATTCTACCAAAGAAAACCCCAGGGCTCTGTGGGCGCCAGGAGTCGAAATCGACTTGACAGCACACTTTACTTACTACCATCTCGGAGGATGAATACTCATAGTGATTTTTGGCAACGTCTAGCCTGCCTAGAGGTGGAAAATAGCTGATAGCATTGTTACAGCTTTCTCTGTGTTATCACCACTTCTTCATCCCTACTCCCAAACGACTAGGGTAAAATTGCAGTCATTTCTGCACAGAGGAAAGGGTTAGGATTAGGGTCAGGGTTAGCGATGGACTAATTGCTGTACTCTCTCCATGGAATGTTCTTTGGAGAACATTCCTGACAGTTTTCATTTCCATTCCTCTGATAACATCAACAAAATTTTAGTGTGTGTGTGTGTGTGTGTGTGTGTCCTTAAAAGCTTTTAAATCACTATTGCAACTTTGGCTGCTGAAGGCCTGATGGTCAGGACAATAAAAGCAGGATAACACACTGCAAGCTGAAAGTACTGTAATGCTACTACCTAGTTGCCATCTCTAGGGATGTCAACCTTGTCAAAAATAACAAGGAGCAACCGTCCCCCAGGATCAGGGGTGGGCAAACTTGGCCCTTCAGCTGTGGGTGGAACTACAACTCCCATCCAGATGGAGATGGGACTTGTAGTTCAGCAGCAGCTGGAGGGGCAACTTTGCCCGCCCCTGCCCCAGATGGGATCAACCACCCCAGCTGGCTCATGTACTAACTACCAACTCAAGTAACTCAGACTAATGAAATTTTAAGGCATCCCCCAAAGAGAAAAAGGGACAAATTGGGAACAGTGATTGACCAGGGACAGGCAGCATGCCTCTGGTCTCTATTTCAGTTGGAATGAAGGTTTCTGCCTCTCTCATCCCAAACTCTTAGCCATCTTCTCCAGTGTTCCCTCTAACAGGGATTCCCAGCAGTTGTTGATTACATCTCCCAGAATCCCCAGCTGCAGTGGCTTTTGCTTGGGGATTATGGGAGTTGTAGTCCACAGCATCTGGGAATCCCTGTTAGAGGGAACACTGATCCATGCAGTGGCATTCTTACTCCTGGACTTCTGGGCGGATATCCAGGGTCTCCACACCCCCTGGGGGTCCCCAAATCCACTTTCGTCTGTCCCAGGTGGTGTGGTTGCTGCATTGCTGGCCTGCATTGCGCTGGGCATGACTATTTTATTTTATTTATTTTATTCATTGTTAAATTTATATACCGCCTTTCATTACAACAATCCCAAGGTGGTTTACAACAGAATTTAAAAACAAGATTATAAAAATAACACAATTGAAATATTAAGCTAAAAATATTAAACAAATCTGATTAAAAATTTAAAACAAAAGCATAAAAGCAATACAGAGTACAAAGAGCAGCAGCAGAGACAATCCAATAAAAGCCTGGGCAAAAAGCCACGATTTAACATGTTTTCTAAAAGCTGTGACAGAGTCCGAGGAGCGAATGGCCACTGGGAGAGCATTCCAGAGTCTGGGGGCAGCAACAGAGAAGGCCCTGTCCCGCGTGCACGACAACCAAGCTTCCTTCATTGTCAGCACCCGGAGCAGAGTCCCCTCAGATGACCTTGTCAGACTATGACCTGTGCTGAGCATGGCCTCTGCTTTAGAGAAGAGAGTGGGCAACGGTGGGAGAGAAATATGGGAGGTGGGAATACGTTAAGTTGCGCGTTGAAATGTTTCTGCTAATGCATATTTGCTTAAATATACCTTTTTAATCTTCTTACCTTCTTGTGAGTTCAGTTGCTGCTTGTGTCCTCAAGAACCCACGTGTTAAAAATACTTAGTATGTCATGGTGTGTGTGTGAGGCTGCTCAACTTTGGCCCCCCAGCTGTTTTTGAATTACAGCTCCGATAATCCCCAGCCACAGTGGCTAGTAGCCAAGGATTATGGGAATTGTAGGCCTACATCTGCAGGAGGACTGAAGTTGAGCAGCCCTGGTGTAGGGGGATGATGCTTAACTTGCAGCTGGGGTGGGTGGGTGAGGGGGCAAAGGCCTTTAGGTCTTTAGCTCCAGAATTACCTAGGTGCACCTCTGCTCCCACATATGACTGTACAGACATGCCTACGCTTGTCGCAGTGCAAGTTGACCCTTGTGCTGGCTGTATTAGTGGAAGTGGGTACCGTGACTTTGCATGCCTCTGTGTGTCTTCTTTCGAAATTGCTGCCTGATGCGCGGAGCAGCAGAAGCCAATAAGTAATTAATAGTCTGTTGGCTGGAAGGTACCCAGGTGCCTGCGTCGATCTCTCCACAGGGCCAGGTTGCTTTGATCAGGGATGTTTGGAGCAAAGTCACAATCCCCAGCTCGACAATCTTGGCAGGTGAACAGAAGCAGATGTTGTACTCTTTGCTGAGTCAGCTGCTCTTGGGGATGAGGGCTCTAAAGAAGAGCATCACCAGCTGGCCTCACCTTCATGTTGTCCCAGAAACAGAGAGGAGAGCTTGTCCCCTTTGCTAAGCAGGTTTGCATTTGGTTTGCATTTGGATGGGCAACTCCCTGTGAGCACTTTAAGATATTCTCTTATCCCTGCTCTGGGAAGAGCACCTGCATGCAGAAGGTTCCAAGTTGGAACCAAGAAGGTTCCTACCCTGGCAGCTCCAGATAGGACTGAGAGGAACTCCTGCCTGGAACCTTTGAAGAAGCCACTGCCAGTCTGTGCAGACAGTACTGAGCTAGACAGACCAATGAACTGACTCTGTATTAGGCAACTTTCTATGTTCTTATGAGATGCCAGGGATTGAACACAGCACCTTCTGCACACAAGCAGATCCTCTACCACTGAGCTACAACCTCATCACCTAAGGAGAATATCTTACAGCAGATGGTGTTCCCATGTAGTCATCCACTCCTATGCAAACCAGGGCAGACCCTGCTTAGCAAAGGGGGCAATTCATGCTCTCTACCGCAAGACTATCTTTCCTTTGCCTGGGGCCACCAAGTGCATTTACAGCAGAGGTGAGATCTGAACTAAAGTCTTCCTGAGATGTTGTTCCATCTCTTCGCCCCTGGTCTTCACGCCATTGGTCTGGGCATGAGTCTCCTAACTGCCTCGCGTTGATCTTTAGCTGGCCATGCATCTTTAGGGACATAGGAAGCTGCTTTCTACCAAGTCAGCTTCGTGGCCCATCTAGCTCAGTATTGTCAACACTAGTGGTTCCCAACCTGGGTTCCTCCAGATGTTGCCGAACTACAACTCCCAGCATGCCCAGCCACAAATTGTAGCTGGCGGATGCTGGGAGATGTAGTTCCGCAACATTTGGAGGAACCCAGGTTGGAAACCACTAGACTGCACAGACTGGCAGTGGCTTCTCCAAGGTTTTCTGGCAGGAGTCTCTCCCAGCCCTACCTGGAGATGCTTCTATGGATTGAACCTGGGATCGTCTGCATGCAGGCATGCAAATGCTCTTCCACTTAGCTATGGCACCAGGGGTGTAGTTATAATTGAGCGGATGCACTCCTCTCCACCCCTCCCTATTTTCTTCATGATCTCCCTCACTCCGAGGGGCCGCCAGGGAGAGGGGTGAACATGGGCCCCCTCTCCCCTAGCTACGCCCCTGCATGGCATCATCCCCTCAGGGGAGTATCTTGCAGTACTCACACATGTAGTCTCCTGTTCGTATGCAACCAGGATGGACCCTGCTTAGTAGGGATGTGCACGAATTGATTTTTTCATTTTGATTTGTACCCAAATCAAATCACCCCCCAATATGTTTGGGGTCTGAATCTGCCCCCGAATCACAGCAGATTCTATTTGTACCCAAATTTTCTGAATCTGAACCTGAATCGATTTGGGGCAAAAGAGTGGGGTGGGTGGTAGTGCCCAATGGGTGGAAGCTACCACCCAAATTTCAAAGAAATTGGGCAAAGGGGTGATTTTAAAAGATTTTTTGAAGTTGGCGTGGCTTAAGCTTTTCCCCATAGGGAATAATGGGGATTTCAGCAGCCTTATAGCTCCACATGGGGGGCACCAGGGTGGCCCAGAGTGGGTTGTGGTGGGTGGTAGTGCCCAGTTGGTGCAAGGAAGCTACTATCTAGATTTCAAAGGAATTGGGCAAAGGGATGATTTTTAAAAGATTTTTGAAGTTGGCATGTCTTTGGGGAAGATTCAGGGTAGAAAAGGGATTTCAGGGGCAAAAGGGTAAGTCAGGTGGTAGTGCCCCAATGGGTGCCTGCTACCACCCAGATTTCAAAGAAATTGGTGAAAGGGATTCAACAGAAATTTAAAGAATTTCTGAAATTTGTGCGTCTCTAAGCTTTCCCCCCATAGGGAATAATGGGGAATTTCAGCAGCCCCATAATTCCATTAGGGTGGTTCATATAGGGTGCCAACCACCCCCAAAACGACAAGCCCAGGGGACACTGGGTTTTGTTATTTCTGAGGTGTTCTTCTGAGAGTAGATTCTCTGGTAGGAAATGAGAGTGGATTCAATGTCCAACATCCCTGCTGCTTAGCAAAGGGGAAAGTCATGCTTGCTACCACAAGACCAGCTCTTCGAAGTATCTGAGCCACAGGCCTGGAGAAAAACTGGCCAAGGCGACCGGGGGAGTGGAATATTAGCAGGTAATGAAATAATAAATAGGTTCTGAGAGCTGGCCGTTCTGTTCAGGGAATATTGGCCTGGGTTCATTCTGCTTGCTCAGAGCTTTCTTAATGTGCCTGTTCTTGTTAGCCCAGGGGGCCAGCATTAATTATTGCTGAAGTCCTGCCCTGCTTGTAATCTGTGGCTTTAATGGAACAATAGGTCAGCATATAACAAGCTGGGCTGGGCCAGTTAACATGCTGTACAAAATAAAATTAGTACCAAAAAAAAAAAAAAAAAAGAAGAAGAAGATTACAAACCCAAGTGGCTTTGGGGCTTGGCTGGAGAACAGAGAGACGGCGCAGTATAAAGGCGCCCCAAGGTCTCAGCCAAAGGAGGAGGTGTGGTGTTTGTGCCGAATTTTCATTCTCCAAAGTGGCACCGCATGATTGCTAAGCCCCAGCTGCTTGTGGGAAGAGGACTGGGACTCTCTTTAATGCAAGCATGAATTGGCCTCTTTGCTAAGCTGGGTCCACCCTGGTTTGCATTTGAATGGGAGACTACATGTGTGAATAATGTAAGATACCTCCTTTCGGGGATGGGACTGCTCGGAGAAGAGTACCTGCATGCTTGCATGCAGATGGTTCGAAGTTCCTTCCCTGGCTTCTCCAAGATAAGGATGAGAGAGACTCCTGTCTGCAACCTTGGAGAAGCCGCTGCCGGCTTGTGTGGACAATACTGAGCTAGATGGACCAATGCTCTGACTCAGTATAAGGCAGCTTCCCATGTTCCTAAATTCCACCTCCAGTTACCACTGGCACGTCTGTTGGCGACTCAGAACTGGAGTCTCTCTGTAGCTGCTCCTTGCCTGTGGAATGCACTCCCGGGAGATATCTGTAGTTTGGACTTCTTGTTGGCCTTCAAGAGAGCCCCAAAGACTTACTTGTTTGGCCTGGCCTTCCTAGGTTTTTAAATTGTTTTTAAGTATCTTAATTGGTTTTAAATGGTTCTGGACTGTTTTAAATTTGTTTTTATATCGTTTTAATCTTTTTGTTTTAAAAGGTGTTTCTTTTTGTATTTTACTTGTTGTGCACTGCCCAGAGCCTTTGGATGGAGCAGTATAAAAATGTAATAAAACAAACAAACGTTGGTCCTCCAGGTGTTTTTGTACTACAGCTCCCATCATCCCCAGCCACAATGGTCAATAGTCAGGAATGATGGGAGTTGTAGCCATAGGAACATAGGAAGCTGCCTTCTACCAAGTCGCACCACCGCCCATGCGCATATGTATGCACATTTGAGGGCTCAGCCCGGCACTTATGCACATGAATGGTGGGGGCATGGTGCATTGCAGAATGTCATTTTAACAGAATGTGGGGAGTATCACTGCCCCCACAAGAATTGGTGTCCTTGGTGACTACCTAGGTCTACCTTGTACAGGTCTGGTACAGGTCTTACCCTCTTGGGCAGCTGAGAACAAGTCTTTGCCTTCTTGTTTGTGTGTTTCATTCAAGGGCAAGCTTCACAAATGATGTAAAGCTCTTTGCAGATTGAAAGGGCTACCTCATTGATTGGTAGTGACCCCTTAAACTCATTTCACCAAAGCATGGTTGGAAAGCAACAACATTGCCTGCTCTTTGGCCTGCCTTCTGGGTTCAGTCCAACACTCTAGTTAAGGTTTGCCAGATTAGAGGAGATCTAATATTTTCTGACTGTTACAAGAGTATTCACAGAGCAGGGGGTGGAGAAAGGGGCAATCTATTGTGGTCTGTATGACTGACATGTTCTGGAAGAAGTGATGCCCCTCTAAAATATAGGCTCTCTGGCAGCCTTAACTGGAGCTATTAAAGACTCTGTATCCTGTTTAACAAGACCTTGGGGCTCTGGAACTCCCCGCCTACTAAATGATGGGCTGTCCTTTAGAGTCCTCTAAATGGAGCCCCTTGAAATAGTCCTTTGTCCATATTAACGTCATGGGCTTGTCATGGCTAAATGTGCACATTCCTATGACTGGTTAGTGAATTGACAAATTGGCACTATATATTTAATTAATTCATTTAAAATATTTCTATCCAGCCCCTTCAGTACAATACTGCTTGAGGTGGCTCAAAAGTAAAGCAGTAAAAGTAATATAAGATTTAACACAATTAAACAAATAAAACACAATGTAGACTAACAATTAAAATAAACCCAATTAAAATTAAAAACCCACCAGGCTGTAGTAAAGTGTGCCGTCATCAAGTTGATTCCAGCTCTTGGCGCCCACAGAGCCCTGTGGTTGTCTTTGGTAGAATACAGGAGAGGTTTACCATTGCCTCCTCCCGCGCAGTTTGAGATTATGCCTTTCAGCATCTTCCTAGATCACTGCTGCCCGATATAGGGGTTTCCCATAGTCTGGGACACATACCATTTGGGATTTGAACCGGCAATTTCTCTCCTTTCTTGCACCCACACACTGTGAAAAATCCTGGACATAAATACAATTTCACACTTGACGCTTGGTGCTCAAATCCGTTTGGCTGCCAAGAACTTTAAGGAGGCACAAATGAGGTGGGGAGAACAGTTGAAAACTGGCTCCAAATGTCAGGACTTCCTAATTCCTTCTCTTTGAGCTGCTGTTAGCCCAGTCCCAGGGCACTGCTGGAGCTGAGTCCTTCTCCACTTGGAGCTTCCTTTTGTTAGGACTCAATTTGCTAGCCTCCTATTAAAGACTATAGCCATGGGGAAGACCCTTCATTATTTCCGATGATGACGGATGGTCTGTGAAAAAATTAGCGAAGAGGCTGAAACAGCTTTGTCCTCCTTGGGGTCCCTGTTGCATCTTTGGTCCTTGCTTTGTTTTGTGTGTCCAGTATGATACGTCACGTCACATTTACCCTCCTGCTGTTTTTATGTTGCATTTAGACAAAAATATGGGTTAAAAATGGGTAAAATTACTCCCCGTCTGAAATGGAGGTGCTTAAAATGTGGTGCTGGCTGATATTCATAATAAGGAAATGTTGCATTTTGCAAACTCAGAATGTATGTATGTATGTATGTATGTATGTATGTATGTATGTATGTATTATATTTATATACTGCCTTTAATTAAAATAATACAAAAATACAAATCTATTTTAAAGGTTTTTTGTTTTTTTAAAATACACAATAAAACCAGGACACATGATATGGCAGTATTTAGTTTGTGCTCGAGTTAGTGGCACATGGGCCCTCATAATAAAAGTAAACAAACCGGATAAATGGTCAGAAATCTGAGATAACTTTCTTGAATTATTCTTAGAAAAAAACACCCTTTTGATTTACCCACATCTATTGGTGCAATGGTGTGTATTCCTTCTCTTCTTCCCTCCCTCCCATTCTGCTCCCCTGCTCCCTTTCTCTTTCCCTCTTTCTCTCCTTTCTTTTCTCACCTCCCCGCAGCCAGCACATTCTGCAAAGGCTGGCTAGGGTAGGGAAGGTCGGGCTCGGGGTGGGTGGGATGGGGAAAGATGTTTGTAAAATAGAAAACGTCAAAAAACACATTAAATGAGAGACAGAGAGATGATATGGCATGCTGGGGCACTGTGATCAATTCATCTGTACATAGCCCACAAGAAAACTGAAGAAATAGCACAGGACAGCCACAACATGGGTTCAAATGGGGGGTAGGGATACCACCAAAAACCTTTCTCCTCAATCTCTTGAAGGTTTCGGGGCTGGTCTCTGCACAGGTGCAAATCCCACTGTATTCATATTTCGTATTTGGGGGTAAGGAGGTTCTCTGTCTAGATATGTCCCCAAGTGTCCCTGGAAATCTCCCATCACCCATTTTGCTAAAGGGTAAACAGTTGTAGAGCAATACAGCCAGTTGGGGAGCAGACCCTCACCATGTTCAGTCCAAATATAGCTTTAGGTTTTTCCTCTTCAGGGTTGAATTGGTGGGGTGGGGTGAACCTGAAGCAAGACATTGATAGGACAGTGTCTGTGCTGTCATCAAGGCATTCCATGCAATCCACAAAGCAGTTTTGCAACAGATTCTTTAAATGTTTCCAGTGTTTTAGTGAAACAGATACATGTACATGTTCTATCACATGTGCAGCTTTTTAGGCAAGGTGTTTGTACCTCTCCGTTCTCTCCGTCATATGGCTTGACTTGCTGTCTGCTAGAGTTCCGATTGCATTCTGTGAGTTGGTGGAAATTTTGTCATTTATTTTGGGCGAGAAGCAGAAAATGAGTTTTTCCAAAATGCAGAATTTTGTAGCAGAGATCGTTGTGGGGTCAGAAAGAGGGTGGACACGTGGACAACTGGATTTGAATTTATATTGTACAAAGAGATGACTGACAACAGAGGATAAATTAGAGGAAACCAAATTTTAGTTGAACATTTAGGCTTATGACTTCATCAGCAACAGGTGAATTTTTAAAAAAAAGGTTAGCATGAGCATATACAGCTCACAAGGTGGCAGTTAAGAATACTGTGTTTGCAGAGCTCCAGGGTAGGTGACAGGAAAAGAGTGATGGACAGTTGGATGTAAGATGATATTATGTACTATCCTCCAAACTCAGTCCACGAGATGTAAAGATCTTGAGTCTCTAGATCCACAATTTTTTTTAATTTGTCCAGCATCTCTTATCTGGGCAAAGAGGCACCTTTGACCATGGTGATTCTCTTTATTGAGCAGGGGGAGAGTAACTGGCCCTATCCACCCCCAGCAAAGTACTGCCAGTGACTGTTGCTGGTGTCTGTCTTATGTTTCTTTTTAGAATGTGAGCCCTTTGGGGACAGGGAGCCATCTTATTTGTTTATTGTTTCTCTTTGTAAACTGCCCTGAGCCATTTTTGGAAGGGCGGTATAGAAATCGAATTAACAACAACAACAACAACAACATCAGTGTTGCTCAATATGAAAGATTTCCATATTGGTGAGACTATGGTTGTGTGAACTGAAATGTCTGGCCGCAGAGTGTTCCAATTTCTTTGTTAAGGTGCCAGATTTGTGGTTCCTGAGATGTGTCTGTGGATGTTTCCCCCACATATTGCGTGTGGCAGTCTGGATGTTTGCATTCTATAACATAC
The DNA here is from genome assembly GCF_027244095.1 of Hemicordylus capensis. Classification (NCBI taxonomy): domain Eukaryota; kingdom Metazoa; phylum Chordata; class Lepidosauria; order Squamata; family Cordylidae; genus Hemicordylus; species Hemicordylus capensis. Next base: position 15,104,731 of record NC_069663.1, read on the forward strand.
ACCACATTGGTGGAAGCAGAGATGGTGTTATGACTGATGTCATAGATTCTCTTGGGAAAATTATTTTCTAATAGTATTAGTACTATTAGTACTAATAGTACTATTAGTACTATTAAAGTTGATGGTATCCCTTGGAAAAGCGCAAGTAATGCCACGGCTGGATTGACGGCGATGTGACCCTGGGCTGTTTATTGTTGATTTGGTGGTCTGTTCTCACCAGTACAGATGGATGAATAGAAAGACAGATAGATACAGGGGCATAGCTATAATAGAACAGATGGGAATGAGCTCCGGGGAGCTTGTGCAGGCCCTCCAGTCCTCTGGCCACACCCCTTTGCACGCCCCAGCAGGACCGTGGGGACAGTGGCGAACGCAGGCCCCAGTTCACCTGGCTGTGCCACTGGAGAGATAACAAATATAATATGCAATTAGAAAACATCTTATATCCCAGTGGTACAAATCTTTGTTAGAGTTTCATTGGAAGGAAGAGCCAGTTAAAAAGTCTGTGATAAAGTGGAGACGGGAGCCTGATTCAGACATTATGCTGTGCGAGTGTACAAGTGTCTGTACACTCGTACATGTGTTTGTGTAAATGGCTCTACCTGTGTTCATTTTAAAAGCGAACCTGGATACAGACCCTTCAAATGCAGGGTTCAGATAGGAAGTATACCTCTGTACCTGCATTCAGCATAATATGTGAATGACTGTAGATTCATCTGTACCTGTGCAAGGAACCCTGGTTGGGGGAATCAGGATTTGGAACCACTGGCCTAGGATCTAGGGAAATCCGTAACTTTTTTTTAAGGATGAGAACACACTTGGACGATTGGTAATAATTTTTTGTTATAGCGTAATTGGCAAGAGAACTATTTTGAGAATATGACTGGGGTCCTTTCCACACTAGGTGCTTTTAGCACTGCTCAGTTAGTGCTCTTCCTCAATAAGCTGGAAATGAAGTTGCATCTGTGGATTGTGTCCATTGTGGAGGGCTCTCTGGCTAGTGTCCACGTGTTCATTATCTGCTCGGGTTTGTTTCCTGCCTCTCTGTTTCAGGGCAGAGAGACTCTCTTGCTCATGCTGACGTTTCTCTTTGCTTGTCTTCCGTAGCTGGCTGTACCTTTGAGGAAGATGGGGACTTAAACCAGTGTGAATATAGCCAAGGGGTCGAGGATGACTTTGAATGGGAGCTGATCCGGAGCTACGTCATGCCACATCTGACTTCTGATCTTCCTCATGGTGAGTTTGCACAGTAAGGAGCCTTGTGGCATCTTGAAGACTGGCAGATGTATTATTGCCACATAATACATCTTGTATTATGTTTTAATATTAGGTTGCCACATGCCCAGCATGGACCTGGACATTCCAAGAATTGGACTCTTATCCAGGCTGTAGGGAATGTATCATCCTGGATATGAAAAATCCAGGGCTTTGAGCAGGAAGATTACTTAAATGAATTTTATCCATTTTCCTGGTGCTTCTCTCCAGGCATTGTAGCTACTTGGTGTCAGTGTTTAAAAGCCCCATATTCTTCCCTTTTCTCTGGCACCAGTACTGCTGACTGGCTAGGCTGGCTCTCTATGGCTCAGTAGGGATGTGCACAAATGTTTTGGTAGGCGGGGCGGGGAGCCAGGTGCCTTTAAGCAGGAGTAAAGCAGGTCCTTATCTGCTCAGCTGCCGCCCCGCCGGTTTTTCGGGCATGCTGTGCCACTCAGAAGTTTGCACGTGGCCGCGGGGCATCACCCAGCAGCCTGCAGGATGCACATGGCTAGCATGCACATGCATTTATTTTATTTGTTTTATTTTATTTCTATACCGCCCTTCCAAAAATGGCTCAGGGTGCGTTACACAGAGAAATAATAAATAAATAAGATAAGATGGATCCCTGTCCCCAAAGGGCTCACAGTCTAAAAATAAACACAAGACAGACACCAGCAACAGTCACTGGAGGTCCTGTGCTGGGGGTGGAGAGGGCCAGTTACTCTCCCCCTGCTCGATAAAGAGAATCACCATGTTAAAAGGTGCCTCTTTGCCACGTTGGCAGGGGTAACATGCTAAGTGCAGCCCCACAGCCATTCATGGACCTCTGAGTGGCACAGCATCACTCTGCACCCAGAAAGCGACGGGGCGGCAGAGGAGCAGGTAAGGACCTGCTTCACTCATGCTTAAAGGTCCTGCTTCCTGCCCTGCCAAAATGGTTCAGTGTGTCCCTACTGGACATGTTGAATTGATTCATACACATCCCCATGGCTGAGTACAAACCCCTTCTTCTCCTTTCTGCATCATTTCTAGAGTTAGTGAGAGTGGTAGTGGGCTTCGGGATTGAGCTGTGAAGTATATCAGTCAGTCATTTTATTGCAGTCCATAGACCAGGGCTGCTCAACTTCGGCCCTCCTGCAGATGTTGGCCTACAACTCCCATAATCCCTGGCTATTGGCCACTGTGGCTGGGGATTGTGGGAGTTATAGTCCAAAACCATCTGGGGGGCCTAAGTTGAGCAGGCCTGCAATAGACCAAAACAACAACAACCAAGGCCAGACTTGGTTCCAGCACCAGACATGGCCGTAAGACACCAAACAATATAATTTGTGTTTTCCAGATATCAGAAAACCCAAGGTAACCCCACTCCATGGCCACACAACCATCCTTATGTCAGATGTCAGTTTACAAGTTGCTTCCCTGTTCTAATGACAATTGACAAGAATTTAGCCACTGCTCAGGTCACCCTTGGGATTGTATCTATGAATAGATATTTAACATAACATTGATTGGATCTATCTGGCAGTGCAGTCAGTATAGGCATAAGAAGTTGTTGTTGGGCTCCAGAATAGAAACTGCAGGATAACAAACTTGCTCTACTGGCTCTGCATCCTGACCATGATATGGACAAACCTTCAAAGGCAGGAGTATCTGTGGAACATAGAAACATAGGCAGCTGCCTTCTACCAAGTCAGACCATTGGTCCATCTAGCTCAGCATTGTCTGCACAGACTGGCAGCGGCTTCTCCAAGGTTACAGGCTGGAGTCTCAGCCCTATCTTGGAGATGCCAGAGAGAGAACTTGGAACCTTCTGCTCTTCCCAGAGCGGCTCCATCCCCTAAGGGAGATATCCCCTAAGAGGATATCTCCCCTACTCACACATGTACTCTCCCATTCATATGCAACCAGGGTGGACCCTGCTTAGCAAAGGAGACAATTCCTGCTTGCTACCACAAGACCAGCACTCCTCCCATCCCCACATACTGCTCCCAAACCTAAATGAGCTCCTAACCCTCTCCTCGTCAAAAATACACTATAGGGGGAAATGTATGAAACAGCTGCCAAACTCCACTGTTGAGTATTCTTTCTAATCCCCAGTTTTTATAATAAATGTCTGGTTTTAAAATGTACACCTCCACTTATGTTTTGAGGGTGGTGTCCGGAAATTCGACGATTGTGGCAACCCTATGTGGCACAAGCTTTTGTGGGCCAGAGACTGTTTCTTCAGCTGCATTAACTGGTCACCTAAGTGGGTTGGGGTAGAGAAATCCTTAAGAGAAGAAGCCAAACCAAAACAAATTGGGGTGTGATTACCAAGTGGAGGCAGAAAATCAAGCAATGTAAGAGAGAGTGGTAGGTATCTCACAGTACTATGGACATGTTCATCCTCAAACAGAGAGAGGAGTCATGCATTATTTTCCCATCTTATCCATCATACCTACTAAGGAATTGTAGGGGCTGTTCACAAGAAGCCCGACCCAGTCTTGCTCAGCCCTACCCTAGGATTACCCTACCCTAGCCCTACCTAGGGCTGCTCATGTGGAGCACTGGGATTGGGCCCAATTCTGGTGCTGCCCTGCTAGGTAGCCCGAATTTCCCTCTCGGGCCTTTATTGAGGTAGAAAGGCACGAGCGTGACCTTCTACCCCAATGCCCGGCCGTATGCTCGCTTGGGCTGCCCACAGCTCAAGCATGCACAAGCTGGGCAGTTTGAGCGCCCAGCAGTATGGGGAATCACCCAATGCACCGTGCTTCTGGCCCAGTGCATTGTGGGATGCTGGAGGACTTCCTCTTCGGGCTCCTGGCTGTGCCGCTGCAGCGAGCGACAGGGACTAATGGACAGGGTTGATCGTGTTGGGGAGGCAGGCAGGAGCCTGCCTACCTGCCTCCACACCAGCCTTCTCCATTTCAGTGGTGAGAAGGACTCTGTAGAATCTCATGGTCCGAACAGCTCAGTGAATGCTCATGGTCTTCTGTTAAGTCAGGGCTGCTCAACTTCAGCCCTCCTGCAGATGTTGGCCTACAACTCCCATAATCCTTGGCTATTGGCCACTGTGGCTGGGGATTATGGAAGTTGTAGTCCAAAAACAACTGGAGGGCCTCAGTTGAGCAGGCCTGTGTTAAGTTCATGTTGTGATTTTTTCCTGCATTATCAATGAGATGCAATACATCCTGGCTAAAAAGAACTGGGTTTCAGTACAATTCTCAATCTCTCTCTCTCTGTCTCTCTGTCTCTCTGTCTCTCTGTCTCTGTCTCTCTCTGTCTCTCTCTGTCTCTCTCTCTCTCTCTCTCTCTCTCTCATGCACACACACGATAAGCATCTGGGAAAATTTGCTAATGAATGAAAGTTTGCAAATGACGTAAAGATGGAGGAGATAGGCGGTGAATAACGAACAGGACTTGGCAGTCATGCACGGAGCTCTCTGGAGTGCTCAATAAGCTCAGCCTGTTCCAGCAATACATGCATTAAGAAAACCCAAATGCCAAGGTCATACATCTAGGGATGGACATTTCCTGGGGGATTGTATCTTAAAAAGCAGAGACTCTCAGGAAGGGACTTAATGGTCATTGGAATGTGGCCTTTACTTTGTTCTTTTTCATCCCGCCAGGCAACCTTTCTCCCTAGTTAGCAATTAGTCTCTACATGGAACACATTCCTCTTCCACCCCAGAAGGGTGGACATGTTTTTACAACAGCCTTCGTCATTTTCTGCCTCCTTGACTCTCCCTTAGCAGGTGTCAGGCAGCCAGGATCCGGGGAGGAGCGGGCTGTCAAGTCAGGTGGGCCAGAAGTGGATCAAGCACAGGCAGGAGGTGTATTCCAGGGCAGCAGGCCAGAAGCCAGTCGTGTATCCACTGAATGTGGTGTGGTGTGGTGTGGTGGGGAATGCTCCAGGGGGCCACCAGCCAGCCTCTCCCACTCCCCTCTGTGCTGGGCACTCAGACCCGGCACCAGCCTCTCTAGGATGCCACTGAGCTGGGGAGGAGCTGCCCTGATCCCATGGAGAACAGGCAGCCCCTCTAAGGCAGGTCCGTTCTCGCTGTCATGGGGCAGCATGTCGGCTTGGTGATGTCACCAGGCCATGTGACGTCGGTGCGGCTGGCACAGAGCTGGTGCCACAGATAGGAGCTGCCTGGTAAAGGGAGAGTGATGGCAGTGGTAGGTGGACAGACAGGTGGTTGAGTAGCAGTGGGGGACCGCGAAGGTGGGTGGGGGTCAGTGTTCCCTCTAATTTTATAATCAGTGAGCGGGAATAGTTTTGTTCTGGGTAGCAGTATCAAGGCAGTGTGCGCACATCTCTCTCTTCCTTTCTTGCGCGCGCACACACATGCACACACACACACACACGAAATAAATAATGCACAAATTTATTTCACCTCCCCCCCCCACCCCCAGGCATTGCTGCACCTGAAACCATATTATTTTCCCCCATTCCCACCAAAACCCGGCTGTCGTACGATTTATTGCATAGCGTCCTCAAACGGGAAGCCATCCTCACTCTTTGAATGGAATATTTATTTATTTCTCATCTTTTTATACCGCCGGATATGTACATCTCTTCTAGATGAAACTAATATCTAGTTTCATCTTCAGCATCAAAAAGACAATATCAGAATCTTAGTGGTTATTTTAATCGAAAAAGAGCCCCCCCCCCCCCCCCGCCGCAAAAAAGGCTGAAGCCGCAGCACCACTTCTTCTGAAGTAAAATATAGATTATTTCCCACTTGTTTAATATAAGTTTATGTTTGAAATAGGGATTGATCCATGCTAGTAATTTAGAGAATGTAATAAGATGGTGGCAGTTACTATGAATTAATAAGTGGCAAAGAGCTGAATCCTGTTATGCATGTGGTGCCAGCGGGGAGGAGAAATGCACTGCTGCACATGGGCAATGGTAATCCAGCAATGAGGGGAAATCCTCAGAGACACGTTCCTCTTTCTCCTTCAGATATTCCAGGTGATTTTTCTGGCACTCGCTCTAACAAAGTTCTGGGGCTAATAATTCTTAGCTCAAATGAAGTCCCGGCAGCCTGATGAAGGAAAGGGACAGTTAAGAATAATGCATTCTACTCTGCACAGGTCCAGAGGCATTTAGAATGATGACTGTTGCTTACCCCACCTTTCCTCCAAGGAAAGCACACAAAGTTCTCTCTCGCTCTCCCTTTTGATCCTCACAACAACTGAGGCAATGTTGGTGGGCAGTGTCGCCCTGTCCCAGGTGATCCCCGCCGTGTCCTGCGGTGCAGGTGCTGAGGCGCCTGAAGGAGCCGGCCCCTAGGAGCAGGGAAGCCGACGGTGAGTGGCAGCAATTGCCTACCAACTTTCCCCCTCCTCCCCGCAACACCCCGATCTCGCGGCAGCAAGAGCCCACATGGCGATGGGGGAAAGGCGGTGGAGGTTGGGACGCGGGAGCAGCAGCCGGCGGCAAAAGGGCAGACTCAGCGGCAGCAGGAAGCGGCACTGGGAGGACCGAACAGAGCAACATTTGCGGCAGCAAGAGAGCAAAAACAAAAAACTTCCCAGCAAGGGCAAGGTTGAAGTGAGTGGCTGTTTGTGATCCCTCGTGGGGCGGGGTTGGGCTTTGTGCGCATCCGCACATCTTAGAGGGAGGACTGGTGGGGGTGGGTGCACCTCAGATCTTGCCTCAGGTCTGTTTTCAACCTTGCTACACACCTGCCACAAGCAGTGCAGGGCCAAAAATTAGGCAGGGATCACAATCCAGTCTGTCCATTTAGGAGCGGTTCACTCTGCCTTTTTGGTGCAAAGACTTCATCAGCTTGCTTACAATCGGGGAAGGACAGCAAGAACTTAGTCCAACAGTCTATTTACATTAGAAACACGTTGCTCAGATTGAAGAGCCAACTCTGACTAAGACTTTATAGGACTTGGTGGACAGGAACTGGCCCTGAGAGGGGGCAGGGAAGGACCATAAGAACAGAAGAAGACTCCCTCTGCGTCAGACCAAATGTCCATTTAGTTCAGCATCCTGTTTCCCATGGTGGCCAGTCAGATGTGTCTGGGAAGCCCATAAGCAGAAGAGGAAGGTATTCCCCTCTCTTCTGCTGTAGTTCCCCTGCATCTGGTACTCAGAAGCATTCTGCCTCTCAGCTTGGAGGTAACATATTGCCATCGTGTCTAGTTGCCATTGATCTTGTCCTCCATGAATTTGTCTTTAAAGTCATTTAAGATAGCACCAGCACTGCTGGTGACAGTGAATTCCATAGATTAATGACATGATGTGTGAAGGAGTACTTCCTCTTGTCTAGTTCTCAACCTCCTGCCGATCGGCTTCATGGAATGACCCTGATTCTAGTGTCGTGAGTAGGGCTGTTCACAGAAGTCAGCCAGATTCGAATGGTATGCGAATCAATTAGATTTGGAACTATTGAAAAGAGTAGAGTTCGAATCGATTCAAATTCAGGATAATTCAAATTGATTCGAACAAATTTCCACTCTTTTCAGTGGTTCCAAATCTAATCGATTCAAATATGATTCGAACTTGAATTGAAATCAGCTGAATTTCATGAATTTCAGCACCTTGTATTTTGCCCGGAAACATATCAGCAGCCAGTATAGCTCCTTAAACTGTTTGACTCAGTTCTTCAGACTGTCCTCCCACGAAGGTCAGTTCAGGCATGAATATCCACCCTACATCTTCCATAGTGAAGACAGATGCAAATGATTCATTCATCTTCTCTGCAGTTTCTGAATTGCAGTCATCTTTAGCATCCCTTTCACTCCTTTTTCATCTTAACAATCCAGCCACCTCTTTGGCAGGTTTCTTGCTTCTGATGTTTTTTAAAGGTTTTGATGTCACAAATACCTGTATTTAATATCCACATTGCCAAATGGTCTCGCTTGTAGTTAATGATAGGCACATTCCCCTCAGCTTGATTTGGGGCAGCAATTATGAGCATCAGTAAACAACACTTAGAACCCCCCCCACCTCATCTCCCCCCACCCCCGAGTTCAAAATTTACTCATAATGTTAGTTGTACATTGTGAGCCAGGTTTAGCATTTCCACTATTAATTTGCATTTAGCACTGAGGTTATTGGGAAGAAGGTTTGTGGCCTAATTATAATCTAAAAAGTCCAGGAAAATGAAGTCTAGCGGGAGAGATGAAGAGACTTCTGTAAAAGCCTTTGCATATGCTTTTGGGGTTTTCTGTTTGAGTTGGAAAGCTTCCCAAAGCTAGCAAAGAAAAGTTCAGGGATTGCATGGCTCTTTCCCCTCCAAGACTGTGAAGCATCACTGGGTTTGCCAGCTGTTCCCTGGAGCCTTTAAAATCCCTCTTTAGGGGTGTTTTCTTGTTTCTCTCTATGCTATTATTAGTGTCCCGGGCTTAGGCAAAAAATAAACTACAACTGAAAGCATATCCTGCATGCTTGCAGAATCTCATTTTACCTTCTGAGCTGTGGAAGAACTTCCTGGGATGTGGAGAGACTGAGAAAATACATTTTGAAGTTTTTCTTGTTCAAATTTCAGTTGCTCCTTTGAACCCTTCCATTCTCTTTTGAATTTTTTTAAAAATTAAGAAATTCAAGCCCTACCTTAGGGAAGCTGCTCAGTTTGCAACACAAATTGAACATCATTTGGAGTATGTACAGCTTTGGTCACTGTATCTTAAGAAGGACAATGTAGAACTGGAGAAGGTGCAGAAGAGGATAACCAAGGTGATCAGTGGCCTGGAGCACCATCCTTAGGAGGCCAGGCTACAGCATTTGGGGCTCTCTACCTTGGAAAAGAGGCGACTAAGGGGAGACATGATTGAAGTGTATAAAATTATTCATGGAGTGGAGAGGGTGAACAGAGAGAAAATTCTCTCTCTCATACTCAACACTAGAACCAGGGGTCATCTTATGAAACTGATTGCCAGGAAATTTAGGACCATCGAAAGGAAGCCCCTTTTTTCTACACAGTGCAGAATTAATCTATGGAATTCTCTACCACAAGATATATATGTATATATACGTGTGTGTGTGTGTGTGTTTGTTTATTCATTCATTCATTCATTCATTTATGGGTGTGTGTGTGCGTGTGTGCGCGCGTGTATACACACACACATACACATTTAAAATTCATGTGTTTTAATTATGGCCACTAGCTTGGAAACACCTATATCGGGCAGCAGCGATATAGGAAGATGCTGAAAGGCATCATCTCATACTGCGCGGGAGGAGGCAATGGAAAACCCCTCCTGTATTCTACCAAAGAAAACCACAGGGTTCTGTGGGCACTGGCACACTTTACCTTTACTAGCTTGGATGGCTTTAAAAGGGGCTTGGACAAATTAATGGTCTATTAGTGGCTACTAGTTTGATGTTATAGGCCAAGATGCCCCTAAATACCAGTTGCAGGGGAGCAACAGGAGGAGAGAGGGCATGCCTTCACCTCTTGCCTGTCGGTTTCTCAGAGGCATCTGCTGGGCCACTATGGGACGCATCCAGCAGGGCTATTCTTATTGTTCTCCTCATTTCCCCAAAGTATGGCTGGAAGCGAAATATTCTCCAAAGCAAAATTTGCAATATATGTGAGCATTAAGAGGTGGACAAATTCATATTCTGAGTCAGATGATTGAGAATGTTGGCGACATTATGGCTTGCAGTCTAAAAGACTACAAGAGCTTGCACTTCCAAGAGAGAAGTCCAGTTGGATACTTACCTGGGAAATCTTCTTGCAAAGCACTGTCTACTCTGCACAACTGGTATTGGAGTCTGAGATGGGCTGGCTAGAGACAGTATGTCCCTTCTGAGCCTGGCTGAAGGACTGAGCCCAGCAGCCAGCATAGCATAGTGGTTAGAGTGTTGGACTAGGACCAGGAAGACCCCAGTTCGAATGCCCATTCAACCATGAGACTCACTGGGTCACTCTGGACCAGTTGTGTATCTCTCAGCCTAACCTACCTCACAGGGGTGTTGTGAGGATAAAAATAACTATGTATACTGCTTGAGCTCCTTGGAGGAAGAGTGGGAAATAGACGTAAAAAATAAAATAAAATAAATAAAATAAAATAATCTGGAACTCTTCTAGAGGCTGCCGACTGGATGCCTCCGCAAGTCAGCTGACGGTCCAGCTGCATCCCATCAATCTTTATTACAGTCATACACCAGCATAAAGTGTAAGGGATGGTTACATATGGTAAGCGCACATAAAGATATTAAAAGTAAGCCTACATAACAATACACAAGAAGCATAAGGGCATAAAAGCCTAAAAGGTCATAAAAGAACATAAAATGGCATAAAAAGGATGGAGGGCATAAAAGGATAAAAATGCATAAAAGTCATTCTCCATTTAATGAAACTGGAGAATGCCAGGGCTATAAGGGGCAGTAAGGAAAGGAAAAAAAGGGGCCAAATCGCTAAAGGGTTAGAGGGGCGTGTGACTTTCTAGGGCACGCAATATTGAGTGAGTGAAGTGTAGAGCCCATGCTGAGTCACCAGTGGCCAGACTAAAGCTGATAGGATCCACTGCCTACCATCCACCAATGAATGCTGGACGCCACCGCGCAGAATCTGGCAATGCTATATGTGGTAGCAGGCTTGGAGTCAGAAAGCAACATCCCATGATGCTTCTGAAAGTCAGCTGAAACACAGGCAGCTATCTTATACCGAGTCAGACCATTGGTCCATCTAGCTTAGAACTGTCTACATGCACGGGCAGTGGCTCTCCAAGTTTATAGGCAGGGGTCTCTCTCAGCCTTAACTGGAGATGCCAGAGAGTGAACCTGGCACCTTCTGTATGGAAGCATGCAGATGCTCTTCCACCGCGCTATGGCTTGATCTCCTCCAGGGAATATCTTACAGTGCTCATGTGTGGTCTCCCATCCAAATGCAAACCTGGGCATACCCTGCTTAGTAAGGGGGACAACCCATGCTTGTTACTACAAGACCAGAACTCCTCCAATGGCTGCATTTGCTCCAGAGCATATCCATTGATGGGACAGAAATGGCCCTATTTAATATATTTGATATTAAATATTTAGTATTAATTAAATATTTAATTACCATTTCATTAATGTGCCTATTTAAGCAAGCATTAAATAGTAATGCAGATCCATCTTTTGCCTTGGTCTCAAATGTAAACTGCATGTCAAGCACATGATGCATCATATGCTGTAACAATGTCTCTGTCCGCCATCCACTCTTCTTAGCAGGAAAGGCTATTATGAAACTTCCGGTTCAGATGGAGATTTTGCCTATGCAACTGTGGTCTTTCCAAGTTCTTGCTCCCATCTCTGATATCTTGCAGTGAATGGTAGGGATGTGCATGAACGGAGCTTCCTACTGTGACGGCGCTCCCCCCCAGAAACCCATGTGTAGAGCTGGCATGCACATGGCATCCGCGCATGTGCGGGTGCTGGACACCATGCTGTCCACACAAATGGTGCCTGCACATGCATGGACACCATGCATGGGTTCTTGGGGGCAGTGCTGTTGCAGCAGGAAGCTTCATATGGTTGTGGAGAGCAGGTAACAACCTGCTCTGCTCCTTTTAAAACATCCCCGTCACCACTCCCCTCCCCCGGTGGCACCAAACCTTGGTGCACGAACCTCAGTGCATGAACAATAGGTGCTCGAACCTCGGTTCGTGCACAGATTCGGTTCATGCACATTCCTAGTGAATGGTTACGAACCTTGGTTTGTGCACATCACTAGTAAATGGTTACTAGATTTTGTTGCACAGGAGCTGGATGGAAAAAGAGAACTTCATAAAAAGCTGGAGACATCTTTCTCTCACCCCTCTCATTCTGAGTGGCTAAGGCATTCAGTGAATGAAAACATGCAGTAATTGACCTTCATGAAGCAACTTCTTGTAAAATATTTGTTGAACACAATTGAATTCCTGGTGATCTAATTGTTTTGATTCCTTTTGTTCCAAAATTAGTTTTGAAATAATTATGGAGCACCACAGGCTCTCGAATGCAATATGCAATCTGGTGGATCTTTCCAAATGCAAAGATTACAGAATCTAGAGACTGTCTTCTGGCTGATCCCTAGCACTGCTTACAAAGCAAAGCACGAGTGTTGAAATAATGCCAGCTGGAGCCATTGCCAGAAAATACTTGTACATATTTTCTATGCAGAATGGTCTTAATAACTTTCTAAATTGGTGGAATGGGGCACTTTTGGCTCAGAAACTAGTAAACAGAAAAGAAGACTGTGTTGATACAGATTCTGACAGAATTGGAATTCCAAACACCAGGCCGCTCTCAGTGGGGATAAAACCTAATGTTGCAAAGATCCTTACAAATTGAAACCAGAATCCAGATTCTATCCTTGGCACATCAGAAAAGTATTGCTCTAGCAATTTTTCATACTCAGCCTTTGTTTCTAGCAAACATGAGATCACAGATTTGACACTGTGAATTAGCTGTCCTTTTGTGTTCTGATCCTCAAGGCCATTTCTGTGCCCATAGCCTTTGCATAGTGGTAGTGGAACAATTTCTGGGACCCGCCCGGGTGGGAGGACCCATGGCGGTGGTTTGCTGAGGGCCCTGAAGCTAGCTCTCAGGGGTGGCCCAAGTTATAGGTATACCCCATTACTTGTGGGGGCTCCATTCCTCTCCTACTACTGTGAGTCATGAAACCACGAGTAATGAGGCATTGTGCCTATGGAAAACAGGGGGTTGGGTTCCTGGATTATTTTTTTTTAAAGTCCAAAAATTGGAGAGGGGCTCCTTGCAAAGCCTGCAAGGGACAAATCAATGATGGCAGCAGCAGGAACATCTTCGTACATGTCCTCCAAAGATCACTCCATGGAGAGATGACAACAATTTGTTCATTGTTATCCTATCCCTGACCCTAACCCTTTCCTTTGTGCAAAAATGACTGCCATTTTTAATTATTATTTATTTTATTTTATTTTATTTTATTTTATTTTATTCGATTTCTATACCGCCCTTCCAAAAATGGCTCAGGGCGGCTTACACAAAGAAACAATAAATAAATAAGATGGATCCCTGTCCCCAAAGGGCTCACAATATGTATGTATGTATGTATGTATGTATGTATGTATGTATTTAACCATCTTATTCCTATACCGCCTGATATAGACTCCTTTAGGCAGTGTACAAAGTTAAAACATAGCAAATGTAAAACAGTATAAACAGTTAAAATTCACAAAAAGTGGCAACAATTGCAGCAGATAAAAACATACTAAAAAATTTTAAATGCCAGTTAAAAGCCTGGGAAAACAGGTTCGTGTTGAGGGTCTTCCTAAAAGTAGGCAGAGAACGAGATTATCTTATTACAAGAGGGAGCGAATTCCAGAGCCCCGGGGGCAGCCATAGAGAAGGCCCAGTCCTGAGTTGCCTCCAAATGAGCTGGCGGCAATTGTAACCAGTCCTCTCCGAATGATCTTAATAGGTGACGGGGTCCATGAAAGAGAAGGCACTCTCTTAAGTACCCTGGACCCAAGCTGTTGATGGCTTTATAGGTAATATTCTTTATTTATTTTTCACATTTATATCCCGCTCTTCCTCTGAGGAGCTCAGAGGAGTACATGGTTATTTTTGTCCTCACAACAACCCAGTGAGGTAGTTTAGACTGAGAAATACATCATTTTTACTCTAATTGTTTGGCAGTCGGGATAAAGAATGGGTGATAATACACCGAAACCTGTATGTGGGCCTTACAGGCTCATGGTGCCCCAGTGATTTGCCGTCGGAGGCAACTGCCTACCTTGCCTCATGAAAGGACGATCCCTGCTGGTTCTGGCCCTTTGCGGTCATGTGCAGACATGATGGCCTCATTTGGGGAATGTTTCTTTTTAGGACACACAAGTCCCTGCAATGTTTCCTTGCTATAACTCAGCAAACTTGGAGGAAAACAACATAAACCCTGGAAGCATGTCATTGAAGATCCTTGGGATTCTAATCGGTACCTTGAGTGCCCGGGGAAAATGCTTTGCTTTAAAAATGATGCAACCAGATTTTGTATTATCAGAATAACTAGAGATCTCTAGTGGATATATTTAGGGTTTGGGGGATAATCCTCATTTCCTGCCTTTCTGTGTGTTTACTTTGAGTGGACAATGGAGGTTGCAGGCCACTACGGCAGTCTTATCACTGCTCTCCAGCCTATCCCAGCCGTTAAGGTAGATGAATAATATTTCACATTGCCGCGGCCTCTCGAGGGAGTGCTTTGCATAGGAGACTCGTGGGCTCAGATTAAAATGAGTTTTTATTGGATATCGGCCAATTCCAGGGAGCACTGAATCTATTTGAACAGATGTTGGCTGTTGGCCATCATTCCTCTGCCTCCTTTCCCCATCTTGTCCGTTTTGTTCTCTCCATTTGTGTTCCCCTCTCTCTCTTGGCTTGATGAAGGGAATCTGGTCCTCTGACTTTAACTCTTGCCTAAGTTTCGCCTCCCTCTGCTTTAATTTAAAGCGATGATTTATGAGAGGTTACATTTCCGTATGCAGAACAAGGAGCGGGCCTGCCATGAAAGCCTCGTATTGTAAGGCAGCGGCACTTAGAGAGGTTTTCTGAGAATGAGCATGCCACTTCAGGCTTGATTTAAATCACATGCCGGACATTCCTCAGGCATTTACCTGGGCAAGGCTCCGCAAAGCTAATCATCACACTTCGAGGCTTCTATAGCCATGCCGTGGCCCCATTTGCCACCAGCATGGCATTGATAGATGACCCGCACGCTGGCCCTGCTTGAGCGAAAATGCTGCACATATAGAGGCAGCACACCTTAAGTACCATTTAATTGTGAGGCCAAACTCAGCAGATATTTGGGAGAGGAGAGCCGGTCTTGTGGTAGCAAGCATAAATTGTCCGTTCTGCTAAGCAGGGTCCACCCTGATTTGCATTTGAATGGGAGCTGACCTGTGAGCACTATAAGATATTCCCCTGAGGGGATGGGGCCACTTTAAGAACAGCCCTGCTGGATCAGGCTCAAGGTCCATCTAGTCCAGCATCCTCTTTCACACAGTGGCCCACCAGATGCCACTGGGAAGCCCACAGGCAAGAGCTGAAGGCATGCCCTCTCTCCTGCTGTTACTCCCCTGCAACTGGTACTCAGAGGCAGCCTGCCTCTGAGGCTGGAGGTGGCCTATAGCCCTCAGACTAGTAGCCATTAATAGACCTCTTCTCCATGCATTTATCCAAACCCCTCTTAAAGCCATCCAGGTTGTTGGCTATCACCACATCTTGTGGCAGAGAATTCCACAAGCTGATTATGCATTGTGTGAAAAAGTACCACTGTTTGCTGGTTCTAAATTGCTGGTCCATGGGTGCCAACTACCACCCAAACCCAAAAGCAATCGGACACTCCTATGATTATTAATGATTTTTTGAATTTTTAAAATTATTTTTCTCATAGGGTATAATGGGGACTCAAATTGGCCCATTATAGCCTATGTGGAGCACCTAGGGGCACAAAAGTGGGGTGGGTGGTAGGCACCTGGGGGTACCTCCCACTCACCGAACACCAAAGCAATTGGACACTCCTGTGATTATTAATGATTTTCTGAAGATTTTGTCAATTTTTGCATTTCTCTCATAGGGAATAATGGGGATTTGAGGCAGCCCCATTCTGCACCATCGGGGGGTGCCAGGGCACCACAAAGTGGGTCTAGGGGCACGGCACGGCCGGCCTCCACCACCCCCAGACACCCCCAAGTTGAATTTTAAAAGAATTAATTTTTGGCTCCATAGACATGCATTGGCTCCATAGGAAATAATAGAGTGCCTTTTCACCTACTGAACTTAATTGCTTATTGCTCTGAACTCTGGGTTCGGTTCACAGCAATTAAGCTATTAAGGTGAAAGGGTATACAATGTTCTTTCTGAATGGAAAGGCTCAGGCAATGGTTTCCAATGGAGCCAGAAATTAATTATTTAAATATTCCCGATTAATCAACAATAAATCCTATCAACAAGGGGGTGTCTTGGGCGGGGGGAGGTGGGGTGGAGGCCGGCCCTGCCATGCCTCCAGACCCACTTTGGGGTGCTCTGGCACCCCCCAAAGGTGGAGAATGGGGCTGCCTCAAATCCCCATTTTTCCCAATGGGAGGGATAAAAAAAAAGAAAAAAACTTTTAAAAAATCAGCAATAATTACAGGAGTCTCTGATTGCCTTGGGGTTTTGGTGGGTGGTTGGAACTCCTGGGTGCCTATCACCCACCACACTTTTGTGCCCCTAGGTGCTCTACATTGGCTATAATGGGTGGGTTGGAGTCCTCATTATACCCTATGAGAAAAATAATATTTTCTCAAAAAATCACTAAAAATCGTAATTGTGTCCAATTGCTTTGAGGTTTGGGTGGTAGTTGGCACCCATGGGTGCCATCACCCAACCCATCTTTGGAGTCTCAAACGGTTTTGAACCAGTTCAAACTGGTTCAAATCGAACCAGGCTCAGTTCGGTACGAATTCAAACCAGCAGGTCGAATCTAATGCCTGTTTCTGTTTGAATTTGAACCATCGAACCGAACTGGTTTGAATTCGAACCGGTTTGCACATTGCTAGGATGGAGGCAGGGTAAAGATGCCAAAAGCAGGTAGGAAGAGGATTGAGGAGCCCTGATGGTATCAGTCTTGTTTTATCTTGTTTTAATGGGAGGAGAGCTGGTCTTATTTATTTTATTTTATTTTTACATTTTATATCCCACTCTTCCTCCAAGGAGCCCAGAGCGGTGTACTACATACTTAGGTTTCTCGTCACAACAACCCTGTGAAGTAGGTTAGGCTGAGAGAGAAGTGACTGGCCCAGAGTCACCCAGCTAGTATCATGGCTGAATGGGGATTTGAACTTGGGTCTCCCTGGTCCTAGTCCAGCACTCTAGCCACTACACCACACTGGCTGTCTTGTGGTAGTAAGCATTAATTGTCCTCTTTGCTAAGCAGAGTCTGCCCTGGTTTGCTTTTGAATGACTACATGTGTAAGTCCTGTAAGATATTCCCCTTTTGGCCATTTTAGGAAGAGCACCTGCATGCTTACATGCAGAAGGTTCCAAGTTCCCTCCTTGGCATCTCCAAGAAAGGACCAAGAGAGACTCCTACTTGCAACCTTGGAGAAGTGCTGCCAGCTTGTGTCGACAATACTGAGCTAGATGGACCGATGGTCTGACTTGGTATACGGCAGCTTCCTATGTTCCTGTGTTGTGATGAAATGAGACAATGATGCATGGAGCAGAACTATTGTCATGTAAATTAGCTTGGAACACAGTGGAGCTGTCAATCACAAGTGGCATTTGGGAGTGGATTTTTGGGTCTGATGAGAAGCAGTCTCAAAAGGAGATGCTTTAGACTCAAAAGATTTAGACTGCGTGATTCCTGTCAACAACTTTCCCCATGTCTGCAAAGTCACGTTACCAGGATAAGGAGCCCTAAGCGTTACAGAGGCTTCATAACAAACAAATGGTGCCAGTGGAGATATAGGTGAAGCCTAGGTGAAGAACGTCTGAAGGTAAAATTAGTGCATACCGCAGACCCAGACCCAAACACCACGTATGCCTACCAAGCA
Organism: Hemicordylus capensis; assembly: GCF_027244095.1. NCBI lineage: Eukaryota > Metazoa > Chordata > Lepidosauria > Squamata > Cordylidae > Hemicordylus > Hemicordylus capensis. Next base: position 15,122,467 of record NC_069663.1, read on the forward strand.
GAAGCCAGAGCAGAGAGAAAATAAGCGTGGGAAAAACAAAGAGGAAGACCTTTACTAATTATCCCTATTCCCAACGTCCCTAGTGGTCAAGAGGACAGGGGGTGTAAAGAATCGAATGCTCCTGGAGCTGAATCGCCAACAGACACACCAAGCAACCACTTGCCAAATGGGTTTACTGGTGGGGATGCCACTCAGAGTTACTTCACTCTGGGTCTTGGTGGTGGGTCTGCTTGTTGCACCCTCTTCTATGAGTCCCACCACGTCAGGCCTTGATGGGGGAAAGCTGTTGCTTCACAGTACTCCTTCCCTGTGCCTCGTCCTTCTCAGGGGCCGGCAGGGTAGCAAGTAAGGGCATGTTACCTCACAATTCTCCGTGTGGAGCCTCCTTTCCTTTGGCGTCCCCTTTACTAGGATGGCCTGCCAGTGCCCAGCCTGCCAGGACCCCTTTGGCAGCCCTCCACAAAGTGCACAGTCTCTGGTGTATTGCTGCCTGAAGTGTGAGCTAGTGCTCCTCTTTCTTTCTGTGGTCCGGTGGCGCCTGGACCCTCCTCCACTTCAGTTCCTCCCTCCGTTAAAGGTCAGGACCAGTGTTCCCTCTAACAGGGATTCCCAGATGTAGACGACTACAACTCCCACAATCCTCAAGCAAAGGCTATTGCAGCTGGGGATGCTGGGAGTTGTAGTCAACAACATCTGAGAATCCCTGTTAGAGGGGACACTGGTTAGGACCAGCCTGGTGGGGGAGGAAGCCCAGCCCCCCGGCTGTGAACGGCTCTCGTGCCCAGGAGCATCCCCCTCAGTGCCAGGCTCCTCTGCTGATGCCAGATGGTTGATTGGTCCGTGGGGCCCGAGGATGCTTAGCCCTCCATGTGCTAAGAGAGGAGAGCTGGTCTTGTGCTGAGCAGGATCCACCCTGGTTTGCATTTGAATGGGAGACTACATGTGTGAGCACTGTAAGATATTCCCTTTAGGGGATGGGTTCGCTCTGGGTAGAGCAGGTCTGCTCAACGTAGACCCCCCAGCTGGCTTTGGACTGCAACTCCCATAATCCCCAGCCACAGTGGCCAATAGTCAGGGATGATGGGGGTTGTAGTCCAGCACCTGCGGGAAGGCCGAAGTCGTGCAGTCCTGCTTTATTTACCCATGCTCTTCATTGGAAGAACAGCCTAGGAGAGGAGAGCTAGTCCTGTGGTAGCAAGCATTAATTGTCCCCTTTGCTAAGCAGGGTCTGCCCTGGTTTGCATTTGAATGGGCAGCTACATGTGAGCACTGTAAGAGATTCCCCTCGGGATGGGGCCACTCCGGGAAGAGCACCTGCCTGCTTGCATGCAGAAGGTCCCAAGCTCCTTCCCTGGCAGCATCCCCAGTATAAGGCTGAGAGAGAGAGAGACTCCTGCCTGCAACTTGGTAGTGTAGATCCCTACATATAGAAACAGGGAGCAAAATATGAAGGACGGTCCTCCATTATTCTGTGCTGCTATGTTGTTTCTCTGTAGAATTTGACCACAGCCACTGTTGGAGACAGCACACTAGGAATTCTCTGCCACAAGATGTGGTGACAGCCAACAACCTGGATGGCTTTAAGAGGGTCATGGAGGAGAGGTCTATCAACGGCTACTAGTTGGAGGGCTGTGGGCCACCTCCAGCCTCAAAGGCAGGATGCCTCTGAGTACCAGTTGCAGGGGAGTAACAGCAGGAGAGAGGGCACGCTCTCAACTCCTGCCTGCGACTTCCAGCGGCATCTGGTGGGGCACTGTGCGAAACAGGATGCTGGACTAGATGAGCCTTGGGCCTGATCCAACAGAGCTGTTCTTATGTTCTTATGTAGGGTTTACAAAGCAAGTTGCTAGTAGCAAGTTGAGAATGTAAATGCACTCTCTGTACTTATAATCCCCAAGTATTTTGTTTCTAAAAGATTCCTTTCCTTATATTCATGTACTTTTTCTTTAATTGCTTCATTCTGGCTGTGCCTTCAAGATATGTAGATGGCAAGTGCTGAAGTTGAATACAGAGGTTCTGACAACCGTAGAATCTGCAAAGCGTTTAGAAAAGGGTGCAAATTCTCTATTTAGAGTTTCATGTTGATTTAATATTTTTAATTTTCTGAAGCTGCTTGGACCCAAGGGCCACATTTCTCCTCCTTACAAGATCGAACTAGGATCAGTTCTCTCTCTGTTCTCCAGTACTTAGATATCATTGCAGTGCAAGTAACAAAATAAGAAGGGGGCCCCTGGTTTTGCTATCCATAGCATGCATTTGGAGTATAAACCTTGAGGAGCCTTCCACCTTTTCCATATGGTCGCCCTTTGGCTTGGCTTGGTTTGGGTTAGCCAAGCTGAGGGCAAAAAGGAGATGCATATTTTATGAACCATCTCAAGGACAGCGAGCATTTCAGTGCACCACAACTGATACAGGGAGGGAAAAGCAAAGCCTGTGTACTGACGATACATAAAGCGAACTCTAATTTTGTTTGCTGATCATGTTAGGGCATAATGCTTTTGTTCTGTTGATGTTCCAGTATGGATTTAATCAGTCAGACAATGTGGAAAAAAGATTTAAGGTTGGGGAAAGTGCTTTGCTAACAGCAAATAGTGAATTCAAATGTGTTATCTGCAACTAGAAATCACTAATTTTATTTTTAAGCTACTGTAGCTGGCCCGGCACAGAGCATTTGTGTGCTAGTTCTCCCTGCCTCTTCCCCTCCCCTCAACACTCCTCACACGCTTTGGGCTCCCCCTGCTCTGGCCAACCATGGCCCCCGTGCCCGATTCGCACACCCAGAGAACTCCCCACACTCACCCAAGCCCCGCTCCTTCTTCTCCTCCTCCTCACAGGAGCAGCAGTTGACTGGCCATTTATGGGCTTCATGTCGGTATGGTTCCCGAGCCAGCCCCTCTGTATGCATGTGGTAAAGGATGACACCGAGGAAGGCAGGCAGGCAGGTGGGTGGCCCCTTTATCAGGGAAGCTCTTCCTCCTCCTCCTCCTCCTCCTCCACAGACATGCTTGGGGCTCGGCTTCTTCATGTGGGCTCTCTCTCTCCTCCCCACCTGCCACACTTTCACTGCCTCAGCATCCTTACCCGACCACATAAGCTCCCTATTTGTCTTCCTTCTCTTTCTCCTGTCTTTGCCGTGTGTGTGGGAGGGAAGCGCTCAATAGGGAATGGGAACGTCCCCATCTTTTGTAAGTTTTAAAAGAGCACTCCAGACATATTTATTTCACCAAGCCTTCGATCAGCTGTAAGTTGTTTTTTTTATGGTGGTTGTTACTGTGGTTTAGTTGGTTGTTTTTAATTTTTAACTGTTTTAGTGTTTGGTTTTAATGCTGGCTTTATTATTTGTTTTGTAAACCTGCATGAGACATTTGTATGAGGTGGTAAAATTATGTATTGATGTATTATTTATGTATCAGATTTATATACCGCTGATATGTGCATCTCCAGGTGGTGTACACAATTTAAAACAACGAATATGGATTCCATTGTTAGTACAGAATCTTTAGCGGGGGGTATCCAGTAACTCTTCTTGTGTGGTTGTATTGGATCAGTTTCAGTTTGTGACTCCTGAGGACGTGCACAAACTGCTTGGAATTGTGCATCCTACCATCTGTTCTCTTGACCCCTGTCCAACATGGCTTATATTATCAAGCAGGGAGATTGTTGGAGAGGGCCTGGTTGAAATCATAAATGCTTCTTTGAGGGAAGGTAGGATGCCTCCTTGTTTAAAGGATGCAATTATTAGACCTCTTTTAAAGAAGTCTACATTGGGTCACTTAGAAGCAATTATAGGCCTGTCTCCAATCTCCTGTGGTTGGCCAAGGTGATTGAAAGGGTGGTGGCCTCTCAACTCCAGGCAGTCTTGGATGAAAAAGATTATCTAGACCCATTTGAAACTGGTTTGGGGGCAGATTATGGAGTGGAGACTGCTTTGGTCGACCTGATAGATGATCTGCAAAGGGTAATTGACAGAGGGAGTGTGATTCTGCTGGTCCTTTTGGATCTCTTGGCGGCTTTTGATACCATCAACTGTGGTATCCTTCTGGATCGCCTGTGCGGACTGGGTGCAGGGGACAATGCTTTGCAGTGGTTCCGCTCATACCTCTGTCAGTTTTCAGAAAGTGTTACTTGGAGTCTACTGCTCTACAACGCAAGAGCTTTTGTATGGTGTTCCTCAGGGCTCCATTTTGTCTCCAATGCTTTTTAAGATCTACATGAAATGGCTGGGAGAGATCATCAGGGGATTTAGTGCAGGGTGTTATCAGTACACCGATGACACCTAAATCTACTTCTGCATGTCAGCTTCATCAGGCAATGGCAAAACTTCCCTAAATGCCTGCCTTGAAGCAGTAATGGGCTGGATGAGGGATAACAAACTGAGACCAAATGCAAACAAGATGGAAGTGCTCACTGTAAGAAGCCGCAGTCCAGGAAACAGGATAGATCTGCCTGTTCTGGATAGGGTGACACTCCCCCTCCCCTAAAGCAACAGATTTGCAGTTTAGGAGCACATCTGGACCCAGTCCTCTCTCTAATACCTCAGGTGGAGTTAGTGGCCAGGAATGCTTCTTATCAGCTTTGACTGTGTTGTCAACTGCGCTCTTTCCTGGAAGCGAGTGACCTTAAGACAGTGGTGCACATGCTGGTAACCTCCAGACTTGACTACTGCAATGCACTCTATGTAGGGCTGCCTTTGTATGTAGACCAGAAGCTGCAGTTGGTGCAGAATGCTGCTGCCAGATTGGTCTCTGAGATGTCCCGTAAAGTAAAGGTAAAGTGTGCCGTCAAGTCGATTTCAACTCCTGGCGATCACAGAGCCTTGTGGTTTTCTTTTGGTAGAATACAGGAGGGGTTTACAATTGCCTCCTCCTGCACAGTATGAGATGATGGCTTTCAGGATCTTCCTATATCACTGCTGCCCGATATAGTACCAGCGGGGATTCAAACTGGCAACCTTCTGTTTGTTATTTTCCCCACTGTGCCACTTAAGCATTTCCCCACTGTGCCACTTAAGGTGACTGGGATGTCCCGTAGAGACCATATTATTCTGATTATAAAAGATCTACACTGGCTACCAATAGGTTTCCAGGCAAAATACAAAGTGCTGATCATTACCTATGAAGCCCTTAACAGCTTGGGCCCACGGTATTTAAGAGAATGCCTTCTTCAGTATGAACCCTGCGGCCTATTAAGATCTTCAGGGGAAGTTGTCTGAGGGTGGCAAGCAACTCAAAGGTGTGCCTTCTCTGTAGTTGCCCCAGAGCTGTGGAATGCACTTCCTGCTGAGATTAGAGCTGCTCCATCCCTATTGGCTTTTAGGAAACAACTAAAGATGCATCTCTTCAGCCAAGCTTTTTAGTGAGTTGGTTTTTTAATGGATATTTTAAATCAGATTTTTATATGCTTTAACTGTTAAATTCTTGGTTTGTTTTATTTTTGGTTTGTTTTATGCTGTAAACCACCTAGAGACTTCGGTTGTGGGCGGTATACAAATCTATTAAATAAATAAATAGACAGAGTAAAAACCATTAAAACAATGTAATCCCAGGTTTGCTGCAGCTTGTGTGGATTTTCTCCTTCTGTTGGCAGCTGCAAGACTTGATTTCTGGATGGATCAATGGCCCTGGGTGGGGAGAAGTCTCGGATTTCTAGGGAAAAGCACTCACTAATTGAGTGAAAAGGTGCAAGTGCTGAATGGGGAGATGGGTAAGGGCCCTCCCAAACTATGGCGGATTAACGTAATAGCAAATGTAGCATTTGCTATTTGTAGCAAATGTAGGGCCCTGCATTTTTGAGGGCCCTGCACACCCAGCTTCGGTCCATGTTAGATAAAATATCTCTTTTCTTCTAAATGTGCCTTTTAAGAGAAGGCCCAGCACAGCATCTGTCCAGTGGCTGTTGCTGGTGCCTACCACATTTTTCTTTGTAGAGTGTGAGCCCTTTGAAGACAGAGAATCATCTATCCACTCTTTATTTTTCTATGTAAACCACTTTGAGAATTTTGATTGAAAAGCGGTATATAAATGTTCACTGTTGTTGTAGCAAGTGTGAGTTTGTAGCTTGGTCTCCCATACTCCGAAATATAGCAAATGAAAAAACTGAATTACTTTACTGTGCAAGTAAATAATTTATGTTTTAATATTTATGTGCATTTTTAAAAATTTAGGGCCCCTTTATAACATATACTACAGGCCCTGCACTAGCTTAATCCGGCCCTGCTCCCAAGAGCAGAGAGCTATGCCTGAACATGGATTCTCCTGTCCGGCTTTGCACAGTGATGTCATCTTTCTATCCCCCTAACAGGATTCTTGTACCTCTTTTTAAACAATAGTGCTGGCAGGGGTAGATTATGACATGCTGAGGCTCTAAGCTATGTCATGCTTAAAAGACCCCATAACTTTTTCTTTTAAACTAACAAATAAAAAGGATAATGGGGGAAAAAAACCCTTTATTTTTACATATATACTTGGCAAGGTAAAAGGTGCCGTCGAGTCAGTGTTGACTCCTGGTGACCAAAGAGCCCTGTGGTTGTTTTTGGTAGAATACAGGAGGGGTTTCCCATTCCCATCTCCCGCACAGTTTGAGATGATGCCTTTCAGCATCTTCCTATATCGCTGCTGCCCGGTATAGGTGTTTCCCATAGTCTGGGAGACATACCAGCGGGGATTTGAACCGGCAACCACTGGCTCGCTAGTCAAGTCATTTCCCCACTGCGCCATTAGGCAAAGCTGCAATGAAAAATGAATTATCAAACACAGTGGCATGCAACCTATGGTCCTCCAGATGTTGCTGAACAACACAATGTGGCTGGGGATGACGGGAGTTGTAGCAGCATCTGGAGGACCACATGGTGACAGCCACGGAGCCAGCGTGGTATAGTGGTTAGAGTGCTGGACTAGGACTGGGGAGATCCGAGTTCAAATCCCCATTCAGCCATAAAACTAGCTGGGTGACTCTGGGCCAGTCACTTCTCTCTCAGCCTAACCTACTTCACAGGGTTGTTGTGAAAGAGAAACTCAAGTATGTAGTACACCGCTCTGGGCTCCTTGGAGAAAGAGCGGGATATAAATATAAAATAACAATAATAACAACAACAACAACAACAAACGGTTACCTTGCAGTAAGCCTATTTGCGTTTAAAATAGCTATAAGTGAAAATGCATTCTGATTTCTTGGCATTTATTAAAATGTAAATGCACAGACGCATGAGAGCAGTTACACAGTTCAGCGTTACTAAGTTGAAGAAGCCATACCAGCTGCACTATGATATCATTCTTCTAGCCCGCTAATATGGGGTAGGCAAACGTGCCTCTCCAGCTGTTTTTGAACTACAATGCCTATCAATACATTGTGGCTGGGGATGATGGAAGTTGTAGTTCAGCAACAGCTGGAGAGCCAAGGTTGCCTGCACTTGCTCTAATAGGATTCTTGTTTTGTTTTGTTAAAGGCTGCAGTGTTGGTGAAGAAAAGATAAGACAAGACAGGAGAACCTTCTTCCTTTCTAGGGTTGCCAGGTCAACACATCCCCAAACCTGAGATTTCTGAGGTGGGACCAGGTGATGTTGCAGCATTTCCACCCTTGAAACATAGGAGGAAAATCTGGTATTGAGATAGAGCCCAGTAACAGAGCCCCAGAATGTCTCAAGATACACTTTTTGCCTGAGAAAAAAATGCAAAACGCTGAAGAAACTGTCATTTCCGGCAAACTGGCAACCGTATTCCTGGCCCTTCTAATGTCTAATTTTGTCAGAGCTGGAATGCAGGCAGCTGCTGAGGGGAAAACTCAGATCTAATGAATATTGTTGCCTCAGCAACACCCCTGCCTGATCTGGAAATTTTTATATAGCTTTTCAGTTAGTGGGCAGCCAGGGTATTTATTTATTTATACCCTGCCCTCCAGTATACTATTGCTGGGGCGGCTCACAGCATTAATAAAATAGATACACTACAAAACAATTTTAAAAATAATAAAAATTAAAGAAATCAAAAGACCAAGCTAAAACTGCACTTACAATTTACAAATTTTACAAGTTTCAAATTAAAAGTAATTAATTAATTTAAAAGTAATTAATTAAAAGTAAAAGTCAAATTAAAAGTAAAAGACTAAAAACTAAGAAAACTACCAGACATAAGCAGCAGATCAAATATTTAAAAGCCTATCTAAAAATATGTGTCTTCAGTTGTTTCTTTAAAACATTGAAGGAGGGAGCATGGTGAAGGTCTTCCGGGAGGGTATTCCAAAGTCAGGGTGCCACAACCGAAAAGGCCCTGTCTCTAGTCCCTGCCAACTGGATCTCTGTTAGTGGTGGGACCATGAGCAGGGTAGATGGAGTCACTCCAGAACCTTTTACTACTTTACTCAGGGAATACTTCCATCTACTGTATCACTACAGTTCTACTGTCTCACTACAGCAGTGCACAGATCTGAGGGTTCTGGGTTTTGGATTGCCAGTTCCCGACAAGTTCTTAGTGAGGTGGTACACCTGTATCTGGATGGCACCATTTTCGACTGTAGGTGGGAGGGACATTCCATCCACTATACAATGGAATATTTCTCCATTATTTAATTTCTGCACATAGCTAAAAACCTTCTTCCTGATGTTTATTTTTCTGTGTGGTGGAGTGATTTTTAGCCTGTTTTCCTCATGGAAAGTACTCTTATGAGATCACCTTGCTGTCCGTGTGTCTGTCCGTCCGTGTGTGTGTCCCCCAACAACGTTGCATTGCCTGCACCAATTTGCACCAAATTTGGTACCGATGTGCCACATAGGGACATCTGAACGGCATGGCTTGTGATGAAGTCATGCACCTGATCCAAGATGGTGGCCTCACAGGAAGTATTTATTTGTTATTTCTCTCTGTGTAAACCGCCCCGAGTCATTTTTGGAAGGGCGGTGTAGAAATCGAATGAATGAATGAATGAATGAATAATAAAGTAGGCAGGTTAGTTTTTACTTGAACTGCTTTTTTGATAACTGGAGGGGCATTCCATCATGTGAACTTTACAAACCATCTGAAATGGTAAAGCAAGACACAGGCTGTTCACCTCAGTGAGAACGAGGCCTTTTTCAAAGTTTGTGGACTGACTGCCATGTTGTTTTGTTACCATTTCCCCCCCACAGGACACTTCAGTTTTTACATGAGGAAAAACATTGTTTGTCAGAAATGTTGTATGTGGAAAACCAGGAGTAACTCTAGAACAACCGGCAAATAACATTATGAGGGGAACGAGGATTTTGCTATACATTAAATTCTTATAGAAGTAAGGTAATTAATGTTGTTAGTTAATTAGTTCATTAATACAGTAAATAATGAAGCTTGCTTGAGATCTTCAAGCTTATTCAGAGAATGGGCCACATTCGTCTTAGAAAATATTGTCTTTTTGGATTAGACCAAGCCTTCCTGTCTGCCTTCCTTGCTAGTTTTCGCTTCCTGTCTCAGACCATGGGGCAAGAAAGAACCACATGGGGAGAGAGCCCCATGGGCTGCACCCCCTGCAGACATATTCTCACCCAGCCCCGTTTTTCTGGCCAGGAAGGAAGTGAAGGGGTTGGCTTGCCTCCTGGCTGGGAGGCTGGAGGAGCCTCCTACCTACCTGGCTGTGCTGTTCTGGGGTAGAGGAGTGAGTGAATGAGGCTTCTTTAAACCACAGAGGCTTTTGAGAGTAATTAAATCAAGCAATAGGAACATGATACACTATGACAGTATTGTCTGACACCGCTGTCAAGTTCCAGTCTGGTTCCAGTCAAGTTCCAGTCTGGAAGCAAAAGGGGGAGCGGGAAATATTTCTGGGAGAGTACCCGCTCTACCCCTTGGAGTCATCCTTGTTGACCTTCCCAAGCTTTGACTGTGTACCTGCCTCTAGCCCTTCTGAGCTTTGTTTGCTGCTTCCGGCCCACTTAGACTGTCAGCCAGTTTTTGCTGGATCCCAGGACCCGACTGCCTGGAGCTTGACCTTTGCCGAGCCCTGACAGAGATGCACGGCCATCTCTCCTTTGTGCTTTCAGAAGGGGATGTTTTCCTGAGAGGACGGCCGAGCAAGCTTGGCAGCCTCACAGGCCTTGGCTGGATTCCCCTTGCACAAAGGCCTGCTAGTCATTTCCAACCTTTGTTCTCCCCTCGAACTGTGTGCCTTCCCCCATTGTCTGCTGGCCTTGTCCTAGGAACCTGGTGCTCCCCTGACCCATCTCCCCGCAGCCTCGGTGACGAAGCCAAAGTGCATGTGAAGACCTATTGCCAGGAGCTACTTGGCTTTGCTGGCTCTTTTCAAGCTGCGGTGGGAGGGGAGACCTTGTGAACAGGCTCAGCAGAGGATTTTCACAGCAGCTCTTGGAGGAGTTGAAAGAGATTTGCTACGCAGCATCTTTCTGGTAATCTGCATGGGGAGAAGTGCATTTCCCCCCCTTTCACTGGACAGCAGTCACACTGGAATGACATTTTGATTAAAATCTGGGCTTCTCTTACCCCTTCTGTTTTCTTTTAAGTGGATTTAGCTTTGGAGAACCGTGCTAGTTAATTTCCTTGCCTTCCCTTGCTATCCCTGGTAAACAAGAAGAGATTTTCTTTACACTTCCTTTTCAGTATGAATGGTACTTCTGATATTAGGTGGGTTTTTTTGCTCACAAAAGTAACCCGTCCATGAATCCCCTAACAAAAATAGCAATATCTGAAGGACTAATGGGTTTACCAGGGAATAAAAGCACAGATGCAGGAAGTGTCCTGGAAGAGTCCATAGTTTACTGTATTTACCTGAATCCAAGACTAGGGTTTTTCAAAGTTTTTTTTAGATATTAGAAATCAGGAGGCCATCTTTAATTCAGAGTTCTGTTCCTATCGAGTAAATGCAGGCATATCCGTAATTAACCTCTACTTTTTAAGCAGGGTCATCTTAAATTCAGAGCTGTCTTCGATTTCGGTGAATATGGCGAGTTCCTACTTAAGCACTGAAGTCTCTCAGGCAGTTTCTGTTGTTTTCAAGACAATGGGAAAGAAATTGCATCTTAAATTTGAGCTGAAGCATCTTTTTAAAAAACAAATTCAGCATTTTTAGAAAATGCTGCAGACCTTTTAAGATTTATCAGTTTGGACAATCCAAAACCAGCATTATCTTGGAAGTGCAGGTTAATGGGTTCTCTGATACTCTACTGCTACAGAACCATCACTTTTCCGGTTCTGATGTACAAGTAGACCTTGCTATTTGTGGGGGTTCCATTCTCCGCAATTATGGCAGATAGTGAAATCATGAATACTGAGTCATTATGGGATTGCAGGGGTTAGCTTCCTGGAGGCCCAAAAATCTAATGAAAAATGGCAAAAAGGGGCCCAAAAAAAAAAAAAAAAAAAAAAGGAAAAGGAAAAGAAAAGAAAGAGAAAGAGAAAAGAAAAGTGCTCTACTGTGCTTTGTGGTCCTCTAGCAGTTCCCCCGAAAAGTCTTAATTTTGCCATTATTCCATGATTTTTCACAGGGAAAGGAATTTTTTTGGTTTGTTTTTTTAAGAGCCATAAAATGGCTCCCACACTTGATCATTTCCAGCCACCCATGACCCACGGATATGCAAATTTAACCCTTTCTGCATATGCCAACTTTGGGTGTCAGTTCCCCAACCATGGATACACAAAACCACGGATGCTGGATCTGTGGGCAACAAGGGTTGCCTATAATGTTAAACTGTGGCTTAACATTACAAGAGCAAGCCTTGGGCCTGTTCGCATCCCCTTTGCGCATGACGAAAGGAGACTGGAAGCTTCAGTTTCAGGTTTAAGACACATTGTGGTTTGTTGTTGCATCTGAATACAGCAAACTGTGGATTCTTAAAATCAAAGCTATTGTTATGTTTTAGCATTTTGGGGTAATTTCCATGGGCCTGGGACTCTCACAAGGACTCACTGCTGATCCTTGAAACCATCTGTGTACCCATGGCCTTCATGTGATAGTGACTGAGTGACACTCAGGACCTACCCAGGTAGGAAAGGACCCATGGAAGGCTGGGCTGGCCCTGGTTCAAACCACAGTTTAACAAGCCAGGATAGCCCGATTCAGACGTTATGCTGTTTGAGACACTATACTCGTACATGTACTATTTGTGTGAATAGAGATAATGTGTGAATGGGCCAATTGTAAAACTGGAATGTGGAGCTTGTGCTGGCTCAGGATCCATAGTTTGTTGCTGTCTGAACCCATCCAGTATGCGCCACTTGAACTTCACACTGCTACAAATAGCATGGAAGATGGCTGTATCGGCTTGTTGAATATTTTTGATGTCAGCTTTCCCCATAATGCCCCTGACATAGGTGTTGTTCAGGGGCCTTATTGTGGGGAGTGGAATAGTGGCCACCAGCAAAATGGCAGCTGGGCCCAGTTTATTGGTATGTGTGTGCATGTGTGTGTGAGTGTGCAAAGGTGCTAGAGCCTCAACCAGACCAGGGGGTGAGGGTAAGGGTGGGTCTGCCTCTCCGTTTCCCCCAAACACGCTTTTAAAATAACTGAGTGTTGCTTCCACTTAGGTCTGATGAGGACCAGATAAGCTGCCCCCCCCTCCCACCGCTGATACACTTGTTTTTTGACAGCCCCACCCTAAGCTTCTAGGCTGGCTATCGGCCTGGCCCCATCCACTGCCTGAGAGTGTTGCATGTTGATCACAGGCCTGTCTGGATGTCTGTCAGACCTCCAAGCAGACAGGCCTGTCCACCCTTCCCTACTGTATTTCACCTCTGCCTACACAAATGCAAGCTTAACTCTTGCAGTGGAAATGGATATGTATACAAAGAATATTTTTTTTCAACAAAAGTTCCCAAAGATACATAGATATAATTTTTTTTAAAGGCTTCCTTTCCCCAAAGGGCTCACAGTCTAAAAAGGAAACATAAAATAGACGCCAGCAACAGCCACTAGAGGAATGCTGTGCTGGGGATGGAGAGGGCCAGTTTTGTGGCCTGTTTTAAATAAAAAGGGGAAAGAGTTGATGGTGTTGAGCGACATCAGGAAGGGGGAGGGTCCCTCTTTTGCTTGGCTCCTTGTTTGGGAAGATGGTGTGTAGGAAACGGAGAATGACTGATCCCTGTTGCAGAGTGTCAATTAAAACTGCCCTTAAATTCTATCGAGCCGGGTGAACGGTCTGGAACAAATGAAGCGGTGTATTGATCGGTCTGTTAATGGACTCTCCCCTCCGCTGGAGGTGGCAGCAGTGTCACCACCTTTTCCCAGGGCTGTTCTCCCAGCAGGGAGTCGGCGTCGGAGGAAAAAGCTAGTTATCTCCAAGGTGGTTGGTGGAATGGGCTAGACCAGGAGTTCCCAACCTTTTAAAACAAATGTACCCCTTCTGTCACAAACCTCTATGCTCAGGTACTGCATAGAGCAGGGCTGCTCAACTTCAGCCCTCCTGCAGATGTTGGGCTACAACTCCCATAATCCCTGGCTATTGACCATTGTGGCATTATGGGAGTTGTAGTCCAAAAGCAACTGGGGGGGGCAAAGTTGAGCAAGGCTGGCATAGAGATTGTGTGTGAGTGTGTGTCTATGTTTGTGTATACACACACACTCACTCTGAAATGTTAGAGTTAGGAGACAGGCTGTTCCAGTCACTAGCTAAGTTACTGACTAAGTCCTGACTAAGTTACTCAGCAGTACTCCCATTGAAACAATCTTTTTTGAAGTTACTTCCACTGGAAGTAAACGTGTCCCCTTAATTTCAATAAGACTGCTTTATGATTGAATGACACTTTATTTTGTTCACAGAGCAGAGAAAGGGAGAAAGACTAAATAATACTCATACACTACTAATCAAACACTTTATTTAAATTGGAGAAACAGTGCAGAAGGGAGAATTAACCTCTCCCTTCAAGGGCAAGGTTAATATCCATATTCCATATGCATAATATCCATATCCATATCTCATTCCTATAGCTGTTTTAACCAAAGGAAAAAATAGCAACATATACATTTGTATATATTATATGTGCATTTCGTATTATAAAAATAAACAAAAAGACATCAGCAGAATGAGTCCCAGATTTCCTGCCTGTGGCCACTGGGCCACTTACACCTGCACAATACAACGGTGCAAGCATCACAAGTGCATGATGTCATGTATTTGTGACACTCGCACCATTGCACTGTGCAGGCAGACCTGCTCGGCTAGCCTCCCTGCTGCGCTGAACAGAGGAGGTCAGCAGGCGAACGGGCCAAAACGGTGCAAGCTTTTAAAAAGGGGCTTCACCAGGGCGGGGAAGGGGGGCGGCTTGCGGGGGAGCCTTCTGTAGCCTTCTTGGTCCAGGCTACAAAACCAACTAGGTGCACCACTGCATTCGACCACCTGCTCCAGCAGAAGTCTTGAAGGAACGTTAACGGCAAGGCGCACATTGCTGAACATTTGACTCCCCTGGTGTTTGCCTTTAACGTGCCTCCTGTATGGTTCCAATTTCACCCAACAGGCCAATGGACCTGGTTGATTGGAAACATCAGGATAGATGGATCTCCCCAGGGGTTTGATGGTTTTCTCCCCCCTCCCCCCCCGGACTTTCCCTGCTACCCGCCTCCCTTTGATGCTTCACAGCCAGAAGTGTTTTCAGCTTTCTCCTCTAGGGACCCGGGTAGTATAACAGCAATTGCTTTGGAGTGGAGCTCATTTGCAATATACAGACTGCCATCCTTTAGCCTGTGAGACCTGTTAACACTCTCATTGGATTTCATCCTGATGTAGCACAGCCATCGGCCTCTGCTTTTTGATTGTTTCCTCTCCAGTTGCTGTATTGATTGCTCTCATATACACACGGACGCACATACTTACTGTATGCTTTAGAGTGTCTCTTTGCTTCTTTCATTTTGTGACTCCATCAGGTGGTCAGTGCCTATTGGTGTGGAAACAAAGCTGGGCCACTCCAAAACAAGGTAGTGGTTCCTACATACTTTGGAGACTCCCTAGATATGCCGGAATATACACAAGTTTATAAAAACTCACTCTTATAAGTTTCCAGGATTTTACGGAATGTTGAGAACACAGAAATAAGAAAGGATTGTAGTCCTGATCACGTTATGTTCAATGCATGTAAAATCTGTGCACAGTGTATGCACATATACATCTGTGTACACATACAGTTGTTCACACATTGGGCCAGTTCAGACATCACACGGAACCATTGGTTAAAATCTGGCTCATAACAATATCCTCAGTCCTTGAGAACACACATTACCCATGTGAGCATCGACTTCCAATTTAGGTTAGAATAATCCAAGATTGGTTCAGATGTCACAGCCTATCTTGGTTTATTCTAGCCTACTTACTTGAAACAACTGTGATCTGTAACCCAGGTTTAAAGAGAGTTCAGGATGCCGGCGGACATACTGTGCAATGTTATGCACACACTGCAACATAACCTTCATGCAGTTGCATAAGAGTGCTCTTCCAGAAGTGCAAAAATCACACATATGCTGTTGTGTGACAGTACAGCCATTATATCCAATATGGTATATCCAATGTGCATTTTTTGCGCAAGAGCGATCTTGCACAATGGTGTGGACATTGCACTGCAATCCGTACATAATATTGCACAGAATAAACAAAGGTCAAGTGGTTTGGACGTCATGACCAATGCTCCCTGTAACAGAGATTCTCAGATGTTGACTACAGCTCCCAATGTCCCCTGCTGCAGTGGCCTTTAGCTGGGGATTTTGGGAGTTGTAGTCCACAACATATGGGAATCCTTGTTATAGGGACCACTGATCAAGACCAGTCATGTGACCAATATTATAACCCGTGGATTCCCAACCTGTGCCGCCAGCCTGGGGATTCCCAACATATTCTCCATGTGTTGCTGAACTGCAGCTCCCTACTTGCTTCAGAGAACCTACTTTAATCCTCAGGTTCAGATCTTGGGATCTCTGAATGAAGCAAGTACCTAAGAAAAAGCCAAGATGACGTTGGGAAAGGGACCTCAGGAGAGCCTGAGAAAAAGAACAGAAGCTGGTTAGCTGCTTCTGACACAAGCAAGGTAGAATTAGCCCTTAAATGGTTTCCTAAAGGAAGCCGTATGGATTTGAGACAGCTGCATGTTTCAGTGCTGAATCTGGAAAGCGCCCATGAGTCGGAGTCTGCATTTTCCCAGCCGAGGCAGGATATCGTCTCTCTGAGATCCCCTGCAGCCGTTTAATTTTAATCTCATCCTTGGCTGGTATTGTGAAGAGGAAATATCCGTCATTAATAAATGAGGTCCTGGCAGATTGAGCAGTGCAAAGTCGGGATTTCAAAAGATGTCTCTTGGCTGTGATTCAGATGAAGGAACACCCTCAAAGCTCTGTTGTTAGCTGTGGTGTTTTTTGGGCCAAGCGGGCCAAGCCTCATTAGCACATTAATAATTTCACAGGAGGAGAAAATAAACAAGGGGAAAGGGAATCTACACACTAGTCAGCGCATGGCTGGGTTCCACTTGAAAGCATTATGTTCCTCTTAAAAATCGTTAGAAGGCTTGTCGAATTTTAGAGTTGGAAGGGAGCTTGGCGGTCTTCTAGACCACCCCCTGCTGAGAATTGCTGCAGCATCCCTGACAGATGCTTGTCCAGGCTGCACGACTTCGGCCCTCCTGCGGATATTGGCCTACAACTCCCATAATCCCAGACTATTGACCACTGTGGCTGGGAATTATGGGAGTTGTAGTCCAAAAACAGCTGGTGGTGGGAAAAGTTGAACGGGCCTAGTGTAGACAGTACTGAGCTAGATGGACCAATGGTCTGACTCCTCTGTTCCTGCCCAGTTTTCAATCACATGAACTGCCTTATTGGTTTTGTAGTACCTCCTTTCCCCTGCCATCCTGGATCTACAGTTATGTAAAACGCAAAGAACAGGTTGTTGGGTTGGAAAAGTGGCCTCTTCTGAGATTCCTACAGAATGTCGATTTTCCTCCTTGAAGTTGCCTCTGTTTGCTTCCCCGCCACCCCCAATCTCTTGCCGTCTCCCGTTTGGCCTGGTTGCTCAATCAGTAGCTTCACAGCTGCTCACCCTGCACGCCCTCCTCTGCCTGCCCTCTTGAGCAGCTTCCATGCCGCTTGGGAACCAGCAGTGTCAATTCAGTGGTACTTGGCCACTGATTGCTGGCATCTGTTAGCATCGCGGTGTTCAAGTCAAGACTATATGCTCCATTTATGTTCCTCACTCCCTCTTCCACATTAACCCCCACTTAGCTGGTGGCCTCTGAAAGATCTGGATTTCACTATCTTGGTTTACTGCTAATTGTGAAGGCCGTTCGCACAACCATAAACTGGGTAGGGAAAATAGGAACATAGGAAACTGCCATATACTGAGTCAGACCATTGGTCTATCTAGCTCAGTATTGTCTTCACAGACTGGCAGCGGCTTCTCCAAGGTTGCAGGCAGGAATCTCTCAGTACGGCCCCATACCCACTGAGGCCCCTGCCCGGCCCCCATCCACTACTGTGGTAACGGTCTGCACAGACGGCCACTGCTGGCACTACTCAGAGGGCCCCCCCCCAGGTGGAGAAGGACCGGGCTAGATCCTCATGGCCCGGTCCTAAGAGCGCCTCTGTCTGCACTTAGTCATGGAGTAAGAGCTCTACTTTCCTGGGCAAGATGCTATAAACTCAAGATGCTATAAACTCTGAGCCACAGTCCCTACTTTGCATGCAGAAGATCCCAGGTTTAATCTCTGACATTTCCAGTAGGGCTAGAAAAGAACCCTGACTGAGGCCCTGGAGAGCCACTGGTCAAAAATCATCTTTATTACGGCCTTAGACCAGGATAAGCAAAATCAAATCATCTTTATTACGGTCTTAGACCAGCATAAAGTAAGTCACAATGGCATAATGAAATAACAGGTAGGTTGCAAAGGCATACAAGGCATAAAATGACACAAAGAGCATGAAAAGGACATTAAAAGGACATAAAACTCCCTAGATCCTAAGATCTCGAATCCCGGGGGCCTAAATCTCAGAATCTCAGAATCCTGGAATCTTGAAATCCTAGAATCCCAAAGTCTTAAAATTCTAAGATCTTGATATCTAAGAAGTTACAAAACTATAAAACTGTAAAACTTTAAAATGTTGGTTATAAAATGCTATTTTTAAAGTGCTGATGAGTGTGCTACAACTGAGCTGCAAGGTTAAGAATGGTGTCCACTCTGATTAGGTCTTGTTGTCTGTCAGGACCCAACAGATGCCACCAATGGTCTGGCTTAGTATAAGAAAGATTCATAGACTCTGACTGGTCTCAACTACTCCAGGGCTTGTTCAGCGAAATGGGAAAAGGTTACAAAGCAATTTGCACATTAGAGCAGTAGTGAAACGTGAGCTCTGTTCGGTTTGATTCAGAATTAGTGTGGTATTTCTGAGTTTCTCAGAGATGTCTTGGGGAAAGCTCATCAGAAAGAAAGACAAGAGCAGGGTCTGTCTGAGCAATTATTAGTGTCCAGGTTTTTAATATAACCCCTGCTAACTCGGCAAAGAGGCACCTTTTAATATGTCAATTCTCTTTATTTAGCAGGGGGAGAGTAACTGGCCCTCTCCACCCCCAGCACAGGACCTCCAGTGACTGTTGCTGGTGTCTATCTTATGTTTCTTTTTAGACTGTGAGCCCTTTGGGGACAGGTTTCCATCTTATCTAGTTATTTATTTATTTATTACAAGTGAGCGCGACATGCTTGTGGCCGACGTATGCAAGTGCGCTGGGTACTTCCACTTACTTTCAGACTGATGAGGGGATGGGGAGGCAGGGAGGTATGCTGCCCCCCACTGGACCGATTTACAATGGAGCGCCAGTGGGATGAAAGCGGCGGGAGGGGTGAGTGCACCCTCCCCTGCCCTTAACGTCACCCCCCCTCCCCATGTACAAAATTCCCTGTGCTGGTTCCATGCACATCCCTAGATGCAGCAAGCCAGGAGGAGGGCTGAGGTGATGAAGTAATCTTCTCTGGTCTCCTCTGTAATTCTGGGCATAAGAAAGGCCAGGAACACACCACCTCCCCATTGGAGCCTTACACATGCCTGGCTCTCCTATCCAGGCTGGGTGCTTCTCCTTCCCTGCTGGCGGATGTACGATCAAGCTATCTCTCTCCAGATACAATGGAGAGCGGATGGATTTCCTGTGTTTCCAACAGCAGCTCCCCTGGCTCTGCCACCTCTCTCTCTCGAACTCGGTTCCGAGTTGAAAGCATCGTCTCTTTGGCTTCCACAACAATCAGTCCAGTTCGGTAAACCGGCTCAATGGCAATTCCACCCTCTTCCTCTCATCTCTGGCTTTGCTTTTTTTGGTTCTCATTCTGGATTCCCTTTTGCTAGCTCCCCTTCCCACCCCACCCCCATCCCATACGGCTCTGAGCAGCTGACGAAATTGCCAAGAAAAGTGGCACCATGTGAACCCAACGGAAAAAGCGAATAAATATGGAAGCAGATGCTGTTACGGAATGCTGTAGGATTCCTGCCAGCTGCGATTCTGTTTTACGGCTGTCTTTGGGCTCCACATTCTGAGGGCTGAACATTTTGCTTCCTGTTCTGCAGGCTCAATTACTCCTTCCTCTATTAGAATAGACTGTATTAGCATTATGGGCACCGTATAGCATGTGTGTCACGGTGGCCAGCAGTTCCTCTGTCAGCCAGTAGAAGGCAGGAACAGTGCACGTGTTTGTTGATATGTAGTTTTTGCTGCCTTCTGCCCTGCAGAAACCCTGATTTTCCTGGTGAGGAATCTTGGAAAAGACCGCCATGTGGCTGCATGTAAATGAAATGAGTAAATGCCATTAATAATTAAAGGCGCTGCTGTCAAGAAAACAATTCCAGATTTAAATAAATGGATTGGTTTTGTTACTTACACAATCTAAGGCTAGTAAGATAGATAGGATATTTAAAACTTCTCATTTGTTTTATCCACGCATTCCCAGCTTTTTCATAGTGGGTGTGGAATTGACGTGCCTGTTAGAATGTGCCGTCTCAGTCAGAGTCACATCCAAAGGGAGCGAACTAATATTTCTAATCTCTAATATCTGAGACAGTGGAGTCTGTTGTATGGGGTCATGATTGGATTCAAAGAGGTTCCGATTTTATTCCCTAGGATAGTGGCTAGAACAGTGCTTCCGGATGTCTGCCCTCCAACTGTTTTTGGACTACAACTCTCATCATCCCCAGCCACAGTGGCCAACAGTCAGGGATGATGGGGATTGTAGTCCAAGATCTGCAGGAGGGCTGAAGTTGTGCAGCCCTGGACTACAGCATTGAATTTAGACCAGAGAGCCTTGAGTTCATATTGCTGCCAATCACAAGGCTTACTGGGTGCCCACAGGTCAGTCATTATCTGTCATCATACTCTACCTTGCAAGGTTAGTGTGAAGATAAAAGCAGACAGTGTATGCCACCCAAAACTTCTTGGAGGAAGGGAGGGATCTATATAAATATAATTTACAGGAGGACCTCTTTATTCATGGGGGTTCTGTTCCCACCTATTTCTGCTGATAACGAAACCACAAATAAAGAGAGCTTAACCATATGGGGATTGGGGGGAGGAGGGGTTAAGTTCCTAAGCACACTGAAGTGTGTTGAATATCAGGGGTGTAGGGAGCTTTGTGAGCCACCTAATGGCACAGTGGGGAAGTAACTTGCCTAGGGAGCAAGAGGTTGCTGGCTTGAATCCCTGCTGGTATTCTTTCCCAGACTATGGGAAACACCTCTATTGGGCAGCAGCGATCTAGGAAGATGCTGAAAGGCATCATCTCATACTGAGCAGGAGGAGGCAATGGTAGACCCCTCCTGTATTCTACCAAAGACAACTATGGGGCTTTGTGGTCGCCAGGAGTTGACACCAACCCGACAGCGCAACCTTACCTTTTAGGGAGTTCTGTGGGGCCCAGGAGACAAAGTCGAACCCGCCCCCTCGGTGTTCCTTTGTGCACACAAAATGCATGTGTGTGTCTGCCCCTGCATCTGAAAGGGTGCTCCCTTTCAGTGATTCCACCAACCGCTGACAGGGGGAAATGAAACCATGCTGGAGGTGGGGCTGTGACTGCCCTGTTCTTGGCACTGGCCCGCCCCCTTGCATCTGACATCAGACATGGGGGGGCAGTGCTTGGGGGCGGGGAGAGTCCACTCCTTGAGAGCCAGTGTTTCATTGAAACGATGGCTGCAGAGGAGAGGGACGTGCCTCACACTCCCAGCTGGCGAGCGCTTTGCTCACCGACTGGGTGCGGGAAGGGGGCGCCCTGGCTGAGGGTGAGGGGCAAACTTGCGGGGGGGGGACCCTTGGGGCCTGGTGACAATTGTCCCTCCTTTCTCAATCGTCACTACGCCACTGCGGAATATCACAAGGGGGAAAAGGGTGCAGAGCAGAAATAAGCACAGTACCTTGGTCTGGTTCACAGAGTGCTGGGGAGTGTAGACCTTCTCAGTGTTTTCCTCCTAGACATCTTGAGAGGGCTCTGTCTCTCTTCAAGGGCCCTCCCAGCACTGAGAAGAGCACAGTACTGTGCAGAGATCAGCACAGTGGGAAATGGCTCTCACATTGAAAGGGTCTTTTTTTTACTCAAGTGGCCCCTGGTTGTAAGACAGCGAAGATCACTGTGTTATGGGATGGTGGGTAGTACCCATCATAGGGAAGAGAGCTGGTCTTGTGGTAGCAAGCATGACTTATCCCCTTAAGCTAAGCAGGATCTGCCCTGATTGCATATGAAAGGGAGACTAGAAGTGTGAGCACTGTAAGATATTCCCCTCAGGGGATGGAGCCACTCTGGGAAGAGCATCTAGGCACCAAGTTCCCTCCCTGGTGGCATCTCCAAGATAGGGCTGAGAGAGATCCCTGCCTGCAACCTTGGAGAAGCCACTGCCAGTCTGTGTAGACAATACTGAGCTAGATGGACCAAGAGTCTGACTCAGTATATGGCAGCTTCCTCTGTTCCTATGTTCCTCATTCCCAAGCCCCCAAGATGCAAATGCTGTTTGCTACACTAATGGCCTCGGAGCAGCCAAACAGCCTGCTAAGCACAGTTTAAAGTCAGAAGCAACTCTCTGTTAAATGATTCGAGGAACTGAAACTGGAAATTAAATGGTTTAAATCCAGGTGGAGCTAGGAGTGTCGAGGCAATAAAGGCTTAAGGGAAGCAGCTAGCAAGTTTGCAGGCAAGTAGCAAATAATTATCAGGGTCTGTTTGGCTAGGAGGCAGGCAGCTGAAGTGCTGAGGACGTAGCAGTGGGTGGGATGCAGGAGAGTGACGGGAAACCGAAACTCACTTGGAGGTCTCCGGCATCCAGATGGGGTTTATGCATCGCACCCTTTGTCACATCAGATGCAATTTGCAAACTGAATTATAGCTGTCATCAAGTACGCAGCCGTAATTCATAAACATGTGCACTTCCAATCTGGGCTGTAGGAAAGAGGCGACAATGAATGGGATGCAGCTATAAGTGATTGCGGGTCGGCCCATTCTAGACAAAGAGGCCACATTTTTTCATGGGATGATGGCAGTCATTTATCCTGCTTCATAACTGTTTTATTGGTTGTCTTTGTATCCATTTCCCCCCCTTTATGGTGATTTTGCAAGCCACCTTATGGCCCCACGTGATCAATAAGAGAGACTTATGGTTATGATTGCTATTAATGGTACTGTTACATGCAGGAAAAGCCATCTGGACTGGATTCCAAAGTTGCTGCTTCTGTTGCCTTCATTTAGCTGCCGGTAATCTCTGTAAACACTGTGCAAATGCAAGTTTCCAATGGCTTGTGAAACTCATTAAGTGTCGGGCAAGACTGCACAACTTCGACGCTCCTGGAGATGTTGGCCTACAACTCCCATCATCCCTTATTGACCACTGTGACTGGGGATGATGGGAGTTGTAGTCCGACATCTGCAGGAGGGCTACTTTGGTGCAACCCTGCAGTAGACCAGCCTTAGTATGCCACACACACTCCACCAGGTCATCGCCGCAGTGTACAATCTTGCCTCTAGGGCAGACATTTTGACAAGTTGCCAATTCCACAGACTCTCTTCCCCTTCGACACCTGCACTGCTCACTTAAGTGGAATGAAGGGGGAGCCTGATGCTGAGACATGTGGTAGCAGACATTTGTAGGCCAGTGAGCTGCTTTATTCTACGAAGGGAATTGCTTGCTAGTCCTAGACCCCTCTCAGCGAGCAAAGAGCCACGTTTTATAGTGACAATTTTCTTAGGATTAGCAGGGGGAGAGCAACTGGCCCTATCAACCCCAGTGGTGGTTGCTGGTTTCTATCACATGCCTCTTTTTTCAGGTTGTGATTCCATTTGGAACAAGGAGCTCTCTCCCTCCCTCTCCCTGGCCAAATGCACATGGAATTAACGCAGAAACAGGGGTCCAATGGACCTGCGGTTCCGTGCCCACTCCCACCACTCTCCTGTCCAAATTCAGATGCTCAGGAGAGCTGCCTCTCTGCAGTCAATTAGACTGCAGACAGGTGGGGGAGCTGGCTGTGTGGGCTGCTTGACACAAGGACCGCCTGCACAGCCAGTCAGGCTGGAGTGAGGGAGGAGCTTCCTCCAACTCTGGTCCCATGGGACCGAAACTGAGGTGCCAGCATTCGGACGTTATGCTGGTGCCGCAGAACCAGAGTTAAAGGTGGCAAAACTCCACTCTGTGGGGAGGGAAACCACGGGTCCCTTTTCGCCCTTAGCTTTGGTTTGCCAGATTAGGATGTGTGGCTTCAGAAACCACAGGTTAACCTCTTTTCTCTCTCTCTCTCTCTCTCTCTCTCTCTCTCTCTCTCTCTCTCTCTCTCTCTCTCTCTCTTTCATAAACTGCTTTGAGAACTTTTGTTGAAATGCTAAATGTTCATTGTAGTTTGTAGTAGTAGCAGAAGATATTTCTGCAATTTGCCGAGGGTACCATGGGCTGCACTGAAGATCCCACGGGCCTTAAAATTTACCCAGACCTGAGTTAAAACTTTGAATTGAGCCAGACCTCTCTCTTTTACACTGGAGAGGCCTTTTCTTCCAGGCTAGTTGCCAGAGAGAGCAGGACCCAAAGTCATTCCTCCTTTTAATACTGTATTTACCTGAATCCAAGTCTAGGTTTTTCCAAGTTCTTTGACATTCGAAATCAGGGGGTCACCTTAAATTCAGAGTCCTCTTCCCTTTGGGTAAATATAGGTATAAGCTGTATTTAACCTCTGTTTTTTTTAAGGGGCTCGTGCTAAATTCAGAGTCATCTTGTAGTGGGGTAAATACAATAATGATGACTAACTAGGTGAAATATAAGTTTGTGTCTTCAATGCCTTTCCTGGGCAGCTGCTTGTCAAACCTGGGGGATGGCAGAACATTCAATAGCAATTATTTGCCAGGAGAAGCCTGATCAGCATGTGTCTCCGGAGGGGGTGGAAATAGCTGCCATCTCTTCCACCTGCTGTGATACCCAAGTCTTCATTGCCTGGCATTTTGATGGAATTCACTGTTCTTGGGGACAAATTCTGGTCTAATTTGATCTAAACGTCCTTCCCAGATCCCCCGCGTATTCATCCCCAGTTATGACAGGCAGACTCCACCTGTCAGTCTGCTCCAGAAATAATTTGGGAAGCTTTGATTACTTTGCTGAGTGTCCAGCAGATGTTGGGCAAATAAATGATCCTTTGATTTGAGCCCGTAGTGGGTTGGAGCCCGACGGCAGCACCCAACGTGAGCCTTTGCTACCATTCCCTTTCCCACACTGTCCAAGATGGTGCAGCATCAGGGGCTCTTGTGGGGGCACTATGGTCTTGTCTTTTAGGCCCTAGGCACTGCTGTGAGTGTGTAATCATGCATGGGCTACAGAGGATCTTGGTGGTGGATAGTTGCCATCTTTCTCCCAGTTCCCTTCTAAGCTAGGGCCATACAGCTTGAACCCTCCAGCTCATCTGAAAGAGCCAGAGGGGCGCCAAAGGAGGTGGCTTGAGTTGCTCCTCTGTCTCCCGTGCTGCCTACAGACTGCCCATTTGTCAGGTAAAGCTGCGTGAACCAGGTCCAACCCCGCCACCCCCGCCGCAGCTCCTTAGGACCAGCTGCTTCTGCCTCCGTAGTGGTTAGAGTGCTAGACTAGGACTGGGAAGACCCGAGTTCAAATCCCCATTCAGCCATGAGACTTGCTGGGTGACTCTGGGCCAGTCACTTCTCTCTCAGCCTAACCTACTTCACAGGGCTGTTGTGAGGAGAAACCTAAGTATGTAGTACACCACTCTGGGCTCCTTGGATGAAGAGCGGGATATAAAATGTAAAACAAACATAGAAAAACAAACAAACAAACAAACAAACATCAACTTTTAAAGATCAGAGCCAGCATGGTGTAGTGGTTAGAGTGCTGGATTAGGACCAGGGAGACCCGAGTTCAAATCCCCATTCAGCCATGTTACTTGCTGGGTGACTCTGGGCCAGTCACTTCTCTCTCAGCCTAACCTACTTCACAGGGTTGTTGTGAGGAGAAACTGTAGTACACCACTCTGAGCTCGTTGGAGGAAGAGTGGGATATAAAATGTAAAAACAACAACAACAACAAACTCCCCTCCTTCCCAGCCACAGTGGCCAATAGCCAGGAATGATGGGAGTTGTAGTCTAGCAACAGCTGGGGGGAGCAAGTTGTGCAGCTGTGCTCTAAGTGACATGATACAGTGGTGGTGTTCTGAAGAGCATTGCGTGGTAGGGGATGGAAGTCAGTAGGAAGATCCCTTTCACTGTTGCCTCCACTGTGAAGCAGAAAGCAGCAGCAAAACATAGCTCAGCCCTAACATGCACACGCACCCTGCCACCTATGGGTCAGTAGGGCAGACCCTTTGAATGCCCTACTGATTTCCATTGGAGAGCTCTCTTCATCCAGGCATAATCTATTGATATTTATTTTTCTATGCAAACCACTTTGAGAACTTTAGTTGAGAAGTGATATATAAGCATGAATCATTTCCCTTGCTAAGCAGGGCTCATGTAGGTTTGCATTTGAATGGGAGGCTACATGTGTGACTCCTGTAAGATATTCCCCTTAGGAGATGCTGCTGCTCTGCCTGCTTGCATGCAGAAGATTCCAAGTTCCCTCCCTGGCAGCATCTCCAAGATAGGTCTGAGAGAGACTCCTGCCTGCAGGAGAAGCTGCTGCTGTCAGTCTGTGTAGACAGCTAGATAGATCAATGGTCTGACTCAGTAAAAGACAGCTCCCCATGTTGCTAGATAAAGCATCTGATCTGCTGCAAATCATGCCTTTTATCTTTGCATGGGAACGACACTATGGATTCTGCTCCTGGCAGAATGTTCTCTAATTGAGATGCATAAGTCCCTTGCATTTTGAGGAATCAACCATTAGTGGTATCTGCTGCTTGGGAACTTTCATCAGTATCGAAAAGAGGGTGTCGCACCCATTCGGCCAGGGCGGAACTGTCCACTGTAGGGTTCTGTTGTGCCAACGTGTGGTTTTGTTCACATGAGATGTTATAGTTGAACTAATTGCTTTGCTCAAGAAATGAAACAATGGAAGGGTGTTTATCAGATGTGCAATGGAACCTCTCGGGCCTGAAACAGAAAGATATATGAACCATAGCTCCATCTGATCAAGCTGGGTTCATGCTAACAATATTGCAGGCATTATGTCTGAAGGATGCACAGACCTTGACTGAGCAACTTCCTTTTGTGGTCGCCACTGGTGGATCGTTCTTTATTATTTTGATTACCTATAAGCTATATCAGGTCACTGTTGTGTGCAAGACTCCGCTCCAGAAATTAAATTGCATGTGGGTTCATATTCCTCACAAGGGTGTTGTAACGGCCATATTTAAAGTTAAATACTCAAAAGCAAAACTTTCATAAAATTCCTAGTTTGCTTACACAGTAGATCCTTGATACCCGCAGATCCAGCATCTGTGGATTCACGTATACGCGGTTGGGCAATAGACACCTGACCTCGGTATATGCAGGCTAAAAATGGTTTTTAAAAGGGTTAAATCCACACATCTGTGGGTTGGGGGTGGCCGGAAATGACCTTGGAGGTCATTTCCATTTGCCATTTTGAGTTCGGGAGCCATCTCATGGCTCTTTTTTATTCTCCCCCCACCCACACACAAATGCAATTTCCTGCTGATTTCCTGCTGATTTTTTACTATTGGGAAGCACTGCTGGAGACCCACAAAGTGCTAGGGACCCGTGAACCACTTCCCCCTACATTTCTAGGGCCATTTACCCCATTTGGGGGACTTTTTCCAACCTCTGGGAAGCTAACCCCTGGATTTCCATCACCCCAATGATCCAGTATCTGCGGTTTCTGTATCTGAGCAATAGCGGAGAACGGAACCCCTGTGAATATTTAGGTTCTCCTGTATAGTTTCTATTACAGCATATATAAGCATGAACACAAACAGAACTTAAGACATTAAAACATAGCATTGATTACATAAGGTATTTCATAAAGTAAAGACGCCTTTTACGTACTTTCAAGCTGCAAAGAAAGAAGAGTCAAGTGAGGAAGCCCAGTGGGGACCTGACTTTAGATTAGCATCTCCCCATTTTAATCCTAAAATTTATCATGTCTCTATAAAGTCATACCTTAGTGCAGGGATTCCCAACCTGTGGTACTTCATATGTTGTTGGACTACAACTCCCATCATCCCCAGCTACAATATATTGTGACTGTGGATGATGGAAGTTGTAGCTCAGCAACCAACACTTCTGGCGTGCCACAGGTTGGGAATACCTGCCTTAGTGAGTGTTCCCATCCTCTCTTAAAAGGAAACTTGTAGTCACATACACATTTGTTTACTGCTTCTTCCTTGATTTATTGTTAGTTGACTCACATTTAACCTTCTCACTAATCCTTATGTTTGAGAAGGAAGAGCAAACACCTCCTAAAAACACATTCCGAAAAACAACAAGAGCAAAGACTGAAGGTTAAAAAAAAGGTTAGAAGTTGGTCATCATTTCTAGGCCTAGCAGAATCAAATTAAATAAAGAAACAAGTTGTTCTAGTAAGAACTAATCTGCCTACTTTCCTTTCTCTACAACTGGATCAAATTTGGTTCAAATTGGTTAGGTGGTCCGCAAGTTAGACCTCTTGCACCTCCAATATCCATGCATCCATCATCTTGGATAGGGGTGCATGACATCATCACAAACTACATGATTGGGGTGTCCCTGTGTATCCCTACAGCTGTAGCAAATTTGGTTCAAATTGTTTAGGTGGTTCACAAGTTAGCCCACTTGCGCCTCAAAAGTTTACATGTCCGCCATCTTGAATCAGGGTGGATAACATCATCAAAAACTGCACCATTGAGGTGTCCCTACAAATGTACTCAATTTGGTTCATATTGGTTCAACTTTTCATATTGCTCCAGGTGTTGCAAAGCTGATGGTGGGGACACACACATGGACACACAGAGTGCCGGGTGATCTCATAAGCCTACTGGAAAGTAGGCTAAAATGGGGTGGAGTTATTCCTAAAACCCATCACACTGCATCCTCCTCCTCCTCTCTCTTCATGCTAGGCTCCTACCTGATGGTCAACTCCTCCCAGCATGCTCCGGGGCAGAAAGCTCACATCCTCTTCCAGACACTGAGTGAGAATGACACCCACTGTCTCCAGTTCAGCTACTTCATGTACAGCCGAGATGGGCACAGCCCTGGGACGCTGAATGTCTATGTGAAAGTGAACGGAGGCCCGCTGGGCAGCGTGGTGTGGAATGTCTCCGGCTCCCATGGGCGTCAATGGCACCAAGTCGAACTGGCTGTCAGCATGTTTTGGCCCAACGAGTACCAGGTGAGCCCAGGATAACCTGGAGGAAGCTAGAGGGGAGGGAGGACTTGATTGGAATTCGGCACTCAGAGGCTGGGGTGAGATCCAGATTTGGGAAACAGAAATGTGATAGAGCAGTGGTTCTTAACGTGGGGTCCACCAGATGTTGCTGAACTACAACCCCCAGTATCCCCAATAAATTGTGGCTGGGGATGCTGGGAGTTCTAGTTCAGGAACATCTGGCGGACCCCCATGTTAAGAACCACTATGGTAGAGGAAGGGTGGGGGAGTACAGAACCGGAGTGGAAGGAAGATGGTGTGTAAAAGGAGAAAACAAGAGCGTAAGAAAGAGACGGATGGATGTGCTTGTTGTGATGTGGGAGAGGCAAGGTAATAAAGGCGGGGCAACCCATATTTAAGGGGGGAAATCCCAGGCTTGCATTATGCAACATGCCCACTTTCACTAAAAAGGCGGGGTGTGTGTGTGTCTATGACATTTCCATAGCCACGTTATGGAGAATCACCTTTGCCTCCTCTCTAACGTCAGCCAAACTGTAGTTCAAAACCCTGTTTCCATTATCTGGCTGTTTTACACTCCGAAAGATGGAGGCGAGACAACGTCCTTAGGTTCAAACAAAGACCACAGCTTTATTTACCTACGTTAAAGGAACTGTGGAGATAGAGCAACTTTTCTAATCTTCTTACAGCCTCTGGGGTGAGGCTGCAGTTGCTAATTTCTCCCTCACCTCACCCACCCACAAGTTTCAGCCGTTTGGAGAGCCAGTATTGTGGTAGCAAGCATGAATTGTCCTCTTACCTAAGCAGGGCCTGGCCTGGTTTGCATTTGGATGGGTAACTTCATGTGAGCACGGTCTGCTCTGTCTGCTGCTGGCTATGGCCCCATCTCCTTATTTTATGTATGTATGTATTTATATTTATGTAAACTGGTTTGGGAACCTTTGTTGAAAAGCAGTATCTAAATGTCCGTCGTATTCGTCATATTGGTTAAGACTGGAAGCTGCCTTACCAAGTCAGACCATTTGTCTATCAAGCTCATGATAGTCTACACTGACCGGCAGTGGCTCTCCAAGCTCCCAGGCAGGAGACTCTTGGTGATGCCAGGGATTGAACCTGGGACCTTCTGCATGTAAAGCAGATGCTCTACCACTGAGCTACAGCTCAGTATCCATCCCCTACAGCAAGCAGTGCTTACACATAATTGCCCATCCAAATACAAACCAGGCTGGACCCTGATTAGCAAAGTGAACAATTCATGCTCACTGCCGCAAGACCAGCTCTCCTCCCCTGACAAGTTATCTCTCTGATTTCTCCTCAGGTCCTGTTTGAGGCAGTGATTTCCACTGAGAGCAGAGGCTACCTCGGCCTCGACGACATTCTGCTCTTGAATTATCCCTGCTGTAAGTATTTCTGTGCCCTGATGGCCATCTCCCTCCTGACACGGGCTCATCACAGATCTCTTGCACTGCCAAGCACTCCTTTCTTTAATGAGCTGCTTTCCGGTGCTCTTGTTAGTTGTCCTCTGACAACATTAATGACCTCCTGTTTGGAAAAGGCCAAGGAGAAGATATTCCATCTAATGCAGTGGGAAGGAATGGTGTGTGTGTGTGTGTGTGTGTGTGTGTGAGAGAGAGAGAGAGAGAGAGAGAGAGAGAGCAGCCTTTCCTGCCCCCCCACCTTGTATAGTGGAGACAGTTAATAATATATGTTAGCAACTAAACTGCTGTGTGTTAGGAGCATGGTCTCCCGATCCTGTGGTTTGAGCCAGCCAGCAATTAGGAAAACATTATCCAGCAACTAGTGAAACATCAGTCTTCCCCCGCTTTGCTTTCTGCACCTCACAAAAATGCAAGCAACCCCAAATTCTTTTAGAACTGGTGTTCACAACCTTTTAAAAACAAGCATACCCCCTTCTGTCACAAATCTTCAGCTCTGGTACGCCATAGAACAGGGCTGCACAACATCAGCCCTCCAGCTGTTTTTGGATTATAACTCCCATCATCCTTAGCCACAGCGGCCAATAGTCAGGACTGATGGGAGTGTACTCCAGCATCTGTAGGAGGGCTGAATTTGTGCAGTTCTGCCATAGATATTTTTAGAGTGTATGTATGCCCCTGGTGGTGCAGTGTTAAAACTGCTGCCCTGTAACCAGAAGGTTACAAGTTCGATCCTGACCAGGGGCTCAAGGTTGACTCAGCCTTCCGAGGTCGGTAAAATGAGTACCCAGAATGTTGGGGGGGCAATATGCTAAATCATTGTAAACCGCTTAGAGAGCTTCCAGCTATAGAGCGGTATATAAATGTAAGTGCTATTGCTATGTATCACAAATCCACAGCCTGCTGAATGCATTGAGGTGTCAGGAGCTGCCTCTGTGATCCCATTTCCCCCTTTATGCATGTCCACATCTTATAGATTTAGTGCTTGAAAGGGCTCTTGGTCTGTAAGTATCCTTTCCTGGCCGCCAGCAAGGCCAGGCCAGTCTTCAGGACCACGGAGAGCTCCAAGGGAACGAGTTGGTCCATCAGAGCCCCACCTTCAACTTTTATGTCTCTCATCCCTGACTACTTCCCTCAGACTCCACCTGTCTGCTATAGAGTGTTGCTCCTTGAAGGGAAAGCTCCCAGACTAGGAGTTGAGAACCTCATTCTCTCTCAGATACCTCTTCCCTCATGGCCTTCCTTCATGGGCAAGCAGGTGTGGAAGAGTGAGAGGTTTCTGAAATGTCTGGGTTGAACCCTACAGGTGATTTTGACTCTCATTCTTCCTGCCAGGGCCTGGATCCTGCACCTCAGCAGCTAGTGTTGGTGCTGGGGATTTGTGGGCTTTCCCCCCATTAGAACTGACTCCTGCCTGTTGCTTGTGGGCTGGGCCATGACCATAAGGCAGTACAAGTTCTCTTTACTACTAAGCCATATTATGTGGGTATGCAGGACGGGAAAGCGGGGTGTGGGGAAGTGATTCTGATTCAAGACTGCTATGGATTTATCCTACCTTTCTCTATCCTGGTAGCTAAAGCACCTCATTTTTCCCGCCTGGGTGATGTGGAGGTGAACGCAGAGCAGAATGCCACCTTTCAGTGTGTGGCTGCTGGGAAGGCCTCTGAGGCAGAGAGGTTCCTCATGCAGGTAGGTGGGGGTTTCCTGGTTACACCTCATAGACTATTTCTCTGTCATGTTGGTTCCTGCTGTGTGGCTCACATGTGTGCAGTCTGGCTCTTCTGGTAGGCCAGGGGTTCCAAACCTTTTAAAAGAACATTGTACACTTCCTGTTGCAAATGTGTTTCCCTGAATACTCCCACTATTAACTTTAGTGGGAGTATTCAGTGCTAATTTTCCTGAAGCCCGTGAGTGAGGCTGACGGGAGTGGTGTGCTGAGCTTCAGCACATAGCCAGCCAATCAGGAGTGGTGGAGGAGGGACACATCGCTGAGGTCATGTTGGCTTTAAGCTGGTGGGGACAAATAGCACAGCTACAGTGTGGGGAGGCAGAAGGGCTGTAATTACCCCTTGGGAGTCCTTCAGGTACCCCTAGGTTCTAGTACCCTCTGATGGGAAGCCCTGTGTGAGGCCATTTGTGGAAATCTGGGAGTTGAACTGAATCTGGACCAAACAAACTGGTTCAGAGGGCCCCCCGCCCAGTAAACTAGACCTGAACCCAAACCTAACATCTTCTCATATTATCTGAGTCTTTTCTATAATGTTCCAGTCTGTTGGATGGGGGAATTGGGGGTGGGCAGCTTCCACTACCTCTTGCTTACCCCCTGGAGACCTCCCTGCTCATAAGGCTGTTTTGTTTTTGTTTTTGTTTTGCTTTCTGGATGGCAGAGACAGAACGGAATGACTGTGCTGGCCACCTCGGTAAAACACATCAGCCACAGGAGGTTCCTGGCTTCCTTTCAACTGGATAAGGTTTCCAAGGGGGATCAGGACTTTTACCGTTGTGTCACCCAGTCTGGCAGGGGCTCTGGTGTCTCAAACTTTGCTGAGCTGATTGTGAAAGGTAAGTCATAGGAACATAGGAAGCTGCCATATACCGAGCCAGACCATTGTTCCATCCTGCTCAGTATTGTCTACACAGACTGGCAGCGGCTTCTCCAAGGTTGCAGGCAGGAATCTCTCTCAGCCCTGTCTTGGAGATGCCAGGGAGGGAACTTGAAACCTTCTGATCTTCCCAGAGCCGCTCCACCCCCTGAGGGGAATATCTTACAATGCTCACACTTCTAGTCTCCCATTCAGATGCAACCAGGGTGGACCCTGCTTAGCTAAGGGGACAAGTCATGCTTGCTACCACAAGACCAGCTCTCTTCAGTAGATGTTAGGGGCTGACATTGACCTATTGTCATTCTGGGAGAGGGCAGAAGAAGAAAGTTATTGAGCCCTTTCTCATGCTCCATGAGAAGGGCTCCATGGGGCAGGGGGAGGAAGCCTCGATAAGCTTACTTCACCAGTGGATGATATCCTCTTCTTGTTGCTGGGCAGCTGAATTGACGGCTTCTGCCGGTAGCTTGTAGAGTTGGGGTGCTGGGCTGCGTTGCCTCACCCCCCAAATCTCCCACAATGCACCGCGTGAGTGCACTGTGCATTATGGAGATCCTCCCTCCCCTCGCCTCCCCAAAGCCAGTTGGGCCTGGCAGTTGACCAGTAAAGTGGAGTTAGGAGAGCACTTGCTCTCCTAACCCTGTTTAAGAGGGTGGCTCTGGAGGCAAGTTTGCCACCGAGGCGCTGCCGGGATTGGGCACAATCCCAGCAGTACACATGCGCAGGCAAAACCGGGCTGGGTTTCCTTAACCTGGTTTTGCCTGCACGTGTGAATAGCTTCCTTGATTGTTGTGGGGAAAGGTCCAATCCCAGTTCCGGTTTACCATTACTTGTGCCACTCAAGCAAAGCACAAAGGAAGGTGCTTTGAAACTGGGGATGAATCGGTGTCTCTAGGAGATTTGGAGTCTCAGTTCCTGCTTTGCAGAACAGATTCTAACAGATGAATAGATTTTGCGATTCGGTGAACATTAGAGGAAGCACAATTAGAGGAAGCAGGAGAAAAGTAAAGGTATTGCTTCCCAGTGTGTACTTTGTTCATATATTTTGACAGGTGTTGTTGTGTACATTATTTATCCTGCAACTCTGTGGCACCCTAAGCATATCATCTACATCATAACAGGGCCAAATCTTTTGGGATGAACTGTGGTGGCAGAGTAACGAAGGGCTATATGTAGCCTCTGATTTGCTTATGAGCCAGGGTTGGAGTGTGGCTGTGACTTTAGGATAGAATTTTTATTTGTTTGTTTTGTTTAAATTTTCTTATATACTGCCTCTTCCAAAGAATCTGGGATATAATATGCCAGGATTTCCTGTGCACATGTCGTAATATGCAATCTAGGACATTTGAGGCTGAGGTGGATAGTTCAGGAAAGGATAGACAGGATGGGAAGACCCACTATTCAGAACTTTGGTGCCCTCATGCTGCTGAGACACCACCACCCTGCCATGTACAAACAGCAGGAAAACCAGAGGCCGGAGCTCTGCTATGACCAAAGAATATGATCCAACCTTTATTCTCTGACTTGGAGGAGTCCCTCAAGGACCTGCCAGCCCAGGTAGAGGTCCTCCAGCACTGCTAAAGCCAGTACTTTAAAAATTGAGCAGGACCCCTTTAAATAACAGAGCCTTCCCCAAGGAAGGGGCAGGGCGAATCCACTCTACCTGGTCATAGAAACCAATAGTCACCTCCAAGCACCTATATGATGGATTTAGGAACATCCATCATATGCATTTAGTACCCAGCTCTCTTGCTCTCCTCCTTGGAGTTCTCCGAGGTCCTGACCAAAGTTCCCTGTAAGAGGGATTCCAGGATGTTTTTGACTACAACTCCCATAATCCCTATCCAAAGGCCATTGCAGCTGGGGATGCTGGGAGTTGTAGTCAACAATGTATGCAAATTCCTATTACAGGGAACACTGGTCCTGACCCATAAGAATCAAGTCTCCATGTCCCCATCCCTTGAGTCTCAGCTGGCAGAGGATGGTTTCATTCTGTGTTAATTTACCTTCCTTATTTCACAATTTCCACCATGCTTTGCTGCTTTGAACATACCCAAGGTGGTTTACAGTTGCGTAGTAACAGAAAGCCGGCTATAAGAGTAACTGCAAAAGGTATCAATAAATTCACAAGTTAGATGTGCAAAAACTGTAATGCAGTGGACCGGAAGAACTATCAGGCCTGCTTTGAAATTAAATGTGTTCTATAAAAGCAGTTATGAGGTGGCTAATTTGGTTGGGAAGGAGCACTAGAGAATGGGATGTTTACTCATTACTCTAGTCTTTTTTGATAAACATCACATCCTGCCCAACTACTGTTAGCTCATCTGGGTAAGAAAAGACAACTCCAGTATGAGGATCTGTTTCTCCTTCTTCTTACCGGTAGAAGTGATCATGTGGGGTGGCTGTTCTTATCAGGAAAACAGCATGGTGGGTAAGGAAAATGGCATGGAGAAAAATACCCCCTGAATGCTGTTTCCCCCCACCCCTTATGGCTGTTTTTAAGCTTTTAAAAAGGTAGCAAGAGATCCAGTCATGGCTATCTTGTGTCATGTGTAGTCTGGTCCAGAAACAAAGGATTTGTGTGCTTTGTCACACACAGAGCCAATGCCTGGGTCAGAATCAAGATTCCTACCAACCTGCTGGAATTACTAATGGCTTCTTATTACTTCAAACTGCGTATTAGTTTTCAGACTGCTCATATGGCCTAGAATTTCACTGTCCAGAAAGGTCTGCCTTCTGAAAAACCAGCCAGTTCCGAGAAGATATTCAAAACATGTAAGAACATCTATGGTAGAAATTAGTGTTAAAAATAATCTCCCCCTCCCCTTTTTTGGTATGTTAAAAAAAAAGTCAGAAATCATATCATCATGTTTTGTAGCTAGTGAAAATACTTTTCCAATGACATATTACACAATAAAATTGGCCAAATAATTACTGAGATAAGGTTTAATATTTGTGTGATGGCAACCATCTTGATGATGTTATCACAGCCAAGCTCCATGCAGGCAAAAGTGACGCCATGGTAATTCTTCATTTCCATCTTTTTTTTTTTTTCAAATCGGACAAAAACACCCACATAAATTTTGCACAAATTTTGCCACAAAATAGTCTTTTTGTACGCTAGGTTGGACAAATATCCTGAATCTTGGAGCACTCCCTTGTCTTCTGTGACAGTTTCCCCATGAGAACCATTTGCAGTTGGTGGGAAGATGCAAAGCAAGGTTAGCAAAAGAGAGGAAGGTCTATTTGGTTAACCTTTTGTCTGCCCTTTCCGACAGAGCCACCCACGCCCATCGCACCTCCACAGCTGCTGAGAGCAGGCTCGACATACCTGATCATCCAGCTCAACACCAACTCCATCATAGGGGATGGCCCCATTGTGAGGAAGGAGATTGAGTACCGGATGACCTCTGGGCCCTGGTCAGAAGTGCATGCGGTGAACATGCAGACCTACAAGCTGTGGCACCTGGATCCTGATACTGAGTATGAGATCAGTGTGTTGCTCACCCGGCCAGGAGATGGAGGGACTGGCAAACCTGGACCACCACTCATCAGCAGGACAAAGTGTGCAGGTAGGAGCTTTCTCTCCTAGCATGGCTGTTCAATGAACATGGATTGTGTCACATTTGTATAGCACTTTTGTGTGTTCAAAGCACTTCCTATGTATTAACCTTCTTGTAATCCTTTTAACAACCTGTTAGATGTGTTAAATTGTTTAGTGAATCTGCAGTTAAGTTTTCACTCTGTACTGAAATACATTGAATCAGCTGAGCTGTTAGTAAGGTCGCTCGCACAACCAAAGTAGAGAGGGCTGGGGGAAAGGCAGGATTGTACCTCCCTCCCTCCACATGATCGGAGCATCTTCAGGGCTCCATTGCTTGTGTGCCCACATGAGCAGTGTGGCGGCAATCTCCTGAAGTGGGATAGGAAGTCCTCCAGTATCCCACAATGCAATGCACTAGCAGTGGAGAGGTAGCCCACAGCATTGCAGTGGCTCCGCCCTGCCTGGCTGTACTTGGAAGACCTGGTTTGGCAGCAGTACATATGAAAGGGACTTAGGTGTCTTTGTGGATGACAAGTTTAATATCAGCCAGTGGTGTGAGCAGTGGCTAAAAAAGCGAATCTTAGGCTGCAGTATTGCTTACAAGGTTGGTTGACACCTCACATACGATCGTTCTCCTCGCCTCCTACCTTAATGGTTGTAAGCACATGACCAAAAATAAGGAATGTGTGTGGTTCTTCTACCCAGGCTGGGCACTTCTACCCTGCCACCAGTTGTGTGAACAAGCCTGTTGGTTGCTGGAGTTTAGCAAAGAGGTTTGGCCTGGAGGTTGGCAGTTAGGATGTTTGTGTGTCTTTTTCTGAGGTGCTGCGTGTCTTGGACAAAGGACTCTGCTAGCAGGGCTCATTCATGTACCTCCCTGTTGCCTCTACAGCAACTTCCATGCAGATGTTTCCTGTTGCCAGCCTCCTTTGTAGAGCACTGCAGCACCACCCATATAATGGCCGGAACTGGTACTACAGCTAGGTGATCTGAAGAAACAACAGGGGGGTCTGAGCTCATATAACAGTTGCTGCAGGTTTGGTTCCTCAGTCTGAGCAACGTTGTTTCACTGTTGCTACCCCAAGGCTTTGGATCGTGCTTCCTGCTGAAAAAGGAGCCTCCCCATCTCTGACAGCTTTTAAAAAGGCTTTTAAGATACATTTATTCACCCAAGCTTTTAAACTAGAATGGTGGTTTTAAACTGTTTTAATGTTTAATTTCTGTTTGAATTTGTTTTATGTTTTTGCTAAACTGCCCAGAGGTGTTGTACAAATATACTAAATTAAATTAAATTAAAATAAATAAAATTAAACTAAATTAAACTAAATTAAATTAAATTAAAGCAACAGCACAGACTTGTCTCACCTTGCCCAGTCCCTGACCCCAGCATGACCTTTTCTGCGTCTTCTCGTTTTGACCCTTTGGATCCTTGTCTGATCTGGCACCTGACCCTAGCCTGTCTTGACCACATATGTGCCTCTGGCTTCTTTGACCCTCATCGGCCTGCCTAGCTAATGGACTCTACACCGCCCCTCGCAAAGCTGCCGCCTGGATCGAAAGGCCTTAACACTTACATTTGCTAGAGACTCAAGCAAGCTACTTAAGCTTTGTTCTGTCTGTCTAATTGGGATGGCATTATGAAGGTCCTTAAGTCCTTGGCTGTCTCCAAGGTGGATGTGTTTACTGTCACCGACGCTTGCAATTAGACAAGTGCTAATGACCAACTTGAGACCACAAGGGGAAAGAAAAAGAATCCATTCCAATGAAATGCCGCTTTTAGACAGAAGCCTGTGCTTGCGATCCAGATTTACGGTTTTGTTCACCAACAGGGGCCATGTTAAGCTGACAAATGATCATTGCTTGAGCAACTGAGTAAAGGAACAGTCACAGCTTGTTGGCAGCAGGCGGATTAATAAAAGGCCAGGGACGATGTGGTTTAGCAGTCGCCGTGCTGCCCATGGTCTATAACTCACTGCTGGGAGTGCTCGTGTTCGCATCTGAGAGAGAACTAGAAAGGTGGTTAAGGATGCCCCAGGTTGAAAGAGCAGAGGTGGAGGAGTGAGAGACACACTGCGGCTAAATCTGCCACATTCTCCCACAGTGATGATGCCTGATTCTGTAAGCGCAAGATGTTCCTCTAGGCTGGCTTGGATTAGAAGAGTCACATTGCTCGCTAAGGGGTGGCTCAGTTGAATGATAGAAGGGGCAGTTCACTTGCTCATCATTAGGGTAGGAGATACTTCCTACCCTAGTTCGAGAGCTGGGAGCTTTCCAGTGTCGTGTGTGAGTGTGAGGCCTCAGACCAACCAGGATCAACAGGGGTCTCTTTGCAGGGGAGCACCCAAAAGGCCTCACAGTTTTGGGAGTGAGATAGGGGAGGTTACGGCACCTTAATCCCCTTCTCCCTTGCTTCATGGGCTGACTCTGTCCACCAACTCACCAACTGTGTCCACCAACTCACCAACTCTGTCCACCAACTCACCAACTCTGTCCACCAACTCTGTCCACCAACTGATCGCCCTCATTGGAGACCAGCTCCTCCTCCTTGGCCAGCTCCCCCTCAAATAACCCATGGCAGCTGATGCAGCCACTGCGAGGTCTGGGATGCACGTGTGTGTGTGTGTGTGACCTGCCCTCTCATGAGAGCTGTGGGAGTGGCTGCTCAGCCCTGCCTCCCAGCCTGGGCTGACTCACTTGGTTGCCGGCCACATGGGCCAGCGTGTAGTCCGTGACATCATCAGTCAGGGACAATGGGTGTGGCACACTGGCATAAGCAGGCACGACTAGCGGTGTAGTTAGGTTCATCTCGTTCCTCCTCCCCTGTGCCCATTGCTCCCTGACAGGGAGTTAAAACCAAGGTCGGTGGTGTCAATTTTAATTGATGAGCAGCAGCTGGATCAGAGAACTCCTGAAAGAGCTGCTGAATGAGATAGGAGGAAAATCCCTCCGACCTAGCTGCTTAGCAGACAATCACCTCCAATCTTGGCTTTCGCTCACATGCGATTGGCAATCGGGAACAGGCACAGCTCCCAAAACAGGGGAGGAGGCTTTTCCTACCCTAATTCTGATCATGTGAACTTCCCTATATTGTACTCTGTTGTGATGAAACTTGAGGCATTGGGCAAGTGGTTCTGATGGCATGGGATGTTCATGATTTTAATATCCCAGCTATACAGGGAGCAGAATAGTCAAAATGCCTGCAGTCTAGTTTGGGGGATGGAAGAGGAAATGGTCAGTTTGGCTGGGATTAAAACCTCAGATGGGTTCAGGGGCAGCTTCCAAATTAGGGTAGGAAATGTCTCCTGCCCTAATTATGATCATATGAACTGCCTTAAAACCTAGCAGTAGCTAGGATATTAGCAGGATATTAGCAGGCATCTACAAATCCACTTGCCAGCTCGCCAGTGGCAAGTGCCCCCAGCCCTCTGGTAAGCAGGACACAAAGCACCACACAGACCTCCTCTCCAAATGTCTCATTTCCACCACCACTTTGGGGAAGGTAAGGAACAGCAGGAATCCTTTCTGAGGAGTGGGAGGGGGTTCCCACCAGTGTTCACTCTAACAGTGATTCCTAGATGTTGTTGACTACAACTCCCAGAACCCCCAGCTGCAATTGCTTTTGCTTGGGGATTATGGGAGTTGTAGTCAACATCTGGGAATGCCTGTTAGAGGGAACACTGGCTCCCACTGTTTCTTACCATCTCCATGTCCCAGTGCAACTGACAGAAGACCTGCTTCTCTCCTAAAGCCTCTGCCTGTGTGCCAAAAAAGGATCAGAGAGGGAAGAGAGGGGATTAGTGGTGACCACAAATAATGGCTGGCCAGTGAGCTAAGTCGAAATTTATGCATCCCTAGATATTAGAGTTAGTGGAGCTAGAAGCAAGGAAAAAATAACTCAAGGTATGAAAGAGTGGAACATAGAAATACGAGGAGCTTTTGTGCAAATATATACAGCATTTTTTAAAAGGGGGTTTATTGAGGACCATCTGGTGTTTTTCTTTGTCCTTCTCTCTCCTTCTCTCTCCCCGCACCCCTTCCTTTCTTTATTTCCTGCTAATTTGATTATTTCTTTGTTGTATGTATGGAGGTATGAAGGGTGGTCAGATGTGTAAAAGACTAATTAAAATTCATAGGCTGTTTTTAATTAGGGGAAACTTTTTATGGAGGATTTGAAATGGCAAGGGGCTGAGTTGGGGAGGTGGAGGAGGAAGAGAAATTGGTCTTCTAGTCTCAGAGGTGTTAAAGTTACAGACCTCCATGTTGGATCTGGGTTACCAGCACTTGTTCCTCTAATAGTGGTAGGGCAATGAGATGTGGCTACTGCATCTGCAGCTGCTGCTGCTCCTCCTCCTCCTCCACCACCACTTTGCACAGTTGCCGGCCCCTTTGCCTGCACTCTCCACCCTTCTCTTTTCCTCTAGGCCCAGAGTTCCCAACCTGTTATTCTCCAGATGTTGCTGAACTGCAGCTCCCAACATCTCCAGCCACAATACATTGTGACTGGGGATTATGGGAGTTGTAGTCCAGTAACCTCTGGAGGACCACAGGATGGGGACCCCTTCTCTAGGCCCAACCCAGCGGCCGTTCCCCTCTCTCCCTGTGTGCCACTTGGGAAATCTCCAGAACACTTTAATGTGCCCCAAGCTTGCCTTGGGTCAGAAAATTATACGTGTGTGTGGACACCAACATCCGCGCAAACCAACTGACCTCTCTGCTTCATAAAATGCACCTCTGTCTTGGCCCCGAGGTGAAAAACTCACCAATGGCAAAATGGGAACTCCATCTCATTGCCTCTCTCCACCCCCTGCCCCTCTTTGAGCCACCCAGACCTTGTAACCCAATCTTAGGCACTCAGTCTGTGATTCACAGCTGCCCAAGTCTCCCCAGCTCTAGGAAGCGTGTGCTTCGGTGGTTAATAATAGAGTCTGTTGAGTTGATTATGACAGGCAAGTTCTCTTTTTTCCTCGGGCCACACATTACTATTGCTTTTAAATGGAAAACGCCCTTGGTGTAGGAAGCCATGTCGGTGGGAGCTCGGAAACCTTTTGCTGCACGCAATGGTGAAAGTGGCAAAGGCCTTCAGAACATTAACCGCTTCAAACTGTGCCGGATAAGTGCATGGCTCTGCTCCTAATTGACTTCTTTTCCTCCCAGTGACAGCTTCCTGCAACATTTGCTCTGCTGTATTGTTTCCTAAGCCTTTCAGGATGGCTGGCTCAGAGGATGCAAATCCAGTCCCTCCAGAGGCGACTCAGGGCACAATTAAATGGATTGCTGTGGTGGAGGCATGACCTGAGCCATCCCAGGTGTCTCAGCTGGGATTTCTTGCATGGAGCTTGGTGGTGAGGAGGACGTTGTTATCAAGTGCTCTCTGCAGTTGTCCTCTCTGCCACGCTTGTTTCAAATGCAACGGCAGGCCACTAGTTTGCTTCTTCTATGAGGAAGGCCTGTAGCTCAGTGGTAGAGCACCTGCTTTGTATGCACCTGCTTTGTATGTATAGAGGTGTACACGAGACAATTTTTTAAAATTCGTTTTGAATTCGAATCAGATTTTAATTAGGTCCAAAAATTCAATTTGAATCCATTTGACCCTGTTTTAGCACCTTTTCTAACCAATCAGGGGGCCTGAGTGGTTTTAAAGAGGTGCCAAATGGCTCTTGAATCGAATTTTGAAGATTTGTTTTGAATTCGAATCAAATTGCCCTTTTAAGGGGTGATTTGATTCAAATTCAAATTACTCAAATCACTCAGATTCAAGTTGAATTGATTTTGAATTCAAATTGATCTGCATATCCTTAGTCCCAGATTCAATCCCCAGCTTCTCATAAGAACATCCATCCATCCATCCATCCATCCATCCATCCATCCATTAAGTTTATTACGTTCTATGACCAGTCATAACCAAAGCATCAAAATATCAGCTCATACAACAATACAAACAGCATAACTTTAAGTACAAGGAAACACAGGGGTTAGACTTAGAACATAAGAACAGCCCTGCTGGATCAGGGCCAAGACCTGTCCAGTCCAGCATCCTGTTTCCCATAGTAGTCTGACAGATGCCTCTGTTAAGCCCAGGAGCAGGAGATGAAGGCATGCCCTCTCTCCCTCTATCCTGCTGTTGCTCCCCTGCAACTAGTATTCAGAAGCATTCTGGAGGTAGCCTGTAGCCACCAGTAGTCATTGATAGACCTGTCCTCCATGAATTTGTCTGATCCCCGATTCAAGTCATCCAAGTTGGTGGCCATCAC
Source organism: Hemicordylus capensis (assembly GCF_027244095.1). Classification (NCBI taxonomy): domain Eukaryota; kingdom Metazoa; phylum Chordata; class Lepidosauria; order Squamata; family Cordylidae; genus Hemicordylus; species Hemicordylus capensis. The sequence continues at coordinate 15,165,003 of NC_069663.1, forward strand.
CACATCCACTGGTCTCCACTGGTCTTGACTCTACTCCTGCTGCCAGTGTTGCAGGCCAGCCACCCGCCTGGCCTCTACATGGCCTGTAAATGCCTCTGTTGTCTGGGATGCAGTTGGATGCCATTGCATGGCGCCTGTTATCTGGGGGATAACAGGTACCGGGGGCTACGTTCCCTCTAACAGGGATTTCCGGATGCTATTGACTACAACTCCCATAATCCCCAAGCAAAAGCCATTGCAGCTGGGGATTCTGGGCACTGACGTGAACAACATCTGGGAATTCCATGTTAGAGGGAACAGTGGTACTGGGTGGTGACATTATTATAACACATCTTGGTTGGCAACAACAACATTTAGCAGGGGCTGTGGAGGCCAAGCTGGTAGCTGGTTTGGGGCAGTGGCACCAATGAATGGCAGGGTGGGCAGAGGCAGTGAATGATGGGGCCCCCGGTGGCCTGGCAGCCCATGTTCACAGAACATGGGTGAACACTGATAGGCAGGAGATCCTTGTTAATCACATATTCGGAGATCGCGGATTCATGTATTTGCAGGTGTGTCTTAGAAACCCAGTTTCTTTATCCAGGGCATGAAATATAGGCCATTTTCACCTATTGGCGGTTCCTGAGTGGCCGGAAATTACTGATGTCATTTCCAGCTGCCATTCTGAAGCACAGAGCCATTTGGTGTCTCTTTTTTTGTTTAAAAAAATTAAGCTGAAAAATAAGAGGATTTGGGAGGTATTCCAGGAGACTTGGAGCACAAGGGACTATGCTTTTCTACCCTTATTTCTGCCTACCCCCTGCTTTTTTAGCATTTTTTTTTAAGCTCAGGGAACCTAACCCCCCACCCGCCCTCCCCGAGGGTGAAGGTCTCTTTATTCATGGTTCCGTTATCTGTGGAAATTGGTGGGAATGGAACCCCTGCAAATATTGAGGACCGCTTGTATACACCACTTCTCTTTTCCATTTAAGGTTTGGCAGGGCAGGTCTTTTCCCTATGGTGACACCAAACCTTTGAAATGCTTTCCTGGAGGGAGTTAGACTCCCCCCCCCCCTCATCCCACCCCTTCACTGTTAACCTTCTGCAGTCAGGTAGGGCTGTAGTGTTCTCCAAGGGCTTTTGGGATCTTCTAAGTGTAGAAGAGATTTTCTTTCTTTCTGCCTCCAGTACTGGCCTTGTTCTGCTAGTGTTATTGCTGTTCTGTTGCTTATTTAACAGTTATGGGGAGTTTTAAGTTGTGTTTGAGTTCTGCATGCTGTTAGGTGTCGGAGCACCTTGTAACAAACAAAATGGAGACATGCAAATGAATGCATTAAATGGTCTGTTAAGCTGCCTTGGGGATTCATGGAATCAACAGAACATAGGAAGCCACTTTCTACCGAGTCAGATCATTGGTCCACCTAGCTCAGTAGTCTCCACACTGACTGGCAGCAGCTCTCCAAGGTTTCAGGTGAGAGTCATTCCCAGACTTACCTGGAGATGCCAGGGATTGAAGATGAGACCAGGCAAGCAGATGCTGTACTGCTGAACTATGCTCTGCCGAACCATGAACTGCTGCTGAACTATATTCCCTTTAGGTGAACAGCAGAGCTCACATGTGGTCATTGGAATATAGAAAGCTGCCATATACTGAGTCAGACCATTGCTCCATATAGCTCATTACTGTCTGCACAGACTGGCAGCGGCTTCTTCAAGGTTACAGGCAGAAGTCTCTCCCAGCCCTATCTGGAGATGCCAGGGAAGGAACTTGGGACCTTCTGGATGTAAACATGCAGGCCCTTCCTCCAAAGCAGCCCTAACGGGAAAATATTGTAGTACTCACACATGTGATCTCCCATCCAAATGCAAACTGAGTTGAATCCTGCTTAGCAAAGGGGACATTCATGCTGCTCACTACTGCAAGACTGACTCTGCACCCGCACAGAAATTGATTAAATTGATTTCATCTATCGTGAGATATGGCATAAATATATAACTCCTTTTATTAGCTGTCGTCTAGTTTGCACAGATCCTTTTTATCTAGATAATCTTGATTCAAGATCTTATAATGTGGATAAGTTTTGTTTAATAGCCAGTAAAGTTCGCCAGGAGTTCATTAAGAATCAAATCTAGCTGATATATGTTGGTGTTTCACCACTGTATCATGACCTTGATGGCTTATTTTGTTAGGCTTCCTTTTGTAAGTACTGTGGTTGTACTGGCCAGTGACTGTAATAAAGTATTGATTGATTTCATAAAGGTAGGCTATCAATTTTTTAATAAATATATAAAGGCGAGAGGAAGGAGCTCCAGCCTTCTGCTGGGGTATTCAAGCATCCCGGCACAACCCTGCCTTTCCATGGCAAGCTCTTGTCTGATCTTCCTTCTGGTACCACGGGTGCCTCCTCCCTGCCCAGGCTGTCTTTTCCTCCTCTCTTCATCTCCCCTTTGCTCTCCTTGTCTGTCTCTTTCATTTTTCCGGGCAGCTCCCTGCCACATGCATGCTGACCCCCACAACGGTTCACCGAGGGCCTGCACCTGTCACTCTCTTTCTGTCTTTGGCGGAAGTTGCTGTTTGTCTTTGAGCAGCCAAGGAAGGGGCTGCTGCCCTGGATTACTCTCCGTGCATCTCAAACTGCCCCTCAAAGCAAAGGGGACGAGACTGTGGAGCTGGACGGGAGCCAGAAGCTCAGAAATAGAAGCATTCCGCCGAGGGTCCCAGGCTTTGTCCTCTCTGCCCAGGAGCAGGGTTGATAAAAATAGATGATTTTCCAAAAAATAAGTAAATAAATAAATGGGTTTTAAAAATCTAAATCTTTTTTAAATTTAAATTGATTTTCTAAAAACCCAGTTCTTAAAGAACCTAGCTGAAAGATATCATCATGATTATTAATCATAACTTCTAATTATATTCATTCATTCAATCATCTTTATACAGTCCATTGACCAGCAAAATTATATTCTATGAACATGTTAACATCAGTATATGGGGATGAGAGATAACGACCTGATCAGTCCTATTCTGCAGGTGGTGTACATGAAACACACACACACACACAGCCTAGCCCTTCCCCTCCTCCCTTCTAAAAATGCAAAGACAAAGAAGGTCGATGAACGAATAGAGGATTTGTGGGGATGGAGTAGATCTGAGCGAGTAGGAGGAGTCTGGATATAACTGCATGGGATGGGGAGGGGAGGGGAATAGAAAGTGAAACCAAAAGTGAACAGAACATATTCATGCAGACCTGAGGACACTTTTTCCGAGTGTATCCTCCATTGTAGAAGGGAAACAGCTGTCATGGCAGCAGGCCGTAAAAGAGGTCCGATTTGGAAATATTTTAATGAAGTTCCTGTACCTGTGGGTAAAAAAGGCATGTGTGCGAAAGGCAAACAGTGCAACAACTAAATGCAAGGCCTGGTTGCCCGAATGAAACCGCATTGTGAGAAGTGTGTACCTAATATAGTCTGTACTTGCCTTCTAAAAATGCAACCTACATCTTTCTCTAAATATGTATGAAGGTTATATTAGACAAGAGATACTTTTATTGAAAATGATGATTAAATACTAAGGCTGTGCACATGAGCAGCCTGGGTTATACTTCGTTAAATACTGGGTTAGGCTACTCGTGTGCAACACCGAGATGTACACAGATCCCGGCACTGCCCGCCTGCCTCACCCTACTTTGGTGCCTGGCAGTTAGCCAGGGTTAAGGGTGCAAACATGCCCTTAATCCGGCAGCTGGGATTGTGTGTTTGCTTGGGCTGCTTGCACCCAGAGTGACTGTTTAATGGGGGACTCTTCCAATGCCCCACGCTCATCGGGAGAGAGCTGCTTGGGTGCGAAGCCGAGCTGCGTGGCCAGGAGGCGGTGCGGGCCGGGCAAGGAGATCATATTGGGGGGAAGATAGGTTCAGCGCTGCCTTCCCCTCCCCCCCATCTGTTCGCTGAAGTTGTGGGAGTCACCAATCTTCCTGACTAGTAATTTAAAAATCATTAAAGTGGAGTCCTTCTGTGAAGCTATTTAAATCACAATTTAAACCAGGATTTAAACCGATTTGAGTCCCAGTCCCCCTGGGAGCCAAGAGTAGTAGAATCAGAGCACAGAGGAGAATGTTGAGGATGGAAAGGTACCTGAGCCGATCTTGGGAGTGGAGCTGGTTTGCCCTCTTGGTGTCAGTCTGCCCTCCTCTGCGTAGGTCACTATGTGCGGATTGTTCTGCACTCCTGCCATCAATTGGATTAGGGAGCCAATTCTGCCTGAATTATCAAACAGGATGCTCCAAGTAGCAAAACGGGCTATAGACTCATAACTGCTTCTGCAAATCCCCAAGTCCCATTTGAATCTCTGCCGAGGGATTGTCTTCTCTTCTTGGCCCCTTGCTGTAAGTAGGCTTGACCATCATCACATTAATGGATATGCTTCAACCATAGGCCAAAACAGAAAGCAATACGAATGCTTACGCATTCTCATAATAAAGAGAATATTGTCGTACACATTAAAAACAGAACAGTATATACTGCAGATATAGACAGCATATAGAGAGCCAGCATGGTGTCGTGGTTAGAATGTTGGGCTAGGACTGGGGAGACCCGAGTTCAAATCTCCATTCAGCGATGAAAGCCATTTGGTAACTGGGTCCATAGCCAACCTAAAAGTTTGTGGGGGGAACCAAAAAAGTTGGGGGGGAGCAGGTTTTACCTCCATAGATACTCTGCATTACATTACAGTATAACGGTTTAAAAATTGTTTGTAAAAACTTTAGGGGGAGCGGAGGAAAATTTCGTGGGGCTGCCCTAACCCCCCTGGCTGTGGGTCTGTTCCCGGACAGATCTTGGAGGCTGAATTGGTTTGCCCTGCTGCTGTCAGTCTGCCCCCCTCCTCTGGGTCAGTGTATGTGTGTGCATGTGTGTGTGTGTGCATATTCATGTGTGCTAGTGCATGTGCCTCACTGTACTTCCTGTCTGAACTGTTGTGACCTTGTGGCCAATGTGGGGCCTTGATGACATGACAAGTTGCCTTGCAGCACCGGTGCTGTGTGGAGGGAGCTGGCAGTGCCGTGACAGCATGCCATGTCCCAAGGTCACCCTAATTGGCTCTGTGGAGGTCGAAGACGCTGACTTTGATTCTCATTTGCTTTGGTTCAGCTGGAAGGGGGTGTTCCCAGGCGGCTGAGGAGGCTTTCTCGTTGGTCTGCAAAGCCCCAGTTGTGTATGCCCTGACCTGGCACCTTCTTGACGGGACTGCTCCAGAAATAGAAACAGACAAGGTCTCCTTGGAGGGATCCCACTGCCAGCCCCAGTATATATGCAATCCACGGGGAGGCAGCAGACCCCCGACATGCATCTCAGGGCCAGTTACAGGGATTGCCAAATATTGCTGACTACAACTCCCATGATTCCCAGCTGCAGCAGCCTTTGGCTGGGGATTATGGGAATTGCAGTCAACAACAACTGGGAATAGCTGTTACAGGGAGCTCTGCATCAGACTGCTACCCTTAAGGACACCTGATCCAAGGAATCTGCAGAAAATCCCCATCCAGAGAATTCAGGGAATTCTCATCCAGGAAATCTGCAGGGTTGGTCCAGCTGGCTGCAACCCCAGCTGGATATGACTCCAAAAGATAGCAAGAGATACTGGGTGCTCTGGCCCCATAGGAACATGGGAAGCTGCCATATATTGAGTCAGACCATTGGTCTATCTAGCTCAGTATTGTCTTCACAGACTGGCAGTGGCTCCTCCAAGGTTTCATGAAGGAATCTCTCTCAGCCTCATCTTGGAGATGCCAGGGAGGGAACTTGGAACCTTCTGATGTTCTTCCCAGAGCAGCTCCATCCCCTGAGGGGAATGTCTTACAGCGCTCACACTTCTGGTCTCCCATTTATTTGCAACCAGAGCAGACCCTGCTTAGCAAAGGGGACAAGTCATGCTTGCTACCACAAGACCAGCTCTCCTTTCCTAACAGCAAAGTGTCAGACAGTAGGTGGGAGCTGCAGAAGTAGGTGGGAGACTCATTTATTACTCTAATTGTGTTAATTGCCATTAAAAATATAATTATTTTTTGTGTAGCAAACTCCTTGTTCCCTTAGTAATGTTCTTGGCCACCCCTTTACTCCTCCAAACTAGCTGTTCCAGAGTCGCTCCTGATTCTCCACCATTTTGTGCAGACCTCAAATGCACACTTGCCACCTGGCAGAAACGGTTTCTGCCCATGGGCAAAGAGGCACCCCATGGGATAGCGGGGGTAGTGGGAGGGTTAATGCTGACAACCACCAGGGAGGATGGCCTAGAGCAGGAATCAGGGCAGGGTTACAATGGCTGTAAGGGCTGCACTCAGCTATTTAAGAGAGAGAGCGAGAGAGAGAGAGCGCGCACCATTGATGAGAGAGTTGGTAGATGCAGAGGAAGGTAACCTTGGGCTCCCAGAGAGGAGCAAGGTATCGCTACTCTCCAACTGGCGGAGAAAGAACAGCGTGACCTAACCACCTTCCCCCAACTCTGAGGCCAGGGCCAGATTAAAGTTTGTGTAGGTCCTTGGCACTCTCATAATCTGTGAGGTCGTCTCAGGTGGGCCTTCTCAGAGTTCCGGGCCCAGGGGAGGTGCGTGAGGCCCGGGCTAGTGGGAGGGCCTTCTCTGTGGCAGCCCCCTCCTTATGGAACACCCTGCCTCCTGATATTTGTAATGGCATCTCCCTTCTGTCTTTCAAAAACTTGTTTATTTTGTCAGGCTTTTAGTTTTTAATGTTTTCCCCCTTCTTCCCCCCTCTTCTCTTGTTTTTGTTGTTTTAATTTATGTAAACCTCCTCGAGTCTATGGAAGTCAGGCGGTCAATAAATTTGATAGATAGATAGATAGATAGATAGATAGATAGATAGATAGATAGATAGATAGATAGATAATCAATTGTAGGCCCACAGACAGTGGCAGATAGTCAGTAAAGGTGTGGGTGGGCGTGCTCCCACCCACCAAAAAAGGAAAATAATAATAAGAAAAAATAGCAGCCCGTGGCTAGTAAAAACAACTTATTCTGAAAACAACTTAATCTGAGAATTTTTTTGGAACTAAAACATTTTTCCTAGGCCCTGGGCAGTGTGCACAGAGGATAGCCCTGTCTTAGGCAGCAGGGGCCAAGGAAAATGTTGGCAGGTGGACAGAGAGTAAGGCTGTTCTCACGATTGATATCGTCAAGGTTGGGCAGCAGGTAGAACACAACCTGCCACACGATCGACATGAGGTCTGCAGCAGGGAACTGGAGGAGGAAGTCCTCCACTATCCCACAATCCATTGCGTGGGCAGCGGAGGCTGCCCATGTCAATGCAGCAGCCAGGGGGTGTAGCTAGGGGAGAGGGGGCCCGTGTTCGCCCCTCTCTCCGGTGGCCCCTCAGAGTGAAGGAGAGATAATGAAGAAAATAGGGAGGGGTGGAGCTGGGGGGCCTGGGTTCTTTGAGCCCGTTCACTCAATTATAGCTACACTATAGGCAGCACCAGCACTCACTGGTGGAGAGTAAGCCGGGCTGCTGGGAGCTCCTGGGAACTGCCCCGATCACGCACACGATCGGGGCTGTGAGGTAGGATGGGGCTTTCCACTCTTACCTTGGTTAAGACCATGGTAAAACTACGGAGTAGCCCTATTCTAGAGCAGCTGGGAAGGAGCGAGTCCCAAGGCTCCACATGAGCCTCTCTGCCCTGGTTCCCCCCCCTCCTACCCAGCTTTGGCTCATCGTGAGAATGACCTTCATGTTTCTATGGAAATCACTTTGAGCACTTCTGTGGAAAAGCAGTATATAAATATTCATTGTAGTCGTAATAAGAATCGCATCTCTCGCCGTGCCAGTCTTTGGTATGTCTTCCGGCTTTTTCCAGAGGCCGCCCTGGAGCAGAGGGAGATTCCCCCTGCCGTGGTGTGTGAGCGGCTGTGATTGACACTGATCAGGCTGCCGTACCTGGGTGTACTACAGCTGTATTATTTTCTCTAGGCACATGCGGCTTTGTACTTGCACTAATTGTATGGATACATTCCACAATATTAATGCTTTCAGACATCCTTGTTAGCTGATCTTTGACTGAAGCACTCATGAGTCTGCTTGCTTTGGCCCAAGGGTGCCGGCCTGTCTGTTTGCCACTGATCATTTAAATAACACTGAAATTAAAAAGGAGATTGACGCTTAAAGCCTGGCACTTTCCCGCTCCGACTTGTGCTGCTTCTGAGAGACCTCGGAACAGCTTGATTCCAAGGGCCATGGGTGGAAAATGGGGGCTCTTTTACCCTGCTAGGAATGGCAGACCAAATCCTCTTTGGCTGTGGCAGGCTGCATTGACCTTCTCCTTTCAGATCAGGTTAGGTGCACAATCTCTCCTCACTGTGTTTCCAGAGGGAGAAAAGGCAACAACCAGACACCTCTCCATTAGGCTTCAGCTGCAGCTGGAAGGGGAGGAGAACTGGTCTTGCTAATAGCGAGCATGTCTGTCCTGCTAAGCAGGGTCTGCCCTGGTTTGCATTTGGAAGGGTGCCTACATGTCAGCGCTGTTTGCTGTAAGATATTCCCTTTAGGGGACAGGGCATGTAGATGCTCAATGGTAAAGCATCTGCTTACATGCAGAAGTCCCAGGTTCAATCTCTTTCATCTCCACCTAGGGCTCGGAGAGACTCCTGCCTGAAACCTCGGAGAGTTGCTGCCAGTCAGTATAGGCAATACTGAGCTATATGGACCAATGGCCTGACTCAGTATAAGGCAACTTCCTATTTTCCTGTGAAACCTTCTTCCAACCATCGTTGAGGCCTTTTGAGGAAGGGGTGTCAGAGCGTTGGAGATGAGCTATAGTCAGCCATTGAGTGGGAACCAGAAGTCAGGAACCATCCACACTAAGTGTATGTGTTTCAAGGCAAGGGTGGAGCTGAGAGGACATGCCAGGAGTCAGAGCCAGAGAGCATGCTGAGAGTCAGAACAAAACCAGAGCCTGGAAAGACCATCACTGCTTAGGCAAAGTCCTAAATTGAGCAGGAAACCTATACAGTAAGGGTTCCCAGACCTGGGTCCCGCAGATGTTGTTGGACTACAGCTCTATCATCTGCAGCCACAAAGGCTGAGAGATCACTGGAATGAGAGAAGTATACAAAATGAATTTTTCATTTTGTTTTGAATTTGAATCGAATTCCAAAAATTCATTTCTAATTTGAATTTCCTATGTTCCTATGATGTATCCTGGCTTGTTCGAAGAACAGTTTAGGAACAAGCCAGAATATGAACCTATGATGCTGATTCCTGGATATATCTGACTGACCACCACGGGAAAGTGACTGCTGGACTCAAAAGACATTTATTCTGATCTGTCAGGGCTCTTCTTATGTTCATAAGTGATGGGTGATGAAGTGCAGGCAATTCTTCCAGTGGCCTAATGATGTACAGTTACACAGGAACATAGGAAGCTGCCTTCTACTGAATCAGACCATTCTTCTCCAAGGTTGCAGGCAGGAATCTCTCTCTCAGCCCTATCTTGGAGATGCTGCCAGGGAGGGAACTTGGAACCTTCTGTAGGCAAGCATGAACGTGCTCTTCCTAGAGCCGCCTCATCCCCTAAGGGGAATAACTTACAGTGCGCACACATGTAGTCTCTCTTTCAAATGCAAACCAGGGCAGACCCTGCTTAGAAAAGAGGACAATTCATGCCAGTCACCACAAGACCAGCTCTCCCCCTAACTGTATGTTACAGAATGCAAGGTGGTGAGAGGTAACACAGCCTCCCCTCTTTCCCCATGCTTCTTCCTAACGCGTTCTCTGTCTTGTAACATCTGGCTTCTGCTATCTCGGTTCAGAATCTTAAGATATATCCAGAACTAACAGTTGCAAGCACGCAGTATGCAATTTTCTCCCTAGGGGATGAATGGCAGCTGGATTATAATTCCGGCTTCCTAGGCACCCTGGGGTCCCATGCAGGAGTATTAGATTGTCAGTGGTGGAATAGCCTGCTGTGACTCCTGGTGTTAGGCCCCCACAAGTGTTGTGCACTAAACATAGCTAACATTGGGAGTGATGGGCAGGTCCCCCCACTCTCCACTCATTTTGGATTGGCTTGCAATTAAGTCAAGCTGTTTCCAAAAAAGTTGGGAAATGGCTGGGCTTATATATTTTTATTATTTTACTTGCTTATTAAAAATGTGTGTCTTCTGCCTTTTAACCCCAGCAGAGACCCCAAAGTGGCTTACGACGAGATTCAAAATACAGTGGCTGCATTCACATGATCACAAGGATCCTGGTCAAAAAGTTAATCAAGATTAGTGAGCCCAGTGGAACTGATTGTTTGAACCCAGACTTGTCAAACTACTCAGGTTAATCAGGATAGATAACCAGAATTGAATCCTGGCTATTGATCCTGGTTACATTCTGGTTAACCAGAGCGGTTTGACCAGGATTGCCCTGAAATTTTGTGTGCACACAACCAGTTTTGCTAGGCTCACTGATCCTGATTAACCTTTTAACCAGGATCCTTGTGATTGTGTGAATGCAGCCAGTATAAAAACAACAAGAGGAGAGCTGGTCTTGTGGTCGCAAGCATGACTTGTCCCCATAGCTAAGCAGGGTCTGCCCTGGTTGCATATGAATGGGAGACTTGATGTATGAGCACTGCAAGAGATTCCCCTCAGGGGATGGATCCGCTCTGGGAAGACTACCTTCATGGCTGCACACAGAAGGTTCCAAGTCCCCTCCCTGGCAGCATCTCCAAGATAGGGCTGAGAGAGATTCCTGCCTGTGATCTTGGATAAGCCGCTGCCAGTCTGTGAAGACAATACTGAGCTAGATAGACCAATGGTCTGACTCAGTAGATGGCAGTTTCCTATGTTTCCTAAAACCTGAGACTGCAGCCTGATCAGATTTTCTGTCTAAATTTGACCTGGCTTATCCCTCAAATCCCCTTCCTTACACTCAGCGCCATCCCACCACCTTTCTTTTAGCCCATATTTGGTGACATAGCTAGTGGTAGTGGCACTATGAAAGTGGTGAGAGGCTGGGAAGTTTTCTCCCTCCTTTCTTGGGTCTCTTCCTAGTGGTGGCACACCACGTGAACCAGTGAACTTCACTATTTTGCAAGCGGGAGCCACTTTGGCAAAAGCCTTCATTGGGAGAGCCATTTCCCACTGTGCTCACCTCGACACAGGACTGTGCTTTTTCCAGTGGGAGGGCACTTTATGAGAGATGGAGACCTTTCTTAAGAGCTCTGTGTGAAGAGCTGTGGGAGAAGCTCCCAGCACTCTATGCAAACCTTCCCGTATGGTGAAGGGGGCTCCGCTGATGAGGGAGGCTCGGCTGTTGAGGACACGGGACAGGGCCTTCTCAGTCATTACTCTCTCTCAGCTGACATCTGCTCCTCAGTCTCCATTACAGCTTTTAGAAAACAAGTAAAAACATGGCTCTTTACCCAGACTTTTATATATGAGAACATTTTTATTATATGTTTTTTAACTTTTGTAAACCACCTTGGGATTGTTTTTAATGAAAGGCGGTATATAAATTTAACAATAAATAAATAAATCAACGTTGCCATAGCTGTTCCTGCTGCTGCTCTGTGTCTTGTGTTTTACTGCATTGTTTTATATATTTTAAAACTTGTTAACTAGATGCATTATTCTTATACTTAAATTTAATGTGTGTACTTTTAATTGTGTTGTTTTTAATTATATTGTAACCCACTTTGGGATTATTTTAATGTAAAGTGGTATATAAATTGAACAAGGAAGGAAGGTAGGAAAAAAGAGGGCTCATTCCCCTTAAAAGTGCAGAGTACTCAGCTTTGGCTGAAGCTTCACACAGGTCCAATAAACACTTAGTCAGAGGGCCACACTTAGGGTTGACCATGGGGGTCATCACTGGCCCCGGACTACAGTGTAGAACACCGAAGTAGACCCATTGTCCTTGGAGAAGGAAGGTTCCCCAAGGGCTTCTGACACTTCAGGCTGCTGGCTTTGCTTTCTTTAGGTCTAGTAGCTAGGCCTCATTCCGATACCTCTTGAGGGTTCCAGGACAATTTTCAGTTTCAGCCCACAGATGGTGGCTGCCACATACGTCACTCTGATTAGTTAGTGCTTGTTAGGCAGTGAGTAATTCCATTTACCTCCTTTATAATATTTGCCAGTGTTTACAGTCATGCTTCCATAGTGTGCATGAATCACAGCAGCTGAAGGTGATTGTAGTGACAAACCCCTCCAAACTGATAGTATTAATGGTTCTAATTAATATTCTTATAAATGATTCTCATTAATAACAATGCAGAGAGTTGACTCGCCCACCTCCTGGTTCTTCCCTGGGGTTTGTTTGTGCCTGTACTTGTCGCATACTATAAGCACACATCATTCTTTGCTCCTTTCCCTGATCTCTGTTAATGAGGGGCCCAGAGGGAAAACCAAGGAATCTTCTGCCACTCTCTATCTTCCTAGCAATCTAAAACAACTCTCTTCTTCACCCAAAATGCTCTAAGTCTCCCCAAATGGAATAAAGCATCTTGTGTTAGCAAGGACAGCTTGTCCCCTTTGCTAAGCAGGTTCTGCCCTGGTTGCCTTTGAATGGGAGGCTACATGTGTGAGCGCTGTACAATATTCCCCTCAGGGGATGGGGCTTCTCTGAGAAGAGCATCCTCATGCTTGCATGCAGTTGGTTTGAAGTCCCCTCCCTGGCAGCATCTCCAAGATAGGGCTGAGAGAGACTCCTGCCTGCAACCTTGGAGAAGCCGCTGCCAGCCTGTGTAGACCAGTGATTCTCAAACTTGGGTCCTCAGGTGTTATTGGACTTCAACTCCCATAATCCCCAGCCTCAGTGGCCTTTGCTTGAGGATTATGGGATTTGAAGTCCAATAACACCTGAGGACCCAAGTTTGAGAATCACTGGTGTAGACAATACTGGACTAGATGGACCAGTGGTCTGACTCGGTATGTGGTAGTTTCTTATGTTCCTATGGAAGACAGCCAGGCTTTGTCAAAGTTCCAGAATTTCCAGGGATGCAGGGCCAGCCTGATCACTAGCCAGACCTTGATGGTTGCTTTTGACACCAATTATTGGGGACACATACGTATAAACCATGCCAGAATATAGCACTGCCAATTACTCTTTTTCTTGTGTTACACATGGAAAATGTTATACTGCACTCTGCTCCGCAAAGGGCCTGCACACTCTGCACCCCAAATTCCACAGTTGCCCTTGCTCATTGCATCTCAGTCCCCAGTCAACAGATCATAAGCTGCACTCCCTCTCTGGAATATGAATTGCCTGCTTCAGCATCCATTTCCAAAACGAAATGGCCTCAGACTGGATTTCCAAATTAACAGCATCTTTGAAGCATGAGAGTCTTGCCCCCATAATAGATGGGGAACTGTCTCCCACTGTCTCCTCAAACCAGTGCAGGATAGTCATTTGACCGTGTGAATGGGCAACCTGTATGGTAGGGGTATGCATGGACCAAAAGTTACGAATTCGAATGGAATTTGAGCTGAATCACGTGCTGCCAAACTGGTTCGGTCGAACCGGTCTGTTTGACCGAACCAGTTCGGCGGCTAATACTTGTAAAGCGGTATTTTATTTATTTATCATATTTTTATACTGCCTGATATGTACATATCTAGGTGGTATCCTGTTAGGATTCCCCTTTACAAGAAAAAGAGGTGGGCGTCCTGGCTGCTGTGACAGGGCGACTGGCGGTGTGTGTGTGTGTGTGTGTGTGTGTGTGTGTGTGTGTGATGAGAGTGGTAGAAAAAGGGTCTTCTTACTGCCCAGCGCAGCTGCCAGCGCCACTGCTCGCCCCCGGCACAGTCCGTATCCCAAGTGCATATGCAGTCCTGCCTTGTTTACCAAGTCACCCATTTACCAAGCGCCCCCAGTTCGTAATGCAATCAAGTTGCCAAACTGGCCCAGTTAGAGTAGAACCAGTTTGGTGCTGAACCATTAGTACTCACTCCTACTGTATGGCTTAAGTTAAAACTGGGGCTCTGCACTTCTTGGTTGGGGGGCGGGTGCCTAAATCAAACTTTGCCTCGGGTGTCAAACGTCCTAGGGTCGGGTGGGCAAACCTGACCCTCCAGCTGTTGTTGCACTGCAAATCCCATCATACCCAGCCCCAATTTAGTGTGGCTGGGGATGATGGGAGTTGTAGTTAAACAGCAGATGGAGGGCCAAGTGTGCCTGCCCCTGCCTTAGGGCCAGCCCTGCAGGGATGTGAAACAGCTATTACCATGGGCTCAAATGTCCAAACCAAGGTTTAGCTGTGACAACGTGCTCCATACCCACATGCACCCTTCTCCCTTCACGCGCTCTAGTTCTCTCCTGCACTTCCTAGTAGTTTGTCATCATGTCTGAATAGCAAACTCTGCTATTAAGCTCTGCCCCTAAACTCAGTCAGAAATCTACTTGAAACCCAGGCTCCTCTGGGTGGTCTGTTTGTCATTCCCGCTGCTGGGATTTTGTGCATGTGTGGAGTGGCATCCTGGAACCTTCCAGAGCTCTACTCTAAGGCCCAGCTCATACATAATGGAAACCGGAGGTCCCTTCACCTCCGGTTCCCAAACCTGAATGTACGAACTCAGGCAATTGCTGTTAAATTTTAAAAATGGACCCATGGTTTCCCTCCCTAACTCCATTTGTCACCTTCGGTTAGTAGTTAGTTTCACCACCATAAACTGTGTTCTCCCCTTTGCTAAGCAGAGTCCACCTGGTTTGTATTTAAATGGGAGACTACAGGTGAGCACTGTAAGGTAATCCTCTGAGGGGATGGAGCCACTCTGGGAAGAGCATCTGCATGCTTGCATGCACAAGGTTCTGAGTTCACTTCCTGGCACCCCCGAGATAGGGCTGGGAGAGACTCCTGTCTGTAACCTTGGAGAAGCCACTGCCAGTCTGTGTAGACAATACTGAGCTAGATGGACCAAGGGTCTGACTCAGTATATGGCAGCTTCCTATGTTCCTAAGAAAGAGCCGAGAGAACAAAGAAGAAGGGAGTGTTCTAGGTGGATTGGTCTACCAATCAGAGGAGACTTAGAGCAGAGACACAGAAGTAAGAGAGAATAAGGGGGCAATCCTACACTCTACCTCCACTCCGAATGTCGCTCGTGGTTGGTCGGAGTTATGGGTGTGAAGTGCCGATGCCTATGGAGTCCCATCTCCAACAACAAGCTCATACAAAGCCTATTAATCAGTGTCCTTTCCAGTAACTGCACCGGTCTGCCTTCCAGCCTGCAGCTCTACTTTGTCTTGATCTCAGGATTTGAGCTTGCATAGTATCTTTGGTTCCCAGGCATGTTACAGGTGCTGGGTTCTGTGGCACACGACCGCCACGTGTGGCAACATGCCAGCCTGACTGTGATTTTTATGTGTCATTAATGAAATGATTTCTAGTGCACCTCCATTAACGAAGCACTATCCATAAATCAAATGGCGGCACCGGTTCAGTCTTGGAGCTTATAGCTTAATGACATGGCACAGGGAACTGGAAGGAAACGGGAAAGGTGGGAGAAGGCTTTGGTCATTTTAGAGTGTAGTGGCAGGTCATGAACAGGGCTTTTGTTCATTTATTTATATACCGCCCTTCCAAAAATGGCTCAGGGCGGTTTACATTCAAATAAAAACAAAACAATTAAAATCATGTAAACATTAAAATCATTAACATGTTAATCATTTAAAACCAACATTAAAAATTAAAACCATGAATCTAATTAAAAGCCTGGGTGAATAAATGTGTCTCCAGTGCCTTTTTAAAAGTTGCCAGAGATGGGGAGGTTCTTATTTCAACAGGGGGCGCATTCCAAAGCCCAGGGGTAGCAATGGAGAAGGCCCGTTCCTGAGTAGCCGCCAAACGAGTTAGTGGCAACTGTAGACACACCTCTCCTGATCTTAACAGGCAGTGGGGCTCATGGTGAGGAAGACGTTCTCTTAAATACCCAGGGGCTAAGATGTTTAGGGCTTTATAGGTAATAACTAGCACCTTGTATTTTGCCCAGAAACGTATCAGCAGCCTGTGTAGTTATTTCAACACAGGAATAATATGGTCTCTCCTAGATGACCCAGAGGCCAACCTGGTTGCTGCATTCTGGGCCAACTGTAGTTTCCGGACTGTGTACAAAGGCAGCCCCACATAGAGCGCATTGCAGTAATCCAGCCTAGAGGTTACCAACATATGTACCACCGTTTTGAGGTCATTCCTCTTAAGAAATGGACACAGCTGGTGTATCAGTTGGAGCTGATAAAAAGCAACTCTGGCCACCGCCTCAACCTGGGACACCAGGGAGAGGTTTGGCTCCAGAAGCACCCCCAAACTGCATACCTGTTCCTTCTGGGGGAGCATGACCCCACTCAGAACTGGCAGAACAAAATCGTCTCCCGAGTTTTGACCGCCACACAATAAGTACCTCCATATTATCTGGATTCAGCCTAGTTTGTTATCCCTTATCCAGCCCATTACTGCCTCCAGGCAGGCATTTAGGGAGGTTATGCCTTCTCTTGATGATGTTGACATGGAGAAATAGATTTGGGTGTCACTGGCATATTGATAACAACCTGTACCAAATCTTCCGATCTCTCCCAGCTATTTCATGTAGATGCTAAACAACATCAGAGACAATATGGAGCCCTAAGGGACACCATAGGGAAGTTCAGATTTTGACAAACAGTCTCCAAGGGACACCATCTAAAATCTGCCCGTGTGGTAGGAGTGGAACCACTGCAAAGCAGTGCGTCCCACCCCCAATCCCCTCAGACATTCCAGAAGGATACTATGGTCAATAGTATTGAAAGCCACCCAGAGATCCTAAAGAACCGACAGAGTCACACTCCCTCTGTCAGTTCCCAATTGGAGATCATCCATCAGTCCACCCATGGTAGTCTCCACGCCTTCAAGCCAGTTTGAAATGGGTCTAGATAATCAGTTTCCTCCAAGACTGCCTGGAGCTGAGAGGCCACCACCTTCTCAATCACCTTGCCCAGCCATGGAAGGTTGGAGATAGGCCTGTAGTTGCTTCGTTCCGAGGGATCGAAGGCAGGCTTCTTCAGAAGCAGTCTAATGATTGCCTCCTTAAGACAAGGAGGATCTATTGGATTGCCCTATTGGATCCAGTAACCTTCTTGGGCAGACCATCCTAATGGGCCCCCGCCCTTGTGGAGGTGGAACGTGGCCGTGAGTCCAACCTTAAGCAGATGGTTGTCCATCCATGACAAAGGGGAAATCACAGGAGTCCCCACCCATGGAACACCACCCTGTTCAGAGTGAAAGACCAGATCAAGCACGTGACCAGCAGTGTGTTTCGGTCTTGAGACCACCTGGGATAGGCCCATAGTCGTCATGGCCGCTATGAACTCCTGAGCCACCTCGGACAAATTGGTCCTAAAGTGAACATTGAAGTCCCTCAGCATCACAAGCCTGGGAGACTCCAACACCAAGCCTGAGACCGAGTCCATCAGATCAGTTAGGGACTCCACTGGGCAGCGGGGCGATCGGTACACCAACAGAGGTCCCAGTCTATCCCTGGTCTCCAAACTTAGGTACTCACATTCAGTATGGTCAGACACTTCAACAGGGATCCTGCAAAGGGAGATATTGTTCTTATAGACCACAGCCACTCCACCTCCCTGCCCACGTCCCCAACCCTGCTCCTCAACAGAGTACCCTGAAGGGAGAAGCTGGGACCAGACCGAGCCACCAGCCTCACCCAACCAAGTCTCTGTAATACATACCAGATTGGCCCTTCATCCAGAATCAAATCATGGATGATTTCAGGTTTATTCTGGACTGACCTCGCATTACAAAGGAGCAAGACGAGGCTCTGTGGGTGGTTGGCATTGCTTTCCAAGGTCAAAGAGCTGGCAGAACAGCCAGAAGGGGAAACAGCTGTTATGTTTCTGATCTCCCTTCCCCTGCAATGGCCTGCTGACCCGTCAGTGCTACTTCTTCTATTCCCCACCACCACTGGAATAGCTGCACCATAATCAGTGGATACACCCCCTGTCTCCCCAGCTCCAGACAGACCCGGACACATTAAAACTCAACTCCCCCAGGATTTCAGATAGAAGCCAAATTAAAATACCCACCCACCTCTACACACCCCAAGTGATCCTGAGCCAAATAGCCTGGCCCTCACCCTCCTTATCCCCCCAAAGGGGCGAAAGGCAGTGTTCCTATAAAGGCCAGAGCTGGGCAGCTGACCCCAGGAACTACTGAGTCACCCACCCCTGGCCCCAGTCCTGCACACACTTCCCAGATGTTACCCAGAGGCAGCAGGCTGCAGTCTCACAGGGGAAGCAGAAGCAGGCAGGTAGTAGCAGAAGGAGCTAGGGATTTGCATGGAGCCGTGACAGGGTGGTTCGAAGGTGGTGGGGGTGCTGCTTTAAGGGCGGGGGAGTGCGCACTTAAGCCTCCCGCCGCTTTCCCCCCGCTGGCGCTCATTGACGGTAAAAGCCTTTGGGGCGGCAGCATACCTCTCTGCTGCCGCTTCCCCAGCTGGAAGTGGTCGGAAGTACTGGGTGCGCGTGTGCTGGTGCACCCCCCCCACCCGGTGTTCGAACCTTTTCGGAGGCCCGTAAAAATGTTTCAGGGAACACGTTTGTGTGGTAGCTTCATGAAACTGTTCTCCTCTTCATCTTTTTGGTTTTTTGCTGCCATTTCCAATTCTTGTATCTCTCATGGTCATGCTCTTGTCTGCACTTGAATGCCCTTTTAAAAAAAACATTTCTGTTTCGGATGGGGCCATTGCTCAACGGTAAAGCATCTGCTGTGCATGCAGAAGGTCCCAGGTTCCATTCCTGACAGCATCTCCAGGTAGGACTGGGAAAGACTCCTGCCTGGAACCCTGGAGATCTGCTGCCAGTCAGTGTAGACGGTACTGAACTAGATGGACCAATGGTCTGACTCAGTAAACAGCAGCTTCCTATATACCTATTTGTTTTTTTGAGATGGGGCCATTGCTTAATGTTAGAGCCTCTGCTTTGCTTGCAAAAAGTCCCAGGTTCAATCCCTGGCAGCATCTCCAGTTAGAGCTGAGAGAGATTCCTGCCTGCAACCTTGGAGAGCTGCCGCCGGTCAGTGTGGACAGTACTGAGCTAGATGGACCAATGGCCTGGCTCAGTAGAAGGCAACTTCCTAAGCTCCTTTCTCATGTACTTCCCTTGGTCCAGCAGTCCCAGCTAGTATTAAATTCCTCTGTGTGGTTTATTCCTTTAAAAACACCACTGATGCAGCTTCCCAGTGGGCTGTGGGCTGCCCTGCAGCCTGCAAGCAAACAGTTCATTTTCTTCCAATACCCCCCCCAGCACTTCCTTGAGGACCACCCCCCCATATCTCCGCAAGAATTGGTCCATCCTTCATTTTTGCAATAAACAACCTGAGTCTTTGCTAGCGGCGAGAGAGTCAGGCTACTTATTAACATTAGACAACTGCTGTTGATGCCAGTTCTGAGAACTCATTAAGCTTCTCCTCAATTACTCAGTTGGGTGTATGTCCTTTTCAAAAGTCCAGCACTTATGTTGAAAAGGTGTGGACTTCTGTCCTATTATGGTTGTTGCTCAGAGCTTGTGAGAGAGCCCCCTCCCTGAGCTGCGTACGGCCAATAAATCTTCCTATGGTGCCCTCGCTTAATGAGTCCGTATCAAAAACAAATCCTGTTGAGGAATGGAGAATGCAGAGCACTGCGGAGAGGATTTATGGATCCCCGAGAGAACCTGATTTGAGCCCCTCCTATTCATTTTGAAACAATCGACATTGTGCTTGACTTCAGGCCCACTCCTTGCTACCTGTGTGCTCCTTCAGATCTCTGGTTCCAGTGATGTATGCAGTCTGTGTCTGGTGTCTCCCCCAAACCTTTGACTCCTCTGTTTCACCTCTGGAAGCCTTAGGAAGTGTCTTTCCCCAATCACCACGGCTGATATCCTGCTGATATCTCTGCTGGAGAATGAGTGGAGGACTCTTCTTCTGGTTCCCTTACATAGGAAGCTGCCATATACTGAGTCAGACCATTGGTCCGTCTAGCTCAGTATTGTCTACACAGACTGGCAGCAGCTTCTCCAAGGTTGCAGGCAGGAGTCTCTCTCAGCCCTATCTTGGAGATGCTGCCAGGGAGGGAACTTGGAACTTTTTTCATGCAAGCATGCAGGCGCTCTTTCCAGATTGGCCCATCCCCTAAGGGGAATATCTTACAATGCTCACACATGTAGTCTCCCATTCAAATGCAAACCAGGGTGAACCCTGCTTAGCAAAGTGGACCATTCATGTTTGCTACCACAAGACCAGCTCTTCTCCTTCTCACACTGGTTTGTTTATTTGGCTGCACAAGTGATGAGAATTACAAGGCTTACGCTGAGGACTTTGTGTTTATTTTATTTTATTAATTTATTTTTACACTTCTATCCCGCTCTTCCTCTGAGGAGCTCAGAGTACATGGTTATTTTCATCCTCACAGCAACCCTGTGAGGTAGCTTAGGCTGAGAGGAGAGGAGAGCTGGTCTTGTGGTAGCAAGCATGACTTGTCCCCTTAGCTAAGCAGGGTCTGCCCTGGTTGCATATAAATGGGAGACTTGATGTGTGAGCACTGCAAGAGATTCCCCTTAGGGGATGGAGCCGCTCTGGGAAGAGCATCTAGGTTCCAAGTTCCCTCCCTGGCTTCTCCAAGATAGGGCTGAGGGAGATTCCTGCCTGCATCCTTGGAGAAGCTGCTGCCAGTCTGTGTGGACAATACTGAGCTAGATGGACCAATGGTCTGACTCGGTATATGGCAGCTTCCTATGTTCCTATGAGAGATACATGGCCAGCCCAGAGTCACCCAGTGAGTTTCAGGGTTGAATTGGGATTTGAACCCAGGTTTTCCTAGTCCTAGTCCAATACTCTAACCACTGTACTATGCTGGCTGACTCTTTAGCACTCTTCATGGTGCTGGTTTCCCCCCTGTTTATTTATGCTGTTTCTAACAATGCAAGTTTGTACTGCACTCACTTGTAGTCTCCTATTCAAATTCAACCAGTGTGGACCCTGCTTAGCAAAGGGGACAATCCATGCTTGCTACCACAAAACCAGCTCTC
Organism: Hemicordylus capensis; assembly: GCF_027244095.1. NCBI lineage: Eukaryota > Metazoa > Chordata > Lepidosauria > Squamata > Cordylidae > Hemicordylus > Hemicordylus capensis. The sequence continues at coordinate 15,186,018 of NC_069663.1, forward strand.
CTCCTTTTTCCTTGCAAGTCTATAGACAGGCTCTAGAGTGGCAAGCCCCACAGTTGGGGATCCTGAAGTTGAGACTGAGCACACTAGCTGGCTATTATTTGTAGTCACCATCAATCCCTTCTCTCCCCTCAGATCCTTTCCTGGCACACAGGAAAACCTCTCTGCCGCTTCCCGATGCTGGTCCTGGTGTGCCTATGTTATCCACAGATGGTGGTGGAAACAGAGCCCTCAGTCACAGGCGTCCTCGGCCAGGCGTCAAGTTAAATGTATTTTGTGCTGTGTCAGTCAGAAGTTAACAGGGGTGCAAATGCACTCTGTGACACACGCACACCCCACCCCACCCGCACAGTCTTATGAAGAGGGAGGACATATTGGCGTCCCTGGTGTGGTATGGTGGCTTGCTTCTATAGGCCCTTCCCCTGCCTAGCTCCTGCTGAGATTTAGCTGGATGGAAAATTCAGATTGATTTGTGAGTCATGAGAGATCAAGGTTCTGCTTTGGAACAAAAAAAAATCAGTGTGACCTTATCTGCCTGTATTTCTCTGGTCTCGAAAATTGTGCTAGAACTTAAGTGTGTAATGATTTAGCGCTCTCTCTTGACATCATTGACAATTGGATCTTTCTATCCATGGTCAGTCTGTCTGTCTGTCTCCTCTCTCTGAGAGAGAGCCCGTGGGGTGGGGGGGGGGGTGGAGAGGGAGAGAGACTCCTGCTTACTACTTGTATGATGTCCTTGGAAAATACGCCTAGGGAAACTTCAGTTCATAACTCTGTAGAGTTTCAAAGTCACTGAACTAAACAGTGATTTCAGCTTCATGAGTCAGTACAGCAGTGTGCAATTTCCTGCTATGTAATTGTTCTTTTCCTCACCTTTTTTTTTTAGTAAGTTATTTCCCTATTTCTTCTTCCCTGTCTAAGCAAAGTTATTCTTTTGTCATACCCAACAAAGCTCAGTCATCATGTCAGCAACTTGTAGATTAGTTTCAGCATCCTCACTGTAATTGAAGAGTGGCTGACCTTATTTAAACAGGGAACTAAATATTGAAAAGCACACACCAAAAAATAATAAAACCATATGCTAATTAACTCAATAAAATCACAATAAAATGAATAAAATAATGTGCTTGCAAAAGGGAAGTAAAAGAACAGTGTGAAATTTGAAGGATTCAAACTTCAAACGTTATTAATTTTATTGACTAATTACCATATCTGGTAAATTTAAATCATAGTTGAATCTGAGAATGATCTTTTGCTTTTTGGAGGCATGATGTCATTTTATAATTATTGATCTGATTATTGTGTGTCAAAACTCTGTTGAGAACAGTCACAGTTAAAATATGATTATATTCAGAATTTCTTCTGACTGAGCATATTCCAGTGTAAAATGTTGTGAATTCAGCTAATTTATGTAGCAGGATTGTTCATGCAAAATTTGGTATCTGTAGGTCATCGGGAGGTATGTTCTTATTTCACGCAAATACTTCAAAACATATAATAGATGGTACAAATTTGTGGTGAAATATACATGGCTGCTATCCATGGGCATCCACAGGACTTTTTCCATTGGGAAGGAATGGGGGCAAAGGTTTCAGTCCTATACCCACTTATCTGGGAGTAAGCCCCATTGAATTAAATGGGACTGGCTCAATCCAGATGGGGAACTGCCCCCTTTGTCCCCGCTCTGGATGCCCAAGCTGCTACCATAGCATTTAATTTTGCTATGGAGGAGAGCTGGTCTTGTGGTGGTGAGCATGAATTGTCCTTTTGCTAAGCAGGGTGTGCTCTGGTTTGCATTTGAATGAGAGACATGTATGAGCACTGTAAGATATTCCCCTTAGGGGATGGGGGCGCTTTGTGAAGAGCATCGGTATGCTTGCATGCAGAAGGTTCTAAGTTCCCTCCCTGGCATTTCTAAGATAGGGCTGAGAGAGACTCCTGCCTGTAACCTTGGAGAAGCCACTGCCAGTCTGTGTAGACAATGAGCTAGATGGACCAATGGTCTGACTCAGTATATGGCAGCTTCCTATGTAAGGGAACCAGAAGAAGAGTCCAACTCAATACTGAGTTGGACCAATGGCCTGACTCAGTAGAAGGCAGCTTCCTATGTTCCTATGTAATTGGTCCTTTACTCTCTGACTTCACTTAGCAGAGCCCCATTCCCATCGTTCTTCCTAAGTTTCCATTAGTTCCAAACTTGCTGCCACATCAAGAAAATAACCCTTACAATATTAAAATACAAACATTTGTGCATCACAGAGATGGCGTGGGAATCTCGACAGGGAGAAACCACTCAATCGCCCTTTAAAGAGCCCGGGAAACTCTCTGTGGTTCTGCTTGAGTTTCAGAGCAGGCATAAGATCTCTGCAAAACAGCTTTGGAATATGGAGATAAAACCCAGTGGGACTCTATCCCCCTTTTGAACAGAAAACAAAATGACAGAAATGGTAATCTCCTTGATATGTATATCCACTTATGTGTTGCCACAGCACTGTAAATCCAGGCTCTATGTGGACAACTAAAATACCTTTAAAATAACAGCTACAGAAAAACAGCCCTCATAAAATTGATGGATTTCATCATTATAGGAGAGAAAGAGTCAGCACGATTAGATTGATTGGTCTGGGTATGTTGCCAACAACCTGTGAGGAAGCTACTAGTGATTTTTAACCCTGGTTTTTCACCTACAGCTGTCTTTTTCTACGGTATTTATGAAAAATTCCAAATATTTAACAAGAAGGAAATACTGAGCAGACACAAAGAAGCTCCCATTGCTCACCCCATTGAAAGAGTTGCGTGGCACTTGATGCTTTCATGGTGTCTCAGAGACTACAAAGTGGCTGCTTGAGATTTCTACGGAATATAAGAATGACCACATAAATGTTGCCTTCCCATGCGTGCAGTCGTTCTTTTGATTTTGTTGCAGTTGAAACTGGCCCAAGTGATGCACAATGCTACAACTCTTTAACTCTTAACTCTGGGACTCTCACGCTCTTCTGCACTCTCAGCAGCACTCTGGGACTGCTGAGGTCATGGAACGGAACAAAACTCCTTTGATACCTGTTCGCAAACTCCTGTTCACAAAGTTATGGGTAGCAAATCTCCCCTGGTCTGCACTGTGACTTCTCAAGAGCTGCTTTCAAACTGAGCCACCTCAGGAATGTGGCCCCTCCCTCAAGCTGTGTGACTCACCTGCAGCTAATCCCCACCCACTGTCTCTCTAGGCACAACAGAAACAGAAACTGCCTTGTCAAAAACAAACCCCCTAGCCAGTCAGAAATCAAATCCTAGAAAAGACTACCCCTAAGAAACTTACCTTGTCCTTTCCCCCTTGTTTTCTTGTTTATTTATTTATTTGTTTGCTGGCTGGCTTGCTTGCTTTCTTCTTTAGGAAAGTAAACAAAGGTTTCCTGTCTCCCCTGGTCTGAGCCTTGTCTTCTTGAGATCCGCTTCTAATCTGGGGGCAAAGAGAGCTGAAAGGAGTAGTTTGGTTCAGGCTGGTAGGCTTGCTAAGAGGTTTTGGAGAAGATAACTGATATTTTATTTTATTTTATTTTATTTTATTTTATTTTGATGAGGGGAGGACGAGTTGCTGCGAATCTAAACTTCAAACTTGGGTGCCTGCTTGCTTGCCTCATAGTAGCTCGTCATCTTATTTGTATATTAAGAAGCAAACTGATTATTACAAAGGCACCTTGATGCACCACAGATTACTTATCCAAAGGGGGAAAGGGCGAGGAGGGGTGACCCCTTTACTAACTGCTGGTCTGGGAAGGTGTGCACAAAGAATGTACTGGTCTATGACTCCAAAAACACTGAGAAACACTTTTAGAACATAAGAACAGCCCTGCTGGATCAGGCCCAAGGCCCATCTAGTTCAGCATCCTGTTTTCCACAGTGGCCCACCAGATGGTACTAGGAAGCCCACCGGCAAGAGGAGAGGGCATGCCCTTTCTCCTGCTGTTGCTCCCTTGCAACTGGTATTTAGAGGTGTCTTTCCTGAGGCTGGTGGTGGCCTATAGCCCTCAGACTAGTAGCCACTGATAAACTTGTCCTCTGTGAATTTGTCTAAGCCCTTCTTAAATCCATCCAGGCTGGTGGCTGTCACCACATCTTTGGTGATTTACCCTGCTACCCATTTTATAATGATCTTAGGTGGTCCTTAATTACTCCTCTATTAATAGGTTTTCTGGGACATTCAGATGGATTTCATTTAATCTGGTGTCTCTCTGATAAATACCCAGGAGTCACATTTAATGTTGCAAAGTTCTGAGCTGCAGTATGCAAATGATGATGTGAGTTAATTAAGAATACATAACGATTGTACAGGACAAAAACTGTATGCTTCTTACTGTACTTGCAATTTTAGAGTTTACTTATGTGTCAGGTTGTGAAGCTGTTTGGAGACCAAAATAAAAATACATCATAATAATCATTATCATCCTTTTCCTCATTAGCCATGCAGTCCAAGTGACTCAATATTACCACTCAGAAGTTACTCTGAAGGGCAACTTAGGACAATTAGGGATGTGCACGAACGGCTTGGGCAGGCACCAGTGGGGCGGGGAGCAGTTCCCTTAAAAAGCAGGTAAGGAGGGCTCCGTACCTGGCCTGTGCAGGGTTCCATCCCTCCCTTAAAAAGCATGCCGATGCCGTGTGGAGGCTGCAGGGAATAGCACCACAGCAGCACGTAGCCTTTTAGAGAGTGAGCGCCAGCGGCGGCAGCAGAAAAGCGGCGGAGTGGCAAGTGAGCAGGTAAGGAGCTGCTTACCTGCTTTTAACGGGAAACACTCCCCACCCCCTTAAGCCGGTTTAAACTCCGGTGCCTGAGCCGGTTCGGCGCTTCTCAGAGGAGGCTCCGAACAAGCTTGTGCACATCCCTAATTACTATTACTATTGGCTCACAGAAGCTGCTAAGCTTGAGGCGCAAGAGGCTGTGCAGTCTCTGACCTTCTCTGGCCATCTTGCGAGAGCTCCGTTACTGGCAGGGGTGATCCTTTCATGAGATGAAGCAAGGCAGATATATTGGGGTGCCAGCAGAGCAGTGAGATGCACCTCCTCCACTGCTGCCATCAGAGCAGCTCCTCGGGACAGATCTGGCCCTTGCAAGTTTTGCATGGAAAGCCTTTCCTTGTGCATCTTGCAAAACTTGCAAGAAGCACGAGGAGAGAGGCGGAAGCTGCTGGTAGCCTTCCCTCCTCCTAGCCCCCAGCTGCACTTTTAAGAGCTGGTTTTGAAAAGGGGCCCCACCTGTGTTCCCTCTAAGAGGGATTCCCAGATGTTGTTCCCAGCATCCCCAACTGAAATAGGCTTTGCTTGAGGATTATGGGAGTTGTAGTCAACAACATCTGGGAATCCCTGTTAGAGGGCACACTGGTCCCCACCAGGGCAAGGGGCTGTAGGAACCATGTTCTTGGCTAGTGTCCTCTTCATCTCTCAGAATAGTGACTTTTCTTGTGCTGTTAACACATTTCTCACTTTGTTCCTCTGGCAGAGCCCATGAGAGCCCCGAAAGGCCTCGCCTTCGCAGAGATCCAGTCGAGGCAGCTGACGCTTCAGTGGGAGCCTCTGGGCTACAACCTGACACGCTGCCACACGTACACGGTCACACTCTGCTATCGCTACGCCATGGGTGCTGGCCACAACCAGACGTTCCGGGAGTGCGTGAAGATGGAGCGCAACATTAACCACTACACCATCAAGAACCTGTTGCCTTACAAAACCGTCCACGTCAAACTCATCCTCTCGAACCCCGAGGGCCGGAAAGAAGGCAAAGAGATGGTATTTCAGACCGATGAAGATGGTGAGTGTATTGTCTTGAAGATATGGCTGTCAGGACGAAGTGTTGTGTATTGGGGTGGTGTGTATCGGGATGGTGTGTGTATCAGAAAGAATATGTTTGGAGGGTGTGTGTATCCTGATATGTGTGTGTGTGTGTTTAGATGGTGAGTGTAGTGTCTTGAAGATGTGTGTGTCGGGAAAAAAGGAAAGAGATACTTCAGACCATCTTCACCAGAAGTTGAACTTATGGCTGTCAAGACAAAGTATTATGTATCGGGATGGTGTGTATATATTGGAAAGAATATATTGGGATGGTGTGTGTATCAGGATGATATATCTGTGTTGAGATGGTGAGTGTAGTTTTTTGAAGGTGTGGGATTCAGAATGGGGGAAGGTATTATTCCAATAACTAAGGGCATTAATCTTCGTTATTTTTAAGCAGGGGCCATTTGACAGGAAAACTTCAATGTGAGAGCCCTTTCCCACCCTGCTGATGCAGTACTGTACTTTTCACAGTCCTGGGAGGGCCCTTTAAGAAAAAAAGAGTCCTCTCTTAAGAGCTCTATTGGGAAAGCACTGGGGAGGGGTATTCTTCCCAGCATTCTGTGCATGCCTGTCAAGATGGTGCAGGGGCTCAAGAGGGCTCTGTTTCCCTCAAAAGGAGCCCCTGGTGCTGGGTAAAGTGCCCCACTGTGCAGAGTATTCACCTTTGGCCAAAGCTTAGGCCCTGTCCCATGTGCATGGCAGTCGAGCCTCTCCACTGCACGTGGAGCAGAGCCCCCTCCAATGACTTCGTCATGCGGGCAGAAACTCTTGGGGGCAGGTGGTCCCTTAGGTATCCAGGGTGCAAACTTTTAGGGGCTTTATTTATTATTATTATTATCATTATTTATTACATTTATATCCCGCTCTTCCTCCAAAGAGCCCAGAGCAGTATACATGGTTATGTTTGTCCTCACAACCACCCTGTGAGGTAGGTTAGGCTGAGAGAGAAGTGACTGGCCCAGAGTCACCCAGTGAGTTTTATGGCTGAGTCGGGATTTGAACTCAGGTCTCCCCGGTCCTAGTCCAACACTCTAACCACTACGTCACAGTGGCTAACAGTCAAACTCAGTACCTTGAATTGATCTTGACCAATTGATCTTACTGTGAAGCCCCATCCTGGACAGTGTTTTCTGGCCACTCTAAAGTGCGAGAGCTTATTGGAAACGGTCTTTTTAATATATTGAGATCAGTGTTGCTACTGGTATGGGCAATTGCCGTGAACATAAACAATTTAAAGAGGAAAGAGTTTTTCAGAGTGGAGAAAAGGAGGTAAGTAAAATTGGGGTGGACAAAATTTCATGCAAATTACCATATGGAAAAATGTGCATTTCCACGATTGGCTTTTTGTCCTGGAGTCAGACTACCATTCCTCTTCAAATGCAAGGGCCCTGCATTTAGTAAATCTGTGTTTCCGAGGAGAGCAAACACCATTAATGAGAATCAGGAGGAATACAGACGGGTGATAACTGTGGTGTGCAGGACTGTTACCATGGTTACTAAAAGGGATGTATTTAAACATGCATAAGACCAGCCAATTATGGTTCTTTTCTCCTCTCTGTCCAGTTTCCTTTTCTTTACTCAGGGTCCTATCAAGTTAGGTACCTCAGCACCTGGATAGTGCAGGGGGACTGATGCAGGGGAGATGTGTTTATTTTTTAATTAAAATCCCTATTCTGCCTTGGCATCACAGTGCTCAAGACGGCATACAGCAATAAAAGACAGATGCAAGAGACAAACACGAAGGGACATTATAAAACCTTATTTAAAAAAAACACAGTGATATAAGTGGGAGGTGGAAATGCAGATTAAGAACTGTTCCGTTTGCAATGGGACAGACAGAATAACACTCTAAAGGCCAAAAGACTACAAAAGGGGAATTTCTAAAGACTATATTGAAAGGAAAAAGAGGGAACTAGGCGAGCCTCTCTAGGCAGGGCACTCTATAGCTGTGGTGCAGTCATTGAAAAGGCCATCCCTCTCAGGCCCTGACCAAATGCATTTCAGATGCTGGTAGGACACGGAGGAGGGCCTTCCGTTAATCTTGTGTGATGCGGGCAGCTTCCTATAGGTTGAAGGAAACTGCTGCACTCAGTTCAGAATCTGGCAGAAAGTACTGCCATAGCTTAGTGGAAGAGCACCTGCTTTGCAGGCAAGAAGTCCCCGGTTCAAGCCTTAGCATCTCCAGATTGGTCGGGAAAGGCCCCTGGGGTTGCTGCCAGTCAGTTCAGGCAACACTGATCTTGATCCGATATCAGGGGTGTAGCTCTAATTGAGCATAGGGGTTCAAAAAACCCGTGCCCCCCAGCTCCTTTCCTATTTTCTTCATTATCTCCCTCACTCTGAGGGGCCGCCGGGAAGAGGGGCAAACACGGGCCCCCTCTCCCCTAGTTGTGGCCCTCTCTGATATAGGAACATAGGAAGCCGCCATATACCGAGTCAGACCATTGGTCTATCTTGCTCAGTATTGTCTTCACAGACTGGCAGCGGCTTCTCCAAGGCTGCAGGCAGGAGTCTCTCTCAGCCCTATCTTGGAGAAGCCAAGGAGGGAACTTGGAACCTAGATGCTCTTCCCAGGGCAGCCCCATCCCCTGAGGGGAATATCTTGCAGTGTTCACACACCAAGTCTCCCATTCAAATGCAACCAGGACAGATTTGCCTAGCTAAGGGGACAAGTCATGCTTGCTACCACAAGACCAGCTCTCCTCTGTCTCAGTGTACAGCAGCTTCATGTGTATGCATGAATGTTGTAGGCAGTCAACCCAGAGATGAAAAGGGGGGAGCTTAAGCATGGTGTACCACCTCAGAATTCTGCCTGCCCAGGACTGAATTTTAGGCTGTGCTGGCTGTTTAGTTTTCCCCTCCCCTCAGCTTTTCTGCTTTTGGAGACTTTTTACTTCATTACAGAGCCTTCTTCCCCAAGCAGACTATTTCCCCCTTTCATCTTTTTTTAAGCATATCAAAGCCTAATAACAATAACAACAATTAGTCTAATTACTGCCTTGTTCTCAGCCGGTGCCTTTCATCTGTGGATCTCAAACACCAATTAATTAAGGCTCGCAACACCTCTGTGAGGTAGATATTAATGGCGATAAAGGGCTCAAAGGTCAGCCTGCCTCTGATGCCTGCTCTTTTTAGATGTTTCGTTACTTCTGACCTGAATCAGTGCTGTTTCGTATCGTCCAAAGATAGCTTTCCAATTCTTCTGATGATAATTGGGGCATAGCTCTTGATCAGCGCTTTGGAGCAGAGAACAAGGTTCCTGTTGTGCACATGTGTGGATGGTCCTTTGTGTAATTGCTTTGTGCAAAGTGTCAGCAACTTGGTTTTTCCCCCCACTGGATAGTGTGGGTGGCAGTTTTGGAAACTCAGATGCCAATTCCCTCACATATCCAGCATGGGGTGTGCACTAAATTAGTCGCTGCCCTCACTTTGCTACTTTGCTTCACTGCAGCCTTATTCAGCTAGATCATTGTGGTTCCCAACTTGTGGTCTGTGGACCACTGATGGTCCGTGCAGGTACTGCAGGTGGTCTGTGGGACATGGAGAATGATAATGTTGCAATCATCAGCATCAGCCTTTTCATCAGGTGTTATCTTTTCCCCCACGGGTAGGCCTATTGCACATAAATGTACTGTGATGAGTAAAATATGTATGTAAGCCTCCTAAATTATTAGAAATCGCTGCGTTTTTAATAGCTCTTGATATCTAAGTTGACTCCTCTCAGCCACAGGTTGTGTTAGAAATGTTTAAAACTGCTTGCTTACATGGTGCTCCACAAATGATGTAGTGGTCCACATAAAGGGGAAAGCAGGGAACCGCCGACTTAGATCATTGAGCAATATGCTTACCGTGCTATCCAAGGCCATCTCCTGTCTCAGGATGCAAGCTTGGCCACCATGTTTCTTTATGAAACAGTAGGAACATGGGAAGCTGTCTCCAAGTCAGACCTTTGGTCCATCTAGCTCAGAACTGTCTACACAGAGGTGCACCTAATTAATTTTGGAGCCTGGACCTCTGGACCCCCCCCCCAATGGCAAGTTAAGCATCACACCCCCTACACACACACACACACACACACAATATTTTTTAAAACACGTGGGTTCTTGAGGGCACCAACAGCAACTGTACTCACAAGAATGTAAGATATAAAACAGGTATATTGATGCAAATATGCATTAGCAGAAACATTTCAACACGCAACTTAACATATTCTCATCCCACATATTTCTTTCCTCACTCCACTCTTTGTCTCTCAAGCAGAGGTCACACTCAGCCACCTGGCGCTGTGTAGGCTGGTGGCGTGGCGGCCACACCACCCGGGACAGACTAAGATAATTTGGGGGCCCCCAGGGGGTGTGGAGGTCCTGGACTTCAGCCCAGAAGTCCAGGGATCAGAGTGCCTCTGGGTCTACACCAGGGCTGCACATCTTCGGCCCTCCTACAGATGCTGGACCACAACTCCCATCATCCCTGACTATTGGCCACTGTGGCTATGGATGATGGGAGTTGTAGTCCAACAACAGCTGGAAGGCCATGATTATGCAGCCCTAGTCTACACTGACTGGCAGTGGCTCACCAAGGTTGCAGGCAGGAGTCTCTCTCAGCCCTACCTGGAGATGCTGCCAGGGGTGAACCTGGGACCTGGTGCATGCAAAGCAGAGGCTCCACCACTGAGCTGCAGCCCGATCCCCAGGAGAGAGAGATATGCTCTCTCATGTCTCTGTGTGTGTAGTGGGCTGGGCCAGCTGGATGTATCATTCCAACCAGCCCAATGGTTTCCCATGTGAGGAAGCGCTTGTCGCGGAGGTAGAACAGATTAATATGTTATCAAACAGGCTTGACTCATCTAATTCTCTAATGTCTCATCTTATTATATTTCTATGTAAACTGCTTTGAGGACTTTGGTTGAAGGGCGGTATACAAATATCAGTAGTCGTCGTGGTCATAGTGGTAGTAGTAGTCATAGTCATGGTAGTTGTGGTAGTTGTAGTCGTGGTAGTCGTAGTCGTTGTGCTTGTCGTCGTCGTAGACTGCTTTGAGAACTTTGGCTGAAGGTCAGTATACAAATATCCATAGTAGTAGTTGTAGTAGTCGTAGTCGTAGTGGTCGTGCAGTAGACTGCTTTGAGAACTTTGGTTGAAGGGCGGTATACAAATATCCATAGTAGTAGTTGTAGTAGTCATAGTCGTGGTAGTAATGGTCATAGTGGTCGTCGTAGTAGACTGCTTTGAAAACTTTGGTTGAAGGGCAGTATACAAATATCCGCAGTAGTAGTCGTAGTTGTAGTCGTGGTAGTCGTAGTTGTGGTAGTGGTCGTAGTGGCCGTCATGCTTGTCGTAATAGTAGACTGCTCTGAGAACTTTGGTTGAAGGGCAGTATACAAATATCCATAGTAGCAGTAGTCGTCGTTATCATCGTAGTGGTCATCATAGTAGTAGTAATTCTCCTCCATGGTTAATGGGCCTGGAAGGGATTCTCTTTCTATTTGCACATATCTATTTCCTTAGGAACATAGGAAGCTGCCCTATCCCGAGTCAGACCATTTGTCCATTGAACTCAGTATTGTCTACATAGATTGGCAGCAGCTTCTCTAAGGTTGCAGGCAGGAGTCTCTCCCAGCCCTGTCTCGGACATGCCACAGAAGGAATCTGGGGCCTTCTGCATAATGCAAGATGCTCTTAGAGCGGCCCTATCTCCTAAGGGGAATGTCTTATAGTGCTCACACATGTAGACTCAAATGCAAACCAGGGTGGACCCCTGCTTAGCAAAGGGGACAATTTATGCTTGCTACTGCAAGACCAACTCTCCACTCAACTCTTTGAGCACTGGCTCCATGACGGCCCAACATCCACAAAGAGGGAGGGAATTTTCAGCATCCTAAAGAGCTGGAACCGGCCCGGTAGTCAACGTGCCAACCATAGGAGATGTACCGTCTTCCCATGGGAAGCATTGGCAAAGTAACTTTCACTAATGACTCATTATGCTTGTAATCTACCAACTCCCTTTTCGCTGCCCAATTATCTCTCCTCACATCTGCAGGGATGACTCAAGCTCTGAGCATGGCCTACATTAATGACAGCTTTGGTTGCATCAGAGCTTACAGATGCAAAGAGCGAGAAGCAAAAGGCTACAGTGGGGAACCTTCTGGAAGAACATTCCCAGGAACCCTGCAGTGCTGATGATATGCTCTCTAACTAAGGGCTTAGCCTGGAACACAAGGTTATCCTGTACTATATTGAATGTTAGCTAAGGCTAGATTTAACATCATGCTTTTTGTGTCATAATTTGGAAGCTTTCATGGATAGAACTTTTCACTGCATTGATGAAACGTCTTCTCATTACCCAACAGCAGAATCTGGACCTTTTAAGTAATGAATTTGCCTGAATCTGAGATGTGGTGTGTCCTTCCTCCCCCAGTTCTTTCCTGTTAAATATGGGGAGATCATCCTAGATTCAGATTCTTCTTTCTTTGGGGCATATAAAGATATAACCTGTATTTAGTCTCTGTCTTTTAAGGCATTGTCTTACATTCAGAGTTGCCTTCTATTTGGGCAAATACAGTAATGCATCTAGAATAGGGTTGCACAGCTTTAGCCCTCCTGAAGATGTTGGCCTACAAAACCCATCATCCCTGACTATTGGCCATTGTGACTGGGGCTGATGGAAGTTGTAGTAAAAAAACAGCTGGAAGGCCAAAGTTGTGTAGCCCTGATCTAGAACCTGGGATTTAAGATTCCATAATACTAACCTACCAGCTTTCCACAATCTATGTAACTGAAATGAAAATTATTTATTTATTTATTTAGTCATTAGATTTCTAGATCACCCTTCCAAAAATGACTCAGGGCAGTTTACACAGAGAAATAATAAATAAATAAGATGGATCCCCGTCCCCAAAAGGCTCACAATCTAAAAGAAACATAAGACAGACACCAGCAACAGTCACTGGAGGTACTGTGCTGGGAGTGGATAGGACCAGTTACTCTTCCCTTGTTAAATAAAGAGAGTCACCACATTAAAAGGTGCCCCTTTGCCAAGTTAGCAGGTTATGTATATAATTAGTGGTGCATTTAGGCTCCAAGACTTTTGGGGGGTGAAGGAGGAGGGGTGCATCTTTGAATAGAAATCTGATCCATGCTATACTAACAAGGAAGATGCAGGCAATAAAGCCAGCATTCTTGATCAAAACCAACCCCATTATACCTCTCTGCTTTCAAAGAAGGGAAGTGATGGGGAATGCATCCACAGAAGCCTGACAGGAAAAGTCAGCTGGAAGTTGTCTAGATTTAACATCAGAACACAAAGGTCCAGCTTTATTTGAGAAGAGATCTGAGCGAACAAAGAATGAGTGGATGAAAGTGAGAAGATTTAGGCAGATCTAAAAGCAAGCCGTTCGTGATATTTCAATGACTGGTGTGTAGATCTGGCACAGTGAAAGAAGTCAAATGATGGTAAAGTTGTGCCGTTGAGTTGGTGTCGACTCCTGGCGACCACAGAGCTCTGTGGTTGTCTTTGGAAGTATACAGGAGGGGTTTACCATTGCCTCCCACACAGTATGAGATGATGCCTTTCAACATCTCCCTATATCGCTGCTGTCCGATATAGGTGTTTCCCATAGTCTGGGAGACATACCAACGGGAATTCGAACAGCAAGAGGAATTCGAACAGCAAAGGGAATTCGAACCACAGAGCTCTGTGGTCGCCAGGAGTCGACATCGACTCGACGGCACAACTTTACCATCATCTGACTTCTTTCACTGTGCCAGATCTACACACCAGTCATTGAAATATCACGAACAACTTGCTTTTAGATCTGCCTAAATCTTCTCACTTTCATCCACTCATTCTTTGACTGAGTAACCTAGGCAAGTTACTTCCCCGCTGAGCCATTAATCAGTGGAGAGTCATCTCTAGTTTGGAGATAGGAAAATCCTGATCACATGTTCATTCACCCCTACAAACAAACAAACGAGCACCCAAGGATCTGTGGAGCTGGATAAGGTCATTCCAACAATGGGAGACATCCTGACTAATGACGTGTTTGCAGGAGGACATCATGCAAAGTTGTTGCGCTAAATCTGGAGCTTGCAACAGGGTGCAACAGTAGCGCTTCCCATTTGTTTAAAACTGAATCTTTGCACAGTTCTTTATAGCACAGTGATGCGCTCTTCTTGCGCTCGCGCAACTTTGCTCATTAACACAAATGCTTCATTAGTAAGGATGTCATCCATGTTTCCTTTCTCACACTGAGGAAAGCCAGTGTGGTGTAGTGGTTAGAGTACTGGACTAGGACTGGGGAGACCTGGGTCAAATCCCTATTCAGCCGTGAAACTCACCGGGTGACCTCTGGGCCAGTCACTTTTCTTTCAGCCTAACTTACCTCTCAGGGTTATAAACATAACCATCTACAGGGACAATGGAGCTGGGGTGGGCGGGTAAGTGTCCCTAGACCACTGTGGTCCATGGGGCACTAAGGCACCCCTCATAGGAACATAGGAAGCTGGACCCTTGGCCCATCTCAGTTACCCCTGCTAACTAAGCAAAAAGACACCTTTTTAAAGTGGCAGTTCTTTTATTTTTAGCAGGGGGAGAGCAATTGGCTCTTTCCATCCCCAGCACAGCATCTCTCCAGTGGCTGTTGCTGGTGCCTACCTTAAGTTTCTTTGTAGATTGTGAGCCCTTTGGGGTAAGGGGACCATCTTATTTATCTATTATTTATTTTTCTTTGTAAACTGCTTTGAGAACTTTGGTCAAAGAGCAGTATGTAAATATCCATAGTGGTAGTTGTAGTAGTAGTAATAGTAGTTCAGCATTGTCTAAACACAGGGGTCAAGAAATGTTGGCTCTGTTCACCAGCCAGACCAAAATTGTACTCATCAAACTTTGTTGGTACATTACTCATCAGGATCTATCTATCTATCTATCTATCTATCTATCTATCTATCTATCTATCTATTGCTTGCTTGCTTGCTTGCTTGCTTGCTTGCTTGCTTGCTTGCCAGGCATCATTTTTCACTCATCACAGACAAGTAGACTAGTGGATTTCCTGAGCCCTGTCTACACGGTCAGGTAGTGACTTTTCCAAGGCTGCATGCAGGAATCTCTCTCAGCTGCTTTCTGGAGATGCCAGGGAGGGAACTTGCAACCTTCTGCATACAAGCATGCAAGTGCGCTTCCAAGAGCGGCTTCACCCGCTAAGGAGAATAGCTTACAGTGCTCACATGTAGCCTCCCATTCAAATGCAAATAGGGTGGACCCTGCATAGCAAAGGGGACAATTTGTGCTTGCTCCCACAAGACCAGCCCTCCTCCAGGGCAGATAATGAGATCCACCTGTACTGAATGTTCAAATATAGCTCTTTAGGCGAAGACCTCATATGCAGAATCCAAGAATACGAAGTCCGTAGCATTGCTTCTCATCTCGAGGGCCATGCATGAGTGTGGACCTTGTGTGTTCTCCCTATAATTTGCAATTAACTCCACTTTATACGTTCAGAGTAAATACCAACATTAATCACAGGGGAATTGTTTGGTTTCTCATCAGTGCCTTATCATAAGACTTTACAGCTCCGGGTTACATTGTAATTAATCTTCACTCCTTTTTTTAAAATGCTTTAAGTATTAGCAATTAACCTAGAAGAGCTTGTTATTGCTAAAGACTCAATTGGGTAGAGGATCTTGGTGGGCTTAATTCCAGTGCCACCGAATCCCTGTGTCACAGATCTGGCTCCGTGGATATTCATTCACCGGCAGAGCACACAAGCAATCTGGAAGGCAGCAATGGAACTGGTCAAACCTTGTTCCAGAACAAGGTGGGGAGTAGAGCTGGGAATGCCTTGGGTGCAGCAGAAACCAGTGTCCCCCCTTTTTGGGGGAGGGAACTGTGGGTTTTTCCAGAAGAAAAAAGGAAAATCCTGCTTCCCTCCTCCCCCAGTCCTTTGCATCTCTACTGGGGAGTAAGGAGGGTGGAATGTGACGACTACGACTACTATGAAGAATATTTATATACAGCTCTTCAACCACAGTTCTCAAAGGGATCTACACAGAACAACAATATAATTAAAAAATATGATGGTTCCCTCTCCCCAAAGGGCTTATAATGTAAATAGAAACATAAGGCAGATACCAGCAACAGCCACTGGCAGGATGCTGTGCTGGGGATGGATAGGGCCAGTTGCTCTCCCTCTGCTAAATATAAGAGAATCGCCACTTTAAACGGTGTCTCTTTGCTGTGTTAGCAGGGGTCATTCACACGACCTGGCAGGTGGAAGCATTCCCAAACCTTGCCTTCTCCACCAGATGATCGTTGGTTATTTGGTGGGAGCATGGAGTGAGCTCCCACACGAGCAGCCCAGCTCTGTGCAGCGCGGAGCAGGGCAGATTGATCTGAGACCGGGACTTATTGTCCTGGCCTCCGTGAATCCCACAATGCACTGCACGACATGCACGATGCATTGGGGGATTCCCAGAGGAGACGGGTGCTCTAGGCATAAACATAGCCCCAGAACACACAAGCTGTTAGATCAGGTTAAGGGAGCGCTTGCTTCCCTTTTGGGATTGGGCCCGATCCCGGCAGTTCTCACATGCAGCCTAACCCGAGCTGTGCGTCCCTAGCCTGGGTTATACTGCATGTGAGAATAGCCTTTGTGTTTGTCACCACTCAGTTTCTAGATGTGTGGAACAACCAGCTGCATGTGTGCAACAAACCCCTTAGCAAAGAGGCACCTTTAACATGGCGATTCTCTTTATTTAGCAGGGGAAGAGTAACTGGCCATATCCACCCCCAGCACTGTGCCTCCAGTGACTGTTGCTGGTGTCTATCTTATGGGTTTGTGTTTTTTTTAAATTGTGAGCCCTTTGAGAACAGGGATCCATCTTATTTATTTGTTATTTCTCTGTGTAAACCACCCTGAGCCATTTTTGGAAAGGCGATACAGAAATTAGATAGATAGATAGACAGATAGATTTGGGCACTGTGTTTGTGGACACTGGGGTTATGCCTTTCTGTAGCTGTTGTGAATTGATTCCTTAAGAAGGGCTGTACAATTTTTGCCCTCCAGCAGATGCTGGACTACATCTCCCATCATCCCTGAGTATTGGCCACTGTGGCTGGGGAGGATGGGAATTGTAGTAGTAGTAATAGCAGTAGTAGAATTGTGGCTCAAAGGCTTTTTATTCAGGCTTTTGGCCAAATAGCTGTCTCCGTCCTGCTCTTTTTACATTTTTTAGCTGTGTTTGTTTTGTTTTCATGTTGTTTTTATTGAAGGTTGTTGTTATTGTTATCTTGATTACTGCTCTGGGGTCTTAGGATGAATGGCGGTATATATTAAAAATATGATGATGATGATGATTTAAAAAAAACAACTGTTTGACCACAGTCGTGCAGCAGTGCTCTGGCAGGGGTGAGTCAGTTTGGAAATTGATTATCAGGGACTGCCAGGACTCCTGTCCATGCTCAGGTCTGGCAAAGAGAGCTTCCAAGGCGGCAGCTGAAGCCAAGAGCTCAGTGAGAGATCTGTAGACCCAGCAAAGTCCAGCTTTGAGTCAAGGGGGTTCTATAAAAGTGAGGACTGTGCTCTTTCCTGGAGCTCAGGCTAGGCCCATTCCAAAGCAGGTTCCTGAGCTGGTCTGCCCTTGCTGCTGCTGCTACTACTGCTACGATGAATATTTATATACCACTCTTCAACCAACGTTCTCAAAACGTTTTACATAGAAAAATAAAAAATACATAAATAAGGTGGCCCTGAGTAACCCACTGAGAGGGAGGCCCTGAGCATCCAGGCAAGAACTTTGTCTCTGGTGCTGGATAGAGGTGTGCATGAACAGTTTGTTGCCGAACTGGTTCGCCTCGAACCAGGCTGGTTCGGAGGTTCGGTCACGGACCAAAAGGGGGGCGTTTCGGTCTCTGATTCAACCGAGCCAGGGCCAGTGTGGGCGAACCGGTTTGGCAGCGGCCAGGCAGCTGGGAGCTAAGACCGAGAGAGATAATAAGCTCCTTACCCGGCCAGCATGAGATGCTGGGAGTGGTAGTCCAACAACAGCGGAAAGGCCAAAGTTAGGCACATAGGAAGCTGCCTTCTACCAAGTCAGACCATTCGCCCATCTAGCTCAGTATTGTCTACATAGACTGGCAGCGGCTTCTCCAAGGTTGCAGGCAGGAGTCTCTCCCAGCCCTATCTTGGAGATGCCAGGGAGGGAACCTGGGATTTTCTGCATGCAAACACATAGATGCTCTTCCCAGAGTAGCCTCATCCCCAAAGGAGAATATCTTACAGTGCTGACATGTATTATCTAAATCAAATGCAAACCAGAGCAGACCCTGCTTAGCAAAAGGGGACAATTAATGCTTGCTTCCACGAGACCAGCTCTTCTCTTTAGAGGGTGTTGTGCAGCCCTGGTTTAAAGTTCTGTTCCAGATCTCCCTCCCTCCCTCTTCCCCCTTCCCCCCTCTCACACACACCTACCTACCTACCTACCTACCTAGCTACTTACCTACCTACCTGTCTACCTTCTTAACTAAGTACCTCTGCTATTTAGTGAATAAAAGCTATGCCTCCATGGGCTACTGCTGTGTTAAACATAACATGTTGCTTGGCCTTTAGAGAACCCAAGCTTAACGTGCTGCTAAGGTTTAATGTGAAACTACGCAGATGCTCACCCCCATAGTTCCAATCTCCCCGGACCAAATGCACGCGATGTGTTTTGGTGTGCATCACTATGGGAAAGAACGTCCCAAAAATTGAGTCTGAAGGTTGTGCCATGTAGCCAGCCCTCCGCTCCTAACCTATTTTCCACAACCTGTAATTTGTCCTGCTGTTTCTAACCACATTATAATTGTTCCAGCTGTTTGCGTCTTGTACCCTCATACAGCAGTTCCAGCTGTGCCTTTGCTGTACTGTAAGCGCTCCAGCTGTTTTTCTGATTAACAAGACTTTCTTCTTCTCCTTTGAGTTGAATATGATGTCTAATATAGTGCGCTGTCTATGCTTCTCGGGGGATCGATACATCTTTGTCTGAGCAGGGTGATCCTGTAAATTGTACATGTCTGTTTCAATTATCTGCCTATCCAATTTATTTAATGTGGCTATCTGAGACTGCCCGGGACTGCTTTATGAAGCTCTATTTCTGATATATTGCTATTGTCCCAGAGTGTTCATTAGGAATTCATGTTTTGTGGGTTTGTTAAATCTTTTTCATGTTAAAAACAATCAGATAGAAAAATAGCTTTGATCTGGTGGGGCAGGCGGGCGGGGGGAGGCTAAATCTAGTGAAATGCCCTTGTCTTTATGTTGATCTATCTCTCTGTGTTTTTGTGTATAATAAGCACCAATAAAGGTCAGACAGAGAGACCTCTTTCTCTCTTGGTCATCTTTCGGACTTAAAACCCCACGATTCTGTTGTGTTTTCATCCCAGCAAATTAGGTCTGCCGTATTTTTGGCCTCTCATGTTTCTCGACAGTTTTGGAGGTGAATAAGGGATGTCCCCCACAATGCAGCAGATTATGTCCTCTCACCACAGGTTGACCTCGTCTGGTTCTGTACCATTGCAAAGAAATTTCCACGTCTAAAAAGCAACCTCAATCATGTGCCTGGGGAGCTTTGTCCAATTATGGCTCACAGGGGAGTTTTTAGTGTGTGTTTCATGAGTGAACGGCCTTTACTATGGCTAAGCTACCCCAAAATGTCGGTGAGAGGGTAACGGGTGTGTGTGTGAAAAGTTCCTCAAAACAGCCTTTTCTTGACGCCACTGTGACCTGCTTCAAGGTCCTGGCAGCAGGGTTGGCAGCGACAAACCCAGGGGTGATGTTTGCTGCCTGAGGTGAAGGGCAGTTGGACACCCTCGCCACCTGAAGGAGGCTGCTTGGCATTCTCAGGCCTGGCTGCCAAGGTGGCGGCAGCAGCCATGAGGGAACTCTCAGATTATGCCAGCAAACCAGGCAGGTGAGGGCGGGGAAGGCAATTTCCTAGTTCAAGCCAGGCGGTTGTGGGGTAAGAAGAAGAGGTAATCCCCAGCAGGGCGAGGGGATGAAAATGAACATGGTGCTCCTCTGGAGTGAGGAAGGGCAGTGGACAGTGGGGTGTCATGGGCTTGGTACTTTGTTCTATCTATCTATCTATCTATCTATCTATCTATCTATCTATCTATCTATCTATCTATGAACTTAAGAACAGTCCTGCTGGATCAGGCCCAAGGCCCATCTAGTCCAGCATCCTGTTTCACACAGTGGCCCACCAGATGCCACTGGAAGCCACAGGCAGGAGTTGAAGGCATGCCCTCTCTCCTGCTGTTACTCCCCTGCAACTGGTATGCAGAGGCATCCTGCCTCTGAGGCTGGAGGTAGCCTGTAGCCCTCAGACTAGTAGCCGTTGATAGACCTCTCCTCCATGAAGACCTCTTATCTATCTATCTATCTATCTATCTATCTATCTATCTATCTATCTATCTATCTATCTACATAATATTTATTCGGTCCTTGACCAGCAGTTTTACAAATACAGACATACAGACATAAACTAAAGATTAGCATGTATTTTACAAAGACTATAACAGTATTTAGCCACAGTCCTAATTTTATCTTCATCACATAAAGAAAATAAAAACCTCAATAAGACATCATCTGCTCTTCCATTAAAATTTATCAGGAGGGGAGAAAGTAGCTTTCCGCTGGCTTCATCATAGAAACTATGATGTAAAAAGGCTTGTGCTATTGTTTCAACACAGCCCTTATCACAAGGACATACATGATTCGCCAAAGGAATTCCTGCATATCTACCAAACAGAACTGCAGACGGAAGAACATCCAACCTGGCCAGCGTCATGGCTCATCTGTATTCAGGAATCGTAACTACCTGGAGATAGAGGGCCAAATTAAATCCACTCAGTTGGTCACCCAGAAATGATCTTTTAGATATCTGGGAAATTTCATATTGCAACTCAATGTCCATTAGGTGTTGAATAATTTGGATACGAGCTCTGTCGTAACCAAGCTCCTGTATGGCCTCTAAGGCATATCCACAGTGGGCCAGCTTATCAATGGCCTCAGTATGCCATCTAAATTTAAAGGAGTCCTGTTTTATGAAAGCAACCAGACCCTCCTGCAAAAAATACATTTTTAACCAGTAAAGGATAATGACTCTCCATAAGCATGTCTGAAGCCTAACCATTCCGACCTCTCTTCTCAGAGCCACCGTGGGGGCACATCTAGGCTCAGCCAATACAGCTCTTAAAAATTTAGACTGCAGTGCCTCCAATGGATCAAGATTTTTAACTATGCCCAACTGAGCTCCATAAAATGTTGAGGCAAAACTTTTGCCGAGAATAGTTTGACCACGGCCGGAACATAGGATGCACCCTTAGTATAATAATAAGAGAGATCTATCTATCTATCTATCTATCTATCTATCTATCTATCTATCTATCTATCTATCTATCTATCTATCGACCAACCCTACTTATAATCTGTCGTTAGGGTTGCCAACTGTCCCTCATTATGTGGGACGTCCCGCATTCACAGTTTGCCATAAAACAGCACAGTTTAAAAACAAAATCTAAAACATTAAAAGAAATCACAAATTTCAAAACAATTATACATTCTATTGGTCTAACTAAAAGCCGGGATGAATAAATGCATCTTAACATCCCCTTTAACAACTGTCAGAGAGACTCTTATTTCATCAGGGAGCGCGCTCAAAAGCCTCGGGGCAGCAGTGGAGAAGGCCCTTGTTCTGCCCCGTCTCCCTCCCTCTGCCTGAGGCTGGCCTGGGCAGGGGAGTAGCTACCCTTAACCCAGGGGCGGGCAAATGTCCCCAAGTCCCTGAAGGCTGGTCTTGTGGTAGCAAGCATGAATCTTCCCCTTTCCTAAGCAGGGTCCACTCTGGTTTGTATTTGAATGGGAGACTACACGTGTGATCAATGTAAGAGATTCCCCTTAGGGAATGGGGCTGCTTTGGGAAGAGCATCTGCCTGCTTGCATGTGGAAGGTTCCAAGTTCCCTGCCTGGCAGCATCTCCAAGATAGGGCTGAGAGAGTTTCCTGCCTGCAACCTTGGAGACGCTGCTGCCAGTCTCTGTAGACAATACCGAGCCAGATGGACCAAGGGTCTGAATCAGTATAGGGTGTAACTCACAACGGACTGGGAGATATTCTCCTTAGGTGATGGGGTCG
Organism: Hemicordylus capensis; assembly: GCF_027244095.1. NCBI lineage: Eukaryota > Metazoa > Chordata > Lepidosauria > Squamata > Cordylidae > Hemicordylus > Hemicordylus capensis. Next base: position 15,208,005 of record NC_069663.1, read on the forward strand.
CTCTGGGAAGAGTATCTGTATACTATTGATTGATTGATTGATTGATTGGATTGATTGGATTTATTTATTTGATTGATATACCGCCCTTCCAAAATGGCTCAGGGTGGTATATAAATACTTGCATGTGGAAGATCCCTGGCATCTCCAAGACAGGGCTGAGAGAGACTCCTGCCTGCAACCTTGGAGAAGCCGCTGCCTGTCTGTGTAGACAATACTGAGCTAGATGGACCAAGGGTCTGCCTCAGTATATGGCAGCTTCCTAGGTCCCTGTGCATTGGATGGAGGCTCCTCTTGCAGTCAAAAGCTGATACAAAATTATGACTCCAAAATGATAGAGCCTTATAACCTTCTTGAGGTCTTGGGAAGCGCAGATGCGGGGAGTTTTTAGGAGGAATGGACTGCTTGCCTCGCAGGGTCTATGCCGTTTCCTGTGTTGTTGAAGAAGCTCCCGCATCCCTGCTCAGAGCAGTAATGGGAAAGCAAATCAGAGACAAAGAAGTGCTTCTTTTTCTCAGTGCCTGTGGGGTGCCAGTGAAACTGGCCCCTTTATCCCTGCGTAGACAGATCCTCTGAGCTTGCCTCCCCGGCTGACTGCCCCTTTCATCATCAAACTAACTGAAGGTGGGGGCAGGGAGGGGGGACTTTGTAAAGTTTTTTGGGGTGGGGGTGGGGTTGGTGCTAGCGGGGAAGCTCAAAAGCCGGGCTGCTCTGAGACCAACCTCTTTCCTAACGTGTTTGTTGCCTAGAGAGATCAGTGATATGGAGAAAAAGGCAGCGTTGCTGTCATTCGATCTCTCAAAGGTTGTTCCAAAACATTAAATAATGAAGCCTTTCCATTAGGAGATGGAACGGCTCATTAGCAGACAGGCCTCTTCTGTCCAGGCCGTTCCTCCCAAGCAGGCGGGAGGTTTCCAGAGCAAAGCGGCAGGCCTTCCACCAGCCTGATGCTGCAAATGGTTCCCGCCAAACAGCATCGATTGATCGATTGATACTTATTTATTTTATATACCACCTCATATAAAACCTCTGGGCAGCTTACAAATTAAAACACAGAGACAATTAATACCTTAAAACTTATAAGCACAAACTAAAATCCTATAAAACAAACTAAAACAACTGCACTGGCTGCTGATATGTTTCCGAACGAAATACAGGTTATTACCTATAAAGCCCTTAATGGCTTATGTCCAAGGTATTTAAGAGAGTGCTTTCTGTGTCATGAACCCTGTCTCCTCTTAAGAGAATCTGGAGAAGACCGGCTGTGGTTGCTGCCAACTCGTTTGGTGGCGACTCGGGACTGGGCCTTCTCTGTGGCTGCCCCAGGGCTTTGGAACGTGCTCCCTGCAGAAATAAGAGCATCTCCTTCTCTTTTTGTTTTTAGGAGGACCCTGAAGACATACCTATTTTCCTAGGCCTTCAACTAAGATAAAATTTTAAGTTTTAGTGTGTGTCTTTTAATCTATAATGATTTTTATCTTTTTGCGCATTTTAAATGTTTTATATTATGTTTTAATTCTGTACGCCACCTAGAGATTTCTTTACTAGGTGGTACATTAATTAATTAATTAATTAACTAACTAATTAATAACCATCAATAAAACTTTTTAAAAATCATAAACAAAAAGCCTGATTAAAATCGATGTGTTTTCAAGAGTTGCTTAAAGACAGCCAGAGATGGAGAGGTTCTGATTTCGTTTGAGAGCACGTTCCAGAGCCCTGGGGCAGCCTTCTTCTTCATGAACCTTGCCACCTATTAAGATAATCGGCGGAGGTCTGGTTGCAGTTACCACCAGCTCTTTTGGTGGTGGTAAGAAGTTTTGCGTCACCACCAAAAGAGCTGGTGGTAACTGCAAGCAGACCTCCACCGATTATCTTAATCGGTGGCAATGTTCATGAAGAAGAAGGCCCGCTTTTAAATTTAAAAGCTTTTGAACTTCCCTCTGGGTGCAGAACATAGGTTTCCAACACTCATCAGGTTTTTTTCTAAGGCATAAGAACTGAAGATCATTCCCAGCACCTTATCTATGAAACGTGACAGAGATCAGATGTAGGAAAGCCTTTTCACTTGCAAGATTTAATGTTTTACCATTCATTGTGTTGACAGGCTGTATGCCTGGAATTCTTGTTGCAGGAGGTTTGTGTCCATGTGGGTCTGGGGACGTGGAGGGATCAATTTATGTATTTTTTGTGTTGTAGCTTGTACAATGGTTTATCAGCGTATTTATTCGCCCATTGTTTATCCTGGGAGGCCTTTCTTTAGGGCAAATTTTCTATTAGCCTGCAACAGGCTCCATGTTACAAGAAAATTAGCTAGCTTTTTAGTTTCTGCCCTCAAAGTATGTGGCAAGCTGATACAATCTGTCTAATTGTGCTGAATTGCTCCAAGTCAATCCTGACATTTTTTTAGTGTCCTGTGATTTTTAATGTAGTTGTTTTAACTACCCAGTTTGTGAGTCAAATGTTTTTGTTATGGCTATGGCTAAACAAAGAAACTGACTGATGGATAAGAACATAAGAGCCATGGTGGACCAGGCCTATCTAGTCCAGCGCCCTGTTTCCCACAGTGATGCACCAGATGCTTCTAGGTAGCCATACAACAAGGAGATGAAGGCATGTCCTCTCTCCTGCCGTTTCATAGGTATTCAAAGGCATTGCCTTTGAGCCAGGAGGTAGCCTATAGCCATCAGGACTAGTAGCCGTTGATAGCCCTGTCCTCCATGACTTTGTCTAAGCCCCGCTTAAGGCCATCTAAGCTGCTGGCCATCACCACATCCTACGGCAGAGGGTTCAACTTATTAATTATGCACATTAAAGCACAAGAACAAAGATGCAAGTCATTGGAACAGCTTCTGTGTGAAGAACAGACTGAGATCCACGTGTGCACAAAACCGGCTCGCCCAATTTGGTTCAAGTCTGAACCAGAATCAAACCAAACTGGACTTGAACCAAACCAGCCATGTTCAGTGTTGTGCCCCCAAACAACCCCCCCCCCCGGCTCAGCTCTAATTTGAGCCAGTTTGGGGGTTCTAACTTAGAAAATGTTTTTAAAAACACACTCACCACTGGGTCTGGCAGCCTCAGGGGGTGCTGCTGTGTTTGTGGGTTCTCTGCAGTCTCCCTCTCCCCATGCCGGCCTCCCCCAGGGTCCTCTAAGTGCTGTTTTGGCCGGTTTGGGTGCAGTTCCAACCCCTTCTCTGGGGGCAGCAGCCATTTTGGCAGCCGCCGCGCATGTGCCTTGGTCATTTTCTTTTTAAAAAGTTGAACCCCAAACTGGCCTCGAGCCGACCCGGCTCGAACCTCCCAATCTTTGCAGAGGCCTCCCTGATAGCTGCAAAGCCCCAGAGCTTTAAAAAATGGGCAAGGCCCCTTCTAAGAAGCAGAGCCTTTCCTAGGGAAAGACTGGCCAAGATGGGCCATTGCCCGAGGCATGGTGCTAAATTCCCTCCCCTGGTGGCCAAGAGTGCCTTGCCATACCATATGTCGGGCTCCCAACCCATGATACTCCAGACATGGCTGAACTACAGCTCCCATCATCCCCAGCTTCTGAAGTGCCACAGATTGGGTACCCTTGCCATATGCCATTCCTCGTCTTCTTTTTTAAATCTGGGAAGCATGGGGCGGGGGGAGGATGAGGAGAAGAAGCACAGCTGTGGCTAGACTCATGGCTGGGGGCGGGGCCTAGAGCAGGCCTGTCCCTCCCTTTCTCTGCCCCCTTTTTTACAAGCAATTTTTAAAAAAGTAACTGACTATCACTTGCACTTAAGACTGATGGGAGCTAGATAAGCTGCCCCTCTCTGCTTTTTTTTTTTTTTGCACACACCCCCAACCATGAGGTTGGCTGCTGGCCTAGCACTGCCCCTACTTCCTGCTCATGTGCAGCCAGAGGCAGCGTGTGGGTGTGGGTGTGTGCCAAAAAAAGCCCACTTCATGGCTGGGCTGGCCCCAAAGAGTAGAGCAGAAGATGAAATGTATTGCTCTATGCTAGACGGGTAATGCAAAACAAAGTGGAATACCTTGAAATGCATTTCCTTTGTGTCTTCTCTTGTTTTGGTTCCTCAGGTGTGTCGCAAACACTTGTAATAAACTGGAGCATTTGCATAGTGCTGAGTACGGATGAAGATCCTGCATCTGTTTTCAAGCGCAAATACATAGAGCTGCCCCAAAGGTGTTCCCATATTTTAATAAGCATTTTGCGTAGGGCACCTCGTCTCTGATTAAATTAGCTCGTAAACCAGGTGGAAATTCTTTATTTGCATGATTTTTGCCATGAATTAGATTGTCCCTCTTCCCTCGCCAAATAAATACAATATGTGGGAGCTCACCAGAAATTAGCTATGGGTATCCAGAGTGCTATTATCAGATGGGAAGCAGGCGGCACACCTTTGTACACAAGACGGGGGAAAGATACCGCCATCTCAGCGCAACGGAGAATTTAGGGAACTAGGTTCTCTACCCCTTCATCCCCTGCTAAGTGAGCAAAGAGGCACCTTTTAAAAGTGGTGATTATTGAGCAGGGGGAGAGCAACTGGCCTTATCCATCCCTAGCACAGCATCTCTCCAGTGGCTGTTGCTGGTGTCTGCCGGGGAGCCTTTATTTATTTATTTATTTATTTATTTATTTATTTATTTATTTATAGCAATGTAAACCACTTTGGGAACTTGTGTTGAAAAACAGTATATAAATATCCATCATATTCATACTGCCCATCGTCTGGCAGTTTCAAGTAACGTTTCACAACTGTTGCATATTTCTCAACATGGCACAAACAGGGCCGGCCGCTGAGTTTCTTGGAGTCCTAGGTGAAGTTTGACTTTCCCCCCCTCCGCAGCTGAGAATTACAGAGCCCTGGCTTTAACCACTTGAACCATTGTAACTTTAACCCAGGCTGCTCATTTGCCAAGTCAAATGACCAGTCTGCGCAGATGACTATCCAGTGACTACCCCATGCTGGTTTGGGGATACAGTAGGCGATGGGGTTCATGAGGAAGAAGGCGTTCTCCTAAATACCTGGGACCCAAGCAGGGCCCTAGCTAGGGGAGAGGGGGCCCATGTTCACCCCTCTCCCTGGAGGTCCCTCCAAGTGAAGGAGATAATGAAGAAAATAGGGAGGGTTGGAGCTAGGGGGCCCGGGTTCTTTGAACCCATTTACTCAAGCCGTTTGGGTGCTTGATAGGCAACCAACACTTTGAATTTTGCTTGGAAACTTATTGGCAGCCAGTGTAGTTCTTTTTATATTGGAGTAATATGATATCTTTGGGTAATCTCGGAGACCAACCAGACTGCTCCATTCTGTACCAACTGCAGTCTCCGGACTACGTACAAAGGCAGCCCAACGTAGAGAGCATTGCAGTAGTTAAGTCTGGCTGTTGCCAGCCAGATGTCTAGGTCTTCCCTGGGAATCACTGCTCTAATACCAGCCCTCCTCACTTACCACCCACTCATCACTGGCCAGCTCTCTTTTCAATACTGCCTCACAGGTGTTGCATCTCTTGCAGGGGCAGGGGACACAGAGTGGCCTACATCAGACATGCCTGCCCACTCCCTTAAAAGAGGCAAGGGATGACTCAGTTCTGAGCCTCCAAAACTGGGAGCCATAATTGGCCACCAGCTGATGTCATCACCCGGAGACAGTGACCAATGCGTGTCATTACCCAGGGACAGCGACCAATACGCATGACCAATCCGTTTGTTCCCTGATGCAGGTATATTTAAGACCTGTCCGGGGCAAGGAAAAAAGCAACCCTTTTTTCTCCAACCTAAGAACATTATTTCATCCCCACGGAAAGTTCAACCCAATTCTGACAGATAGATTCCAAAGCTTCAGCCTTAACAATCCAACCTCAGAGCTTTGGAAAGTTGGCCTAATAATTACAATAAGGCAAATGACAGCTTTAATGCAAACAATATTATTCACCCAACCTCTAAGCCCATTTCCATGGAGGACGCTTCAGGAAGGTGTAACTAATAGTTGTGAAAAATGCCTTTGGCCTTCTCCACCCCGCTCTTATTTTCTCAGCTCCATTCCCTTCTGCGGATGGCAATTTTTTGTTTTTAACTTTGAAACAGAGTATAATTGCTCGATTCTGCCTAAAATTAGAGGGTGCTGTAAAGCTTGTGGCAGATGATACACACATGAATAGTGATCTTTGCAAAGCAAATTGCCTGCTCTGTTCCTCCTTAATGACATCCTTGAGATTGGGGAATAAGGGGGAATCTGTGCTAAATCAGTGAATATTGATCCTGGTTATGTCTCCAATTTTTGTTGTTGTTTGTCATTGTTATTATTGTGGGTTGTTGATAATTAGAGGGAATGACAGTGTTCCACTAATCCAGCCAAATTGCCTTTAGATGAGATATTTACACCAGGCCCTGCTAGTCGGAGTCACAGCAGCTGGTTGCCAGTGATCCGGGCCTGGGGGAAAGGCAGAGATTTCTCCTTCCTGGTAGAACTGGGGATGGGTTGGTGATCCTAGTGCCAGGTGCTGGGCGTACAACAGTGGGGCCGAGTTCAAAAGAGAGGATAACAGTATTGATTGCCATAATTAGTACATGAGCCAGCTGGGGTGATAAGTACCATCTGGGGAGATAAATCCTCATTGTGATGAAGGGCCATACCCCTATAGAAGAAGAATAGGTGATAACATTGCAATACTTCATAAGAATATAGGAAACTGCCTTAAATCGAGTCAGACCATTGGTCTATCTAGCTCAGTATTGTCTACACAGACTGGAAGCGGCTTCTTCAAGGTTGCAGGCAGGAATCTCTCTCAGCCATATCTGCCAGATGCCAGAGAGAGAACTTGGAACCTTCTGCTCTTCCCAGAGTGGCCCCATCCCCTGAGGGGAGTATCTTACAGTGCTCACACTTGTAGTCTCCCATTCAAATGCAAGCCAGAATGGACTCTGCTTAGCAAAGGGGACAATTCATGCTTGCTACTGCAAGACCAGCTCTCTTCCCTTTCAGCTTATTATCATGCTTTTATTGTGCTGACCATCAGGCCACCAGCAGCCCAATTTGCAATGGTCTTTTACAAATACAACGAATATTTATATACCACTTTTCAACCCAAGTTCCCAACGTGGTTTACAGAGAGATACATAGATAAATAAATAAAGTGGCTTCCAGTCCCCAAAGGGCTCACAATCTAAAAAAACACAACATAAAGTAGGCATCAGCAGCAGCCACTGGAGGGATGCTGTGCTGGGGGTGGATAGGACCAGTTGCTCTTCCCCTGCTAAATATAAGAGATTCACAATTTTTTTTAAAAAGTGCCTCTTTGCTCAGTCAGCAGGGGTTAAAAAACTTTTAAAGGCTTTAAAAAAAAAATCTGATGTCAGAGGAATGGAAATAAAGAAGGGCAGGAACATCCTCCAAAGATTACTCCATGGAGAGAGTACAGCAATTTGTTCATTGTTACCCTGACACTTTCCTCTGTGCAAAAATGGCAGCAATTTTACCCTAATCGCTTGTGGGATAGGGATAATAAAGGGGTGATAACACACACAGCTGTAAGTGCAACCATGCTAGGACCTATTTCCCATCCCTAGAGGAATACCTGTAAATGGTGCCAGAAATCACTATGCAGATTTGTTCCCTGAGATGCTACCAGTAGTCAAAATGTGTGGGTCTGGCACATTGACGACATCATGGGCTTGCAATGATCTGTTCAAACTGCGCTGGAGCGCTTTGCAGTTTTCAAGGGCCGCTGGACCAGACGGACAGGCCCAGAAGCCTCTCTGCCTGCCGCTACGGGGAAGCCTGCTTGGCTCACCCACTAAACTTACAGAAAAGTGGCGGTTGGGTGCAGGGGAGCTGTCTGTGGTAGCGGGAGAGGGGCCTCACAGCGGAGGTGGTTCGGGTGTCAAAAACACCTAGGTGCACCACTGACCGCCCTTGGAAAATCGCGCCAACTAAATCCCACGGGAATTGCATATACTCAGGTTGCAGTTGGCGAGACCTGCTACAATTTCCCAGTCGCAGATACTCAAGATCACATTTGGGAACCCAAAGTTGGTGAGGGATAACTGTAATGCCGTGTTCTTTGTTTCAAAGCCTGGGAGCCATTGGTGGTTCCCATCAACCATAAGTGAGACTCCCTGAGTAGTTTTTCATTGCATACATTCTGGTCACCACACTTTAAAAAGGATGTTGTAGAGGACATCCAAAATGATCAGGGGGCTGGAGCACCTCCCCTACAAGGAAAGACGACAGCGTTTGGGCCATTTTAGAAAGGAGGAGGACAAAGGCTGCTTGATAGAGATGCATAAAATTATGCATGGTGGGGATCAAGTAGATAGAGAGAAGGTTTTTCTCCCCCTCTCGTAATATTAGAACCTGAGGTTGCCCGTTGAAGCCGAATGCGGGCATAGAGTACTATGATATTAGATTATCATGGAGATTTTACTGGCTTGATAGTACAGCGGGGGCGGGGGGGAATGGCAGTACTCTATGCCTGTGTTCCTTTTAAGGCGTGCGCGTGTGCATGCGCTCACACATTTGTTTGATGTCAGCTCAGTCAATTTTAGATCCTGCTCAGGTTGAATCAGGAAGGCCTCACTCTGAATGCTCATGGTGTGCACACACTGCCTTGATACTTCCGCCCAGAACAAAACTCATTCTCCACACAGGTGAAAAAAATTAGAGAGAACGCTGCTCCATGATCCTCCAATCAGCAGCATATAAATATCCGTAGTTGCAATATGTACTTCATTCCTAAGAATCTTTTCTCCCACTCTTCCTCTGAGCTTGGCGCAGCAAACAGGTATTTCCTCTGATCATGTTATCCTCACAACAGCCCTGTGAGGTAGGTTAGACTGAGTGGAAGAACACCTGGTTCAAATCACCCAATGGGCTTCATGACTGAGTGTGAAGTTTTGAACTCGAGTTTCCCGAGGCTTCGTCGGACCCTCTAACTCAGGGATGTACAACTTCAGTCCACCAGTTCTTGTTGGACTACAACTCCCATTATCCCCAGCCACAGTGGGGATGATGGGAATGGTAGTCTAACAACCTCTGGTGGGCCGAAGTGGTGCAGTCCTGCTCTAACCGCTGCATTGCTTTGGCTTCTGGGCAGTTCTCCCAGGCTGTGGAATGCAACTTCTACATTGACTTAGAAAGAACAAGTTGAGGACAGAAATTATAACAGCCAAGGGAAAAACCAAACCATTACCTGAATGTTTTAGCATAATCCAGAGCACTCTGGGCTGATTACAGCCGCCGGAGTCCCCCACAAATTTGTACTTGGGCAAATACATGACTGGCAGTTCTGCTGGCGATACTTCCTCATGTATATTTTATAGGGACAGCTTAATTGCATTTGCTGAGCAGCCACTAAGTTAAAGCAAAATAGGAGAGATGGGGAGAGACGGCTGACTGTCTGAGCAGAAGTACAGGGTATATTTGAAGCACACAAGCGCAGGATGAAGCCCACCTCTCAGGCTCTAATTATATGTCCCAATCCAGGTTGCACCCCTGGATGTGTTGTCTGCCCAGGAAAAATACCTCTAGTTGGCACCAGTTTCCTTTAGCAAGTGTGGGGGGACCAGACGGGGCTGGTAAAGATTAAAGTCCTGCGTGCTTCCCTTGCTGAGGACCTGATCCACTTGCGGTTACATGTTTTTAAAACACCAAGGGTGTGCTCCCCGTTATTCACAGGGGTCCTGTTCCCTGTGGGGTGGGGCATGTGGTTAGTGAATCCGCAGATAACAGGGCATTAAAGTCAATGTAAATGGAGGATTAGGTTCACAAACTTGAACAAATCGCCCCAGATCACCCCCCAAATGAGCAAACAGGCCAAATGTTTGTTTTCCAGTAAACAAACAGTAAAGTGCCCTACTGTTCTGCACTATCCTTCAGGAGTCCAAGGATGCCCCCCATGAGTTCAAAAGTCACTGAAAATCACAGTGGGTGGGTTGCCCTTCCCCCCAAAGGAAAAGGAAAGGTTGTGCCGTCGAGTCGGTGTCGAATCCTGGCAACCACAGAGCCCTGTGGTTTTCTTTGGTAGAATAAAGGAGGGGTTTCCCATTGCCTTCTCTTGTGCAGTATGAGATGATGCCTTTCAGAACCTTCCTATATAGCTGCTGCCCAATATAGGTGTTTCCCATAGTCTGCGAAGATTGCTTCTCCACTGTGCCATTAGGTGGCCCATAAATGGTACCCCCCACACACAATGAACCATAAAATGGTTCCACCGACTTCCGTATAGGTGAGTTTAACCCCACCTTTTGCTGTTGCTCCCCTGCAATTGATATTCCAACACTTCCGACCTCTGAACCTGGAGGTAGCCTCTAGTAGCCATTGATAGACTGGTCCTCCATGAATGGGCCTAAGCCCTGCTTAAAGCCATCCAAGTTGGTAGAGAATATTGCATGTTTATGTTTACCAGCTTTTTGTTTACTTTATGTTTACCAGCATTTAGTTTTTATTCTTTGCTCAATAAAAGGTCTTTTATTGAGAGTTGGAGTTAATATGCGCATTGCATTGCCAACGTATCGACAAATACTGTAGATTAATTTTGCGCTGGGTGAAAAAGTACTTATTTTCGTTGGTCCTAAATTTTCTGGCAATCAGTTTTAAGGGATGACTCCTAGTTCTAGTGTTATGAGAGAGGGAGAAACCTCTCTCTCTCTCTCTCTCCCTCCCCACTATCTCCATACCATTCATACTTTTATAAATTTGGATGGGAGACTACATGTGAGCACTGTCTGCTGTAAGATATTCTACCAGTTGGGAACGGTAATAATTGTGGTACGATATCGTACCGCAATTATTACCGCTCCCAACTGGTAGCTAACTCAGCAAAGAGGCACCTTTTAAAAGTGGCAATTCTCTGATATTTAGCAGGGGGAGAGTAACTGGCCCTATCCAGCCCCAGCACAGCATCCCTCCAGTGGCTGTGGCTGGTGTCTGCTTAGTATTTCTTTTTCTCATGTGAGCATATATAATTAATTAATATGATTAATTAATTATATATGATGATATATAATTAATTAACCATATTTTTATACTGCCTGATATGTAAATCTCTAGGCAGTGTACAAAATTCAAGTTATAAATGAAATTGAGTAACGAGATTGTCTTTTGATTCTTTTCTTCTCCCTGCATCCCACTCACTGAAGTGCCCGGAGGCATTGCTTCGGAGTCCCTCACGTTCACTCCCTTGGAAGACATGATTTTTTTGAAATGGGAGGAGCCAGTGGAACCCAATGGCCTCATCACCCAGTACGAGGTATGTTGCAACCCCCTGCCTCCTTTGTGAGTTCCCAAACCTTTTGCCAAACTGTCTTTGTGCATAACCAGTCTAAGCCAGTTTTTGGCCTGGTTCACACAACTGGTCAAATCGAGGCTTGATGTGGGTTACCAGCATTCGCGTGATTGTGTGAACTAGGATGATTGCGATGAATATGCCACAAAGTATTCTTGAATGATTCTCAGGGCGAATATGTGAGGTGGGAAATTCCAAGAATATCCTGCTGGACTTCCAGTTATTCATAGAATTTTAATTGGTGTATGCAGGTGGCTTTTGCATGTTCTGTCCCCATAGGGACAGTACAGATAGGAAGTGTACTGTTGTATCTGTATTCAGCATAACTTGTGAATGACTGTACCTGTAGAGATCTGTACCTGTGTACACTGTATAATAAATAAACTCAGGAGGGGGATAGAACTGTGCGACTGTGCCTATATTGCATCTCTTATGCTAATCTATTTGGCAAGATTCTTGTGAGGATAAAAGAACTGAGCAACTTGGAGGACAAGTGAATCATAGTGATAGTGGCTCACATACAATGTAACATGCGCATTGCAGTGTTGCATGCATGCAATTGCACAATTGTGTGGAACTCATTTATGCAAGAGTCATCCCATCATTTCCAGTGGCACTTGCCCTTGTGTAAATCTGTTTTGCACAGCTGCATACTAACAAATTTGCAATGTGCGCATTGCATTGCGTAGCACGTCAGCCAGTAACTGGCTGCCTCGAGAGACAGGCAGACTACAAAATTTGTAATAAATAATAGTCGTGCCAAGAGCTCAATTAGGAACTAAAAATTAGGGATGTGCACGGAACGGGATTTGCATTCTGTTATGAGCTCAGAGCAGAACACAGATCCCCAGTTCGTTACTTCGGAACAATTGGTTGAGTTGGTTGTTGTGAAGGAACAAGCTTGGAACTTCTAAGTGTTCTGAATGCTATTTTCGACGAGTGTCTACAGTGCTTTTCTAACCTCTGCACACACGTGGCAGCCACACCACGCAAATAGCTGCCATGTGTGCACAGATATTAGAAAAGCGCCGTAGACACTTGTCCAAAATGGCATTGTACCACCGCACAAATGGCTGCTGTGCATGCGCAGAGGCCATAAGAGTGCCATAGAGGCTCTTCCAAAATGGTATTTCGAACACTCAGAACATTCCGAGCTCGAAACAGAGTTGTTCCATTCTGAGCTCGGAACAGGCCCCTCATTTGAAGGGCGTTCTATTTTGAGCTTGGAACACTAAACGGCCTGCACTATTTAGTTAGGGGTGTGCACAGAACTGGCCAAACTGATTCCATGCACACCCCTACTTCCTGGCATCTCCAGAGAGGGCTGAGAGAGAGTCCTGCCTGCAACCTTGGAGAAGCCACTGCCAGTCTATTAAGACAATACTGAGCTAGAAGGACCAATGGTCTGACTCGTTAGAAGGCGGCTTCCTATCTTCCTATGAAGTCAGTTGCCAGTTTGTTTGAAATGCAGAGCGTTGTGGAAATGTTGAGCTAGAGCCGTTCCTTAGATCATAATGTCAAGACAGACCACACAGGCAACAGCTTGCCTGGCGATCCGGTAGAACTCCGGCATGTCCATCCACACAGAAGCAGTGGATGGAATTTGTTTTCTCAGCCAGGCACTGAGAGGAGAAATTCTCTTTCTCTGATGCGTTCTGCTCCATTCAATGTGGAGAGAAAAGCCTACATTGTCGCTGGCTGGTTTCTTGAATAGGCCATATCTGCGTGTTTTCGTTTCTGCCACGTTCTCTCCCAAATGCAACCAGGCAAGACCCCCTCTTATCTCGCTTCGCTTTTCATCCCATGCCTCTGCCCTCTCCGGCATCAACAAAAATTATTAGAGCGCAGAAACAGCGGAGTGAAAAGCTGATTCTTATCGGCACCGCTCTTCCTGCCGTGCTTCAGGCTGAATGCCGCTTCCTGGAGAATGACACAGGCCCCATTGTAATTCTGGAGATGTGGTTTCCCATCTTGGAGATTAAGGGCCATTTTATAGTTCCCTCCAAACCCTTTGTTTAAAATGTAGAATTGAAGCTGCTTTTCATCTCCTTTTCGAAATGTTCTCAGGCCCACTTCTTCGTGAGGTCTCGGTGCTGAAGCCTCCTGTCTCTGGGTCCAGTACAAAGTTGTAATACAGGCTTCATTTCCCCCCGCTCCACTTCTTCCTCCCACAAAAAGCCTTCTCTGTTCTGAAAAATCAGACATTGGCGGGTGTCCTTTGGCTTCATTTAGTCTGTTTATGTCTTGTGTTTCTGGCAGCCTGGTTTGCTTTTTATAGTCAGACATGACAGTCACAGCCAGTATTTAAATGCACAAGCTCAGGACTGCACATTTAGGCTGCACTCACAAGCCAGCCTCCTGGTACACAGGCAGAAGTCTTAGGAGAGAAGTGGGTCTTCTGTCATTTGCACTGGGATATGGAGAGTGTAAGATAAGGGGAAGTTCTCTCCTGCTGATGAGAAAGGATTCCTACTTTTCTTACCTTCTCAAAAATGGTGGTAGAAATGAGACTAAGGTTGTGTACAGAACCAGCTGGCTCGGTTCAGTTCGAGTCCGTACTGGACTCGAACCAGACCGAACAAGTTCAGTCCGGCCCCCATCAAACACCACCCCCGTGTCCGGTCTGGGGGTGGGGTGGTTCGTGATTTTTTAATTACTTTAAAAAAAAAAAATACCTGTAGCGCCTTTAGGGGGCTTCCTGTAGGCCACATGTGTGTGTGTGTGTGTCTGCGAAGGTTCCCCCTCCCCCGCCGTTCTCTGAAATCAATGCCGTGGCTGGGTAAGAAGGCCTCTTTTCGGCTCATTTGGGCCCCGTAACTGCCCACTGAGGCCATTTTGGGCGCTGCCGCGCATGCGTAAATGGCCTCTGAGATGCCTGGCATGGCCCACCGCCTGGCAGAGGTCGTTTGCACATGAGCGGTGGCTTGCTGCGCATGCGCAAATGACCTCTGCGAGGCTGTGGGCCATGCCAGGTCTCACATAGGCCATTAATGCATGCACGGCGGTGGCCAAAATGGCCGCCGTGCGCAGTTAGGGCTGCGGCAGTGATTTCAGAGGCTGGCAGGTGAGGGGGAACCTTCGTGGAAACACCCCCCCAATCTACAGGAAGCCCCCCAAAGGGGTTACAGGTATTTTTATTTTATTTTTAAAAAGGTTTTTAAAAAATCGCGGACTTTTCTGGAGGTTCGGTTCTGGTCCAGACGGAACCCGGGGTGGGGGTGTCAGTGTGGTGCTGGGGGTCCTGCTCACCAGAGGGCTGGGGGCACTCGCCACTGCCGAGCTGGCAAGTGGGTTTGTCAATGCCTGCGTTGACAATGCCTTGTCAATGCCAATCTTCTACCTTGTGCTGAGGGATGTGCAAAACTACCCATTGCACTTTCAGTGCTACTTCTGAATTTTGGGGCCATCTGTCCACGCAAGCAAATATGACAGTTTCAGGAGGAGAGGGTTTTTGAAGCTGTTGTTTTGCATGTTAGTTCGGTTCCTAGCCAGTGTTCCCTGTAATGGGGATTCCCAGACGTTGTTGACTACAACTCTCACAATCACTAGCTGCAGTGGCCTTTGGCTGTGGATTATGAGAGTTGCAGTCCACAGCATCTGGGAATCCCATGAAACTGAAGGCCGGGAATATTAGGGCCAGCCAAAGGAATTACCTTTTCACACAGCACATTCTTAATCTATGGAACTCTCTGCCATGGGATGTGGTGATGGCCACTAGCTTGGGTGGCTCTAAAAGGGGCTTAGACAAATTCATGGAAGTCAGGTCTATCTATGGTTACTAGTCTGGTGACTATAGGCCCCCTCCAGCCCCAGAGGCAAGATGCCTTTAAATACCAGTTGCAGGGAAGCAACAGCGAGAAAGGGCATGCCCTTGCCTGTGAGCTTCTCTGAGGCATCTTGTGAGCCACTGTGTGAAACAGGATGCTGGACTGGATGGGCCTTGGGCCTGATCCAGCAGGCTGTTCTTGTCTTCTTATGTACCAGGGACTCTGCTCCTAATATTACTCCACATTCCCTCCATGCATTTAGGCGCAGAGACCAAGCATGCTGTATAAGATAACCTTGCGCACGGGTGGTAATACAGTCTGTCCTGCACCATCTTAAAGTGCATCCCTGTCCTCTAGATCAGCTACCAGAGCATCGAATCCTCGGACCCAGCAGTGAACGTGCCTGGCCCACGGCGCACGGTCTCCAAGCTCCGAAATGAAACGTACCATGTTTTCTCCAATCTGCATCCCGGGACAACCTACCTTTTCTCGGTGCGGGCACGAACTGGCAAGGGCTTTGGCCAAACAGCGCTGACTGAGATCACCACCAATATCTCAGGTAGGTGGGAGGGAGAAGAGGGAATGAGAGCTGGCCGTGTGGTAGCAAGTGTGAATAGTCCGCTTTGCTAAGCAGGGTCTGCCTTGGATTGCATTTGGATGGGAGGCTACTTGTGAATGCTGTAAAATATTCCTCTTGGTAGACGGGGCCATAGCTCAGAGGAGAGCTGGTCTTGTGGTAGCAAGCATGACTTGCCCCCTTAGCTAAGCAGGGTCTGCCCGTCAATGGGAGCCTTGATGTGTGAGCACTGTAAGATCTTCCCCTTAGGGAATGGAGCCGCTCTGGGAAGAGCAACTAGGTTCCAAGTTCCCTCCCTGGCATCTCCAAGATAGGGCTGAGAGAGATTCCTGCCTGCAGCCTTGGAGAAGTCGCTGCCAGTCTGTGAAGACAATACTGAGCTAGATGGACCAATGGTCTGACTCAGTATATGGCAGCTTCCTATGTTCCTCAGTGGAAGAGCCTCTGGTCCCCGGTTCAGTCCCTGGCATCTCCAGCTAGGGCTGGGAGAGATGTAACCTGCCTGTAACCAGGGTGGATTTGATTTAAATCAAATCAATTTAAATCTAGATTTAAATCATGATTTAAATCACTAGTCAGTAAGACTAGATTTAAATCATGGTTTTTAACATAAAGACTCATTCTTGCTGGTATAATCTTAATACAACTAGATGAAGGTTTCGTTTTTGGTCCTCTTCTAGATAGAAAAATTGCCCCAAATAATCTTACAGAAACCTCTGGAAGGGCATAACATTGTGAATGGATTAATGGAATTCATTTACCAAAAAATTTAAAGATTGCATATATATGGCCTCATGCTACATAATTAAAAAACTAATCCTTATTTTCATGATGAATAACCTTTGGACTATAATGTATCTTAAATAGGAAATTATCTTTAGATAGATTTTTCCCTCAAAAAGCATTTTATTTGAAAAATCTGTTTTAAATAATAAAATCCGATTTAAATTAAAAAATCTGATTTGAATTTTTTTAAAAATCCCATTATATATATATATATATATATATATATAAAAATTGATTTTTATCCACCCTGCCTGTTTCCTTGGAGAAGCCACTGCCAGTCAGTGTAGATCAGGCCTGCTCAAATGTGTCCCCCCCGCCCAGCTGTTTTTGGACTACAACTCCCCAGCCACAGTGGTCCATTGCCAGGGATTATGGGAGTTGTAGGTTGACATCTGCAAGAGGGCCGAAGTTGAGCAGCCCCGGTGTGGACAGTCCTGAGCTAGATTGACTAATGTAGGGGGAGGCTAGTTCATTTTTCATTTCAGGAGGAGGGCTGTAGCTCAGTGGTAGAGCTTCAGCTCTGCAGGAGAAGATTCCAGATCCCCCGACCCATTTCCCAGTGGCATCTCCAGGAAGCACTTGGAAAGACTCCTGCCTGTAGCCTTGGAGAGCTGCTGCCGGTCAGTGTAGGCCATACTGAGCTTGGTGGACCAATGGCCTGACTCTCTGTAAGGCAGCCTCCTAGGCTCCTGTCATCCTTGTGGCAAATCGAGACTTTGCCAGTCGTCAGGATTTGACCTGGACAGTCTGAGTATCTGCCATTGAAAGTCTGCGGGCCAGGAATTGCTGTCATGGCTTGGGTTTAGTGCCATCTGGCAAGCCAAAGTGAAGTTGTTGTGTTTTGTTTTTTAAATTTGATGAGTGTGATGAGCTGATTTTCTGCTGACAAACACACCCATATGTGATTGTGCCGTTGTTTCGAGGCTCCTTGCCAGCTGCTGATGCAGGGAAATTACACTAACTATTCCAGGCTTTCCCCCGCAGTTCCAGTTGGATAAACGTATTTTTGGTTCCAGCTTCTCTCTTTGATTGCCTCTATCCTTTCTCCTCTCCCGTTTCCTTCCCTGCTCCTTGTTGGTTTTTCTTTAGGATCCCCTGTTGCCCTGTTTTAACAGGGAGCTGGACTTGTGGTAGCAAGCATGAATGGTCTCCTTTGCTATGCAAGGTCTGCCCTGGTTTGCATTTGAATGGATGACTACATGCGATCACTGCAAGACATTCCCCTTAGGGGATGGGGCCATAGCTCAGTGGAAGAGCATCTGCTTGCATACAGAAAGCCTACTGGCAGCGTCTCCAGGTAGCGCTGCCTTGACCCCATGAGAGCTACTGCCAGTCAGTGTTGACAGTACTGAGCTAAACAGACCAATGATCTGACTCAGTATAAGGCAGCTCCCTATGCTCCTTTCCAGGGTACTCCTGCAGGGAATGAGTGGCACCTTCTTCCCCTACTGTACATTGAACTTCTGCCTTGAGGACCAAAATAACGAGGTCACTAAAGTGGTGGCGAAGTTCTTTTATGTTGCTATTAGATTAAGATCTTGTTTAAGATCTAATTTATAGGAGCTGACTGTTTTATTCTGTTTTGTTATGTTTACTATGTATAATATTTTGTTTTAATTTTTTTAAATGTCTTTTGTATGGCCTATGGCTGTAATAATAAAATTGATTGATTGATACTGTACATTTGGGAGGAGATTCTGGTCTTGTGGTAACAAGCATGAATTGTCCCCTTTGCTAAGAAGGGTCTGCCCTGGTTTGCATTTGAATGGGAGACTACATGTGAGCTCTGTAAGACATTCCCCTTAGGGGATGGTGCTGCTTTGGGAAGAGCACCTGCATGCTTGTGTGCAGAAGGTCCCAAGTTCCCTCTCTGGCAGCATCTCCAAGATAGGGCTGAGAGAGACTCCTGCCTGCAACCTTGGAGAAGTTGCTGCCAGTCTGTGTAGACAATACTGGGCTAGATGGACGTAGGGTCTGACTTGGTATAAGGCAGCTTCCTATGTCTCTCCTATGTTTCAGTTGGGCATAGTCATTCTAAATAGTGATCCTGCTGTGGCTCATACTTGCAAAGCTGCTAATACAAATCTCCCTTATGGACTTGGGTGCCATGGGGAAATGGCATTTCCCAAGGTCCCAGGCACCTGGGATGCTGCTGTTGCGATATTGCAAGTAACCAGGAGGGACAGAGGCTGGCTTTGCAAAGAAGCAAGACTTTTTTGCTCCCACTTCTCTATTATGCATCTTCCTGCTGTGGCATCTCCCCTCTGCATGCACAGGAAGGCAGGAGGAGGGTGTGGTTCACTCTTCAGAGCTTGTTTGCTTCTTGGTCCATATATATTGGCTCCTGGTATGGTTCGGGGTGAAATATAAAGCGTTGTTTATCACCTTTAAAGCCCTGGATGGCTTAGGCCCAGGTTACCTGAGAGAATGCTTTTCCCTGCAAGATCCTTGCCGCTCACTAAGAGCATCAGGAAGAATCTGTCTTCGGGTGCCACCAATTCATCTGGGGACAACATAAGATTGGGCTTTCTCAGCTGTTACCACTAGGTTGTGAGACGTGCTCCCCGTAGTTATAAGAGTCTTGTAGTCTTTGGAGGAATTCCATAGAGCCCTAAAGGGACACCCTTTAAAGTGGCGATTCTCTTATATTTAGCAGGGGGAGAGCAACTGGCCCTATCCAACCCCAGCACAGCATCCCTCTAGTGGTGGTTCCTGGTATCTGCCTTATGTTTCTTTTTAGATTGTGACTATGAGCCCCCTTTGGGGACAGGGGACCAACTTATTTATGTATTATTTCTTTTTCTATGTAAACCGCATTGTGAACTTTGGTTGAAGAGTGGTCTGTACATATTCGTAGTAGTAAAGACACATCTTTTGAGCCTGGCTCTTAATAATATTTGCTTGGTTTTAAATGGTTTTGAACATTCATATGTTAACTGCATTTATTTTATGTTTTAAAAGTTTGGATGTGAACCGGGCTGAGCCGCTCCGGGATGGGCGGTATATAAATGAAATAAATAACATAAAATAAATTCATGCAGAAAAGGCAGCTGCTTAGTTGCCAAGTTCGGTTTCTTTCAGATGGCTGGTAGCGCTCTAAGAATGGTGCTATGAGCCAGCATGGTGTCATCACTGCCGGTGCCTTGGCTGTTGCTTTGCATGCAAGACACAGAAGGCAACAGACTTGGTATGCAAAAGCGCAGAGCAGCAGCCCAAGTCCTACAAAACCCTCCTTTTGCAGGGGATTGGGGTCTCTGGTGTCTGCGTCCAGCTTCACCATTCCATGATTACAAGCTCAGCGGTGCAGCCCTTGAATACTAACTGTGCTCCAGTGCTGACTGCAGCTGAATTGAAACCCGTAAAATGCCTCCATGTGTCCTGCTCTCGATAACCCTTCCAGATCCGTCTACACAGCCACTTTCTTGTTTACAGTGCCCCTTAGGGTGTTCCCATATAATGAAAGCGAACCCAAATGTTCCCTTCGTGCAGCACAATCATTCACCCTGACGCAGCACCAGCAGAAAAACGTTGCATCCCCATGCACTGGAGTGTACATGTACAAGCTAGCAAGAGTGTTCCCTCTGACAGGGATTCCCAGAGGTTGTTGACTACAACTCCTATAATCCCCAAGCAAAAGCCATTGTAGCTGGGGATTCTGGGAATTGTAGTCGACAACATCTGGGAATCTCTCTTAGAGGGAACACTGAAGCTAACCCCCTTAAGAGTTTTCAAGCAGTCGCCAGGAATGATAATAAAACCCAGATTTTTTTGAGGTGAGTCGGAGGGTTTTCGCCCATTCATAAAAAACCTCAAAATAAGGAATGTGAACACCTTTATGCTTCTGCCACAACAGGGACTCACCCAGCCTCTAAATAAACCTTAAATATTCATTTTTAAAGACCCATAAACATTGAAAACACTTCGCAAAATGGCTTTCCCATGGATGGAGCAACTGTGTCAGTAGGAACATAGGAAGCTGTCTTATACCGAATCAGACTCTTGGTCTATCTAGCTCACTATTGTCTGCACTGACTGGCAGCAGCTCTCCAAGGTTTCAGGTAGGAGTCTCTCCCAGCCCGACCTGGAGATGCTGGCAGGGAATCAAACTGGGCCCTTCTGCATGCAAGCAGATGCTCTTCTACTGAGCTGTGGCTGCATCCCCTAAGGGGAATCTCTTACATTACTCACATGTTGTCTCCCATCCAAATGCACACTGTGGTGGTGGACCCTGCTTAGCAAAGGGGGCAATTTATGCTTGCTACCACAAGACCAGCTCTGCTCCCAGAGAGAGATCAGTTGCTGGTCATCAGTGTTGTCACATGATATGCCAGACTTGCCTATGACACTTGAGGACTTGCTCTTGCAATGGGGCTGTTGCTCAGTGGCAGAGCATCGGCTTTGCATGCAGAAGGGAAGAGAGCTGGTCTTGTGCTAGCAAACATGGCTTGTCCCCTTAGCTAAGCAGGGTCCACCCTGTTTGCATATGAAAGGGAGCACTGGTAGATATGGCCCTCAGGGGATAGAGTTGCTCTGGGAAGAGCATCTAGGTTCCAGGTTCCCTCCCTGGCAGCATCTCCAAGATAGGGCTGATAAAGATTCCTGCTTGCAACTTGGAGAAGCTGCTGCCAGTCTGTGTAGACAATACTGAGAGAGATGGACCTATAGTTTGACTCAGTATATGGCAGCTTCCTATGTTCCAGAAGGTCCCAGGTTCAATCTCCAACATCTCCAGGTAGGGCTGGGAGAGACTCCTGCCTGCAACCTTGGAGAGCCGCTGCCAGTTAGGGTAGACAATACTGAGCTAGATGGACCAAGGGTCAGAGTCATTCCTAACTGATCCACTAGCTGGGAGTGGAGGGTTCTGTTTTCCTAGTAGCAAAATATTGTGAGTTGAGAGCTAGAGAAATGGACTGCACAAGGGTCCTTGAAATAAGGCCTCTGGCCTTCTCAGAACCAACAACATAATTATTCCCCCAGACTTCCCATTGTTTTGAAATCCTGCTTTATACCTGGTCAGACCCTTGGTCCATCAAGCTCAGTATTGTCTACACTGGCTGGCAGCGGCTCTCCAAGATTTCAGGCAGGAATCTCTCCCTGTCCCACCTGGAGATGCCAAGGAGTGAACCTGGGGCCCTAATTTGTTTGTTAGTTTGTCCG
Organism: Hemicordylus capensis; assembly: GCF_027244095.1. Classification (NCBI taxonomy): domain Eukaryota; kingdom Metazoa; phylum Chordata; class Lepidosauria; order Squamata; family Cordylidae; genus Hemicordylus; species Hemicordylus capensis. The sequence continues at coordinate 15,229,557 of NC_069663.1, forward strand.
TCCATCCCTCCATGTATTTATTCTGCATATTGTATACAGCCCAATATATGCACCTCTGTGCAGTTTATACCTTCTGCATGCAAAGCAGATGATTTTTTATCATTGCCCCGTCCCCTAAGAGTAATATCTTATGGTGCTCACATTTAGACACCCATCCAAATGCAAATCAGCTCCAACCTTGCTTGGCAAAGGGGACCCAAAGGGGACTTACTACCACAAGACCTTTTCTCCTCTCCTATGATATGTCTTAGCTGCTATGGCACGTGAAGATTACTCTTGCAACTGATCTGCTAGCTGTAAACTGATCTTCCAGTGGCAATAAATTGTGAGCTGAGAGCCAGAAGAACACAGTGAGACCCGGTTTTTCCTCGTGAGCGGGAAGAGTGGGCTAAGTCCACTCTCCCCACTCACAAGCGGGCAGGAAGCCCTGGGCGGCCGGATCAGCCGCCCACACGATGGCCGGCTCCGTGACGGAGCCGGCGGGGTGTGGGGGGAGCAGGGGCCACGTGGCCCCCACAAGCCCCAGTATGCCCTGCACGACTGCACAGGGCATACTGGGGAGACACCCGAGCCGGGAGGCGGCTTTTCGCCTCCTGGCCGGGGGTCTACTCATGAGTAGGCGCAGCGCGAAGGCGTGGCTACTCACGATTGCAAAAAAGCAGGTTTGCAGGGGCGCTCACAGGGCGAGGCTGTGAGCCCGGTGGTTCTTACGGTCACTGAAAATTGGGCTAGCCTCTGCTAGCCCGATTTTTGCTGATCGTGAGAAGCGCCCCAGTACCTGAACACAGGCACACAATTTTGCTAGCTTTCCTGCTATAAGGCATCTGGCTTTCTCAGAAAGCCGTTATTTTATTTTATTGCATTGTATTTATTTTTGTTTTCTTTTATTTAAAATGTTTATCTTCTGCTCCTCCAGCACATTACTGCTTGGGGCGGCTAACAAAGCCAATAAAAAGAATACCCTATAAAATAACATAAAATCAATACCATAAAAACCAACTAAAAGCAAATCTCGGTTAAAACCACAATTTGAGATTACGAGTTAAAATGTTAAAAGTTAAGAGGTTAAAAGGCTAAAAAAACCACCAGATATCCTTGCACTGAAAATGTTAGAACACCTCTCTAAAAAGATGGGTCTTCAACAGTGTCATAAAGGCCCTAAGGGAGGTTGCCTGTGAGAGCCCTTCCTTGAGATAAGGCATCTGGCCTTCTCAGAACCAACTGCATAGTTATTCTCTCAAAATGCCCATTGTCTGGAAAGCCCCTTACTTTCCAGATGGCATCTCCTTTGTACTTTAAAGCTGTTGCATGTACATTAGAACAGGGGGCTCTTAGGTGGACCATAACAAGCTGCCTTATACCGAGTCAGACCCTTGGTCCATCTAGCTCAGTATTGTCTACACAGACTAGCAGTGGCTTCTCCAAGGTCGCAGGCAGGAATCTCTCTCAGCCCTATCTTGGAGATGCTGCCAGGGAGGAAACTTGGAAGCTTCTGCATGTAAGCATTTGCAGGTGCTCTTCCCAGAGTAGCCTCATCCCCTAAGGGGAATAGCTCCCAGTGTCCACACATGTAGTCTCCCATTCAAATGCAAACCAGGGCAGAGCCTGCTTAGCAAAGTGGAGACTTCATGATCTTGCTACCACTAGACGCAGTACTTGTGAGAGAAAGCTGCTCTGCAGCAATCGGGACGGGCGGCAACTCCGTGCAACAGAACTGACAGGGTAACCACGTATCCCACTGTGCCCAGTCCTTTAAATATGCTTCCCCTTGAAATGGATTCTTCATGCTCCAGAGCCCCCCCTCCGCTTTTCCCAGCCACCCTGCAGTCAGAATTCAAATGGAAAAACAGTATGCATTACATTTTACAACCCTGCTGGATAATTTACTTGCGTGGCAGTCCAGAAGCTGCCTTGTTTACATTACGGAGGCTCCGGTGCTGGAACACATTTCCTAACTCACTGGAGCGGCTTTGATGGGATCTATTAGTGGGGGTGGTAAGGAGAAATTGAATGCTGCCGGCCCTGTGTCTTGCCGGAAATGGTCGTCGGGAAATATTATCTGCATGAGTGGGAAATGTTGTCTGAGGTGCAATAGATAAGGTGGAACATCTGAGCTAGGAGGGCTTGTGTTTCTCATTACGCCACACAGGACCTTGAGTTTGTTCTCGGATGGTGTTGGATTTACAGAGAGGCTGTGTGGATCAGGTGGATGCTAGGGATGTGCAAATCGGCTCAACCTCAAGTCAGTTCGACATTGAACTGGTCTGGCTCGAGGGCTCGCCCTTGAGCCGGACTGGCCCCAGTTCAAGCTGAACCTGCCCTGCTACCTTGAGGCCAGAACAGGGGTGCACAAATCGAACATCCCCAGTTCTGTTCAAGTCTGGTTCGGACCTTGTACCAAACCAGGCAAACCGGTTTTGTGCACAGCCCTAGTGGATTCTGCTGCCATAAATACAGAAAATAACATCTTGTGTGCAATCCTATGCATGTTTGAGCACGCTGGAAGATGAAGAAGTATATTTATATACCGCTTTTTACAAAAGTTCCCAAAGCGGCTTACATAGAAATAAAAATAAATAAAGATGGATCTCTGTCCCCAAAGGGCTGACAATCTAAAAAGGAAACCTAAGACAGACACCAGCAACAGCCACTGGAGGGATGCTGTGCTGGGGATGGAGAGGGCCAGTTGCTCTCCCCCTGCTCAATAAAGACAACCACTGCTTTTTAAAGGTGCCTCTTTGCTCAGTCAATATTGTCCTGGAGGACAACCTCAGAACAGTATTGCATATGCTGGTACCCTCCAGACTTGATTACTGTAATGCACTCTGGGTGGGGCAGGGGCTGCCCTTGTATGTAGTCAGGAAACTGCAGTTGGTGCAAAATGTGGCAGCCAGGTAGGTTGGTCTCTGGGTCATCTAGAAAAGAGCCTATTACACCTATGATAAAATAACTGGACTGGCTTTCAAAATGTTTCCGGTCAAAATGTAAAGTGCTGGTTGTATCCCAGTGGTTCCCCACTTGGGGGCCTCCAGATGTTGCTGGACTACAACTCCCATCAACCCCAACTACACTAAATTGTAGCTGGGGGTGATAGGAGTTTTAGTTTAGCAGCCTCTTTAGACCCCCATGTTGGGAACCACTGTTATAACATATCAAATCCTAAAAAGCTTAGATCCGGGGTATCTAAGAGAATGTCTTCTTCATTATGAGCCTCACAGCTTACAAAGAGGTCTGTCCACAGTTGCCACCAGCTCATCTGGTGCCTACTCAGAGACTGGCCTTTGGTTCAAATCCCCGCTGCTATGTTTCCCAGACTATAGGGAACCCCTATATATGGCAGCAGCAATATAGGAAGATGTTGAAAGGCATCATCTCATACTGCAGAGGCGGCGGCAATGGTAAACCCCTCCTGTATCTACCAAAGATAACCACATGGCTTTGTGGTCCCCAGGAGTAGACACCGACTCAACGGCACACTTTACCTTATATATGTTCAACAAGAGCAAGAACTCAGTGGTAGAGCACCTGCTCCACATGCAGAAGCCCCCAGGTTCAATCCCTGGCATATCCAGGTATGGCTGAGAAGAAGACCCCTGTCTGAAATTCTTGCAAAACTGTTGCCAGTCAGTGTAGGCAATGCTGAGTCGGATGGGCGGATGGACTGATTCAGGAGAAGGCTGCTTCCAACTCAGAAAGAAAAGAACCTATTCAGCTTAGGTTGAGTCATGTCCATAGTGAGTCAGATCTATCTAGCCCAGTGTTGTAAATTCTGACTGGGTGCTGGAGAGAATCAGAAATGTAAACGTCAGAGATGACATTTGCTCTCATTCATTCATTCGTTCATTCATTCATTCGATTTCTATACCACACATCACATCAGCTTGAGGTCTTTCTTCCAAACCAGGGCTGCTCAACTTCGGCCCTCCTACAGATTTTGGCTAACAACTCCCATAATCCCTGACCACTGGCCATTCTGGCAGGGGATTATGGGAGTTGTGGTCCAAAAGCTGGAGGGCCAGTGTTGAGCAACCCTGTTCCAAACTACCAAATCAGGCCTTTGATCCAGCCAGCCAGTCACAGTGTCCCGGAGATGTCCTGTTTTTATCCATACTTAGTAGTAGTAGTAGTACTTTATTACAGCCAAGGGCCATACAAGAATGATACAAGAGGGAGAGGAGAGCTGGTCTTCTGGTAGGAAGTATGACTTGTCCCCTTAGCTAAGCTGAGTCTGGGTTATGAATGGGAATCTTGATGTGTGCACACTGTAAGATATTTCCCTTAGGGGATGGGGCTGCCCTGGGAAGAGCACCTGCCTACTTGCATGCAGAAGGTTCCAAGTTCCCTTCCTGGCAGCATCTCCAAGATAGGGCTGAGAGAGATTCCTGCCTGCAACTTGGGAGAAGCTGTTGCCAGTCTGTGTAGACAACACTGAGCCAGATGGGCCTATTGTCTGACTCAGTATGTGGCAGCTTCCTATGTTCCTAAATCCGGAAGCATTAGCAGAAATATTTCCAAATGACCTTAATTCCGTTGTTGGTGTTTTGTTGCATACGTTGTTGAGCTACCAGCTGGCTGAGCGCCACCCCCTGCTAATTCTTCTATCTTTTCTCCATTATGGGTACCCCAGGCTGCAAGGTCCTCTAAATAAACTCATTAGGTGAGGAGAAGGGTGGAAAAAGCGACCAGAGAGTAAAAGGAGGAGAGAAGTCATCGGTGCAGTCTCTCCTGCTGCATCAAGAGTTAAAAAACATGTCTAAGGAGGAGAGCTGATCTTGCAGTAGCAAGCATGGATTGTCCCCTTTGTTAAGTAGGGTCTGCTCTGGTTTGAATTTGGATAGGTGAACTATCTGTATTCAGTGTCTACTGTAAGATACTCCCTTAGGGCAGAGCTTCTCAGCTTCGGCCCTCCTGCAGATGCTGGCCTACAACTCCTATAATTTTATTAATCATTATTTATCTATTTGTTTGATTTCATTTCTATACCGCCCTTCCAAAAATGGCTCAGGGCATGTTACATTAAAACAAAACAATTAAAATCAATAAACAATTAAAAACAGAGACTCTAAAACACCATAAAACGATTAACAGTTAAAACATTCAAAGCAGTTTAAAAAACCTGGAAAACCCAGGTTAAAGCAAATTAAAAACATTTACAACAAATTAAAAACCCTGGAAGGCCTTGTTGAGGTTTATGCATCTTTAAGGTTTTTCTCCATAAGGAATCATGTAGGTTTCAGCAGCCCCATAACTGCATTTGAGGGGTGCTGGGGTGGCCCAGAGTGAGTGGCGGTGTAGTGAACAGAGGGTTCCAGCCAACCCCATGGGTTTCTAACCCATGGGGTACAGGTTTTTGTTGTTTCTGAGGTGTTCTGAGTGTGGATTCTCTTATAGCAAATGAGAGTGGATTCATGGTTTGTATTGAAAATCTCATTTGCTTCAACAAATCACCAAAAATCAGCCCTCTGCCCAAATCCTTCGAAAAAATTCTGGTAGCTTCCTTGCCCCCCTTGGGCACTACCACCAACCCCACACTGCTCTAGGCCACCCCTTTCCCCCCAATATGAAGTGGTACACCTCCATTATACCTTATGGGGGAAAACCTTAAAGACGCGTACACTTCAACAATTCACCAAAAATCAGCCCTTTGCCAATCCCCCTGCAATTTGGGTGGTAGCCTCCACCCATTAGGCTCTACCACCCCACCCCACTGTTCTGCCCCAGATGCAACTTTATGCCCCAAATCTGCCCCAAAGACACTAAAACTTAATGCTCCCCATCCTATCCACTGTCCTTTCTGGGGTGTGTTTGTGGGACAGTGGAGCCAGTCACTTTAAACTAATGCCCAGCATTTCCAGCTGCTAGATATTCCAGCTGCTAAATATCATTGGAAGACCAATTTGTTAATTGCGCCAAGTCAGAAGTGCTGGAATGAACCTTCCAATGATCCAGCCTGCTGCATGCTGAAATATTACAAGTGGGTGCTTGGGTCTTCAGCCATTTATACTGGAAGAGAGAAACATAACATAGAAGCATAGGAATCTGCCATATACTGAGTCAGACCATTGCTCCATCTAGCTCATTATTGTCTACACAGACTGGCAGCGGCTTCTCCAAGGATGTAGGCAGGAGAGTCTCTCTCAGTCCTACCTTGGAGATGCTGGGGAGGGAACTTGGAACCTTCTGCATGCAAGCATGCTCTTCCCAGAGTGGCCTCATCCCCTGAGGGGCATATTTTACAGTGCATATCCTCCCTCTCCCAGTTGATATGGAAATTGGTCTCTGTTTCAGAGGGGAGAAAGAGCATAAATGCTAGTCCATCTAGCATTTAGTCACACATCTTGTCACACGTGTCTCCCATTCAAATGCAAACCAGAGTGGACCCTGCTTAACAAAGGGGATGAGTCATGCTTGCTACCACAAGACCAGCTCTCCTCCCATAGACCAGCTCTACCGAGTCAGACCACATTGGTCCATCTAGCTCAGTATTGTCTACACAGACTGGCAGTGGCTTCTCCAAAGTTGAAAGCAGGAGTCTCTCTCAGCCTATCTTGGAGATGCCAGGGAGATAACTTGGGTCCTTCTGCATGCAAGCTGACAGGTGCTCTTCCCAGAGCGGCCCCATCCCCTAAGGGGAATATCTTACAGTGCTCAGACATCTCTCCCATTTAAATGCAAATCAGGGCAGACCCTGCTTAGCCAAGGGGACTATCCATGCTTCCTACCACAAGACCAGCTTTCCTCCTCAAAATTTTCTGAAAGATACATAGCACATATACCGCAACCTAGAGATGCTCAGGATTGAACTTGGGACCTTCTGCGTGCAAAGCAGATGCTCCACCACTGAGCTATGGCCCCCACAAGGGCAGCTTGTGGAGAGGCCAGGCTGGCCTCCGGAAGGGGGCAACAAGTGTCATGTTGGGGAAGGTTCTGTATCTCAGACCCACCCCCCCACCTCCCGTTAAGTGCCAGGGGGGAGATTAGAGCCAGCAAACAAATACCCTGCCTTCCAAAGGCACAAACAAGGGATTAATTGGGCTTCATTAACAAGCCGCACAGTACTTAAGGCTGTTTGCTCATGTCTGTGCTGTAGCTATTAACAGTGCTGAATGGGTTGAGATGTTTTTTAATGGGGGCACAGGAATTACAAGCCAGCAGGAGGTGGACCTGAGTGACTACTAATTAATCAGGGCCTGCAGGCTGTTGCACAGAGAGCCAGCAAGGGCAGGGATTGTTTTGAGGAAATGTTTGCAAAATCGGTGGAAGGAGGGTCCTGGGCATCGCTGCAATTGCAGATTCCTCTTGACTAATAATAGAGGATGCATCTCCCCTAATTATCAGGGTTTGGATGGTAGAGTTAGATCCTCCTGTGTGCCCACCTGATCCGCTAGCTGGGAGTGAAGGATTCTGTTTTCCCAGTAGCAAAATACAGTATTCTGAGTTGAGAGCTAAAAAGCACGCTACCCTTGTGTTTTTCCTCCACTTGCTTGAGAGAAAGCATCTGGCTTTCTCAGAACCAATAGCATAGTTATTCCCCCGCCTCCACCCAAATCCCATTGTCTTGAAATACTGCCTTATTCTGAGTTGGATCCTTGCTCCATCTAGCTCAGTACTGTCTACACTCCGACCCAAAACCTTGGAGAGCTACTGCCAGTCATTGTAGACAATACTGAGCAAGATGGACCCAATGGTCTGACTCAGCGTCCGGAAGATTCCGATGGGGTCAGTTCTGGTGAGGGAGGGGTCAAATGGCAGCTGGTTCCATCTAAGGAAAAGCAGCTGTATGGGACTTGACTTCTTCTGCCAAGTCAGCAAAGAGGCACCTTTTAAAAGTGGTGTTTCTCTTTATTGAGCAGAGGGAGAGCAATTGGCCCCATCTGGCCCCATCACAGCATCCCTTCAATGGCTGTTGCTGGTGTCTATGTTTTTTTTTTTAATCCTGCTTTTTCCTCCGAGGAGCTCAGAGTACATGGTAATGTTTATCCTTGCAACAACCCTGTGAGGTAGGTTACGCTGAGAGAGATCTGACTGGCCCAGAGTCACCCAGTGAGTTTCTTGGGATTTGAACTCGAGTCGTCCTGGTCCTAGTCCAACACTCTAACAGCCATCTTTATTTTTATGTCTCTGTGAACTTTTGTTGAAAAGTGGTATATAAGTATTGGTCCTGGTCATTGACTGCCATGAATCCCTTTAAACGGCTGTGATTGTACCACCTGCCCCATGCTCAGTGTTTGGCTTGCTATTTCAAGTCGCAAGCAGTGGAGCTCTGAATCCGACAAATATTTATATACCGCTTTTCAGCAAAAAGTCCCCAAAGTGGTTTACATGGAAATAAATAAATAAAATGGCTCCCTGTCCCCAAAGGGCTCACAATCTGAAAAAGAAACATAAGGTAGTTAGCAGGGGACTCTGAAGTCACCGTGCTGCAGGAGTGCCTCCCTTGATGTTCTCTCCCATTTGAATGTTGTCTCTTTCCTTTTTTTCCAGCTCCCAGCTTTGATTATGGGGATATGCCCTCCCCGTTGGGAGAGTCCGAGAGCACTATCACCGTCCTCCTACGGCCGGCACAAGGCAGAGGGGCGCCGATCAGGTACAGAGAGTTCCGTGCGCTAATCTGCCACACCTTGATTTTTAAGCAAATCTCTTTCCCCTGAATCTGGGTTAATGAGTGATGCTTGGATTCTTTGCGGCTCGCCTCGGAATCACCTTGAGATGATCCAATTTGTTTATTTATTTGGATTTATTTTTACATTTATATCCCGCTCTTCCTCCGGGGAGCTAATTGTACATGATTATGTTGATCCTCACAACAACCCTGTGAGGTGGGTTAGGCTTCCCTCAGTCACGGAGCAGGGGAAAGTAGTTCTGGATCAGGCTGTAGGCAGAGGCAAAGGGTCAAATCTCTCATCTCTCACTCTGATCCTGAATCAGAGCATGGCTCAACACACACATTACTGTGTATTGACCCAAATCTAAGACAAGGTTTTCTCCCAGTTCTTTCCTACTAAGTATGGGCAGGTCCTCTTAGATTCAGATTCCTCTCTCTGATAGGGAAATACAGCTATAACCTATATTTAGCCTCTATCGTTTAAGGCATTGTCTTACATTCAGAGTTGCCTTCTATTCAAATAATATGGTATTCACTTTAACAAGCAAAAAACCCCACAGACCCTAGTAAATCTGTCCTCTAAGAATGGAACTCTATGGAAAGTGCTTGCAAGTCTGTACCAAGGCTGCACAACACTCGCCCTTCAGCTGCAGTTGTACTACAGCTCCTTTCAATCCCAGCCATAGTGTCCAATAGGAGTGATGGGAGTAGTTGACTAACAACAGCTGGAGGGCCACAGCTTAGTGATGTGCCAAAAAATTGATCGGTTCAAATTTGAACCGATTAGACTCAAAACTGCATGCACAGAACAGGATTCGTTTGAACAGATTCAAATTTGCCTGAACTCGAGTTGAAATTGCTCAAATTTGACTTGAATTTGATCGAATTTGCATCGATTCGAACAAATCCCATTCTGTGAAGGTAGTTTTGAGTTGAATGAATTCGAATCCGAATTGATTCGGTTGAATTTTTTTTTTTTTTTGCACATCCCGACCACAGTTGTATAGTCCTGGCCTAGATCTTCTGTAGATGGAGATCAGATCAAAATTTAACCCAAGACCTCACCCTATCCCACCCCCTTTTCAAACACCTGCCTTGCTCAGGCAGTATTAATACAAAATGGGTATGCTCTTGATATCACATAATTTGGAAGAGGACCAGTGGTGTCATGGGGAGGGGTAGGCAGGACCACGGCGGCCCCCAATGTTTTTGTGGGTGCCCCAGACATCTCACCTCGCCTCATGTCCCCACCACAAAGATGGTTGCAGAAGAACTAAACACCACACCACTGGTGTGTGACAAGGGAGTGGCTGTGCATATGAAACTTCCTGGCTGGCTTTCACATGCTGGGCAGTATCATCCTGTCTACAGTGATGAAGGAGATTAAATCCTACCCGAACCTTAAAGGTTAAAAAATATATATTGCGGCACCACAGTCTGAGCCTAGCTCTGGGTCCTTTGGGGATGTGATATGTGCCTCTGAAGCGGACATTGCGCTATAGTGTAATGCATGAAACAAAATTAAAGTGCTATCTTTAATGGGCCCGTGTCAGTTTCTACTGGGCCTGATCCAGTTCAATCAACCTGTGCAGGCTGTCAGGCATATCGGTTCCCTTGACACACTGCTGTTAGTCTTTTCGATGTCTGTTCTTGACCGAAGGATGGAGGAAGCCAGAAACAGCACCTGGACATCTTTAACATGATAACCTTTAGAAAAACAGACTAGATGTGCTGGGACTTGCCGTGCTTGGCTTATGTCCTACAGCATCAGGACCAGAGAGAGCCCCCGCCTCTGTGTGTCACCTGGGGCTCTTGTTTGGCAGAGGAATCTGAGCAGGTGCCTTGGCCTGCATTTTGCACCTGCGAGATGGAACCTTGCTAGAGATTTTGCGTCAGAGAAAGACAAGAGCAGCATAAAAGTCCATATTGGAGTCTGGCAGCTGCCTCTTACAAGATTGCTTAGCCAAACCGTGCAGCTTCTTCCCTTGTGAGCCCGTTCCAATTTGATCTCCGGAAAGGGGTGGTGGTGGTGATGGTGATGGTACATCTGCTCCAGTGAGTCATTGAAACCCACTGTATCTTTTGCCAACAACGCAGAACAGTTTTCGTCCAGATGCTCCGCTGGCTGGCTCAGTGGAGAGAGACCTGAGCATGCCAGAAAAGCCATGACTGTATCGAGCTTACAGCTGTGTTAATAACCAGCTGTGCATACATCCCAGATAGGACACGCTTGTGTTTTTCTTCCAGGTGAATAAGGGGTGCTTCATAATTTCCCTTGTCAGAGGTCCAGGGAGGCCCGGGCTAGTTCCGGCCTTTGGGGCCCTAGCCATTTGTTTTTTAAAAAAAGATGACATGTGAAAACAAAAGAAGACCAGAGAGAGAGAGAGAACTTGAATTATTTTGTTTTTAGCAAATGCATTTCTAGCCCTTTTCTGTTCAAATGCATTCATTAATGAGGGAAAATCTAGCTTTTCATGCAATGTCACAGTTGATATTAAGCATGGCAAGCCCATTTAAACTCTCTTGTTCCATAATTTAATGGTGATCGTTGCTTTAACACATTGAAGCTGTGTTCACCTGAAGCCACTGAGGCAGGCAAACTGAGAAATACGCAGTGCAATTGTGAAATTAGGGATGCCCCACAGAGTGTAGCTCTAAGCTGAGAGTGTGTGACACATTCAGGCAATATTTTGGTCTGATAGGGGTGCATATGAAAACAAGTTGTGAAACTTATCAAATGCCAAAAAATTAACAAGTGTCCAGGTCAAATGCCCTCGCCCCTGATTGCCTCTGCTCCTTGTCTAAATTTCTCCCCAGACCTTGTGGAGTTCTGGATTATCCGGTATTGTTTTCCCAAGTGGAACCTATGCATTGGGAATCCGTCATTATTCCATTTTATTTTTTAAACTACATTTTGTACAAAGCTTTAAGCATGCATAGTTTGCTCCAGCTTTCAGTTCCTTCAGTCTATTTGTCCTTTTTCCACTCTCTGCCACCAGTGTGCATATGCACATTAATAAAACATGACAAAAAAGCAATCTTGATGTGATCATATGTCTAATTCCCTCATGATTCCTTCTGTGTGGTATGCTGCTGATGTTCATGTACGCTTGTGTGTGCAGGACACTGCCAAAAAAACACCACCAAAAAACCTTGATGTGATTGTGTATGTGGTTGTATCAAGATTATTTTTGGGGGGTGTTTTACCAATGTGAGGGACTGCCAGCGAGAAATGTAAGTGAGTGCAAGTGAGCAAGTAAACACACTAAAAAACCAGAGAGAATCCCAATAAAACCATATGTATGACCATACCAAGATGGGTCCATCAGTGGCACAGATCCTTTTGCTCTTTAATCCCCAAGTGTTGTGATATGCCTATGGCTTAGGCCAGCCTCCAGATGACTTTGGGTCATCCTCTTCTCTTTCTCTCCACTTTCCTGACTGTGTATCCAGCACATACCAAGTTGTTGTGGAAGAAGACAGGCCCAAGAAGATCAAGCGGGAGCTGGGAGGCCAGGAGTGCTTTCCGGTCCCACTCACCTTCGACGATGCCATGTCCCGTGGTTCGGTTCATTACTTTGGAGCTGAACTGGCCCCCAGCAGCCTCACAGAAGCCAAACCCTTCACTGTTGGAGACAACCAAACCTACAGCGGTTACTGGAACCCACCACTGGAACCCAAGAAGGCCTATCTGATCTATTTCCAGGCCATGAGCAATCTCAAAGGGGTGAGTAGCAATCTGTTGGTGGACAGTGAGATTGTGTGCACCCAGCTCAAGGGGAATGAGGGCCTTGCCTTATTTATTTATTTATGGTTGTGAGATGTGGAGAAACCATCTGGAAAAACGTCTCCCTGGGAAGATCCCTAGCATTCTCATGGAATTTAGTTTGGAAATTAGACTTTAGACTTTAGAATTTTAGTTTAGAATTTAGAATTGGAAAAGTTGGGAATTTATTTTTGCAATTCTTCATGTAATTTGTAGCAATCTGTTGGTGGACAGTGGGATCTTGTGAACCCTGCCATGAGGGGAATGAAGGCCTTGCCTTTTTTATTTATTTTTAAATTGTTATGGGATGTGGAGAAACCATCTGAAAAAAACCTCCCTGGGAAGATCCCTAGCATTCTCATGGAATTTAGTTTGGAATTTAGAGTCTAGAATTTAGAATTTTAGTTTAGACTTAGAATTTAGTTACGTTCAGAAGAAAAAACCCCAAATGGACCAAAAATGGTATCAAAGCATCAGCAAAAGTAGCAAGAACAGTGGAGAAACACAAAAAATAGGAACAGAGGAAGCTGCCTGATGCCGAGTCAGACTATTGGTCCATCTAGCCTTACCTGGAGATGCTGCCAGGGATTGAACCTGGGACCTTTTGCATGCTGAGCAGGTGCTCTATCACTGATTTGTGACCTCATCCAATAACAAATGCCTAAAATAGAACAGAACAGCATGGCTTCTATTTTTTTTGCAAAATTTCATTAAAGAGGGAGATCAGCGAATGGCTGTGGAAAGACTTTCCAAAACTCCGGGGCCAGAGTAAAAACAGCCCTGCATCTTACCTCCAGATAAGTTCCAAACTGAAACTTGTAGCATGGACGGATCTTAAATGGATTACTGGCAGCTCTCCAGTGCTAGTTTTGTCTCCTGAAATTCTTTTTAAGTAGTGGGCCCCGGCTCAGAGCATCTGCGCCTCTAGCTGGGCCCAGCCGTCTCCCCCTCCCATGCCGCCGCCACAGTCTCACCCTGGGGGGCCATAGTCAGGCCGTCCCACCACTGCTGGCCCCCTCCGCCTCACCACCACCCCCATTCCGGCACCGCTGCCTCACCCCAGGGGGACAGGGCCAGGCCCTCCTGCTGCCGCTGACTCCCTCCGCCTCCCCATTTTCCTCCTTGGGGTGGCGGGGCTGCGCCCGGCACCCACCTTCTCCCACTGCCCCAACCGCCTCCTCCCGCCACCCCAACCGCCTCCTGGCGTGCACTCCTCCCTCCCACTCTTGCGGGGGCGGGGCTTGCGACATCCCCATGCACCCACCCTGGTCCGTCTTCAAGAATTAATAATATAGATTATAAAGCTTGGGGATGGAAGCTTGGGCTTCATATGTGCAAAGCAAATAGCCTATCACTGAGCTGCAGCCCCTTTCTTTATTCCACACATCATCCTTGTCTGCCACGAGAGCTGTTATGTCTACCTGCTTAATACTAAAAAACATACCAGGGCAGTTCACACTCTTCACCTGCTTTAGGAGCTGGGTGTGCTGCTGATTTTCGATTGTGTGTTGGATAAAATCAGGGACAGAAGCAGGGAGCTTGATTGTCAGTCAAGCCCCAGCTGGATAGGATGAGCACACCCTCAGGACCAGGTTCTGTCCCTCGCTTCTGAATGAGGTAGGTGGGGGAAATTGTCCTACCCAATTGGGTCTTGACTGATGATCAAGCTCTCCACCTCCAACCTTGTATTTATCTAACGGATGATTGATGATTGGGAGCACGCCCATGTTGATCACGATGAACATCATAATGGACAAATCATAATAGATCGTGATGAACTTTGTAATGAATGAATCATAATGAACGCTATGATTAATGACTGACAACAAAGCCCTTAAAGCCCTAAACAGATACCTAGGAGAGTGCCTTCTTCTTCATGATCCCCACTGCACATTAAGGTCATCGAGCGGGGTCTGTCTCTGGATGCCGCCAACCCGTCGGGCGGTGACTCAGGAGCGGGCCTTCTCTGTAGTCGCTCCTGGGCTATGGAATGTGCTCCCTATAGCCAGTCGCAGCTTAACATCTTTATCGGCCTTTAAAAGAGTCCTTAAGACACGTGTGTTTTTTTAAAGCCTGGCTTTTAGTAATCTCTGAACATTTTATTGTTGTTTTAAATTGTTGTTTTAACAGTTTGTATTCCCAGCACAGCATCCCTGCAGTGGTTGTTGCTGGTGTCTGTCTTCACGTTTCTTTTTTTAGATGGTGTGTGCCCTTTCCTGACAGGGAGCCATTTTATTTATATCCATGTAAACCGCTTTGGGAACTTTGGGTTGAAAAGCGGTATATACATATTCGCCATATCTGTATCTGTTTTATTTTGTTTTTCTTGTATTCCTCTTTGTGAACCACCTAGAGCCTTTGGAGCCAGGTGGTATATAAATTAAATAAATAAACAGCCATTGCCATCATGCCGACCGTGAGAGCGGCCTTCCTGTACACCAGGGTCGCGCAGCTTCGGCCCGCCTCCAGTAGTTTTTGCACCACAACGCCCATCATCCCCAGCCACAGGGGCCAGTAGTTGGGGATGATAGGAGCTGTCGTCCAATATCTGCCGCAGTCGGGCAGCCCTGCTGTTCATCCCTGCCTTTTCCAGCACTGGGGAGAAAGGAGATCTCTCAACTTTTCTCAAGGCTGACTTCAGAGGGAGAGAGGGGCAGGGAGTCGGCCGGCTTCTCAGTAAGAGACCCTCCACTTGACACCCTCTCAGAGACTCCTCGTGTCTGCTAACAAGGTGGCCGCTGAGGACTCCGGGCCCGGAGCTGGCCTGTCCCCTTGGGCAGCCCTAGCAGGCTGTTCTGTGCTGCTCCGTGAGATGCCAGGCCTTGTCCTTGCTCCCTCAGCCCAGTCATCATCCTGGAAACAGATTTGTTCCGACTAGCCCAAGGTTCCACTCGCCGTCTCGGCAGATTCCTTTCAAGAAGGCGGCACCCTCGAGAGAATCCCTCATGCCTTGAGTCGACACGTGCCATAGCAAGCCTCCCTATGCCTAATGGGGATGGCAACGGTATAGAGGGCAGTGAACTGTCATGTCCTGAGAGGCAGAAGTCAGCAGAGCCCATGAACAGATAGACGTGTGTCCTCTTTGGAGAGTTTGCAAAGGGCGAGCAGCGTTGCTACTCAGCGTAAGGGTCGAGGGAGACCTTTCTTTAAATGTGTCAGCTGACTGCAGCTTCCCCCCTGGATTTTTTAAAAAATATTACATGCAGGCAAGCTCTCATAGGTTTAGGGTGGGGGCACCAGAAAATGGTAGGAAGGCCGGCTTATCTGGCCCCCACCAAGGCTAAATGCAAGCAACAATCAGTTATTTTAAACTCATTTGGTTGTACATAGGAATGTAGGAAGCTGCCATATACTGAGTCAGACCATTGGTCTATCTAGCTCAGTATTGTCTTCACAGACTGGCAGCGGCTTCTCCAAGGTTGCAGGCAGAAATCTCTCTCAGCCCTATCTTGGAGATGCTGCCAGGGAGGGGACTTGGAACCTAGATGCTCTTCCCAGGGCAGCCCCATCCCCAGAGGGGAATACCTTTGCAATGCTCACATGTAGTCTCCTGTTCAGATGCAGCCAGGATGAGCCCTACTTAGCAAAGGGGACAATTCATGCTTGCTACCACACAACCAGCTCTAGATTTCTTAGGGAGGGCAGCCCCCACAGCCCCCCTATGCATCTGCATACAGGGGTGCAGAAACTGAATCAGAACTACAGTGGTGGTGTTGTGGAGGTTTAACACGTCGTTCCCGTCACAGTCCTAATCCAGATCATGTGTCTCCTATGTCTCCTATTTCCCTTGGATAAAACAACTTTGATGGGCATCTCTGAAGGCTTTTTTCCTTAGGTAAATAGCATGTTCAGGGGTGTGCAATGTGGACTTCAGCCACAGCAAGAGTGTTAAAAGTCCCTCTGCCCTCCACACCACTCTGTGTGTGTGTGTATTTGTGTCAGCTTTTCATCCCTGATTACTACCACCAGTATCACAATATCTTAGAGAGAAGTTTTTCCCCTTCTCTCGTAATATTCAAACTCTGAAGCTAAGTGCTAGGAGACTCAGGACAGACAAAAGAAAGTACTTCTTTAAAGGACGTGTTGGCTCTTGTCTCCATTCCCTACTGGGGGTTTCTTGGAATTACTTGATTGTGGGAAACAGGAGGAGAGCTGGTCTTGTGCTAGCAAGCATGGATTGTCCCCTTTGCTAAGCAGGGTCTGCCTTGGTTTGCAGTTGAATGGGTGACTATCTGAACACTGTAAGATATTCCCCTTAGCGGATGGTGCCATAGCTCAGTGGAAGAGCACTTGCTTTGCATTCAGAAAGTCCGAGGTTCACTCCCTGGCAGAATCTCCAGGTAGGACTGGGAAAGACTCCTGCCTGAAACCTTGGAGAACTGCTGCCAGTCAGTGTAGACGAAACTAAGCTAGAGTCATCAATGGCCTGACTTGGTTTATGGCAGCTTCCTGTGTTCCTAGGATGTGGGGTAACTTGGAACCAAAATTTCACTAAAGTAAAGTTCCAAAAAGAATGTCAGAGTTCCTTCCAAGGATAAATTTCTCACCCACTTTCTCCATATCCTGAACCCTGGCCAAGATGGACCCTTGGTCTGATAAGGCTGAGTTCTTCTGGTGCTGTAATGGCATACAGGAGAACCCCAATATTTGCAGGGGCTCCATTCCGTGTGTGGGAGGGATAGTGAATCCGCGAGTAATGGGGCATTAAAGTCAATGTAAATTGTGTGTGGGGGGGGGGGATGGTGGTGGTGGTTAGGTTACCACACTGCCCAAAATTGCAACAAAATTGCCCCCTAAAGGGGAAGAAAAACTCAGGCCAAATAAAGTGTCCTACTGTGCTCCACTACCCTTCAGCAGTCCAAGGATGCCCCCCTAAGAGTAAGTAAGTAAGTAAATAATAGCCCCAAATTGGCCGAAAATAACGGTCCCCCCCACTTTTTGAGTAAAATGAGCCATAAAATATCTCCCAATCTCAAAATGGTGGCCAGAAATTACCTCCAAGGTCATTTCCGGCCATCCCCGACCTGCGGATATGTGGATTTAACCCCTTTTATGCTGTCCCCCCCATAACGAGGTTGGGTGTCCATTACTCAGCCATGGATACATGAAACTGCAGGTACTGGAACCGTGTATTTAGTTTTTCTCAAGCCAAGGTTGGTAGTGATTGACAGAGGCTGTTGACTGCACGCTCCAGCTGCAGGAAGGATAGAACAGCTGCAAGGGGTGGCCTGGAAAGCCTCAAATCCTGGCTGGACTTGTGAGTTCCCCATCAAAATATTCTAAATGGCACAATGAGCAATGCCAGCATAATGAGTGGATACAATGCGCGCTAAGAAAATTATGCCCATTTGCTTAATTTTGGTCCTTCCATCTGCAGCAGTTGCATTAGCATATAGTTTGGCAGGCATGTGGGCATTGTGGGGAATGCCTTTGGGAATCCCCTGGGCAGAAGTGATTGGGAGGGAGGAGTTTTTTCAGTGTGGAGAAGAAGGGGGAAACGTGAGTGATGAATGGTTACTGCTTTAGCAAGAGAGACTGCCTGATCCTCCAGACATTTGGACGGAGGCATTGTGAGTCTACAGCCTGCCTGGTCCTCTGGGATAGCCACCTCGTAGCTGATATTCTCCATCCGTGGGCCTTAATCTGTGGGGATTCAGTGCCAAACAGCATATTCTACTGGGGCACCTCTGCACCAAAGGGCTGAGTTACACATGGAAATAATTTAATAGAGGACTCTCAATTAAATTGGCCTGTGCCAACCCACTCATAGCTCTTAGGAGAGTGGAGAATTATGGGGGTATAATGGGGTTCCCTGTAAAATTCCCAGATGTTCCTATCATCCCCAGTTGCAATGGCCTTTGGCTGGGGTTGATGGGAGTTGTAGTCAACAGTATCTGGGAATCTCTATTATGGGGGACATGGTGCTGCACCCATTTTGAGTCTAAGGAGCAAACCTGTGTAAGCAGAGGGGAGCCTTATGCAAGGCCTTAGGGAAGACTCTTAACTGTCCTCCCTGAAGGATGAAAAAAACCAGGGTTGTGAAGCAGGACATTAGGTTTTCTCATCATGCCTTTGTTGGGTATCCCAACATACTTGTGTGTTCTTGGGAGCTGAGATAGTAAATGCCAAGAAGTGGGAGATGTCTTTGAATAACAGACCATGTATGGTCAGAGCTGTAATGTTTGCTGGGGTCTCGGATCCCTATCCTGATACGTTTGCTCGGGTCTCAGATAATGATGCTGATATGTTTGCTGGGGTCTCGGATCACGATTCTGATGTGTTTGCTGGTGTCTCAGATCACGATCCTGTCCAGTATGTCAGGCAGTATGAAGGAACACTAAATCTTCATTATAAAAATACTCAGCAGGTTCCCAAAAAGCACTGAGTATCATTTTTGTCTTTTAATTTCATTTTAAGTAGCATCTTTTGGGGGTGGGTGGGATCCAGATTGGGATCTTGCCACAGCATGTGTGTGTTAACCCTTCCTCCCCATGCTGTTTTCTTGTGGCGGGGGTGGGGGGATTTTGCCCAAAGCTGCTATTTGCACCCATATGATTTTTCTCCTGGGGCAAAGAGCAGCTTGTGAATTTCATCATGAGAACAGCCTGGGAGAAAGAGTTAAACCTGCTCCTCTTGTTGTGCATCTGATATGGAAGCAGAACTATGGAAGCCCTCTCCCACAGCTATTGTTTAAAAAAGAAAAAGATGGAATGCGATGGTGCATTTCTTATGGAGAAGAGTCCTTGAAAGGGATAATTGGTCTTCATGGATCAGTAAAACCTGTCTCTCTCTCCCCACCCACCCCTTTTTTCCCTTCTTCAGGAAACCAGGCTGAACTGCATCCGAATAGCCCGGAAAGGTAAACACTCTTCTTAGTGCATTTTCCACATTTTGTCTTTGTAGACAGAGCTTTCTGAATCTTTCTTTGTTTGTGAATGATATTCCTTGCTTTATTTCCATAAACCATAAATGTGTTTTTATTGTATGTTTGAATCCTGGGTTGTGAGCTGCCCAGAGGACAATTTGTTATTAGGTGGCTAGCAACAACAACAACAACAATTTATAACACCAATAAACAATAATAACAATAATAACAATAACAATAACCAACAACAATTACTCGCTGAACCTGAGCAGAGCTTCTGCACGCTAGTACTTGATTGTTCCCCTTGGCCCCCGCCACAGCCCCCTCACCCCAGAGCTCCACTCCTGCTCCTCCTTGTCCTCCTCCATTCCGTGGCTTCCAACATGCCATTCCCACAACTCTGGCATCCATGTGTCACTCACTCCTATTCCAGCGGCCTCCAACTTTCCCGACCTGCTGCCTGACCTGTCATTTGGGTGGTAGGTGGGCCCACAGGAGGAGCTATCGTTGCCATCCCCGCCTCAGTCTCCCCTCTCTGCCACCCGCCTCCATCTTTTCCTGATGGATCCCTGTCTGCCTGACCCTGGAATCTCAGGAAAGGCTGAGCAGAGAGAGGAAGGCAGGAGCTGCCATGGGGGCTGGAAGATGGCGGTTGGGGCGGGTAGGAGGCAGCAGCAGTAGCAGCAGAGAAAAGTGCAGTAGGGTGCCGGCACGTCCCTCTTCTCCAGTTTCTGGTTCCCAACCTGTGGTGGCTCTTCCTCAACTCCCCTCCCCCCCTGGCCCACAGTGCACTTGGTGCTGCGCTGCAGTGGTAGCGCCCTCGAGAGTTACCGTCTCCGCCTCTACCTTAAGACGTCAACTGGAAGGCAAGCTGGCGGGTGGGCGGCCACTCCCCTCTTCCTCAGGGAATCCCTGCCTTCCTCCTCCTCTCCTCCTCCTCCACAGACATGCTTGGGGCTCAGCTTCTCCACTCACTCTCTCCTCCCCACCTGGCGCACTTTTGCCTCCTCAACTTCCTTAATCCCCCACCTCTGTCTTTTCCTCCATTCCCTTTCTCCTGTAGTCATGATAGCCACCCCTTCCCCTCAGAGCCAGAGAGACAGAAGGCAGTTGATGCGGTGGCATTCTCACACACCACTGCTCTCCTTGTTGGGATTGGGTGTGGCTGCTGCGAGGGCGGGGCTTACCACGCACCTTTTGCCATGGGCCACCTAAGGCTTTTATATATATACTAGATATATATATATAATATATCTATATTTTAGATATAGATATATATATACTAGACGACCCGCACAGAGCATCTGCGCTCCTTGGGGCCGGCTGTTCCCCCCTCCCTCCTGCCCCACTCTCCCTCCCCCTCCCTCCCTCCTGTCCCACTCCCTTGTACCTCCCCCCCACCCAACTTTCTCTTGCCCTCCCTCCCCCCACACGCCCAACACTGTGGCCGGGCCCGCCGCTGCCTGGCCCGCCACAGCCGGTCCACCACTCTCCCTCCCTCCCCCCTCCCTCCTGCCCCACTCTCTTGTCCCCCCACCCCACTCCGCAGCCGGGCCCAGCACCACCTGGCCTCCGCAGCTGGGCCAAACCTGCCACCTCCGCAGCCTGGCCTCCAAGTTGGGCCCACCACTACCGCGGTGGTGGCGACCAATTCTCCTGGGTGCACCTCAGCCAATCAGGTGCCTCCGCCGCCCAGCCAATCAGCTGGGTAACGGGATGCACATTCCAAGGCGCACCCAGGAGAATTAATATAATAGATATAGATAGATAAAGATTTATTATTATTATTTATTGTTGTTCTGTAGGCTGGTGACTAGCAAGAGGTGTTGGTGAGCCAAGTTAGAGCTGTCAATAGGGCACTGCCTTCTAGAGATGTGCTGGCTGGCCCTCACTCTTTCAACCCCCAAACGCTTTGGTGCACAAGCCAGCTGAAGTGGTTGGTACCATCTGGGGGAGGCATGTTCATTGTGGTTTTTGACAAAGCCTGCATCTCTGGAGATGGGAAATAGGTGACAGCATCACATTACATCCAGCGTTCCATTTCTGATGCTTTTAGTGTCCTGACAGTTGGGCCTGGAATGACCAAATTTGCAGTGATGTTTTCAAAGCTTTTAAAAGGCAAGATTTTAAAGACCTCTTTCAGTGCATAATTGAGTAAAAACAAATAAAACCAAGAACTTACGTACTTGAGCCAATGCATTTCAGCGCTAAAACATCATTGCCAATGCTCTGTCTGACATTGACAGTGATATTTTAACATTGAAGCGCATTTGCTCAAGTTTGTAAGATCTTGGTTTTATTTGTTTTTACTTACTAACACATTAAAAGAGGTCTTTAAAATCTTGTCAAGAGTAAGGGAGAATGCATATATTATTGCCACTTTGTCTTATTCAAATCTTTTGACCTTTTTAAAAAGAAAACAAAAACGATCATAAAATTCTATCAATATTGTTAGAGAAATGGAAACGGAAATTGGTAGGAATGTCCTCCAAAGATTACTACATGAAGAAAGTACAAAAATTGGTTCATTGTCACCTTAACTCTAACCTTGCTCTCTGTGCAATAATGATTGCAATTTTACTCTATTATCATCATCATCATCATCATCATCATCATCATCATCACATTTATATCCCACTCTTCCTCCAAGGAGCCCAGAGTGGTGTACTACATACTTGAGTTTCTCTTTCACAACAACCCTGTGAAGTAGGTTAGGCTGAGAGAGAAGTGACTGGCCCAGAGTCACCCAGCTAGCATCATGGCTGAATGGGGATTTGAACTCGGGTCTCTCCGGTCCTAGTCCAGCACTCTAACCACTACACCACGCTGGCTCTCGTGGTGGCTGGCTCTTTTGGGGGATAGGGATAAAGAAGAGGTGCTAACATGTACAAAGCTCTAAGTGCAACAGGGCTATCACCTGTATTCCTTCTCTAGGAGTGTAGACCTTGCCAAAAATGTCTGTGAGGTTTCATCGCCACAAAGAGTACCAACCAGTACCACTCATGTACTAATAGATGCTCAGCAAGTCACTTCCTTTCTGTTGATGCTTCTGCTCCTTAGCAAAATGCTCCGAGCTTAAACAGGAAATAAATCCCACCCAAGCTTGAGCATAATCTATAGTCCTAGACTGCTGCAGCACTGAAACATTTGTTTTGAGCTTAAAAACTGCCTAAAGAATAATGTGGATCTTGCAGGGAGAACAAACAATATATTTATTGGTAAAGCCATGTCATATTTTGGGACCTTCTGACCTTGTCAACATATGTTGAAAGTTGGCAAAACAAGCAATGGATTTGCCTGCCGTGGTCTCTGGACGTCTTTGGCATTTTATACAGGTGGCCGGCAATATTAACTGAGTAATTGTGTTGCTGGCGGTCACCAGGAGCTGCATTGATCAAGGGGATATTTCAGCCTCTCGCGCGTGCTCTCTCTTTCTCTCTGGCTCTTGGAATTTCGACAAATCACTAAATGCTTCATCTTTCAAGAGGATTGAACTGCAGGGCCTTGTGTGTTTAATAAAATTCCTCGTGCTTGACTAATATATTTTGCTCCCTTTTGGATTCAGGGAAAGGGAGGGTAAAAACATAATAAAGGAAGTTAAACTTGTGGCTCAGTGAGAAATGAAAAATGGTCATAAGTAAGGGTGTGCAGCCAGTGCAGAATATTATTAAGGAAGAACAACCGGGATTGGGAACCTTATGAGAACAGCCTTCTGCACTGTAGGTGATCCGGCAGTCTAAAAATGTGGTGGTGATAGTGGTAGGGACGACTTGGTTCCAAGTTACTTCCTCCTCACTTCCCCAAACAGTATGGGGATAGATTAGTTTTATTTGCATAGGTAAGTAAAGTAAAGTGTGCCGTCAAGTCGATTTCAACTCCTGGCACCCACAGAGCCCTGTGTGTTTTTCTTTGGTAGAATACAGAAGGGGTTGCCATTGCCTCCTCCTGCGCTGTATGAGAGGGTGCCTTTCAGCATCTTCCTATATCACTGCTACCTGATAGAGGTGTTTCCCATAGTCTGGGAAACATACCAGCGGGGATTCGAACCAGCAACCTTCTGCTTATTAGTCAAGCATGGCCCTGCTGCGCCATTTATTTGCATGGCCTATTAGATCGTAGCAAACAAAAATGGATACAATACATGGCACTGAAATAATAAAATCATACAATTCATCAAACCATAGCAACAATAAAATAACCAATTAAAAACATGCACACAACAATTAAACATAGCAGCCATCGTCACTGGTAAGAAAATAAAATAAGAACTGGTAGGAGAAGCACTCAATATGAAAGTAAAACAATGCCATACAAATCTAAAGCAGAGTAGTGTGTAGGGTAAAAGGAAAGGAAAGATTGTGCCATCGAGTTGGTGTTGACTCCTGGCAACCACAGAACCCAGTGCTTGTCTTTGGTAGAATACAGGAGGGGTTTACCATTGCCATCTCCCACGCAGCATGAGATGATGCCTTTCAGTATCTTCCTAGATCACTGCTGCCCGATATAGATGTTTCCCATAGTCTGGGAAACATACCAGCAGGGATTCAAACCGGCAACCTCTTGCTTGCTGGTCAAGTCATTTCCCTGCTGTGCCATTAGGTGTAGCACTACCAAAATTCGTGGCTTTCCAGGGTTTTAATAGGGAGTCCTTACCCAACCCTACCTGGAGATGCCAGGGACTGAACCTGGGACGTTTTGTGTGCAAAGCAGATGCTTTCCCATTGAATTGCAGCCCAACTCTGTGCCAGATGATGTTAGGGTGGGCAGGAGTGTCAGATTTCTAATACAGTACAGGAAGCTGCCAGTATATAGAGTAGAGGAAGTCAGGTTGGATCAGCAGGGAAAGGATACTGTCATAACCCAAAAGATGCTTCACAGCATTTTGCCTGCCATTATTCTTGAATTTTTAAAATAACATTTGCTTTCGCCACTGGACGCCTCATCTCAGTTCCACATGAACAGGCTCTTGGACAACTGGATTCCTGATCAAGCCATGCAGCGGCTTGTATCTCTGTAACAAAGATACAAGGTAGTACTGATGATTTATAATAGTCGTAGCCTGGCCCATTCTTTGGGGAAGAGAGAGAGAGAGAGAGAGAGAGAGAGAGAGAGAGAGAGAGAGCGATGGAAGGAAGGAAGGAAGAAGCAGAGAGGATATACTGTAGAGTGTCTCTTTTCTACGTCTGATTGGCTTATTCTTTCTTTGGTTCAGGACATTAAGCAGGTAGATTTTTTGGTTTTGCTTTCAGTATGGGATTAGATTGTATTGTTTGCTAAGACATGAAAATAGTCATTGTGTGCGCTTGGCTGAGGATGCACCTTGGGCCGGCATGAAGCTGTCTCATCTTTTCCCCGCTGAGCCATAGGAATGATACACGCCTCTTTGTGGCTTGGGTTGGCTCACGTTCCACTCAGCTGGGTACGGAGCATAAAGCGGGGCGGGGCTGGACAAATGTATGCTCAGGGGCAATGGCTGGTGGTTTTTGTCTCGCTTCTAATTGCACAGGCCCCAACGTTTGGGCTGAATCTGCCAGATGTTCTACAAGGACAGCCGAAGGTGTCAGGGATCCGTTCCCAATCGTTGAGTCAAGACGTTGACTGCTGTATTGTTAGTAGCACGCAGAGACCTTGCGTTAAGAAGGACACTGCTTGAAAGTAAATGTAGAGATCAACTTGAGTTTTAGCCAGTGTTCCTTGTAACAGAGATGCCCAGTTGTTGTTGACCACAATGCCTATCATCTCCAGTTGCAATGGCCTTTGGTTGGGGAACATGGGAGTTGTAGTCAACAACATCTGGGCATCTCTGCTACAGGGTAAACTCAAAGGGAACAAAACAGTTTTTTAAAAAGACAGAAATGATGCTCTGTGGGTCCCCAGCTGTCCAGCAGTGCCCCCCAAATGATGAATTTTGCCAATTTTTCTACAAAAAAATGTGCGGGGAAATTCTTGTTTTATACAAAAGAGCCATAAAATGCCTCGGTTTGACAAAATGATGACTGGAAATGACTTCAGAGGTCATTTCGACCACCCTGAAATCACGGACACATGAAAATCAACCCTTTTTTGTACTGTGTATAGCAAGGTCAGGTTTTAGTCGCCTGACAACGGATATGCAGAACTGCAGATGTTGGGACTGCGATTAACAAGGGTCACCTGTATACTAATGGTATGTTTAAAACTATCAGCTGAATTGTGATCCTAAAAAACCACAGATATACTAATTGTATGTTTAAAGATGTCATCTGAATTGGCCCAGTGATACTTGAGAATAGCTCTGCTTTCAGTGTTTACAAACTTCCAAGAAGTGCTACTGGATTAGACCAAAAATCCATGTGATCCAGCATCTTGCTTCCCACAGTGGTCAGTCCAATGCTTCTAGGAAGCCCACAAACCTTGATGTCAGAGAGGATATCCCCACGTGTCCCTTTATCACATGGGTGGGCAGTTCAGATGAACAGCCCTGTACACATGTTCCAAATACCTCATTAAATTGGTATTTGTCGCACAAGTAGAGGGGCCATTCAAATTGACACCCCACCATGTGATGAAGAACACACCAGGAGGACTCCTGGACATCCACTGTTGCCCTGGCAGGCACACTCTCACTGTGACCGCTTCCTTATCACATGTGCCAGGCTGCATATCTTAGCCATGACTAAGAGCCATAGATAGATGTATCCTCCATGAGACAGTGTAATGCCTTTTTAGATGCCATATAAACCAGTGTCTGTCACCACACATTTGTGGCAGTGAATTTCATTTATTATTGTTGCTATAGTCATACTAGTAAATCACTTTGAGAGCATATTAATGTCTTATGTCACTGTGACTCTAGTCTTTTTCTAGCTCTATGAGGACTCATGACCCATGCTGTCCAATGGGAGAGCATTCCCATATCTCCCAAGGCAGTAATGCACTTTTCTGTGGTTTTTGGCTTTTGGTAGTCTGGGCGAGATCTGGAACCTACCTGTGAAAATGACATTTTTCTGCCTTTTGTGGTTTGATCTGGGAGTTTCATGACAGTCAGTCAGTGAGAGCTTAGAGTTTGCAAGCACCTTCTTATCTTGCTGTGACTCTAGTCTTGTCCTAGCTCTATGAGGTCTTATTCCCCATGCTTTCCAATGGAAATGTTTTTCCAGATTTTCTGGGGGAAGCAATGAATTTTTCCAGGGTTTTTGGTGGTCTAGGCAAGGTCTGGAAACTACCTGAGAAAATGGCATGTTCCTATCTTTTGTGGTTTGGTCTGGGAGTTTCATGTCAGTCAGTCAGTGAGCCCTGAACAGCTTTATATTATAGATATTGCTCCAACAACTCCTCCTCCTCCTCCTCTTCTTCTTCTTCATTGAAGATGCTTGTTTTTACATAGCAAAAGATACGATTAAATGGTTCATATATGAACTATGGTTCCCTGTCCCCAAAGGACTCATAATCTCACAAATTCCTTGAGGAATTTCCCACCAGTCATTACGGTAATCAGCAGGTGTTCGTCTTCGGGTGCCACTAGTTCATCTGGTGGAGACCTGGGACCGGGCCTTCTCACCTGTCACCCATAGGATGTGGAAGACACTCCCTGTGGATATAAGAGGATTATCTTCCTTGGAGACCTTCAGGAGAGCAAGACCCATCTTTTTAGCCTGGCTTTTATTGAGATCTAGTTTTAATTTTAATTTTAAAAGCTTTTAATCTGGTTTAAATGAGGTTTAAAAAATTTAATTGTTTTATTATGTGTTTTTTATTTTAATGTAAACCGCCCTGAGCCGCTTTAGGAAGGGTGGTATATAAATTGAATGAATGAATGAATGAATGAATGAATGAATGAATGAAATATACAAAATATACAAGGGGGAAATATACAAAAAAAAATATTAAGTCCTACTATCAAGTATTTTAAGAAAAGATCCATTAAATAGATACAACTAGGGTTGAGGTTATTTCCATTGCACCAGATAGTACATCAATTCTGAGTCGTGATTTCCGCACTGCAGTTGAATTGAGCAGAATTGCTGAACTGAATTGCTCTTTCAAAAATCTATGGGTTATGACAACTGTGTACCACTGGAAAGGTTTCTAGGCAGCAGCAATTCCAAATGGGGAGATGTAATCTCTGGAAGCCTTTGTCCAGATGCATTGCCCTGATCACGTGATTGTCACAATAATGCCATTAGACTGTGGGCGTGATTGGAGTGTAGAATGGTGGGGGGAGGAGACGGTTCTGGGTCATGCACCATTCTAGTAGACAATAATTTTGTTGCTTTGTTTGCTTTATTTTGCTGATCACCTGTTCTCTGTTTATTCCCTGCAGCTGCCTGCAAAGAGAGCAAGCGTCCCTTGGAAGTGTCCCAGCACTCGGAGGAGATGGGCCTCATCCTGGGCATTTGTGCTGGAGGGCTGGTGGTGCTGATCATCCTCCTGGGAGCCATCATTGTTGTCATTCGGAAAGGGTAAGCAAGTGTTTCTCAGTCGCCACCATTTCTGCCAGCTGCACTGTGGGCAGCTCTATCCTCTGCCCTTCCATACACTCCCTTCTCTAGTCACAAGGCACATTTCATGTCGTTTGGAGCCCAGCAGCTTCCACCCGGGTCATGGTCTGAGGCAGGTCTGCACAGCATTGGCTCCTCAGCTGTCGTTGACTACAACTCCCATCACCCCCAGCTATTGTGGTCAGTAGTCTGGGGTGATGGGAGTATAGTCTGGGGTGATGGGAGTTGTAATCCAACAGCAGCTGGAGGGCCGGAGTTGGGCACATGACACAGCCACCTTGCTGAAGCTAAGCAGGTCTAGCGCTGGTCAGTGTTTGCATGGGAGGCCTCCTGGGAACCCTGTGCATACTGCTTAGAGTTCCTCTAACAGTGAGATATACATGTCTTAAATAAACCAGGTTTACAAAACAGCTTTGGAGAAAGACAATAGCTTAGTGGAAGAGATCTATTCTGTATGCAAAAGGTCTCAGATTCAGTCCCTCAGGTAGGGCTGGGAAATTCTCATCCGGAATTCTGGAGAGCTGCTGCCAGTCAGGGTAGACAACACTGAGTTAGATGGACCAATGGTCTGACTCAGTATATGGCAGTTTAAGAAAGTCTAAGCTACCAATGGTGGTGGTTACTGGGCTACCAGTGGACGCAGGGCTAGCTAGAATCATAGTCCACACTTCCTTTCTCCATAACTCTTGTACACCTTAATTCTGTCCTCAACTAATCTTTCTCTTCCCCCTCCAAGGGAACAGAGATATAGGTAGCTCAGTATATTTAAAGTGATGTAATTGTATTATTGCTTAGAGAGCAATTGAGAAGAATACAGCTTGAGGGACAGTGGCCATCAGAGACACGTTGCTGCAAGCAAATCGTCCTTCAGGAGGGAGGTGAGAGCAGCGGAATTCGCTCCTCCCCCAGCCCTCCGCTGCTGCTGGGCTATGGAAAAAGGAAGAAGCACAGCTAGTGTTCAGTGTCTTTACGTCCTCACAGGGCTTCTTCCATTGTCATAGCACTGCAGGGAATGTCAGACGCTACTTTAAAAAAATGGAAGCTGAACATTCAGGGAAGAGGCCTTGAATATGCTATAGCGGGCCAGACCTTCCTTGATGGCTACAGCCCTTCAGCTTGTTGCTCTCCAACTTGTTGGATTTCAACTCCCATAATCCCCAGACACAGTGGACCCAAGTTTGAGAACCCCTGAGCTAAAGGAATACAAACTTCCCCACAGATCCTCCTGAGAAACTTCTGGATCCCAAAACAATAAGAGGAGTAGCATGTAGCCTCTGATTTTCATTGCCTGGAGACCAGCTGCAAGACTCAGGGAGAGATGGTTCCACATCTCCCTCACCCATTAATATGAATATGACCAATATTTACATACTGCGTTTCAACAAAAGTTCCCAAAGCGGCTTACATAGAAATAAATAGATAGAGAGAATGGCTCCTTGTCCCCAAAGGGCTCCCAGTCTGAAAAAGAAACATAAGATAGACGCCAGCGACAGCCACTGGAGGGATGTTGTGGTTGGGATGGACAGGGCCAGTTGTTCTCCCCCTGCTAAATAAAGAGAATCGCCATTTTAAAAAGGGGTCTCTTTGCTCAGTTAGCAGGGGACAGTTAATGGCTCCTCCCCTCCTGCCTTTCCACCTTGCCTCCCCCAGTAATCAACTGCTACTCTCACATCTGTAGATATAGGACTAGTTTAGACAACCCAGGAAACCATGGTTTGTTTGTGAATATGATTGGAACAGAGTATCAAATTCTGCAGTAATCATCTTGCTCCTCTAGCACTCCCTTGTGTAGATGTTGGGCTAGTTTGGACAACCCAAGGAACCATGGCTTGATTGCGAATGTGACTTGAATGTTGAGCCTTCAGGCTTCATTATTCCTCCTCTGCTTTCTTCCCCAGCTCTTGCAATGCAGTTCAAATGCAAACACTCTGGTTTAATTAAGCCACAGATCTATGTGTTGCTTGAACTTGGGAACTGTGCTTTAACTCTAGCTTATAAACCAGGTATCTTGGTTCGTAAACCATCGTTAAACCACACTTCCCAGGCTTGCACGACGGCAGAGCTGTCACTTAACTAAACCAGGATTCCTGGCGGGCATGGAAGGGTGAGCAGGGAAGAAGGGGCACATGGGCTCAGCAGTGACTATGACCCAAGAAACCATGGGTTGTCTCTACCAGCCCACTGTTGAATACGGTAAAGGTCACTGGACTTGTGCCTGCCAGCTTTGCTTCCTGTCCCCTGGTTCTTGTCCTTTAGTCCCTCCCACCCCCCTTTTGGTATGTGTGTTCATCTCTGAAGCTTCACTAAGCCTTGACTCATTTGCATCATCGCATTTCAGCATCAGTATCGTAGAACAGTGCTGTCATCCCCAGTGAGTGATTTAGAATCAATATGACATACTAGTTTGCAAGCATTGCTCCCGTACCACAAAATGACCATGCACTCTCCCTTCACTCGTTCTAGTTCATGACCCGAAGAGCTGCTTTCTTTTGAGCATGTAACAGTGAGGCTGCCAAGAACCCCTAAAAAGACAAATTCCAGGAGGTGGAATGAGTGAGACCATCAAAGATACCTAGTGCAAATTGTTTTATGTTTTTTCAATTTCTTCAGCGAGTTTTGTGGAAATGCGACACAGATAGTTCAGTTCAGTTCTGTTTATTTACAATTGCTGACCAGAAAAATATATACATACAGCTCAAACAGTGACATTAAACTAATCAAGGTATTTGTAAATCTTATAAAATCTACCTATACAGATACACTTTTACTTCAAATTCTAATGCAATGAGGCAAAACTTAGCAACTGCATAAGTAATAATAATAATAATAATAATAATAATAATAATAATAATAATAATTCGATTTCTATCCTGCCCTTCCAAAAATGGCTGAGGACGGTTTACACAGAGAAATAACAAATAAATAAGATGGATCCCTGTTCCCAAAGGGCTCACAATCTGAAAAGAAACCTAAGATAGACAAGACACCAGCAACAGTCACTGCAGGTACTGTGCTGGGGGTGGATAGGGCCAGTTATTCTCCCCCCGCTAAATAAAGAGTCATCATTTGTCATCATTATCAGATAAGAGATACTAACATAGAATTCATCTAGGCGGCCAGGGTAGTTTGCTAGAAGGGGCACTATTAATTCATAACGAATGTCCCTGTAGAAACTACTGTATAGTAACACATGGGATAATGTCTCAATAGTGACACAGACAGAATCCCAGCGAACTGAAACAATATAGCTGGTTTCTTTCTTCATCATTCGGTGAAAGTTCGGACTTCCTGTCTGTGAAAGCACCCGAGAAAGCTGCCCAGGTTTATTGGAAATCATCATTTCCCCTGTTTTACCAATGGGAGCGTTTTTCTGCACTACCCAGGAAATTAAGGCATTTCTCTGAGGTTTTTGATTGTTGTGGTAGTCTGGGTGAGGGCTGGAATCTACCTGCAAAGTGGCATGTTTCTATCTTTCGTGGTTTGGTCTGGGAGTTTCATGTGAGTGAGGCCCAAGCAGCTTTATCTATAGATAGATACTGTATGTGCACGTGATGTTTGCTGGGTGCCAGTTCCTTTTTGTGCTTGTCTGCAGCCATTGCTCCTCTCATCTGCTGCCTCATGGACCGTAGGAACATAGGAAGCTGTCATATACTGAGTCAGACCACTGGTCCATCTAGCTCAGTATGGTCTAAACAGTCTGGCAGCGGCTTCTCCAAGGTTGCAGGCAGGAGTCTCTCTCAGCCCTATCTAGAGATGCCAGGGAGGGAACTGGGAACCTTCTGATGTTCTTCCCAGAGCAGTTTCCTCCCCTAAGGGGAATCTCTTGCAGTGCTCACACATGTAGTCTCCCATTCAAATGCAGACCAGGGCAGACCCTGCTTAGCAAAGGGGACAAATAATGCATGCTACCACAAGACCAGCTCTCGTGGTCAGGGGGAGAGGGAATTCCTCCCCATGGCTCAGGCAACCAGGCTGACTGTCCCTCATATTGGTATACACATCCAAATACACATCCCTCATATTGGTATACACATTGGTATATACACATTGGTTTCAGTGTCCCCTTGAAATGAAAGTAGGGCAGATGGACAGCCTCCTTCGCACTGCATTACTTCCAATAGGATGCTCGTTTGGATCCAGACACAGGAGCAGCTCCCCCCAGGTTGCATGCCTGGCCGTGCTTCACCCTTCTGGCTTCCAGTGGGAAATCGAAGTCGTCCATGCACGCATTGGTAGGCCCGCTGCGGCCTTTGGGGCTCTTCAGCTGTCATGGGTCTCAAGTTCACGTTGCTAGACTGGACTGGTTTCAGCAGCAACTAAGAGTGAGTCCATCATGTGCACTGCGGTGCCTAAAGGAGACATCCCTGTGTTCATTCATGTCAGGAAGCCAGAAGCTCCTCATTCATGATGTGCAATAGAAGACCTTGTTCCTTCTTTTTCTTTTGCTTCCAGTGGAGATGTAGGAAGCAGCCTTATACTAAGTCAGACACTTGGTCCGTCTAGCTCATTCCTGCATGGACTGGCAGCAGCTCTCCAAGGTGTCAGGCAGGAGTCTCTCCCAGCCCTAGCTGGAGATGCCAGAGCCCTTCTGTAGGCAGAGCCCGGTCTGGGCCCTTCTGCATGCAAGCAGGCAGATGCTTCTCCACTGAGCCATGGCCCCATATCTTAACAGAACTCACCTGTAGTCTCCCATCCAAATGCAAACCTTAGCTAATAAAACGAGTCATGCTCGCTACACAAGGCCAGCTCTCCTCCCGTCATGCATCCAATGCTACCTGCTTGTGTGGTATGATTGGCTAGTTTGGCCTACGTGGGCAGCTCATAAACTCTGTAGGGAGAGCTGGTCTTGGGGTAGCAAGCAGGAATGGTCCCTTGCTAAGCAGTGTCCACCCTGGTTGCATTTGAATGGGAGGCTACATGTGTGAGCACTGTAAGATAGTCTCTTTAGGGGATGGGGCCACTCTGGGAAGAGTTTTTGAGGTTCCAGGTTCCCTCCCTGGCATCCCCAAGATAGGGCTGAGAAAGACTCCTGCCTGCAACCGTGGAGATGCTGATACCAGTCTGTGTAGACAATACTGTGCTAGATGGACCAATGGTCTGATGCGATGTGTGGCAGCGTCCTATTTTCCTAAGGGCTGCCACAAGCAGAGGAATAGCTAGCCATTTTTACAGTGTTCTGTAGGTTATCATCCCTTCTTTATCCCTGCCCCCCCCCCAAAGAAAGAAACAGGGTAAATTTGCAGTCATTTTTGCCCAGAAAGTAAATGTAGGGTTAGGGTAAGAATGAACAAATTGTTGTACTCTCTCCCTGGAGTAATGTTTGGAGGATATTGCTGCCAATTTTGATTTCCATTCCTTTGATAACATTGATACATTTTTATAGTCGCTTTAAAAACTTCTACCTGATCCCCACCGCACACTGAGATCATCGAGAGAGGTCTGTCTCCATATGCCTCTGTCTTGTCTGGCGGTGATTCAGCAGTAGGTCTTCTCTGTAGAAGCACTTGGGCTGTGGAATGCACTCCGGATAGACATTTGTGGTTTAACATCTTTGCCAGCCTTCAAAAGAGCCCTTATGACACATTTTTTTCAGCCAGGCTTTTAGTACTCTCTGAATGTTTTAAATTTTTAGATTGCTGTTTTTAACAGTTTGTTTTATTTTGTTTTTCTTGTGTTTATTTTTGTGAACCATTTAGAGCCTTGGAGTCAGGCAGTATATATATTAAATGAATGAATGAATAAAACACCATTGCAAATGTGGTCGCTGCAGGCCCCAATGGCCAAGACAAAAAAAGCATGATAACACTCTGAAAGCTGAAAGTATTCTGATGCTATCGCCTGTTCTCCATCTCTAAAGATGTAGCCCTTGCCCAAAATTTCAGTGAGCCTTCATCTCCTCAGATGGCATTGACCCCTAACAGTACATCTGATCATTGATCGTAATAAAGCTATCCATCCATCCATCCATCCATCCATCCATCCATCCATCCATCCATCCATCCATCCATTCACCCCAACTGGATCATGTGCCAATCCGCTTTTGACTAACCCAGAAGGTTCAGAGCTCTGTGCAGCAGACACAGGCCGGTATGACTTTCATCCATGAAGCCATCGGCACTTTCCTCAGTGTGACTTCCAGTGGCTCCAAATCACTGTCCCTGCCTACAGAGGGACTGGACAGCAGCTTGGCATGAAATCTGCCGCCTCCTGTGACCTGCAGATCAGAGGCTGGCAGGGGGCAGGGGGAACAGGCTTCATCTTCCGTCTATATTCCATCCGTTAGCATTCTGCCTGGACAGGCATGATCCCTTCGCCCTTGAAGGAACCTTAAGTCCAAGAAAAAGTTTCTCCAAGTAGCCCCCCCCCCCCGGGAATGGCAAAGCACAGTAGGTCAGGCAGGCGGAAATAACAGGGCAAGCCGCCAGGATGAACAGAGTCACACACGTACTGGTCCTTTGTGATGTAGATGCTTGTTGTGTGTCGCTGGTGCATTTGCATCGCATGCTGTTCGCTGCCAACGATCCATGGCTTAGGATGGATGCTAGTATAGGCTTCTTTCCTTTCTAACCCAAATGGGCAACTCTGGAGAAGGCAACAAAGGGGGTAAATGGAAATGTGGATTAGAAACCCGAGAAGGAGGCTTTTAAATGCTCCATGTGCAGAGATGGGTGAGATGGTTCTGATTTGAATCAAATTAGTCTGCAGATAATTCTTGCTATTTTCTACCAAATTGGGAGTGGGAAGGTTAGCTTCATTATCCTTTGACCAACCTTTGACCAACCAGACGCATCTGGGAAGCCCATGAGTAGGGGAATGAGGACAACCGCCCCCTCCTGTTGGGAGTTCAGAGGCCTTCCAAGCCTGATGGAAACATACAGCTGATTTCCAAGTTAACCCAAATTCACATTAAAGGACTCTTCCCAGCCTTTGAGCAAGGATATCTGGGAGGGGGGAGGGGGGGCAAGCGCCCCCTTAGGAAAGTATTCCCCCCCAGCTGCTCCCTCATTTCTGTTTCAGAAATACAGCATGTGGGACACACAGCTTGCCCACCCCAAAATGCACTTTGCCCCTGATATGCCCCCCTCAGTGTTTTGTTTCTGGTGCCACCACTGCCTTTGAGCCCCCGGGCTACCTTCTTCACCTGCATAAACCTCCTTCCACCTATCCTCCAATCCTCCCCTCTTCCCTTTCCTCCCATCCCACAACTGGCAGCTGCTGTGTAGCAATCAACATGGGAGGGAAATCTCTGCCCGATCCTTTTAGGTGATGGAGATGCAGGAAGTGCCTGGCTTAACATTATCCCACACCAAGGCAAGTGTCCAGTGGTCAATTGTGCTCTTGCATGATACTCTGGAGGACCACTGCCACCTCTTCCTCTTTCTACCACCTAAAGCAGGCCTGCTCCTTGTTTTTGGACTATAACTCCCATAATCCCCAGCCACAATGGCCAATAGCCATGGATTATGGGAGTTGTAAGCCAACAGCTAGAGGAGGGCCGAAGTTGAGCAGCCCTGACCTAAAGGTAATAGTGGGAATTCCCCTCCTCTCTGCCTAGGAAACCGCTTCCTTGACCACCATTCCTTTGTTCCTTTCTTCAGAGGCTCTGCTCTTCATTGTCTTTTGAAATGCAGTGGAGGATGGTTGGTAATCCAGGACACTCCTTCACAATGGTGCAGAGAACACCTCTCCTCCTCTTCCTCCTCCTCCTCCTCCTTTTCTCTTTCTGGCTTCTCCTCTGAGCTGGAAAAGAGATCTTTCCCTGGCTGCTCTGCTGAACTGCTCTAGCTGGTTTTGGGGTTTGTGTGCAGCTGCTTAATTGAATCAATTAGCTATTGTTTTTGCTGCCTTGTGTGTGATACATTGTTGTTTTACGCTGTTTTTGGACTCTGTGTGTGTTAGCTGCCTTTTCAATCCCTTTGTTCAAAAAGGTAGGATGGGCACATTTTATATAACAGATATATAAAAACTAAAGACACATGCAGCAATGATATGGATCTGCGTGGAGATATGAATTAGACTGCTGGGAGATTCCTGGATTGGGAGGATTTCAGATATATTTATGGCCATTGTACTGGAAAGCAGAGAGACAGGTTTCACATTTCCCTAAACATAATCAAAGGAAGAACAAAAGACAAAATCCAATCATACCTTTATTACTACTTCTATCAATTCAGTTGCAGCATCTACATAATGTACTGGTTTTATTTATTTTTTCTTCCTTTCCCTGAACTGCTTCTCTGCGTATTTACTCAGAAGAGCGTCTCATTTAATTTAATGGGACTTACTCTCAAGTAAGTGTCACAGGATGGCATACCTACTAACATTTTCACAGGTGAAAGTAGGGATAGACTTGTAACAAGCGATTCTCATATCAAGGATTACAGCCCAAGCTGCCAACCCACTATTATGCATATTTGTATTTCACACATGCTGTGCTGTGCACCCATTTACGTTCAGGTATACCAGAAAGACACTGCATCCACACCCACCCGCTTTTAATTTCTAGAGACTCCGGGGAGGGAACTGAATCCTGAAGAATGACAACTGCCATTAAGAAATTGCCAGTGCTATATTCAGGCACTGTTTAGGAGCACCTTCCAAAAATTGGTGTCCTAGGCAATAGGTCTGTCTAGTGGACAGGACAGCCCCATTCCAAAGCAGGGATGTCACTGAAATTTTGAAATTTTTTTAAAACCCTGCTAACTGGGTAAAGAGGCACCTTTTAAAAGTGGTGATTTGCTTTAGTTAGCAGGGGGAGAGCAGCTGGCCCTATCCATCCCCAGCACAGCATCCCTGCAGTGGCTGTTGCTGTTGTCTATCTATGTTTCCTTTTAGATTGTGAGCCTCTGGGTACAGGTAGCCCAGCAGTGGCCAGTGCAGGTGCTGCTGGGGGGGGGGGGCTGCGAGAGGCACCTTTCAGAGTAAAGCAATCAGTGCTTACCTCTGCTCTCGCTGTACCTGAACGCTGCTTGGAGCAGCAGCGCACTGCCCAGCACCCCCCGTGACGGGGGATCACCTCCACCACTCACCTGGCCACTGGCAGGTGTTTGGCTCCACGGAGGCCAGGTGAGTGGTGGAGGTGATCCCCAATCACAGGGGGTGCTGGGCGGCCACTACTGAGGTAGCCATCTTCATTCATTCATTCATTCATTTCTCTCTCTGTGTGAACCTCTTTGGAAACTTTTGTTGAAAAGTGGTTTGTAAATATTTGTAGCTTGTAGAAAGAACATTATTATTCTTACCACTACTGCTACAAATATTTAAACACCACATTTCAAGAAAAAAAGTTCTCCAAGCAGCTTATACAGAAGAAAGAAAGAAAGAAAGAAAGAAAGAAAGAAAGAAAGAGAAAGATGGTACCCTGTCTCCAAAGGGCCCACAAATCTAGAAAGAAACCCCAGGCAGACACCAGCAAAAGCCATTGGCGGGATGTTGTGCTGGGGTTGGAGAGGGATAGTTGCTCTCTCACAGCTAACCCACTGTAAGAGGTGCATCTTTGCTCAGTTAGTGATGGGAGTGTGTAGCAAATTCTAGGTTTTCTCCCAAACATCTGAGAATTTTCAAGGGAAGTGTATGGGAACTGCCGGGGTGGAGCCGATTGCCCTGGGTAAGCACGGCGAGCTTCATGTCGGTGTTTCCCACACCCGGGTTTTGCAGGGAGGACCCTATCAGGCGGGGAAAGAAATAGACATCAATACGCCCACCTGGAAGCGTTCACGCTGACCCCGGCAGGGAGATGTTGCCTTGCTGTCAACAGACAATGCGGCTTTGCAGGATCAGGAGTGGCTCTCATGAGATCTCAAGGCGAAATCTCGCGAGACCTGCCCCAACTCTCAGGAACTATATAAGGGAGCACCGGCTAGTGATGAGAGGCCAGTCCAGGAGAAGGGCATGGAGTGGGAGGAGCCCTGGGATTCTGACTGAGTCTTGGGGC
Organism: Hemicordylus capensis; assembly: GCF_027244095.1. Taxonomy (NCBI): domain Eukaryota; kingdom Metazoa; phylum Chordata; class Lepidosauria; order Squamata; family Cordylidae; genus Hemicordylus; species Hemicordylus capensis. Next base: position 15,267,207 of record NC_069663.1, read on the forward strand.
TAGCCACAACAAGGGCAGGGCAGCTGAATGGAACAAGCCCTGCCTATAAGTCTTAAAGCTCCCCCTGCTGAAAACTCTGAGGCCGCCTCAACCTCCTTTGGCAGCAGAAGATGGATGGCTGTACCGAGAGCCTGACAGGAAGCCAGATGAGTCTGGGACAGGGGGCACTGCATCCCTACAAGAACAGTGTTCAGTAGTGCTTACCTCCAGATGTGCTGGATTGCAGCTTTGGTTCAGTAGAGATTAACAGTGGGATGAGCCCGGTCCTGGGGGACGGAGAGGTGATGGCAAGAGGGCATGTCAGAAGGTCATTGCTCTATATAGTTTGGGGAGGAGAGCGTTGCTTGTGGTTGCCAGCATGACTTGTGGCCTTTGCTAAGCAGGATCTACCCTGGTTTGCATTTGGATGGGTGACTACATGTGAGCTCTGTTTGCTGTAGAATATTCCCTTAGGGGATGGAGCCAGAGCTCAGCGGCAGAGCACCAGCTTTGCATGCAGACGGTCCCAGGTTCACTCCCTGGCGCTGGGAAAGACTGCTGCTTGAAACCTTGGAGCACTGTTGCCAGTCAGTGTAGACAATACTGAGCTAGCTGAACCAGTGGGCTGACTTGGTATACAGCAGTCTCCTAGGGGCTGGGGCCCTGGCTCAGTGGTCGAGCTCCTGCTTTGCATGCAGAACATCTCGGGTTCAATCCCCGACTTCTCCGGGCAGAGCCAGGGACAGACTCCTGCCTGCAACCTCGGAGCATCCTCTGCCAGTCAGTGTAGACAATACTGAACCCGATGGACCAATGGTCTGACTCAGTGTAAAGCAGCTTCCCGAGCCTGATTGCAAAGGAATTCTCCCTGTGAAAAGGAGAGTTTTGGCTGTGCTGTGGGAGAACTCATAAATGGTTTACTTATTGGGCATTAATTAATTACATTGTATATCCTGCTTTTCAGCCAAGGTTGGCTCTGAAAGCAGCTTACAATTAAAGCCCACACAGGCGGACAATATAATTAGGGAAATGGTGGTGTCTGTATGGCAGTCTCTTTTGACCCCCTGGCAGCTGGTGATATATTCTGTGTTTCAGATTTTTCTCTCCAGTGGGAGGGGGGCAGAAGGACCTGCAGATGGTCTCAGAGCCCAGCTGGTGGTAGAGATGCCAGCCCAAAGAAGCATATTCATTGACTCCATTAAAGATGAAAACGCAATAATATTTCCAGGCAGTTACAACATATCAGTATTGTAACATGATTGCTGGGAGCTTTCTGGCTTGGGCAGATTTCCTTGTAAGAGCACAGAAAGCTCCTGTTAAACACATCCTTCCATTCCTCCGTCTCTGTAGCACAGATCTGCTGTCAGTGGTACTCAGGCTTCCCTATGTAGATTAAGAATCCAGACAGCCGGCTCTTTGCTTGAATCAAGGCATTTGGCTGATCCAGTTTTAAATGTCACAGCTGATCGAACCTTTCCAATTGCATTTCCGCACAAGACAGTTTTCAGCCCTTCTCTTGATGCAGAATGTAACTAAGCAGGTTGTTGCTCTTTGTGCTTAAGGATCCACCTGACATCTTAAGTGGGCTTTTTCTTCTTCCCAGCGAGAGAATTAGATGGTGAAGTTGGATACTGCTTTATGTGCAAAACTTCCTACCACTAGAACACTAGGGGGGAAATGGCCTGGGACATTTCTCTGTGTTTTGTTTTGCAGAGAGGGTTAAGCAGGGATGTCTCCAAGGCTGCACAGCTTCAGCCCTCCACCGAGTTAACTACAACCATCATCCCCAGCAACAGCGGCCAATAGCCAAGTTTTATGGAAGTTGTAGTTCAGCATCTGCAGGAGGGTCCAAATTGTGCAGCCCTCCTCCAAGGGGTAGCAAGGGGTAGTGGGTGCTCCCCACCAAATATTTCCTCCCCTCCTTTCACTCCCCCATCCACCAGCATAGAACTTGACAGCAAAATGTCAGACAATACATTCAGCCAGTGCAGCCAGGTAGTTAAGAGACTCCTCCAGCCTCCCAGAAGCCAGCCCAAGCCCTTAGCTTCCTTCTTAGTCAGGAACTGGCCTCGGTGAGATGATGTGCGCAGGGCAGGGATGCAGATCCCGGCACTGACTTTTCTCCCCTCCCCAGTCTTTCCTGTCACATGGTCTTGGACAGGGAATGAAAACTACGTTGGAAAGCAGCCTGGAAGGGTTGGCCTAATGCAAAAAGACAGTGAGGCGAGTCTCACAATCAGTGAGGCTCGCCGAGAGCAGGTTTGCAGGGATCATCTCTCCGCAGATGATCATTCAGGCAGCCCTGGGCAGCTGGATCGGCTGCCCACACAACTCTTGGCTCTGTGATGGAGCTGGTGGGGGCTGCAGGAATCGAGGGCCGCGCCCCGCCCGGAAGTTCCAGGATGCCCCCAGGGCCGGGAGGCTTGTTTCAACCTCCCGGCAGGGGTCTCCTCGTGTGTTGCTGCGGCGCGGAGCCACGCCGTGGCAACACACGATCAAAAAGACAAGGCTAATGGAGCACTCGCTCGGTTAACCTCGACTAAGGGGAGAGGTACTTTGGGAGGTTTGCTGCCAGGAGCTGTGTGGCTCCCGTTGCAGCATACTATCGGCAAAAAGTGGGCTAGGCTCCCTTAGCCCACTTTTTGCCGATCGTGAGAATCTCGTCAGTATTTTCTAAGAGGAATCCGGCCCATTTTTTAAATAAGTTTGAAAATGTCAAGTAAGATTCACCAATAAGGTAAATAAATTAACAACATTGATCAATCAATCAATCAAAACTTTATTTTGGTCAAAGACTAGCAGCATAACATACCAGACATACAATATACTCTAGTAAACCTTAATTATTGTAGCTTTACAAGCTGCTTAATTATTGCAGCTTTACAAGTATTTAAAGAGGTCATTCATACAATCAAAAACTGTGTTCTACCTGGGTTTGGAAGCTGTGTGTGCTCCCAAATTTTGGCTGTGCGGAATCAAGGTAAGAGGAAAACCTGGGGAGCAGGGATTGTGTGGAAGCAAGATAGGAGGAAAATCTACCCAGGTTCCCCTCCTCCCTTGCTTCCACACAATCACTTCTACTCAGGATTTCCTCTTACCTTGCTTCGACACAACCGAAAATTGGGAGCACACAGCTCCCAAACCCGGGTAGAACATAGATTGTGATTGTGTGAATGACCTCAATGTATAGCAAAATCCCCACTCCACTAATAACGTCCTTTACCACCCCTTTTTCTGCCGCAAGCTAGTTGCTCTAGAGTCACCCCTGCCAATGTGCCTGCCTCACTGCCTGTCATTGAGAAGCGTCTATAAGCGGTGGAACAGGATGCAAAAGGCAGGGGTTTTTTGTACAATGGCACAATAGCCGAGTCAGATGCAAAAGGATTCAAACTCCACATATGACCCCTTGTGCTGGAAGTGTCCCACTCTCAGTGACAGGCTTTGTGCAATGTCTGCAGTGATCCTGGGTTTGGCCTTGAGTTTGTGCTGGGAAAGACTTCCGAACCCCAGAAGCCTTCCCACATATTAATCAAGCCATTGATTTGCTACCACCAGCTGCTCTGAACGCCTTATTCTCTGAATTTATTCTGATGGCATCTAAAGCCGAGTATAAGATTCACTGTCATGTCTCTGTGCGCAGCGCAGCAAGTCAAGTGTCTATGGAGCTCCAGGCCATGCAGCTGATATTCAAGGGTCATCTTATATCCCAATTTATTTCCCTGCAGGGTGAAGCTCACAGGCTTGTACGATTGCATTCACTCTCCCATCACTTCTAATTTGGTTTCTCTACAAGAGGCGGTGGCTTCTCTGACATTTCACTTCTTCTTGCACACCGATATGTAGTGCCTGTTTAGAGAGGTAGCCTGTTGCTGGCTGGTTCGGAAGCATCGGTATCTGCTCTGACACACTCGATTTGCTTCTGGATATAGATGTCTCGAGAACCTGTGCAGGGTGAAAGAAGCAGCTCGGTTGGAAACAAGGAGATTCTTGGGATAGCCCCTTTCTTCCTAGATCTGCAGTGTTAGCTTTCAGAAAAGGCCCATTCACGTGCTTTGTTCAACACTTGTACGGTGAACGCACAGATCTGTACAGAGGTGCAGTCATTCATCATCATCATCATCAGTTTTATTGATGATGATGATGATGATGATGATGATGATGATGATGAATGACTGCACCTCTGTACAGATCTGTGCGTTCGCCGTACAAGTGTTGATGATGATGATGATGATGATGATGATCAGTCATTCACATGTTGTGCTGAACGCAGGTACAGAAGTACACTTCCTATCTGTACCATGTGTTTGAAGGGCCTGTATCCAGTTTCGCTTTTGTTTTTCTGCTAAAACTTACTGAAAATTATTATTACTATTATTATTATTAATTCAATTTCTATACCGCCCTTCCAAAAATGGCTCAGGGCGGTTTACACAGAGAAATAATAAATAAATAAGATGGCTCCCTGTCCCCAAAGGGCTCACATTCTTAAAAACACACACACAAGATAGACACCAGCAACAGTCACTGGAGGTACTGTGCTGGGGGGGTGGATAGGGCCAGTTACTCTCCCCCTGCTAAATAAAGAGAATCACCACGGTAAAAGGTGCCTCTTTGCCCAGTTAGCAACTAATGCAAAACTGCATTATTAGTGGGTTTTTTGTGCAGTCATAACTTTTAGGAGAGCTGGTCTTGGGAACATAGGAAGATGCCTCCTTCAGAGTCAGACCATTGGTCCATTGAGCTCAGTATTGTTAACCCAAACTGGCAGCGGCTTCTACAAGGTTGCAGGCAGGAGTCTCTCTCGTCTCTATCTGGAGATGCCAGGGAGGGAACTTGGAACCTTCTGCATGCAAACACACAAGTGCTCTTCTCTGAGCAGCCCAGTCCCCTAAGGGAAATATCATACAGTGCTCACACATGTAGTCTCCCATTTAAATGCAAACCAGGGCAGACCCTGCATAGCAAAGGGGACAATTCATGCTTGCTACCACAAGACCAGCTTCCCTCCCATACTCTTCTCCTCTACACTCTGGTTCAGCTACAGAAGGGCTGCTCAGCTTCAGCCCTCCTGCAGATTTTGACCTACAGTTCCCATAATCCCTGGCTATTGACTGCTGTGACTGGGGATTATGGGAGTTGTTGTCCAAAAACAGCTGGGTGGCTGAAGTTGAGCAGCCCTGAGCTACAGCATCTGCATCCCAATCATCCTGTCTGTAGCAGCCCTTCCATGAGGCAAGATGAATCAGTTGCCTCAGGTGGCAGATTACTAAGGCACCAGCAGGGAGGCAAAATGCCATCTGTTGCTGCTATTAGAGCAGCTCTCTGGGATTGATCAGACCCTTGCGAGCTTTGCAAGGAGCACCTTTCCTCTCACTCCTTGCAAAGATTGCCCTAAGTGTGAGGAGAGAAGGGGAGGCTGTTGTCAACCTTCCCTCCTCCCTGTTCATCATCCACTTTCAAAGAAACGGGTCTGGCCCCCACCAGGGGCATGGGTCGAACCATCATTTGGTTCTGCAGTATCGTGGGCCACCCCTGCACCCTGTATCCCCAGCAAATTCATATCAGTTGATTCTCGGTTGCCACTGGCTGCTTTCAAAGATGTTTCAAATTACCCCTGAGGGTTGGTTGACTTACTTGCTTTCTATTGTTACGTGCTTCTTGTCCGTCAAAGCATTTAAGGTGCTTTATAACTTAAAATAAAGACTTGCAACTGAAGTGACACAAAAGGCAAAAATGGAACAGGGAGGGGAGAGGAAGAAGCAAATTAGGCACTGACTTTTTTAAAAAAATGCTGTCCCGTAATGAAGTTAGCTTGTGACCAAGTAGAATGGTTACTGCGGGAGACAGTTCCAGAAATGGGGAGGAACCTGGTGGAAATTAGTCCCCACTGAGCAGGGCCATCTTTAGAGAGCCCTGGTAGGATGTGAGGGCCAGGGCAAATCAGCCAGTGTGGGCCCCACTTTCAACTCATTTGAATGGCGGCCACACTGCTTGTCCTGCCTCAAGGACAGCTCTGCCACTGAGCTGATGGAGGTGACACCATTGTCTCAGCTCTCCCTCAGATGCAGCCAAGAGAAATCACCTACCTTGGGATGAGTTTTAGGAAAGGCAGTTTATAAACTGAACAAGAAAAAATAATAATAAATAAATAAATAAGCCATTGTGTGCTGGAGGAGAGGGGTTAAGGCACCCTTCTGACATGCTTGTCCTAGAGTTTTTGGGCAGGTAACCTCGCTTTTTCCTCCAGCAGTGAGCATGTAGGAAAGTTGCTTCCCAGTTCAAGCCACTTTCTTTTCTCTGTTGTTTCTTTCCTCTGCCTCCCCTCTTCCTCCTCTCCCTTGGCATGGACAATGGCTTGGTCTCTGGCCTATTGTCATTTAAGACTCCAGATATCCCCTCTTCCCCATCATTATTTTCCAAGAAAAGCTGCTTATGCAATATCTGCTGTTTCTCTTTGTTTGCACGCTTGCCAGGAGGAACTACTATTCCTATTCCTATTACCCGTAAGTAATTCTCATTCACTCGTCCTCGCTCCGCTGCTCCCAACCAGTTCCTTTTCCCTTGTCACACAAATGTTCAATCGTGGGTTTTTTTGTAACTTTAAAAAAATACTGCTTAAATAATATGTAGGTGGGGGGCGGGGAAATAGTTTCAGCCAGGAGGATTAGGACCCCAAATCTCAATTGGTTAATTCCAAGGGTAACAGAATCAAGCATATTACCACATTTTAAGTGACTGTAGCCATAGCAAATTTTCAAGTTGATATTTTACACACACACACACACACACACACACACACACACACACACACAACGCTAAGGTGGTGTGTGGCAAACCCCTCCCCCACTGCAGCCGTGACCCGTCATTGCCTGTCCTCTTTGCCGCCATGGGGCGGCGGTGGGTAGGTGAGTCAGAGGACCAGGTGAGGGGGAAGGATGGGTGAGCAGTGGGGGACAATGGCCAAGTGGTGAGTTGGGGGGAGCAAAAGGCCAAGTGGCGAGTGGGGGGGGGAGAGGAATGGGTGAAAGGGGGAGAGCAACTGCTGAGTGTGGGACAAGGGCAAAGGGCGAGCAGTGGGGGAGGAACGGGTGAGTGGGTGGGGGATAGCAACTGCCCAGCAATGAACAAGGGGGAGGAACGGGCAAGCGGTGAGTGGGAGGGAAGTAACTGCTGAGCGGTGAGCGGCGGGGAGGGTAGCGCAAAGAGTGAGTGCAAGTGGGTGGGAGGAACGGGTGAGTAGCGAGCAGATGAGGGAAAGCAGGCGGGGCCAGTGGGGAGGGGAGGAACAGCCAAGTGAAGTCTCAGGGGGGTTGGGGAGGCCGAACTGGGGGGAAGGCCGAGTGAGAAGACCTTCTGCCACCCCGCCAAGTCTCGAGTGGGGAAGGCTGACTGAGGGGGTGGGAAAGCCGAGTGCACTAGCGCACAGATGCTCTGTGCGGGTTCAGCTTGTGTGTGTGTGTGTGTGTAATCTCCCCAGTGGCAAGAGAACACCTACATTAGTAACGGAATCAGAAGAGATGTCAAAAAATTCTGATTCTATTACTGACATATTTTGCACATTTTTGACACTATCTATGATATTTAAGGGTTTTGTAAAAATATGGCCAGATATTAGGAGATGTTCTCTTGCCAGTGGGTAAATGAAGTACCGGAGAACCCTGTTATCCATGGACCCAACATCCGTGGTTGGGTAATTGGCACCCAACCTCAGTATACATGGGAGGAAAACAGCAAAAAAGGGCTGAGACTCGCAAATCAGGGTGGTCAGGGTGGGTGGAAATGACCTCCGAGGTCATTTCTGCCCACCATTTTGAATATGGGAGCCATTTTCTGGCTTGTTTGTTTTTTAAATGAAAATTTCAGTGTTTGGGGTCCATTGCTGGACAGCTGGGGACAGGCAGAGCATGGTAGGGCACTCCCACCTCCCAATTTCTCCCACTTTCTGCTCTTTTTTGCATGTTTTTGCTGGCTAGGGAACCTAATTCCCAGATTCCCATTGCCCTAATGTCCCGTTACCCACATTTTCACTATCCATGCCCCATTTAACAGAAACCCTGCGGATAATGGGGTTATCCTGTATCCACTTGAAAATTTCCTTATGGTTACAGTGATTGAAAATGTGGTGACATGCCTGATTCCATTACTCTTGGAATTGTCCATTTAGCCCAGCTTGATAAGTACAAAGTGGACATGATAACCCACCATGTTGACACCATATTTAATGTAAGGTTTTTTTTACCATTTTGAAATCAGACTGTTCTGTCGGATCAGTCAGGGACCAGTTTTCAGAATGCATGAAAGCTGTGGAGATTCCTGGCTTACAAGGAGGGATATTCTGGTCTGGTTTCTCAAGAGATTCTCTAGCAATCTTGAGAGGGGTCGGCAACCTCTCTGTAGTGATGTGCCATGTCTTCGTTTATTCATGGTTTTGACTGCCAGTAATACATTTAAACATTCTAGAAGGGCTCGCTCTCTCGCAGTTACTGTTGTAAATAAATAATGTTTCCTAAATGCTTAACAAGCTTAATGTAGGAAAAGTCAGAACCAAGCTTAATGTAACGTAAATTAAAATGCAGATCTTACTATGAGCATTTTCACAATCCCCAGACTTCCTTCATAGCATTGTTTACTTCAGAATCACTGTCTCCCACATTTGCTTTAATTCCCTGATGACAGCACGGAGATGCCACATTTTTAGCAAAGCAAAGCAGGCACGCTGTATGTGCCCTGGGCTCACTCTCTGCCTCCGTTTGGGGCCACAGCCCCTCCCCTCCAGGCTGCTGTTGGGGCTTCCACCACAGGGGCGCGATTCCAGGAGGGGTGCCAGGCTGGCCTCCATCCTCCCCTTTTCTCTCATAATCTCTTGTCCTCTTGGCTCCCAGCCTGTCCTTGGTGAGCACCAGTGTTCCCTCTAACAGGGATTCCCAGATGTTGTTGACTTCAACTCCCAGAATCCCCAGCTGCAATGGCTTTTGCTTGGGGATTATGGGAGTTGAAGTCAACAACACCTGGGAATCCCTGTTAGAGGGAACACTAGTGGGTACCACTTGCACCCGCTCACATTGCTCTGCTCCCCAGCCGAATGGTGGTGGATTAGCCAGGCCCCACCCAGTCACCTTCCAGCTTCGATTGAGGGTATAACCTTCTTCAGGTATGACAGTCCAGCTGCCACCCAGCAGCAGGGCTGTCCTTAGGGCACGGCAAGCAGGGCGACCGCCCTGGGTCCCGCTCTTTAAACCCCCATTAGAATTAACTGGAAGGGCCCCCCGCACCCCACCAGGGCTGTTTAAGGACAGCCCTGCCCAGCAGATCAGTGGCGAGTGAACCTTGCCGCTTCACAGTGATTGGTGGCTGGTTTCCTCACTTGACGGCCAAAGCCATCCAGCCCAACTGAGTGTGGCAGGCATGATCTGTTCTGCCTGGCTGATGGGACCATGATAAGGGAAGTCTACAGGGCTGTGTTACCCTCCTTTTGCCCACTACCTATCAGCTGGGAGGTGAGTGAGCAGGGCTAGATTTGCTCATCCGTGGGAGGCAGCTGAGCAGCAGCTGGGCTGTAATATCTGAAGAGGGCTACATGCCCAATCCAAGCTGGGAGATGCTTAATGTGAGTGCTGCTCAAATCCATTTCATGTGCCGTAGGTTGCCAATCCCAGTCTAGAGAAATGAATCCTCATGAGAACCAGGCCTGCTGTGCTTCCACTGGCGAGGTGAATCAATTTCCAGAGTGCTGGTTGTGTTTGGGCTTATGAAGCTGGAGTCCAGGAATAAGTGATCCCCAGATATGAATAAGACAAATATTTATATACCGCTTTTCATAAATGTCCCCAGAGTGGCTTACAAAGATTAAAAAATTAATAAAATGGGTTCCTTTCCCCAAAGGGCTCACAGTCTAAAAAGGAAACATAAGATAGACACCAGCAACAGCCGTTGGTGGGATAGGGTACCAGTGGGGACTGGAGGGGACGGATAGGGCCAGTTGCTCTCCCTCTGCTAAATAAAGAGAATCACCACTTTAGAAATATGTCTCTGCTCAGTTAGCAAGGGGATCATGGCCTTATCAGTTGATCATGATGGCCTTGTGTTGGAATGACGAGAGCTGTGCAAGGCAGGGTGCTAGGGGCTTATCGACAGGAAGACATTTGAATCTGTTGAAGATAACACAAATCAATCCTCTCTGTGTATTTACTACTACTATGTACATACCGCTTTTCGGCAACAGTACATGGTGAACTGGATGTTCTTGTGTTTTAATGCTTCAGAACGTGCAACTCACAGTATCCTTGACATTTTCCAAAACGTTGAGTGATGCTGGGACATTGTGAGCTGCTATCTTGGTATGTCTTGGACAGGGATATCTGAGCCCCTGCTGACTGACTCCCTCCCCCCACCCACCAATGTATTGGTCTGATGGTTTCTAGTGTTCAGCTAGAACACCCAGAAAACCGAAATTAGCCACCATTTGCCTCCATTCCCTCTTTCTGCAGCCAGAAAGATCCTCCCATATGGGGGAAAGAAGGAGGTGTAACAGGCATCAGAGGGATTCCAGACGAGAGAGACCCCGTGCGGTCTTGTCTTGCCTGCAAACAATTTGGGGGGTGTTGTTAGCAGCCAAAAACTATGGGGTTTGCTTCTTGCCTTCACCTTCCAGGATCCCTGGCAGGCCTTTCCAGTCTGAAGGGAGTTCACCACCAACGGTCACCCTTTCCCTCTTCCCTGAGGTGTAAGCAGGGTTTTGGTTTGAGAAAGCAGGGCAACAGCCATCAGGGGGGAAAATGGAGGTGGAGTGTAAACCCCAGATCAAATTGTGTCAAGTTCAAGGGGGTCAAAACTGAGAACTGGCCTCTTTTGAACAGGGGGAGTTTGCATTTTGAGCTCCTCTCTCTCAAATACTCAACAGGCCCATTCTCATGATCGTTATTAGGATAGGACAGGGGATCCTAACCCGTGGTACTCCAGTTGTTGCTGACCTACAACTCGCATCACCCTCAGCCACAATAAATTGTGGCCGGGCTACTCGGGGGAGGCCGGGCGCCACAGCCCATACTTGCAGGTATATTTTTAATCCCCTCCCACCCCCTTTATACATATGAAAGCCCCCCCCCCCCCGTACTGGTAAAGGGGAATCCTCACCAGATCCCCCTTTACCAGTATAGCTTCGAGCTGGTCTGGCCGACTTGGTTCGAACTCGAATTGGGTCTGGTTTGACCGGCCAAAACCAAGCCCAGCTGGCAAATCCCTACCTACTCTCTTCCTAATGTTGGAGTGTTCACAAGCCAAAATCCACTGGGAACATAATGGACTGTTGCAGACATCAAAATGTAAACAAATAGGTTGTGTGATTCAATCTTAATTTTGAATAACTTCTGGGTTAGCATAATCAGAAAAAGTATGATCGCATTTCTTTGGTGAATCAATTTTTGTGCAAAATGTGGGAACTTGTTGTAGAGAAGCTCTCATATTTGATCAAGGAAACAAAGAGCCTTCCTGAACATGAAGATTTTCCCTTTTCACATTAGCCTTTTCTAGTTTACACATAAACTAATAAGGCCTTATTAGTTGTTTCTGTGTTTTGCCTTATTAGTTTTGTTTCTGTGTCTAGGAAGGATTTCGGTATTCATGCCTTAATACCCAAATTGTATTGCTGTATTAATTTCTCATTTTTAATCTGTAGAAGTAAAAATGCATCATAGCAACACTTATCCTAAATTAGTAACACAGTTATATGGTACTGAAAAAAAATAAGATTAAGCATATTTCAGATGTGTTGAAAAATGTTGTAATGGGTTATTAAAATTTTTGTTCTGTTTTTGTTACTACTTTAATGTGCAATTGTTGTACATTATTTTAGGCATGGGAATTAATAATAAAAAAATAATTGTCTATAAAAGTGAAACAATTTCACAACCATTCCACATCACAGATAATAGTTTAGCTGGTCTACAAACAAACAAGCACCAATACTCTCAACTTTGGGTTGGAGCTTGCAAAATACATGGCCTGAAGGCTTTTGTTACAAATCAGTAGCACTGACCTCAGCTAGGTCAGTTGATTTATTTATTTGCAGTATTTCTAAACTGCTTTTTGGTGCTCCTCAGAGCAGTGGACCACACAAACAATTTAAACATCATAACATCAAGGAGCAAAAGGTGATTGCTTATATCTTAAGAGTCCCTAGTGTGGAGAGCAGGGACAGTTGCTGATACAAAGGAGAGGGTGGGGACAGAGAGGTGGGTTCTCCCCAGCTGTCCAGGGAGCTGTGGTGCCTCCAAACAAGAATAGGTGCCCTAGTGGGCAGGCCAGCCCTGGCCCACTGCTGATTGCTGAGACTACCTCTGTTCTCCTTTGAGGCTGTTCTCACGAGCAGCCAAGATTGGGCGAAGGCAGCCAAGCCTTCTCTTGGCTACTAGTGAGAAGCAACGGGAGGCAAGCGGCGGCTGGTGCCACGGCGGCAAACCCGCCTGCAGAGCCCGCAGCTTAAACAGGGTTAAGGGGGCGAGTGCTCCATTAGCCCCGTTTTTTCTGTCATCCGCCAGATCTGTCTGCTTGCAAACTGTGGGGCTCCCAACCAGCACCAGGGGATACCCACAATTCACCGCGCACTCGTGCAGTACATTATGGCAGTTTCGGGGTGGGGGCGGAACGACGTGTTCCAGTCAACCCTCCATGCTGCCGGAGGGAGTGGAGGATCATCTGGGTCTGTGATCCGCACACCCAGTGCCCTCCATGGATCGTCTGCGGGGAAGGTAAAACCTTCCTCCCCACCCGCCTGCCAAGAATGTGAGAAAGGTCTCTTTGTGTAGCAGTGGTGGAATGATATATTTGGGGCCTATCCAGGTAGTAGAAAGGAACCCATGGAGGGCAGTTTGCCAAGGGCCCTTTGAAACCTGGAGAGACCCTGTTTTGTCTGCTAACTGGGCGTAGGTGAGCATCATAGTCATGTTTCTGTGCTGGTTAGAAGAGCTGCTACAATTTTCAGCACTGATTGTAAACCCCACACGTATTCATGGCAATTTTGCAAAAATGCCTCTTGTGAGTGAGAGGGAAGTGATGTTTCATTAGAAATTAACTTTTCTATTCAAGAAAGGTCACTGTCAGTATAATTTTCCGTGCGGGCTTGGATTTTCACTTCCAGCTGATCTACACCAATGAGAACAATAGTGGATAAATCCACAGGAGAAAATGAATGCAAGGAAATAGAAACAGGATGAAAGAAAAATACTACTACTAAATAAGCATAATTTTCTGCAATATGAGAACATTTTAGTAGATCTACACACTGGCTTTTTAAGATCCCAGGTCCCATAGTCAGAAATATTATATTGAGGGAACCTAAGGATATGTGGGGTGGAGCAGTTCGTAATATCCAGAATCTACAGAATGGAATGGAGCTATAGCTAAGTGGTGGAGCACATCGTTTACATGCAGATCCAGGTTCAATTCGTGATAGCATCTTCAGGTGGACCTTGGAAAGACAGTCTGAAAGTTTAGAGAGCCACTACCAGACAGTACAGACAATGCTGTATTGTCCCAAGACATTCCTCCTCTGCTCCTGATTGGCTGGCTACATGCTGAAGCCCTGCGTCAATTTAATAAAATTTAATTTTATATAAAGATAAGAGCCTCATGCTTGTCAATTATCCTAGTGCTGTTGCATTCATTGACCAGAATATAGTTCTTGGCAAGCAACTGCTGTGCATGCTTCTCTGTTTACCACCACAAGTAAAAGGGCTAGAGGCTTATATTTTTAAATGAAAGCAGAAAAATGGGAGGCAGGAACTGGAACACCCCACCCCTGCCACTCCCTGAGTGGCAACAGCCGTGAGGAGATGGAATCTTGCCTGTTTCTTCAGGGCTGGATTTGGAGGCAGCCATTTTGTCCTTGTCTTCTTTGGTAGGACTTTGCTTCTCCTTGTAAAGGGAAGCCATTTTCAGCACTTGAATCCTAACAGTGTTGTTTGTTTTTAACATTCATAGGCTGTGTTTCTTCCTTAGACCCAACACTCAAAGCAGAGAGAATAAACTTTGAAGTATTGTGCTGTAAAAACATGCATTGCTAAAAACAGCATAAGAAAGCAGGGAAAGACCAGCACCGTGAAAAGTGCTCAACAAACATAAAGTCCCCAGCTTAGCCTTGTAACCACTCGTGCAGCCAGATAAACATACCAGTTTGAGAAGGAGAAGAGCTGCTCTTGTGGTAGCAAACATGAATTGTCCCCTTTGCTAAGCAGGGACCACCCTGGTTTGCATTTGAATGGGAGACTACATGTTTGAGCACTGTAAAATATTCTCCTTAGAGGATGGGGCCACTCTGGTAAGAGCAGAGGGTTCCAAGTTCCCTCCCTGGCAGCATCTCCAAGATAGGGCCAAGAGAGACTCCTGCCTGCAATCTTGGAGAAGCCGCTGCCAGTCTGTGTAGACAGTTCGGATCAATGGTCTGACTTATTCCAATAATAGCCTCATTCAGACCACCACTGGCAGAACATAAAACTCTGAAGGTGAGTAGGAAGTCCCACCCTTGAGCTGTCATTCACCCCCTCCCCACCACCATTCATAGTTATAGCCAGGGGCGCACTTAGGTAATTTGGGCACCCGGACTGCTCAGCTGCGAGGCCCCCCTCCTGTATGTGAAGCCCCCCTGCACAAGGCTCCCTCAAGGATGTGTCTGGTGTGGTGGCAAAAGGAGGAGGGATGTTTACGTGGTCACCCGTGCTCTACTCACTGACTTTTATTACCTTATCACCCACCAACTCCATGATTGCGAGTGTTTTCGGGGGGAAAGGTAAATAACATGAAATTGGTTAACACAATGTGGAAAAGTACTGAAAGTAGTGCCATTGAAGTTACATGGACAAAATAGGAATTGCCTAACCTGTCCTTTTAATTTCAATGATGCTACTCTGAGTACCTTTCTTCATCATGTCAGTCATTATAAGGGTTATATTTGCTAACTGAGCCAAGAGGCACCTTTTTAAAGTTATGATTTTATAAAGTTATGAAAGTTATTATTTCTCTGTGTACACCGCTTTGGAAACTTGTGTTGAAAAGTGGTATATAAATATTTTGTTGTTGTATGAGTCTCTTTATTTAGCAGGGGGAGAGCAACTGGCCCTATCCATCCCCAGCAGTCCAGTACCCCTCCAGTGGCTGTTACTGGTGTATATCTTATGTTTCTTTTTTAGATTGTGAATTCTTTGGGGACAGAGAGCCATTTTATTTGTTTGTGTGTCTTTCTTTCTTTCTTTCTTTCTTTCTTTCTTTCTTTCTTTCTTTCTTTCTTTCTTTCTTTCTTTCTAAACCGCTTTGGGTTTAAAACTTTGGGTTTAAAACTTCTTTCTAAACTGCTTTTCTTGAAAACTTGTATATAAATATTTGTCATATTCATAGTGGAAGGGGTTGTGGCCATCTTCCTCTAGAGGAGGCTAGAGGAAATGATCCTGGTTCACAGCCTTTTCCCCCTGTTGAGCTTCAGCGCCATCTTGGAAAGTGTGCATGGAGTGCTGGGAAGTGCAGTCTTTCCCAGTGCTTTCCTTATAGATCTCTATGGGGAAAGTACTGGAAAAGACTACATTTCCCAGAGTTCTGTAAGCACCAACCAAGATGGCACTGGGGCTCAATAGGGTTGTTTCCCTTAAAAAGGAACCCCACTAATCCTAGGCAAAGTGCAGCACTGGGAACTGTTACCTTTGCATGGCGCCAAGGTTGCTGTGTGGAATATTCATATTAAGCTTTGCACAAGCCTAATAAACATTTAGTCAGAAGCTGCACTTCAGGTTGATAGGAGCCACCACTGGTCCCTGGGCCTTACAGTGAAGAACACCAAAAATGGGACACACTCACAAATATGTATACTGTCTTGGGTTCCTTGGGCAGAAAACTTAATCAATAAATCTTTAAGGGGTAACATTAATTGGGGAGGAGAGCAGATCTTGTGGTAGCAGGTATGAATTTTCCCTCTTGCTAAGCAGGTCCTGCCTTGGTTTGCATTTAGATGGGTGACTAGATGTGAGCACTGTTTGTTGTAAGATACTCCCCTTAGGGGATTGGGCTGTAGCTCAGTGGCAGAGCATCTGTTTTCTTGCAGAAGGACCCAGGTTCACTCTCTGGTATCTCCTGATTGGAAGAGACTCCTTTCTGGAACCTTGGAAATGTCAGTCAATGTAGGCAATACTAAGCTAGATGGTCTAATGGTCTGACTGTCTAAGGCAACTTCCTAAGTTCCTATGTTGGGGATCGGGCCATAGCTTAGTGGGAGAGCTTCTGCTTGCATGCAGAAGGTCACAAGTTCACTCCCTGGCAGCATCTCCGGGTATGGCTAGAAGAGACTCCTTCCTGAAACCTTGGAGAGCCACTGCCAGTCAGGGTTGACACTGCTGAGCTAGATGAATCCGTGGTCTGACTTGGTATAAAGCAACTTCCTATTTAACGTACGGAATCAACTCAGTTTGTGAACACAATGGTGGGAAGCTCAGTTAGTTCTGAACCTTTTTATAGTGTAGAAGTGATTTGCACGCATTGAACAACTGGGCAGCAACAACTTGACGATAGTATAATGTGCATCTTTGGCAACATAAAAATTGCTTTTGTGAAATATGCTACTAATCACTTTGTGGTTGCAGAAGCCTACTTGTAGGGGGTACCATCAAAGGGAGTTGTTAGGTAACGTGTGCCTGCTTTCCTTCCTTGCAACTTTGCACTAGGAAACCTGTCAACATGACAAAAGCTACCATCAACTACCGCAACGAGAAGACGCACATGATGAATGCCATTGACCGGAGCTTCACAGACCAGAGTACCCTCCAGGAAGATGAGAGGCTGGGCTTGTCCTTCATGGAGACACACAACTACAGCAACAGAGGTAGGTCTAAGCAAGCACGTACGGTGAGTGCATTGGTTTTTAATCCTATCCTCTCTTTTCAGCATAGGGCAATAGAATTTTATGCTTAATCACAAAATGCATTTCGCTTCTATTTCAGCCCATTTCACCATTATTGCAAGTCATAAATGCAGCAGGAGTGACCTCTTATTAATGTGCTTTTGCATCCTTCTTGTGTAGCAGAGAGTTTGGTGTAAAAAGAGTAGGGCTCACAAGACAGCTTCCTATGTTCATGTCTACTATTACTAACATTTATATATTGCTTTTCCTCAAAAATTTCCAAAAGAGTTTGACATAGAAAAGTCAATGATAAATAAATGAGATGGTTTCCTGTCCCCAAAGGACTCAGAATCTAAAAAAGAAACACAAGGTAGATGCCAGCAACAACCACTGGAAAGATACTTAGCCAGGGTTGGATAGGGTCTGACTCTAAGCTGAAAATTAGGGATGTGCCTAATTTCAAATCAATTAAACTTCAACCTGGGCGATTTGAGTGATTCAAATTGAAATTGAATCACCCCTTAAAAGGGCAATTTAATTCAAATTTGATTCAACAGCAGTTTGACACCCTTTTTAAACCATTCAGGCCCCCTGACTGGTTGAATCAGTTCAAATTAGAATTGAATTTTTGGACTAGATTCAAATTTGATTAAAATTAAAAATGAATTTTCAGAATTTGATTCAAATTCAAAATTAATTGAAAATTTCATTTCATGCACATCTCTACTGAAAATGATACTTTGGGGCAAAAAGGCCGCATGTAAGCATGTTCACATAACTCCATGTCCTGATCATAGGGTTTGTTGCTTTCAAGCTAGGGAAATCTGCATTTTGAGCCCCGCTCCCCACTCATGAATCACCCCTTAAAAGGGCAAATTGGCATCATTATAAGTAATTTTTAACCTATCAGACCATCTGTATTTGTTATTGGCTCTTCCACAGTGATACCCAATCCTCTTAGGCTTCCTCACCACAACATTCCTGGGTCTGGACCTGCACCAAGGAGTGACTACTGTAGTCTGGATGTTAAATGATCAGAAAAACATATCTAGATCTAAAACTGGAATAAATAGGAGACATAGGAAGCCTCCTTATACCAAGTCAAACCATTTGGTCTTTCCAGCTCAGTGTTGTCTACATCAGGGTTTCTTAACCTTGGGCCCCCAGATGTTGTTGAACTACAACTTCCAGAATCCTCAGCTGCAATGACTTTTGCTTGGGGATTCTGGGAGTTGTAGTCCAACAATATCTGAGGGCCCAAGGTTAAGAAACTGTGGTCTACATTGACTGGCAGTGTCTCTCCAAAGTTTCAGGCAGGAGTTTTTCACAATGGTTTTATTATAAACCACCCAGAGACATAGGTTTTAGGCAGTATACAAATATGTTAAATAAATAAACCCTACCTTGAGATGCCAAAGTTTGAACCTAGAGCCTTCTGAGGTGGAGAGCCAGTCTTGCAGTAGCGAGGATGCATTGTGCCCTTTGCTAAGCAGAGCCCATCCTGGTTTGCATTTGGATGGGTGATTACATATGAGCACTGTGCAGTGTCTGATATTCCACTCAGGGATGGGGCCATAGCTCAGCAGCAGAGCATCTGCTTGCATGAGGAAGGTCCAGTTTTACTCCCCGGTCCAGTTTTACTTGCTGGCATTTCCAGTACCAGAATTTCCAGTACCAGAGTTCCAGGTAGAGCTGGGAGAGACTCCTGCCTGAAACCCTGAAGAAGCTGCCTTCAGTCAGTATAGACATTACTAAGCTAGATGGACCAATGGTATAAGGCAGCTTCCTAATTAAGAAGGATACTCAAGGCAAGAGGTGTGGTGGGCAGAAAAGAATCAATCGGTCTTAATTATTATGGCCCAAGCTAAATGAGCCAATGGTCTGCCTCAGTATAAGGCAGCTTCCTGTGTTCCTATGTGTCTAGATAAGCCTCAGCCAAAGATCTAATTAACTGTTACACTTCTCCATCCTTCCCCAAACTGAGAGCATCCCAGCGAGTTTCAGGTTGTGGGACAGTCCATCACCCTTGAGCACTTCATGGTCTCATGCTCCAGACGTTGCTGCAGGGTGCATTGTTCTGAGCACAGCGTGCCCACTGAATTGTGATTCACATTCACAATTAAGTGCCCCAAGCCAAGCTGCAAATAACAGCTGGCATTCTGGGCAAACTCTTCTAGCATCTGCCTTGGGCCAATGGAGCATCATACACAGGGGGGTGCAGACATGTGTATGGCAAGGGTTCATTTAGTTTGCCTCATGCTTGTAAGTAGTCTGTTTGATAGAACAGCATCTCCCTAAATGTGGCTGGAGATTACATAAGAAGCTCTTTTATACCAAGCCAGACCATTGGTCCATCTAGCTCAGTACAGGAGGACCTTGGTATTCGTGGGGGTTGATGGAAATCTGGGGGTTAGGTTCTGAAGGGGCAAAAAACAGGTTAAAACACACAGAAAGCCAAGTAAAGTGCCCTACCATGCTCCATGGGTCCCCAGTGCTCCAGCAATGCCCCACAAGAGACTAAATTCCACCTCTTGGGGGCAAAAAAAAGTAGGATCCCCCCCTTTTAAAAAGAGCCACAAAATGGTGGCCAGAAATGACCTCCAAGGCCATTTCTGGCCACCCCCAAGCCACAGAAACATGAATTTAACCGTCCCCCGCCCAGTTTTCCCCGCATATACTGAGGCTGGGTGTCAATTACACGACTGCTGATACACGAAACTGCAGATGTTGAATCCGCAAGTAACGAGGTCCTCTTGTATTGCTTACATCAGGGCTGCACAACTTTGGCTGTCCAGCTGTTTTTGAACTCTCATCATCCCCAGTTGCAGTGGCCAATCATGAGGAATAAGGGGAGTTGACCCCTGCTAACTGGGCAAAGAAGCACCTTTTAAATGTGGTGATTCTCTTTATTTATCAGGGGGAGAGTAACTGGCCTTATCCACCCCCAGCACAGTACCTCCAGTGACTGTTGCTGGTGTCTATCTTATGTTTCTTTTTAGAGTGTGAGCCCTTTAGGGACAGGGAGCCATCTTATTTATTATTTCTCTATGTAAACTGCTTTGGAAACTTTTGTCGAAAAGCGGTATATAAGTAGTAGTAGTAGTTGTTGTTGGAGTCCAATGTCGTCTTGAGGGCTGAAGTTGCGCAGCCCACTGGCGATGGTTTATGCCAGCAACTGCAGCTGGGTTCTTCTACATGCAAAACAAACACTCTTCTTCTGGGCTACAATCCTTTGCACAATGGTACAGAAAGCAAAGGCAAACATACATACACTTCCACACAAAGGGAATTATAGGTAGACTTGTTGTTAGGTTGGAACTGCAATGTTTAGATCTAATGATTGGCAGAGCTCCCTCAGTATGATTTGGAAATTATCTCCAATTCTGAGCGTTTGCAGAGAACGCTCAGAAAAGCACTGTTTTGTTTGTTTCCCCATGAGTTTGAAATTGACTTTGATCCCTATGGGAGAAGACCTGGTTTTGTGGTAGTGAGCATGAATTGTCCCCTTTGCTAAGCAGAGTTTGACTTGGTTTGCATCTGGATGGGAGACTACATGTGAACACTGTAGTGTGATTCCCCTCAGGGAATCCCCTCAGTGGAAGAGCATCTGCTTTGCATGCAGAAGGCCTGAGGTTTGGTCCCTAGCATCTCCAGGTAGGGCTGAGAGAGACTCCTGCCTGAAACCTTGGAGAGCCACTACCAGTCAGTGTAGACAGTACTGAGCTAGACGGACCGATGCCCTGACTCAGTACAAGGCAGCTTCCTATGATGACCCAATTGCAAACTACAGTAAGCCAGGTGAAGTTTGCCCATCACTACTGATGTCACAAATTCAGAAGGCGCTCTCCATGACACCCCCCATGGCCATGCCCACCCCAACAGCCAGAGAAGCCGAAAAGTACCATTGCTCTCTCCCTGCATGTTCCCCCTCCACTACACCTCTGCCCACCACTAGTTCAGAGTAATAGAGCATTGGAGCTGCCATCTTGAATATGGCCAACTATAAGAAGCCATACTGAGTACATTTGGCCTCTGGTCCATGGTATCTTGGAGAGGCAGTATTCACAGAGGCAGCTGCCATGCTGTCTGGCAGTTGCTTCCTGCCAAGTGCTTGAGGGGATTCCTGCGGGTATTTGGGATTGGCGGAGCAAAGGATACTGAAATTGGCAGGGCTCACATCGGTTTTTTGATTCTGTGGGATTTCAGCCCATCCCTACTGTAGATTGCCTCTGCGTGTCAAATTTGAAAGCTACTTATTTAGAACCAACAGCAAAGCCAGCTTATTAAAATGCTCCAGGAAGCATCTGGAAAATTTCAAGACTAATATAGTGAAATGGCTTGTTGTCTATGTAAGGGTTACACAGTGTCATGGCCGCCTCAGGTTGTCAGCTTGGAGCCTGGTATGACTTGTCACTATCTCTTTCAAAAGCATTTTTTATACTCAAAGATGGCCCAAGACATTTTGGTGCCTGAAACAAAAAATCCAAGTAGCACACTGCACAGTAGTAAAAATATAATACTAAGCTAAGGGATTGACAATATGGCCTTTTGATGATAGCTAGGGATGTGCAAACCGGGCATGAGATCGGTTCTGTTCAAATCTGGACCGGATTCGAATGGACCCAGTCCAGGCTTGGCTGAACTGGGTCCGGTCCGGATTCTGCTCATGCACAGAGGTCACAAAAATGGCCCAGGCTGTCATTTGGGAGACTGGCAGGGATGTGTGTATGGGAGGAGCCCCTCCAGTGTCTCCACTGCCTAAATTTTAAAGGTAAAGGCTACCTTTTCTCTCCACCCACATTTACTCTACGGAATGCCCTTTACTTGTAAAGGGGAATCCTTGCTGGATTTCCCCCTACAAGTATACCCCCTGAGCTGGTTCTTTGAACCAGGGGTCAGTCCCGTTCTGACCGCTCGAAACGAGCTGGCACAGTGAGCTGGCTCACACCTCCTTAATGGTAGCTCAAAATCTGCTGTCGGAGACAGAATGCCTTGATCTTCCGAATTAGGGCCGGTCCTCTTTTTATGAAAATGTTTTGGAAACAAAAGTGAAAGCCAATGTGGCATCATGTTGGTATACAATGGATACCAGGACTGTGCACCAGAAAAAAAGTCAAATCCAATCTGACTGACAGAAAAACTGTCGGGAGGGCCGACATCCACCCACCACCAAATTGTTGCGTCAGGTCGGGTCACGTTGGAAACCCAACATTCCTGATGTTCCTGTCAGACTCCTGTCAAGAGTCTCTCTCTCCCAGCCCTACCTGAAGACAGAGAGCAGGTCTTGTGGTAGCAAGCATGAATGGTCCCCTTTGCTAAGCAGAGTTTGCCCTGCTTTGCATTTGAATGGGAGACTACATGTGTGAGCATTGCAAGAGATTCCCCTTAGGGGATGGAGCCGCACTTGGAAGAGCATCAGAAGGTTCCAAGTTCCCTCCCTGGCAGCGTCTCCAAGATAGGGCTGAGAGAGACTCCTGCCTGCAACCTTCAAGAAGCTGCTGGCAGTCTGTGTAGACAATTCTGAACTAAATGGACCCATGGTCTGACTCGGTAGAAGGCAGCTTCTTATGTTCCTATGAGATTCCAGGTAGTGAACCTGGGACTTTCTGCATGCAAACAGATTGCTCTGCCACGGAGATTAAAATAAAATCGTATTTGTTTTACATTTCCCTCTACCTTCACCCAGCATTGGTCTGCTGCCCTTGACTTTTGATTGCACCTGAACATTCAGCCTGAGAGATGAGTTAAAAGAGGCAGAGCCATCAGGCTGGGCTGAGACTGATAATTTCATCTGGCAAATGCATTTCGATGCTGATTTAGTTGTAAAGTAATTCTTCCTTTGCCCCAGTTTCAGCCATATGCTAATAACATCTGTTAGTGCAGCTTCAAATTGCTGCCTTGCTCACATCTTCCTCTACAGACGACAAGATTAAGATGGTTCCTACCATTGTCTAGCAGATAATAGAAGCCCAGAGGGCAAGAGTTTTCCTCTTTTATATGTCTGTGGAGGAGTCCTGTTTTATTTTAGTGACTGCACTATTGTGCTCTTAACAAGACCAGTTTGTATGAGCAGTTCCTTCTGTGAGCATCTGAGTGCTTTCAGCCCAAATCCACAGCAATTGTTTTACATCTTTTGAAGGGGCTGCAATGGCACCTGCTTTTGCTGGCAGTGGATTTAACCTTGTTCTTGGGCAGGCGGGGGTGGGGGTCTGCAGAAAAAAAGGAATTATCTGAAGTATGTGCCCAGAGGGTCTGCGGTCTTTTTAAAAAAAAATCTCTCTCTCTCTCTCTCTCTCTCTCTCTCTCTCTCTCTCTCTCTCTCTCTCTCTCTCTCTCTCTCTCACACACACACACACACACACACACACACACACACACACACAGAGGCTTGTTTCTAATTTTATACCGGCACACACGAGAGAGGAGATTCTGCTCTTGGCCGCTGCCCATCCATGTTTGAATGCAGCAGGGCAGACCTGGCACCTGCTATCAGAAAGGGGGAGTTTCGCCCATGGCTTCTTAATGGCCCTGGAGTGATATCAAGTCTACACCCAAGCTAATTTTGGGCATACTTGTCTGCCACAGTAGTAGCAGAGAGACAGTCATTGCTGGCAACAGTTTGAAGATCAAGATGGATCTATTTTTGAGGAGGTGATTAGTTGCTTCCAGATTGATTGCTCCCACGTATATATGTACCATTGGGATGAATTTCTTCCCGTCGTTTCAGTGTGTGCCAATGGGTGAATTAGAGATTTTCATTTGGGTTAGTGGTTGTCAGTGTAGAGCTGGGGTTGGTGGGGTACGGGGCACATATTTTTCAGGTTAAATTTGTGCTGATCAGAAGGGCGCATAACCCATTTGGCCTTGGGAAAGCTGTTCCTTCTTTGTACAGCTGGCTTAAAAGCCCTGGTCCATCTCTCTGAGATGGATGTTTAGACAATTCCACTCAATTTGAGTGGACCCCCGTGACATCAGAATCATCTAATTACTGCCATTATCACAGGCAGCAATACATGATCCCACGAAGGAAACTGCATTTGTGAACATGGCCATTAATATTCTAAAAATATGGCTTTAGAATGTTTTTTGGCTAATGCTAACATTTCCACAAGAATTTCTGGGTTGGTCCTCAGAAAAAGCCCAGACTGGCTGGAGAATATTCCATATTCTCTTGACAACAAAAAACCCCAATACTCACTCCTGGAGGGAGACATGCTTGTCTTTTCTCTAAGAGAGAAGAGGGTAGGGGGGCTGAGGTGGTGGCAGGACCCAGGCCTCCTCTGGGCTCCCTCCGCCCCTGATCAGCACGCCCCGTGGCAGAGAATTCCATAGATTAATTGTGTGTTGGGTGGGAAAAAATACTTCCTTTTGTCAGTCCTAGATTTCCTGGCAATCAGTTTCATAGGGTGACTCCTCTATACAGCCCCCCCGGTACCATTTGGAGACAACCATTCTCACCATGTAGTTTTGTGTTGTGCTTTGCCCAGTGCCAGGGGGTCCTCTTGAAGGAAAACCAAGCCCGCTTGAACCCCTGCACCATCTTGGAAGGCATACATGGAGTGCTGGGAAGTGTAGCCCTTCCCAGCACTTTCCCCATAGAGCTCTTAAAAGAGGGCTCATACCTTTTGATATGTCAGCTACTTAAGGAGCAGTATATAAATGTTCTTCATAATCATGTGTGATTGGGCCGTAAGCTGTGAAAAGCAGGTAGTGTTTAACCCATATCCCAGGTATTCCCATACCTGGGTCTCTAGATGTTGTTGGACTACAGCCCACATCATCCCCAGCCACAAGGGCCAAGAGATGTGCCACAATAGAACATCATCCTAAATTATTTTTTAAAAGGTTTTGTAAATTGTGGACGATGCAATTTGATGGTAGTAGAGAAAGCCATGCTGTTCTGGTAGCTCCAGGTCTTAACGCTCACATCAATTTCGGAGGATGAATACAACTGAAGGAAGCCCAGGCAGGTGCGTGGCTGGGGGAGTTGGTCACGTGACTTGCCTCTGGCAGGCCCCCCAAGGCATTTGGCCCCCAGACAACTGTCTCCCCTTGCCCTATTATAGTTACGCCCCTGAACAGTGCTGACCACGCAACCACGTTGACCCTGCAAATGGCACGTGCGCAGATGCCATGTGCATGCCAGCTTCTTGGGGGCAGCCTCCTCGCAGCAGGAAGCTGCATGCAGTGGCAGAGAGCAGGTAAGGACCTGTTCTCCTCTATTTAAAAAAGATCCTGCTTGCCACTTTCCTCCCTGTGGCGCCAAATCGGTTTGGCTCTGAACTAATGCATGAACTTCAGTTCATGCACATCCCTACAGCGCTATTTATTTTTATTTTATTCTATTCGATTTAGAGATAGATAGATAGATAGATAGATAGATAGATAGATAGATAGATAGAGGCCTTACACGAGATAGCTTAGGCCTTACTTCTTACATCTGTATCCTCCAGGGCCACGTTATGACATGCTGAGGCCCTAAGCTATGTCAAGCTTGAAAGGGCCCATAATGTTACCAAATGGGTCAGATAGCCCACCCTGGCCTGTCACTCACCCACCGCCTCGCCCCATTGCTCACATGGCAGCTGCATTCATAAGAACAGGTCTGCTGGATCAGGCCCAAGGTCCATCTAGTCCAGCATCCCGTTTCACACAGTGGCCTACCAGATGCTGCTGGAAGCCACAGGCAGGAGTTGAGGGAGTGCCCTCCCTCCTGCTGTCACTCTCCTGCAATGATTCGTCCCCTGCAACAATTTGTCTGAAGAGGCAAATGTTGCCTGTAACTGTGATGGCAAACATTGGTCTAAACCAGGCCCTGGTTGAATAAAGTTTTTATAGAATTTATGGCTATTTCTGCACAGATTTATAAACTCAATATAATGGTGTAGCCATATACGTATATTTTTGTCTTAGAGTAATGAGGTCCTAAGAGTCTTTTTTCTGTCATTTTCCAACCAATAATGAAAAGCTTAGTCATTTTTTGGTCTCCGGAGGCCCCTTGTAATGTGAGAGCCTAAGATGAAGCTTACTTAAAGGTAAAGTGTGCTATCGAGTTGGTGTCGACTCCTGGTGACAACAGAGCCATGTGGTTTTCTTTTGTAGAATGCAGGAGGGGTTTACCATTGCTTCCTCCCAGGAGGAGAGATCATACCGGCAGCTCTCAAGCTGTTTGCAGCCAAAAATAGGAGTCAGTTACTGTATGGTGCACAGTTCGGCCCCTATCTTTCTTATAAACCTCTGGAAGCTGTGCAAAATAAATTCCTTAGGGCAATACTAAGAGCACCAAGATGTGCTCCTTCTGTGACGTTGAGATTTGATCTGGGTATTCTGAGAATTGAGGCTAGAGCCTGGATGCTGATCCTAGCATTTTGGCTTAGGATAAACCTCTTTCCTCAAGGATGGATTTTGGCGATTTTGGCTGATAGTTTTCAATCTTCTTGGGCCCGGGCAATCCATGCTAAAATTCTTTCATTGGGATTTTCCATGGATTATCTGGTTTTGTTGAGCCATAATCAAGCTCTACAGGCTCTGAAGCAGAGAATCCTGGATACTGAAAATCAACACGAGCTTTTTATGATCCCAGAATGTTCGAGAAGGAGGCTGGGTTTATGCACTGCTGTCAGGGGTCCCACTACTTATCTGTATACCCTAGAGAACCCGCGCTATCTGAGGGCTTTTTTTAGAGCAAGGTATGACCTGCTCCCGTCGGCTGTGCTGGCGGGGAGAATAAAGAGTATACCCAGGGAAGATAGAATCTGCCCTTGTGGTTATAGGGAGATTGAAACCATCCAACATGTATTGCTCCGTTGTCTGTTTTACAGAGAGTTAAGACGCTCCTTGATATCTCCTCATCTGGCACCCTTTCCAGGATGCTCAGAAGATTTTTGTGTCTCTTATCTTTTGGCAGATCAATCTCCATCCATTACATATAAGGTGGCAAAGTTTTGCTCTAATGCTATGTGGTTATGTCAGTTTTTTATTTCATGCGTATGTTCTTCCTGAATTTTTAGTTTATATTTATATTTATTGTTAGCAATTGCTAGTTAAGTATTTGATTGGTACTGTATGTGACTGATGTTTTATTATTTTCTAGCAACTGTTAACCTTTTGTAGGATTTCTTTATTCTACCTTTTAAAAATTGTTTTCTAAGCTGACCATGGGTCATAAATAAAATATCTATCTATATCTATTGCTTCCTCCCATGCAGTAAGAGATGATGCCTTTCAGCACCTCCCTATATTGCTGCTGCCTGATATAGGTGTTTGTTTGTTTGTTTTTGACATATTTTTATACTGCCCAAAACTTACGTCTCTGGGCGTTTTACAAAACCGTCCAGTCTGGGAAACATAGTCTGGGAAACATACCAGCGGGGCTTTGAACCAGCAATCTCTGGCTTGCTGGTCAAGTCATTTCCCCGCTGCGTCTTTAGGTGGCTACGTAGCTTACTTAGTTTGTGCCAAAATCTGGCATTGGTATCCTCCATAGAGCTCAGATAAGCAAGTGGTATATAATTCCCAGCATGCCTTGTATCCATGTAATGGCCATAATGTTACCCATATAACATCATAGATAGACCTTTGTCAATCTCTCGGTTGTTCTCTGGATTTCCTTCCTACCTTTCTATTACACCTTGTTCCATTATTCCCAGGTGACCAGCGCAGCAGTGTTGTCAATGAGTCCAGCAGCTTGTTAGGGGGTTCCCCTCGGCGGCAATGTGGGCGCAAAGGCTCCCCCTATCATACTGGGCAGCTCCACCCCGCTGTCCGTGTTGCTGATCTCCTCCAGCACATCAACCAGATGAAGACTGCAGAAGGCTATGGCTTCAAGCAAGAGTATGAGGTGAGAATTTGGCCCTAGACCATGCCTACTTCTTAATCCTTGATAGTGATGTGTGAAACACACTCCTTCCTGGTTCTCTTCATACTGGCTTGGAATAAGCCAATACGGAGTAGCCCCTGCCCCCGCCGCCCCCCGCCCCACCCCCACCACACACAAAAAAAATCCCCATTGAAATAGCTTTTCTTCTTCTGAGCCAATGAAAGATTTATAAATAGCAATAGCACTTAGCAATAGCACTTACATTTATATACCGCTCTATAGCTGGAAGCTCTCTAAGCGGTTTACAATGATTTTAGCATATTGCCCCCAACATTCTGGGTACTCATTTTACCGACCTCGGAAGGATGGAAGGCTGAGTCAACCTTGAGCCCCTGGTCAGGATCAAACTTGTAACCTTCTGGTTACAGGGCAGCAGTTTTGCCACTGCACCACCAGGGGCTCTTATGACTTGGATGAAGGAGTGAAGGGGATGCTTGTCAATTTTGCAGGTGACACAAAGCTAGGCGGTAGAGGCTAGCACCTTAGAAGACAGAATCAGGATTCAAAACAATCTGAATTGGCCAAGTTCAATAGAGATGTCTTTGCAGACCACAAGCTGAGTGGGAGCCAGAAGTGTGATGCAGCTGCTAAAAGAGCAAATGTAATCCTCGGGTGTATTAAGAGGTGTAGTGTGCTGAACATCAGATGTAATAGGTCCCCTCTGTTCTGCACTGGTTTTCAAAGACCTCACTTGGGAAACCCTGTCCAGTTGAGGGCTCTGAATTTTACGGAGGACATGGATAGACTGGAATGGATTCAGAGGGTGGGTCTTGTTCTCTGTTGCTCCCGAGGGCAGGACTAGAACCAAGAGGTTGACATGGCAAGGCATCAAATTTCAGCTAGACATTAGGAAGGATATCTTAACTTGTAAAGTGGTGGATCTTTTTTCACTGGAGTTTTTAGTCAGAAGCCAGACAACCGTCTGTCAGTGATGTTGTAGTAGAGGCCTGCACTGAGCAAGGGATGAGGCTATAGCTGAGAGGTAGAGCATCTGCTTTGCATGCAGAAGGTTCCAGGTTCAATCCCTGGCAGCATCTCCAGGTAGGGCTGGGAGAGACTCCTGCCTGAAACCTCGGAGAGCTGCTGCCGCCAGTCAGTGTAGAGTCTATCTGTACTGTAGATAGTATTATATTTAGTAATATATTATATTAGCTGGCATCTGCGCCTCTAATTTGCCCTTCATTCTTAGCCCTCCCCCCATCTTCCCTCCCCCTTGGCTCCCCCTCGCCCGCCGTTCTCAGCTCATTTCAGGCTGCTTGCGTGCCTGCTGCTTTCCGCCCCCGCCCCCATCGCCACTGCCGCTTCCGCCCTCACCGCCACTTTTCCCACCGCCTCTTTCTCTCACCTCTCTGTCCTCAGCGCTTTCCTCGGTGCCTCTTTCTCTCGCCCGTTCGCTTTTCCCTGGCAGCTTATTATATATAGATAATGCTGGATTAGATGGACCAATGGTCTGACTCAGTATAAGGCAACTTCCTATGAAAATCAGAGACATTTCAGAGAAATGTAAATATGAAACCATGAATTCAGATGATAGTGTATGTGGTGAATTCTTGGGGATGGGGCCATGGCTGATTGACAGAGTATCTGTTTTGCATGCAGAAGCTCCCAGGTTCAATCCCTGCCAGCATCTCCACATAGGTCTGGGAGAGTCTCCTGCCGGAATCCTTGGAGAGCTTCTGCCAGTCAGTGTAGACAATACTGAGCTAGGTGGACCAATGGTCTGACTCAGTATAAAGCATCTTTCTATGTTGGGCGAGAAGACCTTCCTTGCCCACATTTGCTTCAGTTATGTGCCCATCTAAAAATCATAACGTTTCCAGCTCTTTTGGAAAACAGATAAGAGATATCCTATAAAATGTATTTTATTTTATTTCAACATTTATATCTCGCTCTTCCTCCAAGGAGCCTAGAGCAGCGTCCATGGCTATGTTTATCCTCACAGCAACCCTGTGAGGTAGGTTAGACTGAAAGGGAGAAGTGCCTGGCCCAGAGTCACCCAGTGAATTTCATGGCTGAATAGGGATTTCAACTCAGGTCTCCTCGGTCCTAGTCCAATGCTCCAACCGCTACACCACACTGCCTAGCAAGGGGATTCCACAAATTAGCCAAGCATTGTATGAAGTGCTTTCTTTTGTCCGTCCTTGTGCGACAGCTCATCTTTCCACACTGCTCTGTTCTGCTGAGTTTGTACGGGGCTGTGAACCAAGTTCTGAGATGCCTGGGCTGTGGTGGCACCATGCCCAGGACACTGGCTCAGCTCAAGAATGTACAGGGAGACGCTGCCTCTCGTTTTCCTGAAAGGACGCTGTGTCCCTGAGCCATTACATCAGCTCTGGAGCCCTATCAAAATGGAGCAGTTGGAGCACCTCTAGCTTTGTGGTGCTGCTGTAACAATATGGCTGGGTGTCCCGCAGGATTCTCTATTGAAATTTCCCACTTCCACAAAATTACTGTCTCTTGTTCCATTGTTTCAGATGTCTGGGATGCAATTCTCCGATATTATGAATTTGACGGACCTGGGCTTGTTACAATAATTAGGGCACCTTGAAAAGATGTTGTCTGCGTTCCAAACCAGTCATTTGAAAGGCACTTGAATATGAGGAACAAGGGAGGAAACATATAATTTTCTTCTGCTTTCCCTCTGTTGCTCTGAGTGGCGGGTGTTGCTGTTTTTCTCTCTCTCTATCACACACACACACACCTGCTCTCTGGAATAAAAGGGAAAGAGAGAACACTGGCGGGGGGGAATTTGGGAGGTGAGGTCTTTCTGAAGGCACTTGAAATATAGAGGTAGCAGAATGAATGGGAGAAGAACTGATCTTGTGGTAGCAAGCATGAATCGCCCCCATTACTAAGCAGGGCCCACCCTGGTTTGCATTTGAATGAGAGACTATGTGTGTGAGCATTGTAAGATATTCCCCCTAGGGGATGGAGCCACTCTGGGAAGAGCAGAAGGTTCCAAGTTCCCTCCCTGGCAGCATCTCCAAGATAGGGCTGAGAGAGACTCCTGCCTGCAACCTTGGAGAAGCCACTGCCAGTCTGTGTAGACAGTGCTGAGCTAGATGGACCTATGGCCTGACTTGGTATATGGCAGCTTCCTATGTTCTTATGAACCCTCTTTAAAAGGGGCCTCTTGTGAAGGATATTTAATGAAAACAGACATTTCCAGGGTATACTGCTAAAGAACATGAGACGCTGCTTCATACCATCAATCCATCTAGCTCTGGATTGTCTACCCTTATTGACAGCAGCTCTGCAGGGTTTAAGGGTTCTTTGCCCTCCATGGAAATGCCCAGGATTACATCTGGAACCTTTTGCACGCAAAGCAGATG
Source organism: Hemicordylus capensis (assembly GCF_027244095.1). Taxonomy (NCBI): domain Eukaryota; kingdom Metazoa; phylum Chordata; class Lepidosauria; order Squamata; family Cordylidae; genus Hemicordylus; species Hemicordylus capensis. The sequence continues at coordinate 15,298,273 of NC_069663.1, forward strand.
CTCTGCTGTTGAGCTATGGCCCTTCAGCTTGTTTCCAGAGTGGATAAAATGCCTCTGCTGCCTGCGGAAAGTGGATCACTCCAGATTTGAATCCAGTCGGCCGTTCTGGCCAAGGCATGTCTCTGCTGCGAACCACAGATTCTTGTTTCGGGGTGAAGCAGGAATTAAAAGCAAAGTCAAAATAAGAAACAAAGTGGAGCAAGCAGGAGCACACTGAGCTGTTGTACAATCATCATCTTTCAACTCGGAAACCTCAAGGGAGAAAAGGAAGCAAAGCTGTGTGGGATAAAATGGTCTGTTAACTTGACCCTCAGATCTGAACTGGCCCTCTGGGAAAGACGAGTTGCTCTCATGGGGATGTGAGGTGCAGGTAGGAGACTGAGTATCTCCTGTTCCTGCACATGAGGTGCCAGAGCTGTATCTTTCAACACCATAGAATCAGAAGGAACCCTAGAGGTCTTCTAGTCTGACCCCCCCACTTCAGTACAGGAAACTGCTCCAGCATCGCTGACTAACGATAGGGCTGTAAAGCCCTAAACAGGTATTGTTTTACCCCAGACTTAAATTGGGCTAGGTTCCAGTATGGAGGGGAGAGCCCAAATTGTATGTGAAGTGCTCTCTGAAATATCGCACGGACTTCGAGGTAAATCTGGCTGATACGTGAATGCACACCCACCCTCCCAAAGTATAGTTGCAGTCAAGTCTCCATCTGAAATTGATTGATTGATTGAATGAATGAATCTCCAAGTGTGTTTGGCTGTTTCTCAGCAAAATACATTAGACTGGGGGGTTCTCAAACTTGGGTCCCAGCTGCTGCAGGATAACATAAAGCTGCCCTTGCAGACAGTTCAGAAGCTTCAACTGTTTCAGAATGCTGTGGCAAGGATGCTCATGGGCGCTAATAACTGCTTTGCAGGAATTACACCCACCCTGGGGTAGCTTCGCCATTACCAAAGTGCTGTTTTTGGCCTTTAAAGCACTACACAGCTTGGAGTCAGGGTATTTAAGAGAATGTCATCTTCACTATGAACCCCATCGCCCATTGAGATAATCCGGAGAGGTTTGTCTGCAGTTGCCACCAATTCATCTGGCGGCTACTCAGGGACAGGCCTTCTCTGTTCCACCCCGAGACTTCGAAATGTGCTCCCTGCTGAAATAAGAGCCTCCCCATCTCAGGCAGCTTTAAAAATGTCTCCAAAGATGCATTTATCCACCCAAGCTTTATAACCAGAATTGTGGTTTTAAATGGTTTTAATGTTTTCGTTTTTGTAAACCGCCCAGATACTTTGGTTTGGGGGCAAGGTTCAAATACAATACAATACAATACAATACAAAACAAACAAACTCTTACAGTTAAGGAAAATTTCCTACTGTCTAATCAAAATCTGCTTCTATGTAGTTTCAGCTCATTGGTTCTAGGCAATTCTTCCACCAAGACCTCTTTATTGTGCAAAGATTAAAAAACAAAATGTTACAAGTTAAAATAAAACCAAACCGATTTCAGTGTAAAAACACTATTGTCAGTTTGGTAAGCAACTGACAATGGTGTTTTTACACTGAAACCGATTTGTTTTGTTTGCACTTGCAATGTCTGGTATTTTATCTTTGTGTAATAAAGAGGTCTTGGTGGAAGAATTGCTTAGAGCCAAGATGCAAATAGCATTGTTAACTTATCAACGTACCCATTGGTTCTAGTCCTGTCCTGAGAAGTTGTTGTTATTATTATTTACATTTTATATCCCGCTCTTCCTCCAAGGAGCTCAGAGCGGTGTACTACATACTTAAGTTTCTCCTCACAACAACCCTGTGAAGTAGGTTAGGCTGAGAGAGAAGTGACTGGCCCAGAGTCACCCAGCAAGTCTCATGGCTGAATTGGGATTTGAACTCGGGTCTCTCCGGTCCTAGTCCAGCACTCTAGCCACTGCACCACACTGGCTCTATTCCTCGTTCAACGTGATGTCTCTTCAGATATATATCCTATCTCTCTTTAGTCTTCTCTTCTCCAGGCTAAACGTTCCCATATGATTTCCAGATCACTTGATTTCCAGACCCTTCTCTTCTGAATCTGTTCCAGTTTATCAATGTTCTTAAAATGCAGCACCCAAAATTGGATACAATGACTGATATTCTTCTGACTAAATTACTCAATGGAAGTCCAGTTGGAATTAAGAAGTACTTTAGAGTAACTCCCGAGTAGTACTGTTGAGTAACTTACTCGAGATGTCAGCAAGTATTCCATGTGAGATCAGAATATAGAGTGGAACAATGACTTCTCACAACCTGCCTCTGTTCATGCACCCTTTGGATATTTAGCTTTCGGCAAATGTGGCCTAGGAACGCTGCCTTATATTGAGTCAGACCATTGGTCCATCTAGCTCAGTACTGTGAGCAGCTTTCCAAGGTTCCAGGCAAGAGTCTGTTGCAGCCCTACCTGGAGATGCCAGGGAGTGAGCCTAGGACCTTCGTCATGTAGGCAGATGCTCAACTATGAGCTAGGGCCCCATCCCCAACATAGGAAGCTGCCTTATACCGAGTCAGACCATTGATCCATCTAGCTCACAAGGGCAGCACAACTTCAGCCCTCCTGCAGATGTTGGCCTGCAGTTCCCATCATCCTTCACTATTGGCTGCTGTGGCAAGGGATGATGGGAGTTGTGGTTCAGAAACAGCTGGAGGACCCAAGTTGTGCAGCCCTGGTCTTCTTTGACTGGGCTCAGCTCTCCAAGGTTTCAGGCAGGAGCCGTTCCCAGCCCTATCTGGAGATACTGTCAGGGGCTGACTGGCAGTGGGACCTTCTGCATGAAAGCAGGTGCTCTAGCACTGAGCTATGACCCCATCCCCTAAAGGGAATATCTGAATTGTCTCCTTTGCTAAGCAGACCCTGTTTAGGATAGAGGACAGTTCATACCTGTTTCGGCAAGACCAGTTCTCCTCTCGTATTTTTAAACGTCACAATCAAGTGGAAATATAGGAGAACCCCGTTATTTGAGGTTTTCCATTCCACGGGGGGGGGAGTGGATAGCAAATCTGCAAATAACGGGAGGCATTAAAGTGAATACAAATTGCGTGATTAGGTTCCCGACCCATCACAAATTTTCTCCCAAATGGGCCAAATAAAGTACTCTACCCTGCACCACTGCCCTCAAGGAGTCCAAAGATGCCCTTCAAGAGTAAAAAAAAATGGCCGAGAAAATCTTTTGTGCCCTATTTTTTGGAAGAAATGAGCCATAAAATGGCTCCCAAAGTCAAAATGGCAGCCGGAAATGACCTCGAAGGTAATTTTTGGCCACCCCCAATCCGTGGATATGCAGGTTGAACCCCTTTTCTACTGGGTTTCACCCCCAATCCATGGATATGCAGGTTGAACCCCTTTTCTACTGGGTTTTTTCCGCATATACTGAGGTCAAGTGTCCATTACCCTACACGAAACCATGGGTGCTGGACACATGACTAACAAGGTTCTCCTGTAGACCTTTGACAGTACAAACAGAGATGCCATGTTGTGACAGGTCCTCTCGATATTGCACTTGAAAGCTAAGCTGTGGGCCACAGCATGGAAGCATCTTTCTTCACCTTCTGCATATTCAGATGTGAATCATCCTCTTCTCCCAAAGAACATTTATTCCTCCTGTAATGACAATTGGGTGGGGAATCACCAGCAAGCACAGTCCTCAGAAATGAGTCTTGAGACAGTATGGCAGAGCTAATCTCTAGGGAAGCATCAGGTATCTGTGCTGTGCAAGGAAATGATGTGTGTTTTCCCTCCAACTGTTATTTGTGCAAATAATAGACTTCTGTTCCTCCTAGAGTTTCTTTGAAGGCTGGGATGCTTCAAAGAAGAAAGACAAGACCAAAGGGAGACAGGATCACATTCCAACCTGTAAGTGTCTGAGACAAAGGCTTTAAAAGCACCAGAAAAATCAATTCTTTTCTTTCATTTTGGATCTCCTGGAACTCTGCTGTGCCTAGAAATAATTCATTTGAGTTGGGGTTTGCTAAGCATCTCATGCTGCTGAATCCAGGGAGGTCAGATTTTACTCCAGTCTCTGTTTATTTCATTAAAGCAATCGATTCATTATGACCCAGACTTCTGCTCACATCTCGGGAATCCCATACAGTTTGACTGGTGTCATCCTCTGCCTAGATTTTGGGTTTGCATTATTTATTGTATTGGCTCCGTGCTTTTGCTGCCTTTCTGCCAATCAACTCCAGGCAATTTTGCAATTAAGGATCATGGCATACAGTCTAGGAGACGTGATTCAAGCAGCAAAGCGGATGGGGAGAGAAGAGGAAAATGCACAATTTGGGCACCAATTTTCACATGTTGTTATAATAAGACAGGCATAATGGTCAGTGATGGAGGCAGTTCTGGGAGGGGAGGCACTCAAACAGTACATAAGAACATTAAAAAAGCCCTGCTGGATCAGGCGCAAGACCTATCTAGCCCAGCATCCTGTTTCACACAGTGGCCCACCAGATGCCTCTGGGGAAGTCCACAAGCAAGAGCTGAGGGCATGCCCTCTCTCCTACTATTACTCCCCTGCAACTGATATTTAGAGTCATCTTACCTGAGGCTGGAGGTGGCCTATAGCCCTCAGACTAATAGCCATTGATAAACCTGTCTTCCATGAATTTATCTTAACCCCTCTTAAAGCCATCCAGGCTATTGGCTGTCACCACATCTTGTAGCAGATAATTCCATAGGTTGATTATGTGTTATGTGAAAAAGTACTTCCTTTTGTTGGTCTTAAATTTCTTGGCATATGTTAATCACTATTTTTCAAGTGGGGGCCACTTTGGCCAAAAAACCCCAAAAAACCTTCCATGTGAGAGCCATTTCTCATGGTTCTCACCTCCACAGAGTACTGTGTTTTTCTCAGTGCTGGAAAGGCCCTGTAAGAGAGACAGAACTCTCACGTAAGAGCTCTAAGAGGAAAGCCCTGGGAAGGACTACACTTCCCAGCATTCCGTGCATGCTTTCCAAGATGGTGCAAGGCCCCAAGAGGGCTCCGTTTGCCTTAAAGGAGCCCCACTGGAGCTGGACACTAGTGGGTAGGGATGTGCACGAACCAGTTCGCAGGCTATGTTAGAGGCCTGAGAAACGGTTTGCTGGTCCGCCAGTTCAGCGGTCCAACGCCGGGGATGTGTGTTGCTTTAAGGGTTGCTTTGTACTTACCCCTCCCACCACTTTCCCCCCTACGGCGCTCCATTTTAAAGCAAAATCTTCGGAGCAGCAGTGTTCCTTCCTCGCCACCCCTGCCCCCTTGTTGGCTGCTAAAAGCGGAAGTAACTTCCGCGCATGCACCTGCCGCCGCCACACACCATGCACGTTACTGTGACGTGCGTGGCACACGCACGCACGTCGGGGGTGTGCACGGCGGCATGCGCGTGTGCGGGGTGGGTGCATGCGCGGAAGTTACTTCCACTTTTAGCAGGCAACAAGGGGGCAGGGTCGGCAGGGAGGAATGCTGCTGCCCCGAAGATTTTGCTTAAAAATAGAGCGCTGTGGGGGGAAAGCAGTGGGAGGGGTAAGTAACCCCCCCCGCCCTTAAAGCAACACACATACCCCGGCGTCGGACCGTGCCTCCGCGGTCCGTGCACATCCCTACTGGTGGGAATGATCACTGGTGGGAAGACTTGCCTCCACATGGTGTCAGGGGGACACTGAAGAGTTCAGGTGGCCCTTGTTATCTGCACACTGTATATCTGCGGTTTCACATATCCACGACTGGGTCTTAGAGTCCCAGTTTCATTATCCACAGGGAGGAAAAGAAAACTAGTAACCCACATTAAATGTGGGTGTCAGTTTTACCACCCACATTCACAGCCCACATTACAAATACGATGAATATTTAAATACCGCTTTTCAACCCAATTTCCCAAGGGGGTTTACATAGATATAAATAAATAGATAAAATGGCTACCTTCTCCCCAAAGGGCTCACAATCTAAAAAAGAAACATAAGATAGATACCAGCAACAGCCACTGGAGGGATGCTGTGTTGGGGCTGGATAGGGCCAGTTGCTCTCCCCCTGCTCAGTAAAGAGAATCCCGAACTTTAAAAGATGCCTCTTTGCTCAGTTAGCATTAAGCCCACATTCAAATGACTGTGTGAACTAGGTCACAGAATTGCTTTATGGCATCCTTATAACTCTACAGGACCAGATTTTCACACCGAGTGCCTGTTTTATCTCAGCTTTGTTGACTTTCAAGAGAGGCCTGTTTCATAAACTGGCTCACATAACTGCTCAATGGAGAGCTGAGCTCTGTGATTGTACCCTGCTCTCCTGTTGTTTTATTAACAGCTACAATACATAATTTAATTGCGGTGCTTTCAGGCCCTGGATGGATTTTTAGAAATCTATAATCATGATCATCGCATCGGGCATCAAGGGAGCAGATTCCTAGAATGGAATACCCATCTATTACACGGTTTCCTTGTGCACCATAAAAAAGCGGCTGTAACACATGCTGCTAATATTGGTAACATGCTTGTAACATCTGCTCATGATTTATGAATGTCTTATAAACCATTTATGAGCAGCTCTTTAATATACACAATGACTTGAAGAGCATTACCACAAGGACATGCTGGTTTTAGATCCCAGCATTTTGGCCATCGCTGATGAGGATACGTGTCCCTTGCTGCTCCATATAATGAATGGGGCAGATCAGAGAAGAGCCCACATATCTCCTTCTCTTTCATGGCAGGGCTCCATTCAGAAATTTGAAACTGCCTTCTGCTGAGTCAGGCCATGGTTCTTTCCAGCGCAGAATTGCCTACACTAACTGGCAGCAGCTCTCCCGGCTTTCAGACAGGGCATTTCCCCAGCCCTCTCTGGAGATACCAAGGACTGAGCTTGGGACCTTCTGCATGCTAAGCAGATGCTCCACCACTGAGCTCCTAATCCACCCAGAGCTATATATGCAATCTTGTGGTAACAGGGCGAGGAATCTATTGCAAAAGAGACAATATGTAAATACTAGGGGTGTGCATGAAACCGGCATGCCCGGTTCGTTTTGAGTCTGAACCGGACTCTGACCGAACTGGACATGTTCAGTTTTGCCTCCGCCGAACAAACCTTCCAGTTCGGCTTGAATTCAATCCAGTCTGGGGCTTCTAAGGGGAATTTTTTTTTTTTTTAAACTCGCTGACTCCATGGGGTGCTACCCCAGCCGTGTGTGTGTGTGTGTGTGTATGTCTGAGTTGCCAGATTGGCTTTTTTAAAGGCAAATTAAGGTTACGGCCCATTTGACTCACGAGTATACCCCTTAGGTTCTGGCCATGGCAGCGGTCTATAGTTCTAGACTGCAGCACTCTAGACTCTATAGCTCTGCTGCAGTCTATAGCGGAGCGGGAGGCGGAGCCTCAGCCTGCCTGCATGCAATCACTTAAGAGGCAGTAGGGAGGGAGGAGGGAGGGAGGAGCTAAGCTTGCCACTCAGAACGGCGGGCTTCTAAAGGTAAAAAAGTGGGGAAACTCTCTCCTCCTCGCTGCCCCCACTCCACCCCTGAAGCCAGCCGCCACCGCGCCCCATCCAGCGGCCGGTCTTTTAGGCAATTAACTTTCCCTTAACCACCTGGTCACTCCCCCTCTCAGTCCCCGCAGCAGCTACATCATGCATTTTTTTAAAAAAAGGTGAAGGAGGGGGACTTTCCTCTTCTCCCCTGCCCCCCGCCGTACCTTTTTTTAAGGGCGGCAAGAGCCTTTTCGCTTATAGGATGCAAAAAGTTAATCTACCCGTTTTCCTTATCTCTCTCTGCAAATATGCACACACAGACACTCATGCACACACACACACACACACACACACACACACACACACACACACACACAAACACACAGAAAATTAAGGGGGGGGGGCTGAAATCTCCATGATGGTAGCAGGGCTCTGAATGTCCTCTGTGGTGATGGACCTACATACAGTTAATTCTGTGTCATGATGTGCTCCTGTGGTGTGGCAACATTTCACTGTATAGTAAGTTACCATTGCAGTACTTGAGAACCGTTTAGAAAATTCGATATGAGATAAAAGGAGGGGGCTATGAAAGAGTTTGGTAGGCAAGAGACCTTTGGAAAGAACTGAGTGACTCAGGAAATCTACTCCTCCTCCCCCCACACACACCCAGGCCACTAGGATTCCCTTTGAGTCTGTATCATCATCATCATCATCATCATCATCATCATCATCATTATTACATTTAGTATAGTATTGGTGTGGTGTAGTGGTTAGAGTGCTGGACTAGGACCGGGGAGACCCAAGTTCAAATCCCCATTCAGCCATGAGACTTGCTGGGTGACTCTGGGCCAGTCTCTTCTCTCTCAGCCTAACCTACTTCACAGGGTTGTTGTGAAGAGAAACCTAAGTATCTAGTACAGTACACTGCTCTGGGCTTCTTGGAGGAAGAGCTGGATTTAAATGTAATCATAATCATAATCATAATCATAATCATAATCATAATATAGGCAATCTTCACTATTTTTCAAGTGGGAGCAAGTATTAAAGCCATTTCCCATCACACTGATTCCCACACACTGCTGCGCTTTTCCCAACACTGGGTGGGTTTCATTAAAAAAACAAAAATGGAAAAACAGCCCTCTCAAGCCCCAGCACTATTTTAGATGGTGCACATAGACTGCTGGGAAGTGTAGTCCTTCTCAGTGCTTTCCCCATAGATCTCTATAGGGAATGTACTGGGAAGGACCACACTTCCCAGCAGTCCGTGTGCACCATCTAAAATAGTGCTGGGGCTTGAGAGGGCTCCGTTTCCCTTAAAGGAGGCCTACAAATGCAGTACCGCACAGTGGGTACAGACGCCTCTGCAAGATGCCAGGGGAGCTGTGCAGAGTTTTTGACATTGACTGGAACTTTGCACCGGCGTAATGAGCAGTTAGTCAGGGAGCCACATTTAGGGTTGATGGGAGCCACCACGGACTCCCCAGCCTTGCAATGAAGAACGCTGCTCAGTCTTGTAAAATATCTCAGCCAAATGCCGCTTTGCCACGTTAGAGATTCTCTTGCAGCACCATCCTCATTGGCTATTTTTATGGCTTCTAATTATAGCTGTTGATTTTCTGTGTTTTGCAAATTGAAATTCCTTGTTAACGCCATGACAAAAAATGAGAGCAAATTGTTCCAAACAGCTTAGTCGAGGCCAAATGCTGAATCTATCCCCCTCCCCGGCCAGCTGTTTTGGTAAGACGCTTGGAAGGCTATATACAAGGAGGGTCAAGAGACGACAGGCCCATTGGAGGATGGGGCAAGGGCAGTTCTTTCTCACCTATACCGAGCAAAGGTGACTATCTCATTACATAGGAACATAGGAAGCTGCCATAGGAAGTCAGACCATTGGTCCACCTAATCAGTGGTGGATTAACGGAGAGGCAGACTAAGCATTTGCCTACGGTGGCAAAATTTGAGGAGCAGCAAATGTTGCCCCTCCTTCAAATTTTGTCGCCCCTCTCTGTGAGCAGTGGCAGCTGCAGAAAAGGTAAAGTGGGCGAGGAGAAAGTCCCCCCCCTTTACCTTATTTTTTAAAAAGGCAAACCTTTTTTTAAAAAACGTAAAAGGGTGGCAAAAAGCTTAATCCGCCCCTGCACCTAACTCAGTATTGTCTACATAGACTTGCAGCGGCTCCACCAAGTTTACAGGCAGGCATCTCTCAACCCTATCTGGAGATGCCAGGGAGGTTGCTTGCAACCTTCTGCATGCAAGCATGCAGATTATCTACCACTGAGCTGATGCCCCATCTCTTAAGAGAAATATCTTATAGTGCTCACATGTGGTCTCCCATTCAAATGCAAACCAGGGTGGACCCTGCTTAGGAAAGGGGACAGTTCATGCAGGGCAGTAATAATGGGTGACTTTAATTACCCACACCTAGACTGGGTAAATTCACAAGTAATGACAAAGAGGTAAAATTTCTAGATACGCTGAATGACTATGCCCTAGAACAGTTGGTCTTGGAACCAACCAGAGAGAAGGCAACCTTGGACTTAATCCTGAGTGGCACCCAGGATCTGGTGCATGACGTCAGTGTCATGGACCCTTTAGGGAACAGTGTGATCAAATTCAGCATACATGCGGTGAGAGAATCACCAAGGAAGTCTAACACAGACACTGAATTTCAGAAGAGGAAACTTCTCCAAAATGAGGAGTATGCTGAAAAGAAAACTGAAAGGGAAAATCAGGAGAATCACTTCAGAATGCATGGAGTTTACTCAAAACCACAATACTAGAAGGCCAATTAGAATTTATACTAAAAAGATACCACTAAGTCCAGGAGGGTGCCAGCATGGCTCATAGGTAAAGTCAAGGAAGCCATAAAGGAGAAGATGACTTCCTTCCAAAATTGGAAGGCCTGTCCAAATAAATAGAACAGAAAGGAACACAAACTCTGGCAAAAGAAATGCAATGTGACAATAAGGGAGGCAAAAAGAGAGTTTGAGGAACATTTAGCCAAAAGCATCAAGGGGAATAACAAGAACTTCTTTAAATACATCAGAAGCAGGAAACCTGCCAGGGAGGTGGTTGGACCGTGAAATGGAGGTTGCAGAGAAGCTAAATGAGGTTTAGATATGGAGGTTGCAGAGAAGCTAAATGAGTTTTTTGCATCTGTCTTCATGGCAGAGGATACTGAGCATGTACCTGTTCCTGAACCAGGCTTTTCGGGGATGGTGGTTAAAGAACTGAGTCAGACAGAAGTGACGAGATGATGTTCTAAACTTTCTGAAAAAATTAAAAACTAGCAAATTGCCAGGGCCAGATGGCATCCATCCAAGAGTTCTTAAAGAACTCAAATGTGAAATTGCCGACCTCCTTGCAAAAATATATAACTATACCTACAATCAGGCTCTGTACCAGAGGACTGGAAAGTAGCAAATGTAACACCGATTTTCAAAAAAGGATCCATGGACGATCCGGGAAATTACAGGCCAGTTAGCTTAATGTCTGTTCCAGGCAAATTGATGGAAAGCATCCTCAAGGATAAAATTGTTAAGCACACAGAAGAACAGGCCCTGCTGGAGGAGAACCAGCATGGCTTCTGCAAAGGTAAATCTTGCCTCACGAACCTTTTGGAGTTCTTTGAGAGTGTCACCAGGTATGTGGATAAAGGTGATCTGGTTGACATAGTATATTTGGACTTCCAAAAAGCTTTTCTTGTACTGACAAATGAGATTTTCAATGAGACACCATGAATCCACTCTAATTTGCTATCATAGAATCCACACTCACAAAACCTCTGAAACAACAGAACCCTGTACCCCATGGGTTAGAAACCCATGGGGGTGGTTGGCACCCTTTGTGCACTACACCACCACTCTCTCTGGGCCACCCCAGCACCCCCCAAGTGCACTTATGGGGCTGCTGAAAGCTCCATTATAACTTATGAGGGAAAACCTTAAAGACGTGTGAACTTCAGCAATTCGCCAAAAATCAGCCCACTGCCCAAATCCTTTGAAAAAATTCAGGTAGCTTCCTTGCCCCTACCCAGCACTACCACCAACCCCACCCGGCACTAGGACACCCCTTTCCCCCTGACGTGAAGCAATACACCCTTCATGGGGGAAAACCTTAAAGACGCATAAAATTCAGAAATTCACCAAAAATCAGCCCTTTGCCCAATCCCTCTGCAATTGGGGTGGTAACCTCCACCCATTAGGCACTACCACCGCACCCCACTCTTTTGACCCAGATCCCACGTTATGCCCCCTATCTGCCCGAAAGACACTAAAACCTCAAAAATTCACCAAAAACCAGCCCTTTGACCAATCCCCCTGAAATTTGGGTGGTAGCCTCCACCCATTGGGCACTACCACCCCACCCCACTATTTTGCCCCTGGGACCCGCTTTTTTGCCCCAAATCGGGGGTGATTCAGGAGGGCCATATTCGGCCACAGAACAGAACGGGGGTGTTTCGGCTCGGGTCCAAGCCGAAACACCGAAAATCCGAATTGCACACCCCTAGTGCAGCCTCCCCGCAAACAAAGCCTTCATTAGCAACGCCATTGCAGTCTGCTATTGAGGGTCACTGTGGGAGATCTGTGTGCGTCTTCAGGACCGGAGTACCTTGTGGTGTTGCACGGCAAGATTTCAGTGCAATGCTAGAGGGATGTAGCAGGAGGGCTTGGAGCCCAAGGCTGACATGTGCTATTGGAATCTTTAATTTCAGAAAGAAGTTTACCTACCTCCTCTGCAGAAAATGATAGGAAGCTTAATTGTAGACTACTCCAAGCTTATGGTATGTTAAATTCAAGTGATTACGATCCCCCCTTCATTGATGGGCCCTTCTTGTTTTGTTTTCAGATGACCGTCATCGAGTAAAGCTCCACCCGCTCCTGGGCGATCCCAACTCGGACTATATCAATGCCAACTACATTGATGTAAGTACCTTGATGCCTTGGCCATTTCCCCTTGCTTCACCAACAGCCTCCTCTTCAGCAAAATCCCAGAGTTATGTGTTTGAGTGTTTTCTTTTTTCTTTTTGGTCTCATAGAAACCTTCATGGTTGTGTTATCTATAGAATTGTCTTGGTCTCTATTGCTTCCCTCGTTTCTTGCTCTCTCACCCTTCAAGTTTCTTCTCCCTGCATCTGTATGCAGCCATTTCAATTCTTTTTGGAGCCCTCTTCACTTTCAGAGACTAGTGATTCCATTTCCTTTCCCCGTCCATGGAGGATGGTGTGGAAGCAGATCAGGATGGGCTTAGATGTATGTGCAGAACTATTGCAGAGGCTATACCATCAGTATTGTGTCTCTCAGTCCCTTGTTGTCAGATGCAGAAGTGTTCATTTCTCAGCACTGTTGCCCTGAGACAATTATGCTCTTAGGTGACCTGTCCATTCACAAATACTTGAAATTCACCACCACTTCCAGTTTTGCCATGCGAACTTCAATGCAAATTTCGAAGGAAAAAATGTCATCTTCAACACTCAAATTTAAATGTCAGATTAAAGTTGGAATGGCGAAATTGGAAGTGGCGCGGATTTCAAATATGGATGTGTGTTTAGTTCTAGCTCTTCTTGGTTTGAATTAGTTAATTGAGTTGAATGAGGCCACACTCAATCCCAGAGTTCATTGCTGCTCCTTTTCTGCTTGTCTGTGTTGCTGTTCAGTGTGTTCCCTCTACTAAATGTTCCGCCCTTCCTCAGATTGTGTCTCACTAATCTGTCTGTCTCTGATCTCTTTTTCTCTTGAACCTGTGTCCACTTGGGCTTGCTAAGATTCGGATAAACCGAGAAGTAAGTATATGTTGCGTCGCTCTCCTCTCTTCTGTCTTCCGTCTATTTACACCTACCTAAATATCTTATCAGTGGGAGGGCTCTTCATGCTACGATTGGCCTGTTAATGATGACGTTCAGTGAGCTTCTGGCTAAAGACTGAGCAGGAGATGCTCCCTGGACCTTTTCAGTTCCTAATTTGTAGGAAGATCATGCTGGGAGTAAAGGAAAATCTATTAGTGATGAAAGCAGAGGTTTGAAAGATAAAGTATTGCAGCAGTCTCTGTGCTGAAAAAGTTAAACAGATGACACACACAAGAAAAAGTAAGCGATGCCTTCCAGGATTTTCACTTATTATTTTCCAGCTGCTCTTTCATGCTGCCAGCCCTGCCTTGAAATGGCACAGAGCCCAAGTGCAAAATTCTGCTGTGGACTTAACAGCTCAGGGCCAAGCTACGTGTGACATTAAATCCATCACAAAGAGACAGGCTTGAAGCAAGAAGTGGACTGGAAGTGGTCTTTTTCTCTCTTTTTCTTTTTGCACAAATATAGCCCTGAGTGGCTCCAATCTGAGTTGCAGCATGCAGCAAGGAAGGTCAGCACTTCCCCTGTGTGTCATTTCGGTGCGAAAAATCACCCGCAAAGTAGTTAATGTCCCCCTTGTTGCCGGATCAGGCTGGATCAGGACTGCACAACTTCGGCCCTCCTGCAGATGTTGGCCTACAACTCCCATCACCCCTGACTATTGGCCTCTGTAGCTGGAGATGATGGGAGTTGTAGTCCAAACTTAGCTGGAGGGCCAAAGTTGTGCAGCCCTAGACTCAATGGAGCAAGGGTCTAAGACTCAGTAAAAGGCAATGCCACATGTTCATATAAACAGAGAGAGGACATGCATGCCCAACAATGAGATCATGCACTACCTGGCTTGATTGCTAGAGAAAGCTGCCTTAGGGCCAGCAAAAATGTGGCTCCTTATTGACAACGAGAAAGCTAAACATATACTAAGCACTACTTAGTTCATGAGCCAGCTGGTACCATCTCAGGGGGTGGGGGGTGGATGCTCATTGTGATTTTTGACAAGGTCTACACCCCTAGAGATGGAAAATAGGTGACAACAATACTTTCAGCTTTCAGTGCATGATCATGCTTTTCTTGTCCTAACCCTTGGGCCTACAGTGGCCAGATTTGCAATGGAGGTATAAAAGTTTTTAAAAGTATTAAAACACACACACACACACAAAAACTACTATAAAATTTGATCACTGTCAGAGGAATGAAAATGACGATTGGCCAGGATGTCTTCCGAAGAATACAAATGTGATGGATTTATATACCGCTTTTCAACAAAAATTCCCAAAATGGTTTACATAGATATAAATAAATAAAGATGGTCCCTTGTCCTCAAAGGGCTCACAATCTTAAAAAGAAACATAAGAGAGACACGAGCAACAGCCACTGGGGGGGATATTGTGCTGGGGATGGATAGGGCCAGTTGCTCTCCCCCTGCTAAATAAAGAGAATCAACACTTTTAAAAGGCGCTTCTTTGCTCAGTGAGCAAAGATGGCCCCACAAAGAGAATACAACAATTGGTTCATTGGTACTCTATCCCTGACCCTAAGCCTTTTCTCTGTGCAGAAATGGCTGTAATTTTACCTTGTTTGGGGGTGGGGACTCAGAAGAGGTGATAACACAAAGAAAGCTGTAAAGGGAAAACAGGCGATAGCATTTCAATGCTTCCAGTGTGTTCTCATGCTTTTATTGTTCTGATGACCAAGTCTGCAGCAGCCAAATTGGGAGTGGTGTTTTAATCATTTGAAAGTAGGAATAAAGCAGGGGTGGTGATAATACGCAGAAAGCTGTAAGTGCAACAATGCTATCGGCTATTTTCCATCTGCAGGGAAGCAGACGTTGCCAAAAATCACATAGGAACATAAGAATAGCCCTGATGGATCAGGCCCAAGGCCTTTCTCGTCCTGCATCCTGTTTCCCACGGTGGCCCACCAGATGCAGCTAAGAAGCCCGCAGGGAAGAGGTGAAGGCATGCTCTGCTGTCGCTCCTCTGCAACTGGTTTTTAGCGGCATCTTGCCTTGGATGCTGGAGATGGCCTATAGCCCTCAGACTAGGAACACAGGGACATACTGTAGGAAGCTGCCTTCAAGTCAGACCCTTGGTCCATCTAGCTCAGTACTGTCTACATAGACTGGCAGTGGCTTCTCCAAGGTTGCAGGCAGGAGTCTCTCTCAGCCCCGTCTTGGAGATGCCAGGGAGGGAACTTGGAACCAGATGCTCTTCCCAGAGCGGCCCCATCCCCTCAGAGGAATATCTTACAGTGCTCACATGAAGTCTTCCATTAACATGCAAACCAGGGTGGATCATGCTTAGCAAAGGCGACAATTCATGCTTGCTGTCACAAGACTTGCCCTCCATGCATTTGTCTAAGCCTCTTTTAAAGCTGGTGGCCATCACCACATCCTGTGGCAGAGCATTCCATAGATCACTATGGGCATTCATCCCCTGAGATGATACTGATGGCCAACTTTTGTGGGCCTGGCTCATGAACTAAATCTACTCCGAAAGCCACAGGACTCCAAACTTTGGTTCTGCTCTTACTCGTTTGCTTGACCTGTCTTGTTTTGTTTTGCTGAGGAATGTGAGATCAAAACCAAACGTTTGAGAACCTCAGCTGCAGCGATTCTTTTTTCCACTTCATAATTACAGCACAAACTGTTTTGTTTCTGTTACACCTTTTGGTAACTCTTGTTCACTGTGTGCTTTTAGCATCCTTAATTCTCATGAAATAAGCAGGAAAATGCACCAGACATTAAATTCAAGGTGTTTGTGATTAATTTGCTGCTGTACTCAACTGTGATATAACCTGCAAAAATTCATCCAGAAATCCATGCTTTTTTTAAAAAAAAACATGAGGTGTTTATTTATTTAAGGAAGGTTTTCAGTATAGATACTGTTAGTAAAAACTTCCAAATTTAAACAGAACTGTTCCTGATCAGTTTATATTGAGGTGAAGCCAAAAGTTCTCAAGTGATAAGTTTTGGTTCAAAAGCTTGCAGTGGTGAAAGGGAAACCAACCAACCCCCCCACCCGCACCCTTCACCACTGTCTGTTTCACATAGGGCTGCAGCAGCTATTTACATCAGAAGTGGAAATGGAGGGCAGGAATAGGAGCCCCCTTGAATTTGTTGCAGGAATTCCAGGGGAGTGGGGGAGCTTACCAAAAGTGGCGGCAGCAATCTTCTTGTTCCCTGAAGTATTAAAAAAAGCTCCTTGGAAAAGCAGGCAGCAGCAGCAGATATACTGCTTTTCTTCCTGCTGACTCCATTTTCCTTCCCAGAATGCACTGGGGAAGCATGTATCATATGATACTAGAAGACTCGAGATACGGTTGTTATCCAGACAAAAGCCTTATTCAGATGTTATGTTCAACACTCATACGGCGAGTATACAGTATACACAGGAGCCCTATTCACAAGTTATGTTCAGCATTTGTACAATGAGTATACAGTATACACAGGTATATCTGTACACGAGTACAGTCATTCACATGTTATGTTGAACACAGGGACAGAAGTACACTTGCTATTTGTACCATGGATTTGAGGAGCCTGTACCCAGGTTCAGTTTTAAAATGAACGCAGGTACAGTCATTCACACAAACACATGTGCGTGTTTACAGACACCTGTACATTTGTACAACATAATGTCCAACACTGTACACTCATTGTACAAGTGTTGAGCATAACGTATGAATGGGCCTCCTGTTTTCTACACATCTAGAACCTGTGATATCAATTTTTCTAAAACTACCTGTGGAGGACAACATGGGTCAGGGCTGCAGACCATCTGGGAGGGAGTTAACCCCCCACTACCACACACACGTGCACACACACACACACACACAGACCCAATTCAGATCCCGCCCCCTGAGTGGTGCTATTAGCCATGGAGGAGAAAAGACTCCTCCTCCCAACAATGCTTTTAAAATAAATTCAGTATAAAGACAAATATACAATAACTATGAAAGGGGTGGGGGAAGAGCACAATAAAATATCCCCTAATAAATATGGGTACTTGTATCTCTTCATGTTCATGGATAACAGTAACTCTGGAGAGTCATTTTCACTGGCGAAATGCTCTGAAGGAGTCTGATAAATCCCCCTGGCCCTACTCCACAGCCCTAATCCAAACCATCCTCAAAGGGTCTGTTTTCCAGTTTGGTTTGACCCTTGAACCGGACAGAACTGGTTTATGGACCGACTCGGGCAAACTTATAAAGGGGAATCCTTTTGGCAAAAAAGGAAAATGAAAGTAAAAGAGAGTTGGGAAATACCGCCACACATCTCTGGCATCGCATCTTCTTTAACCCTAAAAGAAAATGCATGACAGGAGAGTGCATGCCACACACAGAGAAATCCTGGGGAAGCCTTGTGCTCAGCTGCAAGCCAGAGTCCTTCCTGCTGCTGAGATTGGTTATTGGCCTTGTTCTGTCTTGCTCTGCCACTTCCCAGTTAGGAGTTACTAATGCTCACCGTAAGTGGCGTGGATGGATGAGGGTGCGCACAGCCATTACTCAAGGCCAGATGGCAAACTGCAAGGCTGTGAGCGGGGCTCATGCAGTTACACCGGACTACCTTTGAGCATTTGTCAGGGAAGCCTGTTCACCCTGAAAAATGCTTGCATACCATTTTGGGGAGAGGCTGAAGTTCAGTGGCAGCAGTGGCGGTACCAGAAAAAATTAAGGGGGTGCACAGTAGGGGCAAAGTGCATTTATGCACTTCCAGTTTCCAGTGGGGCAAACTGTCTTCCATATATTAGATTTCTGTATTTAAGAGAGAGTCTTCTGCTTCATGGAACCCCCCCCCCTCACCTATTAAGATCATTGGGGAGGTCTGGTTGCAGTCACCACCAACTCATTTGGTGGTGGCCCGAAACCAGGCCTTCTCTAGAGTTGTCCCGGGGCTTTGGAATGTGCTCCCAAATGAAACCAGAACCTTGTTTTATTAGTCTTTTGGTTTATAAAGTTTTGAAGTTTGGTTGATGGTGATCTTAGTTTGTTTTATAGGATTTAAGGTTTTAATTGTTGTGTTTTAGTGTGTAAGCTGCCCAAATTTGATACGGGACGGTACAATGAGCCCCTGGTGGCGCAGTGGTAAAACTGCCGCCCTGTAACCAGAAGGTTACAAGTTCAGTCCTGACCAGGGGCTCAAGGTTGACTCAGCCTTCCATCCTTCCGAGGTCGGTAAAATGAGTACCCAGAATGTTGGGGGCAATATGTTAAATCATTGTAAACCACTTAGAGAGCTCCGGCTATAAAGCGGTATATAAATGTAAGTGCTATTGCTATTGCTATATAAGTACAATAAATAAATGCATACATAAATACATTTTTTGAAACAGAAGCGGGGGCACAGCTTGCCCATCCTTGAGTTGGAGAGAACCTTTGCAAGTAGAACATTACCAGCTCCCACCCCCAACCTTCACTGATTTTTTAGGGTAGAGTTCAAAACAGAGCAGAAGGAAAATGTCCCTGGCCATATGCCTTCTCCCCCTGCCCTTCCAAGTGAGAGCAAGAAGGCAACCCCGCCGCCCACCCACCAGTATCATGAGGTAGCAAAATCTGATTGGTCTGTGCTACTGTGATTTCATCACACTTGTAAGATGATTCTCAATTAGCCAGAATCAT
This sequence comes from Hemicordylus capensis, assembly GCF_027244095.1. Taxonomy (NCBI): domain Eukaryota; kingdom Metazoa; phylum Chordata; class Lepidosauria; order Squamata; family Cordylidae; genus Hemicordylus; species Hemicordylus capensis. The sequence goes on from NC_069663.1 coordinate 15,317,194, forward strand.
GCTATGGTTTAAAAAATGCTGCTATAGAAGCAGAGAGGAATGGGATCTGAGAAAATTCTCTGAAGTTTCTTCTTCAGAAAAACCTTGTGATGATGAAATGGTGGTTCCTCTATGCTGTCTGGGTAACTACCCTCAGTAGAGAGATTGCTCTGATCCCAATCTAGGAGCAACGCCACTCCTTCGAGGTAGGCTGTCACCAGTTGAAGACTGATCTAAAGTACTGACCAGGCTTAGACACGGCTTCAACAACCTAGAACTGTCTGGCTTGGGACTTATACTGTACTGCCAGAGTCCACACAACCCAGCTCTAGACAACAATATATTATTGAGAAAACAACTCAACAGTAGCGAATGACCTTACGAGGCACATGGGGAAGAGTTTTGCAAGTAACCCTCCAGAACCTTTTAAATCAGCCTGAAGCCACTTCTAAGTATATGAACTTTATTAAGAAACAAGGGGTGCACACAGAACAAGGAATTGGGGAAAATAGGGGGAACTGGAAGTAATAAAGCCACAAGGAATTCAAAAGAAAATACAAGGCAGGTCGTTGGCTGAGAGAGTAATCTCTTGGCATTTCAGGAGTCATGGAGGAATCCTGAAATTCTCTCTCAGATTTCATGTTGGAGAAGTTTCAAGGGTTGCCAGATTTGGCTTATTTTAAGCCAAACTTTGGGTTACGGCCCATTTGACTCACGAGTATACCCCTTAGGTTCTGGAAGCCCCAACCCTAGAGCTAGGGAGGGTGTACCTAGTGGCTGTGAGCAGCACAAACAACATGAAAATGTATGCCTTCCCTTCCAATCCTCCTCCCCATTTTTGCAGGCGTAGCCCCTATGGTGGTGGGTGCGGGCTAGGAAAGTCAAACCCCACCCAAAGTTTCATGCGGCAAACTTGAATGAATGGAGCATGGAAGGACGTGAGAAACTCTTTGGGTTGATGGACTTGGCTTGCCAGAAGACAATTAGGGTTCCTTTGGAGATGTGCATATCATAATGGGAGTGTGGTGGTGGTGGTTGCTACAAGTAAAGCTGACAGAGTTTCAAGTAGGTGTAAACTGTGCTTTGCTCAAACTGTCATCCTGAGGAACATAACATAATCTTATTTGTTTGCAGGGCTACCACAGATCCAATCACTTCATAGCCACCCAAGGTAATGTATTATCACCATCTACTTTTCATCTATCACCGCACTTAGGTTGGCTGTGAGATCACACCACGGCTGCTCAACTTCAGCCGTCCTGCAGCTGTTGGCCTACAACTCCCATAATCCCTGGCTATTGGCCACTGTGGCTGGGAATTGTAGGAGTTGTAGTCCAAAAACAGCTAGGGGGCCAAAGTTGAGCCGGCCTGGATTACACAGTTGGGCTGTCCCCACGATCATTGTTTGGGTAGGAAGCTTCTCCTACCCTAGTCTGGGAACCAGACACATTCCTGGTTTTTGACCATGTGTTAGATAAAAATAGGGTTGGAGGTGAGGAGCTTGCTCCCCTTTCAAGTAGCAGCTGAGTAGGTGGGCATACTAAAAATAGATAGATCTAATTAATTTATTGTCTGAATTATGCAGAAACCTGCCAGGTTACAGTGTTAATCTTCAGCACTGGTATGCTAAAAGAGGGGTGCCTCCGTCTCAGGGGGCAACAATCAAAATGGGTATATAGTTCTATATCATTGCTTCCCAGTCTAGCATTTAGGTCAGGCTCAGCTCCCCCCCCCCCAGCTGTTTATGGACTACAACTCCTATTATCCCCAGCCCCCCAGCTGTTTTTGGACTACAACTACCATGATCCCTTGCCACAGTGGGCAGTAGCCAGGGATTATGGGAGTTGTAGGCCAACATCTGCAGGAGGGCTGAAGTTGAGCAGCCCTGGTTTAGGCCTAGGTGGCTCTAGCAGCCACCTAGAATAAGATGTACATGGAGTAACAAAACATGCAAATTGGTAACCCAATTCTCCAGGGCAGACCAGAATTCCCTAGATTGATTTTGCATTTGTTGCAGAGGAAAATAAACATTCACTAATAAAAGGGAATATCCTATACAGTTCAATAGCATAGGTAGGAGGGTTTTCCCGCCTCCTAGTTCCGGAACTCGGGACGGATTCTAGGCAAGGAATGTTCATCCTACGCAGTCAGGGCTTGACAGACAAGTATGCTCCCCACCTCCAACCTTGCTTTTATCTAACACATGATCAGATATTGGAAGCATACCTAGCTCCTGAATTAGGGTGGGAGGAGACTCCTGAACTGATAATAATCATGAGGACATTCCTAATGTATTGAGAGAGCAGGGGGAGGGGAAGCAAGAACAACTCAACACAAAGAGGAACCGCCCCATAGTTGGTGAGGGAGGAGGGCAATTCCATCAAGCCCCCTCCTATGAGAATTCTGAGGCCCGGTGTACCCATGCAGAATGAGGTGGCAGAAAACCGAGCAGGTAGAACAGACAAGCACTTCAGACTTCCACTTTCCTGAATGCTCCTCTTCATTAACAACTCCTTGCAAATGGAAAACCAACAAAGCAGCCAAAGAGCTCAGTCAGAACCTTATCTCTAAAGTATTAGCTTTCTATCTGAAGGGACTTTTGTTTTGTTTGTTGTTTAGATAGGGGGAACAGTTAAACATACAGGAGAACCCCATTATCCGCGGATCCGCGGATCCGATAGTTTCACATATCCATGGTTGTATAATTGGCACCTGACCTCAGCATATGCTTAGAAACCCCTGCTAACTTGGCAAAGAGTGAGATCTGATACACACTAATCCATGGATGGCCCATTCTATGTTTGCACCCTGCCCCACTCCCATTGACCCAGCAATATATTCATTTTTACTTTTATATCCCACTCTTCCTCTAAGGAGTCCAGAGTGGTGTACATTGTTATATTTATCCTCACAGCAACCCTGTGAGGTAGGTTAGGCTGAGAGAGAAGTGCCTGGCCCAGAGACACCCAGTGAGTTTCATGGCTGAACAGGGATTAGACCTCGGGTTCCCCCTCATCCTAGTACAACACTCTTAACTGGCTCTCTAATCTCTTCATCTGCCACCTTTGAACTAGTAGGGAGCAGCGGAATCCTGTGCGTTTTGGGGAACAATGAAGCATTCTGGATCAATGTGCCTGACACCTGACAAATGTCCTAAAATGCCACTGTATGCCTGTCCAGAGCTCCCTTTGCCACTGTGGCAGCCTTCTGTATCTCTTTTCAGTTCTGTCCCTCTCTCTGTGCTCCAGGTCCCAAGCAGGAGATGATCTATGACTTCTGGCGAATGGTGTGGCAAGAGCATTGTTCCAGCATAGTGATGATCACGAAACTGGTCGAAGTGGGAAGGGTACGTGCTGTTCTCTTCTTCACCTGATGGCTCCATCAGGTAGATGTATCCTACTACCCCAGCACAGACAATGACCTCTGGGTTTTCCGCCCCCTCAGGTAAAGTGCTCCAAATACTGGCCAGATGACTCTGAGATGTATGGAGACATTAAAATTACCCAAGTGGAGTCAGAGACACTGGCAGAATATGTCGTGAGGACATTCACTCTGGAGAGGGTAAGCTGTTCAGACTCTCACACTTGGGACGTTGTTTTGTATCTGTAGCCGCATTTACTACTACTACTACTACTACTACTACTACTACTACTACTACTATGAATATTGATATACCACTTTTCAACACAAGTTATCCAAGCTGTTTACATAGGGAAATACAGAAATAATAACTAAGACTAGCTGGGCTGGGCATAGAGCATCTGCACCTCTAGTTCTCCCCTTGCCACTGCTTATTCCCCCCCCCCCACACACTACAGACAGCACAGTTTTCTTTGCCCTCCCTCCCACCAGCACCATTTTCTCCCTAACCCTCCTTCCGCCATCCCTGGCAGCTGCCATTGTCATCTTCTCCCCGCCCAACCACCTGCCTGTCTGGCACTGCCTCTTTTCTCTTCCCCTGCTGGCAGCTAGCTCACAAACTCTCGTGAGAGTTGCCACGCATGGGATTAGTGACGGGTACGCCTAAGAGAAATATAAAGATACTAGCTGGGCCAGGCACAGAGCATCTGCACCTCTGCCGGGCTGCCCAGCTCGCTTCTCTCCCCTGCCACCCACCCCTCATGGTTTCTGGCCGGCTCTTGGAAGCTTCCTGCTCTTGGAAGCTGCTGGTTTCTGGAAGAACAAGTAAGATTCATGGACAGAACCTTGCCTATTATTGTGGTTGTTTCTGTGTGGTCCAGAAGTAACCTATTTTGCAAGATGTATCAGCAAAAGTGAATACATGAATTTTAAATATTGGTTTTTAAATTTGATTTTTAACTTATTTTAAAAGAGTTTTTAAATTGCTTTGTATAACCCTAAACCTTGAAAGCTATGTATTTCTTTGTAAATTACTTTGTATTGTATTTTGTATTTTCTTTTCCCCCCTTTTGGGTGTTGTATGTTTTCATAGGATGTTTTAATGTTGTGTTGTGAGCCGCACAGAGAACAATTTGTTATGGGACGGCTAACAAATAAAGTTGTTTGTTGTTCTTCTTCTTATTATTATTAGAACAAGAACCACAACAACTAGCTGGGCCGGGCACAGAGCATCTGTGCCTCTAGTTTGCCGCCACCGCTTTCTTCCCTCACCCCCCCCCCATTTTTTGCCCACCTCAGCCCGCACCCCACCACCGCCTTTTCCCCCACCCGCCCACCACCACTGCCGCCTTCTTCCCCATCTGCCCGCCGCCTTCTTTCGCTGGCCGGCCACCATTCGCTGCCATTTCCTTTGACAGCCAGCCAGCCAGCTGCCACAATCATTTCATGTTCTCCCCCGTCCCCATCGCTATCCAGGCAGTTGCTCAAGAACTCTTGTGAGAGCTGCCACACATGGGGTCAGCAAAGGATACACCTAAGAGAAATAAATAAATAAATAAATAAAAATAAAATACAACTTTATTTGTTAGCCACCCCATAACAAATTGTTCTCCGAGTGGCTCACAACACAGCATTAAAACTTAAAATAAAAACACACAACACATGAAATCTTAACAGACCAAAAGGGGGGGAAAGAAAACACAAAATACAGTACAAAGTAATTTACAAAGGAATACATAGCTTTCAAGGTTTAGGGTTAAGAAAGTGAATCCTTGCTAAGCACCACTGAAATGACTGAGACTACTTGGTAGTGACTACCTTGTCTCCAGATGGTACCTGTCACTCCAGCCAGCTCACATAATTTGTGGGTTTGTTGACCCGCAGGAAGGTTCTTTTAGGTCTCTCTAAAGCTTTCTTTTGTGCAATCCAACTTCCCTGCTGTTCAGCTGTATGCTGGTCCTCAGAATCCCACCATCGAGGCTCCGTTTTGGGTTATGTGCGCTCTCCAGACACTCCACCGAAGGGCATTCTTGTAGTAAATAAATACTACAGAGCAACCCTTTATTTCCGTGGTCATTCTTGATAGTTTAATTTCAGGCTAAGTGGCATGTAATTGCACAGGGAATGGACAATTATTTCTACCTTCTAGACGGGAGTTGAAAGCTTCATGGCAATTATTGAACAGTACTGTATCGTGGGACATCCACAACTGTAATTCACCCCCCTAATCTAGAGGAACGTTAAATCACAGCCTTGTTACAAGTGAAGCACCCAAGAGCCTCGGGGATCTAGTTACCTGCTAATCATTCCAAGGCTTTCGTTGCGGCTCTGCAGCCTTCAGCCGAAGGGCCCCTTAATCAGGGGCCTGGGAGTCTTCCACCAAGACATTTCAAGCCTATTAACGAGGAAACCTACAAGCCACTACTGAGAGCGTTTTAGACCTGCGTGATTCTAGTTCTGCCAGGATGCACAATCTTCCTGATGAGGGGTTTAGAGTGAAGACTAATGTAAGAGGAGAAGTGAGGTCATGCTATAGGGTAGCCCAGCTTTGTATCTGAGATCTGAGGATTGCTGGTCTTGTGGTATCATACATGAATTGTCCTCTTTGCTAAGCAGAGTCTGCTTTGTTTTACATTTGGATGGGTGACTGCATGTAAGCACTGTAAGATATTCCCCTCAGGGGATGGGGCTATAGATCAGTGGAAGAGCATCTTCTTGCTTAAGGTTACAAGTTCTGTCCCTGGCAGGCCCAAGATAGGGGTGGGCGAGACTCCTGCCTGCAACCTTGGAGAAGCTGCTGTTCGTCAGTGTAGACAATACAGAGCTAGATAGGCCAATGGTCTGATTTGGTATAAGGCTGCTTCCTATGTTCCTAATATAATGGGTGAATAAATGTATGTGTGTAAAATCAGACCCATAGCCAGGTCCAAATCGACCTCGATGCAGCTGTTTTTGTTTTTGTTTTTAAGAGGCAGCCTCTGTTGCAAACTTGCAGAACTAGTACTTTTCAGAGATCAGCTTTGGAAAGGAATAGGGATGTTTGTGTTGCATGTGGCAAGGGTGAATCCAGGTCGCCCCACCATTCTCCATACATGCTACGTCTGTCTTTTTCCTGAGATTTGTGATCGATGCAATCTGCATGTGGGGAAGTGTTCAGGACATCGGGCTGCAAGGAAGACATGGGGCTGCGTGAGGAAGCCTCATGTCTTATTTCATTCATTCATTCATTCAACTAACATATTTGTATAGCACCCCAAATGCAAGCCTCTGTGTGGTTGACAACAAAACAATAAAAACAACAAATAAAACGGTTAAAACATTACAAGTTAAATTTAAAAGGTTAAAACTATTAAAAATCAAACAACTGAAACAGTATCTAAACTTTGAAATGGGGCTCTCCAGAGTTTAACTTCAGAACTTGTTTTCATTATCTGAACATTAATAAGAATACCAAAAATACCCCACCATGTGGTTTATTAATTAAAAAATATAGAGATGGGGATGTCTGAGCATGTGTAGAGTGTTTCCTGTGGAAGGGGAATGGCTTAGTTTATTCCAAGTCCATCCAAGGAAAATGGTGGGGTTCACTCGCCAATAGTCCTCAGTTTCCCCATATCGTAGGACTAATGTGAGCATTACCGAACCTCCTCTTTTTTTATCCTGGATCCTTCAAGGTCCTGGAATCTTTATCTCCACTTTTGCATCTCTTCATCCTGCCTTTATCCTTGCCTTGCTGCTTCTGTGGCCATTGGATGGTCTTCTCTGATGTCACAGAAGTTCTGGTCAAGCTGAGTAGGTGGAGGGAATGGACCTCTGAATCTGAGATCTATAAGTATCCTGTGTGGAATAAGCCCTCTCAACGTTGGCAGTGCATCCTGCACTTTTGGCTGATACCTGGCTGGTGCTAATCAGCTGAGTGATCTCTTTGCCTTTTGCTGGAAATAGGCACAGGATCCCCTGTGCTTAGATGGCAAGATGCCCCAGTGACTTGGGTCTAGCAAGCCAGACAATCTCTCCTGTGAGTTGAAACCCAGAACTTCGGAGTGTGCACATAGTTATTAGACTGCCGCCCAGGCTCATCTTAATTTTGAGTCGGTTGACAGGCGGCTCAGTTCTTCTGCAGTGAACTTAATTATTTCTCCTGATTTTGACAAGCAGCAGCTTCTAATCTGCTGGATCCTCTTAATACCAATCTTTCTTCCATTTGGTTGTGAAAAGCCCTCTATAACCGAGGCACCGTCTCGCTTTCCCCCTTACGCGCCTCTAAACTGTGATCAAATAATTTTCGCAGGGCCTTAGCAGAGAGTGTCCGTGCCTATCACTGCATCAGTACTAGAACAGACTGAACCATCTCACAAGCAAGTGTACACATTTAAAGAGGTGGGAATGTGACTGCATGCTTAGCAGTCACTTCCTGGGACACTGCAGGTACCAACACAGCAGTGTCGGGAGTTCCTACCCTGCCCCGTGAGACAGGGTTGTGTACCCAGCCAAACGTCAGGGTGTCAAGGGAAGCCGGGGGCTCCAAACGCCAAGTCCACCCCAGTAATGACCTCTCAGGAGTCGGGGAGAGCTCGGAGAGAAGTCCAACAACTGCTGGGGGGTGGGCGGGGACAGCCCAGGAGACGGCAGCTTGGTGGAGAGCCAATAGCAACGAAATTAACTCCACAGCTGCAAACAGGTGCAGGGATATTAAGGAAGAGGTGGAGTTAGAGAACAAGTCCCTTTGGGGAGCCAGGGGTTGGTTGGCGACAACACCTGCCCAGCCAGGGAAGACGGAGCAGGTTGGAAGCGGGGAGGAGTGTCTGAAATGCAGGGCTCTATTTAAGCCAGGGGCTGCTGAGGATGAGGAGATCAGCCGGGACGTGTTTGTTGGTCTGACTGTCTCCCGGGGAGGAGACCAGATCTTTTGTTCCCGCTGATAGGAGAAGGAGGGAGTGAATGGACTTCCCTCCTTCCCCAGCTCTGAGGCCGTGCCCACACCTAGAATTTAGTGCTGGAGGGCAGAAGGTTTGCCTTGGAGAATCCCTCGCCCCAGGAACGCTGACAAGCCGTCTCAAAAACGGTCCTCCCACCTGCCACCGGTTGCTTCCATGTGAGAAGTTGCTTCCGTGGACCATATGACAAGCACACAGAGGCATTTGGCTACATGTGATGTGCAGGAAGCTCCCACCACGAATCACAACCACCTGTCACATAGGAATAGTTCTCAACTGTCTTATAGCCAGAATGGAGGCAGATCATGTCATGGGGGTAGGATTTGATCCATAGGAAGATGCCTTATACAGAGTCAGACCCTTGGTCCATCTAGCTCAGTGCACTGCACTGACTGGCAGCAGCTCTCCAAGGTTTGGGGCAGGGCCCTCTCCCAGTCCCACCTGGAGCTGCCAAGGATTGAACCTGGGACCTTCTGCATGCAAAGCAGGTGCTCTGTCACTGAGCTACGGCCCTGTCCCTAAAGGGAGTACCTTACAGCCCTCGCAGCAAGTGCAAACCAGGACAGACCCTGCTTAGCAAAGGAGACAAACCGCCATGCTTGCTACTGCAAGACCAGCTCCCCTCCCCTCCACTGAAACCTAGACTAAATCGTATCGATTTAGTCTTCTGGCAAGCTTTTAATCTGTAATTGCTGGCTTTCCTGATTTCTGCTGGCTCTGTTTCGGCTCACTGGCTGTTTTAATGTTTTTAGTTGTATATGTATGAGAATGTATATATGAGAATATATATATATATATATATATATATATATATATATATATATATATATATATATATATATTTGGAGCATCTGTTCCTCTAGTTCTCCCCCCTCCTTCCCGGCTCTCCCCCTATTCTCAGTCCCCTGGCTTTCTCTCTCGCCGCTGCCATTTTCTTTCTGCCCCCGCCGCCATTTTCTTTCTGCCCTCATGCCTGTCCACTGCCACTCCCCCCCCCCGCAACAGCTCACTCGCGAACTCTCGCGAGAGCTGCCATGCATGAGATTAGCGACGGGTATGTTTTAGAGAAGTGTGTGTGTGTGTGTAGATAGATAGTTTCAGGTTTCAGTTTTAATGTTCTTTTTGTAAACAGCTTCGAAGACTTTGGGCAGTTGGGCAGTATATTGATCTAATTGATCTAATAAATAAATAAACAATTAAGTAAACAGACTTGCATCTGTGTTGTGGCATGGTTTGCTCGCTTTGCTGCTAGTCTGCAAAGGAGATCGCTTTGCTGCTAGTCTGCAAATAATCAGGAGCAGTGTTCCCTCTACCAGGGATTCCCAGATGTTGACTACAATTCCCATAATCCCCAGCTAAAGGCCACTGCAACTGGGGATGCTGGAAGTTATAGTGAATAACATCTGGGAATCCCTGTTAGAGAGAACAGTGATCAGGAGAGGTGTTTCCTCTAAGAGGGATTCCCAGATGTTGTTGACTATAACTACAAAAGCCACTGCAGCTGGGGATTCTGGGAGTTGTAGTCAATAACATTTGGTAATCCCTCTAAGATACTACAGGAGAACCTTGTTATATGCAGATTCTATATCTGCGGTTTCGTGTATTCACAGGTGTCTGACACCCAGGTTTATTATCTGTGGATACAAAAGGGTTTAAACAGATGTATCAGTGGTTCCTAGAGGGCTGGAAGTGATCATGGAGGTGATTTCTGGCTGCCATTTTGTCCATGAAAGCCATTTTGTGGCTACTGTTCAGCAAAAAATGATTATTTTTTTAAATCGGTGATTTTTGGGAACATTGGGTGGGCATTGCTGGACACCAGGAGACTCGCAGAGCATGCTAGGGCACTTTATTTGGCCTTAAAAAAAAAAAAAAGCTCACGAAACACCACCCCCACCCCCGGATCCAGACCAAACTGAACCGGGGGTGGAGTTCGAGGGGGTGCCAGACCGAATTGATCCAGCATGCCCCTAACAGAGATCAGGAGTTGGATAACTCCCAGGCTGAGTACTTAGTATCCACTCAGAGAACTGGATGCTACTTCAGCATCAGCTTCCTCAGACTGAGGCCTTTAATAGTTTTTACCCAAGAGGGCAGGGGAAGAGGAGAGCTGGTCTTGTGGGAGAGATCATGAATTGTCACTTTTGCTAAGCAGGGTCTGCCCTGGTTTGCATTTGGTTGGGTGACTACTTCTGAGTGCTGTCTGCTGTAAGATGTTCCCTTTAGGGCATAGGGCCATAGCTTAGTGGTAAAGCATCTGCTTTGCATGCGGAAGGTCCCAGGTTCAGTCTCTGGCCACAGCTCCAAGCCGGTCTGGGAGAGACTCCTGCCTGCAACCTTGGAGAAGCCGCTGCCAGTCTGTTAGGGATGTGCACTGAACCATTGCTGGTCTGTAAACTGTTTCGTTAGACCCAACTGGCAGTTCAGTTCATGCGATTGAACCAGGTCAAACCAGTTTGGGTCGGGTCGACCCAGTTCGGGTGGCTATGCTATGCTCGTACAGGGATATCGTACAGGGATATTACAAGCAAAGGGGATTGCTAACTCTAAAAGGGTTTAAAAGGCGGGAGGGAGGGAGGGTGAGAGGGCCCCTTAACGCCGGCAGCACTGTTGCAGTGGCTCCTCTAGGCCACGCCGGCACTCCCACACCCCAGTAGCCTGGGCTTGCAGCAGCCCAGTTCCCGCCTCCGATTCCTTTTGTGGGGGCCGAGCCGGTTTGTGCTCAAACAGGTCGAACCAGGACACTTCTAGTCGAACTGGGTTCTATTTGAACTGGTTCTACACACCCTACATAATCTGTGTAGACGATACTGAGCTAACTGGAGTAAGGGTCTGACTCGGGAGAAGGCAGCTTCCTATGTTCTGGCTCCAAGGGATCTGGGGCACACTCTGCTGCTTTGTCCCAAGAGCTCTCTGCATCTATCCCTGGCAAAGGTGCCTGCAGGATCGGGAACATGACATCCAGGAGTATTGGAAATATGGGGTGAATCTATAAATAAAGCAGAGAGAGTGACCCGGTGACTGATTACACAAGTGCAGGTCTCTGTACAATTTTGAAATGAACAGAACAGAACAATAGAGGGTTCCTACCACATCAACTCACCCTGAGGAACAATTGCATGTAATTTGGAACTCCACAACCGGTAGAAATTCATAGAGAGAGAAGTGTAGAAGCATCCCTAGTGTTGACTACATCCCTCTATGGAAACACTAGTAGTCCTTACTGTGTCCTCCTCCTTTTCCTTCTTGCAGAGGGGCTACTCAGCCAGGCACGAAGTCAAGCAGTTCCACTTCACATCGTGGCCAGAACATGGGGTGCCTTACCATGCCACTGGGCTCCTGGCCTTCATCCGCAGGGTGAAGGCTTCCACACCTCCTGATGCAGGACCCGTCGTTATTCACTGCAGGTAGGATCAACACTGGAGAAAGGTGATCCTTGTTGTGGACAGTATCCGTTGCCCTCGAAATACTAAGCACCGGGACAGCCGCTGCAGATGAGCTGGGGGGTGATGGAAAATGAGCTGCAGATCTATTGCTTGTTCTCCCTTCCTGCCCCGCCCAGCTGCCTGTTTCTCCATCTGGGCTCACCTCACCCCAAGCAACACGGGCTGTCATTCACCCAGTTGAGATTAGACATCTTCAAGTGTGTGACTGGGAACATCAATCACATGGTTGGGATTCCTACGCCCAACCGGGTGAATGACAGCCTGTGTAGCTCGGGGGGGGGGCAAGCACAGAGGGAGAGACAGGCAGCCTAGGCAGGGCAGGAAAGGTTAACAAGCAATATACATGTGACTCATTTTCTTCCACTTCCAGCTCATCTGCAGCAGCTGCCCCTGACTAAGAATGTGCAGGAAACCCTCTGAGAAATTTCACGTCTCTTACAGAAAGTTGCTTGGGTTCCCTTGAAAATTCTCAGATATTTTGCCTTGGGAAGAATCCTAATATTCACTTCAAATTGCACTTGGTTTGAAAATTGTAAAACCTCAGGGTTTTTGAAGAGCGTCTGAAAACCCATCCTTCACATCTGAAAACCCAACTTTTTAGAGTGGCTTGTAAGAGTGTTATTTACAGGTACCGGTGGCCCTCATTATCCATGGGGCTTCTGTTCTGCCCTACAACCGTGGATAATGAGACTGTGGATGAGACCTTGAGCCAATGGAAGTGAGGGGTGGGTAGCATCCTAGAGCTTTAAAACAGGCTAAAAAGTGGAAAGGAGGAAGAAATAAGAGAAATAAAGTAGTGTACCATGCTGTCCAGTTCTCCAGCTGTCCAGCAATGCCCCCCTGTCCCCAATCACTCTGAATTTCCGTGAAAAATGGGGAGGGGGGGATTTGACTCAGTGGTGCAAAATGGTGCCTGGAAATCACATTGGAAGTTGTTTCCAGCAACCCAGGATAGGTGGATCTTCAGTATTTTTTGAACCGCGTATAACGAGGTCGGGCCTATATAGTCCAATTATGGATATGCAAAACCATAAAACGGCTCCCTGTCCTCAAAGGGCCCACAATCTATAAAACAAACCTTAGATAGACACCAGCAACAGCCACTGGAGGGATGCTGTGCTGGGGATGGACATGGCCAGTTGCTCTCCTCCTGCTAAATGAAGAGAATCACCCCTTTAAAAATCACCACTTTTGTGTCCAGTTTGTTTGTTTGTTTAGTTAGCATGAGAGTGTGCACAGCTCCCAAACTGGGTAGGAGGGTTCTCCTGCCTACCCAGTTTTTAATCATGTGAACGAGCCTACCTTCTTTTATGGGACAAAGTGCGTTCACGCGCCATTAGGGTCCATGTGCCACTTTCAACATGCCTGCTCCTTTGCTGTGCACAACTTCCCACTCCTCTGATCTGCCTGCTCCGGGCTTCTTCCTTGCCTGCCTCTCTCTTGTGCAATGCCGTGCCTGTTGCTGCTGCATCAGCACAGTGGCACATCCCAGAGTTGCTACATGGGCTGTTTTGCTGTAATGGTGGAACACCATGAATCATGAGGCTGCACCAGAGCTCTGCGCTTGCACCTGGGCTCTGTTTATTTTGCTGGCAAAGCAGGCCTGGAGGCTGGCTGGAGGCTACAACAGAACAGACATGCTGCTGCTCTTCTCTCTGAACATTCAGCCAAGTTTTACAACTGTTCTTTATCACTTATGCATTATGGTTCTTTCTATGCTAGATAAACAAGGAAGAACTGATGAATGAAAGCTGGGAGATTTCCTCCCCCTTCCTCGCCGGTTGCTTCATCAGTATTCATTCATCAGGGACAACAAGTGTGATTAGTTTCACCAGCCTGTAATCATTGATAATCACGGCAAGTGATTCATCAGCCTCAGAAATTAGTATATTGGAATGTTAAGCTTCAATGGGAAGGGGGAGAAGTGGTTCCACTCGTGCTGTGTTAGGGAGTTTGCTGCCACTTTGATGGGTGGATCTGCTTGACAGAAGGGGAGATCTGGGGTCATGTCTGTGCTACAGGCCAACTTCATGTCAGAGAGAGGGAAGCTGCTTTAGCAAGTGTTGTAGCTGATTTATTTTTAAAAGTCAGTAACAGACATGCCTGTTTGTGTGCATTTGGGGGGAGGTCTGTAGCTCAGTGGTAGAGCTTTTGCTTTGCAAGCAGGAGGTCCCAGGTTCAACCACCAGCATCTCCAGGTAGGGCTGAGAAATACCTATCTAAAACCCCAGAGAGTTGCTGGCATTCAGTGTTCTGAGCTAGATGGACAAATACTCTTGACTTAATATTGCAAAGCAGGATCTGCTCTGCTTTGCATTTGGATGGGTGACTACCAGTGTTCCCTCTAAGGCATGTGTGTGCTCACACATTCTCTGATGTCCGCTCAGTTAATTTTAGATCCCGCTCAGGTTGAATCAGGTAGACCCCATTCTGAATACATGTGTGCACACACTGCCTTGATACTGCTGCCCAGAACAAAAATTCATTCTGCACACAGATGAAAAAAAATAGAGAGAACACTGTTGACTACATGTGAGCGCTGTCTGCTGTAAATTCTTAAGGCAGGAGGTAGTGGTCACCTGCTAGCCTCCCACTGGGTAGAAGGGTGCTGTCCTACCCTGTAGCTAGATGGCCAGATTTGTATTTATTATTTCTGTTATTGAATAAACATCGAGGAGGATCACTAAATGATGTAGTGCTGTGTGGCTGCGTATAAGATACACTGATAATTTATTCAAATTATCTGTCAGTGAGATTTCAGTTTTCAACCTTTGATCAGAAGTTGTTGTGTTTTCTTATTGGTCAATGACCATAATAAACTTTTGGTTGGTTTGGATCTGATCCCTTAAAAGAGGGTCCATGGGAGGTGACCGTTCCCACTGTGCTGTGGGAACAGTCACCTCTGCATGGTGCCAGGGGTACTGTGCAGAGCAGTGGTACAGCCACCATTGAGCAAGGGTGGGACAAATGTCCCTTGGACATGGAGTGTGAGTGTGAGGGGCCTCCCTTGCCTCTCTCTTCAAGGCATTCCCTCATCTCTTCTGGTACTGCAGCCAGAGTTGGCCAAGGATTGCAGGCACCCCAGCCTTTACCCACACAGGTGGGTGCCTCCCATAATCCGAGTGGGTTGGTGGGTGAGCAGTCCCCGTCTTCCAAGCAGGTCATTGGGTGACCGCATTAAAACTTTGATTAATATTCCCATTAGGGCAGGGCTGCTCAAGATCGGCCCTCCTGCAAATGTTGGCCTAGAACTCCCATATTCCATGGCTATTGGCCATTGTGGCTGGGAATTATGGGAGTTGTCGTCCAAAAACATATGGCCTGAGCAGGCCTGCCTTAGGGGATGGGCCCTAGCTCAGTGGTAGAGCTTCTGCTTGCATGCAGAAGGACCCAAGAGTACTCCCAAAGTACCAATGGGGAAAGCAAGAGCATTTCAGGGTTCTTCCCCAAGAAGCATCAGAGAATTTTCTCATGTGTTTTCTCCACATTTCTTGGTCTATGGGCAGACATGTTAAAAGGGAGCCTTCAACCACTCTTTGGAGCTGGTGAAAGAATGTAGGGGCAGAAGTGTCCCTGTGATGTGTCCAGCCCAGCTGAACAGCTTCTTTTCTTTTCCCTCACCTCACCCCATCCCAACTTCCTGCAGTGCTGGCACCGGGAGGACGGGCTGCTACATCGTCCTGGATGTGATGCTAGACATGGCAGAGTGCGAGGGTGTTGTGGACATTTACAACTGCGTGAAGACGCTGTGCTCGCGGAGGATCAACATGATCCAGACTGAGGTGAGTGGTGGCAGAGGAAGGCCCAGGAGGACATCCTGCTCTCCTCCTTCACTTGCCATATGTGGAAAGTGAAATGTGTGTTATACATCTAGAGGTGTGCACAACACCGTTTTTGCCGGTCCAGATTCGAGCCAACCCAGGCTTTTAATTAGATTTATAGCATGGCATTCATCATTGTTTTAAATTCTCTGAATGTTTAAAATTTGTTTTACTCAGAGACGTGAGTTTGGAGCGGTATACACATATGCTAGATACATAAAATAAAATAAATGCCGCTTTCCCACCATTCCTCTCTTGCAACCGATATACAGAGGCATCTATTTTAGGTAACATGACTATTTTAGCTGAAGACTAACAGCCATTGATATGCCTGTCTTTCACAAACTTGCCAAATCCCCTTTCCAAGCCAGCAGCCATCGCCACCTGCTCCAGTAACAAATTCCATACATTACTTCTGTACTGTGCGAATAAATCCTTCCTTTTGTCTACCTTGAATTTCCTGGCTCACAGTCGAAAGAGAAATATAAATGTAGATACTGTACCAGCAAGAGCTGCTGAAGGGATGCTGTGCTGGGGTTGGATAGGGCCAGTTGCTCTCCCCTTGCTAAATATAAAAGCATCACCACTTTGAAATTTGAAAATTGAACTAACTTTGCCTCGTTAGCAGGTAGTTCCTCATCCTTTCATTTCTTAACTCACCCTCACTCCTCTATACCTTTCATTAAACTCCCAAGAACCCTGTGTTCTAATGATGCCATACTGTTTATCTATTCATGCCACAAGCTGAGTAATCAGTGGCCACAGTTTGAATTCTGTGGCATCTGGTATGCTTTGGATATACTCGGGACAGAGGGGATTGGATGTCCTGCAAGTGAAGATCAGAGAATTCAAACTAGGTTAACCGGTGCAGGGGAAAATCTTCTCAGTTTCCAGTCTCCCTTGTTCTCTCCTCACCCAAGTTCTTATCTTGTTGAGGTGAGAGGTGAGGGGTGTGAATGGATGGGTGACGAATAGGGACAGGGCCTTTTTGGTTATGGCACCTCACTTATGGAGCTACCACCTGCTGTCAGTTTTTCCGCT
Organism: Hemicordylus capensis; assembly: GCF_027244095.1. Classification (NCBI taxonomy): domain Eukaryota; kingdom Metazoa; phylum Chordata; class Lepidosauria; order Squamata; family Cordylidae; genus Hemicordylus; species Hemicordylus capensis. Next base: position 15,333,778 of record NC_069663.1, read on the forward strand.
GCCTCCTTTGATGGCTTTCAGTTGCCAGCCAAAGGCACTCCTGTTGCACAGGTTTTTAATGGGATTTAATTCCATTTGGGGTTTTTTTTAATTAAAAAAAAATTAAAATTGAAAAAACCTCCTTACACTCCTAAATTTGTTTTTTTGAATGTTGCCTTGTTTCTTGATATTATTTTTTTGCTGGTTTGGTTTCATTGTGTTTATATGCTATTAACTTTATGTTGTAAGCCATCTCCTAAAATGGGGCCTAAACATTTTCAATACTTAATTAAGCATACACTTACTTGATTTTTCACTCTGGATAAAGGAGCAGTATGTCTTCATCCATGATGCCATCTTAGAAGCCTGCCTGTGTGGGGAGACCAGCATCCCTGTCAGTGAGTTCAAGCCCACATACAAAGAGATGGTCAGGATAGATCCGCAAAGCAACTCATCACAATTGCGGGAGGAGTTCCAGGTGAGTGAATGAAACTTGGTGGCTCTTTTGTCCTTTCCTCCAGAGGAAGAAACTGTCCTTCCTTCAGAGAAGAAACTGTCATTTCCTGCCGTCTATAATCCACAAGATAAGGGGAGCTGGTAGTGAGCATGAATTGTCCCCTTTGCTAAGCAGGGTCTGCCCTGGGTTGTATTTGGATGGGAGACTACATATGAGCACTGCCTGCTGTAAGATACTCCCCTTAGGGGATGGGGCCACAACTCAGTAGTATAATATCTGCTTACATGCAGAAGGTCCCGGTTTAGATCCCTGGCATCTCCAGGTAGGTCTGGGAAAGATTCTTGCCTGAAACCTTGAAGAGCCACTGCCAGTCAGTGTAGAAAATACTGAGCTAGATGGACCAAATGGAACAGCAGGGAAATGACCTGATTAGCAAGCCAGAGGTTGCCGGTAGAAATTGCCGCTGGTATGTTTCCCAGACTACGGGAAACACCTATATTGGGCAGCAGCGATATAGGAAGATGCTGAAAGGCATCATCGCATATTGTGCAGGAGATAGCAATGGTAAACTCCTCCTGTCTTCTGCCAAGGAAACCACAGGGCTCTGTGGTTGCCAGAAGTCGGCAATGACTCAATGGCTCACTTTACCCTAGATGGACCAAGCGTCTGACTTGGTAAAAGGCAGCTTCCTTCGTTCCTGTGTTCTAAGGCAGCTGGGCTTTCAGGACCCTGGAGAGCTCCAAGTGAGCAACTTGCTCTAACAAGAGGAAGAATCAGATCTTAAAGACCTGTAGACTCAGACTACCCCTCCCAGCCTGGAAAGCAGAGAAATTTCAAGCCGCAACTCTCTGGCCTTGAGTCTAGCACTCCTTTTCCACTTCATCAAGTCCACCCTAGCCCCTTGCTTGCACTTCTGTACGGGCTTGCCGGGGCATGGGGTCCTTGTCATGGAAGTGGCCAGTTCATTGGGGGGCTTAGGCTCACTGAGTGCTAGTTCCAAGGTATCCAGATCTGGGGTCTCCTGGCTGGCAGGCTCAAGTTCATCCTGGAGTCATGACTTTGAGATCTGTCTGAGCCCTGGACTAGCCCCTGCAACCCAACTACTCTGTTCTCCTCAGGCGTGGGCTCTGGGCTCCTGCTCAGAGCAAGAGTCATGCCAGAAACTGTCTCCATCTGCGTCTTTACAGATGGAGCCCATTCACTCAAGACGGCAACAACATAAACCTGGCACAACCCCAGTCCTACGACTCGGGGACAGGTTTAAGGGGGAAAGGACAATTCCACCATGCATTTACAGCTAAGCTTTCTGTTGAGTAAGAGCAGCCTTTAGCGAACCAGCTTAGAAGACTTTTAATTTACAGGCCTCAGTTCCTTCACCAAATAATGAATTTAGACAATAGCCTTCTGCAGGAAGAGTGAGAGTAATTTTCAGTGGGTAAACATTTGCCTTGTTTGCTTAGATCACACACTAGGTTTCTGCTCCTAGCAGATACTCCCAGTAAATCTCTTCGGGCTCTATTCACTTAGAGCAAGGTTTAAGTCATTCTTATAAACAAACTGGCATTTTTGGGCAGCTGACAAAAGGCCCAGGGCCCTCAGAAGGGCTGAGTATGATCCTTGAGAACATCTTTATGTACATAGGAGGGGAGACTCTCTCAAAGCCCAACCAGATAGGACAGAGCCCATGGAGGGCAGTTTGATGGGGGTCCTCTAAAAACCGGAGACAGACTTGCTTGTGAATCTGCCTCACGCAGAACCAGATTATTAAGAGGGTTTTTAGATGAATTCATGGAGGACAGGTCTATCAGTGCCTACTAGTCTGAGGGCTGCAGGCCACCTCCAGCCTCAGAGGCAAGATGCCTCTCAATAACAGTTGCAGGGGAGCAACAGCAAGAGAGAGGGCAAGCCCTCACCTTTTGACTGTGGTCTTCTCAGAGGCACCTGGTGGGCCACTGTGTGAAACGGGATGCAAGACTAGATAGGCCTTGGGCCTGATCCAGCAGGCCTGTTCTTATGTTCTTTCCATTCATCAATCTACTCCAGTACTCTTGACTGGCAGCAGTCTGTAGTACTCTAACTGGCAGCAGCCAGGCACAGAAGGGTCTTGCCTGAGATGCCAAGGACTAAACCAAGGCCTTTCTGCATGCAAAATAGGAACTGTGCCACTGGCCTCCAGCTGTTCCCTACGTAAGCCTGAGTCACACAGGCCTTCAGTGTCCCCAGTTGTAAGGAGGAGGATGACCATGGCTACAGCCTTAACCTAGGGGTTTCCATTGTGGTGGTTGATGATGGGAATTGTAGTCCCGCAACATCTGGGGACGCTTGGTTGGAAACCCCCTGGATTTTATTTTATTTTATTTTATTTATTGTTTGATTTCTATACCATCTTTCCTAAAACTCATCCCAAGGCAGTTTACAAAAATTAAAATACAAAGAAGCTCCATAAAAAATCACATTAAAAACTGTGAAAACCATAAAAACCATAAAATACAAATATGACAAATATACTGCTTTTCATATATATATACTGCTTTTCAACAAAAGTTCCCAAAGCGGTTTACATAGAAATTAATTAATTAACTAAATGGCTCCCTGTCCCCAAGGGGCTCCCAACCAATCTGAAAAAGAAACACAAGACAGCCACCAGCAACAGCCACTGGAGGGATGCTGTGCTAGGGATGGATAAGGTCAGTTGCTCTCCCCCTGCTAACTAAAGAGAAAGAGAAGGCGCCTCTTTGCTCAGTTAGCAGGGGACAAGTTAAGGTTGTCCTTAACACCAGGTTAAGGCTATAGCAATGGACATCCTCCTCCTATCCACAGCTGGGGACACTGAAGGCCTGTGTGATTCAGGCTTACACAAGGAGAGGCCAGAGGTCAGTGGCACGGCCCCTGTTTTGCATGCAGAAAGTCCCAGGTTCAGTCTCAGGCCAAAAGCTATTGTAGCTGGGGATGATGGGAGTTGTAGTCTGGCAACATCTGGAGACCCAAGGTTGGAGCCCTTGATGGATTCGCGAAATGCTACCTAACCTGGTTTCCTTGTGTCCAGCAGACTCTGAACTCTGTAACACCCCACCTGGATGTGGAGGAGTGCAGCATCGCTCTTCTGCCACGCAACCGGGAGAAGAACCGCAGCATGGACGTCCTGCCTCCAGACCGGTGCCTCCCCTTCCTCATCTCCATGGATGGAGACAGCAACAACTACATCAACGCGGCCTTAACTGATGTGAGTGCATCCCTTGGCTGAGAGGAGTGGGGTGGGGAAACGGCCGGCTGGGCTCGTCTCTGGCCTGCATCAGTTGCTCACTGCGAGTTACGAAGTTTTGAGGAGGAGACCTGGAGGGTCTGTGCCAGTCGGCGCAGACCAGGGGTTCTCAATCTGTGATCCCCAGATGATGTTTGCCCTTCTGGCGGGGGATGATGGGAGCTGCAGATAGGAACATAGCAAGTGAGCTGCCATTTACTGAGTCAGACCCTTGGTCCATCTGGCTCAGTATTGCCTGCACAGACTGGCAGTTTCCAAGATTGCAGGCAGGATTCTCTCTCAGCCCTCTCTTGGAGATGCTGCCAGGGAGGGAACTTGGAACCTTCTGCTCTTCCCAGAGTGGCTCCAACCCCTAAAGGGAATATCTTCCAGTGCTCACACATGTAGAGGCTCTTCACACGATTCGTGTGAAGAGCCTCAAGGGGGGTTGCGGGTAGAGCGGGTTTAGCCCGCGCTTGCCACAGACGACCAGCCAGTCTGCTCTGGGCGGCCTGCAGCGGCTGCCCACACAACTGCCGGCTCCATCACGGAGCCGGCTGGGGAGTTTGGGGGCCACGTGGCCCCCGGAAGCTCCAGTATGCCCTGCGCAAGTGCCGAGAGACTGCTTTTAAGCCTCCTGGCTGGGGGGTCTACTCATGAGGAGCCACGCTGCGGCTACTCACGATTTAAAAAAAAAAAGGGTTTGTGGAGTGCTCGCTCCACAAACCCAGTTTAAGGGGAGGGGTAGTTTGGCAGGTTAACCACCAGGAAGCCACCGGGCTCCCACAATCAGGCAAAATCGGGCTAGGCTCCCCTAGCCTGATTTCGCCTGATCGTGGAAATAGCCCCGTTGTCTCCCATTCAAATGCAAACCAGGGCAGACTCTGCTTAGCAAAGGGGCCAAATCATGCTTGCTACCACGAGACCAGCTCTCCTCCCATGTAGTCCAACCACATCTAGGGACCCAAGACTGTTGTGGACAACACTGACCTAAATCTGGTGTAGCATCATGACCAAGGAGACTGAGTTATTAATCAGGACTTGCATCATATTTCTGCTGTGAACATAAGACCATAGGAAGCGGCCTTATAGCAAGATAGATCATTGGTCCATCCAGCTCAACATTGTCTACACTGACTGGTAGCAGCTCTCCAAGGTTTCAGGCAGGAGTCTCTCCCAGCCCTACCTGGAGATGCTGCCAGGGAGCGAACTTGGGACCTCCTACATGCCAAGCAGATGCTCCGCCACTGAGCTGTGGCCCCATCCCCACACAGAAGAGCCCACATGACAGTTCCTAGTTCTAGGCATTCCGATACTGCATAATTTGAAATTCAGTCTCAGCCATTCAGTCCGTTTTGTATTTCCGCCTGTGCTTTCAACAACAAAAAGTTCCCCGCAACTCTGCTGTTTCTTCTTTGCAAAGACCGTGACGTGAATTCAGTGGCTTCCTTGAAGGAGCCTTCCTCTCACCCGTCACCCCCCGTCCGCCGCCATCTCTCCTTCCAAGCCAGAGGGAGAGAAAAATCCATTATGCATAGAAGTGTCTTGCGAGTGCATGAGCTGAAATGACACACCGTGTTGTTGTAAATATGTCTAACAGAAGAGCAGGGAGTAGAGGGAGGCAGCAGCGTCTGAGGTGGAAGCTGTCCTTTTCTCCGGAGTGTGCAGCAAAATCTAGAGTTAAGTGGTAGCAAGGCAGGAGGAGCTGATACCGAACATTCGTTGTCTCTTGACTCTCGGCCCTGTCGTGTGGGTTGGAATGCGGCCTGTCTCGCTTGTGTTGAAAAGCCCCTTCGCAGAGGCAGCGAGCGGCCTAGTTGTGAAAGCCGAGGGAGCTGAGTGTGCTTCTCTGTGTTCTGAAGGCCCAGGTTATTCCCGTGGGGGGGGGGGCGGGGGGATTGTATTGTAAATATGCTCATCATCAAGATGGGAAGTAAATAAGCAATCTGCAGCTTTCAAGAACTCCCGTATTTTCCCCCAGGTGCATATTATGCATTGTTGATTGTTACTTACTCGGTTTGTACGGGGCTTTTTATCCCCCAAAAGAGTTTCCAGACTGGCTTACGGTTGAAATGAAATCAAACAACTGTAAGATGAAACAATCCGCAACAGAAATCAAGAGAAGGCGGCAGCAGCAGCAGCAGCAAGCCAACTACAAGAATTAACTACTCAAAGTACACTGAAACGAAAGCATCCTAACCAGCGGAGTAGGGAGCTTGAGTCTCCAGATGTTGGGCATGGCTGGAGGATGAAGTCCTCGAGGAGGCCGGGAAAGGATCTCCCAGTCAGTGAGTCCACGAACCACTGATTGGGGAAGGGAAGCTCTGCCATGGCGGACCGCCCTGTACTTGGCATTGCCTCCACCCCCTCGCATCTGACATCAGACACAGGAGCGGGGGCAATACCCGGGAGAAGTTCCATTCAGACCCTATCCCATCCCTCCCCTTTCAGCGTTTTATTGAACACTGGCTGGGCTCCCCCCTCAACATAGCCAGTGATTCAGTGAAACACTGCCTGGGGAGGAGAGGGGTGTGCCTTGCCCTTCCAGCTGAAGAACGCTTCGTTTGCCGCCTGGGTGCAGGAGGGGACAAAGGATGCCTGCCCCCCCCCCCCAGACCCTGGCGTCCATGGGATAATCATCCCCTCTGCCTTGCTCCACGGTCTTAACCTGCTTGTGATATGTCAGGAGTGATGGTGCCTAATACATCCACAATATATCCCTATTCAGACATTATGTTGTACGGGTGTGTTTGTGTGAATGACTGTACCTGGTTTTTTAAAACTGCATTCTATTTTATTTTTGTGAAACTGCATACAGGCCCCCTCAGATGCAGGGTAGAGAATAGACCCGAGCCGTGCCCAATCAGGAGCCGCCATTCGCAGCCCTGACACGCCCCACCCCCCGCGTCTGACGTCAGACGCGTGGGCGGTAGTTTAGCTCCCGAGCAGGGGCCGCGCGGCCCCTTCAGCAGTTAAGCTGCTTCTCCCAAACGGAGCCTCAAGGCTCTGTTCGGAAGCCAGACTACGCCCCCCTCATCTGACATCAGACGCGGGGGCGTGGCTATCCCCTGCATCTGATGTCAGATGCAGGGGGCGGGGCTATTGGGGTGCCCGCCATGGCTGCACACGGGCCGCCGGTGGGCTAGCTACGCCCCTGAAGGGGACAAGTCATGCTTGCTATCACAAGACCAGCTCCCTCGAAGAGCATTCAGCTTCTGAATAGCATTGTGTTTAGGTCTCCAAGAGATGACCCTAGAAAAACAAAGCCATTTCTGGAATTGTGCTATTGGTGGGCCTTCTCTCGAGAAGAGACATGCCTGTTCTGGCTTTCAGATCATGGCTTCCACTACAGTGGAGGCCATTTAGTTTGAGCACACTTCTCCCCAGTCCTTTTCTCCAAGCAATAAGAATGGCTGCAGCCTTTTATGCAAATTAGCACATACCACATGGACACCTTTTCAAGTAAACATGGCAAGCAGAAGCAGCTGGGCTACAGTAATCAATGATCTGCTTCATTTAGCCAGAGAGAGGAATTAATTGGGGAAGATGGTTCATATAACACAGCAAGAAACCTGATGTGAGGCCTCAAGGCAAAGCCAACCATCAAGGCTAAAGGGCTTCTTCTGTAGGCTTCTCCATTGGGGTGGACCTTCCAAACACACACACACACACACACACACACACACACACACACACACACACACACAGACAGAGTTGAGCAGAAGGGAGGTTGTATTTGGGACCCAGCCTTGGACACACTGAGGTCTCCGGTCCTCACTGTTGTCCATTGTCATCAAAGCATGAAAGCATCTGGTTGGATTATCTGGGTTTGATATTTATTATTTCATTTATTCGTTCATTTGATTTATATACCACCCTTCCGAAAGTGGCTCAGGGCACTTTACACTCAAATCAAAAACACATAACAATTAAAATCTGAATGTTTAAAAAAAAAATTAAATTGCTGATTTTAACAGTTTCTTTTATTTTGTTTTTCTTGTGAACCTTCTAAAGCCTTTAGAGTCAGGCAGTATATAAATTTAATAAATAAATAAATAAATAAGATTAAAACTCAATTAAAAACAGATTGCAATTACAATCAAAACCCAATTAAAAGCCGATTAAAATTACAATTAATTAAATGTGCCATCAGTATCCAAAATCAAAGGAAGCTCTCTTTCAAAACCAACCCTATCTTCTCTCTTGTCCCCTATGAACATAGCTTTTTTTAAAAAATAAAAATGGGTGAAATGGGGTTCTACAAAGGCAGGGACGACTTTAGAGCAGGGGTTCCCAACGTGTGGTACTCCAGATGTTGTTCAATTACAACTCATAATCCTCTGCCACAATTTCAGTTCAGCAACATCTGGAGTACCAGAGGTTGGGAACCCCTGCTCTGGAACAACTACAGTGGTTTGGGGGAGCAAAGGGGTGGCAAAGACATTATTAACAAGCAAAGGATTTGCTATACATTAAATACTCATAGGTAAAGGTTGTGCCGTTGAGTCAGTGTCGACTCCTGGTGACCACAGAGCCCTGTGGTTTTCTTGGTAGAATACAGGAGGGGTTTCCCATTGCCTCCTCCCACGCAGTATGAGAAGATGCCTTTCAGCACCTTCCTTCATCGCTGCTGCCCAATATAGGAGTCTCCCATATTCTGGGAAACACACCAGTGGGGATTCAAACCAACAGCCTCCTGCTCTCTACTCAAAGAGGGCAAGGTAATTAATGTTGTTAGTTTACTTGGCCTACTAATGAAGCTTGCTAGACATCTTCAAACTGACTCAGAAAATGGGCCAGATTCCTCTTAGAAAATACTGAGGAGATTCTCATGATCGGGCAAAAGCGGGATAAGGGAGCTGAGCCCGCTTTTGCTCGATCGTCTGCTGCCACAGGAGCTGCACGGGAGCAGCAGACCCTCCTAATTCCCCCTCCCCTTAGACAAGGTTAGCGGAGCGACAAAACAATTGTGTACTGCTGCAGCGCGACTCCATGGCGTGGCAACACACGAGGAGACCCCCGCCGGATGGCTGAAACAAGCCTCCCGGCCCCTGAGGGTCTCTCCGGGATGCTCGCTTGGGGCACCCAGGAACTTCCGGGGGCCACACAGCCCCTGATCCCCGCAGCCCCTGCTGGCTCCGTGACTGAGCCAGCTGCCTGATCCTCTGTGGGGAGAGCGTGCTAAGCACACTCTCCCTGCTACCCCGCTCTCTGATCGTGAGACTCGCCTCACTGTCTCTTTGGATTAGGCCTGTCTGCTTTGCAGGCTAGTTTTCTCTTCTTGTCCGAGACCATGTGGCAGGAAAGAGCCACATGGGAAGAAGTCAGTCCCAGGGCAGCTGAAATCTGCAGTGGAGATGACCCTGCACCCCGTCTGCACATGTGGTTCCCACGCAACCTACTTCCTGGTCAGGAAGGAAGCAAAGGGGTTGGCCTGGCTCCTGGAAAGCTGGAGGAGCCGGGTTTGGCTATAATATTTAAACTGGGACATAAAAGCCAAGTTAAAATGAAAACTGACCATCCAGCTGCAGAGAGGAAAGGACAGGCTGGAACAGGGGGACACAGGCAAAAGAAAAGCTGGTCAGATCCAGAAATTACCTGCGGAGAAGCTCTGACCGCTGGCTCCAAGAACTAATGGTGCCAGTCCATCAATTAATATTTATGTCAGCAACCCCCAATCTACTGCCCTCACAGCTCTCCTTTTCTCTCCCGATCAGGTAGAAAATTGCCATGATTCCTTTTTCATGCAAGCAACAAACTGAAGCATGAAAAGAACGGGCCTCATCTCCATTAAGAAAGAGTCCAGGGAACTGACTCTATTCTTTCATCATTTTCCTCCACTTCACTGCCTATTTAATTTTTCAAACAATATGTTTTAAGAATTGGGCCATGATTTCTCTTTGTTGGACTCGCCCCTTCTCCTGTCTGGAAAAAGCAGACCTGAATCAGGTTGATGAAAAGTGTGTGTGTGTGTGTGTGTGTGTGTGTGTGTGTGTGTGTGTGTGTGTGTGAGAGAGAGAGAGAGAGAGAGAGAGAGAGAGAGAGAGAGAGAGAGAGAGAGAGAACATGCCCAATAACAGACCTCAAAATAAGCCCCAAAGCTGGGAGAGATTTTCGGAGTGCAGGGTGCCTGTCACTTGAGCTCATAAGTGCAGCTTCAAGGACTCCTTAGAAGGCTGAAGAACTGGTGAGTGGAGGCTAGACAACCCCAGATTGCCTATCCTTCTCTGCAGGTGCCCCTAAAAGCTCTTGCTTCTTTTGAAGTGCTAACAAGGACTGCCGCGTCCTTACCTTCAACTGGAGGGGCTTTTTTATTATTTTCCCAAGGCCATTTTCTCCTTTCTTCTAAAGGACATGTTTGTTAGAAGTACGACTCGGAGGTGCCAGCCTCGCTTTTCGATGTCTTGGCGTTGCTTCTTCCCACCCCCATCGTTTTATCCCCAAGAGATATTACAGGCCAAGCTGGCCATATGATAGTTAAGAGCCACGAGCCGCTTTTCCTTCAGTGCCCTTATTATCCAGAGCATATAACTTCCTGTGGGGGGGAAAGAATGATCCATTGGGCTGACATTTCTCACGCTTGTTCTTAGATCAAAGGTGACTGTTTCCAGTTAGGAGAAGAGAATTCTTTTTTTTTTTTAAAAAATGAGATCTGAGAGCAGAAAGAGTGTGTTCTCCTACTGAGCAATATTAATGGATGGAGGCACATTTTTTTTTTAACTTTGTGCTTGCTGGGGATGAATCCTCACTGAGAACAAGGTCTTTCCCCTTTTCTCTGGCCATGCTCACCCCCAATTGATTTGGGGTTTGATCCACAGTGGGGCTCCAACCTGTAGAACAGCTCTGTGTTTTCTAATCATGGGCAATTCTTTACAGGCTTAGAATTATAGGGCTGGAATGAAATTTCAGGTCACAGATGCCAGAATTCAGGGCTGGAAAAAGGACCCTGAAAGCTCAGATGTCCTTCCTGGAGCTGCTCATATCCAAAGCATTGATCATCATGTGTCACGTTGCAGATGTAACTAGAGAATAGCATCAGGGCTTGCATTGGTTCAAAGCTGAAATACCACCAAGATGCTCTAGGGCAAAAGGGAAGGGATGCCCCCTGAAGTCCCCCACACAGTAGGACTGTTCTTATAATCCTCAATAGGGTAGGACAAGCATCCTACCCAAGTTAGGGAGCTCTGTGCGCTCCTTTATTGTGATCATCCATGAGCGAAAACAAGGAAGGAGGTGCCAGCAGTGAAATGGCAGAGGGGTCAGAGGGCATTTCCTCCTACTGCATTCAGCAGCTGGGTACAACTGCTGGGTAAGACAGAGTCCCCACAGGATCTACCCTGGTCTTGCGATAACAAGCATTTTGATTGGTGACTACATGTGAGCACTGTCTGCTATAAGATATTTCCCTGAGAGATTTGGGGTGTAGTGCAGTGGTAGAGCTTCTGCTTCCATGCAGAAGGCCCCAGGTTCACTCCCTGGCATCTCCAGGTAGGGCTAGGAAAGGTTCTTGCCTGCAACCTTGGAGAACTGCTGTCAGTCATTGTAGACAAGACTGAGCTAGATGGACCAGTGGACTGACTCAGTATAAAGCAGCTTCCTATGTGACACAAGACCCGTTTCTTTCCCAAGTCCTCTGCCTGTGTGCCAAAAATGGATCTGAGAGAAAAGAGGAGTGAAGGGATTGGCGGTAGAGATGTGCACAAAATGAATTTTTCAATTTGTTTTGAATGAATCGAATTCTGAAAATCCATTCCAAATTTGAATCAAATTTGAATCTGGTCTGACAATTCAATTCAAATTCAAACTGAATTCAAATCGATTTGACCCTATTTTGGCACCTTTTAAAAACCAATCAGGGGGAGGGTCTGAAATGGTTTCAAAAATGTGCCAAATGGCTCTCAAATAGACTTTGAAGCAAATTTTGAAAATTCAATTCAAATTTGAATCAAATTGCCATTTTAAGAGGTGACTCAATTCGAATATGAATCACGCAAATAACCCAGATTAGAGTCGAATTGATTCAAATTTGAATCGATTTGTGCATCCCTAATTGGGGTCAACCACCAGTCATTGTAGACAATACTGAGCTAGATGGACCAGTGGGCTGACTCAGGATAAGGCAGCTTCCTATGCTCCTAAGAAAAAATAATTTGCAGAAATGTTTTCCGTTTCTTTGTCATCAAGCACCCCATTTTGCCCCCACCTTTTCAATATCCCCCCCCTAAACTGATGTTTGTCGTTTTGGTGCTCTCTGAGATATGCATCCTTGTTGCATAAGACATAAGCAGCGTCTCTGCCATTTCTGCCATGAAACTTGAAGATGGCAGCACAGCCAAGGTATGGATGATGGAAACCAATGTCTTAGCCTCCCCAAATCACCCTTGGAAATGCTTGTTGTTATGCCACTTGTTTGCTCCCGCCCTTGCCTCTGTTGTGCTGGTCTTCCTTGTAACCCATTTTTGTTTGGTCTCCTTCAGAGCTACACAAAGAGTGCTGCCTTCATCGTGACCTTGCACCCGCTGCAGAACACCACCACAGACTTTTGGAGGCTGGTATATGACTACGGCTGCACCTCCATCATCATGCTGAACCAGCTCAACCAGTCCAACTCTGCCTGGGTGAGTGGCAGAGACCCACCCTGTTCTTGTTTTTTGCTGTGGAGATTTTGCTGTACATTACCAACATTTGATTGATGGTCGTTCACATGGCCAAAATCCCTGGTGGCTAGGGAGGGGAGGCAGGACCTTCCCCCATATGAGTGGTTGCTATACAGGAGACCCCAGGCTTTTTTGAAGGTTCCCCATTCACAGTTTTAGCTATTCATGGTGAGGCTATATATACCCAATTGCCATGATCACAGGGGTGTGAATGCCAAAACCGCAATAATTGAAATCTTGCACCTATGGGAATGACGGGGTTATGTTCCTCAGTAGGTCCTCAAGGTTTCAGTTATCAGCGTGTTATGTCACTTATTTGCTTTCTGGACAGAATTTAGAAATTGCCCTTAAGGCAGGCAAATTTTGTGCGGTGGCTGCCAACATTAGGCAAGAGAGGAGTAAATTGGAGATTTACATTATTAGCCATGTTTATAATGTATTAGGCTATTAGTTGCAGAGCGGGATACATTGAGTTACTAGAACACAAAGGTTGCTTTATTGTGTATCAATCTAATGTTTGAATGGAGTTTGCTGGTCATTGACCAAAATAAAGAACAACCACTATTCCAGTTATCGCGGGTTTTGGCATTTGTGATGGAAACTGAGAACGCAACCCCCGCAGAAAATGAGGGCCTCCTGTATTACTCTTGTCTCCGGTTAAGCAGGGCTTTAAAAAACTAAAGTATTTCAAAAACCAGTAAAATGCTTTTGACCAGACTTTAGGTAGTACAGAAAAAGCACACCTCGGATGCAATGACTCTATCATGCAAACAGCTCTATACAGGCAGTGCCTGGGTTTCCTCTGTGGCTGATTCAGGAAGGGCAACCAACGAGTACTGTTCTCTATTAAGAACATAAGAGTAGTTGTATCAAATCAGGTAAATGGTCTATGTAACCCACTATTGTGTCTCTCCAGAAGTAACCAGATCATGATGTTCCAAGAGTTATAGCACAGTGATCCCATTCTCGCGATCATTTGAGAGGGCTTGAGGGCGGGCAGTGGGGAGCATAGGAAGCTGCCATATGCTGAGTCAGACCATTGGTCTATCTAGCTCTGTATTGTCTACACAGACCGGCAGTGGCTTCTCAAAGACTGCAGGCAGGAATCTCTCTTGGCCCTATCTTGGAGATGCTGCCAGGGAGGGAACTTGGAACCTCAGATGCTCTTCCTAGAGTTGCCCCATCCCCTAAGGAGAATCTCTTCCAGTGCTCACACATCAGGTCTCCCATTTACATGCAACCAGGGCAGACCCTGCTTAGCTATGGGGACAAGTCATGCTTGCGATCACAAGACCAGCTCGCCTTCCCTGCAGACGAACAGGGTTCCAGGTCTGGGTGGGTGAGGGTGCGCAGATTGCATGTCCAGGTGGGCAGAGCAGAGGTGTGCAATGCATTGTGGTGATCCCTCTCGGCAGTGGTCCCTGTGCCAGCACCAGGTGGAAGCAGCTGGCACTCACAGGTGAGCAGTTAGCCCGAGTTAAGGGCGCACTTGTGCCCTTTACCTCAGCTAACCGGCGGGGTCCATAGGTGGGTTTGCTGCTGGGGTGCCAGTGGGAGCCACTCGGCTGCTGCCAGTTCTCACGGATAATCAAGCCTGGGCTTAGCTGCCCTAGCCTTGGCTGCTCACGAAAACAGCCTCAGCAGATACTAACAGAGTATTCAGTTTTGCTCACCATCCATCACACTCATCTTCACTATTTTTCAAGCGGGGACCACGTTGGCAAAAATGAGTGCGCCATTTCCCACTGTGCTGACCTCCACATTATACTGCGCTGTACTTTTCTCAGTTCGGGGGTGGGGGGGGGCTTAAGAGAGAGTGAGCCCTCTCTCAAGATCTCTGTGGGGAAAGCTCTGGGAAGGCCCACACTTCCCAGCACTCTGTGCACATCTTCCAAGATGGTACTGGGGGTTGAGAAGGCTCTGTTTCCCTTTAAAGAAGCCGCTGGGCAAAGGGCAGCACAGCATGTTGAGAAGGGTCACTTCTGCACTGTCCCATAGGAACTGTGCAGAACATTCAGCTTTGGCCAGAGTTTCACACAGGCCCAGTAAACAAGTCAGGGAGCTGCTCTTAGGCTTGATGGGATCATCAACCTATTGCCTCCCGGGCCTTACAATGAAGAACACTGATCTATGAGCTGTTGGAAAAGTTTCCTCCACATATGTCTTTTCTTCTTCTTTGCTGTGCATCCTGCATTATACAATTCTGGCTCTCTGTTGGATTGCCACATCTGTTTTATCGTTTTGGTTTTGGTTTTGAACTGATATAGCTCCTCCAATAAGCTATTCCTTTAATGTCAGGACCACAAGTTATCTTAAAGAGTACAGGTCTATCAATGGCTGCTAGTTTTGATGCCTAGAGGCTACCTCCAGGTTCAGAGGCCAGATACCTCTGAATACTAGCTGCAGTGGAGCAACAGCAGGAGAGAGGGCATGCCCTCAGCTCTTGCCTGTGGGCTTCCCAGAGGCATCTGGTGGGCCGCTGTATGAAACAGGATGCTGGACTAGATAGGCCTTCTTGGGCCTGATCCAGCAGGGCTGTTCTTATGTTCTCACATACAGGCAGTTGATTGAAATTGAGGTGTTATGAAAAGAGCATTTTTCAACTTGAGCATATATTTAAATTGTTTTAATTCGCCTTTGGTTCTCAGGATGAGAAGAGGGAGACAGCATGAAAGGGGGAGTGTAGAACATTTTTCATATGCAAAGTGTTTGTCGATAAGACTGGTGCCTTGTCTAATTCATTGTTTCTCACCCAGTTAAAAAGAAACACCTTCTAACTTAATTGTTTTGTGAGACTGGATAGGCTTGAAACTACTATGACTACTGCAAATATTTATATGCCGCTCTTCAACCAAAGTTCTCAAAGTGGTTTACCTAGAAAAACAAACACATATATCAGACGGTCCCCTGTTCCCAAATGGGACTCACAGTCACAATCTAAAAAGAAACATAAGGAGGATACCAGCAACAGCCCCTGGAGGGAAGCTGTGCTGGGATTGGCTAGGGCCAGTTGCTCTCCCCCTGCTAAATACAAGAGAATCACCACTTTAACAGGTGTCTCTTTGCTCAGTTAACAGGGCCAGTTAGCAGTTAGCATCGCCTACCTCTCTCCCGATCAGCAAGCAGTTCTGGATAATAGGAGTTGTAGTTCTATAACAGCTGGAGAGCCAAGGTTTCCTACCTCTGCTCTCAAGTGGTCACGACGAATATTTATATACCACTTTTCAACAAAAGTCCCCAAAGCAGTTTACATAGATGTAAAATAAATAAAATGGCTCCTTGTTCCCAAAGGGCTCACAATCTAAAAGGAAAAAGAAACGTAGGATAGACAGTAGCCACAGCCACTGAATGGATCTTGTGCTGGGGATGGATAGGGCCTGTTGCTTTCCCTCTGCTAAATATACGAGAAGCGCCACTTTTAAAAGATGCCTCTTTGCTCAGTTATCAGAGTGTGATCCATGCATGGTTTGTAGGGAGGAGATCAGGACTAGAGGAATCCTAATACAGATATGGGAACATAGGAAGCTGCCATATACTGAGTCAGCACATTGGTCCATCCAGCTCAGTATTGTCTACACAGACTAGCAGCGGCTTCTCCAAGGTTGCAGGCAGGAGTCTCTCCCAGCCTTAACTTGGAGATGCCAGGGAGGGAACTTGGAACTTTCAGCACACAAGCAGGCAAGTACTCTTCCAGAGTGGGCTCATCCCCAAAGGGGAATATCTTATAGTGCTTGCATGTAGTCTCCCATTCAAATACAAAGCAGAATAGACCCTGCTTAGCAAAGGGGGCCATTCATGCTTGCTTCCACAAGACCAATTCTCCTCCCATGTATCTATCTCATTTTCTAACGAAAAGACAAACACCCATATACCACTTTGCTGTGCTCCTAGTGTGCACATATCAATAGTTTTAGGAAGGGCACGTTCATCTCCCCCATGCCACCCCAGTGCCTGACAGAGCATAATGCATTTTCCCTTTACATGAGCAACAGGTTCATAGTGTCGCAGTGAATAATCCATTTCGTCTGGCAGTCGTGAGATGCTGTGCCAGAAAATTTATGAAATATTGCCTTCAAAACGCTCATGCCCCTATAATGCAGAGAATCACATTTTCCCATTTACATGCCACAAGTGAGCACTGTTTTATTATCATCACGCACATCTCACATCCAAAATACAGCTCAGTTTGCCCGGCATTCTTCAACATCCAGTGCACACTGTCCAAGATGCTGTGTTCTAGCAAGCGGAGCAATATTTGTACCAGCCAAATTAATGCAATTGACACCCAAAGGTACACTCCAGGATTAGGTGCACCTTTAGCAGAAAACACAGCTGCTCTCATTTAATGGGAGGAGAGCTGGTCTTGGGGCAGGAAGCATGAATTGTCCCCTTTGCTAAGCAGGGCCCACCCTGGTTTGCATTTGAATGGGAGACTTCATGTGCGAGCACTGTAGGATAGTCTCCACACTGGGAAGAGCATCTGCATGCTTTTATGCAGAAGGTTCCAAGTCCCCTCCCTGGCAGCATCTCCAGACAGGACTGAGAGAGATTCTTGCCTGCAGCCTTGGAGAAGCCACTGCCAGTCAGTGTAAACAATACTGAGCTAGATGGACCAATGGGCTGACTCAGTATAAGGCAGCTTCCTATGTTTCTAAGTAATAGAGAGTAAGCAACAGGAGCGGCTCATTTTACAAAGGCAGGAGGGCACCAGTCCAAGGTGCAGCTTCCTCAGGTTCCTGGCAGCTCCACTTATTTTCCTTCCTTCCTTCCTTCCTTCCTTCCTTCCTTCCTTCCTTCCTTCCTCGCCCAATCCAGCAGCTCTGGGTGGTTGACAAACTAAAACAAAATATAATCATTCAAAAATCAAGTGTAAATCCATAAAATCTGACCAGTTAAAACGATTTAAAAACCCTGGAAGGCCAGCCCAAGCAAATAAGTCTTAAGGGCTCTCTTGAAGGCCGATAATATATTGAGACCACAAATTTCTGTGGGGAGTGCATTCCACAGCCTAGGAGTGGCTACAGAGAAAGCCCGGTCCCAAGTCACCACCAGACACACTGGTGGCAGCTGGAGACGGACCTCTCCAGCTGACCTCAGCAGGCGATGGGGATCATACAGAAGAAGGCCTTCTCTAAGGTAACCCAGACCTAAGCCATTTGGGGCTTTAAAGGTAATACAACTTGTGTCATCCCGCCCCACTCTGGCATTAATAAGAGCTCCCCTGCCTGCTGGCTGGCCATTCATCAGATCGAACTGCATGGGCTTGTCAATGATTTACCGGCCTGCGCAGCTCTACCCGACAAATGGCCAGCCGGCAGGCAGCGTGGCTCTCGTTAACGCTGGGGTGGGGTGGGGTGGGGTGGGGGAGAGAGGCATGCCTGGAGCAGCCAGGAACCAGAGGAAGTTGCACCTTATTCGGCATTCCCCCCACCCCACTCATTAGGGCGAGCTGCTGGTACAGCGACCTCAAGGAAGGGGGAAATAGTCATGATGAAAGAGGAGCTTGAAAGGCAAACTCTCCCCATCAAAGCAGGCAGCCCCAATCTGGGTTGCACATGGCCCTTTTTGAGCTTGCCCCTGACTCAGTTTGGGGGGTCACAACCCACTCCCACCATTAGCAGCTGGAGACGGTGGCGTTCGTGCTCAGGTCCCACAATCCCCTCTTGCAAATGACAGCAGCCTCGTGCAGGCTGATTTGAGTGTTCCATTGAGCACTCGAGAAATCCTTCAGGGATTTTCGAGTGTTTGATTAGGACACTTGAATCAGCTCAATTTATGTTCAGTGCTTGCAGGAGGGGCGAGGTGCATCCCCAAGGCAGAGTTTGGGAGAAAGCAGCAGCAACATCTGACTGTGTGTTGAACCATGGGAGAACCCAGGAGGAGGGAAACCAGTTCTCCTCAGATCGCTTCCTTGTGGGAATGATGACAACATTGGATACATATTTCTATTAAACAGTGTGCAGATCATGGAAGAGTAATCCACTTTCTTCTGAGCAGCACTTAGTACACTTCAGGCCTCAATCCTAAACATAATTCCTAAGAAAGAAGTACACGAGCCACCAGGTACCATCCGGGGGGACGAATGCTCCTTTTGATTTTTGACCTAGCTCTACACCAGGGCTGCATAGCTGACCCTCCTGCAAATGTTGGACTACAGCTCCCATCATACATGACTACTGGCCACTGTGGCTGGGGATTATGGGAGTTGTAGTCCAAAAACAGCCGGAGGGCCAAAGTTGAGCAACCCTGGTCTACACCCTGGAGACAGAAAATAAGGGATAGCATCGCGATACTTTCTGCTTTCAGTGTGTTATCATGCTTTTTATTGCCCTGACCTTCGGACCTGTAGCAGCCAAATGGTGTTTTCAAAGCTTTTAAATGTTTTAAAAACATAGAGACTACTATAAAGTTTTATTGATGTTGTCAGAGGAGTGGAAATGAAAGCTGGCAGGAATGTCCTCCAAATATTACTCCACTGAGAGAGCTGAACAATTTGTTCACTGTTGTTACCTTAACCTCTATCTGTCTGTCGATCAATCTATCGATCTATTGATCTGTCTATCATATTTCTATACTGCCTGACATGTGCATCCCTAGGCAGTGTACAAGTTAAAATTGATTTATCAAATGCCATCAAGTTGGTGTCGACTCTTAACAACCACATAGATAAATTCTCTCCAGGATGATCACCTTGGCCTTTAAGGTCTCTCGGTGGTGCATAAAATAAAATCTCTCTTCCCCCCGCCCCTTGCTCATCATCTTTCCGCCAGTCAGGGAACTGTGTGTTATCACATCTAAGGAATTAAACAGCTGGGGAACTGAGGTTTTCATCTGTGTTCATTTGTTTTACTTAACTGAGGATGGTGTGTCCCAACGAAATGTCTTATGTTTTTATGTTTACCAACTTTTAGTTTTTCTTTGTTTGCCCAATAAAAAGGTATTTTTGTTGAGAGTTTGTAGTTAATATGCGAAATATCGACTTATTAAAATACAAGTTAAAAACAGGATAAAATGATTAAAACAATTATGATATAAAATCAATTAAAATTAATTAAAAGCTTGAGAAAACAGGTCTTTTAAGGGTCTTTTTCAAAACAAAGGATTATCCTAATTCTTTCCTCTGTGCAAAAATGACTACAATTTTACCCTAATCGTTTGGGGGTAGGGATAAAGAAAGGGTGATAGCACACAGAATGCTGTCAGTGCAACCATACAATCACCCCTTTCCCATCTCTAGGGGTGTACACGTTGCCAAAAAACATTATGAGCATTCATCCCCTGAGACCAAAGTCCAAAATTTGTGGTCCCAGCTCATTGACTAAAGTAAATCCCTTTTGAAAATAGAATTTATGTCTGGGAAATATGCTAAAGATTGTCCTGCTTTTTTAAAAAAAATTGATCATGTGAATGCAGCTTAAAGCTGCCTGTAGCTGTGGATTTAGCAGCTTGCTGGTAAGACGATTTGTGGTAAGGTTAGTTTGTGCATCTAACCATTCACATTCTCCAGTCATCAAAAATCCTCCATATGGAAGGGGACAAAATGATAGATTGTTAGGAAGGTGAAAGTCTTTGGAACATTTCCTCCCTCCCCAGATTCTTGAATCATTATTGTCAAATTCAGGGCAGTATTAAAAGGCCATTACAGGCCTGTAATGTTAATTTTACTGAAAAACATACTAGATTTTTTTTAAAACACAAATTAGTATTACAGACTCTTAATGGATGTCTGGAGAAGACTTCATTAACTGGATTACTTTATGACTCGAGATCAGACACTTTAGTGCAAATGACCCAAACTTATGGTTGTAACACTGATGAGGAAGTAAGCAGAAGAATGAATTAAAGGCTCCTGCCCATGGGTGAAGAAGAGCATTCCTTTGTCAGTCACACTTGCTGAGTTAAAGAGGACTGCTGTATACTTAAATAGTAGAGAGAGAAAATAAACATTATCCTTGGTGCTGCTATAGTCAGGAGGTCTGGTAATTCTGCAAGGCCAGAGGGAGTTTATTCAGGAGTGAAATTAAACTCTAGGAGGAATTTACATGGAAGGAAATCCAAGCAGCTAGCTCCGTTAGGCCAGATTAAATTTAAACTTTGTAGTGCTTAAATGTAAGATCAAGCAAGAGCAGCTGTCCTTCAGTGGTGGATGAATGACTCAGGCTTTCCCAGCTTTCATTCCTGTCACTAGGAATGCTCCTGACATTTTCCTCATACCAATTTCTCTCCTGAAGTTTTGCGTTCAGAGTTTTCTGGTCTTGTTTCCCAAGTATTATTGCTGCATTCTCAATTGTTCTGTTTTATATTACTGTGTCTCTCTACCACCACATGTTAGCATTGATAAAATAAAATAAAATGATATAAAAGCAATCTTGATCTGATCACGTGCAAGATTACATCAATATCCATCAACATCATCATCATCAAAGATTTTATGTACAACAGCGAAAAAAGAAAAGTATTACCAACAAATATACAATTTCCAGAATGCATGCACCATTCACATGAATCACTCCCATGTCCCCACCCCCAAAAGAAAGAGACAACAACAACAATAATAATAATAACTAATAATACACCAAAAAGCATATGGAGAACTCAGCATAACGAATGTGATAATATACTACTACTATTACCACCACCACCACAATTACCGATATCGAAGATAACTATGAATTTAAGATGACCCCCTTTAAAAGTAGACGTTAAATACAGGTTATACCTTCATTTACTTGAAAAGAACAGGACTCTGAATTTAAGACAACCTCCTCATTTCTGATATCAACAAGTTGTTCTAGAAAGAACTAATCTGCCTACTTTTCTTTCACTATCTCTACAACTGGACTAAATTTGGTTCAAATCGAGATCTACAAGTTAGATCTCTTGCACCTCAAATGTTCACATGTCCACAGTCTTGGATAGGGGTGGATGACATCATTACAAACTACACCACTGAGGTGTCCCTGTGTGTCACTCACTACGACTGAACCAAATTTGGTCCAGATCAGTTAGACAGTCCTCAAATTAGTGCACATGCACCTCAAAAGTCCACATGTCTGCCATCTTGGATTGTGGTGGGTGACATCATCACAAACTATAGCATTGAGGTTTCCTCATGTGCCGCTACAACTGTAGCAAATTTGGTTCAAATCTATTAGGTGGTTCACAAGTTAGCCCACTTGTATCTCAAAGATTTACGTGTCCACCATCTTGGATCAGGGTGGATGACATCATCACAAACTACACCGTTGAGGTGTATCTGTGTGTCCCTACAACTGTACCTGATTTGGTTTATATTGGTCCAGGCATTGCGAAGTTGATAGCGGGGTGGGGGGAGACACATGGAATGCTGGGTGATCGCATAAGCCTACTGGAAAGTAGCGGGGGGGGGGGACTAGTATTGGATTCATGAAATTTTTGGAGCAATTGCAGTTTCTGGACCATTTTCAAAGGCACCCCCTCATCATAGAATCATTGCAGTAATCTAAGCTGGAGGTTACCAGATCATGGGCAACTGTGGCCAAGCTAACTCTGTCCAAGCAAGGTCACAGTTGGTGTAGCAGCTGAAGCTGATAAAAGGCACTTCAGCCTGTTCACATTTAATCCCATCCCCTCTCCGCAATAAAGACTTCTCTACCCTGTCCCCATAGTATCAGATTCTACCTCCCATCCCTTTCCACTCTCAGATCATGGTAATTCCTCGTTTCGCTCTTCTGCCTGCCCCACCGGGCATCTTATTCTTTGCAGTTGTCTGCATAATGCTTAGCCAGATCTTAAATGTTTACCAGTTTAACATCAACAGCCAATAAATCAGACAGTACAGCAAGCAGCTTTTCAAAGGTGACTTAGAGGGTATATCCCTCACTTGAACTATGGCTTGCCTAAGGAAGTTTTAATATCCAAATTATAGCTCCAAGTCTAGAAGGCATTGAGACCGCCGAGATTTATAGCCCCTATTAATAACCAATTATTTCTCAAACACATTTGCCATGCAGTTAGGCCTGGGCTGTCGGATGGCCCGAAATGCTAAATGTTCTGTTAAAGTGCAATGACAAACATCATATATTTTGTATTGATGCTGGTTTCCCGGCTGTCGTGGCATGAAAACAATTGCATCCATGACCCTTGAATTGAACAATACATTAAATTTGCTGCCAGAGGAGAGATAGTAAGGACGGGCTCCCTTGCTATCGGCCATCTTCCTTCTCCAGCATTTGAAGTGCCTAGGAATATTAAAGCTCACGTTGATTTTTTCAAGTTGGAATTTATAGTCTGCTCCCTGGGTGGAGGGGAGGGATTATAGACTAAAAAGCACTTTGACTGAAGGGATGGTAGACTTATTTCCCTGTAAAAGGGGGCTAAAGTGTGAAGGTCTTTTAATTTTGTTTTGTTTTTCATACAAAAATACACTACAATCATAAAAAAGAACAAGTTTTAGTAAGAACTAATCTGCCTACTTTCCTTTCACTGTCTCTACGATGACTAAATTTGGTTCAAATTTAGGTCCGCAAGTTAGATCTCTTGCACCTCAAATGTTTACAAGTCCACCATCTTGGATCGGGATGGATGACATAATCACAAACTACACCATTGAGGTGTCTCTGTGTGTCACTCACGGCAACTGTATCTAATTTGGTTCAGATTAGTTAGACAGTCCACAGATTAGCCCGCTAGCGCCTCAGATGTTCACATGGCCACCAACTTGAATTGGGGTGGATGACATCTTCATACACCATGCCATTAGGACATCCTTATGTGTCCCTACAGCTGTAGCAGATTTGGTTCAAATCGGTTAGACAGTCCACAAATTAGGCTGCTTGTGCCTCAAAAGTGTACGTGTCAGCCATCTTGGTTTGGGGTGGATGACACCATCACAAACTATGCCATTGAGGTGTCCCTACAGCTGTAATTGATTTGGTTCATATTGGTCCAGGCTTTGTGAAGTGGTCCAGGTGGGGAGACACACGGATGCACACACACACACACACACACACACACACACAAAATGCTGGGGATCTCATAAGCCTACTTGAAAGTAGGCTAAAAATGTTCCAAAAAGTGATAAACAAAATCCATCATTGTTTAAATTCATCTGCTTTTTCATTCAGTTCTGATCTTCTAAAATAATTTTGTAAGTAACATGATGTTCCTAATATGTTTCTATCAATCTGTTAATGATGATGGATATGAGATTTCCAGTCAGATGAAATACAACATCTTGCTGTTAATAACAAGCAAAATACCAACTCTAAATCATCCTCTAGAACAGGGGTGGGCAAACTTGGCCCTCCAGCTATTCTTGAACTATAACTCCCATCATTCTGAGCCACAATTTATTATGGCCAGGGAAGATGGGAGATGTAGTTCAACAACAGCTGGAGGACCAAGTTTGCCCACACCCAGGACTATTTTTGGATCATATGTTAAAATATATCCCATTATTACCATTATAATATCCAAAACTTTTAGCCAGAACTGCATAATCAAAGCAAACCCCAAAACTAATGGTAAATGCCAGCTTTTTAGGGCTTTTTAGTTAGAGGGGTGGAAAAACTAAGGGCAGACATGATGGAGGTTTATAATATTACAAGCCGACCCCCGCAAAGAGCATCTGCGCGTTTTTTGGGGCCGGCTACCTGTCTCCCCCAGCCCCAGTCTCTGGCCGGGCCGCCGCCGGCCTCCACGGCTGGGCCAGTGCCCTTGCCACCGCTGGCCTCCCCGGCCAGGCCAGAGCCCTCGCCACCACCGGCCTCCCCGGCCGGGCCAGGGCCCCCGCCACTGCTGGCCGCCCTGGCCTGAGGCCAGTGGCCTCCATGGCCCGCGGCCGCCTCTGTCTTCCACTACAGACGCGCCTCAGCCAATCAGGTGCGTCCCTCTGCTCTGCTGCCCAGCCAATCAGCTGGGTTGTTGGGACTCATCCCCACAGAGGCACGTCTACGGGGATTAAATATATAGATAGGTGCATGCATTGATATATTCCTGCTACCACCTGGAGCCCTCCTCCTCCCGATCTCTGGATTGTTGATTTATTTGAAAGGGGGAGCCTGGTTTGTCCGATTTTCAAATGGTTTTACCAAACTATCTTCCTTGAAATATCTTAACTAACTCACGTTTCCCGTTCGTGAATGAAATGTACCAATGGCCTATTCAGATTTCTGTCATGGGCAAAGTGTGTACTGTATTTCAGCACTCTGGATTGTTGAGCCAGTGTGGTGTGGTTAGAGTAGGACTGGGGAGACCTGAGTTCAAATCCCCATTTAGCCATGAAACCTACTTGGGTGACTCTGGGCTAGGGGTGTGCACAAAACCACCTGGCCCTGTTCGGTTTGCATTCAAACTGGACCTGGCCAGTTTGGTTTCCCCCCCTTCAAACCCCCCACCTGTTTGGCTCAGTTGGGGGGGGGGTTTCGTCAAGCCTTTTTGTAAAAATTAATAAATATTTTTGGTCTTTTTAAAAATTATTCCATCTAGGGGCTTCTCCAAGGTGGTGGTGGAGTCTGCGGAGGTACCCCTTCCCTCCACTGGACTTCCTCATTTTAAAAAAATTGCCCTGTTTGGGCCTCTTCAGCCCTTTCCAGGCCTCTTCCCCTGCATGGTGGCCATCTTGGAGGCTGCCACGCCTGCACAGGACCCTGCGCAGGACCCTGTGTGGCTTCCCCTCAGTCTGACTGACAGTCTTCAGAAAATTAGCACTACGTACTCCCATTGAAACTAAAAAGAAAAGTAAACTTGTCTCATGACTTTCAATAAGACTCCTTATGAATAACTTAGTGGAGATGTGAACTAGTGACTAGAACAGCCCGTCCCCCTAACTGTAACACTTAGAAGTGTGTGTGTGTGTGTGTGTGTGTGTGTGTGTGTGTGTGTGTGTGTGTACATGCACACTAAGTTGTAGAGTGCAAGTTCTCTTATTGAAATTAATGTCCTATTAATTTCAGTGGGAGTACTCATGAGTAACTTAGTCTGGTTATAAGCCAGTGACTGAAGTAGCCAGACTCATAACTGTAACGCTTAAATTTAAACACTTAAACTGGAACACACACACACACACACACACACACACACACACACACACACACACACACGTTAATTCACACAACCAAAAGCTGTGTAGCACAAGTGTCCTATCCAGGTTTGGGAGCTCTGTGTGCTCCCAATTTTCATTTGTGTGGTACAGACAACTAGGTAGGAGGAGAGAGAAGCAATTGTGTGGAAGCAAAGTGGGAGGAAAAGCTGAGGAAGGCAGCACCGTCCTACCCAGCTTTCATACCCAGCATTTAACCAAGGTAGGAGGAAAAGCAGCCCTCTCCAGCTTTTCCTCCTACCTTGATTCCACACAATCGCTTCTCCCTCCTCCTACTTAGCTGTTTGCTCCCACACAACCGAAAATGGGGAGCACACACAGTTCTCAAACATGGGTAGGACACTGGGCAGGATGCCTCTGAATACCAGTTGCATTGCAGAGATTGGGCATGCCCTCAACTCCTGCCTGTAGGCTCCCAGTGGCATCTGGTGGGCCACTGTGTGAAATGGGATGCTGGCCTAGATAGGCCTTGGGCCTGATCTAGCAGGTCTGTTCTTATGTCCTACCCAGTTTTTGGTTGTGTGAAAGGCCTCACTGTGGGATGCCTGAGCTGAAGGTTCGTGACAGAAGTGGCACACGTGTTTTTAAAAAGTTGCGAACCCCTGGTTTATAGTCTAAGCAAATGGCCAATTGCATTTTAATGCGACCTGTTCATGCCTCTGTCTTGTTGCTCTTTCCTTAGCCTTGTTTACAATATTGGCCTGAGCCAGGACTTCAGCAGTATGGACCAATGGAAGTGGAATACGTTTCCAGGTCTGCTGATGAGGATGTTGTTGTTCGACTTTTCCGAGTGCAGAACATAACACGGGTAAGAAGTCTGGATGTATTATGCTCCTTTGAGTGTATATGGGCCTCAAATGTACAATTCTTCTATCAGTTGCTTACATTAGTCTTTTAAAGGGGGTTTAATTTGATTGCTGCTGTTCAGTGTAAAAAAATAGGGATGTGCACGGACCAGGTCTTTACCTGCTCTCTGCTACCCCATGCAGCTTCCTGCTGGGGTGACGTGCATCCCTAGAAACCCTGCATGGTGTCAGCATGCACATGGCATCCACACATGCGCGGGCACCATTTGTGTGATCAGCAACACCATGTTGACCATGCAAATGGTTCCCACGCATGTGCAGATGTCTTGCGCATGCTGATGCTACACGGGGCTTCTAGGGAAGCGCACCACCCCAGCAGGAAGCAGCAGGGGGCAGCGGAGAGCAGGTAAGGTCAACCGCAGTTTGTGCCCATGTTGCTGAGCTGAGCTGAAATGGCCCTCACAAGTTTACCACCCTGTTGTTGGGCTGCAAAATCAGGAACCTTTTGGCTCTGCCCATTCCTTGAAGAGCGTGGTCTCAAAAAAGTGGTACATTCACTGATAACCTCTAGGCTAGACTACTGCGATGCACTTCATGTAGGGCTGCCTTCGTACATAGTTCAGGAAACTTATTAGTCTAAAATGTGGCAGCCAAAATGGTCTCGAGGGTAACTCGGAGAGACCACATCATGCCTGCTCTTACAGCTGCACTGGCTGCTGGTATGTTTTCGGGAGAATTATAAAGTGCTGGTTAACGCTTCAAAGCCCTGAACAGATTAGGCCCAGGTAACCCAAGACAGTAATGGCTTAGGCCTGGGTTACCTGAAAGAACGCCTTTCTCTGCAAGATCCCCACCACTCATTCAGATCAGCAGGAGAGGCCTGTCTTTGGGTGCCACCAGTTCATCTGGTGGCAACCTGGGATCGGGCCTTCTCAATTTGGGTCCTAGGTTATGGAATGCAACAAACTCCGTTGGGGTACCAAGATTCATTTTGTCTGGTGTTTTGCCAATGTGCAACTGTGCATGTGCACATCAGTAATATAGTGCAAAAAACTGATACTGCAAAAAATTGATATAATCGTACAATCAGGTGACAATCAGGTGGCAGTGTTTTCTCAATGTGCCATCAGTAACCTAGAAGGAGAAGGATGTGCACGTGAAATGAAGGAACTAAAATCTGCACCAAGCTGTGCATGCTGCTGTTCCAGAATTAATTTTAGAAATGCTCCGGATTGAACTGAAATTCAGAAGGAGTTAAATGCAGGGCAGGGCAATAAAAAGAGAAATAAAGGGATGGAAAGGTAACAACTGCTGTCCATACTTGGTCTGCCCAAGATGTTCCTAGGTTGGAGGTTCTAGTGATGTGGGGAGCACAGAAAGAAGCTTAGCCCCCAAAATTAGTGACATATAAGTGGGGTGGGGTGGGGAAGACACAAGAACTAAGTTGCTGCAAGATGTAGTGGGAAAAGAAACTGTCCAGGGTTTTTCAGAAGGCTGGTACTTCTTGGAACCCCACCCCCTACCCTTTATTTATTATATTTGTACACTGCCCCAAACCCGCTTCTCTGGGTGGCTTGCAACAACATAAAACAAATTAAAACCATTTAAAACTACAATTCTTGTTAAAAGGCTTGGGTGTATTAAAAGACCTTTAAAAAGCCACTGGAGGTGGGGAGGCTGTTATTTTGGCAGGGAGCACATTCCAAAGTCTCAGGGCAGCAGTGGAGAAGGCCCGTCCCTGAGTGGCCATCAAACAAGATGGTGGCAACTGCATAAGGACCTCTCACCAATGATCTCAAAGGGCGACGGGACTCATGGTGAATAAGATGTTCTCTTTGTCTTGCAAATTCAGCTAAAGTTATCCCAGGTCATAGAACCTCATGGGCAGTAGAGATGTGCACGAAATGATCTTTTCATTACGAATCAAGTTGAATTCCAGAAATTTGTTTTGACTCCGAATCAAATTCAAATCTGGTCCAGGAAATTAGATCTGAATTCGAATCAAATTTGAGTTGATTTGACCCTAATTTGATTTCTTTTAAATCAATCAGGGGGGCTGAATGGTTTTTTTTTTTAAGTGCCAAATAGCCCTCGAATCGAATTTGAACCAAATTTCAAAAAAATTGATTCAAACTCGAATCAAATTGCCCTTTTAAGGGGTGATTTGATTCAAATTCGAATCACTTGAATCACCCAGATTTGAGTCAATTCAATCTGAATCCAAATTGATTTGCACATCCCTAATGGACAGGTAAATACATCCAAAATTATTTGCAGATCCCTCAAAAATCCATCACTAATCACTTTCTCTCCAGTTCTGCAGCTCTCTTACCCCAAATGCTCTGCACCCAGAAATTCATCCCATAAGCCAGTTTTGATTCTGATAGTATTTTCATCTTCCTTCATAAGCCTCTGATTTGGCACTGAGCTCTGCATCTACCTGCCTAAACCCTGGGCTCACTTAGCTATGTGTACATAATCCCTCTCCTTCCAGAACCCTCTAGCCACATTAGATTGCAAAGCTAACTAGATTACCAGAGTATTAAACAACATCCTTGCTTCACCCTGCCTCCCTTCCAAGAAGCATTTAGTTTGCAGAGAATACCAAATTAGTACAACTAGTTACCACTGGTCATCATTGCCAGGGTGTCCTTTGGGAGGGGTGATGTGGTACAGTGGGAGTGGTGGTGAGACTCTGTATCCAATGTGGAGTCAAGCAAAATCAGAATTAGAAATGAGCAGATGTTCCTGGTTCTGGTCTGGTGGTGTTTCTGGTTCGCTCTGTCTATCAAGGATCCTCAAGATGGCTAATGACCGTACAAAAGCAAAAGTAAAACTATTATAACAACTAAGAAGGAACAGCAGACAGGGCGGGTACAATCTAGGGATGAGCAGATGCCTTTAGTTCTGCTCCATGATTGTTCTGATATTTATAGTATCTAGTATTGCTGTTTCAGAATCTTCAGACATGGGAACAGGAATTCCCGCTCTTGAAACATGGGAACAGATTTTGTTCCTGTGCCCTAAATGAAGGGGTGGTAGGGGAAGATTTTTAAAAAAATAATAAAAGCCCACTCCTGGTTTGTTCATTTGTTTGTTTTAAAAATATTCATTTACTTTTATTTTTAAGGCTGGCAGCAGACCCTCCTAGAGAGAGGCTGATCCAGAGAGGGCCTTCAGCGTCTCTACTCTGAGGAATCCCTGCACAGCTGACCGGGCTTCCGGGGGTGGGGAGTGATTTTCATGTTTCTTCCCTCCCTCCAGAAGCCCTTACAACTTGCATACAAGTGTTCCTGAGGATTGCAGAGCCCTTGGGAACATATTTATGCAAGATGAAAGGGCTTTTGGAGGGAGTGAAGAGACACAGAATTCACTCCTCTACCCCCTCCACATGCAGTCCACTGCGCAGGAATTCTTCAGTGAAGGGATGCTGAAGGCCCTCTCTGGACCAGAAGCCCTTCTTCAGTCTCTGGAAGGCTCTGCATCATGGCAGCAAATTACACTATTGCTTATTTTCATAAATGCAACCTTTGAAAAATTGCATGCTTTTTAGGAGAAAGAGGTCATTTTTAGATTTAATTGTGGTCTGTTTTTATGGCAAAAAGATAGAAAAAGGAACAGAAATTTCCCTCCCCCATCTTACTTGTTATCTCTAGAAGAAGAATGGATCCTAACATCATGAATTCTGCTCAGCTAAACTCATCCAGTACATCTGAGTGGCAAAATCCATGTCGGATTGCAGTAGAGGCAGATTCTGTAAGCAGCCCTAGTACAACGTTAGCAATCGATAAAACCCAGGGTATATTCAGTTGCTCTCATATCTAAACGGCCTCTGAAGAAGCAGCACCTTTACAGAGCATCTAAAACCAAGCAGTGATGGCTTTTGGGGTTATTACACAAAATCCTAGAGTGCCAACCTACGGCTTGCTGCAGTTCACTCTGTGAAACAGAGCAGGAGGTTTCCTTTTCATGAAAAATTGACATCACTGCAGGTCTCCCTATGAAATCCTCCAGAAGGTAATCAATAAGTAAGCTGCCTTGAAGGAAATACAAAAAAGACCGATTTTCTCTAGTTACAGGAGGGGCACTTGATGGTCCGGCACTTTCAGTACCTGCGGTGGTCAGCCTACAGAGACACCCCAGATTCCAAAAAGTCATTCCTGCATTTATTGGCCCAAGTGGAGAAGTGGCAGGGGGAGAGTGGCGATGGAAGGACAATCGTGCATTGTTTGTAAGTATCTGGAATTGCAGGGGAGGTCTTTATTTTGCCCTCCTCAGCTGGAGCAGGGTATTCTCTTCAACAACCTACCTGTACCATTAATAACCAGCATGACTTGTGAGCAACTCCAAGGGTAACGGAATCAGGCAATAATAATCAGCACAACTCGTAACCAGCATGACCTGTGAGTGATTCCAAGGGTAACGGAATCAGGCATGTTACCACTTTTTAATGATCAAATTTTCAAGTTGATATATCTAGATACTAGCAGGAGAACAACTACTATAAGGCCTTAAATAATATGGAGAGTGGCTGAAATGTGCAAAATATTTCAGTAACAGAATCAGAATTTTTGGACATGGTTTCTGATTCTGACATAATTTTCATGTTTCAGACACGAACTACAAGACTTAAAGGTTTTATAAAAATATGACCCTATAGTAGGAGATGGTCTCTTCCCCATGGGTATATATAATATTGACTTGAAAATTTGCTTATGGCTACAGTCACTGAAAAACTGTAACATGCTTGAGTCCTTTACCTTTGGAATTGCCCTTGTGTGCCCTTGCTCTGTAATGTGTGCTCTTGGTCTATAATTTTATTTATTTATTCATTCAATTTCTATACCACCCTTCCAAAAATGGCTCAGGGCGGTTTACACAGAGAAATAATAAATAAATAAGATGGATCCTTGTCCCCAAAGTGCTCACATTCTAAAAAAAACCACAAGATAGACACCAGCAACAGTCACTGGAGGGATGCTGTGCTGGGGATGGATAGGGCCAGTTACTCTCCCCCTGCTAAATAAAGAGAATCACCACATTAAAAGGTGCCTCTTTGCCAGCTTTCAGTTACCATAATGGCTTTCCATTACCATTCTGTAGAGATTGGTCATGGTTTAAACTAGGGATGTGCATGAACCAAGGTCCATGCACAGGTTCTGCACCGAACCAGTTTGGGCGAGGGCCAAACCCCTACACTAGGGATGTGTGTGAACTGATTTTTTTCAATTCGATTTGTGCCTGAATCAAATCACCCCTGATTTGTTTTGTATCTAAAAATGCCCGCCGAATCACGCAATTCAATTTGGATTTGATGTGATTCAGATTGATTCAGACCACTTATAAAGGTCCTAGGGGCACCACATTTGGGTGGTGGGTGGGTCCCCATGGGTCCCACCTACCACCCAATTTTCAAGGCAGTGGGGCACTTGATTGATTCTTTTAAAAAAAATAGTTTTTACTGATTTTGTATATTTCCGCCATAGGAAATAATGGGGATTCAAAATTGCCCTATCCTAACCCTAACGTGGATCCTCAGCTTTCATGTTTGTTTGTTTTAAAAGCTAAGCTCTAGCCCTTGTAGAAGTGGAGTTATGGAGCAAAATATGTGATCACTATTTTCTTGAAAACTATTTTTCCAGGTTTTTGGATTTTTGGTGTATAACAACCTTTCCTCATAATGAATCCTTATGAGGATTCATTGTACACTTTCATTTCTTTCTTCATTTCTTCTGTTCATTTTGACTGTCATTGGACAGTGCCAGTTGTCAACTGCCATGTGCCAACTACACCCACCCCCCACCTGCAAGGCAGTGGGGTACTCAGTTTATTCTTTAGGAATTTTTGGTGTCTTCATTACACACCTTCATTTTTTCTGTTCATTTTGACCCCACTGCTTTGTGGGTGGGGGTGGGGAATTAGTGGCATCTCATGTGCCAACTACCACCCAACCCACAAACCACTGGGTACTCAGTATATATTTTAGGAACTTTTGAGGTGTTTAGACTCTTTGGTGTGTAAGGAATCCTCATAGGGATTCATTATGAGGAAAGGTTATTAGACACCAAAGCGTCTAAACACTTGAAACAGTTGTTAGAACATAAACTGAGTAGTTCCCCACTGCCTTGTGGGTGGGATGGGGGAGACACATGGCAGTTAACAGTTGGCACTGTCCAAAGACAGTCAAAATAAATAGAAGAAATGAAGGTTTGTAATGAATCCTCATAGGGATTCATTGGGGGAAAGTTCTTATGCACCAAAGAATCCAAACACTTGAAAAATAGTTACCACTCATTTGTTCCACATTTTGCTCCACTTCTACAAGGGCTACAGCTTAGCCTTTTTAAAAAATGAAAGCTGGGAATCTGGGGGAAATGATAGGAGAAATCCAAATCTCAAATCGATCTGAATCGAATCTGGCGTGATTCGATTTGGACCCGAATCTAGCCAATGGACTACAGGGGTGATTGGTTCTGTCTCCAAATAATAATAATAATAATAATAATAATAATAATAATAATAATTATTATTATTATTATTATTATTATTATTATTATTATTATTATTATTATTATTGCTTCTTTACACAGTCAGACAGGTGTTATTGACTGGTTTGTTTTATCCAGACATCGAGTCCTTCCCAAGGACCTGGGATGGCTGAATTTTATTGTCAGTTGTTATAGATATTGTCGCAGAATATAGGCTGTTCCCAGTAAAGCTGCTTTTTGTAATTGGCTGATGGTGATTTCTGTGGCCCCTATGGTGTTGAGGTGGTCTTCAGATTTCTATACCACCCTTCCAAAAATGGCTCAGGGAATAAATAAATATTAATAAATATTACACAGAGAATAAATTAATTACCCAAATCAGCTAGATTCAGGTAGAAAACGATTGGTACCTGAATCATTTCACACATCCCTACTTCCTGCTATGATGGAGCTACCCCCAATGTTATCCTTTTACCAGCACGGTGCCAACATGCACATGGTATCCACACCGGTGCATGGAGCTTAGACTGTACAGGTGCAAGCTGGAATAGGTCAGGGCTGCACCACTTTAGCCATCCTGCAGATGTTGGAGTAAAACTCCCATCATCTCTGATGATTGGTCACTGTGGCTGGGGATGATGCACAGCCCTGGAATAGAAGGGATGTTTCTTCACCTATGAGAGAGAATGCAAGGGATGGAAAGGGGTTGAGCTTCTGTTCTACTTGAGACCTGGCAGAATGAGCTCCCTGCACATCAACCGCAGTCTAATCTTTTCCAGTAGTGGGAAGCAGGGAGGGAGAGAGCAGAATTTGGGGAGGAGAGCTGGTTTTGTGATGGCAAGCATGAATTGCCCCCCTTTCTCAGCGGAGTCTGTCTTGTTTTGCATTTGGATGGGAGACTACATGTGAACACTTTAAGATACTCCCCTTAGGGTATAGGGTCATAGCTCTGTGGAAGAGCATCTGCTTTGCATGCAGAAGGTCCCAGGTTGAATCCCTGGCAGTATCTCCCCGTAGGCCTGGGAGAGACTCCTGCCTGAAACCTTGGAGAGCTGCTGCCAGTCAGTGTAGACCAGTGGTTCTCAACCAGGGTTCCTCCAGATACATTGTAGCTGGGGATGATGGGAGTTGTAGTTCAGCAACATTTATTTATTGATTGATTTGATTTATATAACGCCCTTCCAAAAATGGCTCAGGAGGAAACATCTGGAGGAAACCTGGTTGGGAACCATTGGTGCAGACAATCGGATGGACCAATGGTCTGACTCGGCATAAGGCAGCTTCCTATGTTCCGATGAGTTGTTTAAACTGGGGTAATGGAATAAGACACCTGTTGCATTTATACCCCACCTTTCTCCCATCATGAAACTCAAGGCGGTGTCCATATGGTTTCAGGCAGTCACTGACCACATGTGATCCTGCTTGGCTTCACCAAGGCGGCTGTATCATGTGCCTTCAGACCATGCCCTGAAACATACGAAGACGTTTTGCTCCAATTAAGACATTTTGTCTAAATGGATTGGCCATTCATTGCAAACAAAATTATTTTGTATAAGCGGCAACATGAGGTCTGCTTCTTCCTTGCTTCATCTGGTTTTTTTGTGTGTGTTGCCCACCCACCCACTCCTTCCCATTGTCTCCTGCAGCATTTCAGAATGGAAGGTGTGCAAGCGTGGTGTAGTGGTTAGAGTGCTGGACTAGGACCGGGGAGACCCAAGTTCATATCCCCATTCTGCCATGATACTTGCTGGGTGACTCTGGGCCAGTCACTTCTCTCTCAGCCTAACCTACTTCACAGGGTTGTTGTGAAAGAGAAATTCAAGTATGTAGTACACCGCTCAGGGCTCCTTGGAGGAAGAGCGGGATATAAATGTAAAAATGAATGAATGAATGAATGAATAAAATTCACATATCGGCTAGATTTACCCTGAATCCCTACCAACTATTCACACATGATTTGGGGAGCAATTCACACACGATTCGGGTTTTTCATTGTATCTTAGAGCACAGCCCGATTTATGTCCAGGGTAAAAAAAAAAATCCACTTTTTGCATCGGTTTTTTGGGGGCAAATTTGAACTCGCAGTAAATATGGAACTAGCTCTGTTTCCAAACTGACAGGCGCACGCAGCAAGCTTTTAATCAGAACTGAATTACAGCTTTGTCTGTCTTCATCAGCCTAAGGATAATTTGGCAGTGTCTTCTATGTAATGCAGAGCTCCCAAGCGGACAAAGATGAAGAGCTGAATAAACTGGAGTACCGGGGCGGGGGGAGGGGGAGTAGCCTCTGGCTCCTGAACAACAATCGTGTGTGTGTATGTGTGTGTCTAATTTGATTATATCAGGTGTTCAGGATTTATTAGCTCTGATGGGAATGCATGCCCTGAAGAACGCACAGTGTGAGCTGGCAGCATGCCTGCACATGGTGGGAGCCAAGACAACTCTTCAGTCTTCCCAGCTGATGTGAAAGGAAGCAGGTGCTTCAGGAGGAATTGTTGACATTGCTCAAGTTTACACTGGGAGAGCTGGAGACAGTGGGAGTGTTGCTTGCAGATGCTTAGTTTGGTCAACTGGGGGGGTCTCAGCAGTGACCAGTGCTGTAGAATTCTGATAAAGTAATCCTTTTTTGAACCATTATTTCATCAAACCTAGATGTAACTCATGAAACTTAAGCCCAGGGCATTGCTAGGTAGGGTTCCCTGCAACAGAGATTCCCAGAGGTTGTTGACTACAGCTCCCATCATCCCCAGCCAAAGGCCATTGCAGCTGGAGATGATAGGAGTTGTAGTCAACAACATCTAGGAATCCCTGTGTCATTGCGTAGCCCCCAGGTCGTTTCCTCTCCCATTTTTGTCTGTGGTCTGTTCAGCCTCAGAGGTTGTAAAGAGCACCACCTATATATATAGAGGATAAGTTCATTCACAGAACCTCCCAGGTGCACTTTTTAACCAGCTCACAGAGCTCCTGCCAGCCTGAACTCTTGTCCGTAACTGGCCCCTCATCATTGGCCAGCCTCTCTTTATATAGAGAGGGCAAGAGCATGTGTTTTGTCTCCATCACAGCACCTTTTATGGAGGAGACAGAGACAAGAAGCAGTCATGGCTGCTGGAGCAGCAACAGCTGTGGCCACCTGCCCCCCAGCTGAGAAGGGTGTTGCTGGAGATTTGGGGCTCTGAACCATTCACTGGGGCCCACCTTGATGATGATGCCCCTGCTTACTCCAATATCTGTTGAAATTCCATAGTTGATGGACATAATTAATGGAGGGCTCTAGCATGAAAATCACCAGCTGCCATCTAGTAGTGCCCGTCAACCGATGGTTAGTCGTGGATGATGTTGAAAAATATGGAAGTCCTCATTGGAACATAGGAAGCTGCCATATGCTGAGTCAGACCATAGGTCCATCTAGCTCAGTATTGTCTACCCAGACTGGCAGCGGCTTCTCCAAGGTTGCAGGCAGGAGTCTCTCTCATACCTATCTTGGAGATCCCAGGGAGGGAACTTGGAACCTCCTGCATGTAGCGCGGCCCCATCCCCTAGGGGTAATATCTTTCAGTGCTCACATGTAGTTTCCCATTCAAATGCAAACCAGGGCTGACTCTGCTTGGCAAAGGGGACAATTCATGTTTGGTACTACAAGAATGCTCTCCTCCACATAGAATGTGTATGTATAGATTCATGTAAATTCAGTGACAAGACTGACTCCTGCACTTAACCACAGCTGCAACACAAATATGGCCTTCTCCTTTGGATCAGAGCTCAGGAGGAATGTCTATTTTCCTCTTTGAGGGAAAGGCAGATTTGCACAGCTCGGATTGGCTGTTCCTTGTGTCAGTCAGGAAGCCACCTCCCCCTTCTTTCTGAGCCGTTTTCAAAGTGCAAAAAATAAAAATGAGAGAGTGAAAAAGCTTGTTAAAAAACAAAAAAAAGCCAAGATGCCTAATAAATGTACTGTCCATTGTGAAAACAAAATCTGAAAGCAAAAATAAAAAGTTTTGTTAAACCAAAAAGAAAAAGTAGGGACCTCATCTGACATTTTGGAGGGAATTATGCTTCCTCTTTTCCCTGACTAAGAACCCTGTATGTTCCTTGGACTGATTTTCATGCTGATTGTCTCCTTGCATTTTGTCTATCCTTCCAGGAACGGGGGTGGCCGGAGTGGTACTTTCTGTGCCTGCACCATGATCTTGGAGATGATCAAGTGCCACAAGCTGGTGGATGTTTTCTTTGCTGCAAAGACCCTCCGGAACTACAAGCCAAATATGGTTGAAACCTTTGTAAGTGGCGTTCAGCAAGTTTCTTCTGCCTACACTTTCAACCACCACCTTTGGGAGGGGCGGAGGGTGGCTAGCTACAAAAGCTTTGGGACGCTGGTGTGTAAACCCATCAGAGAAATGCAGGGCAGTGTGACAGAATGCCTTACACTAAGATGCCAAAGCAGTGGTCATGTTTTTCTGGTTTATAGCAAAAATAGCAGTGGCACATTACTACCATGACTGTTAGTAGTAGTGATGTGCCCCAGAACCTGCTAGTGTCTACCTTAAATTTCTTTTTTAGATTGTGAGCCCTTTGGGGACAGGGATCCATCTTATTTATTTTCTTTTTCCGTGGAAACCACTTTGTGAATTTTTGTTGAAAAGTGGTTTAGAATGTGCCTCTTGTTTGGTTAGCAGGGGAGTAAATCCTTTTACTCTTTACATTACTCCTTACATTGAAGAGCACTCTTTACAGTACTCTTTACATTAAAGGGTAACAAGTTTATAGTGGCATAAATGTTTGTGGGCCAAAGTCTACCTGCATACATGTAACCAGCTAAATCTCAGTTTCAACTAGGTTTGAGCTGAAAATTTGCTAGCCAACCTTTCAGCTCCAACAAAGGGCGTGGCTCAGCAGAGTGGAGGGAGTCTCATGTAAGCCTCCTTTGCTCACCTTTTGTATGGCCTCTCTGCTTTTCTGCAACCAATGGCTTTAGCTCTCCCTAGCACTGAAGGGTGCCATTTTCTCCTCTTAATTTTTTTTAAACCCATAAGGTGCAGGAGTGAGGGTAGGAAGTATTGCCCTCACTCTGTTTTGGCTTGAGATGTCATCACCTAGTCAGATTTCATTGGCGATGCTGTGTCGTCATAAAGCCAAATCAAAGCGAGGGTGTTGCTTCTTGCCATCAGTCTGCTGTTTTGTGCATAACAAATAGTATAAAAACAGTGCTCTGCTTCAGGGAGTGTGATCACAGCTATGTTAAGTGTGGCAACATTTTGCTCCTGTTTGCAGCCCCGGAAGAAAAATCACCCGGAGGAGGGGGTCCTGTTCTCAGCTTGCAAAGAGGGCAAAGATAGGGCTGCCAAGTGGAAAAGAGGATAGGTCTCCTGTTCCTTTAAGAGATACACAGAAAAGGGAATTTCAGCAGCTGCAGCTTTTCTTCCCTTGCTTAACAAGCTGCACCTGCTGAAATTTCCTCTTTTCCATATGGCAGCCCTAGGCAAAGAGTAAAGCGCACGGGGCATTTTGGCTCAGACCTAGTATCATACCATAAGGAGAAAGTTTTACCTTTGATGGGTGATTTTTCCTCCCCTCCCCCCCCCACACCTGTCCATAACACTGGGAATCTTGCTTTAAGGACAGAGGGAAACATGTCGGGGAGCAGCGTGGATTTCATGTTTAGGAGAGGAAAATAGGACATTTTGCAATGTCTGGATTATAAATCTCTAACTTGCAAAATGAAATGACTTTTGGGGAGGATGTGATTGCATTAGGAATTAAACCACAATTGGAGGAGGTGGGGGAGAGGAAGGAATTAACAGAGAGCAATACAAAATGACATGACTGGCACAGAGTCGGGCAACCTATTGGGCTAAATTGCAAGGTATTAGCAAATGCAAACTAGTGTTTTCAGCCAGAACACAATCTTCCCACAACCTGAGCTGAACCTGGACAGTCTGTTTCCCAAGACTCAATCTGATGATTCAGCCGGGGGGAAATGAGATCTTGACTCTTTGTTGCCATTAATGGAGCTTCCCCGATTTGCATCCGTGGAGGACCTGGCCCTTTTCTGCATCCTTTTTAGTACAGAAGTTTTATTTTCCTACCATGCTCTAAAAGAAAGCAATCCCTTTTCTTCATCCAAAAGCATTATGAGCTTTTAATCTCGCCTATAGTTTTCTGTTTTCTTTTTGATCCCTTCCCCTCCCCTCTGGTGTCCACCCACACCTGGGTTTCTGGGGTCTTGCTTCTGAGATTCACATCAGACTAATTAGATTCTTTGAATATCTTCTACCACTTGCCAAAGAACTGGGCATGAACACAGAGTTCCTGACATCTTCTCTGGCAGATGACTGAACTTTTAGCTATAGAAAGCTAAGCTAGCTGAATCGTCGTTGCTGCCCAAATCTTAGCTGATCCTTTCCTATGACAAGTTTGGGGGAATGACCCAGTCATACAGGATCTTTTCGACCAAGGGGACTACCCTATACATTGGAACAAAGCAGTACAAAAGGAGGCAAGCTTCTAATGAACAAGAGCAGATTGATTAAGAAAATGTAAATTGGTATGCAATGATCCAAATAGAATTAGCAAGAATCATGGAATGGGTCGAGGGAACTGGCAATAAAACATTTAGTTCAGTTCAATGGTATCAGTTGATGAAGCAAGCAGTGGAATGTCAGATGTTCAAATGACAGAGTTTTTGGGGACAGAACTCCTAGACTAGTACAGAACTGCAACTGAATCTGTTGAGAAGACAGCTGGACACACAGAAAGAGACTATTTTTGGTGGGAAGAGAAGCTTTGGGAGAATTGAGGAAGAAGAAAAGTTAGTTTTGGAGTGGTGGCCTGAACTACAAATCTAGGGGTTGGGTTGGGTTGGTACAATGGGTGGGGATATGCATAAGAAAAGGACGTTGGGGAGACAAAACAGCTGTGTCTGACTAGAACAGATGTACTTAATCTGCTATGGCTGAGGAGGAAGGTGAGGGAAGAAGGCAAGACGGGTTTGGGGAGGATTTTGCTTGAAGAAGGGAACTCTAAATGGGGGGAAAGAGGAAGGAGAGAGTTATTAGTCAGAGAAGGGAACAGGTTTTTTGGAGCCTGAAAGCTTAATGGTGGTCAAACAAAGAGGAAAGATGTGTATGCTTGAATCCGAGTTCTTTGCTGTGCTGCGCTCAGGGATCACTTCACAACTAGCACCCCCAACTGACAAGCCAGGCTGCCTGGTTAAACAAAGAGGTGGGTCTCACAATCAGCAAGACCCACTTTTGCCAGTTTTGCGGGGAGAGTGGGCTAAGCCTGCTCTCCCTGCAGATGAGCAGGGTGGGAGCCCTGGACTGCCGGCTCCGTGACGGAGCTGGCAGGGGCTGGGGAGTTCAAGGGCCACGCGCATACTGCGAGGGCCAGCGTGCAGGGCATACTGGGGAGACCCCTGAGCCAGGAGGCTGCTTTTCAGCCTCCCGCCGGGTTACCCGCTCAAGAACCACCGGGCTCGCAGCTGAGCCCGGTGGTTCACACGATTGTAGGAAATCAGGCTAGTGGAGGCTAGCCCGATTTCCCTCAATCGTGTGAATAGTCTCAAAGTGTCCTAGAGAAGCTCTCTAGCTTAGTCTTCTTCCTGACATGCTACTTTCCTATGCTGGTCTTCTCACAATCACGGCAAATCCTGATTAATTCTAGAAAGCTTTCTCTGTGGCATTTTGTTTCTATGTGATGTGAATTATTTTTAGTAGAGTATTCTATCATATAACCCTACACCTGCTGCATGAATGCAGGCTGAGCACTCTGAGGCCCGTTGGGTGGCCAATTCCATGCTCATATTTGCTGAACAGAAGGAGCCCAGGTGGCATGGAGGCACATTGGCACATGCAGGGCAAGTGTTTTGAGGTCACCAGTCCTCCAAAAGTTGGTGTGCACCTTGTCCTGTATCAACCGGGTGATAGCCACTGTAGCACACAGTTGTTGTGTGTCCAGCAAATACCTTTATCCTGATATTGGTTTCAGATCCATTGTGATCCTTATTCTTCTCTCCTATAGAGAAGAGCCAGTTCACACAGCCCATGTGCATGACAGAAACACACAATGGTCTGATCCCATCCCAGTCGCTGGCTCTCTAGTACAAGAGAATTCTCCAAATAGCAGCTATGGAATAGAGATAGTAGAGCCCTCTGCTTCAAAGAGCACTTCTAAAAGGGAACCAGAGTGTTTCGACTTCAGAGACCACCCCTTCAAAAAGGGGGTTGGCTTTCTTTTCATCCCACTCCCAGTCTATCTTGCATGCTGCTGATGCTTACATCTCTCTCTCACTCTCACTCACCCCCATACAGCAGTGTTCTGTTTTGCACTATGGTTTTCATGAGAATGTGTTTGTTTTTGTATATATTTTCCATTTTGAAGGTTGCTTTTTACAACTTATGCATAAATGTTGAGTGTGGTTGCCTAAGAGAGCAATGAGGAGATGAAAGCCATACACTCATTCGTGGTGGGTTTCTGGGGTGGAGTGTGTGTGTGTGTGTGTGTCCACAGAGGTAACAAACACAGTGATCCATGCTTGTGCTGGTCGTGGACTGTAATAAACTTTGAACTTGAATAGTGATCCATGCGCGCAACACTGGAGAACACAGATCGTGAAGGCTGCATTCTTCATGTACAGTGCTAGTAGCCTTTCATGCAGTGTAGGCATTTATTTCTTTGAAGCTTTCTCCGGCATGCATTTTGCAAGGAGGAGAGGCAGGGAAAATTGTACTGAATCTAGCAGCCTATAGAGCAGGAGGGGACAAACGCGGCCCTCCAGCTATTGTTGAACTACAACTCCCATCTTCCCCAGTGTGGCTGAGGATGATGAGAGGTGTAGTTCAACAACAGCCCGAGGACCAAGGTTACCCATCCCTACTATAGCTATAGACCCTTAGATGCCATCAGTAGACCTCTTTCCCCAGTGTACTTTCATAATTCTTGGGGGCTTCCAGGTGCTGTGTCAGGGGACCCAGCAGCCCCTGAACTCACCCATGTTGGGCCTGTCCTCAGCTGCGTGTGCGGCGTCCCAATTTGATGACATCATGGTCCGTGTGCCCGCATTGTCAGGCCGGAACCCTCATGACCGGCCCAGGAAAAGGGGGTGGGAGAAGGAGAGGATGACGCTGGCAGGCCGAACCCTGCAGTGGAGGTGGGGCAGAGCACAGCCCATGGAGTGAGGTGTGCCCAGCATGCCTCCAAGTACTTAAGGCAGTGATTCCCAACCTGGGTTCCTCCAAATGTTGCTGAACTACAGCTCCCAGCTTCCCCAGGCATACTAAATTGTAGCTGGGGGTGCTGGGAGTTGTAGTTCAGCAACATCTGGAGGAACCCAGGTTGGGACCCACTCACTTGAGGGCTGCATGGCCAGTGATGAGGGGCCAGCCAGCAGCAGAGGAGGGCTAGGGCCTCCACGGTGGGGAAAGGAAGCCCTGTGACTCTGAACTGACAGGGAGAAGGGGGAACAAGGTGTGTTCAGCCTCCCTTCTACCCACTTTGCACTCAGAGGCTGCACAGGGCATGACAGCTAAGGGGCCTCACCTGCTCCTTTTAGTCCTTATGCACATGGAACAAGTTCCATGGGGCAGATGATTATACAGATCTTTGTTAGTCATTCATCGACTTACTTAGGAACAAGCTTGGCAGTGAGTGAGCCATGGATATTGCCTGGGCATCACAACTTGTTGTTCTTCCAAGCTTCCTCAACTGGTCAGGGGCATGGGCAGAATCCCAGAGGACCACCTTCTCTCCTAGGAACCCGCCAGACTCCTGAGATCATCCTCATCAGTGGTCCTCCTTCAACTGACTCCACCACCACAGATTAGATGACTGATACCTGTGAAGGTGTGACTTTCAGTTGTGGTGCCTCCTCTTTGGAATATATTCCCCAGAGAGGTTCAATCATAGAGGCTATTCTGACAAGGGGGGGGCGGGCTAAGGGAGCCCAGTGAGCACTCCGCTAACCCCATTTTTCTGATCGTGAGATGCCGCAGCATGTCTCCACACTGCGGCAACTCACATGTAGACCCCCGACTGGGAGGCTGCAGCAAGCCTCCCAGTGTTGAGGGTCCCCCGGGAATGCCCTGCGCACATGTGTGGGGCATGCTGGGATTTCTGGTGGCCGGGTGGCCCGATTCCCGCCACCCCCACTGGCTCCATGATGGGATTTCTGGTGGCCGGGTGGCCCGATCCCCGCCGCCCCCACTGGCTCCATGATGGAGATGGAGCCAGTAGTCTTGTGGACGGCTGATCCAGCTGCCCAGGGCTCGAGGGCAGATTGTCTGCAGGGAGAGTGGACTTGACCCACTCTCCCTAAAAAAACCCATCTCTTCCCTCATTCAGGCACCACTGGGAAATATTGCTATTTTGTTGGGGATTTGGTTACATGCTTTTTATTGGTGTTTGATTAGATCATACTTGTTCAACTTCGGCCCTCCTACAGATGTTGGCCTGGCTATTGGCTACTGTGGCTGGAGATTACAGGAGTTGTAGTCCAAAAACAGCTGGGGGGGGGCGTGCTAAGTTGAGCAGGCCTGGATTAGATGGTTGTTTTCTGGCTGGAAGGTTGGTGATTGTTTTTAACCTCTGCAGCTTGTTTCAACATTGCTTTGTATTGCAGTTTAATATTAGTGTAAACTAAAATGTGGTAAAGTGTGGTGTCGACTCCTGGCGACCACAGAGCCCTGTGATAGAATACAGAGGGGTTTACCATTACTTCCTCCCACACAGTATGAGATGATGCCTTTCAGCATCTTCCGATATTGCTGCTGCCAGATACAGTTGTTTCCCATATTCTGGGAAACACACCAGCAGGGATTCGAACTGGCAACCTCTGACTTGCTAGTCAAGCGATTTCCCTGCTGTGCCATTAGTGTAGAACAACATAATAGGGCTGTTCTCACAACCCTAAACAGGGTAGGAGGAGTGCCCAGCCAAGGTAGGAGAGGCATATGCACTCCCAATCAGCAGTCATGTGTTTGCAAAGATTAAGGTAGTCCTGGTCAAGGACCGTAATAAAGGGATTGATTGATTGAAGCTTAAGGTAGGAGCAGGGGAGGCAGGAGTTGGGTGGGGTGGCTTTTAATCTAGTTTTTTAGTTCTTTGTCTTTAGCGTTTAATAACGTTTAATTTGGAAACTCTCTCTCTGTCTCCTTAAAGGAACAGTATCACTTCTGCTACGAAATAGCCCTGGAATACCTGGAGTCACTGGAGACCAGATAGCACCTTGCTCGGCACGCACAGGCAAGTGTTT
Organism: Hemicordylus capensis; assembly: GCF_027244095.1. NCBI lineage: Eukaryota > Metazoa > Chordata > Lepidosauria > Squamata > Cordylidae > Hemicordylus > Hemicordylus capensis. The sequence continues at coordinate 15,377,731 of NC_069663.1, forward strand.
GTTTGGGAATTATGACAAACGTGCATTTTGCACCCAGACTGCGGATAAGAGCAAGAGGGAGGAGCACAAATCAAATCAAAAGGAAAATAGTGAAAACCGAAAAGCCAGACCCAGGGCCACGTCGCCCATCCCTTCCCCTCCCCTGTCCTCCTAACTTCTCCTTCCTGCCTCCCTTGCTGCTAGCAGAGCAAAGTCTGCACAAACCCATTCCATATACGCGCAGTATGTGTATATGCCAGCCAGGAGTTTGGCACACATGTGATGTTTGTTTGTGTTTAGACCCTGGCGTGCAGAAGGCCATCAGCTGAATTCCTTTGTGATCCTGCCAGAGGCAGCCTTGAATGGACCGATTCCACAGAGGAGGAGGAGGAGAAGAGGCCAAGTCCAGCATCTTTCAAAACCGCTCCATGGGATTCCAGAAAGCAATGGGACTCTGCTGGTGTTTGAAAAGCTCAGCAGGACTTTGCAGGAGACTATATACAACTTTTCTGCTTCTTTGGGGAAACTGCGCCATGTTGGACAGAAAATGCTCAATGGGACCTGTACAGTTTTCGCTATCTTATAACCATATGTTCCTTGTCTCCAAACCAATGCCTGCCTCCAAAGAGAGTTTCTGAGTTTCTACCCTCAGCAGGAGCTCTGCTTGTAGGAAAACACAGGCAGTAAATGCATCCTGGTGATTGTCTTGTAAGGAGAAAGTGAGTGGGCTGCTGCTTTGAAGGCTAAGCTGTCCAGACCAGATTTCCTAAGCACTGCCACGTCATGGTGCCTGGATGCTCCACTCCAACCTGCAGGTGCCTGGGATGGGACTTGGATTTCAGAAGTCAGGTGTCGCTCCTCCAGCTCTTTTGAGGCATGTTCAAGAGGGCTACCCAAACACTGAAGAATTTCAGACATTACACCTCTCTTCAAGATCTTGGCCATCGGGGCTCTCACACAAAATGTGGGTCTTGCACAAAGTTTGGCTTGCTCTAGCAAGCAAAATTAAGGCCAGAACTTCCCCAACTTTCATCCAAATGGGCCTGATTAGGTTTACAAGAACCAATAGGTGAAGTGTGCCAAAAGAGAATGGAAGAGGCTGGTGGAGAACCAGATTATAGGGTTGTCCTCACATCTGGAACTAGGGTAGGGAAGCCTCCTACCTTAGTCCGGGAGCTGTGCACACTCCCAATATTTGATCATATGTTAGATAAAAGCAAGGTTGGAGGCAGTGGCTTGCTCGTAGGTCAAGGACCAGCTGGGTAGGACAAGTGTGCCCTACCCTGATTTCATCCCCAGCTTTGGAACGTGGTTGAAGGAAAAAACCCTCCTACCCAGCTGAGAGTGGGCAGATGAGCAAACCAACACTAATAATAATCATGAGCACAGCTCTAAATTCTATTAAGTGTAAGCCCCAGGGTGCTTGCTGGCCATGGTTTTTGGGTGGCAACAGATGACCTACAGCTGATTTTAGCACGTACCTGTTTACAAGTTATTTACCCTGGAAAGGTGAAGCCTTTCCAGTGGTGTTCAGGAACAGATGGTTCCACACTTCCTTTGATTCAGATTCATTTATTATGGTCCTCAACCAGCTAAATAATCACCACACACAAACTGGAGAAAAGGAAAATTAAATCAAGTAAGTACCTCTTTACAGATTTTACAGGCTACAAGCAGAACTGAGCCACATTTAAAGAAATTAAATCATTGCAATCAGACAGTAACTGCTGAAGATAAAATATATCAGTACGGCCAGGATAATTTACTAAAAGTAGAGAAATAAAACTTTTGCAAATATCCTTATAGAACAAACAATAAATTAAAACATGTGCAGTTGTTTCAATAGCTTCGGTGCCACAAAGGCATAACCGAGTGGTATAGGGTATTTTCTTATATTTACCATCTAACACAACTACATTTCCTCTGTGCAGCTAGGCTCTCTGCAGCAAGCCAGAACTTACAAGGGAATCAGTTGTAATGGTTACCACTACTAGTACTACCCCTACCAATATTCATATACCGCTTTTCAACAAGGAAGTCCTCTCAGCAGTTTAACTTAAAGGAGTTGGATGACTATGCCCTCCACTACATTTGGGGCTGGCAGTTGAAGATCAGGATCCAGAATCCTTCGAGTTGATGTACCCTTCCACTGTAGCTGTGCTGTCTCCCAAACCCTCCGGGTCTGTTTGGGATGCAACTCATCAGGGCTGTTTTCATGACCAGCACTAGTGTAGGAGATGCCTCCAACCCTAATTCAGGAGCTGTGCATACTCCTGATTCTGAGAATTCTGCAAGCAAGGTAGGAGAAGGGGAAAATGATAACCTCTGAGCTGGGTGCAGTGGGGGAGCCACAGGAAGGTCTTTCCCTCCACCCTCACCCTGGAGCTGGGTACAAGCTCTGGGATTGCTGCTGCCTCCGTGCCCAGCTTGCAGACCACCATTTTCCTCTTCTCCTACCTTCATTGTAGAATTCTCACAATGGACAATTGAAGGTGCTCATGGCTCCCAAATTCGGTTCAGAGGCTTCTTCTACCCCAATAAGGGTCGTGACTGTGAGAACAATCCTAGTAAATTGAGGAGTATTTAGTCTTGCAAAGCATCAGGGCATTGTGTACTTCATGCAGGGAAATGGCTAGGGATGAGCCGAATCGCAATTTGGCTGCAGAATCACAGGGCACATCTACAGTCTATGCCCATGCCCCAGATGCATGGGAGTTCAGAATATGGTATTGGCTACAGAGTTAAATTTACTGAAGGTCAAAACTTTCATCTAAACCAGACCTGCTCAACCTCGCTGCCCCAGTTATTTTTGGACTACAGTTCCCATAATACCCAGCCACAGTGGTCAATAGCCAGGGATTATGGGAGCTGAAGGCCAACATCTGTATCAGGGCTGAAGTTGAGCAGCCCTATTCTAAACAAAACTATCAAGGCTCTAGCCCTTATGGTTGCAAAGATATACCTGAAATGCCTCCTGTAATCTCATGAACCAATGTTTAAAATCACCTGCTTGCCCATTTCTTGTGTGCGTTGTGTGGTAGGTAGCACCCATTATGCCCTACCACCCATCCCACTTTGGTGTCCCTAGCAGCTATTTTCAAGTTTGATTCAGGTAGCTGAATAAGATTTCCAGTGCTTAGGAACAGGGATGGAGTTGTAGCTTAGTGGTAGAGCACATGCTTGGCATGAAAAGGGTTCATCCCTGGCACCCAGGTTCAATCCCTGGCACCTCCAAGTAAAGCCTGGAGAGGTGCTGCTGAGTGCAAACAATGCTGAGCTGGATGGAGCTCAGTATTATAAGAGAGATTCATATGTTCATACAAGACTTCAGTACCCTGGATAGCTCCTTGTCCCTCCCCATAGTAAAAAAACCATAATAAGTTATGGGAAATACTAAAGATTTCAGACTGATGCAAAAGAGGAGAAGTTATGGAGATTTGGTTGGTTTGCATAATTTACACTTGGTGCAGAATCCCTCTGCTTGGTGCAAAATTTTAATTCAGAGCACACACAGCCCAAAGTACTAATTTCCATGTTGGAAAGTAATACTGTATGTAAAGTGGCCTGAATGCCAAAAATGTTTTTCAAAGGCCAACAGGTATGACTTGGAAACCTCCATCTCCCACATCTAGATTACAAAGGACTGGAAGACCTAAGCCTAACAAATCTCAGTTCCATCCTTGACAAATGCAGCCCAGTGCATGGAGAAATCCTGTCGAAACTCTAAAGATATGCTGGATTCTCCCACGCTATTCAAAAGAAGATTATGCCAGGGGTTCCCAACTTGTGGTGCTCCAGAAGTTGCTGCACTACAACTCCCATGTTCCCCAGTCACAAATTGTAGCAACATCTGGAGTACCATAGGTTGGGAAACCCTGATCTACACCATTGAAGCAGCTTTTTGGTATGCATCTCTTAGGATTAAGAAACCCGGGGGGGGGGGTGTCAGATACTCTTCTGAGTGCCAGCCACTCACACTGCATTGGTTTTCAGAGGGATGCCTCTTCCCATCCACATTTCTGGCATAACTCAAAATTATTAGGGCCATCATCCAGTTCAAGAAGCCTTAAATCAAGAATCATGTTGAGTTTTAGGCTATTTAATTGACATCTGCATACATCTACCTAAGAGAAAAAACACTAGTTCAAAAGTGGGGGAAGCATATTTTGTTTTTGGATGATCATCTGGAGAGGCATTCTGCTTTCTCTCACACATAGAAGGAATACCTCCTCAAAGATGCCACCTGCCATCTACAGGTTTTATAAGTACATGCATTGAATTTGTGTCTGGTTTAAAAAAAAAAAAATCTGCTGCCCAGACAGTATTTTGGATGATCAAAATAGTTTTCATCAAATCTAATTAATCAACTAAAATTTTCAGTCCCAATTACTTTGTACATGTAGAGTTGGATTGGGGTATTCATCCTTTGGATATTTTACATGAAGAAAACTGGATATTTTTTAACACTAGACATTCTAGCTTTGATGGAGGAATTTTATTCAGGACTGTGCTATGGAACAAGCAATGTGGATGGTCGGCTCTTTTGTGCTAAAGTTGAGATGATACAATCAGACCTTTTGCATCCTTTGGTATTCCTGTTTGGTACCTTCCACCTTATGGCTGTTTGATACATAACTAGAAATAAGATTCCATAGTCCAGCTTATACCATGCATCCCCACCTGGCTGTGATGTTGATGCTTGGAAGCTTAACTCCTGTGTGGGCTCCTCGTGAACTGAGCAGAAGTAATGGGCTACTTCATCCTTCTCATCGGAGATACACGTTTTGTATGAACATACTAATACCTTCAATAAAGTCAGACAGTTCGTACAAGAACTATCCTACCAAGGAATGGTTACTAAAATTAACCTCCAGGAAGGTAAACTGGGTGCTAAGTTTCAAAGGCCATACTCTTTGAGGTGGTGATGGCTGGACTAACTGTATCCAGGGTGTGCGAGGGGCAGAGGGAACCAATCAAGAGACCAGCTGTATGAGAGGAGCGCTGGTCTTCTCTTGTGGTAAAGGTAAAGTGTGCCGTCGAGTCAGTGTCAACTGCTGGCAACCACAGTATAGGAGGGGTTGACCATTGCCATCTCCCACACAGTAGGAGACGATGCCTTTCAGCATCTTCCTATATCACTGCTGCCCAATATAGGTGTTTCCCATAGTCCGGGAAACATAACAGCGGTGATTCGAACTGGAAACCTCTGGCTTGCTAATCAAGTCATTTCCCCGCTGCGCCATGGATGGTCCCCTTTGCTAAGCAGGGTCCACTTTGGTTGTATTTGGAGGGGTGACTACATGTTATCTCCGTAAGATATTTCCCTCAGGGGATGGGGCCATAGCTCAGTGGAAGAGAAAGTCCCAGATTTAGACATCATGTAGTCGAATCTCATTTGCTATGTGGTGTCACTATGAAACCAAATGGGGCCAAAGCTCAGTGATAGAGCATCTGCTTTGCATACAGCAAGTCCCAGATTCAATCTCTGGAATCTCCAGGTAAGGCTGGGAGAGACTCCTGCCTGAAACCTTGGAGAGTTGTTCCCAGTGTTGCCAATACTGAGCTAGATGGACCAATGGTCTGACTCGGTATAAGGCTGCTTCCTGTGTTCCCATTGTGGCAAGCTAGTTTCTCAGCCTATATTATGATGACAGTCAATGACTACATTTGCAGGTAACGGGAAACCAGAAGTGACGGAGTCTGAGGTTGAATTTCCTGTACATCCAAATGCGTGCAACCAAGGTTCTGTCAGAAAAGCAACCCGAGGCTTCCCTTCCCAAACTCCAGTTTGCACCCTTGAGTTGTAGTGAGTTTTGCTGAGATTTGCATTCGGCAGTATTATGTCCTAAGGCAGAATTGGGAGTTATGGTGAGCTGCAACCGGAGTTGAGGGAGGAAGTTCCTCTCTCGCTCCGGCTGTGACTGGCTGCTGGGCCTGTCCTGCATGCCAGAAGGAAGCCCATGCAGCCAGTTCCCCCTCTTCTCTGCAGTCTCTGAGATCATAATTTTGAATGTCTGCACAGTGCATTGGGGGGAGGGGAGGGGGAAAGCAAAGGTCCATTGGACCCATGGTTTTCCTTTACGTGCGAATTGTCCAATTTCATTGTAGCTATAACTGGTGGAACAAATTCTTTTTCAGGTTCTGCAGGGCAAGCTTTACATTTAAAGAAAGGCTATTTTAGAGCTATTTGCTCTAAAACCACCAAAGCAACCAAGAACTAATTCTGGCCTGTCCTTAGCTCAAGATCTGGCATGCAAAATATTTTGTATTTCATGTTGTAAATGTAGAAGGGTTGAGCAAAAAGAGAGATATGTGCTTAAGTCCCATTGATTTCAGTAGGTCTTGATGTGCTTTAAGTGCCGTTTCTTTTGTTCCATTTTTGCACTCGGGGTCAAAGTTTCCAGTATATGCACAGAACATCCGTTCTGAAGGGTCCACACAGCTGAATTTGCTGCATCTCCCTTTAAAACACACACAAGTGCCTCCCTTTTCTCTGCTCAACACTTGTGTGTTTTTTTAATAGAGGCTTTCCCATGGGCTCCTCCAGATACCAGTCTCCCTTGGGAATACTACATTTCCCAGGTTTCCTTGCATCAGAAGGTGGATGGGTGAGAGAACGTCCTTCCTTCTACTCACCATTGCTGATGCAGCAGGAAGTAAGCAAGTTAATAAGGAGGATGGTTGAAGCCTTGCATTGGGTTGTGGGGGAGTACTTTGGGCTCACAGATGGATTGGTAGGAGGAGTTGATATGATCCTCCCTGGCATTTAGAGCTTTTCATACTTTCTCAGAAAAGGTTTAATAAACCAGTGTCTTCTCTGAGGATTCTTTTGAGAAAGCGCAGGGGGTGGGGGCAACTCTACATGTTTTTTGAGGCCTGCTGGAGGGGAATTGACCCATCACTAGTTATTTCTTCAAAATGAACAGAGCATATTTTTACTTGAGTATCTGTACCTAAATATCATTTATTTATCTGAACTGTTTGAACCCTGTCACTGCAGCGTGGGCTCAAGAAACATGTGAAATAGACCAACCTTATAAAAAAATATGCAGTTACAATGTAACACTCAGTAAAAATAACAAGCTGATCGCAATTAATAACCGAGCAATCAAGTGCCAAAAGCTTTAGTAGCAAAATGGCAAAATGTCGTGAATTTGCTTAATTTGCCTGGGAAAATGAAGCCATCTTCAGCTGATGCCTGAACAATCAAAGCGTCGGCAGTTATTTCCAAAATATGAAACTTGTCATAAGACGTGGTCCTAATTTGTTCTGGAATGCAGCCCTAAAGTGGTATTACGCTGGAGTAGGGATGTGCATGAACCGGTTCAGCGCCTCCTTTGGGAAGTGCCGAACTGGCTTGGGCACCCGTATCTGAACCAGTTTGGCAGGGCGGGGAGCAGTTCCCTTAAGAAGTAGGTACCTGCTCAGCTGCCATCCCACTGCTTTTCTGGGCATGGTGCTCACTCTAGCAAAGGCTGCGTGTGGTGTTACCTGCAGCCTGTGCATGCGATGACGGCACGCACAGGGCCCCCACACATGTGCTCACTCTAGCACAGGCCCCATGCAAGCTGCAGGAAACAGCATCACAGCCACATGTGGCCTTTCCTAGAGTGAGCACCATGCCTGGAACATAGGAAACTGCCATATACTGAGTCAGACCATTGGTCTATCTAGCTCAGTATTGTCTTCACAGACTGGCAGCAGCTTCTCCAAGGTTGCAGGCAGGAATCTCTCTCAGCCCTATCTTGGAGAAGCCAGGGAGGGAACTTGAAACCTTCTGCTCTTCCCAGAGCGGCTTCATCCCCTGAGGGGAATATCTTAAGAGTGCTCACACTTCTAGTCTCCCATTCATATGCAACCAGGGCAGACCCTGCTTAGCTATGGGGACAAGTCATGCTTGCTACCACAAGACCAGCTCTCCTCTCTGCCTGGAAACGCAACAGGGTGGAGGCAGAGCAGGTAAAGACCTGTTTACCTGCTTCTTAGGGAACCGCACCCTGCACAAGCTGTTCATACACATCCCTACAGTGGAGCAGTTGCTACTCCCAAACTCTTCTCAGCAGACTCCTGTACCATAGATTAGATCAAGGATTCTCAACGTTGGGTCCCCAGATGTTATTGGACTTCAACTCCCATCATTCCCAACCAAAGGCCACTGGGGCTGGGGATTATGGGAGTTGAAGTCCAATAACAGCTAGGGACCCAACATTGAGAATCCCTGCTCTAGAGAACAGGTGACCCCAAAGGGTAGAAGGCGCTCTTCTCACTCTCCTTCCCACTAGATTAGAACTTTACAGCAAAGTGTCAGACAATACAGTCATAGTACATTATGGTCCTATAGCTCAAATTATAAATAAACCTCTGTATTTGGGGGGGCTCCATTATTCTCTGCAGTTACCACGGATAAGGAAACTGCAAATACTGACTTATTAGGCCTATGGGATTGCAGGGGATAGGTTCCTGGAGGCCCAAATATTCTGGGGGGAAAGGCCAAAAAACTTCAAAATGGGCAAAATAAAGTGCCCTACCATGCTCTGTAGGCCTCTTGCTGCCCAGCAATGCCCGCCAGAAGTCCGAATTGCTGAATTTTCCCGTGATTTTTCACAGGGAAAAATGTGGGGGCTTTTGGGTCCCAAATGAGTCTCAAAATGCTCCTCTTCATAAAATGGCAGCCAGAAAAGGGGAGATTACCCCCGCCCGCCGCACTTCGTGAAATTAACCAATTATTTTGGCCAGTTATTTTTTGCTTATGGTCGGGTGTCAATCACCCCACCATGGATACATGAAACCACAGGTGTTGGATCTGCAAATAGTGAGGCCCACCTGCAATTATTTTAAAACACTTCCATTGCCTAAAAAAGCCTTGTTCACTCATTCCTCTACCCCAGACCAAGCAGCAGAAGCCAAAGCAGTCAGGTAGATAGGAGACTCCTCCAGCCTCCCAGGAGCCAAGCTAACCCCTCTGCTTTCTTCCCGGCTAGGAACTGAACTGTGTGAGACCATGTGCAGGGGGGAGGGTCAATCTCCCCTGCAGATTTCAGCCAGCCTGGCACTGACCTCTCTCCCCAGTCCCAATCCTTCTTGCCACATGTTCTTTGAATGGAAGAGAAAAGTAGGCAGGAAGGTGTGGCCTAATCCAAAAAGATAGCGTTTTCTAAAAGAAACCTGGCCCATTTTCTGAATATAAGTTTGAAAATGTCAAGCAAGCTTCATTAATAAGGTAAAGAAACTAACAATATTGATTGCCTTACCTCTAGAAGTATTTCATGTCTAACAAAATCCTCACTCCTCTAATGTTCTTTGCCACTTCTTTGTTCCCCCCAAACTAGTTTTTCTAGAATTGCCCTTGCTAGAGAACAAAAAGTTATTGGAGTCCTTCCATTTCAGAAGTGAAAGTGGAAAGCAGGTATTTGAGTGGCCATAAAAAAGATTGGGAGTGCCAGAAAAATGTCTACAGAGGTCATGAAAACATATATAATTATTAATGCTCTAGTTTAATAAGAGAGCAGTAGCCACGGTGCTGGTCTGACTTACATTTGAAGCCGTCCATTTCTCATGTTGTAGCTACGTCAGTCTCATTCCTCTTTAAAGAAAAGATCGAGGGTGAATTTCGCCTTAAAGAAAGGATTGAGGGTGTGTACAGCCATGTAGCCTTGGTGCGTTGGGCCACATTGGTATCAAGTGGCATAGCTGAAAGGAGATAGACAGAGCAAGGATCAGCCAGTGGGGTCAGTTGAGTAATTGATCTGGATAGCCTAGTATGATTGCATCATGATGATCGCAGTGGAGACTGAGGATTTCTAGGGATGCTGCAATTACTAAAATGTAGACCTGATTTCATTTGTTAAAATTAATACCAAATGTCTGCATTTTTGATGAACCAGATGTCATATCTCATCCTTCATATGAGATTTTCTAAAGGGTATCACTTGATACATAAGCTGGGTCTCTTTTGCCCAGGGCGGCAGCCAAACTGATTGGGCCAAGGATAGGGCGATGAGTCTGCAGTTATCTTCTACTGATTCATGTGGAATGTCACAGGTGAGCTGCCATCTCCAGAAAGATATGCAAAACCAAAATAAGAGGGGAAGGGAAACTACTTGCATGAATAAAAACACAGTACTCTTTCAGTCCTGAGGAAAAATATGGAGGCCAGAGATCTGTGTCTTTGAAGGCCTTCCTGTTGCTGGTTGTTCAATAATTCATTCTCTCTCTCTCTCTCTCTCTCTCTCTCTCTCTCTCTCTCTAAGGGCAAATATTTAAAAAAACAAAACCAAGTGCTATAAAGGGTTACTACTTTCCAACTCCCTCGGAGAAGCTCATCCAACAAATGAAATGAGTCCTGTTTATAGACATATGTATATAGAGACATATGTATATATATAGATATATATACTGTTATTAATATGGATAATGTTTATCAGTATAACGGATCCAGTGGTGCTTTTTTCCTTCCTTTTTAATAAGAGTCGAACCAATGAAATAAAACATTTTCAAAAGGAGAACACAGAAACCAAAATCCTTTTATTTTTGAACGGAGACGTGCACTGAGCCCTCACAGCTGTGGTGGGACTGATGCTGGTGGGCATTTTTGATCCCTACAGCAGGCAGAATCTTTACAAATGTTGACCTTAGACCATGAGTCCTGCCATGGTGTGTAGATTGCCATGGGGCCTGATGGGGTGGGTAACTGGGATGAATACATCAGAGAAAAGGGGGCTCTAATCTTGACTGTAGAAGTCTCCACTCTTGGTGGTTGTTTATTTTTGTCTTTTTCAAGATAGTTTCTTTTCAAGAAATCACTTGCAAAAATAAATGTTTAAAATTAATGGCAGCCTCTGATTTCTTCTGATTTTTGTGAAAACCGCTGGGGTTGGGCATCTTGCAATGTTGTTTGGTTGTATTTTTAGGACAGCTTTCATGATTAACCACAAAGTGACTTACAGCAAATATAAAAACCTATGAATTAACAATGAAGTTAAAAATGAAAAAAAAGAAAAAGAAAAAAAAAAGCTAGAGCCAAACAGAGGAGTGCAGTTGAAAAATCAATGCTGCAGCAGCTAATAATCTCCACCAGGGTCTCCTCACAGCTCAAAGGCCTGGATGAAAAGGGAGACCTTAACGAAGGCCATGAAGGAGGTCAGAGAAGAGGCCTCCACCATCCGCGGACAACCACAGATAAGATGCTGTCCAGCATGCATGACAGTTGGGCCTCCACCAGTGCGGGCATGAGGACAGACCTGCCCCTCAGGAGATCTTGTAAGAAGGGGAGATTCACTTGGGAATAAGCAGCAGATTTGCTTGGGAGCATTTACAGTTATGTCTAGTTGACGAAGGAATTCTGGTAGCTAAAAGAGGTGACTGGTTGGTGGGTTGAGTCCGAGCTTGGTAGCTTGGCCATCATCATAGACTTTTTGGAGTCTATAGGCCCAGATTCAAGATGAAAATCAGTGAGGACAATCTTAATCAGTTAGTTTCAATGCACGTTTAAAACTTTTAGACATCTTCTATCATATATATATCTAAGACGTATCCATGGCTAATCCCATGCGTGGCAGCTGTCATGAAAGTTTGCGAGCAAGGGGAGGGGGAGAGGAAAGCGATGGCAGTGGGGAACATAAGGCCAATGGACAGGCCGGTGAATGGAAAGGTGGGCGGACAGAGAAAGCAGAGGCGGGGGTGGGGTGGGGGGGAGAAAGCGAAAGCATCAGCTGAGGAGAGAAAGCAGTAGGGGAAGAAAGTGGCGGTGGTTGTGGGGGCGGAGAGAAAGCAGCAGCAGTTGTTGGGGGAATTGAAAGAAGCAGTGACCGGCCAGAAAACGTGGCTGGCCAGCCAGAGAGAAAACACATTGGAGGGGGGAAGACTGAGAACAAGGGGCTGAGAACGAGGGAGAATTGGGGTGCAGATGCTCTGCACTCGAGCCAGCTAGTTATTTTTATTATGGCTAGGGCTTCCAAAGCTGGAAGTAGCTTGAGCCTCTCTAGACCTCTAAGGGGATGTGGATAGAATCAGATCATTCCTTAGCAGGAGCAGCCCTTCTATGAGGCAAGGTGGGGTGGTTAACTGGGGCACCACTGAGGCGGCAAGATGCCCTTCTGGCCCCTGCTTTTACAAGGCAAGGAAGGGGAGGAGGGTGCACTCAAGAGGGGTGGAATTTGGCACCTTGCTTCAGGTGCATGGAAGATAATCGGAATTGGCAGACTCCTCCAAAACCCTTTAAAAACCCTCAAATTACTAAGCACCACTAAAAGCCAATTTAGAATTACAGTAATGGCACAGGAAAACACAACTATATTGACCTGGCACCTCAAGGTGATCCTATCGGTGCCAGGCAAACTGATGAAGGAGTTCTATAGCTGAGGCACCACCACCAAAAAGACCCTATTAGAACTGAGGCCACCAAGTCAAGCCTTTGGTGCCTGCCTTAGTAACCTGGCAGACTTGTTCGTCATTGGCTGAAAGAAAGGACACAGCAAAGCCAATGGCGAAGTCTGGAAATCTGAGACACAACAAATGAGGCACAACAAATGAGAAACTCAAGAGCTATTGGGAGTGGGTGAATGAATTGTTGCCAGCCCAAAGAAGGAGGAGGGTCCATTTATGCATCCCCCGGCTGGAAAATAAACGCAAATTGCATTGTGCCCATGAGCTGCTGAGCAACGGCTTGCCAGCTTTTGCCTGGGATGATTTATTCATAGCAAGCCAAGTCTTCAATTTAATGTGTTGCGATATTAAAGACTTCCAGTAAAAGTTGAACCTTCATTTAATGGCGGCACACACCAAAATAAAACTTTTTAAAGACCCTAATTGAGTCGTCAAGCCTGTTGTGAATCTTTAATTATGGTTGGTGAAGGATGTGGTAATTAAATTGTTGCCAATAAATAATAAAAAGAGAATAATGCAAATTAAATTGGAGAGCTCTGTTTATAGTGGAGTGTAATTACGGTTGTTGTCCTTTTTGTATGTGCATTATGGAGTGGGGAGGGGTCTTATTGGCCCAACCACAGCCATAGTAATTAAGAACCAAGGTGTCCACAGGATGTTGGTGAAAGGAGAGAAAAGCTTTCTCATTGGCGCATCTCCAGATCCAACAGTTCTTCATTTGCAGAGATCTCTGCAACCAGAAGGTACAACTTTCTTCCTTGCATCTTCCCATACAAAGGGAGATAAATGTATTAAAATAATTAAATAGTGTTACACTGTCTCAGCTGCCCCATTTTCCTGAGTGGTGAGAAATTCCAAGGGAATCTTCCAATTTCCTTTGGAAAGAGAGTCACTGCAGATTTTTGAGGTTGTTCACATGATTGCTGGGTAGGATAGCTGGGCACACTCCAATTTTCGATTATCTGCTTGTAAACATTAAGGTAGGAGGCAGGGAAAACGATCACATGTGAGGTGGCAGCTGTGTAGGACAGCTTTTCCTTCTACTTCAGGAAAACACTGGGGTCGGAATATGGGTAGGATCCACTCATCCTTCTATCCATTTATATACCGCCTGAGACATACAACTCTAGGCAGTATACACAATTCAAGTTGCATTTAAAAAAAACAAACCGGAAGCCCGGGAGAGTGCGCAGCTGGGGGAGTCAGTCATGTGACTTGCCTCAGGGGGCCCCCCCAATGCAGAGGGCCCCCAGACAACTGTCTCCCCTTGCCCCATTATAATTACGCCCCTGGTTTGGCCCTCAGGAACTGGACACCCTGCCTCCCGCAATCTCCCCCTCTCTCTGGTCCTTCGAGGCAATGAATGCACCAGCTGAATCACATTTCCCCAGTGTGACCCTTAAATACATTGATCTATTTTAGTTTAAGCCAGCAGGCATTGTGAATGTCCACTAGAAATCAAAGCACCTGACTGAGCAGCTGTTTTGGGCCCTTGAACGTTGTCATCTGGACGTGGAATCGCACGTTAAGGGAGCTGGCCTTGGCCACAAGCCAAGCAGATGAATCAGCATGGCAGCCAAAAGGTCGGTCCAGCAAAGCAGACAGAGATAATGAGCTCTCGACATAGTCTGTGGACAGTCCTTGGCCTAGCGGATAAATCATCTATATTAAATAGGGCACTGGAACTAATTGAATTTAGCTGCTTCCACTTTAATGAATTCATCTGCTTCGTTTTATCTTTTTTCTTCCTCTCTTTCTTGCTTCTGCAATTTGAGACTAATTCGAAGAGCCCAAAGGGCCAACAGAAATCTTGTCGGTATTGTGAAATAAGATGGGAGAGACCTCTGAAAGCCACCTGGTACGGCTTGTGGATAATTGAGGAGCAGAAGGGTCAGTAGAACTGAGGCACTGGTTTAGCTCTTGATATCTCAGGAGCAAGAGAGAAGTCAGGGAGAAGTGGGCGGTGTATTCGTGAGGATATGGAGTGGTAGTCAAAATTACGGTTTTATATAATAAGATAAGAGACTGTGGCTGACATGATGCAGTGTTACAGAGCGGGAATGCTGTGACCTGGGGCTGATGTGGACTAAAAACACAGGCCCCAATACTATGGGTGGGGGGAGGGGGCAGCAGAAGCAGTGCAACTGCAGTTTTCCTCATTGTTGCGATCAAATTGGGAGAATTTTGGAAGTGCTTGCACCACTCTAAGGCCTTGGGCCTGATCCAGCAGGGCTGTTCTTATGCTCTTAAGTTCCTGCACTGCAGAAGCTCTTACTGTATTTACCTGAATCCAAGACTAATTCCCCCTACCCCAGGTTTTTTGATATTAGAAATTGGGAAGTTGTCTTAAATTCAGAGTCCTTTTCCTTTTGAGTAAATACAGGTATAACCTGTATTTAACCTCTACTTTTTAAGGGGGTTGTCTTAAATTCAGCATCATCTTCGATTCGGGTAAATAGGGTATTTATTTGTTGGTTTAATTTAATTTATATCCCGCTCTTCCTCCAGAGAGCCCAGAGTGGTGCACATGGCTATGTTTATCCTCACAACAACCCTGTGAGGTAGGTTAGGCTGAGGAATAAGTGACTGGCCTAGAGTCACGGCTGAACTTGGGATTTGAACGTTAGTCTCCCCAGTCATAGCCCAGTGCTCTAATCACTATGCCACACTGGCTCTCAAGCTTTTGGCTCCCTAGCCCTATGCTGACCCCTTCCTGTGAGGCTCTTATTGGCTCCCCTGCAGACAGGAACAATATAAGAGGCTTTCTGTCTGAAACTACTTTTGCCTCAGTACCCAGGTTCTTCTGATCTGGTGTATATCTCTTGACTCCTGCTCCTGACTTCTGTTGTGACTCCTGGCCTCTCCTCTGACTTCTGTTCCTGTCCGCTCCTATTGACTCCTGACTCTACACCCAGCTTGACCCTTGGCATCACTTTGACTACTGGCTCTTCCTTGACCTCCTCATTTGGGGGACCATTAGTTCTGACTCCTTGCCTGCTTCTGAATCTGCATCCTATCAAAGCCCTCTGATTTTTCTGACAGGCCTACTTAGCTGACCCTGTGTATTCAGACTCTGACTTTTGACCCAAATCTCCTGATGCGATCCTTTGAACCTCTGTACCTGCATTTTCGGCCCTCCCAGTCCTAGCCTCCAGACCCTCACATATTCTGCCCATGGCCCAGTCACCCTAACTGGGGGTGTAACAGCCCAGGGACACAGGGTTACAGCCAACTAATTGTCTTAATTTCAATGGGACTACTTTAAGTACTTTTTCTTCACCATGGAGGCCACTTATTTCTATTTTTGCAAGCAGTTACCTGGTCTGGAATCTAAATGGGTTCCTCTTGTGGTGCTTTTTCTGGCTTTTCTCCCAGAAGCCTCCGAGAATATGGAGCCAATTCTGAATGAAGCCAAGGAGAGCTTCACCTCACTAAGTATGGTGCCACGCAGCACTGAGGGGAACCCCATGGATTCCTCTCCTCTTTTTGTGCTGCTGTGGTTTATTCTTGGCACATAAGGGGAACCAAAGTGTGTGTGTGGGGGGGGCATAGGATGAAGTCTGCTGTGTGTCAGCAAGGATTAAGAGAAGGAATCCATGAATGGAGCGGAACGAAGCAGGTCACCCTCTAACAATACCGTGACATTGGCTTTGTGGAATCATTAGCAGCCTTTGGGGGCATGTTTGCCACAGATAAGAGCACAAGGAAGGAGGTTTTGTGCATAATTCCCAAGAGGCTCCAAAGTCGGAGTCTGGATGGTGTGTTTGGCTTAATCACAAAGGTTTCTAAGCAGCACTGATCCTTCTGTGTCTTCCAGCAAGAGTCATCATGAGATGCTGAGTGCTGGCGGCATCCCTCAGGGAGATGAAGCCCCACCTAACCACCTCATAACTCACTGTAGCTAGTTGGGCTCACCTCACCTCATAAGAACATAAGAACAGCCCTGCTGGATCAGGCCCAAGGCCCATCTAGTCCAGCATCCTGCTTCATACAGTGGCCCACCAGATGCCTCTGAGAAGCCCACAGGCAAGAGATGAAGGCATTCCCTCTCTCCTGCTGTTGCTCCCCTGCAACTGGTATTCAGAGGCATCCTGCCTCTGAGGCTGGAGGTGGCTTGTAGCCCTCAGACTAGTAGCCATTGATAGAGCTGTCCTCCATGCATTTATCTAAACCCCTATTAAAGCCATCCAGACTCTTGGCTGTCACTGCATCTTGTGGCAGAGAATTCCATAAACTGATTATTTTACCCCTGATAAAGGACATTACCAGGCAGACGAGATGAAGTAACTAGCTGCTAACTTGGCAAAGACACACCTTTTAAAGTGGTGATTCTCTTTATTTAGCAGGGGGGAGTAACTGGCCCTATCCACCCCCAGCACAACATCCTTCCAGTGGCTGTTGTGTCTATCTTACATTTCTTTTAGATTGTGAGCCCTTTGGGGACAGGGATCCATCTTATTTATTTATTATTTCTCTCTGTAAACCACCCTGAGCCATTTTCGGAAGGGTGGTATAGAAATCAAATAAATAAATAAGTAGTAGTAGTAGTAGTAGTTTCTTTTTCATGCTTCTGTACTGTTCAAAGACTGTAATAAAGTTTACGTATCTTTCATAGGTTGATTATGTGTGGTGTGAAAAAGTACTTCCTTTTGTCAGTCCTAAATTTCCTGGCAAACAGTTTGATGGGATGACCCTTGGTTCTATTGTTATAAGTGAGGGAGGAAAATTTCTCTCTATCAACTTTCTCCACACCATGAATGATTTTATAGACCTCTATCATGTCTCCTCTGTTGTCCTTTTTCTAAACTAAATGCCCCAGGTGTTCTAGCATTGCCTCATAATGAAGGTACTCTAGCTCCCTTTGTACCACTCACTAGGCACACTTGATTGATTGATTGATTGATTGTTACATGTCTGCCCCACGCTTTCTCCAAGGCATCCAGAGTGGCGTATAAGGCTATCTTTATCCTTCCAACAACCCTGTGAGACAAGTTGGACTGAAAGTGACTGGCCCAGAATCACCCTGAGTTTCATGGATAAATGGGGACTTGAACTCATGTCTCTCTGGTCCTAGATCAACACTCCAACCACTACACCACGCTCGCTCTTGCCATGATCACTGGGTAAGAAACAAGAAAAGGGAGCTTGGAATAAGACTAGGGCTTTGGGAACTGAGTGATGATGGACCGAGCATCAGACAATGGGGTTGAATACATTTGAGCTCATTGGTCTTCAACCGGAAAGTTGGGAGCTACAAGTGGGCCACAGTCCAACTGGAGGTGGATCATACCAATGGCACCACTGCTATGCTCTTTTATTTATGTATTTTACAGAGTTCTACCTCACCTGTCCATCAAAGATTCCCAGGGTGGATTGCAATAGATCATGCAATACATTATCTTCTCCCATATGAACTTGCTTGAATACTGAGATCTTCAGCTGAATATGTTGTGTTCTATCTCCCTCAGAAGTTCCCCTGCTGGATAGTCACAACAAGACCTTTTCAGTGGTGGCACCAAGTTGTGGAACTCCCTCCCCCTACAGATTTGGCACCTTCACCGACCTCCTTCCCCTATTTCAACAAGACCATTTTAGGCACGCATTTATCCACTGAGGTTTTGAGGATGCTAAAAGTCAGAATGTTTTTATGTATTAATAGACTACTGCTATTCTCTTTTAGTTTGTTTTTATGAGGTGTTTTTTTTATTATTTCTGTTAATTTTACTTGTATTTTTAGCAAGTAGTTTTTATTAATTGGGCACTATGGCAGAAAAGCGAGTCCTTGGACCTAAGGCACAATTGGTTCCTGAGCACTGCATATTAAATCAAAACGTCTTGACTCAGAATGGATTTTCCCATAGGAAACCATGGTACAAATGTGGATTTGGTTCCTGAACCAGGCCAGATGAACCAGGCCAGACCCTATTCTATCTGAATATCAGTGTTTCTCCCAAGGCTGTTCTCATGTGCAGCCTAATATGCACAGTCACCCAGGTGAGATCAGGCCTGATCCCAGTGGGGCAGCGCCACCTAGCCCCGCTTCCAAACCCAGCTGTTAGCCAAGGTTAAGGGAGTGAGGGTTCCCTTACCCTGAGCTAACTGCTCGTGTGTTCACTGGGGCTATGTTTAGCCCCAGCGGACACAGAGATGGGTGCCTAGCACGCTCATCTGCTGCAGGAATCTCCCAATGCATCATGCATGTTGCACAGTGCATTGTGGGATCTCCAGAGGCCATGACATGTCATCCAGAGCTCCAGACTGCATACTGCACTATTTGTCTAGGAGCGTGGTTTGCACTCCCAACAAAAGAACTCAGTTGTCTGGGGGAAAGTAGAGTTCACCAAGCCTTTGCCCCACTCACCCAGTCATGTGAAAGACCTCATTTTCTCAGACAGGTTCTCAACATCTTTCTCTAGACCTGGTCTGGGCCCAAATCCACCCACTAGATTTGCGGAGGACTGAAGATTTTTCGCCTCATTTCAGAATCGGTGGGAGGACTGCAGACAAGTGGAGCTGGAAAAATTTCTGTGTTCAGGAAAATGTCCAATGCAGTCATCAAGAAGAATCTGAGGTCTGGAGGCCTTGAAGCTTGCCATATTCTCCCGGTATGGATTGGGCCCTCTTCACAGCTGGAGAGTGCTGTGGAGCAGTGGGCCTGACCTTCACTGGAAGAGATTTATTTTATTTTATTAAAATATTTCTATCCTGCCCCTCCAACTCACTGCTGCTCAGGGCAGCTTATGGTGGTTTTTGTTTTGGGTTTTTGTTTTTTGTTTTTAAGCATAAAATCAAAAGAATAAGAGAATAAAACCCCATAAATCATCATAACACACAATAAAAGACAGAAGCAGATAATGTAGCTGTACACAAGATGAAACAGCAGTCAGGATTAAAAGTAATTATCACAGTGGAAGATCCCATCCCAGCCAGTTTTTAAAAGCTTTAAAAAGTCAAGATGCCGCTAACTACCAGTTGCAGGGGAGCAACAGCAGGAGAGAGGCGACATGCCCTCAGCTCTTGCCTATAGGCTTCCCAGAAGCATCTGTTGGGCCACTGTGGGAAACAGGATGCTGGATTAGATAGGTCAGTGTTCCTTCTAACGGGAATTCCCAGATGTTGTTGACTACAACTCCCAGAATTCCCAGCTGCAGTGGCCTTCGCTTGGGGATTCTGGCAGTTGTAGTCAACAACATCTGGGAATCCCTGTGAGGGAACACTGGGCCTGATCCAGCAGGGCTGGTCTTATGTGGGTTTTAAAGTTCTTCTTAAAACTAATCAAGGAAGGAGACTGACAAAGCCCTTCTGTGAAGGCTGTCCAAAGATCCAAAGGCTGTCCCGTGATCCTCAGATGCCTCCAATGCACTGCCTGCACATATGCAGGGGTGTCAGCATCCTTTGCAGGTAACTTTTTCAGCCTGCATAGGGATGTCTGCATCCCGACCCACATTCACTTCCTCTAAAATGATTTAGGGATGGTCATAGGAACATAAGAAGCTGCCTTAAACAGAGTCAGACCATTGGTCCATCTAGCTCAGTATTGTCTACACCAGGCCTGCTCAGCTTTGCTGCCCTCCCACCTGTTTTTGGACTACAACTCCCATAATCCCCAACCACAGAGGCCAATAGCCAGAGATTATGGGAGTTGTAGGCCAACATCTGCAGGAGGGCTGAAGCTGAGCAGCCCTACACCGACTGGCAGTAGCTTCTCCATGGTGGCAGGCAGGAGTCTCTCTCAGCCCTATCTTGGAGATGCTGCCAGGGAGGGAATATTGAAGCTTCTGTATACAAGTGTGCAGGAGCTCTTCCCAACCTCTAAGGGGAATACCTTTACAGTGTTCACACGTCTCCCATTCAAATGCAAACCAGGGTTGACCTTGCTTAGCAAAGGGGGCAATTCATGCTTGCAAGACCCAGCTCTTCTCCCATCTGCAAATATACTGGCTTCCATGGGATGGATTTAGTTGAATTATTCCAATGGCATTGGTATAATTCAATTGGTATAACATAAGCACCATGACATTGGGGACTTCAGTAATGATATCATTGTGTTAAAAGGGCCATTGTGTTAATAACAAGCACATGCTACAGCAAGGAGGTGCAACCAGTAGCATCATTAAGGCATGTTTTGTGGTCCCACCCACTTGTTATTGTTTCAGACATTCAATGGAGACCTGTGAAAAGAAAGTAATCTCAGACATCCAGTGAATTCTTACCGTTACTTTGGGCTGCAATTTATAGGAAGGTGGCATATACATTCATGAATGAGTGAATCTTCTTAATCCTTTTTTAATGGGCCAATAACTAATCAGATTCAAGGAGGTCTGCCCTTGAGCCTTGTGTGAAAACACACTTCTTGAAGTCTGAAATGGGCTCCTTCTGGAAATTCAATAGGATGTTCTTCACTGCTGTCATAGCAATGAATATTGTTGTGATACTCTCCATTCCTGCCACTACAGAAATGAGCAGCATGCAAACATATTACAGGTGGGAGGGGGAGATGGCCATGAGGACTGGAGATTTATTCTGCCGATCCAGGTGACTGTGTTCTGCAGAAAGCAGACGATAATGCAGGGAATTTCTGGGATCTCTGCCACATTCCTCTTGCCCCCATCACTGGATGGGAAACTTGCTTCTAAGTTAGCAAAACAGCTGGGGTTTTAGGAAAGTGCATAAACCACCCTGAGAAACTGATACTTGGTTATTAAGCCAGAGTGATACCCTCATTGTTCTTGGAGAAAAATATATTTGTACTCCAGAGTGGATCAGGGCTCTCAATGGAAGTTGAATCCCATAATGCCCCAGAGGAAATGGAACCCTATTTGCTTTCAGGATAGACATATCTTGTTCCTAATAAGGTAGTTATCCTTGTTGCTAAATAAGAAATAGTTTGAAAGCACTTGGCATAGTAAACATACTGGAGCGAAGCAGGTCTCCTGATCTGTATCTGGATGGGAGGCACCTTAGCTGGGGTGGTCAGTACTTTCTGGGGGGATGGATGCTCATTGCGGTTTTGACAAGGTTTACACCCAAAGAGATGGTAAATGGGTGATAGCATGGCTATACTTTCAGCTTTCAGTGTATTCTCAGGCTTCTATTGTCCTGATCATCAGGCCACCCATGGCCTACTTTGCAATGGTCATAATGGTTAGAATGTTGGACTAGGACCGGGAAGACCCGAGCTTGAATCCCCATTCAACCATGAAACTCACTGCGTGACTCTGGGCAAGTTATGTATCTCTCAACCTAACCTACCTCACAGGGTTGTTATGAGGATAAAAATAACCATGTTCTTGGAGGAAGAGCGGGATATAAGTGTAAAATAAATAAACATAGAATTTTCAGTGTTGTCAGAGGAGTGGAAATGAAAATTGGCAAGAAAGATTGCTCCATGGGGGTGGGGTATGTGGAGTACAACAATTTATTCATTGTTACCCTAACTCTGCACCTAACCCTTTCCTCTGTGCAAAAAAATACTGCAATTTTACCCCAGCTGTTTAGAGGTGTAGGAGTGAAAACATACAGAAAGCAGTAAGTGCAACAATGCTATCACATATTTTCCATCTCTAGGGGGAGCAGATGACACTGTTGTGGGTAAGCTGGGGTGGCTTCCCCAATAGACACACTCACCAGAGAGTGTGTGTGTGTGTGAGAGAGAATTCCTTGGTAAGAGACGTCTCTCTCGCCAGAGAGTGTGTGTGGTGATTCGCCATCATCACACACACCATGGTGGTTTATGGCCTGAGACGAATCTGAGATTTCCACCATGGTGCGGGTTCACATAATCACACTAATGTCAGTAACCCACATCAAACCAAGATCTGAATGATTCTGTGAACCAGGCCAATTAATCCTTCCTATGATCAAATCTATTCCAAGATGTCCAAGAGTTTTAAAAAGTCTTCATCCATTTCTTTTCATGTCAAGCGTTATCAGAACTAAATCAATGCCAGTCAAGATTATGCAAGTTTGTGTACTTGAGCAAAAATATTCTGTTTGCTCATGATGAGCATTTGTCCCCTGAGAGAGCACAATGGCCAAAATTTGTGGACCAGGCTCATGGCGTAATATTTTTACACCTCGAGTTATTAGGATGGAAAGAAGGCAGGATACAAGAGTAAGCAATAAATAAACCATATTTTAAAGGTTTTAAATAGATATGTTGTGGTTTAAACCGTGGAATGATGCATGGATGTTTTAATAATGCATTCCTTCTCTGACTGGCATGTGAAGGTTGATTGCTAGAGCATTAAATGAATTATTCATTTATGTACCATATGACTAAGGGAAGGCGTAATCAAACCCTGGTTGGGTAGCTCTGGTATGTCCCTTGACAGTTTCTTAAAATGTATGGAATGTATGATATTTATTCCTGCCTATGGAGAAGCCACAAACAGAATATTTTTGCTTGAGTAAACAGACTTGCATAATCATGATTGGCACTGATTTGGTTCAGATAAAGCTTGACATGAAAAGAAATGTATGATTCGACTTTTTAAAACTCTTGGATATCTTGGAATAGATTTGATTGTAGGAAGGATTAATTGGCAGAATTGTTCAGATCTAGGTTTAATGTGGGTTGCCAACATTAGTGTGATTGTGCAAACTCACACCAAGGTAGAAATCTCAGATTCACCTCGGGCCATAAACCACCATAAAACATCACACTTTTGGTAACCCATATTAAATGAGAACCTCATTAATCACAGGTCCAGTACCCATGGTTTCACATATCCACAAATGGACACCTGACCTTGGTATTCGTG
The DNA here is from genome assembly GCF_027244095.1 of Hemicordylus capensis. NCBI lineage: Eukaryota > Metazoa > Chordata > Lepidosauria > Squamata > Cordylidae > Hemicordylus > Hemicordylus capensis. The sequence goes on from NC_069663.1 coordinate 15,400,857, forward strand.
AAAAAAATTGGCAGAAAGGGGGTTAAATCCACATGTTGGGGATGACTGGAAATGACATTGGAGGTCATTTCCAGCTGTCATTTTGAACCTGAGAGCCATTTTATGGCTCATTTTTTTGAAAAGGGGGGAAAATGCAATTTTTGGCTGGTTTTCAGCAAGTTCTTTGCTCATGGGGGCATCCTTGGACAGCTTAAGGGCAGTGGAGCATGGTAGTGCACTTTTATTTGGCCCATTTTGTCATTTTGGGCAGTGCTGTGACCTAATTTACAATTTACATACACTTTAATGCCCCATTATTCATGGATTTGCTATCCATGCCCCCCCCGAACCCCCATGGATAACGTGGTGCTCCTGTACTTGGATTATCATGTGAACTAGGCAGAAACAACACTTCTGGAAATTCCATGGCAAAGCACTGTAGAGGAAATGGGATTTTCTAAGGTTCTCAGTCCTTACAGGTAACTAGCAGTAAATCCTGCTCTGCTCAGTAAGACTTAACGATGGGCTGACAGGTGTTCCTAGGAAGCCACCTTATCCTTAGAACCATTGCGTCATCTGGTTCAATATTGTCTACCCCGGTGTCAGCCGTGCTGATTATCTTAACCCTTTCCTCCTGCACCGTGGTCCCGATCTAAATCCCTTCCCAAGCACAGGAATTATCCCTACAGACAATACAGTAACCTGTATTTTTGCCATTGTGAGGACAGGCCTGCTCAATCCACATTCTGTCCCCAGCATTTTATCAAGGATGGACAAAAAGCCACCTTACCCAGCTCCAACTTGACATGATCACTCTTCCCATCTCCTACCTTGATGTTTGGGTTTGGCTGGCCACTTCTCCCACCCCGTTTAGGATCGTGAGAACCAGCCCATTACATTAAATCTGATGATCAACCCTCTGCGGTAAGGAAATCTTGGATGGGCTGTGGCTGGGTAGATCAAGTGGGTATAGTCTGGCACCAGCTCCCAGCAATTTTCCTTGTTAAGAGCCTTCCCGATTCTAAAAACAAACTCTAAACTTGTAAATCAAAGCTGTCATGTCACCGATTGAAAAGACAGTTTCTGTGACACCTCGAGGCTACAGAAGCATGAATGAGTCTCTCTCCCCTCCGTGGCCAGATGTTTGATTGGGCATGTGACAGAAGGAGCATCCTCAACATACACCTTTTGGACTGCCAAATGTCATCAGGTATGTTGTCAATAAACCCCCGAATGTGCCTCCATGGCGCTGCTGTTCCTCAGGTGCTTAAAGAGTCAGGCAGCGAAAAATGCCACCTCTTCCCATTTCAACAAATGCAACCCAGCAATTTTCTTCAAGTGCTAGCCTTAATGGCTAATGCCACATCACAAATGTTCCATCTCAGCCCTCGACAGGGAGAAGTTTTTTTTTAAATTTCAGAATAAATATTCCTTTACAGTATACAAAATATCTAATCATGTATTTATCCATAAGTACTTCCAAAAGTCAACATAATTATTCAAGCCCCATTACGCTTAATTTGCAGCAAATTATACGCATTTAGCTTTAAGTTGAGGTTGCTAGGCTGGTTAGATAAAGCTTTTTGCTATTTATAAAGCTGGATTTCAACAGGGATAACACATACAAATGGAATGAACTTAACTTGAAATGTAGCACAGAGGCAGAGATCCCAACACATAGCTCCTAGCTGTGCTTACTGCCTTACAGATTTCAGTGGCACTGAGAACTAATGCAAATATTATAATTATTAGATTATTAGATTTAGAATAATAGAAATAAGAATAATAGAATTGGAAGGAATCTTGGATATCTCCTACAGATATTAGATATTATACAATAGTATCTGAGCAAAGAGGCACCTGTTTTAAAGTGGTGATTATCTTTATTTAGCAGGGAGAGAGCAACTGGCCCTATCTGTCTCCAGCACAACATCCCTCCAGTGGCTGTTGCTGGTGTCCCTCTTATGTTTCTTTTTTAGATTGTGAGCCCTTTGGAGACAGGGAGCCATCCTTATTTATTTATATCTCTGTAAACTGCTTTGGGAACTTTTGTTGAAAAGCAATATATAAATATCCATCATATTCACAAGTAATAGGATAATGGAATTGTAGAGGTGGCGTGTGGGGTGGGGTGGGGGACCTTGGAGGTCTTCTAAGTCCAGCCCTCTTCTATCACAGCGTCTGAGGAGGCACAGAGTGGGGGTCTCCCAAGCCAAAGCCAGCACTGGACCAAAGTGTTGGGAGCAGAAGCCAGCTCAGGGGACTTGGGGTAGGAAAGTCCTTGAAGACCGCAGCCGGTTCAGGGACTCTTAGAACAGAGGGATAGCTCTGGGACCAGTCAGCAACTGAGATGCGCTGTTGTTCCAGAAGAGTGAGAGGGCCAGGAAGAAGCTTTTATAGGCTGCTGCTCTGAAGCAGTGAGCTCCTTCGTTGATCCAGACAGTTGTGTCTGGTCTCTCCCTTGGTTCCGAGGGTGTCTTGTTGCTTCTCCTGTCTGCTTGGTGTGACCTCCAGCTTGTTTGGACTTCTGATTATCTGCTCGACCCTCTGGCTCATGACTGTCGATTTGGCTTGACCTTTGGCTTCTTTCTGGCTCCTGACTCCTGACCCTCTGGCTGGACTGATCCTTGGCTTGGCCTCCAATGTGTTTCTGGTTCTTACCTGATCCCCTTGCCCCTGGTGAGTGACTACTTGGTTTGACCCTTGATGTGTCCCTGACTCCTGGCTTCTGCCTTGCGCCTCCTGGCTTCTGCCTGCCTGTCTGGCATGACCTCTGGTGAACTCCTGACTCTCCCAGTCCTGGCTTGGGACTTGCGCCCCCTAGGGACTGCTGCCCACAGCCCAGCTGCCTGATACTCATGTCCTGACCTCTCACCAGAGGACTCAGGTCTTCTCTCCAGCCCATCTGTGCCTCCTGCTTGCTGAAACAGAGCAGAGCTGCCCACACAGTCTCTCGAAATCCCACCCCTTTTTCTTGCCCTTTCCATATTCTCCCCCAAGTTATTTGTCCCCCCACGGCGTGCCCCTCCATCCTGTTCCAGCCGTAGCCCCACCTCCCTCCCCCTGCAGCAGAACCACTGCTTCACACAGTGGCCCACCAGATGCCTGTGAGAAGCCCACACACAAAAGCTGAGGGCATGCCCTCTATCCTGCGGTTACTCCCCTGAAACTGGTATTTAGAGGCATCTCGCCTGTGAGCCTGAAGGTGGCCTGCAGCCCTCAGACTAGTAGCCAATGATAGAGCTGCCCTCCATGAATTTATCCAAACTCCTCTTAAAACCATCCAGGCTGTTGGCTGTCTCCACATCCTTGTCACTGCCATTGCCTTAATCCATGGATGGGGAGTCTGTCCCTGAGATGGCTTATTAAATATTAAGAAATATTGTAAATAAATAAATAAATAATGCATAAATATTGGCGCTTACGTTCAACACGCATACAATCTGTGTTCAGTGTGTATGTGTACAGATCTGAAAAATGAGAGCCAGGACTGGGAAGACCCGAATTCAAAACCACATTCAGCCATTAAACTCACTGGGTGACTCTAGGCCAGAGGTGCTTCTCTCTCAGCCTCACCTACCTCACAAGGTTGTGGTGAGGATAAATGTAGCCATGTACTTGGGCTCCTTGGAGAAAGAGCAGTAAATCTAGTAAATAAACAAAACAAACAAAGATATAACATTATTCAGTGCTGGATTTAGGCACAAGCTGCTGTGGGGAAATGACTTGACTAGCAAGCCAGAGGTAGCTAGTTCAAATCTCCGCTGGTATGTCTCCCAGACAATGGGAACACCTATATTGGGCAGCAGTGATACAGGAAGATGCTGAAAAGCATCATCTCATACTGTGCGGGAGGAGGCAATGGTTAACCCCTCCTGTATTCTACCAACGACAACCACAGGGCTCTATGGGCGTCAGGAGTCGACACCGACTCTACGACACACTTTACCTTTAAGTAAGCTACAACTTAGGGCCTTACATTAGGAGGGGCCTCTGAATAAAAAAAATAATACTGAATTTCAGGTTTAGCATAATACTTTTTTAATTTAAAGTTATTTCTAATGCAAATAGGCTTATTGCAAGATAACTGTTTTAGTTAGATTAGTTTTTCATTGCATCTATACCAAGTAAAAATGAAGCTTTATTATTTCTATTTTCACGGTCCTTTTTATTAGAAGAATTTTTTCCCCCTGTAATGCTACGGGGCCTTTAAAGCTTGCCATAGCTTAGGACCTCAGCATGTCATAATCCAGCTCCGCTCACATTACGTTTATAGCAGTCTACTTTCTATCAGTACCCTGCAACTGAGGGGGCCTGTACCCAGATTGATTTTTAGAAAGAATATCTGTACAGTCATTCACACAAAAACATGCACATGTATGCAGACTCCCAAGTTTGTTGCTGGAGGGGAGCGAGAGAGAGAGAGAGAGAGAGAGAGAGAGAGAGAGAGGTTGCTTCTCATACCCACTGCCTGCCTATGGCTGACATCGCTGCTTACTGTAGTGGGTGTGGGCATCCAACAACGATCCAATGTTGATCTTTCTTGCTTGGCTGGCTGGCTGGCTCTCTCTCCTGTGGGCTCTGAGAAAATGAACAATTTTAACAAATGTCTGTATTTTATCTGCTCCCCAAACGGAAGAGATGGAGTGGACAGTTTGTTTTTTTGTTTTTTTAACATTTATATCCCATTCTTCCTCCAAGAAGCCCAAGGGTCATGTTTTTCATCACAAGAACCCTGTGAGGAAGGCTAGGCTGAGACATACATGACTGGCCCAGAGTCACCCAGGGAACTTCATGGCTGAATGGGGATTTGAACTCGGGTTTTCCCGGTCCTAGTCCAGCACTCTAACCACTAAGCCATGCTGGCTCTCATCCATGTTGAAGGCTGGAGAGAGTGAGTGAAAGAAACCAGCCAATGATGCTTAATGCTGGATGGAAAACAGTGCTGAACGCTGCTGCTGCTGCTGCTGACAACAACAAACATTTATATCCCACTTTTCATCATCATCATCATCATCATCATCATCATCATCAATAGCACCTCAACACCATAGGGGCCACAGAAATCACCATCAGCCAATTACAAAAAAGCAGCTTTACTGGGAACAGCCTATATTCTGCGACGATATCTATAACAACTGACAAAAAAATTCTGGCATCCCAGGTCCTTGGGAAGGACTCGATGTCTGGATAAAACAAACCAGTCAATAACACCTGTCTGACTGAGTAAACAAGAAATAATAATTATAATAATAAACTAATAGTAACAAATAATTAATAATATTAGAAGCAAAGGGCTCATTATCTAAAAGAACACAGGACAGACACTAGCAATAGCTCCTGGAGGGACTGGGATCACTGTTCCCTCTAACAGAAAATCCCAGATGTTCTTGACTACAACTCCCAGGATCCTCAGCCAAAGCCCACTGCAGCTAAGGATTCTGGAAGCTATAGTCAACCACATCTGGGCTTCCCTCTTACAAAGAACACTGACTGTGATGCTGTGCTGGGGCTGGATGGGGATAGTTGCTAACCCCCCCCCCCACTAAATATAAAAGAATCGCCACTTTAAAAGGCACCTCTTTGCTCAGTTAGAAGGTGTGAGAAGAAGAGAATCAGCCCTGGGCTTGTGGCTGATGTCTGGGGCATGGCCAGGGAAGAGGAGGTGGTGCCCAGGTGATGCAGGTGGCAGAGGCGGTGAGGCAGCCCACCTTGAGCCACCACTGGCATGGCCAGCTTTTAAAGGATAAGATGGATCCCCTATGCAGAAGGAGGTCACCCGTTCAGCCATACCCTCTACACGCTATACATCTTTACAAAGTTAACTTTCAGCTGAGGGAGTGGCTCAGTAGAGTTTAAAAGATGGTTATTTGATATTCATATATTATCTCGTATATTCGTTATGCCTTTGATTATAGGATTTCATTGGGATAAGATTGATTCTTTTAAGTTAATAGGCACCCCATGGAGCTGGTATGGATTTTCCTTAGTGGCTCTGCAGCAGCACTGCAGAAGTTTTTTGCTTCTTTGATGGTTTCTGTTTGTCAGCAAGATACTGATTTCTTTCAACAGAAGGACAATGCGGGTTGAGTTGCCACTTATTTTTAGTAACGGCAAAATTGCCATTCTTTGGAAAAATTTCTAGTATGCGGAATACATTGTCTGTGTTCATCGATCACATTCGGGGCATATGGATGTCCCTCTCATTTTGATGTGTTTCCCCATTTTGCTGCTCCCCATGAATAAGGGTAATATGAAACAGACCAACAGACTAAGTTTCCATTAGGATTTAATAGCAAAACTGAGAGATAAACAGCAACAATAACAAAGACAATAACAACAAAAAGGATCATGATGATGATGATGATGATTATGATGATAAACCTTTGTTAGATGCCCCATAACAAATCTCTGGGTGACTCACAACAATTTTTTTTAAAATCCAGTTAAATACATACTACTATGGATATTTATATACTGCTCTTCAATCAAATCGGTTTACATATAAAAATGAATAACACATATATAGGATAGCCCCCTGTCCCCAAAGGGCTCACAATCTAAAAAGAAACATAAGGCAGATACCAGCAACAACCACTGGAGGGTTGCTGTGCTGGAGTTGGATAGGGCCAGTTGCTCTCCCCCTGCTAAATAACACAAAACAAACAAATTACAATAGAAAATAGAAAATGCAATAGAAAACATCTTAAACCTTTTTTAACATCAATTTTTAAAAGGCCAGAGTGAACAGAAAGATCTTCACCTGGTGCCTAAAATAACAAAGTGACGATGCCAGGTGAGCCTCACTGGGAAAAATATTCCATAGACAGGGTGCCACCACCGAAAAGGCCCTCTCTTAATAGCCCTGCACCTCACCTCATTTGGCAGGGGCACTTGGAGCAGTGCCTCTGAAGAAGATCTTCAGGTCTGAGTCGGGACATATGAGGCAAAGCACTCTCTCAGGTTTAGGGCTTTAAATATATAAACCAGCACTTTGACTTGGGCCTGGAAATGGACAGGGAGCTAGTACAGATATGCAGTATAGATACATGAACTTCTGAACCTTTTAGAATCACATTTAGCTATTGCCTCCACACGAGAAGACATGATGCAAATAAGTACTCCAGAGTCGTGCATTAGATGAAAGGGAACGCTATTGAACAATCTGATAACTGAACTGATAACAACCATGCAATCTGGGCCCAACTTAAGTTTGGAGTTGGACAACAGTGTCCTCCAAAACCTTGTGGGCCACCACTGGCTCTTGCCCCCTCACCTACTGATTTCATTCAGTCTTTGAGGTTTGTGGAGGCCTCAAAGTAGGCAGGAGTGTCAGTCAAAGCCCCTGAACTGCAAAGTCTTTAAGGGCTGACTTCCTCCTCCTTTTGGGGAAGACGTCTTGTGGTAGTGTGCATGAATTGTCCCCTTTGCTAAGCATGCGCCATCTTGGCTTGTATTTAGAAGGGATGCATGACTATAAGGGAGTGCTGTAAAATATTCCCCTTAGGGCAGGGCTGCTCATCCCTCCTGCAGATGTTGTTGTTGTTATTTATTCGATTTCTATACAGCCCTTCCAAAAATCGCTCAGGGCGGTTTACAAAGAGAAATAATAAATAAATAAGATGGATCCCTGTCCCCAAAGGGCTCACAATCTAAAAAGAAACACAAGACAGACACCAGCAACAGTCACTGGAGGTACTGTGCTGGGGGTGGAGAGGGCCAGTTACTCTCCCCCTGATAAATAAAGAGAATCACCATGTTCAAAGGTGCCTCTTTGTCAAGTTAGCAGGAGCTGGCCTACAATTCCCACAATCCCTGGCTATTGGCCACTGTGGCTGGGGATTATGGGAGTTGTAGTTCAAAAAAAGCTGGGAGCCTAAGTTGAGTATGCCTACCTTAGAGGATGGGGTCATAGCTCAGTGGTAGAGCATCTGCTTGCATGAAGAAGGCCCCTAGCTCACTCGCTGGGATCTCCAGGTAGGGTGAAGAGAGATTTCTGCTTGAAACCCTGGAAAGCCACTGCCAATCAATGTAGACCAGACCTGTTTAACTTTGGCCCTCCTGCAGATGTTGGCCTATAACTCCGATAATCTCTGGCTATTGGCTGCTGTAGTTGGAGATTATGGGAGTTGTAGGTGGTGCAGCGGGGAAATGCTTGACTAACAAGCAGAAGGTTGCCAGTTTGAATCCATGCTGGTACTATATCAGGCAGCAGCGATACAGGAAGATACTGAAAGGCATAAGCTCATACTGCATAGGAGGAGGCAATGGTAAATCACTCCTATATTCTACCAAAGAAAACCACAGGGCTCTGTGGGCACCAGAAGTGGAAATCGATTTGATAGCACACTTTAATGTCCAAAAACAGCTGGGGGGGAGGTGAAGTTGAGCAGGCCTGGTGTAGACAATACAGAGCTAGTTAGATCAAGGTTCTGACTCTGTATAAGGCAACTGCCTATGTTTTTCCTTTTCTAACCAGCCCAAGGTGCTCACTGAGTTGTGATGTTCAGCTAAGTCTTTGTTATCCCAACCAGAATGATTGTGGTTAAAGAGTTACCCGAGCCCCATGCACTCTCACGGAGCATGTCATGAAAACTCAGAATTTCCAGGCTATCCCAATTAAATCACTATGGTTAGCCAGCATTTAAGTGGGACAGATAAAAATTCACTTTGAATTTAGCATTTTTGACATTTTGGTGCCAATGCGGTTTACCTCACACTGGATTCGACATTGGCTCTCGCTCTGTCAAAGGTGAAGAATAACATTTTCTCCTCTTTGCCTGATGTTGTTCTGGTTCTATGGTTTCCTCAGGTCGTTGCAGCTGGTCAGGATTAATTAGGTGGCTGATATATTGAGCATACAGCTGTTCAGACAGCCCCTGTTTCCACTTGTGGTTTGGAGTGCAAAGTACCAACAATGGAAAGTTAGTCAAATGCCACTTTCTCAGTTCATGGTCTGTTTGTTTCACCCAGCACTTTGTCATTAATCATTTGGAAGGAAGTTAGTGAATGGTGGAATGTATGTGACGATGGCAGGATCTGAGTCCTATTCAGACAATGAGCTTATTCTCATGTCCAAACCAGAGGAGGAGAGTGGAGTTGGAGGGAAGGCAGAATCCTACCTGTCTCCTCCTGGATGACCAGAGCCTGCTTTGGATTCTTCCACTCATGCGCTCACAGAGGCATAGCAAGGTTGGAGTGGGTCCAGAAATAAGATTTCAAAATGCCCCCCTGCCTGAAGCTCAGCTCATGAAGTAAAGATGTGCCACAATAGAACATCATCCTAAATTACTTTTTTAAAGGTTTTGTAAATTGTAGACAATGCAAGTCATTGAATGGTACTAGAGAAAGACATGCTGTTCTGCCTGACTCTCTCTTTGCTTGCATTTTTGCTGCCCTCTGTGGGAATCTCAGACTGACTACCAGATGCCAACTATGCCACCTTGTCCCGTCCAAGCCCTTCTTTGCATTGGGTGTCCATACACATGCCCAGGCTTTGAAAAATGAACCTAGGTAGAGGGGCAGAATGTTCATATCTGCTCCCCCTTTCTCTGGCCGACACATCGCGCAACATGACATACGTGGTGGAAGCTGACATTTGTGCAAGGGCAAGCATTGCAGAGTTGTGCGGCCATTGTCTACAATGTCTGCATCGTTGCACCAATCCATTGGCACAATTTGGCACTTGTGCAATTGTGCAAATGTTACATGTGTAACATTTCAGAATTTCAGCCACTGCATCTTGTGTGGATGCAATCACATAGGAACATAAGAAGTTGCCGTATACCAAGTCAGATCATTGGTCCAGCAGTTTCTCCAAGGCTGCAGGCAGGAGTCTCTCTCAGCCCTATCTTGAAGATGCCAGAGAGGTAACTTGGAACCTAGATGCTCTTCCCAGTGCGGCTCCATCACCTAAGGGGAATATCTTTCGGTGCTCACACATGCAGTCTCCCATTCAAATGCAAGCCAGGGTGGATCCTGCTTAGCAAACAGGACAATGAATGCTGGACAAGGAACCTTGAGATGCTGCCAGTGATTGAACCTGGGGCTTTCTACATAGGAACATAGGAAACTGCCATATACTGAGTCAGACCATTGCTCCATCTAGCTCAGTATTGTCTTCACAGACTGGCAGTGGCTTCTCCAAGGTTGCAGGCAGGAGTCTCTCTCAGCTCTATCTTGGAGAAGCCAGGGAGGGAACTTGGAACCTAGATGCTCTTCTCAGAGGGGTTCCATCTCCTGAGGGGAATATCTTACAGTGCTCACACTTCTAGTCTCCCATTCATATGCAACCAGGGTGGACCCTGCTTAGCTAAGAGGACAAGTCATGCTTACTACCACAAGACCAGCTCTCCTCTCCTAGCTGTTTGCCAGGTGGGCTTTGGTGGAGGCTTGGCTTTTACTCCTCCTCACCCCCAACTCAGTCAATGAAAAGAAGCAGCCAAGCCTGGAAGGCACGGTTGTGAACTTGGGCTTTGTGCGTCTTTCCACCCGTCTGCTGCTCAGTGTGCTTCAAGATGGTTAGGAGAGAATCTTGCTTTTTGCTACGTCACTACAGAAGCTCAGTTACCCTGGGCAAATGTTTATTGATCAGGGTTCATGGGTCGCAGAGCCATGCTGTTTTAAAAAGAGGAATACTGTCAAGCAGGAGTGAGATAATTTTATACTTGCACAATCCACTTGTGTTTTTTTGCTAGAATCCTCCCACCGAAATTATACCTCTGTAGGGAAAGCAGAGATAGAAGAAGTTTCCTCCCTCTCATAATACCACATCCCTCAGTGGCTTTGAGAAATTGATCATAATATCCCATCAATTTCATTGGGTTCCTCCTCTGAGAGCTGGTTTCCTACTACAGCACAAATAGTAGTAAACCCTATTATTGGGTTTAGAGTTTATATTTATTTAACAAGTATTTACATGTTGCTTTTCAACAAAAGTTTGCATAGAAAAATAATAATTTGCAGGTGGTTCCCTGACTCCAGAGAACTCACAGTCTAAAAAGAAACACAGGGTAGACACCGGCAACAGCCACTGGAGGGATGCTGTGCTGAGGTTGGATAGGGCCACTTGCTCTTCCCCTGCTAAATATAAAGAGGACCACCACTTTGAAAGTTGTCTCTCTGCCCAGTTTAGCAGGAATAGTAGGTTCAGGACAGAATATTGTACAGCGGGCAGTATTCACATGTGATCACCCATCCAAATGCAAACCAGGGCAGACCCTGCTTAGCAAAGCGGACCATTCATGCTTACTACTGCAAGACCAGCTCTGCCTCCCCTTCTTTGTACCTTCCAACTGCATCATGATGGGGTCAGGAGTGGAGTCCTGAAACAGTTGCTCCCTTGAGAATCAGTGTGCAATATTGCAACAATAAAGACCTCTTCCTGGCAAGGAAGGAAGAGGTCTTTAATTGTGTTTTAATTGTGTTTTTAATAGTGTTAACGTTTTAATTTTAAAATTGTTGCAACGTTTTAATCTTTTTATCTGTTGTTTTTATTGTTTTGTTGTAAACCACCCAGAGACTTGCATTTTGGGCGGTATACAAATGTGTTAAATAAATACATACATAAATAAATGCATACATAAGAGTTTTGCTTCTCTTCCCCACTGCTTTCAGAGGCTGGCATAACATCTAATGCAAACTAAAGATCTGCTTTTCTAACTGTGGTGGCAGACATGGTGCATTACATATGTACCGAAGGGATCAAATGGGGTCAGATCTAGAGATGTATACAAACCGTCTGACCGAAAGAAATGTAACAACAACAAGAAGAAGTTAAAATAATTGACATAGCAATACCAGGGACAGCAGAATAGAAGAAAAAGAAACAGAAAAAATAACAAAATACAAAGATCTACAAATTGAAATTGAAAGGCTGTGGCAGAAAAAGACCAAAATAATCCCAGTGGTAATTGGCGCCCTGGGTGCAGTTCCAAAAGACCTTGAAGAGCACCTCAACACCAGAGGGGCCACAGAAATCACCACCAGCCAATTACAAAAAGCAACTTTACTGGGAACAGCCTATGTTCTGTGACGATAGCTATAATAATAACAGCAAGCACATTGATAATAAAATTCAACCATCCTACTGTAGGTCCTCGGGAAGGACTCGATGTCTGGATAAAACAAACCAGTCAATAATACCTGTCTGACTGTGTAAATAAATAATAATAATAATATAAGGACGAATATGATGGCTATATCAGAGGGGGAAGTGATCCTCTGGGAAGTTTGCACTGGGTAAGTCAGCTTTTTCTCCTACCCCATTAAAGAGCTGGGTACAGGAGCCGAGTACGACAGCCCTGTCCTCCCTAGTGCAAAGCTCCCTCACGATCCCTTCCCCTCCTGCTATCTAGGTTTTTACTCACTTGTCCTAGCCAGTTTATGGTCATGAGAACAGCCCTGTGAACTGGTCACTGCATGCCCGCCTTTCGTACATGCCAAGCCTGTGATCTTGGGTTTTTCATCAGGACTGTCTTCACATCCCATCGCAAAATCACTTTGGGCCTGTGGGATTAGCAATGAGGTTACCTTCACATTCAAAACGTGTCCTGGCATAGTTCCATGTGCATTTGTGCCGGTGAACATCTGGTATATATTTCTCAAGCTAGGCTCCCATGGGATTCTCAGTGGAATGTGTCCTGCCATAGCGGACCTCGATACAGCCAACCTGCAGGGTTCTTGGGATGAACAACCTGCCAGATAACCAAAGAACTCTTTTGATGCCGGTCAGGGATTAAATCAGAAGCAGTGTGAGCTGCTGGAGCATCCTATTTGATTTTGCCCCCTTAAATTACATTGCACTGCCTCCCTGTGAAGAGTTCTCACTGACACAGCTGTAAATTGCTTTGAACCTTTTATGATAAGTTTAGACACAGAATCTCTTAACCTTGCAAACACCCTTTTGTTTCATTTGATGCCCTCGGAAACTTCTCGGAAATGAAGAAGAAGATGAAAAAGGCCTCCCCGTGCCCACATTTCCCTGGGCAATGCTACAGGAGGCGTAGCGGGAGATGACCTACTCTCAGAATTCTCTGAACCTTTGCTAAGAAGATCATCAACGTTCTGTTGCTTCTGTCTTTGATCCATTTCTGCCCTGGAAACGAGTCTCATTAAAATATCTATTTTGTGGGTTTCTTAGATTTATATCCCACTTTTCTAGGGGCGGAGAGCTGGTCTTGTAGTGGCAAGCATGAATTGTCCCTGTTGCTAAGCAGGGTTCACCTTGGTTTGTATTTAGATGGGCGACTACATGTGAGTACTGTGTGCTGTAAGATAGTCCCCTTAGCTCAGTGGTAGAGTATCTGCTTTGCACCTTGATGGCCCCAGGTTTACTCCCAGGCATCTCCAGGTAGAGCTGAGAAGGACTTCGGCCTGAAACCTTCGAGAGCCACTGCCAGTCAGTGTTGAAAATACTGAGCTGGGTGGGCCAAGGGTCTGACTCAGTAGACAGTGAGGCTATTCCTACAATCCACGGAAAGCGGGCTAAGGGAGCTTAGCCCGCTTTCCGTGGATCGCGGGAACCACCGGGCTCGGGAGCGATGCCGGATCACAGGAACCCCGGATCACGGGAACCACCTGGTGCTCCCAAGGCAGCTAACCCACCTAATTCCCCCTCCCCTTAAATGAGCACTCTGTTAACCTCATTTTGTTGCCCGTGTGTCGCTGCAGCAGCCTCCCGGGCTCGGAGGTCTCTCCAGGATGCTCCACAGGACATCCTGGAACTTCTGGGGGCCATGCGGCCCCCAATCCCTACAGCCCCTGCCGGCTGCATGACGAAGCCGGCAGCCATGTGGGCGGCTGATCCAGCTGCCCAGAGAGAAGGCAGTGATCGTCTGTGGGGAGGTAAGCACATTGCAGCGACCGTGAGGATCGCTTCAGTGGCTTCCTACATTCCAATGTTAAAATGGGGCTATAGCTCAGTGGCAGGGCGCCTGCTCTCTCTGCATGCAGAAGGTCCCGGTTTCATTCGATGGCATCTCTAGGTAGGGCTGGGGAAGACTCCTGCCTGAAACCTTGGAGAAGTTGCTGCCAATCAGTGTAGGCAATATTGAGCTAGATGAACCAATCAACTCAGCACAAGTTACTTTCTTATGTCTTCCTATGGGAAGAGAGCTGGTCTTGTGGTAGCAAGCATGACTTGTCCCCTTAAGCTAAGCAGGATCTGCCCTGGTTGCATACGAAAGGGAGACTAGAAGTGTGAGCACTGCAAGATATTCCCCTTAGGGGATGGAGCCGCTCTGGGAAGAGCATCTAGGCTCCAAGTTCCTTCCCTGGCATCTCCAAGATAGGGCTGAGAGAGACTGCTGCCTGCAACCTTGGAGAAGCTGCTGCCAGTCTGTGTAGACAGTACTGAGCAAGATGGACCTATGGTCTGACTCAGTATATGGCAGCTTCCTATGTTCCTATGTCCCTATGTAAGCAGGGGCTTATTCATAAGCATTCCCCTGAAACCCATTCCCTGCACACCCACCAATGTTTGTGGGCAAAATTGTAGCACTATCCTGACACATCTCTTTCTTTTTAGGACAGTTTCTCCCAATTAGTTATTTTAACATTGGCTGGAATGATGATGATAATTCTAATAACAACAGGCTGCTTCAGTAATCATCATCATCTTGCAGTTTTTTATCTTAATAATGGATGCTTGAAACATTTTCAAACTGGCATTATTTATGTCTGCCGCTTTGTAGATATCTTGCTAGCGTTTTGAGGATGCTAATCAGTTTAATCGGGATTTTAACCATTTGTCTTATTTCACTGTTGTCTGATGTTGATGTAGCCTCAGTAGCAAGCCATGAGGTTGAGATGTGGGGGGGTGGGGGGGTGGGGCGGGGGGGAATATGATAAATAAATACATCCTCTGAAGTGGCTTGATATATTTTGCAAAATTATTTGCATGGACTGGTTGAGAAGACTGATATGGAGTCGATCGTCAACTTGGCAAAATATCTATAACTCACTATTGGAAGAAATCATTTAGAGCACCCCCTTTCTGAATAGTTCTATGTAATCTGGGGCATTCTCTGGAGGCTGACGTACTATTTTGGAATTCGGACTCACAATGCTATGGGGACAAGTCATGCTTGCTACCACCACAAGACCAGCTCTCCTCTCCTGAATGGGAGGTGGGATCATAGCTCAGTAGTAGAGCATCTGCTTTGCATCTAGGAGAGGAGAGCTGGTCTTGTGGTAGCAAGCATGACTTGTCCCCATAGCTAAGCAGGGTCTGCCCCGGTTGCATATGAATGAGAGACTTGATGTGTGGGCGCTGCAAGATATTCCCCTCAGGGGGTGAAGCCGCCCTGGGAAGAGCAGAAGGTTCCGAGTTCCCTCCCTGACAGTATCTCCAAGATAGGGCACAGAGAGATTCCTGCCTGCAACCTTGGAGAAGCCACTGCCAGTCTGTGAAGACAATACTGAGCTAGATAGACCAATGGTCTGACTCAGTATATGGCAGTTTCCTATGTTCCTATGTAGAAAGCCCCAGGTTCAATCACTGGCAGCATCTCAAGGTTAGGGATGTGCAAATCAATCTGAATCGATTCAATTTGAATCTGGGTGATTTGAATGATTCGAATCGAATCACCCCTCAAAAGGGCAATTTGATTTGAATTCTATTAGAGAGACATCTGGCACCTTATTTAAACCATTCAGGACCCCTGATTGGTTAAAAGAAAAGGCACCCAAACAGAGTCATTTGGATTCAAATTCAAAATGAATCAAAAAAATTCATTTTGTGCTCATCTCTACTTCAAGTAGGGCTGGGAGAGTCTCCTGTCTGCAACCCTGGAGAAGCTGCTGCCAGTCTGTGTAGAAAATACTGAGCTAGACGGACCGATGGTCTGACTCGGTATATGGCAGCTTCCTATGTTCTTATAAACAACAAAATATAACAACTTTATTTATTGACTGCTGCATTGCAATTGTTCTCTGGGTAGCTCACAATACACACTTTTCTCCTTGCTTTGAGGTGATGGCTCCCTGTGTGTTTGTTTTTAAAGTGCAGTTGTTATGGGTGTGTGTTTTGCAGGCTTGTTGTGAAGAAAGAATAAAATAATAAATAAATAAATCATCAAACCGAACCCCCTGATCTCCCACACATACTTGCACACCTCAAAGTTTCAGAAAAACCCACTTTGATGGACTGAACAAAAGAATCCAACAGCCTGTGCTCACGCTTTGCCACAAATGCATAAAGAATAAAACTCCTAGATTCTGTAACTATGAACATAAGTTCTGACCCTTTGCTAGGAGGGCTGTCATTGATTGTAGCTTGTGATGGGCAAACTCCCCTCCATTTGATTTGGAAATGGGTCACCGATTTGGAAATGGGTCACTGGAATATTTTTAGAGGATTCTCAAGGGAGGGGGAAATCCTGGATATTATCCTGAGAGTTCTATAGGGACATATAATGTTTATCACACTTTATTGAATTGTCTTAAAGTTTGTATGGTTTGTGATATCTTTGCTCAGGCCCTAGACACTAATCTCAGCTTAAAGTGGGCTAGTCAAACCCTGTCCCCCAGAGGAATGCATGGCTCGCAAGAGAAGTAGGCAAGTCTAGGGATAATCCTGAGCAACAGAGGAAAAGAATATGGGAAACGGGTGTTAGGACACAGGAATCTACCTTACACCGAGTCAGATTCAAGTCCATCTAGCTCAGTGCTGTCCACACTGACCGGCAGCAGCTATCCAAGCTTTCAGGCAGGAGTCTTTCCCAGCCATTCCTGTTGATGCTGTTCGAGCTGCAGCTCCTGAATTCATCAGATCTTAGCACCAGCAACCCTACTGACCAATACGGGGACAGATAGTGAGTCAGGGAGCCCAGTGGCAGAGCCAGACCACGAGCGGCCCATGCCCAGCTGTGGTGGCAGCCCCGCTCACCCCACCCCCCGCATCTGACATCAGACGTGGGGGCTAGGCACACCCCTGTGTCAGATGCGGGGGGGGGGGGCTTGGTCCGGCTCCCGAACTGCAGCCGCGTGGCCCTATTCGGGATCTAGAGCCAGGCTTGCATCTTAAACGTAGGGAAGAGCCGCTCCTGGTCATGCCATGAACACAGCAACAGCCATTTAACCCCTGAATAAGGCCGCACATTTAAATCAGCACCCCCTGCATCTGATGTCAGACGCGGGGCGGTGTTGGGGCCGCAAGATTCGGCCCCTGAGGGGCAGCAGCCCAGGTTCTTTGAACCCATCGGCCCAATGGTGGCTCCGCTCCTGAGCCTCTGACCACTCTGCCTCTGTCCTGATTCCCCTTTGATAGACTGATACTCTCAGATTTTATTCTCTCACCTGAGAGACAGACTTCCATCTTCTTAGTTCACTTTCTTCTTTTAGATGCCAGCTGAAGACCTTTTTGTTCACTGGGGCCTTTTAAATTTTAATTTTGATCTGATTGTAACTGATTTTTTAAAATGTCTTTTAAATTGTTTTGTATTGTATTTTCTATTTTCTCTCTCCCCCTTTTTTTGGTCTGTTATGATTTAATGTGTTGTGTGTTTTTATCTCATACTTTAATGCTGTTGTGTTGTAAGCCACCCAGAGAACAATCTGTTATAGGGTGGCTAACGAAGTTTAATTATTAATTTATTTCTTGTTTACACAGTCAGACATGTGTTATTGACTAGTTTGTTTTATCCAGACATCAAGTCCTTCCCAAGGACCTGGGATGGCTGAATTTTATTATCAATATTGTTCTTCTTGTTATTATAATTATCATCACAGAATATAGGCTGTTCCCAGTAAAGTTGCCTTTTGCAATTGGCTGATGGTGATTTCTGCGGCCCCTATGGTGTTGAGGTGCTCTTCAAGGTCTTTTGGAACTGCAGCTAGGGTGCCAGTTACCACTGGGATTATTTTGGTCTTCTTCTGCCACAGCCTTTCAATTTCAATTTGTAGATCTTTGTATTTTGTTATTTTTTCTATTTCTTTTTCTTCTATTCTGCTATCACCTGGTAGCTATGTCAATTATTTTGACTTGTTTTTCTTTCTTCTCAACTACATCATCATCATCATCATCATCATTATTATTATTATTCCTTCCCTCTCTCTTGATGTAGTGAGCAGCTAGGTATGTAGGTTTCCTATCAATCTATTTCCTAAATAAACTACTTTACTTAGATAAAGTAGTCTCTGTTTCTCCAGGCAGTCCTAATTAGCAGTGCTCTTCACTTGTGCACTTCCAGTGCAGGTGGGGCAGATAAATAATCTAAGCCCTCCAAACTCCCGCAAACGTAAGGGTTTGAACCTGTAAAAGAGATGCTCTATCGCTGAGCTTTGGCCCCATTCCCTTCTATTCCTGGGCTGTGTTAAGAGCTCTGTGATTGCTTCGAATTACAGTGGTCCCTCGACTTACGAACTACTCGACATAAGTATTTTTCGAGTTACAAACGGCAGTTTTAGATCTGGTTTTAGATGCGGTTTTTTCGACTTACAAATTTTTAGATGGGGTTTCCTTGACTTGCCTGCCTGTTTACTGCCTGTTTATTCTTGAAAAGAAATGTTCCTGTGCAGTTTGCAAGCCTTACTGGGGGTCTGGGTCTTTTTTCTAGGCTCCGGAACGCATTAATCCGTTCCCAATGCATTCCTATGGGAAACCGCTTTTCGACTTACGAACTTTTCGACTTACAAATGTGCATTCGGAACGGATTAATTTCGTAAGTAGAGGGACCACTGTATTCTGTGTGAATATTACACAAGATCTTACAGGTGGCAATATGCTTACACATTTCAAGCCATCTCTGTCCCTTCAATTGGTGTATGATGCTTCCCCACAGGAGCAGCAATATCTCATGACCAGCAAGAAAGACCAATAGCATTTGCCTCCAGTCCATGTTGCAAATTTCTCCACTTTTAGGAGACACAGGCTATTGATCTTTTTTGCTGGCCAAGCATCACATATCACTGCCCCTGTTCAATGTGGGGAAGCATCACATGCCATTTTGATGGGCAAAGATGACTCAAAACGTGGAAGCACATTGTCAGATGTGACCAACTTCTTTGCATGTAAGAAGGGCTGCTTCATAGTGGGGGAAAGAGTGCAACCCCTGAGTTTGTCTGATCAAGGGTTGCGAAGTTTCCTCACTCAAGCAGCATATGCAAAGGCTTAAAACAAGAACAACACCCAAACCATGACCTGCTAGCTCTCCTCCAAACCTAGGTGAATATGTTCTAGGTGAATATAGCAGGACCCAAGAAAATGTGTACGTACACACACACACACACACACACACACACACACACACACACACACACACACACCTTTCCTCCTAGATGCCTCAGTATTTGGTGCAAATGTAGCACTGGCCCTATTAACATAATGATGATATAATTACAGAAGTTATCAATCAAAGCCATGGGAATAATTCAACCCAATCCATCCCCTGGAAGCCAGGATATTTGCTGATGGGAGGAGAACTGGGTCTTGTGTTAGCAAGCATTAATTGCCCCCTTTGCTAGGCAGGGTCTGCCCTGGTTCACATGTGAATGGGAGACTACATGTGTGAACAGCACTGCAAGGTAATTCCCCTTAGTGGATGGGGCTGCTCTGGGAAGAACATCTGCATGCAGAAGTTTCCAGGTCCACTCCCTGGCATCTCCAAGATAGGGCTGGGAGAGACTTCTGCCTGTAACCCTGGAGAAGCCACTGCCAGTCTTTGTAGACAATAGTGAACTAGATGGACCAGTGGGCTGACTCAGTAGAAGGCAGCTTCCTATGTTCTTTCTGCTAAACCTTAGCCAGGCCTCTACATTGCCTTCTTCATTTTCACCTAAGACATTGCTGAGACCAGCAGGAGGTCCCTTGAACTTTGCTCTTCTTGATATTGGAGCTGCTCAGGGGTCAACAATTTGGACTCCATTAGCTTCTCAGTGTCTCAATGCTAGCATGATGCTCTAATGCCAATAAGTATGTGCTTTCACAAAACTCTGCCATCCACATTGATGCCCAAAGGCATCAGGCACTTCAGACAACCAGCTGGGCTAAAGAGGAGGGAACTCTGGTATTCTGCCACCAGCAGATCCAAGTCTGATCAACATTTAATCATCTGTTCTGAAATTACTGTACTGAATGAGGACATTTCCAGCCTGCTATAGTTGCTGTTTATCCCTCCAGGTAACCATATGTGCAAGCTTTCGATAGCACAATCGGCATTTCCTCTGGGAAGGAAAGGAGAACTTGTCTAAAATGCCAATTTCCCTGAGTAAGAGCATCAGAATACAATCCACAAACCCTGTCCCAACTGAATCAACATCCACTGCTGTCATCTTAACAGAGTGGGCTTGGTTATATAGGGCTGGCTCTCACAACTGGGCAATGTTAGTTATGCCACCAAATATCAGGACAGGACAGTATAAATACTATGGATATTTATATACCGCTCTTCAACCAAAGTGGTTTACATAGAAAGATAAATAAGACATAAATAAGATGGTCCCTTGTCCCCAAAGGGCTCAGAATCTAAAAAAATATTGACAGATACTAGCAACAGCCACTGGAGGAATGCCGTGCTGGGGCTGGATAGGGCCAGTTGCTCTCCCAAGATTAAAAAAAAAGAGAATCACCACTTTAAAAGGTGTCTCTTTGCTCTCTTTGCTCACAGGGGTCTCACTTGCTGGCTCCAATGTCGGACAGGCAGCACGCCCAACTGACTTCCAACCATGATCATGGATCCACAGTGCTAATTGTGGCTGAATCTAGGCAGGGTGTGGTGCTCAGCTGATAATTAGACCCAGTATCTGATCACTTCAACCAGCTTTCATGGGAGCACACTTGCTCTACCTCCTGACTTTTTGCAGCCAGTGGTGTAGTGCTGGGCGATAGGCAGGGACACAATGCTGGTACTTTCCCCCCTCCAGGGTCTCAGCCGGGACACAAAGCCCTTGCATTCTGCCCAGAAATAACGTGCTGCTCTTGCTATTTCAACCATTTATTACTATGCTTCTTATCTTAGGGACATAGAAAGCTGCCTTAGAAAAGTCAGACCTTTGGTCCATCTAGCTCAGTATTGGCTACTCTGACTGGCAGCAGCTCTCCAAGGTCTCAGGCAGGAGCCTTTCCCAGCCCTACCTGGAGATGCTGTCAGGGATTGAACCTGGAACTGTCAGCATGCCAGCCCTACAGTGTGCTGTCAGGACATCCTAAAACAAATGACAGGGAATGCCCACTGAAATGCAAGGGTTCAATGCATTCCCATGGCCATTTGGAAGGAACCAGTGCATTTCAGTAGGCATTCCCTGTCATTCATTCTAGTACATTCCCTAGAGTGTACATGATCCTTGACTTCTTGTAACAGAACCCCCTCCCCAAATTATTGCATCTATCTATGTGAGGGAGGGGCCATTGGGATAGACATAGCCATGGGTGTGGCTCATGGGGTGTGGGTGGGTGTGGCTATGGGGGTTGTCATGGAGAGTGCCCGCACTTCAGAATTTTCAACTACATCACTGTAACTAACGTTGCCTGATCGTGAGAACCAGACCTATATAATCAAGGCTAGAAAATGGGGGCAAAGGAAGATCTGGTTCAAAGCAATAGGAAGGAGTAAAGTAAAGTCGTGCCGTTGAGTTGGTGTCGACTCCTGGTGACCACAGAGGCCTGTGGTTTTCTTTGGTAGAATACAGGAGGCATTTACCATTGCCATCTTCTGTGCAGTATGAGATGATGCCTTTCAGCATCTTCCTAGATCGCTGCTGCCCGATACAGGTGTTTCCCATAGTCTAGGAAACATACCAGTGGGGATTCGAACCAGCAACCTCTTGCTCCCTAGGCAACTTACCAGCCCTAAATAAGAGGCTCATTCTTATGAGCCCCATCTGGGCAAGAGGAGTGCTCAGCCAGGATAAGAGAGCTGGCCGTGGTCCTGACTGGAGGTCAACTGTTTGCAAAGATCAAGGTAGGTGGAGGCAGGAGTGATCGCAGGGAGCCGGGAACTGGGTAGGGTGGCTTTTCAACCATCCTTGATAAAATGCTGGGGACAGCAGGGGCATAGCAAGGTTGGAGTGGGCCCAGGGACAAGATTTTAAAATGGGGCCCTCACTGCCTTCCTCTCCTTCTCCGGCCCTCATATCTTTGCTGCAGAAAAACATTAAGGCCATGTATAATATAGTGTAGCAGATTAACAGAGGACAGGAGTCTACAGTTACAAGGCGTAGATAATAGCAGAATCAAATAATACATTTCAATATCACTGAAGAATTTTAATAACTGCACATATCCCAACTACAGTTACAAGGTATAAACAACAGCAGAACCAATGCAAGACCGAGTTGCATCTGATCACCTGAACGGCCCCTTTCTTTTTGTAGTCCAAAGTGATTCCTTTGTTTCCTTTAATATATTTGGAGGGGGGAGTGGGGGGGGGGAGAGAGAAGAAGAGAAGAGAACTAACAAGCCACCCTAAACGGAGGGGGCTGGGGCAATGCTGTGCAAACGACAAAGCCATAGGCAGGCACGGAAAGCGACTGGGAAGATTAAAACATGAAAGACCAACAAGGCTCGCGGGGTACTGCAAGAGCTTGTTCTCCAGCTGCTCGTCAGCTGACTGGCTGGGAGCCATCACCCTCTTTCAAGCATGGCGCCACCTCTGGTTACCCCAGGGACTCTGTGTCTGAGTCACGGTTGGTCAGCCAGCTCGGGTGGCCCCACCTTTCTCTGGAGTATCATCGAAGCGAGCAACATAGGTCGCCAAGAGGGGCGGCTTGGCGAATCACAGCTGTTCACTCAGCGCCGTGAGCACAGCTGGTGGCTTGTACTATTTCTCCCCCCTCTTCCACCCTCCCTCCCTCCCCATGCCAGCCCAACTGCGATCTAGTCGCCCACTCTCTCTCCTCGCAGCCAAGCCAGCGAAAAGTTGCTCCTCGCTCAATCAGCAGAAAAGCCGGACTTACACAACACAAGCCAGCAGCCGATGCTTGTTGTTTTTCTGTGGGGGGCGAGGAGAGGCATCTTTGGAGATCCCCCCCTCTTTTGCCTTCTCTCCCCGCTTTTGCAGTGGATTTCTGGCAAGCGGGAGAGCAGCTTGGCAGCGGGCTGTTTTGCATTACAGCAGTGGAGGGGAGAAGCCTTAGCCACCACTGAGCGCCCCTCTCCTGCAGCTCGGCTGGGCTGTGGCAAGGTGGAGGACAGAAAGTTTCTTTGGGCTGGCTGGCACTGGAGCAGCTTGGACGCTGGAGTGAGGTGGCGAGAGAGCAAAGTCTTCTCCTCCCTCTGCTGGAAAAGGAGCCTTGGGGGCCTCTCAAACCTTGTGGGTCCAGTTGCAATTGCCTCCCTTGTCCAATGGAAGCTACTCCCCTGGGGGACAGAATGTGGGTTGGCCGCACCTGTCCTACCAGCTCCCGGCTCCCACATGGTCACTCTCCCCTCCTCCTACCTTGATCTTTGCAAGGACACGTCCACCAATCGGGAGCATGCACGGCTCTCCTACCCTGGCTGGGCAAACCTCTGACGCTGCTTAGGGTTGTGACGACAGCCCTTAGATTTCTGTTGCTTACACTGGGCGAGCTGGACAGCCTGCATTTTGTCTGTGGCCGAGTTCCCAAAAGAAGTCGTTAACTCAGACTGTTAAAATGCAGGACAACAAGCACGTTAAAGACTTAGGAACATAGGAAGCTGTTGTCGACCAAGGCAGACCACTGGTCTATCTAGGAACATAGGAAACATAGGAAACTGCCATATACTGAGTCAGACCATTGGTCTATCTAGCTCAGTATTGTCTTCACAGACTGGCAGCGGCTTCTCCAAGGTTGCAGGCAGGAATCTCTCTCAGCCCTATCTTGGAGAAGCCAGGGAGGGAACTTGAAACCTTCTGCTCTTCCCAGAGCGGCTCTATCCCCTCAGGGGAATATCATCCAGTGCTCACACTTCTAGTCTCCCATTCATATGCAACCAGGGTGGACCCTGCTTAGCTATGGGGACAAGTCATGCTTGCTACCACAAGACCAGCTCTCCTCTCAAAGCTAGCTCAGTATTGTCTACACCTGCAGGGATTCTCAACCTTAAGTCCCCAGATGTTACTGGACTTCAGCTCCCATAATCCCCAGCCCCAATGGCCTTTGCTTGCCTTATACCAAGGCAGTCCATCTAGTGCAGTATTACCCACAATATTGAGATAGATGGACCACCTTGATATAAGGCAGCTTCCTATGTTCCTATTTAAAGGACTGCACCCCACTATACGAACCTTCCAGTATGCTTTGATCAGCAGGAGAAGCTGAGGGAGGGCATTTGCAGTGGTGGCACCCAAGCATTAGAGATCCCTGACCCAGATCATTCAGCTGATCTCCTCCATTTGGGCTTTCCAACAACAGTTTAAGACATAGTTGTATAGACTGGCATTTACTCAGGATGCTCCCTGAATTAAAGTTCTTGGAATTGCTTTCCTCCGCATCTTATTTATTTTTGACTGATGCCACATTGCTGCTGCAAAAATGTTACTGCAGTTTAATTAGGTTTTAAAAAGTTGTTTTATTGGTGGTTATTTTTATGATGATCGTTAGCTGCCTTGAAGTTCCCATCAGCGACAAGATGGCCGGGTATAAATATTTGAATAAAACCAAGGTGGAACAAAAATATAACAAGGAAACCAAAGTGGAACAAAAATATAACAAGGAAACCAAACCTGTGTTTCTGTCTTAATGTGGATCAGTAAAGAATAATGGGGGGGGGTGATCTGTTGTGTTTCTAGTAAGGCTGCAAAGCACAGAATGGAAACACCACTTGCTAGGAGATGTAGTCTGTCAATACAGGAAACAGGAAGTAAGGAAGGAATACCATGCAAGGGTACACTTGCACCTGACACTTTGTTATAAAGTTCCAGTCTGGTGCATGAGGGAGTGGGGAATATTTTAGGGGGAGCACCCACTATCCATTGCTACCACTTGAAGCTATCCCTGCTGTGAAGCAAAGTTGAAAGCAGCATATACAGTTTGTTTTTTAAAGTAAGTTTGTTTATGATAACATCCCCGCTCCACTTTCTTCACATGCAACGTCATGTTTCCTGGAATCTACAACAGGCAAAAGAGTTGAGAGCAACCTGGGATCTAGGATTGTGGCCCTCAGAGCATTTCTCACCCTTCTCCCACAGACCCTACGCCAACTGAGTGCATTAGGTTTCTCACTGTAAATCATTAGCAAAACCTATTGTCAAGTGGAAGACGGGCAAGAGCCAACAAGGGAGAGGATAAAGCCTATCACGAGAGGAGCGGCTTTGGGTCAGATCAATAGTCCATCCGTTCCAGGAGTTGGCCATTTTCAGCAGCTGGATTTCAATGCTACAGGGGGTGCTTTAACGGTGCAGAGTACAGACATTGTTGACTCCAAGTATGTCTGGCTGTTTCTCAGAAAAATGCACTAGATCAGGCTTCTCAAACTTGGGTCCCAGATGCTGTTGAATTATGTAAAGCTGCCCCAGCAGAAGCTTCAGCTGTTTGCTGTTGCAAAGATGCTTGTGGGTATGGATATCACACCCGCCCTGTGGTAGCTTCATAGTTATCACTTTGCTTCCAGGCTGGGTTCCAAGTGCTGGTTTTGACCTTTAAAGCCCTACACAGCTCAGAGCTGGGGTATTTAAGAGAACGTTATGTTTAGTATGAGCTCCATTGCCCATTGAGATCACTTGGAGAGGTCCGTCTACAGTTGCCACCAGTTTGTCTGGAGGCTACTCAGGGGGAGGCCTTCTCTGTTGTGGGCAGTGTTCCCTCTAATAGGGATTCCCAGGTGTTGTTCATGACTACAACTCCCAGAATCCCCAGCTGCAATGGCTTTTGCTTGGGGATTATGGGAGTTGTAGTCAACAACAGCTGGGAATCCCTGTTAGAAGCAACACTGGTTGGGGGTGGCCGGAATTGGCCACCATTTTGAGACTGGGAGCCTCAAATGGCTCCTTCTGAAAAAAAGAAAAAAATCACAATTAGCCAATTTTGGGCCATTTTTTATATTGAGGGGCACTGCTGGACTACTGGGGACCTGTGATGCATGGTAGGCCCCTCCCCCTGCATTTCTAGTGCCTTTAACCCATTTGGGGGACTTTTTACACCCACCAGGAACCTAATCCCCTGATTTGCATTACCCCAATGACTCCATATTCGCGGTTTCCCCTATCTGTAGTAGTTGCGGAGAATGGAACCCCCACAAATACGGAGGTTCGTATTTATATTTGTTAGGGAGAATAAATACTCCCATATTGTAAACTTTTAAATTAGTTTAATGTTTGGATTTTTGTTTTCATGTGTTTAATACTGTTGTAAATCAGCCAGAGACGTCGGTTTGGAGCGGTATACAGATATAATAAATATATTGCCAACGTCTCTGGGAGTGTGCTTTGCTTTTCTGCTGGGCTGAGCAGACAGAGTTGTGCCATTCAGGCTTGCATCCATCCCCCCTATAGATCTGGTGTTGGCACTGGGTGCTGTTGGGTAAATTAAAATGTCAGTCCTGTGCCCTTTTGATTCAGATGGTGAAAAGGGAAAGCGCATATTCCTTTAAGAACGTGGAGCAAGGACCAGGCAGAGATTAAAATGATCCCACCGGGCACCTGCGATAGATTTCCCTCCTGGTGGCTTCCCTTTTCATTCCCTGCAGCCCCGAACACCATTTCTGCTGGCTTTGAGAAATGTCACCGTATCTATTGACTGTTTTGCTTTTCACCTGTCGGCTGGCTGGAAATGATAAAAAGGGAGTGTCGAGGGGAGGGGGGGGCATCTCCTTTTCTCTCCCTCCATTCCTGGTGAGTTCATTGCATTGCTGATGAACTGCTGCTTTTACATCTGGATGGTTTCTCTTCTCTTTAAAATGCCACATAATTATTTATTAGCTCTGCATATGCCATCTTTACATTAGGTTTGCCTGGGAAAGCATCCAAAACAGCGACGGAAACCCTCCCACACAGGCAAAAGGCAGCACACGGAGCGAGGGAAAGGGATAGACTTATTCTCAGAAACAAAAAGAAAACAGCACCAGACATAAATAGGGACATCGGGAGAAAGAAGCAGGCCCAGAGATATGAAACAACACTGCCCCAGTTCATAGTTTTGAAAGAAAATACAACCCACTTGGTAGGTCAGCCTTTTTCAGACATGTAGGCTGCAGTCTTCTGCACCCTTACCTGGAAGTAAGCCCATTGAACACAGCAGGATTTCCTTCTGTATGAACATGGATAGGGTTGCATTGTTAGTGAATGTGTGAAGCATCAAGTGAGGGGAGTATCAGGCATGCACCAACTTCTCAGTCTCCTGACTTCATAGGAATATAGGGAGCTGCCTTAAACTGAGTCAGGCCATTGAGCCATCTGGCTCAGGATTGTTTACACTGACTGGCAGCAGCTCACCAAAGTTGTAGACAGCCCTAACTGGAGATGTCAGGGAGTGAACTGGGGACCTTCTGCACGCAAGCAGATGCTCTACCACTGAGCTATGTCCCCATCCCACATAGGAACCCAGGTCCATTGTTCCATGTAGCTCAGATGGAGCAAAGAGACTGAGCAAAGAGGCACCTTTTAAAGTGGCAATTATCTTGTATTTAGCAGGGGGAGAGCAACTGACCCCATCCAACCCCAGCACAGCACCAGTGGTTGTTGCTGGTGCCTATTTTGGGTTTCTTGTAAGATTGAGCATAGCCCTACCTGGAGATGCCAGGGATTGAACCTGGGGCTTTTGGCATGCCAGCAGAAGCTCTACCACTGAACAACAGCCCCATCCCATAAGGGGAATATCTGACAGCAGACAGTGCTTAAATTTTGGGTAGGGGCCAGGTAGGAATTTTATTAAGCCTTTTTAAAAAAGCCTCCATCAAATTGACAGTTGTCGGACTCCCAGGAGATGAGGTGGGCTTCTGGCTCTTCTTGAACTCCAGAATGACTAGGTAGGCACCAAAAAGGTCAGCCTTAGGAACAGCCAGGAGAGTTCTGAACATCACATCCTGACAGTCTACAAGGGTCTCCCTAAGGCTCTTCTTATGTTCTGAACTGCTAAAGAAGAGTAGCTTCCAAGTGATATGAGGGGAGAAGGGCATTCTGCCACATATGTAATAGCTACATAACTGAGTCTAGAAGCCAGGACGTGTGAGTCAAATTTGCAAACAGCCTAGAGACCCAGCAACTTCCTTAAAAATCCCATATTATTTGGAAGAGCCCCTCCCCCCACATCAAATCGAACATCAAACCCTATGCAAGTTGCCACGGATAGAACTTTGTTAAAAAACTCTATTAAGCATGACAGGTTTTCCTATCCCCACGTAAATTATCTGATATTCTCTGCACCATGTCAGTTCCTTCTGAATTCTGGCTGAACTGAGTTCCTAAAATTAATTACAGATCAGAGCATGCATGTTGTCATTAGGCTGCCACAGAGGGTGAGGAAAAGCAGCAAGACACCTCATCATAGGAACATAGGAAGCTGCTGTGTACTGAGTCAAACCATTGGTCCATCTAGTTGAGCATTGGCTACACTGACTGGCAGCAGCTCTCCAAGGTTTCAGGAGGGATTTTCCCTAGCTTGTTCAGGAGGTGCCAGGGGTTGAACTTGGGACCTTCTGCTTGCTAAGCAGATGCTGTACACCTAAGTTCTGGCCCCATCCCCTTTGGCCTAAGAAGGACCACCTGCCTTCTGGACCTTCCCTTCTGAGAAATCCCCCCCCCTTAAAAAAAAACTTTGAAAAGATTTTAAGACCTCTTTAATGTGTAGGTAAAATAAATAAAACAAAGATCTTACAAACTGAGCAAATGCGTTTCAATGCTAAAATATCATTGTCAATGCTCTATCTAAAACAGCCAGAAACTCTTGAGATTATATACAACCACTGAAACAAAATAACCAATCCAAGAACAGGGGAGAGGAGGAGGAGATGACTCTACAGAACAAGTGGTTAATCCAATACATTTCATTGACTCTTTCATTTCTTCCCTAATTGAATCCTTCCCTTCATTAGGAGCCCCACTGCCCACTGAGGTCATCTGAGGAGGTTCGTCTCCAGTTACCGCCCACTCGTTTGGTAGCTACACAGAGACGGGCCTTCTCGGTCACTGCCCCAAGATTGTGGAATGCACTCCCTGCTGAGATACGATCCTCCCCATCTCTGGCAATTTTTTTAAAAAAAAAATCTTAAAACCCATCTTTTCACCCAAGCTTTCTCAGCTTCCTAAAATTTTGGGGTTTTAATTTCTAGTTTATTTTTAAATTGTTTTTAATTTTTTTGTATATGTTTTAAACTGGTTTTATGCTATTGTTAACCACCCAGAGACGAAAGTTTGGGGCGGTG
This sequence comes from Hemicordylus capensis, assembly GCF_027244095.1. Taxonomy (NCBI): domain Eukaryota; kingdom Metazoa; phylum Chordata; class Lepidosauria; order Squamata; family Cordylidae; genus Hemicordylus; species Hemicordylus capensis. Next base: position 15,430,093 of record NC_069663.1, read on the forward strand.
TACAAATTTGATAGATAAATAAAATAAAATAAAATAAAATAAAATAAAATAATTAATAGTTGGTTACAGCTGTTCAATATACATGGCTCTTTAATGTTACGCTTTACTGTATTTCCTTCTATAGCCAAAATATCTTTGTTTGCACCACTCCTCTATGTTTTTCCTTCATATGCTTTGCCCAGGGTTTTACCAAAAAAAGATCATGAACCCCTTTAGCACAGTATTATTAATTTTTAAAATGCTGTAAATTACTCTGATCACCTAATTTATCCAAAAGCACAAGATGTAAATCTAACAAATAAATAATATGTATGATTGGGTCTTGGTGTAGTGTACTGATGTGCATGTGTGTTCTTGCACACTGGTAGTCCACCACACAAAATAATTGTGATACAACTTTTATGACATCAATACTGCTTCCAATCACCCCAGACTTTTATAAATGCATCTCAGGAATAAAGCAAGTGAAGACTTCAAGTGACAAAAATGCCACATGCCCAGTCTTCTATCCAAAATACAGAGGTAAATGAAACACTGGGAGATTCTGAATGCATTGGTTCCACTTTGGAAAAACGACCAGGTAATTTGGTCCAAAGACATTCAGAAGTATCCATAACACTCCTTTGATCATGGAAATGCTCCCCCCATGGCCCACCACAATTTATTAAAATTTCTGTGTGCTTGCAATGAAAATGCTCTAGACAGGAGTTAATAGCAATGGAGTGATGCCAATAGTATTATAATTAGTGCCCCAAAATGCTAAAGGGACTCCCCCAAACAGATATGTCTATGAGGGCACAACATGCTGCAGAATCTATGTGCAGATAGAGTGATTAGTGTTAATAGAACCTGAAATCAATAGATACTTCTGCAGATCAGTTTTTCTGCCTGGAAAGGTGAAAGCTCTCATCCTGGGGATTAATCAAGGAGGTAAGTACATTCTTGCAGAGACAGCTGTCAGAGCTGCATTAGCAAGGAAAGAAAGACAAGGCAAGGAGATCTTCTTAACAAGGAAGGGAAGTAGGGAGGGCCGTGTTGGGAAGGAAACGAGAGAGATTTCTGAGGCCTGGTTCATGCAGTTCCTTCTCTATAAGAAGCAGCAGAAGCCATTGCCAACAGGATGCATGCCAGTGATTGTGTGGAGAAACAAGAGAGTGAACAAGGCTCTACCCAGATGCAGTCAGTAGCAATGTAGAAAATAGCAGCACGTTTCCTATTGCTGCAGCTGTATCAGCCCAGATCACCCCCTCCTCCATGCTATTGCAGATATGAATATAAATAAGAATGGGCCCACTATTCTGTTTCAGGCTGAGCCAGGACCTCCACCAAGGCAAAGATCTGGGAGGGACACCAACTTTGGAAATGTCCAAGGAGAAAGGGTTCAGGACCTCAGAGAGCTCCAAGTAAGCATGGGAGAGAGCTGGGGTAGCATCATAAGAAGGATGTTGCCAGTTTGAAGCAGATTGCCAGTTTGTATGGGTGCTGCCTAGGGAGAGTGGATGGGCCCTGCACCTTCCTGGGGGAAGGCCATGCTATTTAAAGGGCCATTGCCTGACTTTCTTAGTGCAGGCTCCATTGGTGCTGATGGACCTCTACTTGGGCTGGCAGGTCCTTGAAGGACTTCTGTGAGTCAGAGAGTGAAGGGAGGGCTGTGTCTTTTGGTCACGGTGGATGCTGGCTCTGGTTCCCCTGGTGTGAGGAGCCCTGGTAGGGTCACCAAGGACCTACACCATAGGGTCTTCCCACCTGGTTTCCCCTGAACTCTCTGCCTTTTCCCACATTGGCCAGGGTGGGAGTCTCAACTTCGGGGCTGTGACAGCCCCTAGCAGTAAAAGGCCGTTGCCTATGTTTTGAAACTGGCGACCACTCTAGTTTTCCAGAGACATTCCTTCTGCTCACTACTCCCCATCCTCTGCTGTGGGAGGAGAAACTGGTCTTATGGTTGCAAGCATGGATCTCCCACTTTGCTAAGCAGAGTTCACCTTGGTTTTCATTTGGATGGGAAACTGTGTGTGAGCACTGCAAGATATTTCCCTTAGGGCATGGGGCCGTAGCTCAGTAGAAGAGCACAGGAACATAGGAAACAAAGGAAACTGCCATATACTGAGTCAGACCATTGGTCTATCTAGCTCAGTATTGTCTTCACAGACTGACAGCAGCTTCTCCAAGGTTGCAGGCAGGAGTCTCTCTCAGCCCTATCTTGGCGATGCTGCCAGGGAGGGAACTTGGAACCTTCTGCTCTTCCCAGAGCAGCTTCATCCCCTGAGGGGAATATCTTGCAATGCTCACACATCAAGTCTCCCATTCAGATGCAACCAGGGCAGACCCTGCTTAGCTATGGGGACAAGTCATGCCTGCAATCACAAGACCAGCTCTCCTCTCCCATCTACATGATTGTATGCAGAAGGCCCCAGGTTCACTCCCTGGTCAGTGTAGACCAGGGATTCTCAGCGTTGGGTGCCCAGATGTTATTGGACTTCAACTCCCATAATCCCCAGCCCCAGTAGTCTTTGGTTGGGAATTATGGGAGTTGAAATCCAATAACATCTGGGGATCCAATGTTGAGAATCCCTGGTATAAACAATACTGAGACAGATGGACCAATGGTCTGACTTGGTATAAGGTGGCTTCCTAGGTTCCATGTCAGGGTTCCAGCCCTTGGTACTCCAGATATAGCGGAACTCCTATCATCCCCAGCTGCAATAAATTGTGGCTGGAGTAAACATCTGCAGTACCACAGGTTGGGAACCCCTGTCCTACGCTGTAGGTGAAAGAATCACCTACAACCCTGAGTAGCTGCGGTCATACCCAAAGGATGCCACCCGAAAACATTGCTTCATTTGGCATCTGGAATCTCTTGATGACAGGGAGAGAATGCATCTCAAAACCACACACTCTCCAGGAATGAAATGAGCCACCGTTACAAGCTTTCAAACAAGTCTTCTGCTGATTGCATGCCTCTTCACAAGGCAGCCCGGGCAACCCACTGCAAAGCTCAATCTGCAAAAGCCAATTAGGTGCTTTTATTTTTACAGCCCCCGTTTATTCCCTCCAACTTTTGCACGTCCTTATTTGCATTGTGCTGTGAGACTGGTGAGTGGAAGTTAATTATCTCACCGAAGACTGGCAGCCGCTCAGCCCGCCTTGCAGCAAGAGAGACTCTTCACAAGACACTCTCTGCAAAGTGCGGAGGGAAGTTGAAGCCAAGGAGAATTTTTTGTGTGTGCTGGGGGGGGGGGGGGCAGGGGGAGTCAGTGTTTTGCCCAGACAGTTTTCCTCCTGCTGTTGGCAGCCATCTTGTTGGAAAGGGAAGTTATAGCTTCTGACAGGGAAGTTTGCGGGTGGCGCCTTGTGAACTGCTGTAACAGCAACTCAGACAGTGGAAGGACGGCTGTGCATTTAATACTTTGAAATAAGGTGTTTAATGTCTTTTTGCAAAGTAGCTTTTCTTGATAGTTAAGGCGGCAGGGGAGCCAAGTAGCCATTGGCGGCCAGCTGTGAAAAGAAACCTTAGAATTCAAGACAGCCCGCAGCATTGCTGTAGAAACATGAAAGAACACAAGAGAAATTTGGGAGGTTCCCACTGATTTTTGTCGTGTGGAGAAAAATGGCAGCTTGTCATGTGGAGAAAAATCAACACACACACACACACACACACACACACCCCTTTCTCATATTCCCTATACAGCTTTGTCAGGGCACAATGGGTGGGGAATGGGCAAGCCAGGAGACACTTACCCCTGAGGCTGAAGTCACACGGGCCTCACCTGTTGGCCCCACTTGCGGGTGGGGGTCAGGTGGCGGCACCCCAACTGGGTGCACGCTGGCAACAGTGGCCCTTCAGGAGACAGAGAACAGGGATGACAAGAGTCTCGGGGATTCCCGCAAGAGTGGTGCAAGATCTCACGAGACTTCAGGATGGGATCTCGGGCAGATCCCACGTCTCACAAGACTTGTCAGGCATGTGAGAGACTATTTAAAGGCGGGAAGCCCAATAATGTGGGTGGTAGATAACCAGACCCTTTGAATCGGAGGGCCAGAGAAGCGGACAAAGGTGCCGGTATCTCCCCAATCTGGCAGTATGACTCAGGATACAATCTCCCAGAGCCCCAGATGGCAAGGAGGAATTGCGAGCTCCCTATGAGCATTCCCTCTTAGGAGGGTTGCTTTTGGTTGAATCTACTTGCCCTGCAAGTAAATGTCTTTGCTAGCTGGATCCCCTTTCTTGAAAAGGAAGAAACACCAGTGCCAGAGCAAGAGGGGCTCTTCCTGGTGGGTACCTGGGGCTCAGCTATTCTGCATAAGATGATGCAGCTAGTTAGGCAGCCTTCTCTTTGAGAGCTGGGGCAGCATCTCCCCCAAGGATAGTGAGCTCGAAAGATAGAACTAGAAAGACATCCTCTGACACTCCCCCTGCCATGGTCATGTGAGCAGGCCTCGTGAATTCTTAGTAAACATCATTGAAATAAATTGAGACACATTGGTTGTGACTAACTTAATTCCCATAATTTCAGCATGACAACCAGAATTCACTTAAAAAAAAAATAAACAAAGCCCAGAGTAGACAGTAGTGAACTAGATTGACCAGTAGTCTGATGAAAGCAGCTCCATGCAGCTAAAACCCAGTCCAACATCTAATTTGTTGCTGCCCAGAATGTGCCGAGAGAGAGAGAGAGAGAGAGAGAGAGAGAGAGAGAGAGAGAGAGAGAGTATGAACACGAGAACCTGGAGGCCAGCCTAAGAATGTTCTCAACACCACACAAAGTTTTGTCGAACACTGTAGTTGCTAGTGGTAATTCATGGATGCAAGCCGCATACTCAGCAGGAGCCTTGTAGGTCAGGCTTTTTTTAAAAACACACGCTGTAGCTAGCTGGAGGGTGGGTGGTAACATCATTCCACCGGTCCCGCTGAGTTTCCCTTTCACTCCAAGATTTGAAACCTTTCCGCGGAGTGAAGGCATTGAGGCGATGGCTAAATCAAACCTGCAGGTTTACAGGCTAATCTCCAGCACTGCTGACTCACCCAGCTGGCTACAACGCAGGCACACAGCGTGACCACTGGAATGAAAATGTGTCCTGATTAGAGCACAAGAGGAAGCAGTGGCAGCCGGGACGTGGGTCATTCTGCCGAAACACCCTGTTTGAAGCAAACTGTTACCACTTTGATATAAACTCGACGGGATGTTTCTCACCTTAGAACCACAGAGCGGGAACAGGACCAACCACCACCTATCCAGCCCCGCTTGCTGTGAGAGAGGACTTGTCCACCCACCAGATGCTTCAAACCCACATCAAGCCTTTCTGCCGTTGCCAACACAATTTTAAATCAATGCACCACCCACATGCCCTTGTGTGATGCCAACGGCACGACATGAGTGTGACTTTCAACTTTTCTACATGTGCATCTCCCAGGTCAGCGTCATGCATCCTACATTTTCTGTTTGGAAGCAGCTGAAAGGGCTGAGAATATTAAATATTCCCAAGTACAAAAAACACCTTTTCTATAGTCAGGCTGAATGTTTTACCATGAGCCATTATATGAAAGGTCAAGTTAAAGGTTCACTGTGGCACTTAAGAGTTTGCCCATGTGGATGTGATGTTCTAGAAACATTAGCCCATATTACTAGTACTGTGATTTCTATATTACAGCCTGTTTTATCTCTCCTGTGCTCTGTCCACATCCAACCAATTTTGATTATACACACACACTCACCTGGGCCAGCCTGTCCATATGGATGGCCTAGGCAGTCGCCCAGGGCCCCAAGTTTGAAGTGGCACCACCACCTCACCCCTGCTGGTCCACTTCACTGACAAAGCAGTAGAAGAGGAACAAAGGAACTCAGGAAGCTGCCTTATACCGAGTCAGACCATTGGTCCATCTACCTCTGTATTGTCTACACAGACTGGCAGCAGCTTCTGCAAGGTTGCAGGCAGGAGTCTCTCTCATCCCTACCTGGAGATGCCAGGGAGGGAACTTGGAAGCTTCTGCAGGCAAGCAGGCAGGTCCCAGAGTGGCCCCATCCCCTCAGACACATAGGACAGTGCTCACACATGTAGTCTCCCATTCAAATGCAAACCAGGGTGGACCCTGCTTAGTAAAGGGGGCAATCCATGCTTGCTACCACAAGACCAGCTTTCCTCCCAGAGAGACCAGGGAGGAGGAGGGGGGAAGAGGAGACAGTGGTAGCAGCTGTTGGAGCCCAGTTTGGAGGGAGGAGAGCTGGTCTTGTGGTAGCAAGCATGACTTGTCCCCTTAGCAAAGCAGGGTCTGCCCTGGTTGCATATGAATGGGAGACTAGAAGTGTGAGCACTGTAAGATATCCCCCTCAGGGGATGGAGCTGCTCTGGGAAGAGCAGGAGGTTTCAAGTTCCTTCCCTGGCATCTCCAAGATAGGGCCGAAAGAGACTCCTGCCTACAACCTTGGAGACACTGCTGCCAGTCTGTGAAGACAATACTGAGCTAGATAGACCAATGGTCTGACACAGTATAAGGCAGCTTCCTATGTTCCTGTTCCTAAAGGTGAGTGTGCATCCCAGCAAAGGCGGCAGCAGCAGCCCTGTGCACCTGAGCATGCTTTCTGTCCATCTGCCAGGCAGCCGCTCTCTCCCCTCCAGCACGCCAGCACAGGTGAGCCTCCTGTGCTGCGGGGGTTGAGGAGCAAGGCATCTCAGAGCTTGAGGGCTGCAAAGGAAGAGCTCACCCCCATTTGCATGCATTGCTCCCTGCCGCTGGGCATGCATAGGGCCCCAGACTTGGACGGGGGCATTAAAACCCCCTGTATATATTGAATGCTGATTCTAGCACAAGAGATACTCAAAATATAGTCTTGTCGCAACTATTAGAACAAGGTCAGAGGCACTGAGAGAGGCCAATACAAATTTATACTCTGTGTGTGTGTGTGTGTGTGTGTGTGTGTAACTCTGCTGTACAATTTGATTGGATTTGTGATTTAAGGGTTTTTAAAACTCAGGTTTGACATTCAAACCAAGTGCTGGTTATTGGTTTTTATGGCTTGGTGGACTGAAATAAACTCTCTTTGGAAAGCGGCGGGGTGGGTGGGAATGACATGTTCTCAAGAAGAATGTATCCTGTTGCACTAATTTTGGTGACCATGTTTATTATTTTTAATGGGTTTTTCTTTTTTTGGCCTTGCCTGATATCTTTATGTCATATACTGCTATCTCCGCACCACAACAACTTCAATAACTATAATGGGCTCAAAAATAAAAGCATACATAAATGGAGATAATTAATCCATTACCTGTTTAGAAATATTCTAAATTATGGACCACAAAAATGCATTCAAATTGCTCCTCTTATTTGTTCTGTTTTACTGTACTCAACATTCCTTTCAAGGTCCATTAAAGGTACAGAAAAGAAAGAAATCTCTCGGAGTAAGAAAGCCAGAAATGAAACCCAAGAATCAAACAATGCCGTGAGCTTCTGTTATTTACCAAAAAAATCTAAATAGCAATAGCAATAGCAATAGCACTTACATTTATATACCGCTTTATAGCCGGAGCTCTCTAAGCGGTTTACAATGATTTAGCATATTGCCCCCAACATTCTGGGTACTCATTTTACCGACCTCGGAAGGATGGAAGGCTGAGTCAACCTTGAGCCCCTGGTCAGGATCGAACCTGTAACCTTCTGGTTACAGGGCGGCAGTTTCAAACAGATAGTGAATATAGGGGAGGGGGAGGGAATGAGAATTTCACCCACCTTCCCCACTTCTGACCAGTGTTCCCTCTAAGGTGTGTGCACATGCGCATGGTCACATGTTTTTTTATATCCGCTCAGGTAATTTTAAATCTCACTCAGGTTGAATCGGGAAAGCCCCACTCTGAATGCACATGCACTCACACTGCTTGATACTGCCACCCAGAACAAAACTCATGCCACACAGAGATGAAAAAAATTAGAGAGAACACTGCTTCTGACCCCTACTAATTGGTTTGGTTCAACCCCAAATAGTTGAACTGAACTGGTTCAACATCGAACCTGTTTGCACATCCCTAGTACCTGGGAGTGTATGTCCAAAAGCCAGGACTGAGAGCATCAGGAACAGGGTGCTGGTCAGGCAGATGACCAGGATCAAGGCAGGTATTGAGAGCCAAATACGTGCTAAGATTCAAGCCAGGTAAACCAACAGAGACAGGGACTAAGACAGAGGCCAGGAACTCACAGAAGGTCAAGCCAGTAAGTCATCCAGTCAGGGGATCAAGATGAGAGCCAACGTCAGAACCAGAGTCAAACCAGATTGGGAGTTAGGAGCCAGAAGGAGTAAACCAGGTACCAGAAGTCACACTGAGTGGTCGAGAAAATGCGCACCAGATTAGGCAAACCTTGGAGGAGAGCTGGTTTTGTGGTAGCAAGCATGAATTGTCCCCTTTGCTAAGCATGGTCCACCCTGGTTTGCATTTGAATGGTAGACATATGTGAGCTATATGAGATATCCCCTCTGGGGGATGGGGCCACTCTAGGAAGAGCACCTGAGGTCCCAAGTCCCCTCCCTAGCATCTCCAAGATAGAGAGAGACTCCTGCCTATAACTATGCAAAAGCTGCTGCCAGTCTGTGTAGGCAATACTGAGCTAGGTGGGCCAATGGTCTGACTCAGTATGGCACTAAGGCATTTAAAGACAAGGCAGCCGATGATGAGGGGCTGCTTCTGAGTATGGGTCTGGGAGCTAGGAATTCCCCAGGAGAGGGAACCGGCTGAATGCAGCAAGCCAGGAGGAGGAGAATTGAGAAGTTAAGGACTTTGCGCTGTCTCTTGTCTCAGTGACATAGGAGGACAGACTAGTGATTCGGAGGGCTAGAGGGTCAAGACATTGATCATCCCTTCTCTACTGCTCTGACACTATCCTTTTGGAATGTAGATTGCTAATCTCAGGGACACTTCCTCCTTCCTCTCTCCCTTCTCTTCCTGTTCCTTCTACCTTGCAACATGCAAGCTCCTCTCCCCTGCACCATGTGTGCAGAGATGCAGAATCCATCTGCATCCAGCTAGCTAGATTAGAGATCCTAACTCCTCACTTTCCTATCCAGAATGGAGTTCTCTAATAAATGCCATATATATTAATTTGCAACTATGAACTGGCTCCAAGTTACTTTACTCTCAGCATACACGCATGCCAAACTAAATTCTGCTGTGTTGTGCCTCTGTGCACTCTGCTATAATGAAAAAGGGTTTCTCTTACCAGAGAGAATTCCCAACAAGTATGGCACTAGGGCATTTAAAGACAAGGCAGCCGATGATGAGGAGCTGCTTCTGAGTATGGGAGCTGGGAGATCCCCAGGAGAGGGAACCGGCTGAATGCAGCAAGCCAGGAGGAGGAAAAGTGACAAACTAATCTCCTCCCCTGGCTGTTGCTGAGGCTGGCCTTTTCTGTGCCTACCCAGCCATTCTGGAGTTCAAGAAGGGCCAGGAGCCCACCTCGTCCCCTGGGAGTCTGACGTAGACCAGCATTCTGCCTTTACAAAAACCAGATCCCTACATCCACTAAAATGATTATTCCAAATCTTCCTTTCCTATATTCTCATCCCAGATGATAAAACCATTACTCCAAAATAAAATAAAATAAATAAATCATTGCGATGGAATAAAACCTAATGATATAATTACGTGTTTCAAAAACAAATAAGCAATGTTTCAAATATAATGTAAAACTTGTAGTTTAGAATGAAACCAACTAGGTCCCCGATTTTAAGGTCCAGTAATCCAGAATAGTTACTCACAGACTCCACATGCAGGAAGTCTGTGTAGTGTAGTCCTCAAGAGCCCATGAACAGTCTTAAATGACAGAGAGCTTTACAAGGAGACGATTCTTCAATCATTCTTCATAGCCATACGGGTTTCAACGACACCTGGGTCTTCCTCTGTGGTGCGCTAAAATATCTCCCACTCCTTGTAAACAATCGAAATTGTTTACAGACCAATGGCCTGGATGGCTTTAAGAGGGGTTTAGACAAATTCATGGCGGAGAGGTCTATCAATGGCTACTAGTCTGAGGGCTGCAGGCCAGCTCCAGCCTCAGAGATAAGATATCTCTAAATACCACTTGTGGGGGAGTAGAAGAGAGGGTGTGCCCTTAGCTCTTGCCTGTGGGCTTCCCAGAGGCATCTGGTGGGCCACTGTGTGAAGCAGAATGCTGGACTAGATGGGCCTTGGGCCTGATCCAACAGGGCTTTTCTTATGTAATTAAATTCTGGCTAAGGTTTCCTCTTGCACCACTATCATATAGACACACAGCAGTCTACCGCCACTTCTTGCTTGCCCCAGTACTACTGGGATGCTTCATGCTGTGGCCAACTTCATGCACCTGCGAAGCCTGCAAGTGAGGAATAGATGGCAAACATCGCCTCCCATTGGTGTTCAGGGTCATGCCCTCTTTGATCCTGTTGGAAATATACATTATTAGCCATTGACAGCCCTATGCTTCATGAATTTGCTGAATCCCTTTTTAAGACCATCAAGACTGGTGGCTACCACCACATCCGATGGCAGCAAATTCCATAGTTTCACTACATGTTGTGTAAAGCAGGGATTCTCAACGCTAGGTCCCCAGATATTATTGGACGTCAACTCCCATAATCCCCAACTAAAGGACACTGGAGACATTGAGAATCCCTGTAAAGAACCTCCTGAACTATCCTGAACCTCCCAGCATATAGCTGTTACTAAGGTTTTAAAATCCGTCTGTGTTCAATGCATGGTTTGGTCCTTATAATAAAGAGGATTTCCAGCCATGCCAGCAGCACTCTTGAAACTGCAGCAATTACAGAGATGCTTAAATATTAAAAGAGTAAATATAAGGACTTTAAATCCCAATAAAACCCAATGCCAGGCATTATCTTTGCTGAGCTAAAAGGATTAAAGCGTTGGGCTTCCTTTTTAAAAAATGCAACAGATGTACAAGTTATCCTGGGAGACTGGATAGGCTCCTAGAAAGAGTTAATAATAGAGTTTAATTCATTCCATCCATTGATCTGCCAAGAGACGGTACTTGCAGAAGCAAAGGCACTGAGAGCTGGCTCTTATTTTATGGTGCCTGATGCCCAACAATTTCTCTGCTGCCAGGGTCACTGAGATTTTAAAGAAGCATATTGCTAGGAGCTGATAGCGAGCTCAGATGGACGGCCTTCAAGTGCACATGGCAGAGAAGAGCACATCTGATCCACAGGAGGGACACAGCTTTGAAGCTTTGGAGTCTAATGCCAATCACAATCTGATCTCTTACCTTGGAGTTGAACTGCCCACAATTACCACACTAGCTTTTCCGTTTCTCTTTAATGCTCTTCACAGAACTTGCTTTCCTCCAAGTCTTATTGTGAAACTTCTCCCTTGAAGTATTTCACTTTCTTCAGGAATAAAAACTCTTCTGACTGTATAGTAGCACGGCGAAGAGGCAGTCTTGTGGTGGCAAGCGTGAATGGCCACCTTTGCTAAGCAGCATTCATCTTGGTTTGCATTTGGATGGGGGACCACATGTCAGCACTGTCTGCTATAATATATTCCCTTTAGGGCAGGGCTGCTCAACTTTTGCCCTCTTGCAGATGTTAGGCTACAATTCCCATAATCCCTGTCTATTGACTGCTGGGGCTGGGGATTATGGAAGTTGTAGTCCAAAAACAGCTGGAGGGCCAGAGTTGAACAGCCCTGGATTAGAGGAACCACGACTGCAAAAAGACCTAGAGATAAAGGAAAAAATAAAAATAAAAATGCTAAAAAAAAATCACAATCCTGTAATATCACCAAGAGTCACCAAGAAGAATGAGCAGATCAAACCTTGGGAAATTTTTTGAAACCTCCCCGCTGCCAATCACTCAAAGCCATTTAAATTGGCCAGGGTCAGCAAGGTCAGCAAGGGTCACCAAGTGGAATGAGCAGATCAAACCTCTGAACCCCGCCCAAAGAGTTGGAAACCACCACCACCCCATCACTAAAAAACCTCACCTACCACAGATACTTGGGTCACGGTTGGCAAGGCCTGTCACAATTTCCTATTCACATATACTCAAAACCACATTTGGTAAAACTGTGGGTGGCAAGGGATGGCTGTTTTCCTCATAGGTCTGTCAACCAAGACTAGCGAGAAACAGTTTTGCCAGGTGTGTGGCTATAATTGAGTTGGAGAGGGACCAGTGCCCAGGGCCGTGGGTCTCCGGGAGCCACCAGCCGCCTCCCCTGCACCGCCCACTGCACTGTGAGCTCCACCAGCCACCCTCCAATGCCACAGAGTCACATGGTTTCGGTGGTTCTGAGGCAGAGTAGTCCTGATCCCAGCCAGAACAGGTGATCCCTTCAAGGCAGACCTGTTCTCACTGGCCCTGGTGCATCCCGGATGCTCTGCCTTGGGGATGCAGTCAGGCTGTGCCAGCTCAAAATAGGTAGGCGGCATAGTGGCAGTGGAGACAGTTGAATCTACAGCTGTGGCGAAGGTGACCGGGTGGGTCATTGCAAAGGTGGAGATGGTGCAGGGCCCCACATTTTTATTAGCCTACTTTCCAGTAGGCTTATGAGATCACCTGGTATTCTGTGTGTGCCCCCCCCCCGTGTGTGTGTGTGCCCACACCATCAACTTTGCAATGCTTGGACCAATATGAACCAAATTGGGCATTATTATTGTTATTATTTATCAAATTTATACCCTGCCCAAACCTACATCTCTGGGTGGCTAACAACAGTTATACAGTTGTAGGGACACATAGGGACACCTCAATGGCGTAGTTTGTGATGATGCCATCCACCCCGATCCAAGATGGTGGACACGTAAACTTTTGAGGTGCAAGTGGGCTAACTTGTGAACTGCCTGGCCGATCTGAACCCAATTTGCTACAGCTGTAGGGACACATAGGGACACCTCAATGGCATTGCATGTGATGATGTCATCTATCCCAATCTAATATGGTGGACACGTAGACATTTGAGGCACAAGTGGGTTAACTTGTGGACTAACTGATTTGAACCAAATTAGGTACAGTTGTAGTGAGTGACACATAGGGATACCTCAGTGGTGTAGTTGGTTATGATGTCATCCACTCTGATTCAAGATGGCGGAAGCATAAACTTTTGAGGTGCAAGTGAGCAAACTTGTGAATCACTTAACTGATTTTAACCAAATTTGCTACAGCTCTAGGGACACACAGGAACACCTGAATGTCCAAGATTGTGACAATGTCATCCACCCCAGTTCAAGATGGTTGACACATAAACCTTTGAGGTGCAAGTGCACTAACTTGTGGACAGTCTAACTGATTTGAACCAAATTTGCTACAGCTGAATAGACACATAGGGATGCCCCAATGGTGTAGTTTGTGATGATGTCACCAACCCCGATTCAAGATGGTGGATGCATAAATCTTTGAGCCACAAGTGCACTAACTTGACTGTCTAACCAATTTGAACCAAATTTGGAACAGCTGAAGTGCGTGACACACAGGGACACCTCAATGGTGCAGTTTGTAATGATGACATGCACCCTGATCCAAGCTGGTGGACACGTGAACATTTGAGGCTCAATAGGTCTAACTGTGGACCTTCATTTGCACCAAATTTAGTCCAGATGTAGAGACAATGAAAGGAACGTAGGCGGATTAGTTCTTACTAGAACAACTTGTTAAATCTTGCTCCAGTACTGCCCCCAGCCTTGCTGTGTTCCTGCATTTTGCGTTGTAAAATAAATGGTCCTTTGAAAGGGACAGCTTACTTTCCCAACATCATGTTTCAAGGAACAGAGACAAACCCGTACAAATGGTCTGAATTTTGGCTTTCTGCCTTTTGTGGAAGTGCTTCAGTAGTATTGACATTCCCATTACTGAGCAAGGTAAGGTCAAACTAGATGGAAAGGTGTGTCTGAGGCCCAAATCTGGCCTCTTCCAGGGAGCCGAGGCCTGACCCGTAGCATTTAATGTAATGGACATTTACCTAAATGTCCTAATGGACATTTGCGTGTCTCCCGTTGCCATGACAACAACAGGATTGCTCAGTGAAGTCAGAGAGAGGGAACAACGTGAGGATGGAGAGGAGAATGTGTCTCCTGGCCTTGCTTCAACAGGAAATCACAGGGCAGGCAGGACAGGAAGTGGGAGAAAACAAATCTTGCCTGCAAATATTTAAAGATAGGCAAGCCGAGACTGAGGACTCTTCCATGGGTCTTGGTGCATTCAGGTGGCTGGAGAAAGTGCTGGAGCAGGATGAATGGACACCCTCCCCTCTGAAAATTTAGGCCAAACATAAGAACAGCCCTGCTAGATCAGGCCCTGTCTAGTCCATCATGACTAGAGGTGCATGTGAGAATAGCCTCAAACAGAAGCTGTTTTAGCAATAAGGATTAAGCAAAACAAAAAAACAAAAACCGTAGTCCACATATGTCATCTCCATGCAAGTGTACTGTAGTAGTTCTTGCCTTCTGCAGCTGCTTGCAAATGCAAACTGTGCAGGAGAGAGAAGCCCTTCTAATCACCAGGGTAATCTATTTCTTTTGCTTAATGTTTGCTGGGAGACAGGTCCTGTCTTAATCTATTACAGTGCCATTAAGAAAGAAAATGTTTGCCCCACAGGGCCTCAGATGGCTCTTTTAAACTATAGTAAAAATGAGGATCTAATTACTGCCTTGCTTAAGAAGATCTCTCTTGCCTCGGTCCCAAACTGCTCACTGCTAGAAATAGGAAAGTGAAGGTGATGGGCTTGAACAAAAACCTGATTCCAGGACTAGACAGGCTGGGTCTGATGAAAGTTTTGCCTGGATCCTTCTCTGCCCACCCAGGGTCTGCTGCTCCTTTGATGTCTGAACATCCATGCATAATGCGCTTAAAGGTACATCACTCAATGCATGCAGGCCCAGATCACATGGCCAGGGACACAACAGCAGTGGAGAAGAGAAATAAACTCAAACACTTGTCTCAGCACTAAATTATCTCCAAGCTGGGTGAATGGGCAACAAAATGAAATTGTGAGATGCGGATGAAATCCACAGCAAAGTGAAAAGGGTACACATCTGACAGGGTTGTGCAGCTGTGTCGGTCAGACAGGCATCTCAGACCTGGTATGCCCGCTGTTTTTAACTTTTAAAAATGGCCTGCAAAGTGTTGATCAGTTGAGAGGCATTGGCTGATATTTTGAAAGTAAATGACCCACAGCAGTGGAGAGCACACCTCCACCAGGCAAAGGGCAGAGGAAAACATAAGAGCAGCCCAGCTGGATCAGGCCCAAGACCTACCTAGTCCAGCATCCTGTTTACCACAATTGCACACCAGTTGCCTCTGGGAATGCCTCTTGCCAACAGGCAAGAAACGAGGGCATGTCTTCTCTGTTGCTGTGTGAGGTGTGTGGCATTTGGGAAGCTCTTCCCCACACAGGAACACAGGAAGTTGCTAAATACTGAGTCAGACCATTGGTCTATCTAGCTCAGTATCATCTTCACAGACTGGCAGCGGCTTCTCCAAGGTTGCAGGCAGGAATCTCTCTCAGCCCTATCTTGGAGAAGCCAGGGAGGGAACTTGGAACCTTCTGCTCTTCCAAGAGTGGCCCCACCCCCTGAGCAGAATCTCTTATGTGGTCTTCAATTCAAATGCAACCAGGTTGGACCCTGCTTAGCTAATGGGACAAGTCATGCTTGCTACCACAAGACCAGCTCTCCTCTCAGCTCAACTCCACTCCAGCCCAAGGCCTTGTTTGGAGCCAAAAAAGCTTTCAGACTTCTGTACCTACTTCCATTAAATGTAGGAGAGCATATTCACATGAGTACAGTAATAAGTACTTCCCCCTCCTCTATAGGAAGCTGCCTTCTACCAAGCCAGACCTTTGGTCCATCTAGCTCAGTACAGTCTATACAGACTGGCAGTGGCTTCTTCAAGGTGGCAGGCAGGAGTCTCTCTCAATCCTATCTTGGAGATGCTGCCAGGCAGGGCTCTTGGACCCTTCCACACGCAAGCATGCAGATGTTATTTCCAGAGCAGCCCCACCCCCCTAAGGACATCTTATAGTGTTCACACATCTCCCATTCAAATGCAATCCAGGGCAGACCCTATTTAGCAAAGGGGACAATTCATGCTTGCTACCATAAGACCAGCTCTCCTCCTCCTCTTCCTTTGAAAAATTGCTTCTCTGTACATTGAGTTTATTTGCCGTATCTTTTCCCATAGACTCTGCTACCAGGATGGATAGAGTTACTTTGGTCCTTGCCTTGTCCTTCATCCCATACGAGTAGGCAGCAGAGATGAAAGTTGTGTACCCCTTATTTCAGCTTCAACTTTGAATACATGAAGCCAGTTGGACAGTTTGTCCATCAGTTTCAGTATTATCTACACTGACCAACAACCCAGCTACTGTTATACACGCTAAAGAATATTTCATGTGCGCAATGTGTTGGGGAGAATTTGAATCAACCTCGTATTTAGCAGAGAAACCCAGTTTGATGAGAACAAAGCTCAAGAAGGAGATCGGGAGACAATTGCTTAAGGACTAAAGCAAGTAAAGGTTTATTTGAAGAAGTTACAAACTTAGATAGAAAGCCTGTGCCCTGGACTAGCTACGCCATGGTGGAAGGAAGGAGGAGGAGGAAACAGAAAGAAAAAAGAAGAGGGAGTGTCCTAAGAGTATCTACCAATCAGAAGGGACTTAGAGCAGAGTTACAGAAAAAAGAGAGAAGCAGGGGGCAGTCCTATACCAGGGTGGCCAGAACCTAAGGGGTATACTCGTGAGTCAAATGGGCCATAACCCAAAATTTGTCTTTAAAAAAGCCAAATGTGGCCACCTAGTCTCCAACTCTATTCTTAAAGTCCCTAGTGGACAGTAGGAGTTATTGGTAGGGGTGTTCAAGTCGGCCATTAGGAATCGACCCAGCCTGGCTCAGGCTTAGCCAAACTGGGTCTGGTCCATTTCGGCCATCAAGCTGGCCGAGCTGGTTCGTGGGCCAGCTTGGGGAATATACTTGTAAAGGGGAATCTGGCTATGATTCCCCCTTACAAGTATAGGGGGATTCCCTAGGTTAAGAAGGGGGTGCAGCAAAAGGGGAATACCTACCTTTAGTTTCCCACCAGTGGGAATGGTGGAGGTGGTCACGGTGGCGGTGGCGACGGTGGCGGTGGCTACATTGGAGGCGGAGGGGGGTCCTCCAAGCAACCTCCCCGCCGGTCTCCCAAATGACAGGCTGGGCTGGCATTCCCGCTGGCGCAAAACTAAAGGTAAGTATTCTACTTTTGCCATCCCTCCTTAGTCTAGGGAACCCCTTTACTTTTAAAGGTATACAAGTATAACCCACCCACCCCAGCTGGACCATGAACTGGTTCTTCAAATTGGGGTGGGGTGGGATTGGCTCGCACATCCCTAGTTATTGGTGTTAAGACTTGATGCCTATGGAGTTTCCTCTCCAACCCAATGGAGGAGGGGTGAATTTTCACCAATCCTCCTCTTATAATTTGCTTTACCAGATAAATCTGTGTGGCAGATTGAAGTCACAAACACCAGCTGTCCTGAGATCAACTTCAGAGGGAACCAGCTACTAGATGAATTGACTTGCCCTTACAAGTTCTCATTTTAATATTTGCTATACCTCGTTCCTCTGTGCCTTCTGAAATTATGTCTCGGAGGGCTGTGGAAATATATATATAAATATATATATTTTGGAAGGCATAGGGCGCTACAGTGGGCGGGGGAGGGAAGAGTAAGCAAAAATCATTCCTTCGACCTTGGATTTAACAGATGAATGATTAAATATCAGGAGCACACCCAGCTCCTGAACTAGAGTAGGAAGCTTTTCCTATCCAATTCTGGATCTTGTGAACGAGCCTACTATATTAGAAGTAATATTAATACTACTAATATTATTATATAATGTTATTTTATATAATATTAATACTAATAAAAGTAGGGGAATGCTTCTAAAATGGCACCTGCTATCTCCCCAGAAGGAAAATGTGCTCTTTTCCTCTTCAGGACCATAGGAGTTTTCTTTTATTTGCTTGCAAATGCATATCCGTTTAGTCAACCAAACCAACTGACTGATGAATCAACAAAGATTTATTTAATTAGGTGACAGTCCTAAGTTCTTTTTGGTTTGTTACCATTGTTTTCCACCATTCTGTTGGCCCCAAGCTTCTGATCCACAATGAGAAGCAAACGTAAATAGCGAAATACTTATTAAATAAATGCTAGTGATTTATGCCATCGGGAGATTAGCACGATACGGGTGCCGATGCAGAGATGTTGAATGAAGAGGAGATCTTTCTGTACCATCTCTCTGGAGGATGCCCCAACCCATAATCACTGCCAAGTAGTGCTGAGTGATTTATATTCCTGTCTGTGCTTGAACAGCTGTGCTAAAAACAAGTGTCCAGGAACAGAAAACTCCTCCGTGGCTTGCAGTGGGGAGAGAAAGAACGTTTCATTCTAGAACACTGTCGCATCACAAGGCCTTGTCAGCCTTTAAAGCCACCCTTACCCAAAGCTCTATTTATATAAATCTGAAGGAGGTTCCTAATATTTCCACCTTCATTATGCCGTTACAGACATATAGGCGGGGTGAAGTGGCAAGACAGTATTCAGATGTGATTTCAGAAGGTGAAGCTAGAAAGACAGATGAAAGACACAGAGAGATGTGAAGGCTTGAGAGGTAAAGCTGGGGGAAACCAGGCCGGGGGGGGGAGTTGTTTTCCAGGTGTCCATCTTCACCTCCCATTTCCAGGTGTCCACCTTCACCTCCCAAGGGTGTTGCAAGACCTGCTCAGTGACTCCCTTTGGAGTCTGGCTGAGCCTCAGAAGTGGTGAGGAGGGGGTCAACTTTCTCCCTTGTCCTCGTCCACCTGTCAGTGGGAAAGATGGCCTTGCTCCTCCCTGGAAGCCTTTCAGATCTGATAGCCCCTGTCCCAAGTGACCTCCTCCTCTTTGGCTGCCTGACCCTTAAATTAAGCCCTGCAGTGAGGGCAGTCATGATTCCTTTCCTCCGGCTCCTCCCTCTGTCATCCTGGCCACCCTATCCCTGGACTCATCCGGGGCCATGGCAAGGGGTGGGGGCTAACCATTGCTACCAGGCGTCAGCTTGCTGGGCTGCTCCAGCTCAACCCCAGGTGGCCACCTCCCACTTCTCCTTGCTCTCCCCGCGTCTGGGGACGAGTCCAACTGGCTGCTGGACGAGTCCCTCGGGCCCCCTCCCTCATCGCTGCGTGGTCGGGCAAGCGGCTCACTCTGTCGAGTGACAGCCAGGGAGTCCGACACTGGGGTGGGGGATGGTTTCCCCAGTTTTCCCCCAAGGCCTCCACATCTCTAGAGATAGATGACAAAAATAATAGCAACTTCATTTACTGGCCATCCCATAACAAGGCTCCCATGCAAAGAATTCAAAAGCTCTGAACCAACATTATGAGGCGAGTCTCACAGTCAGTGAGATTCGCCTGAATGGGGTTTGTGGGGAGAGTTGGGCTTAGCCCGTTCTCCCCGCAGACGATCTTTCCTGCAGTCCTAGGCAGCCGGATCGGTTGACCACACAATTGCTGGCTCCGTCACGGAGCCAGTGGGGGCTGCGGGGATCGGGGGCTGAGCAACTCCCGGAAGTTCCAGGATGCAGGGCATCCTAGAGAGATCCCCAGGGCTGGGAGGCTTGTTTCAGCCTCCTGGCGGGGGTCTCCTCGTGTGTTGCTGTGGCATGGAGCAGCGCCACGGCAATACAGGATCAAATAGACGGGGTTAGCGGAGCGCTCGCTCCGCTAACCTCGTCTAAGGGGAGGGGGGATTAGGAGGGTTTGCTGCCGGGAGCCACACGGCACCCGTGGCAGCACACGATCCTCCAAAAGAGGGCTAGGCTCCCTTAGCCCGCTTTTGGTGGATGGCGAGACTCTCCTCACAGTTGCATGCGTGTGCAGGTGTCTGTACATACGTGCAGACTCCCTGTCCCCAAAGGGCTCACAATCTAAAAAAGTAACATAAGTTAGAGCCCAGCAACAGCCACTGGAGGGATGCTGTGTTGGGGATGGAGAGGGCCAGTTGCTCTCCCCCTGCTCAATAAGGAGAATCACCACTTTTAAAAGCTGCTTCTCTGCAGGTCTGCACATCTCTGGTGATAACACACAGAAAGCTGAAAGTGCAACAATGCTATCGCCTATTTTCCATCAGAGGTGCCCTTAGGTAATTTTGGAACCTGGAACTAAAGGCCTTTGGAGCCGCCGCCCTGCCCCCCCGGCTGCAAGTTAAGCATCATTTTTCAACACGTAGGTTATTGACGACACAAACTACACCACCCAGGACAGACTAAAGAGGATTTGCAGGTCCCCAGGGGGTGTGGATGCCTTGGACTTTGGCCCTGAAGTCCAGGGGTAAGACCACCTTTGTTTCCTCTCTCTGGCGGGGGCAGGGGGCAGAAAATCCCTATGAGCATTCATCCCCTGAGATGGTACTGATGATCAAACTTTTTGGTCCTGGCTCATGGACTATGGATCTGGTGCCAGCCCCTCCACACCAGTGTACATTTTACTTGAGAAGGGGAGGGAAATGGGGGAGAGAAGCAACTGCTCATCTCCCCAGAGGAAAATCATTTAAAATACCCTCATTGCCTGTCTGTTGTTTTTAACACAAATGGAATCAGTGACAAATGTTTCCAGCTCTCCATTCAAAAAGAAGGCATTTGCTAAAATTGAAATGGAATGCATTAGTCTCCCTGTGGCCAGAGACAGAAATGTCAGGGCACCAGTAAGAGGGAGCTTGATGTGTTTGGGTGCTTTCATTCCATTAATACCAGTGGCAGGAAATAGAGTGCTTTCATTCCATTAATACCAGTGGGGGAGGGGAGGGGAAAAATCTAATTGGCTGGCAGTGCTTGATGAGAATATTATGCTCCAATAGTGTCTTGGCTGGTGCGTGATGCAGATTCTAAAGGTGAATGAATGGAGGTTCTGACAAAAGGCCTACCATTCATTTTACTCAGCGGGACTGTGTATTGATAATGTCATTAACCATGATGAGCAAGTGAAATTGGTTGAGCCCTTCAAGCAATCAATATGGGACATTAGCTTCTTGAATTGTCTTCTGAAAGCAACATCCTGCTGTTGCCCTGGGTGTTTATACATTGTTGTCATTAATAAGGATATAGTGCAGCGATTTCTGCTATGTTTCAAGCGGGGGCCACTTTGGCAAAACAACAACAGCCACCTTCAACGTGAGAGCCACTTCCCACTGTGCTGACCTCTGCACTTTTCTCAGTGCTGGGAGGGACTTTTAGGTGAGACAGAGCCTTCTCTGCTCTAGGTGGGCAAACTTGGCCCTCCAGATGTTTTTGGACTACAACTCCCAGCTTCCCCAGCCACAATTTATTTATGAGGAAGCAGATTCAGGCTATAAGTTCAAGCATGCTTCCTGGGCCTGTAGGAGGGCCTTCTCTGTGGCCACCCCTCTTCTTTGGAACACTCTTCCCCCCTAGATTTGTTCAGCCCCCTCCCTGGCTGCTTTTAAGGCCCTTCTTAAGACCCACCTGTTTTGCCAGGCATTTGCCCTTTAACAACAACAACCAACAACCAACAACCAACAACCAACAACCAACAACCAACAACCAACAACCAACAACCAACAACCAACAACCAACAACCAACAACCAACAACCAACAACCAACAACCAACAAAAATATACCAGATATAACTGTAGTTGAGAAGAAAGAAAACAAGTCAAAATAATCAACATGGCAATACCAGGTGATAGCAGAACAGAAGAAAAAGAAATAGAAAAAATAACAAAATACAAAGATCTACAAATTGAAATTGAAAGGCTGTGGCAGAAGAAGACCAAAATAATCCCAGTAGTAATTGGCGCCCAAGGTGCAATTCCAAAACTCCTTGAAGAGCACTTCAACACCGTAGGGGCCACAGAAATCACCATCAGCCAATTACAAAAAGCAACTTTATGGGAACAGCCTATATTTTGCGACGATATCTATAATAATAACAGCAACACCATTGACAATAAAATTCAGCCATCCCAGGTCCTTGGGAAGGACTCAATGTCAGGATAAAACAAACCAGTCAATAACACCTGTCTGACTGTGTAAACAAAAATAATAACAACAACAATATTTTAATTAATTGTTATTGATATTTTGTTGTTCACCGCCTAGAGTCTTTGGAGGAGGTGGTATATAAGAAAATTTTAATAAATAAGTAAGTTAGAAGGAATTCCGTAACTGCAAGAGCTATTCCATAGTGAAACCCTCTGACCCCCTTTGGACATAACACTAAACCTGAGATGAACTCACCTGTGGTTCAGCCTCCACGTTGTCCAGATGATCAGAACTGCGGTTCGCGGACCCAACCACAGTTCCGATCCCGTGTCCTTAGGGCACGGCAAGCCAGGCGACCGCCTTGGGCCCCACTCTTTTAACCCCCATTAGAACTAACTGGAAGGGGGACCCGCACTGGCTGATTTGCCCAGGGTCCTACACTCTACCAGGATAGCCCTGCGAGCTCTCCCCCAAACCTTGGAACGATCCCTCGGTCTGTAGCGAGTTTCACTCAGCAGACCGAGGGTCCGTTGACAGTGCTGTGTTGTCTGGATTGATATTCCTCCCGTAACCGGAGTTAAGGGAGGAAGCTCCTCCCACGGGCTGCAACTCTATTGGCTGGTGCGGGCTGTCCTTCCAGGGTTGGAGGAAGCCCATGTAGCTAGTCCTGCCTCTGTTCCTGGCTCCCAGACTGGGACTGTGATATTCTGGGAGTGCGAGAGGATGGGGGAGAGAGACAAATTGTGGGGCATAGGAACATAGGCAGCTGCCATATACTGAGTCAGACCATTAGTTCATCTAGCTCAGTATGGTCTACACAGATTGGCAACAGAGTCTCCAAGGTGGCAGGCAGGAGTCTCTCTTAGCCCTCTCTTAGAGATGCCAGGGATAGAACTTGGAACCTGATGTTCTTCCCATAGGGGCCCCATCCCCTAAGGGGAATATCTTACAGTGTTCACATGTAGCCTCCCATTCAAATGCAACCAGGGTCGACCCTGCTTAGCAAAGCGGACAATTCATGCTTACTACCACAAGACCAGCTCTCTTCCTGTTGGAGGAGGAGTTTGCTGTTATGTGAGAAGGGGCCTGGTATCTCAGGGGTGGGCTAACTTAGCCCACCCGCTATTGTTGAACTGCAAATCCCATCTTCCCCAGCCACAATTTATTGTGGCTGGGAAAGATGTAGTTCAGCCACAGCTGGAGGTCCAAGTCTGCTCACCCCTGCAGTCTAGGAGGAAAGCACTGGGAAGAACTACATTTCCCAGCATTCCATGCACACTTTTCAAGATGGGGCAGGCCAGGGCTCAAGAGGGCTCCATTTCCCTTAAAGGAACCCGCCGGCACTGGGCACTGCACTGCATAGTGGGAAGGGTCATCTCCACGTGGTGCCGGAGGGACTGTGCAGACTACTCAGCTTTTGCTAACACTTTGCACAAACCCCAAAAACAGTTAGTGGGTTGATGTCAGCCAGCAACTGGCCCCCAGGCCTTACAGTGTAGAACAGTGATACAGTGAAACTCTTTAGTATCAGGCTATAAGAAACTTGATTTTCAGTAAATCTGGGCACCAGTCTCATTCATCTATAAATCTTAATGAGATGGATGCTCCTAGCACCCCAATGCTAAAACTCGTTTATGTAAAAGTAATTAGTCTAATTAATTTCAGTGGGACCTTTTCCTTACAAGCAGGTGCATTTTGGACAACAAATAATCGGATCCATCATGGCAGTGGAAGGGAGAACATCGTTTAGCTTTCCCAACAGTTATTGGCAACAATTGCATCGCTCTTCGCTCATCTGATGGCTGTAAACCTTTGGATAGTTACATCCATCTGTTTCTCGTACCTACATACCATGAGTGATCTTGTTACCCAAATGCAAAGACGTATGCATACGATTCACTCATATCCATGGAGACGGCAGCAATGTATATAAACTGTTCTTTAAAAATAATCTTTGTATCTTTCATATGATACTTGCCTGGTTCTCTACCCACCCTTAGAAATCTTTCCTCTTCTTAAATATACAAGCCAGCCAGCTTAATACATCAGTTGGCTCCCAGCAAACATTTGCTTTGATTTAGTCACTCCATTTTTGTTTGTTGTCATTTTCCTGATCGATTGATCGATTTATTTTTACACTTCTTTCCCTCTCTTCTTCTGAGCCCAGAGCGGCATACATGATTTTAAATCTGCATTCCATTTCCAGACATGTATTATGGTCCAAACTTGAAAAAAACTACAATAGATAAGAGACTGCTATCTGATGATGGAAATTTATTCCAAATCTTCGTTACGGGTTAAGTATGCCACTGATTGGGCTCTAACTGATTTAGTTCCTTCTACTCGTGGAGTCAGACAGGTTTGTGTCTTGGCCCCTACATTGTTTAATCTCTTTATTAATAATTTGGTCCAATGTCTGGAAAAGGTGGATTCACATGCATCAAAGCTGTCTAATAAATGAGTGCTGGTGTTGTTATACACGGGATGCGGCTGTATTATCTCAGACTAGACTAGGTTTGCAAAGATTGCTGCATGCTTTTGCCTGCTATTGCAACGATAAGTTAGTTATCAATTATAAATAATAATGATAATGATTCTTGCATTGTTTTGAATTGGGTGGGCTTTTGTTATTATTATTATTATTATTATTATTATTATTATTATTATTATTATTTATTTGATTTCTATACCGCCCTTCCAAATATGGCTCAGGGAGGTTTACACAGAGAAATAATACATAAATAAGATGGATCCCTGTCCCCAAAGGGCTCACAATTTAAAAAGAAACACAAGATAGACACCAGCAACAGTCACTGGAGGGATGCTGTGCTGGGGGTGGATTTGCTCTCCCCCTGCTAAATAAAGAGAATCACCACGTTAAAAGGTGCCAGGGGTTGTTGTGACCCATTAGCCATTCCTACATGTGTGTGTGATTCTTTTAACTGTCAATATATTTTAATGGTTTATCAATCTTGCTAAGCACTTATTACTTCTTAGCAGTTGTTTTTGATTCTTTGCTGGTTGTTGAGGTGCTACTTAGCATCATACCCATCTTCTAATCTAATGTTGATCTTGTGCACTGCCCTTATGTCTTGAGCCCTTTCTCATGATTCGTGGGTGGGTGGGGAGGAAGATTCACTAACCTTACATTCCCCACAGATGATCCATCAAAGAAACTGGGTGTGTGGATTGTGCACTCAAATGATCCTCTGCTGCCCAGGCAGGGTGGAGGGTTAGGGGTCAGGCTGCATCATTCCGACCCCTAGAAAACCCATAATGTACCACGTGAGTGTACGGTGCATTATGGGTATCCCCCCAGTGAACAGGCGGGAACCCTGCAGTCTCCCAACCTCGGCTGCAAGCAGATGATCAGAAGAACAGGGCTAAAGGTTTGCTAGCTCCCTTAACCCCATTTAAGAGGCTGGCCTCTTTGGAGGGTTTGCTGTTGAAATTCTTATGATCAGCCAAGACCAGGCTTGTCTTCCTTAGCCTGCTTTTGGCTGATCGCAAGAACTTATCTTTTGGTATGACTCC
The DNA here is from genome assembly GCF_027244095.1 of Hemicordylus capensis. Classification (NCBI taxonomy): domain Eukaryota; kingdom Metazoa; phylum Chordata; class Lepidosauria; order Squamata; family Cordylidae; genus Hemicordylus; species Hemicordylus capensis. Next base: position 15,455,610 of record NC_069663.1, read on the forward strand.
TAATTTCTGGTTACCTTCTCTGTGACTAGAGATGTTGCTTGGGATTGAAATCCCTTGCTTGAGGCAATAAAGCTTAAAAAACCAAGACAAGCATTATACTCTTATTTTAGATTTTAACCTGAGATGGAGAAGAACTTCTCACTCTCCCAATGACCTGCCTAGTGCTCTGGTGGTGGTGGTGACAATAATAGTGGAAGACAGAGAGAAAGAGAACCTCACCTTCAGACGTCTCTTTCTTTCTTCTTCATCCTTTCCTGTTTTATCCTCCCTCTCTGGTGCCTGGAATGCTGGGAAATTTCACTTTCCCAGAGTGCCTCATAATGTCAGGAGCTGCTTAGAAAACTACATTTCCCATTATTCCAGATTGGGGAAAGAGGAAGAATGGAAAAAGGGAGAGAGAGAAGGAGAAGGGTGCTTAATTTCCTTGAAGTGGCCACTGCTGCCAACGAGGAAGGGAGAACTCTCTGTTCATCAACCATGGGAATAGCAACAGCCACCAAGAGGATTTGAGGAGGAGGAGGTTTGAGGGTTCACAAGAGTGGCAATTACAAGTACATTTAGAATTGTTGGAAGAAATGCACATATTCTCCAGTGTTGCTTGTAAATGCTTGAAGGTCAGGAAATGCAGGATTTACAACCCCCTTCAGTACTCCCCCTGTGAGTTAACAGAAAGTAGCACCGAAGCTACACGAAGGAAAATAAAAGGCTCACAAAGAAAATAGTAAATGAATTAAGTCCACTGAACTGAACTAGGTACCCTCCTCTAACAATAACTGAGTAATAACTGAAAAGAAAACACAGAGCAAGGACTGAAAAAAGAACGAAGGACACCAGAACAAGGAATTAACAGAACAAAGCAGGAAAGCACAAACAAGGGCAAACTGGAACTTGGAAAAGTTGGGAAATCAAAATAGCACACGGTCTGTGGTCAGCAAAAGTTGCTAACAGCATCTGAGCAATTGACAGACTGCTAAATATATATGGTTCAAGAGAACCAGCAGCCAATCAGGCTTCCCTGAGTGAGCACTTCTGCTTCCTCTCTTGTGATCTCCTGAGCCTGTGTGACTCCCACTGAGCTTTCCTCTTGAGATGCCTTCTCAAGACAGGTGAAATCCCAGCTTCCTCCTCATCAGGAATCATGATTGGCAGCTGTTATGAATCCTCACCTGCAGAGTCTGGTCTCCCTGCCAAATCCTGCTGCTGTGCCTCTAAGCCCTCATTAGCAAGTGAATCCTCCCGTTCCTGCTCTGACTCTTCTGAGTCAGAAGTCTGACCCATAACAGGTATTGAGAGGCATCTTGCTTCTGAGGCTGGAAGTAGCCCACAGCCACCAGACTAGTAGCCATTGATAGACCTGACCTCCATGACTTTGTCTAAGCCCCGTTTAAAGCCATCCAACCTAGTGGCCATCACCACATTCTATGGCAGATAATTCCATAGGTTAATTATGCGCTGTGTGAAAAAGTACTTCCTCTTGTCGGTCCTGAATTCCCCGACCTTCAGTTTCATGGGATGGCGCCTAGTTCTAGTGTTGTGAGAGGATGAAAGATTTCTCTCTGTCCACTCTTTCTACTCCATGCATAATTTTGTACACCTCTATCATGTTTCCCTGTAGTTGCCACCTTTCCAATCTAAAGAGCCCCAGAGGCTGTAGCCTTGCCTCATCGGGAAGGTGTTCCAGGTCCCTCCCTGTTCATCTTGGTTGCCTTCCCCCAGATCAGGCTTCCTCAAACTGCGGCCCTCCAGATGTTGCTGAACTACAACTCCCAGCATACCCAGACACATAAAATTGTGTCTAGGGATGCTGGGAGTTGTAGTTCAGCAACATCTGGAGGGCCGCAGTTTGGGGAAGCCTGCCCCAGATTGTAGACTTTCCTCTGAAATGCGGAGAGCTAGAAACTCCAGCCTCTCAAAATTATGCCCCTCCCCATCATTTCCCAAACTAGAGCTTCAGCAAATGCACTGATACTATGAGGTTCCTAGCAGAATCATTACCAGCAGGGGACAACATATAAGAGCTGCAGTGGAGGTGGGAAGGATGAGTGGGCGGTGACGCTGGTGGACAAATGACAGCATTTACAGGAGGAGAAATGGGAGGTCACGGAAGATGCACACTGGCTACAATGAACGCTTTTAGAACAGTAACGACTGTAGGTGTTTCAAGTCATGAGTGAAGAGTATTGAAACTGAAAAACCCCCACATGGAGGGAAAGTTCAGGGAGGGTGGGTGGAAAATCTGTAACGTCTGATTAATTAGAAGGACTATCTTCATGCAAAGCTTCTATTAGTCTGACAACAACATTTGCTAGTAGAAGTTTCAGATGCTACCAGACGGTGCTCAGTGCAGAGAAGGGCAGTCTGCTCTCTCATGCTCTCTGTGTAGCATCGCCCCCAGCTTGACCTATGAGGCTGATTTGAACAAAAAAGCACCTTCTAGCAACAATTGCTCAGATTCAAGTGACAATTCATATATTAACTCCTGATGGACTGGGGGCATAGTCTATCTCACCAGTAAAGGAAATTCTCAAGCCAAATCAACTCTGTCTGTGTCAGAGAGACACCCCCTGACTGAGACCCTGGTGAGTGAGAGAGTAGAGCACCTCAGGATGCTTCCCAGTAGGGATGTTGGTCCTAGCTCAGGACCCTCCTATATGGGTAGCTTACACAGAAATATAGGAAGCTGCCTTCTACCGAGTCAGACCAATGGTCCATCTAGCTCAGTATTGTCTACCCAGACTGGCAGTGGCTTCTCCAAGGTTGCAGGCAGGAGTCTCTCTCAGCCCTATCTTGGTGATGCTGCCAGGATTTTGCCACCAAGTTTGGCACTTGCAACATTAGGGGGCTATTTTGGTGATATTGGGGGCAGAGCATGCATAGGGTTGGGGTGATTGCACTCAGAGCTAGGGGTGTGCATAAACCGATTCTGGCAGTTCAGTTCGAGTTTGAGCCAAACGTGAACAAGACCACCAGACCACGAGCTGGTTTGAGTCAAACCGGACCTTGGTTCAGTTCAACTGGAGTGCCGGGCTCAGTCCAGAGTGGTGCTGCCATGCTCTCAGACCTACATCTGCCCTCTCGCCCACACCATTAGGATTTTTTAAAGGTAGGGAGGGTTCCCTCCTCCGCTTGTAAAGGGGAATCCCTTTACAAGCATGCCCCCAAATTGCCGAACCAGCTCATTAGAACTGGGGCTGGTTTGGCTCGAACTTGGACTGGCACCTCTTTTTGGGGGTCCAGTTCAGTTCAAGTCTGAACCGATTGAACTGGGCCAGTTCTATTCAAACCAGATTCGAATAGAACTGGTCCTGCACATTCCTATTCTGAGCTGCATTGATTTTTCTTCAGTGTAACTTCCTACCCAGAAGATGACAGAATGAAAGCAGGAAAAACTGTTGGGGTTTTTTTGGGGGGGGGTCTCCTTCAATGGCATCTTCTAGAAGGAAACATTGGCACGCTGCAGGGGTGATAATTCCACTGGCTCCAAGGCAAATATGGACAGTGAACAACATGAGTGGTGACTGGCATGGTTTCATGCAACCTTTTGCCCCCACTTTACCAAAGTTGCCCCATTTTGAATATGAATCAGTTGTTAAAAGAACTTCTGGTTTATGTCTAGTAATTAGCAAAGCACATTTGCGACCTCACTTCAGGTGACTTCTTAGAATCAATTTGGCATTTCATCCCTCTTTGAAAATGGATCCAGAGGTCAAACAGGAGTTCATAGTTGCCTGCAATGCAGGGTGGTTTCCTTGAATGTGCATACCAGTTTCTGTTTGGATGTCTCAAGTCTTTAAGGGAGAGATTGCCTTGTGTCGTCTTTTGTATAGATCTGACAGTAGTAGTAAGTTTATTGCGGTCACAGTCCAGATTAACAAACAGTAACAATTAATAGCATTAATATAGATCTGACACAAAATGGCTCCCCAGCTTTGCTGCACATGGTGAATATGAGAGGGCCAGTAGGCAATTCCAGTGATAACAGAATCAGGCATGTTACCACTTTTTCAATAACTGGAGCTATAGGCAAATTTTCAAGTTGATATTATATATACCCATTGACAAGAGAACAGACCATAAGGCTATATTTTTACAAACTCCTTAATTATTATAGATTGTGTCTGAAATGTGCAAAATATGTAACAACGGTATCAGAACTGATGTTGAAAAAATTCTGATTCTGTTACTGATGGATTTTGCACAATTTAGACAATCACTTGGTTCACATAGTCATTTGAATCTAGGTTTAATGTGGGTTACCAGCATTAGTGTGCTTGTGTGAACCCACAGCAAGGTGGTTTATGACCTGAGATGAATCTAAGATTCCTGTCTTGGCATGGGTTCACACAATCGGGAACCTACATTAAACATAGATTCAAATGATTGTGTGAACTAGGCCACTATCTATAATATTTAAGGGTTTTGTGAAAATATGGCCTCATAATAGGATATGTTCTCTTGCCAGAGGATATATAGAATATCAACTTGAAAATGTGCTTATGGCTACAGTCATGAAAAAAGTGGTAGGACCGGGTCTCACGATCAGTGAGACCCGGTTTAGGACGCTGAGCAGTTTAGGGCGCTGAGGACTAAGCCCGCTCTCCCCGTTCATGTGTGGGCAGGGAGTCCTGGGCAGCTGGATCGGCCGGCTCCGAGACGGATCGGCCGGCTCCGAGACGGAACCGGCGGGGGCTGGGGAGCTTGGGGGCCGCAGGGCATACTGGGGAGACCCCCGAGCTGGGAGGCTGCTTTTAAGCCTCCCGGCCAGGGGTCTACTCGCAAGTAGCCGAGGCGCGAAGCAGATAGCCTGGGTTTGTGGAGCTTTCGCTCCACAAACCTGGGCTAAGGGGCGGGCTACAGGAGTGGGTTAGCCGCTCCAGAATCACCAGGCTCGCAGCCGAGCCCGGTGGTTCTTACGATCACAAAAATCGGGCTAGGATTTTCCTAGCCTGATTTTTGTGATCGTAAGAATAGCCCCGTAATGTGCCTGATTCAGTTACCCTTGGAATTGCCCCATTTTGCTGATTTTTGGGAGGCATGGCATGGAGCAAAGGGAGAATGAAAAGGGGTGAGGGAGGTCTTACAGGTGGCACTCCTCTGGATGCTGGTGGTCCCATTTTAATTTCCCATTAGTCCTCTAGGAAGGATGTCTTAAAGTGCAATAAGCCTATTCCCACGATCACAAGAAAGCGGGCTAAGGGAGACTAACCCGCTTTTTAGTGATCGTTGGAACCACCGGGCTCACGTAGTTCCAAGACGGATAGCCTACCTAATTCCTCTTCCCCTTAAATGAGGTCAATGGTGTGAGAGCTCTTGTTTCTTTGATCATGTGCTGCCATGACACGTGGCAACACATGAATAGGCCCCCAACCGGGAGGCTACAAGCAGCCTCTTAGTTTTGGGGGTTCTCCCAGAATGCCCCACTTGTTTGTGCAGGGCATCCTGGGACTTCCAGGGACTGGGTGGCCCCCGATCCCCGCAGCTCCCACCAGCTCCGTGATGGAGCTGGTAGTCATGTTGGTGGCCAATCCAGTTTCCCAGCTCTAGAGGTTGGATTGTCTGTTGGGAGAGTGGGGTGGACAGCTCTCCAGATGTTGCTGAACTACAACTCCCATCAGCTCCAGCCACAATTTGTGACAGCTGTGGCTGATGGCCATTGTTGTTCAGCAACATCTGGAGAGCTGACTCCTGTCTTAAAGGCACAGCAGGCTCCTCAGAAGCTGATCTTAGCATCCTCGTCCAGGGAAAACATCCCATCTATCCACTAGGCTGGGCCGGAGTGTTTATGAGCAAGGTGAAATTGATGAAGCTGTCACTTGTGTTGTGGGAATTTGAGCTAGCTATGCAGATTGTATGACTTGTCAAGTATGCCCACAGGATGAGTTTAATACTGGCGCTTCGGCATTCACCTTTTTCCTAGTTATTAAAGTTCAAACTGAAGACACAGCATCCCCAAGTGGAGCATTTGCTGTTAGTAACAAAGCGTGTGAGCGCACAAGCAGAAAAGCCTGCGCCGAGGGAGAATAAGTTACAATTTGCTGGCAGCAACCATGGAGCTGCTCTTCAGGGGAAGTGGCTCTAGAAAGCAGCATCGGATGAGGCATTCCTAGGTGAGCATGCCTGGAGGGGAGGGGGAATCAGACCAGAGTACAGATTACTTTTTACCAATCCATCCCAGACTCAGCTTTCTAGGTCAATTAATTTTTACATCCCACAAATGAAAGCATCCAAGCCTTTGGCATGCTACATCATCCAGCCTGGGAGTGATGCACATTTGCACTTACCTAGCGAGGGGTCTAAAGAGCAAATAAAGGGAATACTGCAGTATTTTCTGGACCTTTCTTCTGCCTTTGGCTTTTGAGCCATGAGGGCACTTGGGCGACATTCACAGTTGTTTCCATTCCTTTATGGGGTTGCACGTTGGTGAATTTCACAACTGAGTTTCCACTTCCTTTGCTGTCCGCGAAACAACCATAGCTTAGATCCTCTCCCCTAGGTGCCGATTTCTGTTGCTTCTACAGCCTAGAATAAAGTCACAAGGCTCATATATGGCATTAACTAAGGCATCTTTTTCAACACTGCATGGATGAAAATAGGGAAATGTTTGGAACACCATTTAGGGCTGTTCACACAACAAGCATCCTACCCAGCTTTGGGAGCTGTGTGCACTCTTGGAGCCTGTTCTCATGACCACAGATTCCTGGACAGGAGAGGAACCTGTGGTCATCTGAGTCAGCAGGAGTCCTCCCAACCCAGTAGTTCCAACCTTGGGTAACCCAGATTTGCTACACAGGTGAAAAGTAAGGTAGGATGAAAGTAGAGCCCATCCTACCCTTTGTTTGGATAATAACCCCTGCTAACTGGGCAAAGAGCCACTTTCCAAAGTGGTGATTCTCTTTATTTAGCAGTGGGGGAGCAACTGGCCCTATCCAGCCCCAGCATAGCATCCCTCCAGTGGCTGTTGCTGGTGTCTATCTTATGTTTCTTTTTAGATTGTGAGCCCTTGGGGAGAGGGATCTATCTTATTTATTTATTATTTCTCTATGTAAACCGCTTTGGATACTGTTGTTGAAAAGCGGTATATAAATATTTGTTGTAATGTGTGTAATGTAATTTTATTTACAGTCATTGACCAAACAGAGAGTAAAAACCAGTAAACATTAAAATATGTATATACATATATACAGTTTAAGATTGGGGTGATATCCCATTATACCTTTTAAAAGCAATATAACTAAACTTAGCTACAGGAATAGAAATTAAAGCATCTTTGTCTGAAAGCAGATGTTTTACAAGGTTAGCATCGGATTGATCTGCCAGTTTACATATTAGAGGAGCAATAAGGCGTTCCCTGGGATACAAATGAAGATTACAGTGGAGAAGGATATGTGTGACAGTTTCTGTATCTCCTGACCCACAACGGCAGTGTCGTTCTTCTAAAGGCACACCTTGAAACCTCCCAGCTAGAAGTGCGGATGGAAAGGAATTAACCCTTACTCTTGTGAATATCCATCGAAACTTAGAGAAAGTAATTGTCGACAGATATTTTGCGGGGAAAAGATACATATTAGTTCTTATAGCTCTATCAAACTCTGGAAGCGCAGCCCAGTTTTCTTGGATCTCAATATCAACAAAGCGTTGTTTCACTACTCTTTTTGCGTTCACTAGACCCAATTCCAGCAGTTGGGCTGGGTCTAATCCTAGAGAGGTGAGCTTCGTACTTACTGTAGTACACCATAATGGCTGGGGACTGTTGTTGTTGTTGGGGTCATCTGTACAGACAGTGTGTGTTCCTGGGCTGTGGGAATCCATGTTAACCATAGAGTCAGGTAGAAAGTGGGGCCAGGGAGAAGAGAGCTGTTGCTGTACCAAGGGCTGTCTCTCTGTTGCTTGTACAATGCATTGTGGGATAGCTGGAGGCCTGACTTCAACTATGGGGAACACACAGCTGTGAAGTTTGTGTGGGTGCAGCAGCTGCAGAGCCAAATTGAGGCTTGGGTTGTCTGTGAGCAGGAAGGTAGGATCCTGACTTCCCTCCAGCCCACCTCCATTTGGTTGTGAGAACAGCCTCCCAATTTTCAGTCATGTATGAACAAACAAGTAGGTAAGAGGAAGGGGGAGTGATTGTGTGAGAGCCAGGAGCTGAGTAAGACAGCACCATCCTACCCAGCTCTTATACCCAGGATTTTAACAAGTCAGGAGAAGATGTCATCCTAACCAGCTCCTCTCTCACATGCAATCACTCCTTCTGCTTCCTACCTAATTGTGTGCTCACACAAGATCAAAAATTGGTCCCGAAGCTGGGTAGGAAGCTTGTTCTACCCAGTTGTGAGGCTCCGAAAGACGGCCAGGGTTCAAAAGGCCCATTGGTCCTGGATAAAATTGGCCTCAGAAATACAGGCTCCAGAAAGGGGCAGTTAGTTCACCAAAAAACCCTTTCTCGGACTAAGGCTTGATTCAGAGGGCCTATAGCTGCAGCTGCCCTCCTCAGTTACCGGGCCCTCACCATTGTCCAACTCTCTCTTAAATAGCCCTGGACAATCTGGACAAATCCCGTGAAGCCAAGACGAGATCCCATCCTGATATATTGCAAGAGCCCAAAATCTCGCGAGAGCCTGAAATCCCACGAGAACCCCCGGGGATTGTGGAAGGCTTGACACTCTCCTGGGGGCTCAGGCATTATTCCCTATCTGGGCCATATCTGCCCTGCACCAGCTGTGCCATCATCACCGCCTCCATAAGATTGGAGTGGCAGTCGAGGTCTATGGCATGCTGGCTGAGCTCTCCCCACAACTGGGGCAAACGCTCCACCCTGCCATGCCCTGACACCGGTTTTTGATCATGTGAATGATTGTGCTTTTCTCACAGCAAGTCTACGTGCCCAAGCCCGTCCTCAATGACACATTGCTGGCACCTTTCATCTGTTGTATGCTGTACTCATTTACTGTACTCCGCCCCTGTCCTGTTTTCATTCTTTAGGTTAAAATCTATTAGGAAGAAAAGAAAAGAATTGCCCCCCCCCCCAATTTGTTGTCAGCAGTTTAAAATGAGCCTCAGCAGCGTGTGAAAGTAAGCAGCATCTGGTACTCTGTTATTTATTCATGTGTTGGTTTATTTTTAAAGATACGGTACTGTATATACTCTGCCTTTCTCCAAATGGGGCCCCCATTTATTTATTTATTTGACATATTTATATCCCACCCAAAACTCATGTCTCTGGGGTGGTTTACAATGAAACAACACCGATAAAAACAAAAATCAAAACATTAAAGCAATTTAAAAACACAACAGATTCTGCCAGTCTAATTCAAAGCCTGGATGAATAAATGTGTCTTAACAGCCCTTTTAAAAGAGGTCCCCCCCCCTCTGATTTCAAGAGGGAGAGCATCCCAAAGCCTGGAGGTGGCAATGGAGAAGGCCAGTCCCTGAGTAGCCACTAGATGAGCTGGATTATCTCAATAGGTGGTGGGGCTCATAATGGAGAATACATTCTCTTAAATAACCGATGCAGCTTGTGGGGCTGTGGCTGAGTGACAGAGGATCTGCCTTGCATGCAGTGTTGGGAATTCTCTCTGGTAAGAGATACCCTTCTATTACAGCAGAATGCACAGAGGCACAACACTGCGGAGTCTGCCTAGGCATGCGTGTCTGCTGAGAGTAAAAGAAACTTGGAGCCGTTTCATAGTTTCAAATCAATATAAGGAGTCTTTATTGGTGAACTCCATTCTAGATAGGAAAGTGGAGAGATAGGATCTCTAATCTATCTAGTTAGCTGGATGCAGAGAGATGGTTTCTGCATCTCTGAACACATGGTGCAGGGAGAGAGGAGCGTGGGTGTGGCAAGGGAGAAGAAAGGGAAAAAGAGGAAGTGCTGAGGCAGGCAGGCAGGAAGTCCCTGAGAGTAGAAATCTACATATCAAAGGGATAGTGTCAGAGCAGTAGAGAATGGATGACCAATGTCTTGACCCCTCTAGCCCTCTGACTCACTAATCTGTCCCCCTCTGTCATTGAGACATGAGACAGTGCAGAGTCCTTCACTTCCAACATGCAGAAGGTCCAAGTTTCCATCCTGGCACCTGCAAGTAGGCCTGGGAAAAATTGTCTGAAGCCCTCGAGAACTACTGCTGGTCAAGTGTAGACAATACTGAGCTTGACGAACCAACACAATATAAGGCTGCTTGCACCTAAGTGCTCCATAGCTGAACTATGGCACCTGGCTATATTACCATATTTACCCACATAGAAGAAAACTCTGAATTTAAGATGACTCCCTTAAAAATCTAGATTAAATCCAGATCAGGGGCAGAGCCACCATTTCACGAACGGGTTCAAAGAACCGAGGCCGCCATGCTCAGGGGCCGTGGCTGACATCAGACACAGGGGTGTATGGCCCTCTCGCAAATGTCTCGCTCCCTTTTAAAGCAGGGAGAGACACTCCCAGCCTCACTGCAAACATGGTGCTGGGGCAAATATGCTTGAAAATGGGGGGCCTGGCTCCACTTGCGAGCACACCATGACCCCCTGTGTCTGACGTCAGATGTACATAAGAACAACCCTGCCGGATCGGGCCCAAGGCCCATCTAGTCCAGCGTCCTGTTTCATACAGTGGCCCACCAGATGCCACTGGAAGCCTACAGCAGGAGCTGAGGGCATGCTCTCTCTCCTGCTGTTACTCCCCTGCAACTGGTACTCAGAGGCATCGTATCTTTGAGGCTGGAGGTGGCCCTCTGACTAATAGCTGTTGATAGACCTCTCCTCCATGAAGTTATCCAAGCCCCTCTTAAAGCCATCCAGGTTGTTGGCTGTCACCACATCTTGTGGCAGAGAATTCCACAAGTTGATTATGCGTTGTGTGAAAAAATACTTCCGTTTGCTGGTCCTAAATTTCCCGGCAATCAGTTTCCTGGTATGACCCTTGGTTCTAGTGTTATGCGAGAGGAAGAAGAATGTCTCTCTATCTACTTTCTCCATTCCATGCATGGTTTTATAGACTTCTATCATGTCTCCCTCTATCTGACTCAGTTCTTTAGCCTCCATCCCTAAAAAGCCTGTTTCAGGAACAGGTATATGCTCAGTATCCTCTGCCATGAAGACGGATGCAAAAAACTCATTTAGCTTCTCTGCAACCTCCATATCCTCCTTAAAAATCCCTTTCACTCCCTCATTAACAAAAGGTCCAACTGCCTTCCTGGCAGGTTTCCTGCATCTGATGTATTTAAAGAAGTTTTTGTTATTCCCCTTGATGCTTTTGGCTAAATGTTCTTCAAACTCTCTTTTTGCCTCCCTTATTGTCACCTTTCATTTCTTTTGCCAGAGTTTGTGTTCCTTTCTGTTCTCTTCATTTGGACAGGCCTTTCAGTTTCGGAAGGAAGTCTTCTTCTCTTTTATGGCTTCCTTGAATTTACCTGTTATCCATGCAAGCATCCTCCTGGACTTAGTGGTACCTTTCCTCCTTTTGGGTGTACATTCTAACTGGGCTTCTAGTATAGTGGTTTTGAGTAAACTCCATGCATTCTGGAGCGAAGTGACTCTCCTGATTTTCCCTTTCAGCTTTCTTTTCACCATACTCCTCATTTTGGAGAAGTTTCCTCTTCTGAAATTCAAACTTTCTGTGTTAAGACTTTGGTGATTCTCTCCCCACATGTATGCTGAATTTGATCACACTATGGACCCCTAAAGGGTCGATGACACTGACATCTCGCACTAGGTCCTGGGTGCCACTCAAAATTAGGTCCAAGATCACCTTCTCTCTGATTTGTTCCAAGACCAACTGTTCTAGGGCACAGTAGTTCAACGTATCTAGAAATTTGACCTCTTTGTCGTTACCTGACTGTAAATTTACCCAATCTATGTGTGGGTAATTGAAGCCACCCATTATTACTGCCCTGCCTCTTCTTGAAGCCTCCCTGACTTCCTTCTGCAACTCCCAGTCACTGTCAGCATTTTGATCTGGAAGGTGATATCACGTCTCCAGTAGCACAGTTCCTTTCAGGCCTTGTATTGACACCACAGGGTTTCTGTGGAGGCCTCCAGTCCACCTGTGTTTTCTACCTTGTTAGATTCTATGCCTTCTTTAACATACAGTGCTACTCCACCTCCAAGGCGCCCCTCCCTGTCCTTTCTATAGAGTTTATATCCAGGGATAACAGTGTCCCACTGGTTCTGACTGTTCCACCATGTTTCTGTTATGTCCACTATATCTATTTCTGTGTTAGCAGCCAAGCACTCCAGCTCACCCATCTTGGCTCGGAGGCTTCTGGCACTGGCATCTGGCATTGGGAAGGCATCCCATTTGGGAAGGCATCTGGCATGTAGTGGGCATGGCTGGGGGGCCGCCAGTGGTGAACTGAATTGGGGCCGCCAGTGGCTTCCCTGCACTCCGAGATCATATCTTTCTTTGCCCCAAAGGAAGATGGCTCTGAATTTAAGACACCGCCCCCCACCCAGTTTCTACCATCAAAGAACTAGGGTGGGGCAGGGGGAGAACAAGTCTTGGATTCAGGTAAATATACTATAGGCAATCTGCTTTACCAAGATGAGGTGATCTTGAAGGAAATGAGGGCAAAAGGTAGCTAAATTCCCATTCATAGGGCTGACGTCATTGCTACAGGATGAGCTATGGAGGTGGTTTTTAAAAAAGAAGGAAGAGAGAATGTTTCATTATAGCTGTCTATATTCTACACGATAGGAAAATGGAAGATTGATAAGTGGCACCAAAAACTATTGAAAATTTGGTGGATGAAAAGCATTAAAGTGTAATGTGTCATTTGTCATGCCTTGGTGTGTCACAATGAGGGTACAGAAATGGCACCGTGTAAATTCTAAATTAACTGTTATGAAATGATGCCTCCTCCTGAAAGAAATGCTGATTGGCATTTCAAACAGATTGTGGGGATGGAGTAGAACAGCCAGGGATTGCCAAAGAAGGTGGAAAGAGGACGAGGCAAGGGAAAGCCAGGGATAGGATTTTATGAATATAGTGGCTATTTATATACCACTTTTTGACATAAGTTCCCAAAGCGGTTTACATAGATATAAATGAATAAAATGGCTCCCTCTCCCCAAAGGGCTCACAGTCTTAAAAAAGAGGCATAAGATAAACACCTGCAACAGCCACTGGAGGGATGCTGTGCTGGGGATGGATAGGGCCAGTTGCTCTCCCTCCTACTCAATCAAGAGGATCACCACTTCAAAAAGATGACTCTTTGTTCAGTTAGCAAGGGATAAAGAAGGATTGCCTGGTTGGATCAAACCAGCGGTGTAGCCACCATTGAACAAGTGGGGGGAACACATGTCCCTGGGCCACCAGGATATTCTGCCCCCCCGCACCTGAGTGTTGCTTGGTGTTGAATCCTGGTTTGCTTGCTGGAGTGTTCTTCATTCCCTGCTGGGCCCTCCTGGTCCTGACTGCAGGATCCAACCTACCCACCTGTGGCTGCCCATATTCCAGCACTGACAGGCACTTCCAGTAGCTTCAGGTGTCGCAGACACCCTACCTGTTTACTGCTGGGGCAAGTGGGAGGAAAAGTCACCACCCACATATGCACTCAACCACCTGTGTGAGGCTGCTGTACTGGATGGATCTTACAGAGCTGGTCTGTGGGAGGAGAGCTGGTCTTGTGGTGTCAAGCATGAATTGTCCCTATTGCTAAGCAGAGTCTGCCCTGGTTTGCATTTAAATGAGAGACTACAAGTGTGAACATTGTAAGAGATTCCCCTTAGGGGATGGGAAGACCATCTGCCTGCTTGCATGCAGAAGGTTCCAAGTTCCCTCCCTGGCAGCATCTCCAAGACAGGGCTGAGAGAGACTCTTGCCGGCAACCTTGGAAAAGCCACTGCCAGTCTGTGTAGACAATACTGAGCTAGATGGACCAATCGTCTGACTTAGTAATACTGCTGCTGCTACTACTATTTATATACCACCTTTCAATAAAGTTTCCAAAGCAGTTTACATAGAAATATAAGGAATAAATACATAAGATGCCCCCCTGTCCCCAAAGGGCTCACAATCTAAAAAAATAAAAATAAGGTAAACACCAGCAACAGCCACTGAAGGGATGCTGTGCTGGGGTTGGATAGGGCCAGTTGCTCTCCCCCTGCTATATATAAGAGAGAAGGCGGTTTCCTATGTTCCGATGTGGCAGATCCTCCCCAAATTTGTTAATAAATGGGGGGGGGGGGCTGAACACAAGCTGCTTCAGGCTACTTAGGCCAGTGCCTGATCTCGCAGGGCATTTCTTGTGTTCTTATCCCACTGAAACCCAACTTCTAGCCTTTCCCGCCATACATTATTGCAACATTTAGATGCCCTTCATGTTGCAGATGGACTTTCAGTGCATCGACCTTTTGCAACAACTGTCCTAATGACCACTAGGGGCATTGGGAGTAGAGACAGTGAGTCAGGGTCTCCCTATCTGTCCCTACTCTATGACCCCTGATCGGACTCTTCAGCACTTCATATGCTGAGTCACAATCCTTCCTTTCCTCCTAGAGAGCAGATGGAAACATCTCTCCCTCTCCTTACCTATCCGTTATGTAGTCCTTTAGATTAGATATAGTTCTTTCCTATCTAAGTGTGTTTAACCAATAAACATTTAGTATTCAGTTCTACAAGGATCTCCATGTGTTTTCTCTAAATAGCTGCTATAACTAAACCATCCTCTGCTACCCACTCTGTAACTGGAGTGTATGTATGCTCATTCCTTAATGCTCTGCTGTTTTACCTATTGAGGGTAAAAATCGACCATCTCAAACACTTCACCTGCCCCTGATGCATGACCCAGCTTAGGAGTGATCCTATAATACTCCCCAGGACCTGCAATCAAATAGCCAAGGCACGTACAGCTAAAATCTCAGTGGCAGCCAAAGAAGACAGAATTTCCGGCCCCTCTGCCTGTCGGAGCCCAAGTTCACTGTAAGGATATGTTAACAGCTGTGACTGTTGCTAGGGGTGAGAGCCCAGTTATCAGTGCCAGGCCTATCATATTGCACTTCCAGACAAAGTCCCAAGAATCAACAAGCAGCTGATTCCTTTTTGTGTCAAAGATGGCCTTTTCCGAGCTGACAAAGATAAGATAAAACTCCAAGTAACCTTCTTCCTCTAAGGAGTTGCTTGTTGCAAATTACTGACAATCAGCCCAGGAAAGGAGGAGGGGAAAAAAGTTTCCCAGTCCTATTGATTACATTGTGTGGCCAGGAGCAGGAACCCCTACGGCTGATTTGGAGAGGGATGGAAATTGCTTATGATCTTACTTTTGTGGATGCCTCATTTACAATAAATACACACCGAAAATACACCCTTGCCAATTCCCTTCAGGTAGCAGAAGTCATAAGCCTCAGCGGCTGCCTTGAATTCGAGATTTTCGTTCAGCTGGCCTTTAACTCTATGGAAACTGCAGCCAGATATACAGTGTAAATAGCAGGTTTATGGAGCTTGTCCAAAGCATCGCAAAGGCAATGGGTGTCTCTGTGGATACGCCGAGGCTCAGATCAGGCCATGTAGCATTAAATAGGGAGTTATATTTAAAAAAGAATTGAGCACCAGCATCAGTAGGAATACTGCCTGAATACAAAATTGCATTTCCTTGGCTCGAGAGCATGCCTATTTATATCCACTTTACATGAACAATCGAACAAATGTATTTTACTGGCAAGAAATGGTTGTGAAAATAAGGGATTTGACGCAAGTACCAGAGTCCGTTAATGGGAAATGAATGACTAATTTGTGAATCCTTTGGTTTGCTCAGGAAAATGCATTCAAAGAGTTGCACTCATCTACCCGTGGAACAAACAGCCAGTATGATGACATGCATAGCCCAACACAGGCAGGATGATCAGATGCGGAATGCCAGTGCAGCATTAATGGAGAGCTTTGAATGAGAGTTACTTGAGTTAGAACAAAGGAACATGGGAGACTGCTTATACCATCGGTCCATCTAGCTCAGTACAGGAGAACCTCGTTAATCTCAGGTTCACTATCTGCGGTTTCGCGTATCTGCGGTTGGGTAATAGACACCCGGCCTCGGTATAGGCTGGGGGGGCAGGGAGGTTAAGAAAAGGCTTAAGGTATTTTATTTGAGGACTTGGACTCTATTTGGGGTTCTTTATGCATCATGGTTAACATACAGTGCAACACACTGTCCGTGTTAGAGGGATGCATGTGCACCTTCCGTACCAACCAAGAGCCCATCCTCATAGAGAGAAAACCACAGGTTTGGTATTAGTTCTGTGTTCCTAACAGGGACAGTTGGATAGGGAACAACCCTATCCTAGCCTAGTGGTCAACCACAGGCTCTGTTCCTGTCACTTATCTTGTTCCTCTCTCATTCGAAAGGCTGATCCACAAGTTTGCGTTTCAGTTGCGAAAGCACCCCACACGGTGACTGTTGTTGAAACTCCTTTTAAATATCCTTGTACATTTTAATAGTTTCCTGGAGGGATGATTTAGACATGTGAAAATGCAGTGGTAAGTGACAATATGAGAACTTCTTCCAGCACCTCAGTTTTAAGTATATGAACAGCCCCCATATCTCCTGCGCCTCTTTGAAATTCCATGGCCTTTGGCAGGACCCAGTTAACAGAGAGGGAGCTGCTGAAATCTCCAGATACGAGGGTTGCAGGAGGCCAGACGGAATAGGAGGTAGCTTCCCCCACGGCTATAATTGCAGGCAGATCAAAACAATATGTTTCTATGGAAACCGCAGTTCATCTCCCACAGCCCACTCACTCCTTGGCCATGACTAGATTAAATTAATTGGGAAGGCCTATGTGGAGCCATATTTTGGGGCCTGGCACATCTGCCCTAGAAAACCCACCCACCCCTTTACACTTTTGCTTGTCTGTTTGCACTGATAAACGATCTCTCACAAATGCAGCCACACTTACACAGGTTTCTTCCCTTATGCATCTCTCCATTTCTGTCCCTTATCTGTAGACCGCTACTTTATACCGAGTCAGACCCTTGGTCTATCTAGCTCAGTATTGTCTACAAACACTGACTGGCAGGGGCTCTCCAAGCTTTCGGGCAGAAGTCTTTCCCAGCCCTAACTGGAGATGCCAAGGATTGAGCCTAGGACCTTCTGCATGAAAATCAAATGCTTTTCCACTGAGCTATGGCCCATCCCATGGGCAGCAAGTCCTCGGCTAAGTAATGGTGTAGCATTGTTCCCAGGGGGCTTCTGAGGGAAATGACAGCCACTCGAGCAGCAGTGAAACTGGCAGCAGTGGTTGAAAAGATGAGCTTTCAGCTTGCACCGCATCCTCTCAAATTTCAGTGGGAAGGTTCTCCTGGGAGAACGTTCAGCTTTCAACTTAGTGTTTGACAGAAACTCTTACCATATTTACCCAAATAGAAAACAGCTCTGAACTTAAGAAGACCCCCTCAAAAATAAAGGATAAATGCAGGCTCTACCTGTATTTACCTGAAAGGAATCCGGATTTAAGATGGCCTTCTGATTTCTAGCATCAAAGATCTTGGGGAAAACCTAGCCTTGGATTCAGGTAAGTACTGTAGATACTCATATACCCAGCACTCCTGATATCCATGCATGGAGCAGAAACCAGGAGGTCTAAATGTGTACAGGGGTATGTATACTGCCCATTGCAAACCTTCCATTCAGTACATAGACTTCAAATGTGGGGGCCAAAGGCATACTGCTGTTTGGGGCAGGAGACACCCCACTGCCCCTCATGAGTTGAGTCTATTTATGTGTGAGGGGGGGTGTCATTTGGATACCCTTAAAGGTGCAGAGTAGGGGACGTAGCTCAGTGGTAGAGCATCTGCTTGCATGCAAAAGGTTCCGAGTTCAATCTCTGACAGCATTTCCAGTAGGGCTGTGCACAAAACTGGTTTGCCTGGCTCAGTTTGAGTCCAAACCAGACAGCCGTTTAATCTTTTTAAAACAACTCACTGGCTCCAGGGGATGCCTCCGTGACTGTGGGGGACTCTCCGGCATTTCCCCCTCCCCCTGCTGGACTCCCTGGTCTCCATAGGGCTGCTTCGGCCCAGTTTTTTGGGCATTAAATACCTTTCTCCAGTAGTGGCGGCAATTTTGTAGGCCACCACGTGTGCTCCTTGGGCATTTGCATGGCCTGGGTAATGACCCGGCCATGCAAATGGCCAGAGCACATGTGTGGTGGCCTCTAAAATGGCCACGACCACATCAGAAAGGGCTAAAATGGCCTAAAATGGCCCTACGGAGACTAAGGGGAGGCTGGTGGGAAAGGGGGAACTGCCGGAGACACCCCACCTCCATTGCTGTGTCACCCTGGAGCCGGTGAATTGTTTTTGTAAAAAAAATAACTGTAGAACCCCCAAGCTGGCCCTTAGCTGACCTGGGGGGCGGAGGTGATTTGGCTTGACTTGGAGCTGAGCCAGACCAGTTTGATGGTGAACTGGCTCAAAGACGAGCTGGTTCTCACACCCCTAATCTCCAGTTTGGGCTGGGAAAGACTCCTGCCTGAAACCTTGGAGAGCCATTCCAGTGCAGATGATACTGAGCTAGATGGATTGATGATGAGTAGAGGGATGGACGGTTTGCAGAGGGCAATTGCATATGTCCACTAGAAGCAGTGCTCCTTATAACAGGGATTTCCAGATATTGTTGACTACAACTCCCCAAACCCCCAGCCAAAGACCACTGCAGCTGGGGATGATGGGAGCTGTAGTCAACCACACCTGGGAATCCCTGTTATAAGGAGCACTGATTGGGAGCATCCACTGCTCAATGGTAGTGTTCTTGGTTTGCATGAAGAAGGTCCCAGTTTCAGTCACTGGTATTAGGGATGTGCACGGTTCGGCGGGCTGTCAAACCGGCAGTGGTGGCAGGTTACTTTTAAGGTTCAGGGAGGGTGCTTTCCCCTGCTGCCATGCTTTCCCTACCATCACTGTGCTTAGTATCGGTCCTGCAGGGCAGCAGCATACCTCCTTGCATCAGTGTGTGTTGGGCTGGAAGTGGCCGGTGCGCATGCACATGCCTGACGTGCACACATGCATCAGCCACTTCTGGTCCGATGCGCATCGGGGCGGCAAGGAGTTATTCTGCCACCCCATGGGGACAATTTTAAGCACAGTGTGTGTGGGGGGGGGGAGGGGGAGGGAGAGCATCCTGTATACTGAGTCAGAGCACTGGTCCATCTAGCTCAGTATTGTCTGCACAGACTGGCAGTGGCTTCTCCCAGGTTGCAGGCAGGAGTCTCTCTCAATCCTATCTTGGAGATGCTGCCAGGGAGGGAACTTGGAACCTTCTGCATGCAAGCAGGCAGGTGCTCTTCCCAGAGCGGCCCCATATCTTACAGTGCTCATACATGTAGTCTCCCATCCAAATGCAAACCAGGGTGGACCCTCCTTCCCTTCCCATTTTTCTTGCTGCATTTACAATCCATTGTGTTTTTTTACTAGTTCCATTCAAAGACGCAGGCTCTTTGTGCTAAGATGGATCTCCATGCTTCACAAAATGAACTCATGCTCAGAACTTAGTGAGAGACTCCATATACGTCACGATGTCACTTTCCTTCCTTCTCCCACGCTGCCCTTTGAAAAGCCAGGATGTCATCGCTGTGTGCCAATCTGTTATGGCTTTGCAAATTTGACGGCTGTGGCTTGGGGGGAGCGGGGGAGCATATTTTTGTCCATGGGTAGATCCAAGCTAAAGCGACAGATGTCTTTCATTAAACCTCTCCAGAAAGAGCTGTTCAGGAAGCAATATGTATTCAGACTCCATCAATATTTCATAAAGCTGTAATAGATGTTATCATAGATCCTCCATCCAATATTTATTGTACCCATAAGCTCTGATGCATTGCATGGGCCAAGCTTGTCCTGCTATCCCGACAGCCAGGTTCAGAGGAGGGTTGAGTGGAGTGCACTCTGAGAGCCAGATTAAATTAAAAAAAGGGCTTGGAGCTGTTTGTTACTTCCAGCACTTTGGGACCTGATGATAATGGGAGAAATTGGTTTGTGGGAGGTGTTTTTATGGAGACAGTTGCAAGCAAGTGAGCTGGGCATAAATCTCAGTGCTTGAGGCCTTTAGGAAAATATTTAAGCTGCCATTTCCTGAGGTCGCAAAACCCAGAACACAAATTCAAGGGGTCTAGAAATTTGCACGGCTGCTGTCAGGTCGCAGTTCAAAGTTCAACTCCAAATATTTATATAGTGCTTTTCAACAGAAGTGTTCAAAGTGGCTTATAGAGTTGCTGTTTTTTGTTTTTGTTTTTAAATGGAGCTGGTTCCCTGTCCTGAAAGGCTCCCAGTCTTTAAAAACAAACACACAAGGTAGACATCTGCAACAGCCACTGGAGGATGCTGTGCGGGAGATAGATAGGGACAGTTGATCTCCCCCTGTTAAATTTAAGAGATTTAGTAATAATTGCTATATAATATTAATAATGAATGAATGAATAATGAATAATTAGTTAATAAACTTTATTTGTTAGTCACCCCATAACAATTTTTTCTCAGGGCAGCTCACAACACATTTAAATACATCCAATAAAAACATATAAAACACGACAAACTACACACACACACACCAAAATACAATATAAAACATTTTAAAACTTTAAAAAAATAAATCAATTTTAAAAAGCCTGAGTGAACAGAAAGGCCTTCACCTCGCATCTAAGTGACAGCACCAGGCGAGCCTCACTGGGGAGGCTATTCCAAAGATGGGGTGCCACCACCAAAAAGGACCTCTCCCTAGTAGCCACCCGCCTCACCTCATTTGGCAGAGGCACTTGGAGCAGGGCCTAAAAAGAAGATCTTAAGGTCCGAGTCAAAACATATGGAGCAAAGAGCTCTCTCAGATACCCGGGTCCCAAATCATTTAGGCTTTTAAAGATCAAAATCAGCACTTTGAATTGGGCCCGGAAATCGACTGGAAGCCGGTGTATAGTATGTCAGAGGAATAGGGATGCTTCAAAATTTTGCCTCATTCAAATTTCTCCCCAGTTTTTGACATTCTGAATTACCTGGTCTGGTTTCCAAAGCAGAACCAGTGCAGGGACATAAGAAGCTGCTTTTTACTGAGTCGTTGCTCGTTTTCCATAAAAGCCTTTGCGGCGGCAGTGTACCTTCCTGCTGCCCCTTCCTCTTCTTCAGCCGGAAGTACCTGGTGTGTGTGCGGAAGTGGTACTTCTGACCACTTCTGACTGAAGAGGGGGAAGGGGTGGCAGGGAGGTACGCTGCTGCCCCGAAGGCTTTTATGGAAAAAGAGTGCCGGCTGGGGAAAAGCGGGGGGAGAGGTAAGTGCACCCTCCCCTGCCCTTAAAGTAGCACCCCCCGGCTTTGAATTTCAAACTCCCCTGGTGTTCGGACCTGTTCGGAGGCCTGTAAAAGGGCCTCCGTACAGGTTCATGCACATCCCTAGGAGCCAGGAGAGGAGAAAGTAGCAGCAGGATCGGGGCCCCAGTAACCTTGCCAGGAAAGGACCCAGCTGACGAATCTGAGAGGGTTCCTCCAGCACCTGAGAAGTTTCAGGTGATGAGGCAAACTCCCAGAAGGGAAACGGGAACCAACAGGCTTTCTAAGCCTGTATATACAGGCAGAGAAGAAGAAGGACACAGAAGAAGAAATGAGGTAGATCTAAGGTCAGCTAGGAGAGCATCCTGACATCATAGGAACATAGGAAGCTGCCATATACTGAGTCAGACCATTGGTCCATCTGGCTCAGTATTGTCTACACAGACTGCCAGTGGCTTCTCCAAGGTTGCAGGCAGGAATCTCTCTCAGCCCTATCTTGGAGATGCCAGGGAAGGAATTTGGAACATCCTGGCCACTGATTATCTGGAATAATAGAAGAACCTCCCAACCAGTAAGATCTCTCTCTGTGAGGTAAAAGAAGGGAGTCAAGAAGACTCAGAGAAGGAAAGGGAAAGAGAGGAAGAATATAGGGCCTGAAGAGAAGAGTTTCAAGCTCCTTGTATGAAAGCCACAATACAGTGTATCGGTTAACCACATTGATTTATGGGCCAGCTTCCTTTGATGATCATGTTCCCTGTCAGTAACCTGGTCTGTTTGATGGGGTACTCTCCTCTTGGGAAGAGGCTGAATCCACACATTTATGTGTTGTTTTTCAGGTGAACCTCCCAAAGTGGCTTACATAAAGTTTCAGTAAAGAACCATACAGCAAGCAAGTTCTTTGCATACTAAGCTCTTTAGGCTCATCTCTTTCCTTCCCTTGGAGCAAGATGGGTCCTGGTTGATCTGTGGTGGAAATTGGGGGGAACTCAGTGGGGGTTCTTTGGTGGTCTCCCCCAGTGGAACCTCCACAGCAGAACTTTGGCTGGAACATGAGAGCCGGATGGTGGCAGATCCCCAGCCTCTGCTGATTCTTCTCTCCTCCCTTTAGAGCACAATTGCACAACTTTGGCCCTCCAGCTGTTTTTGGACTACAAGTCCCAGCATCCCCAGCTACAGTAGCCATGGTAGAGATGATGGGAGTTGTAGGTGAACATCTGCAGGAGGACTGAAGTTGTGCAGCCCTGCGTTTAGAGCAACATGGCCTCCTGTTATGTGTTGGAGATTGAATGTGTAAGAAATAGTGCTAGACAAAAGAGGTGCAGAAGGTGGACAGCAAATTCCTGAGTGATCCTTCATGTGAATTGCTCTCCCTGCTCTGGGTCTACTTAATCCCTCAATCTGCCATTTGGACTATGTAAAATGAGCACCATCCGTATGTAGCTTACTGGTGAAAGTGTACGGATCAACGTTAATGCAGGTCTTTCCCATCAAAGAGGGATATTGTTGACATGCAGGTGTGTAGCGGATGACGCCATGAGTCATCAGTCCCACCACACAGGCCAAGCCGTGGCGTGTGTGTGCATGTTAATGTTTTCTTCTTCTTCTGGGCTTTGCCACTTAACTTGTCAGTTCCTGGTAAAGATCCGAAAGCTTTGAAAACTGAAGCCTGACAAGCGGTAGTCTAATTTGACACATTTACGACAAGGGAGGCTTTCATTGCCTTCGACAAGTTGATGCAGCTCTCAAGCCAGGAAAGGGATGACACTTGGAGCAGCTCAAAGCCCCCTTCCCTTTTATTGTGTTATTTCTCACTAATCATTCTGCAGCACTCCCCAGTAATATTAATCAAAGGCTGAAGCCTCACTCCTTGAACACGAATGATTAATCTCGATGAGAGAACTTTGAAGAGCCTGCAATTGAAGCAGGAGAAGGGAGATTCGTTTTATAAATGTCTTACTTTGTTCCCACAGGCATTGTCCCAGGGATCCTTTCAAAAGCTGAAGGAGGTGAGTGTGACATCTTTGTTCATGGTCCTGTATGTGGATATGGTTATGAACATCAAAGTCAGGACTAACCATTCTGGGAACCACACTGGCCAGAGCACAAGGCCTCCATTTCTCCAACTATTCCAGACAGAATTTACTGTGTAGTTGGGAGATAGCCAACTGTAAATATTTGTCCCAGGACATGGTCTGAGGGCCAGTGATGTAGTTGCAAATTCAGGTGCTCTCCATGACAACCCCTATAGCCATGCCCGCCCCAGCAGCCAGAGAAGCCGAGAAATACCAGTGCTCCATCCCTGCACTACATCCCTCCACTATATCTCCGCTGAGGACACATGAGGAAGCCACCTTGCTGAAGCTAAGCAAGGTCTGGAAATGGTGAATGTCTGGTTGATGGAGGACCAGAGTCCACCCATCAGGTTCTGCTGTGGAAGATCCACTATGGGGCACCACTAGAGAACCCCCATTGGGTTCTGCTGTGGAAGATCCACTATGGGGCACCACTAAAGAACCCCCATTGGGTTCCGCTGTCGAAGATCCACTGTGGGGCACCACTAGAGAACCCCCATTGGGTTCCACTGTGGAAGATCTGCTATGGGGCACCACTAGAGAACTCCCATTGGGTTCCGCTGTGGAAGATCCACTATGGGGCACCACTAGAGAACCCCCATTGGGTTCCACTGTGGAAGATCCACATGAAAGCTGCCCATTGAGTTCCACTAAGAAGAAAAGCTGACTAAAAACGAAGAATAACCATGGTTGCCTGGTTAAAGAAATCTTAGCTGATTAATGCATTATTCTAAATTATGAATTAATTAATGCATATGCATATATTTGCATATGACCCAAACAATAGTTTTCAAGAAAAGAGCATCTTTTGATATTAGAGCAAGGGGTTCCCAATACACTGTGACTAGGGGTGATGGGAATTGCAGTTCAGCAACATCTGGAAGAGCACAGGTTGGGAACCCTTATGTTAAAGGACTGCAACAGCTGTCTATCTTAGAAGAGACGGTTGCCAACCAGATGACTACAGGAAACCTGCAACCCTCTTGTCTGTCCTGAATGTCTTAGTATTTAGTCTCAACAGATGACCCTGGGTTCTAATATTATGAGAGAGGGAGAAACATGTCTCTCAATCCACTTCCTCTGTCAGCTTTCAGTATGTAGAAAACAGCAAGTTTGAGTTTGTGTACACAGCCACAAATATGGAATAGGACCCACTTGATAGCTCACCTTTTTAAATCTTGTAATTGTGAAGGAATATGTTCTCCTTAGGACATAAGAATAGCCCTGCTGGATCAGGCCCAAGGCCCATCTAGTCCAGCATTCTGTTTCATACAGTGGCTTACTGGATGCAGCTGAAAGCCTACAGGCAGGAGTTGAGGGCATGCCCTCTCTCCTGCTGTTGCTCCCCTGCAACTGGTATTCAGAGGCATCCTGCCTTTGAGGCTGGAGGTGGCCTATAGCCCTCCGACTAGTAGCCATTGATAGACCTCTCCTCCATGCAGTTATCCAAACCCCTCTTAAAACCATCCAGGTTGTTTGGGCTGCCACCACATTTTGTGGCAGAGAATTCAACAAGTTGATAATGCGTTGTGTGAAAAAGTACTTCCGTTTGTTGGTCCTAAATTTCTTGGCACTCAATCAATCCTTATCACATCATTTCATTCCCCTCTTCTTCTAGTTAGGGATGTGTATGAACCTGTTTGGAGGCCCTTTTACAGGCCTCCAAACAGGTTCAAACACTGGGTAGTTGGGAGGCTCAAAGGCTGTCTTCGAACCGGCCCCTGCCAGTTCTATGCACATCCTTATTTCTAGATAGGGTACCAGCACAACAGTGATGGTGAGTGAAGAAGGTACAACATGTGGACCATTGTCTAATGTTAAATACGGTCTAATAACTTCCAGAGGGAGGCCATCTCTATTGCTAGAACCTCATTATTCCAGTCCTGCCACAGGCAGGGACTAGAAAACCAGAATTCATCTCCAAATGGAAAATACATTTCAAGCGTTGCTTTTCAAAACAGTTGAAGCTGGAGATCACAAATGAGCTGGCAAGGGCTGTCAATACTAGGTAGTCATTTCTAGTTAGCTGCCTGATTTCAGTGTAGAGCTCTTCAGCTTTGAACAAGTCCCCTGTGGTTAAATAGAAACATGTGCTATAGTCCAACAGGTCAAGGGTTCCTCATCAACTGCTCAAATATTCTTTCTGTTTCCATTCATATTCCAGACAGGGTTGATCATAGCTTGCAAAAAACCATGGACCAAAATGATGAGTATTTTGAAGGACATGAGGGACAAACAAAATCCTCTAGGGATTATGTCAATGCAAACAATTGCCATATGCTAATAATGGCAGCATATTGGAGGACTGTGTTCTCGAAAAGAGAGCATTATCACTGGGAATAGTTTGCTAACTGCTTCCAAAGAATGAATACCAATACAGTACCTACTATATTGATTTTCCAAGTTTTCTTTTTAAATAAGTAGGAAAAGTGGTTGTTTCTTTCCAGACAACCCTGCTATGTGTAGAATCCAGAGGAAAGAGTTGTGGAATGCAAGGACATGACAGTGGAGTTGAATCAGGAATATTAACGGTGTAAAGAGACAGATATTATGTACTGAGAGACAGCGCAGACTGCTTTTCCGCGCTCTTGCTGCTGGCTGTTTGTTAGCCTCACCTCTACTCCAGGGCTGGGATACAAGTAACTAAAGCCTCATTCAAAAGCTGGCATGGATCAAGGAATGGATTAACCAAAAAGACCACATTATGGAATATTTACATTTGTGTTTTACACTGGGGCAAATAAAGCTTCTGCAAATAAATGGATCAGGCATCCACATTTTGTCTTGGGTAGGGAGGATCAATATTTCTCCATCCCGTTCCTTTAGTTATACTCCTGGTTTTCTCTGTCCTATATCCCACTCTTCCTGATTTCCAGTTGAACTAGGATAATTTACAACACAATTCCAAAACTGAAGCATCCACAATTTGCTTTCCACTGCTTTCTCTCTTGTCAGACTCCCAGGGGACGAGGTGGGCTCCTAGGTCTTCTTGAACTCCAGAATCACTGGAGCAACCCCAAAAAGGCCAGCCTCAGGAACAGCCAGTGGAGAAGGTTAGTTTGTCACCTGAGTCCTCCTCCTGGCTTGCTGCATTCAGCCAGTTCCCTCTCCTGGAGAACTCCTGGCTTCCATACTCAGAAGCAGCCCCTCATCATTGGCTGCTTTGTCTCTAAATACCCCAGTGCAGAGCTGACAGAGCTTCAAGCTGACTTCCAACCTCACCCCATTCCTGACCTTGCTTACTGTTTCCTGCCACACCCAACCTAGCTGTCTCCCTGGAGCTATTTCCTGCAGCTCTCCCTGCCTTGCCCTCTCAACCCCACTGGGATCCGAGCAGCCTGGACCCTTCTCATCCCCACTGCCCCCTAAAAGGAATGAAAGCCTCAGAGGAGGGATGCCATGCCCTCCAGCCTCCACAGGGCCACCCAAGCAACCAGGTAACATGGCATCCCAACATCTCTCTTCCTTTCTCTATATTACCAAAGCACATTTTTATATTGATAAAACCCTGCACAAAAGCAATCTTGATGAGACCATACATCACCGAGATTGTCTTGCTGCAGTGTTTACTGATAAACAAATCCACTTGTAGACTTTGTTAAAAAGCCACACAAAGAACTTTCTTCAAATGAAAGGATCAAATCATGATCCTATCCACATTGGTGTTTTTTGCAGGGTTTTGATCAAATAACAAATTTGCATTGGCAAAGATATGAATGGACTGAATATGGACAGTTGTAAACCGCCCAGAGACATAGGTTTGGGGCAGTATAAAAATGTTTAAATAAATAAATAAATAAATAAATAAGTGCCCAGTGATACATGCACATTTCACAAATAAAAGACTGAACATTGGAGAACGTCTACATATCAGTTCCACCTCAGGAACCAGACTGGCTGGAGCAGGACCAACTTTCTTCGTTAGTTCTAGCTGAGTGGCACAACTCTTGCAGCGGGGTCTGAACTGGCAGCAGTGAGCTGTGATCAAATCTTTGTGCTCACTCTGAAGTTCTAAAGAACACTAAAGTTCTAAAGAACTTTAGAGTTCTTTAATTCAGAACTTTAAAATCTGAGAAGAAAATTCTGGAAGCTTCCTTATCTCAAGATATCAGAAGATGGAATTTCAAGGCCAACATTATTGGAAGATGTCATAAAGTTCCATTTCACCCATTCTGTTCTATTTGTGGAAGTCAATGACCAATCCTGGAGGCTCTGCTGACACAGGGATTGGATGCTGGTATGAGTTCCAGGAGGACCACAGACCTTGAACAGCTCCAAGGGAAGCACAGTTGGTAGGTCAGGACCTTGGATAGTTCTGGGTGGCATGGGGGAAGAGAAAGCTGTGTACCACTAAATAAACTGGATGTGGCTCCAGTAGATACATGCAGTTGCCTGCCAACTTATATAGCTGCTGCCCAGGTAAAATGGTTTGACCCTGTCCCTTCTATGGGCAGGATTATGTAGTTTAAAGGGATCTTCCCTGGGCCAAAGGAGGAGGAAATGGGTGCTGGGGAACCTCTATATGTAAGCATGTTTGTGATTTTTTTTTTAAAGGAATCTGAAATTCTTCCTTTAAAAAGGTCATCTGGTTGGAGAAAGGACGATATAGCTTGGTGGTAAAGCATGTGCTTTGCATGCAGAAGGACCCACGCTCAATCGCTGGCATCTCCAGCTCCAAGGATGTCTGCGAAGGATCCCTGCAGAGCTACTGCCAGATGGACCAAGGATCTGACTCAGTACATAGGAAACACAGAAAGCTGCCTTACACCATTGATCCATCTGGCTCAGTATTGTCTACCCAAACTGGCAGCGGCTTCTCCAAGGTTGCAGGCTGGAATCTCTCTCAGCCCTGTCTTGGAGTTGCCAGGGAGGGAATCTGGGACCTTCTGCATGGAAGCATGCAGGTGCTTTTCCCAGAGCAGCTCCATCCCCTAAGGGCAATATCTTACTGTGCTCACATGTAGTCTCCCATTCAAATGCAAACCAGGGCAGGCTTTGGTGAGCAGAGGGAACAAATCATGCTTGCTACCATAAGACCAGCTCTCTTCTCTTGGAAGGAAGAAGTAGAAGGAAGCTTCCTATGTTCTGCCCTAGAGAACAAACTTGGAAATATAGGATTTTGGCAAATTTGAGATTTTTTCTGACAAACAGTGAAATGCGAAGCCTGCAGCAAGAATTCCATTTCTGGTTCATTTTCCAGACTCCAAGCCGCAGATGTCTATGGCAAACCCATCTGCTTATTTGAATTTTGGCCAATTCCATTTCTTCAGCCACTCTTTCAATATTGTCAATTACTCATTTCACATAAAGGCCCCAGACAGTTTTCTGCATGCATTTTTGCTCACGGGCAGACACAACATCTAGTGGAGTTTGTAGCCTTAATGTTACATAAATGGTGCTTCAGACATTGTATGTATTTCTTATTCGGTTGCATCTTGATTTTTCTACCCTTAAAGGTGCAGCGATACTTTGGGATTTTGAGCAAGCATATTTCATTCAGAGTTGTATCATGGCATTTGGTGAGATTTCATGAAATTGCTTGCCATGGAAGGGTGAAAAATATTGGCTATTTTTGGAACAAGAGTGTTAACCTGAGAAGGCAGCTATTGTGGGAATATCTTGATATAAACATTGCTTCTCGGCTTTTTGGCTAAGATCAAGTGTAATATTATCAACATAGCACCAATAATGAAAACAACTTGCTCCAGAATGAAGGTGTGGTATATTTGATGGACTTATAAAGCTGCCTTATACTGAGCTGGACCACTGTTCCATTCAGGACAGTAATATCTACCAGGGTCAGTCTTAATATTTTTGATGCCCTAAGTGAAGATTGTCTTTTGTGCCCCCTGCCATCAGTCAAGAAGTGTGGGACCCATCTTTAATGAGAACCATGTGGATTGCTCACTTATGGGGTCAAATGATCAGCCTGCACAGATGACCAGCAAATGACTAGCTTGTGCTGGTTTGAGGATACACTAGGAGAGAATAACACTTCGGAGATGAAAAGATGCTGTTGTTAATTTGGAAATCCAATTGGAAACCATTTCTTTTTGGCAATGAATACTGAGCTAGGCAATTAATATTCAAGAGGTGCAGCTTCTAGGAACATAATAAGCTGCCATATACTGAGTCAAACCATTGGTCCATCTAGCTCAGTATTGTCTACACAGACTGGCAGCGGCTTCTCCAAGGTTGCAGGCAGGAGTCTCTCTCTGCCCTCTCTGGAGATGCCAGAGAGGGACCTTGGAACCCTCTGCTTGTAAGCATGGAGGTGCTCTTCCCAGAGTGGCCCCATCCTCTGAGGGATCTTAGAGTGCTCACGCATTGTCTCCCATCCAAATAAAAGCCAGGGCATGGCCTGCTTAGCAAAGGGGACAATCCATTCTTACTACCACAAGACCAACTGTTTGTTTGGGGCTGAGGTGCAATGAGTAAAGATGTCTGTACTTTGGGGAGTAGAATGTGCAGGTCCTTTGGGGAGCAGGGTGCAGGATTACATTTTACATACTTACATCACTGTTCAGTATTTCAGGGTGCAATACAAGAGGGCAGGAGAGAATAATTGGTGATGCTATATTCTGGTACTGTTGATGCATCCCCCGAGAATTGATGACCTAGGCTGGTGTTCCCAACTTGTGGCACTCCAAATGTTGCAAAACTACAACTCTCATCATCCCCAGCCATGATTGGATGTTAAGGACTTACCTGAGGCTTTCTGCATGCAAGACATATGCTTGACCACCATGATGCATCATGGATTTCTGTACGGATTTTTGAAGCAGGATTGCAAAGGTCTGGGATGACAGTAGTCAGCCTGGATTCCCCATTAACCTTGGCCTCATCCAGGACATTATTCCTAAAGGATGGTGTACTCATGTACACTGCCCAAAGCGATAATGGCAGTCCTGCCCCACTGATGTATCCATCATTTTGCTCACTCCACCTCCCACGGTGCTCACATTTACAGCTTGTACAATGAAGCATATATTTTGAAAAGTGGGTGGCATGATGATCATGATCGCAACTGAATGTGCTGTAGCTAAGGAACCGTTGAACAGCGAGTGCTGCTGCTTTCCCACGGTGAAGGTTTTGGGGGTAACTTAGGAACATAGGAAGCTGCCATAAACCGAGCCGGGCCATTGGTCCATCTAGCTCAGTATTGTCTTCACAGACTGGCAGTGGCTTTTCCAAGGTTGCAGGCAGGAATCTCTCAGCCCTATCTGGAGATGCCAGGGAGAGAACTTGGAACCTTTTGCACACAGAAGCTCTTCCCAGTACAGCCCCATCTCATGTGGGGAATATCTTACAGTTCTCACACATGTAATATCCCATTTGAATGCGAACCAGGGTGTACCCACCTTAGCAAAGGGGACAATCCATGCTTGATACCACCAGATTAGCTCTCCTCCTTCTGGGATAGCACATAATAGAAGGGACAATAGATGAGAGCTGATCTTGTGGTAGCAAGCATGACTTGTCCCCTTAGTTAAGCAGGGTCCACCCTGGTTGCATATGAATGGGAGACTTGATGTGTGAGCACTGTAAGATATTCCCCTCAGGGGATGGAGCCACTCTGGGAAGAGCAGAAGGTTTCAAGCTCCCTCCCTGGCAGCATCTCCAAGATAGGGCTGAGAGAGACTCCTACCTGCAACCTTGGAGAAGCCGCTGCCAGTCTGTGAAGACAACACGGAGCTAGATGGACCAAGGGTCTGACTCAGTTTATGGCAACTTCTTATGTTCCCAACCTTCCTTGAGAAATGGTGTTTTTTGTTCCCTGAATGTACACATCTATCTCACAAGTTTCCTTCAATCTGAATTCTTTCCTTTGTTGTTTTTAACAAATATGTAGATTGTGCACATTGAGTCTCATCCCGTTAGACATAAAACCGCACCAACTGGGCTATTCATAGCACCATTAAACCTTCCACACCTTTCAGTGCTGTATTTATGGGTGAAGTAGGGAGGACGGAGCATCCTGCCTCGTAAAGTAGCTTCAAAATGATTCATAGATGATGTTTTACATCCTCCAAATTCTCGCCTCCCACAACCCTTTGTTAATGCCCATTGATTGTGTTCTGAAGACTTTATTGCTGTATTAGTAAATCATGGGAAGATTTACTAGGCTAGTTTTAAATACTGGCAGTGATTTAGCACTTTCAGGCTCTCTTTTTTGTGATGTGGTTGAACCTAGTACAATACATACACAGGGGCAAGGATCAACTCTAGGAGGTGATTGGGAGAGGATGGGGAAGAGAGAGGTTGTTCTCTCTCTTTCCACAAACTTTATTTATTTGGGTCTCATTAGTTCTCCAATCATCAGTCCAATAACTAGTGGGAATCGATGTTAATTCCTTTTCCCACTCAATGGGCTTAGCACAATGATAATAGGATTGCCTTGAGATGTTTGGGGAAGCTGAGGAGGGTTATGTAACTCAAAGCATTGATGAGAAGAATGTGTCTTTTTAAAAAAGAGAGAAGGATAGACTGTCACTGACCTTTAACACTCACTGTGTGTCCCTGGGAGTTCTTTGCTCCCTCTTCATATTTTGGAAAAGTTCTAAGCTTTCCCATTTGTTATCGGCTTTATTGAAGGCAAATCTCAGTTGCCAGAGTTGGGAAGGTGCAAAATCATGTAATGGTTACTGCTCAAAACTTTGAAGGCTTTCCTCAGCTCATAATATTGCTGCATGAAGTGGGGAAATAACAATCCCCCACCCACCGTCATGGTGGGATAGGCATCTGAAATTGCTCTAACCCTAATAACCTTACATCCATAGGTATTTAACATACGTATAGGAAACTCCTCACTCCGGGAATAACAATCTCTGCAACCCTTCTGCTCCCCTGGTGTGGTTGTAGAGTTGCCCAACAATCATCCTTCTGTTACGTAAGGGGATATATGCAGTCAACCTGTGCTTACGTATCTGAGAGTGAGTCCCATTGCACAGTCTTACATCTAAGCCAGGGCCACACAACTTTGGCCCTCCAACTGTTTCTGGACTACAACTCCCATCATCTGTAGCCACAATGGCGAATAGAGGAGAGCCAGTGTGGTGTAGTGGTTAGAGTGCTGGACTAGGACTGGGGAGACCCGAGTTCAAATCCCCATTCAGCCATGAGACTTGCTGAGTGACTCTGGGCCAGTCACTTCTCTCTCCGCCTAACCTACTTCATAGGGTTGTTGTGAGGAGAAACCTAAGTATGTAGTACATACTCTGAGCTCCTTGGAGGAAAAGCGGGATAGAAAATGTAAAATAATAATAATGCAAATAGTAGGGGATGATGGGAGTTGTAGTACACCATCTTTAGGAGGATCCAAGTTGTGCAGCCCTGATCTAAGCCAATGTGCCTACAGCAGGTCTGCTCAACTTAGCCCCTCCCCCCAGCTGTTTTGGGGCTATAGTTCCCAGCATCCCCAGCCACAGCGGCCAATAGCCAGGGATTATGGGAGTTGTAGGCCAACATCTGCAGGATGGCCGGAGTTGAGCAGCCCTGGCCTACAGGATGGGACATTCGTGAATCCTGCTCAACCTGTATTTTGTTACAAAGAGACAAAGAATAGGGTTCAGGAAGGCAAGAGATTGCTAGTGCTGTGAACAAGAGTTTTTCAAATGGATTGGAGATTGGGCAGGTTACGGTGCCAGAACCATTAATACAAGCCATGGGAGTTCATGTTTCTTAAAAGAATCTTCCGTTGCACTGGCTGCTTGTCAGGGGCCAGTAGTGGATGGCTGGGCCTTGGCTGAACACGAGCGTATTTAAGTACAGTGTTTCTTGCGGCTGCTTCATTTTCTCTTTCTTTCTTTCTTTCTTTCTTTCTTTCTTTCTTTCTTTCTTTCTTTCTTTCTTTCTTTCTTCCCTTTTAAACCCCCTATTAAAATTTTATGTACATCTGTAGGGCAAAGAATTAACTTCATCCTCTCGGACAGGTTTTAATAACTTACCTGCCACCTTTATCATTCCCTGATTGCTTTGCTAGAAAGTATATGAACTCCTTTTCAAAGTTCCTTGTCTGTAATATCCTCACCTGAGATGGGTCAGGCTCCCCCCCGCCCCGCCACTGCCCCATTTCTATATAGCCAAGGACCCCCTTTTTGTAATTTCATGGTATTTACATCTGGACAGGCGTAATTAATTGATTAGTTCCTGAACCCATTATTGAAAATCGGGGTTCCATGATGCAGCTTGTTTCAGTCTATTCCCACATGCATCATAACTAGGGGCAGTGGGGCAGGAGGAGTGCCAATGCGTGCTGAGTTTTAGCACCGGCAGGATTCGCCAAGGTGTCAGGCAGGAGTTTTTTCCAGCCCTACCTGAAGATGCCACCAGGGACTGAACCTGGAACAGATGCTCAACCACTGAGCTACAGCCCCATTCCCTAAGGAGAATATCTTACAGCAGGCAGTGCATATGAATGGGAGACTTGATAGGTGCTGTAAGATATTCCCCTCAGGGAATGGAGCCACCCTGTGCAGAGCAGAAGGTTCCAAGTCCCCTCCCTGGCAGCATCTCCAAGATAGGGCTGAGAGAGATTCCTGCCTGCAACCTTGGAGAAGCTGCTGCCAGTCTGTGTAGACAATACTGAGCTAGATGGACCTATCTGACTCAGTATATGGCAGCTTCCTGTGTTCCAGAGCTCACAAGTAGTCACCCATCCAAATGCAAACCAGGAACATAGGAAGCTGCCTTATACTGAGTCAGACCATTGGTCCATCTAGCTCAGGATTGTCTACACCAGGGATTCTCAACGTTGGGTCCCCAGATGTTATTGGACTTCCAATAACTCCCATAATTCCCAGCCCCAGTGGCCTTTGGTTGGGGATTATGGGAGCTGAAGTCCAAAAACATCTGGGGACCCACTGTTGAGAATCCCTGGTCTACACTGACTGGCGGCGGCTTCTACAAGGCTGCAGGTAGGAGTCTCTCCCAGCCTTATCTTGGAGATGCCAGAGAGGGAACTTGGAACCTTCTGCATTCAAACACTGGAAGCTGCCTTCTACTAAGTCAAAGCATTGGTTCATCTAGCTCAGTATTGTCTAGGAACATAGGAAACTGCCATATACTGAGTCAGACCATAGGTCCATCTATCTCAGTATT
Organism: Hemicordylus capensis; assembly: GCF_027244095.1. NCBI lineage: Eukaryota > Metazoa > Chordata > Lepidosauria > Squamata > Cordylidae > Hemicordylus > Hemicordylus capensis. The sequence goes on from NC_069663.1 coordinate 15,490,017, forward strand.
TACACAGACTCCAAAGTTGCAGGCAGGAACCTCTCTCAGTCCTGTCTTGGAGATGCCAAGGAGGAACCTGGAACCTTTTGCATCCAAGCATGCAGGTACTCTTCCTAGAGTGGCCCCATCTCCTAAGGGGAATATCTTACAGTGCTCATCCATGTAGTCTCTCATTCAAATGCAAACCAGGGCATACCCTGCTTAGCAAAGGGGACAATTCATGATTGCTACTACAAGACTGGCCCTCCTCCCCATGGATCTCCAATGCTTCCTTTAACTTGGCCCTGAGTTGCTGAAACAAGTCAATGTTGAGGTGGTTTGTATCCTATAAAGTCCACAGATGTACCCTCGCGCAAAGAGAAGTGAAATATCTACCCAAGAACAAACTTTGTTTTCAGCTTTGTGGGCCCCGTTCTGCAGCTTTCAGCACCTCCTGCAGTTCCTCCAGGGATCCAGAGGCCTAAAACCTTAATTAAAAAGCAGGAACAAACAGTTTCACGCTAGATTGATATTTTGACTTTCTCATCCTTTGTGGACAGTTCCTATGCAAACCCCTGCCGTGAATGTAGAGCTGCTAATTTAATACAAGCCATGGAGCTGTTTACATTATGGGGCTGGCATCAGCCAAGTTGAGCATGGAGAGAGATTGAAGCAGTGGTTGCTGATCACTTTCCTTAACAACTTTCTCTAACACCTGCTGTTTAAAAACCACCAGAGGGAATTATGTTGGGAGCTGGACCCCTGTGGTGAGGCCAGGGTTATACAATGAAGCCTACCTTTCGAAAAGTGGCCCGATGCTCATGATAGCAACCAATGTGCTGCAGCTAAGGAACCCTTGAATAGCAAATGCTGTTGCTTTCCTGTGGAGAATGCTTTCCGGGCACCAAAAAGGAAGCTGCCAAGCTGAGTCAGGCCATTGGTCCATCCAGCTCAGTATTGTTTACACAGACTGACAGTGGCTTCTCCAAGTTTGCAGACGGGAGTCTCTCTCGGTCCTATCTTGGAGATGCCAGGGAGGGAAATTGGAACCTCAGATGCTCCTTCCAGAGCAGCCCCATCCCCAAAGGGGAATATCTTACAGTGCTCACATGTAGTCTAGTCTCCTATTCAAATGCAAACCAGGGTAGAGCTTGCTTAGCAAAGGGGACAATTCATGCTTGCTACCACAAGACCAGTTCTCCTCCTAAATTACACAACCCAACCTGATTGTGGAGAAATTATTTTGCAACTATCTTCCAGAGTTGATAGGAAAACATAGGAAGCTGCCATATACAGAATCAGACCATTGGTCTATCTAGCTAAGTATTGTCTTCACAGACTGGCAGCGGCTTCTCCAAAGTTGCAGGCAGGAATCTCTCTCAGCCCTATCTTGGAGATGCTGCCAGGGTGGGAACTTGGGACCTTCTGCATGCAAGCAGGCAGGTGCTCTTTCCAGAGCCCCATCCCCTGAGGGGAATACCTTACAGTGCTCACACATCTCCCTTTCAAATGCAAACTAGGGTGGACCCTGCTTAGTAAAGCAGACAATTCATGCTGCCAGTGTGAGTAGACTGAATGATCCTATCTTGGTGTCAGGGAGGCTGAATCGTGGGCATGCGCGGAGCACATGTGTGTGCCAGCAGCACACAGGGGCAGCTAGGAGATGCCCTGACGGCATGCAGTCATAGCTGGGGGGAGCACCACGATTATGGAAGTGTTAGCATGTGGAGGAGGAGCAGGTATGGACCTGCCCTCCTCCATATTAGAGGAGCTGTGTCAGTCCTCAGTTTTAAAGAGATTGTCCTGCAATTCAGATGCTGAATAGCATTATGAGCACATCGCTAGGGCTAACTTGTGAACCCTTGGTTTTAAAGGGATTATGCTGTGATCTGGATGCCGAACTGTATTTTGAGTACATCCCAAGGACTAACTTGCGATCCCTCAGTTTTAAAGGGATTGTGCTGCAATTCAGATGCCAAATCGCATTCTGAGCACATCCCTAGGGGTAACTTGTGAACCACCTAACAATTTGGGCCAATAGGGTACCGTTGTAATCAGTTAATATTATTGTGAAAGGAATGTAGGCAGATTAGTTCTTACCAGAACTTCTTGTTTGATGGTGTGAATGAGCCTAAGGTTATATAAAGTATAGTATTATGCTTGTAGTATCGTATTCCACCAATCCATGGAAGCACATGGTTGCACCAGCTGAGCTGCAGCAAACTGGACAAAAATAATCACAATGCAATCATATGTACTTCACATCAAGACTGTGTGTGTTTTTAAAAAGTATTTTATCAATGCACACATCTATACTGGTAACTTTGGGGGAATGAAAATGAACAAAGGGAATTCCAGGCAGTGGCATGCTCTGGTTCTGGAATTAATTTTACACATTCTCCTAATGGCCATGCTGCAGAAGAACATTTTTAAAAAACAGCTATATGGGGGATATCGGTTGATCCCTGTGTAAGCCATTAATTGATATTGCAGTCTTTGAGCTTGTCTGCAAGAGCTCACCCAGAATCACTTATGCACAGCTGGACATGAATTGGTGCCTGACTGCACATCTTTCCCGCAGAGGTCAGTAGTCAATGTCGCCAAGAGTGATGGCAAGGGCATTGCTGTCCTGTCCTGTCCTGCAGGTGAGACTCTGAAGAGGCCTTTCAGGGCATCTGATGGGCAATAAGCCCAGTCAGAGCGGTTGAACCAGGAACAGTTCCAAGTGAGCAACTCACACTGACAAGAGCCAGAGGTGAACTGAGACTTCGTGGCCCTCTAGGCTAGGGCTGCAAAATGTTAGCCCTCCAGCTGTTGTTACTCCCTGATCAAGAACATGTGGCCGGAGGGACAGGGGTGGGGAGAATGATCAGTACCAGGCCAACCCAAATTTGTAGAGGAGATGACCTTGGCCTGCACCCTATGCACATTTCTTTTATTTCTTTTATTTTTACATTTATATCCCACTCTTCCTCCAAGGAGCCCAGAGCAGTGTACTACATACTTAAGTTTCTCCTCACAACAACCCTGTGAAGTAGGTTAGGCTGAGAGAGAAGTGATTGGTCCAGAGTCACCCAGCAAGTATCATGGCTGAATGGGGATTTGAACCCGGGTCTCCCTGGTCCTAGTCCAGCACTCTAACCACTACACCACACTGGCTCACATGTGGTCCTACCCAGCTCACTTCCTGGCCACAAAGGAAATGAAGGGGTTGGCCTGGCTCCTGGGAGGCTGGAGGAGTCTTCTACCTACCTGGCTGCATTAGCTTTTGCTACTTGTTCTGGGGTAGAGGAATGCATGGATGAGGCTTCTTTAAACAACGGAGGCCTGTTCAAGTAATTAATTCAGCCTATGGGACCATGGTAAATTATGACTGTATTGTCTGACTCTTGGCTATAAAGTTCCATTCTTTACAGAATGCTGGTGGATGGGGGAGCAAAAGGGGGAGTGAGAAATATATTTTGGGGAGCACTCACTAGCCTTTGCAGTAATCTCTGGACTCCAGGAAGATATGCTACCGCTGAAAAAGCCCTGGAAATCAAACAATGTATGGCTGATCCAGGAGATTTGCAAAGCACTATGGGAAATGCCCGAGTCTGCTCCTTTCCACCAACCATTAATAAGTTATGCAAATGAGAAAGAATGAGCCATGCTCTGGCCAGAATTCAACAAATAGTGAATTAATGACTGAAATCCCAATAAAAGTTTGTGTCCGTGTCACACTCTCCAGACGAGCCAATGAATCCGCACTTAGTTATGCTGCACACCAAGTTTGTTTGTTATCACAGAGTACTTTATATCAAGTGTCACCAAATCGCCGTGGGGTTGTGAAGTGATCAGAGGCTTCAAGCCCATTATGTGCCTTGCAAAGGAGGAAAACAAATGAAGTCAGCTTTTTAAGTAATGGCAATAAAACATTCTCTGGGGCTCTTTGCAAATTAATTGTCATTTACTTTCCCTGTGACAGACCGGATTGTAATAAAACAGAGCTGTTTAGGGGAATCCCTCCATAGGACCCATACAGAAGTGCAGTGGGCTGCTTCCCAGGTGAAAAGCTTGTCTGTGTCGCATGAAACCTGCATGTCGAGAAATATGGGTGACAATCACACAGGCACAGGGGTGCCTCCAGGGGGTACCAGGCACTCCCCCTCAAATATCTCTTACTCCCCTTTTTGCTCCCACATCCACCAGACATCCACCAACTTAACAGCAAAATGTCTGGTCATACAGTCATACAGGCTGTTCTCATTAAATTAAAAATAAATAAATTAAAAGCCTGGGCTTGGCTGCCCATGGGAACCGTCAGGATCCGAGAAGATCCCAGCAGTGTTGTAGTGCTAAACCCAGCGCCAAAGCCCAGCTCTTAACTGAGCTTAAGGGCACAAACATGCCCTTAACCAGGGGCGAATTAAGCTCTTTGCCGGCCCGGCAGCAAGGGAGGAAGGAGGGGAGAGTTTCAATCATCTTTTAAATGTTTAAAACTGCCACCTCGCACGAGCGTGGTGGTGAGAGCTCCCTCGCAACCGCCCGCCTCCCAAATTATGATGGCGGCAGGTCGGGGCAAGACAAATGGAACCAGCGTGGCGTCGTGGTTAGAGTGCTGGACTAGGACTGGGGAGACGCGAGTTCAAATCCCCATTCAGCCATGAGATTTGCTGGGTGACTCTGGGCCAGTCACTTCTCTCTCAGCCTAGCCTACTTCACAGGGTTGTTGTTGTGAGGAGAAACCTAAGTATGTAGTACACTGCTCTGGGCTCCTTGGAGGAAGAGCGGGATATAAAATGTAAAAATAATAATGATAATAAAAAATAAAAGTGCAGGCACGCAGAGAGGGTGGCGATACCTCTTCTAACCCAAGCCCAGCCACCTCCCAAATGACTGCAGTCACCAATGTGGTGGAGCGGGCAGCGATACCCCTCATAACCCAAGCCTGCCCACCACCCAAATGACAGCAATCACCCAGTTTGGGGCCTTTCTGCACATGTACACACATGTGGGGGAGCAATTTTTGTCTCTTCCCTGCCTTCTCCAAAAGCCATGTCCACTTGCATAAATATGTTCCTGAGGGCTTGATGACCTTGATGTCAGTGGAGCTTACAGTATTTCCCTGCGACTGGATCATGGCCAGACAGGTCTAGATTGAGGAATCACCGCTCTATTGTTCTCTTATGGCTTGTGTGCTTAATTGGGATGCTTTTAGGTTTACTTCTTGCTGATGACTAAGCTCATATTTCATACATTCAGGAGCGGGAGAAATCAATCTGGAAGGACCATTTCTCCAAGTAATACATGGCAATTATAGTGTTAACATTTCACAGACAGAATAATAACCTAGACTTTCTGTCACTTTATCCACATTCATTTCCAGAGAGCATGAACAATTTGAACATCTTTTATAAGCTGGTTAAATCATTTTATTCCTTTTTTTTAGTGCATCCTTTTTATTTACTTGCAACCAAATGTAGCTTAGGATTTTTTTTAAAAAAAATATTTTTTGTTATGTTTCAGAAAAAAAATTAAAAGGCTGGGAAATGTGAGCGGGGCTTTGCAGTAAGTGCTCAATTAATCATTATTACAAATCTTGGACATTTTTTCATACTAGCAGAGATCATAATGAATTGATTTGGCTTTAGTGAGATAGCATATGAAATTGCACAGAGCTTTTGTGTAGCTAGATGGTGCTTTCATTTCAAGGGGTTTGGTTACTGATTTTTTTTTAAAACTTTATTATTTATGTTTGCTATCTTTATCCTGCTTTTCTAGGATGCTTCGGTTGCTCTCCCATCCAGGTGATAGACCAGATCCATAGGAACATAGGAAGCTGCCTTATACTGTGTCAGACCATTGGTCCATCTTGCTCAGTATTGTCTACACAGACTGGCAATGGCCTCTTCAAGATTACAGGCCAGAATCTCTCTCAGCCCTATCTGGAGATGCCAGGGCTTGGAGCCTTCTGCATGCAAGCATGCAGGTGCTCTTCCCAGAGCAACTCCATCCCCTAAATGCAGGCCCTGCTTAGCAAAGGGGACAATTCATGTTTGCTACCACAAGACCAGCTCTCCTGGTTACAATACTTGTGTACTGTATAAAGCATCACATACTCCCAGAGTACGTAAGAATAACACCCTGAATACTGCATGGTGTAGTGGCTAGAGTGCTGGACTAGGACCGGGGAGACCCGAGTTCAAATCCCCATTCAGCCATGATACTAGCTGGGTGACTCTGGGCCAGTCACTTCTCTCTCAGCCTAGCCTACTTCACAGGGTTGTTGTGAAAGAGAAACTCAAGTATGTAGTACACCACTCTGGGCTCCTTGGAGGAAGAGCGGGATATAAATGTAAAAAACAACAACAAAAAAAACACAAAACCCTGGCATTTAGTACAGTTTTCCCTTTAGTATTCCTCAAGATGGAGCCATCTAATGGCGCAGCGGGGAAATGACTTGCCTAGTGAGCAAGAGGTTGCCGGTTCAAATCCCCACTGGTGTGTTTCCCAGAATATGAGAAACACCTATATATAGAAACACCCTCCTATATCGCTGGGCAGCAGCGATATAGGAGGGTGCTGAAAGGCATAATCTCATACTGCGTGGGAGATGGTAATGGTAAGCCCCTCCTATAGTCTACCAAAAAACCCCACATGGCTCTGTGGTTGCCAGGAATCGACACTGACCCGAGGGCACAACTTTACCTTTATTCCACGAGATACAATATCTATCTATCTATCTATCTATCTATCTATCTATCTATCTATCTATCTGTCTGTCTGTCTGTCTGTCTGTCTGTCTGTCTGTCTATCTATCTATCTATCTATCTGTCCCTTCCTTCCTTCCTTCCTTCCTGTTAATTCCTGGTTCAGGAGTGCAAATCTTATTGATTTGTAATGCTCACCTCAAATAAGGACTGACCATTACAGCCTGTGATTACTCCAAGGGGTAGCACACACTCCCCCATCCACCGGACCAGAACACTGGAGCAAAGTGCCAGACAATATAGTCAAAGTATATCATGGTCCTACAGCTTGAATTAATTGTTTCAAACACATAATGATTAAGGAAAAGATGGTTTGCTTTGACTGCTGCTTTTGATTTACGAATGGGTGTAGCTATAATTGAACAAGGAGCGGGAGGACGCATGTCCCCAGGCCCATGAGGTAGTCAGAGCCCACTGTCTGGCAAACAGTCCTTTCCTCGCTATCCCCTCCCACTTTCCTGACTCATTGGTAAGCTTCTGGCTCCTGAGCAGTGTGTGGGATGTGTGAGATATTTGCACAAGAGTGAAAGGACATGTCAATAATCTCCACCCCACCACCAACCCACTGGCCAACATGTTCTTCTGTGACAAATAAATGAGAGGGGGGAGAGAAGAAGGCAGCGGCCCAGAGGCCCATCTTCCCTTCTTGTCCCAGGGCCTACTTTCTACACCCTTGTTTACTAAGCTCACCGTGTTTTGTGCACTTACTTAGGACTAATCCCCATGGAACTCAGTGTGACTTACTTCCAAGTGCACGGGTAGAAGATTAGGTGTTGGCCTAATCTTAGGCGCTGTTCTGCTTAGGTGCTGGCAGAATATAGTAATGCGGGGAGTAGTTTGGCCATGGTCAAGAGAATCTGAGCTAGAAAAGGGAAAATGAGATTGTTGTACCCCAACAAAGAGAGGTTCTTTTCTGGGCCAGTAGCCAAAACACTTCACCAGCCGAGAAGGATTCAAAGGCTTTATTTGCTCTATAGTAGCAAAGGTCTTGGATAGCTCGCACTCAAGTCCAAGACCCCGTTCATTTACAAGCATGACATATTTATAACCTAGGAGATGATACATAGGTACTGCCCCTTTCCTTTGTCTGGACTTTCAGTAAATTTCCAGCTAACTTCTGCGCATGTATTCTTTTAGGTGAATACCTCATCACCTTCTTATCTAGTCTCTCCTGGCCCTCCTTGGTACAGAAAAGCAACTAGGGGAACCCTTATGGTTCCCCTAGGCCCCCCTTATACAGACAGAATATATCAAAGGTAACATGGCTTCGGTCTGGTTCAGGCCTACACCAGGAGTGCCCATTTATTAGCAAATGAGGTTGTCAATAGTAATAAGAGTAGAATACAAATACACCAAATATTTATATACCACTTTTCAAGAAAAGTTCCCAAAGTGGTTTACATAGATATAAATAAATAAAGATGGCTCCCTATCCCCAAAGGGTTCACAGTCTAAAAAACAAAAGGTAAGACAGACACCTGCAACAGGCCACTGGAGGGATGCTGTGCTGGGGATGGTTAGGGCCAATTGCTCTCTCCCTGCTATATAAAGAGAATCACCACTTTTAAAAGGTGCCTCTTTGCTCAGTTAGCACTGGGCTCAGTTAGCGGGAGTAGATCCACACCTTGATGAACTAGACATGGTTTTGCTGGATTGGACCAAAGGTGAATCTAATCCAGATTCCTGTTTCCAGCAATGGCCAGCGTGAAAGCCCACCACCTGAACTGGAAAGCTATATTCCCCTACTGTTGCTTCCCAGCAGCTGCTATTCACCTATATACTGCCTATGAACATGAAGATTCCATATAGGTTGAAGGCCATTAGCCAGGAAGGCTATCTCCCATGAATTTGTCTAATCCTAGGGCTGCCATATGGAAAAGAGGTCTTCTGTACCTTTAAGAGGGGCATCGAAGAAGAAATTTCAGCAGCTGCAGCTTGTTATGCAGGGAAGAGAAGCCACATCTGCTGAATTCTCTCTTCTGTGTGTCTATTAAAGATACAGAACTGGCCTCTTTTCCATATGGCAGCCCTATCTAACCCCCTTTGCAGAAATGTATCAATGCATACAAGCTCATTAATAACAGAAAGCAGGTGTGTGTGTGTGTGTGTGTATGTGTGTGTGTGTATGTGTGTGTGTAAATGAACTTTAAAAATCCTCCTAATAAAACCAAGATAACTAGTATGCCGTACAGAAAAACAAGAAAGAAATGGGATGGGGAAATCTTCTTTCCACTTGAAATGTGAGTCTCTGTGTTGAGCCTGTTTTAAGAAAAAGTTCTCCACTATTAGGTGGAACTGAAACCCCAAATCAGTAGTAATTATAACCCTGTAAACTCTTCCACATAATTCTTTGTACGCCCATTTGGTTTGAGAGATCTGAGCAGTGTTTTGACATGTAGACTGAACTGTGAATGTAACACAAGGCCAAAATACTCTTATTTCTAAGGCAAGTAATGAATTCTCATTTTCAATATAAACACCACGAGGTCTCACGTTTCCGTTACATGAAATTGATTTCGCAACACTTTCAGATTGTAAACTATGGAAATGCTCCTAGTTTGAAGTCTGATTTTTCTATTAATGATTAGTGTTGCTAATAAATTATATACCACCTTCTGTCTGCAAAATGTTTTCCAATTCTTGCTACGTCCAACTTAACAGCCACCTTATGTGAAACATTAACAAACTGAAAGTGATAGCATGAACACTTGTAGAAATAACACTCTCCGTATGTGTAAATATGATGGCATGCTGGAGGGGAATGAGAAAGAATGTAACAGTCTGGATTTGGCCAATTTGTGGGCTTCATCATACTATGTGTCTATTAAAGCAGCTGATATTCGGAGTCCCAATTAATAATCTTGTTTGTATCCCACATTGTGTCCATTGAGTTTCAGGGCATGGGTTTATCCCCTCCCTCTCTATAGCTGTAGAGGCTTGGCCCTCAAAGGTATTCTAGGCCCCTCCCTCTGTTTTCAGGTTCCATTGAAAACATGCAAGTCTGTAGTTTATTTATTTATTAATTAAATGTATATACCGCTCTTCCTAAAGTGGCTCAGGGGGGTTTACATTAAAATAAAAAACACATAATAAAACAATTAAAACCAGACAAACATTTAAACCATATTGAAACGCATTAAAATTGAAACTGAAACATCATTAAAAGCCAGGCTAAAAAGATGGGTCTTTAAGGCTCTCCTGAAGGCCTCCAAAGAAGATAATCCTCTCATATCCACAGGGAACGCGTTCTATAACCTATAGGCGACAACTGAGAAGGCCTGATCTCAGGTCACCACCAGATGAACTGGTGGCCCCTGAAGACGGACCTCTCCTGATGATCTTAATGAGTGGTGGGGATCTTGTAGAGCAGGGATTCTCAAACTTGGGTCCTCAGGTATTATTGGACTTCAACTCCCATAATCCCCAGCCTCAGTGGCCTTTGGTTGGGGATTATGGGAGTTGAAGTCCAATAACACCTGAGGATCCAAGTTTGAGAATCACTGTTGTAGAGGAAGGCACTCTCTCGGGTAATCCGGACCTAGGCCATTCAGGCCTTTAAAGGTAATAACAAGTACTTTCCCCAGAAACATCGGCAGCCAGTGCGACTGTTAAAGAATAAGCATAATGTGGTATCTCTGGAATACCACAGAGACCAATCTGGCTGCCGCATTTTGAACTAACTGAAATTTCTGAACTACAGGAGAACCTCTTTATGCGTGGGGGTTCCGTTCTGCGGGGGGCAGGCTGTGGAAAGCGAATCTGCGAATAACAGGTCATTAAAGTGAATGCATATCGGGGGGCTAGGTTCCTGTACCACCCCAATTGCCCCCCAAATGGACAAAACAAGCCAAATCAAGTGCCCTACTGTGTTCCACTGTCCACAAGGAGTCCAAAGATTCCACCCAAGAGTAGAAAATTGCCTGAAAATCACTTTTTTTGCCCTATGTTTTTTGGAGAAATGAGCCATAAAATGGCTCCCAAAGTAAAAATGGCAGCCAGAAATGATCTCCGAGGTCATTTCTGGCCACCCCTGACCCATGGATACATGGGTTTAATGCTTTTTCTGCTCCCCACTCCACATATACCAAGGTTGGGTGTCCATTACCTGCCAACATATACACAAAACTGCAGGTTCTGGACCTGGGATGAATGAGGTTCTCTTGTATGTACAGTGGCAGCCTTACATAGAGCACATTACTGTAGTCCAATCTGGAGGTTACCAGCTGTGTTACCACTGTTTTCACCAGTGTTTCATCTGTGGAAATATAAGAGAATGTGTTTATGAGATACTCTAGGCTTGAGCAGAAATAGCCCTCTCCCAATTTTGCTGCACCATTCATCACTGGTGAAACTGTAGGGGGCATTTCAGTGATTTTTCAAGGAGCAAATATAGGTTGGTGATTCCCAGGGACTTCTGGGAAATAAAAATAATTGTGGCTACCCACTCTGCTGCTGTGAATCTACTGGCAGCAGTGAAAAAGGGGAGCCAGGGGCATTTGGGGGGCTTCATTTCTATCCCAAATTTGAGCTGAATATGCTCATGAATGAATATTTGGCTTGGTCCTAGTATTCTTATTTAATTTTTAGTATGTTTCTCTGGCTGCCCTGTATACTTTTAATGAAAAGGCAGGTTATAAATATTCTAAAACATATATAGTATCTATACAAATACTTAGCATCAGTTGAAGAGATATATTAAAACAGCCACTTAAGCCAATTATGTACTCTTCTAGAATATTCCATTACATATGCAGGAAATGTACAAGAAAACCAAAAACAAAAATAGCTTTAAGTAATGCTAGTATACTTAACATGCAGATTTTTTCCCCCCAGTTCAGAGGAAGGCTTGGCGTGTGTGATGGAGAAAGCAGTTCCCTTAGACCCAATTTAATCTGTTTCTGCATGTTAACAAATGCCTTTGGTCATAATAATGCACTCTATTCTATGGGGGAAGTTTGCTCTATCTCTTGTTTGTTTATTACCAAAGTTTAAGAATGCAGCCTTTCTGTAATTCACTACACATACCTGGGCAGAGATAAGAACCCTCTGAAATAATCTTTCCAGCCTCCTCCTGATATTGCATTTTTTTAAGGTTGCAATTTAAGGGAATCCAGTATGACACCAAAGTCTAATTTCCAGAAGGGATTGCTGGTTGATCCTATAATGTTTGTATTTTGTCTGCTTTTAGGATGCTAAATTCTGGACAAATCAGATGTGATCCTTTTGGATACCCTTCAATTCTGTTTAGGGGTACTTTTGCCTGTGATTGATGAGGTTATCATTTCCTCATTGGAACAGTTATGGAGCCCTGTCTGACCTGTCTCTGCTTTTGTTAAGTGGATTGCTGAGATATCCATAAGGGTATTTACTAGCTTCATTTATTAGGCAGATCCCTTCTAGGACAGGGGAGATCTTTCAATGCTGATCCATGGTTTTGTGATCTCAAAGCTTAATTACTGTAATGTGCTCTACAGGAAGTTCTCAACTTAAGATACAAGCTGCCTTTGGACATTATTATTATTATTATTATTATTATTATTATTATTATTATTATTATTTATTAGATTTATATATTGCCCTTCCAAAAATGGCTCAGGGTGGTTTATATCACATAACGGCAAACCATGGGCAAACTATGCCTCTGTTCCCTTGGCACACTCCCAGACTATCGCAATCTACAGTCTGGGAAACTGCAAAGGGGAAGAACCTGGCTGCATGGCTTCCTCCAACACATGAAGGAAAGCTGCGGAAGCCAATTGCTTTGCAGAGAGAGAGGAGCTTACAACATTTGTGTAGCTGGCACAAACCAGATGACATGTTGGAGCTTCCAGACCCTCAGTTTGGTGAATTTAACTTAATTCAAACTGAGGGTTCCATCAGTGGTTTGTGGGAGGAATCAAAACTGCAGTTGGGTCTGGGAACTGTGGTTCCAATTATTCGGGCATCACAGAAGGCCAACGTGAGGTGGGTTTGGCACAGATTTCTCATGATTTCTGAAGGCCACTCGCAGTTAAAACGAATAGCACTTAAGATGTTTGAAAATTACCCCTTTTGTTTCAGTTTTAAAACTGTGTTTCAAGATTACATCAATCACCCCAGATAGGGAGACTCCAGTAGATGGCTGCTGGTGCATGAGCAAGAGGAGGAGGAAGCGAGGAAGAGGAGGAGGAGGAAGTGGTAGCTCAGGCTCACAATTTCATCAAGAATGGAAGTGCTGGTGGTGGCAGCTGTTGCTGCATTTGAGGCTGCTGAGGGATTGGTTGACTCAGTGGTTTTCTGGGTCCCACCATAATATCGATTCGAATAAAATCTGCCCTGATTCAAGTTCGAATCAAATCAGGCTGATTCTATTTGAACTCGAATCAAATTGCAAAAATCGATTTGTGTTCATCCCAACTGGTCTTTTCAGACAAATGCTGCAATAACCATGAAGCGCATGGGCAGGCACGTGAGTGATGCATTGGGCGGGACTTCCAGCATGCTTGGGGATGACTGTACTAGTGTACAGGGTTTTTTTTAAAAAGTGTAAATAGAGCTTAAGTCTTTTTCTATTGTGGCACCCCGGATGTGGAATGCTTACCTCAAGGACATACCAGGGGCCTGTCACTGGCCTGATGTCCCTTTGGTGCCAGATGGCGATCTTTTTTTATTTGCCAGACCTTTTAAAGTTAATCTGTTTAGATCTGTTTTATGCTGGAGTTTTGACTCTTTTGAACTATATACAGGTATATATGATGCTTTTTTAAAGTCGTGGCTGGTGGTTTCTTTTAATCATTTAAACTTGTGAGCTGCTCTGGCAGATGAGGATTGAAAATGAATTCCAGGGTTGAGAAAGGTGGGGTTGTAAGTCGTATCTCTTCTGTCTGGCCTTCAGTCTGTCTGGTCTTCAGTCTGGCTAATCTGGTAGGGAGATATATTTATAAATTTCTGTCTTTCTGTGTTGATATTGCATTTTGATTTCACCTTCAGCCACAGAAAGGTGGAGAATAAATATTTTCAGATAAATAAATGACCCTTATCCGTGGGTGTCCATGCTCCTTCGCTTTTCAAAATTTTAAAGATGCAAAACATTCTCTTCACCCGTCTAAATAATTTCTGAACCAGTTGTTGTTTTAGGGTGGGGAAAATATATATATTGTCGGTGTCATAACTTCTTGGAGATAAAGCATAGCAACTTGTATGACACAGGCTTAATCCCTGTAATAGATCTCTTGCTATTAAATTAAGTGCTTGGTATGGCTTTGGTAGGCCACTGTCATTTTTCCTGCGGATTATATCTTCCTGGTGGCCGATCTGCCTTATCCAAATACTTTTCATATTTCAGCCTCCCAGGCTTACTTAACATTCAGAGTGAACCATCCGTGCACTGTGCAAAGCCACTGAACTATCAAGGTATAAATCTGCCACAACCTCCTCCACTCTGCCCTGTGAAATAAATGACGGCCAGTGAAAAGAAAGCACACCAAACACTGTATCATTTAGCAGTGATGATCTTAAACACAGCTGTAGATCAGCACAATTTGCTTCTTCACTGGGAAGCGGGGTAGGTCCATTTTTCTCCATGGCCCTGTAACCTTCCAGGAATGGAATAACTGTGGCCAAAGAATTGCTGTAATATATCTAGTCACATTCCATCCTCTTAATTGACCCATGTATTTGCTGAAGGTCAAGTATTAAGCATTTCTTTTTTATTGCTGATAGGTTTTAAACCTCAGCAGACAGGCAAGGTGGAACTTCTATACTCTCCAGCACTCAGTGGGACCTGATGCTTCTAAGCGTGGCATACATTTCGAGGATGGGCTTCAGGCTGTGTCCTGCAGTATCTAAAAATAGGGCAGATTCACACTTCCATAAGTGTGAGGGGACCTCGATTGTGGGGGCAGAGGGAAGAACAAATCGGAGCATAGAACCCCCAAGCCGGCCCGGAGGGTTCAGCTTGAAGTCAAACCAAACAAGGCCCTGGGCGAACCATTGCACCGGCCCAAGCCAATTCACACATCCCTGCTGCCTATAGCCAGTGTGGAGCCACATAAACAGGAGACAAAGGCATCTCCTACCCTTTTGCTCCCCTGCAACTTGTATTTGGAGGCATCCTGCCTCTGAGCCTGGAGGTTGCCTATAGCTATGAGAAATGGTAGCCCCTGATAGACTTGTCCTCCATGAATTTGTCTAAGCCCCTTTTAAAGCCATCCAAGCTGGTGGCCATCACCACATCCTGTGGCAGAGAATTTCATAGATTAATTATGCTCTGTGTTAAAAAGTCCTTCCTTTTGCCGGTCCTAAATTTCCTGGCAATCAGTTTCATGGATGAGCCCTGGTTCTATTATCATGAGAGAGGGAGAAAAATTTCTCTCTGTCCACCCTCTCCACATCATGCATAATTTCATAGACCTCTATCATCCCTCTCCCCTTACATAGCTTCTGCAAGCCAGTGTAGATAAACTGAGTTAGATGGACCAGTGATCTGACTCATTATCACAACCACAATTTATATACCCCTTTTCAACAAAGATTTCCAAAGCAGTTTACATATAGTAATAAATAAGACGGCTCACTGTCCCCAAAGGGGTCACAACCTAAAAAGAAATATAAGATAGACACCTGCAACAGTCACTGGAGGGATGTTGTGCTGGGGATGGATAGGGCCAGCTGCTCTCCCCTTGCTAAAAAAAAAAGAGAGAGAATCACTACGTTAAAAAGGTGCCAATTTAGCAGGTAGGGAAGGCAGCTTCCAGGGAAAAAGGGGGCTATTTTCCAAATGCAGTGAAAATAGTTGTTTTGAAATGTTTTAATAGTCCAGTTCTGAGTGTGATGTGGGATGAGGATACTCCTCATTAATTGCAAGTGAGTCCCTCTTTGCATCTGTGAAATCAAAATGTTGGAGTGTATGGTTATGTGGGTAATGTGAACAGGTGCATGGGAAAATTAAATATTAGTCCTTCTGCCCCAATCAAAGGAAGTCTGACCTGGCTTGGCATACATTTGATTTGGGAAGAGAGAACTAATGACCATTAGTATTCAAGCCAAAATCTTTGAAAGATTAGATGGCTTAATGTTTTTTGGCTTTCTAACAAAGGCAATCTATTTCCCATGCACTCTCCAGGGGCAACTGACCTTTTATTACTGGAGTTTCTTAAATTTTTATCACAAAAAATCAATGAAGAAATTAGAATTCCACATCTCATTTTATGTACAAAGACAGAGAATTGGAGGGAGAGGAGGAAAGAAAATGATTATAGCTGTGTTTTGGGGAGGGCATGGGGGGAACCAAGCTCATTCAGCTAGGCTTGTAAATTCTTTAACAATTTAATTACTGTGCATTTTGTGGCTGAGTTTTAAAGCTTTGGATGAGATTCACCCCTCCCCCTACCCATTTTTTAAAATTTCCTGGAGTTTATAGAGCTGCTTGCCTTCTGCAGTTGATCTTCCTGGAGAAAGAAATTATTCTCCATCCAATTAATCTAATTAGAATGTAATCAAGTTGTACAGATCTGTGCAGCAGTGTGAGTGATTAGGAAAAATTACCTCCCTATGAAGAGTTTAAATTTAATTTTGGTTCTGTAATCTAAGGCCCGAATAAAGGGATGTGTAATTTGTGCTGGAAGTTCCACTTCTTGCAGGCCATTATAGTTTCATGAGGGATGGGGACAGAGAATGTCCGAATGCTGCAAGCAAAGACAAAATGGAAGAATGCAGCAACATGGAGGAAGAATTGCCAACGCATGGCATTTGTATGCATGCATAACTTTACCGTTGTTAGGAATGTGCACACATCTGGCTAGCCCAGTTTGCTTGAACCATAGGCGGCTCAGCTCGGCTCGAACGAGCCCAGGCCCAGTCCAGTCCAGCCATTGGACTGGCTTGACGGCCATACTTGTAAAGGGGAATCCAGTAAGTAAAGGGCTGCTGTGGGGAAGGGGAAAGTGTTGTCTTTTACCTTGAAAAAAGCACTGCTGTGTGGTGGGATGGGCTGGTGGCCACAGAGGCTGCAGGGAGGTCAATGGGGGCTCCTTTCACCTCCCCACCTGCTTGACAGCATGGGCCGGTCTGCGACCCATTTTGGGCCCCATGTGCACCTGCCCAGAGGCTCAAAATGGGCCGCGGACCAGCCCGCGCTGTCATTTGGGAGGCAGGTGGGGAGGTGGAAGGAGCCCCCCACTGTCCTCCCTGCAGCCGCTTTAGTGGCCACCACTCCCATCCCACTGTGCAGTGGTGCTTTTTTCAAGGTAAAAGACATAACTTTCCCCTCGCAGCCCTTTCCTTGGGAAGGGGAATCCTTGCCGGATTCCCCTTCACAAAAGCGGCTCTTGAGCCAGCTCATCAGTGGGGGGGCTTGGCTTGGCTCCCAGTTCGGCTTGAGGGTGAGCATTCGAGCCAAGCCAGCTCGAGTGTGAACTGGCTTGATTTTGAGCTGGTTCTCACATCCCTAACCAGTGTAGCTAGCTGAATTCATTTGCCAACTAGCCGCACCCCCCTGTGCTGATGCACTCTGTGGTCACAGCGCTGCTTTCCCAGGTCCAGTGCTTCTTTGCAGAGACAAGGGTAGGCTCGGCCGTTACAAATGATGTGTGAATAGGGCGTGTATAGCATGGCATTTGAGCCATCGCTGGCAAACAATTCCTCATATGGGGCTGCTGATATAGATAGATAGATAGATAGATAGATAGATAGATAGATAGATAGATAGATAGATAGATAGATATGTAGTGTTAGGATAATAGAAAGCTGCCTTCAAATCAGACCATTGGTCCATATAGCTCAATACTGTCTACAGAGACTGCCAGCCCTATCTTGGAGATGCCCGGGAGGGAACTTCTGCATGCAAACATGCAGGTGTTCTTTCCAGAGTGGTCCCTTCCCCTAAGGGGAATATCTTGCATTGCTCACATGTAGCCTCCCATTCAAATGCAACCAGGGTGGACCCTACTTAGCAAAGGGGACAATTCATGCTTGCTACCACGAGACCAGCTCTCCGCCCATAGACCCTTTTTCTCGATTCTAATTGGAGTAGGAGCAGTTACCAGCCAGGGTAGGAGAGCCATGCGTACGCCTGATCAGCAGCTGTGTGTTTGCAGAGACTGAGGGGTGTGTGTGTGATTGTGTGGGGGCCAGGAACTGGGTAGGATGGGCATAGCCAACCCACATTCTATCCTCAGCATTTTACTGAGGGTAGATGAAAAGCCACCCTACCCAGCGCCTGCTTCCCACATGACCGCCCTCCCCTCCTCCTACCTTGTTTGGATTCTCATGAAAGCCAATTGGGGGCATGCACAGTTTTTCTACCCTTACTGGATGCACACTCCTCCTACCCTAATTAAGATTGTCAGAATGAGCCTAGGGTTGCATGGAGGAGCATAATGGCTGATGTGATAAGCAGAGTAACATGGGCAGTTCAGAATTACCATCACTGCCTCAGGCGGCTAAAGCAATGCCTGCAGCACCACTTTTGCACTAATATGTAAAGTTCCACAATTGCACTTGCACAACCATACTTCTGTTGAAAATACAGGAGAACCTCGTTACTCACAAAGGTTCTGTTCCTCGCCTACTACCTTATGTAACGGGACCGCCAGTAATGAGGCATAACAGCTAGGGAGAAAGGGGGGTTAGGTTCCTGGGTGGAGGGGATTTTTTTTAAAAAAATAAATCATTGGCCCCCAAATGGCCCAGAAATTACTGTGATGTGCTCTGTGGGTCCTCCATGTGCCAAGGAATGCCTCCCAAAGGAAGAGACGCCTTGGGAAACAGAAAAATTGCAGGGGAAAGTCCATTTTTTTTGCAAGAAACAAGACACAAATCGGCTCTTCAAGTCAAAATGTAGTGTGAAAGTGACCTCCGCGGTTGCTTCCAGCCCTCTAGGAATGGCGGATATGTGCGTTTTAAACCTATTGTATACACGGATACTGGAAACCGGCGTTTATTAGACACCCCACGGCAGGGGTGTAGCCAGGGGAGAGGACCTGTGTTCACTGCTCTCCCCAGCGGCCCCTCAGAGTGAGGGAAATATTGAAGAAAATAGGGAGGGGTGGAGCTCCATGTGGCCCTCAGGAGCTGTGGGGCATGGGTTCTTTGAACTGAACCATTTCGATGTCAAAAAGGTTCAGAATAGGTCCTGTTTGCACATCCCTAGGCTGTAGGCAGATTCCATTTTCAGAGGAAGGATGCCTCCAAAAACCAGTTCCAGGAGAGCAACAGCAGGAGAGGGGGCACACTTTTATCTCCTATATGTGTGGCTTCCCAAGGCATCCGGTAGGCCATTGTGGGAAGCAGGATGCTTGGGCCTGATCCCTCAAGGCTCGTCTTATGGTCTTATTAAGTCATCACTTCTGTGGTATATTCTATGAATTCTCTAAATTTCCTGGGGAATTAATTTTATATTTTATGAGCTAGAGAAAAACAAGCGGCTTGGTCATTATTAACCAGGAGCTTTTTAACTCCAGTCTCACTAACAACAATTTAAAAGCATATACTCTTTTTAGCAGATTCAAAAGAAATCTGTTCTAATACCCAGCACTGATGCTTCAACCCACATCCTTACCACATTTGAATCCTCCTACAGGGTAAACCGCACCACCCAGCATATGACAAGCCACAAGTACGGAAAGTCTGTTTCCTTTAAAATAATTCAAATAGAACAGACTTAAACCACTGCTATGGCATGTAGGAAAATACTACATGGAAACTGACTATTAATAAGGATGGGTTATATCTGCTATTCATTTGGATCTTGGAGCCTGATATACTGTGGATAAAGCCATTGCAGAATATACCGCATGAATGTCCTAACAGAGATGACTGCTCTACAAAAAGGAATTTGCTAGATATTACAATAAAGACCACTAAGCACAGTCTTATAACATTTGATATACAGTGGACCTCGTTAACTATAGTTTCAGTGTTCACAATTTCACATATCCGTGGTTTAAAAATAAGCACCAGATTCAATATTTACAGTATGGTGTTTCGCATATCTGTAGTTTTCAACTTGACCTTGACCTGAGCTTCGCCTGTGAACTTGAACTTGACCTGAACTTTGACCTTGAGCTTCGAACTTGAACTTGACCTTGACGTGAGCCTCTAACATGAGCTTCAAACTTGACCTTAACCTAAGCTTCGACCGTGAGCCTCAAACTTGACCTGAGCTCCAACTGTGAGCTCCAGCCGTGAACTTGAACTTGACCTGAACTTCTACCATGAGCTCTGAATGTAGACTTGAGTCTTGGGGGTGTGGGTAGGGGTGAAGGATCTCCCGTGTGTGTCTGGGGTATGTGCTGCTATGTGCTGAACTTCAACTATGGGGTAAGGAAGCTTCAGGATTACAGTACTACATGCATTATTGGAGGAGCTAGAGAATGGGGGAGCGTAAGATCTGAGCTGGCAAGGTCCAGTGCTGTTTTCCATTCTTATTTTTGCTCCCCTCCCTGCTTTTTTGATGGTTTTTAAAACCATTTTCCCATTTCTGGAACCTAACCCTCTAATTTCCATGGACGCAATGCTTTGTTATTTACGGCTTCGTTGTTTGTGGTCGAAAACAAGGAAAGGAACCCCTGTGAATAATTAGGTCCACCTCTTTAGCCAACTGTCTAGAATCAATCAGAAAAGTAGACACAAACTGAGTTATACATTAGAGTAAATTTGAAGTGGAGAAGTAGAAAAATGATCTCCTAAATCCTGCTGTGCAGAAACACTGTGTGAGGCTCTTAGGACCAGTGTTCTGTGATGTCATAGCATTCTGAGCACCAGACAGCCAATCGGCGGGGCAGGGGGGGGTAATAGGAATCTGTGCTGCTCCCGGATTCCCTGCTTTGAGTTGATTGTTGCCTGGATCACTGCATTGCCAATATGTTTCAGAATGCAACAGTAGAGACGGGAGCAATGGGCCACGTCATTTTGTTGTGTCATTTTAATGCTGGAATTTCTAAACAATTCATTGTTCCTCTCTTAGTTATCTTTACAGGTAGTTCAGCTGGCTTTGATGTGTTACTTGCTAGCAGATCAAATCGCTCATTTGGTGGCAAAGTTTTTATTTGTGGGTCAGAAGATGAGGAGAGCTCAAACAGGCTCGCTGGAGCCAGGGCCTGCCTGCTTTGTGTGTGGTGTCATGAGCAAAGGGGGCCTGAGGAGGAACTGATAAACTGAGGCTTATTTGGTTTTGAGTTATTGACCTTTGTTTCTTCTATTGTTTAGTTACAGTACTGCTGGTTTTATCATGATTTATCTGTTGAAAATACTTTATTTACTTGTTCAATTGTACTCTGCTCTTCTTCCAAGGAGTCCGGAGCAATGTATGTAGTTATGTTTATCCTCACAACAACCTTGTAAGGTAGGCTAGACTGAGAGATAAGTGAGTGGCCCCAAATCACCCAGTGAATTTCATAGCTGAGTGGAGATTTGAACTCAGATTTCCCTGGTCCTAGTTGAACACTCTTAACTGCCACAACTCTGCCCATTCCTGTGTGTTTACATTGTAGTCTATTTACCACAATAAATGGAGGAGGAGGAGACAAGAGATGCTAAGGGATTCCAGAGATTGAACCCAGGACCCAGGGGCAGAGTCACCATTGCGTGGTAGGGTTCAAAGAACCCAGGCCACCAATGAAAAGGGCCACCGGTGCCCTCCTCACCCATGATGTCATGTAAGTGGGCATGGCCCGATAGCTGGTGGGCCCACTCTAGCCCTCCTGATTGGATTTCTGGCCAGCATTTGCTGGCTGGAAGCATTTATTTCCCTTTCTCTCACTCGCTGGAGGGCGAGAAATAGAAATAAATGCAGCCAGCCAGCAAATGCTGGCTGGAAATGCAATCAGGAGAGCTGGGCCAGGCCCTTTGGCTACTGGCCATACCTCCTTTGCACGTGACATCACACACATGGATGTCACGCAAGGGGGCCACCGGTGGGAGGGACACGGGCCGCCCTTCTGCTGGCTGTGCCACTGCCAGGACCTCCTGTGTGAAAATCTTGTCCTTTATTGGCAAGGGTACGCAACCTTTGCGCTCCAGCTGTGGCTTCACTATAACTCCCATCAGCCCCAGCTAAAATTATGGGAGTTGTAGTTCAATAACAGCTGGAGAATTGCCCACCCCTGCTCTATGGAAAGCATGCAAAGAGACACTTAGAATGAGTGGTTCTGTTCCATCATTTCTCTCTGCTTTTAAAAATCTGTCTCAGGTTCATTTAGAAGCCATATGTAGCCTGGTGCTTTTGTGTGTAAGAATGGTCATGCCCATTGCTTCCGTTAATGTACCACATGCTGGCAGACGCATTTCAGGTTGTGTTCCAATCAAACCTGTACAACCCAATCAGTAATGTTCCACACACTGCAGATTCGTAATTGTCAGTTAGACTGAATAGAGCCGATTCAAGATCTCTTTGACAATGGGAAAAGGCATACAGTACAGGATACACTGGTTATTTACATGAGGTTTTGCAAAATACACTTCAAAAAATTATTGTTCAAGAACAGATATACAAATAGACCTAAAATAACACAAAAATTATAAGATCCCTTATAAATAAGTGCACGTCATTAAATGCACACATGCTTCAAAAACAATAAGATAATTTTAGACAACATACACATATGTACAACTGTATGTAATTTTTCTTTATCCCATCAAAACAAGAACCTATTTCATTCTAGACAAAACTAGGTTTGTAACAGTACTGTAGTACAAACTGTAAATAGCCTGCATTCTTTCTGGCCTTTCATAGTTAATTCTACTTCTGTCAACAAAATTTGAAAATGGTAACCATGTTACTGGAAAAGTATCACTGTGACTCAGATTTAAGGTTACCTTGATATGTTTTGGCCACCTGGCACAGTGGGGAAGTAACCTGCCTAGAGAGCAGGAGGCTGTTGGTTTGAATCCCACTGGTGTGTTTCCCAGAATATGGGAAACTCCGATATAGGATGCAGCGATATAGGAAGGTGCTAAAAGGCATCATCTCATACTGCACAGGAGATGGCAATGGTAAACCCCTCCTGTCATTCATACGACCAAACCCAGATGGCTGGTGGCTCTTCTGTGCTCTGCCGATCGCGCGCCCACATGAACAGCACAGCAGTGATCGATAGAGCTGGGATCCAGAGGAGAAAGAGGGGGGGAAGCACTTCTGCCCAGATCCTACCCAGATCCCAGCTAGCACACAATCACTTCCCCTGCCCTCCTACCTTGATTTTTGCCAACACATGACCATTTATTGGGAGTGTGCATGGGGCATGGAGCTTGGCTAGAACTCCTCCCACCCAGCAGTTGGATGTGAGAACCAGCCTATGGTCTCTCCAGCTCCTGGGCATGAATGCAAATTCTCCCCTCTCTTTTGATGTTCTTTTAAAACTGCAGATTATGGTCTTAAGCACGGAACCAAAACTTCTCTTTGCCGTTCTGCAGCATTTTGGTTGGCAGAAGTGAGGGGTGGTGACTGCCAGGAGGAACTCTTCTCCTACCACTGCTAAAACCCCTCTTTCACTCCCATTTCGGATCCCCACTCCTCAAAATTGCTCCCAGTTTTGCCCCTTACACATGAAAAGGGCATTTAGTTCAAATTTTAATATGAAGTTCATCTTGAACTTGTCGTGATAGATATGCACTCATGTCGTGCTTAATGAGGAGAGCTGGTCTTGTGGTAGTAAGCATGAATTGTTTTGCTAAGCAGGGTCCACCTTTGGTTTGTGTTAGCATGGGAGCCTACATGCAAGTGCTGTAAGATTTTCCCCTGATGGGTTTGGGTCATAGTTCAGTGATTTATCTGCATGTGTGCATGCAGAAGGTCCTAGGTTCAATCCCTGGCATCTAGTATTTTATTTATTTATTCAATTTCTATACTGCCCTTCCAAAAATGGCTCAGGGCAGTTTGCACAGAGAAATACTAAATAAATAAGATGGATCTCTGTCCCCACAGGGCTCACAATCTAAAA
Organism: Hemicordylus capensis; assembly: GCF_027244095.1. Taxonomy (NCBI): domain Eukaryota; kingdom Metazoa; phylum Chordata; class Lepidosauria; order Squamata; family Cordylidae; genus Hemicordylus; species Hemicordylus capensis. The sequence continues at coordinate 15,513,658 of NC_069663.1, forward strand.
GAAACATAAGATAGACACCAGCAACAGTCACTGGAGGGGCTCTGCTGTGGGTGGATAGGGCCAGTTACTTTCCGCTTGCTCAGTAAAGAGAATCACCACATTCAAAGGTGCCTCTTTGCCAATTTAGCAGGGGTATTAACAGGTAGTAGTAGTAGAAGGTCCCAGGTTCAATCCCTGTAATCTTAGGTAGGGTTGAAACCTTGGATGACTGAAACCTTGGAGAATCACTGCCAGCTGGTGTACACAGTACTGACTTAGATGGACCAATGATCCATCCTGGTATAAACTGATATACTAAACAGGTTGTTCTAGTAAGAAGTAATCTGCCTACTTTCCTTTCACTGTCCCTACAACTATACTGAATTTGGTCCAAATTGGTTCCCACTTGTACCTCAAACGTTCGTGTATCTGCCATCTTGAATTGGGATGGATGATATCATCACAAACCATGCCATGGATGTATCCCTATGTGTCCCTACAGCTATAGCAAATTTGGTTCAAATCGGTTAGGCGGTTCGCAAGATAGCCCACTTGCGCCTCAAATGTTTATGCATCTGCCATCTTGAATCAGGGTGGATGACAATCACAAACTATGCCATTTGAGGTGTCCCTGTGTGACACTCACTACAACTGTACCAAAATTTGGTTCAAATCAGTTAGTCCACAAGTTAGCCAACTTGCGCCTCAAATGTTCACATGTCCGCCATCTTGAATTGGGATGGATGACATCACCATAAATTATGCCTATGAGGTTTCACTATGTGTCCCTACATCTGTACTCAATTTAGTTCACATTGGTCCAGGCACTGCGAAGTTGATAGGGACACGCACACAGCTGGGTGATCTCATAAGGCGACTGGAAATTAGGCTAAAAAATCATACTGGGGTAATTGTAATGAGAATAACAAATAAATAATACCCCATGTATTAATACCCCACCACATCAGTCCTTAGCCCACACTCTCAGTGAGTAGTTTGGAGCTGCATGCAGTTCAGCTATCAGGGAATACTTTTTATTCAGAGGTAACTGGTTGCAGTACCCCGAGTTTGATTGAGTTACTTGGAGCTTAATTAAGTCATCTCAATACAGTTCTATTTGGATTTTGAAAATGTGTCTAAAGCATCTCTGTGCACCAATCTTCATCCACCCCAAATTCACATATGCAAAATTAACCCTTCGTGAACCTTTCCCCCGCCCCACACATGCACCAAGGTCGGGTGTTTCTGCCATGCATGCCACACTTTGGATGCACCCAGGGTTTACTGACCCCTGCCATAGAATAAACACCCGGTCTACACAGCTCTAGGGTCTTCAAGTATTACAGGAGCACTGGGGAATAAACCCATGGAAAACCCACCTCCCATGGTGCTGCTTTCATGTTAAAAGGAGATCTTACAGAGTTCACTGAAAAGCAGCCGCAGCTGTGCTGTATGGTGAAATTTCATACTTTCCTTCCCTCCCTTAGACTGAGACAAATCTCCAGGAAAATTCATTATGCCGTTTAAGTGACAGGATTTATCATTCCATTCAAATGTTCAGACTCGCAGCTCTCCTCACTATCAGACAAGCATGGCCATCATAATTTGTTTCGTTCATATTTCCCCATGAAGTTCGCTTCGGAGTGATGGGTAGAAAATAAAGAAGAAAGCGAGGAGCAGTTTGGGACTAAAAGCGTAACAATGGGCTAATTTATTGCCTGTTGCTTTGTTTCATTGAGGGGGAAAGCAGTGATTGTTAACCAAGAGACAAACTGTGGTTGCTTTCAGAAATAATTTCTTTCTTGTTTGGTCACATGATAAAGAAAGAGAATGACACCATGGGGTTTTTGTTTTTTTTAAAAAAAAGATTCTGATGTATATCTTTAATCTTGCTCAAACTAGATGATATTCCCAGAATGCAGTGGGTGGTCTCTTGGGACCACAGAATAGATGTATAGCTACGGAGCTTTGCAGGAGCAGCCCCTCCTTTTAGAGAAGGCACCATGTCAGCCAGAGGCAAGATGCAGAGAACTGGAAAAGGTTCCATTGTGGGGGGGAAACGGGTTGGGCCTCTTCTGAAATGTGAGCAGTGATGTACGTACATACACTGCACAGCTTCATTCGTCACACAGGCAAGTAAGAAGAAGAAAATCACCAGTTCCCAGTAAGCATGTGCTCCTGAAGTCACCAATGTCTGGTGAAGAATGTTGGGTCCCTTCCTCTGCCTAACATTCTCCACACAACTTCAAATGTTGGTGGCGAATGTTGGGCAGTGGATGAACCTAAGAATAGCCCTGCTGGATCAGGCCCAAGGCCTATCTAGTCCAGCATCCTGTTTCACACATTGGCCCACCAGATGCTTCCAAGAAGCCCACAGGCAGGGCACACTCTCTCTCTCTTGCTGTTGCTCCCCTGCAACTGCTATTGAGAGGCATTGTGTTTCTAAGGCTGGAGGTGGCCTATAGCCACCAGACTAGTAGCCATTGATAGACCTGTCCTCCATGAATTTATCTAAGCCCCTTTTAAAGCCATCCAAACAACTGGCTATAGGAGACCCAACTAGGTGTCAAACTTGAGCCAGTTCACCATCGAGCTGGCCCGGTGTGAGGGCTCACTCTTGAGCCGAACCACCTGGACCAGGCCGGGGCTGGTTTGGGTTGTATGTTTTTTTTAAAAAAAATTGTGGACTTACTGCTTCCAAGGCCTCGGGTGTGTGTGTGTGTGTGTGTGTGTGTGTGTGTGTGTGTGTGTGTGTCCTCTGGTAGTTCCCCTCCCTCTGCTGGCTCCCCCAGTCTCCCATGGGCTGTTTCAGCCCATTTTCTGGCTGTTTGGTTCTTCTTCGAGCTTGCGGTGTCCATTTGCTTGAATTCGAGCTGAGCTGGGCCCCTTGTTAGGGGTGCCAAAACTGAACATGCCCAGTCCGGTCTCAAACTGGGCAAACCAGTTTTGTGCACATCCCTAAAGCACATCCCTAAACCCAATGGGAGATGAACAAAAGGTGCCCCTTCCCTCACTCAAGAGACTGTTCAACAGTGGTCTGGAATCCACACTGTTGTATGTGTGCAGTGCTAGTCTGGCTGATGGCCAGTGAATTGTTAGAAGTAGAAAAATTTCCCATGGGAAAAAAATACAGTTTTGTGCATCTCTTGAGCCAGCGTGGTGTAGTGGTTAGAGTGCTAGACTAGGACTGGGGAGACCCGAGTTCAAATCCCCATTCAGCCATGAGACTTGCTGGGTGACTCTGGGCCAGTCACTTCTCTCTCAGCCTAACCTACTTCACAGGGTTGTTGTGAGGAGAAACTCAAGTATGTAGTACACCGCTCTGGGCTCCTTGGAGGAAGAGCGGAATATAAATGTAAGAATAAATAAATAAATAAATAAAATTAAGTATGGGAAAATCTTTTGGATAATTTCCCACCCCACATCTCTGGTGCCGACTTCAGCGGAGAGTAACACAGAACAGAGAATGCTGATGTGGCAGTTACAGAGTGAGCCCAGTCAGCACAGGGCTATGATTTTCCGCAGTCTATAGGAGCTCCAATTTTGCAAGTTGAGTGTTAATAATTGAAAACTATTGCCTACTGTTCTGTCTGAGGGACTCAAAAGAAACATTCACCACCTTGACCTTTCCGCTGCTCACTTTCATAATATTAGTGAGATTTACAGGCAGGGAGGGAATGTACTACTTCACATCAGAGGGTGCCGTCTTCGACTCGGGCAATTTTAGAGAGGAAATCTTCACCCTTCCTCTTGGAAAATGGGCATGCGATCTAAAAAGATGTCTACACTACAGGAACAGGCCCTCACCTATAGTTCAAAGAGCCATGCTGGTATTAAAAGATGGTATTAAAAAGAAGAAGTGCCCACAGAGGTTCATCCTTGAGAAAGCTCAGCTAGCAACATATTTCTGTAGCTTTTCTGAAGGTTTCTGGCAGGCTCAGTGCCATGCCTTACTCCTAATCCCTGGTTGTGGGTAGGAGAAGAATAGTGGCGTAGCCACTGAGCAAAGGTGTGCAATGCATCCAGGGCATGGGTGCTTGGGTGCCACCACGTTTCCTGCCTCCCCCCGAGGTGCACCTAGGTACTTTTGGAGCCTGAACCTAAAGGCCTTTGGAGCCCATCCACCCCTGGCCCCACCCCCAGCTGCAAGTTAAGCATCATCCCCCACCCCCCACACACATGACAGGGGTGGACATCAAGCAAGAGACGCTTCAGATTTTACCCCTGGGCCATGTCCAGAGGGGCCGGGAAAGACTTCTGCCTGAAATTTATTTTTATTTATTTTTAAATGTCTAGACCACCTTTCATTAAAACAATCTCAAGGCAAAACACAAAAGTTAAAACAAGACTACAAAAATTACAAAATTAAAATATTAACTAGAATATAAAAATACTGATCTGATTGAAAGATTAAAAGACAAGCACAATATAACCATAAAAGATATACAACAGCAGCAAAAGAAATAATCATACAAAAGCCTGGGTAAAAAGCCAAGATTTCTCATGTTTTCTAAAAACTGTGATGGAGATTGAGGAGCGTATCCTTCTCCAGGATACCCTGGAGACGCCTTTGCCTTTACTGGACTTGATGGACCAAGGGTCTGACTTGGTATAAGGCAGCTTCCTATCTTCCTGAATCAGTCGGGCCTCTAGAGTTTGCCCTTCTTTAGCTCCAGAAGTGCACATGGATGTACTATCTGCAGTAAAATGCTAAGGAAAAGTATCATGGAGCAAATGATGCTACATACATCTCTAGCTCCAACTGTATTTTGCATGATAATTGTGGCAAAATAATAGCAACCATGCAGACTTCATAACATGAGGGAGGGTGAAAGGATGATGCACAGCACATTTATGCATGTGTACATTTGTTGCACAATAAACTCAGTACATCACAAAAAAACAGCTGCCTGTGGTTTTATCACACTGTCACATTCCATAGAGCAATCCAAATACCAACAAATGTGCCTTCTGCAAGAATTGGGTGTTCTGGTTGTTGTTATTATTATTATTTCTTGTTTACACAGTCAGACAGGTGTTATTGACTGGTTTGTTTTATCCAGACAGCGAGTCCTTCCCAAGGACCTGGCATGGCTGAATTTTATCATCAACACTATTGGTTATTATAGATATTGTCGCAAAATATAGGCTGTTCCCAGTAAAGTTGCTTTTTCTAATTGGCTGATGGTGATTTCTGTGGCCCCTATGGTGTTGAGGTGCTCTTCAAGTTGTTTTGGAATTGCACCTAGGGCGCCAATTACAACTGGGATTATCTTGGTATTTTTCTGTCACAGCCTTTCAATCTCAGTTTGTAGATATATTTTTTCCGGTTAAGCGACGTTTCTTCCAGTAACCTTGCAGTCTTCAGCCCTGGTTGCTCAACTGAAGATCCTGAGTCCTGTAGCCCACTTGCCACCAGATGTCCAGGGACTCCAGCACCTGGAGCGGTCCTTGTTGACCTGGGCGATGACCAATCTGGTATAGATTTATTAAAGTTACATCTCACCATATTGTTGTTGTTGTTGTTGTTGTTGTTGTTGTTATTTACAAAATACAGCAGTTTGAATGTTGCAGTATTGCCACAGCACTATTGCATGAGGGAAAGAAGATGAAGTACAACAAATTTATGCATGTATGCATTTTATTGGACAATAAACTGATTGAGTGGAACAGACCCACTTCATTTCAGAGGAGGAACCACTGATCTATGTAATCCAAAAATGCTTGCCAGACCAGATCTCCCCACTCTGATCATGACATGAGGGTGGATCTCTCAAGCTCTTGCCACTAGAATAGAGGCCTGGATCGAAGCACCTTTCCCTTATTTCTTGGCTATTTTGCTCTCTCAAGCAGATGCTTTTGAATTTACATAGCGGCATATGTTGAAGGCAATTAATATTTTATGGATTAGCCTTTGAGGCACTTTTAAGAAAAATAAACAAGCCAAGACTATTATCCCTATAAATAACTTACCAGCTTAATAAAAGAATAAAGGAATAGCTCAGATTTTATCTGAAAACCTCTTATACCAAGAAGTTTATAAAAGCCTGCAAGGTTCTGGTCTAAACCATTTGATGATGACAGATGATAACTAATGGAAATGAATGGGTTCACCGAGACCCAGGGAGAGTTTGGTATGAATAAGGCGTACGTGGGTGGCCATTATATTGAGTTGTCTGGATGTATATGTTCCATTTTCACAAGCTAGTTTCCAGAGCACGGAGGCACATGATACAGCCACCTTGCTGAAGCAAAGCAGGTCTTGGTGTGGTCAGTGCCTGGATAGGAGACTCATACATGCCATCTTTGGTGGTGGGTTTGTAGCTGAGTGGTAGAGCATCTGCTTTGTATGCAGAAGGTCCTAGGTTCAATCCCTGCCAGCACCTCCAGGCAGGGCTGGGAAAGACACCTGCTTGACTCCTTGGAGAAGCCACTGCTGGTCCGTGTAGACAACGTTGGGTCCCCAGATGTCATTGGACTTCATCTCCCATAATCCCCAACCAAAGGCCATTGGGGCTGGGGATGATGGGAGTTGAATAAAATCTTTATTGTTACGGTCATTTGATCAGCAAAACACAAAGTGATGGGAGTTGAAGTCCAATAACAACTGGGGACCCAACGTTGAGAATCTGTGGTGTGTAGACATTACTCAGCTAGATGGCCCAAGGGTCTGGCTCGGGATAAGGCAGCTTCCTATATTCCCCAACAGGTTCCTTACATTTAAAACCTTTGGGTTGCAGTTGAGGGATGGTTCTGAAATGCAAATTTCTCCCCAGATTTTGGAGGTCTGAGTTACCCCCTATTATTTTTAAAGTGGAATCATGGCACTGCTCCCTTAAAAAAAAAACAAAAAAAACTCAATGTTGTACAAATTATTGTCCATGTGCAGTTTTCTGCAGCATTTGGTGCCTTCTGTTAATTTGTGTTCTCCTTTGTCGCTTTGTGCTCACAATGCGCACTTGCCGCATTGATGAAACACTGCAAAAAAAGCCATCTCATTGTGAATGTGTGTATGGTTGGATCGAGAGTCTTTTTGCGTGATGTTGTAGTCATGCACTTGGGCACAAAACACCACACAAAAAAGCAATGGGATTCTATGTACCACTATATCAAGATTATTTAGTGTGTTTCATAGGAACATAGGAAGCTGCCTTCTACCGAGTCAGACCCTTGGTCCATCTAGATCAGTATTGACAATGCAGACTGGTAGTGGCTTCTCTAAAGGTGCAAGCAGGAATCTCGGCCCCCGGTTACCTCCCAGGCTTACTCCAGAGTCTTGTTAGAGCAGCCTCATCATTGACTCTTATATACCACACCCTGGCTTCTTGGCCCCACCCCTTCCTCTCTCCTTTCCTTATATGAACTTCCTCTCTTCTAAGTGCCCTTTCTTTATTTCCTTCTTTCACAGGTTACATTGGGAGCCTTTTTCTGGTTCCCAGCGACCCATTTCCCTTTGACCAAGCCCAGGTAAGTCCTTTCTTTGGGGAGCCACTGCTTGGTTGCGTGTTGCCATGCGGGTCATGGCATCAACGTTAAAGTTGACAATGTAATTACACATTCAAGTAAAAGTTAAAGCTGACAATTTTGATATTAATGTTGATGATTCTTGGCCATGTGCTTGCCAACAGGACAATCTAATTAAACTGTAAAGTTTAAAGTCCACAATTTTTAATTGTGCGCTTGCAAACATTAAGGTAGGAGGCAGGGAGGGTAATTGTGTGTGAGGCAGCAGTTGGGTAGATGGCTTTTCCTTCCACCTCAGTCAAATGCTAGGGAAGGAATCTGGGAGGGCACGCTTATCAGGTGTGTAGCAAGGGGAGAGTGAGCTTGTGTTCTCCCCTCTCTCTGGTGGCCCATTGCACATCCCAGCCACGCCCCCTGTGTGTGACATCACACACAGAGGATGTGGCCAGCACCTGGAAGAACCCACACAGCCCTCTGGAGATCATTTCCCAACTGGCCTCATTACTGGCTGGGTGTTTTCTTCATTTTCTCTCCCTCTTGGGGAGAGAATGAAGAAAACACCCAACCAACTATGAAGCTGGCTGGGAATGAGGCCAGCCAGAGCTCAGGAGTAGGGGATATGGGGTGAGCCAGGCAGCTGTCTCCTAGGAGCTGTGGGGCTTGGGTTCTTTGACTACATGCTCACTACATGTGAGCACTCTAAGATATTCGCCTTAGGGGATAGGGCTGCTCTGGGAAGAGCACTTGCATGCAGAAGATTCCAAATTCCCTCCCTGGTGTCTCCAAGATAGGACTGAGGGCTGAGAGAGACTCTTGCCTGCAACCTTGGAGAAACCGCTGCTTCCAGTCTGGGTAGACAGTACTGAGCTAGATGGAACAATGGTCTGACTCGGTATAAGGCAGCTTCCTATGCTCATATATTGCAGATGGGGCCGTAGCTCAGTGGTAGAGCATCTGCTTGCATGCAGAAGGTTCCACGTTCCCCTCGCTGGCAGCATCTACAACTTGATAGGGTTGAGAGAGACTCTGCCTGCAACCTTGGAGAAGTTGCTGCCAGTCTGTGTAGACAATGCTGAGCTAGATGGACCAAGGGTCTGACTCTGTATATGGTGGCTGCCTAAGTTCCTATGTAACCCATCAGACCAATTATAGCTCTGCCTCTGGTACTTGTCTTACCCAGCTGCTTCCTCGCACATGATCATTCTCTCCACCTCCTACCTACTGTTTGAAAGCACATGGTCAAAAAATCAGGAGTGTGTCCTGCTCTCCTACTCAGGCTTGGTGCTTCTCCTACCCTAAAGGTAAAGTGTGCCATTGAGTCGATGTCGACTCCTGGTGCCCACAGAGCCCTGAGGTTGTCGCTGGTGGAATACAGGAGGGGTTTACCATTGCCTCCTCCCACACAGTATGAGATGATGCCTTTCAGCATCTTCCTATATCGCTGCTGCCCTTTATAGGTGATTCCCATAGCCTGGGAAACATACCAGTGGGGATTCCCCACTTTGCCACCCTACCAGTGCTCATATGAAGAACTCTTTTGTGTTGTGCTTTGGTTCTTAGGGAAATGCCTCCACTCTCTGAGGTGAGGCATGCTAAGCGTGGATGGAAACCTGTGTGAAATCCAGCAGAGGAGGAGGAGGAGGGAAGAGGAGGGATTTTGATACCAATCCATTCTTACTGCTGGGAAAAGCAGTTCATCGGTAGTCGATATTACCCTGCTGTGATAAAAGCTTGAGAAGCTGACTTTGGAAGCCTGCTGCTGAGTACATGCTGTAAAAGGGTTTCTAGCTCAAAAGCACATCAGTGTTCAGGGCAGCTCCAGCTGACCAGGATCTGTGTCCATGCCATCACTCAGAGGGACACCCATACTAGAGGTGATCTTCAAAGTGTTGTATGATCCATACCGTTTTCAAGTGAAACTGGCAGCTATGATGAATCGCAGGAGGCCCATGCGGCATTTATTTATTTATTTATTTAATAATAAATATTATTACTTCTCAGTCACTTCTCTCTCAGCCTAACCTACTTCACAGGGTTGTTGTGAGGAGAAACCTAAGTATGTAGTACACCTCTCTGGGCTCCTCGGAGGAAGAGCGGGATATAAAATGTAAATAAAATAATAAGTGATTGGTCCAGAGTGACCCAATAAGTTCCATGACTGAGTAGGGATTTGAATTCTGGCCTCCCCAGTCACAATCATTCTAACCACTACACTACACTGAAACCTCTTGTGAGAAAAGGGTTCACCCAAGAATCACGTGTGTTATAAATGTATACATTCCGAGTGTCCTATAGGATATGCTTTTGCTCCCTTAATGGATAGGAAGAGGCTCATTGGTGGGAAGTGGCTTCCCCCTGGCTTGTTTTTTCAGCTTAATAAGGCACAGACATAAATCACAGATTGGATAGCAGAGCGCATGGGCTTGAAGCATACATTTTTTATAAAGAACATTTGCTATGATTTATAATGTGCGGCGCTTTGAATTAGTCTAGCTTGAAAACGGAATCAAATCTTTCCATCAAATCTCTCCCCCCGCCCTTGCCTTATGAATGGTTGAGCAGGGTCATAATGGAATGCCAGTCAGCCCTTGCGCTAGTCTATAGGCAATTCGAAGGAGATCGGCTTGGAACATAGACTCTGTGATTAACTGAAATGAACTGTAAAACTGTATTTTGTTTAAACTGTTTTCCATGCCCGTGGAGCCCTGCTATGATGCCCTGCTTTGCTCTGGAGAGGCCCTGCAGTCTGAATGAAGCAAGGGGAAAGGCACAGGTCTGCATTCCTCTTAAGAGTCATTAAGAACATAGGAACAGCCTCGGTGGATCAGGCCCACGGCCTATATAGTCCAGTATCTTGTTTCCCACAGTGGCCCACCAAATGCCTTTGGAAAGCTCACAGGCAAGAGATGAAGGCACGCCCTCTCTCCTGCTGTTGCTCCCCTGCAACTGGTATTTTGAGAGAGTGCCTCTCTTTTTGAAAGATTATTTTCTCTCTGGGCATCTGGATGGACCGATGGTCTGACTTGGTGTAAGGCAGCTTCCTAATTTCCACTGGGGTACTTCCTTGCAGGAATGTGCAAATTGATTCAAATCCAAATCAATTTTACTCAAATCTGGGTGATTTGAGTGATTCAAATTAGAATTAAAGCATCCCTTAAAAGGGCAGTTTTATTTTAAATTTTTAAAATTTGATTCAAAAGCTGTTTAGCACACTTTTTAAAAACCATCCAGGCCACCTGATTGGTTAAAAAAGGCACCCAAACAGGGTTGAATAGATTCAAATTTAATTGACTTATAAGTATGCATGCGTGAGATCACTCTTATTCCCAGCATCCAGGTGCATTTGGGTGGCCTGCGAATCATTCATTGCTGGCACAAGCTCTCTTGCCAGTGAAAAATTGTTCTAACCTCTTCCCACTCTTCTGCTGTCTCCATGCCAGATCAACGGCTTTAATAAAACTCGCATTTTCAAAAGCATAAAAGTGGCCAGTAAATCTCAGATAGCTGCAGGAACACACAACCAGGTTCTTGTCTTCTCCTTTTCCCAAATGCCTTCCCTGCTTTAGGCACCTCAAAACGCTTTGATATAGATGTCTTATCTTGATTTCAACTATTGGTCCCTCTTGGGGATATGCACAGAACTGCAGACAGCCTGCAAAATCCCTGGCGTGGGGCGGCAATGTACCTCCTTGCCACCTTGGTAAGCCGGAAGTGTCCAATGTACATGCCCTGCTATTCAGAGGCAGGGGAGCTTTCCTAAGTATAGAAGGGATGAGAGGGAATATGTACTTAAATGTACAAGCCATGGCTCCCCAGCCCTGCCAGCCTCCCCCTGAGTTGCTCGGGTGGGCAGAGGCCCAGTTCAGGCCTCTGTGCATGTGCGGGAGCCATTTTACTGACCTCCATGCATGTGCACAAGCCATGCCCTCCCGCCCTCTCTATACCTTGGACATGTTGTCAGGGCCAAGAGTCATTTAAGGACTCAGATGGAGCTGGGACACTGTTGGATCAACTTCCTCCCTTAATCAATGTACTCCTTTGGAGCTCTCCAAGGTCCTGCAGACCAGCCTTGCCTTGCCTCTGACTGGTTGCTCATATGAACTCTTGCTTTATCCCTGATTCGGGCTTGCTACTTAATTATGGCTCTGACCTCCTGGCTTTGTTCCTGATTTTTACTAAGTTCACTTGGTCTTGACTTTGAGGCCTGCTCTCTCCAGAGGTAGCTGCCCATGAGTCATCCTCTGAGAGCATCAGGGAGATATTATCCATTGGGACTGCCCTCCTGGTGATACTTCCTGATGGGGGTTGTCGTCCAGTCATCTCATCAACTGACATCATATTCTGCAGAAGCCCCAATGGGCCTCTCCCACAGTTACTTGGAACTTTCTGCTACCCTTTCCCCAAGGCAAGGTGTCCTGAGGGCAAGGAGTAGAGGAGCTGTGATTGTTTACAAAGGCAACTGCCTGGCACTGAACCATCTAGCTCAGGCTGCTCCACTTGGGTCCTCCTGCAGATGTTGGCATATAACTCCTATAATCTACATATCAGGTGGTATAAAAATAAGAAGAATAAATATAAACTAGCTGGGCCGGGCGCAGAGCATCTCTGCCTCCGACTGGCCCATCCACTGCCACTGCCTTTTTCTCCCCTCCGTCCACTGGCCCATCCAGCTTTCTGGCCAGCTGGATGGCCTGATCCTCCCCCCCACCTGCTTCTCGGACCCACCACACTTTCTGGCTGGTGGGCCAGCCAGAAAGTTGGCCCACCACCTCCTCCTGCCTGCCCGCCTCTTCCTCCTGCTGGCCAGGCTGGGCCAGCCTAGCCCACCGCTGCCTCCTCCTCCTCCCCTCCTCCTCCTCCTCCCAGTGGCTGGTCCGGCCTGCCACCACCTCCCGCCCCTGCCCACCGGCATCGCTGTTTTCTTCCCTGTCCCCGTTACTATCCTATCCGGCAGCTGCTCGCGAACTCTCGCGAGAGCTGCCACACATGGGATTAGCCATGGGTATGTTTAAGAGAATTATTTATAAAGAAGATGATCCCTGACTATAGGCCACTGAGGCTGGGGACCTGGGACCTTTGGCAAGCAAACCATTGCTCTTCTACTAAGCTGCAGTGGAGAGCTGAGAGCAGAACTGGGCATAGCCATGCGGTGCCTGCCTTAATTCTGTTCACAGCCATCCAAGCAGCCCCATTCATATCATAAAACCTCCCTCCACTGCATGCTCACCCCATCTGTACCAATTTCATGAATTAACAAAATTTGTCAGTAATTCCAATATACACTTCCATAACATTCAAGGCAGAGCCAGGGGGTTGTGAGCAGCTTTTAGCAATTTGAAACTCGTCCAGGGAAGCGCGTGCGCACACGCGCGCGCGCGCGCGCACACACACACACACACACACACACACACACACACACACACACCCCTCTTTCAGGATCAGTCAGTGACATCTTAAAAGCTGCATTTGAAATCCCCAAACAATTAAGAAGCATCTTTCCTCCCCATTTCTCTGCTCTCTAAAGCATTTATGCATTATAGTTACAAGCCAAGATGTACATGTTGATCCTGACAGGGAAAGCTACGATTAATGAATAATGGTGCACTGACAATATATTTCTGCCAGGCTGAGCTGTCGTAATTCAATGCAAAGAGTAGGAGCTGAGTGGGGCTTGCTTAGAAGATCTAAAAGGAAATGCTGTATCATGTAGAAAGTTTTTTTTTAAAGGGATGATAGTTTTGTATTATATCTCTGCACTTCTGCATCAGGAAGGAAGGAAACTGCCATGGTAAGGGGAAGTATAAATGCAAGACTGAAAAAGGGCTGTATCTCAGTGGAAGAGCAACTGTTTAGCTTGCACAAGGTCCTGGATTCAGTCCCTGCTAGCTCCGGGTAGGGCTGGGAAAGACCTGTGTATGAATTCAGTGTAGACAATATTGAGCGAGATGGACCAAGGGTCTGATTCAGTACAGAGCAGCTCTCTGTGTATTTATCTGTGTATTGCATGTTACCCTGGAAGCTGGTAGCAAGGCTTTGCACTTCCTTTTAGGAACATAGGATGAGATTGTTACAATAAGCCCCGGGCATTTCGCCCTGATTAGGGCTCTCTATCTTGCTGCCTTACGATGTGCAATATGAATATGTAACATTTTCGATTTCTGCTACTAAACTGCCATGAACAGACAGTAGGGTAAAGTGAGGATCGGAGAGCTGGTCTTGTGGTAGCAAGCATGACTTGTCCCCTTAGCTAAGCAGGGTCTGCCCTGGTTGCATATGAAAGGGAGACTAGAAGTGTGAGCACTGTAAGATATTCCCCTCAGGGGATGGAGCCACTCTGGGAAGAGCAGGTTTCAAGTTCCTTCTCTGGCTTCTCCAAGATAGGGCTAAGAGAGATTCCTACTTGCAACCTTGGAGAAGCTACTGCCAGTCTGTGAAGACAATACTGAGTTAGATAGACTAATGGTCTGACTCAGTATATGGCAGCTTCCTATATTCCATTATACACCTGTTCTTCCCAGAGCGGCCCCATCCCCTAAGAGAATATCTTACAATGCTCACACATGTAGTCTCCCATTCAAATGCAAACCAGGGTGGGGCCTGCTTAGCACTGGGGACAATTCATGCTTGCTACCACAAGACCAGCTTTCCTCCCATTTTGAAAGTGAAAGAATAACTCTTGTAAGCATATGAACAGAGCCTCTTTGTTATGTGAATGCATGTATTGTTCCCACCTACACATACATTTTAAGATGAGGATAGTGCTTCGGAAAGTACAAAATAACAATAACAACACGCAGAGACGTGTTTCTGATCTTGCAGAGCACTTCTGGAGCAATGCAGTGCTTGGAAGTCTTCTCTCACTTGAACAGCACAGCTGGTCTCCTGGTACATCCCTCTTTGCATGTGTGATACTCAGGATGCCCTCCAGTTTGCTTTGCACCTGAGATAAATGGCTTGCATATAGGCTCTTTTCACACGGGACCCTTGAACATAGGGATCTTGGGTTTTGATGACTTCTGCTAGCCACTTCACAACATCATGGACAGTGGCGTTGCTAGGTACTTAAGACCCAGAGCCTGGGCCCATAACCTTATTTTTGACGATTGTACTCAATCATACTGCCTCTCCACCCCCTGATATTATAATCCTGCACCTCTGAAGGTGGAAGCAGCAGAGAACCAGGTGAGGCTAGGACAGGGGTAGGCAACCTCCAGCTGTTGTTGAACTACAACTCCCATCAGCCCCAGCCACAGTTTATAGTAGCAGCAGCTGAAGGGCTAGGAGCAACCTCCCCTGCTCTGTGCAGGTGCCTCCACTGCTGCACTTCCGTTCTGGAAGAGGCCATGGAGGAGGGAGGTGGCTGCTAAAATCCGGGCCACTGAGCAATTCATTGGGGCATTGGCCACCCCTTAATGACATCCCTGATGGTGGAGTACCATCATCACAAACAAACTCCTCCTGTGCACATTATTGTGGAGGCTGTCTCCTGGTCCTCCTGGTCCTTTTGTTATTCTTTGGAGAATAGTCTCATTTGTGGATTAATTGTTGAATCAGCCAGGGGTCGTTCTCTTCCATTTAGATGTGGTTTGTAATTGGAGGATTGTTTGGACTGCTAATCAATTGTGGCTGAAATAAATTACAGTTCTATAAAGCTTACACTAACTTGAAATATTTTGGCTACCCAATACTGTTGGGAATTGCATAGAGCAACCCCACCTTTGGTCACTTGAAAATCTGGGACATTTTTATCGCCAAAATGAAGCGTCTGCAGCACAGTATTGAGCAAAAGATGTCTGATTAAAAAAATAATAGCGGAACCAAGCTTAATATAAAATAAATGTATTAGAACACATAAGAAGCTGCCTTATATCGAGTCACACCTCTAGTGCATCTAAGCTGGTCTTGTCTACACTGACTGGCACCAGCAACAAGTCTTTCCTGGTTCTACCTGGAGATACTGCCAGGGATTGAATCTTGGAAATTCTGCATGGAAAGCAGGTGCTCTGCCACAGAGCTATGACCCCAACCTTTAAGATAAAGAGGCATTGCTACCTAATGGCACAGTGGGAAAATAACATGACTAGCAAGCCAGAGGTTGCTGGTTGAAATCCCCGCTGGTATGTCTCCCAGACTATGGGAAACACCTATACCGGGCAGCAGTGATATAGGAAGATGCTGAAAGACATCTCAAACTGTGCGGGAGATGGCAATGGTCAACCCCTCCTGTATTCTACCAAAAACAACCACAGGACTCTGTGGTCGCCGGGAGTAGACATTGACTTGACGGCACACTACACTTTTTTATTTTGTTTTGTTTTGTTTTGTTTGTTTGTGTTATTTATTTATTTATTTATTCATTCATTTGATTTCTACACCACTCTTCCAAAAATGGCTCAGAGCAGTTTACACAGAGAAATAATAAATAAATAAGATGGATGGATCCCTGTCCCCAAAGGGCTCACAATCTAAAAAGAAACACAAGGTAGACACCAGCAACAGTTACTGGAGGGATGCTGTGCTGGGGGTGGATAGGGCCAGTTACTCTCCCTCTGCTAGATAAAGAGAATTGCCACGTCAAAAGGTGCCTCTTTGCCAAGTTAGCAGGAGTAAGGAAAGCTTTAAAAGCTGTTCTGTGTAAATGATGTCAGGGGAGCACTATAAAACCTCTGCATGGAGACATTTCCCTGTGTGGAAACATGAAGCAGACTCTTAAACATCACACCAGAGGAAGAGGGGCAGGAGGTTTTTCACACATGGCTCTATGCCTCGGGGTATCTGGAGAGCAAATATGCTTCACTGATAGGTCTCTATAGGATATCTTGATTAAGCTTCATGGTAATTGGCTGAAGATGGTAATTCAAAGAACTGTTGGGCAGAAAGCAGACCTTGTGAGCAATGGTTATTTCATTACTCACAAGGTAACCAGCATGGTGTAGTGGTTAGTATGTTGAACTAGGACTGGGGAGAGCCAAGTTCAAATCCTCATTCTTCCATGGAACTCACTGGGTGACTCTGGGCCACTCCCTTTTCTGTTAGGCTAATCTACCTCACAGGGTTGTTGTGAACATAAACATAATCATGTACACCACTCTGGGGTCCTTGGAGAAAGAATGGAATGTAAATAAAATAAAGAAATGCTCAGATTTGTCAGCACTAATGCTTAGGAAATTGAGAATGTCAAGTTGTTTCATTTCTCATCTTCTGCAGACAAATATTACTTTACAGGTGGGGAAACTTACTAATTTTCTAGAAAGGTGAAATTGCTTCTGTGGACACTGCAGAGGAAGGAAGGTTATTTTTATAGCAACTGCAACCTCCGGAGGTACTTGGTCATTCTGTTAAAATCAGCATTTCCTGCCTGCTTTTGTTCTGTTGTGTATTCCTGGAAAGGTGTATATATTTATATTACTGGAATTATATTTACCGTATTTACCTGAATAGAAGACCCTGAATTTAAGACGACCCCTTCAAAAAGTGAAATATAGGTTATACTGTTTACTCAAAAGGAAGAGGACTCAAAATTTAAGATGATCCCTCAATTTCTAACATAAAAGAACTTGGAAATAACCTAGCCTTGGATTCAAGTAAATACAGTGATGTTTGAATTACTGAAATACAGTAATGTTTCTTATTTCATAAATCACACCCCTCCTGGCATCAGTTGCTATTGTTGTTTTATACAAGCGTCTACTTGTAATTGCCTATAGTAATATGACAGCTTCCAATATGTGGCTTTAGTGAGTCACTAAGAAATAAGAAGCCACTGGAGACGACAATGAAACACGTCTTGTTAAGATATAAAAGAATATCATCATTCTTTGACTATTGCTTGGAGAACGTCTATCATGGTTAATACAATGAGGACTGCATATATTGAGACCTGTATTCCATCCATGAAGGTGTTCTGAAAAAGAATTGTATTTGGCAACAAAGAGTATGATTTGAAGTGAAGATTGGATATAAAGGAGAACCTCATTATTTGCGGATCTGGCATCCTCAGTTTCAAGGACTGCTGGTCTAGGAGAGGAGAGCTGGTCTTGTGGTAGCAAGCATGATTTGTCGCCTTAGCTAAGCAGGGTCCACCCTACTTGTATATGAATGGGAGACTAGATGTGTGAGCATTGTAAGATATTCCCCTTAGGGGATGGAGCCACTCTGGGAAGAGAAGAAGGTTCCAAGTTCCCTCCCTGGCAACATCTCCAAGATAGGGCTGAGAGAGATTCCTCCCTGAAATCTTGGAGTAGCCGCTGCCAGTCTGGGTGGACAATACTGAGCTAGATGGACCTATGGTCTTATTCAGTATATGGCGGCTTCCTGTGTTCCTATGTGTATCCACAGTCAGCTAATTGGCTCCTGTCCTTGGTATACGTGAAAAAAAGAAGATGTGGAAGGGTCAAATCCACATATCTGCAGATCAGGGATGGCCAGAGATGACCTCTGAGGTCATTTCCAGCTGCCATTTTGACCGCTGGGGCTATTTTGTGGCTTGTTTTCAAAGAAAAAAATGCTTTAAATTCACGATTTTCTGCAAAACAAATGGTGGAATGGAGACTTTGGGGGGGCATTTCTAGAATGCTGGGGACCCGCAGAGCACAATAGGGCACTCTATCTATCAATCATCTATCAATCATCTATCAATCATCTATCTATCTATCTATCTATCTATCTATCTATCTATCTATCTATCTATCTATCAATCATGATCTTTTGCCCTTTTTTTGACATGCCCCTGCCCTTTGGAACCTAACCCCCAGATTTTCATTGCCCCAATGCCTCCGTCTTCATGGTTTCGGTATCTGCAGTATTAGCTGAGAATGGAACCCCCGTGAATTCCGAGGTCCTCCTTTAGGTTATGATGGTTATGTCCTACAATATGAGAAGTTCTGATACAGTTTTAATAAAAAATATTTTGTTAGTGTTGTAGTAATCATTCAGAATATATGTCATTAGTTAACCCTTGATCTTTTTAGAGAATTGCTGTGTGTCATAGGATCAAGGTCTTCTTCCTTCCTTTTTTGCATGGATAAAACTAACCATGGAGTGGGGGGCAAAGACACTCCTCGCTCAGGGCACCCTTTTTCCTAGGGCAGCGGTGGGCAAACCTGTTAAACAACAACTCCCATCATTTGTGGCTAGGGATGATGGTAGCTGTAGTTCAACAACTGGAGGGTCAAGTTTGCCCAACCCTGTCACAGTTATGCCTACCTTTCTCCTGTGTCTACCTTAATAGGTACTGGATTATAATATCAAGGGCCGTAAAAAGCATGCATAAACATTGGGGTGGGGGGAGTATGATCAAGTCCAGTAATCAAAATGAGAGCTATGAGCCCAGGCCCTGGGTCTTAAGTACGGGGTTTCAGGATGGTGGGAGTTGTAGTTCAACAGCTGGGTGGTCAAGTTTGTCCACCCCTGCCCTAGGGCCAGCCTTCTTTGTAGGGAAGAGGACAGGGCTTCACACATCTCTAGTTGACCATTGTGCGGCCATTTTTAATTTGTCACTGCTTGTTTCAGAAGTTTTCTGCTGAAAAGTTGACAGGAGACTGTAAGAGACAGCTGGGGTGGGTTTGCAGCAAGCCAAAAGGATAAGTGTCAGCGCCAACCTCCGAGAGAGTTTATAGCCAAACCTTTTAAGAGGTTTTTCGCAAGTTGTAAGTCTTCAGCTTTGACTGTTCATGTATTTTCCATTTTTAAAGGAAAGAAAGAAAGCCCATTTGTTCAGAATATTCTTTCTAATTCCATTGAGACAAAATTTATGTTAAACTCCCAGGAAAATATATTTGGTGCTATCTTTTCCTCCGCTACTGGCTTCTCTCCCTTTCTCATTCTGTCCTGCTAATGGAATTATCGAGACACTTTTTTTTGAACAGAATAAGGCCTTATCTTAACCTTTGCTCCCCTATTGTAAGTGATTTAGTGCAGCTGCCTTATCTGGACAGAATTAAAGGTCGCTCCTCTTCTCTTTCTCTCTTGCCCAGCCCTTTTGTAAAAACTATACACTCTAATCATTAAAGAGAGGAACAAAAAAAACCCAAAAAAACCACTTTTCATTTTGAAAGCAGAGGTTGTCCCTGAGAAAACCTAATTGGCAAAATGCTGTCCTTTTGTGACAAGGGGCTTAACTGAAGAACCCCATTCAGCAGGCTGGCAAGACTGGTAAAGGCAGCATTAGGATAATGGTGATGGTGTGCGGGTCTTGCTCTTCTGAAGCATTTCTAACGACGTTCCAAATTGTGGATTAATTTTGTTTGTTCCTTATTTTATTTACGATGCAGTTTCTGGCCTGGAAACAAGGTTGACAAGGCTTTTTGATAAATGGGTTGAGTTTTATGTGGATTGCTTCCTGAAAGTCAAGTTTGTTTACCAGCTTTAAGCTTGACTTATATTACCATTTTGTAACAGTTTCCCGGCAACTATTGTTCTCAGGAAGATTGACAGCCAGAGAGAACTTAGGGCCAAACTCCATGTGAAGTAGGAGATTTGTCTTGACATCTCCCAGCCTGTGTTTCCTCTAAGAGGGGTTCCGAGATGTTGTTGACTACAGCTCCCAGCATCCCCAACTGCAATGGCCTTTGGCTGGGGATTATGGGAGTTGTAGTTAACAACATCTGGGAATCCCTGTTAGAGGGGAAACTGCTCCCCCCAACCACATAGGCAATTTGTGAGCCTGGATCTAAAGGCCTTTGGAGCCCCCCCCCCCTGCAAATTATGCATCATCATGCTTGGCCAGTCGACCACACCACCCAGGACAGACTAAAAAGGATTTGGGGGCCCCCAGGGGCTGTGGAGGCCCTGGACTTTGGCCCAGAAGTCCGGGGGTAAGAGCGCCTCTGCCCCCAGCACCTGCTAACTGGGCAAAGGGTCAACCGCTCAAGTGCTATTTCTTCTCTTACATTTACTGTATTTACCTACATTCAAGATCAGGTCCCCCCACCCCAGTTCTTTGATATTAGGAATGGGGGGTAGTCATCTTGAATTCAGAGTCCTGTCCCTCTTGGGTAAATAGAGGTAGGACCTGTATTGAACCACATTTTAAAGGGGGTCATCTTGAATTCAAAGTTGTCTTCTATTCACGTAAATATGGTAGAAGGGACGGGGGGAGAGAGCCAGTGGTGGCTTGAGCTTGGTCACCGCTATAGTGTTAATGCAAGCCTCACTGGCCCCACCCCTTTTGCCAACTGTGCTCCAATGGTGCCCTAGGCTCCACGCCATAGGCTCAGGCTGCCCAAAAGAAACTACTGATGCTGACTCTTCATTGTCTGCAGGCATTCAACATTGGTGGTTTTTCTCCCCATGCTGACTGGCTTTCATGCACATCCTTTCCCTGGAGACTGAGTACACAATGATTAGCCATGAAGAGCCTGGCTGTTGGTCCTCCTTTCGAGAAGACCCCCAGGAGGCTGCTTTCTGGCTACGAGGCAGGAACTTTGGTTGAGTTCCTTGTGGGCATGGCTATGTTGGGTAGGCCAACCGGGGGTCCCGGCAGGTCTGGGGGCTAAGGCCACCCCCTTGTCTGGGCTGGACTCTGGGCTGGAGGTAGGCATGGCCATAGAGCAAGGGGTTTCCATTGAGAGGCTGTCAGGAGGAGGAGGCTTCCTGGTGTCCCCCTCTTGGAGGATGGTTGGGGAATTTGGGGTCTCTGTGATTGGGGGGTTGGCATATATATGCCAACCCCCCAATCACAAACACCCCAAATTGGCAAAAGGGGTGTGCATGAGAGAGAGAGAGAGAGAGAGAGAGAGAGAGAGAGAGAGAGAGAGAGAGAGAGAGATCCACCAAGTGAAGTGACTGCCTTTAACTGCAAGATGATCCCGCTAACATTGCAATGTTTCAGCAAAGACCTGTTGCAAGCTCACGAGTCGGGTCTCACAATCAGTGAGACCCGGTTTGTCCGGATTTGCGGGGAGAGCGGGCTAAGCCTGCTCTCCCCACAGAAGAGCAGGGTGGGAGCAGGGTGGGGGTCTACTCATGAGTAGCCGTGGCGCTGAGCAAACCTGGTTTAAGGGAAGGGGTTGTTTGGCGGGTTAACTGCTGGGAGGCAACTGGGCTCGCTCCCACGATCAGCTGAAATCGGGCTAGGCTCCCCGAGCCCAATTTTGGCTGATTGTGGGAATAGCCTCCACAGGTTACTTAACTGAGCCGGGTGGCACTGGGAGTTCTTTTTTTTAAAAAAAACACCTTACTGCCTGCAACCCCTTTAAAATAGTAAAGAACTCACAATTAGGGTGGCTTTGTTTGGTGTATTTTCCCTCTACCGTCAGCAACTGCTCATTTCAGACTCGGAAAGCATTAATCAATTAATCCCTACAATTCATGGCTTGATGATAGATGAAACATAGAGCTCCGATTAATCACAACCAGCCATCTGGGCTCTCCCACTGCTGCCGCTAGAGCCTGGCTGGCTCCTCCCTCATTTGTTTCTGCCTGTTTATTTTCTTCCTTCCGTGCATCTCCAAATCTAGAGGTTGTTACAGGACATGGGATATACAGCCTGCAAGGGTCAAACGAGATCATGTGATTAGACTACTTCTTCTTGTGGTAGCAAACATGAATTGAATCCTATGCTAAGCAAGGTCTGCCCTGGTTTGCATTTGGATGGGAGACTACATGTGAGCACTGCCTGCTATAAGATATCCCCTTTAGGGAATGGGGCGATAGCTCAGTGGTAGAGCATCTCATTGCACACTGAAGGTCCAAGGTTTGATCCCTGGCAGCATCTCTAGGCAGGGCTGGGGAAGACTTTTGCCTGAAACCCTGGAGAGCTGCTGCCAGTCAGTGTGGACAGTACTGGACTAGATGGACCAATGGTCTGACTCAGTATAAGGCAGCTTCCTATGTAGGTTTCATCCTTATCCTCTTTTTCCTCCTCCACCATGGCTCCACCATAGATCCATCATAGCTGCAGTGGGGTGGGGTTGGGGGGCAGAAGCATGGGAGAAGCCACACCATGACTCCAGTCTAGATTGCCCACTTTTCATTGCTGCTATTTGTCTCCTTTTCATTGCTGCTATTTGTCTCCTTTTCATTGCTGCTATTTGTCTTGTCTCCTCATGACAAAAAGGGTGTTCTCTTAAGTACCCTGGACCCAAGCCATTGAGAGCTTTATAGGTCATAGCCAACATTTTGTATTTCGTTCGGAAACATATCAGCAGCCAATGCAGTTCTTTCAAAAATGGTGTTATATGGTACCTTTGGGTTGACCCAGAGACCAATCTGGCTGTACCAATTGTAGTTTCCGGACTACGTACAAAAGCAGCCCCATATAGAATGCATTATAATTTTAAATGGTTTGAATTTTTGATGTAAACCACCCTAAGCTGTTCTGGGATGGGCACTATATAAACAGACATAAATAAATGGCTTTGCAGAGCACCTTGGTTGCAGCAGAAAGTTGCACAAATATCATTGCTCAACGGGGATGCCCACCGGATACAACTCCTTCTCAGCTGTGAAGGATAGAAACACAGGTTGTGTTCCTATCACCTATGGTGCCTTGCTCAACATGCCAGCCATTTTATTTATTTATTCCTCCATTTATATCCCGCTCTTCCTCCAAGGGGCCCAGAACACTGTGTGTAGCTATGTTGATCCCCACAACAACCCTGTGTTGAAGAAACGAAGTTTTATGCTCAGATTTGAATGCCTTGTAATGCTTTTTATTGAATGCCTTTTATTGCAAATGGTCTTTAGGAGCACTTCTTAGCTAAGACGGACCAAAGAGCTTTCTTCTTGACCTCACCGTGTGTTCAAACAACAATACTTAGCTGCTCCTTGGTGTGTCTTGGAACAAGAATATGACCCAATGCCCAAGTTTGCTATCATTATAAGAAATTTATTTATTTATTTATTTATTTATTTATTTATTTAACTTCTATATCACCCAAACTTACATCTCTGGGTGGGGAACTTTCATAGGAACATAGGAAGCTGCCATATACCAAGTCAGACCATTGGTCAATCTAGCTCAGTATTCTCTACACAGACTGGCAGCAGCTTCTCCAAGGTTGCAGGCAGGAATCTCTCTCAGCCCTATCTTGGAGATGCTGCCAGGGAGCCTAGATGCTCTTCCCAGAGTGGCTCCATCCCCTAAGGGGAATATCTTACAGTGCTCACACTTCTAGTCTCCCTTTTGTATGCAACCAGGGTGGATCCTGCTTAGCTTAAGGGGACAAGTCATGCCTGCTACTGCAAGACGAGCTCTCTTCCCCAAGGGGACTTCCTAGTAGGGGACTTTCCAAATGCCACAGGTATGTGTGCAACTTATTAGGTCATGTATTAATCTAAAGTGAACTGTAGAACCATGTGTGGAAATGTATGACTAAATGTATGACGTTTTGTATTATAAAAGGCAAACTGCATCTTGCAAACTTGGCCATTGGGTCCTATTCTTGTTCCAAGACGGACCAAGCAGCAGCTAACGAAGTACTTTTGTTTGAACACACAGTGGGGACAACAAGAAAGCTCTTTGGCCCTCCTTAGCTAAGAAGTGCTCTTAAAATCTTCACAATAAAAGCAACTCAAGGCATTCAAATCCAAGCATGCAGCTTTGTTTCCTCAACACCTGTGAGGTAGGTTAGGCCAAGAGATTCGTGACATGAAAGTCAGCTGGTGCATTTCATGCCTGAATGGAGATTTGAACTTGGGTCTCCATGGTCTTAGTCCAACATTTTAAACTAGCTCTTCTGTTTTTGGTGATGCCAACCCTGCCCACCCCCAAAAGAAAAAACCCAGAGGGATCCGTCTATTTGTATCTGTTCACTTCCTCTCTGTTATGGGGGATGTGGTAGGAAAAAATCAGTTATGTCCTTTATCATTGTACCATTGAGCATGTTTCAAAATCTCTGGCTCGTAGTCTTTTTCCAGGTGGCTGGTAGAGCTGGAAAGAGCACCAGATCTGGGCATCCCTCTGCATCTGAACCACAGGCAAGTTCTCACTTTACGGGAAAAGAAAAAGAGGGAGTGTACTGTTCCGTGAGTGCGGAAAGCTAACTGTTCATTAAACACAACCCCCTGTCAAGAGAGAGACCTGCTTCCTTTACATAACCACCAATCAAACAAACAAACAAAAGGCCCCAGAGCTATTCTCTATTAGCTGTCATTTCCAAGCAGATCAAGAGCAGCCACAATCTGTGAAAAGCACTGCAGATCGCATCCTGACAGTTTTGGAGCTGTTAGGAGGGACTGCATTAGCCCAATCTGTCATCTTTCTGTCCTGGCTCCTGGTGCTATAACTCACCGAGACACTTTCCCCTGTCATCTCCAAAAAGAATGGAGGTTGTGGAAGGAGACTTATTACTTACAGGAGCAATGTGGCACGTGGGACCAACACCGCAAAATGAAATCTCATTTCACATTCATGTATCACCATCTCTCTTATAAACAAGGAGGAGACGAAGCAGGCTTTAACCCTGCTCTTCGCTATGCAGTGGGAAAAGATGCTGTAGCTATGAGGTCAGTTGAGGCTGGTGCACTGGTAATTTTTCAGAGGGCTTTCGGATGGGGCTGCAGCTCAGTGGTAGAACGCCTGCTCCTCTGCTTTGCACGCAGATCTTAGGTCCAATCCCTCGTATCTCCAGGTAGGGCTGGGAAGGACTCCTGCCTGAAACCTTGGAGAAGTTGCTGCCAGTCAGTGTAGACAATACTGAGCTAGATGGACCAGTGGTCTGACTCAGTATATGGCAGCTTCCTATCTTCCATAAGGTAGTAGGGTTCAAAAAAGATACTTGGCAACATTATGGAAGAAATGTGTCAACAGGAGGAGCCAGGAGATCCTTTAAAACAAAAAAACAAAAAAATATTTAAAAGGAAGTGATATTGGATAAGAAAAACAGAATGTCAGGACAGCAGGTGGGGATCAGGAACTGGGGGAAATGTGTGGGGAGCACAGGAAGAAAGAAGTCAAACAGATGGAAGAGACAGATGAGACAGACCATAGCAGGAGATGGCAAGGATCATTTCTTACACTTGGCTAACCCACTCATCACATCAGGGACATTTAGGAACATGAAAATACATATGCTCTTTCCCATACTAGGGAGTAGGTCTATGACAGATCTTTTAAAAAGGATTAAAAGGGTTTCACACCTTTTAATCCCTTAATGGCTAGAAGGGAAAGTCAAAAATTATTTCTATCCACAAAAACAGAAACATCTGAATTGCTTTCTCTTAGTCTTGTTTATTACTTACCTATATCCACCTTAAGTGGCGCAGTGGGGAAATGCTTGACTAACAACAAACAGAAGGTTGCCGGTTCGAATCCCCGCAGGTACTATATCGGGCAGCAAGGATATAGGAAGATGCTGAAAGGCATAATCTCATACTGCGCGGGAGGAGGCAAATTGGATTTGGATCGGATTGGGTTGGATACAGAATCAGAGAAGTTGGTTCAGGTCCTTTTGGACCCTTGAGAAAGTCAGGGTCAGTGAACTCATCAAAAATCACGATATACTGTATATCTACGGGGAAAGAAAAATATTGCCCCGCCCCAAGAAAAAACCCCAAAAACCCCATAGTTAACCTAGGAACTCTCAAAGCTGGCACCAAAAAAAGGTAAGGATGGCTGGATAGTGTATTTTTAATTTGAAGTGAATCCGACCATCCTTGATTTTAAATTAATTTTAAAATGTAACCAATAAATTGTACTTACAGAGAATGCAGAAGAAAAATTATTACACATCCAAGAATCACAGGGTAAGTGGCATAACTCTAAGAAGTTTCTGTTTCCGCTTTAAAATTTCAAGGATAATTAAAGGCTAAATACTCCTTTAAAAAAAAAAATGCATGGGCAGACTGGCAGGCAGAGAGGCACCAGAAGTTGGCTTCCCCACCTCAGTGTCAATCTGGGGGGAAATTGGGAGGACACACAGCTCCCAACGCTGGGTAGCACACCTGTTGTCTTCTTTTGGGGCCCATAGATAGACTAGAATCAAGTCAGTGGTAAAGTTCCTAATGTAATCCTCATCAGTTTCAGGCCAGTTGGCTGCCAACTGTCCCCATCCTGGGCAAAACAGTCCTAGTCAGTTTCACTTTCTGGTTAGCTTTCTGGTTAGTTTCAGGTAAGCCAGCAGCTTGTTTTAAAGACATGCTTGGGAGATGGCAGGTTGAAGAAAAGGGGTGAACGGGAGTGCTGTGGGTTAGCTAAAGAGTCATGGACTCAGTTTTTGTTGATATTTAATTACAAGCACCACCTGCTTTGAGGGCATTCAAGTGGTGCTCGGCAGGAAGGGTCCCACCCAGGCACTGACCTGCCGGAGGCCTGCTTAGCATCAGTAAAGTGGCTGCACCACTGAGCCCCTTAGCTTTGGCTTTGCAGAAAGGAAGGGAAAGGGGGCTCCCGCCTTGTCCCATGCACCCAGCCTCTGGAACAATAGCGGCAGGCCACAGGAATAACAGCAGTGGTAGGAGGGGTGTGTTTCACCATAGCGGGACTCCTGCATTCATGGATTGAACATGGGCACTCTCTGCCCTTGCTATGCCACTGATACCTGAATTATTCCTATGTGTGGAAATTCAAGAGGTGAGGAATGGTGAATGGGAGATACATTCTCCTAACGATTCTCCACTCCTTCAAGCAAAGGAAATTTAAAAAAACAAAAACAAAAACACCACTGGTTGGAGAATATTCTTCTCCAAGCCTAGCAGAAACAAGTAGAAGTATCTTCCGTCACATCAGATTTTTGACTCCACCATCCATCACTGTAAGGCAGATTAACCCGCATTTTCGCCTCTCCTTTTTTGTTGTTTTTGTTGCTTACACTCAAGTCTTTTGTAATATTAACTAATCTCGAATAACATTTGCCTTGTCAAGGTAGAATTCAGATTTTATCTCACTTGACAGAGGCATTTATGATGCTAATGCTGGGTGGAGAAAGTATATAATAGCGGGAACCCTGTTTAATTTGAGAGTTCTGCTATTTTGTCACAGCAGCTAAGCCTGCACTAATAGATTCTGACTTCATGAAAATTATATGTTTAAAGAAATTGGATTTTTAACAGACAAGAACCTCTGCATGATAATACTATAATACAGCATATGGAGCTGTACCTGGGAGCCATTTTTTGCTTGTGAGTTCTGAACCATATACGCCAACTACATGAAATGCAAGGGGTGTGTAGTTGTGTGGGTCCAGCAGGCATGACCAGCCTGATACGCCTTCTGACAGGCATTATCAGAGAGAATTCAGATTCATTCTGAATCGTGGGGAATTCTGATCATGGCAATAGGGAGCCCCGACAATCAGAACCCCGATATTGTGGCATTACCCTGTAGGAGTTCTGACATGCCTCTTGAAGTGGATCTTTTCTGTCTTGCCCTGCCCAGCCCTCTCCTTAAGGTTGCCAACATTTCAACGTCTGAATAAGGGACGCAAGGTGGGGGGGGGAGTATGTGGGAGTAATTGGGAACCCAAGTAGCAATGCTGTATCTAGTTACAATTTAGATTGCTTTTCCGCTGCTTACTGACATAACCATGGTTAGCTGAACTGGGTACGACATAAATTTGTCTTCTAGAAAGAGAAGTGTTGTTAGCCAGTAACTATAGGTTTCACTCAAGCAGTATCTAGTAGTGATGTGCAATGTGTTTCAACATCAAAATGTTTCGACTCAGAACAGGCCGTTTCGAATGTCTTGAGCTCAAAACAAAACACCTTTTAAATAAAGGGCCTTTTTCGAGCCTTGGAACTAAACAAACTCATTTCAATTTGAAATGTTTCAAGCACCATTTGTGAGACCTGTTTTCTCCTTTGCTGATTGGTTTTCCCAGCACTGGCTTCTGATTGGCTTGCTCCTTGCTTGGCTTGTTATCCTGCAAATCAAGTGTTTATTGTCAGACTATTGGTCCATCTAGCTCATCATTATCTCCACTACACAGAGACAGACTTCTCCCAGGTTACATGCAGGAGTCTCTCCCTCAGCCCTATATCCTAGGATTCTATGCGGGTGTGTGTGTTGTGGAATGGTTAAAAATTGTTAAAAATCACTTGCTTGCCCATTTCTTTTGTGGGTTGGGTGGTAGGTAGCACCCACCATGCCCTACCACCCAACCCACTTTGGTGTCCCTAGGAGCTACCCATAAGAAACAATGGAGTGTTTTAAGTTTTCTCTTTGTTCCCTATGGCCAAAATACTTGACATGTTTTGACTTTTGTTCTGTCAAAACTGCTGTTTCAACAAATGTTTTTGGCCATCTGCATTTTGTTTCAAGCTTGAAACAACATGCAAAATCCATTTTGTCCACATCCCTACTATCTAGTAGTTATCACTTGCATGATTTCCATGACCCTAATGCCTGGAGAACGGTAAGTTAGCCAATCATTGATGGCTGTTGATGTTAATGTTTTTGTTAATGTCCGCAGCATGGGACTCTTGGCAACCCTAGACCTGCAGCCCACGAGAACCACAGAGTCCTCTGGGAGGGAGGGAGAAGGGAAAGGAATTGAAATGTGTACAGCAGCAGGCTCCTTTAAAGGCCCAGAGGGAGAACTTGAAGTAGTTGTCACAGTGGTAGGTGAATCAGCAGGATGCACTGGATGATAAACTTATCGGCCATATTGAAAAAGATTTTTTTTAATTATATTTGAATACTGCTCATGATCACCACTTTTATTTCACTATTAGTGAAAATAACTGCTTTGATCTGAGCCATAGATTCTGCCCATTAGCTGAAAACAAGGGGGAAATGGTGTCCCATAAGGGACAGACAATTTTGGTTGGACTCAGCTAAGGGATGCCCCTGCTAATAAGGGACGGTTGGTAACCCTCCTTCATTCTCTCCTGATGGGGGCCAGGAGACAGGATGTATAATATGTCCTCTTCGCTCTGTATGGAGCAGCCAACCAGCCACTTCGTCTTCCACAGATATGGTTGGAAGCAGGTCCTTTCACCTGCAGTAATTTCTTTTTAGGTCCCAAGCAGCTCAGGGATCATGGGTTTCATGAGAGGGAGAGGGAGAGGGGATGGCAGCTTTGGGGGTGTGTGTGTGGGAGATCCAACAGAAATAATGCTGGGTGACCCTAATCATCTCTGTTCACACATGTATTGTGCTGTTTGCACCTTGAAGTCCACACACATATATTGAGAGCAGGGCCTGCCACTGTGTCCCTCCTTCCCCCACTTGTGCCCCCCATATGTACAGTCCATACACTTCAGAGCAGCGTTCTCTGTAACAGAGATTTCCAGATGTCACCCACTACAACTCCCAGCATCCCCAGCCAAAGGCAATTTTAGCAGGGGATGCTGGGAGCGGTAGTTAGTGACATCTGGGAATTCCTGTTACAGAGGTGTGCAGGGAGCTAGCAAGTAAATAAATTGGAGGGGAGGTCACTGGGTTGGGTGCCAAGCATTCCCAAAGAGCAGTGAAAGGGACAGTCACTTTGCTTCAGGCCCACAGCATGGAGGGAGTTCGGCTCATGCTCTTGCCACCCACAGTGTAGGAGAGCTGGTCTTGGGGTAGCAAGCATGAATTGTCCCCTTTGCTAAGCAGGGTCTACCCTGGCTGCAAATGAATGGGAGACTAGATGCATGAGCACTGTAAGACATTCCCCTTAGGGGATGGAGCCACTCTGGGAAGAGCACCTATATGCTTGCTTGTAGAAGGTTCCAAGTACCCTCTCTGGCATCTCCAAGATAGGGCTCAGAGAGATTCCTGTCTGCAACCTTGGAAAAGCCACTGCCAGTCCACGTAGATAATACTGAGCTAGATGGACCAAGGGTTTGACTCAGTAGAAGGCAGCTTCCTGTGTTCCTAAGTGTAGCCCTGATTCAAAGTCCCTCCTCCCTCCAAATATAGAGAGCCATCTAATGGCGTAGCAGGGAAATGGCTTGACTACCAAGCCAGAGGTTGCCAGTTTGAATCCCTGCTGGTATGTTTCCCAGACTATGGGAAAATGCCTATATTGGGCAGCAGCGATATAGGAAGATGCTGAAAGGCATCATCTCATGCT
This sequence comes from Hemicordylus capensis, assembly GCF_027244095.1. Taxonomy (NCBI): domain Eukaryota; kingdom Metazoa; phylum Chordata; class Lepidosauria; order Squamata; family Cordylidae; genus Hemicordylus; species Hemicordylus capensis. Next base: position 15,544,038 of record NC_069663.1, read on the forward strand.
GCACGGGAGAAGGTAATGGTAAACCCCTCCTGTATTCTACCAAAGACAACCATAGGGGTCTGTGGTCACCAGGAGTTGACCCTGACTCGACGGCACACTTTACCTTTGCCAAATATAGAAAGTGTCTCCAAATCCCTTCAGATTTATCCAGCCCACAAACGGTTAACAGCAGAATGTTCTGTAACAAACCAAGATCTCTTTCAAACCCGGATTTGGCAACTTCTTTTCGCTTCATATTTTCCCCTCATGAAAGATAAGCTCCACTGGTGAAAACGGCCTTGCTCAAATGGCCTTGTTAGCATGTGTAATTTTTTATTTCTTTCAAGCTGATTAATTCTTATCGCCAATGCCAGCTCTTTCCATCCATTTACTAGATAAATATTACTCTCCATTAGCGCATGGATCCCATGGGAGTGCGGCAGAGTTGTGGTACATTGGTTTGATCTGATATAGGTTTACCTTGGCTAGTGGCCAGTGGGGTTTTTTTTGTATTGCCTGGAAAGATATTGGGTATCTCTTTTTGCCTTGAGCATTCTAAGCAGGTGAGCTGGGTTGGCTGTGTCTGACTTTAAGCAACCTCCCTTCCATCATTTTTCCTTGGGATGGGAAAAATAAGACGGGAGCAGCTGACCATGGCTGGTTTTTATCAAATGAGAATTCAAGAGCACATTATGTGTGCATTACTCCAGCAAAATGCCAGGCAACCACAAATATGCACACCGCTGAGAAGAATCAAGGAACATCCACCTCTATAAGAAAAAAAAATACAAAACAAAAAACTGTCAATGGGAGGAGAGGTAGCAAGAAGGAGTTGTCCCCTTTGCTAAGCAGGGTCTGCCCTAGCTTGCATTTGAATGGGAGACTACATGATGTGAGCACTGTAAGATATTATTGGTTTTAGTTAGTTAGTTTGTCCGCCAGTGCGGAGCCCCCTTCCAGTTAATTCTAATAGGGGTTAAAAGAGTGGGGCCCAGGGTGGTCGCCCTGTTTGTCATGCCCTAAGGTCAGCCCTGGCTAAGGGGTTCATCAATGTCCAAGGAGTGGGATTGAGTTATCAGTCTCAAGGAGTGTCTTTGATCCTTGTAGGTGTTGGGTCTCCTCCTCGTCCTCCTCATTCTCTTCTGGCCTGATCCTGCAAGAAATGCGGTGAGCCATGACAGGGCTAGGAAAAGAGCTGATCTCCCTACCTGAGCGAAAAAGATAAGACTGAACAGGATCTACACAACCTCTTTAATACATTTCCCTCATGCCCCTCGAGACAAAGCCTTATTGGCGTTGCAGATCTTCCGAGAGTTCCCAGGAGTGGCTACTAGAAAAGCTGTACAAGGTTGCGATTTAAGGAACAGCATGTGTTACATGGCAATGTGTCATATTGTTAGACAGCCATTGATGCTGAAGAAATTGCATTAGACGTCAAGCAGCTCCCCAGGGATGATGAAACATCTATTACTTGGGATACTGAATGCTTGTCCAGATGTCAAGTGAAGTGGTGCCTGTTGTTCTACATTGCCTTAAATCCTTGGTTCCCAAATCACAGTGTCAGTAGTGTCCGTGGAGGTACTTGAAGTACTTGCTGAAAATTCTGTTAACGGCAGCTCACTCGCTTCCTGCATCACTTCTTTTATGCACCTTTCCACCCTTCTTATTGGTCACCTGAGAGGTATCTTTGGGGCAGAAAATCTTGGTGGCCCCAAGCCCTGTAAGTTATGTATCTGTCTCTCCATGCTTCTTTCAGCCATATTTAAATGCCATGGGAAGGTAGACAATGGAGCACAAAAGGAGGAGAGCTGGTTTTGTGGTGGTGAGCATGAATTGTCCCCTTGCTAAGCAGGGTCTACCTGGGGTGGCGTTTGCATGGGTGATCACATGTGAGTGCTGTAAGATATTCCCTTTAGGAGATGGGGCTGTAGCTCAGTGATAGAACATCTGCTTGAATGCAGAGGTTCTAGGTTCAGTCCCTGGCATCTCCAGGTAGATCTTGGAAAGACTCCTGCCTGAAACCTTTGGCAATGGAGAGCCATTGCCAGTCAGTGTTGACAATACTAAGCTAGACTGTAGACCATACTGAGTGTCTACAGTCTACATCTTAGTGTAGTGTAGACACTACTGAGCTCATGATTGATAGCCCTATCCACCTTGGATTTGTCAAATCTCCTTTTAAAGCTGTTTAGATTGGTGGCCATTACTACATCCAGTGGCAGTGAGTCCCATAGTTTAACTACACATACTTCCTTTTGTTTATCCTGAATCTCCCAGCAGTTAGCTTCAACAGATGACCCTGGGTTCTAATATTATGGGAGTGAGAAAAAGCTTCTCTCTCTACTTTATCACACCGTTGCAGCATCCTTGGCAGTTACACAAATCATTATTAATCAAATCATTATTAAGATTTCTGCAGTGGCACATGGTGAATTTCCTATATGGTTCACTTCACTGTGTGGGAAATTCAGTGTACGCTGTGCGAACATGTGGAGAAATAAACAAGAGCACTTTCATGACAGTGTTGGTATAAACACGAAGCACCCACACTTCCCTACGCAGAGATGAAATCCATGCTGGAAATTAATTGTGTGTGAAATGGCCTGAAGTTATCAAAACACATTTTGTCTTCTTGCTGCTAGGGACTACTCTTCAGAATTTGTTCTCTAGTTTGTCTCTCATGCAAACAACCCAATTCCAACCCTACATCGCTACTCTCTCTGTGAGATAGGACTGCCAGCTGTTACACCTTTTAATAGCTGCCAGGCAAACAGAAATTCAGCAGATGAACATTTATCTATCACTGAGGTCATCCACACAATCAAAATCTGTGTTCTACCTGGGTTTGGGAGCTGTGAGCTACCTGGGTTTCGGCTGTGTGGAAGCAAGGTAGGACAAAAACCTGGGTAGAATTGATTTGTGTGGAAGCAAGGTAGGAGGAAAAGCTACCGAGATTTCCCTCCCAGGGGCAGAGCCACCATTGGGCGAACTGGTACAAAGAACCCGGGCCACCATCAATCAGGGGCCACACCTCACAGCCTTGACACCCCCCCCCCATGTATGACGTCAGATGTGGGGAGCGTTTTTCACTCCCAAACAAGGCTGCACGGCCCCGTTTGGGAACAAAACCAGCCCATGCTGCATTGACAACGCATTGGCCAGTGCAGCGGGGCCACTCTCCGTCCCAAACGGAGCCATGCAGCCCTGTTTGGGAGGGAGATCGGCCTGCGCTGCGTTGGCAGCACGGCCGGAACAGCTCTCCCTGCATTTAAAGACATGAGGAATCGCTCCGGCCCACACTGCCCAATGCAGCACGGGCCGATCTGCCTTCCAAATGGGGCCGCGTGGTTAGGCAGGCCCCTGCATCTTATGTCAGATGTGGGGGTGGGGTCAGGGGCCGTGGCCGAACATAGGCCACCACCAGCTTTGCTCCACGGCTGTTCCCTCCTCCCTTGCTTCCACACAACCGAAAATTGGGAGCACACACGGCTTCCAAACCTGGGCAGAACATAGTTGTTGATTGTGTCAATGATCTCACAGGATATTATGGTGGAAGCAAGATCTGTTTTCAAGACCATAAACAGGGAGAGAGGAGTACCCAACCAGGGTAGGAGATCCATGTGTGCTCTTGATCAGTGGTTGTGTATTTGCAAAGATCAAGGGAGGAGGAGGAGAAAGTGATTGTGTGGGAGCCAGGAGCTGGGTAGGACAGCCACCGCCAACTCACATTCTATCCCCAACATTTTATTGAGAACGGATGAAAAGCCGTCCTGAGCAGCTTATGGCTCCCACACAATCGCGCTCCCTTTGTCCTACCTTGATCTTTGGAAGCACATGACGACCGGTGCACATGGCAATCCTACCCTGGCTGTTTAGGGGTGCCAGAACAGCCCTATACTGTGACACCTTCTGAATACCAGTTGCACAGGAGCAGCAGCAGGAGAGGGAGCATGCTTCATCTCCTGGTTGTGTGGCTTCCCAAGGCATCTGGTGGGCCACTGTGTGAAATAGGACACTGGACTAGCTAGGCCTTAGGTCTGATCCAGCAAGGCTGTACTTATGCTCCTATAGGTTCTTATGATTTTCTATAGGTTCTATATGCTCCTATAGGTTCTTATGATGATGCTACTCATCGAGGCTATTCTCATGACCAGCCAAAACAGGGTTAAAGGAGCCCAGCCTGGTTTCAGCTGGTTGTGTGCTGCAACAAAAGCCCTGTGGCTCTAGCAGCCAGCCCTTTTAAATGCCCCCCCTGTTAAATGAGGTTAGCGGAGTGCCCACTCCACTACCCCCATTTTCCTGGCCGTGTGTCACTGCGATGTGGCTCCACACTGTGGCGACTCATGAGTAGACATCAGATGGGGAGGCTACATCAAGCCTCCTGGTTTCGGGGGAGGGTTGCCCCCCAGAATGTCCTGTACACTTGTGCAGGGCATTCTGGTTCTTCTGGGGGCCGGGAGGCCGCTGATCCCTGCCACCTCAACCAGCTCCATGACGGAGCCAGTAATTGTGTGGGCGGCCAATCTGGCTTCCCAGGGTAAGCCGCCTGCTTGTGTGCAAGGAGAGTGGGTCAAGCCTGCTCTCCCTGCAACCCCCCGCCCCCATGGCCCTTCACACTGCTCATGTGAAACACCTCATCCTGTTGTTAAGGTGGATGCCTTGGCTTGCGATTTCTGTGCTTCCTAGAGCATGAGTGAAAACCGAAACTTCCTTAACTCGTATCATAAACAGAAGGGTTGCCTGCCCCGTATTTTAATACGTGAATGAATTTGGAGGGACTTCACTGTCAAGAGCTGGTGAGATTCAGCTGCATTGCGTTCGACTTTTGCATGCAGAGCGGACACTCTCCCAAAACAATCCTTTTGACCTTTATCAAAGGCTTCATTTGGCATTTGCTTCAGTACCAACAGGCCTTTCTTTCATTGCCTATCCATCGCCGAGGTGGTTCACAAATTCAGGACGGGGCTTCAAGGGGTGACCTTCAAGGCAACCCCTCGCGGGGGGTTGCAAATCCAAGCACCTCAGGCTCTGCGTGGCCTTTGACACACCGCTCTCCACACTTCCTTTAATCTGGTTGGTGCAGTCCTTGTCTTTTCTGGTGATGTATCACAGTCTCGGCACTGAAGGGAGACTCTGTACTGCCACGGTAGAGCTGGAAATGTTGCTGCCTGTCCCTGGAGGATAACTTTTCATTATTGATATGGAAAGTGGAAAATAAAATAGACCATTATGCTTTTTATCTTCAGGGAACATTTCCCCCCTCTCTCTTCCCCCCCTCCTCCAAGATATGAAAGCATTTGAATTCAGAGAATCATTTCCAGAACAAAGAGGAGAAGTCAATTCGGAGAGCAGTGGGAACATTTATTTACAGCGCGGGTGACTTGCAACGTGCCTTGGCTGTGTGTGCTTTTATTCTCTCTAGCCAAGCCTTGAGAGTGGATATCTCATACCTGGACTGCCCCAGCTGCTTTATCCTCTGCAGCCATTGAAATTGGCACGTCCCCCTCGGTTCAAAGATGAGCGGTGTGTGGTGTTCACTTAAAACTATATTGTTAGAACTTGGAAAGCTGGGCGGCTTCTGAGGTGTTTTGTATGGGAATGCTGATTCCTAGGCAGAGGTACGTGTCTTGCATCAGTAATGATGCTAGTATAAATCATGGCCTTTTAAAACAGGGTTGCCCAACTTCAGCCCACTTGCAGATGTTGACCTTCAACTCCCATAATCCCTAGCTATTGGCCACTGTGACTGGGGATTGTGGGAGCTGTAGTCCAAAAATCCAGCTGGAGGGCCAATGTAGTGCAGCCCTGCTTTGAGTTGTAGTTGTAGTTCAACAACAGCTGGGGGGCCACATTTGCCCAGCCCCATTCTAGAACCCTGATAGACAGGGATGAATGCAGTTTGTTAGGAGCAGATTTGTTCTAGTAACAACTAATCAGCCTACTTTCCTTTGACTGTCTCTGCAGGTGGACTAAATTTGGTTCAAATCAAGGTCCACAAGTTAGATCTCTTGCACCTCAAATGTTCATGCATCCACCATCTTGGATTGGTGTGGATTGGATTACATTATTACAAACTACACCATTGAGGCATCCCTGTGTGTCACTCACTACAACTGTATCAAATTTGGTTCAGATTGGTTAGCCAGTCTTCAAATTAGTTCCACCTCCAAAGTTCATGCACCCACCATCTTGGATCAGGGTGAATGACATCACCACAAACTACACCATTGGGGCATCACTATGTGTCCATACAGCTGTAGCTAATTTGGTTCAACTTGGTTAGGCAGTGCACAAGTTAGTGCACTTGCACCTTAAAAGTTTACATGTCTGCCATCTTGAATTGGGTTGGATGACACTGTCACAATTTATGCCATTGAGGTGTCCCTATGTGTCCTTACAGCAGTAGCAAATTTGGTTCAAATTGGTTAAGCAGTTCACAAATTAGCCCACTTGTGCCTCCAAAGTTTACGTATCTGCCATCTTGAATTGGTGTGGATTATATCATCACAAACTACGCTGTTGAGGTGTCCCTGTGTGTCACTCACTGCCACTGTATGTAATTTGGCTTAAATTGGTTAGGCAGTCCACAAATTAGCTTGCTTGCGCCTCAGATGTTCACACAGCTGCCATCTTGAATTGGAGTGGATGACATAATCAAACATCATGCCATTTGGGCATTCCTATGTGTCCCTGCAGCTGTAGCAAATTTGGTTCAAATCGGTTAAGTGATTCACAAGTTAGCCCACTTGCACCTCAAAAGTTTACTCATCTGCCATCTTGGATTGGGGTGTATGACATCATCACAATCTATGCTGTTGAGGTATCCCTGTATGTCCGTACAACTTCACCTGATTTGGTTCATATTGGTCCAGGCGTTGCGAAGTTGATGGGCAGGGGGACACACGGACATATGGACACAGATACGCACACAAAGAATGCTGGATGATCTCATAAACCTATTGGAAAGTAGGCTAAAAAACCAAACCTCTATACAAGTTTTTTTTAAATAGGAAAAAATGTTCTGACCTAGTTCACCACTAGTTTCTTCCGGAAATAAGTTGCTTTGTTTACGTGGAGGACATTCAAAAATGTGATCTCCACCAGCAATCTGAAGAGAGAAGCCTCTGTGCCTCATAAGGTTGGCAGGGGCAGCGCTATAATTGGACAGATGGGTTCAAAGAATGGGCCCTTCCATGTGCAGGCCACGCCCCCTGCATGTGATGGCACATGCAGGGGGTGTGGCCAGCACCGAGAAGGGCCAACATGGCACTCGTGAGAGGGAGAGAATGAAGAAAACACCCAGCCCATTTCATTCTTAGCTGGGAAATGAACTCAGGAGAGTAGTACTGGCCCTTCTGGGTGCTGGCCATGCCCCCTACATATGATCTCACATTCAGGGGGTGTGGCTGGCACATGAGAGGGGCTGAGGGAAGCCATGAGCCTCCTTTCCCCTAGTTATGCTCCTGTCAGGAGATTCTAATAGTGAGGAATTCCACTGTGTTGCCATGGGTGTATTCTGTGCCATCCTCCTTACTGGGTGTGCATGTTCACTCCAAAACTGAGTACAATGCTTCCAAAGACAAGGCAGGAATTCATGAATACTCACCATCATACATATATACATGTGTGTTTTATGTGTGGTGAAGGAATTGTGGGCCGTTAATACCATTCAGCCGAATCTCCTTAGGCAGCAAATTTCATATTTAATTGCAAATGAGGAAGCCATCACATGCTGAACTAGAAGATGAGAATCTTAATGAATGCTCTTTTGGGCTTTAAGGAAAAGATATTGCCCAATGCTGTGGAAAATTAAAATTTGCTCCTAATATGCATGGTAAATTTAATGCTAAAGACTAAAGACAAATGGGAAGGGAGCTTAATCTGAGTGACCCCATTTTGCTGGAATGTTGTTTGTGTATCTTTCTGAAAGCAAAGCGGGCGGGGGGGACCTAATTAGTTCTGACATATTGAATATAAATTATTCCTTCTGAAATCTTAAAAAGAGCTGATTGGAGAAATCGGGAAAATGTTGGGTCAAGGCCAGTCCAAGATATTTTGACATCTGGGGTGAAAAATCCAAATTGGACCCCCTCTCCAGGAAAACTATAATATTAAACTGAATAACTGGTGTCCAAGATCTGCTGACTGTATCAGCCTGTCTCTGATAATGATAGGACTAGCCCTGTATTAGGCGGATTGTTTAATAACGAGGAAAGATGAATTATAAGAACTAAATGGAGCCAAATGAACAATAGACTAGGCGTATGAATTATATCCTGTGATTGCCTCTGATGGTGATGGAGTGGGAATGAACTCCATCAATTTAGGGCCAGCAAAAGGAGGTACTTTTTCACACAACGCATAATCAACTTGTGGAATTCTCTGCCACAAGATGTGGTAACAGCCAACAACCTGGATGGCTTTAAGAGGGGTTTGGATAACTTCATGGAGGAGAGGTCTATCAATGGCTACTAGTCAGAGGGCTATAGGCCACCTCCAGCCTCAAAGGCAGGATGCCCGTCAATACCAGTCGCAGGGGAGCAACAGCAGAAGAGAGGGCATGCCCTCACCCCTTACCTGTGGGCTTCCCAGAGGCATCTGGTGGGCCATTGTGTGAAACATGATGCTGGACTGGATGGGCCTTGGGCCTGATCCAACAGGGCTGTTCTTATGTTCTTAACCATGTAATTTCCTACACAGCCATGAGGTTCACTGGATGAGTTTGGCCATTTCCCCACCTCCCAGCCCAACCTACCTCATAGGTTTGTAGTGAGGATAAAAAGAAGAATCATGTATATGGGTTGAGCTCCTTGGAGGAAAGGTGGGTTAAGAATTGAATCAGAGGAAGATGCCTTATGCAGAATCAGACCCTTGGTCCATCTAGCTCAGTATTGTCTACACAGACTGGCAGTGGTTTCTCCAGGGTTACAGTCAGGACTTTCTCTCAGCCCTATCTTGGAGATGCTGCCAGGGAGGGAACTTGGAACCTTCAGCATGCAAACATGCAGGTGCTCTTCCCAGAGTGGCCCCATCCCCTAAGGGGAAATCTCTTACAGTGCTCACATGTAGTTTCCCATTCCAATGCAAACCAGTGCAGACTCTGCTTAGTAAAGGGGGCAATTCATGCTTGCTACCACAAGACCAGCTCTCCTCTCCTAAAGAAAAAGTTACATTGCCAGGCAAGCTTCATAGGAACATAGGAAGCTTTCTTCTACCAAGTCAGACCATTGGTCCATCTAGCTCAGTACTCTCTGCACAGATTGGCAGTGGGTTCTCCAGGCTTTGCAGGCAGGAGTCTCTCCCAACCCTATCTGGAGATGCCAGGAAGGGAACGTGCAACTTTCTGCAACCATCAGTCTCCCATTCAAATGTATGCCAGGGCAGATCCTGCTTAGCAAAGGGGACAATTCATGCCTGCTACCACAAGACCAGCTCTCCTTCCTAGTCTAGCTCTCCACAAGAATCACTTGTGTAAGGCATTAAGGCAGTATGGTTAATTGGGTAGAACAAGCTTCCTACCGAGCTTTTAATAAAAGCTATGGGGATGCAGAATGAGAACAGAGAGTTAATCATTCTCCCCCACCCCAACACTGTGTTTGTGGTCTGTGGTGGGGAGGGCAATCCATGGTCTGTTCAGCTATTACCTAGAGAATCCTGCTCTGTAGAGGGGAGGAACCCTGATCTGCAATGGGGAAGGCAACCCATGAGTAGGGATGTGCACAAATCGGTCTGGAGGTCCAGTGTTCGGACTGGTTCGGCGATGGAGGGAGTTACCATTAAGGAGCAGAGAGGGTGCCTGTCTCCCCCCCCGCCGATGCTTTCCCCTCACTGGCACTGTCTCCAAAAATGCTGGCATGGGGGCTGCCTGTATCATACCAGAAGTGGCCTCTGGCGCGCGTGGGCGTCCGTGATGTGCAAACATGTACCAGCCATTTCCAGTATGATGTGGACTGAGGCTGCAAGGAGGTACGCATCAGCCCCCTGCCAGCATTTTTGGAGACAGGGCCAGTGGGGGGAAAGCAGTGGCCGGGGGAATGGGCACTCTCCCTGCTCCTTAAAGGTAAACCATCACCGCCACCTCCCAGGAGTGCTCAAACCCACTCGTGCGCATCCCTACCCATGAGCAGACGTGCTCTTACCCCTGGATGCCCTGACCGAAATCCAAGTCTTCCACAGCCCCTGGGGCCTCCCAAACCCTTTTTATTCCGTCCCGGGTGGTGTGGTCGCCACGCCAAAGTGCCCCACTGGGCTATGCTGGGCCAGTCAACCAAGCATGACTGTGACTTGCACTGGGTGGCCAAGCATGATATGTGGGATGGGAATATGTTAAGTTGCATGTTGAAATGCTTCTGCTAATGCATATTTGCAGGAATATATCCGCTTTATTTTACCATGCTGGCTCTTTTGGTGTGTGTGTGTGGGGGGGGTGGGTGGGTGGGTGTAGGGGGCTGAAGCTTAGCTTGCATTAGTGGGGTAGGGGTGGGGAGCTCCAAAGGCCTTTAGGTCCAGGCTCCAAAATTACCTAGGAGCACTTCTGTCCATGCAGAAGTTGCTATTTACAGATTTTTACAGCTAGCACTAATCATGTGCTTAAAGTAGTGTTTATTTTGATCCCATGCTGGGGGGATGGTGTACCTTGCAAATGCAGAGGAGGAGGAAACAGGGCCACAACCGGGAATTGGGATGTGGTGATATTGGTTCCACCCCATTTTGATAGACAAGTTGACTCGGAATAGATTTTGACACCTCTGCAATTCACTTACCCGTACCTCCAGTTTGAAGGGGAGATGAAGCCTTAGAGAATGGAAATAAGCCTGCCTTGAGCTTGGCAGGAGCTCAAGAGAAACTCATCAACCGATGATCAAAGTTGGGAGTTCAGATGAAAGGCCTTAAAACTTGTCTCACAGAAGTGCTGGTCCCATCATGCACCGTTGATGGAATTTCATTAGCTTGTAAATGTGACAGGTTATAATCAACCTGTCCTGTTTTAATCTCTACAGCAGTGGTGCTTCGATGTATCTCCCTCCCTCCTCCCTCCACTCTCTCTCTCTCTCTCTGTTTGTGTGTATAAAAACACTTATTTGAATTGTGAATGTATCCTCTTCAAAAGCAAAATATTCTCCAGCGTGCAGCCTGATTCCCTCTAGAAGATAAGAGGGGAAATACACACACACATACACACTCACATGCATTCATACAATACAGAAGCCCGAATCAGACATTATGCTGTATGAGTGTCCAGATGTCTGGACATTCGTACACATGTTTGTGTGAATGACTGTATCTTGGTTCATTTTTAAAATTGAACCTGGATACAGGCTCTTCGAATGCACAGTACAGATATGAAGTACGATACGTACAGATATGTACATACATATATGTGATATAGATACCTGTATATGATGTATGTATGTATGATATATGTATGTATGTAAGATATGTGTACAGATATGTACATACATATATACGATACAGTACGAAACATACAGGCTCTTCAAATGCACAGTACAGATACGAAGTGTACTTCTGTACCTGCGTTCAGCATCACATGTGAATGATTGTATCTGTCTACAGATCAGTACCTATGTTCACTGTGCACTCATTGTATGAGTGTTGAACATACTGTAATGTGTGAATGGGCCTAGAAATACAGAAAGAGGTTTATGCGTTAACACTTAAGGGGCAAGCATAAGCAAACTTAAGGTGTGTGGTTTCTCATTGTTAGAACTGATTGCCAGGTACTCCTGGATTCCCAGCTGCATCCAAGGAGGAGGACGGCTGACTAGGTTGAATTATTATTTGCAAGTGTAATTTCACTAAAATGTGCAGGTTGTTTTGGTGGAGATCCTTATTCCTCCAAAGCACTGGAGGACTACATTGGTGGTTTACTGAGAGATTCGGTGACTGGTGGCAACTCTCCAAGATTACAGGCAGGAGTGCCAGGGAGGGAACCTGGGACCTTCTCCATGCAAGCAAACAGATGCTCCACCACTGAGCTATAGCCCCATCCCCTAAAGGGAATATGTTACGGCTTTCACATGTAGTCACCCATCCAAATGCAAACCAGGGTGGACTATGCTTAGTGTAGGGGACAATTCATGCCCGTGACCACAAGACAAGCCCTCCTCTCTGACGAATGCTGTAAGCATGAGTGAGCCATCAAGGAGGCTGAGCAAGTGCCATACCAAGGGAAGGATTTCCAGCGTGCTGTCAGAGGCTGTATGCAAGTGCAGCCTCTTAAAATAACATCTGAACCAGGGACGTAGGAAGCTGGAGGCGGCGTGGGTGCATCCTGTTGGCGGTCGCCCCTAGGTGCCCTAGGCATGCCCTCGGCATCTGACGTGACCCCATTTGTGAGATTCTTCAGCCTGGCTGGGAACATGTCTCTCTGCCTTTCAAGGCAGGGGAAGGCACTCTCAGCCAGGCTGGAAACCCAGCGCTGGCTGAAGCGCCTTGTGAATGGGGCCATGCAGCCCCTTTTCAGCACGTGGCCATGCCCACTGCACCTGATGTCACACAAGGTGTGTGGCTAGGTTGGATGGGACAGCTCCACAAAGAGTGGTGGCTGAGTTCTTTAGACCTGTCCGCACAACGGTAGCTCTGCCCTGATTGGAACAGAGCTCAGCTTATCACTGTATTTCCTGTTCCCAAGATAATTAACATTATTTTGAAATTTTAAATGGTTGTAATGTTTTAACCTTTTCTGCCGTCATTTATTTTGTTTTATTGTATACCACCCAGAGCAGTGTCCCCTCTAACAGGGATTCCCAGGTGTTGTTGACTACAACTCCCATAACCCCCAAGCAAAAGCCATTGAAGCTGGGGGTTCTGGGAGTTGTAGTCAACAACATCTAGGAATCTCTGTTAGAGGGAACACTGACCCAGAGATGTGAGTTTGGGGCAGAATAAAAATATGTTAAATAAACAAATAAAAAGTAGCTTTTCTGGGTCACAATGTGAAAACAAAGGGAATATTTATCTATCATCTTTATATACTACTACTACTACTACTACGAATGTGTATATACTGCTCTTCAACAAAATTCTCAAAGCACTTTACATAGAAAAATAAATAATACATAAATAAGATGGTCTTCTGTCTGCAAAAGGCTCACAAACATAAGGTAGATGCCAGCAACAGCTACTGGAGGGATGCTGTGCTGGGGATGGAAAGGGCCAGTTGCTCTCTCCCTGCTATATATAAGAGAATCACCACTTTAAAAGGTGTCTCTTTGCTCAGTTAGCAGGGGTTAACACATATCATACTGCCAGATATGTGTATTTCTAAGCAGTGTACACGATCCAAAACACAAATATAAAACACACACACAAAAAAAAACGATTTCACAGAATAAAAACAGTTTCAAATTAATTTTAATTAAAAGCCTGAGAAACAGGTGTGTCTTGAGGGTCTTTTTAAAAGCAATCCAAGATGGAGAAGCTCTTATTTTGACAGGGAGCATATTCCAAATCTATAGAGAAGGCCTGGTCCTGAATCGCCACCAAACGATCCAGTGGCAACTGAAACCGGATCTCCGCAGATGATCTTAATATGCAAACCTCCCCGACCCTATCCAGATATTTCTTCTCATTAGTTTCCGACTTCTACAAGTTGTATTTGAGCCATTTGTTGAATGTTGATAGATTTTAAAGCTAGGTTCTGTGAAATCTGGGGTGAAATCTATGACCGCTTTTCTAAATGTCAGTCCAACTCCCCAGCCTGATAACTGCAATATTGCCAAGAACAACTTTCCCTCTAATGAATTCCCTTAGAGAGCCATGTGAATTCTGGAGCATTAGTTGCAGGAGATATTTGGGCAGGTTATCATTTGCAGGAAGTGTCTCGGTAAGTTGGGGTTTTATTTTTAAACCATGTTCGCTTATAATATCCTAGCTTGCACTCTCAATTCCCAGCTCCAAGCGGAAATGACTGAGGAGGAGAACACAGACTCAAGCCTTCCTAGTCTTTGTGAAACCTTTAATATATGATACCTGAAGCAAAATGATCCTGCAAACCTTTATCACCCAATGGAGGGAGTCCAAGCAGCCCTGAATTGCAAAGTACAAATTACAGCAAGTAAATGGATTGCTGTTTATTACAAGTGAGATGCATGCGACCTTTGCAAGCCATTTGGCCAGGGACAGGTTTACCAATTAAGCTGTGAAATTAATAGCCCAATCCAGAACTCCTTCTGATACTTGTTCGGGGCGCCCTTTCGCTGGAACAAGCCTCATCTGGGCATGCTGTGTCTCTACTGTATTGCACTAGTGGTCCTCAGGCTATGGGATACCCCCACAGGAAGGATGAAAAACTCCTGGAAGGGGCATGTGTGTGGAGGAGGGAGAGGATTCTGCAGCAGTTAGTTAGAGCCAGGGATTATTCCCCCCCCCCACAAGGCATTGAAGCATTGTAAACTCCCAAACGGTTATGCTAAGCACAGCCGCAGAAAGGCAGGGAACATATCCGAACTTCTGACTTAGAAGCCTATAAAGCCTGAATGGCTTGGGTCCAAGGTATCTAGGAGAACAATGAAGTGTTTTTGCTTAATCCATTCCTTGATCCAGGCCAGCTTTTGAATGGGGCTTTTGTTACTTGTATTCCAGCCCTGGAGTGGAGGCGGGGCTAACAAACAGCCAGCAGCAAGAGCCCGGAAAAGCAGTCGGCACTGGCCTCTCTGTACATGATATCCATTTCATTAAACTATTAATATTCCTGCTTCCACTCCACTGCCTTGTCCTTGCACTCCATAACTCATCCCCTTGGATTCTACAAACACCTTCTAGTCGGTTTCTTCAAGGGACGTCTGGTTGTGGTTGCCCCCAGCTCGGTTGGTGGCGACTCAAAACCGGGCCTTTCCTAGGGTTGCCCTGGGAACGTGCCCCCTAACAAAACTAGAGCCTCCTCTTCTCTGGATGTTTTAAAGAAAAATCTTAAGACCTATCTGCTTAATCAGGCTTTTAATCTGTAGTTTTAAAGTTGTATCTATATTTTAAATTGGTTTAATTATGTCAATGTTTTTCTTAATGTTGGGGCCATTCACATGACCTACAGGACAGGCAGGTGTGTGTGTGTGTGCAGGGGGAGGCTTTGCAAGCCTTGCCTTCCCCCAGACAATCATTCCTTGCTTGGTAGGAGTGTGAAGAGTGCTCCCACATGATCCCCGGCTGCTCCGTGCAGTGTGGAGCAGGGCAGATTGCTCTGAGGCTGGGACTCGTTATCCCGGACTCTGAGTGTCCCACAATGCACCCTGTGATGAGTGCACTGCACTGGATATTGCCCCAGCGGACAGGCACTCTAGGCACCCATCTCTGTGTCAGCATGAGCTACAAGCAGCTTGCACTGACACATGATCCTGGCAGCCGCCCTGGATCTCGGCTAAGAGCTGGACTTCGGCGCAGGGTTTGGTGCCAAGTCACCACTGGCATCCACTGGCATCCACATGCTTGTCGGTTTCCTAGAGACATCTGGTGGGCCACTGTGTGAAACAGGATGCTGGACTAGATGAAAAATCTACCCCCAGCACAGTACTTCCAGTGACCGTTGCTGGTGTCTCTCTTATGTTTCTTTTTAGAATGTGAGCCCACTGGGGACAGGGTTACATCTTATTTGTTAGTTCTCTGTGCAAACCGCCCTGAGCCATTTTTGGAAGGGCAATATAGAAATTGAATAATAATAATAATAATAATAATAATAATAATAATAATAATAATAATAGGCCTTGGGCCTGATCCAGCAGCACTGTTCTTATGTTACATAGGAACATAGGAAGCTGCCATATACTGAGTCAGACTTGGTCCATCTAGCTCAGTATTGTCTACACAAACTGGCAGCGGCTTCTCCCAAGTTGCAGGCAGGAATCTCTTTCAGCCCTATCTTGGAGTTGCCCAAGAAATCCGCCTGGGCTTTGCTGTTTGTGAAAACAGCCCCATCGTGTTTTAAATTGTAAACCGCCCAGAGATTTTTATATGGGGTGGTATAGAAATATGCTGAATGAATGAATGAATGATAGGACACAGCAGCTCACAAAATCAGAATTTTAAAGGGGTCTTGGAGGTCCAACCCCTGCTGAGTGCAGGAAAGTGCTATAGCATCCTTGGCAGATAGTGGTCCAGTCCCAAAACCTCTGGCAAAAGAAAGCTCAGCACTCCATGAGATGGCTGCTCTCATTCCTGGAGGTTTTCAAGGCAGGGCTCCCCCCCCCCGCCCTGAATCCACTCCTAATTGGAGTGTTCCAGTCCACATATTCACTGGATTTAACCTGCGGGCTATCAGGGACAAGGACAGACAGGGCTTTGTTTTTCTCCAAAGGGAAGCTGTGAATTCTGGCTTAGCTTGAGTTATGTCCATGGTAAAAAAAACTCCTCTATTTCCAGCAGCTTTTGGAAAAAAACTCCAGGGCTTCTGCCTTCTCCGAAGGTGTTGATGGAATCCCTAGAATTAAAATGCCTGCTGTGAAGCAGATTTGCTCTCCAGATACCCCGAGGCATAGAGCCATGTGTGAAAAACCTCCTACCCCTCTTCCTCTCTGGTGTGATGTTTAAGAGTCTGCTTCATGTTTCCACACAGGGAAATGTCTCCATGCAGAGGTTTTATAGTACTCCCCTGACATCATTTACACAGAACAGCTTTTAAAGCTTTCCTTACTCCTGCTAACTGAACAAAGAGGCACCTTTTAAAAGTGACAATTCACTTTACTGAGCAGGGGGAGAGCAACTGGCCCTCTCCATCCCCAGCACAGCATCCCTGCAGTGGCTGTTGCTGGTGTCTGTCTTGTGTTTCTTTTTTAGACAGTGAACCCTTTGGGGAAGAGGGAGCCATTGTTTAATGTATGTAAACCGCTTTGGGAACTTTTGTTGAAAAGAGGTATAGAAATGTTCGTTGTATTCATATTCGTATTCTCACCTGAGCCAGTGGAAGTTTATACTATGACCATTCCCAGATGGAGCTTTTAGCTCGCTCCTCCACCGGAATGAAGGATGTGCATTCGCATATCGGCTGGATTCGGGCTGAAGTCTGTGTGAGATATTGGGGAGCACTTCACACAAGTTTTGGGTTTTTCATTGTGCATTAGAGTCTGGACCGATTTATGTCCAGGGTTAAAAAAAAATCCACTGTTTTGTGTCATTTGGGGGGGGGGGCAAATCTTAACTTGCAGTAAACCTTGCTGTAAAGCTGGACTTGCAGTAAAGCCTGCTGTCTGGGAAAGCTCCCGAAGACTGTCTGATAGTGGCTGTGCTGTAGGTACATCATCATCTCAATGACTCAGAAAGCTTTCTACAAGAAGTTAGTTACAGCTCATGGGGACGGGGCATTTCCTGTGACATGGTGGAGCCGTCTGTCATCATTAGGACACTTTGCTTGAAAAGGCAAATCTGACAGAACCGTTTTCTTCAGGGGAGAAGGAGATGAAGTGAGAGGATGTTTTACCAGAGTCCCCAGGGAGTCTCTGAGCCCCTTTCCTTGATCCACAGCATGCTGTAGCTGCAACTGGGGAGATGCAAATGTCAGAGTTTACAATTTAGCACCTTCCTGACTTCTTTGTGTAAAGATGGTTAGTTTTGTGTACACCAGCATCTGGCAGCTGAGAGTTCCAAGGCACATTGAGTATGCCAGGTGATTGTTCTCACATAGAGTTGCCATATTCTGGCTCTCCAAATCTGGCCACCTAATTTGCATGTTATGTAAATTGGCTTGCAGATAATTTGCATATGCAAATTAGCACCTGCCTGTTCCAGTGAACTAGTATTTGCTCTGGATATCTACTGTCAATCATTGGGGAAGATATCTTTGCCTGACCATTTTCCTTGACATATTAACAGCAGCAATAGAACAATAAAAAAGTGCACAGCTTTTTAATTAAGGCAGCAATTCTGTGCACACTTATTTGAGATCTGATTGAAACCAATGGTGCTTACTTCTAAGTAGGCATGTATTGAATGTAAAGCCAAGAAAGTTCTTAAACATTATACTGCACAGCCAGGTATGTAGGTAGTGATTCACATCAAAAGCAAGCTATCCTCTCAACTGCTGGATAGAGATTCTCTGCTGATAACAAACAAGGCAACATTCCTCAGGGGATTACTGGGAAATTACTTGTGAAAGTGAAACCCTCCCAGCTAGCCTCCTGTGCTCTTCCTCTCTTAACCCAGGTCCAGCAGTTGAGAAGAATAGTGACTGCACATTTTGCTCCAAAACTCCACTTCTACAATACAAGGGCTAGAGCTAAGCTGGTTTGTTTGTTTGTTTGTTTTTTGCTTTTTAAAAAAATGATAGCTGAAATTCAGGCGAATCTGGATGGGCTAAGCAATCCGGGTGAGATGTTTAAAATCCGGGTGAAACCCGGAATTCTGGGGGGCATGGCAACCCTATTCTCACAGAGCTTTGCAGTGTTAAATGCAGAAGTTATTAGACAGGGACCTACGGAAACACACACAGACGTGGTGATCTCATAAGCTGTAGGCTGAAAATGTCCATGCCAGTTAGATCTCCAGGGGTGCACAACACAAATGTCCCAGTGGGCCGGAACCAACTATGCCTTGCTGCGTGTAGCCGAGGTCAATTTTATGCACATTAATTACTACTTTATTTTAAATATCGATAAAAGTGAGGGGTCAGAGGATTGGAAACTGGGGGAAAGGCAAGGGTGCTTTTTATCAGCTTCGGTGATAAAAAACCACAGGTACTTTTTATCAGCTTTGGCTCATACACCAGCTGCATCTGTTTCTTCAGATGAACGACTACAAAATGGTGGTACATATACTGATAACCTCTAGGCTGGATTACTGCAATGTAGGGATGTGCGGACCGGTCCAGTGGTTCAGTCCAGGGGTTTGGGGGTTAGTGGTCAAACCGAACCACCCCCCAGTTCGGTCGGTCCTGCAGGTCCGTGGACTTTAAAAAAAAAACCCTTAAGTGAAGGAAGTACCTGTAGCCCCTTCGGGGGGCTTGCTGAAGCTACAGGGGCCGGGCGCCTCACAGTGGGCATTTGCACAAGTGTGGCGGCCACCAAAATGGTGGCCACTCACTCTAACGGAGGCCCGAAAGGGCCAAAACTGCTTCACTTACCCGGCTGTGGCAGTGATGAGGAAGGCCGGTGGGTGGAGAGGGAACCTGCGCGGACCCCCTCCCCCCGGCTTCAGCAAGCCCCCCAAAGGGGCTACAGGTACTTCCGTCACTTTAATTTTTTTTTAAAAAAAAAGTTCACGGACTGGTCCGGGACTGGACCGGACTGGGGGGGGGGTCAATGGGGGGCCGGACCGAACTGGCCTGGTTCTATTCGAGGCCGGTCCAGCCTCTGAACCAGGGGCAGACAGTTCCATGCACACCCCTACTGCAATGCGCTCTATGTGGGGCTTCCTTTTTATGTGGTCTAGAAACTGCAGTTGGTTTAGAATCTGGCAGCCAGGTTGGTCTCTAGGTCATCTAGGAAAGACCATATTACTCCTGTGTTGAAGGAACTACACTGGCTGCCGATAAGTTTCTGGGCAAAATAGAAGGCGCTGTTTTTATTATCTATAAAGCCCTAAACAGCTTAGGTCCTGGGTATTTAAGAAAAGGTCGTCTTCGCCATGAGGCCCACCACCTGTTAATAATCTAGAGAGGTTTGTCTGCGGCTGCCGCCAACTCATTTGGTGGCTACTCGGGCACGGGCCATCTCTGTTGCTGCCCCTGGGCTTTGAATGGTGCTCCCTGTTGAAATAAGAGCCTCCCCATCTCGGGCAACTTTTAAAAAGGCACCGAAGACACATTTATTCACCCAGGCTTTTAATTAGATTGATAGTTTTAATATTTTTAATACTGGGTTTTCAATGTTTTCAATGATTTTAATTGTTAATCGATTTGATGTTTTAAATGATTTGAATTGTAAACTGCCCAGAGAAGTTTTGGGCGGTATAGAAATATTTAAAATAAAATAAAAAATAAAATAAGAGGAAAGAGGGATGGTGTCAGTAGGCACTCTTCTGGGGGCAGGGGACATCTGTTCTTATTAAAAGGGGCTTAAACAGATTCATGGAGGCCAGGTCTATCAATGACTACTAGTCTGGTGGCTGTGGGCCATCTCCAGCCTCAGAAGCATCATGCCTCTCAGTACCAGTTGCAGGGGAGCAACAGCAGGCATGCACAAACCTCTTGCCTGTAGGCTCCCCAGAGGGATCTGTTGGGCCACTGTGTGAAGCAGGATGCTGGACTAGGTGGTCCTTGTGCCTGATCCAGCAGGGCTGTCCTTATGTTCTTATCTGGTCTCCAGCAGCCATCTGCACTGAGTTGCTGCTGCTCATCAGTGGGAAAGGCCAAGAGCTCTTCATGGATCCTGCTGTTGCTGCAGGAGAGCTGGTCTTGTGGTAGCAAGCATGAACTGTCCCCTTTGCTAAGCAGGGTCGGCCCTGGTTCATTTATTCACTTTATTTATTTATTCGATTTATGTACCGCTCATCCAAAAATGGCTCAGGGCAGTTTACATCAAAGTAAAAACCACTAAAATCAATTCACAATTAAAATCAAAACTATAAAAACAGCATCAAACTAATTAACAGTTAAAACATTTAAACAGTTAAAAACCGTGGAGAACCAGGACAAACATTTACAGCAGTTAAAAACAATTTGCAACAAATTAAAAACTGTGGAAGGCCAGGCTGAACAGATAGGTATTAAGGGCTCTCCTAAAGGTTAGCAATTAATCCAGATTATTTCAGGTGGGAGTGCATTCCACAGCTCCAGAGCAGCTATAGAGAAGGCCTACCTCTGAGTCACCACCAGAAGAACTGGTGGAAACTGGAGATGGACCTAGAGACTGTCTGCATATGAATGGGAGACTACATGTGCGAGCACTGAAAGATGTTAGGGGATGGGCTGCTCTGGGAAGATCATCTGCCTGCTTGCATGCAGAAGGTTCCAAGATCCCTCCCTGGCAGCATCTCCAAGATAGGGCTGAGAGAGACTCCTGCCTGCAACCTTGGAGAAGCCACTGCCAGTCTGTGTAGACCATACTGAGTTGGATGGAGGAATGGTCTGACTCAGTATATGGCACCTTCCTCTGTTCCTAGGATATTCCTATCTGGGAATCAGCAAAAAAAAAAAAAAGTCCCCACAGGCTGGATCCAGCCCCCTGGATCCAGGCCTGAGTGAGAGTCTCCAAGTATGTCTCTCCAAGAAGAGAAAAAAGGAAGCCCTCTCCAATGTGGGAACATCCATGCATGGAGGTGATTGCCTGTAAGTCAGTCCCCTTTCTGTATCCCAAGCTCCCTGCACATAAGAATGCTGCATGTGTGGCTGCCGCAGTTGAATCTCTGCAGCCATGCCGGTCCCTATGATGGATGATGATAATGAATGCAGTGCTGAGCAGATGGTGTGCTTAGCCTTGTTTTTTAAACTTCTTATTTATAACAGATTTGTCCCCCCCCCCCATTTTTTACAGATACATTACAGCATGCGAAGACATTGCCGATACAGCAGGGACTCGATTTCAATATAGCCCCAGGCTCCCATTTGTATAACAACCCCAAATCCCTTATTAACTTGACATATTTTATTAAACATAAACAAGTCAAAATAACAAGAAATCGCAAACAAACAAACAGGAAAAGTGATAACAGGGCAACGAGATGCCATCTAGAATAGGATCTGTAGTCAGCAATGTTGTTACTTGCTTTCGAAATGCTCCACATAATGACACTGAAGCCAAGGCCTTAAATCTGACATGTGAAATTTGTTTGACCCATCTCACAGGAACATAGCAAGGTGCCTTATGCCGAGACAGACCACTGGCCCAGCTAACTTTGCATTGTCTACACCAGGGCTAAGCTATCTTGGCTCTCCAGCTGTTGATGAACTACAACTCCCATCCTCCCCAGCCACAATGAATTGTGACTGAGGGTGATGGGAGTTGTAGTTCCACAACAGCTGGAAAGCCAAAGTTGCCTACCCCTGGTCTATGCTGACTGGCATTGGCTCCCCACATTTCAGGCATGGGTTTTTAAGAGCCCTACCTAGGGATGCCAGGGATTGAATCTGGGGCCTTCTGCATAGGGAAGTGCAAACTGGTTCAAATTCGAACCGGTTCACACTCGAACCAGGCCAGTTTGAATGTTTGACCTTGAACAAGACAGGACCTGGTTCGGTCCGAGGTCTAACCAAAACTCTTGGCCAGTTTTGTTCCAGTTCGGGCCCAAATTCTAATTGAATTGGGCCTAGCTCAAGGGGTTGTCAAATCCGAGCATGCTGGGTGTGGATTGAATCCAGTTCAAATTCAAAACAAACTGGGCAAAGCTATTTTGTGTACATCCCTATGGTTCTGCATGCAAGCAAATACTCTTGCACTGGGCCATGACCTCATCCCCTAAGGGGAATAACGTACAGTGCTCATGCATGTAGTCACCCAACCAAATGCAAACCAAGCAGACCTTGCTTAGCAAAGGGGACAAATCATGCTTGCTACCTCAAGTCCGGCTGTTCTACATGATCTCATAGGTTGGGCAAAACTATATGGGAGTAAATGGTCTTTCCAGTCACTTGGCCCTAAGCCATTAAGCTTAGCCATGAGTAACTTTCTTTGGATACAACCAAAGAAAATGAGGTGAGTCTCACGATCAGTGAGACTCGCCAGAAGCGGGTTAGCGGGGAGAGTGGGCTCCTCAAACTGGCTTGGTTTGAACCAGGCACAGTCCAGTTTGAACTTGGACCTGCCGAGGCTGGTCCGGTTCGACCCCGAACCTGTTGAACCAGGACAGTTCAACGTCGAATCAGGCCAGTTCAGCCTCTAACACCCCTCATCACTAGTCCCTGCCTTAACCTTAAGTATCTGATATGGTCAGACACTTCAACAGGGATCCTGGTAAGAGAGATGTTATTCTTATAGGCCACAGCCACGCCACCTCCCTACCCACTCACCTTCTCCTCAAAAGAGTACCTTGGAAGGAGAAGCTGGGATCAAACTAGGTCACCAGCCTCCCCACACCAAGTCTCTGTGATACATACCAGGTCAGCCCCTCCATCCATAATCAGATTTCTGATTTATTCTGGATAGACCTGGCATTACAAAGTCATTGCCATTGACTGCAATTCCTGTATGTGAACATATTTTCCCTTATTTTTCATCACCATGGTGCCAAGCACTGTTCAGCATACACTACTGGTTTTAGTGGATTGCAGCCAAGTTTTATGATGTCTTTTCCTATGATCACAGGAATTAGATTGCCTTTTCATGGGCCTAGGAAAGGAAAAGAATAGAGCAGATTTCTTAACCTTTGGCCCCCAGATGTTGTTGGACTACAACTCCCATCATCCTCAGCCACAAAGGCCATGTCTGGGGACGATGGGAGTTGTAGCCCAACAACATCTGGGGGCCCAAGGTTAAGAAACCCTGGAATAGAGGAACACAGGAAGCTGCCTTATACTGAGTCAGACCATTAATCAATCTAAGTATTGTCTACACTGACTGGCAGCAGCTCTCCAAGGTTTCAGACAGGAGTCTCTCCCAGCCCTACCTGGAGATGCCAAGGATTGAAGCTAGGACCTTCTGCATACAAGTACATAGATCCTTTGTGATGCTTTTGCTTGCGATCCACAGTTTTACATTTTCTTTCAGGGGGGAAAATAGACTGTAAAAAGATTAGAAATATTATTGTTCACTCAAGAAAGACTGCTGCATTCAAAATCTTTATTCATCAAGGGTCGATGGCTCAAACTGGCTCTCATTTCTCTCCAGAGAGACAAAGAGAACGGTTAATTATTTACCAGTTAACTGTTTCGTCAATGGCTCATCTTCAGGTCATCCGTGCTTCAGGAACCAAGGAAGCCAGATGATGTATCTGGGAATTGCAGCCCTCTCAGAATGTTCTCACAGCAACCAATTTGATAGTGAAAATAACAAAGAGTCTTGGGGCATGTTAAAGACTAATAGATTTATTGTGGCATAGCTGGAGTGCACTTCATCAGTTGCAAGAAGTGCTGTTCTCTGTTGGCAGATATATAGAAGAGAGAGGAAGATGCATGCGGGGAGGGGGAAACAGTAAACAATGGGACCCAAGAATCATGAAATACAGACCCAGCCGGTTCAGGTCTGTGTGCTGCTTAAATGTGTGCAAGAGACAGCAGCAGTAATCTTTCAGTTTTTTAAATGGAAAAACTATAAGGCTGTTCACATGGCCATTGGCACTGGGGCTAGGCAGGGCTGGGGAAAGTTGCAGGAGCCTACCTGCCTTACCATAGGCACATAGGAAGCTGCCTTCTAACGAGTCAGACCCTTGGTCCATCTAGCTCACTACTGTCTACACTGACTGGCAGCGGCTTCCCCAAGGTTGCAGGCAGGAGTCTCTCTCAGTCCTATCTGGAGATGCCAGGGAGAAAGGTTGATGCCAGGGAGGGAACTTGTTGTTGTTGTTGGTGGTGGTGCTGCTGCTACCACCACCACCACCACCACCACCACCACCACCACCACCTTGTCTTCTCCATCGTCTCCTCATCCTCCTCCTCCATAGGCATATAGGAAGCTGCCTTCTACCGAGTCAGATCATTGGTCCATATAGCTCAGTATTGTCTACACTGACTGGCAGCAGCTTCTCTAAGGTTACAGGCAAGAGTCTCTCTCAGCCTTATCTTGCAGATGCCTGGGAGAAAGGTTGATGCCAGGGAGAAAGGTTGCCTGAAATCCTGGAGAAGCCACAGCTAGTCTGTGCAGACAATACTGAGCTAGAGGGACATAGGAAGCTGCCTTCTACTGAGTCAGACCCTTGGTCCATCTAGCTCAGCATCATCTGCACAGACTGGCAATGGCTTCTCCAAGACTGCAGGCAGGAGTCTGTCTTGGAGATGCCAGGGTGGGAACTTGGGAACTTCTGCATGCAAGCAGGCAGGTGCTCTTCCCAGAGCAGTCTCATCTTCTGAGGGGAATATCTTACAGGGCTCACACGTCTCCCATTCAAATGCCAAGCAGGGCAGACCCTGCTTAGCAAAGGGGCAATGCATGCTTTCTGCCACAAGACCAGCTCTCCTCCTTGTCTGACTCAGTATATGGCAGGTTCCTATGTAAACAAGCAAACGATTAAAAATTCATGACAGCATGTGCAAAGTTTAAAAGTAATCAAGTGGACAAATCTCCTTCAAAATGCACACTAGCAATAGCCGACTGCTATCACTATGGAATGCATTCTTGTGTGCCTTTCCTGATTTCTCGGTGAGATGCTGCCTGTCAGAGTAATCCATACATAGGACTACCAGTGACTGGCAACCTCTGATGTTCATGACTGGCATTTGTCACAATGGTGAGAACCCATCTCCATCAAGATCAGTTGTGAATAGCTTGGTAGAAAATTCTCATTGCTTTCATAGCATCCTGAGTGATAAAATTAATTATGTGCAGTTGAAGCAGGTTGGTTTATTTTTGAACTGAGTTTGACTCCATTGAGTCTCTCAGTTTAATCACCACCACTGAGTTTCTTAATATAAAATTCACGTTTAGTTGGAGATGTGAGTTTGTATATCAATGTGTAAAATACATAAACAAACGAGCACAAAATACTATTTTCCACCACTGCTCCCTGCCTCAGGTAAACCTGATTGATTGATTAAGTGCCATCAAGTCGGTATCAACTCTTAGTGACCACACAGATAGGTTCTCTCCAGGATGTTCTGTCTTCAACTTGGCCTTTACATAGAAACATAGGAAGCTGCCATATACTGAGTCAGACCATTGGTCTATCTAGCTCAGGATTGTCTTCACAGACTGGCAGTGACTTCTCTAAGGTTGCAGGCAGGAATCTCTCCCAGCTCTATCTTGGAGAAGCCAGGGAGGGAACTTGGAACCTTCTGCTCTTCCCAGAGTGGGTCTCCATCCTGTAAGGGGAATATCTTACAGTGCTCACACTTCTAGTCTCCCATTCATATGCAACCAGGGCAGACCCTGCTTAGCTAAGGGGACAAGTCATGCTTGCCACCACAAGACCAGCTCTCCTCTATTGCTACCACAAGACCAGCTTGAAGGTCTCTCAGTGGTGCATTCGTTGCTGTCATAACCGAGTCCATCCACCCTGCTGCTGGTCGTCCTCTTCTTCTCTTTCCTTCAACGTTTCCCAGCATTATGGACTTCTTAAGGGAGCTGGGTCTTCACATAATGTTTCTGAAATATGATAGTTTGAGCCTAGTCATTTGTGCCTGGTCATTTGCTCCAGGTAAATCTACCCAGTATGAAATCTGGAGAAACTCAAGGAGGATTTTTTTTGTTTTTACTGTTTTCAGCAAAGATTGGCAGGATCTCTCCTCCATTTGAATAGATGTAGCTCAGTGGCATGAGATGTAGATGAGATGTAGATGTAGCTCAGTGGCACAGCATCTGTTTTGCATGCAGAACATCCCAGGTTCAGTCTCTGGCAGCATTGCCATGTAGGTTTGGGAAAGACTCCTGCCTGAAATCTTAGAGAAGCTGCTGCCAGTCAGTGCAGACAATACTGAGCTGGATGGAGCAATGGCTTGACTCTGTATAAGACAGCTTCCTGTGTTCCTAATATTTGCTCCTAAGAACCAACAAAAAAAATAATTTACTCAAAACCATCAGTTGTGAACATGGCTGATACTATGTTGGAGTGCAGTCTTTGAATCCCCATCTTGCTTAAAAGAGCAAGCTACTAGAACATAAGAACAGCCCTGCGGGATCAGGCCCAAGGTCCATCTGGTCCAGCATCCTGCTTCACAGACTCTGAGAAGCCCACAAGCAACTGGCATTTAGTGGCATCTTGCCTCTGAGGCTGCAAGTGGAATGTAGCTACCAACTAGTAGCCATTGATAGTCCTCCATGAATTTGTTTAAGCCCCTTTTAAAAGATATCACAGCCAGTGGCCATATCTACATCCTGTGGCAGAGAATTCCATAGATTAATTATGCCTTGTGTGAAAATGTACTTCCTTTTTTCATTCCGGAACTTCCTGACATTCAGTTTCATGGGATGACCCCTGGTTCTAGTGTTGTGAGAGAGGGAGAAAAATTTCTCTCTGTCCACTCTCTCTACTCCATGCATAATTTTATGCAACTCTACCTTGTCACCTCTTTTCCAGACTAAAGAGCCCCAGATGCTGTAGCCTTGCCTAGTAAGAAAGGTGCTCCAGATCATCTTGGTTGCCCTATCCTGCACCTTTTCCAGTTCTACTGGGACACATTTCAATGGCTGCAGCCGAGGTTGAAGAAGAACCAAGCTTTCCTAGCGGTTCTGCTTCTTTGAGAAGTTTTCTGTGATGCAGTGAAACTTTTCCTGTGCGCGTCTGCCTCAGAGCAAAACTGGGCTGTGTGCCACCACCCTGAGCTCATTAAATCTAGGAGGGTGTAATGGGCCAGTTCTATTACAATTGCAATCCCTTCCTATTGCATTTGGTAATTATTCATGGCCAGTGGTGGATGGGAGCAAGGCGAAAGCAGAACTCCAGCAGCTGAAACATGAGGCTGCATTTAATGCAGGAGAGAGGCAACTATATTGTTCATTTAGGAAAGCTGGGCTGGGGAGAAAGGGGAGCTGAGATCCAATTGAGCGAAGCTTCAGGTTAAAGGGATGGCGTGCCCTGCCTTCATTGATACCTTAGATCAATTTGCTGGCTGCAATGTCATTTGAATAATTAAATCCTGGTCCAGGCAGCAGGAGTGGCAGCTGGAATGTTTTGTGTGGGCAAAATTGTTCCTTCTTCCTCAGCACCCAGACTTGGCAGGCACAGCCAGCAGCCGTCACCAAGCTTTGAGACACATGTCCCCATGCCAGCTGCAGTGCGCAACATCTCTGGTGCATTTTCTGGTGATTAGCAGCATTTTAAAGGTTGATTGTGATGTTGCTGTGTGGAAGAAAGTTCGAGGGAAAGTGTTGTAGGGAGGATATTGATGTTCTGTGGACTGTATCAGTCCGGGCATGAGTCACAGATCCTTCCATAATGGACTCATTTGCTCTGCAGCTGCTTAAAAAAACATGATTGGCTTCCATCCTCCTGTTAGTCTGAGCAAACACCTCCTAAAATCTAGCTTTTCCTGGGGAAAAGACGATAGTCTTCCATTTTCTCAGTAATCATCAGCCTGCATTAGTTACCAGGTGAAATCCTTTCTGTTCACCTAGGCCTTTTAAAATCAGGGTTTTAAATTTTATTGCCATCTTTTGTTTTGTTTTAATAGTATGTTTTATTCTATTGTTGTTTTATTGTGAGCTACCTAGAGAACAATTTGTTATGGGGTGGCTAACAAATAACGTTTTTGTTGTTGGGGTTTCCAGATGCACGTCCTAGTGTTTATTATCATCATCTTTCCTTTCCATCTTGCATTAAAATGTTCAATGAAGCTAACTACAAAACCCTAATAATAATGATGTTGCTGCTGCTAATTTCCTGATGCAAAAGGTTGAAATTGTAAAGGATTCCCCTTTACAAGCAAAGCCATTGACCCAGTTTGACCCGATTTGACAGCTCAAACCAACCCAACACTGGTTCTATCAAACCAGCTCACAAACCAGTTGGCTTGGTCGAGTCCCAGTCTATTCTTGGTCCCTAGACTTAGGTACACACATTCAATATAGGTCAATTCTATGACAGGGTCCTCGGAAGGGAGATGGCATTCTTATAGCCACCCCACCTCCCCACCCACATCCTCTCACCTGTACCACCATGGAATAACCCACTGGGAGAGCTGGGACCAAAGCGGACCACTAGCCTCTCCTGACCAGATCTCCATGATCAGGTCAGCTCCTTCATCCATAATCAAATCATGGATGATCTCAGATTTATTTGGGACCAACCTGGCATTACAGAGTTATAAGGTGAGGTTCTGTGGGCAGTGCTCACCAAGGTAGGCCTGCTGGAAGGGGAAACAGCAATTAAATTTCTGAATTCCCTCCCTCTGTAATGGATTGCTGACTTACCAGGAATCAGGACCATAACTTCATCAATTCCCCACCACCACTGGAATAGTTGCACCAGAGTAATCCCTCATTGCATTGTCAAAACTCAGTGGGCTAGCTGGATAACTTCAAGTAAGTATGGCTGGTAGGCTGTGGGTTGGACTCAGACATGTTCTGAGAGGGCAGCTATAGAGTGGATGGTACTGGCTTGAAGTTCCTCAAGATGAGCATTTATTAGGGGGAAAGACTAGGAAAAATGTTGCTGGGTGGCTAGGGTTTGCCTAGGTCAGGGGTTACCAATGGTTCAAAAAAAGGGGGGGTTAACCACAAGACTGGTGAGGAGAGCTGGTCTTGTGGTAGCAAGGATGACTTGTCCTCTTTGCTAAGTAAGATCCACTCTGGTTGCATATGAATGGGAGACTGGATGCATGAGCACTGTAAGATATTTCCCCTCAGGGGATGGAGCCACTCTGAGAAGAGCACCTCCATGCTTGCATGCAGAAGGTTCCACGTTCCTGACATTGTAGAACTAGAAAAGGTGCAGAAGAGGGCAACCAAGATTATCAGGGGCCTAGAGCACCTTCCTTATGAGGCAATATGGGGCTATTTAGTTTACAAAAAAGATGACTGCGGGGAGACATGATAGAGGTTTATAAAATCATGCATGGTGTGGAGAAAGTAGATAGAGAGAAATTCTTCTCCTTCTCACATAACACTAGAACCAGGGGTCATCCCATGAAACTGATTGCCAGGAAGTTTAGGACCAACAAATGGAAGTACTTTTTCATACAACACATACTCAACTTGTGGAATTCTCTGTCATGAGATGTGGTGACAGCCAACAACCTGGATGGCTTTAAGAGGGGTTTGAATAACTTTATGGAGGAGAGGTCTATCAACGGCAACTAGTCAGTGGGCTATAGGCCACCTCCAGCCTCAAAGGCAGGATGCCTCTGCGTACCAGTTGCAGGGGAGTAACAGCAGGAGAGAGAGCATGCCCTCAACTCCTGCCTGTGGCTTCCAGCGGCATCTGGTGGGCTACTGTGCGAAACAGGATGCTGGACTAGATGGGCCTTGGGCCTTATCCAGCAGGGCTATTCTTATGTTCTTAAGTTCCTTCCCTGGCATCTCCAAGATAGGGATGAGAGAGACTCCTGCCCACAACCTTGAAGAAGCTGCTGCCAGTCAGTTTAGACAACACTGAGCTAGATGGACCCATGGTTTGACTCATAGGAACATAGGAATCTGCCATTGACTGAGTAAGACCATTGGCCTATCTAGCTCACTATTGTCTACCCAGACTGGCAGTGGCTTCTCCAAGGTTGCAGGCAGGAGTCTCTCTCAGCCCTAACTTGGAGAAGCCAGGGAGGGAACTTGAAACCTTCTGCTCTTCCCAGAGCGGCTCCATCCCCTGAGGGGAATATCTTACGGTGCTCACACATCAAATCTCCCATTCGAGGTCCAGGAGGGCCTCCTGCTACCGCCTCTCACCACTGCCTCCACAAGCCCTCCCTCGCCACCGCGAGGCCGAACCACCGATCTTTCAAAGTATTCTAGCTGCAATGTGTGCGGCCAGGGGTGGGGGTGGGTAAGCCGAGCAGGGCTCCCCCCTGTAGCGGCAGCGGGCAGAGCAGGAAAAGTTTCTGAGCCTGACTGTCTGGCTCAGCAGCCTTGAGAGCTTCAAGGCACTCCAGAGCGCCTGCTCAGAGTGTGCAGGCATGCTGGAGCACCTCACAGTTCTCAAGGGCCACTGGGCCAGATAGTCAGGCTTAGCGGCTTCTTCCATTTCTCCTGCCGACACCATGGGGGATCCATGCTCACCTTACCCTCCCCCGCCAGCCGCACACATTGTGGCTAGAATACTTTGAAAGATACCGTTTGGCCTTGTGGCAGCGGGGGGGGGGGGGACAGGTTGTGGTGGTGGCAGGGGGCTCATAGTGGGGATGATCCAGGCACCCAAATTGCCTAGGTGCGCCACTGGAGACAGGCTACTCCAGGCACTGGCTCACCTCACCACCTTATTCATGAGTACCCCCACTGAAATCAATGTGGCAAGTTTACCTCTCTTATTCATTTCAATGGGGCCTCTCTGTGTGAATTTCCCAAAGGCTGTCAATCAGGGTAAGGAGGGTGTACAATGATCTTCAGTCAATCAAGAGCTGAGGAGGAGGGTCTTTACTCTCCTCCCTCCCCCTTCTGCAGTGGACATATCACTAAGGATATGGTAGCTTCAAACCAGCAATCCTCAGATGGGAACAAATAGTGCAGCTGCAGCGTAGGGAGGCAGGAGGGCTCTGAGTACCCCTAAGTGCTCCTAGAGGTACGGGTACCCCTTGCTGGGAACCCTTGGTCTAGGGGTTCACAACTAGTGATACTCCAGAGGTTGCTGAACTACAACTCCCATCACCCCCATTCACAATAAATTGAAGCTAGAGATGGTGGGAGTTGTAGTTTAGCAACATCTGGAGTATCAGTGGTTGGGAACCCCTGGCCTAGGTCATCTCACTGTGCTGCTCTTCAAAGGAGTTCATGGGCTGGGATCCTGTAGCCTAAGTCCAGCTACAGCAAGGGAGACAAACCTCAGTAGAAAGCTTTCAGCCTGTTCCCCACAAGGACTGCTACAGCTTGTTTCACCCAGGTACCTTTACACAGCAGTTAATATTATATTATTCAGCTTCGATAGAGTTGTGGCCAGGTGCACTGTGCCACTTGTATACCCCTGGCCCCATTTGCACGTAACAAGAAACCAGAGTTTGTGGGGCCTGCGGTTGAATTTGTTGTACATCCGAACACGTGCAACCATGGTTTGGACACCTACGCAACCCAAGATTTCCCTCCCCAGACTCCAGTTTGAACCTTCAGTTTGTAGAGAGTTTCACTGCTCATACATGAGGTTCCCTTCCTGGCCCATTACATCTGCATGCTGGACACTATGTTAACTGGAGTTGAGGGAGAAAGCTCCTCCCTCACTCTTGCTCTGATTGGCTGCTGGGGCTGTCCATTCCAGAAGGAAGTGCACGCAGCCACCTTCCCCTCTCCTCTGACATCCACTTCCATGCAGCCACTTCTCCCTACCTCTCGCTGACTGCAGAGAGGGTCCTACTAGTTATGTCCGAATACGGAAAGGGAACCATGCAATTTGGGGGGAGGGGGCAGAACCTCTGATCCTGATGAAGACATACAGTTCCCAAGGCTAGTAGCCATTGATAGTCCTAAAGGGAAAGTTGCACCGTTGAGTCGGTGTTGACTCCTGGTGACCACAGAGTCCTGTGGTTGTCTTTGGTAGAATACAGGAGGGGTTTGCCATTGCCATCTCCCGTATTGTATGAGATGATGCCTTTCAACATCTTCCTATATTGCTGCTGCCTGATATAGGTAGTTCCCATAGTCCGTTTCCCATAGTCTGGGAAACATACCAGCGGGGATCCAAACTGGTTACCTCTTGCTTGCTAGGCAAGTCATTTCCCTGCTGCGCCATTAAGAAAGGTAAGGTAAAGTGTGTTGTCGTGTCAATTTTGACTCCTGGCACCCACAGAGCCCTGTGGTTTTCTTTGGTAGAATACAGGAGGGGTTGACCATGGCCTCCTCCTGTGTAGTCTGAGATGATGCCGTTCAGCATCTTCCTATATTGATGCTGATATAGTAGAAATGGGGATTCGAACTGGCAGCCTTCTGCTTGTTAGTCAAGCAAGGTATCCCCCATGAATTTGTCTAATCCCCTTTTAAAACGATCTAAATTAGTGGCCATCACTACATCTGACGGCAGCAAATTCCATACTGCTACGTTACTTAGCGTTTAGTTTTTTAATTAATAACTTTTAATTTCAAAATTTAAAAACCTGTCATTTTCATTGTGGTTTTAACCTCCTCTTTTAACTTTTTAACTCCCCCCCCATATTGTATCGATTGTATTAATGCTGTCAGCCATAGAGATGTGCATGAAATGAATTTTTTGATTCGTTTCAAATTTGAATCGGGGTCCATTGGACTCATGGTTCCGGGTTACGCGCTTGTGTCTGTGACTCTTCATTGCTTCTTCATGCAGAGACAGAATGCAGTAAGATGCAATAGCATTGATCAATATCCAAAACCCACTGGGCAGCATCCAGACTAGTCTGTCATGACTAAGCACCGTTGCAATTAATGAGGCAAGCTAGTAATGGCTAATGACTGATTCATTACAACAGGACTTATTCATGACACAGTCTGGATCCTGTCCATATTTATTATAAGTATTCTCTCTTTCACTCCTTTGTTGTATTTCTATTCTGGCAGCCCCTGGCTGCATGTAGGTTTAGAAAAGAGATAATTTACTCTGTTCTGTTCCTTTTCGGTCCCCCCAGTTCATTCCGCCACCTGTCCAGAATTCCATTTAAAATAAATCAATGAAATTTAACTGCACTTTGTGTAGAGCTAACTTGGAATGCACTTACCTAACAGAATAAGAGCTGAAGCCAATTTTGCCTGGTCCAACAGTCATAATGCCAAGAGAGCTTTTGCTAAGAAACAGTGGCAACTTTGCTGTGAATCTGGTGCTCTCTGAGCTCTTATTTACTTCCCCCTATAATCCCTGCTCAGGAAAGATTTGGAAATAAACAAATCATTCCCAAGATTTCATAAAATGCCCGTTCTTTCTCTTTCAATGAAGGCTTTCGATGCTCAGAGAATGAGGACATTTAAATGATTTATTATAAGCATGTAACTTCCTATGGCAAACAGTGAAGCAGCTTCGGAGAATCCGTATCCCCATAAAAGCTGACATACTTCCCCTGACTCTCAGGAAAAAAAGGTCTCCTGGTAGATTTATTACTTTTAAACAACAGTGGTGGATCTGCAAAGAAAACATATTTAACCTTTCCCTTTAACTATCACTGTATTAACCTGCCAGTTCTTGATAGGGCTGTTAATAATCTTGCTTGAAAGTGCTCAGAAGGCACTTTATTGTTTAAAATTGGAACCTTAAACTAGAATATGGTAAGTAAAGGGGAAACAGCCCCTGGACCCAGGAATGCACTGTACAGAGTTTGGGCAAAACATACTACTACTACTGGCATACTGCTACTGAGATTTATATACTGCTTTCAACACAAATGTTCTTAAGGCACAGTGCTGGCATAATACCAGAGGAGAGCTGGTCTTGTGGTAACAAGCATGACTTGTCGCCTTAGCTAAGCAGGGTCTGCCCTGGTTGCATATAAATGGGAGACTTGATGTGTGAGCACTGTAAGATATTCCCCTCAGGGGATGGAGCCGCTCTGGGAAGAGCAGAAGGTTCCAAGTTCCCTGGCAGCATCTCCAAGATAGGGCTGAGAGAGATTCCTGCCTGCAACCTTGAAGAAGCCACTGCCAGACTGTGAAGATAATACTGAGCTAGATAGACCAATGGTCTGACTCAGTATATGGCAGCTTCCTATGTTCCTATGACCAGCACTTTGTAATTCGCTCTGAAACATATCGACAGTCAGTGCAGTTCTCTTAGAATCAGTGTTATATGGTCCCTTCAGATTGTCCCAGAGTCCAGTCCAGCTGCCACATTCTGTACCAATTGTAGTTTCCCGACTACATACAAAGGCAGCCCCATGTAGAGTGCATTACAGTAGTCAAGCCTGAAGGTTATCAGCATATGTCCTACTGTTTTAAGGTCACTTACCTCCAGAAATGGGCGTAGCTGACATATATCAGCCAAAGCTGATCTTCGTGGTATTAGGAACATAGGAAGCTGCCATATACTGAGTCAGACCATTGGTCCATCCAGCTCAGCATTGTCTACACAGAGTGGCAGTGGCTTCCCCAAGGTTGCAGGCAGGAAGACCAGTTCTCCTCTCTATAGGTCATGACCTATAAAGCCCTGAATGGCTTAGGTTCAGGGTACTTAAGAGAGCACCTTTTTTGTCATGAACCCTGCTGCCTACTAAGATCATCTGGGGAGGTCCGGTTATGGTTGCTTCCAGCTTGTCTGGCAATGACTCAGGGCAAGGCCTTTTCTGTGGCTTCCCCGGGGCTTTGGAATGCACTCTCTTTTTGCTCCCCCCTGCTACCACTGGCTACTAGCCTTGGTAGAAGTATGATTTCATCAGGATCAGAGGTGGCAAGCATCTGAATGCCAGAGGCTAGGGGGCACCAACAGAACTCCCCTCTCCCCTCCCCGCCGCCCAACTTGCCTGGTTGGTCACTGTGTGAAGCAAGATGATGAACCAGATGGGCCTTTGGTCTGATCCAGCAGGGCTTTTCTCAAGTTCTTATGTTCTTCTCACATGCATGCACCCCTCTACCCATTTCAAAAGTATGATGAACAACATCCACAGTCTGAAGAACCTGTACCAAAACATTAGAGATCCGAACTTCCCTGGGATGTTCTCCAAGTTCATCTCTTGACTTCATGGAACCGACCTTTCCCCAAGATCGTTTGATCCTGGCAATCTACAAGACAGAGGATCTCTTTATTGCTGTTATCACAAATTAGTACTTCTCCATTGAGACACACAGCAAAAATTTTGGTCAGTGCAAATCTGCCATAATTTTGCAGGATGGTTCATCATTCTGCTAAATCAACATGCCAGGCAGGATAATGGATTTTGCCTCTCTGTCTTTGAAGGACCAAGCATATTTTGATAGCCTCTGATATCTGTCTCTTGTGTAGTTCAGCCGCGCTCCATGCAAGCTTGAAATGGGTCAGGGCTCGCCATTCCACAGGGCTTTTTAATCAAACAGTGATTCTGCTGCCTGCCACACATGTGTCAGGAAGCGGGCCTCGGTGTCAAGGGACAGTCACAGAGACCAAATAAAGCAGATCGAGTGATACCTAGCAATTAAGTGATTCTTCGTTTCCAGGATTGCTGCCGAGGATGAGATTGTAACAATAAGCCCCAGGCATTTTTCTCTGATTAGGTGTCTCTATCTTGCTACCTTATGACGTGAAAGATGAATATGTAACATTTTCAGTTTCTGCTACTAAGCTGCCCTGAACAGACAGCAGGGTAAAGTGATATATATACACCCCAGGATTCTTTGAGTCACAGAACACAGGAAGTTGTCTTATACTGAGTCAAACCATTAGTCCATCTAGCTTAACATCATCTACACTGGCAGTGGCTTCCCCAAGGTTGCAGGCAAAAGACTCTCTCAGCCCTATCTTGGAGATACTTGGAACCTTCTGT
This sequence comes from Hemicordylus capensis, assembly GCF_027244095.1. Taxonomy (NCBI): domain Eukaryota; kingdom Metazoa; phylum Chordata; class Lepidosauria; order Squamata; family Cordylidae; genus Hemicordylus; species Hemicordylus capensis. The sequence goes on from NC_069663.1 coordinate 15,580,030, forward strand.
ATGCAAGCATGCAGATGCTCTTCCCAAAGCAGCCCATCCCCTATGGGGAGCTTACACGCAGTCTCCCATTCCAATGCACACCAGGGGCAGACCCTGCTTAGCAAAGGGGACAACCCATGCTTGCCACCACAAGACCAGCTCTCCTCCATTTTGGCCCAAAGGAAATGGCCTGACTCTCTTTGGAGCCCATCCTACTGAGCTGATATTAGGGCCGAGTTTTGAAACGTTGAGAAGGAGAGCTGGTCTTGTGGTAGCAAGCATGGATTGGCCCCTTTGCTAAGCAGGGTCTGCCCTGGTTGCACTTGAATAGGAGACTACATGGGAGCACTGTAAGATATTCCCCTTAGGAGATGAGGCCATAGCTCAGAGCCCTACATGTAGAAGGTCCCTAGGTTCACTCCCTGGCAGCATCCCTAGGTCGGGCTGTGAGGAACTCCTGCCTGAAACCTTGAAGAGCCACTGCCAGAATGTAGACAATACTGAGGTAGATCGACCAATGGTCTGACTCAATAGAAGGCAGCTTCCTGTGCTCTGTGACTCGAATCCTGGGTGTATATATACCTGTGCTCCTATGTATGTGTCCAGCCGACCTGCCTGCATCCCAGCCTTACTGCAGGCATAGAGGAGATGGGGCAGAGCACGCGGTGGGCAAGTGAGAGGCCAGGCAGAGCTGGCACTGGCCCGAGACCGGGTGGGGGAAACATGGGCAGCCAGACTCAGGCAGACAGTGCCTGCTGATGACATCAGCTGGGAGACACAGCTAATGGAAGCAGTGGCCACGTAAAAGACAGGGGTGGGGTCAGGAGGAGGAGGGAAAGGGGCAGGGGTGGAGCCACCTGGGCCAATGGGTTCAAAGAACCCGGGTCGCTGACCAATCAGGGGCCGCGTCTCGTGCCCCGATATGCCCCCCACATCTGTCGTCAGATGCGGGGAGGCTAGTTTAGCTCCTGAGAAGGGGGCCCATGGCCCCTTCAGGAGCTAAACAAAGGCTGGTGCTGCATCTGGAGCGCCAGCCAGGAGTGGCTCGTCCCTGCCTTTTGCAGGGAAGAGCCGCTCTTGGGCTGCGCTGCGAAAGCAGTGCCAGCCTTCGTGTAACTGCCAAAGGGGACGTGTGGCCCCTTCGGCAGTTAAAGGGCAACTCTCCTATCCTGGGCCAAACGGAGCCTCAAGGCTCCATCCGGCCAGACCACGCCCTTGTGTCTGACGTCAGATGCGGGGGCGTGGTCAGTCCCAGCGTCTGATGTCAGACATGGGGGCGGGGTCAGTGGGGCTGCTGTGGCGGCTGCACACAGGCCGCCGGTGGTCCCGCTCCGCGGTTGGAAAGGGGTCAGGGGAAAGGGCCAAACTTTAAGGACTAATAGAGCACATGGAGGAGGGTAAAGGAAGGGTGGGGCTTAAGTGCTGATCTTGGGAAACTGCCTTTAAATATGGCTCAGCCCATGATGAGAGGCAAGAGAAGAGACAGGGCTATGGTCTCCTGGTGAGGAGCCAGCCCGAAGACTGAACTGCCAAGGAGGAGGACCTGGATGCTGCTAACTTCTGCCCCTGAGGCTTGGCCCAGGTGGTTTCACCCAACTCCCTTTAAGGGGCCCAGGACATATCCGGCCTGACAGGATGTTAATCTCCAAATGGTGCCCTTCGTTTCTTAGAAGTCAGGAACTGCCAGGGTGCATTTGGTATCTCCCGCCTCCTCACACTTTGCAGGTAATGCTGTTTGCTCACAGATTCTCATTACCATCCCCAACAGTCTTGGCGTAATCGAAATGTTGGATCCGAGTGGTGAAAACCACCACAGCAGCTAGACAGACTGGGGCCCTGTGGTGCTGGGCTTCAAGCATCAGGGGGATTAGCATCATCTAGTTATCAGCTGTTATCTGACTCGAGGAAATAACCGTGTACATCCAGTGTGATAGCAAATCCACGCGGCTGCCACAAAGTGACATTTCAAGCCTGCAGCTTCAGACTTCCAGCTGCCACTTTATCAAGTCTTTCTTTCACCCCCACAATCTGGAGTCTCACAGCAGTGGGTGGCCAGTCACTACCATAAACACAGCAGAAGAGATAGGTGTGTTACAGATAGGATAAGAGTCTTTAATTTTGCAGGATTGTGCTTTTGCTTTGCTTTTTTATTTTTATTTTTTGTCGTCTAAGTGGTAAGCAAAGTTGGGGCTTTTTTTTTTTTTGGCAACAGGATATATATATCCTTTTGTGGAGTTTGTGGATTTGTTTGTGCAAATAAAGTCAATGTCAAAATTTATCTATAGATACCAAACTTGCCATACACAATAAAGATGTGCACGAAATGGATTTTGTGTTTTGTTTTGAGCTCGAAACAAAACCCAGATGGCTGAAACATTTCGTCAAAACAGGAGCTGACCCAGTTGTTTTGACAAAACAAAACTTGAAACATTTCGAGTGTTTCGGCCATAGGGAAAAATGAGGAAACATGAAACACCCCATTGTTCTCCGTAGGTAGCTCCTAGGGTCAACAAAGTGGGTTGGGTGGTAGGGTATGATGGGTGCTACCTATCACCCAACCCACAAAAGAAATGGGCAAGCAGGTGATTTTAAACAAATTTTTAACTCCCCCCCCAACGATTGGAAGCCATTGCCAGAAAACCAATCAGCAAGAGAAAAACAGGCTTCCAAAATGGTGCTCAAAATGTTGAGATGTTTCAAATCGAAATGACTCCTGGTGACCACAGAGTCATGTGGTTTTCTTGGTAAAATACAGGACCATTTCCTTCTCCCACACAGTGGTGCCTTTGCCATTGTCACTGAAATGAGCATCCACCTCCAGCACCTTCCTATATCACTGCTGCCCGATATAGGCAATTACAAATACGTATATATTTACTAGGCACAGTCTGGGAAGCACACCAGTGGGGATTTGAACTAACAGCCTCTTGCCCCTAAGAAAGCTGCTTCCCCGCTGTGCCACCGCAGCTCGAAACAGTCCCTTTATTTAAAGGGTGTTTTGTTTCAAGCTCGAAACATTCGAAATGGTCCATTTCGAGTCGAAACGTTTCAACGCCAGAACATTTTGCACATCTCTAATACACAATCCTGCTACTTAAATTAGTTAAATGCATTACTTCTTACACTGCAACATACTGAGTGAGAAGTTAAATTTGGGGTGTGTGTGTATTTTTTTTTTTTAGCAGAAATGCTGAATATAACTGTCATATTTTAACTGTTACTGTTCTCAACATATTTTAATAGTCAATAATCAGATCAATACTTCAAAAATAACATCATATCCAAGAGAAGCAGAAGACTTTGCTCAGATTCAAATGCACCGTGATTCATATTTACTATGAACAATATAGTAATTTGTCAATAAAATGAATGTTTGAAGTTGAAATCCACTGCTCTTTTACTTCCTTTTTGCAAAGCACATTAATAAAAATAAATCTATGACATACATTTCATTTCTTGAAATAAAATGTATGAAATCCATTTCATATCTGTCTTATAAGTGTCATCTATGCAAAATGACTTTGCCTGGTCAATGACTGGCCGCATATACTAGTAGTTATCTATATAGGCTCGCTTTATGCCACTATTAGAAGGGATTGGTGCTCCTTGGAAGAGCATCTGCTTTGCATGAATTTGTTGGGGGACATTGGAATTCGCTTATCCTCTTCCCTCCCCACTCTTTTTAAAAATGTGTATAATGCAGAAAGGCAGATATGAATGCGGTAGGTAAATACGCCCCCCCACACAAACACAGTGACATAGAGCCCTTTCTCACGATCCGTGAGATCGTAAGATCGGGGCAGGGGAGGAAACCTCAGGAACCTTACCTCTCCCGCAGATGATCCGCTCTGCTGGTCTGAACACGACCGTGAGCCCAGATGTGCAGATACCTTCTCTGGTAGCACGGAGGGTCAGAGTGCCGGGAGGCATCGCCCTGCTCCCCAGAATTCCCATAATGCACCATGCAAGTACGTGGTGCATTATGGGGATTCCCTCTATTCTGGCCGGGACAGAATATTCTGTAGACAGAGAGCGTTTGCTCTCTTAACCCCATTTAAGAGGGTGGCTGACCTGATGGGTTTGCCACCAGGCCTTTGCTGGGATTGAGCATGATCCCACCGATTGTCATGTTCAGGCAAGTTCGGGCTTGCCTTTGCTAGCCTGATTTTGCTTGCACCTAAGAACAGTCTCATCATCTACAGCTTTCGTTCCCCCCCCCCCATGGAATTAACCATTCTTTGACAAAACACACATTTTCATCAGTACGGAACACATCTTGACACATCCTCCTGATCTCAAGCGCCAGAAGTGCTGAACATCTTTGCACTAAATCTGTTGCATGATACAAGAGGTTAAAAAAAAAACAAAGGACGAACAAGTCAACAAAGGGCTGCTGCCAGTCATGGGGACACAACCAACAAGTCATAAAAGGGAATGGGTGCGACTGTATACTGCCTAAGAAGCAACTGTGCAAACAAGGCAGAGATAGTGTCAGGCAGCCGAGCAGCAGAGATAAAAGCCAGACGGCTTAGATTGCCTTTAAAATTATGGTTATCATTTGTGAACATGCAACCCCAAACAATAATGCTGCTGCCAATGAAAATGGGGTCAACAAGCTAAGAACGTTGAATCACGTATGCGTCTCTTTCTCCAGGGGGCTTTGGGTGGATTTTGGGTGAAATCTGGAATTGTTGTCCAGTGTGTAGTAGTTTTCTACCTGGATTACAGGCACATACCTATAACAGTTTGGGGTGGGGTGGACAAATGTCCCTGGGCCACTGGCACCGGTGTGATTATCAGGGGCCAACAAAGACTTCCAGAAGCCACTGGTCTATGGGAGAGAACTGATCTTATGGTAGCAAGCATGAATGGGTCCCCTTTGCTAAGCAGGGTCCACTCTGGTTTGCATTTGAATGAGAGACTACGTGTGTGAGCAGTGTAAAATATCCCCCTTAGGGGATGGGGCTGTAGCTCAGCCCAAGAGCATTTGCTTTGCGTGCAGAAGGCTCCAGATTCCATCCCTGGCAGCTCCAGGTAGAGCTGAGAGAGACTCCTGTCTGTAACATTGGAGGCACTGCTGCTAGTCTGGGTAGACAATACTGAGCTAGATGGGCCAGTGGTCAGCCTCGGTGTACGGCAGCTTCTTATGATTCTGTGTTCACTGTCCTCACCCCTTGTGGTGTCTTCTTGGGGTTCCCACACCACTGCCCCTTCCTATGCCAACCACACATGGGGGGCCCACCTTTATGAGCCCCACCACCCATCTGGTCACTCACACCACTGTTTTTGCTTCTGTGGGCCTGCCTCCCTTAGCTGGCTGTGACATAGTCTAATAATGTTATTGCATCAGCTAGTGCCATCACAGGAACATCATTAGACTGGAACACGTCCCTAGCTGGGCTAGCAAAGGGAAGCCAGACAAGCAGCTGGGTGGAGAATTGATGGTGGGTGAACGGAAATCAAGTGGTCAGTGGTGTGGCTGGACACTCCAAATCTCCAGCCTCAGAAGTAAGTTGCCTCTAGCAGGTGAGCAGGCATGCCCTCTCCTCTTGCCTGTGGGCTACTCAAGAGGCATTGGTGGGCCACTGTGGGGAACAGGATGCTGGACTAGATGGGCCTTGGGCCTGATCCAGCAGGGCTGTTCTTATCTTATCCTAGGCCCGCCCTCCTCATCACTACACCACTGCTCAGCTTATTTTGTTATGATCCATTGGAGGATTGAACATGTTTTCCAAATGTTTGCCTTTATTAATCTGTGTGGGCTGCAATCAGGAACAGCGACTGAAATTTTTCTGGCTGGTTTTCGGCCCACATTTATTAAATGACCTCCACCCAGTGGCAGGTTCTCTGTTCCTTTTCATTAAATTAAGTCTACCTTTAACGGAAAAGATCAGAAATCCCCTGTATACCTACTCGGGGATGGGGGGTGGGTGTTGAGCTATAACAAGAAGTGACTATTGAACTTCTTTGGGCTCCTATGAGGAGCCTTCTGACTCCCAAAAGAAACAAAAAGCTGCCACAGGAATATCCCAGACTTTGATAGGTTTGGTGTCATGATACATGTGTGTGATGTTTTCGCATAAATCAGTCCCCTGCTAACTGAGAAAAGAGGCATCTTTTTAAAGTGAGGATTCTCTTTATTGAGCAGGGGGAGAGCAACTGGCCCTATCCAGCCCCAGCACAGCATCCCTCCAGTGGCTGTTGCTAGTGTCAATCTTATGTTTGTTTGTTTTTAAGATTGTGAGCTCATTGGGGACAGGGGATGGCTTTACTTATTTTTATTTCTTTATATAAGCCCCTTAGGGGACATTTGTTGAAAAGTGGTATATAAATATACGTAGTAGTAGTAGTAGTAGTAGTAAGTGGTACATTCACTGTGAACAATAGGACTATATTTGGAAGATAATATTAATGATGATGATGATGATCAGAGGAAAAATAACAAAAACAGAAGGAACAGAACTGCCCAATGGAAGCAACATCAAGAACCTGGAAGAAAAAGAACATTATAAATACCTGGGCATTCTCCAGGCTGATAACATCGCACACACTGAAGTTAAATGAAGAATTGGAAGTGAATACATCAGGAGAGTTAGAAAAATCCTAAAGTCCAAACTCAATGGTGGGAACACCATACAAGCCATAAACACCTAATAGCTATACCTATTATTAGATGCACTGCAGGAATAATAGACTGGACCCAGGCAAAGCTAGAGACGCTAGAGCGTAAGACCAGGAAAATAATGACCATCAATCATGCTCTACACCCCCGCAGTGATGTAGATAGGCTATACCTCCCTCGCAGCTCAGGTGGAAGAGGAATGCTGCAAGTCCATCAAACAGTAGAGGAGGAGAAAAGAGGCCTTGAGAATATATAAGGGACAGTAAAGAAGATGCACTTCAAATGGTCAATAATGAGAAACTATTCAACACCAATGAAAGAAAGTAGGCCTACAAGAAAGAACAAGTCAAGAACCAAGCAGAAAAATGGAAAAATAAGCCACTGCATGGTCAGTATTTGCACAATATAAGTGGAAAATCAAACATCACCAAGACCTGGCAATGGCCTAAGAATGGCAGCTTGAAGAAAGAAACAGAGGGTTTAATACTGGCTGCACAAGAACAGGCACTAAGAACAAATGCAATAAGAGCAAAAAAAAAAAATCGACAACAAACAGCAGGTGCCACCTTTGCAAAGAAGCAGATGAAACAGTGGACTACCTAATCAGCTGTTGTAAAAAGATCGCACAGACTGACTACAAACAAAGGCATGACAAGGTAGCAGGGATGATACACTGGAACATCTGCAAAAAAAATACAAGCTACTTGTAGCCAAAGATTGGTGGGACCATAAAATTGAAAAAGTTGTAGATAATGAAGATGCAAAAATATTATGGTCCTTCTGACTACAAACAGACAAACATCTGCCTCACAATACACCAGATATAACTGTAGTCGAGAAGAAAGAAAAACAAGTTAAAATAATTGACTTAGCAATACCAGGTGATTGCAAAATAGAAGAAAAAGAAATAGAAAAAAACTACAAAATACAAAGATCTACAAATTGAAATTGAAAGACTGTGGCAGAAGAAGACCAAAATAATCCCAGTAGTAATTGGCATCCTAGGTGCAATTCCAAAACACGTTGAAGAGCACCTCAACACCATAGGGGTCAAAGAAATCACCATCAATCAACTACAAAAAACAACTTTACTGGGAACAGCCTACATTTTGCGGCAATACTTATAACAACAATATTGATAACAAAATTCTGGCATCCCAGGTCCTTGGGAAGGACTCGATGTCTGGATAAAACATACCAGTCAATAACACCTGTTTGACTGTAGCAAACAAGAAATAATAACAAAGAAACACAAATTTAAAAAACCAACTTTATTTGTTGGCCACCCCATAATGAATTGCTCTCTGGGCGGCTTACAACACAACATTAAAACATGAAATTAAAACACACAACACATTAAATCATAACACTAAATTAGAAATGGGGGGATACAATATACAATACAAAATAATTTAAAAGACATGTTTAAAAATCAGTTAAAATCAGATCAAAATTTAAAAGGCCTGAGTGAACAAGAAGGTCTTCACCTGGCATCTAAAAGAACAAAGTGATGAAGCCAGGCAACCCTCATTGGAGGGTTGCCTATTCCATAAATGGGGTGCAACCACCAAAAACAAAATAGTGATGCGGCAGAAGCCGATCAGAGCAGTGATCTGCGGTGAACCGGCACAAAAGGTCAGCTGCATGGGGGTGGGGGATACCTTTCAATGAACCCTTCAAGGTGCTTAAAATCTCTTTTTGTGTGTGTGTGCTGAAAATGCCCCACCTTCTCAGAGGCGGCATGCCCCTGACACAAGGTGCTAGGTTGAGAACCCCAATGGGATGAGGTTGTTGGCCACCCCCATGTTGGCCACTACATGAAGAAGGTTGCCAGATTAGGAGGCTGTTCACCCAACCAGAAACTGGGTTGGCCAAGTGTCCTATCCATGTTTGGGAGCTGTGTGTGGGCAACCAATGAGGTAGGAGCGGGGAGTGATTGTGTGGGAGGAAGGAGATGGGCAAGGCAGATTTTCCTCCAAATCAAATGCTGGCTATGAAAGCTGGGTTGGAGAGTGATGTCCTGCCCATATCCTGCATCCCACACAATCGCGTCTCCCTCCTCCTACCTAGTTGCTTGCTCCCACACAATCGGAAATTGGGAGAGCACACAGTTCCCACACCTCAGTAGGAGACTTGGCCTACCCAGTTTTTGGTTGTGCGAACCGCCTCTAGATGGGCCTTTGGCCAGATCTGGCAGGGCTTTTCTTATGTCCTTCTCTTTCATATGCTCCGGTTCCAGAGTTCTATAAATCACGCCAATTAAACTAGAATCCTGCAAAATGCATGAAACAATAAAAGACCCAGATAGGGGGCAAGCTCTCATTCCTAGTAGGAGAAAAGACTAAATTGGGAAAGGGGACACCAATTATCCAGAATCTGGAGCCCTCAATTGGACAGCTCCTACATGTGCTCCTTTGATGTTTCTCATAGTGATGCACAAATGAGCTTCATTCCCAGTTGAACAAAAAACTAGCCACTGAAATATCTGGCGCTTTGAACTTTTAGGCATTAGAAGTTTAGCTGGGCTCCAGACAGCGAATCTGCAAGTGAAATGCTCGCCTAGACCTTTATCTTTTCCTTCTCTGCGGCCTTTCAATCCATCTGGTCAAAAGCCTTTGACATTGATAAATGCAATCGACTTTCCTCTTCAAGGACTGCATGAGCAGTGGATGTGAGGCAAACGCTAATGACAGCTCACTTCTCTGAGAACCATCAGGGCCCATCATGGTTCCATAAAGAAGAATCTCTTTATTTTTCCCCCAGGCCGAAGGCAAAAAGAACTATTGAAAAACAGTGTTACCTATTAGCACTTTTAAATTACTCAAGTCGTAAATGATGGAGAGAGGGAGGGAGGGAGAACAGGAGAAAAGGAGAGTTCATTCTATTAGGAGAAATCATATCCATGTTCTCATGACTCGTATGATTACGTTCAAGAGGCCATTTTTTATTTTATGTAATTCTTATTTGTGCTGTTTCGTTTGTATTTAGAGATGCCACCAAGTTAATATTTCCAGGCTCAGAATTATGAACTCTAGTGGTTTGTAATGCTCACCTTCATTACAAGACTGAGCATTATGGTGATCTTCTTGGTGATCTTTGGCTTAGATTTTAATCCAAACAGAGAACATTTCCCTCTCTCTGATAAGACAGACAAATAATTCTCCTCCTCCTCCTTCTCCTCCTCCTCTTTTATTTTATTTTATTTTATTTTAATATTTATGTAACACCTGATATATACATCTCTAGGCGGCGTACACAATCCAAATTACAATATGAAACAAAAACAAAACACTTCCACAGAATAAAAACAATTTAAAAATTCACAGAATGAAACAATTAAAATAATTTCACAGGGGAAAAAACTATTAAAGAGCTTTAAATTAATTTTAATTAAAAGCTTGAGAAAGCAGGAGTGTCTTAAGGGACTTTTAAAAAGCAACCAGAGATGAAGAAGCTCTTGTTTTGACAGGGAGTGCATTTCAAGGCCCTGGAGCAGCCACAGAGAAGGCCTGGACAAGAGCCATCACCAAATCAGCCAGTGGCAACTGTAACCAGACCTTCACAGATGATCTTAGGCAGCAGGGTTCATAATAAAGTTGGTGCCTGAACCTAAGCGGTTCGTGGTTTTATAGGTAGTGACCAGTACTTTGTATTTCTCTGGGAAACATAGCAGCAGCCAATGCAATTCTTTTAGAATTGGTGATTTATGGTTTCTTTGGGTTGTACCAGGGACCAATCTGGCTGCTGGATTCTGTACCAGATGTAGTTTCTGAACTACATACAAAGGCAGCCCCAGGTAGAGGGCATTACAGTTATCCAGCCTGGAGGTTACCAGCATATGAACTCCTGTTTTAAGATCATTTACCTCCAGAAATGGGCATAGCTGATGTATCAGCTGAAGCTGATAAAAAGCGCTCCTGGCCACTGCCTCAACCGGAGAAACCAGAGAAAGTTTTAGATCTAGGAGGGAGTGTAACCCCATCAAGAACAGGCAGATCTAAGCCATTTCGGGGGTCTTGACCCCCCCCCCCCAATCAGTACATTCTAGGGGTGTGCAAACAGGTTCAATGTTGGACGTGTTTGACACCCAATGGGTTCGGTTCAACCATTCAGGATTGAACTGAACCACCACCCCATTTGGTCTGACTTCGGTCATCCCAGGCCATGCAGAGGCCCATTGCACAGGCCTTGTGCACCAAGGGGGAAGGCTGAAGAGCAGCTGAATGGCTGATTAGGCACATGAGGGAGGCTGGTGGGGGGAGGTGGAACCCGTGCAAGCTCTCAGCTCATCATTTCAGGCAGTGCCAGCTGCCCGATAGGACATTTTCCCCTTTCTCTCTCTCCAGAGAGGAAGAGAAAGGGGAAAACATCCTATCAGGCAGCTAGTGCTGCCTGAAATAACTGACAGAAAGTTCACCCGGGCTCTTGGCAGCCCTGGCATGGTGGTGGTGGTGGTGGTGGTGGTGGTGGTGGTGGTGGTGGTGAGTGGAGTTCACTCTGGGCTCCTCCAGAGCCTGAGCCATGGGGCTTTGGCGGCCCTTTTCATTGGCGGCCTGGGTTCTTTGAACTTGTTGGCACAATAGTGGCTACGCCCCTGCTCTCACAGCTTCATGAAGCCAAACTATTCCAAATTTTACATTTTGTCAACATGAAAAAGAAGTTTATATATTCCAACACGGAACTACATGGTTTTTAAATAAAAACCTGAAAATGCAATTTTTCTGAAACATTTCCTTTTTAGAGCTGACACTTCCTTGACATTTTTTTGATCAAGTCATTCTGAGGAAGAAAACGTGGGGAATCGTAGTGTGATATGAAATTGTGCCTTATTTTAAAACAAACCCAGCTGTGAACAATGCATGTTCTGTCAATTTGATAGAAAGAAGGGGTTCTTTGTAGACAGGGGTATACTCAGCAGTTTCAGTTTTATATAACTGAGAGAGATGACAACTGTTTGTAGAATGCATGGAGCATCAGCATATGTCACTGGGTTACCCACGTCTCCGTGCTTCCAGGGATAGCTCTGTTTATTAGGGTGTGCTTCAGAATGGAGCAATAATTGGTTCCAATGTGATTCATGCCATATTAGCTGTGCCAGCCAGTGGACATTGGGGCTGAGGGTAGGGGAGAGCCCAGTCGCCAAGGCAGCCCCCCTCCAATTTCTTGGATTTCTAAACCAATGGTCTGGGGAGGAAAGCTGGTCTTGTGGTAACAAGCATGAATTATTTTCTTTGGTTAGCAAGATCTGCCCTGCTTTGCATTTGAATGGGAGACTACATGAGAGTTGAGCACTGTAAGAAATTCTACCAAGGAGAGCTGGACTACGGGAGCAGAGCTAGTCTTGTAGTAGCAAGCATTACTTGTACCCCTAGCTAATCCACCCTTTTTGCATATGAAAGGGAGACTAGAAGTGTGAGCACTGTAAGATAGTCCCCTCAAGGGATGGAGCCACTCTGGAAAGAGCATCTAAGTTCCAGGTTCCCTCCCTGGCATCTCCAAGATAGGACTGGGAGATGCTCTCAGGTTCCTGCCTGCAACCTTGGAGAAGCCACTGCCAGTCTGTGTAGACAATACTGAGCTAGATGGACCAATTGTCTGACTCAGTATATGGCAGCTTCCTCTATTCCTTAAGTGGTGCAATGGGGAAATGCTTGACTAACAAGCAGAAGGTTGCCAGTTCAAATCCCTGCTGGTATGTTTCCCAGACTATGGGAAACACCTATATCGGGCAGCAGTAATATAAGAAGATGCTGAAAGGCATCATCTCATACTGCGGGGGAGGAGGCAATGGTAAACAACTCCTGTATTCTACCAAAGAAAACCACAGGGCTCTGTGGGCACCAGGAGTTGAAATTGACTTGATGGCACACTTTACCTTTACCTATTTCTAGAGTCCCCTTACAGGATGGGACCACCGCTGCTCTGGTAAGAGCATCTGCATGCTTGCATGGAGAAGGTTCCAAGTGTTGGAGCTAGGACCCTGGCAGCATCTGCTCTCAGCTGCAATGTCTCATAGTGACCACTGGGGATTTTTAGGGTCATGGATAAAAGTGCTGGACTCCTCTCCTCTTTGTTCTTCCAGTGTTAGTCTCCATTTTGTCTCTCCAGAGATGGCTGTTTGTTTTGGTGTCTCTCTTCAGCCATGAGCTACAGCTGAAATTAAGCTGCAGGCCTTTTCATATTTGATTGTAACCTTTTCTTTAAATAAATCCTTGTAGTTCTTCAATACTAAAGAACTGTCTCAAGACTTCTTGCTTTGCTGCTTTCTCATGATACTGGTTTTGCTTTGCTATTTGGGGACTGAACTTCCATTCTTCCCCTACACCACATTCGCTCCCTGGCATCTCCCTAGCACCTTAAAGACAGGTCTGAGAAAGACTTCTGCTGACAACTTTGGAGAAGCCATATACCTAGTATGTTCCTAAAGAGAAAAGAGATAAACTGAACTGCAGATGTGAAGAAGGCATACTCTCTGGATATACACTAGGAAGAAAAGGATACAGAATCCTTGATTATCACTGGAGAACAGTGATAACACACAATGAGGTCATTTGCACAATCAAAAGCTGTGTTCTACCCAGGTTTGGGAGCTGTGTGTGCTCCCAATTTTTGGTTGGATGGAAGCAAGGTAAGAGGACAACCTGGGTAGAAGTGATTGTATGGAAGCAAGGTAGGAGAATCACCTGATTCCACACAATCACTTCTACTCAGGTTTTCCTCTTACCTTGCTTCTACCCAACCAAAAATTGGGAGCTCACACAGCTCCCAAATCCAGATAGAACACAGGTTTTGATTGCAAGAATGACCTCATTGTAGTATACTTGGATGAAAGACAAAGGGCAGTCACAAGTGAAGGGTCAGAAATTGGGCCAGAGATTCAGATGGAAAAGGAACCAGGAATAGAAGAAAGTCCCATAAGTCTGGAACTAACCAGTGAATCAGAACCAGAAGGGGAGCAGAAGTTAAGCCAGAAGTGAGACACTCATAAAGACCCCAAAAAGGGGTTCCACCCTGAAGCCTCTCCTACATGGCCATAAAGGAAAAGTCCCAGGAACTGTGCACTTGGGAAGACATTGAAAGATTACTAACATGTGAAGCTAAAAATGGGAGAAAAGCCACAGAAGAAGAGATAGAATCTCTATGCAAAACGAAAACTTGGACACTTGTGGAACTACCCACTGGAAGAAAGTCAGTAGGATGCAAACGGGTCTTCAAAACCAAATACCATGTAGAGGGAGACATCAAGCACAACAAAGCCAGATTAGTAACCTAGGGATACTCTAAAAATATGGTGAAGACTATGAACGTGTGGCTTCTTGCACATGGCTGCACTGTTTGACTTTGAAATTGATGAGTCAAAGCCAACTGAGATATTTGAATACAACCAAGTGTACATTCAAATCTCTCTGATGTAAAAGACTATGAGGCTCTACACACAATCCTTGTGTAGAGCCTTAGCAGGCTTTGTGGGGAGAGTGGGCTTAGCCCACTCTCACCACAGACAAGCAGGGAGCTGTCCCTGGGAGGCTGTATTGGCTGCCCACATGATTACCGGCTCTGTCATGGAGCCAGTAGGGGCGGTGGGGATTGGGGCTCCCCTGGTTCCTCCTGGTTGTGAGAATAGCTTCTGTGTCTCGAACAAACTCATAGACGCAAAGCACTACGATATTTGAGAGTCGCAAGAGTGTGGGCTAGTTAATCTGAAGTACTGAACAACTCACTGAGGCTATTCCCATGATCACTGGAAAGCGGGCTAAGGGAGCTTAGCCCACTTCCCAGGGATCGTGGGAACTACCGGGCTCGCAGCGAGCCTGGTGCTCCCAAGGCAGCTAGCCCACCTAATTACCCCTCCCCTTAAATGAGGTTAATGGAGCAGGCATGCCGTTAACCTCATTTGGTTGCTCATGTGTTGCCATGGCATGCAGCAACACACAAGTAGACCCTCAACCAGGAGGCTGCAAGCAGGCTCCTGCCCTCATGGGTCTCTCCACTTCTGGAAGCCACGCAGCCCCTAATCCCCACAGCCCCCGCCGGCTCCATGACAGAGACAGCAGTCATGTGGGCAGCCGATCCAGCCACCCAGGGCTGCCTTTTGATTGTCTGCAGGGAGACCGGGCTAAGCCCACTCTCCCCACAGACCCGGAAGGAACTCTTCTCACCGATTTTGAGAAGACCTTCAAGACATGATATCAAACCAAGAGACCGGTTCCAGATTATTTGAGAGAAGATGGGAGTCATAGATGGGTGCATGAGACAATAAGACGGGTGTTGGAAATGCAGCTCCTGTCCTGATGGCATTGACTCCGTACCAGCAGTCCCAATTGACCAATAGGGTCATTAAGGATAGAGACAGCCAGTATGGGCATTCCCGCCTCTGACTATGCTTTCTCCGTTGTTAGACTCTCACCTGAGAGAGAGACTCCCTTCTTCTCTCTTCCCCTCTTCCCGTATGTAGCTAACAATGACTGAGGCATATAGGTCTCAATCTATCTCTCTGATCGATTTCCCAAAGAAACTACTTTATTTGTAACTTTGACTCCGTTTTGCCAGACAATATTCATTAGCACCGCTCCCTTACTTGCTCACTTCCGCTGAAGCTGGAGCAGATAAAGAAATCTCCCCTCCTGAGCTCTCTAACATTATTCAGCATCAGTCACAGTTGCTAGTTGATCCGGTGTCTCCATTTGTCATTCATGTTTAATATTTATTCAGGGTGGGGGGTGGCTGCTGCATACCCCTGACATCTTCTAGGCTCTCTCTCTCGCTCACTCCTTTCTCCAAGGATTGTTTGCCTTCCGTGTTTGTTTATTCCTTTGGAGAGCATGAAATCAGGTATTCCTTTCCCTACTTAATTTTTCAAAGAATTTGCTACAGACAGTCTACTTTTGGATTGCTGTTATATGAACATAGCTTTCCAGATTATTAGAGCAGTGATTTCAAATTTGTTGCCCATATGGCGCCAAGGGTTTAGTCCTGGTCCCTCTAGAACAGGGTGCCCGACTTTTGGCCGTCCAGCTGTTGTTGGACTACGACCCCCATCATCCCTTGTTATTGGCCACTGTGGCTGCGGGTGATGGGAATTGTAGCCCAACAATAGCTGGAGGACTGAAGTTGTTCAGTCGGCTGTTCTCGTGACTGGAAATAGGGTGGGTGAAGCCTCCGTTTCAAAATCAAATGAAATCAAATCTTTATTGTTACGGTCATTCGACCAGCAAAAGCTTCCATTTCTAATTCAGGAGCCATGCATACTCTCGACTGGCCGTAGGGCTATGCGAACCAGTTCGAGGTCAGGTTGGTTCACCATCAAACCGGGCCAGCTCAAGGGTTTGTCTTCAAATCCGGGCCAGATTCGAACCAAACTGGGCAAACCGGTTTTGTGCACACTCCTAATTGGCCTTAGTGAGAATTCTATAAGTATGGTAGAAGGAGTGGAAAATACTCATCTGTGAGTTGTGTAGGGAGGTGGGAAGCAGCAGTGAACCCAGAACTTGTACCTAGCTTCTGAGTGAGGGTGGAGGGAAAGCACTCCCCACGCGTCCCGCCTCCATACCCGGCTTACAGACAAGCACATTCCCCCCTCCTCCCGTGCTTGTAGAATCCTCACGATGGCCAATCAGAAGCATGCATGGCTCCCCAATTAGGGTAGGAGGCTTTTCCTACCCTAATGCTGATAATGAGAACAGCCCTAGTGGCTTACAGCTCCTTGCGTGCTTCCTTTGGAGCAAAGCACATGGCAGTTTCATGTGATGTGTGATATCATGGTTGATTCTTGGTTTGTTTCAGTACATAGGAACATAGGAAGCTGCCATATACTGAGTCACACCATTGGTCCATCTAGCTCAGTATTGTCTACACAGACTGGCAGTGGCTTCTCCAAGGTTGCAGGCAGGAATCTCTCTCAGCCCTATTTTGGAGAAGCCAGGGAGGGAACTTGAAACATTCTGCTCTTCCCTGAGCAGCTCCATTCCCTGAGGGGAATATCTTATAGTGCTCACACTTCTAGTCTCCCTTTTATATGCAACCAGGGCAGACCCTGCTTAGCTAAGGTGACAAGTCATGCTTGCTACCACAAGATCAGCTCTCCTCTACTGTCTCTACTGATTGGTGCTCACACTTCTAGTCCCCCATTCATATGCAACCAGAGTGGACCCTGCTTAGCTTAAGGGGACAAGTTATGCTTGCTACAAGACCAGCTCTCCTCCCTCTGTCACTCAGAGTAGACAAGTTGAGCTAGATGGTCCCATAATCTAACTCTGTAAAAGGACTGCAGATGTTTAGCTGAACATGTCGACCCAGTAATAATTCTTTGCCTCCCTGTTTTTGAAGGGATGGCCCCCGCTATCCCTCTTAGAAGTGCAGCTCACATTAGATTTTGATAATCAGGGGGAAACCATTCAATTATGCAGCTTGTGCATTTCTGCCAGGTGTTTATTTTATGCTTGCTCTTTTCCCTTCCACATAGCTTCCCCCTCCTCCCTGTCGTGTTATGTTTGCGAAAGAAAGAGTGAGCAGTAGCTGCTAATTAGGCGCGGTGGAGATGCTGTTGCCCTCTTGGCTTATTAAGACTCAAGTAGCTTCCTTTAAAAATGCTGACCCTTCAAACCGCGATCGCTAGTTTGTCCCCATGAAGAAGTGGGGTGCTCCTTAGAGGAACGGCTTGTAAATCATTAATGCCAGGGTAAAAGCCATGCTCTCAAATACTTCCCATCCTTACAAAAGGCCATCTGGAATTATGCTCTCGGGCAAAAGCTCCTTGGCAGTTGTTCAGGAGGTCGACTGCAAATTCACCGACCAACAACACTTCACTGATTAACACCTTCATCAGGACACTCCCTGTTCCCTGTTTTACATGAGCTTGAGAGAAGGCAGCTTCCTATGTTCCTGTGGCAGTTGCCTGGTTTAGGCATCACGTGGAAGCATGGTTTATTTTGAATAACGTTTATTTAAATGTTGTTTAGCTGCTTCCCTCACAAACACAAAGTAATCTTTTATAGACTGAACTAAGAGTTTATTCATTTTTCCCCATTGTGGAAGATCTTCTGACAGCGGTTATTAAACAAAATCAGGAAAAATGTCATGCTGGCTTCTCCAAGATAGGGCTGAGAGAGATTCCTGCCTGCAACCTTGGAGAAGACACTGCCATTCTGTGTAGACTGCAGATTGTGTAGATTCTGTGAAGACAATACTGGGCTAGATAGACCAATGGTCTGACTCAGTATATGGCAGCTTCCTATGTTCCTATGTTCCAAGCATTTCCAGGTAGGGCTGGGGAAGAGAGGAGAGCTGGTCTTGTGGTAGCAAACATGACTTGTCCCCATAGCTAAGCAGGATCCACTCTGGTTGCATATGAATGGGAGACTAGAAGTGTGAGCACTCTGAGAGATTCCCCTTCTTAGGGGATGGAGCCACTCTGGGAAGTGCAGTGGCCTTATGAATGTATAATCTGCCTGCCTCTGTTGCCCCAGTTGCCACTGACCCAGCTGCAATGCAGAGGGCAACTACAGGGGATGCGGGCAAGGGTGCCCCTCCAGATTTGACACCTAGGCAACCTCCTAGGTCTGCCTAGTGGATGATCTGGCCCTATTTGAGATTCATTTCTGAACAGGAGCTACTCATACAAGCCTTCTCCCCCCTGTTTCCATTCAAAGGACCTTGGATCCATTAAGAAGGACTTCATTTGCAAGTTGAATTTACAGGCATGTTCAAGCCAGCATGACATTTTTCCTGATTTTGTTTAATAACCGCTGTCAGAAGATCTTCCACAATGGGAAAAATGCAAATTCAAACATCAGTGCTTTAAAATACTGAGGCATTGCTTGCGTTAGGAGCTGGGCATAATTTATCTAACATAATTGATGTGCACTTTATGGATCTGTGAAGGTTTTTATTCTATTGTGGGTTTTTTTTTTACCACATACATTACAAAAAATGAAACATTCTTGGAAATAAAATGCAATTAGCAATGCACATTTTCCCCCTCTCGTTTGCAATTCACACTTAAGCAGTGTCTACAGCTTTGTGATTGCAACATCCAACTTTAGTTCTGTATATAAGGGCCTAAGAATACTGTACTATTTTTGAAAGAATTGTTCAATCAGATATCCTGAACAGTTTAATTCTGAGGTTCCAAACACATTACAGGTGGCCCTCATTATTCAAAGGGGTTCCTTTCCTGCCTATAGTCATGAATATGGAAACTGCAAATAAAGAAATCTTGCATCAATGGTAATTGGGGGTTAGGTTCCTAACCCCAAAAAAGGGCCAAAAATAAAAATAAAAATAAAGCAAGTGGGGCAGAAATAAAAGAAGAAAAGGACAGTACTCAATTCTCCAGCTCTCTAGTAATTTTCCTCAAGACCCCGAAAACAGTCGAATATTCACCCTAATTTTTTAAGAGCAACAGAATGGCTCTCTGCTGGAAAATGGCAGCCAGAAATGACATCAAAAGTAATTTCCGGGTCATTTTCGGCCACTCAAAACCACAGGTAGGCAAAATCCACCTAGTTTTCTACCCGCGAATAATGAAACTGGGAGGTCATTCATACAATCAAAATCTGTGTTCTACCTGGGTTTGGGAGCTGTGTGTTCTCCCTATTTTTGGTTGTGTGGAAGCATGTAGGAGGAAAACCAGCGTAGCTTTTCTTCCTACCTTGCTTCCACGCAATCACTTCTACCCAGGTTTTCCTCTCACCTTGCTTCCACACAACCAAAAATTGGGAGCACACAGAACATAGGTTTTTGATTGTGTGAATTACCTCTGGGTCTCTAAGACCCCATCGCAGATACATGAAACCATGGATAGGGAATCTGTGGATAACAAGTCTCACCTGGGCTGGTGCACTCCCTGCTCTTCTTCATGCACAAGCGGAGCAACCTTGCAACTTTTTTGTGTGGCTTAAACAAATTGTGAGGAGTCTTTGAGGCTTTCCACATGAGCAGTGTGGAGAGCCAAGGAGGGTTTAGTGGGGAGAGTGGACTTGGCCTGCTCTTTCAGCACATGAGCACTCCGCCCTCCCTGGGGGGCCAGATCAGCCGCCCACACAATTACTGGCTCCGTCACAGAGCCAGTCGGGGCGGTGGGGATCAGAGGCTGCCTGGCCCCCAAAAGTCCCAGGACGCCCCACATGAGTGTGTTACAGAGCAAGTTACAGAACAGGAAAATCAGTGGGTTTAACGGCAATTGATATCCAGTCATTTCCTCAGTGCAATGAAGAACTGTAATAATTTTATTTTTGCTCTTAGTAGTAACTCCAACACATGGCTTAATTATGATAAGGCTTGTTTACATGACCCTAAATACGGTCGGAGGAGTGCCCAGCCACGGTAAGAGAGCTGTGGACACGACAGATCAGCAGTCGCATGACCAAATGAAGGCAGGAGGAGGCTAACTGGGCAACGAGGCACCTTGTAATGTGGGAGAGCAACTGGCCCTATCCAGCCCCAGCACAGCGTCCCTCCAGTGGCTGCTGCTGTAGTAATGGGCTGGGTGAGGGATAACAAATTGAAACTGAATCCAAGCAAGATGGAGGTGCTCATTTTGGGGGGATCGGAATTTGAGGGATGAGTTAGATCTTCCTGTGCTGGATGGGGTTACACTCCCCCAGAAGGAACAGGTACACAGCTTGGGAGTGCTCTTGGATCCAGGCCTCACCCTGGTATCACAGGTGGAGGCTATGGCCAGGAGTGCTTTCCATCAACTTCGGCTGATTTGACAGCTGCGTCCATTCCTTGAAGAGAACTATCTCAAAACAGTGGTGCATCAACTGGTAACCTCCAGGCTTGTCTATTGTGCACTGCCCAGAGCCTTTGGATAGGGCGGAATAGAAGTGGAATGAATGAATGAATGAATGAATGAATGATATTGCAATGTGCTCTACATAGGGCTGCCTTTGTATGTAGTTCAGAAACTTCAGTTAGTTCAAAATGCAGCAGCCAGACTGGTCTCTGGGGTAACCCAGAAAGACCATATTATACCTGTTTTAAAACAGTTGCTCTGGCTGCCAGTATGTTTCTGGGCAAAATAAAAAGTATGGGTTATTACATTTATAGCCTACAGATCAGCAGAACAGCTTGGGTTCTGGCTACCTTAGAGAGCACCTTCTTCTGTATGATCCCCATCGCACATTGAGGTCATCTGGAGAGGTCTGTGTCCAGTTACCACCGATATGTCTGGTAGCAACTCAGAACCAAGCCTTCTCTGTAGCTGCTCCTGGCCTATGGAATGCACTCCTGGCAGATATCTGCAATTTAGGCTCACTGTTAGCCTTTGTGTGTGTTTGTTTATTTCGTGCTGTTAGCCTTTAAGAGACCCATGAAAACTTATTATTTATTTATTTATTTAATATTTATATCCTGCTCTTCCTACAAGGAACCCAGAGTGGTGTACTACATACTTGAGTTTCTCCTCACAACAACCCTGTGAAGTAGGTTAGGCTGAGAGAGAAATGACTGGTCCAGAGTCACCCAGCAAGTCTCATGGCTGAATGGGGATTTGAACTTGGGTCTCCCCGGTCCTAGTCCAGCACTCTAACCACTACACTACGTTGGCTCCAAACATTTATTTGATATTTATTTGGCCTAGCCTTCCAAGGTTTTTAAATTGTTTTGAGGTATTTTAATTGGTTTTAAATGGCTTTGAATTGTTTTAAAATGGCTTTTTATATTGTTTTGAGCACTGTGTTTTAAATGGTGTTTTTGTGTGTGTCTTTTAAAACTTGTTGTACACTGCCCAGAGCCTTTGGACGGGGCAGTCTATAAATGTAATTAACAACAACAATGATGATGATGCATGGAGTAGAGAGAGTGGACAGATAGAATTTTTTCTCCCTCTCTCACAACACTAGAACCAGGGGTTATTCCATGAAAATGAAGGCTGGGAATTTCAGGACCAACAAAGGGAAGTACTTCTGCACACCGTGCATAATTAATCTATGGAATTCTCTGCCACAGGATGTGGTGATGGCCACCAGCTTGGACGGCTTTAAAAGGGGCTTAGAAAAAGTCATGGAAGACAGGTCTATCAACGTCTACTAGTCTGGTGGCTATCGGCCACCTGCAGCCTCAGAGGCATGATGCAGCTAGATATCAATTGCAGGGGAGCAACAGCAGGAGAGAGGGCATGCCCTCACCTCTTGCCTGTGGGCTCCCCAGAGGCATCTGGTGGGCCACTGTGTGAAACAG
This sequence comes from Hemicordylus capensis, assembly GCF_027244095.1. NCBI lineage: Eukaryota > Metazoa > Chordata > Lepidosauria > Squamata > Cordylidae > Hemicordylus > Hemicordylus capensis. Next base: position 15,601,811 of record NC_069663.1, read on the forward strand.
GATGCTGGACTAGATAGGCCTGGGGCCTGATCCTGATCCTGATTTTCTTAACTCGTGAATTAGCTAAGCCCAAGCTTTAGCCACTGCCAGTCTGTGAAGACAATACTGAGCTAGATAGATCAGTGGTCTGACTCAATGTATGGCAGCTTCTTATGGTCCTGTGTTTCTAAAATAAAGGGTCTATGATGACCTTCCAACCTCACAGGTAGACTGTGTATTAGAATGTGGGGGCAGTCAAGTATTAGAAAAACAGGGGGAAATGCTCAGACAAAAGGAAAGTGGATCAAAAGAAAAGAAGGAACTTGTTACTTGTTCCTCCTTTGTCCTGTATTTTTTCAGCTGGCTTCAGGGATAAGTGGCATTGGCAACCCAAGAGCCTCCTTTTCTCTTTTTAAAATAAAGCTGTATTCAGGGCACCTTTGTCTTCGTGATAAAGCTGAGCAAACCCTGCAGATATATCTGGGGCTGACTCTTTTCTTCCTCTGTCTTTCTTAGGAGTATTTCAAGACATGGACATTTATGCACGGCACACTGTTTGTGCCGGATAAGGCGAAGGAATGAATACATCACCTCTCCCATTCTCCTCCCCTATGGTGTGCTTGACAGCTTCAAGTCATAAACTTGAGGTCTGCAAAGCTTTCCCATTGACATGGGCAGCTTGGAGAAGACAGTCAATACAGCTTTGAATCTCCTTGCCGTGAACCACAAGCTTATCAGCAGGGAGCCGGAGGTGCTAAGCTCACAGGTGAACAGGGAAATCAAAGTTCCTTTCACTTGGAAATGAATGGTGGGACCACTTTGTTTTTCACAGATGGGGCCATCACTCAGCGGTAAAGCATCTGCTTTGCATGCAGAAGGTCCCCGGTTCAATCCCTGGCAGCATCTCTAGTTAGGGCTGGGGAACGATTCCTTCCTGAAACCTCGGAGAGTCACTGCCAACATAGACAATACTGAGCTAACATAGGAAGCTGCCATATACCGAATTAGACCACAGGTCCATCTAACTCAGTATTGTCAGTGTGTAGACCAGGGCTGCTCCTTGCAGATGTTGGCCTACAGTTCCCATAATTCCTGGCTATTGGCCACTGTGGCTGGGGATTATGGGAGTTGTAGTTCAAAAACTGTTTGGGGGTGGGCCTAAGTTGAACAGACCTGGTGTAGACAATACTGAGCTAGATGGCCTGATGATTTGACTCAGTTCAAGGCAGTTCCCTACGTTCCTAAGGGTAGCAATGGTTTTACCTTAAAGGTTGGGCCAAAAGCTCAGCAGTACAGCTTTTTGTATCCCTATGACTTTGGAAGTGGGGCTGTAGCTGAGTGGTAGAACATCTGCTTTGCATGCAGAAGGTCCCAGGTTCGATCCTTGACATCTCCAGGTAGGGCTGGGAAAACTTGCTGCCCGAATCCTTGAAGAGCTGCTGACATTCAGTGGAGACAGTTCAGAGCTCGATGGATCAATGATCTGACTATACATTAAAGATAAAGTGTGCCACCGAGTCAGTGTCAACTCCTGGCGACCACAGAGCCCTGTGGTTTTCCTTTGGTAGAATACAGGAGGGGTTTACCACTGCCTCCTCCCATGCAGTATGAGATGATGCCTTTCAGCATCTTCCTATCTCACTGCTGCTCGATATAGGAGTTTCCGATATGATGGTATAATAGAGAACCTCTTAGGGGCCGCTGAATATAAGAGAGCTACAGTTTGTTTTCCAGTCTATGGGAAACAACTATGTTAGGCAGCAGTGATATAGGAAGATGCTGAAAGGCATCATTTTGTACTGCGTGGGAGATGGCAATGGTAAACTCCTCCTAGAAAAAAAAAACCCCACCAAAACCTCACATGGCTCTCGACACCGACTTGATGGCACAACTTTACTTTACAGTTTATATGGTGCTTCTTTGCCCCCAAAATATATTCTCTACACAAATTGCTACTGCTACTGCTACTACTGCTACTATGACAACTATTTATACACTGCTTTTCAACCAAAGTTCCCAAAGCAGTTTACATAGAAAAATATATAATATATGAATAAGATGGTCCTCGGTCCCCAAAGGGCTCACAGTCTACGAAGAAACATAAGGCAGATACCGGTAACAGCCACTGGAGGGATGCTGTGCTGGGGTTGGATAGGGCCACTTCCCCCACCCCCCCGCCCCCGCCCTGCTAAATATAAGAGAGTCACAACTTTGAAAGATGTCAGTTAGCACTAGACATATCTCTCCATTCAAGATGGCTTCACACACATTTTGAAATGTGTTTTGGTGGGTGCCCATAAGAAAGAGATCATATCGCTCAAAGAACACCATTCAGTACACACTTACAGCAGTAGATACCATCAAAGAGGCACCTTTTAAAAGTGGTGATTCTCTTTATTTAGCTGGGGGAGGGCAACTGGCCTTATCCAGCCCCAACACAGCATCCCTCCAGTGGCTGTTGCTGGTATCTTATCTTGTTTCTTTTCTGGATTGTGAGCCCTTTGGGGACAGGGAGCCATTTTATTTATTTATTTATTTATTTATTTATATCTATGTAAACCGCTTTGGGAACTTTTGTTGAAAAGCAGTGTATAAATATTTGTCATATTCATCATTGTGATTCTCTTTATTTAGCAGGGGGAGAGCAACTGGCCCTATCCATCCACAGCACAACATCCCTCCAGTGGCTGCTGCTGGTGTCTATCTTATGTTTCTTTTTTAGGTTGTGAGCCCTTTGGGGAGAAGGTAGCCATTTTATTTATTTATTTATTTATTTATTTATTTATTTATTTATTTATTTATGTGTAAGCTGCTTTGGGAACTTTGGTTGAAAAGTGGTGAATAAATATTTGTCGGATCCGTCATGTTCATATATACTCCATATGAGATGATATTGAGGGAAGGAGGTATTTTATTAAAATGAAAAACTACAACTACAACCAATATTTATATACCGCTTTTCAATAAAAGTTTCCAAAGCGGTTTACATAGAGAAATGAGAGATAGAGAGATAGAAGGGCTCCCTATCCCAAATGTCTCACAATCTAAAAAGAAACATAAGATAGGCACCAGCAACAGCCTCTGGAGGGATGCTTTGCTGGGGCTGGATAATTCCAGTTGCTCCCCACCCCCACTAAATAAAGAGAACCACCACTTTAAAAAGGTGCCTCTGTGCCCAGTTAATAAAGCTGGGCAAATTAGCAGGGTTAACTGGGGAAACTGACATTTTCTCAGCCAATACAGATCCATTTGCACAAGCAAAGTCTTGTAAAATTTGGGAGGACTCATTTTTTCTGTGTCCCCGCCCCCCTCCAACAATTTTAGGGGCTATCTGGGAAAAAGGGAATGTGAAGTCTGGAAACCAGTTGAGTTGGGACAGTGAACTGAAACCAGACAAACAGAGAGCTGGAATCCAAACAGTGTTATTCAGGAGGGAGCATCAGATAAAAAGGAACCGGCAGACTTAAGAAGAGAAAGCGAATGCACAAATGTGCATTATGGGTCTCCGAACAATAGCGCCAATGCCCCTGACAATAATAAACCACCAAATAGCAGAGAGTAAAAAGACAGTCACACAAAGCACTGACTGTTTCCACCTCCCCGTCTCTCAATAGCCTGAAAAGAAACTTTCTCCAATGGCTTTCAGATTGCCTAGAATGTAAACTCCCTGTATATAAATGAAGCAAACAAAGACAGAGAGCACCAAGAGGACCATTACAACTTCATTCGCGGCGATTAACGGAGTTTGACAAAATCATGCACAGCACGGAAGTTTATTTCCATCCCTTTATTCACTTTTTATGGCTTCCAGAAGAATTTGCTTTGCAGTCCCCTCAGGACCGCCTGCTGTGCAGCAAATGCTGATTCTCCATCCCGTTACGGTGGTGTAACTTTGCGAGGGTTTTATGCAGTTGTCGATCAGCTCGGAGTGAGCAAAAAGTCAAGAGACTGAATCATCTCTTTCTGCCAACCCTTCGATGGCAGCCTCATCAAGGGTCCAAAGTCTGATGGTAGCCTATGAAGCCCATGGGTTTGGTTCAGAATTCGCAGGATACATTCAATGATGATAATAAGTTGTGGGTTTTTTTGTTAGGACCAACTCACGTTTTTAAGAAATGCAGAATTATTTGCTGGACTCATGTTCAAGAGAAGAAAACAAAAAAAAAAAACCTGTTTAAAATACAATTAAAAAGGAACAATAGACCTTTCTGAGTGCAAAGGTGGTGTTGGGTTTTGTCTGCCATCGCATTCGGTTTTAATGGGAGTGGAATTTAATGGGAGTGCAGAAAGTTACAGGCCTAACTCTGCTGAAAGTTTGTTTTGTGTAAAGGTTTCAGGCTACACAGAATAATGCTCGTTAGAGGAAGAGCAGGATATAAATATTTTATGTATGTATGTATGTATTAGTAAATTTATTGACCGCCTGGCTTCCTTCGACTTGAGACGGTTTGCATAAATTAAAACAACAACAATGAAGATAAGAGAAGAAGGGGGTGGGGAGAAAGAAAAGGAAAAGAAAAGAAAAGAAAAGAAAAGAAAAAAGAAAAGAAAAGGAACCTCCCCCCCCCGCCCCACACACTCATGTTAAAAACTGGGCAAAGTGGTGCTGGGCAAAGCTCATGATTATTTCCATGTGGTGCCAGGGGGACTAGCTTCACACAGGCCCAAGAAACAATTAGTTGTGGTGGGGGGGCACATGTAGGGTTGATGGGAGACACCAATGGCCCCCAAACCCTAGAATGAAAAACACTGGGTTAATGTAATCTAGAGATGTACATGAATTGAAATTTCAGTTTATTTCAAATTCAAATCAAATTTGAATCTGGTCCGAATACTTGATTTGAATTCGATTCAACCCTGTTTTGGTGCCTTGTAAAACTAATCAGAGGCCTGAATGGTTTGATAAAGATGCCAAATGGCTCTTGAATCAAATTTGAATCAAATTTCAAAAATGAGATTCAAATTTGAATTGACTTGCCCTTTTAAGGGATGATTTGATTCCAATTTGAATCACTCAAATCACCCAGATCCAAGTCAAACTGATTTGAATTCAAATCCATTTGCACATTCCTAATGTAATCTACTTCTAAGCATATGATAACAATAGGTACTAGCTTTGGATGTCTACTCAGAGATTAATGTTAACCACACAGGTGCAGGATTGGCACGTACACTTGTAATAAATTTGGATTTTAATTAGAGATGTGGAAGAATTCCAAGGCAGGTGAGTCTGTCTTGCAAGGCAGAATTGACTACTGCAAGCTGAGGAAACTCATTTTTGGGACCTGATCTTTTCAAACTTTGGCAGGATCGCTGGGTTTAACAAAAAAAGGGAAGAGGTTTTTTTGTTTTGTTTTAAAGTAAGATGGGCTTTCTTGGAATGTTAGCATCTTGCCCCAAGTCTTATATGAAATTGCTTTTCTGTTCAGTAATGGGCTGAATCAGTGGGGCCATTTCCCTTTCATATTTCTGCAATTAGTTGGTTTTAAACCCTGCACTGGCTCATTGGAAAGATGTTGATTATTTACAGTATTTGCCATTTCAGTGTCACTACATTATTAACCTTTGTTGTGTACTTTTAAATATCTGCATCGTTTGATAGGCTGTTGAAGTCCTATGCTGCAGGCTTTGGGGGGGAAATGGGTGGAAATATACATCAACAACAAAAATGAAGCCAGCCCATTCCTATCTGCTTCCAAATGATTGCTAAATGCAAGGAGAGAAAGCAAAGATTTTGCTAATATTGTTTGCCTTTTAATAGCTGCCTAAGGCCCCAGCTTCGATAAAGGTCCCATGGCATTTGGATTTGTACAAAGCGTGCAAAAAGAAGCAGTTGAAACTGCAGAGATTATTAAAAAAGAACACATTAAAGATCCCATTTGCAGATGAAGCTTCAAAACCCAGTCACCACAAAATGATGGGGAGGAGAGAGCAGGCCCTGTGGTTAAAAGCATGAATAGTCCCCTTTGCTAAGCAGGGTCTGCCCTGGCTTGCGTTTGGACTGCATTGGGTCCACATGTGAGCGCTGTCTGCTGTAAGATATTCCCTTTAGGGGATGGGGGGCATGTAGTTCAGTGGTAGAACATCTACTTTGCATGCAGGTTCAATCCCTGGTAACTTTAGGTAGGGCTGGGAAAGACTGCCATATACCGAGTCAGATGATAGGTCCATCTATCTCAGTATTGTCTTGCTAAGCAGGGTCACCCTAGTTTGCATTTGAATGGGAGACTACATGTGAGCACTGTAAGATATTCCCCTTAGGGGAGGGGGCCTCTCTGGGAAGAGCATCTTGCATGCAGAATGTTCCAAGTTCCCTACCTGGCAGCATCTCCAGATAGGGCTGGGAGACAGTTCTGCCCAGAGGTGCACCTAGGTAGCACAGGAGCATAGGATACTGCCATATACTGAGTCAGACCATTGGTTTATCTAGCACAGTATTGTCTTCACAGACTGGCAGCAACCTCTCCAAGGTTGCAGGTAGGAATCTCTCTCAGCCCTATCTTGGAGAAGCCAGAGAGGGAACGTGAAACCTTCTGCTCTTCCCAGAGCAGCTCCATCCCATGAGGGGAATATCTTACAGTGCTCACACTTCTAGTCTCCCATCCATATGCAACCAGGGTGGACCCTGTTTAGCTAAGGAGATAGTTCATGCTTCCTGCCACAAGATCAGCTTTGGAGCCTGGACCTGAAGTCCTTTGGAGGGCCCCCCTCCCCTGAAAATTAAGCATCATCATGTTCAGATGGGCAACCATACCAACTGGGACAGACTAAAGAGAATGGGGGGGGGCAATGGAGGCCCTGGTCTTCGGCCCTGAAGTCCAGGGGTAAGACTGCCTCTGGTCCTGCCTGTAACCTTGAAGGAGCTGCTGCAAGTCTGTGTAGACCAGGGATTCTCAACGTTGGGTCTCCAAATGTTATTGGACTTCAACTCTCATGATCCCCAGCCAAAGGCCACTAGAGTTGAGGATAACTCCCATAATCCCCAACCCCGGTGGTCTTTGGTTGGGGATCAAGGGAGTTGAAGTCCAATAACATCTGGGGACCCAATGCTGAGAATCTCTGGCGTGGACAATACTGATCTAGATGGACCAATGGTCTGACTAGGCATAAGACAGCATCCTACATTCCTATGTTCCTACAAAAGCTTCTGGAACTGAAGTCCTCCCCCTGGATGATCCTTCCACCCCTATGTGGAGAAATCTGCCCTTTGCCATCATAGAAAAGGGAAAAAGAACTGCCCCCACCTTTAGATCTCCAGGAATGGCTGGCCATCGGGCTTTGAAATTGGGCACAGATGTCAGACAGGGTGGCAGGAGTCTTGTGTTTTTTATTTTTTTTTTAAATCAAAAATCAGTGAATCCTGTGGTTTTTATTGAAACACACACACCCCACTGCAGTAAAGCTGCTAGAAAGAGTGATCTCTATCTATAGAGTACAGACCTAGTGAAAGTGGAACTGTTCACATCCAAATAAACAAACAACACTTCCCCCCTACTAGGTATGTCTTTCCCACTATGTTCAAGTTGGTTTGTGATCCAGAGGTCTGTGTGAGAACTGTGAAGCAAGGGCCATGTGCGGGTTGAAATTACCAGGGAGCAAAGAGGCCATTAGGTTTAGGTTCAAAAATTACCTAGCTGCACCGATGACAGTCTATACTCCAAGGTTTCAGACAGGAGTCTTTCCCAGCCCTACTTGGAGATGCTGGCTGAGATTGTGCCTGGGACCTTCTGCATGCAAGCAGAGGCTCTACCACTGAGTTATGGCCCCATCCATCAGCTACCCCTAGAGGGAAATTTGAAATGAATTTCAGGGTTCCTCCCAAAGAGGACATAAGAAGCTGTCGTCTACTGAGTCAAACCACTGGTTCATCGAGGGAGGAGAGCTGGTCTTGTGGCAGCCAGCATGGATTTTCCTCTTTGCTAAGCAGGGTTGACCCTGGCTTGCATTTGAATGGGAGACTACATGTGAGCACTGTAAGATATTTCCCTTAGAAATTATCAGGGAAATATCAGGGGCTGCTCAGGGAAGAGAGTGACCCCAACTTTTTTGAATTTTTTTTTAAATTAAAAAAAATCATGGATTGACCAATCTGCATCAAAATAAATACACAGAGTGAGGGAGGATAAACCACAAAGCCCCACACTCACCTTCTCTAGGGCTTCATGGCTCTTCTTCAGGAAGGCATAGACCACCAAGGAGGCAGCAGCAGGAGAGATGGTGTGTACTGGGCAGCACAGGACTCTCTGATCCCAGCTCTTCCCCACCAACGTGGTAAGGAGGTCCCTGGTGCTGGCGGGACCCTCCAGGACCTGGGGCATTTGCCCCAAGGTCCGTGGGGAATGAATGGATAATACTGAGTGGATGAATGGATAATACTGAGAAAGATGGACCAAGGGCTTCATTCAGTAAAAGGCAGCTTCCTATGTTCCTAAGATGTTCTAAAGGGATGGGAACAAACCCATATCCTCAGAAGTTAGGAGAGCACCTTAAAACACATTTAGTCATTCTAGTCATGTGGCTTAAGTATCAGTATTTCCAATCAAAGCACATTCTTTCACAATTCTGGATCATTTCAGACATTACCTTTGGCTGTTTCTTTACCCGCTTTCACAGGTTCTGTTCTACACTAGCAATGCAGATACTCCAAAAAAGAGGAGCTCTTACCCCTGGATTTCCGGGCTGAAGTCCAGGGCCTCCACACTCCTTGGGGGCCCCCCAATTCTTTTTAGTCTGCCATGGGTGGTATGGTCTCGTTAAAAATGTGTTTGAAACACTGGGTGTTGGGCGGTGCGGGGTGTGTGTGCTCCAAAAGCTTTTAGGTCCAAGGCTCCAGAATTACCTAGGTGCACCTCTACTCCAAAATACTGAATGATGATCTTGAATGATAACAAAATATTGAATTATCCTATGCACATTCTTTAATGTGTCATATTTCTTTGTGTCTGCCCACTCTGATCAATCATTGTTACCCGACAGAAACTTTTGGAAAGTTTTCTGTTCTCTCTCTCTTCTCCCCCTCCCTCCCTCCCCCACTCTCTGCTGGCTCTTGATTTGGGAAGAACATGTTGCAAATCTCTACGGCAAACAGGATTTTTTTGAGCAGGATTCAGGAGTGCCCGAACTTCAATATTTAAAATGAATTCTTTTATTCCTTTGCTACATCTAGTTTCATCTCATTTTGCACTGATCATTCAAACTCACCTTGGGTTCTGTAGGACTTCATTCCCCGGCACTGTCAAATCTAATGGCTTTCACAGTCGCACTGACAAAAGTTGCCCCTTCTGTATAATACAATTCTCACCTTGGCTTCTTCTAAGATTGCCTCAGATGATCTTCCTATGAAACCGGAGAGATTCCTTTTCACTCTGATCCATCTGCCTTGAAGACCTGAATGCCTAGAAAGGAGTATTCATGCATTTTCTATACAGAGCACAGAAATAAGGTTATGGGGTAATGTGAAAAGTGGCATGGAAGAATGTGAATTCTTACAAACTCTGGAATTCACAGCACTCCACGGTTGTTTCCCTGTTATTCAAAAGCACAGAAGTGCAGATCAGTCTGGTAGTTGGAACAGAGCAGATCAGTGGCAAAACATATCAATGAAAAGGAGGCCTAGCTAAATGAATAAAGCTCATTCACTGTAGTGACGAATGAGTTCGCCTCAGGATAAAATGTAATTGACTTGAATTAAGCGAAGCTTGACCTGTACCTTCATAAAAAACATCACTTTCACAGATTTTTGTAGACAACCAAATTATATGAAAGTTGCTATGATCTCCACACAATCCCTATCCTCATCACCGAGTGGAAATTTTACCGATTACCTTGACTCACACATTGGTATACTGCTCCTACTGTGTATAAGTCTCCCGTCTATCTCTTTAGAAAATATTTTATCATGGAAAAGTTAAAAAGTGAATCTTAATCAACTTATGTTACATCAAGTTGCTTCATGTACTGTAACTTCAAGGTTACATTTTAAGTTGACCAAGATTCACTTTTTAACTTTTCTACTATAAGATCTTTTCTAAAGCGAAAGAGAAAGAAAAAGGGGAGGCTTATCGACAGGAGGAATAGTGTGCCAATGTGTGAGTCAAGATAATTGAACTCTGTAAAAGTGATGCTTTTATGAGGGTACGGGTCACTGAGATAGACAAACATAGAAAGGTATCTGACCCATTGGAAATGACCCACTGAAAAGGACTCTTACACTTCGAAAAGACTTTTTATTGTTTGGTGGAAAGGCATTCGGTCTTCATAAGGACTTTGGATCACTGTGAGCCGACTGACTATTCAGGGACATTTTTGTCTATTCCTTTATGTGCTTTTGTATTATATAGTTGCATGCACAGGAATGTTTTTATGGTATGATTTTAAATGTGTGGAGTTGTTCTATGTAGAACTTGTAAATTATATTATATTATACCTATTTATTTATTTATTTATTTATTTATTTATGTATGTATCATATTGTTATACCGCCTGATCTGTACATCTCTAGATGGTGTACAACATTTAAAATAATATTTAAAAATTAGCACAGATTAAAATACAGCACAATTAAAACAGTAGCATAAAAACAGAAATAAAAACAGTAACATAAAACAATTATACAGTAAAATAAAACAATTATTTTCAGGTACATTCTGAATTTTTGGCAGCCTATTATTACATTAGTTACTTGTTGTGGTCTCTCTTTTTTTGGCATCTACCTATTTCAACCCATACATATATGTCCTGTCTTCATGGGGGGGGGAGCGTCGTTCAGGGGCAATGAGTCCCACCATCTATTGAGATCATCTGGGGAGGTCTATCTGCAGATGTCACCAATTCATCTGGTGGCTACTGACTTTATTGCCGTCCTGAGGCCTCGGAATGCACTAGCTGCTGAAATCAGAACCTCCCCATCTCTGAGAGCTCTGACCCCTGATAACTGAACAAAGAGGCACCTTTCAAAGTGGTGATTCTCTTATATTTAGCAGGGGGAGAGCAACTGTCCCTCTCCAACCCTAGCACAGCATCCCTCCAGTGGCTGTTGTTGGTGTCTACCTTATTTTTATTATTGACACCCCTAAAGGCTGTTTAAAAAGGCAAAAATAAATATATGAATTAGGGCCTCTCATGATAAATGTGTTGAGTTCAACTGCTTTAGAAGGGGCTCCTGTACACCCACACCAGGCTGGTGGCTCACACCACATCTTGTGGCAGAGAATTCCATAGGCTAATTATGCATTATGTGAAATAGTACTTCCTTTTGTCAATGCTAAATTTCCTGCAAATCAGTTTCATGGGATGACCCCTGGTTCTAGTGTGGTAAGAAAGGAAGAAAAACCTTTCTCTATCTACTCTCTCCACACCATGCATAATATTATAGACCTCTATCATGTCTCCCCTTTGTGAATTATTATTCTTGGGGGTAAGAAAATACTTATCTCTACTTTTTCCCTCCCCCAGAGCAAAGGAAAAAATGGTTCTAGAACTTTGCGAAATTGATTTCTCGTTATTGAGAAAAGCCACTTTCATCTCTGCCTGCCAATGTGCAATGTATTTGTCTCAGCTGATAACAGAATTCTTAATTATTCTAATTATCACTTGAAAATTGGGTTCCTGCCACAGACAATTAAAATTAGAGTCTGTTACTTTTTATCTTTATTAATGTCTCTTCATCTGAGATTTTATATACAAACAGTACAAAAAACATTTCTGTTTGTATCCAGTGATATGTTTATACACAAACATGTTCACAAACATCCAGATTCGTGCTGAGCCCATATATCTTAGACCAGAGAGCCAAGTAAAGTGGGAGGAATCAGTTTGCAAAGTGGTACGTGGACTTTTAAGATTTGTTTATCCCTAGTCGTAAGAGGCACATGGAACATAGGAAGCTGCCTTCTACTGAGTCAGACCATTGGTCCATCTGACTCAGTTTTGTCTACACAGACTGGCAGTGGCTTTTCTAAAGTTACAGGCAGGAGTCTCTCCCAGCCCTATCTGGAGATGCCAGAGAGGGAACTTGGAACCTTCTGCATTCAAACATACAGGTGCTCTTCCCAGAGAGGCCCCATCGCCAAAGGGGAAGATCTTACAGTGCTCACATGTAGTCTCCCATCCAAATGCAAACTAGAGTAGATTCTGCTTAGCAAGGGGGACAATTCATATTTGCGTACTCAGAGCATCCCTTCCTCCATGACTCATTGACTCATTGACTAATGATTAGGATGCAGCTTGGTTGCCTCCTGATCAGAGGACTTGGTAGTCCATGAGTGAGGACCACAAATTTTGGCCATCAGTACTATATCAGGGAACAAAAGCTCATAGTGACATTTGGCAAAAAAAGAAAAGAAAAGAAAAGAAAAGAAAAATGACTGCTGTGCATACGCAAATGACCTCTGCGAGGCACTGGGTCATGTCAGGGCTTGCAGGGGCCATTTACGCATGCGCGGTAGTGGCCAAAATAGCCACTGTGTGCACTTACAGAAGCCCGAATGGGCCAAATACAAGCATTTTCGTGGGCCGTGGTGGTGAATTAAGCGGTGGGGGGATGACGAACCTTCACAGACCCCCACCCCCGCGGCCTACAGGAAGCCCCCTGAAGGGGCTAGATGTATTTTGATTTCATTTTTTAAAAAAAAATAAATAAATAAAGCCCCGCAGACTTCTCCGGAGGTTCGGTTCCGGTCTGAACGGAATGGGGGCTGGGGGTGTTTCGGTTTGATCCAAACCACTGAACCTCCAGACCGAACCCCCGAACCCTCGAACCTCTGGACCCATCTGCACATCCCTAGTGTCAGGGGGTGGGGAGGAAGCTTGAATTGTCCCTTTTGCTAAGCAGCACCTGCTCTCATTTGCATTTGGATGGGAGACTACATGTGAGTGCTGTAAGATATTCCACTTAGGCAGGGCTGGAGATGTGGGCCTACAACTCCCATAATCCCCACTGTGGCTGTGGATTATGGGAGTTGTAGTCCAAAAACAGCTGGAAGGCCTAAATTGAGCAAGCCTGCACTTAGGGAATGGGGTCATAACTCAGTGGAAGAGCAGCTGAATGCTCACATGCAGAAAGTCCCGGGCATCTTCAAGGAGGGCTGGGAGAGACTCCGGCCTGTAACCTTGGAGAAGCCTCTGCCAGTCAGTGTAGACAATTCTGAGCTAGATGGACCAATGGTCTGACTCAGTATATGGCAGCTTCCTATGTTCCTATGAGGGACATAGGAACATCGGAAGCTGAAAAGCTGCCTTATACCAAGTCTGGCATCTAGCTCAGAATTGTCTACACTGACTAGCAGAGGCTTCTCCAATGTTACAGGCCGGAGTCTCTCTATCTGCCGTTGCCAGGGAGGGAACTTGGAACCTTCTGCATACAAGCATGCAGGTGCTCTTCCCAGAGCGGCCTCAATATCTTACAGTGCTCAAATGGAGTCTCTCATTCAAATGCAAATCATAAATTGTCCTCTGCTTAACAAATGGGACCATTCATTAATATTTTTTTTACATTTATATCCCACTTTTCCTATGAAGAGCTCATAACCAGAGTACATGGTTATGTTCATCTTCACAACAACCCAGTGAGGTAGGTTAGGCTGAGAGATACATGACTGGCCCAGAATCACCCAGTAAGTTTCATGGTTGAATGGGGATTCGAACTTGGGTCTCCCTGGTCCTAGTCCAGCACTCTAACCACTGTGCTATGCTGGCTCATGCTTGCTACAACAAGACCAGCTCTCCTCCCATATACTTACTTTAAAAACTACCACAGAAAGAAAAAAGCCTAAGCATGTGCATTCATATGTCAATCCACAAATTATGAGCTATTCAAAGTGATAAAATAAACTTTCACACTGTTTATGTGTTTTTTAAAAAAGAAATAAAATCTGCTTTCTTCGGAGGAGAAATAATCAGATCTTGCTTCTTGCTTCTTGCATAGGCAGAGTTTTAATTACCTCTGAAACTACCATCGTCCCTTATGAGCTGCTTTTCAGAAGTAATCTATTAACAAACAATAGGCTCAGTGCCTGGTTAAAAAGAAGGAAAAAATGGAGAGAAAAAAGCAGATGCTATCACTTCCTGTGTATATGGGCATTTCTAGCACCTCTGCCTCCCTAACAGTGATATCAGTTAATAAACTCTGCTGTTCAGAGCAGATGATAATCCAGGCATAGATCTGCAAATCTGTCTCCTCCTGACCTAGAGATCACTGGTGGGAACAGGTGATGGGAGCTATGAGACCAAATGTCTCTTTGAGCTCTTAAAAATCAGCTGTAATTTCCAGCACGCTTCCACTGATATGATTTGGATGCACATAGAAATCACTAGTGCCATACCGTATGCATACAAAGTGGGATGCATACATACTATTAAGTTGTGCCAGAGAGTCCTGGGAATTCTCTGCCTACAGTTGTTGATGTTGTACAAACAGATCGTCTTTTGTACATTAAGCAGTCTATGCTGGTCCATTTCATGTGTATAATTCTCTTTGGGCACTGCTCTCCCTCCTGGAATTTGGAAGTCCCTCAACTGTGGAATATCCTTCCTCTGGAGAGTCACCAAGAGCTTTCTCAGACGGCAACTTTACCGTGACTTTACTTTGGTAGTGTGTGTGTGTTCACATATCAGCCAAATATACCTCCAAGTCCATGCGATATTGTAGAGAGCACTCCCCACACAATTTGGCTTTCCCCCTCCGTATTGGAACATCGCCCGCAGTAAAAAAAAAATCCTCTTTTTGCCCTGGACCTTACTTGTGCTGGTGTAGCAGCGGTGGCGGGCTAACAGGCTCCTCTGAGGCTGGAACTGGGCCCCCCCCGGCCCCCGTTGCCTGGCAGCGGGGGGAGTCCAGCAGGTCCTAGAGGAGCTGCAGATGCAGCCGCTGCCACTACCACCACCACTGCACCACCATTTCACCATGGGTAGGATGCCCCCTTCCCTGCTCCTCCACCTGCCCTTTCAACCCCTCTTAGTGTTACAGATACCCTTTTGCTTGTAAAGGGGAACCCTTTCTGAATTCCCCGTCATAAGCATCCCGAACTGGGATGAACGGGTTCAATCCGAATGAGGCCTGGTTCGATTTGAATTCAGACCAGACCAGCCCCTTTTGGGGATGGTGGTCCGGTTTGAGCTCGAACCGGTTGAACTGGTTCTTCACGCCCCTACTCAGAATACAAGGATACTGTAGGCTTCGTGACTGAATTATACTTCAGGTCAACAACAACAACAACACTTGGAAAGCTAACATGGCTTTCCATAGACTCTCATTTTAGCCGATGCTCTAGTATTTTATATGAGAGGGTTTTAAAAAAATGTTTTTATTTAGAAAGGGAAAACATTTAAATGTGTTCTGCTTTTGCAGTAGAACGATGGGACATAAATAAGAACGTACTTATCTAAATGGATTGGCCCGGAGTTGCTATTACTTTAAGCAAAAATAACAGAGTCCTATGGCACATTAAAGCTACCACATTTATTATAGCACATGCTGTTCTGGACTCGAGTACAGATGCTTTGCTTGCGATGGTGTTTTTAGTGCAGCAGCCTAACAGGGTTATCCTGTTGGAAGTTATCGAGGCTATTCTCACGATCAGCTAAAATCGGGCTAGGGGAGCCTAACCCAATTTTAGCAGACCGTGAGGAACACTGGGCTTGCAAGAGAGCCCGGTTGCCTCACAGCGGGTTACCCGCTTAGGAAGGCCTCCTCTTAGCCCAGGTTAGGAGAGCGAGCGCTCCGCTAACCTGGGCTATATGATCAGGTATTGCTGTGGTGTGGGTCTGCACCACGGCAACTCACAAGGAGACCCCCGACTGAGAGGCTAAAAAGCAGCCTCCCAACTTGGGGTACTCCAGATGTTGCTGCACTACAACCCCCATCATCCCCAGCAACATGATGGGATGATGGGAGTTGTAGTTCAACAGCATCTGGAGAGCCACAGTTTGGGATTCAGAGGGCTACAGCCCAAATCAAATCAGAGGGCTACAGCCCTGGGGTTGGCATCAACATTCCACACAAAGTGAAATTCAAAGCAAATGTCTGGGCTCCTCCCATGGCAACACAGTTGAAAATTTGAGGATGTACATGGATTTCTACAAACAGGGGATTGTAATCTGTAAAATGGAACAAGACATGGTGCTGAGAACATGGGAGGGGTTCACTAGGCCTATGCTGATCTGTCAGTCATATTCTCAAACCTGCCCCCAGTTCAGGATCTTTATCTACAGCAGAGGGTATGTCTACTGTCATCTTGCTCTGTAAGTTCACAAACTTACCAAAATCATTTTCCCCCAGAGCTTTCTGTCAGACATCCTTATGCTGAAGGAAGAACAGGTGACACCTTGTTAATTCCTCAATTACATTACTTTTCCTCTCTTCAATTCCGCCAGAGACAAGAGGCGATCATACCAAATTCTTTTCAAATATTTGCTATACGAGGGGAAGGACTTGTTAAGAGGAGGCCAATTAATGCATTTTTAATCCACATTTAAACTATGCAAACTTCTTGAATACTAATGCTGTGATTTCCGTTCTAAGCAGGTTGGTCAATGGGGTCTCTTTCCATCGACCAGTCCCAACGTTTTTCAGAACAGGGAGGAAGGCCGTTCACATGACCCTTGGAGTTGGGATTGGGGAGGACTGGGGGGGAAAGCTGGAGCATCCTTGCCCTCCCCCACATGATCTGGAGCCCTAACAGGGGTGCACCAAGCATGTTGTGTGGTGCATTGGGAAAATTCCTGCTTCTGGTCACTCCTTCGCTCTGGCTCTATGGTCCAGATGCTGCCAGCAGCCCAAGAGGAGCTGGCAGCAGTCTGAGCACCCACATGACCTGGGTGTGAGGAAGAGGAATACATGTTTTCTTCTACCTACTTCTCAACCTAGGTACAGAACCAGGCCTACCCAGGGGTGGAGTACAAGGATCAGGAGTGATCCCAGACCAGCCCTTCCTCGGGTAACCCTGTTCTACCCTTGTTGGGCTTGCATTGTGAACGACCTCAAGGTTCATGCTAGGGATCATTAGGAAGGGTATGCAAAATAAAACTGCTAATATTATAACGCCCTTATACAAAACTATGGTGTGGCCACACTTGGAGTACTGCATACAATTCTGGTCACCACATCTAAAGAAGGACATTGTAGAACTGGAAAGGGTGCAGAAGAGGAGAATCAAGATGATCAGGGGCCTAGAACAACCTTCCTCTTGAGGCAAGGCTACAACACCTGGGGCTATTTAGTTTAGAAAAAAGACAATTGTGGGGAGACATTATAGAAGTCTATAAAATCACGCATGGTGTGGAGAAAGTGGAGAGAGAAATTTTTCACCTTCTCACATAACTCTAGAACCAGGGCTCATCCCATGAAATTGATTGCCAGGAATCTCAGGACCAACAAACGGAAGTACTTTTTCACACAATGCACAATCAATTTGTGGAATTCTCCACCACAAGATGTGGTGACAGCCAACAACCTGGATGGCTTTAAGAGGGGTTTGGATAGCCTCATGGAGGAAAGGTCTATCAACGGTTACTAGTCTGAGGGCTACAGGCCACCTCCAGCCTCAGAGGCAGGATGCCTCTGAATACCAGTTGCAGGGGAGCAACAGCTGGAGAGAAGGTATGCCCTCAACTCCTGCCCGTAGGCTTCCAGCAGCATCTGGTGGGCCACTGTGTAAAACAGGATGCTGGACTAGATGGGCCTTGGGCCTGAACTGGCAGGGATGTCCTTATGTTCTTAAGGTCAGTTTAGCCGTGTTGCTTACAGAACATGCCATATCTAACTGAATCCAGCACTAGGTTTCCCCCAATATCTTTGATTTTAGAAATGAGAGGATCATCTTAAATTCAGCCCTCTTCCTTTCAGATAAATATAGGTATACAAAAACTTGAATCTATCCTGCATTTTTAAATGGGGGTTGTCTTAAATTCGGAGTTGTCTTCTATTCAGGTAAATACAGTAAAAATATACTTCTATATAAGAATGCATCTTCATGATGATACACAACTTAATAACATTAGAACTGGAATAGTGCAGTAGGCCTCCACTCCACCTTCCTAGCAGTGCAGAAACTAATTCAGGCCAGAGCTCAAACATTAGTGACTCCCATATGAAGAAAGACTTAATGGTGGGGCCTTTTTAGCACAGAGGAAGGCAGGTGAGGGAGGACATGATAGAGGTACATTAAATTATGCATAGTGTGGATCACGTGGATAGAGAAAAGGTTTTCTCCCTCTCTCATAATATTAAAACCTGGGGTCATCCACTGAATCTAAATGCTGGGAGATTCATAACAGACAAAATAAAGCACTTCTTTACACAGTGAGGTCATTCATACAATCAAAAATGGAGGCTATTCTCACAGTGGGGGGAAACTGGGCTAAAGAAACCCAGCCCAGTTTTTCCCCATCGTGAGAACCAGTGAGATCGCGGGCAAGCCCGGTGGTTCTCTGGTGGCTAGCCCACCAAAGTAGCCCTCCCTTTAGCCCAGTTCACGGAGTGAGTGTTCTGCTAACCCGGGTTTTCTGATCGTGTGCCAACACAGCACGGCTCCGCACCCTGGTGACACATGAAGAGACCCCTGATGGGAGGCTGCAGACAGCCTCCCAGGTTTGGAGGTCTCTCCAGGATGCCCCGCACACTTGTGCGGGGCATCCTGGAACTTCCGGGGGCTGCATGGCCTCTGATCCCTGCCACCCCTGTTTGCTCCGTGATGGAGCTGGCAGTTGTGTGGGCAACTGATCCAGCCCCCCAGCTATGAGTGGCTGCTCATTTGCAGAGAGAGCGGGCTAAGCCCGCTCTCCCCACAAAACCAGCTTGCGCCTCAGATGTTCATGTGGCTGCCATCTTGAATTGGAGTGGATGACATTATTACACACCACACCATTTGGGCATCCCTATGTGTCCCTACAGCTGTAGCAAATTTGATTCAAATCGGTTAGGTGGTTCACAAGTTAGCCCACTTGTATCTCAAAGATTTACGTGTCCACCATCTTGGATCAGGGTGGATGACATCATCACAAACTACACCGTTGAGCGTTGAGGTGCCCCTATGTGTCCCTACAATTGTACCCAATTTGGTTCATATTGGTCCAGGTGTTGTAAAGTTGATAAGTGGGGGACACATGGACAGAAACACGGACACACGCACAGTATGCTGGGTGATCTCATAAGCCTACTGAAAAGTAGGCTAAAAACTGTGATGACTTTCAGCTGCTGATAGACCTTTCCTTCATAAATCTGTCTAACCTCATAAGAACATAAAAACAGCCCAGCTTAGTCAGGCCCAAGCCCACAGTGGCACACCAGATATCCTCTCTCCTGCTGTTGTTCCTCTGCATCAGGTATTATGAGGCATCTTGCCTCTGAGGTTGGAGGTGGCCTATAGCCTTCAAACTAGTAGTCACTGAAAGGTCTGTCCACTATGAAATGGAAACCTCCTTCTAAAGCCATCTATACCAGTGGCTATCTCCACATCTTGAGGCAGCAGATTTAATTAGAAGACATTATTGTAAGTTATGTCCCATCTTGAGATCCCTCCCTACAGAAGAACCAAACTTTTGTTTATGAGTCTGTCTGTGTCTCTTTTAACTAATAAGCTCTTCTGTGTATGCCAGTTTTGCTCAAATTCTATTGGGTGGGAAAGCTGGTCTTGTCAGGTCATCCACATAGACAAAGCAAATACAGTTTATCTGAGGAGTGGGATTCAAACCCCTCGAGCAGTGCAAGAGGCCAGGTAGTAGAAGGGCCCATTTGGAGTGATTTATTTCCAGCCTCTGGCAAGATCCAATTATTCTTTGCCTTTTGTTTTCCTATTGGGGGTTGCTCTGTTTCTACAGTCTGCCAGGGATCGTTTTTCAATTGAACAAACCCTTGACCCTCCACGTTTAATTACTAATCAGATAGACACAGCCTCGTCAGTAAACCTGCCAAGAGGACTCAGAATTTATTGTGCTACAGAAGTGCGATCAACGCTAGCAAAGGAAGGACTGTTTTGAACACACCCAGGTTGCATAAGGAGGGATTCCTATTACACCAGGGACAGATGACATTTGGTGGACCAGGTCAAACTGGTTGGGCAGTTTGGGGCGACTGGGCTTGCAAAGGGGAATCCAGTGAGGATTCAGTGATCCCCATTGTTATTATTATTGTTGTTGTTATTTACACAGTCAGACAGGTGTTATTGACTGGTTTCTTTTATCCAGACATCGAGTCCTTCCCAAGGACCTGGGATGGCTGAATTCTATTGTCAATGTTGTTGCTGTTATTTTTATAGATATTGTCGCAGAATATAGGCTGTTCCCAGTAAAGTTGCTTTTTGTAATTGGCTGGTGGTGATTTCTGTGGCCCCTATGGTGTTGAGGTGCTCTTCAAGGTCTTTTGGAACTGAACCCAGGGCGCCAATGACCACTGGGATTATTTGGGTCTTTTTCTGCCACAGCCTTTCCATTTCAATTTGTAGATCTTTGTATTTTGTGATTTTTTCTATTTCTTTTTCTTCTATTCTGCTATCCCCTGGTATTGCTATGTTGATTATTTTGACTTGTTTTTCTTTCTTCTCGACTACAGTTATATCTGGTGTATTGTGTGGCAGATGTTTGTCTGTCTGTAGTTGGAAGTCCCATAATATTTTTACATCTTCATTTTCTTCAACTTTTTCAGTTTTATGGTCCCACCAATCTTTGGCTACAGGTAGCTTGTATTTTTTGCAGATATTCCAGTTTATCATCCCTGCTACCTTGTCATGCCTTTGTTTGTAGTCAGTCTGTGCGATCTTTTTACAACAGCTGATTAGGTGGTCCCTAGTTTCGTCTGCTTCTTTAAAAAGGTGGCACTTGCTGTTTGTTGTTGACTTTTCTACTTTTGCTCTTATTGCATTTGTTCTTAGTGTCTGTTCTTGTGCAGCCAGTATTAAACCCTCTCTTTTTTTCTTCAAGTTGCCATTCTTAAGCCATTGCCAGGTCAGGGTGATGTCTGATTTTCCACTTATATTGTGCAAATATTGACCATGCAGTGGCACATTTTTCCATTTTTCTGCTCGGTTCTTGACTTGTTCTTTCTTGTAGGCCTGCTTTGTTTCTTTGGTGTTGAATAGTTTCTCGTTATTGACCATTTTAAGTGCATCTTCTTCATTGTCCTTTATATTCTTCAAGGCCTCTTTTCTCTTCCTCTACTGTTTGATGGACTTGCAGCATTCCTCTTCCACCTGAGCTGTGAGGGAGGTATAGCCTATCTACATCACTGCGGGGGTGCAGAGCATGATTGATGATCATCATTTTCCTGGTCTAGCGTCTCTAGCTCTGTCTGGGTCCAGTCTATTATTCCTGCAGTGTACCTGATAACAGGTATAGACCAGGTGTTGTATGGTGTTCCCGCCATTAAGTTTGGACTTCACCTGGCATCTAAAAGAACAATGTGATGAAACCAGGCGAACTTTACTGGGGAGGCTATTCCATAAACGGAGTGAACATTATTGGAGAGGCTATTCCATAAACAGGGTGCCACCACTGAAAAGGCCCTCTCCCTAGTAGCCACCCGCCTCACCTCATTCGGCATGGGCACTTGGAGCAGGGCCTTTGAAGAAATGGTGTGTGTCTGGACATATCAGGCAAGGTAGCCTGGTCCCAAGCCATTTAGAGTTTTAAACACTAAAGCCAGTGCTTTGAATTGGACTGGGAGCCATTTAAGAAACAAAGAGCATTTACCACACTGCATTCTTGGGACTGTTTATACCAGAGATAACAGCAGTTGCCTTTTTGTTCAGCTCAGTGGAGATGCAGCTGCCACTGCCTCACACCACAGTAAGTAATAACACCCAAACTGTGAAAACATGATCTTTGCACTGTTAAACTGTCACAAGGAGAAAGAAGCAGGTTCTATGGTCTCATACTGCCTTTCTGCTTCAGTTGCCTTCATCCTTTTTACAATCCATTCAGGTATTTTATTCTTGGTTTGCCAAATAAATTTCAGTCAGTGTGTTTCTGGTGGAGGAAACCCACGCTGTCTCAAAAATGCAACGCCACCACCTCCTCATCATTTAAGTCCCACTTAAGCCAACAACACCTCTCAGAAAGCTTGTCAGGTATGCTGGCTACAGACAGTTTGAAAAATAGCTGCCGTTGTGACCTTTTGCCATCAGACTCTCACACAAAAAGCTGGAGAATTTGTATGTAATGTAGACTATCCCCTCCCAAAGAAAAAAGGGTTTCAGAAGAAAAAGAAATCAGCATTTCTTTTTCCCCCATTTCTGTTTAAACTATCTGCAATTTTATGTTTTAAATCATCTGCATTTTCAGTTTTAGATCATCGGCATGATATACCATGCAGTCTCCTGTGCACATTTAGCACACTGCGTAAGGGTGTGTGGAACCAGTTTGTATCGAACCTGGTTCAATTCGAACCGCCCCAGTTCAACTGGTTTGAGCTCGAACCGGACCAGCCCCCCAAAAGAGGGGCCGGTCCCTCTTCGGTTCAAATTTGAATTGAACTACTGCTGCCGGTTCTGTGCAGACCCCTAACATTGTGGTAAGTACTGCACCTTCGAATGGCTGCTGTGCACTCATGCAAATGCTGAGATTGCATGAGGGAGTTGCGTGATTGCACATCCATGATTTCCAATGGCCATGAGATTGCACGACTTGCACAATGTCAGTATTTGTGCAAGTATGTGCTTTCGCAGCAGCCATTAGAAAGATGCAGCAGCACCTGCAGTGCTCTAAACATGCATGAGAGACTGTACAGCACATCAGCTAGTATATTTATTAATGAAAATAGGGCTGCTCACAATCAGAACTTAAGAATGTAAGAACAGCCTGCTGGATCAGGCCCACAGTGGCCCACTGGATGCCTCCCGGAAGCCCACAGGCAAGAAATGAAGGCACACCCCATCTCCTGCTGTTGTGCCTTGCAATGGGTATTCAGAGGCATCCTGCTTCTGAGCCTGGAGGTAGTCTATAGCCATCAGGACTAGTAGCCATTGATGGACCACTTCCATGAATATATGTAAGACCCTTTTAAAGTCATCCAAGTTGGTGGCCTGTTGTAATCTACCTAGTAATCCTTTGTGTTGTGTTGTTGAGAAGTTTTTCCCAGTGGGGATCCTGTAGAAAGCATGGGGGCGGGGTGGAGTCAGAAAGGAAAAAGGAGGAAAAGGAGAAGGAGAAAATGGATTTATTGCTGAATAAACCTTTAGATAATCTACGTAAGATTTCCTTGTGTGTGTGAGCAAATGACCTACATGCGATGGGGGGAAATACACCATGAAATGAAAAGCTGTGGAAAGATCAAAGCTGTGCATACCCAGCCATCTTTATAAAGTCCAGAAATATAATTAAAGATAATTGCAGGTAACTAAATGCATCAGTACATTCAGAGAGCAGTAATTTGAAACAACTAAATCCAGGGATAAATGGTCTGACTCAGAACATGGTAGCTTCCTATGTTCCTATGCCATTCACACAATCAAAAGCTGTGTTCTATCCAGGTTTTGGAGCTCTGTGTGCTCCCAGTTTTCGGTTGTGTGGATGCAAAGTAAGAGGAAAGTCTGGGTAGAAGTGATTGTGTGGAAGCAATGTAGGAGGAACAGCTACCCAGGTTTTCCTCCTACCTTGCATCCACACAATCACTTCTACCCAGGTTTTCTTCTGGGTAGAACACAGCTCACACAGTTCCCAAACCCAGGTAGAACACAGTTTTTGATTGTATGGATGACCTCACTGCTTTCTCTTGATCTTTTCTTCTCCCAGACAAAGGATATGCTGTTGGTAGTGAGGTGTCATAGCTACTTACATTTTTCTCCTTGACCTACAAGAGACAACACAGAAAGCCTCTTTGCTGGGAAATTAACTGAGTGAATCAGCCTGCCTTAGAGACTGAAGAAACCAAGTAATTAGCAATGATTTTGTTAAGGCAGAGTTATCTAGTTAAAGTTAATTTCAATTGTGCATGTAAAAAGTTTTATGATACAATGTCAAAAACCAAAGATGTATTGAAATATATTAGTACTATTAATGAGTGCAATTTTAACATAAAATTGAGGCTTGTGATAATTGCATTTTATAATTGACTGCAGAAATGTACACTTGAGGGAAAGAAAACATGATATGATGATAGAAATTGTTTCCCTGAAGTATCCCTGAGAAGAATGCAGTTTTCTCTTAAATCTGTTCTGCACAGGAGGTTATTGTAATGTCCTTTGTATAGTTCTGAAACTGAACATCCTGAATTTAATTTGCTGCTATTAACATTTGAATGAAAGATGCAGCATTACCATAAAAGAGGCCATACACCTATATGCTGAGACAGGGGTTCTGACCTGTGGTACTCCAGATGTTGCTGAACTACAACTACTATCATCCCCAACCACAATAAATTATAGCTGGGGAACAGGTTGGGAACTCCTGTGCTGAGATATAGGGTAGAAATCAAACAATAAGTTTTCTTTGCTTAGAAAATGAATGGTGATTTTATCTGAACAATATATACAGTTTTCCTTGGTAGGTTACTTTGGTTAGGTGCATGCCTGCCCTCTCTATAATGGAAGGAGCTAAGCAGATGCTTCATTTTAACTCCTTTATTATACTGAAGTCATCATGTAATTCTTGTCTCCTGTCAATAGATGTCACTGTTGTGCTGCTTGCATCACTAAAAGCATGATAGCAACACCTAGTGGCAAACCAACATCATTAGGTCCTAGAAAAACCAAACAGCCAACTTTACAGAATGACTAATCTTTTGATTCATTTGCTGCATTAAGAACTGAGCTGCAGGAGAAAACCTCTTTAGGTTAGTAGGAGAAGATTTTTTTAGACAATCAAACAATCACAGTGAAACTGAAACACAGCAGATAAAATATGTGGGAGGACTCACATTAGAAAACAGATTGCTTTGAGTGGTAATCTGTTACCACAGAGTGGTAGGAGGCATTTTTCTCCATGTGGTTTTGAGGACAAATAAACTCCACATAGAATACAGAGAAATCAAACAAATCCACATGATCATGTAAACTCAATTTGTATTGTTCTACTATTGTGGCTTCTATTGTTTTCTGTGTTCATGGTTGATCTTATGGGTGGGTGAGTGGGGAGGTTGCCTAGGGCATCTAACTGAAGAGGGCACTGGGTTATTTGGGTGGCTCACTATTTGCTGAGCATACTACTGTGAGCATTGGGCTTTGCACTGCAGTGCAATAGAGCTTATTGCTGTTCCAAGCAATGCCCATGAAAAGGACCAAGAGCAACCTCTTAATAATTCTCTGGCTTGCCACCAGTGCTCTCTTGCTCCAATTCTGGGACCCCACTGAAGGGAGGGGGGGAAAGCAGCATCAGGGAAAAGTATCTCTGGTTGGTTTCAGATGTAACATGAAATTGGAGGTCCCTTCACCTCTGGTTTTGCTAACCGAACGTCCAAATGCGGCGAACTGCAGTTAAAGGAAAAAATGGACCCACAGTTTCCCTCCCTAAACTTCATTTGTCACCTTAAGTTAACTCTAGGTTTCCTCATCCCAAACTCCGGTTTGGTGGTGCCAGCATTACATCTAAACGTGGGCACCACTGTTAGTGTTCTCTGCATCTGGCGCTGAGGGAGGAAGCTCCTCCCTTGCTCTGGCTGTTATTGGCTGTGTTGGCTGTCCTTCAGGAAAGAAGGAAGCTTGCACAGTCAGCTATCCTGCCTCTCTGCAGTTATGTTTGAAGAGGGGTCTTTCTCCCCAGTGTCCAGTTGTGGACGGGAGAGCTGGGGGAGGGTGTTTGTGAAACCGCAGGTCCATTGGACCTACAGTTCTGTGTTGTCTGAACACAGCCTCTCTCTAATTTCACTTTTACACACAGAGGGGAGGAAGAAGGGAAGGAGGGGTTGGGGAAAGGAAGGATGCAAAGACATGGAGAGAGGGAAGATGACTGAAGAGGAAGTTGCAGAATGTCTGCGAGTCTTCAGTGGGGTCCTGGAACTGGAGCAAGAGAGCACTGATGGCAAACTGGAGAATTATTGAGAGGTTGTAGTTGGTCCTTTTCATGGGCATTTCTGGGAAAGCCTGGAACAGGAATAAGGTCTATTAATTACTCCAGTTATCTTCATTACTGGTCAAGTGGGAGCCAATTTGACAAAAAAACCAACAACCCCTCAAAGCAGGAGTCATTTCCCATTGTGCTGACCTTTGCAATGCACTGTGCTTTTCTCGGTGCCTGGGAGGGCCCTTTAAGAACAAGACAGATATTTATATACCACTTTTCAACAAAAGTTCCCAAAGTGGTTTACATAGCTGCAAATGAATGCATGCATGCATGCATGCATGAAGTGGCTTCCTGTCCCCAAAGGGCTCACAATCTAAAAGAGAGAGAGATAGCAGCAACAGCCAGTGGAGGGATGTTGTTCTGGGGATGGATAGGGCCATTTGCTCTACTCCTGCTAAATAAAGAGAATCGCCACTTTAAAAAGGTGCCTCTTTGCTCGGTTAGCAGGGGATTACTCTTAAGAGCTCTAGGAGGAGAGTGCTGGGAAGGGCTACAATTCCCAGCTCTCTGAGCTGGCCTTCCAAGATGCTGCAGGGGCTCAAGAGGGCTCCGTTTCCCTTCAAGGACACCCCCCGCCCAGCACTGAGCAAAGAGCAGTACTGCACAGTGAGTATGGTTGTCTCCACATGGTGCCAGGAGACTATGCAGAGTATTCAGCTTTGGCTGAAGCCTCACATAGGCCCAAAGAACAGCTAGTCAGGGGGGTGCACTTAGGGTTAATGGGGGCAGCAATGGCTCCTGGGCCTTAAATGAAGAACATTACTGTAGAACTTTCCTTTTTATGACCAGGTTCTTATGTCTGATGACTACAGGCCACTTCCAACTTCGGAGGCAAGATGCTGCAAAATACCAGTTGCAGGGGAGCATCAGCAAGAGAGAAGGCATGCCCTCACCATTTGCCTGTGGGCTCCGTAGAGGCATCTGGAGGGCCACTGTGGGAAACAGGATGCTGGACTAGATGGGCCTTGGGCCTGATCCAGCAGGGCTGTTCTTATGTATTAAAATACTGGAGGTAAAGCTAGTGCATCCTATTTTTATTTTATTTTATTAAGAAAAGGCAAAATTATTAATTTTAATTTAATTTAATTTAATTTAATTTATTATTTATTTATTTTATTTATAAAAATAAAATTTTCATTTCATTTCATTTCATTTCATTTTATTAAGAAAAGGCAAAACAGGGACACTAATCCTCCCAAAGGCAAAATGGGGACTATTTGTATCTGAGATTATCCCTGGCAAAATGGACAGTTGGGAGATTTGGGAGGAATAGAGAAGGACCCTCTCCTGCGTTGCCCCAGGGACTGAGCTGTTTGCAATACTTCTCCAGCTGCTTGCAACGTCGATATAATCTGCCACTCCAGCGCTGGACATGTCAGCACCCTTCACCTGTCTCTGTACAGTCTGCCTTCAAATCCTCCTGCACCTTTTGCTGGACCATTTCCATGTTTGCAGCCACCAGACTGGTTGCAAGGTGCGGACTCTACTGTCAAGACTGCTGGCATTGAACGTTTGATTTCAATAATACATTTTGTTATTGGGAGGCTGCTCTTTCCCTCGCCCCAAGCCTTTCTTTCTGGTACAGAGCAGCCAGGACTTTCAAGATTTTCCTTGCAAACCGAATCTGCACTTGAAAGCTCTCTCTCTCTCTTTCTCTCTCTTAGAGGGGAGCGAAAATTGGCATTTCTTCTTCACAGGCTTGTAATGTGTCACTGTGCTGCATCTTCAGCTTTCTGACTATTGGCTTTTCTCCTACCATAGATGTCAGGAAGGACTGCTTGCTTCCTGCATGTGGAAGCCATTTGCCATCCATTCCAGCTTGCTGTGTTTCTCAAATAGTTTGGAGCAGGACCCCTCTTCTAAAGATTCTCTGTCTTCTACCTTCCACGCCCCACTCCATTACCAACCATCTATTCCACAGCAGAGGCTCTATTCTGAGAGCCAGCACAGTGTGGTGGTTAGAGCAGGCCTGCCCAACATAAGATCCAGATCCAGCCCACAGGGACATTTTTGCCGGAATATCCTGCAGCAAAAGCACCCTAGAAAGAAAGACAGTCACCCTTTGGGTCAGTTCCAGTGGCTGAACAGGGACAGGGCCTGTTTTCTGGCCACTATCTCTACTATGAGTCTCTTGGCAAACATTCACAAGTATTTATTTATTCATTCCTGGTTTGTGTTTGAATGGGAGACTAGAAGTGTGAGCACGGTAAGATATTCCCCTTAGGGAATGGGGACACACCGGAAAGAGCAGAATGTTCCAAATTCCCTCCCTGGCATTTCCAAGACACGGTGCTGGCTGGATTTAGCTCCCAAATGGGGCCATGTGGCCCCGTTTGGGAGCTAAACCATGCCTCCGAGTCTGACGTCAGACGTGGGTTGTGTGGCTAAATGCTCCCTGCTTCTGATGTCAGATGCAGGGGCCGGGGCTAGGGGGCTGTGGTGACGGCAGAACCCGGGCCATTACTGCCCCCCCTCGGTGCCTGGTCTACCATCACCAGAGGCTCCTTTGGTGGTGGTGGTGGTGGGCGATGAAATCACATAAGAAAAAAATGATTCAGTGGAGAAAAGAACTCAAAGGGGCCATTCACACGACCTACTGGGCAGGCAGGTGGGTGGGGGCAAGGCTCCGCAAACCATGCCTTCCCCCTAGATGATCCTTTGCTGCTCAGTGGTAGCACACTCCATGCTCAGGGCAGAATCAGCCCTGGTCCATGCAGTGCAGAGCAAGGCAGATTGTTCTGAGGCTGGGATTCATTGTCTTGGCCTCCATGAAGCCCACAGTGCAGTGTGCGACAGGCATGCTGCACTGGGGGATTTCCCCCGAGAGATTGGTGCTCTAGGCCCCTGTCTCTGTGGATGGCTGGGCTGGATGCAGCCCATCCTCGTACGTAAGCAGGTGGCTGGGCTAAGGGAACACTGGTTCCCTTAACCTTGGCTAACAGCTGAGTTTACTAGCTGGGCTAGGCAGAGCTGGCCCTCCGGGATTGGGCCTGATCCTGGCAGTTCTCACATGCAGTCTAACCAGGGCTGGGCATCCCTAGCCTGGTTTAGGCTGTGTGTGAGAACAGCCTCATAGGAACATAACATAAGAACAGCCCTGCTGGATCAGGCCAAAGGCCTATCTTGTCCAGCATCCTGTTTCACACAGTGGCCCACCAGATGCCTCTGGGGAGCCCACGGGCAAGAGGTGAGGGCATGCCCTCTCTCCTGCTGTTGCTCCCATGCAGCTGGTATCCAGAGGTATCTGGCCTCTGAACCTGGAGGTAGCCTCTAGCCATCAAGACTAGCCACTGTTGATAGACCTGTCCTCCATAAATTTGTCCAAGCCCCTAATAAGAACGTAAGAGCCCCTTATGGCCTCATGGTGTCTGCTCCCCCCCGACTGTCTGCATCCCATCATTTTACTTAGTAAATCAAAATCAGTGTCTGCTTTTTCACTGGTCCTTGGAATGCCATTCTGTTTTGAGGAGACTGGTCCTTTAACAGACTTCTATTTACATATGAAGGTAAAGCGGCCCTCCTGCGTCAGTTTAGCATCTTCTAACAACGTCTCTCATGCAAATTGGCTCTAAATGCTTCTTTAGCCCTAACACTTCTTATCTACCACATACCTTCAGTGTGCTTTAAATGACACACCAGCCTCTTCATGAAAGCTGACATTTTCCAACTTGATTTCTAAATTGTAAAATATGGAGCACGTGGCTTCCCAAAATCAGATGAAATTGAGTTACTATTGCAAATGTTAAAATTACCATTTATATTTATTTGAAAAAATTAAAGCCATCAGCCGCTCCTGTCTCCCCCCACGCTGATGCAATTGAAAGAAGTGGGCAGGGGGAGGAATCGGTCCGAATCTAGAAATGCAGAGCTATAATTTCAACTCCGCTTGCTCAGTGTCTTAATGTGTTTGATATATTAAAAGTGACATTAACATCAAAAGAGCGAGGGGTTTCAAATCATTACCAGTAGACAACCTATGTGATATCTCCAAGCAGGCACCTTATCTTCTTTTGGGTCATTAGGAAAGCCAAAGTGTTCATAAAACACAGCGCGGCATATAGTTTCAGAGAAATATGAATTTATATGAGAGCAGCACAACATTTGGCTGTTCCATTTTGCCAGACAGAAAATGCTTGTTCTGAGGGTTTGGGGCCATAGAAGACCTACACCTTATTACGCAAGCCCTGCTGTATAAGAAAGAGATTTGCATCTAAGCATGGGTGGAGCTGCAATTGGGCAAATGGGTCCAAAGAACCCATGCCCCCTGCCTCTGGAGATGGCTCCCCCGCCTTGCTCACCTCCCTATGCCTCCCCTTCCTGGCTGGCCAGCTCACTAGCCCCCCCTGCTGCTGCCTGACTAGAGATGTGCGGATCAATATGAATATGAATCAATTCAACTCGGATCTGGGTGATTCGAGAGCTTCTCATCCAAATTGAATCACCCCTTAAAAGGGCAAATAGGTTCAAATTCAAATTCAAATTTCAAAATGCAATTCAAATTCAATTTTAAGGCCATTTAGCACCTTTTAAAAACCATTCAGGCCCCCTGATTGGTTAAAAAAAAAAAGGGCACCAAATCAGGCTCGAATTGATCTTTGAATTTGATTCAAATTTGAGGCAAATTCTCAAAATCTGATTGGAATAAAAATATTTGATTCATGCATGCACATCCCTATGTCCTGTGCTTCTCTCTGTGGTGGTGTGCCATTCTTCCCATTACCAGTGCTGCATGGTGCTCCTGCAGCCCGCTGATGCTTCCTAGCCACTTGGGGTTCTGATGGTCCTGAGGTGGCTGGGAACAGGGATGTGTGTGCTGGCTGCAGCATGGGCCTTAGGAGAATGCCTCTGCCATCACTGGGGATAGGGAGCGCCCCACCGGCATTGTGCCTCCACCATCATTGCCACCAGAGTAGACAAGCAGGGTTGCCAGAACCTAAGGGGGTATACTCATGGGTCAAATGGGCCGTAAGCCAGAATTTGGCTTTTAAAAAGCCAAATCTGACCACCTAGGTAGACAGCCCGCCACAGCTGCCATGGGAGCACTGCCCTTAAGAACACAGACCACCTATGTCCTCCAAGTTCCACTGCACCTAGTGCATATGCTGCAGAACTATGGGACAATAGGGCAGTTCACACCATCAACATTAGGTAGGAGAAGCCTCGCACCCCAATTTCAGAACTGAGCATGATTCAAATTTCCGATTGTGTGTTAGATAAAGACAAGGTGGGAGGTGGGAGCTTGATCATCTGTCAAGCCCCAGTCTAGGGCAGTTTTTCCACCTACCTTGTTCAGAACTGGAGATGAAATCTGGCTAAGGGACACTTATCTCCTCATTGATACCTAACATGACAACCTCTTACATATATACAACTGCGACTATGAGTACCCCCACTACCGTTGTTCAACAAAAGTGCTCAAAGCATTTACATAAAGAATAAAGAATAAATAAGATGGTTCCCCATCCCAAAAGAGCTCACAGCCTAAAAGAAAATATAAGGCAGCCACCAGCAACAATCACCGGAGGGATGGTGTGCTGGGGTTGGATATTGCCAGTTGCTCTCCTCTTGCTAAATATAAAAGAACCAACACTTTAAAAGGTGCCTCTTTGCTCTGTTAGCACGAGTTAATAACTTCAATCAAAAATTCTGCTGGAATGTACTTATTGTTGATGAATGTTTGGAAACCAGGGAGAGCTGAATTTCCAAGTCAGTTAAATACTCCAAATAGCTCATTGTTGACAGTTTGTCAAGTGAAGGTCACGCGGATTAAGATGTGTTCTTTTATATATATAAAAAGAAAAACAAGTAAACATGATTTTCAGAGGTTTTACACATTTATGTGTGATTTCAAAGGAAGAGTCAAAAGGAGAAGAAAAGATTGATGCTGCTCAGCACTCCAGAGGATAAGTGTGAAACCATTCACGAGAAACGCAAATCAAGAAGCTAACATCTTCCGCAAAACTGCAATGAAGCATTTCCAAGGGCAGAGAACTTGTGCCAGCTCAGATTTCATAGCATCATAGCATGAATTCTTGGGTCCCATGCTAGAGGCCTAGAGATGTGCATGAATTGGATTTTGCTATTTGAATTGAGCTCAGATTGAATTGCAGACAGCAGTCATTGCCAGCTGTTTTGACAAACTGACTCAAAATGATTCGAGTGATTCGAGTGATTCGGCTATAGGCAACAATGGGGAACTCAAATCACCCCATTGTTCCCCATGGGGAGGCCCTAGGAACACCAAAGTGAGTTGGATGGTAGGGCTTGATGAGTGCTGTCTACCACAAAAGAAATGGGCAAGGGGGTGATTTTTTTTAAAAAAAAACCTTTCCCCCCAAACCCCCACAGGATCCACAGGAATTGGCATCAATCTCCAGCTGACTATTGAAAGCAGTCCTGGAGATTTTAATGGCTTTATGATATTGGGAAAATATCCCCAGGAAGAGCTTCAGTCAGCAGCCCTAAGAGACATCATTTGTTAAGATTTCCTGACTTGATCATGCTATTACTTAATCATGAAATATTCACTTACGCTTATGCTGGTGACTGAATCCGGGATCTTCTGCATGCAAAGCATGTGCTCTACCACTGAGCTACCGTCTGTTCCCATGATAAGCCATCTTACATGAGATAAGAGCGTATGAAGAGCTTCTGGATTTCCTGGAAATAAGATAACACCAGGGATATAAAAGGAATAAGATAAAGTGTGTAAGGAAATTATATTATGATGTGGAATGAAATCAGAGAAGCAAACAGACAAAATACATTGAACCAGCAGAAGAAACTGGAGGAATGAGAATCAAGAAAGACTAGTACACAAGAAACAGTTGATACATAAACAGTTTACCATAGCCTCATTGAGACGTCATTCCACAGAGGCTGAACCCGAGTATCCTAACCTGCTTCACAGGGTTGTTGTGAAAGAGAAACTCAAGTATGTAGTACACCGCTCTGGGCTCTTTGGAGAAGAGCGGGATATAAATGTAAAATAATAATAATAATAATAATAATAATAATAATAATAATAATAATAATAATAATAATAATTGGAGCCCTGGGTGCAGTTCCAAAAGACCTTGAAGAGTACCTCAACACAATAGGGGCCACAGAAATCACCATCAGCCAATTACAAAATTGGATATAATCACCATCAGCCAATTACAAAAAGCAGCTTTACTGGGAACAGCCTATATTCTGCGACGATATCTATAACAACAGCAACAACATTGACAATAGAATTCAGCCATCCCAGGTCCTTGGGAAGGACTCGATGTCTGGATAAAAGAAACCAGTCAATAACACCTGTCTGACTGTGTGTGTGTGTGTAAATAAATAAATAAATAAATAAATAATACAGCTTCTGAAAACACCCCAAAAGTTCCCTCTGGTCTGTCACTTAGGAAGCTGCCATATACCAAGTCAGATCATTGGTCCATCTAGCTCAGTATTGTATATTCAGAGGGAACTTGGAACCTTCTACATGCAAGCATGCACATGCTCTTCCCAGAGCGGCCCCATTTCCTAAGGGGAAACTCTTACAGTGCTCACATGTAGTCTCCCATTCAAATGCAAACCAGGGTAGAGCTGGTTAGTAGGGGTGTGCAAACAGGCTCGAAACTGAACCAGTTCAGTTCGGGGTCAAGCCAACCCCCACCCACCCACCCACCCACACACACACCAGGCTCGGCTTGACCTCGAACCAAAACCTCCTGCTAGTTTGGGGGTTCAACGAGCCTTTTACGTTTTTTTTTAACTTACCCCTCTGGGGGACTTCTCCAAGGTGGTGGTGGAGGGTCCACGGAGGTTCCCCCTCTCCCCACCTTCCTTCATTTAAAATTCACCCAGTTCTGGTTTCTTTGGCCCTTTCCAGACCTATTCTCTGGTGTGGTGGCCATTTTGCAGGCTGCTATGCTTGTGCAGTGGGACCCTGCATGGCCAGGTCATGTCCCCGGGTCATGACCCCACCACCACCTTGGAGAAGCCCCTGGAAGGGGTAAATTTTAAATTTTCTTTAAAGGCTCATCAACGCCCCCCTCAGACTGAACTGAACCTGGACGGCGGGGGG
Source organism: Hemicordylus capensis (assembly GCF_027244095.1). Classification (NCBI taxonomy): domain Eukaryota; kingdom Metazoa; phylum Chordata; class Lepidosauria; order Squamata; family Cordylidae; genus Hemicordylus; species Hemicordylus capensis. The sequence continues at coordinate 15,635,841 of NC_069663.1, forward strand.
TTCAAAAGGGGCCAGAACCAAACTGTCCTGGTGTGGTTCGAGTTCAGTTCGAACACTAACCGAACCATGCCAGGTGGTTTTGTACACATCCCCATTGGTTTGCAAAGGGGGACAACCATGCTCCTAATCGCAAGGCGGTAAGCATGATTGTAGACACTTCCATGATGGCGGGTGCTTCCCTCTTCTGATAAAGACTGAACGCTTGAGTGGTGCATTGGGGGAAATAAAGGCAGGATGCCTCTAAATACCAGTTGCAAGGGAATAACAGCAGGAAAGAGGGCATGCCCTCAACTCCTGCCTGTGGGCTCCCAGTGGCATCTGGTGGGCCACTGTATGAAACAAGATGCTGGACTAGATGGGCCTTCTTGGGCCTGATCCAGCAGGGCTGTTCTTCTGCTCTTATGTCTGAATCAGTATATGGCAGATTGATATGTTCCTATGATTAGAAAGTAAATGTTCTATTAAAATTCTATTCAAAAATGAAAATCCGGTTGAAAAACTGAAAACATTTATATCTGAATGCAGTATTGGGCTTAATGGTGGCACTGACAGTGACAGAGCCTCTTGCCCCATTGGTAATGTCTTAGAACAGAGGTTCCCAACCTGTGGTTCTTCAGATGTTGCTGAACTACAACCCCCATCATCCCCAGCCACAATACATTGGGCATTGTAGTTCAGCAATATCTGGAGGACCACAGGTTGGGAACCCCTGCCTTAGAATGTTCACAAACATTCTGCTAGTTGGGAGGAAAGCAGCTCCCCCTTAGTTTTTTTTATTTCCTATTACTGACCTCTGACTGATATTTCATCTTCAGTGTCTCCTCTTTGTTTACACAACTCCTCACTTGAACCCAGTTGAACACCTTAATCCTGTTTCTAAGCCAAATTTACTACTCTGAAACTAAAAGGATACAGTACTTTGTTTTTAGCTGCATGCATACAATGAGATCATTCACAAAATCAAAATCTGGGTTTTACCCGGGTTTGGGAGCTGTGTGTGCTCCCAGTTTTCAGTTGTGTGGAAGCAAGGTAGGAGTAAAACCTGGGTAAAAGTGATTTTGTGGAAGCAAGGTAGGAGGAAAGGCTACCCAGGTTTTCCTCCCACTTTGCTTCCACACAACCAAAAATTGGGAGCACACACAGCTCCCAAACCTGGGTAGAACACAGTGGACTGGGTCTCATGATCCATGAGACCCAGTTTGGGGCGGTGAGTGGGAAGAGCGGGCTAAGCCCTCTCTCCCCGCTCACAAGCAGGGAGTGAGCCCTGGAAGGCCAGATCAGCCGCCCACACGATTGCCATCTCCAAGACAGAGCTGGCTGGGGCTGGCTAGCTCGGGGGTTGCGCGCCCCCCGGAAGCCCCAGTATGCCCTGCACAAGCACGCAGGACATACTGAGGAGACCCCCAGAGCTGGGAGATGGCTTTTTGCCTCCCCTCTGGGGGGTCTACTCATGAGTAGGCGTGGCGTGAAGCCACACCGCAGCTACTCACGATTAAAAAAACCAGGTTTGCAAGGTGCTCACTCCGCAAACCTGGTTTTGGAGCAGGGGTTCTTGAGCGGGTTACCCGCTCCAGAACCACCGGGCTCGCAGCCGAGCCCAGTGGTTCTGACGACCTGCAAAAATCGGGCTAGGCTCCCCTACCCCGATTTTTGCAGATTGTGGGAATAGCCCCCGTGAGGCTATTCCAACGAGCAGGAGAGATCGGGTTAAGGAAGTCTAGCCCGATCTCTCCTGTTGGTCTGCTGCCACGAGAGCCATGTGGCTCCCGGCAGCAAACTATGAAAACTACCTCTCCCCTAAAGCTAGGTTAGTGGACTGAGCACGCCGCTAACCCCATTTAGTTGATCGTGTGCTGCTGTGGCGTGGCTCTGCACCAAGGAAGCACATGAGGAGCGAGAGCTCCGCAAACCCAGTTTTTAAAATCGTGAGTTGCAGCAGTGTGGCTCTGCGATGCAACTACTCGTGAGGAGACCCCACCAGGGAGGCTGAAAAGCAGCCTCCTGACTTGGGGGTCTCTCCAGCATGCCCTGCGCGCTCTTGCGGGGAATGGTGGAGCTTCTGGGGGCCGCACGGCCCCCAAACTTGCCAGCCCCCACCGGCTCCATGACAGAGCTGGCAGTCGTGTGGGAGGCCAATCCGGCCGCCCAGGGCTGCTACCCTGTTCTTGTGTGGGGAGAGAGGACTAAGCCCTGCTCTTGTGTGGGGAGAGTGGACTGAGCCTGCTCTCCCCACTAACCCCCTAGAGGCTCTTCTCACGGATTGTGAGAATGGCCTCATTGTGTATGAAAAGGAATCCTGGTTGATCAGTGTGGGAAGCCAACCCCTTCCACCTGACATCAAATCTCAGATCATCAGTGTTGGCTCCCTGTGCTGACCAATCAGGATTCCTTCTTTGGTAAAATCATTTCCTGGTCTTCTGACCAGGTTTCCCACCACCTACAAGGTCCTTTACTGGAAGCCCACATGGCTACAAGCAGCCGGGGCTGGCAGACATTCGGAAAAATGTGGTTAAGAGAGTGCTCACTCTCTTAAGCCCATTTTAGAGGGTTTGCCACCGAGGTGCCACCGGGATCGGGCGCAATCCTGGAGTTTCTCACACACAGGCAAAACCGGGCGTGGCTTTGTTCGCCTGGTTTTGCCTACACATGAAAACAGTCTCAGTGTCTTGCTTGCTGACTTGTGTGCTATGTTAGTTGGTCCTAATAAAGGTGCTGCCCTGCAGCTACTTCCGTCTTCTTTCTAATGGACTGACATGGATTTTTGAGTGATGGTGTTAGTGGTGATGCAATAACAGTAACAAAATGAAAGCAATTCAGTTCACTGAGATAGCAATGTGAAAACATATGGTGAGGACTAAGGACTGAAGATATTCCAAAGGATAAATGGGCCATTGTTTCCCTTTGTCGTTCCTTCCCATCCATTTTCTGGTGGCAGGTCATTCTGGGGCCTCTGTTTTCTTTCTCCTGGGTCCCCGAGCAATTTGGCCTCTCGTCGTTATTTTGTGGGATGCTATTTTATGGTTTTTGTTGAATTAAAGGAAATATATTATTTGGGCTTGCCGCTAGCTGGGATACTGAAGGAGAAAGTATCTTTCAGGGTTTCATTCCCCCCCCCCCACGACTTCTGTCATGTTGGGAATCCAGTTAGCCCCCCTCCAGTTTTAGAGTGTGTTTCAAACACATCATTTGTCTCTCAGAGAGGGTTTGAAAATTGAGAAGTAGACGAAGTACCTTTAATCTTGTGTGGCACTTGGAAAACATAGGGCTGAGCACCAGGGAAATGCCAATAAAATAAATAAGCTCTTCCAAAGCTGAGGGAGATTATGATTGCTTTGGATCCACTGCAGCGGTGAATTAATACAGAACCTGAGAAAGCAGTCAACATCAGAAGGGATTCTGCACTGGTGCAATAATTTATAATGCAACCATCCACTATTCTCTGCCTTCAAAATATCAAAAAGGAGAAATTGGACCCTCGTAGTTGTAGCTGAACCCTCACCAACCAATTCGTACATGAGCCAGCTGGGGTGGTTGGTAACTGTGGTGGCTCTCCACACAAGCAGTGTGGAAGAGCCTATGAGGGTTCTGAGGCCCTGGTCTCCTCGCAGTTGATCAGGCGTCTGACCTGCAGACGATCGGGCGGTGCCACCCCCCAAAAGGGGGGGGGCACTTAGGGAGGTTTGCTGCTGGGAGCTGTGAAGCTCCTGTTGCAGTATACGACCAGGGAAAACCAGATCCAGAGATCCGGCTCCCTTAGCCTGGTTTCTCCTGGTCATGGAAATAGCCTCATGGTGTTTTTGGTGAATCCATTCCTTGATCCAGGCCAGTTTTTGAATGGTGCTTTAGTTACTTTTAGTTCAGTCCTGAAGTGGAGGCGAGGCTGACTGTGGTGTTTTTGGTTAACCTATTCCTTGACCCAAGTCAGCTTTTGAATGGTGCTTTAGTTACTTGTATTCCATTCCTGGAGTAGAGGCAGGACTTACAAACAGCCAGCAGCAAGAGCACTGTAGGCAGACTGAACTTGCGTCTCTGCACAGAATATCTATTTCATTAAACTATTACCAATCATAATTCCACTCCACTGTCTTGTCCTTGCATATCACAACTCTTTCCCTTGGAATCTGCACCCATCAGTAAGAGCATTGAAAGCAGTCTGCACTTGCCTCTCTGTAATTAAAATTTATTTCATTAAACCGTTGATATTCCTGATTCTACTCCACTGCCTTGTCCTTGAGTGCCACAACTTTTTACTCTGGATTCTAAACTACCATTTCTGGTGATGAATGCTCATTGTGATTTTGGACGAGGCCTACACCCCTAGCGATGGAAAACAGGTGATAGCATTGCAAAACCTTTGGCGTGTTACCTTGTTTTTATTAACATCAGGACAGCAATGGCCAAATTGGCAACAAATCTACAAATTCACCATACTGACCTTCAGAAGGCCAAGAGCTTGGACTGTTGCTACCCAGGGTTATGGCATTGTAGCAAAATCCCATATCTTTTCAGCCTAGTAGCACCAAAGTATTGGAGAGCTTTTACCTTGGCACGATTTAACTTATTGCCATCACCCTTATTTGAGGGGAGATATTGCAAACTCCTCTACTCTAAACATTTTTGTGTCTGTATCAAACAAGGGCAGTTGAAACAAGGGGACATGTGCTTCTTTACTGCACTTGTTATAGAGACATTTGTCTATTTGTTATAGCTCCAATTTTAGTGAAAACCCCAGGACAGTCAGATAAATTTTACATTTCTCCCCTTCCAGATGTGTAGCTATAATTGAGCGGATGGGTTCAAAGGACCCGGGCCCCAAGCTCCTGAGGGCCCCCCAGATCCACCCCTCCCTATTTTCTTCACAATCTCCACTGCTCCAAGGGGCCACCGGGGAGAGGGGTGGACATGGGCCCCCTCTCCCCTAGAAACACCCCTGTCCCCTTCTATCAGATCATGATAATGATTTTACCATCAATGTGGCAAAATTTTGTATTATTGCATATACTATCAGAAACATGATGATTAAATGTTCCAACCAAGGTGGAATAATTGTGGATGGAATTATTAGAACTGAAGACACCATAATATTCTTTTATGTTTTCAAATATTCTTCTAGTGTATAATGGCACTTATGAAAGGTTGTTCTTTTATTTTGTGGTGGTTGATGACTGTGTCAATAAACTAAACTAAAACTAAACAAATTTGCAATGGTGTTTTACAACTTGTCAATGTTTTAAAAACACAAAGAGGCTATTCCCATGATCACCCAAAAGCGGGCTAAGGGAGCCCAGCCCACTTTTGGGCGATTGTCGGTGGGAGCTGCGTGGCTCCTGGTAGCTAACCTCCATAACCACCCCTCCCCTTAAATTGGGTTCGCGGAGCGCGTGCTGCGCTATCCCCGTCTACTGGATTGTGAGTTGCCCACACCTGCGCGAGGCATCCGGGAACTTCCAGGGGCCGCATGGCCCCTGATCCTTGCAGCCCCCGCTGGCTCTGTGACGGAGCTGGCAGTCATGTGGGTGGCCGATCTGGCCGCCCAGGGCTACAGGTTCAATCGTCTGTAGGGAGAGCAGGCTAAGACCGCTCTGCCCACAGACCCGACAGAAGCTCTTCTCACGGATCGTGAGAAGAGCTTCAAAAACTACTGTGGCATTTAATTGAAGTTTTCCGAGGAATGGAAATGGAAATTGGCAGGAAAGCCTTCCAAAGATTCCTCCATAGTGACCGTACAACAATTTGTTCATTGTTACCCCAAACCTAACCTAACTCTTTCCTCTGCTCAAAAATGGCTGCAATTTAACCCTCATTATAGGGGGATGCTGATGATTTGCAAGCTCTAGTAATGAAAGTCAAGGAGCACAGTGAAAAAATGGGACTACATCTAAATGTAAAAAAGACTAAACTAATGACAATGGGTACAGCCACCAGCCTTGGAATTGATTATGAAGTGGTGGATAGCTTCTGTCTTTTAGGATCGACCATCAACAGTAAAGGATCCAGCAGTCACGAAATATGCCGCAGACTAGCACTTGGTAGGGTAGCAATGAAGGCCTTGGAAAGGATACTTAGATGCTGTGACATGTCTACACCTACAAAGATTAGAATCGTTTGGACCATGGTTTTTCCCAAGACACTCTATGGCTGTGAAAGCTGGACTTTGAAGAAGCAAGATAGCAAAAGCATTGATGCTTTTGAACTTTGATGCTGGAGAAGACTTTTGAGGATACCATGGATGGCCAGGAAAACAAACAAGTGGATCATAGAACAAATCAATGCAGAATTTTCACTTGAGGCACAAATGACCAGGCTCAAACGATCATACTTCGGACACATTATGCGAAGAACCAGCTCCCTTGAGAAGTCTATAATGCTGGGAAAAGTTGAAGGAAAGAGAAGAAGAGGATGACCAGCAGCAAGGTGGATGGACTCGATTACGATAGCAATGAATGCACCACTGAGAGACCTTAAAGGCCAAGATGGACAGATCATCTTGGAGAGAATCTATCTAAGTGGTTGCTAAGAGTCGACACCAACTTGACGGCACGTAATCAATCAATCAATAGCGGGTAGGGATAAAGAAATAAAAACAGCTTTACTGTATTTACCTGAATCTAAGACTGGGTTTCCCCCCATGTTTTTTGATATTACAGATCAGGAGCCCATCTTAAATTCAGAGCCCTGTTCCTTTTGAGTAAATGCAGGTATAACCTATATATACCCTCTGCTTTTTAAGGGGGTCATCTTAAATTCAGGGTAATCTTCAATTTGGGTAAATATGGGAAGTGCAATGATGCTTTCCCTATTTTGCATCTCTAGGAGGGTAGGCATTGCCAAAAATCATGATGAGCATTCATACCTTCGATAGTACCAACGGCCAAAATTTGTGGGCCTGGCTTATGGACTAAAATAATACCTCCCACCACCAGTTTCCTTCTCTACCTCTGAGGATTATACCATTATTCTCCATTCAGGTATTCCATTGACCTAAGGATTGGCCAAATGTGATACTACCGCTGCCCTTGCATTACAATGAACTGGTTTTGAAATGTTTTTGTATTATGGCTTCAGTTACAATTTAGCATCTTTGTCCAATGGGGTAAAAAACTGTCCATCCAGGCAAAGGAAAACAATCAATGTTGGAAGGATCTTAGAAATATTAAAAAATTGCCAGTGAAGAACTCTCAAGGACAAAATAATTTCATTGTCTGCTATAGGAAAGAGATTACAGTAGTTTCTTTCAAACTTCTTAGGACAAACAAAAGCAGATTGCTCCTCTTTGCCCTGTGGGTCTCCTGGGAAATTACTCAGAATTATATCAGTTAGCCTGCCAGAGTCTATATAGAAGATGCCAGCTTATGAAATGTCAGGCAAAGGGTGAAAACCATCAGGGAAGTTTCATTGATTGGAAGTTGTTTAGAAATTGCACTCTGTGAGTTGGGCTGGACAAGTAGAAAAGCCACATCCGAATATAACTGGAGGACAAGCAACGTGGATCAGATCGCTTTGATTTAACTCACACAGCACTTCTAGACCAATGGTGGTGCTTTGGCTTTTCTGGTACAAAGAACTGTACAATAATAGGCTCCCATATATGCTGCTTGAAGTATTGTGCAACCTTGTAATAAGTAACCACATGGGGAGCTTTGTATCATTCTTTGTTCTAGAGTTTATGGTAACCACTAGAAGGGCTGCACCTAGGTAATTTTGGCACATGGACCACCCCGCCATAAGCCCCCCTGCCCCCAGCACAGGGCCCCCTGGAACTTACTCTTGGGGGCCTCCTACCACACTGAAACACCATTGTTGTTTTAACTTCAGCCGCTGTGTGGCCAATGTTAGAGGTTGTTGATTTTTACCCACAATAGGTATAACAGCAGAGCACTAGGAATGAGCACGCACTCTAGTTACAGAGTAGGTAGCAGAGGATGGTTTAGACATTGCAGCTATTTAGAGAAAACACACAGAGATCCTGGTATAACTAAACACTAAATATTTATTGGTTAAATACACTTAGATAGGAAAGACCTATATTTAATCTAAAGGACTACATAATGGATAGGTAAGGAGAGAGAGAAAGATGTTTCTATCTGCTCCCTAGGAGGAAAGGAAGGATTGTGACTCAGCACAGGAAGTGCTGCAGAGTCAGTTCAGGGTTCATAGAGCAGGGACAGCTAGGGAGACCCTGACTCACTGTCTCTACTCCCAATGCCCCAGTGGTCATTAGGACAGTTGGTGCAAAAGGTCGATGCACTGGAAGTTCATCTCCAACAGCCAAGGGGTGGCTGCCAGGAGCTGAGCTGAGCCGTCCTTCTCCCCACCCCCGGCAGCAACGGCAGCCGGAGCGATGCTGGGCCTGTCCGTTTGGCCCAGTGTTTCTTGATAATTGCAAGGAATGCCTGCACAGTTGAGAGGGGTTGTCGCAAGCCTGTGAGGTCACAGGCTTGCGATGATCTCTCTCAACTGTGCAGGCATGCCTCGCACTTAGCAAGAGACTCTGGGCCAAACGGAGAGGCCCAGCATCACTCTGGCCACCACCACCGCCACTTGTGCAGGGGAGAAGGACTGTTCGGTTCATCCCCACCAGCGGCTACCCCTCAGCGGCAGCTGAAGTTAAAAAAAGAAAAGAAAAGAGGTTTGGCACAGCAGGGTTGGTGAGGGGTGGTGTGTGTGGGGTGGCTACAGGAGCACCCCACCGGCCATTTGGAGCCCCCCCCGACCTTGGAGGCCACGGACCGGGGCCCCAAGGTCCAGGGGTTAGAGCGCCTCTGACCACTAGGGGTGCCAGGTAGAAGCATCCAAAACCTTTTTATTTTTGAGCCAGGATCTGATAAGGTTGCAAAATGGCCAACACTTGATAATGGTGGTGGTGGGGGGGGGTTGATGATGAAACTGGTCCTAGCAATAAAGGGGAGGAGCCTATTCAAAAAGGGGTGGGTCCAAATATGACCTGAGACTACCCTTTGGCATGAGACTAAGCCAAGCAGAAAGCTGGAGAAACAGGGTCATTTTTTTAAAAAAACTGGCAATTCTAGTAAACACTGATAGTAAAGTTGTTTCCATAAATGTTGTAAACAATCTTTCAGTTTCATGCTCTACACATGTGAGGATCTTCTTGAATTCTCTAGAGATGTGCAAGCACCATATGAGATGCCTTTTGGAACTTACCCTGTTGGCTGTTTACCTTGATGCAGATGGCCTCTGAATTATCTCTACCTTCTCTTCCTTTTTGAAGTCTGGATTATTTATTTTCTTCTAAAATTTGTATTGTCGTGGACTCACAATTAAAATCTGCAGGAATGCTTTCAATCTTTCCTGGAGATTCCAGGCATGGAGGATTGGCAACCTTTGCATTGGAAATGGTGGTGGTGTAGATCTAAGTAGATCTAGCCCCTTGCAGATCATAACAGGTTAAGTAATAACATTGTGGGATTATTCTCACGGCCCGCAAAAATCAGGCTAGGAGAGCCTAGCTTGATTTTTGCTGGTCGTGTGAAACACTAGACTCACAGGCGAGCCCAGTGGTTTACAAGCGAGTAACCTGCTTAACTGCCCCCGCCCTTAGCCAAAGTTAGCGGAGCGAGTGCTGGAGCTTCCGGGGACTGTTCGGCCCCCGATCCCCGCAGCTCCCGCCGGCTCCGTAACAGAGCTGGCAGTCGTGTGGGCAGCTGCTCCGGCCACCCAGGGCTGCTTCTCTGCTCGTCGCTCTCCCCGCAAACTGTCTGGAGGCGGGTCTCACTGATCATGAGACCTGCCTCTGTGAGGTCAATCACACAATCAAAAACTGTGTTTTACCCAGGTGTGGGAGATGTGTGTGCTCCCAATTTCCACTTGTGTGGAAGCAAGGTAAGAGGAAAGCCTGGGTAGATGTGATTGTGTGGAAGCCATGGTAGGAGGAACAGCTACCCAGATTTTCCTCCTACCTTGCTTCCACACAATCACTTCTACCCAGGTTTTCCTCCGACCTTGTTTTCACACAATGGAAAACTGGAAGCAAACACAGCTCCCACACCTGGGTAGAAAACAGTTTTTGATAAATCATCATCATCATCATCATCATCATCATCATCATCATCATTTGTTAGCCACCCCATAACAAATTGTTCTCTGGGCAGATTGTGTGAATCCTTTGTCTCATATTCAGTCAATATATCTGGTGTCTTGGTTCTTTATCCTGAGCGTCGAGGCAATAGCTTAGTGATCAAGCTTATGTTGTATGTATATTTGGTGATGTACTCACACTTTCCAAAACTTGCTATTCTTACCTTCTCCCAGACTATCTGGAGAGAATGAATTTCATGAGGCAATTTACCACTGCTTGTTCACTAAGCACTTCTTTATGGAGCCCAGCTTGTGCTATACTCCAGTTTTTCATTATTGGAGATGATCCAGTCTAAATGTTTAAGAGCTGTTTTTCAGGTAATGAAACCTGTCCCGAATGTAATCTTAAGATTTGAGGCCAGTATCTTGAAGGCTGAGGCCAGATATTGGCTCGATATAAGTCTCTGTCTTAAATTAATTTTTTCTCCCAGTGGCTTGGCTCATCTGACGCTGACTGATACCTTTAAATCACCCACACTGGAAACTGCTGTATTCTATCCAGTGAGGCTATTCACATGAGCATGCAAAACTGGGCTAAGGGAGCCCATCCTGGATTTGCATGCTCATGTGAACCACTGAGATCACGCCCGATCTCGGTGGCTACACTGCAGCAAGCCCACCTATGTAGCCTCCTAGTTAAATGAGGTTAAGGGAGCAAGTGCATAACTTAACTTAACTGCATTTAATTGATTGTGTGTCTGCCGTGGCTGCTTGCAGACACAGCAGGCACACTCGGGGGGATTCCAGTAATGCAAGTGCAACAATGCTATATTATTATATTACTAGTGTTTGTAAGCCCGTTGGATAACGGGCGCTAGTGGAGCTGTGCGCTCTGGACCCCCGCCGCCATTCCCCCTCCCGCCACCCACCGCTGCCCGCGGCTCCGGTCAGGCCCGCCACCCACTGCCACCCGCGGCTCCGGCCGGGCCCACCACCTACTGCTGCCCGCGGCTCCCACCAGGCCCACTGGTGCCCAGATCCACCGCCGCATCGAGCTTCCCCCGCCGCCTCGTCCGGTGGCCATGTTGGGCAGCCAGAAGCGGCCGCCCCAAAGAAGCCGAGTATGCGGCGGCGCGGCCAGGCCTCGGCCATGGCTCCGCCGCGCCGCATCCTCTGGCCGAGGAGTCGGCTTCGCCGCCATCTCGGCCACTGTCCCCCGCCGCCGCTTACCTGGCTTCTTCGGGGCGGCTGCTTCTGGCCGCCCAACATGGCTGCCAGGTGCCGGCGTTCACGGCTGCCTTGCTCTGTTCTGGGCATGCTCTTTGCGCATGCCCAGAAAAGGCCAGGCACGAACGCACGCTTGGTGTCTGTCCACGGATGGACACCAAGCGTTTTATTAGAGAGGATTAATCGTGCTATGCACTACTAGTGCTATTAATACGAATAGTGCTATTAATATTTTTACTACTAATAATTATTACTAATCATGCTATTAATAGTGCTATATTATTAATAGTGCTATGCGAGTGGAGTGCATTATTGCAAAGTGCATTATTGGGGCTCGGGAGTGGGGGGCGCAGCATGGCAGCGCTTCCCTGCACCTGACTCCTGGAGCTGCCAGGTGAGTCGCAGGTGGACTGCAAGAGAGCCACTGCTTGTCTGGGCGGGCGGTCCGCCCACCCAGCGAAGGATCAGTTTGTGGGGAGGGTTGGGCTAACCCGCTCTCCCCACAGATCTTGGAGGAGCTCTTCTCACTGATCATGAGAAGAACTCCAGTATCTTTTATGTTATGTTGTTTAGAAGGTTGTCGCAGTGGGGATCCGATAGAGAGTGTGGAGGGTGGAGTCTGAAAGGGGAAAGGAGGAGGAGAAAAATGGAGTTGTTTCTGAATAAAACAGAAACAAAGCTTTTGCATTATGTTTTTGACCCAGACTTTTTACTGTTGTCTGGGTATGACCATGCCGAGGCGGCCATCAAGCAGCATGTTAAAGACATGGAACATCAAGTGGGCATGAATCTTGTCTCTAGATATTTTAAATCAGGAAGAATTAATTGTTGTTTTAAACCAGCAAAGTATGTTATTAACTCAATGGTATTGAGTGGAGTCATAGAAGGGCATTCACTATGGCCTGATGTATCGCTTTACCTTTGGCCTTATTATCTGGGAAATATCTAAAAGTTCATTATAATGAAAACTATGTCCATGTAACTCTGGTGTAATAGAATCAATAGAATGTGTTCTTGTAAACTGTAAATGTTATCAAGAAGTGTGAAATCTGTTAATTAAACCTTTTCCTGTCTGTTCTGAAGAACATAGTGCCAATTTTTTCTTGCAGGGCACAATACTGAAATTACATTTAAGGCAGCTAGGTTTTGCACAGTAGCCATTAGGATCAGACATGATTTGTTTATATCTGATTTTGAGCTCTAAGAGACCACAAGGCTCTACAGGACAGCTTTTCCTCCTACCTTGGTCAAATGCTGGGTTTGAAAGCTGGGTAGGTCAGCACTGTCCTACCCAGCTTTTTCCTCCTACCTCAATTCCACACAATCACTTCTCCCTCTTCCTACCTCATTGTTTGCTCCCAAAAATTGAACATAGAGAGCACACACATCTCTCAAACTTGGGTAGGACACTTGTCCTACCTAGGTTTGGGTTGTGTAAATGTCTCCCTTAATTTATTGTTAACACACTGCTGTATTCTGTATGGTTCTGAAGATCTGAAGGTTGGCTCGGGGTTCTCAACCTCGGGTCCCCAGATGTTATTGGACTTCAACTCCCACAATCCCCAGCCAAAGGCCACTAGGGTTGAGGATTATGGGAGTTGAAGTCCAATAACATCTGGGGAACAAACACTGAGAATCCCTGGGCTAGGTGATGGGATTGCTATACAAAATGTCTGCTTTCTTTTTTTCAGGTCATTGACAAAAATAAAGGTTGGTTGCTTGGTTGGTCACTAAGTAAGTTTGAGATTGAAAGGCAGTCTTTATAGTTTAGCTAAGACCACCATGCTGGTAGACTGCAGAAGGAGACCTTGTGAGTACCTAACAACAGCCCTTTGGGGGCATTATAAAAATGGCATACTGTACCTGCTTACCTCCTCTACTGCTGCACCTGAAATTTGCTCTGAGCAGCAGCGTGGTGCCCAACACCTCCTGTGGCAGGGGATTGGCGAAGCTACTCACCTGGCGGAGGCTGTGTGTATGGCCAGCATTGGTAGCAGAGGTAAGCACCTACAAATTTATGCTTAAAGGTGCCTCTCACTGCCACCGCCACCCCACCCCCGTGTGCTAGCGGCACCTGCACTGGCTGCTACTGCCTGTGAACACCATCCCAAGAGTGTGCTGGAAAGCCCATCTCTGGCACTGAGGTGTTCAGAACATAGGAACTTGGGAAGCTGCCTTATATCAAGTCATGCAATTGGTCCATTTAGCTCAATATTGTCTGCACTAACTGGCAGCTGCTCTCCAAGGTTTCAGGCAGGAGTCTCTCCCAGCTATATCTGGAGATGCTGCCAGGGATTGAACCTGGGACCTTCTGCATGAAAAGCAGATGTTCTGCCACTGAGCTACAGCCCCATCAGAAACCTCACACTACCATGTTCTCCATGCTTATGGCATTTGTCTGAAGAGGCGAATGCTGTAAGCATGATGGAGCTTGTTTTTGTGATCAGAAGGCTGGTGTGCCCCTAACTTCCAGTCACAGAAACAAGCGACATCACACTTACAGCATTTGCTTCTTCAGACAAACACTGCAAGCGCGGCAGCATGAAGTTTCTGAGAACGTCAGCATTGAGGCAGAGCATACTGGCACACTCTCAGGATACTGTTAATAGGTAGATGATGCTGAACATAGTTAGATGTGCTGTTTTTGGGTCATCCTTTTCTTGATCCAGGCCAGCTTTTGCATAGTGCTTTAGTTACTTGTATTCAAGTCATGGGGTAGAAGAGGGGCTAACCAATAGCCAGCAGCATGAACACTGAAAAGCAGTTTGCATTGGCCTCTCTGTACATAAAATCAGTTGCATTAAACTATTAAGATTCCTGATTTGGCTCCACTGCCTTGCCCTTGCAAACAACAATTCCTCCCTCCCTGGGTTCTACAGGAAAGTATCTATCTATCTATCTATCTATCTATCTATCTATCTATCTATCTATCTATCTATCTATCTAATGCCTGCTATGTGTATCCCTACGCAGTGCATTTAATTTAAAATACAATAAAGGTAAAAACAGAATAAAAACGATTAAAGCCATTTTACAGAATAGAAAGAATCAGTTTCAAATTCATTTTAACTAAAAGCCTGAGAAAACAGGTGTGACTTGAGGGTCTTTTTAAAGGCAATCCAATGAAGAAGCTCTTATTTTGACAGGAACTTATTCCAGAGCTCCGGGGCAGCCACAGAAAAGGCCCAGCCCAGAGTTGCCACCAAATGAGCCAGTGGCAACCACCATCTGGGACCTTCCCAGATGATCTTAATAGGCGGCAGGGTTCATGACAAAGGAGGCATTCTCTTAAGTACTTTGGACCCAGGCCAGTAAGGGCTATATAGGTAATAATAACCAGCACTTTTAACTCTGCTCAGAAATATATTGGTAGCCAGTGCAGTTCCTTTAAAATCAGTGTTCTCTGGTCTCTTGAGGTTGTCTCAGAGGCCAGTCTGGCTGTTGCATTCCACACCAGTTGTAGTTTCTGGATGACATACAAAGGCAGCCCCACACAGAGTGCATTACAGCAGTCAAACCTGGAGGTTATCAGCATACAGTATGTACTCAGGTTTGCATTTAAATGGGAGACTACATGTGTGAGCACTGTAATATATTCCCCTTAGGAGATGGGGCATCTCTGAGAAGAGTACCTGCATGCTTGCATGCAGAAAGTTCCAAGTTCCCTCCCTGGCAGCATCCAAGATAGGGCTGGGAGACACTCCCGGCCTGTAACCTTGGAGAAGCCGCTGCCAGTCTGTGTAGACAATACTGAGCTAGATGGACCAATGGTCACACTCGGTATAAGGCAGCTTCCTATGTTCCTATGCTCTTATGTACCACTGATTTAAGGTAATTTACCTCCAGAAATGAAGGGTGGTTTTTAATAAGACCTGAAGTGGGTTTAGATATCATACTCTTCCTGTTCCTTTTGATGTCAAGTATCTTCTTCACCATTGCCATTTTATAGCAGGTAATTTCATCCATCATGTCTCTTTGTAGTTCACCCCCACCCCTATTTCTTACTTTTTAATTGGTGAGTCTCAATGGAAATTAATCCAGGAGCATTTGACTCCGTAGCCCATGCTAACCCAATAGAGCCATCTAAATAAGAGTCCCATGGCAGTGTTAATACCATCAACCAGCCTTACATATGAAACTGCTGACAGAACGCCCGCCAGTGCCTGGGAAATGTTTCATTAATTACCATAATTGACATCAATAGCAGATGTCAGATCTAATGAATGAGCAAAGGCGCTGCCAATAAGAGGGAAGAGGAAAATATCTCGCCTTGGAACTTTTAACTCCTGGGGACATTTTTCATGAGCATAGGTATCTTTTAGAAGTTTATCACTCTGACCATCTGGTTACCATTTTATTACTTGATCAATAGATTAAAATGACACAGCATGGGGAAAAAATCTAGGAGAGTTATTGATCTTTCTCACAGTATCAGAGGGGGAAAATTGTGTTTGCAGTCTCAAGAAAGGTGACATATGGGCACAGCTCTCTTCCCCTGTGCCTCGAAAAGGCATTTCATTGGATTTGTCTGACCTCAGAACCTGATTAGTTAATTCGCAATGAGATGTATTTGAGAATTACTCAATGTAATGTTAAGCAAATACGAAGATTTAAAAGATTATTGTTTATAACTGGGATTCCTATTATTTATAGCAGAGGTACTAGGACCCATAACGGTACTTGAAGGGTTCTTAGGGGGTACCCAGGGCTTCTGCCCACTCCCCCACTGCAACTGCTTTGGGGCTGTTCATTAATCTGCAGCAGCTCCAGGTTGGAGAGTTTTGCTGCCCTTCAGGTTCCCACCCTTTTAAAACAAGTGTACCGTGTGTGTGTGTGTGTGTACGTGTGCATGCGCATGTGCATGCACACACACATTTAAATGTTACAATTAGGAAGACAGGCTACTCCAGTCACCGTCTCAATCCACATTAAATTAGCATAAATTGTTTGTCATTGAAATTAAGGGAGAAAGTTTTCTTGTCCCATGAATTTCAATGGGAATACTCAATGCTAATTTTCAGAAGCCTGTCAGTCAGATTGAGGGGAGGGGTATGCTGAGCTTCAGCATGTAGTCAACCAATCAGGTACAGAAGGGGAGGATCTTCACCTCCCTCTCTCCCTTCTGCAGTGGATATGTAGCTGAGGATGTGTCAACATCAAGCCTTCTGCATGATCCCCACCACATGTTAAGGTCATCTGAAGAGGTCCGTCTCCAGCTACCACCGGTGTGTCTGGTGGAGACTCAGAGGCGGGCCTTCTCTGTAGCCACTCCTGGACTGTGGAATACACTCCCGGCAGAAATCCGCAAACTGAATTCTTTACTGGCCTTCAGGAGAGCCTTTAAAAGCTATCTGTTTGGCCTGGCCTTCCAGGGTTTTTAATGAGTTGTAATTGGTTATAATGTTGTAACCTGGTTTGGTTTTTAAAGTGTTCTGATTGTTTAATTGCTGTTTTATGATGTTTTAGTTGTTAATTGTTGTTTGTACACTGTTTTATAATTTCTGTTTTAATTGTTAACTGATTTTAATGGTTTTGTTTTAATTGTAAACCGCCCTGAGCCATTTTGGAAGGGCGGTATTAAAAAATGGAATAAATAAATAAATAATAAATAAATAAATAAGCCAGTGATCCTCAGATGGGGAACGAGTAGCACAGCTGCTGCGTAAGGAGGCAGGAGGGCTCTGTGTATCCCCTGGTTGCTCTTCAAGTACCCTTAGGTGTATTAATATGCTCTATTGGGGACCTGTGGTGCAAGCCACCAAATAAATGAATAATGACATAACATTAAAGTCAGAGCAGAAGATAAAAACAGCAAGTCACTGTTTGAAAAAAACCACAACCTCTCAAGGGAGGGATTCAGGGGCAAAAAAGCTATCAAAGTCAAATCAAAGGTCATCCCAAATGCTAGCTACAAGAAAAATGACTTCACAAGATGGAGATATGCCAAAATAGGAACATAGGAAGCTGCCTTATTTCGAGTCAGACTTGTGGTCCATCTAGCTCAGTATTGTCTACACTGACTGGCAGTGGCTGTCTGAGGTTTCAGGCAGGAATCTTTCTCAGCCTTACTTGGAGATGCTGCCAGGAATGGAACCTGGGACCTTCTGGGGGCAAAGCAATTTCTCTGCACAATTGATTGTGGCTGGGAATGATGGGAGTTGTAGTTCAATAACAGCTAGAAGGCCACCCCTTCCCAAGGGGGGATATCTTAACCATGCTCACATGTGGTCACCCTTTCAAAAGCATACCAAGGTGAGTTCTGCTTAACAAAGGGGACAATTTATGCTCACTACCATAAGACCGGCTCACGTCCCAGGAGATGGGGACAAATCAAAAGGTGAGCATCACACACACACAAAAGCCCTCTCCTGCATATTCTATGAGAGCATGTGTGCAAAGAAAAGAGTATTTTCATTAAATAAACATTATTGTGTCATATTGCTGCTAGCAAAGAAGACGTAATAAAAAATGAGTTTTAAAACAAGCATCCTGACAGCATCCTTTGTACCTTTCAAAAGTTACTAATCACATGATCAAAAGCAACGTTTTGCAAAATTTCTTTGCTTTGAGCTTTCACTTTTAATAAGATCTCTTATTAATGAGATCTCTTGTTCTGTCTGTCTGTCTTTACATGTGTATAACTGCTGCATCCTTTCTCAACAGCTTTTGAACATTTCCATTCTCATTTTATTTTATTTTTATTAAAAAGCACTTCACAATAATGCCCAGGCAAGGTGGAAGATACGAACCAGAGATGCTGTTCATAAAATTAATCCTCCTATGAAATCTTATCAACACCCGAACAACCAAGGTGCTCAATCTTGTGTCCTGGGCAGCTCTGAATTCTTTCATTACTAGGTTCACTGGACCAGAGAGTCTACAAGCCTGTATATCTGAATGTAGATGATGTACAATTTACTGGTCCATAGGCCACACACTTAACCCAAGTTGCTGGCCCATGCTACAGTTTGCCAACCTTTCCATTTTAGGCAGCCACAAATATTTTATAAGCTGTCAGTTTAGCAAGCTCATCTTCCCCTCCCCCTCCTTACATATGCACGGCATTCATTAATCATTTGTCACGGTCTTTCTAGTGTACATGTTAATTTTTGTAGGATGCCTTCACTGATTTTCACATCAAGGATGAGTCCAAGTGGTAGCAATAGGTATCTGGTACTCCCCGCTGTGACCCCAAATATTCTCTATAACACAGCCATCATGTATTAAACCAGTTAGGAAGGGTTGTCTTCATCCCAAAAGGTCCCTTTCCTGAATAAGTTTGAAAACGACAAGCAAGCTTCATTAATATGGCAAATAAATGAAAAACATTAATTTCCTTATCTCTATGAATATTTCATATTTAGCAAGATCTTCGTTCCACTAATGATGTTCTTTGCCACCCTTTGCTTCCCCAAGCTAGTATTTCTAGAGTCACCCTGAAATCAGTAAACAATTTCCAAGGAACGCCAATGCTGCTTCTTTGACCCTCATCTGCTGTTGCTGGAATCAAAAGTGCCCCTGCAACAACAATCTTGTCTGCAGCAAGTGGTGGCAAGCACGCAGATGCTCTTCCAATGAGCTGTGGCTCCTAAGGGTCACAAGTATTCATCAGTGCTCACATGTACTCATCAATCAAAATGAAAACCAAGGCAGACCCTGCTTAGCAAAGGAGACAATGCATGCTCACTACCACGAGACCAGCTCTCCTCCCCTGAGGAGTATGTTGTTTTGTTTGTTCCCCATCCTGATTAATTTTATTTTGCTGTGTATTTTAATGTACCACCTTGAGTGTAGGAAAGGTGGCTTATTAATCATTTTAATAATGGATTGTCGCCTAAGAAAAGTAGGCATGCCACAAGCCGAAGCACCATTGAAATCAAAGAGACATTAATCTGAATACGACTTAGTCAAGACTAACTTGTAGAGATACATCCAAGTAAATATTGTATCAGTCATCAGCCTGACTTTGTTGGGATACCTTCCACATCTCAGAAGATCTGTCAATGCGATGCAACTGAGACGGAAATGAAATTGACAGTCATGAACTAGCCTGTGATGTATGGTTTTTGGCCCACGGAAATAGAGAAAACAAATCAAACAAACTGCCTTTTTGTCTTCTTGCATCCAACCCCAAATTTGTGCTCATTATTTTTTAACGTAGCTGCGACATTCTAATACAAATATCACTTCCCTTTCCCCTTGGTGGTAGAGGTAAAGTTAAGGTCAGGCTATTTGGCAGACATAAAAACGAGCTTATTAAACTTGTCAAAGAGCAATGGGAGCTCAGTTCTGTTGTTTAGCTAAATTTCCTTTGGAAATGTCACTTGCCTATCCAGGCATAGAATCCGAAGGCCTCTGCATAAATTATGTATGCAACTTCCTGATAATTGTGTACCCTGTGGAATATCCGATTCGTATAAGTGAAGGCCGCAGGGTGGAGACCAGGGGAGAATGTGGAAAGATAACAGTCTGATTCCCTGAAAAAGAAACCTCTTATGTCATATGTAATTCAGGGCAATCTCTTAGTTTCAGCTTTTATCTGCATCAAAATGCAAGTGCTTATTATGTCGCCTGCTGCACAAAATAGTGGTAGAAAGACACCCTTCGGCTTGATTCAGAAAAGGCTTGCTATTAGGACTGTGCATTGAATTGGAACAATAATCTGATCCAACTCAGTACAGTTCCTATCAGCAACTTTCCCAACATATCATTTTTAATGCCACATTGCTAATATCAGCAGCATCCAATATTTTCTGTATCGTATCAGGCTGTATCGATACGATACAGACTCCAGCTGATGATTGGGTGGCTGTCTACGTGCTCGTCTCTGTTACCAATGAAGTCACAAAACTTGCTTGGTGGCAAATCTGGCAATGTGCCATATGTGGAAATTGTTGAGGGAGAGAACAAGTGAGCAGTGAAGTTATTGACATCTTTGCTTCAGGGCCTCAGGTTTTCAGCTGCAATTGGTTCATTTCCCTTGCAATCACTTGTGGGGAGGAATGTTGATTTACACATTACAAGGTGTTGGAGACACCTACCCTTCTGTGAGTGACTCTTGAGAGCAGTCTTGGGAAGGTACTGCTTGCCAAGAGAGATTGCAATTGAATATTGCTGACCTCATCATTCAAGGTAAAAGTGAAGGGAGGTGTAAGGTTTGCCTTCCTCTCTTATACTCTGGCACTTCTACATGAAATGACGGTGATATCAAGCACGAAAAAGAGTTCACCAGATCTAAGAAAAGTCTGCTATGCCTGGAAGATTCATCCCATTTTGACTTGCAATAACATCTTCATAATGTTTGTGTTTCCCCATTATTTCCGAAGGGCCATTATATTTTATGGGGAGATGCATCAGCCCAATGAATGGTGCACTGAATGGTTCAATCTGGACTGGTACAGTTACCGGATGCACAATGTGATAATCACTTGCATTGAATTGGAATGGGATCAGATCCAATAATTTCATCCATGCATAGACCAACTTGATATTTATGAGCTTAATGAGACTTGGGCAATACTCACCTATTTTCCAAGAGTTCTCTTCCAGTTCATAACCGTGGATGTGTGTTGGTGTACTAGATCACGTCGTGGTTTCATAATAATAAACAAGAGTTTCATCCAAGGTAGGGGTCAATAATAATAATAATTGCACATGTGCATGGATGCACATATAAAAACAAATGTGTGCATGCTCAGAGCATTTGTATGTGTTCATACTAGGGATGTGCACGGAACTGGCTGGCCTGGTTCAGTTCAAGTCCACACCAGACTTGAACCTGACTGGGCCAGTTTGGTCCGGTATCCCCCGAACCACCCCTAGTTTGGTTTGGTCCAGTGAGGGGGGGGGTTCATAGGAACATAGGAAGCTGCCATATACTGAGTCACACCATTGGTCTATCTGGCTCAGTATTGTCTTCACAGACTGGCAGCAGCTTCTCCAAGGTCACAGGCAGGAATCTCTTTCAGCCCTATCTTGGAGAAGCCAGGGAGGGAACATGAAACCTTCTGCTCTTCCCAGAGTGGCTTCATCCCCTGAGGGGAATATCTTGCAGTGCTCACACTTCTAGTCTCCCATTCATATGCAACCAGGGTGGACCCTGCTTAGCTAAGAGGACAAGTCATGCTTACTACCACAGGACCAGCTCTCCTCTCCTGGTTCACGGACCTTTAAAAAAAGATTTTTTTTCCTGGTACCTTTACTCCCTTCAGGAGAGTTCCTTGAGGCGGTATATGTGTGTGTGTATGTCTGTGGAGGTTCCCCCTCCCCCGCTGGCCTCAGTGCAGCCTGCACCGGCCCGTTTGGTTCCCCCTGGGCGCGGTGGCCATTTTGGACACCACCATGTCTGCACAATTGGCCTCTGAGAGGCCTGGCACAGTGCATTGGGGAAGTCTCCCAGGAATCGGGCACTCTGGGAACCTGACTCTGTGCATTGGCGGGTTGCCTATGGGCGGCAAAAAGCTTAATCTGCCCCTGGCCAAGAATTGGTCTTTTGGTAGCAAGCATGACTTGCCCCCTTTGCTAAGCAGAGTTTGCCCCGGTTGCACATGAATGGGAGACTAGAAGTGTGAGCATTGTAAGATATTTCCCCTAGGGGATGGAGCCACTCTGGGAAGAGCAATTGCATTCTTGCATGAAGAAGGTTCTAGGTTCTGAGAGAGATTCCTGCCTGCCACCTTGAAGAAGCCACTGCCAGTCTGTGTAGACAATACTGAGCTAGATGGACCAAGGGTCTGACTCGGTACATGGCAGCTTCCTGCATTCCCATGGTGTCCCAGGCAACTACCTGTCTGCCTAGTGCATGGGCTGTCCTTGCATTTCTGATGAAATCCCTTAGCTATCAGTTATTTGCTCGGAAAAACAGGCCAAATATCTCTGAATGGATTACTGGAAGGAGCGGAAGGAGGGCTGAGGCTGTATAGGACATTAATGAGAAAAAGTTGTTCTCAGCATTTTTGAGCAGAGCTTTTGCCCACCAGCTCCCTAGCAGGAGCTGAAAGGGATCCAGTGGAGCTTGCTAACCTATTGACTTTCTGTACTGAAGCTAGCTAAGCTCCTCTGCCTCTTTCCTCCGGCAAGTGCCATGATTTAGGTCAGTGAGGTCTGCTGATTAGGGTTTTTAGTATGGTATTAAGCTATTTCGAATTAGCTGGGGCTGGTCCTAAAGCATTACATCTCAAATTCTTAAAGCATTTGTGTGTGTGTGAAAGAAAACTGAGGAATATAACTCTCAGTGATGGGGGGAAACAACCCATTTACAACCTGGTAGCTGCTTCAAAATTTCTTAAGAGCCTCAGAGGTCTGGGAACTGCGAATTCTCAGAGAGCACCCATAAGGTGATCTAAGCATTTGACTTTAATGCTTGATGAGTGCAAATTATTTTCAGGCTGACCACAAGGTTCTTGCCCATCCTGACTGAAGTCTAGCTACAGGAATATTGTAATATAACTTCTTATTTTTCTTCAGTCTAGGAACATAGGAAGCTGCCTTCTGTAGAGTCAGACCATTGGTCCATCTAGTCCAGTATTGTCTACACTGACTGGAAGCTGCTTCTCCAAGGTTGTAGGCAGGAGTCTCTCTCAGCCCTGTCTCAGAGATGCCAGGGAGGGAACTTGGATCCGTCTGCATGCAAGGAGGTAGATGCTCTTCCACTGAGCTATGGCCCCATCCCCTAAGAGGAATGTCTTACAGGGCTCATATTTAGTCTTCCTTTCAAATGCAAACCCAGGCAGACCCTGCTTAGCTAAGCAGACAATTCATGCTTGCTCCCACAAGACCAGCTCTGTCTGTAATACAGGAAACTGGCAAGGCTGTCTCTAGACTGACTCAGCCATCCAAACAATCATTTGGGCACAAATCTGGGCCTGCAACACGTCCTCTGGAATTATATGGGATAAAATAAAATAAAACTTCACTATCATCCTATCTTGTCTTCATGCGGCTTTCCTCTCTTAATCTGTCTTCAGCACTTTGACAGCTGTTTTCTCCTTTTGTCAAAACAGCTGCCGTAATTTGAGGCTAGAAAATTCCAGATTGGCATGTGATTGACAGTAGCCTCAATACTTGGTGTTTGACTGCTTTGAAAATATATGCAGGGCACTGTGGCATGTTCATTTGACACCTCCTTGAAGTGTGGGGTGAGAGCATTTCCCCTGTTTTATCCCTTACTTTCTCCATAGGTTCATTCTGTGCTGTGTTCCACTCCTTCTGAATTCCACGCAATTAAGAAAACCTCTCTCTCTCTCTCTCTCTCTCTCTCTCTCTATATATATATATATATATATATATATATATATATATATAAAAATAAAAATTTTGGAACTGAAGCATGCTTCATTTGCCTCTGCTTTCAGTTCATGTGACCCTGTCCCACACATATAACTGAATTATTCATGCCCTGCTATCTCTTCCTGTTCATCCACGTGGGTACAGATGATACTTCCAGAAGAAATTCTGAATAGGGATGTGCAAATCTATTCAAATTTGAATCGATTTGACTCAAATCTGGGTGATTTGAATTCGAATCGAATCATCCCTTAAAAGGGCAATTAGATCAGAATTTGAATCAAATTTTTGCAATTCAATTCAAGTTCCTTTTGAGGGCTGTTTGGTACCTTTTAAAAACCATTCAGGCCCCCTGAGTGGTTAAAAAGGGCACCAAAACAGGGTCAAATTGATTCAAATTTGATTTGAATACAAAACAAATTTTCAAAATTTGATTCAAGTTTGATTCAAATTCATATCAAATAAAAATATGTGATTCATGCACGTCCCTAATTCTGAATGGATCTCAAGAGAAGACAAGGCTCAGGGTAGAAAAGGTAAAAATTTGGGGTCACAAATGGCACATTGATTGAGCCTTCCTATGGAAGGCCAAGACACACGGAGAGAAAGCAGAATCATAGAAGTAAATAACAGGCTATGAGGACAGTTTTGTTGGGCAAGGCTTGGTTTCTTGGAGCATAGCTTTTGCTACAAAAGTGGAGAATGCCTGGCAAGTGATGGGCTGCATTGTGTAGGACTGGGAGGGAAATTTCTCTAAAGTGCAGTTTGAAAGAAAATGTAAAGATCCTTTGAATGAGAAACAGAAATCCCAAGAAGAATCTCAGGGTTCCTCCTATTACAAAAATCTGAGAATGTCTGTAGTGTTTCTCTTTGGGAGAAAGCCTGAAATTACTTTTCAAATTTAAATTTCTCCTTGAAGGTATCCTGAAGTTCTCTTTCAAATTGCACTTTGGAGAAATTGTGGTTCCAACTATCAAGGAGAAACAACAGAGAATTTTCTCAGACAATTTCTCTACATCTCACTTCATGACGAACAGGAATCTTCATGTTTAATTCCTAATGCTTGCCTATTTTCTTTTTCTTTTTTGACTTTCCTTCCTTCCTTCCTCATTCATGCTTTTGCTTGTTTGTTTCCTTTGAGTGTGCTTGAGCAGGAAAATAAGTCATATATTCTATAATTTTTTAAAAAAAAATTGGTGGGACTTTGCTCTGACCCACCAAGGCACTTCTTGGGTCTTTTTGCTACCATTCTGGCTTAGTCTCATGTTTTATGGCAGGGATTCAGAATATGCATTTGTTTAGCTCATAATGCTCAAATGTGTTACAAATTGAACATAATTGTCTTTGGTGCCCCAAAGAATACAAGTTGAACATGATTTTCTTCTACAACCCAAAATGTAAAATAAGACTCTATAGTTGTGCAGAACTGCCCTGAGCCATTTTGGAAGGGCGGTATATCAATCAATCAATCAATCAAACAAACAAACAAGCAAGCAAGCAAGCAAGCAAACAAACAAACAAACAAACAAACATGTTTTTAATTTTAACTCTAATTTTTGCCAACTTCCTGGACACTAATCACAACTCAGGCAGAGCAAATAAATCAGCCATGAAGAGGAAGGCTGGACTCTGAAGAACTGTGAGCAAACTCAGAGGATATCTAGAATATTGGTAACAAGGTTGCTGTGCAAGCCCAACATTTGTCTGACCATAGCAACATAGGGAGCTGCCATATACTGAGTCAGAGCATTGGTCTATCTAACTCAGTATTGTCTACACAGACCAGCAGTGGCTTCTCCAAGGTTGCAGGCAGGTATCTCTCTCAGCCCTAGAGATGCCAGGGAGGGAACTTGGAACCTTCTGCTCTTCCCAGAGTGGCTCCATCTCCAAAGGGGAATATCTTACAGTGCTCACATGTGGTCCCCCATTCAAATGCAACCAGGGCTGACTCTGCTTAGCTAAGGTGACAAGTCATGTTTGCTACCACAAGGCCAGCTCTCTCCCTCAGCAGAGGGGAGCTTTCTTGATCCAAATGAACCAAGCTGTTCCTATAGCCAGTCACTACATTTGTGCAAGAGATGTGGGGTTGCTTTTTTAAAAAATTGAATGGGAACTTTTTCTCTGGAATTTTTTGTGGAAGAAATTCCCATGCCATTTTTCCTCATTTGCATAAAAATTGAAATAGTTCCCCCCCCTGAAAAAAATTACACACATTTTCCAGCATAAAATACAACATATTTCTATTGTGATCTGATGTGGCATGTTATTTGACCTGTAATTTGACAGTAAAAAACCCCAAAACCCACCTTCACCATACTGATTTTTTGATATCTCAAAAGCTTTCCAAGTAGCCTAATAGAAATTTTAGAAATGGATCCCCCCCACACACAAAAATTAAGTGTGCCAAATTTTCCACCCCACATCTCTGATTTGTGCATGTATTTTATTTATTTATTTGGTTTATATTTTGATTTATATACCGCCCTTCCCAAAATGGCTCATTTTTGGCTCATTATTTAGCACTATCATGCCAATCACAATTGTATTTGTGGAGCGGAATAGCTAGGGTGCTAGACATATAATCAATTTTTCTTAGCCATACACAGTCAAGGCCATGCCACTTAGTTTTTACATTCTCTGACCAAGGACAACACTCCTGAAGATCATGACATCAACAAAGGAAATGCTGCCACTTACAAGGGATCAGCGCAAGCCTGCAATACAATTTGCAGAAAGTCAGGATTCACTTAAGCACACAATCTAATTTGAAATAGCCTGAGTACAAAACAATTTCCGGAAATCCCAACCTTCCTATTCTGCCTACTGCATCTCAATCCCTTGACAATGACAGCCTGGTTTATCAGCTTTGGCAGAAAACGCTTGGCTGTTCACTCCACTTCAGAATCAAAACAATCAAGAGAAGAGATAGTTTATCCTCCTGCTATAGGCCAAACCTTGGCCTGAATCTCTGCAGTACCATTATTCCAGAGTTACTCCCCCATTCATTTTAATGCAAACCTGGTGGACTCTGCATTAGTCTAGAAGGCACCCAAAGCTCTCATGTTCCCTATGCCTTTGCCCTTGTCTGATACCATCCATGGAAGAGCTACTGCATTGCCTAGGAAAGCTCCCCAGCAAAGGGGCTTTGACAGCCCAAAATGAAGCATGACACAATCATTTCTTAAAGTGCTGAGAAAAGATTAGCACAGCATCCCAAATTAAGGGGTGGCGAGGAGAGAAGTCCCATTTCTCTTTCAGTGCTTTTGACAGGAGCTTGTAGGCAATGTGCTTGACCTGTGTCTTAAGCAGAGGTGAACTCACAATGTCAGCTTCTGCACAAAGGATTTCAAACAGGGAGGATAACTCACCTCTGCTTCTGCTTGGAGAGGGATAAGGATAGAATAGTTTTCAGCACTAGAATTAGAGCTGTGGAAAGATGTCTGGGAAAACATCAAGGCATAATGTGTGGAAACAATAGCAAAAGTGTCACCAAATGATTATTCAGGTCTTTTGTGAGGGGCAAAGGATTTAATCTTTTAGCCTACTCTCCTTAAGGAAAGTAAGCTTATGAGACCCAGGGGTGTGTGTGTGTGTTCCTATCAACTTTGCAATCTCCGATTTGGACCAAATTTGTTACAGTTTAGGGATGTGCAGAACGTTCCAAGCTCAGAACATTCTGCCTCAAAACAGGCTGTCGAACCCAAGACGGAACACTATTCAAATCAAGAACCGTTCTGTCAGAACAACCAGTGTGAACGGATGTTTTGATGGAACATTCTGGACATTTGTGTTCCATTCCAAGCCACATGGACTCTACTTTCTGAGAGGAACCTCACTAAAAAGCAGTATGACACAATGGGCCGTACAGTCCTGGCAGCTAAAGAGCAACCAGTAAGAGAGGATGCCTTGTTGATGTTAACTATTTAGCAGGCTGTGTTTACAGATATGGCCATATTGATGCCCAGCCCCAAATTTTCTGTCCATGTGGCTTGATACTGCCAGGTGTGTGGCTGTATCTGCCAGAAAATGAAGAACAGGTGTGTTTGATCCTCTTCAATTATAGGAGATTATCCTGTAGAATCGCACCAATTTGTGCTAATTATTGGAAGGCTTATTGGAAAAAGCCTGAATTTTACAAATTAGTACACAGAGGAAGGAGATAAGGAAGAAGAAGAAAAACATCTCCCAATAATAAAAAAAACCCCATGATAATGCATCACACCGTTTACTGTGCTCATTTGCTTGACAAGCATAATTTACTTTTAATATTTATGCTAATGTTTCATAGCATATAACCAATGTGCTCAGCTATAGTTGGAGAAAATTAATGAAACCATAGTAATAAGCAACATCATTATGGCTCTGCGTTATTGTGGGGGGGGGAGGAGGTGAAGATTTGGAAAGCCACCACTTGTTCATGAATGAGATGTTACAAAGAATATAAATGAGGAAGAGCCTGCTGTATTCTTTAAATTGTGGTAATTTTGGGCAAAATTCTGTGGATTGGCTCAGAATGAGGAAGGAAGGAAGGAAGGCAGGAAAAGGAAGGAAGGAAGGGACTATTTCTTACCAGATAATTTTTTCTCCTCTTGCTCACTTAAACATATTCTCCAGGGAGATCAAACAGACTCTGCAATCTTTCTTGTGAAAACAGGACTCTATTAGTGGCATATTAGTTTGGAACACATTTTTTTAAAAAGTCTTTTATTACACTTCTCAAATGAGAGGGGAAAAGAAAGCGAAAAAAGAAAAGAAAGAAATACTGAAAGAGAGCAGGTAAGTTGCAGGCAGCCCTAAGACTGCATCTAATGACAGGGGAAAAGCCATTTGTCACATTATTTATCCTGTGTGTATATAATAAAAATGGCTTATGCTTTCTGTTAAGGCTCCATTTGTAGACAGAACATAAAATAGTAAAAATGATTAATCAATGTTCCAAAGTGAAGAGCCTGGGTTACAATGGATGGTTGTGCTAGATTCATGCAGCAGAACTTTAATAATGATAATCCCAAATGCTGTCCCTTTGAATAGAAAACAGACTGAAAAAGAGATATGTCAAGCACCACAATGTATATACTAACTCTGTGAATTCTTCAATGCTCCCACACCAAAACCAACAGATCAACAAATGTTGTTATAACTAATAATGGAAATATTGCTTTTTCCAGTCCTCCGCATTGATTTTTATGGCATCAGCACTGCACTTGAGCACATCATGTGCATCTGTAAGAGACAGCTGCTCTGTTGCAAAGATCACCCCATTCACATGCAGCAAATGTGGAAGAGACCAAGCACCTGATGCAAAAATTATAGGGTCTCTGTAGTGGCCCTGTATTAAGGGTGAAACAGCATGCCACCATTATAACTGGAAATCAATAGATACTATGGCTTACAGTTAGAAAACAGCTCAACAGATTGATTATGGAATTTGACAGTATAGGAGAGGTTCTTTTGAGGAAGATTAATACCGATTTTGAGGCAGAAAGGGCAAGGAATGGCTTATTTATCGGAGTTTAAAAATTGATGGGTGACTCCAGCAGTTTGACAGGTTTTTGTCATTTTTCTTTTCATAGACTTTGCTAGCTTTGGAATTTATTCAGTGATTTCTTCACCTGTATTCTATACTTTGAGAAACTTTATTTATATGTTAGGTCAGTATGTGCTTTGCCCATAGTAGCAGTGTTAGTTGATTATAGGGTTTTTAAACAAACAAACAAACATGCAGCCAATCAGTCCATTTTAGCCTATAGTTTAACGATAAATCCATTCCTCCATTCTCCTTCAAACTGCGCATACTTAATGCTATCACTTCCTGAGCTTCATTCTTGATTTCCCAGTGAGATGCTGCCTGCCAGAGTAGGCCATGCTTAGATGGAGCAACAAGTAGACTCTGACTGACAGCATCTAATGTGCATGATTGGTAATTGCCACAGGGCCAATATCCTTTAAAATATAAGTCGTGAATTGCTTGGCAGAAACTTATCAACATTTCCATGGTTGTAGTCCACAGAGAGTGTGCAGTTTGAAGGAGAACGGGCCACTGATTTATATAATCTTTTCAATAACAAAATAACTCTTTAAAAAGGTCACAAATGGCTGCCTGAGGACATAACAGCAAACTGGCCCCCATTGCCCCTGCCGATGTTCTCAGACAATCCTGATCTGCAGTCTGGGAGACTGCAAGCGAGGGAGGAACTGGCTGTGCGGACTTCCTCCTTTGGATGAAGGAAAGCTGCGACAGCCAATCGAGAAGAAGAGAGGGAGGAGCTTCCTACCCTTTCTGGTTTGTGTAGCTTGCACAAACCGGAAGACACGATGGCAAAATTTGGACGACACAATGCCGCTTTGGGACCTGAGGTTTCAGCAGTGAAACTGATTTGCAACAAAGGCTCCAGTTCCGATTTGGGCTCAAAACCCAACCTGTGGTCTGCTGATGAAACTGTGGGTTCACGCATTCGGATGACCACAAACCTGAACCTCTGGCACGGTTGCCTCTGGGTTGGCGTTTTGTTCGAAGGCGGCCACTGTATACAATTGGAATTAGATTAGTCCACAGATGTATTCTTAAATTCCCTTTAATAAATCCTGCAAGAGCCAGAGCCACTCATGATATGCAATGGCATGTCGTATCCTCTGATAGTTGGAGGTTTAGTTGCTGTTTAACAAAATGTGGAAGTCACAATTTGCAGTGGGAACCTGGCATGGTGAAGGCCCGCCTAACCTTTTTACTCCAGTTCCTTTCCTGCTAAATAATAGTCTGCTCCTGGGTGCTTTTCCCTCGGGGGTGGGGGGTGGGGATACAGGTACCCATCAGTGCTCCTGGTGGCAGCCATCCAAACAGGCAGATTGGATGGATGGATGGTAAATAAACCTCAGGTGAGGCTCATTCTCACTCCTCTCACCCTATCCTGGCTGCTGCCTTGCTCTTCCTTGCTGTGCCCAGTTGTGGAATTAACCCTTTGTGTGTGGGCTGCTCATTTACCCAGTTTCCAAACCCAGCAAATGACCAGCTTTTGGGCAAGAGGTTAACGCTGCAGCCAGGCACGATGAGAGAGAGTGAGAGAGCTAGGCAGTTGGGTGAGAGGAGTGAGATTGATCCTCACTTGAGGTTTTACCACTGTCCCTGATCCACCCATACCAGCTGCCAGAAACATACTGAGGTCATTCAGACAGTTAAAAAAACACACCTGTGTTCTGCCTGGATTTGGGATCTATGTGCACTCCCAGCTTTCAGTTGTGTGGAAGCAAGGGTTGAAAACCTGGGTTGAAGTGATTGAGCCCTTTCTCACAATCATGAAGAAAAGGCTCCATGCTGCAGGGGAGAAAGCCTCGAAATGCTTACCTCCTCCAGAGGCAATCCTGCTCTTCTTGCTGGGCAATTTTTGTTAGCTGCTACCAGCAGCTGGGAGGTCCCATAATGCACCACACAAATGCTTGGTGTATTATGGGGAAGTTTCTAATGCTGACCAGGAGCAAGCATCCAGGGCTGGCAGACGATCAGCAAAACGGGGTCCAGAGAGTGCTTGCCTGCTAACTGAGCAAAGAGGCACTTTTTAAAAAGTGGTAATTCTCTTTATTTAGCAGGGGGAGAGCAACTGGCCCTATCCATCCCCAACACAGCATCCCTCCAGTGGCTGTTGCTGGTGTCTATCTTATATCTCTTTTTTGAGATTGTGAGCCCTTTGGGGACAGGGAGCCATTTTATTTATTTATTTATATCTATGGCAACTGATGTGGGAACTTCTATTGAAAAGCAGGATATAAATATTTGTCATATAAATATCTGTCATATCATATTGTAACCCCGTTTCAGAGGGTGGCTGGCATGGCAGGTTTGCCCCTGAGGTGCTGCTAGGATTGGGCATGATCCAGGCAGTTCTTACGTGCGGGCAAGGCCAGGCTTGGCTTTGTTAACCCGGTTTTGCTTGCATGTGAGAACAGCCTCATTGTGTGGATGTAAGGTGGGAGGAAAACCCTGGGTAGCCTTTCCTCCCACTCAATCACCTACTCAGGTTTTCGTCTTACCTCACTTCCACACAATCAAAAATTGGAAGTGCACACAGCTCCCAAAGTTGGGTAGAACCCAGGTTTTGATTGTGTGAATGACCTCACTGAATCACTCAGGTTTCTTTAAGACACGTGACCTGCCCCAGGGTGAAATGTGGCATTACTAGGCAGAAATATATATATATATATATATATATATATATATATATATATATATATATATATATATATATTCCCTGAGAGAAAAGTGCCTAGATTGAGTATTAAGGACACTGTTTCTTTCACCACCTCCACCATTCACAGCTTCATACATTCTTTCAGGCCTTTAACCTAAACATTTCCCTGCACCCACCTCAGCTCTTAAATTCTCCTTCTGGCACCACTGCCTAATGAGGATAATTTTCTTCAAGCCTTCCCCCTCGCAACAGCCATTTTTCTAAATGGCCGGTGGTTTTCTGGTCTCCCTTTTCAGTCATCTTTCCTCCAGGCTGAGTTTGCTTGTCAGTTAACCTTTCCTCTCGAGGCTGGTTCTCCAACCCTTTTTATCATTTTTGTGGCTCCCTTTCCAATTTGTGCTGCTCTCCTGTTCATCTTAGACATCAAACGGGTGTAACTTATGGCAGGCAAAAGAAAAGCAGCTTGGCGGGCAGCCATTACTATTACTCTATACCTTTGTGGTTCTAACCTGCCTTCCCTTCAAGCGCTAAATT
Source organism: Hemicordylus capensis (assembly GCF_027244095.1). Taxonomy (NCBI): domain Eukaryota; kingdom Metazoa; phylum Chordata; class Lepidosauria; order Squamata; family Cordylidae; genus Hemicordylus; species Hemicordylus capensis. The sequence goes on from NC_069663.1 coordinate 15,668,105, forward strand.
GAGATGGGACGAGAGGCTTCTACGAGAAATGTAGGTGCTGCAGATAATGGTGAACAGTTAATCAGAGATCCCGGCCTTCAGTGATCTGTGGTTCATTTCCCCAAGATCAGGAAAGACCTGGCATAACTCCTTTTTATCCCTTCAGTGCAGCATTGCTAGGTTTCTCCGTCCTGCCATCTATGCCTGCTCTGATATCCCAGCCAGTCAGTTTACGCTCAGGTGCCATTCTAGATTAGAGCTGGAAAGGATTTAGAAAACAAATCCCCATGCAAGCTCTCCGCACTGAAATTTGCCGGCTCAACTGTGAATTTATATCCTCACCATTCAGATGTCATAGATCAGGAGTCTTACCTCTTAAATGAAGGCAGATATCAGTTACTGGATCAAACTTTCATTTCTTTCTGAAGCTCAGGGTGGGCAAGCTACCAAAACTTTATTTCCTTGAAGTATCTTGGGATGGTTTCCCTAATTTAAGCATCTGGCCCCCCAAATGAACTCTGAACTATTCATAATGGTTTTATCCCCTACCCTAATTTTAGGTCGTCACCTTAAGTGGCACAATGGGGAAATGCTTGACTAACAAGCAGAAGGTTGCCAGTTCAAATGTCCGCTGGTACTATATTGGGCAGCAGCAATTTAGGAAGATGCTGAAAGGCATCATCTCATACTGTGCAGGAGGAGGCAATGGTAAACCCCTCATGTATTCTACCAAAGACAACCACAGGGCTCTGTGGTCACCAGGAGTCAAAATCAACTTGACGGCACACTTTACCTTTAATTATAGGCCATTGGAGTTCCCCCAATCTAAGTTTATTAGAGCAGTATTTAAGGCCCCTCATTGTATTTCCAACAGAGCATTGAGGTTGGAAACAGGCCTACAGAGGGTGGAAACAAAAGCATGGATTTTAATCCTCAATTATTGGCTCTAGATCCATTTCTCCCCTCTGGGGCTGATCCCTCTTATGTTGGCTGATAGGTTTCAATCCACCTGGACACGAGCGCTATTGGGCAAACGGTCATCGCTTGGCTTTTTTACTGAATATTTGTCATTATTGGATTACAATCAAGCCAAAGAGATCCTCAAACAGAGGAACTTGGCCACTGAACTTCAGAATGATTTAAGCTCCATCTCAGAGACCATAAGAGGGTGCCTTGGTGACTTTAACAGGGAACCTGCTAACTACCTATCGTTCCTTTCTTTACCAAGCCATCACAGAGCCTTCCCATCAGCAGTTCTATCAGGAAGGTTTCTGAAAATTCCTTTGGCCAGTCAGATTTGCCCTTTGGCTCAGGTGAGGTCGAATCTGTCCACCATGTGCTGTTGTTTTGCCCTTTCTATCATGCTGGTCAGCGTAGTTTTATTTCTCCCCAGCTATTACACTTTCCTGGCTGAACCGTTAAATGTTATGCCACACTCCTCCTTGCAGATAAGAAACCTTTTATCACTGACAATGTTGCCAAGTTTTGTGTGGCTGCTGTTAAGCTGCATTTTTATACCACCCCATCCAAAATCTCTGGGCGGTACACAACAAAACAAAAATTAAGAAACAATCATTTAAAATAATCAGCTTAAAACAATAAAAACAAATTTTAAAACAGTTTAAAACCATTAAAAAGAGAAACATATAAAAGCAATTTTAAGACCCTGGAAGGCCAGACCAAACAAATAAGTTTTAAGGGCTCACCTGAAGGCCAACAACGACCCCAAATCATTAATTTCTGTTGAGAGTGCATTCCACAGCCCAGGAGCAGCTACAGAGAATATTCAGTTCTGAGTGACCACCAGACATACTGGTGGCAACTGGAGACGGACCTCTCCAGATGATCTCTGCATGTGGGGAGCATGCAGAAGAAGACACTCTCTAAGATGACCCGGACCTAAGTCATTCAGGGCTTTAAAGGTAATAACCAGCACTTGTATTTTGCCTGGAAACATATAAACTATTTACTCAACCAAAACAAAAAAAAGCCAGTGTGGTGCCATTGTTAGAATGTTGAGTTAGGATTAAGGAGACCTGGGACATCTACCCTCAACCATGAAACTCTGTGGCCTTAGGTCAGTCATTCCCTCTTAGCCCGGGGCGTAGCAAGGTTGGAGTGGGCCCAGAGACAAGATTTTAAAATGGGACCCCCTCACTGAAGCTCAGCTCATGAAGTAAAGAAATCTTAAATTAGGCTGAATAGTGGTAACAAAAAGCATAGTAAAAACCTATGTGCCACAACAGAACAGCATCCGAAATTATTTTTTTAAAGGTTTTGTAAATTGTGGACGATGCAAGTCATTGAATGGTACTAGAGAAAGACATGCTGTTCTGGTAGCTCCGGGTCCCACATCAATTTCGGAGGATGAATACAACTGAAGGGAGCCCAGGCAGGTGTGCGGCTGGGGGAGTCAGTCATGTGACTTGCCTCTGGGAGCCCCCCAAGGCATTGGGCCCCTAGACAACTGTCTCCCCTTGCCCTATTATAGTTACGCCCCCTGCTCTTAGCATAACCTACCTCACAGGATTGTTGGGGGGATGCACCAGAGACTGAAGGGTCTGAGATATCAAGTTAATTTCAGAAGCTATAGTAGGTTCTGCATTGGAATCTAAGCACCCATCAGTCTTCTTAGTCAGTCATCTTAGTGATCCCTAAGACTTTCTAATATGCATATGATTGCTTTTTGTTGTCTTATATGCAGAGCATGAAATGAATCAATTAGGCTGTCCTCCTCAACCTTAAGAGATCCCATTGAGCACTATAATAGCATTTCATCAATAATTTGCCAAGTAGGTTCAATTTGATCTCAGACATATTTACTATTATAGCTTGAGACAGGAGTCTCCTGGAAGATAAGATTTTGATCAGGCAAAAGGGGTTTCTTTTGTTGCTCTGAACAATTTGGTGCTGATACTTTCATAATCAACAGTGTGCTTTTTTAATGGTATTAGAAAAAAGCTCATGAAATCAGTACCCCCTGGCCATTGAATTCCTTCCTACTCTCTAGGAGTATAGAAGGAACAAGAAATCTTTTTTCCCCTTTCAGTTAAAAGAGAATGCATCTTTTAACTGGACAGATATCATACAAGTGTTTCACTACATTAAGTTCAACTGCTGTAGAAAATAACTCCAAAAGATTTCAGAGATGGAGAGGACCACAGAAGATCTAGATGTCCAACACCAGGATGTTCAACAAATAGTAATGGCTGTCTTGTTACATTTCAAAACAAAGGCACTCTGGTCAAGGGAGCTCTAGGAGCTAAGGAAAAGTGACGTTTCTGAGGGTCGGGATGCTTATTCAGAATGATTTCTCTTTGAACAGGCTTGGCTGTGGAGACAGATGTCAGGCCTGCTGCAAGGTCCTTCCGTTTATAAAATGAGGGGAGGCGTCCATTCTGAGCTCCTTTGAGGAAGGATAGGTTAATTTAGGTCAACCGCAGCTATACTATTATACTAAAGCCTCATTCAGATGTTATAAAATTGCCCCACTGTACACAGCTACAGCGGAGCAAGAGGAAGTCCCTCCCCCAAACTGCAGTGTGACTTGCTACTCATGCTCACAGCAGGGCTTGTCTGAAAAGCGAACAGCCAAAAGTGTGATGGTGGGCACTTCCATGATTGCAAGACTGGATCGATCCAGTCTTGCAATCACAGAATCAGTCACCATCACACTTAGGGCTCTTTTGTAATCAAGGAAGCACCTGCCAGCACAGGTAGAGCTCTTCTGTGATTGACACAGCAGGGGCGGGACTTCCTCCCCCTTTGCACAGTCCGACATGGCTATGACAGTGCAATTTTATAACATCCGACTCAGATGTAAGAGATATAAAGATCTGGAGATCTGAGAAGGAGGCAACAACTCCTGCTCTTGGATAATGACACAAAAGACCTTTGGCTCTTGGAAAAGAAAACACTTGTACTTTGCTGCAATGAAAAATAGGATCTGTTCCATATTAAAGCAGAGACGAGCCTCCTTTCAGAGGCTGGCTTCTGCCATGAGCAAGTGGAAGGGGGCTGAACAAAAATGAATGCAGACTAATAGAGAGGGGAAAAAGCCTAATGTACATTTTCTACAGAGGCTAGGTTTGGGGTTTCAGTGTAAGGGTTTTTTTTTTAGCACTTTGGGAACAAAAAGAAATCAAGAGTAGCTATACAGATTCCGGGAATCTCTGGGTGATTGTATACTAATGAAGGATAATGCATAATGATGATGTGCAGGTTTCAGATCATTAGTATGCATTCACCCACAGTGCCTGGGATTTCTAGCTGGAAGCCAACTTCTCAAGGAATCAGGGTGCATTAGCAGCTATTACCTAATGTTAAAAAAAAAATGAACCTGTAGAATGGCAGGCCATGGAGGGGAAAAAGGCTGCTTGACCATAGGGTCTTCTTGTTCTTTCTTGTGGAGTTTTCTAAAAGCCAAATCAAATCAAGACTATGGCCACATTCGCACATCACGTGGAACTGAGGGTCCAATGGACCTATATTTCTGCCTGCCCCCACTCTCCTGTCCACATTTGGACGACAGGGAGAGTGTCCTCCCTGCAGTGAGACTGCAGAAAGGAGGGGGAACTGGCTGTGCGGGCTTACTTCTGGTTTGAAGGACAGCCTGCACAGCCAGTCACAGAGGGAGAGAGGGAGGAGTTTTCTCCCTCAACACCAGTCTGGCTGAATAAAGCCTCCAGTGCTGCTTTCAGATGGAATGGAGGCAGAATGGAACCCCAGTTATAAGCAGTGAAACTTCACTAAAAACTGTGGTTCAAAGTGGAGCCTCCTGAGTGCAACCTTGGGTCATGCTATGTACAGGACTGGAATTGCACTTGTTTGGACATCATGGTTAGGAAACAATGTGTCCCTGCAACTCCAGTCCCTTGTTACATGTGAATGTGGCCGCTGCAGGCAGCAAAGCTTTTCTCCGTGGTCCAGCATTCCACCAGTTCTGTAGGAAGCTGCCTTTATATTGGACTGTTCTCACAACCGTTAACTGGGTAGGACAAGCATCTTACCTAGCTTCAGGAGCTGTGCATGCCTCTGATTTCCAGTCATGTGTGAGTCCAAACCTAGGTTGGAGGTGGGGAAAGTGATTGTGTGGGAGTTGGGCGCAGGCTCAAGCTCTCTCTATCCATTCAATCGTGTCTGACTCTTGGTCACTCTATGGATCAAGATTGTCCAAGAGTCAGGCTCAAGCACTTTTACCCATATTATCAAGGTAGAAGGAAATGCCATTGGAGCCTACACCCAGCTCCCACATGGTCACTTTCCTTTCATCTGAGCTAGCTTTGAACTTACACATGCCTGAAAATCGGGATCTCTCACAGATCTTGAAGCTGAGTAGGATGCTTAATTACATTAAAACACATAACACGAAACAAACAAATTGCAACAGAAAATACAAAATACAAAACAAAACATTTTGAAACTTTTTTTAAAAAATCAATTTTTAAAAAACCTGAATGAACAGAAAGGTCTTCACCTGGCATCTAAAAAAAACAAAGTGACAATGCCAAGCAAGCTTCGCTCTGGAGGATATTCCGTAGATGGGCTGCCACCATCAAAAAGGCTAGCAGACAATCACCTCCCCCTCATCCTACCTCAATGTGATGATTCTCTTTCTTGAACAGGGGGAGAGCAGCTGCCCCTATCCATTCCCAGCATAGCATCCCTCCAGTAGTGTTTCTAGTGTCTATCTTAAGTTGCTTTTTTAGATTGTGAGCCCTTTGGGGACAAGGAACCATTTTATTTATTTAATTATTTCTATGTAAACTAATGACAATGGGAACAGCAACCAGCCTCAGAATTGATAATGAAGACACTGAAGTAGTGGATAGCTTCTGCCTTTAGGATTGACCATAAACAGTAAAGAATCCAGCAGTCAAGAAATACACTGCAGACTAGCACTTGGTAGGGTTGCAATGAAGGCCTTGGAAAGGATATTTAGATGCCATGACATGTCTACAACTATAAAGATTAGAATTGTTTGGACAATGGTTTTTCCTGTGACACTCTATGGATGCGAAAGCTGGACTTTGAAGAAGCAAGATAGAAAAAGTATTGACGCTTTTGAACTTTGGTACTGGAGCAGACATTTGAGGACACCATGAAAAACAACAGCTAGAAAAACAAACAAAGGGATCATAGAACAAATCAATCCAGAATTTTCACTTGAGGCAAAAATGACCAAGCTCAAACTATCATACTTCAGTCACATTATGTGAAGACCCAGCTCCCTTGAGAAGTCCATAATGCTGGGAAAAGTTGAAGGAAAGAGAAGAGGACAACCAGCAGCAAGGTGGATGGACTCGATCACAGCAGCAATTAATGCACCACTGAGAGACCTAAAAGGCCAAGTTGAAGACAGATCATCCCGGAGAGAATCTATGTATTTGGTTGCTAAGAGTCAATACTGACTTGACGGCACTTAATCAACAATCAATCAAACAAACAAACCACTTTGGGAACTTATGGTGAAAAGCAGTATATAAATATTAGTTGTACTATTTATATAATGTTTGTCAGCACATGGGGCTTGAGTCTTGGCTGGATGCTCCTTCCACCCTGATTTTGATAATGAGAATCAGCCCACTAACTTCAGCAACATCAGTGCCAACAGAAACATGTCCCTCTTTTGCATCTGGTCATCCTAGCAGAGGACTGGACAAACCTAGCCTTCCAATTGTTGCTGAACTACAACTCCCATCATCACCTCCATTGTGGCTGGGGATTGTGGGAACTGTAGTTTAGCAACAGCTGGAGGGCTAAGTTAGTCCACCCCTGCCCTAGTAAGTCCAATCTGGCATTTCCCATATGTGGGAAAGGCCCTGGGTCTCCCTGAACAAAGGTTTCTTCTAGTGCTTAGCAACTGATAAATTCCTGCCAGAAAGCAATGTGAGAAACCAGAACTTCATCAAACTGAAACCCAGCTTTCCAGCAGCAAAAGGCAAAGTGCTGAACTCCCAGGGCGCTGAGCAGTATGTGGGCACTGAAAAAGAGGTGCATTAGCTTTCAATGCTGGGGGAAAGTGCTATGGAGGGGAAGTTCGCTGAAAAACAAGAGCAGCAACAATCACATCTGCAGGCAGCTCATCAGATTCTGGTCTCCATTAAGAGTTCCAGACTGGTAGCCACTAGTTAGTTTTCACTTCTGTGGCTTAAAAGAAACAGCAAGAAGACAACAGCTGACATGTTGTGCAGTCTTAGGAACATAAGAGAAATCTCTGCCCAGCTAGTCCAGCATCCTGCTTCACACAGTAGCCGGCCAAATACATCTGGGAAGCCCACAAGCAGGGGGAAAGTGGGCAACCATCCCTCCCCTTTGAGTTCCTCAGCACCTAGTGTTCAGGGGATCCTGATGGAATTGGACCCTCTCATCATGAATGCAGCAAGGGGTTAATTTGCGCTGGGTCAATGGAGGGCCAGTTTTGTTATTGAGGGAAGGAGGGGCCCGTCGCTGGGGAGATTTTGCATGAAGTGGGGGCGGGGGAGTGAATGGTATACTGTAAATAGGGCTTTATTTATACCAGGGATTCTCAATGTTGGGTCCACAGATGTTAGTGGACTTCAACTCCCATAATCCCCAGCCCCAGTGGCCCTTGGTTGGGGATTATGGGAGTTGAAGTCCAACAACATCTGGGGACCCAACGTTGAGAATCACTGATTTATAGCATTTGGAACCAGCGTACACATCCTCCCATCCCACGCTCTGTTTCTGATGAGTCCTGGGTGTTAGTGGTTGTCCAGTTGGGGGTGTGGGCATTGGGGGCGGAGTCCTCATCAGGATTGGTATGGCTTCATTCAGCTATTGACTTTGTATGGGCAGCGGAAAGCAGATCAATTATTCTGTTTTTGGTGGAATGGAACTTACCTTGTCTTATGGCAAATTATCCCTTCCCCTATTGGGGTGCTATCAGTCAAACACAGGATGCCTTTATTTATTTATTTATTTATTTGAAGCATTTAACATACTACCCTCTCCAAAGACTCCGGGTGGTGTACAATGACATGTGAATAAGGTAACATTAAAAATTGCAATCAAAAATGACATTAAAAATTGCAAACTAAAAGATATAATGGAAAGGAAATAAAGTAGACTACAGGGCAAATGCCCAGCAGAAAAGAAAGGTCTTCAATAAGGATTTAAAGACTGGTAAAGAGGGGGCTAGACAAATCTGAAGGGGAAGAGAATTCCAAAGAAGTGAGGCAGCACTTCTAATAATAATAAAGAGAACTTGTGAAATACATTCACAACTTTTTACGTGTGTGTCACACACACACACACACACACACACACACACACACTATATAGACATACCTGTACATACATAGCTTTTTTCATGATCTGTGAGAAGGGCTCGAACGGGGTGAGTGGGGGAAGCCTTGAAAAGCTTACCTCCCCTGCAGACAATCTTCTTCTTCTTGCTGGGCGGCTGAATTGGCTGCCCAGACAATTGCCAGCTTCTGCCGGTAGCTCCGAGGGTTGAGGTTCTGGGACGCATCGCTACGCATTGCATAATGGGGCCCCCCTCCCCAAAGCCAGTTGGGAGCCTTGCAGTCTGCCAGTCCCAGCCAGGCATATGATCAGTAATACAGGAAAGAGAGTGGAAAGCGAGCACTATCCTAACTCTGATTAAGAGGTTTGGGCCTCCTTGGGCAAAGGTTTCTAGGGCTTAGCACGTGATAAATTCTTGTCAGAAAGCCATGTGAGAAACCAAACTGTAGGCAGTATTGCTGCCAAGGCACCACCAGGATCGGGCATGATCCTAGCGATACACACATGCAGGCAAAACCGGGTTGGGCAGGTGAATAGCTTGAGAGAGAGAGAGAGATTCTGGTCAATGGATTTAATAAAGATTCTGATCTGATCTATCTTACACACACACACACACACACACACACACACACACACACACACACACACACACACACACGTCATCAATAAAGTCTCTGTCAAGGCTTTTCCTTTCTTGGATCAACATTCAGCACTGTGAAATCGGCTTCTAGCAGTATTTGGTCCTCTTAATGGTTTCTCCCCCTCCCCATAACAAAGGGGATGCTTAAAGCTCATACACACACACACACACACACACACACACACACACACACACACACACACACATACACACACACACACAATTTGGCCCTTAGAAATGACTCCTTAAAATAATTAAAGATATAAATAAAAGGTGTCCATGAAGGGCTAGGCTATGTTTTATGCCTTGTATTTTGAGAAGAAAGGAGAGGCGGGGGGTGGGGGTCTGGAGCAGGTCCCCAGGTGTGGAATTGTTCCTTTGGCTGTTATAGACCTGACGCTGATTTACGCACACTGAAGATCCAGCCCTTGGCATGTCATCAGTGATGTATGATACCACCTGGCAGGCAGAATCAGCACCACTCGGCAGTCCTACTCATGAGCGATCAAGTCTCTTCACTTGGGAAGACAAATGACAATAAGAAAAGAACACAGCAGCATTTTCTCTTCATTGTGTTTGCCTTTCTCTGTTTCTCTAGGTGAATTTTGACAGGGATATTTCGGTACCTTTAATACCATTTTTAAGGTTATTACTTTGCAATTATGAAAGCAACATGATGGGATGATCTAGCATGGATTGCGTTTGAAAACTCATTTTAAACGAGCCTAGTGGCTGTCAAATGGAAGGACTGTTTTCACAATTAATATTAGAGTATGAGAAGGCTCTGTTTGAGAGCTGTGCAGGCTCCTGATATGTGATCATGGGTTCAATAAAAGCAAAGTCGGAGGTGGGGAACTTGTTCGCCTGTCAAGTGAAGGGTTGAGGGTTGACAGGTTTTCTTCCTGGGTCTTTCTTCCTATCTCGCAACCGAAGCTGGGGACAGAATCTGGGTAGGGCATTCTTATCCTACCCAACTGGGGCCAGACTGTTTCACAAGCTCCCCACCACCAGCCTTGCTTTTACCCAATGCACAATCAAATCTCAGAAGCCTGCACCTAGCTCCATTAGCTTTCGTTCTGATCATGAGGACAGTCCTGTACTTGTACTGTTGGGGCTGAGCTGTGGGCAGCAGCCACTAGAAGCCAGGACTGGGAGATCCAAGCAACAGTCTGGGCTCAGGGATCAGAATTAGGGATGTGCAATTCGATTTGCCCATGATTTGATTCAGATTGAATAGGGTGTAATTCAATGATTCTAACCCAAATCGAATTGCCTTGAAAGCTTAGGTCCAGATTCCTGGTAGAATAAAATTAAATTGGTGCTTCTTTCTGGTATACAAATTGGGATCAGCAGGTAGACTAGCTCTCTGAGGCAGGCTGACACACAAAGTCCAGAGTGGAGGGTTGGTCTACACGGTAATCCCAATTTGTAGACCATCTCTCCTGGTTTTCTGGAGAGAGATGGTCTACCAACAGGGATTGGAAGGTAAACCAACCCTCCACTCTGAACTTTGTGCAATAGCCCACCTTGGAGGACTGGTCTACTCACTGATTCCAATTGGTAGATCAGCTCTTCCTGGAAAGGAGCACCATACTGAAGCCTGTTTTTCGAGCAAAATGGGCCTCAAAATGGTGCCCAAATCTTTCTGGATCAAATCAGAGGTGCTTTGTCGTGGCAGCTGGCCAAGCCAGCTGCTTTTGATGAATCAATTAAGAGGTCTGCAATTCGATTCGACCTTGACTCAAATCACAGATCTTGATTTGTGCACACCCCTAATCAGAACTTGTAGCCTGAGGTCAAGCCAAACAGAGAGTCAGGAGTCAGGGACAACTAGGAGCTGAAGGTCAGGAACTCATGAGAGGTCAAGCCAAGTAGGGAGTCAGGAATCAAGGATGAACCAGGAGCAAAAGGTCAGGAACACACAAAAGGTTAAAATGAGCAGGCACAACAATGAAGAACAAACATACCGACAGGAAGGAGATCTTGAAAAAGATACAAGATTTGTTTCAGGCAGGAAGCCTCTCATACTCTTCCTGTCTTCAGAAAGCAACTAACAGGCCTCAAAAGGTAGGGCCAGTATGGCAACTCAAAAGTTGCTACAGTGCAGTATGTCAACACAAGAGGAGTGGAAAACAGAGTCCCAGCCTCAGAGAACTCTGACATGTACAATCTTTAATTTAAAAGAGGGTAGCAGGATAATTAATAATGAGGATAAAATACTGAAGGAGGATGGTTATACAATCAACCTTTGTATCAATGATGGAGGACTAAAATTATTGAGTTCTTTCCCTAGATTTTTCATTATCTATAACAAAAACTTTTTTTAAAAAAATAGACATGAAGGGCAAGTCATAACTAAAAGCAGGAAAGTGCCAAATTTTTTAAAAAACCAGATATATTACCATTCCTTTAGCCAGGAGGAAAAGAAGTTTCCAATAATTAAATTACTTCCCTGTTAGGAACATAGGAAGCCATCTTATATGAAGTCAGACCCTTGTTCCATCTAGCTCAGTATTGTCTACACGGACTGGCAGGACCCTCCAAAAGGGATGTGCACAGACCAATTTTTGCAGTTCAATTCAAATCCACACCGAATTTGAACTGAACCCCCAGTCTGTGAACTGGCGGAGGCTGGAACTGAGTCTCCAGGCTGCTGGGGGCAGCACTGGGGTTTCAAGAACCAGTTGCCACCAGATTGGTAAGCAGCACTTACTTTAAAAGGGGCCCTCTTGCTGCCCCCACCTTGGCTACCATGAGAAGCCTTTCAAAGCCAGGATTCCCCTTTGCTTGTAAAGGGGAATCCTTACCAGATCGCTCTTTACAAGCATAGCCCATTGAACCGTTAGACCATGTCAAATTGGTCTGCAATGGTCTGGTTTTGGTTTGGTTCGATTACGTATTGGCCGCCTCTCCTGGAGGCCAGTTTGGTTTGTAACCAAACCATCGAACCCACCCCATTCATTGAAGACCAGTTCTCTGTCGAATGGTTTTTGTACACCCAAGGTTTCAAGTGAAAACTCCAAGGTTTCAAGTAGGAGTCTCTCCCAGCCCTACCTGGAAATGCCAGGGAGTGACCTTGGGGCCTTCTTCATGAAAAGTAGATGAGCTTCATCTCCATTCTCCAGGTGAGCTTCATCTCCAAGGAGGATATCTTACAGCACTCACATGTACTACTACTTCCACTACTGCAAATATTTTATACCACTCTTCAACCAAAGTTCTTCAAAGTTCTTCAACCAAAGTTGGAAGGGTGACATGTAGTCACCCATCCAAATCAAAACCAAGGTGCACCCAGGTTGACAAAGGGGACACTTCATGTTCACTAGTGTTTTTAAAAAAATAATTATAGACATCTTTTTAGAGAGGCTTTTTCACATCTTATCTGCTGCTTATATCTGGTAGGTTTTCTTAGTTTTTTTACTTACAATTTTTAATTTGGAACTTTTACAATGTTGGGTTTAAATGTAGTTTTTGCTTGGTTGTTTATTATTATTATTTCTTGTTTACACAGTCAGACAGGTGTTATTGACTGGTTTGTTTTATCCAGACATTGAATCCTTCCCAAGGACCTGGGATGGCTGCATTTTATTGTCAATGTTGTTGCTGTTGTTATAGATATCGTCGCAGAATATAGGCTGTTCCCAGTAAAGTTGCTTTTTGTAATTGGCTGATGGTGATTTCTGTGGCCCCTATGGTGTTGAGGTGCTCTTCAAGGTGTTTTGGAATTTCACCTAGGGCGTCAATTACCACCGGGATTCTTTTGGTCTTTTTCTGCCACAGCCTTTCAATTTCAATTTGTAGATCTTTGCATTTGGTGATTTTTTCTATTTCTTTTTCTTCTATTCTGCTATCCTCTGGTATTGCTATGTCGATTATTTTGACTTGTTTTTCTTTCTTCTCGATTACAGTTATATCTGGTGTATTGTGTGGCAGATGTTTGTCTGTTTGTAGTCGGAAGTCCCATAATATTTTTGCACCTTCATTTTCGACAACTTTTTCAATTTTATGGCCCCCACCAATCTTTGGCTACATGTAGCTTGTGTTTTTTGCAGATGTTCCAGTGTATCATCCCTGCTACCTTGTCATGCCTTTGTCTGTAGTCAGTCTGTGTGATCTTTTTACAACAGCTGATTAGGTGGTCCACTGTTTCATCTGCTTCTCTACAAAGGCGGCACTTGCTGTTTGTTGTTGACTTTTCTACTTTTGCTCTACATTTGTTCTTAGTGCCTGTTCTTGTGCAGCCAGTATTAAACCCTCTGTTTCTTTCTTCAAGTTGCCATTCTTAAGCCATTGCCAGGTCAGGGTGATGTCTGATTTTCCACTTATATTGTGCAAATATTGACCATGCAGTGGCACATTTTTCCATTTTTCTGCTCGGTTCTTGACTTGTTCTTTCTTGTAGGCCTGCTTTGTTTCATTGGTGTTGAATAGTTTCTCGTTATTGACCATTTTAAGTGCATCTTCTTTGCTGTCTTTATATTCTTTATATTCTTCAAGGCCTCTTTTCTCCTCCTCTACTGTTTGATGGACTTGCAGCATTCCTCTTCCACCTGAGCTGCAAGGGAGGTATAGCCTCTCTACATCACTGCAGGGGTGTAGAGCATGATTGATGGTCATTATTTTCCTGGTCTTATGATCTAGCGTCTCTAGCTTTGCCTGGCTTGTATAGTGTTCCCGCCATTGAGTTTGGACTTGAGGATTTTTCTAACTCTCCTGATGTATTCACTTCCCATTTTTCTTTTAATTTCAGTGGGTGCAATATTATCAGCCTGGAGAATGCCCAAGTATTTGTAATGTTGTTGTTGTTGTTATTACATTTTATATCCTGCTCTTTCTCCAAGGAGCCCAGAGCAGTGTACTACATACTTAAGTTTCTCCCCACAACAACCCTGTTAAGTAGATTAGGCTGAGAGAGAAGTGACTGGCCCAGAGTCACCCAACAAGTATTATGGCTGAATGGGGATTTGAACATGGCTCTCCCTGGTCCTAGTCCAGCACTCTAACCACTAAACCACGCTGGCTCTCTTTTGAATTGTTTAATTGCATTATTTTTTTATTGTTTTATATTGTATCTATTGTGAGCTGTCCTGATCAGTACTACTACTATCACGACGAATATTTATATACCACTCTTGAACCAAAGTTCTCAAAGCAGTTTACATAGAAAAATAAATAATACATAAATAAATAAGATGATATGCTGTCCTCAAAGGGCACCAAAAAAAAAAATGTTTTTTCTGGGCAACCCACATTCTGTGCCTGAAATGCATGAAGTTCCCTTCCTTGACACTTGCTGTGTGAACTTCCTGTGTTGTTGTCTTCACAATTTAATTTTCAGCAACCGACTGGACAGATGGAAGCAAAACGATAATGTCATGCTTTACTACTGGCCAATGAAATATATTTTCTCTTGAGCACAATTGCAGCATGAAGGTTAGAAAGAGGCAGGCGAGGAACTCCTTGCTTCCATATGTTCCAAGACAGTAGCCAGCTGTACTGTTGGCAAGAGGGCACCCAGGTCTGCAGTATTTGTGTTGTCAAAGGGGTAGTAAGCCTTTTTCTGGTTTGCAGGGGTGGCAGGGGGGCATTCAGATTAGTCGACTGAATAATTGTGGGAGAATTTCAAAGGTCATCAATATGGTGTGGATTCTGGCATGTCAATGGCTCATAAATGGTGACCTAACAGTCTGACCTAACAGTCACCTTGCTCAAGCTACTGGTGTCCACATGAGCAAGGTGACTGTTAGGTCAGAAAAAGCTTTGCTGGACCAGGCCAAACACGCATTCTAGTCCAGCATCACCCAGTGGCCAATGAGGTGTAGTTGGGAACAGGGGTGTAGCAAGGTTGAAGTGAGCCCAGAGACAAGATTTTAAAATGGGTCCCTCCCCCCACTGAAGCTCAGTTCATGAAGTAAAGAAATTGTAAATGAGGCTGAATGGTGGTAACAAAAACACACACACACACACACACACACACACACACACACATATATACATATATATGAATATGAAAGAGGCAGTGTGGAGCAGAGCCCTTGCCCCAGGGAACCATTATGTCATTGTTGTATTATTTATTTATTTATTTATTTATTTAGTCAGTCAGTCAGTCAATTTCTGTACTCCCTTTCCTATATGGGTGCAGGGCAGTATTATTATTATTATTATTATTAAAACCCATAATAAAACAATTACTTTAAAAAAAAAATTAAACCAGATTAAAATTTAAAATTGAAACTAGATATCATTGAAAGCCAGGCTACAAAGATGGGCCTATATGGCTCTCCTGGAGGCCTCCAAGGAAGATAATCCTCTAATATCCACGGTTGTGCCTTCCATAACTCAGGGGTGACAACTGAGAAGGCCTGATCTCAGTTCGCCACCAGATGAACTGGTGGCACCTGAAAATGGACCTCACTCCTGATTATTTTAGTGAGAGGTGGGGCTCTTGTAGGGAAACACACTCTCTCAGGTAACCCAGACCTAAGTCATTTAGGGCTTTAAAGGTAATAACCAGCACTTTGTACTTTGCCCAGAAACATATCGTCAGCCAGTGTAAACCATTTTGCTGTTTCACTGTGTAATCCATTTTAATTTTTTTTGTCTGGAAGTGGTATGTAGATGCTAATAATACTAACAATATCTTTATCTCAGTAACTGGAAAGTCAAGATACAAATGTGCAGAAATAAATACATAATTAAATACAATCCAAATAGCGAGGGATAACTGGTTTGGTGGTTTGAAGGGACATGCCTGTAAAGGGGAATCCAAAGAGGATTCCTCTTAACAAGCAAGGGGGAACCTTGCCTACCTAAAAACAAAATCCTAACAGGGGTGGGTGAGAGAATACCTGTAGTCTGAGGGCTCGGCAGTGGCTCCACCTTTCTGGACCAGACCAGGCGCTCCAATAATCAATAATCACTCCAATAATCAAACCGGGCCAGTTGAACTGGGCCACTTCTATTTGAATCAGGTTAGAATAGAACCGGTTCTGTACAACCCTATTTGCTTTGATCATTGCAATAGTTAACTCTTTTAATCCATAGTATAAAGAAATATTGTTTAACAAGTCATTAGACTAAAGATTGATTGCCCATCTGCTTCTTCTTACCTGTAGTAGAATACTAAGTGAATTACACATTTGTTTAGCTTCCCTTCTGCTCCATTTTGAACACAAAAAAGACTTCACCTTAGCACTGAACTGAGATTTGAGTCGAATGGTAAACTTATTTGAAATTGCTTTCTGAAATACTTCTCTGACTGGATTCTAAAAGCTTGTCATTTTTTCCTCCTGCATTTACTTATTTTAGAGATCAGTAATTTGTTACTTTCTTAGATACCAATTTATGAAACGGCTGTATTTAAGCTGTAAACCACTTCTGGATTAGTCTCACCAACTTTTTTTTTTTTTTTTAAAGTAGGCTGGCAGCTTATTTTTCAGAATGTACTGCCAAATCACAAGGTGAAAGGGATTTTGCTTTGCTGGATGGGTGGACTTTTCGAAAAGTTGAAAGCCACGTTTACTTAGGCCATTGTTTGCCTGCTAAATGAACTAATCAAACTAATACTTTGGCTTTGTTTAAAATGGAGCTAATAACACTTTCACAGGCTGTTTAATTGCATTGAGAAGTTTTTTATTAATGGAAATGCATGATTTTAAATTCAGGTCACTAACCGTGTAAACCTGATTCGTTTTGGGGAAAGGAGGACCCTGTGCCTGCGATTCCACAACCATTCCTCCTTTAGGCAAAACTAAAATAGTATCTTCAAGTCTTTGAGGAAATACTGCTTCCCCAAGCGATCAGAAGTTCCAGTGACAGCATTATCCGCACTGCCGGAGACAGTGCTTATGGAGTCTGGTAAGGCTCCTGTCATGCTCCTCCTTGGATAATCTCTCTGGGGTGGTCAGCATGGTCCAGTGTGCTGCAGCCTAGCCTCAGAGTAGTTGTGGGGGAGGGCACTCCTATCCCCCTGTGAGGGCTTGTTCAGTTCACAAGACCCCTCAAGGGGAAGCATGCCCCCCTAGGCATTAGGCCGAGTCACAGAACTCCTGCCAGGGTGAGCTCTCCTCTGGGTCTGGCCCCTCATCATTGGCAAGCTGGTCTTTAAATAGTCCCTGACCAGTGGAGCAAATCTCACAATATCTAAGCCCACTCTCCCCAAAGACCCGACTGAAGCTCTCATCACGGATCATAAGAACATAAGAACAGCCCTGCTGGATCAGGCCCAAGGCCCATCTAGTCCAGCATCCTGTTTCGCACAGTGGCCCACCAGATGCTGCTGGAAGCCACAGACAGGAGTTGAGGGCGTGAGGATCGTAAGAAGAGCTTCATTCTCTCCTCTCTTGTTGTGTTATGCTGTGGTGGCTGTGTGGGCTGTGGAGTTTTTACAGCCCCCACCCCTACCCCCATGAGGTGGGTTGGGCTGAGAGAGATTAGGAGCCCAGTGAGTTTTGTGGCTGAATGGGGATTTGAACTCTGGTCTTCCCTTCCTGGTCCTAGTCTGACAGCCAGTAAAACCACTGAGTCTCTCCACTCCATCTATGTTATCCTCAACTCTCCTTCTGTTGTCTGTTATGATGAGAGACATTAGGAGCCCAGTGAGTTTCATGGCTGAATGGAGATTTGAACTTTGGTCTTTCCTTCCTGGTCTCAGCCTGACAGCCAGCAAAATCATTGAATTCCCCCGCCCCCCAGTCTACCCTCTACAACTTGTTCACTAAAACTGTCGTTCACTACATCTCCAGCATCCCCAGCGGCCATGGCTTTTGGCTTTTTGTGGGGGAGGGTTGTAGTCAAGAACCTCTGGGAATTCCTGTTAAAGGGAACACTGGTCTCTCCACTTCATCTATGTCAGGGATTCTATTTAGTTTAGAAAAAAGATGACTGCGGGGAGACATGATAGAGGTCTATAAAATCATGCATGGAGTGGAGAAAGTGGATAGAGAGAAATTCCTCTCACATAACACTAGAACCAGCGGTCATCCCATGAAATTGATTGCCGGGAAATTTAGGACCAGCAAACGGAAGTACTTTTTCACACAATGCATAATCAACTTGTGGAATTCTCTGCCACGAGATGTGGTGACAGCCAACAACCTGGATGGCTTTAAGCGGGGCTTGGATAACTTCATGGAGGAGAGGTCTATCAATGGCTACTAGTCAGAGGACTATAGGCCACCTCCAGCCTCAAAGGCAGGATGCCTCTGAGTAGCAGTTGCAGGTGAGTAACAGCAGGAAAGAGGGCATGCCCTCAACTCCTGCCTGTGGCTTCCAGTGGCATCTGGTGGGCCACTGTGTGAAACAGGATGCTGGACTAGATGGACCTTGGACCTGAACCAGCAGGGCTGTTCTTATGTACAAAGGATTACTCTCCAAGGAACCATTGCTGTGGAGATGGCTGGGTCTATCATGTACCACATCGGTGAGTCCCAGAGGCTCCTTGTTGTGTGACAAGCTGCAAAACTATGGATTCCCAGGATGAGAAAATAGTAGCATCCTCCATGTGTCTGTGTGTGCGTGCGTTTCTGCGTACACGTGTGTGTAGATCAAGGGGCAAATGATCACCTGAAATCTGCCTGGCCCAGTTTTTGCTCCTCTTCTCCCAGGGGCCTGAGGGTGATGGCACAAAGCCAGTGGGCTTCTGAATTACCTTGCAGGACATGAGATTTGACTGGCCATCTGCTGCACTTGGCTTAGTGGCCACAATAATCAGGCCTGCCTTAGGAATGAAGCCTTGCTATGATCCAGAAAGAAGAGATTCCTGGCCTGGGCCCCATTTTACACACATGCACACCCTCTGCCAAGGCTTCTGCTCCTCAATAGCTCTATTTCCCACATTTACTGGGAGCTTCCGTCATGTTGGGCAACACCTGTGTGGATACATCTCCCTTTACTTCTCTGAAGATCTGGAGACCCAAATGTTTGGAACATTCCTCCTGCCACTTGGAGAAAAGTCACAACCATGTTGTCCCCCCACCTGTGAGCTCAGTGACTGACTTCTGGATCCAGGCCTGCAGGGTTGCCAACCTTTTTACTGGCCTGGCTCCTGTGCCTTTAATAACAGCTTGACATTCCAAAAAATCAAGCAGATGAAGCTTTTGCTGTAATGGAAATGAAGAGATAAGGAAATCTTCTATTTTCTAATTTCTTAGAACTAATGATCTTTCCTCATCATTAGTTCCTGCCTGGAGTCAGATGTTCATTTTACAAACTTGTATATTACAAAATAAACAAAAACAAATGCTGAAAAGGATGATGAACAGAGCTTCACCGTTCCAGGGCACTGTTTAACACAAGTTGGCAGAAGCCATCCCATCCATTTTGAGGCCTTGACATCTCTTCTTATCCATACAATATACTTCCATTTTTCAAAAATCAAAACAGCAGCAGTCTTCTAATTCTAAAATCTTCTAATTTCTATATGCCAGGTTTCCTCTAAAAGCATAGGTGCAGGATTAGTTAGAGAGTTGGCAACCCTGCTGCTTGTGCCCCATGCCCACCACTGGGCCCTGGGTGTTCCGCCCTAGAGGTGGGGAGATGGAGGGAGGATAGAAATGGAAATATCGGCCAACAGAGAGTTGCAAGTTATTAAATCAAATAGGTTTAATGGGGCGGGGGGAGACCACCAGGGGTTGGATTAGGGTCAAGGTCTAATTTCTATATGCCAGGTTTCCTCTAAAAACATAGGAGCAGGATTAGTTAGAGAGTTGGCAACAATTCTAAGTTGGCAACTTAGGAAGCAAGTCGCTCCTGGACCCTTTGGGCTGACCCAGGTGGGCATGAATGAACTGGCCAAGCCCATCTTCACGTCATCTTCATGGAACACAGGCCCCCATTCAATGGCTCAGTCTCATCTGCCCCCTCCCTCCTCCAGGACCTCTTCCAACAAGGAAGCACAGAGTGGAGGCACCTGCACAGAGCCAGGGAGGGAGCACCTGGCCTCACCGTGCTCTCTGCAGCTTTCCCCTTCAGAGGTGCAGTATTGCCATATTAGGGACTTGAATAAACATACGGAATTCTTCTTTGGGGGCTGGGTATGACTGGATTAAATGATCAAAAGGGCCCAGGCACTGGAGCGTTTAAATATCCAGCACCCCTGCAGGGAGGCTCCTTGTCTCTCTTTATCTTCAGATAGATAGTGAAGATCTCCTTGTTTTGGAAGACTTCTTACTCTGCAGCTTAGGGCAATTTAACGACTTTGAGTGAGATTATGAGTTCTATTGTTTATAATCCACTTTGATATTTTAAAATTAAAAGTAGGTTAGAAATGAAATGAAATGTGGAGGGGAGATGGAGGGAGGATAGAAACTGCAAGATCCCCCAAGTAGGAGTTGCAAGTTATGGGGAGGGTGGGGATTGACACCTCTTGATGTGGCCTGGCTCCTCTGCTTTGAGCAAAGGCTTGACATAATTGAGCAGGTGAAGCCATTTCTAGCCTAAAGTGATAGGAAACTCTTCACCAGCTTAAGAACTGCATGTCAAGCTTCTACTGGAGTCACAGGTGCAGGAGCAGGTAAAGAGTTGGCAACCCTGCCTGCTGGTGCCTCACTCCCACCACTGGGCCCTGGGAGTTCCACCATACTTGTATGGATTCAAAAAGTATCAGTTGCTTCACTGGATCCCAGGGCCGGGTGTGTTTACTTGGTTGCCATGGTGCTGAAGTTCCAATGGACTGTAATGGGACTGGAGGTTCTGCTGCTGCCTTTGGACTCTCTGGACTCAACTGTTGTCAGGAGGGCTTTCTGGTCTCTCCTGCTCCTCACACCAAATTTTGTCCATATTTGGCTGTGAGGGAATGCTGAACATGGCCTCAGGCAAGGAGTTCAGAGTGAGTGTTCTCCACCCTCTCCCAAATGGGTTTAATGGTGGGTAGGGAGGGAGGGGGAGACCACCATAGGTTTGGGTTTGGGTCAAGGTGAGGAATCTAGGATGGAAGTCCCCACTGGCAGCTTAGGAATGACCCAGGTGGGTATGAACTGGCCCACCCCAGCTTGACTTCTGACCCAGGTGGACACCTGCTCTCGACTCTCCTTTACAGGACATGGGGAAAGGATGCCCCTTACTCCACGGCATGGGCAGCCTTGATGAGGAAACTCCTGTGACTTCTTTCAAGTACGTTCTCCTGCTCCTCCTTGATTATTCGGGCCCATTGTTGATTTATGACACCATGGAGTTGTATACTACTTGTGACACTCTCAAGAAACATGGCACTTGCCAGGGTTTCTAGCATAAGCCCCCCCTCCTCCGCCAAGGTCCCTGTTCGCAAAGAGCACCCAGTCTAAATTCTGACAGTTGGAACACTGGAAAGTCAGAAAGGAATGACAGAAAGGACAGGCAAAGGGAGTTCTACAGGAGAAGAGCCGATCAGTCTGAGCTACCTGGGCTTTGGGTGAGAATCCAGAGGTTAAGGCACAGGAGGTGAGGGTGGGTTCTCATGTACATTTAGCTCCCTAGAAATCAGAATGAGGCTGGGTGGGGAATCGGACCCCTAGTCTGCTCGGTGAGGACCAGGCTGAGAGGCTCCATTTGCTGGTGTGCCTGGCCCACAATCTGTCCGTACCTTGATTCGAGGTGAGCCCTTCAGCCACCCGGAGTGTGAATGGCTATTTAGGGCTGGATCCCATGTTGCCTCCTTCAATGGTTGCTGGGATGGGGAGCAGTGGAAGCTCCTCTGTGGGGCAGAGGAGGGGGTCATGGCAGCCTCTCTGAACATGTAATGCTGAGTCAGACCATTGCTCCCATTGGTTCATGGGTGTCTACTGTGACTGGCAGCCACTCTCCAAACCCCAGCAAAGGGAGCTGAGATCTTTTCCAGGGTTGATCCTGGGATCCAGCATGAGCCCTCTCCCTGAGCTGCAGCCCCCTCTCTTAGCTACAGCCCAGGAGAGAAGAGGGAATTTTGGCAGGTGCTGCTTGTCACACCAGGGTGCTCCAGGGGTGAGAGAAGCTGCACTCTCCCCAACTCCTATAGGTCATAGCTAGGAAGCTCCACCCTTTGTCCACCCTAGACTTCCCATAGTGAGATTGAAATGTTCATTATGTTGCTGAGGTGGAGGAAGGGTTGTTGCCTTCACACCCTGCCATGAGGCACCCCGCTGTCTATTCTTGGAAACCGGGTATCACTTAGTTGTGTCTTTTGTCTTTTTTCTCCTCTCAGTAACTTCAAGCCACAGGAGCCTTTTGACCAGCACTCTGTGACCGAAAGAACCAAATGGACACTGGTAAAGGATGAAAATCCCATCCGTACATGGCAGGGCTGGGAGGGGACAGGAGAGACCCCATTTTAAGCTATAATAGAGGGAGTGTGGGAGGAGGCAGGCAGAAGGAATGTTTTGAGAACTTGTATTGAAAAGCCATATACATTGATGTTTGCAGTGGTAGTAGCAGTAACTTGTAGTAGTAGCAGTAACTTGCAGTGGTAGTAGCAGTAAAGTGTGCCGTCAAGTCAGTGTTGACTCCTGGCGACCACCTGTGGTTGTCTTTGGTAGAATACAGGAGGGGTTTACCATTGCCTCCTTCCGTGAAGTATGAGATGATGCCTTTCAGCATCTTCCTATATCGCTGCTGCCTGACATAGTTGTTTCCCATAGTCTGGGAAACATACCAGCAGAGATTCGAACCAGAAACCCAGAGATTCGAACCAGCAAGTCACTTCCCTGCTGTGCCATTAGGTGGCTCTACTCCCCTTTAGGGGTGTGCAAACAGGTTCAAATTTGAACTGGCTTGATGTCAAACATGCTCAGTTCAAGGGTTCGATGTTGAGCCGGCCTTGAACTGCCCCTGCCCCTGTTTGGCTCGATCTCGAGCCGAACACCCCCTGCCATTTCAGGGGTTATACATTTTTGGTTTTTTAAAAAAGAATTATACTGAAACTTACTGCCTCCAGGGTCACTGCTGCAGCCTGGGGTGTGGGGGTGGGGCAGAGTCTTCTGGATGTCCCCACCACCACCAGTGGTGTCATTATGGCCCGGTTCAGGCAGTTTTTGGCCCATTCTGGGCCTCTGTGTAGTTGCTTTGGCCATTGTGGAAGCCATTTTGGAGTTGTGGCAGTCATGACGTAGCCACTCAGAGGCCCATTACGGCCTCCCCCCGATATTTAATAGGAAAGAATTGAGGAGGAAGTCTCATCTTGGATTCAGATAAGTATGGTAGATGCTACCCACAGCAGTATGAGAGTACCCTCAAAATCAGTAGCAATCATTTCATTCCAGGTAATGTGCAAACAGTTCCCAACTCCCACTGTATCTATGTCAGTCTAAAATCTGCATTGTTATATGTAGTAGGTTCTTATCCCACCAATAACACTGGATTTGAAGCACTGCTTAGGAAGTAAGTAACACTTTCTCAGGCTTTTGTGAAAATTAGATTGTCAATTCCCTAGGGCAGTTTGCCATTCCTCGTTGAAGTATTCTAGCATTCCCCACATTTTACACAAATTGCACCCTTTTCTCTGAAATTCACATCAATTGCATGCAAAATTGCAGAAACTGCTTTATAGCCAAGACTCTAAAGAAGGATATCTGGGAAAAGCTCAAGTCTTGACATCCCCCTGGAGAAACATTTAACTTTGATATGAAATGGGATTCTCCAAGGTTCTGTATGTAGTCTGTGCAAGTCTGGAATTGAGCATTGTGTGTAGAATCCAGCATCCTGACAATCTAAGCATTCATTTTCTGAAGTTGCTAGTCTTTATGAGCACAACGAAAGGCTTGAAAGTAAGGATGTGCAGAAGCACCCTGATAAATGTTGCTGGTCTTATAGAAACTAATTGAGGTCATTCACACAATCAACAACTGTGTTCTACGCAGGTTTGGGAGCTGTGTGTGCTCCCAGTTTTCGGTTATGTGGAAGCCAAGTAGGAGGAAAACCTGGGTAGAAGTAATTGTGTGGAAGCAAGGTGGAAGGAAAGCTAGCCAGGTTTTCCTCCTACCTTGCTTCCACACAACTAAAAATCGGGAGCACAAACAGCCCCCCAACCTGGATAGAACACAGTTTTTGATTGTGAGAATGACCTCATTTTGTCTAGTGAGGAACCCTGAATTTTGCTTTATGTTTCATTTTTTCCAATGATTTGGTTCCAACTCTTCCAACTGAAAGAACAATATTTGTTGAAATCTCTGAAGGCGAAGAAGGGGCAGAATAAGATTCATGGTGTTAATAGGCATTGCTTCAATGCCCTGCATGTTGGCCTTCCTCAAACACAACAGAGGCAAAATAAATAAATATATTTATTTATTCTTTATCAAATTCAAAACAATTCATTTTGAATTTGAGTCAGATCCAAATTCAGTCCAAAAATTTGATTTGAATCCAAATTGAGCTTGAATATATTTAACCATGTTTTGGCACCTTTTTTTAACCAATCAAGGGTCCTGAATGGTTTTTAAAAGGTGCCAAATGACTCTTGAATTGAATTTGAATCAAATTTCAAAAATTCATTTTGAATTTGAATTGAATTGTCCTTTTAAGGGGTGATTCAAATTGAATCTGAATCTCTCAAATCAACCAGATTTGAGTTGAATCCATTTTTTGAATCGATTTGCACATCCCTATCTAGGATGCTTATTGTAGCAATTTTTCTAGAACCTGAGGTGCAGATTCTTTCCCAGAGTGCTAGATTATGCATGGGAATCTTCACCATGGGCCCATCTGATTCGGTCACTCTTTGCTTGATCATCAGGTTTCTGTCAAGGGAAGAATTTTCTGGAGTGGTATCACATCCCAGTGAGAGGAATAATCTTTAACATCTTTTCTGAAATTCCTCCTAACAAAGGTCTCATTTATAGAAGATTTAGCCTCTGATATTGTACCAGGAAGTGAAATTACTGGTTAATAATCTTGTTAATTTAATTAGAGACTATCATGCCTTTCTTGCCACCACAGACAATTCTGACAAGATAGGCCAGATTCAATATAAAGAAAAGAGAAAAGATCTCCTCCCTCCCCCCCACCAAATACATATTCAGGAACAAAGGATGGCAGGGCCTGAAAGGCTTCATTCTTGCACCTTTACCATCAAGAGAGTTACAAAGACATGCCAATCTTTTATTCTTTGCAGTCAACAATACAGCCATCCCAGTATATAAAAAAAGAAGTTGGAATGATACCTTGAAAGGCAGCATGCATTTTGATGAAATAGACTAACACCCCACTCTGAAGCAGATTTAGAAATCAAATTTATTGTAATCAATGAAATGTTTGGGAAATGTGGGTATAGGTGTAAATATGCGTAAATATATGCGTAAATATGTGTAAATATGTGTAAATATTTGGTTCGTGCCTAGCACTGGGATAGTTTGAAGCAGTTTGAACTGATTCAGCTCCAGTTCTAGTGCTTGTAAAGGGGAACCCAGTCAGGATTCCCCTTTACAAGCACTGGGGGGAACCCTATGTAGGGATGTGCAAACAGGTTCGACTGTTTTGGATCAAACCAAACCATCCCCTGTTCAGTCCGACCCCAGACCAAACACCCCCCAACGGTTTGTGGGGGTTTGTGGACATTTTTAAAAAAATATATTTAACTTACTCTCTCTGGGGGAATTATTGGAGTAACAAACAGCAGGAGAGAGGGCATGCCCTCAACTCCTGCCTGTGGCTTCCGGCAGCATCTGGTGGGCCACTGTGCGAAATGGGATGCTGGACTAGATGGGCCTTCTTGGGCCTGATCCAGCAGGGCTGTTCTATTCTTATGTTCTTATGAGGTGGCGGGGGGAGTCCACAGAGGTCCCCCCTCCCCCCACCAGCTTTCTTTGATGCCCATACCAGCCATCTGGCCAACTCTGCAGCCCATTCAGGCCTTCCCTCTCTGGCAAGGTGGCCATTTTGGAGGCCACTGTGCCTGTGCAATTGGCCTCTGTAGACCCCCACCCCCCACTCTGCCACCTCCAACAACTCTGCTGCAGGGAGTAAGTAAAGTTTTTTAAAAAAAAAATGTTTGTGAAACTCCACCTCCCCGCCGACCAAACCGAACCCGGGGAGGAGGGTTGAGCGGGTGCTGCGCTGAACTGACCCAGTCTGATTCGGGTCCGGTCCAGACTCAGACTGAACCAGACCAGCCAGTTCCATGCACACCCCTAACCCTATGGGGTTTTAAAAGGGTAGGTGGGACAGATAAGAAGTTATCTTGCCAGGCGGTGGTGGCGTGGCTCCTCGTGGGCTTTTGGTGGCTCCCCTAGGCCCCACCGGAGCTCCCCTCATTGTCTTGGGCCAGCGGGGCTCCAATTTGGTTTGGAAGGCCAGGCTAGTTCGAGCTTAAACCGGTTGAACCGAGCTGGTTTGACTCAAACACCAATTCTAATTGAACCAGTTTGCACACCCCTATATTGGGCAGCAGATATATAGGAAGATGCTGAAAGGCATCATCTCCTATTGTGTGGGAGGAGGCAATGGTCAACCCCTCCTGTATTCTACCAAAGAAAACCACAGGGTTCTGTGGTCGCCAGGAGTCGACACCGACTTGAGGGCACACTTTACCCATACTCAGTGCTAATTTTCTGAAGCCCATAAGTTGGCGGGATTGGTACACTGAGGTTTAGCAGCTAGCCAGCCAATCAAGTACAGAGGAGGAGGGTCTTCACCTGCCTCCCTCACCTTTTGCAGATAACACGTCGCTGAAGATGTGCCAGCATTAAGGCAGCTATACTCAGATGGTGAACAAATAACATGACTGCAGCATGAAGAGGCAGAGGGGCTTTGAGTACCCCATGGGAGCCATTCAATTTCCCCTGGGGGTACTAGTACCCCCCTGTTGGATCACCCCTGGGATTGAATCAAGATTCTTTTTGTGCTCCGCTGCACATATGAACTCCTCAGCATTGGTAAAACACCACACAGAAAGGCTCTTGATGGAATCATACACACGATCATATTAAAACTGCTTTGTTGCAGTGTTTCAAAATGGACATCTGCACATCATTAAGAGGACAGGACATGACCGAGCTGAAAGCTGTGTTCAACTGCTCTCATGGAAGATTCCTAAGATATTGTTTCCACTCCAAAAACAAGGGCAGGTCACTTGGAACTCTTAAATCTGAAGGGAAATTAGGATAAGGAGTGTTGGAAGTATCCATAGTTCAGGGTTGGGGTATAATTGAATTTGTACATCTGTTACTTTTGAAAGAGTTGAGAAGCGGGCACAGAGGCAAAGATGGGGAATTTTAAAAATGCTGAAATAAATCAATTGACTGTTGAGGATGTTCAGAGTTATATCAAATGCAGCATGGGTAAGAAAGGCTGCTGTTATAGACAAATCAGGAAAAAATGCCAAAATGGTTTTGACCCGCACAAAGGAGAGGGTCTTCTTAAAAAGCAAATACCATATCAAAGGGTATATAACTCCATAGTGTAAGTAATGGAAAAGAATGAGCCTGGGAGATAAACACATTGAAGGCTGAGAGGAGCACAAAAGGGAGAAATGAAGCGGTAATGTATAAAACAGAGAGGAAGACCTCATCTAGGAAATAGAAAAATGGTTATGGAGAAGTTGAAGATGCTGGCAGAGGAAAAAGAGGCTGATATTATAGTATTATTGTCCTTCTCACAGGAAGCTCTAGAATAACTAGGGACAGCAAAGTGGTGGCAAAGCGTGTTATTAGGGGATAGAGATGTGCACAAAACCGGTTTTGCCAGTTTGGCTCAGTTTTGTGCCCATTCGAGCCGGACCTGGTTCGAATTTGAACTGAGCTGGTTCATCCAGCTTGGAGCTGTACTGGGCTTGGAGCTCTACTGGTAAAGGGGAATCCAGTGAGGATTCCCTTTCATCAGTAAAGGGATAGCATGGTTCCCTAAGGGTAGAACAGGCAGGAGGGGAATAAATAACTACTTACAAGTGCCAGTGGCTGAGGTGGCCACCGCCATAGGGGAAGGAGTGAGGGTGGGGGTGGCTCCCCCTGTCCCTACTGACCTCCCCCAGAGTATGCCAGGCTGGCAGCAGCATGGTTTGGGTCACTGCGCACACATGGAGGCCATTTTAGTAACCTCTGAGAATGTGCAGAGGCTATTTGCATGCACACTCCGATTAGGGGAGCAAAGATTTTGCTATATAATAATAATAATTTGATTTCTATACCTTCCAAAAATGGCTCAGGGCAGTTTACAAAGAGAAATAACAAATAAGATGGCTCCCTGTCCCCAAAGGGCTCACATTCTAAAAAGAAACATAAGACACACACCAGCAACAGTCACTGGAAGTACTGTGCTGGGGGTGGATAGGGCCAGTTACTCTCCCCCTGCTAAATAAAGAGAATCACCACGGTAAAAGGTGCCTCTTTGCCCAGTTAGCAGTTAAATACTTAATTAATGTTGTTAGTTTATTTAACTTACTAATGAAGCTTGCTTGACATTTTCAAGGTTATTCAGAAATCGGGCCAGATTTCTCTTAGAAAATGCAGTCTGCTTTCCAGGCTAGTTTTATTTTCTTGCTCAAGACCATGTGACACGAAAGACTGGGCTGGAGAGAGAGGTCAGGACCAGGCCAGTTGAAATCTGTGGGGGAGATCCTACACCACCACCCCTGCACAAATGGGGGCTATTCTTACGATCCCAAAAATCGGGCTAGGAAAATCCTAGACCGATTTTTGTGATCGTCAGAACCACCGGGCTCGCAGCCGAGCCCGGTGGTTCCGGAGCAGCTAAGCCGCTCCTATAGCCCACCCCTTGGCCCGGGTTTGCTCACTTTTGTTGAGCAGTTGTGTATAAATATTGAAGAAGGAAGAGGAGAAGGAGAAGGAGAAGCTGCCTTGTAATGAGTCCAGACCATTGGAGTCCATCTAGTTTAGTATTGTCTACATCAACTGGCATTGGCTTTCCAAGGTTTCAGGCAGGAGTCAGTCCCCAGTCCTCTGTGATTCCAGGGAGTGAAGCTGGGACCTGCAGCATGCAAATCAGATGTTCTTCCATTGAGCTACAGCCCCATTGCATAAGATAGATATCTTACAGTGCTCACATGGGGTCACCCATCCAAATGTAAACCAATGCAGACCCTGTTTAGGAAAGGGGGCAATTCATGCTCACTACCTAAAGACTAGCTCTCCTCCCTTAATAACAATAACAATAATAATTGATTATGTTGGCCAGTGGTTAAGAACTGGCCGACATCATTTGTACTACACAGGAGGCAAACCTGAGGTGAGTTCGCCTTTGGCTTGTTATGTCTGAAGGGGGCCATAGAGAAAGGGATTGAAACTGTACCAAATACTTAAGAATTATGTCGCCTGAATCTTTAAGTAGGTTGAGTGCACAGCCTTACTCTCTCCTACTACATTTACACCTGCAATTAACTGTGTCTACATTTTTGCAACTACAATTAACTTGAAGCCACAAATGACAGGATTTAGCTACCTCACTGCGCCTTTTACAGATGCAACCAGATAGCTAATTCCTATAATTTGCAACAGTAATTAGCAGATGGAGGTACAATTTCTATTGCGAATGAAATGGTGCCACTGTAACCAGGAGCTCCCTTTCTACTTCCCTACATCGTGCTCAGAGATTCAATCATGTTGTCAATCTCAGAAAGAGGTGGTTGCACCACATATCTACAATCACTTTCATTTGTGCCTTCCCATCGGCAGGAGTCTGCAGTCTAAGGATTAAACAGATAAAATGCACAAGGCATATAACTAAGTACTACCATGGCTACCACCCACAGTTTCCCAGCTGCTGTTTGCAGAAATCAAGCCCCACTCATATATGGGGGAAACTTGGGGAGAAGGGTATGGGGCCAGAATGCCAGATGTTGCTAGGGCCTCTGAACATATGATAAGATCATATACCAAGTCTACTGGTCCTCCTAGTGTCTCTTGGCAGAGGTCTTTCCCAGCCCAGAATGAAGACACCCAACCAACAATGAAGCCGTCAGGGAAGTGAGCTCTGGAGGGTTGTATAGGGCCTTTCCAGGTGCTGGCCACACACCCGGTATATGATGTCACACACAAGGGGCACGTCTGGCACACGCGAAGAGCCGCAAGCAAGAAGGGCAAACATGAGCCCACTCTCCCCTAGCTATGCACTTGATAGGAGTAACTCGCTCCCCTGGATCAGGGGGTGGGGCACTGTCCATTCATCCCACAACAATGTCCCTGTCAGTGGCAATATGCAAATTGTTTCAAATTCAATTAAAGTTGAATCGAATCACTCTTTAAAAGGGCAAGTTGATTTGAATTTGAATCCAATTTTTTAAATTCTATTCACATTCAATCTGAGAGCTGTTTGGCACCTTTTAAAAACCATTCAGGCCCCCAATTGGTTAAAAAGGTGCCAAAACAGGGTTGAATCGATTCAAATTTGATTCAAATTGAATTTTCAGACCAGATTCGAATTCGATTTGAATTCAAAATGAATTTTTTGGAATTTGTGCACATCTCTAGTGGCTGTTGCTTTGCTCCCCACCCTCCCTGGGATCTCTGCAATCTTTAGAAAATTCAGTCTATGAATAACGTTGTGCAGTATATAAGTCAGTCTGTCCAACAGGGCAATTCTGTGTGTCTCAGTTATTTTGAACCGGAAGTAGAAACACGTGTGTGTGTGTGTGTGTGTGTGTGTGTGTGTGTGTGTGTGTGTGTGTAAATCATAGGAAGGCAGGCTATTGTAAAAATGCATACTCTATTATACTGAGAGAGCTGAGACAAGCCCGTCTTTCCCAAGAGCTTTATTTAAATTATGTAATAGGCCTGAAGCCTTTCTGATGACATCATCAAACCCTTCTCCTAGCGGGGATTAACCCTTTATATCACCCATACGACAAACAGCAGGAGGTGTGCAGCTTCCAGAAATGTGTAATGAGAGAGGGAAAGCTCAGAAATTGGTCTTTAAGATGAGAACTGGGTTATTACAAGCATGTCATGATTTTCCTCTGTGAAATGTTGGAGGGTACATTTTATCGCTTAGGCCCCAGATTCAGAAACCATTGAGGGCTGTAGTCCCGACAAGGAAGCAGAAGAAGGGCACCCTGTTTTAAGGTCAGATGTGGCCCTTTAATATATGGCATTGATTTTGTACTAAGAAATGGCATCTCAGAAAGAACTTTTATTTAAGTTGAACAGCTTTAAGCATCCAGGATTACAGCAGAGCCTTGCCTTCTCATGCTGACTTTTCCCACAGTTCAGAGTTGACTCTCATTTTTGATCCCTTCCTTTGTGTGGAAGTTTTAAAAAGCACCAGGTTGTAAGGTGTGTGATCAATAACGAAGAAACCCATCTCTATTTTGATCCAAGATGTCAGCCTCCGATTGGCTTTTGAAATGCAAATAGTCCCTTTGAAAGCCTGTAATCTTCCCTTAATTCTCAGCAGGGGAAAATCTGACTCTACAAAATCCTGAAAAGATACAGAAAAGATTTAAGATGACCTGAACATGTTAAGAGAGGAAAATATCCTCACTGCTGAATAAAGGATTTGGGACATGGAGAGGCTATCTCTTCTTCATATGGACATTCTGGTGCCAGGCAACCTAAAAGCATTTATATATTCATAGAAAGTAGAAGCTGGGAGTCTTAATTTTATTGGATTGCTTACTGCTACAAGATTCTGGGCCTCAGAGAGCTTTTCATCATGCAGAATTTAGGAGAGGATAATTTAGAGAGAGGATGACGTCCCCCTAGCTAAGCAGGGTCCACCCTGGTTGCATTTGAATGGGAGACCACATGTGAGCACTGTAAGATATTCCCATCAGGGGTTGGAGCCACTCTGGGAAGAGCAGAAGGTTTCAAGTTCCCTCTCTGGCTTCTCCAAGATAGGACTGAGAGAGATTCCTGCCTACAACTTTAGAGAAGCCGCTGTCAGTCTATGAAGACAATACTGAGCTAGATAGACCAATGGTCTGACGCAGTATGCAACAGCTTCCTATGTTTGAATGGCATACTTTCTTCTCTCTCAGGGCAAAGTGAAAACGAGGCCAGTAGTGGCCGGTGCGGGTGTGCCAGGGGGTGGGGGTGAGCGAGAGCCACTTTTAAGTGTAAATTAGTCGGTGCTTACCTCTGCTTTAGCTGCTCCAAAAAGCTGCTCTGAGCAGCGGCGTGGCGGGGCGCCCAGCACCTCTTGTGGCAGGGGATCGGCTCTGCCGCTCACCTTGCAGATGCCATTTGCGAGGCCAGCAAATGGCCTCCATGCATGTGTGGAGGCCAGGTGAGTAGCACAGCTGATCTATCTGTCAGCTAGAAGAAGCCCCTGCCAGTCACACAATGATCTGACTCCGTGTATGGCAGCCTCCTCTGTTCCAGTGTCCCCGGGCCCAGAGGGTCACGGGACCCCCACGGGGCCCCCAAGCAGACCGGCCCTGCCTTTGCGCCACTGCCCTTGCAACGCCACCCCTGCCCTTTCCCCATGCCCCATGCCCCTCCCCTTGCCCCATCGCCGCTTCTTATCTTTGCCCCCATGTGGCGGGCGTTGTGGCTTGGCCATGCTTCTCCTCTCCGGCTGGACAGTGTGCCTCTCTCTCTCTCTCTCTCTCTGGCCGAACTGCGTGCCTACGCAGTTGAACTATGGAAGTCGCATGCTCATGATGTCATGGGCGTGTGCGATGTCCATAGTCAAACTGTGCAAGTGCGCAGTTCGGCCGGCGAGAAAGAAAGGCGCATGCTGGCCAGCCGGAGAGGAGAGCCCCGGCCCAGCCCCATTGCCCACCGCTGCCACACAGGGGCAAAGATAAGAAGCAGCTGCTGGGCAAGGGTAGGGGCAGCGGTGGGGAGGTGTTTGTTGCCCCGCCCCTTGCGTCTGATGTCAGGTGCAGGGGGTGTGGCTTGGGGCATGCTCACGCTTTGTGCACACGATGGGGGGGGGGGCCCTACAATGATTTTGTCCCTGGGCCCCAGGGGTCTCACTACTCCCATGCCCGTGTTCCTAGGTCTGAGGTGGAAAGGGCTGAGAGCTCACTGGTGTATCATATGTCAACTTGCAATGAGTTTTATAGGAAATGTTACAGCTCATTTCTGCTCAGGCAACACAGTACTGAAGATGTATGAGCTCTGGAAGACGGAATGCTGGCTGTATAATAGCGATTTATTTTCTCCTTCTGCTTTGTGGTGGTAACGATATGGAAAATGCTAATCTGCCTGGCTGCATATCACACTCAGAAGGTTATATCCTATGGAGATTATCGTGCTTTGGATACAGATCATAGGGTCGGATCCAAAGAACTATGGACAGAAAACAAAGAACCACAAGTGCTGGTCTGCAAAGGCAGGAGAGAGGGTAGGTTCTTGAGCAGGTCTCATGATCCTATTATAATCTTCTGGAGAAGGATCTTTCTGCGGTTGCCTGCAGCTTGTCTGGTGGCAACATGGGAGGAGATCTGTGGCAGCAAGCATGACTTATCCCACATGCTAAGCAGATTCCACCCTGGTTGCACATGAATGGGAGACTAAATGTGTGAGCACTGTAAGATACTGCCCTTAGGGAATAGAGCTGCTCTGGTAGGAGTTCCCTCCCTGGCATCTCCAAGACAGGGCTGAGAGAGTCACCTGCCTGCAACCTTG
The DNA here is from genome assembly GCF_027244095.1 of Hemicordylus capensis. Lineage (NCBI taxonomy): Eukaryota > Metazoa > Chordata > Lepidosauria > Squamata > Cordylidae > Hemicordylus > Hemicordylus capensis. Next base: position 15,701,459 of record NC_069663.1, read on the forward strand.
GAGAAGCCACTGCCAGTCTGTGTAGACAATACTGAGCTAGACAGACCAATGGTCTGATTCGGTATATAGTAGCTTCCTATTATCCTGTGACTCAGGGTTGGGCCTTTTCTATAGCTGTGACTTTGGAATGAACTTCCTGTGGGTATAAGTGCTTCCCCATCTCGGGGAGCTTTTTAAGAGAGTTCTCCAGATTCATTTTTTCAAGCAAGCCTTCAACCTTGTTTCGTTGGTTGGTTTTATTGCTGTTTTACATTTTAAACTGTCTTAATGCTTGGTGTTTGAAGGGGTTTTTATTGTCTTATTGTTTGTAAACCTCCATGGGACATTTCTGTGTGGTGGCATAGAAATACAAGACATAAATGCTAACTTGGTAACTGCCTGCTAACTTGGCAAAGAGGCACCTTTTAATGTGGTGATTCTCTGAATGTAGCAGGGAGAGAGTAAATGCCCCTATTCACCCCCAGCACAGTACCTCCAGTGACTGTTGCTGGTGTCTATCTTATGTTTCTTTTAGATTGTGAGCCCTTTGGGGACAGGGATCCATCTTATTTATTTATTATTTCTGTGTTTTAACTGCCCTGAGCCATTTTTGGAAGGGTGGTATAGAAACTGAAATAATAATAATAATAATAATAGCGGGAATACAATGCTCTGCACCCCCGCAGTGAATCAGCTGTTGTAAAAAGATCGCACAAACGGAATACAAACAAAGGCAGGACAAGGTAGCAGAGATGATACACTGGAACATCTGCAAAAAATACAAGCTACCTGTAGCCAAAAATTGGTAGGACCATAAAATTGAAAAGGTTGTAGAAAATGAAGATACAAAGATATTATGGGACTTCTGACTACAAACAGACAAACATCTGCCACACAATACACCAGATATAACTAGTCGAGAAGAAAGAAAAACAAGTTAAAATAATCGACATAGCAATACCAGGTGATAGGAGAATAGAAGAAAAAGAAATAGAAAAAAATAGCAAAATACAAAGATCTACAAACTGAAATTGAAAGGTTGTGGCAGAAGAAGACCAAAATCATCCCAGTAGTAATTGGCGCCCTAGGTGCAATTCCAAAAGACCTTGGAGAGCACCTCAATACCATAGGGGCCACAGAAATCACCATCAGCCAATTACAAAAAGCAGCTTTACTGGGAACAGCCTATATTCTGCGACAATATCTATAACAACAGCAACAACATTGACAATAAAATTCAGCCATCCCAGGTCCTTGGGAAGGACTTGATGTCTGGATAAAACATACCAGTCAATAACACCAGTCTGACTGTGTAAACAAGAAATAATAAATGAACAACCAAGCAAAAACACCTGTCTGACTGTGTAAACAAAAATAATAAATAATAAATAACTAAATCTGAAACAGTTTGCTCACAGGAACAGAAGAAACTGCCTTTTACCAAGTCAGAACATTGGTCCATCTAGCTCAGTATTGTCTTCACAGACTGGCAGCGGCTTCTCCAAGGTTGCAGGCAGGAATCTCTCTCAGCCCTCTCTTGGAGAAGCCAGAGAGGGAACTTGAAGCCTTCTGTATACAAGCAGGCAGGTGCTCTTCCCAGAGCAGCCTCATCTCCTAAGGGGAATATCTTACAGTGCTCACATGTTGTCTCCCATTCAAATGTAAACCAGGGTGGTCCCTGCTTAGCAAAGGGGACAAGTCATCCTTTCTAAGAGGTTTTCATTGTGTTAGCAGTTGTTTTGGTACGACATTTCTTCTTTCTCTTCTCATTGTTTCCCTTTCATTTCAGACGCCGCTGGAATAATCCTGGCTCCTGGGTATGATCATCATAAAAGGATCACAATAAACATGAAATGGGTGTAGTGTTTACTTGTTAACAGTGAGAACAGCTGGAATGTTTTGTTTCCGAATTCCTAGGAGGGATATAGGAAAGAACTGGAGACATATTGGGGGCCCTCAGTACTGGTGGGCAGCCCTCAAATCAACATCCTGCCTCTCAAAGTCTTACAAAGGCCGTGGGCTTCTGTATGAATGATCTAGGCCCCTGGAAAACGGAGGTCCTGGACTGCATCTTTTTAATGGCATCGCATAAACTCAGTGCACATCAGCAATTCATTCCTGCAGTCATATTCCAGGACTCTTTTATATTGTTTTTCATTCTTCCCTACCCTGAGAAGGACATGGTTGTATTTTTTTTTTAATAAGGTCAACTTCATTGTGAGAAGACAGCACTGGGGACTTAAGATGTTTGCGTAATATTGGTTTACTGATAAACAAACTGGGCATGGAGGAGCAGGTAAGCATCCACTCCACGCAAATGGTGAAAGCAGCCTGCCTTTCGCAAAGGCAAACAGCACACACTGGAAGCTCTTCAGGCAGCTGGGGAAAAACAAGATTTCTTCCTCTTGTTCTACCGCCTACATAATTTAGCCCTCCCCCCGCCCCGCCCAATCTGGAGAGAAGCTTCTGCCGGCCAACCCAGCTGGGACCTGTGCCGCACTCTGATTGGCTGTACACAGCGGTGGCTCCAGCTGGGCTGCGCCCCTCTGTGGATGAAGCAGAAAGGAGGGCAGCCTAGCTGGTGTATCACCTTTTCCCAATGGTGGTTCTCTTTACTGAGCAGGGGGAGAGCAACTGGCCCTATCCAACCCCACTACAACATCCCTCCAGTGGCTGTTGCTGGTGTCTATGTGTGTCCAGTTGGGTCAGGAGTGCTGCTAACATAGGAACTGTCTGGCGGGGACTCCCGCTGGCCTTACCGGCTCCGACGTGCTTGCGGCAGCTGAGGCCAGAGAGGCCCCAGGCGGGGCGGGCGACCGGGCACTGCAGCCTGATGAGCGGCCTGCCAAGACGCTGTGGGACCAAGGAGCTGGGCTAGAGGGGCCGGGGGAAGAGTGGGGGCAAGTGAGGGAGGAGGCAGTAGCAGACAGAGGCACAGCTGAGGGGAATAAGGGTGAGAGCAGCCTGATATGGCAGGGCAGAGGGCATGGGATACATCAGTTGCCAGGTGGGATTTAAGGCAGGCTCAGCTAGTGGTGAGGGCCAGTTGGAGGGCGTGTGGTGGTGGAGGCCTCCAGAGAGAGACTGCCACAGTGACCCTGAGGAGCCTGGAGGAGGAGGCCTCGGCTGAACCAAACCCCCTCGCCTCAAAAACTCTGAGGCCCTGCCTGGGGGAGGTGAGAAGGAGAAGTAAAGAAGAGAATGGCCATGGAGAGTGAGACCAGTGTCGTGACAGGAATTTAGGAAGCTGCCATATACTGAGTCGGACCGTTGGTCCATCTAGCTCAGCATTGTCTACCCAGACTGGCAACATCTTCTCCAAGGTTGCAGACAGGAGTCTCTCTCCACCCTAACTTGGAGATGCCAGGGAGGGAACATGGAACCTTCTGCATGCCGTATGCAGATGCTCTTCCCAGAGCAGCCCCATCCCCTAAGGGGGAATATCTTACAGTGCTCACATATGTAGTCTCTCATTCAAATACTATCAGGGCAGACACTGCTTAGCAAAGGGGACAGGTCCTGCTTGTTACCAGGGAGATTCCAACTTGGAACCTCTAAGCTGCTGGTACAGGGCCAGGGATGGGTAGAGGGCTTGTGGTTAAGGATGGTGTTGAAAAGTAGAGATATACGTGCAAGCATGCAGGTGCTCTTCCCAGAGCAGCCCCATCCCCTAAGGGGGATATCTTACAGTGCTGACACATGTAGTCTCCCATTCAAATGCAAACCAGGGTGGACCCTGCTTAGCTATGGGGACAAGTCATGCTTGTGACACCAAAGCCAGCTCTGAGCCCTTCTGGGATGGGCAGTATATAAATGTGAATGAATGAATGAGTGAATGAGTGAATGGAGGCAATAGCCTCACCTCGCCTCATGAAAGGGCTGACAGTGTCTACACTTTCGCCATGCAGTTTGGAGCCCCATTTCTCACTCTTTGCTTACCTTCCTCTAGTTATCTGCTATTCAGACCTGCAACCTCCAGGTGGCACTGGGAAGTGATGGAGGCAGCCAAACTAGCAAACGGACCCCTTGGATCCATAGATGCTTCCCATCATGTCTCTGAAAGCACAGAGCAGGATGGGGAGGACAAAGAATGATCCATATCAGCAATGGCATATCTTTATCCAACTTCTATACCAGCAGGCATTGAGAAGTCCTTCTCTACAGATTTATGGCACGCCTCTCTATTCACCCACCCCTCCAAAACTGATATATCTTTCCTGTTCTTTTCTCAGCGATGAATTCCGGAAATTCATGAACTCTTGGGAAGTTATAGCTCTTTAAAACCATATTCATTTGTGGTGTGAAAAATGGGTCCATGTATATCTAAGCCTTGGGAGATTTTATGAGGCTATTATACCGCAGGTTTGCATTGGATTGCTATATATCTGTCTATAATTACTTGGCGTTAACTCTTGCTATGGCTCGGAAAGGTGAAATTGCAGGGGAGGAGAGTTTTTGTTAGTTTAGGCAATATTGTGGGGGGGGGGGGCGAGAAAAAGTTGCACTGTTATTAATTTTAGACCACTTAAATATTAAATCATTCTGAGTTTACTGAGCCTCAAATGAACATGCTATGAGTCTGTCTTATGGTGATTCAGATCATTGGTTATCATCCAATGATTATGCCAGAGGCATTCAAATGAGTGTGCAGATGTTCTGGGACTACAACTCCCATAATCCCCTGCTACAATGACTGGAAGTCACAGAGCATAGTGTAAGACCACACAATAAAGCCACCTTCCTGCAGCTAAGCAATGCAGCCATTCCCAGCGTTTTCCCCACAGGGCTCTTAAGAGAGAATTCCATCTCTCTTAAGGACCTTCCCACCACTGAGAAAAGCACAGTACTGTGCAGGGATCAACACAGTGAGCAACGGCTCTCACACTGAAAGTGTGTGTGTGTGTGTGTGCGCACGCGTGCGTGCACCGAAGTGGCACCACTTGAAAAACAGTAAAGATCGCTGCCCTAGATCTCAGGTTTAATCTTTTACACTTCTCGTTTGTTTGTTTTTTAAGTATATCAGGGCTGGGCAAGACTCAGTTGTATGAATTCTCCTTCTCACTCCCTGGTTAGATCCCCCCTCCCAAGCATAACAGCACCAGAAGTAGTGCTTGTAAAGAGTACTGCTTAGTCCTTTTGGGTTCTGTTGTTCTTCTACTCAGTATAGTTTGGCCCTTTGACGTTCATTTAGGACTTGCATAATTGAGTTCACATTGAGAAGGGACATTCATACTGGCAGCATTCACACATCACGTGGAATTGCAGGTCTAATTGACCCGCGGTTCCACTTCCCCTGCTCTCCTGTCCACATTCGGACGACAGGGAAAGTGTCCTCTCTGCAGTAAGCAAGACTGCAGAGAACATAGGACCTGCCATATACTGAGTCAGACCATAGGTCCATCTTGCTCAGTATTGTCTACACAGACTGGCTGTGGCTTCTCCAAAGTTGCAGGCAGAAGTCTCTCTCAGCCCTATCTTGGAGAGGCCCAGGAGGGAACCTGGAAACTTCTGCTCTTCCCAGAGCAGCCCCATCCCCTAAGTGGAATATCTTACAGTGCTCACACATCAAGTCTCCCATTCAAATGCAACCAGGGGAGACCTTGCTTAGCTAAGCTAGATGATTGATGGTGAGACATGGTATAAAGCAGCTTCCTGTGTTCCTATGTAAGCAGCTGTTTGTATACAAACACTATTAAAATGGCGTGTCCCCCCACCAACAGGTCGATAATGAAATCTGCAATTATATAAATGCAGCACCTTTTCTGTTTGGCTGTGTTGACTTTCCAGAGGTAACCTCTGCATCTTCACAAACCTGAAAACATTCCTCTGCGCGCACAGCAGCTGCAGGAGGGCATTCAGCATCTCGGCATGTCTCTGCCGTTTTCAGCAGATATGAAAGGTTCCATCTTATATTCATTGCCAAGAATAAAAGCTCTGAAGTCTTTGATTTCAGTAAACTACCATTTATTAAACACACGAAAAAGACAGAGAGTCAAAAGGAGAACTCAGCAAAATTTCAGTGTAGGGAAGCCGGCTCCGTCAATCAGCACCTTGAATTCCTCATCATCCACACAACACTGTCTTTTCAACACTTCAAAGGTAAAGTGCTGATGTAAGTAAGATATAAAGTCATTTATGAGATAAGGGTGCACATTAATGGCCCTAAAGAGGGAGATGCGTTGTGATAGATAAGTCAGTCTCTGAATGTACATTCCCATTTATCACCTTTGATGCATTATTCATAGATGTTACAAGTACATGTTTTCTGCCCTCACCTACTAAAGAAAGATTGGAAAGTGTAAATATCTCGATCCCAGCTGGAAAGCATCTTTCATTGAGAGCACGTACTCAAGATAATTTAACGCAGGTTCGTTATTTCTTGTTGCATGGCAGCTCTTTTTGTAAACACAATCAGAGGGTGATAATACACTTGGATCTTCTGTTATTTGTTGCTTTATAACCCACCATACTTTCCTCTGTCATGGAATTCAGAAAGCTCATGATCAGAATCGCAGTAGGAGGAGCACCCAGCCGGAATAGGAGAGTTATGTGTGCTCCCAGGGAGTACATGTGTGCCTCCTCTCAGAGAGGAAAGCTGGTCTTGGGGTAAGGGGTAAAGTTATGCCAGTCGAGTCACTGTTGACTCCTGGCACCCACAGAGCCATCATGTGGTATCCTTGGTAGAATACAGGAGGGATTTACCATTGCCATCTCCCGTGCAATGTAAGATGATGCCTTTCAGCACCTTCCTATATCTCTGCTGCCCAATATAGGTGGTTCCCATACCAGTGGGGATACGAATCAGCAACCTCTTGCTCCCTAGGCAAGTTACTTCCCCGCTGCACCATTAGGTGGCAGGTAGCAAACATGAATTGTCCTCTTTGCTAAGCAGGGTCAACCCTGGTTTGCATTTGGATGGAAGACCACATGTGTCAGCACTGTGAGATATTCCCCTTAGGGGATGGGGCCTCTCTGGGAACAGCATGTGCCTGCTTGCATGCGGAAGTTTCCAAGTTCAATCACTCTTTATTATTACAGTCATATACCAGCATAAAGTATAAGGGGTGATTACATATGGTAAAGGTACATAAGGATAATAGAAATTAAAGTACATTAAAATACATAAGAAGCATAAAGGCATAAACAGCCTTAAAAGGCATCAAAATTATATAAAAGCATAAAAGGCATAAAAAGACATAAAGGGATGGAGGGCATACAAAGGGATGAAAAAGAAGACATAAAAAGATACATATTCTCTTTTTGTACCTTTACCATAATCATGCTGGTCTATGACCGTAATAATAAAGATTGATTGATTGATTAATCCAGGTTCAATCTCTGGCATCTCCAAAATAGGGGTAGAAGAGACTCCTGCCTGCCAGTCTGTGTAGACAATACTGAGCTAGATGGACCAATGGTCTGACTCAGTATAAGGCAACTTCCTGTGTTCCTATGTTATTCCCAATCAGTAGTCATGTACTAGCAAAGATCAAAGTAGGCGGGGAGAATGATCGAATGCAAGCCGGGAGATGGGTAGGACAATTTTTAATAATAATAAAAGTCAATAAAATGTTGGGGACAGAATGAGGGTTGGCCATGGCTGTCCTAGCCAAATAGATAGATATAGATTTTATTTTGGTCTTTGACCAGCTGAAAACACAGTACAGTGCAAGTAACAAGACTAGAATACAGCAAAACAACTTTAAATTACTAACATTAAAATGTTAGCTTACTCGGATTATATAAAGAAAAAGGTCTATTGGAATTTGATATGGCCTCCTGCTGTACACTACGTGCTACGGCACAAAATTTAGCAACATTAAAGGTAATAGTTGAATTCTTGTCAGGAAGGAGACATAAAATTCATCAGATGATCCTGGCAAATTCAATTTTTAAAAGGAGCAATAAGGGAAATACACAGTTCACAATAAAAGCTACAATACAAAATGTCTCACTGTCTCAACCGTACCTGCACCACAAGGGCAGGTGTATTCTGGAAAAGGAATTTCCAAAATCTGCCCTCTAACCCAGTGGAAGGGAGAGCATCACAACTGGCCATAATAAGCACCCTCCAATGGAGCTGTCCATACTTAGCTCCTATGGGAGGAGAGCTGGTCTTGTGGTAGCAAGCATGACTTGTCCCCTTTGCTAAGCAGGGTCTGCCCTGGTTGCATATGAATGGGATACTAGATGTGTGAGGACTGTAAGATAGTCCCCTTAGGGGATGGAGCTGCTCTGGGAATAGGATCTGTATGCTTGCATGCAGAAGGTTCCAAGTTTCCTCTCTGGCATCTCTAAGATAAGGCTGGGAGAGACTCCTGCTTTCAACCTTGGTGAAGGTTGAAAGGTCTATTCTCAGAGCAGACTGGTCACTGCCTGTCTGAGTAGACAATATTGAGTGCAATGGACCAATCAGCTGACTCAGTATATGGCAGTTATCTATGTTCCCAGCTCCCACAAGTTCACCCTCCCCTCTTCCTACCCTGATCTTTGCAAACACACAACTGCTAATCAGGAGTGTGGTTCCCTCAATTTTCTAAAAATCTTTAAATGTTAATTTTATTTTTTGGATGGCAGTGACAGCAATCAGCATTGCCACCACAGAGTTGCTGCTGTGACCACCGCCACCCCCACCCCCAACCAGCGGTGCCTACTAAGCACCAACACCATCTCTCCTCCTCTCCTACACCTGTACCTCCTTCCCCACCACTTCCAGATCTCAGGGTGCTGGCAGCAGAGGAACTAAACAGCACACCTGAAAGGCCAGCCAGGAAATGGTGCACACACACCACTATACGGTGGGTGTGCTACTACTTAGTTCCTCTGCTTCTAGTAATGCAGTGGTTGGAGGTGGGGGATACTCATAGGAACATAGGAAACTGCCATATACTGAGTCAGACCATAGGCCTATCTAGCTCAGAATTGTCTTCACAGACTGGCAGCGGCTTCTGCAAGGCAGGAATCTCTCTCAGCTCTATCTTGGAGAAGCCAGAGAGGGAACTTGAAACCTTCTGCTCTTCCCAGAGCAGCTTCATCCCCTAAGGAGAATATCTTGCAGTGCTCACACATCAAGTCTCCCATTCATATGCAACCAGGGCAGACCCTGCTTAGCTATGGTGACAAGTCATGCTTGCTACCACAAGACCAGCTCTCTTCTCCCCATTTAATGGGGCCACAAGAACAGCTCTCCTCTCCCCATTTAATGGGGCCTGGCTCAATCCAGGGGGGCAACTGCCCCCTCTTGCTCACCCCAGATGCCCACATTCAGCATGCCAAGCCGTGCTTTCCTGGCAATCTAGTCCGGTGGGTAGGCTGCATACAGCACAACATGTGACAACTCTCCAGGTGATAACTTCTCTCATTGCCCTTAGACTGCAAAGAATGTACTTATGTCATTTTAATGCAACCCACAGAACAAACTGTATCAAAAGAATTCTTTATTCCTGATCAACTTTATTTTGGCCAGGTGAGCTCTCAAAAAAATAAGGCTTTGGGAGCTTTGAACTCAACCCGTACATTTCTTTGACCAATCTCTATACCGTTGCCATGAAAAGTTTGCCAGAGCTTCTGAGACTGTCTTCTTTGTGCATCTCTGCACCCAGTAGGTTGCTCTTTAGTGCTTTGCTATGTCCGTTCTTTTGAAGATGAAGCCTGGACATCTCATGATTTTCTCCTTTTTTTGTTTTCTCTGAAAGAAGTGAGGAAGGAGTTTCTATAAAGCAGGTAGCTGGAAGGAGAGGGTTTCAGCTTTGCAAAAGCCAAGAAGGCACATAATTATGTTGCAGAAGTTGCATCAGATCACTTGGGGATGGAAGAGCAGGAAAATATCAACAACACAGTCATTAAAAATGAAGCATTATGGAAGCCAAACTTGGTCGAGCACCTCTTAGCTCTTGACAGCTGAGGGTTCCTATGGAAACTGCCAAAAAATAGTCACTGGAATCACGTACTTACAAACAACTGATAACGAGAATGAATTTCCCCAAGTGGGAAATATTAGATTTCATGGTTTGGGACCAAGCTCTAAATTATTCCAGCTTCTCCTATTCCTGATGGAAATGAAGGTGGGCAAAAAGATACCAGACCCCAGGAAGCTGTTGTGTGGACACCTGGATCCAACCAAGTTTACCACTTATTGTAGCTATTTCCCCTAGTTCAGGGATTCCCAGTAGAGGGTTCTAGTACCCCATGGGTACTTCAAAGGCTCCCAGGCAGTACTCAGAGCCCTCCTGCCTTCCTATGCGGCCCCCACACTTTTTATTACCCCATCTGAAGAGCACCACCTTGAAGCCAACGTGTCCGTGATGAGTCTCCTACAGAAGACCCTCCTCCTCTGCTCCTGATTGGCTGCCTATATGCTGAAGCTCACCCTCTTGTAGGCTTCAGAACATTTAGCAGTAAATACTCTAAATACTCCCATTGAAGTCAATAGGACAAGTAAACTTGTCCCATTAATTTCAGCTGGAGTAATCATGAGTATCTTTGCCCTTCAAGGGCATCGGAGCCCTTTTAATCCCTTGCACTTTCTTGGAAGGCATGCACACAGTGCTGGAAGTGTAGCCCTTCCCAGTGTTTTCCCCACAGAGCTCTTAAGAGAGGGCTCTGTCTCTCTTAAAGGGCCCTCCCAGCACCAAAAAAAAAAAAAAAAGTTCAGTACTGTGCAGAGATCAGCACAGTGGGAAACAACTCTCATGTTGAAGGTTTGATGCCAAAGTGGCCCCCGCTTGAAAAAACAGTGAAAATCATTGCCCTAGCATTCAGCGAAGTAGATGGAGCCAGTTGGATTTCCCAGGCAAGGGCCTTCCACAAGGTGGGAGAAGAGCCTAAGAAGCCCTCTCTTGCATGGACATCAAGCATGTATCTGAATGCCATGCAAGAAATCTCCTCTGAAAGTTCTCTTGAGGCAGACCGATTCATGAAGCAGGAGAGAGTCCTTTATAGGGGTGTGCAAGCTGGTTCAGGTTAAGCTGGGCTTGATGTCAAGTCAATTTGCCTCGGTGGGTTCAGAGTCAAACTGGACTGGCCCTAGCCAGTCCAAGTCTGAACCGATCCAGGCCCAGTTCAAACTGAGCCAGCTTGTAACTCTACCGGTAAAGAGGAATTTGGCGAGGATTCCCCTTTACCAGTAACGGGGGCTGTCCTAAGTGTAGAGAGGGTGAGATGAAAGTAAATAGGTAAGTAAGTACTCACTGGTGGGGGCCATGGGGTAGGTGGGTGGGTGAGGGCTCTCCCCCACACCCGCTGGCTTCCTCCAGAGTAGCCCAGGCCAGTGGCAGCCCAGTTCGGGCCTGCCTCTGCCCGGTTTGGGCTTCTGAACATGCGTGGAGGCCATTTTAGTGACCTCCACTCTTGCTCAGAGGCCATTTGTTTGACCAGCCAATGAGATCATTTCTGGCTGCCATTTTGTGTCACAGAACCATTTTGTGCCCCCCCCCTCAAACCCCCCCCCCCACCGAGGGGAAAACAGAGAAAATTGGAGAATTTAAGGAGTTGGGGGAACATCACTCGTGAACTAGAGAGTAAGGTAATGTGCTTATTTATGCCCCCCTTTTTCTAGCAATTATTAGCACAATTGAGTGTGCTTAGGGACCTCCCTCCCGCATCCCATCAGGTCAAAGTATCTTTATTCGTGGCTTCTGTATCCATGGCAATAGGCTGAAATGGAACCCCTAATAATAAAGAGGGCTTCCTGTGTAATCAAAACCAACTTACAATTTGACGTCCCATGAGTTCCTTGAGCTAGTTCTAGAGAGAAGGGTAAGTCTTGTTTTGGTGTGTTTTTTAACTTTTCCAATGACCTTCCATTGTGCAATATATGATGCATGCAGTTTGATGTTTGAGGGTGGGAGGGACCGCAGGAGCATTGATTGGGGTGGAGGGAAAGGAGCCAATTAATGGTTTTTGCTCTCTTTTGTTTTTATGGGGCAGAATCCATCTGGGGAGATGGCTGCAGAGGGGAATGATGCACTTGGATCAGTGGCGTTTGCCATTGACAACTTCTGTTTTATCAGCAAAGTGGAGCGGGGAGGGGGGTGGCAAGATCAGAGGCAAGTCAGAGAGAAATATTGGTCAGCCATAAAAGTCTACTTGATGGAAGGTTAGAACACAGGTTACATGAAAGGGGAGTCCTTTTTTATAAGGTCATAAAGACGTTTATTATGGATCTACATTAGAAAATGACAGGGCAATTAGAGTCTCAGGCTGTCACAGAATCGTAGCAGTGCAATGGATCGGGCTTTGTCTTAAAGAAACATCAGCAAATAGTTGGGCCCAAAGCTTAGGTCTCATAGAGTCAGCGGACTTGTCTCTGGGCCGGTGGTCCCTGTAATAGGCCTTCCCAGATGGTGTTGACTACTCCTGCTAACTGAGCAAAGAGACACCTTTTAAAAGTGGTGATTCTCTTTCTTTAGCAGGGGGAGAGCAACTGGCCCTATCCATCCAGCGGCTGTTGCTGGTGTCTACCTAATGTTTCTTTTTTAGATTGTAAGCCAGTGGCGTAGCAAGGTTGGAGCGGGCCCAGAGGCAAGATTTTGAAATGCCCCCCCTCACTGAAGTTCAGCTCATGAAGTAAAGAAATCTTAAATGAGGCTGAATAGTGGTAACAAAAAGCATAGAAAATTATTTTTTTTAAAGGTTTTATAAATTGTGGACAATGCAAGTCATTTAATGGTACTAGAGAAAGACCTGTTGTCCTGGTAGCTCCAGGTCTTAACGCTCACATCAGTTTCAGAGGATGAATACAACTGAAGGAAGCCCGGGAGGGTGCATGGCTGGGGGAGTCAGTCATGTGACTTGCCCCTGGGGGGCGCCCCAAGGCAGTAGGCCCCCAGACAACTGTCTTCCCTTGCCCTATTATAGTTATGCCCCTGTTGTGAGCTCTTTGGGGACAGAGACCTGTTTTTTTATTTTATTTATTTATTTATTTATTTATTTATTTATTTATATCTATGTAAACCACTTTGAGAACTTTTGTTGAAAAGCAGTATATAAATATTTGCCATATTCATATTGACTACAACTCCCAGCATTCCCAACCGCAATGGCCTTTGCCTGGGTGTAATGGGATTATAGTCAACAATATCTGGGAATCCCTGTTACAGCGAACACTGCTCTAGACTGAACCATTTCAGACTGCAGATGAGGGCATACGTAGGGGTGTGCAAACCAATTCAGTTCGAACCCTGGTTTGACTCGGACTGGCGTTGTTCGAGTGGTCCAGGTTGGAACTGGATGGGCCACCCAAAAGGGGTTGCTGGTCCAAGTTAGAACTGGACCAGCCCTGGTTTGAACCAGACCAGTTTGGTTCTCAAACCAATTCCCTCCACATAGGGGGAGAAAAACCCTTAGCATGACAGGGGAAATGTTATTTTATGTTTGTTTATATATTTTCTTAAGAGGGCAACCAAGATGACCAAGGGCCTGGAGCCTTGCCTTGTAAGGAAGGTTCTCCTGGCCCCTGATCATCTTGGTTGCCCTCTTCTGCACCTTCTCCAGTTCTATAATGTCCTTTCTAAGGATAAGCTGTCTTTCTTCACGATTTCATTATCCATGGAAAGAGGTGGGAACAGAACCTCTGCGAATAAAGAGGGCCTCCTGTATATCTTTATTTTGTTCCCTTTCCCAGTCATGACAATGGCAATGTCTAACTGATGACACTGCTTCATAAACAACATCTTTATCTTTTACCATCTGCAAGCATTAAGAAAATCTGTGGCATTATTAGGTAGCCAGCAAGACCATAAAATCTCCCTCTGCTTTGTTTTTGTTGTGCACATGATGCAGCACATTAAATCTCTCAGTTGAACAGAATCCTCTGGTGCCCCCTGCCTCTTTATACTCCTTCAAGCTCTGAGGTTCAATAAACCAGCAAGCATGCACACTGGATAGAGCAAAGAACGTTCCTTCCACTGCAATTTGTACGTCAGAGAAGCAGATTCCCAGCATACAGATGTTCAGCTAGCAAGTTGTCCAAAGCACTTTTGCTCTGTAAAGCCTCTTTTGCATATGTCCATTTGTTCCCATTGTTAATTAGAGAGGGCTACAAACATCCTTTACATGGACCGCCTACTTTAGACAGTAATTAATCATTGCCCAAGTACCTGACAATAACCGTCTCTTTGGCTATATTATTTGCAGCATAAGCAATGGAGAAATATCTCCATCCCAGTTAATTTTCCTAAAGATTGCCTCCATTTATTTTTGTCAATAAATAGATTCATGCATTTGAAGGCCAAAAAGGACAACTGTGATTTCATCAGGCTTGATCTCCTAGATACCACAACAACATGTTTCTAATCACTAGGCCAGGAACTGCGAGAAGGACAAAATAAAACGCGATGGGAATAATCCAGAATGAAGATTTCACATAACTGGTAGGGATGGAGGAGAGCTGGTCTGGGGAGGAGAGCTAGTGTTGTGACATGAATTGTCCCCTTTGCTAAGCAGGGTCCACTCTGGTGTACATTTGAATGAGAAACTATAAATGTGAGCAGCACTATAAGATATTCTTTATAGGGGATGGGGCCGCTGACACAATGACTCCATCTCTGTAAATAATAAAGACATTTTTATCAGCCCACCAAAAAGGGTTACCAGAATAAATACTGAACTTTGCACCATTATTTTTGTAGAACAGGTATGCACCCTTTCCATTATGAAACAGATAGCTTTTTTCATGCTTTCTGTCTCCTCTTTAAGGAGGTTATTTTAGAAATGTGGCCTCCAAGGGCCTGGGACGCCAATAAAATACAGATTAGAGCCTTATGGTGTTTTGTTCCAGGAAACCAGAAAGATTAATGCACTTGCCTGTAATTCGAACCATTTGCTATTCCCAGCTCACCACAAGACATACCATATATACAGAAATTCCTTTATTACTTAAATCACATCCAATAATTATTACCTCTTTGACCAGACTACAGCAGAACTGTGGTTGCTGACATGAGGAAAGGTCAGGTGGCATATTCTGTTTAAAGAAACAAACAAAACCACTGAGACAACTTCTCAGTTTTGTTCAGTGGTTGTTGGGACCAAGCATAACAACACTCATCCCAACTTGGCACTAGCAGCAGTAGTAACAAAGATGGCCAGTGTTGGATTGACGTGGCTCTTGGGCACTGTAGTTTCCCAGAAGTCCTTGTGTTTTGGATCCTGATATTCTGGGGCTCTTGTAATGATCAAAGGTGGTGGGGGGGGGATACAAATTCCTCCTCTAGATGTGAGGAGTCCTGTGTAGGCTGCCACCACCCACATTTTAAAATATGAGCAGATTCACTCTTTCAAGGGAATATATTGGGAGAGCAAAGTGGAAAGCATCACAATTGCTGCTTTCATTCAAGTAAAACCCTTCCCCAGGAACCATAACAACCATGCAGTCAAATCCAAGCACTTAAACAAGAATAAATCCCCTGTTGCATCTAGCTAAACTGGTCCCTATCCTTCCTACTTACTTCCAGGTAAGGAACTCTCAAGTGATTCCCAGCCCAAGGCTGTTAGTCTCTCCTTTCCCTATAGTGGTTGCTGATCAGACCTCACTCAGAGGCCTCCAGGGGAGATCTGAACTATCACACACCACTCCCCTACTCCTCTATAGGCTGTTGTCCAGTAAACCCTGCCCTCACTCTGGATTGGGCCACAGGGATTTGATTCTCCTGGGCTTTCTTCCTTATTTGGAAGAAAACACCCTCCAAGCAGTTACTCTAATTGAGACCTAGTCCTCCCTCAAGCCTGACCATCACTACATCACTGCACACTCCTAAGCAGGGGTGCTGCTAGGTACTTGAACAATCTGAATCATACACCCCCACCCTGAAATAATAATGTATGTTTGGAAGAGGAAGATGGCTGGTGAGATTTGGTGTTCTGAGCAATTCACTGGGGGCCCATGCCCCATGTGCCACCCCCTAATAATGCCCCTTACAATGTCATTGGGAGTGCAACAGGACCTCAACTTTGGAAGGAGCTCAGAAATAATGCAAGGGTTGCTCATTCCAAATTGAGATGGGAAGGGCTTGCCCATCAGTAGGTCAGCTCCCTTTTTTAAAAGTGTGTTTCTATGATTTTCTTCTTCTTAGTCTGTGTTATTGACTTGGTAATGGCATTACAAATGGTACAGAAGTAGGGTAGTCTAGCAGGCAAAATATTATTGGTGCAACCAACAAAAATACTGTATTTGTATCAGTACTGGGTTCTGAAAAGCCAACAGAGTTCAGACACTGCTTGGCTTAACCCATTACTAGGTGGATTCCATGTTGGGTCCATCATTGACAAAGTTTTCCCCAGGCTCCCCCATCCCCTTAACCCACCAAGTTCTCTCTCTCTCTATGTGTGTGTGTGTGTGTGTGTGTGTGTGTGTGTATGAGAGAATGATATAAATCCAAAGCTGGCAACCCTGAAGAGAGATGGGGGTATAATTATTAGTTTAAATAATACATAGTTTAGTTTTGAATGGTTTGCACAGTTGTCAGAAAATAGCAATGCGTCTTAAACCACAGTCTTGAAATTGTCTAGATCAAATATTAAAAATGTCCAAAACGCATATTTAAAAACACACAGTTAAAAGCACCCGAGACTCATATTTTAAAACACATACACAAGGTGAAAACTCATGCAGGCATTAAAGCCCCTTTGTCACCTGATTAAGACCACAAATGCAATGACTGCACATTATTGTATGAATGAATCATCAGAATGGCCATGACAATACACAGCCATATTTTTTTAAAATGAATACATCTTTCGAATGGAAGACATTCAGCTCAGCTGCATTTAGAAGCTGATCTTATGTACCTTCTAGCAGTAGTGCAAAAGGAATTGGAGATGGGCCATAGGAAGGACAAGAGAAATTATCAAGAGGCTAGGAAACCAGCTTGATGACAGAAGAAGGAGATTGATGAAGTCCAACCTGCTCAGTTGAGAGTTGACTGAATCATTGAAAAATAGCTCGGAGGAGGAAAAAAGTCAGGATGCTATGTCTTTGTTTCTCTCATTTTCACTTTCCCTGAGCAATAGGAACGTTCAGGGAACTTCCATTATCTCCTACTCAGCCCCACAAAGGCAACTGTCTAGACCAGGGATAGACAATCTTTGGCACTCCTGTTGTGGCTAAAGTACAACTTTCATCACCCGCAAAAATAATTGATTGGGCTAGAACCAGACTAACAGACTTCTGGCAGATGGGCAGAGTTGCCCATGCAAAATACAGGAGGAGAGCTGGTCTTGAGGTAGTGAGTGTCAATTGTCCCCTTTGCTAAGCAAGGTGTGCCCTGGTCTTCATTTGGATGGGGGACATGTGAGTGCTCTCTGCTGTAAGATATTCACTTTAGGCATGTGGCTGTAGCTCAGTGGTAGAGCATATAGTTTGCATGCAGAAGGTCCCAGGTTCAATCCTTGGCATCTCTAGGTAGGGCTGGGAGTGATTCCTGCCGGAATCTTGGAGATGTGCTACCGGTCAGTGAAGACAATCCTCAGCTAGATGGACCAGTGGTCTGAATTAGTCTAAGGCAGCTTCCTATGTTCACAAAAACTGCTGGTGTGGCACAGGATGCAGCAAGTATTTAGGAACATAGGAAGCTGCCTTATACTGAGTCAGACCACTGGTCCATTTAACTCAGTATTGTCTACACAGACTGGCAGCAACCTCTGCAAGGTTACAGGCAGGAGTTTCTCTCAGCCCTATCTGGAGGTGCCAGGGAGGGAACTTGGAACCTTCTGCATGCAAGCAGGCAGATGCTCTTTCCAGAGTGGCCCTAGGAAATATCTTACAGTGCTCACATGTAGTCCCCAATTCAAATGCAAACTAGGGCAGACTCTGCTTAGCAAAAGGGACAATTCATGCTCACTACCACAAGACCAGCCCTTCTCTCATTTAAGATGTGTTGGGGTTACAATAATTAAGAACACTGTCCCAAGATGAAGGGGTCATGACCCCTGAGCTGGACACCAGGGCCTCTCCAGGTGAAGCGGCTGCGATGCCTGAGCCTGACTCTGACCGAGAAGACTCGCAGGACGAAGCAAGCTTTGAGGGGTCCTCACTCCCACTAGTGGAAATGCCAGCACCTGCTGACCTCCTCTTGCCTGTGTCATCTGAGTTAGCGACATAGGGACATAGGAAGCTGCCATATACTGAGTCAGATCATAGGTCCATCTAGCTCAGTATTGTCTGCCCAGACTGGCAGCGGCTTCTCCAGGATTGCAGGCAGGAATCTCTCTCAGTCCTATCTTGGAGATGCTGCCAGGAAGGGAATGTGGAACCTAGATGCTCTTCCCAGAGTGTCTCCGTCTCCTGAAGGGAATATCTTACAGTGCTCACACATCAAGTCTCCCATTCATATGCAACCAGGGCAGACCCTGCTTAGCTAAGGGGACAAGTCATGCTTGCTACCACAAGACCAGCTCTCCTCTTGGAGGATGAACCTGAAGCACCACAATCCCCACCTGCAGCCACCCAGCTAAGTCACAGCCAGTGCTTAAGACATGCCTCCTGAGCCACCCTGAATGAGCCATTTTTGCAACAATAGCAAATGCTTTGCCTGTGGTCTCTTGTTCCATCCTAACAATGGGTGCATCAGCTGTGCCCCAAAACCATGGCAAGGGGGCATTCTTGCTTTTCATTCTCTCTTATCCCTGCTCAATCCAAGCTGCCTCAAGAAGTTCTGGTAAGAACTAATCTGCCTACTTTCCTTTCACTATAATCTTAATTGATAATTGCCAACTTATGCTTCGTCCTTGGCAATTGAGCAAGGATGTGTAGTGAGCAAGCTGTACAACTGCTCAGCATTTCTTCAACTCAGCACTATGTAGTATAACACACTTGATCTCACTTGGCTTCATCATGTTGTCATACAACATGATGAAGCCAAGCAGGATCAAGTGTCTGAGAATCAAAATTGTCCAAATTCAGCCTCCCTGTCTATTGACACAAATCAGAGTTAAGAGTCTTCAAATCATATCTGTTGCTTTTT
Source organism: Hemicordylus capensis (assembly GCF_027244095.1). Classification (NCBI taxonomy): domain Eukaryota; kingdom Metazoa; phylum Chordata; class Lepidosauria; order Squamata; family Cordylidae; genus Hemicordylus; species Hemicordylus capensis. The sequence goes on from NC_069663.1 coordinate 15,720,400, forward strand.
AGAATGTTTGCATTCATACAGAGAGCTGCTGCCTGGAAGCGGGGAGAGAAGATGAAAAACATGATTTTCTTTATTATTCCTCTTGTTCATTTGCCTTCAGTGCGACTCCTCCTGAATTCTTTTTTTTTTTAATGCCACGAAGACGTCTCTCCCTTGATTTGCCAGGATTCTGCTTTATCGAGCCTCAGATGGACTTGGATGTGAGGCCAAGTTCTTCCCCATAGTTCATTTTTCAGTCTATCTGAGGGGATTTGGGGGACATTTGCTCATCTCTAATCAAAGCGGCTCCCCCCCCCCAGTCTTTAATTGATGCATGCGTAATGTAGAAAGGGAAGAAAAGCCCTGAATGAACTAGGACACTGCAGCAAATGGTGCAGGCACAGCAGGGCCAATCAGAAGGGGGCCAGGAGAGCCATTGGGTTTGGGCCTTAAGTTCAAAAGGGGCCTCAGATTTAGGTACTTAATGAGGCTATTCTCACAACCACAGGAAAATTGGCGAAGGGAGCCCAGCCTGCTTTCCTGCAGTTGTGGGAACTGCCGAGAGCTGCCCAGCTCCTGGTGGTTAGCCCGCTTAATTCCCCCCCCCCTTAAATGAGGTTAGCAGAGCAAGCGCTCTGCTAACCTCATTTGACTGATCGTGTGCTGCCATGGCACAGCCTCCTGGCCTCGGGGGTCTCCCCAGAATGCCCCACAGACTCACGTGGGCATCCTGGGACTTCCGGGTGCCCCCCAATCCCTGCTGCCCCTACCGATCCAGCTACCCAGGGATGGCTCCCTGCTCATTTGTGTGCAGAGCAGGCTCCCAGCTCTCCTCACAGAGCCCGGTAAGGCTCTCCACACTGCTCGTGCAGGTTTTAGGACTTGTATGAATGTGTATGCCTTTTAGAATAAAATGTGACACACTGGCTGCATTTGCATGTAACATGGAGCCATGGGTCCAGTGATCCTGCGGTTCCATGCCTCTCCCCCCCCCCCGACTCTTCTGTCCAAATTTGGATGTTAAGGAGAACTCTCTCTTTGCAGTCTCACTGACTGCAGAGCGTACGGGAAACTGGCTGCCTTTCCCTCCTTCTTTATTGAAGGACAGCCCCAGCGGCCAATAGCAGCTGGAGTGAGGGAGGGACTTCCTCTCTTGTCACCAATTGCAAAACAACCAGACTGTGGTGCCTATGTTCGGACGTTATGTTGGCACTGCAGAACCGGAAGTCTAGATAGCCATCCTCACTACAAACTGAAGGCACAAATCACTGTCTGGGAAGAGAAACCGAGGATTCATTTTCTATTGTGACTGTGGTTGCCTACATTTGGATGTACAGATATTGAAACCGAAGGTCCCTTCACCTCTGGTTTCATGTCACGTGCAAATGTCCCCACACTCTCAGCTTTTGATGGTGCCTTATTTTGTGAGTCATCATTTTTTTTTTTTATTATGGCTGGGGGTCTCAAAAGCTGGAAGTGGCCCAGGCCTCTCTGGACACCTGAGAGGGCCTGATGCACAGTTTGCTATACAACATTGTGAAATTTTTAAAAAGAAAGAAACAATGGGGAATTCCAAATCTATTAGTTCCACTTTGGCAAGCACACTAGAGCCCTATTCAGACCTTTGATTGTATGACTTTACAGATGACTGTATATTTGTGCATGTGTTTGTGTGAATGACTGTACCTAGGTTCATTAAAAACTGAAACTGCATATAGGTCCTTCAAATGCAGGGTACAACAAATGAGAAAGAAGGACAAATGCAGGTACCAAGATACATGTGTTCAACATAACATGTGAATTATTGCACCTGTGTATAGTACTGTCCTTTTGCACACTCTACACTCATTGTACAAGTGTTCAACATAATGTCTGAATAGGGCTTAAGTAATTTGAATTCCAGAATTCAAATTTGAAATGTCAAATTTGGCATTCCAAAGCCCATTTAGATGATAAGAATTTTGGAAGCATCCTTAACAAGTTCTTGGATATGATTTTTCATCTGCATTGTTCTGCAGTTTCATTTTCCAATCTTGACCAGCAAATTCACAGAAAATGGAGTTGCCAGTTTCAGTGGGTTCTGTTTGTTTATCAGCGAATCAGTTTGTTCAATATGATCAACTCTTTGCTTTAGATGAAGGCAAATATGTCTATGCATGCAAAATACATGAAGATAGTTTTATGCAAAAGGGAGTACAGTATCTCAGAAATAAAGATCATTTGGTGCAAAAAATATTCCTCAAGGATGCAGATTTGATATGATGACTGGCATGTAGATTACACTGAATATTCTCCCATTGTACTGTGTGTGTGTGTGCGCGCACACACACACGCCAAAAATAGTGTTGAGAGGAAAGGAGTGTGGTCTAATCTCCACTCTTGAATTTGGGGATCTGTTCACTGTCAAAGTTTCCTCATATTTGCTGTTCTTTTAGAACTTTTTTATTTTTTCTACTTACTGCTGGTTTCTTCTTCTGGAGAAGCCACATAAGCAGTCCTAGCCCATCAGAGATTACGCCACACTACAGGGGAAGACTCCTGCCTGAAACCTTGGAGAGCTACTAAGGGTCAGTGTAGACAACAGTGAGCTAGATGGACCAATAGTCTGACTGGATGTAAGGTAACCTCCTGTGTTCCTATGTTCCTAAGACCCTTTAAATGGCAATTCCAGGAGCTGAACCTGCAATCGTATACATACAAAGCCTGCATACTTCCACTGAGTCACAAATGACTTCTCCCCATAACTCGTGGTAAGATGCCATGTACTGGAATAACCTTAACACTTTAAAGGTTTATTTAAACTGACTAACATCTTTGAAAAATCTCAGTGGGCGTTTGCACCTTTGCAATGGCGGCTACATATGTTATACTTCAAACAGTTCAAGTTGGTAGTGATGATTTGCACAAAGCACCAGGGGTGTCATGACGTGCAGCATACTGAGGGCAATTCTGCATCACCTGTGCTGCCGGATATGTCTAAACCTTTTGCAATGGCTATAGAATTGCAGTGCAGAATCACCCATAGCACACTGGACATCACTTCAGCCAGTGGGTGACAGTCACTTTTCCCTTCCTCCAGACTAAGAGGAAAGAAAGCTGTTGAGGAAGATTTGTTGTTCCATAAGATGGGAAACTGGGGAGGTCTCCCATTAAGAGTTGCTTTTCAAACCATATCTAATTAACAATTTTTCAACGGATCTGCACCACATTTGGAGGGGTGAGTCTCTTGTCCCCTAGTTGATGTCTGCCTGTGGTCAGGTAGATTTGACAGACAGTTTTGATTTGATGACCAATAGAATGTCACATACCTGCCAACACATCCCGATTTCCCCATTTACCAGAATGGGAAAATAGGGACATCTTGGCAGGTATGGAATGAACAGGGCTTATAAAGGTAGAATGTTGAAATGACTCCTAATCTTAACTACAATGGCGCTACTGTATCAGTATAATTTTACTCAGCTACCATGAAATTAGTAGTCCCCACTTTATAGAACTTAAGCTGAGTCAGGAAGCCAGTTATCAAGTGTGATGAACCTTGATCTATTCCATCCAAAGGCCACAGATTTTGTGATGGAGATTTTCATGAATGGTGTCCCTATTTTGACAGACAAGGGTGAATGACAGCCAAGTAAAGGTTCCTGATTCACAATTCCTGACATAATATTTTGACTGTTGCATCATAGATAAGACTGTGACCTGTCAGCTCAAATGCTAATGTGACAGTTATTTATTAATGGAAAAGGAGAGGGATAAAAATATGAAAAAAATGGTAGGAAATCTGGTAGAAGGAACAGAAAAGGATATTGTTGCTGAATAACAACAACAACAAAAACAGCCAATTACAAAAAGCAACTTTACTGGGAACAGCCTATATTCTGTGACGATATCTATAATAACGACAAGAACAATATTGATAATAAAATTCAGCCATCCCAGATCCTTGGGAAGGACTCAATGTCTGGATAAAACAAACCAGTCAATAACACCTGTCTGACTATGTAAACAAGAAATAATAATACAACTTTATTTGTTAGCTGCCCCATATAAAGCCATAAACAGGAGAACCTCAATATTCACAGATCCTGCATCCACAGATTTGCTTATCCGCTGGTGGCGCAGTGGTAAAACTGCCGCCCTGTAACCAGAAGGTTACAAGTTCGATCCTGACCAAGGGCTCAAGGTTGACTCAGCCTTCCATCCTTCCGAGGTCGGTAAAATGAGTACCCAGAATGTTGGGGGCAATATGCTAAATCATTGTAAACCGCTTAGAGAGCTTCCAGCTATAGAGTGGTATATAAATGTAAGTGCTATTGCTATTGCTATTGCTATCCACAGTTGGGTAATTGACACTCAACCTTGGTATATACAGTTTAAAATCTGGCAAAAAAACTTGCATATCCGTGGGTCATTTCCACCTGCCATCTAAAGGAAAGGAGCCATTTTATGGCTCGTTTTGCCCACACATACCCTCTAAAAAAATGGGGGGAAACAATGATTTCTGGCCAATTTTCAGCTGACTTTTGACTCTCGGGGGGCACTGCAGGACTGCTGGAGACCCGCGGAGCACAATAGGGCACATTTTCACGGTTTTTGGTTATTTTTTGGTTGTTTCCCCCTTAGGAACCTAACCCCTGGATCTGCATTGCTCCAATGCCTCGGTATTCATGGTTTTGGTATCCATGGCACTACCTGGGAACAGAACCCCCATGAATACAAAGGTTTCCCTATACAGGAAAGCAGAATGAAACAGCAGCTCTTTCTAAGTGCTTTTTCTTCAGAATATCCTTAATGGCCTCAGGTTTTTCACCTCACCTCATGGGTGCATTGTTGGCACTGATAGCTTTCCATTCTATGATCCCTTTCATTCCTATTATTGCCTTTTAGGTCATGTTTACTTTGCAGTTTGGTTTTATTAGATTTAAAATATGCCTTGTGCGCAAACATTTTTTGAAATGAATAGGTTGGTGCAGGATAGTGATTTTTTAACAAATACATAGATTTCCCCACATTTGCCCACACTGGAAGGCACAGCGTTGGGTCCCAAGGTGCCTTTCCACATGCAGATCAAAAGCGGTTTTTCTCCCACTCTCCGAATACTAGAGCTAGTCAGCCAGTGAAACTTGGCAGGAGATTCAGAACAGAAGAAAGTCCATAATTCATTTATGGACTTCTCCTGCTTGAGATGTGATGCTGACCACTAGCCTTAAAAACAGATTCAAGGATAGGTTTAGCAATGGCTATTAGCCATGATGGTCCACTGCCAACTGGGCAAAGAGGCGCCTTTTAAAGTGGTGATTTCCTTATATTTAGCAGGTGGGAAACAGCTGTCCCTATCTAACCCCAGCACAGTTCAAATTCCAGGCTTCAGGAGGCCTTTGGCAACCTGCCCTACGAAGGCTTTTCTTATTTGGGTGGGTAGCAGTGTTCCCTCTAACAGGAGTTTCCAGCTGTTGTTGACTACAACTCCCAGAATCCCCAAGCAAAGGCCATTGCAGCTGGGGATTCTGGGAGTTGTAGTCAACAACATCTGGGAATCCCTGTTAGAGGGAACACTGGTGGGCACCATGAGACCCAGAGACCCCCCCACACCACTCTGAACTAGGGGTGTGCACAGAAAAGCCAGGTGACTTCCCGTCTGCCCCCCAACACACTTTTCAACCCTGAATCAGTCACTAGCCATCCCCTGATGCTTGTAAAGCAGAATCCTTACCGAAGTCTCCTTTATAAGCATCCAGAAACAGCCAAACTGGGCCAAACTGATTCAATCCCACCTGGGCCTGGTTTAGTACGAACGCAGATGGTCCCCCTTTGTGGGGGTGGGCTGGTCCAGTTTGAGCTTGAACAGTTGAACCAGGTTCCATTTGAACTGGTTCTGCAAACCCCTACTCTGGGCACAGAGTTGGTCTTTAGGATCAACAGTGGTCTGTTCTGAAAGTCCTCCTAGGCATACAGCAGCTGCCTAATCATACTGACCTGGACACCCTGCCCAGCTGGTGGTGTAGGACAACTGCTGCTAGCCTGGTAAGGGCTGAGAAGGCATGACTTCCATTGATTGATTGATTGATTGATTGATTGTTAGATTTATATACCGCCTCTCATTAAAGCAATCCCAAGGCGGTTTAAAAAAATTTAAACACAAGATGGTAAAAAAGACACAATTAAAATATTAAGTGAAAAAAATTAAACAAATCTGATTAAAAATGTTAAACAAAAGCATAAAAGCAATACAGACTATAAAAAGCAGCAGCAGAGAACCAAATAAATGCCTTTCAACCAGGGATGTTGATGGCATTGGGCCACCCCAACGCTTGCCCCAGATCAATTCTTTAGTGTACCAGTCCTCTGCACTGTCTGACATTGGTGAATGCATTGATGATCAATGGCTTCAAAAAGTGGAAGAGAGCACTGGATTCCTTTGGAAGAACATCTGCATGTTTGCATGCAGAAGTTCCCAGGTTCACTCCCTGGCATCTCCAGGTAGGGTTTGGAGAGACTCCTGCCTGCAACATTGAATGGCCACTGCCTTGGTCCATCATACTGTACTAGATGGACCACTGATGGACCACCCGCTTCCTAGGTTCCTACATTCCTGTGCCCCTGAACCAATGGGCATCAAGGGCAGAGCTATAATAGGGCAAACTGCTTCAATGAACCTGGGCCCTTCTGTATCCAGGAACTGCCAAGGATGAGTTCCCTCCCACAGCCATAGCTGCCACTGCCATTCCCCACCTCCTGCTGCTGGCTACCCACCCAGGTCCCAGGTCCTTCCTCCTTCCATTGGCCAGGTTCTCAGCCAATGGAAGCAGGACACACACATGCTTCCTGGGAGATGGGCTGCCTGGTGGTGGAGCAGCAGAAGACTGAGGCAGCCAGAAGCTGTGGTAAGGGAAGGGGCAGCAGCTGGGTGGGGGGTGGCCAGCGGGAGGAGGGAGATGCGTGGGTGGTTAATGTGCTGCTTTCTGGGAGAGGCCGCCCATGTTTACTATGTGAACACGAGCCCACTTTCCCCTTGCTACACCTCTGATGGACTTACGGATACGACAAATATTTATATACCGCTTTTCAACAAAAGTTCCCAGAGTGGTTGACACAGATAGAAATCAATAAAATGGCTCTCTGTCCCCCAAAGGGCTCACAATCTGAAAAAGAAACTTAATATGGACACCAGCAACAGCCACTGGAGGGATGCTGTGCTGGAGCTGGATAGAGCCAGTTGCTTTCCGCCTGCCCAATACAGAGAATTACCACTTTTAAAGGCTGCTTCTTTGCTCAGTCCACAAAGGAATGGGATTACTAGCTCCCCTAGACTTGCTCGCTCCCTTTCGCTCTCAGAGGTCATTATCCCCTTCTAGTAAGGAATGAGGTCATGAAGAGGAGCAGAAGAACTTCACTGGGAGAGAGTTAGTGAGTGAGTTTTGCTTCCGAGCATGAAATCAGCCCCCTATGAAAGTCAACTTTATCATTCCGGCAGACACTTTCCAATAACTGGGGACTGTTAACGGGATCTGTCAAGATTTGGCACGACCGAGCTTCGCTTTAAGCACTTGTCCCAGTTGCTTTGAATCTCAACGCCCATGATTCACATCCTGCTCTGGGTAAGGCAAGGTCAAGCCTTCGTCTTCAAGTTACTTATGATTAGAAAATTGAAGTCATTTGAACTGCTATGATATGTCTTAATATAGCCATGGCTAGGAACCATTTGAGCTATACAAATGGTGTGGTTTTTTTGCTCTCCGTTCTTTAAAAAAAAAGAAAGAAATTACTCTATCAAGGGGATGTCTACAACCTATTACCAAAATAGATGGCCCCTCCTGAGTTAGTTCTAGAAGCTCCAGAGATAATTAGAGTTAAAGTAGGGCTAAGATTAAAAAGAGCCTTTAAAACTTTTCAGATGCGTGGACTGAATCTGAGATTTCCAACCCTTTGATAAGTATTTGAACTTCTATTTAGACCCCTTGAGAGCATCAAGAAAAAACTGGCATGGCTCTGAATAGTTTTATTGAACTTTAGCAGCAATTAATTTTTAATTTTTGGCTCATAAATTTGTAATTTGTTGATTCCTCATTTTAATATATCCCAATTGGTAAATTATCAATTTGTGATGTAAAATTCCCATAGGTTTCAAGCAGTGGGTCTGTTTTTATGCCAACCAGACAGTGAAGCAAGTGGACTGTCTCTTTGTTGGGATACATTTTAGAGATTCTTGCTTGAAATGAACCCAGAATAGCTGGTTTATTATTATTATTATTATTATTATTATTATTATTATTATTAATAATAATAATAATTATTATTATTATTATTATATTGAAAATCTAATCAGCCTGCATGGTTCTGCCCATTACAAGACCCATTCTAGGTATTCAGATTTTATATTTGTGCTGAGATTCCCCCATCTGTAATGTCATTAATGAAGGAAGCTGATCCACATGCACATTCCTTTGCATTCGTAGACCTGCTCTCTGTCATGGGAAAACCTACACGAATGAGATATTTGCCTCTGTTTGCGTACAGACTGGTCACTTGATCAAGGCATTTCTTACTGACAGTTGTTTGGCTTCCCTCGAAAATTCTGAGAGGTCTCACTAGTACATGCACCAGCTGTGGGGTGTAGAATCCAAGGGAGAGAGTTGTGGCATGCAAGGCCAGGGCAGTGGAGTGGAATAAGAATATTAATAGTTTAATGAAATGGATATTATGTACAGAGAGGCCAGTGCAAACTGCTTTACGGTGCTCTTGCTGCTGGCTGTTTGTTAGCCCTGCCTCTACTTCAGGACTGGAATATATATGTAACTAAAATCCCTTTCAAAAGCTGGCCTGGATCAAGGAAAGGATTAACCAAAAACACCACAGGCAGGGGCAGATTAAGCTTTTTGCCGCCCATAGACAACCAAATATTTGCCTCCCCGCCTCAAGGGGCTCAACAGCTATCCTTGCAAAGGGGTATCCAGCAAGGATTTCCTTTAGAAGTAAAGAGCAGGGGGGCAGAGGGAAAGTTAAATTTTTGTTTTCTACCTTTAAAAAATGCCGGCCGAGACAGGTCCTTCCATGGGCCCGCCTGCCTCCCAAATGCCTCCCAAATGCCACGAAATGGGTCGAAAATGGGCCGACCCATCATTTGGGAGGCAGGCGGGCCCATGGAAGGAGCTTTCCCTGCTGTCCCTGTCATGCAGGAAAAACTTTTGTGCCCACATGACAGTTAAGCACTGGAGTCATAGAGAAGATATCTGCGAAAATCCTCCACATTTTCTCCTTAGAACAGGCCCCCCAGCTGTTTTTAGACTACAGTTCCCATAATCCTCAGCCACAGTGGCCAATAGCCTGGGATTATGCGAGCTGCAGGCCAACCTCTGTAGGAGGGCTGAAGTTGAGCAGCCCTGCCTTAGAAAGACCTCTGAAATTTGAAAAGAATTTCAGTTGCTTCTTGGGGAAGCCAGCAAATCTGAAATGCAGATATAGTGTCCACTTTGGAGGCCTTTGAAGACCCCAGATGCCAGGAATCACCCCCTATTTCTTACAATTTTGCATACAGGTTTCGCAGTAAATTCTTCTCACAATTTCCTGCCGCTGTGACATCTTGCTGCTCTGCAGGATGCATTGTCAAGTTAGCAGAAAGCAAGATTACCCACCTCCTGAAAGAGACTAATTTAATACTTCAGCATATGGCTGTGCTCTGCATCTCCCTAAGATCAATGGGGAATCCCTGCTTAATGCCTTTATCCCAGCAAGAGCTGATGGTTCCTGTAAAAGGTGCGATGAGAAGAGGATGCAGCCGTAACCCAGATTCCACAAGGTGATTCTAACTGCCGTTTAAATGAGGCATGTTGCAGACAAAATGCTCAAATCTGATGGAATTCCTCACTTTTCTCTCGCTCTCTAAGAGCTTATAGAAGGCCTGCTGGAGGAGGGTCTGTTGGCTATGTACACAAAGGGGGCCATGTACATCTAATTAATTAATTAATTAGATGGTATAATAGTGATGGAATACGCATTCTCCAAAAGAACACAAGCTTTTTTCACGATTTCTTTAATGTGTAAATACATGGATAGATAGATAGATAGATAGATAGATAGATAGATAGATAGATAGATAGATAGATAGATAGAGTAAACCGGCCACACGGGCCTGCTCAGACCCTGCAATAACCATTCGTGGTCTTCCTCCAAGTTCTACCATAGTCTGAAATTAAAGGTGGTGACTGTGGAGAAGGTGAGAATATATATATTCTTTCCTTGGAGGAGGAGAGAATGCTCAGGAGAATTTATCCCCCATTCACCATTTCTCACCACACAAATTTTCACACACTATAATAATTCAAATATCCACAGATGGCTGCTTGGGGCATTGTGATTCTGCTGTGGCCCCAGCGGTTGCCTTGATCATCTGTTTCCTGGGTTTGCAGACCCAAATGGAAGTGATGCGCAAGTGCTACTGATGAGGTAAATGCTTGCCTGGTGGTGCACCACCAGAGCCCCTGGTGGTGCAGTGGTAAAACTGCCGCCCTGTAACCAGAAGGTTACAAGTTCAATCCTGACCAAGGGGCTCAAGGTTGACTCAGCCTTCCATCCTTCCGAGGTTGGTAAAATGAGTACCCAGAATGTTGGGGGCAATATGCTAAATCATTGTAAACCGCTTCGGCTATAGAGCGGTATATAAATGTAAGTGCTATTGCTATTGCTATTGCCTGCCCTTCCCACCTCCGAATGGACATATGAATGAGCCTAGTGGCTGATATACTGTGCAATGTTACCTGCACTGTGCAACATAACTGCGCAATTGATGATAATGACGGCGAATATTTGTATGCTACTTCTCAACAAAAGTTCCCAGTTGCTCAAGGGCAGTCTTGCACAAATGCAAAAATGGTACAAACAGAGTTGTGCAACAGTATGCGCATTATTTCCAATGTCTGTATTGTTGCAAAAATCCGTTGCGCAATAGCGCACTCACGCTACAGCACCAACATTACATTGTGACATACAATAATGTTGCACAGGATGTCAGACATTAGGCTTGTTCACATGGCCATTGGGGGAGTGGGTTGGAGGGCAAACAAGCTTCTATCCCATTAGTAGCACAGGAGCAGCACCTCTGCTTGGGTCTGCAAAGCCAGGATGCAAACAATCGAGGCAGCAACTGGGTCCATTGCTGAACTTGGCACTGGCAAGCCCCATCCCTCCTTGGAAAGTCCCCTCAAGGCACCTCTGCCTTCCCAGCATGCTTTGCATGGCCAGCAGACTGAAAAAGCTTCATCACATCAGTGGCCACCCTCCCATTGGCCACAAAGGAGCAAGAGGTAGGCATAACCCTGCCAAAGCTGCTCCTGCCTCAGGACATAGAGTGTGCTTTGCAGACTAGAGTGTTAATTGACAGCAGCCAATTTAACCACAGCTCTCTATGGTTTCCACGTGCGGGAGGGCATGCTGAGTTCCAGTGGCTAGATAGGAGAGGCATGAGAGTTCTAATGACCAGAGAATAAGGGTGGTAGGTCTATGCTCTCCTCTAGCCTTGGTAAGAAGCTGGGAACAAAAGCTGGATAGCTCTGCAGGAAAATTTTAGCTGGGAGGGAACTGCGTGAATTCTTTCAATCATGGAAATCAGGGTAGCCTACCTCTTGCCCCAATTTTGATAGTCATGCGAACTAGGAGGAGAGCTGGTCTTGTGGTAGCAAGCATGAAATGTCTCCTTTGCTAAGCAGGGTCCACACTGGTTTGCATTTGAATGGGAGACTACATGTGAGCACTGCAAGATATTCCCCTTTGGGGATGGGGCCACTCTGGGAAGAGTACCTGCCTGCTTGCATGTAGAAGGTTCCAAATTCCCTCCTTGGAATCTCCACGATAGGGATGAGAGTAGAGGTGTGCAGAACCAGTTTGAATCAAACCAGACCAGTTTGACTGGTTAAAACACAAACCAAACTGTTCTTAAAAAGGGGGCAGCTAGTCCAGGTTTGAAGCGAACTGAGCCCAGCCTGTTATGGACTGATTTGAACCAGATTCCATCCCTGGCATCTCCAAGATAGGGCTGGGAGAGACTCCTGCCTGCAACCTTGGAGAAGCTGCTGCCAGTCTGCGTAGACAATACTGAGTTAGATAGACCAATGGTCTGGCTCGGTATATGGCAGCTTTCTATGTTCCTATGTAGTCTACTGCCTGCTGACCCACTGAGCTTCACTAATAGGAGTGATTTGGTGGGGCAGATGAACTTGCAAAATTCCCACTTTTTGGAGGTGCCAGTTGCCACTCAATCACAAGTAGATGATGCAGAATGAGCAAACTCCCAATAGCATTTCTATCAGGATTCCTCTCATCTGAAGCTCTGCCAGGACTAACAGTTCAGCAATCCTTTACAGTAACTGCACCATCATAGACATGGGATTTGTAGCCTTATTATGGAAAGCTTCTTATAAACAGGAGTTCCTTTAATAATCTTTGCAGCCAAAGTAGTCCATTTACATTCATCTGCATAGATTTGCATGCCTGCCATTAATACTGAGTTAGGCATGCTCTGATTACATTATACTGCTAAATCCAGCCTTAATCTGAAAGCCTTGGGATTCGATAACATGATTTGGGTAATATGTGTGCACGTTAGCATTGGTGACAACAGCCCTAAAACAGTTTAACAAGCAGGGCTCTGTCCTCTGCAAAGAGGAGTCCCTTTGTTCACTGCTGGTACCTGCCAGGAAGGTTTGATTCTGAATAGCTCTGCGACAAGCATTTCTCTGCAATCCTTCACTGTTTAACAATCGCTCAAATGCCTAGTAGCTTGACTGAGCAGTTTTGTATATTTAGATAGCAAAAATGAGTGGGGGAAACAGTGAGGTCATTCACACAATCAAACTAAGGAAAACCTGGGTAGAAGTGACTGTGTGGAAGCAAGCTAGGAGGAAAAGCTGGGTAGAAGTGATTGAGGCTCTACACACAAGCGGTGTGTAGAGCCTGGGAGGGTTCAGCGAGGCTGCTTGTAGCCTCCCGGTCGGGGGTCTACTCATGTGTCGCCAAGCGCCTCGGCAGCACACAATTTAAAAAACCAAGGTTAATGGAGCACTCACTCTGTTAACCTCATGTAAGGGGAAGGGGAATTAGGCGGGCTAGCCACCTTGGAACCACCGGGTGAGCCCAGTGGTTTTAACAATCACTAGAAAGTGGGCTAGGCTCCCTTAACCCGCTTTCTAGTGATTGTGGAAATAGGCTCATTGCATGAAAGCAAGATAGGATGAAAAGCTGGGTAGAAGTGATTGTGTGGAAGCAAGGTAGAAGGAAAAACTACCCAGGTTTTCCTCCCAGCTTACACACAATTAGGCTCACAATATCAGCTCAAGGAACCTACAAACTAATACTAAACAGAGGGCAAGACCCTAGGCCGGTGATCTTCATTATTCTTCAGGCAGGGGCTATTTTGGCAAAAACTACAACAACAACAACAAACCACCCTTCAGTGTGAGAGCCATTTCCCAGAGTGCTGACCTCCGCACAGTACTGTGCTTTTCTCAGTGTTGGGAGGGCCCTTTAAGAGAGACAGAGCCCTCTCTTAAGAGCTCTATGAGAAAAGCACTGCGAAGGACTACACTTCCCAGCACTCTGTGCATGCCTTCTAAGATGGTGCAGGGCTGATGTCTTCTGCATGCAATGCAGGTGCTCTGTACTAAATGACAGCCTCTTCCTCAGAGCTCCACAACTGCGACCCTTTGGCAGGTCTTGGACTACAACTACCATATTCCCTAACTATTGACCACTGTGGCTAGGGAATGCTCCGTGTGAACCCTCCAGAGCCCATTCCAGCCAGTGTTTGCTGGCTGGGTGCATTTATTTCCCTTTCTCTCCCTCGCTGGAGGAAGAGGAAGTGAAATAAATGCACCCAGCCAGCAAACACTGGCTGAGAATGAGCTCTGGACGGCTTGAGCGGGCCCTCCAGAGACTGGGCCATGCCCGTGTGCTCATGACAGGGAATCTCCCAAGGCATCGCATTCATCACACAGTGCCTTGTGGGATATGTGGAGGCTGGGAAAATTAGTCCCATTCTCTGGTACTCCACACTGCTGAGAGCAGCCGAGAGGCGGTTCTCACGATCAAAGAGACCCGCCTGGGGAGGGTGAGCGGGGGGAGTGGGCTGAGCCTGCTCTCCCTGCAGATGACCAGCCAGTCTGCTCTGGGCAGCCTCAGCGGCCGCCCACACAACTGCCGGCTCCGTCACAGAGTTGGCTGGGGCTGGGGAGTTCGGGCCCCCAAAAGCTCCAGCATGCCCCGCGCCAGTGCGCAGGGCTTACTGGAGAGACCCCCAAGCCAGGAGGCTGCTTTTAAGCCTCCAGGTTGGGGGTCTACTCATGAGTAGCCACACCATGGAGCTGCAGCAACTCACGAGCAAAAAAAAATGTGTTCGCGGAGTAAGGGGAGGGTTACCTGAGCAGGTTACCCTCTCAGGAAATACCGGGCTCACAGCTGAGCCTGGTGGTTCATACGGTTGTAGAAAATTGGGCTAGCAGAGGCTAGCCCAATTTACTACAATCATGTGAATAGCCTCACAGACAGTCATTTGTGTTGCTCCCGGCCACACATGTTGTGTTGGCTCATGGCTTGTGCGCCAAAAGGATCAAGAGTAATCATCTGAGGGAAGGTAGATTGAACCCTGCCTCCTCCCCACCACCACCCTCACCTGCCTTCCTGCAGGTGCGGTCCTGTGAATAGCCCCACTGTAGTTTCGGATTAGATCACACTTTCTAGTCTGCTTTCTGGACTAGTTTTCTCTTCCTGTCCAAGACCATGTGGCAGAAAAGATGGGTGTGAAGAGAGAGGTCATTTGCAGACTAGCTGAAATGTGCAGGGTTGATGAGCTTGCACCGCATTGAACACATGGTCTCACCCAGCCTACTTCCTGTACAAGAAGGAAGCTGAGGGGTTGGCATGGCTCCTGGGAGGCTGGAGGGATCTCCTACATACTTGGCTGCATGGGCTTCTGCTGCTTGTCCCGGGGTACAGAAGTGAGTGGATGAGACATCTTTAAACAATAGAGCCTTTGAAAAGGATTAATTCCATAATAGACTGTATTGCCTGACACTGCTGTAAATTTCCAGTCTGGTGGATGAGGGTACAAAAGGGAGAGTGGGAAACAGTGTTCGCTTTTAACAGGGATTCCCAGATGTTTATGTATTTATAAATGATTTATTTATTCGATTTCTATACTGCCCTTCCAAAAATGGCTCAGGGAGGTTGTTGGCTACAACTCCCAGCATCCCCAGCTGCACTAGTCTTTGCTTGGGGGTTATGGGAATTGTAGTCAACAACATCTGGGAATCCCTGTTAGAGGGAACACTGGTGGGAAATATTTAGGGGGGGGTGCACTACCCTATTCTATCCCTTGGAGTTATATCTGCAGGTGTGTATGTGCTTGTGACGGGGAGGGTCTGTTCTTCTGCCCCTGGACCAGTGGTGAGCAATCTTGGTCCTCCAGCTGTTATTGAACTACAACTTCCATCATCCTCAGGGATGTTGGGAATTGTAGTTCAACAAAAGCTAGAGGGTCAAGATTGCCCACCCCTGCCCTATACTATTCTTCTGAGCATTCACAATAACCCAGGAAGGAACCAACATGAAGCACACACCCCTATGAAAGAAATGTGAGCTGTCTCCTCAAGGCACACCACAGTACTGGAGCAAAGTGTATGTTGGGGGGAGGTGGCAGGCGGGCGGGCGGGGGGGGAGACTGCTTTCACTGAGCGATGTTGCAAATCTTATCCCAAAAAGAGAGGTGAAATGCAATATTTACTTTGCTAAGTGCAGCAAGTGAGAAGCACTCCGCTGTGAAATAAATAACTGGGGATATTAAAATTCAATATGTAAAAGTAATGGTGTAATGGAAGATGTATGACATTGTGTACAGCACGTATAACAGGAGCAATGAATAGGCTGACTGAAAAATAACATGCCTGGCAAAGCGGCTTTCTGGGCAGGAGAACTGAGGGTCAAAAGGGCTCCTTGCAAGAGAAACTGGGGCGGTGGGGGGAGAATTAACCCAGGGCTTGTTCCCCCCCCCCAAGATAAATCAGAAGCATGTGGGACCATTTATGCCACAATAAATTTGTTGGTCTTTATGTTTGTTTATGAATCTTTAGGAACACAGGAAGCTGCCTTATACTGAGTCAGACCATTGGTCCCTCTAGCTCAGTATTGTCTTCACAGACTGGCAGCAGCTTCTCCAAGGTTGCAAGCAGGAGTCTCTCTCAGCCCTGTCTTGCAGATGTGAGGGAGTGGACGGAGCCTTCTGCAGGTAAGCATGCAAATGCTTTTCCCAGAGCAGCCCCATTCCCTGAAGGAAATATCTTACAGTGCTTGCCGATGTCGTTTCCCATTCAAATAAAAACCAGGGTGGACCCTGCTTAGCAAAGGGGTCAACGTATGCTTGCTAGCACAAGACCAGTTCTCCTTAGTAGCTTTTAATACATCATGAATATATTGGAGAATTGAAGAGACACACTCTCAGGCCCAGGGGCGGCCTTTTCGTGAGGTGAGGTGAGGCAGTCACCTCAGGCAGCATTAACTGGGGAGCCAGCCAGGAGGCAAGAATGCCCACTGCTATTTCTATTGGAGCAGCTCTTTGAGAGTGATCTGACCTTTGCAGGCTTTGCCAGGAGCGCCTGTCCTCACACTCCTTTCAAAGCTTGAAAATAGGACAAAGAGATAAGAGGAAGTCGCGGGGAACCTTTCCTCCCACTGCCCACCTATGCACTTTCAAAGCTTGCAAGCATTGATTTTGAAAAGGGGATTGGCCCCCATGGGGGATATGGGGCAGTGTAGATTTGGAACCTCGCCTCATAGGGATATGCACAACATTTGACCGAATTCGATTCGAGGTTGGCTGAATTTGAATCGATTTGAATGGTTCCAATTTGAATTGGATCTATTCAAATTCAAATAGAATTCGATCACATGTTGTGCACACCTCTATCGCTTCAGGTACTGCGATACCTTGGGCCATCCCTGCTCTAGCCTCAGCCATTTTGTCTTCAAACCACACTGGATGCATTTAGGAAGTCTGTTCATCTCCATTCCCAAAAGACTACAGGGTGACAGGCTTCCATTGCAAGTTGCTCTAACACTGTGCCATAGAGCAAAGAGAGAAGGGAAAGTCTCAGATATAGGAACAAGAAGGGAGAAGACCTCAAAGTAAAGAAATTTAATCTCCCCCATGAGAGTTGCCAACCCTCCACGGCTGGTCTCAGGAGTACTCCCAGTGCCCCAGACAACCACAGATTCCCGGGCTAACCCCCTTCTACCTAGGAATCTGTGGTCATGAGAACAGTCACTGTTTTATGTGGGGATTTTTCCACATCCTGGGATTTTTAAATTAAGATCTAATGTCTTTCAGAAGCAGAGCGTCTATGCCAACCACAGACTCTTAATTCAGGAGGAGGGAGTTTTTCTATAACCCTCATTGTCCTGGAAATCTGATGAGATCAATGCTAATGGCTCCGAGTGAGTTTAAATTGATACACACAAAAAATAGCACTAAACTTTCCTACTATTCAGCATTTAAAGCAATCAGTAAGGAAACATTTACAGTGTTTGTGGTTTATGTTTTCTTGAGGAAATTCTACCCGGCAAGTTAATCAGATAAATCAAAAGGAAACAATGCAACCGAGACTGCAAACCTCATATCTGTTCCATGGTTTTATTATTTTTCAATAGTTTATAGGTTTGGCTTGTAAATCTTGGCTTTCAGTGGTAGGACTTAGCACGTTCAATATTTGCTGTACGGTATTGGGTTTCACAGTGTAAGTGAAAAACCTGATTGACATATTTGAACATTTCAGTATAAAGTTCAGATCCAGTGAGATCAGTGGTTTTGGTCCACACATCCCTGTTTTCCCCCATCATAATGACCTTTGCACTCTTTAGCATCCCAGGAGCTCACATGTATGAGAGGAGCACAATTTATGGCTTCCTGACTGTGCGCTATGGTCCTGTAGTATATAATTTGCAACAAAGAGAGGTTTCAAGACCTTGAAACCCAACCACCGCATGTCTAGTGTCAGGAAGCACCTCATGGGATGAAGGAAAGTGTTAATTAGTACACAAGCCAGCTGGGGTGGTCCGTATCATCTGGGAGGTCAAATGCTCATTGTGATTCCTGACAAGGTCTACACTCATAAAGAAGGAAAATAGGCGGTAGCTGCTATACTCTTGGCTTTCAGTATGTTCTTGTGCTTTTATTGTCCTGACCATCGAGCCTGCAGTGATCAAATTTGCAATAGTGTTTTAGAAACTTTTGGAAGTTTAAAAAACACAGAAACCAAACTACAACGGTATTTAGTCAAATTCAAGAACATGAGCCCTTTCTCGCGATTGAGGGAGAGGACTTGAGGGTGGGCGGTGGGGAAGGCAGCAGAAGCTTGCCTTCCCCTCAAACGATCCATGTGGACTTGATGGGCACTCGAATTGCTTGCTCAGATGGTCCGCAGCTGCCACAGGCAGTGCGGAGGTGTGGGGGTCGTGACGCATCAATGCACGAATCCTGTAATGTACCGTGCAAGTGCACAGGGCATCGTGGAGATCCCCCCAGCGACAGGCAAGTGCCCATCAGTGTTTCAGTGCTGGCTGAAAGCACATGGTCAATTGAATGAGATTAAGGGAGTGCTCGCTCCCTTAACCTCATTTAACAGCCCAGCTTCTTAGCTGGGTTTGCCACTAAGGTGCAACTGGGAGTCGTGTGACTCCCAGCAATTCCCATGGGCAGCCATGATTGGGTCCTCTTCCTTTGGGGGTAAGTCAAGGGTGGAGCCACCATTGAGCGAACGGGTTCAAAGAACCCAGGCCGCCACCAATCAGGGGCCGCTAGTGCAGCCCCAGACATGCCCTCTACGTCTGATGTCAGACATGGAGGGCATTATTTCAGTCCCAAATGGGGCTGCGCGGCCCCATTGGGAGCCGAAATGGTCTTGGACGGGAAGAAGAGACTTGCCTGGAAGCAATCTGGAAAGTTTGGCCTATTCCAAAAAGATGGAATTTTCTAAGAGGAATCTGGCCCATTTCTGAATAAGTTTGAAAATGTCAAGCAAGCTTAATTAATAAAGTAAATAAACTAACATTAATTACCTCACTTCCATAAGTATATAATGTATAGCCAAATCCTCATTCCCCTAATAACAACTAGGGTTGTGCACAAAACCCAGTCATAATCCGGCAGCACAAATGGCACACGTGCATACACGGAGACCTAAAAAATAGCTGCCGCGCACTCACAGAAGGCCTCGATGGCCCCTAAATGGGCCAAAGTGTCCCATAGGAGACCAGGGGAGGCCGGCAAGTGGAGGGGGAACAACCGGAGACCCCCTCATGGCTACAGCAGCACCACCCGAGGCTGCCTTTTAAAACAAATTTTAACGTTGATGACAGCATGAACCTGTCTGGGGTGGGGTGGGGGCAGTTGGCTCAAGGTCAAGCCACTAGTTCATCCAACACAGATCTACCTGTTGTGGCTGCCTGCAGCTCTTCAGGGTATTTCCCAACCCGGCACTTAAGATTCTTTGAACTAGAGGCGTCAGGGATTGAACCACTGACAGTCTGCATGCAAAGATGTGCTATGCCCCCTCCACACTGATTCATCACTTCAAATAACGACTTCTCAGGCCAATCAGGGATTTCCCTCTTTGAGCCCTCTGAAACTTTCTCTTGCTCCTTAAGCAAAACAAGAGAAATGAGCAGGATCACCTCCTCCCCTAGAGCAGAGGGCCTACTTTGTCTTTGTGGCTATCTATGCAGCAAGTCAAAAACATGATATTAGTTTAATGAAAGATCAGTTCCTTTCTGCAATGCAAATGCCCTGTCCCAGTAAATCCCCCTTCTGAAGTTGGCAGATGCAAATTAAATCCTGTGCACTGAAGTGTGATTTGGCTTGGAACACTCTGAAAGGCCCTCAGTGATTCCGTGGGTGGAGGGGAATTAGGCTTAAGCTGCGTTTGTTGAGTTTCTTCTTCTTTAATTTATGTATGGGAATATTACTGAAGCAAGGTTTGAATCAGACAAACTGCCAAGTCACAAATGTGATTGAGAGACAAAGTTTTACTATTAAAATCTTGAGCCACAAATAACAAAGAGCCAGGCTGTTTTGCAAGAGTAATAAATAATAGGCCATGTGTCATCAACATATTTGAAGAACCCATCAGGCTTGGAACAGCCCAAATAATCAATGATAAAATAATGCAAGGACAGCATCATGCTTTCTTTGGGCAATTCCAAAGGTAACGGAATCAGGCATGTTAGCACTTTTTTGATGACTGCAGTCATTAGCAATTTTTCAAGCTGATGTTATATATATACCCACTTGCCAAAGAACATCTTTTTGCCTTTTCTTTTTTTTTACAAAACCTTAAACATTATAGTGTCTGAAATATGCAAAATGCATTGGTAATGGAATCAGAAATGAAGTCCAAAAATTCTGATCCCATTACTAATGTATTTTGCATGTTTCAGACACTATCATATTTCTTTTGTAAAAATATGGCCTTATAATAGATGTTCTCTTGCCAGTGAGTGTATAGAATATCAGCTTGACCATTTGCTTATGACTACAGTCATTGAAAGCATGCAACATGCCTGATTCCGTTACCTTTGAAATGACTCCTTTCTGAACTGGTAGAGATGCTTTTGAAATCTTCCTCATCCAGATTGCATCCCAAGTTTTTTTATTCCAAGTTGCCCAGCCTTGTTGCTGAAATGAAACCAATGCATTAGGACTTCACAATTTTATTTATTTATTTATTTAAAGCTTTCTCATGTTTGTTCCTGGAGGTGCATAATGTACTGCAGTTTTCAGATCCTTTTGCCCACTTTTGCCACTCTGCATTACTTATGTTTATTGATAAAACACTGCAGAAACCAATCTCGTTGTGATCATGCTCACTGATTCCATGAGCGGCAACCTCCATCAATCAAGTTTGCAGCTCAGAGAATCACTGGTGAATCTGCTTACGGCCCCACCCCTTCAGACAAATGGCACCATAAGTGTGCTCATCAGGTGGCAGGGGTGAGTAATAGTAACTTCCTCCCCATTTTCTCCACATGAGCACTGCTTACGCTCTATGATGTCTGAAGAGGGCTTCTGTTTCTGTGATATGTTACCAGTGTGCAGTTGTGCCTGTGCACATTAGTGAAGCACCACACAAAAAGAAGCTTGGTGCAACATACACATGATCACATCCAGATTGCTTTTGTGCAGTGGTTTTATAATGTTCTCAATTCACATGTACATGTTAGTAAAAAGCAGAGGTGGAAAAAGAGGCAGATGAATGGAAGGAACCAAAGACCAGGTTACCTCTCAGGAGCCTTTCTTTGTCATGACTCCTGGGCTGAATGGGGGCCAGCGTACAGCACAGTGTGATGCTAATGGAAGAGGGACACACACACTTTCCACCCCAGTCAAGAGCCTATCCTTGCATTGAGTGGTGGTAGGGATAGCTGTGTTCACACTAAGGTGGGGGGGGCATTGAAGGAGCATATTGTGCTCTTTTCCATGGGTAGTGTGCTACACTGTAGAGTTAGCCTATAACTCTTAGTCAGTTCCTGTGGTGACACCACCACTAGACCCAGTCACCATCCTCAACACCAAGCAAGAGACTGAGGGATCCATAGAACCAGGGCCCCCCAGAAATGGTATCTTTGGAGTCCAAGCTCCCAAAGAGCCAGCTGAACCCAGAGCTCCTTCATACTTACATATACTTTGTGCCCCCTCATACTTGGACACCAGTGCCAGGAACAAACTAGGTAAGATATGACAGAGAGGAGCACTAGACTCCACACCAGAAGGCTGCCCCTTTAAGGAACCTGATCTCAGAGGTATTTAAGGGCTCAGTATAGCTCTGAACACTGTGGGAGCAACTTTCCCCTTAGAGCTGTCTGTGGTACTGAAACCCTATCTGCCAGGCTTGTCTTGCCTCGCCTCACCTCACCACGTTTCACCTCACCTCACTGTTCACACCCCATGAGTTCTAGACTGTGGGACAGACCAGGACAGCTACGGCAAAAAGCAGAGACTTCAGTTTTGGTACTGAATTAAACCAGAATTCAGGAGAAGCAGAACACAAGGCAGAGCAAAGAATAGGAACATAAAGGAACAAATCTGGAAAAATCTGTGAATCCCTAACTTACTCTTGAACAAAAGAGTCTTGGATTGCATCTGGAAGATGCAACTGTTCTGTGAAAGAAAGGGGGCAGGGGTGGAATTGGATGCAATGCATGGCTCAAGGACATCCCAAAATGAAACCACTTTCGGAAAAGACGGTCCCTCAAAATCCAATTTTCCCTTGTAAACACAGTAAACATATTAATCTCACTCAAACTAGGCATATTTATGAAGTGCACTCTTTTAAGCATCATATCAGCTACTAGAGTGAGGACCTCTTCTGGTATAAAGTCCCACCCCACTATTTTTTTTTAATTACCCCTTCCTTGCTTTAAAGCATTGGGATTTTCTAAAGGTTTTGGATTTTGCAATGTCTTGAAGGAAATTATTTCTTTACATTATTCTTCTCAGTTTGATAATAAATAACTAAAGTAAGTAAAGTGTGCTTCAAGTCAATTTCAACTCCTGGCGCCCACAGGACCCTGTGGTTTTCTTTGGTAGAATACAGGAGGGGTTTACCATTGCCTCCTCCCACACAGTAGGGGTGTGCAATTCGGGTTTTTGGTGATTCGGTTCGGAACCCGAACCGAATCACCCCGTTCTGTTCTGTGCCCGAATCTGGGCTACCCGAATCACCCCTGATTCGGTTCGGATTCGGATTAAATCCGAATCTGAATCGATTCGGGTATGAAAAACGGGTCCCAGGGGCAAAATAGTGGGGTGGGGTGCTTGCTACCACAAGACCAGCTCTTCTCCTTTCCTCTCACTTTTTCTACCTTGCTTGTAGAATTGCCAGTCAAACTTCCTAAGGGCTGATATACATAATGTGACCATCATGTGTGGAGCAGCAGCTTGTGCACAAAGCTTGCCCCCACTGAGTAAAGAATGTCAGTGTTACTGGCAGACATTCCTGAAAGCAGAAACCAGCCAGCGCTGCGGAATGAAATGAAGGTATAGAGGTAAAACTAATATACTTCAAATTCAGCACCATGGAGAGAGATTCGAAGAAAGTGGAAGGAAACGCAGGATTAAGCCCGGAATAGTTACAATTAGAGAGATGGGTGGCCACATTTTTTCTTGCTGTAAAATAGCTTGGGGCTTTTTGAATGTTCCAACTGAGTTCTTGGAAAGCATCAAGGGGCTTTTTGAGCACTCGGTGCACTTGAAAGGCCCTGAGTTGCTGGGCCCCCCATTGTTCCCCCTCATGCCCCTCCACAGGGCAAAAAAATGGGGGGAGGAAGAGAAGCAGGCAGCAATAATAGGCAATCACATAGATGCTTTTTCCTGCCTTTGATTTGTAAGCAATTGTCCTAACAACAAAATGCAGTCCAAAATTCAGTCCAAGCAAAGGCTGAAAAGAGGGCTGCTTGGTGGCCGCAAATGACTAATTAAGGTTTTGCATTTTAGATACATTGCTCCTCTTGTTTTAGATAACCAAATAACTCTGAGTTTTATAGAAACTTATTTCTTTCTGATAAATACATCGATGTCTTGCATCTGGTGGCAAATTCTGCACGGCTGTGATTAAAATTCACAAATGGTGTGTAAGAAATGGTTAATTCAGGTTTTTAGTTTGTTTCATCCTATTCTTTTTTATTGAAATTGTGTGTGTGTACACACACACACACACACAAAATTTCTATCAATATTCACTTTTAAGGATCCCTTTATCTGAGTTTGGACTGTGTATTTGATCAATGATGGTAATACACTAAACTGAAACTGACTAATTAAGATGCTAGTTTCAGATCATTTGCTGATGTAGAATTGAAATTTAGTTCTGAGTAAATTTAGCTCTTTTTAATGTGGACAGACATTGTTACAATTACTATGAGGAATATAGTCATAGATTAAGCGCCCTTTGGAAACAGAATTCCACCTCCAGCTGATAGCAGAAGAGCAAGACAACTCTAAGGGAAGGACCCAAGAGTGGCAAGGACCCCAGAGGACTGGTGTGTCATGCGGTTATATTGTTGAAGCTCTGCAGATCCTTGGCTAGTCAAGGGTTGCACAGAAGGGTCTCTGGGAGGCCCATAGAAGCTGCTTTGAGCTCCCTAAAGAAATCAGGATATAAGGTTTGGGGATCCAGGGTGGTATATGCCCCAGAGGAAGAGCTTGGCCTCCTGTTTTGTCAGCAGGACATACTATGGGTCGTTAACAAGAAGAACACCTTCTGGCAACTAAACTAAGCACACATTTCTATTCTAGGCAGAACCTTCCTCCCCCCACCCTTTTTATCAATTGTTCTGATGCCTTCAACTGCAAGCCTCCTGATTCAAGCATTTAGGATAGCTAAGCAGATTTGCTGAAATAATGATCATCCTGAGTGGGTCTGATTTGCTAGAAGCAGGCAGTGAAAGGCCCTTGAAGTCTGGCTGGGAGAAATTCACCCTACTAAAGGGAAATATGCTGAGATGTGGTATTGAATTATGCTACATTTATAATAGAATTTTGTGCCGTTATTTAACCACATCAGAGGCAGAATTAGCCACTGAGAGGAAGAGGGTTTTTTTTTTTTCCTCCTTTGAAATCAGCTTGCCCTCAGCACAAAGAATTGTTCTAGGGTGAAGCAAGTTGCCACTGGGAGGGAGGCAGAGCATAGTGTGAATATGTGTGGTCAAAAGCGCTTTCGGAGGCGGGGCTCCCTGCCCGTGCAAAGCTAATCGTGTGAAGCGCACGATTACTAATCGTGTGAAGCGCCTCTATGGGT
This sequence comes from Hemicordylus capensis, assembly GCF_027244095.1. NCBI lineage: Eukaryota > Metazoa > Chordata > Lepidosauria > Squamata > Cordylidae > Hemicordylus > Hemicordylus capensis. The sequence continues at coordinate 15,745,209 of NC_069663.1, forward strand.
AAGTTCACACAGAACACCAAACCTCATTTTATTTCATTCAACCTTGGTTTGTTTTCTTGTCTGAAGCCATGCTGGCAACAAACCTAGGAGGCGATTCTCATGAGCAACAGAAACCGGGCTAAGGGAGCCCAGCCTGGTTTTTGCTGCTCGTGTGCAGCCATGGGAGCTGCTCTGCTGCAAGCCCGCTTATGGAGTCCGCCACTTAACTCAGGTTTGGGGGGAGATGGGTTAATGGATGGTGTGTCTGCCATGGCTGCTTGCAGCTGCGGCAGACACACTCGGGGAGGGAGGCTCTGGGGGTGGGGCGCCATGGGGCGGTGCTTCCCTTCACCTGACACCCGGAGCTTCTGGGCAAGGCACAGGTGGACAGCAGGAGAGCTCCTGCTCATCTGCACTGCCAATCCGCCTGCACAGAGGCCTGGCTGTGATTGTCTGTATGGAGATAAGTGCTTTCGGGCTTCGTCCGCGCAGAAGCGGGTGGCCTCCTCATGCGATCGTGAGGATCGCTTCTAGGTTTTTTGAGGCCATCAAACCATAACTTGAAATTTAGGTTGGAAATTGGTTTGTGAACCTTGGTTGGTGCTTTTCTTAGCCAGCAGTGGGGAAATGCAGGCTGGGGTAGAATCTGGGCTGCCTGCCTGCCTGGGGACACATGCCTGTGTGTGCTGCACAAAAGGGTTAGGGTTGGAACCAGGGGGGAATCACAGCCAATTGTTGCACACTGTAAGCCATCAATCTGAAGCTTGGGAGGGGTCGAATTGTCAAAGAATTTTCCTGACACAAAATGGAGACAGCAAGAGAGATCGTCACAAAATGGAGGTCCGAATCTACAAATTTTTCGGGTCTGAAATCCAAGTGATTTGTTTTGGACCCAAATCTGGCCAGCTAGCACAAGGGCAATTTGTTTTGTCCACAAATTGCCCGAAACAGGTAGATTCGGGTACAAATCATTTTGTACCTGAATCGATTCACACATCCCTATTGTAGACCTTCCTGCTTTTCATGCCTGGCTGACCCTTCTAGCTATTTAGTCCTTAATTTTGCCTTGGGTGAAGTCTGACTTGGGGCGGGGGATCATTCTCAGCATTGACAAAATAATTCAATCCCAAAGCATGAGTTGGACTAGATTCCTGTATTGTCACTGTAATTTCTAAAACCTAATTATTCAATGCCTTAAATTATGTATTTACAGATTCTGTGTGTGTGTGTGTGTGTGTGTGTGTGTGTGTGTGTGTGTGTGTGTGTGTGTGTCACATACACTTTGGTATGATTAGCAGAGGTTTTTTTCAGGAGTAGTCAGTCAGAATTCACCATTCATCTGATGTGGAAGCACATCTGCATTCTTGGATGGAAGGACACCTAGAATGATCTCATCCATCAAAATGTTGCTATCTATGAATCAAAGGAGGTGAGAAGCCTACCTGTCTAAAGCATAAGCAATGATGGTTAGCAAAGCATGAACTTGTCACAAATTAGTGCCAGAAATACATGCACAATTAATCAAAATTATATCCAATTCTCCTTGAGGTTAGCTGATATATTACCCCCAATCAATAACTAGAGGAAGGAAAACTGGCTTGAAGTAATATTTGCTTAGGCTCCCTCTGAAAAAAAGATTTATTGCAACATAAAAACCAAATTTAGCCTCTAGCTTAATAGCCAGTTCATCCATGTGATATTGCAAAATCATATTTACCATGCATCCTAATACAAAGACATTAATATCCCTTGTACCTGCTCAGCTATGTCATATTGGATATTAGCCAGGATGAAGCATCCATTGACTCTTTGACTCAAAACTAGCTTGTTCAAGCAAACATTTTCCTTAATGCATTATACATTTCAACCCAGTAAGTTGGTTAGAAATTATTGCTAAGAATACAGAAGGAAATGGAGGTTTGGTTTATGTCTTATAAATAATTGTTCCCACAAGCAGAGTAGTGGTGCAAGCACTTTAATATTGGAGGTTGCATGAAATGCTGGTGGCATAGTCATCCAGCTTGAAATGTTAATCATGTGTCGCTCGCACTCCCTGCCAGGTTTGCAGCACGTACCCGTCTGTTTGCTATGAGGTAAAAATAGGGTTCTATCTGCTTTCAGAATGTGACCCTATTTTCTGCTCGTCTGAATAGCTTCAGTGAGTTTCATGGCTGAACAAGCATTTGACCTTGGGTTTCCCCAGGCCTAGTCCAGCACTCTAACCATTACACTATGCTGAATGTTTTCAAAATTGGAGGGCACTGAGATTCTAAAGAGAAATGTGCTGAATGAGTTGGAATCTCAGTCTTATAAACGTCATGAAAGCACCTATTGCTTTGGGCTTAATTCCCTCATTTTCAGTTGCTTCAAGTGTCTGTTAGCATTACTCCTAGTTAGGCATGCCTAGTACATTTATCAGGATGCTAGTGGGCCTGATGATAAATTCCTGAGACCAAATGTGACCTTTGGGGGAGTTTATCACCACTGAGAAAAGAAGGCCTCTCCAAAAAAAACCTCACATGGGGACTGACAAGGCCAAATAACATTGACAGAGCTTGGAAATTAATGGGTATTTCTGAAACAAAGGGACAGCATTCATGGGCTCTTTTCTGAAGGAACACAGGAGTTGCTTCAGCAATAGAAACAGATGTCTCCAATGGACCCAGACTTCTGTATGGAGAATTTTTCTTTCAGCGATTGCAGTTGTAATTAAATTTTTTCCCTATCATCAATTGTATTTCAGTTGCAAGGAAGGCGGGGAGCTTGTGCTTTTCTCACAGCTCTGTTTCATCTCATAGCTGTTGTGAATTAAGAAATCCTTGGAGACACCCCCCACACACACACACACCTTCAGCCATTCACTATTGAAAAGTGACAGTGCTATTATTCCAGTGCAGGGAGGGAGAGAGAGAGAGAGGGAGAGTGTTAACAATGAGTCCGTTCCCACAAACGCACACGTGTTTGTTTTTTAAAGCATTTACCTGATACAACTAAAAAAAAAAAAGCCTGAAAAATAAGAACGCACACAAGACATTTAGGATGACGTGCAATTAAAGGATTAAAAATCCATACATTTGATGGGAAAGATGCTTGAAATCACAGAGCAACTAATGTCCATGAATGAAAGGGGAACTTATCTGTCCATTCAACCATAGCGGTTGGATCTGTTATCTTGTTATCTTTTCTTTGAGTTATCTTTTATCTTTTTTCTTTGAGTTATCTGTTATCTTTTCTTTGAGTTGCTCCATTAGCACACATACCAGATGCATGCACCTTGGGTGCCAGCATAGTTTTGATGTTTTCAGATGCCAAAGGGAGTGTTTCTACACTTGCCCCCCTACATTTGGGAAGGAAAACACAATTCTGTGGGATAGGCAATAGAATCTGTGTTTCTACGCCCTGCTCAACTTAGCCCCCCCCCAGCTGTTTTTGGACGACAACTCCCATAATTCCCAGCCATAGTGGCCAGGCCAATAATCCTTGGGGATTGGCCTCTGTGGCTGGGGATTATGGGAGTTGTTGGCCAACTTCAGCAGGAGGGCTGAAGTTGAGCAGCCCTGTTTACAGAGCACAATGACCCACAGTGGGGCTATTCTGACGATCTGCAAAAATCGGGCTGGGAGAGCCTAGCCCTATTTTTGCAGATTGTCAGAACCACCAGGCTCGGCTGCGAGCCCGGTGGTTCTAGAGCGGTAACCCACTCAAGAACCCCCACCCCAAAACCAAGTTTGCAGAGCAAGCGCTCCGCAAACCTGTTTTTCAAAATCGTGAGTAGCCGCGGTGCGGCTTTGCGCCACACCTACTCATGACTAGACCCCTGGAGGGGAGGCAAAAAGCCACCTCCCAAATCCAGGGGTCTCCCCAGTATGCCCTGTGTGCTTGCACAGGGCATACTGGGGCTTCCAGGGGCCACGCAGCCCCTGAGCTCCCCAGCCCCCACTGGCTCCATCTCGGAGCCAGCAATCGTGTGGGTGGCCGATCCACCTGCCCAGGGCTCCCTCTCTGCTCGCGAGTGGGGAGAGCGGGCTTAGCCTGCTCTCCCCGCTCTCAAGGATCGTGAGACCCAGCTCTGTGTGTCAAGTGAGAGGAAACGTTCTGTGTGGTTCTCATGACCAGACTAACCCAGCCTGAGGCATCCCAGGCAGAGTTAGGCTGGTCGTGAGAAGCGGCAGGATGCTCACAGATCCCTCTGCTCCCCACCTGCCTTAACCCTCTTAACTAACCCAGCTGTTAGCCGATGTTAAGGATGCATTTGCACCCTTAATCCAGCTACTGGCTATCATGTGTGTCTCCTTGGGCTGAATTCAGCCTGAGAAGACACAGAGACAGGTGCATAAAGCACCCATTTGATGAGGTGATCCTCAATGCAACATGTGTGCCACGCATAGCATTTTGGATGCCCAGAGGCTGGGACAATATGTTCCAGCCCTGGATCTGTCTGCCCTGCTCTGTGTAGCTCCAAGCAGGGTCGCCTGTGTAGGCACACAAGAGGTGTGCCCAAGACAACCTGGAGGAAGGTAAGTTGAAAGCAGCCTTCCCCACAATCCCTCCCCACCCGCCTGGGTCAATCGTGAGAATTGGCCCTGTCTCTTTAGAGCTGAGCAGGGCCAGTCTTGAACTTACCAGTGAAGCCAGGTGTAAGTCACAAGCTGAAGTTGGGAGCCAGGAGATCAGGTTTACGAGGGAGCAAGAATAGGTCAGGTTGAGTCACAAGCCAGGATCAAGAGCTGGGAAGTCTCATGTGCAAGGAAAAGCCTAGGTAGGAGGAGGGGGAAGAGATAGTGTGGGAGGCTTGGCTGGGTAGGACAGTGGTGTCCTACCCAGCAGCTGGACCCAGCTGTACAATGAAGTAGGAGGAAAAGCCTTCCTACCTTGCACAAGGCTCCCACAAGATAACTTAGGAATATAGGAAGCTGCCATATACTGAGTCAGACCCTTGGTCCATCTAGCTCAGTATTGTCTATACAGACTGGAAGCAGCTTCTCCAAGGTTGCAGGTAGGAATCTCTCTCAGCCCTATCCTGGAGATGCCAGGGAGGGAACTTGAAACCTTCTGCATGCAAGCACGCAGGTGCTCTTCCCAGAGCGACCCCAGTATCTTACAGTGCTCACATGGAGTCTCTCATTCAAATGTAAACCAGGGCAGACCCTGTTTGGCAAAGGGGACAAGTCTTGCTTGCTGCCACAAAACCAGCTGTCCTCACAGGTTCTCCATCTTCCCCTACTTCTCCATCCTCCAGAGGCGTATCTAGGGAAAATAGCGCCTAGGGCAAGCATTGAAATTGCGCCCCCTGTCCAAACATCTGACACCCATCTTTCAGATAACTTTACCATAATATCAGCTGAAAAATACAAGTCTGAAGGTCACATACAAGTCACATATCTGAATATGTGTGCAGTGACTTATATTATATTATGTTTTAATTAAAAAATTACCTGTAGCACCTTCGCGGGGCTTCCTAAAGGCTGTGGGGGGGGCCTCTAGGGCCTCACAGGGACTATTTGAGCATGTGTGTTGGCCATTTTGTAAAATAATTTTATTTTTTTTAAAAAGGCAGCTGAAAACAAAATGGCCACCACGCATGCTCAAATGACCTCTGTGAGGCCTGGTGTGGCCTAGGGCCTCACAGAGGCCATTTGAGCATGTGCAGTGGCCATTTTGTTTTCAGCAGCCATTTTAAAAACAATTTTAATTTTAAGAAATGGCGCCCCCTTTTAAGTGGTGCCCGGGGCATGTGCCCTGCCTGCCCAACCCTAGATATGCCCCTGCCATCCTCCTACCTAAGTTAAAAATCAAGAGCATGCTCCACTCCCAAAGCTGGTTAAGACACTTGTCCTACCAGGTTATCATCATGAGAACAGTCCTATTGTTTCAGTAAGGAATTAAATTCCAGAAATGAAATTGCAGAGCTTTGTAGAACCTTTCTGAATCAAAATACAATCCATCCCTTTAACCTTCCCTCCTCCAAACCAACTAACAATTAGAATCAACTCTCTCTGAATAACTTCTGAATCCATTTAACTCTCCCTCCTCTGAATAGTGGGGAAATGACTTGCCTAGCAAGCAAGAGGTTGCTGGGTGAATTCCTGCTGGTATGTTTCCCAGAATATGGGAAACACCTATATTGGGCAGCAGCGATATAGGAAGGTGCTGAAAGGCATCATCTCACACTGTGCGGGAGATGGCAATGGTAAACCCTTCCTGTTTTCTACCAAAGAAAACCACATGGCTCTGTGGTCACCAGGAGTCGACTCGACACCAACTTGAAGGCACAACTTTACCTTTACCTCTGAATCAATTTCTTTTGTGTTCTTTCCCACACAAGCTAGTGAGGTCTTCTTTCGCCTTCTGCCAGCCATCTCTTCATCTTGCAGTGTGATAGTTAAATTTAACACGGATAAATATTTGCTTTCCCATTTGTTGTGCTCACCCAAAGTGCTAGTTTCATGCTCACGGTGGCACCCTCTATTTCAGATGATCGAAATCATATCATTTCCACTTCTATTTCAGATGATAGAAATCATATCATTTAACCCCAGCTCCAAAAGTCTCCATCTTTTAGCCGTTCACACTTCAGAGCTCTGAGATTTCTAAATCGGTGTGATGAATTTAATTTGGCAGAGCATATTTCCCCCAGATCATTTCCTTGTTGCTGAACAGCAAAGTGAATATTAACGCTTGCATTCTGGTTGCCCACGGTAACATGCCTTGAAAATTATATGAAACAATGGGGGTGCTAGAGTATAATCCATTTGCCATTTAGAACACTCTCTTGGTACAAAGTGCTTGATGGGACATGCATTCAGAGTGGGTGGTGGTTTTTTGTTTGGTTGGGGTGTGTGTGTGTGTGTGTGTGTGTGTGTGTGTGTGTGTGTTTTGCTTTAGTGGCTGTGTGAAATATTTGTAGGCTTTTGTAAATATGTGTGTATCAGTCAGTAGGGCAGTACAGAATACATCAGATCTAAAAACAAAAAGAAGGAAAAGGAGGGGCTTTATTCTAGAGCAGTGGTCCTCACTATTTTTTCAAGCAGGGGCTACATTCATTCATTCATTCATTCGATTTTTATACCGCCCTTCCAAAGGGCTCAGGGTGGTTTACAATTCAAACAAAACCATTAAAACCAATAACAGTTAAAACAGAAATATAAACAATATAAAACATCAATTAACAATTAAAACATCATTTTAAAAAAAACAATTAAAAACAAAAAACAGCCCCCCCAAAAAAGGATTTCAGAGTGAGAGCTATTTCCCACTGTGCCGATCTCTGCACAGTACTGCACTTTCCTCAGTGTTGAGAGGGCCCTTTAAAAGAGAAGGAGCCCTCTCTTAAGAGCTCTGTGGGGAAAGCACTGGGAAGGGCTACATTTCCCAGCATTCCATGCACAGCTTCCCAGGTGATTCAGGGATCCAGGAGGGCTCCATTTCCCTTGATAGAGCCCGCCCCCTCCCCCAGCACTGAGCAATGTGCAGCACTGCACAGTAAGAATGGTCACCTCCACACAGTGTTCCCTCTAACAGGGATTCCCAGAGGCTGTTGACTACAACTCCCAGAATCCCCAGCTGCAATAGCCTTTGCTTGTTGTAGTCAACAACATCTGAGAAACCCAGTTAGAGGGAACACTGCCTCCACATGGTGCCACGGGGACTGTGCAGAGTATTCAGCTTTGGCTGAAGCTTCACACTGGCCCAATAAACAATTAGCCTGGGTGTCAACCTTAGGGTTGATGGGGGCCACCACTGCCCCCCCACTGAGCCTTACAGTGAAGAAAACTGTTCTAGAAGGTTAGTCTACAGTAAGGCTGCACAAGTTTGGCCCTCAAGCTGTTGTTGAACTACAACTCCCATCATCCACAGCTTCAGTGGCCAATGATCAGGGATGATGGAAGTTGTAGTCCAATAGCCACTGGAGGGCCAATCTTGTGCAGGCCTGATCTAGAGGATTAAGGATTAAGGCTGATTTGTAGTTTTATCCAAAGGTTTATGAAGTGATTTGTATCTAAATCTACCTGTTTTGGGAGATTTGTGGACGAAACACATCACCCCTGTGCTAGCTGGCCAGTTTCAGGTCCAAAACAAATCGCCTAGTTCTTGGACCTGAAAAAGTTGTAGATTCAGAGCTCCATTTTGTGGTGATCGCTCTTGATGTCTCCATTTTGTATCAGGATTTAAAAAAACAAACAAAAACAAACCCACCCTTCTAACTTTCAGATTGGTGACTTACAGTGTGCAATGATTGGTTGGTGATTTCCCCCTGGTTCCAGATTGGCTCGTTTCAATTCAAATCTTGTGTTGCCAGGGGTGACTGACCCCACATTGGCTAGGGGAAGGGTCAAATGAGGGACAAGAGTGGGAGGAGTTCAAAGGAGGGATTTCCAAATGTACTTAAGGAGGCAGCCAGCCAGCCACCATTCTGCCTTTCTGCTTCATGGGAGAAGAGAGAGAGAGCCAGAGGAGTTTTGCTTTGCCTTGCCTGCCTGCTGCCTAGAGTGGATTCTCTGCTTTTTGTTCCTGCTTCCTGATTGAGGAAAAGAGAAGAGAATTTTTTTCACCCCCTTCGTACTTCTGAGAGAATCATTCCCTGCGCCTGCTGTCTATGCGAATTGATTTGAGTACCATACAATTTGTACCCAAATCTACCTGTTATGGGAGATTTGTGGACAAAACAAATCACCCCTGTGCTAGCTGGCCAGATTCGGGACCCCCCCCCCCAAATTGGGGTTGATTCGATTCGGGTACAAATCGAATTGAAAAAATTGATTCGTGCACATCCCTAATGTTTAGGTTTGCATCAGGATGTTGCCAATCCTACTATGTTTCTCCTGGGAGGAATCACAAAATTCTCTTTTGAATTTCACTTTGAAGAAAGTTAGATTCCAACGCTAAGACCACACTGCATAAGCTATCTAAAACATTACCCAATTCAGATTCATTCTGTGAGGTTCCAAGGCAGCTCTGCTCTAAATATAATCTAATCTAACACGTCCCTTCTATTTGTTTGAACTTATGATTATTTAAATATTTTGGTCCCTGGAGCTATACTGACAAATTCATCACAGTACACAAACACACACAATATTACTCCTAATCACATTACTTTTTATATTCCTCCTGGGTCTCTGTTGTATCAATGTACACAGTTTCTTGGTTCAAAGTGCACCCACTGCCATATGCTCATCTCATGGTCTCACAAGGGAACTGTTATTAGTTATGATTGAGCAATGTACCTGTGAAATTGCCTCAGCCAGTGATGGATCATGTGAGCAATGTGAACTAAGGACATCAAGCACACATAGGCAGCTTTCACACATAATGCGGAACCGGAGTTACAGGGGCCAGTGGTTGCCCTACCATTGCATCCGAATGCGTGCAACTCCGTTCCCGTCTGTAAAGCGACCCGAGGTTGTGCTCCGCAAACTCTAATTTAAACCCTTGGCTTGTAGTGCGTTTTGCTGCTCTTAACCAGGATTGGAGTTTTGGAGGATGACGTGAGGATGCAGTACTGGAGGCTGCATCCACTCTAACCAGAGTTGTGGGAGGAAGCGTGTCCCTCTCTCCAGCAGTGACTGGCTGCATGAGCTGTTCTTCAAGTAAGAAGGAAACCCACACTGCCACTTCCCCTTCCTCTCTGCAGTCTCTCTGCATTTTGTCTGCATGGGGACAGGAGTGTGGGGTGGGGAGCAGAACCACAGGTCCATTGGACCCACGATTCCACATTACATGTGAATGCAGCCATAGAGAGTCACATTCCACTCTCACCAGCCATTTCTCCAGATTCAAAACTGGAAATGCTTGAGATGGGTGAATGGGGAAGAAGTGGAAGATGCAGGTGATCGATTCAGTCCATGCCCTCAACCTCACTGGCTTCTATTACATTGCCCCAACAACAATGAAATCACAAAATAGTAAACCATAATCGCAAGACAGGCCACGATGTTAAGAACATAGGAAGCTGTATTATACTAAGTCAGACCACTGGTCCATCTAGCTCTGTACTGTCTACACCAGGCCTGCTCAACTTCAGCCCTCCTGCTGGTGTTGGCCTACAAGTCCCATAAACCTTGGCTATTGGCCACTGTGGCAGGGGATTGTGGGAGTTGTACTCCAAAAACAGCTGGGGGGGAGTTGCAGGCCTAGTCTACACTGACTGGCAGTGGCTGTCTAAGGTTTCAGGCAGGGGTCTTTCCCAGAGATGCCAGGGATTGAATCTGGGACCTTTTGAATGCAAGCATGCAGATGCTGAACCACTGAGTCATGGCCTCATCCCCTAAGGGGGATATCTTACAGTGCTCACATGTGGTCACCCATCCACATGCAGGGGTCTCTCCCAGCCCTATGTTCCTAGTCCAAGACCGTAATGATTTGGAACTTTGGTGATCTTGATACACATCTTGACTAAGCAGAGAAGCTGGATTGCCCATACTATTTTCTCAGTGCTCTCAAGTGATATAATAAGGATGGGTCTAAACAAAGAGTTTGGGAGACAGTGGCTGACATTACGTGCAGGCTTCCCTCTCCCTAAGGCTCCACTCCAGACTTGCTTTGGAGTCCCAAGACAGGTTTGGGGATGTCCAGAACAAAGTATTGTAATAACATCACTTCTGATATTTTCCCAGTTCCAGGGATGACTCCAAGGGGTATCAAGGGGTAGTGGGTGCTCCCCCCTTAATATTTCCTACTTCTCCTTTTACTTTCCACCATCCACCAGACTGGAACTTTATAGCAAAGTGTCAGACAGTTCTGCCGTAGTATATTATAGCTTGAATTAGTTCTTTTTAAAAGTTTCCCGGTATTTAAAGAAGCCTCATTCACTCACTCCTCTACTCCAGAACAAGCAAAAGAAGCAAGTGCAGCCAGGAAGCTAGGAGACTCCTCCAGCCTCCCAGGAGCCAGGCCATCCCTTTCGCTTCCTTCCTGGCCAGAATCTGGGCTGGGTGAGACCATCTCTGCAGCAGGGTGCAGGGTCATTTCCCTTGCAGATTTCAGCTGCTCTTGGACTGACCTCTCTCCACCCCAGCCTTTCCTAGCACATGGTCTTGGACAGGACAAGAAAACTAGCCTGGAAAGCAGACTGGAAGGTTTGGCATAATCCAAAAAAGATTGTGAGGCTTTCCACATGAGCAGTGTGGAGAGCCAAACTGGGCTCTCCCCACAGACGAGCAGGGAGCTCACCCTGGATGGCCAGATTGGCTGCCCACATGACTACTGGCTCCGTCACGGAGACAGAAGGAGCGGTGGGGATCGGGGTCTGCCTGGCCCCCAGGAATCCCAGGATGCCCCGCGAGGCCAGGAGGCTTGTTGTCGCCTCCCTGTCGGGCTTCTGCTTGTGCGTCACCATGGTGCGGAGCTGTGTCGTGGCGGCACACAATCAACTAAATGGGGTTGGTGGAGTGCTCACTCAGCTAACCTTGTTTAAGGGGAATGGTCCTTTGTGAGGTTTGCTGCCGGCAGCCATGCGGCTCCTGTGAGAGCACACGACCAGGAGGAACCGGGCTGGGCTCCCGGTTCCTCCTGATCATGAGAATCGCCTCAGTATTTTCTATGAGGAATCTGGCTTATTTTCCAAATAAGTTTGAAAATGTCAACCAAGGTAAATAAAAAAGGTAAATAAACTATGAACATTAATTACCGTACTTCTATAAGTATTTAATGTGTAGCAAAATCCTCACTCTCCTAATAAAGTTGTTTGCCACCCATTTGATCCCCCAACTAGTTGTTCTAGAGCAGGGTTTCTCAACATTGGGTCCTCAGATGTTATTGGACTTCAGCTCCCATAATCCCCAACCAAAGGTCACTGGGGCTGGGGATTATGGGAGTTGAAGTCCAATAACTTCTGGGGACCCAACATTGAGAATCCCTGTTCTAGAGTCATCGCTGCCTCATTCACTGCAATGGGGAGAACAGCTGAAGCCCAGCTAACACAACCACTCATTCTAAGCAGCCTCAACATTGTCTGGGGCTCTGCAGGAACCCCAGGGCAGAGAACATAAGAACATACATAAGAACAGTCTTGCTGGATCATTCCCAAGGCCTGTCGAATCCAGCATCCTGTTTCCCACAGTGGCCCACCAGATGCCTTTGAGAAGCCCACCAGCAAGAGCCGAGGGCATGCTCTCTCTTCTGCTGTTGCTCCCCCTGCAACTGGTATTTAGAGGCATCTTGCCTCTGTGTCTTGAGGTGACCTATAGCCATTTGTCTAACCCTAAATGTAAGAGCATTAGGGCACAGAAGGCTGTGCATCATATCAGCCACTGATATTCTAGCATAGAATTTCTAGTCAAGCATTGGTTGAAATGTCCCTATAAAAAGTTTTCAATGCCATGAAACATTTCTCTCTTCTCTTCTACTACAGCATTAGCAAAGAATAAGATAATGAGGGGTAGGTAGAGACTTTTGTTCATAACATGTGCTCTGCCACGGAGCTATTTATTTTATTTATTTTTTACTAATACACTACTACTACTACTTATATATCACTTTTCAACAGAAGTTCTCAAAGCAATTTACATTGACAAATAAAGTACATAAATAAATAAGATAGTTCCCTGTCCCCAAAGGGGTCACAATGTAAAAAGAAACATAAGTTGAGCAATTCTTCCACCAAGACGCAAAGAAACAACACCAATTTGCACCAATTACGCAAAGAAACAACACCAGATGTTGCAAGTTAAAAACAAAACCATCAGTGTAAAAACACCATCATCAGTTGCTTACCAAACCAAGTATCAAAGTAGTGTTTAAATTCCTTTCTTTCAAGATAAGCAGTAGGCAGGGAAGGGGGCAATATACATCCTCAACAAATTAGCAATTACCAATTAAGGCACGGAAGACAAGAAGGAGGATCATACAAGCTGCATGAAGGAACAATTAAGCACTGCTTTGGTATTTGGTTTGATAAGCAACGGATGATGGTGTTTTTACATTGAAACTGGTTTGGTTTGGCTTTTAACTTAACATCTGATATTTTATCTTTGTGTTATAAAGAGGTCTTGGTGGAAAAAAGACAATGAGGCTCTTCTCATGATTAGTGAGAAGAGCCTGGGGAGAGTCAGCGGGAAGAGTGGGCTTAGCTCACTCTCCCCGTACACGAGCAGCAGTCTGCTCCGAGTGGCCGAAGTGGCCACCCACACGACTGCTGGCTCCGTTACGGAGCTGGCAGGGGCTGGGAGGATCGTGGGCAGCATGGCGGCAACTTATGGTGGAGCCACACCGCGGCAACTCAAGATCAGAAAGCCCAGGTTAGCAGAGCGCTCGCCCCACTAACCTGGACTTAGGGCAGGGGTATTTAAGCTGGTGACCCCCTTAAGAACCACTGGGCTCGTAGCCGAGCCTGGTGGTTCTCACAATGGCAGAAAATCAGGCTAGCAGAGGCTAGCTATTTTCTACCATGGTGTGAATAGCCTCTATATTGTCTGTTGTCCATAGACACCAGAACCAGCCCCTGGAGGGATGCTGTGCTGGGGGTTGGATAAGGCCAGTTGATCTCCCCCTGCTAAATATAAAGGAATCACCATGTTAAAGGGCACCTTTTTGCTCCATTACCCACACTTCATCCAAGGAGTCCAGAACAATTTACATGGTTCTGTTTATCCTCATAACAACCCTGTGAGGTAGGTGAGGCTGAGAGAGAAGTGACTGGCCCAGAGTCACCCAGCTAGTTTCATGGCTGAATGGGGATTTGAACTCAGGTCTCCCTGGTCCTAGTCCAACAATTTGAAGCTATTATCACAACCTCCGAAAGCCAGGCTAGGGGCTCCTGGCAGCAAACCTCATTAACTGCCCTACCCTTAAATGAGGTTAGCAGAGCGAGCACTCCGCTTACCCTGTTTCACTGACTGTGAGTCACCACGGTGCAGCTCCACGCTGCAGCGACTCCCGAGAAGACCCCCGACTGGGATGCTCCTACAAGCCTCCCTGCCTCAGGGGTCTCCCCAGAATGCCCCACACACTCATGGGGGCATCCTGGAACTTACAGGGGTCAGGCAGCCCCTGATCCCCACCACCCTGACCGGCTCCATGACGGAGCCAGTAGTTGTGTGGGCGGCCAAGCCAGCCACCCAGGGTGAGCTCCCTGCTTGTCTGTGGGAGCCCAGTTAGGTTCTACACATGTATCATGTGTAGAGCCTCTTTGACTACTACACCATGCTGGCTTTGCGCCATACCCAAAGAGCATATCCCACCATAAGATATTTTAGGAATCACAAAAGGGTTAATTGGTGTGGAATGTACTTTTTGTTTCAGTGGGATGCAAAATACTCTTTGGCCTAGTAACAAAATGCGTTGTATGATGCAAAACAGCATCCATTCTCCATCATGGATCACTTTAGCCCTCAATTCCACCTTGCTTGCCATCTTTTTTAACAAAGTATGAATGCAGAGAATTAATTTGTTCATGCTTTTGTTACACCTCAGTAAATATTGTCTATAAAAATCAATTGGTACTTACTGTACTTAATGTATAATAATGATTCTTATAAATCTAAATTATCCTTATAAATCTAAATGAAATGCCTAGGTTTAAGTGTATTTAAGACATTTAATTAATAAAGTGTTACCATAACCATTACTAATCTGTTTACTTCAAGCCTGATTTCCATTTCCAAAGGATTTATTTCTTGGCTGCACATGTGGGAAGGAATGCAAAGGATGTCTCTGATAGCTTCCCCCCCTCCAAAAAAAAAAAAAAAAAGCAGCTACTGAAGGTGTCATTAATGTGCCATAAAATTCCCTATCAATCTGCCAGATGTTTTTCAGATTCATGCAACTTGCACATGATGGGAAGTCATTGTGAAGCCCCAAAGCTGGGTTGGCTGCAGGTGACTTTTCAGACTTCTAGGAGTGGGGAGGAAGCCAGTACAAATATGAAGTGCCAGTCATAAGCTTATAGGATCAGAGGGGCGGAGCTATAATTGGGTGGATGTGTTCGAGGAACACGAGCCACCCAGTGTCTGCGAGCGGCCTTACTCGTCTCATCCTCTCCTCTTTTCTCCCTCAGCCATCCATCCATTCTTGCTGTTGCCACTGGCCACATGCCCACCAATCACTCTCTGCCCGTGCCAGAGATGCTCTTACCCCTCTACTTCCAGGTGGAAATCCAGGGCCTCCACACCCCCTGGACCCCCAAGTCCTCTTTAGTCTGTCTTGTGTAGTGTGGTGGCTGCTCCCCACCACTGGCCTACTTTGTGCTGGGCGGCCGAGCATGACTGTGGTGAGGGCAGCATCTGAGTGCAGTGGCCACCAGCAGCCCACCCAATCTCCCTCCCACTGTGCACAGTCGGGATTGTCAAATGCAAAATGTGGTATCTGCAGGTCAGTGGGTTGAGCATATTCCATTCCTTGGGCATATGGTGGTGTGAAAATACTGCATTGAAAATTGTGGTGTATACAACACTGCATGTGACATTGTGTGTGTGTGCATGTGCACACGTGTGTGTGTAAGGCAGAGGTTCCCAGCCAACATTCCTCCTGATGTTGCTGAACTACATCTTGCAGCATCCCCAGCTACTAGATTGTGGCTGGGGATGCTGGGAGTTGTAGTTCAGCAACATCTGGTGGAACCCTGGTTGGAAAACACTGGTGTAGGGGGATGATGCTTATCTTGCAGCAGCGGGTGGGGTGGGGGGAATCCTTTAGGTCCAGGCTCCAAAATTACCTAGGTGCACCTCTGGGCCATGCTGCCTTCTGGGCAGTGGGAGGCAGCCCTCAATCCTCCATGCTTCCACCACCGCCAGAGTGACTTGAGATGTGAGGCATGGGTTTCCCCCCATCCCTGAACTTTGTAGCCCACAGATGTGACAGGAGAGAAAAGAACCACCCCCAGTGGCTCTGTTTGTCATTGGTTTGTCTGATGATAGGTAGAAAGAACTACCTATCCTTCCACTGCTATTATTTTACCCCTTTCAGAGAAGGGATGGGAAAAAAGGAATACAAAGGATAATGGCTTCTCATACATTTCATTACCTGTTTGGCTAAACCAGTCAATGTTCCTGTAGAGGTCAGGGTGGCAAATGAACACCTAGATACATTCTAAGATGGAAAGAAATGGGGGGGGATATATTGAAACTCAGCTTCCCCTCTTAAAGCCGCTCATCTTCAGGACTGGCATATAGACCTTCATTTGTCTAACCAGTTTGAAGTTTTCTGCACCTGTCTTCTGATTGGGATAATTTGTTTTCATGCTATGCTTATAGATTCCTTTAATCGCTCCTTACCTTTATCAGCTTTTATCTGCTTAAGGTAATAGAAAGCATTTGTTGGAGAGGTTCTGTCATAAAAAATGATATTCTCTGCGGTTTTGAGTACTAAAAAAAATATAAAGAATTATATAATTATTTGCATTATTTATATGGAAGCTGGGGAAATGAATCCCAGTCTCTAGGTGTCCCACAATGCACCACACGAACAAACACGTTGCATTGGGGGGGATCCCAAACAACCCCAGCCCTGGGTTGGGGGCGCGCTCATGCCCAGTTATGGGCTCAGGTTAAAAGTTGGGCTAGCAGGGGTGGAAGTGCCAGGATTGGGAGTAATCATGGTGCTCCACACGAGCAGCCCAACCCAGGCTGGGCTGCCCTACCCTGGGTTGGGCTGCTTGTGTGAATAGCCTCAGTATTTTCTGAGAGGAATCAGGCCCATTTTCTGAACAAGTTTGAAAATGTCAAGCAAGCTTCGTTAATGAGATAAACTAACTACATTAATTCTAGTGCTTCTATAAGTATTTAATGTTTAGCAAAATCCTCAGTCCCCTAATAACAGTATTTGCCACCTCTTTACTCACCCAGACCAGTTGTTCTACCACATTTCCTTCCTTGGGCAGTATGTGTAAGGAGAGGAGAGCTGGTCTTGTGGTAGCAAGCATGACTTGTCCCCATAGCTAAGCAGGGTCTGCCCTGGTTGCATCTGAATGGGAGACTAGAAGTGTGTGCACTGTAAGATATTCCCCTCAGGGGATGGAGCCGCTCTGGGAAGAGCAGAAGGTTTCAAGTTCCCTCCCTGGCAGCATCTCCAAGAAAGGGCTGAGAGAGATTCCTGCCTGCAACCTTGGAGAAGTCGCTGCCAGTCTGTGAAGACAATACTGAGCTAGATGGACCAAGGGTCTGACTCAGTATATGGCAGCTTCCTATGTTCCTTTTAAGCACTTGTTTCCATTTCCATCTGTGAAAATGTGGTAGGTAGGAATTAAATTTCTGTTCAGTGGGAGGAATGGTACAATCCAAGGGGGGGGGGTCACTTTAAATTTTACAAGGCACCCAGTGGCGGCCAGTGAGGGCACTGCCGGGGGGGGGGGTGTTGAGAGGCCCCTTTAAGTGTAAATTAGTAGGTGCTTACCTCTAGTACTGCCACACCTGAAAGTTGCTCCAAGCAGCGGCACACCGCCCAGCACCCCTGCAGCAGGGGATCAGCTCCACTACTCAGCTGACCCCATTGAGTCCAGTTGAGTGGAGAAGCTGATCCCCTGTCACAGGAAGTGCTGGACACAGCATCACTGCTCAGAAACAGCTTTCAGGTTTGACAGTACTGAAGGTAAGCCCCTGGTAATTTACACTTCAAGGTACCTCTTCCTCCCTCCAATGGCGCCCTCACCAACTGCCTCTGAAGGCCCCCCATTCTGGGTGTTGTCAACAATTACGTCAATTAAAAAAGCCACTATCACTCACTATACCTCTAGTGTAGAAGCATCGTATCATAAACCAAAATTGCACCATCGTGCCATTTCTCAGCTCCCCAGCATGCAACACTTCTGAAAGAGTTGACAAGCTGAAATGTGGCTCTTCTACATTACAAGCTCATATTATTTATTTCTCGGGCACAGTATTACCACAAGTTATTTTTCCCCCCTCTCGCTTGATTCAGTTTCTGAAACCACTTAAAATGCTTTCCATCAAAGACGTATGGCAGTGTTGATAGACCAGAGAGGAGGCTTTCCTAGCAAAGCCATCCTTAATTATCAGACTTTAAGCAGCATGGATTGCAGAAACATCTGATTTTGATTTACCATCTAAATGAGCTCATTTACAGTCGAAAAGGATCCCCCAGCCTCCTGTTTAACTTAAGAGGATCAGGTTTGAGGACTGGATCGAAATCTGTTGTTCCCCATTCTCATGGAGAAGAGGGGGAGTGGCAAAAATGGAGGGAAGATTCAGAAGTGTTGTGAAGATCTCTTAATGTTGCTTTAAAAATTCCCGGATGACACAGGGAAATACACTAAAGCATGGTGGCGGCATTGTATTGCTCTAACATTGTCAGAGGCAGGCATATTGGCTTTGTTATCTGTCCAGCATCATTATCCTTGATGTGCTGTCAGTATCACAGTGTGTGTGTGTGTGTGTGTGTGTGTGTGTGTGTGAGAGAGAGAGAGAGAGAGAGAGAGAGCATGTAATGTGGAACTGTGGGAGCAGGACCTGGGGTTCTGTTTCCCCTCCTCCCACTCTCCCGTCTGAATTCGGACACTCAGGAGATCTCTCCTTCTGCAGTCTCACTGACTGCAGGGAGGAGGAAGAACTGCTGCCTGGGCTTCCTTCTTTACTGAAGGACAGCCCTGGCAGCCAATAGCAGGGAGAGCAAGGGAGGAAATTCCTCCCTCAACTCCGGTTTCAAAGCAACCAGACTGCAGTGCCAGCATTCAGACGTAACGCTGGCCCCACGGAACCACAGGTCCAGGTGGCGGACCTCCCTAAAAGCTGCAGGTAGATATCACTGTCTAGGGAAGGAAACCATGGGTCAATTTTCTTTCTACCAGTTGCCCGCATTCAGACATTCAAAAATTGAAACTGGAGGCTCATTCACCTCCGGTTTTGTGTTACATGTGAATGTAGCCAGAGAAAAACATCTAGTGGAAAAAATACTCCACTCTCTTCCTTGTATGGGGCAGTTTCTCCTTTCTTTCCCCCAAACCAGTCCAGAAAGAGTGATACACCAATATCATGCTTGTTCTGATATTTTCCCCAGAGATCTTGACCCTGCTTAGCTAAGGGGCAAGTCATGCTTGCTAGCACAAGACCAGCTTTCCACATCTTGAGCCATCACTCTACACTTTATTTATTTATTTATTTATTTATTTATTTATTTATACATTGTATATCCCGCTCTTCCTCCAAGGAGCCCAGAGTGGTGTACTACTTACTTACGTTTCTCCTCACAACAAGCCTGTGAAGTAGGTTAGGCTGAGACAAAACACATGACCAAAATACCAGTTTATATAACCTTCTCCCTGCATTTGAGAGAGCTTCACATGGAGCTTTTTCAGACCGCCAGCTTTACTGCAGGGCAAAATGCCTTAATTTAGCACAATTTAGGATGAGACTATATAAACTGACTTTATGCACTTATAAGCCTAAGCAAGCAAAAATCAGAGTAAATCTGATCCATTCACATTGCTGCTGCCACACACACACTCCCCACTACCGCCTTCTTCCCCACCTCCTTCTCCACGGGCTGCTCTGACATTTCTAACAGACTTTCCAAGGGTTTCCCCACTCTCTTTAAAAAAAAAAAATTAAAATGTGATGCTCTGGTGGTAGAGCAGCATGCTCTACCACCAGAGTAGGGTTTTGTTTTTTTAAGTAGAAAGTCTATGATTTTTTCTGATTTTATTATTATTTCTTCTTTACACAGTCAGACCGGTGTTATTGACTGGTTTGTTTTATCCAGACATCGAGTCCTTCCCAAGGACTTGGGATGGCTGAATTTTATTATCAGTGTTGTTGCTGTTATTATTATAGATATCATCGCAGAATATAGGCTGTTCCCAGTAAAGCTGTTTTTTGTAATTGGCCGATGGTGATTTCTGTGGCCCCTATGGTGTTGAGGTGCTCTTCAAGGTCTTTTGGAATTGCAACTAGGGCGCCAATTACCACTGGGATGATGATGATGATGATGATGATGATGATGATGATGATGATGATGAATTTGATTTCTATCCCACCCTTCCAAAAATGGCTATGGGTGGTTTACACAGAGAAATAATAAATAAGATAAGATGGATCCCTGTCCCCAAAGGGCTCACATTCTAAAAAAAACCCCCACAAGATAGACACCAGCAACAGTCACCGGAGGTACTGTGCTGGGGGTGGATAGGGCCAGTTACTCTCCCCCTGCTAAATAAAGAGAATCACCACGGTAAAAGGTGCCTCTTTGCCCAGTTAGCAAACTGTTAGTTAACTGTTTTAGAAAGCCCATTAACACTATTTCAACACTGTCTGCTGTAAGATGTTCCCCTTACGGTATGGGACCGTAGCTCAGTGGTAGAGCATCTGCTTGCATGTAGAAGGCCACAGGTTCAATCTCTGGCAGCATCTCCTGGTAGGGTTGGGAGAGACTCCTGCCTGGGACCTTGGAGAGCCGCTGCCAGTCAGTTTAGACAATATCAAGCGAGATGGACCAATGGTCTGACACAGTCGGTTGGGGGGGAGGGGAGCCACAATTGAGCGGACAGATTCAAAGAACATGCTGCCCCAGACATTCCCCCCCACATCTGACAACAGATGTGGGGGGCATGATTTAGCTCAGAAATTTATCTGTGCAGCCCCATTTTTGAGCTAAAAATTGGCCACCTTGTGTTAGCAGTGCAGCCAGAGCGACTCTCAATGCCTTTTAAAGGCAGGGATCAATCAATCAATCAATCTTTATTACATTCACAGACCAGCATGAAGTACATTTTAAAACCTAAGTAGCAATAGATTTTACACTCTAAGACTATCTTAAGATGATTTAAAATATACAATAAGAAATATAAAAGATGCTAAAATACATTACGAACATAAAATGATTTAAAATATTTAAAAAAATAGGCATGTGACTGCACTAAAAATCTTGCTATGGCTCTAATAAGAGACATAGTAGACTCTGGGCTACATTTTGATTAACCTATGGCTGCAATAAGAAGCCTAGGAATAAACCATATAGCAGTACCCTAGATTGTGGTGCATGCTTATAAAGTAAAAAAAGTTTTCAAAAGATTTAAAACATATAAAATCATGACAGTCATCATTTAGAATAATAAGAGATAATATGTGTTAAAAGGATATCACATAATATACACAAAAATATAAGCCAGTAAAATAGTAGCCAGTAACTTGTGGGTCTACAGTTTGTTGGTTTCATGGTGATGGTTTGTTGGTGAGTTTCATGGCTGAATGGGGATTTGAACTCAGGTCTCCCTGGTCCTAGTCCATCCCTTTAACCGCTACACAACACTGGCACTCACTTCCCCCTCAATAACCCACATCTCCCCACACAACGTGTGTCTCTCCCCTCCCCTCAAAATAAATTAATTGTAGAGTTGCTTTTCAAACTCCTCTGATGTCTGCACCCCTGTTTAAGTGGTTCTGCCCAGAAGCAAAGCATAAGAGGGCAAGGGAGAGGAAAGGCAACTAATATATTGAGTGTTTATCATCCTTTGGAACTTCGATGTTCCTGCTAGCCTTGCATTTTCCTTAATTGTTCAATCCGCATTGATGTCATGTACAAAGGCCATTTGGAAAACTCAAGCAACTAAGTAGAACTTGGTTATGTGCATGTGTGTGTTGTTTTGTTTGGGGTTTTTTGGAACAGAGACACAGTAGAAGGGCTGCAGTGAGATTGCTGCTCCATCCCAAGCTCTCTCGGCTATCTACACTGCAGGATCTGCCAACTTCAAACACTGTGAGCTAATATAAAAAAAAATCCAATCCTCAGTTTAGCTGCCGGCTTAAGGCCAATTCATTCCAGCAAGGCAGCTCTTTGAGTATTTGGCTGAAAATCACAAACCACACAACAAAGTGAAATAATGAGCTATCCACAGCAGGCAGAAACAGGCATCATCCTGCTAAAGTCAATAGATCAACATCCATTTTGTCTAGCTAAGATTATTGGCCCTAAGAAGGAAAGGTTGAAAGCTATCTGGGTTTTTTTTTCTTCACAGGTGGGGTAGTCTATACTTTGCCTTACACCTCTCATCAAAGCCTCACCCCCATCACCACCTGTTCCTTTTCAGACCAGATAGTAATGGCAAAGGTTAGGGGTGTGCACAAAACCAGTTTGCCTGGTTCGGTTTGAGTCCAAAAAAAGATTCGAACCGAACTGGGCACGTTCGGTTGGGTGCTCCTGAACAACACCCACCCCGACCCCAGCTCAGCCCAAATTCAAGCTGGTTTGGGGTTTTTAAAAGTTTAAAAATAAATAAATAAACACTTACCACTGGGTCCGGCGACCTTGGGAGTGCTGCTGCAGCCATGGAGTGGGGGGGGGGGCTCTCTGCCATTTCCCTCTCTCCATGCTAGCCTCTCTCCTGGGGTCTTCTAAGGGGCTTTGGGGCCCATTTTGGGGCATTCCGGCCCTTTTTCCGGTGGCGGTGGCCATTTTGGAGACTGCTGCGCAAGGCACCCTGACCATTTGCATGGTCTCGGTCATGGCCCAGCCATGAAAATGGCCGGGATGCATTTTCAGTGGCCTCCAAAAGGGCCGTAACTCAATGGAAGAGCATCTGCTTGCATGCAGAAAGTGCCAGGTTCATTCCCTGGCATCTCCAGGTAGGGCTGGGAGAGACCTTGGAAAGCCACTGCCAGTCAGTGTGTAGACTGAATCTGCACAACTGTGGCCCTCCAGTTGTTGGACTACAACTTCCTTCATCCTCAGCCACAGTGGTCAATAGTCAGGGGTGATGAGAGTTGTAGTCCAGCTTCTGTAGGAGGGCCAAAGTTGTGAAGTCCTGGACAATACTGAGCGAGATGGACCCGTGATCTGGCTTGGAATAAGACAGCTTCCTATGTTCTTAAAATGTCCCAGAGATGGTCTAAGAACACACAATACAGTCACCTTTCTGAAGCTAAGCAGGTCTTGATGTGGTCAATGCCTGGATAGGAACATAAGAACAGCCGTGTTGGATCACTCCCAAGGCCCATCCAGTCCAGCATCCAGTTTCACACAGTGACCCACCAGATGCCTCTGAGAAATCCACAGGCAAGAGATGAGGGCCTGCCCAGTCTGTTGTTCCCTTGCAACTGGCATTTAGAGACATCTTGCCTCTGAGGCTGGAGGTAGCATCTAGCCCTCAGTCTAGTAGCCATTGGTAGACTTGTCCTCCATGAATTTGTCTAAGCCCCTCTTAAAGCCATCCAAGCCCATCACCACATAAGAACCTAAGACCTATATCCACCAGACATTGATAGACCTGACCTCCATGAACTTGACCACATCCTGTGGCAGAGAACTCCATAGGTTAATTATACATTGTGTGAAAAAAAGTGCTTTCTTTTGTCAGCCCTAATTTTCCTGGCATTCATATGGATTAGGAGACTCATATAGGCCACCTTTGGAGACAGGGTCAGTGGAAGAGCATCTGCTTTGCATGCAGAAGGTCCCAGGTTCAAACCCTGACATTTCCAGGTAGATCTAGGAAAGACTCCTGAATGAAACCTTGGAGAGGCTGCTGCCAGTCAGTGTAGACAGTACTGAGCTGGATGGACCAATGGTCTGACTCAGTATAAGACAGCTTCCTATCTTCCTAAGCACCTAAGCAAGCAAGCATGTCTATCAGAGTTGCGAGCAGCCCACAGAGAGTAAGGAAGAACCACAATAAAACATGTATGATGAAAATGCAGCACTAGGAACCACCATTCGATGATGTTTTCTTCTTCTTTTTTCTACGAAGCACACAATCCCTCACATCAGACTGGGGAAGTTTCAAGAACATAATGGCATAAAGTGCAGAGAACTTTTCAATATTAAAGGATAAACAAAGTTAATTAGCTCCCAGCTCATTTAGATTCAGCAGCAAGCATGGATTATACCCGAGCATGAGATGATTAGCAAACAATTAAAGCTAACATTCCATTTTGACTTCCTCTACTACGGTTAGATGCATGCAGCTAATTTCTAGCATCAGGAAAGGAGAAGTGGAAAAATTGGATTCCAACCGCAGCGCCTGTGAAAATTAAACACAAGTTAATTTCATCTATTATAACTTGCTGTAAATGAAAAGTAATAGGTAGCGTGTAACTTTTTGGTTCATTACAGATTAGGACAATTAGATTTTGTTACTAGGAATGCTGAACTTCTCTGAAATGAGCACCTTTCACCTTTAACACCAGGTTCTTTCCCTCTCTCCTTTCACAACTAAAGTATCTTTCTAGTGCAGTGAGTTCATGAAATCATTGTCCTTTACAGGCCAGATAATCACCTGTATAGCTGTTCTTAGATCTAACATAATAGTTAATACTAGCTTAACCCGTGCAGAGCATCTGTGTGCTAGTACTTGATTGCTCCCCTCACCTCCAGCCACAGTCCCCCTCACCTCAGAGATCTCTCCACCCTCACCTGAGCCGCACTACTGCTCCTCCTCCACCATCCAGTTGCTTCCATCCCCCTCACCCCGCTTGGTCACTCCTCCATCCCTTTACCCAATCCCTTTCAACCCTCTTGGTCGCAGCTGCAGTGCTGCTGATGTCTATTGACCAAGTTGCAGCCCCCTATCCCCAGAGACCTGCCCATCCTAACCCGAAGCCCCACTCCTGCTCCTCTCCACAGGAGCAGCAGCAGTTGACCAGGCCCTTCCTCACTGCCGCCACCGCCATGGCTACTCGTTCCCTTCAGGACACTGACAGGCTCAGGCCTGTCCCTCACTCTTCCTTCTTTCTCTTTTCCCCTCCTTTCTTTTTCTCTCTTTCTCTCTCCTGCACTCACTCTTCCCCTCTGTCTTGCTTCCCCTTCCTTCTCTCTCTCTCTCCCCGCCTTCCTGAGTTAACAGATCTTGTTCATCTTGTTTCCTCATCTAATTCACACAACAGCAGCCTCCTTCTCCTGAAGGGGATCTTTCCTCCCCCACGGCCCCTCTCTTCGCATACCCCTGCCCACTATCCTTTTATATATATAGATTCCTCTCCTCTACAATCAAGAACATCTTCTGACCAGAAACAGTTGCATTCCAACTGACCTTAACCATCATAGGCTCCTCCTTCCTATCTGCATATGGAATCCCCACTGCCCAATCAGGTGCTTCTGCTCGTAAACTCTTGCAAGAGCTGTCATACACAGGATTAGCCATGGGTATGCCTTAGATAATTATATACATAGATGTATCTATAACTATCTTTGGGGAGGAGAACTGTTTTCGTGGTAGCGAGCATGAACTGTTGCCTTTGATGAGCCGGGTCTGCCTTGCTTTGCATTTGGTTGAGTGACCACATGTGAGCACTGTAAGATATTCCCCTTAGGGGATGAGGTCATGACTCAATGGTACAGCATCTGCAAGCTTGAAGTCAAAAGGTTCCAGGTTTCCTCCCTGGCATCTCCAGGTGAGAAAGACCCCTGCCTGAAACTTTGGAGAGCCATTGCCAGACAGTGTAGAAAATACTGAGCTTCTAGTATTATCTTCCCTCCTGCAGTAAGGGGGATTTCACTCTAATGGTGGGCCACTCCTTTTTTTCTCCGTTCACACCCTGCAGGGGGTCTGGTCTACCAGCTGGCCACAAGTGGATGTGGTTGGTCTGGTCCAACCATGGACATGTTGGAGGAGCCAGGGGGCCCCCCTGTGCTTCAATAGGGCATGTAAGAACGTAAATAGGGCGGCTGGAATAGCGATCACCACCTTATGGGGGACAGTAGTACAGCACCCTGACATACCAGTGCAGGATGCAACCCTGTATAGTGCATCCCTCCAACCAGGGGAACGAGGTGTTCCTCTGGGACTTGCAACGCGGTCTTCTAGAGGTACTAGCAGGGTGGGGAAAGCAGGGCTAAACAGAGGTTTGCCCCACTTCTGTGGCAGGAGAGTGCCGGTGTTGGGTAGGTAGATTCAGGGATCAGTGTTTGGCTGGAGGGCCAGTGGGGTGAGGGGTGGGGTCAAGAAACAGCCTTTCAGGGCTTCGACGGCCCATAAGGTTGGGAATGGCCCCCACTTGGGGGGTGGGCGCGACTCACTGGCTCAGAGCTTTGATGGCTTGGGTTGGGGGAGTGTCGGTCCACCACCACCCCCTCGGCGGGGTGGAGCTCCATGGTGAGAGGAGGTCAGGACTTGGAGCCTGACCAAATCAGGACCCGGCCCTTCACCCTGGTGTGGGGTGCCCTTCACTAGGAAGGGCCACCACGCGAGATTAGTACCCGCATTCTGGTTAATTGGGGCCCCATTGCAAGTGTTGTTACCTCTGTACAATAATAAAAGTGGCCCTTATTTACTCCAACTAAGCGTGTCCTGTCTTCTTGGGGGGCCTGTGGGTGCAATGGACTGGGAGCCAGTGCAGCTGATGAAGCATTGGCGTAATATGCAGAAAGCATCCAGGCCCAGTTAGTAGAGCCTGGACTAGCAGGGTCTGGAGGTTATATGCTTTTAACTACCAGGGTAGCATGCTGGCAAAGTATACCACAAGATCTCTGCTGCTCTGTAGCTCCATCGCTGCAGAAGGCCAGCAAGAATACTGCAACCTTCAGCCCAGCAGGATGACCACCCTTTTTAATGGGGAGGGCCATATATCACTGGTAGGGCACATGCATGCAAATGATCCCAGGTTCATTTCCTGCCTCCTCCCATGAAAAGGATCTCCGGCAGCAGGGGTGCAAGGGACTGGTAACCAGCCTAGCCAATAGCAAACTAGGTTGAGCAATGGGCTCCTCTGACCAGCTCATGAGAGGAGAGCTGGTCTTGTGGTAGCAAGCATGATGTCTCCCCTTTGCTAAGCAGGGTCTGCCCTCATTGCATAGGAGAGAGAGACTATGGACCGGGTCTCACAATCAGTGAGACTCAGTTTCCTCAGGTGAGCGGGAAGAGCGGGCTAAACCCATTCTCTCCACTCACGAGCGGGCAGGGAGCCCTGGGCGGCCAGATTGGCCACCCACACGATGGCCGGCTCTGTGATGGAGCTGGTGGGGGGTGGGGGGAGCGGGGGCCGCGCGGCCCCCACAAGCCCCAGTATGCCCTGCGCGAGGCATACTGGGGAGACCCCCGGAGCCAGGAGGCAGCTTTTTGCCTCCTGGCCGGGGGTTTACTCATGAGTAGGTGCGGCGCGAAGGCGCACTGCGGCTACTCACAATCGTAAAAAGCAGGTTTGCTGGAGCGCTCGTTCCGCAAACCTCCTTTTTAGCAGGGGTTCTCGAGCGGGTTACCTGCTCAAGAACCACCAGGCTCAGCTGCGAGCCTGGTGATTCTTACTGTCAACAACGGACCCAAGTTCTCTCCCTGGCATCTGCAGATAGGGCGAAGAGAGTCTCCTGCCTGCAACCTTGGAGAAGCTGCTGCCCATGCAGGCAGTACTGAGCTAGATGGACCAAATGTATGGCAGCTTCCTATGTTCCTATTGTTTTAATATAAGGCAGCTTCATATGTTCAGAAACTGGGGAAGGCAGTAAGACTGCAGACAATATACTGATTGCTCAACAATAACAATATTAGGGTTCACTGCAGTACCAGCAATTATTGATGGCAAAGTGGTACAAAAACTGTTCTATTCAAAACTGGTGGCAACATCTCCACTTCCAAGACAGTTTTGGTTTCCATTTTGGATGGATGCTTGTCATTTTCAGCAGCTCTTGGCATCACTCTCTGTTCCTGGTATTAAAAGAAATACTGCACTTAACATTTTCTCTTCTGGAGAAAGGAAGGAACAGATTGTTTGCTCTGACAGATTTTATGGGGTAATGGAAATCAAAATAACACCCTAGCAAATATGATTTGCCGGAAATATTATATGTATGAATGTATGTAATTATTTGAATGTACAAAAATCCTAAAACCTGTTACTGGAAGAACTTCCCCTCTTAAATATCACAGAACTACAGTTAATGCTAGAGAAGAATTTGGAGATTCTTCATTGAGCAGATTGGTTCTCTGCCTTTTATTCCACTCCTCCTGAATTCCAGTTAGGAGAATTTCTAAAATTACAGTTTCTTCAGTTCATTCAGAGCTTGTCCCTTGCCACATACCAATGCATGCATGCAAATCATTAAACTGCTGTAGAAATACCACCACCAAACAATTCTGATGTGACCATAAGTATGACTGAATCAATATTCTCTTTGCATGTTGATTTAGTGTTGCAGAAATGCATTTCTTATGCACTGGAAAACAGCACAAAGAACTACTATTTAGGGGTGTGCACGGAACCGGTCCGGCACTGGGGTGGGGGGTTCTAAAAAGAATAGGGGGGGCTTTACTCACCCCTTCCAAGAAAGTCCGTATTCTATGTAGTAATCGGGTGGCAGGGTGCCGCCCGCTTCAATCTCCGGCGCGGGCTCCTTTTTGTAAACATAATCGGGCGGCAGGGTCGCTCCCAGTACTTTACTTTACTTTAGCGAGCAGGCGGCGGGAGAGCTCCCTGCGTCCTCTTGCCTTGCCGGCTGGGCTGCAACTGGCTTCTAGGAAGCCTTTCGCGCAGGCGCGCGAAAGGCTTCCTAGAAGCCAGTTGCAGCCCAGCCGGCAAGGGGGAAGGGGACGGCAGGGAGTTCTCCTGCCGTCCCCTGGTAATGGGGGACCATCTTTCAAGAAGGGGGCGGCGGGGAGGGGGGAACCCCCTGATACCTACAGGGGGCAGCCGCCAGCCGAGGGAGGCCTGCTCGGCTTGAAGTTTAAAGTTGAGGAGGGCGGGCGGCAGGGACTGGGAGCGACTCTGCCGCCCGATTATGTTTACAAAAAGGAGCCCGCGCCGGAGATTGAAGCGGGCGGCACCCTGCCGCCCGATTACTACATAGAATACGGACTTTCTTGGAAGGGGTGAGTAAAGCCCCCCCCATTCTTTTTAGAACCCCCCACCCGAACCAAAACCACCCCGTGCCGGACCGGTCTGGAGGCCTTTAGAATGGCCTCCGAACCGGTCCGTGCACATGACTAATACTATTGATGAGATCACATCATTTGCTAATGGTACTGTATCTTATTAGTGCACATGTATGCATCATTAAGTTAGTGGGGAAGAGTGAAAGGCTACTACTTCTTTGCAGCACTGGCTTGCCCGCTGGGCGACCTAGGTGGCTGCCTAGGGTGCCAACGAGGAGGGGCACTGACAGCATGGGTCACATGTGTGCACCACTGCAGTTAGCCAGCCTGGTGATGAGGATTACCACCATCACCACAGCCAGCCAGGTGATGGGTGACTACAGGCAGGTGCATGCAGTGTTAGTAGCCAGCCAGCCAGCCAGTACAGGCAACAGGGATTGCCTGCCTGATAAATTAGATAAAGGAATGTAAAGTTAGATAAAGAGGCGGGTCTCACGATTAGTGAGACCCACTTTTGCCAGGTTAGCGGGGAGAGCGGGCTAAGCCTGCTCTTCCTGCAGATGAGCAGGGCGGTAGCCCTGGGTGGCTGGATCGGCCACCCACATGACTGCCAGCTCCGTAATGGAGCTGGCGGGGGCTGGGGAGTTTGGGGCCGCATGGCCCCCGGAGGCTCCAGTATGCCCTGCACGAGCACGCAAGGCATACTAGAGAGACCCCCTCTCTTTTAAGCCTCCTGGTCGGGGCGGCGTGGAGCCATGCCATGGCTACTCATGAGCAAAAAAAGGGGGGGTGCAGAGCGCTTGCTCCACAAATGTGGTTTAAGGGAGGGCTAGTTTGGCAAGTTAACTGCCAGGAAGCCACTGGGCTTGCCTGCAAGCCCGGTGGCTCCCACAATCAGGTGAAATCGGGCTAGGCTCCCCTAGCCTGATTTCGCCTGACCATGGGAATAGCCCCAAAGGATTGTAAAGTCAGAGGTTAGATAAAGTTAGATAACAGTATTGTCAAGTTAGGCATAGGATAAAACTTAGGGCGACCATGGACAGAGCAGAGACAGGCAGGCAGGGCCGGAGGTGAGGATTACATTGGTCTAACTTTACAATCACCCCTCGAACCGGCAAACTAGTACAAGCCGAACTGGGCCTGATCATTTTGATCTCGGACCGGCCTGCCCCTGCTGGAGGCTGGTCTGGTTTGCAATCAAACTATCAAACTGGCCTGCTTTGTGGCTGACCAGTTCACCATCCAATGGTTCATGGACACTCCTAGAGTTGTTATTCTTGGGTACATATAAGTATGACTTGTATTTAACCTCTTTTTTTTTTAAGGGGGAGCAAGAGGTTGCTGGTTTGAATCCCCGCTGGGATGTTTCCCAGAAACACCTCTATCTGGCAGCAGCGATATAGGAAGATGCTGAAAGGCATCATCTCATACTGCACAGAAGATGGCAATGGTAAAACCCTCCTGTATTCTACCAAAGAAAACCACATGGCTCTGTGGTCACCAGGAGTGACACCGACTCGCTGGCACAACTTTACTTTTATTTAAATTCAGGGTAATCTTTTTGGGTATATACAGTAGTCATTAAAGTGCCACATGCCTCTTTGTTGTTTTTGCTGCAAAGACTACCCTGTCAAGAGAATCTGGGAACATCCAACTTTCAGTATGCACGCTAATCATATGTTTAGCCTATTTACCAGACAGACTCCTTGTGGAGCTCTAGTTTGAATAACATTAGCAGCCAATCAAGAATAGTCAAGATAATTGTTCCTATAAAATGGCAATGCTGAAGAATCCCCCAGGCCAAACCATCTACAGATATTTACTTTCTCATTGCAACCCTTTCTCTTTTTTTACCTGTTATTTTGCAGCATTAAGCCAAGTGTTTTTGAGTGGTATTGTTTTAATTATAGCGGGGGAAACATCTCGTGGGTGTTATACTTCTTTATTTTTCCATCTTACCCAACGCCAACAAAATTAACACAGTGCACTTGATATGTGATCTACGTTGTGGGGGGAGAGAGAACAGCTTGGTGCCAGGGATGAGCTTTTAATCTTGGGCTGAGTGTAAAAGAGATGATAATCCTTTAAAAATGGCCCAAAGTTTGAATGCCATTCAATCATGAATGAAACAGAAACCTCTATTGTATCTCTCCATTCCCCCCCCCCACTAAACTAAAAAAAGTACCAAATGTAGGCACACCTTCCTTAGAACTGTAGTCTTCCTTAGACTACAGCTTTAGTAAAAAGTGACTAAGGGGAGACATCATAGAAGTTAAGAAAATTATTACAATAGGAAAGACAAAAAGATATGCATGGAAAGGATCATGTACAGGAGGGCCCCTTTATTTGTGGGAGTTCCGTTCTCACCTATAGGTCAGTGCAAGTATGGAAAGCACCTAATGGCACAGCCACCTAATGGCACAGCGGGGAAATGATTTGACTAGCAAGCCAGAGTTTGCCGGTTCGAATCCCTGCTGGTATGTTCCCCAGACTATGGAAAACACCTACTGTATATTGGGCAGCCACGATATAGGAAGATGCTGAAAGGCATCATCTCATACTGCGTGGGAGATGGCAATGGTAAACCCCTCCTGGATTCTACCAAAAGAAAACCACAGGGCTCTGTGGGCACCAGGAGTCGACTCGACAACTGTGTGCCGACTCAATGGCACACTTTACCTTTTACTTTTACTTTATGGAAAGCACAAATAAAAAAAAACTTACCCCTAGGGGAATCTAGGGGTTTGGTTCCTCACAACAACAAAAGGGCCAAAATTCCTTGGCCTGGGGAAGGGAGGGGGGAGTTTGTGAGCCTGGCTCATGGACTATGAGATAAATAACCCTGCTTTGGAAATCGGAAGCCAAAAGCTCCATGCAAAAAGATCGCAGCATAGCATTTCGAATAGTATACTGCCCATGAATGCTCTGCTCTTAGACTAGCAAAGGAGAAGATTTTGAGGCAGCATTGAGGTATCTTGAAGGAAGGATGGTGATTAGGACTTACGCGGTGCTAGAGGCATAGTTGGCTTTCGGATGGCCTGCTGTGCATTCTGCAAATTGCATATATGAATTTCCATTTCAACACAATATTAAAAAATCAATCACAGGAGTGCACACAAGGAGAAAGTGGCACCTGAGGAGCCTTGGGAAAGTCAATCTCGTTCAGCCTCGGGCCCAGACTATGAGGCATGCAGACATATGATGCCGGATGGGCTTTTTGTCTTTTTATATTTCTATGGAAAAGCTGCTTTGTGAAGGGGCAACTGGGAGCCCTCTGTTTCTCTGCTCCCAATTATCCTCCCACCCCCCAGAATAGGCAGTTCTGGTACAATTCAAGTCCTTCTTCCCCCTGCTCCTCGCTTCTGAGTTCCATTAGCTCTGCCCACCTGGTTGTCTGTTAAGCCCCCTCTGAGTCTGAACATTCTGCTCCATTGATTTACACTGGGGCAGTTTTAGGATTTGTTTTTTAGTTTTCTTCCATCTGTCTTTTTTTCTTCAGATTTTTTTGAAAGTGGCATATCTGCGGATTTCCCCGAGTCTTGCCTGCAGGTGCTTTTGTTACATGTCCATGAGTTTCATAACACTTCCAGTTCTTTCAGAAATAGCTATAAGATGGAGATACTGTAGGTACATAGGAAACTGCCTTCTATCTATCTATCTATCTATCTATCTATCTATCTATCTATCTATCTATCTATCTATCTATCAAATTTGTACACCGCCCCAAACTTTCATCTCTGGGTTCTTAACAATAGCATAAAACAGTAAAATGTATACAAAAACTTAAAACAATTTAACAATTTAAAAATCACCTACAAATTAAAACCTTAAAATTTTAAAGAACTGAAAAAGCTTGGGTGAAGAGGTGGGTTTTCAAATGCTTTAAAAAAAATTTCAGAGATGGGGAGGATCATATCTCAGTAGGGCGTGCATTCCACAGTCTCGGGGCAGCAACTGAGAAAGCCCGTCCCCATGTGGCTGCCAGCCGAGCTGGCGGCAACTGGAGATGGATCTCTCCAGATGACCTCAATGGGTGGTGTGGCTCATAATGAAGAAGACATTCTCTTAGATACCCAGGGCCTAAGCCATTTTGGGCTTTATAAGTTATAACCAGCACTTCGTATTGTGCCCGGAAACCTGCTGGCAGCCAGTGTAACTCTATCAACAAAGGAGTGATGTGATCTCTCAGAGATGACCCAGAGACCAACCTGGCCACTGCATTCTGAGTCAGACTACTGGCCCAGTCCTTTCCAGCCGTACCTGGAGATGCTAGAGACTAAATTTGGCGCCTTTTGCATACAAGGCAGATGCTCTACCACTGAGCTACAGCCCAATCCCTGCGGTTTGCTCCACATAGTTATGAGGCCTCTGGATGTAGGAGAATGGATGTTCCCTTCTACAATTCCATAATGTGCAAGATTCCTCCATGCCTTTTCCTGGCACATTCCCCACCCATTCTGTGACCCTCTGCTTAACACCAAACTTGAACACAATCAGTAACTACTTCAAGGTGACTTAGACATTCATTTGATCCTGAATGTGACTTGGTCTCACACCAAATGGACCTCCCAGAAAAACCCATAGAAAGAATACAGCAATGCATAAGTTCAAACAAATCAGAATATGTTCAGATAGGATGGTGTTAATTACTCCTTGTTAGCACACATTAAAGGGCTAAATTGAGTGTGACAGCCAGAGAATAAAGCAATAGTTGGTTAAAATTCTGTGCTGTTTAATGTTCTGTTGCCAAAAAATTCAATTAATTTACGGCTGTCCCTATTATTTGACAGATTGGACATCTGCCCAGTGCAGCAATCCAGGGAGGAGGAGAGTGTTGAATGGGTGGGTGTGATTGGCAGGCATTATACTAAACTCTATACTAAAGACCACCAACATGGGGACACCCGCCGTAACGGATGTGGCATTCACCTCTGAGTGGGCCAGCTGCCATGAATGACTGACAGGCCCAGGACGGGACTCCTTCCAGAACCATTTTAGATGCTTTGTGTGGGTATAGCATCTTTAGAAGTTGTCTGAAGGAGGTTCTACTGGGCCTTTGGAGATGGCCAAATTTGGTGGCAAGATGGCCAAATTTGGTGGCGACTCTAGAGTTCAGTCCGAAAGCTTTTTTAGCACATACATTGTATACAGCTATTCAGTCATTAGGCTTTCTAAATAGAGCGGCTTAATTATATTTTGTTACACTGCTGTCAGAGAATATCTCTCCCTGGTTATGTAGATTTGAGAGCTCAGGATAGGGGTAAATGTTCAGTGCATAAAGAGAAACAAACCTTAAAGTGTAAAAACAAATGATAAGTTTATTACTTACATAAAATGGAAACAGAATTTCTGCTAGGCAGGGCACATAGACTTCATTACAATGTTGCTGTTTCAGTCGGCTGTTAAATGCCACACAGAGAGGTCATTCACACAATCAAAAATTGTGTTCTACCCAGGTTTGGGAGCTGTGTGCGCTCCCAATTTTCAGTTGTGTGGAAGCAAGGTAGGAGGACAACCTGGGTAGAAGTGACTGTGTGGAAGCAAGGTAGGAAGAAGTTACCCAGGTTTTCATCCTATCTTGCTTCCACACAATCACGTCTACCCAGGTTTTCCTCTTACCTTGCTTCCACACAACCAAAAATTGGGAGCATACACAGCTCCCAAACCTGGGTAGAACACAGTTTTTGAATGTGTGAATGACCTCAGTGAGTTTTATCCTTTTAAAGTGCCATACCTCTTAAAGGTAAAGTGTGCCGTCAAGTCGATTTCAACTCCTGGTGCTCACAGAGCTCTGTGGTTTTCTCTTGGTAGAATACAGGAGGGGTTTACCATTGCCTCCTCCCATGCAGTATGAGATGATGCCTTTCAGCATCTTCCTGTATCGCTGCTGCCCGATATAGTGCCAGCAGGGATTCGAGCCGGCAACCTTCTGCTTGTTAGTCAAGCATTTCCCCGCTGTGCTATACCTCTTAGATATGCAAAAAGAGAGAGAGAGAAAAGGACAGGTGTATTTTCCTTTGTGGAACTTGGTGTAACTACCCAGACTTCACATCTGTTTAATGTGGAGTTTTGCTCCTAGACACCTTTCTCTCATATGAATCCTACTCAGGCTTTAAACCCCACACTCAGAGTACTGCTCTTACAGACTCTAAACAATAAACTACAAAGGCTTCTCACCAAACAACCCTGAACAAACTTCCTTGTTCAGTCCCACACAGGAGTTCTTGCTCTCAGCTCCTTCTACTCTCCTAGCCAGTCCCGATCTATCTCCTAATTGCCCCATCTGTCACCACCTGTCATTTGAATCACTGCCCGGAACATTCCATACATGGTTTCCATGATGACCTCTGCTCTCTCACTCTCCAAAGCACTCTGCTTGTGTACATCCCCTTACACAGGACCTGCTCATGGCCCCGTCACAAATGGATATCCAGTTGGCAGAGACTAGAGACAGGGCCTTTTCAGTTGTGGCCCCTCAGCTTTGGAATGTCCTCCCTGAAGAGCTCTGCCATGTTCCCTCCATCAGGGTTTTTTAAAAATAAAAATAAAAATAAAAATAAACCACAGATCCATCTTTTTGAAGAGGCCTTTGAGTGTTTTATCCACTATCACTATCTGGTGAGTTTATAGCTTTTCACGTTTTAAATATGTAACTTTTAAATGTGACACTGACTCTTTTAATTGCTATTAATTTGACATTTCATTGGTTTTGCTAATTTTGTGAACCATCCCAAGCAGTGGTGCTCTGGAGGGGTGGGGTATAAATTAAATTAAGTAAATAAATGACATTGCATAACAGTAAGTCCATTGGAAAGAACGGGCTTACTCTTGCAAAATGTCATTTGCCCAACTTTTGCACAATTTGTGTTCAGCACCCCTTGGGCTGTACGGGTGTCACAAAGCCACCTGGCCTGGTTCGGTTTGTGGGGGGAGCAGTCATCAAACATTTTGGGGGGATTTTTCCCCATTTTTAACTTACCCCCTCCATTGGGCTTCTCCAAGGTGGTGGTGGGAAGTGTTCCACGGAGGTTCCCCCTTTCCCCACCAGACTTCCTTTTTGTAAAAACCACCTGCATTTTTACAAAACGTTTTTACAGACGTTCATGCACCTTTGGCCCTTTCTGGGCATAATCACCTGTGCAGCTGTCATTTTGGAGGCCACCATGCCTGCGCAGTGGGATCCTGCATGGCCTAGATCATGACCTGGCCATGCAGGGTCCCACTGCACAGGGGCAGCAATCTCAAAAATGGCCACCACGCTGGGGAATAGACCCAGAAAGGGCTGACGAAGCTTGAACCAGGCGATTCTTACAAAAGGGAAAGCCAGTGGGGGGGAGGGGGAACCTCTGGGGACACCCCCACCACCACCTTGGAGAAGGCCCCCGGAGGGGGTAAATTAAAAAGAAAAAAGAAAAAAGAACTTCCCTCAAAAATGTTTGACAAACCCACGAATTGGAGTGTGTGTGTGTGTGTGTGTGTGTGTGTGTGTGTGTGTGTGTGTGTGTGTTTGGTCCGCGGTCAAGCCAGAGGTGGTTCGGCTCGACTCCGAACCTTCGAACTGAACCGGTTCAATATTGAACTGGTTCAGATTTGAATGTGTTTGCACACTCCTACTGGGCTGATGTACCTTTGTGTGGTAGGTCAGCCTGTGTATCTGGGAAGAGAAGCTATGCGGATGCACTGAATAGCCATGTCACTCCCTACAAACATGTGCCACAGCCATTCCTCTCACACTCCCTGGGCTCACCACTTATCTGTAGAGCCAGACACTGAAGCTATGCATTCTCGAATTCTGGCCATCCAGGGCTCCAAAACCCTTGGAGAACATAGCCTATTTGCATAGCCCTCTTCCTCCAAGAAGAGCAGCATACATGCCTGTGTTTATCTTCACAACAATCCTGTGATGTAGGTTAGACTGAGAGATAAGAGTCTGGCTCAGGGTCACCCACCCAGTGAGTTTCATGACTGAATGGGGATTTGAAATCTGGCCTCCCCGGTCCTAGTCCAACACTGTAAACACTATACGAGATATATACTCTGTATAACTATACTGGCTCCACCATATTGCTTGATAATATGCATGATGCTTGAAGAAAGCCAAATAAATAGTATCATTAGGGTCCAGCCTTAATTTTCTTAATAGGAAGGGGGGGAAGCTTTCCTGAGTATAATCACAGTAACTAAAATATATATGTTGAAAAATGCACGCTCAGAGATCCCACACACATGTCATGCACTGTGTCACATCCGCCCCCACAACAGTTTGTCTCCTTGAGATCTAATGGGAAACTTAATGAGCCCAGAATTTTACTCCAAGGCAAAGTGCTCTTGAAGGACCCAGTAAAAATAATGCGACTCAGACAGCCTTGGCCAAAATCTCTTGACATGGACACAGTTATGATAGGTGGGGAGTGGAGAAGGATGGGGTGGGGGGCTTTGCCATGCTCTTGCTAAATGATCTTTCTTCTTTAAGAGTCCTAATCTTGGTAAGAGCTCATTTTGCAGATGAGCATGTAGGATGCTTGGGAGGTGGGTAAAAATATTTATTGAGGCTATTCTCATGACAGCAGGAAAGCGGGCTAAGGGAGCCCAGCCCGCTTTCCTGCAGTTGTGGGAACCGCTAGGAGCTCCCGGCAGTTAGCCCATTTAAGTTCCCCCACTTAAACGAGGTTAGCGGAAGAAGCGCTCCGTTAACCCCGTTTTACTGATCGTGTGTCACCATGGCGTGGCTCCATGGAGTGGCAACACATGGGTAGACCCCCTAGCCTCAGCCTCAGGGGTCTCCCAGCCTCAGGGGTCTCCCCAGAATGCCCCATGGACTTGCGTGGGGCATTCTGGGACTTCTGGGGACCAGGTGGCCCCTCATCCCCACTGCCCCCACCAGCTCCGTCACGAAGCCCGTAGTCATGTGGGTGGTTGATCCGGTCGCCCAGGGATTGTTCCCTGCTTGTCTGTGTGGAGAACAGGCTAAGCCCACTCTCCCTGCAGAGCCTGGTAAGGCTCTCCAGACTGCTCATGTGGAAAGCCTCATTGTAACATTACTACAGGTATAACCTGATTGTTGCCCCCAGTGATGTAGTCGCAAATTCAGAAGTGCAGCTGCTCTCCTTGACAGCCCCCCTAGCCACATTCACCCAAAATTGCTCCGAATTTTCAGTTGTGTAGAAGCAAGGTAGGATGAAAACCTGGGTAGCTTTTCCTCCTACCGTGCTTCCACACAATCACTTCTACCCAGGTTTTCCTCCTATCTTGCTTCTACACAACTGAAAATTGGGAACATACACAGCTCCCAAACCTGGGTAGAACACAGGTTTTGATTGTGTGAATGACCTCATTATAAGCCAGCTTCCTATGTTGGAAAATGCAGGATACATCTTGGGGTCCAGGCAGGGCCCTTTGTAGCAAGATTTGTTCCGGATTACCTCCCATGGATAATTCCAAGAAATATTTACATTACATTACCATTATTAGAAATCAAGACTTGAAAATGTTCAGATCATGCTTACATGGTGTGACCTTTTGACATTTCTATATTTCTGAGCCAAAACTCAATATTTCTTTTTCACAAGCATTTTGTCACTCTCTGTAGGTGTCTCTTTCTCAATCTTCTACTCTGGTTCTGGCATCTTTTCTGACCTTGACTGTAATTCTGAGTTACCTTGCAGGTGTTTTCACCTAAATGAGTCCATTCATCTTCGTGAGGTGTGCTTTGTGAGATATTTTGATGAATCATGTTAAAAAGAAAAAAAGAACACTCCCTTTGTCAAAGGGGAAGAATGTCAAGCAACAATGCAATCTTCTGCTTCCCAAAACCAGGCACTGCTGCAAGGTCCCAGCATTCTAACCATGATCAAATTGCTCAAAAATCCCAGCTCCTGTGAACATCGGAAAACAGAACAAGTCAGACCTTTGGTCCACCCATGAAACTGAAGGTTGGAAAATTTAGGACCAACAAGAGATAGTACTTTTTCACACAGTGCATAATTGATCTGTGGAATTCTTTGCCATGGGATGTGGTGATGGCCAACAAGTTGAATGGCTTTAAATGAGGCTTAGAAAGATTCATGGTAGACAGGTTTATTAATAGCCTGATAGCGATGGGCCATCTCCAGCCTCAGAGACATGATGCCTCTCAATACCAGTTGCAGGGGATCAACAGCAGGAGAGAGGACATGCACATACCTCTTGCCTGTGGGCTCCCCAGAGGCATTTGGTGGGGAACTGTGTGAAACAGAATGCTGGACTAGATAGGCCTTGTGCCTGATCCAGCAGGGCTGTTCTTATGTCCATCTAGCTCAATATCGTCCAAAGTAACTGGCAGTGGTTCTCCAAGGTTTTAGGCAGGAGTATCTCCCAGCCCTATTGGAGATGGCATGGACTGAGTTCTGGAACCTTCTGCACACAAGCCAGATACTCTACCACTGAGCTACAGCCCTATCCCCAAAATAGAAAGCTGCCTTATAATGAGTGAGACTATTGGTCCATCTAGTTCAGTAATGTCTACACTGACAAGCAGAAGATTCTCTAAGGTTCCAGGCACGGGTCTTTCCCAATCCTACCTGGAGATGCTGCCAGGAATTGAACCTGGGACAGTATGCATGCAGATACTGTACCACTGAGCTATGTCCCTGTCACCAAAAATCCTTCCTTTTGTAGAGATGTGCATGAATAGTTTTTTTCAATTAAATTTGTACCCGAATCAAATCACTCTTGATTTGTTGGGCAGAGGGGTGGTTTTTAAATAATTTTTGAAGTTGGTGTGTCTTTGTGGCAGATTCAGGGCAGATAAGGGGTTTCGGGGGCAGAAGAATGGATCAAGTGGTAGTGCCCCAATGGGTGCCTGCTATCACCCAGATTTCAAATAAATTTGTGAAAGGGGTGATTTTTTTTTTCCTGAAGTTTGTGCATCTTTAAGCTCCGGATGTTGCTGAACTACAACTCCCATCAGCTCCAGCTAAAATTTATTGTGGCTGGGGGTGATGGGAGCTGTAGTTCAACAACATCTGGAAGCTCCCAGTTTAGGAGCCACTGTTATAGACATTCGTGGCTTAATATCTTTATCAGCCTTCAAAAGAGCCCTTAAGACACACTTTTTAAGCCAGGCTTTTAGTAATCTATGAATGTTGTCGATTTTTAAATTGTTGTTTAACAATTGGTTTTATTCTGTTTCTATTGTGTTTATTTTTGTGAACTGCCTAGAGCCTTTGGAGTCAGGTGGTATATAAATAAAATAAAAATAATGAATAATTATTAACAACAACAACAACAACAACTGACTTTTCTGTCAACACCCACTCCCACTAACAGATTCTTTTGATTCTCAGCTCCGTGAGGTTCCAACCCCATTTGCACAAAAGTAAAGGTAAAGTGTGCCATCAAGTTGATTTCAACTCCTGGTGCCCACAGAGCCCTGTGGTTTTCTTTGGTAGAATACAAGAGGGGTTTACCATTGCCTCCTCCCACGCAGTCTGAGATGATGCCATTCAGCATCTTCCTATATCGCTGCTGCCCAATATAGTACCAGTGGGGATTCGAACCATCAACCTTCTGCTTGTAAGTCAAGCATTTCCCCACTGCACCATTAGATGCAATGCCATTTCATCACACCTCA
Organism: Hemicordylus capensis; assembly: GCF_027244095.1. NCBI lineage: Eukaryota > Metazoa > Chordata > Lepidosauria > Squamata > Cordylidae > Hemicordylus > Hemicordylus capensis. The sequence continues at coordinate 15,785,480 of NC_069663.1, forward strand.
TCTCCAGAAATGTCCAGTTATGCAGAAGTCCGGCCCTAGTGCATCACTCACCTTCTTGTCCTACCAGCACAGCCACAGTGTTTGTCTCTTCAGAAAAACAAGGTTGCATGAGCAGCACAGCAGGGTAGGTGAGTGACTTCTGCCCTCTTTTGAGAGGTTATACATGAGTGCAGCATCTGTCTAAAAAAACCCTCTGAATAGGACTATTGTCAACATCACTGGGAGAAGAGCTGGTCTTGTGGTAGCAAGCATGACTTGTCACCTTTGCTAAGCAGGGTCTGCCCTGATTACATATGAATGGTAGCAGGGCTGTCCTTAGGAGGGGGCGACCGGGGCAATTGCCCCGAGTCCCATGCTGGCACAGTCCCCACTCTGGGCACACTGCAGTCCAGTCTGCCCTGCTCTCTCCCCCAGTCTCAGCAACTTATCTTTCCCACAGCCGATCTTTTGTGTCTCTGTGCAGCTTGAAAGGCTCCCAGGCAAGCTGCTAGAATTATCTCTCTCCCCGCCTCTCCGCTGTTCGACGGGTGGGCAGGGCTTTGAGAGGCCTCCATGCAGGCCTCGCTGAAGCCTGAAGCTGAGGAAGGAAGCAAGGAAGCAGGCAGGCAAGGTAGGCAGGCAGAGAGTGTCCAGAACCAGAGCTCTCTGCCAACCCTCTGCCCAGCCCAGCCTTAGTAATGGAGGTATGATGTGATTTCCTTTTTGTGGTTATTCCCTGCCCCACTTGAATATTTAGGGATTGGCTTGCCATACAGCTTCAGTATTGAGCAGCGATGTAGGGCAGGGTGGGAGGAATATGTATATTTAAATTGAAATGGATTGGACAAATTGCTTGGTGTTGTGGGGTTTTTTTTAAAATCCACTTTTTAAAAAAATCCACTTTTTAAAAAAAAATCCACTTTTTTAAAAAAACAACAACCACTTTTAAATAAGTGGTTTGTTTCATGGCAGAAAATTACAAAAACATCGGGGGGGGGGGATAGGAAGCTGCCATATACTGAGTCAGACCCTTGGTCCATCTAGTTCAGTATTGTCTTCAGAGACTGGCAGCGGCTTCTCCAAGGTTGCAGGCAGGAATCTCTCTCAGCCCTATCTTGGAGATGCTGCCAGGGAGGGAACTTGGAACCTAGATGCTCTTCCCAGAGTGGCTCCATCCCCTATGGGGAACATCTTACAGTGCTCACACATGTAGTCTCCCATTCAGATGCAACCATGGTGGATTCTGCTTAGCAAAGGGGACAAGTCATGCTTGCTACCACAAGACCAGCTCTCCTCCTTCTGGAACAAACAATTTATAATATTTATTTATTTATGAATGCACTATGTTCAAGTTGATTTGCAACCCAGAAGGTCTGAGAACTGTGAAGCACGTGTTGTGCTTTCTATTTTTATTTCTTTAGAAATGCATTATATATCCAAGCTGGTTGGACATGTTCAAAAACCTTACTCACACTATTTACACTGTATGTCCTCAATCAATATGATTCTGTAATGATACAAAATGTTAAGGAGTACCTGAACATGCTGATTGGCCCCCAGCCCCGCACCGCACTAGGGACGGCCCTGAATGATGGGAGACTTCTATGTGAGCACTGTAAGATAATCCCCTTAGGGGATGGAGCCACTCTACAAAGAGCAGAAGGTTCCAAGTTCCCTCCCTGGCAGCATCTCCAAGATGAGGCTGAGAGAGATTCCTGCCTGCAACCTTGGAGAAGCTGTTGCCAGTCTGTGTAGACAATACTGAGCTAGATGGACCAATGGTCTGACTCAGCATAAGGCAACTGCCTATGCTCCTATGTGTTTCCCAGCCCTAACTGGAGATGTTGGGAACTGAACCTGGGATCCCCAGCATGCAAAGCAGGTGCTCTACCACTAAGATATGATCCCATTCTTTAATCTGGTTTGAGTTCTTGCATTTCAAACATAATCAAATGTCACTTTTAAAGACTTATGTGGGTCTTTTCTAAAGTTGATGAATGTTAAAGTAAAAATGTTAAGTAGCCATTTGTCAAACACAATCCTTTTGAGATTTTTGAAAATCCTTAAATCCAACAGCATCTGTAATTGGGGAAAATAATAGGAGAATGTAAAGTAGAACATTTATAAATAAATTCAAGTTAGACTGGGATTTCTTTTCAGTGTAAGCCTCAGTCAATGATCCATTGGTACATATGGCATTTGGGTTGCCAGGTCCAGGTGGTGAAAACAGTAAAAAAAAACCTGTAACCAAAGAAGTGGAAATAGTTGGTGCTGTTCACCAAAAATGTCTCTAAAATGTCTACACTTTTGCATTCAAAGATTGCATAAAATTTACATATGCTAATTCGTATAATATATGCATGCTTTGCTAAAAAACAGGATGATTTGAGAATGTAACTCACAAGCCCCTTATTCCACAGAGTTCAAACACCAGCCTTCCACTGACGGGACCACAGAACCCTGTGGGACAAATGGTGCATTTTTTTCAATTTCAAGGCAGAGGTAAATCACCACAGAACCCAATAACATCAGCGGGGGGACACACCCCTTCACCACTGTCCAACACTAGCCTCCCCTCCAGAGTGGCACATATAGGGGAATACATTCCCTGACCTGGAGAGTTCTTGTTGGCTGCTCACACAGCTGTAGAGTAGCAGAGACTCATGACACCAGGGTGGAGCCACCATTGAGCGGACAGGTTCAAAGAACCCTGGCCGCCGCCAATCAGGGGCCACAGTTGGCACCCCAGCCACACCATGTCAGATGCAAGGGGCATGGCTTTCCTTCCAAATGGGGCCATGCAGCCCCATTTGAGAGCACATACCATCCAGCACTGCATTTGCCACACGGCCCCATTTGGGAGCATATTCTGCCCAGCGCCGTATTCACCCTTTAAAGGCAAGGAGAGCAGCTCTCGACCATGCTGCGAACACCGTGCTGGCCGGTATTTGCTCTCTGAGATCAGGCATGGGAGACATGGTGGGGGGGGGCACTGGTGGGAGGAACACGGGCTGCCGGCTGGCTTCCTCCGCCAGTGCATGACACAGTCAGAAGTCACCCCTCCTTGGGGGTCCTGGGCCCGTCACAGTGAATCACTGAGAAAATACGGAGGCCGACTGCTGCAAAAAACACTTGGCTGGGGAAATGGGATGGGAATTGCCAGCACAGCAGCAGCATTACAAATGAGTTCCTCCTTGCCACCACACAGCAAATTTAACAGACATGTAACCCCATTGTTTCCAATGGGCCTACTCAAGGTAATAGCACTGAGTGATTCTGAGCTTACAGCTGGATCACTGGAACTCTGGACAGCCCCTCCAATACAGAAATAGTTCAAGGGGTTTTTAAATAGTTGCAAATCTGGGGTAACGGTCCACATCTGGGATCCCTACATGGCATCAATGCAATGGTCAATAACGCCTCTGCTTGACATAGCATTGGCTCCCTAGATCACTGCCTTTAGACCACCTTACCACTTCATCTTAAATGCTATGCCCTGTTGAAATTATGTTCAACACACATACAATCTTTGTACAGATACAGTACAGACTACTAACCCTTCCTAGCTCTACTCTGCATTTAGATGGTCTGTACCAGGTTCATTTTAAAAATGAATTACCCTTGCTCAGTGATCAGGGGTGTCTTTTCAAGTCATGGTTCTCTTACATTTAGTAGGAGGGGAGCAACTGGCCCTATCCAGCCCTAGCACAGCATCCCTCCAGTGGCTCTTGCTGGTCTATCTTCAGTTTCTTTTTAGATTGTTTTTAGATTGTGAGCCCTTTTGGGACAAGGAGCCACCTCATTTATTGTTCAATATAAACTGCTTTGAGAATTTTGTTGAGAAGTGGCATATGAATTATCAGGAGACCACCAGGGTCCCCTCCTCTGCTGGTGAGTCTGAAGTGGCCAGAAGACTTCAGCCAGCCCAACTAGTAGGCAGGGCCAGGGAGAAGCAATGGTGAAGACCAACAGGAGAAAGGACAGAAGAATACTTACTAGTCAAGGACTCTGAGGAAGGCCTCAGGAGGCTGGCAGGCAATAGCACATCTGAAGGGAGAAAGGGAAAGAAACTGTTAACAGGCCAAGGCAAGGCTAAAATAAGGGAGGAAACAAGGGAGGGACAGGAAGAAGGGCATGGAGATAATAAAAGGCAATAAAAGAAGGGTGTGGAGATAACAAGGAGATGGAGTCTTGCTTGGAGGTAATAAAAGTGGAGCAGACCAAGATTGAAGGCAGCTCATAGTTTTCTGTATGCTGGAGGGGAATTATAACTGAGAAAAAGCTGGGTAGAGACAGAGGTGTTCTTACCCCTGGACTTTGGGGCCAAAGTCCAGGGCCTCCACAGCCCTTGGGGCCCCCAAAATCCTCTTTCGTCTGTCGCGGATGGTGTGCTCGCCTGGCTTAATTTGCTGGGGAGAGGGGGGTCTCCAAAGGCCTCTAGGTCTAGGCTCCAAAATTAGCTAGGTGCACCTCTGGGTAGAGAGGAGGATTTTAGTGAATAAAACTTCCTCCGTCTGCACTCCTGGGCTCACATAGCTCAGCAACAAACTACATAAATGTAGGCAGTGAGTAGTGTGCAGTCATTCATGCAAAAACACGTACATGAGTTTGCACTTTCAGTGAAACATCTGAACAGGCTCTAGTGAAGGGGCAGTTAGTATCATGACATTCCTATTATTTCCCAGCATTTATAGGAACATCGTTTATCATCCCACAGTCTATTCTAATTCATACCTGCTTGGAGACATAGCTGCTCCTCTTAGATGTGTAGACTTAACGAAGGCAGTCTCTGGATGTCTTTGTAATCTTTCTTTCTTTCTTTCTTTCTTTCTTTCTTTCTTTCTTTCTTTCTTTCTTTCTTTCTTTCTTTGTGATGGTGTGCATTCAAATTAGCTGGTCTTTGTAAATGTGCACAAAACGAGTCCCCAAGCAAGCCATAATCTCTTGGTTCAGCAATTTCCTGCAGTCCTAGTCAGAAGAGGGAGGCACGGAGGGGGACCAAGAGGGGAGGGGAGGGGAGAGCTTGTAATGAAAATGCCAGCCATATAACCTCAACAATCATGTTGTGAGCATCAACATTGTAACTATTGAATTTAACGTGGATGGGCTGTAGAACAGCAGGTTACTGCAAGTTCAGCTCTAAGGAAGCAATCTCTGCTAAGTGTATTGTTCTGTGTGATAAAAAAAAAGAAAAGAAAAGGGTGGGGAGCAGAATCAAATAGTCAATTATCAGGATTGGTCAGAAAATGTAAGACCTGAAAGAAGCAGATTTTTTTTTAGTAGGTCAGCTATCTATTTAAAGAAAATTGAATTATCTAAGGATAATTGAAATCCTCTGTTCATCTATTACTTCCACTTTGCAGTCTTAAATGATTATAGCCATAGCTTTGCCTGACATGCATTTGGTGACCCACAAGACCTTCAGCTGCCTAGCTTCTAATAGGTCACTGTATTATTTCCCATCAAATTATAACTTATATAGTCTGAGGTTCTTGAAAAGCAATTGTCTTGACTGTGTGACAGCCAGAAACAAAGCAATTGCAAAACTGTCATCTGCAGCTATAATATGTAATGTTAGCCTTTTGGAGCTGATTTTTTATATGCCTGCCTGTGCACACATATGCATTATGGGATGGGGGCATCTGCTGCAAGCCTAGATTCAGCTTATGTATGTAAAGAAGACTAAACTAATGACAATGGGTACAGCAACCAGCCTCTGACTCGATAACGAAGACACTGAAGTGGTGGATAGCTTCTGCCTTTTAGGATCGATTATCAACAGTAAAGGATCCAGCAGTCAAGAAATACACCACAGACTAGCCCTTGGTAGGGCTGCAATGAAGGCCTTGGAAAGGATATTTAGATGCCGTGATGTGTCTACACCTACAAAGATTAGAATCATTCAGACAATGGTTTTTCCTGTGACACTCTATGGATGCGAAAGCTGGACTTTGAAGAAGCAAGAGAGAAAAAGCATTGATGCTTTTGAACTTTGGTGCTGGAGAAGACTTTTGGAGATACCATACAAATGAATGAATGTTTATTATGGTTAATGACCCATTACAGAAACAACACAATACAACTCATTTCACATATACGAGAAAATATTATTTAACCAATCATTCTAATACCATTTACTCAAACAATTTGGATCTAATCTTGGTTGCTGCTGCACAGAATTTAGCCACATTCAGTGTTATGCGTTCACTGCAATCTGCTAACAGAAAAGATCCATGGACAGCCCGGAAAACAAACAAATGGATCATAGAACAAATCAATCCAGAATTTTCACTCGAGGCACAAATGACCAGGCTCAAACTATCATACTTCAGACACATTATGTGAAAACCCAGCTCCCCCAAGAAGTCCATAATGCTGGGCAAAGTTGAAGGAAAGAGGACAACCAGCAGCAAGGTGGATGGACTCGATTACGACAGCAATGAATGTACCACTGAGAGACCTTAAAGGCCAAGTTGAAGACAGATCATCCTGGAGAGAATCTCTCTTTCTAGTTGCTAAGAGTCAACGTCGACTTGACGGCATTTAATCTATCTATCTATCTATGTATTTATTACATTTTATTCCACCACATACCAACATCTCATGGCAGTTTACAAAACAAACCAGAATACCAGAATTAAAACCAAATAAAACAGTTGTAAAAATTCTAAAACAATTTAAAACAGCAGAACAACAATGATGATCTACTTATCCCTAGTCAAAGGCTTGATGAAATAAATATGTCTTGAGCACTCTTTTAAAACCTGCTAGAGATGGGGAAGAACATAAGAACAGCCCTGCTGGATCAGGCCCAAGGCCTATCTAGTCCTGCATCCTGTTTCACACAGTGGCCCACCAGATGCCTCTGGGAAGCCCACAGGCAAGAGCGGAGGGCATGCCCTTTCTCCTACTGTTACTCCACTGCAACTGGTATTTACAGGCATCCTGCCTCTGAGGCTGGAGATGGCCCAGGGGTGTAGCTATAATTGAGCAGATGGGTTAAAAGAACCACACACCCCAGCTCCTGAGGGCCCGCCAGCTCCACCCCTCTCTGTTTTATTCATTTTCTCCCTCATTCCAAGGGGCAACTGGAGAGGGAGTGAACATAGGACCCCTCTCCCTTAGCTTTGCCCCGAGGTGGCCTATAGCCTTCAGACTAGTAGCCATTGACAGACCTGTCCTCCATGAATTTATCTAAACCCTTCTTAAAGCCATCCAGGCTGTTGGCTGTCACCAAATCTTGTGGCAGAGAATTCTGTAGGTTGATTATACGTTGTGTGAAAAAGTACTTCCTTTTGTTGGTCCTAAATTTCTTGGCAATCAATTTCATGGGATGACCCCTGGTGCTAGTGCTATGTGGTAGGAATTGTTCTTCTCTATCAACTTTCTCCACGTCATGAATGATTTTATAGAACACTGTCATGTCTCCTCTCAGTTGGCTTTTTTCTAAACTAAAAAGCCCCAGGTGTTGTAGCCTTGCCTTGGAAGGAAGGTGCTCCAGGCCCCTTGGTTGCCCTCTTCTGCACCTTTTCTAGTTCTACAAAAATTCTTCTTAAGATATGGTGACGAGAACTGTAAACAGTACTCCAAATGTGGTGGCACCACAAATTTGTATAAGCGCATTATAACACTAGCATTTTAATTTTCAATCCCCTTCCTAATGGTCCCTAGCATGGAATTGGCCTTTTCCACAGCTGCTACACATTGAGTCGACACTTTCAACGAGCTGTCAGCCATGACCCCAAGACCCTTCTCCTGGTCAGTCAACATGTGTCTAAGCTGGTACAACAACAGAGAGTTCATTCCAAAGCCTCAGGGTGGCTATAGAAAAGACCCGGAACAATTGACAAAATATTGACACAAGTGTCTGTGAAAATATGCCATGCAATCATGGACATTCTTCTGATCCACTCAGGATCACAGTCTGAGTCACAAACAGGACTGACCCCAGGGGGTAGCAAGGGATGGTGGGTGCTCCCCCTCCCCCAATTTATTAATGGCCCTGAATCTTTCAGTGGGAATATGATGAGGAGTTTAGGCAGATACAGATGCACTGAGAGCCTGGGATGCTTCAATACAGATTTCTTTGGTACTGAGAGACAAACGGATATAGCGAGGACACCTGACTTTCAGAGCCAGGAATCAGTCAGATATAGTTGGGCCCCAGCATCCTATCTCACTGTCTTGGAGGTGCCCCCACTTAGAAGTGTTTTTACCCTGGCAAGATGCAATGCCCTCCCTTCAGCCCTCTTAGAGGGCAGATATAGAGGGATTCCCTATGGGGAGAGGCTCTGCCCATGTGGGGAGGGTCAAGTGGAAACAGTCACCCATGTGCTATTGGAATGTTTGTTCTATAGACACCTGCGTCGGGATCTCGTTTACCCTTTGATGGCTACATGCCCAGGTCTTGACTCTCCTCAGATGACTGGCAGGCTGTTGAAAGAAAGGAAGTCTAGCACTGTATGTAAGTCCAGCAACTGTATGTAAGTCCAGCAACTGTATGTAATGATCGCATAAGTATGAAATACTGGTGTCTCCTTTTATTCTAAGATATGTATTTTTAGTAGTTCTAGTGGGTCCACTTTCAGTACCTTGATCTATGTGCAGGAGGACTTTTTTAGTTTATTTGGTTTTATTGTTTGTAGTAGAAGTTTGACTGTTTTCTCTTCTACGTTTGTTTTAACCTTATGCTGGTTGCTGACCGAAATAAAGAGATTTTATTTTATTTTATTTTATTTCTTTGGAACTGCAGGTCCTGCGCTGAAAGGGGTGGCATCTATCTATCTATCTATCTATCTATCTATCTATCTATCTAGTGAAATTTGAAGTGAACTTAAGGCTTCCTCCCAAGGAGAAGCACTGGAGTGGAGAATTTTCTTAGATGGTTCTTCACATCTTCTGTGAGATGCCTTGAGGGCCTTTTAAGTCAAAAGGCAAGATACTAATGCGTGAATGAATGAATGAATGAATGAAAAGTTTCACTGATTCAGAATGGGTCCTGTTCACAAATCAGATTAATTTTGAACCTCAGGGAAATGGCCAAATGCAAAAATATGTAAGCTTTACATCTAAACATTTGTAAACATATTTGAGGTAGGACTGTTTGCATGGAAATTCCCTTACTGCTCTGTTTACTGTTTGCTTGGAAATTCCCTTCCTGCTCTGTTTCTGTTTCTGCTTAAACTATCACTACACACCTGTGATGCTTTAAAGGAAAAAAGTGGATCATGGCTACTAGTCCTACTTTCTTCTTCTTCTTCTTCTTCTTCCCTTTGCCTGGCCTTCAGAGCATGGTGGTAGAGCATGAGCTAGATGGACCAATGGTCTGAGTGCAGTTTCCTGTGTTTTAATCCCCTTCTAACTGAGCAAAAAGGCATCTTTTAAAAGTGGTGATTCTCTTTATTCAGCAGGGGGAAGGCAACTGGCCTTATCCATCCCAGCACAGCATCCCTCCAGTGGCTGTTGCTGGTGTTTGTCTTATGTATCTTTTTAAGATTGTGAGCCTTTGGGGACAGGGAGCTCTCAGATAGATAGATAGATAGATAGATAGATAGATAGATAGATAGATAGATAGATAGTGTGCCCATGGCTAATCCTGTGTGTGGCAGCTCTCACCAGATTTCGCAAGCAGAAGCACTGTGGTGATTGGGCAGTGGGGATTCCATATGCAGATAGGGAGGAGGAGCCTGTGAGAGCAGAAGCACCATGGTGAGTGGGCAGTGGGGATTCCATATGTAGATAAGGAGGAGGAGCCTGTGCCACCATGGTGATTGGGCAGTGGGGATTCCATATGCAGATAGGGAGGAGGAGCCTGTGATGGTTAAGGACAGTTGGAATGCAACTGTTACTGGTCGGAAGATGTTCTTGATTGTAGAGGAGAGGAATCTATATATAAAAAAGGATAGTGGGCAGGGGTCTGCGAAGAGAAGGGTTGTGAGGGAGGAAAGAGCCCTTTCGGGAGAAGGAGGAAGCCGTTGTGTGAATTAGATCAGGAAACAAGATGAACAAGATTTGTTAACTCAGGAAGGGAGGGAAGGAGGGAGAATAGGAAGGGAGGGGAAGAAAGTCAGAGGGGAAGAGTGAGTGGAGGAGAGAGAGAGGAGGGAGGGGAAGAGAGAAGGAAGGAAGGGCGGGGGACGGGCCCAAGCCTGTCAGCTACTGAGGGGAACGAGTAGCCATGGCAGCACCTATTGGCAGCAAGGAAGGGCCCAGTCAACCACTGCTGCTGTTTGGGGCTACTGAGGCCATTGGCGGAGGGAGGCAGGGAGGCAAGGGATGGGTCCGGGCCTGTCAGCAGCCGAAGGGGAATGAGTGGCCATGGTGGTAGCAGCAGTGAGGAAGGACCCAGTCAACTGCTGCTGCCGCTCCTGTTGGGAGGAGGAACAGGACTCAGGTGAAGGTGGGGATTTCTCTGGGGACAGGGGGCTGCAGCTTGGCCAATAGGCACCAGCAATGCTGCAGCCATGACCAAGAGGGGTGAGGGGGGTGGAGTAAAGGGATGGAGGAGGGGTGAGGAGGATGGAAGTAACTGGATGGTGTAGGAGGAGCAGGAGTGCGGCTCAGGTGAGGGTGGAGAAATATCTGAGGTGAGGGGGGCTGTGAGGGAGGGGAGGCAATCAAGTGCTAGCATGCAGATGCTCTGCGCAGGTTAAGCTAGTTTTATGTATTTTTATATCTATGTAAACTGCTTTGGGAATGTTTGTTATTGAAAAGCGACATATAAATATTTGTCGTATTCATATTAAAGGAAACATGTAGTCCATCCCCCCTCCACTCTATTCCAAACCTCTCTATTGCAACCAACCCATCACGGTTTCTAGTAGAACTGGGAAAGGTGCAGAAGAAGGCAAACAAGATGATCAGGAGCCTGGAACACCTTCTTTATGAGGCAAAGCTATAGCATCTGGGGCTTTTTAATTTGGAAAAGAGGAAACTACAGGGAGACATGATCGGGGTGTATAAAATTATGCATGGCGTAGAGAGAGTGGACAGAGAGACATTTTTCTCCCCCTCTCACAACACTAGAACCAGGGGTCACCCCATGAAACTGAAGGCCATCCTATTCCACTGTGTGAAAGAGGATGCTGGACTGGATGGGTCTTGCCCCAGAGCCTGATCCAGCAGGGCTGTTCTTATATTCTTATGGGCCGTCAAGGTTTCAGTCATGACCCACTTCTGCTTCCATTACCCTCATCCAGGATATTTAGAATTGGGCATCAGAAGGAAGACAAAACAGGGATCCTCTCATTTTTATGAAGAACTGGGAGTGGAAACAAAATGTATCCCTTTCAACTTTACAAATCTGAACATTTGTTTCCTTTAATGGTCGCTCCAATTTGAATTTGTTTTACCCTTTGCGAACTTCAACCTTGAATAATTTGCCTCGGTAGATTCAACTTCCTTTTAGTTTCCTTTGACAGCAACAGCTTAATTCAATTTTCTTAAACAGCTTTGATGTCCTCTTAAAGGCTTCTGCAGCAGTCGAACAATATCAAAGCATTTTGTGTGCTTTCACAAAATGGGGGTAGAGCAGTTGTGTTGTTGCCGCTGTTTACCTAAGATTGCTTAGCCAAGAGCTATATAAAATAAGAAGCCTGTGCCTCAGAAGATGCTGGCTGCATTTTCTTTTTCTTTTTCTACAATTCAACTAGCATTGCTAAGTTTTACAAGAATATGCAACTTTATATTAGGGATATGCACAGACCACGGAGGCGTATTCCGACGCTGGGGGGGTGTTGTTTTAAGGGCAGGGGGGTTGTACTTACCCCTCCCACTGCTTTCCCCCCTCCAGCACTCCATTTTCAAGTAAAATCTTCGAGGTGGCAGCGGTCCTCCCTGCAGCCCCTGCCCCCTCGCTGTCTGCTAAAAGTGGAAGTAACTTCCGCGCATGCGCCTGCCGCCGCCACCGCTGCGGGCACTGCCTACGTGCGTGCACCGCCGACATGCACACACGCACAATGCACATCACAGTGATGTGTGTGATGTACGCGGCGGCAGTGGCAGTGGGTGCATGCACGGAAGTTACTTCCAGTTTTAGCAGACAACAAGGGGGCAAGGGCAGCAGTGAGGATCGTTGCCGCCCTGAAGATTTTACTTGAAAATGGAGCACCGGGGGGGGGGGAGCGGCCGGAGGGGGGAAAGCGGCGGGAGGGGGTAAGTACACCCCCCTGTCCTTAAAGCAACACACACACACACACCGTCGACAGTCCGCCGGACCAGCGAACCAGTTTAACATGGCCTGCGAACCTCTAACATGGCCTGCGAACCAGTTTGTGCACATCCCTACTTCATATCACTGAACATTTTCAGTGCGATGGGTTACTTTGGGACTGGCATATCTGTTGGACAGTGTTCCTTCTCAACAGGGATTCCCAGATGTTGTTGACTACAACTCCCAGAATCCTCAAGCAAAAGCCATTGCAGCTGGGGATTCTGGGAAATGTAGTCAACAAAATCTGGGGATCCCTGTTAGAGGGGACACTGCTGTTGGACCACATCTACCCATACAGACCTGCCAGGGCCCTCCGCTCAGCATCTCAGGCCCTGCTCATAGCCCTGCCAGTAATGGAGATCTGGATGGTGAGGACTATAGGTAGGGCCTTTTTGGTTGTGGCCACTTGGTTTTGGAATTTCATTTGTGGTCCCTTGGTTTTGGAATGTTCTCCCACAAGTGCTCGGCTCTGCTCCCTCCCTTAGGGTTTTAAAGAAACTGCTGAAGACTCATCTCTTTAGAGGGGTGTTTTGATATTTTAGTTGCTCACACTCCTGTTTTTGGCAACCCCTTTGCCAAAATTCCTTCCCCATCTTTCTCCAAGGAGACATTGCATGGCCAGTGTGTGCATCAACACTGGGATGGGGCCAGCTGGTGCAGTGCCAATCCCTCTCTCGCTATTTGGTAAATGTGGGGAGGCTAACTGAAGGAGAGGGCCATCTCTACCTTTCTATCATCTTCCTTCTCTCTCTACCTCTGTAAAGGGAGCATTATAGCTGGAGACAACATAGTCTCTGGGTGAACATTCCAGTCAATCAGTCACAGATTGTCTCTCTATATCTGTCCACTTCCAGACCTGATGCCATATTTCATAACAATGTTCAGCTTCATCTCTTCTTGTTGCTAGCAAATTGTTTTAGTGGCTACCCATCACTCAGCCATGAAGACGCGAGTGCCTTAGGAGCTTCTCTCCAGGTCACACCTAGGGCTTGGGCTGCCTTAAATCAGTCAGATATGTCAAATATGCAGAGATGGAAAGCAGCAATTTCTCCTCTCTCTCTGCACACTCCATCACTGGCAAGAGAAGGGGATACTTTGCTTTAATAGCTTCATATTGTCTCTTTAGTGGGGATGGGAAACTGAGGGGGGGGGGCGCCTGGGCCGACTTCATTGCTTTCTGTTTTCTGGCAGCCGTTAGAAAGTCTATTATTCACTTCATATTTTACCATGAAATTAAACTGGAGGAAACATGAGTCTTTCACACCTCACTGATCACTGGAGCCATTTCCTATCAGAAATGTCAAGAGACCAATAGCTTTTACTAGTATATCCCATTGTGTCTAACAAAAGATATTTAATAGCTTTTCCAATTCATGTGGAAGAATCTCTTACCAGAAACTGGTTGCCTCTTTGTAGCTCTGTTTTGGTCTTTTCCACGCAAAAATGAAGTCTCAGCTTCCCCCACCTTCATTAAATGTACATGGGAGGCCGGTTTACAACTCCAACCTGCTCGACAAGGCCAGAAAATTGCATGCTGGTCCTTGCTGAACCTCTCTGAGAGAGAGAAAGACTGATTAAAAAATGGGAACCTCTTATATATCTCCAAATGTTTGTTGCAGGCTGTCTGCAGATACAGATACACATCATGAGATTAGGGCCCTTGGATTACATTCTCAAGCATGAAAGCCAGAAAGATTTTCTTTGTTTGAATGTAACACGAAGCTTAGATTCCGAGATAATTGCAGGACTGGAAGGTGGGACTCAAGGTACACACTGCATCACTTCTGACAGTGCATTAATCTAAGCCTTTTCTAAATACATGTAGAAATTGGTGGAATGAATCTACTACTACTGTTAGGCAGGAATTGTCGGGTATAAAGCAGGGCTGCTCAACTTTGGCCCTTCACATGTTTCTGGACTACAACTCCCATAATCCCCAGAGACAGCAGTCAATAGACAGGGATTATGAGGACTGCAGGCCAACATCTGCAGGAGGGTCAAAGTTGAGCAGCCTTGGTATAAAGGGAGGCCAAGGGTTCAGATTCAGTAGGGAAGGCAAGGAGAGTCATGCAGCGGCATAGTGGTGCTGGCCCCCAATGCTGCGCTCACACACACCCCATACACACACTCACTCACCACTGCTGCCGCTTGCCACCATGCACCCATCCTGTTGCAGCATAATGATGTCATGTCTTGGTGGCCATGACATCATATCACCACGGCTGGTAAAGGGTAGCAAGCTGGCCACTGCACCGAATGGACCCACAGAGGCCAGAGGCAGCAAGCGGGCCCAAGGCAGTAGGCAACAAATGACTGGCAGGCAGGAGGGTGGAGGTGGTGAATGATCGAGCCTCCAGTGGCTTTCCCCACACAGAGCACCAGGAAGATCCCATTCTCTGCAAGGCCGCACGTGGTTCTGTGTTCTTGGGAACTCAGCTGCTCACTTATAGATCCACCCCTGTAGTCATGCAGCTGTGACAATCAATGGGCCATTGGGATGTGACAAAGAGGGAGTTTGGAGGCCAATGAACAGGGGTATAGCTAGGGGAGAGGAGTCCTTTACTTGCCCCTCCCCACAGTGGGCCTTCAGAGTGAGGGAGATAATGAAAACAATATAGAGGGATGGAGCTGGCGGCCCTCAGGAACTGGGTGGTCCAGGTTCCCTGAACCCAGCCGCTCAATTATAGCTACACCCCTGCCACTGAGGCACTCCAAAGGAGCACATTTGTTAGCAAAGCATTAAAATGCAACCGGGTGAAATGACCTGGTCTTGTCGTAGCAAGCATGACTTGTCCCCTTAGCTAAGCAGGGTCTGCCCTGGTTGCATATGAATGGGAGACTTGATGTGTGAGCACTGGAAGATATTCCCCTCAGGGGATAAAGCTGCTCTGGGAAGAGCAGAAGGTTTCAAGTTCCCTCTCTGGCTTTTCCAAGATAGGACAAGATTATTTATTTATTTATTTATTTTATAGGACAAGATTTTTTTATTGAACCAACAAACTACCAAAGCATACAGTACGTTGCCAAAGCACAATTATATACGAAGTGGTTGTTTGTACATGATATATCTACAAAGATTTACACACAAGGATTTGTAAACCCACAAGGTTATGAGGTGATTCCTGCCTGCAACCTTGGAGAAGGCCAGTCTGTGAAGACAATACTGAGCTAGATAGACCAATGGTCTGACTCAGTATATGGCAGCTTCCTATGTTCCTATGACACTAGATTGGGCCAGTTCTCGTGATCTGGTGACCAAAATTAGGAACATATGAAGCTGCCTTACACTGAATCAAAGCTTTGGTCCATCTAGCTCAATATTGTCTGCATAGACTGGCAGTGGCTTCCCCAGGGCTGCAGGCAGGAATGTCTCTCAGTCCTATCTGGAGATGTCAGGGAGGGAACTTGGAACCTTCTGCATACAAGCATGCAGAGAGGAGAGCTGGCCTTGTGGTAGTAAGCATGACTTGTCCCCTTAGCTAAACAGGGTCTACCCTGGTTGCATATAAATGGGAGACTATAAGTCTGAGCACTGTAAAATATTCCCCTCAGGGGATGGACCTGCTCTGGGAAGTGTAGATGGTTTCAAGTTCCCTCCCTGACATCTCCTCTGCCAGTCTGTGAAGACAATACTGAGCTAGATAGACCAATGGTCTGACTCAGCATATGGCAGCTTCCTATGTTCCTATGTTTGTTCCTATGTACAGTGCTCACCCATGCAGTCTCCCATTCAAATGCACACCAGGGTGGGCCCTGCTTAGCAAAGGGGACAATGCATGCTTGCTCCCACAAGGCCAACTCTCCTCCCCATTCTTTTGTGCCACAGAATGTTGGGAAGCAGCACAAGGAAGAGGTATACATGCTCCCAATTGCTGGTCATCTGTGTGGCGAAAAGGATGGGGAAGTGACCATGTGGGGGAGGACACCATGTTTGTTCAGTGCAGAGGTCCACTGTGTTTGCTCAGTCCATTGTGGTTTGCTCAGCAACCAGCATCAGCCGCTCTACTTGGTTGTTGAGCAACCATGATGGACCCTTCCCACACAATTGCTTCCCAGTTTTCAATTTTTCTTGACTGGTGGTGGAACAATTCTTCTATTCTGAAGTTTTTTTTTAAATCAGATTTCTTGATGCACTAGGGTAGCTGGTGTGGAGAGGAACAAAGGCTATGGAATGAATATCTTTTGACCAATTCCTTCACAGATACACAAAGCATGCCACCTTTGTCAAACAAAAGGTCAAACAACTTTTTTTATGTTAATAAGTGAGGCCCCATGGAGATATTCACGTTGATATTGATGATTCACTCTTTCCATTGACAAGGCTGTTCATGTGCAGAATTTCTGTCCATGCCTTTCAGCAGAGATGCAACCAACATCCATGGTTTTCATTTCCTGAAGGGAAGTTCACATTTTTGCACTTCACGGTAGCAATATGTGTCCAAAATGAAACAACAGGTTTCCAAGTGGTTACTAATGATCCACAAAAAATGAAACCAAAAGCAAGTGGCTTGTGCACGATCCTGTGCATTTGAGCCAATGGCAAAGAATGAGGAAGAGCAATACAAATAGCATTCATACAGTAGTTTGATCCCTGTGTGCAATAATCAGCTAATTAGCACTTTGAGATGGAACAGCTGGAAATAACAGCACAGCACCATGTCCAATAGCACCAGTAGCAATTGCACATGGCAATAGCACCAGTAAAGATAAAATGTGCCGTCAAGTCAATTTCAATTCCTGGCGCCACAGAGCCCTGTGATTCTCTTTGGTAGAATACTGGAGGGGTTTACCATTGCCTCCTCTCGCCCAGTATGAGATGATGCCTTTCAGCATCTTCCTATATCGCTACTGCCCAATATATGTATGTATTTGTTTATTTCAGCCCAAGGCCAGCATAGCTACCCGATATAGTACCGGTGGGGATTTGAACCGTCAAGCTTCTGCTTGTTAGTCAAGCATTTCCTCGCTGCGCCACTTAAGGCAGCAATTGCACAATTGCAATAGCACCAATAGCAATTGCAATAGCACCAATCACAATTGTGCCAGGTGCAAACACATTAGGAAATGATATGAATGTATTCCATGTTGCAAACGAATATGCCAACTCACCATTTGGAAAATGTCACTTGTGCAAAACAACAACAATAATAAATTACATAGCTTTTAAGGATAAATATCTGGAGCACTGGGGAGGAGACCTGGACTTGTGCTAGCAAGTATGAATTGTTCCCTTTGCTAAGCAGGGTATGGCCTGGTTTGCATTTGTATGGGAAACCACATGTGAGTACTCTCTGCTTCAAGATATTCTCCTTGGGGATGGGGCCATAGCTCAGTGATGGATCATCTGCTTGCATGCAGAAAGTTCCAGGTTCATTCCCTGGTATCCCCCTGTTCTTACTCAGTATAAGGCAGCTTCCTATGTTCATATACTTTGAGATATTCCCCTTAGGGAATGGAGCTGTAGCACAGTGGTAGAGTATCTCCTTGGTCCCAGGTTTACTCCCTGGCAGCATCTCCAGGTAGGACTGGGAAAGAGTCCTGACTGAAACCTTGGAGTTGCTGCCAGTCTGTGTAGACCAGAGATGCTCAACTTCAACACTCCAGCTGTTTTTGGACTACAGCTCCCATAATCCCCAACCTCAGTGGCCAATAGTAAAGGATTATGGGAGTTGTGGGCCAACATCTGCAGGACGGCCAAAGTTGAGCAGCCCTGGTGTAGACAATACTGAACTAGATGGACAGTATTATATACACTAACCTGCAGTGACCAGTGGTCTGACTTAGTACAAGGCAGCTTCCTATGTTCCCAAGTCATTTTCTGGCAAGGTGGGGATATCTTATACTTGAACTGTCCATATTTTTATTACAGACCTTCCCTAATTGTTGTTATCTAGCCCTGTTTTTACTCTTCGTTTTTATCCCTGTTTCACGTCTTTTGCAACCATGAAAGAAGAGGAGCAAAGACAGCTGTAAGAACTCACAACAAATGCACAGGCAGGACAGCAGGCAGGATTGGTGTTCACGACACGTTTTCAGATGGATCTTCTGAATTGTTCAATTTTGTTAGAGGTCACGGCAATGTTGCTGAGCAGCTTATAAAGGGACAGAATATTGCCTTGATTCCTATGGAACAAAATATGTTGGGAACACTGGTTGACATCCAGTGTAGCATAATGCAGGTGGTGCCAATATAATAAGTTTGTTTCTTGAAAGAACTGACTACTAAGTTCAACTATTGCTTAAGGATAATAAAGCATAGCTGGTGGTTTGAAAAAGTGCATTTTGTTTTTTAGTATATGGTAAATGAAGAGCCATTGGTGGTGCAAGGTACTATCAAGACCTGCTTCTTGAGAAGACAACACAGTAAGTGTTGGCAAAAAGAATTATGATCACTGTTTGTGCTTGTACTTTTGGATTTAAAATTATTACATTGGTATCTTGTATATCCTTAAGCTGCAAGCGTCCACTTGAAAGAATGACTACCTACCTACCTCATCAGAAGATTGAGAGAGACAATGTGAATAAACTGACTTCAAGAACATTAGCTCACTTTTGGATTTGAGAAAGACTTTGAGATATGCTCACAGCTATAACTAACAATATAGTGACTAGAATATTGGATATTTCATTTGACTAAGGAGGTTTTCAAAACTTTGACCACTACAAGTCTCAGGTTTTTGTCAATTGCATCATTACCTATTGATTGATTGATTAAGTGCCATCAAGTTGGTGTTGATTCTTAGCAACTAGATAGATTCTCTCCAGGATGATCTGTCTTCAACTTGGCCTTTAAGGTCTCTCAGTGGTGCATTCATTGCTGTCATAATCGAGTCCATCCACCTTGCTGCTGGTCATCCTCTTCTTTTTCCTTCAACTTTCCCCAGCATTATTGACTTCTCAAGGGAGCTGGGTCTTCGCATAATATGTCCAAACTATGATTATTTGAGCCTGGTCATTTGTGCCTTGAGTGAAAATTCTGGTTTGGTTTGTTCTATGATCCATTTGTTTGTTTTCCGGGCTGTCCATGGTGTCCTCAAAAGTCTTCTCCAGCACCAAAGTTCAGAAGCATCAATGCTTTTTCTATCTTGATTCTTCAAAGTCCAGCTTTCGCATCCATAGAGTGTCACGGGAAAAACCATTACTCATTGGGTCACTTATTCTGCAGTTCTATCTTTTACTCATTGTATATATTCTCATTCTACTGATATTACAATATCTCTCATTGGCAGCTAGGTACTTCATTGCTTTTCATTTGGGGGGACCGTATTTTGGTGCCTGCCCTTCTTTTTTCTTTTCACACAAGATCACATATACTTCTAGCACAGTGCCTGGACTCTGGAAGTGTGAGTTAGAGAGGATGGCAATATATTGGTTGTTGACCATGGGCAAGCCAACTAGCTCTTCTAGAATGTGGATGACTGGAAGTCAGTGTCATAGCCACCACTGGAGGAGACTGGATCGCTGGATCACTGGGGTTGGGCGGGTCAGCACAGTATCCCCCCTCTTCCCCCAGGGCACCCCTTTGGCCTCCTCCTACATCCAGCTGGTGAACAAAGTGCTGGATGGATGAATCTTTAATTTTCTAGAAAAAAATAAAAAAATAAAGTATTAAAAAGAGAGAGAGAATAAATAAAATGTAAAGTGGGAAAGAGAAGCAACCCCCCCATTTCTTTCTCTCCCTTGCTTATAGTGAGGGAGAGACAGACAGAGAAAGGAAGGAAATGAAGAAAGAAGTAAAGGAAGGAAGAGAAGGAAAGAAAAAGGAAGGAAAAGAGAAGGAAGGAAGGAAGGAAGGAAGGAAAAGAGAAAGAAAGAACTTTACTGGCTAGAAAGTAGCAGGAAAATGATGGATAAAGCCGATGGTTTGTGAGCATGCGAACACTCCTGGGTGCTGGCCATGATGCAGGGTGTGTGAAGACACACTCACAACTGTGAACACAAGCAGCATTGGGGGGAGCTTAAGCTGATGCAGCTTATCCCCAGGCTGCCAGAAAGCTCCCTATGCCCTGTGGTGTTTTTGGTTAATCTATTCCTGGATCCAGGCCAGCATTTGAATGGGGATTTCGTTACTTGTATTCCAGGCCTGGAGTAGAGGCGGAGCTAACAAACAGCCAGCAGCAAGAGCACCGAAAAGCACTCTGCACTGGCCTCTCTGTACATAACATCTATTTCATTAAACTATCAATATTCATGATTCCACTCCACTGCCTTGTCCTTGCATACCATAACTCTTTCCTTTGGAAGAAGTTGCACGCTTGCACAAAAGTGCAAGATCACCAGTGCTACACTATGAAGATAAAGACAGCCCTGCTGGATCAGGCCCAAAACCTATCTAGTCCAGCATCCTGCTTCCCATAGTGGCCCACCAGATGCATCTTGGAAGCTGCCAAGCAGAAGTTGCTCCCCTGGTATTCAGAGGCATCCTTCTTCTGAGCCTGGAGGTAGTCTATAGCCATCAAGACCACTAGCCACTGATAAACCTGTCTTCCATGAACTTGTCTAAGCCCCTTTTAGCCATCCAAGCTGGTGGCCATCACCACATCCTGAGGCAGAGAATTCCACAGGGCTGAGAGAGACTCCTGCCTGCAGCCTTTGAGAAGCCGCTGCCAGTCTGTGTAGACAATACTGAGCTAGATGGGCCAATGGTCTGACTTGATCCTATGTTCCTATGCCAGGCATTAATTCTAGCAGCTGTCCTGCCTATGCAATCATTAGAAGCATGTTTCATTTGTGAAATATCTGATGGTACAAAATATCCATAGAAATAGGAATAACAATTTCACACAACCCTTATTCTGTTTCCTGTGGAACTGACTTGTAGCGCCATTCACCTGTGCATGGATGCTGCAGCTGAATTCTGCCTTTCTCTCCTGGCTCCATGCACAGCCTGCTGGCCCCAGCTCTGATGGACTGACGGCCCAAATTGCAGGCCATTATACTGCTGAGAGATGCCCCTAAAGACCTTCAGACAACAATGTCACTTCTAGGAAGTCTGGGTCAGGGTGCTTGACACTTTAACGGTGTTCAATTGGCGCAAAATTACATACCATCCACAGAACAAACTGGCAATTTTGTCATAACCACATCTGAAGAGTTCGGGCCACCAGAACTGAAAGTGGAAACAACACTGTTTACACGGTTCTGAAAGAAAGCACCTGATGACAGGTTGTCCATTTGGCGGCAAAGGTGAAAACTTGTTTTCAATCAGCTTATATCCTTTTCTTTCTTCCCTTGTTTCATTTCCAGCTACTTGAGGCAAAAGTGAAAGTCAATTTACTGTACACATAGATTGTACCAGGTAACTGACAGAAGAGATAGAATAGTACTGAAATGATTTTAAGCTGGTTTTGATTTCGTTTTAATGCATTATCCATTTGGGGTTTTTAAAAATCTGTTTTGATATTTGTGAACTGCCTAGAGTCATCTGGGTGAGGTGGTATAAAAACCAAACAAACATTGGAACATAGAAAGCTGCCACATACCGAGTCAGACCATTGATCCAGTATTGTCTACACAAACTGGCAGCAGCTTCTCCAATGTTGCAGGCAGGAGTCTCTCTTGGTTCTATCTTAGACATGCCAGGGAGGGAAGTTGGAACCTGAGATGCTCTTCCCAGAGTGGCTCCATCCCCTAAGGGGAATATCTTACAGTGCTCACACATGTGGTCTCCCATTCATATGCAACCAGGGTGGACCCTGCTTAGCAAAGGGGACAAGTCATGCTTGCTTGCTACCACAAGATCAGCTCTCCTCCTTTTAAGTCGCCTCCCAGCTAGTGATGTGCCCGGACCGGTTCGGAGGCCATTCTACACGCCTCCGGACCGGTCCAGACATGGGAGGTTCGGGTTCGGGTGGATTGAGGTGGGGGTTTCCTTTAAGGGCGGGGGAGGGTTTACTTACCCCTCCCGCATTTTCCCAACTCCGGCACCCGTGTTTCTTTTCGCAATCAGGGCAGCAGGATACTTTGCTGCCGCCCCTTCGCCTGTTTGGCTGCGCGCGCGCCTGTATTTCCTTTAGCAATCGGGCGGCAGGATACCTCCCTGCCTTTTGCAGGGAGGCTTTGCCTTTTGCAGCCAAGCGGGCGAAGGGGCGGCAGGGAGGTATCCTGCCACCCGATTGCTAAAGGAAATATGGGCACCGGAGTTGGGAAAGCACGGCAGGGGTGAGTAAACCCTCCCCCGCCCTTAAGGAACCCCCCACCCCAGTGCCGGACTGCAGCTCCGCAGTTCCGTGCACAGCCCTACTCCCAGCTCTCTCTTCCCTGGACTCCTCCATGGTCTCCAGGAGATGCAGCCAGAGCTCAGAGATCCTTAAAGATCAGTCTACTTCTGGCAGCTTTTGCTTGTCCCGTGGAGCTGTCTGTGGTGCTGCAGCCAGCCTTGAGCAAACCTTGTGAGTGTCCTGAACAAGGCCCACAGGGTCTGGTGGCCAGTGAAGGCAGTCAAGTAGGAGCCAGCGTGGTGCAGTGGCTAGAGTGCTGGACTAGGACTGGGGAGACCCAAGTTCAAATCCCCATTCAGCCATGGGACTTGCTGGGTGACTCTGGGCCAGTCACTTCTCTCTCAGCCTAACCTACTTCACATGGTTGTTGTGAGGAGAAACCTATGTAGTACACCGCTCTGGGCTCCTTGGAGGAACAGCGGGATAGAAAATGTAAAAATGAATGAATGAATGAATGAATGAATGAATGAGACAGAGCAGCAGGGCTCAGGCAGCAAGGTGAGGCAAGGCTCAGGCAAGGTTCAAGAAGTCCGCGAGGTACCACCATGGCTAGAGTCATGGGATGTGTTGACCCCACAGTAGACAGAGGCAGACTGAGCCCTGAAGTACCCCAATCTGCCCGTTGGACTCCCGCTCTCTGGCTAGAAGGCAATTTCTTCTGGCACTTCTCCTCCTCTCTTGTTGTTCCGGCCTGGTCCACGCTGACTCACAAATATTGGGGGAGATGATGGAGGGGCTAGATCACTTGGAGGGTCAGGCTCAGAGGATGTCGCCTCATGGGGCCCCACCCCTGGAGTTCCCAGCAGCTCCAGTGGGGATGGTTCAGGTCTTCCTTCCTCGGGGTTAAACACTAGGCCTCTGGATCAGGCCTGGGGTTGTGCCCAGTACAGGCTCTTCAGGGTCATATTCTGGGGTTCCCTGAGGCTCTGGGCTACCCTCAGGGCCCAGAGATGGTGCTGGTCCTGCCTCTTCAGGGTCCGAATATGTAGGATGTAAATGTAGTAAATAGATAAGACAAATTAAGAAATGTGCACGGTGGAGGAAAGGAGGTGCAGGCACTCATAAGAAGAGCCCTGCTGGATCAGGCTAGACCAGCTTCCTGCTTCATACAGTGGCCCACCAGACGCCTCTGGGAAGCCCACAGGCAAGAGGTGAGGGCATGCCCTCTCTCCTGCAGTTGCTCCCCTGCAACTGGTATTTAGTGGCATCTTCCCTCTGAGGCTGGAGGTGGCCTATAGCCACCAGGCTAGTAGCCATTGATAGACTTGTCCATGGATTTGTCTAATCCTCTTTTAAAGCCATCCGAGCTGGTGTCCATCACCACATCCTGTGGCAGAGAATTCCACAGGTTAATTATGCACTGTGTGGAAAAAGTACTTCCTTTTGTTGGTCCTGCATTTCCTGACCTTCAGTTTCATGGGATGGCCCCTAGATCTAGTATTGTGAGAGAGGGTGAAAAATTTCTCTCTGTCCACTCTCTCTACTCCATGCATAATTTTATGCACCTCGACCATGTCTCCCCATAGTCATCACTTTACTCCCCCACCATGAAGAAAGTGTTGCCGCTCAGGTAACTGCTTGAACTGAGCCTTGATGTCCACATTAAAATAACATCTTGAATAAAAGTGACTCTGTTTGCCCGCTTCCTCCCCATCTCATTTCCCCCCTTGATATTCGCTCTATGTGCTTTGATGTTGCTCTGTGAGCCGCTGATGGAACTATTATGCAGACTTAAAGCAGCAGAGGAACTTGGACCTGGTTAATACATTACAGGGGACCAAGATACCCCAGCCTTGGCAAACCATGCAAGAAAGAAAGCTGCACATTGGGTAATTTGCAGTGATCAGGATGGATTTCCCCATTCATGTGCTTGGAAAATGCTGCACGGAGCAAATTGTGAAGCCCCCAGAGTCGTTCTGTCTGGCTTTCACTTCTGCTGCTGTTCTTATTAGCAGTACAGCTCTGCTGGCAGCTCTGTGAAATGAGATCTTGACTTATGAGAGGCTCCAGTGCCATCTTCAGGCAGGAGGGCAGCAAATGCAGACCCCCCCCCCCGTCCGCACACGAAAGACCTGGTATTATGTGGATGAAGCTGCCATCCCAGGGGCTAGGCTGGGTATTTATAGCTGGAGTGGCAGTTTTGATAATATTTAGCTCATCCCTAGCCTCGGAGGAACTTGAGGCATCTCACAAATAATAATTGATTAAGCCTCACCGCTTACCCTTGAACAATGTGGAGATATTTCCTTTGTGGTAAATCATGTACATCTAACAGGATTCATAGCGTTCCAAGGGACACATTTTCCGTTGTCACTCTATTCATTGGTATGAGTTTTCAGAGCAGGTGGAAACTTGATTGATTTTCTCCTTTGCCTTCAAGAAGGGTCATCTGAGCTGTGTTTTGTGACATTTCTGTTTCTTGTCACTAGCCAATACTGAGGCTGACAGTGTTGGTGCCATCAGACTACAGAAGATAGCACCGGGCAGCATGCCACTGAGACCTAGAGAAATTTCAGAACATATCCAAAAATGACAGATAAGATATTTTCTCCCATCCTATTCCTTTAGTGCAAGGGTTCTCAAATGTGGGTCCCCAGATGGTGTTGAACTACAACTCCCATCACCCCAGGTCATTGGGGCTGGGGATGGTGGGAGTTGTATTCCCTGCTAACCCTCTGCTAACTGGGCAAAGTGGCGCCTTTTGTAAGTGGTGGTTCTCTTTATTGAGCAGGGGGCAAGCAACTGGCCCTATTATTATTATTCATTATTATTTATTCGATTTCTATACCGCCCTTCCAAACATGGCTCAGGGCAGTTTACACAGAGAAATAATACATAAATAAGATGGATCCCTGTCCCCAAAGGGCTCACAATCTAAAAAGAAGCATAAGATAGACCCCAGCAACAGTCACTGGAGGTACTGTGCTGGGGGTGGATAGGGCTAGTTAGTTACTCTCCCCCTGCTAAATAAAGAGAATCACCACATTAAAAGGTGCCTCTTTGCCAAGTTAGCAAGGGATTATTAATGGAGGACCACTCTATCTATGGC
This sequence comes from Hemicordylus capensis, assembly GCF_027244095.1. NCBI lineage: Eukaryota > Metazoa > Chordata > Lepidosauria > Squamata > Cordylidae > Hemicordylus > Hemicordylus capensis. The sequence continues at coordinate 15,810,939 of NC_069663.1, forward strand.
TACTAGTTTTGATAGCGATAGGCCACTCTAAAGTTCAGAGGCAGGACATCTCTGAATACCAGTTGCAGGGGAGCAACAGTAAGAGAAGAGGCATGCCTTCATCTCCTGCTTATGGGCTTTCCTTTAGCATTCCATACAGCACTTCCATCCCCAGCACAGCCTTCCAGTGGCTGTTGCTGGTGTTTATCTTATGTTTCTTTTCTTTTTTTAAGATTGTGAGCCCTTTGGGGACAGGGAGCCATTTTATTTATGTATTTATGTCTATGTAAACTGCTTTGGGGACTTTTGTTGAAAAGTGGTATATAAATATTGGTTGTCATAGTGTAGTAGTCCAACATCTAGTTTCAGAACCCCTGCTTTAGTATTCCTCTTGTTCATTCCAGCCTGCATTCCATTCCTTCTGAATTTCCATTTCCCTGCCATTTTTTCCACCCTTTCAGAACAACAGCCCTGCTGGATCAGTCCACCTTGTTTCACACAGTGGCCACCAGATGCTAAAGGAAAGCCCATAAGCAAGAGATGAAGGCATGCCTCCTCTCTTACTGTTGGTCCCCTGCAACTGGTATTCAGAGGTGTCCTGCCCCTGAACTTTGGGGTGGCCTATCGCTATCAAAACTAGTAGCCATTGATAGACATGCCCTCCATTAATAATTTGTCCAAGCCCCTTTTAAAGCCATCCATGCTGGTGGCCATCACCATATCCCACAGCAGAGAATGTCATAGATTAATTATGTGTTGTGTGAGAAAGTGCTTGTTTTTATTCTAGTGTTGTAAGAGAGGGAGAAAATTTTCTCTCTTCACACCACACATAATTTTATAATTCCCTATCATGACTCTCCATATTCATCTTTTTTCTAAACTAAGAAGCCTCGTAAAGAAGGTGCTCCAGACCCCTGATCATCTTAGTCACCCTCTTCTGCATCTTTACCAGTTCTATAATATCATTTTGATATGCACATATATAGAGAGTTAAGAAAACTGAAAACACATAACCACTATCCACACGTTGTTTTCAACATGGATTTTCCCAGCATTATGGACTTCTCAAGGGAGCTGGGTCTTTGCATAATGTGTCCAAAGTATGATGGTTTGAGCTTGGTCATTTGTGCCTCGAGTGAAATTCTGGCTTGATTTGTTCTATTATCTGTTTGTTTTTTTCCTGGCTGTCCACAGTATCCTCAAAAGTCTTCTCCAGCACCAAAGTTCAAAAGTGTAAATACATTTTCTCTCTTTCATCTTCAAAGTCCAGCTTTCGCATCCATAGTGTCAAGGGAAAAACCATTGTCTGAACAATTCTAATCTTTGCAGGCATAGACACATCATGGCATCTGAATATCCTTTTCAAGGCCTTCATTGCGACCCTACCAACTGCTAGTCTGTGGTGTATTTCTTGACTGCCAGATCATGTTGATGGTCGATCCTAAAAGGCAGAAGCTATCCGCCACTCATAGGCAGAACTGGGGGGGCAGGCAGGGCACATGCCCTAGGCACCACTGAGGTGGGGGCGCCACACCAGTTCCTGCCACCCCCACCCCATTGCCCACCTGCCCAGCCCCAGGGCCCCTCAGCCACTTGCCTCCAGCTCCGGCTGATCGGCGAGGCCTAGGATCAGCAAGGCCTGCAAACTGCAGAGCTCTTCTCTCCCCACCTCTCAGCTGATCAATGGGTGGGCAGGGCTTACAGAGAGGCCTCCAAGTAGGCCTCCCTGAAGCCTGTACTTGGCAGGCCCCAAGCAAGCCAGGAAGGAGGAAGCAGGCAGAGTTCTCTGCAGCAGCAGACCCTCTGCCCAGACCATCCAGCACAGCTTTTGCCAGGTAGGCTGTGAATTCCTTTTTGTGGACCCCCCACCCCATAGGAATCTGCTTGCCATAGGGCTTTGATATGGGTGGGGTGGGGTGAGACTGAGAAGTCTCTGAATATTTAATTTAAAACAGACTGAAAAATGTGCTGCCTTTAAAAACAAAAACTATCTAAAAAGGCCTATAAGTGGCTTGTTTCAGGGCAGAAAATTACAAAAACTTCTGGAACAAGTATATTTTATTTATTTTCATTCATTCATTCATAAATGCACTTATGTTCAAGTTGTTTTGCAACCCAGAAGGTCTGAGTGAGAACTGTGAAGCATGTGTTGTACTTTTGTTTTATTTTATTTTATTTTATTTTTCTTATGTGTGAACTGCTCCCCAATAACTTGTAGGGACTCCAGGGTAAATCTGGCCAACATGTGAATGCAGCACCTCCATTCCAGCGGAGATGTGTGTTAAAGGGCTTTAAAAGCCTCGTGTGAAAAACCTCCTGGAATCAAACTTTACTGAATTTGTTCAGAATTCTGAGAAAACAAACATAGGCTCACCCTGCATGGTTGAAAGTCTCCTTTGCTAATCTGCAGCGAGGGGGCCATTTTAATAATTAGCGTTGCTAGTGTGTTCTAGGCATTAAAAGTAGCACAAATATATAGTACTCAATGTATATCACTATATACTGTGAAGTGTGCATGTGTGTATTCAGTGAAATGTATTTCCAGGCAGCATACTTATTTTGAAATATCAGACTTAAATCCTTGGAGGCCTGGACTGTGTGGAGGCCCTGGACTGAGGCGCTGGGGGCCCATTTTAAAATCTCATCTTGGCCCATTCCGACCTTGCTATGCCCCTGGCGGTCACTACACATGGGTTTCTGCACAACACCTGCACAGAAGAAACTTCCATGTAGAAAATGTGTCTCTTGTAAATTGACCCTGAATTATCCATCCATGACTGGGATATCTGAGAGTTAGAGTCAATAATAAAAGAACAGCACACTGCTTGTGACAGGAAGGGGCAAATTACAATGATTTCTTAGTCTGGCAGGGGCTGGTTTTGGCCCTGGCAGAATTTGGCTGTCTGCTCCTGTTGCAAATGCCTCTGTCTAGTGTGGCAAACTAATGTATCCTCCTCCCTCTTGGTGTCAAAGTAAGCACTGCTGTGGTGAATGCACATATACCCCATCATAAGCCAACAGTCATCATAAGACAAAGGCTGGCAGGAATCATTCACTGGTTTATAGACACCACCACCACCTTCTTCTTCCCCTATTTTGCTAGTGGCTATTTGGGCAGGTGATCCTCTAGGACAAAGTCATGTTTTTTAAAAAGAATGAGATGAGACAGAGAAAATGACACTTGGAATCCTCGCATAACTCCTGACTGTTGTTCTAAGTCTTTTACAGAGATGGCTCATGTTTTCAGGTTTTGATCAACAACTATGTCTAGATGGTACAGTGTTCCTTTTAACAGGGATTTCCAGATACTGCTGACTCAAAGTCCCATCATTCCTGTTTGGACAGGGGCGCAATTTCAGTGCTTGCCCTAGGCCAGGCCTGCTCAACTTCGGCCCTCCTGCAGATATTGGCCTACAATTCCCATAATTCCTGGCTATTGGCTGCTGTGGCTGAGAATTATGGGAGTTGTAGTCCAAAAACAGCTGGGGGGCCTAAGTTGAGCAGGGCTGCCCTAGGTGCTATTTTCCCTAGTTCCGCCTCTGCCACCACTTCAATGTCTTCATCATCAGTTCTGAGGCTGGCTGCTGTACCCATTGTCATTAGTTTATTTTCTTCATTCTCCCTCACTCTACGGGGTTGCCGGGGAGAGGGGTGAATACGGGCCCCCTCTCGCTTAGCTACACCCTTGCCTTTAATAGAGGCAGAATACTGGGCTATGGTCTCATCTGGCCAGGCAATTCATTTCTGTTCTAGTGCCGGACCACATGACTACTATATGATACAACAAAGACCAAGTTAACGAAATTCTTAGCAGTCTGTTATTTTACCTTTTAAAAAGGAGGGGAGGGGAAGCTGCATTTACTTCAGCAAGAGGGAACCATAAAAGCTGGAATTTAAATTAAAACCATCTTCAAGCCTACGGAAGAGAAACATAGCCAAGCCATCCATTTCTTGGGAACGGAAGGAAATAAAGCAACAACTAAGATTTATACAGTTATTCGTTTTTAATTACCCAGCAGGAAAAAAAGAGAAAGCTCACAGGTCAGCAGTATCTCACTTTCATTATCACCCAAAGCCTGGATTTTCTGTTTGCTGCTTTCCCTAGACTGCCTCTTCCCCCATTTCCAGAGTGAGAAAGATTTGCTTAGAAAATTAAGGGCAATCACTGATAATTGGGTGATATACTGATCTAATAATTCTCCTTGTCATGCAGATAACTGTGGCTGATGTGGTGGCTTCACACCACCATGCATAACACTGAGAGTCTGACTGGGAGTTGTGCTCACTGATGGATGGTTTCTCTCTCAGCTGACGCATGGTTAGCAAATTAAAAATTAAGTGAAATGTAATTCAAGGAGGCAAAAGAGAAAGCCTGGAAATACTCGAGGTGGTTGTTTTGTTTCCCTGATTGTATAACTGCCTAATCCAGTCTGTTCATGAATTTTTTGGAGGATCATGTTCCTGTGTGGTTGTAAGATGTTTTGTTGTTGTTTACAAAATGGGCATCTGAGGGTGAGGGGAGCTGGAGCAACTCCTGGAGTTGTCGTGACTCTTTCTCTCATCTACTTCTACAGCCACTATAGATATTATTTCATTCATTCATTTATTTATTTTATATACCGCCTGACTCCAAAGGCTCCAGGAGGTTCACCAAACCAAAAAACCAACAAAACCAACTTTTTAAAAACAGGAATTTTAAAATGTCAAACCTTCAGAAATTACAGCAATTAAAAATTTAAAACATTCAAAGATTACTAAAAGCCTGGCTAAAAAAAAGTGTCTTAAGGGCTCTTTAGAATGCTGGTAAAGATGTTAAAACACAAATATCTATAGGGAGCACATTCCACAGCCTGTGACTACAGAGAAGGCCCGGCCTTGAATCACCACCAGACAAGCTGGTGTTATATGGAGACTGAGCTCTCTCAATGATCTTATTGTGTGGTGGGGATCATGCAGAAGGAGGTACTCTCCAAAGTAACCCATCATAAGGATTACATCATGATAATACATGGGAAGCGCTTGAACACTAGAAACGTGCTGTACAAAATACTAAAGATGATTATTAAATCAAGTTGAGGTTTGGGAGCAGTGTTCTAATTAAGGCATGCACATATGCATGCACTCACACATTTTTTTATGTCCACTCAGTTACCTTTAGATCCTGCTCAGGTTGAATCAGGAAGTCCCCACTCTGAATGCACACGTGCACACGAACTGCCTTGATACTGCCACCCAGAACAAAACGCATTCTGCACATAGATGAAAAAAAAATCAGAGGGGACACTGTTTGGGGGCTCCCATGATGGCGTCCTTCAGTTTTTCTTCCCCTTCTGCTTTGCAGGATGGGAGCTGGTTTGTGAGCAGAGGAGCTGGGCTGAAAGAGGCATTGAGGTCATTCACATGACCAGCTCTACTTTGAAGGACAGAGCTGGTTTTGTGAAGTACCGGGCTTGCTTCCAATCTTGTCACTTGTCCCCCAGGACATTTTCCACACAGGGCTTTTAGCTCACATCTCCTCCGAAACAGAGGGTGTGCATTCACATATCAGCCAGATTTACCCTGAAGTCCCTGCGAGCTACTGGGGAGCACTTCACACACAATTTGGGTTTTTCATTGTGCATGAGAGTGTAGCCCGATTTATTTCCAGGGTAAAAAAAAATCCACTTTTTGCATTGATTTTTTGCGGGGCAACTTTGAACTTGCTTTAAAGCCTCGCAGTAAACCCACAGTAAAGCTTGCTGTCTGAAAACCCTCCAGGTAACCCTGAACTTAAACCCAGGCTAAAACTGAGGTACACGGAGAAACGTGCATCTCCTACCTCACTCCCTGGTCACGTGGGTCATCGCACTTCCGGCAGCTGCTCCTGGGCAGAGAGCTCGGAGGAAGGAGCAGCAAGGCAGAAGGAAGCTTTTCTGCTCGTGTTGTGGATTGTGAAATACCTGGCTTCCTTTCCCCTCTTCTGATCACCACTTCTCCCCTCGCAGCGCTGCACATGTGGGCATGCCCACATGTTCAGCACAGCAACGAGAAAAGTGGTGCTCCAAAGTGGGGAAAGGACAGCAGAGCCCTGATCAGGCTCTGGTCGTCTGGGGTAAGGCAGGTAGGCTCCTGCCTTCTCCCTAGCCTACTCCCTTGCAGTCGTATGAACGGCATTTCGTTTATTTTCTTAAAATGTGTATGTCCTGCTCCTCCTGTGCAATACTGCATTCACACACCACATTCTCATTCCGGTGCAATCCTGAGTTCCCATTCAGCATCACCTCAGCCGTTTCGGAGTTTGTGTGCTGTGGTGTTGGCGTTTTTTTTAATGTTAGATTTGTTTTAGCCCTACAATGTTTTTTTTTTTTACTACTGACTGTTGCTGAGACTATATAGAAGAAAAAGCACCTCATATTACTGCCATATAAAGCTGCTCAGAGGCCTCCTTTCAAGCTGCTCGTTGGGTTAATCTAGAGCCTGGGCTCTCTGGTTGCATTTAGCAGTAAAAGTCTGGTGGTTTGTTTTAAGCTCCTCATGATGCATGCTTCCCTCTCAATGCTCCAAAGAAACAGAAAATAAACATTCTAACTTCATTCCTTGAGCCCTATGCCTCCTAACTAAAGATGGGTGCAAAAAAACCCAACCAAACAAAAAACCATATTTCAAATCCCTATAAATCTTTCCAAGGCACAGTTTCCCCCTTCCAAGTGTTCTCTGTGGAATTCTCTGCCACAAGGACCCTGTTCAGATGTACAAGTTAACTGGAGTTAAGCATGGCTTAGCATAAGAACATATGAAAAGCCCTGCTGGATGAGGCCCAAGGCTTATCTAGCCCAGGCCTATCGCACCGCAGATGTTCACCAAGCCATGGCCAGCCAAAGTCCAGTTGAAGGAGAGGGGAGCCCTTGCCTGCTGCCCAGGCACCGAGGCACATCCTGGCCATCTCTATGATTGGAGTTTGGAATAGGCTCAAAAACGCGGTTATAGCTGAGTCAGCATTTGGGCGTAATGCTTTGGCAGCAAAATCTCAGTTGGTGGTGAAACTCAGAGATAACCAAAGGTTGCAAATGGAGTTTGGCAAGGCAAACTGGAGTTAGCTTTTGGCCCCTAACATGGTTTCACGCATTTGGACATACTGCAGTTACAACCTTGACCAGCTACAGTCATCCCTTGCCAACCGCAGGTTTCCTAATCACATTTTTGAGTATCCAGGCCTGGGAAATTGCGGTAGGTCTCGGCAACCGTGACCTGGGTATCTGCAGTTTGGCAAGAGTCTTTTGCAATTTGGGGGTGGGGTTGTGATTTTTAGGGATCAGGGGATCAATTTGGGGGGTTGGGGTCATTTTCAAGGGTCAGAGGTCATTTTGGGGGTCCCCCTTACTCACTCCTGGTGATTTGGGTGGATTGGGGGGGGGGTGTTCTATTTTTTACTGTATTTTGCAGTCTTTTTGCGACTGCGATTCCCCCAACACCGTTTGCCATTGATTTGAATGGCTCATCTACCACGAATTCACCAACCGCAAGGTTTTCCCAGAATGAGACCCTTGCGGTTGGTGAGGGATGATTGTATAACTGTGGTTATCCTGTACATCTGAACTCAGCCAAGATGTGGTGAAAGCCAACAGCCTGGATGGCTTTAAGAGGGGTTTAGATAAATTCATGGAGGACAGGTCTATTAGTCTGAGGCCACCTACAGCCTCAGAGGCAAGATGCCTCTAAATACCAGTTGTAGGGGAGCAATGGCAGGAGAGAGGGCATGCCCTCAGCTCTTGCCTGTGAGCTTCCCAGAGGCATCTGGTGGGCCACTGTGCAAAACAGGATGCTGGACTAGATAGGCCTTGGGCCTGATCCAGAAGGGCTTGTCTTATGTTCTTATGATTTCCAAAAGTAGCTGAGAGGGAAAGAAAGAAAGTATTATTTCTATTTAGGACTTCCTATATTGAAATGTAGGCAAAATCTCCATTGCTAAAGGGAGGAGCTCTTTCCCTCTATGAACGTCCAGGTTGTTCTCACATTAGAATAAGTGTTTGAATGTTAGCTGTACCCACACAGAACCATGGTGTTACTTTCCAGACCTCTCTACAGAGTTCAGAGAACGTGGACATCATTTCCTTCCAAAGATGGTAATCTGGTAATATTTGACAATAAGCAACAATTCTTAATTACTTCTAATTGCTACTTTCTTTGCTTTATACCTCCTTAGCTGAGAACAGGAGCTGTTTCATATTTAAAAAGCATTATAGCTGAAGTACTCTCAAGGGGAGTTTGTTGGTCTTCCAAGGCTGAGTTTTGATTCTCTACACAACTAATTAGATCAGGAAAACAACTGGGAAGACGGAAAGTCTGTAGTAACCCATTTAAAAGAAGTGTATTTAAAAGATAGCTCTGTGGATTGTTAAACAACACGTGCGATGCCTTGCTGTGTTCCAGGAACCTGGTGAAATGTTATTTTCCTTCATGTGTGTGATGGTCTCTCTTGAAAGAGCATGCAAGGAGAACAATCCAGAAGAACATCAGCATCAGGCAAAAGTTTATAATTGTTTGACGCAAAGGTCAATTGATATTTAGGAGACATGAGGCCAGCAAAAGGTAAGGGGGACACACTCTCCGAAGCTATTCTCATGACCAGGGGAAATTGGGCTAAGGGAGCCTAGCCCGATTTCCCCTACTAGTCTGCTGCCACGGGAGCTGCGTGGCTGCCGGCAGCAAACCACAAAAACGACCCCTCCCCTTAAACAAGGTTAGTGGAGTGAGTGCTCCGCTAACCCCATTTCGTTGGTTGTGTGCTGCCGCGGCACAGCAACACATGAGAAGACCCCTGCCTGGAGGCTGAAACAAGCCTTTGGTACCTCTAGCTCAGTATTATCTTCACAGACTGGCAGCAGCTTCTCCAAGGATGCAGGTAGTAGTCTCTCTCAGCTAGGGGTGTGCACAGAACCGTTTTTGGTGGTTCAGTTTGAATTTAAAATGAATTTGAACAGATCTGCTGGTCCGTGAGCCAGTTCAGTTGAACCGGCCAGCAGTCTGGTCTATTCAATCAAATCTGGTCAAAGGTGCCCTATCACCACCCCTCCCCACCCCCGGCCACCCTAAGAAACCTTTTAAAGGGAGCATACCCCTTTGCTTGTAAAGGGGAATCCTCACTGGATTAGCATCAACCCTCAGACTGTTGAACTGCTCCATAATGGACTGGGTCAAACCCAGACCAGCTGCTTTTTTTGAGGCAAGTTCGAGTTCTAACTGGTCAAAATGGTGCTACACACCTCTACTCTCAGCCCTATCTTGGAGATGCCAGGGAAAGAATTTGGAATTTTCTGCATGCTCTTCCCAGAGCAGCCACATCTCCTATGGGGAAGATCTTACAATGCTCACACATGTAGTCTCCCATTCAAATGGCAACCAGGGTGGGTCCTGCTAGCAAAGGAGACAATTCTTGCTTGCAACCACAAGACCAGCACTCCTCCCATATAGTAGATGGGGCTATATTAGGCTTATAACACAGGAGTTAGAGCATTGCGGTTGGCTGCTTCTCAGAATACTTCACTCAAGTTTCTGATGTAGGACATGGGTCTGTGACCTGTGTTGCAGTTTTGAAACACTCCAGGGACTTTCAACAGACTGATTAAGCAAAATATTAAAGGGAAGGTTCTGAGTGGCTTGTGAGAAACAGATGTTATCAACACATGGATATAAGCATGCCAAATGCATAAACATGGAAAATACCCAATGTGGCAATCCAATGACTTGCTATGTTTAGCCAAACATATGTTCAAGTTTGGCTGAACATAGCAAGTAACCAGACTGCCACATTGGGTATTTTCCATGTTCATGGAATGGGAACTGAGCAAAGGGAAGACCTGTACACAGTCTGCAATCCTAAATACTGTGCACTTGCTAGTAGAAAAGCCCTGTTAAACACAATCACTGAATTCGGACATACTAGGAAACCAAAGGTCTCTTCACCTCTGCTTTCCCATGGTTCACCTCCAGTTTTGTCATCTGAACTGATGAAACTGGAGTTAAGCTGAGAAGGGGCCTGCAGTTTCTCTTTCCAAACTCCACTCTGAACCTTCAGACTGAGTGGAGTTTCGCTGCCCTTACCTCTCGTTCTGCAGCGCCAGTGTTACATCCGAACACTGGCACTGAAGTTTGGGCCCTATGGAACTAAATTTGAGGGAGGAAGCTCCTCCCACACTCTGGCTTGATTGGCTGTGCAGGCTGTCTTATCAAGAAGGAAGCCTGTACAGCAAGCCCCCCTCCACCTCTCTGCAGTCTCACTGACTACAGAGAGGCAGATCTCCTGAACATCTGAAAGTGGATGGGAGGCGGGCGCTCAGAACCATGGGTCAATTGGACTTGCAGTTCCGCATTACATCTGAAGGCGGCCAATGGGACTTACTACTACTGAGTATAGAATTGCACTGCAATTCTCATCCACCCTCCTCAGCAGTAGTAGTTTAGGAAAAGAGGATCTTTCTTTTCCATTCACCCCCCATAACAGATAGTTACTACTACTACAAATATTCATATACCGTTTTCCAACAAAGGTTCCCAACGTGGATAACACAGAAAAGAAACAAACACTATGGTTCCCTGTCCCAAAACAGCTTCTAAAAAGAAACATAAGCTAGGATATGCTGTGCTAGGGGTAGATAAAGCGACCTGCTCCCCACCTGCTAAATGTAAGATAATCACAACTTTAGAAGGTTAGCAAGGGTTATAATAACAAGGGGAATGTGCTTCTTGCAGAGACTCTCAGTGGTGATCTGCTATGGAGAGGATGTTAAGACTGAACCTTCTAATGCCAGTTGTGCTACGGTAACTTGCTGAATGCTTCTCCCTGCCCGCAGCAGTTTATTGATCCAAAATCAGAAAACTGGTTTCCATGTGCAGATCACTTTAGGGACAATGTGGTTGTCTATAGATCTTATTCGGTGCACAATGCCCTAAGAAGATTTGGCTTATCAAAAATCAAGTTTAAAACAAATCCTACAAGATGATAGAAAAAAGGGAGGGCAGAGAGAACATTTCTTAACAAAGCCCTGCAAATGCACCCTGGCACCAGTCTGCTAAACATGCACGCACGTACGCGCGCGCGCACACACACACACACGCCACCTGCAAGTATCTTTGTTTCTCCCCTCAATATTTTGGTGGGCCAGACATAACATTGTTTCACAACAGTTCTTACTACTATTTTGTTCTTGTTTAATTTGCAGGAAATAACTCTAGAAAGCCCTTCTCCATCACAGCTTTAAAAGGAGATTAATCCCATAGCTGTAGTCAGCCTATTGTATTCTGTGTACCAGCATTGATTGATCATATGCTTTTCTGCCTTTTTATCTTGTAAGGTCACTTAAAAGCTGTCCTGATGCTGTTTCTCTCAGAGGCTTCCCTGTATCTGATATCTGCCTTACTTGATGGACCGGTGCAATGAAAGGATAATTTAAAAGAGTACTTTAGTATACAGGTGTTGCAATTCTTTCCCCTTATGTTTGTTTATTTAGTATTGTATGACAAATAGTAACCTAGCCTACGATTTTGCAATAAAACCCTCGAGTTTAGGAACACAGTAACTCAAATGAATTGTTTCTATAGGCCTATTCGGACATAGCGTGAAACCTCAGGTAGATGAACCTGTGGTTAAGCTGTGAATCATTCATTCATTCATTCATTCATTCATTTGAAACATTTAATATACTGCCCACTCCAGAGACTCCGGGCGGTGTACAATGACATGTAAATAAGGTAACATTAAAAATTAAAATCATTTTTTTAAAAAAAGTTAACAAACTAAAATGGATAATGAAAAGGAAGTGGAGTAAACTACAGGGCAAATGCCCAGCAGAAAAGACAGGTCTTCAGTAAAGATTTAAAAACCAGTAAAGAGGGGGCTAGACGAATCTGAAGGGGAAGAGAATTCCAAAGAAGTGGGACAGCAACCGAACAAGCCCTTTCGCGGGTCCCAGATCTCCAAACCTCTCGAATACCAGGGACCTACAAAAGGGCCATCTGAAATGATCTAACAGGACAAGATGTAACTGGATAAGAGTGGTGGTTCTATGGGTAAACAGGTTGCAAGCCCTGCAAGTCTTTGAAGGTAAGAACCAGGACTTTAAACTGAATTTGCAAGCAAATGGGTGCAGCCACTGCATGAGAGGTGTTACCCTGTCATATCTTTTGGCACCCGTAAGTAGGCGAACCACTGCATTCTGCCTCCACTGAAGTTTGCCAATCATCTTCAAAGGTAAAGCACCTTACAGTAATCTAAGCGGGAGATGACAAAGGCATGAGTCACTGTCGTTAGTGCCTGCCAATCAAGGTAAGGGCGTAATTGGCAAACCAGATGAAGCTGGGCAAATGCAGGAATCATCCTGCAGATGATTGTTCTACTGTGCTTTCCCAACCCCTGGTTATGGGCAGAGGGAGACCTCCCTTTTCCTGGTCTGCCAAGACTGCATCCTAGCAAGCTCCATACTGTTTGCATCACCAGACTTTGGGCAAGGCATCTCGCACAGTGCATTATTGGGGCTCTGGGGGGGTGGAGCGTCTCACGGCAGCGCTTCCCTATACCTGACCCCTGGAGTGGCTGGCCGAGGCACAGGAGAGCCACAGGTAAGCTGCCGCTCATCTGGGTGGGCAATCGACCCGCCCAGCAAAGAGTAAGTGATAGGGATGTGCATAGGTGAAACTAGGGTGGGGCAGCCAGGGCACATGCCCTAGGCACCACTGGGGGGCACCAGTGCCATGCTGCCCCACCCCAATTTGTGGATTTAAAAAAATTCAAAAAATTACCTGTAGCCCCTTTGGGGGGCTTCCTAAGGGCTTTAGGGAGGGGGAGATCTGCAAAAGCCCCCCTCCCCCTGCCAGCCTCTTAGATCACTGCTGCAGCCTGTCCTAGGCTGATTTTCAGGCATGTTTGGGCCTACAAAGATCAGTGTGGCAGCCATTTTGGAGGTTGCCGCACATGCTCAAAAGGCCTCTGCGAGGCCTGGCAAGGCACAGGACCTCACAGGGACCACTTGAGCATGTGTGGTGGCCATTTTTTTTAAATTTAAAAAACAGGTTGCTGAAAACAAAAATGGCCACCGCACATGCTCAAATGGCCTCTTTGAGACCCAAGTCTAGATTTTTCCCTGTTCTAGGGAGTCAGAAGAATGCAAAGTTGTTGGCAAGGGACCCGAGCATTTAAAAAACCGATATAAATGGCACAAAAGTAAGTGGACAAAACATCCCTTTAAAAGACAGTGTTGATTTAATATCTTGAAATTTGACAAAACTGAAGGGTGAGTGGGAGAGGCAAGGAATAAAATGGAAATATTCACTCATATGCTGTTTAATTCTCTATACAGAGCTCTATCTTTATCTGCATATTTGTCAAGCAATCTAATTATAAGGTTTGTGGGATTTCAAACTTGGAAAGTGCCTGCCTTTAACTTGTGTGGTGCTTTAACAAAAAAACTGTTGTAAGAATTCACACCCAGAAATGTTGCATTTGCAATGTATTGCCATCCCTGTGTTGTGCAGTCTTACCATACTGAGAAATGGCTTTTCTTTTGAAATAAGTGGTTAACATGCTGCAAATTATTCCCTTCAATTTAGCTGAGTTGTACACAGGTTTTTGTTGCTTGTGCATCCCAAGCAGATTTGTACAAGTTTCCTTGCCTTCTAAAAAAGTTATATTTTATAATGTCTTTTTTAAAAAATCAATGCAACTCCCTTTTTACTTTGAACACAATTGTTTTTAAAAGACACATTGAATAGCCATGCTGTGATTCTGATTGACTAGACATAAAGTTTACTGTCCAGTCTGCCTGTTGCCTGCCTCTGTATTGAACAAGGGAGGTGTAACTTATCCAAGGCACCATATTTGTGTGCCTATGGTTCATTTATGGCAGAACTCACTTTGGAAAGGGTTGTAATGCTATGAAGGTGGCTGGTGTCCTCCATCCAATACACACTATCACAGGCCATATGCTCTTACTACCTTAGTATCTGTCACAGCGACAGATAGGAAATGGAATATGTGTGCAACGGAATTGGGTTTTTTGTTTTGTTTTTACCTTTATACCCAGGAACTTGAGGGGATGGGGCAGGGGCAACCTTTTACCAAATCTTTGCAGTGTGGCAGAGACAGGAAATTGGTGATGGTAGACACACACACACACACACACACCATTTTTCTGATTCATATATCACACTGTTTTGCTGTTCTGTGGCTAGCTGAAACTTCCACCTTCTTCCTGATCAGGCTGCTAGATCCAAGCCTATTGTAAGCTGCTGGAAAATTTCGGAGTTTTTGGGGCCGCTAGGATTTCCCATTGCAACCATCTCCCTTTAAGGCAAAAGCTGTTTGGACAGAAAAAATCCACCCCTGAATTTCTTGGATGCAGCAACCTGTAGTGAGGTGTGCTGAGGTGGCAGAGCATTTGCTAAAGAGAGCTTTCACTGCTTAGCTCTATGGAGGCATGCCCAGCACATGGATGTGCTGTGTTTCCTTGGGAAGGCAACTGGCACATATGTGCCACATGTGTGGTTGTATGTGTGCATGTGTGTGTTACTTGTTTCTCCTGAAAGTGTCTGAACTTGTATTTTTGAGCTGATATTATGGTAAAGTTATCTGAAAGATGGGTGTCAGATGTTTGAACAGGGGTGCAATTTCAGTGCTTGCCCTAGGCGCTATTTTCCCTAGATATGCCTCTGGGGATGTGCAAATCAACTTGGGTACAAAACAATCTGTACTACCTGTTCTGGGTGATTTGTGGACAAAACAAATCACCCCTGTGCTAGCTGGCCAGATTCGTTTCCAAAACAAATCATCCAGATTTTGCACATGAAAAAATTGTAAATTCAGACCTCCATTTTGTGGCAATCTCCCTTGTCTTCTCCATTTTCTATCAGGGTTTTGTTTTGTTTTGTTGAAAATCCCACCCTCTCAAGCTTCAGATTGGTGACTTACAGTGTGCAATGACAGGCTGTTGATTCCCTCCTGGTTCCAGACTGGTTCATTTCCATTCAAATCTTGTGTTGCCAGGTGTGACTGAACCAGCTTTGGCTAGGGGGAGGGTCAAAGAAGGGATAAGTGTGGGGGGAGTTTGAAGGAGGGATTTCCAAATGTACTTAAGGAGGCAGGCAGTCACCATTCTGTGTTTCTGCCTTGTGGGAGATGAGAGAGAGAGAGAGAGAGAGAGAGAGAGAGAGAGAGAGAGAGAGAGAGAGAGATTGCATCAGAGGAGCTTTGCTTTGCCTTGCCTGTCTGCTGCCTAGAGTGGATCCTCTGCTTCTTGTTCCTTCTTTCCTCACTGAGGAAAAGAGAAGAGAAATTTTTTCCATGCCCTTCCTGCTGCTGAGAGAATCACTGCCTGTGCCTGGTTGTCTGTGCAAACTGATTTGGGTACAAAATGATTTATACCCGAATCTGACTATTTCGGGAGATTTGTAGACAAAACACATCACCCCTGTGCTAGCTGGCCAGATTCGGACCCAAAATAAATCGGAGGTGATTTGATTCTGGTACAAATTGAATTGAAACAATCTATCTGTGCACATCCCTAGTAAATGATCATCTGCAAGGAGGGTCAGGCAAACCCGCTTTCCCCGCAGACCTCGAAGGAGCTCTTCTCACCCATCATGAGAAGAGCTCCAGTGCATAATGTCTTCCACTTGGCCAGCACCACAGGGACAAAAGCGTCCCACTGGAAGTTTACACAACCTCCCTTTGAGATATGCTGTAGGTATAGTTTGAAAGCGTAAGGTTGTGATAGCCTTCCTCAGTGAAGTAGGTAGGAAACTCCTCTGGACTCTCAGGAGTCAGAACAAACCTCTTAGCTTCCTTCTTGGCCAGTAAGGAAGGGCTGGGAAACCCTTTTCTAACCCAGCAGAGTTTGAAGGAAGGATAGCTCCTTTGAAAGTCTGGACTGACTGAGTGATCTGGTTTGCTGAACGTTCCTTCTCCTCCACAGAGACTTCTTGTCCTTACTTGCTAAAGGTCTGGCATTTCTCTCTCTCTCTTCACTGCCATCTTTAATCAGGCAAAGCTATTAGAGGAGAACAGAACTTTGCTACAGCCAAGGACTGAACTATAAATAAATCCTGTTTCTAATGCAATTCCATGTAAATTGTAGCCATTTGCCTTTATAAAGCTTTACTGCTGTTTGGACTGTTCAAACCTACTGAGGAACATGTACAAGAGACCCAGGGATGACAATTTGCATTCAAAATATAATCTGTGTCCACTTTGTATCACAAGAGGGGTTCCAGCCAGGATCATTTTCTGGAGTTCACGCTGAGCAAAATTCCATTCCGTTCTACTTTCAACAAGTCAATGCAGAATCATTTTTCCCTTCTCTCAGATTTTATACTTTTGGTAAGATATTTTAGAATATGCATTTTTAGTGGGCTTCAGGCTACAGAAGAAGAAAATAACAAGGTTGTTCTCATGACCAGAGATTCCTGGGTAGGAGAGGGTTAACCCAGGAATCACTTGTCATCTGTGGCAATGGAAGTCCTCTCAGCTCTGAGCTCCACTTGGGAAAGATATTTATTTCATCTGAGAACTGAATGTTTTCATATTTAGTGGAGATGCAATTTGGCATTTTGTGAACAATTTCTTTCTTGAAGATTTATTCTAAGATTTTATCTTTAAAAAAATAAATTAAAATCACCAGATAGCATTGCAATTTATTTATTTTTAAAAGAAGCCCAAGTCTATGACTACCAAACATTAAACACATAACACTCTACAATGTCAAGGCCATTCTTAAACAAATTCATCTTTCTAAACTTGAATGGATTGGGTTGTCCCCTCCTTACCATAAATTTTATAGTTCAAAAATAATAATAGAACCTGCCAAATCATAATAAAAGATTGGGATGGAATTATACCTTTTCAAATATTTAAAGAATAAGTCACTTTTTCAGCTGTTGCAATATACCAGAGTTTGTATATTGTATATACCAATCCTCTAGGGATAACACTCTCTATTTCCAATTTTTGGCTAAGATCAATCTAGCTGCTATCAACATAAAGGACAGTAAATCCTTAGCTAAAATGTCATCTGATACCCTGTTTGGGAAGGACATTTGAGAATTGGATTTGAGTACATCTAGCAAAATTAAGAGAAAAGTTCCAGGATTTTAGGATCATCTTACTATTTAACAGACTGAGATGTTTCTTTAAGAAATTTGGGATCTTTTAGTATATAAGATTTGGAATACACATGGGTCTTTTTTTGACATTTTGGTTCATAAGAAGTTATAGTAATTTTGTTGCCTTGATACTATTAAATGTTTACATCATAGTTTATATATTTATGTGCTGAGTATTTTAATAATCTTTAGGGTTCTTTGGTTTGACCCTCATCTTTTCCCCAACCCCAGTGCTTGCCTCATAAGGAAGATGTTCTAGACCAGGGTTTCTTAACCTTGGGCTCCCAGATGCTGTTGGACTACAACTCCCATCATCCTCAGACATGGCCTTTGTGGCTAAGGATGATGGGAGTTGTAGTCTAACAACATCTGAGGCCCCAAGGTTAAGAAACCCTGGTCTGGACCTCTAATTACCTTGGTTGTGCAAGGCCTACATGGCTCTCTGTGCAGGCCTTTGTCTCTTTACACACATTTGTGTAAATGTCCTCTTTATACAGGCTGCACTCCATCTGTGCTGGAATGTCCACAGGAGGCAGAGGGGCTAGATAGCAAGTCCCAGCAAGGCAGATAGAATGGCTTGGGTCCAAGTTATCTTAGAGAGCGCCTTCTTCTGCATGATCCCCACCGCACGTTAAGGTCATCTGAGGAGGTTCGTCTCCAGTTACCACCGGTTCGTTTGGTGGCGACTCAGAGGCGGGCCTTCTCTGCAGCTGCTCCTGGGCTGTGGAATGCACTCCCAGCAGAAATCTGCAATCTTAATTCTTTATTGACCTTCAAGAGAGCCCTTAAAACCTATCTGTTTGGCCTGGCCTTTCAGGGTTTCAATTAATTTTAATTGTTTTAATGTTCTAACCTGGTTTTCAGGGTTTTAATTGTTTTGATTGTTTAACTGTTTTTTAAGATGTTTTAACTGTTAATTGGTATTTATGTTTATATTTCTGTTGTTGGTTTTAATGGTTTCTGTTTTAAGTGTAAACCTCCCTGAGCCTTTTTGGAAGGGCAGTATAGAAATCAAATCAAATCAATCAATCAATCAATCAATAAAATAATTCAATCACCTTTATACATTACGAGAATGGGGCTTTTGTGTCAGTGTCAGTCTTACAGGTCTTCTCATCTGCTTTTTTTAGTCTGTTATACACACATATCTCAGCGCAGACTGGTTCATTTTCTATATTTCTCTCAGAAACCCAAAGACTAAGTGTCTCATTCTACCTGCACTTCACCAATGTCTTTGCTTTGCCATGAGGCTTTTTAGACAGCAGGTGAGTTTACCGTGAGGCTTGACTGAGAATTTGGGGCATAACAGATACTCTGGAGCAAAAAGAGGATTTTTTTTACCCCGGACATAAATCAGGCTAGGTTCTAATATGGAGGGGGAACCCTGAATTGTATGTGAAGTGCTCTCTGAAATATTGAACGGGCTTTGGGGTGAATCCGGCTGACTACATGCACCCTCCCAAAGTAAAGTCATGGTAAGGTCGCCGTCTGAAGGCTCCAGGATGAGAGGGCTGAACAAAGAAGCAGCTCATAAGCACTGCCAGGAGGCTTCTGACACTTTACGCCACTTTCCTGTTCAGTGTACTGAAATTAGCAAAGCAAACACAGTCACACCAGGGAGGGACTGGCTGAATGAGATGCTTAGCACTTGAATTGCTGAAGCTGCCAAGGGGAATGCAGCTTGCGATCCACTCCAAGTTGCGCTGTGGGGATTACAAGAGGAATGCCGGAGCCAGGATGGGAAAGAGATTCCCCTATTCCCTCTAGTTCAACTCTGAATAAGTGAAACTATTAGGAAAGGGATTGAAAATAAAATAGCGGATATTAAAATATCATTACACAAATCTATGGCACAGTCACATTTGGAATACTGCATACAATTCCAGTCATCTTATCTCAAAAAGCATTTTGTTCAGGAGCAGAACCAGAATTGCCAGGGGGGTTCATAGAACCTGGGCTGCCATGCCCAGAGGCCTTGCCTGGTGCCCCAGCCACGCCCCTGCATCTGATGTCAGATGTTCAGGGTGTGTGTTGCATTTGCAAATGGGGCGAGTAAATCAAAGCCAGTGCCGCATCTACAGTGGCAGTCAGGAGTGCTTTTCCCTGCTTGTAAAGGCAAGCAGAGGTGTATCTAGGGAAAATAGCACCTAGGGCAAGCATTGAAATTGCGCCCCCTGTCCAAACATCTGACACCCATCTTTCAGATAACTTTACTATAATATCAGCAGAAAAATACAAGTCTGAAGGTCACATACAAGTCACATATGTGAATATGTGTACAGTGACTTATATTATATATTTTTTAAGTTACCTGTAGCCCCTTCGGGGGGGGTTCCTAAAGGCTGGGGGGATCTGCAAAGGTTCCCCCTCCCCCCTGCTGGCCTCTAGGGCCTCACAGGGACCATTTAAGCATGTGCAGTGGCCTTTTTTTAAAAAAAAAATTAAAACATGGCAGCTTAAAACAAAATGGCCACCACGAAAGCTCAAATGGCCTCTGTGAGGCCTGGTATGGCCTAGGGCCTCACAGAGGCATTAGAGCATGCGCGGTGGCCATTTTTTTTTGGCAGCCTTTTTAAAAAGAAAAAATAATTTTAAGAAATGGCACCCCCCTTCAAGTGGTACCCAGGGCACGTGCCCTGCCTGCCCCACCCTAGATATGCCCCTGAAGGCAAGGAGACATGTTCAGCCGCTGGGCAGAGAGGACATGCACCATGGTCGCTCCCCGCATTGCTACAGCCTCCGCTGCCAGGGGGTGGAGGAGGTCGACCGCTTGGCTTGCCCCCCACCCCCACCCAACCCTCAGCCATGAGGCAGCTTTAAAAAAAAAAAAGGCAGTAAGTTAGCATTCTGCATGGCGGGCAGGTGCATGATGGCTGTAGGGACACACACACACACACACACACACACACCGCGTCCGTTTGGAGGCCACACTGGACCTTGGAGGCCACAGATCGGGAGACACAGAGACAGGTGCCTAGAGTGTCTGTCTGATGTGGGAATCCCCCAAGGCACCATGTTCGTCATGCAGTGCCTTGTGAGATATGTGGAGGCTGGGAAAATGAGTCCTGGCATCTGTTGCCCCATGCTGCTGTGAGCAGCATGACTATGACCGGGAGCAGCACAGGTCATGTGGGCACTCTGCTTTCATCTGAAAAGGATCCAGAGAGCTTGTCTGGGGGGAAGGTGAGTTCAACTACCCTTCCACCCTGCCCACCCACTGTCCCGCCCATCTGATCTTGTGAATGACCCCATTGCCTTTTTAATATCACTAAGGCAAGATTTGAGTTCTAATGCTCTTGGGAGGAGTTGAAAGAACATGTAGAGAGAGGAAGCAGCAGTCTGAACTCCCATCCATGTCACAAGAAATGGAAGCTGTAGCCTCACTTCCTGTGACCTGGAGGAAGTCGCAACTGGTGGCAGCAGGGAGAGCAAGAGGGAATCCCTCCACATAGACTGACAGCCTCCAAGTTGTTTCTTTGACAATGCCTTGTCGTGTCATAGAATATCAAGGAAGCAGATGCAGGCTGGAAATTAGGAGATATTTCTTAAGAACAGCTTGACAGTGGAACAGCCTGCCTTGTGGAATAGTGGGCTTTCCTTTGCTGAGGTTGTCAAACTGAGGCTGAATGGCCGTCTCTCATGGATGCTGAAGCAATTTCCTGCACTGAGCAGGGAGATGAACTAAAAGATGTCCAAAATAGCATCCAACTCTAAAATTCTGTGACTATAGGCCTTTGAGTTCCAGACACCCATTACTGTAGCCAGTGATAGGAAGTTGCTAGTCACTTAAAGCAATCTGCATGCAAGGAAGGGCTAAAACAAAAGAAATGGACCCCTCTCTTGGGCCTCACATCACAGGTGTCAAAGAACAAGAAATGGTAAAGTAAAGTAAAGTGTGCCATCGAGTTGGTGTCGACTCCTGGCGACCACAGAGCCCTGGGGTTGTGTTTGGTAGAATACAGGACGGGATTGCCATTGCCATCTCCCGCACAGTATGAGATGATGCCTTTCAGCATCTTTCTTATATTGCTGCTGCCCGATATAGGTGTTTTCCATAGTCTGGGAAACATACCAGCAGGGATTCGAACCGGCAACCTCTGGCTTGCTAGTCAAGTCATTTCCCCGCTGCACCATTAGGTGGTACTGGATGGGTACCAACACTGTGAAAGGTCTGTGGACCAGATAAACCACTAATGATACAACAGATATCAAAAAATCACAAGGCTTCCTGGGATATGAATTATTTTGCAAAAAACACCTCATGATGGTGCTGTGGCATCTCAGGTGCTGCTGCATTAAGGCACATCCCTGAACTTGCTATTGTTGTGTTTTTCCCCTCTCTCCAATGCATACATTTGTCTGTGAGATTTACATTTAAACTTAAACCCTTTTGCATGCTGTCACATTACTACATGACAAGGTCAAGGAAAACGCTGAGAAGTCTCTTAATGTGGAGAAGCGCCACT
The DNA here is from genome assembly GCF_027244095.1 of Hemicordylus capensis. Taxonomy (NCBI): domain Eukaryota; kingdom Metazoa; phylum Chordata; class Lepidosauria; order Squamata; family Cordylidae; genus Hemicordylus; species Hemicordylus capensis. The sequence goes on from NC_069663.1 coordinate 15,832,511, forward strand.
AATTCTGACAAGGGAGGTTGCAGGAGCATGAAGACTTTGACAAGTGCCTCCCTGAGCGAGGAATAAAGTCACAGACTTCCTCTTTGTAAACATAATACAGAGGCTCATTTTGTTCTTTGCACCAGCTGCTTACTGGGACATGCAAATAGACGTGGGCATGCAAATAGCTTATACCTTCAAAATGGCCGCCACGAGCCGGGAGAGGGCCAGAAAGGCCCCCAAATGGGTCAAACTGGCCCCATAAAGACCAGGGAGAGCATGGTGGGGGGAGGGGAAGCTTTGGAGACACACACACCCCTGCGGCAGCACCCGCCCCCCCCCCCCACCGGAGACAGCAAAGCTGAGCCAGGCCCGGCGGTGAGTTATGAATTTATTATTGTTGTTGTTGTTTACACAGTCAGACAGGTGTTATTGACCAGTTTGTTTTATCCAGACATCGAGTCCTTCCCAAGGACCTGGGATGGCTGAATTTTATTGTCGATGGTTATAGATATCGTCGCAGAATATAGGCTGTTCCCAGTAAAGTTGCTTTTTGTAATTGGCTGATGGTGATTTCCTTGGCCCCTATGGTGTTGAGGTGCTCTTCAAGTTGTTTTGGAATTGCACCTAGGGCGCCAATTACTACTACTACTACTACTACTATTTATTTTGAACCCCAGACCAGAATGAACTCGAGCCGAACCGGGGTGCTGTTCAGGGATGCATAAAACTGAGCATGCCCGGTCTGGTTCGAGTCCCAACCAGTTTTGTGCACACCCCTATCCTGGCCTCCATCTATCCCACAATGCACTGCATGACTAGCATGGCAATTGGGGAATACTGCTTTAAGGAAGCAGCCTGAGAGCACACACAATCCCAGCGCCAGGGTTATGGGTGCACGCGCGCACCTAACCTCGGCTAAAGGCCAGGCTTAAAAGTGGAGGGAGGGAGGCAAGCAGTACCACCTCTCTGCATGGTTCCTGTGCAAAATATTCAGCTTTGGCCGAAGCTTCGCACAGGCACAATAAGTCAGGAATCGATGCTTAGGGTTAGGGTTATTGGGGCCTTACAATGAAGAACACTGATCTAAACACACACACACACACAATACCAGCAGCTGCCACTGGAGAGAGCCTATGCTGAGTTGAACAGAGACAGTTGCTCTCCCCCTGTTACATATAAGAAACTAAGTCACCACCTTAAAACGTGCTTCCTTGCCCAGTTAGCAGGGGTTACAGGATGCAGTGTAAATTTGGAACACACACACACACACCCTGTTTTAAGGATGCTTTTGACATTCTCCTCACCCATTTTTTCCTCTGGATCTTGGTGTTTCAAATTACCCCATCTTTTTTCTGAACTTAATGCATTAGGAATCCTCCTAGTTTGTATTCCAGAGCACTCCACATGTTTTGTTTTCTTTAGCTTTCCATTCCCTCTTCCATTCAGGCTCCCCCCGCCGCCCCCTTCCTTGGTGTCTAATTTATGTTTTCAGGTTATTTTGACTCTTTTTGTGTAGAGCAAAAAGTAGTGTTTCAGCTCCAGGTATAGTATGTGTCAGTACTATACATTGCTTAAGACTGGGTTTCAACTGCTACAGCCTGTGCCCTGCAGTTAGGGGTGTGCACGAACCACGGTTCGAACATTGGTTCCGTGCTCAACTGGTTCAGATGAGGTAAGAACATAACAACATAAGAAAAGCCCTGCTAGATCAGGCCCACTTGAAAATCTGCAGGGAGAGAGAACTCGAAAATTTATAACTTGGAAATCTGCAGGGAGAGAGAAAATCCATCATATTTCTGCCTCTATCTAGAGATAAATGCAGTGTGAAATAGGGTGGCTGAGATTTCCCTAGAAACATCAAACTCCATCCACTTCTCCAGAATCTATTGACTGCCTGTGATCATCTTTGCCAGGACAAAATCAAAGGTCTGCAATCTGTAGTGGAGAGCTTGCTTTGCAAATAAAAAATAAAAAAAAATTGTTAGTGATCTTTAACTTAACAAGGTTGCCTAACAATAGCAACTGTTATATTGAAGGATTTCCTTGACTCTTTGCAGGGATCTCAAAGGTATCATGATCAGTTTAAATGACATTTGCATCTTGATCTTCCATAGATGACTGCATAGATACAAAACTGTATAGATGCACCTTCCACGTGCCTCACCTAAAAAAGCATAGATTTCTAGAACTGTACAAAGGAAGAATTGGCAGAATAAGGAGGTCAGAAGGAGAAAGAAGAAGTGTGAAGCAAAAGCAAGATCTCACCATAGCACTCAACATCAAGACTAGTGAAAGAAACCTCCAGGTTTTCAAGATGAATACATACAAATGAGGCAGCAAATTCAATCTCATCATAATAGATTACTTTTAAGTCATGGGTCTTTCAGTAGATCCGCAGGCTATGTGAAATTACTCCATTAGAATGTATGCTGTTGGCACTTAAGCCTTCATAAAAAGAACATAAGAACATGGTGAACCATGCAGGAGGAATCCTGATCAGCAGCATTTACACCCGCCCTCAATGGAGCAGCGCATAAGCGGGGGTGAGGCAGTTTGCCTACAACAACTACTAGCCAGTCTACATAAGAACAGTCCCAAGGCTCATCCAGTCCAGCATCCTATTTCACACAGTGGCCCACCAGATGCCTCTGACAAGCCCACAGGCAGGAGGCGAGGGCATGCCTTCTCTTTAACTGTTACTTCCCTGCAACTAGAATTCATCTAGTCCCTTCTCCACACAACTGATCTGAAAAGTAGATAATCTACTCTTAGATGTATGTATGTATGCATGTATGTATGTAACATATTTCTATACCGCCCAAAACCTATGTCTCTGGGTGGTTTAGATAACCTACTAAAAGTAGATAACTCCCTGCTGAGGAAAGTGGCACCTTTTAAACTGGTAATTCTCTTACCTTTAGTAGGGGGAGAGAACGGTTCCAATCTAAACTCAACACAGCATCCTTCCAGTGGTTGTGTCTACCTTATGTTAGGGAACATAGGGAAGCTGTCATATACTGAGTCAGACCATTGGTCTATCTTGCTCAGTATTGTCTTCACAGATTGGCAGCAGCTTCTCCAAGGTTGCAGGCAGGCATCTCTCTCAGCACTATCTTGGAGAAGCCAGGGAGGGAACTTGGAACCTTCTGCTCTTCCCAGAGCTGCTCCATCCCCTGAGGGGAATATCTTACAGTGCTTACACTTCTAGTCTCTCTTTCATATGCAACCAGATTGGACCCTGCTTAGTTAAGGGGACAAGTCATGCTTGCTATCACAAGACCAGCTCTTTTTTCAGATGGTGAACCTGTCAGGATGCCAGCCCTCCACCACTTGGCCGGAAGGGTCCAAGAGGAGGTAACAGTCCTTGTGGGAGAAGCCTCAGGTGGTTCCCCTAGACTCCGCCAAGGCAGGCCAAGGGTTGGTGCCTATCCGCAGTGCTGAGAACTGAAGCAGCGAGGCCAGATGGGCTGTGGTGCTGACAAGGAAGTCAGCGTAGCTCACAGGATGGAGGGGCAAAGGAGGCGGGGTGGGTGAGGATAGTGCAGATGAGTGGCCAGAGGCTTGGGCTGGGCAAGTAATAAAGGCTGTTCGAGGGGTGGCACAGCAACAGGATGTCCAGCCTGTGACTCCCTATGTAAAGCAGATTTGGCCAGTGATGAAGTGAAGTGGAACCAGGGAGCAACTGAGACATCTGGAAAGGGGCCATTCACAAGGAGGAACTCACTGCCAGGAGGAGGAAATGGGTGAAGCTAACCTCCTCCCCTAAATCTGAGGCCAACTTTGAGAACTCTGTCAGACTGGGGCATTGGCTGGCGACCTGTGTCTCCACAGAACCCTTTGGGGACAGGGAGACATCTTTATTGAGTTATGATTATTTCTTCTATGTAAATCTCTTCGTATATTGTATATACCAATTATATCTATCCTCATACCACTTTGTTGAAAAGTGGTATGCAAATATCTGTAGCTTTATGTTAGTTGAAGACCAAAATAAAGATATTAATTGATTGGTATCTGTAGCAGTAGTCATCATAGTAGTAAATAGCAATGTGCAAATAGGTTCAAATCTTAACCTGTTCACAGACAAACCAGTTCAGAGTGGAGGGTGGGTTTGCCAATATTTTTTTTAAAATATATCTTTGTTGTTGTACTTACCCCTCTGAGGGGCTTCTCCAAGGTCACGGGTGGGCACAGAGGTTTCCCCTCCCCCCTGTCAGCCTTCCTAATGCAAAAATTCGCCCAGTTCAGGCCAGAGTTGCCAGAACCTAAGGGGTATACTCGTGGGTCAAATGGGCCGTAAGCCAGAATTTGGCTTTTTTAAATCCAAATCTGGCCACCTAAGTTTGGGCATTAGGAAGACTGGCAGGGAGAGAGAATCTCCACGGACACCACCACCCCGCCTCGGAGAAGCCCCCCAGAGGGGGTAATTAATTTTTTTTTAATTAACAACCCCCCTGAGCCAAACCAAACTGGGGGAGGGGGTTGAGGATGGCAAACCCAAACTGGCTCGGTCCTCTTCATGACTGGTTTGGCCTTGAACCAAATCGGACCAGCCAGTTTTGTGCACACCCCTAGTAGTAAACCCCCCCCCCTTTTAGATGACTAATCAAGCAGCATGAACATGTGTGAAGGCAGCAGTGCTCCCCAAATATATGCATGTTTTTTAAAAAAAAAAATGGGACACCACATGAAGACAGTGTGTCCTGAGTCATCCAAGTGTGAATTGGGGGCCTTGAGCCAACCCTTGGGCCTTGATGGCCTCATGGACCCCAAAGCTCAGTGTTTAAGGGTTGATAATCCTGACAGGTCTTCTTCAGTGCACTTCTGGGGGGGGGGGCAGAGAAGAGCAAACTCTGGTTATATTTGTAATTTGGTGCTTGGAGAGGCAGTGGAATTTAGCTCACAATGTGAGCAGTGCAAGGAGCAGAAAATGCTATGCCCTAGCTCTCATTGTGGTTACAAGGCCACATGGGGCATGGAAGGTTGGCTTTAAGAACTTATTGCAGATCAGGCATGTCAGTCACAAAATTCTGGAGTGAGAAAAGACCTTGGAGGTCTTCTAATCCAACCCCATCCTCAGTGAAGGAGTTTGCCACAGCTAGGATGTGCCCGGCTATGCCCGTACACCAGAGGGGCATCTCTCAGCTGCCCCTGTGCAGTGCCAACATGCACAAGTTCTCTGCGCAGCCATTTGCATGGTCAGCATTGTTGCTAACTATGCAAATAGCCACAGTGCATGTGCAGACTAGGCCATGTGCATGCCGGAGTCATGCAGGGGCAGCTGGGAGACGCCCCGCTGGTGCATGGACATGGACAGGAAAACGGCAATGCCAGTGAGTGGAGGAGGAATAGTTATGGAACTGCTCTTCTCTGCTGTCAGGCCTTTCTTTGAGGACTTCTAAGAGGAGTGGGAGGCAGTGAATTTACCTGAGGATCCCGAGGGCCAGCTTTGTGATCAGAGTGAGGAGGCACTCAAGGAGGGCGTGGTGCAGGAGGCAGAGCAGAGCAAGGAATCCCAGGAGGAACTCTCGCTGCCGGTGTTATCTTCTCACACTGGCATGAGAAGCAGCATGATCAAACCAGGGAGTTGAGACGCCGCAGTCGCATGCACGAGACTGACTGGGCAGAGCACTGACTGATTCCAGCTGGCAACCTGCTATAAATTCTGCAGCTTCACTCTGCCACACTGCTGGAGACAACTCATCAGACAGCCTTGATACCTCCCTCCATGACGCCTTGTACCCTTGGGCTCGGGATCTCTGGAATCTGGGGAGCGACTTTGCTTGTGGGGGAATGCAGGTTGAACTTGGTGCTCAGTGGTGATTTGTTCTCTTTTGCTCTTTACAGGTGCTAGATGAAAACCTCATGCCTGCCTGAAAGAAGTATTGTAACTGGAGACATCTCTTTGCCTGCTGCTGCATCGTAAATTATGGACGGCTCATCAAGTGTGGTGGGTTTACAACGTCCGCTTTAAAGGGGCTGTGTAAGCCCTCCGTTTTGAAAGGACATGCCCTGTGCAGTGTTCTCTCTAATTTTTTCATCTCTGTGTGGAATGGGTTTTGTTCTGGGCAGCAGTATCAAGGCTGTTTGTGCACATGTGCATTCAGATGGTGCCTTCCTGATTCAACATGAGCGGGATCTAAAATTAACTGAGCGGACATAAAAAAACTTGTGAGTGTGCACACATGTGCATGCCTTAGAGGGCACACTGGCCCTGTGATCTGGCAGTCAAATCACGATTTAACACATCCCTGGCCACAGCATTTCTGACAAGTGGTTATCCCCACTCTGGGTGAAATCCTCTAGCAAAAGAGAGCCAACCACTGAAAGAGGCAAACTGTTCTACTGCTGGACAGCAGTTTGTCAGGAAATTCCTCCTAATGTACCTGTGCTAGCCCCTGCTAACTAGGCAAGAAGTACTCTGTTTCTGTCCCAATCCAACCGCAGCATAGCGTCTTTCCAACTGTTGATGGCATCAGCCTTATGTGTTTATTTTAGATTGTGAGCTCTTTTGGGACAGGGAACCATTGCATTACTCTTTCTATGTAAACAGTGCTGAGAACCCTTTCTTTGTTGAAAACGGGTATATAAATTTTCTTAATGGTTATAACACCTAACCTTCCTGGTAATTTCATTTTCAATCCCTTGGTTCTCGTCCCTCAGGAGCAGCAGAGAAGAAGTCCACCACTTCTTCTGTGTGGCAGCCCTTCAGATATCTGAAATCATGATGTGGCCCACAGTTGCTCCCACTTATTAGGCTCATTCACAAAATCCCTATTTAGTTCAGAGGAATGCCCAGCCATGGTAGGAAAGCTGGGCACAATCCCAGTTGGCAGTCATGTGAACTCCAAAGATCAAGGTAGGAGGCAGGGAGAGTGATCATGTGGGAGGCAGGAGCTGGGTAGGACAGATTTTGATCAACCCTTAATAAAATACTGGGAAATGAATCCGGGTAGGGCATGTCTGTTCTTACCCAGCTCCTTCCTCCCACGTAATCATTCTTCTTGCCTCCAGTTTTGATCCTTGGAGTTCAGACAACCACCAGGTGGGATCATGCCCAGCTTTCGTACTGTCTTTCATCATGTCCTGATTTCCAGGGTTTTTAGCTGTTTAATTGGTTTTATTGTGTTTTAATAGTTTGATTTTAATTGTTAACTTGTTTTAATTGTTTTTATCATGCTGTAAACCGCCCTGAGCCATTTTGGAAGGGCGGTATACAAATCAAATCAAATCAAATCAAATCAAATCAAATAAATAAATAAATATCTTCATTATGATGGTCATCAGGTCTTTATAATGAACTATTATGAAGCCATCCTGATTCAGCTCAAGCCATCCTAACTCATTATTTCATAATATCTTCATGATGGTGGCCATCTTTTTTTTAAAATAATGTCTTCATTATGATGGCCAACATGCCTTCATTCTGCAAAAGCCACAACAATACCTAGGTCAGAAATGCCTCTGGGGTCACTACTTTAACCACCACACCACACGGGCTTTCTCAAGTTCTGATAAATGATTTCAAATGGGGTCAAGTCTCTTTTTGTTTCTAGAAAAAAGTAAATAATATTCTACCTTGTATGATCTTGGTTGCTTATTATGCTTAAATGGTGCTGTGTATATTCTTGATTGTGTTTCCACATAAGTATGGACATAATTTTATATATGTGTGTTTTAGAAGGTATATTTTCTGCATGATATAGGATAATAAACAAACATATTTAACAAAGCAAAATAGAAGCATATGCTTGGAAAATCTGCTTGGAAGTCATCCGATGTTCGGCTTTTGTTGCCTTTTCCCCCCGGTGCTGATTGGAGCACTATCTAGCAGCTCTCTTTCTGCAGTTAAGTATAAGTGGTTTCTGTAATTTTCTGTTATCTGAGGACAGGGGATGATGGAATCAAATAAAAGATTATATTCTGTATTGCAGTGCATTGGAACACCAATCCTGGCAAGAGTGGCTCCATCAGTCCAAATGACTCATTCCTATTCTCCACAAAGATGCTAACCACAAAATACAGAATCTTCATATACAAATCAGAGCATCTGTGCAGGTGATTCCACAAAGAATCTTCTGAAGAAAAGGCGGTGTTGACATCTGGGTATTCCCGCACATCATTACATGTGAGAAAGGTAGGCTGGCGACAGAAAATCTGGTTAGAAAAAGCACGTAGGGGTTTGAGCATGAAAGCTGGAACTTTGTATTATGAAAAGAAAATTGACACATTCACAGTACAGACCTTAGCTGGCTCAGTCTGAACAAAGAGGAACTGATGCATAGCCAAAATTATTTTATTCAGCTAGGAAACCAGGGTTACACAAACCCTATCCAGATGTTTTAAAACAGCGCCTACACGTTTACAAGCACTGAAAATGGGTTGGACATTCTACCTTGGTGCGTCACTGACTCCCTCCACAGCACCGCTCATAGTTATGCCCCAGGGTGTCAACAACAGAAGCGCCCACTGTCAAGGCATTTGGCATTTGCCTCTGTAGACAATCACAGCTGAAACCATCAGCAGCACAGGCAAGAGGATGAGTGATGAGGAGGCGGGTCTTCCAGCCCTCTTTCAATGCTGTAAACGGTTCGTGTGTGTGTGTGTGTGTGTGTGTGTGTGTGTGTGTGTAGTGTGAATAGGGCTAATATCTCACAGGGATCAAGCATTCGCTTCTGTGGCATGCAACTCAGAATGCATAATCCTTAAGGGACAGCTCATCATGCAGTCTTAGAATATTCACAACTCCTTCAAATTAAGTCAGATTTTGTCTACTTCAAATTAGGTCTCAGTGTAGCTGACTCCCTTACACAGTATCTTACACAGTATTCCTAACCACAGTGACGAGAGATTGAATCTGGAACCCTTTGCAATGTAAATGAAGACCATCATCTTTCACATCGTTGCCAGCCATGTGCCTCAAGTGGTGCATGGCAAGGAGTTAGTGCTGCAGCAAGCGAAAGGGAAATCATTTACCTTTAAAAGGAAGGCCTCAGAAGTGGTGGTGGAGACATTGGAGATGGTGCGGGGGTGAGGGGGCTCCTCCAACCCCTTCCCCCGACTGCCTTCCAAATGATAATCTGGGCCAGCTGCAGCCCAGTTCAGGCACCTGGGACCTAGGGGTGTACACAAAACAGGGTTGCCCAGTTCTGTTCGAGTCCAGACTGAACTTGAACTGGACTGGGCATGTTTGGTTTTGCCACATCCTAAGCCCAGTCTGCTCCAGTTCAGGGGTGAGTTGGTGGTTTTTTAAAAAAGAATATTTACTCACCCCCCTCCTCAGGGCTTCTCCAAGGCTGTGGGGGATATCTCCAGAGGTTCCCCCTCCTCCACCAGTCTCCGTTAATGCCCAAATCACCCATTTTAGGCGGTCTTAGGCCCGTTCTGGGTCTCACCCCTGTGGCAGTGGTCATTTTGGAGGCCTGAGCAGGTACATACAGGTAGACCTCATTATCCAAGGGGGTTCCATTCCTGCAGATTACAGCAGGTAATGAGTAACTCAGTCTATGGGAATGCTAGGTTCCCAGACCAAAAACCCCCCACCAAAAACCCACCAAAATGGGCCAAATAAAGTTCCCTACCATGCTTTGTGGGTCTACTGGTGTCCAGCAATGCCCACCAAATGCCTCCCAAGTCCAAAACAATCCCCCAAATCATGGATCCCCCCTCTCTTTTTTTGCTGAAATGAGCCACAAAATGACTCCCATGGACAAAATGGCAGACAGAAGTGACCCCCGCAGTCACTTCTGGCCCTCTAGGAGCTGTGGAAACATGAGTTTTAACCCTTTCATATCCATGAACATTGAAATTGTGTGTCAATTAGACACCTGTGGATATGCGAAACTGCGGACATAGACTCTGCGTATAACAAGGTTGTCCTATTGTTATATTTATCTTCACAACAAGCCTGTGAGGCTGAGAGATAAGTGACTAGCCCAGAGTCACCTAGTGTATTTCATGGCTGAATGGGGATTAGTCCATCTCATGGCTCCCTCCCTGGTCCTAGCCCAACACTCTGACCCTTGCACTACATAATGCTACTGCAGTTGAAGGGAAAGAAAATAATTTCAGTTCATCCCAAATAGCAATTTATGGGTCCTAATCCATCAAAATCATGACTGAGCAATGAACAAGGTCTAGGATGGGTGATTTAATAACAAACAAACAGATAAAGTTCCCAGGTCTTATGGAGCATGGCTATCATTTCATTTTGTATTTACAGTCAGGTCCCTTGTGATAAACAGTCCCTCGTAACTTTCCTCTTCATACACTCAAGTGATTAAACTTAATTGCATTCTTCCCCACATTTCTTACTAGGGTGGGAATGATTTTTCATGATGCACCCAACATTCATAATTTGTTATAATCTTATTGTTTTGCTCTTGTCTCAGCTGCTGTAATATTAACCCAGGTCAATAATTCTGTCAGCAAAGAAAGATTCCTCTTCAAGTAAAGGAATGAAAGTCAAATATAGGTTGCCTCTTCCCACAAATGTGAGCCCTTGTTTGTTAAGAGAGACGAGAGGAGTTCTGGGCATACAATAGTGCTCTTCCTCTGGATTTCAGGGCCTAAGTCCAGGGCCTCCACACCCCCTGGATTTCCCACACACCCCACACACCCAAATCCTCTTTTGTCTGTCCGGGGTGCTGCGGTTGCTACTGGCCCACACTGTGCCGGGCGGCCGAGTGTGTTTATGACCTGTGCCAGGTGCTTTAGAAACAGAAGGGGGAGTGGGGAAATATGTGGGAAGGGAATGTGTTAAATTGCATGTTGAAATGTTTCTGCTACTGCATATTTGCATCAATATACCTGTTTTAGCTTCTTACATTCTTGTGAGTTCAGTTGTTGTTTGTGCCCTCAAGTACCCACATGTTTAAAATACTGCTTTTCTCATGATCAGCAAAAATCAGGCTAGCAGAGGCTAGCCCAATTTTTGGTGACCGTAAGAACCACCGGGCTCGCAGCTGAGTCTGGTGGTTCTTGAGCAGGTAACTTGCTCGAGAACTCCTGCTAAAAAGCAGGTTTGCAGAGCGAGCGCTCCTGCAAACCTGCTTTTTGCAATCGTGAGTAGCCGCGGCGCGCCTTCGCACCGCACCTACTCATGAGCAGACCCCCAGCCGGGAGGCGAAAAGAACCCCTGCTAAAAAGCAGGTGTGCAGAGTGAGCGCTCCTGCAAACCTGCTTTTTGCAATCGTGAGTAGCCGCGGCGTGCCTTCGCGCCACACCTACTCATGAGTAGACGCCCGGCTGGGAGACGAAAAGCCGCATCCCGGCTCCGGGGGTCTCCCCAGTATGTCCTGCGTGCTCGTGCAGGGCATACTGGGACTTGCGGGGGCTACACGGCCCCCACTCCCCCCACCCCCCGCCGGCTCCGTCATGGAGCCGGCCATCATGTGGGCGGCCGTTCTGGCCTCCCAGGGCTCCCTGCCCACTCGTGAGTGGGGAGAGTGGGCTTAGCCCGCTCTTCCCACTCACCAGGAAAGACCGGGTCTCACTGATCGTGAGACCCGGTCCACTGTGTTTTGTCATAGTGTGTGTAGGGGAATGAAGCTTAATTGGGGGTGGGGGCTCCAAAGACCTTTAGATCCAATCTCTACCCAACCTGTGGTACTCCAGATGTTGCTGAACTGCAGTAAATTGCAGATGGGGATGAGGGGAGTTGTAGTTCTGCAGCATCTGAATTTGCTCTCCTGGCCATCCTAGAGATTGAGCCTGCAGCATGATACATTCAAAACAAATGGTGTACCCCTGGATTCAGTGGCATAAGGAGGGCATCAGCAGCCTGTGTTCTCACAGGCGGCCTCCCCACAAAGGCAGTGCACCAGTGTTCCCTCTAACAGGGATTCCCAGATGTTGTTGACTACAACTCCCACAAACCCCAAGCAAAAGCCATTGCAGCTGGGGATTCTGGGAGTTGTAGTCAACAACATCTGGGAATCTCTGTTAGAGGGAACACTGCAGTGCACTCCCTACGTCTCCCAATGGCAGCGGCGGCGGCAGCAGCCTCCCCTCCAGCAATGGCATACTCTTCCAGCCACGCGGCGTGCTGCTGGGATCAGAGAAAGTGGCGGTGCCTTCACACACAATTCAGGTTTTCCCCTCCATATTGGAACCTAGCCTGATTTATGTCCAGGGTTAAACCTCCCCCTCTATTTTCATTGGAGTATCCATTATGCCCCGTACTCGCAGTAAAGGCTCACAATAAAAACCGCAGTAAAGCTAGCTGTCTAAAAAAAATCCTGAAGATGCTGCCAGGGATTAGGTGCAGAGCCAGCCGAACGGCTTAGGTCCAGCCCCACCCGGCGGCCCCTCTAGCAACGTCCCGTGTGTGTGAAGTCACGTGCACGGGGCTTGGCTTGGGCTCCAGAAGAACCCCTAGAGAACTCCCCCTGCCCATGCCTGGGCTCCGGAGAGCCACAAGTCATTTCAGACAGCACTTGCTGCCTGACAGCATCTATTTCCCTTTCTCTCCCTCACTGGAAAGAGAGAAAGGGCAATAAAGGTGGTCAGGCAGCAAACGCTTGAAGAGGGAGAGCTCTCTCGGGGCTCTCCGGAGCCTGGGCATGGGCAGAGAGAGTTTGCTCGGGGCTCTTCTAGAGCCCGGGCCACGCGCCCCCCCCCCCGCCATATGGGCTTCGGCGGCCCTTTCCATTGGCAGCCCAGGTTCTTTGAACTCGTTCACACAATGTTGGCTCCGCCCCTGCCAGGGATTGAACCCAGGACCTTCTACATACAAAACAGATGCTCCAGCCCACCCACCCACCCCCACCAAAGCAAAGACAAGATATAAATCCTTAAAATAAATAAGCAGCGGAGATAAGCATGAGACCACACAGGCACAACCACATGTGTGTATACACTCTGGAAGCAACTGCATTTGAATTCCCTTCCAAGCTTAAATAAGTCTCTTTTGACATTAAATTCTAAGCTGCTATAGTAGTAATACCTCAATGGCTTTTTTTTTATTGCTACAGCACTCAAGTGTTTTCATTACAATTCCGAACTGTCAGGAGGTTGTTTTATTTATTTTTTATTCCATTATTACATTGTGTTGTAACCATTTTTAGATTTCCTTCCCCTGTCTATTGCACTTTGAGCTATTTTAGAGGGGATATTTCCAGATTTATTTGGTAGTATCATTGACAGATATGGTATGTGTGTGTGTATGCACACGTATTCGTTTAGTTCCTTCCCTTCAAGCAGCAAGCAGTGGGAGGAGAGCCCTCCCCACTTATGGGAGATGAGCTGATCTTGTGGTAGCAAGCATGAATTGTCCCCTTTGCTAAGCATGGTGGCATGGTTTGCATTTGAATGAGAGACTACATGTGTGAGCACTGTAGGATATTCCCCTTAGGGGATGGAGCTACTCTGGTTAAATGGAGAAGGTTCTGCATGCAGAAGGTTCCAGGTTCCCTCCTTGGCATATCCAAGATCAAGCTGAGAGAACTGCTGCCTGAGAGAACTACTGCCTGCAAGCTTGGAGAAGCTGCTGCCTGTTTGGTCTGACTCTATAGGAGGCATCTTCCCCTATGTTCCTATGTGAGTGCATAAGAGACTTTCTTGATTAACACTTTAGGGCTGATTCGAATCCCAAGGACCCAGGGCATGGTCTGGGGGCACATGATAAAACCACCTTGCTGAAGCTATGGAGGTCTAGGTCTGGTCAGTGCTTGGATGGGAGACCACCAGTGTTCCCTCTAATAGGGATTCCCAGAGGTTGTTAAGTAGAACTCCCAGAATCCCCAGCTGCAATGACTTTTGCCTGGGGATTATGGGAATTGTAGTCAAAAACATCTGGGAATCCCTGTTAGAGGGAACACTGGAGACCACCTAGGGAGGAACCCCATGTAAGCCACCCTAGGCAACCTGATAAAGGAGACAGGGCTGTAATTCAGTGGAAGAGAACTTGCTTTGTATGCAGGAAGGCCCAGGTCTGGAAAGCCACTGTCAGTTAGTATGGACAGTACTGAGCTAGTTAGACTTAGCAAAAGACAGTTTCCTATGTTCCTCAATATTATCTTTTAGAGGTTACATAGTCCTCTGAAGTGGGACTATATCGCCTATCTTCCACATGGAGGGATTCTGCCCCTGTACCTGGAGGTACCCCATAGTCATCAAAACTAGTAGCCATTGAAAGACCTGTCCTTGAATTTGTAAGGCACGGGTTCTCAGTCTTGGGTCCCCTGATGTTGCTGGACTACAACTCCCATCACCCCCAGCTCCATTAGCTAAAGGCATGAATTTGTCTAAGGCATGGGTTCTCAAGCTGTGCTGTACTACAATTCCCATCAAGTCCCTGATGGGCTTAGCACCTTATATCTCCAGGATCACCTTTGTTGGCCAGTTGTATCTCATCCTATGAGGTCTTCTCAGCTGGCCCTTCTTAGTGTCCTGGGCCCTGGAGTAGTCTGTGGTGCCTGGGGCCATAGAAGAGCCTTCTCTGTGGCCACCCCTCTTCTTTGGAACCCCCCCCCATTCATTCAGCCCCCTCCCTGGCTGCTTTTAAGGCTTTTCTATCTGTTTCGCCAGGGCCTATCTGTTTCGCCAGGCATTTGCCCTATTATTGTTGTTGTTGTTATTGGTATTGTTGTTGATCACCGCCTAGAGTCTTCAGAGGAGGTGATACATAAGAAAATTTTAATAATAAAATAAATAATCATCACCAGCTCCAATGGCCAAATAGCATTTTGTGCTATTTTATTTGGTATATGTAGAAAAACAAAAAAAGGTTCTTCAATTTACTCTTATAAAATTAACTCAGTCTATAATTGGTAAATTAAGTGACTTTTTCAGAAGGTTGGAGTTCTTTTTTAGTACTAAATCCATCAACAAGTTGAGTTACATAACAAGCCCTTTATTATATGTTATTCACACAAGGGGTGTTGGGGGAGGCAATGTTCATTAAGAATGAACTATAATTATCTTGGCATAAGCTTGCTCATATTTTGTTTGTATTGTTTTAAAATTCAGTAAGATTTTTTAAAAAGGAGTGATGGGATGTTTACTGATAAATAAGTTGCTTCAGAGTTGAAATAGAAGTCAACTCCTTCCCTTGGTGTTTCCATCAGTCACAATAACAGCTGGAGAGTCCCATAGGATTTTTGCTTCCTTGGATTATCCATGTTTGTGACAGAGACTGTATCAGCACAGACCAGATAAGAGGAACAGCACAGTCAGTTTGTTTGCAGGGATCTTGGAGACCTGTTGGGGATACCTGCTACGTGTATTGGGTTTGCCAGAAACTTCTCAAGAAATTTCACTTGTATGTAAGAAACATATGTGGCTTTCCTTAAAAAATTAACTAGCTAGGCCTGACGCAGAGCATCTTTGCCTCTAGTTCTTCCCCTTCCTTCTCCCCACTTCTTGGTTTTCCCTCTGTTCTCAGCCCCCCGCCCACCACCACCATTTTCATTCCCCGCCTGTCCGCCACCGCTTTCTTTCTGCCCGCCACCACTGTTTTCTTTCTCCCCCTCACCCACTGCTGCTGTATTCTTCCCCTGCCCCCCCCCACTGTTTTCTTTTTCCCCTTGCCCGCAAGCCTGTTCACCGGTGCCACCACCGGTGGCACTTGTGAACTCTCTTGAGAGCTGCCACGCTTGGGATTAGCAAGGGATACACCTTAGAGAAATATATAGATAGAGATTTAACCTATGGAATCCTCTGCCATGAGATGTGGCCACTAGCTTGGATGGCTTTGAAAGGGGTTTAGACAAACTCATGGGGGCGGATCAAGCAGCTAGTCCTCTGCTCAAGACCACAAGGGCGTTCACACATGCAGCCTAACCCAGGCTAACCCACCAAACCTGACTTTTAACCAGGCATTTAACCTGGTGTTTAGGAGAGGTTGAGGGGACCTGTGGTGCACTTAAACTCAGCCAGCGATCGACTGCTGCCAGCATTAATGGCTTTCCCCATTTCTGGCAGTGAGCTGGGGGAAGGAGTGGCCATAACAAGAGCAGCAGCCCCACTTGTGCCCCAGGGCACCCTAGGATGCAGGAAGGGGGAAGTCCGTCCGCTCCAAGCATCTCTCTCCATCACACCGCCGCTCATGTGAGTGTGTGGTGTGGCGGAGGGGAGGACGGCAGATGAGAGGAGCGCTGATCATCTGCCAGGGAAGGCAAGTGAGCCTCCCCCCACGAGGTTGTGTGGAAGACCTCTACAGCTCTCCAGTGGTAGCTTTTTATTTAATCTTAACATTGAAAGAAACATACGCAGAACTCCATTCCATGTGGCATTGCAAAAGTCATCATTCATGCTGGATCCCCTCAGTCATCTGGAGAATATAAAGGACTTCAGGAGGTTTGGGTGGATGTAACATCTATTGGACACCCCAGCCTTAGAGTCTCTGTTAGGGCCAGATTATGACATGCTGAGGCCTTAAGCTACATCAAGCTTAAAAGGCCCAACGGTATTACAAAAAGAGGTATTATTCTAACCAGAAGGACAATGGAAATAGAAATAATAAAGCTTCAGCTTTGCCACTTTTCTTGGCAAGGACACAATGAAAAACTAATAACCTAACAAACACAGTTGCCTTACAATAAGCCTATTTGCATTAGAAGTAATTTTAAATAAAAATGCATTGTGTTAAACTTGAAATTTAGTCATCGTTTTGTATTCAGAGGCCCCTCATAATGTGAGACCCGGAGCTTATTCTGTAGCTTATTCAGACCTGTAGCTTATTCAGCTTGTTCCGTAATCTGGCACAACCTTTGTTTCTTCTGAGAAATTACAAGGGCCAGATTCAGACATAACAGAACAAGAGACAGAGCAGCCAGAGGTCCCCAAACCTGAACTTCCGAATGAGGGAAAGTGCAGTTCGGACCCTAACCTCAACCTGAGGGTTCACTCACCAAACCAGTCTGAACCCTCAGTTTGAACTGAGGCTTGTTGCTTGGGCCTCTGGTTTGCAGCTTCCTCCATTACATTTGAATTCAGTAATGGAGGCAGCCTTCCCTGGGACCAGAGTTGAGGGAAGGAAGCTCCTCCAACTCTCCTTCCTGATTGGCTGCCATGGCTGTCCTTTAGTCAAAGGAGGAAGTCCGGCACCCTGTTCTCCACCCCCCACTCTGCAGTGTTGCAGAGACTGAATTTAGACAGGTAGTAAGTGTGTGGTGCCAGGTGAGCGGCACTGTGGGTCCATTGAACCCTTGGTTCTGTGATATGTCTGAATTCAGTCAAGGTCTATGGCAGGGAGAGGCACCCTTTGGCACTCTAGAAGTTGAACTACAACTCCCATCATCCCCAGCCACAATTCTGGGGAGCTATAGTTCAACAACAGCGGGAGCACCAATGGTTGCCTCTCCCTGGTCTTTGTTTTCCCCTTCAAGGTGAAAGCTTATATTCTTGAGGGCCTTTTGGAGCTCCCAGTTCCACACTAGTGCCCATTAGCTCATGAATGATATACATGAATTATTCCGGTCATGCAGCGTTACTCAATTCCTCAGATCCATGCTGATGTCCTTGCTCTCTCAGTACAGCAACAGCAAACACCCCAATGATTTTATCTTCTCCACAGGTGTCCCCCTGACTATAAACTTTGTAGAGTAACACTTCTCCTGATGCAGGGTTGGGAACCGCGAAAGCCCCAGTGCACAAGACTTAATTACCCTGCGTCGTGAGGGGAGCCGAGACAGCGACAAATGCCATCACCAGTCTTAAAATTATCCAGCCCTTTTAAAACTTTCTCACAGTAATTTGACTTGGTGACCCCCTGTGGCAATGAATTTATGCCAGCTAGCTGTGCACAGTGAGAAGATGGATGGACTTTTTATTGGTTCTAAATTTACTGGCTGTTAATTTCATTGCTTGCCCCCTTAATCTCACATTTCTGGACAGGATTTTTTTTAAAGGAAGGCCTGACAAGTTTGCCCATCATTGTCAGTCATAAAGGACTCAATCATGTCCTTGCAGACTCTTCTGCTTGAGTTTTCCCCTCCTGCTAGCCATTCTACAATGGACAATGCTGATACTCCCATCAATGTGGCATAATACTCTCATGACCATCCCATATACAGTAAAGTGTGTACCTCCTTATTACAAACCCCCAAATCATGAACTCCGAACAGAAAATAGAGCCAAAATACCTTGAGAGGAACAAGTCTTTTAAAGCCATGTATCATTGGACAAAAGTCACTGCTCATACTGCACAAGAGCACATCAGTATAATAATGTTGGATTTGTGCAATTTGTGTGTGCACCCTGGGCAAATTTTGGAGATGGGGCTGTGGCTCAGTGGTAGAGCATCTGCTTGCATGCAGAAGGTCCCAGGTTCACTCCCTGGCATAGGACCATAGGAAGCTGCCATATACTGAGTCAGACCATTGGTCCAGCTAGCTTACAGACTGGCAGCACCTTCTCCTAGAATGCAGGCAGGAGTCTCTCTCCGCCCTGTCTTGGAGATGCCAGGGAGCGAACTTGGAAACTTCTGCATGGAAGCAGGCAAGTGCTCTTCCCAGAGGAGGCCCATCCCCTAAGAGGAATATCTTACAGTGCTCACAATGTAGTCTCCCATTCAAATGCAAACTAGGATGGATCCTGCTTAGCAAAGAGGACAATTCATGCTTGCTACCACAAAAGCAGCTCTCCTATCCCAGCCCTATCTCCAGGCAGGGATGTGAAAGACTTCTGGCTGAATCCTTGGAGAGTCGCTCTCAGTCTGTGTAGACAATAGTGAGCTAGATGGACCAGTAGTCAGAATTGTGCCTGTCTCAGACTAGGAATGTAGGACTGGGAGAGACTCCTTCTTGAAACCTTGGAGAGTCATTGCCAGTCAGTACAGATAATATTGAGCTAGATAGACCAATGGTCTGACTCGATATATGGAAGCTTCCTATGATCCTACCTTGTGAAATCCACTCTCTTGGAGGGAAGGAGGGATCTAGAACCAACAATGCCTCCTGTTATGAACTTTAGTAAAATCAATTTGGTAATACCCATGGTTTTCTTTGCATCCCCACCAATTCACTCATCATATCAACAAGCACCTGAATTTGTTTATTTCTAAAACGGCACAGCTGTCAGCTACTTTCACATCCCACTGAAATGTTTTGCACCTAAGATAACGTCCTGGTGTGTGCAAAGACAAGCAGCTGTCTGTAATATATTTTTAGCATGTTGAAGTACCAATGCAAAGAGCAAACCTGAGGAGAAGTAGATATGGACAGAAAATGCAAAAACAGCAAAGAGATATTAAGGTCACTCTCACGACCGGCCAAAGCATGGTGATTGATTGATTAATAGATTAAGTGCAGTCAAGTCAGTGTCAACTTTTAGTGACTACATAGATAGATTCTCTCCAGGATGATCTGTCTTCAACTTGGCCTTTAAGTTCTCTCAGTGGTGCATTCATTGCTGTCGTAATCAAGTCATAAGAACATAAGAACAGCCCTGCTGGATCAGGCCCAAGGCCCATCTAGTCCAGCATCATGTTTCGCACAGTGGCCCACCAGATGCTGCTGGAAGCCACAGGCAGGAGTTGAGGGCATGCCCTCTCTCCTGCTGTTACTCCCCTGCAACTGGTACTCAGAGGCATCCTGCCTTTGAGGCTGGAGGTAGCCCACAGCCCTCCGACTAGTAGCCGTTGATAGACCTCTCCTCCATGAAGTTATCCAAACCCTTCTTAAAGCCAACCAGGTTGTTGGCTGTCACCACATTTTGTGGCAGAAGTGGATTATGTGTTGCATGAAAAAGTACTTCCGATTGTTGGTCCTAGATTTCCCAGCAATCAATTTCATGGGATGACCCCTGGTTCCAGTGTTATGGGAGAGGGAGAAGAATTTCTCTCTATCCACTTTCTGCATCCACCTTGCTGCTGGTTGTCCTCTTCTTCTCTTTCCTTCAATGTTTCCCAGCATTATGGACTTCTCAAGGGAGCTGGGTCTTTGCATAATGTGTCCAAAGTGTGATGGTTTGAGCTTGGTCATTTGTGCCTCGAGTGAAAATTCTGGATTTGTTTTATGATCCTTCTGCTTGTTTTCCTGGCTGTCCAGGGTATCCTCAAAAGTCCCAGCACCAAAGTTCAACAGTTACAATAGTTTTTCTCTCTTGCTTCTTCAAAAATCCAGCTTTTGCATCCATAGTGTAACGGGAAAAACCATTGTCTGAACGATTCTAATCTTTGTAGAATTAGATTTGTAGAATCTTTGTAGAAAAGCAGGGTATGGGCAGGGAAACCAGGTAGAGAAACTTGTGTGAAGTCACATGACCTGCTCCTACCTTGCTGCTCCAAATCAGGGCTATCCTTTTTTTTACCTTGGTTTTAACTTAGGTAAGAGGGGGAAAGACTCATCTTACTTCACAGCCCTCCCCAGCCCCAAGGATTTTTGTCATTATAGCGACCTTATTGAAGGACAACTAGGATCTTGTCTAAACCAGAAGAAATCATGAAGAAATGCACCCTCAGCAATCACTTTCAACTAATCTTTAAATTTTTATCATGGACAATTTTGTAATACTTTTGCATGTTATTAGCTAAATGTAATGTCCTTCAATTGCTCTCTGTATAATTTTTATTGTTATTGAATTCATCTGTTCAGTCAATGACTCAGGAGCTAATTAATGGCAAACAACCTGTTCATTTCTAGTTATTATTGTCATATTAATGTGTTGAGGTATCCTTGAATCCCCCCAAAATTATACATCTGTTGCTATATGTTGATTATTGTTTTTATGTTGCTTGATGAAGTGTGAAAGAGAAGAAAGCATCCACAAAAAGGACTCAGTTTCACAGCTACAGAAAATATTCTGGGGGGGGGGGAATGCTAAGGAGGGCAATGTGAAAAAAATTCTGAGGAGGGTAATCTGCCTTTTGGGGGGGGGAGCGTAAATCATTCCCCTATATGCTTCTTAATTTCAAAGAACTGTTTGTGAACTCTGAAAAGTTATCTGTATTGTAAGCCATATCTCCAGACATATATCCCTCAGGGTATGCATTTTTTTAATGTCCTGGAAATTGGGTCTCGGGATCAAGGCACAGTCAGGGATTCACACATTTAAGCTTAGCTTACTTGTCACCCATTATTGTGATCACTACCAATCCCCTCTCGTCCCTCAGATCCTTTTCTGATGCACAGTGTGAGGGCTTAGGAGACAAGTGAATTCGCTCATTGGCACTAGGATGTTGAAAGGGTAAGAAACAGAGGAAGTCCTGTCCTCGCCTACTGCTTAAAGGATTCCTAACGTTCATTACCTGCTCAAAAATGGCAGTAGAAAGGAGTGGGGAGGAGATCTGTGTACTGCTGGGTGTTCTGCTTGCCAGAGGGCTAGGTGAACACACCACTGACAAGCTAGCAAATGAATTTGTGGGTGCCTGGATGCAGGTAATTTGCCCCCCCCACCACCACCACCACACATCCACATTTTTGCTGGGTGCATTCTTGCTGCCTGTTGCTCTTTGACTGCCTGCCAGCCCCTTTCTGTCCTTGGAGATGAGGGATGGTGAAGCAAGGCCTGCATGCTCATGGATTGACTTCACCCTACTCCCTTCCCCAGCTACTGATAGGAACATAGGAAGCTGCCATATACTGAGTCAGACCATTGGTCTATCTAGCTCAGTATTGTCTTCACAGACTAGCAGCGGCTTTTCCAAGGTTGCAGGCAGGAATCTCTCTCAGCCCTATCTTGGAGATGCTGCCAGGGAGGGAACTTGGAGCCTAGGTGCTCTTCCCAGAGTGGCTCCATCCCCTGAGGGGAATATCTTACAGTGCTCACACTTCTAGTCTCCCTTTCAAATGCAACCAGGGCAGACCCTGATGATGCAGTGGTGGGCAGCCTCCTCATTGGATCTGCTAAAAAGAGAAGGGGGAAGAACCCAAAAGAAGCACAGAGCAGGATGAGGCCATCCTGCTTATTGCTTGCTCAACCTCTGTGCCTGGCTGTTGATTGCAAAGGCAGGGGACATTAGAAGAAGATGGTAGAGGTATGCACAGTTTGGTTTGACAGTTCGCTTGTGGACCGAATGGAAGCGGTTCAGTCCACAATTGAACTAAACTGAGCCCAGTCCAAAGCAGACTGGGTTGAACTGGTTTGGCAGTCCAAGAGGACTATGCTTGTAAAGGGGAATCCAGTGGGGGAATCCTCAAAAAGGCAAGCATGGAGGCCAGTCAATGTTGGAGCTGTGCTGCATGGGTGGGATCCTAGGGAGTGCAAGAGGCCTTCTAGTACAGTACAGACACCACCAAACCAGTAAGGCCCTTTAGAAGCTTTTTAAAGGATTCACCTACCCCTTTGTTTGTAAAGGGGTATCCTCACCGGATTCCTCTTTACAAGCATAGCCCTCGAACAGAGTCAAACCGGTTCAACTTGGTTCGACCAACTGAATCAAACCGGTGGTCAGTCCAACTGGACCATTTCATGTACCAGCAGTTTGGTTCAAATTCGGGTTGAATTTGAACTGAACGACAATAAACGGTTCCGTGTACACCCCTAGAAGACGGGGAGAACTGCCCAGGCTGTTTCCCATTACTGGTGGCAACTATGACCCTGCTTTTCCCAGGCAGCAGTCACTGGTGCAGGAAGTACAGAGGTTCGGGCTATCCATTTTTTGTACATAAATTATAATTTTCTGTGGGTTACTATCATCTGTGGGTAATAGGCACAAAAGTATGTTAAGTCCTAATAAATTCAGTGGGAATTATTCCCTAGGAAATGTGTTTCAGATTGAGTAAGAGAGGTTTGTTTCACAGAGTCAAAAATAGTGATTGACTCTCCCCTCACAAGTTTTGTGGTTTATTCTTCATTTATATTGTTTATTTTAAATGTTTATAACCCACTTCTCCCATGCAATACTGCTCAGGGCAGCTCATAAAAATGATAAAACAGTCTACATAATAAAGCCATCATCATCAATCATCATCATCATCATCATCATCATCATCATCATCATCATCATCTAGCCTTAATAAAAGCAGAATAGCTAAAGACAGGACTCAGTTAAAACTAGAGTTAAAAGCTGAAAGTTAAAAAATTCAAAACCCACCAGTTATAGCTTGTAGATATAACCCTAAAGGGCTTTTCTTAAAAGATGGGGTTTTGTTTTGTTTTTAAGTAGAGGGTGGGAGCATGGCAAAAAAAAAATCGTGAAACCCTCCCCAACCGAACCGAACCAGGGGGCATTCAATGGGGCCAGACCAAACTGTCCCAGTCAGGTTCGAGTGTAGCTTGTTCTTGAACCAAACCTGGCTAGCCGGTTCTGTGCACACCCCTAGCGGGGCCATGAGCAGGACCTATATGCTTTTATTCGTGGGGCCAATTTGTGTTGTTACTGACATTGAAAAGGTACAAACGAGATTTTTGAGGAACATTTTTCAGGTCGCGTGATGTGTCCCTTCATCAGTGCTACGCAGAGAGGCAGGGTTTCTTAAAATGGAGACTAAGATTTGGAAATACACATTTGTGTACTGGTTTAAACTTCACTTTTCCTCAGCTGGCCTAGCTCCATTGATATTAATTGATAATTTTAAGCCAAGTTGGAAAAAGGTAAGCCTGCTCTCCCCGCTAACCCTCCCCAGGCTCTTCTCACTGATTGTGAGAAGAGCCTCAATATATCATGGAAGGAAGGAGCAGCATAAATGTAATACATCAATAATGGGCTATATCCAAAGTTAGTAATGATTAAATTCCACTCAAATTAATGGGACTTAGGTTAGTCATGGCTAACTTGTCATGAGTGTGATAGTGCTTAGTCATGACTAACTTTCTTTGGATACAGACCAATATATTGTAACAGTAAGTTCCACAGATTCATTTGTACTGTATGCTTTTTAACAATTAAGAGGGCTTCCCCCCAAAAAAGAAAAGGTTTTTTCATCTCCATTTCATCTTCCTCAAGGCACGACTTGGAAAATCACCCAGCCCAATGCTAGGCGTGTGGTCAGAATACATTTAGTGGACCCTTAATGAGACCCAAAATCTGAGCGCTCTTACTGAAGTCCCATCCAGAGATCTCTGCTAAAGAAGTCATCCATCTCTGTCTTGCCTGCTGGCACAACTGATGCCTTCTCATTCCTTATCAAATGAGCAGAGGGACCAGCTGTTCTCCATAGCCTCTTTTTATTCATGACCTTTTCACCTTGGCAGTGCACATAGCATTTGCTTTGGGACTCCCAGCTGCAGACACAAAAGCTGAACATCTGGAGTGAGCAGCAATTGCTATGGGCTCTCTGAACACACAACATTTTTCCTATGCAGATGGAAGAAGACACCAGATGTTTCATGACCAGAGTGTAATGGTTAGAGTGATGGACTTGGAATGGGGAGACCTGGGTTCAAATCTCCACTTATTTATTTATTTACTTACTTACTTACTCACTCACTCATTGATTAATTGATTGATTGATTGATTTGATTTGATTTCAAAAATGGCTCAGGACACTTTGGAAATTTGGGAAATTTTGAATTGGAAAATTGTTCTGAAAAATGTTCCAGAAAGTTTCCCCATGCAAATTCCCCCTACATTTGCATAAGATTTGCATTAATTTTTCTCCTAAAACAATTACTATAAGGTTTTTTTTCAGATGCCCTAAATAAATTATGATGTGCCTCAGCATATTATCTGACCTATTTATAGTTTTGAAAAATAAAACCTCCAGTGTTATGGATTCTAAGATGTGTATTAGTGTATATTTTGCCTTAATGGGGAAAAAAATCAAAATAAATGAATAAAACAAAAACTCCACCATATTAATTTTCCCTTGCTGTACCTCACAGTTTTCCAAGCGGGCAAGCAGAACTTTAGAAATGGGAAAAAAATTCCATGGAAAAATTAAGTATGGGGGAAATTCCCACCAGACATATTTGCCTATGAAATGAAGTGGATTACCTTGGGTCAGTCAGTTACCATCTGTCAGCCTACTTCACAGGGTTGTTGTGAGGCTAAGTAGGGGGAGATAGTAACCTCATTCATATACTCCACCCTCAGATTCTTGGGCTATAAGCATGGGATATAAACAGAACGAATGAATTCTGTCTTGTTTGCCTGCGGCTCCGCTTCTGCATATCAGCTGCAGGAGAGAAGACACGCCTTCATCTCCTGCTTGTGGGATTCCCAGAAACATCCCATGTGCCTCTGTGGGAAACAGGATGCTTGACTAGATAGATGGGCCTTGGGCCTCATCCAGCAAGGCTCTTTTTATGTTCTTCTCTCTTCTTATGTGTCTCTTCCACTGCACGTACATGCTGTGGGAACCCTTGGTCAACACAATAACACTCCCTTGCCTGTAATTTACAAGACCTAGCTTGGCAGCAGGACATGTGAAAGGGACCTAGGTGTCTTAGTAGACAATACTGTGAGGCAGGAATGTAGGGAGCGTGGTGGGGCCTGGCGGGCAAAGTCTGACCGGCGGCTCCCTGCACCCTTGGTGTTCCTTCATGCACACCCCAAGCCATGCCCCCTGCATCTGACGCCAGACACAAGGGGACTGGGGACAGTGCTGAGAATTGGGCTGTCACAGCCCTGCAAAAGTTTCATTTCCCTTGCCGGAAGTTGGTGGAATTGCTGAAAGGGAGCACCTTTCCATGGAAAGGTGCTCCCTTTCAGCAATTCCACCAACTTCCGGCAAGGGAAATGAAACTTTTGCAGGGCTGGGACAGTCTCCTTCTTGGAACTGGCCCCGCCCCTTGCTTCTGATGTCAGATGCAGGGGAGGGGCCAATGCCTGGGGGAGGAGTCCATTCCTCCCCAGCCAGCATCTGGTTGGAGAGGAGAGGGTCGTGCCTCACACTTCCAGCTGGCAAGTGCTTGGGGGGCAGGAGGGCTCCCTGACCGAGGGGGAGCATTGGGGCCCCCCAGTCCCTTGAGGTCTGGGGACAATTGACCCCACCTTGCTCAATAGTCACTATGCTCCTGCTGTGAGGTCATTCACACAGTCAAAAAGTGTGTTCTACCCGGGTTTGGGAGCTGTGTGTGCTCCCAGTTTTTGGTTGTGTGGAAGCAAAGCAGGAGGAAAACCTGGGTAGAAGTGATTGTGTGGAAGCAAGGTAGGAGGAAAAGCCACCCAGGATTTCCTCCTATCTTACTTCCACACAATCTCACTTCTACCCAGGTTTTCCTCCTGCCTTGCTGGACTGCCCTAGCCTGGGTTGGGCTGCTCGTGTGAATAACCCCACTGGGTAACTTTGGACCAGTCACTTATCTCTAACCTAGCCTAACCTTGTTCTGAGGATAAATATAACCATGTACATCCCCCTGGGCTGCTTGGATGAAGAATGGGATATAAATGTAAAAATAAAATTAAAAAATACTGAACTGGAAGCTGGGGTAGAAGTGTTTTTTAAAACAAATAAATGCAAGTTATGACTAAATAACTTGTATAAATGCATGTCACATAATAGTATGTTTCCTTTTCCATATCATGTTTTCATCAGAAGCCAAGTTTTAGAACCCTGTTGGAGTTCTCCAGATTACTGTAGGATACTCAGAACTCTGAAAACAATGTTTCTTCTTTAAGGACTGCATTCCATCACTAATGACAGCTGAAAATTCTCCTTTCCCCACCAAATAACTTCAGAGTTTCAGTGGCTGAAAGCTGGATTCGCAGGAGATAATCAGGCATGGCTGTATGCCCAGTTCCAACAAAAGACGGATGTTCTAAAGCCAGCTAAAACCATGCCAGCCATTAAGAAAACTACAATGCAGAACATTTTAAAGTTAATTGGTTTTGCAATTAAAAGATGCACAGAACATGTGATGCAATTAATTTTACATAAACTTGGTCAGGAATTAAATGTAAAAGCACTTGGTTACTTCCCTAAATGAAGCATATGTTTACTTCCAATACAACAATCTCCTTTGCATTTCAATGTGGGAGACGTTTGTGGGAGGTAATGCTCGCAACACATAGACTCTTCTAGAAGGTTCTGTGAAGATTTTTTTAAAAAAAATAAAACCACATTATTTCTGAGATGTTCAGATCTGATGCACAAAGGCCATCATGGGGGAAACAAAAAGCCTGAAATGTGTGTTTTTAAAAATATTTCATGCGACTGCATTGGGAAGTTTAAATTAACATGGTTTTAATTGTTAATCCATCAGCATATGGTTTCCAGCTGATAAGTGTGCAAAATTGTTTAGACGTTATTGGCTAATTAGCTTTCCCTAATGTTTACTGGCTGAGAAAGAGGGAGGCTCCCATTCAGCACTGGCAGGGCTGGTTCATGTTTATTTATTTGTCACATTTGTATCCCAACTTCCTTTCCAAGATATGAGACCTTGAGGTCATTCACACAATCAAAAATTGTGTTCTACCCGGGTTTAGGAGCTGTGTGTGCTTTCTACTTTTTGTTGTGTGCAAGCAAGGTAGGATGAGAAGCTGGGTAGAAGTTATTGTGTGGAAGCAAGGTAGGAAGAAAACCTGGGTAGAAGTAATTGTGTGGAACAACGCAGGAGGAAAACCTGGGTAGCTTTTCCTCCTACCTTGTTCCCACACAATCATTTCTACCCAAGTTTTCCTCCTATCTTGCTTCCACACAACCAAAAATTGGGAGCACACACAGCTCCCAAACCCATGTAGGACACAGTGAGCCGGGTCTCACGATCAGTGAGATCCGGTTTAGCAGGGTGAGTGTGGAGAGTGGGCTAAGCCCGCTCTCCCCACACACGAGCAGGGAGGGAGCCCTGGGCGGCTGGATCGGCCACCCACACGATTGCCGGCTCCGTAACGGAGCTGGAGGGGGCTGGGGAGCTCAGGGGCCGCGTGGCCCCTGGAAGCTCCAGTATGCCCTGCGCAGGCGGCTTTTCGCCTCCCCGTAGGGGGTCTCCTCATGAGTAGCCATGCCACAGCTACTCACGATCGAGAAGCCCGGGTTTGTGGAGCACTCTCTCCGCAAACCTGGGCTAAGGGGAGGGCTACAAAAGCGGGCTAGCCACTTGTAAGCGCCCGGTGGTTTACACAATCAGCCAAAATCGGGATAGGCTCTCCTAACCCGATTTTTGCTGATCGTGAGAATAGCCCCAGTTTTTGAAGCGGGTCTTACGATCGGTGAGCCCCACCTCCAGAGGGTTTGTGGGGAGATGTTCCTGATGTTCTCCTTGAAAATGGTGGGTACATTCTCCAGATCATATCATGGAAACTAGATAGCTTTGTTTTTTCCACATTAGCTTGACTTAGAACTTGCTCATGAGCAGTTCGTGATCTTTTCCAAAATCTGCCCCCAGCTACGTTGTTGCTATTATAACTGAGATCTTCCATCTCCTTGCACCAATAATGTAATCAATTTGATTTCTGTGTACTCCATCTGGTGATGTCCATGTGTATAGGCATTGCTTTGTTTGTTTGAAGAATGTGTTAGCAATGAAAAGATCATTGGCTTGGCAGAAACTAATAAGTCATTCTCCTGCTTCATTTCTGTTTCCTACAGTAGGCCATACAATCCCTTGCAATTACAACCCCTAATCATCGTAACCCACATTAAACTTAGATTCAAACAACTGTGTGAACCAGGCCAAAGTGTGGAGTGGAGGAGAGTGATGGAGAGACACTCCTTCTCTTCTCCACTTCCACTCCACCACCACTTCTTTTCAAATCCAGCATGCTAAAGAGGAGAAGGAACAGATTTTCATACTATCACTGAGCCAGGTGGTGGCAACCTAGGGCCAGATGTTGATAGAGGAGAAGCACCGCATTTGGTCCCCTGCCTCAGGCTTCCCTTCTACCAATCACTTTTTGCCACGATTCTCAGAAGCGAGTACAATTTCCAGGTTACTTTAAAAAATCAATTAAAAATCACTGAATGGACAGATTAAATGAAATTAAATACACAGAGTCCTGCCTTCCTAGACAACATGTGTGCCTAATTTCAAGTTCTCCGCTGAGCCATTTTCTTCTCAGAGGCATCTCGTGGGCCAGGTCGTGAAACAGGTCTGGATGGGCCTTGGGCCTGATCCAACATGGCTGTTCTTATGTTCTTAGGCTACCCAGCCTCGAAGCCACTGGGTTGGAAGGACTCCTGATGACCCAGACGACCAGAGATTCTTGGGTTAACCCTCTCCTACCCAGGAATCTCTGGTCATGAGAACAACCTTAATGTGTAATAATGATCTTGGTAGGGATGTTACAAGCACGTCTCTATTTCCATTGCTGAAATGCTGAGGAGATGCCATTTAGAAACAAATGTTAATGGAGGATGACTTCCGATAGATGCACAAGTGTGCTTTAACAGAGAACTAGTCCCCAGGGCTGTACATCCCTGTGAGTGAAATAAAAGTCATAGGAGGGACAGAAAATTACCCAGTCTCAGTCTCACGGGAAAAGATGTGCATTCAAGTAATGCATACTCTACAGCCAGCCCCCAGCACAATTTATCTGGCAATGCTTATGCACGGACTGCAATTGACTTCAGTAAGCGGAGTCCCTGCTTTGCATTTTGTTTAGAGGCAGCCTGTTAACCGGAGAGGCTGGGAATGCAAGCATAAGCTGGTGGGCACAGCTCATTAATCAGGCAGTAAAACTCAGATTTCAAGAGAAACAAGCAGAAACCTGATTCTGCCGTGAAGGGACTACAGTCAGCCTGTATCCCTGCAGCTTCTTCTTTAGCCTTCACAGCCCACGGAGCTGATATAACTGCTTTGTTGCAAATTGTCGCTGGTCTTTTCTCTGCTGTATATAGCTTATTTGCCATAAGGGTCCCTAAACTTACCCCATGCCAAATAAAAGGACAACATAACACCAGCACTGTTTCCGAAGAACAATACCACTGCAGCATTTGCATCTGAGTGCATCACACTCAATTTGTTTGCTATTTGGAATTGAATGTGTTTATAACTCCACGTTCTACTGTGAGCTTGTGGTTTCGGCCATGGATGGTACAAGCAGTAACCTTCGTGGGAGTGTAAACTTCTATTTTGATCCCCTTATGAGGGTTCTGTGGAGCAATGGAACACTGGTGCGATGCATGATGATGATGATGATGATGATGATGATGATGATGATGATGATGATTGGAGTTCTGGAGGCCTCCTGGCCCCCAAACCTCCCTACTGCTGGAGCTGGCAGTCAACTGGGCAGGTGGTCTGCCCACCCATCAACATGGAAAGGATCATCTGTGGGGGTAGGTGAGCTTTCTGAGGGTCCCTTCCCTTGAATAGCAAGAAAGGGCTCCCTAAAGCAGAGACTCTCCTTGCCAGGGAAACCAGAATCCAGAAACCGGAAACCAAAAGGCACACTGTGAATCCCTGGAACATCTTAGGGCTCAGGGAAGTGGGGCAACTGAGGCAGTGTAACGCTCTTTAGGAGTGGAGCCTGACCTTCCAAGGCACACCTTTACGAACAGGGGATGTAAACCTCTTCAGAAGTGTGTGTGTTGGTTTCCCTGGGGTTGCAGATCATACTGTTTCTTTGCAAAATGTTCTGCTAAGGCCAAAATGGCAGTTCCAGGCTAGATGAGCATAACATTGTGGGCAAAAGCGTCCCGCAAGGCCGCTGAAGCAGTTTTGAACATGCAGCTAGAGGCAAGGAGGCCATGATTCTGCCATTCGCATCACACCAGTCTTCCTCAGCTGTGAAAACAGTGGCAGTTCACAGAAAAAGCATTGCTTTTTCGAAATGCCTCATCTACTCTTCTTTAGAAGCCAACCACTTCAAGCCGCCTTCTGCAACTATTTAAAGGAAAACAGAAGCCACAGTTAAATGCAAGTTTTTACATGCCTGCTCTTGAGGCACAGTAACCTAGTCTGATTAATCTTCTTTCTCTTGGAGATTGCCTTTCACAACCCAGGAATGTGGAAATGACAGCCAGCATGGAGGGAGACGATCTGCCAGTCCACCTGAGTATCACCAACTGCTCAGCGTTCTTCGTCAGGAATGCAAATGAGTCTTCTTTCTGCACACCTGGCAGTCAGATTTTTACCATCATGAAATACTTTAATTTGCCATCTTTTATTATTGTGCGATCAATAGAGTGTGTATGGGAGGAGAGGTGAGAAGGTTGATGGGAAGGGAGTGTTCTGTTGATTAACGTACCAGGTAGCTTTGTTGATCCATTTGGGGCTGAGACAGCATACACCAAAGAGCAATTCAAAGGTCTGGGAAAACACTTTGAGCTCATTTGGAAATGTACATATAATTGAGGCATAGCAAGCAGTGCACTGAAAGCTGCTATACCATAGCCACTTGGTTGACTGCTCTCTTGTTGGGCTCATTCAAACAGGAAACAGCAGGTAGACAAACCTGAGGTTAATTTTTGTAACCGTGAATCGCATTTGCATGCGTTCCTCCAACCGTAACCTGGCAACCTTCCGTTTGAGGGTAGGGGAGCCCCTTCCTCATCCTGGTCTGCTGGGTCTGCAGCCCAGCAAGCTCCGTAGGAGGGATGTGCGGATTAATTCAGGTACAAACTAATTTTTACCCAAATCGACCTGTTTTGTGTCATTTGTGGACAAAACAAATCACCCCTCTGCTAGCTGGCCAGATTCAGGTCCAAAACAAATCGGCCGGATTTCAGTCGCAAAAAATTCGTAGATTCGGACCTCCATTTTGTGGCGATCTCTCTTGCTGTCTCCATTTTGTGTCAGGAAATCCCCCCCCCCCAATCCTTGATCCTGGGCTCTGGTCTACTGTGACCAAGGATGCCCTTGCAATGCAAGACCCCAGCAAAGCAGTCCAGGAACACCCAAGCACATTCCTGCCCCTGCTTTGGCTTGCCACCCAGGGATGATGATGATGATGACGACGACATTTATATCCCGCTCTTCCTCCAAGGAGCCCAGAGCGGTGTACTACATACTTGAGTTTCTCTTTCACAACAACCCTGTGAAGTAGGTTAGGCTGAGAGAGAAGTGACTGGCCCAGAGTCACCCAGCAAGTATCATGGCTGAATAGGGATTTGAACTCAGGTCTCCCTGGTCCTAGTCCAGCACTCTAACCACTACACCACACTGGCTCTTCTTGTGAGAGGACCAGTCCACTGGGGTGGATTGGGGGCTCCAAGACCTCCAGTCGGACTGCTCTCGCATTAGTTAGGCTATCCAAATCAAGCCCTCCCCCCACTTGTGTGCAGCCCCCATTCTCTCTGGTAAATAACAGTACACCATGACCACCTCCTCTCCAGGCAACCTTTTCATACTCTCAAGTAGTGGCCACTCCATGTGTCCGGTTTACTCTCATTCCAATTTAACGGGTTTGGACTGGCATTGCAGAGTATGCACTTAGGCTGCTGTAGGAGAGGGGAGCCCCAATTATCAGCAATCCAGGAATGTGGGGTCATTGTACAGGGTGAAAACTAACCTGGGATGTGTGCCAATGGATGACCAGAGGGGCAGAGAGCCTGCTTGGACTGCTTTTTCATGGCAGTCGCCAAGGAAGAGAGAGGTGTTGCCAGGGTACCCCTCCCTGTGGCTTGCTTGTGTGGAGCAACCAGGCTGGGTGGCATCTGCCATCCAGCTTCCATGTGTGCCTCCATGGCCTTTTACTCACAGAGTGGTCCTTGGGAGAAGGGCTATCATTGCACATAGCAGTTTGGCTCCATCCCTGTGTACCGCAGGTCAGCTCTTCTCTTGAGTAGTGCATGGGTGTCTCCTAGGGATGTGCAAACCAGTTCGGGGGTTCATGGTTTGCAGTTTTGGTTTGGGGAGTATGATGGTTTGGGGTTGAACCGAACCTTCCCCCCCTGGAACTGGAACCGAACCCCCTGGAGCATTCATGAATTAAAAATAAAATAAAATAGGGTTTTTTTAACCCTTTAGCCCCTTCAAGGGGCTTCGTCTAGGCTGCCGGGGTGTGTGTGTGTGTGTGTGTGTGTGTGTGTGTGTGTGTGTGTGTGTGTATCCATGCCCCTTCCCCGCACCGACCTCCCTCATCACCACCGTAGCCCATTCATATACTTTATTAGGCCTGTTTGGGCCTCTGTAGACTCGCACAGTGGCCATATTGTCTGCCCCCACACGTGCAAATGGCCTCTGTGAGGCCTGGCATGGCCTAGGGCCTCAGAGAGGTCGTTTGCTCGTGTGCAGTGGCCATTTGAAAATAAAATAAAACAAAAAACGGCCGCCAAAACAAAAATGGCCACCGCGCATGGCTGCAGCGGTGATGAGGGAGGCCAGTGGGGGGAGGGGGACCCTTCATGGACCTCCCTACAGCCTAGACAAAGCCCCTCAAAGGGCCTAAACTGTAAAATATATATATTTTAAAAAGAAAATCGCACACACACACACGGACTAAACCAAACCGGTGGGGTTTGAGGGGGTGCGGAACTGAACTAGGCTCATCAGGTTCGAGTCCAGTTCCAACTCAAACTGAACCGAACCGAGCCGGTTCCATGCACAACCCAAGTGTCTCCATGGCCTTTCACTCTCATGAGAGCAGTCCTTTAGAGAAATGACATCATCACACATTAGTAGTGATTCACCCTAATCCCTTTGAACCCCTGGATGGTTCTTCTTATGAGTAATGCCATAACGTGCATAGTGACAAACACGCATAGAGCCTGTCCTTCCATCCCTCCCCCTTTCTCTTCCAGAGGGTTTCCATAGGGGTGAACAAGCAGCACAGTGGAAAGTGGTCATCCCGCAATGTGATTTTTCCCTTTGAGAGGCTTAGAAACAGGTTGGGACAAGGTGGCCTCCCTGTCACCGGGCAATGTCTTGAGGAATGCAGAGACAGAAGGTGGGGCAAGTGCTCAGAGAGGTGGCCAGCGAGAAGCATGGCAGGCATGAAGTGGGTGGGTTCTAGGCATTCCTGGGTGGGTCTGGGCCGCTCTCTCTGTGATTTCAGTTCCAGAAACAGCACAAAACAATGGTTATGGCAGCATCTACATTCGGACATAATGCTGCTACCTTAAAACCTCAGGTTGGAGCAGCGAAACTCACTGCAAACCAAGGATTCAACTTGGACTTTGGCGAGGGAAACTGCAGGTCGCTTTTGCGGTGAAACTGCGGTTTCACACATTCGTACATACATGAATTCCACCCCATCCAACTCTGGTTGGGCGTTATGTGTGAATGGGACCTCTGTCTCTGCATCTTCCTTCTCCTCCTCTTGGGGAGCAAAGTGCCCAAAGTCACTAGGACAAAATCAGGGATGATTCCAAGGGGTAACAAGGGGTACCTGGTGCTTCCCCCAAAAATATCCCTTGCTTCCCCTTTTGCTTCTCCACCCACCAGACTTGAACTTTACAGTAAAGTGTCAAACAATACAATCTGTATATTATTTTATGTATTGCTTGTTCAATTTATATACTCCCTTTCATAAAATGTTTCCCAAGGCAGTCCTGTTATTATGGCTTGAATTAATTACTTTAAAAGGCCATCATTATTTAAAGTAGCCTCATTCACTCACTCCTCTATCTGAGAACAAGCAGCAGAAGCCAGTGGTGTCAGCTAGGTAGGGGACTCCTCCCAGCCTCCAAGGAGCCAGGCCAACCTCTTTGCTTCCTTCCTGTCTAGGAACTGGGTTGGGTGATCCCATAAGTGCAGAGGCATGGAGGACCAGGTACTGACCTATCTCTCCACCTCCGTCTTTCCTGCCACATGGTCTTGGACAGGAAGAGAAAACTAGCCTGGAAAGTAAACTGAAAGGTTTGGCCTCATCCAAAAAGACAACAAGGCAATTCAGACAACTGGAAACCGGGGAGGACAAGCATCCTACCCAGCTTTGCAAGATGTTCATACTCATTTTTTCACCCAATGCACTGCACCCATTGCATGGTGCCTTGTGGGATATGTGGATGCCAGGATGCATCATCTCAGCCTCTGGAGATCTGCACTGTGTGCAGCAGCACAGATCATGTGAGAGGACGGTTCACACCAACATTGCAGGATCGTCTGGGGGAAGGTATGTTTTGGGCAGTCTTACTCCTGTCTGCCCCCACCCCCCACTTCCCATTCATTCATTCATTCATTCATTCAATTTCTATACCGTCCTTCCAAAAATGGCTCAGAGCATTTTACAAAGAGAAATAATAAATAAATAAGCTGGATCCCAGTCCCCAAAGGGCTCACAATCTAAAAAGAAACATAAAATAGACACCAGCAACATTCACTGGAGATACAGTGCTGGGGGTGGATAGGGCCAGTTACTCTCCCCCAGCTAAATAAAGAGAATCACCACAATAAAAGGTGCCTCTTTGCCCAGTTAGCAGGGGTTAGTTAGCAGTCATGTGAATAGCCTTATGAGTTGCTTTGCACCAGTCAAATTAGCAGAATAGGATTATTGTTAGTGGTGATGACCACAAGTTTAGTTAGTGGTGCACCAGCATTTACACCAATGAATGAATTACTGTGGTGGCCAGGAATGATTGTGTCATCTTTTACTGCACTCATATTATTCTGATTACATCTTAGGTAGACTGATCTGGGATCTCCATTGGTGCACACAGTAATAGCACCAGGGTTTATGTTCATCACAGCTGGTAGACTACAGCCAATTATGCAGGGTAACTGCCCATCTCAGTGCTGCCAATGGGACACATTTGGGTATCCACAGCTAATTGCTCACTCCTAAGCAGGTTGTAATTGGAACATGTACACACACGTACACCCTTGGCACTTCTACCGTGAGTCATGTCTGTGCTTTGAGATTATTCGTCAAGCAAGCCATTGACTTGCTCCACTGAGCTGGGCAAACACATGCCAGGTAGTTAATGAGGAACAGCATGGATTTGTGAAGCATTAGATGGAGGAGGCCTAAGAACACAATGAAACAATCCAAAATGAAACTAGCCCTTTCCCCCCAATTAAACTGGAGGGTATGGAATGCTTCATTTATTGTAATCTGTCTCCCACCAGTAAAACAGGCTTTAGAGACACAGTGCTCAAAATGGGGTATGATGTCATTTCCTTCTTTTTAGATACACCTAAAACCAACCCACTTTTCAGAAAATGCAAGAAAATGTGGCTTAAGCATTCCTTTGTTCTCCCACTTGGAACGATCCAATTCTTCTGAAGCCATCTTGCTTACTTTGTTCTCCTACTTGGAACCATTCTACTTTCTTTGAAGCCATCTTGCTTTCTTTTTCCTTTCACACAGTCATTGAATGAATTGAGATCAGACTTGTGCCAGCTGTCCCTGCTCCTGACCTCTGTGTGCTCAGGTCTAACAGAGCAGGAAATAATTTAAGGATACCCCTTATGGAAATCCTCATGGCTGATTTGATTTAAATCAAATTGATTAAAATGCTGGTTTAAATGGCTTCACAATTTAAATCACGATTTAAATTACTAGTCAGGAAGATTCTATTTAATCATCATTTACTATAAAAGTACATTTTTATTGTCTAACATAACCTCAATATTTATATTTTGAGATAGGTTTCAGTTTTAGAAGGTAGGTACACACTATAATAGGTGCACACTTCTCATAACGGTGATTCATTCGGGCAACTAGGCCTTGCATTTAGTTGTTGCACTGTTTGCCTTTCGCACACATGCCTTTCTTACCCACAAGTACAGGAAGGAACCTCATTAAAATATTCCCAAATCCCTTTTAATGCCTGCTGCCATGATTGTGTCTCCCTTCTACAATGGAGGATACACTCAGAAAAAGTGTCCTCAGGACTGCATGAATGTGTTGTATTTACTTTTGGTTTCACTTTCTACTCTCCTCCCCTCCCCATCCCTGTCCTATTCATTTATATCTAGATTCCTCCTCCTAGCTCAGATCTATTCCATCCCCACAAATCCTCTATTCTT
Organism: Hemicordylus capensis; assembly: GCF_027244095.1. NCBI lineage: Eukaryota > Metazoa > Chordata > Lepidosauria > Squamata > Cordylidae > Hemicordylus > Hemicordylus capensis. The sequence goes on from NC_069663.1 coordinate 15,869,111, forward strand.
TAATTGGTCTTCTTTGTCTTTGCACAGGGGCAGGGGGCGGGAGCAAGGGCTTGACTGTGTGTATGTGCACACCACTTGCAGAATAGGACAGATCAAGTCTGTTATATCTCATTCCCTATATACTGCTGTTAACATGCTCATAGAATATAATTATAATTATTATTCATTATTATATTTTGACTAGGTTCTTTATTATTTTTTAAAAAATCAATTTAAGTTAAAAAAAACTGATTTTATTTTTTTAAATCATCGGTTTTATCAACTTTGGAAATCCGAATACATTTCAACCGCTTCATCAATTGAAAGGCTTACACTCTTCAAGCACCCATTGATCCAAGGGTGGGGCATATTTGCTGGTACCGATCACTCCAAAGTCTGTTCACAGTGCTAGCAATGGTAGCAATGTCTACCAAACGAAATTACTGTATAATACACATAGGATTGCTTTGAATTTTGTTGGAAATGTAGAAATCAAGTCGGAACATTTTATCATATGTGGTGGCAATGTAAAGTGAAACAGTTCTGGGAAAAGATTCATGCAACACATTCCAAACACTGACTTTCCTTTTTTACTAGTTATCTTTATGTTAAGTATTAAGGTAAAGGTAAAATGTGCCATCGAGTCGATTTTGACTCCTGGCGCCCACAGAGCCCTGTGGTTTTCTTTTGGTAGACTACAGGAGGGGTTTACCATTGCCTCCTCTCACGCAGTATGAGATGATGCCTTTCAGCATCTTCCTATATCACTGCTGCCTGATATAGTACCAGTGGGGATTTGAACCGGCAACCTTCTGCTTGTTAGTCAAGCATTTCCCCGCTGCTCCACTTAAGGTGGGATATGAGTTAAGGTGGGATATTATTAAACCCTATATACCAATAAAAGATACTGAATTGATGCTGTATATGATAACAGCAGCCAAGATACTTTATGCCTCTTATTGGAAAACATGTTTAATTCCTTCTTTAGAGGAATGGAAGTTAATTTATGGGAATATACATCATTGTCTAAAATAATCTCATATATTAAAAATAAGTCTAATGATAGTTTTAATTCAACATGGCAGCCATTTGTGCAGTACAATTTGGTACATGGTTTGTTACCAGACCCCAAGTTTGGCTTTCCATTCTAATAAGGTCTTTTTTTTTAAAGGGGGTATAAATATTATATTAATTAATTATCATCAGGCGTGGAGTTATACTGTCATGAATGAAGTTTTTTATAAGATGTAATCCAAGCTGATTTAAAAACAAAATAGTGAGATGTTTTTGTTTTGTTTGGTATTAGTTAATTTTATATGTGCTTTTTTGTTTTAATGATAATTAAATAAAATTCAATTTTTTAAAAAAGGAATTGCTCTATGTATGCTTGAATCCTTTAATATTCTCTTCCCACAAATATTTTAACTAGAATTAAAAATTCATCCCCTCCCCCCATCCAAGCATTGCTTTTAAGCAATGACATTTGGAACACTGCCTAAAGCAAATTTTAAAATGTGCATGCCATTGGAAAACATACATAACGGACTGGTTGTGAGTGCACCAAATAGGCGCAACTTAGACAATGCACGACTGCAGTGCCAGTTTGAAGATCACTCATCATGAGCTTGGTTTTGCAGGCCACTCCCTGTGATATATTCCTTTAAATTCTCTTGCTATGGGCTGATTTAAAGCCCGAGATGCCTGAAAGCCTTTTATTATGGATTTCCTTGCTCTTGTAAATGACTTTTGCTCGGAACATTAATGCCAGCTGAATGTAGCTTTTTTCTTCTTCTTCTTCTTTTGCGATTTAGTAAATGCAAATTTATTTCAGCATTTCCAGTGCCATACACTCTTCTTATCTTCATGTTACAGTCCTGAGCATAAATATTAGAAGACAAACCCTTGGAGAGATCCTGTGTATACATGAGCTAAGCACTCCAGCCACTGGCTAATCCAGGCAAGGAATTTCAAAACATGGATTATTCCTGTATTAATTATGTGAGATAACCAGGGACTAGGAAACACAGATGGAGACTGAAGACCCTCCTCCTCACTGCTGCTTAGAATGAAAACACTTTCTTCACATGGCGATGCTGGGTTATCAGCAAGTGAAGAAATCACTCCAATTCCTGGATCATAATGCCACGGTTCGGGTTTATTTTCAAGCCAGTGACACACCCAACGGTCAAATGCTGACAACGGGAAAACCGAACATCCTGATGCCAAGGGATTCCTGGTGTAATGGAGGCTTATTGATGTGTTGCACATGTAGAAAAAAGGGCAACGCCGCAGAGCTCAGCCAATGAAGTCCACTAGGCCTGGTCACCTCCAAGTTGGACAACCATAATGTGTTCTGTGTGGGAACCCAGATTGAAGAGCATCTGGAAGCTTTAATTGGTACAAAATACTGCAGCTTAGCTTTTGGGCAGATCTGCTCATTAGGAGCATACTATGTCAGCTTTGTGTGACCTATGCTGTTGCTGGCAGGAGCGACTCTAAAACAACTAGTTTAGGGAACCAAAGGGGTAGGGGAAAACATTTATGTATGTATGTATGTATGTATGTATGTATGTATGTATTGAATTCGTACACTGCCCCAAACTTTCATCTCTGGGCAGTAAACAATAGCATAAAACAAGTTAAAAATTAAAAGTTAAAAACATATTTAAAAAAACCTAAAAACAATTTACTAATTTAAAAATAAACCAGAAATTAAAACCTAAAAATTTAGGAAGCTGAAGAAGCTTGGGCGAAAAGATGGGTTTTCAGGTGTTTTTTGAAAATTGCCAGAGATGGGGAGGATCATATCTCAGCAGCGAGCGCATTCCACAATCTCGGGGCAGTGACTGAGAAGACCCGTCTCTGTGTCACCACCAAATGAGTTGCCAGTAACTGGAGACAGACCTCCTCAGATGACCTCAATGGGCGGTGGGGCTGTGAAGAAGACATTAGGGGAGTCAGGATTTTGCTATACATTAAGATCAATCACCTATACAAATATTTGCTATACATTAAGGTCATTCAGCCTAGGGGCTGGGGCAGGCTGATGGGGGAGGCAGGATTTTACCAACTTCTGGTTCATTGGTCCTAGCCTGATCCTGTTCAGGCTCAGTGCTGAGGCCCCCATCATGATCTGGTTCCCTGACTGCCTCCCGAATGGACTCCTTTGAGGCTGACTCTGGTGGTCCGGGGCAATCCCTGACACATCCCCACATATTCCTGAAACATAACCATAGTGCAATCAACATATGGTTTGCATGGCATTCCTACAGCAGCTGTAACCTTAGACTGGTATTTTGGCTGAAAGAGGCCCTTAAGTGGGAACATTGGAAGCTAGTTTATACTGAGTCAGAGCATTGGTCCATTTAGCTCAGTATTGTCTACACCGGGGGGTTCCTAACCTGTGGTACTCTAGAAGTTGCTGAACTACAACTCCCATCATTCCCAGCTACAGTTTATTGTGACGGGGTGATGGGAGTTGTTGTTCAGCAGTAGCTGGAGTACCAGAGGTTGGGAACCCCTGGTCTACACTGACTGGCAGTGACTCGCCAAGATTTCAGGCAGGAGTCTTTCCCAGGGTTAACTGAAGATGCTGGGGAGTGAACCTGGGACCTTCTGCATGCGAGAAGATCCTCTACCACTGAGCTAGTGCTCCATCCCCTAAGGAGAATATCTTATAGCAGACAGAGCTCGTATGTAGTCAGGTAAACCTTGCTTAGCACAGGGGACAATTCATGCGCGCTACTACAAGACCGGCTCTCTTCAAGCACGCCTAACCGAAGAGCCAGCTTCCATAACCGAAGAGGCTGGCGAACTATACATCTGTCAGATTTGAGCCTACCAATGTCAATTACCTTCTCAAAGCACCTCATGAGTGTGGAGGAGCCACTTTATGTCAAATAAGCATTCTCTTTACACTTAATCAGCCAGCTATGTTAATTAAATATGAATGGATTGTAAAAGGCATTAATTGAGATTGAAAAGAGATACATTTAGGCACCCATGTAATTAGCTCAGAATAACACAGGCAATAAATGTGAACTCTTATTAATACAATAACCTTGCATTTGGAGTTCTCCCTTTGCATTGGCTGACACTTGTCCACTATGAGTTACCATTAACATATTTGGGGAGATGTTATGGCCTTCAAGGAAGCCGATCTTACCCTTTTGCTGGTAGCACATTTTTATTTCCTTTCTGGATGCAGCAGCTGCTTTTCAGTGACACAAAAAGCCACTGGTGATCACAGTTTCTGTTCTGAAAGTGGGCAGGAAGTCCCGCCCCAGTGCTGTCACTCACCCTTTCCACCCAGCCACTCATGGTTGCAGCTCCATTTGTCTGAAGGAGGAAGTGCCATACATGATGACTTGCTCTTCTATGAGCAGCAATCTGGATCTGCTGCAGTACTGAGGGCTGCCTCCTCACTTCTTGTGCAATGCATTGTGGGATAGCTGGAGGCCCCAGCTCACAATATTAGCAAAGGAGATCACCACTACAGTGATCACGTGGGTACATGAACTGCAGAACCAAAAGGAGGCTCTGGTCATCTGGGAGGCATGAGGTAGGAGCATGCCTTTCCTCTGGTTCACCATCATGTCATCGTGATAACAGCCTCACTGTCTACACTAACAAGTATAGATGTGCACGAAATTTTTTTTAAATTTATTTCAAATTTGAATCAAATTCTGAAAATGTGTTTCTAATTTGAATCTAATTTGAATCTGGCCCAAAATTTTGAATTGAATTTGAGTCTATTTCAAATTGATTTGTCCCTGTTTTGGCACCTTTTTCAACCAATCAGGGGGGCTGAATGGTTTTTTAAAGATGCCTAATGGCTCTCGAAATTGAATTCAAATCTAATTTTCAATATTCGTTTTGAATTCAAATCAAATTGCCCTTTTAAGGGATGATTCAATTTGAATTCAAATCACTCTAATCACCCAGATTCGAGCTGAATTGATTCAAATTCAAATCCATTTGCACATCGCTACTAAGTAGCGGCCTTCCAGCCCTACCTGGAGATGCTGCCAGGAATTCAACCTGAGAGTTTCTGCGTGCAAAGCAAATGCTCAACCACTGAGCTTCAGCCCCATCCCCATGGGGGACCACATCCCCTTCTCCACAATGGCAGCATAGTGCTCCTGGGTAGATTTAAATTGCTTTCTTCACTATTGATTGCATATTTTGTTTGGCTTTACTTTGACCTTTTAAAAATATCCATATATAAGCTGTTAGCTTAGATGCTTCACTGATGGCCTTTCATTACATAAAACATTGCATAAACAGGACTGAGCCATCTAACGGTTGACTTTTTGTTGTTGGCTTACATCATGCATAGGACTTCGGACCACTGTCACTTCTCATTTGTCCTGCTGCAGCACCTGGCATCCTGATAAAGCTCCTCTGTTGCCAGAACATCAGTTCATCACAAGATGGATAAAACTGTGGCCTCCCTCCTTATGGCTTTTTGCATTAGCCTGAGGCAGTCCCCATGGCCAAGAGTGTACATGGACATGAGTATCTCGGTTTTCGTGATCACACACTGAAGGCCCAGCTTGAACAGACAGTTGACGATTCTGCTCTAAATGTGTGGGTGTGTTCCCTCCCTCTCTCTGAGTGTGTGTGTGTGTGTGTGTGTGTGTGTGTGTGTGTGTGTGTATGTGTGCCAGTTTTAATCTCGCATGATGTATTGGCATGGCACCTGCTCCATATGGAGCCAAATTACTAGAGGAGATATGCCTGCCTGTCTCCTGCAAGGGAAAATGAGTTTGGCTCCAAACTAGGAGCTCATCAATTCTGTTGGAATTAGAAACGCCAATATTAGCTCAATCTATTTGCTCCAAAACACAGATCCAAGGCAAAGCAGAGCTGCTGGCTTCTTGAACGGCCTGTGATGGTATGTCAAATGGCAAGATCCGTCATGGAGCTGCTAACTAATGCACAATACAGTGCAGCACATTTTGTCTTTCAAAATCAAATGGGTCGCACCAAAAGCACATCTAAACCATGGTTAGAAAGCCAAGTCATAAACAGAACATTGGCTTGCAAAGCTGCAGAGCCAACTCTAGAACCACTACATTGGGGGGAGCAAAGGGGTGGAAAGAACGTTTTTAGGGGAGTGAGGATTTTGCTGTACATGAAATACTTTTAGAGGTACGATAATTAATTCTGTGAGTTTAATTCCTTTATTAATGAAGCTTGCTTGACATTTCCGAACTGATTCAGAAAATGGGCCAGATTCCTCTTAAAAAATACTGAGGCGAGTCACACGATCAGTGAGACCCACTGGAGGAGGTTCTGTGGGGAGAGTGGGCTTAGCCACCCACATGACTTCTGGCTCTGTCATGGAGTCGGCGGGGGCTGCGGAGATCGGTGGCTGCATGGCCCCCGGAAGTTCCAGGCGTTCTGGAGAGACCCCCAAGCCTGAAGGCTCCTTGCAGCCTCCTGGCCAGCGGTCTCCTCATGTGTTGCAGCAGCATGGAGTCGTGCCATGGCAATACATGATCAGGAAGCTCGGGTTAGCAGAGCTCCAATAATAGTTGCTCCAATAACCTGGGCTAAGGGGAGGGCTACTTTGGTGAGCTAGCTACCAGGGAACCACCGGACTCACCTGCGAGCCTGCTGGTTCTCACGATGACTGGAAAGCGGGCTAAGCTCCCTTGGCCCGCTTTCCAGTGATCATGAGGATACCCTCAGTGTCTTTTTGGATTAGGTCAAACCTTCCAATCTGCTTTCCAGGCTAGTTTTCCTGTCCAATAACATGTGGCCGAGAAGAGGTCAGTACTGGGCCAGCTGAAATCTGCAGGGGAGATGACTCTGCACCACCACCACCCCCGCACACATGGTCTTACCCAGTCCAGTTCCTGTCTAGGAAGGAAGCTGAAGAGTCGACTGGATTCTGGGAGGCTGGAGGAGTCTACTACCTAGCTGGTTTCTGCTGCTTGTTCTGGGTTGCAGGAGTGAGTGAATGGGACTTCTTTATACAATGGAGGCCTTTTAAAATAATTAATTCCAGCTATAGGACCATAATGTCCTATTACTCTCGTCTGGTTTAAAGTTCCACTTTGGTGGATGGACGAACAAAGAGAGTGACTGGGAAATATTTTGTGGGGAGCTCCCATTACCCTTAGCCATCCTTTGGAGTCATCCCTGCAAAGCTGTTGTCTTTAGCACACAAACAGTTGTGTCCAAGGAAAGGTAGACATAACTAAGCAACACTGAGATCAATGAGAGTGGTTAGTAATGACTAACTTTATAGCCGTAGTGGCTGGTGCGGGCACCTCCAGGGGGTGGGGGTGGCGAGAGGCACCTTTAATAGTAAATTAGTAGGGGCTTACCTCCACTACCACTGCACCTGAAACCTGCTTGGAGCAGCAGCACACCGTCCAGTACCCGCTGCGGTGGGAGATCTGCTCTGCCACTCAGCTGGTGGAAGCCATTTGCATGGCTAGCAAATGGCCTCCAGGCATGTACAGAGGCCAGGTGAGTGGTGGAGCTGATTCCCCGCCACAGGAAGTTCTGTGTGGCGCGCTGTTGTTCCGAGTGGCGTTCAGGTGCAGCAGGAGCAGAGGTAAGCACCTGCTCAGAGGTGCACTGAGGTAATTTTGGAGCCTGGACCTAAAGGCCTTTGGAGGCTCCCCTCCCCTGCAGATTAAGCATCAGAGACTAAAGAGGATTTGGGGGGCCTCAGGGGCTGTGGAGGCCCTGGATATTGGCCCCAAAGTCCAGGGATAAGAGTGCCTCTGCACCTACTAATTTGCACGTAAAGGCAAATTAAGTAGCAGAGGTAAGCACCTAAAAACCTATTATTTGTATTATTTATTATTTATTTATTTTAACTTATGTGTAAAGGTACATTAAGTAGCAGAGGTACAGTAAGCACCTACTCAGAGGTGCACTGAGGTAATTTTGGAGCCTGGACCTAAAAGCCTTTGGAGGCTCCCCTCCCCTGCAAATTAAGCATCATCATGCTCCGCCAGATGACCACACCACCCAGGAAGAACTAAAGAGAATTTGGGGACCCCCAGGTGCTGTGGAGGCCCTGGATATTGGCCCCGAACTCCAGGGGTAAGAGCGCCTCTGCGCCTACTAATTTGCACGTAAAGGTAAATTAAGTAGCAGAGGTAAGCACCTACTAATTTACACTTAAATTTATTCTAATTTCTCACCGCCACCCCTGGCAGTGCCTGCACCAGCTGCTACTGCTTTACAGAATAAACTAGTTCAGGAGGGAAAGAGGCAAAACACTCAAGGAGTTTTTTTTTCATGTCCTCAGGGACATATTTCAGGGTGGTGCAGATGGCCTCCTGGGGAGGGTGTCAAAAATTGCTACAACCTAACTGCACTGGTGCAGTTAGTTGGGAAGTTCAGTTAGGCTGCTCTCTCACTGCTCTCTCACCAGGGCATCCTTGCTCTAAATGTCAGCTAGTATCTAATTATTACTATAGACTGGGCAATGAAATTGTAATGTTACTGCTCAAAAGAAATGACTATGATTGATTTAAGGAAGTGAGGAAATGTTTAAGCAAGTGCTGTTCCTCCATCATGCAGTAATTCATAGATTTTGTCATTAACGGGGATTAATCTTATGCCATTTTCTGTTCTCATTATGATCTCCTAAGAGAACAAGGCTTCTACGTTTTAATGGCACCAGTAATCTATGACATAGTCATGGTCCCAGGGTGTGGCACTTCTTTGATCTCTTCAGTACTGGGGATTATTTTTCTGTGTGGAACTACTCCCTTTGTTTATAATGTCACTAATCTGTGACAAAGGAATAAAATCAATCAAATAGAAAAATACTAAAAGAGACAAAGCAGAGTTGTACAAAAAAAACATTCCCAGTTGAGCTGACATAATTAGCTCCCAGGAGCTTTGAAAACAATTCACCTTACAAGTGATGTTTCTTCACTGCAAAGGAGACATGTCGTGGACTAGACATGTTGTGGGATGTCATACAAATAGAGATGTGGGGTGGAAGTTTTTCCGGATGGGGGGGGGGGATCTAGAAAAAAATCCCCATACTTTATTTTTCTGTAGTACATTTTTCAATTTCTAACATTTCTGCTTGGCTGCTTGAAAAATTTTGGAGATATGGTAAGAGGAAATTAACATGGTGGAGGTGTTTTTGTTTTGTTTTTACTGTAGAAATAGGTCAAATAATATGCCAAATCAGTAGGGATGTGCATGGAACCGCGGAGGTGCGGTCTGGTGCTGGCGGAGGTCTCCTTTTAAGGGTGGGGGGGTTGCACTTACCCCTCCCACCACTTTCCCCCAGCCGGCGCATGTGCAACCGCTACTTCCAGTATTTCCAGCCAACAACAGGGGCAGGGGCAGCAGGGAGGAATGCTGCCGCCCCAAAAACATTTCCAAAAAAATGGAGTGCCTTAAAGAACCACACACACCCCGGCACTGGACCGCTGGACTGGGCCACGTTCAAACTGGTTCGGAGGCCTCTATAATGGCCTCCAGACCAGTTCGTGCACATCCCTACAAATCAGATCACAATCTATTTGCAGCATCAGGAAAATTTATATCATGATTTTTTTAAACAGAAAATTATTGCAAATTTTATGCAAACAAGAGGAATCTGCATGGGATATTTGCTGGGGGGGAAATTCTAATTCAAATTTTTCCAGATAACCAACATCTCTGAATACAAATTTAGTTCCTTATTGTGAACTACTGGCAGGTCTCTTCAGAGTGAATGGATGGGACAACAGCTCAGTGGGAGAACATATACTATGCATGCAAAAAGTCCCAGGTTCAGTCCTTGGCAACTCCAAGCAGGGCTGGGAAAGACCTTTGTCTGAAGCCCTGGACTATTGTGGCAGTCAGTCAATTTTTCAAGAGAGGAGTGCTGGTCTTGTGGTGACAAGCATGACTTGTCCCCTTAGCCAAGCACAAACCCAGCTGGAATCAGCGGTAAGTGGGGATTGCAGAAGTCAGGGGAGGCAGGTTCAGTGAAAACAGTTAGTGAGGCTGGGGAGGAAAGAGAATTTGTTGGCATGGCAGGTACACACACCATGCCTCCAGCTGGCTACGGGCCTGGGTGGACCCTGCTCAGCTAAGGAACAAATCATGCTTGCTACCACAAGACAAGCTCTCCGGTAGCTTCATACATTCATATGAAGAGGGTAGTGGTGGGTTTGATGAATGCACATTATATTCTCTAACCAGTCAAGAAGCTCACTGAGTGGGGGATAATAAGTCAGTCACTGCTTCTCAGCCTAATCTCAACAGGTAGTTCTCCGGATAAAATGTACACTGTCCTGAAGTCCTTGGAGGAAAGGTGAATAAACATATAATAAAAACAGTAACTCTTCTTGCAACATTCAGTTCTACTCCTTCGAAGACCATTCCAACAGATACATTGCCTTTGCACTTGGGATTTTTCTTTTGAGAATCCTATTTTTAAGAAGGCAATATTTTATTTATGATTGTGTAACTTAATACAGCTTGGCCATAACATTCCTTCATTGTGGCATTATCATGCACTCATTCCATCCATAGTAAAATGTATACAGTGGGTAATTCCATTTATCAAGCAGTGACTAAACTCATTTACTCTTTCATTAACAAAGCTAATACTAAGTTCAGTCCCAAAAAGATATATCTCATATATCCAGAATGTTAATATTGCCACAGGCACATTCTGATTAAAACATCTAGTCCAGTAGAGCACAAAGTAATTCCAGTTTTCATAATGTATTCTGATCTGATTAAACCTTTCCCTATCTTCAAGGTGTCTTACTAGTTATATAAGTTAAACCACACATATTTCAAGATTTTGTACCCAGTCATTTACTTGAGAAGTACCTGCGTTTTTCTACTTCCTTGCAACTCTATTTTTGCTGTTATAAAGTTGTTGGGTTTTTAAAATAAATAAATAAATCTCTGGATCAGTATTGCCCAGCACAAACCTGACTGGAGATGGAGACTGAGAAACTTGGAGATGGCCAGGTTTCTAATATTCTGAGTTAATCTCATGTTCCTATATGGCACATCTCTTCCTTTATGAGCACTCATGACTATTAAAGTGAGCAATAGAGACCTGTGTTGTCTTATGCCTTCTGCAAAGCTGAAGAGCAGGGCCTTTTTCACAGTGGCACCAATTCTTCAGAAATTCCTGCCCAAGGAATCTTGGGTAGTACATTTTTAGTAATCTTTTGGAGATTACTAACAACTATCCTTGTTCACACATGCATTTGCTCCCTCTCTGTTTGGGGGAAAAGGTTTAGTACAAACTTGTTAACCAAAAAAGTGAGTTCAAAGCCACTTGACACATGCATGTCTTTTCTTCCCCATTAAGAACATAAAAACATAAGAACAGCCCTGCTGGATCAGGCCCAAGGCCCATCTAGTCCAGCATCCTGTTTCACACAGTGGCCCACCAGATGCCTCTGGGGAGCCCACAGGCATCTGCATGCCCTTTCTCCTGCTGTTGCGTCCCTGAAACTGGTATTAAGAGGCTGGAGGTGGCCCACAGCCACGAGACTAGTAGCCATTGATAGATCTGTTCCCTTACTACAAACCCCCGCCATTCAGTCCCCTTACTACTGTTGCTGCTGCTGCTACTTGCTTTTCAGCAAAAAAATGTTCCCTGTCCCAAAGGGCTCACAGCAAGGGTGGAGCCAGAAGGGGAGCAAGGGGGGAAATCAACCCATCAGATGACTAGTTTGCCACCCTGCTCCTCTTCTGCTCAAGAAATCTAGCATGTGGGAAAGAGCTCACCCACCCACAGATGCATGTGTCCCTTTCTGTGCCCTCCACTCAATTTTGCTATGTTCCATCACTGGCTCACAGTCCAAAATGAAACACAAGATGGAGAAATCTGCAACAGCTACTGGAGGGATGCTTTGCAGGGCTTGAATAGGGCCAGTTGCTCTTCCCCTGCTAGATATATTAAGAATCTCTTCATTACTCTGAAAGGTGCCTGCCTGTTTGTTCAGTTAGCAGGGCTAAACTGCTCTCCCCTCTTCCCTTCAACCCAGCCCTTAACATTTCAAAGCTTCCCTTAAAAGTCCTCCTTACCAAAAAAAAGATTTTTAAAAATGAGCCTTTCCCCCCACACTCTTCTCATAGGAGTATATGAAGCTACTTGATACTCAGTCAATCCACTGGCTCATCCAGTCCAGTTAGGGTGCCAGTTTGCCAAAATGATGCATCCAGCTTACTGTGTCTTTCTCAAAGCTTAATATCAGGCCACTTCTGGGCACTTCCTCTTTACTGTTGGGCTCCATCCCAGTTCTTGTATCACTGCCCCCACATTTTTCAAGGGTTGGTAGTCTTGTGACATCACCGGGCCCCATCTCAGAATCTAAGTTTTCTGGGATGCATCCATCCTGGCAAATCCAAAGCCTCTAACTAGAAGCTGCCCACCAGATTTTGAAGTAGCACAAGATGACTTCTTGCGGACCCGCTAAGTGATCCACCACCACTTAGGTCAGGAGTGGGCAAACCTCGCCATCCAGCTGTTGTTGGACTACAACTCCCATCAACCCCAGCTACAATAAATTGTGGCTGGGGGTGGTGGGAGTTGTAGTTCAACAACAGCTGGAGGGCCTAGTTTGCCCACCCTTGACCTAAGGGCAACACCACAGTCTCTTCCTCCTCCTAGCTGCCAATACCACTCATTCCCCCCGCCATGGCTGTGAGCCTCCTTCCCTTTCGAGCCTCAACGCCATCTTGGAAGATGTGCATGGAATTCTGGGAAGTGGCATCCTTCCCAGAGCTTTTCCTACAGGACTCTAAGAGGAGAGCACCCCATCCCTGCCTTCCAAGGTGGTGCTGGAGCTTGAAAGCAGTATCCTCTGTCACAGGGATTCCCAGATGTTGCTGACAACAACTCCCATAATGCAATTGAGAACACTGGTCTAGAGGGAAAGGGTGCTACTTGCCCTGTTCCTCTGGATGAAGAAATGGAGAGGAGTCACCATTACCACTGCAAGCAGACTTCCTCTTAGCCTGGGAAGTCACATGATGCTCAAGAGCCAATTGTGTACCACTGGGGGATATAAAGAGGCTATTCACATGAGCAGCCCAATCCAGGCTAGGTTGGGCTGCTTGTGTGGCGCGCCGGTATAGCTCCCCATCCAACGCTTCCACCCCCACTAGCCCAACATTTAACCGCCCCCACTAGCCCGACTCGTTCATTTAACCTTGGCAGGCAATTGTGAGAACTATCACTGCCAGGTTAAAAGGCTTCCGCCCGGCGCACCACCATTTATGGCAGCAAGCTGAAGGGAAGGAGTGGCCACGCCGAGCACAGTGACTGCTCTAAGCTCGTGGAATGGGGCACCCTAGGATTTGGGGGGGGGGTTCTTCCACTCCAAACTCTGGCCTTTGCTGCGATGCTGCTTGTGTGGCCACGTGGTGCAGTGGAGGGACAGACGGCCACTGCTCATATGCCGGGGAAGGCAGGTGAGCTCCTGTCTTCCTCGCAGCCCTTTCGAGTAGCGGGCAGAGGTCGTGTGAACGACCTCAGTCTTGCAGATCTATTGAATGGTGGGAGTTGCCGTTCGACACCAGCTGGAGGGCTGCTGTTCCCTCAGTATGGGCAACTTGTTACTGGGGGTGGCCTTTTCCTCTCTTTGTCCTTCTGGACTTTAGCCAGCCTGTTTTCTGCCCACCCTCTACTCACCTGTCTCTGGCCTACTTCCCACCCATCTGTCTCCAGCCTGTCAGCCTGCCTGGCTCTGAGGTATCTGCCTGACCTTGGCCTGACACTTATTTTTGTTTCGCCCTAACTGCAAGACACCACTGCTCTCTCCTGTCAAAGCTTTTCAGCACATACACCTCCAAAAGATTAAACATAGCTGGCATTTGGCTCCGAATATTAAAAGCCCAGGGATACCACGTCCCAGCCTCGGAATGAGTGACAGAAGGATGGTAAATATTGACAAGTTGGATAGCCAGGATAGAGAGAGGCCATTTAGAGGCTAATAAATGACAAAGGTAAGGTAGTGCCTGTTTATATGACTGTCAAATGACTTTGATGAGTCTTTATGCTGCACAAGTCTCCTCAGATCAAGGACCAAAATGCAGAGGGAAAAGTTGAGTGCCTAGGGTCCCAAAGCACCCAGTTGCTTCAGAAACAGGGATGAGGGTCAACCATCAGGACTGTAGGACTATCATACCCTCGGGACAGCAATTCAGTGTTAAAGGGGTCGTGGAATGTATTGATTCCATAGACCAGGAATTCTCAATGTTGGAACCCCAGATGCTATTGGACTTCAACTCCCATAATCCCCAGCCCCAGTGGCCTTTGGTTGGGGATTATGGCAGTTGACGTCCAATAACATCTGGGGACCCAACGTTGAGAATCCCTGCCATAGACAATTCTCTCCTCCTACTGCCACCACAGAGTGACCAGGCACCATCTTGGTCTGAGGGGAGGAGAGGAGGAGAGAAGAGGAGCTACAGGTTGGGGAGCTGCCACCATCCAATGCTTTTGTTCCAGCTGAAATAGCCCCTCCCTCTAAGCGAGACTAATGTCCCTGTAAAGATGTAAACGTGTGGCTTGCTGTATTGTTCTTTATTTAAGTTTTTTGTAAACTGCTTTGGGAGGCTCTCCTGAAAAGTGAAATATAAATGATAGATAGATAGATAGATAGATAGATAGATAGATAGATAGATAGATAGATAGATAGATAGATAGATAGATAGATAGATAGATAGATATGGCAGCTCAGGTAGATCGTTCTGTGATGCAACTCTAATGGACAGTCATGGTGCTCACTCTCGCCTTCCACAGAGCTGCAACTAGCTGAAGGCTCCACCCTTTTGACTTGTGGGACCTGTTGATGGGACTTCCAAAAACCATCAACTGTCTTTGAACAGGAGTAACAGCCTTCCTTCACAGCCCTGTAGTCGAGGAATCAACTCCTTCTGGAGAAGATACGCAGGTTCTTCCTTTGACCGCTGTCCTGCTAGCTGGATTACTGGACTTCTGAAAGGAAGTGTGGAGAGGTGCCCAGGACAAGCCCAAACCATAGGTACCATGCAGTTCCTGTCTGCAGAACCTATAACTCACAGGGCATCAAGTGCATTTCCCAGAGCTGTCTTGCTGCTGGCTGTTTGTTAGCCCCGCCTCTACTCCAGGGCTGGAATACAAGTAACTAAAGCCCCATTCAAAAGCTGGCTTGGGTCAAGGAAAGGGTTAACCAAAAACACCACACTTGGCAATCCCTCTTTGTGGTAATAGTTGCATATAGTTCAGGACCACTAGGTGGCACAGTGTGGAGAGAAGGGGAAGGTTTAGAAAAGGGAAGATTAAAGTTAGTTTCTATTTCACCTCAACATGATGTCCAGGCTCTTTGCTATCACCACACTCTGCTGCCCCCCGCCCCACCCCCATTATGCATGCAGAATCACAAGGGCTCAGACCCTAATGAGGCATCCCCTTGTGAGGAAGGGGAGTCAACCTTTTTGCAGACCTTCAGCACAGGCAAGGATCCCATAATGACTGAAGCCTCTGAGAGAGAACCAGCACTCACCTCTTTTGTAAATACTTGTCCTGAGGAGCCTGCAATCTCCAGGCCAAAATCTGCCGTGTCACAGGGCCAAAGTCCAGCAGAAGGCATGTGGTCTCAACAGAGTCAGGGAGCTGGGGAGGGGAGCAGGACTCCAGACAATATCCAGGGCAGGGTTAGGGTTAGGATTAGCCATGAGCAACCCTTGATAGTAAGTCTTTTTATTAGGGAAGTGCATTCACTGTCCATGCACTCCCTTGCGGGTCGGGGAGGGGTACCTTTAAGATACAGGTAAGAAGCTCCTTAGCTGCTCATCCCCTCTCCGCCTCTTTGCCCCACAGACGCTCATTTTAGAAACAGCCATGCGGGGCTGCAGGAAGTTTCAGCCCTGTGCAGCATCAGCACGCACATAACCAGAGTGCACACGAGCCCGCCATTTGAGTGGTCAGCATTGTGTTGCTGACCATGCAAATGGCCGGCGTGCATGTGCCCCGGCCATGTGTGTGCTGATGCTGCACGGGGCTGAAACTTCTTGCAGCCCCACATGGCTGTTTCCAAAATGACCGCCGGCAGGGGGGAAGTGGCGGGACGGGGTTGAGCAGGCAAGGAGCTCCTTATCTGCATCTTAAAGGTACCCCTCCCTGCCTGTCGAGCCAGCTCAATCGCCGGCGTTTGAGTCTGTTCGGCGCTTGAAAAAGGAAGCGCCGAACAGCCTCGTGCTCATCCCTACTTCCTATCACAGGCCTGCTTAACCTAGGCCACCCCCCAGCTGTTTTTGGACTACAACTCCCACAATCCCCAGCCACAGAGGCCAATAGCCAGGGATTATGAGAGTTGTAGGTCAACATCTGCAGGAGGGCCGAAGTTGAGCAGCCCTGTTCTATCACTTGCTACCTGATCCTTCACCTGATGTTCCAGGGCATTCTGCATGGAAATGCATATCCTGTGGAGCTGTAGGTCCTTCCTCTAAAATTCCTATATATGAATCTCCTTTTGCAGTCTCTACTCCAATGGGCCTTAGCCCTGTGGATGTATCCCCAACCTCAACAGAAGAAAGCAAGCAACATGCATGATTGCTTTCCTCCCCAGGGATGCCCTTCCTCAAACACTTTACTTCATCGTCTCCACTTAGAGAAATGTCGAGGTCTCACCCATGTGTCTTTGATGGAAGAAGCTTGTAGTGTGAATAAATAATTAAAGAAAGACACTTCTTACAGGCTTCAAGACAAGAGGAAAGCATTAAAAGTGACCGAAATCACCACAGAAGGTTTAAAAAGTACACACCCTATTTTCAGATATGTACATTTCATTTGAGGTTAAAGAATAAGTTAAATGACAGAGCTCCGTTTCAGAAAGAGAGAGCTTTCCATGTTTTCAACAGGAAACTCGGGTACGTTAAACATTCCGAATCAGCCAGTGACTTACACCTAAGCTGAAACAAATTCAAAAGCAAAATCTCTAAGTAGCTTTGACTTTGTTTTTCAACATCCCCAGTTATCAAAACCTTTGCATTTTGTTTCTCTTTTTTTAGCTGCAATGGTATTTAACATGATAAAGTGATATGTCACTTTATGTCAAAGTCAAATTTCATGTTAAACTTGAAAATATTTAACATTTAGTTAATTTAATTTAATTTATTTATTTAACATATTTGTATACCACCCAAAACTTAAGTCTCTGAGTGATTTACAATAAAACAATACAAATTACAACAAATAAAAAGGTTAAAACATCACAATTTTAAATTTAGAACAATTTTAAAACTATTAAAAACAAGATACTATTAAAACAGTATCTATTTAAAAGCCTGGGTGAACAAATGTGACTTTACTGCCTTTTAAAAAGTTGTCAGAGATGGGGAGGCTCTTATTTCAACAGGGAGAGCATTCCTTGGGGCAGCAACAAAGAAGGCCCATCCCCGCGTAGCAGAGGCGTAACTATAGGGGGGGCAGGGGGGGCACATGCCCCGGGCCCCATCTTTTCTGGTCACGTGGGGGGCGCCGCCATGACCAAATTTTTTTTAATTTTTTTTAATTTTTTTGTTAATACAAATGTTTCCTGCTCAGTGCAGCAGCGCTGCAGCAGTCAAGGGAGCACATTGGCGCCCCCTCCCCCATGAGCAGTCCCTTCCGCGCCGCCTGCGGCCCCCCCATTGCTTTGCTGGCGCCTGGCAGCCAGTCAGTGGCCTGGCTTGGCGGCGGCGGCGGGCGCTTGTGAGGAAAAACCTAAGTATAATGTACTGTGTTGGGGGGGGGGTGGCGGGGGGGCACCATTTCAGTGCTTGCCCCGGGCGCCGTTTTCCCTAGTTACGCCTCTGCCGCGTAGCCACCAGAAAAGCCAGTGGCAACTCTAGATGAACCTCTCCAGATGATCTCAATGGGCAGTGGGGCTCATGGCAAAGAAGATGTTATCTTAAATACCGAGGGCCTATGCTATTTAGGGCTTTATAGGTTATAAACAGCACATTGCATTTTGTCCAGAAACTTATCAACAGCCAGTGTAGCTCTTACAGTACAGGAGTGATGTGGTCTCTCTGGGATGACCCAGAGACCAACCTGGCTGCCACATTCTGGACCAACTGCAGTTTCTGGACATACAAAGGCAACCCCACATAGATCACATTTCAGTAGTCAAGTCTGGAGGTTACCACCAGATGTACCATTGTTCTGAAGCTAATAATAATAATAATAATAATAATAATAATAATAATAATAAATAATGACTCGATGTCTGGATAAAACAAACCAGTCAATAACACCTGTCTGACTGTGTAAACAACAACAACAACAATAATACAAACTATAGAGGTAAGTTCTTCTTGGCCATCCTATCCTGTGTTTAGATAGAACAAGTTTAGGGATGGGAGGATTTCTCAATTTTATTCCTTTATTGTTACATAAATTCATAAATATTGTTCCATAAACCCTTGTCTATGTTCTACTAAATTGTGGGTTAACTGAAGACAGTACATTCTGTTATTCATACATTATATTCAACACATGTACACTGCCTCCACTTTAATGAAAACATGAGACAATAAAAATGGCAAATAACTGTCTACATTTTCTATTCCAGGGATTCTCAAAGTTGGGTTCCCAGATGTTATTGGACTTCAACTCGCATAATCCCCAACCAAAGGCCACTGGGGCTGGAGATTATGAGAGTTGGTCAAATAACAGCTGGGGACCCAATGTTGAGAGTCCCTGGTCTACACTGTCTGGTAGTGGCTCTCCCAGATTACAGAGAGGAGTCTCTCCTAGGCCTACCTAGAGATGCTGCCAGGGATTGAACTTTGGACCATCTGCATGCCAGCATGCAGACGTTCCTCAATGGAGCTATGGCCTCATTCCCTAAGTGGAAATCTTACAGTGCTCACATGTAAGCCATCCAAATGCAAACCAAGGTGAACTCTGCTTAGCAAAGGGACAATTCATGCTTGCTACAACAAGATCAGGTCTCCTTCCATTTGACTTCCCCTCCTCTGCCCAACTTATCTACCTATCTTGCTCTCTCTCTCCCCGCCCCCTTACTTTCTGGGGCTTCAAAAGATCCCTGGATGGGTTTCGTGAAGGGGTGGAGACAGAGGAGAATCTAGGTCAACAGCTGTTGACTAGTCAGACGCACCCAGGACAGACATGGCAGCAGCCCTAGTGGGTATATCTGGCCAACATTTTTTTGGTTGGAAAGTGATATGTATGTTTATCTGTTTGTTGTTATTGTTGTTATATTATTGCTACTATTACTATTATTGTTGTTATTGCTATTGTTTTTATTGTTATCTGTCTATCTATCTACAATGCAAACACTTAATGCAGCTGTTCTCCACTGCCTGCCAAATACTGTATAAATGGTAGCTGTATCTCAATGCTCCGACAAGCCCTTCATGAATATAAACGGAGGTTCGGTGAGACTTCCTGACTCATCCCGAGGGATGAATAAGCCTGAGCTAAATGCATTTTCTCCATTCGACATCATTACATCCTAATAGGGTTTTGCATTGAAATGTATTCAAGCCTGCACCCAGGTCATCAGGCACGCCGTTGACTTTTGAAAGCCAGGAATACATCGAGCCCAGCTCAGTGGGGTTTTTGCAAATGCCTCTCAGCAGTTTATTACGGATACCACATGTACCACTCTATGGCCCCTGGCATGAATAATGTGGAGCTAGCAAAAATACAGTTGTCATGGTAACAATTCCAAACTGACAGAAACACTTGGTGCGGGGTGGGGTGGGATGGGGGAGATCTGCCCCAAGAGCAGGTCACTCCTAATGTCAGAATTAAACCATAGATAGATGTAGATGTAGATGCGGATACCATATTTTCATGCCAAATATAGAGCATCTGGGTGCTGGCTTTCCAAGTGACTTTGAACAAGGACCCAAAGGAACTGTGGGCTCTAGGCAGGTAGGTGGGCCCTTGTGTGGGTTCCACTTGCTGTGGTCAGGGACTATGTGCAAAAATACAGTGTGTGTGTGTAGATATGTTATCTATCTATCTATCTATCTATCTATCTATCTATCTATCTATCTAAAAAAAATACAGTGTGTATGTGTGTGTATACACACACACACACACACACACACAAACATACCATATGATAGCTAGCTAGCTAGATAGATAGATAGCTAGATAGATAGATAGATAGATAGGCACGCACACACATACATATACACTCAGAGGTGCTCATGACCGCCAAAAAGCAGGCTAAGGGAGCCTAGCCTGCTTTTGGGTGTCCGTGTGCTGTGACAGGAGTCGAGTGGCTCCCGGCAGCAAACCGCCCTAAGTACCCTTCCCCTTAGCCCAGGTTAGTGGAGCGAGTGCTCTGCTACCCAGGGTTAACAGATCATGTGCTGCTACGGCACGGCTCCGCAGCGCAGCAACTCACGAGGAGACCCCTGACCTGGATGCTAAAAAATATCCTCCCAGCTCGGGGGTCCATCCAGCATGCTCTGCACACTCATGCAGAGCATGCTGGAACTCCCGGGGGGCCGCAGCCCACGATCTCCCAAGCCCCCGCCGGCTCCATGACAGAGCTGGCAGTCGTGTGGGCAGCCGATTCGGCCACCCAGGGCAGAATGCAGGATAGTCTGCGGGGAGAGCGGGCTTAGCCCATTTAGTGGTTCCCACTGATCGTGGGAACTGCCTCAGTGAGATATAGATATAATTGACCTACTGTATGCATCCATAATCACAGATCTGCAATTATTTTTAAAAAAAAATTAGACCAGTTAGTAGCCAAACATTTCAACACTGGTAGACACCCATAGGCTGCATTCACACATAACACAAAACTGCAGTTAAGTGGGGCAGAGGTTGGGATTTGTGAATGTCTGAATGTGTGCAACCATGGGTTTGTGGCATAAGTGGCCTGTGATTTGCCTCATAAGAACATCTCTGCTGGATCAGGCCCAAGACCTATCCAGTCCAGCATCCTGTTCCACACATGGGTCTACCAGATGCCTCTGATAAATCCGCAGGCAGAGGGCAAGACATTCCTGAGTTGGATGAGTTAGCAGGCAGCTTTTGAGAAGGCAAGAGGGCACACTAGGGGAGGCAGCAAAACTGGATTTCTTTCTAAAGGCAACATGAGAGCAAGCAAGCAGACAAACAAACAAACAAGAAAACAAGGCTAGGTTGAGCTTGTGAGGGTTAGACTTGACCATATAAGTAGATTTCGAGGTAATTCACACAATCAAAAACTGTGTTCTATCTAGGTTTGGAAGCATTTTGTGCTCCCAATTTTTGGTTGTGTGGAAGCAAGGTAAGAGGGGAAACCTGGATAGAAGTAGTTGTGTGGAAGAAAGGTAGGAAGAATTCTACCCAGGTTTTCCTCCTACCTTGCTTCCACACAGTCACTTCTACCCAGGTTTTCCTCTTTCCTTGCTTCCACACAACCAAAAATTGGAAGCCCACATAGCTCCCAAATCTGGGTAGAACACCATTTTTTATTGTGTGAATGATCTCTATGTCTACTTATATAACATATGGGTCATTACCTTTAAAATCCTAAAATGACTTGGGTCCCAGGTATCTTAAGGATCACCTGCTGAATCTACCCACCTGACTAGGTCAGTTGGGAGAGCTCTGTGTAGTGACACCTACTGAAGTTTGTCTGTTGAGCACATAGGGCAGGGTCTTCTTGATGATGGCCCCCAGACGGTGGAACTCATTCTCAGCTGAGATATACATGGCTCCCTCACACTCTGACTTACTGAGAAGACTGAAGACTGCCCTTTTTATTCAGGCCTTTGGCCAATGAGTAGCTCCCTTCTGATTTCCTCTTAGTTGGCTGCAGCTGTGTTTGTTGATTTTGAGTGTACTTTTAATGCAACCTTCTGATTATTTTATTCGTTTGCTGTTGTTAATTTCTTCCTCATTGCCCCAGTGGGGGTCCCACGATGAAGGGTGCTATATAACTGTAATAAGTAAATAAATGTCTAAAATCCTGTGGATGTTAATGACTATGGATTTCAACTTCTGAGCATCCGTTGGGATCCCCGTTAAGGATATTTTCAGGAATGAATGGACAGCTTTCTGGCAATCGCTTGTGCGGCTCAGCTGTAGTTTTAAGGAAGCGTTCCCCCTGCCTAATCTCTGCCTAATGGGCCCTGGTTATAGGATTCATCATTCTTCTCGGGCAGATGGTCTTCCACTCTGTACCAACTTAGCCTTCTTCCCACCTCCCAGAAGAGTGTGTCTGGTGCGCTGGAAGGTGGGCTAGGGATGAGCAGATTTCCTTGCCTTTAATTACTCCACAGATTCACTCTGTGCCGCATTCTGCTCCACCTGGATTGCAATCTGCATAGGATAATTTTGGGGAAAGTACTTTGCTGCTCTTTTGTGTTTCTGATGTACAGGCACACATCTTTCCTCCAACTCCGTGCTACTGCTGCAGATGGTCTTGCGGCGGTTAGGGATGTGCAAATGGGTTCAAAAGGGTCATGCCCACGCCACGCAGAGGTCCATTGTGCAGGCGCGGCGACCTCTAAAGAACAGCTAAACAGGCCGGTTTGGGAAGGAAGGGAAGCTGGCAGGCGGAGGGGGAACCTCCATGGACACACACACACACCACATTGGAGAAAACCCCCCCCCGGGGGGTAATTTTTTTTTTTAAAAAAAATTTATGTTCGCTACCCCACCCCTGGACCAAACGGAATGGGGGGGAGTTCAAGGGGGTACCGGACCAAACAGACCTGGTTGGATTCGGTTCCAGTTCGGAAACAAAACCAACAGGACCAGCCAGTTCCATGCACACCCCTAGCAGTGGTGAGCGTGAATATTTTTTGCTGAGCAGGATCTGCTCTGGTTTGCATTTATGTGGGTTCCAACATACGAGAGCTGTCTGCAGCAAGGTATTCCCCTTAGGGGAATGGGGCTGTAGCTCAGTGGTAGAGCATCAGCTTTGCATGGACCAATGGTCTGACTTGGTATAAAGCAGCTTCCTATGTTCCTGGGCTGACTGATGAAACACTGTAGGACATTAATTAATCCATTAAGCAATTGTTGTTGTTGTTGTTGTTTACATAGTCAGATAAGTGTGATTGACTGGTTTGTTTTATCCAGACATCGAGTCCTTCCCAAGGACCTGGGATGGCTGTATTTTATGATCAATGTTGTTGCTGTTGTTATAGATATAATCACAGAATATAGGCTGTTCCCAGTAAAGCTGCTTTTTGTAATTGGCTGATGGTGATTTCTGTGGCCCCTATGGTGTTGAGGTGTTCTTCAAGGTCTTTTGGAATTACACCTTTATGAGCCATTCCAAGCAGTATCATACTGGAGGAAAGGAGATTGTGCCGTCGAGTCGATGTCAGCTCCTGGCGACCACAGAGCCATGTGGTTTTCTTGGTAGGAGGGATTTACCATTGCCTTCTCCTGCGCAGTATGAGATGATGCCTTTCAGCATCTTCCTATATCACTGCTGCCTGATATAGGAGCTTGCCATAGTCTGGGAAACACACCAGCGGGGATCCGAACCAACAGCCTCCTGCTTTCTAGGCTGGTTACTTCCCCGCTGTGCTGGAGGGGCAGAATATAAATATTATAAATAAATAAATAAATAAATAGTGCAAGAGGATGGCTGAGCTGCACTGAAGAAATAGGGATTTGCAGATTGCACTATAGCAATCTGCAATTAGGAGATTTAATGGAAACCTTTGTGCAAAAGTCCCCATTAAAAGAAATGAGACATGCCACAGCTGTGCAACTGCAGTCCTGCGGGTGCACAACATTAGTCTGGGACACACGCTCCAGATTTAGCACAACTAGTTAGCACAACATCCTCTCGTGTGCGGTATGCTGTGGTGGATGTTGGCCATTATTCTTAGCATAGCAGAACAGGACACTGCATCACTAGAGAATCAGAATTCTGATCTAAATGGCTTTGGCCTTTTAGTCATTCCCCCACCAAAATGAAGTTCCTTTGTTCTCTGACTGTGTGGCTGGCCTGGCCAGTACATCATATGATAAGGCAGCCTTGGGGAGGCGGGCGGTGCTTTAGACGAGAGCTGCTCATAACTTATTCATGATTCATTACTCATCCTCGGTTGCAAACGTGAGAGCAGGCCATTAAATAACACAGGAATGCATATTTATTCAAGACTGAACTGATCTGTTTCCAAAGTGAGGTTGTGGATAACTAGTCAGAAAGCGATAGCCAGCTTTTACGGGCTCAATGAGATTTCGCTGCCAATCAAGAACGCTCTGAAGCTTGCAAAATACAGACAAGAGGCCGATTCTCTCACCCTGGTGTCACCAGGCATAGCAGGTGGATTTCTGACCCTCTTGTTTGTCTGTCCGTCTGTCTGTGTCCATCCATCCGGTATATTTCTTTGTTTCCCACACTGAGAGCCCTTTCTCACAATCAGGGATGCACCCTCCCAGCCCCCAGAAATCCCATAACACACTGCTCATTGTGGGGATCTCATCAGCGATTGGATCGCTGCCGACTGTCACTGCTGACAATCGAGAAAACAGAGCTCAGGAAGCACTTGCTCCCTTGACCTTGTTTAGGAGGCTGGTTCGCAGGTGGGTTTGGGCCAGGATCGGGTGCGAACCCGAAGGTTTTTACAAGCAGCCAAGATCAGGCTTGGCTACAGTGAGAACAGCCTCCGAATCTGTTCCATCAAAACTAAAAATGTAACAGCAGCAACTTTACAAAGCAATACTAACCAAATGCTATTTAAATACAACTCCACAAATCAGTACTATTCTGGTCAATGACTGTATCAAAGATTCTGATTCTGATACTAATAAACTAGAGTTGGGATTTAAAACATGTCTTTTGTTAATGATATTCAGGAAGAGTCACTCAGAGGATCTGGAAAAGTCACTTCTGACATTCTGAAGAATCTACATTTGACTCATTGAAACACCCAAGAATTCTCTCTGTCGATACATCAGTATCAACAACCTCAGACATTTTGGTTGTTGGTTGGATAAACAAATACATTTTCTCCCAATAGGTATTCCTTTCTATTTCTTCTTCCTTTTTCTTTCATAGAGAGAGGAAATACGCAGGAAGTATTCTCATGTTTGACAATACCTGAGGAAGAAGCATCTTTTTAACCTGGTGACTTTCTTGTGTATAGCAACTGTCCCAATTCAGCTCAGCATAGTATCTCTCCAGTAGCTGGTGGTGGTGTAGAGTTTGCAGACATACCTGTGTAGAGAGACAGTACAGTACAGTGATATACTGTATGAGATGCTTCTCTTCCAAGAAATGTATACAAGATAAGTGCAGAACCATCAACCCCGGGGCTTTGGAATGTACTCCCTGTTGAAATAAGAGCATGTCCTTTTCTTGTTTCCAGGAAGACTCTCAAGACACACCTGTTCTGGAAGGCTTTTAACTGGAATTAATTTTAATAATTTGTTTTAATAACTTGTTTTATGAGATTGTTTTGATTGTGCTTTGTGAGTTTAAAATCTGTTTTTACTTTTTAATATTGTTTTAAATGTTGTACACTGCCTAGAGATGTATGTATAAGGTGGTATAAATATATGATTGATTAATTAACAAACACTCTGAAACTGGTGAGATGTGAAACTCACCATTTTGGCTTCAGAGCTTTACTAATTGGCTCGTAATTGGTTTCAGAGCTTTCCGATGAACAAGTCCACATTTCTATAGGCCATGAGGCCTGCCGGTAGCATACATACTCATTTCCTGACATTATACGGACATGTTCCCAGCTTATGTACCAGCCAGCAGCTGTGTGATCCTGCTCTATGCTAACCAAACCTAAAGTGGGAAAGAAAAACATGATCTTGATTGAATCCTAAATTAATAGAGTCAGATTTACTGCTCGATTCTGGTTGAGCAATTTCTGGTCTAGAAGGGAGTCCTAAAATAAATTAGAGTAATCCGATATGCTTCTAAGGAAATTCTTTTTTCCTTTTGGAAAATGGAAGGAGAGTTGGTTTTGTGGTAGCAAGCATGAATTGTCCCCTTTGATAAGCAGAGTCTGCCTTGGTTTGCATTTGAATGGGAGACCACATGTCAACACTGTAAGATATTCCCCTTAGGGGATGGGGCTGTAACTTAATGGTAGAGCATCTGCTTGCATGTAGAAAATCTTGGGTTCCCTCCTGCCTATAACTTTGGAGAGCTGCTGGCAGTCAGTGCAGACAATATTGAGCTAGATGGACCAATGGTCTGACTCGGTATATGGCAGCTCCCTATGTCCCTCTGAAATGATACGCCATAGGCTTTGTCAAAGATAACCAGCATTATTTTGCTAATGTAATGTAATGTAATGCAAATGTAATACAGCTTCTCTTGTGGGGGCTTGTGTCACTTAGAAATCATGGGCATGGTGAGTAACCTTTGCTAGTCCACTACTATGACCTCAGATTAAGCAAAGATTATTGCCTTAGTTGCTGACTCAAGCTTCCCATGTAGATTCAAAGGCTCCATAACCCCCTGACAGGGGTCTATTCCCCCGGGATCCTGACAGACCCCCTGCTTGATGTGTATTTTTGTGTCATGGATTCCCCGCAAATACCATGATGCTGCATAATTTCTGTATGAGGACAGAGCCTTTTCTGAGGATGAGCTCTTTGGGTTCAACTTTAAACCACTTCCATCCAGCATTTCTGATGAATATTAGAAGTCTTTTTCTTTCTGCTTCTCAAATGTCAAGCAGATCTTTTACAGCCTCTCTTAAGAAGATATAGGGGATTAAAGGATCATCTTATCCTATTTAAAGTTAGCTCTGAGAGGATCAGAGTAAACAGGCACATTTTAAAGGGTGTTAATCTTGGTTCCTCTCCACCCCCGCCACCTCTCTTTCTTTATCCCTCCTCTCCTTGGTTCTCAGTTCTAGGAACATGTTCTTTTGAGGATATAGCAACATTACACACCAATTCCCCTCTTCCTTCAAAATCAGCACACGCTGATATTATATCAACATTTAAACTCATTCACCAGATGCCGCTGGAAGCCACAGGCAGGAGTTGAGGGCATGCCCTCTAATATTACAAATGTGATAGATAGATAGATAGATAGATAGATAGATAGATAGATAGATAGATAGATAGATAGAGCTTCACACAGTTACTCCCCTGCAACTGGTACTCAGAGGCATCCTGCCTTTGAGGCTGGAGGTGGCCTATAGCCCTCCGACTAGTAGCCATTGATAGACCTCGTCCTCTCCTCCATGAAGTTATCCAAACCCCTCTTAAAGCCACCCAGGTTGTTGGCTGTCACCACATCTTGTGGCAGAGAATTCCACAAGTTGATTATGCATTGTGTGAAAAAGTACCTCCTCCCTACTTCTCTACTTCTCTATTTGGTGGGGAGAGGAGCAGCAAAGGAATCTAATGAGAATACAAAGACTTTCCCCCTCCATCTAGGAAGTTGATATATATATATTTCCTCCCTTGATTTCTTCTAATCTAAAATAAAAGTCAAGGAGAATTAAAGAGTATGTTTGTATCTTTGTTAGGGGAAAATAATAAGGGCAGGGAACAATTACTTGAAAAGGAAACACATTTCACATGCAGGCTTTCAAGGGATTATTGAAATAGGAATAAAAATAGCACTCTTAAAACAGAGGAAGAAATAACTTGACAGCATTCTCTTTTTAAACAAAAAAAAAATCCTTTGTCTGTAAGCAGCAATAATTAGTTTAACTCTCATATGCTAGAGAATGAAATATTTTACCCAAACAAAGCAATATGAACCTGAAAACTGGTTTTATATCATTATACTTCAGTTTCTTGTGCAGCATTCCTCTTGGTGCGAGCAACTTTTAAACATACACTTCTTCTTTTGAGAAGATAATAGCTCTTCTCAGGTTTTTGTAGGAGATGGTAACAGAGGCTTCTGGCGGGCCACTGTGTGGAACAGGATTCTGGACTGGATAGGCCTTGGGCCTGATCCAGCAGGGCTGTTCGTATGTTCTTAATGGTCCACTTCATTGGGGATGCCTGGAGATGGGGAGGGGGCTTACTGGGGTCAAATGCTCATTGGCCCTGCCCTCCATGCGTTATTGATTTATTTAACAAATTTATTGGCCACCTGACATCCTTAGACTCAAGGTGGTTTAAATCAACTATAACAACAGCAAAGACAAAAAACAAATCAACCCACACACACACTAAAAGCTTGGCAAGATAGATAAGTTTTCAGAAGCTTCTTAAAGGACAGAAGGGAGGGGGCATTATGAATCTCAGGAGGCAGAGTGTTCTCTGTTCTCAGAGTGGCTGCAACAGAGAACGCCCTCCCATGAGCCCAGCCCCACAAACCTCCCCTAGGCCCGGAACTCTGAGAAGGCTCACCTGAGATGACCTCACAGGGTGGGTCGAAGTTGGACAGGAGAGGCAGACCTGAAGGTACACAGGCGCCAAACCCTGAAGGGTTGTATAGGTGATAACCAGCACCTTGAATTGGACCCCAAAGCGAACTAGCAGCCAATGCAGCGACCTCAACAAAGGTGAAAGATGATCATATTTTCTGCTGCCCATAAGCAGCTGGGCCATGGCATTTTGACCTCAGAAGCTTCCAATTCCTGAGCCATTTTGGAAGGGCGGTATACAAATCAAATCAATAAATAATAAGTCGTCTTCAAAGGCAACCCCAGGAAGAGCGCATTGCAATCGTCCAACCAAGACTAACCCCATGCATTAAATGTTATCCTGTGCATAGAAGCTTTGCATGTATCAGGAAAGGCTGTAGCTCAGTGGTACAGCATTTGCTTTGCATGCAGAAGGTCCCAGGTTCGATCCCTGGCACCTCCGGGTACGGCTGAGAAAGACTCCTGCTTGAAAACCTTAGCAAGTCAGTGCTGACGCTATTGAGTCGGATATTCAGTGGAAGTCAACATTAAATAATAACTAGATGACCTGGCGCACAGCATCTGCGCCCCTAGTTCTCCCCCCACCCAGACCAATTACATTCTCCCCCCCTTCAGCCCCATTTTGTCCTCCCCTGCCTCATTTCCACCACCCCCACCTTCTCTTCCCCATCACTTTTCCTGGCGGCCAGGTCATCCTTCATTTGGGCCAGCAGGCAGGCCAGAGAGGGAGTGCACTGCCCTCTTCTCCGCTTGCCCACCAGTTTCACCTGCCCGCCAGCCAGCCGGCCACCTTCTTCCACCCATCTTTCCTTTTGGCCAGTGGGCAGGCCAGAGAGGGAGTGCGCCACTCTCCGCCACCCGCTCGTCACCATAGTTTTCTCGCGTGCCCACCAGCCACTTTCTCTGCCTGGCAGCCGCGGCCATTCAACACCATTCTTTCCCCGCTGGTCAGGCAGCTGCTGCCGCCACTGCTATTTTCTTGCCCATACCCATGGATATCTAACAGCTGCTCATGAACTCTCGCATGGGATTAGCCACAGGTAAGTCTCAGAAAATTAAATATATAGAAAACACTTAGAGTAGTGGTCAGAGTGCTGGATTAGGACCGGGGAGACCTGAGTTCAAATCCCCATTCAGCCATGAGACTTGCTGGGTGACTCGGGGCCAGTCACTTCTCTCTCAGCCTAACCTACTTCACAGGGTTGTTGTGAGGAGAAACCTAAGTATGTAGAACACTGCTCAGGGCTCCTCGGAGGAAGAGTGGGATATCAAATGTAGAATAAAGAAATAAATACATACATACATACATACATTTATGGCCACCCCATAACAAATTGTTCCGCGGGTAGCTCACAAACAACAAAGCAATAAAATACAACCTACCATTTAAAAACATTAAAATAAGAACAACAAACACTTGATTTGTATGGCCACCCCATAACAAAGTGTTTGTGGCTCTCAAACAACAAAGCAATAAAATAAAACCATTAAGATAACCTGAACCAAAACGATCCACAGCTTAAAACGCAAAGCATTTCAAAACATTTAAAAGCAATCTCTAAAAGCCTGGGTGAACAAAATGGTCTTCACCTGGCATCTAAATGAGCAGAGTGATTGTTCCATGTGAGTCTATTTGGAGAGGCTATTCCGATCCACAACTAGGGTGCCACCCCTGAAAAGGCCCTCTCCCTAGTTGTCATCCAACTCAGCTCATTTGGTGGGGGCACCCAAACTAAGGCCTCTGTAGATGATCTTAAGGTCCGGGTTGGGACACATGGGGCAAGGTGCTCTCTCAAGTAAACTGGCCCCAAGCCAATTAGGGCTTTAAAGGTTAGAACCAGCACTTTAAATTGGGCCCCAAAATGGACTGAGAGCCAGTGCAAAAGACAAAGCACTGGCATAATGTAATCAAAATTTATTTTACTTTTAAAAAATCCTTTAAACACATTGCAAGAATAAACCCATAATAATATTGCTGCAGTGTTATCTTATACGTGTTCACATTTGTATAAGTTTGTTGACCTTTGTTCAGCCTTGGGGTGTGAAGCTAGGTGGCCAGATTTGGCTTTTAAAAAGCCAAATTCTGGCTTACGGCCCATTTGACCCATGAGTATACCCCTTAGGTTCTGGCAATCCTGGTGTGAAGGCATTTCTCCAAAGAGGAAATTTGCTTCATTTTTCACGCTTCCCCCAAGGAAAAATCCTGGAATTCTTTCCAAATTTCAGGATTCCTCCCCAAGGAGAACGAAATTATCTTACTCCCAGGTAAATGTCCTGGTATCACAGGATCACAACCTCAAAGGATCCCAATCTGTGGAATTCTCTGCCACAGGATGTGGTGACTGCCAGCAGTCTGGATGGCTTTAAGAGGGGTTTAGATAAATTCAAGTGGGTGGGGCAGATCTATCGATGACTACTAGTCTGTGGGCTACAGGCCGCCTCTAGTCTCTGAGTCAAGATGCTTCTAAATACCAGTTGCAGGGGAGCAGCAGTAGGAGAGAGGGCATGCCCTCAGCTCTTGCCCAAGGGCTTCCCAGAGGCATCTGATGGGCCACTATGTGATACAGGATGCTGAACTAGGTAGGCCTTGAGCCTGATCCAGCAGGGCTGTTCTTGTGTTTTTTTGTTCTTCTTTTGTGTTCGTATAATATTTTAGGGGGCGGGAAATCTTAAATGTATATGTTGATCCTCCTAACCTTATTTTCCTTGACAAATTCTTTTGAGTTGCAGAAAAGCTTGTGAGTTTTGTTCCTTCCCAGTACTTAGATAGGACCTCATGGAAATGCAACGTTTACTGCTCCGAGTTCCCAAGGAAGGAGGAGATCAATAATGAATGCTTACACATTAAATATTTAATACATTATTTTTCAGCAGCCACCCTCAGTGGTGCTGTTCACCCATTCCCAACCAACCCGTGTGGAGCAAAGAATACCCCCTTCTAATTCCTGTCTTCAGCAGTCAAAACATTCAGGACCATGTTGATGGCAAAGGGCATATGTGCATGAGTTGTCCAATAGCTACTCAAGATCTTTCTGTCCATGAATGTATCTAGTACCTTTGGGATATTCTTGGAATGCATTCTTTCAGATAGTATTAGAGTATTTGAGAGATGGGAACAATTAGCATTAATAATGTACAACATTCAGATGTCTTTCCCCAGTTTTGCATTATACAATTTCTCTGAGTTAGTGTACAATTAATATGGATATGGCATAGCAATCTTTGCCATGGTATGTCAGTGCACAATTGGAACATCTCTCTCTCTCTCTCTCTCTCTCTCTCTCTCTGTGATATATGAAGATGTTCAGACCTTATTCAATCACTGATGAGGCTATTAAAATGGTTTGCGTATTTCCTATTAGAAGATATTGAGGACATTCACATGATACAAGCCGTCTGGGTTATCTGGCTACTCTGGGTTATCTGGCTACTAACTCTGCCTGGGTTACCCGAATGCCCAACTTTTATACCCAGCATTTTACCAAGGTAGAAGGAACTATGGGCTTTAAGGGTTTTGACCCATTATCAGACTAATAAAGCAAGCTTTGGTCTGTCATCAGAGTTGCTTCTCACAGTCTGCATGAACACATTGGGTGCACTGATTAGAACATAAGAACAGCCCTGCTGGATCAGGCCCAAGGCCTATCTAGCCCAGCACACAGTGGCCCACCAGATGCCTCTGGGGATCCCACAGGCAAGAGATGAGATCAGGTGCAAGCGATCACCTGTGTGGTCACCGCCAGGCAGCTGGGTTTCCCCCTGGCAAGCTGGGGGAAGGAGTGGTGATACCAAGAGGAGAGGCTGTTCGGCTGCTCTACTGAGGGCCCCTCAAAGGTGTGGGTGACAGCGAAGGTGAGCCTCTGGCAACCACTGGAAGTGTTTGGGACTGCAGCAACCAGGTGACTCTCATCTTCCTACGCTCAGTATGCTCCTGGTATTAAAAATAGGGGGGGGGGGGGGAATCTGCCTATTCACAGTTTTGAGCAGCTGGAAATGACTTCCAAATGTATACATTCAATGGGACCATTTGCATGGCCTACCGGGTGGATGGGGGGAAGATGCCTCCCCCCACCCCCAGATAAGCATTTTGAGACTGGTGGGAGCGCACTCCGCACATCACGGAACAGGGCAGATCTCTCTAAGACAGGGACTTGTCCTGGCCTCCAGCTATCCGATGCACTGCGGGATTCCCCCAGAGGACAAGTGCTCTAGGTGTCCATCTCTGTGTCAGTGCGAGCTCCAAGCAGCTCACGCTGACACACAATCCCAGGAGCCAGGTTAAGGGCGCGTTTGGCTAAGAGCTGGGCTTCAGCACTGGGTTTGGTGCCACAGCAACCCCCGAATCTGCCTGGATCCTGGTGGTTCTCACAGGCTTGGCTGATCGTGAGAACAGTGTCAATATAATAAATGTGTGGCCATATAAAATATATATTTTGGCTTACCAGAACAATAATGTCAGTTTCAAAGTATCCCGGCCTTTCTCCATTATTTTTCAACCAGTTATTTACAACTTGATATTTTGTCAGGACTCAGGGGCCCTTCATAATGTGAGGCCCTAAACTATACCTTACCTAGTTTGTGCCTAAATACAGCATTGTGGACACTTGTACAAAAACAGAGGAGACCTGGTCTTGCCGTAGCAAGCATGAATTCTCCCCTTTGCTAAGCAGGGTCTGCCTGGTTTACATTTGAATGGGAGCCTACATGTGTGAACCCTGTAAGATATTCCCCTTCGGAGATGGGACCACTCTGGAAAGAGCATCTAGGTTCCACATTCCCTCCCTGGCATCTCCGAGGTAGGGTGAAGAAGGACTCCTGTCTGTAACCTTGGAGGCAGTCAGTGTAGACAATGTTGAGGCTATTCCCACGATCAACGGAAAGCGGGCTAAGGGAGCTTAGCCTGCTTTCCGTGGAGCATGGGAACCACTGGCCTCGCGGGTGAGCTCAGTGCTCCCAAGGCAGCTAGCCCACCTGAAACACTCTCCCCTTAAATGAGGTTAACGGAGCAAGCGCTCCGTTAACTGCATTTCGTTGCTCATGTGTTGCTGCAGTGTGCATTGAAGCACAAGTAGACCCCCCGCCGGAAGGCTGCAAGCAGTCTCCCAGGTTTGGTGGTCTCTCCAGGATGGCCTGCACACTCGTGCAGGGCATCCTAGGACTTCCGGGAGCTGCACGGCCCCCGATCCCCGCAGCCCCCATCAGCTGGAGCCAGCTGTCATGTGGGTGGCTGAACCGCCCGCCCAGGGCTCTGCCGCCGATCATCTACAGGGAGAGAAGGCTAAGCCTGCTCTTCCTGCAGACCTCATTGAGGCGCTTCACAGCTATTGTGTGAAGCATCTCACTGAGTTAGATGGACCAGTGGTCTGACTCAGTATAAGGCACTAAGGCAGCTTCCTATGTTCCAGGGGCAGCCCATGAAAGCGCCTCTGGGGGTGCGGCGGGTGGCATCTTTAAGTGTAAACGGAGCCGGTGCTCTGTGCTGCCCAGCAGCCCCCGCGGTGGGGAATCGCCGCCCCTACTCACTTGGCCACTGGGGGGGGGGGGTTCGCCTCTGTAGGAGCACCGGCTCTGTTTACACTTAAAGAAGCTGCCCGCCGCTGCCCCACAAGCCACGCCTGCTATGTTCCTATGCATTATTCTAAAGTTTGCTTTCAAGACCAAGCTGTCCAGGTAGATTTTAAAGCATTGTGCCTGGCTAAAGTGTTCCTTTGTAATAAGCAGCGTCTAACCATGGAGAGCGTCTTGGGAATCTCGTGGGTTTCTTTCTTGCTTGCTCTTTGATGAAATTTAACCCAGTAAACCAGATTGATCCTGGGAGCAAGCATTGCAGCGATGCAGTTGGCATCTGAAGAGATTAGGCAAGACTCTAAAATTGAATTACAGTTATTGTTCTGTTGGTAGCATTTTTGTTAGCTCCCCTCATGACAGATGGCTCTCTAAATGAGAGCAGATCTGTATTTCATTAAGACATTTAGTCAAAAAATCAATAGTCTTTCCCATGCACCTTTTGTGATAACACACACCCAGGGCACGCTGACTACAAAAGTTTGTAATAAAATTTTGCTGGGATTCGGTACGCAGCCAACATATGTTTTATTTGCAATGATACTTCATTGATTTAAAAAGAAATGGTGATGGAAACAAAACAAGTTTTATCATTGCACTTTATCTGTCAGTTTTATTGTTAAGACCAGAACTTTTGCAAGCAAGGGGAAGACTGAAAGAAAAGAACATTCCAAGGAACTGCCAAGTTTCTATATTTGCATCCTAGATTGCTACCCTGTTTAGCCTTCTTCAGTGCGTCCCAGTGCTTCAGTGCAAAGGTTTGCATTAGGAGATGAGAGCTGGTTCTATAGTAGCAGGCATGAATTGTCCCCTTTGCTAAACAGGGTCCACCTTGCTTTGTACTG
Organism: Hemicordylus capensis; assembly: GCF_027244095.1. Taxonomy (NCBI): domain Eukaryota; kingdom Metazoa; phylum Chordata; class Lepidosauria; order Squamata; family Cordylidae; genus Hemicordylus; species Hemicordylus capensis. Next base: position 15,903,775 of record NC_069663.1, read on the forward strand.
GAATGGGAGACTACATGTGTGAGCAGTGGAAGATATTCCCCTTAAGGGATGGGGCTACTCTGGGAAGAGCAGCTTCATGCTTGCATGCAGAAGGTTCCAAGTTCCCTCTCTGGCATTCCAGATAGGGCTGAGAGAGACTCCTGCCTGCCACCTTGGAGAAGCTGCTGCCAGCCTGGGTAGGCAATACTGAGCTAGATGGACCAAGGGTCTGACTCAGGTATAAGGCAACTTCCTAAGGGTGAAACATTTGTACTGCGAAGAGCAGGGAAAAGATTGAGAATATCTTAGACGGGATGGAAAGCTCTTCAGACAGGTTTTGTTTGCTTTAATATACAGCCCTCCCCTCCCCACACCCTGCACACTGCCTTCCATTGTACTTTATAAGCATCATTGATTCAATTCTGGAGTTACTTTAGAGTTACAGGCTTTATTGATTGATTTTACTTGTAATGGTCCTCGTCTATGTAAGTAGTGATGCATAAAAGATTGGTTTTAAACTCCCCTCTTATGGTACATTGATTTAGTGTGATGAAATGTGGATATAAGGCTTTAGCTAAGTACTTCTTGCTGCACAAATGGTAGCCAAGGGGGTTGGGAAGGGGGAGAGATGGTGGCTTGGGGGGGTAAAATCAGCTTTCAGAACCACTGATTGGACTAAACGGTGGGCAGGGGGAGAGAATAAGCTTAGCAATGGGCGTACTAGCAATGTGTTTTGATTGATTGATCGATCGATTGATTGATTGATTGATTGATTGATTGATTAAGTGCCATCAAGTCAGTGTCGACTCTTAGCAACCACACAGATAGATTCTCTCCAGGATGATCTGTCTTCAACTTGGCCTTTAAGGTCTCGCAGTGGTGCTGTCGTCAGGGGTCTGGGCCATATGCTCTTCAAACCCAGTCTTATCCCATGAATGTCTCATCCTTCAGGGCGGGGGAGGTCCCAGATCTGGAGTCATGACAGTCACATCGCTGATGGCATGCTCTGCCTGCCCTGGGGTCCTACATGTTGCTGCCCCTTGTGGCAGTCTGTTGTATTACAACAGACTTCTAAACCTGTGAAACTCCAGACTCCACCTTTTGGGGTCACTCATTGGTCTTTGCCTTTGGCAGGAAGTTTAAGCAGCTTCCTGGCTGAGGAAGGCTTTGTCTCAGTACCAAGGTTCCCGTCTTCTGGTATGGGTGTCTCAGTGTCTCTCCTGTCTGCTTGTTTTGACTAGGGATGTGCAAACTGGTTTGATTCAAACTGGGGTTTGAATCGAACCAGACCCCACCCCCCACATATGGAAATCCTCACCATTCCTTTTTACCAAGACCCCCGAACCAGCGGACTGGATTGATTCCATGCACAACCCTAGTTTTCACCCTCGGCTTGTCTGGCTCCTGACTACTTACTTGGCTTGACCCTTGGCTTGCTCCTGACTCTTGGCTCTTGATTGCCTACCTGGTTTGACCCTTGGTTTGTTCCTGACTCCTGGCTCCTGTCTAGACTGCCCTGAGCCATTTTTGGAAGGGTGGTATATAAATCAAATAAGTAAATAAAATGGACCCTCTGGCTCCTGTTCATCTACCAGGTTTGATCCCTGTCATGTCTCTGGTTCTCCCAGTCTCGGGTTTGGACTTGTGCCCCCTAGTGACCACTGCCCACAGCTCAGGTTCCTGATGGCTGAAAATACATGGGGATCTTGCCGGGTTAGGGAGAGTTGGATAGACAAATCATTCAACTGACATTTTCTCCTTTTTCCTTGATTGTCACTTCCTGGCCTCATTTACTGAAAGGCATTAGATAAGCCTGGATATAGACACCTGGCATGACAGATAAAGAGTTGGGAGATGAGAACCAAACAAAATCAACTTATTTATTATTTAGTTATGTATTTATTTCTAATATTTATGAGCCACCTCCCTGGCATAAGGCACTTGAGGCAAGGTATGGCAATTAAAAATCGATTCAATTCACAATGAAAAACAATGGGGAGAAACACAGAACAACAACATAATCAGCAATAGCAGCAGCAGAAAAGCTCCTTAAAACAAGGAGCCAAACAGTAAAACTACAAGCTTAAAAAAAAACACCCAACCAAATGCACTCATAAAAGCAGCACAACACACACACACACACACACACACACACACACACACACAAATTACACATAATGAAAGCACTGTAAAAGCAGCAGCATAAACACTAATAACAATTGGAACAAATAGAACCACAAGCCGAAGTAAAATTATGCACACTAACTGCAGGCAAGAACACTAGCTGACAGAATGTCATCAATAGGGATGAGCTCCTTCTGCCCTGTGGTTCCACCCCTCCTGAATGCCAGTTTAATTAGGAGACATTCTAACATCCCATTTGGAAGTCCAACGAGCAAAATCAGCTACAGCTTCCAGTTCATTTGTGCTGGGCTGGTTCTCACGATGCAATGAAAGTTGGAAGAACATAGGAAGGCACCTTACACTGAATCGGACCTTTGGTCAGTATTAGGGATGTGGGTGAAGCATTTTGGCGTCTCTGTTTCAAGGCATTGAAACACTTTGAGCTTCCCCTGCCAAATAGTTTTGGTGGGGGCAAGTGAGCACTTTAAGAGGAGGAAAGCAGGTCTTATCTGCTCCTTTATGGCCCCTCCACCACCTCAGCGCAGTGCTGTTTGGATCAAATGCCCCACCATGGGGCTGCTCTCAGCAGCCCATGGGGCATCGTCATTACAAATAGTTGTCAGAACCTAAGGGGTATACTCGTGGGTCAAATGGGCCATAACCCAAAATTTGGCTTTTAAAAAGCCAGTCTGGCAACTATTCTGAGCAAGTGCGGAATCCATCTTGAGTGGTCAGCAACACCATGCTGACCACTCAAGATGGCGTCCGCACGTGCTCAGATGCCATTTCCGTGACAATGACACTCTGCGCATTGCTGGGAGCAGCCTTACCGTGGGGCGTTTAATCCCAACAGTGCCACGCTGGGGCAGTGGAGGAGCCATGGAGGATCTGGTAAGAACTGCTTTCCTCCTATTAGAAGAGAGATTTTACTCCTTGCATTTCACTTGTCTCTTGGTTAGATATTTTCCACTGGACACCAGTATAAAAGTTTCAAACAAAGCTTTATTTCATTGCTAGCAAAAGTTTCTGGGTGTAGCCACCCCCAGTCTGGCAGGCCATCTATCTTTTATACTGTGCCATAAACAACATTTGCACCTGCGCATTGTATACAAGTCAACGTGTATACGTTAACCCCAAAGGTTCTGATTTGCTTCCAAGTGCCATATTTTTCATTCACACTTCTCAAGACATCTGGCTTGCAACCTTGGCCTAGTTCCCCTCCCCGTTGAGACATACTTTCAAGCAATGTCATCATAAAATATCCTCAAGGCGTGGAGGGGGGATATCTGCTGCCTGCATCATTGATAAGGCGTTTATAGCTTGTGCTGTGCAAACCAATCATGCTTTTTGGCTGTTGAAAGCAAGTTGCAAATAATATTCCAACACTGCTCTTAAAGTGCTCGCTTTCCACCACCTGGGATGTGCATGAAACGCTTTATCTCTACTCAGTATTGCCCACACTCACTGACAGTGGCTCCCTGAAGTTTTAGGCAGAAGTCTCTCCCAGCCCTACTTGGAGTTGCTGCCAGGGATTGAGCCCGGGACCTTCTGCATACAAAGTAGATGCTCTACAACTGAGTTATGTTCCCATTCCCTAAGCAGAAAATCTTACTGCTTTCACATGTAGTCAGCCATCCAAATGCAAACCAAGGTGGACCAATTCAGGCTCGCTATCACTAGACTTGCTCTCCTCTCAAATTCTGTCCTTCAGTTTGGAAGTCCAACATGCAGGACTGGCGACAGTTTACAGCTCAGTCACGTTGGACTGGTTCTCATGATCCAATGCAAGTTGGAGGAGCAGCTATCTAAGATTCCCCAGCCATACATGCTTCCAGAAATTGATTGTGTGGGTGGAGGGAAAAACTGGTCAGTCAGAGGACTGGGCAGTGATCATGTGTGATGAGCAATCCTGGTCAGTGCAGATAGCTTAGATGGGTAATCTGATATTTGATGTAGGGCGGAAGTTGATTGCCTATGCTTACCAACTGGGATGGCTCCTCCCACATGATCACTTTATGTTCCTTCACCTGACATTTTAACTGAATTATCTGTTATTGGTTGTGTTGTCTGTTGTCGGGCATGCCCTCACCTCTTGCCTGTGGCTTCTCAGAGGCACCTGGTGGGTTACTGTGGGAAACAGGATGTTCGACTAGATAGACTTTGGGCCTGATCCAGCAGGGCTGTTCATATTTTCTTATGATAAGCATTTATCCTGTCTGGTGCATCACTTATAAAACCAACATGTGTAAGGGGAAAAATGAATAGCTTCTTTACAGAGGATAATGGCTTTATCAGAAGCTGGTAAGATGGGTTAGATGGTGTCTGGAATACAGATGAATGCCATAAACAGGATTAGAGGAGGAGGCTACTCAGCACTAAGGATAACCTTCATCATTTTAATAACTTTGAGATTCGGCTCCCCCTAAGCATCCAGCCATTAGTATAGTTTTTGCTTATTACAACTCATAGCGACGTCTTATTCCAGTGATTCAGGCCCAGTGTCTTTTCTGCCACCCTCTTGAAAACCTCTTTTAGAAATACATGGGAAAGCAGTTGCTTGAGGGAATTGGTTGGATTACATGGGAATCTGGCCAACAGAGATTAAGGCCTGTCATTTTGCAACGGGGGTGCACACAGCAAGCACTGAAGCACGAAGGAAGAAGTACCATCACAATGAAATGCCACATACATTCAGTTGCAATAAAAATGATAACGATTCTGCAAGAGAAAAAAAAGTAATTGCTTCACACTCATTTAGTTCTGGAAATCTAAATTCACAATGGAAACAAGAGGCCTTTAATCCCCCAGTAGATAAATAGTCCAATTTTATTTCCACTATTATTTTTCATCTTTTCCCAAGACATTTTATGAGACTTGGATATACTGAGAACATAGTTTAATTAACAATATTCCATTAAAAAGCACAGGCACCATTTTCATGGGGTTTTAATTGAAATATAATACTTCCTCATTTATTTTTTCTTTTCCTTGCACTATTTCTTTGCTTGGATCATAATGAATATTGCAGCCTTCTCTGATTAGTGGATAATATGTGGCATATTAGTTAAAGGAAGGCCTTACCAGAAAGATCACAATTTCAGAAGGTAGATCTTTCCTTTAAGTATATGTTCCAACCTCTCCTAACTGGCCATGAGGAACCTTTTAAATTTGGGACTCTCTTATATTTAGCAATGATGGTGGGGGGAAGCAAATGCTCCCATTTAACCCAGTATTGCATTCCTCCAGTAGCTATTGCTGGGGTCCGTCTTATGTTTCTTTTTAGATTGTGAGCCTCTTAGGAACCGTGAACCGTCTTTTACTATCTAACCCACTTTTACAACTCTTGTGCTGAAAAGCAAAATATATATTCTTACTGACTTCATCATCATGAAGATCATCATCTTTATTTGTTAGTCGCCCAATAACAAATTGTTCTCAGGGCAGCTCACAACATTAGAAAAACCCAGTTAAAATATACAACATAAAAAAAACAAATTACAATATAAAACGGAAAATACAAAATAAATTGAGGATCTTCACAGGAGCATTTGGCGAGCCCTGGGTGGCCACATCAGCCGCCCACACGATTACTGTCTTCTGTCACAGGAGTGGCAGGGATCGGGGGCTGCCCAGCCCCCAGAAGCCCCACAATGCCCCACACGAGTGTGCGGGGCATTTGGGGGAGCCCCCCCCCCCAATGTCGGGAGTGTTGCTGTAACCTCCCGGTCTGGGATCTCCTCACGAGTTGCTGCAGCATGGAGACGTGCTGACTCACAATTTTAAAAATGGGGTTAGCAGAGTACCGGTCTGGGCTCCCTTAGCCTGGTTTCTGCTGCGTGTGTGAATAGACTCATTGTAAAGCTTTTTTTTAAATTAAAAAAAAATTAAGTCTGAGTGAACAGAAAGGTCTTCACCTGGAGTCTAAAAGAACAAAATGACAACACCAAGAAGTTTCCCAGACAGCAGGCTTTACTGCGTGTTTACTGCGAGGCTCTACTGCAAGTTCGAACTCCCCCCTCCAAAAAAAAAGAAGAAGAAGAAGAAGAAACAAAAATTGGATTTTTTTACCCTGGATGTAAATAGGGCCACACTCTAATGCTCAATGAAAAATCTAAATTGTGTGTGAAGTGCTCCCCGATAGCTCTCAGGGACTTCGGGGTAAATTTGGCCAATATCTGAATGCACATCTCCATTCCTGGGGAGATGCAAACTAAAAGTTGGGTGTGAAAAACTTCCAAGTGAGCCTCACTGGGGAGATGGGGTGCCACCACCAAAAAGGCCCTCTTACTAGTAGCTACCGATCTCACCACATTTGGCAGGGGCACTTGGAGCAGGCCCCCTAAAGAAGATTTTAAGGTCCGAGGTGGGACATATGGGCCAAGGCGTTCTCTGAGGTAGCCTGGTCCTAAGTCATTTAGGGCTTTAAAGGTTAAAACCAGCAAACTGAATTGGGCCTGGAGAGGTGTGGGTGTTCCTTGGGAGCCACTGTGAGGCATACCCACATAGCTTACAGAGGCAGGGCTACTCTGTACTGACCAACCATTGCATAAATGATGTTATGACGGTACTGCCATTGTTCCCAATGGGAGAATTGTTGTAACTGCATTTACACCATGTGGGAAAGGGAGCTGACCCCGAAGACAGACAGACATGATAACTTAACATAGGGCTGGGGTTCCCAATCTGTGGTACTCTAGATCAGGGGTTCTCAACGTTGGGTCCCCAGATGTTATTGGACTTCAACTCCCATAATCCCCAGGCCCAGTGGCCTTTGGTTGGGAATTATGGAAGTTGGTCCAATAACATCTGGGGACCCAACGTTGAGAATCCCTGCTCTAGATGTTGCTGGACTACATCGTCCACAGCCACAATAAATTATATTATTTATTTATTTATTTAGCACTTTTTATACCGCCCTAACCCAAGGTCTCAGCTGGGGATGAGGGGAGTTGAAGTTTGGCAACTGCCCTGAATTATCTTTGGACGGGTGGTATATAAATCAAAACAAACAAACAAACAGAACATCTGGATTACCCCAGGTTAGGAACAGGCTATAAGAAGAAATTTGAAGTTGTAATCGGCTCCTGTAGTTGCTTCCATTGATAGCCCAGGAATATCAGCTATTTAACAGATGACCTAGATAGAGTTTTCTTAGTGGTTTACTTATGAGTGATAAATTATAGGCATTATGAATTTATAATCATCTGCAAAGATCTCAGTGACTTGGCAAACACAGCAGTGACGAATCAGAGAACCACCCTTCAAATTCTGTTTTTCTCCTCTCTCTCTCTAAATCAATAGACACATAAAAGTGAGAGATGAAAACAAATCATGATCACGCAGCAGCTTGCCGGAGAAAAGACCGACTACAAGAAAACAAATCAATAAACCCCCGTTCTCTTGGATATAGTCTTTGGTTTGGGTCAATAAATGTACAGTTTTGTCTTGCAGCTCACCGAAAACTGTAGCCGATTGCTACCCACTGAGCACACTTCTTTGCACACACAGAACAGCAAGGCAGGAACAGCTGTTTTTGTTGAGTAGGCTCCCCCCACCCCACCATTGTTTATAGAAAACAATGGGGTTTTCTATAAAATGTCCCAGTCTCAGTTCAGAGTAGTAAAACAGGGCTGTCAGCAGGTGGACAGAATTGGCTTCCACACTACAGAGCAAAGCTTTGGCTTCATGTGCCACTTCTGTGGCGTAAGCCACACAGTTGGTTTCTCTGGTGCTCTCTGCTGCCACAGTGCCCTCAGCTGACCCCCAAGGGACTTGGCCAGCTTCCCTGTAGTGCTGGCAGGAGTCTAGCAGTTCCCTTATATCAGTGTTTCTCAACGTTTTTGGAGTCATGGACTGGTACATCCTTTGTGCGCAGTTTCCAGGACCGGCAGTTAGTAAGGGGGTCATTGCACCCCTACCCCCAGGCACCCCCGAAAACAATTTCAAGCCAGGGGGGGCACCACCGCTGGGAGCTCTCCAGAGCTCATTTCTAGGCAGGAAGTGGTGGTTCCCACCGGCTTGAAATTTTTTGGTGGGGGGGATTAATTCCTCATGGACCAGCACAGACCGGCACCAGTCCACAGACCATTGGTTGAGAAACACTGCCCTATATCCTCAGCCCCCTGGGCAAATACCCCATTTACCATCCCAGGACACTCCCTGGCAAGTGCAAGCCATCTTTTGATTGACTGGCTTCCTTGGATTCAGTTAGTGAGGTACTGCGTTGCTACTGGAAAACAAAATCCCACTCATCTAACAGATGCTGTTGTGCTTGTGTTATGTTTGCAAATATGTGGCTGTAGTGAATGACAATCTGTTGTAGATTTCCATGAAGTGCTATGCAATTTTCCCCCTCCGTATTTATTTCTTTATTTGGCCTACTCATTTACCATCAAAAACTTGCACATTGAGGCCGTTTACAAAAATCATGCTAGTACATTGCAAGCTGCCTGGTGGCCCAGGGAAAAGTTCCCTGGGGGGACCCGGTACGCAGACTTTGCACTTGCACCCCACCACCCAATCCATGCCCCCTCCATCTGTGAGTCCCCCCACTTGATGGGGGGGTTACTCACCCCAACGCTGGTCTCCACGCCACCACTGCCCTCTGTTGCCCACTGCAGCCCCACAGCTCATACTACCCATAATCTTCACCACCGGGGGGGAGCAGGCAACCCCCGGGGTAGCAGGGGCAGGCAGACTTCTCCCCACACACACACACACACACACACTCCTGGCCGGCGTCACCTGTTGTGATGTTACATGACATGCGGCACTATCTATAATCAGAGTGTGCCGGTGATCAGGCCCCGAGAGAAGCCATGGGTCGGCCGGGAGCGCAGGAGGAGAGAAGCCAGCCCGCCACCAGCACAGCAACCACAATGGGGGGTGGCCTGCTCCCCCCCCCCCCGTGGTGAAGATTATGGGCAGTATGAGCAGTGGGGCTGCGGTGGGACAGCGGTGTGGAAGGCAGCAGTGGCATGGAAGGCAGCGGCAGGCAATGGGGTAGTGGCGGGCACTGGCGGGGGCCTTGTGGGATCCCTGACCAGTCCAGACCCAGGGACATTTGCACCCCCTTGTCCAATAGATGCTATGCCCTTGCCCAGCAACAATCTATTGTGGCTGGGGATGATGGGAGTTGCAGTTCAGCAACATCTGGAGGACCACAGCTTGGGAATCCCTGTGCTCATCAAAGTCTTTAAGGAAGCTGGTGGTGATGGCAACGGGTTAAGGGACATGAGAATGAAGGGCAGGGTAGAGAAAAGATGCATTGCTGAAAAGAAGAAAGCACATAATGAATTTATGAAGGAATAAAGGGAGGACAGCTGGTCTTGTGGTAGCATGCATGAATTTCCCCCTTTGCTAAGCAGGATTTGCCCTGGTTTGCATTTGGATGGGAGACTCCATGTGAGCACTGTAAGAGATTCCCCTTAATGGATGGAGCCACAGAAGGTTCCAAGTTCACTCCCTGGCACCTTCAGGTAGGGCTGGGAGAGACTCCTGCCTGCAACCTTCAAGAGGCATTGCCAGTGAGTATAGATAATACTGAGCTAGAAGGACCATTTGTCTGATTTGGTATAAGGCAGCTTCCTATGTAACTTATGGCTTGTTCACCACCACCGTGGTCCCACCCTTTCAGGCTGCTCCTGTCCAGGCCAAATAGCAAGGAACTTTGATGACATCATGACTGAGAATATTCTGAGATTTCTCCCTACCATGTTAAAACCTCCAGGATTTTAGCAAAGACATCGACATCCTCAGTGGGAATTCCCCCCCCCCCCGTAAGCATATGCTGAACCACTTTAAGTGACCAGGAAATAGATATTATTGTTCCCCCACATCAGGGAAATGACTTGACTAGCAAGCCAGAAGTTGCCGGTTCGAATCCCCGCCGGTATATTTCTCAGACTATATGAAAAACCTATATCAGGCAGCAGCAATATAGGAAGATGCTGAAAGGCATCATCTCATACTGCGCAGGAGATGGCAATGGGAAACCCCTGCTGTTTTCTACCAAAAGACAACCACAGTAATCTGTGATCGCCAGGAATCGACACTGACTCAACAGCACACTTTACCTTTACACCCTATGAAGCCAGTTGCATCCCTTTTCTGTTCATTCACCATCTTTCTGCGTTGTCAGGAGAATTCCATAGATGAAGGGGCAAGAACTGCCAAGCATGTCTTATGACCTTCCTGCTCCCATGCTCTAAAAATATCAGGATTATGGTGGTCATTATTCCTTTTAACTTCTTTATTCATTTTAGTTCTGTATTCTGAACTGTTTTGGTCAGCATTCCACAGGAGATCACTCGCGAAATCTGTTCTACAGTGACATATTGCTCGGCTGACTTTGCAGACTACCTCCGATGCAATACCTGAGGACTCATCTTTCCCCGATATCATTCTTAATGAGCAAAGCTTGACTAATTGGGGTCATTGCGACTTTTGAGTGTTTTGACAACCAGGGCCATGTACGAGTCTAAGATGGAGAGCTCCATAGCAACAATTGCCCTTTGCCTTGCCTTTTAAAATGTTCCAGTCTTTGCAATAACAGCCTTTGCACCAAGGCTTACTGTGGTTAAAGGTTCTTCTGTGAATATTCTGTTTCAAAGCACACCACAGATTCCATTTTTAATTTATATTTTTGCCTGCAAAATGTGATTTATTGGGCTTTCTGGAGTCTTTTTCCTCCTAACATTCAATGACTATAGAAACTTAGGAAGCTGCCTCTACTGAGTCAGACCATTGGTCCATCTCACTCAGTATTGTCTACACAGGCTGGCAGCAGCTTCTCCAAGGTTGCAGGCAGGGGTCTTTCCCAGCCCTATCTTCGAAATGCCAGGGAGTAAACTTGGAACCTCCTGCATGCAGATGCTCTTCCCAGAGGGGCTCCATCTGCTAAGGGGAATATCTTACAGTGCTCACACATGCAGTCTCCCATTCCAATGCAAACCACAGCAGACCCTGCTTAGCAAAAGGGACAATTCATGCTTGCTGCCATAAGGCCAGCTCTCCTCAACTTTCTGCATTCTGGGTCTAACAGGACACACACAAAAAAAATGGGTTTGTGGCACAACAATTTGTGGGATGTCCCAGGAAGATTGGCTCCAGAGACCAAAGGAAATTTCAGGTGCATGAAGGGATAAACACCCCCAGCTCTGCCTGCCATTCAGACACATGGGGATGCCTGGAAAGATTATATGCCCACAAACAAGCCTCAGCTGGGAGCTAGGACCAATCACTGAGTGGAGGCTGGGCTTCCACCCTTGCCTGTTTCTTCCCAGCATATAAGGAGGGGAGCAGCTGGGGAAAGGGAAAGTCCAGGGACCAGCAGATCCAGAGGAGGAGAGATTCTTCAGCATCCAGGCTGCCATATTGCATGCATCTGGAAGAGCGGCTCAAGGAATCTAGGGATGTGCACAAAACTGGCTTGGCCTGTTTGGTTCGATTTGAAACCAATTTGAAACAGGTTGTGTAGATTCTGTTTTGGTTTTGCTCAGAAACCCTCTCCCCCCCACACACACACAGTTTGGTTCGAATCCGAACCCAACTCAAACTGGTTCTACATAGGGTATAATGGGGACTAAAACTGGCCCATTATTCCCTATGCAGAGCACCTAGGGGCACAAAACTGGGATGGGTGATAGGCACCCAGGGGTGCCTACCATCCATCAAACCCCAAAGCAAGTGGACACTCCTACGGTTTTTAATAATTTTTTGAAGATTTTTTCAATTCTTTGCATTTTTCCCACAGGGAATAATGGGAATTCCAATTGGCCCATTATTCCCTATGCAGAGTACCTAGGGGCACAGCTCTCCTCCCATCTGGTGCATGCAGAATGCCTGGAAGGGAGAAGAGGAGACATCAAGGGACCCTGGAACTAAATGGTGTAACTCAGTCTGGTAAATGCTCCAGTAAACCTGTTTGGTGTCTTGCATCCCTGTGTCCTGGCTCTTTGTGGCTTCATGTGCATAGCTAACTCCCCTAGACCATTGGATAACAAGTTGCTCTCCTGGGAGAACTCAGGCATTACAGTGTTGCAAGACACTTTTGGGGGAGTCTTGCCAACATGTAAAGTAAAGAGTGCCATCGAGTCAGTGTCAACTCCTGGAGACCACAGAGCCATGTGGTTTTATTTTGGTAGAATACAGGAGGGGTTTACAATTGCCTCCTCCCTTGCAGTATGAGATGATGCCTGTCAGCATCTCCCTATATCACTGCTGCTCGATATAGGTGTTTCCCATAGTCTGGGAAACATACCAGCGGGGATTCGAACCGACAACCTCTGACTTGCTAGTCAAGCCATTTTCCCGCTGCACCATTAGGTGGTTTTGCCAACATGTACAATATGGGACATATAAGCAACACTATTTCAACTTTTTGGGGGAAATAGCTTGATATTTTCTGAGCCAATCCAATAAATGTGAGCGGAGCTTGCCCATCTGTAGCTAACACCGTTTTGTACAGAATGGTGCACTTAACCCCACTGAAATCTTTTGGTTTACATCTTCCTAACTCTCTGCCAGGAGGTGACTGAAGCTCTAGCAAAAAGCCTCATATAAATTCCCAAGTAGATTGTATATATTTTTCATTCTACATATTCAGTCATGTTAAAGTGTGTTCCATTACTTGTATATATAAAAATTGTTACTCTTACATTTTATAATGGTAATGTGGGGATATTTCTTGTTTATGCGAAGCAATAACCATGCTCTGGACTATATTAATTCCAGAGCCGACAATTGAGGTGTTTATAGGAGCTATTAAAATCTGGGCTTCATTAGCTTGAGAGAAAGTTATTGTTAAGTTAGCAAGAGACACCCTCAAAGTTAAAGTGACCATGGTGGGCTAATAAAGACTTAAAATTGGGACTGAAGAAATAATACAAGAAAAATCCATGGACTACACTCTTTCTATGCCCATTTACAACAGTTCAAGAGGAGAGAAATAGTCACAGTAAGAAGTCAACACTGTACAATATTCCATATTACCCCAACCATCAGATTGTTTCATTTACACGCAGCTGGTGATGAGCAAATTCCCTGGTCTTGTGGTAGCAAGCGTGAATTCTCCCTTTTGCTAAGCAAAACCTGGTTTGCATTTGAATGGGAGACTTCATGGGTGAGAACTGTAAGATATTCCCCTTAGGGGATGGGGTCACTCTGGGAAGAGCACATGCCTGCTTGCTTGCAGAAGGTTCCAAGTTCCTTCTCTGGCATCTTTAAAATAGGGCTGAGAGAGACTCCTGCCTGAAGCCTTGGAAAGGTCTATCAAGAGGCCAACATATAATCAACATATGAAATTATTTGCCACAAAATGTGGTGACAGCCTGGATGACTTTAAGAGGTTTAGATAAATTCATGGAGGACAGATCTATCAATGGCAACTAGTCTGAGGGCTATAGGCCACCTCCAGCCTCAGAGGCAAGATGCCTCCAAATGTCAGTTGCAGGAGAGTAGCAGTAGGAAAGAGGGCATGCCCCCAGCTCTTGCTGTGTGAAACAGGATGCTGGACTGGATAGGCCTTGGGCCTGATTCAGCTGTTCTCAGGGGCATAGCAAGGTTGGAGTGGGCCCAGAGACAAGATTTTAAAATGCCTCCCTCACTGAAGTTATGTGTGTGTGTGTGTGCCACAATAGAACATCATCCTAAATTATTATTTTTAAGGTTTTGTAAATTGTGGACGATGCAAGTCATTTGATGGTACTAGAGAAAGACATGCTGTTCTGGTAGCTCCAGGTCTTAACACTCACATCAATTTCGGAGGAGGAATACAACTGAAAGAAGCCTGGGCGGGTGCGCAGCTGGGGGAGTCAGTCATGTGACTTGCCTCGGGGGGGCCAAGGCAGTGGGCCCCCAGACAATTGTCTCCCCTTGCCATATTATAGCTACGCCCCTGGCTGCTGTTATGTAGCCACTGCCAATCTGGCTAGACAATACTGAGCTAGATGGACCAATGATCTGACTCAGTATACAGCAGCTTCCTATGTGCCTATGTTCCCCCGGCATGGCCAACTAATGAGCCCAGATGAGATGGCTGCTTCAGGTGGCCTACTGGCCACCTCCAATGTTTTGGTTCCCCCTCTAGCATTCCATGTCACCGCACCAGCCACTACCACTGCTCTCCTTTTCTCCCATTCATACCTCTGGAATGTTCTTCCAGTGGGAGTGGGAGGAAGCGTGACGGAAAGGAGTAGAGTGCTGTGCTAGAGCAGAGTAAAGATGTGTGGAGTAAGTAAGACATCCCAAGGCGATTTACAAAAATTAAAATGCAATAAAACTCCATAAAAATCACATTAAAATAAGTCAAAACAATAAAAACCATAGCACACCCCAAAGCAACAACCATTTAAAAAAAAAAAAATAGACAGAACAGCAGAGGAGTTAAGACACCTGGCAGCCCCTAAGGGGTAAAATCCTGAACAAATAAAAAGGTCTACTTGTTGTTTTTTTAAGCAACCGCAGATGTCAAGGGGCAGACACTCACTGGGAGATCATTCCAGAGCAATGACAGAAAAGGCCCTCTCTGTGTGCATGACAATTTAGCCCCTCTCTCTATATATATATTTTTAATTCTCTGCTCTTTGTCCTCTTGGAGGGTGGGGGGAAGCCCCGATCCTGAGTTGTAATTTTTTTTAAAAAAGTAACTAGGGACTTTTGCAAATGTTTAAAGGTGTTGATCTTTAAAAAACCTTTTGCGGGTGCATGGCCCTCAGGGACAGATTCCTGCAGCTCACTAGGTGATCTAGGCCAGTCACACAATCTCAGCCTAACCTACCTCACAGGGTTGCTGTGAATAGGGAGACAGAGCCATATATACTGCCCAGAACCCTTTGAAGGCAAGACAGGTCTTTTTTTTAAGAAATGAAAAGAACAAGAATTACATCCTTACTTCATGTACCATGCCGCGTACTTCACCCAAAGGATATGTGCCTCACATTCATACACCCAGATACATTTGACATTTAGAAGGGATTTTGATGATATCCCTGTTGCTTAAAATGGATAGCAATAAAGGAGGAAAAAACCCAAAACAGAACAGCTGGATGCAGCTAATAAACTCTGGGAAGTAATTATCACCATCTTTTCCTCTGCAAATT
This sequence comes from Hemicordylus capensis, assembly GCF_027244095.1. Lineage (NCBI taxonomy): Eukaryota > Metazoa > Chordata > Lepidosauria > Squamata > Cordylidae > Hemicordylus > Hemicordylus capensis. The sequence goes on from NC_069663.1 coordinate 15,918,978, forward strand.
AGGATTCTGGGCCACCATTATAAACCTTCTGAGCTCATTTATAAGCATACATTTCGGGATTTTGCCATGGACATTGTCTCAGTTCTTTATATGGGGCATGCTTGTATAGATTTTAATATTTGCATAGATTTTAATGTCTAGTTTCGGGGTGGAGTCACTGTTTTTTTCTCCTCCTCACTTGCTGTCCACTCCTGAATCCAAACTGAGAGATTCTCCCTCTCTCTTCATAAGAGACAGTTACTCTGTTTCATTTTCTTCGCCTGTGTTTTAGTTAGTAATAAGTATCAAGCTCTCTTGTTTCTCAGTTAAAGTTGCTTCATGTACAATTACTTACAGAGGATAAGTAATTTCTCTGCAACAATACAGATTTATGGACTCTGAGAGAGCTGTGCAGACAGTTGTTTTCTCAGCCAGTTTACTAGAGACACCTCTATTTAGATTTTGTCAAGATTATTGTTTCTCGCCACTATGGAGAAGATGAGGGAGTACTCCCAACTGCTTGTGACAACAGACAATGCTGCCTACCAAGAAACAACCAAGAAACAACCTGTCTGAAGTGCCTACACATTTCCTTTCCTACATACAGGGTTTACCTTGCAGAACAGACAGCATGAAAAGACAAATTACATTTGCGTTTGGGAAGAGCTAAATCCTTAGGCTAACTTCTTTGCTGAGCCTCTGCTCTCTGCTGAGCCTCCTACAGGAGCTTTTCCACACCCAGCTCTTAGTTTACATCTCCTCCAGAATGGTGTGCATTCACATATCGGCCAGATTTACCCCAAAGCCCCTGCAAGCTGTCGGGGAGCACTTCACACATGATTTGGGTTTCTCATTGCATGTTAGAGTACAGACCAATTTAGAGGAAAGCTGGTCTTGTGGTAGTGAGCATGACTCGTCCCCTTAACTAAGCAGGGTCCACCCTAGTTGCATATGAATGGGAAACTGGAAGTGTGTGAGCACTGCAAGATATTCCCCTCAGGGGATGGAGCCGCTCTGGGGAAAGCATCTAGGTTCCAAATTCCTTCCCTGAATTCTCCAAGATACGGCTGAAAGAGATTCCTGCTGGCAACCTTGGATGGAGAAGCCGCTGCCAGTCTGTGAAGACAGTACTAAGCTAGGTCTGACTCAGTATATGGCAGCTTCCTATGTTCCTATATCCAGGGTTATAAAACCCACTTTTTGTGCTGGTTTTGGGGGGGCAACTGCGAACTCAAAGTAAACTCATGGTAAAGCCTGCTGTCTGAAACCGCTCCAGGCAAAAGCACAAACGAGGTGGTGGGGCACGTTGCAGATCTCGTACAACTCTCTGCTGCTTCTGCCTTGGCCGCTCCTCAGTGGATGTTGCAACTAGTTGCGCAAAGTTCTCAAGCAGGTCTGCACAACTTTGGCCTTCCTGGAGATGTTGAACTGCAACTCCCACAACCCCTGACTGTTGGCCACTGTGGCTGGGGATGATGGGAGCTGCAGTCCAAAAGCAGCTGGAGGGCCAAAGTTGTGCAGCCCTGTTCTAAAGCGAAGAAGGAACCTAGGAATCAGTTGTGGCTAAGACCTCTGTGTCCTTGAGGCAAATGATTGCCCACCCCCTTGCACAAACCCTGCTCCCTGTGATGTTGTTGGCTAACCCATTCCTTGATTCCTTGACATACACACACATATATAAATTTTACTATGCTTTTTGTTACCACTATTCAGCGTCTTTTAAGACTTCTTTACTTCATGAGCTGAGCTTCAGTGTGTGGGGCGGGGGGGGGCATTTTAAAATCTTGTCTCTGGGCCCACTCCAACCTTGCCACGCCCCAGTGGCTGTTGATCCTCAGATGAGGTATAAATAGCACAACGGCAGCATGGGAAATCAGGAGGCCTTTGAGAACCCCTAGAGATTCCTTCAAGTAACCCTAGGAGAAATATTTTCCCTTTTTGAGAAGCCACTCATTAGGAAAATCAAGCTCATGAGTACAAATAATGCCATAGACATATTGAGGCCATTCACACAATTTTTATTAAAAAAAAATGTGTTCTACCTAGGTTTGGGAGCCGTGTGTGTGTGTGTGCGCGCGCGCATGCGCACACACGCCCAATTTTTTGTTATGTGAAAGTATGGTAGAAGAAAATCCTAGGTAGAAGTGATGGTGTGGAAGCAAGGTAGGAGGGAAATCTGGGTAGCTTTTCCTCCTACCTTGATACCACACAATCACTTCTGCCTAGGTTTTCCTCTTAACTTGCTTCCACACAACCAAAAACTGGGAGCACACACAGCTCCCAAACCCAGATAGAACACAGTTTTTGATTGTGTGGATGACCTCATTGTCTGATTTAGGGCTGTACAACTTTATCCCTAATGCAGAAGTTAGACTACCACTCCCATAATCTCTATTGGCCACTATGACTGGAGGTGATGGGATTGTAGTCTAACAGCTGATAGAAGGCCAAAGTTGTGTAGCCCTGGTCTAACCGAACCTAAGAATCCGTTGGGATTGAAGAGTGGGATGTAAATACTAATAAAGAAACAAAGGAAAGGACAAGTTTGTTCATCAAATTTATACACCACCAACACATACTGCATAGCAGTTTAAAACAGAACAAAACACAATAAAAAGAACTGAAATAATAGTTTAAAAATAGATTTAACAAAAGGCTTGAGAAAACAGGTGTGTCGAGCCATTTTTGGAAGACAGCCAGAGATAGAGAAGCTCTTATATTGACAGGGCATGCATTCCAAAGCTCTGGGGCAGCCACAGAGAAGGCCTCATCCTGCATGAAGCGGTAGCAGCTGTAACTGAACCTCCCCAAGTGATCTCAGTAAGTGATGGGCTTCATGGAAGAGAAGGTGCTCCCTTTATGAAATGTGCTGCTTCCTAATTTTAACAAAATTCTTATGGATCTGCTTTTTCTGCAGCCCAAGTAATATGTTTTGTTGCTGCACACAGTTTCAAATCAGGGCCACTGTCTGCTTGTTCACCTTTTAGCTGCTGTTTCCTCTGCCTCTTTTGTGTTGTTCAAAGGAACATCACAGAACAGTGATGATAACATTTCAAGAGCTGGCAAAACTGCCGTGACCCAGCCACCACTCAGCTACGGCAGCTGAGGACTTGAGGCCATCTTGAATTCTCCATATTCTCCAGGTCATTATCTCTGTTTGACCAGCTTTGTTGACAAAGTTGGCACGAGCAAAGAAATCAAATGGCGCAGAGCAAAATGGAAGTAGAACAAGGAATGGAAGCCAATGTTTCTAAAACAAAGAGGTGGCAGCAACAATAATGAAGGATGGTGTTTATTGTCAACTCATTGAAAGAGCATGCTGCTAAAAACATGTTCGGCTGAACGTTTCTAGAGAGTAGTTGACGTCTATGGAAACAGCCCAATTCCTATTCACAGCAGAAATAATAACTTTTTAAAAGCCTATAAACCAGTGTTCTTTATCGTAAGGGGTAAGTTGTGGCCTCTATCAACAGTAAGTTTGGCTCCCTGACTAATAGTTGCTTGGACCTGTGTGACACTGGGTACTGTGTGAAGCTCTATCTATCTATCTATCTATCTATCTATCTATCTATCTATCTATCTATCTATCTATCTATCACATTTGTAATATGAGAGGGCATGCCCTCAACTCCTGCCTGTGGGCTCCCCAGAGGCATCTGGTGGGCCACTGTGTGAAACAAGATGCTGGACTAGATGGGCCTTGGGCCTGTAAATAGACAGGATCAGAAGAGAACACAGAAGAGAACATCATGTACAGGGGAGTGAGAAACTCTGCTTTGCACTGATGTACATGAAGCGTGAAAACCTTGGAGTACAAGGCTTTGCAACAACTGCAGTGATGACCCCCTTTTATATCTCTGGGACTAAAGATAAGGCTGTCATCTGGCTGGCTTTAAACCAGCCCTTTTGGTGTTTTGGAACTCAGCCTGCGTATTAGTCAATGGGCAATTTCCAATGTGCATTAATCTAAATGGTTTAGCACATGTTCATGGATGAGGGCCAGACTTTTTTTTTTCCTTCATTTGAGAAGCAGTGCCTCCGCTGAGCCAGGAATAGTAATAGTAATGGTAGGGACACCTTGCGGGCTGTAGCAATTCGATCTGACAGATTATTTTATTCTAGTGTTCACAAATCAAGTGATGTACATGCAGGCATGAAGCAGTTGTGAAGCTAAAGGCTGCTTCCACAATTCTTGTTCACAAAATATACTTGTACGTATAGAACACAGGAAAATAGGAAGCTGCCATCTACTGAGTCAGACCATTGGTCTATCTAGCTCAGTATTGTCTACACAGACTGGCAGCGGCTTCTCCAAGGTTACAGGCAGGAGTCTCTCTCAGCCCTATCTTGGAGAAGCCAGAGAGGGAACTTGAAGCCTTCTGTATACAAGCAGGCAGGTGCTCTTCCCAGAGCAGTCTCATCTCCTAAGGGGAATATCTTACAGTGCTCACATGTAGTCTCCCATTCAAGTGCAAACCAGGGCTGACCCTGCTTAACAAATGGGACGATTCATGCTTGCTACCACCAGACCAGATATCTATGAATGTGTGGGGAGACAATGTGCAGGTCACAGAACGTGTCAGCTATACATGATAGGCCATAGCTTTCCAAAGTGGTCAATATGAGAGGAGAGCTGGTCTTGCAAGCATGACTTGTCCCCTTAGCTAAGCAGGGTCCATCCTGGTTGCATTTGAATGGGAAACCTGATGTGTGAGAACTGGAAGATATTCCCCTCAGGGGATGGAGCCCTGAAAGGAAGAGCATCTGAGGTTTCAAGTTCCCTCCCTGGCTTCTCCAAGATAGGGCTGAGAGAGATTCCTGCCAGCAACCTTGGAGAAGCCGCTGCCAGTCTGTGAAGACAATATTGAGCTAGATAGACCAATGGTCTGACTCAGTATATGGCAGCTTCCTACATTCCTATGTTCCTATGACTGTGTAGGCACAGGCAACAAAACAATTTTTGATCAGAACTCAACTATCTGCCATGGCCATGCAAATAAAGGAAAGGAAAAGTTTTGCCATCGAGTTGGTGTCAACTCCTGGTGACCACAGAGCCATGTGGTTTTCTTGGTAGAATACAGGAGGGGTTTCCCATTGTCTTCTCCTGCAAAATATGCAATGATGTCTTTCAGCACCTTATATCGCTGCTGCCCAATTTTACCATATACTGGGAAACACACCAGCAGGGATTCGAACCAACAGCCTCTTGCTCTCTAGGCAGGTTGCTTCCCGGCTGCACCATTAAGTGGCTCATGACCATGCAAATACCCAACCAAAATTTCCCTCACTGTTCAGGCTCCTTCTCTCAAACGTTGGCATATACAGCAAATAAATACTAACTTTATTTATTTATAACTTAATGTTGTTATTTAACCTTAACAATTGTTCTCTGGGCGGCTCGCCAAGTAAAACAACAAAACAACAATTGAATAAAGCATGCAATTAAAGCACATTAAAACACAACAAAAGATTACAACAAAATTCAAAAACATTTTAAATACTTTAAAAAAAACACTTGGACTTGGGTGGTTAAAAAAAAACCCAACAACCTAAAGACTTGGGTGGACACAAAGGTCTTCACCTGGCATCTAAAATAACCAATTGATGATGCCAGGTGAGCCTCACTGGGGAGGCTATTCCATAAATGGGGTGCCACCACCAAAAAGGCCGTTGCCAGTCACCCACCTCACCTCATTTGGCAGGGGCACACAGAGTAGGGCCTCTGGAAGATCTGAGTAGTAACCTATGAGGCAAGGTGCTCCTCTTACTTATTTATTGATGCTTACATGTCCGGCAGGGCGCTAACATGTCCCGCAGCATACCATGGATGGTGCAGAACTGCCTACACTGCTGTGAGATTGCAACTGAGGGAATGAGGATGCTGTGGAATTACCGACCTCTTGCTTGATTGCACCTCGTGTGCTACTCCCATTGTTCTGGTACTGCCCTCTTGCACAGCAACATTTGCTGCGTGTGTTAGAACCCTGTGGCAGCATAGGGAGAAGAGCTGGTCTTGCAGTAGCAAGCTTGAATTGTCCCTTTTGCTAAGAAGGCTCCACCCTGGTTTGCATTTGAATGGGTGACTATGTGTGACATAGGGACATAGGAGCCTGCCATATACTGAGTCAGACCATTGGTCTGTCTAGCTCAGTATTGTCTTCACAGACTGGCAGAGGCTTCTCCAAGGTTGCAGGCAGGAATCTCTCTCAGCCCTATCTTGGAGAAGCCAGGGAGGGAACTTGGAACCTTCTGCTCTTCCCAGAGCAGTGGCTCCATCCCCTGAGGGGAATATCTTGAAGTGCTCACACTCCTAGTGTCCCATTCGTATGCAACCAGGGTGGACCCTGCTTAGCTAAGGGGACAAGTCATGCTGGTGACTACAAGACCAGCTCTCCTCTGCTGTAAGATTTTCCCCTTAGAGGATGGGGCATAGCTCATAGCACCTGCATGGATGCAGAATGTCCCAGGTTCAATTGCTAGCAGCTCTAGTTAAGGCTGGGATAGATTCTTGCCTGAAATTTTGGAGAATTGCTGCCAGACAGTGTAGACAATACTGAGCTAGATGGACCAATGGTCTGACTCAGTATTAAGCAGCTTCCTGTGTTCCTATGTTCCTGTGTTCTACAACACCCATGTTATGCTGCAGAACATGTAAGCCAATATTTATATTCCACTGTAGCAATGAGGAGAAGTTCTCTGTTGTTTCTTCCTGGAAGGGAGATTCCTCATAGGATTGCAGTTTCTCTCTGGAGCAGAAGTGCACAACTTCAGTGTCCCAGTGGGCCAAAAGCAACCATGGCCTGATGCATGGGGGCCAAGGGAAATTTTCAGCACATTAATCATTGCATTAAAATTATCATTAAAAATATTAATGAAAGCAGTTTTCATTACTGGTCGATCCCTCCCCCCATTAAGGGACCCATAATTTTTAACCAAGGATGACGGCCAGAAAATAGGCCTTAATCCTGTCGAGTCAAGAGGGACACCTGGAGTGCTTACCAATTAATGCTCAATCCTCTTCCCTCCCCTCCTCTCCCTAAATTGCTGTTGCTTTCAAGCTGCAATCACAGGCATACTCACTGGGTGCACCGTCTTTCCATGCAAAGGATAGTGCTGTAAGGCAGTTTCCAGCTCCTATGATGCTGCAGGATATCTGGGGGCCAGTAAAAAAGTCCTTGGGGCCCTGATTTGGGCCCCCAGGCCTTATGTTGTGCAAGTCTGTTCTGGAGGAACCTGAGATTTCTCTTCCAAATTTCACTCTAGAGCAATTTCAGCACACTAATTATGGAGATTCTCAAGGTGGCATACAACGAATTAGATCTTGAGCATCTGTTCTACAAATGGAAGGCACTTTTCTGAAAGTGGACAGGAGCAATTTGCATTGATTCCTCCTTCCTGCAGCTGCCCCCTCCCCATATGCCATTCTCTTCCAGAAACCCTCCCAATCCTCAGAAGCAGATTTCCAGGGGGCACAGAGGTTTGCATTGCACAGGGAAGTGGGGCTGGCAAAAACCACTTCAGGTATTTCAGAAGAAATATTTAGGAGCCAAGCCAATAGAAGCCTAAAAATCATTACAATAAACAGCCAGCAAAATAAACAGCTTAAAACAACGGGCAAATTCATCTATAGCCATAGTGCCAAATCCTATTATAAGCCAAAGAAAAAAGCACCATCCTCAATTTCTTTCTAAACATCAACAAAGGACTAGTTCAGACAAACCCTGGCTGCAAAACGCAATCAGGACAGGGTTGTGCTGTGCAGAAGAGGATGGGTGTGGTTCACTTTATTGCCCTGCAAACTCTGATGTTTGAAGTTTAAACCACTATATATGGAAAAGTGGCATAAGGTTTTTAACTTTTATAATAAGGGCACAGCACCATACAGAAGAAAGGTGTGCAACTGAGTGAGGAAGAGACTTTGAAAAGATTGTGAAAATTCATTTGGATTAAGCGTCTGATTGTCCTCGTGAGAAACATATATGAAAGTCACCAAGGAAGACCAAAGGGTCGAAATGCGTATGACTTCATAAGGACTCGAACTCACCTGGAACTGCAAGATTACATTATTTAGACAGCATATGTCTGAGGTCCTTTATGATACTAGAACTAATTATCTAACTTAGACTAGCATATGTCTGAGGACTTTTAATATATTATGACTTTTAAAAAACCATTCTTGTTAAGTTTTAAGCATTTGTATGAAGCACTATTAATCTTTATTATTAAAATACTCATTTATAGTCTTATTTCGTGTCTATGTGTGTGTATAGATATAGATATAGATATAGATATAGATATAGATATAGATATAGATATAGATATAGATATAGATAACTAATCTTGGAATATATTACCATTTTTCCTGATCTTTTGCACTGCTGTGCTGTCAAGGCGTCCCTTAATCACATGAGCGAGGCATTCATCAGAATCCCCCCTTTTGGACCATGTGTACAGAGGTGATTCAATTGAATGCCACCCTCCTTATGTCCTCACATGATTAAAGAACACCCTGACAATGTGTTGCATGTTCCCCAGTGACATCAGACCTGGTGTGCTCTTAGGATGATCCAGTCCTACCTGCTCACCAGTGGCATAGTCACTGTTTGATGAAAGGGGACAAATATCCATGGGCCATCAGGGTCTGGGGGCTGCCATGGTGCCCCATCACCCCCTTCCACATCCGGCTGGCAAGCAAAGCTCTTGCAGGCTGGGAGCAGGTGAGGAGCTGTATGTCCCCACTTCCCAGTGCTGGCCACACCCCCTCTGTCAGTATGCATCGTATGGCAACAGAAGGGGTGTGGCCAGCATGCACGCAAAGGCAAGCAGCAGGTGGGGGCTGCTGCTTCAAATTGTAAGTTAATAATAATAATAATAATAATAATAATAATTCGATTTAATTTAAAAAAATAAAATAAAAACGAATGCATGGGCGGGCAGGCAAGCAGGTGGGTGAGGATAGATGCCCAAAGATGTGGGTTTGTGTTTTTTTCTTTGCTCAACTATGATTGGTGGCAAAAATTTAAAAATGTGGATTCCCACTGCCATCGTGAGCTCCCAAATGCTCCAAAATTTAACGAACCATGCTGGAGAACTCTGAACTGACCTAGGCTTTCCAAGTCGGGTTTGAGATTTCTCCGGCATCATCCAACAACATAGCACAAACTGGAGCATTTCTGACCTCCCCAATCCGAACTGACACAGCCCTATGGACTTCTTCTCGGGCTCAGATTAAGATTCAAGCCAGAGATGTGTTTCCTGGGCCTTTACGCTCCTTTCATTTCTGAGGCCAACATTACTCTGTCACTCAGTGACCTAGCTAGTTAGGCCCAATTCCAATCCAGCCAGTTTGCTAACAAACACGAAACACATGATTCAAAGGGACGCGGCTATCTTTTTATCTTTCCTTCCTCTGCCTTTCTAAATTGGGAGCGAGCTAAGAACACTTCTCCATCAATTTATTTGCCTAGTGGCTGTGGTTGAAGGTTAATGGACTAGAGCTCTTCCTGCTCCTTTCCAGCACTTCCTACCTCCTCTCTCTCTCTTTGGAATGTGATGAATCTTAGTTTCACTCTAACAAATGGCTATATTTGTATTAATATGAGCCTTTAATGAGCCATGTATTAGTGTCAGAACTCACAACGTCCCTTCCTTGGCTGAGAAGAGGCCATGAGCGCGGCAGAGTGGGCAATTTGTATGGGAGAGTTATTTCCTGCATCTGTCAGAGTGCCAGTTTTAACTGTGAAATCACAGGCTAGCACTGAAAATGGGTTGTACAGTCATCATTAATCTTGGTAGATAGTTCCCAATGACATGTGGGGCACGAATACAGTACATCTATAAGAGGAGGCTTAATTGCCAGGATCACAGAGGACACAGAGAATGGCAGGAACTGCTCTCTGTTGAGGAGATGGCAACAACAACAAGAAGCCTTTTTTTCTGGAATGGGTTGAAATTCTAGTTTGTGTGTCTGTGTATGTTTTAGAAGCATGAGTGGGCCACACGTTCCACAGTGTAATAGGGGTGCGCACGGAACTGTCTGACCCAGTTCGGTTCGAGACCGGAATGGCCTCGAACGGAACCGGGCCAGTTCGGTCCAGCCCCCATTAAACACACACACCCCGGTCCAGTACAGAGCGGCGGTTTGGTTCCGGTCCAGATGGAACCGGGGGGGATTCGGTTCGATCACGAACCCACAAACCCCCAGACCGAACCGTCAGACCGCGGGCTGCTGGACTGGTTCCGCACATCTCTACAGTGTAACACAGGGGATTCAAAACCACCCACATTGCTGAAGGCTGCTAAGGATCTGCTGATGTTCTGGTTCCCAAATGTGGACATTTTACTTGTGACTGGCCCAGGAGGCCCAAGAAGGGGCTTTTTCTACTGACTGTGTTGTGTGTCTCTGCTGCTCTACAGCTGCAGTGCACAGCTAGTAAGCTCCTTCCAGGTCAGGAAACTTAGGCTTCCCCTATATGCACCACTGTGGAGGGAAGGCTACTGTTGAACTGCATAGAACAGGGGCGTAGCTAGGGGAGAGGGGGCCCATCTTCACCCCCTTGAAGTGAGAGACATAACGATGAAAATAGAGAGGGTGGAGCTGGGGAGCCTTCAGGAGCTGGGGTGCCTGGGTTCTTTGAACCCATCCACTCCATTATAGCTACATCTCTGGTGTAGAAGGGGTGCATCCCTCCACCCAAATGAAATTAAAATGCACCATTTGCCCCACGGGATTCTGTGATCCAGTCAGAGGAAGGCTCGTGTTTGAACTCTCTCTCTCTCTCTCTCTCTCTCTCCATTGTATATATTCTCAAATTATCCTGTTTTTAGCAAATCATGCATATATTATACCAATTAGCATATGTACATTTAATGCAAATTTTCTTTCAGGCCTTGTGCCTGATCCAGCAGGGCTGTTTTTATTTTCTTATGTCATACGCAGAAATAGTGCAGACATAGTGCAGGTTGTATTAGGAACATAAAAACATATTATTATTATTATTATTATTATTATTATTATTATTATTAATTCAATTTCTGTACCGCCCTTCCAAAAATGGCTCAGAGCGGTTTACACAGACATAGGAAGCTGCCTTCTACTGAGTCAGACCATTGGCACATCTAGCTCAGTATTGTCTATACAGACTGGCAGCAGCTTCTCCGAGGTTGCAGACAGGAGTCTCTCTCAACCCTATCCTGAGATGCCAGGGAGGGAATTTGGATCCTTCTGCTCTTCCCAGAGCAGCCCCACCACCTAAGGGGAATATCTTACAGTGCTCACATGTAGTCTCCCATTCAAATGCAAATCAGGGTGGACCCTGCTTAGCAAAGGGGACAATTCATGCCTGCTCCCACAAGGCCAACTCTCCTCCCTAACTGCTTCTTCAGTTTAGTAATGCTGACCTATGGAACTGCTTTTGTGCTTCTGAACATAGAAAGTTTTCAAACATGTGAAGTAAAAATGGCAATGTCTTTTCGTTTGAAGGCATTTCTAATGCAAATAGGCTTATTGCGAGATCTCTGTTTTTGTTAGATTATGAGTTTTTCATTTCAGCTTGCCAAGTATCGATGTGAAAACAAAGCTTCATTATTCCGATTTCCATTGTCCTTTCTGTTAGAGTACTAATTTTGTTTGTTTGTAACATTATGGGGTCTTTTAATCTCGACAGAGCTGAAGGCCTCGGCAGGTCATAATCTGGCCCTGTGCCGCAGAGTACCGTGCTAGCTGCCTCTCTGAAAACAGGGGCCTATTAGCACACCATAAAGCCAGTGCTAATGCCCTTATCCGTGGCTGGCTGCAGGCAAATTTTGCCTGCACTTTATTCACTAGAATGGAGTTGTAAAAGCCATTATATATACAAGCACTTCACAAAGCATAAAAGGTCAACTAATAAGACAGTAATTGCTTCTTGAATAAATACGGATGGGTTATTAACAATAAGCTGAAAGTTAAACAGCTGTACAGAAAATACACATTTCACAATATTAGAGCTAGAATTGGGAAGCATCGGTTCCTGCAAATTAATTTTACTGTAACCCTCTGTTTTGATCCCTGGAAACTTGTGTCTACCCAAACTGTCCGGCAGATACACCCGCTGACCTTAATGATTGCTCTCTTCAGTAGCAGCCAGTGTGGGGGCCGTGGGGGGAGGAGGGGGGGCAAGAGGCACCTTTAACTGTAAATTAATGCTTACCTCCGCTGCCACCGCACCTGAACACTGCTCTGAGCATCAGTGCATCAGCCAGCACCCCCAGCAGCAGGGAGGGTATTGCCTCCACCACTCACCTGACCACCAGTGAGGGATCGGCTCTACTGCTCAGGGTGGTTCACAACATTAATTTTAAAAAAATACAATATAAATAATAATAATAAAATTAAACAAGCTAAAATACCAAGCCAAAACAACATTTAAAATTAGACATTTTAAAACATTCAAATTAAATTGTGAGTAAAAAGCTAAAAATTACAAACTAAAAAGTCTACCAGATATTAAAGGTAAAGTGTAGTGTTGAGTTGATTTTGACTCCTGGTGACCACAGAGCCCTGTGGTTGTCTTTGGTAGAATACAGGAGGGGTTTCCCATTGCCATCTCCCTCACAGTTTGAGTTGATGCCTTTCAGCATCTTCCTATATTGCTGCTGCCCGATATAGGTGTTTCCCATAGTCTGGGAAACATACTAGTGGGGATTTGATCTGGCAACCTCTGGCTTCCTACACAAGCCATTCCCCACTGTGCCATTAGCAGCAGATAAAATATTTAAAAGCCTCTCTAAAAAGATGTGTATTTAATTGTTTTTAAAACACACACACACCAAGGGAGAGAGCATGGCAAAACTCTTTCTAAAATTACCACCACACGAATGATAACAGATGTCCTATCCTCAGGCTTACATAAAATTCCAATATTAAAGCAATTCCATTGACTATCGATATGTTCCCAGGCCGATTTCAAGTTGTTGGTGCCAACAAAGACTTAAATAGTTTGCAGCCAGGATATCTCTTCCACCCTGCAGGTGCTGTGTTTTTAACTGGCTTTCCTGTTACATCTTTGGTGATGGATACTTTGGTGGTGATTTGGGAGACTTCAGTTGTGGGCTGTGGTTTTATCGAGGTGTGTGTAGAAGATTGGTTCAGATGAATGCCCTTCTCATGTGATTCAAGGATGCCCCAACAGCTTGTTGGGATGTCCTTCGGCTATGAAATGGTGGGCACACTCTCTCAGTGCATCCTTCCTTCACATGTTCTGAGGGCTGATGGGGCCAGTATCATCTTAAACAACCCTTTGATTCTGTTTTTGGTTGTTTTACTGGGCCAGTTTTAAAGATACTTACCGGTTGATGCAATTAGGAAGGGGAGGTGCTGAAAGCATGCTAATTATGAAGTCCTCCATGGATATCCTGACATGCGCTTGGCATTAGGGATGTGCATGAATTGATTTTTAAAATTCCATTTGTACCCAAACTGAATGACACACACCCCATTTGTTTTGGGTCCAACTCCGCAGCCCCCCCCCAATTACCCCAGATTCTATTTGTACCTGAATTTTTTGAATTCTTAATTGATTTGAGGCAAAAAAAGGGGCTCTAGGTGCCAAAACATGGGGTGAGTGGTAGTGCCCAATGGGTGGAAGCTACCACCCAAATTTCAAAGAAATTGAGCAAAGGGGTGATTTTTAACAACTTTTTTGAAGTTCACGCATCTTTAAGCTTCTTCCCATAGAGAATAATGGGGATTTCAGCAGCCTTATAACTCCACGTGGGGGGAACCAGGGTGGCCCAGAATAGGTTGTAGTGAGTGGTAGTGCCCAATGGGTTCAAGGAAGCTACTACCCAGATTTCAAAGAAATTGGGCAAAGGGGTGGTTTTTAACAATTTTTTGAAGTTGATGTGTCTTTGGTGGGAAATGAGAGGGGAGTCTAAGTTCATTCATCATTTTGCACCAAAGAAGATTATGAATGAACAAAGATGAGCAGTGATAGTGGATTCTAAGTTCATTCATCATTTTGCACCAAAGATGTTTAATGAACATCATTGTTCATTCATAATCTTCTTTGTTGCAAAATGATGAATGAACTTAGAATCCGCTCTTATTTCCCACCAAAGAATCTACTCTCAGAACACCTCAAACACTGAAAACAAAAAAACCCAGTACCCCATGGGGGTGGTTGACACCCTATGTGCACTACACCACAACCCGCTCTGGGTCACCTTGGTGCCCCCCAAGTGAAGTTATGGGGCTGCTGAAATCCCCATTATTCCCTATGGGGAAAAGCTTAAAAACGGGCCAACTTCAAAAGAATTTTTTTAAAGCTTCCTTTCATTGGGCACTACCACCCATCCAACCCACTGTGGCCACAAAATGGAGGTCTGAATCCCCAAATTTTGGGGGGTACAAATCTGGGTGGTTTGTTCTGTACCTGAATCTGGGCAATTGAGCACAGGGGCAATTTGTTCTGTCTACAAATCGCCCGAATCAGCCAGATTTGGGTAGAAATCATTTTGTACCTGAATCAATTTGCACATCCCTACTAGGCATGTCCCTTTCACTTGGGGGGGTGGGCATTCATTTGCTTAGCAAAGGGGACAATTCATGCTTGCTACCATAAGGCCAGCAAGATCAACATAATCAAGGATTATAGCTTGATACTAGACCACAAGGAATGAGGATTCCATGTTTCAGATTCTCACCACGATAACAGGACCCCCTTTTAGGGCTGTTCCAAGCTTGGAACAAAGAGCTCAGAACATTCTGCACATCCCTAGTGGGAATGTCAAGAGATAGATTTATTCTGAAAATGTATACAGCAATACATAAATACTGTACCATCCTTGGTCTTTCCATACTTTTAGATCCTATTGTCTTTATACTTGGAGGGGGGGGGGTATTTCCCTTTCAACAAGTTGCAATGAATTGACTGCCATCTTGCTAATGGCAACTCAATTGGTAATGACCAAAGGATGGAAAAAGAAAAGATGGCCAAAAAAAGACTGGTTTGATAAAATTTGGGATAGGCAAATTATAGACAGAATCTCTTCAAAATAATTTAAAAAATTCAACCCCCAATCTAGAAACTTCTTGGACAGAATTCAGACTAAGTTTGTAAGCACCATTGAAATCAATGGGACTTAAGTTAGTGATGACTCATTTCAATGATGCTTAGTTATGTCTAACTTGGTCTGGATTTGTATTTGTATGTGGAGAAATATAACTCCATTTTTACAAACATCAATAAAACCAGTGTTATGTATTCACAAGAAATCAAATATTCCCTTCCACTTACCAGTTAATTAGCACCCTGAATAATTGTTTTGCAATGAACTCAGAAACAGATAAAGATCTCCCTGCTTCATTGTCGGATGGATTTCAGCAAATGTGATCTCAGTGATCAGCTGGTGCTCAAATCCTATGCAGCAACTGTCTTATGAAATTTTAATTAAATCCTTACTGGAGCTGAACAACATAGCATGAAGGTACCATTGTTACATCAAAATAAGTGTGTATGGTAGAAAAAGACACAAGGCTATTGATGGTAATCACCTCCACTGTTTTTGGACTGCAACTACAAGTTAGGGGGTGATGGGAGCTGCAGTCCAGCATCTGCAGGAGGGTTGAAGTTGTGTGCAGCCCAGATTGTATGGTAATTTGAGAAACGGTCCAGATTGAAAAGAGGGGTGTAAATATAATTAAAATGCAATGAGTAAGATCAATTCATACTCCAAGATTGGAGCCTGGAGATGGGGAGAGGCGTTGGTCTTGCAGGAGAGAGCATGAATTGTCCTCTTTGCTAAGCCTCAGTTTGTATTTTATGGGTGACTACATGTGAATACTGTCTACTATAAAATATATGAAGATGGGCTCAGGGTTAGAGCCTTTGCTTTGCATGCAGAAGGTCCCAGGTTCAATCCTTGGCATCTCTAGGTAGGGCTAGGAAAGACCCCTGACTGAATTGGATGGGGCCATAGCTCAATGGAAGAGCATCTGCTTTCCATGCAGAAGGTTCCAGATTCAATTCAAGAGAGCCAGCGTGGTGTAGTGGGTAGAGTACTGGACCAAGACTGGGGAGACCCAAGTTCAGATCCCCATTCAGCCATGAGACTTGCTGGGTGACTCTGGGCCAGTCACTTCTCTCTCAGCCTAACCTACTTCACAGGGTTGTTGTGAGGAGAAACCTAAATATGTAGTACACCACTCTGGGCTCCTTGGAGGAAGAGCAGGATATAAAATGTAAAATAAATTTAAAAATAAAATAAAAATATCCAGTGGCATCTCCAGGTAGGGCTGGGAAAGACTCTTGTTGAAACTTTGGAGATATGCTGCCAGTCAGTGTAGACAATACTGAGCCAAGAGTCAGACTCTGTATAAGGCAGCCTTTCTATGTTCTTATATGGGGGCGGTGCGTGATAGGGCTGTAGCCCAGTGATAGAGCATCTACTTTGCATGCAGAATGTCCCAGGTTCAATCCCTGGCAGCATCTCCAGGTAGGTCTGGGAAAGACTGACTGAAAGACCTGTCCAGCACCATGGACAGCTGCTGTCAGTCAGTAAACAACTGAGCTAGATAGATTATAGGACAGTTTTCTATGTTCCTATAAGCCAACAAGGTGTTGAATTGGGATACTTCTGCAGCGTCTGCCATTTTTTAAAAAAAAAAAATCCAATTTTGTATTTTCCATCAACATTTCTTTATCCTACTTCTAAGCTCCTCTGAGTTCATACAGGTGCAGACTGAAATTAGCTTGATCCACGGTGAGGCCAAGGAGCTTTCCCAAGGTCAAAAAGAGAGCTCGTATCGCGGGAGCCAGCATTCTCTGTTAATCAAAGTAATTAAAGGAAAGTATAAATCCCAATTCCCCTTTAATCCTGCCTAACAATAAGAAGCACTATTAAATCCTTAATGTGCCTGCTTTAATTATAACCTATCAAACAGAGAATCAATCTAAGCGGTAAACACAAAAAGCAGTATTCAGAGATGAGTCAAGATTACGCCTTTTAAAATGCAAATTGAGGTGTGCACATAAAACCTATAATAACATTTGATTAATCTTTCCCTTTAAAACGCCCATGCAAAATATTTAATTTCACTGAGGACCTGGTAGGATCAGGATTGAAGAAAGTATGTCTCTGTAGGATGTAAATGAGGGGTACAGGGAGGGTCTTGCACATATTCCTAATCATCAACCCTCCTTGAATATCATTTTTAGGAATATAGGAAGCTGCTTTACCCTGAGCCAGACCAGCTCAGTACTGTCTGCACTGAATGGCTTGGAAAAGAACTGGGAAAGGTGCAGAAGAGGACAACCAAGATGATCAGGGGACGGAGCACCTTCCTTACAAGGAAATTGTCTCCCTTTTGCATCACGCTAGAACCAGGGGTCACATCCCATGAAACTGATTGCCAGAAATTTAGAACTGACAAAAGGAAGTACGTTTTCACTTTTTCTTGTAGCAGAATTCTCTGCCACAAGATGGGGTAACAGCCAACAGCCTGGGTGGCTTTAAGAGGGGTTTAGATAACTTCATGGAGGGCAGCTCTATCAATGGCTACTAATCTGAGGGCTAGAGGTCACCTCCAGCCTCAGAGGCAAGATGCCTCTAAATACCAGTTTTGCAGGGGAGTACCAGCAGGAGAGAGGGCATGCACTCACCTCTCTGCCTGTGGCTTCTCAGAGGCATCAGGTGGGCCACTGTGTGAAGCAGGATGCTGGACTAGATGGGCCTTGGTCTTGATCCAGCAGGGCCTTTCTTACTGTATGTTCTTATGGCTTTCCAAGGCTTCAAGCAAAAGTCTTTTCCAGCCGTACCAGGGGTTGAACCTGGGACCATCAGCCTGAAAGTCTTGTGGTGGACTAGTGTCATGACATTCTAAAATGAATGACAGGGAATGTCCGCTGAAATGCCCCGCTTCCTTCCAAATGACCATAGAATGCACTGAATTTGCCATTTGGAAATTCCATGCATTCCCATGGCCATTTGGAAGGAACCAGTGCATTTCAGTGGGCATTCCCAGCCATTCATTCTAGGACATTCCCTAGAGTCTACATGATCCTTGACGTCTTGTAACAGAACCCCCAAATTATTGTATCTCTCTAAGTTTGTGGGGGGGGGGAGTGGCCATCGGGATGGATGTGGCCGTGGGGTGAGCCTGTCAGGGTGGGCGTGGCTATGGGAATTGTTATGGAGAGTGCCTGCACTTCTGAATTTGCGATGACATCACTCCTCAGAATCACAGACACAGTATGTTCAAAAAACATTTAGAGACAGGATTGTAATATCTTCCCATGCCTGCATTAAGAAACCTTCTACTGGGCAGCCTTTCCCTTATCCAGGACAAAACCTACACAAGTGAATTGAACTAAGAAAGTCAGCTAACAAAAGTCAAAATGCAAAAAGAGGGGTATTTATTTATTTATTTATTTATTTATTTATTTATTTATTTATTAAATTTGTGTACCACCCCAAACTTTCATCTCTCGGTGGTTACAACATCCTGCTTGCCATCCAGTTAAAATTGCTCAATACTGTGTACTCATTACAACCACATGCAGGGTTTTCTTTTGATACATTGCAAAGGCTTGTATTTCATGTTTCAAGTGGATTATTTTTCTCCAGCTGATAAGAGAGTAATTCAGTTAGGCCCTGGCAATGGCTATTTCACTTTCAAAAGGGAATTTTGTATGGAGGGGAGGGACCATACAACTTCTTCTTGTATGGGGGAAAAAGCGAAAAACTAAGCACCCCTGAGGAAATATGTATATTTTAGAAAATACGAAATACTTTAATCACACAGTGTCACACTTCCCACTTCCCTGGGTGGTAGAACATCCCCCAGGCTTTTAAGGATTCCATTTCTTTGCAAGTCTGGGAGACTTAGGGGCTGACACCCAGACTAACATAATGCTGTTCTTTCTGAGAATTGCCACTGCTGGTGCCAAGTTCCCAACTAATGCAGTGCCTCTCCCACTCCTGGAAGCTCTCTGTGCCACCTGAAGTGATGACTCTGTGGGCTGTGCAAGGGTCATTCATTGAAGCTAAATGCTGGGAGACAGACCAAAGGAAGTACTTATTTACACAATGGAGCTGTTCACACGAGCAGCCTAACCTGGGCTAGGTTGTGTGGAGCAAGCTGCTTGTGTGGAGCGCCAGGAGCCACACGGATCCCGGCACTCCTGCCCACAGATCCTGGTGCTCTCACTCCCAAGCCTGGCTTTTTGCTGGTGTTAAGGGAACTGCCCTAAACTGGCTCCTGGGATAGTGTGTCGTGTGCCTAATGCGCCCGTATGAATGGAGAATCTCCCAAGGCACCATGCTCATCACGTGGTGCCTTGTGTGATATCTGGAGACTGGGAAGACAAATCCCGCCCTCTGTTGATCCGTGCTGCCGGGAGCAACATGGGTCATGTGGGTGTCTGGCTCATGCACCAAAGCAACTAACATTGATCATCTAGGGCAGGCCTGCTCAATTTAGACCCCCCCAGCTGTTTTTGGACTACAACTCCCATAATCCCTAGCCATAGTGGCCAATAGTCAGGGATTATGGGAGTTGTAGTCCAACATCTGCAGGGGGGGCGAAGTTGAGCAGCCCTGATCTAGGGGAAGGTAGGTTGAACACTACCTCCCACCCCCCGCCTGTCCACCCAACCACACCGTTGTGTGACTAGCCCCAGTATGTAGTTAAATTATGGAATTCGCTGCTGCCACATGTGATGATAGTCACCAATCTAGACCAATCTAGATAGTCACCAATCTAGATAGCCACCAATCTAGTGTTAAAAGTGGGGTTAAACAAATTCATGGAGATCAGGGCTATCAATGGCTACTAGCTATTGTAACAGGGGGCTAATGCCCCTAAACACCAGGGGCTAAGGAACACCCATGATTCCAAGGGGCTAGTTAATTACCTTCTTCTCCCCACTTGCTGGTCTCCCTGATACCTCGTTGACCCCTGTGTGAGTCAGGGTCCTGGACTGGATGAACCTTGGCCTGATTCAGCAGGGATTTTTCTTATGTTCTTATCCCTTACTACTGATCATTGTGACTGATGATGAGGAGACAAAGAAAGCTAGGAAGCTGCCCTCTACTGAGTCAGACCATTGGTCCATCTAGCTCAGGATTATCTACACTGACTGGCAGTGGCTTCTCCAAGGATGCAGGCAGGAATTTCTCTCAGCCCTATCTTGGAGATGCCGGGGACAGAACTTGGAACTTTCTGCAGATAAGCAGGCAGATGCTCTTCCTAGAGTGGGCCCATCCCCTAAGGGGAATATCTCATAATGTTCACATGTGCAATCTCCCATGTGGTCCACTCCAATCAGGATGGACCAACAACAGCTAGACAGTTGCAATTTGAGATCCTTATTTTAGGTCATGGTCTTAATGGCATCTGGAAGTAAGTCTTCTTAAAAGGATTATATGGACCCTGACCCCATACCAACAGAGTAATCAAGGGGCTTTGTTGAAATCTACCCCTCACATTCAAAGTCCAAGGCAACCTGTCAAGAATTGTCATATGCCAACTGTACAAGACTTCTTACTATCCCTCCTATACAATTGGTCATTCCTATCTTTTGACAGATTCACATGCGTGAATATGCCATCTCTGCATTAGGATAAAAGGCATTCTGTCTATCATGATTTACTCAGTATTGTGCTTTTTGATCTCGGAAGAGGCTTCTTTAAAAAAAAACACACACCACAAACCCAATCCTGTCATCTAAACATTTGTTGTGTATGAAGAGCTCCTTTTCAAATTGCAAAATCCACCGAGAGTCATCGCAAACAATAAATGCCTCCTAGCAAAAAAAAAAAAAGAGGGGGCTTGCTTGCTTGACAAACAACAACAGCAAAAAACTCCAAGGAATGTGGTTCTGCAAATCCAACCAGGAATTAAACCCGCCATTTGCTATGTTGTCTGTTTGACAAGCGATAATTAACTGGTGACAGTCTAATTCTGGTTCTGATGCAAACTTGTTTTTCATTAAAAACTAATCATGGTGCATTTGCACTGGGTGGCAGGACAGGCTCACCGCCAGGAATGCATACACACAGAGCTATGAGTCTTATGACAGATTTCCCGCATGCTGTGCTTGAAATAAGGACTGAGGCTGTAGCTCAGTGGCAGAGCATCTGCTTTGCATGCAGAAGGTCTTGAGTTCAGTCCCTGACAGCATCTGCTGGTAGGGCTGGGAGAGACTCCTGCCTGAGACCATGGGGAGCTGCTGCCAGTCAGTGTAGACAATACTGAGCTAGATCGGGACATGGTAGGGGTGTATACAATGATGCATGGATGGAGTATAGAGAGTAGGCAGAGAGAAATTTTCTCCCTCTCACACGACACGAGAACCAGGGGTCATCTCATGAAACTGATTGCTGGGAGATTTAGGACCAACAAAAGGAAGTACTTTTTCACACACCGTATCATTAACCTATGGAATTCTCTGCCACATCTGTGGTTCCAGCCACCAACCTGGCTTTAAAAAGGGCTTAGACAACTTCATGGAGGATGGGTCTATCAATGGCTACTAGTCTTCATGGCTATAGGCCACCTCCAGGCTCAGAGGCAGTCTACCTCTGAATACCAGTTGCAGGGGAGCAACAGTAGAAAGAGGGCATGCCTTCACCTCTTGCCTGTGGGCTCTACAGAGGCTTCTGGTGGGCTACTGTGGTAGACAGGACGAAATGGGCCTTGGGTCCTGATCCAGCACAGCTGTTCTTATTACAGGGGTTACATTGCTGGCTACCACTGTGAATGCCAAAAATTGCAATAAATGAAACCCTGAGGACCTCCTGAGACCTGAGGAACCTAACCCCATCATTTCCATAAGTGCAAGGTTTTAATTAACTGGCCCTATCCACCCCGAGCACAGTACCTTCAGTGACTATTGCTAGTGTCTATCTCATGTTTCGTTTTAGTTTGTGAGCCCTTTGGGGACAGGGAGCCATCTTATTTATTTAATATTTCTCTGTGTAAACTGCCCTGAGCCATTTTTGGAAGGGTGGTATAGAAATTGAATTAACTAACTAACTAATTAATTAATTAATGTTATTGTGGTTTTGGCATTTCCAGCCACGATAATGTAGACTGGGTATAAATAGCCTCAGCATGAATAGCTAAAACAGTGAATAGAGAATCCACACACAAAAACTAGGGTCTCCTGTATTATTATTATTATTATTGTTGTTGTTGTTGTTGTTGTTATTAACCCAAACAATTTCCCATCCATGATCAAGTCTCTGTGCCAATTGATTGATTAAGTGCTGTCAAGTCATTGTTGATTCTTAGCGACTAGATAGATAGATTCTCTCCAGGATGATCTGTCTTCAACTTGGCCTTTAAGGTCTCTCAGTGGTACATTCATTGCTGTTGTGATCGAGTTCATCCACCTTGCTGCTGGTTGTCCTCTTGTTCTCTTTCCTTCAACTTTCCCCAGCATTATGGACTTCTCGGGGGAACTGGTTTTTCACATAATGTGTCCGAAGCGTGATAGTCTGAACCTGGTCATTTGTGCCTCAAGTGAAGATTCTGGATTGATTTGTTCCATTATCCATTTGTTTGTTTTCCTGACTGTCCATGGTATCCTCAAAAGTCTTCTCCAGCACCAAAGTTCAAAAGCATCAATGCTTTTTCTCTCTTGCTTCTTCAAATTCCAGCTTTTGCATCCATAGAGTGTCATGAGAAAAACCATTGTCCGAACGATTCTAATCTTTGTAGGTTTAGACACGTCACGGCATCTGAATATCCTTGCCAAGGCCTTCATTGCAACCCTTTCACGTGCTAGTCTGTAGCATATTTCTTGACTGCTGGGTCCTTTACTGTTGATGGTCGATCCTAAAAGGCAGACCATATGTGCCAATGCAAGACTTTTTAAAAATTATTTTAGGAAAAACATAAAGCTTCAGAAATAAAGTGTTGGGCTCTACAAGAAGGGAATGAGGTTAAAAAGTCTTAATGGAGGTTTACAGTGGGGGTGTGCATGGACCAGTTGGCACGGATCAGTCTGATTTAAACCAAATTTGGACAGAACCATGGGTAGGCTCAGTTGAAGCTAGGACCATGGCAGCATCAGCTCTCAGCTGCAATGTCTCATTGTGACCACTGCGGTGGGGTTTAGGGTCATGGATAAAAGTGCTGGACTCCTCCCCTCTTTGTTCTTCCAGTGTTAGTCTCTATTTTGTCTCTCCAGAGATGGCTGTTTAGTCTCTCTCCCCTTTCAGCCTTAAGCTCAACTTCCCTATCCTTTTGTAACTTCTAAAAAATCCTTATTGTTCTTCAAACTTAGAGAACTCTCTCCAGTCCTCTTGCTTGGCTGAAATCTCCCCAAACTGGCTTGGCTCTGCTAATGGGAGATGAACTGCCATTCTTCTCCTACGGGTTCAAACCGGTTCAAAGCGGTTCGCAGTCGAACCACTCAAACTGGCCCAGTTTGCAGCAGTCCTGTTCACAATCGACCCAATCCATGCACACCCCTAGTATACAGCTGCTTCCACTGTTAAAGATTTGGGTCCATGTTTCATGATATATTATTATTTATTATATATAATGATATATTACATTTTTGTACCGCCTTTCTGCCTTTACAAAGGCACCCAAAGCGGTTTACAATATTAAAAGAAGCAAATTACAGCATGTTAATAAAACGTTGTCTCAGGCTGTGGGTCTTTTCAGGATCTGAGGACAAGAGCTCCCTGGCCTGAGTGCCTCCTTTCTTGCCTTCCTCTCAGGGCACACTGGTCTTTCAGTACTCCTGGGAAGGAGGATAATCTCTGGGGTTACTTTAAGGTTTTCTTCTGTTCCAGAATGAGGTATTTCTTTTTCTTTTAGAGTATATGAGTTTCAGATGTGACACCTCCTCAGTAGTAGTAGTAGTAGTAGTAGTAGTAGTAGTAGTAGTAGAGTTAAGGCTGCTTCGTTTTAGTCTTCTCCTTAAATTGTAAGCCTGGGTTGTTGTTTTTAATTATAACTCCTATATTATGCTTGATTTGTGGGAATTCATTTATGCAGGCTTTTTCCATATTACTTTGACATTGGTTTGTGATAATTGGTGCAATTTTCTTATTTTGTGTAGATTCCATTCATTTAGATATATCCTCTTATAGGTTTATGCTTGCTCATAATGTGGTAGAATAGCTACCCTAGGTCGAGTTTGGGGTAATTGAATGTAAGAGTTTTTATTTGGAATCCCATGCTTACATTATTTTTTATGAGGTTCTATATATGCATGTGTGCAATTTGTCAAAAGTGTTTCATGTGTTGTCCCTTGCATTTAGATTGTATTACTGTATTTAATTGTGTACACTTGTTTATAATTATGTATTGTTTTTGTTCTAGTGCCTGTGCAAGATCTACCTGTCCACTTGGCAGATGTAGTGGTTGCCTAGGGCATAAATTCTTGGGCGGGCATAAACAGTGCCAGAATATAGAATTGCCAATGATTCTCTCTCTCCCTCTTGTATCACACCTTTGAGTACTACACAGTGGTATAAGAACGTGAAATGAAATACTGCCCCCTGATCCCCAAAGGGCCTGCACATTTCCCCCCAAAAAACCACAGTCTTCTTTGCTCATCGCAACTCATCCCCCAATAAACAGCTAGTATCAGAAGCTGCAGTCAGCCTCCCTTGACTATGGATTGCCTGCCTCAGCATTCATTTCCAAAAAGGAATGGTCTCAGACTGGATTTCCAAATTAACAGCAGCATCTTTTCCTCTTTGAAGTGTTAAGAGTTTTCCACTCTTAAGAGACTGCATCCTCTAACTACTATGGGCTAGTCATTTGTAGGGAAGTGCAGAACATTTCAACAGCAAAACAGGTCTGGTGTTTTACCACTGTGTTTATAAATGTGTTAGGCTTATTAAAGATAACAGTGAGGCTTCTGAGGGTCACCTCTCACTTTTTCTCTTTCCTTGCACAGCTTGGCAT
Organism: Hemicordylus capensis; assembly: GCF_027244095.1. Lineage (NCBI taxonomy): Eukaryota > Metazoa > Chordata > Lepidosauria > Squamata > Cordylidae > Hemicordylus > Hemicordylus capensis. Next base: position 15,943,870 of record NC_069663.1, read on the forward strand.
GGGAAATTTGAAAAATCCTTACCATAACCCCTTCTTTCTCAAGTGAATTAATAACAGAGCCCACGTCTTATTGACAGAATAACAGAATGTTAAAGTTAGAAGACCTTAAAGGTTTTCCAAGTCCAACTACTGTAGTTGTTGTACTGTGCAGGGAACTGCTAGATGTTAAATTGATAATTACTAAAAGTAGTCCAGGCTCAAACGATCGTACTTTAGACACATTATGCCAAGACCCAGCTTCACTGAGAAGTCTGTAATGCTGGGGAAAGTTGAAGGAAAGAGAAGAAGAGAACAACCAGCAGCAAGGTGGATGGACCCAATTATGACAGCAGTGGATGCACCACTGTGAGATCGTAAATGAGAAGTTGAAGATAGATCATCCTGGAGATAATCTATCCATGTGGTCGCTAAGAGTCAACACCGACTTGACAGCACTTAAGTAATCAATCAAAAAGTAGGCCACGCACCAAAACCTAATTGTGACAGCAATTCTTTTAACCACTGACAAGGTAGGACTCCACAAAAGCAGCATACAGAGGAACTTTGACTATATGTGTGTGTATATGTATGTGTGTGTATACACACACACACACACACGTTTGCACAGTGGTAAAACACCAGACCAAAACATATGGATGACACAAGTATATGTGCAATGACATTGTCTTTGTATCATTTTATCAATGCATACATATCAATAAAACACTGCACAGAAGGAACCTTGGTGCAGTTGTATGTACAATTACTTCAAATGCTTTATTGTAGTGTTGCATGCATCAGTGAAACACTGCACAAAAAGAACTTGCATATGATGCAGTCATATGTATAATTGTGTCAATATAGACTTTCCCCCAGATCTTTAATCAATCAACATTGAAAGGAGAGAGAAAGGCATGAAGGAAATGAATGCTGCAGCTGATTGCACACGCACAATACTCTGCATAAAATTAAGACTTCTTCTAAAAAGCAAACATGGAGGATTCTTAATGCATTGGTTTCACTTTGGAAACAAAATTTGGTGCTTTAAAATTCAGGGAGAAACTGGATAATTTTGGAAGCACCTCTATATATAGCACCAACATAAATCTCTATGTTCTTCATTGCATGAATCTTTTCTTCTTTCCATTTTGTGCCACTGGGCTGCAATTTCATCCTTCCCCCACACCTTTTAATGGCACGCTAGATTCCTATTATTTTGTGTAATTTGCAAGATCTTCTTTCTTTGGATCACTGCAATCATCAGATTGGGACCGTCCCTTTATTCTTTATTCCCAGAATACCTTACTGAAAATTATGTCGCTGCTGGACTATTTTCCAGTCAAGCAAAATAGAGGGAGGGATGCATTATGAGATGAACTGGGGTGGTTATTACAGGGAGATAATGTAAGAAAAGCCATTTAGTGAATTTGCCTTTTCTGCTAAGGCGTACGCTGAATAGGCTCAGCTTGGTGTGCTGGGAGCTGATTACTGAGAAATGATATACTTCCCCCACCTGTTGGGGTATTGTTTTGCAAAATTCCCAATACCACCACCACTACTGCTACCACCACCCAGCAATATGAAAACCTTTGAAAGATTGACATTCCTTTTGTGTGTGGACATCTTTTTATTATTTGCAAAACAATATTCTGTTGTAAAGAAAGAAGAATTAAGCTCTTTCAGGTGGTGTGGAGAAATTGCTGCGTTGAATGTGCTACGCAAATCGTCTTGAACCAATTTCCTTAATCAGAGAGAAGTATATGCCATGAAAAGAGCTTTAAAACAATCTGGTGGAAAGTGGGCCCTCTGAGATGAGTGGTGCTGGGCACTTCTGACTCTGCTTTCATGTAAGGATCACTACGTGCTTTGCAAATGTTAATTAATCGAGCTTCATGATAGTAGTCTTTGAAAACACATTTTTGATACATGTGTTTTAATGAAGCACTACAAAGGTGTTTCTTTTGACCCTTGTCAGTGTTAGGAACATCGGAAGCTGCCTTATACCAAGTCAGACCCTTGGTCCATCTAACTTAGTATTGTCTGCACTGATTTCTTCTCCAAGGTACTTCTCCAAGGTATCAGGCAGGAATCTCTCCCAGGCCTAACTGGAGATGCTGGGGATTGTACTTGGGACCTTTTGCATATAAGCAGATTCTCTACCACTGAGCCCCAGTCCAATTCCCCTAAGCGAAATATCTTACAGCAGACAGCACTCACATGTAGTCAAATCCAAATGCAAACCAGGGTGGACCCTGCTTAACAAAGGGGACAATTCGAATCCCCACTGGTATGTTTCCTAGACTATGGGAAGCACCTATATTGGGCAGCAGTAATATAGGAAAGATGCTGAAAAGGCATCATCTCATACTGCGCAGGAGGAGGCAATGGTAAACCCGACCTGTATTCTACCAAAGACAACCACAGGGCTCTGTGGGCGCCAGGAGTTGACAGTGACTCAATGGCGCACTTTACTTTACCTTTACCTCAAGATCAACTCTTCACTTACATTTGTTTAAAAAAGCTTTACAAAGCAGTGCTGCATCAGACCCTTGATGGTCTTCCCCGGAGCTGAGGACAACAGCCCCCTGGCCTGGGTGTCTCCTTTCTTGCCGTCCCCTCAAAGCACACACATCTTTCAGTACTCTTCGGCAGGTGGAGGAGGGGCTGTCCCAGTAGTCCTCCTCACAGGTCAGGGCTGGTCTCTATGGGAGCTGATGTTGTATACTCCCTAGCCCAGGCACCTCCTTTCTTGCCTTCCTCTCAGGTCTCAGAGTTGTTTCAGTACCCCGGGGTGGGGGGATGTCCCAACCATCAATCAATCAATCAATCAATCAATCATCTTTATTAAGGTCATAGACCAGCATAAAATACAGGTGGCAATTACACGGTGCAAGGTACGATACATTAAAAGGCAAAAGGAAACATTAAAAGCAGCAAGCCTAAACTGCGGATATCTGCCGTGCATGAGTTCCATAGGCCAGGAGCAACTACAGAGTAGGCCTGGTTCCGAGTCACCACCAGACATACTAGTGGTAACTGCAGACGGACCTCTCCAGATGACCTCAACATGCGATGGGGATCATAGAGAAGAAAGCACTCTCTAAAGAACCCAAGCTATTCAGGGCTTTAAAGGTAATAACCAGCACTTTGCATTTTGCCCGGAAACATATCGGCAGCCAGTGCAACTGTTTTAAAGCAGGCATAAAATGATCTCTCTGGGTTATCCTAGAGACCAGTCTGGCTGCCGCATTTTGAACTAACTGAAGTTTCCAAACTACATGCAAAGGCAGCCCCATGTAGAGTGCTTTGCAGTAGTCGAGCCTGGAGGTTACCAACTGATGCACCACTATCTTGAGATAGTTCTCTTCAAGGAATAGACGCAGCTGTTGAATCAACCAAAGTTGATGGAAAGCGCTCCTAGCCATAGCCTCCACCAGAGATACCAGGGTGAGGCCTGGGTCCAGTAGTACTCCCAAGCTGCGTATCTGCTCCTTCTGGGGGAGTGTAACCCCCTCCAGCACAGGAACATCTAACTCATCCCTCGAATTCCAATCCCCCACAATGAGCACCTCCAACTTGCTTGGATTCAGCTTCAATTTGTTATCCCTCACCCAGCCCATTACTGCCAATAGGCAGGCATTTAGGGAGTGAATGCTATTTTCGGAGGAGGAGGAGGAGGAGGAGGAGGAGGAGGAGGAGGAGGAGGAGGAGGAGGAGGAGGAGGAGGAGGAGAAATAGATTTGGGTGTCATCAGCATACTGATAACACCCTGCACCTAATCTCCTGATGACCTCACCCAGAAGTTTCATGTAGATGTTAAAAAGCATTGGTGACAGACTGGAGCCCTGAGGGACTTAATACAATCGTTCCCATTTTGTAGAGCAACCATCACCAAGCTCCATCATCTGGAATCCACCTGAGAGATAGAAGTGGAATCATTTCAAAGCACTGCCTCCTGTCCCCAACTCCCCAAGATGATCCAGAAGGATAGCATGGTCAATGGTATCAAATGCCGCCGAGAGATCCAAAAGAACCAACAGTGCCACACTCTCTCTGTCGATTCCCTGGTAAAGGTAATCCATCAGGCCAACCAAGGCAGACTCAACCCCATAGCCTGCTCTAAAGCCACTTTGAAATGGGTCTAGATAATGGATTTCTTCCAAAACTGCCTGGAGCTGGTTAGCCACCACTCTCTCAATCACCTTGCCTGACCATGGAAAATTGGAGACTCCCAAATTCCTGGAGGAATGTGGCAGTCCTGGAGGAATGTGGCTTGGACCATTGCTAGTAGGATACATAATGAGTCACCAGAACATAGCTGAGTCCTTGGATCTGGCGGCCAGGATGAGGAGCATCCAGTTATCTTTCATAGCGTCTCTTTTCTTATGTGCCAGCAAACGTTTATACTGTCTTTTCTGTTGAGGGAAGTTGTGTGCGGCCAACAGACCAGAGCTGGCTTTATAGATTTGGTAAGTGGTGGAGAAGTATTTTTTGACATTGACACAATCATTATCAAACCATGATTTGTAGCCATGCTGACACTGAACTGAAGGGGCGCAGTTCTTACAAGCTAGGTGCTATGGAAGTTCCTGGACTAAGGTGTTGGAGGACTCCAAGGGCTCACCAGAGGGATCAGCTGTTGTCATGGATAATTGGATACGCTGAAAGTGTTCCGAGATGAATAGCTTGCTTATTGCTTGGTCAAGCTGAGGGGTCCATTCAGTGTGACAATGTGCCCTTCTAGTGGGAAATATGGGGGGTTGATAGCAGTCCTCAGTATGAGACTGGAGAATGAAGGGCTTTAGCTAGAGTGAGACTGGAAGATGGTTGCTGTCAAACTTGGGAATAACTTCAAATCTCTCCACCAGGGGAAGCAAATTCCCTGAGACAATAAAGTGGACAATAACACTCATTCAGGAGCCAAACAAATAGGTGAACTTGCCGGTGTGGTCATTTTCAGTTGAGCCATTTAGGATGAAAAGGCTAAGCCTGGAGGTTGTTTGACCCAAGCAGAAAGCCACATCTGGTCCTTTGAAAGGTGGGTAAGGAGAGCCCGTCTACCTCAGAGTTGGGTGGGTAGGACTGCTGTTGAGTATATAAGGTGTGGTTGTCAGGACTCAACTGTGTGTTGAAATAACCTCCCATCACCACATACACATTAGGAATAGAAAGGAGGAGGTCAGCTGTGTAGCTTTCCAAATCAGCCCACATGGTTCTGATCTGGAGTTTCCTCTGTTGTGGAGGGAGATAAATATTGATTATCAGCCGTGCACAGCAGCTGAATTGGATCAAAACTGCCATGGCATATTGGTTGTGCGTTGGTAGGGTGGGGTGAGTTTCGAAGATGCACAAAAAGTGTCCCAACCATCATATAGTTGCCTGATTTGAATGATGATGAGCAAACTTACCCTGTTTGGATTAAAAAATAAAGCAAGTTTTGTGAAAGTAAATAAAGGAAAACTCTGGCAAATGCTCTCCTGTATTCTGGGCTTCCAGTTCATTCTCATGTTTTAGTGCATGCACATTCCTGAAGTGCACCTTTGGAACCTGCCTGTTGTAACTGTTGCCAAGGAGAAAGTGCAGTCTCACTTCTTTCTCCCCCATGTTTCATGACAATGTCATACATCATGAGGCACTGCTAGGGATGTGATCAAATTTTTCAATTCAATTCAAATTCAAGTCGAACTCTGAAAATTAGTTTTGAATTTCAATAAAATTCAAAAATGTGTTTTGAATTTGAATCAAATTTGAATCAGTTGAAGCCACCTTTGGTGCCCTTTTTAACCAATGGGGGGCTGAATGGTTTAAAAAAATGTACCAAACAGACCTGAAATCAAGTTCAAATTGAATTTTGAAAATACAATTCGAATTTGAATCTAATTGCCCTTTTGAGGGGTGATTAAATTTGAATTCGAATCACTCAAGGCACCCAGATTCTAGTTGAACTGATTCAAATTCGAATTGATTTGCACATTCCTAACATTGGCCTCTGATTGGCCATGGTCACATGGTTTTTGTTGATGCATGCTGATGAGGCAGCTGTAAGGGAACACTCTTCCTTATTACATTTGTGGCCAGCTGAAGGAATATCTGCACTAAATGGAACAGAACATCAGGGAATTCTGCTGAAGAGCAGGGACGTAGCCAGCTTTGAATGGACCTGCTGCAGCAGCAGCAGCAGCAACAGCAGCAACAAAATGAAGATGGGCTCCTCCCGCCTCTACCTTCTTCAGAGAGACATGAGGAGGAGAGCAAGAAGCAAGCTGTCAGTCAGCTGCCTCCCTCCCCCCCCCCAGCTTGTTGAATTGTAGCTACACCTCTGCTGAAGTGGAATTGCAGTTAACATTCTTTTTCCCAACACGGTGCTCAATAAAAGACCACATGCAACTTTTATGGGTAAAAGGGCCAGAACATTTATTTATCACATCAAATAATTGGATGGTGGCAAGAATCAACTCCACCCCCAGTGCAGTCTTCATTAAGGCTGGAGTCAGACCTTCATCCTCCTAAAGCCTTTAGGGCGACACGTCCTGGAAGCTCAGAGCCAGGAAACAGCACATGCTGCTTCCTGCTCCTCTTTGCCAACTCAAGGAGTCTGGGCCTTTCGTGGACTTGAACAGAACAAGCCGCACCGCCTTTGAAGTGAAGGAGCCCTGGAAGCCAGTATAGGTGCTAGCCATGAAGCCTCTAAGGACAGGGAAACCACCCACCTGATTTAATTAGCCCAAGGATGCTCACCACTGAAAACCCACCCTAATGCCATCAATGCCCCTGCCCGTTGAGAAGAAGAAGAAGAAGAAGAAGAAGAAGAAGAAGAAGAAGAAGAAGAAGAAGAAGAAGAAGAAGAAGAAGAAGAAGAAGAAAACAGCCCTGCTGGATCAGGCCCAAGGCCCATCTTGTCCAGCATTCTGTTTCACACAGTGGCCCACCAGATGCTGCTGGAAGCCTACAGCAGGAGTTGAGCGCATGCCCTCTCTCCTGCTGTTACTCCCCTGCAACTGGTACTCTGCATCCTGCCTTTGAGACTGGAGGTGGTCTATAGCTCTCTGACACTGATAAACCTCTCCTCCATGGAGGAGGAGGAGGAGGAGGAGGAGGAGGAGGAGAAGGAGAAGAAGAAGAAGAAGAAGAAGAAGAAGAAGAAGAAGAAGAAGAAGAAGAAGAAGAAGAAGAAGAAGAAGAAGAAGAAGAAGAAAAGTCACACACTGCCAATCTAGTGAGAAGCAAAAATTCCTACTCAGCCCCAAAAAAGACAACCAGTCAAAACCTGATCCATACCCAGAGTGGGAGGGAGGGAGAGCCTGTCTGAACAGACTTAGGCCTTGGGAGTGTGGGCAGGCCACAAGGTCCACCAAGCCCTGCCCCCTACAAGGGAAAAACCAATCCAGCCAGCCCCGTGCCAGCTGCAAGGTGGGGTGTGGCAAAACACCACCCCCCCAGCAGGAGGCTGGCTGGTGGCCTCATTTTGCTGACAAATTCAAAATCATGCTATTCATTTGTGAAATGGAAGATTTGTATAATTACTTAACTTTGATGAACTGTGTGATATAAAGTGTGTGTGTTTCAATATAACATATATTTATATATAAAATATATATGAATTTCCAAACATGTAAGCAGTATAGCTAAGAATACCAAATATGTTTACTGCCACTGTTGGTCTTAGGCTTATTTGCATTTCTTTTTAAGGTACATTCTATGTATCTGATTCCTCATTCATTGCCTATCAGTGCTTTTGCAGAAGAGGATGAAAAAATGTATACCCTGGACAGAACATTGATGCGAGCCTTTGGACATTTTAGGCAGTGAGCAGATTACAATTTATGCCAAGAGAAGATTACAATTTACGCTAAATGCATTTGGATTTCCTGTGCAAGGTTGATGGGTTTTTGTGTGTGTCCAATATGAGGTTTGTCTTATGCAATGCAGAAAATATCCACTTGAAACTGAAATTATAATCCCTAGAAATGATACTTGGGTCTCTCTTTAATTTCAGTGATCTGGCAGTGTCATATTATCTTGCACTTATAATCAGAAGAGGCCTAAACTATGATTATTTTTCAATTCGCAACTCATCCTTAACATAGATAAAGATATCAGCCTGGTTCACACAATCATGGGAATCTAATGGGAGTTATCAACATTAGCATTATAGAGGGCCTGTTTTTACAATCCGGCTATATTGGTTTTTAGTGTTCCCTCTAACAGGGATTCCAAGATGTTGACTACAACTTCTATACTCCCCAAGCAAAGGCTAATGCAGCTGGGGATGCTGAGAGTTGTAATCAACAGCATCTGGGAATCTCTGTTAGAGGGAACATTGGTTGGTTATGCTGCCAAAGGTCAGGCAGCAGATGGGTGTTGGGTTCCAGATTCCCGGTTCACGTGCTCCAGATTCTATGTTGTCTATGCAGTGAAGGACCAGGAAGTGATAGTGTGGGAGTGGTCCATCCTGGTCTTGTAGTAGCAAGCATGAACTGTCCTCTTTGTTAAGCAGGGTCCACCCTGGTTTTTACTTGAATGGGAGACAACATGTGAGCACTGTAAGATATTCGCCTTAAAGGATGGAGCCACTCTTGGAAGAGCATCTGAATGCTTGTATGCAGAAGGGTCCAAGTTCTCTCCCTGGCAACTCCAGGATAGGGCTGAGAGAGACTCCTGCCTGCAGCCTTGGAGAAGTTGCTGCCATTCTGTGTAGACAATACTAGGCTAGATGGACTCATTATATGACAGTTTCCTATGTTTCTATCCTGGTTTCTTCACATGGGCAACTGACGTCGGTGACCTTAGATCTGAAGTAGAATGTCTAGTGTCCATTGCCCATGGTGACCAACCACAATGTGCAAAATGTGAGCTTGTTTGCCAGATCCAAGCAGCCAAAAAATCTATTTAACCCTTCAAAATTCATTTTCCATAGATCTCAGGAAAGAAGGCAGGAAAGACCTGATCTGTATGCACAGAGGACCTGAGAAGAACTGGCAGGTGCCACATTCAGCCAGTCATTGCATTAGCATATAAAGAATTTATAATATATCCATTATTAAGATCCAGAGAATTCTGCAGAGATTCTTTTTAATGCCCCCTTTCCCCACCTCTACTCTCAGGGGATGTAATTAATGCAGTGCAACTTAATCAACATATCGCAGTATTGCCATAAATATTCAGGAGGAAATTGACCAACTAGGCTGTTAGGATTAGGATGGTAACACTCAGCTTTGCAAGTGATGGGATCAGTCTAGAAGCCTGCTTCCCTTTTGCTCAGATGGATGAACATCTCTTTGGTGACACCTAGGTGCAATGAATGCCTTCTGAATGCAAAGAAATGGAGCCATAGCTCAGTGGAAGAGCATCTGCTTTGCATGCAGAAGGCCCCAGGTCCAATCCCTGGCAGCATCTCCAGGTAGGGCTGGGAAAGACTTCTGCCTGAAACCTTGGAGAGCCACTGCCAGTCAGTGTAGATAATACTGAAGTATATGGACAAATGGTCTGACTCAATATAAGGTGGATTCCTATATTTTTAAGATTGCCAACTCTGACATTGCCACATAAGCCCGATTCAGACATTATGCTGTATGAGTGTACCAATGTCTGTATGAATGTGTACATCTGTTTGTGTGAATGATTGTAACTATGTTCATGTTAAAAGTGAACCTGGATACGGGCCCTTCAAATACATAGCACAGATAGGAAGTGTAAGTTCTGTATCTGCATTCAGCATAACATGTGAATTACCGTACCTGTGTACAGATCTTTACCTTTGTACATTCATACAAGTGTTGAACATAACATGTGAATAGGCCTATATTCTCTCGCGCGTTCTCTTTCTCCAATCCTGAATCCTGCCCAAAGTCAACATCACCACCACAATCTGGCAGCTGTGCAGCCTTCTTGCATGCATGCATCTTTGTTTGGGGCACGGGCTCAGCATTATTCTGAGTGTCTGCTATCAGTAATAGTTTGGGCTATGCCCACTTATGGACAAGGGGCATTACTGGCACATGTGGTGCATGTGTGGGAAAGGGGCACATTGGAAATTGTGTGGTGCATGTTAGACAAGGGGCATTACTGGCGCATGTGGCGCACATGTGGCAGGGCTGCCAGGGATAGGGCAGAACCCATGACTACATTCCTTGGCTCCACCACTGGTCTTCTCCCTCCCCCTCTCTTGATGGGCCTTGGGCCTGATCCAGCAGGGATGGATGTTCTTATGTTCTAACCTTCTGCAGAGCGGCTCCATCCCTTAAGGGGAATATCTTATAGTTCTCACACATATAGTGCTCACACATCCATATGCAACCAGGGTGGACCCTGCTTAGCTAAGAGGACAAGTCATGCTTGCTACCAGAAGACCAGCTCTCCTCTCATAATGTGGAATATGAAATCGCCCCACCCACCCCCCGCCACTTGGACACTTGTAATACCATCCAGTGAGGTTTGCATCGCAAGTCACTTCTGGATGTTTTAATTGCATCTCAATTACAGCTCCTGGTAGCTTGCTTGGAGTGAAGATTTCTGTTGCTGGGAAATTAGATCATGTTTTGAAATCTTGTGAAGCGGATATACAGAGCTCCGCCTAAGTACCACTTCACTGTGGGCCCCAGCTCTGCTGGTGTGTTCCGTTCCTTGATTTCAGAGCAGACTTTGAAATTGTCACGCATATTATGCAGCATACGCCTTGGCAGTGTTCCTGCAGCATCGTTCCTGAACTCTCATAGGAATGTAGGTGTATAATTATACTGAGGGATTTTTACACACATCTCGATATTTCCATAAATACGGCACATAATTATCCACAATTACGCTGTGCTTACGCTGGAGCAAGTGTAAACTTATTCTCTCTGAAGATGTAAGCTTCCAATTAGTAATAAGCAATCGTGGTGATCCCAGTTTGCAATGATGTTCTGCAGAGCATAAATTATCCAAAGTGTGTTATCAGTGGAAAAGGAAAGATATGCGGACTTCTTGGGTGTTCCATGCAATGTGAGAATGGACACACTGCCAGGGTGGTGGACCATCTGACAGTCACAGGACACTATTATTATTATTATTATTATTATTATTATTATTATTATTATTATTATTATTTCTTGTTTACACAGTCAGACAGGTGTTGTTGACTGGTTTGTTTTATTCAGACATCAAGTCCTTCCCAAGGACCTGGGATGGCTGAATTTTATTATCAATATTGTTCTTGTTGTTATTATAGATATCGTCGCAGAATATAGGCTGTGCCCAGTAAAGTTGCTTTTTGTAATTGGCTGATGGTGATTTCTGTGGCCCCTATGGAACATAGGAAGCTGTCATATACTGAGTCAGACCATTGGTCTATCTAGCTCAGTATTGTCTTCACAGACTGGCAGCGACTTCTCCAAGGTTGCAGGCAGGAATCTCTCTCAGCCCTATCTTGGAAAAGCCAGGGAGGAAACTTGAAACCTACTGCTCTTCCCAGAGCGGCTTCATCCCCTGAGGTGAATATCTTGCAGTGCTCACACAGCAAGTCTCCCATTCATATGCAACCAGGGCAGACCCTGCTTAGCTATGGGGACAGGTCATGCTTGCTACCACAAGACCAGCTCTCCTCTCCTTGAGGTGATCTTCAAGGTGTTTTGGAATCGCCCTTACAAAAATGGCTCAGGGCAGTTTACACAGAGAAATAACAAACAAATAAAATGGAACCTGTCCCCAAAGGGCTCACAATCTAAAAAGAAACATAAGATAGACACCAGCAACAGTCACTGGAGGTACCGTGCTGGGGGTGGATAGGGCCAGTTAATCTTCCCCTGCTAAATAAAGAGAATCATCACGTTAAAAAGTGCCTCTTTGCCCAGTTAGCAGGGGCAAAGTTTTTGGCATACCCTAAAAAAAAATACAAAATACAAATAGACAATAAGGAGGTTCAGTTACCCCGAACAATACAATCTTCGTTGGTCTTGGGGCTCTGGCAAATTAAATAACTCAAGTGAAGATTGATTGGGTTGTTTCGACCCGCTTCTTCTTCTTCGGCACTGGGACAGACCCAAATCAATCTATCGATTATATTTAATTCTCTAAGGCATACCCATGACTAATCCCATGTGTGGCAGCTCTCGCGAGAATTCGGAGAGCTGCTGGATAGGCTAGCCACAGGATGGGGGGGAGGGGAATGGCAGCAGTGGTAGCAACTGGCCAGCTGGCCAGCAGCGGGGGGTGACGCCAAGAAAATGCGGCGGCAGAAGGAGGAGGCGGTGATGGACAGGGACAGAGGAAGAAGGAGGCGGCGATGGGCGGGTGGAGGAGAAAGGAGGTGGCAATGGGTGGGCAGGGGTAGAAGGAGGAGGCGATGGGCAGGCAACAAAACGGCAACAGCAGGGGGGCTGTAGTGAGAGGCAACAAACAAAGGTGCAGATGCTCTGCGCCCGGCCCAGCTAGTTATGTAATGTTTTTATTGCCTTCTGTCTTTTAGTGTGGGCAGTGGCAGCTGGTGCTGGCGCCACTGGGGGGGGGTGCGGCAGGAGGCACCTTTAAGTGTACTTGAGTTGGTGCTTACCACCCCTACCGCCGCACCAGAAGGATCTTGCGAGCTGCCGCATGCCCCTCAGCACCTGCTGCAGCAGAGGACTGACTCCGCTCCTCAGCTGGTGTAGGCCATTTGCACAGCTAGCAAATGGCCTCCACACATGCGAAGAGGTCAGCGGAGGGGTGGAGCTGATCCTCCGCCGCAGCCGGTGCAAGGCAGCATGCCACTACTCGGAAGAGTTTTCAGGTGTGGCAGTACGAGAGGTCAGCACTGAGTAATTTACAATTAAAGGTCCCTCCCACTGTTCTCTCTGGGCAGCACCAACAAAAGATGTTGCATATTTACATACTTTCCCAAACACAATGCATGTAGAAAAATAGCACATAGAAAATGTATTTCCTCCCTAACCTGCTCATTTTGTACTTCTAGGACATTTCCCCCCCAAAGGATATGCAAATATTCATAACCTCCCACCTGCAGCCAGATCTGGTATAACCCAGGAAAAAGTGTTATCGCTTGATTTTTCTGCCTGTAAAAACAGATCCTTAGAAATTCCATTTTTAGCTCCCAGCCATTCACCCACACAGTGCAGGTGGATCAAATGCACAAAAAAGGAATGCATATTTAAGCCAATAGCACCTTAAATGAATGCATATTTAGCTGATGGCACCTTAAGTGTGTTTCCCATAATTAAAGTTCTGCGTTTTATACAGCGGCTTTTCCTTCCTTTCTTTCTTTCTTTCTCTTTTCTTCTCCTATGATTATAGTTTGAAAATTGACATGCAAATATACATATATCTCTTCTCCATAAAGTGTATTTCATTTCCCCCCCAGCAATTAATGTCATTTATGAGATGACATTCTCCAAACAGAAGAATATGATTATGCAAATTACCACAGGAAAGAAGATACCAGTTTCGAAAGCAAATAGGAAAGAGAAGCATGTGAAGCAATAGACTTGAGAAGATAGTGACTTCCACCTCCACAGAATCAAGTATTTCTTTATTTCTTTACCCTTCACTCTCTGGTCCTAGGCAATGTTCAGACTTTATACCGAGAACGTGTGTGGGAGGGATCATGGCAGCCTCCCCTTGAATTACACACATCCAGTTAAATGTCTGTTGAATCTGCACGGAAATTCCCTCCATGTAATCAGAAAATCGTGATTTGTTTGAGTCCTGCCCCTTCTCTTTACCTTCCATGATCTGGGCTTGCCACTCTATGAGAGAGCACTGCATGGGTAGAGGTGCTGAACAAACCAAGATGAAACCACAATTACAGATTCAGTAATCGCACGAAACCATGGTTTGGTTTGAAACACTACTGTAACTGTAATTGGGCAGAAGTGTTCTAAGAAGAACATATCTCAGAGAATACCTTCTCCATTATGAACCTCTCTTACTGAGATCATCTGTGGACGTCCATCTGAAGTTGCCACCAGCTGATCTGGTAGCTACTCAGGGACAGGCCTTCTCCATTGCTGCCCTGAGGCTTTGGAATGTGCTCCCTGCCAAAATAAGAGCCTACCTGTGCCAAGACGGGGGTTACTCTCTGCTTTCCTGGGATCTACTCTCAGTAGGGAGATTGCTCTGATGCCAATTTTAGGAGCACGCTGCTCCTTTAAGGTAGGCTGCCATCAGTTGAAGACTGATCTAAAGCCACTGACAGGCACTGTGCAGCCAGAGTCCACAGAACCCTGCTCTAGACAACAATATATTATTCTTAAAATGAATCAACAGTAGGGCATGACCTTACGAGCTGCATGGGGAAGAGTTTTGCAAGTAACACTCCAAAACCTTTTAAACCAGACTGAAGCCACTCCTAAGTATATAAAATCTATTAAGAAATAAGGGTCATATATAGGATAAGGAATTGGGTAAAGTAGGGGAAATTGGGAGTAAAGGAAGGCACACAGGAATAGGGGTGAATGGGTCTGAACTTTCATGTCTAAAGGCAGGTCTGGTTTGAGTTGATCAACTATTGTGAAAAAGGGTTTAGGACTATAGCTTTATCCGGACTGTGCTCCTCCAGGGATCTCAGTACATTATACATGGTTCTCTCTCTACCCATATTATCCTCTCTTTAGCCCTGTGAGGTAGGTTAGGCTGAGAGAGAATGACTGACCCAAGGGCACTTCAGGAGCGTCATGGCTGACTGAGAATTTGAAACCAGGTCTTCCCAGTCTTAAACCAACACTGTAAACACTAGGCCAGGTGTCGGGGAATCCCCGACATGGGGCAGGATGCCTGGGGGGAATGGGCTACACCCTGGGACAGTGCCTTCTCCACATGAGTCTTACCAGGCTGACCCAACCCAGCAGGGGAGAATGACAACAAAACTCCAGCCAGGGGGACTTCCAGCTGGCCCCGGCAGAGATTGGGCGAATCACCGCTGAATAACGGCATGATCCCACAAGGCTGGGGGAAGTTCTTATGGAATCTCATGCAGTGTCGCAGCCTTGTGAGATTTGCCCTGAGTGTCCGGGGCTATATAAGGGAGGACTGGCCAATGATGAGGGGACAGTCCAGGTGGAGGGCTCACTCTGGGAGGAGCCTTGGGCTTCCGACAGAGCCTAGGGCAGGGATTCTCAACCTTGGGTCCCCAGATGTTGTTGGACTTCAACTCCCATAATCCCCAGCCCCAGTGGCCTTTGGTTGGGGATTATGGGAGTTGAAGTCCAACAACATCTGGGGACCCAAGGTTGAGAACCTCTGGCCTAGGGGAAGCACCTCCAGCCAGGGGCTTGTGAATGAAACAAGCCTTGGACAAAGGAGTAATGCTCCGCATTGGCCATAGACTCTGAGGCTAACCTGGCCCTGCTGACACCAGAGGATAGAAGGGCCACCAGGATGACACAACTTGGGCCCTCCAGCTGCTGTTGAACTACAACTCCCATCATCCCCAGCCACAGTGATTAATAGAGGTGGTGGGAGTTGCAGTTCCACAACAGCTGGGGGGCTGATGTTGTACATCCCTGCCCTAAACCTCCTCACTGGTTTCCATCTGCTAAACTTCCAGTCTCACTCTGGCCAGAACCCAAACAGGTTGTTGAAATTTTCTACACGCTCTACAGAGCAGAGTTCAAAAGAGACAATTTGACAAATTATCAGGCAAGTCTATGTGTATAGGTAAGTGCAATATATGTGAGTGATTAAGATGGTGGAGACAAACCCTTCGTAATTGCACTTACGCAAAAGAAGATTTTGTGTCATGATCTTCCTTATTGAGGCTGTTTTTCTGTACCTTGTCTTTGATAGTAAAATAATGTACACCCTGTCACCCAGCTTTGCTTATTGTCATTATGATGGTTGTTATTGTTTCACGCCAGCCTCTTGTGTTATTTGACAGATTTCTTCTTTTAAAATCTGCCTGCCCCGTGCATGGAATGAAGATGTCATTTTTCATGCCTTTTCTTCATAAATAATGATTTTGTGAAGCAAAATTGCTAAGAGGAGGCCTAGAATTTCATTATTTCCTTTCCCACCTTTTAAGAAGAATGCAAAAAAAGTGGGTAGAGGGGGAAACCAAATACATAGCCCTGCAAAACAGCCATGAAATCAGAATGCTGGGGTTTGCCAAAGGAAAAGATTAAGGGCTGGGTTCAAATGAATGCCACCATCAGAATAAGAGATCTGTCTCAAAGGAGGAAAAGAGATTTTGATTTGACAGGATTGAGGGGAATTTGACAGAATTCATTTTACTGACAAATAAGATCAAACTATTAGACAAAAATACATTTTGCCTGCTGTGAGAACACTCTCACCTGCCATGATACCATTCATTTTATTTGTATTCCTGGATTTGGGAAAAAGTGATTATCATTTGTTGCAATCAGTTGACACTCACGAACCTTTTGTGTTAGAAAGGTTTTTTACTCTTTAGTCGCAGATGTCAGAAATGAGGGCGGGGGGGGTGTCATATTAAATTCAGAGGCATCTTCCTTTTGTGTAAATATAGGCATAACCTGTATTTAACCTGCATTGTTTAAGGGGGTCAGCTTACCTTCAGAGTCATCTTCTATTCAGGTAAATATGGTATGTGCTCACAGCATGCACACAGTTTTATTGTGTGTAGTTGGGCTGCCTGGAGAAATATTGTCTGAACTGGCCCAAGATTCCTTTTATTTCTATAGTATTATCAATGCATACATGTGCGTTGGTAATGCAGAAGGGGGAAAGACAGGAAGGGACAGAAGGAAATGAAAGCCTCCTTCTGTTTAAAGGAACGTCTTTGTTATTCACAACCTACTGAATTCATCCAAGGAGATTCGTCTGTGGGCACTTCCTGTTGAAACAGGAGCTGCTCCATCCCTGATGGCTTTTAGAAAAGAACTGAGGACACACAGATGACAATGAATATTTATATACCGCTTTTCAACAAAAGTTCCCAAAGTGGTTGACATAGAGAAATAAAGATAAAGATAGATCCCTGTCCCCAAAGGGCTCTGTAGCAATCAGCCCCTCCCTTACCCTAAAAAGTGAACCGGAAAGGCCAGGGGCAAAGGGAGACAGTTGTCTGGGGGCCCACTGCCTTGGGGGGCCCTCCAGAGGCAAGTCACATGACCCACTCCCCCAGCCACACACCCGCCTGGGCTTCCTTCAGTTGTATTCATCCTCCGAAATTGATGTGGGACCCGGAGCTACCAGAACAGCATGTCTTTCTCTAGTACCATTAAATGACTTGCATTGTCCACAATTTACAAAACCTTTTTAAAAATAATTTCAGATGATGTTCTATTGTGGCACATAGGTTATATATATATATATATATATATATATATATATATATATATATATATATATATATATAATTTTACTATGCTTTTTGTTCCCACTATTCAGCCTCATTTAAGATTTCTTTATTTCATGAGCTGAGCTTCAGTGAGGGGGGGCCCATTTTAAAATCTTGTCTCTGGGCCCACGCAACCTTGCTACACCCCTGGGAAAGGAACCCTGTCCTGTCTGTCAGGCAGTGACCTCTAAGGATCAGCCACTCAGCATACAGTGGCCAGGACTTAGAGGGCCTGGCGGCAGATAGTGAAGGGGTCCTTTGATCTTGTGCAGTTGGAGCCAGGCAGGGGAAGCAACACGTTGGCTGGCCAAACCATGGCAGCAACCAGGAACTCTGCAGGGGCCTGAAGTCTCTACTATGGTTTTGGTGAGTTCAGGGAAGAAGCCAGGTCTTGGCTTCGGAGAAGGGTTTAGCCAGGGAACCGTGTGTTAGGTAGCTGGTGTTAGATTTCTTTATTTTACTGCTTTGCAGATCCTTAAAACTGGTCTATTGTGTTTTATCTATAACGCAGGGGCGTAGCAAGGTTGGAGTGGGCCCAGAGACAAGATTTTAAAATGGGCCCCTCGTTGATATACACACACAAACACACTGCACAATATATAGTGTACTCACACTCACGTTCCCATTATGAATACGGTGAATATCTAGTTCACAGGGGTGGATCCAGCAGGAAATTACAGGGGGTGCAACAAGAATTCCCCCCCATAAAAGATTCGACCCCCATATAAATATTGGGGCTTGGATTTTCTCTCTCTTGCAAATGCACTATGCCAGGGTGTGTCAAACTAAAATTTGGTGGTGGACCAGATTAGACTCTGATGCACCGAGACAACTGTCTCCCCTTGCCTAATAGTAGTTACACCCCTGCTGTAATGTAATAATGTTATACCTGTGCCCTTTTTATCCATCCAGGGCACTGCAAAAGTCTCTGTAACCTTTAAAGGTGCTTTTAAAGCTTCCTTACATCTGGGGGTGCTTTTTGAATTATCTTTGCAACTGGGTAACCAAGATTTTAAAGTGTACCACTCCAACTATCAAAGGGAGCGCTCTTTTTGAATTATTCTTGAAAGTACTGAGTGCTTCTTTTAAAAAAAAATCTGTAACTGAAGCTGAGCGCGTGAGAGCCTCAGACTGAAACAGTCTGTAGTATTTTGAATAAAGGTTATTTTTCTTTTGGGTCCGTTACAATTTTAACCTGCCTCTTTGAGTGGATTTTCAATTCAGAAAAGGGGGGGCTGGAAAGCGGTCTTACTCTGGTGCAAACATGCCTCAAGTTTGATTGCTCAGCAGCAGACTACCAAGTTTTCCTCCTCACACGTAGGCAACATGTGGGAGTTTTTTTTGTATTTTTCTGTTTGGTAAAAGAAAGAAGGTTTTCTTGGAATTTTGCCCACAGGGAGGGGGGGATTAAACCCTGTTAAAAAGTTGGCGTGGAGGCAATGATACCAGAGGGACAGTCTTTGTTGAGCAAACATGGAGGGAATGAATCAGCTATTTTCTTTTCCCCACGTGGACTTGCTCTGAGACAAAGGCTGGGCTTAAATCCGCCATTCACCAAGTCTCCATTCGTTACAGGTTCAAAATCTAAAAAGAAACATAAGATAGACCCCAGCACTGGAGGGATGCTGTGCTGGGGATGGATAGGGCCAGTTGCTCTCCCCCTGCTCAATAAAGAGAATCACCACTTTTAAAAGGTGCTTCTTTGCTTTGTTAGAAGGGGTTCCGTTTTGCTCTTAGTTGAATTGTTATTGGTTTATCATTTAACTTAAATGGTACATATGTTTTCAACCTTTGTGTTTAAACTTTTGGCTGTTTTGTTTGATTGTGAACCATCTTGATACTTTTGTTGTAAATGGTATATATATGTATTGAGTGAGTGGGTGAGTGAATGAATGAAACTCTAACAAATGAAGTACAGTATGCACAATGTGCAGGATTGAAAAATGAACCTGTGGTGTTTTTGGTTAATCCATTCCTTGATCCAGGCCAGTTTTTGAATGGGGCTTTAGTTACTTGTATTCCAGCCCTGGAGTAGAGGCGGGGCTAACAAACAACCAGCCGCACAGCAGAGAAAAGCAGTCTGCACTTGCCTCTCTGTACATAATATCTGTCTCATTAAACCGTTAATGTTCCTGATTCAACTCCACTGTCTTGTCCTCTCTCCTCTAGATTCTGCAGAACCAATGGAGGATTCCCTCTGAGTCTTCTGCTCTTCCCAGAGTGGCTCCATCCCCTGAGGGGAATATCTTACAGTGCTCACACTGCGCCTGATTACAGGTGTAGATTGTAGGAGAAGGAGAAGGAAATGCTGCACACTTGCTCTTGGTCCAGAACCAATGGTATTTGCGGTGGAAGAAGGTTTCTGTTTCAATCTGCTAAATCTTGAGTTCATAAGGGTGTGGACGAAACTGGTTTGCCCAGTTTGGTTCAAGTCTGAACCTGACTCGAATTGGACTGGGCATTTTCAGTTTTGGCACCCCAAACTAGAACCCTGGCTCGACTCAAATTCGAGTCGGTTCAGGATTCTAAAGTGTAAAAAAAAATTTTAACTTACTTCCAGGTTCAGCACCCTTTGGGTGGGGTGCTGCCATGGCGATGGGGCGGGGGGGCCTCTGGCCGTTCCACCTCCCCCTGGCCTCCCCCCACTGTTCTGTGGGCCAGTTTGGTCCATTTTTCAAAATGGCCACCATGACAACAGAGAGGGCCAAAACGGCCCCCAAACACGCTGAAATGGCCCATAGAAGACTGGGAGAGGCTGGCAGGGGGAGAGGAAACCACTGGAGACCCTGCCACAGCAGCACCCCCTAGGGGCTGCCAAACCCTGTGGTACATTTTTTTAAAAAAAGGTTTTACACTTTAGAACCCCGAACCGGCTCAACCTCAAACCAAACCAAACTTGATCCTACTCAAGGGTGAACCTCGAGCCAGCCCAGTTTGATGATGAACTAGCTCAACCTCGAGCCGATTCACGCATCCCTAAAATCAAGCCATGCCTCCCCGGCTGGCATAATCTGGTCCTCCTCTGCCAGGATCAATGGTGTCTGGCAAAGGATCTTTCCCCCAATGTGTGGAGCACATGTGTATATGCATAAGTCTGCTCATCTGCGGATAAGAAGTGATGGTGGGTGTTCAGAATCCAATTAAGTGTTCATTATGCTGTCTTCCTTGTGATATTGGTTATGAATTCTTTGGGAGCCAAGCAAAAGACTGCTAGCTAATTATTGCTCAACATACATCTGGAGACCTTGTTTTGTATATGCGATGTTCACACTGCATTGGAAATCAGCAGGATAATGATACAAGCTGTATGCTCCTGCTATGCCTCCTGTCCCAGAAGCCTGTCTGCAGAGCTAATCATTCCAGAACAGAAGGAGTTTGCAATAGGGTTTCACGATAGCAAGTGAAACATTTATTTTCAATGTCTGGCTTGGTCTCTTACTTTATATGACATAAGAATTGGTGGAAGTGCCTTTGAGCCAGTTTAGAGTGCATTTCCCTGACTACTGACTAGAGCGGAGGTTGGTATTAGGTAGCTCAGGTCCTACTGGCAGCAACCAGCTGGGTGCTGCGTAGCAAGGTTGAAGTGGGCCCCAGAACAAGAAGTAAAGATGGTCCCCTGTCTTCTTCTCCCCACAACCATGTCCAAAACTGTGTGGCTGGGTATGCCCTGGGCCCCTTAAAGGGAGTCAGTTGAATTGGGAGTCGGCACCCAGCCTAAGCCCAGCCCCAGAAAAAGGAGAGGAGGTTAGCAGCACGCAAATCTTGTCTTGTCTTGTCTTGTCTTTATTTATTTTATTTATATACCATCCTTCCAAAAATGGCTCAGGGTGGTTCCTTGGCAGAGGAGAGCTGGTCTTGTGGCAGCAAGCATGAATTGTCCCCTTAGCTAAGCAGGGTCCACCCTGGTTGCATATGAAAGGGAGACTAGACATGTGAGCACTGTACGATATTCCCCTCAGGGGATGGAGCCACTCTGGGAAAAGCATCTAGGTTTCAGGTTCCCTCCCTGGCAGCATCTCCAAGATAGGGCTGAGAGAGAGTCCTGCCTGCAGCCTTGGAGAAGCCACTGCCAGTCTGTGAAAACTATACTGAGCTAGATGGACCAATGGTCTGACTCAGTATATGGCAGCTTCCTACATTCCTATGTTCTTCTCTTTAGTCCTGGTGCTGGCTCCTCACCAGGAGACCACAGCCCTCCTTCTGCTCTCTGCCCCCTCCTCACAGGCTGGGCCCATTTAATGAAGCTTCACAAGCTGAGCACCCCAGCCCCACCCTTCCTGCTTCTGCCTCCATACTCCTTATTCATCCCTTGAGTTCACCCCGCTCCCGTCCATTACCTTCCTTTCCTCTTCCTCCTCCCAACCCCTGTCCTGACTCTCAGGACACCCACACCTCTGTCAGTTGTGTCTCTCCGCTGATGTCATCAGTGGGTGCCATTTGGCGCATTGGGCCATTCGCCCGAGTGCAGCTGCCCATGCTGCTCCTGCCTGGCTCAGGGCAACACTGGCTCCGTCTGGCCTCCTGCCTGGCCTCCCTGCACTCACTCCGTCTCCACCTTGCTCGTGGTAAGCCTTGGTTGTGGGCAGGGCAGCCGGACAAAAACTATATGATTTTGTCACCCCAAAACCTTCCATTTAAGATGAGAGTTAAGATAACTTTACATTTTCACCTGTGCCCTAAAAAGCATGACAATTGCAAGCTAAGGTGCCCATCAGAGATACATCAGGCACAAATTCATCAGGAGCATCTCTAGGAAGCTGCTTTATGCTGAGTCATCCCCTTGGTCAGTCTAGCTCAGTTTTGTCCAAATTGAACGGCAGCGACTTTTCCAGGGTTTCAGGCAGGAACCTCTTCAAGACCTACCTGGTGATGCCAGGGAGTGAACCTAGGACCTTCTCCATGAAAGAAGATGATCTACCCTTTGGACCCATCCCTAAGGCAGGAGTTCCCAATCTGTGGTACTCCAGATGAAGCTGGACTACAACTCCCATCACTCCCAGCAACAATGTATCGTGGTTGGGGATGATGGATATTGCAGTTCCGCAACGCCTGGAGTGTCAGTGGTTGGGAACCCCTGCCCTAAGGGGAATATCTTGCAGCAGACTGCGCTCACATGTAGTCTCCCATCCAAATGCAAACCTGGGCAGACCCTTCTCAGCAAAGGGGACAATCCATGATCACTCCGCAAGGCCAAATCACAATGGTGACACAGCGGGAGGTTGCCTGTGCTTGACGTTTGCAACGGAACCATCTGTGTAGTGCAGGCTTTGTGGCAATGATGCCCACCACTCCCAAGTGCGAATATCACATCCATTGATGCCTCGCGAAGGGACGAGTTTTCATTTGCTCTCTACAGCAAAACCCTCACTGTTATATTCATAAAGCAGGCCAACTGTGCTGTGTGGGGATGCTGCAGGGACTGACATAATTAATGTCTCTAATGTGAAAGTGTAAGGTTCATTAGGTTTAGAACTCAGGCAGGTTTTTAATCAAGCATGTTATGGCAAAACATTAAAAGCTTAACACAATTTGTAATAAAATATTTGGTTGCGGGTTGCCTTGGGGCAGAGTGGCCGTGTAAAGAAGGCATTTCACCTCTCAAATGTTTTCATCAGATTACACTCACACCTGGACAGTCAATGGACACAGATTTTTTTTCTCATCATGGGAGGATTCGTCTCAGAGAACAATGACTGTATAAAGTAAAGTATTACATCCTACAGTCCTAGCTTTAGGTATTTACTGATAGTTGTGGAGGACTCCAAGGGGTAGTAAGGGGTAGTGGGTGCTTCCCCCAAAATATTTTCCTCTTTTGCTCCATCATCCACCAGCAAAGTGTCAGGCAATAGTCACGAGCCACCTAATGGCGCAGCGGGGAAATGGCTTGACTACCAAGCCAGAAGTTGCCAGTTGGAATCCCCACTGGTATGTTTCCCAGACTATGGGAAACTCCTATATCAGGCAGCAGCTATCTAGGAAGATGCATCATCTATGAGGCATCATCTCATATTGCATGGGAGGAGGCAATGGGAAACCCCTCCTGGATTCTACCAAAGACAACCACAGGGCTCTGTGGTTGCCAGGAGTCGACACTGTCTTGATGACATACCTTTAACTGTAAAAGGCCTCCATTGTTTAAAGAAGCCTCATTTACTCACTCCCCTATCCCACAAGAATCAGCAGAAGCAAGTGCCGCCAGCTAGGTAGGAGACTCCTCCAGCCTCCCAGGAGCTAGGGCAACCCCTTTGCTTTCTTCCTGGCCAACAACTGTTTTGGGTGAGACCTTGAGCCCTTTCTCATGATTGGAGAAAGGGCCTTAAGGGGGTGAAGGGAGGTAGCCATGAAATGCTTACCTCCCCCACCAACAATTATCTCTTCCTCAGTGGATGGGTGTTTCCTAGGGGGAGAGTTCAGTGCATTATGGGGAGTCTCCTGACACAGGCCTGGAGGCTACTTGTGTGCAGGTGCCGCACAAAGCCATGTGGCACCAATACACAATCATGTAGTCCACTTTCTGGGAGCCCTCGCACCCCAAACCCAGGCTAAGTGGTGGACTCCCTAAGCAAGTTTGCCACCATGCTGCCAGCAGGAGCTGCGTGGTTCCAGATGGTACACACGCACAGCCAAAACCGGTCTGGGTTTCTCAGCCCAGTTTTGGTTGTGCATGTGAATAGCTTTCTTGTGTGGTGGGGTGGGTGCAGGGTCATGTCCCCTGCGGAGGATACTGATCTCTCTCCCCACCACAGCCTGTCCTGCCACATGTTTTTGAACAGGAAGAGAAAACTAACCTAAGGATATGCCAGCTGGGACCATTTACATAGGAACATAGGAAGCTGCCATATACTGAGTCAGACCATTGTTCTATCTAGCTTAGTATTGTCTTCACAGACTGGCAGCAGCTTCTCCAAGGTTGCAGGCAGGAATCTCTCTCAGCCCTATCTTGGAGATGCTGCCAGGGAGGGAACTTGGAACCTTCTGCTCTTCCCAGAGTGGCTCCATCCCCTGAGGGGAATCTCTTCCAGTGCTCACACATCAAGTCTCGCATTCATATGCAACCAGGGCAAACCCTGCTTAGCTAAGGGGACAAGTCATGCTTGCTACCACAAGACCAGCTCTCTTCTCCTTGCAGGTTGCAGGCAGGAGTATCTCCCACCCCTATCTTGGAGATGCCAGGGAGGGAACTTGGAACCTTCTGCATGCAAGTATGCCGATGCTCTTCCCAGAGAGCCCCCATCCCCTATGGGAAATATCTTACAGTGCTCACACATCTCCCATTCAAATGCAAACCCTGCTTAGCAAAGCAGACAACTCATACTTGGTACTACAAGACCAGCTCCCCTCTAATGTGAAGTAATGCTTCACATTAATTATCTTGTTATCCTTTCAACAAGCCCAGCAATACTGGTGGCCTCTTTCACCAGGATTGGTGAAAGCATCAGTACAGATTTTTAATTTTTTTAAAAAAAAGTTCAGAGGAAATTATGCACAAGATCTTACCACATCATGAAATGTATCATTGCAAAACATAAGAAAATGGCTGTCTTTCTAGACAGCGCTAATCAAATTGCTGACCTTCATTTTACAAATGCAATTAGCTAATTTGCTCGTTATTGCAAGATCCCATTTAAAGGAAGACATATTCTTAGAATATAGCACTGTCATTTTTGACAGCAAGGATTTATCACCCTGTCTAAATCTGAAATTTCAACAATATTCATCCCTTAGCCCAGAAGTAGCTATAATAGATCAGGATGCTTGCAATATCCTGTCAGATGTTTGCTATTAGGCAAGCTAATTTTTCCAAACTGGTGTTCACCTTTAGCAGTCCCAACAGTACTGTATTTACCTGAATCCAAGTCTAGCCCCCACCCCAAAGTTCTTTGATGTTAGAAATTAGGGAATCATCTTAAATGTAGAGTTCTCTTCCATTTGGGTAACTAAGGGTATAACCTGCATTTAACCTCTATTTTTAAGAGGCTCATCTTAAATTCAGAGCCATCTTGTATTCGGGTACTCACCCAATTCCCGCACTTCTCTTTGTAGACGATTGGGAATATTATCCTTTTCTGAAAATAGGTCTGTGAAGAACCCTTGTCCTTTGTTGCCTATTGTTTGGAGGAAAGATTAGAAATTAACTATCAAAAAACTAAGTTCACAGTGTTCACCAAGAAATACTCCAAACACAGATCACAGATTAATGGCCAAGAAATGGATGGATGGATGGATGGATGGATGAAGTGCAGTCAAGTCGGTGTTGACTCTTAGTGAACACATAGATAGATTCTATTCAGGATGATCTGTCTTCAACTTGGCCTTGAAGTTGAAGGTCTCTCAGTGGTGCATTCATTGCTGTCGTAATCGAGTCCATCCACCTTGCTGCTGGTCATTCTCTTCTTCTCCTTCCTTCAACTTTTTCCAACATTATGGACTTCTCAAGGGAGCTGGATATTCACATAATGTGTCCAAAATATGATAGTTTGAGCCTGGTCATTTGTGCCTCAACTGAAAATTCTGGATTGATTTGTTCTATGATCCATTTGTTGGGGCCAAGAAATAGAGGAGGTTAAAGCTTACAGATATCTAGGGGTAAGTTTTCCAATCAAATAGCTCCTGGAAGGCTCATGTTACCCAAGGTGCACATAGAAGTGCAATTGTGCTATCTAGATTCTTTTTCTCCAAGAGAGGTAAATATACCTGCAGTGGTGTTCTGGTAAATACAGTTGCCATCACCACATCATGAGGTCATAGCTTGTCTATTTGTTTGAGTCTTAGGTGGAATCAAACACTATTTATTTATTATTTATTTATTTATTTATTTATTTATTCAATTTTTATACCGCCCTTCCAAAATAGCTCAGGGTGGTTTACAATTAAAACAAAACCATTAAAATTAGTTAACAATTAAAACAGAAATTATAAAACAGCATAAAACAACAATTAACAATTAAAACATCATAAAACAGCAATTAAACAATCAGAACAATTAAAAAACCCCTGAAAACCAGGTTACAACATTAAAACCAATTACCACTATTTAAAAACCCTGGAAGGCCAGGCCAAACAGATAGGTTTTAAGGGTTCTCCTGAAGGTCAATAAAGAATTCAAATTGCGGATTCCTGTAGTGAGTGGATTCCACAGTCCAGGAGCGGCTACAGAGAAGGCCCGCCTCTGAGTCGCCACCAGACGCACAGGGGGTAGCTGGAGACGGACCTCATCAGATGATCTTAACATGTGGTAGGGATCACTATTGACATATATTTTAAAATATATTAGCCCATAATCTCTGCAGCATAAGCAGGGCAGAGCAAGAGCTCAGGGGAGGAGAGCTGATCTTGTGGCAGTGAGCATGAATTGTTCCCTTTGCTAAGCAGGGTCCACCTTGGTTTGCATTTGAATGGGTGGCTACATTGAGTGCTGTCTGCTGTAAGTTTTTTCTTTTTAGAGGATGGGGCCGCAGCTCAGAGGGAAAGCATCTGCTTTGCATGCAGAAGGCCTCAGGTTCAATCCCTGCATCTCCAGGAAGTTTTTCACATCCAGCTTTTAGTTCACATCTCCTCTGGAATGGTGCATTCACATATCAACCAAATTTACCCCCAAGTCCCTGCGAACTATCAAGGAACATTTCACACACTATTCAGGTTTTTCATTGCGCATTAGAGTATAGCCTGATTTATATCCTGGGTTTAAGCAATTTAAATCAAATCAAATCAAATCAAATTAATAAATAATGTTGAGCTAGATGGACCCATGGTCTGACACCGTATAAGGCAGCTTCCTATGTACCTGTTGTAGCACTGCGTGAACTCTTTTACTGTTCTGACCAGCGTTATTTCGATCTAGCCCACTCTATGCAGACCATGAGACCTTTCCCTCTATTTCATTTTTTTTAAATTAATACAATCCTTTTAATAGGCGAAATATATAGCAGTCAGAGGCGCTCTTACTCCCGGACTTTGGGGCCCTGGTTCGTGGCCTCCAAGGTCCGGGGGGGCGGGGCGGTCCTGCCACCACTCCACTGCCCTGCCATTCCAAACTGCAGCTTTTCTGTAATTTTAGCTGCCATGTGCATGCCCAGGGGGTGGGGGGTGAACCGAACAGGCATCCTGCCTCCCCCCATGGCAGCAGTGGGCAGAGTGGCTACTGGGCCTGTCCGTCCGGCCCAATGGCCCT
This sequence comes from Hemicordylus capensis, assembly GCF_027244095.1. Classification (NCBI taxonomy): domain Eukaryota; kingdom Metazoa; phylum Chordata; class Lepidosauria; order Squamata; family Cordylidae; genus Hemicordylus; species Hemicordylus capensis. The sequence continues at coordinate 15,971,307 of NC_069663.1, forward strand.
TGAGAACTGCATGGTACGCCTGCACAGTTCAAATAGATCACCACGAGCCCATGACGTCACGGGCATGCGACCGTCTATTCAAAATGCACAGGCGCACTCCGCAGTTTTCAAGGGCCACTGGGCTGGGCGGACAGGCCCAGCTGCCACTCTGTCCGCTGCTGCCATGGAGGGAGACAGGAGGCCTGTTCGGTTCAGGGGGGAGGAGGCCTGCTCGGTTCATCCTCTGGCCATGCACATGATGGCTAAAATTACAGAAACGCCACATTTCAGTGTGGTGGGGCCCCACAGTGGTGGTGAGGGGCCTCAAGGCAGCGGGGGGGGTTGTGGTGGTGGTGGGCCTCTTGGCGAGTTGGGCTGGGCACCAAAATCGCCTAGATGCACCACTGATATCAGCCTCAAATTGCTCCCTTGAACTAATCATGTCTCAGACTCCATTAATTCTCTAAGAGGAACATATTTCTTGATTAGCGCATACAATGAAAATACTGAAATAATGGTAGCTTAAATGGGCTCATTATTCCTTCTGACTATGGAAAAATTAGAACTATGCCATTTGATACAAGATCTTTCAGTGTTATTAAACTGTAAATTGCCCACTGAGTTCCATCATCTAGGATATCTTGGATTAGTTTGCTCATTGCAACGGCAGGTGTTTGAAAGTCCAGGAGTTGATATTGTTGGAGATGCAGTTTCTGATGGCACCAACTCCTGATGGCTGCTCCTGATGGCACCAATTCTCAGCATCAGCAACCCTATTGACCAGTAAGGCCATTAGGTGTGGAGATAGCCAGTAAGGGCATTCCTCTATGCTTTCTCTGATTCCCCTTTGTTAGACTGATAGTCTCTGGATTCATTCTCTCACCTGAGAGACACTTCCTTCTTCTCCCTTCCCCTCTTCCTGTATGTCGCTAACAATGAGGCATGTAGGTCTCAATCTCTCTCCCTGATGGATTTCCTAAATCAACTACTTTATTTAGAACTTAAACTCCAGGTCTCCAGACAATATTAATTAGCAGTGCTCCCTTACCTGTGCACTTCTGTTATAGCAGGGGCAGATAAAGAAATCTCCCCTCCAGATATGGAGTTCACTTTCTTCCAGGGTGCAAGAATGGCTGTAACATAGATGTTATTAATTGTTATCATCTTTCCTTAATGATACCATTACTAAATAATGAAGCTATTCACTATTCACACGAGCAGGCAAAAATGGGCCAAGGAAGCCCAGCCCAGTTTTGCATGCACATGTGTACTGCCAGGATTGTGCCCGATCCTGGTGATGCCTCAGTGGCAAACCTGCCTCCAGAGCCACCCTCTTAAACAGGGTCAGGAGAGCAAGCGATCTCTTAACCCCATTTTACTGATCATATGCCAGCCCTGGCTGGGGCTGGCAGACTGTGGGGCTCCCAGCTGGCTTTGAGGAGGGGAGGGGAGATCCCCATAATGCACTGCACACTCATGCGGTGCATTATGGGAGTTCTGGGGCATGGCAAAGTGGGGCAACATGTCCCGGCATTCTGACCCTCAGAGCTGGCAGAAACTGGCAGTCATCTTGGTGGCCAATCCGGCCACCCATCAACAAGAAGAGGATCACCTGTGGGGAAGGTAAGTTTTTCAAGGCTTCCTCCTCTCGCCCCTTCTAGCTCTTCTTATGGATCGTGGGAAAGGGCTCAATCTGTTTTAAAGGGTCAGCAGGTTTTCTTGTTCCAACCAAGTCAACTTCCAATCGATTCCCTTCATGTATTGCAACATTGTAATATATCAAACATGCTGAAAGTTCACATACACACACACCTCACGTGATAGTGTAAGTAATGTAGAAAGAGGAATTAAAAAGATAAAAAATAATGTAGAAAAAGAAATTTAAAAATGCACACATTTTTGGCCAGGTTTAACAAACCTTTATGTGTGTTCTATGAATTCATTCATTAATAGCATCCGCAACAATCTGCATGCAAGAAAACTAGTTTTAGAGAAAAGGGCATTCTTTGCTTACAGGTGATCAGGCATGATGGAGGCATTTCTCTATAGGCCCATTCACACATTACATTCAACACTTGTAGAACAAGTGTACAGTGCACACAGGTACAGTCATTCACATATTATGTTGAACGCAGGCACAGGAGTGCACTTCCTATCTGTAGCATGCATTTGAAGGGCTTGTATCCAGGTTCACTTTTAAAATGCACACAGGTACATCATTCACACAAACATATGTGCGAGTATACCGATATCTGCACATTCATACAGCATAATGTCTGTATTGGGCTTTCACACCACATGGGGATCACCCTTTTCAGAGAGCAGTAGCCACCTGCACTTTATATAAGCACTTGATTTTTTTAATGTCTGCTCCTTGATTAATTGGTCGGGTGGGGGGGCGACCCAAAAGGTAAATCTTCTTGATTAAGTGATTAAGCACTGCAGCCCAATATTTTACTCACCCTTATTTATTAATAAAAATAGAATTTTATCTTAATAGTAGGCATTTTCCTAACCAATTATATTTTCAATCCAGTTGAAAATATTTTTCAGCACATAGAAACATTAAGGAACATTGAGTCTTTAACTAGCCTTATATTATGAGATTGTGATCTTACTTTAACAAAATCTTCTTGATTTAATAATGGCTGATATTTATTTTTAATATATTTATATACCACCTATTACAGGAGTCTCAAGGCAGTTTCCAAAATAAATAAATAAAATAATATACACACACACACACGTCAAAACAACAAATCAGTAACATTCAACCAACAGCCTGGCTGAAGAGATGTGTCTTCAGTTGTTTCCTAAAAGCCATCAGGGATGGAACAGCTCTAATCATCACAGCCCTGGGATAACTACAGAGAAGGCTCATCTATCTTTGACTCACCACCAGGTGAACAGGTTGCACAGTCAGGCACACCTGCTTTGACAATCTTAATAGATGATGAGGTTCATAAAGAAAAAGGCATTCTCTTAAATACCCTGGGCTTTATAGGTAATAATCAGCAGTTTGTGTTTTGCCTAGAAATTGACAGCCTGTGAAGTTTGTTCAGATCAGGAGTAGTATGGTCTCAGTAGGACATAACTTGGCAGCAGCATCCTGAACGAATTGTAGTTTCTGGTCTATGTAAAAAGGCAGCCCAATGCAGAGCACATTGCAGTAGTCAAGCCTGGAGGTTATCAGTATGTGCATCACACTGTTCTAAGGTCACTTTTAGGAATGTGCACAGAATGGGATTTGCATTCTGTTCAAGCTCAGAACAGAACACAAATGCTCAGAACTGGATTTGTATGATAACAAGCCAACCAAGAAGCAAGGAGATCAGAAGCCAATCGGAAGCCAGTGCCAAAATCAGTCAGCAAGAGGGAAACGGGCCTCCAAAATGGTGCTTGGAACCCTCAAAATATTCCTAATTAAAGAACGTGGCCATTCCATCCTGAGCTTGAAACAGGCCCTTCATTAGAAAGGCGTTCTGTTTTAAGCTTGAAAAACTCAAAATGGCCCATTTCGGGTCGGAATGCGTCGAGCTCAAAACGTTCTGCACATCCCTCGTCATTTTCATCTAGACAAGGGCACAGTTAATGTGTCAATCTTCCAATTCATTTGAATGGGGGTCAAAAGAGCAGGGCCCAGGGAGGTCATCCTGCTTGCCCTGCCCTAAGGACAGCCCTGTTCCTGGGCCACCTCCTCCATCCCAGGGCACCCCATTGCCCCTCTCCCATACCAAGCTAGTAAACACAGTGCCCGCCAGGTGGGAGCTCAAGATACAGCCCATTACTTGCCCCCAGCTGGAGTTTTATTCACCAGTCAAGAGCAGGCAAGAGTCCACATGTCCCCCCTTTTCCAGTACAAGCCATGCTCCCTTCATCGGCATCAGATACCTTTGGGGCTGGCCACACCAATGCAGCAGTCATGACTAGCGCTGGCAGGTGATGGTTTGTCTGGGTGGCTGCTAGGGATGTGCACAAAACTGGTTTGCCTGATTCAGTTCAAGTCCGAATTGGACCAAACATGTTTGGTTTGGGCACCCCCGAACTTTGGTCCTGGTTCAGTTTGAATTCGCACCCCCGAACTGGGCCCAAACCAGCCTGTGGGGTTCAGCTTGATTTTGAGCTGAACCGAGCCCAGTTTGGTTCAAGGTTAAGCCCTTGAACCAAGCCTCTTCCAGCTCAGATCAGTTCAAGCTCCAGCCAGCTCAAGGTCGAGCCAGTTCACACATCCCTAGTGGCTACCAAGGTACTACACCCTTGGTAAAGTCTCTCTTTAAGCATAGATGTTTCTTCAAAAATAAATTTCATTATCAAAGTTCTTGGCATGCAGAATGTTCAAGCCTTTAGCAGTTCTAATTGCAGCAACCGAAGAACTAATCAAAACTGTCTATGATGTGACCAAGAAGACTGAACTAGGAAATTTAAAGAACAAAAGAGAAATGTTTGAAAGCTGGTGTCGATCAAATTGCAGTAATTAACTGAGGGCTTTCCTTTTCTATTTGTTCCCTAAGTGATGAAAAGATGGTGCTTTTGGATGGCTTGTCAAAATACTTGTTTTGGAATGAGAAAAGAGGGAATACGTTTTGGCAGAGAAATGTAGAGAGGAATTGTTCAGTCAAAATTGTCATTTCCAAACTGTATTCAATCAACTGTCCACAGATTTCTTTCATTGGCTAGGAAAGATAGTATGTCAGCTTGAGTCAAGGTTGTGTACGTTCTCTGATTCCATAATTGCTATGGCAGCCAGTGAGATAATTCATTGCCACTGCTGTGGGACGTTCAAGGGCAGAGGATGGGGATTTCTACCAGCATATGAAGGTGCCCTTTACTGAGTCAGACCACTGGTCCATCTAGCTCAGTACTGTCTTCACTGAGACCCGGTCAGAGGTCTTTTCCTAGCTCTACTGGGAGATTCCATTGATTGGGGTAGGAAAGATGGTCCTGTGGTAGTGAGCTCCTTTGCTAAGCTGGGTTCACCTTGGTTTGCATTATTGTTGACTATATGTGAGCACTCTGCTATAAGATATTCCCCTTAGGGCCATAGCTCAGTGGGGATGTGGCCATAGCTTGATAGCTCAGTGGTAGAACATCTGCTTTGCATGCAGAAGGTCTCAAATTGACTCTAACAGCAGATAGGGCTGGGAAAGACTCCTGCCTGCAACCTTGGAGAGATGCTGCCAGTCAATGTAGACAATACTGAGCTAGATGGACCAATGATTTGAGCAAGCCTGGCCCGTCCACCACGCAGACCTAGGCACTTGCCTAGGGCACCAGTTCTTGGGGTGAAGGGGTGCATAAACAATATATAACACTGCCAGAATATAACATTGCCAATTATTTGTTGAGGCCATCCACACAATCAAAAACTGAGGCAATTCCCACGATCAGGCGAAATCGGGCTAGGGGAGTGTAACCTGCCAAACTACCCCTCCCCTTAAACCAAGTTTGCAGAGCGAGCGCTCCGCAAACCCGTTTTTTAAAATCATGAGTTGCCATGGCACGGCTCCGTGGTGCTGCTACTCACGAGAAGACCCCAGACCAGGAAGCTCAAAAGCAGCCTTCCAGCTCAGGGGTCTCTCCACCATGCCCTGCATGCCCACGCAGGGCATGCTGGAGCTTCCGGGGGCCATGCAGCCCCTGAACTCCCAGCCCCCGCCGGCTCCATGACAGAGCCGACAGTCGTGTGGGTGGCTACTGTGGCCACGCAGAGCAGACTGCTACTCGTCTGCGAGAAGAACAGGCTTAGCCCGCTCTCCTCGCAAACCCTCCCCAGGCTCTTCTCATGGATCGTGAGAAGAGCCTCACTGTGTTCTACCCGGGTTTGGGAGCTGTGTGTGCTCCTAATTTTTGGTTGTGTGGAAGCAAGTAAGGAGGAAAGCCTGGGTAGAAGTGATTGTTTGGAAGCAAGGTAGGAGGGGAAATGATCGAGGTAGGGTTTTCCTCGTACCTTGCTTCCACACAATCACTTCTACTCAGATTTTCCTCTTACTTTGCTTCCACACAACTGGAAATTGGGCGCGCGCGCACACACAGAGCAACCAAACCTGAATAGAACACAACTTTTGATTGTGTGAATGACCTCTTTGTCTCCCTGAAGTACTATACAGTGGTGAAAAAATATAATACTGCACCCTTCTCCCCAAAGGGCCTGCACATTCGGCATCCCCAAATACTTACTTTTCCTTCACATTGTACCTCAGCCCCCAACAAATAGCTAGTCTTATATAGACAAGTTGTTGGCCTATCTTGGAAATGCCAGGGAGGGAACTTAGAACCTGGATGCTCTTCCCAGAGTGGCTCCATCCCATAAGGGGAATATCTTAAGTGCTCACACTTCTAGTCTCCCATTCATATGCAACCAGGGCAGACCCTTCTTAGCTAAGGGGGCAAGTCATACTTGCCACCACAAGACCAGCTCTCCTCTCCTTGTGTTACTTGTACAAGACTCTTAAGGAGGTACTGGCCAGGGCCTTAGTCTGAGTCCCAGGGCTCTTGCCAGCTTGAACCCTCCTCAAGAACTGGCCCCTCATCATTGGCCTGATGTCTTTTATATATTTGTCCTAACACTTGAAGCCTGTCTCATGAGATCTGGGCTGAGATAGAGATCTCGGGGCGAAATCCCACAAGACCTCTCCAGGCTCTCATGAGACGCTCCTGAGTCCCCATGAGGACGCGCCAGCAACCAGCTCTGACATGGTTCCCTGCTGGGGCCAGCTACGGATGCTACAGACAGGTGCGTCACCAACACCACCCCTTACCTGGGTAGGTAGCACCACAAGGTGATCCCCATTACAAGCTATGGCCTAATCTTCCTCTTCATCCTGCCCTGGACCCAGGATTTCCTCACAGATAGCTTCCTATGTTTCGTGATAAAGTTGAATATGCACAGTTTATATTAACTAACTAACTTACTAACTAACTAAATATAGTGTCCTTGTTTGACCTTTCAGCATCCTTAGTTTGCAGGAACATGCTTCCTTTTTGAAATATGTTAGTATGGCTTATACAAATATAGGGTTTTATTAGCTTTGGTAGGGACTATAAACCCTCCTTTATATTACAAATTGTCATGTACAATGGCATGTGCTCTATGCTTTCCAAAAGCTTTTGTTTCCTCCTGGGCATAATTACACACACGCGCACACACACTTTGAAACCATAAACCATAAAACAACTTGCAGTCTAATCCCCTTCCAGGGCAAATCAACATACTTATTTTTCCTTCTGACTTCAGTACGGATAAATGTAAAGGAATGTAGACATCCATCGGCAAGTACTTGAATAGTCTGCGGGGCAATACTAGAAGTGACCGTATGTCATTTCCCACCTTGGACAGCCTATATGACATTCAAGCTTGTTGTCATCATGGTGGTGAAGGAAGAGGTTTACAAATATGTTCCTGGGGTGGCCCTTCCATGCAGCGAGGTGAAGTGGTTCCTCGGGCATCTCAAGCAGATTAGTGAGGTGTCAATGAGGCAGCAAGATGCCCACTTGCCCCCCACTTCATAAATGATGGAAAGGAGGGGTAATATTTGGTGCCCTGCCTCAGGTGCACAGAGATCTTGAGCTGCCACTGTTTCCATCTGACACTGTGATTTGTGTAAGAGTGACATTAATCCGAGGAGGCAACCTTCAAGATGCTTTGTGCACCAAAAGAGACATGATGCAGAAGATTGGGTTTAAACTCTTTTAGCAGCAACAGGGCATGATTTTTGACAAAGAAATAGAGGCATGGGGGGATTGAGGCACACCCTCCCCTAGCATTGCTGGCCTGATCCAATTTGTCCCTTTGTTCATGAGCTAGGCCCACAAAATTTGGCCATTGGTATGATCTCAGGAGATGAGTGTTCATAGTGATTAGGAGGAGAGTTAGTCTATGGGAGAAGAGCTGGTCTTGTGGTAGCATTCATGACTTGTCCCCCTTTGCTAGCAGGTTCTGCTCTGATTGTATATGGATGGGAGACTACGTGTGAGTACTGTAAGATCTTCCCCTTAGGGAATGGAGCCGCTCTGGAAAGAGCATCTGCATGCTTGCATGCAGGAGGTTCCAAGTTCCCTCCCTGGCATCTCTAAGATAGGGCTGAGAAAGACTCCTGCTTGCAACCTTGGAGAAGCCTCTGCCAATACTGAGCTAGATGGACCAATGGTCTGACTCAGTATATGGCAGCCCACTATGTTCCTATGATTGTTAGCAATGTCTACCTCTACCAGAGATGGAAAGTTGGTGATGCAGGTATTACACTTAAAGCTTTTGATGGGGACGTAAAAAGCTGTGTTTAATGAAAAGCTGTGTTTTACCCACCCTTAGCATAAGAGATGCCATTTTGTTTTCTGTAAGAAACTGTTTTAAGCTATTGGGGAATAAATGATGAAGGAATGAAATGCAAGCAAGGGAGTTTCAAAATGACTCTAGAGGTATTTCTGTGTCAAAACCGCAAACAATTGGCTAGACGGAGCAGGATGTGCTTTTGACATTTGACATATAGGTAATTGAGAAATGCTTGAGTCTGCGAGACCACAATAGGGAAAACGGGAAGTGGAGAACAGGTGGTGTGATAACATGTCTGGAGAAACAACTTATTTGAATATAGCCAATAGCATTGATTCTATGGAAAAGGGGAACTGAGGGAGGGGGCTTGTTGCTTGTCACTGCTTGTTGTTAGAGTATAAAATTGCTTGTAACCTCTTCTGCGGTGTGCCACTTCTTGGGGTGAGCACCCAGTAGCTTTGCTTGGCCAAATAAAGATACTGACCAGAATCTCCTTCTTGTCTTTTATTAATTGGCATAATCAAATAAGGGGCAAGAGTCGGGCCTTACCCAGACTAGCTGGGAGGGTGCAAGCCTTCCCTGGTAGGCGGGACACAACATTTCCACCCCTTTTTATGCCTACCCCCACCCCCAAATGATTAGGGTAACATGACAGACATTTCTGCAAAGCCGAAAGGGTTAGGGTAAGGGTAACAGTAGCAGTGAACAAGTGTTTGTACTTTCTCCATGGAAAAAGTACAAATTGGAGGACATTCCTACCAGATTTCATTTCTATTTCTCTGACAACACCTATTAAAATTGTATACTAGTTTTTGTGTTTTTGAAGCTTTAAAAAGGCTCGATGCAGGCCCAATGATCAGAACACTAAAAGCATGATGACTCACTGAATGATGAAAGTACTGCAGTACTACCCCCTATTTTCCATCTCTAGGGATATATAGGGTGTGCACTAACAGTCTGTGTCCAATCAGATCACTTTGAACCGAGGGCGGTTCGGAGGTTTGATCACAGACCGAACCAAGGCGGTTCAGTCTGTGATTGAACTGAACGAGACCCAGTTCAGGTGAACCAGTTTGGCATGGTAAGGGGCGGCCAGGTGGGGGCAGCAAGAGAGGTAAAAGCTGCTTCCCTGGCTGATGTGGCCTCCTGCACCACCACTCGCTGCCACTTGCCCTCCCTGGCACAGCCCCCCAAATACTGCCCCCTCCTTTACCAAGCCACACAAATGGCCTCCGTACATGCGAAGAAGCCACACAAATGGCCTCCACGCATCCACGGAGTCCAGAACTGAGCTGCCACCAAACCTTTTTTTTTAACCTCTCTTGCCACCTCTGCCAGGATGCCTCTTACCATTGGAAGGGTCCTCCACCCTTCACCAGATTCCACTTTACAAGTATATTAGCCACGCGAACTGGTTCGATCTAATGGACCGGGCCGGGCTAGTCGGTTTGACCGAACCAATTCAGAGCAACACGGTTCGGTGCAAATTAGTTCAAATTCCAACTGAACCACAGTTTTTGGTCCGTGCACTCCCCCAGGGGTGTAGCCCTAGTCAAAAATCACAGGTATCCATCCACCTAGATGCTACTGACCACTCCATATGACTCATGTATGACCTCCCCCATTTGTAACTTTTAAAAAGTTATTTATTTATTTATTACATTTATATCCCGCTCTTCCTCCAAGGAGCCCAGAGTGGTGTACTACATACTTGAGTTTCTCCTCACAACAACCCTGTGAAGTAGGTTAGGTTGAGAGAGAAGTGACTGTCCCAGAGTCACCCAGCTAGTATCATGGCTGAATGGGGATTTGAACCCAGGTCTCCCCGGTCCTAGTCCAGCACTCTAACCACTACACCACGCTAGCTCCTTAAAGTTAAAATGCTCAGCGGACCTAACTTCAACAAGTGCAGCATTTCCCTGTTGCTGTGTCATTCTGTGAGGAATTTTGTAGAACTTGAGTGATCCCAACTTATACAGTATGAACAGAAGTGTGAGTAAAACATTAAAAAGCTCACAAGCCTCGTGTGTGTTGAAAATATGTTCAGAATTACTTACATCCATTTCAGTTCAGGTTCAGGCCCAGGTTTGGTACTGAAACGTCTTGGTCAGCAACTTGCAAAGGGACAGCAATAGGGTGAGTTTGACCCTTTTGATACTCCTGGATGTCTCGGTGACCTTTGATACTATCCACCAGGGTAACTTTCTTCGCTACCTGTTCAGGACGGGGGATGGAGGCATCATTTACATAAGAACATTTACATAAGAACCCTGCTGGACCAGGTTCAAGGCCCATCTAGTCCAGCATCTTGTTTCAGACAGTGGCCCACCAGATGCCTTCAAGAAGCCCACAGGCAAGAGCCGAGGGCATGCCCTCTCTCCTGCTGTTGCTCCCCTGCAAACTGGTATTTAGCGGCATCCTGCCTCTGAGGCTGGATGTGGCCTATAGCCACCAGACTAGTAGCCATTTTGTAGAAGGCAGGGGTTAGCAGGGGCATTACCAGGGAATTTTTGTTCAGCAACAGTTCATTGTGACTAGGGATGATGGGAGTTGTAGTTCAGCAGCGTTTGAAGGACCAGAGGATGGGAAACCCTGCTCTGAGGGGGAAACATCATGTTACCAAGCATATAAATTCCAGAAATGTTCTGAGGAACTATAGCTTGTTGTCGTAGCCTTTTCACTCCACAGTTTTTCTTAATTTTCCAGCTGTCAGCTGCATCGACATGTTTTCACATCTCTCTGGGTCAGAAGTGTCAATTCTGTCAAACTGAAGAGCTTCTACTTTTTAAAAACTTAATGCCTACATTCTGTTTCTCACCTTCCCTAGTAATACTTTGCTTTCCATTTACTTTTTTGTTTTGGTTTTTTAATCTTCACTCATATCCACTTTTTAATCTTAATATTAGACAGCTGCAAACTAGGGGTGTTAAGGTTCCTGTCAGCCACTGAAAACTGGCTCGCTAATTTCACAATTCCCCCCACCCCCTTGATTCAATGAAAAATTGCAAAATTAGTGAAAAAACTTAGAAAGTTTCCTTACAATAAGTCAAATCATTGGTCCATCTAGCTCAGATTTGTCTACACCAGGGGATGTCAATCTGCAATCTTCCTGCAGATGTTGGCCTACAACTCCCATCATCCCTGGCTACTGGCCACTGTGACTGGGGATATGGGAGCTGGAGGCCAACAACAGATGGAGGCCCACAGCTTGACGCTCCCAATTTACATTGACCGGCAGCAGCTCTTCAAGGTTTCAGACAGGAGTCTTTCCCAGCCCTATCTGGAGATTGGAGGGATTAAACCTGGGACCTTCTGCATGCAAAGTAAAGACCCATCCAAATCAGGACCCATACATTTATGTCCCACTTTTTCTCTGAGGATCCCAGAGCATTGTACAGAGTTGTGTTCATCCTCAAAACAACCCTGTGAATACGTGGCTGGCCCAGAGTCACCCAGGGAGTTTCATGTCTGAATGGAGATTTGAACTCGGCTCTTCTAACACTCTGACCACTACATCACCCTGGTATGCATCACTACACCACTCCTAGGTTAGCCCTAAGAAATCACCTTGAAGCACTCTGCTGAAGATGAGCCTTCAGCATATCATGCCAGTAGAGGGCTTTTAAGCTGATACATAAGCCCCAGTGCAAATTGGCCATGATGCATCCATTTCCCCACTAAAGGTGTTTTGGCTAGCTTGCTTCTCAATGAGGCTGTTCTTACAATGGGGGAGAACCAGGCTAAGGGAGCCTAGCCTGGTTCTCCCCCATCATGAGAACCACCAGGTGAGCCCGGTGGTTGCATGGCAGCTAGCCCGCCTAAGAACCCCTCCCCTTAAACCAGGTTAATAGAGTGCTCTGTTAACCTGATTTGGGGGGTTGTGAGATGCCGCAGTGCATCTCCACGCCATGGCAACTTGCAAGGAGACCCCTGACCGGGAGGCTCCAACAAGCCTCCTGGCCTCGGGGGGTCTGCACAGAATGCCCCACACACTCACGCAGGGCATTCAGGGACATCTGGGGGCCGGGAGGCCTCCGATCTCCGTAGCCCCTATGAGCTCCATGATGGAGCCAGTAATCATGTGGGCAGCCGCTCAGGTCTGAGAGCCTGTTCCTGTGTGGGGAGAGCGGGCTAAGCTTGCTCTCCCCACAGAAGCCCTCATGGCACTTCTTCTTATTATTATTATTAATAATAATAATAATAATAATAATTTGATTTCTATACCGCCCTTCCAAAAATGGCTCTGGGCAGTTTACACAGATAAATAATAAACAAACAAATAAGATGGAACCCTGTCCCCAAAGGGCTCACGATATAAAAAGAATCATAAGTTAGATACTAGCAACAGTCACTGGAGGTCCTGTGCTGGGGCTGGATAGGGCCAGTTACTCTCCTCCTGCTAAATAAAGAGAATCACCACATTAAAAGGTGCCTCTTTTCTTATCGTGTGAAGAGCCTTATAGACTGTGTTCTCACAATGATCCGGGCTGGCAGGAATACTAGATCCAAGTATCATACACACTTCTGATTTGATGTCATGAGAACCCATAAGTGTGAGGCTTGCAGTCGTGCCTAGCCCACATAGGCCCCAGAGCATCTGCCCCAGATCAAATCGTAGATCACTGATTTGGAACTATGTGGGCTGGCATGCTTTCCTGCCAGCCTGGACCATCATGAGAAAGTGCTCATTAATGAACGCTGTCTAGAATGCTTCAAGACCGACGGTCCTAGAAAGCCGAGTGAATGAGAGATGTTGACATTATAAATGTCTGGGAGCTTATTCCATCTATTTCACACTGTGATATGAGGCTCTTTTAGTAAATATGTCCCTCTGTCAAAGACTGTGGGGTTAACGACATATTTTTACAAGATTACATCCTTCTTTCAGCAAAAGGGTCTCAAGTGTCCTCCACTTCATAGCGCAAATAATTCTTTGTGGTTTCTTTTTCTTTGTCATTTCCCCCCTTTGATATATACATATAAAGAATTCTGAAGGGTACTGCCAACTCTCATTCATATATATATATATATATATATATATATATATATATATATATATATATATAACATATGCAATGAATTTACTCCACAGCTGAGCATCTCATGGAATTTATCTCTGTGGCGATGGCAGCATTTCACTCTTTCTGTATCACAGATGCTCGGCACAGAGACAAGATTAGAGTTGTGCTTCTTGCAGAAGATGGGAGGAATTGCATAGGTTCACTCAGCACTGGGTAAGGAGCTTCCGCCACTCAAGATGAAGCCAAGCAGCCACTGGCTCCACCCCCTGACACTGCTTCCACCCCTAGACACCAGCCCCACCTCCCTGCACAGAAATCCAAGACTGAACATGTTAACTTAGTAGAGTACAAACCTAGGTAAAAATGAATGGAGAGGGAAATGAAAACAGTTTAGTGGGATTGTACTACATTTTCCCACACCAATTACAGAAAATTACAGATGCTTCAGAGAAGCAAGAATTTGTAGTGATTGGGGGCCACCTACTTGATTTCTGTGGGTGGCCACATAGATTATATAATCTCTAGGGCTACTGTTTGCTTACGCACAAAAAAAGTCTCTTGGACTCCAATACTGCCAATACTGAACATTGGTATTAAAAAACCCAACATGAAAATGAGGATCTATTACCCTTATAAGAGACAGAACAAGGATGAAACATTAATGTTTCCTTAATGCCATTCATATGATCATTAATTGGGTAGGACAAGCATCCTACCCAGCTTTGGAAGATGTGCATATTCTCGATTTTTGATTGTGTGCTATCAAAAACTTAGATTCTTACAGATAAATTCATGGAGGACAGGTCTATCAATGGCTACTAGTCTGGTAGCTATAGGCTACCTCCCTCCTCAGAGGCATGATACTTCTAAATACCAGTTGCAGGGGAGCAACAGCAGGGCATACCCTCACCTCTTGTCTGTGAGCTTCTCAGAGGCATTGTGTGAAACAGGATGGTGAACTAGGCAGGTGTTGGGCCTGATCCAGCAGGGCTATTCTTTTGTTCTTATAGGTAGGATGACGCAGGAGTGATTGTGAGAGCGGAGCTGGATAGGATGGCTTTTCCTCCTACCTTGTTAAAATACTGAGTATAAATGCTGGGTAGGACAACACTGTTGGGTAGGACAACAGCATCCTACCCAGCACCTGTCCCACACACGATCATGCCCCACTCTTCCTACCTAGCTGTTTGCTCCCAATGCTGGGCAGGATACTTGTCCTACCCTCTTAGTGATCATGTGAATTGCCTTAATGTCTTTTTAAATTTTCAAGTTATATGCTGGTCAGAGACCATAATAGATACTACTACTACTATATAGTAGTGTACGACATAATACTACTAATAGATACTACTATTATGTACTACGTATTATTATGTAGATTAGATGGGGCAGTATAGAAATGTAATAAATGAATAAATACGTTGCCCTTGGATCCATATTCAGTAGAGAGATGCTCTGATCCCTCTTTAGGAGCACACCAATCCTTCAAGGTAGGCTTCCACCAGTTGATCCAAAGTCACTTACCATACTCAGCTTCAACAAAACCCTAGATCTGTCTGGCTTGAAACTTCCTGACACAGTATAGTTTGAGCCTATCGGCCTAGATAAACAGAGGCTTATGTGCAGAATCGCATTCCAAGAACTGGAAGGATGGAGAAAATTCTTACATGGAGGGTAAGTCCTCATTATTTTGCAGCCAGCTGCCTCATTTAGCTTGTAAGATTATTTATTTTGATACATAATTACATGGCTTGATACTTTAGTCAGCAATTAATTAGTTCTAATTGGAGTGTAAATTAATTAAAGGAACACACTTCGTCAACTGCAAATTTGCTTTTATCCAGCTCAGTACCAGGACGGGTGTGAAAATGAATATAGTGGCCCAGATAGGGGCGTGTAGGAGTTGCTTCCAAGCTGACACAAAGCTGGCTTAATTATTTTAAATGCCGTAAGAGCAAGTAGGTATAACCACTATCTATTCTGGGGAGCGTGTCGGAAGTGCTAAACAGAACCCATGTTGTTAGGAATATAGGAACATAGGAAGCTGCCATATACTGAGTCAGACCCTTGGTCCATCTAGCTCAGTATTGTCTACAAAGACTGGCAGCGGCTTCTCCAAGGTTGCAGGCAGGAATCTCTCTCTCAGCCCTATATTGGAGAAGCCAGTGAGGGAACTTGGAACCTAGTTGCTCTTCCCAGAGCGGCTCCATCCCCTGAGGGGAATATCTTACAACTGTTTTCCAGTGCTTCTGCCCTGTATCCTGACTCTGTGGTTACCCTCAGTGGTTCCTTCACCCTGAGAGGGTTCTCCTTCTTGATACATTTTGTGCTGCTGTTTCCTCACAGAGACCATTGACAATCCCCTACCTGGAGTATACAGGCTGTCTTCCAGGAAGCCCTTAGGCTATCTAGGCTTGGATGGCAAAGAAACATGCCTCTTCTCTTTGCCCTTAGGCGCTTCTCCTTCTTCCCCCTTTAAAGGTAAAATGTGTCGTCAAGTCGATTTTGACTCCTGGTGCCCTGTGATTTTTTTTTGGTAGAATACAGGAGTGATTTACCATTTCCTCCTCCTGTGCAGTATGAGACAATGCCTTTCAGTATCTTCCTATATCACTGCTGCCTGATATAGGTGTTTCCCACAGTCTGGGAAACATACCAGCAGGGATTCGAACCAGCAACCTCATGCTCCCTAGGCAAGTTACTTCCCCACTGTGCCATTAGGTGGCTGCAAAACATGTAAGGTTAAGTGTGCCGTCAAGTCGATTTCGACTCCTGGCGCCCACAGAGCCATGGTTTTCTTTTGGTAGAATACATGAGGGGTTTCCCATTGCCTCCTCTTGTGCAGTATGAGATGATGCCTTTCAGCATCTTCCCGCTACTGCCCAGTACAGTACCAGTGGGGATTTGAACCAGTAACCTTCTGCTTGCTAGTCAAGCATTTCCCCGCTGCTCCACTTAAGGTGGAACACTCTTTGGCTTCTCCTTTTATGGGAGGAAGAGTGTCTGGGTCAGGAGAAAATCCAGTCTCCAGTCTCATCCACTCACAGGCACCCAGGTTACTGGCCCTTACTGTTCTCTAATTGTCTCTGCCCCTCACGCCCCTGCTAGGGATTCCTCGACCTCTGAGATTCTCCATTTGCTTCCCAACCAGCTGCCGTAGGAAGTCTCCACAACTCCTTGGCTATAGTAATTAATTGACATTGCACTGTCAACTTGCATGAGTTTTGGACGCAGGCTGCACTCCACGTGATTATCTTGTGCATATCAAGGCAAATCATTAATTCACGACTAGTGATTATTATTTAAAAATTGTAATGAGAGCATATGAACATTGGGCCATTTGTAATTTCAAAACAGTTTGGTAATCACAGTATTGTGCCTACTAATAATAAGTTATACAAATTCATTCTCAAGTGTTTGGTTCCTAAGCACTTGTGTGTTAATTTTGCTAATTTCCTCACCATTGCAGGATTGTAATTAAATGAGTGCTTTTAATCAGTAGGTACCATTCTTACAGCAACGCAGCATCTGCAGCGAAGGAGATCAAGCTTGTTGAGTGTGAAATAGATCAGCCATGCAGAGATCATAGCATTTCAGTTGTGTGGTCAGAGTGTGTGACATTTGCCAGTGCAAACAAGAAATAACAACTTCAAAGACCAGATTGAAACAGAGTGATCTGACTGTTGGAGATGTGACTTCAACAGCATCAACTCTCAATACATATAATTCCTGTCGCCTTTATCTCTCTATCTACCTATCAAATTTGTACACCACACCAAACGTTCATGTCCGGGAAGTTTACAGCAACATAAAACACAGAAAATAGAAACCTTAATTTTTATTTTATTTTATTTTTTAAAAAAACACCCTTAATTAGAACATTAGGAGTAGGGATGTGCAAATTGATTCAAATTAGAATTTATTTAACTCAAATCTGGGTTATTTGAATGATTAGAATTTGAATCGAATCATCCCTTAAAAGGGCAATTTGATTCAAATTCGAATTAGTTACCCTAACCCCTGCTAACTCGGCAAAGAGGCACCTTTTTAAAGTGGTGGTTCTCTTTTTATTCAGCAGGGGGAGAGCAAAACTCTATCCCCCACCCCCTTGCCCAGCACAGTATCCCTCCAATGACTGGTGCTAGTGTCTTATGTTTCTTTTTAGATTGTGAGCCCTTTGGGGACAGTGATCCATTTTTATTTATTTCTCTATGTAAACTGCTTTGGAAACTTTGGTTGAAAAGCAGTATATAAATCTGTAGTAGCAGCAATAGTAGTAGCAAATTTTTGAAATTTGGTTTGAATTTTATTCAAGGGCCATTCGGCACTTTAAAAAAACTATTCTGGCCCCCTGATTGGTTAAAAGGGGCACCAAAACAGGGTCAAATTGATTCAAATTTTATTCAAATCTGAATTGAATTTTCAGACCACATTCTAATTTGATTTGAATTCAAAATGAATTTTTAGAGTTCAATTCAAATTTGAAATGAATCAAAAAAATTGGTTTCATGAACATCTCTAATTAGGAGCAGAGAGTGTAGGTCTGCCTCCTTGTTCTCGCCTAATTTCTATATATCTGCTCTACATGTCTTCTGATAGGCTGATGGTAGGACACTTCCTTCTTCTGATGTTCTCTTTGTTCCTTCTTCTTCCTTCCACCAATAGGTAGGTAGCACAGGGTGCAAGCTTCCTATCTAGGTTTGTAAGATAGGAGGACAAGCGTAGACCTCCTACCTCACTTTCTAGTCGTGTGAGCCACTGTGCTGCCAGCAGCTGTTCCCAGGCTGCCAGAAGCTATCTTCACCATAGAGCCCAGGGAAAGAGCAGCCAGACAGTGCAGAGCTTCCCCAATGCACTGTGCTAGTCACACCATGCATTGTGGGAAACCTAGAAGCCTGGCTTCCTCCCCCCACCCCACCCATCACTGCTTGTCTCGCCATGTACTCTGCTTGTGTGGGTGTGTGGACAGAGAAGTCCGGCCCCTGATCAGGCTCTGGTCATTTGGGGGAAGGCAGGGAGGTTCCTGTCCTCCATGAATTTGTCTAAGCCCCTTCTAAAGCCACCCAAGCTGGTGAGCATAACCACATCCTATAGAAATATATTCTGGAGGAGTTCTGGCTGAATCACCATCCCATGAGCCAATGTTGAGATTTCAGTTTGTGACTCCTGAGGATGTGGACAAACTGCTTTGGACTGCAAACTGTTCTTTTGACCCTTGCCCAACTTGGCTTATTTCACCTGGTAATTGTATTATCAAAGGGGCTGTGCTAAACTGTTTCATTGTTTTTATCCCCATGAAACTCTTTTTATTTTGTGAAATGGTTTTATTAGTTTTTACTCTGTTTTATACTCATGCTTTAAATTGTGTACACTGCCTAGAGATAGACATATCAGGTGATATATAAATATGATAAATAATTTGTTTATTTATATTTCTATACCACCTGATACATACGACTCTAGGTGGTGTACAAAATTTAAAATATTTTTTAAAAACAGATTTTAAATCCACAAAACACAATAAATATAATCTCATAAAACATGTTGTTGAAACAAATTATTAAAATTAATTCAGGTTTAAAGCCTGGGAAAACATGTGCGTCTTGAGGGTCTTCCTGAAAACAAACTCAGAAGGAGATGCCCTATTTCAACAGGGAATAATAATTACTATTATTGTTGTTGTTGTTGTTGTTTGTAATCGCCATGACTCCACTTCCACAAATACTAAACAAAACAGGCCTTGGATACCAAACATCTACAACATCAAGTAAAATAAAACATCTGCTGTACATGGACGATCTGAAGTTGTATGGGAAGTCCCAGTCAGAAATCGAATCACTGCTAAACACTGTCCGTATATTCAGTAGCGATATAGCAATGGAGTTTGGACTAGACAAGTGTGCTGCATTAATAATGAACAGAGGAAAAATAAACAAAAAACAGAAGGAATAGAACTGCCCAATGGAAGCAAGATCAAGAACCTGGAAGAGAAAGAACTTTACAAATACTTGGGCATTCTCCAGGCTGATAACATTGCACACGCTCAAGTTAAAAGAAAAACTGGAAAATCCTAAAGTCCAAACTCAATGGCGGGAACACCATACAAGCCATAAACACCTAGGCTATACCAGTTATCAGATACACTGCAGGAATAATAGACTGGACCCAGGCAGAGCTAGAGACGCTAGATCATAAGACCAGGAAAATAATGACCATCCATCATGCTTTGCACCCCCGCAGTGATGTCGATAGGCTATACCTCCCTCGCAGCTCAGGTGGAAGAGGAATGCTGCAAGTCTATCAAACAGTAGAGGAGGAGAAAAGAGGCCTTGAAGAATATATCAAGGACAGTAAAGAAGATGCACTTCAAATGGTCAATAATGAGAAACTATTCAACAAATGCAATAAGAGCAAAAGTAGAAAAGTCAACAACAAACAGCAAGTGCCACCTTTGTAAAGAAGCAGATGAAACTGTGGACCACCTAATCAGCTGATGTAAAAAGATCGCACAGACTGACTACAAACAAAGGCATGACAAGGTAGCAGGGATGATACACTGGAACATCTGCAAAAAATACAAGCTACCTAGCCAAAAATTGGTGGGACCATAAAATTGAAAAAGTTGTAGAAAATGAAGATGCAAAAATATTATGGGACTTCCGACTACAAACAGACAAACATCTGCCACACAATACACCAGGTATAGCTGTAGTTGAGAAGAAAGAAAAACAAGTCAAAATAATCGACATAGCAATACCAGGGGATAGCAGAATAGAAGAAAAAGAAATAGAAAAAAATCACCAAATACAAAGATCTACAAATTGAAATTGAAAGGCTGTGGCAGAAAAAGACCAAAATAATCCCAGTGGTAACTGGCACCCTAGATGCAATTCCAAAACAACTTGAAGAGCACCTCAACACCATAGGGGCCACAGAAATCACCATCAGCCAATTACAAAAAGCAACTTTACTGGGAACAGCCTATATTTTGCGACGATATCTATAATAACCAACAGTATTGATGATAAAATTCAGCCATCCCAGGTCCTTGGGAAGTACTCGATGTCTGGACAAAACAAACCAGTCAATAACACCTGTCTGACTGTGTAAACAAGAAATAATAATAATTGTTGGTTCCCCTGGTGCAGTAACAAAAGAACTTGAACACTATCTTGACACCTTGGGCATTGATAAAATTACAACACATCAGCTACAGAAGGCCACACTACTTGGGACAGCACGAATACTACGACGCTATCTTTATTTTTTTCTTTAGTTATCCTAGACCCTTGGAAAGGGTTCAATAATTAAAGTACCAAATCCAATAAATAACTGGTAGACTGTGTGTAAATAGCATTATTATTTCTTGTTTACACAGTCAGACAGGTGTTATTGACAGGTTTGTTTTATCCAGACATTGAGTCCATCCCATTATTATTATTATTTAGTTAGTTAGTTATCCTAGACCCTTGCACCTAGTAATTGGCGCCCTAGGTGCAATTCCAAAACAACTTGAAGAGCACCTCAACACCATAGGGGCCACAGAAATTACCATCAGCCAACTACAAAAAACAACTTTACTGGGAGCAGCCTATATTTTGTGATGATATTTATAATAACAACAACAATATTGATAATAAAATTCAGCCACCCCAGGTCCTTGGGAAGGACTCGATGTCTGGATAAAACAAACCAGTCAATAACACCTGTCTGACTGTGTAAACAAGAAATAATTTCTTTAGTTATCCTAGACCCTTGGAAAGGGCCCGATAATTAAAGTATCAAATCCAGTCAATAACATCTGGTAGACGGTGTGTAAATATCATCATCATCAATTAATAATAATATTAATATTAATAACATCAATAATAGTATATTAATAATAACATTAATAATAATATAACAACAATAACAGTAACCGTTGAAAAGAAGAGGGAACAATTTGGTCTAATGACATGTTCACTGACCTCTTCTAAAACTAAGAAATCATAGTCTGTACTGCAAATGCCCAGTTTGACCCTCAGTGATTTTCTGTGCTAGAAGTAAAAAAGGTAAACTGACAAAGGCATCGATGTTCAGCCTTAATTACTGATGAACAATACGTGCACGAGAATTGAGGGTCACTTGCAAACTGCCACCCGGTAGCGATTTAGTGGCAATCAATACAGTTTATCATCTCAAATGCCTTATAAAATTCTACAGATAGCAGACTGAAGGTCAAACCTAAAACAACAACAACAAATACTTGGTGATACAGTAGATTGCATAGCATTGCTTTTGCTTAATTAGAATAGGCTCATTCTCGTCACCAAAAGCTGGGTAGGAGGAGTGTCCAGCCAGGCTTCAAGCTCCAGACATGTTCCCAAGAACCAGTCAAGGTAGGAGGACAGGGAAGTGATCATCTGCTAGTCCCTGAGCCTGCTCTCACAACTAGAGATTCCTGGGTAGGAGAGGGTTACCCCAGGAATCTGTGGTCAACTGGGGCACTGGAAGTCCTCCCACCCCAGCATCTCCAAACTTGGGTAGCCCAGATCTGCTGCCATAGTGTTTTCAAGTGCTCCTGGAAGCCAACGGCCATGTTGACCATAGAGTTGTGTGGGGAAAGCAGCTCTGCTGTTGTACTGAGGGCTGCATCTACACTGCTCATGCAAAGCCACTTCCCACCCCTTTTGCTGTCTTAGCTGAGATATGGGATCAGTGGGGGGTGGAGTTGTGCTCTCGTGCAGGGCATACTGCAGCTTCCAGGGCCCACGCAGCCCCTGAACTCCCCAGCCCTCACCAGCTCCGTCACGAAGCCGGCAGTTGCGTGGGCAGCCGATCCAGCCACCCAGGGCTCCCGCCCTGCTCGTCTCCGGGGAGAGCAGGCTTAGCTTTTTTGCCACAAAACCGGCACAAAAACGGGTCTCACTGATCGTGACACCCGCCTCACTGTGCTGCTGCATCTCAAGTTCCAAAGCATGCCAAAGGGGGAAGCCACATTGGGGGATGTATTCCCACTGTGTCTCACGGTCCCCCCCACCCACCTTTGGCAATCTGCAGGGAAAGGGTATGGAATGACAAGACGGACACTTTGTGGAAAGGTCTTCACAAATCAAGTGATAAAGAATTACCCCTGCTAACTGGGTAAAGAGGCACCTTTTAATGTGGCGATTCTCTTTATTTAGCAGGGGGAGAGTAACTGGCCCTATCCACCCCCAGCACAGTACCTCCAGTGACTGTTGCTGGTGTCTATCTTATGTTTTGTTTTAGAATGTGAGCCCTTTGGGGTCAGGGAGTCATCTTATTTATTTATTATTTCTCTGTGTAAACCTCCCAGAGCCATTTTTGGAAGGGTGGTATAGAAATCGAAATAATAATAATAATTATTATTATTATTTCCATATGCACATGCAATCCCAGGGGTGGAATGTACCAGTTATTTCCCAACAAAGATAACACACCCCAGGGGAGTTATACCCAGCATTTGGGTTCAAAGGCAGCCCCTGGAATTACTGAGTGGCTCTGCTCCATTTTTTTTGTACAAATTAGTAGGGGGGGGGCAGCCCCTTCCCCTTGGGTGCAAGCACGCACTTTATGGCATTACTCATGACAAGAACCATCTTGGGGTACGTTGGACTGGATAGAAAATAATGTTTGACAATGACACTTCTCCCAAAGATAACTGTCTCATGAGAGCGGCAGGCCATAGAAACATGCATTAAAACTCCAGGCAGCTGACACCCACCAGAACAGAACAGCTGGTTAGGGGGTCCTAGAAAAGTATAAATATCTCTCCAAGCAGCTATCCTTCTTGCAAGCAATGCCGTAAACCAATGTGTGGATATTTGCCAGGTCCCAAATTTAAAGATCTTTTCTTTGACCTTGTGTGTGTCTGTGTTTCATGTTACCATGGTCGGGTGATAAATTGGATTTCAGCATTGACTTCTTGCTCCGCATAGCCCATTCCTGTGTAGCTGTTAATACAATGTCATTTTTTAAAAGACAATGGATAGATCTTTATTACAGACAATGACCAGCCTTAGTTACACTGCATCTCTAATGAAAGACAGTAACCGGGTTCAGATGTCGCACAGCACAGAACCACGGGGCCAATGGAGAGGGGGAGAGGGGCCTCTCTGCAGTCAATGAGACTGCAGAGAGGTTGAGGAGCTGGCTGTGTGGGCTTCCTTCTTGACAGAAGGACAGCCCACACAGCCAATTGAGCTGGAGTGAGGGAGGAGCTTCCTCCCTCAACTCCAGTCCTGTCGAGCCCAAACTGACGTGCCAGGATTTGAATGTAACACTGGCACCACTGGCACCACTGGCACCACTAAACCTCTGAATGGCAACACTGGCACCACTAAACCTCTGACTGGAGGTACAGAGTGGAGTTTAGCGAAGGAAACCGCAGGTCCCTTTTCACCCTTAACTCTGTTTTACCGAGTTTGGATGTGCAGCTTCGGAAACTGGAGGTGAAGGGACCTCTGGTTTCCCATTACGTCCAAACTCAGCCATTATTTCTTCAGCAGAAAAATAAATTGAGAGGAAACCAAATTTTAAACTCATTTCAGAGAATGCTCCAGTCCAGCATCTAGGAACTGTCCTAGAAAACAGACTCCCCCTCTTCCATTCCCTAGTAACTGGTATTCAGAGGTATACTGCTACAGAATATGGAGGCTCTATTTAGCCATTGGGGCTAGTAGCCACCTTCCATGAATCTTCTCACCCCTTTTTAAAGCAACCTAAGCAAATAAGAACTTCAACATCAACTTTGTTCTCATTTGTCAGTGAAAGGCAGAAAATGAGGTGACGAGCTCGCTTTCAATGCAACTTTATGCTGGGGGGAGTGGGAGGCTCTCCAAAGATTAAGAAACTATCTTTAACTCCACCAAAAATCCCCAAGTTATTTTAACCTTTCTCCTGCTTAGTGACAACCCATGAAAGAGTTAACCACATCTTTATTCTGTTTTAAATCACACAGCATATGGAGTTACAATTCTGTACCATCTGGATTATCATTAGCCATCAGGTGCTGTGTTCATTACACCTGTTATAAAAGAGTAAAGATAATTAAATGGAGAGAGAAAATTATATTCTACTCACAGCACCTCTAAATTTCATCAGCATGGTTTGGCTGTCCCCTTTGGCAACAAGACCATTTCTTTCCCCCTTCAGTATGTAAAATAAATAATCATTTGCATAAGGCGGAAGTGAAGCCGAGGAAACCCATTTTTAGCTGGAGCAGATGTTCCTTGCTAGAAAATAATTTGTCAAAGGGTGGAGAGATTCATATTCCTAATTTTCTGAAGAGCTTTCTTTCACTTGAGAGAACAACTACATACAATTTAATTGCAAATAGACAACATGGCCCCCAATATTAAAGAATGTGATATCCCAAGATGTGTAGCACCGTTCTAATTAAACCACGCTCAGCTAAAGAGGTAGTGATGCATAGCTTGTGAATCCTTAGGGATCCTCTGAAAATGGGCAGGGTTTCTTCTAGGGATTTGCACAAACAGTTCATGCACTCCCTGGGGTGGGGCAGTGGGGTCTGACTTTAAAGAACAGGTAAGGTGCTCCTTACACATTTGACCCCTCCCAGCACTCAAGATTGAAAGAGATGCAGTGTTCCTTCTTGCAGTCCTGGTTGGTGTCACGTGTGCCAAGGTCATGTGCATGCAGACACTCATCGAGGCTACAGGAAGGAACACTGCAGCCCCACATGTCTCTTTCAAACTTGAGCGCCGGTGGGGGGGAAGTGGCAGGGAGTGGGTGGACAGGTAAGGAGCGCCTTACCTGTTCTTTAAAGGCACCCTCCCGCCACCTGTCAAGCCGGCTCAAATGCCAGCATTCAAACAGATTCGGTGCTCCAGGAAGGGAGGCAAGGCGACAACACCTGGGGCTTTTGAGTTTAGAAAAAAGACGACTGCGGGGAGACATGATAGAGGTCTATAAAATCATGCATGGCGTAGAGAAAGTGGATAGAGAGAAATTCTACTCCCTCTCACATAAAACTAGAACCAGGGATCATCCCATGAAATTGATTGCCAGGAAATCTAGGACCAGCAAACGGAGGTACTTTTTCACACAACGCTTAATCCACTTGTGGAATTTTCTGCCACAAGATGTGGTGACAGCCAACAACCTGGATGGCTTTAAGAGGGGTTTGGATAACTTCGTGGAGGAGAGGTCTGTCAATGGCTACTAGTTGGAAGGCTATAGGCCACCTCCAGCCTCAAAGGCAGGGTGCCTCTGAGTACCAGTTGCAGGGAAGTAACAGCAGGAGAGAGGGCATGCCTTCAACTTCTGCTGTAGGCTTTCAGTGGCATCTGGTGAGCCACTGTGTGAAACAGGATGCTGAACTAGATGGGCCATGGGCCTGATCCAGCAGGGATGTTCTTATGAAGGGAGCGCCAAACTTGTCTGTGCACATCCCTAGTTTCTTCTTCTAGGCTTTGTGACAGTGATCATCACCATTTTTCAAACGGGGGCCACTTCAAGATGCCTCTAAATACCAGTTGCAGATGTGCGGCTGACAACAGCAGGAGAGAGGGCATGTTGTCACCTCTTGCCTGTGGGCTTTCAGAGGCATCTGGTGGCCACTGTGGGAAACAGGATGCTGGACTGCTGGACTAGATAGGCCTTGGACCTGATCCTACAGGGCTGTTCTTCTGAGAGCCATTTCCCAGAGTGCTGATCTCCGCACAGTCCTGTGGTTTTCTCAGTGCTGGGAGGGCCCTTTAAGAGAGACTGAGCCATCTCTTAACAGCTCTGGGAGGAAAGCATTGAGAAGCGCAAGAGCGCCTTTTGAAGCAGGATCTGGAATTTTTGCTTAGTGTGGGAATACAGGGGTGAGGGGAAACTTTGCCTGTTGAATTCCTGCCCAGCCTAGGTCTGGGTTTAACTGACCCTTGCATCCAGCTGAGCTCAGGCAGTCTGAAGGCCTGCTCTGCTTTACGCTGGCAGTCCCACTACTTGAGGACTAGAAATCCAGCCACCTTTGGATTCTTTATCACCTCAGGCACGTGCTGGTATCATTATCAAGAGTAGGTAAAGCCAGCCCCAAGTATGTGTGTGTTTGTGTGTTTGTATTTATCAAATACAAACAAACCAGCATAGCATAGTGGTTAGAGTGTTGGACTAGGACTGGGAAGACCCAAGTTCGAATCCCCATTCAGCCATGAAAGTCCCAGGCGGTCCTCTTTCTTAAAGTTTCTGCTCCCCTCCTCACGGTACCAAACCAGTGCCTGAACCTTGGTTCGTGCACACCCTTAGGAGAAAAAGATTGTCCTTGATTATTGTCCTTGATGATCTTACCTAAAGATCAGTATTGTCATAGAGTTTGAGGATACGCAATAGTTTATCAAACTTCCCTCATATTCTATCAACCAGCCTCTCCCACAATTTATCAACTCAAACTTCCTCCATAATATATACCTTGAGATAAGATCAAAGGATGATCTGAAATCTACAACAGCTGCATTAAGGGCTTCTTTAGGGAGCAAAGCCATAAGAAAATGGTTCCCTGTCCCCAAAGGGGATTCCAATCTAAGAATAAACCCAGCCTATATATATATAAACACAAGATAGATGCCAGCAACAACCACTGGAGGGATGTTGTGCTGGGGCTGGATAGGGACAGTTGCTCTCCCCCTGCTTAATATAAAGGAAATCACCACATTCACCCAGTTAGCAGGGATTCTCCTTCATAGCTTTGAAATGAGTGGAGGATGGGTCATTGCAGAATAAATGTACACAGCATGACAACAGTGTAGAACAGGCATGTTCAACTTAGCCCCTCCCCAGCTGTTTTTGGACTACAGCTCCCATAATCCTCAGTCACGGTGGCCAATAGCCAGGGATTATGGGATTTGTAGGCCAACATCTGCAGGAGGGCCAAAGTTGAGCAGCCCTGGTGTGGAACCTTCAGCAATGGGTAATAGAAGTGAAGGTAGGGCTTATAAAGTGATCCTTGATATGATAATAGGGAGTGGGAGTCTTATAACAATGCCCCTATTTTCAGCTGTGAAATGTTGGAGAGGTTTAGTGGATTGAACAGTTTCTGATTGTAAAGCAGCAGCAGAAAGCATGTTCACATTATGGTTAAAAATTAATTAACCATTAATTAATGGTTAAAATAATTAATTAATGTTAATTAAAAATTAATTAGTTAGTTAATGTTCCTGAGGACTACTGCAGTTGTTTTAATGGGTCTGGGTCAAACCAAGGAACTTGGAGACAATGAGCTTCAATAGAAATGGGGAGATCTGAAGAGAGCCAACTCCTACAAAATTTCATTCCAGTAGTCTAAAGATCCTAAAGGTGAGAAAAGGTTTGAAAATGAAACCCCTTTCAAAGCAACTTACTGAAGGCTTTATCACTGGGTATTGAAGGAGAATGAAGACTTTTTTCAAGAATTCACATGGAAGATGCAGGTGAAAATGAGATAAAAGATTGACTTACCCCATTTTCTGAGCATGCATTTCTGAAATATTAAAATTTTACACCTGAAGACGTATGTCTGGGTTTTCATCACCGGTTTTGATCAATTTTTCAAAAAGCAGAAAATCTAATATTTCTGTTTTAAAGATGTCTTTCAACCTGCCTACAAATAGTTTTTTCCCCAAAAAAATTTCAAACTGTGAGCAGCATTTGCTTGAAGGTTCCAAAAGTAAAATGGCCCTAAGTGGGGCATGAAAGAGTTCAGTGCTGCTCTTATCTCTACATCTTCTTTTTCACACCGCACATGATTCATCTATGGAATTCATAGATGTAGGGGTGGCCAATAGCTTAGATGACTTTAAAAAGGGGTTAGACAAATGTATGGGGCATGGGTCTATCAACGGCTTCTAGTCTTCAAGGCCTGCTCAACTTAGCCCCCCCCCCAGCTGTTTTTGGACTACAGCTCCATAATCCTCAGGTACAGTGGCCAATAACCAGGGATTATGGAAGTTGTAGGCCAATATCTGCAGGAGGGCCAAAGCTGAGCAGCCCTGCTATGGGCTATCAGATCTACAAATGTTCAAATGTGTGCTATGGACCCAGGCTACCACTGGGGGAGGGGCTACAGGCAATTGTCCAACTTAACAATTTCCCCATAGAAATCAATTGGAAATGCAAGCATATTAATACCTCTCAAATGGCTAGGCAGAATTCGAGCTGAAATTGAACCAGACCACTGGCCCACGAGCCAGTTTGAATTGAATCCGAACCAGTCAGACTGGGCCGATTCTGTTCGAATCAGATTCGAATAGAACCTGGTTTTGCACACCGCTAATTCTCAAGCCACGCTTCTGAGGCTGTGGCAGCAATACGTGAGCACTCCCAGACAAAGCCACCAAGCCATGCAGTGATTGCAGGGGTGTTCTCTGGTGGAGAAGAATTTCCTGGGGGGAAGAAGAAGTGCACCTCAGTGGGCAAGGAGGGGGAAATGAACAGTATGCAACAGGGCAAAGAAGGGTGGTGCCAGTGGATGACAGAATGAACATAAGAAGAACAGCCCTGCTGGATCAGGCCCAAGAACTATCTAGTCCAGTATCCTATTTCCCATGGTGGCCCACCAGAGGTCTTTGGGAAGCCCACAGGCAGGAGATGTAGGCATGCCCTTGCTCCTGCTATTGCTCCCCTGCAATTGATATTCAGAGAGGCATCCTGCGCCTGAACCTGAAGGTAGCCTATAACCATCCAGACTAATAGCCATTGTTACACCAGCCAGCCATGAATGTATCTAAACCAGGCTTCCCCAAACTGCGGCCCTCCAGATGTTGCTGAACTACAACTCCCAGCATCCCTAGCCACAATTTATTGTGGCTGGGTATGCTGGGAGTTGTAGTTCAGCAACATCTGGAGGGCCACAGTTTGGGGAAGCTTGATCTAAACCCCTTTTAAAGCCATCAAGCTGGTGGCCATCTAGGTGGCCAGATTTGACTTTTTAAAAGCCAAATTCTGACTTACGTAAATTTAGATGTAAATTTGTAAATTTGTAGACGTAGGTTTTGGGCAGTATAAAAATATGCAAAATAAATAAAATAAAATAAATAAACTGCCCTCCACTCCTGAAGTTTCTATGCAGTTTAGAATAATAAAAAAACCAAAAATATTTTTAGAGTTAATCATCATCATCATCATCAACATCATCGAATTATTATTGATGATGATGATGATGATGATGATGATGAAACATATAAAAGCCATTTACACTGCCCCCCCCTGCTTTTGCTGGGCAGTTCAGTTCTTGCTGTTTGTAATTAAGACGATTTGCCAGGAATAACGTTTGAGAAGGAGACAAAGGGTGGACTTTGACACCTTTGAAATAATAAGCTTGAAGACTCTATTCTTCTAAATCAGTGCACTTTGCACTCACCTAGTTCCTGGACAGGGATGATACTGCCGGTGGGGAAAACAAAGGCTCTGTGCCTCTCTGAGAAATGCCACTTGCTCCCTTTAACCTATTGCCCGCCTCGTCCCTCCAACCGAGAGCACAGAAGAGATTTCTACAAATATTTCTCCAGCACATGCCCCACCCACCACCAGCCAGGATGGGAGAGTTCTGCTGCCTGGAAGGAGAAGAGAGTGAGGGGCCATGCTTCACACAGCTGCTGCTGCTGAGAAATGAAGGGGCAGTTGCTCTCAGCCCTGTTCCTCCCCCATGACTGAGCAGGCGTACAGCACACAGAGGCAGCAGGGCAGACGGGAGCAGGATGCTTTCTCAGCTCCCAGCCAGCTGCAGAGGAATCCGGGCAAACCAGGTGGCAGATTTGAAATTAAGGTTAAAAATGGGTGATTTCAGCAGCTGGGCGGAGGAGTCAAAATTTGGGGCCTGGGAAAGGTGGGCAGGTCAATAGATCCTTAGAGGCTTTGAGACTCAGGGACTTGGATTTGTCATGACACCTGCTTCATGGCTTCACAAACCTTAAAGGCTATGCGGCTTGTGGGGTGCAAAGCCATACAGGTTGCCCTGACCCTTTGGGGTTGGTAATGATGGAAATGAAGCAGATTTGCACTGCTTCTGTGCTTGAGTGTGTCATCCATTCAAGGCACGGGGAAGAACAGAAATGTCTGAACCCGGCCTTTGATAGACCTGCACTGTTGGGGGGCTGGTGGAGTTTATTCCACACTCAGTTCGCTAATTTGATCATTTAATAAAGTTGTGGCCCTTTTACCCAATTTGAAATGTGCCTGTGTCTTCCTTGCAGCTCTGGTGTGGGGGCCAAGGGCCACCCCTGCCCTCCTGATAGGATTGGGGCCGATAAAAAGAAGTACTTTTTCACACAGCACATAACAAATCTGTGGAACTTGCTGCCACAGGATGTGGTGATGGCCACCAGCATGGATGGCTTAGACAAATTCAGGGCTTAGACAAATTCATGGAGGACAGGTCTATCAATGGCTACTAGTCTGGTGGCTATTGGCCAGCTCCAGCCTCAGAGGCAAGATGCCTCTGAATACCAGTTGCAGGGGGAGCAAAAGCAGGAGAGAGGACATGCCTTCACCTCCTCTCTTTGGGCTTCCCAGAGGCATCTGATGGGCCACTGTGGGAAACAGGATGCTGGACTGGATGGGCTTGGTCCTGATCCAGCAGGGGTATTCTTATGTTCTTATGGATCATATTTCCCACGAGAGCATCCCCACTTTCTTTCCTCACTTAGAGATGTGTGATGTTTAAATGCCCCATCACTTTTGTAAACTGTACAAACTGTGCTTCATCTCAGCACCAAGCAGAGCTCCATTCTCTCGTATCACAATCCTCAAATTTTCCATTGTATTCACAACTTTAATTACAGCTGTTTGCAGAAGTGCAGCAAATCTATAATTGCCAGGGACCAGAGGACGGCTCATTTATCAAATCCTGACTGCTTGAACCAGCTGGTGGAAAACTTCTAAATACAGACTGGCACATATACTATTGATTTCAACGGCAGAAAGGAGCAGGGTTTGCTACCGAACAGGACAAAAGCATCCATTGCAAAAATAAATAAAAATGCCCAAGGCATAGCTTAGTTCCCTGCTTATTTATTTATTTGTTTCAAATTGAATTTTTAAGTCCACATGAAGTGAAACATAAATCTTTTCTGCAGAAGAAGTTTGCACCAATCTAATCTGGTTTAGGCTTTTTTTTTTTAATTGCAATGAGGAATATTCCACTTTCTAACTGCTGAAATGTAATTCAGTGAGAGGTAGTTTGTTTGGAAGTATTGCAAACCCAATTCAATCAGACCAAGTGGTTAAAACTCAGAATGTGTTCATTAAGCTAATTTAGCAGCTTAATAGAACCACTAGTGGGATACTGATTTGGAAGCTGTTGTTCCAAGTAAGAACATGAGGAGACCTCTGCTGGATGAGACCAAGGGCCCATTGGATCCAGCATCCTGTTTCCAACAGTGATCAGCAGGACGATTCTGGGAAGCCTGCAAGGAGCACTTGGAGGCAATAGTCCTCAGCCATTATTTGTCTTTCTAGCAACTGTAGTTATTCAAAGGTACACTGCTTCTGATGCTGAAGCCAGTTAGCTGTCATGGCTAACAGACCTCTCTTCTTCCACCATGAATAATATTCTATGTAGTGAATCCAGCTGGCTTTAAAAGTTACAGATTCACCGGATTCCCCTTTACAAGTATATACTGAAATGGTTTGGACCAGTTCTTTTAGACCTGGAGACAGTCCAGTTTGACCTCAGGCCAGCACCCCACCTCCCGGTGGGGGGATGGTCCAGTCCAAACTCGGTCTGGCTGAACCAGGCTGGTTCGATTTGAACGATGGTTCGAATCGAGCCAGCTCACACATCCCTTGTATCACCACCAGTCACCACCGTCTCCCATCCAAGTAATAATCAGGTCTGACCCTGCTTAGCTTCTGAGATCAGATGGTTGCTTTGGCTTCTTGCTGAGTCGAACTGAACCATCCCCTGTTCGTTCCGACCCCAGAACAAACACCCCCCAACTGTTTGGGGTTCACGGACTTTTTTAATTTTTTTAATTTTTTTAAAAAAATTACCTTACCCCCTTCAGGGGAGTTGTTGGAGGTGGGGGTGGTCCGTGGAGGTTCCCCCTCCCCCCGCCAGCCTTCCTGCAGTCCAAACCGGCCCGTTCAGCTGGCTCTTCAGACTGTTCAGGCCTTCCCCCTCTGAGTCATGCAGAGGCCTATTGCAGGCGTGGCAGCCTCCAAAATGGCCACCGCACCAGAGGGGAAAGGCCCGAGAGCGGGTTTGACCCAGATTGACCAGGGAGAGTGGGCTTGATGATCAATCACCCCTCCTCGGGCGGGTGGCTCACCCGCCCAGACAAACAGCAGCTTGGCTCCAGCACTCTTCCCTTCAGCAAGGGAGAGAAAGGGAAATAAATGCTTTCAGGCAGCAAGCCCTGAAAGCAGGCAGCAAGCTCTCCAGAGCCCGAGCCACACTCCCCTGCAGGCTTTGGCGGCCCTTTCCATTGGCAGCCTGGGTTCTTTGAACCCGTTCGTACAATCGTGGGTCCATCCCTGTTTGGCTCCCACAACAAGCTTCATCGTGGGAGTTGTAGTACCAGAGTGCAATCTGCTATCCAGCCTGCAGGGCTGAAAAAGGCTACTTTCTAGAGGCCTGCAACATGAAGCCGGCCTCTTCCTTGTGTGTGCACTGCAGTCAATGACTGGACTACCTCAGAGTGCTGAAAATATAGAACAAGCTACGTTCTTTATTAAGTTGAAAAAGAACAGGTACATTGAGAGCCAGTGTGGTGTCGTGGTTAGAGTGCTGGACTAGAACCGGGGAGACCCGAGTTCAAATCCCCATTCAGCCATGAAACTAGCTGGGTGACTCTGGTCCAGTCACTTCTCTCTCAGCCTAACCTACTTCACAGGGTTGTTGTGAGGAGAAACTCAAGTATGTAGTGCACCGCTCTGGGCTCCTTGAAGGAAGAGCGGGATATAAGTGTAAAAATAAATAAATAAATAAATAAATATTCTTAAATTCATTTTCCTAAAAAATTATATTCTTAATTTCTTTGAGAATGCTTAGGTGCTTGGTTTTTGACCCTTGTGTTAACCTATAATTTGGCAATTAGCCTTAAAGCTTCATATCTTATCTCAATCGGGCGGATTAAGCTTTTTGCCGTCCATATAGGCAAAAAGGCTTTTGCCGTCATTTTACCTTAAACAAAAAAGGTTTGCCATTTTTTAATAAGATAAAAGGGAGAGGACTTTCTCCTCCCCACTCCATCCTTCCTGCAGCTGCCACCGCCCACAGAGAGGGGTGGCAAAATTTGAGGAGGGGCAAAATTTGCTGCTCCTCAAATTTTGCTGCCATAGGCAAATGTCTGTTCTGCCTCTCCATTAATCCACCTCTGACCTCAATTTGATTTTGTTCTGCTGATGTCCTGTCCCCCAAAACTAGTTTTTGTGCAAAAGGCTGGAGTTTAGTCGCTAACATGCTAAGTAACTCTGGAATCAGTAATGGACTGGATGATAGCAAACAAACTGTAGGAGAAAATGATGAGAACACATATTGTAAGAAAATGAGTGAATTGCCTTTTTTTTTTAAAAAAAAAAAAGTGTGTCTCTCTGGTGAGAATAAAAGTGGTATGTTGGGAAAGAGTTAAAATAGACAAAATGCTGATGCTTAGTGGAAATCAGTTGACAGTTTGTGAACATAAAAATGTTCCAAGAACTCAAAGTTTTGTTGATGTAAGCAGTGTCACTGAAAATCATGAAATAATTTGTTATGGCTGGGGAAAAAATACTTAAATTAGAATTTTAAGTGTTGGAACTACAATATTTTGACCCAGATTCATTCTCTCTCTCTCGCTCTCTCTCTCTCTCTCTCTCTCTCTCTCTGCTTTGTTCTGTCAATGTTTCTAAAACTATCTTTATAGACATTCATTGTCTGATATTGATCATCAGGAGACGTTAAGATCATCTGGAGAGGTTCGTCTGCGGGTTGCCTCCAGCTCATCTGGAGGCTGCTCGGGAGCAGGCCTTCTCCTTTGCTGCCCCTGGACTTTGGAATGCACTCCCTACTGAAATAAGAGCCTCCCCATCTCTGGCAACTTTTAAAAAGGCACTAAAGACACATTGATTCACCCAGGCTTTTAATTAGATTTATAGTTTTAATACTTTTAATATTGGGCTTGAAATGATTTCAATGTTTTCAATGATTTTAATTGTTTTAAGTGATCTGATGTTTTAAATGATTTTAATTGTAAACCTCCCAGAGACACAAGTTTGGGGCAGTATAGAAATATTTCAGATAGATAGATAGATAGATAGATAGATAGATAGATAGATAGATAGATAGATAGATAGATAGAATTGTAGAATCCAGAGGAAAGAATTATGGTATGCAAGGACAAGGCAGTGGAGTGGAATCGGGAATATTAACAGTTTAGAGAGACAGAAATTATGTACAAAGAGGCCAGTGCAGACTGCTTTTCAGTGCTGGCTGTTTGATAGCCCCACCTCTACTCTGGGACTGGAATAAAAGTGACGGAAGCCCCATCCAAAAGCTGGCCTGGATCCAGGAATGGATTCACCCAAAACACCACATATTTCATGCAGATAATCCAGATAATCTGTTTTATAGCACGGTGGGTTTGGGCATACAGAAGGGTTCCATCTTTGATTATCATTGGTTCCTCCATGCTGTTGTCAAGGTGGTCCTGGGCAAGCATAGGAGGTATGTAGATGCGATTGATGTAGTTGCTCTGTTGACATGGAAGACCTAGATCACATCAGCCAGGTAGCAGATATTGACAACATGGGGAAATTTCAACCAGAGGGGAATTGTTTATTGTTAGACAGTTTAACATTTACCTTTAATTTTTAATGCCTTTGTTATTCAATTTAGAGACAGATTTCTGTATTCTTATCATGCTGTCTATTATCCCTACTGTATTGCATTATATTAAGGTTTAAAAAAAACCAAAACATTTCTATAATTTCTATTAAAAAGTCCCTGGTTGGTTCACAGTTACAGAAGCATTGACTTTTGTTAGCTGGTTAATGGCCAAAATAAACTATCAGTCTAAAACCAGAGGGGAAATTTTCTTAAATGAAATCCCTATCCATTACCTGCATGCTATGGGCTAGTTCAGATCAGTGAGTGATTTTTGCATGTTTTAATGAAGACAGACAGATGCATACGAAATACGGTAACAGTCCATTGAAGTTAATAGGGTTGGGGTAGCAATTTTGCTACTAGTTTGTTTCCAGTTTCCAACTGGCTTCAAATGAAACTAAAACGATAAACTCCTCCCATCTTTCAACAGCTGTATCTAACCACTGGTTCCAACTAGTTGCAAATATACACCGTTACTTAAACCAGATTAGTTCTCCCATTTAGATGAGCTTTTAATCCAAACCAGGAGCAATGCATATTTTCCAAGCCAGCACTGCTGGCAATGAAGGTTTATTTGCACATCTGCGATCACCCAGCAGGCCTGTCAGTTGTCACAGAGGATTCCAAATGATCCTCGTTTTTAAAAGAAAACAGTTAACATGTTGGAAAGAACCAACATAATATACCCAGGCTTGAGAGAAATACGTTCAAGCATTTTTTGGTACTGTTTCATTGAAACATCTACACCATGTTCAGTGAGAAGAGCTGGTCATGTGGTAGCCAGCATGAATTGTCCCCTTTGCTAAGCAGGGTTCACCCTGGTTTGCATTTGAATGGGAGATTATGAGGCGATTCTCACCAGCAGCAGAAACTGAGATAAGGGAGCCCAGCCTGTTATCTGCTACTCGTGTTCAGCAACAGGAGCCAGCAGGTTAGCTGCAAGCCCACCTAAATCCCTTCCCCTTAAATGAGGTTAACAGAGTGAGTGCTCTGTTCACCCCATTTTCCTGGTTCTGCGTCTGCTGTGGCTGCTTGCTACTCGTGTGCAGCAACAGGAGGTGTGATTGATCGTCTGCGGAGAGAGCGGGTCGAAGCCGCTCTCCCCGCAAACCTCCTCTTGGTGCTTTACACTGCTTATGTGAAGTGCCTCTACATGTGTGATCACTGTAAGAGATCCCCTTTTGGGAGTGGAGCCACTCTGGGAAGAGCATCTCCATGCTTGCGTGCAGAAGGTTCCAAGTTCCCTCCCTGGCAGCATCTCCAAGATAGGGCTGAGAGAGACTCCTGCCTGCAACCTTGGAGAAGTCTCTTCCAGCCTGTGTACTGAGCTGGATGGACCAGGAGGTTTTTCACACCTGGCTTTTAGCTCACATGTCCTCCAGAATGGAGGGTATGTGTTCTCATAGCGGCCAAATATACCCCAAAGTCCCTGCAAGCTATCAGGGAGCACTTCACACACAATTCGGGTTTTTCATCTGGCATTAGAGTGTAGCCCGATTTATACCCAGAGTTTTAAAAATCCACTTTTTGCATCGTATTTGGGGGGCAACTTCAAACTCGCAGCAACGTCTCGCCGAAATCCCACAGTCAGCCTCCTGTCTAGGGAAGCTCCAGAGGTCTGACTTAGTATAAGACAGCTTCTTATGTTCCTAATCATGTGCAAACTCTAGGAAACAGAAATAGATAAAGCAAAAAAATTTCCAGGGAGGAAAAAACCCTTAGGGTCCATTCCCCCACACCCCAGTACTTTCAAATGCTGATCACCAATAATCATTAAAAGTAGACCATAATTTTTAAAAATGACTGTGTTCTCATTACACATGGCATCTACTGTAAAACCATCTTAACTATATAATGAGGTTTGTGGAAGTGGTACAGTCTTCACTTATATTCATTTATTTATACGTTTACATCCCACTTATGTTTATCCTCACAACAATCCTGTGAAGTTGGTGAGGCTGAAAGATATGTGAGTGGCCCAAAATCACCCAGCGAATTTCATGGCTGAATATGGAGTTGAACTCAGGTTTCCCTGGTTCTAATCCTACACTCTAACCACTACACCACACCGGCGCACTAGACTTATGTGTCTAGGAGTTAGTCCAGAAATCTCCTAATCCAAAATTTATCCCTGGATTTTGGATGATGGCCTGGTCTTGTTTCTTAAGCAGAACCGATGCACAGGAAAGTTTTAATTGCTCCCATTTTTATTTCCAGTTTTTGGACAGAGCCCTCTGCACACAGTGGACTACAGCTTTCATTTCCTTTAGCCTAGGCTTCCCCAACCTGTGGCGCTCCAGATGTTGCCGAACTACAACTCCCATCACCCCCAGCTACAATTTATTGTGTCTGGGATGATGGGAATTGTAGTTCAGCAACATCTGGAGGGCCGCAGGTTGGGGAAGCCTGCTTTTAGTCCATATATAGCTTCCCACTCTCGTGTTACCGGTACATATTGATACAATATAGCAATTAAAGCAAGCTTGATGTTCCATATTGTGGAAACTGCCATATTGTGGACCGAGAGCAGGGAGCCCAGGGTGGCCGGATTGGCCGCCCACACGATGGCCGGCTCTGTGACGGAGCCGGCGGGGGGTGGGGGGAGCGGGGTCCATGAGGCCCCTGCAAGCCTTTGCAACTGCGCTGGACATACTGGGGAGACCCCTGAGCTGGGAGGCTGCTTTTAAGCCTCCCAGCCAGGGGTCTACTCATGAGTAGGCGCAGCGTGGAGCCGCGCCATGGCTACTCACGAGCAGATAGCCCGCATTTGTGGAGCACTCGCTCCACAAACCTGGGCTAAGGGGCAGGCTACAGGAGTGGGTTAGCCGCTCCAGAACCACCAGGCTCAGCTGCGAGCTCGGTGGTTCTGACGATCCAGGATTTTCCTAGCCCGATTTTTGTGATTGTAAGAATAGCCCCATTGAGTCAGACCATTTAGCTCACTGTTGTCGACACCAGGGCTGCTGATCTTCAGCCCTCCTGCAGATGTTGGCCTACAACTCCCATAATCCCTGGCTATTGGCCACTGTGGCTGGGGATTGTGGGAGCTGTAGTCCAAAAACAGCGGGGGGGGGGGGCCAAAGTTGAGCAGGCCTGCAGGGAATATCCGACAGTGCTCACACAGCTTTACCTGGAGCTGCTGCCAGGGAGTGAACCTGGGACCTTGTGCTTGCAAAGCTGATGCTCTCCCACTTTTCTACGCCCCCTCAACACACTTACAGCAACAGCATTCTTGCTGGTGGTTGCCACCTACCCTGTTTCCACCAAAGGGCACTGTGGAAGGGCGGGGGGAACCCAGGGTAGGATGCAGCCAGCCACTAGAAGGCCGGCTTCCTAGAAGGCTGGCTTCCAGAATTCTTGGGGGATCTGCTGCCAGTCAATGTAGACATTCCTGAGCTAGGTGGACCAATGGTCTGACTCCGTAGAAGGCAGCTTCCTGTGTTCCCCATACTGTTTGTCTCCACATTGGATGGGCTAACCTTTGCCTTTTGGAAACTCCTGTTAAAAGAGCATGCTGTGTTGACGGGGCTGTTAAACCTTCACAGGTGTCTGGTCCGACGCCAGTCATTGTTCAGACTGTGTCGCAGTTGTGCCAGCCTCTAAACACAACCTCTGAAAGCCAAAAGACTGCTAACGGCAGCTGTTCCTGGTGCAGCAGCAAATGGAGACTCACAAATGCTCTTTTTGTTTCCATGGCTGGCTCCCTAGAGATGCCAATGGAAAGGCCACTGAGGCCTTGTTCTCCTCGCTTGTTGTGTATGAAGAATCCAAGAGTAAGGGTTTGGAGAGGAGAGCTGGTCTTGTGGTAGCAAGCATGACTTGTCCCCTTATAGCTAAGCAGGGTCCACCCTGGTTGC
Organism: Hemicordylus capensis; assembly: GCF_027244095.1. Lineage (NCBI taxonomy): Eukaryota > Metazoa > Chordata > Lepidosauria > Squamata > Cordylidae > Hemicordylus > Hemicordylus capensis. The sequence continues at coordinate 16,010,220 of NC_069663.1, forward strand.
ATATGAATGGGAGACTTGATGTGTGAGCACTGCAAGATATTCCCCTCAGGGGATGAAGCCACTCTGGGAAGAGCAGAAGGTTTCAAGTTCCCTCCCTGGCTTCTCCAAGATAGGGCTGAGAGAGATTCCTGCCTGCAACCTTGGAGAAGCCGCTGCCAGTCCGTGAAGGCAAGAATGAGCTAGATAGACCAATGGTCTGACTCAGGATATGGCAGTTTCTATGTTCCTATGTTCCTAAGGGTTGAGGTATGCAAGGACAAGGCAGCGGGATGGAATCACCAATATTAATAGTTTAATGAAATAGATCATGGAGCTCATAATTGGTGATAAGAGCTCGGGGGAGGTCTGCAGGGACCAGGGGCAGAGCCAGAGTTGGGCGAACAGGTTCAAAGAACCCAAGCCACCACCCCTCAGGGGCCGCCCCCCATGTCTGACCTCAGATGTGGGTAGTGGTGGTGTTGATTTCACTCCCAAACGGGACCCCACACAGGGAGGGAAAGCCACAGTATCATTAAGCACTCACTCCCTTAACCACATTTTAGAGGGACATTACTTAGGTGAGTTTGCCGCTGGGATTGGGCCCAATCCCAGCGGTTCACACATGTCTGCAGTACTGGGCTGGGCTCCCTAAGCCCAGTTTTGCAGGTGCATGTGAATAGCCTCATTATTTACAGAGAGGCAAGTGCAGACTGCTTTTCTGTGCTCTTGCTGCTGGCTGGCTGTTAGCCCCGCCCCCAGTCCAGGACTGGAATACAAGTAATGAAATCCCCATTCAAAAGCTGGCCTGGATCAAGGAATGGATTTGCCAAAAACACCACAGTGTCCAAGGAAGAGGAAGAAAGAAGGACTTGCACACTGCAGTGAAACCGCTTATTGGACCCTAACTTCTGAAAACCTCATCAAGGCTTTCCAGTTAAACACATCAGCAAGTGCTCATTTCATTCCAGACAGTTGCGTCCACAGAGTGATGCCTCACAAGCTGCCTTATCTAGGCAGACCCTGCTTAGTAAAGGGGACAATTCATGCTCACTATCACAAGACCAACTTTCCTCCTCACCTAAGTCCTATTGAAATCAATGGTACTTCAGTACATCATAGCTAACTTATCTCCACTGATTTTTGTGTTGCTTCATCAAGATTCACTGGTGGTGGTGGTAGTGATGGTGAACATATTAACACATTCTTTCCCCAGCTTTGCTGGTGAGGGAGAGAACAAAAATCATCTTGTTTATCTTCAGCTTGCCAAAGTTATTGAACTTGACCCGGACAATTATCAGTGAAAGCAGAAAGTCTGAGAAAGGGCTGGAACGGAAGTATTCCAAGCTGAAAAATTGCATGGAGAGCTGCCTCCACCTAGTGATAAGCGATGGAACTGCAGCCCTCTTAAGCTGCACATCTTCTGTAGCGAAGACCAGAGTGTTGTATGTCTGATCTTGAGAATTCTGGATTCCCAGTACTTTCTGGGCCAATCTACAGACTGCACAGGAGATAGTAGAATGCTAGAAGCTTGATTGTCAGGTCTGCTTGACTTTCTTGTGATACACAATTTTATTCTGGTGGCACAATTTTATTCTGGTGCCTACGAAGGAGAAGGCTTTTTCAGTAGTTGCACCTAGGTTATGGAATAGCCTCCCCAGTGAGGTTCACCTGGCTTCATCATTTTGTTCTTTTAAATGCCAGATGAAGACCTTTTTGTTCACTCAGGCTTTTTTAAAAATTAAATTTTGATCTGATTTTAACTGATCATTTTTAAAATGTCATTTAAATTGTTTTGCATTGCATTTTGTATTCCCCCCCCTTTTTTGTGTGTTTTGTTATTATTTAATGTGATGTGCTTTTATCTCATGTTTTACTATTGTGTTGTAAGCCTCCCAGAGAACAATTTGTTTTGGGGTGACAAACAAATAAAGTTGTTGTTGTTGATGTCGTCGTTGTTGTTGTTCTGTTGAAGAGTCACTGTTAAAAAAGGTGGCTTACATGCTGTTCAGAGAACCAGACATCTAAGGGAAAGGCATGTGCATTGCACACTGTAAAAAATGAAGCATATATGTACATGAAGCTTATATGCAATGTGGGGCTTGCATATAGTTCAGAAAGCTGTGCACACTCACAATCACAGAAATGCCTGCCATCACACATATGGCTCTTCCCTTTCCAGACAAGCCCTGCTGTAAACGTGAGTGGCTGGGCACGCTGCTAATTAATGCGGCAAGGCGGGACTTCCTCCTGCTTCGCCCCACTTTACACGGCTACAGCAGGGAGATTGGATAGCGTCTGAACGAGGCTCATAACTTCTCATACCATACTGACAGTCACCAAATAGAGTTCCACTGTTATGAAAATGCCATTAGTCATCTGTAAATATGTGTGGACAAGTCTCAGACACATACTAACTCTCCATCCTCTCTGTTAAACATGCTTGCTTTTGTTGTTGTTTTGATAAAATATTCCTCTCCCATCTTTTATGCTGAGGCACTTCAAGGTGGCTCACAGCATCAAAACCAGATACATAACCATTAAAAATATATTGCCAGCAACAATCAATATGCTGCAAGGCAATAAAACAAGTAGAAAAAATAACCCACCCAGCAATCCAAATGGCACTCTTGAAACAGGGGGAAAGGCAGGATGAGCTTCCCCTGACAAGAAGTTCTAGGGTCTCAGAGCCATCTTAGCAAATGGTGAGTAAACCTGGGAAAGGCCTCCAAATAAGGTTTTTAAGACCAGATCTATCTGTGTGGGACATGGTGCTCCTTTGGTTACCTTGAACTGAAGCAGTTGCTTAAAGTATATCACCTCCTCCCTCCTTCCCCCAAACATTATTATTATCTTGTTTACACAGTCAGACAGGTGTTATTGACTGGTTTGTTTTATCCAGACATCGGGTCCTTCCCAAGGACCTGGGATGGCTGAATTTTATTGTCAATGTTGTTGCTGTTGTTATAGATATCGTCACAGAATATAGGCGGTTCCCAGTAAAGCTGCTTTTTATAATTGGCTGATGGTGATTTCTGTGGCCCCTATGGTGTTGAGGTGCTCTCCAAGGTCTTTTGGAACTGCACCCAGGGTGCCAATTACCACTGGGATTATTTTGGTCTTTTTCTGCCACAGCCTTTCAATTTCAATTTGTAGATCTTTGTATTTTGTTAGTTTTTCTATTTCTTTTTCTTCTATTCTGCTATCCCCTGGTATTGCTATGTCGATTATTTTCACTTGTTTTTCTTTCTTCTCAACTACAATTATATCTGGTGTATGTGGCAGATATTTGTCTGTTTGTAGTCGGAAGTCCCATAATATTTTTACATCTTCATTTTCTTCAACTTTTTCAATGTTATGGTCCCACCAATCTTTGGCTACAGGTAGCTTGTATTTTTTGCAGATGTTCCGGTGTATCATCCCTGCTACCTTGTCATGCCTTTGTTTGTAGTCAGTCTGTGCGATCTTTTTACAACAGCTGATTAGGTGGTCCACTGTTTGATCTGCTTCTCTACAAAGGCGGCATTTGCTGTTTGTTGTTGATTTTCCGACTTTGGCTCTGATTGCATTTGTTCTTAGTGCCTGTTCTTGTGCAGCCAGTATTAAACCCTCTGTTTCTTTCTTCAAGTTGCCATTCTTAAGCCATTGCCAGGTCTTGGTGATGTCTGATTTTCCACTTATATTGTGCAAATATTGACCACGCAGGGGCTTATTTTTCCATTTTTCTGCTCGGTTCTTGACTTGTTCTTTCTTGTAGGCCTGCTTTGTTTCATTGGTGTTGAGTAGTTTCTCATTATTGACCATTTTAAGTGCATCTTCTTCACTGTCCTTTATATATTCTGCAAGGCCTCTTTTCTCCTCCTCTACTGTTTGATGGACTTGCAGCATTCCTCTTCCACCTGAGCTGCGAGGGAGGTAGAGCCTATCTACATCACTGCAGGGGAGCAGAGCATGATGGATGGTGATTATTGCGATGCAATCCTTGGGTCACTCTCCTCCCCCCCCCCCAGTGTGTCTGTCATGGCTGCAATCAGCCATGGCTGACACACGATTACAAAAACAAGATTAACGGAGCACTCAGTCCATTACCCTCATTTAGAGGAAAGGATATTTAGGCAGGCTAGCTGCCATTGAACCACCAGGCTCACCCATGAGCCTGGTAGGGGTGTAACTCTAATAGGGCAAGGGGAGACAGTTGTCTGGGGGCCCCCAGAGGCAAGTCACATGACTGTCTCCCCCAGCCACACACCCTCCTGGGCTTCCTTCCGTTGTATTCATCCTCCGGAATTGATGTGAGTGTTAAGACCTGGAGCTACCGGAACAGCATGTCTTTCTCTAGTACCATTAAATGACTTGCATCATCCACAATTTACAAAACCTTTTTAAAAAAAATTAGGATGATGTTCTATTGTGGCACATAGTTATATATATATAACTATGTGTTTTGTTATCATTATTCAGCCTCATTTAAGAGTTCTTTACTTCATGAGCTGAGCTTCAGTGAGGGGAGGCCATTTTAAAATCTTGTCTCTGGGCCCACTCCAACCTTGCTATGCCCCTGGTGGTGGTTCTCACAATCGATGGAAACTGGGCTGGTCTCCCTTAACCCGGTTTGCATTGATCATGAGAATCGCCCTCTAGTCTTTAGGTATCTCTCAGATCAGGCTACCCTCCTCAGCTCCCCCTCCTCACCAGGAGAGTGGAACCCTTAAAGGGGAAATCTTCTGACCTGCACTCTTGTACTTCACAGACCTGTCCACAAGAGCAGCCCTTATCTGGATCAGCAGGAGCACTATTCACATGTTATGCTGAACACTCATACAATAACAATTTAAGACATACGTGTGTTCATAACATAGGGACATAGGAAGCTGCCATATACTGAGTCAGACCATTGGTCCATCTATCTCAGTATTGTCTACACTGACTGGCAGTGGCTTTTCAGGGTTTCAGGCAGGGGGTCTTTCCCAGCCCTACCTGAAAATGCTGCCGGGATTAATCCTGGGAACATTCTTCACGGAAAGCAGATGATCTACTACTGAGTTACATCCAGTCCTCTAATGTGACCCCAATTAATCTCACATCAGGTTTAGCAAATTGCTTTGAGAAGTTTGGCATTGTTTTCTCTTCTTGTCTGTTCCTCCTTCACTTCAGTGGAGGAAACCATGAAAGGACATTTTTCGAGGGGATTTTTTAATATATTTTTTTATTTTTTATTTTGCAAATGTCGCAGTTTCCAATACATAAACAGGAGGCTAGATCTGGACAATGACCTTCACCTCCAATGGACTCCTCAGCAGAATGGAGAGATGGAGAATACTGCAGGCAGTCAAAGAGCCAAATCACAGTGGCAGTCTTGGAAAATCCAGATGGTTGGCTCCAATTCATCTAAGCTCTATTTTTAATCTTTGATCAGGCCATTAATGATTTGTAATTGCACCAATCAATTGATTTAAGGTTCCTGACACAACTGGGTTAAGGTATACAGATGAGACAAAACAAACACGGCAGATTTCCAAACATAAGGATTTTCCCAATGGCAAGTATTTATTGGGAACATTCCAGTAGTCCACCAGAGAGGTCCATAGGAGCACAGGTTTGACTACCAAGTCAAACCATTGGTCATAGGAACATAGGAAGCTGCCATATACTGAGTCAGACCATTGGTCTATCTAGCTCAGTATTGTCTTCACAGACTGGCAGCGGCTTCTCCAAGGTTGCAGGCAGGAATTGGACAGCACACTTTACTTTACTTACTCTATAGCATGCACCTATAGAACTCCTCCTTTTTATCAACAGCTGCCATGCTTAATTCACTAAATCCCTAGACCATGAGGTTCTTCTTCTACCAGAGATTCCAGGCAGGAGAGAGTTAACCCTCGATTCTGTGGTCATCTGGGGCACACTGGGAATCCTCCCGACCCAGCAGCTCTGAACCTGGGTAGCTCAGAGCTGCTAGCCAGGATAAAAGTGAGATAGGATGGAAATGGAGCCCATCCAACCTTTTGTTTTGGTCTTCTGTGCTGCTGTGCCAAATGCAGCAGGATATCCTGCTGGCGGCCATGTTTATCATAGAGTCCAGTGGCTTGTGGGCCAGGCAGAATGGAGCTGCTGCGGTTTTGAGGGCTGCCTCTCTGCTGCTCATGCAATGCTTTATGGGATAGCTGGAGGACCCAGCTCCCAATATCAGCAATAAAGAACGCCTCTCGTGAGTATGCAAGCTGCAGAGCCAAAAGGCGGCTCTGGTCATCTGGGAGGCCCAAGGTAGGAGTGTGCCTTCTCTCCAGTCTCTGCATGTGGTCGTGAGAACAGGCTCCAGGGCTGCACAGCTTTGGTCTTCCTGCAGGTGTTGGCCTACAACTCCCATCATCCCTGACAATTGGCCACTGTGGCTGAGGATGATGGGAGTTGTCGTCCAACAACGTTGGCGGGCTGAAGTTGTGCAGCCCTGCCCTAGACCAAGCAACCTAGGGACACAGAAATGGTTCTTAAGCAGCCAGCTCTGCACACAGCTCTCCTCTCCTTGCTAAAGCTCAGGTCTCCTTACTGGACTAGCTTATTGTAGAATCCAAAGAGTTGTGGTACGCAAAGACAAGGCAGTGGAGTAGACTCAGGAATATTAATGGTTTGTTGAAATAGATATTACTAGCTGGCCCGGATGCAGAGCATCTGCACCTCTAGTTCTCCCTCGTTCTCAGTCCCTCATTCACAGCCCTCCTCTTCCCCCTCCAATGTTTTCCCTCTTTCTCTCCCCCCTACTGCTGCTTTCTCTCTCCACCTGCCCGCCCGCCTGCCCGTTCACTGGCCTGTCTGTTGGCCTTATGTTCCCCACTGCCGTTGCTTTCCTCTCCCACTCCCCTCGCTCAGGAACTCTTGTGAGAGCTGCCATGGGATTAACCATGGGTACATCTTAGAGAATTTTATATATACTAGCAGTAGGAGAGGAGAGCTGGTCTTGTGGTAGCAAGCATGACTTGTCCCCATAGCTAAGCAGGGTCTGCCCTGGTTGCATCTGAATGGGAGACTTGGTGTGTGAGCACTGCAAGATAGTCCCCTCAGGGGATGAAGCCGCTCTGGGAAGAGCAGAAGGTTCCAAGTTCCCTCCCTGGCAGCATCTCCAAGAGAGGGCTGAGAGAGACTCCTGCCTGCAACCTTGGAGAAGCCGCTGCCAGTCTGTGAAGACGATCCTGAGCTAGATAGACCAATGGTCTGACTCAGGATATGGCAGTTTCCTATGTTCCTATGACCCCGTGCACAACATCTGCCCCGCTTCCCCCCTCCCTTCCGCCCCAGTCCATTTCCCATTCCCTCCTCCGCCGTTCTCCCCCCTCCCAGCCCCCATGCCCGCCACAACAACCCCAGTTGCTCCTCTAGCCTCCATCTGGCCATTTTCGGGAGCCCGCCACCACCCACCCAGCCAGGATCCTCTTGGCGGCACAGCGCGGCTCAGCCACCCACGGCCTCCTCTACACCCCTTTTTCTCTTGCCACCGTCACTTTTGTCTCGCCGCTTTGCCGCCCGTTCCCCTCCCAACCTGCCCTCCAACGGGCACCTCATCGCCCGTTACCCTCCCGCCCCAGGCAATGTTCCTCCTTGTTCCTTCCCAAGGCAATGGTTGGAATTCTCGCAGGACCTTGCAAGAGCTCCAGCAGGCATCCAGACGCAGATGTGTCTCGACATCCCCATGGAGTTCTCTCCATGGTCCTCCATAAGCAAATTAAATATAGAAGATGTGTGTGGTGTGTGTGTGTGTGTACAGAGAGGCCAGTGAAGACTGCTTTTCAGCGTTCTTGCTGCTGGCTGTTTGTTAGCCCTGCGGCCACTCCAGGACTAGAATACATGTAACTAAAGACCCATTCAAAAGCTGGCCTGGATCAAGGAATGGATTCACCAAAAACACTACACTTTTGATAATCTTAGATGGGACCAGAGTGTCACTGCAGAAATGTGGCTTGTGTCTCTGGACTGACCAAAAGCCGTGAGCCACAAACAAAAGCCCAGCCCTCCATGTTATTCGTGTTGGAACCTGCAGTTGATTTTGGATCAGATTTGCACATCTGGGCCTCCTGATGCCATCTCGTATCTTGAGCAGGTTCACATTTCAGACGGAGCTGGGATGGTGTGTCGACAAGCTGCTTTTAAGTAGATTAATGCTAAGCTGCCTGCTAAATCTCCTCTTCACACCAATATTATTTCCCTTCTGTTGGCAATTAACACCATCTACAAACAGGACAATTGTACTGCGCTTCTAGCAGTTCACTGCCAACATTTCAGCTGAGAATCTGCAGAGGGAAGTAAAAAAAGATTAATTCTTGTGTGTTTCTTCCTTCACTCTGCAATGGCAGCATGGGTAGTTCTGTGTGTGTGTGTGTGTGTGTGTGTGTGTGTGTGTGTGTGTGTGTGCCCACCCCACATATTCTGCCTCCGATACAACTTCAAGTCCTCATAATAATGTTTTTAAAAGAGAGAGAAATATTTTTTTTAATACAAGAACTTTAAAAAGCTAAGGATCACAGACACCATCTTAGAAGAGGCATTTCCTTATGTGAGAGAGGAGGGAACTTGTCATTTTAAATTGTAATATGGAATATGAGAGGAGAGCAGGTCTTGTGGTAGCAAGCATGACATGTCCTCTTAGCTAAGCAGCGTCTGCCCTGATTGCATATGAATGGGAGACTTGATATGAGAGCACTGTAAGATATTCAGCTTTGAGGATGGAGCAGCTCTGGAAAGAGCAGAAGGTTCCATGTTCCCTCCCTGGCATCTCCAAGATAGGGCAACCTGCAACCTTCCTGCCTGCAACTTTGGAGAAGCTGCTGCCGGTCGGTGTAGACCATACTGAGGTAGATGGACTGATGGTCTGACTCAGTATATGGCAGCTTCCTATGTTCCAATGTACCTACCACTCACTACATCTCTAGACCAGGGTAGTGGCGCAACTTTGGCCTTCCTGCTGATGTTGGCCTACAACTCCCATCATCCCTGACAACTCCCATCATCCCTGACAATTGCCCACTGTGGCTGGGGATGATGGGAGTTGTATTCCAACAACAGTTGGAGGGCCTCAACCTGCACAGCACATGTTCTTCTCCCACACACCCTATCCCTGTGCAAGGATTGGTTCTGAACTCCTGAAACAGCTCTTACACAGAGAGGTCATTCACACAAGCGAAAACTGTGTTCGACCTGGGTTTGGGAGTTGTTTGTGCTCCCAATATTTGGTTGTGTGGAAGGAAGGTAAGGGGGAAACCTGGGAAGCAGTGATTGAGGCTAGTCCCACAATCAGGCGAAATCAGGCTAGGGGAGCCTAGTCCGGTTTCGTCTGACCTTGAGAACCACCGGGCTTGCAAGCGAGCCTGGTGGCCTCCAAGCCGTTAACCCGCTTAAATAATCCTCCCCTAAGCCCAGGTTAGCGGAGCAAGCGCTCCGCTAACCCAGGCTTTCCAATTGTGAGTTGACGCGGCAACTCACGAGTAGACCCCCAACTGGTAGACCCCCCCAACAAGTAGACCCCCAACTCTCCAGCATGCCCTGCGCACTCACGCAGGGCATGCCGGAACTTCCGGGGGCTGCACGTCCCCCGATCCTCCCAGCCCCCACCGGCTCTGTAACGGAGCCGGAAGTCATGTGGGCGGCCACTTCGGCTGCCCAGAGCAGACTGCCTGCTCGTGTGCAAGGAGAGCAGGCTAAGCCCGCTCTCCCGCTAACCCACCCCAGGCAGCTCCCACTGATCATGGGAACCGCCTCATTGTGTGGAAGCAAGGTAGGAGGAACAGCTACCCAGGTTTTCCTCCTACCTTGCTTCCACACAACTGCAAATTGGGAGTACATCCAGCTCCCAAACTTGGGTAGAACAGTGAGCCTCTACTCATGACCAGTGAAAAGGGCTGCAGAGGAGGCGGGTTAGACTTAACTTCCCCACAGGTGACTGCTCCTCCTGTGATGGGCATGCTCCCTGTGCACTCAGGCGATTCCCCACACACCCACACAGTGGTGAGGGTTGTGGGATTTGTCACTGTGGTGCCTGAAAATACCATAATGCACCATACGACCACAAAAATGGGGTCAAGGGAGTGCTCACTCCTTAATGGCACCACCTAATGGTGCAGCAGAGAAGTATCTTGCCTAGGGAGCAAGAGGTTGCTGGTTCAAATCCCTCCTGGTATGTTTCCCACACTATGGGAAACACCTATATCGGGCAGCTGCGATATAGGAAGATGCTGAAAGGCACCGTCTCATCCTGTGCAGGAGGAGGCAATGGTAACCCCCTCCTGTATTCTACCAAAGACAACCACAGGGCTCTGTGGGTGCCAGGAGTTGACACCGACCCCACGGCACAACTTTGTTAAGCCCAGTCACCTAATGGCACAGCAGGGAAGCAACCTGCCTAGAGAGCAGGAGGCTGTTGGTTCGAATCCCTGCTAGTATGTTTCCCAGAATATGGGAAACTCATATATCGGGCAGCAGAGATAAAGGAAGGTGCTGAAAAGCATCATCTCATGCTGTGTGGGTGAAGACAATGGTAAACCACGCCTGTATTCTACCATGAAAACCACATGACTGTGGTCGCCTCAACGGCACAACCGACACCGACTCAACGGCACAACCTTTCCTTTCCTCTCTCATAACTCCGTTTTAAAGGGTGACTCCACTAGTGGGTTTGCCACCGTGGTGCCGCTGGGATCGGGCCTGATCCTAGCAGTTGACACGTGTGTGCAAACCCAGTTTTGCCCGGTTTTGCACAGACATGTGAATAGCCTCCATTTCTGATTGTGTGAATGACCTCATTATGTTTGAGTTCTGTTGACTTAGCTCTGCATCCATCATTCCTTCAAGCTTTTGTCTAAGATTCAGAGAGAGAAAGAGAGACTGAGCCTAAGAGACAGAGAAGGAAATGGAAATTATTTCAGATGCACCCCAGAAACTGGAAGCGTCATTCCTGCTTCAAGACAAAATCACTAAACACCACAGATCTGAGGTGATACTTGATTATGCATGCTGTGAGAGATGAAATGGAACCATAGCAGCAGGACATCCTTATAAAGTCAGCCAATATTATCCATGCATCTGCCACTGCACTCCTTCCAGCATTCTTGAGTCCATGAGGCTGAAGGCAGACAGTTGTCTTGTCCATCAGAGCACTGTCAGGAGACAGGCATGAATCCATGTGCCCTGATGGTCTCTGGAAACGTATCCTCTTCATATGGCGAGCGTTTTTTGAAGCATGTGCAAGGTCACATCTGTTCCATCACATCCACAGATGGTGTCACATACTTTATCCGTTATCGGTCTTCTTGTAAAATAAGGTTCAAAACACAGGGGGCTTGTCCACACAACCAAACTGGAGCTTGAAAGAAGGCAGGATCCTACCTTCCTGCTCCCAGATGACCAGATGGCTCATGAGCATGAGCAGGCTCTTAGCCCTGGGCAGCTGAATCAGCTGCCCACACGATTACTGGATCCATCACAAAGCCGGTAGGGGCTGCGGAGATTGGGGGTTGCCCAGCCACCGGAAGTCGTGAGTGCATGGGGCATTCTGGGGAGAACCCAAAGACCGGGGGGCTTTTTGGAGTCTCCTTGTCAGGGGTCTCCTTGTGAGTCGCCACAGCATGGAGATGCATTGCGGTGTCTCAGTTCTTAGGTGGGCTAGCCACCGTGGAACCACCAGGTTTGCCCGCAAACCTGGTGGTTCTCATGATGAGGGAGAACCAAGCTAGGCTCCCTTAGCCCAGTTCTTCGCCACCATGCGAACAGATTCATTATCATTTAATGCTTAAATATTTCACATAATGAATATCATATTTAACTGCTCTGACCTAATATGACTAGACTTTGACTGGTCAATAAAACTGAGAATGCAGTTGAGAAGCTGGACTTGTGTTCGTGAGCAGGAATTGTCCCCGTTGCTAACCAGGGTTTGCCTTCATTTGCATTGGATGGAAAACTGCATGTGAGTGCTGTTAGATATTTCCCGGGGCCATAGCTTAGTGGAAAAGCACCCCTGCTTGCTTGCATGCAGGTGGTCTAAGGTTCACTCCCTGACATCTCCAAGTAGGTCTGGGAGAGTCTCCTGCCTGAAACTTTGGAGAGCCACTTCCAATCAGTACTGAGCTAGATGGACCAAAGGTCTGACTCAGTATGAGGCGGCTTCCTATGTTCCTAATCCACCTTTCTAAAAAATAATTTCTATAACTCACATTCAATGAAGCTTTATTTCTGATGATAATTTGAGGTCATTCACAGAATCGAAAACTGTGTTCCACCCAGGTTTGGGAGCTGTGTGTGTTCCCAATTTTCTGGTTGTGTGAAAGCAAGGTAAGAGGAAAACCTGGGTAGAAATGCTAATCTGGAAGCAAGGTAGGAGCAAAATCTGGGTAGCTTTTCTTCCTACCTTGTTTCCATACAATCACTTCTACCCAAATTTTCCTCCCAACTTGCTTCCACACAGCCAAAAACTGGTAGCGCACATAACTCCCAAACCTGGATAGAACACAGTTTTCGATTGTGTGAATGGCCTCATTGCCTTTATTAAGACTTCACATACGTTTTTGAAACCATTCCCATATTCCTGGGTACTGTTGTCTTCTTCTTTTTCAATTAATGACAACTAGCCGACCCCGCACAGAACATCTGTGCAGTATTTGGGGCCGGTGTTTCCCACCTGGGCTGGTCCTCCCCCTCCCGCTCCCCGCCCGCAGTTTCTGGCTGGCTTTTAGGGTGACCTGTCCCCTCCTGGGCCGTAACCTCTTCCTGGAGGCCCAGCCGCCTCCTCACCCCACCGCCAACTCACCACCGCAGCCAGGCCTGAAGCCGCCACAGCCAGGCCCGCCGCCACCTTGCCACTACAACCCACTGGCTCACTGAAGCCCAGACTCACTGCCGCCTCAGCCTATCAGGCGTCTCCATTGCCCAGCCAATCAGCTGGGGGCCGGGACACACAATCTAAAGGCGCACCCAAGACGATTACATATATAGATTTATACCTTATTCTATCTATCTATCTATCTATCTATCTATCTATCTATCTATCTATCTATCATCATCATCATCATATTTATATACCGCCTGATATCTCCCTCCCTCCTTCTCTCCTTTCCTCCTCCCTCCCTCCCTATATATTGCAACATGATCCATGTTGCAATATAGACATTTAAAATAAAAACACTTTCACAGAATAAAAACAATTAAAAACAATTTCACAGAGTAAAACAATGTAACAGTTTAAAATTAGTTTCAATTAAAAGCCCGAGAAAACAGGTGTGTCTTAAGGGCCTTTTAAATGTTTTATATTTTGGTTTATAAACTAGATGATAGATAGATAGATAGATAGATAGATAGATAGATAGATAGATAGATAGATAGAGTTTATATTTCTTGAGCAGCAAGAAAGCTGCAGGGTATGAGTAAGAATTCAGGCCTCTGGAGGTGCTCCACGCCCCCCCCCCACGCTTAGTTGACAAACCAGCGATAAAATGGAACCAACAGAAATGCTGCTTAAAGCAACTCATTAGACTGAATGACTGATTTAAGGAAATGGAAAGGATTACATCACTTTGAAGGACAGGCTTTCAAAGCAGAAAAGAATAGTGCTATTGGCATTCTCCTAGTTCTGATACAATTGCTTCTGAAGTATTACCATTTGATTTTTTTTTTTAAGAGTAATTCAATCGAGGTTTTGAAAAAACAGGATACTCTTTATGATTGAATGTTAACCAGATTTACTCACAACCTGTCTTCTTCACATGCAGTGAAGGCCACTTGCAACCACTTTATGGCTCAGAATCTTAGAACAGTAAAACTGAAAAGGGTAAAAGGAGGTTGCCTCATTCTCGCTGCACTGAGTCACAATATGTCAACACCAAATAGTCTGAACGAACTCATCCAAACTCTTGGGTAGGAGAGTTGGTCTTGTGGTAGAGAGCATGAATTGTCCCATTTGCTAAGCAGGGTCTGCCTTGGTTGGTATTGGGATGGAAGACTACATGTGAGTGCTGTAAGATATCCCCCTTGAGGGATGGGGCCATAGCTCAGTGGAAGAGCATCTCCACTCCCTGGCACCTCCAGGTTGGCCTGGGAGAGATTATTCCCTGTAACCTTGCAACTGAAAATTAGTTTTTTTAGGGATGTGCAAATCAATTTGAATTCAAAGCGATTCGACTCAAATCTGGGTGACTCGAGTGATACAAATTTGGATCAAATCACCCCTTAAAAGGGCAATTGGATTCAAATTTGAATTGAATTTTTGAAATCCTATTTGAATTCAATTTGAGAGATGTTTGGTACCTTTTTAAAAACCACTCAGGCCCCCTTGATTGATTTTTAAAAGGTGCCAAAACAGTATCAAATCAATTCAAATTCAATTTGGATTCAAATTCAATTTTCAGACCAGTTTTGAATTTAATTCAAATTCTAAACAGATTTTCAGAATTGGATTCGAATTCAAAATGAATAAAAGTATTCATTTTGTGCACATCTCTAGAGTTTTTGCATATGTGCAGAGAGCGTTTTTGCACTTAAATCTCTCTTGTCCATGTCTTGCTCACTCAGAATTGCTCATTCACCATTCTCCCTCCCTCTGGGTTTTTAAGAAACTCTTGAAAACCCATCTTTTTAGAGAGACTTTCTAGTGTTTCATTCTTTGTCTGTTCTAGTACATTTTTAATCTGTAAATCTGATTTGAACTGGGTCTAGGTTTTAACTGAATTTTATTAAAATTTGTACTGTTTTAACTGCTTTATCATTGTGAGCTATTCCAACAGTATCATACTAGAGAAGTGGGATATAAAGATTTTAAAATAAATAAACCCACAGAGAGCTAAGCAATGGTCACCAACAGATATCTGTGCTGGTGGGCATATCCAGTCACGATCCCAAACAATGAGGGAGAAAGAAGCTGTAAAGCCCCAGAATGTCTCTTTTCTGGGATGCTTCCTAACCCGAAAAGACAATAGTGTGAGTAAAGGTTTCATTATAGACTCTTTTTATGACTTTTATTACAAATGTTTTCCTCCCAGGTGCCTGAGTGCTCGATGCAAACTGCAGCATTTACATTACATTACAGAATTAGTGTTCTGCATTTGGTCCAAAAAAATCAATGTTAAACCAATCTCATAGAGTGCAGCCAGTGTTACAAGTCAACACAGAATTTGTAGAGGAGGAAACTGAGATTTTTTTCCAAACGTATCCATAATTGCTGACCCATTTTCAAATCAAGTGGTGAAGAGTTGACCCAGTACTGTGGATTTCTAGCAGATCTGGCCTAATATCAGATTTCAGTTTTAAAGTCTTTCAGTTTAAAGCCTTTCAGTTTTAAAGATCCAAGTCTATAAGGCTTCAGGAGAGCCTTAAAGACCTAACTTTTTAGCCCGGCTTTTAATGACATCTAGTTTGGATTTGGATTCTAAGGAGTTTTAATCCGGTTTACATGTTTTCTGATTTTATTATGTGTTTTTGATTTGAATGTAAACCACCCGGAGCCATTTTAAGAAGGGCAGTATATAAATTGGACCAATGAATGAATGAAAGTGCCAGGCGCGGACCGTGAGCGCGCCTCCGGGGGGGGCGACGGGCGGCTTCTTTAACTGGAAACGGAGCCAGTGCTCCATGCCACCCAGCAGCCCCCGCGGCGGGGAATCACCTCTGCCACTTATCTGGCCGCTGGCGGGGGCTCGCCTTTTAAAGGTTAAAAAAAATTAAAGCGCAAGGCTACCTCCCTCCCCCTGCTACCGCATTTAGCCCTTTGGGAAATCCTTGCTGGATTCCCCTTTGTTGTTTCTATAAGGAGCTAAGAACAGAATTAATTTTTCCCCTTTTAAGAGGTCGTAGATTGACCTCAGGTCAGGAGGAGGTGGAGTTTTTACTTGCAGACTTGGATGATTTCATCTCGACAAAAGTAGCCAAGTTTCTTTGTATTGCAAGTAAACTCCGCAGAAGACATGTTGAGAGGCTAGATGCGGGCATAGTATAGTAGGAGGGTGAACTGATTTTATCTAGACAAAATTCTTCATATATGATACTTTTACTGTACTGTTTTTAGTGCAGTTTCTCTTGATGTTTCTGATGTGTTGTGTACTGTTGTGTGTGTTATTGTGTTGTATTGAGTGGCCGTTGGCTGTAATAAAGTACTACTACTACTACTACCCTTTACATCAAGCCAGCTCACGAGGCGTGGGTTCGGCTCGACTCGCCCTTGGACTGGCACCTCTCGATTCGCTTTGAGAGCAAGCCTTCGAGCCGAGCCGTATCTAGTGTGAGCCGGCTTGATTCCCAGCCGGCTCACACATCTCTATCTGCATGCTTTTATGCAGAAGGTTCCAGGTTCACTCTGTGGCTTCTCCTGGTAGGGCTGAGAGAGACTCCTGCCTGCAACCTTGGAGAGCCACTGCCAGTCAGTGTAGGCAATCCTGAGCTAGATGGACTAATGGTCTGACTCGGAATCCCTATGTGTCTCTTGCACAACTGTGCGGACGTCCCATTACAAGGCAGACAGGTTGCACAGTACGTCAGCCCCCATTTGTAGCACCCCTGCAGAAGTTATCTTTGATACCATCCAGAGGTGCTACTCCTGCTCAGAAATTCATGCTGCTTCCCCATAGAAGCTAATGGCATCTTTGCAGGGAATTCAGCATTAGGAGCCTCCTGAAATTAGAAGTAATTAATCGCAGCTGCTCACCACTCTGCAAAAGGCACACTGACAATGCTTCCGAAGGCAAAACATGATCTCGCGCCTCCTGAAAGGAACCTTTGTTTTTATTACAGAAGACCCCATTGTTTCAAGAACAATGCTCCCCCTAGGTTTCAACAGAGCACCCTATACATTAAATCAAACAGCAAAAACAACAAAGGGTCTCCTGGCATCTCAAAGCCTAACAAATTTATTGTGGCAGAAGGTTTTGTGGACCAGAGCCCACTTCATCAGATGCATGAAGTGTTATCGGCAGTTGGCTTAAATTAAACAGAGATGCTTTCAGTTAGTTAAAAGAGCCAGGTGAGTGTTCCCATCTGGCTGTCAACCCATCCAGGTATTCCAGGTGCATAAACATAAGGTAATGAAGCACAGGATAAGGAGATAATTGTGCAGATATATGCAGTGCCAGAAAATATGAACTACCATAGGACTCCAAAATAGACTCTAGTATACCATAATCAGTGCTAAATACATATCTGACGAATCTTGTGTAAAGGCCGTGCTAGATGGTACATCAGTGATCTGAGAGACTTACCTATCTCTCTTTATTATTGTTTTTCCCCAAAGGCAGCCAGGGGAGTAGGAATGATATTGGGACCATGATTCTGAGGAAAGGTACCCATCACTTTCCCCTAATGGAATCATCAAGAATTTCAGTGGGGAGCTGAATTATATTGAGAAAACAGGTGAAAAGATTAAACCCGCCCCCCGAGCACAACAATGTTGATCTAATTTGCCCATCCTCACTGTGATCACTTTTTTAAAAATCACAGAGGCACAAGAGATCCAATCACATCTGAGCTCTGCAACATCTCATCATGTTTTGTCTTAAACATTCTGCTCAATTCATAAAATACCATGTTTGAACTGGCTCTTTTGTTCAAAGGAAGATGGCTGAGTAGCCTACTGAGTCAGACCCTTGGTCCATCTAGCTCAGTATTGTCTACACAGACTGGCAGCAGCTTCTCCAAGGTTGAAGGCAGGAGTCTCTCTCAGCCCTGTATTGGAGATGCTGCCAGGGAAGGAACTTGGAACCTTCTGCTCTTCCCAGAGCAGCTCCACCCCCTGAAGGGAATATCTTACAGTGCTCACACATCAAGTCTCCCATTCATATGCAACCAGGGCAGACCCTGCTTAGCTAAGGGGACAAGTTATGCTTGCTACCACAAGACCAGCTCTATTACTGTATCTCTCCCCCCCCCCCCCAATGATCGCCGTCCTCTTTTTGGCATTGCCACTCACATGCCCACATGAGACACACTGTTCAGAGTGGTGCAGCCAGCTGAAGGCCAGGAAAATGCCGCCTGGCCTCCAGAAATCCCTCAATGCAGCCTGCAAGAAATGCCGTGCTTTGAGAGATTTCCCCACAAGCCAGGACTTCTAGGTGCCCATTTCTGTGTCTGCTTGGGCTGCCGGCAGGTAGGAGGGCATGCAAGGACCAAAAACTGGACTACCCAGCGAGGCAGAGCTGGTATCAGCCCTGACCCCGGCACTTCGCACGAGAAGCCCTACCCTGGTAGAGCTCCACAAGCCCAGGTAGGATTGCTTGTATGCACAGCCTTGATGTCTTATGTGCTTCTTAGAATTCTCTGAGCAGTGAAAAGTCTAGGAGTGGCACAATAGAGTATATTTCACTTTGGTTGAGAAAGACCTGCTTAGGACAACTGTGTGGACATCCTGAATGTTAATTTTAATTTTAATTTTAAAAAAGTTAATTAAAAACAGGAGTACCTAAAGAAAATGAAAGGAAGAGGGGGGAACAAGCACATGATACACACCTCCCTGCAAAAAATCCTCGGAGACCAGAGAAAGTGGTTACTAAAATCAAACCTCCATCAGTTCCAGTAAAGGAGGTTTGAATTTGTTCCTACGAGTAGCCCTCCTTATCCATGGAGGTTCGGTTCTGCCCTACAAGAGGGATGTGCATGGAGCTGCAGGGGGGAAGCTCGAAGGCGGCAGGGGTGCTGCTTTAAGAGCGGAAGAGGGTGCCTCCAATTTTCCACAATAAATCACGGGAAACATCTTTTTTAAAGAAAGAGCCCCCAAATGGCTCTGTGGTGGCCAGAAGTGACATCAGAAGTTATTTATGACCACCAAGGAACTTTGCAGATTGGTAAATTTTGATTATTTTTTGAACCGCTTATAACGACATTGGGTCTATATAGCCCAACCATGGATATGAGAAACTGTGGGTGCTGAGACTGCAGCATTTGTACCTCAGATAGTTTGCTGTAAACCTAAGTGGGTTTCCAGGGCACCTAGAGGTATTAAGAAGGCCGAATTTTTGAAGATGTGAAGAGATAGGTCGAGATTCTGGATGAAAAGTGGGAGATTGGATCATTAAGTGCTTAGAAGTACCAGGGGGATGATTAGAAGTGATTTGAATCTGAATCGAATCACCCCTTTAAAAGGCAATTTGATTTGAATTGGAATTGAATTTTTGAAATTTGATTTTAATTCAGTTCGAGAGCCATTTGGCAGTTTTTTAAAACATTTCAGGCTCTCTGATTGATTAAAAAGGTGACAAAACAGGGTCAAATCAATTAGAATTTGATTTGAATTAAAATCAAATTTTTGGACCAGTTTCGAACTTGATTCAAGATTGAAACAAATTTTCAGAATTCAATACGAATTCAAAATGAATTACAAAATTTGTTTTGTGTACTTCTCTATTAAAAGGTCACCAAAAAAGCAAACGTGTAGATTTAGAACCCCTACCTTTGCATTTCTGTGTCCAAACATGGAATATCAAATTTTTAATCAATTTTCACAGCAAGCTTTTGAATGCAATTCGAGGAAGCCGGGGGGGGGGGGTGGACTACAACAGCATATTCCATTGCATGAATATCCAAAAGAGGGCAATGATGATAGTTTCTTTATTGAAAATGACCCTTTCCCTTTGCACTCAGCTTTGCGAAATATCAGTGTTTTGTCTTTACTGGCAGTTAAATACATATTTATTACTCCTTTGATGGCACAGCAAAAGGAGGTCTGCCAGCACAACTAAACAGACGTGCTCCAGTAGCTCTCAAGTATCAATTGGAGAAAATTGCATTCAGTTCTGCAACTATACCATTTCAAACGAGAGGAGTGAAATGAAAGAGAACATTAATGAGCTCTGTGGCTTCAGATGAATGCAGACCAGCTGGGAAAGCCAGGAAAATAAAGGAGAGAAGAGCTTTTGATTTGGTTTGTTTTACCAGTGGATGGTGGTTACTATCTTACGGTGTCTTGATTTTGGAATTTCTCATATATTTTTGATTTGTTGCTCCTGTTGTGTTCTAACCTAAGCGGCGCGCACACACACACACACACACACACAATATCTGGGGCATCAGAAATAACCAAGGGTGTCTTGACCTTGCCTTCTGTCACTTTTCTTTTCACCCAGCGAGGACCAACATAGTGTGTTAAATTGCTGAAGTGAATAACAAGATGGATTGAAGCAGAGAAGGGGGAAAGCAAATGTGTATTTTTGGCAATTCCCAAGAACCTCGTTTGCTAGCAACTGGAGATGGGATAGAAATGTAGGAAGGGGATAGAGTAGAGACCTGGGCTATTTATCATGTATTTATTTTGTACTTTTAAACAATTATACTGCTAAAATACAAATCTCTAGGCCAATGTTCTTCATGGTCAGGCCCCGGGGGGTGGGGGCAGTGGGGGCCACCACCAACTCTTAAGTGTGGTTCCCTGACTAATTAGGAGAGCCAGCATGATGTAGTGGTTAGAGTGCTGGACTGGGACCAGGGAGACCTGAGTTCAAATCTCCATTCAGCCATGAGACTTGCTGAGTGACTCTGGGCCAGTCACTTCTCTCTCAGCCTAACCTACTTCACAGGGTTGCTGTGAGGAGAAACCTAAGTATGTAGTACACCACTCTGGGCTCCTTGGAGGAAGAGCGTGATATAAAATGTTAAAATAATAATAATAATAATAATAATAATTGTTTATTGGGCCTCTGTGAAGATTTGGCCAAAACTGAATACTCTGCACAGTCTCCCTGGCACCATGCAGAGACAACCATTCTCACTATACAGTGTTGCATTTTACCCAGCACTTTGGGGAGGGTCCTTTAAGGAAAACGGAGCCCTCTTGAGCCCCTGCACCATCCCAGACGACATGCACAGAATGCTGGGAAGTATAACCCTTCCCGTCACTTTCCTCCTAGAGGGCTTTCTAAAGAATGAGAGGATTCAGGATCTTTGTCCTAAGGAGGACAAGTCTAGAACAGGGGTTCTCAACCAGTGGTACTCCAGATGTTGCTGGACTACAACTCTCATCATCCCCAGGCACAATAAATTGTAGCTGGGGATGATGGGAGTCGTAGTTTAGCAATATCTTGAGTACCACTGGTTGGGAACCCCTGGTCTAGAAAATAACACAAGAAGAACCCTGTTGAGTATGCAGCTTTGGCCATGTTTTTCTGTGCATGTGTATTTTACTGGCGGTGTTCCTGTGCCCATAAAAATTGATAGCAGGTGCTTCATAAAGCAGCACAGGACCAGGAAAGCATGGGATATCTTCGCTGGTGCCAGGAACTCCATCCTCTCCATTTTGATTTGGGCCTCAAAGGCCAAGGAAAAGTGTGGGTGCATGGGGAGCAAATTGTAAGACAGCATAATTTGTGACACTGCACAACGTCATTACTGATTGTGTGGCACGTCCCTTAAGGCATCACCTATAGGTTCCAGTTTCAAGGCTTTGTGGAGCTTGACCCATATGAGATAGCCTTCACTCTGGCCTTAAACTGGCAGGGCTTTTTACCATTAAATACATCTTTGGGGTCCTTGACTTTTGACACATTGCTTTTCCAATCAACCCCTTCCTTTCCCCGCCTTTTCACTTTTTCTCACTGAGACAGAGAAGGGTAAAATATAGAAGGTATGTTATATAGTGATCCGGAGCTGTGCGATGAGATTCACTAGGCGTGAAAGGCCTGAGAACTATAACATGTGCTGACAAACTGTCACACATTCTTGTGAAGATATGAAATCAGCTATGAAAAGCTAGCAGCTGTTTATCCCAAACAAATGCAGTGTTGTAGGGAGGCTATATTTAAACCATTCGCCTGTATCTGCAAATCCCCTATTATCTCCCATTGTCCTCAACATGCTGACTTCTAGCAGAAATCGTTAGATTTAGATTTAGATTTTTGACCTTCTTGGACAAGGCGTGATTCTGAAGTTTACTGATTAGTCAAAAGTGCCTGCTCTTTTTGACTAATTGACTGGCATGTACTGGGGCCTGGGGTAGGGTTGCCAACATTCTATTGGGCTGAGGGGGGCTGGAGGCGGGGCCTGGGGGGCCCCATCTAGGGGTGGGGTTTGTCTGGGGTTTTTGTTTGTTTTAAAGCTGCCGCAGAGCAGCAGCAGCACAGGACGACAGCAACAGCTCTCCCGCCTCCCAAATGATGTGATTGGCTGCCTGCCGCCCACTGCTGACCTAGGAGGGGTGGCGCATGCTCACTAGGAGGGATGGCGCATGCGCTGACTGAAGAACTGAAGACTGAAAAAACAAAGCAAGCAGCAGCACTCATCAGTGAGTTACTGAGAGACAGACTGTCGCTGACCAAGGAAGGGAGAGAGGGAGAGAAAGCGGCAAAAGACTGCCTTCCTCAGCTCCACCTTCCTCCAGACGGGCCGATTTTAGGCATGTGCATAGGCTGGCCAGGGTCATCATTCCTCAGAAGGAAGTTTCGCTGTATTCAATGGTGTCCACTTACATGCCAATGTGCACAGGATTGCAGCCTAAAATATTATAGGATGGTGCTCTGTTTCTTCCTTCCCATGTTGCTGTATAACTTTAAAGCCCTATGGCTTGCTTGACATATGTAAGACCGTTGTTTTTCTTCTCTTATTTCCTTCTCTCAGAGAGGGACAACATCTTCAATAAGTTAACTACCAATGAAACCTTTCATCTTATAAGGTTGAGCCGAGGTGAAACAGGAGCTCAAAAAGTAGAAAAGGGAAATTAGCAGTAATTAGGGCCTTTAGACCATTTAATAGGCAGTGGCACAAATAAAGAGAATGGATGGTATGTATTTATTTTTAAACAAGTTTTTATATAGGCAACTTTTGAACAAGGCCCTGTAGTAACAGCTTTTTAGGGGGGGGGGGACCCAACAACATGTAAAACTGCCACAATAAATTATTGCATGTGGTTTTGTATTTAAATTAAAGTACAGAAATCTATGCTTAGAATATCTGCAAGCCGGGGTTCTCAAACCTGGGTCCCCAGATGTTGCTGGACTAGAACAGTGGTTCCCAAGCTGTGGTCCTCCAGATGTTGCTGAACTACAACCCCCAGCATCCCCAGCCACAATAAATTGTAGCTGGGATTGTGGGAATTGTAATTCATCAACATCTGGAGGACCACAGGTTGGGAAATCCTGGACTAGAACTTGCATCATCCATGACCTCAATGACCAAAACCTGGGGATGATGGGGACCCAAGTTTGAAAACCCCTGCTGTAAGCTTTGCACATGGATGTTTAGACCCCACCCTCTTATTTGCTGTCCTCACATATTCTAAGACATCAATGTATGGCTGAAATAAGCTGAGATTTTTAAAGATTTCCATTATCACATAGTCATATCTTAATTCTCATCAGATGGCTGACCATGTTAGCTGTCAGAACAGGGATGGAGCCACCATTGGGCGACCGGGTTCAAAGAACCTGGGCTGCCACCCCTCAGGGGCCGTGCCTCACAGCCCTGACACGCCCCCCAGTCTGACGTCAGACACAGGGGCGTGGCTACATGATAACTGCGTCTGACATCAGATGCAGGGGGCGAGGTGAGAGAGGTTGCGGAGGCAGTCGCACATGGACCACCGCTGGCCTCCCTACTCCACTGTGTCGGAAGATGCTCTCTCTTTCTCTTTCTCTCGCATGCATTGTAATTTTATTTAGCACCATATTTTAATGTATTATTTATGAGGAACTACTTTGAGTCTTTCTGGGATGGGGGGTGGGGTGGGGTGGGGAGTAAGGTACCACTATTCTAAATAAGTAAACCAAATGTGAAACTATAGAAAAACATGATTGAACGTTTGACCTCACATGGAGACCAGCCAATGTTCTATACATATATACAATGGAGAAGAGGATTGTGCCTCATTCCTTCACACTCCCACTGAGCTAGTCTTAGTCCAGCGCCTAACCCCCAGACCAGGCCACATTTGAACCGGTTCGGAGGCCTCTAAAATGGCCTCCAGACCAGTTTGGGCACATCACTAGTAACAGCAGGCTGCAGGAGCACTGCACACCCCTGGGAATGGGCAGTGCAGCATGCTACAAAGAGGACTTCAGCAGCTGGAGTCGCTAGCAAGCTGGCCAGCAGTGGAGGGGAGGAGAGTGATGTCTTCTTCACCTTGAGCCCCATCGCCTGTTAGGATCATCTGGAGAGGATCATCTCCAGTTGACGCCAACGTGTTTGGCAGTGACTCGGGAGTGGGCCTTCTCCATTGCTGCCCCTGGACTTTGGAATGTGCTCCCTGTTGAAATCAGAGCCTCCCCGTCTCTGGCAACTTGTAAAAAGGCACTGAAGACATATTTATTCACCCAGGCTTTTAGTTAGATATACAGTTGTAATATTTTAAAGTTGGGTTTTTAAAATGATTTTCATGTTAATGATTTTAATTGTCTAATTAATTTAATGTTTAAACACTAAACCGCCCAGAGAAGCAGGATGTGGGCGGTATAAAAATATGTTAGTTAAATAAATAAACACCACTTTTCAACAAAAGTTTCCAAAGCGTACATAGAGAAAGAATGATAAATAAAGATGGATCCCTGTCCCCAAAGGGCTCACAATCTTAAAAAGAAACATGAGATAGCAAACCTCCCTCCAGCAACAGCCACTGGAGGGATGCTATGCTGGGGATGGATAGGGCCAGTTGCTTTCCCCCTGCTCAATAAGGAGAATCACCACTCTGGAAAGGTGCCTCTTTGCTCAGTTAGCAGGGCTAACTGTGAGGCAGGGCGAGGAAGCTCCGGACACAGGAGGCCTGGGTTCTTCAGACACATCTGCCCTATTTTCACTGCGCCCCTCGTCGCTCCAAACCCTGAGCCCCTCACCTGGAATTGGTCGTCCCCATGCCCGCTCCAAAAACAGGTTCAGTAGTACAAGTGGCCTTTGCTCACACACCTTGAGCTCCTCGGAGGAAGGTTAAGATAGATATGTAACTAATCATAATTGCCCTCGCGCTGCTGTTCAATTTGTAGATGAGAGCTCAGAGATCTGAATTTATGTGCATGCATTACAATATTACAGCAGCTTCTAAATGTCATTGTTCTGTCCTATATATCATCACAAGCTATCCCAATTTGCCAAAACATGGGTTTCATTTTCCTTCCTGATTGTCTTTTATTGTTTCGTTTTTTTCTGACATATTGATTTCTATTCCCATCTGGAATGCTTTAGTGTCCTGTGCCCAGCCCTGCTTCACCCTTCAGAGCAACGGCTGTCTGTGCTTATGCAAAGGTCACCCATAAAACATCCCATAGGAAGAAAAATTCAGAATGGCAAGATTAGCTAACAGCAAGTTGCTTTTCATTAGCCCCAAATCACAGCTTTCAAGGCCTTTAAAGAAGAAATCAAGATTAGAATCTGACAGATCCAGAAAGGTATCTATTATCTTTCACCTACCCTACCCTGCCAACCATTTGAGTGGTCATGAATACTGTTCTGTTGTTCCCTCCTTCATTGGAATTGCTAGCACAGCCCCACCCTCACCCCCCAGCTGTATGAAGGCGTCTCCTTGCAAGCAGTATGTAGATCAGCTCCCTCCTTTTTCTTCCATTTCCTTTGAGATAAAAGTTGAACTTACTGCATGGGCATAAAATTGGCAGCATACTGGGACTGAGCTGCTTGGTCAGCTGAATTCATAACGTGAGATTCTTTTTCTAAAAACCAGTATTGGATTATTTTTAAAAATACAGAAGAAGATTATTTACGAATACAAAGATTTATATACTGCTTTTCAACAGACGTTCCCCAAGTGGTTTAGATGATAGATAGATAGATAGATAGATAGATAGATAGATAGATAGATAGATAGATAGATAGATAGATAGATAGATAGGAACAGCCCTGATGGATCAGGCCTATCTAGTCCAGCAACCTGTTTCACACAGTGGCTCAGCAGATGCCACTGGAAGCCACAGGCAGGAGTTGAGGGCATGCCCTGCTGTTACTCCCCCGCAACTGGTACTCAGAGGCATCCTGAGCCTTTGAGGCTGGAGGTGGCCTATAGCCCTCCAACTAGTAGCCCTTGTTAAACCTCTCCTCCATGAAGTTATCCAAACCCCTCTTAAAGCCATCCAGGCTGTTGGCTGTCATCACATCTCGTGGCAGAGAATTCCACAAGTTGATTATGCATTGTGTGGAATAGTGCTTCCATGTGTTGGTCCTAGATTTCCCGGCAATCAATTTCATGGGATGACCCCTAGTTCTAGTGGTATGTGAGAGGGAGAGGAATTTCTCTCTATCCACTTTCTCCACATGGTTTTATAGACCTCTATCATGTCTCCCCGCAGTCATCTTTTTTCTAAACTAAATAGCCCCAGGTGTTGTAGCCTTGCCTCATAAGGAAGGTGCTTCAGGCTCCTGATCATCTTGGTTGCCCTCTTCTGCACCTTTTCCAGTTCTACAATGGCCTTCTTTAGATGTGGTGACCAGATAGATAGATAGATAGATAGACAGATAGATGATACTGCTGCTGCTGCTGCTGCTGCTGCTACTACTACTACTACTACAAATATTTATATACTGCTCTTCAACAAAGTTCTCATAGAAAAATAAATAATAGATAAATAAGATGGTCCCCTGTCCACTGTTCCCTTTAACAGGGATTCCCAGGTGTTGTTCACTATAGCTCCCAGCATCCCCAGCTGCAGTGGCCTTTGGTTGGGGATGCTGAGAGTTGTAATCTATAACAACTGGCAATCCCTGTTAGAGGGAACACTGCCCCTGTCCCCAAAGGACTCACAATCTAAAAAGAAACATGAGGTGAGTAGGTAGGCAGGCAGGCAGGCAGGCAGGCAGGCAGGCAGGTAAAGATGGTTTCCAGTCCCCAAAGGACTCACCATCTGAAAAAAACAACATAAGGTAGGCATCAGCAGCAGCCACTGGAGGGATGCTGTGCTGGGGCTGGATAGGACTAGTTGCTCTCCCCCTGCTCAGTAAAGAGAATCGCCACTTTTAAAAGGTGCCTCTCTGCTCAGTTAGCAGGTCATTTAAAATAGTTTCAATGGATAATGATATTATTAGGAATTTGTGCCACCAAATGTGCTGAATGTAGACTGGTGATAGTCACCAGTCTAGATGGGGTTTTTTTTTTAAAAGGGGGGGGGATTGGACATATTCATGCAGGATAGGGCTACCAGTGGCTACTAGCCTCGGTAGCTGCTGGATATATCCATTAGGATTAGAGATGGGGGGGATGCTTCTGAACCCTGGGTGCTAGGGGGCACCTGTGGGAGGGGGGTTGCCCTCTTTCCCCCACTCCCAGTGGCCATTTTCAGAGCCATGGTGCTGCAGAAAACCAACCAACCAATCAATCAATCATCTTTATTACAGTCAAAAACCAGCACAGGATAAGGTATAGATACTGTACAATATAATAAAACACATGCTAAATGAAATATAATAAAATACATGCTAAATGAAATATAACTCTAAAAGCTAAGTACGATTATAATAGTAAAATACAACTCTAAAAACTGTATGGAATTAGTGAAGTAAAATGCTACCGGCTAAGCCTAAAACCTGTAGGAAGATGAACAGAGTAAATGAATTCTTAGAAGTAGGGCAACTAAAAGTATAAGGTGGTTAAAATAATATATACAGGCTACATAAAACTGGCGATCAGGACCCTGCGGATCTTGCATGCTTCCTCACAGAATCTGGCAACTTTATATGTGAAGCACCAATTGTGATCTGAGAGCAGCATCTTGGTGTAGACTTGAGTAGAGCGGTCGGGGTATTTAAGAAGCAGGGGATATATGAACCTGTCCCAACTGTCTTTATAAAAGGGACATGACAGGAGCACATGGTCTATGGTTTCCACCTCCCCAGAGTCACAAGGAAAAAGCCTTCTTGTGAATGGGATCTTCTTGTATTTGCCTTCCAGAACGGCCGAGGGAAGGACATGACACCAGGCAAGAGTGAATGCCCTTCTGTGGCTTGCTACTTCCAATTGTGCCAGATATGCAGAGGGGGAGACAGTAAAGCTACAACTGTCCGGGGCCAGAAAGTCTGTCGCCTTACTTAAATCTGTCTGGTGTTCTGTGTCTAGAATCCTCTGTTTGATGGCCATTTTCGCCTTGTCACAGCGCATTGTAAGAAAAATGGACAGAGAGAAGCCCAGCTGTGCCACTTTATTGGAGATTGCCCGTTTCCATGAGGACTGAAAGTTGTCTTGCAAGGTTAGCGGGGCCAGGCCCCATGGGCAAAGGGCTCATTTGAGCCAGTGGTTGAGAACTGTCATCCAAACCTTTGTCTCCACTTTTATCATGCCAGTTTCCAGCCGTAGAGTGGCATTGGAGACACAGCAAGGCACTTGTAAGGCCCCTCTCAGGAATTTAGATTGAACACATTCCAGTATGGCAAGATTGGATGGAGAGCTGCAGAAACCCAACCAGTGAGGTAAGACAGACCCCTTTCCCCACCACCTCACCTTTTGCCTGGGTAGCAGATCTAGGCTACTCAGGTCAGCATCAGCTGGATCCGAAGGCCTTCCAGTGGCCTAGATGACATAGGCTGCTTGGAACATAGGAAGCTGCCAGATACTGAGTCAGACCATAGGTCCATCTAGCTCAGTATTGTCTACACAGACTGGCAGTGGCTTCTCCAAGGTTGCAGGCAGGAATCTCTCTCTCAGCCCTAACTTGGAGAAGCCAGGAAGGGAACTTGGAACTTTCTGCTCTTCCCAGAGCGGCCCCATCCCCTAAGGGGAATATCTTACAATGCTCACATATCAAGTCTCCCATTCATATGCAACCAGGGCAGACCCTGCTTAGCTAAGGGGACAAGTCATGCTTGCTACCACAAGACCGGCTCTCCTCTGGCTTGGATAAACTCTCTCCAACCCAAGCAGCTCATGTCATGAGACTGGCCTGTCATGAGAATCTATGGAATTCTTTGCCATGAGATGTGGTGATGTCGGCTCCCCAGAGGCATCTGCTAGACTCGACAGGCCTTGGGCCTGATCCAGCCGGGCTGTTCTTATATCCTTATGGCTCATTGTCATGTTTCTGGGTCGACTGATAAAGCTAACAGGATCGAGGAAAAACACAACTTTAATCTGCCATGAAACTCCATGATTTATCCAGATGTCTCTTCCTTTAACTCTTCATTAACAGCCTTATGTTATGGCATCCTTACAAATTACATATGATTGACTAGTGTCCTTTATTATTGTTGTTTTTCTAAGGCAAAAACATGCTTCTAAATTATAAACTCTATTACTGCAGAATTGTTTGCCTTTTAATAAGCTAACCAGCAGTAAAAATGCTGCAAGGTGGGTAATAAAAGGAGGAAAGTGTTTCTAAATCATTTCCCCATTGAATTAGCTCTTAAGCTTGGCATAAGAAAAAAAAGTTGAGACAATGCTTCCTCGTGCTATGATAATACAATACAATCTCATAAAGCACAATTTTAAATAGAAGAGCCATAAGCTTAGCATTTTTGCTCTTTTCTTAAATACACACACAGACACACACACACACTAAAAATCTCCATATGGTACCTGAGCTGAAGGATTGTGACAGAAGCAATACCCTGAAAAAAGGGTTGGGAGCCGATGAAATAGAACATTGTTAGCGTATTTACCCAAATAGAAAGTGACTCTGAATGTAAGATGATGCCTTTAAAAATAGAGGTTAAATACAGGTTAAGTATATATTTATCTAAAAGAAAAGGGACTCTGCATTCAAGATGACCCCCTATATTTAAGAGGAAAGAACTGCAAAAAAAACCTCATGTTGGATTCAGGTAAATACGGTAAGTTCTTGCAGGATTAAAGCTACATTTTTTCTGATTTCACTCAACTAGGAGTTTTTCCTCTGTTCTCAGAGAGCAACATGAGGAATGATAAGTTTCTTTTTAAACCTCACCTTAGTGGTCCACTTTTCAACAGCTCTTATTTTTAAGGCCTCAACAGACAATACGAAGCTTACTTGTAAAGCACAGGTCGAAGGAAAACAATAAGCCACACACAAAAAGTGATGGGGTTCTTTTGTTTCCTAGCAAAATATCTTGTTTGTTGCTTCCTTTGACACCTTAAAGACAAGTATCAAAGCTTTACTTTGAGTTAGTTATGCTATCTTTTTCTAGAAACCAAAAGAGGAGAAAGAAAGGTAAGGTGGGGAGATCTAACCGTTGTCAAAGCAAGGAAGTGAACTTTTACTTCACAAACCGATCGCTTTAGAATTCTGCAAGAAGGCACCTTTCAAATAAGCTGCACTTCCAAGACAGACTGGTAAGAAAGGTCTTTAGCCCCTGTCGGAAAGAAGAAACAGCTCCTGTTAGCAAACAAGCTTCAGGCTGGACAGAGAGTACAAAATGGAGGAGCAAAGAGATCAGACAGATTTTTCAAGACTTACCAAACAATCTCGGATTCCTCTCTCTGCTAAAAAAAAGGTACAACTTAATGGAGCATAGGCGAAAGAAAGGTAAGGGTGGGGGGAGTGAGTACGCTGTGAAACTCACAGTTGCATTGCTTGAGTTATCATCAAGACCTGCATTCTTATTTTTATTTATTTTATTTATTGTAAAGATTTTATACCACCTTTCCTTAAAATAATCTCAAGGCGGTTTACAAAACATTTAAAACAATATACAACTATAGAAACTGCACAATAAGAATTAAAATGGAATATGAAAATACAAATCTAATTTAAAAGTTTTAAAAAACATGTACAAGATAACCAGAAGATACAAAGCCGCAGCAACGAGTGGAGCAGATTCCCACCAGGAGAGCATTCTAAAGATCAGGGTCTGGCTTTCATGTGTACTAACACTTTTGCATTCCAATTTTGGGTTGGAGTCCATTTCCTGTTCTGGTATGGAGGAGGAGACCTGGTCTTGCAGTAGCGAGCATGAATTGCTCAGTAGGGTCCACTCCTGTTTGCATTTTGATGGGTGACTTCAATATAAGCACTATAGGAGATGAGGCCATAACTCAGTGGAAGAGCACCCGAATAGAGCTGTGCACGGAACTGTTCCAGGCGGTTAAATTGAAGTTTGAACTCAACTCTAACTGAACTGGCCGGTCTGTGAGCTGGTTCGTTAGAACCAGCTGGCAGTTCGGTTCGGACTTTCGAACCATTTCGAACTGGTTCCGCCCGTTTTGACGTGGTTTTGCATGCTTGCAAAGGGGTATCTGGTAAGGATTCCCCTTTAAAAGCAAAGGGGAAACCCTATGGGGTTGGGAAAGGGTGGTCAGGGGGCGGGTGGGAGGTCATTTTTTGCACCACAGTGGCAGCAAGGAATTCCTTCCATATCCCACAATGCCCTATGCGGGCAGTGGAGAGGCAGTCTGATGCAATGCAGCACGGCTCATCTCCCTGTCCATACTGCACTTTGGACTCTATGGCCACTGCTTCTGGTGGCCATTTTGAGAGCACTGATATTGCAAATGACTGGGCAGTGAGGTCGGAAGAGTGTGCACGTTCTCCTACCTCACTTTTAGCCTGGATTTCAAACTGAAGATCATAGAGGAAGTGATGGGATGCTTTTGGTGATTATTTTGATGTAAAACAATGCTCAGATCCCAGTTATGTAACATAACTTAGCCCGGAGCCCTTTGGCATATCACTTCCCATCTCGCTCTCCTCCTTTGTCCTTTCACTAATGCTTCAAGATTATTATTTTCCCCCTCCTGGAACTATGATTGCTTCTTGCCATGTGTTGTTTAGGCATCCTTTAGTGCCACTATAATCTCAGCTGGGTTCTCTTTCATCATGATAGTTAATATAAATAATTATTATAATAGCTGATACTGCACACCAGGATCACCTGCAAATTGTTGCCTCAGACAGGGATATTGCTTCTGCAGTCCGTAACAATTTCCTCACTCATCTGGTATTTTTATTCATCAGGCGCTACCCTGAGCCAAACAAAAATACTAAAATAGCTCAGCACGTTTGATTTCAAAATCTCCATACATGACGGGGACAGTGACGGACACAGAATAAAGATACACCCTGTTCAGCGGGAAATGAATAAGATGTTGATTGGCAAGGCAAATCCTGCACAGCTTCAATGCATCCATGATTAGAATTGGAAATGAGTCCCAGGTCTATGAAATGTGTTATATTTTTCCTAAACTTGTCCATTTTTTGTTGTTGCAATCTAAAGGGCCACTGTCTTTGAATTCTCCTTCCTTCCTTTCTACCTGGGCAGAAACACTAAACCCTTCAGGAAGAAACATTTAGAAATGTAATAGAACAAGACACCTGAACTTTTAAGGAGAGGCAATGTGGTATAATGGTTAGAGGGTTGGGCTTACACTGGGGAGGCTGTGGTTCACATCTCTACCTAGCCATGAAGTTCAGTGGGCCATCCTGGTCCAGTGACTTTCTCTGAGACTAACCTACCTCTCAGGGTGGTTGTGAAGGTAAAATGAAGGGGAGAACAATGTACTCCGCTCTGAGCTCCTTGGAGAAGGGGTAGGGGCAACTTTAGAACAACTAGTCTAGGGGAGCAAAGGGTAGACAAAAATGGCAATTTGACTATACATTAAATACTTTTAGAGGTAAGGTAATTAATGTTAATTTAGCTACCTTATTAATGAAGCTTGCTTGACATTTTCAAACTTATTCAGAAACGTACCAGATTCTTCTTAGAAAATACTAGGGCAGTTCACACAATCATAAGAACATAAGAACAGCCCTGCTGGATCAGGCCCAAGGCCCATCTAGTCCAGCATTCTGTTTCACACAGCGGCCCACCAGATGCTGCTGGAAGCCTACAGCAGGAGTTGAGGGCATGCCCTCTCTCCTGCTGTTACTCCCCTGCAACTGGTACTCAGAGGCATCCTGCCTTTGAGGCTGGAAGTGGCCTATAGCCCTCCAGTGCCAATCAATGGTTCATAAACACATCAGGAATGCTAGGAACCTTCTACCTGATTCTGCATCTCAGTAAAAAATAACCACCACCAATTCATCAGGCTCTTCTAAGGTGTCCTTCTGTAGCTTGCTTCTCTTCCAGGCAGTTGCGAAATTCTCGCTTAGTGTTACACAGAAACGGTTCCTCTTGAAGTCACGGCTGCTTGAGGGGCAGAGGGGGGAGCCGAGGGGGGAGGGATATGTGTGTGTGTGCGTGTGATGCAAAGGTTAAAGACATCAAATATTACTGATTCAGTGCAAATGACAGGAGGCTAAATGGTGTTATCCTTAATTATTGTCAGTGTCAAGCCTAACCACTAGGAGGTTGGAGAGACAGGAGGCTTTTTTTAAGGGGAGGGGGGCATTGTTGATCTTCCTTGGAAAGAAAAGTAGCATCCCCTTATTTATATTCCAAGGATACCATCTAGTGGTCACTGAGAGAGAAACATTTACAACAGGAAAGTAGCAGTACTGTCAGAATGGGGACCTGCAGAGCCATATCAAAAGTGAGCGTTGACATATCTTTGGAAGTATTTCCTGCAGTTGATCCCGATGCTCTCTTATGTATTTATTGCACATTTATTTTTCAGAGGGTATGATCATCAAGGAAACATTTCAAGCTGTGTTGAATAGGCACACTGACTGCTTGGCTGATTTGCCAGGAAAGCTGCTGATTCAGAATATTTCGTTGATTTAAGAGTTTCTTCTCCTGTTTTTTTTAAACAGAGAAGCTGCTCTGATCTCAGCTGGAGTGTTGCCAAGCAGCAGAATATGAGAGTGGGGGAGCATAGAGCAATTTTCGCTGCTTTCCCTTGCCCTGGCAAAGGCTCTTTGCCTTCCAAAAATATGTCCCTAAGGGCTGTGTGGCCCTCAGGGACATCTTTTTGGAAGGCAGGGAGCACTTTCCGGGGCAGGGAAGAGCAGCAAAAATTGTTCCTCCCACTGTCCCCACATGCTCTGCTTGGAAACACTCTGGTTGAGTTTAGAGCAGCCTCTCTGTGCTGGGACACAGCTTGGCTGTTCTGGATGTCAGTCTCTTTAGCATCCTAGTATTATCAGGCCCCAATAAAGGACACACCAGAGATTGCTAAGAGAGGCCTAGCTTTGCCCCTTAAAGGTAAGCTTTTGAAATTATGGTTAGCAGAGTTCATTCTGAAAAATCCATACTGAGTCATAACTACAACTAAACTTTACTTTAAGCTTACATAAAATGAGAAAAATTAATAAAACCCAATCATGCTGGATGAGAAAGTGGGTTGTATGTGCTTGGGCTGAAGAGTGAAGTCCTCTCTGTGTGTACTGGATTGCAGGAATCAATTAACATATCAATCCCCCCTCCCTTCAGAAGTTAAGGTAAAATTAGCCCATTATTGTCTGGCTAGAGACAATCCCTTGCTATCACATTTCCAACAATTACCTGGATAAATCCTGGTGGGAAAACATTTCCCCACCCAGTCTGTTTGAAAACTTTTGTGGGAAGAGTGCCAATTGCTTTGTATTGATTGACAGCACAGGTAATCATCAATTTTTCATTGACCTCTGGGGAACCTCCCTAATGTGCCTGAAAACATGTTAATATGCTAGTTTTTGACTGGTCAGTCCCTCTAGCATATCTGTTACACAAATAAATCTGGTTGTATATGAAAGCTGTTCACAACATGAAAATTCAAAGACAATAGAAAATGAGGCTATTCATACGATGAGAGAAAATCGGGCTAGCGGAGACTAGCTCGATTTTCTCCCATCGTGAGAACCACCGGGCTTGGCTGCGAGCCTGGTGGTTCGTAAGCAGGTCACCCGCTTAAGTAACCCAGTTTTTCTGATCATGAGTTGCTGCGGTGTGGCTCCGCACCACAGGAACTCATGAGGAGACCCCCGGAGGGAGGGTGAAAAGCTGCCTCCTGGCTTGGGGGTCTCTCCAGCATGCTGTGCATGCTTGCACAGGGCATGCTGGAGTCTTAAAATTGTACTCAAATGAGAGAGAGAGAGAGAGAGAGAGAGAGAGAGAGAGAGAGAGATTTGGCCTCATTTGCACATAACGCAAAACTGGAGTTGCATGGGGCAGAGGTTTCCCTACTGTTATGTCTGAGTGTGTGCAACTCCAGTCCCACTCCTCCACCAACCCAATGTTTCACTCAGCAGACTCCAATCTAAACCCTTGGTTAGCAGTGAGTTTCACTGATCATAACCAGGGTTCCATTCTGCCGCCGTTATATCTGAATGCAGCACAGAAGGCTGCATTCTGTTGGATTGGAGTTGAGGGAGGAAGCTCCTCCCTTTCTGTGTGTGTGATTGGCTGTGCAGGCTGTCCTTCAAGCAAGAAGGAAGCCTGCACAGCCAGTCCCCCCTCCTCTCTGAAGTCTCACTGACTGCAGAGAGGGAGCTCTCCAGTTTGTCCAAATGCAGATAGGAGAATGGAGGGAGAGGAGACGCGGATCCATTGGAAGAGGGAGGAGCTTTGCCTCCTACTTTGCTTCCACACCATTGAACATTGGGAGCCCACACAGCTCCCAAACCCAGGTAGAACACAGTGAGGCTGTTCTCATGAGCAGCCAAGCCCAAGCCTGTGAGAGCTGACAAGATCCGCCCTTAACCCAGCTGCTGAGGATCATGTGTTAGCAAGAGCTGCAGGCTCTCAGAGTGACTGCCTTGGCGAGACGGGCGCCTAGAGTGACTGTCCCCTGAGGGAATCCCCTCACTGCTCTCAGCAGTGCTGGTTGTATGGGCACAAGGCTTGTGCCCTGCAGGGACTCGGCACGGTCATCTGGGGGAAGGTAGGTTGAACCCTGCCTGCCTGCCTCCCTGTGCATGCACGCAGTCATATGAATAGCCTCAGTTTTTGATTGTGTGAATGACCTCTATGCCTTATAAAGGGGTCACTAACAGAGTCAGGGATCATCTCAAATTTAGTCTTACATCCTACAGCCAGTTTCAGTTTGTATGCTTGATGATGAGCTGGTTTATGAGCCGAGCCAAGCTCTCCATTGTAAACTGTACAACCGCACCATATGGGTGAGTTCCTCATTGTATGGGCTGCCGTTCTTTCCATAATAAACATGTAATCATAAGATGAAGAATGCAAAGCGACTCTTGTCAAAAAGAAGGGCCTATCCTCCTGCTATTGGCACAATCAGCAGGGAGGAAGAGATCTTTTAATAAAGTCTAATTATACTGCCAAACTCTGTAGCATAGCCCAATGCCTAATTAACATTGGAGCCAAGCATGATATTTTTCTTATTTTAGACCAGTGAAAATGTGGAGGAGGAGATTAATTAATTTACTTCTGTTTACCCATCTAATCTAAGCCAAAAGAAAAACCTAATAGCAGTAGTGGATTTCTGACTGTTCAGTATTGTGGCACTGCTCCACCACAATGGTTAGAGCATGTTCATTCAACTTTACATTTCATTTGTAACATTCCCAGTATGCATACTTGATAATTATTTGGACCTTTAGTGCCATATTCCATATTTATTTGGACCTTTAGTGCCATATTCCTACCCTATGTATAAGGGCCAAAGTAGATGTTACTTATTCTATGGGTGTGCAAGGTTTTAATTTGTTTTGTTTTGTTATTCCATTCATTTTTCAATTCATTTGTTTCCATATTCCATTCATGTTATTAGGCCCCATTTCTTAACAATTGTATTAATTTCCTGAACACATGCTTAGGATTTTCATCACCCATATTTGCTTTCACATCATTGTTTATTTCTACTTGATAATTTTTTAATTAGCCTACTTTCCAGTAAGCTTATAAGATCACCTGGCATTCCGTGTGTGTGTGTGTGTGTGTGTGTGTGTGTGTGTGTGTGTGTGTGTGTGTGTGTGTGTGTGCGCGCCGCTGCCACCCCCAATCAACTTCGCAATGCCTGGACCAATATGAACCAAGTCGGATACAATTGTAAGGACACATAGAGACACCTGAATGGTATAGTTTGTGATGATGTCACCCACCCTGATTCAAGATGATTCATAGAGACACCTGAATGGTATAGTTTGTGATGATGTCACCCACCCTGATTCAAGATGGCGGATGTGTAAACATTTCATTAATTCGGTTCGATTTCTATACCGCCCTTCCAAAAATGGCTCAGGGCGGTTTACACGGAGAAATAACAAACAAATAAGATGGAACCCTGTCCCCGAAGGGCTCACAATCTAAAAAGAAACATAAGAGAGACACCAGCAACAGTCACTGGAGGTACTGTGCTGGGGATGGACAGGGCCAGTTACTCTCCCCCTGCTAAAGAGAATCACCTCATTAAAAGGTGCCTCTTTGCCAAGTTGGGGGGGTGGGGTAAGAGGTGTAAGAGGGCTGACTCGTAATCAATTTGAGGCATAAGAGGGCTAACCCATGCACTGTTTAACCAATTTGGACCAAATTTGGTACAATTGTCACATAGGGACACATAGTTGACACATAGGGACACCTCAATAGCGTAGTTTGTAATGATATCATTCACCCTGATCTAAGATGGTAGACATATGAACATTTGAGGTGTAAGAGGGCTAACTAATTTGAACCAAATCTGGTACAGTTGTAGTGAGTGACACACAGGGACACCTCAACAGCATGGTTTGTGATTATGTCATCCCCCCCAATTTAAGATGGTGGACACATGAACGTTTGAGGCACAGTTGGGCTAACTTGTGAACCACCTAACCGATTTGAACCAAATTTGCTACAGGTGTGTAGGGACACATAGGGACACCGCAAGGGCATAGTTTGTAATTATGTAATCCACCTTGATTCAAGACGGCAGGCTCATGAACATTTGCGGCACAAGTGGGCGAACTTGGGAACTGCCTAACCAATTTGGACTAAATTTAGTCCAGTTGTAGAAAGGAAAGGAGACAGATTGGCTTTTACTAGAACAACATGTTAATAATGCTGGACTAGATATTAATTATTATTATTATTATATTTTATTTTATTTACATTTATATACCGTTCTTCCTCCAAGGAGCCCAGAGCAGTGTACTACACACTTGAGTTTATCTTTCACAACAACCCTGTGAAGTAGGTTAAGCTGAGAGAGAAGTGACTGGCCCAGAGTCACCCAGCTAGTTTCATGGCTGAATGGGGATTTGAACTCGGGTCTCTCCGGTCCGAGTCCAGCACTCCAACCACTACACCACGCTGACTCTAGATAGGCCTTGGGCATGATCCAGTAGGGCTTTTCTTACATTCGTATGTTCTTAAATGCATGGTGCAGATAGGAAGTTTACTTCTGTACCTGTATTCAACATAACTTGTAAATGACTGTATTAGTGTACAGATCTGTACCTGTGTACACTGTACAGTCATTGTACGAGTGTTCAACATAACGTGTGAGTGGGCCTTGTATATTGTTCTCTTCTTTTTGTATATTGTTACTTGTTTGGGGAAATTCAATTTCCTCATCTTAACTATACTGGTACTACTGTGCCAGTATAATGACAATCATTCCACTTTCTACTAGAACAGAAGGAGAAAGAGAAGGTTCTGAAGGGAGCTGCTTCTTTCATGGCCCACACCATGACCTTTTGGGATGAGACAAGCTATCATTCTATTCAAAGAAAGTGTATTACATTTTGTGCACAAGAATAACAATCAATTTAGAAACAAAACTCGACCAAACAATGCAATCTAGATTTTTCAGCAGACTTTAATTTATTTTCTACACAAAAACATTTCTTTAGAATGAGATTTCTGAATAATCTGTGTTATTCTGAAAAGCCTTTTAATACTCTCAAGTATAAATATTCTGATACAAACCCCTACAAAATTAACCAAACCCTGACCACCTGTGCTCACATTTGGAGGGGTACAGTGGTGATTTGTGTGTCTATGTGTGTAACACTGCATGCCCTGGTGTGATTTCTCCGTCAATGGAGGCCAGAAACCATTAATGGGACAACAGAACCTCCGGGGCGGGGTGGGGTGGTGGGGTGGGGTGTGTTTATCAGTCTATGGCTTGAATATCACCTAATTCAGGGATAGCAGCGATATAGGAAGATGCTGAAAGGCATCATCTCATACTGCGCTGGAGGAGGCAATGGTAAACCCCTCCTGTATTCTACCAAAGAAAACCACAGGGCTCTGTGGCCGTCAGGAGTCGAAATCGACTTGATGGCACTCTTTACCTTTAACAAAGTGATGAGGAAAACGTCATAGCCAGGATCCCTTCAAATTGCAGTGGCCGGCACTGTTTACTTGTCTTTGTTACGAATAAAACTTTGGTTGCTTGAGATGTGGCCATTAATAACACTGGAGAATTGTATAGCCAAGGAATCAGAAACCAGTAATAACCCATCATGCTAGTTCAGCTGTCTTGTGCAAATATCAAGAAGTCCATGAATAAGTCCATTGTAGAAAATCAGACTTGACCTGATATAGGGACTGTTACCATTGAACAAAGCCAGACTTGACCCTACTAGGCACTATTGTTGGTGAGCAGAAATTTCCTGAAGATCTTAACTTGCCTTCTGTCTTCTAGAACTTTACAATAACCATGGGTAGGAGTTTATAGCAGGAGGATCACGTCCTGTACGCCACAGATTAATATCCTCTAACTGTTCCATCTACTTATAGATACAGGCTTTATGCATCAATTATACACTTGCAACTTTTAACATTCAGAGTCACATGAATCAAATTCACTTCTTAAATGAAACCAGGCGATACACAGAAACCAAGGAGATGCAGATGATCCCAGTGAGCATTCACAGAACTCATAAAAAGTACTTATTACAAACATTATAGATGTATATATTAAGCTTTAGATAAAAACAATTTCTCCCAGTATTTTACTATATGCATATTCTATGATGACAGGAAAGTTTAACATAGTTTGGTACACAAGGATTTACTGTGCTTTATCATGACATATACTCTACTGTTAAGTGTGTGTGTTCTTTTCCTCTCAGAAGGAAGGCAGGTAGAATAGTCATTTCATTAAAATAGATATAAAGCCTGTTGTGGAACTGCAGACGAGCTGCCCATTCATATCAGTAAAAGTCTTCTGGGTGTGTTTATTTTATGTTAGGAAGGAGAGGCAGGGAGAGGGCCTGTTTTTTAAACGGTGATTCTGTTTTCCAGAGCAATAAGCTTTTTCGTCACAGCTTCCAGTAAGCAAGAATTAAGGAATAATCCTTGGATTACTTCAAAGTATAGAAAGAAGATGTTCCTCCAAATGTTTGTGCTGCATTAGATAGTTGAACCAAAGGCAAGAAATGACAAGCTGACTAAAATGTAAAGAGCCTTGCTGGATCAGACCAAAAAGTCATAGGAACATACTGTATGCCTTATACAGAATCAGGCCTGTGATCCATCTAGCTCAGTATTGTGTACACTGACTGGCAGTGGCTTCTACTGATTGTAGAAGTGGTTGCAGACAGGAGTCTTTCCCAGCCCTACCTGGAGATGCTGCCAGGGATTGAACCTGGGACCTTCTGCATGCAAGCATATGCTCTTCCGCTGAGCTACAGCCTGACCCCCCACAGGAATATCTTACAGCAGACAGTGTCCACATGTAGTCACCCATTCAAAGTCAAACCAGGACAGACCCTACTTCGCAAATGGGACAATCCATGCCTGCTACCACAAGATCAGCTGTTCTTCCCTCCCTGCTCCCATAGCTGTGCTAGGGATGCTGCTACATGTCCAATATCTTGCAGAGGTGAAGGCCATGAATGACAGCTAATCACGCCAAGTTGGAAAATCTGCAAATACTAAACCACCCCCTTCTACACAAGCATTAAAGTCAGAAGAGCTGAGTCTTCCTTTTGCATCTGATCACCAGATCAGAAGGACCAGGAATACCATGCTGCTTGATTTACAAGCATCCTGGACATTTGGCTCACCTAAGAAGCCAATATTTTCCCTCCAAAAAACTATATCCACATATGCCACATTCCCAAGAGCTTTCAAAGGATATGCTTCCGTGTCAGTGCCTTTATAAGGTTATCCACCTTCGTCTGGAACTTCACAATGGTTTCACATTCACATGGATCTTCTTCTGGGGAAGAAAAAAACAAAGTGTGGAATGAATTCTCCCTAATGGGGGAGTGCCAGTGGGCACCCAAGAAACCAAAGGCATTGGACAAAATGGCATCATCTTTTTCTGTGAGCAGAAGGCAAGTGTAGCAGTCTGTGAGGCTATTCACACGATGGGGCGAAATTAGACTAGCGGAGACTAGCCCGATTTCACCCCATCGTGTGAATCACCGGGCTCAGCTGCAAGCCCGGTGGTTCCTAGGCGGGTAACCCACCTAACTACCCCTGCCCTAAAACCAGGTTTGCAGAGTGAGCGCTCCGCAAACCTGGTTTTAAAGATCGTGAGTAGCCGCAGCACGGCTCTGCACCACGGTTACTCACGAGCAGACCCCTGGAGGGGAGGCGAAAAGCCACCTCCCAGCTCAGGGGATCTCCCCAGTATGCTCTGTGCGCTCGTGCAGGGCATACTGGAGCTTCCAGGGGCCATGCGGACCCAAGCTCCCCAGCCCCCGCCAGCTCCATCACAGAGCCGGCAATGGTGTGGGCGGCCTATCTGGCCACCCAGGGCTCCTGCTCACCCTTCCACACTGGGTCTCACTGATCATGAGACCAGCTCTGTAATTGTAAATGTGATGCACCTAATGATTTTTTTTTAAAACCCTGCCATGATAAAAATGATCCACATGAGCCTGCCCATATGGAAAGCTGAAGCTCTCTTCTAAGTAGGAATGGACGGATTTTTCCAGTCCTGTTCTGACATTGAGGTCATTCACACAATCAAAAAACTGTGATCTACCCAGGTTTGGAAGCTGTGTGTGCTCCCAATTTTCAGTTGTATGAAAGCAAGGTAGGAGGAAAACCTGGATAGAAATGATTGTGTGGAAGCAAGGTAGGAGGAAAAACCAAGTTCCTCCTACCTTGCTTCCACACAATGGAAAACTGGGAGCACACACAGCTCCCAAAGCCGAGTAGAACACAGTTTATTATTTTGTGAACGACCTCATTGAAGCTCTTCTCATCATCAGTGAGAAGAGCTTCTTCAGTGTCTGCAGGGAGAGTGGGCTTAGCCCACTCTCCCTGCAGATGATCAAAAGGCAGCCCTGGGCAGCCAGATCGGCTGCCCACACAACTGCTGGCTCCATCACGGAGCTGGCAGGGGCTGCGGGGATCAGAGGCTGTGCGGCCCCCAGAAGTTCCAGGATGTCCCTGGAGAAACTTCCAAGCCAGGGAGGCTGCTTGCAGCCTCCTGTCTGGGGGTCTCCTCATGTGTCGCTGTGCGCTGCAGCGCCACACAATTAAAAAACAAGGTTAACTGAGTGATCGCTCCATTAACCTCGTTTAAGGGGAGGGGGGTTAACGAGGTTAGCTGCTGGGAGCCACATAGCTCCTGTTGCAGCACACGATTGCCCAAAAGAGGACTGGGCTCCATTAGCCCACTTTTGGGCAATCATGGGAATAGCCTCATTGTGTTGTACGAGTGCACAGATGTCTGTACCATGGATGACTCCAAGAGGTAACAAGTGGTAAAGGGCGCTCCCCTCAAAATATTTCCTGCTCCCCCTTTCGCTCCTTACTGAGAATTATAGGTCACTGTTCCGCTCTACCTGAGTTCAACATAATTCATGAATGACTGCATATGTACAGATCTGTACCTGTGCACACTGTACACTCATACGTGTATTGAACATAATGCAAAAATGAGGCTTCTGTTTCCATCCCATCTAGATTTCACCCATTCCCCTTGCATTTGTCTTCTGCTCTCTTCTTCAGAATTGCATTGACAATAGACCATCCATAATAAACTCACCGACACAGATTTTACTCTGCAGTTTCTTTCCAATTTGGTTGATGGTTCTGAAATCGGCCGTGTAGAAGTAGTGCTCCATTACGGGCTCGGAGGCAATTTCTTTCAGCTCATCTTCAACAGCATTGCCCACTCCAACAGCAAACATCTTG
The DNA here is from genome assembly GCF_027244095.1 of Hemicordylus capensis. NCBI lineage: Eukaryota > Metazoa > Chordata > Lepidosauria > Squamata > Cordylidae > Hemicordylus > Hemicordylus capensis. Next base: position 16,052,934 of record NC_069663.1, read on the forward strand.
TAGCCTGAAACAAACGAGAATGTCTAATCTGCCTGAGATTAGCAACATAGCAACAAAAGCCTTTATTATTAGCTTCTTCCCATCTAGACTAGGTGCAGGAGCAGCACCGGGGTGAAAGCGGGGGGCACAGAAGGGACACGGTGCATTTCTTCTCTCCTCCTTCCTTCATTCCTTCCTTCTCACTTTGGGATCTTTTGTTGAAAAGAAGTATATAAATATTCATCATATTCATATTCACTGTCACCACTTCACCACGCTGGCTCTCAGATTTTCAAAGGAATATAGAAAATCTGACCAGAAAATCTGGTCAGACTGTTGTTCCATCTAGTTCAGTGCTGCCCACATTAAGGTTGTTTTCATAACCAGATATTCTTCGCTAGAGGAGGATTAACGCAGGAATCTCTGGTTGTCTGGAGCGCTGGGAGTCCTCCCAACCCAGCCGCTCCATGCCTGGGTAGCCCAGATCCACTACCCAGGCTGAAAGGGAGGTAGGAGGCAAATAGAGCCCAGCCTTCTGTGCCGCCACTGCTTTTAAACTGCTCCCATGTGGGTGGTGGCCATGTTCTGAGGCTTGCAAGGCCAGGGAGATGCAGGGCCCGTGCCAGACTACTTTGCACCCTAGGCAAGGCTAAGTACTTGCAACACGCCCCCCCCGCAAAAAAAAATTTCAACTTCAATTTTCAAAAACAGATGTTTTCTAGAAAAAATGAAAAGCACAGAACTTGAAACTGCTAAATTCATTTTAAATTGCAGGAATAGGTAATACATCAATTTTTTATTAAATACAAAAGAAAACATTTTGGCACACAAATTATTTTGAACTACAAGGGCACTCGGTAGAGTGTATATCTCCATCAAGGGCAACACAACCCTCAACACCACATCAAAATCTCACTTTGCATGCCTTTTCCTTTGCAAATGTTGTCACCAATTCGATCAGATCAAGTGCTGATGCCTGTTCATGTTCAATTGATATAGTTGCCAAGCCAACTAGTCTCTTTTGCAACATTGTTGAGTGTATGTAAGTTTTTATAAGTTTGAGCTTTGAGAAACTACGTTCACCACTTGCCACTGATACTGGAAGTGTGAGAAGGATCCTTAGAGCAATGGAAGCATTAGGCACATTATCCAGGAGTTTTTGTTGTAGTGTGAAGAGAAGTACTCCTTGTGGTGGCATAGACTTTGGAAGTCTTCAAGCTATTGCTATAAGTTGGTTCACAACATAGATCTTCAGCATCAATATCTTTGTTTTCATTATACATCAATATTTTTCCAAATTCTTGCAGGCCTTAAGTTGTCAACATCTTCAGTAGATTTTTTCTTTATAATTTATAAATCAAGTTTAACAGTTTTGTTAGTGTTGAAAACAATGAACTGGTTTCCCCCCTCATATTTCTACTCATTATTCTGGTTTCTCACACTCTTAGCACATTGACACTCTACACTCTGTGCCCCTCGGAGGTCTGCGCCCTAGGCGGCTGCCTAGTTGGCCCAATGGTAGCACCGGCGCTGGGGAGAGGAGCACTGTTTCTGCACTGAGGGCTGCCTCTCTGTTGCTAGCATGGTGGATTGTGGGATACTGGAAGACCCAGCTTGGTTTCCCGCCCTCCCAATCTCAGCTATGGAGATTGTTCATGCCATTCTTGCAGGCATGTGAGTGGCAGAGCCATGAACAGGCTCTGGTCATCTGGGAGCCGGAAAATAGGATCCCGCCTTCCCTCCAACTCCCCCCGCCCATTTGGTTGTGTGAACAAGCCCAATGACTAGCAATGCCTCTCCAAAATTTCAGGCAGGAGTTTTCCCAGCCCTTGCATGCAGATGCCTGGGACCATCGGCATGCAAGCAGATGCTCTGTCACTGAACTAGGGCCCAGCCCATGTAAAACTATTTTCAACTTATTTTAGGATTCATTTCTGAAAGCTTACCTAGTTCTTTGGCTTTCTTGGCAGCATCGTTGATGTAATCTTGTGACCGGCCATCTGTAAATACAATTGCTACCTTGGGGACACCAGGCCTTGCCCCACTGGAGATGGCGAAAGAATTGTCAACGAGGTACTTCAAAGCTTGACCGGTCATGGTGCCTTTCTCCATGTAGGCCATCTTTCTCACGGCTGCTTTGATATCCTTCTTGCTCTTGAATTGCCCCAGTGGGAATTCCTGTCTGACTGAACTGGAGTATTGGACTAGGCCCACATGTGCATTTTTGTCTGACACATCTAGAGAATCCACGATCTGGTTGATGAATTTCTTCACTAGCTCAAAGTTCTCCGGCCTCACACTCTTGGATCCATCAATCAGGAAGACAAGATCCGTGGCCGCCCCACCACTGCAAGCTGGGGGGAAAGGAGGGGAAAACAAAATGCAGATACAGGTGGCTCGTTATTGACAAGTGTTCCAGTCCCTCCAATTTCCGTGGATAACAAAACTGCAGATAATGAAACCTTAACTCTATGGGGGTTGGGGTGGGTTGGTTCCAAAGCATACGGAAGTGTGCTGAAAATCACAAGAAAAAGCAGGGGGGACAGAAATAAGCACAGTACCTTGCTCTCCAGCAATTCAGCTCTCCAGCAATGCCCCTAAAGCTTCTAAATCCTCTGATTTTTGTTCCTAGTCATTTCCAGCAACTCAAGAACTGCAGATGGGCAAAAATAACCCTATTTTTGCCCCACAAATAAAGAAACTGGGTCCCTATTACCCAACTGTGGATACATGAAACTGGGACCACGGGTAACGAGGGCCATCTGTACTGAAACAGTCAGCTCTCTATTTAAACAACGTTTTGTTGTTGTTGTTAAAAAAACCTTTTAAAGACATTAGCAAGCTCATTTTCCAACATGGAAAACCCTTAACCCAGGCTCTGGGATCGTGTGTCCGCAGCCCCAGCAAACACACGATCCCCACACCCAGGTTAAGGGCGCACTCAAGCCTTTAACCCTGGCTAAGAGCCGGGCTTTAGAACAGGGCTAGACAGCACTGCCCTGCCAGGATCAGGCTCCATCCCAGCGGTTCTCACATGCAGCCTAACCCAGACTGGGTTTCCCTAGCCTGGGTTAGGGTGAGCATGAGCATAGCCTCTTTATGTTCTATAACAGTGGTCTACAACCTGAAATGTATGATACAGAAGGAAAAGAGGAGAGGGAAAGATGGGGAAAATAAAGAAATTAAGGCACTGATTCTTTCATACTGTTACATAAGGAACTTATATAATGACCTGATGGAATGGCCACTACAAGAGGCCGTTCTAAATCGAGAAGAGCCAAATTGGTACCAGAGGCAGCCAAACCAACCAAGAGGTTCTCCCTTTCAGCTCTCCAAAGCAGCTATGTGAAATTGCAAATGCCTCCCTTATTTTCTCTTCCATACTAACAAGGAGACATTCAGATGCCTTACAGAAAGGAGGCTCAAAGGCCATGTTAACCTTCATGTCTGAAAGTACTCTATGTGCTCTCTTTGGCTGTTCAAGAGGGCAAGCATTAATCCTCAGAAGGTAAGGGAGGCACAGACATCTTAAATGGCATGCACCACAGAGTGTCGAGTTTGCTCTAGTCTGCATTTTTATATAATGAAAGCGTCCCAAATCTCAGCGTTAAAACTGAGTTGGTCATGTTTGAGCCAATGAATGCTCTTCCGAGTACTGCTTCTTAGTTTACTGAAGAAGTTTATATATTTCAGTGGATCCCTTGTTCTGTTCTCGGCTGCAAGCATCAAGTTTCGAATGAGACAATCCATTCTTCCTGCAGCTTCTCTGGCTGTTTAGAGTCCAGCAAGGAGGGCTAGTTAAGCACCCTGAGCCACTCAAGAGCTAAAAGAGAAGCACCCTTCTGTCCTTTCCATGGGTAACAAGGAATATTTCTGGGAAACAGAGTTTTTTCTAAGGCTTCAGGCATGGCTGCAGACTTAGAAAAAACTCCATTTCCCAGAAGCACTCCAGTGCCGTACAAAGACCTGGATAAGGGGGAGGAGGAGCATCAGGAAGGCGGTTCGACAGACAAGTTGGATTCCCAAAATGACACAAAATGCCATAACCATTAGGAAGGGCTGACATGGCCTTTCCCAACAGTGTCACTGTCGTTTCTTGTTGGAACCTGGCCAGGGTTGTAGCTAGAGCAGAGGGGGCCCCTTGCAGTGAGGGAGATAATGAAGAAAATTGGGAGGGTAGATCTGGGAGGCCCTCAGGAGCTGGGAGCCCTGGGTTCTTTGAACCTATCCGCTCAATTATAGCTACACCCCTGAATCTGACATTTTTCGATGTGAACAGGCATAGGAACATAAGAAGCTGACTATTGGTCTATCTAGCTCAGTATTGCCTATACTGACTGGCAGCAGCTTCTCCAAGGTTTCGCGCAGGAGTCTTTCTCAGCCCTACCTGGGGATGCTAGGAGGAACCCAAAGCAAAATTCCCCCCTCCCATGCCTGGGCTGCTGAGAGCCTGGGCGAACTCTCTGTTATTTCAGGCAGCACGGGCTGCCCGATAGGACTTTTACCCCTTTATCTCCCTCCAGAAATGACAAACGGAGAGTTCACTCAAACAGAGAGCTGTCTGAAATAACAGACAGAGAGTTCACTCGGGCTCTCAGGAGCCCGGGCGGGAGGGGGGAGTTCACACTGGGCTCCTCCAGAGCCCAAGCCACGCCCCCGTTGTGTGACATCACGCACATGGGCGTAACCGGAGGGGCCGTGGGCCGGACTTAGGCTGATGTGGCCACACGATGTTGTAGATCCTTGACTTTTGAAATTTGCATGCAGTTGACATGATTTGGAATTAATATAGGTCCACTGTGCCAAGTATAAAACAGAACTATTTACCATTGCAGGTTTTCCCATCACTGTTAAGTGTAAACCCCTCTCTACATGCACATGTGTACGATGCGCCTGTACTGACACACATCTGCTGACAGTCGTGGTCTCCAGTGGCGCAGAGGTCTGACACAGCTGTAAAATGCAAAATGAAAACACATCAGCATCCTGGGGATTATTTTTTTAAAAATCCAGCCAGTGGGCTGATTCATACAATCAAAGCAACATAAGATTACCAGCAAATCCCAGATTTATCATGTCATGTGATCTCAGATATTTCCACCAATCCCAGATTCGCACCACAAAACCCTGATATTTAAATAGGATCAACCAGCCAGTTTCTGACCTAAGGTTAATGATCCCAGTTAAATGGTGAGTTGGCACACTGAGAACCTGAGATGGGCAAAAATTTCTGAATTCACACAACACATTCTGCGGGAGTGTAAAATCCAAAGGGAAGAGTTGTGGTATGCAAGCAAAAGGCAGTGGAGTGGAATCAGGAATATTAATAGTTTAATGAAATAGAATATAACCCACCCACCTACCCGCCACCTTTTCCTTTCTACCCCCACCCATCCCTGCGGCTTTCTGGCCAGCCAGCCAGCTTCTTCTCTCCCTCACCCACTTCTCCCCCGACACACACACCTGCTGCTGGCTGGATGACCAGCCCTCTTCTTCTCTCCCCCCCCCTTTCCGGCCGCCCACTTCTTCTCCCCACCTCATCACCACTGCCACTTTCTGGCCAGTTGGCCAGCCACCATTTTCTTTGCCGGCCAGCCATGGCCACAACCACCATTTTCTTCCCTGCCACCCATCCCACGGCTAGCCTATCCACCAGCTCTCCAAACTCTTGCAAGAGAGCTGCCACACATGGGATTAGCCATGGGTATGCCTTAGAGAATTAAATATATATTATGTACAGAGAGGCAAGTGCAGTCTGCCTTCCGTGCTCTTGCTGCTGGCTGTTTGTTAGCCCCGCCTCTAACCCAGGACTGGAATACAAGTAACTAAAACCCCATTCAAAAGCTGGCCTGGATCAAGGAATGGATTCACCAAAAACATCACAGGGAGCACTCACAGATTTGGAATTTGCTGGAAATCAAATTGCAGGATCCAGTTCTAGCTTCCTTGTTACAAGTCTCATGGAACAAATCTTGTGGCTTCAGGGGCTGTATATTTTACCTATTTTTTTAAGTCCTTGGAGTAGTCGATGCCAGGAGACCCCCTAGGATGCAGACTGGCTGGAACAGCATGACCAGCAACTATTCCAGTCAGTAACACTAAAACAAGAAGTTGCAGGCACATAGGAGGGGCTGGAGGAAGCTCCCTGGTTTGGAGGATTTGTTGCGTGCCTGTAAGTTTGAGTTTCTTTCTTTCTTTCTTTCTTTCTTTCTTTCTTTCTTTCTTTCTTTCTTATAGCCCCTCCTGCCCTTACTGACCTTACTGATGATCCACATCTGCATCTAAGCTAGTGGCCATCACCACATCTTGTGGCAGTAAGTTCCACAGATTAAGCATTCAATATGTGAAAAAGTGCTTCCTTTTGCCCATCCTAAATTTTACATTTTAAAAGGTAGACATTCTGATGGAGATTCAGGTTGCCTCTGGGCTTCCCCACCTGAATCTTTTCTTACTTTATAGTTTTTAAGTACAAAACTTCTTGAACTATGCTCCTTGAAATGATCTTTCATGAAATGCCCTTTGTATTCATTGCTATCTTTTGATGTCTTAAACTTTGTCTATGTTTGTGCCTACATATGCTGTACTAGAAGCTAGAAGCTGTACTAGAAGTATATATCTTGAGAATTTATCTCATTAATTATGTTCATTACAATACCCTCCTGAGGAACATGAACCCATGATGCAGTGTAATTTCTGGACTAGACCCATGCACACAACAGTTTCCTGATATAACTTACAGCTAATCTAAACACTGGGTTGTAAAAGGTCATCTACTAGAGGCAATCTCTTGTGATAGTATTGCCTGCAATTTTTTTTTAATTAATAGAAAGCATAGAATAAGAAATTCAGTGCTGGAGAAGGAGAATTAATCCTTCCCCAATGCCTTTCCCCCCGAATAAATATCACATTCTGGAAGCCATTTCCCATGAGAGGAAACTGAGCAGTACCATAAAGCTCAAACCACATATTATGCAGAGTTTAGTGTTTTTTTTCCCCCTCTCTGCATTTTTTTAATGTGCCAAAATCAAACTCAGCAGGCTTTGAGGCAGTGAGGCAAAGGAAGGGTGGATGAGGAGAGACTGTTGAATCCTTTCCCTTCAGGTCATGTTTTAGGACTGAGCTGAAAATTGTCCATGGAGAAAATTCAATTCAAAATGGCAGTGTGGGGCAGGGGAGCAAAAGATTTCTGAAACTGTCACCAGTGTTGGCCATTGCCTGTCTTACTATCACAATGACGCTGTCAATGGTGGGAGCATGTAACAATGGCCCAGTTCACACAATCGTTCAAATCTAGGTTTAATGTAGGTTACCGACATAAGTGTGATTGAGTGAACGCACACTAAGGCAGGAATCTGAGATACATCTTGGGCTGTAAACCACCTTGGCATAGGTCCACACAATTATATGTGCATGTCAGTAACTCACATTAAACCTAGATTTGAACAATTGTGTCAACCAGGCCACTATATACCATTTTTTTGCACATATATCCCACAGACGGGTATAACCCATACCCAAGTATAATCATGGAAAATGACCATATATGTTTTAAAAATATTGCATATACCACAGCTGTGTATTCCCTGCACTGTCCTGCTACCTCAGCTGCCCTCCCCATGAGACTCACTGCTGTGGGGCTGCTCTCTGACCTTCTCTTCTTGCTTCTGGCATGCTGGGGCTTCTTGAGGGCAATGCTGCAGAGTGGCGAGGCCCCATGGAGATGATAAGTGCAAAAAAGTCTGGGCTGCCCACTCTGCAAGCAGCCACATCATCACATCCCAGGGCCCAGCAACAGCGCACATGACCTAAGCAATATATCTACCCACTGCCTTGTACCTCGGACTGTGTTTGGGAGCTTCACCGAAAGACCCTGCTGGGCAGAACTGAGACAGGAAGGGACTTGCACCTCCAGGATCTCCATTGTGTGTAAAAATGACTTCTTATGACCCGCATCACCACCCCTGGACAGGAAACCAAAAAATGTATAATCTGCGGGAAATGTGCATGAAAATAGAATGAGGCTATTCTCACGCCCAGCTTGGTTTTGCCTGCACATGAGAATTGCTCAGAGCTGGGGTCTTCCGATGGTGGTGCAGAGGAAAGCCCACCTCCAGAGCCCACATTCAACATGAGGATAATGAAGTAAGCCCTCCCTTAACCTCGTGTTTCCGATCGTCTGCCAGTGCTGAGGCTGAGAGACTGTGGGGCTCCCAGCCGGCATTGGGGAGATCTCCATAATGCACCACCCCACACTCATGTGGTGCGTTATGACAGTTCCAGGGGCCAGGATGATATGTCCCAGCTCCTGACCCTCCATGCTGCCCGAGAAAGCAGCTGCACGTCTGGGCGGGCAATCTCCAGACCAGACCAGACCAATACAGACCAGGCTTGTCTGCAGGGAAGTAAGCTTTTTCAAGGCTTCCTCCTTGCTTGCCCTCAAGCCCTTTCTTGCCGATCGTGAGAAAGGGCTCAGTATATCCATTGGCTCTGTGTTTCGTGCTTCACAAACAGAAGGGAAATCCTTCCCAGTGTGAAGCCTCTTCAGAACTTACCACAGAAAGCTTCTTGGAACTTCTTGGTCAACTTTTCGATGACGCTGTAGCTCTCCACATAATCCACGTGGTCATCCAGAGGTTCACTGGCCATCTGCCTCAAGGTGTGCATGTCCACACGGCCCACGCCAATGGCGAAGATTTCAATCCCAAGAGCCCTTGCTCTTGCTGACACGTCCTTCACACCATCCTGAGGGCGCCCATCTGTCACGATGATGGCCACCTGAGGATGAGAGAGTGATAAACTTTTGAAAGGACTTAAAAAGGGGTGTTTTTTAGGTCTTTAAAGGTTTTTTTTAAAAGGTCTTCCTATGAAGGAGTTCCCAACCACCACCACCTTCAGAAAATGTAAGCACGATGGTACCATATTTACCTGAATCCAAAATAGATTTACGCCTCCCCTCCTCTCCAAGTCCTTTGATATTGCTATCAAACTGCTAACTGAGCAAAGAGGCACCTTTTTAAAGTGGTGATTCTCTTACATTTAGCAGGGGGAGAGCCACTGGCCCTATCCATCCCCAGCACAACATCCCACCCGTGGTTGTTGCTTGTGCCTTATCTTTTTCTTTCTTTCTTTTTAAGATTGTGAGCCCTTTGGGTACAGGGAGTCATTTTTTTATTTCTTTATTTATATCTGTGTAAACCACTTTGGGAACTTTGGTTGAAAAGCGGTATATAAACATTTGTCATATTCATATTGAAAATTCAATATCAGGAGAACCCCTGAACTCAGAACCAAGCAACAAACCCAGCTGGGAAATGAGTGCTGGCCGGGGTTCAGGGGGAGTGCTGAGTCAGGTGGCCCCCAGGAGCTGGGTGGTCTGGGTTCTTTGAACAAGTCTACTAAGATGTACCTGTCATTAATCACATGCGTGGCCGCTCTTGCGAGAGTTCGAGAGCAAACTGCCGGGAGGAGCAGAGGAAAGTGGCGGTGGACAATCATGTGGGTGGAGGGGGGGAAGAAAATGGTGGTGTCAGTGGGGAAGAGAAAATGGAGGCATCAGCTGGTGGGGGAGAAAATGGCAGCAGGGGGGAAGTGAGAGGAAGAAAATGGTGGTGGTGGCAGGAGAGAAAGCAGCAGCAGTGGCCGGGGGTGGGTGGAATCAGAATGGGTGAAGAGTCGAGAGAGAGGGGGAAGGAGGGGGGAGAACTAGAGGCACAGATGCTCTCACCCCGACCAGCTAGTTTTTATTAATTATAGTTGTACACTGTCCCAAACTTACATCTCTGGGTGATGTAACAGTGAAGCCCAACAGTGAAGCATCGGCAGAGCATTTAGGGAAACACTTTCATTGTTGCTTCCTAGCAACTGTTACTCAAAGGCCTCCTGCCTCTGAGTAACAGAGGGCATGCCCTCAACTCCTGCCTGTAAGCTTCCAGTGGCATCTGGTGGGCCGCTGTGTGAAACAGGATGCTGGACTAGATGGGTCTTGGTCCTGATCCAGCAGGGCTGTTCTTATGTTCCTATGTTCTCTGAACCTGGAAATGGCCTATAACCATCGTGACTAATAGCCATTGATAGATTTGTCCTCCAAGAACTTATCTAACCCGCTTTTAAAGCCATCTAGGCTAGTGGCCATCACCACATCCCATGGCAGAGAATTCCATATTAAATTCACTCCGTGTGAAGAAGTACTACTTTTTTGTCTGTTCTCCTTAACGCATGACTGCAGATTAGAATAGATGCAGTTCATTTTGTAAAATTAAGAATCATGCCATACAATTCCCCCTGTTGCCAGTAGAGGGAGCCATTTATTTAACAAATTTAGTAAAGAGAAATCCCAAAGAACAATATTTCTTTGCATACAGAGTGGCCTTTACGCTGGGATGTGCAATTTGATTTGCACATGAATTGATTTGCGTCAAATTGGGTGCAATTTGCTGATCCGATCGCAAATTGAATCATCCCTTAAATGAAGGGACTGATTCAAGCTCGATTCGAATCAGCCACAATTCAGCGTGAATCAATTTGTGTGATTCATGCGCCCATTTTGGTGGGCTTTCCCCATTTGCTGATTGGTTTTCTGCCTTTTCTGGTTTTCTGTCTGGCTTCCAATTGGCTTGAGATCCCCTTGCTTCTTGGTTGGCTTGTTAACATTAAAATCAAGTGTTGGCATGGGAACTGTGCCCCATTGGCTGTGGGGGGGGGGAGGAGAGAAAACTTTCAGAGGGAATTTCAAAATGTATTCAAAGGGACTAGAAGGCAGAGAGAGAGAGAGAGCCCTTATGCAAGAAGAAGATACATCAGGAGGACAGGAGGGAGGGAGGTTTGATTGTGTGATTTTCTTTTCTCAGCACTGGGTATATTATTGCGGCTAAACTGTTTTGCTGGATGTCAGATTGACAAAGGGGGAATTAAAAAGAAGGGAATTTAAAAATGTATTCAAAGGCAGAGATAGATCAGGAGATGAGGAAGGAATCAAGGAAGGTTTGATTTTGTGGTTTTCTTTTCTCAGTATAATGCTGTGCTACCTATTGCTGATGTAACAATCTGTTTTTTTCTGGATCTCAGATTGACAAAGGCAGAAATTGGATGAATGGATGGATGCCTACCTTGAGTTGTGGTTTGGTCTGTTTGTGAGATGGTGTTGTGGTGAGAAATGGACAGTGGCAGCTCAGGAGTGTGTGTGTGTGTGTGTGTGTGTGTGTGTGTGTGTGTGTGTGCGCGCGCACGCACACGCGTGCGCATGCTTGGTGATTGCTGTAATTAATTAATTAATTAATTAATCATATTTCTATACCGCCTGAAATAAACATCTCTAGGCAATGAGCTCCAGCCTTGAGAGTAACCTGTGCTTCACTCACTGCTATATTCTGCTCTGCAATCTGTATTCTGCACTGCAAGATGTACTCACTCAATCAAAATGTGCCTGAAGACATTGCTGTAGTTGATCTTATGGCTATGCTTGCTGGCTGCTAAGGGTGCTGCTGTGCTGTGGCAGCTGTTGAAAGTAAGGACAGAGTCATAATTGTGTGTGAGAGAACAACTTGTGCCAATGATGTTACTACAGAAAAGACACTGTGGCTGGCAGTGGATTCTGGGGTCAGTCAGTGATTCTTTTTTGGCCATCTTTGGACAGTATGTTTGGCAAAATGTGTTGCACTGTGTTGGGAGGGACTGTGTATGCTGCTTCACAGTGTTGTTTTTCAAGGCAAGGTTGCAAAATGTGTGCACAGTGCACTCTGCTTCACATCTCTCACACACATAAAAGCAGAGGTGTGCAAGAATCAATTTTTGAAATTCAATCTTGAATTGAATTGCAAAATCCAGATTGATTCATCAAACCAGCTGTCCATTGTCAGCTGGTCTCATGAATTGAATCAAAAATATACCAAAAATTTGCATTTTACCCATAGGGACCAATGCGGAACATAAATCACCCAATTGTTCCCCATGGGTAGGTCGTATGGAAACCAAAGTGGATTGGTGGTACAGCATGATGGGTGCTACCTACCACCCAACCCACAAAAGAAGGGCAAGTGGGTAATTTTTTTAAAAAAAATTAACCTAAACCTCCATAGGATCCTATGGGGTTTTCGGGGAAAGTTTTTTTTTAAATTAAATATTGCCTGCTTGCCTGTTTCTTTTGTGGGATGGGTGGTAGGTAGCAACCATCATGCTCTGCCACCCAACCCTGCTTGATGTCCCTAGAACCTACCCATGGTGAACAATCAGTGATTTGAGCTCCCCATTGTTCCCTATGGGTGAATCATGGGGGTTTTTTTTGTGGTTTTTTTGGCAAATTTTCAATTCAGCTCAGCTGGCAATTGCCGGCTGGTTTGCTGGTCAATGACCCAATAAATTTATCTATCTTGCCAGCTGGTTTGAATCGGGCATTGCCGGCTGAACTGAATTGAAAATTTGCCAAAAAATCATGATTCAATTCAATTCAAAATTGCAATTCAATTCAAGATCAAATCGCAAAAATTGATTCATGCACACCCCTGCCTTTATGCGTGAGAGAGATGTCAGTTTAGAACACATCTAAATTCGCCTGCCACAACTCAACATATTATTAAATAGATGTTGCAAAGAGAATTATTGTCAGCATCAAAATCCTTCTCTGAATTGTATCTAACACCAGGAGGAATAAATCCTTATAATGTCTCTTTCTAGAATTTTATTTATTTTTACATTTCTATTCTATCTTCCTTCAAGAAGCCCATGCATGGTGTGTGTTTAACCTCACAATAACCCTGTGAGGTAGGTTAGGCTGAGAGATACATGACTGGCCCAGAGTCACCTAGTGAGTTTCATGGCTAGGGATTTGAACTCAGGTCTCCCCGGTTCTGGTTCAACATTCTAGCCACTATATCATGCTGGCTCTCTTATATTTTGAGCAGGTAGATGTCTAATCAGTTTTTCTAGTTCTTGGCGGGCCAGACTAGATGCAACATATAAATGCCACTCCAAACATCTCTGTCTATCTATGTAGTGAATTTACTTGTAGATATTCATATAAGAAAAGCAGTCTCCTACTTATTTGCACAGTAAGAAGAAAATCTGCTTCCACCTTCCAGAATCTGAGCCAATGAGTGCAAAGGTAACAGGATGACTCATAAGCACTAGGCAATGAAATTTTATTAACATTTTTATGACACTACAAAACTTTATGCACCTGATTCAACATTCCATCCTTGGTTTCCACCATCAAGGGCTTTTCAAGATTCCCATTTCTCTTGACCTCCCCTCCCCACCCCAGCTCCAGCAGTACCTCGTGCTGGTCTCTCATGCAGGACCAAACAGCATGGATGGGCTTCTGAAGAATCCCGTTTCCCCTTCATGTGAGTTTTGGCTCTCGGTCAGATGCTGAGCACCTCCTTAGTGCTATTTTTACAGCTCCGCTGGCCAGCTCTCCTCCTCTCCTATGGGAGGAGAGTTCATCTTGTGGCAGCAAGCATGATTTGTCACCTTTGCTAAGCAGGGTCCACCCTGGTTTGCATTTGAATGGGAGACTACATGTGAGCACTGTAAGATATTCCCCTTAGGGGATGGGGCTGCTCTGGGAAGAGCACCTGCGTGCTTGCATGCAGCAGGTTCCAAGTTCCTTCCCTGGCAGCATCTCCAAGATCAGGCTGAAAGAATTTCCTGCCTGCAACCCTGGGGAAGCCACTGCCAGTCTGTGTAGACAATACATAATGAGGCTCTTCTCACGATCCGTGAAAAGAGCCTCTAGGGGATTTGCGGGGAGAGCAGGCTTAGTCCGCTCTCCCCACACATGAGCAGCACCGACCGCCCACACAACTGCCGGCTCCGTCACAGAGCCAGCGGGGGCTGGGGTGTTTGTCGGCCGCGCGGCCCCCGGAAGCTCCAGCATGCCCTGCTCCAGCAAGCACAGGGCATGCTGGAGAGACTCCCAGTTGGGTGTCTACTCATGAGTTGCCACAGCGCAGAGCCGCACTGCAGCAACTTACGACCAGAAAGCCCGGGTTAGCGGAGCACTCACTCGGGCTTAGAGGAGGGCCACTTAAGCGGGTGACCAGCTTTGACTGAACCAGGCTCGGCTGCGAGCCCAGTGAGTCTGACGATCGGTGAGGAGTGGGCTAAGCACCCTTAGCCTGCTTCCCACTGATCATCAGAATAGCTTCATCAAGTTAAATGGACCAATGGTCTGACTCAGTAGAAGGCAGCTTGCTATGTTCCTATGTAGCAGCCAGGGCTTACTTTCCCATCTCTGTTCACTTCTACTTTAAAGTACAGCATAACTCCAGTAGCCATGATGGTTTCTCCTAAGCTTTTCTGGCCACTTTTCCTGCTCTTTAAACACACCATAGCCCAGCGCTTGTCACCCAACCATGACATTTCCAGAATGCCAGCAGCCAGCTAAGAGTGGTGCCACTGCTGTTGCAAATATTTATCAGCAGCCCCTGAAAAGACTACATTTCCCAACGTACCCTGCACCTTTCCCAGAACTTCATTGAGAAGGGAGGGGAGTTCCAGAAGTCTTCTTAAAAACTGAAACTGGGAGCAAAAATAAATGAAATCATCCTCCGATTCGGCCTGATAAGTATTAAATAAGGGTCAGGTCAAAGCTTCAGCCTGATTCAAAGTGATACCTTCAAATGTGAGTGAATTGAATTGGACTGCCGCCTGTCATGGGAGCTCAGAGGACAGCAGCCATTAGAATAAAAACATATTTACTGTACTCCAAGAATACCACAGGGCTCTGTGGTCGCCAGGAGTCGACACCGACTCGACGGCACACTTTACCTTTAAGAATAAACAAGATCAACAAAAGGAACAGACAGGATAAAGAATAGGACTCTATCTCTATTTAGTATCACTTCCAGCAAACGGTAGTGTCACCTACTGGCTGGGACATATTACAACATTTACACACATACACACACAACACACACATACACACCAAATCTATCAGAGGAAATTGGAGGCCTGTCCAAGGCACTGAAATGACCCCCAGATTGAATCAACGGTGATTCACACAGCCTTGGTGTTCATGCACAGGCTTTGATAAGCATGTATATTAGAGATGAAATGTACCCCACCCACCAAGATTTCACTTCTAGAGACTCTCAGACAGGAGGGGAAGCCTGGAGAATGACAATACCAGGAAATCACATGACACATTTTTATAAGACATCCCCAAATGGCAAATCTGACCGGTGGTCTATTTAGCTCAGTAACACTGACAATATTCTATTCTTCTATTGAGCTACAGCTATTTCCCTTTAAGGGACAATGCTTTTCCAGGGACAGAGACTAGAAAATATGAACTGCTAAACATAGGAACATATGAAGTTGCCTCATACCGAGTCAGACCATTGGTCCCTCTAGCTCAGTATTGTCTGCCCAGACTGGCAGCAGCTTCTCCAAGGTTGCAGGCGGGAGTCTCTCTCAGCCCTCTCTGGGAGATGCCAAGGAGGGAACTTGGATCCTTCTGGATGCAAGCAGGCAGATGCTTTGTCTTCCCAGAGTGGCCCTATCCCCTAAGGGAATCTCTTACAGTGCTCATATGTAGTCTCCTATTCAAATGCAAACCAGGACAGACCCTGCTTAGCAAAAGGGACAACTCATGCTTGCTACCACAAGACCAGTTCTCTTCCCAACACAGTTGGAGTGCAGAAAACAAGAGGATACCACACTTCTGTTCTCCCAAATAATGCTAACAATGATGCATATTGTTCTTTCATAAAATAATATTATACTGAGCTTGACGGTGGAATGCACCTAACCTCTATCACAGTGAAATTTAAACAATGCTTGTTTCAAAATGAGAGTGTGGCTCGCAAAATGTGCTTCTATCTTTGTACTTAAGGGCAAAGGCCTTCACAGTCCGCAAAGTTCCTTTTAGTGCACTGAAAGGCTTGTTCTGATAGAGATAGCAATATTATTTCTGCACCTTTTCTGTCCCCTGAAAAATCTGTCTGAGGATGCTTTGTCGTGCAGGTTCTGCAGGTTCCTGAAAAAGGAGACCGGGAATGTTTTGTCCTGCAGGTTTCAAATGCCTGAAAAAGGAGACGGGAACTTGCTATCTCACAGAAACAACCCATCTGAAAATCTGTTCTCTGTTTCATTGGAATACAGCCAATTCATCATTCTTAGCATTGAGGATTACAGCTTTAAGGAGTGCGGAGAATTAAATAGGAAGGATGCAAAATCACCAATGTTTATCCAGCAATAGGGTTGTGCACTTTGTATATTTTTCTGTTTCGATTTGTACCAAATCTGAATCAACCCCATTTTGTATTTTGTCCAAAATTAAGCCTTCTGAATCACCCCAGTTTTGTTTTATATCCAAATTAACCCGAATCTGAATCTGAATTAATTCAGATTTAAAAATGGGTCATGTGGTCAAAAGTGTGGGTGGGGGGTTATAGTGCCCAATAAGTGGATGCCACCACAAAAAATTCAAAGGAATTGGGCAAACTGCTGATTTTTGGTTAATTTTTGAAGTTTGCGCGTCTTTCAGATTTTCTCCATAGGGTATGATGGAGGTTTCAGGAAAAGTATAGCTTCACGTGGGGTGGGGGGAAAGGGTGGCCCAGAGTGGAGTGTGGTTGGTGATAGTGCCCAGTTGGTGCAAGGAAGCTACCACAATTTTTTCAGAGGAATTTGGCAAAGGGCTGATTTTTAAAGAATTAATGAAGTTATGTGTCTTTCAGATTTTCCTTGTAGGGTATAATGGAGGTTTCTGCAGTCCCATAACTCCACTTGAGGGGCAGTGTGGTGGCCCAGAGCAAATGGCGGTGTAGTGCACATAGGGTGCCAACCAACCACATGGGTTGCCAACCCATGAAATACAGAGTTTTGTTCTAGAGGTGTTCAGAAAGTAGATTCTCTAGTAGCATATGAGAGTGGATTCATGGTTTTTCATTAAAAATCTCATTTGCTACCAGAGAATCTAAACTCAACACCTCAGAAACAACAAAGCCCAGTACCCCAATGGGTTAGCAATCCAGGGGGTTGGTTGGCACACCACTCTCTTTGGGCCATCCCAGTGCACCCTAGGTGGAGTTATGGAGCTGCTGAAACCTCCATTATTCCCTATGGGGGGAAATCTTAAAGATGCGTAAACCTCAAAAATTCCTAAGAAATCAGCCCTTTGCCCTATTTGTAATCTGGGTGCACCACCCTTGGGGCACTGCCACCCAACACACTGTTTTGCCCCTGAAGCCCCACATAAACAAGTTGAAAGAGTAAAGAGAATGATGAACAACAATGACACTTAATTTTTTGGCACAGTTATTTGAGAATTTTGCAGCGGGTGTGAACCTTTCCCTGTGGCACTAGCACAGCAGCACAACCCATTTGTGGATTCAAGCAATCTTTCAATAAAAACATTCCATCCCCATGGAACAGTGACCACAGGTCATTTGAGATAGCAAGATAGACCAATGAGCCAGCGTGGTGTAGTGGTTAGAGTGCTGGACCAGGACCGGGGACACCCGAGTTCAAATCCCCATTCAGCCATGATACTAGCTGGGTGACTCTGGGCCAGTCACTTCTCTCAGCCTAACCTACTTCACAGGGTTGTTCTGAGGAGAAACCTAAGTATGTAGTACACTGCTTTGGGCTCCTTGGAGGAAGAGCGGGATATAAAATGTAAAAATAAAAATAAAATAAAACTGCCTAGGTACTATGGAACAGCTTCAAATGTCCATTTAACTGAAGTGGAGTGAGCCATAGCCCAGACAAATCAGCCTACTGTTCAGAATTGTTGAGATTTATCATCACTGCATTTAAGAAAGTGCAAAACCATGGATCATGGTTACAAGAAAGAGAGAAGCAACTAAGATTCCTGGGGATGTCAATAGATTGACAGGTGTATTCCCCACCCCACTCCTTTTGTCTCCTGTCATCCCATGTGGATGACCTGTCCCTGCAATGGCAAAAGTTGTGAACCCCTGGCTTAGACATCATGTCCCACCAAATTACATTGTGGCCTAAATTACATTAGACTGCTCAACTTGGACATCAAAACTTAGACACCACTATAACTCATAAAAATCAGAATAAAAACAAAATAGCTCTTCAAAAGAGCCCTGAACAAGTCAAGAGATTCTTTCTAAACCTTTGGAAAGAAACACCTGTGTAATTTCAGAACTTTCCTAACCAGCTTCTCAAAAAGCTTCTCCACACAATTTATACCATGGCTTTTAAAAAGAGCTTTGGAATTGCATTGAGCTCCCAAAGTTATTTGGGTATTTCTGTCTCAAAATGCTGTCTTCCAAATCCCTTTGCAATCAGTTTGCAAAGGGTCAGTTTGCATTTCAATCACACTGAATACAACACTTAACTAAACTATTCATGCTCAACAGTTTTTGCATATCTTATCTTCTGCTAATCACTCAGTGCCTCAGCTGGAGTGGAAAGAGTCAGAGAACTCAATTTGAATTACAATGCTTTTCCGAAGAACAAAGCATTCTGCCCGAAACACAGTCATTTCAATTTGGAAACAAAAATATCTGTTTTTTTAATTCTTGATTTTGTTTTGGTTACAAAACCTCAGAAATTGCCATTTTCCAGCACAAAACATTTTGTACCCGAATCGAAATGCACAAGCCTATCCAGCAATATATAGGTTGGTAAAATATATGTCCTAAAACCACGAGACTCATAAACATAATCCAGGGCCTGCCTAAAGAACTGGACTCAATATTTGAGATAATACCAGTGTCGTTCCATTCGCTTAGGGAGGCTATAGTTCAGTGATAGAGCATCTGCTTTGTGAGAGGAGATCCCAGGCTCAAGCTCTGGCATCTTTCGGGAGGGCTGAGAAAAACACCTCTCTGAATCCCTGAAGAGCCAATCAGTGTAGACAGATTGAGCTAGGGGGTCCAATTCTCTCACTCAGTTAAACACAGATTCATTATTCTGGCCTGGTAGTGCCAGTATAGTTAAGGTGAGAAATTGTTTCAGTATTCTACCATGATTAGCCCTAAACTTTCTACTGGCCATTAAAATAAAATCCTAATGCGGAGTCTGTCATTTGCAGACATCCAACAAAAGATGCCACCTTTGCAAATTTGGTGCAGATCCGTTTCACAGTGGGGTCATTTACACGACAGTAGGCTGGTTCTCATTATTCTCAGCAGGATAGGAGGAGTGCCCAGCCAGGGTAGGAGAGCCAGGTTTGCTCCTGATGGACGACTGAGTAAACAACCAATTGGTGGTTGTGTCAACAAGGTAGGGAGAGTGATTGTATGGGAGGTGGGAGGTGGGTCAGATGGGCACTCCCTACACAGATTCTCTCCACAGCATTTTACTGAGGGTGGACAATAAGCCATCCTCCTGCACGATCGCTCCTGCCTCCCGCACAATCACTCCTGCCTCCCACACAATCACTCCTGCCTTCCAGAGGATCAATCTCCATCCCTTTCACCTTTTTGTTGGGATTTACATGACCATCAGTCGGCAGCATGCCCAGCTCTTCCACCCTGGCTGGGCATTCCTCCTACACCCTAGTGAGGATTGTGTGAATAAGCCTTGACATTTTCCCCCAGGGGTCGCCCTTCCTTCCTTCCTTCCTTCCTGTTCCTGCAAGCTTATATTTTGAGGAGGTGGGGGGGGGGCAATGAGATGGAAGACAGCCTCCTCTGGCCTACCTTAATGTAATGTATTCCTACCTTGTTAATATCTGGCGACCGCACTCTAGCTCCTTCACCCTCACTGAAGCCCCTGTTGATTGCAAACTGGATGGCTAGGCCCGTCATGGTCCCAGTGGAGAGGGGCTCAACCCGGCGAACAGCTTGCAGTAGGCCGGCCTTGGTACGGTGAGTCTTGAGGGACACTTCATTCTTGACCGCACTGGCATAATTGATGACGCCAACCCGGGTAGCATTTGGTCCCACGTCCAGTGACTCGATGACCTGGGACAGGAAAACCTTGACTTGCTCAAATTCATTGGGACGCACACTCCGAGAGCTGTCTATGATAAACACCAGGTCCGTAGGCCTTGTCCTGCAATGGGCACCTGTGTGGAAAGAGGGAAGAGCAACAGATGCTTGCTTGCCAACTTTTCAGGCTCAAGTAGATGGCGATTAGCCTCCTTTTCCACCTGATCTTGAAAAGCAAACATTTTTCCCCACTGTTTGATCCTCAAAGAAAACAAAGCTAACAATGGAACTATTCACATGAGTGACCCCTTGTTCATGGAGTGACCCCTTGTTCTAGTGTTGTGTGAGAGGGAAAAGAATTTCTCTCTCTCCACTTTCTCCACACCATGCATGATTTTATAGACCTCTATCATGTCTCCCCGCAGTCGTCTTTTTTCTAAACTAAAAAGCCCCAGGTGTTGGAGCCTTGCCTCATAAGAAAGGTGCTCTAGGCCCCTGATCATCTTGGTTGCCCTCTTCTGTACCTTCTCCAGTTCAACAATGTCCTTTTTAAGATGTGGTGACCAGAATTGTACGCAGTACTCCAAGTGTGGTCGCACCATAGTTTTGTATAAGGGCATTATAATGTTAGCCGTTTTATTTTAAATCCTCTTTCTAATGATCCCTAGCATTGAATTTGCCTTTTTAACAGCTGCCGCACATTGAGTCGACACTTTCAACGAGCTGTCCACCACGACCCCAAGATCCCTCTCCTGGTCCGTCACCGACAGCTTGGATCCCATCAGCATATACTTGAAGTTGGGGTTTTTCGTATAAGGCAGCTTCCTATGTTCCTAACTTAAGCCCATTCGATCTAACCCACACAGCAGAGTGTTTGCCTCCTTCTATGGGACACCAGATATTTGAAGGATGCTATAATGTTCCAACTCAGGAAGGACAGAAGAGAGCAAGTTTTGTGGTAGCAAGCATGGATTGCCCCCTTTGCTAAGTAGGGTTTGCCATGGTTTGCATTGGGATGGGAGACTACCTGTGAGCACTGTAAGATATTCCCTTTAGGAGATGGGGCCTTAGCTCAGTGGAAGAGCATCTGAGGTCCCAGGTTCAATCTCTGGCATCTCCAGGTAGGACTGGGAGAGACCTGTGCCTGAAATCTTGGAAAGCCACAGCCAATCAGTAGAGACAGTAGAGGAGAGCTGATCTTGTGGTAGCAATCATGACTTGTCACCTTAGCTAAGCAGGGTCCACCCTGGTTGCATATGAATGGGAGACTTGATGTGTGAGCACTGTAAGAGATTCCCCTCAGGGGATGGAGCCGCTCTGGGAAGAGCACCTGCATGTAGAAGGTTCCAAGTGCCCTCCCTGGCATCTCCAAGATAGGGCTGAGAGAGATTCCAGCCTGCAACCTTGGAGAAGCTGCTGCCAGTCTGGGTAGACAATACTGAGCTAGATGGACCTATGGTCTGACTTGTTATAAGGCAGCTTCCTATGTTCCCAAGATTATAGGGGCCATAGCTTAATGGTAGAGCATCTGCTTGCATGCAGAAAGTCTCAGGTTCAATCCCTGGCTTCTCCAGATAGGGCTGGGAGAGTCTCCTGCCTGTAATCTTGGACTGCCATTGCCAGTCAGTGTAGACAATTCTGAGCTAGATGGACCAAGGGTCTGACTCGGTAGAAGGCAGATTCCTATGTTTCTCAGACTTCTCTTTGCTAGGTTCAACATCTTGCATACAAAGTTGTATTCTTCAAGCCTGGACAGACTAAACTTTCAACTCCAGGGCTGAACTGGATTATCCCAGAGACAGAAAAACCAAGAATCACAAGCTAAGGACCGAGAAAACCATAGGCAACAACTTTGCTGAGTAGACTTGCTTTTACAAAGAGGTTATTCTGCTGGGGCACTTGACTCACTCCAAGCCAAAACCTGCAGGAACTAATCCTCAAAGAATGACGCCTCAGAAAGTCTGAAGGATGAACGAAGTATCAGGATGCTGAACCAAGCAGAGTTCGCAAACCACCCTTTTACTTTGTGTGCTAGTTCTAGAGAAATGTTAACATTGCCACAAGGTTAAATCTAAGTGGATGTCTTCATCTCAGCTGCTCTCCCAAAGTAAAGAACCCAGCAGACGCAGGGCATTGAGCCCTGCAAATGTTATTGCATCGGGTAGGGAGAACTGTCCAACATATTCTTTCCCACAACTCACAAACTTTCCTGTCACTTTCTGTGTTTTCATTCCCTCCTGTGCCCGGTTAACCTTGCCATGCTGGCCTAAGGGAGTGGGAAGGACCTGGGAACGGATGCCCCCTCATGACTTACCTCTGAGCTGAGGAGGGAACCCGCGAACTCCTTGCTCCTGAAGGAGGAGCACCACAGAGAGCAGGAAGCCAGCAAACGTCAGTGTCATGATTGCTCTCAGGAAGGCAGGGGTTGAGTGGCAAGATCTCGCTTTGGCCCTGAGATATTAACCGGCCACTCCTCAGAACGGCAGCAGGCCAGCCTATAACACGGGGAGATGGCAGGGTGAGGGTGGGAGGGACGAGATGGGGTGGAAGTGTGCAAGGAGGCATATTGACAAGGAAAGGTCCCCTAGCCCGTCCCAGACCCGGGATTTGCCACAACAGCTTCATTGCCTGCCTAGGAAGTGGGCTGCCATAAAAAGCGACCTGGAATGCAGGGAATCTGAGACCTGAACAGTGCCGGCAGTCACATCTAGCTGAAGAAAGGGGTTTATCTGCCAATCACCCGCTTTCATCTGGTCTGGAGGCTGCCACAGTCAGTAGACTGTGGGCCAGTGTGTTGGGCCAACGAGGGACCAAGCCACAAGGGAACAGGACAGGATGGGGCTGCAGGGGGGCTGTGCAAACAACTGTACAGACACATGAAATGTAAAAAGATCTGGGCATGGGGAAACGTGTGTGTGTGTGTGTGTGTGTGTGTGTGTGTGTGTGTACATATTGCTAGTGGTGTAGAGGGGGAGTGCGCAGATTTTTGCAACAGGAAACTGAGAGAAAAGAGGGAGAACTCAATATAGGGTCGAAGGAAGAGATTTCAGAAACTAACAAAGGAATTTCTATAATGATACTTTAGGCACATGTACACAGAGGCGCTCTTACCCCTGGACTTTGGGGCCAAAGTCCAGGTGCCCCCAAATCCTACTAACTGAGCATTGAGGCACCTTTTAAAGTGGCAATTCTCTTATGTTTAGCAGGGGGAGAGCAATTTTCCCCTATCCAACCCCAGCACAGCATCCCTCCAGTGGCTGTTTCTGGTGTCAACCTTACATTTCTTTTTAGACTGTAAGCCCTTTGGGGACAGGGGACCATCTTATTTATGTATTGTTTATTTTTCTATGTAAAACACTTTGAAAACTTTGGTTGAGGAGCGGTATATAAAAAATTCGTCGTCGTAGTAGTGGTAGTAGTTTGTCCCAGGTGGTGTGGTTGCCTGGCCGAGCATGATGGTGCTTAATTTGCAGGGGAGAGGGGCCTCCAAAGGCCTTTAGGTCCAGGCTCCCAAATTACCTAGTTGCACCTCTGCATGTACATAGGAAGCTGCTCACATAGGAAGCTGCTCACAGCTGCTCCCCACTCGTGAGTGGGGAGAGCAGGCTTAGCCCACTCTCCCTGCAGTTTGGCAGAAAGCGGGTCTCACGGATCGTGAGACCCGCCTCAGTGTATAAAATTTAAAACAATATTTAAAAGTCAACACAGATTAAATATTTGTTTGTTTGTTTACTACATTTGCTATCCCGCTCTTCCTCCAAGGAGCCCAGAGCAGTGTACTACATACTTGAGTTTCTCTTTCACAACAACCCTGTGAAGTAGGTTAGGCTGAGAGAGAAGTGACTGGCCCAGAGTCACCCAGCTAGTCTCATGGCTGAATGGGGATTTGAACTCGGGTCTCCCAGGTCCTAGTCCAGCACTCTAACCATTAAAAACAATAGCATAAAGCGGTTATTAAAAGAAATTATTAAAATTAAAATTAATTCTAATTAAAAGCCTGCGAGAACAGGTGAGCCTTGAAGGCCTTCCTGAACACAAACAGAGAAGGAGATGCATGGCTCTCTAAGGTTTCCAGTGACAGTTTCTCCCAGCCCTACCTGGAGATGCTGCCAGGGATTGAACCTCGGACCTTTTGTGTGCAAAGCAGATATTCTGCCACTGAGCAACAGCCCCATCTCTATTGTTTCCATACAGCAAACACTGCAGAATATTTGACTTGCTCCTCAGTGAAATATTTCTGTTAACAAAACACTTTTTATACTCATTTTATCAATGTATCATTCATTTCATGAAAATAATATCTTTAGCTATTTCCCAAGAAATCATGCAGGAGAGGGGTAATAGTATGAGAAAGATTTCCCCCAAAGAAGTGAGAGAATAGCATGCAGATCAAGGCACCGGAAGATCAGGTGTGCATTTTTGGCCCCTCTCCCAGTACGCCTGGAGGAGGAGAAGAAAATAGTTCATTTTTATTACACAGCAGCGTACATCCACCCCACCTTATCCCCACCCCGTGAAGCAGGTTAAGCTGAGATAGCATGATTAGTCCAAAGAACATAAGACAAGCCCTGCTGGATCAGGCCCAAGGCCCATCTAGTCCAGCATCTTGTTTCACACAGTGGCCCACCAGATGCCACTGGGGAGCCTACAGGCAAGAGGTATGTGCATGTCCTTTCCTGATGTTGCTCCCCTGCAACTGGTATTGAGGGGCATCCTGCCTCTGAACTTGGAGGTAGCCTCTAGCCATCAAGACTAGTAGTCAACGAGGCTGTTCTCATGCACAGGCAAAACTGGGCTAGGGAAGGCCAGCGACAGTAGCACCAAACCTACAAGAGAGTCCCGGCTGTTTGCCCGGGTTAAGGGTGCAAAGATGCCATTAGCCCAGGTCAACTGATTGTGTGTTGGGGCCACACAGCTCTGCACTGCACCCCCACACCAGCAGCCTCCCAGCCAGTGTCACAAGACTCCACATAATGCACCGCACACTCACATCGCTTGTTATGGGAGTTCTGGGGGCCTCCCAGCCCCCAAATATCCCTTCTGCCACAGAACCTGGCAATCATCTGGGCGAGCAATCTACCAGCCCAGTAACAAAGAGAGGATCGCATGTGGGGGAGGTAAGATTTTCGAGGCTTCCTCCGCTTGCCCCTTCAAGCCCTTCTCGCAAATCGTGAGAAAAGGTTCATTGATGGTCTTGTCCCCCATGAATGAGTCTATGGTCACCAGTGAGCTTCATGGCTAAGTAGGGATTTGAACCCAGGTCTCTGGGCTCTCTCTAGCCTCATTCTAATCACCACACCATACTGGCTCAATGAAGTATTCAGAATAAGCCCCAGATCATAAGATTGCTGCCTTCAAAGTTGCCTATTCATGCATGGGCTTGCATGAATAAGCAAAATACTTATATTTTCCATCACTCTTGAATCAAACCTAGTGGAGGTGAAAGAGAGGGCAGAGGAGCCTAAGCCTAGCAAGAAGTAGCCCCAGGGTGAGTGTTGCCACCATTTTTATGAGCAGCAAGAGAAGCATGCTGACAGGGTGGCCTCATTCACCCGTAACGCAGAACTGCAGTTGAATGGGCCGTTATATCTGAATGTGTGGAATGCAGTTTGGCGCTGAGATGAACCCGAGGTTTCAGATTTGTAACTCCAATCTGAACCCTCAGGTTGTATGAGCTTTGTTGCGGCAACCCGAGGTTGGACGCAGCCTGCAGTACATCCGAATTCAGAACCGTAGGCTGTGTCCCCTAGAACTGGAGTTGAGGAGGGAAGCTCCTCCCTCAGCTCTGGCCATAATTGGCTGTGCGGGCTGTCCTTCGTGGAAAAAGGAAACCTGCACAGCCAGTTCCCCCTCCACTCTGCAGTCTTGCTGACTACAGAGAGGGAGCTCTCCATTATGTCCAAATTCGGACAGGAGTGTGGGGGCAGGGGAGAGCAAAATGTTCCATGTTACATGCGAATGCGGCTGGTGTTTATTTCAAAACTTGCCCTGAATTAGCCTGGAAATTGGCCTCTCTGTAGCCTTTGGATTCCAGCTACCCATGGTTTCAGTGACAGAAAATTGACTTAGGGAAGTGGGTCTGGCATCGCAGCTTCATCTGGAGCCCTGAGGGAGGTGAATTGTGGGCAATAATGATAGCAATGGCAGGAAGTAGATTCCTTCCGCAAAGTACAGAGCTGCTTTGCGCGCACACACACACACACATGCGCGCGCACACACACACACACACACACCCATCGACCATGTAGTCCTTTTTTTGTGCTTGGCCCCCCTGGAACCGAAGCATTATTTTCAAGGATCAAGATGCAATCATGTTACCCTGAAGCCAAGCTACATAATGAGTAGTTATTCGGAAGTAACGACTGGTTCTCACGATGAGAGGAAATCGGGCTAGCCCCCGCTAGCCCGATATTCTCCCATCGTGTGAATAGCCTCTGTGTGTATTTGTTTTTTAGTTTGTTTTTGCATTTATATCCCACTCTTCCTCCAATGGCTCGTGTAGATGGTTATGTTTATCCCCACAACAATCTAGTGAGGTAGGTGGGGCTGAGAGATAAGCGACTGGCCCAGAGTCTCCCAGTGAGTTTCGCGGCTGAACGGGGATTTGAACTCAGGTCCCCCTGGTCCTAGTTCAACACCCTAAACCAGGGGCAGGGAAACCTGGCCCTCCAGCTGTTGCCAAACTACAACTCCCATCACCCCCAGCCACAATTTATTGTGGCTTCACTTATGTACTTATTGGTTTCCTATCTATCTACCTATCTATCTATCTATTTATTTATTTGCCATTTATTTGCCCCTCACTGCTACACAACACTGGCTCTCGATGCATGTGTGATGTTAGATGATTCTTCCAATAATATGGATATAGAATGGATATCGATATATAAACCATTCGTAATATGGATAGATATGGAGATATATGGATATACAGAGCTTATTCACAAGCCGGTAAAGCTCCACCAACATTATCAGGGAACAAAGTGAACTCTGAAGGTACAGAACAAGCACTCCAGTTCCAGCACAGTATGAATGGGATTTGCTTCTCCACCCCCCACCTTGCACACAAAGACCTTTCGGTATAGACAGTACATCTGGCAATGAATGGCGTTCATTCACATCTTTCTATAAATGAAGTCTCTATGGCTGTTCTTGCTGTGAAAAAAGAGAGAGAGAGAGGTTTCACCGTGCCATTTTTCTGTTAATTAGCAAAGAAAAATAAATAAATAAATTCCTGGGTGCAGTGCGGGGTGGGGGGGGGGAGGTGGGATTTTCACTAGCAGAGTTTGTGGTACACATGAACCATGAAAGCTTTAAAAACAAAGTAAGGTGGGGGGGGAGGTGGCGGGGCAGCAGCACAGACCCAGATGTGTGACATCTGTATTTATAGAGGTGTGGGAAAGAAGCCTGTTTGGTTTCAAAATATGAAACATAATTTGCTCCTGGGGTTTCAAAGGACACTGCATCGAATTTACCTAAAGGAAAATGTGCATTCCCGGATTCTTTCCCAGTCCACTTGTAACGTAACATGAATGTACGAGCTAGGGATGTGCAAAGCATTTGACTGAACCTATTCAAACTTGAATCGAATCTGCTTGAATTCAATTCAAATGAATCCCATTCGGTGCAGTTTCTAGTCCAATTGATTAGAATCCGATTCAAATTCAAATCGATTCAGTCTAATCTTTTGCACATCCCAAGTATGGGTTATGAGGGGCCGTTCTGGAAGCCACCATGCTGCAGAGTGGAAAATGTGTGTATTCTGGCAATACCCAATGCACACCAACACAAGGCCAAGTTTAGTTAGTGGCATGAACTGCTACCTTCTCTACCTAGACATAGGGATTGTTGGGACTGTTTTAATGAAAGGCTCCCTAGGCAAGTCACTTCCCTGCTGTGCCATTAGATGGCTGGCTAGCTAGCTAGTGAGCTAAGCCTAAATCTGTGGATCCCTTTCAACAAAGGTCCTAAAAGAGGTTGAGATAGCAAAAGGTATGAGAAAAAATATTTCTATTGATCTCTTTTATTTATTATTATTATTATTATTATTATTATTATTATTATTATTATTATCATTATTATTATCATTATTATTATCACTATTACTACTGCTATTATTGTTGTTGTTTGTTTGTTGTTGTTAATTTATCTAGAACAATTATATAATGCTTTTCAACAAGAGTTCTAAACATGGCTTACAAAAGAAAGGAAACCAAAAGATGCTTCCCTGTCCCAAAGGGGCTCACTGTCTCCTGTATACAATAACTTTTAGAAACAAGGTACAAGGGAGACAGCAGCAAACAGCCACTGGAAAAGATACTATGCTGTGATGAACGTGGGATGAAGTTCCAGTGTTATCAAGCTAAAGAATAAAAATACATCTCCGTTTTAGTAGGATTGTGCTAAACCTTGACCAATTTGGGGTGGTTTGAGGGAAAGAAAGTTATGCGTACTATTTATTTAGGTTGACTTAAAAAAAAAATCAAGTCAATGATGCTGTTTTGGCTCAGGGGAGGAAGCCGTCTGACCATTCTTTCTATTCCATCTTGGTGGCCAATTAGCATGAATTCGCCACATCTCTGCATTCCTCCCTGAAGGTATTTATCTTGGTGGACTGGAAACACAGGGGCTGGTATGTCCTACTGCAGTGGATCCTGGGCCACAGCGTTAGTTTGAGCTTGGCTTCAAAGGCCTCAGTTCACTCCCGTCTTCGATGGTGACACTTTAAAAAAAAGAGAGGGGGACTAGGAAGCTGCCATATACTGAGTCAGAGTCAGATCATTGGTCCATTTAACCCAGTATTGTCTACACCAGGGATTCTCAACGTTGGGTCCCCAGATGTTATTGGACTTCAACTCCCATAAACCCCAACCAAAGGCCACAGGGGCTGGGGATTATGGGAGTTGAAGGCCAATAACATCTGGGGACCCAACATTGAGAATCCCTGCTCTACAGAGACTGGCAGTGGCTTCTCCAAGGTTGCAGGCAGGAATCTCCATCCCCTAAGGGGAATCTCTTACAGTGCTCACACATCAAGTCTCCCATTCATATGCAACCAGGATGGACCCTGCTTAGCTAAGGGGACAAGTCATGCTTGCTACCACAAGACCAGCTCTCCTTTCTAAAGGGAAAGGGAGAGAAAAGGTCTACCCAGCCACTTTGATCCATGCAAGGCTCTTATCTGTTATCTGTATATCTGCTCATCACATCTGTGAAGACAGATGGTGTTACAACTGCTTTAATGTTTTGAAAAGGATAGTGCAGCGGATAGCTGAGTGATGGGCGAGAGCATCACAAATGGACGGATCCACAGTCCAGTTAAGAGGAAGAGACAGAACGGCATCTGCATAGGCACATCCTCCAGCATTTCACTGATGAAAATGGAGAAATGCCTATGAATATTTATTGAGGGGGCATAGCCAGGCAACTAGGAAGGAGAGGTTATGGCCAAGAAGGTGCAGCCTACAATTCTGACTTCAAACATGCCACAAATGGAAAGCGGATAATAAAGCTCAGGCAGGGCAAATTATTCCAGATTACCAAAGCAAATGTAATTGCCAAATGCTCTCCCCACCTTCTGTACTCTGTATGTACCCTGAAATTGCCTGTTATCCACAAATTTAAATATTTTTCAAGTCTTCTACAGATTTAAAAGTCAGTAGAGTCCTATCCAGACATTATAATAAAGACACTGAATAGGGTTGTGCATAGAACTGGCAGCGGTGGTTCAGTTCAAATTCAAACTGGTTGAACTGGGCCGGTTCGAATCGAACCAGGTTCGTTGTGAACTGGTTCAGCACACCCCTAACGCTGAACATGATTACAGTGTCAAAAGTGGGTCTGGAAGGCCTGTCCCAATGTTAGTTAGTTAGTCACAGAAAATTTCTCTCCCCCGTCCCCTTTTTCTGGAAGCAAAAAGTGTGATAATAGCCATAAGCAGGTTTTCTTTTTCTCCACCCACCCACCCACCCCCGCCCTCCTTTCTCATTTCATGAACTGGTTTCCCAGTCTCGGTTTCCAGCTGTCATTTCAGTAAATCAGATCAGAAAGCAAAACAGTGTTACTGTAGCACTCTCGAAAGAGACCTTTTTATCAGCCTCAAATAGAGCATTGATACGACCGCCATTTGACTTATTATTAGCAGTTTTCATGTCAGTTCACATTTAGTTTGGTTTGGCCAAAGCCTCTAACCTTTCACAAAACCAAAATCATTTCCTGTCTAGCATCCAGCCTCTGACCTGACTGGAAACTCATAATAAATCCATACATTTTATCAGATTTTTCAAGACCTTTTTGAGACAACTTTGTATGAGGAGCTGTTTTCAGCCCGGTGTCTAAAATAATACAGAGAGCAAAATGATCACCTGGTTTTGTAAGACCATAAAACATGGAATCCATTTAAAAGATCAAGTACACACAACTTAACTTGTGAGTCATCTTAGGCTTCAAAAACAAAATGACTCTTTATGCATGGTGTGCTTGTTAATTCTGCATAGCACATTGATTCTATATTTGGCTAGAAGCCTGCAGCCAGGAATTCACTAGTTGGTTCAAATCACTGCCCTGGCTCACACAATCGTTCAAATGTAGGTTTGATGTGGGTTACCAACATTAACATGATTGTACAAACCCACGTCAAGATGGCTTATGACCCAAGATGAATTTGAGATTCCCACCTTGGCACGGATTCACACAGTCATGCTAATGTTAACCCACACTAAACTAGATTTGAACAATTGTATGAACCAGGTTAGCATGTGAAAATAAGCCTCCACAGTCTTCCACTTTTTGGCTTTCATTAGGCTTGTTCACACAATCGTTTAATTCTTGATATAGTGTGGGTTACTATAAAGTGATTGAGCCCTTTCTCACAATTGGAGAAAGGGTTCAAAATGGGCAAAGGGAGAAAGCCTTGAAATGCTTATCTCCCCCGCAGACGATCCTCTCTCCTTTGCAATCCCTGGGCAGATCGCTCTCCCTGGGCAGATCGCTTGACCAGCACGGGGTTTGTGAGGCCAGGAGGCCCCCAGAACTTCCATAATGCACTGTGTGTGTGGTACATTATGGGGGAGCCTCTCGATGCCGGTCGGGAGACTACTCATGTGTAGGTGCCATGCACAGCCATGAAGCACTGACACACGATCTGTTAGCTGATCCGTTCTCCCCCTTCCCTTCAGCCCCAATCTGTTCTCCCCCCCTCCTTTCAGCCCCAGTCTGTTCTGGGGCTGAAGACGAAATGAAGATGTGGTGGGGGAGAGAGACAGGGAGAACTAGGGGTGCAGATGCTCTGCTCCGGATCAGCTAGTTTATTTTTATTTCTCTGCATAAACCGCTTTGGGGACTTTTGTTGAAAAGCGGTATATAAATATTCATAGTAGTAGTCGCAGTTATAGATGTCTCCACCTTCCATTTAAGCCAGGGCTGCACAACCTTGGCCCACTAGCTGCGGTCAGACTACAACACCCATCGTCTGCAGTCCCAGTGGCCAGTTCTCAGGGAAGATGGGAGTTGTTGTCCAACGATAGCAGGAGGCTGAAGTTGTGCAGCCCTGGTTTAAGCCTTTCTTTGCTTTTCTGCCGTTTTCTTCAGGGGTGTAAACCACTCGGCACTGGATGATAAGCCTCTGCCATCATTCCACCCAGCTGTCTTCATTGGCTGCCCATCAGCCTTGGCAGCCAATCAGAGCACGACACAGCAGGCTTTGAATTTTGTGCCCAAATGAAACAACTCTTGCCTCTGCTCCCGGCTCAGGCTGCAGCAAATTGTCGCCTCCAGGCACATAGAAGCAGTAGTGGGGGCCGGGGGGGTGGGGGAAAGGGGCCTTCCTTGAAAAGCATGTTTTCATTTCAAAATCTTCTTATCCTTCCTCCATACAGAAGGCTGCTTGTTCTCCTGATCAAGCTTGAACATACCGTAACCAAAGTTAGTTCACAATGTGTAAAAACAAATATATCGTGTGGTCCGAACTGGGCCATTGCTCCCAGTACTGCCTCAAAGCCCCTGAGTGTTTGGCATATGGGCCGGGAGAAGCAGCAACATTATCCTGAGTGGCCCCTTTCACGGATCGGCATTCCAAGGCCTTCAGACACCCATCTGGCCAAACAGAGGCTCTGTGACTGAAAGCCCACAGTGGCAGGAAGGCAGGCCACATGGAGGAAACTCGGCTCTGTTTTTGTAGCTACTAAGGGGCATACTGCATTTTATATATTCCTCCAGATCGTTGATATTGGGGTCCTCCCTGGAAAGAATTTGAGAGAGGTGACTCAGGCACAGGAGGAGTCTCTTCAACTGACGTTAAAATCAGTGAAGTTTCAGCCTTCGGTCATAGGAACCTAGGAAGCTGCCTTGTACCGAGTCAGACCATTGGTCCATCTAGCTCTGTAATCTACACAGACTGGCAGCAGCTTCTCCAAGACTGCAGGCAGGAGTCTCTCTCAGCTCTACCTTGGTCATCTAGTCCAATGTCTTTGTAGCTCATTAAAGATGAAAGGGTGTGTGTGTTTGATTAATGAACAAGTCACAAATAGGAGAAGAATAGCCAGTGCAGTGTATTTTAATAATAATCAAAATTAAAAATTCTACATAGAACAGCTTAAAACAAAATTAAGGTCATTATATATTAAAAAAATGTTAAACATCCTCATTCATTTACCAATACTATTCTGTAAATGTGTCCCAAAGTATACGTAGTAAAATTGTACTCACAAATGAGCTAAAATCCTCTTTAAAACTTGTCAGTTCAGTGCTGTGTTGCCAAGTAATTTGAAGTCTTCTTAAAGTCTTGTCCAGTAAGTCAAACGTGTTTTGAATTTAATGTCTTCCTCTGTGACTTTATCATATGCTATCATGAAGGCATAACACCTCCAGACTTCAAACTCTCCTTCTCACTAGGGATGTGCACGGACCGGTCCGGAGGCCATTCTACAGGCCTCCAGACCGGTCCGGACACGGGCGGTTTGGTCCAGCAAGATTCGGGTGGGGGGTTCCATTAAGGGGGGGCCTTTACTTACCCCTCCCAACAATGGCGCCGTATTTAGTTGAGCAATCGGGCGGCAGGATACCTCCCTGCTGCCCGCTTCAATCCCTGCTTGGCTCCTTAAGAACTAAGAATCGGGCGGCAGGATACCTCCCTAAATAAAAACGGTGTACATGGTTATGTTTCTCTCCCAATAACCCTGTGAGGTATGTTAGGCTGAGAGATACATGACTTAGTCACACAGTGAGTTTCGTGACTGAATGGGGATTTGAACCCGGGCCTTCCCGATCCTAGTCCAACGCTCTAACCACTACACCACACTGGCTCTCAGTCTAGTTTCTGTAGGTCAGGCTCATGCAATATGCTGAAACCTTGAGAAACATAATGGGGGCTATTTGCATGAGCATCAGCATAAAGGTAGGACGCAGCAAACCCAGAATAGGAAGCCAGAAGTTCAGGCATACATGATCCTATTCCTCCTTTCAATGCATTCAGATGATGGACTCATTCTCACGACTGTATAGGGGTGGGGCGGAGGGAAGGCACACTTTTAGTCCTGCAGCTTGTGCACCCACACAAACACCGCAGTGGCATTCTCCATTAAATCAGGAGCTGGGGCCTCCTCCACATATCCCACAATGCATTATGGGAGCAGCAGAGAGGCAGCCTTTAGTACCGCAGCAGCTCTCCGCTCACTGGCCCTGCTTTCTACAGAACTCTTTGGTAAAGCAGCCTGGGAACATTTTAAAATGCACCCGTGTCACAGACAACTTAAAGAAAAGGGTAGGATGGCTTTCTTTGTTTCCTACCTCAGTTTTAACTTGGGTAGTGCATCGGGGATACCCAGATTCAGAACAGTTAGGTCGAGAGGGATTCCGCTGCCCTAGATGGCCACAGATCCCTGGGTTAACACCCAGGAATCTGTGGTCATGAGGACGGCCCTAATGGGTTGGTTTTCATGACCAAAATCAGAATAGGGCACTTTACAGACTAGCTGCTCATCAGCAGCAAAATGCCTCCATTCGGGCAAGCCACCTTCGGAACATAAACAGCAGTAGGGGCAGTCTCACAGCAACTAACATCCCCCCCCAAAAAAGGGACTTTTTCATGCCGGATATACAGCGTCCTTGCTCTATATCGCAGCAATAAAATGTGCAACAAGGCATTGGGAATGTGAACGCCACCCTGCTGTCTGTGTAGGGACTGCAGTGTCACGACGCAGGAAGTGTGGAAGCACACTTCCGAGATATGTCCTGACCCCGTTGTAAGGTCTAGTCTGGAAAGCGCCTAGGGGCAGCCAGGCTCCATTCCCTGTGCATACTCTCAAGAAACATCCCTGTGTCTGCAAAAATTGAGGTAGGAGGAAGAGGGAGTCATCATCTGCTAGCTGCGATCTGGTAGGATCGGATGGGGCGGTTTAGAAATGTAACTAGTGGGCCCGGGCGCAGAACATCTGCGCCTCTAGCGTGGCACAGCCTTTCCCTGCCGTCTCGGGGACTGGGGGCAGAGCCAGCCGTGCCGCCGCCGTCGGCGGCTCCCTCCGCCTCGCCCCCCCCATGCCGCCGCTGCCTCCTCCCTCCACACACCCCTTTTCCTTCTTGCGGCAGTGGCGGCGCTCCGCCTGCCGGCCCAACCGGCTCCTGTTGCACTCTTCTCTCCGGCGGCTGGCCCCAGAGTGCGGCCGCCGCCGCCGCCGCCGGTCTCAGAGTGCCGCCGCCGCCGGCCCCAGAGCGCCGCCGCCGGCCCCAGAACGCCGCTGCCGCCGGCCCCAGAACGCCGCTGCCGCCACCGGTGTCAGAGCGCCGCCGCCTCGCCTCTGCGGCTGGGCCCGCCTGGCTCCCCAGCCATGGCCTCCACCGCCTCGCATAATTCTCCTGGGTGTGCACCAGGACCAATCAGGCGCCCCCGCAGCTCAGCCAATCAGCTGGGCTGCCGGGACACATTTTTCCTGGGCACACCCAGGAGAAATATATATATAGATTATTTCTTGTTTACACAGTCAGACAGGTGTTATTAACTGGTTTGTTTTATCCAGACATCTAGTCCTTCTCAAGGACCTGAGATGGAAGAATTTTATCATCAATACTGTTGGTTATTATAGATATCGTCGCAAAATATAGGCTGTTCCCAGTAAAGTTGCTTTTTGTAATTGGCTGA
Source organism: Hemicordylus capensis (assembly GCF_027244095.1). Taxonomy (NCBI): domain Eukaryota; kingdom Metazoa; phylum Chordata; class Lepidosauria; order Squamata; family Cordylidae; genus Hemicordylus; species Hemicordylus capensis. Next base: position 16,087,896 of record NC_069663.1, read on the forward strand.
GGGTGATTTCTGTGGCCCCTATGGTGTTGAGGTGTTCTTCAAGTTGTTTTGGAATTGCACCTATTATTATTATTATTATTATTATTATTATTATTATTAATATTGTGGCCAACCCATCTAGAGTACCCAGCATTGTATCGAGGGTAGGGATGTGCATGAAATTCAGCTGAATTCTATTCAAATTTGAAGTGAATTCAAATTGATTCAATTCGGAACAACTGAAAAGAGTGGAGATTCATTTGGGCAAATTTGAATCAATTCAAACAAATCTCCCCTCTTTTCAGTCATTCTGAATCGAATTGATTCAAATTTCATTTGGATTCGAATTGAATTTGTCTGGATTTCATGCACATTCCTAATTGAGGGTGGAGGAAAAGCATGTCCTGTGCCATCCTACCCAGATTGCAGCTAGCCAAGGATCACTTCCCCTCCTCCTACCTCGATTTTTGCCGACACACAACGGCTTTCTTGGGAATACGCATAGGGCTTGGAGCTTGGATGGATGTTCCTCCTACCCAGCTTTTGGTTGTGAGAAGAAGCCCAGAATCTACAAAAGTCTGGCTGGAAGGGTGTCAGACTCAGTTTTGCAAGCAGAAAATCCAAGATCCTATCCCTGACATTTCTTTTTTAAGCAGTCTCAGGCCACAGGCCGGGAACGAGCCTCTGCCTGAGACCTGGGCCATCACTGCCACTCAGAACAGAGGGTGCTGCTGGGCTAGATGGTCTGGATCTGTATAAGGCAGCTTCATACATTTGTAGAGCATTAGAGCTAGGTGCTGTTTTATGCTCAGGCTCCATTCCTGTGAACCAAGCCTACTGCTTTAATATTATTGGCAAGAATTTTGTGGCTGAGATGAAGTGCAGATTCAAAGTGATCTTAAGATGTGGGTTGTCCTCTGTAATTAAAGCATTTATTAAATATTTTATTCTCTCTCTGTAATTAAAGCATTTATTAAATCTCCCTCCCCACCCGCTCTGATAGAGATAGATATATGAATGAAGCACTGGGATCATTGGTTGGAGATCCAGTCTTGTGTGGACAATGTTGAGCCAGATTGACCAATGGTCTGACTTGGTACAAGGCAGCTTCCTCTGTTCCTATGACGTGCTGAGCTGTAAATCTGAGAAACAAAATTGTCTGCCCTTTCTTGAGATGTTGCGGTCTAAGGAGATGCTGTGTACCCCACTTTATCCCTCAGGAAGCTGCAACTGGCCGGTGGCTGCCTTGTCCTCATCTCAACTAGGCCCACAATCACCTCCATATGCAAATGAACACCGGGACTTATAGAGAAGAGCGGAGGCTTTGATAGCCCCATGCCAGACCAAACATTCTTTGCAATGTTTAACTGGATTTGATGTGTCTTGCTCGCCTTCCAACCACAGAAAAACAGCACTGAATAAATATTAACACATCCCAAATAAGGCTGAAGTATCATGAGGTTGTATCACCCCAGTGAACAGCAATAAAAAAAATAAACAGAGGGGAAGGAACTTACCAAGGAGTTCATCAGATGAATGAGTTGCGAGAGATCAGTTCCTTTCCTTTTCTTTTCCTGGACTTTGGAGTGTACCGTATTTTCTCAAATATACCCTGCAGGCGATGACTTTTTTGAACCCCGTGAGAGGGAGGTGTGGGAATGTAAGTGGGTGCAGGCAATGTCAAATCCAGCCCCAACTAGTAGAAAGCAGGCATTTTTAATGCCTCCTTTCCCAGGAACCCCTCTGTGCCACTCAAAAATACATGCCTGAGGGTAGCACAGTCCACATTTAAAAAAAAAAAAAGCGGGGGTCAAGACCGCGCTTGTGCAAACACTGGAATTCCACGAATGTAGATGTACAATGTACAGTCATTGGGAATAATGGTTGTACACGTGAACCTGTGTTCATAGTTTGTGCAATAACACCACTGTGCAATAGCACTCTTGCGCAACTTTAGATGAATGCTTTAACTAATCTAAACTTTAGATTACTACAACTGCATTAATGCTTTTTTACATGCACACAACAGCTCCCACAGTTCTAACAACACCTGTCTGCAGGATGTCAGCCAATAACTCATACATTAGATCATATGTTGAAATGTATAGCATGGCTCAAAACTCAAATGAATCCTGTTCCTTCTAGAGAACTGCTTCCTTTGCATGGTCAAGGAGAGTGTCGCCATCTCGTGGAGCAACTTAAATTTCACTTTGGTAAATCCTCTGCTCGGGCAAATTAACCATTCATGAAAGGAATCCATGTAGGCGTCACATTTATCCAAGCCCAAGTCAATAATCTAACTCAGGGCTGCAAAACTTCAGCCTTCCTGCAAACACTGGACTACAGCTCCCATCATACCTGACTATTGGCTACTGTGGCTGGGGATGATAGGAACTGTAGTCCAAAAACAGCTGAGGGGCTGATGTTGTGCAGCCCTGACCTAAGGATACATGCAAGATTAAAATTGATAATGGTGAGACATTTGCCCTGCAAACTGGGAAAAGAGGCACCTTTCAAAGTGGTGATTCTTTATATTAAGCAGTGGGGAGCAGCTGGCCCTATCCAGCCCCAGCACAGCATCCCTCCAGTGGCTGTTGCTGGTGTCTGTCTTATGTTTCTTTTTAAGATTGTGAGCCCTCTGGGGGCAGGGGGCCATTTTATTTGTTTGTTTGTTATGTAAACCGCTTTGGGAACTTCTGTTGAAAAGTAGTATATAAATATCCGTTGTATTCGTATTCCAGAGAAGAGAAAGTGTTGCCAGAGAGGGGATTCCCTTCCTCACTATCTCTTTTCCCTAATGCCCCAGCAGTCAATAGGGTTGCTGGTGCTAAGAGTCGATGCCCTCCAGAGCAGCATCTCCAACCATTTCCCCAGCTTTTAATCCATTAACTTCTCTAACACAGAGACACCCTTTTTGTGTGGCCGTTTGCCAAATGGTGGGCTCTCTACTAAACTCTTTAATTGTTCTTCAACTTTTTAATTGAGCTCTTTTAACTTAAATACAACTCTTTAATGTTTAAGTCTCAGGGTTTGATTATGCTTTTTGAAAATTGGAGCTGTGGTAGCAAATTCGACCAGCTGATGGCGCAACTCCAGAGCAAAAGTTCACATTGGACAGAACCTCTTTTCCAAATCCAACATCACATTTCACAGAGCAATTTATTTTTTTTACTGGCCAAAAAAAATAGCATTACAAAACCAGAGGCACTCTTCTCCCATGAAAAGTTCTAACCTTGTTAAGAACAGAGGTTTCAGTCTTGGGTTGTGTGACAGCAGAGGCACGCCTAGGTAATTTTGGAGCCTGGACCTAAAGGCCTTCGGAGAGGCCCCCCTCCCCTGCAAATTAAGCATCATCATGTTCAGCCAGGCAACCACACCACCCCGGACAGACAAAAGAGGATTTGGGGCCCTCTCAGGGGCTGTGGAGGCCCTGGACCTTGGCCTAGAGTTCTCCCTCTGGGAGAAATTGCCAGGTAAGGCTCTTTCCATTTTTGTATTTCTACACTCAGGGGTGGAGGGAGGCCAGCGGTGACCCGGGTTCTGCTGCCGTCATTGCCCTTTAACCCTGTCCCCTGCATCAGATGCTGGGAGCATTTAGCTCCGCCCATCTGATGTCAGATGCGGGGGCATGGTTTATGTCCCAAATGGGGACAATTTAGTTTGGGAGCTAAATCACACACCTCGCATCTGACATCAGACGTGGGGTGTGTGTTTGGGGCTCCAGATGCAGCCCCTGAAGGGTGGTGGCCCAGGTCCCTTGAACCTGTCTGGTCAATGGTAGTTCTGCCTGTCCACACCAAGAAAAGATCCATCTGTGTGAAAGGCTCAGTGTCCATACCTTCTTGGGAAATTATAGACCTGGCTGTCACAAGAAGAACATTTAATACCTAGCCTCTCCAGACGTGTGGTCCACCCATTCAGCAAAATGAGATGGTGACCATCCTAAGATGGTAGAGTGGATTCTAACTACAAATAGGAGCACTATTGTTGAATGGTGTCCCATAGAAAACAAATCCCACAAGCCAAGATGGCATATCAGAGAGAGAAATTGTAGCAAGACCTATCCCGTGTGGTGCCAGTTTTTCTATTTGCAAGGTTTTTCTCATGTCCTGAAAAATATGGTGTATGCACCCCTTTGGTAGAAGTAGTACAGTCCACCTCTGGACCCTACTACCTCGTTCTGTTCTGTGTGTCCCTCAAGCACCTTGAACAGTCATCTGGTGCAATGGGGACAATTTATGCTTGCTACCAGAAGACCAGCTCTCCTCCCATAAAATCCATCTGGTGGCTTCTCCAAGGCTGTAGGCAGGAATCTTTTCCAGCCCTGTCTTGGAGATGCCAGGGAAGGAACTTAGAACCTTCTGCATGGAAGGACCCAGCTGCTATTCCCAGAGCGGCCCTATCACCTGAGGGGAATGTCTTACAGTGTTCAAGCATGTCTCCCATTCAAATGCAAACCAGGGTGGACCCTGCTTAGCAAGTCATGCTTGCTACCACAAGACCAGCATCCAAGAGAGAAATCCATTTCCTCATTTGACACAGTGTGGCTATTCCCACAATCGCCCAAAAGCGGGCTAAGGGAGCCCAGCCCACTTTGTGGTGATCGTGTGCTGCAACGGGAGCAGTGAGGCTTCCGGCAGCTAACCACGATGAATCCCCCTCCCCTTAAATGAGGTTAACAGAGCAATCACTCCATTAACATTGTTTTTGTGCTTGTGTGTCGCTGCGGTATGTGGCAACACACAAGTAGTAGACCCCTGACCGGGAGGCTGCGAGTAGCGTCCAGGGCTCGGGGGTCTCTCCTAGGCCACATGGCCCCTGATCACCGCAGACCCCGCCGGCTCTGTGCTCCTTAGCTGCTCGGCTAAGCCTGCTCTCCCCGCAGAACCCCGTCACGTGCTACACACATGTTGTGTGAAGTGCCTCAGTCTCGGCTGGGCTAAAAATTTAGGCCCCATGTAAAAATTTTGCTGCAAATTGCATCTTTCTTCAGCAGCCCACCATCATCAGGTGCAAAGCAGTCTCCCATAATGTGCCTCATTCTTTATTGGTAACACCCCCAGGTACCTCTCACTAGCAGATCCAGATCTCTGCGATGGCTTCATACTGTGGTTGCCAGCTTGGGCTTGAGCCAGACCTCAAGGCCCATTTTCATGCCTGAGTGTCAAGTGAAGTCTGATACCTGGTCCCCGGGAGTCTGAAACCGAGAGTGCCGGCCCACCCTAGAATTTCAACCGCAGTTATGTGGAAAATATTTAAGTATATTATTTCTCCCTCCCACCCCAGCCCTCGGGAGGATTTGCTATGGACAATGCTCCTGCACAGCGAGTTTGGGTTTATTTTTCAGGAAATCTTAAATAAAAGTGGGTCAACGGATATAAATGGTGCTACCGCTCAGTGAAAGCAAGATATTGAAAGCCTTTTTTGATGCAGAGGATCAGATTCTGTGAACAAACAGTGAGCAAAAAAGGTGTTCCAAATTGGAGCCGAAACCAAGTATTTCAAAGCAGCCTTGTTGTAAATAGATTTAGGTTTATTTATTTACTTATTAGCAGTTGTTGTTTTTTAATCCCACCTTTCCACTCAGAGAGAGCACCCAAGGCCTTTCATGTCACACAATCAGCAATTAAGTTATCAAACTGGTTTTGCAGTCGGAGTGAACATAGACTTTGTCCTTCATTTGGTTAAACCAGAAATGTAGTTTCTCGCAGTTATTATTCAGGTGTCATGGCAACCAATTGCATCCGGACCAAGGGAGGAGCTTCATCCCTCAACTCTGGTTGCAGCAGAGTGGAACTGTGGTACAGTGTTCAGACGTAATGCTGGGCGTACAAAAATTTCAACCTGAGGCCCCATTCAACTCCGGATTCGCATTACATGCGAATGGGCTGAATGTGTAGTTTGGTCATAAGCTGAGGTTTTCATTGTCCACAACAATCCCAAAATCCCTGTCCTGGGCTGCATTCTCACAATCAGAGTGATCCTGGTTAGAGAGTTAACCTGGTTATCTATCCTGGTTAAATATGATTTAACCACAGTGGTTTGATCAGGATTGCCTGGGAAAGTTACATTCTCACAACTCCATCTACAGGGCTCAGCAATTCTGCTTAACTTTAGCCAGGATCACCATGATTGTGACAATGCAGTGCCACCTTTACAATGGCCAATTTGTATCCCATCCGTGTACATGTGAAGCTAGAAATTTTGTCCCAATGTACATTGATTTATACTTAGTGGCTGATGTGAAGCATGAGAGAAGAGGGAGATGCTTGAAAGCTTCCCTCCTTCCCACCATCTGCACCACTTTCAACACTTGCAAGGGTTGGCTTTGAAAGGGGTCTGTCCTCCACCAGGGCATGAGGCAAGGCACCATCTGCAACCTTGGGGCATAGGAAGCTGCCTTGTACTGAGTCACACTATTGGTTCATATCATTCAGTATTGTCTACACTGACTGGCAGCAGCTCTCCAAGATTTCAGGCAGGAGTCTCTCCCAGCCCTACCTGGGTGTTTTCTGGAATACGAGATGTGTTAAAGCCTTGCAAAGTGCAACAGAATAGTGCAACAATTTCAAACTGAGAGTTAAGGGTTGTTCAATGCTTTGTTGTAGGATGGTGGCCATTCATATTTTCTGTCCACAGCAACGTGTTTTCCAGGCAGGAGGTGTCCATATTCTCCTTGAAACACATTTATCTGCCCCTTCTCCTGTTGCATTTGGGCCAATGGAGTCACGGGGGTGGGGGTTGAAGTGATGGCCTTTAAATTTAAAAAAAAAATCTCGGCTGCCTTGCACAAATTCACCAGCAGGGGGAAGCACCATTCCAAAACAAAAATCTAACTTTGAACCTGGTACCTTGAACCCGGGACCTTCTGCATGCTATCTGATGCTCTTCCATTGAGCTATGGCTCCATCCCTAAGCATTCCCTAAAGGGAAATTTGCAAAGAATTGAAGAGTTCTTCCCAAGGTGGACATGGGAATATCTGAAGGTGCTGCTACTGAGTCAGACCATTGGCACATCTATTCCGTATTGTCTACACTGACTGGAAGCGGCTTCTCCAAGGTTTCAAGCAGGAGTCTCTCTCAGCCCTATCTGGAGATGCCAGGATGTAAAACTGTAATCTTCTTGCATGCAAGCAGATGCTCTTCCACTGAGCTATGGCCCCATACCCTAAGGGGAATATCTTACAACACTCCCATGTTTTCACCCATCCAAATTCAAACCAAAGTAGATCCTGATTAGCACAGGAGACCATTCATGCTCACGGCCACAAAACCAACTCTCCTCCCGTGCCTCAGGCACTGAAATACCTGGGCCAGCCATGGACATCTTCTCTTGAGATTATTTCCATTCCCCCCAGATCACCTTAACCCTCACCTCTGCATTCTACCCCCTTTCACCTGCCATGGAGAAACTGCTGATAGATCATGACACGGTGTCAAAGGAAAAAAAGGTAAGGGGGCTCATTTCAAGGCTGTCAGGTAGCTGGAGGCGTATCCAGAGCTAAGGACCTGGGGAACACCTGGAGTACTGTGTACACTTCTGGTCACCACATCTAAAAAAGGACATTGTAGAACTGGAAAAGGTGCAGAAGAGGGCAACCAAGATGATCAGGGGCCTAGAGCAGCTTCCTTATGAAGCAAGGCTACAACACCTGAGGCTATTTAGTTTAGAAAAAAGACGACTGCAGGGAGACATGATAGAGGTCTATAAAATCATGCATGGAGTGGAGAAAGTGGATAGAGAGAAATTCTTCTCCCTCTCCCATAACACTAGAACCAGGGGTCATCCTATGCATTTGATTGCCAAGAAATCTAGGACCAGCAAACAGAAGTACTTTTTCACACAACACATAATTGGCTTGTGGAATTCTCTGCCACAAGATGTGGTGACAGACAACAACCTGGATGGCTTTAAGAGGGGTTTGGATCACTTCATGGAGGAGAGGTCAATCATTGGCTACAGGCTGGAAGGCTAAAGGCCACTTCCAGCCTCAAAGGCAGGATGCCTCTGGATACCAGTTGCAGGGGAGTAACAGCAGGAGAGAGGGCATGCCCTCAACTCTTGCCTGTAGGCTTCCAGTGGCATCTGGTGGGCCACTGTGTGAAACAGGAGGCTTGACTAGATGGGCCTTGGGCCTGATCCAGCAGGGTTTATCTTATGTTCTTATGTTCTTAACCTACCTTGTGTAAAGAATTCCTGTCCTCAGCATCAGAAGGCATAAACACAGTGAAACACAGGGCTCCATTCTCTCCCGTGTGTTCTGGACATGGTGTTCTGAATTAGGACATGGAGATGAGTCTTTTCCCCTTCATCACTGTTTTTTCCCTTCACTCACATGTTTGGCCCAGCAGCAGAATGAATGGGGCTGTGAGGGTTCTATAAGTGCTTGACTGATTCTTTTCCATAAGAACATAGGCAGGTGCTTTATACTGAGTCAGACTCTTGGTCCATCTAGCTCAGTATCATCTACCCTGGCTGGCAGCAACTCTCCAAAGGTTTCAGGCAGGATCTTTCCCAGCCCTACCTGTAGATGCCAGCAAATGAACTGGGGATCTTCTGCATGCAAAGCAGATGCAGTTATGGCCCCATCCCCTAAGGGTCTGCAACGACTCACAGATTATGCTGTCAAGGCAGGCAGTGGGGTAGAAGCATTCTTTGCTCAATTTTGAGGGGAAAGAAAAGGCAGTAGCAGAGCTGGGCTTGTGGGGGGCATGGATGGCCCTCTTTACTAAGCAGGGTCTGCCTTGGTTTGAAATTGAATTGGAGACTACATGTGTGAGCACTGTAAGATATTCCCCTTAGGGGATGCGGCCACTCTGGAAAGAGCATCAGGTTTCAAGTTCCCTCCCTGGCAGCATCTCCAAGATAGGGCTGAGAGAGACTCCTGCCTGCAACCTCGGAGGGAGAGCCACTATCCCTATTCATCCCAGCAGAGCATCCCTCCAAAAGCACTTACAGAGCCCTCTCTCATGATCTGTGAGAAAGGGCTCGAGGGAGCATGGGGAGGAATGCTGCTGACACTTACCTCCCCACACACAATCCCTCATTTCTCCCCTGATGGATGGTTGGGGATGGAATGCATCCTGTCATGTCTCCCCGTAGTCGTCTTTTTTCTAAACTAAAAAGCCCCAGGTGTTGTAGTCTTGCCTTATAAGAAAGGTACTCTAGGCCCCTGATCATCTTGGTTGCCCTCTTCTTCATCTTTTCCAGTTATCACAAGTGGATCTAGACCTGCAGGGTGGAAAACCAGCTTCAGCCAGAATTTGAAGATATTGATCCATGCTCTGGCCTCTACTTTAAGAAGTCCTGCTTCCAGATGAAGGACAGCACTGGTACACACCCATGTGATTAGAGGCAGGGGTGGAGCCACCATTGGGCGAACGGGTTCAAAGAACCCGGGCCGCTGCCAATCAGGGGCCATGCTTTGCAGCCCTGACACTCACCCCACATCTGACTTCAGACACGGGGAATGTTATTTTGCTCCCAAACGGGGTTGCCCAGCTCCATTTGGAAATGAAATCAGCCCATGCTACATTGGCAACGTGGGCTGGAGCAACTCTCTCTCCCTTTAAAGGCAGGGAGAGCCGCTCCTGGCCTCACTGCCAATGCAGTGGGGCTGATCTCCCTCCCAAACGGGGCCATGCAGCCCCGTTTGGGAGGGAGATCAGCCTGCGCTGCATTAGCAGCATGGTTGGAATGGCACTCCCTGCCTTTAAAGGAAGGGAGAGTTGCTCTGGCCCGTGCTGCCCAATGCAGCATGGACCGATCTCCCTTCAAAACGGGGCTGTGCAGCCCCATTTGGGAGGGAGACCACACCCCACATCTGACATCAGATACGGGGCCAGGGCCAGGGGGCCGCCACCAGCCTCGCTCCACGCCTAATGAGATGTGTCAATCCTGTTGGGGTAAGATTACATCTAAGTTTGATATTAATGGTAGCCGTCCTGGCTTCCATTCTAATCATACCTGCCTCCATTCAGAATGCAGCCTTTGCAGAGCATCTGGGTGTAGTAAAAAGAGAAAACCTGATTAAATTCTTTCAAGTGGGCCAAAATTAGAATATGAGCCCAACTGAGCTCCATATAAAAGTTGAGCAAGTGACTTGGCAGTAATCAGTTTAATGGCCGTGGGAAGGAAACTTCCTCCCTGAGTACGATAAAATCTCAACATAGCCGCAGCATTTCTCTGAGCCAACCAAGAAGCCTATTTCACTTGCACAGTTTTCTTCCCATTGGCCTGAAAAACCACACCTAAATATTTAAAACAGCTTACTTGCTGTTCACACAGCGTCACACGCAAAACACCTCCTGCCCCGCCTTGTCATGCCAGCGTGAGCCAAAATAAACCGTCCCGTTAAACATCTGCAGGTGAAACAACATTTAACACAGTGAACAGTATGGAAAGTAAGCCGAAGTTTGAGGAGAAGCATTTCTGGTGGCCACTAATTGACATTCTTTTCAGTTTGTAACATTTCTGTGGGATCCTTGAACTTGCTTGATGAGGCACCCATTGCTTGAAAATGAAATAATCTTTTCCCCTACTTGTGGTAAGACCAGGGCTTAATTAATGCCCAGGGGTCCACCTTGGTTAAGCCAAGATGGACTCTGCTTAGCAAAGGGGACAATTCATGCTTGCTTCCATCAGACCAGTTCTCCTTCCAATGGTTGGGCAAGGAAATTCTGTACCATTTTAAAAAATGATCTGACCATTTATATATTTTATATTTCATTTATATATCGCCTATTCAAAACTGGCTCAGGACAGTTTGCATGAATTGGGCCAAAGCCTAATAGGCCCCCAAAGACTATCCATTTTTTGGCCCAAAATGCTTTGAAAGATGTGGAACAGATTCATTACTCCTTACTAGTGGTGACTCTAGAAAAACTTGTTTGAGGGAGGAAAGGTGTGGTAAACAGACGATCAGGACGATCAGGACAACCTCATTTTGAAGGGAAGCTACTTAGGCGGGTTTGCCGCCGTGGTGCTGCTGAGATCGGCCAGATCCCAGTGGTTCACATGTGCATGCAAAACCGGTCTGGGCTCCCTTAGCCTGGTTTTGCACACACATGTGAATAGCCTTACAGATTCATCCAAAAGGGCTGGATGGAATGGTTGTGATCACTACAACTTCAAGCTATAGTGATCTCTTTCCCCTTTGGGACGCCACCATGTTGTTCAGAAGCAGATTTTGCAGAGGGTGCAGTGCATCTCCCCTCTTCCCACATTCAGGACATAACCCCTGCTGACTCAGCAAAGAGAAACCTTTTTGAAGTGCTGATTCACTTTATTGAGCAGGGGGAGAGCAACTGGCCCTATCCACCCCCAGCACAGCATCCCTCCAGTGGCTGTTGCTGCTGTCTGCCTAATGTTTGTTTTTTAGATTGTGAGCCTTTTGGGGACAGGATAGCCATTTTATTTATTTTCATTTCTCTTTGTAAACCGCTTTGGGAACTTTTGTTGAAAAGTGGTATATAAATATTCGTCATATTGGTTGTATAAAGAATAGGCTGGTTCTCATGACCATCAATGAAGTAGGGCAAGCATCCTACCCAAGTTCAGGAGCTGTGCATGCTCCTATTTTATGACTGTATGCTTGTAAAAAGCACGATAGGAAATACGGGGGAAGTGATCATGTGGAAGGCTCCCACTGGGTAGGAGGGCTCCTTGCTACCCAGCAGCTGTACCCAGCTGTTTAATGAGATAGGAAGAAAAGCCCTCCTACCCAGCAGAAACCTCACAGACTTTCTCGCCTCCTACCTTGCCTTTTACAAGCATACAGTCACAAAGTGGGCACACACATAGCTCTCAAACATGGGTAGGATGCTTGTCCTACCCAAATAACGATCGTGTGAACTAACCTCATGAATCAGACTCCCCAGTTGATATTCCCTAAGTACAGGGAATATCATATGAGGATCTGAGCAGAAATGTTTGTGTATATTTTACTATTCCTCTCCAGTTATGGTTGGCAGTGTCAGCCTATTGAAAGTGAGAAAAAGCAAGAGAGAGGCATGTTTAGTGCCTTTACATGAATTTATCACTTCTGGTTTGAAAGTTTGCGCCAGAACGGAGCAGCAAGGGGCAGCCTTCAAACAAGACTTCATACATGCCTCATTATTTGGAAGTGCAGTCAGGTATTCATACAGTATGTTCTGCCAAGTGTTTTGTAGGAAGCGCTCCACTTTTTCAGTGTCTCCTAATAAATTTGGGGGATTTCTGAATGCAACTGCTGTCAAAGTCCTTGTGCAGCTAAATAAATGCACCACCACACAATGTAACATAAAGAGACACTTCCAAGCCTGAGCCAGCCTCATTGGAAGACAGATTGTAACGTACCATTTATGCTCAACAATGCTCTAGGATTGTACCCAAAGGCAAAATATAGCATTTACATTCTCCTTGGGCACTACATTACAGGAAACGTTGTGATCTGGTACATGTTGGGGAATCTTCCAGTTTAAGTTGACTTCCTTCCAGTGATATATGGCCAACTCAGAGAACAACGTCATGTTCTTAGACCAAAGCCTTTGGATTCTAGGTCCAAGAGGAGGAATCCTCCTGGGTTTTTTCTGTATTCATTCCTAAAAAATATGTTGCCCCAAACTGTTTCCGAAATTGGAATAAAGGGAAGGGAGAACATCTAATTAAAGGAATATATTCTGCCCTTTCTCCCTTGCTGCTCCATATGCCTGGAACATCCTCCCAGAAATCCTGTAAGATGCTGTCTCTTCTCTCTTTCTGTTCTCTTGTAAGAGAGTTCTTCTCTTACTGCATTGGTATCATTCCTCTGTCCCAACGATAGCTTACCATAACTAAGCCTAAAGGCTTTTCCAGATATAAGTTTATTGCGGGGTTTTTAAAGCTTCCTCAGTGGTTATTTACAGGCTCTCACACAGTCCAGATGCTTGCATTATCTGTAGATTTTCATGCTCCCTCTTAGTAAGTTTCAGCGGCCTGCTCATATATAGATCATGGCTCTTGTGCTATTTTTGCAGCACAACCTGCTGTCCAGAGCTGGTGGTGAAAAGTAGTAATAAAAAGGGATGGAGCTGCAAGTACTATCCAGCATGTGGCACTGTGAAAATAGCACAGGGGCTGTGCTCACTGAACCAGACCATTGAAACATCATGCTCCCTTTAGCATGTTTCAGTGAGCACAGCCCTTGTGCTATTTTCACAGCGCCACCTGCTGGATAGTGCTTGCAACTCTACAAAAGACCGTACAGTACAGGCATTTAAAATGTGTGTTAGAATCCATAACTACTGAGGAAACTTGAAAAAGCATGCCATAAACTTATGTCTGAAAAAGCCCTAAGTCTACTAAACTGGAGTAAACACTGGGACGACTGCAGTCCTAAGTTATGGGATAGTGATTTGACTGCAGCTTATGAGGGAAAAAGCAAACAGAAGGACCTATATTGCACTTCTCATAGTGTGTAGTTTGACCTCAAGAATCCAGAAACATGATCAAGATGTAAACAAACTACCCAAGGATACTAGATGGGGCAGTATAGAGATATAATTTTTAAAAGACCTGGAGTTTTGAAGGTTGTTCTTTTCCTTACATCTGAATTACAGTATTTGTGTTGTGTGTGTCTTATAAATATTACAAGGTTATGAGTGGGAAAGCATTTGTCCAGAGATACAAATCAGGGGTTAGTTTTCCTAGGTCATGGCTCAAGTGTTTGAATCAGTTCAAATGCAGGGTTCCGAACCTGTTCGGCATTCTAGGAATAAAATGCCGAACAGGTTCGTGCACATCCCTAGTTTGTATGGGGGCTTTTGTGGAGTCCACTCTGAAATCAAGACCTCGCCCCAGTAGAGTTTGGGACTGCTACATCCCCCTTGCAAAGGTTGCAGTACTTTTCTTTCTAATCAAGCGCTTAAGTCTGAGAGCGGGTCTTGAGGTAGCGAATGTGAATTGCCACCTTTGCTAAGCAGGGGTCACCTTGGTTTGCATTTGGATGAGTGACTACATGTGAGCCTTGCCTGCTGCAAGATATTCTCCTTCAGGGATGGGGCCATAGCTCAGTGGCAGAGCATCTGGTTGCATGCTGCTACTACGATGGATATGTACACCACACTTTTTCAACACAAATTCACCAAACAGTTTACATTTAAATAATTATATAAATAGATAAGATGGCTCCCAGTCCCCCAAAAAGGGCTCATCATCTGAAATTAAACATAAGCTAGACATATAAGGTAGACACAACAATAACCACTGGAGGGATGCTGTGCTGGGGTTGGATAGGGCCAGTTGCTCTCCCCCTGCCAAATACAAGAGAATCGCCACTTGAACAGGTGCCTCTTTGCTCAGTTAGCAAGGGGTATGCTGAAGGTCCCAGGTTCAATCCCTAGCAGCATCTCCAGGTAGGGCTGTGAAAGACTCCTGCCTGAAACTTTGGAGAAGCTGCTGCCAGTCAGTGTATACAATTCTGAGCAAGATGGGAAAAGGGTCTGACTTGGTAGAAGGCAGCTTCCTAGGTTCTGTTCTATGGTTTTCTTCATTTTTAGTATTGTGGGGATAAAATTAGGATGGAGATTAAATAAAATCTCAAGCGAACATTCATTTACTGCAGTCAGTAGACCAGAATCAAGCAAATGGTTTCAAAAGCACGAGTCAAGCATGGGAGAAATGCAAGCAAAAACAACAACAACCCTCCTTTTTAGCCAGCTCAATGGGGCCAGTTTCTCAAGGATCCTGGCACCTTGCCTGGTTCTCTCATTTCTTGAGGATGGGGTGAAGAGTTTCATTGGTGTAAGTCTTTTCGCTCTGATTATCTTTGGCCAGGGTTAATTCAGGCCAAGTATGTTTCAGCAACATTCACTTTTTGTAGCAGTTAGGAAGAGCTCGCAGCAAAAGCAGTCAAGCCGGGAAGAGAACAAAACCAGACCTCTTAGGAAAGGGAGCATTTGCCTCTGCCTTTGCCTCAAGCTCCTGCATTTCTCATGGTTTTTACCGTCCACAATCAGCCCCACGATCCTCAGTACGTTGCATCACCAGGCTTACTTTGCATTGTACGTTACTTCCTAACTTAAAACTGCAGAGGAAGTTTGCATGGTGCATGAGAACATAAGAACCGGTCTTGTGGTAGTAAGCATGAATTGTCCCCTTTGCTAAGCAAGATCTACCCTGGTTTGCATAGTAATGGGAGGCTAAGTGGTGCAGCAGGGAAATGCTTGACTAACAAGCAGAAGATTGCCAGTTCGAATTCCCACTGGTACTATATCGGGCAGCAGCAATATAGAAAGATGCTGAAAGGCATCATCTCATACTACGTGGGAGGAGGCAATGGTCAACCCCTCCTGTATTCTAGCAAAGAAAACCACAGGGCTCTGTGTCGAAATCAACTTGACAGCACACTTTACCTTTACTTTACATTTGTGAGCATTTGTGAGCATCCCCCCTTTAGGGGATGGGGCCACTCTGGGAAGAGCACCTGCCTGCTTGCATGCAGAAGGTCCCAAGTTCCTTCCCTGGCATCTCCAAGATAGGGCTTAGAGAGACTCCTGCTTACAACCTTGGAGAAGCTGCTGACAGTCTGTGTAGACCAGTCCTGCTCAACCTTGCCCCCATCAGCTGTTTATGGACTACAGCTCCCATAATCCTCAGCCACAGTGGCCAATAGCCAGGGATTATGGGAGCTGTAGGCCAACATCTGCAGGAGGACTGAAGTTGAACAGCCATGGTGTGGACAATACTGATCTAGATGGACCAATGGTCTGACTATGTATATGTCAGCTTCCTATATTCTTAAATCAGTGGGAAATGCAGGTTCTTGCTGATAAATCATGTATCTGAGGCACAATGTTGTCTGCACTAACTGGCAATGGCTCTTCAGGTTTCAGGCCAGAGTCTTTCCCTTCCAGCCCTACGTAAAGATGCCAAGGATGAACATGGGACCTCTCAACTGCCAATTATCTCTGAGCGACATCCCCAACTCCTTCACTGTCTCTCACACTAAACTACTTCACATGGCTGCCTTGAGGCCATAGTGGAAGTCTGCACAACGTTGGCCCTCCAGCTGTTGGACTACAACTCCCATCATCCTCAGCCACAGTGGCCAATAATCAGGGATGATGGAAGTGATAGACCAACGTCTGCCATGGGGCTGAAGTTGTGCAGCCCTTCCATAATGGTTTCATCCCCGTGTAGGCTGGAGAAGAACTCTACCTTCCCTAGAGGATATAAATTTAATTTTAAAAAATAATAAACTGTGGTCGATTGAAGAAACAAACATCCTCTCAGGGAAAGTTTGTTATTCCCGTCTAAGATGGAAGCAAAGCGAAAGCAAATGTGCAAAAGAAGACAAGAAGGTAGGATATGCTCCGATATTTTACAGATGCGAACAGAAACATGAACATAACGGCCCAATTGTCATGTAAGAATCACTGCCCCAACCTCAGATACGATTACACGTTGCTGAAGACTCTATTCCATATTCTGTACGCAAGATTCATTTACTCTGCAACTACCCATCATGAGGTGATTTAAAAGCCAGGAGGATGTGTGTGTTTTTGGTATATCATTAGTATAAGCATAATCGTCCTAGACTGCATTGACAACAGTTCCAAATATACCTCAGCAGCTGCAGTGGGAGGAATGGTAGATGGCCTACTGCCTAGTTCTGTTAGTGTTCATGTGCATATATTTATATCCATGTGCATGAGAAACAAGGTGCTTACACTCCCTACTCAGAGACGGAATGTCTAGAGACTCTGGGGAGGGAGCTATTATATCCTGAAAAATGACAGCTTCAGCAGTTGGACAATAGAACCCAGGGTCTAGGTAGGTGGTGGGCTCTCCCTCACTGAAGATCTTCAAGCAGAAGCTGGTTAGGAATCGACCAGGAGAGGCTCGAGCTCTGGATGTTCAGCACTGAGCAAGAGAGTAGACTAGATTAGTACATGAGTCTGGTTGGGTTGTCGGTACCATCGGTGGGGGGGCAAATGCGATTTTTCACAAGATCAACACCCCTAGAGATGGAAAATAGGTGATAATGTTGCAAGACTTTCAGTATTTATCATGCTTTTATTGTCCTGGCCCTCAGGCCTGCAGCAGCCCAATTTGCAATGGTGCATTAAAACGTTTCTAAAAAACAAAAACCTACTATACACGAGGGGTGTGCAATTTGAGTCTACCTCAAATTGATTCAGGATGAATTGGGGGAGGGGGGATAGAGGATTTGCTCTTGAATCGAATCACCCCCCAAATAAAGGATCCGATTTGGGGTCAATGAGAATTTGACACACACACACCCCAGATTTGACCCAAATCGATTCAGCTGATTCAAGCCCTATTTTTCCGGTGAAAGCTAGTCTACCAATTGGGTTCTTTGTGCGTCAGCCCACCTCAGAAAACTGGTCTAGGAAGACCAGTCCTCTGAGGCAGACAGACATGCTAAGTGCAGAGTGGAGGGCGGGTAGACCAGCTGTCCCCAGAAAAATGGCACTCAAATCACCTGAACCGATTCAAGTGATTTGAGGGTGATTCATCAAGCTGTTTTTGATTAATCAATTGGATGATTCTGCTATTTGATTCGAGCTCAAATCGAATCACAGAATTTGATTCGTACACACCTCTACTATACACTTTTATCTGTGTAATCAGAGGAATGGAAATGGGCAGATATGTCCTCTGAAGATTACTCCATGGAGAGGGTACAACCATTTGTTCATTGTTACCCTAACCCTGACCCCAACCTTTTTCTCTGTGCAAAAATGACTGCAATTTCACCTTAATTATTTGGGGGTGAGGATAAAAAAGGTGTGATAACCCACACAGGAAGTCTTAAGCGCAACAATGCTATCACCTATTTTCTGTCTTGGGGGGAGGGTAGACGTTGCTATGAGCATTCATTCCCCCAAATGGTACCAATGGCTAAAATTGGTGGTCCTGACTCATGGACTAATAGCCCACAAGTCCACTTCCAGATTTATGATGCTATGAATGCTAGCAGCTTACACTAAAATGTTTAACAGGGCATCCACAATGACATCAGAACAGGCAGTGATTTAGCAGGGTTTAGGTACCAGAATGTAGAGACTACCCATGGCAAGTAGAAACAGACAAAAAACATGTAATGGCGAATTATGAGGTTCTAAGTCAAATGCTCTGGAGATGTATAGATCCACAATTGAACTATATGAGTGTAGGATTTTACAATCATTCATTCATTCATTCAGTTTATATACCGCCCTTCCAAAAATGGCTCAGGGCAGTTTACATCAAAGTAAAAACAATTAAAATCCAAACTATAAAAACAGCATAAAACTAATTAACAATTAAAACATTTAAACAGTTAAATGGAGAACCAGGCTGAATATTTACAGCAATTAAAAACAATTTACAACAAATTGAAAACCCTGGAAGGTCAGGCCAAACAGATAGGTTTTAAGGGCTCCCCTGAAGGCAAGCAATGAACTCAGATTACGGATCTCCACAGCCCTGGGGCAGCTACAGAGAAGGCCCGCCTTTGAGTCGCCACCAGACGAACCGGTGGTAACTGGAGGTAGACCTCCTCAGATGACCTTAACATGCGGTGGGGATAATGTAGAAGATGGCAATCATCATTGTAAAAATCTCATCTGTCATTTTTAGCACAGACTTCCCCCCCCCCAAAAAAAAAATCATTTCCAGTCCTTAGGGGGGTGGCGGCTTCAGAGAAGAAGCGGGCAATGTTTCTTTAAAATCTCAGAGAGCAAGAGGCTAAGCATGGTTTTCAGGTTTCAAAGGTTGAATTTCAATGCTGTGCATCATTTCTTTGTTCTTTCCTCAGAGAAACAGCATGAATTATGCAAACAGATGTAGATATGCATAATTAGCTTTTAACATGTTATAGAATTCACCTTTTCTCAATGCCAAATTTTTCGTTCTGAATTTCATTCATTTTTCATAAAGCATATCGTATGCACAAATCTGCTCTTTGCCAGCTTTTAGCTATGCCGTCACCTTGTAAACTCCCTCCCCCCACCCCCCAGACTTGAAATATCAATTTGAAATTTCTAATTTCAAACTATAAAAGAAAATCTAATTGCAAATCAGAACCAAATTCTATAGGGTCAGGATGTCCCAGATGAGGTCAGAAGGGTGGGTCACTCTCTTTCAATTGCCTCATGCCCATATATTTTTTAAGCATTCTCCCCACCATCACCCCGACTATGGCACCCTTGTATGGCTGGATCAAGACTATTGGTTTTTAAGCTGCTTTTGCATATTTGCTACAGTCTTTTAAAGATGTATTCCTGGTTATTTCTCACCCTTCCTCCATGGGGTGATGTGTGTGGTAGGCATCCCTTCATTATATCCTCCTAGTTAGAAGTGTGCACAAAATGTTGGATATAGAACTGGCTTGTATTAAACCGGGCTGGTTCAGAAGCACATGGTTCAGTTTTGATTCGATTCTAATTCGAACCGAATCGTGAGTTCTGGTTCATGCCTACCCCTACTCCTAGTCCTTCTCCAACATTCTGTCCCCTACACTACAGAAATTTTCATATAACCTGCTCCAGCTATTGCTGAACGAAAGAAAGCTATGCTTCCTGCACCTCTATTAAATTTGGGGGAATGGGGGGGGGGAGAATAGGGATAGACAAAATACTTTAGGGACCTAAGAGTGCTCAGACACACACACAGATCTCTAGACTGGCGAGATGGGATGCATTTTGCTGCCAGGTACAATAGATTGCCTGTGTTCATATGCATGAACCATGAAACTTCTTGTTTGCTGTTCCTTGTTTGTACATTTCAGCTACAAGATTGCAGCAAAACACAAGGAGCTATCTCATGGTTCCAAGGAGAAGACAATAACCAGCTTTGAGCATTCTGTTTTTAGAACATATTCTTTACATTTACCAAGCTGATGTGTTTGAGAGATTGAAAATATATGTCCCTATGCTTGTTTTTCGGGAGCTGGAAACTTGGGAAGGGGTGGAAATCCATCACCATGAAAATATCTAGTTTTAGAATGTGTGTGTGTGTGTGTGTGTGTGTGTGTGTGTGTGTAAGTAACTTGGGACACTGAAATGATTATACATGCACTTATCTGTAAGTTTTTAACTCCCTGTTGATTTATAAATAGTAGGTATGTCATTCATTAAAGGACAAATCTCTCCACTTTTCCTTCAATGAGAGCGCTCCAAGCATTTGCATTTCAAAGAATCAACTGAATTAATTTCAGACAAAATGTAAATAAGGCACCTGGATTCTGAGCAGGAGAGTAAACATTAATCTGGATTTTTCATGAATAAAACAGCATGTTAGGGAGGTACAGGGCTGGCAGCACTCCGGAGGGTGTGGGCGCTCATAGGATTCTTTCATGAACATGGGAGTATGAGGGAAAGGTGTGAGACAAAGAGGGGGGAGGGTTCTTTTGACAGGAAATACATTTTTAAAATCTCCTTTTCAGTGAAGCCTTTGGGACAAGCTAGGTACATGAAAGGTACATGTTTACAACTCCTGGTTTTTTGTGTGTTTTGTTTCGCTTTTGTTGCCAAAAGCTGCCACAGAGGGCAATTTTGATTGGGGCCTCAATAAGAACATAAGAACAGCCCTGCTGGATCAGGCCCAAGGCCTATCTAGTCCAGCATCCTGTATCACACAGTAGCCCACCAGATGGCTCTGGGAAGCCCACAAGCAGGAGTTGAGGGCATGCCCCCTCTCCTGCTGTTACTCCCCTGCAACCGGTATTGAGAAGCATCATGCCTCTGAGACTGGAGGTGGCCCACAGACTAGTAGCCACTGTGGGGGGAGAGGGATGTGGGGGAAAGGGTAGATCTAACCCTTTCCTCCTACATCACTGCTCCCATCTAAATCAATCCCTCATAGGTCTTTCCTGAAGGATGGAAAAGCCCCCTTTCTGCCCCCTTGCCTCAGATGGGGGGGGGGATTCTATCCATCCCCTTTAGCCCTATCTGGAGATGCCAGGGAGGGAATGTGGAACCTTCTACAGGCAAGCAGAAGTATCCAGAGCAGTCCCATCCCCTAAGGGGAATATTATCTTACAGTGTCCCCATCTCAGCAAAGGGGACAATTCATGCTTGCACCCACAAGACCAGCTCTCCGTCTTAGTGAGAGGTCCTGCTAACTAGACAAAGAATTGCCTTACGAAGTGGTGATTCTCTTAGCCTTAAACAGGGGGAAAGCAACGTACCCTATTCAACTCCAGCACAGCATCTCTCTAGTGGCTGTTAGTGGTGGCTACCTTGTTCTTCTTTTTAGAGTGCAAGTCCTTTGGGGACAGAGAATCATTTTCTTATTATTGTTGTTTTCTATGTAAAGTGCGGTGAGAACCTTTTTGATTGAAAAGCTGTAATTAAATAGTACTACTAGTAGTTGTAGCAGAGTAGTAGTAGTAGTAGCAGCAGCAGCAGCAGTAGCTTGAAGGAGGCTGAATCCCACTCAAAATGCAGTGAGACACTTTGACTGGAGGAACCTTTCCTTACATAGGAATATAGGAAGCTGCCATATACTGAGTTAGACCATTGGTCTATCTAGCTCAGTATTGTCTCAACACAGACTGGCAGCGGCTTCTTCAAGGTTGCAGGCAGGAGCCCTATCTTGGAGAAGCCAGGGAGGGAACTTGGAACCTTCTGCTCTTCCCAGAGCGGCTCCATCTCCTGAGGGGAATATCTTACAGTGCTCACGCTTCTAGTCTCCCTTTCATATGCAACCAGGACGGACCCTGCTTAGCTAAGGGGACAGGTCATTTTTGCTACCACAAGACCAGCTATTCTGAGACCTTCTGAGTTCATCTTGCAACATCACTTGTTATACACATTAAGGAGATTGGATTGGCTGCCATCCTCTGCTGAATGTATGCTGAGTAGCAAATATGAATCAGAGATTGTAGCCTTATAATTCACACGTAAAGTTCAGTGCCTGCGCAATCAGTATTGTCTATACAGAATAGCAGTGGATTCTCCAGATTTGCAGGCAGGAGTCTTCCCAGCCCTATTGTGCAGGGTTGTGCACAAATCAAAATCTGTGCTCCAATTTGAGCTCGAATTGAATTGCAGACCCCTCAAACTGATTTGTTGAATGCAGCCGGACTGGCTGGCTGCCTCAGTGAATCAGCCTTGAATCACCTGAATTGATTTTGGTGATTTGCATGCCATTTGGAGGCCCATTTTGTTGGGGAAAAATAGGCCTCAAAATGCTGCCCCCCCCCTCGGAAGAGCTAGTCTACCAATTGGGATGAGCAGGTAGACCAGCTCTCCACTCCAGATTTAGCGGGTCAGTCCACCTTGGAAGATGGGTCTACTCATGTAGAGCTGAGGCAGGGTGACACACCAAGTCCAGAGTGGAGATCTGGTTTAGCTGACATTCCCAATTGGTAGACCATCTCTTCTGGGGGGGGGGGCGGGAGTGCAATTTCCCCAGCAAAATGGGCCTCAAAATGGCGTTCAAATCACCCAATTTGATTCAGGTCAAATCAGGTTTGATTCTCCTCGACCCTGAATCAGGCCCTCTGTTTTGAGGGTGATTTGATTCAGGGTCAAATTTGCAAATCACACACACACACACACACACACCCAATTCAAAACAGAACTACTCAATGGCAACTCAAAATGCACACCCCTACTATCTTGGAGATGCCAGGGTGGGAACTTGGGAACGTTTTGACATATTTGCAAGTAGGCAAATTTTCTTCCAAGAGTGGCCCCATCCCCTAAGGGGAATATCTTACAGTGCTCACAGAAGTAGTCTCCCATACAAATGCAAACCAGGGCAGACCCTTCTTAGCAAATGGGGACAATTCATGCTTGCTACTACAAGAAGACCAGCTGTCCATATACAGCAGTACACTTCCTATCTGTACCCTGCATTTGATAGGGCCTGTATCCAGTTTCACTTTTAAAATGGACAATTGTAAAGCAATTCACACAAAAACCCGTGCATGTGTAAGGTAAAGTTGTGCCATCAAGTCGGTGTGGGCTCCTGGCGACCACAGAGCCCTGTGGTTTTCTTTGGTAGAATACAGGAGGGGTTGACCATTGCCTCCTCCCGTGCAGTATGAGATGATGCCTTCCAGCATCTTCCTATATCCCTGCTCTCCTGATATAGGTGTTTCCCATAGTCTGGGAAACATACCACCAAGGATTCGAACCGGCAACCTCTTGCTCGCTAGGCAAGTTATTTCCCCGCTGCACCATTAAGTGGCTTGTGCATGTGTCCAGACACCTATATACATGCACAGCATCATCATATCTGAATAAGGTTTTGTGTGACTCATAAAATAAGACCCACCTTTCATACTGGTCCCTTCTTTCCCTGCCCATTTTTCTGTTTTTCCTCTTGCTGTTTCTCTCATGTGTTCCTTCCTCCCCAGCCTTCTCAAGATTTCCTTTAGGAGTTCTGTCTGCATTATCATTGCTGGCTAAACTGTTCCCTCTGCTGACTGAAGCAAGCAACAGCTAATCAGTTGGCCAAAAGAATTTCAGAGCAGCTGAGATTAATTTGGGAAATTGACACATGGTATTCTACAAGGATATGTCATAGGAACATAGGTAGCTGCCTTCTACCAAGTTGGAACATTGGTCCATCTAGCTCCGCATTGTCTACACAGACTGGCAGCGGCTTCTCCAGGGTTGCAGGCAGGAGTCTCTCTCAGCCCTATCTTGGAGATGCTGCCAGGTAGGGAATTAGGAACCTTCCGGATGCCAGCACACAGATGCTCTTCCCAGAGTGGCCCCATCCACTAATCAAAATATCTTACAGTGTTCACATCTAGTCTCCCATTCAGATGAAAATCAGGGCAAACCCTGCTTAGCAAAGGGGACAATTCATGCTTGCTACCAAAAGCCCAGCTCTCCTGGAACCAATATATCTTAAAGCAGAGGTAGGCAGCTGCTGTTGAACTACAACTTCCATCATTCCCAACCACAATTATCCCATCATTCTCAACCACCTAATGGCACAGTGCGGAAGAGGTTGCTGCTTCAAATCCCTGCTGGTATGTTTCACAGAGCATGGGAAACAACTATATCAGGCAGCAGCAATATAGAAAGGTGCTGAAAGACATCATCTCATATGGCGCGGGAGATTATTATTATTATTATTATTATTACATTTTATATCCCGCTTTTCCTCCAAGGAGCCCAGAGCGGTGTACTACATACTTGAGTTTCTCTTTCACAACAACCCTGTGAGGTAGGTTAGGGTGAGAGAGAACTGACTGGCCCAGAGTCACCCAGCTAGTATCATGGCTGAATGGGGATTTGAACTCGGGTCTCCCCGGTCCTAATCCAGCACTCTAACCACTACACCATGCTGGCTCTCAATGCAATGGTCAACCCCTCCTGTATTCTACCAAAGACAACCACAGGGCTCTGTGGTCGCCAGGAGTCGACACTGACTTGAGGGCACAACTTTACCTTTACTTCAGCCAAGGTTAAGGGAGTGAGCACACCCTTCACCCCGGCGTCAGGATCGTGTGTGTGGATGGGCACAGAGAGATGGGCACCTAGAGTGCCCATCTCAAAGGGGTATCCTCCAATGCACCATGCTCATTGCATGGTGCATTGTGGGATATGTTTAGGTATTGTCCTGGCCTTTGGTATTGTCCTAACGCCTGCTAACTTGGCAAAGAGGCACCTTTTAACATGGTGGTTTTCTTTATTTAGCAGGGGGAGAGTAACTGGCCCTCTCCACCCCCAGCACAGTACCTCCAGTGACTGTTGCTGGTGTCTGTCTTGTGTTTCTTTTTAGATTGTGAGCCCTTTGGGGACAGGGATCCAGCTTATTTGTTTGTTATTACTTCTCTGTGTAAACCGCCCTGAGCCATTTTTAGAAGGGCGGTATAGAAATTGGATAACTAACTAACTAACTAACTTTGGAAAGGTGCACTGTGTGCAGCAGTACTGACTGTGTGGGAGTGTGGTCCATACTGCTCACTAATGCTGAGATATCATCTGGGGAGAAGGTAAGTTTAGCACAACCTCCCCCCCCCCCCCCGCGAATACCTTATTGGCTGACATCGCAACTGATGAAGCATTGGTTTAAATTTCTGTATTCCAGTATTTCTGAAGAGGTCCCTGACTAACACTGTACGGCTCCTATCTACCTCATAGGGTCGTTTTGAGGATTGTGTACAGCAGCTTGAGCAATTTAGAGGCAAGACGGGATTAAATAAAATCTAATAATAACTGTATCATCAGTACACAGCAGCACTGATTTCATGAGCTACAACCAAAATAGACAGTGCAAGTATGGACTCGCAACAGAACACAGTATATCCCTGATGTGTTGGTGTTACCTGTGTATGATGAAAGTTTTATAAATCTTTCCCCCTCAGAAGAAGAAGGGGTTGTGACTGTCTTGAGGGAGTATTCTTCAAGGTGAGAAATTTCTTGGTTGTTGT
The DNA here is from genome assembly GCF_027244095.1 of Hemicordylus capensis. NCBI lineage: Eukaryota > Metazoa > Chordata > Lepidosauria > Squamata > Cordylidae > Hemicordylus > Hemicordylus capensis. Next base: position 16,113,239 of record NC_069663.1, read on the forward strand.
GTTTTTGTTTTTGTTGTTCAAGCCTTCTTTCCCCATCCACTGCCACTTCGTTGTCTGCTAACTGCCCTCTGAATCTGCAAACATTCCATTCCGTTGAGTTACACTGATGCAGTTAGGGGGGGAAATCTTCATATTTTTGTGAATCCAATGTACCTATGGGTTACCCCGAGTCTGCCAGTTAAAGTCCAGATTCTGGACTTTATAAATCTGTTCATCAATAATTTACATAAAACTGAATAGGAACAGAGGCTGTAACCATAACTTCCTCCTCTATGAGCATGTAGGTCTTTTCTTGGACTCTTCCCCTGTATACTTTGGTTTCCATAGGCAAGCAGTGGCCCAGGTGCTCCATCCGCTGTAGCCCCCCCCCCCACAGTCCCCCCCCCTGCATCTGACATCAGATGCAGAGAGCATTTAGCCACGCCCCCCATATCTTACATCAGATGCTGGGGTGTGGTTTCACTCCCAAATGGGGCCACACAGCCTGTTTGGGAGTGAAATCACACGCGCGCGCACACACACACACACACACACCACATCTGATGTCAGATGCGGGGGGCATGTCTGGGGCTGTGAGGTATGGCCCCTGAGAGGTGGCGGCCCAGGTTCTTTGAACCCATTCGCCCAATGGTGGCTCTGCTCTGCCAGCACACGCCAATTCCCTCACCCACCCCACCCACAGACACTGAACACGGGGGGGGGGGGTTATGAAGAGGGCTCTATAATTCTCACAGTATACCTAGGTTGGGATGAAGCCCTACCTGGAGATGAAGCCCTACCTGGAGATGCTGCCAGGGATTGAGCCTTGTTCCTGCTGCAATCAAAGCAGACACTCACTGACCCTGAGCTACGGCCACATCCCTGCATCTTTGCTGTCTCCCCAAATCATGACACAAGGACACAGGCAAAGGCTCCAATGTCAATGTTGGTGTTTATTGTGTTCCTTTTATAAATGGGCACAACACAGGAGTAATAAAAAAAATAGACATTACCATTACAGTGCTACGTTGGCAAAGATTATTTTTTATAATTTTTTTTTAAGGTTTTGGCCATTGACTCTGGACAAAAACAATTAAACATTTGTCCCCCACCCTCCCTTCTCAACAGACACTAAATAGCCATTTCAGTACTAAACTCTAGAAGAGTCATGTACATACAAAAATTGTTTAAGACATGTTTTACTCTTAAAAATATTTACATGCATTGCTCCCCACTGTTAGTTGAATAGTACAACCCCGGATCTTTTTCAGGGCTGCACAACTTTGGCCCTCCAGCTGTTGGACTACAACTCCCATCATCCCCAGCCACAGTGGGCAATAGTCCAGGATGATAGGAGTTGTAGTTCAACATCTGCAGCAGGGCCAGAGTTGTGCAGCTTTTTTTAAAGCTAATGTTGAATTTTCTATCATCCAGGTGGTTCTTCTAAGAACTCCCACAAAGAACATAAGGAGCTTTCCAGAGTTTTTTTTGGGGGGGGGCAATTTTGGGATGGATATCAATGCTGCTTATTATTATTATTATTATTATTATTATTATTATTTATACATGTTGGATTCCTATTTACAAAAAAAACACAGGTGGGTGGATTTTGTTCTGGGGGCACAGAAAACTGTGATGATGTTCTAGCAAGCAGGTTATTTCATTGGTGAATATTTAAAAGCAGCTTTAGAAAACAGTGTATTGATATGGTTTTTGCTTCAAGTCTTTGATTGTCAATTATGAAGATATTATTCTGATCACACGCACGCACGCACGCACGCATGCACACATACTCCTACACACACACTGCACTCAAGAAAGCGGGGCCAAAGGCCTTTGGAAAAGAAAGCAATGTCACAGAAACAGGTTACTAAACATGCGGGCAATAAAAACTGGACAACTGTTCAGACTTAAGAGTCAGAGTTGAGTTGATGGACATGTGGCAGGGGCAGTTGAGGTCTGGGGTTAAGAATCTTCAGGTTTAACTATATAATGAGTTATGATGTAGGTGAGACTTGTAATAGGGGTTTCCACGGACCACTTGGTGTGGTTTGGTCTGAATTCGTGGGTATGTGAACCGGTTCAGTCAATTGGTTGGGCCAGTCAGTTCAACTAACCAGAACTGAACTGAAGTTCATGACCGAAGTGCTCGAACTGGTCCGGTTCGCAGTCGTCTGTTTTGCAACTGAGCTGGTTCTGCACATCCCTAACTTGTAATCCTAAATAATTAAAGAAATATTTAATGTTACATGATCACATTCAGAGTATTGGTTATCTGTGGTCCTCAAAGTAATTTTCAACAAAGGTTTGACACCGAACCCCGGGATACTTGAGGCTACCCACAGATTACTAAAATGGTGGCTGATACTCTGGAAAGAAAGAAACACAAAAGAGCAGTGATTCACAACTTGACAACAAAGTTTCAACAGAAAATGAGAGAACTGTTGACCAAACCTGACAAAAGAAATATCTCTAATTGGAAAAATATTGAATCCGCTTATTGTAAAGGAAGTCATAGTAGATGAGCTTGACCAAGAAACAGAAGTGGAGACCACTGAATTTGATGATTTGGAGGAGGAGATAGAGGCTGAACAGAGCTATAAGGAACGCATTATTGTGTATCAACGCAAGCAATGAGGGCTGCCAACACACAATATGGAGCAGAAAGTAAAGTCGTTTACATGATTATTATTGGGGCAGGGAGGGCGGGGAGGAGACAGGGTCAAACCTACCTGCCCCCCAAATGATCATGAATCTTTTGTGTAGTGCATGGCCCATGCGCTTCTCTGCACAGTGCGGATCTCTGGAGGCCCGGAAAAAGAAGCCCAGCCTCCAGATATCCCTAAATGCACCATGAGAGGAGAATGGTCCATTGAGAGATTTCACCTCAAGCCAGGTGCGCTAGGCACCCAGCTTTGGGTCTGCTCAGGCTGCCTGCAGCCTGAACATAAACACGACCCCGGACATGGGTAAACAGGTGTGCTCAGGTCAAAGCCCAGGGGAAATTTCTGGCTACCCGGGGTGGCAGAGCTGAGATCAGCCTGGATCTCGGCACATCACACAAGCAGCCCTCCCCAAGTAGTGCTGCCCAAGCCTGGGTAGGACTGCTCGTGTGAACAGCCTCAGTGTACCCTCAACATAGGAACATAGGAAGCTGCCATATACTGAATCAGACCATTGGTCTATCTAGCTCAGTATTGTCTCTACACAGACTGGCAGCGGCTTCTCCAAGGTTGCAGACAGGAATCTCTCTCAACCCTATCTTGGAGATGCTACCAGGGAGGGAACTTGGAACCTTCTGCTCTTCCCAAAGCAACTCCATCCCAAGGGGAATATCTCGCAGTGCTCACACATCAAGTCTCCCATTCATGTGCAACCAGGGAGGACCCTGCTTAGCTAATGGGACAAGTCATGCTTGCTACCACCAGACCAGCTCTCCTCCTCTTCAGCAAGTAGAGAGGTCCCACAGACACCAATGGCCAAACTCCCAAAATTAGCAACTGAGGAATTATATGGGAATAACTGTTATTGGCAAAATGTTTGGAGCCAATATGGTGTTTCTATTCACCAGAACAGTAAGTTGGCTAAAGTGGCTAAATTTAATTACCTCAAGTCTTACTGTCATGTATTGGAACCCGAAGGTTCTTAACCCCAGACCTCAACTGTCCCCTGCCACATGTCAATGAGCTCAAAATTCCACTCGGAGTTTCAAGAATGGAAGAGTCAGTCTGGAGACTGGGGCCTTCTCCAAACCTATACGGTGTTTCATTGCGCTGGTCCTGCCATGAGACAGGCTGAGGAAACTGTTTCTGGCAATGGATGTTAGGCAACATCAAAGATCGCGAAATTGTCCATGGTTTAATTTAGAGGTACCATTTGGATTATTTCTTCTAAGTTTTTCGCCTTGGGTATCAAAATGTCTCTGGAGACACAAGAGGATCATGTGAAGCTGCCTCCTGGTTCAACTAGACCAGTATTGTTCACCCCGACTAGGCAGTTGCTCACCTTGGTCTCTGGTAGAGACCTTTTCCAGACAGCAGTGGTCAAACCTGGTACGTTCTGCAATACAAGGGAATGAAGCCCTGTTAACTGAGCAAAGAGGCACCTTTTAAAGTAGCGATTCTCTGGAGCTTTCCCAGACAGCAAGCTTTACTGAGGGGCTTTGCTGCGAATTTGAAGTTGCCCCCCCAAACCCAAGCAAAAAGTGGATTTTTAAACTCCAGATATAAATCAGGCTACATTCTAACGTGCAATAAAAAACCAGAATTGTGTGTAAAGTGCTCCCCGATAGCTCGCAGGGATTTCAGGGTAAATTTGGCCGATATGTGGATGCACCCCCTCCGTTCCAGAGATATGAACTAAAAGCCAGGTGTGAAAAACTTCCTGGTATTATGTAGGGGGAGAGCAACTGGCCCTATCCAACCCCAGTACAGCATCCTTCCAATGGCTGTTGCTGGAGTCTAACTTGCGTTTCTTCTCAGATTGTGAGCCCTTTTTGGACAGTGGGGGCGTCTTTATTCCTTTATTATTATTATTGTGTGTAAACTGCTTTGAGAACTTTAATAAATATTAGTAGACACTTTGGCACTTTTCCGGAAGGCGGTGGCTGTGAGACAAAGCTTTCTTGCCCTGGTTTTGTCTTTTCTTTTTCTTCCCCATTTGTATTTTAGGCAGTCTGGAGGAAAAGAGGACGCTGGCAGATGGGATTTCCTTAACAAGAGAGATCTTAATGGTGGTTTCAGTCTTGTGGCAAAGGAGCCAGACTATGAATGCAAACAGAACTTTGCCTGTCCTTATCGGCCATATTATTCATCTCAGAAGAATCTACATTTCATGATGTCCAAGTGAGGTGCTTCTGTTCTGCTTATGTACATATTTTAATTAATCATGTCTGTGTGTCTGTGTACATACATACATACATACAGAGACGTGTGTGCGTCTCTATATATACACACATACGTGTGTGTGTGTAGCTAATATATGTATATGTGTGTGTGTGTATATATATATACACACACACACATTAGCTACACACACGCATATGTATGTGTGTGTGTGTGTGTGTGTGTATACACACACAAACACACACACAACAGCACATGTCTATGATCTCCACAGTCAGACCTCTGCTCACTGGAGCTGGTTTTGATACATTCAGTAGGGTCCCATTTTACTAGCCACTTCACAAGACACTGGTAAAATGTTATGCAACAGAAAATCAGGGGGACATTCACAAAAATCAAAGGCCTTTTTTTAAAAAGTCAATCAAAGAGAAGATCTCTATAGCTGGCAATTTTGCTCCATTTAAATAAAAAATTTTGGTGGGATGGAATGGGATCATGTTCTGCTGTGAGAATCAGATCTGAATGAAATGATTTAGGTCATTATCTAACATGGGAACATAACAATCCTTCAGATACCGAGTCAGGCTATTGGCCAATCTAGCCTAGCATTGTCTACACCAGGGCCACTCAACTGCAGCCCTCCAGCTGCTTTTGAATTACAGCTCCCAGCATCCCCAGCCACAGTGGCCAATAGTCGGGGATGATGGGAGTTGTAGGTCAACTGCAGGAGGGACGAAGCTGAGTAGTAGCCCTGGTCAACACTGACAGGTAGGGATGTGCACGAATGGGTCCATACACTCCCGGGAGTCGGGGGGTTACCTTTAAGAGGCAGGAGGGTGCTCATCCACGCCCCGACGCATTTCCCCCAGTGGAGAACTCCCCAAAATTGCTGGCGTGGGGTGGCAGTGTATCTCCTTGCCACCCCAGTCAGCATTGGGCTGGCACACATGCCCATGTGTGACATGCGCATGCGCATCAGCCACTTCCGGTATGATGCTGACTGGGGCAGCAAGGAGGTACACTGCTGCCCCATGCCAGCGATTTTGGGGAGAGCGCCAGTGGGGGAAATATGGCAGGATGAGGATGAGCACCCTCCCTGCACCTTAAAGGTAATCCCCCCACCTTTGAACTGGCCCAAATGCCAGATCTCCGAACCAGTTCAGCACTCCAGAATAGGAGCACCGAACCGGTTCGAGCACATCCCTACTGACGGGCAGTGGCTCTCCAGGAGCCTTTCCCAGTCTTAACTGGAGATGCCAGGGATTGAACCTGGGGCTTTCTGCATGCAAAGCAGAATTTTGCTAGGAGCTATGGCCTCAGACCCCTAAAGCAGGGAAAGCAGAAAATAAGCCAAAAATGACTGATTTCTGGGTGATTTGCAATAAATTAGCAAGGATTTCTGACTCCCAATTGTGTGTGGTTGTTTTTTAACAAATGCTATAAAAAGGCATTTGTTTTTCTAAATTAGGCTGCTGAATGAAGATAGCTGGAGGGAAAATCAGGAGTAAATGTTTGTGTGCAACATCTTTGGACTAAACTATATGTTAAGGCAAGGACATGAGTGGCCAACTAGAGAGCAGTCTATGAGCCACGCCCACAAATTCTAGCCATCAGTACCAATTCGAGGGACGAGTGCTCACAGTGATGTTTGGCCTTGTCTGCCCCCAAGAAATGGGAAATAGGTGATAGCAATGTTGCACCCACAGCTTTCTCTGTATTATCTCTCCTCCTTTATCCCTACCCGCAAATGACTGGGGTAAAATTGCAGGCATTTTTGCAGAGAGGAAAGGGCATGGGTAACAATGAATAAACTGTTGTACTCTCTCTCTCTTCATGGAGACATTCTTTGGAGGACATTCCTGCCAACTGTCATTTCCATTCCTCTGACAACATCAATCAAATCTCATAGCAGTTTGGGGGTTTAAAGAAACACTATTAAAAACTTTTAAAACGCCACAGCCAATTTGCAAATTTTGCAGGCCCAACGGTCACGGCAATCCAAGCATGAGAACACACTGAGGCGATTCTCATGATCACCATGGGAGTGCATGGATAAGGCTGCTTTTAATGTACCTTCCTCCCAGACAAAAAAGCAGTCAGTCTTAATGAGATTTGTTCTTGGTGGCAGTATCAAGGCAGTGTGTGTGCACATGCATTCAGAGTGGGGCCTTCCCGATTCAACCTGAGTGGGATCTAAAACTAACTGAGCGGACATGAGAAAATGTGTGAGTGCTGCACGCAAATTTGCATGCCTTAGAGGGAACAGTGGTTCCATGCTCCACTAAGGAGTGTGGAGAGATCTCTGGCCGGAACCCATTGTTCCAGATGCCCGCATCCCACAATGCAATGCACGACACATGTGTTGCATTGGGGGATTCCCCCATCAGATGGGTGTGCTATGTACCCATCTCTGTGTCTCCTCGAGCTGCATGCACCCTTAACTAGCGTTCTCTCTAAAAGGGATTCCCAGATGTTGTTGACTACAACCCCCATAATCCCCAAACAAAAGCCACTGCAACTGGGGATTCTGGGAGTCAACAACATCTGGGAATCCCTATCAGAGAGAACAGTGCCCTCAACCTCGCCTAACAGCTGGGTTTCTTTAGAGGGTTAGGCAGGCTGGGAGAAGAGTGATCTGTGAGGATCCTGCCACTTTTATTTATTATTTTAAAAAATTACATGTGTGACCACTGTAAGATAGTCCCCTTAGGGGATGTGGCCACTCTGGAAAGAGCAGCAGGTTTCAAGTTCCCTCCCTGGCAGCATCTCCAAGATAGGGTTGAGAGAGACTCCTGCCTGCAACCTTGGAGGGAGAGCCGCTATCCCTATTCATCCCAGCAGAGCATCCCTCCAAAAGCACTTACAGAGCCCTTTCTCACGATCAGTGAGAAAGGGCTCGAGGGAGCATGGGGAGGAATGCTGTTGACACTTACTTCCCCGCAGACCATCCCTTGTTTCTCTCCTGGTGGGTGACAGCCCCCGGCAGTGTGGATGGGGCGGCGGGGGGGATGAAATGCATCCTTCTGGCTCTCAGAACTCTGATAATGCACCATGTGAGTACACAGTGTATTATTGGTATCCCAGCAGCAACAGGCGGGAGCTCATCGCCACTGCAATGCTGGCTAAAAGCAGCCAGCGCTGCGCATAAGCAGGGAAATGGGGCCACCTCCTTTAAGAGGGGGGCTGTGCAGGCAGGCTTATCACTGAAACGCCACCAGCAATCATGCAGCTGCTGGTGGTTCTTAAGAGCAGCCAAGACCAGGCTTGGCTTCCTTAGCCCAGTTCTGGCTGATCGTAAGAACAGCCTCCCAGTGTAGTTGTTAGATGCACCACAGCAATGGCTCTCTAACCATTTCTTAGACAATCTCAGGTTGCCAACCATCCAGGGACACTGGCTGGCCTGGCCTTGGGTCTCCAAGGATCAGCATCAATCTCTAGGCAAAAGCAATCCTGGATATTTTGATTACTCTTATTATTTTACATTTTATAATCCGCTCTTCCTCCAAGGAGCCCAGAGTGGTGTACTACATACCTAAGTTTCTCCTCACAACAACCCTGTGAAGTAGGTTTGGCTGAGAGAGAAGTGACTGGCCCAGAGTCACCCAGCAAATCTCATGGCTGAATGGGGATTTGAACTCAGAGGTCTCCCCGGTCCTAGTCCAGCACTCTAACCACTACACCACACTTTTCATGACCAGGCTAATGCAGCCTCGCTGAAAGTTGAAGATGCTGCAGTGCAATCACCTATTTTCCATCTCTCAAGAGCATAAACCTTGTCAGAAATCACAATGAGCATTCATTCCCCCAGATGATACTGATCACTTCAGCTAGCTTACTAGGAGCAATCTGGATTGTGACCAGGGGAAAGGGCTTTAACCCTGTTCCCCTGCCATCTTCCTGATATGGACCCCCCCACACACAGAGGTTCTTTAGTGGGGGGGGGGACAACTATGCAAGAACCAACGATGTGTTTGATGTAATATGCAGTTTGACTAAGAGTTCACTTCCGATACTGAAATCAAATTCCCAGGTTAAGCAAGTGTTCAGAGGCACATGTATCCTTAGTTCAAAGTGTATATATCTGCCCACTTGAGCCACTCTTTCGCACCTGATTCCGGTCAGTGGACCTCCGAGTTCTTGTTAATTAAAAATAAATAAATACCCCTAAGCAGATCCTGTAAGCAGGACCTAAAAGGCTGGAAAAGATCCCTGAAAGTGAAGAGGGGAACCAAAAGTGCATCATCAAGAGCTGACAATGCCACACAAACATCCTGCATCATACACTTAGACTCACGGCTAATTAGCTGAGGAAGTATTGTACATTCCCAGGAACAAGATGGATAAATGTGGTCACTGAGACAATGTAATTACTTTGCAGGGGAAGTACATATTCCTGGATTGTAATGAGAAAATCAAAAACAATTACATCATCTGGCTAGGCCCTTCAGTCTGCAGAGAGGGTTTATATGAATGCTAAGTGGAGCAGGAGGGATTTATGATTAACTAGGAACATAGTTAACTGCCTTATACTGAGTCGGACCATTGGTCCATCTTACTCAGAATTGTCTGCACTGACTGCCAGCGGCTCTCCAAGGTTTCAGACCCAGGGTTTTTCCCAGCCCTACCTGGAGATGCTGCCAGGGATTGAACCTGGCAGATGCTTTATCACTGTGCTATATCCCCATCCCACAACTGTTACGTATGCCATATATAAAGCCACTTCAGGATCTTAAGAATCCCTAAGCTCCATTTCTCACCCCATATGCAATGACAGTGCAGAATAATCTTTGCCAATACTGAAAGCCACATGAACATACAAAGCTGCTGTATGCTGAGACAGACTTCTGTTGATCCAGCCCAATATTGTTTACTCTGACTGGCAGCAGCTTGCCACAGTTTCAAGCTGAGATCTCTCCCAACCCTGCTGCTCAAAATCCTTTTTTTTTTTTTAATGGAAGAGATCAAGGACTGAAACTGGGTACTTCAGCAGGCAAAGCAAATGTTTTACCTCTGATCTATGACCCCTCTTTGGGAACTCCCAGAAAGCCTTCAGGAAGAAATGTAAACCAAGTGGAAATTTACTATCTGCAAATGTCAAATACACAGAGAGGGTTGAAAGACCAAAATTTGGTGTTTTAGACAATGAGACTGTTCTTTTGATGTTGTAAACTGAATTTCAAAAGCTGATCGAATCTCAGACAAAATTCAGATGTTGTACTACTTCAGTTCCAGTTCACCTTCTCTTTTCTTCAGAACTTTTTTCTTTAAGAAGCTACCCAAAACACTTGAGAGCCAGGAGTCGAAATCGACTTGACGGCCCACTTTACTTTACCCAGACTATGGGAAACACCTATATCAGTCAGCAGTGATATAGGAAGGTGTTGCGTAGGAGATGGCAATGGTAAACTCCTCCTGTATTCTACCAAAGACAACCACAGGGCTCTGTGGACACCATGAGTTGACACTGATTCAATGGCACAACTTTACCTTTTACCACTAAAATTGTGAGTATATTGTATACAAATAACTGTTTCAGCAACAGTTCAGGTGTTGATCATTCAGGGCTGCTCAGCTTCAGCCCTCCTGCAGATGTTGACCTACAATTCCCATAATCCCTGGGTACTGATTGCTGTGGCTGGGGATTATGGGAGTTGTGATCCAAAAACAGTTGGAGGGCCAGAGTTGAGCAGCCTTGCATATAGCTACTTCAATGACTTGTCTTATAACTTACCCTTTAGTGCCAACCCCAGCAGAGTATCCTTCTGGTGACCATTGCTGGTGTCTTCTTTATGTTTCGTTTTAGATTGTGAGCCCTTTTGGGACAGGGAACCATCTTATTTATTACTTCTTTTTCTGTGTAAACCACTTTGAGCACTGAATATATAACCAGTAGTAGTAGTAGTATAAAAAGAAAACTGCACCTATGAAATCAAGACCTTTCCAGAGACCTTTGGGGTTATTTTCTTTGAAAATTCTCATTTTCTTACCCACACTCACAAGACTTCAGTTTTATTATTACCAAGCAGTTCAACTAAGCAGTTTTTCTGCACTAGAGTAGGAGTATGCACCAACGGGGTGGAACAGTTAGGTCTGGATTCAAAACAAATTTGGACCGAACTGCGGGTATATGGTCCAGTTTGGTCAAACCGATTGGCTGGGCCAGTCGGTTCGACAGATCAGCCCAAATCGGTTCAGAGCAGCTTGTGATCAAACCACTTGAACCAGCCTGCTTCGCAGTGGTCCGATTCAATCATGTACACAGCTCTACACGATTGAATCGGACCGCTGCAAACCAGTCCAGTTCAAGTGGTTTGATCACAAGCTTCTCTGAACTGATTTGGGCTGATTTGTCGAACCAACTGGCCCAGCCAATCGGTTTGACCAAACTGAACCACATACCCGCAGTTTTCAGTGGAACATTCTCATGGATTTTGGACCAGTTCCTAAATCACTTTCACAAATACTTAAGAGACAAATAGATTACGCAATTGCTTCTCATGAGTTTCCCTTTCTGGTTTGTATTCATAGTAACAATGGATGTAGAACGGGGGTAAATTAATTAAGGCTGTGACAAAAATGGGGAGCACATAGCCATCAAAAATTTCACCCACTTCAAAAACTGCACCCTTCTAATTTCAGCAGTAATTTAACAGGCCTGCAAGGTAGGGCAAAAATGTTTGCCCTTATGAAGTGAGGGCAAGAAGCATTGCCCTCATTCTGATTTGGCATCATGCCATCATGCAACCAAATCTCATTCGCTATGTTTTGCCATGACACCATCATACAGGCTACATAGTCCCTGATTGGCTGATTCATATAGCTAGCAAGAAGTGAAATCCTCTTTTAAAAAAAAAAAAAATGACACCAAAGGGCTAGCAAGCAGGAGTGAACCAGTGTGGAAAAGTAAGGTTTTTAGAAGCATTTCAGAGAACATTCCAGGCCTTCTGAAATTCCGTTTTTCATGCCAAAATCTTTGCCCATAAAAATCCGGCACAGCCTTGAAATTAATAGACCTTCAGTAGTCCAACAGAAAAGCCACAAGATTCACAGCTATGCAATCGTGGATGGATTTCTTAGAGAACACATTTTGGAATTAATCTGAGCAAATACTGACTTCTATTATAAAGCTTCTTATTTCTTAAGAAGTGCTATAATTCAGTGGGAAGTATGCAGTAACTCGACAGAAAACATAAACCAAAGAGTACAGGTTTGCTTCCATGGCAATTGTGACTGCATTAGAATCAGAGCAGTGGAAGGCTCCTTCCAAGATCAGCCAATCCAACGGGTTGGGATTAACTGAGGTTATTCACTGTGCATCTTGAAAATCTGGCCTAAGACCAGCTAATGGGCAACATAGGCTCAAGGTTGTCAAAGGGGAAGTCCGAGCTCTCTAATAAAGCACGGCTGTTGCTGAGTAAGAGAGGAACTTGACTCTTTCAGTTCAATTTCTTTAGTCTTAAATAAGCCAGGAGGCAATATGCCAACTTCATTTCCCCTCTCATTGTCAAAAAGTATAACAGAAACAGCTGGGTTGGGTTAAGGGCACCGTCCTCGAATTTTCTGGGTTTGCCTCCTTTGGGTAACTTTTGTCTCCATCATGGGAAAGCAACTTCACTCTGCTCCAAATCAAAAGACAAAAGATTTGCCAGACTTTAGGCTAGGAACAAAAATATCATTAGCCAAATCTGTTCTCACCATGGTTTGGTACAACAAAATTTGGATCCAACTATAGCAGTTTTCCAAGAAATCTCCTTCAAAACCTCCAGATAGGGCACTATATCTCCCAAGGGTGGCATGTTTCAACACTAGTGTTCTCTGTAACAGAGATTCCCAGATGCTGTTGTTGATGAAGCTGTTGTTGTTGACTACAACTCCCATAATCCCTAGCCAAAGGAAATTTTAGCTGCTGCTGATGGGAGTTGTAGTGGATCTGGGAATCCCTGTTACAGGGAACACTGCCTAATACCAACTGTTTTCCCAACCAGATTTTTCCCTTGGCAGCAAAGTCTACAATCCTATCCACACTTACTGGTGACCATGTCCCACTGATCTCTCTGGAACTTGAAATATGCCTAAGATCATAGGAAGCTGCCACGTACCGAGTCAGACCATTGGTCTATCTAGCTCAGTATTGTCTTCACAGACTGGCAGCGGCTTCTCCAAGGTTGCAGGCAGGGATCTCTCTCAGCCCTATCTTGGAGAAGCCAGGGAGGGAACTTGAAACCTTCTGCTCTTCCCAGAGCGGCTCCATCCCCTGAGGGGAATATCTTACAGTGCTCACATGTGGTCTCCCATACATATACAACCAAGGTGGACCCTGCTTAGCTAAGGAGACAAGTCATGCTTACTACCACAAGACCAGCTGTCCTCACGGGTGAAGTTTCAAAAAATGACCAGAGATCTGATCTGCTCATTCTTCTTGGTGACTCTTCTCGATATTACAGGATATTTTTTAGCATCTTTTTGGTATTTCTTCCTTTATTTTTAAGTCTTTTTCGCAGCCGTGGTTCCCCTAACCCCGTTCCCCATATATTTTAATGCCTCGCCAACCACAAATCTGCCAACAGCAAGGTTTTGCCAGAACAGAACCCTAGCGGTTGGTGAGGGATGACTGTACTATAAGGTAGTAGGCAACCTCTGGTGCTCCAGCTGCTGTTGAACTGCAACTCCCAACATGCCCAGCCAATTTATTTATTTATTTTTGTGGCTGGGGATTGTGGGAGTTGTAGTTCAACAACAGATGGAGAGCCAAAAGTTGCCTACCCCTGCTTAAGTTAGATATGTTGCTAGAGGTTCATTCTGCTTCCTTCCGTCTTCCCTTCAATAGCTATACCAAGTCAGCCTTATAGGCTGAAATCCTGTTCATTCATAATTACTTGAGGGTAAATCACATTGAACTCTATGGATCTTACTTCTGTGTAAATATGCGTAGGACTGTGCTGTTAGATCCTGGGAAATCGCTCCGCTCGACACCATTTAGCTTCCATTCTTGTAAAGCAAAACATACAAATTTTCCAGCTTTTCTTGGCCAACTGTGTGTGCTCATTATCACTTCCATTGCTCAGCTCTGAATCTTTGCCAGGTTGTTGCTATACTGGAAACATAGCCCAGACACTACGCTCCATTCAGACAATGGGCTAGTTCACATGATCATCACCTGGGCAGCAGGTTAGGAGGGCCAGGTGTGCTCCCATCCATAATCATATGACCTCAAAAAGCAAGGGAGGAGGAGAGGAAGAGGGAGATTATGTGGGAGGCAGGTCAGACGGGTGTGCCCTACCCAGATTTTCTCCCCAACATTTTACCAAGGGTGGGCAAAAAACCGTCCAACCCAGCTCCCACCTCCCATATTATCACTCTCCCCTCCTCCTATCTTGCTTTTTGAGTACCTGCAGCCACAAATTGAGAGCATGCCTGGCGCTGCGGCCCTCTCTGTGCATTTCTCTCACCCAGGTGAGGATCGTGTGACCTGCCCCCAACACATACAATGTTCAGTAACCAAACCTGAATTGGCATTGGCCGATCTCTCAATAGCATCATACCATTGTGTTCTGGGGTGGGCAGGCTAGGGAGCTGCATGTTCAAGGAATATACGGGGTGGGTGCAGTGGGTTCTCCCTACCCACCCAACCACCCTATATGGGTTGCATTGTAAGTCTGCAATGGGTGTGTATGTGTGTGTGAGAGTGTGCAGGCACTCTGCAGGTATTAGATGGAACACACTTCCTGCAGAGGGTGGGCAGAACCCGCTGCCCCCCGTAACTGCATGCACATTCCAGGATATCTTAAGGAACTCTAATGGCAACACACTGGGGCCATTCACATGACCGGGCAGGCGGGGCAGCCCGTGGGGAAGACTCGTTCAACTCATCTTCCCCACAGATGAACTTGCTAAGACCGCGCTCCCAATTATCAGCACTGCATGGCATAGCATGGAGCTTTGGAGGCTCAGAGGATATCCAGAAGCGTTCCGGCCTCTGGATATCCCACAATGCACTGTGCGACATACACAGTGCATTGGGGGATTTCCCCAGGAGATGGGCGCTCTAGGCCTCCATCTCTGTGTCCACAGGGGCTGAATGTAGCCCCAGCGAACACACGATCCCAGAACCCGGATTAAGGGCTCACTTGGGCCCTTAAGCCCAGCTAAGAGTCAGGTTTCAAAGCTGGGCTAGGCGGTGGTTCTCACACATAGCCTAACCCAGGGTGGGCTTCCCTAGCCTGGGTTAGGGTGTGCATGAGAACAGCCTCACTACCATTCAAAAGGTATTACCAAATCACACTTTTGAACCCATGTTGTACTTGCAACCTTGTCTTTACTTTCTGATTGGTAACGCCGAACATGCGTCTTTTGCTTTCTTTTCGTTTCGTGGCATACAATCCAGTGCTCCAATTTCTCCGGGCCGAGTAGAATCGTAATCCTGGCCCCGGCACTTCGGTCCGTAGCATCTCCCAGTCTGTGGGTCAGCACCACTCCCTCATCCAAGTCGTGGATGAAAACGGGTAAGCTGCTTCATGATTCAGGACAGATTCGGGTACAAAGAGGACCTCCTCTCAGCCCAGTGTTGACCTGCTAAATCAGGAGTTCCCCATCTCGGGTCCCCAGAAATCGTTGGACTACAGCTCCCAGCATACCCAGCTACGGCAATTGTGGCTGGGCTTGATGGGAGGTGTAGTCCAACCACATCTGGAAAGCCAGGATTAGGGACTGCTGTGCATCCTCCTGCTTTGAGGATGCAGGCTTTCTCGTCAGTTGTGTACATCCTTTACCACCTTTGTTTAACCACTCAGATTTATTTACAGTGCCACACGGAACAAACCATGTGTTGACATTCAGTTACGGGCCCACAAGATGCTGCTCTGGTCCTTTCTTCTTCTTATTCCTCCATTCCCTGCCGAAGACAGAAATGACCACAGCACTTGAGACGTGTGAAGTATGATATATTTGCTGCAGGCTTTCAAGGGAGCTTGCCTTTTCCAGGCATGTCCCGGTGAATAATGCCCTGAAAAAGTGTTGCTGCTCCATCTGCCCACACTTGCAAATACTGTGACCGCAGAGTTTTTGAGTGTCACACTGAGACCCAGATGAACGAATTGGGGCCCATGGTGTAGCTGGAAACCCCTGTGAGCTCAGGACAACCATGCAGCAAGGCGCTACCTGTGAAGTGTCTGGTTGTGAACAGTAAGAAGAGGAAGTGAGGGGCTATCATAAATGAAGCAGTGCGTAACGGTAAAAGTGGTCCTCCACAGACCGTGTGAGTTTTCCAGAGAAGCAATCCAAAAGCCCTGTTCCAGCGCAATAGATAGGGTTGCCATATTCTGGCTTTCCGGATCCTGGTGCCTAATTTGCATATTATGTAAATTGGCTTGAACATAATTTTTGAGCAGAAGAGTGACTGCACATTTTGCTCCATAACTCCGCTTCTATAATGGCTAGAGCTTAGCCTTTATTTTATTTTTTTGCTTTATTTTTTTAAATGAAAGCTGGAATCCAGGCGAATCTGGGTGGGCTAAGCAATCTGGGTGAAATGCTTAAAATCTGGTTGAAACCCGAAATTCCAGGGGGGCATGGCAACTCTAGCAATAGATTACTCTGGGGTGGTGGTGGGAAGGTTCAACGAGCAATCCGGACTATTCAACATTGCCTCTCCTTGCACTTGAAGTCAATGCTGTCACATCTTGAAGAGTCTTGCAAAGCGCCAGAAATCAAACAGTCCACCTCCCAAGACATAAAACAAAAAAAAATGTCAAGGCTCTAGTTCTCAGGGAGGTGTTAAGACATTTCTGGCAAAGCTGGTAACTAATGCACTCACCCAAGGCGACATCCAGAAGGGTCTGAAATCGCGACCTGTTTGCTCCCCAGACTATTGTTCCTTGCAATGTATCCTGTGCTGAAACAAGATTTCACACCTTCCCCCACCCCCACCCCCCTTTTAAAAATGTGATACTTTTAAAACTGTCAGTTTCTTCTATTCTTCATGTTAAAATTCAGACTTGATTAGAAAGAGAGAAAGAGGCCGTGTGAAGAGAGGGAATTGTGTTTGTTTCTTTTAAAAAAGGACGGCATCAAGACAGAAAAAGATGGTGAGGCACTCGAGGTTCTGCTCTATGCATAAAATTCCTCTTGCTTGTCGGGTTTTTGGTACGTGACGCTCGCCTGCTTGGGTTCCTCCAGAGTATAACTCCCCTCGTCTTTCTTTTTCATCCGGTAGATCAACAGCATCACCAGGAAGGCTGCGAACAGAGCCCCTACGACCCCGCCCACAATTACAGCTGCAAACAGAAAAAGGAGGACCGTTAATGATACAGTGGAAGGATATGTCATTGCCATAGGGTGTGGCAAGAGCCACTATCTAGAGGCCAAATGACATGTTACAAACACAGGAATGTGGGAAGCTGCCTTATACAGAGCCAGACCATTGGTCTATATAGCTCAGTATTGCCTACACCAGGGCTGCTCAACTTCGGCCCTCCTGCAGATGTTGGCCTACAACTCCCATCATTCCTGGCTATTGGCCACTGTGGCTGGGGATTATAGGAGTTGGAGTCCAAAAATAGCTGAGCAGGCCTGGTCTATACGGACTAGCAGCAGCTTCTCTAAGGTTGCAGGCCGGAGTATCTCTTGGCCCTATCTTGGAGATGCTGCCAGGGAGGGAACTCGGAACCTTCTGCTCTTCCCAGAGCGGCTCCTTTCCTTAAGGGGAATATCTTACAGAGCTCACACATGTAGTCTCCCATTCAAATGCAAACAGGGTAGACCTGGCTTAGCAAAGGGGACAATTCATGCTTGCTCCCACAAGACCAATTAGGATAAAACGTGGGTAAAATGAGGATAGAATGTGGTGGGTGGACACCAGAGACACAAGTGTTGGGCAGTATATAAATATGCTAAATAAAATAATAAAATAATAATATCCTGTATGCTTCCCTGAGTTCCTTGAAAGAAGGGCAGGTAACCAATAAGACTCCCCATACACAACCACATGTGCACACATGTACACCCCTCGCCTTCCCCCTTACCTATGAGCACTTCCTTCCTCTCCAGGATGTTCTTCTGGGGGAGCTGTGCTGCCGAGTTTCCGCCATCTATCGTATTGTCTATGAGCCCCGGCTCGGCATTCTTCCTCAGCCCCGGCCCTGCCGCCGGGGTAACCAGGGCAACCACTTCGTTACTGAGCTCTGTCCGGGCTGCTGCTGCCTCCTCCTCCTCGTGGATTTCAAAGTCCCCACTGACGGGAACTTCCAGTTCGTTATTCATTGCCGTGGAAAGGGTCACGTCCGGAGACTCTGTCTGTGAGAGAGAACAAGAGAACTCGGGAGTGGGAGGAAAGAAGAAAGAATGCTCTCTTCCTTTCATGGCCCAAGAAAGAAATCCCAACAGGCGTCTCTTTGGCGCTTGCCTGTATTTTATGAGAAATGTGCCCCTTTGCTATTCTAAGCCCATTTCCCAATGAGCTCCCTCCCGGCTCTCAGAGAACCAGTTGGTGCCCTTAAAGCCAAGGCAGCTGACTTGGAGAAGGTGAGAGAGTCAGAGAGGCATATGGGAAGAGAGACCTTCATGGACGTGACAGAGGGGTGCCACTCCCAGGAGGACAGCTCCTCTGCAGCCATGGAAAATAGGTCTTGGCATTGGGGGGGCGGGGGGCATGTCATTCCAAGGGTTGACCCAACCTTTTTGGGTTCCCAACTTTTTTAAACAAGCGTAACCCTTCGATCGCAACCCATCAGCTCAGATACCCCACAGATATTTTTATATATGATGTGTGTGTGTATGTACACTCAAATTTAAATATTATAGTTATGAGATAGGCTACTCCAGTGACTGGCTTACACGGGTGACTGGCTTAAAGGTTGACGACAGCAACGTCATCAGCAAACCTTGGTGGAGTTGTGCCGATTTCTGAAACAACACACTCTGCTCACTTTTTGTTTTGAATTTTCTCAGGGATACTGTTCCAAGGCTCTAGAGAGGCAATAAACATCAACTCAGGCTAATGATGGCTTTTTAAAAGTCAAGTTATGAATATTCACAGTTGGTGCTTTCTGGATTGTACTGAGCGAAATTTCTGCTGCCTGTTTGGATCTGTGACCAGGAGGGGGAGGCAGAGACTGAATGTTCTTGAACACCCACACCCCCTGAAACAAGCCTTGCTTCCAGGAAGGCAGGGCTCCAGATACAGCTGCCAACTCTGATTGAAGCCATTTCTTCAGTACACACAGACAAACACTCCCTCAATGTTTCTTTCCAATACTTTTCACTATCTCAAGCCATTAAAAACACCAGGAGTGCGTTCAATAGTCACTTGGAGATTGATACTGATTTCTGGAAGCTACAAATACAGTAATATTTATTTACCTAATACTTAATACCTTATATATTAATACTTATTTAATACATATTATTTATCTACAAATAATACTTATTCCAATACATTTCACAATCACAAGCCATTAGAAACGCCAGGATTGCATTCAATAGTCACTTGAAGATTGATACTGATTTCTGGAAGCTACAAATAATACTTGTTTACCTAATACTTAATACCTTATGTATTAATACTTATTTAATACATATCATTTATCTACAAATAATACTTATTCCAATACTTTTCACAATCTCAAGCCATTAAAAACACCAGTTTCACACAGTGGCCCACCAGACGCAGCTGGAAGCCACAGGCAGGAGTTTAGGGCATGCCCTCTCTCCTGCTGTTACTCCCCTGCAACTGGTATTCAGAGGCCTCCTGCCTCTGAGGCTAGAGGTGGCCTATAGCCCTCAGACTAGCAGCCATTGAGAGACCTCTCCTCCATGAATGTACGGCATGCAAATCCCTCTTAAAGCCATCCAGGTTGTTGACTGCCACCATTTCTGGTGGCAGAGAATTCCACAAGTTGATTATGCTTTGTGTGAAAAAGTTCTTCCTTTTTTTGGCCCTAAATTTCTTGTCAATCAATTTCATGGGATGACCCCTGGCTCTAGTGTTATGTGAGAGGGATAACAAATTTCTATCCACTTTCTCCACACCATGCATGATTTTTTAGGCCTCTATCATGTCTCCCCTCAGTCGTCTTTTTTCTAAACTAAATAGCCCCAGATGTTGTAGACCTGCCTCATAAGGGAGGTGCTCCAGGCCCCTGATCATCTTGGTTGCCCTTTTCTGCACCTTTTCCAGTTCTACAATGTTCTTATTTAGATGTGGTGACCAGAATTGTACGCAGTGCTCCAAGTGTGGCCTCACCATGCTTTTGTATAAGGGCATTATAATATAGTTTTATTGACTCTGTTTTTAATTATTAGTTGATTTTGTTTTGTTTTAATGCACACCGCTCTGAGCCATTTTTGGAAGGATGGTATAGAAATTGAATGAATGAATGAAACTAGCTGGGCTGGGCCTCATCTGCGCCTCCGGCCAGCCCGCCCACCGCCGCTACCTTCCCCCCCCCCGCCCCAGCCCGCCTGGCTTTTTGGCTGGCTGGCCCGCTTCTCTCCCCACCCGCTTCTCCCCCCCCCCCCGCCAGACACACACTCTTTCTGGCTGGTGAGCTGGCCGGCCGGCCGGCTTCTTCTCTCCCTACCACCTGGTGCTTTCTGGCTGGCGGGCCAACTGGAAAGCCGGACCACCACCTCCTCCCGCCAACTCCCAGCAGCAGCCGCCTCCTTTTGCTGGCCCACTGCCACTTCCTGCTCCCGCCACCGCCTCCTGCTCCCGGCATCCAGGCCGGCATCCCTATTTTCTCCCCCGTCCTCGTTGCTACCCTATCTTGCAGCTGCTCGCAAACTCTTGTGAGTGTTGCCACGCATGGGATTAGCGGCGAGTACATTTAAGAAAATTATATATAAAGAAGATTATAATATTAGCTGTGGGGATACCTGGAGGGATACGAATCTTCTCATGCATAAGGTGCTGAACATTTTCTGTTGAGTGGGAAATGCTTGCCACTGAACTACATATGTGATGCAACATATGTACAACAAAGGGGTGTTCAACAGACTTCACCCTCGCCTAATAAATTCTCAGTCTCTCAGTACACACCCCACCCCAAGGAACAAGCCATGCCTCTACTGAATTAAGTGGCTCACTGGCTCTGCAGTTGGTTGCCAACACACAGGAATGAAGCCAGTTCCCCAGCCTAACAGGACAGAACGGGCCTGTAGCCAGGAATTGTGTTATGAGGAAGGCCCTATGGGCAGAACATCCAGAACTTAAAAGTGGGGGGGAAACAGCCTTCTAATGCTTCAGGACACTTAGGTATATTAAATATTAATGCAATAAAATGTAAACAGTAGAACGTTTAAATAATAAGGACCTAGTGTGTGCTGGTTATTCTACTGTCTTTCCAACCCACTGGCCAAAACACCAGAAGGTGGAAGTTGATTTACTTTTCCTTGAGAAAATGAACAGAATCCTGTCTGTACGCTTGTCCTTATAGATCCACAAGTAAAAGTACTAGAGACTCACTCTAGTTTTTAATAAAGTTTGGGGGTTTTATTTTGTAAAGTGCCATGAACATGGTTGAGACAGGAATTATTGTTATTAGGGCTGTGGATGAATGCAGGGATTGGGTCCAACTCAATCTAATCTGACACCGCAGATGTTAGTTCAGGGTCCTCCAGAATGTTGGGGTCAGTCAGTCAGGATTGGGAATTTTCCCGCCCAACCATTCAATCAGTTTTTTAAAGTAACCAGGATACTCACTGTGAACCTCAGAAAAAATTAATCTAACAGCAGAGAATTGCAGGAAAAACCTGGAAATTGGACACTTGTGAGTCAAAAATGGCAGAAGATGGGGTTTTTTTTCCCCCAGACACAATCACACACACACACACACACACAGAGAACAAAAAACAGAGCAGACTCTCACTGCCATTTGGAGCTCCAGAAAGCTCTGATTTTTTCCAAAGGAGGTTGGAGAAGTCCGAACCCAAATGGACTCCCCAAGTTCAGATCGAGAACTTTCCGAAATTCCCAATCCAAAGTGGCACAGCCCTAAATATTATCGTTATATATCCCATTTATAATGGCTCCTTATGGTTTTAAAAACAAAGTAGGCCTGTTCAAAGAATAGTTTGAATCAGGGTTTCATATGGGTTCCCAATGCTGAGGTGATGTGTGAACCCCTGCCAAAGTGGTTTATGGCCCCAGACTCCCACCTTGGCATGAGTTCACGCAATCGCACTAATGTTGGTTGTTGTGCCATCAAGTTGGTAGACCACATTAAATCTAGAGGCTGTTCTCACGAGCAGCCAAGACCAGGCTAGGGCAGCTAAGCTGGGGCTTAGCTGCCCGTAGGAACCGCTGGGAACCGTGGGACTCCCGGTGGTGCTTTGGTGGCAAACCTGGCTAAGAAGTTGGGCAGTTAAACAAGTGCTCCCTGAACACCGTTAACAAATTATTATTATTATTATTATTATTATTATTATTATTATTATTATTATTATTAATTCAATTTCTATACAACCCTTCCAAAAAGGGCTCAGGGTGGGGACAGGGAGCCATCTTATTTATTTGTTATTTCTCTGTGTAAACCGTCCTAAGCCATTTTTGGGAGGGCATTATAGAAATCGAATAAATGAATGAATGAATGAATCAATGGGTCATTTTCATACCTGGGCTGATTCTGTAGGCGCTGTGGTGCTTGTAGATGGTGAAAGTGTGGTACTTCTCTCAACGAGACCTGGATCCCGTGACGTGCTTGGCTTTGGCATCACTCTGATCTTCGTCACGCTGGTGGTCACCAACGGAGTCGTAGTTGCTTCCGTCTTGGCTACTTCAGTGGCTGCTGTTGGCGTTTCAAGTGTAATGGGCTGTGTTGTGGCGACGACGGTTATAAAGGGAGGCAGGACTCTCTGGATAGTTATCGGCTTGGCAGTGGCAGGTGTAGTGGAAGTCGTGGTGGTGGTAGTGGTGGTGGTGGTGGTAGTAGTAGTGGCAGCAGCTGTGGCATCACGGACTGTGGTGCTAGCGGTGGTGCTAGCCGCTTTCCGGATGGTGACGACTGGTGCCTCTGTCACTCTGGGGATGTAGAAGCTGCTGGTGGCAGGGTTGTAGGTAGACTCCTCTGCAGGGAAAGGCGCAAAGGGAGTTGCGACAGGCTGCACCGAAGTGACGGGCAATACTGCTGGGGTTGTAGCCAGGATGATGGGCGTGTCTGTGCTGAGCCGCACCACTGTCCTGATCCCAGAATCCTGCTTGAAATCTGCAAGAAAAACCAAAGGCACAGGTTGAGGAGCACTATGATCAAGGGCGCCACACTGAAGAAAAGTGATAGGGGAAAGGGCAATTGGGAAACACCCCGTCAATGACTCCTCCCAATCCACAAGGCAGGGGCAGCAAACTCTGGCCTTTCAGGTGTTGCTGGACTACAACTTCCATCTTCCCCAGCCACAGCAGACAATAGTCAGGAATGACGGGAGTTGTAGTCCAACAAATCCTGGAGAACCAAAGTTGTGCTGTCCTGCCATAAAGAGAACAGAGTCAAGCTATATGAGACACGAGAGATCCCCAGTGTTGTCCCAATGGACTACTACAATGTGCTCTACGTGGGGCTGCCCTTGAAGATGGTTTGGAAGCTTCAGCTAGTCCAGATCTCTATACGTATTTAATGGCCTGGTTCACAATCATTCAAATCTAGGCTTAATGTGGATTACGGATCTCTCTCTCTCTCTCTCTCTCTCTCTCTCTCTCTCTCTCTCTCTCTGTGGTAACCCATGCCAAGGCGGAAATCTCATCTTCAGCCATAAACTAGGAAGCTGCCATTTACTGATTCAGACCACTGGTCTATCTAGCTCAGTATTGTCTCTACACAGACTGGCAGCGGCTTCCCCAAGGTTGCAGGCAGGAGTATCTCTCAGCTGTATCTTGGAGATGCTGCCAGGGAGGGGACTTGGAACCTTCTGCTCTTCCCAGAACAGCTCCATCCCCTAAGGCGAATATCTTACAGTGCTCACACATCAAGTGGGATTGTGGGCGGAGCACCGCAGATTGAGGCCTAAGCACTGGTAAGCACCTGCTGATTCATTTTTAAAGGTGCCACTTGCGCATGCCCCCCTTTCCGGCACTGCCCTCACTGGCCACTACTGCATCTAGCTCAGCTGCATCTAGCTCAGCATTGCCGGCACAGACTGGCAGTGGCTTCTCCAAGGTTGCAGGTAGGAGTCTCTCTCACCCAGAGGTGCACCTAGGTAATTTTGGAGCCTGGACCTAAAGGCCGTTTGGGCCCCCTACTGCTCCTACCGCTGCCAATAGATAAGCTGCAATGCATTATTTTTTTACACCAGAACATGCTCAGGGAAAGCTGGAAACACTTTAAAAAAAAAAAAAGAAGAAGAAGATATCCTGAATAAGATACTTCCACTGACTTGCAGAGAGATACCACATTTTGCATGGACAATCTTGCCACTTAAACTAGCTCAGTATCTGGAGGCCCCCTAAGCCAGCATTTGGAGGGCCCCCAGGCCTGCAGGGGACTGGACCTCCACCCAGAAGTCCAGTCCAAAGTGTGCCATTGCTCTCACCCCTATCTTGGAGATGCCAGGGAGGGAACTTGGTATCTTCTGCAGTGCAAGCATGGAGATGCTCTTCCCAGAGCAGCCCCATCCCCTAAGGGAAATCTCTGATAGTGCTCACACGTGCAGCCTCCCATCCAAATACAAACCAAGGCAGACCCTGCCTAGCAAAGGGGACAATTCATGTTTGCTACCACAAGGCCAGCTCTCCTCCCAGAACCTGAGCCATATACTCACATCCTGACCCAGAGCCCGAGTAGAGTTCCTCCGTTTCGTCCATTTCTTCATCTTCAAAGGAGTCGTCATCTCCGGAGCCTTCCAGGTCAATGGGCCGCTCATAATTTTCATTCCGCCAGCGCTGAGCCTGGGAACAAACATTTGAGAGGGGCCAACTTGTTAACATGTTACGATATCAGAGCAAGACTTGAAGTCTGTTAGCCCTCATTGCACAAGCAGAACGTATACAACCTGCACTTTGCAGGAACAAAGAAAGAAGAGAGAGCTTCTCTGAAACCTTTTGCCACCTGCAGCTCAGAGTCTACGAGCAAGGCTCACACATTTTGGCAACAGCTTTGGGAGTGGGTTCGGGTGGACCGAAGCTCATAGTGATTTGGGGCAATGTCCAAAAAACGAGATGCAAAATAGCTTCAATGAAGCAATAGCTTCATTGCTTCACTTACAGCGTCCTCTGTGTTATCACACATTCTTTATCCCTAAAGGTAAAGGTAAAGTGTGCTGTCAAGTCAACTCCTGGTGCCCACAGAGCCCTGTGGTTTTCTTTGGTAGAATACAGGAGGGGTTTAACACTGCCTCCTCCTGCACAGTTTGAGATGATGCCTTTCAGCATCTTCCTATATCGCTGCTGCCTGATATAGTAACCAGCAGGTATTCAAACAAGCAACCTTCTGCTTGTTAGTCAAGTATTTCCCCGCTGCGCCCTACCCCAGACAATGAGGGTAAGACTACAGACATTTTTGCACAGAGAAAATGGCTAGGGGTCAGGATTAGGGTAATAATGAATGAATTGAACAAAATGAACAAAAATCCTGAAATTAGAGCCTCCCCATCTCTGACAATTTTTAAAAAATCTCTAAAGATGCATCTGTTCACCCTGGCTTTTAATTAAATACTGTTTTATTAGTTTTTAGCACTCTGTTAAAACGTTTTAAAATTTTAAATTGTAATGTTTTGACTTTTTTGCTGTTGGTTATTTTAACTAATGTTTTAATTTCTCTGTTCTCATTTATTTTGTTTTGTGGTAAACCACCCAGAGATGTATGTTTTGGGCGGTATACAAAAAATTCAGATAAATAAATTATTGCACTCTCTCAATGGAGTAATCTTTGGAGAACATCCCTGCCAATTTTAACTTCCATTCCTCTGACAACACTGATCAAATTTTATATTACTTTTTCTGTTTTTACAACTTTTCAAAGCTTCTAAAACACCATTGCAAATTTGGCTGCTGTGGGCCAGGGCAATAGAAGCAAGAGAACATCATGAAAGCATTGCAGTGCTGTCGTCTATTTTCCATCTCTAGGGTTGCAGACCTTGTCAAAAATCACAATGAACCATCATCCACCCATATGGTACCAACCATCCCAGCTGGCTCATGTACAAAAGCTAAAACATTATTTGATTTGCTTTGTTGTTTAATGAATAGAAGCATGTTCTCATCTATGCAAGACAAAACTGGGTAAATTAGCAGCATGAATGACCTAGAACACAAGTCACCTTAAGTGGCGCAGTGGGGAAATGCTTGACTAACAACAGAAGGTTGCTAGTTCAAATCCCCACTGGTACTATATCGGGCAACAGCGATATAGGAAGATGCTGAAAAGCATCATCTCATATTGCACGGGAGGAGGCAATGGTAAACCCCTCCTGTATTCTAGTAAAGAAAACCACAGGGCTCTGTGGTCGCTAGGAGTCGACACCGACTCGACAACACAACTTTACCTTTACTTGTCATTAGTATTTTACATGTCAAAAACAGAGTGATTTCATGGCAACCAAGACACTGAGGTCATTCACACAATCAAAAACTGTGTTCTACAAGGGTTTGGGAGCTGTGTGTGCTCCCAATTTTGGTTGCGTGGAAGCATGGTAGGAGGAAAACCTGGGTAGAAGTGATTGTGTGAAAGGTCAGAGGAAAAGCTACCCATGTTTTCCTCTACCTTGCTTCCACACAATCACTCCTACCCAGCTTTTCCTCCTACTGTACTTCCACACATCCAAAAATTCTACACAACCAAAACAACACAGCTCCCAAGCCTGGATAGAACATAATGGACCGAGTTTCACGATCAGTGAGACCCGGTTTGGGGCCCAGTGGTTCTTACGATCAACAAAAATCGGGTTAGGCTCTCCTGATTTTTGTTGATCGTGGGAATAGCCCCAATGAGGCTATGCACACGCGTCTGCAAAACCAGGCTAAGGGAGCCCAGCCCGGTTTTGCACGTTTGTATGAAAAACCAGGATCGCACTAGTTCCTGGTCGCTACAAGGTCTGTTGTATTGTTTGTATTGTTTTATCTGTTGTATTGTTTTTATGCCTGTTTTTTATCCGTTTTTTATACTTTTTAGCTTGATGTTTTTATTGTCTTTTTATTGTATGTTTTAACTTTTGTAAACCGCCTTGGGGTTGTCTTTTAACGAAAGGCGGTATATAGATGCAAAAATAAATAAATAAGTAAAAAGGTGGCAAACCCACCTATGTAGCCTGCTAGTTAAATGAGGTGAAGGGAGCGATCACTCCATCAACCACATTTAATTGATTGTGTATCATGCATTTAATTGATCGTGAGCCATTTTTGGAAGGGCGGTATAGAAATCGAATTATTATTGTAGTAGTAGTAGTAGTAGTAGTAGTAGTAGTTATTATTGTTATTGTTATTGTTATTAATAGCATCTGCCGCGGCTGCTTGCAGCCATGGCAAACACATTCAGGTAGGGAGGGGGGAATCCTAGTAATGCACCGCAAACTCACACGGTGCATTATTGGGGCTCCGGGGGGGGCAGGGCGCTGCGCAACAGTGCTTCCCTATACCCAACCCCTGGAGCTGCCAAACTGCAGGCAGACCACAGAAGAGCCACGACTTGTCTGGGTGGGTGATTCGCCCGCCCAGTGAAGGGTGAGTGATCTTCTGCAGGGATGGTCGGGCACACCTGCTCTCCCCGCAGCCCTCAGATGAGCTCTTCTCACTGATCGTGAGAAGAGCTCCATTATTCGCTTGCGTGAATGACTTCATTCTTTGCTGTTGGCCATGCTACCCACTGATTGCAGGAGTTGCTAGACCGGGATCTCTTTCATTGCTGGCATTTCTATGGTCTTCACTTACTAGTATACCTTCACTTATTTTTTGCCAATGAATAATAAAAAGGGCAAATTAATAGCTTCAGCCACTGAGGCTAACAGATCAGCCCACTACACACTCTTCTAACATTCCATCTTGGCCACCCACCAGGAAAGCTGGTCGGTTGGCAGACACTGCAGTATGGTGATGGTGAAATATTTATGGCCTATAAGCATGTGAACTGGAAGAGGCAACATTTCTACTGTTTGCAGACAAGAAAAGACACGGGACTTATCTGGGACAGAAGAGGGCTTGCTCTTTGGAAAGGGCCTCTTGTGGCCAAGCAATGCACAATTTCCTGCCCTACAAGAGTACACTAACCATTTAGTGGATTAGAGGTTCATCCAGTGAAAAAATGACTGGCATCATTTTAAGCACATGGGGATCTGACCTCATCAAAGGAAGCTGACAAGCAGAGTGCCAGCTGCATTCAAAGCCAACACAAGCGGTTTGGGGGAGAGCGTGCAGAGTGAAAAATAGCACAACGAATGAATGAGTACAATATTGGTCATGCTGAAACCAGAATCAGTTGGTGCCCACAGGGCGAGAAATGAAGCCAAGGGGCCTTACTGTTCCACCGTATCATCTAATGCATGCTATTATTTATCAGGGGATTACTTATTCCCTGCTACCAGAGCAAAGAGGCACCTTTTTAAAAGTGATGATTCTCTTTATTGAGCAGGGGGAGAGCAAACCCAGCACAGCATCCCTCCAGTGGCTGTTGCTGGTGTCTACCTTGTGTTTCTTTCTTTCTTGAGATTGTGAGCCCTTTGGGGACAGGTTACTATTTTGATTTAACTATTTACTTACTTATATCTATGTAAACTGCTTTTGGAATTTTTGTTGAAAACTGGTATATAAATATTTGTCATATTTGTATTTATATTTGGTATACTTAAAGCTCATTATTGCTCCACAGTGAACACACATGGCATTCCCAGATGGTCTCCAATCCAGGCACTGATTAGCCCTTTTGTATAACCTCATAAGTCTCTATTACAATCCCCATTACTAGCCTTGTTTCTAAACCAAAAGTCTCCAAACACTTTAGCCAGTCCTTGTAAGGAAGGTGCTCCAAAGCCATTGATCTTTTTGGTTGCTCCGTTCAGCAGCGTTCACCAACTCTATGATCTCATTTTTGTGAAAATGTGACATGAAGTATACAGGAGAACCTCAGTATTCATAGGGGTTCCATTCTCCGAAATTACCATGGATAAGGAAACCGCGAATACTGAGTAATTGTGTCTATGGGATCACAGGGGTTAGGTTCATGAAGGTCAAAAAAGGTGCAAAAAGTTGGTACAATTGCCCCCAAATCATGGGGGAAAGTACCCTACTGTGTTCAGTCTGTCCCCAACTGTCCAGCAATGCCCCCCAAATGCTGCAATTTGGGGGGGGGGTTCTGTGAAAACCATGTTTTTTTCTATTTTTTAAAACAAAAAAGCCAGGAAATGGCTCCCTTACACAACTGGCAGATACAGGAAAATTAACCCCTTCTCCTGCTGTGGTTCCCCCCACGTATACAGGGTTTGGGTGACAATTACTCTACCACAGATACGCAAGCAGCAAATGTCAGATCCATGATTAATGAGGGTCTCCTATATACTGTATTCCAAAAGCAGCCGCACCACAGGCATAGCAAGACTCTCTGTTTTGCATCCAGTTCCTTTTCTTATAACCCCTAGCATGGAATTTGCTTCCTTCATTGCTGCTGAGTTGACATTTCCATAAGCCATCCACCAGGTCCTGACATCTAATTCCTGGCTAGTCACCTGACTGCTTCATCCATCTGCATGGCTGAAAATATTCCATGCTTATAGCTTTTGGTGGTGTGGGATCCATTAGACATTTTTAATTGTGGGTGCAGTGGAACAGCCATTGAAATGTGCGCCAAAGGCCCTGAATTCTCTTCAGCTAGAATGTAGGCAGATGGTTCAGAGAAACCAACTTGACTGGGTGTTTACCAAGTTGGAACGAGAAAGACAGTCTAATCTGGTACAAATCCATGACTGAAGTGACCCTAAAAGACTAGCTTTCTCACTGGGAACTGGCCTCTTGACAACCTAATGATGTCTTTGAGGGCTGTGGATGCCTTGCCACTACTGAACAATATTTCAGGGTTATTTTTGGCCACTCTATAGCGGTTTCCCCCTTATATTTAGAGACTCTCTATGCCTAAGAAATTCTCCAGATTCTAAGAACCTACTTGTCAGACTTCAGATAGCAGGGCCTTTCCACCCACTGACCCTCTGTGAAGTTTGAGGGATTCATTGAGCCTCTATTCAGGATCCGTGAGAAGGGCTCACGGGCAGGCTGCAGGGAAGGCGGGTTAAACCTACCTTCCCCACAGATTACAGTCCTCCCTTCCCTGGGCGGACAGATCGCCTGCCCAGACGACTAGCTGGGCTCCCTTAGCCCGGTTATGCACACGTGTGAGAACAGCCTCAATATATTGTCAGTAGCAATTTAGATGAATTTGTGTCATCAGCTGCCAAGGTTCAGAAAAGTCAAACAGATGGAGCTGTATTATACAGAGCCAAATGGTTGGTCCCCCAGCAACAGCCCCATCCCTCCAAGGAAATAGGAAGCTGTCTTATACTGACTCAGACCATTGGTCCGTCTAGTTCAGAACTGTCTACACTGGCTGTTAACGGCTCTTCAGGGTTTCAGGCAGGAGGCTTTCCCAGTCCTACCTGGAGATACCAGAGATCGTATCTCTGCATGCAAAGCAGATGCTCTACCACTGGGCTATGGCCCCATTCTCCCTGGAAACCGATTCCAGCTGAATACTGAGAGCATCAATGGGGGAGAGTCAGCTATCGAGAGATAGCATGGTGTGGTTTCATTAAACAATAGTTCTACACTTCTGAGACAGGCATAGGATGACGGTATAGGGCTTCTGCTACATCAGGACAGTAGTCTAATCAGGACAGATTGAAATATACCCTCGCCTCAGCGGATCATTGCGTGGATAAGCTGAGTGACTTCCTCAACGTGATTCCAATCAATTCCTAGGTCCTTACCTAATCAAGGCTTAACCGAACCTGAGTATCCCACCAGGGTTCCAAAAGAGCAGAGCAAAAGTAGGGTTTTATATAAAGCATTGCTATTCAGGTGTTGGCAATCTCAGTGAAGCTTGCCGGTTTCTCGCTGGAGCCCGTTTGAATGGAGCGCCTTGGAATGCCTGCAGTGGCCTAGCCACAGCTCAGGGATGCAGCTGCAATTGAGCAAAGCGGGACACACATCCCAGGGCTTCTGAGTGTGGCATGCATTCCCAAGGTGCAATGCATGCAAGTGGGAGGAGAGCTGGTCCATGGGAAGAGAGCTGGTCTTGTGGGAGCAAGCATGAATTGTCCCCTTTGCTAAGCCCTACCTGTTTTACATTTGAATGGGAGACTACATGGGTGAACACTGTCAAATATTCCCCTTAGGGGATGGAGCCGCTCTGGGAAGAGCATCTGCATGCTTACATGCAGACGGCTCCAAGTTCCCTTCCTGGCATCTCCAGATAGGACTGAGAGAGACTCCTGCCTGCAACCTTGGAGAAGCCGCTGCCAGTCTGTGTAGACAATACTGAGCTACATGGACCAATGTTCCGACTTGGTAGAAGGCAGCTACCTATGTTCCTATGACATATCCTTGTAGAATACCACGTGTCAATTTATTTGCCATGTATATGGCAGCTTCCTATGCTCCTAGTTTAATTTTTTTCTCCCCACATCTCAATCACTGAAACACCCACCATAATGGATACAGCGTTCACCTCTTTAGAAGAGGTGAATGCTGAAGAGTGTATGGACCTGTTCTCCTCTGTGTCAAAGGGGCTGTGTAAGCCTTTGGTTTTAAAGGGATTGTGCTGTGATTCGGATGCCGAATTACGTTTCGGGCACATTCCTACTCTTTGTTTCCCCACTCTTGTAGTCTCTCTCTCTGCTCTGGCTTCCTCTGATTGGTAGACTGATACTTACAGGTCTGCCTCTCCTCTTCCTACCTGCTTCCTTCCTTAGGGACATAGTAAACTGCCATAAACAGAGTCAGACCATTGGTCCATATAGCTCAGTATTGCCTACACAGACTGGTAGCAGCTTCTCCAAGGTTGCAGGCAGGAATCTCTGGGATGCCAGGGAGGGAACTTGGAACGTTCTGCAAGGAAGCATGTAGGTGTTCTTCCCAGAGCGGCTCCACCCCGAGGGGAATATCTTACAGTGTTCACACTCAGTCTCCCAGTCAAATGCAACCAGGGCAGACCCGGCTTAGCAAAGCGGACAATACATGCTTGCTCTCCTCTCCTTCTTTGTTCTGCTCTCACACCATGAAGACATGGAAAGCTCAGGGACACAGGCTTTCTACTCAAGTATGTAAATTCCTTAATAAACCTTTACCAGTATTTGAACCTTAAACGTCTATCTCAAGACACTCTTAATGGGCTTGGCTCTTCTCACCCATGCCTGCTCTGCTATAACTGGGGTCACTGAACGCCCTTCCCGACAACACTTCCCATCCCTCTTCTAATGCTTGCACTTCTGCTCAGCATCTTTTGAATCATATCTGAATACAGCTGTTGACCGTGCAGTTTAGCGGTCCCACTTTATTACGGATCAACCCCAGACCTGCTTAGCTTCAGCAAGGTGGGTGCCTGGCATGCCTTCAGACCATGCTCTGAGTTCAACTATTGCCATTAGCACTCCCAAGTGTCTCTCATGTGACACCTCAAGCCAAGGATTTCTCTTTGGGGGTTTTTTGTAATAAAAAAATACCCATCTATCAGCCCTGCAATACTTGGTGAGAAACAAAACTCCTATTTACAGGCAGATTTAACAAAGCACCAAAAGCCTGGGCTGGGGTATCAATCAATCAGACTTTAAACACAGATAGGTGGAGTGAGGAATCCTGCCGGGATACTATCCTAATAGTCACTGACATGACAACAGTAACCATAGTAACCGTTTCCTCCATCCTTATGGCTGCGCTCTGATCTCCTTTTCAGGCTTCAGCGCAAAGGAAGGGAGAAAGCACATCAGTGTGAAGTCAAGAGATATTCTTGAACACTTTGATGTTGGGCATCTCTTTCGCAAGCCAGCAGTATGACCTTTGCTGTCCCCTCAGGTCCTCCAGGTAGTCAGTTCAAGTTGACTTTGTTTGATATAAAAGCAAACCCATAAATGCCTCTGATGGGATGTGGATTGTGTTTTAATAGAAACGGTTAGGGCTTACAATAATGAGGTCTGATTAGTAATCTTCTGGCCACTGGGTGGGTGCTTATGGCTAAGTATTGGAGAAACATGTGTATAATCTATTGAGGAACGGCGGAGAAAGTTTTGGAATGTCATGATAATGATGAAGCTATCTGTACTTGGGTTTGGTGCAGGGTGTTATCAATATGCTGATGACACCAGGATCTACTTCTCCATTGACCTCATCAGGAAATGGCATATCCTCCCTAAATGCCTGCCTGGAGGCGGTAATGGGCTGGATGAGGGATAACAAACTAAGGTTAAATCCAAATAAGATGAAGGTACTGAGTGTGGGGGGTCAGGACCAGAGAGTTGGTTTAGATCTGCCTGTTATGGATGGGTTACACTCCCCCTGAAAGATCAGGTACATAGCTTGGGAGTGCTCCTGGACAGTAGCACCTGGTGAGGGTGCCAGTGGAGGGGTGGCAAGAGGCACCTTTAAGCATAAAGGAATTGGTGCATACCTCCATTCTTGCCACACCTGCTCAAAGAAGCAGTGTGCCGCCCAGCACCCTCTGTGGTGGGAGATCGCCTCCGCCACTCACCTGGCTTCCACAGAGCCGATCCCCCGCCCACTGCCAAGTGAGTGGTGGAGGCTCTCCCTCACCACAGGGGGTGCTGGGCGGCATGCTGCTTCTCCGAATGCTGCTACTGTCATGCTGCTTCACCGCTACTGCTCCTGGACCCAAAGCTCTTCCTGTCTGGTTTCTCAAGCTATGGCAGTGGCCAGGAGTGTTTTTTTAATCAGCTTCGGCTGATATGCCAGATACGTCCATTTCTGGAGGTAAATGGCCTTAAAATAGTGGTACATATGCTGGTAACCTCCATGCTTGACTACTGTAATGCACTCTACGTAGGGTTGCCTTTGTATGTAGTCTGGAAACTACAATTGGTACAGAATGAGGCAGCCAGATTGGTCTCCGGGACAACACAAAGGGACCACATATCACCGATTTTTAAAGAATTTCACCAGCTGCCGATATGTAGCTTCCGTTTCTGGGTGAAATACATTGAGGCACTTCACACAATTGGTGTGAAGTGCCGGAGGGGGTTCTGCGGCTCAGCCCGCTCTCCCCCCAGACAATCAAATGGCAGCCCTGGGCGGCTGGATTGGCCGCCCACACAACTACCAGCTCCGTCACGGAACCGGTAGGGGCTGCAGGGATCGGGGGCCATGCAGCCCCTAGAAGTTCCAGGATACCCCAAGCGAGCGCACGGGGCATCCTGGAGAGACCCCGGAGCCCAGGAAGCTGCTTGCAGCCTCCAGGTGGGGGGTCTACTCATGTGTCGCCGCGTGCCGCGGCAACACACAGGCCAAAAAAAAGAGGTTAATGGAGCACTCGCTCCGTTAACTTCGTCTAAGAGGAGGGGTAATTAGGCGGGCCAGCCGCCTTGGGAGCACTGGGCTCGCCTGCAAGTCCAGTGGTTCCCACGATCCCTCGAAAGTAGGCTAAGCTCCTTTAGCCCATTTTCCAGTGATCGTGTGAATAGCTTCAAAGTGCTGGTTATCACCCTTAATGGCTTGGGCCCAGAGTTTTTAAGGGAGCAGCTTCTTTGTCATGAACCCTGCCACCTGTTACGATCTTCTGTAGAGGTCCAATTACGGTTGCCACTGACTCGTCTGGTGGCAACTCAGGACCAGGCTTTCTCTGTGGCTGCCCTGGGGCTTTGGAATATGCTCCCTGCTGAAATGTGGCTGGGAATGGTGGGAGTTGAAGTCCAACAACATCTAGGGTTGAGGACCCGTGTCCTGATGCCCAACTTATCCTTTTAATTTCAGTGGAACTTCCTTGAGTAAATTTAGTCCAGATGTCAGCCACTGTCCTTCTCAGCTCATCATCTTCACATCTCATCTCATCTCACTGTCATTCTCATTTCTCCTCATCTCTTTCCACACTGCCCGCTTTCTGGGCTGGTTTAGACCCCTCGTGCAGGCATCTTAGAAGTGCTTGTTAGCTGCTCAGAGAGCACCTGTGCTGAAGAGCGAAAACTAACTAAATAAGTAAACCATGGAAAATCAGGCAAATGTCTGTTTGGGTACAAAAATAGGTGCGATGCTTAGGAAATTTTTCCCATCTGAATTTTCCTCCAGATTTGGGGGTTCACAATGCCCCGAATGTCCTTCAGGAATGGCTCTGATGCATCAGCCACCATACCCTTCTTTAGGATAATTTGAGAATTGGTATGAATGCAGTTTGCCACAATTTTCAATCTGTGACTTTTTTCTCCCTGACCCATTACTGATGTATATCAGTATGTATGCGCACCGATATATGCGCATTGATTAAATCAATGTGGAACTATGGAAAGGGAGCCTGAACATAATTGTGCAATCACACCGTGATTCCGTTTCTGCAGGTTTAATCAGTGTGACCATGTGCTCAACAACCTGTGCCAAAAATATGGGTGCGTGTGAATCGAAAACTGTGGTAGGCTACAGTCGCTAATCCCCATGCCCAGGTTTTGTCTAGGGATTTGTCTGGAAGCTTCTGTATGAGGACGTGGTGCTTGACATTAACAACAAATTGAAATTGGGAATCAGATCTTGGGTCTCCCTCCTCTTATTCTGATACTCTAACCCAGTAGTTCCCAACCGTTTCCTTTATGCAGACCACTACTTCATCAAAAGATTTCGCAGACCACCACATAAGCGTTTGAAACATTAACATAGCCTACGGCTAATAGGAGTCAAACTCGTATATCATAGCAACATAGGGGCATAAGAAGCTGATGTACACCGAGTCAGACCATTGGTCTAGCTAGCTCAGTATTGTCTACACAGACCAGCAGTGGCTTCTCCAAGGTTGTAGACAGGAGTCTCTCTCAGCCTTTATCTTGGAGTTGCCAGGGAGGGAACTTGGAACCTTCTGCATGCAAGAAGGCAAGTTCTCTTTCCAGAGTGGCCACACCCTGAGAGGAATATCTTACCAGTGCTCACAAGTTTCCCATACAATGCAAACCAAGGTAAGCCCTGCTTAGCAAAGGGGACAATTCATGCTTGCTACTACTAGACCAGCTTTCCTCCCATGACCAGCTCTCCTCCCATTGACCAGCTATTAAAAATACAGCTATTTCTAATCATTTATTATACTCTCACAACCATTTCGCACTCATCGCAGTACATTTACATGCAGCAGGCTATAAAAAATGAAATAATACCTAAGAGGTACACAGGATTATTTTCCCACCACCATGAGCCACTTGCAGTACCCTCACGGATCACAGAGTGGGAATCATGGCTCTAACCACTGCACCACACTCTGTCCCTATCTATACATACTTTATGTTCTCACGCATAGCCTAACCCAGGCTGGACTGCATGTGAAAACAGCCTCATGCTCCGTTAGTTTGGTCATCAGTTACTGTTTTATTGATACCATCAGGAGTCGACAGCCCAATCCACTTTTTTATGGGGGAGGATGTTTAAAATTGCACACCAATTCAAAGATTTTTGGTTTCACTTTTGATTCCACTTTTGGAGTCGAAAAGTGATATGATGATGATAATGATGATGGTGATGATGGGAAACACAATAGCCTTGATTCCTACGTTATTATAAGACAGCAATCTCAACAAAAACCAAGAACACGATGATGAAATTAACACCTTTTCAGTGAGATACTAACTTTCACACTAAGAAACTCAGAACCAGATTGCTAACTGGGACAGGACACAAGATGGACGTGGACCATACAAGCTGTCTGTGGTATTTTCAGGTACAAATCACATTAAAATCAGCTGGAGCTAAGACATACCCATATGGTAAATTTGAGTTCTGCTAGGAGTGTTGCTGATTTCCCCCCTCCTTTTCCATTCTTTTGCACATTGGTTCTGGATGCATACTTAGTCAAAAGGAAACTCAAAAATGGTTATGTGAATAATATGGGTATAAATAAAACAGATAAAATTGGCTGATATGGTTCCAGATTTCTCACGACTTTCACACACACAACTATAAGCAAATGCTGCTCACATGGCTGTTAGTACCACATTAAGTTCCTAAACTTGCTCCTGTTCCTTCTCCTGGAAAGAGAGCTGAAGCACCCAGCCACAGCCGCCCTACGTTAAATCTGAAAGAGGGATGACAAATAAACCACCTGACTTTGTTGGCACAGATTGCATCAGACCAGCTTCGAGATTTATTCTTCGCTCAGAGGCTGGGATGCACAATTGCCACAAGCAATTTGGTCCCAGAGGATCTGGGTTTTTTAAAATATAAATATTTTACATTTCCTCCTTGCCTATCTTTACTCTGAGGACGCAACTTTCAGATACACTCTCTTGCTACCTGAGGCTGTTTATATGAAAGAGAATACTGAGTTATTTATTGCAAGATTTATATTTCTTTCTTTCTTCTAATCGAATGCTCTCCACAGCATCTTCAGAGCACACTGCAACAATACCAGCATAAAATATTAAGCCTATAAGACAGACGTGGGCAAATTTCAAGCTTGCAGGATCTACTTGTTAACTACCACCCTAAGTTCCATCCACAGTGGCTGGGGATGGAGGCAGATTCAAAATGGTGGCTCAGGGGGTGGAGCCAATTGCTGACTCCACCCCATAATCCTTACACTGCGCTAACCCACACAGGTCTGGGTTATCAACGAAGTATTGTCCAGGACCTGTCCTGGACAATACTTCGCTTGACCAGCCTGGCCCACATGATTAAGGCAAGAGTGGGCACGTCTCCCTCCCAAGTGCAATTTTTTTAGCTTAAGGAAAGCAAGCTTATTAGACCACCCAACTCTGTGTGTGAGTGTGTGCATGCGCACGGCGCACACATGCATGTGTATGTCACTATCAACTTTGCAATGCCTGGACCGATTTGGACCAAATTTGATACAGTTGAAGTGACATATAGGGACACCCCAACAGCATAGTTTGTGATGTTGTCATCCACCCCAACTCAAAATGGCAGATGCATGAAGTTTTGAGGTGCAAGTGGCTAACTTGATAATTATCAATTAAGATTATAGTGAAAGGAAGATTAGTTCTTACCAGAACTTTTTGTTTTGGGGGTATGCCATATAATTTTTTGCTTTTGTCCCCTGGGGGACGCCATATAAAAGTTCACATTTTAAAGACAACAGTCTTCAGGCAACACTATCTGGAATCTGCCCGAGAGGTAGGAGCACTACTGCAAAGTAGTACCTCCCATCCCCAGCCCCCTCAAACGGTCCAGAAGCAGTGTTTCCTCTAGGGCATGCACACGTGCATGCGCTCACAAGTTTTTTGATGTCAGCTCAGTTAATTTTAGGTCCAGCTCAAGCTGAATCAGGAATGCCCAACTCTGAATGCATGAGTGCACAGTGCCTTGATACTGCCGCCAAGAACAAAATTCATTCCGCACACAGATGAAAAAAATTAGAGAGAACACTGTCCAGAAGGATACTATGGTCGATAGTATCGAAAGCCGCCGAGAGATCCAAAAGGATCAACAGAGTCACACTCCCTTTGTCAATGCCCCATTGGAGGTCATCCAACAGGCTGACCAAGGGAGTCTCCACTCCGTAGCCCATTCGAAAACCAGTTTGAAATTGGTCTAGAAAATCAGTTTCCTCCAAGACTGCCTAGAGCTGGGAGGCTACCACCCTCTCAGTTACCTTACCCAACCACGGAAGGTTGGAGACAGGCCTACAGTTGCTTAACTTTGAGAGATCCAATGCAGGCTTCTTCAGAAAAGGTCTAATGATTGCCTCCTTAAGACAGTGCCTGAATGTACTGCTCAGGTCCTCACTACACAAAGAAGGCCAGATTGGGTGGTGAAGCATAACCTTCATTGACCCATGTATCTTTACCCAAGATCCCACCCCCACCCCCAAAGTGGTTCACATCCGAGAGTAGCTTTCACAGGCTCAGCCTGGCTTCCTGGGTGCTGAGAACCATGAGGACTACATTTCCCATGGCGCCCCAGTCACAATTTGAGACACATCATGGTCCATTCTCAAAGGCTCAAAACTGGCCATGATGTCTCTCAAACTGTGACTGAGTCACCAAAAGAAAGGCCAGCTGCTTTTTTGCACTGGCTTTCAGCTCTCAGAGTATCCAATGAGGGAAGCCACTTGGAATAAGAATTGCAGCTTTATGCTCGGTCAGATCTGCAAGGAGAAACTTTACAAACCTTTGAATGGGGTTGGGGTCGAGGCAGGCAATGTGATCCCATTAGAGGGTTCTTTATTATGTTCACTGGCAGTTGCTGCTGGTTTATCCAGAAAAAACTCACTAAACTGATGGATTTTTTAAACCCAAACAGAAATCGGACAGAAGTTTGAATTCGGAAGGGAAAGCCTGAATTGTGTGTGAAGTGCTCCCAACAATCTTGTACTGACTCCAGGGGATATCTGGCCATGTGTGAACGCACACACTTCCTTCCGGGGAAGATTCAGAGCAAAAGTACAGTGTGAAAAACCTCCAGGTGGCTATACTAGCTGGGGACTACAGGGAAATTTCATCAGTAACTACATATAGGTCAAAGCCAGAGGTCATCTCTGTCGCCACAAACAGAGAAGGCAAAATGTATTCATACTCTCTGTGGGAGATGGCCATATTCAGAACACCATCCTTGAGCAGTCAGCTGTCATTTCATTAGGGAGTGAGGGAGACGTAGAGAACTGGTCTACATTAATCAGTTTTGTCTTTCCAGCAGAGTTTTCTCAGTCTCAGGGAATGTTGTAGAACAGACGTTTCATCAACTACAAGCAACATAGGAAGCTGCCTTCTACTGAGTCAGGCCATTGATCCCTCTAGTTCAGGATGGTCTGCACTAGCTGGCAGTGGCTCTCCAGGGTTTGAGGGAGGAGACTCTCCCAGCCCTCCCTGGAGATGCTGCCAGGGACTGAACCCGAGACTTAGATGCTCTACCGCTGAGCTATGGCCCCATTCCTCAAGGGGAATATCTTACAGTGCTCACAAGAAGTTGCCCATTCAAATGCAACCCAGGAAAGACCCTGTTTAGCAAAGGGGACAATTCATGCTCACCAGCACAAGACCAAGAAGCTATCCCCACAATCAGTAGAAAGCGGGCTAAGGGAGACTAGCCCGCTTTCTACTGATCGTGGGAACCACCGGGCTCGCAGGCAAGCCTGGTGGTTCCAAGGCAGCTAACTCGCTTAATTCCCCCTCCCCTTAAATGAGGTTAACGGAGCGAGTTCTCTGTTAACCTCATTTGTTTGCTCATGTGCTGCCATGGCACACAGCAACACAAGAGTAGACCCCCAACCGGGAAGCTGCAGCCAGCTTCCCAGTTTCGGGGGTCCACAAGGAATGCCGCGGAGAATGCAATTGCATGGGGCTTCCTGGGGCTATGCAGCCCCCGATCCCGGCAGTCCCCACCGGCTCCGTGACCACCACCCAGGGTTGCAGGCATGATCGCCTGCAGGGAAAGCGGGCTCTCCCCATAGATCCACCAGAAGCTCTTCTCACTGGTCGTGAGAAGAGCTTCCTAGTCTCCTCTCGGACAAACCACCCTTCTACGGGATTAGAACAAGGGGGACATGCGCCAGAAGGGAGAGTGGGAAGCATTCATTGTGTGGTAGGCGGCAGCTCCGACATCGCTTCCGAGACGGCCCGGTGCCAACATATCATGGTGCCGAAGTCCTTCATTCGTTTCTGATTCGAGGAAGGCAAACCAGGCATCTGAGATCATGCACCAAACAGTTCCTCTTGAAATTAGCCCATGCCATGACTATTCACAAATTGCAAGGGCAAGCGCTCAGCTCTGCAGGCATTGATCTCTAGGATGATATGTTTGCTCATGGCCAGCAATAGGATGCTCTTGGCGGAGGGCATCCGTTTCAGACAATCGGAGCCCTTGTCAAAGAGAAGAGACCATTTCCGCCACCATACGCTGCGAGCATTTTGCACAAAGAGCTCCTTTGAACCGAAAGACTTCACCACACTTCAGTTAAATATATCAAAGGATCTGGACAAAGACATAATGAGATCCATCTCTTGGCGTACGTATGAGTAACGCTCAGTGTGTTGGAATGATTCCCGTCTTTCAAGCGGCTACTAAGAAATAACTTTCCCATATTCTGTACTGCAAAGCACGCACAATGCAGTCATGTTATGTATTGTTCACAGTCTGGGTTACTTCATTAACATCCTGCCTTTCTTCCTTGATGGAACGCGAGGGTGTGTGTATTGGGTTCCCAAGGGTTCTCTGATACAAGCACTGCCCAGACCAAAACCTGCAGAGTTGGGGCAAGATTGCTGCTTCGTGTGACATCAGAGCAGGACTGGCCCGCCTGCTAGGTGAACTAGGCAGTTGCCTAGGGCGCCAAGTGCGCAGGGACGGTGATGGCCTCGGTCCAGTATTCCCTCTAAGGCGTGCACACGTGCACGCACACACAAGTTTTTCTATGTCCGCTCAGTTAATTTCTGATCCCTGCTCAGGTGGAATCAGGAAGGTCCCACTCTGAATGCACGTCTGCACATAATGCCTTGCTAATGCCACCCACAACAAAACTCATCCTGTGCACAGCTGAAAAAAAATGAGAGGAACACTTGCCTGGGTCACATGTAACCTAGGGCTGGTCTGTGACCTAGGAGCATGTGTTCCCTGTCGCCCCACCCATCCTCCTTCCTGGCAGCCTCTGCCGCCATTTTCATGGGGAGCTACAATGATGTTGCTGCATCACGTGGCAACTTCATTATGACTCGCCACCAATGCAGCAAAAGGGGAGGCAGCAGCCAGGAAGCATTGCCCAGGATGGACAATGAGGAGGGTACACTCACACGCGCGCTTGCAAGGTGTGCTCATGCACCAACCTGCATCCACTAAAAGTGAGTGAACGGGCAGATGCACAACGGAGTGTGTGGGGGCAGGCGAGTGGGCTTTGCCTGGGGCACCCCTTCGCTTTGGGCCAGCCCTGCATCAGACTGTGCCCTGGGACTATTATCTAGGTGGCAGAAGGAATGCACTAGGATTCTGGTCCAATTCTGACATCATATGGAATCTCAGTTAAAGCTGGCAAAAACCATCTCATCATGGGAAGTTTTACACTCCTATCTAGATTCTCTCTACACTCCGTGGGAAGCCGAATCTAGATTTCCTATGCAGCAAGGAAATTTCCCCTTTGTTTCCAATGTCAGAATCCTGGACCGACGAGGATTCAGAGAAACATAGCCTCCTCTGCACCAAAATGCAACAGGACACATTCTGGCAACCAGCAGATCTTCAGGAAGGCAAGCAGAGTAACCATTTGGATCTTCAATCTGTTCCTTCTTCAAGGATGTGAAGAACCCAAGTCAAAATATACACAGAATCTGAGATCAACATTAAATCCGCCCCCCGCCAGCAAAAAACTGACAATAATAGAAAGTGTTAATTAGCCAGGGGGAACTGCCTCCATATTAAACTGAAGACAAGTCACTCTGCCAGTGTGCATGCATATGTGCGCAAGCAAGCGGGCATGTTTTAAACATCGGAACATTTTCCATCTGACAACAAAGTTGCCATTCTTCTAAACATATGCTCTTCGCTTCAAAGCAAAGTCCATTAGTATTCTCTGAGGGCAAACACACCCTTTTGCAAAGAGAGAACACACAGCCAAGAGGAAATCTAAAGCTTTTCTTTTTAAAAACTGCACAGAAAGGAGAGTGCATTCTTAAGACAAGAAAAAGAGATGGTGGAGTCAGGAGAGTTCTCTCCCCTGACTTTGTTTGGAGAGCTGGGCGCCTGTGTCGAAAGGAAACCCAGCCTCAAGGCAAGCACTCTAAGAGCAAAACGTCTTCCTAGAAAGTTTAGATAGCCCAAGCTGATAAGGTCTGCAAGGATACATGGTGTGCCCAGTGAAAAGAAAGTCTATGGACTAGACTGACCAGACAACAAAAAAAAACCACCACTTTGATCAATGGAGCAGTCCAATAGTCTAGGAGCCAGACACACAATTATTGGTCATCGGCATCATGTCATTGTTGGCAACACCTACATCCCCCTCCCCCTGAGATGGGAAAGAGGTGATAGTATTGTTGCACTTAAACAATTCGGGTAAAATTGCAGTCATTTTGGCACAGAGAAAAGGGCAAGGGACAGGATTAAGGTAACAATGAACAAATTGATATACTATCTCCAAGGAGTAATCCTTGAAGGACATTCCTACCCATTTTCTTTTCCAGTACTCTACAGCATCCATAAACATTTACGGCCGGGGGTGAAGAAATGTTGGCTCAGTTTATCAGCCAGACAAAGGACTGGATCTCACGATCAGTGAGACACGGTTCAGCAGGGTGCATGGGGAGAGCTGACACAGGGAGAGCGGGGAGGGAGCCCTGGGCGGCCGGATCGGCCGCCCACACGATGGTTGGCTCCGTGACGGAGCCAGCAGGGGCTGGGGAGCTCGGGGGCCGCACGGCCCCCGGAAGCCACAGTATGCCCTGCGCAAGCACACAGGGCATACTGGGGAGACCCCCGGAGCCAGGAGCCAGGTTTTCGTCTCCCCTCTGAGGATCTACTCATGAGTAGCCATGGCGCAGAGCCACGCCGCAGCTACTTATGATCAGATAGCCCGGGTTTGCGGAGCGCTCGCTCTGCAAACCCGGGCTAAGGGGAGGGGTACTTGAGTGTGTTACCCGCTCTAGAACCACCAGGCTTGCAGCCGAGCCCGGTGGTTCTCATGACAAGCAAAAATCGGGCTAGCAAAGGCTAGCCTGATTTTTGCTGATCGTGAGAATAGCCCCCAAATATTTTACTCATCAAGCTATACTGGTACATGGCTCATCAGGACTTTTTTCACTCACTGGGCATCATTTTTCACTCGTCACAGACTAGCAGATGAGTGGATTTCTGCAGCCCTGTTTATAGCTGTAGTGCGTGGAAAAATTTGAAAACCTTTAAAACACCATTGCAAATTTGGCCACAACAGGTCCGAGAGTCAGGGCAATAAAAGCGTAAGAACACACTAGAAGCTGAACTCATTGTAATGTCATCACCTATTTTCTATCTCTAGGGTGCAGAAGTGTCAAAGATCACAAGGAGCAGTTGTTCCCCCAGATGATACTGACCACCCCAGCTGGCTCATGAACTACAATACTGCTCCAGTACTTTTAAAGCGAGGCACCTTAAGTGGGGCAGCAGGGAAATGCTTGACTAACAAGCAGAAGGTTGCTGGTTTGAATCCCCGCTGGTATGCTGCTCAGATTATGGGAAACACCTATATCGGGCAGCAGCAATATAGGAAGATGCTGAAAGGCATCATCTCTTACTGCACGGGAGGAGGCAATGGGAAACCCCTCCTGTATTCTACCAAAAGAAAACCACAGGGTTCTGTGGGCACCAGGAGTTGAAATCAACTCGATGGCACCCTTTACCTTACTTTTAAAGCATCAGCGTTATTAGAACAAAAAGACTTGAAACATCAACAGGTTTTCTACCTATGCTAATTATTAGTTATTGTGAAATAACACAATAAGATCTGTTATTGTGAAATTACATTACCTTTTTTAAAAAAATGTAATGAATGATCAATAAAACATTTAACAGCGCTTCACACGTTATTGTGAAGTGACATTACTTTTTAATGTAATGAATTCTTGTAAAGTTTTTAAGAGTTCCAGGTAATGAGAACAATTCATTGAACAGTTATTTTATTTGGCATTCATTCCGGAACACCAGGGTCAGCCCAGAGCTACAAAAATGCTTTGTTTCTGTTTTAATTATTCAAAGCAAAGTAACAGCAATGCTACACTTTAAAATCAGTTTTTAAAGTTATTATGCTAGATAGAAAGCAGGCTAGTTAATTATGCAAGTATGATCACCATCATCACAGCTTCATGGAATATTTGGCATTTGTGGACACCCTCAAATAATAAAAGTCAATCAACTGGCCAACCCAAGGGAAGTCCATTTTTTTGACAGGTTGAATGAGGAGAGCTGGTCTTGAGGTAGTCAAGCATGAATTTTCCCCCTTTGCTAAACAGGGTCCACCCTGGTTGGCATTTGAATGGAGAATACATGTGTGAGCACTGTGAGATATTCCATTTAGGCAGGTTTCCCCAACCTGCAACCCTCCAGAAGTTGCAATTTATTGTGGCTGGGTA
The DNA here is from genome assembly GCF_027244095.1 of Hemicordylus capensis. Lineage (NCBI taxonomy): Eukaryota > Metazoa > Chordata > Lepidosauria > Squamata > Cordylidae > Hemicordylus > Hemicordylus capensis. The sequence goes on from NC_069663.1 coordinate 16,158,199, forward strand.
TGCTGGGAGTTGTAGTTCAGCAACATCTGGAGGGCCGCAGATTGGGGAAGCCTGATTTAGGGGATAGGTCTGCTCTGGGAAGAGCATCTGCATACTTGATGCAGAAGGTTCCACACTGCCTCCTTGGCATCTCCAAGATAGGGCTGGGAGAGACTCCTGACTGCAACCTTGGAGAAGTTGCTGCAAGTCTGTGCAGATGATATTGAGCTAGATAGACCAAGGGTCTGACTTGGTATAAGGCAGCTTCCTATGTTCCTACTGACCAGCCTGCACAGATGACAAGCGAATGACTAGTCCATGCTTGCTTGAGGATACAGTGGGAGAGGGGAAAGAGTTGAAGACCTGAAAGCCCACCTGATGCCCACCCTTCCTCTATTGCTGCCACCTCCCTACTCTCAGCAGTGCAGGCCCCGCAATTCTCAAGGCCAACCAAACTCTCTCTCTTCCTGAGAGGCAGCTTTTAACGGCACTGCGAGGAACTTCCCTCCTTGAAGGCCACTGGAAAACGTGTGTGTGTATGCGCGTGCGTGCGTGTGCGCGCGCGTGTGTGTGTGTGTGTGTGTAGGAGAGCTGGTCTTGTGGTAGCAAGCACAAATTGTCCCCTTTGCTAAGCAGGATCCACCCTGCTTTGCATTTGAATGGGAGACTGTGTGTGAGCACTGTAAAATATTCCCCTTAGGGGATAGGGCCAAAGTTCAGTGGAAGAGCATCTGCATGCTTGCATGCAGAAGGTTCCAAGTGCCCTCCCTGGCATCTCTAAGATAGGGCTGAGAGAGATTCCTGCCGCTGCCAGTCTGGATAGATAATACTGAGCTAGATTGACCAATGGTCTGGCTAGACTGACCAATGGTATAAGGCAGCTTCCTATGTTCCTATGTTCCGTGCACCATTTACTTCCTGTTTTACTTCTGGGCACTTGAGCAGCCAGGATGGAGGCTCCCCTTGAGCAGCCACAGCAGAAACAGAGCCGAGCAAGGCAGGAAAGGGTGGGGACAGAGCACACTGAGGGGGGAAGCAAGCCAGAGACCAGCTAGAAGGCAGGTCCTGCCCACTCATCTTCCACCTAGGGAGCTGCAGCACCCCCTCCCCAAGAACTGGTGTCCTAAACGGACACCTAGGTCTGCCTAGTGGATGGTGTGGCCTGATGTGACAAGCACTATATGCAGTCTTCAAAGCCCAAATCTCAATGGCTCTGAAATTACCAGCATAGATGGGCAAACAGATATTCTTCTTGCTTGAAGGAGTTCCAGTTCTACCTAGACCAGACCTGAAGCCATATTTTTTAAAAGATGGTTGCCCATCTAATGGCCAACCATTTAATGGCTCACCACAGAAAAGCAGGGGGCAACTATATCTATTAGACTTCTACCCCGTGAAGCTATGTGAACAATGCTAGTGGGTCAAAGCCTGGCACGTTCTGATGCTTCCTTCCAAAAAGAATTTGAATTACTCAATGACTGGCGCTCTTCCAAGAGGCATGGCGCCCAAGCCCTTTAATCTGCCCAGCCAGAACACTTCTCAAGCATTTCATTCCAAGCCCCAAACCTTAATACAAATCCAGGAAATGAGAAGAGCAATGCCCAAAGACACTGCCGCCATGCTGCATAAAATAAGAATGGGTCCCAGTTGAAGGAACGGTCCCTTCTTTGGTGGGCTCCATGGGACTGATATGACACACCAAAGAAAAAGGAAGGATGGAAAACCAAGGCTCCCTTGATTTATGTGCACCGAAACATTGGTGCCATTGTGCTCAACTGGACGGGACACAAATGAAGAACACTAAGCCATCTATTACCCTATTCCTTGCGTCCCAATTCCTCCTTCTTTTTAAGGCACCCACAGAGCTGCTGGCACAGCCCCAGACACAACATTTAAGGCAGTTTGACTCTGTGAGCTCACAGTCCAAGAACGGACAGAAATTTCAGTGTTCTTGGCCTGAGGTGACACAGTCTTCTCACAGGATGATAGTCAGCTGGTTTTTATTGGTGGTGGGCAGGGCAGACGGAAGGAGCTGTTGGCTTGCCATTTATTTAACAGCGGACCAAAAATGAGTAAAACTATGGGGCTATTCACACATGCAGGCAAAACCGGGCTAGGAAAGCCCAGCCCAGTTTTGCCAGCACGTGTGAACTGCCAGGAGCTGTGTGGCTGCTAGAGGTGGCATGGCAGCAAACCCTATTGGGTGCCCCGGCTGTTAGTCAGGGTTAAGGGCACAAGCATGCCCTAAACCCAGGCTAAAGGATCGTGTGTTGGTGCCATGCAGCTCTACACGGCACCTACACACAAGTTGTAGACTTACGTCGGGAGGCCCCCCATAATGCACCACGCACTCCATAATTGCAGGAGCTGGCAACTGTCTGGCGAATGATCTACTCACCCAGCAAAGGAGAGAGGATCATCGGCAGGGGAGGTAAGCGTTTCGAGGCTTCCTCCTCTGCAGATTGGAGCCCTTTCTCACTAATCGTGAGAAAGGGCTCCATGGATTTTGATAGTTGGGGTACAATTCTGTGCTGTTGAATCTATCAGACATTATTATATTGCCCATTTCGTCGGGATTTGCAGGGTGAACTGTTATCAGCCTCACTACATAATTTCCCGAGGCACTCGGATGAATTCTGTGCATCTTGGTTATTGGCTGGCCAATTTACAGGAGTCACCCACAATGTTGCTATGTTCTGTGCGGTTGCATATCAACTACAACAAGGACTAAAATGGGATGCTCTCAGTCAGTAGATATGGTATGTAGGTAATAAGTAGTTTTTAAAAATTTTATTATGAGTATTTTTCCTTTTCCTTTTAAAATTTAATATAATGTTTAGAGTTGGATTTATTCATTTGTTTTGTTTTGTTTATATACTGCCCTTCCTAAAGTGGCTCAGGGCAGTTTACATTAAAAACACACACACACAATAAAACAATTAAAATCAGAAAACATTTAGACCAGTTTAAAACTAATTAAAATTAAAATTCAAACTAGATATCATTAAAAGCCAGGCTAAAAAGATGGGCCTTTTAGTCTCTCCTGAAGGCCTCCAAGGAAGATAATATATCCACAGGGTGCATGTTCCATAACCTAGGGACGACAACAGAGAAGGCTCGATCCCAGGTCGCCACCAAATGAACTGGTGACCCCCAAAGACGGACCCCTCCTGATTATTTTAATGAGTGGTGGGGATCTTATATAGAGTAAGGTGTTCCCTCAGGTAACTCAGGCCTAAGCCATTCAGGGCTTTAAAGGTAATAACCAGCACTTTGTATCTTGCCCGGAAACATATCTGCAGTCATTGCAACTGTTTAAGAACAGGCATAATGTGGTATCTCCGGGATAGTCAAGAGACCATTCTTGCTGCCGCATTTTGGGCTGAAGTTTCTGAACTATGTACAGAGGCAGCCCTACACAGAGCGCATTGCAGTAGTCCAAGCTGGGGGTTATCAGCTGGTGTACCACTGTTTTCAGGTCCTCCTAGTCAAGGAACGGGCGGAGTTGTCGAATCAATCGTAGCTAGTACAAAGCGCTCCTGGCCTCAGCCTCAACCTGAGGCACCAGGGTGAGAGCCGGGTCCAAGAGCACCCCCAAGCTACGAATTCGTTCTTTCTGGGGGAGTGGAACCTCATCGAGAACGGGAAGTTCTACTCCATCTTGCACATTATGACCCCCAACCATGAGCACCTCCATCTTGCTTGGATTTGGTGGAGGCGGCGGGGGGGAGTTCCTCAGGCTCCCGCAAAGCTAGCTTGCTGTTTTCTGTGCATTCACACTCCCAGGCACCTCAGCATATTCCCCCGAAAACCACTCCTCCACATGAGGAAGTCCTGCATGCCACAGGGAGTGTGTGAGCCGCCAGTTGTCCATTTGCATTATGGATTCAGAAATGAACACTATGGTGTTAAACGGTGCTGACAGCTGCAATCCAATTAAGGCAGCACATGTTAATTAAACCATTGTAAATAGAGACTTTAGTATTAACCGGCAACTGGCAGGCTCAATAACCCCCATGTCAGTATAATGGCCAGGAACCAAAGAGCTACTTTAGGCAGGCCTGAGGGCCTAGTCATACCCAGCATGGTCTGTGACTGTTTTCTTCTTGCCATATTGCCGGCTGCTTTTGAAACCCTCCTCAGTTTCAAGAAAAGGGGATGTGGGGGCGGGACTGCCATGACATTTCGAGGCCTCGTTTTGCGTCTCATCTGAAATGTGAGGACGGCTGTTCCAGACACACAACTACAAACTCCCCTTGAGTGTGTGGTTCTTGGGATCCTAGCCAACTTCCACAGATTTACAGACAGCAACTGGCTTTCCGCTTCCAAATGTGATAGGAATGTTTACTGTTGTTGTTGATGATGATGATTATTATTACATTTTAATTCCACATTTCAGCGAGCTCAGAACTGCACAGACCCCCCTCTGCCCACACACAGGGGCTATTCCCACGATCAGCCAAAATCGGGCTAGGGGTTTTGGCCGATCGTGGGAGCTGGTCGTGGTTTTTTAAATCACGAGTAGCTGCAGTGCGGCATGCCACGTCTACTCACAAGGAGACCCCCGGAGGGGAGGCGAAAAGCCACCTCCCAGCTCTGGGGGTCTCGCCAGCATGCCCTGCGCACTCGTGCAGGGCATGCTGGAGCCCCGCTCCCCCCAGTCCCCCACAGGCCCCCAACCCCCACAGGCTTAGCCCACTCTCCCCGCTCAGCTCACCAAACCGGGTCTCATCGATCGTGAGACCCGGCTCACAGACTTTTATCTTCACAACAGTCCTGTGAGGTGGATAGAAAGAGAGCTGGTAGCTGGCCCAGAGTCACCCAGTCAGCCTTACCTGGAGATGCCAGGGAGTGATCCTGTGGCCTTCTGTATACAAGCAGATGTTCTGCCACTGAGCTATGGCCCCATACCCTAAAGGGAATCTCTTACAACACACTGCATTCACATGTGGTCACCCATTGAAATGCAAGCCAGAGCAGACCCTGCTTAGCAAAGGGAACAATTCATCCTCACTACCACAAGACCAGCTCTCCACTCGGTCCTTCAAGTCCAGCCTGTGGGGGGTATCTTTCAGAGGCATCTGCCTGGCCGCTGTAGGAAGCAGGATGCTGAACCAGATGGCCTTTTGGTCTTGGCCGGCAGGGTTCCGCTTATGTTATTAAGAAACACAAGTCTGTAATTCAAATGACTATTTAGGGTGCGGTCACCCGCTCCCTGCTTTGCCTGTCCACTTTTTTATTTTCTTTTTTTAGCCTGAAAGAACAAATAGCAGTGTGTGGGAGAACCAAGCCGCATGCATAGGCAGTTGAGAATGGCTGTACTTAACCCTGGGCTGGCTGAACGCACAGGCTTCATTCAGACAATCATCTAAGCCACAGATGATCATGAACGAATGTATGCCCCCTCCCCTTTTCTGCTCCTCCTTTGTGAGCAAAAGTTGGTGACGGAAAACTTCCACTTGAATTCCTGAAGAACTGTGATTCCTTAAAGCGAACCAGGATCCAACCATGGTTTGACATCCTGGTTTGTTAACAAACCACAGTTCCCTGAATGGGCCTAAAGGGGAACAGTGGTTGGTTCAATATCAAAAGCAAATCTTTGAATCTCTTCCTTGTACACCTATAGGGAGAAGATAGGCAGGGTGGGGGCCCTAAACCCAAGGCTTGGGCAAGCTCATTCACAATAACCTAAACCATGGTTTCGCTCAGGGATAGGCAACCTTTGGCATGCCAGCTGCAGCTGAACTAAAACTCCCATCATTCTTACAGTGGCTGGGGATGATGAGAATTGTAGTTCAATCACAGCTGGTATGCCAAAAGTTGCCTGCCCCTGGTTTTGACGATATTCTGGACTGGGCCACTGAGTCTGATGCTGTCTTTTCTAGCCTTAAAGAACAGGGAACTTCTGCTACCAGCAGAAGAGAACAGCTTTCCTAAACATGTGAGGCTGACTCGGTAAAGATTCTGGAAAGAGCAAGCATAATTTGAGAGCCGAGAGAGAGAAGAGAGAGGGAGTGAGGGGTGCATTTAAGCCAGGGCTTGAAAAATCCCAGACACCAGGGAGTCATGGCACCTAGAATTGTAACCATGGTGACTTGGCTAGGACATTTAGATGTAGAGTTATTTAATAAAATCTTGATTTGTCCCAGGCAATCCTGTTTCTGTTCAAAGGATGTAAAGTGAATAAATAAAAGCACATTAAGCTCCCCGCATATAATATCCTTCACTAAGTCTGGTAATTTTGCCAAGTGTTTGTCATGTGCCTCCTACCATGTTTACCCGAATCTAAGATAAGTCCCCACTACCAGTGTCCCCTGTAAGAGGGATTCCCAAATGTTGTTGACTACAATGCCCATAAACCCCAGCCAAAGGCCACTGCTGCTGGGGATGCTGGGAGTTGTAGTCAACAACACCTGGGGAATCCCTCTAACAGGGAACACTGCCCCCCACCCCCAATTATTTCTTGTTAAATATTGGGGGAGGGGTCATCTTTAGATTCAGAGTTCTCTTTCTTTTGGGTAAATACAAGTATAATCTGTATTTAACCTCTGTCTTTTAAGGCATCGTCTTACGTTCAGAGTCACCTTCTGTTTGGGTAAATATGGTAGCTGGGCCAGCTCTTGGATAGAAATAAAATTTGTCAAGGCCCGATTTAGGTGCTTCAGCAATGCATTAACACAGGAAAGAAATGTGAAGCTTGCATGCATGGCTTTCCAGTGTGAGAGTATACATGTTCTGTACGAGCCAGATGCAATTTACCACTTGGGTGCTCATCTATGGCAGAGCGAGAGGTCAGATTCAGAACCCGAATACTGAGACATCCCCCAACACTGTTTGACAGCTGTTGCAAAATGTGAACCGACTGCCCATTAGCCCTGTGAGAAGGCAGGCATCCTCAGAAGCAATGATATCACTCTGGTATTAATTTGGATTTGCACCACTGGAAGAGTCCAGATGCCCCAAGATGGTTTCCAAACGGCTTCTTAAAATTGCTTTGCAACATCTAGAGGCTCTACACACGATCCGTGTGTAGAGCTGGGGTGGGTTTGGTGGGGAGAGGTCAAGCCCGCTCTCTCCGTAGACGATCAAGCGACAAGCCCTGAGCAGCTGGATCGGCCACCCACACGACTAGGGGTGGCGGGGATTGGGGCCACCCGGCCCCCAAAAGTCCCAGGATGGGCATTCTAGAGAGACCCCTGAGGCCAGGAGACTGGTTGTAGCCTCCTGATCAGGGGTCTACTCATGTGTCACTGTGGCACAGAGGTGCACCACAGCGGCACACAATCAACAAAACAAGGTTAACCACTCACTCCGTTAACCTCGCTTAGGCAGAGGGTTGGTCGGTGGGCTAGCAGCCGGGGAACCACCAGGCCCACCCGCGAGCCCCGTGGTTCTCACAATGGGGGGAAACCAGGCTGCGCTCCCTTAGCCCGGTTTCCCCCCATCGTGAGAATAGCCTCAGAGGCTTGGTGTGTGTTCATATGATCTGGGTTTGGACACCACCTTGCTTACGGTGCTATACACACAGCGTTGGATCTTATCTTGATGTCACAGGCTTACAAAGGTGTATGTCCATCATGAAAAAGTAGCTGATTTTCTGAGGTTTGAGAAGAGTTTGCCTCTGTTCCTGCCTGACACAAAAGCAATTATGCAGATAATCCATTTACATATGAATCCCCTCTTATCCCCCTTCACCTCTAGAGGTGAGATTAACTCTTTACTTTCTGGCTGGGAAAAACCCTGCCACCAAATCCATTCTTTTCCTCTCGCTTTTTCTCACACAGCAGCGGCCCCTTCCACCTCTTCTCTCCCTCTCTGGAAGTGCCCTGTGTGCAGATCCATGGATTGGTGGTGGTGGTGGGGTGTTTGCTGTTTCTCCTCCTTTCTGAACATAGAACATATTCAGACACAGGACAGGGAAGTGGCTCATAGCAACCAGACTAGTAGCCATTGATAGGCCTGCCCTACATGAATCTCTCTCAGCCCCTTTTACAGCCATCCAAGCTAGTGGCCATCACCACATCCTGCGGCAGAGAATTCCACAGATTAATTATGTGCTGTGTGAAAAAGTACTTCCTTTTGTGGCTCCTAAGTTTCCCGACCTTCTATAAAAATAATAATAATAATAATAATAATAATAATAATAATAATAATAATAATAATAAAAACTTTATTTGTTAGCCGCCCCATAACAAATTGTTCTCTTCAGTTTCATGGGATGGCCCCTGGTTCTAGTGTTGTGAGAGAGGGAGAGAATTTTCTCTCTGTCCAATCTCTCTATCCCATGAATAATTTTATACAGCTCTATCATGTCTCCCTGTAGTTGCCTCTTTTCCAAAGTAAGAAGCCCCAGATGCTGTAGCCTTGCCTCATAAGGAAGGTGCTCCAGGCCCCTGATCATCTTGGTTGCCCTCTTCCACGCCTTTTCCAGTTCTACAATGTCCTTCTTAATATATGTTGACCAGCTTTCTCTGTGACACGGCTGCTACAGTGATACTGCTTTCTCCCCTCAAAGCCTCAGTGGTGTAAATCCGACACAGCTAACTCTAAGTGGCTTCAAAACATTACGGTTAACCGTAGGATTCTACACCACTTCTTCCAGCACAGTCTGGAAAGCACCCAGTTCTCTTATGGGTGCAGCTTCCTTCCACCACTTACACCAGTGAAAGAGCAACAGTGGGCCCCACTGTGGCAGACACGCACAATGATTCCTGAAGTCACGCATGATGTGCTTGCAAAACCCAACCGCCCAGTCCGTCTGTAGGAAGCTCCATTCCGAAGGATTGACCTTCTAAAATCAAATATAACTTAAGTACAGACAATCAGCCTATATACATAAACCTTCTCCCACTTGCTTTGCTTACTATGGGCCCAAACAGACAGAGGACTGGAAAAGGATTAACTGTGCAATAGTGGGAAAGATTACACTCCGGCCTCAATAGCAATACAGATAAGCAGATTGCAAGGAAGGAGTGAGGCGGCGGCATATGATTTTCTGCAACTTTGTCTTCCATAAACTGTATAGGATGTAGCAATTAGCAGGGTTTGCATATGGAGGATTAAAGTTGTGACATTAGATGGCTTAGCACTTATGTGCATGTGGATGAAGAATCAAATTGTAGAATCTTGGCGCTGGAGGAACCCTTGAGGCCTTCTGAGGCCAACCCCTGCCCAATGCAGGAAACATCAATGCATCCTGCCTCTGAGCTTGGAGGGAGCCTAAAACCATCAGGACTAGTAGCCATTGTTGCCCATCCACCATGAATTTTAAAGCCATCCAAGCTGGTGGCCATCACCACATCCTGTGGCAGAGAATTCCACACAAGAATTCTGTATAAGAATATCATGGAGGTTATTCACTCAATCAAAAACTGTGTTCTACCCGGGTTTGGGAGCTGTGCGTGCTCCCAATTTTCAGTTGTGTGGAAGAAAGGTAAGGGGGAAACCTTACCTTGTGTGATTGTGTGGAAGCAAAGTAGGAGGAAAACCTGAGTAGAAGTGATTGTGTGCAAGCAGGTTAGGTGGAAAACCTGGGTAGCTTTTCCACCTACTTTGTTTCCACACAACTGAAAATTGAGAGCACACACAGTTCACAAACCAGGGCAGAACACAGTTTTTGATTATTTGAATTACTTCATGGTGTAGACCAGTGATCTTCACTATTTTTCGAGCAGGATCCACTTCAGCAAAAAATCTTCAATGTGAGAGTTATTGCCCACCACACTGACCTCTGCACAGTACTACACTTTTCCCTTTGAGAGAAACCAAGTCTTGCTGCACCCCAGCACCATCTTGGAAGATGTGCAGAGAGTGCTGGGAAGTGTAGTATTTCCCAGTGCTTTCCCCACACCGTTATGTGGCAAAAGCCCTAGGAAAGACTACACTTCCTCCTAAGAAGGCTCTCTTTCCCTTAAAGCAGTCCCACTGGCCCTAGGCAAAGCACAGCACTGTGTGGTGGCAATGGTCGCCTCCATGTGGTGCCAGTGTGGACTATTCAGCTTGGGCCAAAGCTCCACACAGACCTAATAAACAACTAGTCAAGGAGTGGCAGTTCAGGTCAATGGGAACCACCACTGGCTCCCAGGCTTTGCACTGAATACAGGGGTGGAGACACCATTGGGCAAACGGGTTCAAAGAACCAGGGCCGCCGTCCCCCGGACCACACCTCGTGGCCCCACACTCACTCCCTGCACCTGACGTCAGATGCGGGGGGCATTATTTTGCTCCCAAATGGGGCCGCAGGGCCCCATTTGAGACCAAAATTGGCCCACACTGTGTTGGCAGCATGGCTGGAGTGACTCTGAAGTGCCAACGCAGCTTGGCTGATCTCCCTCCCAAACGGGGCCGCGCACACCACCCCTTTCAGTCAGTGGTGGAGAGAGGCTGGCGGTGGCCCGTGTTCAGCCGCCACACCCCCTGCTCCCATCCCCACATTTGACATCAGACACAGGGGGCATGGTCTCCCTCCCAAACGGGGCCGCGCGGCCCCATTTGGAAGGGGGATCGGCCTGCACCACATTAGCAGAGTGGCCAGAATGGCTCTCCCTGCCTTTAACTGCCTTTAAAGCGCTGCCCGATGCAGTGTGGGCCGATTTCCCTCCCAAACGGGGCCGCGTGGCCCCATTTGGGAGGGAGACCATGCCCCCCTGAGTCTGACATCAGTGGGGCTAGCCCAAGGGGCATGGTGGCCAAACACGGGCCGCCACCAGCCTCTCTCCTCCACTGACTGAATAAATGTGTGCTACTAAGTTAGATGGACCAATGGCCTGATTCCGTAGAAGTCAGATCCCTATATGTCTAGAATGTCATCCTGAGCAGACAGGAAGATCGCTTTAACACTTCGTGAAGACAGATAAGGGAGGTGGGGCTGAGGAAGTAAAAGCAGAGGAAGGAAAGTGAAATTTCAGCACAAGGAAGAGGTTAAGTTTTCCAAAGAATTAACCTACCCACAAGGAAGAACTTCAGAGTCTGCAAGTGCCAGCGTGGGAAGGAAATTTATCAAAACAGAGCACTCTAATCCAGCAAAGGCAAAACAGACAGTGGGTTGCACACTGCAATTCAGAGGAAGCGTACAAGAAAACAGGCAATTGCAGGATAATCCATTCCTAGTTCACCCCGCACCTTCTGGAAGCACATTCAAACAGCTGCTCCTTCCTTCCAAGCGAGGGAGAGGAGAGACAGACAAATATTCATAACCTAGCAAATCCACTTGCGAAAGTTCCTCGTCCACAAAAATCCATACAGGCCACTTGCCCATACAAGGAGGCTGGCTCAGGAGCTTGTCCCTGCCATGGTCCTTTGAATCTGTAGGAAGTCTCTGCAGATGGAGAACTGTTCAAACATTTAGTCCTTCAACTGAAGTCACAAGGGGCATCAACAGATATTTCACATGGGGCTACTGATCAACTATTATATATTTCAAATCATTAGTTAGTTTGTGGGGGGGGAAGCCAAACTCTGTGATTACCTACGGATACCATAAGAACATAAGAACAGCCCTGCTGGATCAGACACAAGGCCCAGCTAGTCCAGCAACCTATTTCACACAGTGGCCCACCAGATGCCTCTGGGGAGCCCACAGGCAAGGGGTGTGGGCATGTTGCTCCTCGTGCCTCTGAGGCTGGAGGTGGCCCACAGCCACCAGACTAGTAGCTATTAGACCTGTCTGCCATGAATTTGTCTAAGCCCCTTTTAAAGCCACCCAAGCCGGTGGCATACACAATCCTTTCACTAAAATTAGCTGAATGCACTACTTTTTACACTGGAATATGCTAGATGAAACGTTTAAAATTCTTTGGGGCCATTCACACAGGAGTGGGGGAAAGGCTGTCCCAACTCACCGTGCCCCCCAGACAATCAAAGAAATGCTGCTGGGAGCACAGACCGTGCTCCCAGACGATCCGTGCTGCGCCATGCAGACATGTCCTGGCCTCCAGATATCCCACAGTGCACTGCACCACGACCATGGTGCACTGACAAGATCCCCCATCAGACTCTAGGCACCCATCCCTGTGTCTCCTCAGGCTGCATGAGACATATGATCCCGGCAGCTGGGTTAGGGGAGCGCTCATTCCCTTAACCTCGGCTAAGAATTCGGCTAAGATTTTTGCAGATCGTCAGAATAGCCCCATGGTCTCATTATATCAATGAGCCCTCCAGTAACTGAAGAAATGCACACCTGGGAGGACACCAGAGCATGCAGGTCAGATTCCCCAAAGGGAAGCTAACCTATTTGCATGTATGCCTTCCACTTGCCAACCGTCGCTATATTTAACAAAAAAATACCTTTATCCAATTAGCGGCAGAATGTGTCAGCACTGCCAACTTAATCTCGCCACTGCTGAAATCATGCAGTGTATTAAATGCACCTAACAAAGCTTTTGTTGCCTCTCCAATGTCTATCCACTCCCACGTTTCCCTCTCTTCTGTTTCTTTCTTTTCGGACACAGGCAAACAGAAAAGGAAGGATTCCCTTTCGTGGCATTGGCATTCAGTCTAAAAGCAGTGCAGCTTAGAATTGCTTGCTGGGCAGCGTGGCAATGAGAGGCAATTCTCTCTCTCTCTCTCTCTTTCTCTCTCTCTCTTTCTCACACACACACACACACACACACACACACAACCCGTCAAGAACTGTACCTAGGGTTGCCACATTTGTTGGAGAGAAGCATCCAAATTTCAAACCTCCCTGAGCCTGTTCTCACGATAATAAATTCCTGGGTAGGAGCAGGTTACCCCAGGAATCTGTGGACATCTGGGGCACCCAGAGTCCTCCCGACCCAGTCGTTCTGCACCTGGGTAGCCCAAATCTGCAGCCCAGGTTAAAAGTGAGGCCGGAGACCGGTCCTACCTTTTTGTTTGGGTCTTCTGTGCAATTGGTGTGATTTAAAACTCCCTGGGCTGCCGGTGGCCATGTTAACCAAAGAGTTCTGTGGCTTGCAGGGCCAGGCAGAGCGGACCTGCTGCAGCACTGAGGGCTGCCTCTCTGCTGCTTGCGCAATGCATTGTGGAATAGCTGGAGGCCTCAACTCCCACTTTCAGCTATGGAGGACGCCGCTGCGGCGTTCATGTGGGCGTGTGAGCTGCAGAGCCGAAAGGAGGCTCTGGTCATCAGGGAGCAGAAAGGTAGGAGCTTGTCTTCCCTCCAGCCCAACCCCATTCGGTCGCGAAAACAGCCTCCATGAATTCTTGACAGTGGGGCTTGGCAGCTGCTTTGCACATTTTCCCCTATAGTGTTCTTTGCACAGGAGAGGGTTAGGAACTCATACAGATTTAGGAGCAGTAACTGGGTGGTGCAGAGCTTGAGCTTTCACATTCTAACAAGTGCACAGTGCATTCTGGGGATTCCACCCCGCCGACACTGAGCTAGGGCATGGAGACATTTTTGCATGGATGCATCAGCATACATGGTTTTCCTTAAAGAGCCATCTCTCCTTCCTTCCTAAATGGAATCACTCCAACCGTGGACATGGACGGAAATGTCTGTCAGACTTCCCCCTTTTCGTCATCTAAACATATAAATATTGGCACAGCCTGCCCTGAAGTGAAGCTGAGACGGAAACAGAAATAAATACAGCCTCACACTCCCTCTGTGTCAACCAAGAGAGTCACCAAGGAAAAACACACCAACAACCATAAAGACAAAAGGATACTATGAACTGCCAGCACATCAAGCTGAGCTTATAGAAAAGTTCTCATGTTCACAGATGGGGCAGCCCACGGGAAGGTTTTGCTACTGAAGCATGCTTTGGGAGAGCAGAAAACAAGCCCACCTACTGAGTGGACACAGAATGCAAACATTCCCCCAGAGTTCTACTTTAGCTGGATTTTCTAGGAGCCAGAATGAGGAACACCACATACCTGCTACATGGTATGGGATTGAGAGCCATCGTGGTGTAGTGGTTAGAGTGTTGGGCTAGGACCAGGGAAACCAGAATCCAAGTCCTCGTTCAGCCATGAAACTCACTGGGTGACTCTGGGCCAGTCACTCAGCCTGACCTACCTCATGGGATTGTTGTGAGGATAAATTTAACCATGTACAACACTCTGGGCTCATCTAGCTCAGTATTGTCTACACAGACTGGCAGCGGCTTCTCCAAGGTTGCAGGCAGGAATCTCTCTCAGCCCTATCTTGGAGATGCTGCCAGGCAGGGAACATGGAACCTAGATGCTCTGTCCCAGAGTGGCTCCATCCCCTAAGGGGAATATCTTGCCGTGCTCCCTGGCTTCTCCAAGATAGGGCTGAGAGAGATTCCTGCCTGCAACCTTGGAGATGCCACTGCCAGTCTGTGAAGACAATATTGAGCTAGATAAACCAATGGTCTGACTCAGTATATAGGAGGTGGATAGGGGTGTGCACAAACTGGTTCAAGGTAAACCGGTTCACCTCCAATCAGAGAACTTACGTTTTGGGCGGTATTTAAATGTATTAAATAAATAAAATAAAAATAAAATAAATGTATGGCAGCTTCCTATGTTCCTATCAAGTCTCCCATTCATATGCAACCAGGGCGGACTCTGCTTAGCTAAGAGGACAAGGGAAGGGAGCGAGGGAGGGAGGGAAGGAGGAAGATTGAGAGAGAGGAAAGGGAAAGGGAAAGGAAATGGAAAAGGGAAGAAAAGGAAAGGGAGGGGAAGGGGAGGAGAGGAAGGGAGGAGAGGAGAGGAGAGATACCCATTCAAGGTGAAACCAAACCATAGCTCAATGGAAGAACATCTGCTTTGCATGCACTGAAGGTCCCAGGTTTACTCTCTGACACCTCCAGAAAGGGCTAAGAAAGACTCTTGCCTGCAACCTTGGAGAATCACAACCAGTCAGTGCAGACAATACTGAGTTAGATGGACCAATGGTCTGACTCAGCATAAGACAGTTTCTTAAGGTATACAGCCATCGCTTAGGGGTAGAGCATCTCCTTTGCATGCAGAAGGTCCCAGGTTCAATCCCTGGCACCTCCAGCTATCCCTGCCAGTCAATGTAGACCTGAGCTGCCCAACACTGTGCTTCCAGCTGCTGTTGGACTACAGCTCTCATTATCCCCAGCCACTGCGGCTGTGGATAATGGGAGTTGTGGTCCAACAGCAGTTGGAGGGCCAAAGTTGTGCAGCCTTGTGTAGACTATACTGAACTTGATGGATCAATTGGTCTGACTCAGTATAGGGCAGCTTCTTATGCAGTTTTCCCTCTAACAGGGATTCCCAGATGTTGCTGACTACAATTCCCAGCTTCCCCAGGTACAATAGCCTTTGATTGGAGGTTCTGGGAGTTGGAGTCAACATCTGGGAATTCCTGTTAGAGTGAACACTGTTCTTATGTACCCTATGCAACCACTCTTTCTGTCTTCATTCGATCATAACCAGTAATGCAGGCTGGTTTTCTGCAAAATTTTGAATCAGGAAATTTTCCAGATTTCCCCTTGATGTTCTAAGTGGATTGGGATCCAATTTAGCATGTTTGTTTGACTATTGAATAAAGCTAAGATAGCATGCAGTTTTAACTGTACATGCTTTATAAGCATCTCAAAAGTGTTTGTACTGAAATTTGTGACTGGGAGACGCAAGCCATACATTAGGTGGTTGAAATGTTCTATTCAAACCCATGCAAAGCTTTATTTTGAAATTACTTTGACTGGGACATTTGTACACATTTTAAAATGCCACTCATTCGTATTCACTGCCTTACTTTGTAAGGGGGAAAAGGAATAGGATGGAAGTGCTGAAATCATGCTAACTTGAGCAGGCTCCGTGCTAAAATCTGCTAGTCTGCATTAGATACGGCTGTTTTCTAGTCGTCTGAAGATGTTCCTTACAACGGAAGTTATTCCTTACAACTCTACTTAGAATTGTATCATATCCCTTCATTACATTGCTAATTAATTCTTTGAAACAATGCAGTTTTAGAAAGTGAACACTGTTCCTTCTAAGGCGTGCGCACATGTGCATGCTCACAAGTTTTTGGATGTCCACTCAGTTCATTTTAGAACCTGCTCAGGTTGAATCAGGAAGGCCACACTCTGATTGCATGTGCACACACACTGCCTTGAAACTGCCACCCAGAACAAAACTAATTTCGCACAAAGACGACAAAAATTAGAGGGACCACTGAAAGAGAACACCGTCTGTTGACAAATATCGCTGGAAAACATTTTGCATGATAGAAAATGTTTTTGTGGGAAAATTCCACTTCACATCACTAACCCTGTGACTTTCCACACTGGCCACTACTTGTTATTCAGACAGAAATAGAATGAGGCTCTCCTCAATTGTTTGGGCAGAGAGGTTTGGACTGAGAACTTGGAAATACAAATATGAATATGATAAATATTTATATGAATACGACAAATATATATACCGCTTTTCAACAAAAGTTCCCAAAGCAGTTTACATATACATAAATTCGATGGCTCCCTGTCCCCAAAGGGCACAATCTAAAAAAGAAACATAAGAAAGACACCAGCAACAGCCACTGGAGGAATGCTGTCCTGGGGGTGGATAGGGCCAGTTGCTTTCCCCCTGCTAAATAAAGGGAACACTTCTAAAAGGTGCCTCTTTGCTCAATTGTCAGGGGAATCTAGACTTTTGGAGGCATGGCCATGGACAGCAGGGACAAGGGGGGGTTAGTCGCCCCCCCCCACCCAGATTCATGGTCAGATTAATGTGGAGCATTTAATATTTTTTTAAGTATATATTTGTTCACATATACTTTGCCTCTTTCCTGGAAAAATTCCTGTAGACACCCACGAACATGGTGCTTGTATTTTGAGATGTCTTTCTCCAGGAAGGTTATTGGGCACTCTCAGATAAATATTTAGGAGAGCTGAAAAGACTTCTCAGCAATGGTGTTCCTCTTCTGGAGAAAAAGGCTGACCCAGATTTATATTGTTCGACATGTTTAACTGCAGAATGGTTACACTGTCCTGGTATTTTAAGCCGAATCATTTCACTGGTTTTCACCTACTTTCCTGTTTTCATGTATTGTGGTCGTCTTTTTCTTTTCCTTTTCGTCCCCTTTATAAACTATCATTCTGAGCTTCCCGAAGGCCTGAATCAACCCTGTGGTGGCAGGCTGGAAACTGTAACTAAATCTAAAAAAGGAAAAGGAAAGGACACTTTAAACCCATGCCATGGCCTGCTTTGCATTCCGCAACTTGCATTTGGAGGATACATCCCATCTGATGCCTGCAAGCACCGCAATCACAGTCCCTGGGCAAGTGGAGGGGGGGGTCATTCTCGAGAGCCACTTGCAGCAGAAAGGGATTATAAAAGAGACAGGACAGGGTCAAATGCTGGACAGAGAAAAACTCACCCAGAGGCAGCTGCTGGAGCAAAAACAATTCCTTGGCGATAGATTGTTCCTAGAAGGAAGGAACGTGCCTTTCCCAAGTAAGGGGAACTTGTGAAAGGTAAGGGGGACATGTAGCCTGAAGTTCCATGTTAAAACAAAAGCACTGTTCCAGGCATTGGCCATGGTTCTCTATGGGCGCAGTGTGTGTCCTCAGTCTAGGTTCTGGCACCTCTGTTGTTAAATGCCCGATACCCTCCGGGAAGGGCCATAGCTCAAGGGCAGAGCACATGGCGGTGGACACCAATCTAGACGGTTTTAAAAACATGCCAAACCAGGTGCTCACCACCACGGAGGGCCAACTACCATATTTACCCGAATAGTAGGTGACCCTCAATTTCAGGCAATGCCCTAAAAGACACAAGAAAAGAAGAGGAAAAGAAAGAGGATTCTGGATTCAAGGCAACCCTCCTATATTTAACAGGTAGGAACTGGGGGGGAACCTCGACATGGATTTGGGTAAATGGGGTAGAAGAGATCTATGGAAGCTCTATGAAAACCAGGCTAAGGAAGCCCAGCCCGGTTTTGCCAGCGTGTGTGTACCCGATCCTGGTGTGCCCGATCCCGGCAGCACCTCGGCAGCAAGCCCGCCTCTGGAGCCGCCCTGCAAAATGAGGTGAGGGGAGCGAGCGTTCTCCTAACCCTGTTTCTCTGATCGTCTGCCAGCCTTAGCTGCTGACAGACTGCAGAGATCCCGGCCAGCTCCGGGGAGGGGAGGGGAGGGGAGGGGGATCCCCATAGGGGGTGGGTGATGTGTACTGACCCCCTCAACACCCCAAGCTACTGGCAGCAGCTGGTAATCATCTAGGCAGGCGCTCCAGCCGCCAAAGGGGAAGCCCACGGTTGTCTGCAGGGAGGTAAGCTTTTCAATGCTTCCTCCCCACTAACCCTCTTGCCCTTTCTCACTGCTTGTGAGAAAGGGCTCATGATCAAATATCCTACCTCAATAGATATAAATTTTGTAAAAAGCACCTGGGGATGTGATTCAGATCAGGCCCATGGCACTGGAGAAAGGGGGTTTCTCCAGCTGAATGAGCAAAGAGACACCTTTTAAAGTGGTGGTTCTGCTCCATTCAGCAGGGGGAGAACTACTGGCCCTATCTGTCCCCAGCACAGCATCCCTCCAGTGACTGTTGCTGGGGTCTACCTTGAGTTCTTTTAGATTAGGGCAGCACAACACTGGTCCTCCTGCAGGGACTACAATTCCCATCACCCCTAGCTCTTGGCTGCTGTGGCTGGCATTGAACATCATGTATGAATATCTGTGTTTTTACAGATCTGTATGTGCCCAGACTGCACATATTTCACATCTGGCCACTGAGTCTGGGGATTATCGAAGTTGAAGTCCGACAATATCTGGGGACCCACGTTTGAGAACCCTGTAATCATAGTAGCTCTGGCACATGCAGCTAAATAATGGTGAGCCAGAGTTGTGCAGCCCTATTGTGGGCACACCTGCCAACATGTCCCTATTTCCCCATCCAGGTGAATAGGGAAAGCAGGGACATGTTGGTAGGCAGGGCTGCAGAAATCCACTAGTCTACTAGTCAGTGACGAGCGGAAAATGATGCCTGGTGAGTGGGGAAAAAAAAGGCCTGATGAGCAATGTACCAACATAGCTTGGTGAGCAAAATATTTTGTCTGGCTGATAAACTGAGTCAACATTCCTTCACCATACCTGTGGGCAGGTATGGTTGTGAGCTCTTTGGGAACAATGCTCAACCTCCCCAGAAATACATTGTCCCTCCCCCTGGACCGCCAACCCCCCCCCCATTTATTCTGGTGCCACCGCTGTGTCCTATTCCTAGGGAGAGCATAAACACAAAGTAATTACGATGCTTCGCTAATCTCTATAACCCTGCACCACCACACCCCTTTCCCAAGATGCTTAGGCATGCTGAAAATAGGACGCAGGAGAATAGCCTCTCTCTCCCCACTGTACGCCTGCATCAATTAGCTGGGTTGCAGCCACCAGCCGAGAGAGCTCTCGGCCAGTCAGCTCAGCAGGGGTGAGGCTGCGGGAGCTCCTACCAACCCCCAGTTCCTCTCACAAGCCACTGAGAGTTACCGGCGGCTTCGTGCCTGCGGAACTTCGGCAGAGCATCACCCGCTTATCAAGGAGAGGGTTCCTATAGCAACCAGGCTACTTCGACTAGAAAGCTGGATCAGAAGGAAGCGGAAGAGGAGGAGGAGGACAAAAGGAGCCAGGGCATGGGGGCACATGGCTGCTGCAAAAAATGAGAGCCTGCAGAAGCTCAGGCAAGAGGAGCTGAGAGGCTGCTGTCATTCCCCAAAGGCCGGGGAGGGGGAGGATTTTACACCAGAGCGGCAAATAATGCTTCAGGGATGGACACCCATTACTCTGCTACTAGGCCAGCTCAGTTCAAATTCGAACCGGGCCCGGTTCGATCGCTGAACTGGTTCACAGAGCAGTTCAGCCCAATGTTTGTAAAGGGGAATCCGCCGATTCAAACCGGTTCAAGTCGAACCGGTTCGCACACCCTTATCTGGTACATGTACCAGAGCTACAGCGATTACAGGGGGTTCTCAAATGTGGGTCCCCAGATGTTGTCGGACTTCAGCTTCCATAATCCACAGCCATAAAATGGCCAAATGTGCAATCTGTGTATAGTCTGTGCACATACAGATCTGTAAACGCACAGATATACACACATAATGTTCAATGCCGGTACAGCAGTATATTTCCTATATGTGCCGGACATTCAAGGGGGTCCTGTGTCCAAGTTCACTTTTCAAATTAACCTATTTATTTATTTATCAATCATGTTTATATACCACCTGACATGTGTATCCCTCGGCGATGTACACAATATAAAACACAACTGTGTAAAAACAAAATAAAAAACAAAACAATTTTACAGAATAAAAACTGTTTTAAGGCTTTTAAACCTTAAACCTAAAACAGATTAAGGCTTTAAGAAGGGTTTAGGTACATTCCTGGGGGACAGGTCTATCAATGGCTACTAGTCTGAGGGCTATAGGCCACCTCCAGCCTAAGAAGCAAGATGTCTCTAAATACTGGTTGCAGGGCAGCAACAGCAGGAGAGAGGGCATGCACCCAGTTCTTGCCTGGGGTGGGGGGGCACTGTATGAAATGGGATGCTGGACTAGATAGCCCTTGGGCCCAATCCAGCAGAACTGTTCTTGTGTTCTCATGTTCTAAAGTTAATTTTAACTTAACGGCTTGGGCCCTGGGTATTTAAAGGAATATCTTCTTCATCATGAAACCCACCACCCATTGAGATCATCAGGAGAGGTCTGTCTGCAGTTGCCACCGGCTCATCTGGTGGCTACTCGGGGATGGGCCTTCTCCGCTGCTGCCCCGAAGCTTTGGAATACCTTCTCTGCTGAAATAAGAGCCTCCCCATCTCTGACAATTTAAAAAAAAAAATATTTAAAGACACACCTGTTCACCCAGGCTTTTAATTAAATGCTGTTTTAACATTGTTTTAAAATATTATTTTAAAGTTTTTAATTGTTGTAATGTTTTAACTTTGTTGTTGTCATTTATTTTAACCAACGTTTTAATTGCTCTGCTGTTGTTTATTTGTTTTAACTAATGTTTTAGCTTTTCTGTTGTCATTTTTTGTTGCAAACTGTCCAGAGACCTAAGTTTTGGGTGGTATTAAAATATGTTAAATAAATAAATAAATAAATAAATAAATACAAGCATGAGAAAATAGGTGCATCTTGAGCGTCTTTTAAAAAGAGATCAGAGATGGAGAGGCTCTTATTTTAACAGGGAACAGGTATTCCAAAGTCCTGTATAATAATCCACACAAAAAACATGTACAGGTGTACAGACACTTGAACTCATGTCCAATGTAATGTCCAATTATGGCTTAAGTTCCTAAAACTGAACTTAAATCCTGTTATGAAAGGCTGATTTGCTTTGCAAATAAACAAGTGGGGAAACAACAGGCATGGTGTCAAGAGTCAGGCACTTGCCAAGTGAGAGGTCACACCAGGGATATTCAGCTTCGTTCCTCCAGATGGTTCCAGACTACAACTCCCATAATCCCCGGGGCACAGTAGTCGATAGACAGGGATAATGGGAATTATCCATAACAGGATTTAAGTTCAGGGATAATGGGAATTGTAGGCTAACATCTGCAGGAGGGCCAAAGTTGAGCAGCTCTGGGTCCCACCAGCGCTACCTTCTCCCGCCCCTGCATCTGCAAATAAGAATGTTTATTAGCGGACCCCCCTATATTGGGAGACATGGAAGATGCCCATTTGCAGACAAGGAAGGTGGGAAAATAAGCGACCAATAATGAGTCCCCCTACCAACCTAACTATCCCCCAACCAGAGATGTAGGTTTTCCGGAGGGAAATTAAATCAGAAATTTTCCAGAAATTTTCTCCATGTAGATTCCCCCTCATTTGCATTAAATTTGCATTATTTTTCTCAAAAAAACAAAAACCCAAAAACACCCTGCAAATTTTCCTGATGCCCTAAATAGATTGTAATCTGACTTGGTATATTAACTGACCCATATATATGCACTTTAAAACAACAACAATACCCTCCACCACATTAATTTTCCCTTACCGTATACCTACAGTTTTTCAAGTATTGTATTTACCCGAATCCAAGACAAGGTTTTTTGCCAAGTGTTTTGATGTTAGAAATTGGAGGGTCATCTTAAATTTAGGGTCCTCTTCCGTTTGGGTAAATAATATAACATATATTTAACCATGTTTTTAAGGGGGTCATCTGAAATTCAGGGTCGTCTTCTATTCAGGTAAATATGATAGACATTTTAGAAATGGGAAACTTTCCGCAGAAAATTAAATACGGAGATTTTTTTTTCTGGAAAATATTTTGCCCCACAGTTCTTCCCTGCCCCCAGTGAAGGATGGGGTTTGTGGCACTCACGTGCCGAGGGCCTCCTCAGATCAGACGCAGACTTGCTCATACAGAACAACAGTTCATGTACTGGGGCCTTTGTTATTTCTCTTTGTAAACCGCCCTGAGCCATTTTTGGAAGGGCGGTATAGAAATCGAGTTGTTATTATTATTATTATTATTATTATTATTATTAACACTGGGGGCCAGAAACTGGCAGGTCTCCACAAGCAGCATCCACTGATCCATCTGGGTGATGTTTTACAGTGGCACAGAATGGGTGAGAGGATCCATTTTATGGTACCTAACAGCAGTTTAAAGCTGACACAGTCCCCAAGTTTCATGGCACATCTAACCAGGCAACATGATGTCTGGAGAGTGCAAAAAAAAAAAAAAAAAGGTCAAACATCTTGCACGCCAGTTTAGGATTACGTCCGAGTCGCTTCTACAGCCAGAGCAACAGCAGGCTTGGGTGCTAATTAGATTTCCGTTTGGCGGCTGCCAGTGGCTGGACTTGCAGGTTCGGAGGTTACAGAATTGGGTGCTGCCCAAGCGAAACGACAGCAACGTGTTCCATGCGAGACAGTCCCTGAAAAGCATTTGGAAGCTGCAGCCAGGGTAGAACGCTCCCGCTAGATTGGCAACGGGGGCTCTGTCAACAGGAGCATGCAGATCTGTTGCTGTTCTATCTGCATTGGCTTCTGGGGTGTTTCGAAGTCCAGTTCAAAATGGAGGTTGTCAACTTACCGCCTTGGAACAGTTTGGTTCTAGGGGCTGACAGGCAGAGCAAGGACACATCGGTGCAGCAAGAGAGCAGCCTAGCAGAACTTTCCAACTGAATGCATCAGTGCAACAGGAAAGCGGCCATTTGGGGCACCCTCTCCTTCCCCAGGAAGCCCTCTGTGCCACCCACAAAATAGATCCCTGAGGGCTGCACAGCCCTCAGGGACATATTTTCGGGCAGCACAAAGGACCTCCTAGGGAAGGAGAGGGGTCCAAAATTGCCACTTATCCACTGCAGTTAGTACGGAAGTTCTGTTGGGCTGCTTTATGATGATTATTTTACATTTTACATACTTTCTCGCTGCTGTGGTGCATCCTTGCTCTGCCAGCCATGGTATTTAAAGAGTCACTTAAACCTGTTCACTCTCTGTGATCTGTTCGGTGTGGTTGGTGGGTATATTATACAGGGTCTTCTTGGTTGTGGCACCCAGACTCTGGTGCTCCTTTCCTCAGAAGGCTCCCTCCCTTTTTGATCTTTCACAGGGCTGGCTCAACCAATACTCCATTCACCCACCCCAACACATGCAATGAGAATGAGAACATGCCACAAGCACACAGAAACACCTCTTCCTAATCACAAGGGGGTGGGTGGGTTCCAAACTGTACTTTTACATGCACTAGAAATATTATTAACTAGCTGGGCTGGGCACAGAGCATCTGCACCTCTAGTTCTGTGCCCAGCCCAGCTAGTATAGAGATATTAAGGAAGTTTGGTCCTTAGTTGCCCACAAAGCAGTTTTCTCAGGCTTCTAAAAATTTCACCAAGAATTGTCCACAAAATTTTAAACCAAGTTCTAGATCATCTTCATAAGTTCTAGAATGCTTTTTACACCTTAAGATGTCTAGAATGGGGGGTCGAAGGTGGGGCATTAGTCCATGAGTCAGATCCAAAAACTGTGCCCATCTCAGGGGATGAATGTTCATAGTGATTTCTGGCAATACCCACCCACCCTAGAGGCGGGAAAATGTGATAGCATTGTGGAGTTTACAGCTTTCTCTGTGTCATCACTTCTGTCTCAATTAAGGTAGAATTGCAGCCATTTTTGCACAGTCGAAAGGTTTAGGGTAAGAATGAACAAACTGTTGTACTCTCCCCATGAAGTAATCTTTGGAGAACATTTCTGCAATTTTAACTTCCATTCCTCTGATAACATAAATAAAATTTTATAGCAGTTTTCTGTGCTTCTAAAACTTTTTAAAGCTTTTAAAACAACATTGCGAATTTGGCCACTGCAGGTCTGATGGTCAGGACAATAAAAGCACAAAAACAAGCTGAAATCATCTCCTCTAAGGGAGAATTGTCTGCTTTGCTAAGCAGGGTCCACCCTGGTTTGCATTTGCATGGGAGACTAGATGTGAGCACTGTAAGATATTCCCCTCAGGGGACGGGGCTGCTCTGGGAAGAGCACCTGCATGCAAAAGGTTCCAAGTTCCCTCCCTGGCAGCATCTCCAAGACAAGGCTGAGAGAGACTCCTGGCTGCAAACTTGGAGAAGCCGCTGCCAGTCTGGGTAGACAATACTGAGCAAGATGGACCAATGGTCTGACTCAGTAGAAGGCAGCTTCCTACATTCCTATGTTCCAATAACCCGTTACTTCCTTTTGCTTCTGGGCACATGAAAAGCCAGGATGGAGGCTCCCACTTGAGCAGCCACAGCAGAAAGAGAGCAGGAAGGGGGTGGAGCCAGAGTGCACCGATAGGGGAGGGGGAAGCCAGAGACCAGCTAGGAGGCAGGTCCTGCCCACTCAACTTCCATCCAGGGAGCTGCAGCACACCCCAAGAAATGGTACCCTAGACCAGGGATTCTCAACGTTGGGTCCAGATGTTATCGGACTTCAACTCCCATAATACCCAGCCCCAGTGGCCTTTGGTTGGGGATTATGGGAGTTGAAGTCCAAGAACTTCTGGGGACCCGACGTTGAGGATCCCTGTCCTAGATAACCACCTAGGTCTCCTTAGTGGACAGGCTGGCCTAGTCTGACAAACACAACATGTAGTCTTCAAAGCCCAAATCTCAATTGCTCTGAAATTGCTCAATTGCTCTGAAACCAGCACAGATGGGCAAACAGGCATTCTTCTTGCTTCAAGGAGTTCCAGTTCTACCTAGACCAGACCTGCTGCCATTTTTTAAAAGATGGTTACTAAAGCTTCCAAGTTCTGTTTTGTTTTGTTTTTCCACACCCCTGGCTTGGGTTAATTTCCAGGGAAACTCTACTTCTCTTACTATTGGAAAAGCACAAAATCTTTCCACATGCAAGCTTACATGTGGTGAGAAAACTTGGCAGCTGAACGATCAAATTGAGACGTGTTCTGCACCAGAGCAAGCCCTTTCCAGCCCCTTTCCTGAGTTAAAAATCCACTCAAGAGGCTTATTGAAATGTAAAGAACAAAAAGGAAAAAAAAGAAACTTTATTCAAAATACTACAGACAGCTTTGGTCTGAGGCTCTCCCAGTTTTTAGTTACAGGTACAAAAACCACTCAGTAGTTGTAAGAATACTTCAAAATGCACCCCAGTTGCAACAAACAGGGATGTAGGAACATACAAAAGCACCTTTAAAAGTTTACAGAGACTTCTGCAGCGCCCTGGATGGCTGGGCACAGGCTATTGTTTCTTCACTTAGTTATGTTACAGGTACACAGTCCCTCCCCGGCAGCATCTCCAGATAGGGCTGAGAGAGACTCCTGCCTGCAACCTTGGAGAAGCCGCTGCCAGTCTGGGTAGACAATACTGAGCTAGATGGACCAAGGTTCTGACTCTGTATATGGCGGTTTCTTATGTCCCGATCACAATGCTAACACCGGTTTTCCATCTCTAGGGATGCAGACTTTGTCAGAAATCACAGTGAGCATCCTCCATCACCACCACCCCAGATGGTACCGACCCGCACCGCTGGCTCACGTACTACAAGAAACCCAAGATGCTCCAAATGCTGGATCCAAGTCCACACATCATCCTGCCTTTCTGACGTTTTCTCTTATTCACTAGCCCAGGAAGAGCAACAAGTCGGGGTAAAATTAAGAGAGGGAGAGAAGAAGAGAACCCGGCTGGCGTGCAGCCAGCGAGACGGAGAGCGGCTGCATCGCCAGCCTCCACACAGCCCTCGCCCAGCCTCCTAATTGCTGCTTAGCAAGCAACTGAATTACTACTTTGAACCCAAAACAATTATCTTCAGATAAATGGAAAGCAGGGGCTCCTTTCAGTTCTGCAGCTAAAACAAAAACAACCAATTAAAGAGATCGGGTACGGAGGCAGCGTGTTACTGAGAACACAAGAAGACCAGGGGCTTCAGCTGGCAGGCGTTCCCAAAGGCGCCGAGAAGCCACTTTCATTGAGGCGATGCCCAAATGTAGTTGCTTGGAATTATATATGGATATAATTCCCTCTTGGCCATACAGAATCCCCAGCTTCAGAAGGAATATGCCACCAAACACAAGTTGTTGGGATCTCAGGGAGCAACAGCAGGAGAAGGCTCCTCTGGGAGCTTATGGGCTTCTAGAAGAATCTGATCGGCCACCATGGAGAACAGAAAACTAGACTAGGCTGGTCTTTGGTCCAACAGAGTTCTTCTTCTGTTCTCCTCTTGTGCAGTGGCTCTCCAGATGTTGCTACAAAGCCCAGCCCCTACGAGGGAGCCACATGGCATCGCATACTTCTTGCAAGCATCTTTTCAACCTTTTGGGATGGTGGTCTTACAGTAGCAAGCATGAATTGTCCCCCTTGCTACACAGGTTCTGACTTGGTTTGCACCTAGATGGGTAACTACATGTGGGCACTGTCTGCTAGGGATGTGCACTGAACCCGTTATGGGCCTCCGAACTGGTTTGAACGACCGGTGGTTCTCCCGGTTCGAAGGCAGGGGGGTTGAATTTAAGGACGGGGGAGGGCGCACATACCCCACCCTCCACTCTCGCCCTGCCGGTGCTCCATTTGCAAAAGGACCATTGGAGCGGCAGCATACATCACCGGAAGTACCTGACATGTTGGCGTGTGTGAGCACCAACACGCGCAAGCGCATCAGGTACTTCCGGTAATGTAGGGACCAAGGAGGCAACGGAGCAGCAGGGAGGTACGCTGCCACCCCCAAGGTCGCTTTGCAAACAGAGCACTGGCGGGGGGGGGAAGCAGAGGGAGGGGTAAGTGCATCCTCCCCCACCCTTAAAATCAACCTCCCCTGCCTTCGAACTTCCCCCGCCCAGCTACATGCACATCCCTACTGTCTGCTGTAAGATATTCTCACTGGAGGATGGGGCCATAACTCAGTGGTAGAACATCGGCTTCCATGCAAAAGGTCCCACCTTCACTCCCTGACATCTCCAGGTAGGGCTGGGAAAGACTCCTGCCTGAAACCTTGGAGAGCCGTTGCCTGTCAACGGAGACAAATCTGAGCTAGATAGACCAATTGTCTGGCTCAGTATAAGGCAGCTTATATGCTGTGCTGGGGATGGATAGGGCCAGTTGCTCTCCCCCTGCTCAATCTAGAGAATCGCCACTTTCAAAAGGTGCCTCTTTGCTCGCCTATTTGTATTTATTATTATTATTTTCATTTTATATCCCGCTCTTCCTCCAAGGAGCCCAGAGTGGTGTACTAAATATGTAAGTTTCTCCTCACAGCAACAACCCTGTGAAGTAAGTTAGGCTGAGAGTGAAGTGACTGGCCCAGAGTCACCCAGCTAGTATCATGGCTGAATGGGGATTTGAACTCAGGTCTCCCCAGTCCTAGTCCAGCACTCTAACCACTACACCACTCTGGATCTCTTAGCAGGGGACAGGGACTCTTGTGGTAGTCCCATTTCAATGGAAAAAGACTGATTGGCCACTTGGAAGTCCCCTGGAGATATGAAGAAAATCCCAAGCAAGAAAAAGAAGAGCCAGTGTGGTGTAGTGGTTAGAGTGCAAGACTAGAACCGGGGAGACCCGAGTTCAAATCCCGATTCAACCAAATACTTGCTGGGTAACTCTGGGCCAGTCACTTCTCTCTCAGCCTAACCCACTTCACAGGGTTGTTGTGAGGAGAAACTCAAGTATGTAGTACACTGCTCTGGGCTCCTTGGAGGAAGAGCAGGATATAAAATGGTGTTTTTTTTAAGGAGCCCCGCACCCCACCCACCTGAGAGACAAGACAGCTCCATGAAGAATCTGGCAAAAGGAACAAAGCAACTGAGTAGCAGGTCAGAGCAAAATCCATCTAGGGGAATCTGCCACTAGAAGCCGCGAGACATTAGTAATTGGGCCTCTACTGTGGTTGGGAAGTGCCACTAGCAGTTAGCGGTAATCCCTTTGACGGATTCTCCAGAGAGTTGGCTGCAGATGCTCCACTAACCCAATTTCTGTAATTCTAATACAAGCGGCAGGAAAATGCAGCCATCTCTCCAAACTAGCATGGTCCCAATCTCTTCTGCTTCAGCGGTTCACGTCAGCAGAGCTGGGGAGGTCCAGAATGCAACCCAAGACTCCAGATTTGTCAGAAGCAGAGCAGGACAAGAGAAGGAAGGAGTAGGGGTGGGGAGCAAAGCAATGTCCGTTACCTGCATTATATTGCAAGCAGGCGGGATAATCTCCTGCACAGCGTGCTCCTTTGCTCTTCCAGACCCCGAAAAGCTGGGAAATGGAAGTTTCAAGGCTGAAGTGTTGGCTGTGCAATGCAAAGGTAATTCCAGGGTAGGTAAACAGCTAAAGGTTAGGAAGCTGGTGGCATGTTCCTAATGGGACGGATGAGCTCAGCTGAGGTCCCGGCAAGTCAGCTGTATGCTGAGCCATCTGTTCACACACGTGGAGAGAAAGGCAGTTGCTCAGGCTGAGAAGAGGAGATAAAGACCCCTTTTGGACCAAAAAATGTTTTTTTGAATTTTTTTGGCAACCCACAAAGATGATGAGCAGGGTGGTGTTGCTCTATACGAAGGCATTAGCTCTATGAGCAAGAACACAGGCCTGGTTCATATAATTGTTCGAATCTAGGTTTTATGTGGGTAAGCGATTTTAGCACGATTGTGTGAACTCAGGTCAGGATGGGTTATGGCCCAAGACGAAGATGAGATTCCCAACTTGGCATGGGTTCACACAATCATGCTAATGTTGGTTACCCCCATTAAACCTAGATTTGAATGATAGTGTAAACAAAGCCTTCATTCAGGTCTAAATGGTTTGGGACCTTGCTATCTGAAGAACTGCCTTCTGCCATATGGAGGACAGAATATAGGGTTCTACCCCAGAATGATGAATTCTACCTACATTCATCATCAAGAGAGACCCTTCTCCCAGCCTCCCTACTATTTCAGGATATGCAAGTAGTGATTGACTGACAAAGAGCATTTAGGGTTGTGGCACACCATGTCTGGAATGTCCTTCCCAGACAAGCTCAGCTGGTACCATGTTTGAAGTGTTTTCTTGTGGAAAACATGGCACCATTGGTACAGGATGGGTCATACCATCCAAGAGTACACATTGGGGATCATATATTTAAACCTTAACCCATATCCATTCCATGCCTATGCTAAGTCTGCATATCACAAAGAAAGCTGAACTAGAAAACTTCTCTTCCCCCACGTTAAATCCCCAAGGTCAGGGAAATGCGAACACAAGATGTTTTCAAACAAGTGACCTTCTCCCCTACCACTGTACATTCTACAAGCGGCATGCGATCTAATAAGATCTCTACCATGAGCTTACATCAAATTATTACAGAAACTTCTGCCCACCGAACCCTTGAAATAACATGGGTAGTTGAGCTCAGGTTTCTGAACAGAAGTGCTTATGCTTGTTTTTAAAGCTTAATCCCAACCCAAATCTCATAGCCAAACTGGACATAATGGTGGCAGCCATCTTTGTTCACATGGTTGTGTTTTTCTTGGATACAGCTGAAGCTCCCCCGCTCCCTACCTTATTTCCTTGCGCTCCAGGTATTTCTCTTTCAACCTGTTTTTCTTTCAACCTGGCTAACTTATGAGTCCTCTTCACACGTTGTAAATCATGAGCAGCACTCATGCTTACACTGGGGGAAAGGGGGAGGACGCCCCCCCTCCACAGCAGTCACTCACCCCCTCGCCCCAACTACCACACTTATGGCACCAGGCCCTAAAGATAAATGGCTCCGTAAACATGTTCCTCAGGGTGAAAGGGGTGAGTGATGGGGGGAGGGGGGGCTAGAGGTGTGCACAAAGCACATAGGAAACTGCCATATACTGAGTCAGACCATTGGTCTATCTAGCTCAGTATTGTCTACACAGACTGGCAGTGGCTTCTCCAAGGTTGCAGGTAGGAATCTCTCTCAGCCCTATCTGGGAGATGCTGCCAGGGAGGGAACTTGGAACCTTCTGCTCTTCCCAGAGTGGCTTCATCCCCTGAGGGGAATATCTTGCAGTGCTCACACATCAAGTCTCCCACTCATATGCAACCAGGGTGGACCCTGCTTAGCTATGGGGACAAGTCATGCTTGCTACCACAAGACCAGCTCTCCTCTCCACAGTTCAAGTACTGGTTCGATGTGGTCAACACGGTGTTGCTGACCATGGAAATGGTGCCCACGCATGAGCAGATGCATGTGGGGGTATTTGGGCCCCGCGCTGCCCTGACAGGAAGCTGCATGAGGTGGCGGAGATCAAGTAAGGCCCTGCTCTCCTCTTTCTTAGTTCCCGCTCCCCACAGCGCTGAACCAGTTTGGACCTTGTCGGAACCGGTTTGGTGCTGAACCAGTGCTCGGACTGTGATTCGTGCATACTCCTAGAGGGGACTTCCTCCTCTTTTCCCCGCTATAAGCATGAGCAATGTTCACGATTCATGTCTGAAGAGGGCTCTGGTATCTAAGTGAGGCTGGTTTTAAAATGGAGTTGAGAAAATGGGCCATAGAGAGGAAGACTGACACTCCCTCACCAACGAGTGTTAAGGGCCTCATCTCTTTTGGACCCCAAAACATTGCCATTTTGAAGCATTGATCCACTCTGATGAATTAGGACCCATTCACCCCCGCTGTATAACGAATGGGGCAGACACATGAACAAATATGATGCATGAACATCTTATCAAGTTAGCTGAACACTAGGAAGTTCTCCAGTTCCAGAGAAGATTCGCCCCATCACAGGTGTCGCCTTACTCAACTGTTACTCATGAGGAACTTGCCTCTTGTTCTTGCTGCATCTGCAATAAATAAAGCTGCATCTCCAAGACCATTGTATTTTGCTAGACTAAAGTCTCGACTTGCGCTTGTATTATGCTAAAAGGATGTGAAAATTGCATTACATAACTCTCACTTCTCTGAAGGCATTGTGTATTCTTCACGCAGCCCCATGCCAGTATAACCATATGTCAACAGCACTTAGGTTTATCCTAACTTCTGATTATCCAAACGTGCCAATTCTCCCCAGGCTAAGTGAGCAAATGAGGTTAACCCCTGCTAACTGAACAAAGTGGCAACTTTCACAGTGGCATTATATTTAGCAGGGAGGGAGCAACCCGCCTTACTCAACATCTCAGCACGGTGATCTTGTGACTCTTACGGGAGTCTCATTTTTAGGTTATGAGACTCCCTAGGACAAGGAAACATTGAGGCGATTCTCATGATAGGGGGAAACCGGGCCAAGGGAGCCCGGTTTCCCCCCATTGTGAGAACCTCTGTGCTCACGGGCAGGCCCAGTGGTTCCACAGCGGCTAACCCGCCTAAAAAGCCCTCCCCTTAAACAAGGTTCACGGAGCGAGCACTTTGTTAACCTTGTTTGCTTGATTGTGTGTCAGCCTCAGCTGCTTCCACACTCAGGGTGGGGGGACAGGGGAGAAGGGACCCCATGAAGCACGTGGTGGCGCTCCCCTTCCCCTGACGCTCCCAAGGGAGCCATGGCCAGGTGCGGGAGCACCCAACCGAAGCAGCCGCTTGTCTGGGCGTCCGATCCGGCCACCCAGCAACGAGAGACTGCTCATGTGTGGGGAGAGGGGGCTCAGCCCGTTCTCCCCGCAGAACCCCATGAGGCTCTACACACTGATCGTGTGTACACTTTTTCTTATTCATTTTTGCTGTATAAACTGTTTTAAGCTTTTTTGTTGAAAAATGGAATAAGAATAAGAATAAGAAATTATGCATTGTAAAAAACTTTTTTTTGTCTGCCCTGAATCATAGGAAGCTGCCTTATACAGAGTCAGACCACTGGTCCATCTAGCTCAGTTATATCTACATAGGCTGGCAGCGGCTTCTCCAAGGACGAAAAAGATGAAACATCTCTAAGCGGCGCCAAGTTCTGCTTGATTGCTGACATGTGTTCTGCACAGGGGGTTAGGATACAGCGTTGTTTGAGTACTGTACTATGCCTGATTGCTCCCTCTTCCTCTTGATCTGTACTGTTATTTGCTGGTCTGTGACCATACCAATAAAGATTGATTGGCTTTTCTAAGGCTGCAGGCAGGAGTCTCTCTCAGCCCTGTCTTGGAGATGCCAGGGAGGGAACTTGGGACCTTCTGCATGCAAGCATGAAAATGCTCTTCTCAGAGCAGCCCCATCCCTTAAGGGGAATATCTTACAGTGCTCACACATGCCTCCCATTCCAATGCAAACCACGGTGGACCCTGCTTAGCAAAGAGGACAATTCATGCTTGCTAGCCAGGAGTCAACACCGACTCAATTGCACACTTTACCTTTACCACAAGACTATGCTGACCCTCACTTCTGGTGTCATCAAAAGTGTGGGGGGGAGGGGGAACCTACACTTATACCCTATATACCATGCACAGTTTTATAATTCTCTCTCGTGTTCCCCACCTCCCCACTAAACCATCTTCCATTGTGTTTATAATCTTACATCTTATTTAGACTTACCTTCTGGAAAAAAGCATTATGAAGCTGCTGTATACTGAGTCAGTCCATTGGTCTGTCTAACCCAGTGCTGTCTACTCTGACTGGGAGCAGCACTCAAGGGGTTTCAGGCAGATCTTCTCCTTCACCTGCTACCTGAACCTTTTAAATGGGCATTTTTCACACAGCAGGCTTTACCACAGGTTTACTGCGAGGCTTTACTGCGAATTCGAAGATGCAAAAAAAAACCAACGCAAAAAGTCGATTTTTTAAACCCTGGATGTAAATGACCTTCTAATGGTCATTTACCATTTAATGGTCTTTGTCTAACTTGACAAAGAGGCACCTTTGAACAAGGTGATTCTCTTTATTGAGCAGGGGGAGAGTAACTGGCCCCATCCACCCCCAGCACAGCATCCCTCCAGTGACTGTTGCTGGGGTCTATCTTATGTTTCTTTTTTTATTGTGAGCCCTTTGGGGATAGGGATCCATCTTATTTATTTATTATTTCTCTTTGTAAACCGCCCTGAGCCATTTTTGGAAGGGCGGTATAGAAACTGAATAAATAATAATAAATAAATAATAATAATGTGCAATTAAAAACCCAAACTGTGTGTGAAGTGTTCCCCGATAGCTCACAGGGTCTTTTGGGTAAATATGGCTAATATGTAAATGCACACACTCTATTTCGGAGGGAATGTGAGCTAAAGAGCTTTAAAAGCCCTGTGTAAAAAATGCCCTGGAAATACCAAGGATTGAACCTGGGACTCTACATGCAAAACATGTGCTTTAGCCAAAGTAGTACGTTTTCCAGGAAATTGCAAATTGGAAGCATTTTTTGAAATTTTTCTGAATCCCCCCGGAAAATTTCCCAAAACATCATTTGCATAAAATTTTAATAATTTTTTCCTCCAAAAAATTACCATGCAGATATTCCTGCTGCCCTAAATAGACTGTGATCTGATTCGGCACGTTATTTGACCTCTTTATGCAGTTAAAAACAAAAACAAATTTCCACCATATTAATTTCCCACACCGTATTGCAAACATTTTTCAAGCAGCCAAGTAGAAATTGTAGAAATGGAAGACTTCCCATGTAAAAACTGAGGTCTGCCTCTGGAATTAAACTGGACCAGGCTACTTTCCTCTAAGACCAACCAAATCAGGACCTTAAAGCCTGGCTATCTCCATTAGGCCTCCAAACAGCCCTTATGGAATGATGGGAACATCTCTAGCTCTCTATGATCCCTGCCAGCAAGACAATCACAGGAAAACCCATAGTTAACTTTTATTACTATGGTGAAACTCTGGAATGCAAGAGACTCTCTTTCATCTTTGGAGGAAATCTTTACTATCCAGAGATTGTTTCCAAAGCACTGGCGTTTCCATTGTGAACACACAGCTCCCACACCCAGAATTTTCTCCATTCCCATGAACGGGGAAAGTCCACAAAATGGCATTGGTGTGCATATTTATCATGTTCTGAACTGCAAAGAGCATTTTAAAGATTCAAGAGGGTTAATATATACTCAAACCTCAACATTTAAAGAATCTTGTGGCAGGTCATCAATTTCTGAATACAATGGATTCGCAGGAGTTCATTCATTTATTTCCCTCTCCCTCTCTTATCATAAGCCCATGACAAGCCAACATATGATATTCATTACTTTTAACTCTGTCTGGCAATGAACAGGACTTTCAAACCCAACGCTAGACAGATGGATCAGTGTTGCCAAATCCATTGCTCTCCCCCACCCCCCATCTCTGTTCAGTTTCTTCGGATTAATCTTTATTGAATGGAACTGGAGCAGGTCTCCTGTTGCGATCTCATTACAGTCATAGGACAGGCACCCCTCACAGCAACATTGGGAAGCTGTGAGGCTGCTAACATTCCTTCAATTACCTGCACGCTGTCCAGCGTTTATTGGCACAGTCAAAACCACACTGCTGTTCCCTCCAGGCCCTGCTTCGGAGGAGAGCAGGAGAAGCAGAATGAGAGTCTTAGTGCTGACGTGGCTGGGAAAAGGGAGGGAAGTGATGCAATCACACCGCTGGAAATGACCAGAAGGTCATCCAGCACTCTGCTTCCCCTGAGCCATGGGCTATCTACCCAACAGTGGCCTCTCCAATGTGCCACAAACATGTTGGCAAGCAAGGAGGAATTCGACATTTATTCGTTCGTTCTCTCTCGACGCTCAAAAGAGCTTCCCAAATAGTCATCCTGGGACGGCTGCGGAGCAAGACAGGAAGGGACCAGGGATGTAGGGAGCTCACCAGTGGACGCGGGATACGCTTTTGCTGGCGGCTTCCTTCTCCCCATCGCTTGCCTTGTGCATGCGCATCAGTGCGCATCGGCCACACCCCTGTATGTGATGTCATAGACGGGGGCCTGGCCACTACAGGTGTGATCACATCACACCTATTTTGAAAGAGCTGCCCTGGTTACCAGGGTGTTTCCGGGTCCAATTCGAGGTGCTGGTTTTGACCTTTAAAGCTCTTAACGGTTTGGGCCCAGGATACCTGAGGGATTGCCTGCTCCCAAGGGCTTCTGCCCGCTTGATGAGGTCATCTGAGGGGGCTCTGCTCTGGGTGCCGACAATGAGGGAGGCTCGGTTCTTGTGCATGCGGGACAGGGCCTTCTCTGTTGCTGCCCCCAGATTCTGGAATGCTCTCCCAGTGGCCATTTGCTCCTCGGACTGTCACAGTTTTTAGAAAGCTGGTTAAATCTCGGCTTTTTATCCAGGCCTTTATATGATTGTTTTATTGTTGCTTCTGTGTGTTTTTATCCATGTATAGTTTTCAGTGTTTGTTTATTATATATTTTAAATCAGATTTGTTTTTCTATTTTTAGCTAAATACTTTTAACTGTCATTGTTATTATGTGTGTTAACTTTTGTAAACCGCCTTGGGATTGTTTTTAATGAAAGGCGGTATATAAATCTAACAATCAATCAATAAAAAAGAAACCTGGCACCTCCAGGGGCTCTCACCCACTGCTGACTCACTCCAGGGACTCATTCATTCATTCCTCCGCCGCCCACCGCCACGAGTGGGAAGAGTGGCCTCGCTGCCCTTCTCCGGCTCCCATTCAGCACCTTTGTTCAAGCGCTGTTTGGGTGTGTTCTTTCTTTACTCCAAGTGAGGCAGACAAAGAAGCACCCAACCAGCGTTTGAAGAAAGCCTTACCTGAGAACAGCAGAGACAAATATTTATATACTGCTTTTCAACCAAAGTTCCGAAAGCGGGCGGGGGTGGGTGTATAAGTGTGTGTGTGTGTGTGTGTGTGTGTGTGTAAAAATTTAAAATTTTAAAAAATGGCTCCCTTTCCCGAAAGGGCTCACAATCTGAAAAAGAAACAGACACCAGCAACAGCCACTGAAGGGATGCTGTGCTGGGGTTGGATAGGGTCAGTTGCTCTCCCCCTGCTCAATCAAAAGAATCACCACTTTCAAACGGTGCTTCTCAGCTCAGTTAGCAGGGGGCCGCAGTACTAGCAGAAGAGTGCAATACTGTGTGGAGGTCAGCACAATGGGGGAAAACAGCTCTCCCGAAGAAGGTTCTATTGCCACAGTGGCCCCTGCTTAAAAACAGTGAAGATCCCTGGTACAGGTGGACACTGTGGGTCTCTGGCCCACTCCTGTGTTCCACAGGCACCAATATCTGAATTATTTCAATCCCATGCAAACAGGAAGCTGATTTCACTTCCTGGTTTCGGTCGAGGCTTCCCCTTCAACCACCCACCCCCCAACTCAAGCCCAGCGTTATACGTCAATGCAGGATGAAATGTTTAAAGCCAGATTAAAATTCTAAAGTGCTGGGGAGTGGGGGGGTGGGGTGAACAGAGTACATTTCAAAGAACCCAATGGCTGAAAAACTAAATTACTCCAAATCCACATGGCCAACAGATGCTGAGATGGGATGATGTTGATACAAATGGACTGTTGTAAAAGGAAGCCAGCATATTTCAAGGGACTTGACCGTTCTCTTGATAATTCCGCTATTAACTTCCTTGACTCCTTTTAAAAAAGAAAGTAATAAAACCATTACTGCCTGCAAATGACTGCCTGGGAGCTGGCATCAGTGTTCCCTCTAACACAGGGCTGCTGAACTTTGGCCCTCTTGCAGATGTTGGCCTACAACTCCCATAATCCCTGGGAATGGACCACTGTGGCTAGGGATTATAGGAGTTGTAGTCCAAAAACAGCTTGGGGGGGGCTATGCTGAGCAGGCCTGCTCCAACAGGAATTCCCAGATGTTGTTGACTACAACCCCCATAATCCCCAAGCAAAAGCCATTGCAGCTGGTGGTTCTGGGAGTTGTAGTCAACGACAACTGGGAATCCTGGTGGGCCACTGTGTGAAACAGGATGCTGGACTAGATGGGCCTTGAGCCTGATCCAGCAGGGCTGTTCTTATGTTATGTTCTTATGTTCTAATCCCTGTTAGAGGGAACACTGGCTGGCACTTTCTATTCTGCGTAACGGAAATCACAAAGTTCTAAGGACAATGCTGCTCTCAAAAAAAGAATGTCGGTTCTCTCAGGATCACCCACTGGATCAGTCTATAAGTTGGTGTTCTTCATTGCAAAGCCCGGGTTCCCTCCCTGGCATCTCCAAGATAGGGCTAGTAGAGACACTCCTGCCTGCAACCTTGGAGAAGCCACTGCCAGTCTGTGTAGACCAGGGTTTCTTAACCTTGGGCCCCCAGATGTTGATGGACTACAATTCCTATCATCCCCAGCCATGTCCATTGTGGCTGGGGATAATGGGAGTTGTAGTCTATCAACATCTGGGGGCCCAAGGTTAAGAAACCCTGGTGTAGACAATACTGAGCTAGATGGACCAATGGTCCAACCCAGTATATGGCAGCTTCCTATGTTCCTAAATGCTAAGTAACTGCTTTGAGCTGCTGTTACCCCTTACAATTTTCTGAGTTTTCAAGGCTGTTTTGATGTAATACATTGGACTGGTTCACACAATTGTTCAAATCTAGACTCAACGTGGGTCACCAACATTCGTGTAATTGTGTGAACCTATGCCATGGCAGGAATCACAGATTCATCTTGGGCCACAAACCTCCTTGGTGTGGCTTCACACAACCACACTAACATTGGTAAACTGCATCAATCTTAGATTTGAAAAATCATGTGAACCAGGCCAAGTTAGCATTGGCAGTTAGTTCTTAGCAATATTGTTTTACATTTACTTGTAAACCACACTGAGGACAAAAATGGGTAGAAAAGCAGGGGATGGAAATATTTTAAATATACATAAAACAACTCAACAAGGGCTGCTGCTTTGCCACGCCTCGTTTTAAATGAAATGACTGAGCTAGTGTAAAAGAGAAAATTAAGATGACAACTGGCAACTGAATCAGCCACCCAAATATCAAATTGTCTGAATCAAAAGTTAATCACCACAGGAACAAGTTGTCTCTATTACAGCTATTAGACAGCTGCCGAAATCACTTCCCAGACCGGCTGTCTTTGCCACAGAGAAACAGCTAATTTGCTGCCAGATCAGTCAAAAGCTGGCCCGTACCATCTGCAAATAGGCTTTTTATGCCTTTCTAGAACCAAGCTAAGATGCTTTTATGCCTTTCTAGAGACCAGGCTGAGACTAGAACCATGAGACACTTAAATCCCATTTTTCCATTTCCCATGGGCTCATCAAACAGACTGGCATTATTCATGCTCAGACAGTAGCATATTTATGCTTTTAGACCAGGGCTGCAGAACTTTGCCCCTCCTTCTGTGCTGGACTACAACTCCCATCATCCCTGACTACTGAGCATTGTGGCTGGGGGTGATGAGAGTTGTAGTCCAAAACCAGCGGGAAGGCCAAAGTTGTGCAGCCCTGGTTTACACACATCTTCCCCTTGACATTTTTCACCTATTAGGATTTGTAACTTCCCAGCCATGGATCTTCCAACAGAGGAGTAAAACACCAGTTTCCCAGATCTTTAGCTGCCTTTCTGTCAGCAGTCACTCAAACTAGTTGCTCCCCATGTTACATGCCATGCTCACCATGTTCTTAAGTTCAAGTGACAGAATTAAGTGGCACAGCACTTAATTCGCCAAAGCTGAAAAGCTTTCACCTCTCTGCAAGCAACTGGAAAACAGGCATCAAAATATCTCCACTGTACTGTACATACAAAGAAGCTACCTTATACAAAGTCAGACTCTTGGTCCATCTAGTTCAGGCCTGCTCAATTTAGGCCCCCCCCCCAGCTGTTTTTGGACTAGAACTCCCATAAACCACAGCCACAGTGACCAATAGCCAGGATTATGGGAGTTGTAGGCCTACATCTGCAGGAGGGCTGAAGTTGAACAGGTCTGATCTAGTTCATTATACAGAGTCAGGTCCATCTAGTTTGCTGTTGTCTGCACTGGCAACGGCTCTCTGAAGTTTCAGGCAGGGCTCTTACCAGGGGCAGAGAGCTGGTCTTGTGTTAGCAAGAATGAATTGCCCCCTTTGCTAAGCAGGGTCCTCCCTGGTTTGCATATGAATGGAAAACTACATGTGTGAGCACTGTAAGATATTCCCCTTAGGGGATGAGGCCGCTCTGGGAAGAGCAGAAAGTTCCAAGTTCCCTCCCTGGCATCTCCAGACAGGGCTGAGAGAGATTCCTGCCTGCAAGCCTTGGAAAACCCGCTGCCAGTCTATGTAGACAATACTAAGCTAGACGGACCAATGGTCTGACTCAGTATAAGGCTTCTTTCTATGTTTCAGCCCTTCTCAGAAAGGCCACGGAATGAACCTGGGACCTTTTGTATGCAAAGCAGATGCTCTACCACTGACCTGCAGCCCTGTTCTCTACCAACCACCTACAAGTTCCTTCACCCCTGGCCACACAGCTCCTACTGCAGGGTGGCCTTCGCTATTTGTTGCTTAATTGAAGAACATGTGCCCATTACATTTGGCTCGGGATCACCCAGAGGCCTTGCTGGAGAACTCCAGTCCAGGCTGGAGCTCTGTTCTTCTGTGAAGCACTTCCCGGAAACTCTTAAGGGGTCCTGAAACTCGGGTCCCCAGATGTTGTTGGACTACAACTCCCATCATCTTCAGCCACAGCGGCCACTGCGGCTGAGAATGATGGGAATTGTGATCCAACAACATCCTTTTATTCAGGCGTTTGACAAGTGAGCATGATGGTCTGTTCTCCACTGATTCATTTGTGCTATTATGGCGTTTGTTTTTATTAAATCTTATGGTGTTTTTAAATACATAGAAACAAAATCTCAGCCACTGCAAGTAGCAGATGGGGAATTCAAACCAGTCCACAACTTAAAAATAAACTTGCTGAAGAAGAGCAGGCGCTTTGCTTACAGTGAGGCCGAATCATACAAACAGTAAGTGACATACAGAGCAACGATGCACTGGTTCAGCAAGAGGGCAACCTAACAAAATTTCCCAACTTAGTGCAGTGGAGAAGCAGCCTTTTTTTCCTTCTTTTTTTCTTTTTCTTTTTTTTGCCCTCCCTTATGTCCCCAAGAGCTGCACAACCCTCAGGGACATATTTCCAGGTGGCACAGAGGGCTTCCTGGGGAAGGGGAGGGCATAAAAATGGATGCTTCCCCACTGCACTGATGGGAAGTTCAATTAGGATTAGAGATGTGCACATCAATTCAAATTCAAATTGATTATATTCGAATCTGGGTGATTCGACTCAAATCTGGGTGATTCAAGTGATTCAAATTTGAACTGAATCACCCCTTAAAAGGGCAATTCAATTCAGATTCAGACTGGATTTTCGGGATTTGATTTGAATTTGATTCGAGAGCTGTTTGGCACCATTTTTTAACCATTCAAGCCCCAAATGATTAAAAAAAGTGCCAAAACAGGATTGAACCAATTGAAATTCAATTGAAATTTGAATCAAATTTTTGAACCAGGTTCAAACTTGATTAAAATTTGAAATGATTTTTTGGAATTCGATTTGAATTCAAAACGAATCAAAAAATTTGTTTTGTGCACTTCTCAAGTTAGGATGCTCTCCCGCGGCACCGGGACATCCTTGCTCTGTATGTCAGCCACTGGTTCTACAAAGCAAAGAACTGCTCCTGGCTTGAGGCAACCGCTTTTGTGAAACAAAACACCCACTGCCAGCTTGAAACCAGATACTTCCAGTGCAGAGAGGGCCAGCTGAAGATGCCCTTCTTCCTTTTGATTATCAGGGCAAGATGAGCTAGCTGTCCCCATTTAGCTAGTGCCCGTTGGACAGAAAACTGGCTCATCCCTCACTGCTGGATTTAAGACAGACCTGGTCAGACACCTATGAAAAGAGAAGATCAATCAAGGTGACGGTCCATTGTGCACACACAATCCTTCACTTCTGGGCCTCGCCCTATAGTAATTGTATCTTTCGAGGAATGGAATATATATTTGCTCATCCTCAGCAGAATAGTCCAAAGGACACATGTAAGCATGTTTCAGAGACTTGCAGAAAGGTTACTACTAATCTGTCTTAATAGTTAAAGTGACAAGCTGATCCTTAAGCTCTTGACTGAACTGGTCTGGAACAAGCAACGGATGGGAATCTAGGAAGCTGCCTTGTACCAGATCCACGCAAATCAAGTCAATTCATTGTAATATAGCAATTGACATTATGCAATGTCCAACTTGAAACAGGAAAGCAAACCTTACAAACTGAGCATTTAGAAGCATTGAAAATTATTACTTCTGAGGCAGTGGAAACTGTATAACATGTGCTTCTAAAGTGCATTTTTAATTGTCCTATTTGTGCATTTTTGTTACTCCTCTTTTATCATCTTTTCCAGGATGTACTAAATCATTCTATGCAATTTATTTGCTATCTGGACAAAATTTAGAAATTGCCCTTAAAAATGTAGCTAAATTTTTTGTGGTGGCTGTTAACATCAGATAAGAGAGGATTAAAGTTGTGTATTAGGATGATAACAACAATAATAACAATAACAATAATAACAACAACAATCATCATCATCATCAAACAATCAAACAGGAAAATCAAACATCACCAAGACCTGGCAGTGGCTTAAGACCCTGGCAGTGGCTTAAGAATGGTGGCAACTTGAAGAAAGAAACAGAGGGTTTAATACTGGCTGCACAAGAACAGGCACTAAGAACAAATGCAATATGAGCAAAAAGTAGAAAAATCAACAACGAACAGCAAGTGCCGCCTTTGTAAAGAAGCAGATGAAACCGTGGACCACCTAATCAGCTGTTGTAAAAAGATCGCACAGACGGACTACAAACAAAGGCATGACAAGGTAGCAGGGATGATACACTGGAACATCTGCAAAAAATACAAGCTACCTGTAGCCAAAAATTGGTGGGACCATAACACTGAAAAAGTGGTAGAAAATGAAGATGCAAAAATATTATGGGACTTCCGACTACAAACAGAGAAACATCTGCCACACAATACACCAGATATCACTGTAGTCGAGAAGAAAGAAAAACAAGTCAAAATAATCGACATAGCAATACCAGGGGACAGCAGAATAGAAGAAAAAGAAATAGAAAAAATCACCAAATACAAAAATCTACAAATTGAAATTGAAAGGCTGTGGCAGAAGAAGACCAAAATAATCCCAGTGGTAACTGGCACCCTAGCTGCAGTTCCAAAAGACCTTGAAGAGCACCTCAACACCATAGGGGCCACAGAAATCACCATCAGCCAACTACAAAAAGCAGCTTTACTGGGAACAGCCTATATTCTGCGACGATATCTATAACAACACCAACAACATTGACAATAAAATTCTGGCATCCCAGGTCCTTGGGAAGGACTCGATGTCTGGATAAAACAAACCAGTCAATAACACCTGTCTGACTGTGTAAAATAATAATAAATATTATGTACAGCCACCTAATGGCGGAGCGGGGAAATGACTTGACTTGCAAGCCAGAGGTTGCCAATTCGAAGGCCTGCTGGTATGTTCCCCAGACTATGGGAAACTCCTATATCGGGCAGCAGCAATACAGGAAGATGCTCAAAGGCATCACCTCATACTGTGCTGGAGATGGCAATGGTCAACCCCTCCTGTATTCTACCAAAGACAACCACAGGGCTTTGTGGTTGCCAGGAGTCGACACCGACTTGGCACACTTTACCTTTACAGAGAGGCC
Organism: Hemicordylus capensis; assembly: GCF_027244095.1. Taxonomy (NCBI): domain Eukaryota; kingdom Metazoa; phylum Chordata; class Lepidosauria; order Squamata; family Cordylidae; genus Hemicordylus; species Hemicordylus capensis. The sequence goes on from NC_069663.1 coordinate 16,201,051, forward strand.
AGGGCAGAGTGCTTTTCCGGGCTCTTGCTGCTGGCTCTTTGTTAGCCCCACCTCTGCTCCAGGACTGGAATACAGGTAACTAAAGCCCCATTCAAAAGCTGGCCTGGATCAAGGAATGGATTAACAAAAAGGCACCACAGAGTTGAATTTGATTTGACTGCAGCTGCCCTCATTCCTGCTGCTATTTTATCCAGTTCCTTATCTCGGTTTAAGAGTGTTCACATTATGTTTTCCTATTGCATTTTTACCTGGGTCTTGCCCTGTGAGATCACGGTTCTGAAAGCTGCGGTATGAACTGTTTCGATAAATACATGAATAGGGTCATAAATATTTATAATCAAAGCACTGGGCTGAGGCAATTTCAGAGAATTGAGAGTTACTAGGCATAAAATAGAAATAAAAGGTCACCCCACTGTTCCATCTTGATGACACTTGTAATGACTGTGCCTGGCCCCCAGAGGTCTTGTGGTAGCAAGTATGAATAGTCCCCTTTGCTAAGCAGGGTCCATCCTGGTTTGCATTTGAATGGGATACATGTGAGAGCACTATAAGATATTCCCTTCAGGGGAAGGGTCTGCTCGGGGAAGAGGATTCCAAGTTCCCTCCCTGGCATCTCCAAGGGCTGAGAAACGCTCCTTCCTGCAACCTTGGAGAAGCCGCCGCCAGTCTGTGTAGACAATACTGAGCTAGATGGAGCAATGGTCTGACTCAATATAAGGCAGCTTCCTATGTTCACTACACAGATTTCAACCCCAGGGGTTTCATTTCCATTGTCATTTTTGAGAAGGTAAGAAACAGCAAGTATGCTTCCTGAGCAGTAGGAGGTTCTTCCTCTCTCCATCTCCCAGTGCCAGGACGGAAGACACACTTCTGTTAAGACCTCTGCCTGTGGACCAGAAAAGGATCTGAGGGAGGAGAGGGGATTGGTGGTGACCACAAATAATGGCTGAGTGGTCTGAATAGCTTGATATTGTGAAAAATACAGGGAAGGGGAATTATGACAAAGGTAGGCAAGAAAACTGTCCTACTCAGCTGGGGCTTGACAGGCAATCAAGCTCCCTACCCACCCCCCGAAGACATGATCAAAACTTGGGAGCATGGCCAGCTCCCAAATAAGGGTAGGATAGGAGGCCTCTCCTGTCCTAATGTCAACCGTGTGAACTACCCTAATATGTGAATAGTTGCTTTCAGATTGACCCTTAAGGCCACATCCAGGCAGGGTGTTATTTTCTGGGGGCCACATACTCACAGCCCCGTGGCAATTTACAGGATAAAAACACACAGTCTGGGAACCATCTGGCATTTACTTGTCTGCTGATCAGAAGAAAATTCCCCAAGAACAGACCAATCTTTGACTAAAGAAAACTTGACATACTCCTACTTGGTTTCCAGATACAATGAGCTGCTTGAGAAGCCCAACCAAATCTTTAGGAGCATTGTTTCTCATCTGCTCCACCACGCTCCCTATTATGTTGGTCTCCATTTGGGTCAGAGGGAGGAAGTTCCAAGCAAAATCCGAGCAGGCGTGAAGGAGAAGATTACAGTGGCGAACGCGTTTGGGCAGGCGGCGAAACGACTGCCGAGACGTGTGTCGCTTCTGCTTCAGTGTGTTGCCAACGGGCCCCGGCTTTCTCATCACTAATTCAAGGCACCTTCTATTCCTGAAAAAGTCCTCTCAAGGAGAAGAGACTCGCAAGATTCCCAGTCACCTTGAGCCCGAACAAAACGCATACCTTTCAAGAAATACAACAATGCATTAGCAAGGGGAAACTTGGAAGACATGACAGGAATGAGGAGAAAGCGGGCAGAGATTTTCTTTTGTTCGACAGAAACTAGACACAGCCAATGGATCAAAGGAGAAGAATTAAATGAGGGACTTTTCAAGTGGGACATCCTCGTTTGCTAGTTTGGACTTGAGGTCACATAATCAATGTCTGGTTGGTAGTTCAGTGGTTGGTGACAGCAGCGGTCTGTGACGGTCTGCATTTAAAATACACATTTAAAATACACACCTGAGAACATATTGCTCTCCCTCTGAGTCCTGCTCTTTATTGTAATAAGAACATAAGAAGAGCCCTGCTGGATCAGGCCCAAGGCCTATCTAGTCCACCATCCTGTTTCACACAGTGCCCCCCCCCGATGCCTCGGGGGAGCCCACAGGCAAGAGGTGAGGGCACGTTGGTGTGCTGTTAGTAGGTGCCACTATACCAGGGTTTCTTAACCTTGGGCCCCCAGATGCTGTTGGACTACAACTCCCATCATCCTCAGCCACAAAGGCCATGTCTAGGGATAATGAGAGTTGCATTCCACCTGACTAATTGTTTATTGGGCCTGTGAAGCTGAATACTCTGCTCTGTCCCCTGGTATCATGAAGAGATGACCACTCTAGCTGTGCAGTGCTGAACATTGCAAGGCACCCGGGGGGGAGGGGGCTCCTTTAAGGGAAATGGAGTCCTCTTGAGCCCCTGCTCCATCTTGGGAGGCATGCATGGAATGCTGGGAAGTGTAGTCCTTCCCAGGGCTCTCCCCCAGAGCTCTTAAGAGGGGATTCCGTCTCTCTTAAAGGGCCCTCCCAGCACTAAGAAAAGTGCAGTACTGTGCAGAGGTCAGAACAGTGGGGAATGGGCAATCATGTTGAAGGTCTGTGGACAAAGTGGCCCCCACTTGAAGAAATAGCGAAGATCACTGCTGTAATGGCACGGTAAAGTAAAGTGTGCCGTTGAGTCAGTGTCGACTTCTGAGGACCAATGTGAACCAAAAGAAGACCTGATTCACAGCTCAGCCACTATACTAAACCAGGTCCCAATTAAATATATTAAAAGGTAATAAAAAGCTACAACCAAATGAGTAAGAATGTTTGAAGACAAATGCCAGAGGGATAGTCATGTTTGTCAGTTACAGCAAATTCACAAAGACTGTCTCATGGCAGCTGAAGATGAAGACAGATTTATTGTGGCAAATGCTTTGCCTTTAAGGTGTCACAAGGCTCTTTTTATGCATGCTGAAAGAATACACCAAGCGAAATTTAAAAATGTTAAATTTACTATATATTCTGAAGAGTTTGTGGGTGTGTTTGTGTGACAGAGACCTACTTCCTGATTACCTACAGATACCAAATTTTGCACATATAATGCTGCCACTGAAATAAGCTGAATGAACTGTTTTTTACACCAGAATATACTGGGAGAAAGGGTTTAACTGTCACTGTTCTCAACAGATTTTCAACACTCAATAATCCGATCGATAACTGAAAAATGACATCATGCCCAAGAGAAGCAGTTCTTTTTTCAGATTCAAATTTATATTATTCAAATTTACCATATATGATAATTACTCAATACAATAAATAATATTTGAATTTGACATCCTAGAAATTTGGAACTGTTCTTTTACTTTAAAAAAAAGATTTTTAAATGTTTACATATATATCCCACTCTTCCTCCAAGGAGCCCAAAGCGGTGTACATGGTTATGTTTATCCTCACAACAACTCTGCAGGGTAGGTTAGGCTGAGAGATACATGACTGGCCCAGAGTCACCCAGTGAGTTTCATGGCTGAATGGAGATTAACTCAGCTCTCCCCAGTCCAAATCCAAACACTCATTAATAAATAATTCTCTAACATATATTTTAAAAATGTATCTGTTATATATTTCGAAGAGTTTGTTTGTGGATTTGATTGTGCAAAATAAAGTCATACTTCCCGGTTACCTACAAATACCAAATTTTGCACAAACAATCCTGCCACTTCAAAGTAGCTGAATGAACTACTTTCTACACTAGAATATGCTAGGGGAAGGCTATAAATAACTTTTTTCATGCAAAGTGACTTTAGTACACACCTACAAGTGGTGTTATAGTTACAAGAGGATCCTGCCATCACATTTGGATCCTTAGCATATTGCAAGAGGCACAGCCCAACAAGGTTGCTTAAGGGGAACTCTAATTTGATGGGTTTAATTAAATTTTCTCCTCCAGAATCAACACGCCATGACCGAAAGCTATTAAGGAGATCACCATTCCCAGAGAATAAGCCCCAAGGAGACCAACTGGTGACTGCACCAGCCAAGGGCAGCTGGGTTACCAGGCGGTAACCTTTCCAGTTAAATTTACCGAAGGCTCATCTGACAGCAAGCATTACGCTTCCTAATGGACAATCTGCGCATTTAAAACGGCTGCACAAACTGTGCCTCCTGGGCAAAGGTCTGAGGAATGACAGACACACCTCCTGCTGAGTGTATTGAATAGAGTTTCCCTCTGGCTCAAGCAAGTGTAAATGATGCTACGGATCCTAGCAGGCTCATCACCCAGCGTGGGGATGGCATCATGGCATAGCTCGACAGCAACAGACCAATTATCTGTCTCTATAAAAAGCCAGAGATGAAAACACTTCAGACTTGCCGAATTGATGCAGGGTTTTCGCCCGAATCTCGAGATCAACCAGCCAGAGATGGGTGCAAACCAGTAGCTTGGAGGGAACAGCCCAAGACAAAATGGTGGTTCGGGGAGCAAGATGACCTGCACCCAGTGCTCCCTGTAAAGGGGCTTCCCTGATGCAGTTGACTACAACTCCCATGACCCCCAGCCAAAGGCCACTGCAGCAGGGAATGATGGGAGTTGTAGTCAACAGCATTTGGGAATCCCCATTACAGGGAAGACTGCCTGCATCCACAAGTAAGACGAAGTAAAATGAAATTGAAATCCACAATTTCAGCTGTTGTTGGACCACACAACTCCCATAATCCCTGACTACTGGCCACTCTGGCTGAGTCTGATGGGAGTTGCAGTCCAAGAGAAGCTGAAGGGCCAAAGTTGTGTGGCCATGGTGTAGAGTTACACAACTCGACAACCAAGCTGCCAATGAGGGATTCCAACACAGAACTCTAAAGCAGGCCAGCAGAGCTGCACAAATACTTGATGAAAGGCAACCAATTAATGCTCCCATTTTACAGGTGAGGAACACTGAGTCTGCTTGAAAAAAGAAGTGATTGCACAAGACCAGTCATGGCAGAGAATGTTTTTGGGTGGGTGGGTGGGTTTTTCTTTGCACTTTTATGTGCAATTATTAAACTTTTGGGAGTTTGAAAATAACTTGGAGATCCACCCACAGTTCTGCCAGTCACTTCCCAACATTCTGGCCCACTCTGCCATGACCAAAGAACAGAAGCCTTTTTCACACATGCAAAGATGAGGGAGATAGAAATTGCCCGGATGCCCTCCCCATACACTGGAAAAAGAAATTGCCTCTGCTGTCCAATCTCCTTTGAGGCTGGAGGTGGCCCACAGCCCTCCTACTAGTAGCCATTGATAGACCTCTCCTCCATGAAGTTATCCATAAGAGAGATGCCAGTCCTGCGTTAAGCACACACAAATACAGAGCGAGCCCATTCTGCAGTCCGATGCAGTTCCGAGGCAGCTCACGGGTCGTAGAAGCCGGCTCCACAAGGACACGGAGGAAAGGCTGTCGGTCGGGAGCTGCTCCCCGCTCCCGCCCCAGTTCCATTCGAAGCCTGCGGGATTATTTTAATTCTAATAACCATTTAAGGAGAAAAAGGCACAAAAGCTGCTTACAAAGAGTAATGGTTGTGGAAATTACAAGAACGCTCAGCTCTCTGGCTGGCAGGGAGACAAGACACAGAATGTCAACCCTCTCACTGCTGGACTGGCACAGCCCCATCCAGAATGTGGCCGGCCTGGTCGACACGCTCCATCGCCCCCTCCTTCCCTGTCCTCAAGGGACTTCAAGACACTCTGGGCTGCTTCAAACCTGGATGTGAGGAACGGGCCCTCGCTCAGTGGTAAAGCACCAGTGTTGAAAGCAGAAGGTCCCAAGTTTAATCCCAGCTAAAAGACTCTCAGGAAGCCACTGGACTCTTTTTTTTTTAGTGGGGAGTAAGGAGGCAATTGCTCCAGGCCCCAAACATGCAGGGTGCCCCATCCTGATCCAAAACATGATTCAGTATTGAATGAATCTTCATCTGGGTCGTCGGCCAGAATAAACATTACCATTTACCAACAATTCATTGATCATCCTTCAAAAAATTAAATCTAAATCCAGGAAAATATTCTCTCTCTCTCTCTCTCTCTCTCTCTCTCTCTCTCTCTCTCTCTCTCTCTTTCTAAGTTAGAATAGCACACCACGATCAAGGGTTGTTTCAGTATTTTGTGCTATAACATATACACAGGGTGCAGCAGCAGCACAACCACACATTACACGCACACAAGGGCAGAGCTCTTGCAGAAGCACACAATTTTCAGAAACTGAGCTGCCCAATAGTGCAGCCATTGCATATAAGGGCTGCACTCTCACACAACTCTGGGCTAAGCAGAACAGTGGCTGGCTCCATAAAAGGCAGAATCCTCTATCCAGTTAAGGGAGCCAGGGTAGTGGGCAGAGTGCCCGACTAGCACCAAGGAAAACAGGTTCAAAACTCACCAGGCATCGACAAATCCACTTGCCAGCTCGCCAGTGGCGAGTGTTCCCAGCCTGCTGGCAAGCAGGACACCAAGAACCACACAGATCTCCTCCCAAAGGTTTCGTTTCCACTGCCATTTTTAAGAAGATAAGAAACAGCAGGAATCCTGACAGAAGACCCACTTCTCACCTCTGCCTGTGTGCCAGGGGGACAAGAGAGGGTTGGCAGAGACCCCAGATAATGGCTGGCTGGTGTGCTAAGCCTGAATTTGAAGATCCCTGAAACTCACCCATGAAGCTCAGTGGGTAACCTGGGGCCAGTCACGCTCTCTCCACAACAGCTGGTCTTGTGGTAGCAAGCATGACTTGTTCCCTTAGCTAAGCAGGGTCCACCCTGGCCTGCATTTGAATGGGAGACTACATGTGTGGGCACGGTAAGATGTTCCCCTTAGGGGACAGAGCTGCTCTGGAAAGAGCAGAAGGTTCCAAGTTCCCTCCCTGGCAGCATCTCCAAGATAAGGCTGAGAAAGATTCCTGTCTGCAACCTTAGAGAAGCTGCTGCCAGTCTGTGTAGGCAATCCTGAGCTAGATGGACCTATGATCCGACTCAGTATATGACAGCTTCCTATGTTCCTAAGATATTCTTAGGGGATGAAGCCGCTCTGGGAAGAGCAGAAGGTTCCAAGTTCCCTCCCTGGCAGCATCTCCAAGATAGGATTGAGAGAGACTCCTGCCTACTACCTTGGAGAAGCCGCTGCCAGTTTGAGTAGATGGACCTTTCAAGGTTCACCTAGCCTACCTTAAAAGGTTGTCACAATGAGGGTGGTGGTGGTGGTGGTGGTGGAATAGGACCTTATATACCGCCCTGAGGTTTCTGGAGGAAAGGAGGGATAAAAACATAACCAACAAATGAAATTATTTCTGAGTAAATATGCATAGGCTTATGCAGACAATTATCCATATGGACAAGGAAAACCTACCCCCCCCCCCAATTCCAATTTTAATTTGACCTTGTTTTAGCTAAAGGAAGAAGCAGCCCTCTTCATGCTAGGATTCTAGCAGTCAGGGTGGGGTACAAAAATGTGCCTTTGAGGCACCAACAGCATTTTTATTTGTTTGTTTAAATAATATATTAAAGTGCCTTTACTTGTAGCAAGGGTCACATTAGCAGCAGTAATTTGGATTAATATAGTCCATTTATTTTTATTATTCTGTGGGAGAGAAAGAAAGGTGACTGAGGCGCATTCCACACTTCTCGTTTGTTTAAAGGATCCAGATTTAATTGCCAGCATTTGCAGGCAGCACCATGTTCGCAGATGCTTTAAATTGTCTGGGTCTCTCTTTTTTTCCTGGGATAGTTGGGCTCTAAGGCATTTGGCATTTTCCTCTTTGTTTAAAAAGGAGTCATTTAATTGTCAGCATGTGTAGCTGGTGCCATGTTTCCAGAAACAACCTGGTTTGGGTTATAAAAGGTCCACTCCGTTTTGTTTCCTGGGATGGAGAGGGTGGGCCAGGATTCTGAGGCCTTGTTGTGCCAATATTTTCAGTGCAAGTGATCCCTCAAAGATAGAGGCTTCCTCTAGAATAGTGCCTACAGCACCACAACAAAATTGTGTGATGTAATAGACAGAGAGCCCTTTCTCACAATCGGAGAAAGAGCTCCAGATGGGCGAGGGAAGCTGGTCTTGTGGTCGCAAGCATGACTTGTCCCCTTAGCTAAGCAGGGTCCACCCTGGTTGAATTTGAATGGGAGACTTGATGTGTGAGCACTGTAAGATATTCCCCTCAGGGCATGGAGCCACTCCAGGAAGAGCAGAAGGTTCCAAGTTCCCTCCCCGGCAGCATCTCCAGATAAGGCTGAGAGAGACTCCTGCCTGCCACCTTGGAGAAGCTGCTGCCAGTCTGGGTAGACAATACTGAGCTAGATGGACCAATAGTCTGACTCAGTATATGGCAGCTTCCTAGGTTCCTATGAAGCCTTGAAATGCGTATCTCCCCCACAGACGATCCTTTCTCCCTCGCAATCCCTGGGCGGATCACTTGACCAGATAATGGCCGGCTTCTGCTGGCAGCAGGGGGGTTCTCGGGCCAGGAGGCCCCCAGAACTTCCATAATGCACTGTGTGAGTGTGTGGTGCATTTGTGGAGCCTCTCGACGCCGGTCGGGAGGCTACTCGTGTGTTGGTGCCTCATGGAGCCACACAGCACCGACACACGATCCGTTAGCCTGGGTTTCAGGCATGCTTGTGCCTAAACCCTGGCTAACCCCTGCTAACTTGGCAAAGAGGCACCTTTTAATGTGGTGATTCTCTTTATTTAGGAGGGGGAGAGTAACTGGCCCTATCCACCCACAGCACAGTACCTCCAGTGACTGTTGCTGGTGTCTATCCTGTGTTTCTTTTAGACTGTGAGCCCTTTGGGGACAGGGATCCATCTTATTCATTTATTATTTTTCTGTGTAAACTGCCCTGAGCCATTTTTGGAAGGGCAGTATAGAAATCGAATTATTATTATTATTATTATTATTATCATCATCATCATCATCATCATCATCATCAATAATATTCTGCGACGATATCTATAACAATTGACAATAAAATTCTGACATCCCAGGTCCTTGGGAAGGACTCGATGTCTGGATAAAACAAACCAGTCAATAACACCTGTCTGACTGTGTAAACAAGAAATAATAATAATAAGTGGACCACCTAACAGTGGACCACCTAATCAGCTGTTTTAAAAAGATCGCACAGACTGACTACAAATGAAGGCATGACAAGGTAGCAGGGATGATACACTGGAACATCTGCAAAAAATACAAGCTACCTGTAGTCAAAAATTGGTGGGACCATAAAATTGAAAAAATTGTAGAAAATGAAGATGTAAAAATATTATGGGACTTCCGACTACAAACAGACAAACATCTGCCACACAATACACCAGATATAACTGTAGTCGAGAAGAAAGAAAAACAAGTTAAAATAATCGACATAGCAATACCAGAGGATAGCAGAATAGAAGAAAAAGAAATAGAAAAAAATAACAAAATACAAAGATCTACAAATTGAAATAGAAAGGCTGTGGCAGAAGAAGACCAAAATAATCCCAGTAGTAATTGGCGCCCTAGGTGCAATTCCAAAACACCTTGAAGAGCACCTCAACACCATAGGGGCCACAGAAATCACCATCAGCCAATTACAAAAAGCAACTTTACTGGGAACAGCCTATATTCTGTAACAATATCTTTAATAATAACAGCAACAATATTGATAATAAAATTCAGCCATCCCAAGTCCTTGGGAAAGACTCTATGTCTGGGTAAAACAAACCAGTCAATAACACCTGTCTGACTGTGTAAACAAGAAATAATAATAACTATGGTTCCCTATCCCCAAAGGACTCACAATCTAAAAAGAAACATAAGGTAGACACCCACAACAGCCACTGGAGGGATGCTGTGCTGGGTTTAGATGGGGCCAGTTGCTCAACTTTCCAGCTCTACGATAACCTTTTTGGAGATGGGCTGCCCAGAACTATATGCAGTATTCCAAAAGTGACCACATTATAATACTGGCCATTTTATGTTCAATCCCTTTCCTAATAAATCCCGAACATGGCATTTGCTTTACTCACGGCCACCACTCGCTGAGATAACATTATCTGTGAGCGATCCATCACAACCCTGTTTATCCAAACCTAAGATCTCTTTCCTGTATGGTCATAAGCAGTCCAAACACTCTCAATATAGATCAGTCTTTTTATCTCCAGGGTGCTTCACTTCACACCGACTTACACTGCCTCTCATTTGCCATTTCACTGCTCTTTTGCTCTGTTCGGAGAGGTCCTTTCGAAGCTCTTCACAGACCACTTTAAATTTCACCATCCTGAATAATGTGGCGCCATCTGCAAATCTGGCTGTCTCACTATTCACTCCAACTCAAGATCTTCTTTTTGTTAACTTTATTGTTAAAAATTCCACTAAAAATCCATAATTTTTATTAAATTTTATTTTTATTCCTTGTTCTATCTTACTATGTGTATAATTTTTGCATAAGAACATAACAACATCCCTGCTGGATCAGGCCCAAGGCCTATCTGGTCCAGTATCCCATTTCACAAAGGGACCCACCAGGTGCCTCTGGGAAGCCCAAAGGCAAGAGGTAAGGGCATGCCTCCTCTCCTGCTGTTGCTCCCCTGCAACGGGTATTTAGAAATGTCACCTATAAGGCTGGAGGTGGCCAATAGCCACCAGACTAGTAGCCATTGATAGAGCTACCCTCCATGAATTTGTCTAAGCCCCTTTTAAAGCCATCCAAGTTGGTGGCCATCACATCCCATGGCACATAATTCCATAGATTAATTATGTGCTATGTGGAAAAGGTTCTGTTGTCAGTCCTAGATTTCCTGGCAATCAGTTTAATGGGATGACCCCTGGTTCTAGCATTGTGAGAGAAGGAGAAACATTTCTCTCTGTCCACTCTCTGGCCATGAATAATTTTATACACCTCTATCTTGTCTCCCTCTTTTCCAAACTAAAAAGTCCAGATGCTGTAGCTTTGCCTCATAAGGAAGGTGCTCCAGGCCCCTGATCCTTTTGGTTGCCCACTTCTGCAACTTTTCCAGTTCTACAATGTCCTTCTTAAGATACGGTGACCAGAATATTACACAGTATTCCAAATGTGGCCGCACCATAGATTTGTATGAGGGCATGATACATATTTTATCATTTTTATAACTTTTTATCTTTGTAGTTTCTGTATATTAGGGCCATTTCAGAGGGATGAAGTGTTATTTCAGTATTTTGTGCATTTCCACAGTATATGTCCTGTATCGTGTACGACTGTTTTTCTTGTGCTTTATTGTATGTTCATGAAAGAGCTTTTTAAAATAAAAAATAATGAAAACTCAAACTAGGATAGGCGCCTTCTCCTGCCCTATTCTTGACCATGTGAACTACCCTAGTATTTTCCCTTTGGATTCCGGATCATTTATACTTAAATAAAATAGCACTGGTCCCATTACAAACCTTTAGGAACAATGTGAGTTGTAATCAACAATGCCTGTCACAAGGACACTGGTGGATAGCCCATTTCTGAAGCATATATTCTGAATATCTATAACATAGGTTGCCAAACTCTCTGTTTTCTGGGCACTCTCTGTCTTTTTATGGCTGCTCCTTGGTGTTTTTATGTTTTATGGTCTTAATTGATTTTAATATTTTAATGTTTTTTTGTGGAATTTTATTGCCTAAACTTTTGTAAAGCCACAGTGGGCAAATGACTTGACAAGCAAGCAGAAGGTTGCCAGTTCGAATGCCCGCTGGTATGTTTCCCAGACGATAGGAAACACCTATATCAGGCAGCAGCGATATAGGAAGATGCTGAAAGGCATCATCTCATACTGCACGGGAGATGGCAATGGTAAACCCCTCCTGTATTCTACCAAAGAAAATCACATGGCTCTGTGGTCGCCAGGAGCAGACACTGACTCAACGGCGCACTTTATCTTTTAACTTTAAACTTTTGTAAACTGCCTGGAGAGGAGTTTTATGAAAGGCGGTATATAAACTGAAGAATACATTTAAAAAATTAAAACGTACCAGACCATGAAGCCAATGTACATGACTGTGTTTATCAAAGATAACTATAGCTTTCAAAGGATGGTTTGGCTGTATGAAACAAGCATCACACACAGATCAGCTTTCAGGCATCATTGATCAACAAAAGCAAGCTTGATGGCTACCATGCCAAATTGTGTGAACTGACCTAGAGATCCTTATATAAAAACCACTGCAGCAAGAGAGAGAAAAGGAATACTCAACAATTCAAAACAAGCATAGAGATGTTACAGTAACTTATGCTTTGAATAAATGATCCCGTCATACTGGAAGATTCCTCAAGGACTTTTCACTCTAGAGGTTTTAAAATAGCAACTGAGCGAATCTCCAAACATATCTTGGCCTAAGGGCCATGCCTGACACAAAGCAGGAGAGCTGCACATGGTTTCTCTCTTAGTCTTTTTTTAGTGTTGATGAAACAGCCTCTGTATGATATCTGGATATTTTATGCCGTGAGAAAACAGCATTTTGGGAGGGGGCATTCTAATCGGGCAGATGGTGCAGGGGAGGGGAGGAGCCAAACCTCCCACATGCCCCACCCACTGCTACTATTTGTCACCAAATGGGGCGGAGAGACGGTCTTGCGGCAGCAAGCATGAACTGTCCCCTTTGCTAAGCAGAGTCCACCTTGGTTTGCATTTGGATGGGTGACTAAATGCGAGCGCTGTTTGCTGTAAGATATTCAATGGGGCCGTAGCTCAGTGGTGAAAGGTCCCAGGTTCACTCCCTGGCAGCATCTCCAGGTGGGCTGGGAGAGACTCCTGCCCGGAACCATGGAGAGCTGCTGCCAGTCAGTGTAGACAATATGGAGCTAGATGAACCAAGGGTAGATGGTATGTGTTCACTGCCAGGGTGGGAACTCAGAACTTGGAGCAGAGAAAATATTAGAGATCGGTTCCATGAACAGGACGCCAGGAAAGATGCAGAGGCTATTCTCACGATCGCCCAAAAGCGGGCTAAGGGAGCCTAGACCTCTTTGGGGCGATCGTGTTTTTGGACTACAACCCCCATAATCCCCAGCCACAGCGATCAATAGGCAGGGATTACGGGAGTTGTAGGCCAGCATCTGCAGGATGGACGGAGTTTAGCAGCCCTCTTTTATTCCCATATCCTCCGTTGAGGAGTGAGGAGGAGGTTTGAGGCACGTATTAGTATCCTTGGGAAGTGATTTCGAATTGGCAAACACAGAAAGAAATTTGGCAAATGGGAAGTGAACAAACGGAGCAACTGAAAGCCTATCACTCTTTTGGGTGCTGTTTTGTTTTTGTTTTCCCTGAAACTCTTCCTCCGTGGGACTGTTTTCCATCTCCTAGAATCCATCACGTATCCAACGGAATGTGTAGTTTTCGGGACATCACAGAGGAAAACAGGTTGATCCTACTCTAAAAATACTTTGTATTTTTCCAGTTGCTCAACTGATTTTGTTTCCAGTAACTCCCCCTCTTTCCCCGCTATCAGGCAGAAAACTGGAGGCGGCAGTAAACAGACCAACGTCCCCACCCTCCGTTTTTCTCTGGTTCCCATGCTTATTTCAGTTCATTTCTAGAGCTCATTGCTCCTGTTGAAACCAACTGCTGACGAAGTAACGTTGACAAGTCTGACTTTGGGGACTTCTAAAAAAATTATTATTTCCTGCAAATGGACACATCCTTCGCCAAATATTCTTCTGCAAACCTCTGGCAGGGGTGGTGTTTTGCATCAAATCCAGAAGCTTCTGCCTCATGTGGCTGTCATAGCGGTTACTGGCAAGTGGTATATATTCAAAACACTGGGGACAGGCCATTTCTTTGACACATGGAAGAAGAGTTCCATGAAAGCATAGCAGAGAAACAGAAATCAGGAGCTGGCTTGAGGAGGGGCCATGCCCAGGAGACGGTCTAAGGGCACATGAGACAGCCACCTTGTCGAAGGGGCTGGGGTGGTCAGTGCCCATATGGGACACCCAGGCATGCCACCTTTCAGGGTGGGGCCATAGCTCAAAGGTAGAGCATCAGCTTTGCATGCAGTAGGCCCCAGGTTCAAAACCTGGCATAGGAACATAGGAAGCTGCCATATACAGAGTCAGACCATTGCTCCTTCAAGCTCAATATTGTCTACACAGACTGGCAGCAGCTTCTCCAAGGTTGCAAGCAGGAGTCTCTCTCAGCCCTATCTGGAGAGAACAGGAAGGGAGCGTTCTGCATGCAAGCATGCAGGTGCTCTTCCTAGAGTAGCCTCATCCCCTACGGGGAATATCTTACAGTGCTCATGAATGTAGTCTCCCATTCAAATACAAACCAGGGTGAACCCTGCTTAGAAAAGGAGACAAGTCATGCTTGCTACCACAACACCAGCATCTCCAACAGTGTTCCCTCTAGCAGGGCTTCCCAGACGTTGTTGACGACAACTCCCAGAATCCCCAAGCAAAAGTCACTGCAGCTGGGGATTCTGGGAGTTGTAGTCAACAACATCTGGGAAGCCCTGTTAGAGGGAACATTGATCTCCAGGTAGGGCTGGGCAAGACTCCTGCCTGAAACCTTGGAGAGCCACGGCCAGTTATGGTAGGCAGTACTGAGCGAGATGGACCACTGGTCTGTCTTGGTATAAGGCAGCTTCCAATGTTCCACCGTGACTCCATCCCAGCTCAGGAACTGGCTCTGGGAAGGGTGGAAAGACCCACTGCTTCCACTCCAACCAGGGGCGGCCCTTCCATGAGGCAGGGCCAGGTAGATGCATCAGGTGCAGGCCTGAGGACGGACACAGAGGGCAGCAAGCGCCAGCCTTCTGCCACCACAGCATCACCCCACAGGCCCTCCGCCATCTACTACCACCGCCCTTCCTCACCCCACTGGGGCATGGTGTTCCTTTTTGTTATAGGCGGCTCAGGAAGTGTGCCAAATAAACGAATGCATGAATTTCCCCCTCCTCGCCCCACTGGGCAGCCACCTAATGGCGCAGCAGGGAAGCAACCTATCTAGAGAGCAAGAGGTTCGGATCCCCCCACTATTATGTTTCCCAGGCTATACGAATACGTCGAGTATTTACATACCGCTCTTCAGCCAAAGTTCCCAAAGCGGTTTACATACAGAAAGTAATTAATTAATTCAATGGCTGCCTGTCCCCAAAGGGCTCACAGTCTAAAAAAGAAACATAAGAAAGACACCAACAACAGCCACTGGAGGGATGCTGTGCTGGGGTTGGATAGGGCCAGTTGCTCTCCCCCTGCCAAATAAAGAGAATCGCCACTTTATGGGAAACTCCTATATCAGGCAGCAGCGATCTAGGACGACGCTGAAAGGCATAATCGCAGACTGCGCGGGAGATGGCAATGGGAAACCCCTCCTGTATTCTACCAAAGACAACCACAGGGCTCTGTGGACGCCAGGAGTCGACACCGACTCGATGGCACAATCTTTCCTCTCTCTTTTTTTCCACCCCACTGGAGCATGCCTCCTCTTCCACCTGCAACGTGAGTCAAGAACAGCCCTACGGTCAGTGCCTGGCTTGGTGCATTGTCCAAGAGTGCTTGCAGGCTGCTGCACAGGCGACAAGACCCAAGAATGCTAAACAGCCATCCGCAGGTGGGGAGAGTCATTGCTTTCACCTCTGGCAGCAAGATGTCTTTCCTCACCCCCAGTCCCAACTCAGGAGCTGGATTTGGGAAGGGTGGAGATATACATAGGCTTCCTCTGTCTCTTCCTGAAGCCAGTTTTTCAGCTGGCTGGGGAACTGACTGAATCACCGGTTCCCAAGCAGGGCTCCTCCAGATGTTGCTAGACTACAACTCCCATCATTCCCAGCTACCATTTCTTGTGGCTGGGGGTGATGGGAGTTGTAGTACAGCAGCACCTGGAGGAACTCTGGTTGGGAACCACAGGACCGCATGGAGGGTGGTTGGGGCCAGCATGGTGCTGGGAATGAAAGATGGTTGGGCCCAACAACCCAAGGCTCATTCATCAACACTCATAAATTGAGTGTACAGTGCACACAGGTACAGATCTGTTAACAGGTACAGTCATTCACATGTTATGTTGAACACAGGTACAGGAGTACCTTCCTATCTGTACTTCCTGTCTGAATCATGCATTTGAAGGGCCTGTATCCAGGTTCACTTCTAAAATGAACACAGGTACAGCCATTCACACAAACATGTGTGCGAGTGTACAGACATCTGTGCACTCGTACAGCATAATGTCTGAATTGGGCTCTGGCTGGGCAGACCTTTTCTCCTCACCCATTTTTAAGAACATGGAGATAAGAAGAGGAGGCAGTGATGTGGTGGCCGTGATGAGTAGATTGTCCAGCAGGAGAGAGGAAGGGGAAAGAGCAGGAGGAAGAGGAGGGTGATGAGAGCAGGAAGGGGATGGAGCAAGGGGCATGTAAGGGGAGAGGAGTCTCCATTCCGCTTATGTGCTGAAGGTGCCAGGTTCAGTCCTGGGAAAGACCCCTGTCTGAAACCCTGGAGAGCAGTGTTCCCTCTAACAGTTATTCCCAGATGTTGTGGACTATACCTCCCATAATCCCCAGCCAAAGGTCATTGCACCTGGGGATGTGGGGAGTTGTAGTGAACAACATCTGGGAAACCCTGTTAGAGGGAACAGTGCTCTGGAGAGACACTGCCAGTCAGACAAACTAAGCGAGATAGTGTGACTCAGTAGAAGATTATGGATATTTATATACCGCTTTGCAGACAAAGTTGCCAAAGCAGTTTACATTGATATAAATACATACATACAAACATTTTAAAAACAGCTCCCTGTCCCCAAAGAGCTCACTTTCTAAAAAAGAAACATAAGACAGACACTAGCAACAGCCACTGGAGGGATGCTGTGCTGGGACGAATAGGGCCAGTTGCTCTCCCTGCTGCTCAATCAAGAGAATCACCACTTTAAGAAGGTGCCTCTTGGCTCAGAAGGCAATGTCATATGTTCCATTTTTCCTGGACAGCTGTAGCTCAGTGGGAGAGTATCTGCTTTGTATGCAGAAGGTCCCAGGTTCTCTCCCTGGCAGCATCTCCAGGTAGGGCTGGGAGAGACACCTGCCTAAAACCTTGGAGAGCAGCTGCCACTCAGTGCAGACAAGATTGAGCTAGATGGACCAATGGCTTGACTCAGTATAAAGAAGCTTCTTATGTTCCCCTATCACACTCATTAATTTTACTGACAAGTATCAGAAGGGTCAACATTCTGAAACATCATCCATTTGGTTAATTCTCTCAAGATACGCATTCCCAACTTCAGAACAAACCCACTCAGTTCTTCCACCCCATCACCCAACTCTCCCCACCTTTTCCCAACCCACTTGCCATTGATGAATTTCAGTGATGCTTCATCCAAGCTTACAGATATACACAAGTACAGAGCAGTCCCTGAACACACACACAAACTTGCAAAATAACCAGGGCCCTTCCCACTGTCAGATTTCACAACAACAAAAAGCGATCGGCATGCTGACATTTTAATAACGTGCATAGTCCAGCCTTTTAAATGCTGGGCTGAGCTAGACATTACGTGAGAGAGAGTGGCTGCTGCTAGAGACCCCCACGTAGCATCTCGGTAAACACAGAGTGATGTCATCGCAGGGGACACTCTCCTGCATGACCTACAGCCAATCGCGTAAGGGCTGGGGCAACACAGCCTCAGGACATCACAGAGGTTACAAGGAGGAGGAGGGAGACACAACCAAAGGACACGCTCCACGTCTCGTGGAACTCTAGATCCAAGTCCCTGGATCCGTTCCTTTTACAGACACACGTTGACATATTTCGGAGCTTTGGAGTGGGTTTTGTTCCAAATGCCATATTTAACTGAATGGAAGACAACTCTGAATTTAAGATGACCCCCTTACAAAACAGAGATTAAATACAAGGTTACACCTGTATTTACCTGAAAGGAAGAGGACTCTGAATTTAAGACAACCCCTCCATCTCTAACAGCAAAAACTTTGGGAGAAACCTAGACTTGGATTCAGGTAAGTACAGTATTGCCAGATGGTGTAATCTTCTATGTGAGTCTTTCTAACTCAATTTAGAGTTAGAATTAATTTTAGAAAGACTCAAGAGTCTTTCTAACTCTATATTCCCTGTAACATGGTAGCACTCTAGACATCATCTTCACTGCTTTCTAGATCAGCAGGACCCAGATGGGGCTTTTAGCTCACATCTCTGCCGGAATAGAGTGTGTGCATTCACATATCGGCCATAGTTACCCCAAAGTCCGTGCAACATATCAGAGAGCACTCCAGACACAATTTGGGTTTTCCCTGCGTATTGGAGCCTAGCCTGATTTATGTTCAGGGTCAGGCATGGCTCGTGAACGCACCTCTGGGTGGGGTGGGGTGGGCAGCTTATTTAAGGTAAATGGAGCCGGTGCTCCATGCCGCCCAGCAGCCCCCGCAGCGGGGAATCACCTCTGCCACTCACCTGGCTGCTGGTGGGAGCCAGGTGAGTGGCGGAGGTGATTCCCCGCTGTGGGGGCTGCTGGGCAGCACGGAGCACCAGCTCCGTTTACCTTAAAGAAGCCGCCCACCGCCCCCCCCCCAGGAGGTGCGTTCATGAGCCACACCTGTTCAGGGTAAAAAAATCCACTTTTTGCATTGGAGTGTCCTATATGCCCCGAACTTGCAGTAAACCCGCAGTAAAGCCTGCTTTAGAGACCTTAAAGGCCAAGATGAAGACAGATCATCCTGGAGAGAATCTATCTCTGTGGTTGCTAAGAGTCGACACTGACTTGATAGCACTTAATCAATCAATCAAAGCCTGCTGTCTGGGAAAGCTCTCAAACAACAACAAGGGTAGGGAGGAACCATCACACCAACTACGCTAGCTCCGAAACTCCAAGTCGACAGATGGTAAAGGTAAAGTGTGCCATCAAGTCGATTTCGACTCCTGGCACCCACAGAGCCCTGTGGTTTCCTTTGGTAGAATACAGGAGGGGTTTCCCATGGCCTCCTCCCACACAGTATGAGATGATGCCTTTCAGCATCTTCCTATATCGCTGCTGCCCGATAAGAGTACCAGCGAGGATTCGAACCGGCAACCTTCTGCTTGTTAGTCCAGCATTTCCCCACTGGCCACAACAGATAGCCCTTCTATAGTAAAAGTTTGCATTTTGTGTTAAGTGGGGGGAAATGAGAATCCTGGAAGTGCCCTTAGATCGACCTCCACCGGCCCAGGCCTCCTTGCCACTGGCCAATAATATGGGTAACAAGCCAGGCTTGATGATTTAAAGAGCTTGGAGGACGTTGGCAGATGCTGGAGCTTCACGGAACCCAAGGGTGTGAACAGAATCTCAACGGCCAACTGTCATCTCCCCGTTTCAGCAACCAGCAGCCACCATCACACTGTGCTGACGGGCAGCATCCTCCGGGAAGGAGACTCGGCCACTGGAGCGCAGCTGAAGACAGATCAGCCCCGGGCATTAATATGCTGTCCACACAGGGCTGGCTTTCCAGCGAGCCAGTTTCCCTCCCACACAGCAAGCAGCAAGGCAGGGAGTCAGCTCCGAGGAAGGGTGTCGACAGAAGCCTCCTCCTCCTCCTCTTGGTATTTCTCGGCAGCTCTAGCCAACAAGTCCAACGGAGGGGCGAAAAAGTATTCTCAAAATGCCAGATTCCGAAACCAAGACAGAAAGTCCCAGGCTGGGGGGACGGGGAAGGGGAGAGAGGGCACACTGGTGTGCAGGCCAGCTTCCCTGGTGACCTTCAAATGACATCTAAATGCATCTTTGCCCCCCCCACACACACACCCCTTCCAGTGAGTAGCAGCCACCCCCACCCCAAGAATGGAGACCCGTACCCAGGAGAGGAGCCGCAGAGGGCTGTCTATTATTAAAACCACCGTGAAGCTGGACGATCTGGCTGAAGCTTAGCAACCACCAGGCAGATTAATGGAGGGAGGGGTCGCCCACCGCCTCCTCCTCCCAGACTTTTCCAACTCAGACGGCACTGGTGTAGAAGGAAGCCCCGCTCGCCGCAGTGGGCCTGCTGTCCAAGCCAGGCTACGTGCCCTTAGCAACGGTAGCGAGCCTCTTGGCACCCCAGGGGCCTGACTTCTGAGCCAACCTGGCTAGGATCGGGTTGTCAGGCTGCGATGATCTCCTGCCATCACAGCAGGCATGCCCGCCGCCGAGGACCCCCAGACCGGACCATAAGCGCTCGCGTGGGGTGGAAGCCCACGCAAAGCTGCCTGAGATCGGCCTGGAAATCGAGCCTTCGTGCGGGGGGGGGGCGTGGAAAAGAGCGAGCGAGCGCGAGAGGCCGAATCCTCACCCGACAACACACCCACTCGGGGAGAAGCCACTTGTTCCCCACGAATGCAACCCGCAGCAGCAGCAGCTCGCTCATCCCTCTGGGGAAGGGGGAGCGGCGATCATTGGCAAACACCAGGAAAAAGAAGTGGGGGGCACAGAAGGGGCCCAATGCATTTATGGGTGGGAGAGCAGCTGTGTCTCACATTTTACATTTCTGAAACAGAAGGGGCGCTGGGTCTGGGGGGGCGCTTCTTCCTCCGCCCCCGCCCCCATCGTCTGGAGCCGCCCTTGGTTTTTTTGGGGGGGCGAGTGCGAAGGATGTGCCTGAGCATCCCCCAAAGGAGAGGAAAAGGCCAAAGGCAAGGAGAACCCCTGCTGCCAATAGTGCCAGGATTTCCCCGGGCCCCAGCAGACAAGCAGGCACTGGCAGGCAGAAGCTGGCTGGGAGGAACGGGGGGCTGCGTGCGTGGGGATGGGGCCGCCCGCTGCTGCCCAGCAGCCTCGATCCACACGCGCCAAGGGGAGGGGCGGGGAAGGCAGGCAACGTAACCGGGCATGGAGGAGGAGGAGGAGGAGGGAGGGGGCTCCGCCGGAGAATCTCCCTTACCAGGGCGGCGTGGCCGGCCAGCAGCAGGAGCAGCAGCAAGAGCGGCAGCAGCGGCCCTCCCTGCCCGCGGGGTCCCGGCAGCGGCGGCAGCCACGGCATTCCCTTCATGCTGGGGAGGCAGAGCGGGGCGACCGCTGTTGCAACGCCCGTCGGGAGTCCAGAGGGAGGAGGAGGAGGAGCGGGGGGGGGGCTTTCCTTTGTTCCCGCTGCAACCAGAAACCCGCGGCAGGGCAGGAGCGGCGAGAGCGCAGCTGGCGGTGCCTCGCCTGGGCTGGAGATGCTGCTGCAAGAAGGAGCGCGGGGGCCGGGCCAGGGCTGCGGGGATCTCCCCGCTCGCCGTCGTCCTCCTCCTCCTCCTCCGCAGCCGCCTCCCTCGCCAGCCCAGTCCAGTGGAGTCCAGCCCGCCGGCGCCGGACTGCAGCGATCAGCGCGCGCTCTTCTTCTCCCCCTTCCTCCTCGCAGGAAACGTGCGCTCCTGAGCCGCTGCCATTCGCGCAATGGCTGCACAAGGAGGGAAAAGGGGCCCGGCCCGAGAGAGGCGCTGCGGCGCCCTCTAGCGGCCGCTTGGGTAGAGCTGGGGGGGGCTCGTGTGGGCATGCCCCCACCCCGCTCGTAGAGTGGCCAACTCTGGCTGAAGCTATTCCTGGAGGAGGTTGTGTCATCCCAATTGTCCCCCACCCCGCGCCACACACACCCCGCTCCAGTATTTTTCGTAATGCGATCAGTTCTCCAGGGTTTCTTTTCAGGGTCACCTGGAAATTGTTGCCAGTTTCCTGTAGCATCCAAGACAGTCCCAATCCAGGAAGATTGGCAATGCTAAACCTCCCCGCTCCCCACCGTGGAAGGAGGCAGGCGCGATTGGGTGGGTGGGCTTGTGAGGAAAGAGGTCTGGGGGAAATTCACAGGGTGAATAAACATCAATGGGGTTTTTAAACCAAACAAAAACAGACTTTAAAAAAACAACAACAACAACCTTAAATTGGATTTTTATATTTAGATATATTTAAATTAAACTATAAATTAAGATTTTATTAAAACTGTAATAAACTGTATAAAGTTAACTACAAACCCGAACCTAGTTAACTACAAACCCGAACCTAGGTCAAAGATCTCATCATGAACAGTAATCACAGCTTCTGATTATAGTCTATGAATATCCCGGTTAACAGCCGTAGATGGAGAGGAGAGAGAACAGAGCTGATCCGTTTTTTTCTGCAGGTGGTGTACATGCCTGCACACAATCAACTCCACCTATCACTCTCTCTCTACAAGTCCAAAGACAAAAGAGAAGAATAGAGGATTTGGGGGCATGGAGCAGATCTGAGCAAAAAGGGAGAGTATGGATATAACGGCAAGCCAGAAATCGAAAGTGAAACCAAAAGGGAGCACTACTATTCTCATGAGGTCCTGAGGACACTGGGAATTTCAGGGTCAAGCCTGGCCAACTCATGAAATGTTTGCTGATGATGTTTTAAAGGAAGTCACACTAGCAAGCTTGGGGAAGTTATTTAAACATTGCTGAAGGAGTAATTTCAGTAGCCTCTTCTGCAGGCGTGGAGAGAAGTTTCCGTAGACTAATTCATTCTAAACTGGAACATAATTTCGACACTCAGAAAGCAGGGAAGCTTGTCTTTCTTTTCCAGGCTATGACCACACAGGAAGACAAAGGTGAGGGTATACTTTTTTTAAAAAAAAATCACCTCGCGAACACACACAAACACAGACGGGGTGAGGGGGTTCAAGGGTGTGCCAGATCGAACTGGCCCAGTCCAGTTTGAGTCCAGTTCGGACTCGGACTGGACCATCCAGTTCTGTGCATACCCCTAGTTAAGACCCATTTGTTCACCCAGGCTTTTAATTAGATTTACAGTTTTTAATAGTTTTTAACAATATTAACATTGTGTTAAATTGTAAATTGTTTTAATTTTTTAATATGTACTGTTTTTATTGTAAACCACCCAGAGACATTAGTTTTGGGTGGTATGCAAATATGTTAAAAATTTAAAAATTATCCATATGAAAAAGCTCAAAAAGCTCATTGTCAGCTATATTAGGCATAACTGCTGTTGCAAAACCTCTTATAAAACCACAGGCTTTTTCTGTATGCCTGTGGCAAAAGCACTTGTTCCAGGAATAATGAAAAAACTTACCAGAAGGGAATGTGTCTCTCTTCTGTTGCTAAATGATGCAGGTATTTCTCTTCCGTAAATAATAAAGGCAGGAAAATCTCTCTCCGTTCTTTACCTTGAAATGAAGCAGGTACTGGGAATCTTCCAACCATTGTACCTAAACTGAATTTTTTTTTTTAATGGGCAAAAAAGATAAAAGAGAAGTCCCTCCATGGTTACCAACCTGTTGAAGAAATGATGCTTTTGATGAGGAGATATGCATGCATGCCGATATAATGTATATTTTATCTCAGATTCGGCTTTTCCTTCCCCAGCAAAATGGACTAGGAGAGGAGAGCTGGTCTTGTGACAGCAAGCATGACTTGTCCCCTTAGCTAAGCAGGATCTGCCCTGGTTGCATATGAAAGGGAGACTAGAAGTGTGAGCACTAAAATATTCCCCTCAGGGGATGGAACCAGTTCCAAGTTCCCTCCCTGGCAGCATCTCCAAGATAGGGCTGAGAGAGATTCCTGCCTGCAACCTTGGAGAAGCTGCTGCCAGTCAGTGTAGACAATACTGAGCTAGATGGACCAATGATCTGATTCAGCGTAAGCTAAATGGACCTATGGTCTGACTCAGTATATGGCAGCTTCCTATGTTCCTATGACTCTTGTAGTATCTAGCCTAATACTAGAGCCTAAAACTCTTGTAGTATCCAGGCTAATCTAAGATTCGTTCGGACAACAACAACAACAAAGTGGGATTTGCTGCTTCTCTAATGTCTCTTTATTGCCTGTTATCAAAACTCAAAGCTCAGTCATTGACATGATGTCAAGGTACATGCTTCATTAGAGGTTTTCAGTTTCACAGCAGTAGCAAGAGCAAGAGCAAAACACACAGAAACCAGAAGATGCTAAGGAATCCATCTCTCAACACACTAGAACCAGGGGTCATCTCATGAAAACTGAAGGCCAGAAAATTTAGGATGGACAAGATTTTCACACAGCACATAATTAATCTAGGATGGCCACTAGCTTGGATGGCTTTAAAAGGGGCTAGACAAATTCCTGGAGGACAGGTCTCTCAATGGCTATTAGTCGGATGGCTATAGGCCACCTCCAGCCTCAGAGGCAAGATGCCTCTCAATGCCAGTTGCAGGGGACCAATAGCAACAAAGAGGGCATGCCTTCATCTCTTGCCTGTGGGCTCCCTAGATGCATCTGGTGGACAACAGGATGCTGGACTAGATAGGCCTTGGGCCTGATCCAGCAGGGCTGTTCTTATCTTAATGCAAAAAAGCAAGCTAAAAAGTACAAGGCTCTCTCTCTCTCGCTCTCTCTCTGAGCTTGCTTAAGAAAAACTTGCACAGTTGACTTCTCCATTCCAGATATCTCCAGACTGCTTCAGTATCCACTCCAGATCTTTCCCTTCTGTTACAGCACAGTTTTGGGCCTCAGTTAAAGGGTTTCAGTTTCACTTTCCTTCTTCTCAATTCAAAACAAAAAGTCAAGTGTTGAGGATCTGATTGTTTGGACTGGGAGGGAAAGAAGTGAAGGCCATGCACAGAGTGCAAAGCAACAGGTGGTGTTCTCAGCAAAAAGAAGGGCACACACAAAGAATATACAAAATGGCTCCTCTCCGGTTCACTTTTAGTCACTTGAGACTGAGAACCATCACCCACCAATCCCACCTCCAAAAGGGGAATGATCCATAACAGTATATCCCACAGCAGTATACGTGAAAGAGTCTTTAGTGTCTTAGTGGACAACAAATTGAACACGAGCCAGCAGTGATGTGCAGCTGCAAAAACAGTTAACACAATCTGGCCTTCTGTACTGCTTGAACAGGGCTAGAGTCTACCAACAATCCACTACTGGAAATCACATCATGAGAGATTGCATTGGGTCAGGGTTGGCCCTGCCTTGAAGCAGGGTGAAGCGGGCTGCTTTAGACAACAGATTTAGAAGCTCACTTACTCACTTGCTATCTTGCTTGGCATCTTTACATGCATACCGTGCAGGGATCTCTGTTTTTCAAGAAGAGGCCACGTTGGAAAACCCCATCAGGGTGAAAGCCATTTCCCAGAGTGCTGACCTCCACATAGTCCTGTGCTTTTCTCAGTGTTGGGAGGGCCCTGTAAGAGAGACAGAGCCCTCTCTACAGAGCTCTGTGGGGAAAGCACTGGAAAGGGCGACACTTCCCAGCATTCTGTGCATGCCTTCCAAGATGATTCAGGGGCTCAAGGGGACTCCATTTCCCTTAAAGGAACCCCCTGGCCCTGGGCAAATCACAGCACTGCACGATGAGAATGGTCCTATCCGCATGACACCTGGGAGACAGTGCAGAATATTCAGCTCGAAGCTTCACACAAGCCATATATAGATATACACACTTGCGAAAGTTCATGAACAAGCTGCCGGCAGGGGAAGAGGAAAGTAGCTGTGCAGACAGGTTTGTGGGCAAGGGGTGGGGAAGAAAACAGCAGGGTGGGGGGGAGAAAATGGCGCTGGCAGGCAGGCCGGGAAGAAAATGGTGGGCAGGCAGGTGGGCAGGCGGGGGAAGAAAACTGTGGCGGGCGGTTGGTGGGGGAGAAAACCACAGTGCTGCCGGGCAGGTGGGGAATGAAAACAACGGTGGCAACGGGAGTGAGAACAGAGGGAAAACTGAGAGGGAGGGGAAGGGGGGAGAACTAGAGC
This sequence comes from Hemicordylus capensis, assembly GCF_027244095.1. Classification (NCBI taxonomy): domain Eukaryota; kingdom Metazoa; phylum Chordata; class Lepidosauria; order Squamata; family Cordylidae; genus Hemicordylus; species Hemicordylus capensis. The sequence goes on from NC_069663.1 coordinate 16,226,720, forward strand.
GCAGATGCTCTGCGCCCAGCCCAGCTAGTTTATTATCATTGTACACCGCCCCAAACTTCCACCTCTGGACGGTTTACAATTAGTCAGGGAGCTGCAATTAGGGTTGATGGGGGTTGCTACTGGCCCCCGGCCTTACAATGAAGAACGCTGCTATAGTGCATGAACTAAATGGGATTATTATTTATTTCACATTTGCTCCTCTAATAAGAAATATAAAAGAATGGAGGACAGTTTAATAGAAAATGAAGGGAAGGGAAGCGATGTGAAGAAAGGGAGGGTGAATTAATTAAGTTAATTAATTATTAATTAATTGATTTAATTAATTGTATTAAATTAATAGAAGGAAAGGAGAAAGGGGGGCAGTGTTCCACTTAGAGCAACACAAATGTTCAGGACCAGACCTGTTTGGGGGAGGCGATGCACAACGCTGGGGATTTGGGACAGCAAATTAAACCGACATTCCTCATTGAAGATTGCAGTAAAGAAGACCACCAGGACATCTCCAGAGAGTGGTTAAACTAGGATCAGGGAGACCTTTGGCTTTTTTAAAGCCAAACTTTGGGCTACGGCCCATTTGACCCACGAGTATACCCCTTAGGTTCTGGCAACCTAGAACCCAAGTTCTAATCCCCAGTCAGCCATAATACTTGCTGGGTGAGACTGGGCAAGTTGCTGACCTCTCAGCTTGACCTACCTCACAAGGTTGTTGTGAGGATAAACACAACCCTGCAACACTGCTCTGGGCTCCTCGGAGGATGAGCAGGCTACACATGTAAAAGTAAACAAATACAACTTTGTTTTTCTGTATTCTGTTTTAGGAGGAGGTGGGTGGTGCTAGTAAGTAAAGTGTGCCGTCGAGTCGGTGTTGACTCCTGGCGCCCACAGAGCCCTGTGGTTGTCTTTGGTAGAATGCAGAAGGGGTTTCCCATTGCCTCCTCCTGCTCAGCATGAGATGATGCCTTTCAGCACCTTCCTTTATCACTGCTGCCTGATATAGGTACCAATGGGGATTCGAACCGGCAATGGGGATTTAAACTAGGCAAGTCATTTCTCGCTGTGCCATTAGGTGGCTTGCTTTGCTTATTTCTGCACAATATTATTTATTGAATGTTTATATCCCACTCCCTCCAAGGAGCCCAGAGCAGTGTACATGGTTATTTTAATCTTCACAACAACCCCGTGAGGTAGGTTAGGCTGAAAGATACATGACTAGCCCAGAGTCCAGAATGGAGATTTGAACCCGGGTTCTCCCTGTTCCTAGTACAATACTCTTACCACTACACTACACTGGCTTTGACTGTGCTAGTTGTTGTGCCCTTTAAATCTCGACTAAGCATTGTCTAACACTGGGTAGTATCTAACATACTGAAATAGCAGACAGGTCCCTGGCACAGTGACTTCCACATGACACACACACCCACACCCAAAAAAGCAGGGGAGGGTGGCTTTGAAGAAAAGAAGGGAACAAGCGAGTTTAGAGTTGAGGTGTGTTCATTTAAAGAAACGACCAGGTGGAGGGAGGAACCAAGTGGGAGCTCAAGGAGGAATCCAGCTTGAAGACATTGATGGAGAAGGCTGAGCGGGAGTGGGAGCTCAAGGAGGAATCCAGCTTGAAGACATTGATGGAGAAGGCTGAGCTGTGTGTTCTTCCCCTTCTGACAGCTGCCAGTTGAGTGGGCCACTGATGGGGTCCATTCTAGGAGGGAGGAGCCCAGTGGAAGATAGTCCTAGGCAAGCTTACGGGGCAGACCTGCAGGCCCCTTCTGGACGCTACCTTAGGGAGTCTGTACTGAGAGGGAGGAGACCAGCTACCGTTGGTATGGGACAGGTTCATGGAGAGTGCCTTGGTGCCCTGTCTGAATGCTGCCGGTTGGAGTCTGTCCTGTGAGGGTGCCCATTAGCCGTTGGTATGGGACGGGTTCGTGGAGAGTGCCTCGGTGCCCTGCCTGAACGCTGCCAGCTGGAGCCTGTACTGAGAGGGAGGAGACTACTGGCCGATGGTATGGGGTGGGTTCATGGAGAGTGCCTCGGTGCCCTGCCTGGACGCTGCCAGTTGGAGTCTGTCCTGTGAAGGAGGGGCCCATTAGCCGTTGGTACGGGACGGGTTCATGGAGTGTGCCTCGGTGCCCTGTCTGAACGCTGCCAGTTGGAGTCTGCCCGGTAAAGGGGAAGCCCTGTGACTGTTGGTAAGGGACAGGCTCGTGGAGAGCACCCTGATGCCCTGTCTGAACGCTGCCAGACGGAGTCTGGGCCAAGGAAGAGAGGCCCAGGGGCTGTTGGTATGGGACGGGTTCGTGGAGGGTGCCTCCGTGCCCTGCCTGAACGCTGCCAGACGGAGTCTGTCCTGTGAAGGAGGGGCCCATTAGCCGTTGGTATGGGACAGGTTCGTGGAGAGTCCCTCGATAGCCTGCCTGAACACTGCCAAATGGAGTCTGTCCTGTAAAGGGAGAGCCCTGTGGCTGTTGGTACGGGACAGGCTCGTGGAGAGTGCCTTGATACCCTGCCTGAATGCTGCCAGACGGAGTCAGCGCCATGGAGGAGGAGCCCAGTGATGGCTGGTCCCAAACCGGCTCGTGTAGCGGTCCTTGGTTTCTCTCCCACCCTTTCTGAGAGCTGCCAGATGGGCTTGCCTGCTTCTGAAGGGAAGAGGTCCCTGACATGTGAGCCGAGGCAGGGCTGTGGTGAGGGCCGTGCACTCTCTCCCTGCCCTTCAGGCAGATGCAAGGTGGCATGGCCACCGAAGGGGGCTGCACCAGGTTGGAGGAACCCAGGGGGAGGTTCTCCAATAAAGGCCCGTGGGGATGCCTCTCCTGCGCTTTCAGGCAGCTGGTGGGTGGAATGCCCACGGGCGGACTCTGCACGAGGCGAGCAGACCCCAAAGGCAGCTTGTACCACACGGGGTCGTGGGGAGGGCTGAGAAACTTCTGGGGCTCCTTTCTAAGTGGAGCAGCCGCTGGCGGAGTCTGTTGCGCGTGGGTATCGGCCAGTGGCTGCTGTGAGTCTACCCTGGGCTCCTGGCGAGGTGAGGCTGGCGGTTTCTTCTTCCCCTTCTGACAGATGCAAGGCGGGACGTCCAACGGTGGAGAGGGCTGCGCTCGTTGCGAAGGGGCCAAGGACTGCTGGGAGCAGCCGGGCGCATGGTGAGGGTCGAGCGCCATCTCCCTCCCCTTTGGATAGCTGCCTGGCGGGCCGAGATTGGAGGGAGTTTTCTGGAGGAAGGGGGAGTCCAGTGGCGGAGGCTGCCAGACACTCTCGTGGAGAGGGCCCAGGGGTCTTTCTCTCCATTTCAGATTGCTACGTGGTGGAATAACCACCGGTGGAATCTGTTGTGGGACAGAGGTGTTCGATTGATGTGGGGCCCGGACAGCCTCGTGGAGAGGGCCCGGCTCTTTCTCGAGGCCCATCGGATGACTGCGAAGTGGAACAATCACTGAAGGAACTCTTTCTGTGGAGAAAGGGCCCAACGGCGGTTGGTCCCAGACAGGTTCATGGAGTGGGCTGATGTTCCTCTCCTTTGCCTTCTGATAACTCCACGGTGGAATAGACATCAAGCGGGTCTGCTCTGGGATGGACAAGCCTCATGGCCGGCAGTCCCAGCCAAGGTCGGGGAGAAGGCCTAGTTGTCTGTTCCTCTCCCTCCTGATAGCTGTCACTGGCTGCCGATGGAGGCCATCTTAGGGTTTGTTTATTTCTGCAGCACTCTAGGCAAGCTTTGCACCTGTCGACATGCCAGTGGTGTGTGGCAGAGGCGAGGGATGGAATTGGACATCAGCACTTTTTTCTGACCTGGATCATTCTTGCATGGAGGTATTTGTTGTCATGGAGATGGAGCCTGCAACCCCTTTGTGATGCAACATGGATGAGGAGCAGGAAACCTCCAGCTTGTCATGGTAGTACATGGATACCAGTGGATATGAATGGAACATAGGAAGCTGCCTTATACCAAGTCAGGTCCATCTAGCTCAGTATTAGAACATAAGAACAGCCCTGCTGGATCAGGCCCAAGGCCTGTCTAGTTTAGCATCGTGTTTCACACAGTAGCCCACCAGACTCTCAGCTAAAGCAGCCTCCTATATGTACACATTTTAGCCCCAACAGTTTTTCAAACAACCCAAAGAGCACAACTCAAAGTTCCCTCCATTTTACAAAATATTTCTTCCCTCCAAAACCAAACTGTCAAACTGACATTCTAAATGGGAAACTAAAAAACAGCAGCCATGAACTCTGACATTTCTTTCATGCATAGGGACTTTGCAAGCACATTAAACACACACTCTTATTTATGGTAATACAGAGGTGTTAGGAACATTAATGCAATTTATAATTCACTTAGAATACAAGGGCTATTTTAAAAAAGAAGAGGTTTGGTAATATTAATGCAACTCACAATACAGGGGCTTATATACAGAACCAAGAGGTCTAAGCCTCATTCCCCCACAGCCCCTTCCCCTAAGGGGAATATCTCACAGTGCTCATACATGTAGTCTCCCATTCATATGCAACCAGGGCGTAGCCTGCATTCTTGTGGTAGCAAGCATGAATTGTCCCCTTTGCTAAGCAGGGTCCACTCTGGTTTGCATTTGAATGCGAGACCCCAGCTAAGGAAGCAAAACAGCATCTTTCAAAGTGGTAATTCTCTTATATTTAGCAGGGGGAGAGCAACTGGCCCTATCCAACCCCAGCACAGCATCCCTCCAGTGGCTGTTGCTGGTATGTGCCTTATGTTTCTTTTTAGATTGTGAGCCCATTGGGGACAGGGGACCATCTTCTTTATGTATTATTTATTTTTCTATGTAAACTACTTTGAGAATGAGCAGTATAGAAATATTGTAGTAGTAGTAGTATTTGTGAGCACTGTAAGAGATTCCCCTTAGGGGATGGGGCCGCTCTAGGAAGAGCATCTGCCTGCTTGCATGCAGAAGGTTCCCAGTTCCCACCCTGGGATCTCCAAAATCAGGCCTAGAGAGACTTCTGCCTGTAACCTTGGAGAAGCCGCTGCCAGTCTGGGTAGACAATACTGAGCCAGATGGACCAATGATCTGATTTAGTATAAGTCAGTTTCCTATGTTCCTAGGGGGACAATTCATGCTTGCTACCACAAGACCAGCTCTCCTCCTCCCACAGGTGAACAAGAAAACTAGAGACAGTCCACATAGTTGTGTGTCCCCCCCCCCGACCAATATACATTTTGTGCTTTAGATTTTCCCAGTAAGTTTTTAGCAGTAAATAGTTATCAGCTGAAATCCACTGTGTACTGCTGTTCTCACATATTCAATAAGTAGCTCATCTCTTTTAGCGGTTGCTCTGTTCTTTTGTTTTCTTTATGTGCCTGATAAGGTTGCTTTTCTGGTTTTGCTAATGATGCTATTGTATCCCCTGAATTCTGTAAGGTGCCTTGAAGGCCTGAAATGGTAGAAAAACAGGATTTATTCTTTTCAGTAAATAAGCATGCATGTAGTTCTGCAGATTGCTTTGACACTGTGTGCTGTGCTTTGATGGCCAATTCTTGATGCCCAATTCTTTTAACAAAGATGGCTCAAATCCATATTTTCTTATCCAAAGAATATTACAGGCTTGGAGCTAGATAGAGCAATGCTCTGACTCAGTATATGGCAGCTTCCTATGTTCCTATGAACAATCCATTACATGTTCCCTCCTTTAAATTATGGTTTTTAGTCACATAATTAATCTTAAATTCCAAAGTCTAGCTATGGTCTGAATTATTCTTACTTATTTGTTTGTTTGTTCTTCATTGTAAGGCCGGGGGCCAGTAGCAACCCCCATCAGCCCTAATTGCAGCTCCCTGACTAATTGTAAACCGTCCAGAGGTGGAAGTTTGGGGTGGTGTGCAATGATACTCACCTGTCACCTTCGCCCGCCCATCACCTTCGCCGGCCCGTTGTCACCTTCTTCCCCCGCTGTTTGCCACCTATTGCTGCCACTGTTTTCTCTGCCCTCCCACCCCCCTCCCCCTCCTTCCCCCCCGTTCCCCCCATCGCGGCTGTCCAATCGGCTACTGCCACTGCCATTTTCTTCCCTCCCACCCGTCCCTGTCACTATCTGGCAATTGCTTGTAAACTCTCACAAGAGGTGCCACACATGGGATTAGCAACGAGTATGCCTACAAAAAATATATATACAGATTCTACCCCAGGGGCCGCCAGACTTTTTGAGCAATTGCACCCCTTGTTTAAACAAGGTTGCTGCAAACCTTCACCTTAGGCACCCCAGTGAGAGAGTGGGTGAGAACATGCACACACAAATTTGAATGTTAAAGTTATGAGATGACAAGCTACTCCAGTTACTGGCTTACATCTATACCAAGATACTTAGAGGAACATAGGAAGCTGCCATATACTGAGTCAGACCATTGGTCCATCTAGCTCAGTATTGTCTACCTGGACTGGCAGCGGCTTCTCCAAGGTGGCAGGTAGGAGTCTCTCTCAGTCTTATCTTGGAAATGCTGCCAGGGAGGGAACTTGGAACCTTCTGCATGCAAGTACGCAGGTGCTCTTCCCGGAGCAGCCCCATCCTGAGGGGAATATTTTACAGTGCTCACATGTGTCTCATTCAAATGCAAACCAGGGTGGAACCTGCTTAGCAAGGGAGTACGATTCATGCTTACTACAAGATCAGCTCTCCTACACATGCTAAATTTTTGGAAGCCTCTCAGAGACCCCCCAAACCTTTATGGGTAATAGGAGTGAGGTCTAGAGGTTAGACTGTTGGACTTGGTTAGTGGTTAGACCTCTTGTTCTCAAATGTGGGACCCCAGACACTGGACTACAACTCCCATCATCTACTGCCACAATGGCCTTTGGCCATTGTTGCTGCGGCTGATGGGAGCTGTGGTCCCATGACTTGCTGGGACCCAAACGTGAGAGCCCTTGGGTAGGGTTAGACTGGTGGGCTTGGACCAGGAAGACCTGGGTTTCTAATCCCAGCTCAGCCATGACACTCACTGGGTGATCATTGGACAGTCATTGTATCTCAGTTTAACCAACCTCACAGGATTTCTGGGAGGAATAGGAGAAGCAAGCTCACCTATGGAACCCCACCTGAGCTCCTTGGAGGAAGGATACAAACACAGTGGATCATGCTTCATGCATCTGACAAAAGTGGGGTCTAGTTCACGTTCACAGAAGCGATATTCCCTTGGGAAGCATGGGAGAGATGGTACGGCGCCCTCCAGTGACCAAAGTTGGAATTGTGGGCTCCAGAGATGTGTTAAGTAAGCATAGAATGATTTTGCAGTATGCTGTGAGAATTAAGCAGTTTTGAGCAAGAGAATAGAATAGTACGAAAGCCCCACATACATACAGCCCTCAGATCTCATCGAGGGCAAGAAGACTGCTGGCAAAGCCAGAATGTGTGGAATAAAACCATGTTATTTTGATGGGAGTTATGACACTGGAGGAGTGTCATAGTTCATTGAAGGAGCACAGGAGTAACCATGTCAAAAGCAGGACTTAAAGGAGGACTGGGGTGGGGGGTGGGTAAACTGCCCCCAGAGCCCTACAAGGCTGCCCCTCCCCAACATATTGGTTCATACTGATAGAATTAGGAGGGCTGCAGGAAGATGCGCACACACACACCCCCAAGAGAAAAGGACCTCAGAAGGCCTCAGGTTCCGTCCCAAGCAGCAACATATCCAGGTAGGGCTAAGCCCTTGTCTGAAACCCTGAAAAGCTGCTGCTGCCGCCAGTCAGTGACAATACTGAGCTAAGCCAATGGTCTGACTCAGTATATGGCTGCTTTGCATGAAAGGGGTGGGCAGCTCATTGACAGTGTCCACTCCATGAGTGGCAGTGGCAGAAAAGGCAAATTTCATGCTAGGGGTTGTTAGGAAGGGGATCAAACAGGAAAATGCTATTATAATGTACAAATCTATGGTGCAGCCACCTTTGGAGTACTGCATACAGTTCTGGTCACCGCATCTAAAAAAGGACATTGTAGCACTGGAAAAGGTGCAGAAGAGGGCAACCAAGATGATCAGGGGCCTGGTCCTGATCCACCTTCCTTAGGAGGCAAGGCATCTGGGGCTTTTTAGTTTGGAAAAGAGGTGACTTCTGAGAGACATGATCAAGGTGTATTAATTATGCATGGGATAGAGTTGGAAGCCCCCTAGTGGCACAGTGGGGAAATGCTTAACTAACAAGAAGGTTGCCAGTTTGAAGTCATGCTGCTTTTGCCAGACTACGGGAAACACCGATAGTGGGCAGCAGTGATATAGGGAGATGCTGAAAGGCATCATCTCAGACTGCATGGGAGGAGGCAATGGGAAACCCCACCGTATTCTACCAAAGACAACCACAGGCCTCTGTGGTTGCCAGGCGTTGATACTGACTCGACGACACACTTTATTTTACTTTAGAGAGAGTGGACAGAAAGAAACCTCCCCACCCCCTTCTCACATTCGAACCGGGAGTCATCCCGTGAAACTGAAGGCCAGGAATTTTAGATCCAACAAAAGCAATTATTGTTCAGAGTGCATAATTAATTAATCAAGCTTTGGAATTCTCTGCTACGGGATGTTGTGATGGCCACTAGCCTGGACAGCTTTAAAAGAGGCTTAGACAAATTCATGGAGGACAGATCTATCAATGGCTACTATGGTCACTACAGGCCACCTCTAGCCTCAGAGACAAGATGCCTCTAAATTATTATTTACATTTTATATCCCACTCTTCCTCCAAGGAGCCGAGCGGTATACTACATACTTAAGTTTCTCTTCACAACAGCCCTATGAAGTAGGTTAGGCTGAGGGAGAAGTGACTGGCCCAGAGTCACCCAGCAAGTCTCATGGCTGAATGGGGATTTGAACTCGGGTCGCCCCGGTCCTAGTCCAGCACTCTAACCACTACACCACACTAGTAGTTGCAGGGGAGCAACAGCAAGAGGGCATGCCTTCACCTCTTGCCTAGGGGCGAGAGCAGGGGCTCTCAACGTTGGGTCCCCAGATGGTATTGGACTTCAACTCCCATAATCCCCAGCTCCAGTGGCCTTTGGTTAGGGATTATGGGAGTTGAAGTCCAATAACATTTGGGGACCGAACGCTGAGAATCCCTGGGCTAGATGCTGGACTGGATGGACCTTGAGTTTGATCCAGCAGGGCTGTTCTTATGGAGCAGAGAAGGATCTTTACCATCCTGCTTCCCTAACCACTTGCACAACTTTTTCCACAGGTAGAAGCATGCAATTCTTTTCCAAAATGTTGCTGCTGCAGCCGCAGAATCTCCCCCTTATAATCTGGTGTGAGCTTTCAGGAGGAGTGCAAGCATCTTTGTCCCTCCTACTCACGGTCCTCTGGACGCAACCCATAGTATGCAAGAATGGCAAGCCAGAAAGAAAGACAGACAAGCAGAGAGGGTATTTGTCCTGGTGCACTATATTGAAAGTATTCAAATAAAGCACAAACCCAGATTCCAAAGTTCTGTATTTTTCAAAATAAAGATCACACATTGTTTAGAGACAATCTACACAAGAGTTACAAAAAATAGTTGCCCAGGCATAAGCATACACAGGTTTGTTAATTATACACATATGGTTACAAGTGTGCTTGCAAAAAGGTTCATTGGAAATATACACAAGGCTCTGTAAATGTACACCGTGTAGTGTTACAATTCTATATTTAAACAAGGAAAATTGACAGTATGTTACATTCACTTACAAGTAGACAAAATGCAAAATACAGTTTATCTTCTGTACAAAAAGGCAAAGTGATTCACACTTTACAAGGTGAAAGGGGAACTCTGTTTGTAAAGGGATACGGGAGGGGGGGCCTGTACTTTTCTGCACTTTTTTTACTGCCACAAAGTAAGTAAAACATTACTTCTTCTTTTTTTTTAAAGAGTCAAATAAACACTATTTTTGAACTGAATCATTTGTGTATAACATTTAGAAAGGATTGCTACTCTCTGGACTAGGTGACAAATAAAACCAAGCATTTCTTTGAAACATTAACCAGGCTGTATAAAGAGAAAAAACATTTCCTTCAAAAGAAAAAAAAATTACTTCTGGTTGAAATTACAATTTACAATATACAACACTATATGCTACGACCATAAAAGGGGGTGAATATACACTGAAATGCACAGGGTTTGCTAATTTATTCTCTTACCAAAAATGGGTTTATGTTGATTCAAACTTCTCCACATTTACATTACAGAGGTTTACAAATGTACAATTGTACAATCAAAAGTATGTTCCACTACTAGGGTACATTATAGATACAGATTAGACATCAAAACAAGAAAATACTACAAATTTTTATATATGCAAAGTCTACACCAAGTATACACTATATATTTATAGAAGCAAGACCAAAGTTGAGTTGGATTTTATTTTCCTACATGCTAAATAATAATAATAAAAAAAATTGCCTCCGTGTTAACAGAAGAAACTGGAGAAGGCAGTAAACACACACCTTTCATATACTTTAAAAACTTCCTTGGTGTGTATGTTCTCTCCAATATTGACTGCTAAGCTCAATTCTTTAGCACATTATACTAAGAAAAAGGAATTTTAAAAGTTTCAGAAACTTAAAAACTTACTTTAATTGAAGCTTTAGCAAATTGTTTTAAATTTATAAACCACGTTAAATGCAGATTTGTGCCATTTAACTAAAATTTTCAAACTTCTCTTTGAGTTCTGACTAAAAGAGAACAAAAATAGGCATTTTCTCTCTCTCAAAAAGCTCTCCTGCAAGGCAGAGGCGTTAAAAACTGGGGTGTGTGTTTTTTGTTTTTGTTTTTTAAATTTCAGATTAGCCACCCTGAAAGTTTCCATATTTGAAATATAGTTACATCAGTGAACAAAAATGTGGCTCTCCATGTACATCTGTTGCCTATGTACAAGAATTCTATACACCACTGAAACAGCAGGGCAATTAAGTATTTAAAAAATAATTAGTACATGTTATGCAGAATAAAATTAAAGGAATTTACAAAGGGTCTTTTCATTGTTTTGTTGGTTTTGAAGTTCTCTCATCAAGGTTGAGCAACCATCAATATTTTCAAAGCATTGGAATATTGGTTGCTGGTTCTAAATCCCAGATGGTCACTGGCTCCTTCCTGCAGTTCACATGGCTTCAGATGATGCCATTGGGTGGTCCACAAATTGGCCCAAGGTCAACTCCATTTTTCATGTAATACTTCTCTAGCTTGGCCAAGATGTGTTTTCCGTAGGTGTACTTGCGGAGAGTGGCAATGTGTGGCCGGATCTAGAAGATGGAGAGGACAGTTTAGTGATAATCCACATACAATCACACTCATGGGTCCTGAACCTGTGAAAGGGACTGAGGTGTCCCGCATCATATCCATGAATTTCACGGACAAGTATGAGGAGGATCAACATTCTGAAATGCTGTCCATTTGGTTAATTCTCTCAAGATACGCATTCTCAACTCCAGAACAAACCCACTCAGTTCTTCCACCCCATCACCCAACTCTCCCTGCCTTTTCCCAACCCACTTGCCATTGATGAATTTCAGTGATGCTTCATCCAAACTTACAGAGATACACAAGTTCAGAGCAGTCCCTGAACACACATGCAAACTTGCAAAATAACCAGGGCCCTTCCCACTGTCGGGTTTCGCCAGCAAAGAAAAATGATCAGCAGGAGAGAAGCTGAACAGGAGCCAGCAGTGTGATGCAGCTGCTAAAAGGGCTAATGCAATCCTAGGCTGTACTGACAGAAGCATAGTGTCCAGATCATGAGAAATAATTGTTCCATTCTATTTCAAGTGAGGTCTGATGGGCACAGAATACTATGTGTCCAATTCTGGGCCTCGCCTTTTAAGACCACTGACGGACCAGAACAAGTTCAGGAGAGCAACTGATATGGTGAGGGTCTGAAAACCAACTGCTATGAGGAATGCTGAAGAAGCTGGGTATGTTTAGGAGCAAAGAATACAGGAGGACCTCGATATTCGCAGGGGTTCCATTCCTGGCTGCAACTGCAGATATGGAAAGAATGAATATCGAGGCACTGGGGGCTATGGGAGCGTGGGGGTTAGGTTCCCGGCTGGCCAAAAAATGGTGTAAAATGGCTGAAGATTGGTCAAAATGGGGGGGGGATATGGGGGGAGTTTGCCTTGCTTTGCTGTCCCCCCACCACCACAAGTTGCACTGTGTCCTAGAATGCCCCCAAATTGGCCGAAAAGCACCGTTTTTTGTTTTTCTTTGAAACTGAGTCATTGCGAGGCTCCGAGAAATAAAATGGCGGCTGAAATTACCTCCACGGTCATTTCCGGGACTTGTTTTTTAAAAAAAATCTCCCCCCCCGCACCCGGCCAAATATGCTGAAGTCGGGTATCTTTTCCTGACTGTGAAACTGCAGATAATGAATCCGCGGATAAGGAGGTTTCCCCATACGACGGGGACATATGATAGCTATGTTCAAAGGGCTGTCGCATAGGAAGAGGAGGAGCCAACTTGTTCTCTGCCGCTTCGGAGGCCGGAATGGATCAATATCACAAGGAAGCAGATTTAGGCTAGACATTAGCACGAAGTGCTGTTCTACAGCATAACCGTCCCCATCATGTAGTGAGTGGCTTCCCATTGCTGGAGGTTCTCAGACGGAGGCTGGATGGCCATCTGTTGGAGATGGTGCAGCAGTTTCCTGCACTAAGCAGGGGGATGAACGAGGAGGCCTCCAAGCTCCCTTCCAACTCTAAAGTCCAATGATTCTTTGGACAACACAGGGCACTCCTTTTCTGACACGAGAGCCATGGGTCACATTGGCTCTAAGGGACACACATGTTTTTTGATGTTTATTGGCTAGGTTTAAAGAACATCTGGCAGACAAAGTATATTAACAGAGAAAGACCTTGGTCAATACACATGAGAGAGAAGCACAGAGGAAAAACAATGCCACTTAAAAGGGTGTATCATGGAGACAGAATGTTTCACCCTTACAAGAAAAATCAGAGGATTACATAGGAACATAGGAAGCTGCCATATACTGAATCAGACCACATTGGTCCATCTAGCTCAGTATTGTCTACATAGACTGGCAGCGGCTTCTCCAAGGTTGCAGGCAGGAGTCTCTCTCAGCCTTATCTTGCAGATGCCAGGGAGGGAACGTGGAACCTTCTGCTCCTCCCACAGTGGCTCCATCCTTTAAGGGGAATATCTTACAGTGCTCACATTTCTAGTCTAATAGAGAGCCAGCGTGGTGTAGTGGTTAGAGTGCTGGACTAGGACCAGGGAGATCCGAGTTCAAATCCCCATTCAGCCATGAGACTTGCTGGGTGACTCTGGGCCAGTCACTTCTCTCTCAGCCTAACCTACTTCACAGGGTTGTTGTGAGGAGAAACTTAAAGTATGTAGTACACTACTCTGGGCTCCTTGGAGGAAGAGCGGGATATAAAATGTTAAAAAAAAGTCTCCCTTTCATATGCAACCAGGGTGGACCCTGCTTAGCTAAGGGGACAGGTCATGCTTGCTATCACAAGACCAGCTCTCTTCCATGGTACACTGATATTCTGAAACCAGGGGGTAATGGCAAAGAGAAAGACATTCTGAGATATATTGGCCTCTAAAGAGTGTACTGTTTAGCTTGTTCCTTCTCCCTCCCCCTCCCTTGTTAGTGCTGAGCTTGGGAAAGTATCCTTATCTCTTCTCCCCTGTGCTTTTCATCAGCTTCAGGTGGCTGTGAGAGTTTCAGCTTTTGCTATATAAGAATGCCGGTTCAAACACCGTTAAACATCAAACATTGATAATGACGTATCTATGTCAAAACGTTTTGCTTTTAATAGAATTTTGTTGGATTTATTTCCTTTTACACGCAAGAAGAAGGTGGACTACAAAGGAGATGTCCACACACTTAATTTTAGATGCTGCTCAAGTTTAGCCAGGAAGGTGCCAGACTGAATGCACATGTGCGCACACTACTTTGATACTGCCACCTGGAACAAAACTCATTCCGCACACAGATGAAAAAACATTCGAGAGAACACTGGTCACAAGGAGCCACACACACTCCTTGAACTCCCAAACAGAGAAATGTCTGGCACATTTTCAAACTGTATTGTTTGAAACTCAACGTGGACAGTGGAGTTGATGATGACTGACTTAGACTGAACATTTATACCGTGGGGATTTAAGTTGACCCCCGTAAAAAGTGTGAGGTTAAATACAGGTTATACCGGCACTTACTCAAAAGGAACAGGACTCTGAATTTAAGACGACCTCCTGATTTCTAATATCAAAAAGACTGAGGGAAAACCTCGTCTTGGATTCAGGGAAATAGGAGTAGATCTGACTTCTACACCTTCTGTGCCTGTTCGATTCTTAGGAACTTCCAATCAAGTTAATTGTGATTAATAAGCTGAGAGAGTCCGCTATCACATAAGGGCACTTGTGGCACCTTAAATCTCACAGATTTATTGCGGTGTGAGCTTTCATGGTCTTGAGTCCACTTGGTCAGATAACCCATGCAAGCTTCTGTCGCGCAATACATCTGTTAGTCTCTGAGCAGCCACAAGACCCTTCCCTTATGCTTGCTGTAAGAGACTCCCAAGCCGACTCCTTCAGAAAATCATATACGTCCATTCCTGCCCCCCACCCCCCGCCCTTCCTTTTTTCTGATTAGCTTCAGGTACTGTAATCTAAAGCCTACTAAGTTTGGCTTGGAAAGCATGAACAACAAAAATGAAAAGCTTATTTCTGGAAACCTCTGTTGCTGTGTAGTTTTACCCCTTACGTTCTGCTGTTATTGAAGTAGTCCTCTCTCCCATCATCGCTTTTAAAAACCATGGATACTTTGTATCATGGACATTTATTACTATCCTCTTACTAAACAATAAAGTATCCACCACACATTTAGTATGTATTAAGGCAGTTCGCGCGATTATAATTAACGGCATCCCCTGCTCACTGAGCACAGAGGCACCTTTTGAAAGTGGCGATTCTCCCAATTGAGCAGGGGGAGAGCAACTGGCCCTATCCATCCCCAGCACAGCATCCCTCCAGTGGCGGCGGCCTGCTGTCTAATGCTTCTTTTTCAGATTGTGAGCCCTTTGGAGACAGGGGGCCCTTTTATTTATTTATTTATTTACCGCCCTCTTTGGAAACTTTTGTTGAAAAGCGCTATATAAATATTTGTTGTATGATAATTAAGGTAGGGCAAGTCTGACCCTGGTTCGGGAGCTGTGCGCGCTTCAGTTCTGTGACTGTGTGCAAGGGAAACAGCAAGGTCGGAGGGGGAGGAAGTGACTGGGAGAGAGAGGCGCAGGGTCGGGTAGTGTTTCCTCCTGCCCCTCAGTAAAGTGCTGGATTGGACAATGCCATCCGACCCGGCTCCTCTTTCCAAGACGGATGCTTCTCCCACCAGTGTTCCCTAGAACAGGGAACATGGCCTCTCACGCCAACCAGTGTCCCCGCTAAGAGGGATTCCCCAATGTTGTTGACTACAACTCCCATAATCCCCAAGCAAAAGCCAGTGCAGCTGGGGATTCTGGGAGCTGTCGTCCACAACATCAGGGAATCCCTCTTAGAGGGAACAGTGATGTCCACCGTGCTGCT
Organism: Hemicordylus capensis; assembly: GCF_027244095.1. Lineage (NCBI taxonomy): Eukaryota > Metazoa > Chordata > Lepidosauria > Squamata > Cordylidae > Hemicordylus > Hemicordylus capensis. The sequence goes on from NC_069663.1 coordinate 16,242,247, forward strand.
TTCCTCACACACCAGTACAAAATGGGAGCGTGTACAGCTCACTCATAACAATCGTGTGAACGAGCCCAGTGCCCATTTTGCAAAGGCTGCGCATCTGGTATATTTTGCTAGATGCTTAGTACTGGGATGTGTTTTGTCCCTTTGACTGCTTGTTTTTAAAAAGTAACAGCACCTTTAATGTCCTTTTCATCTGGGTCTGGATATTTGGTCAGTGATCGTAATAAACTGAACTGAATGATGAACTGAACTGTTCTAGTTTGTCAGCATTTTCTCAAAGCAAGACAGCCTTCACAGCCGGGGGAGGCAACGAGTGGCTGTCCAGCTGTTGTGGAACGGCAACTCCTTTGGCCCCCGGCCACAATTCGTTACAGCGGAGGCAGATGGATGCTGGAGCTCAGCAACATCTGGAGAGCCACACATGGCCTGTCCCTGCTTGGCAGGTACTTAGGAACATAGGAAGCTGCCTTCTACTGAGTCGGAACCTTGGTCCATCTGGCTTAGTATTGTCTACACAGACGGGTAGCGGCTTCTCCAAGGTTACAGGCAGGAGTCTCTCTCGGCCTGATCTTGGAGACCCCAGGGAGGGAACTGGGAACCTTCTGACTGCAAACATGCAGATGCTCTACCCTTCCCCTAAGCAGAGGTCCCTCTAATTTTTTTTCTATCTCTGTGCAGACTCAGTTCTGTTCTGGGCAGCAGCATCAAGGCACTGTGTGCGCACGTGCATTCAGAATAGGGCCTTCCGAATCCATCCTGATTCAACCTGAGCGGGATCTAAAATTAACTGAGCGGACATCAGAAAAAAAACCAGGTTGCTTACCTGTAACAGATGATCTGGTAGTGGTTCCATACATTCATAAGTCAGAAAGAAACTGAATACAGAGACGCCCAACCGCCGCTAGAGGGTGCTGCAGTCACGTGCAACGGGCGGTTGCCGGCGTCGCGAGGAGCTAACGAATTCTTCCCGCAGCTGATCTGCGCAGGCACAGAACCTACTACTTTTGAATGATGGAACCACTACCCAGATCTTGTGAGTGTGCACGCCTTAGAGGGAACAGTGCCCCTAAGGGGAATATCTTACAGCGCTCACACATGTAGTCTCCCATTCAAATACAACCAGGGCAGACCCTGCTTGGCAAAGGGGACAATTCATGCTTGCTACCCCAAGACCAGCTCTCCTCCAACCTTACTTCAACCAGCAAGGCTGGCACCTCCTCTGTGGCTGCCCCTATTTTGTCCTGAATGTGTGGAAAGACATCTGCCCTTCTGGTGACTCCCAATGTCTTCATGCAACACACAAACGACGACCGGTACTTTGGGAGACATGGTGCTGGCAGGTTAGCCAAACTGGGCTTCTCCTCCTCCTCCTCCTGACTGGCACAAGCAAAAACACGCCAAGACGCTCTGCCTGTATACCACCTCGCTCTCCTACTACTGGCAAATCAAGAACAGCAGCTCACCTTGTGCATGACAATCTTCCTTTGGGCCGGCTCCGCCACGTCAATCATCTTCTGTACCACGTAGTTGGCGTACTGATCTTTCATCATGGTGTATAAGGCACTGTGAGGGCCGTCGTTCATAGTACACACTTCGTCGATCAGCATGGCACGCTCGTTGCGGGAGGCGTGTGTGACGCATTTCTCCACAACGTTGCTGAAGCAAGGCAGAAGGGGCCACAGGTTATTTCTTCCCCAACATCTCAAGCGAGCAGCATGTGCAAATGTGCAAAACAGCCATTCTGCTTCTCTTCCCAACCCGGATCTGGATTTCCCAATGTATATCCCAAGTGTAACACTGTATACGCCAAGTGCCAAATGACAGCACAATCATGAAACTGATTGCCAAGAAATTTAGGACCGACAAAAGGAAGTACTTTTCCACATAACATATAACCAACCTATGGAATTCCCTGCCACAAGATGTGGTGACAGCCAACAGCCTGGATGGCTTTAAGGAGGGGTTTAGACCAGTGCTCCCTCTAACAGGAATTCCAAGATGTTGTTGACTACAACTCCCATAATCCCATAAGCCAAAGGCCATTGCAGCTGCAAATGCTGGGAGTTGTAATGAATAACATCTGAGAACCCCTGTAAGAGGGAACACTGGTTTAGACAAATCCATGACGGTCAGGTCTATCACTGGCTACTAGTCAGGTGGCTGTGGGCCACCTCCAGTCTCAGAGGCAAGATGCTTCTCAATACCAGTTGCAAGGGAGTAGAAGAAGGGGAGAGGGCATGCCCTCAACCCTTGCCTGTGGGCTTCCCAGAAGCATCTGGTGGGCCACTGTGGGAAACAAAATGCAGGATTAGACGGGCCTTGGACCTGATCCAGCAGGGATTTTCTTACGTTCCTCTCTCCCTTGCTGTGGGTATACAGTTCAGGAAACTGCAGCACAGGGCCAAGCCTGACTTGAAGAGGCTTGGTAAGGAGAGGGGCTGCAGCTCACTGGCAGAACACCTGCTTTGCATGCAGGAGGTCCCAAGTTCAATCCCTGGCATCTCCAGGTAGGGATGGAGGAGACCAGTCCAACACGGGAGAGTCAATACCCGTTGGGTCGACAATACGGAGCTAGATGGGCCAGTGGTCTGGCTCGCTAGAAGGCAACTTCCCGAGTTCTCGCAGCCTTTCCTAAGTCTCAACACAAGATGCTGCCATCCTCTCTGCCACTCCTGGAGCACAGATCAAAAAAACCCTGCAGGGCAGGCCGGTTTTATGCTCTGACAACAGTGGCAGGGTAGACCTCCGGAATGCAACTGAATGCACATTTTATTTATTGATTGATTAGAAACATTTGATATACCGCCCACTCCGAAGACTCCGGGCGGTGCACAAAAACATGCAAACCAAGACGACGTTAAAAATTACATTCTAAATTAAAAACTAAAGTAACTAACAAAAAAGGGGGGAAAACAATAGGTAGACATGTCGGCACTTGTACTTTGCATGCATGAGCATCCTAACGCGATCAGCAGGGTGCGCTCAAGCAGCATGTGTTCCCTGCTCCCACAGGTCTCTTGTACTGACCATCTATCAACATAGGAAGCTGCCTTATACAGAGTCAGACCACTGGTCCATCTAGCTCAGTAATGTCTACAGAGGCTCTCTAAGAGTTCAGGCAGGACACTTTCTGAATCCTACTTGCAGATGCCAGAGAGTGAAGCTGGGACCTTTTGTATGCAACCATGCAGATACTCTTTCACGGAGCTATCGCCCCGTCCCCTAAGGGGAATATTATCTTACAGTGCTCACGTGTAGTCTCCCATCCAAAAGCAAACCAAGGCAGACCCTGCTTAGCAAAGGAGACAATCCATGCGCGCTACCCCAAGTACGCCAGAGGTCAGAAGCAAACTGATTCGTGAATTCTACAACAGAATTGACTCTTTTTATTTTTACTACAGCCGTGTGAGGCTTGAATGGATTTTTGTTTTGTGATGCAATGGTTCACATGTATATAGCTATTTTTATTATTTCAAAAAGAAATTTTAAAAGAAAAACACCATACCTGGCGAACTTATGCTGGCTCAGTACAAGCACGTTGCCTCTGATTTCTGCCACAATTTTGCTTTTATCTTCAGGTCGCCCATGTTCAAGTACATGTTGGATAACGTAATTCCCGTATTGATCCTGTTGGACAGACAGCAGGAGCACATCAGCAATGCCACAACTTTCTGTATTAGAAACCTGTCCATTTCTGCCTTCAGCTGTACCGGAGGGGAGATCTGTGTGATTGCCTTACTCTGAACGTCTTTGTCCTTGCCAATTGGGTATGGTCGAAATGTTGGATCATGTGCCGCTTTTCTGTTTATTTTACAGAGCTATTCAGGCTCTTGTTATTAAAGTAAAGTGTGCCGTCGCATCAGTGTTGACTCCTGGCGCCCACAGAGCCCTGTGGCGGTGTTTAGTAGAATACAGGAAGGGTTTCCCATTGCCATCTCCCGTGTAGTATGAGATGATGCCTTTCAGCATCTTCCTATATTGCTGCTGCCCGATAGAGGTGTTTCCCATACCAGGGGGGATTTGAACCGGCAACCTCTGGCTTGCTAGTCAAGTCATTTCCTCACTGCACCATTAGGCAGCTTGTTCTTGTTATTACTCTAATTTTAATAAGTTTTCCCAAGCAGGTCAGATAATTTCTACGACTCTCATCAGATACTAATATTGACATAACTGGCAAAGTTACGAAATTCTGCACTATAGTCTGTACCACCAGGGAGGGTACAGATGGTTAAATTTTCCCACTGACTTTAGGGAGCGTGTAGGTGTTATCATGCAGAATTCGAGATAGCACAGAAAGTGTGTATTGAATATTAGATTAGTATATTGTATTTCTGGTGGTTGTTTTTCCTTTGTGCCCTGGTCTTGGACCATAACAAATTCACATTATTAAATATTTATTTATCATTTCTTGATTACACAGTCAGACAGGTGTTACTGACTGGTGTGTTTTATCCAGACATCGAGTCCTTCCCAAGGACCTGGGATGGCTTTATCAATATTGTTCTTGTTGTTATTATAGATATCGCCACAGAATATAGGCTGTTCCCAGTAAAGTTGCCTTTTGTAATTGGCTGATGGTGATTTCTGTGGCCCCTATGGTGTTAAGCACCTCAACACCATAGGGTCCACAGAAATCTCCATCAGCCAATTACAAATTATTATTATTAATTATTATTATTTATTTATTTACTACTACTACATTATTCATTTGATTGTTTTTATTTATTTAAACCATTTGTAACTTGCCTTTCTACAGCTTACGAAAAGAACGAATAAGAACAATATCCTCTGAACATACCAGATGTTGCTTCTCTGCTCTCTGCACCACTATTCAGGGAAAGAGAAGCATCTGAAAAAATGTCTTGGTCCCTTGAAAACTCTTACTAGCGGCTAACTGAGCGCAGTTACCCCTGCTAACTGAGCAAAGAGGAACCTTTTAAAAGTGGCGATTCTTTTCACTGAGCAGGGAGAGAGCAACCGGCCCTATCCATCCCCAGCACAGCATCCCTCCAGTGGCTGTTGCCTATCTTATGTTTCTTTTTCGACTGCGAGCCCTTTGGGGACGAGGCGCCATCTTTATTTATTTTTATTTCTTTCTGTAAGCTGCTTTGGAAACTTTGGTTGAAAAGCGGTATATAAAGATCCATCATTGTTGCTGTCCGTTGTCATTCAGGGGCAGGCATCCCCTCTTGGGCAGCCCCTTTGCCCCAACCTCCCCAAACACTGACCTGCACCAGTTGCTCCGTGTGTTGGTGAAGCTCCTCCAAGATGGGAAGGGTCTGCTCAGGTAGACAATGCTCAAGGATCCTCTGAATGACACGACAGCCGTACGGATGGGTAGACAAGGCAAACACCTGAATTCATACAGAGGGAGATTTTGCACTGAATTTCAAAAACAAACTGGCCACACACTCAATAGGACACAGGACATCTCGGGTGTGATGGCTGCTGGCTACTGTCGGCATCCAAAGGCTGTGGAACGGAGCGGTCGACTGCAGTGATCTTCACTGTGGTTTGAGTGGGGGGGAACTTTTGGGGGGGACGCCTTCAAAGCGAGAGCCATTCCCCACTGTGCTGATCTGCATACTGTACTTTCCGCAGATCCCTCTCTTTAGAGCGCTATGGCAAACTGCAAAGCCCATTCCCACTGAGTGTTTTGTATACAGGTGGCCCTCATTCCCTCCAGCACCCGCAGACGGGTCTTAAGAGACCCAGTCTCCTTATCTGCAATACAAAAACCGGCTAAAATCTGCCTATTCATGGTTGCTAAGTGGCCAGCAATGACTTCCAGTGTCACTTCTGGCTGCCATTTTACAACACGGAGCCATTAGGAGGCTCTTTCTGTTTTAAAAATAACCTTGGGGGGGGGATAAAGATTCACCAAAAATATGGCCAATTTGGGGGTTTTCGGGGGTATTTCTGGAGCCCTGAAAAACAAGGCACTGTTCATTTCTACTCTGATTTCTCCCCACCTCTTTGGCTGTGTGTGTGTGTGTGTGTGCGTGTGCGTGTGCGTGTGTGTGTGTGTGTGTGTGTGTGTGTGAGAGAGAGAGAGAGAGAGAGAGAGAGAGAGAGAGAGAGAGAGAGAGAGCGCGAGCACGCTAACTCCTAGATTCCCATAGGACTAAGGTTCCTTTATTTGCTGTTTCCGTACTTGTGGTTATAGGCAAGAACGGAACCCCCACAAATAATGAGGGCCACCTGTAATATTTCCCCCCCCCCCACACTTACCTGCCCTTTAAATGCATCAATAATAAACTGCAGGGATTGGGGCTGCACACATTCGATGCACTTCTGCACCACATGGTTGCCGTTCTGGTCTTTCACACACTTCAACACGTGGCCATCCAGTTCCCGGACCATCTCGTTCTATGGAAGGAGGGGGGGAAGAGAGAGAGAAAGCACCACCAGAATCACAGCTGGCAAGCAGAGTAAGAACCTAACCAACGCCTCATATGTCCACCTGGTAAGAGGTCACAAGGAGAGGCCTTGCTACGGGTCCATTCAACTGGAGAGCAACAGGGACAGTTGAGCACTCTCAGCTAAAGTCCCTTCTCACTCTGGCCTAGCACTGATTAACTCTGTCCTGAGCCATGAAAAATCTGGAGGACTTTTTAAAAGGTCACTTAAAAGGATGCTACCTTCAACCAGGTTTCCTCACAGGACTGATCCAGGAATTCACTCTTCCTCCCTGAATTATGTTGCAACTTATTTATTATTATTTTATTATTTTATTTTTTACATTTTATATCCCGCTCTTCCTCCAAGGAGCTACATACTTAAGTTTCTCTTTCACAACAACCCTGTGAGGTAGGATAGGCTGAGAGAGAAATGACTGGCTCAGAGTCACCCAGATAGTATCATGGCTGAATGGGGATTTGAACTCGGGTCTCCCCGGTCCTAGTCCAGCACTCTAACCACTACACCACGCTGGCTCTTATGGCCAGAACTTATGGCCCAACTCAAGGAAGGAGTAGCGCTTTCCAGACTGCCCTGCTTAGCACCCAGGACAAAACTGTCGCCTTCTGCCACACCACCACCGCTTCATGTTAAAAATGCAACCAACAGCAATCCTTGGATTCACTCCCCACAACCCCACTCCGCCATGATGCATCCCTAGCTTTGTCTCCCCAAGGCGGCATTACTATTTGTACACTTACACATGCCACAGAACAGATGCACCAATAAACTAAAAGAAAAGAAAAGAAATCACAGAGACAAAAGCAATATCATTCCGTCTTCAAAAACCACAAGGACGACATTCAACATCAAGAAGTAAAGTTAAAATGGAAACTTACAATTACCTGCTGGTCTGGGGGGATAAACTCGAGAGCTTTCTGAATCACTCTGCAGCCGTACATTTGCAAAGCCAGGGAGAGAACATGCCCACGGATACGTTCTGCCAAGGCAAGTTTTTGTTCCAGGCTGCCAAACTAGAGGCGATAATAATAGCATACAGAAATTAGAATCCGAGAGTAGGGATGATTGCTTACCGTTTTAAGAGTACTGAACACTTCCTAGGTACTGAACACAAATTAAACTGCCCACAGGTTTTCAATCTACTTGGTTGCAGGCTGTGTTTCTAGAAACTGCTATCGCAAAGAAAACAGGGGCAAGGAGGGAAGAGGAAAACAATACATTTCAGATACCAACAGGGATCCACAAATTTAGGGTCAGTCACTAGCCAACCATTATTTGTGGTTGCCAGCAGTTCCTTCTCTTCTCTCAGATCGTTTTCTGGCACACAGGCAGAGGGTCTTGTGTCACATAGGAAGCTGCCTTAACCTGAGTCAGACCACTGGTCCATCTAGCTAGGTATTACCTACACCAAGGCTGCTCAACTTTGGCCCTCCTGCAGATGTTGGCCTACAACTCCCAGGAATCCCTAGCTATTGACTACTGTGGCTGGGGATTATGGGAGCTGTTGTCCAAAAACAGCTCGGGGGGGGGGGGGGCTAAGTTAAGCTGGCAGTGGCTCTCCAAGGTTACAGAGGCAGGAGTCTCTCCCAGCCCTACCTGGAGATGTCAAGGAGGGAACTTGGGACCTTCTGCTCTTCCATTGAGCAGTAGCCGCATCCCCTAAAGATTATATTACAGCATTCACATGTAGTCTCCCATCCAAATGCAAACCAAGACAGACCCTGTTTCACAGAGGAGGCTATCCACGCTTGATTCCACAAGACCAGCTCTCCTCCCTGTCATTGGCACAGGGAGATGCAGTTGGTAAGCAACAGTGGAAGTCCTCTCTTACTGCTCAGAATGGATTCCTACGATTTCTCACGGTCTCAGAAATGGCAGTGGAAACGAGACCTCTGGGAGAAGATGAGCTCTGTGTGGTGCTGAGTGTCTTGCTACTTGCCAGAGAATCAGTAGATGCTTGGGTACCAACATTCATTTTTCATAATTTGTCATAATGACTGGGTGGAAGGGCCACTACGAAACCAGGCTTTGAGGGGAAGAGACAAATGAAAGTTGGTCTCTCAGTCAGACTTATGGAGTGGACTTAATTGTCTCATCTCACTCTCTGATGCAGCCAGATTTTCCTCTTGATTTTGGATGCACAGATAGAAGTTTGCTTGGTGGACAGGACTCACCTCAAAGAACTTTTGGATGACGTAGTTTCCAAACACGTCAACCATCAGCTGATAGGCTGCCTGCAGGATTTCATTGAACACAAGCTGCCGTTCGGCTGGGGTGGCACGTTCCAGTTTGAGCTGGATAAACCTGCAGATGTTGCAAATAAAAGGAAAGAGGGTAAGTGCCAAAGGCCTGCCTTTAGGCACAGCTTGAGGACTGAACTGCACATGTCCAGGGCAGTGTTCACTCTAAGGCGTGCACATGTGTTCACGCTCACACAGTTTTTGATGTCCACTCAGTTTTAGATCCTGCTTAGGCTGAATCAGGAAGGCCCTATTCTGAATGCACATGTGCACACTGCCACCCAGAACAAAACTCATTCTGCATACCGATGGAAAAAATTGGAGAGAAGATTAGTCCAGGGGGATCCTTGATTGTTTTTTCTTTGAATACCTATCCCCCTAATGCCATGTATCAACTTGCTTCTGAAAACCCTCTCAGTTTATATTCTTTATTATTATTATAATAAAAAACTACACTTGATCAGTGCCCTTGGTTCAGTACCAAAAGAACTTGAACACCATCTTGACACCTTGGGCATCGATAAAATTACAACACATCAGCCACAGAAGGCCACACTGCTTGGGACAGCACGAATACTACGACGTTATCTTTAATTTTTCCCTTGGCCTTGGGAAACTAGTTCCAGGCTTACTTGGATCAGCCAGCTGCTTCAAGTGTTTTCTGAAAACTGGTTGCAAACCTGAAAGCCGTCCAAGAGCCCAGGGCTGCACTTCAACCCTCCAGTGGGGTTTGGACTACAACTCCCATCATCCCCAGTCACAGTGGCCAACAGTCAGGGATGATGGGATCTGTAGTCCAACATCTGCGTGAGGGCCGTTGTGCAGCCTTGCTATAGCCTGACTGCACCCGCCTGCCCCCTGCATATCAACTCCCTACTGATTTAACGCATCCAAATTCTAGTACACCGGGGGGGGGGTCCTTCCTCAGCCCCATCTAGAGAGATCTCAGGGATTACTACTAAGAATTTATATATTGCTTTTCAAGCAAAGTTCCCAAAGCAGTTTACACAGAAAGAAAGAAAGAAAGAAAGTAAGATGGTTTCCCTATCCCCCAAAGGCTTGTTGTCTAACAAGAAACATAAGGTAGACACCAGCAACGGCCACTAGAGGGATGCTGTGCTGGGGCTGGATAGGGCCAGTTGCTCTCTCCTTGCTAAAAATAAGAGAATCACCACCTTGCTAAAAGTAAGAGAACCACCACTTTCAAAGGGGTCTCTTTGCTCAGGGATGGACTTTCAGTTAAAGGCAGTGCCCAAGTGCATTGAATCTGGCAAACCTTTCTATTTCATGTGGACAACGGTTACTTTGTGCAAGTGGTACTTAATGCTGATGTGTTCCTGCTTTGTGTATTTAGGGATTCACTCTCCTGCAATTGGTATTTCTCAACTTGACTGGCGAGCATCGACTCAGGAGGGCAACTCTGGGGCCCTTCTCTACTGACCTGGACCCATGCTGATCCTGGGAGAACTCCATGATGTGCCCAGCAATCTCCCTCAGCTGCAGATTTGGGTACCGGTTATTACGGAAGTCCTCGAGCAGCCTGCTGCGGCCGGAGGGCATGACGTCGGACATCCCATAACGCAAGCGGGAGGAAGGGAAAAGCGTACTGCTGGGGCTGAAGAGGCTGGAGGCACTGCTGGCGCTGCGGTACTTGGCTTCCGCTCCTGGAGCGGCAGAGATGTAACGGCCACTTCCATTTGTAAGTCCGCCTGTGAGGAGAGGATTATATATATATTATTTTTTAAAAAATGTTTTTTAAAAGCTTACTTGAACTGCTAAGAAAGGATCGAGGTTGTGAGACGGTAGCCTCATTCAGAGGTTATAAAATCGCCCCGCTGTAGTACAGCTGGGCGAAGGGGGAGGAAGTCCCGCCCCTGCAGTGGCGGAGGAAGTCCCACCCCCACATCCCACTGCCCATGCCTACAGCGGGGCTTGGCTGGAGAGGGGAAAGCCCAAGGCGTGAAGGCAAGACTGAATCGGTCCAGTCTCGCAATCATGGAAGTGCCCACCATCATGTATTTGGCTTTTCCCTCTTCAGCCCAGCCCCGCTGTAAGCAGGAATAGTGGGCGCACTGCTGACTGATGCGGCAAGGGCGGGATTTCCTTCCCCTTCGGCGCACTGCACACAGTTACAGCAAAGCCATTTTATCACACCTGGATGAGGCTAATTTGTCTTGCTTTCATAAGCTGTATCTTTTTCTTTCATATATCGGACTCCTTGTTTCTGTCACATTATTGTTCACCACTTTCGGAAGGTTTTATCTTAAAAAGCTCATCAGGTAGAACAGTTAAGTGGCTCTATCCCTGGTGCCTGGCTTTCTGCCTCCAATTGTTGGACATCAGTAGTAGTAAAAAAATAAGTAGATCCTACAAACCTGCAGCCTGCCCACCCCAGGCCTAGTTGTTAAAGAAGCCCTTGCAGCTAGAACCAACAATTCCCCCAGATCTCAAGCAACACCCACAATTAGTGTCTCCATCTTGTAAAAGGTTTGTTTATTCACCCTCATCCAGTCTCTCAAGTAACTTATCAAAATGTATAAAGTGTTCACAAGTGCTTACATGAAGTGTTCCATTGCCTCCAATATAGAAACTGGGAAAGCAAAACACGATGTAACCTGATTAGCATACGCTCATACTGCCAGTATTGACCTCCAACCGAGTGTTTTATCCATTGAGGAAGCACAAACAATGGGTCAAACTGAAACGGTTGCAGTATCCAGTGCTATGGAACATAAGAGCACAAGAACAGAAGATCCTTGCTGGATCAGGCCCAAGGCCCATCTAGTCTAGCATCCTGTTTCCCACAGTGGCCCTCCAGGTGCCTCTGGGAAGCCCACAGACAGGAGATGAAGGCATTTCCCCTTTCCTGCTGTTGCTCCCTTGCAACTGGGATTCAGAGGTGTCCAGCCTCTGAGCCTGGAGGTAACCTACAGCCTTTGACAGGCCTATCCCCCATGAATTTGTCAAAGTCCTTTTAAAAGCCATCCAAGCTGATGGCCACCACCACATCCCATGGCAAAGAATTCCATAATTAGTTTTATGCTGTGTAAAGAGGGTTACAAATTTCCTAGCTACTGGTCCTAAATTTCCTAGCCATCCATTTCAGAGGAGGATCCTTGGTTCTTGTGGTGTTAGGCAGAAAAAATTCTCAGTCCACTCTCTACATCATGCATAATTTTAAAAACCTCTTATCACGTCTTGCCTAAGTGGCATTTTTTCTAAACTGAAAAGCCCTGTGCGTTTCAGCTTTCCCTCGTAAAGGTGCTCCAGACCCCTGGTCATCTTGGCTGCCCTCTTCTGCACTTTTCCCAGTTCTACAATATCCTTTTTGAGATATAGCGACCAGAAATGTACACAGTATTCCAAATGGGGCTGCACCATAGATTTGAATTATGGCATTACAATATTTCCCCACAGACTCTCACAAGCACAAGGGCAGAGATCTCTATTTGCACACTACGATGTTAAGAATAATGACCCTTACCAATGTTTAAACTCGAAGAGGATCCATGAGAAGATAAGGATGGTGGTGGAGTCTGAGAATGGCCAGGTCCCTGACTAGGCAAAGGCATGCCGACGGGCCCCGGAGAAGAGGAGAATCCAAGGCCATTGTAAAAACTGTGTCCAATAGGAGTCAAGTTGCTAGATGTCCTCTTATACAGGTCGCTGCTGCCTGTGAGGGAGTCTCGGCGAGAGCCGCTGCCTGTGTTCGAGTTTGCAACTGAAATGGGAGGAAACGGAGGACAGTGATGAAGAAGACATTACAAGGAAGTGCATATGGATATTAAGTGGACAGATGCTTACCCAGGAACAAAGGAAGCAGCCTTTTATCGAGCCATACTATTGGTCCATATTGCTCAGAATTGTCTACACCAGGACTGCTCAACTTAGGCCCTCCAGCTGTTTTTGGACTACAACCCCCATAATCCCCAGCCACAGTGGCCAATAGCCAGGGATTATGGGAGCTGTAGGCCAACATCTGCAGGAGAGCCGAAGTTGAGCAGCCCTGGTCTACACTGACTGGAAGAGGCTCTCCAAGGTTTCAGGCAGGGGTTTTGCCCAGCCCTACCTGGAGAAGCTGCCAGGGAGTGAACCTGGGAAAGAATCCTTGTACATCACATCTATTTCATTAAACTAGTAATATTCCCGATTCCACTCCAGTGCCTTGTCCTTGCATACCACGACTCATTCCCTTGGATTCTTCTAAGCAGAACCTGTTGGCCTTCTACATAAGAACAGATGCCATACCGCCTCTCTCCGCCCGACAAGGCACCCTGCTAAACGTATCCATGGCAGAACTGGAGAGTTCCGTTCCCAGGGCAAAACCGTACATACCACCCGCCAAACCATACTCGACGCACACCTGCCTGCCTGGAAAGCCACTGGCCAGTCCTACCTGCCGTCCCAAAGCCTCCCAGCGCGGACCCCAGTGTAGCACCAAGTGAACTGCTGCTGCCAAAGCCGAGGGAAGTGTTGGCAGGCTGGGCCGAGCCCTGAGAGAAGAGCGAGCTGCTCTGGGAATTGCTCGTGAGGGAGTTGTTGCCGTAGAAGGAGCTGGAGGCCAAGTTGCTGGTGGGCTGCTGCTGCGGTTGAGGCTGCTGAGTCCCGAGAGGGCGGAAGGGTCCATTGGTCGTTCCTGCGAGCCCTCCAGCGGCGCCATTGGCTGAAGCAGCAGCAGCTGCGACAGCTGGGGGCGGGGGGAAAGAAAGCCATTCACAGAAGAGAATGTCCCTTTTCAGTGCATTTATTCTATTTATTGTTACATTTCTATAGCGCCTTTCATTAAAAAAAATCTCGAGGTAGGCTGCACAAAAGTTAGAACAAGACTACAAAAATTATACAATTAAGTGACTGTTGCTGGTGTCTATCTTGTGTTACTTTTAGATTGTGAGCCCTTTGGGGCCAGGGATCCATCTTATTTATTTATTATTTCTCTGTGTAAACCTCCTTGAGCCATTTTTGGAAGGGCGGTATAGAAATTGAATAAATAATAACAAATAAGTCTGCAGTGGTCCGTCTGCAGTTGCCACCGGCTTGTCTGGTGGCTACTCGGGGACGGGCCTTCTCCGCTGCTGCCCCAAAGCGTTGGGACACATTCCCTGCTGAAAGAAGAGCCCCTCCATCTCTGACAATTTTTTAAAAATCTTTAAAGACATACCTGTTCACCCAGGCTTTTAATTAAGTACCGTTTTAATAGTTTTAACATTGTTTTAAAATATTGTTTCAAGGTTTTAAATTGTTGTAATGTTTTTACTTTTTGTTGTCATTTTATTTATTGATTGATTTGATTTGATTTGATTTGATTTGTATACCGTCCTTCCAAAATGGCTCATTTTAACTTTTCTGTGGTAAAACACCCAGAGACATACGTTTTGGGCAGGATAAAAATATGCTAGCCAGCTAAATAAATAAATAAATATAAACAAATATATTTGCTAGAATAGAAAAATACAGATCTGATAAACGATTTTTTTAAAAAGCACAATATAACCATAAAAGATACAAAAGCAGCGGCAATAGGAAAATCATATAAAAGCCTGGGTAAAAAGTCAAAGATTTCACACACTTTCTAAAAACTGTGATGGAGACTGAGGAGCGGATGGCTACTCTGGAGAGCATTCCAGAGTCTGGGGGCAACAACTGAGAAGGCCCTGTCCCATCTGCATGACAGCCGAGCCTCCCTCACTGTGGGGGCACCCAGAGCAGAGTGCCCCCACCCTCCCGCATGACCTCGTCAAGCAGGCAGCAACCTTTGGGAACAGGCGGTCCTTCAGGTATTTAGGCTGAAAATATATTTCCCCAGGGATCCCTACAACCTTTTTGATCTGTTCTTATCAATGCTAGTGGGCAACGTCTACCCTGTTGTGATTATGGCATGCCACCCTGGATTTCCTCCTCCCTTGCTTCCACACAATCACTTCTACACAGGTCTTCCTCCTCCCTTGCTTCCACACAACCGGAAAGGAAATTGGGAGCACACGCAGCTCCCAAACCAGGGTAGAACACAGTTTTTGATTGTGTGATTGGCCTCTTTGTGATTTTCAGCACCTACTGTCTAGTTCCACTGTGGTTAAGCAGAGCTTGTACCATCTGCAAAGAGCACCCAACCCCCGCTTGATCCCCAAGTGTCTGAATCCGTCCCCCCAACACCACAATGTCACCTGTACTCCGAGATCCCACAGCTCTGCCCGTCCACTAACCCTGGCTAGGAAACCTTGCATTCCAAAGCATGGGACCCAGAAGACTATCGCCATTCAGAGCATCACTGTGACTCTTTGACGGCTTGAGCAAGACTTGCCTGCTTGTGCTGCTGAGGAGCTGATGATGACGGGAGCAGGGGCTACCAGTCGTACCGGGGCTCCGAGGCCATTCCTGGCCCCCGTGTTCACCACAAGAGCACCTGTTTGGTCATAGTAAGCTGCAGGGGCGAGCACTGGATAGCCTACGGAAACAGGGAAATCAAGCATGCAGTTATGCCAGCCAATGTGCATTGTGCTTCTCTCTTCCTAATATCCCCCCACCCAACTCCTTTTCGATATAAATATACTAGTAGGTGAGGTCTATCATTAAGAACATAGGAAGCTGCCTTCTACTGAGTCAGACCATTGGTCCATCTAGCTTAGCATCATCTACACTGGCAGTGGCTTCCCCAAGGTTGCAGGCAAAAGACTCTCTCAACCCTATCTTGGAGATGGTGCCAGGGAAGAAACTTGGAACCTTCTGTATGCAAGCATGCAGATGCTCTTCCCAAAGCAGCCCATCCCCTAAAGGGGAATATCTTACAGTGTTTACATATGTAGTCTCCCATTCAAATGCAACCAGGGCGGACTTTGCTTAGCAGAGGGGACAATGCATGCTTTCTACCACAAGACCAGCTCTCCTCCCTGACTTCAATAAGTCATTGACAAGGCAACGTCACTTTGTGTAGATTACACTTACAGAATATATAAAATCTCCTGTATATAAAAATCCAAAACCTTATCACAACATGGTAAAATTCCTATAAAAATCCTGGCTAATCTGGGAGCAGAGCAAAGAACCACGAACAATGAAACCAAGTCCGTGGTTCTTTGATCTAGTTCAATCACATCCATCACCTCTCACAAAACTGTCTGCCTCTTAGCAGAAGGGGAAAGGGAGGGAAAGTGTAGAGAAGACTGTTAGGACAGGGTAAGTTCATTGCTCCTGTGTCCTTAGCAAACTTCAGCCTGCTGTCTACTTTCTTGAGGATACAAACAGGCCCAGGAATGAATGTGTGAACCACTTGGTGACTTCAGCAGAGCATCCAGGATTCAGCCACTGTTGGCCAGGAGTCCAACAACACAGAGGACAAATGCCGAGGTCTTACAGCATTCTCAAGGTCTCCTCTTGACTTGGTAGTATATTTTCCCAGCAGGGTTTTTGTTTTGTTTTGTTTTTGCCCCATTATGAGGAAAACGCTCCTGGCCCGTGAGACAAATGCTTCTTCCATCTTGGTCAATGAAAAGAGGTATTGTTTGATTCTTGGCTCACACAGGTAAGCCACCTCACATCCAGGTCCAACTTGTCATGCTGCAGTGTAACAGACTTGAAGGGGAGTACAGCCTTCAAAAAATCTGGTTTCTGCAGGTAGATCTTTCTTGGCCTGCTTTTGGAGTCAGTTCAGGACAAAAACTGACCTAAAATACCCTTTTCTATCATTCCCTCTGACACACCCACAGGAAGATACTATGTTTTCCCCTCCTAAGAGAATAGACTCAATGGCAATTCTGATGTCATTCTGCTGGGGAGGCTGAACAAGTCTGGCCTTGTAAGCTGCCAGGATCGGAGTCTGCCATGGAGTGTCTTGGGGGAGACATAAGTGTGCTTAAATAAAAAGTAAGTGCTCTTACCAAGAGAGAGTTCACCATCAAAAGCTATGACGCTCCTGACTTAGCAGGTTACCTGGAAAGAACCACCCTAAAGAGCTTCAAACTACCACTGAGCGCCATTTAGTCTGCTTTCGGGTATCTACATTATACACTTCACCTGCAACTTGCACTTTAGCTGAGATCTGTCTCTTTTGAGGCGGAGATTGTACTAGGCTTGGAATATTAGAAGGATCATTCTAGCTTATCTCCTCATACTCTAAATGGAATAAGCACATCTGAGTTGCTTGCCGGGTGGATTTCTTTAAATCAAGGCAATTTAAACCCACAATTTAAAGCACCACAAAAAGAAGCAATTTAAATTTAAAAAAAATTATAGGCATTCTTTTCAAACAGAACTGCATATTAACTGGTTGCTATAAACGTAAGAACACACTGCTTTAATGTCGCTTCATTCCGACAACCAGGCCTAACATCTCTTGGTGGCACTGTTTACATTTACGACATTTGTGTCTTTACCCCACAGAATTTCTTCAACGTATTCACAGATAGGATCTCTTATGACCTGCAAGCAGGACAAGAATTTGTGAACAGGTGTTGGTTGGAATCAACAGTAGAAGAGGCTTTTTCTTTCCCATGTTCCTTTCTGTTTTAGTCCATCCTTCTTAGCTATATAACTGCCCTGTCCCACCCCACTGCACGCTCTGGAAACAGCTGTTGGGCAGATACGGTTCTCTATGTGATGGAACGTCCATGTCCACTGATTGGCAGATGACTGATCACTCAAACGACCAAATGGGGTTCAACCCAATCAACGAACAACTCATCCTGTCTCCTAATTGTAACATTTACGTTTGTGTGTGCATGTGCGCACGCACACCATTTCTCCCTCTCCCGCACCTAGACTAAAGGTTTGCAACAAAACGTGTTCTAAAAGGTTGGGAACCTCTGCCTTACACCATTACATTCAAACACACTCTGCACACTTAATTAAATGTGTATTTGAACAATATATCGGAAAACATACACTCACTCCACTGACAATACCAAGTGATTCAATTTTAAACCAAAAGTCACCTTATACAGGCAGTCCCAAAAAACTTTACTACCCAGAGCTCTTTCTGCAAGCACAAAACCACTATCTGAGCACAGAGCCGGCATGCGCAATTCCAGCAGAAACCAGGCTATGTGACAGTACTGGGAATAACCTACTCCTGTGGGAATGGTGGAGGGAGATCTGCTGCAGCCACCAGAGCTCTTACCTGGCATCCCTGCCGCCAGTCCTTGCCCAAAAGCAAGAGCCGAGTTTACTGCTGCCGCAGCTACCAGAGGATCAGTTTGTTGGCCCTGTTGGTTCTGATTTGGTGTCAAAGGGCGCTGACTGGCTCCTCCGCGGAGAACCTTAGACAGAGAAAAACAAAACAAGGTTGTTGCACAGACTTTATACTTGGTCAGCTAAAGGGAACCAGAAACCGTGGCACCGACAGATTCATTCGGGTGGGTGGCAGGGGCAGCCTCTCGAATACACCGTCACTGGTGCAACAAGAAGTTCTTTACAAGAATAAGTTAACCAAATCAGTTCGAAGAATCACCTCCTTCCACACAAACCTGCCTAACTACTGAGATCTTCTTCGGAAGTTTCCAATTTTCTGCAGTGCGGCAGGCAGCAAGAAGAAACAGAGCTTTCGTGGCCATGGCACAGCACCCCACCTTTGGCAAACCCTCTCCCCGTCCACAATAAGTTCCACCTTTTCTCAGTAGATCTGAATAAGATTTAATGTTGCTGAACTGTAATTTGTCAGCTGAATGTGCAGCTTCAAATTCTGTGCAGGTTTATATTTGGGAAGCTCTCCGATTAGGAGTTGGGACATACCATATTTGAAAAATGTATACATACCATTTAAAAGCCGTGGTTAGCACAAAGAGGCAGAGGGTACCGTGTTCAAAATGGCTCCTTCCTGCTGCTGCATCAGTGTCATGAGACTGGAAGGGTGGGACTGTAACACACACACCCTATCTGCCATTCCTCCCATGTAAAACTCCCTCACTGGGTACCACGTGCAAAAAGGAAGACCTAACTTGCTGCTGTGGAGCAAGAACACGGAGCCTCCCTGGTTATTAGGAACAAGCATTGGCTACGAAGCCCAGCTTTGAGGATTCACAGCTAAATCTATGAATAATAATTAGAAGCCCACATGTCAAATTTATTAAATAAATATGGCTTTAAATAATATCTTAATCTGGTTTTTATATGTCTTAACTGTTAAATTCTTGGCTTATTTTTGGTTTGTTTTATGCTGTAAATTGCCTAGAGACTTTGGTAGTGGGCGGTATACAAATTAATTTAACTAACTAACTAAATGTCTATGAGTTACTGAAAACAGTAGCAGTAAAGCTATGCCTTCTGCGCCCTATGGCAACTGTGAACATTACCTTCAATGTATTTTCAAGTGAACATCTTTTATATGACCTCCGTTCTAGAAAGAGGGACCTTGCTCTTCTGATCTTGCAATGATTATGGAACTGATCTCATTCAAGATACTATAAAATTACCTTCCTCTACACAAACTCCATCCCTTGGATATTTCAAACTTGGGAGGATACACATGTTTAACAGGCAGAGAAAGCTAATAGCAGATGTTTTTGAGAAGGTCCAGCTCAGCACATCTGAGTACATAGCATGCTTTTCATTACTGAACAGCGTTCTCAGTGAGGGCAAGGGTGTCATCACTGCCAGACCTTTGAGGGCAACCAAGACATACAAGGGCATAATAGAAAAGAAGAAAGAAAGTAACAAGAAAACAAGGGGGGAAGGTCAAGGTGTTTGGGCTAGTCAAGGTGTTTGGGCTAGTTTGGGCTAAGGTTTGATTTCTGGCTCCCTAGGAGTTTGTTTTTTGACAAGGCAGTTTCAGTTGTGCCTAGAGAGACAGTGAGGAAGGGATTAACTGGAGATGAGTCACACAGTTTGTGGGAGGGGCCATATACCTGAGGTGGCTCAGTTTGGAAGCAGCTCTTGAGAAGGCAAGGCTCAGACTAGGGGAGCTTTGAAACCCAGTGCTTTGTGAACAGGAGTTTGCTAACAGATATCAAAGGAGTTTTGCATGGAGTTTAGCAGAGAGATGTATAGGGAGGTGCTCAAGCAGAGGCCCCTTTATCACAAAGGAGACACCCAGCATGAGGAGAAGGTAATACCCCACTTTTGTAATCTTGGAAGGCAGAGCTTAAAACCATTAATTAGCTGACAACTGCAGCTAACACCTAGCTTTCAAGTATACAAACTATACATATTCTAGCCATTAAAGCCAGTTATGAAGGTAGAATGTCAGGAAGGGAAGGGGTGCTTCCCAGTCTATTGCACAGAATTTTGCATGTATGATTATCTGCGGAAGGGCAGAAGTCGCGGTTGTGTGCTCGGTGCAAAATTGCTCCTGGCTCTCACGGACAGTGTTTCCTCTAACAGAGATTCCCAGATGTTGTTGAGTTGTTGACTACAACTCCCATAATCACCAAGCAAAAGCCATTGCAGGGAGGATTCTGGGAGTTGTAGTCAACAACATCTGGGAATCTCTGTTAGAGAGAACACTGCTGGCCTTTATCTAGTTTTCAGCAGGTGGAAAGAATTCAATCTAAATTTCTTAGAGCTGTACTTTCGACCCCCCGTTGTGTCTCTAATGCCAGATTGAGACTGGAGACGGGTCTAGTGAAGGTGGAGGCTAGATATTGGATACTTACGATTTTTTACTGGATTAAAATCCATCACTCCCATGGTAGTTTAGTATTTCTCACATTACAAGATTCATTTCATGCCTCCTGGGAACGCAGAATACTTACTAAACTGGCAACATTGGGGTTGCTTCCGCTTACCCTGCTCAAAATGGAAGTATCACAAGCCCGTGCCTTGGTGAAACAGAAAATATTAGACACGGAGTGGCAGGAAGATTTATCTAAGGGGGTACTGGTACCTTTAGGGGTACTTGAAGGGCTCCCAGGGGTCCTCCTGCCACTGCACTCTGTGGCTGTGCTATTTGCTCCCCATCTGAGGATCACCAGCTTCATCAATGTGTCCTCAGCAACATGTCTGCTGCAGTAGGGGAGGGAGGGAGGTGAAGACACTCCTCCTCTGCTTCTGATTGGGTGGCTATGTGCTGAAGCTCAGCAAACCCCACACCTCAGCTTGAGTGACATGCTTCAGAAAAATAGTATTGAGTAATCCCATTAATTTCAATAAGACTGCTTATGAGTACCTTAGTGTGGATGCAAGTCAGTGATTATAGTAGCCTGTCTCCCTAATTGTAACATGAGAGAGAGAGAGAGAGAGAGAGAGAGAGAGAGAGAGAAATCCACACATACAAATGTAAATGTTATAGTTATGAGTCAGATTAATGGTAGCAATCTTATTGAAATTAATCAGAGACACACTCTAAAAATCCATATGGAGTACCTTCTGTCCCAAAGGACTAGCCCCTCTTGTTTTGGAAGACAGCTTCTAATTTAGCTGGCGTAGACGACTCTATGTTATGTTGGGCAAGCATGGATTCTCCCCTCAATTTTTAATTCTTCTGGGCCTTGATGCTGTTAAAAGGCTTCTAAAACAATGTATAGCAGACACTGAAAAGCAGAGCGACTTGGCACGAATCTCTGCAAGAAACCTTCTCGGTAATTTCACGAATTACCCTAAACCAGCCCACTATTTAATGAATTTAACTACCTTGTCCCAGAGAAGGACCGTCTCCCTTGCATGATTCAACGCACTCCCATCTGCTGTATTGGAGAATAGGTGTTGTAAAACCCCTATTACCAATCAAATCTGTCCTTGTGGTCAGGGGGTCAAAATTGTGACTTGTTTTTCTATACTGCTCGTTTTAGAGATATTCATATTTCTCTTATTTCCCCCACCACCTTTTTATCAAACATTCCTGTTAGAAAGGATAATGGATATTCAACTTTTTTAATTAGCTGATCGCTGTGTACCTTCAACACTGTATGTGGCCAAATTTTCTGATATAAGATCAGGTCTGAGCTGATTTGAGTATTGGTGCTTTGCATTACTTGTACTATTTTTATTGTGTTTTGTTTGTTTCTGTGATGTTAGAACAACGACCATATTAAAGCATTCATATGGGGTACCTGAACTGAAGGTTCATGACAGAAGGGATATGCTTCTAAAAAAAAAAAGAAGAAGTCCGGAACCTCCATTTTAACCAATGCAGACAACCAGGCACCGCTAACAAAAGCTAACCATTTTGCTAACGATGGCATCTAATGTGAGCTCGAGAGAACATAGGAAGTTGAAATAATGAAGGAAATAAGGAAATTGTGAAATAATGCCCCCCCTTTGATTGGCCCAAGATGAAGAAGGGTGGAATAAGGACAGCTTTCTCTTTGCAGCATCCTTAATATCTAGCCATGGAACATTTAGGCAGCAATTCCACGTTAGCCACAATGTCCTTCCTGCAGCCCTTCAGGCTCCGCCCAGCGGCTCACCTGTTGCTGCCCCTGCTGGGTCTGCTGAGAGGTCTGCTGATTCGAGGAGTTGGTGGCAGCGGCGGCGGCAGCGGCGGCTTGCTGTTGGAAGAGACTGGCAGGATACACTCCCCAGGGAGCAACTCCATAGTACTGGTGCGGGACGACGGCAGGCCCTAAAGTACCAACAGGGGACAGAGGTTATCTTCTCGCAGGGCTGAGTAACCGAGCCCAACCTTCATATATTAATTCTTCATCCACAGTGGAGCTGTGAGGTATTGGCTTTCCTGAATGAGGGCCTAGTGCCACTTGGAAAGGGAAAACCGGTAAAGATGCGGAGGAAGACATAGCCTCCGTTTCCCAAAAGTGTGTGCTTTTAGACAAAAAGTAGACTGCAGATCTTGAAAGGATAGCATCCACCATCAGCGTCTGCTGAAGGCAGTTCCCCCAAGACCCCGGTACTTTCCAGTCAGATGCCCAGAAGTCCAATCTGAAAGTTTGTTATTATACCTGATCTTTTCAAGTTTATGCACGCCCTCCCACTTCAGATTCTTGGGAGATAGATTCATGGAGGAGAGGTCTATCAATGGCTACTAGTCTGGGGCTACAGGCCCCCTCCAGCCTCAGAGGCAAGATGCTTCTCAATACCAGTTGCAGGGGAGCAACAGCAGGAGAGAGGACATACACATAGCTCTTGCCTGTGGGCTCCCCAGAGGCGTCTGGTGGGCCACTGTGTGAAACAGGATGCTGGGATAGATAGGCCTTGGGCCTGATCCAGCAGGGCTGTTCTTATAGAGTTACACAGCCCAAAAACTTAGAAGCCAGACAATGGTCAACTGACAACATTACTGGACTTAGTGACAGACACTGCGGAGGTGGGAGGTATATGGGCTGCTCTTTATCTGCTTTACAAAGTCGCATTCTAAAAACAGAAACAGGGTTGCCATGGACAAATATAGATCTTATTAACGAATGCTATCTCTGATCATCCTAGTCTGGGTACCACAGTTAAATTTCACTGCAGCTCCGTCCCTGGCGCCTGGGATTTGTGAAGCTCAGGTCTGAAGGCTTACCAATTAGCACAGTCCTGCCTCTGGAGCAAGTGAGAGGAGATAATCCATACTAGATTACTTCCTGCAGCAACAGAGGGAAAGATTATTTCCCCTTTTCAAGAGCATCTCAGTAGTGTCATGATTTTGATCGTGGCCCCCACTGCTCGCAGCTCCCACCCACCAACTGCTAGCCGCCACAGCCCCTGCTCACCCATCACCGCTGGTTTTCCCTCCCTTTGCCAGCCGCAGCACAGCCTAATGACATCACTGCCCCAATGCAAGCCCATAAACAGGCACCTGGGCAATGACATCATTGGACTGCATCACGGCCAGCTAAGGGAGGCATGGTGGCGGCAATGGGTGAACAGCCAAGTGGGGGTCACGGAGGTAAGTTCCGGAGAGTTGGTTTTCTGGTAGCAAGCATGAATTGTCCCCTTTGCTAAGCAGGGGATGGGGCCGCTCTGGGAAGAGCATCTGCATGCAGAAGGCTCCAAGTTCCCTCCATGGCAGCATCTCCAAGATAGGGCTGAGAAAGACTCCGGCTTGCAACCTTGGAGCAGCCGCTGTCAGTCTGTGTAGACCAAGGTTTCTCAACGTTGGGCCCCCAGATGTTATTGGACTTCCAACTCCCATAATTCCCAGCCCCAGTGGCCTTTGGTTGGGGATTAAGGGAGTTGCAGTCCAATAACATCTGGGGACCCGACGCTGAGAATCCCTGGTGTAGACAATACTAGCTACATGGACCAATGGTCTGACTTGGTAGAAGGCAGCTCCCTACATTCCTAAGGTGCGTGGCAGCTGCCCCCGAGCCCCACTTCATGGCCTGTGTGCTCTGTACGCATCCAGTCCATTATGGATCTGCCCCTTCAGCATATGCTGTGGAAGGAAACACAGCCCTCCTCCATCCTGGTTGGGTCCAACAGGTGACACTTTTAAAATCAGTGGCCCTTTCCAATCTCTAAAGTCAGAAGTACCTCGTGCAAGAATTTAATTTTTGCTGTTGCTTTCTTCAGCAATTTCTTTCAGAAGGTCTTGTTTTCTGGCTGCTAGCATGCAGCCTGGCTTGGTTCCCAATTCAGTTTCCAGCAACCTTTTTAAAGATTCTGGAGAGCAGAGCTTTGTGATTACTGCCTGCTCAAAAGGAAACAGCTGCCGGGTGACATTTCAGAATCCACATGTTTATAAATACTGCTGCACTCTCCACTACTGAAAAAGCAACAGGTCTTTGCTGCTTGATTTTTCTTGGAATTTATCATACTCATTCCCCAAAGGTTCAATATATGTTTTGTGGTATGTAGGAGCGCAACACAGTTTTTGTTGGGTTTTTTGCTACATGAAATCTAAATTTAATACTAACCTATTAAATCAAACCCTCCCACTTATAATCTCTAAAAATTGAACCCTCTATCAAAGACGTGACCCAGTACTAACACATTACAGAGAAAAGCAGCCTTTAATTCCAAGAATGAAGTATGGAAAAAGTAAATATGACACAACAGGTCATGTTAACGGAGGCCAGGGATCAGCAAATCACCATAGTTACCAGGATCCCACATCAGGCTCCAGGAAATGCCATATTATACCTCACTCCGATAATTCATTAAGCCCTCCTGGCCAATCTTCTTTATGTATTGTAGCACGATCGCCATCTATGGAGCTTTGCAACGTACCAGATGGCAGGTCTGTGCCACAGTGGGCTTATAACCTGAAATTATAATTACAGGCCACAGAGCAATATCGCCAGTGCTGTGTTCGTTTGGATCATTACAGGACTGCTCTCTTTGGTTCCCAGTTGTGCACCTCACCAGTCGTATCAGCTGATTGGCAGGAACTTGTTCTTATGTTACTGGACTAGCGTCATTGCCCCTTCCTTGTGGCTTCATTCTACACAGCTTCACTTGGATCTTTACACAAGTAGCAGCAAGAAAGGAAGACAAATGTGGGCACTGCTGATCAAACTCACAAGGAGTATTGAATCCAAGGAGAACAGCAAGGATGCCTTTCTTAAACTAGGTTATTTTAAAATGGCAATTTTGCCCAATTCATGTCTGGCTCAGAGCTATAAGAATGTACAGAAGTCATTCCCCTGCTAACTAAGCAAAGAGGCACCTTTTAAGAAGTAGGGAGTCTCTTTATTGAGGAGGGGGGAGAGCCATTGGCCCTATCCAGCCCCAACACAGCATCCCTCCAGTGGCTATTGCTGGTGTCTATCTTATGTTTCTTTTTTAGATTGTGAGCGCTTTGGAGACAAGGAGCCATTATTTATTTATTTATTTATTTCTATGTAAACCATTTTGGGAACTCTTGTTGAAAAGTGGTATATAAATTTCTGACATATCCATATTCATTGCAGAACCACATTCTCAGTGAGGGCAAGTGCATCATCACTGCTAGACACGAGAGGGCTAAGAATACAGAAGGCAGGCCCTGTCTACATGAGATGGGCCCATGTGACCATCACTGCCCCTGAGCGGTGCTGGTGTAGAAGTAGCCATGTTATTGCCTGCATGCAAATGTTTCTGGAGCGTCGTGGGATGGAGCCACAAGGAAGTGCCGTAACACACGTCAGATGTGAAGAGGCTGGGATCAAAAAAGGACTAGTGGACAACAAAGTCACCGCGCCGTAACTGGCTCAGAAATGGACTGGTAGACAAGCGAGAGCCCAATGGGGCCATGTGTATGTGGAGCAGTGATCTGGCAACCCGTTTCATGGCTTTGACCAAGTTTAGAAGACTGGAGACAGGACAGTAGTGTCATACGTTTTTGAACATCTGGACCACCGGACTACCTTAATTTAACTATACCTTATATCTTTATTTTTAGGCTTTAGTGTTGACTTGCCAAAGATAATCATACCAGCCTGGCCACACAGAGGCCATGTGTGCAGGCACACGGCCTCCATAAAGGCCGCCAGGCGAAGGCCGAAAACTGGCTGAAGAGTGGCCGAACCGGCTGAGGGGGTGATTAAGAAGGCCAGTGGGGGGGAGGGGAACCTCCACGGACACACACACAAACACCTCCAGGAACTCCCCCGAGGGGAGTAAAAGGTACAAAAATGTTTTTATTTTATTTTTTACACAACTAAGCTCGCAAACCCCCCAAACTTTCAGGGATGTTCGGTCCGGGGTCGGACCGATCAGGGCGGTTCAGTTCGACCCTGAACGGTCGAACCAAACCTGTTTGCACACCCCTATTCTAAAGCATAGGTCCTTAGCTCCGCAGTAACTTCTTCTGGCCACTAGAGGCATGATGAGTTTAATAGGTCTGTCTTGGTCAGTTAGAGTCAGTCAGCTAGAATTGTTCAGTGATGAAGCCGAATACTTGTTTGGGTATATTGTTCGACGGCGCTCTCTCAGTGTGTGATGTTTTAGTTTCTTAATATATCTTTATTTGCTTTTGAACTCAACCTACAGTCTCCAGAAATTTTTTTGGGCTAAACGTCTATATCACCAGAGCACACCCAGCTGCGTGAGGACTTTAATGTTTCTCCTCACACCCCACAACATTAACAACGGTTAAAGAATCTGAAGAGGGTCATGGGATCAGGAGCAACCTTCTCCCAAGACAAATCTTCTCCACCTGCCTTCACTGTGGTTAAGCACAATCCACTGTGTAGACTGAAACTGGTTTCAGACAGTTAGCCACAACCACAGTTAACACAGAGCCAATGTGATGCTGACTTGCTTTTCAGAGGGGCAGGGAGCATTCACACCAAAGAAGGTAACTGCAGGGAGGGAGACCAAGGGCACACATACTAACATATGCCTAGCTGTATTGTACCTTTCGGTGGTTTTTAATTAGAAGCCACTTTGCGAGCCAATCTCATACCTGCCAACATGTCCCAATTTCCCATTCAGGTGAATAGGGACGTGTTGGCAGGTATGCAATCTTGGCTTAAATATAGTGGCTGGCATACTCTGTGCGGGTTTTTGTTTGTTTGTTTTTAAATTAAAGGTCTATTGACTGACATACTGCCCAAAGATAAATAAGCCTAGTAATGCTGCATGTATGCAAGCTACACAAATGATGCTACACAAGAGCAAGCCCATTGAAAACAATGGACATACTCTCATGTAATGTCATTTGCACAATTTTTGCATTTGTGTAACTTGTATGCACACAACGTTACTAGGCGGATGTACCTTTGGGCAGTATGTCAGCTAACAGACTTTTAAATAAAAAATAAATAAAACCTGTGGCATAAAATTCCTAACAGAAGCTAAGAGAGACCCTTTGTGGTGTCACTTTGAAATTTTGATTCAGAAGATACTCTTTTATTAGGCAAAGACCATGGCTACAATGTACCTCGCTGAAGCCTCTCATCTCCTGACTGATCTTCCAAGATACCATGTCTAAGGAAGACCATATACAATCTAACCTATGCTTAAAGCATGCAGCATACGCTCTGGTATTCATCCAAGGTTTAATTTTGAAAGAGGATACTTCCTCCCCACAGAAATACAGCAGTCCACAGTACGGCCCAGAGGTAGAGTTAACCCCAGCTGTCAAAGCTCTGCATACCTTCCTTTTACTATTTCAAGCTGCTACAATTTCAGCTGCTCAAGTTATGAACTTGAGTGACATTTTGGGGGGGTGGGGGCTAAGAAAGTAAGGACTGACCAAAGAGGACTAGTCATACCAGTGAAAGTGTGGCTTTCACATCCACAGTTTCACTGGTATGACTGGTAATCTTTGGCAATATGTACTCTTGTTACTGAGCCGACCGGGGAGAAAACAGCAGGCAACTGGGGAATCAATAACAAACCGACGTGAGATGAGGTTTATAAAAGTATGTATGGTGTGGAGAAGAACTTCTCACAACAGGGTCATCGCGTGAAACTGGCTGCCAGGAAATTTAAGACCAACAAAGAGAAATACTTTTTCACACTGCACATAATTAACCTACAGAATTCTCTGCCATAGAATGTGGGGATGGTCACTAGCTTGGATGACTGGTGCTTAGGCGCATTCATGGAGGACATTCAGATGGGCTTAGGCACATTCATGGAGGGCAAGTCTCTCAAGGGCTACTACTTTTGATGGCTATAGGCTGCCTCTATAGAGCTATAGAGCCAGGATGCCTGCGAATACCAGTTGAAAAGGAGGAATGACAGGAGAGGGGTCATGTCTGCATCTCATGGTTGTGGGTTTCCCAGAGGCATCTGGTGGGCTGCTGTGGGAAAGGATGCTGGACTAGATAGGTCAAGGGCACGATCCAGCAGGGCTGCTCTTATGTGGCTCCAGGGGCGTAGCAAGGTTGGAGTGGGCCCAGAGACAAGATTTTAAAATGGGCCCCCCACTCATTGAAGCTCAGCTCATGAAGTAAATAAATATTAAATGAGGCTGAATAGTGGTAACAAAAAGCATAGTAAAACACACACACACACACACACACACACACACACACACACACCTATGTGCCACAATAGAACATTATCCTAAATTATTTTTTAAAAGGTTTTGTCAATTGTGGACGATGCAAGTCATTGAATGGTACTAGAGAAAGACATGCTGTTCCGGTAGCTCCAGGTCTTAACACTCACATCAATTTCGGAGGATGAATACAACTGAAGGAAGCCCAGGCGGGTGCGCGGCTGAGGGAGTCAGTCATGTGACTTGCCTCTGGGCCCCCCCCAAGGCAGTGGGCCCCCAGACAAGTGTCTCCCCTTGCCCTATTATAGTTACGCCCCTGTGTGGCTCAATACACAGGGTCACTCCACAGAATGCTTTGGATCCAAATTACCATGAGTGAAAGAAAAAGAAGAGCCAAAAGCACTTTTCTGCAAATGTTTTCAGTGTCCACACAGTGCTGCCACCGTCTCCATGTCCCTAACGACACCATCAAGTACACAAACAGATCCCCACAATTCTCACACAACATTCAGAAGAGTCCTTGGGATCCAACCCAGCTGAAGTTTTTCCTCTGGAACGTTGAAGCCTCTATTCCAGCTGCCTGAAAGCATTTTAAAGCACAGATCTCTGAAAGCATCTTACCTAATGTTGCAGCTGCTGCGAGCCCTGCGGCGTAGGGATCTGTTCCTGGTGGCGCGGCGCTGATGATGTATGGATTGGGCACAAAGGCAGCAGGAGCTAAACCTGCTGAAAACATACCTGTCAGTAAAAACAAACTTGACTAGAACGGCAACCCTAGCGAAACACTTACGCGTATATCTAGCTAAGCACGCGGAATAGTTGGCGATCTAGGATTTGAGTCAGAAAAGCGGGGGAAACCGCATTTAGCAATGGTTTCACCTCCTTCAGTTTTGCAAATTACGATGATTTGGTGTTGAAAAAGCAATATATAAATATTCTTAACACTCAATTCATCAGAGAAAGTGACATAACATTAGGGCTGCAAGGTGCGATTCACCAGTGAAGTTATTAAAAACACTTTTGACTGATTAAGAAGGTGCCTCCAATTAATAGAGTAGCACTTGAAAAAATTATGATTTTTTTAAAAGAAGTGCTTATGACAACTGCAGGTGGCAAGCGCCAATTTAAACAAAGGAGGGAATGCCTCGGAGATGATGCCTGCCATGACTCGTGTGCTTTGCCTAAAAATCAAAGAAAGTAGGATTCTTGCTTTGGAATGATTTTTAGCCATTTGAAATTTAATTGATAGTTCAACATATGATGGAATTGTCCAAGATTGCTTTGGTCGGGTGACTGACAACTTTGACTGACTAAAGTGGTACCCTCAGATTAAATTAGGGGAAGAGGGCTGGTCTTGTGATAATGAGCATGAACTGCCCCTTTGCTAAACAGATTCCATCCTGGTGTGTATTTGGATGGGTGAGCACTGTAAGATATTCCCCATAGGGGGTGGGACCATAGCTCAGTGGGAAAGTGTTTGCTTGCATGCAGAAGGTCCCAGGTTCACTTCCCTGGAGGGCTACTGACAATCAATGTAGACAATACTGAGCGAGTGAAATATTATGCCTGATGAGTGAAAAATAGTCCTGATGAGCCATATACCAACACAACTTGACAAGTAAAAGATATTGTCTGGCTGATATACTCAGCCAAAATTTCTTCACCCCTGGGCATAGCCACCATTGGAGAAGGGGGGGACAAATGTCCCTGGGCTGCCAGGATTGCACCCCCTTGGCCCTCCAGGTGTCCTACTGCCACACCCCACTGATGAACAAAGCACCCTCTGGCTGGAAGTGGCAGGCGCAGTCCCTCTCTCTCCTTCCTAGCCTAGTGAACAACGCACCAGCTGGGTGCTGGCTTTCTCTTCTTTGCTCCAAGTGGGGGAGAGAAAGCAAACAAACAGCCAGCACTTTGTTTGCCAAGCTGGGAAGGAGCAGGAGAGGGCTCACATAGACGCTTGCAGGTGGTGGCCACAACCTCTGCATCTGACATCGACACAGAAGGCGTGGCCTATGTGTCGGGGGAGGCAGGGACCCAAATGGCAGCCTGTCCCCAGTCTACCAGCAAGCTCTCTATGCCCTGGCTTCTACTAAATATCCTTGACCAATTAAGCAGATGTGGTGCCTTCCCCTTACATTTCAATTTTTCTAAAGTTAGGGGGAAGGGTTGCCAAGCAGAGAACTTGGGGGGCGGGGGGGATGTAGGATATTTAAACCACTTTTGTTGGGAGTACCAACAAGAAGGCAAGGGAAAAATGGGCAGCACTGAACCATCACCAGGTACACCTATTCAAGGAAGGCGGCAACATTACAAGCACACCTTTGGTAAACTATTTCAAAATGGCGAGCCACCCAATTCATGCCCAGCTCAGAGCTAGTGAGTACTTACAAAAAGCTCTCATTATCGAACCATGTTCTCAGTGAGGGCAAGAGCATCATCACTGCTAGACATGGGTGGGCGACAAGGATGAAAAAGAAGCACCTGCCAGAGCTACACACAAGAAAACTTTGGGCATTTCTACCTGCCTCGGCCCCAACATTCTGGGATCGCGCCATCCTCTTAAAGCAAGCAAAGGTGGTCTTCGTGGCTGCCGGGGGAGATGCTGAAATCAAAGAGGTCAAAAGCGCTCCTGGGGAGACATGGAAGGACTTACCTATGTGAGGCTGGTGGGCGGCTGCCAGTGCATATTGCTGTTGCTGGGCTGCTGTCAGCTGCTGGACAGCAAGTGCATTCGGTCTTTGGAACAACTGGGAAGTGGAAAGAAAATGGGTGCTCGGTTATCGCTTTCTAAAAATCCTCATTAGTAGCAGGGCAGGTAGCGTACTTACTACTATCATTTGTATACAGCTTTTCAATGAAAACGTTCTCAAAGTGGTTTTACATAGAAAAACAACAACAAGGAGATGGTTTCCTGTCCCCCAAAGGACTCACAGTTTAAAAAGAAACCTACAGAAGACACCAGCCACTGGAAGGTGCAGTGCTGGGGCTGAATAGAGCCAGTTTGTTTAAATAAATAAAATTGTTGAGTTTAGAGTTGAGTTTAGAGTTCAGCTTAGAGATATTTGTGCACTGCCCCAAACACACATTTCTGGGTGGTTCACAACAAACCCAATATTCGCTTCAACAAACCCAATTATTCTCTTAAATAGAAGAGAATCGCCACTTCAAAAAGATGCCTCTTTTCTTAGTTAGCAAATTAGTAACAAGCCTATTAATCTTGGCCAGAATGTGCACTGCCATTGTGAACGCGCCATTTCTGCCGATTTGGGTACAGATAAATTTGGACAATAGCACTGCTGACTTCAGTTGCTTACTACAGAACAGCCAAGGAAGAAATTTCATTAGGCAAATTAATGGAACATATATTTTATTTGAAAATCACTGGAGCATTGATTATTATTATTATTACATTTATATCCCGCTCTTCCTCCAAGGAGCCCAGAGCAGTGTACTACATACTTGAGTTTCTCTTTCACAACAACCCTGTGAAGTAGGTTAGGCTGAGAGAGAAGTGACTGGCCCAGAGTCACCCAGCTAGTTTCATGGCTGAATGGGGGTTTGAACTCGGGTCTCCCCGGTCCTAGTCCAGCGCTCTAACCACTACACCACGCTGGCTCATTTTTATGGTAACGTTGGGCCACATAGAGTGGGTTACAGCCAAAGAAATAAATCCTGAAGCCAATGAAATTCATGAGACTTTAGCCAAGACAAATTTTGCTAGTTTCAATGGTGAACATAAGAACAGCCCTGCTGGATTAGGCTCAAGGCCTATCTAGTCCAGCGTCCCATTTCCCACAATAGCTCAACAGATGCCTCTGAGAAGCCCACCAGCAAGAGATGAGGGCCTGCTCTCTCTCTCCTGTTGTTGCTCCCCTGCAACTGGTATTTAGAGACATCTTGCATCTGAGGCTGGAGATGGTCTATAGTCATCAGACTAGTAGCCACTGATACACCTGTCCTCCAAGAATTTGTCTAACTAAGGTGATTAGTTAAGAGTCACTTTCTTTGAATACAAATGAATTTTCCTAAGGAGCTAGCTAGGCATACAAGACCCATCTCGTGCCATGGAAATCTGTTGCACACTTATCTAGGAGTAAGCCCCATTCAGCACAGTAGGACTTACTTCTGAGTTGTCATGTATAGCGTTGTAGAGGTGATTCTCTTGTATTTAGCAGGGGGAGATCAACTGTCCCTATCCAACCCCAGCACCACATTCCTTCAGTGTTGGTTGTTGGTGTCTACCTTATCTTCCCTTTTAGACTGCGGGTGAGCCTTCTTATTTATTTTTCTGTGTAAAGCACTTTGAGAATGGGTTTATGCATGCAAACCCACGTCCATCAGGAGTGGAAAAGAAAAGAGATCCATTAAAATGTGGGATCTACCTGTTGTTGAGAATTGTAGTCAAACAGTCCCACAGTCGCTGCAGCTGAATCCACAGGCACCTGAGTGCCAGAGTAGTCAAACTGAAGGGGCTCCATGCCAACATGCTCCATGGGATCCAGTGGAACACTCTGAGACTCTATGTTGGAGAAATCCTCCACAGGCTTGGCACCATTAGTACTAGCTAGCTGGGCTAAGCCCTCAGATCCATTCTGGTTTGGCCCTAAAAGATCCACATCGTTTGCAGAGTTCTGGCAGTTACCAGGTGTCCGGCTGAATGGAAAGAAAAACCACCACAAGTACATAACTGCTCAGAGAGAAATCTGCAAAGACGCATTGTTACTCACAGCACCAGCACAATTTTAAACGGCATTTAAATAATCTTGGGACACTGTAGCCAGTTTTGCTAGTTACAGTCTCTTCTAACACACCTACTTCACTAATACCTTTCACAGGAGAAAGGAGAGGAGAGCTGGTCTTGTGGTAGCAAGCATGACTTGTCCCCATAGCTAAGCAGGGTCTGCCCTGGATGCATATGAATGGGAGACTTGATGTGTGAGCACTGCAAGATATTCCCCTCAGGGGATGAAGCCACTCTGGGAAGAGCAGAAGGTTTCAAGTTCCCTCCCTAGCATCTCCAAGATAGGGCTGAGAGAGATTCCTGCCTGCAACCTTGGAGAAGCCGCTGCCAGTCTGTGAAGACAATACTGAGCTAGATAGACCAAGGGCCTGACTCAGTATATGGCAGTTCCCTATGTTCCTACAAGTTTGGGCTGCATTCAAAATAAACCACCTTAATACTTGCTGCGGCCCTGCTCAAATAAATACTGGATCTACCCGAATAGAAAGCCACTCCGAATTTAAGACTACCCCCTTAAAAACACGGGTTGAATACAATATACACTGGTGTTTACTTGAAAGGAACAGGACTCTGAATTTAAGATGAGTCCTTCCAATTCTAACATCAAAGAACTTGGGGAAAACCTAGTCTAGGATTCAAGTAGATACAGTAGCAGTCACATTATCTAAATGTACACTACATAAGAACAGCCCTGCTGGATCAGGCCCACGGCCTATCTAGTCCAGCATCTTGTTTCACATAGTGACCCATCAGATGCCTCTGAGGAGCCCAGAGGCAAGAGATGAGGGCATGCCCTCTCTCCTACTGTTGCTCCCCCTGAAACTGGTATTGAGAGGCATCATGCCTCTAAGGTTGGAGGTGGCCCACAGCCACCAGACTAGTAGCCATTGATAGACCTGCCTCTGTGAATTTGTCTAAGCCCCTTTTAAAGCCAACCAAGTGGGATGTAGTGGTGGCCATCACTACTCCCATGGCAAAGAATTCCATAGATTAATTATGCGCTGTGTGAAAAAGCACTTCCTCTTGTCCGTCCTAAATTTCCCAACCTTCAGTTTCATGGGGTGACCCATAGTTCTAGTGTGGTGAGAGAGGGAGGAAAATTTCTCTCTCTCCACTCCATGCAAATTTTTTTACACCTTGATCATGTCTCCCCTTAGTTGCCTCTTTTCCAAGGTAAGAGCCCCAGTTGCTGTAGCCTTGCCTCGTGCTCCAGGCCTCTGTAGTTGTTCAGTACAAGTACAGTACAGTACCAACTGCATTCCTCCCAGGACTGCCTCTCTTTATTCATCCTTCTGGTCCCCTCTTCTGCCAATTACAAATGGACTCCTACAGCAATACACCAACATGCCCCAAGCACTAATCTGCAGTGTCTTCTGTGAGTAAGAGAAATGGTCATTGGATTTAATTTGGTATCTTAGGAATATGGGACCAATAGGTGGGTCCCATAAGAAAGGGACCCACCTATTTTCATGTCTCTTAACCAAGATCTCATGATTAACTTGGATCCAACAAATCATGAGTAGAATTCTGCTCCCAGAGTTGGGCTTTCCCACCCCCTTCTGAGGTCTCTTGAGAACAGCATCGATTGTGGCACGGGGGGCTGCAGCTGGAGAAGAAAGTAAGCAGGAATCATGAGCGCACACACCCCCTTGCCCAGGGTAGATGTGTCTTCCAGTTGCACAATGGTCTCTTTGGATCCAAGCCTTCATTGCCACTCCTGATCTGCAAGTGAAACCCAGCTTACCCCTTACTGCTACACCGACTTGAAAAATCCAGTTCAAGTAGTTTGGCAACAGTGAGTCACAAGGCCCCTTTGAATTGTTCAAAAGCCTCTGGCTTGGCATAAAGTGTTTTTTAAAAAGCAAGCTGCCCTATAGGAACATACGTACCTAAAATCTTTTGCATCTGCGTCAATTCCATTTTGTACAGGCAAGCCATTGGCCTTGTCCATTACGTCCCCCTCTTCCTTCAAGTCACCTAATTTATCACCATCAAATGTGCCCTTATTTTTCTTATCGCTTTTATCGTTGTCGTCACTCTCCGCATCCCTTGGCCCCTGCATAAAATATAGTGGTTTGCAAGTCTTACATGGCAAAGAAAGAAAAAGAAAAATCTTCAATTCATCATGCCAAAATGATGCAAATTTAAGGGATAAAACACCACCCTACAGAATCAAGACACTTAGGAGCATAGGAAACTGCCATATAGTGAGTCAGACCATATGCTGAGTCCATCTAGCTCAGTATTGTCTACACAGACTGGCAGGGGCTTCTCCAAGGTTGAAGGCCGGAATCTCTCTCAATCCCATCTTGGAGATGCTGCCAGGGAGGAAACTTGGAACCTTCTGCTCTTTCCAGAGCGCTTCCATCCCCCAAGGGGGATATCTTACAGTGCTCACACATCAAGTCTCCCATTCATATGCAACCAGGGTGGACCCTGCTTAGCTAAAGAGACAAGTCATGCTTGCTACCATAAGACCTATTTCTACAGCTAGAATGTGAGATCAGTGTAAATAGCATGCCACCACCCATCCATCCATCATCTTCCCA
Source organism: Hemicordylus capensis (assembly GCF_027244095.1). Taxonomy (NCBI): domain Eukaryota; kingdom Metazoa; phylum Chordata; class Lepidosauria; order Squamata; family Cordylidae; genus Hemicordylus; species Hemicordylus capensis. Next base: position 16,277,929 of record NC_069663.1, read on the forward strand.
GATGGTCTAAAGTTTCCTCAAGCTCTAAATGTTTAGTGAGTTCCAGTAGAATCACTCACCTCCTTAATCAAATTATGTACATTGTGAACCTTCGAAATGTTAGACTGTAAACAAAGATCATTTACTACGAGCAAGTGCACTAGTCAGGCTCACTACAATGCTAACTTTTCAGTTTAAGTATATTTTGAACCGTGGAGAGAGAGAAAGGGGGTTGGAGAGGAGAGCTGGACTTGTGGTAGCAAGCATGGATTATCCCCTTTGCTAAGCAGAGTCCACTCTGATATGCATCTGAGTGTGAGTGCACACGTGTGCACGTGCACTCGCTGTAAGATATTCCCTGTAGGGGATGGGGCCTCTCTAGGAAGAGCAACTGCCTGCTTGCATGCAGGTGGTTTTAGGTTCCCCCCATGGCATCTCCAGGTAAGGGTGGGAGAGGCTCCTGCCTGTACCCTTGGATAAGCCACTGCCAGTCTGTGTAGACAAATACTGAGCTAGATGGACTAATGGGAGCCAGCGTAGTGTAGTGGTTAGAGTGCTGGACTAGGACTGGGGAGACCTGAGTTCAAATCCCCATTCAGCCATGAGACATGCTGGGTGACTCTGGGCCAGTCACTTCTCTCTCAGGCTAACCTACTTCACAGGGTTGTTGTGAGGAGAAACTCATGTAGTACACTGCTCTGGGCTCCTTGGAGGAAGAGCGGGATTGAAATGAAATGAAATGAAATGAATAAATAAATAAGGGAAGTTCGTTCTGACTCGGTATAAAGCAGCTTCCTATGTTCCTGGCGAGAGAGAGCCACATCACACACTTACTAGACTACTACATATGTAGATATCCCAAGTGGAACCAAACAGTTTTCTGTATAGCAAGCACAGAAAGAACCCTCCTCTTTTGCCCACGGAGACTCAATCTCCCCCTCCCTCCCCGCTCTCTCTGTGTATATGTATGTATCAAACTGCTTCAGCAAAAACAGAAAGCAACCAGAACTAGTAACCCCTGCTGAGGCACCTTTTAAAGTGGCAATTCTCTTACTTGTTTTGTTTTGTATTGTTTTGTTTATTTATTTAGTTAGTTAGTTAGTTAGTGAGTTAGAGATTTGATATACCGCCCAATCCACAGACTCAAGGCAATGCAGAGGGGGGGAGAGAGAGAGAGAGAGAGAGAGAGAGAGAGAGAGAGAGAGAGAGAGAGAGAGAGAGAGATTTGAAGGTCAAATGCCTGGCGAAAAAGAAATGTCTTCAATCAGATCTTAAAGGCTGAAAGGGAGGAGGCAGACCGAATCTGGGGGGGAAAGAGAATTCCAAAGTGAAGGGGCGGCTACAGAGAAAGTCCTTCCATGGGCCCTAATATTACAGACCTCTCTGAGACCAGGGATTGAAAGAAGGGCAACCTGAGAAGATCTCACAGGATGGGACGGAACTGGCCGGGAGAGGCGGTCTTATATTTAACAGGGGGAAAGCAATTGTCCCTGTCCAACCCCAACACAGCATCCCATAGTGAGAGGAGACCTGGTCTTATGGTTGCAAGCATGACTTGTTTAGCTAACCAGGGTCCACCTTGGTTGCATATGAATGGGAGACTAGAAGTGTGAGCACTGTAAGATATTCCCCTCAGGGGATGGAGCCGCTCTGGGAAGAGCAGAAGGTTCCAAGTTCCCTCCCTGGCAGCATCTCCAAGAGAGGACTGAGAGAGATTCCTGCCTGCAACCTTGGAGAAGCCGCTGCCAGTCTGTGTAGACAATACTGAGCTAGACAGACCAATGGTCTGACTTGCTATATGGCAGCTTCCTATGTTTAGTGGCTATTGCTGGTGTCTATCTTATATTTGTTAGATTGGGATAGGGAACCATCTTTGTTTATTATTTATTTTTCTACGTAAACTGCTCTGGGAACTTTTGTTGAAAAGCGGTATATAAATAGTAGCAGTGCAATATAGTGTGTTTGTGTGCGCTCTCGCTCATGTATACATTGCTCATCTATGAAACGATAGCTTGCCCTATAAAAAAAGGTATCCAGTAGCTCTCTTCCCAAACCAGAATGTGATCCTGATGTTACAAATCTAGGAAACAGAGGAGAACACCCATGGGCAAGGGAGGAGAGCACCCACAGCATCTTCTGGAGCCTCCAAACAATGGTTCAGAAGATCACATTTTTAGCATCTGAACTGGACTTCTGCCAGACTGGGAAACTTGTTTCTTCTAGTGCATAGCTAAGAAAGAAAGTAATTTACTGTGCTTGGTTTGCAAACAATGCTTGTGAAGTGACTGGATGGCACTCAACTAAAATCAGTCTGGAATTGCATCTTTACTCTCTTCCTCAGCTGACAAGGCTCCCAGAGCGGCTTACATAAAATCAATAAAAACAATGAAGATCTCTCTCATCTGTTTAACTGTGCTTTATCCTAGGTTAAAGGAGGATCTATTTTCCCTCTGTGTTGGACAGAATTATCTGACTGTTCTCCATGTTACTACTTATTTACTTAATGGGCACCCAATGCTGACATAGCTAGTGGCCTCATTCACATTAACGTCATCAAGAACTATATTTGCAGCTGATTCAAGGGAACATTTATATCCACCCCACCCCACCACAAGTCTTTTACTATATGTATTTTCCTGTTGTTTTTTATCTAGCGTACTGCATATAGTGTGCAACGTGCAGTACTGATTTAGATGTCCACATTATGGAACTTGGTCCAGCATTAAAAGTACACTGCTTTTAGGTGTTAGGCGGTGTTAAATAAAATAAAATAGGTGTTAAATAAAATAAAATAAGTGTTAAATAAAACAAAACAAAATAAAACCTTATTAATTAAAAGAACTACCAACAATACATGCAAGTTGTAATCAAGGTTGCAAATAATCAAGCTAAAGAACTTTACATTATGCGTAAAGAAATATGATAGATACAGTATAGTTATAGACACTGTTCCCTCTAACAAGGATTCCCAGATGTTGTTGAGTACAACTCCCATAATTCCCAAACAAAAGCCATTGCAGCTGGGGATGCTGGGAGCCATAGTCAACAACATCGGGGAATCCCTGTTAGAACACTGGTCATAGACCAGCACATTAAAAAAAAAATCACAAAGAAAATATATCATGGAAATATTGAATTGTTCGATCTGTATGAATTATGACGACTGAGAAAAACAGCAGAATCTCTCTTATATTTTTATATCTATATACATATGAAAATATTGCACAGTTCTAAAAATATTTATTAGGCAGTTTTGTTCATTTGCATAATCTATTCTCATTTTGCCAGTCATAGAGAGGTTTAAGGAGCTTGCAGAAACCCCTCCTCTGGCCATCTCTTTGGCTTTCACGGTGTCCACAGGCATTCCACACAGACTTTCAAACATACCTCTTCAGCCATAAGGGCTAGAAAGCTGCTATTTTAAAAACTAAAAGTGAAAGCCAAGGTCCTCAGGACACTGAATTCTGATTCCAACACCCGACTCTGCTTCTTCTGCATTCCCGAGGAACTGTGGTGCACACACAGCCTTGACTTGAATGAGGTCAACACTATAGCCCTGTTCAGGAGTTCAAAGACAATGCCGTTAAACACGAAAACAGGGCTGGAAGCAGGTGGGAAGTCCCACCCCCAGCCCAACACTCACTCTCTTCACGCTTAGAGCAGAGTTTGCAGAGACAAATGCTATAAGAGAGCCAGCATGGTGTAGTGGTTGGAGTGCTGGACTAGGACCGGGGAGACCTGAGTTCAAATCCCCATTCCGCCATGACACTTGCTGGGTGACTCTGGGCTAGTCACTTCTCTCTCAGCCTAACCTACTTCACACGGTTGTTGTGAGGAGGAACTTAAATTTGTAGTACACAGTTCTGGGCTCCTTGGAGGAAAAGCGGGATATAAAATGTAAGTAACAACCACCACCACCACCATGTCTGTGTCCATGATAGGGAGACTAGGCGCACCAATCACAGAAATGGAGGCAGACACAGTTACAGCATTTGTCTCTTCAGAAAGCTACTGCTCTAAGCTTGAAGAGCAGACTGGGAGAGTGAGTGACGGGCTGGGGAGCGGGGCTAGGGGTGGGACTTCCCACCCGCTTCGAGCCCTGTACGTGTGTTCAATGGCGTTCTCTCTGAAAGTCCAAACAAGCCATTTGCCAATGTATAAAACAAACTGATTACAAGGGAGCCGGATACACCCACAAATGAAAGACTCCCCTATTCTCCTATGTATGGATCCTCTCTGTATTCCCATTGGCTTTCTGGAATTAAGAAGCTCGTGCTTTTTCTCAGGCTTAAATATAGTCAGATGCATTAGACATATCCAGAACAGACATCATGATTTAGAGGCAGAGATGCTGGATATCACCAGGGACACTTACAAATCCTCCTTTTCTGAGACAGGAGTCTCCAGGAGATGAGCTTAACACGTACTCCACCATGCTGACTCCAAGTCCGCCGCTTTCTGATCGGGGGGACAGCACCGAATTCACCTCATTATTCACATGAAAACCCTGACCAGGTCTTCTCTGAACCATGATTGGCTGGGAAACAGAATGATCTGTAACAAAAACACAATGATTCTCTAAGCAGTCCAAGTCATTGCACCTACATCACAGAGAGCATAATTTATGGAATCACAAACTAGGGTGAAGGCCACTACCAGATTAAATAAACTCACAGAGAAGAGTTGTCCATCAGCAGCTAATAGCCATTCTAGCTAAACTATTAACACAGGGCAGCTCAACTTTGGCCCTCCTGCCGATGCTGGCCTACAATACCCATATTCCCTGGCTATTGGCCACTGTGGCTAAGGATTATGGGAGTTGTAGTCCAAAAACAGCTGGGGAGGGGGCCTAAGTTGAGCAGGTCTACTGTAACTCCAGGTTTAGAGACAATACAGTGCTGAATACCAGTTGCTGGTGGACGAGGGGGCAAGGCAAGAATGAAGCAAGCAATGGCCTCCATGCCCCGCTTGTGGGCTTCCCAGCAGCCACAGCATAAAACTGGATGCTGTACTAGATAGACCTTCAGTCTGCTCCAGTATGGCTGTTCTTATGGGATGCAAGAAACCATCAGCAAAACTGGGGCTCACCCAGGTTTCTCCATAATAGCTCAACTCCTGCTCCCTCCTCCAACACGGCCAAAAAGAATTCAGGAGGAGAGGGGGCAGATAGCCATCTACTGCCATGATGGGTGGTGCATCCAGTTGCTTAGTGCTGCTTTTAAGCACCAGTAGTCCTTTTAGGCAGAAGTGAGATAAAGCTCTACATATATAAACCAACTTGGCTACATCCAGCTCTGACCCTACCCAACCACTCACCTCAGTGTAGACCTGAATAAGACAATATCTTATATACCCAGCAAATTTCTAACTTTAGAACTATTTTGGTATATTCTCCCTCTCTTTGCTAAATGCTTCTATTCAGATGAACATTAATATTATGATGGGCTGTGAGGAAGAGAGGGTTCAAGGTAAGACAGACAAGGGATGGAAAGCTTGCCCCAACTGATTCAATTTGAAGTACCTGATGTTCCCCAAGCGCTGTCTCTCCACTGATCGCCCAAAAATATTCCTTTTGGTCCATCTTTGTTCGAATCATCAGACTCCCAAAACTTTTTACCTGGCAAAAGTTGCTGTAAAACAAGAAATAGATATTATAGGTACATAGGTAGTTACATCACACTGGATCAGACCACTGGTCTAACACTCAATGTTGTCGACACTGACGGGGAGCAGCTCCCCAGGGTTTCAGACAGGAGTCTATCCCAGCCCTCCCTGGAGATGCTGGGAGGGACTGAACCTGGGATCTTCTGCCTACAAAGCAGATGCTCTACCACTGAGCTACGGCCAAATTCCTATACACTGCCCACCCCACAAGAGTTGGCACATAGGGCACATCAAAGCAATAGAACACTTAGGAACATAGGAAGCTGCCTTATATCAAGCCAGACCACTGGTCCATCTAGCTCTACAGAGACTGGCAGTGGCCTCTCCAAGGTTTATCTCCACTCTATCTGGAGATGCCAGGGAGGAAACTTGAAACCGCCCTTCCCAGAGCAGCCCCATCCCCTAAAGGGGGTATCTTACAGTGCTCTGGAAACACTGGGAGCCAGTATGAGGTGGGAGCCGAGAGCCAAAACCTAGCATTTGGAGAAAAGATGTGGAGCAAGGGGACAGAAAGAGAGTGAAGGCTGAAGCAAAATATGTTGTAGGGTAAGGGCAGAAAGGCAAGGACTCGATTTCTCTCTCCAACATACACACACACACACACACACGCAATCAACTAATTCAAGAATACAGTGCACATTAGCTGGAAAGCAAATACTTTATGCTTATAGTATACACTACACACATCTAAGTTTCTCAGCATACTAATATTTCTGTAATTCCCCTTGGGTCTATATCTAGACTCTGAGCCTCTCTGTGAGCCTTTCGTCTGTTGTAAAGTGTCATGTATATAAATGGCATTATATAACTGCCCGAGTTGCATAATTGTAAATAAAATAAAATTAAAATTAAAATAAATATCAACCTATTTAACTCGCAGTGAATCACAAGACTATAAATGTGTGTGCATGTGCACATACAGTGAAGGACCACATAAAACAGTGTCCAAATCAACATTTTCTAGTTTAATGGCAAAGTTCAACAGCCTGCATGCATGCCCCAGCTTGACTCCGAAACTGATTTCTCAGCAGCAGCCTATGCTGGACAGTCAGTCCAGGTGGGAGGATTTCTTACTGAGAACCACAGCTATGGCAAAACAGTGGAAGGACATGCCACACTGTAATACAAACTAAGTCCTGAGTGATTACATAGCAACACAGGAACATCACAAAACAAGTCTTGTGCACCTTCCGACTAGTGATTCCTTACACAAACCTAGCTGTTGAACTCTGCAGCTAATGCAGACAAAGCAAAATTCTCGATTATATTTTTAGGATGTGGATATTTTCCATTCAATAAATGCAGATTTATATGAAGATGTGCTTGTATGTTCCTCAGGATTATCTCTCTCACACACACACGGAATAGATCCCATCAATAATGAACCCTCTGGTTCTAAGTTGCTCAGTAGCCTAAATTGCCAAAAAATCTAGGACCAACAAAAGGAAGGACTTTTTCACATAATGCATAACCAACCTATGGAATTCTCTGCCACAAGACAACCAACAGCCTGGATGGCTTTAAGAGGGATTTAGATAAATTCATGGAGGACAAGTCTATAAATGTCTGAGGGCTACAGGCCACCTCCAGCCTCAGAGGCAAGACCCCCCTAAATACCAGTTGCAGAGGAGTAGCAGTAGGAGAGAGGGCATGCCCTCCACTCTTGCCTGTGGGCTTCTCAGAGGCATCTGGTGGGCCACTGTGCGAAACAGGATGCTGAACTAGATGGGCCTTGGGCCTGATCCAACAAGGTTTTTCTTATGTTCACTGTAAGATATTCCCTTCAGGGGATGGAGCTGCTCTGGGAAAAGCAGAAGGTTTCAAGTTCCCTCCCTGGCAGCATCTCCAAGAGAGGGCTGAGAGAGATGCCTGCCTGCAACCTTGGAGAAGCTGCTGCCAGTCTGTGTAGGCAATACTGAGCTAGATAGACCAATGGTCTGACTCCGTATAGGGCAGCTTCCTATGTTAATCCATCTCATTGATTTCAATGCTGTTTAGTCATAACTGACCTTTTTACACACAACCAAATGAATTCCTTGGTTCTCAGGGTTCAGAATGATCAATATATCTATACATCTTGTTCCAGATGTCCCAGAGCTCGAGAGCTTCAAGAATCTCTTTCATGTTGGAGCGCATGGAGACTGCCAGCCTCAATGTCCTGGTATGTTTCCATTCCTCTTTCACTACTGCATTACGAGTCTACCTCCCACACACTCATATTAATCAGAATTGCCTTTATTCATTATTATTGTTGTTCAAGATTTAGAAAGGGCAGAAAGCAAGGCTTCACTTATTCTGCCTGCTGCATGCCAAATTGAATCAAAGTTATTTAGGTTTCTGATAAGACGGGTCCTCCAGTTCTTCCTGGGTTATGGAGTGTTTGAATAGAATGTATTGTTACCATGGCATACTGAGGCCAAGAGTTTAAATGAATTACATTGTCAAGAGTACTCTCTTCTCCTTATCTAATATCTAGTAATTTGCTAATACCTTTTCCAAGCGAGGAGACAGGATGTTCGCCAAGTCTTTCTTCCATCTAGAAAGCTATCTGCCCAAGTCCTAGATCTGATGCTGCTGTTCTCAGGTTTTTACTATACTTACTGCCTGATGTATGTATGGTGTTTTAGGGAAAGGATTGTTTATCTGGTGTTTTAATTGATATGTTGCAAGATAACCTTTTAAAAAATTAAACGGCATGACAAAACTTTGTCTGATAGCACATTCAGATGTAAGAAAAAAATCGTCCATTTTACACATCAGCCATCACGGCCTCAGCAAGGGAGTGTGAGCAAGATTTAAAGCTGCTGTTCCTAGTTTCCTCATTTCATGCAAACTCAGAAAACTAATTTGTACAAACTACAGCAAATTAAAAAGCCAAGATATCAACTAAGATTAGATCCTGGTTTGATATCCTGGCTTGTTAACAACTGTGGTTTGTACAAGCCATTGCTTACTGAGTCTGGGTCAAATGGGGAAATGCAGTGTGTATCCAACTGTGAAAGGAAGTTTTCAATCTCCTCTCCAAGTACACAAAGAGAAAGGAAGAGTTCATGAGGCAGAGGTTCATTCTCTTAACAAACCATGGTTTACTGTTATGCTTGAATGTGGCCAGAAAGCTGGGCGTGGGGGGGGGGGGGTCTCTTCCAAAAGCTCCATAACCTAGCTGTTTCTTAAACCAAATTCTAAGTGTATAAGTGTAAGCCTGTTCTTGGGCCAGAGCTGCTCAACTTTGACCTTCCAGATGTTTTTGGACTACAACTCCCATAATCCCTAGCCACAACAGTCAATAGCCGGGGATTCTGGGGACTGTAGACCAACATCTGCAGGTAGGCCAGAATTGAGCAGCCCTGACTTGGACTAAGCAACGAGAGGTGGCAGCTCAGATGACTGACCCTCTGCACATTGAAACCTAGCATGTCCAGGTGAAAACTAGGCTAGAAGCCTTTCCCCAATATCCTATTTTTGTTTAAATGGGCAGAGAAGCTTTTTGGAGGAGGAGCACGCAATCATTCAAGCCTCCACTTGCAGGCAGAAGTGATACAACCCAGGCACAGGTTTACTACTTCACCGGGAAACTGTGTCTTAGTTACAGGATTCTTAATGGACTCGAGGAGAAGTCTCTGCGGGTGCCACCATCACTTCTCCACTTTTTTCTCAATTGGAATGTTTTTAGTTGCCTCCCTGCTCTTAAGGCTTTTTCAGAATTGTCAAAATCAAAAGCTGCTCTCAACAGGTGACTGCACTTTTAGCTAGGGTATTCAAAAGCCCTTGGAATCGCCATATAACATGGAGCAATTATTGACTTCATCTGCACCTAGATACCAAGTTTGATTATTTTCACTAACTACTGAGTGTTGTCTAATATTTGAAGGGGAAACTGCCTGTAACAAATACCTGTTCTGTATAACATGTTCCTTGTGAGTGTTGCAATATGCCCTACCCACATTAATTCTTTCATGTCTTCCATTACCTATTTGTGAAAGGAAGTGTAATTCCGTTCCACCACACAACTTACGTTTGGGGAAAACACCTAGAAATTTCAGGAGGCACGACTACCAATGTATAAAGGTAGCTTTTCCACAGATTTCTGCTCAACATGTCCTAAACAATGCAACACCCCCAAGATGTTTTTATTACAACTTATTCTGAAACAAGGTCCTTTCAGATATGTTTCAAACTCCATGGTTTTTGCTTGCTTTACTTTACTTATGAGAGTATAGTAGTTAATTTTGCATTCTAAGACAAAACAAGTATTCAGACAGATGAGCAAAAACTTTCTTCAGTGTGGCAGAGATGACTGTTCATACCAAATCATGACATTTTGTTCAGTTCATCAAATACCCCAGGCACTGAAAGTACCTGGTGCTCCTTTTGTGATGATCTAAATAATATGTTCTTAAGGGAAGATACTTTCTGCCCAAACATTCCCCGAGCAAGTTATCCATGCCCAAAAGCTGATTGACTGCAGCTTTGTTGACCTGCAGGCTCAGGGTTTGTTTGTTTTCCCCCTTTCATAGGCAGATTTCCCAGGACTTAAGAGTCCTTGCATATTATCTGGATGCTACAGAAATTTTTGCATTAGTGATTGCTCGAAGCTACTCTCTTCATGGTCTTACATGCTAAAACATGAAGTGTGGCAATAATATGATCCTTACACAGTGATTTCTATGTAAGATAATATCTGGGTCTGTCCCTACTGTTAACCATTGGATTTACACTCTCTCTATAACTATGCATGCAGTTGCTTTAGTGCTCACACATGTTGGCAACAGTGAATTAAGAAGGTTGCTGTATCCAGATGTGTGTTTTTCGTGGCAAGAACACTTCTCCAGATCTTCCCGTTGACCATGCAAGTCCTGCTCTCCCTCCAATATCAGCTTCACTTCTGCTACCTGTTTGTGGACTTCATCTGCCAGGTCAGCGACATCTTTTAATTTGTCTGCTGGTTCCCTTTTAAATAAGTCTAGTCAGCACATGCAGTTCTTTTTATAATTATTTGTTACATGTTACTGCCACCCAATCTAGTGGTCCTGGGCAGTTTGCAACCAGCCCAAAATCCCATAACTTGGCCAACAATCTTTGCAGATCCTCTCTCATCACTGTCAGGGTCAAGGACAGACAACAGGGTTTGAAAGGCATAGGAATCTGCCTTTTACCAAGTCAGATCATTGGCCCATCTAACTCAGTAGACTGGCAGTGGCTTCCTAAGATTTCAGGAAGGAGTCTCTCCCAGCCCTTCCTCAAGATGCAAAACAGATGTTCTACCACTGAGCTACGACCCCATGCCCTAAGAGGCATATCTTATAGTAGACAGCTCTTGCATGTAGTCACCCATTCAAATGCAAACCAGAGTGGACCCTGCTTAGCAAAGGGGACCATTCATGCTCACGGCCAGAAGACCAGCTCTCCTCCCCAAGGAGGAAGATTTGGTGGGTTCCACAGAATTACCTCATTTAAATGTAACAGTTATCTCAAACTCAAGAACCTCTTCTATGTGCACACTACTTGCTAGGCTCCATTAACCAAGGGTGGAGTTCAAAGAACCACTCATAAACAGATGCGCTCAGACTCCCTGCAAAAGCTGCTCTGGCAAGTTGGGCGACCTCCAGAGCAGAGTCTAATGAAGTACAAACAGCTGCAGCTGGAAGGGGAAATCTAATAAGCTCAGGGTGGTGCACGGAGGCCCCTGAGTGAATATATGTTGTCCTTTGAATCCCAGTTTATAATAAATTCATTATTAGCAGACTCACACAAATTGAGAGACTCTGATCTGTTCCTTAAATAGTCACTTTAATTGTCTGACGTTTTGTAAGTAAAATATTTGAGTGTGAGGTCGCTTATCATTTCCTAACTTGAAATATTTATTTTTCCTTTAATTAAACTGTTTCCTAGAATTGATTAATCTATTTTAAAAGAAACTATTAAGATCCAAAGTCTTTTGGCCTAGATTACAGAATGCATTTACCCCGGTGGTTTTCAAGCTCACCACACCCCATCTCCATCCCCACTCCCAACGGTCAAAAGGATTCTGGGGCATGTTCTAAGACAGCCTTTCTGAGACAATGCCAGTGTACCGCACTGACTCACTCTGAGTCAGCTCCAGAAGTGGGGAGCTCAAACTGGAGCTGACATGCCCCATAATGCACTGGGAAGAAAGCGTCCCCTTCCAGATGCATAAAGGAGCAAGTCAGCTGCAAAGCGGAGAGTTTAAACTCCCCTCTTTGCAGCAGACTCATTCCTTCATGCCTGGCGAAGGAAGGAGATGCTTGCTTCCCAAGTATAAACTAGCAGGTCAGCTGCAAAGAAGGATAAAGGGGGAACTCTCCACTTATAGAGCTGACCTCGTCATGTGTCAAGAAGGAGATGCTTCCTTCCTGGTGCATTATGGGGCAAGCTAGCTCCAAAGTGGGAGCCAACTTGCTCCATAACTCACCAGCAAAGCATGCGCAGATGCCATGTGTGTGCTGGCGCAGTGGGTTATTGGGATGCATGCCACCCCAGCAGGAGGCTACATAGGGCGGGGGAGATCTCCTTTTTCTTAAAGCACCTGGTACCATTTCCCTAAAAGTGCTCAAACCGCGAACAACAGTTTAGGCACATCCCTACATATGACTCCCACCACGACCACCACAGAATCCACGTCACACTCACCTCTCCCATAGCCCTTCCTTCCAGAGCAAGCGCTTGAAAATCATGATTTAATTCATCCATAGATCGAACCTATCAAACATGAAAAGAAACAAGAGAGAGGAGCAAGAAGCTACGTTAGAAGATAACACAAAACTACAAGATAAAACAGACAAAGACCTGTTGGAAACAAAATATAAGCAATTACAGTTGGTTCACAGAAAAGCAGACTTAAAGAACTTAGAGCTGTAAAACATGCATATTTTGTTTGTAAAAACCCAACCCTACACACACACACACACACACACACACACACACACACACACACAAATCCAGAACAGCTTTTTGCAACTGATAAACCAAACAATCAAGAAGGAACATTATACCTTAACAGTCAGGAAGAGATGTAGTAAATACAAGTTTTGTAATTTATAATCAGCTGTACCAAACAGAATATTTGGAAGATACAAGTCTCTTTTAAAATAATTTACAGATCCCAAAAGCTTTCTTGGTAATTAATAACAAATTGAACACAGCAATATTACCTTTAGGAGCAGTGTTCCCTCTAACAGGGATTCCCAGATGCTGTTGACTACAACTCCCAGAATCTCAAGCCAAAGGCCATTGCAGTGGGGATCATGGGAGTTGTAGTGAACAACATCTGGGAATCCCTGTTTAGAGGGAACACTGTTTAGGAGGTGGTGCATCACAAGTCACTGAAAACACCACAATGAAAGTACCGTATAATACACATACACACACACTACAATAGCAGCAACTAATGGAACAATCCCATCCCCCATCCATTCCCACCACAGACAGTTATCATCTTTGGAAAATCTTGGTCTACACACTAACTGGAAAGTTGTATCCCAAACATCAAATCCTTCCGTTTCAAATATGCCCCCAAATATTTGCTCCTGTCTTACTAAGCAGCATTTCTCAACAAATAGAGAGCGTATATACAAACAAATCTCAACAGGCACAGAGTAATGATCTATGATCCATTTGTTTGTTTTCCTGGCTGTCCATGATATCCTCAACAGCCTTCTCCAGCACCAAAGTTCAAAAGCGTCAATACTTTTTCTATCTTGCTTCTTCAAAGTCCAGATTTCGCATTCATAGAGTGTCATGGGGGAAACCATGGAATTACCGCACCTATATTTATAGTGTGGAGCAATCAAAAACTGTTCCACACAATCAAAAACTCCGTTCTACCTGGGTTTGGGAGCTGTGTGCGCTCCCACTTTGTGGTTGTGTGGAAACAAGGCAGGAAGAGAACCTGGGCAGCTTTTCCTCCTACCTTGCTTCCACACAATCACTTCTACCCAGGTTCTCCTCCTACCTTGCTTCCACACAATCACTTCTACCCAGGTTCTCCTCCTAGCTTGCTTCCACATAACTGAAAATTGGGAGCACACGCAGCTCCCAAACCCGGGTAGAACACAGTTTTTGATTGTGTGAATGACCTCAGGGTCTTCTTGTACAGTAGAACCTCGTTATCTGCATATCCACAGCTGGGAAAAAGACACCCAACCAGTGGTCCCTCTAATTTTTTTCCTATCTTGTGTGGAATGAGTTTTGTTCTGGTAGGCAGTATCAAGGCAGTGTGTGCACACCTGCATTCAGAATGGGGCTTTCCTGATTCAACCTGAGTGGGATCTAAGATGAACTGAGCGGACATCCAAATACTTGTGAGCAAGTAACACTGGGGGGGTGGGGGTTACGTCGACCTTATCTATCTGCGGGTCGGAAGTGGCCGGAAATTAACTTGGAGGTCATTTCTGGCTGCCATTTTGTTCAGAGCCAAAAAATGACTCATGTCTTAACCAAAAATCTGTAATTTTCAGCTGATTTTCGGGCATTCTGGAGGCAACCGGGGGTGGGGGGGAGCAAAGCACAGTAAGGAGCTCCGCTAATTTTTAGCAATTTAGAATCATTTTCGGCCGACTGGGAACCTAGCCCCCGTGAATACATTGACTTTAATGCCTCGATATTCGCGGTTTCCATATCTGCGGTATAACTGCAGAACGGAACCCCACATGAATACTGAGGACCTCCTGTATAGCAAATGTGTGTTATTCTATACTTCAACTTAAGCAACTTTGTATGTGTGCTCTTCCAGTGTGGCTCAAGATTGAGGAATACGTATCTATACACTGGTTTTCTCTGCTCTTCTGAATAGCACAAAAGTCTACCCAAACCAATGTGGGTTTTAAAAAAATCAATTTTTACATTTACATGAGATATTGTACTCCTGGTTGTTCAAAACTCCAGGTCATTCAAACTATGCTGCTGTAGTGGTTGGACTCGGACCCGGGAGACTAGGGTTCATAAATCCTCAACTCAACCTTGAAGCTGCTTGAGTGACCTTGGGTCTTCCAGTCTTAGCCTAACTGACCTCAAAAGGTTATTGCAAGGATTAAATGGAAAGGAAATCTCAGCCCTGGCCAAGCATTCCATAGAACACTGTTGTGCACGCTTACGGGGCTGAAAGCAAGTCGGAGCTCCCACCCCCAACCTGTCACTCACTCTCCTGGCCCCAATCTTTACGCTTCCTGAAGTGTGCTGTAAGCATGATTGTGCCCATTTCTGTGACTATGACTGTCTCTTCAGACAATATTTCAGGCGGTATATAAATATGATGAAATTTTAATTAAATTAATTTTTAATTAAAAGCCTGAGAAAACAGGCGTGTCTTAAGCATCTTTTTTAAAGCAAACAGAGATGAAGAAGCACTTATTTTGACAGGGAGTGCATTCCAAAGCCCTGGGGCAGCCACAGAGAAGGCCCAGCCCCAAGTCGCCACCAGACGAGCCAGCGGCACCCGTAACCGGACCTCCCCAGATGATCTTAAAAGGCAGCAGGGTTCATGACAAAGAATGTGGTCTCTTAAGTACCCTGGACAAATGCTGTGGTATGTGTGAAGAGCGGGGTCGGGAGAGTGAGGGACGGGTCAGGGGCAAAATTTCCAACCCACTTGCAGCTCTCAGCTCCTTGGAGGAAGGAAATAAATGAAGCATAATGATCTAGCTCACTACTATCGACTTTGACGTTTAGAAGCTTTTTCAGGCCTTCAAATAACTGAATAAGTGAAGAACTGAACTTGGAACTGTCTGCATGCAAGCCACACCATCTACCACTATGGGCCCTGCAGTTACATTTCCTTACAAGATATCCTCTTACTAAACCATCACTCATTCCACTCTGACCCTGTGATTGGGCATATATTATATGTGTTATGTGCAGGGCTGCAGAAATCCACTAGTCTGTGATGAGTGAAAAATGATGTCTGGAGTGAAAAAAAGTCCTGATAAGCAATGCACCAACATAGCTTGACAAGTAAAGTATTTTGTCTGGCTGATAAACTGAGCCAACATTTCTTCATCCCTGTCTATGTGTATGGTCAAAGCTATACACATATATTAAAGTTCCACCTTTTCATTACGGAATATCCAGGATAGCCTAGATTTAAAAAATTTAAAAACCAATACAGAAATTAAAACTGCAACAATCCAGAATTCAAAAGCAGCATTGCTACAGATCTAACCAGTAATATTAATTTAAACCTATGAACTTGTAAATAGTAGGTCATGCTTTCTGCTCGTTTGCTTCACCTTTGATATAACAACAGTGTCCACCTAATTCCTAAAAAGAAAAAGAAAAATGCAAATGTGTGCAGCATGGGCATGTCATAATTGGGGTGTCACTAACAGAAACACACAATGCCTCTAACAGCTGGGGCACTTGCTGAACCCCATCTCAAAGATAATAAAGGCCAGAAAAAGCATCATCAACACATAAGAAAGCAACTAAAGAGGATCCTCTGGCCTCCTAACATGACACGTGTAGCTCAGACTTCTTCTGTGGACCAGATGTTCTCAACCTTGGGCCTCCAGATGTTGTTGGACTACAACTTGTATCATCCCCAGCCACAATGGTCTTCAAGGATGGGAGTTGTGATCCAACAACATCTGGGGACCCAAGGCTGAGAACATCTGGTACTGAATTGTGACTATGCTTCACAATTCAAACCCAGAGAACAACAATTTTGCTCGAAAACTCTCTCCTAGAAGACCATTTTAAGACCGCACATAGAGAGAAATAATTTTGTGGGAATCACTATTAGCTGAGTCAACAGCTACTACTTTCAGCCTCTGTCTTTAAACCAACAGGAAAAAAAGAACTTGGCTACGTCGTTACAAATCAGAGGACTTGTGTTGTTTAATGTAGACACACTTCAGGTTCTTTATCTTTGCATTTCCCCCCCCCCACAACAAAATGTTGAATAGGTACATGTGGGCATTTGAACGCTTGGCCGACACGCAGCTAAGCGTAGGAGACGTTCAAAAGCTTTCGCACACACTGAATTGGAAGCTGGCCTACTAGTACCCTTTAAAAAGCCCTGAGTGTCATCATCTTTCCCACTCCAAGTCTGCGTGTTGTAAAAGAGATCAATCATGAGTGGGATCTGCCAGTTACAGTGAAACAGATTGCAGTCAGTATTCTAAATAGCTAAATAGGCTCCAACACGTTTCCAAGTTCAATGCAAAGTGCTGTTTTTCATCTTTAAAAGCAGAACCAACAGCCACAGAAGCCTGGCCCAATACAATAAGCAAAATACTTCAAACCAGGACAAAATTACATAACAACAGAATAATGATATTTATTCAAATAATAATCTGAGAGGAAAGCAGACGCTATAGTGGGGAGAATCTGTTGGCGTATCATTTTGCCAGTCTGAAATTTATTGCGAGGAACGTGTGAAACTCTAAAAGTAGAGGAGGTTTCACAAGCCTGTAGATTGTTTTCAATATATTAATTATGCCACTGACAAAGGTCAAAATGTGTTTGCCAGTAATAAATTTTTGGCCAATCAATCTACTTGATTGAAACTTGCGTCTATTTACTGTGAATCTCCAGGTCCCACATTGCATATTGGATATTGTGTATTGTAGGTTTTAAAAACTAGTGCAAATCTGAGGATAGTTTATTTTATTGCTTTTTGACATTATTTGAATAAATATTATTATTCAATTATTATACAATTTTGTCCTGGTTTAATCTTTAAAGTCTGTAACAGTCCAAGACCTCCTCTTATATCAGGGCCACACAACTTTAGCTCTCTATCTTTGTTCACCTTTTGGTGGGATGTGATTTTTTTTTTTTTTTTTTAATTCCAACAGGTATTTGGCTCTTTAAGTGATTTGGTTGATAAATGTGCTGAGCAACCTTCTGGTTTTAAATGCTTGTTCCACTACCTGAAGTTTTTTTTATTTGTTTTAATAATTTCAATTGTATTTACTGATACATTATAGATACCAGTTGTCTTGTCTTTTACATGGAAAAAAGTGGGGGGAAATGAATGGGAATAAATTATGCTAAGAAAACAGATGTCTGCATACCCATTACACACAGGCTGATTGGCTAAGCTCTAGCACTGAATTATTGAAGAAAATGACCTTATCAAGCAGAAGGATCAAGATTTCTAGTAAAAACAGAGTTCATTTTGATCTGATGTGTTTTAATACATATTTGTCCGATATGCTTCTTAATTATGTCGCTATCTGTTCATTTTAGCAACAGCTGTTGAACCAAGGCTAATGGGCTCATGCTGTGGAGGAGGGGTGTTTTCATGTTTCTCTGTGTTGCAAACGAATATTTACTTTTCCACATGGTCCCCCCTCCAGGCCGTTCAGATGAGTTTTTTGTTTGTTTTCTTCTTGCTGACCATGACTCTGAGGTTACATATAATGGAGCCAGATTTTGTGTGGTGGCCAATAGAATCAAACAGACTCAAATACTTAATCCAATTGTTATGCTTAAGGATGAATTGTTATTAATGTACAGAGTTTTTAATCTGTCTACTTTATACTGCTGGTCAGAGACCGAAATAAAACTGAACTGAGTTTTTCACATGTGCTATTTCGGTAAGGGAGAGTTGGGTTTGGGGCTATCCTGGGTTCAATTCCTGGCAGCATTTCCAGGTAGGGCTGGGAAAGACTCCTGCCTGAAACCTTGAAGACATAGACAATGCTGAGCTCGATGGAACAATGGTATAAAGCAGCTTCCTACGTCCTTATGTCTTGCACCTGGCTTGGCAGAGAACAAGGTCATTAGGACCGTGTCTGGGGCTTCAGCACTTCCTGGTTTGTGATCACCATAGTCTGTTATTACATCCAAATCAAACTATAACTGCAAGTCATAATTTGCTACACACACTTTTTACTTTTACTTACTGAACAGAGTGAAGATTCATTCAATAGATTCAAATTTATCCAGACTAGATTCAAATTCAGGTGAATTTGAATCTATTCGAAAGAATCTCTACTCTCATCAGTGGTTCCAAATCAAATCGATTCGAATTGAATAGAATTAAGCCAAATATCATGCACATCCTACCCCAGGCACCAGGGAGCTTAGAAATTTAACTGTGGCACTTAGTATTCAGATGCAGAATTATTTAATAACATCTTGTTTGCCCATTTCTGTTGTAAGAATGTTACTTGTAAAAAGGATAAAATCCCTTTGACCCTTTACCCTTCTCCTCCACAATGTCTTTAATTAAGTCTGGTAATTCTGTCAAGCACTCATTAGCTCCCAAATTTTGTGGCTGGTCCTAGATCCAAAGAAAACTGGACAAGGCCTGTGTTAGGCTGATAGAGCACAACTGGGACTTTTTCCTATCATGCTCAGCAACATGCTCACCCGTCTCTCTCCCACCATTCACTCCACTTTAGTTTAGTTTAGTTTTGTATCCAATATGAGTAAGTGTTTTAGAAAACTCAAATGCTTGCTCGCTACTTTTTGACATGTTTGTTTGTCTCAAAAGGTTTTTTACTGCTCCTGCTTTTGGATGTATTATCTGTTGTTGCTCTGAAGCCTCTTGCTATTACCAACTGCAAGATTACCAAGAGCTGCAGATGAACAAGTAAAGATCACTGTGTACACGGACATGAGTATGCTATCTTTACAACAGCCCATGACTTCCTTGCAGCAATGTTTCTGGCTGACAGAACGTAACACACTGTCTCAAGTATAAATTAAAGAAAGACAAATCAGAACATCCAGTCATCCAAGTTCAAAAATACACAGTTAAGTCTTGATTGGACTTTGCAGGTGGGGGTGGGGGGGACACCATCCAGATACTTAGGTTTATTAACATATTCAAGGTTTCTCAGTCATGTCGGATGAACTACGGTTTTGTAATTCAGGAGGTCAAAGAGGATCCTAAAAGGCAGGAAGAAGCTGCAATAGATTTGGTTGCCAGGAATTTATAATTATGATGATCCAAAAAGGAAAAAAAGTTCACCTCTCTCTTTAGTTGTACGTTACTGATTAAGTCAAAAAGGCTGACAAAAATATAGAAAAGTTTTATTTTGGATGGAAAAGCATGATCTGGTTAAAGCATATCAGATGCAGAAAGGTGTGGGGAGCAGTATTATAAAGCCACTCAGGTACTGTTAAATGGTTCAGGAAAAGTCAGATGTCAGAAGTAAATTCAGCTCCAGAATCCTTCATAGATCAATGGTCTGGCTTGATACAAAGCGGCTTCACATATTCATAAGTACTGATAGCACAATGATGCCTAACCCAGTGGATTCAGCCTGCACTTTTTCCATGTTATAAATCTTCTCTCTTTCTTGCCAGATCCCTGAAGTTAGTAATATGCTTTCCCCATTGTGAAAACTAAGTTATATTACATTTTCAATAAAACCTTTTACTGAAGATGGAAGTGATCTTCACTATTATTTTTTTTGCCACTGTGGCAAAACACTTTCAGTGTAAGAGCCCTTTCCCACTATGCTGACCTCTGCAAGCACTGTGAACATAGGAAGCTGCCATATACGAGTCAGACCATAGGTCCATCTAGCTCAGCATTGTCTACACAGACTGGCAGTAGCTTCTCCAAGGTTACAGGCAGGAGTCTCTTTCAGCCCTATCTTGGTAGATGCTGCCAGAGAGGGAACTTTGAAACCTTCTGCTCTTCCCAGAGCAGCTCCATCCCCTGAGGGGAATCTCTTCCAGCGCTCACACTTCTAGTCTCCCATTCATATGCAACCAGGGTGGACCCTGCTTAGCTAAGGGGACAAGTCATGCTTGCTACCACAAGACCAGCTCTCCTCAAAACAGTGTTCCCTGTACTTTCCCCAGTGTCAAGTGGTGTGGGGGGGAAGGGGGCTTTTAAGAGAAACCGAGTCCTGTCAAGCCACAGTGCCATCTTAGAAGGTGTGCTGCACAGACTGCTGGGAAGCATAGTCCTTTCCAGCACTTCCCCCACATAGCTCCAGGGAAGGAAAGCGCTGGGAAGGACTACACTTCCCAGTGCACCACACATGCCTTCTAAAATGGTGCTGGGTCTTGAGGGGGCTCCGTTTCCCTCAAAGGAGCCCCACCTGCACTGGGGAAAGTGCAGAGCTTTGTGGCAAGTATGGTCACCTCTGCAGTGCCAGGGGAGCTCTGCAGAGTAGTTGGCATCAGCTGAAGCTTTGCACAGGGCCTGATAAACAATTCAGTCAGATAGCTGCATTCAGGGTATATGGAAGCTGCCACTGGGTCCCAGGTCTTGCAATGAAGAACACAGATCCAAAGGTACCAGTGCCTGGTAATACAGTTTGTAATTCACACAAAAGGGTTTGCTTTCTCTCCATGTGAACATAAGAGAAAACCAGGTACTTTATTCAACTCTATCTTCTAAGCAAAATATATGAAAAAACCAACAATAAGAAGAGCTGCAAATACTCCCAGACTTAAGCAGAGATTTTCCCCCCCATGTGTAGTGGGAGTGCTCATGTTTGGGGTGGAGGGGAAGAACTGACTGTGTAAGAGGCTACACTGCAAATTTCCATCCTCCTTTAATGCTACTCTGGATTCTCTGTTGAATCGATTAGACAGGAGCAAAAGCAGCTACTTTTGAGATTTAGCAGCAGCTGTAAAATACGACGATTGCAAAAGAAGTGGCATGACCCCACTATGCCTTCATTTAATGAACAGTAGATTCAGAGGATGTCACCTTAAGAGGCACAGCGGGGAAATGCTTGACTAACAAGCAGAAGGTTGCCGGTTCAAATTCCCACTGGTACTATATCAGGCAGCAGTGATATAGGAAGATGCTGAAAGGCATCATCCCATACTGTGCGGAAGGAGGCAATGGTAAACCCCGCCTGTATTCTACAAAAGAAAACAACAGGGCTCTGTGGGCGCTAGGAGTCGAAATTACAGGTTACTTCACCTATAACGTTGGTTCTTCTAGTGGTCATCTGTACTTCTACACATATGGGCTATGCGCCTGCGCAGAGACCACATCAGAATCAAACAAGCTCGATTTCTCCTGCTTTGGGCAGGAACCCTGCCCCCGGACACAATATGTAGCTGCGCCTCTCCTCATCCCCTCAGTCACAGAGTCAAGCTTCAGAGACCCTTGCGGGGAGGACAGGAGGGCGTGCAGAAGTACAGATGACCACTAGAAGAACCAGTGTTACAGGTAACCTGTAGTTCTTCGACATGGTCTCTGTCTTCTACACATATGGGCGCATAACAAGCAAGCACCCAAGGAGGAGGGGGAAAACAGAGGCAACAGGTAAACAACCAGGAAGAATTTATTTCAGGACAAGCCGCTCAACTGAAAATTGATTGCAGGACACTCCTGCCAAATACAGCATCATTACGAGCTCTAACATCAATAGCATAATGCTGAATAAACGAATGGGGTGAAGCCCAAGTAGCTGCCTGACAGATAGCGTCCAACGGGACTGCCCGATCAAAGGCCACAGAGACCGTCACGGACCTAACAGAGTGAGCCTTCACAGGGGCAGGCAACTGCTTGCAGGCCAGTTGATAACACAATTCAATAGTGGAGACTATCCACCGGGACATGGGTTGGGCCGAGACCTGAAGCCCTTTCCACGGCTCATCGTACAAAACAAACAAAGAGGGGGACTTCCTCCACTCAGTAGATCTCTGCACGTAAAAGGACAGAGCCCTACGTACATTCAAATGGTGCAACCGCCCCTCCGCATCCTATGAAGGATTTGGAAAGAACATGGGCAGAGTGAGTGGGGACGAGTGGTGAAACATGGACACCAGCTTAGGCAGGAACTTGACATCCATCCTGAGTACTACCTTGTCCTTATGGAACTTATGGTATAAAAGTACTGAGTACTACCTTGTCCTTAAGGAACTTGTGGTATGAAATTTTTAATAATAAATAAAATATAAATAAAATAATAAAATAATAAATAAATAAACTGTAGGTACGGTTGGTCAGCCCATAGGGCCCACAACTCACTAACCCTCCTGGCGAAGGTAACGGCCACCAAAAAAGCGACCTTCCAAGTTAGGAGACGAGGGTCAATAGGGCGGTATTAGCAGACCAGAACCACGAACAGGTCCCAGGTCGGTGACATGACCAGATCATCTGGAAACAAGTGTTGTAGACCTTTCAGGAAACTTTTAAGCATCAGATCATTGAACCACGAAATCCAGTCAGAGGGAGAATGGGCCACAATGGCAGTCAAATATACCTTAAGGGAGGCAGGTTTCAACCCAGATTCCTTAAGGGACGACAGATAATTACAAGTGTCTTGTAGAGATGGATTACAGGCATCAGGGTGGCCAAGGACACAAAGCAAGTCCACGTGATTATAAGACTTCTGCACAGATGGCTTCCTAGCAGCCACCAATACCTCTTGCAGTCTCAAGGGAAAGTCGGGAGGACCCGCCATGCAGTCAAGTGGAGGGACCAAACATCCAGGTGTAGCACCCGCCCCTGTTCCTGAGACAACAGGTACGGCAGGACAGGTAGATGTCTTAAATCCACCACAAGGTTCATCAGGGCTGGAAACCAAGGCCTCCTGGGCCACCACGGGGCGATCAGGATAGCCTTGGCGCGATCCACCCACAGCTTGTGCAAGACTCTGGGAAGAAGCGGGAACACATACAGGAGAGGTCCTGTCCAGGACTGGACAAAGGCATCTCTCACCGAGCCCTCGCGTACTCTCCCCCGGAGCAGTAGAGGGAACATTGTGCAGTTTCTTGGGAAGCAAACCAGTCCAGACTTGGAACTCCCCAATCCACAAAAATGTCCCTCAAAACACCCTGATGCAGCATCCACTCGTGGGAGACCATGGTTGACCTGCTCAGGGCATCTGCCTGAACATTTAGGACAACCTGGATATGCACCGCCTAGGGTGACACTGCGTTGTCCAGGCACCAATGCCACAGATCTATGGCCAGAGACAGAAGGCTCCTCGATGAAGTGCCACCCTGGCAATTGAGGCAGGCCTTCGCCATTGTATTGTCGGTCTGAATTAGTACCGACTGGCCCCCCAACAGGAGCAGAAAACCTTTGAGCGCGTTGAAAATTGCCAACAGCTCCAGATAGTTTATGTGTCGAGTCCGTTCCTCTGGAGACAGGTGGCCACTCAGACGAAGGCCATCCAGGTGAGCTCCCCAAACGAGCTCTGAGGCATCCGTCGCAACCACTCGGGAGGGAGGAGGCGCCTGGAAAGGGGCACCAACACTCAGGTGCCGGACCTCCGCCCACCAGTGGACCGCTGCTCATATCCCTGTAGGATGCGAACGCTAAAGATGACCTGGATCCCGAAGAAGATCTAAGATGTCCAAAAACCACCTCTGAAGGAGGCGCATCCGAAGACATGTGTGAGGTAGAACATAAGAGCTGGATGCCATGTGGCCAACAGGTGTTGTACGGAGTGCAAGGGTTGCAGGTCTCCGGCCAAGAAGACCACCACCAGTCCCCGAAGAGTTGTGATACGGGCCTCCGGGAGAAAGATATTTTCCAAGGCCGTGTCGAATTTCAGTCCAGTGAACTGAATCGGCCGAGTAGGTTCCATCTGAGACTTTTTGAAGTTTATCTGTAACCCCAACTACTGGAGGGTATTGATCACGATCTCGAGAGCCTCCAAAGCCACCTGTTCTGTACTTGCCACGACCAGCCAATTGTTGAGGTACAGCAGTACTTGCAGGCCGTGTTCCTGTAGGAATGCCACCACCAGAGGCCAGGCACTTTGTGAAAACACGAGGAGCGGTAGTGAGGCCAAATGGCAATGCCTTGAATTGATAGGAGATCCCTCCTATCTGGAACCGCAGGAAGCGACGATGTTGAGGCCTTATGGACGCATGATAGTATGCGTTTGTTAAGTCCAGTGAGACAATCCACATGTTCCTGTCCAAGATGGTCATGATGGTAGGCACCGACAGTATCCGGAATCTTTTGTAGACCAGATGCCTGTTCAGAGCCCTGAAGTCCAAGATAGGGCACTGACCACCATCCGGCTTTGGCACCAGGAAATACTTTGAGTAGAACCCAGGACTGTCCAGATTCGACATGACCTCGATCACGTCCTTCTCTAGGAGAAAGGTGACCACCTGGTCCAACTCTGGGGAATGAGGGGTCACCACCGTCCTGGATACAGGTTGCAAACTGCAGAACTCCAGGGCGTAGCCCAAACGTACCACTGTAAGGACCCACTGGTCCACAGTCACCTTGTCCGAACTCGCCACAAATGGACACAGGCGGGTAACAAGGTGCCCCAAGTCATTGTTTCTTTGGCGGGATGCTAGGGCGAGGTTTCTGGAAGGCCGGCTTATTGTGTTGTCCCCCTGATTTGTGTCTGAGGGGAAACTTGTTGCTCCGAAAGGACTGTTCGGAAGGCAACTGGTGGGGAGCTGGCATTCTCTGCGTCTGATGAGGTAGCCATTTGGAAGTTTTCTGTAGCTTCGGCAATGGAGAGCTATAGCAATAGCAATAGCAATAGCACTTACATTTATATACCGCTCTATAGCTGGAAGCTCTCTAAGCGGTTTACAATGATTTAGCATATTGCCCCCAACATTCTGGGTACTCATTTTACTGACCTCGGAAGGGTGGAAGGCTGAGTCAACCTTGAGCCCCTGGTCAGGATCGAACTTGTAACCTTCTGGTTACAGGGCGGCAGTTTTACCACTGCGCCACCAGGGGCTCGTGGGACATGGATCGTGCAGTGTTCTGCAACTTTTGCACTTTCTGGAGCGTGTCATCGGTTGGTTCCAAGAACAGGCTGGAGCCCTCAAAGGGCAAGTCCTCCACCCTGGCACGTGCCTCATAGTGAAGGCCAGATGACCTAAGCCAAGCGTGGCGTCGAAGTGCCACAGACGTGGCTATCACTTTAGCGGCACACTCCACGAAATGATGGGCAGAATACAGTTCCGGCTTGGAAACTTGCATGGCCTCCTTCAGAAAGGATTTTGCAGGATCCCACTTACCCTGGGGAAGGAGATCCAGGAAAAGACCCACTTTCTCCCACAAGAAGTGGTTATATCTAGCATTATATGCTTGATAGTTTGCCACACATGAGTGCAAGGCTGCAGCAGAATAAAGTCTTCTCCCAACTGAGTCCAATTTCTTGCCTTCTTTATCACCTGGGGTCAACTGGGTTCAGCCAAAGTGCAGTCAAGTTCCCCCACTGCAACCGAGTCCAAATCCCCCGAAAGCACAGGCGAAGCAGGACGCATCAATACCGAAGGTTTTTGCACTGAGCGAAGCAATGCCATCTTGGCCATCTTAGAAGTCAGGCCCAACGATCCCTTGGCATCTGTCGGTCCCTTCTGCTTAGGGGCCTGGGTTTGATCTTGATCCGTTGGGGAGTGCTTCTGAGTCTTAGCCTTCTTCTTCATCTTTACACCCGACAAATTCAGGGGAATCGCAGAAGCTGCCTGAGGCTGGTAAGAGGGGAGCTCCTCCAACCATGCCTATTGCCCAACGCTGCTGAAGGCTGAGCGTCCAAGGGCAACAATCCTGATACCAGGACCTGGTCCTCCATGGTATTGACAGCCGATTGGTCCGCCAACATCGAAGCAGCCATTTTCAGAGACTGTTTAACTTTTAAGTCTTCCGAAGAATGGAGAGATTGTGATTGTGATATTTAGATTGTGAGCCCTTTGGGAACAGGGAGCCATTTTATTTGTTTGTTTGTTTCTATCTATGTAAACCGCTTTGGGAACTTCTGTAGAAAAGGTATATAAATATTCGTCATAGTCATATGTGTTTCTAAGGTACATGACGAATTTGATACACCATCAAAAGATCAAATAATATTGTTGGCAGCAAACACAAACTTCTTCCCCCACCCGCAACCCCCAATACTTAATATACAAACTTAGAAATCACTTTATCACTTTTGGCGGAGGTCCTTTTTACTCTTCCCTGCAAGGAAGAACATTGTGAGAGTAAAAAGCTTGCATATTATTCCATGAGCAGAGAAGACAAGGTCGCATTGCAAACTACTTGGAAGCACTCACTGTTTTGAAAAGTCAAATATGTATTGAAAGGACGTTCTATTTTTCTGTTGGATGGCTTCACTTCACATTCTATCATCAGTGCTCAGTCTGTCAACGTGCTAAAAGATTAAGCTAAAGGATGATGGCCTTCTACACTATGTGAGAAATTAAGCAACATTCCACATAGATGTTGTGCATTTTAAACTGGAAGCACGGTGTTTTTCAGCAGGACCCCACAAAAATGGGGATGCTTCAAGCTCCACCTGCAGTTGTGATCATCTAACATCCATATACCCAAATATAGTCATCCCTCACCAACCGCTAGGGTTCTGTTCTGGCAAAACCTTGCCGTTGGCAGATTCGTAGTTGGCGAGGCGTAAAGTATATGGGAAACAAGAGGTTAGGGGAACCACGACTGCAAAAAGACCCAAACATAAAGGGGAAAATACAAAAAAATTGCTAAAAATTACAAAACATCCTGTAATATCGCCAAGAGTCACCAAGAAGAATGAGCAGATCAAGCCTCTGGACATTTTTTGAACACCCCCCCCCCAAAAAAAAATCACTTAAAGGCATTTTAAATTGGCAAGGGACAGCAAGTTCAGCAAGGGTTAGCAAAACCCACGAACAGATCGAACCTCTGAACCCTCCAAAAAGCGCTGAACCCACCCACCCCCAATCACTAAAAAAAGGCGCCAAATGTGGATACGCAGGTCGTGGTTGGCAAGACCTGGCACAATTTCCCATTTGCATATACCCCAAACCACGGTTGGTAAAACCATGGTTGGCAAGGGATGACTGTATTTAACCTGCCCAAGCTCTCACTGGCTCAGAGAGCATTTAAATGTATATATGTAACAACTTGAGTGACAGATCTCAGCTTTTACAAAGCCTTAAGTTACTTTGGGGGGTGGGGGGGATACAGCTTTCACTATTCTGAAGGTGAGGGTAACAATATGATTATAAAAGTTAAAGGGAAACTTTATGGGAACTTGGAAAAACAACAGCATCATTACCTTTAAATTGGTCCTCAATTCCTACACACACAATGTGTGGTCACAGTCCCTCCCAAAATACAAACAGCCCACACAAATAGGAATCTCACACACACACACCCTCTCGGGCTCACACACTCAGATGTGGGCTCAGCCTCCCAAACGCACACAGACTGGAACAGCAGGCACGGTTGTAGCGGCTCTTCTCTTCCCATTCCACAGAGGCTCTAAAGCAGCCTTGCTCCTCTTCCACCCCATTTGTCAAAGGGAGGACACTAAAAGGAAAGCAGCAAATGTACACTATACTTGCCAGATTGCATCGAGGTCACTTGAGGGCCCAGGAGAGCACTCCATTCCCCACTTTTAGTCGCTGGGGGTTGCCAGGAAGCACACACAGCTGGAAGCCATTTCTTGGGCTGCTGGGGTGGTTTTTCCTACCCCCAAAGCCCATTTTTAACATGTGTTCTGGTTGCTGGATCAAAAAAGGTGCTCAATTAACTCATTAAAGAGGCTTTCCTCAGCAGATGAGTACAAAGAAGCCACCCAGCATTGTACAGAAAGATACCTCAAAAGCAGATTTTTAATGGGGGGAGGAATAGGTGGATAGCCATGTTCCCTGTAACAGGGATTCCCAAGAGCTGTTGGCAGCAGGAAGTTCCGAGTTCCCTCCCTGGCAGCATCTCCAAGAGAGGCCTGCCTGCAACCTTGGAGAAGCCGCTGCCAGCTTGTGTAGACAATACTGAGCTAGATGGACCAATGGTCTGACTCGGTAGAAGCCAGCTTCCTATGTTCCTAACTCCCATCATCTCCAGCCAAAGGCCAATGCAGCTAGGGATGATGGGAGTTGTAGTCAAAAACATCTGGGAATCTCTGTTACAGGGAACACTGGTGGGTAGGGCACAGATCTACCCCACGCAGGCACACTCAGAATTTACCAGCGTCACCTTAAAAATGTCCATATGTTCTGTAACCCAAAATGATCAGCAAACAAGAGCGGGTGTGGAAAGCAGAAGAAAGCACAGCCCTCTGGTTTGCACAACACCAAAACTCAGACTGACAGTGCAGAGGGGGGGGAAATGTGAATATATATATACACATGCACAAACATTTTGAGTTGAATCAAACATAGATTTGGGATTCCTCGTTGTGCTGTCCTGTGGATAAAGCACTTCAGTCTGAGGCTCACAAGGCATTAGCATTCAAACAACTGACACCCAACACTGCATTGCATGCAACCCTCACAGGCCCCGCTTCACTCATTCATTCTGAAATATGTAACTTTTTACCTGGTGTTCAGCATGAATGTTATCCCCAGTAGGCCACCGGTGTTTGCTGTTATTATAGCTGCCTCCACCACTTCCGCCTCCCCCAAGCTGCTCACCATGCTGCCTCTGAAAGAAGTAATCCACCATCGCGTCGTCCTGGGAGCGGCCCGCAACCCCTATGGATCCCGGAACAGGGCTGGAGTGCGTCCCTGCTGCAAGGGCTTGGTTTGCAGCTGGCTGTGGCGGAGCCTGAGACCCTGTTCCAGATGTCAAAACAACAGGCATGTTGGGATTAGCTGTGTCTTGACTGTGCTGTTTCAGGTGGGGGCTGAAGGAGTCCTGCCAGAGCACTGCTTTTCTCTTCAAAACACACGCAACGCTCATTCCACCAACACCTAGGGAGACACAGGTTCAAAAGGCTTAATCAGGCTGGTTCCTCACACCTCCGACATGCACGCCACATGCCCGTCTATGCTTCCTGGAGCCAGATCTCACCCCTATCATCTGAAAGGGTTCTTAATTCTCATCAGATGTTCTGAAAAGATCAGAGCAGGTTCCCCAACATACCACTCTCCATCCCCTAGGCATACATTCAGTGTTAACCGAAGCAAGTATATTACTACTTAAAAGTTAAAGTGTGCCGCTGAGTCGGTTTCAGCTCCTGGTGACCACAGAGCCCTGTGGTTGCTTTGGTAGAATACAGGAGGGGTTTACCATTGCCATCTCCCACACAGGGTGAGATGATGCCTTTCAGCATCTTCCTATATCGCTGCTGCCTGACATAGGTGTTTTCCCATAGTCTGGGATACATTCCAGTGGGGATTCGAACCGGCAACCTCTGGCTTGATAATCAAGTCATGTCCCCACTGCACCATACTTAGTACATGCTTATCCTACCCATAACTCTGAGTTAGATTAAGCTTAGAGATAGTAGCCCTATTGAGACATTAAGTTGTATACTCTTAATGTGTTCGAGGGAGGAGAGCTGGTCTTGGAATAGCAAATATGAACTATCCCCTTTGCTAAGCAGGGTCTCTTCTGGTTTGCACATGAATGGGAGACTACATGTCAGTGCTGTAAGATATGGGGCTGCTCTGGGAAGAGCACCTGCCTTCTGGCATGCAGAAAGTTCCAAGTTCCCTCCCTGGCATCATCTCCAAGATAGGACTGAGAGAAACCCCTGCCTGCAACCTTGGAGAAGCCACTGCCAGTCTGTGTAGATTCTCAACGTTTGGTCCCTAGATGTTATTGGACTTCAACTCCCATAATCCCCAACCAAAGGCCACTGGGGCTGGGGATTATGGGAGCTGAAGTCCAATCACATCTGGGGACCCAATGTTAAGAATCCCTGGTGTAGACAATGCTGAACTAGATGGACCAGTGGTCCGATTCAGTTTAAGGCATGCCCCTAACACTCGTATGAGTATAGAGTGTATACAGGTACAAATCTGTATTCTGCTATTCATACATTATGCTGAACACAGGTATAGCAGTATACTTCTTATCTGTACCATCCATTTGAGGAGCCTGTACCCTCAAGTTCACTTTTTAAATGAATGCAGGTGCAGCCTTTCACACAAACACACGTACAAGTGTACAGATGTCTGTGCACTCATACAGCACGATGTCTGAGCAGACCTTCAGAGACTGGCCCAAAGTCACTCAGGCAGCTTGGCAGCCAAGGGGGATCTGAACCCCGCTTTCCTTGGTTCTACTCCAAACACTATACCAGGGCTGCCCAGCTTTGGCCCTCCAGCTGTTTTGGGACCACAACTCCTATCATCCACAGCCAACTGTGGCCAATAGTCCAGGATGATGGGAGTTTACAGCCCAACATCTGCAGAAGGGTCAAAGTTGGGCAGCCCTGTGCTGTACCATAGTTTCTCCACATGTGGTATGCAAGAGATAGACAGGTGGTATGCAAGAGATAGGCAGGTGGCATGGGGCAAAGGGGACGGGGGGGGCAACAAGGAGGAGGGAGTGAAGAGTGCCTGCTTGCCTTTTTTTACCTGGTGTTCCAAGTTGCTAGTTACTGCCTAAAATTAGTTTTTCTCTCACCCTCTTTTCCCATCTCTTTATCTTACCCCTTCATCCTCTCAAAATGATGGCCAAAAAAAGCATTCTTAAAATTATTATTTCCCAGTGATAGTTTGCACTGCACTGGCTTTAGCCCTCCTTGTTTAGGCCAACACCGTATCTAGCCCAGGTACACCCTCGAACTGTGCAGCCCTGTTGTAAAAAGTGGCAGCGCAACCGATATTGGAGCGAACATCTGTCATATCATATACAGCCCCTTCTTCCAGCAGATGGCACAGACTACTTAATTTCTTCAGACATTAGGAAGTACTTGCTGCTTAAAAGCTTGAGAAGCGCTGAATTATACCAGACCGGATCTCATAATCTGCCAGGATTCACCTTCAGGTTGGGTAAAAGTAGGCACCTATAAAAAATATGGGCTAACTAATGATGCAGCGCAGTGTCCCCTCTAACAGGGATTCCCAGATGTTGTTGACTACAACTCTCAGCATGCCCAGCTGCAATGGTGTTTGGCTGGGGATGCTGGGAGTTGTAGTTAACAACATCTGGGAATCCCTGTTAGAGGGGACACTGGCACAGTGGGGAAGTAGCTTGCCTAGGGAGCAAGAGGTTGCTGATCCAAATCCCCACTGGTATGTTTCCCGGACTATGGGAAACACCTATATCAGGCAGCAGTGATATAGGAAGGTGCTGAAAGGCATCATCTCACACTGCGCAGGAGGCAGCAATGGTCAACCCCTCCTGTATTCTACCAAGAGAAAACCACAGGGCTCTGTGGGCGCCAGGAGTCGACACCAACTCGACGGCACAGCTTTGCTTTACCATTAGTACCATCAGCACTAGAAATGAGGGCCACTGAGCTACTAGGAAGGGGAAACACGTGCCGCCTGTGCATGCAAAGGGAATCAGGTTCAATCCCCAGCATCTCCAGATTTAAATAACTTCATGTGGAAGGGCTGGCTGGGAAAGACTGCTGCCTGAGACCTGGCATTGTGCCTCCTGTCCAAATCAATCTGCATGCAAGAACAGGGCTGCAAAGAGCCTGCACAGCCCTTAAAACGATCTGTATAGAGCAGGGCTGCTCAACTTTGACTCCCCCAGCAGTTTTTGGACTACAACTCCCACAATACACAACCACAGTGGCTAATAGATTATGGGAGTTGTAGGCCAACTTCTACAGGAGGGCTGAAGTTGAGCAGCCTTGGCATAGAGGGAGATGGTGGCATACTGGTAGAAGAAAGTGTTTTTCCTTGTGTTTGTTTATGAATACGATTTATATTTATATACCACCTTTCAACAAACATTTCCAAAAGCAGTTTACATAGATATAAATAAAGACTTAAATAAATAAAAATGGCTCCCTGTCGCCAAAGGGCTCACCATCTTAAAAAGAAAAAGAAAAGAAACACAAGATAAACACCAGCAACAGCCACTGGAGGGATGCTGTGCTGGGGATGGACAGGGCCAGTTGCTCTCCTCCTGCTCAATAAAGAGAATCACCACTTTTAAAAGGTGCCTGTTTAAAGGAGTTGGCAGAATAATGTTTCTTGTGTTTGTTTACAAGTACTCACTCTGTGGCTTTAAGAGATTTAAGACCATTTCACCCAAGATAAGCCTTAATATCTGCATAAGCCCTGCCTTATTCAAAGATTTGGGAAAGGTGCTAAGGAGAGGAGAGGAGAGCTGGTCTTGTGGTAGCAAGCATGAATTGTTCCCTTTGCTAAGCAGTTTCTGCCCTGGTTTGCACTTGAAGGGGGAACTACATATGTGAGCACTGCAAGATATTCCCCTTAGGGGAAGGGGCCACTCTGGGAAGAGCATCTGCGTGCTTGCATGTAGAAGGTTCCAAGTTCGCTCCCTGGTGTCTCCAAGAGAGGGCTGGGAGAAACTCCTGCCTGAAACCTTGGAGAAGCCGCTGCCAGTCTGTGTAGACAATACTGAGCTAGATGGACCAAGGATCTGACTCAGTATAAGGCAGCTTCCTGTGTTCCTAGGATGGTTCAATAAGTGGCTGGAAGTCTTTCCCATTGCAGATGCTCACACACAAGGCTTTTATGGTGAGGATCACTTTTACAAACTGAAATTCTTCTAAGGCAGGCTGTTGTTGGACTACAACTCCCATCATCCCTGGCTATTGGCCACTGTGGCTGGGAAGGATGGGAGCTGTAGTCCAACAACAGCTGGACTGTTGTTGTTGACTACAACTCCCATAATTCCCAGCCAAAGGCCACTGCAGATGGGGATGCTGGGAGTTGTAGTCAACAACATCTGGGCATCTCTCTTAGAGGGAACACTGGCTGTAGGGCCAAAGCTGTGCAGTCCTGTTCCAAGGAGCTCAGAGAGCCCTGCAAGGTAGATTAGGCTGAGTGAGAGTGCGTGACTGGCCCAAAGTAACCGAAAATACTTCATGGCTAAGTGGCCAGCTGAATCCAAGTTGCCCAGTCCAACATCTTTAAACCATTCCACCAGCCTGCCTCTCACCAGCAAGCAAACTAACACTGATGAGCTGGGGAGCCCCCCTTCTAGCCCACCCACACCAGACCCAAGCAAATAGCAACACTACTGCAAAGCTTCATGGTTCAAAGCAGGGTCTCCGGAGGATAATCATCATCCGAAATCTCTAATTCAGCAGTTAATGACTGCAAAGGCTTTCAATTTGAAAGGTTCATCAGTTCACTTGCTTCAGGCCACCTGGGGGATTGTTTGAAATCATTCCTTAAATGGTGCAGATACCCTGGGCATGGGTGCTCCTTAGGGTCAAGCCGTATCATCCATGACTGATCTCCTGACATTTTTATTTACTTAGAAACCATTGCAACTGCAAGGGCTCCAAATGTGATTCAACCAAAAGCACCAGGGGAAGGCAGTTAAGCCTACCTTAGCCCCCATTATTCGGATCTAATTTACCACAAAAGGGCAAATACTACTGTTTCCTTCCCAGGAGAAAATATGCGTACCCTGGGAAGCCTACTTCAATCAATAAAATGGTGTGAGGGGAGGGTTAGTAACCAGTGCTTCTATTGCAAATCCAAATACCCCTCCCCACCCACACAGTTGCTCTCAGTAACAATAAAGATGCCAGGAGATCCAAACAGGGATCTCCGGCAGAGATGGTCTTGTGGTAACAAGGATGAATTGCCCCCTTTGCTAAGCAGGACACACCCTGGTTTGCCTCTTAATGGTAGACGACATGTGAGCACTGTAAGATACAGCTGTCCCTCACCAACTGCGAGGGTTCAATTCCTGGAAAAACTCACAGTTGGCGAATTCACAGTTGACAAGGCATTAAAAACAACAGGAAACAGGGGGTTAGGGGAACTGTGGTTGCAAAAAGACCTTGGGGGGAGTCAAAGATAGAAAGACCCCCTAATTCTAACCCCCGGAAATCAAACACACACACACACCCAAAACTACCCCGACACCCACCTCCATGGAAATGACCTTAACCCCTGAAATTCCCCTCAAACTTCCAAAAAATCTCGCCAGGCCGCCAGATGCGTTTGGTGAGACCTGCCACAATTTCCCAGTTGCAGATACTCAAGTCCACGATTGGGAAACCCGGGGTTGGTGAGGGACTACTGTATTCCTATTAGGGGATGGGATCACTCTGGGAAAGAGCACCTGCATGCTTGCACGCAGAAGGTTTGAAGTTCCCTCCCTGGCATCTCTCGAGAGGGCTGAGAGAGACTCCTGCCTGCAAACTGGGAGAAGTTACTGCCAGTCACTGTGGACAATACTGAGCTAGATGGCCCAATGGACTGACTCCGGATAAGGCCATTTCCTATGTGCCTAACATGTAGTTAGGTCCCCTGTCACTTCTGCTCTCCACCAGTAGCCTGAAAGAAAGGTCTCAGTCCTGAAAGACGACAGTGATCTGGATGTGTGTAGAAGACCCTGCTCTGTTGTTTCTCCAGGCCACTCAAATACTGAAGGTGTAGGTAAGCAACGAGAATTTCCCCCAAGTGCTGCTGTTTAACACTGATGCAATTTTCACAGAGGTTATGTAATGTGCGACTGCTCAGGACCACTACACACATCAGATGTTTCATACTGACAGTAAGCATTTGTATGATACTTTCAAAGCACCACACACACACACACACACCACTTCTTGTAAGGATTATCTGCAAGGTAAGCAAGAACTATTATTCCCACACTGCAGATGGGGGTGGCTGAGAGGAAGTAGCTTGTCGAAGGCCACCTAATGAGTGCGTGCAGGGGTAGAATCTGAACCAGAGATTTCCTGATTTGTGGCTCAGTCTTAAGTCACTCCATTACATCAGTTCTCACATGTGCACCTGCATCATCATCTATAAAAGGACTTAACAAGTTTTCTTTGGATCCATGAGCAGCCAACCCAAAAATTTAAGAGCCAGACAATGGACACTTGACAAAATTATTGGACTCAGTGACAGGCATTGTGGAGGGGGAGAGTAAATGAACTTCTCTTCATCCCCTTTACAAGTAACCTACTTGGGGGGGGGGGGAGCACAGGGCTGTCTGGGACAAATATTTGATTAAATAACTATCTCTCAATATCCTAGTCTAGGCACCACAGTTAAATTTTTAGGTGCCATGGCTCCCTGGTGCCTGGGATTTGTCAAGCCCTGTCCTATAAATACCTAAGAAAATAAAAAGTTTTTATATTGCTGTTTTACATACTCATCAGGGCGCCTAGGTTTGGCTTTACTGCCACCTAACCTTCATTTGTATGATCCTCCAAAGTATGTGTTGGAGGATCATGTGTGTTGCTGTCTTATGTGCTCTCCGCTCCAAGTGCCTAACTATCAGGCAAAAACGGTCAGAGCTAACCGTAAAACCATGGACTGCAAACCCACTTCAAACTACAGCCTGGATATTAGTGCTAACCTTAGCGGTCTGATTCAGATGTAGCAAGAAATTAGGCTTTGGGCAAGTGGGAAATAGAGGGCGCCTGCTCTGGGTGTCCTCCCTGTGTAGAGAGGGAGGGAGGGTTGGTGGCAACTGGAGAGTGCCTTTTCTGTGGAATATCAGGGCTACAGAAATCCACTAGTCTACTAGTCTGTGACAAGTGAAAAAAGTCCTGATGAGCAACACATCAACATAGCTTGAGGAGCAAAATATTTTGTCTGGCTGATAAACTGAGCCAACATTCCTTCACCCCTGTGGAATACCATTGACAGAAAAGGTCCACCTGGTGCCCACCTTGTTGAGTCTTCAGCATCAGGTCAAAACTATTTTATTTAGCCAGGCTTTTAGTGGTATTATGCTGGGTTTTAACACAGCCTTGGCTATTCACTGCTACGGCATGCTTACTGTCCTCACTATTTGATGGTGTGATCAGCCATGTCTTGCACTTTTTGGACACTGCCTTGAAAAGTTCTCTGAAATCAAAAGGCAGGAAATAATATTTCAAATCAAAAGCAAACTCCAATCATCTTCCCTATAAGGCTTTTCAGAACAGTGGCTCCTAATAGGTTTCCAAGTCCAATGCAAAGTGTTGCTTTATCACCTGTAAAGTTCTAAAATGGTTTGTATCTAGGGAATGGTATCACCTGTTCCCTCACAATCCTGCTTGCCCTCTGTGATCAGATGGGGAGCGCTGAGTCCACACTACTCAGCCATCTGGAGTGTGGTGGTGTATGGAGGACAAGGCCTTCTCCATCATGGTGCCCGAACTTTGGAACTCCTTTTGTTGGGAAGCCAGCTGAGACCCTTACCTCTTGAAATTTCACAGATTGGTAAAGACTGCTTTGTTTAGGTGGGTTTTCAGTATGGTTTGATTTGACACTCCCTGGATATTTTATCTTCCTTGCTACTGCTGATGTTTCTATAGTTTTGTACAGCTTTTTTTAAAATGTTATTTTTATGTTGTATACCACTGGGGGCTTTTGTCAAAAAGCAGCAGAAACAATTTTAAAATAAAGTTAAACACAAATTACATCAAAAAATGACCTTGACGTCAGCCAGATCTACCAAACTAACCCTAAATACTATCTATTTATCTTCAAGTGACAGGTTGTAAAGCTTTGAATAGAATGTGCTCTGTAATTGAGCAAACTTGAACCTTGAGGCTCACTCACAGAAGAAAATACACCTCTCCTTATCTGAGCATGAAATAATTGAGGACTTACATTTGAAACATGTGAACCAAGTCAACAGAACAGCCCTGTGCTTCAGGCAATAAGAACCATCCCCTCCCCCCACCTCCACCACTGGAACTGTGATGGCCCATTCACATAGCCAGCATGGTGTAGTGGTTAGAGTGCCAGACTAGGACCGGGGAGACCCGAGTTCAAATCCCCATTCAGCCATGAGACTTGCTAGGTTTTGACTCTGGGCCAGTCACTTCTCTCTCAGCCTAACCTACTTCACAGGGTTGTTGTGAAAGAGAAACTTAAGTATGTAGTACACCACTCTGGGCTCCTTGGAGGAAGAGCGGGATATAAATATAAATATTATTATTATTTTTTTATTATTATTATTATTATTATTATTAAGAAGAAGAAGAAGCAAGTCAGCATTTGCGCATCCAGTGATTTAATGCGCATGTGTGAAGCATCCCATTATCAGTGATTTAATGTGCATGTGTGATGCATCCCATTATCAAAACATGCCTGGGGATTTAAACCTTATTTCCAAATACTTTTACCAGAAGGACAGTTTCGCTCATCTCAACACAACAAAGAAAGTCCTATTAAGTGTGCTCAGGATTACACCCTAAGGAAACCCACATTCTATATTTTAACTCCGGTCTTGACAAATTTTGTTTGGATCCAAGAACCAGTCCAAAAATTTAGGAGCCGGACAATGGACACTTGACAAAATTACTGGACTTTGTGAAAGACACTGTGGAGGGGAGAAGGTAATAGGCTTCTCTATCCCCTTTTACAACAGAAAGTAGAATAGAAACAGGCCTGTCTGGGACAAGTAAGTATTGCATTTCATAACTCTACCTCTGAATATCCTGGTCTAGGTACCATGGCTTCCTGGTGCCTGGGATTTGTCAAGCTCCGATGTAACTGCTTGGAGTTTGGTTAGCAATAAAGGTAAAGTGTGCTGTCTAGTCGATTTCGACTCCTGGCGCCCACAGAGCTCTGTGATTTTCTTTTGGTAGAATACAGGAAGGGTTTACCATTGCCTCCTCCCGCTCAGTAAGAAATGATGCCTTTCAGAAGCTTCCTATATTGCTGCAGCCCAATATAGTACCAGCGGGGATTCAAACCAGCAACCTTCTGCTTGTTAGTCAAGCATCACCACTTAAGGTGGCTTGGTTAGCAATACACGGCAGGTATTTTAACAGCCTAGTAACAAAATGAGCACAAATGGAGTTTTTATTCACATAGAATTACTTCAGCTTTCCTCCAGTACCATAGTTAAGTATGATAGAATGTTCTGTCTCTGCTAGGATGGTAAGAACAATCATTATCAATGAGCTGTTTCCAAATATGAAAACAGGCATAGAAAACTAGAGAGAGAAAAACCACACAAGCAACATTGCACTCATAACTTAGACAGATTTATTGCCTGCCCTTCTCCCATTGCCAGAGTACGTAAAAAGCTTTAAAATCTCCAGTAACTGATATTTTTATACAACATTTATTTAAAGTATTTATACCCCACCTTTCCAGCTCCATGATTTACAAGATGGCTTAGAGAAACAGAATTAATACTCTTAAGAACATAAAACTATGAAGGCAGCACCAACAGAAAACTCAACAAAGACATTCAGCAAGTTATTTGCTGTAGTCCCAAATGAACTCTGAAATAACCATGTGTTGATATATGATCCAATAGTAATGGAGCTAGATGGGACTCTCTGGAAAGAGAGTTTTCACAAAGAAGGAGCCAACACTAAAGTGGTCTTGCTTTGCTTAGCTGCCCACCACTGAAGAGTGGAGGAGACACCGTACACAGCTTCAGAAGATGATTTAACACATGCAATTTCTAAGAATACTACAAGTGCAGAGAAGCACATATGCTCACAGTTTCCAAGCAGTGTTTCCTCTAACAGGAATTCCCAGATGTTGACTACAACTCCCATAATCCCCAAGCAAAAGCCATTGCAGCTGGCTTTTTGGAAGTTGTAGTCAACAACAACTGGGAACCCCTGTTAGAGGGAACATTGTTTCCAAGAAAAAAGTTAAGGAAACATGGACGCAAATGCAGATCAGGTTCCTTTTTGAGCACAGATTTAGGATCACCTGAACAGCAGACATTTAACAAGGCATTCCAAGACGTTATCCTCAAAGCCTTCCACTTAACAAAAAAATAATACTCTAAAACAAAGGGGATTTTTAAAACATGTATAAGTAAGCAGCAAGATATGCCAAATGCTTTTGGAAGTCCACATTTGAGATGAACTATTAAGCAGGGAGACAAGAGGAGAACGAGAATGATTAATGATGGGTTCCTTGGAGGAAGAGCGAGATATAAATGTAAAAATAAAATTAAATTAAAATTAAAATAAAGGAGTGCAGGAACCATTTAAGAGCAGATACTAGAAAAGCCTGTCCTCTTGCCTTATGAGAAAGATAAACTATTACACACAAACATCATTCTCACCAACGATGTGCCCTTCTGAATTAAAAATGGCGCACACAGATAAATCAACTGAAACTTTAGTTGATTAATGATTCAAAGGATTAATAACAGCAGCTTTAGGAGGTACATTCTACACGCTCTGCGTGTGCTTTTGTGTGGGGGGTGCATGCACAAAACCTCCCAACCAATCCCCACTTAGGCTCCTACATGAGTAATCCCAACCACAAGACCTTCTAGAAGATGTTCACACTTGTGGTGGCAGCACTGCAAAGCACAACGTTCATTTGTTGTAGGCCTGCCACAGAAACGATACACTCAAGAGGGGACCCACGTTGTGATAGAACCTGGGAAGAAGGTAATTTTCTTAAGACTGGTTCACATGCTATGCACTGCCAAAGATGGAGACATTAGCAGGAACTGCAGCCAACCCCATCACTCTTGTGGGCCATGGTGTGAAACAGGATGCTGGACTAGATGGGCCTTGGGCCTGATCCAGTAGGGCTGTTCTTAGGTTCACTCTGACAAGCATACCTGAAACTTAAATGCAAATAGAAACATTTGCAGAGTCAATGGTAGGGGTGTCTAGGAACTCCTCGTTTGATTAGAATGGATCACTTTCAACTTGTGACTCCTGAGGATGTGGACAAGCTGCTTGGAAGTGTTCGGTCTACCACCTGGACTCTAGATCCATGCCCAACATGGATCATCTAGTACAGAGGCTGTTAAGATGGCCTAGCTGACATCATAAATGCCTCACTGGGAAGGGCAGGATGCCTCCATGTTTGAAGGAGGCAACTGTGAGACCTTTACTTAAAAGTCCTGCCCTAGAGCCCTCAGTGATGGATAATTATAGGCCAATCTCCCTTGGTTGGGTGAGGTGATTGAGAGGGTGGTGGCTGATCAGCTCAAAAGTAGTTTTGGAGTTATCTAGGCCCATTTCATACTGACTTTAGAGCAGGCTATGGGGTGAGACAGCCTTGGTTGGCCTGATGAATGATCTATACCAAGGAATCAACAGAGGGAGTGTGATTCTGCTGGTTCTTTTGGATCTCTCTGCAGCTTTCAATACCATCGACCATGGTATCCTGCTGAATCATCTGAGGGATTTGCGGGGGGGGGGAGGTACTACTTTGCAGTGGCTCCGTTTCAATCTCTCAGGCAGATTTCAGATGGTGTCACTCGGGGATAGTTGCTCTGTGAAACAAGAGTCTCATTCTGTGTGGGAGGAGGCAATGGTAAACCCCTCCTGGATTCTACCAAAGAAAACCACAGGGCTCTGCGGGCACCAGGAGTTGAAATCGACTTGACAACACACTTTACCTTAATTGTCAGAGGCTTGCTTTTTAACATTTGGAGTCATAAATAGAAGTGTTCCCAGACAATCCATCTGGCTGAAAGTAAACCTGCCAGCTCCTCATTGCTAAGGACTTCCCCACTAGTAACCAGTTGAAGACAACACCGTTTTATGCAATTCTGTGGTACTAGCATATAAGTATTCCATCTTTAGTTAGTGAAGACAGCATACCAGATTACTCAGTTGATGCCTGTGTGGAAAGTTTTAAATACATGTGGAGAGAAGAATCCAAAATGTTTTGATTGTTTGTAATGTTGTTTTAGAATATTGTTTTAAGAATTTTGAATTTTTGTGTTTTAAATTTCTTGTTTTTGTTTTTAACTAATGTTTTAATGTTGTTTTTATCTTCTTGTAAACCGCCCAAAGACATAAGTTTTGGACGGTATAAAAGTGTGTAAAACAAACAAACAAACAAAAATACTTCCTGAGGTTACTTGTTATAACCAAAAATGATAACAAAGACAAACAAATGGAACTAAACTGGACTATTCCCAGCCAGCCAGAATGCTGCTCCGTTTCCTAGTTATCTGATGCTGGGAGACAGGAATCAGAAATATATACTTGGCCCTATAAGAGTAATGCTGTACTGCGGGAATTCTCAAACTTGGGACCCCAGATGCCATTGGACTACAGCTCCCAGCATCCCCAGCAAGTGGCTATTGGGGCAGAGGATGATGGAAACTGTAGTCCAACATCATCTGGGGACCCCAAGTTTGAGAACCCCTGCTGCACTCAAAACACCTACAAGAGGTGTACATCCTGGTCTGAAGCAGCAGAGATAAGGGAAAGGATGGGTGTTTGCCTCTTGGAGGTCCCTTTTGCCCTCTGCCCATGGCTTTGACAACTTGATAGCTCTAGTTTTGTTTATAAGTGCCTTCAAGAGAAAAGTTCCATGGGATGGCTTATTATTGCCATTACATTTACTGAATGGCATCCCCTATGTTTGGAGAGCTGGGAGCCAGCACAGGGCAGTGGTTAGAATAATGGACTAGGTGGGAAGGGGCTGTGTTCAAATTCCCACTTGGTCATGAAGCTCTCTGTGTGACTTTAGGCCAAGACTGAAGTTGGGCAACAGCTCCTATAATTCCTATTGGCCACTATGGCTTGGGGATGATGGGGGTTGTAGTCCAAAACTACTGGGAGGGCCAAAGTTGTACAGCCCTACTTTAGGCCACTCACACTCATCAGCCTAACCTACCTCACAGGGTTGTCATTAGGATAAAATGGGGGGGGTGTTAGACACTACATACAACATCCTGAGCAACTTGATGGAAGGGTGCAATAAAATGTAACACCTTGCGAAACCTCAGAATCCCTATAGAAGTAAGCTGTGCATCTTCAGCCACCTACCTAGCAGCAGTACTACTGACAACAACAGCTCAACCGTCTGTAGTCAGACTTTCATCAGTGAATGCAAGAAAAAACTCCAAAATGAGTCATCTTGAGAAGATGAGAGTTTGCAAAAGGCAAAGGAAAATGGCATCACGGGAAGATCAGAGCTAATGGGGGTGGGGGGTGAGTTGGATATCAGGGATTTCCAAACCAACTTTGCCACACTCCACACCAAGTCCATCTGCTCATGCACACTGGAGGGATGAAGACCCTGCCTCACATTTTGCAGCTCACCCAGGCAGGATGCCTCCACTCCCGATCACTTCTATATTTTAAATCTACAATACAGATTTTTCTTGGAGCTTGGGTATTTGCATGTTGTGGATGTTTAACAGAAAGGGTGTCTTGTTCTTGAACATGGGGTTGTGCCCTAGCCATATACTTTTAAGCCAGGCTGCTGGCACTGCATGGAAATGAAGACAGCTGTAGTGGCACAGAATCAGCAGCCTAAAAAACCCAAGAGGCCACCTAGGCAACCTATGTTCTAAAACAAGACACCCTTTCTGTTAAACATCCACACCATGCAAATGTCCAAGATAAATCTGTGTTATGATGGCCCACGAGTCGAAGACAACAGAAAGCAAGGTACTACCAAATCCAACTTCCTCTCAATTTCTCACCCACCCAAGAAACTCTGAGATGCCAGAACCCCTGGGGTGCCTCTTTGGAAATTTACAGAGAACCTTTTAACTACACCGGAAATTCAGGTCATATGACTGTCACCACTGTGTGATCTCCACACTTGATTTCCGGAGTCACTTGTACTTCTCATCCAGATGTAGTAACAAAACACCACAAAGAATCTTGTGGCACCTTCAGGACTAACACATTTATTGTAGCATTTTGTGTAGTCCATGAAAGCTCAGTCTGTGGTCTTTAAAGTACCACCAAAGCCTTTGTTGCTTGTACTGTTCATGTTGGTTTTGTAAATTAGTACCTCTCATAAGAAAACAACAGCCTCCACCTGGACATAACAAAAGCTGCATGTAAACCTATGTCCACACAATACTAAAAAGAGGTAAATATGACACGGAATTATTCTTACAATAAATTAGTTCAAAAAGCCATGTATATATGAAGTTTAACTTTATTTCAGGAACAGCTTTCAATTATTTTATGAAACTGATTTAAGCCAAGTATAATATAGCTGCATCATAGCTTAGTACTACAAATCTGAGACTTTCCTGATTTTAATCTAAAGGGCAGTTTCTGTTGTGCCCTTCTGGGGAAGGACTTTTTCCCCCTATATTGATTTAAAATTGCAGACTCCTGTGTATACTTACTTCAGATTATGCCCCCATGAACTCAGTGGGATGTATTTTTAAGTAACTATGTATACATACCTGCCAAGAGGTCCCGATTTTCCCATTCAGGTGAATAGGAAAATAGGAACATGTCAGCAGGTATGATGTATGGGGTTGGGCTGTAAACACCTCTTTTCCTGGGAAACTAAAAGCCCAACTGTCTTTCCCTCGGATTTCAAAGTCTGTGACCTACAAGGCCCACAGTCAAAAACAGACTAACGTGTGCTTTGATCCAGTACTTTAAATGACCCAAAGGAGCACTGAATTCTGTTATGGAGTGTGTCCTAGCGCTGCAAACCCCTGCACGCTTACCTGGGAGCAAGCATCAGCAGGACTCATGTACACGTACACAATCAAAGCTGTCCAGCCAGATTTTCCATTAAAAACCAGCCGGCATGAAAGATCTGGCTCCTCACTTCACTTTCCAAACTTACATTTTCAAAGTGTTCACATGACAAAGGGCTACCCCATTCCCGTCAGTAACTTTGTTTCACTTCAAAACTGTTCCATCCATTTAAAAGAGCCTAACTTGATGCTAGAACCACTGAGGGCCTAGGCGGAAGGAGAGAGCCTCTCATTGTTGCTGCCTTGCAAATAAAAACATGTTTTTAAAGAAAGCAACAGAAAATCAAGCAAGGAAGGAAACCCATCATTGCAAGCATTCTTTAACTGCCTTAGGTTGGGAAAACAGAGAGCCTTTCCGCCTGCCTCCCCATGAAACACACACCAAAAACCAAGCCTAACAGATACTACAAAGGCACACACAAGCTACAGGCACATTAACTCGCTGTGGGCCAGACAAGAGAACTGTCGACTGCAAGACAACACAAAACCCACCCCCCCCACTCCACGCTTCATACAATATATATAGCGCCCCCCCCCCCCATACACATGCGCACACACCCGTAAAGTTTATGTCACGTACACTATTTCCTGTACATACAGCTCCTGGAGAGAGAGAGAAATTCTATATAACCTATGAGTGCTTAAAATCTTATTTACCTTCTCTTTAGGTCACTTTTCTTCACCTCCCCCCTCCTTTCTTCCCTCCCCCCCCCAAAGATCCTTCCTCACCTTACGTCGGTTGAGTTAAATTACACACCACTGATTTGTGCACCCCCAAATGGACCATATTTATCATCCTGGCTGTTGATAAATACTATTTTAAGGCAACTAAGCTGCCTTCCCCGCCCCTCCCTTCTCCCCCCCCCGGGGGGGGGGAATCGAGTCAGGGGCTCGTCTGCATGAAAAAGGCCTCCCTTTGGAGGGCTTCTGCAGTTTTAAGGAGGGGGTCCGAGGCCGCCCCGGCCGTCCCCACTCCTCCCGGGAACAACAATAGAGGCCTTGCTTGGACTCGAAAACATGTACCAGGAACAAACGCGAGGAAGAGCCTCAGCAGCAGAGCCCGCCCAGGGCCGCCTTTGGAGGGGCCTCGCCGCTCCTGCCTGACCCCTAACCCCAATACGGCTTTAC
Source organism: Hemicordylus capensis (assembly GCF_027244095.1). NCBI lineage: Eukaryota > Metazoa > Chordata > Lepidosauria > Squamata > Cordylidae > Hemicordylus > Hemicordylus capensis. The sequence goes on from NC_069663.1 coordinate 16,322,822, forward strand.
CATCGGGCCTGCTGGGGTGCTGGGTCCCGTTGTGGCCCACTCCGGTCCGGATACTCACGGGCGGAACGGTAGGATGAAGATGGATCTCAAAGGGCCCCCCTCCCCCCGGCCTCTAGCTCTGGCTGCCGCTCCCCCTTCCTTTCACTCCAACAACATGGCGGCCCACTGGGGACTCGGGGCGGCGCGCTGCATCATGGGAAGGGTAGGCGGCTCGGCAAGCCCTGCCCGCCGCGGGCTCCGGCGGAGGGAGAGTCGGCCGGCCTGAGCCGAGGAAAGGAGGGAGGCGGGGGGGGGGGTTAGGGGGCTCTGCGCGCTCTCGCCAGCCTGGGGAGCGCGCTCTGGCGGAGCTTTTGAGTCTAACTGTACCTACCGACACGGACACGATGAAATGCAGGCTGCACATCTATACACACAAACACACCCCCACACACAAAGAGAGAGTGTGTGTCTGTTAGACTAGGCCTAGGGAAACTCGAGTTTAAATCCTCAGTTCAGCCATAAAACACAATGCATGACTCTGGGTCAGTCCCTGACCTCAGGCGAACCTACCTTGCAGGGTTGTTGTGAGGATTTTTATTTATTTATACATACATACATAGACTTGACTAGCAAGCGAAAGGTTGCCGGTTCGAATCCCCACTGGTATGTTCCCCAGACTATGGGAAACACCTAGGAAAAAAGGAAGTTGCCATATACTGAGTCAGACCATAGGTCCATCTAGCTCAGTATTGTCTACCCAGACTGGCAGCGGCTTCTCCAAGGTTGCAGGTAGGAATCTCTCTCAGCCCTATCTTGGAGATGCTGCCAGGGAGGGAACTTGGAACCTTCCGCTCTTCCCAGAGTGACTCCATCCCCTAGTGGGAATCTCTTCCAGTGCTCACACTTCTAGTCTCCCTTTCCTATGCAACCAGGGAGGACCCTGCTTAGCTTAAGAAGACAAGTCATGCTTGCTACCCTAAGACCAGCTCTCCTTTCCTATATCGCCTATATCGGACAGCAGCGATATAGGAAGATATACATCATCTCAGACTGCACGGGAAGTGGCAATGGTAAGCCCCTCCTGTATTCTACCAAAGACAACCACAGGGCTCTGTTGACACTGATTCAATGGCACACTTTACATACATTTATATCCCGCTCTTCCTCCAAGGGGCCCCAAGAACGGTGTAAATGGTTATGTTCATCCTCACAACAACCCTGTGAGGTAGGTTAGGCCGAGAGAGAAGTGACTGGCCCAGAGTCAGCCGGTGAGTTTCATGGCTGAATGGGGATTTGAATTCGGGAGCAGAGGCACTCTTACCCCTGGACTTCAGGGCCAAAGTCCAGGGCCTCTCCACAGCCCCGGGAGGTGCCCCCAAATTCTCTTTAGTCTGTCCCGGGTGAGCATGATGATATTCATTCATTCAAAGTTTATTACGGTCTATGACCAGCACAAGGGGGGGAAATAACAATACAATTAAAATATAAATACTTTTAAAAATTGATGATGATGATACTTAATAGGTCCAGGCTCCAAAATTACCTATGTGCACTTCTGCTTGAGAGGAAGAGTGGGGTACTAATTGAGGGGGGATTGTGCCAATTTAGGATTGCCGGTTCTGACTACAACTATTCCTGAAAGTATCTTTCTTTGTTTAACCCTCATATTATTTATTTTTTCAAAAGTATTGATACCCCATCCTTCCATGACACTACTGCTCGGGGCTACTCACAGCAATACAATAAATACAATGTAAAATAAAAGGAATAGAATTAAACCAAATTAAGCAGACAAGTTAGAAGTCAGGCTAAAACCACAATCAGAAGTAAGTTTCAAATTAAAAGTTATTTTAAAAGCTAAAAATTGAGAATTATAAAAACTAAAAACGAAAGAACCTAGCAGGTATAACCAAAGATGGAGCATTAAAAAGCCTCTTTAAAAAGATGTTTTTAGTTTGGTTTTTTTAAAACACTGTGGGTGGAAGCATGGCAAAGCTCTTCAGGGAGGGTGTTCCAAAGCTGAGGGGCCACAATTGAAAAGGCTCTGTCTCTAGACCCCTGCTAACTGGGCAAAGAGGCACCTTTTACCGTGGTGATTCTCTTTATTTAGCAGGGGGAGAGTAACTGGCCCTATCCACTCCCAGCACAGTAACTCCAGTGACTGTTGCTGGTGTCCATATTTATTTATTTATTTATTTATTCAATTTCTATACCGCCCTTCCAAAAATGGCTCAGGGCAGTTTACACAGGGAAATAACAAATAAATAAGATGGCTTATGAGAATAAAATTACAAATATTATGTTTCTTTTTAGATTGTGAGCCCTTTGGGCACAGGGATCCATCTTATTTATTTGTTATTTCTCTGTGTAAACCACCCTGAGCCGTTTTTGGAAGGGCAGTATAGAAATCGAATAAATAAATAAAGTAAATATTTCTCCTCTAAATGCCCCCCCCCCCCGCCCCAATAGCAAAACCATTACGATCTTCAGGAACATGTTCAAGAGTCACCTGGAGACTAATGCTGATTCCTAGAGTCTCCAGTGGAGACACCAGGACAGTCCTGGAGGACTGGCAACTCTGTGCCCCATGGACATAAAAAGCTCACCCCACCTCACCCTTTATGCTCTATGCATAAGAGTCCAAAACTGTCCAAGAACTCCATTCCACACTATGGATTACCAGTTTATTGTAGTTCTTGCATCTTTAATCACTGACAGGCATAAATCCAGAAGGTGAAACTGCCTCCATATATAAATCCGATGATTAGGAAGGTATCGCCTGTTGAATTGCTTGCAAAGAAGGCCAAACACCAGAAGAAAAGCTGGCAAGGCTACCCCAAAGCACAGGAGCAGTATCAGAAAGAGTTGGCAACACTACCCCAAGACAACACAGGAGCCCTGTTAGATAAAGTTGGCAACACTAATCCCAAACACCTCTGGGATGTTTTGCCACTTTCAATAACATCCAATGGGCAAAGTACAACACCATGATCTGAGTTAACAGCCAGACTCTTTCCTTCCAGCAGGCACCAAACATGCATACAAATTGGCCTCCACCCACTTTTTATCAGCAGACTGATCTTCTTCCCCCTGACTGAAGGCTGTGATCCTATCTATGCACACCAGCTAGGAATACAGTGGAACTTACTTTCCAGTCAGCATGAATAGTGTCAACAAACATACACAGGATCACTCTCAAGATGGGGAAATATTCGGTCTTGTTCACATAGCATTAGAATAGTTATCTGGCCTGTCTCCCCCGCCCCCTTTTAAAGGTAAAGGTAAAGTTGTGCCCTAGAGTCGGTGTTGACTCCTGGCGCCCACAGAGCCCTGTGGTTGTCTTTAGTAGAATACAGGAGGGGTTTACCATTGCCTCCTCCCACGCAGTGCGAGATGATGCCTTTCAGCACCTTCCTATATTGCTGCTGCCTGATACAGGTGTTTCCCATAGTTGGGGAAACAGACCAGGTACCATGTCGATATCTGACAGTGGCTTCTTTCCATATGTCAGATACTTTCCTACTTTAGCACCAAAACTACTTATACTATTTATATTGCATAAACAACAACAACAAAAGATGGTTCCCTGTCCCCAAAAAGCTCACAACCTAAAAAGAAACAGGTAGCCACCAGTAACAGCCACTGGAGAGACACTGTGCTGGTTTGAATAAGGTCAGCTGCTCTCCCCCTGCTAAATATAAAATGAATCCCCACTTTAAAAGGTGCCTCTTTGCCCGATCAGCTAGTAATATATGTACATTAGGACACAGATAGCTGCCACGTGTCGAGTCAGACCATTGGCCCATCTAGCTCAGTATTGTCTTACACAGACTGGCAGCGGCTTCTCCAAGGTTACAAGCAGGAGTCTCTCTCAGTCCTATCTGGAGATGCTGCCAGGGAGGGAACTTGGAACTTTCTGCAGGCAAGCAGGCAGATGCCCTTCCCAGAGGAGAATATTTTACAGTAGTCTCCCATCCAAATGCAAACCAGAGCAGGCCCTGCTTAGCCAAGAGGACAATTCATGCTTGCTAACACAAGACCAGATGTCTAGTCCCTTCCAGGAGACAACCCTAAAACTCCCTAGTCCCTTAGCAATATGACCAAATTAATTGCGTTGTGAAGAGAACTGGACCACACAGCGTGAAAACTACACACACACGCGCGCGCGCGCGCGTCGCCTTCCATCCCGAAAATCATTGTTACTACATATTCAAAATATGGCATACATTTCTATAACTCAAACTCTCGTAGTGAACAAACGAGGCTCCCACCCGAAATGCATGCATACAGCGCCACCATCGTTGTAGACTACAGCTCCCAGCAGACACTGCTTTTCCCAGAAATGAAGGGCGCCCCAGTTGCATTAATTTTGTGGATTCCGGGATTTGTAGTTCCGAGATGATGCGTGCACGTTAAAGGAACAGAGGGATTGAAATCCGAGCTTCAAAGGAAGGGGTGAAGCTGAAGCAAAGCAAAGGCATTCCAGGAAACCAGTGATTCGTGCTAGGGCTTCTGGTCTGGTTTTCTTTGTCAGTTTAATAATCGTGATTTTACCATGATTAATGATTATTTTTAAAGTGCTTTCTTGGTTTTCGTTTTAATGAATGAAAGATATGAACCGTGCCCCGAGAAATTGATTATTGGGCATTTGGGAAACAATGAGATAACTTATATTGACATGATCAATTGAAGAAATAGTGACTTTCCCCCCTAATGCCTGGCAACCTAAAAGATAACTGAATATTTTCAAGTTGATGGTAACTATTAACTAGCAAAGATCCAGATTCTACCATTAATTGCCCAAATAAAACATTCTGAATTTAAGAACAACCTCTTTGGGGAAAAGGGGGTTAAACATAGGTTATAACCGTATTTACCCAAAAGGAAGAAGATTCTGAGGTTATTCACACAATCGGCTGTGAGCCCAGTGGTCCATAAACGGGTCACCTGCTTAAATAGCAAGTGCTCCGCAAACCCGGTTTTTGCAATCATGAGTTGCCACTGCGCCACGGCAACTCGCGAGTAGACCCCCGGCCAGGAGGCTGAAAAGCAGGCTCAGGGGTCTCTCCAACATGCCCTGCGCACTCACACAGGGCATGCTGAAGCTTCCAGGGGCCACGTGGCCCCCAATCCTCCCAGCCCCCAACGGCTCCGTAACGGAGCCAACAGTCGTGTGGGCGGCCGATCTGGCCACCCAGGGCTGCCCGCAAACCCTCCCCAAGCTCTTCTCACGGATCGTGAGAAGAGCCTCAAGCAGTGTTCTACCCAGGTTTGGGAGTAGTGTGTGCTCCAAATTTTCGGTTGTGTGGAAGCAAGGTAGGAGGGAAAATGACCCAAGTTTTCCTCCTACCTTGCTTCCACACAATCACTTCTACTCAGGTTTTCCTCTTACTTTGCTTCCACACAACCAAAAATTAGGCACACACAGAGCAACCAAACCCAGATAGAACACAGTTTTTGATTGTGTGAATTACCTCTCTGAATTTAAGGTAAAGGTGAAGTGTGCCGTCGAATTGATTTCGACTCCTGGCACCCACAGAGCCTTGTGGGTTTTCTTTGGTAGAATACAAGAGGGGTTGACCATTGCCTCCTCCCTCACAGTATGAAATGATGCCTTTCAGCATCTTCCTATATTGCTGCTGCCCAAATTTAAGACAGCTCCCCAATTTCTAACATCAAAATTTGGGGGGAAACTAGGCTTGGATTCAGGTAAATAAATACAGTAATATCAGATCCTGTTTGCTTTATCATTTAACCATTATACTGCATCACAGAATTTTATGCATTTGAATTTATAGTCACCTGATCCTTTGATTATATTATTGAACGTTTCAGATGAGAATTACCTATTGATTACTTATTTAACTGCAAAGATTGTAATTGCTCAAAACTGGACCAAGTCTACAGTCCCAGTTCAGGCATAGATAATCGAAGTACTGAGGTGGCTGAGATGGACAAATTAATCACCATGAGCCCTGGAGAGGTGGAATATAAAAGTTTTCTAAAGTACAAAAACACAGTTTCTAACTATGTTTATTATTTCTTTCCAGAAGGCCAGAATTTGGAGCTAGATTAACTGCTCAGAATCTCTCTGCACTTACATTCTTCAAAAACCTCCTGAGCATATATATCTACACTGCAAGTGTTATACCACATTAACTCTCATAGCATCACCCAAAGAAATGGAAATTTAGTGAAGTTCCTGTCATCTGATATTTCAAGGTCTGCCAGCAACAGGCTTCTTCACACAATAAATGTGTTCACACAATTGAGGTTGTGACCTAGGTTTAATGTGAGTTAACGAACATTGAAGTGATGGTGTGAACCCATACCAAGGTGGCTGATGGCATTGGTTCACACACTCTCACTAATGTTGGTATAGGTAAAGTGTGCCATCAAATCGGTGTCGACTCCCGGCAACTACAGAGCCCTGTGGTTGTCATTGGTAGGATACATGAGGGGTTTACCATTGCCTCCTCCCATGCAGTATGAGATGATGCCTTTTTGGTAACCCACATTAAACTTAGATTGAAATGACTGTGTGAATCAGGCCATTATGTAGTGGCACTATTATTATTATTATTATTATTATTATTATTATTATTATTAATTACTAGCCAACCCGGCACAGAACATCTGTGTGCTCTTTGGGGCCAGCGGTTACCTCTTCCCCCCACCTTCTGCCCCAGTCTCCGCTTCCTAACCACGGCTGGCCTGTGCCAGGCCCAGACGCCTCTCCTCCCCACCGCCACTTCTGCCCCACCACACACTTTCTTTCCCCCCTCCTAGGCCTTGCCTCTGTGGCCAGGCTGGGCCTGCCGCCGCCTCTGGCCTCCGTGGCCGGCCCGCCGCCGCCACGGCGACCAATCCTCCTGGGTGTGCCTCAGCCAATCAGGCACCTCCACCACCCAGCCAATCAGCTGGGCGCTGGGACGCACATTCCAAGGCACACCCAGGAGAATTAAATATATAGATTATTATTACATTTTATATCCCACTTTTCCTCCAAGGAGCCCAGAGCGGTGTACTACATACTTAAGTTTCTCCTCACAACAACCCTGTGAAGTAGGTTAGGCTGAGAGAGAAGTGACTGGCCCAGAGTCACCCAGCAAGTTTCATGGCTGAATGGGGATTTGAACTCGGGTCTCCCCGGTCCTAGTCCAGCACTCTAACCACTACACCACGCTGGCTCTGATGGCACTAGGGTTGCCTTTTTTACCAACTGACCCTACATCATGGCCCCTCTTTCTTTTATCTCAAGCTATTTGGAGCCACAGTTTGGCATCACCCCAATACCAGCCCCCAGCCCCCATTATTCAATGATTGGCAGTTTTGTGACACCACCAGGCCCTGCCTTGTGAATGCATCCAACCTGGCAATCCTCCGAGGCACACACATGTCATTTCTACTACTCCTACAGAGCGGGAAGCCACAGTTAATCGCAGACTGCAAGGGCAAATATTGCTGCATTTGAAACCTTGTGCATTTTTATAGCAGTGTTTGTGTATTTGAAAACTCCCCTTCGGCCGAGATCTCTCAAAGCAGTTCACATTGAATTAAACACAGAAAAAAGCCATGGCTATGGCTCGTGGTTCTTAAAGCTGCAGCAAGCCCAATATTAGTAGCTCCCAAGAAAAGGGACACCTGGAAGAACTTGGCAGCACAAGGGGGTATACCTCTCCTCTTTCAGGCCATAGATGTAAGCATGCTTCCAGGGGCATAGCTAGGGGAGGGGTGGAGCTGGAGGGCCCCCAGGAGCTGGGGAGCTGGGTTCTTAGAACCCATCCCCTCAATTATAGCTACACCCCTGGCCTCCCATCTCTTCTTCTTTGCAGCAGCAGCAGCTCTAAGCAAGGGCGAGGGATGCAATGGCAACAGCCTTCTCTCCAATCCAGGTATTCCAGGGCTGCACAAATTTGTCCTTCCTGCAGATGTTAGCCTACAACTCCCATCCTCCCTGACTTTTGGCCACCCTGGCTGGGGATGATGGGAGCTGTAGTTCCAAAACAGCCAGAGGGCCAAAGTTGGGCCAGCAGCTGCTCTTATGGATGAGGCAGACAGTATAGTCCTCATGAAATCTTGAGATCTAGGGTTCGTGGTGGACAGCTCATTGAAAGTGTCGGCTCAGTGTGCAGCAGTTGTGAAAAAGGCGGATTCCATACTAGGAATCGTTAGGAAGGGGACTGAAAATAAAAATGCTGATATTATAATGCCCTTATACAAACCTATGGTGCGGGCACATCTGGAGTACTGCGTACAGCTTTGGCCACCGTATCTTCAGAAAGATATTGTAGAACTGGGAAAGGTGCAGAAGAGGGCAACCAAAATGATCAGGGGCCTGGAGCACCTTCCTTATGAGGCTAGGCTACAGCATCTGGGGCTCTTTACCTGGGAAAAGAGGCGACTAAGAGGAGACATGATCGAGGTGTATAAAACTATGCATGGAGTGGAGAGGATGGTCAGAGATAAATGTACCCAACTTTGCTTGCAGAAGGTCCCAGGTAAACCTGTTGCATCTCCAGATATAGGATTGGGTAGTAGGTGGCAGGCAGAGGTGCTCTTCCCCCTGGATTTCCGGGCCAAAGTCCAGGGCCTCCACACCCCCTGGGGACCCCTAAATCCAATTTAGTCTGTCCTGGGTGGTGTGGTTGCCATGCTGAGCCAAGTGGCTGAGCTTCACTGTGACCTGTGCCAGGAGGCCGAGTGTGACATCTGCTTTAGAGACAGAGGGGGGAGTGGGGAAAGAAAGAGGTGAGATGGGAATATGTTGAGTTACATGTTGCAATGTTTCTACTAATGCACAGTTGCATAAATATAAGGTACAGGTAAAGTGTGCCGTCAAGTCGATTTTGACTCCTGGCACCCACAAGAGCCCTTTGGTTTTCTTTGGTAGAACACAGGAGGGGTTTACCATTTCCTCCTCCCATGCAGTATGAGATTATGCCTTCCAGCATCTTCCTATATTGCTGCTGCCCGATATAGTACCAGTGGGGATTCGAACTGGCAACCATCTGCTTGTTAGTCAAGCATTTCCCCACTGCACCATTAGGTGTCTACTGCATACATACACCTGTTCTGTATTCTTACATTCTTGTGAGTTCAGTTGCTATTTGTGCCCTCAAGAACCCACTTATTAAAAATACAGTGTGTGTCACGGTGTGTGTATGTGTGTGTGTAGGGGGGGTGATGCTTAACTTGCAGTGGGGAGCAGGGTTTCAAAGGCCTTTAGGTTCAGGTTCCAAAATTTCCTAGTAGCACCTCTGGTGGCAGGGAAGCCCTCTTTGCCTGCTACCTTGGGATGAGTCGCTGCCAGTTAAGAGTAAGTGATACTGAGCTAGATGGAGCAATTGTCTGATTTCTCATAAGGCAATCTTGTACCATATTCACCCGAACTGAAGACAACTCTGAATTTAAGATGACCCCCTTAAAATGTTGAGGTTACATACAGGTTAGACCTGCATTGACTCAAAAGGAACAGGACCAATTGAAGACGGCATCCCTATTTCGAATAGGAAAAAACCTAGTATGTTCACATACTTATGTAAGTGACCCATGGTGCCACCAGCTGAATGGCTATATCAGCATCAGGGGACCATCATGCTAGATTCAACAGACCAAGATGGCGCACCCGACCGTCACCCTTGTCCAGATCGAATTGTGCTTTTAAAAACAATGTATGCATGACTAATTGTCCCAGAATGTGGATGTGGTTGCATGTTTGTGCACATCCCACTGGAACTAATGCAATGTTGGCAGCTGCACATTTGGTTACACATAAGACACATCTTGGATCAGGGGCGCAGGAAGACCCCTTGGGGCCAGGAAACAAAACCTGGGTGGGGGAGGCTATTGCATGTGCAATAGGTGTGCATGCCCCTGCACCCCAAGCCACGCCCCCTGCACCTGATGCAAGGGGCGGGGCAACAAACAGCTTGCCGCCACCCCATCCTGCCCACCCACCGCCGCTCTCCATGCCCTGCCACTGTTACTTAGCTTGACCTCCAGGGGCAGGCCACCCTCCATGGCAGCGGCAGGCACGGAGGCAGCAGCGGGCCTCTCTCCTCTGGACGAACTGTGCACCTGTGCAGTTCGACTATGGTGGATGTTGTATACCCATGATGCAGGTGTGCAGTTCAGCTAGAGAAGAAAGGCCGGGTGGGGTGGGGTGGCTTGTCCTGCTCTGATCACCCCCCACTTCCTGGAGGCCAAGCTAAAAAGTGGTGGTGGGGCAGCGGCAGCAGCAGGGCAAGGGCGGCTGCAGCTGTGGGATGGTCTCTTTGGGGGCCCCTCAAGGGGGCTCTGACCCATTGGGCCCAGGGTCATTTATTCCTGCTTGTCCAATGGGCACTATGCCCATGTCTTGGATACACATCTGCCACGAGATGTGGTGACAGCCAACAACCTGGATGGCTTTAAGAGGGGTTTGGATAACTTCATGGAGGAGAGGTCGATCAAGGGCTACTAGTCGGAGGGCTATAGGCCACCTCCAGCCTCCAAGGCAGGATGCCTCTGAATACCAGTTGCAGGGGAGTAACAGCAGGAGAGAGGGCATACTCTCAACTCCTGCCTGTGGGCATCCCAGAGGCATCTGGAGGGCCATTGTGGGAAGCAGGATGCTGGACTAGATGGGCTTTGGGCCTGACCCAACAGGGCTGGTCTTATGTTCTTATAGGAAGATGCTGAAAGGCATCATCTCATACTGTGCAGGAGGAGGCAATGGTAAACCCTTCCTGTATTCTACCAAAAACAAACAAACACAGGGCTCTGTGGGCGCCAGGAGTCGATATCGACTTGCCCACACACTTTGCCTTATGGTTCCTGATTCAGCATGTGATATGTGGGTTGAAGCCTGTTTTACAAGTGCAGATCTCCACAACTGGACCCAGGCACATATTTCCTTGGATGTATAAGAAGTGATATTGTGGTCTCTTTAGAAAAACTAAATGAAAAAGTGAAGAAATGTTGGCTCAGTTTATCAGCCAGAGAAAATATTTTACTCATCAAGCTATGTTGGTACATTGCTCATCACGACTTCTGTCACTTGGCAGGCATCATTTTTCACTCGTCACAGACTAGTAGGCTAGTGGATTTCTGCAGCCCTGTATGTACAGGTATGTATATATGTATGTACTGTACTGTATGTATGTCTGTGTCCTTATTGGATTTGTAACTGATATTGCTTTTTATTATGATCTGATAGTGTTCACCACTTTAAATGTTTTAGCAGAAAGGCAGAATAATACAATTTTAAATAAAGCAAGCCATGAGCAGGTCTAAACAGCTACCTTTGTGGAAACAGAGAAAACTGTCTTGAGAAAAAGAATTGCAAAAACACCACCCATTTTAATCAGCTGAACTGCACAAAATCAGAAAGTACACAAAAATCCAAACAGCCATTATTAGATTCAACATATTTGACTTTCAGAGTTACAATCAGAACGGGGGGTGGGGCAGGGGGGGAGGATCTTGACATTACAAATATGATTGTATATTTAAAAAACCCAAACCGAGCGAAAAAAGATTTCCAAGCACCAGTGCCTAAATCTGTGAATAATAGTAATAATAATAATAATTAATAATTAATAAAGGAAAGGTGGTCTGTGTGCAAGGGAATAATGGATTTACTTTCTGCCAAATCATGAATGATGACAATTCGGAAACAATCCTTCAATAAATACACATGCACGTACACACTTTTTCACCACAGAGGATGGAACGCATTCTTCTTATTTGTTAAAAAAATATCGTTAACACTGGATTTTGATTTTTTTTCACTCATGCTTTAATTTGTTTTCAAACTGGGACTAAAACCAAACTTCCATATAAATCACTAGGGCTGCAACCTTAGGCCCACTAACCTGGAGTAAGTTCCGTTGGAATCAACGGGACTCACTGCAGAGAAAACGTGCATCGTAGGAGTGGGTTGCACATCTATGAGAGTTATGATACACTTCTAAACGCCTGTTTCTTAGCCTCTGCCAACTGATTCACATCTGTATTTGTGCAGAGGACTGCAGCCTCTGTTTACACGTGTTCTCCTCATGGGGCCAGTGGGGAGTAGCGTTCATGATTTTTGCTAGTGTGGACCAAGGAGCAAATAGCCCTATTCTAGGCAGTTATCAAGTTAAGGACTGGAAGCATATGCTTAAACAAAATAAGGACCACATGAACAAGATCATTAGAATCCTATCTGATGTCCATACAGGAAGTCCTCCACTTAAAGACAGTCCAGGTTACGACAAACAGCACTTAACGTGTTTGCAAACTGCCACCTTGTTTCAACTTTACAACTGTGTTTCATTTTACGACACTTGCCATGAGAGGGAAGCTGTGCTAGATGGCTGCAGGTGTGTGGACTAAAGGGGGTGGATGAATGGGAGGAGAGCTGGTCTTGGGGCAGCAAGCATGAATTGCCCCCTTTGCTAAGCAGAGTCCACAATGGTTTGCATTTGAATGGGAGATCCCTGTACATGTGTGAGCCCTGTTAAGAGAAGGGATGGGGCCGCTCTGGGAAGAGCATCTGCCTGCTTCCATGCAGAAGGTTCCGAGTTCCCTCCCTAGCTTCTCCAGATTGGCCTGAGACCCCTGCCTGTAACCTTGGAGAAGCCGCTGCCAGTCTGTGTAGCTAATACTGAGCGAGATGGAGCAATGGTCTGACTCTGCAGCTTCCTGTGGAGGGACTGGCAGACTGGTCCAACCAAGATGATCCTCCCCACTGCTGCTTCTGCTTTTCCTCCTCTTCCAGGTTCAACTGCTGTGCTGTGATGGTGAAGAGGAGATCAGCTGTTCCATTCACAGCCCACATACCACTTCCTGACTACCCTCCTTCCTTCCCTAATTATTGCTGAGGAACACTGTTCCCTCTAAGAGGGATTCCCAGATGTGGTTGACTACAACTCCCAGAATCCCTAGCTGCAGTGGCTTTTGCTTGGGGATTATGGGAGTTGTAGTCAACAACATCTGGGAATCCCTGTTAGAGGGAACAGTGCTGAGGAGGAGGGGGAGTACAACTACCCAGTGGTCTCCCTTCCATGGGAAAGAGAATGAGCCAGGAAGGGATTGGAATGGGAGTGGATGGCAGGGGTGAGCAACTTCTGATTCTCCACCATCAACTTCTTTGCTGCAAGTCTGCACATATGTGACTGAGGCACCAACAGCTTTCACAGTAGCAGTGTGTGTGTGTGGCGGGGGGAATCGGTTATCCAGCCATGGTTCAGGAACCAAACACCCATTTGTAGCATTGTTTCCTATAGGTCAGGGGTCCCCAACCTTTGGTACTGCAGATGTTGATGACCTACAACACCCATCATCCCTAGCCACAGTACATCGCTGGGGCGATGGGATGTGTAGTTCAGCAACACTTGCAGTGCCATAGCTTGGGGACCCCCTGCTATAGGTCCCGCATTAACGTTCTTTGACTTAAGACATAGTTCTCAGGAACCAGGTGTGTTGTAGGTCTGAGGATCTCCTGCGTATGAATTAACCACATCCCTCAGAAGGATGTGGGTATTCGTTTCAGCCTGTGAATAAGGCAGGGCTTTTCTGCAATCGCTGTTTTCCTCACAGCACGTTGAGCATTAAATTTAGCACGCCTTTCGAACTAAAGTACTCAGTTGGAGGGAGAAGGTATCACAAAGTCCAAGAACGTGCCACCCAGCATGGGTAGGATGGGGCAGTGTGACAATCAGGCTTTCAGACTGTACCACCACCAATACAGTTTCTGCAAGCCTGTCGATTAGCAGAGCTCAGTATAGGTCATTCCATGCAGCTTTGTCATGCCAAATCACAACCCAACCCGAAACAAGCACTCTTCTTCCAGACAGGCCACAGAGCGCCAAAGGATACAGGAGACTCAGCTACAGTGTCCCCTGTAACAGGGATTCCCAGAAATTGTGGACTACAACTCCCATAATCCATAGGCAAAGGCCACTGCAGCTGGGAATGATGGAAATTGTAGTCAACATCTGGGAATCCCTCTTACAGGGAACACTGCCCAGCAACTGTATGATGTTACTTTCTCGGTGGCATGGCTATACAAATCCAGCCATCCAGCTGGTTTTAGACTACAACTCCCATCATCCCCAGCCACAAGGCCAGTAGTCGGGGATGATGGGGGTTGTGGTCCAATGTCTGCAGGAGGGCTGAAGTTGTGCAGCCCTGCTCTATGGCTGCAGGGGGAAAGAAATCCAGCACCTGTCACCTCCAGCTGAGGAAAGAGACACCTTTTAAAGGTGAGCCAAACTGTGCAAAGAGACCCCTTTTTAAAGTGGCGATCCTCTTATATTTAGCAGGGGGAGAGCAACTGGCCCTATCCGTCCCCAGCACAGCATCCCTCCAGTGGCTGTTGCTGGTGTCGAATTTAGGTTTCTTTGTAGATTGCGAGCCCTTTGGGGACAGGGGAGCCATCTTATTTATGCATTATTTATTTTTCAATGTAAACTGCTTTGACAGTGGGGTGGACGGAGAGAGAAGAGCACCGTTGGAGTGGGAGGGGGGAACTGTGCATGGGGGGAAAACTGGCGGGGTGGAGAAAACCTTGGTCAGTGCTCTTTGTTCCATGGGAGGAGGTGGCATCTGGGTCCCCCAGCTCAAGTGCCCCAGGAGCTTGAGCGGCTACTGACTCCCATGCTCCGGGACCTTTCGTTTTAGGTTCTAACCAAAAGGCAGACTGTTCACAGTGTCTGATCAATGACTTCACAGATTGTTCGCTCACTGAAACATTTCAGTGATGGAAGTTCACAGGCTGTACCTTCCTTTAGCCACAGGAGCACCGATGTCGGCTATAATCAGATGACCCATTATTTGAGCAGTGAAGCTGTTCTTTGCAGCTGCAAGCGCACTCACTGTACTCTGGTCTAGTGGACGCTTTCCTCTTCAGGGCTGAGCTCAGGAAAAGCCAGTTCTGCCTGTTTGCAGATCCCAGCAAAGCACAGCACTGATTGGCTGCACCCTGGGACATCATGACCCACCCACTTCATCCTCGAAGTTACACAACTTTAAAAAAATTGTGTGTGTGTGTGTGTTAAAGGCAATGAGTGGACATTTAATTGAATAAATGTACACAGGGCACTTTAAAACATAAAAAGAAAGGCAGCCTATTTGAAGTATGGAAGGAGGGGTAAATTATGACTCAATCCATGGTGGAATTGCTGGGACATATCTCTCCACCTTTGCATATAGGAGGAGGCTGGGTTCACCCCAAAGGGTTAAAAAAAGCACAGTGATTGCTCTTACAACGTGATATTTGTACACAGCCTTATAAGAACGAGTGAATACAGAAGAATTACGGAGGCCTCATGGTGAGAAAGTTTCTGTAAATATGGACATGCAACTGTAAATGTATGCTTGATGCGGGGGTTCTCAAACTTGGGTCCCTAGATGTTGGACTACAACTCCCATCATCCCCTGCCAACCGAGCAAAGAGGCACCTTTTAAAAGTGGCGATTCTCTTTATTGAGCAGGGGGAGAGGAACCGACCCTATCCATCCCCAGCACAACATCCCTCCAGTGGCTGTTGCGGGTGTCTTTCTTATGTTTCCTTTTTTAGATTGTGAGCCCTTTGGGGATAAGGAGCCATTTTTATTTCAGTATAGACTGCTTTTGAGAAGCAGTATATAAATATCCGTCCTATTTGTGTCCCCAGCCACAATGACCAGAGACCAAAGTCTGCAGCGTTCCGTACAGGGCTTTTGCAGCTTTGTTGCACTGCATAGAGCCAGATCACAGCCCAACCAGAAACATGCACTCTTCTTCCGGACGGTCTACGGAACTCTTCAAAGGATATCGGCAGAAGCCGGGGTGTATGTGTCTCTCTCTCTCTCTATGGGAGGGCTGCACAACTTTGATTCCCATCACCGCCTCAGCCAGCGTGACCAAAGACCATTGTGGCTGGGGATGGTGGAAGCTGTCCAACGACATCTAGGGACCAGTAAGAGAGATTCTCTGTAAGAGGGATTCCCTGTAAGAGGGATTCTCAGATATTGTTGACTACAACTCCCATAATCCACAGCCAAAGGCCACTGCAGCTGGGTAGGATGGGAGTTGTAATCAGCAACATCTGGGAATCCCTCTTACAGGGAACACAAGAGGGACCAGTGTTCCCTGTACGAGGGATTCCCAGATATGGTGGATTATTGATGATCAGATCATATTGTTGACTACAGCTCCCATGATCCCCAGCTGCATTGGCCTTTAGCTGGGGATAATGGAAGTTGCAGTCAACAATATCTGGGAATCCCTCTCACAGGGAACACTGCTAGGGACCCACAAATGAGAACCCCTGCCTTGAGGCAAATTGAATCCCCCTGTGATTGCTTTTTTGGGGGAAATAAAAAAAGCTATATCAGGAGTTCCTGCCGGTCAGGTAACACCCTTGCTGTATTTTATTTCCTTAGCCAGAGAAATAGAGGCAACACAGGAGGCATCCATGGTTAAGAGAAGTATGGGAATGCCTTCAATGGTCCCTTGAAGAGATTCAAAACTGCTCTCAACATCCTATAGGAAGCATCAAGACCCATAAGATCTTGCCTCGAGGCTGGTTGGAGAAGAAAAGACACCATGCCCGGTACGAAAAGAAACCTATGTGCTTGCCAGAATCATGTGCATGTTAAATTGACGCTCACTTAAATTGTCGAACTGGTTGGGGGTGTGTGTGAAACTGACTGAAGAGGGGGGATGACAGATTTCAGACTCTGGTGAACGCTCCCATTGGAGATTCCCCACGCTTCCCACTTTATTGCGATGGACGGATTATCTTGCAGCTGCACCACACCACCAAGCCATTTGCTCAGAAGCAAATGAGACCATAGGAATGGATCGAGAATAAGTCTTTTAAAAAAACAACCACCCCCACCCCCACCAAAAAAAGAGAGATCTTCTTTAGAAAGGGCTTTTCCTTACCCTCTCTGAAAATCATATTGCCCTAAGCTTGAGGTTCTTCATTCGCGCTGGAGTTACCAGCAGCACAAACAAACGCTGGCCAGCAGGGGGAGCGCTGAGCTTCTTTTCCATTCCTCAGTCCCAGCAGAACCGTTTGGGCTGTGAGCGCGCCTATAGGAGAAACACCTTTGGCGGGTGTTTCAGAGAATGCGCGTGGCCCTCTTGTGGCTACCCAGGTGTGCGAAGAAAAGAAATGAAAAGAGATGTGTGGTCTCTGGGAAGTGCTTGAGCCACGCAAAATCTCCAGCAGTGATGTCTGCCATTCGCCTTTGGAACAGTCCGTTGTATCCAGCATCCCTGCTTCCTTGCATTTTTGCACAGGTCCCAAAGGCCAGTTCATTGCAGGTGATGCAACTGTTATCCAGAGCTAAAAGAATAAAAGGGAGTAGAGGGGTAAGATTTAGAGATCGTCCAGGTCTGGGAGTAGAGCACAACAGATTTCAAAAATATCCCTTATTTAAACTGTGCCCAAAGCACAATTTCTTTAAAAAACAGTCACACACTGTGGTCGTTGCTAACTGAGCAAAGAGGCACCTTTTAAAGTGGTGATTCTCTTTATTGCGCAGGGAGAGAGCAACTGGCCCTATCCATCCCCAACACAACATCCCTCCAGTGGATGTTGATGGTGTCTGTCTTATGTTTATTTTTTAGATTGTGAGCCTCTTGGGGACAGGGAGCAATTTTTAGCCTACTGGAAAGATCACACGGCATTCTGTGTGTCCGTGTCCGTGTCCGTGTCCGTGTGTGTGTGTGTGTGTGTGTGTGTGTGTGTCCACTCCCACATCAACTTCACAACGCCTGGACCAATATGAACCAAATCGGGTAGAGTTTAGGGGCACCCCAATGGCGTAGTTTGTGATGATGTCATCCAACCCAATTCGATATGGTGGACGCGTGAATGTTTAAGGCGCAAATGAGCTAACTTGTGCACTGTCTAACCAATCTGAACAAAATAAGGTACAGTTGTAGTGAGTGACACACAGGAACACCTCAGTGGTGTGGTTGGTGATGATGTCATCCGCCCCAATTCAAGATGGCAGACAAATGAACATTTGAGGTGCAAGTGTACTAACTTGTGAACCGCCTAACCAATCTGAACCAAATTTGCTACAGCCATGGCCACATGAGGCTACAGTAGGGGCACAAGGGCAAACCTCAATGGCATAGTTTGTGATGATGTCATCCACCCCAATCCAAGATCGTGGATGTGTGAATGTTTGAGGAGCAAGTGCACTAACCTGAGGACTATCTAACCAATCTGAACCAAATTTGGTACAGTTGTAGTGAGTGACACACAGGGACACCTCAATGGTGTAATTTGTACTCCTCATAATTACTGCCTCACACTTTCTTATGCTGATCTTGGACGGTAATAAAGATGATTGATTGATTGACTGGTGCAGTTTGTAATGATGTTGTCCACCCCAATCCAAGATGGCGGACCCATGAACATTTGAGGCGCACGAGATGTAATTTGTGGACCAAATTTAGTCCTCTTGTAGAGATAGTGAAAGGAAAGCAGGCAGATTAGTTCTTACTAGAACTTACTAGTTCTTACTAGAACAACTTGTATTTAAATCTATCTATGTAAACCCCTTTGGGAACTTTTGTTGAAAAGCGGTGCATAAATATTTGTATTAGTAGTAGTCGTCATTCTTACAACCAGCCTTTTGTGGAAAGGGAGGGTTAAGCCTGGTACAGAGGCTTGTCTGGAGCCACGGGAACCACTCCAACCCAGCCCCTGCCTAAGTTGAACAGAACATCTTCTTCACTATGAGCCCCATTGCCCACTGAGATCATCCAGAGAGGTTTGTCCATCAGGTGGCTACGCAGGGACGGGCCTTCTCTGTTGCTGCCCTGAGACTCCCTGCCATGTTTACAAGAGAGTCCAGATGAAAACGGGGCCAGGAAGAGGCATGCTGCTGCTTTGCTGAGGCCTGCCTCTCCGCTGCCAGTGCAGTCCATTGTGGGTTATGGGAGGACTTCCTCCTCCTGATCCCACTCGGGGAGCCTGCTGCTACGCCGATAGTGTGGGCATGCAAACAGCAGAGCCCAGAGGAGGCCCCAATCACCTGGGGGAAGGCAAGTAGGATCTTGCCTTCCCCCCAGCCTAGCTCATGTGCTGGCGCCATTTGTATGGTCAGCATGGTGTTGCTGACCCTGCAAATGGCGCCCGTGCATGCACGGACGCCATGTGCATGTGCGCGCCATGCACAGGAAGCTGCATGTGGCAGTGGAGAGCAAGAGAGGGCATGCTCTCTTCTTTCTTAAAGCTCCTGCTCGCCACTCCTCTCCCAGTGGCACCGAAACAGTCCGGACCTCGTCTGAACCGGTTCGGCACCGAATCTGTGCTCAAACATCGGCTCGTGTACATCCTTAGCACAAAGGTGGGAGGCACAGGGAGTGCTTTCCCTCCACCCTCACTTTGGAGCTGGGTGCAAATTCTGGGCTTGCCACGGCCCTCCTAGCTGACATGTGATGGGGAATAAATTACAGCAGAAAGTGCTCACATATAGTCACCCATCCAAATACAAACTAGGACAGACCCCGCTTAACGAGATAATTCATAATCGCTACACGAGATTGGCTGGCTGAGCTTGAGACACTCATCTGGCTGTATATGAACTCACAGCTGGCGCCAGACTATTGCTGGAGCAACATCCCAAGCTTTCTGCTTCTTGGTTTGCCTTGTATCCAGCCTGAACTTATAGCCTGTCCTGCAGTGAGCTGGCCATGGTCCTGACCTCCAGCAACCTAGCCTGGACTCCCGCCAAGTACACTCCTACAGGACTCAGCCGGGAATAAGATATTAGAAGGTTCAAATAAGACATACATGGGAACTGAAGTGCAATCTTCACTGATACCCATCGGAATTTACATGCGTATGGCCTATTCAAACATTCTGCCCACAGACAGATATCCAATGGCATCAGAAAAGGGACAAATGTGCAGGGTTGGTGAGGAATGAAAATATGGCCTTGTTACCCACCATTAACAGGGGAAGAGAGAATCTGGGTTAAGGTGATTTCCATGAGTGGAAGATACTCACGTATACAAAGGCTGTAGCTGCAAATGTGACATCTTCTGTGGTGCCTGGTAACCATATGAATCAAATCCTCCAATGAAATCAACTGTTGAGTGGAAAGAAGAAAGGTGAGTGTTAAAAAAACCCCAAACAGCCTAGGTTCCACAGACAAAGAAGTTGCATGCCTGCTGCAGGAGGTCTTAGTAACTTTGAGACTGTTCCTCCCCAGTCCAATACCCTGGGGTCCCTTTGACAGTGTAAGGTATCACTCCATTTCAACCTTACTCTTTCCGCCACAGTTCACAGGTTCAGGGCAGCTCACAGGTAGGGATGTGCACAAACCTGTTCGGAGGCCCGTTTACAGGCCCCCGAACAGGTCCGGAAGACCAGCGGTTTGGCCGGTTCGAAGGCTGGGGGATACCTTTAAATGCAGGGGAGGGTGCTCTTACCCTTCCTGCTGTGTTTCCCCTGCTGGTGCTGCATTTTAAAAGGGTCTGGCAAGGCAGAAGCATACCTCCCTGCCGCCCCATTGCCTCGTCAGACTGGAAGTGACCAGAAATACCTGGTGCACGTGCGCACATTGCGCTTGCCCGCATGCACACACCCACTGTGTGCATGCGCGCCAGGTATTTCTAGTCACTTCCATCCAACGAGGCAACGGGGCGGCAGGGAGTTACACTGCCATTCCACCAGACCCTTTTAAATTGCAGCGACGGTGGGGGGAAACACGGCAGGAGGGGTAAGAGCACCCTTCCCCACCCTTAAAGGTATCCCCCCCACCTTGGAGCCGTTCCCTGCCAGTTCCATGCACATCCCTACTCACAAGTTCTGGAAACTGCTGGCCCGACCCTTGCTGCTCTACAGCACCAGCCTCATGATGGAGAACTAGTCTTATGGTAGCAAGCATGACTTGTCCCCTAAGCTAAGCAGGGTCTGCCCTGGTTGCATATGAATGGGAGACTAGAAGTGTGGGCACTAGAAGAGATTCCCCTAAGGGATGGAACCACCGCTCTGGGAAGAGCATCTAGGTTTCAAGTTCCCTCCCTGGCTTCTCCAAGATAGGGCTGAGCGAGATTCCTGCCTGCAACCTTGGAGAAGCCGCTGACAGTCTGTGAAGACAATACTGGGCTAGAAAGGCCAAGGGTCTGACTCGGTATATAGCAGCTTCCTATGTTCCTATGGCTGGTATTGCATTTTGTCATCTCAGCCGAATCAGGTCATTTGGGGAGTCGATAGCAGTCTTGCAGGCCTTATATAACTGCTGCATCAAGCTGAGCTCCCTGCTCTGAGCAGATTGTCAACCAGAAAAGTTAAGCCACAGATTCCCATAGTCTCAGTCTTGCCCATATCTTCACTCCTTTCTCCTGTATTGCTTCCTCTGAACACTGGCCTTGGATTAATTTATCATTGGGCCCTCCATGAACTGTCCTGTGCCTGCCCTGAACTGTGTGACTTGCCTTTGGCCCGCTCGGACCTACAACCAGTATTCCTAAACATGTGGGAGTCTGAACCCACTGGGCCCTGACAGACAATTTTCAAGTCCCAGATCAATTTTCAAGCACCAGATTTCAAGCACTTGTGAGAGCCACTTCACACATTATACACTGCCTACAAGAAAACATTTCACGTGTGCTTAAATCTCTGTTGACAAACTTTCTCTCTCACCGACAGCTGCCTGTGTGTGCAGCATACTTTGAGAATCTGCAAAATTCTAAAACAGAGGTTCTAAACATGGCTGCATATGAACTCACAGCTGGCACCAGACTATTGCTGGAGCAACATCCCAAGCTTTCTGCTTCTGAGTTTGCCCTGTATCCAGCCTGAACTTATAGCCCACCATGCAGTGAGCTGACCATGGTCCTGATCTCCAGCAACCTAGCCTGGACTCCTGCCAAGTACACTCCTACAGGACCCAGTGAGAAACAAGACATCAGAAGGTTCAAATAGGACATACACTGAAACTGAAGCGCCCCAGCCACAGTAAACTATAGCTGGGAATGATGGAAGTTGTAGTTCAGCAACATCTGGAGTACCACAGGTTGGGATGCCCTGTTCTACATAATAGGTGCTGCAACGTGTGGATTGTATAATTGCTCTGGGATAGACTGTGCTGCCAACATTTTTCTTCCAGTGCTCCTGTACCTTTCAGAGCTGCCGGAGAAGCAGAAACCCAGCAGGTGAACCTTCTCCATCATGAAGATGTAGCACCAAGACAGAGGAGCAACGGTAGGGGTGGGTGGGTTGTGGAGTGAGAAAGCAAGCACATTTCTCGCAAGTGGATTCTTCACTTTTTGAAATTAAATGCAAGGAAGGCATTCAACAGCCTCTTTATCAATAACAATGGGCAGAATTCTGGCCTGCGGTATTTATGAATGCCCAACAAAATGTACAGCCACTCTGATATCCCGGCACTCATATGCCTAGCTTATTGGTATGCTTTTCCATTCCATATTGTGCGAGGCCTTCAAAGATGCTTTTAATACCAGGTTTTCATATTAATTTTGTGGCGAGCAGTGGTTCAATCTCATCTTTTTAATGGAGTCTCTTATTAGATTTGGAAATGAATGAATGTTAAAAAAAAAAAAAAAAGAGTGCACCCTGATTTTTTGCAAGACAAACAGACTTTGGGCTTGTGCTTGTCTTCCAAGCTCTAGGACACCGGATCCGATAATGCATATAATTTGCTGCTCCCTTAATGAGTTTTTTTTCATGTGTAAAGCTTATTAATATATATATTCTGTGTCAAACAATACCTGCTTGAAAGCCATCGGAAGCAAATAAATCCCTGCCAGCTCCCAAGACACCAAGCAACTTATTACAAGCAGCAGAGTCAAATTTCACACACAAAGGGTTTTAATTTTGCACGACATCCATTTGGATCCGTTACCAAAAAAAAGTGAGTCCTGGACTGGCAGGCTGATTTGTTCGGAGAAGCCTTTCAGGCAGATGGTTCACTATGCTGCCAGAGAGACTTACTAAATTTCTTGATAACGTAGGTGCCCTACCCTCCCTCCAAAGAGCCGACGGCAGGGCACAATTTTTACTTATACTAGCTGCGCCTTTAGTTTTCCCTGCCTGCCTACCGCCGCTGACGATTTCTTTCCCAGCCCGCCCACCGCCGCCACTTTCTTCCCCCACCTGCCCTCCTGCCGTTTTCTTGCTCCGCACACTTTCTTGCCCTGCCGGCTGCTGCCGTTTTCTACCCCTGCCCATCACTGCCGTTTTCTCCCGGCTCCCTGCCCCCCATCCCTGGCCGCTGTTTTGTTTCCCACCTCGCCTCTGGCACCACCAGTTTCCTCCTCCCTTGCCGGTAATTTGCTCACAAACTCTCGCAAGAGCTGCCACGCATGGGATTAGTGATGGGTATGCCTAAGAGAATCTATCTATCTATCTATCTATCTATCTATCTATCTATCTATCTATCTATCTATCTAATACTGTAGATAGAGTCTGCTCTTCCTCCGAGATGCCTAGAGCAGTGTGCATGGTTATATTTACCCTCGCAACAACCCTGTGAGGCTGAGTGAGAAGTGACTGGCCTAGAGTCACCCAGGAAATTAGGCTAGATTAAAAATTAAAAATTTTAATGTGTTTTTATCTATTATGATTTTTATCTTTTATGAATTTTAAATGTTTTATATTGTGTTTTAATTCTGAACACCACCTAGAGTGGCTGAGTGGGGATTTGAATCCTGGTATCCCCAGTCCAAGTCCAACAAGGTATATAAGAGAACACCACCTTCTTCTTCATGAACCTCACTGCCTTTTAAGATTATCATGTTTCTCCTCACAACAACCCTGTGTAGGTTGGGCTGAGAGAGAAGTGACTAGCCCAAAGTTACCCAGTGAGTTTCATAGCCGAATGGGGATTCGAACTCAGGTCCTCCCCGGTGCTAGTCCAATACTCTAACCACTACACCACACTGGCTCTCCCAGTTTAGCCTCATTATTCTGCCTGAATAATGGACCTCTGAGACTATCATTTGGGAGATTAGAAAGGCCTGTACCAGCCCCTACAGATCCCGATATTCCAGATTTTATAGAACCCGATATTCCAGATTTTGGATTTTCCATACAGCATTTCCGGAGCCAGACACATGGCCATTTGGCTTCCTTATTCTGCTCTCGACTGCTGTCCCAGGCATTAAAAAAGAAGAAGAAAGAATGTCACTTCTTGTAGATAAGAAATCTTCTATCGCTCACAAGGTTGCTAAATTTTCTGCCAGCAATCAATTTCTATTTCCTAGATTCTGCCATAAAACGTTTATTCTGTTAGTGTACTGTATTATAGATCTCTTATCTGAATGCTGTATAATTGGTTGTCTCTATCTGATCTATAATAATAAAGTTATTTATTCATTCACTTTCTGTGTCCTAAAGAGTGTTGTTGGGTTTTTTGTGGTAGTGTACACACTTTTTGGTTGCCCATCACCTTCTGTAACCCAAAACCTGTGTGTTTTGTTTTGTGAAAACGTAATTTAGAAACTTTTGTGACCATGTGCTTTTTGCCTCAGTTTTAATCACCTAATCCGGACTGATCTTCCCTCACAGTTAGTCCAGAAGATTGAGCTTTCTCTCTACATCAATGCATATTCATCCATGGCCGTCATAGGAACACAGTGAAGATGCAGTGAAGATCAGAATTTTTGGATATTGTTTCTGATTCTATTACTGATGTAGTTTGTACGTTTCAGACTCTGAGGCTCTGCACACGATCTGTGTGTAGAGCCTAGGAGGGTTCTGTGGGCGCTTGTTGCTGGGCGGCTGTATCGGCCGCTCACAAAACTACTGGCTCCATCATGGAGCTGGTAGGGGCTGAAGGGATCGGGGGCTGCTTGGCACGGGGCATCCTAGGGAGACCCTTTAGCCGCCCAGCAGGGGTCTCCTCGTGAGTCGCCATGGCACAGAGTCGCACCGTGGCAACTCATGATCAGGAAAACGGGGTTGGCTTCATTGGTGGGCTAGCTGCCAGAGAACCAACGGGCATGCCCGTGAGCCCGGTGGTTCTCATGATGGGAGAAAACCAAACTGGGCTCCTTTAGCCCGGTTTTCTCCCAGCGTGAGAATAGCCTCACTATCTATACCAGGGATTCTCAACGTTGGGTCTCCAGATGTTATTGGACTTCAACTCCCATAATTCCCAACCAAAGGCCACTGGGGCTGGGGATTATGGGAGCTGAAGTCCAATCATATCTGGGGACCCAACATTGAGAATCCCTGATCTATACTATTTAAGGGTTTTGTAAAAATACAGCCTTATAGGAGTTATTTGTGTATAGTTATTCTATTGATATTTATAGTCTCTTGCCAGTAGGTTTATATAATTGTTGTTGTGTTTTAAATTGTAAACCACCCAGAGATATTTACATAGGGCAGTATAGAAATGTGCTAAACAAACAAACAATCAAACAAACAAACAAACAAACATCAACTTGAAAATTTGCTTATGGCTACAGTCATTGGGGGGAAATGGTAACGTGCTGGATTCCATTATTCTTGAAATTGACCCATTATAGTGTATTCCACCCTCATTATCCCCAGGATTTCTATTGTCACCTGTGATGGCAGCAGTACACATCCATGCATGCCAATTACCCTGTTCATTTGGAAGGACTGCCACTTGTTCAATGTGGCTAATTGCCAAGGTACTTACAGCTGTCTTCTTCCTCCATGAACACTTTGCTGACATAGCAGGCATAGACAAATCCGAAGAGCTTCAGCATGTAAAAAAAAAGAGAGAGAGAGACAGAGGAAATCTAATTATTTGAATGTAAGGAAACAGCAGCAACTTGGCAAGCATAAAACAATAGTTCTGATGAGGCTGAATAGCTTATTTCAGTGAAAGAAACAAATAACAGATGGCTGCGTCGGTACGTTGGGGCAGGTCCAAAAGAAACAGCAGGATGCGTTAGGACTACAAAGGAGCAAGCGAGCTTTCAAGTTTCAAAATGCTTCATCAGGCTGGAGGTTACAAAAAAAGCGGGGGGGGGGGGGGGCAGGGTGGGATGTGGACAAAATCTAGCTCAACACCACTCTTCTCTCTCCCCAGTTCCAGTTCTTTTCTTTTGCTTAGCATCCATCCAGATGAAGAGACTTGAACTCAGAAGCTTGCTTGCTTTTTTGTGATTTTATCATTGGTCCTAATAAAGGGATTGCCTCCTGTTTCTAATTAATTCGTCCTGATGAATTCGCTTACATCCAGGCCCTAAGTATACTAGGCTTGTTCAAATGACGGTTAAGTGGGTAAGACAAATGTTCTACCTGCCTTTGGGAACTGTGTGCACTTCCGATTTTCAGTTGTGTGTGAGTGAAAATCAAGCTAGGAGGTGGAAAATAGGAAGCTGCCTCCTACCGAGTCAGACCATTGGTCCATCCAGCTCAGTATTGTCTACACAGACTGGCAGCAGATTCTCTTTTCAAAGTTGCAAGCAGGAGCCTCTCTCAGCCCGTTCTTGGAGATGCCAGGGACGGAACTTGGAACCTGCATGCAGATGCTCTTCCCAGAGGGGCCCCATCCCTTTAAGGGAAATATCTTACAGTGCTCACATGTAGTCTCCCATTCAAATGCAACCAGGGCAGACCCTGCTTAGCAAAGGGGACAATTCATGCTTGCTACCACAAGACCAGCTCTCCTCCCTTAGACCAGCTCTCCTGGTGGGGTGCATGATCATCTGCCAAACCCCAGCTGCACAGGACAAGCACTCCCTACCCAGATTCCATCCCCAGCTTTAGAATAAGGTAGGAGGGAAAACCGACCTATCTAGCTGAGGCCTAGCAGACGACCTAGCTCTAGGGCAGGGATTCTCAACGTCGGGCCCCCAGATGTTTTTGGACTTCAACTCCCGTAATCCCCAGCCCCAGTGGCAGTTGAAGTCCAACAACATCTGGAGACCCAATGTTCAGAACCCCTGCTCTAGGGATGTGCCCGGACCACGGTTCGAAGTGTGGTTTCAAGTACTCTGAGGGCAATTAGAAAGGGAACGTAAAGAAAATGGATAGCCACCTTTTCCAGCTTCTTGCTGGATGGTGCATGTCCCCAAAAGTCCCACGCACCGTAAACACACACATGGCATCTATGCATGTGACATGCGCAGCCCCAGCAGGAAGCTGGAAGGGGCAGCGTAAAGCAGGTAAGCACCTGCCTTCCGTTTTCTTAAAGACCCCTTTCTAATTGCTAACTGGGCAAAGAGGCACCTCTTTAAGATGGTGATTCTCTTTTAGGGATGTGTGGACCAGTCTGGCGGTTTGGTCTGGCGGTCCGGGGGTTTGTGGTTGAACTGAACTCCGCCCCCCGGTTCCTCACAGAGGGCATTTGCGCATGCACGGCGGCTGCCAAAATGGCAGCCGTTCGCTCTTACAGCGGCCTGAAAGGGCCGAAAAGACTTTACCTACCCAGCCACGGCGGCAATGAGGAAGGGTGCGGACCTCCGCTCCCATGGCCTCAGCAAGCCCCCCGGAGGGGCTACAGGTTTAAAGTTTTAAATAAAAACGTAAAAAAATTTTTTAAAGGACCGGGGGGGGGGGTTGATGGGGGGCCGGACCGAACTGGCCCGGTTCCGTTCGAGGCCAATCCGGCCTCGAACCGAACTGGGCCAGACGGTTCTGTGCACACCCCTATTCTCTTTATTTAGCAGGAGGAGAGTAACTAGGTCTATCCACCCCCAGCACAGCACCGCCAGTGACTGTTGCTGGTGTCTATCTTATGTTTCTTTTTAGACTGTGAGCCCTTTCAGGACAGGGATTCATCTTTTTTTTATTATTTCTCTATGTAAACCGCTTTGGAACCTTTTGTTGAAAAGTGGAATATAAATATTTTTTTTTGTTGTTGTTAATTTCCCTCAAAACGTTGGAACTGTGCTCCAGGCATATCCCCATCATGCTCCCTGCCTCCTACCTTTTATTCCCACATGACCAAAAATCAGGAGTGCACACGGTCTCCAAAGGTGGGTAAGATGCTTGTCCTACTCACTTAATGGCCATGTGAATAAATCTACTCTATCTGTGTGTGTTTTAAAACAACCCAAAATGGTATGTCCAGTATAATTATATAGATCATGCAAATCAAGCAAACCTGGCTTGTTTGGAATAATTTATTCTGCTTTTGCTAGTGATGGTGGGGGCAAAACACACACACACACACACACACACACACACACACACACACACACACACACTACCAGTGCTTATAAATTCTGATTATAATAAGGGTTATCTGAAGAGATGAGTTCCTGTTTTCACTCACATAGCAGAGGCTGCTAAGATGATGCCTGCTGCAGCGCGCACATACACACATCAACAGTACATCTTTTGCTTCAGAACTATGGTTTTTACTCATATGCCGAATGAATTTACCAAGCTACTCAGCAACTAATTGGCCGTGATTTCTAATTCTTAGGGGGGGGGGGGGACACACACACACAGACGCTGAAATGGAACATTTTATATCTAATTATTGAAACTCAGGGTGGGGTATGAGTGAACAGTCCTCAGCGAACCAGTCCGCCACAAACCAGTTCGAGTGGATTCCTAACCAGATTTCCCCTTATAACCCACTTTACAAAGCCCCTGGAACCACTAAATCGATTCGAGCCAGTCAGTTCGACCGAACCCATTCGTGGACCTGCAGTTGTTGTTGTGTATCATTTATTTATTACATTTTTATACTGCCCCATCCATAGGCTGTGTGTGTGTGTGTGTGTATTAGTACAAATACTTGTAATTTACCCAGGCAATTCTGTATTCCTTAGCAACTTACTTATTTTTTAGGGCTGAGTATAAACAATCTGAGTAACCCTCAATATTATTAAGGCCTCCAGACTTACCTTCCGAGCAGTAAGAACACAACTATAATTGAACCGGGGGAACAAATGTCCCTGCACCCCTGAAGGAGGGGGTCCGCTGGCTGGGTGACACCTCACTTTTGCTCTACAACTCCCACCTCCCCAGCAAGCTGCTGGCAATTCACGTTGGCTTCAGGGGAGAGGGGAGGCATATCCGGCAGCACCCCTCCCTCCCTCCCTCCTCTCCTCCTGACTGGCTGGCTATTGCTCCGGTTCAGCCTGCCCTTCCCGTAGCCTAATAAGGAGGAGACGGCAGCAGGGGCAGGCTGAGGCAGGGGCCCATCTTCACCTCTTGTTCCAGGGCCCACTTTAACCTTGCTACGCTCCTGCTTCCCAGCGACAGACTAGTAAAATATCTCATATTACACTGACTGCAAATAGCACACTGAGGTCTAACCTGAGGCGCCAGAGAGAGAACTGTAAATAGAAATTTGTTCCTTATGTAGTTACCTGGCTGGCCCAGAAGCCATGTGGAACCATGGTTAAATCTAGGTTTAGCACATTGTCCCCAAGCCTTGGGAGTCCCCCCCCCCCGCCCCACACACACAAACACCCTTCTCCTTTGCCTGCAGGAGCCTCAGCAGAATTCTGCATTCAATGGAGATTAACAAAAACCACCCAAGATCCGTCATGATGTCTGAACTTGGTTTATTCTAACCAACCTCCCTAAAACAAATCTAGACCTGAGCCCAGGGATTGAAGTGAATTTCAGATCTTCATTTAGTGCAAGGAAGTTCTGAGAATAAATGAAGATGAGTCCATTCAGACACCACCCCTGATCTTGGTTTGTTTTTAAGTTCAATCAGAAGTAGACTTCTTTGAGGATCATGTGGGAGAGGAACGCAGGAGTTGGACCATTGGTCCATCTAGCTCAGTACTGTCTACACTGACTGGCAGTGGCTTTCCCAAGGTTTCAGGCAGTAGTCTCTTACCTGGAGATGCTGGGGATTGAACCTGGGACCTCCTGCATGCAAAGCAGATGCTCTACCACTTAGCTATGGCCCCATTCCCTAAGAGGAATGTGCAAAGCATCAAAGGAGAAGTGAGCACTCCCAAGGCTCAGGGGTGTAACACAGAATCAATATTTCACCGTGGTTGTGTGTGGCATCTGCATTGCGACATCTGGATGCAAAAGGTTCATCTTTAAACTCTCTGAGGTCATCCACACAATCAAAAACTGTGTTCTAATCAGGTTTGGGAGCTGTGTGTGCTTCCAATTTTCGGATGTGTGGAAGCAAGGTAGGAAGAACACTTGGGAAGTGATTGTGTGGAAGCAAGGTAGGAGGAGAACCTGGGTAGAAGTGATTGTGTGGAAGTAAGGGAGGAGGAGAAGCTGGGTAGCTTTTCCTCCTACCTTGTTTCCACACAACTGAAAATTGGGAGCACAAACAGCTTCCAAACCCGGGTCAGACACAGTTTTTGATGGTGTGAATGCCCTCTCTGTATCCAGCAGACCTCTCTGAATCCCATGACTGTATCAGAAGTAAATCCTTTTTCTAAGTCTAGTGCTCATGGGTGTGAATTTTGTTACAAGAGTGGGCAGAATCACCTTCGGTGTCTCAGTTGTTTTTTAAGGATCAATGTGGAAGAGGAGGCAGCTGGAGACGGATGCTGGTACCACCTACCGCAAGGAATATCTGCATTGCGCTGCTCACCACCTCAATATACTGATAATCAAGCAAGCACCCAGTGACTGTGATGACGTGATGGTCCTCGAGGGCCAGTTTGGAGTTCATCACTGGGGTCACCAGGCAACCAGGACCATTTTCCATCCACCATGAACGATGCAGTGATGTATTAAAGGTCATGATGAAGTCTCGGTCCTGGAGGAAAAGAGAACAGCAAGGCAGGGTTAGTCTGAGATGGGCAGATCTCCATTCAGATGGTTCTCCTGTGGACAGCAGACCATGGCTATCTGAAAACCAGCAGCTTTTCAGCAGCTTTTGCCAACAAAGCAGCTCCTTGGGCAGACACATCAAGAAAAATACCAAATGTAGTAGTAGTATATTTATTTATTTATACTTATATACCTCCCTTTGTCCTAAGACACCAAGGCAGTTAACAACAAGATGAAACAACAACATTCAATAAAAACCATTAAAACAGAACAAAACATAGCGCGCGCTCTCTCTCTCTCTCTATATATATATCTATATATATATTTACTATTTTAAAAAATAGAAGAAGAAATAAATATACAAAAGAACCAAAGGGTTTGAGAGGAGAGCTGGTCTTGTGGTAGCAAGCATGACTTGTCCCCTTATCTAAGCAGGGTCTGCCCTGGTTGCATATGAATGGGAGACTTGATGTGTGAACACTGCAAGATATTCCCCTCAAGGGATGGAGCCGCTCTGGGAAGAGCAGAAGGTTTCAAGTTCCCTCCCTGGCAGCATCTCCAAGATAGGGCTGAGAGAGATTCCCGCCTGCAGCCTTGGAGAAGCCACTGCTAGTCTGTGAAGACAATACTGAGCTAGATAGACCAAGGGTCGGACTCAGTATATAGCAGCTTCCTATGTTCCTATGATTCTGTTTCTTTGGGTTTGGGTAATGATTTCCTGCCACATTACACACAGGCATTCCTATTCATTATTAAGTATTAAATATTACTTATTAAATTAATTAAATATTAACTAATTAAGCAAGGCAAGGAAGAGTGTTTTGTTTTGGGTTTTTTGCTATGACCAAATGAAGCCGTTGAGAATTGTCACAGTGCTTACCTTATATATATTTAGATTTAGACAGACTATTAGACACAGATTATTAAACTATTACACATAGACATTAAACTAGTGCTTTAGCATTTTGTGGCCATTTGAGTACGTGTGTGTGTGTGTGTGTGTGTGTGTGTGTGTATGTGTGTGTGTGTGTGTGTGTGTGTGTGCGCGCGTGTAGGCAAATAGCCCTGTCCTGCCGATTCCCAGAAAGGATGTGGGGGAAACCATAGCCCAGTGGAAGAGCATCTGCTTTGATGCAGAAGGTCCCAGGTTCACTTCCTGGCAGCATCTCCCGGTAGGGCTGGGAAAGACTCCTGCCTGAAACCTTGGAGAAGCTGCTGCCAGTCTGTGTAGACCAGGGGTGCACAACTCGAGTGCCCCAGTGGGCCACAATCAACCATGACTTAGTGTGTGTGTGGGGGGGGGGCAAGGTCCATTTTCAGCACATTATATTCAAATTAATTAACAATATTAATGAAAGCAAGTATTAGCTACTTGTGAAACACTACCCCCACCATTTTAACCAAGGATAGTGACTGGAAAATAGGCCCTCTCCCTGCTCTGTCAGCAGGGCACCTGGCATGCATGCCAGCCGCAAATAAATGCCAAGTCCTCTCCTCTGTAAATTGATGTTGCCGTCAGGCTGCAATCCTAGGCATACTTACTTAGGAGTAAAGCCTTACTGGGTACGCTGTGGGACGTATCTCTGAGTAAACATGTATAAGATGGTTTGTGTGTGAGAGAGAGAGAGAGGGAGGGAGGGAGGGAGGGAAGGAGAGGGATTTATTTTTATCAATCCTGTAAGAAGGCTCCCTCAGAAGGTAAGGGGGCTGGAGAGCCTGTCTCTCTCCTGTAAACCCAACACTGATAGGTGTAAAATAATTGGTGTACTAGGGGAAATGGCGCAGTGGGGAAATGCTTGACTAACAAGCAGAAGGTTGCTGGTTCGAATCCCTGCTGGTACTATATCGTGCAACAGCAATATAGGAAGATGCTGAAAGGCATCATCTCAGGCTGCGCGGGAGGAGGCAATGGTCACCCCAACCTACATGGTAACCCCACCCTACCAAAAGGAAACCACAGGGCTCTGTGGGCGCCAGGAGTAGCAATCGACTTGACTGCACACTTTACCTTTTACCTTTAGGGGACATGAGTAGTTGTTTATTCTGCCCCCCCTCCCAGGGCCAAAAGGGTTTAGAACTGTGGAGAAGGGAGCCGCCTTCACCCAACTCAGTAATCCTCAGAGCTTTGTGTATGCCTCGATCAATCTGGATGCGGACACATTTCCAATTTCCTGCTGATCCGTAGCAAGAGGAGGAGAAAGCTTTTGTGCTGTGCAAGTTAATAGGGAGAATGTGGATAGAGCAGAGTTTTTCTGCCTCTCTCATAATGCTAGAACTCCTGTCACCCAATGAAACTGATTAGCAGCAGATTCAGCAGTAGACAGACCCCCGCCCCTGGGGTGTGGACCTATTGCCCTGCGTCCCACACATGGAGCATCCCCCCATCCAACGTATGGCTCAGTATTTGAAATGATCAGATTGGTCCTTTTCATTCATTAAATGATTCACAAATCGTTCCGCCCTCCAGTTGTTGAAGCTCATCATCCTTGAGTATTGGCCACAGTGGCTGGGGCTGATGGGAGTTGTAGTTCAACAACAGCTGGAGGGTCAAAGCTGTTCAGCCCTGTAGTTGTGTTCCCTCTAACAGGGATGTTGTGGACGACAATTCCCATAATCCCCAAGCAGAAGCCATTGCAGCTGGGGATTCTGGGAGTTGTAGTCAACAACATCTGGGAATCCCTGTTAGAGGGAACACTGTCCTGTAGTACCATATTTACCTGAATCCAAGACTAGCCTTTCCCCCAAGTTCTTTGTTGTTAGAAATCAGGGGGGTCCATCTTAAATCCAGTCCTCTTCCCTTTGAGCAAATCGAGATATAACCTGTATGAACCTCTGGTTTTTAAGGGGGTCATCTTAAACTCATAGTTGACTTCTATTTGGGTATATACGGTAAATCATTCATTTGGGTCTCTCCACCATCTTCTCCAGCATCCTGCTATGCCAATTCTACTTGGCAGCATCAGCAGCGGGGAAGGAAGAGAGATGTTTTCAGAGCAGCCGTGGCATCTTTATGACACCAAGCCACCTCCTGAACTCTAATCTCTATTTGACTGAGCAATCACAGCACAAAGATGATGGATGGGGGGGACCTTGGATTGCCATGTGGATCAGCAGTCCGAGAAGGGCATGCACTCGGTGCGATTACAGAGGTAATTACCTGTGAAAGGTGTCCTACTTCCAGGTAAAAACAGATGATGAATGCATTCCATCCAACCCACAGCACAAGCCACACTGCATACTGGAGGGAGGGAGAGAGAGAAAAATGGGCAGGTTGACAGTCAAGAAGGCAGAATAGATGGCTTGCTAACAGCAGGAGAGGCAACAGAGCCTGAAGGCAGACTCTGGCTCTCTATCATACTGAGTTTAAAAGACAGGCAGCAAAAGCAACACCCTACTCCCCAGTTTTGTGCTTCCGCTGCTGCAGCGAGCAAAATTTCTTCCTGCAGACCGAAGCACATTGGGGGCATGCAGAGCTTCTCCACCAGGGATGGAGATGCCTCCCCAAGCATCTAAAGATTTCCTTCCTCATTTTACCCAACTCCCCGCACCTCCACCTAATCTAATAAACCAATCTTCAAACATATTTTTTTCTCCCCCAGAAGAGTCATTCCTTCCCATCACCACCACAAAAAAAATCAAGTGAGGAGTTGCTCCTCTAGTTTTTGCTCTTTCTACATTCCTGCAGCCTACAACAGAAAGTGGATCAGGGCTTGATAAATCCCAGATACCAGCATAGTGTAGTGGTTAGAGCAGGGCTGCTCAATTTTGGCCTTTGGACTACAACTCCCATAATCCCCAGCCACTGTGGCCAACAGCCAGGGATTATGGGAATTGTAGGCCAACATCTGCAGGAGGGCTGAAGTTGAGCAGCACTGGGTTAGAGTGTTGGTCTAGGACCAGGGAGACCCGAGTTCAAATCCCCGTTCAGCCATGAAACTCACTGGATGACTCTGAGCCAGTCACTTCTCTCCCAGCCCAGCCTACCTCACAAAGTTATTGTCGATCTGACCTGGTTTGCATTTGGATGGGTGACTACATGTCTGCTTAAGATATTGTTTGCTTATGATATTCCCCTCAGGGGATGGAGCCGCTCTGGGAAGAGCAGAAGTTCCCTCCCTGGCATCTCCAAGACAGGGCTGAGAGAGACTCCTGCCTGCAACCTTGGAGAAGCTGCTGCCAGTCAGTGTACTGAGCTAGATGGACCGACCATCTGACTCAGTATAAAGCAGCTCCCT
Source organism: Hemicordylus capensis (assembly GCF_027244095.1). Classification (NCBI taxonomy): domain Eukaryota; kingdom Metazoa; phylum Chordata; class Lepidosauria; order Squamata; family Cordylidae; genus Hemicordylus; species Hemicordylus capensis. The sequence continues at coordinate 16,357,676 of NC_069663.1, forward strand.
GTGTTCCTATGTGCTTTCTATGTGCCCATAGAGCCAAAGTCAAATGTCTGAAACCTGAGAATATGGGACTCATTAGATTTTTTTTTTTTTTTAAATGTCCAAAAGATTTCCTTAAAGGCAGGGCTGCTCAACTTCGACCCTCCTGCATTTGTTGACCTACAACTCCCATAATCCCTGGCTATTGGCCACTGTGGCTGGGGATTATAGGAGTTGTTGTCCAAAAACAGCAGGGCAGGGGGGGCAAAATTGAGCAGGCCTGGTCTAGACCAGGGATTCTCAACGTTGGGTCCCCAGAGGTTATGAGACTTCATCTCCCATAATCCCCAGCTCCAGTGGCTTTTGGTTGAGGATTATGGAAGTTGAAGTCCAATAACATCTGGAGACCCAACAGTGAGAATCTCTGGTCTAGACAATACTGAATGAGATGGCCCAAGGGTCTGACTTGGTATAAGGCAGCTTCCTATGTTCTTATGTTTGTTCCTCTGCCACACCAACATGCTATCCTATCAGAATCCCATTCCAGAAAAGAAACAAACCAGGCAGGCACAAGGTGGCACTGCACTGCCTGCTTGGTACCTACCAGTATGAGGTATTTGGATCTGTACTGAATGGTGCCAAAGATGCCTAGGATGACCACCATAATGTGTAAAAAATTAGCCAGGATAGGCACCCACTGATAACCCAGGAAGTCAAAAATCTGCCTCTCCAAGGCTGCTACCTGCAAGAGAACAAAAGGGCGAGGAAGCAGAGAATTACTCATTCTGCAACATCTCAAATCACTTTTTTTTAACAAAAAGAAGCAAAGTGTAACGTATAATTAATGAGATATCCCATGGACTATTAGTTACAATAGACAGAGACGTGGGCATGATTCATCAGCCAGTGTCGAAAAAATATATCACTCTGCAAAAGGACTCATTAGCAATCATCACAAACTAAAATGAGGTATCCAAGGAAGTGTGAGCCCAGGAAAGGCATAAATGGAAGGGAGCATAGGAGATCACCCTAAGGAGTGGATCAGACTAAAGGTCCATTTAGCACAGGCTGCTCAACCACCCCTGCTAACTTCACAAAGAGGCACCTTTTACCGTGGTGATTCTCTTTATTTAGCAGGGGGAGAGTAACTGGCCCTATCCAGCCCCAGCACAGGACCTCCAGTGACTGCTGCTGGTGTCTATCATGTGTTTCTTTTTAGATTGTGAGCCCTTTGGGGACAGGGTTCCATCCATCTTATTTGTTTGTTGTTTCTCTGTGTAAATGTAAATAATATAATATAAATGTAAAAATAATAAAAATAATAATAAACCGCCCTGAGACATTTTTGAAAGGGCAGTATAGAAATCGAATAAATAATAATAACCAGCCCTCTTGCAGATGTTCATTCATTCATTCAATTTCTGGTTCCAGATTGGCAAAGGAATAAGAGAAGGCTGTCTTACTTTCTTCTTATTTATTTAACTTATATGCTGAACAGATACTGAGAGGAGCTTAACTGAAAGAAGATGAGTGCGGTTTTAAAGCTGGAGGAAGGAACATCAATAACCTGCGCTACGCTGATGACACCACTCTGATAGCTGAGAATGCGGATGATCGGCAAAGCTCTAGTAATGAAAATCAAGGTGCACGGTGAAAAAATGGGACTATGACTAAATGTAAAGAAGACTAAACTAATGACAACGGGTACAGCAACCAGCCTCAGAACTGATAATGAAGACATTGAAGTGGTGGATAGCTTCTGCCTTTTAGGATTGACCATCAACAGTAAAGGATCCAGCCGTCAAGAAATATGCCACAGACTAGCACTTGGTAGGGTTGCAATGAAGGCCTTGGAAAGGATATTTAGATGCCGTGACGTGTCTACACCTACAAAGATTAGAATCGTTCGGACCATGGTTTTCTCCCCGTGACACTCTATGGATGCGAGAGCTGGACTTTGAAGAAGCAAGACAGAAAAAAGTATTGACGCTTTTGAACTTTGGTGCTGGAGAAGACTTTTGAGGATACCATGGACAGCCAAAAAAAAAAAAAAAAAGCAAATGGGTCATAGAACTTCAGGCACAAATAACCAAGCACAGACTATCATACTTTGGACACATTATACGAAGACCCAGCTCCCATGAGAAGTCCATAATGCTGGGGAAAGTTGAAGGAAAAGAGAAGAAGAGGATGACCAGCAGCAAGGTGGATGGACTCGATTACAACAGCAATGAACAGCTGGATTACAACAGCTCTTACCCCTGGACTTTGGGGGCCAAAGTGCAGGGCCTCCACACCCCTGGAGGCCCCAATATCCTTTTTAGTCTGTCCTGGGAGGTATGGTTTGTGCCCTCAAGAACCGACATGTTAAAAAATGATGCTTAATTTGCAGCACAGGGCCTCCAAAGGTTTTTAGGTCCAGGCTCCAAAATTACCTAGTTGCACCTCTGGCAATGAATGCACCACTGAGAGACCATCAAGGCCAAGTTGAAGACAGATCATCCTGGAGAGAATCTATCTATGTGGTCGCTAAGAGTCGACACCAACTTGATGGCACTTAATCAATCAATCAATCAATCAATCAATCAATCAAGGATTGTATTGGGGAAAGATTGTAATTCGTATTTGTAATTGTACTGTTTTTGTATATGTAGCTGATCAGAGACCAAAATAATGATAATGTAATGTTAATGCAATATTATCATGCTGTGAACAGATTGTATGTGTGTTGAGCATAACATGTGTGTAAGGCTCAAGCTGACAAGATATTCAGTAAACTGACAAGCATCAAAAGATGAAGAAAGAAAGAGTAAAACAGGGAGGAGAGCTGGTCTTGTGGTAGCAAGACCTATTGTCCCTGTTGCTAAGCTGAGTCTGTCCTGGTTGCATCTGAATGGAAGACTACATCTGTGAGCATTGGAAGAAATGCCCCTTAGGAGATAGGGCCACTCTGGGAAGAGCATCATGCAGAAGGTTCCAAGGTCCCTCCCAGGCATCTCCAGATGGTGCTGAGAGAGACTCCTGCCTGCAACCTTGGAGAAGCTGCTGCCAGTCTGTGTAGATGATATTGAGCTAAATGGACCAATGGTCTGACTCAGTATAAGGCAGCTTCCTATGTTCCTACTTTTATTTCCCTGCCTTGATTTCCCCCCTCTACAACAAAGAGGATGGAGCATTCACTTTATAAATGCAGAACTTGGAATCAGGTGGTGCCCTACCTGGGCGAAAAACCTGGAATCTGCCAATATGGCAACCAGGCTATTTTGTGGTGGCAAAGATAAACTGCCTGCTTTCCTCACCGAAAACCCCTGAAGGCCTCTGGGTCATATCTGCTCCCCATCTTCCAAGGAAAGGAGGGTCCAGCAGTGGAAAATATGCCAGGGTTTATTCAAAAGCTCGGACTGATCTGGGGGCATATGGTGGAGAGGTCTGTGTTCAAGAGGGCCATTAAGAACCTAATTAGCCTAATCTAGAAGGTGAAGCCACCTGCACTAATGATTTATGGCCTGTTGTCAGGTTATTCTCCTGAGGAAGACTGGCTCTGATGAAAGGGAGGGAAAACGAGAGAGCGATGCACAGGATTCCTCTTGTCAAGGTGGCTTATTTCAGGGGGCTGCAATGAATATACAACAGTGACCAAGGAATCCTGACCCATTTATTTATGAGCAATAATAAAGGTTTCAGGAAAGATAATAAAAGCCACACCATCAAGAGGCATGCCCGCCTCAGAATGCAGTCAGCTTCCTCATCCCAAAGCCTAGCCTGCCACCAGAGGGCACCACATTTGCAGTTAATGTTTTCTTTCTTTCATATTTTGCTTCTCACACCCTTCCAAACCGAAAGTCAGACATTCAAAACCTTTTGGCCGGGTTCAGACATACGGTATAACCGCAGTTAATCATGACCGAGGTTCTTATCGCTAACTCCACAGACGTTCAACAAACCGCGGCCAGCCGAACTGGAGCTGCAGGAGAGGGGAGCCTTTCCCTAATGTTTGGCCTCATGGCTCAGCCTAGGCCACTGCCTCTATGATTGGGGTTTGGAATAGGCGCAGAACCATGGTTATAACTGAATCTGCAGTCCGTCATAACACTTCGGCGGCAAAACCGCAATTGCTGGTGACAAAACTTAGAGATAACCGAAGGCCCCAACTGGAGTTTGGTGGAGCAAAAAGGAGTTAGCTTTCAGCCTATAACGCAGTTTCGGGCATGCGGGCGTACTGGAGTTACAACCTCGGCCAGCTATAACTGCAGTTATCCTGTACATCCGAACCTGGCCTTTGCTTCAAGGTTCCAGCAAGCTGTCAATGTGCAATTTTTCCTACTGCACTGTTCTTCATTATAAGACAATGTAGGCAGTGGGAGCTCCAAAAAAACCCCTGTGTGGTCCCCTAACTAATTGTTTATTGGGCTTATGTGAAGCTTTGGCTGAAGCTAAATACTTCGTACGGTCCTCCTTGCACTATGTGGAAGCAACCGTTCCCAAAGTGCAGTGCTTTGCCCAATGTCGGTGGGGCTCCTTTAAGGAGAAAGGAGCCCTCTTGAGCCCCTGAATCATCTTAGAAGTGACGGCATGCTGGGAAGTGCAGCCCTTCCCGATGCTTTCTTTCTAGAGTTTTAAAGAGAGGGTTCCATCTCTCTTCAAGGGTCCTCCCAGCCTTGAGAAAAGAGCAGTACTGTGTAGAGGTCAGCACAATGGGAAATGGCTCTCACATTGGGTTTTTGTGGCCCTCGCCTGAAAAACAGATCACTGACTGCATTGGGGTGGTTCAGGTGTTACATAGAACCATAGTCATAGCTTCGCTTGACATCCTGATTGTGGTTAAAAACAAACCAAGATTGGCTGTGGGACATCCTTGTAAACAGACCAATGTAGGTTTGTTCTAACCAACCTCCTGGAACTAAACAGAGATCTGAACTCAAGGACGAAAGTGGTTTTCAGATATTACTTATTTCAACAAACTCCATACAACTGGGAGTAGAATTCTTCTGAGGCTCATGTGGGTGGAGAGGGGGGAGCACGCATTCTCAGGGCTTCAGGACATTACACAGAACCAAGATATAATCAGGGTTCTGTGATGTCTGAACCAGTGCATTTTCTTGTGTACCACAGGTTACTTGCTAAAGATGTGCTTCATCCTACAATGACTGCTAAAAAAATACCTTTGGTCATCATTTTGGCAACCTGATAGAACTCGTTTAAAGATCTTTCTACAGAGAATGAAGACGGAAACTAGTAGAATTAGTAATAAGAGCTGGGATTAACTGCAAAGGATTGTTTGTCTGTTTATATAACCCCAGGGGTGACTTTAGGACAACTAGTTTGGGGGAGCAAAGGGGCAGCAAAGAACGCTATTAGGGGAGTGAGGATTTTGTGATACATTAAATACTTTAAAAGGCTATGGTAATTAATCTTGTTCGTTTATTCACCTTATTAATGAAGGTTGCTTGACATTTTCAAACTTATTCAAAAATGGATTGATTTCTCTAGAAAATACTGCACTATTAATTTATTATTATTATTATTATTAACCAAACCTTCAAGGCTAATGTTCTCTTCTTGTCCAAGACCATGTAGCAGGAAAAATAGGTGGAGCAAGAGGTCAAAACCAAGCTAGCCAAAATCTGCAGGGGAGATGATCCTGCACCCCTCCCCACTGGCACACATGGTCTCACCCAGCCCAGCTCCTGGCCGGGAAGGAAGCTAAGGGGTTGGTTTGGCTCCTGGGAGGTTGAAGGAGTGTCCTATCTTCCTGGCTGCACTGGCTCCCACTGCTTGTTCTGGGGTAGAGGAGTGAATGAATGAGGTTTCTTTAAACAACAGAGACCTTTTAAAATAATTAATTCAAGCTATAGGACCATAATAGACAATGACATTATTGTTGGACGCTCTGCTGTAAAGTCCCAGTCTGGTGGGGTGGGGGATGAGGAAATATTCCTGAGGGATCAACCACCAAGACATTCCTCTATAGCACCAACAAGTACATCACACTTTGCAAAGTACAAGTGGCCCGATTCCTGTCCCAGGAAGTTGACAACCTAAATCCCAACACATGCGAGACAACAGAGGGAGAGAATCAAAATGGAGATGGGGTAAACAGGGAAAATTTTTAGTTACATACACTTCTGTTTAGTTACACAGCAGGGTACGGGGAATAAAAGCATTGTGCAAAGGCTTCACCGAAAAGATGGGAAGGATTTCAAGGGGGTAGAATAGGTGGCACCACAGAGGTTCTGGGAAGCAGTGATGGGCAGCAAGGGGGAAAGGGTGGACTGGAATCATCTTCAATGATTCAGTCTTCAATGAATCATCTTCAACGAGAGTGGTGTAGCTGGAGGAGAATTACATGGAGGACTTCTAATCCAACAATGATGACCAATGACCTGGGGCAAAGCCTGTCCTTGGCCAAGGGAGATAGAAAATTCCTGACTGCGAGTGCATTTATATTGCCATTGCTACAGTGAGGATGGCTGTCATATAAGCCAACCTGCTACCCCATTCAAAACTCTAGGTCTTCTTTGAAAAGTCTATTGGTATTCCATGTCCACGTGATCACTGCAGCTCAGCACCAGAGCAACCTTGAGATTAATTGCACCCTGGTGGACTATTATCCTTGAGCTGCGCTGTTTCATTGGCCATATGCCTTGGGCACTGGGGGGATTTCATTTAATTAAGCAGCACTGGAACTGACATTTCCAAAGCAGCGAACCTTCTGGAACCACCAAAGAAATGTCGTGTGTAGTCTTGGCCTCCGGATCTCAGCTCCACCAGAGCAGGGTTAACATTCACACTACCGTGAACTTGGGGAAGCCACACAGTAGCTTGTATCAATAAGAGTTGTTATGAGTAGAATGCAGTCCATCAGCCCAAAGCGTATGAGCAAAAAGCCAATACCTCTCTCTAATATAGAGATTTTTATACCAGGTGGTATATTTATTAAATAAATAAATAGACAAACAAACAAATAAACAAAATAAAATAAAATAGATTTAATTCTGATAACCAACCAACAAGTTCACTTATACACCAGAAAGCATGGAAAATGTTAAATTCAATGCAGTAATTCATTTGTTGAAAACTGACCTCAGCCCCTACATACCAAGCAGGGGTGTAGGGAGCTTTTGCGGGGGCTGGGGAACAAAGCCTGACTGGAAACTCCCCCTGGCTGTTCTTTTGCATGCGCAAAGCATGCACACGCCCGAAGCCACACCCCTTGCAACAGACATGAGATGCAGGGGAGGGGCCAATGAGATGCGGGGGGAGATGAGAGTCCCCAGCCAGGATGAAACTCTGACTGGAGAGTAGAGGAGCATGCCTCACACTCCCAGCCCATGAGCGCTTTGCTTGCTGGCTGGGTGTAGGAGGCAAGGGGGTGCCCTGGCCAAGGGCAAGCTTTGGGGGCAGTGTTCCCACTAACGGGGATTCCCAGATGTTGTTGATCACAACTCCAGAATCCTCAACTGCAATGGCTTTTGCTTGGGGATTCTGGGAGTTGTCGTCAACAACATCTGGTTATCCCTGTTGAGTGAACACTGCTTGGGGAAGGCAGAACCTTGGGGCCTGGGGACAATTGTCCCCCCCTCGCTCAATAGTCGCTATGCCCCTAATACCAAGTTATGGTTGGTTCTGGCCCACCAGGGCATTTGAGTTGTGCACCCTGGATTAGAGCCTGACTCTTATGCCTGGCTAACATCAGTCTCCCTGCACTAGCCTTGATGAGGGAGGAGAAGATATCCTGATATCCTAGAAGGTGGCTTCCTAGAGCCCAGTGCTGCCATACCTTTTCAGCTTTGCCCAAACCTCCTCAAGGTTCTGTGAAGAAAAGAGGGCAGCAGGAGCTGGGGAAAGGGTCGCTTCACCTCCATCACCTCATTTCCCCCCTCCGGCTTCATCATTTGTGTTGGTGCTGCTTGCAGTACTTGGGAGCTACACATATTGTGGTCACAACCGGCATTCCCTCCAAGGCAGGGATGGGCAGCCTTGGCCCTCTACCTGTTGCTGAGCTACAGTACAACACCCATCATCCTTCACTATTGGCTACTGGGAATGATGGAAGTTGTAGTTCAGCAGCAGCTGGCGGGCCAAGTTTGTCATTCCCTGCTCTAAGGCATGTGTGTGCACAAACATGGTTTTTTATGTCTGCTCAGTTGATTTTAGATCCCGCTCAGGTTGAATCAGGGAAGGCCCCACTCTGAATACGCATGCACACATACTGCCTTGATACTGCCTCCCAGAACAAAACTCACAGATGGAAAATTTCAGAGGGAACACTGGTCATGACTCACATGTAAAGGTCAAGGGGCAGTGGAACGGCTGTAGCTCAATAGCAGAGCATCCACTTGGAATGCAGAAGGACACAGGTCCAGTCCCTGGTATCTCAAGGTAAGGCCCTTTCTGGAGTCATAGGAACATAGGAAGCTGCCATACACTGAGTCAGGCCATTGGTCTATCTAGCTCAGTATCATCTTCACTGACTGGCAGCGGCTTCTCCAAGGTTGCAGGCAGGGATCTCTCTCAGTCCTATCTTAGAGATGCCGGCAGAGAGGAAACTTGAAACCTTCTGCTCTTCCCAGAGTGGCTCCATGCCCCGAGGGTAATATCTTACAATGCTCACACTTCTAGTCTCCCATTCATATGCAACCAGGGTGGACCCTGCTTAGTTAAGGGGACAAGTCATGCTTGCAACCACAAAACCAGCTCTCACAAGATCACTCCCGGAGAGCTAGACAGTATTGGCCTAGATCAGGCCTGTTTAACTTAGCCCCGCCCCCAGCTGTTTTTGGACTACAACTCCCATGATCCCCAGCACAGTGGCCATTGGCCAGGGGTTATGGGAATTGTAGGCCAACATCTGCAGGAGGGCCGACGTTGAGCAGCCCTAGCCTAGATGGATCGAGGGTCTGACTCAGTAGAAGGCAGCCTGCTATGCTCACGGGAGTTACATCAGCATCCACACACAAAAGACTCTCGCTTTTACTGCTCTCTTGCTGTTGATCTGGTCTTTTCTGCAGCCTTCCATTCTCATGCTAGATTACAGCATTTTGATTTATTGCATTGTTCCCTCCGTTGATGTATTCTGCGATGTTTGTATTCATGTGGGCCACTTTGGCTTTCTTCAACTGGAAAGGCAGAGGTGTTTTTTGTTTTGTTTTGTTTTGTTTGTTTTTTTAAACCCTAAAATAAATAAAAGGAGCAAGCACACAAGTAAAGGGGAATCAGACTTGGCATGCGAATCTGCCCGGCGCGCTGGTGGAGGCTGTAAACCAGATTATCAAAGCAGGAAATTAGTCGGTCTGGCATGATTGGTTCTTAATACATGCACAATGGCAGCTGATAATAAACACTCTGCTCCTTCAGGGTGATTGCAAGTTAATTGTTTTATTAGGTGCTCTATTGTTTGTGTTTGGTTTGGTTTGATCACAATTAGAGGTCATGCAGTCGTACATTTTTATTGCGGGGCTTCAAACATAAGTGCGTGCCCAGCGTATCAACAGTCAATGCATTCAGAAAGAGTTGTGTGCAAGCCAGATGGGCATATCTGGCAGAAAACATCCAGCATATAACAGAAACCTGGACCTTTAAAAAGCTATTAGTAGTACACAGATGGGGTGTATATTATCCTAGAGCAAGGGCCCCCAACCTTTTCTAACCCTTATTTTCTAACCCCTTCCCTTATGTTGCAAACCTTCAGCTCAGGTACGAGAGAGAGAGAGAGAGAGAGAGAGAGAGAGAGAGAGAGAGAGAGAGAACATACACATACACAATTGTAAATGTCACAGTTATGAAACAGGCTGCTCCAATCACTGGCTGACATCCAGACTAAGTTACTCGTGAGTCTTCGCACTGAAATGAAGAATGCTTATGAGTAACTTATTCGGGATATAATCCAGTGTGACAAAATGGGGGTTACGCTATGCTTTCCTGGGATCTACTCTCAGCAGAGAGACTGCGTGCTCCCAAATTTGGGATCAGAGCGCTCTCTCAGCCAAGACCCTGCCTATTGATAGACTAGGTTAAAACTCAGTGAGGCGATTCTCATGATGGAGAGAGACCGGGCTAAGATTGCACAGCTCGGTTTCTCCCCATCGTGAGAACCACCGGGCTCGCAGGCGAGACCAGTGGTTCAACGGATGCTAGCCTGACGATGAACCCCTCCCTGAGACCTTTGGGTTGGGGCGGTAGGAAAATGCGCGAAATAAATAAATAAATAAATAAATAAAGTGAGGTTAGCGGAGTGAGTGCTCTGTTAACTGCATTTAACAGATCGTGTGCCAGCATGGCATGGCTCCGCGCTGCAGCACAGCTCCGCGCCACGGCAGCACATGAGTAGACCCCCGACCAGGAGGCTAGATCAATCCTCCTGGCCTCGGGGATCTCCACAGGATGTTCCATGCACTCACGCAGGGCATCCTGGAACTTCCAGGGGCCAGGCAGCCCCTGATCCCCGCCGCCCCTACCATGGCAAAGCCAGTAGTCGTTTGATCGTGTGCAGGGAGAGTGGGTCAAGCCCGCTCTCCCTGCACAAGCCCTGCAGGCTCTACACACCAATTGTGTGTAGAGCCTGAGAGTTAGTTAATGCTTTTGTATTTTCTTTTGAATTCCTGTGTGCCTTCTTTACTTCCAGTTTCAACCTATTTCTCCCAGTTCCTTATTCTGTGTAAAACACTTGTTTGTTAATAAAGTTCATATACTTAGAAGAGGCTTCAGCCTGATTTAAAAGGTTCTGGAGAGTTACTTGCAAAACTCTCCATCATGTGCCGCGTAAGGTCATTCACTACTGTTGAGTTGTTTTCAGAAAAATATATTGTTGTCTAGCGCTGCGTTGTGTGGACTCCAGCTGTACCGTTCATTTAAATCCCAAGCCAGACAGTTTTGGGTTGTTGAAGCCATATCTAAGCCTGGTCAGTGGCTTTAGATCAGTCCAATTGGTAGCAGCCTACCTTGAAGGAGCAGCGTGCTCCGAGATTTGGGATCAGAGAAATCTCTCTTATGAGAGAAGATCCCAAGAAAGCATAGAGTAACCCTCATTTCATCATACCCAGTGACTCATAACTGTGACATTTAAGTGTGTGTGTATGCACGTACACACATATATACACATAAAAACACAAATTTAAGTTTTACAGTGAGGGAGACAGGCTACAATAGTCACTGGCTCACATCCACACTAAGTTACTCATAAGCAGTCTTATGGAAGTTAATGAGACGTTTATCTCTCCTATTAAATTTCATTGAGAGTACTCTGTACTAATTTTCTGAAGCCTGTCAATTTTCTGAGGGGAGGGACATGCTGAGCTTCAGCACACAGCCAGCCAATCAGGAGCAGAGGAGGAGAATCTTCACCCTCCTCCCTCCCCTTCTGCAGCAGACACATTGCTGAGGACATGTCGACTTCAAGCCCGTGATCCCCAGATGTGGAACAAATCGAACAGCTGCAGAGTGGGGAGGCAGAAGGGCCAAGAGAGTCCTTCAAGTACCCCCTGTTGGGAACCCCTGTCCTAGAAGGTTTCTTAAGGGTAAGATTCTTCCAAAAGAGAGCAATCCGCCTGCATGCTTATATAACCACAGTGTTATACAGTGAGGCATCTGATAGAATGACGCAAGCCGATTGCTTAATTTGATTTAAATTAAGATGTCTATATTTCCCCATTATTGCTTTCTCCGTAAACTGCATTTAAGCTGCCGACAATTAGGCTCCCCTTAAATTGCAGGTGAAGCCTTTTGTGCATGAATACTAATGCACTCCAGTATTGTTGTAGTGCCTGCCAGAGAAGCTTTAAAAAGCAAATGTCAAGGATATACTTCTTTGGTCCTTGATTATAAGGAACGTGGCTAGACTTTGACATTAACGGCCAGCATTTATTTCTGAGCACTGATGCCACTCCGGCTACAAAACCAGGAGATGATCGAGCACAGCCAACACTCTGCTCATGCTCAGGCCCAGCTTGTAGGTGACTTTTAACACATAGGATAAGAGAAAATAAATAGGCTTGCACAGCTTAGGAGGACCTGTGGCTCTGCACATAGCGGGGGCCAGGTTCAATCCCTAGTATCTCCAGTGAAAAAGAATCCCATGTGGTTTGATGGTGGCAAGGCTGGAAAATAATGGCAAGAGTATTTATTTATTTCATTTATATAGCACCCATCCAAAAATGGCTCAGGGCAGTTCAAAATAAAAAATAGAACCATTATTAACAAACAAAAAAAACAACCCCATTTAAAAGTCATTGAATTGTATTGTAAGCTGCTTTGATGTCATCTGTTCCTTTGTATTTTAATTATGCATTGTTTTAATTATATTGTAAACCGCTTTGAGATCATTTTTAATGAAAAGCGGTATATAAATCAAACAATCAATCAAAAAATAAAAAGCCAAGCTGAAAAGGTGGGTCTTTATGGCTCTCTTGAAGGCCTCCAGGCATAATAAACCTCTTACATCCACGGGGAACGCATTCCACCACCTAGTCTGAGCCTCGAGACAGTTGCCCCCTTCCATTCGTTTATCCTGTTCTAGGCCAAGCCAAGATCCAGAAGGGCCACAGTCCTTGGACAGCTCCAATGTGAAAGTGGTCAGGACCTTGGAGAGCTCCAAGCAGGCATCCAAATAATCTGAGTATAACAACATGACAGAGGTGTTGCTCCAACAACTGTGTTTTTATGGCTGCTGCCCAGGTAGAGTGGATTGGCCCCGTCCCTTCCCTGGCGAAGGCTCTGCTATTTAAAAGGGACTCATCTTTGGAGAGGAGAGCTAGTCTTGTGGTAGCAAGCATGACTTGTCCCCTTAGCTAAGCAGGGTCCGCCCTGGTTGCATATGAATGAGAGACTAGAAGTTTGAGCATTGTAAGGTATTCCCCTCAGGGGGATGGAGCCACTCTGGGAAGAACAGAAGGTTCCAAGTTCCCTCACTGACATCAGGATAGGGGCGGGCTACCCTTATAACACGAGCACGACAAATATTTATATACCGCTTTTCATCAGGAGTTCCCAAAGCGGTTTACATAGATATAAACAATCAAAGAAAGAAACAAAATGGCTCCCTGTCCCCAAAGGTCTCACCATTTTTTTAAAAAAGAAACATAAGATAGATTCTAGCAACAGCCACTAGAGGGATGCTGTGCTGGGGATGGATAGGGCCAGTCACTCTCCCCCTTGCCAAATAGAGAGAATGGCCACTTTTAAAAGGTACCTAGCAGGGGTCCTGAACACACAGCTAATATGGCATGCAGACAAAGAGCTTCGTATGTTTGGAGAAGTGGGTCATGGCCTGTATGCTCCATATATAATGCATAGAGGACTCTGGGGGTTTTCTCCCAGTTGTTATTACCAGGTCCTGTTCTTCTCTGTCCACTGTTAAGTGCTTGCTGGCGTCCCCCTGACTTCTGGCAGCACCATGGCCTTTTGTTCTGTCCTTTGAATTAAAAATAATTAGTGACGGGGGCCTGCAGAGGTTAGAAGGTTTCTGTTTGCACCAGGACATGCTTACAGATCCAGCCTCTCCTCACCCACTGCTTGAAAGGGGATGTTGCTATTGGGGGGGGGAAAGGAGCTGATCAGAATACGTCTGAGACTTTGCCATGAAGGGATAGAAAGATGAAAGGCTTGCTGTATCTCGTCCCAGAAGAAATCAGCTTCTGCATGGCTCATTGGGCTATACTGGAGGCAAGCTTTAGTTAAAAGGATGTGTTTATCTCAGCTCAGGACTATTTAAAGATCCTCCTGGAAGCTGGGGGGGGGGAGGCTGTTACCCCAAGTTAAGGAGGGACATTATTCACCCTTGTCTGACTGGAGGCACTCTGTGGTACATTTCTGCAGGGTTCGCTACAGCTCAGGAGAGGTTATTGCATTAGCCATGCAGAAAACTTGCAGGAGGAATTCCAAATTCCTGTTCTATTTTTCTGAACCTCAAGCAGAGGATTCCCACAGAAAGACCGTCTGTCAACTACATAGGAAGTTGCCTTATACTGAGTCAGACCATGGGCCCATCTAGTCCAGTATTGTCCACACAGACTGGCAGCGGCTTCTCCAAGGTTGCAGGCAGGAGTCTCTCTCAGCCCTATCTTGGAGATGCTGCCAGAGAGGGAACTTGGAACCTTCTGCCTGCAAACATGCAGATGCTCTTCCCTGAGCAGCCCCATCCCCTAAGGGCAATATCTTGCGATGCTCACACATGTGGTCTCCCATTCAAACCAGGATGGACCCTGCTTAGCAGAGGGAACAATTCATGCTTGCTACCCCAAGACCAGCTCTCCTCCCTTGAATTAAATACTAGAATTTCCATGGGTTCTTGTCTGCACAGCCATTCTTTAGGCCCATAGGAAGCTGCCTTAATGGCAGTCAGACTATTTGATCCATGTAGCTCAGAACTGTCTACACTAGGGGTTCCCAACCGGTGGTACTCCAGATGTTGATGAACTACAACTCCCAGCATCCCCAGACACAATACAAAGAGTGAGGAAAAGTAAAACAAATTCTACTTTGGAAAGAGATTGTAAATGTACATGCCGAAAGAGGAAATACGGACAGTTGTAGCTGACAAAGAAGAAACAGAAAGGCTTTAATGTGCACAAAATAAAGAGGAGAAAATAAGCTCTGCAAATAATAATAATTTGAATTTAGAAATACAGTAGATAAATTACTGGCACATCATACGGGGGGACGGGGCATGAAACACTCCACCTAAATGAAAGACAGGGATCATAGTTATCTAAACAAAAAGAATAGAATTATAAACTAACATTATTTTACAGCTAAATTTATACATTAACATATACCTCTAAGAAAAAATATTGCTAGTTTGTTTTAATAAAAACTATAGCAATATATCAGATGTTATTATTAATATCATTACAAAGCTGAAAACTAAAGAAACCAGATATCTAAAAGGCTTTTAATCAGATCGAAGGGAACATATATCAGAGCTATCATTGATACATTTGTATTGGATGATACCTTTTTACTGGGAAATATAACAAAGCAATGGTGCTTATCAATGTACCATATTTAACCAAATCAAAGATGATTCTGAATTTAAAACTATCCCCTTAAAAAGCAGAGGTTAAATACAGGTTATCCCTGCATTTACTCAAAACGAATAGGACTCTGAATTTAAGATGGCCTTCTGATTATCAAAAATATTAGGGAAAGCCTAGTCTTGGATTCAGATTAAATATAGAATTATATTAACAATAAATGATCAGGACTTAAAAGCTACAGTGAGGTGTTTCCGCACGATCAGTGGAAACCCCCAAAATGGGGTTAGTGGGGAGAGCGGGCTTAGCCTGCTCTCCCTGCAGATGACCCATCAGTCAGCTGTGGGCGGCCGAACCGGCTGCCCACACAGTTGCCGGCTCCGTTACTGAGCTGGTGGAGGCTGGTGAGTTCGGGGGCCATGTGGCCCCCGGAAGCTCCAGTATGCCCTGCGCGAGCGCACAGGGCATGCTGGAGAGACCCCCAAGCTGGGAGGCTGCTTTTTAGCCTCCCAGTCGGAGGTCTACTTGTGAGTTGCCACGGAGCCACGTTGTGGCAACTCATGATCAGAAAGCCAAAGTTAGTGGACCCGCTTCCGTGAGACTGGGCTCAGCTGCAAGCCCGGTGGTTCTCACGGTCTACCAAAATCGGGCTAGGCTCCCTTAGCCCAATTTTGGCAGACCATGAGAATAGCCTCAGTAAGTATATCCACTTTCACTAATAATTTTTGTTATGACCAGAATCACTAGTGATTAGAACATAGGAAGTTGCCTTGCACTGCATCAGACCATTGGTCCATCTAGCTCAGTATCATCTGGGGTCTGGCTCAGTATAAGGCAGCTTCTTATGTTCCTATGGTTAAAATGTTTACTAATTGCAATGTGTTCTGTGTCTTTCAAACTGGTTCCCCAGTAGTCCAGGTTAGGCATATGCACGGACTGGTTCAACCGTAAACCAATCTGCTGCAAACCAGGCCAGTTTGAGTGGTTCGATTGCAAACCAATTCAAGCCAGTTCAGTGACCAGCCCTGCCAGTGGGTCCGTCCAAACCAGTTTGGGGAACCACAGTTCGATCCAAACTTGGTTTGGATTCAGACCAAACCACGGTAACCAGTCCATGCACACTCCTGATGCTCTGCTTTCTTTGCAAAACCAGCAGACTAGGTTTTGCAGTAATCTAGGTTGCAGCAACTGAGCTGATCCCACAAACCAATCCCTGGCTTCAGAGTTTGTCCATCAATCTGAACACCTTGTTGTTGTTGAGTAGCAGTACAGCCTCCTGGTACCCCACACCTGTCTTGGGAACTTGATCTTTTACCAGCTCTGACTACATCGCTTTCTCTGGCCCCTTGGATCATGTCTCCAGAACTTGACTTTGCTACTTTGGATCAAACTCTTATCTCTGCCCTCTGGGCTAACAGTCAGCTTCCTGGGTCTCAACATCCAACAATGGGCCAATCCAGACATCATAGTTATGCTCAGACAGCAGAGGTGCACGTGTTCCCAATTCCCGATCGCCTGGGTGGCGAAAATGACCAGGAAGTGATTATGTCCAAGGGGGCAATTGTGGTTGCTCAGCACAGGCAATCAACATCAGTCACCCTACTTTGAATCGATGATCACCAATGTTGGTTGCCCACACCAAGTAACCACAAATGCCCCCTCGCACACAACCATTTGTTTGTTTCACTGGAGCTTGAAAAATTCCTCCACCCAACATTCAACAGGATAACTGATGGCCACATCGTGGGGATTAGCCCAATATGAAGCAAGCCTTCTTTGAGGCTTGACATGGACTTAAATCAGAACTTATGCCTTTGAATGTATTTTTGAAAGTACTGTACCATGAGCCCGGGAGAATGACAGAAAGTAGTTTCAAGAGGGCTGGGAAAGTTGGCAAAAACTACAGATTTCCTAGAAGAATCACAGCCCTTGAAACAAATATTACTCCTATGTTTTGTTATTTTCCATTTTTACTACAGTAGACAGTGTTACATGGTTTGTAGAAAAGAAAAGAAAAGAAATCAATAAATTGATAGATTCTGGGGAAAATCAAAGATAAAATATAAAACCGTGTGGGCAAAAAAAAAAATATGAATGATGAGGGAATCCCAATATTATACTTTACTATAACATTTCTACGTAGGTTGCTTGGATATTAAGGATCAATTGTGTGGAAATGTGTAAGATAATGAAGAGTTTCTGATTAAAGACTTAATGGATTACATCCAAAGAGAGAACAAGCCTGGTAAAAAAGCAGTTGTGGGGATAAGTTACATTTATGACTTAGTTTTCCAATTTCTCCATTCATTTTAACATTACTCTATAAGAAAGTGTAATCGCTTCCTTCTACAACTGACACATTTTAATTATACACAGTCTAATTAGAATTTGTGAATTGTATAAGGATGCAATTATGCTTTCTTGTAGAGAATTGTGATAAAATTAATGGAGAGCTGAAAGCCCAAACTGCATTATCAATATTTATTTTAATTGAGAGAGTGTTTTTAAGAGGCTGTGGGTTGTGTGGAAAACCCAATTAATTTGGTTCTACAAATTCACAAGAATTTGTAAGTTTTATAAGGATGCAATTATTTATCTAACACATAATTATGCATTCTCATAGAGAAATGTGATTAAAGAATAATCAAAATATTCATTTCCCCCCCAAAATTCTGCACATCAGACACTTATTTAGAAATGAGCAGGCTTTCAGATTTTAGAGGGAATCACACTAAATTGTTAAAAGATAAAGATAAAGTCTCTGTGCCACCATGTGGACCACATATCCCTATGGTTGTCTTTGGTAGCAGGGTTTACCATTACCATTGCCATCTCCCGCGCAGTATGAGATGATGCCTTCCAGCATCTTTCCTATATTGCTGCTGCCCGATATAGGAGTTTCCCATAGTCTGGGAAACACACCTGCAGGGATTTGAACCGGCAATCTCTGGCTTGCTAATCAAGTCATTTCCCTGCTGCACCATTAGGTGGCTTACTAAATTGTTAAGATTTACTTAATAGTGAAGAACTATATCAACGAGTTTAACAAGAGTTCTGCATTTTCCTCTTTCTGAAGAAGCTGGGAATGAGATATTGGCTACGTGGCCAGTTAGCTCCACTAGGACCAAATCCTGGCTGACTACCTCCTCATCTTCCTGCTGCTGGGACAAAGTGAAAGTGGAGGAGAGAAGAGGGAGCAGAAACCCACCACTTCGTGTTCATTGGGTCTACTCCACTTCCTATTTTAGTCAAAAGTAAGACAAAATCAGGAAGCATTCAGCACCAGCAGGGGACTGGGTGGACAGTATGCGGGCAGGTGCCAGTGGAGGAAGAACTGGGGACTTTTGGCATAGGTGAGCCATGCAGTCAGGGGGTATTTGGTGCCACTGCCTCAGGTGCCCAAAGACGTCAGCAATCATGAGGGCTTATAAAAGCTGACTGCCATAATCGCAGCATCTTTTCCCCACCATTTTATCAGATTTGGCCTTCCCCTTCTTTCTGGCACACCACCCTGGGCCTTTCTTAAAAACATAAACGTCTCAAGCTGGAAGAAGTCTGACAGAAACATGGGGATTTTCATTGTGTTCATCCTTGCGTGGCCTGTAGTGAGCCACTTCTCTTCCGCATTTGAAAATCTCAAGTCAACACAGTAAATCTTTGAGATGACAGCCTTTGCCAACTCTCAGTTCTTGTCCAGTACAAGAAACATGAAGGAAGATTCATTTGCTCAAACAGCCACCAACTAAACAAACCAGTACTGACAAGGGAACTGGTTTTAGCAACTGGATCGCAAAGGATTCATTTCATGGGTATGAGTGACCAAGGACTGGTCTAAAGGTAAAGTTGTGCCATCGAGTCAGTGTTTTTTTTGGTAGAACACATGAAAGGTTGACCATTGCCATCTCCCGTGCAGTCTGAGAAGATGCCTTTCAGCATCTTCCTATATCGCGGCTGCCAGATAAAGGTGTTTCCCATAGTCTGAGAAACATACCAGCGGGGATTCAAACCAGCAACCTATTGCTCCCTAGGCAAGTTACTTCCCCACTGCGCCATTTGGTGGCTAAGGATTGATCTACTACTACTGTATTTACCCAAATCTAAGACTAGTTTTTTTCCAAGTTCTTTAATGTTAAAAAACAGGAAGTTGTCTTAAATCTAAGGTCCATGTAAACATGTGGCTTGATAAATTATTTATTTAAGTTTTTTGTAAACCGCTTTGGGAGGTTTGCCTGAAAAGCGGTGACTTGTCCCCTTAGCTAAGCAGGGTCTGCCCTGGTTGTATATGAATGGGATATAGTCTCTCTCTCTCTCTCTCTCTCTCTCTCTCTCTCTCTCTCTATATATATATATATATATATATATATCTTGATGTGTGAGCACTGATGTGTGAGCACTGTAAGATATTCCCCTCAGGAGATGGAGCCGCTCTAGGAATACCAGAAGGTTCCAAGTTCCCTCCCTGGCTTCTCCAAGATAGGGCTGAGAGAGATTCCTGCCTGCAACCTTGGAGAAGCTGCTGCCAGTCTGTGAAGACAATACTGAGCCAGATGGACCAATGGTCTGACTCAGTATATGGCAGCTTCCTATGTTCCTATGTAGAGTCCTCTTCCTTTTGGGGAAAATACAGGCATAACCTCTATTTAACCTCTAAATTTAAGGGGGGTGTCTTAAATTCAGTGCCGTCTTCTGTCTGGTAAATATGGTATGCATATTGATATACTGTGTGCTGGTCGAAGACTGTAATAAAGTTTATCTGTTTATTAATATGCTGCTTGTCGACAAAATTTCTCAAAGCAGTTGACACAGAAAAATAAATAAGCAATATATATTTATTAAATAATAATAAATCAAACCTAAAAAGAAACACAAGGCAGACATGCAAGCAGATGATCTACCTCTGGGCTATGGCCCTATCCTATGAAGAATTTCTTACAGCAGGTGGTGCTCACAAGCAGTCACCCATCCAAATGCAAACCAAGGTGAACCCTGCTTAGCAAAAGGGGACGATTCGTGCTCATTTACCTCCAGGCGGGCTCTCCAACTACTGACACATAGCGCCCTCTTTCTCTGTTCTGGAAGACCTGGGTCGCCCCTTGGACCTGGGTAAACCATGCCTTTCCGTCCATGCTTAGACCTTGTTTGTCCATCATGGCCGGTGAATTTTGGTTGTGAGCATTTGTCAAACCAAAATGAAAGCATATAGGGAAAGCAAGGGGTCAGTGTACAGCTAGGGGGGGTCTAACTCTGCACCCCCAAGTTCTTCAGAGATGGTCAATACTCTCATAGTTCTTTGAGCCTCCATGTTGCCCCTACTGTGTGGAGGAAGAGGATTGGGGCTGAAAGATCAAGGGAAAACGTCGGTGCATGGAAGCAAGCACAATATGTGGAATGCCAGAGCATGTTCACTGCTTACATGGCACAGAAGTTAAGGTTGATGCCAACTTACAATTTTCAAGCCACTTGGAAATGAGTGCATATGTAAGCAGCTGTTACACTGAAGACTAGTTCTTCACTGTACCCTTCCCTAAGCAATCTAAATTATATCCCCCCCCGCCCAACACACACGCACACACACACATGCGATGTGCATGGAACCGATTCGGAGGCCCTTTATGGGCCTCCAAACTGGTTCGAAAGACCAGCAGTTTGGCTGGTTCGAATGTGTGTGGGGGGTAACTTTAAGGACCAGAGAGGGTGCTCTCCCCCCGCCCGCCCACCGCATTTCCCCCGCTGTCACTGTTCACAAAAATGGTCCCGCCAGAGCAGCAGCATACCTCCTTGCGCCCCAGTACATCACAGACCAGAAGTGGCCGGAAGTGACCGTTCGACATGCGCATGTCACGATGTGCACGCTTGCAAGAGTAACGTGCACGTGCACATCACAATGTACCAGCGAAGTACCAGGGAGGCAAGACACCCCGGCAGGGCTGTTTTTGTGAACAGCACCAGCAGGGGGAATATGGCCGGAGGAGGTATAAGAGCACCCTCCCCAGTCCTTAAAGTTATCCCCACCACCACCTTCGAACTGGCAGTTGCCAGTTCCACGCACATCCCTAACACACACTAAAAGAGCCACAAACACCTGACGATTGTGACATTTAAAGGGCACCATTCCCCAGTCAGGTGTCATTCTGCCAATATTAATTTTTGGAGGCAGCGCCCAAACCCCCAAGGCAACCATGCCACCTGAAAGCGTTTCCAGTGCGTTCGCAGGAGTGCCAGGCTGCACACAGCAAGGAGCAGCCACGGCAGCAGCTGTCACCGTTAAAAGAGGCTGGAATTATACCCTGCCTGTTTTGTGTCTTTCAGTGCTCTCACCGCTAGCCAAACTTGGCTTCTGCTGTAGGGATGTGCAGAACGTTCCGAGCTCGAGACAGGCCATTTCGAGGGTTCCGAGCCGAAACGGAACACCCTTCCCATGAAGGGCTCGTTCCGTCGGAACTGGCTTGACCGGTTGTTCCGACGGAACATTCCAGGCAGTTGTGTTCCATTCCAAGCTCGAAACAGAACGCAGATCCCATTCCGTACACACACCGCTCTTCTGCAGCCCTGTCAGCTCCCTGACCATGGCTCACCCGGTGTTGACATCATCATCACCGGTAGGCCTAATTTGCCAGCCTTGCCCCCTGCCACGGCTGCAGCCGTCCCCAACCCGGCAAAGAAATCTCGGGGCCTTCCACCCCACATGCTATTTGTCAGCTCCAAACATGATTTCCATGGCAACAATGCAAATGTGGAAGCCTTCCATAATCATTAGGGAGCAGAGCTGAGCAGTATCAACAGCGACTGCAGTAGATTACATGCCTATTATGAACAGTCGCGGCTCCTGAGCACTGGTAATTATACCTAATTGTGCATTTAATTGTGTAATTGAAAACTCACATATAGAATTCAGCCTGCCTCCCTACCCCTTCTCCCCCCCCACCTCCTCAATCTATGGGGTGGGGGGAAGCAACTAGAGCCAACTTCCTGGCCTACAGCCCCACTGCCACAGATTTCTACCAACACAGGAAGCTGCCTTATACTGAGTCAGACCATTGATCCATTTAACTCAGTATTGTCGACACAGAATGGCAGCAGCATCTCCAAGGCTGCAGGCAGGAGTCTCTCTCCGCCCTATCTTGGAGATGCTGCCAGGGAAGTAACTTGAAACCTTCTGCATGCCAACAAGCAGATGCTCTTCTCAGAGCGGCTCCATCGCCTAAGGGGAATATCTTACAGTGCTCACAAGTAGCCTCCCATTGAAATGCACAATTAGGTATAATTACCAGTAAACAGTAGCTTCCTATGTTCCTATCCAATTGACCACAAGGGGCATTGAGAATTGAAATAGTAAGCAAGGGTCTTCCTCTGTTTCCCTCACTCCTGTTGTCTCTCTTTCTGCTCTGGCTTCTTCTGATTGGTAGACTGATATTCTCAGGTCTCCCTTGTCGCCTGCCTACCTGCTTGTTGCATTTTTACCTTTTCCTTCCTGGTTCTGCTCTCTCTATGGCATAGTTCAGCCTGCCGCCAGCCCCCCCCCCGCCCCTCCCCCCACCAGGCCCCCTGTGTCTGACGTCAGATGCCAATGTCTGATGTCAGATTCAGGGGCTGAGGTTTTGCTTGCAAATGAGGCCACACGCCCCATTTGCAAGCAAATTCCAGCCAGCGCCACATTCGCAGCGCGGCCAGGAGCGGCTCTTCCTGCTTTAAAAGGCAGGGAGATGCATTCCTGGCCAGGCTGGGAAGGCTGCGTGAACTAAGCTTCTGAAAAACAGAGCCGCCCATTTGCAAGCGAAACCACACCCCCTGCATCTGATGTCAGACTCAGGGGGCGTGGCCAGGGCACCAGGCGCGGCCCCTGCACACAGCAGCCCGGGGTTCTTGGAACCCCCGCGCACAATGGTGGCTCTGCCCCTAATGAAGACATTGAAAGCTCAAGGACACAGGTTTTCTATCCAAGTCTGTCGCTTCCGTAATAAACCTTTACAAGCATTTGGACCTTAAAGGTTTGTCTCAAGGGCTCTGTGGTCGCCAGAAGACGACACTGACTCAGCGGCACAACTTTACCTTTACTCTTAATGGGCTTGGCTCTTCTCACACAGGTTTGCTAGGCTGTAGTGGGTGGGGGTGGTGGTCACTGAAATCTCTCCCCTACAAGATCTTCCACTGAACGACACCCCTTCCCTAGGACAGAATGAATCAGTCCGTGAGTCAAGGAACGTAAAACACAATATAAGAGGCAGATCCAGCCATCATGCTTAGACACCAAAGAGGCTGGATTTCTGACAGACGACAATGGCCTGAATCATCTACCATTTAGGAGAGAAGATCAGCATATGAGGAGCTCATGTGGAAATGATGTTGTGGGGTGAACTTGCCCCAGCAGGAAGGAGGGAGGGAACTGTTGAAGGAGTGGGAGAGGGGGTGCTCTTCACTTTCCCTGCCTCCTAGCTCTCAGAAGCTCTATGAAGACAACATGTGTGCGTACAATCAAAGCATAGGTGGGCTGGGCGGATGACTCATGCCTGCTGGCCCCGCTTTCTGCATATCGATCCAAACCTCTGTACAAAGCCGATGCTGAGGCAACCTGTACATGTGCAAGCTCTCAATCTGCTTCTTTGCAGGTATGGGTTGTGTGTCAGAGATGTGGGCTTTCCAGAACCTTTTGAACTGGGAAATTTTCCAGAAATTCTGCCCAGGCAGATTTCCCTGACATTTGCATAAAACTTGCATTAAACCCCCAGCCCCCAAAAAACCTACTATACAAATCTTCATGATGCTCTAAATAGATTGTGATCCGATTTGACATATTATCCAACCTCTTTACACAGTTATTGTAACACCTCCACCACATTAATTTCCCCTCTTTGTATTTCTAGTTTTTTCAAGTAGCCACGTAGAAATTTTAGAAAAGGGGAATTTTCCACAGGAAAAGAAAGTACAGGAAATTTTCCCACCTCACTGTAACGAAACGCAGGTCTCCATCTTAGCTCAGTAATGTCTTATGCATACACTCCACTCTGAATGCTCTGAATGGGGGACGTTCCTCCCTTTTGTTACTAGATGGGGCAGTTTCATTGAGATCAGAGCAATTTCTCTACTGAGGGTAAAGGTAAAGTGTGCTGTCGAGTCAGTGGCGACTCGTGGCGACCACAGAGCCCTGTGGTTGTCTTTGGTAGAATACAGGAGGGGTTTACCATTGCCATCTCCCGCGCAGTATGAGATGATGCCTTTCAGCATCTTCCTATATCTCTGCTGCCTGATATAGGTAGCAGGGATTCGAACTGGCAACCTCTGGCTTGCTAATCAAGTCATTTCCCCGCTGTGCCATTAGGTGGCTCTCTACTGCAGGTAGATCGGTAGATCCCAGGAAAGCATAGAGTAACCCCAGTTTCATCACACTCACGTTTCTGTTTCCACATGCTGTTGATCTAAACATCTATATCATGGTTTCTTAACCTTGGGCCCCCAGATGTAGTTGGATTACAACTCCCATCATCCCCAGACATGGCCGCTGTGGCTGAGGATGATGGGAGTTGTAGTCCAACATCTGGAAGCCCAAGGTTAAGAAATCCTGGTCTATATTAAGTCTATGCTTAAGCAACCTGTACATGTACAAGCTCTCACCATGCAATCTGGGCACGTTGGAGAAGAGCGGGATATAAAATGTAAATAAAAATAAATAAAAATCTGCACCCTGCTTACACGTGCAGAGGCTCTGCGCACACATTCAGATCAATGCGCAGCGATCAGGGCAGGGCATGATCCTGCTCCTCCCTGTCCTTGTCTTGATTATGCCTATGTACATCCACGTTCTAAGGAAGCATCAGCAGCCACTGTTTGCTGCTCCAGGGAGGGTTCTGGTACCCAGAATGCTGTGCGGCACAGAGATGCTCAACCCGGCATCCTGCAGGGAGGCTCCCCACCCCTGCTGCTCAGTTGGCCTCCTTGCATGCGCAGAGGCCATTGGAGGGGTTAGCATGCATGGAGACCAACCAAGCAGCGGGGGCGGGACAGGGTCCCCATGGGATGCAGCAGCCCAGATACTGGCAGTGGGTACATCTGCCGCCAGTTAAAATGATATTCTCCTGCCCTCACTGCCCCTACCTGGAGCAGCATTCACTGGCAGCTCCTTACCAAACACAGTTGCTGGAAACCAATGGCAGGAGAGTGCTGGTGTCTCCTTCCCTGTATGCGGGCTTCTGAAGGCATCTGACTGGCCACTGTGTGGAACAGGACGCTGGACTAGACCGAGTTGTGGTCCGACCCAGCAGGGAAGCTCTTACGGGCAGGAGAGCTGGTCTTGCAGAAGCGAGCCTGAACCGTCCCCTTTGCTAAGCCAGGTCTGCTTTGGTTTACATTTTGGATGGGTGGTTACTTGTGAGCGCTGCAAGATATGCCCCTTCGTGGACGGGGGCTTCAGCTCAGTGGAAGAGCATCTGCTTTGCATACAGAAGGTCCCAGGTTCAATCTCTGGAAGTTTTTCACACTCGGCTTTTTGTTCGCATCTCCTCCGGAATGGAGGGGGTGCATTCACAAATCGGCCAAATTTACCCCGAAGTCCCTGCAAGCTATCGGGGAGCACTTGACACACAATTCGGGTTTTTCATTGTGCATTAGAGTGTAGTCTGATTTATATCTGGGGTAAAAAAAAAAATCCACTTCTTCATCGGTTCTGGGGGACAACTTTGAACTCACAGTAAAACCTGGCAGAAAGCCAGCCGGAAAGCCTGCTGTCTGGGAAAGCTCCTGGCAGCCTCTCCTGGATGCTTGACACACAGGGCTTCTACCCCGAATCTACTTCAGAGGAGAGAGTGCGCGTTCACACACCAGCCAAACTTACCCCGAAGTCCCTTTGGGATCCGTGGACCCATTCCACACAAATCGGACTTTGTGCTGCCAATTCTAGCTTATCTCAACGTATCTCCGGGTTTTTGAAATGCTGGTTTTAAGCGACTTTTTTTTTTCTGAAAACGCCAAAGCGAATAGGGAGAGGCACTGATGTAGAATCATTAGCATGATAAGAAGGAACCCCTTTTTAGGAATGCAGATGTCACACTTAAGGAAGCTCTCACTCTCCCCGCCCCTATTGGCTAGAAGGAAAACACAGAGCATGCCATGTGGACTTGTTTCAAAACAAAATCTGAGAGCAGAGGGGAGGGGCTGCTTCCCTCGGTGTAGTTCAAAGTGACTTTGCTCAACATTTACCCTGAAGCACAAAGCCGTATGCGAATTACTCCCAGGTAGGTCTGGGAGAGACTCCGGCCTGAAACCCTGGAGAGCTGCTGCCAATCAGTGTGTAGACGATAACAAGCTCAAATAGCTAATGGTCTGACTTGGTATAGAAATAGAATTAATTAAACAAACAAACAAACAAATAAAATAATTGGTATAAGGCAGCTTCATATGTTCCTATGGGTTACATAGGAAGCTGCCATATACTGAGTCAGACCGTAGGTCCATCTAGCTCAGTATTGTCTTCACAGACTGGCAGCAGCTTCTCCAAGGTTGCAGGCACGAATCTCTCTCTCAGCCCTATCCTGGAAATGCCAGGGAGGGAACTTGGAGCCTTCTGTTCTTCCCAGAGCGGTTCTCCATCCCGTAAGGGGAATATCTTAGAGTGCTCACACTTCTAGTCTCCCATTCATTTGCAACCAGGGTAGACCCTGCTTGGCTAAGGGGACAAGTCATGCTTGCTACACAAGACCAGCTCTCCTCTCCTAGAATCCCAATTGGGTTAGCAGAATCCCAGCTGGGGAAAATGGGGACCTGCAGCCTACCTGCCGAGACTAATGCAGCAAGTCTGCCACTCCAGCAAGAGAAAGCTCTCCATGAGTCACAGTACTAATCCCACTTCTAAGCCTGCCGGCAGCCCCAAAGGAAGGGATTCCACATAGCAGTGCAGGATGATCATCTTGAATACAGGCAAACACTGAGATCCCACATGCTGTTTCGGTTCATTTCAAGCTGGTCCCTGGGATCAAAGCCAAGCTGCACGGAGCCGCTGAAGCCTGCTGTTAGAAGTCTCATTCAAGAGGAGGAAGCATAGGAAAACCCTGCAGGTCTGGAATCTCTGGATACAAAAAGCTTAGAGGCACAGCAGCTCCAACTAGCAAGGGAAAAGGATGAGGCTGTTCTCACTAGGGCGGCCCAGACTGAGCTGTAAGGCACTGGGTTCGAGTCTGCCCGTCCTCCTAACTCGACTTTTCACCTCGGCAGGCGACGGTCGGGGCGATCACCACCGTGTTAAAAGGCTTCACCCCGGCCTGCCACAATTTCCAGCAGTCAGGCAGCGGGGAGGATTGGCCCCGCCGAGCATCGCGGCTGCTTTATTGGGCTTGTTGCGTGGTGCACCCTGGGATATGGGAGGGAAGGAAGTCCTCCACACTCCCGGCTACAGCCTTCACCACATGGCCCCCATATGGTCGCACAGCACAGGCAAGCACAGACAGTCCCTGCTTGTCTGCGGGGGGGAATGCAGGTGAGCTCCCCCCCACAGCCCACGCTCCCTCCCTGATGAGGTCCTGTGAAAGACCTCTGAGCCTGGCTGCCGATACATTTCCAGGCAAAGGACAAAGTGCTGGTTATTATCTTTAAAGCCCTGAAAGGCTTGGGTCCAGGTTCCCCGAGAGAGTGCCTTTCTCTACGAGATCCCCACTGCCTGTGAGGATCATCAGGAGGAGTCCATCTTCTTGGAAGAGACGGGGAGGTCCTGAATTCATCTGGGAGCGCATTCCAAGCCCTGGGGCAACCCTAGAGGAGGCTCGGTTTTGGGTCGCCACCGTACGAGCTGGTGGTAACCACAACCCCACCCCACCCACCCCCGCCGATGATCATAATAGGTGGTGGCATTCATGAACAGCAACCAATATTTATATACCGCTTTTCAACAAAAGTTCCCAGAAGGAACTTTGGGAGTTTTTCTCTTACATAAAGAAATAATAAATAAATAAAGATGGAGCCCTGTCCCCAAAGGGCTCACACTCTAAAAATGAAACCTAAGCTAGACACCAGCAACAGCCACTGGAGGGATGCTGTGCTGGGGTTCAGTGGTGCATTTAGGCACGGACAACGGGGCGGGTGTCTGTGGCCTCATGCCTCCGGGGGGGCCTACCAAAACCTCCAATACCCTGCTGTTGCTGTCCAGACCCCGCCGGCGCTACCCAGCCCCTGCCGCTATATCTCCTTCACCACCATTCGCCACTCATCCCCACCCCCCCACCGGCAGTGGCTGCAGCGGGCACAGGCAGGATTTGGGTAAATATGGTACAACACATCACACTAAAGACAGGCATCATCACACGCTGTAGCTTGAGTCTATGGTCCTCTGATTTCCATTGTATGAGTAACGTTTTATTTTCCTGGGTTTTTGAAAAATCTGTTGCACATATTGTGTTTCTAAAACTATTAACAAATTGGGTGGGTGGAGGGGATAAACATTTTTTTAAATAAATATTTTCCCCAAATTAGACTGTTATTGGAACATAGGAAGCTGCCATATACTGAGTCAGACCATTGGTCTATCTAGCTCAGTATTGCCTTCACAGACTGGCAGCACCTTCTCCAAGGTTGTAGGAGTCTCTCTCAGCCCTGTCTTGGAGATGCTGCTAGAGAGGGAACTTGGAACCTAGATGCTCTTCCCAGAGTGGCGGTTCCATCCCCTTAGGGGAATCTCTTTCAGTGCTCAAACTTCTAGTCTCCCATTCATATGCAACCAGGGCAGACCCTGCTTAGCTAAGGGGACAAGTCATGCTTGCTACCACAAGACTAGCCCTGAGGTTACATTGCAAACCACAGAGTTTGATATTATTCTGCATGAAATGTAGCTCAGTTGGTTCAAAACCAGTTTAAAGTATTTGATCCAGTGTGGTGTAGTGGTTAGAGCATTGGGCTAGGACAGAGACCACCTGAGTTCAAGTCCCTATTCAGCCATAGGAACATAGGTAGCTGCCTTATGCCGAGTCAGACCACTGATCCATCTAGTTCAGTATTGTCTTCACAGACTGGCAGCGGCTTCTCCAAGGTTGCAGGCAGGAATCTCTCTCAGCCCTATCTTGGAGATGCTAACAGGGAGGGAACCTGAAACCTTCTGCCTGCAAACATGCAGATGCTCTTCCCAGAGCAGCCTCACCCCCTTAAGAGGAATATCTTACAGCATTCACATGTAGTCTCCCATTCAAATGCAAACCAGGCTACCACAAGACCAACTCTCCTCTCCATGAAACTCACTGGGTGATTCTGAGCCAGTCACTTATCTCCCAACCTAACTTATCTCACAGGGTTATTGTGCGGATAAACATAACCATGCACTCCACTTTGGGCTGCTTGGAGGAAGTGTGGGATATAAATGTAGTAAGTAAACAACCTGGCTTGGGAACACTTCTCTAAGCTAGTGTTTGAACTGACACTGAACAAGAAAGTTAAAACACATTAAACCGAACTCACATGTTTAATGATTTGACTCCCTGCAGCTCCCACAACAGAAATTCCAGAGCCTGGAGACACAGACTCATTACTGGCTAGAAGATGGGATGCAACTGACACACTGCATCAAAGTTCATGGTTTCTGTCACCGAAGTGATTATGGGCTCATTTGGCAACAATAATGGAATCTGCAGGCTTGCAGCTTGCCAGTCTTAAATTAGTCTGCTATGTTTCCAAAAGTCAACCAAATTTGTTTCCAAAGTCAACCCAAAAAACCCAAAACTTTAAAAGGCAAAGGTTGTTCAGCAGGAACCTATAACCCCTTTCCCACAGTGACAAAAGGTACTTGGGAGCAGTTCAGGGCCCACAGGATGGGGCTTCAGCTAAGTGGCAGAGCATCCGCTGTGCATGCAAAAGGTGCCAGGTTCAATCTCTGGGAGCTTCTCCGGAAACACCTGCCTGAAACCTTGAAGAACTGCTTGCTGCCAGTCTGAGCAGACCAGGGCTTCCCACCTTAAGTGGCACCGTGGGGAAATGCTGGACTAACAAGCAGAAGGTTGCCAGTTCAAATCCCCGCCAGTACTATATCGGGCAGCAGCGATATAGGAAGATGCTGAAAGAGATGATATCATACTGCACGGGAGGAGGCAATGGTCAACCCCTCCTGTATTCTACCAAAGAAAACCACAGGGCTCTGTGGTCGCCACGAGTCGACACCGACACGATGGCACAACTTTACCTTTACACAACTTCATCCCTCCAGCTCATGGTAGCAAACATGACTTGTCCCCTTTGCTAAGTAGAGTCTGCCCTAGTTTGCATTTGAATGGGAGATTACATATGTGAGCACTGTGAGATATTTCCCTTAGGGGATGGCATCTGCTTTATTTTATTTATTTATTTACATTTTATATCCTCCTCCTGCTGCTATTATTATTATTATTATTATCATTATCATTATTATTATTAATTCAATTTCTATACCGCCCTTCCAAAAATGGCTCAGGGCGGTTTACACAGAGAAATAATAAATGCATAAGATGGATCCCTGTCCCCAAAGGGCTCACAATCTAAAAAGAAACATAAGACAGACACCAGCAACAGCCACTGGAAATATAGTGCTGGGGGTGGATAGGGCCAGTTACTCTCCCCCTGCTAAATAAAGAGAAGCACCACGTTCAGAGGTGCCTCTTTGCCAAGTTAGCAGGGTCTTCCTCCAAGGAGCCCAAAGCGGTGTACTACATACTTGAATTTCTCTTTCACAACAACCCTGTGAAGTAGGTTAGGCTGAGAGAGAAGTGACTGGTCCAGAGTCACCCAGCAAGTATCATGGCTGAATGGGGATTTGAACCTGGGTCTCCCCGGTCCTAGTCCAGCACTCAAACGACTACACCACGCTGGTATGCAGAAGGCTCCAAGTTCACTCCCTGGCAGCATCTCCAAGATAGGGCTGAGAGAGACTCCTGCCTGCAACCTTGGAGAAGCCGCTGCCAGTCTGTGTAGACAATACTGAGTTAGATGGCCCACGGGTCTGACTCAGTATATGGCAGCTTCCTAGGTTCCTAACTCTCATCATCCCCAGTAAAGCAGCCAATAGTCAGGAATAATGGAAGTTGTAACCCAACAACAGCCAGGGGATGGAGGCAAAGTTGTGCAGTCCTGGAGTAGAGAGTGCTGAGCTGGGTGGCCCAACAGTCTGATTTGGTCTAAGGCAGCTTCCTATGTTCCTCTGGAAGTCTAATTGTTCTGCCCGTTGGAAATTTTTATATGATGCTGTGGATGGGGGTCCACTGTGTGGTTGGGTATGATGGGAGTCTGAGTCGAAAAACAGCTTGTGCAGCCGTGACACAGACCAATCTAAAAAGACCTGCACAACCAATATTTATTTATTTTATTTAACATATTTTTATACCGCCCCAAACTTGCATCAACACTAAATAGTCAACACTCAATGGCGGCATTTTTAAAATTCAATTAATAACAACAACAACAACAACAATGTAGGGTTGCCAACAGTCCCACACTGTGCGAGATGTCCCGACTTTCAGCGGAGAAATGCTCATCCCATTCGGGATGCAATTCCTCCCGCTTTTTGACCCTTAATTTTTTTTAAACTTTTAAAGCAACCACTGATCAGCAGCGAGTAGGACGGTGGCAAGAGCTCTCCCACCTCCCAAACTGTGGGAAACTCATTCCTTCCTCAGGCCTGCCTTCCTCCAAATGAGGCAAATGAGGCTGAAATCTTCCTCATTTGGAGGACGGCGGGGCCAAGGAAGAGAGTCTTTTGCCTACCTTCTTTCCAACTCTGTCCATCCCTCCCTCCTCCTGTAGTTAGTCAGCAGTGGCCATGGCAGTGAGTGAGCCTTTCTTTTCTCAGCAGCGCAGCTTTAAAAGATTTTTTTTAAGATAAGCCCCACCCCTAGGTGGCCATGCTCCGCCCCCCTCGGAGTCCCTGTCCCGATTTCAGCCAACGCAATGTTGGCAACCCTAGTGTATCGTCCTGCAGTGGCCTAATTTGCAATGGTGTTCTAAAAGGTGGGGTTTTAAAAAAGTTTTTTAAAACACACAAACTACGATAAAACAGATAGCATTAAATTCCTCGATGTTGTCAGAGGAACCAACATGAAAATTGGCATCTCCTCCTAAGATTCCTCCATGGAGAGAGGACAACAATTTGTTCATTGTTGCCCTAACCTTGACTCTAACGCATTCCTCTGCGCAAGAATGACTGTAATTTCACTGTAATGGTTTGTGGGGAGGGATAAAGATTGCACACAGAGAGCTGTGAAATGCAACCAGGTTTATTTTCCATCTCTAGGGAGGCGTTGCCAAAGTCACTGTGAGTATTCGTCTCCTGAGATACTGATGGCCAGATTTTGTGGACTGAGCTCATGGACTATAGTGTACTGCTTCAGAAGAAATAATAAACTACAGACTCCTGAACACCAGGAAGGGAGGGAGGGAAGCACTGGCATACGAGGGGA
This sequence comes from Hemicordylus capensis, assembly GCF_027244095.1. Lineage (NCBI taxonomy): Eukaryota > Metazoa > Chordata > Lepidosauria > Squamata > Cordylidae > Hemicordylus > Hemicordylus capensis. The sequence continues at coordinate 16,390,011 of NC_069663.1, forward strand.
GAAGGAGGGAGCATAAGAGTCTGGGGGACCTTCCAGATCCATTCACATCGCACCAAACCTCAGTGTTGCTTCTGAATCTCTGCTAACTGGGCAAAGAGGTACCTTTTTAACGTGGTGATTCTCTTTATTTAGCAAGGGGAGAGGAACTGGCCCGATCCACCCCCAGCACAGCATCCCTCCAGTGACTGTTATCGGTATCTATCTTATGCTTCTTTTTAGATTGTGAGCCTTTTGGGGACAGGGAGCCATCTTGTTTGTTTATTTATTATTTCTCTACGTAAACTACTTTGGAAATTTGTTGAAAAGCAGTATATACATAGTTGTTGCTTATTCAGGCGTGTAGCTATAACTGAGCAGATGGGTTCAAAGAACCCGGGGCCCCCAGCCTCTTAGTCTCAATACTAAGTCATATGTAGGGAGCCAACAATGAACAAAACTATGACAATTACACGGACACAAGTTGCAGTCACATCCAGGGCTGCGCTCGGATAGTGCTCTGTGCAGAGCTAGCTCCCCACTCCATGGTAACCGACAGAAATCAATTGGTTTTTTAAATTTGTATTCAAAAAACTTGTAGAACTTTGAGCACAAGTTTATAAACACCAAACAACTTCCAGACTAAGCTACTCAACAGTATGCCCAGGAGGTATTCTGTTACAGGGGTTCCCAACCTGCGGTACTCTGAATGTTGGTGAAAAACTGCAAGATGATGGGAATTGTAGTTCATCAACATCTGGAGTACCATAGATTGGGGACCCCTAAGAACATAAGAACAGCCCTGCTGGATCAGGCCCATCTAGTCCAGCATCCTGCTTCACACAGTGGCCCACCAGAAGCTTCTGGGAAGCCCGCAGGCAAGAGCTAAGGGCACACCCTCTCTTCTAGGTAAAGGTAAAGTGTGCCGTCAAGTCGATTCTGACTCCTGGAGCCCACAGAGCCTTGTGGTTGTCTTTGGTAGAATACAGGAGGGGTTGACCATTGTCTCTTCCCACACAGTATGCGATTATGCCTTTCAGCATCTTCTTATACCGCTGCTGCCCGATATATTACCAGGCGGGATTTGAACCGGCAACCTTCTGCTCATTAGTCAAGCATTTCCCCGCTGCGCCATTAGGTGGCTCGCCCTCTCTCCTACTCTCCCTGAAATTAAGACAACTTAATTTCAAGAGGACTACTCAGAAGTAATTGTCTGGATGCAGCCTACTCCTTGTTCTCTCCGTAGCTCACTGCAGACAGTACACTCGACAGCCAGACAGCCACCCAACAAGGTCAGCTTGGTGCCCCCTTCTGGAAGCTGCCCTGGGCAACCTTCTGGCTTGACCACCTCTTAGCCACCCCTGACTTGATCCCTTCCACTTTTAATAGCCCCACACTGATTTCAATGAGATGTACTTCCAACTAAGTCCCTCCAAGGTTTCCTCAAAGCATTTTTTTAAGCATACGTTCTAACAAGTTTCATACCAAGTGCTGATTTACTTGGTACCATTCACTGATTCTGTTCCAAGAGTGTCCTATCCACTCTTTCCAGTGGTAGGTTAATCCTCTGGTTTAGAAACTCCTACAACGTCGTGGGCTGCACATGCTTCATACTGCCTCTGTCCCATAGTACGGATTTCACTCCATAAAGTTCACCTGTGTGCATTCCTGGGTCCATTTGCAGCCCTTCGAACAAGCAATTCATTTCTCCCCCCAACTGAATAACCCTAGAATCTCATACAGGTTCCTACCTTTAACAAATCTGAAATATTAGATAAATTAGTTAGTTGTTTTTGTTTTTTAATGGAGCCACAAAGTTTCAGAAGAATAGGAAAACAGCAAAGGAGCAGGGAGGAAGCTATTCCACACCCACTCTAGTAGTTTCACGTAAATCTTTGAAGGAAATTATCTTTAATAAGTCTGATCTATGATCAAGACCAGAGAGGGATATCACTTGAATGAGAAATAAATAAATAAATAAATAAATAAATACAGTGCTTTTCACGCAAAGGGACATGAAATAAGTTTTCATTCTTTTCATTTTTATGCAGATATCCAACGTTAGATACTTTGAGGTGACTCTCTCTTGTCGCTTTGGCTTTGAAATCAGGCTCAAAAAACACAAAACCCACGTTGCTTGATTTTCATTGATATTCCCCATAAGAGCTTTAGGAAATCCTAGCAATTTCCTTTTGCAGATGTATTGACCTCTTAACGCTACGCACACAGTTCCTGTGAACAAAAAGATCAAGCTTTCAAGAGTCATTTTCAACCACAATCTCCAAGCATGCAAGCGTTTGCTTTTAAAAACAGAAGTCCAATAATCCGATTTCTAAATATGCATAAGCACAGCAAGGTTAAAACAGACACACTTCCAGCAAGCATTCAAGCTACCAAAGGGGAAAAAAAAGGCAATTCACGTCTGGGTTTCCCCCAAGTTTCCTGCTGTTGTGGGCAAGATTATCTTAAGCACTCAGACTGCCCAGTGATCATGCCATTTCACAGAAAACCTTCTTTCCGTGTTACCATTTGGTATTATCTTTATTCGTTATGGCTCTAGTGCCATCAGCTCACAAGGTGTCTTACCGAGTGCAAGAGATCCCTGCCCCAAGGAGCATCCATGTCTAAACTCTGACACAGGGCAGGGAGACAGAGGCCAATGTAAACAGAGGAAGGGAGATGCTATTGATTTCAGTTACGCATCCTTCCGTGTGCGTCTGTCTCCTTGCTAGAAGTTCTCTTCCTGGAAAGCCCCTTCATTCCTATCCCAGCCCCCAGCTTCCCTTCTTCGGAAGCCTTCCTGACAGTCCAAAAGACACTTCCGCCCCTCTGGTGCCCGGCTTCCCTGATCTCCGAGATCGCTGAAGAAGTCAGTCCCGGGAGGGAGTTCCTCTCCTCCGAATTTCTCCCCGCTCAACATTCCTCACCCATCCCTGTGACCTTCTGGCCTCCGCAAACCCACCGGAGACGACTTCGCCCATCTGGCCCCCCTACGAAGCTGCTTGAACTCTGGAGCTCCTCTGGCCATCCTCCCACTCCCAGGGAGCGGAAAGATGAAGCCCAGGGCGTGCCCCACCCATCCGGCCCATAGCATCGCCCCCATCATCATCATCATCATCATCATCACCACCACCAGAGTTGACCCCCCTCCCGCAAGCTGACCCAGCAGCAGCAGCAGCAGCAGCGACTTCCCGAGGTCTCGTCTCCTCCTGGGTAGGGGGAGGCGCAGCGGGGAGGGCCCCCTCCCCGTCCGGGGCCCCGCAGCCCGTGGCATGGCAACACAAGGTCACGCATCGGAGAGGAAGCGGCGCTCCCTCCCCGCCACCAGCAGCACAATCGAGGGGAAAGAGAGCAGCGGGCGGGGAGAGGGAGAGAGCGCCGGGCTTACCAGTTGCAGGCAGCAGAAGCCGACCAGCGTGCAGCGCCCGTTGCATTTCCCCATGGTCGCCTTGGCCAGCTGCCTTCTCCTTCCTCCTCCTCCTCCAGCTTCAGCGATCCTCTGCCGGCGTTGCCAGGAACAACCTCACTCCGAGGGCACCAGCAGCAGCAGCAAGCCGCAGCAGCCTGCCATCCTCCGCCGTCGGGCCAAGCCAAGGCGGCCGGGTCCTCTCCTGCCCGCCCGCCCTTTGTCTGCTGCCAGCCTTCAACGGCAGCGTGCAAGCGGCACGGCCCCGGCGGCAGCCCAGGCAGGAGGCGGCATTATCTCCTGTCGCCGCCGCGCCTCCCCGCCGGCCGCCAGCAGGACCCTCGCTCCATTCCCAGGCTCCTCTCAATCTTGCCTTCCCCTTCGCTTTCCTCTCTCTCTCTCTCCCGGATCAGGCGTTGTCGCCACCACTCATCTCCCGGGAGCAAGCCAGGGAAGGGAGAGCAGGGAACGAGGCGTCGGCGGCAGGGGCGGCGCGGACTTTGCCCCGCTTTGCATGGGAGAAGCGAGCGTCCTCCTCGCGGAGCGCTCAGAGGAAGCGCCTCTCCATTGTTTCTCCGCCGCCGCCGCCGCCGCCTCCTCCTCCCTCCCTCCCCTCCAAGACACACCCACGAGCCAGGCCCCCAAGCGGGCCAGGGGATGGTTGCAAGGATAAGAATACAGCGGGGCACACCGCGATAACAATACAGGCAGCAGGCGGGCGGCTCCCCCCGCAAAGGGAGCAAGCGCAGCGCCGGAGGGACAATCGCGGGAAAGCGGCGGGGGAGGAGGAAGGAATCCCGCCAGCCGCCCCCCGCACACGGCCACGTGGCTCCCGGCTGAAAGCGCTCTAGGCGTGGGCGGAGGAGTCCGGGGCTCACTGCCCCCCACCACCCCGCCGCACCTCCCCGTGTACGGCTGCCCCACCTTCTCCACTTCCAGCGTCCAATGAAGACACCGGGATGCTTGCCCGGACTGCACCACTAAGCCCCGCCCCTTTCCATCTAGGTACAGTAGTGGGGGGGGGCTCCAGGAAGCAAGCCCTTGTTGGGGGGGTGGGGGGTGTTGTGTGTGTGCCTGAGTTGTGACGTGTGTATGAGTGTCCCTGTGCCTGGAGGTGGCTTCAGTTCCATTGATCTTATACTTTATTTATATTTTTAGTGCACTTAATTATATATTAGAATACATTTATAATAAATTGTATTGATTTATTTGATATATATGATTATATCTATTGTAACTATTTATTTATAATACATATAATTATATATATTATAAGTAAATAAATATTCCTACACAGACACACACACATATATATTACACACACACACACTCATTCATTTATTCTTTTATTTTATGCATTTATATACCACTAACTTGCATCTCTCAGCGGTTTGCATCCTAAAACAACATAAAATCATTAAAACCAACAGTAAAAATGTAAAGTAGCAATAAAAAATAAACAATTCTAAAACAATTTAAAACCATTTAAAGAAAAAACCCCAAATGCATTTACTGTCTAATATTTTGCACATTTCTATCCCAGCTTTTTTGCAATCAGTGCTAGAGGCAGCTAACAATAAATAGTCACACAAAAATTGATGCTTATTTATTTATTTGGATATTTTTTATCCCACTCTACTGCCAAGGTCTCCATGGGCTCAGTCTCTGGCATGCATATCCAGGTAGGGCTGGGAAAGAGACCCATGTGAAACTCTGGAGCACTGCTACCCATCAATGGAGGTTATGCCGGGTTCTGGCTCAATGACTGCCTGAAGAACCTCCATAGCTCAGGGGTTCTCAAACATGGGTCCCAAGATGTTGTTGGACTTCAACTCCCATCATCTCCAGCCCCAATGGCCTTTGGGAGTCAAAGTCCAACAACATCTGGGGACCCCAGAAAGCCTATTCCATAGGGGAACATAGGAACATAGAAAGCTGCCTTTTAACAAGTCAGACCCTTGGTCCATCTAGCTCAGTATTGTCTGCACTGGCCGGCAGCAGCTTCTCCAAGATTTCAAGCAGGAGTCTTTCCCAGCCCTACCTAGAGATTCTGCCAGGGATTGAACTTGAGACTGTCCATGAGACGCCGATGCTCTGCCACTTGATCCCAGAGAGGGGATCCCAGAAGAGGGGATGCAGCAAATTTGTCAAGTCATGTCTAATTAATACACATTCATGCAATCCTGCCTTGTCTGGCTATCAATACAAATCAGGCAGCCAGGAATATAAGGTGCACAAACAAAGAGACCTAAAGAAGCTAAAGGACACTGATAAATCCTGTAGTGTTTTGCCAAATGGACAAAGCCTTTGGGACCCAGAGAAAGGAGGTCTGGGCACTGTGGTCAAGCATGCATGAAGTCAGATGCAAATCTTCAAACATCCTGTCTGTATCCTCAGGGTGACAGCAACGGAAAGTGACCCATGATGACCTGACAAGCTGAAGCCCTGAACAACCCCTGGCAATGAATTAGTGAACACAGCAGTGTCCAAAAATATGCTATCAGTGGATGGCCTTGCCAATATGGTAGAGAAAGCGCCTCCTACTCACCTTCTCCACCAAAGAGGTTAGGTTGTAAACCCTTTTGCTACTCAGAACATAGGACTATAGGAAGCTGCCGTATACCGAGTCAGACGATTGGTCCATCTAGCTCAGTATCATCCACAGGGACTGGCAGCGTCTCTCCAAGGTTTCAGGCAGGGGTCTTTCCCAGCCCTACCTAAAGATGCCAGGGGGTGAACCCGGGATCTTCTGCGTACAAAGCAGATGCTCTACCAATGAGCTGTAGGGGTGTGCAAACTGGCTCGAAGTCGAGGCAGTTCAACGTCGAGCCGGTTCGGTTCGACGGTTCGGGGTCGAACCGAACCATCCTCTATTCGGTCCGACCCCAGACCGAACACCCCCAGACTGAGAGGCCTGGGTCATGCCAGGCCTCTCAGAGGCCAACTGCGCAGGTGCAGCAGCCTCCAAAATGGCCACCACTCTGAGGGGAAAGGTTTGAACGGGTTGGCCTGGGTCATGCCAGGCCTCTCAGAGGCCAATTGTGCAGGCGCAGTGGCCTCCAAAATGGCTGTCAAACCAAAGTTTGACTTGGTGTCTGAATGCCAGCAGGGACAGTCTGACTGACACTCCCAAGGTACTGTTCTGCAGCCTGGGAATTCTACAGCCAAGGAAGGTTCTGCCATGGTCCCTGAGTCTGACCCCTCACTCTCTGGGACAGAGTCAGATGAGGAACAGAGTTCAGCACACCCCTCCCACTCAGTAGCCCCAGAACCCCCACCTTGGGGCAATTTCAAGGATAACAGAATCTGACATGTTACTGCTTTTCCACTGGCTATAACCACAATAAAATGGATGGATGGATGGATGGATGGATGGATGGATGGATGGATTGAGTGCCATCAAGTTGGTGTCAACTCTTAGCGACCACATAGATCAATTCTCTCCAGGATAGTCTGTCTTCAACTTGGCCTTTAAGGTCTCTCAGTGGTACATTTATTGCTGTCATTATCGAGTCCATCCACCTTGCGGTTGGTCGTCCTCTTCTTTCCTTTCTTTCAACCTTTCCCAGCATTATGGACTTCTCAAGGGAGCTGGGTTTTCGCATAATGTGTCCAAAGTATGGCAGTTTGGTCCTGGTCATTTGTGCCTCTAGTGAAAATTCTGGATTGATTTGTTCCGACAACCATTTGTTTGTTTTCCTGGCTGTCCATAGTATCCTCAAAAGTCTTCTCCAGCACCAACGTTCAAAAGCATCAAGACTTTTTCTATCTTGCTTCTTCAAAGTCCAGCTTTTGCATCCATAGAGTATCATGGGGGTATCATGGGGAAACCCGTATATCACACACACACACAGGTAAGAAAACAACTCCTACTATAAGGACATCTTTTTACAAGCACAGGCCAGATGCACAACTGTCTAACCCTTGCTGGGTCAGTGCAAAGGTCTATCCAGTCCAGCATCCTGTTTCCCACAGTGGCCAATCAAATACCTCTAGGCCACGAGCAGGATACGAAGGCAAAAGTCCTCTCCGGTTATTAGCCCCAAGCAACTGGTATTCAGTAGTGCACTCTCTCAGAAGATGGAAGTTGCATCCTATTTACTAACATGGCTAGTAGCGATTCATGAATTTGCCTAACTGCCTTCTAAACAAGTGATCATCACCACATCACAAAGCAGCAAATTCAATTTGTTTCCGGCGGGGGGGTCCTAGTATCCCTAGAGTAACTTAAGTGGTGGTTTTCAGAGTCCTCCTGCCTCCTCACACTGCAGCCACGCTATTTGTTCCCCGTCCGAGGATCTCCAGCTTGAAGCTGATGCATCCTCAGCAATGTGTCTGCTGCAGAAAGGGAAGGAGGCAGGTGAAGACCCACCTCCTCTGCTCCTGATTGACTGGCTGTGTGCTGAAGCTCAGCGTGCCCCTCCCCTCAGCTTGACTGACAGGCTTCAGAAAATTAGCACTGAATATTCCCACTGAAAATAATGGGAGGAGTAAACTTGTCCCATTAATTTCAACAAGACTGCTTGTGAGTAACTGGAAGTAAGCCCAAGGAGCCTGTCTTGTAACTGTAACATTTGTGTGTGTGTGTGTGTGTGTGTGTGTGTGCACGCGCGTGTGCACACACACACTATGGGGCATCTGAGCTGAAGGTCTGTAACAGAAGAAGTAAAGGTAAAGTGTGCCGTCAAGCTGATTTCAATTCCTGGCGCCCACAGAGCCCTGTGGTTTTCTTTGGTAGAATATAGGAGGGGTTTACCATTGCCTCCTCCGATGCAGTATAAGATTATGCCTTTCAGCATCTCCCTATATCGCTGCTGCTTGATATAGGTGTTTCCCATAGTCTGGGAAACATACCAGCGGGGATTCAAAGATGTACATTCGCTTAAAAGGACACATTATCATTGTGCTGTATGAAGAAGCCCTTCTGTCTGCCCTGAATTTTTTGCCCATTAATTTCACTGGAAGACGCCCAGTTCTAGTACTACAAAAGGAGAAAAACTTCTCTGTCTACTTTCTCCACACCATAGGTCGTTTTCAGAAACCTTGCTTTCTCCTCCCCCTTGAATCATATTTTTCATAGATTCAAAAGCCACAAGCGCTTTAGCCTTTCCTTGTAGGGAAGGTGTTCCCACCTTTGAAATGGAATCATAAAGCAGTCGGCTTCAGACTGTCAGACTCAGCTTGCGGTGGAAGAAATCAAAAAGAAATTATCAGAAGAAACTGGCATCTGTAGTGAATGAAGCCTTGGTGCATGAGTACACATTCAGCACTAAAAAGATTCCAGTAATTAAGAAGGATGCTCAGAAAGAGAGACAACAAAAAGTCTAGTCTCTATTTAAGCTAGGGAAGAGTCCTACCTCTTTATCGAGAGACACATTTCATGTGGCGGTGGGCAGGGGAGGACCTTAAAAAAAAAATTAAAATGGCAAAATGAAGTGGTGTGTGAACAGCTCCACCACCCTCTTCATGTAATTATCAGAAAAATATGGATACAAATATGACAAATATTTATATATCACTTTTCAACAAATGTTTCAGAAAGAAAGAAAGAAAGAAAGAAAGAAAGAAAGAAAGAAAGAAAGAAAGAAAGAAAATGGTTCCCTGTCCTCAAAGGGCTCACAGTCTAAAAAAGAAATATAAGATAGACACCAGCAACAGCCACTGGAGGGATGCTGCGCTGGGGATGGATAGGGCCTGTTGCTCTCCCCCGATCAGTAAAGAGAAAACTAAAGTAAAGGGTGCTGTGGAGTTGGTGTCGACTCCTCACGACCACAGAGGCCTGTGGTTGTCTTTGGTAGAATACAGGATCACTAAAAGTAGTCATTAGTAGAATCACTACTAAAAAGGTGCCTCTTTGCTCTGTTAGCAGGGGGAAAGACTACATTTAAAAACCTCTGGGTGGCCCACCCTTCTTTTTAAAAGTTTTGAATTGCAACATAGTTTCATACTTTTCAGCATTTTATATTTTGAGAAATCATTTTAGACATCAAAATCAAAACCTCATGATTAAAACAAGGATGAAATGTCCGTGGAAGCAAATTCAAACGCAGCAGAGATGACCCGGTTGAAAGTTCAGGTGCAGCAACCATCCCTCTGAAAGGTTGCCCACTCCTGTCCTCGACCATTATATTCTCTGCCAGAGTTTTGCTCTGCCAGGTTACAGAACGCAAAGCCCTCTTCCTGGCTACCACCCTCCCAAGCCTGCTCTCCACCCAACCTACCAGCCCCCAGTGCTACTTCGCTCTCCATCGTGAAAGCAGATGCTGTCCCTGGATCAGAATCTTTCCTGCCTGATAAGCCATGTGTGGAGTTGAACCTCCATTGCAGACAAAGAGAAATGAGTTGAAGGTGTCCTTGGGTGAACCTGTGGGTGGATGTGAGGAGAGGAAACCTAAGAATAGCTCCAATATCTCGCATCCTCTTGAGGCACAGATGTGGACTTTCTCTTCTTCATGTTCTTTGCTCTCTTGATTATCCTGCACCCAGATGGCCAGTTGTTTTAGGCCAACACTATAGGAGAAGGCAGTGGGGGAGGGACCTAAATATTATTCTGAGCAATGCTGCTCTATTATGCTAAGTGGAAAAGAGGCTCCCTCTTTAAGCTTTAATAGCCAGGTCATTGATTGAGATAATGGACTCTAAAGGGTAGCTCCTTCTTCCAAGCTCATGGAATGGGAACTACTGCGGAAAGCAGACACTGAGCCGGACAGAGTGTGTGCAAACAAAACGGAAAGGCAGGAATTTGGATTGGGGCTATTTTGTGTTTGCAAGGAGACTGGTTGGATGCTGCTGTGGATTTAACGTTTCCCTTGTGTTTGCTTCCAGAGCTGTCATGCTTGCTCTGCCTGTACAGATTATCACAAAGGCACCACAAATCTCCAGGGCTCTTTCAACTCAAGGAAACTGACATCACGCAGAACCACAATTAAATCTTGGTTCTGCGCAACATCTCTGAGTCCTGGGAGAACACTAGTTCCCCCTGTAACAGGGATTTCCAGATGTTGTTGGCTACAACTGGAGGGGAGAGCTGGACTTATGGTAGCAAGCATGACTTGTTCCCTTAGCTAAGGAGGGTCCGCCCTGGTTGCATATGAATGGGAGACTAGAAGAGTGAGCATGGTAAGGTAGGAACATAGGAAGCTTCCATATTCTGAGTCAGACCATAGGTCTGTCTAGCTCAGTATTGTCTTCACAGACTGGCAGCGGCTTCTCCAAGGTTGCAGGCAGGAATCTCTCTCAGCCCTATCTTGGAGATGCTGCCAGGGAGGGAACTTGGTACCTTCTGCTCTGCCTAGAGCAGTAGCTCCATCCTTTAAGGGGAATATCTTATAGTGCTCACACTTCTAGTTTCTCTTTCATATGCAACCCAAGCGTACCCTGCTTGGCTAAGGGGACAAGTCATGCTTGCTACCACAAGACCAGCTCTCCTCTCCCTCAGATATTCCCCTCAGGAGGTGGAGCTGCTCTGGGAAGAGCATCTAGGTTCCAAGTTCCCTCCCTGGCAGCATCTCCAAGATAGGGCTGAGAAAGATTCCTGCGAGTCTGTGAAGACAATACTGAGCTAGATGGACCAATGGTCTGACTCTGTATATGGCAGCTTCCTATGTTCCTAGCTATGTTCCTAACTCCCATAATCCCTGGGCAAAGTCAACTGCAGCTCCCCTACCCAAGGGTGGATCCACCATTGGATGACTGTGTGCAGTGAGCACTGGCCACCCAATGGGGCCAGAGCTGGGGGAGCTGCACACTGCCTGTCCCTGCAGCCACCTGCCTGCCTCTCCCCTTCTGCCCTCATCAGTGCTGGCAAAGAGTCGGTGCACGGTATAATGATGTCACCTCCCAGCGATATGTGCCAAGCAGTGATGTCATTGGCCTGCACACCAGCTCTTTGTTGGGACCTATGAGGACAGAGGGAGGCAGGCAGGCTGGGCCTCAGACGGAGGAAGGGAGGGCAGGTGGCAGTCAGAGGGGCAAAGGCTTGCGGTGGCGCTGGAAGCAGGAGTCAGCAACAAAACCTAGCTGTGAGTTGCTGCGCACATCACCGGATGTGAATGGGAAGGATCCTACTTCTGACTGTGGTTAAAAACAAACCAAGATCAATTTGAAGTTCAAAACGGCTGATCTTGGTTTGTTTCTATCCCCCTTCTTCTTCTCCAGCCGTGTCCGACTCTCGGTCACTCTATGGATCAATGCACTCCATGCCATCCTGTCTTGTACAGCTTCCTTTCATCCCCCTTTCTTGAACTAAGTCGAGATCCGAAGTGGGATTCAGAACTTGGTTTATTTAAAGCAAATTGGTAAGAACAAACCAAGATTGGTTAGTTGAGATGTCATGGTTGATCTTGTCTGTTTCTAACCAAAGTCAGAAGTAGAAATCTTCTGACTTGCGCATGGGTGGGGGAAGGTGGAGCAGGCGCTTCTGAGGCTTGGAGACGTCACATGGAACTAAGATTTAACTGTGATATCTGAACTAGGTCCTTAATGACACTGGGAAGACTGCCCTAAACTCCCTACCACTCAGGAAAGGTGAATGCAAAACAGTGACTTCATTCACACAATTGTTCAAATGTAAGTTTAATGTGGGTTATCGACATTAGCATGATAGCATTAACCCAAGTTAAGGCAGGAACCTCCAGTTCATCTCAGGCCTAAAGGGTTCACACAATCACTCTAATGTTGATAATCCACATTAAACCTAGATTCAAACAATTGTATGAAGCAGGAGGCCAGCATCTTGTTACCAACATAAATTGGGAGATAGGAAGCTATTCTCACGACTGCTCGAAAGCGGGCTAAGGGAGCCCGCTTTCGAGCAGTCATGGGAACCACCAGGCTCGTGGTGGATCTCGGTGGTTCAGTGGCGGCTAGCCCCCCAAAGTACCCCTCCCCTAAAATGAGGTTAGCATTTCCGTGATCGTTCTGCTGATCCCATTTCTGTGATCGTGATACTGCTCTGCACTGCAGCAACTCTTGAGGAGAACCCCAACGAGCCTCCTGTCATCGAGGGTCTCCCCAGAATGCCCCACACACTTGTGCAGGGCATTCTGGGACTTCTGGGGGCCAAGCAGCCCCTAATCCCCACTGCCCCTACCAGGTCTGTGACGGAGCTGGTAATCATGTGGGCGGCCGATCCATCTGCCCAGGGCTCGACAGCTGCTCATGTGCAGCGGGCTTGACCGATCATGTGTAGAGCCTCAAGATTTGTTGCAAAATAGGATAACTGGAAGATTTACCTACATTGATGGTTTGTTTCAAGTGAGTATGTATTCAGTTTACATGCACTTGGATTCTATGTGCTCCAGCTATGCAGTTACTTAGTGACCTCTGAAAAGAAAGGAATGACAGAAAATGATAAGTTTACCCACAGGGAGATCCTCAGTTTTTCTGAGTCTAATAAATGTCCTAAAATGCCTCAGAGTCATAAGGCCTTACATGACAGAGGTACGAGGTACAGAACAGGAGTAGGGTTTCAAAAGTGCATGTGATATTTCAGAACAATGACTGTCATAACTCCTGTCGGAGCCAGAGGAGGAAAGGGGAGTTCACTGGGGTGACTCCTTGACTGCAAGGGATTCATCTTAGGCTGCCACCATCCACTTTATTTTAATGTGGGACAAACCACTCTTTCCACATAAGATTCCTGGGGGAGGTTAACGTGGTAAAACCTGCCTTAGAAGGGCTGAGTAGTCCTAGGTCTCAGAGGCGTGTGACTAAGGTGGACCCAAAATGAAAAGTTACACACTTCACCAACACAGGTTTATTATTAGATTAAAATAAACAACAACCACAAATATTTATATACCGCTTTTCAACAAAAGTTTCCAAAGCGGTTTACATAGAGAAATAACAAAAGTGGGATATACATGTGAACATAAATAAATAAATAAATAAATCCTGCTCTGTATTGTCTACACTGACTGGCAGTGGCTCTCCAAGGTTTCTGGCAGGAGTCTCTCTCGGCCCTACCTGGTTTTTCCAGGTAGGATTGAACCTGGGACTGGATTGAACCTGGGACACTCAGATGCTCTTCTACTGAGCTACAGACTGCCCCCTAAGGGGGATATCTTACAGTGCCCACATGTAGTCACACATCCAAATGCAAACCATGGTTGACCCTGCTTAGCAAAGGGGACAATTCACGCTTGTTTCCAACTCCCCTCTGCACACACCTATATGCCATCTCCTCCATGTCCATGCCCACGATGATACTAGGCAACAACTACTACTAGGCAACAATAGTTACAGGAGGGCTGGAAAGAGGATTTCTTCTTGCATCTTCTTACATCAGCTCCTTGTTTTGTTATGTCCCAAAAGCCAGGAACAGCTGATGCCCCCTACAAGAGGAGGGCCACAAGACTCAACAACAGCAACAGTGACAAAATGAAAGCCACCACAGTGAAAACTTTCCAATTAAGATGTTTTGGGATTGTCATCCAATTTTGATCTTTGAGGGAGTTTTGGTGGAAAAGTGGATAATTAAATGCAACCATTCTTCGGGTACTGTGTGGGGCACACAAAGTTTGTGTTACGTTTAACCATCTTAGGCAGCCCATCCCAGTGTCCAAAAAGAAAAGAAATGAACTGTACGACAGAAAGGTCATTTGGGTTGGTTCTTTAGAAAATAAGTCTTACGATGGCGAGCCAGCCATTTGGGTTACCATGGCTGCCAGAAGATATTTATTTTGGTCTGTTCCTGCAAGTCAGCGTGGAGTAAACATATGCAAATGAGCCTGCCACTTGAATGCACGGAGGAGATGAAAGCAATTAAAAGGAGCCGGGAAATTCCATAACCCCCTTAGGTACCTGGCGATCTTGGGGGAGGCTGCAAGACCCTCTCCCGTTATCTCAGCTGCGCTGCCACAGCTGTTGAGAATAATGCGCAGCCACGCTCCATCAAGCTGGATAAGCGATGAATGGGGCTGGGGGGAGCCACAGGGGATCGGGAGAGTCGCTGCTGCCTTAAAAGCAACACCCCTTGGCCCCGCGAAGCAGCTAGAAGATGCTGAGGACGAGATGAACAGCAATATGGACACAGGGAAAGGGATGGAGGTCATGGTAACAATGGATCGTGTCAAAAGGGATTTGGTCAGACTCCATAGCTTCGAGACAATGGCAGCTGATGCTCACCCAAGGTCCTTGGATGAGTGAGCTGGACGCATCACAGAAGCATGAGTGGGCTGAGAAAACAACACAGGGAGGCCTTGCTTCAATGGACCTGCTCGGCGTGTTCATACGACTGGGGGAAATGAGTAGCAGAAGCTGTCCCCAGCTGCCGAATGAGGTAGAAGGAAGGAAAAGCCCTCTGACCCAGCACAGGTCTCACAGGTGACTACCCAATGGGGAACAAAACTGGGTAGGATACTCTTCCTACCCAGCTTTCCATTGTGTGAACAGACCTCTTCAGTCCACAGGAAGCTGCCATATACCGGGTCAGACCACATTGCTCCATCTAGCTCATTATACACAGACTGGCAGTGGCTTCTCCAAGGTTGCAGGCAGGAGTCTCTCTCAGCCCTATCTTGAGAGATGCCAGGGAGGGAATTTAGAAACATAGGAAGCTGCCATATAACAAGTCAGACCACTGGTCCATCTAGCTCAGCATTGTATACAAACTGGCAGCAGCTTCTCCAAGGATCTCAGCCCTGTCTTGGAGATGCCAGGGAGGGAATTTGGAACCTTCTGCTTGCAAGCATGCAGGTGCTCTTCCCAGAGCAGCCCCATCCCCTAAGAGCAATATCTTAAGAGTGCTCACACATGTAGTCTCCCATTCAAATGCAAACCAGGGTGGACTCTGATTAGCAAAGGGGACTAGTCACTTGACTAGTCACTACCACAAGACCAGCTCTCCTTTGCCTGCTTAAGATGCAATGTCATCCTGTTTATTTATTTGTTAGAGAATGAATAAAATCCTTGAACTTTACTTATTTTTGACATGCATACACCACTTTTCTAAAGAACCACCCAAAGTGGTTTACATAAAAGCTTCAAGGAGGAACCACACATCAAGCAACATGCTTAGAACTTTACATGCTGAGCCCTTTAGACTTTGTCACTTCTTTCTTCTCCCCTCCGAGCAGGATGGTTCTTAGGTAGCTCTGTGCTGGCAGTTGGGAAGGGAGGGGTTGGAAAGGGAAGGGAGAAGAGCCTCTGTCTCTTCCCTCCTCCCCTCGGAGCAAGATTATTTCTATATTTTAGATATTATACCTTGTTCTTCATTCAGTCAGTCATGTATGCATATACACACACCACACCATTGGCGTACATGGCAATTGACACAGCTAAATAGGCTGTGAGGGGATCCAAAGATGCCCTTCTATTCCACACCATTGCAAATTACTTTGCAAACGTAAGCCCTCTTCTGCTTCAAAAGAAAAACAATTAAAACTGTTTCAAGTGGGGTTTACACTCACTCAAGGATCAAACGGGAGTATATAACAGAATTCCTGTATTAGAGGATTTTTGCTCTATACTCCTGCTTGATCCCGGAATGAGTGCAAACAAAAACAATATTAAAATGTTAACTAAAAGCCTGAGGAAAACAGGTGTGTCTTAGTAGCTTTCTTGAAGGCAGCCAGAGATGGGGAAGCTCTTATTCTGACAGGGAGCACATTACAAAGTCCTGGGGTGGCCACAGAGAAATCCCAGTCCCGACCCACTGCCAAATGAGCCAGTGGAAACTGCAACTGGACTTCTGATGATCTCAGCAGGCAGTGGGATTCATGACGGCGGAGGCACTTTATTAAATAACATGGGCCCAAGCAGTTAAGGGCTTTATAGGCAATAACCAGCACTTTGTATTTCGTACAGAAATGTGTTGGTAGCCCACAAAGTTCTTTTAGAATAGGAGTAATATGGTCTCTTTGAGTTGCACCAGAGACCAACCTGTTAGGGATGTGCAAATCGATCTGGATTCAAATCTATTTGACACGAATCTGAACGATTTGAATGATTCCCCTAAAAAGAGTACCCCTAAAAAGAGTAATTCTATTTGAATTCAAATTGAATCAGCCAGATTTTCAGATGCCAATTGATTCAACAACCATTTAGGGACAATTTGGCACTTTTAAAAACTATTCAGGCACCCTGATTGGTCAAAAAAGGTGCCAAAATAGGTTGAATCAATTCAAATTCAAATACAATCTATTCTAATTTGAATTTAATCAGCCTGTTTCAATTTCAATTCAAATTGAATCTGAAAATTTGATTCATGCACATCCCTACAACCTGGCTGCTGCATTCTACACTAATAGCAGGTTCCGGACTACATACAAAGGCAGCCCAACATACAGCATATGTAGAGGGCTGGAGTAGAAGACCCCGAAGAATCTAAAATTCTGTTATTCTAGGAGTAAAGTAGAGTATGATTCCCTATGTTAGGAGATGAGGGTTGTTGTTGTTGTTTGCTTTGCATGAGGCTCACATGCGAGTGCTCTTGCATCTTTCATAAGCTGCCAACCTGATTTCATGGGGGCTTAGAGGCATGTCCTCCCAGGAGTGTCCCCCGAGCATATTGACGGTGAGATGTGCTAACGTTTGCTTTGTATTTGTCCATTAGCAGATCTCTGGGCAACAACATCGGTCTAGCCTCCCATCTGTCAAATGCCTTCCGAGGGGGTGGGGGGCGGGTGTCCGCTGTGCATGACTCCCACGACCCCCCTTCCTCTAACAGTGGGACCAAATATCTTTCCTGTTTGACATGGTCTTAATTTCAGCGAACTGCCAGACAATAAAAGCTAGCCTGGCCTGGCTGGGCTGTTAAAATGGCTTGTCTAGAACCCGTCTCCTGTGAAAGATCCACTGGGACGAGTGTTGATGGACTGTCCATTTGTTGTGCCTGCCAGCTCCTTGGAGCATTCAGTGAGCACTGTAGCTTCTGTGGTTGTTGTACAAAAGCTTCACACTGAAGGAAACGTTTGTGTCACAGTCTCATTTCCATGCTGCTGTGGAGAGTTGTCATGGGACGGGTTGAAAGTGGCCAGATTTAGATGGGTTGTGTGAGTGTGTGTGTGTCTGTGTGTGTGTGGTGGGGTAACATCACCATCTGTCTGGAATTTCCCCCCCTTTGCTCTGATTCCTAGACAATAAGCCATTTTGAATGTGTGTTTTGGGTGCATAGGGGGGTTGGTGGCGGCCCAGGGAAAGGTCACCCCAGCTGCCCGCCCCCCCCCCCACTGCCCACTGCTGGCCACACCACTTTCACCAGCATCAGACCCACACCAGCACACGGGGCATGGTCAGCACCAGGTGGTGTGTGTGTGTGTGTGTGTGTGTGTGTGTGTGTGTGTGTGTGTGTGTGACAACACTTCAGTTCTTCCCAGCCAGCTGGTGCTCTGTTCACCAGTTGGATGTTCTTTTTCCTCGTTGCTTCGGATGAACCACTTGCTAGAAGGGCCCGAACGTAATGCACCATAGGAAGCTGCCTTATACTGAGTCAGACCCTTGGTCCATCTCGCTCAGTATTGTCTACACCAGGGATTCTCAGTGTTGGGTCCTCAGATGTTATTGAACTTCATCGCCCATAATCCCTAGCCCCAGTGGCCTTTGGTTGGGGATTATGGGAGTTGAAGTCCAAAAACATCTGGGGACCCAAAGTTGAGAATCCCTGGTCTACACTGACCGGCAGTGGCTCTCCAAGGTTTCAGGAAGGAGTTTTTCCCAGGCCAACTGGAGATGCTGCCAGGGATTGAACCTGTGACTCTGCAGGCAAAGCAGATGCTCTGCCACTGAGCTACTACGGCCCCATCCCCAAAGGGAAGCAGCGCTCTTTAACTTGTTCATGAATGATCTAGAAGTTGCGGTGACCAGTGAATTGGCCAAATTTGCAGATGACACTAAGCTATTTAGGGTAGTGAAATCCACAACAGAGTCTGAGGGGCTCCAAAAAGATCTCTCCAAATTGGGGGAGCGGGCAACAAAATGGCAAATGCAGTTCAATGTAAGCAAGTGTGAAGAGATGCACACTAGGGCAAAAACACCAAGTTTGCATATACGCTGATGGGATCTGAGCTGTCGGTGACTGACCAGGAGAGAGATCTTGGGGTCGTGGTGGACAGCTCGTTGAAAGTGTCGACTCAGTGTGCAGTGGCTGTGAAAAAGGCTAATTCCATGCTAGGGATTGTTAGGAAGGGGATTGAGAATAAAAATGCTAATACTATAATGCCCTTATACAAATCTATGGTGCGGCCACATCTGGAGTACTGTGTACAGCTTTCGTCACCGTATCTTAAGAAGGATATTGTAAAACTGGAAAATGTACAGAAGAGAGCAAAGGGGCTCTTTACCTTGGAAAAGAGGCGACTAAGGGGAGACATGATCAAGGTTTATACAATTATACATGGAGTGGAGAGGGTGGTCAGAGAGAAATGTTTCTCCCTCTCTCACAACACGAGAACCAGGGGTTACCCCATGAAACTGAAGGTCCGGAAATTCCTCTTCCGACAAGAGGAAGTACTTTTTCACACTGCACATAATTAATCTATGGAATTCTTTGCCATGGGAAGTGGTGATGGCCACCAGCTTGGATAGCTTTAAAGAGGCTAAGACAGATTCATGGAGGACAGGTCTATCAATGGCTACTAGTCTGGTGGCTGTAGGCCACCTCCAGCTCAGAGGCACGATGCCTCTAAATACTAGTTGCAGGGGAGCAACAACAGGAGAGAGGGCATGCCCTCAGCTCTTGCCTTGGGCTCCCCAGAGGCATCTGGTGGGCCAGTGTGTGAAACAGGATGCTGGACTAGATGGTCCTTGGGCCTGATACAGCAGGGCTGTTCTTACGTTCTTATTAAAATGGCCACCAGGAAAACTTGGCAGCAGATAACATTTTATGTCCTTCCGGTGTACACCTTATAAATGCCACGTGTGAAATATTATGCAGGGATGGACCACACATGGACCCAGCTTTGCATGGAGAAGGTCCCAGGTAAATATGTTGCATCTCCAGATATAGGATCGGGTAGTAGGTGGCAGGCAGAGGTGCTCTTCCCCCTGGATTTTCAGGCCAACGTCCAGGGCCTCCACACCCCCTGGAGCCCCCCAAATCCAATTTAGTCTGTCCTGGGTGGTGTGGTTGCCATGCTGCGCTGGGCAGCCGAGCTTGACTGTGACCTGTGCCAGGAGGCCAAGTGTGACCTCTGCTTTAGAGACAGAACGGGGAGTGGGGAGCAAAGAAGCACCTTTTTAAAGTGGTGATATTCTCTCTCTCTCTCTCTCTCTCTCTCTCTCTCCTAGCAGGGGGAGGGCAACTGGCCTTATCCATCCCCAGCACAGCATCTCTCCAGTGGCTGTTGCTGGTGTCTGTCTAATGTTTCTTTTAGATCTTGAGCCCTTTGTGGACAGGTAGCCATTTTATTTATATGTAAACTGCTTTGGGAACTTGTTGAAAAGCAGTGTTTAAATATTTGCCATATTAATCGATCTATCAAATTTGTATGCCGCCTCAAACCTCAGCCTCTGGGCAGCTATTTTGCATTGGCGTTGGTCTTTTGGAGGAGGAAAATCACGGAAGTTCAAGCATATGAACACGTAGCAGCCAAATGGAACCTTCACATTTGGATGGCCCTCTCCATCCCCAGCACAGCATTCCTCCAGTGGCTGCTGATGGTGTCTATCTTATGTTCCTTTTTTAAGATTGCGAGCCATTTGGGGACAGATAAGCCATTTAATTTAATTTAATTTAATTTAATTTAATTGAATTGAATTGAATTTATATTTCTCTATGTAGGCCACTTTGGGGACTTTTGTTGAAAAGCGGTATATAAATGTTCATAGTATATAAAGCGGTATATAAATATTCATAAATGCTCATAGTTATTTTTAGCAATGCCTACTCCCCTACACATGGAATATCGCCTACTTCCATGTGCAGGGGAGTAGGTAAAGGTAAAATTGTGCCATTGAGTCGGTGTCGACTCCTGGTGCCCACAGAGCCCTGTGGTTTTCTTTTGGTAGAGTACAGGAGGGGTTGACCATTGCCTCCTCCCGTGCAGTAGAAGATGATCCCTTTCAGCATCTTCCTATAGCGCTGCTGCCCGATATAGTACCAGTGGGGATTCAAACCGACAACCTTCTGCTTGTTAGCCAAACATTCCCCCACTGTGCCACAAAAATAACTACAAGCATTCATCCCTTGAGATGGCACTGATGGTCAACATGTATGGGCCTGGCTCACGGACTAATCATGCCATGGTGCTTTGTGCTGGATCCTTCTGGTTACTGCTGCTTCCTTCCAAGTGAGTTAAGGAAGGAGATGTTGTGCTAAGCACATAGGAGCACATCTGCCTAGCTGTGACGGTGCAGCTAGGGGGATGTTGGGTGGCCCACCCTTATCCGGACCGTTCCCACAGGGATCCCTCATATGCAGAGCTAACAAGCAACCGTGTCTAATTATCATGAGGTTACAAGGCCATGGCTAGAGGGGAAATGATGGCGAAGGAGCTGAATGTCCAAACAAGCTCCAAAGGGCAGGAGGTATTGATTGGTCTGAGTTTTCCTGATGGATGGAGCTGCTTCCCTGCAAATGGTTTCCCGAGAATGATTCAAGCCAGACAGACAGCGGTGTCCAGCTCTTTCTTGCAAGATGAATGGCCAGAAGTGAGGTGGGATGCTTCCCTCTGTTTTTAATGGGTTCTTGACCTACACAACATGGCAGCCAGAAATCCCACAGGTGCAGCTTTCCTCATCACTGCATCTCTGTGTCAGGGGAAACAGCAGCCCTTGGATTCCTGACTGTCCTCCTTCCCGCCGCTGAAGGAAAAAAAGGTACAACCATTGGGTGTGGATGAATGGAGAAGAGACCTCCAGACTGCATCATCAGACAATAGAACAGTTCTCACAATCAAAATCTGGGTCGATGGAGTGCCCAGCCATGGTAGGAGAGCCGTGTGCATTCCCCATCAGCAGACATGTGATTGCAAAGATCAAGGTGGGAGGAGGGGAGAGGAATCGTGTGGGAGCTGAGTAGGACGGCATTTTGTCCACCCTCAGAAAAATGCTGGGCAGGGCTGTCCTTAAGACATGGCAAGCAGGGTGACCGCCTCAGGCCCCACTCTTTTAACCCCCCATTAGAATTAACTGGAAGGGGGGGCCCCTACTGGCAGATTTGCCCCGGGTCCCGCACCCCACCTCTCTAGGGACAGTCCTGATGCTGGGGACAGAATGTGGGTTGGCCACATCCATCCTACCCAGCTCCCACCTTCCACACAATCACTCTCCCCTCCTCCTACCCAGATCTCAGCGTTCACACTGCTGCCGATCGGGAGTTTGCCTGGCTGTCCTACCCTGGCTAGGCTCTCCTCCGCCCCAGTTTTTGATTGTGAGAACAGCCCTAAAAAATCAGACAAGAAATTGAAGCTATCCAAAAAGTTCTTTGTTTTTGATTATTATCAATCAGTCTGAAATATACTACTATTTGCTAAGATCTTAATGACTATACACTGGTGTAGCCGTAACTTGCCATCACTGTGGGAAAGGGAGCAGTTTTCAGAGATCTGGAATTTGGTAGGGATGTGCATGAATATTTTTGGTGGGGCAGGTAGCGGTACCTTTAAGCATGAGTAAACCAGGTCCTTACTGTTGGAGTTTGTAATTATTTTTCAAAGTGCCAGCAAAGGAAAGTGTGCCGTCGAGTCGGTGTAGACTCCTAGGGGTATGCAAGGAACCGACTGGCCTGGTTCAGTCCGGCCGCCTTTCGAACCCCCTCTGGTTCGGTCCGGTCCAGGGGGGTTAGCAATATTTTTAAATAAATAAATAAATAAATAAATAAATAAATAAATAAATAAATAAATAAATAAATCCTTTACCTCTAGCCCCTTTCGGGGGCTTCCTAAAGTCCGCGGGGGGTCCGCTGAGGTTTCCCTCCCCCCACCGGCCTCGGTAATCACTGCGGTGGCCCGTTCGGCAGCACTTTCTGGCGTGTTTGGGCCTCCGTATAACGGCGTGGTGGCCATTTTGCCTGCTGCCACGCATGCCCAATGGCAGGGCCTCGCAGAGGGTGTGTGTGTTGCGAACTGGCAGGGAGGTTTGGTCCCAGTCCGGACAGAACTGGGGGGGTTCGGTTCAACCCCGAACCATCAAACCCCTGAACCGAACCATCGAACTGGTTCGCACATCCTTATTGACTTCTGGTGACCACAGAGCCCTGTGATTGTCTTTGGTATTGTAGTACAATCCAAACTAAATAGGTTTATTGGTGAAGTACATTCTGGATTGTAAAGACCTAAAGGTAAAGTGTGCCATCAAGTCGATTTCGACTCCTGGCGCCCACAGAGCCCTGTGGTTGTCTTTGGTAGAATACAGGAAGGGTTTCCCATTGCCTCCTCCCACGCAGTATGAGATGATGCCTTTCAGCAACTTCCTATATTGCTGCTACCCGATATAGTAGCAGCAGGGATTCGAACCGGCAACCTCCTGCTTGTTAGTCAAGCATTTCCCAGCTACTCTGTCTAAAACCTACATAATGGATAGGTGGAGAGAGAGAGAGATGTTTCCATCTACTCTCCAAGAGGAAAGGAAGTGGACTAATTCTCCACAGGAAATACCTGAGGAGTGAAGACAGGGGTTACAGAATAGAGGTAAGCAGGGACAGGTAAGGAGACCTTCACTACTACCTCTACTCCCCATGCCCCAGTGGTCATTAGGATAGTTGGCACAAAAGGTCGATGCACTGGAACTCCATATCCAACACTTACCTGATTTTCCAGGCGTTGCAGCACTCAGAAGGAACATGTGCTTCCACCACCATGTGCAGAATGCTGGGTGAAGCCCTGCAGCAGCGCATGGACTTCTGAGCAGCACAGCACCCAGAAAAGCAACAAGGAGGCAGAAGAGCAGGCCAGGACCTGCTTTACTCATGCTTAAAGGTACCACTACCTGTCCTGCCAAAATCATTTGTGCCTATTGGACGCGCTGAATCGATTTGTGCAGATCCCTAGAATTTGGCAATTATGGCTCATTTGATTGACTGGGTCAAGTACTGAGACGATAAATATTTTGAGACCTTAGAAAATAATTCAATCTCTATTTGTTATATATGTATCTTATACAACCTTTTTTATGCGTCTGTTTCAATTCATTGTCATACCTATATCACTTAAATAAAGCCCGCCCCGCGCCATTGCCACAAATGAAGGCAAATGAATGGAAGGGGAGATAGAAAATGGGAATGAAAACTACTTTAAATACAAAAATAAAAATCATCACTCAAGGGGAGCATTGCAAATGGAAGATCAAAAGAATGTTTAATTTAACCAAAAGCACATGTTGGAGGTGTGATTAGTAAAGAGTTGATTATAGACAGGCTTGGTGCACATGCCTAGTTCATAGCATGTTTTTGGCAAAGAATACTTGGACAGATTAACAAATTGTTAAGTGGTGTTAGGAACATAGGAACATAGGAAGCTGCCATATACTAAGTCAGACCATTGGTCTATCTAGCTCAGTATTGTCTTCACAGACTGGCAGCGGCTTCTCCAAGGTTGCAGGTAGGAATCTCTCTCAGCCCTATCTTGGAGAAGCCAGGGAGGGAACTTGGAACCTTTTGCTCTTCCCAGAGCGGCAGCTCCATCCCCTGAGGGGAATATCTTACAGTGCTCATACATCTAGTCTCCCTTTTGTATGCAACCAGGGTGGAGCCTGCTTAGCTAAGGGGACAAGTCATGCTTGCTACCATAAGACCAGCTCTCCTCTCCTGTTGTTTAAATGTTTTGTTTATGTAATAAAAACATCATTTAAAAAAAGGAAAACAAGTACCAGTGCCAATCAGAGGAATAATGAGTAGTACATCAGTATGCAGTATTAGTTCTTCCAGTCTAGATTGTCCACTTTGCTATGCAGGGTCCACCCTGGTTTGCAATTGAATGGGAAACTACATGTGAGCATTGTAAGATATTCCCCTTAGGGGAGGGGGCCGCTCTGGGAACAGCATTGTGTGCTTGCATGCAGACGGTTCCATGCTCCCTCCCAGGAATCTCCAAGATAGGACTGGGAGAGACTCCTGCCTGCAACCCTGGAGAAGCCTCTGCTAGTCTGTAGACAATACTGAGCTAGATGGACCAATGGTCTGACTCAATAGAAGGCAGCTTCCTATGACTTTTGAGAAGGCCTATTTCTGAAGGCTCAAAGAGGGTAGCAGAGTAACATCAGACAAATACATACAGTGCTGGCTGACAAAGCAGTCCCATTAAAAGTGAAGGAACAAGTTAGGCAGTTCAGGGGTTCTCAAACCTGGTTCCCCAGATGATGCTGGACTACAACCCCCATCATCCCCAGCTATACCATTGTGGCTTAGAATGATGGGAGTTGTAGTCCAGCAACATCTAGGGACCCACTTTTGGGAAACCCTGGCCTGCAGGGGTTCAACAACCCAGAATTCCTGCCTGCAACCTTGGAGAAGTCACTGCCAGCCTGTGTAGACAATACTGAGCTAGATGGACCAAGGATCTGACTCAGTATATGGCAGCGTCCTATGTTCCTACGTAAGGCCTTCCACCTGCAGCCTGAAGTGGTACATTCCACTTGAGCGCTGCAGGATTCTAATTCCTGTATTCTCCCACCTGTGGTGACCAGACCACACTAGGGACAGAATGGTGGGCTGTAGAGAGCCCTGGCAGAGTGCAGGGGCTGGGGTAAATCAGCCAGTGCAGAAGCCCCTTCAAGTTAATTTTGATGGGGGTTCAAAGGGCGGGGTGGTCACCCAGCTTGCCCTGCCCTAAGAACTGCCCTGGCCGTAGGACTCCCATTGCATTCTTTTGTCTTTTAACTTGTACAGCACAGAACACAATATTAGCTGCCTCATATTGTATTTACCCAAATGTAAGATGAGGTGCTTTCCCCAGTTCTTTCCTGTTGTGTGTGTGTGTGGTGGGGGGGAAGAGATCTTAGATTCAGATTTCTCCTCCTTTTGGGTAAATACAGATATAATATCCATAATCCTGTATATTTATTACAGTTGTATTTAGCCTCTATTTGTATTTAGCCTCTATCTTTTAAGGCATCATCTTGCATTCAGAGTCTCCTTCTATTCAGTTAAACGCCGTAAATCGCCATGGCCATCTGATGCCTCAGGCCAGCTCCGTGATGAAGAAGAAAAACAAAGATGGGCATTCTTGAACCCAAAGGTATCCTTCCTCTGGCTTTCTCTCCCGCCCCCCATAAAATGCAGCCACAATCCACCTGAACAGTGGCTGCAAAATGCACACACACTTTCCCCGCTTCTTTCCTTCTTTCCACTGGAGAGCAAAGTTCATAAACACAGGCCTCGCTGAGTGCCAGTGATGGTCCTGAGGGATGCACAGGGCACATCCCTGCAATTTTGTGAAAAATAGAGCAACATATCCTGGGGCAGCCAAAGGCATTTTTGCAGTCAGAAGGTGTTCTTCTTCCTTGATTTCCAGTTTTGGATTTCTTTGGCATTATTCTTCTGAGCATTCTTCCTTCCTTCAACATAAAATACATCCATATAGCTTCTATTTCGTTCTGGGCTTGAGAGGTGCCTGGCAAAAACCTGACTTTTCTCATTCTTACCAGCCACTTCTTTACGCCATCTAACATAATATAAATGTTCTTTTAGAACTACTCCATTTGCTTGTTTTAAACTGCACATTTTGTGTCTGGTTACATCTTTTGAAAAGCCCAGAGAGCAAAAGGGGAACTGTTCTGCCTACAAACCAGGCAAAGGGGCATGTTTTTAACGTTGTGGTGCTCTAGTCTGATATTAAGCAGGGGGAAGTGTTTGTCCCTTTTCAGCCCAGTATAGCATGTCTTCAGTGGCTATTGCTGCTGTCTCCATCTTCCCGCCTGCCACCCCAAGCCCCACTGTAAGCTCTTTTGGGGCAAGGAACAATTTTCTCATACTTTTTGTACATTGCTTTGAGAGCATTCTTGTGTGTAGAAAACCAGGATATAAACACATTTTTATTATAAACCGATAACTTCCAGAAGTTCTTAGCAGTGGAAACGGCAGCACAAGCATCTCTTCGTGACAGATATGCGGGGGGTTAAAATGGAGGATCAATATCAGCTGCGATGGCCTCAAAAACAGTACAAGAGCTGTTGCTGAAGCAATATTTATTCCAATTTCGAGGACACAACTTTTTAAAGGAATCTCTTCACTTGACTGCCTGAGATAAATGTGTCAAGAACACATCTCTCTCAGACAGTCGAGTGGAAACAACCCTTGGAAAATATATACTATCGAAACACATCAAAATAAATGTCTTCAGATGCAGGGGTCCCCCTGTTCCCTTGTGGAGTGGGTAGATTGGGCAAAAGAGCCTGCCAGTATCTGTGGGAGCTCTTTTTCTCCTCAGCTGCCCCCAAATCCTTCCAGTCAGGCTGCTGTAGGGTTGCCCACTTCAAACTGGGGTCTCTAGGAATTGGTACTGTGGAGAAATATTGGAGAAAATAATATCTCCAGGAACGATTCCTTGTCAGAAAAAGTTGCTAACTCTGGTGTGTGCCTTGTAGGCAGGGGAGCTTGGAGAGAAATAAATGGATGCTGTGGAGAAATATTGGAGGAAATAGGCACCCTGAGCAGTATTGCACTGTAGCCGCAGGGTATAAATATTTCAATTAATAATAATAATAAAAGAATAACAACATCTCCAGGAACGATTCCTGTCAGAAAGAGTTGCTAACTCTGGTGTGTGCTTCCTAACTAGGGAGCTTGAAGATTTGAATGGATACTGTGGAGAAATATTGTGGCGGAAATAACATCTCCAGGAACTATTAATGTCAGAAAGAGTGGCTAACTCTGGTGTGTGCCTTGTAGGTAGGGGGCTTGGAGAGAAATGAATGGATACTGTGGAGAAATATTGGAGGAAATGACATCTCCAGGATCAATTCTTGTCATAAAGAATTGGCAACTCTGGTGTCTGTTTCCTAACTAGGGAGCTTGGAGATCTGAATGGACATTGTGGAGAAATATTGGAGGGAGCATAATCCCCAGGATCAGTTTCTGTCAGAATGGGCAGAAGCCTGGTGCTGCTCCTAGCTAGGGAACGAGGCACCCTAGTTTCCTTTCTATGGGGCATCAAGTCCTGGAGTCGCTTTTTGTCTCAGGCGGGCCAGTCATGGCCTGAGAATTGCAGTTTGAAAGAGGGGGAACTTGGTTCAGTTTGTGTCGGGGCGGGAAAGGCGGGAAAGGCCATTAGGGTCGGGCATTCCCCTCCCCCCACCCATTTTCCCTCAGCAGCCCTCTTTTTTCTTTGACGGCTCTGTCAAGTCTCCGCGCGCAAACTTTGGTCGCGGTCGTTGATTGGCTGGATGCTGGTTACGCCACTCCGGGACTAGACAGCACGAGCCTGCTTGCTCGCCGTTGATTGGCTCCGCCCAGGCAACTGGACAATTTCTGCTTGCCTCCTCGCATTTTGAATTTAGGCGCCTGAAGGGGAGGGAGGATCGGGGGAGAGGGCCTCAGCGTCGCCTCAGGGCGCGAGCAGGGACGCCGCCAGGGGTGAAAAGCCAAGGCGGGGCACCAGCTCAAGGCTCCTCCGTTGCAATGTATTGTGCCTCACCAGACTCAGTGGCTTGTTTTCTTGTTCTCACTCTCGTTTCAGGCTCGCGAAGCAGCCCTGAGAGAACGAGCAAGGAGCCCCACGAGAGTCGCGCATGCTGGAAGGGGGATGGTTGTGAGGATCTCTAGAGCTCCCCACACAGCTCTGAGAGGCGACTTCCCCTGGGAAATAGGGGCTGCCTCAAAAGAGCACCTTGGTGCTTCAGTGGCAACGTGGTAGCCTGTAAATGTACCCCCAACCCCGTGAGGAGGCTCCTTTGTCTGGACGGTGGTGGCTCCCTAAAAGAGCCTTTACATCTTTAATAGCAATTCTGTGGCTGGCCTTGGGTGTTTCCAGGGTTTTATTATGGATGGCTTTCCACTCCCATTATCTCTATATGCTGCTTGGAATATTGTTTAAATACAAACTTATAATATTTGTAAAAAGTAAAACTAAAATAGGCTTTAAATAGGATAAAATCAAATAAGCAGAGAATAAAATCTTGAATAGGATAAAATCTAAAAAACAGTGAGCTAGTGCAGTATAATAAAGGAAATATAGGTCATTAATATAACCGGGAAAGTTAACAGAAAAGTGTGAAGCATTCTAAAAGGTTAGGTATTTTAGAACAACTAGTGTATTAAAATAATATTCAAAGTAGCATATGGAAATAATGAAAAAGCGTATCCATAATAAAAGCCTGAAACCCCAGAAAGCATAGGATTTATTCCTCAAAGCAGTCCCTAAGATGGCTTGGCTGTAGCCCCTCACAGCTAGATTGGATGCCCTGACACGTATTGCTCAGAGCAGCCCACAAAGGAGCTAGAGCATGACTTTCTTATATGGACTCCATGTTTTTGCTTTGAATAACCCTTAATTTAGCTAGAGAATAGCTTTCTCATTCTAGACTATCTCATTGTTCTACATGGCCTCATGAAGTAGCAGTGTGCCTTTCTCCTAGATTTTACACTTTTGCTCTAAGAATCCCCTCATTTAGCTGGTGGGTGTTGATGTCCAAACCTTTCTGTGTAACCTTACTTTTCATGCTCTGAATAGTGGTGAGATGGCATATCTGACTTGCACAGATGATCAGCTTGGTCTGCCCTGCCCGTGGAGAAAGCAAGGATAGTGGAAATGCAGCATCCTTGACCTCTTCAAGCAGCGTGGTGTGCTGACCAGGCTTGGCTGGCTGAAGGGACATGGTGATGAGGCAAGGGAACAAGTCCTGAAGGCTTAAGATTTGAGGTTTGGTTCTCCTTTATTTGTGACAATTATATACTGCTCTGTCCAAACAGGACTCAGTGTCTCATTCGTGGCTTGGGCTCCTTGATGAACAGAGATGGTCTTCAATAAAACATTCAAAAGAAAGTAAAGAGTAAAGGTCTGAAAACTTATGAAGATTTTTCTTTTGTTTAGGAGGAAAAGGGGAGAAAAAACAAAGCAATACAGAAAGAGGAAGAAAAACAAGTAGAAAGGAAAAACAAGAGGAATCAAAAGGGAAGAGGTAGGAGGAGGGATTGTTTTTAAAGATGCTTGACAGAAGAATCAGGCAGGTTCTGCTTCCACAAACTGGAAGGCTTAATTGCTGACTTCCTCTCTGCCATGTATCACTCTTGAATTCCTGGAGCCTGGCTTGCTTGTGCTGGACTCAATGTACATGCACTTAAGAACCTCTGAAAATGTGGGAACATGTCCTTAGTGGCCATGCATGCGGAAGCCCCTAACAGGGCTGGAGTGTGGCTATCTACTGCAGGACTTCACGTCTTGGCCCTGGGGAGCCCTACAATTGTGGAAGCGTGGCCTCTTTTTTATTCTTATTATTTTTACATTTATATCCCGCTCTTCCTCCAAGGAGCCCAGAGCAGTGTACTACATACTTGAGTTTGTCTTTCACAATAACCCTGTGAGGTAGGTTAGGCTGAGAGAGAAGCAACTGGCCCAGAGTCACCCAGCTAGTATCATGGCTGAATCGGGATTTGGTCTCGAGTCTCCCTGGTCCTAGTAAACTAGGGAACCCCTGATTTGGCTGTGGTGCCGGTTTCACGTGCTGGACTTCATGTCTTTGCACTGGGGAGCCCCACAATTGTAAGAGTATGGCCATCGTAGTGACTGTACACTGAGGAGCCCCGATTTGGCTGAGGAGTGGCTTTCTCATGCTGGACTTCACGTCCTGGCACTGGGGAGCCCCGAAAATGCTGAGAGCATGGCCTTCCCAGGCGAGCCTGAGTGTCTGTATGCTGCGTGGCTGCTCATTTATCTTCAGGGTGCCGTTCCTCGCTGCGTGACTTCGCCCTTCATCTATCTTGTTAATGGTGATGAGTTGGCATCTCCCAAGTGCCCCGTCCCTAGTCTTCAGCTTGGTGCGCCCTGCCCACGGAGAAAGCCGGGGAGGGTGGAAGCGCGGCATCCATGACTTCTTCAAGCAGCGTGGTGTGCCGAGGAGCGGGCCCTGCTGGCTGGCTGAAGAAGGCACACGGTGAGTGGACTCCGGTCAGGCCGGGAGAGGCGGCCCGAAGCCTTGCGCTTTGAGGTCTCCTCCTCCTTGGTTTGGGCTCTTGGATGGACAGGGCTCCAGGGTCCTTCTAAAGAGGGGAAAGTGTCAAGATCTGGAAACTGACCAAGCTCTTTTTCTTTCTTTAGAAGGCAATGGGGAGCAAGGACAGAAGAAAGAGGGGCAGAAGGAGGCAGAGAAGCAAGCAGCAAGGCGCCAGAGGAGACGTGAAAAGAAGCAGGAGGAGACCGGCTCTCCAGGAGCTTGGTAGAAGAAACGGGCAGGCTGTGCTCCCACCAGGCGGACGGCTTCATTTCTCTCTCTCGGCCACTGATCACTCTGGGTGGGGCTGATGGCCCTGCAGCGTGGCATTCCTCGTGCTGGACTTCATGTCTTTGCACCAGGGAGCCCTGAAAGGGGTGGGAGTGCGGCCTTCTCGGGCCGCCCTGAATCTCTCTGCATCACTGAGTCCCTTGCAATTGGGTGGGAGGTGGCTTGCTCCTGCTGGACCTGAAGTATGTGCGCTGAGCCGCCCCTGGATGGGACTGGGGGTATTGCTTTCTCGCGCCACTGCTTTATGTATGTGCGCTGAGCTGCCCCTGGGTAGGCTGGCCTGGGGGTGTTGCTTCCTCACGCCGAGCCTTAGAGGTATGTGCGCTGAGCCACCCCTCGTCGGGGCTGGGGGCGTTAGCTTTCTCACGCCGAGCTTGATGCCATGTGCGCTGAGCCTGCCCCTGGCTGGGCTCAGCTTGGGGGTGTTGCTTCCTCGCGCCGAGCCTTCGGGTATGTGCGCTGAGCCGCCCCGGGCTGGGGCTGGGAGCGTTGCTTTGTGCTGCCAGGCCTTACGTCTCTGCACTGAGCCGCCCCAGTGAGGGCTGGGGGTGTTGCTTCCTCTCGCCACGAGCTTCACGTCTTTGCTCTGAGAAGCCCCTCATTTGGCCCGGGGGTGGCTCTCTCCAAGCCTTGCTGCCTGACTTTGCCCTTCCCGCTCTGAGTGGTGTTGAGCTGGCCACTCCGCCCTGCCCACGGAGGAAGCTCGGGACGGGAGAAGTGTGGCCTCCCGGACCTCTTCAAGCAGCAGCCTCTGCTGGCTGAAGGCACACGCCTGACGCTTGGTGTGCTCATGCTCCTTGGCTTGGGCTCTTGCATGAGCAGCGCTGGTCCTCCAGAAGGCCTTCTCAAGAGGGAGAAGAGTCAAGAGCTGCAGAAGCTGATCTCTTGCCTTAGGAGGCAAGGGAGAGAAGGGGCCGAAGGAAGAAGTGCCGCAGGCTGCGAAAGAGAAGCTGCAAGCAAGGAGCAACAGGAGGAGACCTGAACAGGGAAGAAGAAGGCGGAGAAGACTGGCTCTCAAGCAGCTTCACAGAAGCAAGATGGGGGAGAGTCCGCTTCGACCAGCTGGAGGGCCTCCTTGCTGGCTTTCTCTCTGCTCTGGCTGCTTCATGAGGCTTAGGATGTCCCTGCCCTGAGTAGCCTCTGGTTGGGGAGGGGCGTGGACATAATAACAGGATGGACTCGGTGTCCATATGCTCAGTGGCCCTTTCTTGAACTGGGCTGCGGCTTTCTCGTGCTGGACTTCATGTCTTTGCACTGGGGAGCCCTACAACTGTGGGAAGTGTCTCTATACTGGAGAAGCCCTGATTTGTCTGAGGTGTGTCTTTCCCGTGCTGGACTTTATGTCTTTGCACTAGGGAGTCCTACAACTGTGGGAAGTGTCTCTATACTGGAGAAGCCCTGGTTTGGCTGGGAGCGGCTTTCCCGTGCTGGACTTTATGTCTTTGCACTAGGGAGTCCTACAACTGTGGGAAGTGTCTATACTGGAGAAGCCCTGATTTGTCTGAGGTGTGTCTTTCCCGTGCTGGACTTTATGTCTTTGCACTAGGGAGTCCTACAACTGTGGGAAGTGTCTCTATACTGGAGAAGCCCTGATTTGTCTGAGGTGTGTCTTTCCCGTGCTGGACTTTATGTCTTTGCACTAGGGAGTCTTACAACTGTGGGAAGTGTCTCTATACTGGAGAAGCCCTGATTTGTCTGAGGTGTGTCTTTCCCGTGCTGGACTTTATGTCTTTGCACTAGGGAGTCCTACAACTGTGGGAAGTGTCTCTATACTGGAGAAGCCCTGGTTTGGCTGGGAGCGGCTTTCCCGTGCTGGACTTTATGTCTTTGCACTAGGGAGTCCTACAACTGTGGGAAGTGTCTATACTGGAGAAGCCCTGATTTGTCTGAGGTGTGTCTTTCCCGTGCTGGACTTTATGTCTTTGCACTAGGGAGTCCTACAACTGTGGGAAGTGTCTGTATACTGGAGAAGCCCTGATTTGTCTGAGGTGTGTCTTTCCCGTGCTGGACTTTATGTCTTTGCACTAGGGAGTCCTACAACTGTGGGAAGTGTCTCTATACTGGAGAAGCCCTGATTTGGCTGGGAGTGGCTTTCTCGTGCTGGACTTCACGTCTTTGCACGGGGAGCCATACAAATAGTGAGAGCGTGGCCCTCGTAGGGGCCGTACAAGGAGTAGCCCCCATTTCAGCTGAGGTGTGTCCTTCTTGTGCTGGACTTCACGTCTTGGCCCTGGGGAGCCCTACAATTGTGGAAGCGTGGCCTCTTTTTTATTCTTATTATTTTTACATTTCTAGCCCGCTCTTCTTCCGAGGAGCCCAAAGCGGTGTACCACATACCTGATTTTTTCCTCACAACAACCCTGTGAAGTAGGTTAGGCTGAGAGAGAAGCAACTGGCCCAGAGTCACCCAGCTAGTATCATGGCTGAATGGGGATTTGGTCTCGAGTCTCCCTGGTCCTAGTAAACTAGGGAACCCCTGATTTGGCTGTGGTGCCGGTTTCACGTGCTGGACTTCATGTCTTTGCACTGGGAAGCCCCACAATTGTAAGAGTATGGCCATCGTAGTGACTGTACACTGAGAAGCCCCGATTTGGCTGAGGAGTGGCTTTCTCATGCTGGACTTCACGTCCTGGCACTGGGGAGCCCCGAAAATGCTGAGAGCATGGCCTTCCCAGGCGAGCCTGAGTGTCTGTATGCTGCGTGGCTGCTCATTTCTCTGCAGGGTGCCGGTCGTTCCTCGCTGCGTGACTTCGCCCTTCATCTATCTTGTTAATGGTGATGAGTTGGCATCTCCCAAGTGCCCCGTCCCTAGTCTTCAGCTTGGTGCGCCCTGCCCACGGAGAAAGCCGGGGAGGGTGGAAGCGCGGCATCCATGACTTCTTCAAGCAGCGTGGTGTGCCGAGGAGCGGGCCCTGCTGGCTGGCTGAAGAAGGCACACGGTGAGTGGACTCCGGTCAGGCCGGGAGAGGCGGCCCAAAGCCTTGCGCTTTGAGGTCTCCTCCTCCTTGGCTTGGGCTCTTGGATGGACAGGGCTCCAGGGTCCTTCTAAAGAGGGGAAAGTGTCAAGATCTGGAAACTGACCAAGCTCTTTTTCTTTCTCTAGAAGGCAATGGGGAGCAAGGACAGAAGAAAGAGGGGCAGAAGGAGGCAGAGAAGCAAGCAGCAAGGCGCCAGAGGAGACGTGAAAAGAAGCAGGAGGAGACCGGCTCTCCAGGAGCTTGGCAGAAGAAACGGGCAGGCTGTGCTCCCACCAGGCGGACGGCTTCATTTCTCTCTCTCGGCCACTGATCACTCTGGGTGGGGCTGATGGCCCTGCAGCGTGGCATCCCTCGTGCTGGACTTCATGTCTTTGCACCAGGGAGCCCTGAAAGGGGTGGGAGTGCGGCCTTCTCGGGCCGCCCTGAATCTCTCTGCATCACGGAGTCCCTTGCAATTGGGTGGGAGGTGGCTTGCTCCTGCTGGACCTGAAGTATGTGCGCTGAGCCGCCCCTGGATGGGACTGGGGGTATTGCTTTCTCGCGCCACTGCTTTATGTATGTGCGCTGAGCTGCCCCTGGGTAGGCTGGCCTGGGGGTGTTGCTTCCTCGCGCCGAGCCTTAGAGGTATGTGCGCTGAGCCACCCCTCGTCGGGGCTGGGGGCGTTAGCTTTCTCACGCCGAGCTTGATGCCATGTGCGCTGAGCCTGCCCCTGGCTGGGCTCAGCTTGGGGGTGTTGCTTCCTCGCGCCGAGCCTTCGGGTATGTGCGCTGAGCCGCCCCGGGCTGGGGCTGGGAGCGTTGCTTTGTGCTGCCAGGCCTTACGTCTCTGCACTGAGCCGCCCCAGTGAGGGCTGGGGGTGTTGCTTCCTCTCGCCACGAGCTTCACGTCTTTGCTCTGAGAAGCCCCTCATTTGGCCCGCGGGTGGCTCTCTCCAAGCCTTGCTGCCTGACTTTGCCCTTCCCGCTCTGAGTGGTGTTGAGCTGGCCACTCCGCCCTGCCCACGGAGGAAGCTCGGGACGGGAGAAGTGTGGCCTCCCGGACCTCTTCAAGCAGCAGCCTCTGCTGGCTGAAGGCACACGCCTGACGCTTGGTGTGCTCATGCTCCTTGGCTTGGGCTCCTGCATGAGCAGCGCTGGTCCTCCAGAAGGCCTTCTCAAGAGGGAAACGAGT
This sequence comes from Hemicordylus capensis, assembly GCF_027244095.1. NCBI lineage: Eukaryota > Metazoa > Chordata > Lepidosauria > Squamata > Cordylidae > Hemicordylus > Hemicordylus capensis. The sequence goes on from NC_069663.1 coordinate 16,424,854, forward strand.
CAAGAGCTGCAGAAGCTGATCTCTTGCCTTAGGAGGCAAGGGATAGACGGGGCAGAAGGAAGAAGTGCTGCAGGCAGCGAAAGAGAAGCTGCAAGCAAGGAGCAACAAGAGGAGACCTGAACAGGGAAGAAGGAGGCGGAGAAGACTGGCTCTCAAGCAGCTTCACAGAAGCAAGACGGGGGGAGTCCGCTTCGACCAGCTGGAGGGCCTCCTTGCTGGCTTTCTCTGCTCTGGCTGCCTTCATGAGGCTTAGGATCTCCCTGCCCTGAGTAGCCTCTTGTTTGGGAGGGGCGTGGACATAATAACAGGATGGACTCGGTGTCCATATGCTCAGTGGCCCTTTCTTGAACTGGGCTGCGGCTTTCTCGTGCTGGACTTCATGTCTCTGCACTGGGGAGCCATACAAATGATGAGAGTGTGGCCCTCGTAGGGGCCGTACAAGGAGCAGCCCCCATTTCAGCTGAGGTGTGTCTTTCTCGTGCTGGACTTTATGTCTTTGCACTGGGGAGCCCTACAATTGTGGGAAGTGTCTCTATACTGGAGAAGCCCTGATTTGTCTGGGGAGCAGCTTTCTCGTGCTGGACTTCATGTCTCCGCACTGGGGAGCCATAAAAATTGTGTGTCCCTCATAGGAGCAGCCCATATTTCAGCTGAGGTGTGTCTTTCCCGTGCTGGACTTTATGTCATAGCGCTGGGCAGCCCTAGAGCTGTGGGAGTGTGGCCTGCTTAGTGTCTGTATGTTGTAGAAACCCTGATTTGGCTGGGGAGCATATTTCTCGTGCTGGACTTCATGTCTCTGCTCTGGGGAGCCATAGAAATAGTGAGAGCGTGGCCCTCGTAGGGGCCGTACAAGGAGCAGCCCCTCTTTTGGCTGTCGTGTGTCTTTCTCGTGCTGGACTTCATGTCTTTGCACTGTCTTTCTTAGTGGCCATACAGTGGGCTTTGGGTATCCCTTTTCCTTTTTGGATTTTACATTTTTTTCTTTGTGTTTTACATTTAAATGTCTGGGGGAGCTTCAATCCTGGTTACATGACTTTGCTCTTCTTTTTCTGAATGGTGATGAAGTGGTACCTTCGGCCTGGCGTGGTGCGGCAGTAGAAGTGCGGCATTTCTGACCTCTTCAAGCCGCGTCGTATACTGAGCATGCTCTGCTGGCTGAAAGCACACGGTGAGTGGACTGATCAGACAAGGAGATGTGTCCTGAAACCTCAAGGTTTGTGGTCTCATTCCCTTTGGCTTGGGCTCTTGGATGAACATAGATTGTCCTCAACATATCCTTCTTAAGAGAGAACAGAGTAAAGATCAAACTTTTATCTTTGTTTAGAAGACAAAGGGGAGAAAAAACAATAAAGTGTGGAAATCTGGGCTTAGGCACATTGGGTAGGCAGAAAAGAACAAGTGGGTAAGGATAAGGAGGATAAAGATTCTGAATCTTTTTGGTTCTCCGTGTTTTAGAAGAGAACAGGAGAAAGACTGAAGGAACAACTGCGGAACAAGGAGAAAGAACATCATAAAGTCCCAACAGGAGCCCTGAAGACTAACTGGAGAAGTGGGAGGAGAAGATCGGATAACAAGAAGCAGGAGAGAAGAAACAGGCAGGCTCCCCTCCTCGGAGCTGACTGCCTCCTTCATGACTGAGTAGCAATTCTATCACATAGAAATATCCCCACATTGCTGTGAGCCTCTTTCAACCCAAGATGGTGACTGTCTCCAAAGGACTTCAATTTTTGATGGCATCTAAATATTGGCACAGCCCCGTGAAGCTGCTTAGCCTGTCAGCTGGTGGGGGTCTCGAAAGAGCGGCATGCTTGAGGGGCAGTTTTCTGGCAGTTCAGTCTTCATGCCTGACCCTGTGTCTCGGCTGCTTCCTGCTCTGAGAAATCCCCAAGGTGCTTGGAGTGTGGTTTTCTTCATTCCTGGCTTGATATCTCTGCTTCAGATTGCTCAGAGCAGCCACTGAGATGGCTGGAGAGCCACTGGCCTTGGGTGTGTCCAGGGTTTTATCCTAGCTGGCTTCTCTGCCCCCCATTATTTCTGTATGCTGCTTGCAATATTGTTTAAATACAAACTTAAAATACGTTAAAAACTAAAACAAAAATAGCTGTTGCATAGGTTAACCTCTAAAAGGATAGGATCAAACCTAAAAAGAATAAACAAGTGTAGTATAATATAAGTAGGATAACATCTAAAAGATTAGGATAAAATCTAAAAAGATTAAACAAGTATAGTATAATATAAGAAATACAGATCTATTAACTTAATTAGGAAGGCTAATAGGAAATAAAATGAAGCATTTTCAAAGTAGATTAGATATTCTAGACCAACTAGTGTATTAAAATAATATTCAAAGCAGCATATGGGAATGGTGAGAAAAAGCACTTTGCTACTGAAAGTCTGAAAGGCCAGAACACATCCACCAGTCCCTCATGTAGCTCTTCCGTGGCTCCGGGTCTCTTCCTACTAAGATCTTACAGACTATTCCCCCTTTGATGCAAAGATGGGTGCTTGGGCGATTTGATGTAGAAATAAAGATCAATATTGTCTTTATGTAGCTTTGTTTACTGACAGGCTTATAGGATGCTGAAGATGGTATTTCTGTCAAGCACCCAGAACTGATTCTTATTTCAAGTTGTTTTAATCTGTGTGTTTTTTGTAAATGGCCCAGAGACATGAGTTTTGGGTGGTCCTAACCAAATATGCTAAATAAAAAGCTGTCAGTATTGTCTGCTAGAATCAAAGATTGCCATAGTTTGTTGGAAGAGTTGTGGTATTCAAAAGTACTGTTGTCCTGGGCTAGAGTTGGTGCAGCTCTTGCTGGAGAAACTGAGGCCGAGATCCTGCTTCATGAAGAACAGATGCTCATGAAATAAAGGCAAAGTGGGTCTGGAGTGAGAGACACTTTCTTGGAAACAAAGGACATTTTGAAAAATGGCCACTGATGGGATGAATTGCAGACTGTTAGGAAAGAGACCTCTCCTCCACCTAAATGAATGATTAAATGAATGGGTTAAATGAATGATTTTGGTCAAACAAGTTCAGTCCTAGTTTGCCCAGAGCACAAGAGGAATAGACTGGACCATATAATTATATCTCTTCCTCCATTTTTTGCTCTCTTTGCAGCCTGGACCTAAAGGCCTTTGCCTCTCCTCCACTCCTGCACGTTAAGCATCACTCACCCCAGACACGCTATTTTTAACATGTGGGTTGAGGGTACAAACAGCAACTTAACCAACAAGAATATAAAACGGGTATATTTATGCATGAGCAGAAACAGTTGAACACTCAAGGGATTCCCATCCCACATAATGCTTTCCCCACTCTTCTGTCTCTAAAGCACCTGGCACAGGCCACAATCACATTCGTAGTAGGGGCCAGTGGCAACCACTCCACCCAGGACAGACTCAAGAGGATTTGGGGGCCCCCGGGGTGGGTGGAGGCCCTGGTGTCTAGCCTCAGAGTCCAGGGTCAGAGGGCCACTGGGTGGGATTTTGAAAGAGTAACATGCCAAGCAGGAGGACAGGCCCTTTTCTCCTGTCATCTTTGTGGGAAATGTCTACAGTGCTCTCTTTCCAAAGTCTCAAAGGCAATTGACCTCCCAGCCACACAAGGTGCTTCTCATAGATGCAGTAACTGGTCCTTCTTCAAGGCATACTCTGCCATGCTTTGAGGGCCAAGGTCTAGTTACACCTGTCTCTTATCACTCCATATCCCCACAAGTAAAATCTTGCCACCTTCCAGACCTGCCCTGGAGTTTCCAGGAACTGACCTCTATCTCCAGATAACTTGAAGACAACCCTTGAGATTTTCATGACTTGTGCTAAATATTGCGGGGGGGACGGGACGGGTGGCAGTGGTTCAGGAAGAGCCTCTGTATTGGCAACCCTATTCACCCCCATCACCCCATGTGCTGTTCTCTTGTTGACCATGCTCCAGGACTTCTCAGATGGGCGTCCCTACATGTTTTGGGGAGTACAAAGTAGTAATTCATCAGCATCCAAGAACCCCAGTTTAAGAACCAGGCTCACGCTCTGGCAGCATCTTCAGGTAGAGCTGGGAAAGACCCCTGCCTGGAACCCTGGAGGGTTGCTGCCAGTGAGGGTACATAAGAACAGCCCTGCTGGATTAGGCACAACTTGGCCCATCCAGTCCAACATCCTGTTTCACACAGTGGCCCACCAGATGCCTCTGGGGAGCCCACAAGTAAGAGGTGAGGGCGTGCCCTTTCCTGCTGTTGTTTCTTGTATCTGATATTGAGAGGGATCTTGTCTCTGAGGCTGGAGGTGGCCTATAGCCATCCAGACTAGTAGCCATTGAAGGACTTGTCCTCCAGGAATCTGTCGAAGCTTTTAAGGCCATCCAAGCTGGTGGCCATCACCACATCCCATGGCAGAGAATTACTTAGATTAATTATGTGATGTGTGAAAAAGTACTTCCTTTTGTTGGTCCTACATTTCCTTCCCTTGAGTTTCATGAGATGATCCCTGGTTCTGTTGCTGTGAACAAGGAAGAAGAATTTCTCTCTGTCCACCCTCTCCACTCCATGCATTGTATACACCTCGTTTATGTCTCCCCATGGTCCCTCCTTTTCCAAAGTAAAGAGCCCCAGATGCTAGAGCCTTGCCTCGTAAGAAAGGTGCTCTTGGCCCCAGATTATCTTGGTTGCCCTCTTCTGCACCTTTTCCAGTTCTACAATGTCCTTTTTTAGATGTGGTGATGTGACCAGAATTGTACGCAGTACTCCAGGTGTGGCCGCACCATCATTTTGTATAAGGGCATTATAATATTAGCTGTTTTATTTTCAGTCTCCTTCCTAATGATTCCCAGCATGGAATTGGCCTTTTCCACAGCTGCCGCACATTGAGTCGACACTTTCAACGAGCTGTCCACCACAACCCCAAGATCCCTCTCGTGGTCAGTCACTGACAGCTCAAATCCCATCAGCATATCTGTGAAGTTGGGGTGTTGTGGTTTTTGTTGTTGTTGTAGACTACTGAGCTAACTGCACCAAGAATCACACTCAGTACAAGGCAGCTTCCCATGTTAATATGTAACCCCTGATGTAAGATTTCGGGTTCATCCAGATCAGGGCTGCACAACTTTGGCCTTCTAGTGGTTGTTGGACTACAACTCCCATCATGGGATTTTCATGGCCTGGTTTTGTGCAAAATATTGCCAGTGGGAGGAGACGGGCGGTGCAGGAATAGCCTCCGTGCTGGCAACTTTATTCACCCCCTATGTGCTGTTCTTTTGCTGACCATGCTCCAGTGCCTTAGATTGCACCACTATTTGCTCTTGAGCTTCCTAATGGCACTTTGACCTTCCAATCCCCTTCCTAAGAAAGGAAAGACACTCTGCTTGAACTCAGGATCAGGGCTGTCACATGTCCACGTTTGACAAAAACACTCAACAATTCTCTCCATTTTGGGAAAAAGTACAGGTGAATCGCAGAGGTGGATCTGAGTGCAGCTTCATTTTTGAAGCAATTTAGAGAGGAAACTAAAATTTGCTGCCCAGCAGAGCTCTTTTTTGAAGCGGAATGGCAGGATAAAAGAATTCATCAGGGGCATGTTTTTGCATGATCCAAAAAATGCTTATGGTACCTTCTGACAGATCTCTGCTGGATATAGCATTGATCTCCTTGGTAGTTCAAGATTGACCTCCTAAGGAGGAGAGCTGATCTTGTGGTAGCAAGCATGACTTGTCCGCCTAGATAAGAAGGGTCTACCCTCTTTGCATTTGAATGTGAGACCACATGTGAGCACTGTCGGAGATTCCCCTCAGGGGATGGAGCCAATCTAGGAAGAGCAGAAGGTCCCAAGTTCCTTCCCTGGCAGCATCTCCAAGACAGGGCTGAGATTCCTGCCTGCAACCTTGGAGAAGCTGCTGCCAGTCTGTGACGACAATACTGAGCGAGACAGACCAATGTTCTGACTCAGTATATGGCAGCTTCCTCTGTTCCTATGCCGCTAGTCACACTTCTCTCCTTTTGGTGTCTGTCTTAGAAGCCATGTCTGGGAATAGGATATATCACACCACGGTGCATACAAAACCACACACAAAGCTCCCATCCGCCCACAAAGCAAAGGGGCTGTGATGGAGGAGAGGGAGAGAGAGAGGCTTTGGACTGACTGCCCTCTCTGCTGCCTTTCCAAAGAGCAGCTTCCTCTGTTGCTCCTTCTGCTGGCTGTCCTGCCTGGGATCCATTTCTTATTCCCAGGTAGCACCCCGCCAGGCGGCTCTCCCCTAGCCAAGAATCTCAAGGCCCTGCATAGTTTCTCCTTCAGGTTTAAAGAAACCAGCAGTTTCCCTCTCTGCGTTGTGCTTCTTCACTCCACAAAATAAAACTTCACCCCCAACAACTCCTCCCTCCCGATTCTTGTGGCCTGGCCACCACCATTTCCCCCTTTGCCTCATTCCTTCCATGTCACCAGCAGTAGCACCACTGCCTGGACTGGGTCGCTCGGTGGCAGAAGAAGCTGCCGTATCTAGTTCCGTACAGGACCAGGATTGCCTTCACGGACTGGCAGCAGCTTTTCCAAGGATGCAGGCAGGGATTCTGTATAGTGTTACTTGAAAGAACTGACATTCTTAAGAAGGCAGCTGGTATAGATCTCTGAGAGAATTCCCCCATCCAGCTATAAACGGAGTCTGAGCAGCTCAGAACACCTTACATCAGGGATTCTCAATGCTGGGTCCCCAGATGTTATTGGATTTCAACTCCCATAATCCCCAGCCCCTGTGGCCTTTGGTTGGGGATTATGGGAGTTGAAGTCCAATAACATCTGGGGACCCAGCATTGAGAATCCCTGACTTACTTCCTCTCCCATCAGGGCAGCCAGCAGGCCTAGAATATTATTGATCCAATCTCTTCTGCACAGCAGCGCCACCCTTATAATGATCGGAGCTGGTACTGCAGGTCTTCATCCCTGGTGGTAATCAAAGGAACCAACAGGACCCTGGCTGAGCAGCCCTTTCATGAGGCAAGGTGGTCACCCCAGGAGGCAGATTATTGGGGTGCCAGTAGAGCAGCAAGATGCCCCGCCACTGAGATTAACATTTAGCGACTCTGGGAAGGAAGGGATTGCTGAAGGAGGACAACTCTGGCAATATAGATTAACAACGTTTTAATATGGCCTCCTCCAAAGCTAGGGACCGGTTATTTACTAGGTGTAAGGAGCAGAAAACAGTTCCCTGGTAAACAAGGGCAGCTGGAGCATATGCAGTTTGAAGGCCCACAGCACATACAGCTGCCTGCACAGAGAGGGGCTCATCATGGGAGGGGAAATGAGGATGACGTCAGCAGGCCACTAAAGGCTACTATCTTCTTGAAGTAGCAAGCCGATAACAGCAGGCTGCCTCTTCAAGGAGCCACTCTCTGCAACACAGGCAGTTTATGTAGATCCCTGGACAGATTTAATTTATAGTGGAAAATCTCTTAAGCAAATGCCTCCTTTCAAAGAATAAAGCTGTTTAAGAAAACAATTTTCTCTGCTCCAGGATTACGCACTGAACGGTTTGCTGCTGTAATGCCCTGGAGATTTCTGGGCTGCTGTTGCAGATGACAGCCAAGACGTATCTCTGCTCCCAGACTGCCTGCTCGTACATTGTTCCTTCACTCCAAGCCAGAGCAAGAGGAAGCGGCATTTAAAGCGGACAAGCGGGTGGACAGGGAAGAGGGTGCCCATTATGCTGCCGAATCGGTGGTCCCGAGAGGGTTAGATAAAAGAGAAAACACCGACTAGAAATCCGTCAGGAATTTCAGTGATAAGCAAATCGTCGGATCCTGCCTTTACCCACCTCTCCCAATTGCCCCTGTATTGGCGTGACTCAAGGTGTTCACCTGTACAATTCAGGTCAGCCACATCAAAATGGCTGCCCACACTGGCAATGGAAAATTGCTGCTCCTTTCTGAAACTCCCGCCTACATTCGCTGCCTCAATAATAGATTTTGCGATGTATCAGCTATCGTTGTTAAAATCAATGGGTGTTTTGGCATTAGGCTCAGCGGAATGTGGATTGTATGCCCGTTCACAAACACAGCCATACTATCCAGAAATTTGGATTTACTTGCAGAAGCCTATCCCCTGGTCATTAGTCATGATAGCTAGGTGGAACCTTCATGTTCAGAGGCAGTATGCCTCTGAATACCAGTTGCTAGAGTAGGGAGCCTCAGCAGAATGGGGCTAAAGCCTTGGTGCCCTGCTTCTGGGGGTCCCAGAGGCATCCGTTTGGCTTCATCGAAAACCAGAATACTGGACATGATAGGTCTTTGGTCTGATTAGGGTGGTTTCCAGATAGCGAGCTTCACACCGCAAAAAGTGGTGTAAATTGTGACGTTTTATGGTACCAATTTAAAACCGCAGTTGAAATCCGTTGCCACCTACAACGGGCAAATACAGCTATTTTTGTTGTTGCAACACAGAAGCGACATTATAGGGTGGCGCAGCAGGGAAATGCTTAACTAACAAGCAGAAAGTTGCCGGTTCGAATCTCCGCTGGTACTATATCAAGCAGCCGCAATATAGGAAGATGCTGAAAGGCATCATCTCAGACTGCGCGGGGGGGAGGCAATGGTAAACCCCTCCTGTATTCTAACAAAGACAATCACAGGGCTCTATGGGCGCCAGGAGTTGAAATCGACTTAACAGCACTCTTTGACGCAGCAATAAAATACAAAAGAAGGCACTGGAAATGTGAACGGCACCTTGCTTACTGTGCAGGGATCGTGATGTCAAGACATAGACAGTATGGAAGGACACTTAAGGGATACGTTGTGACACTGTGGTAGCGTGCAATCTGGAAAGCGTCCAGTAGGCCTCGTCTTCTGTACTCCCTTCCTTCCAAAGCATCCAAGGCAGATTATAGTTTTTTCAACAGGCATACATCTACATACAAACCCACTTACCAGCTTCCCAGGGGTGAGTCCCCCAGCCTTCTGGTGAACAGGACACCCAGCATCCCCACACAGATTTCCTCACTCTCATTTAGGAGAAGGCAAGAAACAGCAGGAATCCTTTTGGAGCTGCAGAAGAGGCCTCCCCATTTCTTACCATCTCCATCTCCCGGTGCCAGAAGACCTCTTTCTCTCCTGCCTTTTTGGTGCCAGAAAAGGATCTGAGGGAAGAGGGGATTGGTGGCAACCAATGTTCTCTCCAACAGAGATTCCAAGATGTTGTTCACTACAGCACCCAGCATCCCCAGCTGCAGCGGGCTCTGGCTGGGGATTCTGGGATTTGTAGTCAACAACATCTAGGAATCCCTGTTAGAGAGAACACTGGTGGCGACCAAAAATAATGGCTGGCTATGCCTCAATTTGTCGATCCCTGGTTTTTAAGAAGTCTCCATTGTGGGGGGTTTAAAAATATATATTTTATTTTAAATATTTATAATAATATAGGGGAGCCCTGCTGGATCACATCAAGGATTAGAGTTAGCAACGGTGACTGAAACCAGAATTCCCGCCTCAAATATTATGAGATGGGGCCATAACTCAGTGATAGAGCATCTGCTTTAGGGTCCAGTTTCAGGCACTGGCATCTCCAGGTAGGGCTGGGAAAGACTCCTGCCTGGAACCTTAGAGAGCTGTTTCCAGTCTGTGTAGAGTGACAATCCTGAACTAGATTGACCAAAGGTCTGGCTCCATATAAGACAACTTCCTACCTTCTTGATCTCAAGCCATTCAAGTCTCCAGAATTGCTTTCAAGAGTTACCAGGAAGCTTTTCACACAGGGCTTTTAAAGCCCTTTAACTTGCATCTATCTATCTATCTATCAATCATATTTCTATACCGCCTGATATGTAAGTCTCTAGGCAGTGTGATTAGGGTTGTTATGCCCCCTGAAATTCCAGGTTTCACCTGGATTTTAAACATCTCACCCAGATTGCTTAGCCCATCCAGATTTGCCCAGATTTCAGCTTTATTTAAAAAAAAGGAAAAAGAAAAAAGCTAAGCTCTAGCCCTTGTAGAACTGGAGTTATAGAGCAAAACGCGCAGTCACTATTCTGCTCAAAAATTACTTTCAATCCAATTTACATAATATGCAAATTAGGCACCTAGATTTGGAAAGCCAGAACATGGCAACCCTATCTGCAATGGAGGGTGTGTGTTCACATATCAGCCAGATTTACCCCAAAGTCCCTGCGAGTGATTGGGGAGCAGTTCACACACAATTTGGGTTCTTCACTGCACGTTAAGAGTGTTGCCCGATTTATATCCGGGGTAAAAAAAATCCACTATTGGTGTTGGGTTTTTGGGGGATGACTTCGAGTTTACTGTAAAGCCTTTCCATAAATTCATGGCAAAGTCTGCTGTGTGTAAAAGTCCCTGGAGATTGTGGTGTTTTTTTGTGTTTTTTTAAAATCTCAAGTCTTGGCTACTGACTGAAGAAAGCCAACACTTGAAGGCTGTTTAGAGGTGACAGGTCATGCAGGATGTGAAAATGCAGCTCAGAGTCTTTCAAACACAAACAGGAAAGCCAGTGTGGTGTAGTGGTTAGAGTGCTGGACTAGGACTGGGGAGACCCGAGTTCAAATCCCCATTCAGCCATGAGACTTGCTGGGTGACTCTGGGCCAGTCACTTCTCTCTCAGCCTAACCTACTTCACAGGGTTGTTGTGAGGAGAAACCTAAGTATGTAGGACACCGCTCTGGGCTCCTTGGAAGAAGAGTGGGATATAAATTGTATAATAATAATGATGATGATGATGATGATGATGCAGATGAAACTGTGGACCACCTAATCAGCTGTTGTAAAAAGATTGCACAGACCGACTACAAACCAAGGCATGACAAGGTAGCAGGGATGATACACTGGAACATCTGCCAAAAATACAAGCTACATACAAACCTGTAGCCAAAAATTGGTGGGACCATAACATTGAAAAAGTTGTAGAAAACGAAGATGCAAAAATATTATGGGACTTCCGACTACAAACAGACAAACATCTGCCACACAATACACCAGATATAGCTGTAGTCAAGAAGAAAGAAAAACAAGTTAAAATAATCGACATAGCAATACCAGGGGATAGCAGAATAGAAGAAAAAGAAATAGAAAAAATTACAAAATGCAAAGTTCTACAAATTGAAATTGAAAGGCTATGGCAGAAAAATACCAAAATAATCCCAGTGGTAATTGGCGCCCTAGGTGCTATTCCAAAACAACTTGAAGAGCACCTCAACACCATAGGTGTTGGGAATTCCAACAATAGGGGCCACAGAAATCACCACCAACCAATTATAAAAAGCAACTTTACTGGGAACGATATCTATAATAATAACAGCAAACACATTGATAATAAAATTCAGCCATCCCAGGTCCCTGGGAAGGACTCGATGTCTGGATAAAACAAACCAGTCAATAACACCTATCCTGTGTAAACAAGAATAATAATAATATGCCATCCCAACTTCACTCAACTTCTAGTGTGACCATCCTAGCAAAGGCAGTCCATCCAAACAAGGGATGAATGCTGTGCCTCCAAAAAGCAAAAATAGAAACAAACTCGAGACAATGATTTACAAGGGACATCTATCAGAAAATGGGGGCAGCAGCAGCGAATGGAATACAGGCCACCTTTGGCTGGGCACAGCCCTGAAAGTGGCTGTGCCGAGGGAGTATCTGCCCTCCAGAGCCTCTTGACAGGGAAGCTGCTTCTTCTGCTCTGCAGTTAATTACTCCAGCAGGCCCCGTCTGGGTGATTTAATTAATAAGATGCACTCTGTTCATATTTATTGTTTGGTGGTTCTGTTTTTATACTGGGTAATTACTTGTAAAGGCAGCGCCGTCACAAGGGCACCCTCGCCGGTGAAAGATTCGGTCTCAAGGGCTTATTCCAGAGGTAAGGCTAATAAAGCCGAATGAGGCAGCCGGCAGAGCTTATATTTCACGTAGGTTTTAACTCCCACCATAAAGTGCATAAAGGGACCAGCAAGGACACAAACCAGAGATTCCTAAAGATAAATCCAGTGGTATAAAAGCAACCTATCCAACCCTCCTCCTCTTTGACACAAACCACTTTTGGAAAGAAAATGGCTGTCTTGGCCAAAATGGAGGAGGTTTCCTGCATATTCTCAGAGAAAGAGGAAACTGCCTTATACCGAGTCAGATCATTGGTTCCTTCTTCTAGCTCGGAATTCTCTATGGCTGGAGGCTTTGCAGACAGGGCTGTTACCCTGAATCTCCTCCGGAAGAGAGTGTGTGCATTCACACACCAGCCAAATTTACCCCGAAGTCCCTTCAAGATCCTTGGAAGCACTCCACACACAAATCAGGCTTTGTCTTGCGAATTCTAGCTTATCTCCGCGTATTTCCAGGTTTTTAAAATGCTGGTTTTAAACTACTCTTTCTGAAAACGCTGGAGCAAATAGGAAGAGGTACTGACAACATAGAATCATTAGGATGATAAGAGGGATATTCTCTTTAGAAATGCAGATATCGCTCCTTAGAAATCTCCCCTCCACACACCCCACACACCACCATTATCTAGAAGGAAAACACAGAGGCATGTGATGTGAATCTGCACAACCTCCCACCCCCACAAGAGGAGGACTGCTTCCTGCAGCATGAAGCCATGTGCAAATAACTCCCTGGTATGTCACTGCAACCCTACTTGGAGAAGTCGGACCTGACCTCAGTCACTCCTGCTTCACTGGTATCATCCAGATTGGACTACTGCAATGCACTCTACATGGGGCTGCCCTTGAAGATGGTTCGGAAGCTTCAGCTGGTCCAGAATGCTGCTGCAAGGATGCTCTTGGGTACTAGTCGGTCCTCGAGGATTACACCTATCCTGCGGCAGCTTCTCTGGTTGCCAGTTTGCTTCCAGGACTGATTCAAAGTGCTGGACTTGAGCTTTAAAGCCCTACACAGCTTGGGGGTGGGGTATCTGTTGGACCGCATTCGCCCCTACGAATCTGCCAGGGCTCTTCGTTCATCACCTTGTTGCATCACCTGGCATTGACTGAGATTCGGTTGGTGGGAACAAGAGACAGGGCATTGGGCAACGCGGGCCAGAGTGACTCTCCCTGCATTTAAAGGAGGGAGATCGGCCCTGCTGCGTTGGCCTTTAAAAGGCAGGGAGAGTCACTCTGGCCGCACTGCCAATGCAGTGCTGGCTGATTACGGCCCCGTTTGGGAGCGAAATAATGCCTCCCCTCGTTTCTGATGTCAGATGCACGGGGCATGGCCCCTGGGTGTGGTGGCCCAGGTTCTTTGAACCCCTTCGCCCAATGATGGCTCCACCCCGAAACAGATGCTGTACCTCTGAGCTATGGCCCCATCACCTAAGGGGCATATCTGACAGCAGACAGGGCCCACATGTTGCCACCCATCCAAATGCAAACAAGGGCAAATTCTGCTTCGCAAAGGGGACCCTTCATGCTCGCTACTGCAAGATCAGCTCTCCTTGCCAGGGGAGGAAGAAGAAGAAGCAGTCTCCCCTCCAACATTTTGCAAACCTTGGACAATTTCTATCCTGTTTTCTCTGCACCATTGCACATTGCTGCTGACTGTACTCATCGGCTTTGTACGGTATTCATGTACTCGACAATAACCTGTCCTTTATGGTTTTAAAGGTCAAGTAATATTAGAAAAACATCGTCATCATCATCTGGGAATCTCCCAACACCACTCAAAACATACCTCAGCAGCTGCCTTGCATGAAATGGCAGGCTGTGCACTCTATAGGACCTTAGCGTTCATGTGCATCTATTTAGACGCACATCCACTAGAGACAAAATGTCTTCCGCTGCCCACATCAGAGACCAAGATCCTGGGAGGGGAGAGGAACTCTGAAGAATGACAACTCCAGCAACTCACATGCACAACATTTGTTGTGCCCAATCCAACCTTGCTATGCTCCTGCAGAAAAGAGATCACTTCATGAAAGACTAGTGGCCACTTACCTAAATATATTTATATTTATATTTATATTTATATTTATATTTATATATTTGATTTCTATACCGCCCTTCCAAAAATGGCTCAGGGCAGTTTACACAGAGAAATAATAAATAAATAAGATGGCTCCCTGTCCCCAAAGGGCTCACAATCTAAAAAGAAACATAAGATAGACACCAGCAACAGCCACTGGAGGGATGCTATGCTGGGGTCGGATAGGGCCAGTTGCTCTCCCCCTGCTAAATAAAGAGAATCGCCACATTAAGACCTGCCTCTTTGCCAAGTAAACACAAAAATTGTATTTTTGCCAAGAAAATACAAAATATGCCAGATATGCCAAGAAAATACGAAAAGTGAAGAGGGGTCCCCCACCTTCTTTGCCTCCCATGAGTATCTTTCGTGCAGAAGAATTGTACAGAGCAAACTGTCACTCAGCAGGTGGGGTCCGGCTTCCTTAGTGCCCAGGGACATTTGTTCCCCCCACCCCCAGTTCAGTTATAGCTACACCCCTGATTATCAAATCAGATCCCTGCAAACTGGGCAAAGAGGCACCTTTTTGAAGTGGTAATTCTCTTTATTGAGCGGGGGGGAGCAACTGGCCCTGTCCGTCCCCAGCACAGCATCCCTCCCATGGCTGTTGCTGGGGTCTATCTTATGTTTCATTTTTAGACTGTGAGCCCTTTGGGGACAGGGAGACATTATATTATATTATATTATATTATATTATATTATATTATATTAATTTATATCTGTGCAAACCACTTGGAAAGCAGTATATAAATATCGCTGTATTTGTATTCAAATGAAATCAACTCAACTTTACTTCAGTCTCCAATCAGCTATATCACACAACACCACTCCATTTTACAACTTTGCAAGTTCTATGCCACAATCAGACTATCTAATACAATAATGATTTATCCTTGGTTGATTAACTCACGTTGTATTTTACATAAAGCAGCACAAAACATAGCTACACTAGATGTATCTCTTAAGTGTTTATCAGAGAGCAGCCAATGCTAATGAAATTCACCTGAATACCTTTTAAAGGTAAAGTGTGCCATCGAGTCGGTGGTGACTCCTGGTGACCACAGAGCCCTGTGGTTGTCTTTGGTAGAATACAGGAGGGGTTTACCATTGCCATCTCCCACACAGGGTGAGATGATGCCTTTCAGCATCTTCCTATATCGCTGCTGCCCAATATAGGTGTTTCCCATAGTCTGGGAAACATACCAGTGGGGATTCGAACTGGCAACCCTTGGCTTGCTAATCAAGTCATTTCCCCACGGCACCATTAGGTGGCTGAATACCTTTTAAAGGTAAAGTGTGCCATCAAGTCGATTTTGACTCCTGGTGCCCACAGAACCCTGTGGTTTTCTTTTGGTTGAATACAGGAGGGGTTTACCATTGCCTCCTCCTGTGCAGTATGAGATGATGCCTTTCAGCATCTTCCTATATCGCTGCTGCCCGATATAGTAACAGCGGGGATTCAAACTGGCAACCTTCTGCTTGTTAGTTTTATTGTACTGTATTTTATAATGATCTTAGGAGGTGTTTGATCACTGCTCTTTTGGAATACCTTGTAGGCCAACCAAAATAGCAGTGATCAAAGACCTCCTAAGAGCTTTATAAAATACAATACAATAAAATGTGCCCCAAAGATTCTTCCACCCCCTCACCACATGGGCAAACACATTCCTTTTAGCAGGGATTCCCAACATGTGGTACACCAGATGTTGATGAGCTACAACTCCCATCATCCCTGGCTATAATGTATTGCGGCTGGGGATAATGGGAGTTGTAGTTTAGCAACATCGGGAGTACCATGGGTTGGGAATCCCTGCTTCATAGGATATGGTATTGATCTCTCCCTCTAGAACTTGCAACTGAAGGATGAATATGGCAACTTCACATCTTGCCATTGCAATGGGTCTATTGTCTGCACTCCTGATTATCTGCCTCCCTTGTTGAGTTCAGATTTTTTTTGCATTACTTTGCTTATTATCAGCATATCCCAAGTTTTTTGTATCCTGTCCTGCTCTGTCGGTGGGTCTGCCCATTTCCGCACACATGCTATTCTGCTGATCGGCTGTCTTCTATTTCCAGAGGTTTTTTCTTCCCTTCTTGCAAACATCCAGCACTTGAAGATGATTTTTATAGTAACCATTTCCCATTTCTTAAGTGCTGGCAAACCTGCCAGCGATACATTTGTGGGTGTTAGATTATGGCTATAACAACTGGTCCCTCAGTCTCATTTTGGATCTGATTTACTGTTTTACAGCTTGTAAAATTTTACTCTGATCATCTGTATTTAAAGTTACCCGTCACTTCACAGAAGCTTCCTAAGCATCGGTTAAAAAGAGAACATAAGAGCAGACTGGCAGGAACCAGGGCTAAACATGCTTTTTGCTGCTAACAGTCATTCCTCTCCTGCTACCACTGTAGGTGGCTTTTTCAAGAGAAGAGCTGTGGTGGAAAGCATGAATTGTCCCCTTTGCTAAGCAGGGTTTGCCCTGGT
Source organism: Hemicordylus capensis (assembly GCF_027244095.1). Taxonomy (NCBI): domain Eukaryota; kingdom Metazoa; phylum Chordata; class Lepidosauria; order Squamata; family Cordylidae; genus Hemicordylus; species Hemicordylus capensis. Next base: position 16,441,272 of record NC_069663.1, read on the forward strand.
TTTCATTGGAATGGGAAATGCATGTGGGAAGCACCCTTAGGGGATGGGGCTGCCCTGGGAAGAGCATCTGCATGCTTGCCTGAAGGAGGTTCCAGGTTCCCTCCCTGGCATCTCCAGACAGGGTTGGGAAAGACTCCTGCCTGTAACCTTGGAGAAGTCGCTGCCAGTCTGTGTGGACAATACAGAGCTAGAAGAACCAGTGTCCTGACTAACTATAAGGCAGTTTCCTATGTTCCTTTGTTAATGGAGTCCAAGGTCATGACTGGACTCCACTGGTCCAAAAGCCATGGGAGCTAGGAATGATGGGAGTTGTAGTCTAACAACATCTGGGGACCCAAGTTTGAAAAGCCCTGTCCTACAGAATTTCAAATAACCACCTTGTATACGGAGGTAGTAAGGCAGTTCGCAAATGGAGTACAGCCATCCTCGCCAACAACGAGTTTCCCAATTGCAGTTTTAAGTATCTGTGACTGGAGAATTGTGGCAGATCTCGCCAACGGCAACCCAAGTATCTGCACGGTTTGGCGAGATTTGGGGGCAATTTGGTGTTTTGTTTTGTTTGCTTGCAATTTCAAGGGGTGATTTCCAGGGGTTCGGGAGTGATGTTTTCCATTTTTAACGGTATTTTGTGGTCTTTTCCCAATCGCAATTCCCCTAACCCTGTTCCCAATGCATTTCTATTGCTAACTGCAAAATTAACCAACCGAGTTCCCCAGAATGAAACCCTCGCGGTTTGCAAGGGATGACTGTGATAGGGTTGCTAACTTTCCAGGATCAGTCTCAAGCAGCCTGCTCAACCCTCCTGCAGATGTTGGCCTACAACTCCCATAATCCCTGGCTATTGGCCACTGTGGCTGGGAATTATGGGAGCTGTTAGCCAAAAACAGCTGCGGGGGTGGGGTGGGGGCAAAGTTGAGCAGGCCTGGTCTCTATCAACATCCATCCACATCCATCCCCAGGTGACTCTTGAAAGCAATCCTGTAAATTTTAAAGGCCTGATATTGTGAAAAAATATTGAGGTGGGGTGGGGTGGGCATTAGGAAAATAATCTGCAGGAATAGCTTCAGTCAAGGCTGGCAACCCTGGATCCAACGGGAACCCGAGGACACTGCCCTCTGAGCTACTGATGTCCCCTTGAGTTACCGACATTCCTTGCAGAAATGAAAATCTTCTGTAGAGCCACAAGGCTCCGGCATATCTAGGTGATGCTGTCAGCCCTGATAAACATCAGTCAGATCTCCTGTCTTTTTCACTCACTAGTATGGAGAGTTACGATAGGCATCTTAGCACACACGCTGGTTTCTGCAGGCTAACAAACAGGGACCACCTCGACTGAACACAAACAAAAGCCACACAGGACTTCTGGTTCACTTCTAGGGTTTTTCTTAAAGGGGAAAGGCAAGTTAGCCTCTTTGGATGGCACCTAAAGTAAGGTGTTTGTTCAGTGTTGACTCTTGGCGACCACAGAGCCCTGTGGTTGTCTTTAGCAGAATACAAGAGGGGTTTACCATTGCCATCTCCCACGCAGTCTGAGATGATGTCTTTCAGAGTCTTCTCTCTCTCTCTCTCTCTCTCTCTCTCTCTCTTTGTTCATAGCCCAAACAATTAGGTTTCCTGGTAAAAAATAAAATAAAAATCCTTCTGCTTTCTCATTTTGAGGGTAAAAGCCACACAGAGAGGAAAAAAAACTGGTCTCTGGCACCATCTGGTGGCTGTTCAATATCCCACCGCTGCCACCATGTAGCAGATTTAAAGCCTTTGTCTCAGAGCTAGCTCATGTGAGGGTAAGAAAACACAGAGTCATCCCGGCTGAGCTGCCTGAGTGGGCTTCTCATAAAACTATTCTATATTTCCGGTAGAATTAAAATGCTGCCACCGCCACTCCTCTTATCGACAGAGCTTGAACCTCCCTGGGCTTGGGGTGGAATCCCAGGGGAAACTCTCTTTATTTTGCTATTGTATAAGTACAAAAACCTTCCACATGTAGACTTATATGTGATGAGAAAACTGATAGCTTCTGAGTGCTTGAGGAAGTGTTTGCACCAGAGAAATCCCCCCCTTCACTCCCCCTTTTTCCTGAGTTAGAAACCAACTCTGAGAGGCTTGTAAAAAGAAAAGAACAACAACAACAACCAAAAAAACCCACCCAGTTTTATTCAATTACTACAGACTGCTTCCATCTGAGGCTTCTAGCTTTCTTAGATACACTCAAAAATACTTAGTAGGTAACAAAAATAGGTTGTCTTAGGCTTCAGTTTAGGTTGCATTTAGGTACGCTCAGATCTTTATAGAGCCTTTTGCAACACCATGGGTTGAGCTTAGGCTAGTGTTTTTTATTTGAATTACATTACAGGTAAACTATAATAGAACAGTATCAGGGATATGAAGAGCACACACACACACACACACACACACACACACACACACACACACACACACACAGAGAAATAAAAATCCCTAACGCACAGTCTGACTAAGCAAACTGTTCTCTATGCTGAATTCCCTTTTCCTTGAAAACTCACCCAAACTCCAGATGAAAATCAAGCTTCCTGCAATCCTGTCTTTCAAGAATCTGTGGAGTAACTCAGTGAAAGAAATCTTAATGCTGGCCTCTGCCATGAGGGAGCAAACTCCATGCCCCTCACTAAAGCCTTTCTGCATGCACTTCTCTCCAACAAAAACTGCCCTTCTGGTTACCAGAATTCCCAGCACCCACTCTCTAGGTCCCACCCACCTGGTGTACTGATTGGCTGCCCTGGAGTTCACCAGGCTGTCAGTCGAGACAAGGGTTCACTCCCTGTTAACACTTTAGACGGAGGCTAAAGGCTAGTCATTACACACATAATACAGTCCCCTTGTTGAAGCGAAATGTTTATGGGTCTGATTAGCATTTGGATGGAAGACCAAATCCTTAGGTATACCATGTTCAGGGGGCAACTCTAGAACAAATAGTTTAGGGGAGCAAGAAGGTAGCAAAGAAAGTTAGCAAAGAAAAGCCAGCGTGGTGTAGTGGTTAGAGTGCTGGACTAGGACCGGGGAGACCCGAGTTCAAATCCCCATTCAGCCATGAAACTAGCTGGGTGACTCTGGGCCAGTCATTTCTCTCTCAGCTTAACCTACTTCACAGGGTTGTTGTGAAAGAGAAACTCAAGTATGTAGTACACTGCTCTGGGCTCCTTGGAGGAAGAGCCGGATATAAGTGTAAATAATTAAATAATATTAATATTAATAATAATAATAATAATAGATGGGGCAAGAGAAACTGGGGAATATTTTGAGGGGAGCACCTTGAAATCACCCCAAACATTGGGGGGAGCACCTTGAAATCGCCCCTGGCCACCCCTGAGCTCTCTCATGGAAATCAGATAAGATATAAAAGTAATAAACTTTATCCCTATCCAAGGCCTCCACACCCCCATCATTACTGCACATGGCTGAAGACTCTAATATACGTTGTCTTCATTTACTTGGCAACATCCTGCCCTCTGCTGATTTAAAAGCCAGAAGGATGTTTATAATGATGATATATTAACCAACATAATTGGCCTACAATGGGTGATTGGCAGTTTCCAACACTCCTCAACAGCTGCAGTGTGTGGGAAATGGCAGGCTGTGCAGAACATTAGTGCCTGTACACCATGCAATACATGCCAAGATGCATCCACCCCGGAGATGACCCTTTCACTCTGGGAGAGGGAACTGAACCCTGAAGGATGCTCATCTAGCCCATTACACTCATACACCAGGGCTGCAGATGCAGAACCTCAGCCTGCCTGCAGATGTTGGCCTACAACGCCCATCACCCCTTGCTCTGGGCCACTGTGGCTGGGGATTGTGGGAGCTGTAGTCCAAAAACAGCGGGGGGGGGGCAAAGCTGAACATCCCTGCACTAAACACACCAGGGCTATAGAACTTCAGCCTGCCTGAAGATGTTGGCCTACAACTCCCATCATCTCTGACTATGGGCCTTTGTGGCTGGGGATTGTGGGAGTTGTCATCCAAAGAGAGCTGGGCGTGGGGGGTCTGAAGATAAGTCTCTGGCCCCATTTTGTCCCTTTTTTTTTTGCCTTGGGGAGGGGGGGTGCCATTTGCAGTACTGAAGCCCATGAACAAGGCACCCCCCCTAGCAAAAACAGGGGGGAAATGGGGTCAAGGATTGAAGGAGAGGCCCAGGAAACAGGGGCAATTGGTAGTCCTTAGTCCAGTGATCCACTTTCTGAAGGGGCAGGCCCCCCTAGGGTTTGCGGGGACTGACCAGGAAGCAGTGGTTGGTTTGCCTCTGCAGCCAAGTCAGCAGGACTCACAGAGAGGTGCTTTTGCTCATAAAGGTAAAGTGTGCCGTCGAGTCGGTGTCGACTCCTGGTGCCTACAGAGCCCTGTGGTTGTCTTTGGTAGAATACAGGAGGGGTTTCCCATTGCCGTCTCCCGCGCAGTATGAGATGATACCTTCAGGGGCATAATAAGGTCGGAGTGGGCCCAGAGACAAGATTTTATAATGCCCCACACCCACTGAAGCTCAGCTCATAAAACCTACGTGCCACAATTGAACATCATCCTAAATTATTGTTAAAAAGGTTTTGTAAATTGTGGACGATGCGAGTCATTTAATTGTACTAGAGAAAGCCATGCTGTTCTGGTAGCTCCAAGTCTTAACACTCACATCAGTTTCCGAGGAGGAATACAACTGAAGGAAGCCCAGGTGGGTGCGCGGCTGGGGGAGTCAATCATGTGACTTGCCACGGGGGGGGGGGGGCAAGGCAGTAGGCCCCCAGACAACTGTCTCCCTTTGCCCCATTGTAGTTACGCTCCTGGATACCTTTCAGCATCTTCCTATATTGCTGCTGCCCAATATAAGTGTTTCCCATAGTCTGGGAAACATACAGCGGGGATTCGAACTGGCAAAGGATTTCCAAGTAGACGCCTCTCCTCCTCATCAGCAAGCATCTCTGCTTAAGAAAGTAACAGCCACTGCAGGCCCAGTTACACCGTCAGGGGCATAGCAAGGTGGCCCTGCAGCAAAAAGTGAAGAGGAGTCCTTTTCCCATGGGCAGCTGGACGGCGGGGGGGGGGGGGGGAAGAGGGAACAGTCACCCCTCCCAGATTGAGCCAGTTCTTATTGAACTAAATGCAGCATACTCCCAGGAATGGGGGATAGGAAGATAGGAAGCTGCCATATACTGAGTCCAGCCATTGGTCCATCTAGCTCAGTATTGTCTTCACAGACTGGCAGCGGCTTCTCCAAGGTTGCAGGCAGGAGTCTCTCTCAGCCCTATCTTGGAGATGCTGCCAGGGAGGGAACCTGAAACCTCAGATGCTCTTCCCAGAGTGGCTCCATCCCCTCGGGGGGATATCTCCCAGTGCTCACACATCAAGTCTCCCATTCAAATACAACCAGGGCAGACCCTGCTTAGCTAAGGGGACAAGTCATGCTTGCTATTTGCTACCACAAGACCAGCTCTCCTCTCCCTGGCTATTCCAGGGCATTTTGGGGGATTGGGGGTGGCAGCTTCCACTTGTTTTCCCTGGAATCACACTTATGTTGGGGGCATTGCAGGGCCTAGAAATGGTGGGCCCCTGGTACCTCCCTACCTTCTTCTTTGGAGAGGTGGTGGGGCGGAGGGAGGGAGTGAAGAGCAACCTACCCTTTAGCTCAGGGATCCTCAACGTTGGGCCCCCAGATGTTATTGGACTTCAACTCCCATAATCCCCAGCCCCAGTGGTCTTTGGTTGGGGATTATGGGAGTTGAAGTCCAAGAACATCTGGGGGCCCAACGTTGAGGATCCCTGCTTTAGCTAATGGGCCCCTTCTCTCTCCAGGGCCTAGGGACATGTGTCCCCCTTTGTTCAACTATAACGACATCCAGTGGGCTGGGAAACCAGCCCACACAGCTCTTGCTGACAAGTGGCCAGCCCAGAGGCAACACAACTCCTGTTTATGCCAGTTGGGAGTGTTCATGCACAGGCTCCATTTCTCTTGTCAGGTTTATCCGACATTCAAGCAAGTCAGCAAGACTACTAAGTGTCTTGAGACCTCATTTGTATCTCTACACCCACGGTAGTATCCCTAACATATTTTCCAAAGCTAACTTTGACTATATCTTTATATTATTCTCTGAAAGGACAAAGAGCTCCCTGCTTTCTAAAAGCCTTTTAAAATATTTCCAAAAATAAGGCAGCTTCCTGCCCTTCCGAACCAACTGACACAATAGACATCATGTACCTGGATAGAAGGGATTCGCCTCCTAAACAGAACTACATGCGATACCATCAATAAGACATGTGCCAACGCACCAGTGACTATGTACCCAGAGTGCATCTTTGAAGCATTGTTTATGGAACTCGTGTTCATTTTTGGATACAGACACATTTCTGTAAATCCATTATCTACAAGATCATTTGAAGTTAATCGAAGGATGCACTTTCATAGGTTTTTGACCCAATTATTATATTTGTAGGGTATCAGTGATATACGATTGTCCTCCTGCCGATTTACAAATCATTCATACGCTTTTTCATGATTTTCATGGTGTTATTTGTATGGTTTTCCGATTTTCTATATTCCTTTGTGTAATCTTCTCTCCTCTGTAGACAGTCAGAATTATATATGCTTTTTGACATTATACAGTAATAAATTCCATCTGCACCATTTTTGCAAAATGTTTCATTTTTCTCGAGTATAAAAATGACAAATCAACCTGACAGGAAGTATACAATATTAAACACTGCCCATTTTACAATTGTCAAGCTATTTCAGTGACACCAAAGCAACCTGAGCAGCTGAAATGAGAAATCCTTATAAGTCCATCTTGTAAACCTGAGTGATTCTACACCACAAGCCTTTTATCTTCTCCACAATATGGCCAAGAATTCAAGGGGGGTGGGCGGGGGGGAAATCTTCTAATGCTTGGCTGGTTAACATCCAATTCTGTATATGGCGGCGTTTCTGCAGCCTCTGCATCTTCAATTACTATGTACAGAGCGATTCAAATTGGTTCGAAGCAATCCGATTTGGCAAATCCATCACGGCCATCTTCATCCTCACTGGATCTCTCCCATATACAGCCTTTTGTCACTAGATGCAGAGAGTACTGATGGGAAGGAACACAAATATGTTTTTAAAGAAAAAGTGAAGGCTTAGTTCATCCTAATCCTCCCCCCTGCTTTCTTCTCCAGCATCACTTCATGACTAAATTAGCTCCCTCACTAGCCTGTCTCAATGGACTAGCAACTAAGTGCCTTATGCTTCAAGCAGATGCTTCTTAAATTTCCTTGGATTTAAAAAATAAAAAATTGGATATAAACTTACTGCTGTACAAAGAAACGAGTTAGCCAAACCCATGAACACAATCTAGTTCACCATTACAAGATACAAAGATGGAAATGTATATTGAGTTGGACACATCCTTTCCCTTCTCGAGTCTCTAGAAAGTCCAGCAGCCACACATTTAAGGATTTTGTCCGACTAATTCAAGAGTCTGCATTCCCAGACTTGGTAATGATCTCCTTGTCTTATTTAGCCAATCCCTACATGAACTTTTCCATCTATGCATCCAAACTATTTTAGCCAGGAAGAAGAGACTTTAAATACACATTTTATGGAGGACTGTTTGCCTCCAAAGCTGCAATCCAGATACTGCATATTATGTTACTCCATTACCTTGCTGGCAGTTTATTGATAAAATATTTGTTATGTTTCCTTTCAGGAAACAATCAGACCTTTTTTTTGCAAAACAAAAAAAATGCCAGTACACTTAATATCAATTGACAGCCACTCGAGATTGCATTGTCTACTAAAGGATCTCCTTTTCTACCAAGAGAATAGAGATTACAGATGGACCTTGATATTCATGGGGGGTCCATTCCCGGCTATAGCCGTGGATATGGAAACTGCGAATATCAAGACATGAACACAATGGGTTCATGGTGGTTAGGTTCCTGGTTGGCTAAAAATTGGTTGATTTTCGGGGGGGGGGATTCAGAGAGAGCTCCTTACCCTGCTTTGCTGCTCCCCTCAAGTTGTGATGTATCCTGGAATGCCCCCAAATCGACTGAAAATTGCCAACGTCTCCTTTTAAAAACTTAAACTGAGCCATTCATTTCATTTCACTGTTCATCCGGCGAACAAAATGGCAACTGAAAATGACCTCTGCAGTCATTTCCGGCCACCCCCGACCAGCGGATATGCGAGGTCAAATGGATCCCCCCTCCCCCGCTTTTTTCACGTGTACGCCAAGGTTGGATGTCTTTTATCTGACCATGGATATGCGAATCCACAGATAACTAGGTTCTCCTGTATTCAACAGCCCCTTCAATTAATGGAAGCTTCTTTCATCCAGAACTGTGTCTGAGTACATAGCGTTCAAAAAGCAGCAAATCTATTCAGATATATGGAAGAGTCAATAGAGATTCTAGGGAAAGGAGCCAAACTTCCAGCACTGGGCTTCTCGGGTTACAATGCATGTTATGTATGCATGCTTACTTCAGAGTAAGCCCGATTAAACTCAGTTGCATTTACACCCAACTAAATATGCATAGAATTGATAAAGCAGAGATGTACAAATGGAACTCATCTTAATGATGAGAGAGATGGGTCTCTACTTTACAGAAACACTTTGGGCATTACTTAAGTCTAGTTTTATTGCTTCCTTAAACTATCCTGAAGGTTGGATTAAGTGGCCGGTAAGCCTTTGACTGCAGCGGTTAGATCTGGGCAAGCATGGCATGTCTGCGTCCAGGAGGATCTGGCTGCTACTACACTGAGGCAAGATGAAATTCTGAAAGCTGAGAAACAGCTTTTGAAAGCTTGTTCCCAGAAGACTTCCCTCTCCCAACCAAAAAGGGAGGGCAGAGCCAGTAAAAAAAGAAAAGAAAAATGAAACCAAGAACAGCTCTCTATATAGTACGACACTGGTCTGGCAGATGCAAAGATATTGGCAGACATCCTAACTGTGTGCTTGTGCAATGAGCAAAGTTGCACCGTCACAAGCCTGCTCCACTTCGGCCCTCCTGCAGATGTTGGCCTACAACTCCCATAATCCCTGGCTATTGGCCACTGTGGCCGGGCATTATGGGAGTTGTAGTCCAAAAACAGCACCGGGGGGGCGGGGCGGGGAGCTGAGCAGGCTTGCACTATCACAAGAAAACCACATAGCAGTATGAAGACACGGGTTTTTTTCAAAACTGCAATATAGAGCCGGCATAGTGTAGTGTTTAGAGTGGACCGGGGAGACCCGAGTTCAAATCCCCATTCAGCCATGAGACTTGCTGGGTGACTCTGGGCCAGTCACTTCTCTCTCAGCCTAACCTACCTCACAGGGTTGTTATGAGGAGAAACCTAAGTATGTAGTACACCGCTCTGGGCTCCTTGGAGGAACAGCGGGATATAAAATGTAAAAATAAACAAACAAACAAATCAAGCACAAAAGTTCCCTTTAAACCATGAGATATGCCACAGATTGTGCAAGCACAAGCATGCACCAAACTAGTCTGGAACGCAAGCTCCAGTCCTAGCACAAGGACACAACACTGAATTTAAGACAACCTCCCGATTTGTAATAGAAAAGAAGTTGGGGGGAAATCTAGTCTTGGATTCAGGTACATACAGTAGCTAGTGTAGCAGCCTCACACAAGTGCAGAGTTAGCCAGAGTATCAGCCATTATTTCTGCAATCATTACAAGCACATTTAGAGCGTCTCTTACCTCATAAAGGTGCCAAACGTTCCAGGGAAGAGAAAGATGCAACTCAGTGGGGCTTAATTAAAATTAACACACACATTCCCCAAGAACATTCTGCTACTTGTGTTCTGTACATTATTGGAAAGACAAAGCTCACAACCAAGATGAACTGATCTAACGGGGGACGGGACGACGCCTTCAGAGCCCAACGGCTTTTCTCTAGGATTACTTCAGAGAAAAGTCACGTCCTCTCCCTAAGCACGTGCTTTCAGGCTGCTTGAGAATTCAGAAGAGGACTTACTAATTGGTTCCTCGGGATGAAAAGCAACTTCATTTATTGAACCGGCATGGCCCGGCAGCTTGTAGAGGATCCTTCTAGAGGTTGTATCCCACACGTAAACAAACCTGTAAAAGGCACAAGCATTGAATGAGAGTTCCCCAATGGCAGAAACTCAAAGTAGGAAGAAAGAAAGAAAGAAAGAAAGAAAGAAAGAAAGAAAGAAAGAAAGAAAGAAAGAAAGAAAGAAAGAAAGAGCAACCCACACCTGACATCCTATATATCAGGGTCCCTTATAACCCAGTTATAGTCTGTTGTGTACATCAAGCAGTTCAGTTTTATTTGCACTGGACACAGATCATCCCAAAGCCCTTCTGTTGTATTAAGATCTGTGCTGTATCAGTCCATCATATTATAACAGAAGACAAAGCTGTGGCCAGTATGACATTCTCTTAATTCTGTCAATATGCTAATGAGAGCACATCGGCGGTCTAACTTCTGGATCTTTGCAGAGCCATGGAGGAGGCAGGAGGTGGTGCATCAGGCTTTCAATTTCATTCCAGCCACATATACAGAAATGCTCAGCCTGTGGAGTGTTCTTAGATTTCCCATCTGCCAGAAACATGACTGAAAGCATCATCTAATGAAAAGTCTTCTCAAAGAGGGGTGAGAAAGTTCAAACATCTGTGAACAATTTCCAATCAAAGCGATACCACCTTAATTGTTGTTACACGGCTCTTTGGATTTTTGCTAGGTCTAGCTTAGTAATGTACCTATCCGTTCTTTGTCCTTGACCAATTTTTCAGGCTGAAGAATCGATAGGAACAGCTGCCAAGTTACATTCCAGCATCGCCCTCTCACACCGGCCCAATCGCATGTGGCTATTTGTTATGCCAAACACACATTTTTCAGCATAACCGTTTTCATGAAGGCTCTGCAATTTCTGCTGTACAATCTCAATTTTTCTTTGCCCTGGCTTCCAACGGGGGCAAACTTATCACTGCAGCTGAACTCGACAGTACAGCTCTTGCTCCACAATGTAGGCAGAACATGCCACTGAGGAGTCAGTTTTGTAAAATCTCTGCGGAGTTCAAGTCACTATGGCTGCCATCCCAAACAGAAAAGGGATAAACTCCATTTAACACAGTGGGGCTTGCTTCTGTGGGGAATGAAAAGCCAAAAATAAAATAAGTTTTTAGGAAAGGTTTCCGATGTAATGGGCTCTGTTTTAAAAATAACCTAGTTTAAAGTGATATCTGAACTTAAAATCCCATTTTTCACCCTCTTAACAAGAAGTTGCTCTTCTTTGTAAAGAAACAATTGTGAGAAAAACATTCTACAGGACAAAAGTTCAGATGCTTACATTATGGCTTGATACTGGGGAACAAGGACCACTAGCAAGTCCCTATAGGTGTCCACTAATCTATTTTATTTATGTTTATTTATTGTTCAGTTTCTATACTGCCTTTCATAATGCATCTCAAGGCAGTTTACAAGAGTTAAAATACAATAAATTTCCATAAAAGTTGCATCTAAAACCTTAAAAACAGTAAAAACCATGAAACCCTCCCTGGCTTCTACAAGATAGGGCTGGGAGAGATTCGTCCCTGCAACCTTGGAGGAGCTGCTGCCAGTCTGTGAAGACAATACTGAGCTAGATAGACCAATGGTCTGACTCGGTATATGGCAGATTCCTATGTAGGCTACAATCCCGTGTATGTTTAATGGGGAGCAAGAACCCTTTAACTAATTCCAACACACATAGGTGCTTTTACTCATTCAGCACACATGGGAATGAACTGCACACTGCTGAGGCATTAACGTTTTATGTAATAGCTTTATCTGCAATATTATAAAAGACGGACATAAGCTGTCACATAGACATACGGATAATGCCTGCAACCCATTTTCAAGGTGCACCAGTTTTATACCAGACCGAGTTATGTAGATTGCCAAGAGGGGGACGGGGGAACAATTAAATATATACTGTATATATATATATCCCAATATATATGGCTAATTAAAATATTAGCATACAGATGTAAACTATTTTGTGTACACATACATCATTGTTTATTTCTACCAACAGTCCTTTTACTGAACTTGTATCCGGTTAAGATATTCATTCACCTTTGATGCTTTCATTATTAGGTCCCTCTTTATATCAAATGTATCAGTTTCCAACTGTTACATGCTCTTGGGTGAAGTATTGACCCTGCCAATACTTCATGCTGATACACGTGAAAGACTGAAGATTGCAGGATTTAGGGTGAAAATGAGTGCCACAGTCTGGAGCCTTTAATCCCAGCATCCTATCTTCAGATTCTTATTGTTTCCACTAGCAGACCTCTCAAAACTACTAAAGCTATTTCTATGACTCCTGCTATTGTAGCAGATTTCTGCACGGAATGGTGTGGGGGGCGGTGGGGAGAGATAGGCTAGAATACCTCCAAGGTCCCAAGCAGTGTTCCCTGTAACAGAGATTCCCAGATGTCGACGACTACAACTCTCAGGATCCCTAACCAAAGATCACTGCATCTGGGGATTATGGGAGTTGTAGTCCACAACATCTGGGAATCCTAGGGAACACTGGGGCTCCGACGTCTAAAATTCTATGGTTCTCCTACTTCATACATGCCCGACCTGGATACTGCCTCAATGATATGTTTGCATTTCATTTCTCCATCAGTTCAGCCCAGCAGATTGAAGAGTGGAGACGCAGGACTTATGCTGCAGAATGCCCAATAACTGAAGCTCTCCATCGGACTCCAGTTCAGAGTTAAGAGACTCCAGCACCGAAGAAAATCATGACCTTGTTTCTGTCAGATCTGTTAGTTAATATTTCTCGAAATGACAGCCCTACTCCTTTCATGCGTCTCTGGTTGTGCCAAATTGGAGTAACAGGGCAACTGAACACTGTCAAAAAGCCACAACAGTGTTGAATACGTTGGTTTGAAAAGGACACTGATGGTACTAAACACAGCCTAGCTTTTAAGCTTATATTTACAAACTAGTCAACAGGGAAAGATTTTTCTGGAAGTCACAGTAAGTAAGTTTACTATTGTAACCACAGGTCATAACACTCATATTAAAGCATAATAAAACATTAAATGTTAAATGAATGTTAGAACAGTTAATATGCAGAGCTAAGAAGAACTAGTGCCTGGAATGCATTCATTCCATCAGAACTTCCATAATGGTTACAAACAATGTTCTCTCTAATTTTTTTCACCTGTGTGTGGAAAGAGTTTTGTTCTGGGCAGCAGTTATCAAAACAGTGTGTGCACGTGCAGTCAGAATGGGGTCTTCCTGATTCAACCTGAGTGGGATCTAAAATTAACTGAGTGGACATCAAAAAATCTGTATGCAGCATGTGCACATGAGCACGCCTTAGAGGGAACACTGGTTTACAAATGGTTGCTGAAGGACTGACCTTTCAGGGCTGGTTCACACAATCATTTCAATGTCAGTTAAATGAAAATCAGAGGTCCCTCCTAGTGATGTGTGTCCTCTTGTGGAGCATGTCATGCGAATTCAGGATTTTCCATCGATCTCAGATTGGCACTATGACCAACATGTAACCTAGATCAGCAAGTCAAATTCGAATCTGAGATTACTGGATCTTGGTTACATGTTTGCTGGTCACGGTGTCAATCTGAGAGTGGCAGAAAATCCTAAATTCACACGACACACTCCACAGGAGCATGCACTTCACAGGGATATGTGGTTTTCCACTTAATGGACATCGAGTTGATTGCATGAGTTACTTGAGTTTCTTGTTGCAGTAGTTACAAGTTTCACCAGAGGCAAAATGGGAGGCCTGTCTTGGCTGTAGTGGAATTTGCACCATTTTCTGCATCAGGAGGTGTTTTATTTATTTGATTAATATGTCACCTTTATGCAAGAACTGGAACTCAAAGAGGTGTACAATAAAAATAAGCAATTAAAATACAATTTAAAATAAAGCTCAATAAACCAAACCAAGCACTAACAACACTACACTATACTCACACCAGACCAAAATCAGAAGTATTTCAAGTTAAAAAGGCTGAATGTAACAGTAGTCTTCTTGCCTGTGATAGGACAGGCAGACAGAGGCCTGGCAAACCTCAAGGAGCAGCCACAGAAGCACCACTACTGATAAGGCCTTGTCACAGGTCATACTACATCATGCCTCAGAGGAGTAAAATTCAGAGCCAGGACCCCCTGCTCCAAGGAGATCTCAATGATGGGCAGTGCTCCCTCTAAGGTGTGCATGCGTGCACGCTCACATGTTTTTTGATGTCTACTCAGTTAATTTTAGATCTGGTTCAGGTTGGATCAGAAAGGTCCCACTCTGAATGCATGTGCGCACACCCTGCCTTGGTACTGCCACCCAGATCAAAACTCATTCTGCACACAGATGGAAAAGAAAGAAGAAAACACTGAAGGGGTAGGCACATATGGGAGGAGGTGATGGTCCCTAAGGCACTCTGGTCTCAAGCCATTTAGGGCTTTAGAAGTGAGACCCATTCCTCCAATTGTGCCCAGAAGTCAACACAGGGATGATAAAGGAGCCAACATAGATGCAAGTCACAGGCACCCTACCCCATGTGCTCCCAACAGAAATCTGGATTGGCTGCAGTTTCCAAACACTTTTGGGGGTTGCCTCATTTGAGCATATTAGTAATCAAGCTGCGATGTGATCAAGGTGTAGATTATCGCAGCCAGATTTGCTGTCTCCAGGTAGGGACGTAGCTGGAGCACAACATGAAGCTGCGGACAGGCACTTCTGGCCACCGCCAATACTTATCCAGGGGCAAAGCTGGAGAGGAACCCCCAAGCTGTGAACCTGATCCTTCAGAGGGAATGCAACCCTGTTCAGAACAGGTAGCCCTACGCAACATCCTGAAAGCCAAGCCAAGCTGCAGCATATCCACCACTTCTTGCCAGAAATCCTACTTATTCCTTAGGAACATAGGGAGGAAGGCCTCTACTGACTCGGACTATTGGTCCATCTAGCTCAGCACTGTCTGTTGCTTCTCCAAGGTTTCAGGCAGGAGCCCTCCCAGCCCTACCATATGCATGCAAGTACCACTGAGCTAGGAGGGAATCATCGGAGGGGAATATCTTACAGCAGACAGTGCTCACACAGAGACAAAGGAACCTAGGAAGCTGCCATATACTGAGTCAGACCACTGGTCTACCTAGCTCAGTATCGTCTACATAAACTGGCAGCGGCTTCTCAAGGTTGCAGGCAGGAATCTCTCTCAGCCCTATCTTGGAGATGCTGCCAGGGAGGGAACTTGGAACCTTCTGCTCTTCCCAGAGCGGCTCCATCCCCTGAGGAGAATATCTTGCAGTGCTCACACATCAAGTCTCCCATTCATATGTAACCAGGGCGGACCCAGCTTCACTAAGGGGACAAGTCATGCTGGCTACCACAAGACCAGCTCTCCTCACCCAAAAGCAGACCAGGGCAGATCCTGCTTGGTAAAGGGGCCAATTCATGCTCACTGCTGCAAGGCCAGCTCTCCTCCTCCCTTATTCCATGCAAGGCCACCAGACACACATCACCGATCACCATGAATCCATCAACAGGACTGAAACCAACTGGCGTTTACACACCAAGTTCAGAAAACCTTGTCGTTCAGCTTTGAAACTAACATCTTCTTTCTGTAAACATCTAAACATTAAGGCTATGCACACGAGCAGCCAAACCCAGGCTAGGGCAGCCCAGCCTGGGTTTAGCTGCCCATGTGCACTGCTAGGATCAAGCCCGATCCCGCTGCTACCCTCGTGGGTAGACCAACTTTTAACCCCAGCCTTTAGCCAGGGTTAAGGACATCAGTGCATCCTTAACCCCAGCACTGGGGTTGGTGCATTTTTGGATTCCAGGAGACTGGGACACCAGCGATCCATGCTGCCATGAGCAGCTTGGATTGTGTGGATGAACAGCAGCGCACCCCAAGCAACTCAACCATTGTCTGGGGGGGAAGGTAGGTCTATCCTTGTTTTCCCTGCCCATCCGGGGAAATAGCCAGTCATGTAAATAGCCTTACTGTCTGCTAAATGGAAAATAAAATCCTCATAATAAAGTAACTGTCTGGGCTGGCCAGGCCAAGGTGGCTTTGAAAGCGAAGCAATCATTTTTATCCATCCAAAGATGCCTTTTCAAATAATCCAAGGCCGCTGGCTGAACTGCAAAGCTATTTCTTAAGGTGCTCTTTAGCTCAGAAAATCAAGTCCTTCCTGTCCCTCTCAGTTCATTCATCATGACTAATAAAAGAGATTCTGTAATTACATTTCCATTCCTACAGATGTAAAATTCGAAGAAGAATGGCTTCTACATCCTCTAGATATTGAAGTAATCTGCTGAATAGAAACAGTAACTTTTTAAGATTAGGGCTACATTTCCAAACGACGGATGAAGTAAGGGCCACACACAGTTACTACTTCTGCCCACAAATTACATCAGATGATTTTGCAGAAAACAGCTCCAGGTACCTTCTGGGATGGAGCATGTTCTCCTTCTCTGCCTATTCTAACTTTACATTGATCTCAAACACAGACAGTTTCTAGTCAGATTCTATTTGACTCTGAACATTTTTTCAACTGGTCATAAGCAAGACAATCAGAGGCATGGTATGAACAACCAAAGCAATATTGACCAATATACTGGGGAGGCTGGAATTTAAGCTTCCATTCTAGATAGGAACATAGAAAGCTGCCATATACTGAGTCAGACCATAGGTCCATCTAGCTCAGTATTGTCTACACAGACTGGCAGAGGCTTCTCCGAGGTTGCAGGCAGGAATCTCTCTCAGCCCTATCTTGGAGATGCTGCCAGGGAGGGAACTTGGAACCTCCTGCTCTTCGCAGAGCGGCTCCATCCCATGAGGGGAATATCTTACAGTGCTCACACTTCTGGTCTCCCATTCATATGCAACCAGGGCAGACCCTGCTCAGCTAAGGGGACAAGTCATGCTTGCTACCACAAGACCAGCTCTCCTCTGATGAAGAGATCATCACTGTCCCATAAATGCAGCTTATATGGGACAATGTCAGCTGAATGAGTTCCAGTCTGTGTGCATGCATTCATATTTAAAAGGGCCAGATTTGTGAGTGGAAAACCTTCAGAGGAGGAAAAGTGAAAAGGAGGTCTGAGGTATCCAAAACAGATCAGGGTCTTGGTGGAGGGAGGGTAAAACTCCCACTCCCTGCCCTGCATCCCGTGTCCTCGCCACCCAAAGCTGCTATTTGCAGAACAGAGGAAAACCTACAGCTTCCTGCAGCTGCCTTTACCTTTGAAAAAAGCCACAAGACATTTCATCACAAACACGCAGAGGTCACATCTAGTTTGGCCATTTTAAGGGGCTAGTTAAAAACCTTGTATTAGCGGCTGGAATCGTGACTATATTACTCAGTGGAGGCCCCACTGAAATTAATAGGTCAAGTTAGTCATGGCTAAAGTCCTATTAATTTCAATGGGACTTGCACTGAGTAATTTAGCCAGGATGTCAGCCAGTGTATTTAAAAGTAGTTAATGGTTTTCAGATAAAGATAACATGATTTTTTTTACCTGTCTGCAGATCCGGCTGCTATTTTACTTCCATCTGGTGACCAGGAGCATCGCAGAAGATTCTGGCAAACACAAAAACATGCCATGACTTCAGACCAGTCTTCGCGTCCCCCGTGGCATCCAATATTAACAACCCTGCCGTAATGCTTTTCCTTTGGAAGCTTAGTCTGCAGTTGTATATTTTATTGCCAGAAATATCCAGTATCTTGTTATCGTACATGAAAGAGATTGTAAATGGCAAGATTCTTAATTTATAGACAATTTAGAGCTGCACTTGGAGGGGAAAAAAATCGTAGTAACAGCCTTAATTGGAATTCCACCTTGTACATTAATCTTAGGTGCAGCCTTCGCTAAAGGGTTTGAGGCGATCTGAAGTTTTAGAAGCCATTTACTTGGAAATTAAATTTCAACTGCCAACCACAAACAAATGGCATTTCAACTAGCACTGCACTCACCTTCTCAAAATTGTGCACATTCCCTTGGAGAATCTTCACACATCTCTCTTTAGGAGCAAAGGGACGGACATCCCATATACGAACTATAACGAAGTTCATACAAGCAGTTAAGTGTCAATATAACCAGGTCATATTATTATTATTTATTCTGTTTCTATACCGCCCTTCCAAAAATGACTCAGGGCGGTTTACCCAGAGAAATAATAAATAAATAAGATGGATCCCTGTCCCCAAAGGGCTCACAATCTAAAAACTAAAAACTAGCCCATAATATAACAGATCTGATGCTAGGTTATACACTTAATGCAAATATCATTAAAACCAAAAGTTACAGCTGTAGATTACTTCTTGGCTCCCATTGATTATAAATGTTTGAGGCAGTGTACAAATGTGATAGATAGATAGATAGATAGATAGATAGATAGATAGATAGATAGATAGATAGATAAGATGAAGGAAACTGACATCAATGCTTTGTAAGAAGTGTGATTAAGGCTTTCAAAATGAAACCATACATGATCACTACACTTCACTGGTTTTGAGGGTGGGAGAATTTGGGCAAGCTCTCTTATACTGGCAAAGTGCAGAATCAAAGAAATAATGTACCATAATAAAAAAAGTGAATTCTGACTGAAGCAGCTGGCATCAAAGGTAACACTGTCTGTGCCTTCAGATATTTTCTGATTGCTGGTGGTACCTTCAGCTAAAGGAAAGCAGCTACTAGATGTCTAAAGTTCTCACAATAGGAGATTACTCCCTTGAGTATCCCCTTGTAGTGCACACAAACGGAAGAATCTGGGATCAACATGGCATTGTGCTTGTGGCTGTGAAACCTCAAACATTGACTGGCCAAGCATGCAGGTTGGCGTGGATCGTTGTTCAGTGGAGTAATGCAGTTTGTCTTCCAGCTTATGCGAGAGAAGGGAAGTTTGTCTGAAATTCAAGCCTCACATGAGGCAGGCGAAAGACTGCGGAGATGTACCAGAAAAACGGGGAATACAATGGTCAGGATAGGTGATGGAAAGATTAATCAAGGAGGCAACAGGAAAAACAGGAGTGCTTAAAGGCAGGGAAAGTGGTATGCTGGGGAGGGGTCAAGAAGGAAGCTGGTCACAAGATACGGCATCTAAAGGAAGCTGTTACTTCCCTCTTGGAGATGTTGGCCTGCAACTCCCATAATCCCTGGCTCTGGCCACTGTTGCTAGGGATTATGGGAGCTGTAGTCCAAAAACAGCTGGAGAGCCTAAGTTGAGCAGGCCTGGCTTAGATTCCAATAGGGGAACTCTGATCATTGTGGCTTAAGCAGTCATTGTAGCATTCTGAACTGGCAGCCTCAATAGGGCAACAAGGAACAAAACAGCAGCAGGAGAAGGGGAGCTGAATGTTGTAGATTGATTGGAACCAAGCAGCATATGTGACTGTGGATTCCTAGCTAGAGCATACTGCACCATGCTTCACTCTTACAATTTGGGCATTCGGCTCTCCAAAGTCTATGAAGCCTCTGGCACACAGGCTGCTAAGTAGCAACTGCCTGCTTGGTGTACATATCGCTTCCATCCATATCTAGGCATGAGAAGTTACCTGTATTATCCATGGCATTGGAAAGCAAGTAAGAGCCTTCTGAACTTAGACTGAGGCCTGTGACAGAGTCGGCGTGTCCTCTCATGGTATAGGTTAGCTTGTTCTGACGAAGGTCCCACACCTTTAAATATATAAGCAGACATATGGTGAGTTTCGGGGGTGGGGAGAAGAGAGACACCTCCTAAAAAGCAATTGCCCCTATTATGAAAAAGGAATGTTGAAGATCTCAAGTGAAGTTGGGACATAAGAAGCCTAGTCCACACATCTGCTCAATACACGGAGAGCTATATTTGAGCTATGGTACAGCGGCGCAGCAGGGGAAATGCTTGACTAACAAGCAGAAGGTTGCCGGTTCGAATAATAATAATACTGTATCGGGCAGCAGCGATATAGGAAGATGCTGAAAGGCATCATCACATACTGCGCGGGAGGAGGCAATGGGAAACCCCTCCTGTATTCCACCAAAGACAACCACAGGGCTCTGTGGGTGCCAGGAGTCGACACTGACTCGAGGGCACAACTTTTATTTTAGATTTTTGCAACGCTCACAGTGGAGTATCAGCAAGATTGTACTGGAAAAACAGCCAACACATTCTCAGCAACTAATGTAGATAATGAAATGAAGCAGAGGAGAAAAATAGCTTCCCCTCCCCATGTCCCAGCTCTGCAATACATCTCTGCAACAGCAGTGAACAGCACGTCGGCCAGGATAGCGAGCTTATGTCAGATCCCCCAAAAGCCAACAGCACAGCTCTGCCTGTACTAGGCCTCCTATCCCCACAGGCCAGGGGTTCCCAACCTGATTCAGCATTCCTAGCTACCATTTATGGTGGCTGGAGATGATGGCAGTTGAAGTTCAGCAACATCTGGTGGACCACAGGTTGGGAACCCCTGCCATAGGTGACTGTAGCTGGAGTGCCCCCTCCCAGCTCTCACCTTGTCCCATGTTCCTGGCAAGGAGAACATAAGAACAGCCCTGCTGGATCAGGCCCAAGGCCCATCCAGTCCAGCATCCTGTTTCACACAGTGGCCCGCCAGATGCCGCTGGAAGCCACAGGCAGGAGTTGAGGGCATGCCCTCTCTCCTGCTGTTACTCCCCTGCAACTGGTACTCAGAGGCATCCTGCCTTTCAGGCTGGAGGTGGCCCACAGCCCTCCGACTAGTAGCTGTTGATAGACCTCTCCTCCATGAAGTTATCCAAACCCCTCTTAAAGCCATCCAGGTTGTTGGCTGTCACCACATCTTGTGGCAGAGAATTCCACAAGTGGATTATGCGTTGTGTGAAAGGAAAGAAGTGATGCCGCCCATTCACCCTCACAGGAGGGCCGTGCTGCTTCTGGCCAGAGAAAACAAGGACGCCACCATGCCAGCTCTGCTCCTTCCTTGTTCTGGCAGCAGCCAAGTGTTCCCAGGACAGCAGAGTGGGCAGACAACTGCTTTAACACTAACTCCTGCCTTTAGCACAGGCGTGTTCTTAGTCCAAATGAGAATATTTAATTATAGGAAAAACTCAAGTTTAAATTATGACACTTCCTGCTATCATGAGGATGATTTTAAACATGTATCTTACCTTGATATCGTTGTCTATGCCTCCAGATATTATCTGATCACTGGTATCATTGAAGGTCACTGCTAATACTTGGTAAGTATTTTGAAATGTCTGAACGGCAGCTTTCTTCCTGATGTCCCATAGCTGGAAACAGAGATGAATAATTCATGTTCTATTTAAAAGAGTGTAAGCGGGGGACTCTAACATGGAAGCACCATTAGCACGGCAACATAAAGATTTTATGAAGGTTACGGTAACTCCAGTTTGCAAATGTCCAAAGAACCTGAATTCTTAAGGAGCTCATCTACAACAACAAAAGGAGCACAGGATCTTGCAGATTTTTTATTTTTTCTTCCCACCTTTAGATGTGACTGGGCCACAGCTAGGCATTTCTATGTCTGAGGCTGGCTTCTGTTCTATATCCCTCCTGCCTCAGGAACCAGCACCATACGTATTTAGAATGAGCAGCTGGGACAGAATAGGCTTCAAGAGAAGTCTGTAGGGCTGTTCTCACGATTGGCATCATCATCATCAAAACAACTTTCTTTGTTAGCCACCCCATAACAAATTGTTCGCTGGGTAGCTCACGGTGAAGAAAACGGCAGCCAGAAATGACCTCCGTGGTCATTTCCAGCCACCTCCAACCACCAGATATGCGAGGTAGATGTGGTTTTTCCCCTTTTTCCTCCACGTATGCCAAGGTCAGGCGTCTTCCCCCCCCCCGACCGCGGATACGCAAATCCACAGATAATGAATCCATGGAAAATGAGGTTCTACTCAGCTCAGTGTTACTATAGTGCTCTCAGCTGGGCTGACAAGAATAACAGGCTTAGTGTCCAAAGAGGAAGAAGCAGCACTGTATCTTTTTCCAAACCAAAGAAGGCACATCATTTCACAGAAAGCTGCACTCTGAGGAAACCAAGCCCAGAAGGACAACTGTTCATTCTCCATTTTGACCAGATCACACAATACAGATACTGACCTTAACGGTCCCATCATCACTGCCTGTACAGACCAACTGAGGTCCACGCCTTGCTGGGTAACAGGAGTTCACAAACGACGTGTGCCCTTTGAGCCTTTTCACTCTCTCTCCCGTCTCACTGTCCCATACAGCTACAGTTTTATCCGTGGAGGCAGAGAATAGCATGCTGGGGAGGAAAGGCAACACGTATAAAGTGCTGGAAGCTGGTATTTACTTATTTATTGTTACATTTATACCCCGCCCTTCATCCAAGGAGCTGAATGGTGCACATGGCTATGCATATTATCACAACAATCCTGTGAGGTAGATTAGGCTGAGAGATAAGTGATTGGCCCAGAATCACCCAGTGAATTTTCATGGCTGAATGGAGATTTGAACTCGGGTCTCCCCAGTCCTAGTCCAGCATTCTAACCACTACACCACACTGGCCCCAAAGCACCAAACCCGATCAATTAGGTAAGAGTGGCACCAGAAACTAGTATAAAGGATGGAAGGAACCAGCTCCCATCATCTGACAGTTTTGCCTGAATTTTGTCGGACTTCTGAGGCAGTCACCTAGATATTGGTATGCCTGAAGATAGAGGGAAGACAAATACCTGGAACTATATTAGATTAGGAAAGGGGAAGATTGTGCCGTCAAGCCAGTGTTGACTCCTGGCGACCACAGAGCCCTGTGGTTTTCTTGGTAGAATACAGGAGGGGTTTACCATTGCCTCCTCCCGCGCAGTCTGAGAGGATGCCTTTCAGCACCTTCCTATATCGCTGCTGCCCAATATAGGAGTTTCCCATATTCTAGGAAACACATCAGCGGGGATTTGAACCAACAGCCTCCTGCTCTCTAGGCAGATTGCTTCCCCGCTGCAAAATCCTTAATCCAATCCCAGAACGCTCCCAGAGAATTCTATAGTAGAATGAATCCAGTGTATAGTATGGACACTCGGAATATAAGCCATGAGAAGCTGCATTATCTTCTGTCTCAAGTCTTGAGACAACCCTTCTCAACCGTTTCCCTCTACTTTCCCTTAGAGCAGAGGACTAACACAGAGATAGTATGCCATGGTTTGGCACTGCACATGATCAGAGTTACCATCTTCAACCCCCTTGTAGAGGTCTAGCGCTAGAGGGATGGGGGATAGGTCAAATAAAGTGCCCTACTGTGCTCCATGGGTCTCTAAGCATCCAGCAATGTCCCCCAAAAATTCCAAATGGGGGGAAATCACAGGAGACCCCCCCCACACACACCTTTTAAGGAAATGAGCCACAAAATGGCTCCT
Source organism: Hemicordylus capensis (assembly GCF_027244095.1). NCBI lineage: Eukaryota > Metazoa > Chordata > Lepidosauria > Squamata > Cordylidae > Hemicordylus > Hemicordylus capensis. Next base: position 16,464,626 of record NC_069663.1, read on the forward strand.
GTGGGCAAAATGGCAGCCGGAAATTACCTCCATGGTCATTTCCGGCCTAGGACCTGTAGATATGCACATTTTAACCCTTTTGCCTCTGCTGATAACAAGACTGGGTGTCTATTTTATACCTGCAGATGTGCAAAACCATGTATAATGAGATTTGCCTGTATGAGTACATTGCAAAGGGATCTGTTTGGGGAAAACAACAGGAAAAGCAGTATTGTGGGGTAGAAAAAAAAATCTAAAAATGCATTTTTTCATTTTAAAAGTTCATAAAATGCTATCTAGTATATTGCTGATTTATACTGCCTTAAAATATTTACAAGTATTCCAACAGCAATAATTTCCAAATAAAGTTTTGCATTTGTCTGAAAAACAAGCCCCATTAAGTGCACTTTATTGAACTATAATTAAATTTCAGTTTAAATACTTACTGTCTATTGAAAAAGTAGCCAGAAAGTATTCTTTGTTGTTCTATTATTTGTACAGTGTGAAAAACTGACATGGCAAACATTTAAAGATTTGTTTACTAAATACAAGTCAGAGATGCTAAGTCAAATTCCACCTGACTTAGGGAAAGTTTTCTAGAAATCTTTATGAAAAGTTTTCCAGATTCAAAAATCTGGAAAATCCACCTCACTGAGGAAAAATAGTGGTAAAGAACATATAATATGAAGCTAATCTCATTTCCTCATGTTCTTATCCAGTTCTGTTTCTCAAATCATGCAAGATTCGCTTCTTACACAAACTCGGAAAATCTGTTGTGAAATATTTTCACACATTAAGAACAAAACACACCAATTAAGATGCAATAATTCACAATGGGCAGAATGTTGCTAGCGAAAGCTTTAGCAGTATTTTGAATTTCCACAAAAAAGTTGTTGCTAAGCAGTTAAACAAAGCAGAAGAGTGTTGATGAGGCAAAATGAAATAAGATAGCCAGTTTATTTTTGCAGTACCAACCTGCCATCAGTATTGTAGTGCAATTCCATAACTGCTCCACTATGCCCTTTGAGGGTGGCATAATTATCACAATCACCATACACATTCCACAGCACTGGAATCAAAATGAGATCAAGAGTAAGTATGGAGCAGGGTCACCTTTGAAAACCAAACTGGAAGGCAATGCAGTTGATATAGTCTTGGTGCTAGATTCTCTGATGGCTTTGATAATCAGTAGTACGGTACTGCATTTTACACCAACTGAAGACAACACTTTTCAGAGGCAGTCGCATTTACAGCAACCTAACTAAATTTAAGCATTATTTAAGCTTAATATTTAAGCATTACAGTAGCTTAATCTGGGTATAACCAAGACACAGAGATGTGGGGTGGAAATCTTTCCAGAACAGAAAGTTTTCCAGTAATTTATTTTCTCATTGAAAAATGTCCATTTCTAAGATGTCTTAGCCACTTGGAAATCCCCCTCGCCCAGCTTTTTTGGGTGAGTGTGTGTGGGCTGTATAAATAGGTCAAGTAATATGCCAAATTAGATCACAGTCTATGTAGGGCACATGGAAAAATTCTACAGTATTTTTTTTTAAATAAAAAATAAAATGCAAATTTTATGAAAATGAGAAGGGGAATTTACATGGCAACATTTTCCAATTCAACATTTTCCAGAAAACCTCTGCCAAGACACAGGTAGTTATGGCACGATCTGCCTTCTTTGGGAGTTCAAACAGCTGAACTTTGACCAAAACACCCGGCTGTCACTTGTCTATCTAGGAGTATTCCTAGATCTGTCACTGCTCCTAAGTCACAATGCTAGACTCCTATTCCCAGATTGGTCACTCTCCCAAACAAACAAACAAACAAATTCTGTCTCAGTTAATCCTCAGTTTGTCTGCCCACAACTAGTCCTTCACTAATTTTGTAGGTGCCAGCTCAGGACCTATAAAGCTTCCATAGATGTGGATAGAAAGAAAAAGGGGGAAGGAGAGAGAAAGAGCAGATAACACTGGATATTTTCACCACAGAAATGACACAGAGTCTCAGCTCTCCACACAAACTCTCCCAGCCGTTTTATGAAGAAGTTGCACACCACAGGGAACAATATGAAACCTTGATGAACACACGAGAATGAGCAGCCAGCCCTCAACACTGTCTTTTGGCAGCTGTTGTCCATAAATGGCTGGAATCACTGTACAACTAGGTCTTCAAGATCCATTTCTACCAGGCAGCCCAAGAAAATACCAGTCAAAACAGCAGTCATACCAGAACCAACAGGGGTGTTTCCCGCACCTAGCTCATCAAACCACAGCTATTTCTGGGCTCAAAACCAGTTCAGAACTTTGAAGCTACTGTGATTCCCTCTCCCACAACTTTAGTTTTCCGAATTTGTGAATTGCTTTTTGTAAACACACATGCTTATACGCACAGCTACCTTATTCAGAGAGGCTTTTCCTTCCTTTTTGATTGTACCCATCACAACATCCTTTTCCTAGCAGAATACATCCAGCCTGTTCACAAAGTAAGTTCTCCCAACTTTTACAATCGACTTTGCTCATCTTTGCACTATGTTCTTTGAGCAAAGGTGAACCACACTAGGTGCAGGATTCCAGATGTGGAATCAAAATCGACAACCTTGCACATGCAGCATTTGCAGTATTAAACAAGGCTACCTATATACTGAGTGCCAGATGGAAACACAGATATTAAACAAATATTTTATCAAAGAGAAAAATTCATGATACGGACTTACAAATCAGCCTGTCAAATCCAGCGGATGCTAAGGTGGCTCCATTAGGATGAAATTTGCAACAGTAAACTTCTCCTTCATGTCCAGAAAGCAACATTATGGGTGCCTGCAGCGAGGAACATCTTGGGGGCCCCTAAAACAATGGAAATACAAAATATGTCAAATTATAAGTGACTGCAGAGAAAGGGAAGGCCACGTCCCTCAAATCTTGTAAAAACAGCAAAACAAGGTTCCTTTAAATAGTTTACAGGCGCTTCATCTGATGTAGTTTGCACTGCATCCATTCCAACAAGTATTGGCTAGCTAACAAGTTGGAGGGAGAGGAATAGATAAATTTTTAAAAAGACATTATCTTCCCTCCATTGCCTCCCCTGGGGATAATCTGAGATTATATACTCCTTGGGGCAGGAACCTGGCTTGTAATTACTTTGGAGAACATCCTGCATACCAATAATATTATATAAACAGTAACATTATTATTATTCAAAGCACATAAAACATAGCATGGTGTAGTGGTTAGAGTGCTGGACTAGGACCGGGGAGACCCGAGTTCAAATCCCCATTCAGCCATGAAACTAGCTGGGTGACTCTGGGCCAGTCACTTCTCTCTCAGCCTAACCTACTTCACAGGGTTGTTGTGAAAGAGAAACTCAGGTATGTAGTACACCGCTCTGGGCTCCTTGGAGGAAGAGTGGGATATAAATGTAAAAATAATGATAATAATAATAATAAAAGTAATATTACTTCGGTACATAGGAAGCTGTCTTATACCGAGTCAGACCATTGGTCCATCTAGATCAGTATTGTCTGCACAGACTGGCAGCAGCTTCTCCAAGGTTGCAGGCTCTCTCAGGCCTATCTTGGAGTTGCCGGGGAGGGAACTTGGGAACTTCTAAATCCAAGCATGCAGATTCTTCTTCCAAAAGCTGCCCCATCCCCTAAGGGGAATGTCTTATTATTTGAAATAAAGCAAAAGTTTTCCTTAAAATCACAGTTAACCATGTTGGTCCATCTGTTTATTAGAACCAACTGAAACATGCACATGCTCTCCAGGACCACTACACCACTGGCTCCGCAAGAGATTTTACCCCAATGATGAAGCCACTGTGGCGTAGTGATTGCAGTGCAAGACTAGAAATGGGGAGACCCAGGTTCCAATCCTCACTCAGCAAGATGAAAATCCTCCCTGGGAGACTTTAGAGTTCTTGGAAGGACAGAATAGAAATGGAATAATGAGCAGCAGCCAGACTTGTTAGCCACATGACTTTAGTCAAATGAGAAAAATTAGCCATGAGTAACTTATGCCCCGTTAATGCCAATAGGGACTAATAATTACTAACTTGGGCTGGCTGCCACACACTAATAATTACAGTTATTACTATAACCAAGAAATTGCGGGAGGGCTAAAGTCCAAGGCCCAACAACACTACTGGCCTTCAAGAAAGCCTTTAAGGCCCACTTTTTTAGACTGCCCCCACAGTTTAATAAATTGTTTTGGATTTTAATTCTTTGATTGTCAATTGCCATTTTAGTGGACTGTAAGTGTTTTTGTTGCTTTAATTTATTTTAAGCTGCCTGGAGCTTTTAAAGTGTGTGTGTGTGGGGGGGGGAGACAAGAAAATCAATCAATCAATCATAGTCATTCTAATTAACTGCAAAAAATTGCTGCTTTTATTCACTTTTAAAAGACTAGAGCTTTTTAAAACGGGGCAATTAATAAATAAATTAAGGACGTGCTGTTCTTAAAAAACACTAAGTAAAGCCACGATGATCGACCGCATTAACGATTCTATATAGTATTACATCTCTGGACTATAACTCCCATCATCCCCAGACCTCAACTTTGTGGCTGGGGGTGATGGGAGTTGTAGTCCAGCAACAACTGGGGACCCAAGGTGAAGAAACCCCGAGATATTGGAGAGTAGATAGATGTCCCGGAAGCCCACAGCGGCCGGCGAGGCGAAGACACGACGTCGTCCCCGAGTGGAAGGACTCACCGCCTGCAGCAGGGCGCCCGGAGGCGGCTGCCCAGCCCCGGGGGGGCCAGACCCCAATATAAGCTCGTGTCGGGGCTTCTTGGCTGCGGATGCCGCCGCTACCAGGGCCATGTCCGGGCCAGGGGCCTTCCGCTTCTGCGGGTCGATCATCGCTGCCACCGTCGCCCCTCAGAAGCGCCTCGGCAGAAGCGAAGGCCTCAAGCGGGGCGGCCGAGCAGCAAGCGTCCTTCCACCGGATTGGCAGTTCCTTCAACTGCCCCCGCCCCACTTCTCCTCGAAGCGCCGATTGGAGGACGCCCTCACGGCAACGGTGACGTCATGAAGCACGCCGGCGGAGATGTTTGGCGTCGACGCCACGTTTTTTGCCGGTTGGCGGGTTAGGCGAGCTGTCATCGTCCTATGGGCCACGTGACGTCGCGCGGTGCACGATGGGGCATTAAGACGGCGGTTGCTGTGGTGATCTTTTCTTCTCTTGCCCGGAGTGTGAGTAGTTACTAGGCCTTGTGGGAGGAAAAAGAAGCCCCTAGAGGCGGAGGAGTGAGGGGGAAGGGGGAGAGAAAATGGTGGGTCAGATGGACCCGAGGTTAGGGCTTCCATGTGGGAAAGAGGGCAGGTGTCTCCTGTACCTTTAAGAGATGCCCAGAAGAGGGAATTCTGGCTGGGGCAGGGTGGTTTTTTTTGCCCTGCAGGGCAAGTGGCACCTGCTGAATGTCCCTCTTCTGGGCATCTCTTAAAGGTACAGGAGACACTTGTCTTCTTTTCCATAGGGTCTGGCTGGCTCGGTACAAGGCAGCTCTCTATCTTCACATATGTATTATTTATTTATTTGAAATACTTCTACTCCGCTTCTCCAGTGCGCTACTGTTTGGGGTGGCTCGCAACATTCACAAAAAGATAGAATGTAAAATAAAACTCTTCATTTTATTAGATGCACCTCAAATCGCACCTGTTCTCATAGGCTTTTAACTGGAATTAATTTTAATAATGTGTTTTAACAATTTGTTTTATGAGATTTGTTTTAATTGTGTGTTATAGATTTTTAATCTGGTTTTTTTTAAAAAATATTGTTTTAAATTTTGTACAGTGCCTGGAGATGTACATACCAGGTGCTATAGAAATATGATAACCAAATTTAAGTTAAACAAGTTAAATTACTTGTTTGTTTTCATTTGTTTTCAGCAATATTCAGTATTCCATCTTTTGGCTAAATTTCTCAAAGTAGTGTACAGCACATAACCATTGTGCTTCATTGCAAGGCTGTGGTGGAGCCAGGGCAACTCCCATCAACTGTAAGTGTGGCTTCTTGGGTCATTGTTCATTAAGCGTGTGTGAATCTTCATCTGAAGAGATTGTGTGGCCTCCTGGCACTACACAAAGGCTCTCATGGCCATCACACAGTGCTGTGTGTTACTTGGCATTGGCGGGACCCTTGATGAGAAATGGAGCTCTCTCAAGCTCCAGCATCATTTGGAAGGCATCGGTGTACCTTCTTAAGGCGTGTGCACGCTCACAAGTTTTCTGATGTCCACTCAGTTAATTTTAGATCCCGCTCAGGTTGAATCAGCAAGGCTCCATTTGGAATGCACATGTGTGCACACTGCCTTGATACTGCCACTCAGAACAAAACTCATTCAGTATGTAGATGAAAAGGATTAGAGGGAACACTAGAACTTTAATGGGAAAATGTCATGAAAGACTACACTTCCTAGTGCTTCATGTGCACCTCCCAAGATGATACTGTGGCACAAGAGGGTTCCATTTCTCTTGCAGAACCCCACCAGCCTGGGCACAGCACAGCACTGCATGATGTTCTCTTACACTGTGGCTCTTGCATTGAAGACTTTTTGCCAAAGTCACCCCACCTGAAAAATAATGAAGATTGCTGTGTGATATTGATGTGCTACAGTGATCAGGGTGTACCTTTTAATGCATAGATGGACTAGAAAGTCTATAACCTTGAACTCCAGCCCAAGCAGCGTGGTGTAGTGGTTAGAGTGCTGGACTAGGACCGGGGAGACCCGAGTTCAAATCCCCATTCAGCCATGAAACTAGCTAGGTGACTCTGGGCCAATCACTTCTCTCTCAGTCTAACCTACTTCACAAGGTTGTTGTGAGGAGAAACTTAAGTATGTAGTACACTGCTCTGGGTTCCTTAGAGGAAGAGCAGGATATAAATGATGATGATGATGATAAGTGTAAAAACATACATTGGATTTGGACATGATTATAATGACTCAAAAGAAGCAGTTAAAAACAAGCTTTAGGTTATCTTATAGACTATTTGGATATGTTTTCATACTTTAAAAAAATTAATTATTGTTTGATTTCATTACAGATATAAAAGACATAACAGTATTTTTCAAGATAACAAAAGGGATAACAAAGCATATAGAAGTACAACTGGCCAAGATATGTTGTGTGACTAAGAACTTCCTTTGTGATTTAAGGCAATGGAAGTGCTTCCTGAACTCTATGACATTTTCCAAGGAGAGGTGTGTGCTGAAATAGTTTATTTTTAGAATGATATGGAGGTAAAGGTTTTGGAAAGCTTTTCAATTTGACAATTGGATAATAATTTTTTAAAAATAGAAGGATTTAAGATTGTAATCTTTTTACTCGCATAGATTTCAAGAGGACAAGCCTAAAATAAACTGTGGTTTTAATGGTTTAAGCAAAATAAATGGTTTTAGCTTGCTTCTAGAGAACAGTTATGTAGCTTTCAAGTATTACAGCAGCTGTTATTGGTTAGATACCTTGTACTTCTTAACATAGACTAAGAAATAAGTAAGTGAGTAAGTAGCAGGTAGGTTTTGAGATCATGAGCAACATAGAACAAACAAAGCAGTGAATGTCACATTGTCAGCCAATAATTGTATTATTTTCTTTACAGGTTGCTTCTGTGACAGAATATGGAGCATTTATAAAAATTCCAGGAACAAGGAAACAAGGTGTGTGATTGTCAGATGGATCATATGATGGTTTGTTTTGTCTTGAGATTAAAAATTAATAGTAATAGGGTGAAGATCAACTTCGATATATTTATTTTTTAAGAACATGGGCATATCACAAGGCTGCACATCATAATTCCCCCTGTAGATGTTTTACTACAACTCCCATCATCCCAACAGCTAATAATTGGGGATTATGGGAGCTGTAGTCTAACCACAGCTGGTGGGCTGAAGTTGTACAGCCTTAGCATACATTGTTGTTGTGTTCTGATTTCTATTGATTTTATCTATCAAAGGACAGAATATTCAAAGAACACTTTCCTCCCATGTTTGTTAGGCCTTGTACACAAAAGTCACATGTCAGCTTGCCGGGTGGACAAACCCTCTGAGCTAGTGGATGTTGGAGAAAAAGTATGGGTGAAACTCATAGGAAAAGAGGTAAAACTGCTGATTTATTTGAGGTCTGTGTTCATAATTGTGGTTAGATAAGCACATACATGCTATTTGCCCTCCCTGGGAGTTACTGAATCAGCAGGGATCCACATACTTGGCTTACTTTACATTATTTGTGGTTCACTTCTCCCAACTCTTGCGTTTTCTGGTATGCACTGAGTACTTGAAGGAGTGTGAGGTTGGCCCCTTACTTACAGCAGCCCGTAGGAGAAAGTAAGAAGCTGAATTCTGGTGAGTGCAAAGCTGTCCTGCTACACGGGCCACTACTTGGGGGGAGTGCCGCTGTTCGGTACCACTGCTGGTAAACACCTTAGCATTTACTCTTACAAGTGTGTCTCACCAACCCCCCCCCTCTCCCCCCAGCAAGCCCTTTAAAAAGAATCCCTCTTTGCAAGCAGCACAAACCATTGGACTGGTTTGCCTCGAACTGGGCTTGATTTGGCTCAGTCATGCACCAACCCCCTTTTCCTGAAGGCCGGTCCAGTTCGTGATCGAACCAATGAACTGGCCTGGTTCGTGATGGAACCTACTGGCCTGGTTCGGTACTGAACTGGCCTGGTTCAGTTTGGAATCCTTCGTGCACACCCCTAGTCTGAGAGACCTCAGCACAACTTCGGAGTCCAATCTGGGTAGCTCAAGCAGGGAGTTGGCAGTGCACTGAAACAGAATCGCAGCTCACTCCTGGAGCTTTGCTACACATATTTGCATTCCATGCTGGATGAAATAGGTATCGGCTCCCTTCTTGAGGCTCATTGCTGCCCCCCCCCCAGCCAAAGTTCCTTTTTGAAGACTGTACATAGTATCCAGACTGAACCATCTTGGCAAACACTGATCCAGAACCTCATCTAGCCAGATTCTGTATAACATACAAGATGGATAGTAGTGTATTTCCCATAAGGACAGTTCATACAATTGACATTAGAGTAGGAAAAGCCTCCTACACTAATTCGGGAGCTGTGCATGCTCCTGTTTTAAGATCAGATAAAAACAAGGTTGGAGTGAGGGAGCTTGATTGTGAGCTAAACCCCAGCTGGATGAGATGATCTTTCTTCCTACCACATTCTGAAACTGGGGATGGAATCTGGTTAGGGCACGCTCATCCTACCTAGCTGGGGCTTAGCTCACAATCAATCTCCCAGCCTTCTCTAAAACACAAACCAGGAGTGCAGGCAGCTCCCAAATTAGAGTAGGAGGCTTCTCTTACCCTGATGCTGATCATGCGAACTGCCCTATAGTCTTCTCATAGATGTCTTCTTGCACTAACTTTTTATTAAGAGTGGAAGACCAGATGGACACTAACCCTTGGCACTGGCGAAAGATCAGATGTGACAATGAAAGAGGCACTGCTTGCCTGGCTTCCTTGTCCTTCCTCAGCTTTACTTACAATCCTTAAAGCACTTTAACTTGCTCATCAGAACTCCACTGCTGGTTTATATCCTGAAGCCAAGTATTTGCACAAGAACCAAAATTATGTTTTAATCTTCTTCTTTTTTCAGAAGACAGATGACAAGCTGAAGCTGTCTCTTTCCATGAAGGTTGTTAACCAAGGAACTGGGAAGGACCTGGACCCCAACAATGTTGCCCTTGAGTAAGTGAAATATTCCTTGCACTCTTAGAACAACTTCTATATAGCTTCTCCTTTCTCTTTTAACTATCCCAAAGTCTGTCCTAGTGTGTCTAGTATCAAGAGGGACTCTGGTTTTTCTAATGCTCGTCTCACATGGATAGAAAAAAAATCTAAGTCCTTTTTGGTTCATGTTGAACAGACAGAGAGTAATATTTTTGAAATAAATACCTGCATGATGCTTTTTTGTTCTTTTTCTGGACAAAATTTGTATTTATGATCTGACTTTGCAGAAATTCCCTGGTGTTTCCAAACCTGCCACAAAATGTGCTCACCTGTCCTTTGACCTGCTGAGTGACAAATCTCTCTCTTCATGTGCCTTCTCTGATTGGGGGGTTGGTGGCCAGCAAAAGCCATAGATCGTGGCCCCTAGAGTCATGGATGATAGCTTCTGTGTCCATTCTAGCCACTCTTTCAGGTCATCCATCCATCCCTTCTTCCTCTTTCCTCTTGGTCTTTTTCCTGCTAGCTTTCTTTCTAGTGTTACTTGTGGCATTTGATAATTTTCTCCTCTGAGGATATGTCCACAATACGCCAGTTTATGTCTCTTGATTGTCTGTATTATTTGTTTAAGTATTTTTGCTTTCCAAAGTACTTCTTCATTTGCTGTTCTGCTGGTCCATTTAATCTTAAGTATTCTTCTGAGACACCACATCTCAAAGGCTTCCAGTTTTTTATGTGCTTCTTTCTTGATGATCCAGGTTTCACATCCATACAGGAGAAGACAAATGAACAATTTTAATTATCTTTCAGGAAATGGTTTATCCCAGGATAATAAACTGGTACAAGGGGACTGTGTAACTTGGCTTTGTGTTCATAGTCTAGAACAATGGCCTAGTTTATGAAAAAAGAAATGGTGCCCAGTATCAGTTTTCTGAAAGGGGTGAAAAGTTTGGAGAAAGTGTAGCAGATCAGAGCCAGGCATTCTAAAAATTCTGCAACTATGGGCATCCTCATCTTTCTTCAAAATGGTGAAGATTTCAAATAGAATTTTATAAATTTGGAGGTTATTTTTAGTGAAACATTAATAAATAGTGAGGTCATTCACACAATCAAAAAACCGTTCTACCCGGCTTTGGAAGCCATGTGTGCTCCCAATTTTTGGTTGTGTGGAAGCAACGCAAGAGGAAAACCTGGGTAGAAGTGAATGTGTGGAAGTAAGGTAGGAGGAAAAGCTACCCAGGTTTTCTTCCTACCTTGCTTCCACATACCCGGAAATTGGGAGCACAACAGCTCCCAAACCTGGGTAGAACCCTGTTTTTGATTGTGTGAATGACCTCAGTGAGTATAATTAATAGGACCTTAACTTCAAGAAGGCCACCTTCAAAATCTGGCTATTATGACTTACATAAGTCACTTAGAATTTTGCCTTTGTCTTCAGTGGAACCAGAGTGACTCCCCACTATTACAGATGATATTGTCAGTGACTCACACAGCTCTTGTGTCTCACACAGTCAAGATGCACGCAAGAAACGCTCATTCAAAGACTACACCAGTCAGAAGATCACTCTTGAAGCTGTCTTGAATACAGTCTGCAAAAAATGTGGTTGCCCAGGTGGGTTGAGGTCAACATCTGATTTTTTTTAAACAACGCTTTTGTTGGGTGGTATTTTCAAGGTAATCATTTCATCTCCCCAATCCCAACTGTCTTGATTTGTGCAGGTGCTAAAGGTGTCTACTCTCTTGCTTTTAAACAATTAAAATGCTTATATCCTACTTTTAAACAATGCCCAAAATGCCTGACAACATCCTTTGGAACTACTAGGAACCAAGAAGCAACATAGAGATCAAATCCAGAGAGCCAGAAATTTAAAACCAGCTTAGTGACTGTTGGTAAAGGAAAGGCATGAGATAATGAAATCAAAAGGCATCCAAGAGGAGGCAAAACAAACTTTCCAGGCAGGGAGCCTCAGAAAAGGCCCTCTCAAGAGTTCCAGCCAACCACACCTTGGTCGTTGGTGAGGTGTGCAAGAGGGCCCCATCCTTGGATGTCAATAGATAAGCAAGCTCGTATGCTTTGTGGTGGTGTTGCTACTGTATTGGCTGCGGACTGAAGAAGTCAGATTTTCACTTGGTCACAAGACTGGTGATTCCCAACTAAACTCCTCTCTCAGTGCTGTTGTGAGAATAAAAAGGTTGGAGTAGTGCAGGGACCCACTCAGTGTATCATCCTGAGTGTCGTGTCAGAAGAGTGAGATAAAAGTGCAATAAAATGTTTTGGGTTTTTTTGTTTGAAATAGAAAACTTCCAGCTAATATTTGCTATGTTTTCTGTCATGTGATGGTTGCTAGCTTAGAATTGTCAAATTTGGTTGAGACCCAACAGCTCATCTGAAATAAGAGCAAGTCAGTTTGAAAATGTTGCTATCATGTTTTCAGACATAAAGGATAGGTCTCTTTTTGACTTTTGGCTGTTGTTTTTAAGTTGGAATTCTAACATAAGCTCATGTGTTGCCTTTTTCTGACTTGACGGGGAGAAGCATTAAAGTCATGGAGTAGTTAAGTCCGTAATCCAAAGCATACATTTATTTTATTTATTATTTATTTAACATATTTTTATACTGCCCCAAACTTACATCTTCACCAGTAATCACACTTAATAGCAAAAACCAGTTTCCTGCCTCCTTGTTTAAATACTCAGTATACTTGGAGCAAAAATGTCCTCCCAACTTGATGTAGCCCTGGTTACTTGAATTTTATATATAGAACTTGCAATATTCAACATGCTGGAAATGCCCGATTTGCTTAGCAAAACTAACCAAAAGTTTCTTACAGTTCTTGTGTTTAATATTGTCTCAAAGGTCATTTTGCAAAAGAATGCTTCATGCAGCCAGGAGGCACAAAGTACACCCTTATACCCGAAGAGGACGAAGAAATCCCTCAGGAAGCCGAAAAGAAGACTCATCAATCTGAGAATTCTGCAAAGAAGAGAAAGAAGGTAAAAAAAAAGAGGGCTATAGAGCAGAGTTTCTTAACCTTGTGTCCCCAGTTGTTGTTGGAGTACAACTCCCATCATCCCCAGCCATGCCATTTGTGTCTGGGGTAATGGGAGTTGCAGTCCAACAACATCTGGGGACCCAAGGTTAAGAAACCCTGTTATAGAGCTCCATGGAACCAGAGGAATAGCAAGCTGGGGTGGGGCGGGAGGACAGTCCCCCCCCCACCTCCCCCCCACCCCCAGCCATGGTGTTTCTTTCCCCCAGCATCACTGCCTTTCCTCCAACACATTCCTTCCACCACTGCACTCCCTCCATCATGGAGCTCACACACTGACCACATAAATACTTGCATATTTACTTGCAAATACTTGCACTCCCATCATCCCCAGCCATGCCATTTGTGTCTGGGGTAATGGGAGTTGCAGTCCAACAACATCTGGGGACCCAAGGTTAAGAAACCCTGTTATAGAGCTCCATGGAACCAGAGGAATAGCAAGCTGGGGTGGGGCGGGAGGACAGTCGTCCCCCCCACCTCCCCCCCGCCAGCCATGGTGTTTCTTTCCCCCAGCATCACTGCCTTTCCTCCACCACATTCCTTCCACCACTGCACTCCCTCCATCATGGAGCTCACACACTGACCACATAAATACTTGCATATTAGAAGCGGAAGGTTCTAGTACAAGTAAAGGTAGGTAGGCAAGTTAGATTTCCTGGCACAAAAACATCTAGGCCAGGGTTAGGCAACCTCCAGCCATTGCTGAACTACAACTCCCATCATCCCCAGCTACAATATTGCTTACCCGTAATCTAGGCCATATTCCACCTTATGGTACATCAGGGTTGCACAACTTCAGCCCTCCTGCAGATGTTGGACTGCAGCTTCCACCGTTGCTGACTACTGGCCAGTGTGCCTGGGGATGATAGGAGTTGTAGTCCCAAAAAACACCTGGAGGGCCAAAGTTGTGCAGCCCTGCACAACATTACGTTGCAAGCGTCATCAGTCTCTTTATTCAGTTTGTACAAGAATCTTCTTTTCTGCAAAATACAGCTTTTTAACTTAGTGAGTCAAGAGAAGAATTTACTAATGCACACCATTTTGTCTGACCAACTCGAACAGGAAAAGAAGAAGAAGAAGAAACACAAGAGTAAAACTTCTTCTGAATCGGAGAACTCCAACACTGGAGATTCAGATGATGACCAGCCAGCCAAGAAGAAGGCAAAACGGACTGAAAAAGCCGATACGTCCAAGAAGAGAAAGAAAAAGAAGCACCATCGGAAGAAGCACAAGGAGTGAGGAGCAGATGCTAGGCCACAGGCTCTACTCCTGGAGCAATGCTCCCGCCCCATCCCTCTGGCGTCCTATAAGTGGTTGGTGGCAGCGGGGGAGAACAGCTGAGCCTTTGCAACTTTGCATTAAGACAAAAGAATATTCTTCCCCCTGAAAAGCAACACTGTTCCCTACGAAACTTCACAAGGACTCCCATTTTTTCCCTGCAAAGAAGGAAAAGAGAAGCCAGCTGCAGTTGGTTGATGTTCCTTGCCCCAGATGTTGCAATCGCTCATCTGAAACTCTGAGTCTGTGGCTTGTTTTTCTGCTGGGCACAGTGCCAGGATTGCTGTCAGCTCCCTTGGAACAAGCCTGAGACATCTACACAAAGCGTGCGTGGCGTCGGCAATCCAGGCAGTCTCCTTAGGACGGGATGGCAGCTGTGTGTCGATCTGGCATCTGCCAGCCCTTCTCGGCGCACCAGCAGAAGGAGCTGTGTGAGCCGACAATCTGGTCGGGGGCTGATTGGTGGAGAAGGATCACTCCACTGCATTTAATTGTCCCATTTGCCTGCAAGACCGAAGGAAAGAATGCTCTGCCACTTCATACAGTGGCACTTCACGTTGTTTGTTTTTCCTTAAATGCAAATGATCCATGCAATTGTTGTTCGCTATTTCAAATTATATAATAAAAGTGTCTTTGTTTCCTGCTTTCTGTGTAGCAGAAGTCATAATTTCCCAGAAGTGTTCTGTATTGAGAAACTTGTTATAGGCTGCTTTTTGGCCTTGGGAAGGGATCTCCAATGCAGTAATAATGTTAATAGTGCTACTAAACATAGGAAGCTGAGTCAGGCCATTGGTACATCTGGCTCATTATCATTTACATGGATTGGCAGCAGCTCTAAGGTTTCAGGCAGGAGGACCTCCCAACCCTACCTGGAGATGCCAGGGATTGAACCCGGACCTTTCTGCATGCAAGGCGGCTGCTCTGTTTCTGAGCTATGGCCCCATCCCAAAAAAGAAATCCAAAAAACAAAAGAGCGGCAGCTCAGACTCCCAAGAAGAAAAGATTTAAACCAGCCCCAAAGCATGGCAGAACCAGTTTAGTTTGTAGAAACACTAATGAAGAGGGTTCTCTGGTCCTCTTCTCCCAGAATAAGAAGCTCACACTGTTTTGTGACTTGGGTTATGGTTCGGTGTAACTTCTCATCAGAATACTTGGAAAGCAACTCCTGATATAGATCAGATCTGACTTCCTCACCTTTCGTGAGATAAAATACATCTAGTAACATAAGTCCCTGCTGGGAGGCACTAACTGTACTTTGGATTTCCACAGGAATCCTGTTGAAATTCCAGTTCTGCAAGTTCACCTGGATCCAGCTTCTTAGAGGTCGGAGTGGGGAAGGTTGATGGGAGACAACTCAGCCAGTGGGGACATGCCTGCCTATAACTTCTCTGTAGACAAGCAAACAGCATGCCTCCGGAAAGATTCATTTTGTCTTTGGAAAGTATTATTTATTGCCGGTAAAAATCCCAGGACAGGTACCAACCTGGTATCTCTTCTAAGGTTACAGGTTGCCATAATGTCTTTGCTTAGGAAACAGACCACAGAAGCAGTCTTAATATCTCCTCCCAAGAAAAACAGATATTCTAGATTTTATCTAAGACCTGTTTCTTTGTTTCCATCCATCTGGTTTCGGTTCTAGGTCAACTTTGCAGATCTATAAAAGTTACCACCACCCTGCAAACCAGTAGGGATATGCACGAACTAGTTCGGAAGCCCTGTTATGGACCTCTGAACCGATTTGGAGGGCCGGCTGTTCGGCCAGGGGTGAGGGGTTACCTTTAAGGAGCAGAGAGAATGCTATTACCCACCCCCCCGCCACATTTCCCCCACCTGCATGGTCTTAAAGGATCCCATGGGGTGTTGGCATACCTCCTTGCTGCCCTGGTGCACATCAGATGGGGGAGCTGGTCTTGTGGTAGCAAGCATGACTTGTCCCCTTAGCTAAGCAGGGTCTGCCCTCGTTGCATATGAATGGGAGACTTGATGTGTGAGCACTGCAAGATATTTCCCTCAGGGGATGGAGCCGCTCTGGGAAGAGCAGAAGGTTCCCAGTTCCCTCCCTGGTTTCTCCAAGATAGGGCTGAGAGAGATTCCTGCCTGCAACCTTGGAGAAGCCGCTGCCAGTCTGTGAAGACAATACTGAGCTAGATAGACCAATGGTCTGACTCAGTATATGGCAGCTTCCTATGTTCCTAAGTGCCTGGTGTGCGCACACATGCACATCACACTCGTGTGCATTTTGCACATGCACTGGGCACTTCTCGGCTGGTGTAGGAGGTCACCCAACGTGGGATTACATCCCTCCACATGCTCCAGAAGGCAGGAAGTAGAAATACTTGAAGATCCTTAACCCATAGCATGTGGGCGGATCCCCTTCAGTTCTACTTCCTGCCTTCAGCTCCAGAGGACACATTTGCTAGGCTCGCTTCATGGTCTTCATGTTTGTTACTTTTTTGGTGTCTGACGTGCACCAGAGCAGCAAGGAGGTATGCTGCCGCCCCACGGGACTGTGTTTTAAGATAGCACTGGTAAGAGCACCCTCCCTCCTCCTTAAAGGTACCCCTCCACTGTTGAAGCGGCTGCTACCAGTTCCGTGCACATCCCTACAAACCAGTGTTTCTGGTAACACATCCACAGTTGTTTACAACTCCCAGCATCCCCAGCTACAATGGCCTGTGTCTGGGGTTTATGGGAGTTGTAGTCAACACATAGAAATCTCCGTTGCCGGGCTTGAAATTTCCATCACTGGAGGGGTGGCTCCATTCTACCCACTCAGCATCTGTGGCTCCCTGCATGGACTTTTCATATCCTGGGGTTTCCCCATCCTGTGTTTGGAAATGGCTGTAAATGGAGCCAAGTCTGCCAAAGCAGACAGGAGGCTGTGCCAGTAGTTCTCTGAACAGTGCCAGGAAAGTAGGACCAGAGATTGTCTGGCTTTCCTTAGTGTGATTCATTGCCTTCTCTCACTGAATGAGGGGAGAAAATTAGAATTTCCAATGGGCCTTAAGTGATGGAGAAGCCATCAGTCCTCCCAGAGGCTTGTCACTGGGGAATTCCAGACTGCTCAGAGTTGCAGAGGTTGTCTTTGACATGCCTTGGTAAGGTAAAGTGTGCCGTCAAGTCAATTTCGACTCCTGGCACCCACAGAGCCCTGTGGTTTTCTTTTGGTTGACTACAGGAGGAGTTTCCCATTGCCTCTCCCGCACAGTATGAGATGATGCCTTTCAGCATCGTCCTGCATTGCTGCTGCCCGATATAGTACCAATGGGGATTCGAACCGGTAACCTTCTGCATGTTAGCCAAGCATTTTCCCACTGCACCACTTAAGGTGATGACATGCCTTGAGGACTCTATTATTTCAGGGCCTCCCGGGGATGCACTTCATTCACTCTTTATGGCAAATTGCATGTTACGTTAAGCACCTGCTTGGCCCAGGCCTGCTTTTTTACATTCCAAGATAGCCACAGTGGCCCCCAATTGTGATGGGAGGGGGATTAGGCTTTAACCCTTTCCAGGGATGGCTTTAGGGGTAGTAGGTACTCCCCTCAAAATATTTCCTGCTCCCCAATTACAGGCAAGACTTGGGTATTGTAACAGATACTTGTTCTAATGAGATGAAAGTCCCCTTATTTTGTTTGTGTTTTTCTTTCTCTCTCTCTCTCTCTGTGTATCTTATGTTGTAAAAAATTGAATAAAAAGTTATTTTAAAAAATTTCTGCTCCGCCTTCCATGCTATAGCCAAGTGCTAATGTAATCATTGTATATTATGGTCATATAGTTTGCATTAACTTCCAAAAGGCCTCTTTTGTTTGAAGAAGCCCCATTCACCCACTCCTCTACCCCCAGAACGAGCAGCAGAATCCAGTCCAGCCAGATAGGTGGGCTGCACTCCAGCCTCCTAGGAGCCAGGTTAACCCCTTCGCTGCCTTCCTGGCAGCAGGGGTAGAGGCTCATCTCCCCTGCCGATTTGAGCCACTGATCTCTCTCCCCACTCCTCTTTCCTGCTACATGGTATTAGACAGGAAGGTCTGGCCTGATCCAAGAGGAACCAACCTGGCCCATTTTCTGAATACGTTTGAAAAACCATCAAGAAAGCTTCATTAATAAGCTAAACTAATTTTACCTTACCTCTAAGTATCTGATGTGTCAAAATCCTCACTCTCCCAATCATGTTCTTGGATATCCCTTTGCTCCTCAAAACTAGTCACCCTTCCTGCCACCCTCCCCTCCCAGTGGAAGAAGGTCCTATTGCCACTATTGAACTATCAGTGAAATAATTGGAAAAATGATCTAAAAATATCCAATGGACTTCCAGAATTAGAGACAGACATACCTCAACATCAGGTGAAGGCATCACCTTAAGTATAGAACTTCTCCCATGGCTCTAATACAATGACCACCAGAGCTGCAGGCAAAGGTGAAGCCATAGTAATAATTCATACCTACGATTATAGCAATTCAGATGTACAAATCTAAGATGCTGTATATCAGCTGCCTTGAACTGCCATTTTGATGCAAGGTGAGTATATGTTTTCTTACACACACACACACACACTTATCTGCTCAGTCTCTGTTTCATACCAGTAATAGCTTATAAATTCTGCCTAACAAATGATCAGTGTTTGGGGTGATTAATTCTTCAAAGTCAGTCAAATCTTTAAGTTTCCCACCCTGTAACTGTAACTCTTTCTGAACTATTGAGCTGATCCGAGCTTGCTGAAACCAGAATGGTTGTTGAGTTGACTGCCCAGAGGAAACAGATTTGTCCAAAGCTAAACATTGGGCCAAACTTTGTAAAGAGAGAGTATACGTTTTCAAGTAAGATAAATACTTTTTGTTGTAAACCACCCAGAGACTTGCGTTTTGGGCGGTATATAAATGTGTTAAATAAAATAAATAAATAAATATTGCTCGATCATCCCAACTGTGGCATCAACAACAAAAAAGAGTCGAAGCATACACCATCATGTAACAACCGCCTCAGTTTATTATGTTCCACACTTTTTTTTTCAGTATTAAAAAAAGCAATACACCAAACTCAAAAGATCAGGGTGACAGGCAGTTGTGCTCCAGTTGGGTTCAAAGTTTCAATGACTATACAAAACACTGGAAAAAGAGCCACATGGGCAATTTGGCAATGACTTTGGCATTGGATGGCCAAAGGGAGAAAGCAAATGAAGGCTCTATTCTTGTTTATGGTAGGTACGAGTACAGACCACACTGCCCATCGTCAGAGTCTGAAAGAGAAACAAGTACAAGTAGGACTGTCGTTCCATTAAAAGGCATCTTAGTTCAGCAGAATGTGGATGTTTAGTCAGTTAGATCTATATATATTTACATACAAGGAAAAAACCAGAATGCTTTGATGATGATCTGTCAGCTAAGAGGCATTTCATCATAGAGAGGGGGATGCGTCCGAGGGCTCCTCCTCACGAACCAGGCTGGTGGGAAAGTGGAAACCCTAGATTCAAGTAGTAGACGTGCTCCCAATTTCGTGTTGCGAGAACCCAGAAAAGTACGGCTTGCAGCTGTGCCTAGCCCACATCAACCCCAGAACAGCCACTCTGGACCAAATCCGAGATCACCAGTCTGGGGTCAGTGTGAGCTGGATGCTATTGCAAGCTCCGCATTTCAGGGCTCAGACACACTGCTTGGATCTAGGGTTTTTGTGTTCCTGCCAGCCCAGATCATCATGAGAACATACTCTGAAAATTATTCAAAGTCATCCCATTGAAATTAAGAGAACAAGTGTTTCTTCAGGAGCAGTCAAAGGCAATGTCAGCTTGGCTTGATAGATAATTCCATGTGGGTCAAGTCAATATAACCAGACAATAGTACAAGTTATCTTCTTTCGATGAGGCTACTTTGAGTAATTTGCCTAATGTCAGCCCATTTTTAAAAAGTCAGTTTAACCAACTGACTGCCTCTTGTGGCTACAAGAGTGATTAGAGTAACTGTTCAGGGTTCCCACTTCACCAGAGTTGCCCATCAATTTGTCAGACTCTATTGGGTGCTACAGGGGTGGCCAGATAGTTTCCACGGGAGTGTGACTTTCCAGACCTTTCAGCTTGCTCAGGTTTCAGTAATCAGAAACATCCTTTCACCGTCTTACCAGAATTAGTTTCCCATCCTTCAGTTCTCGGACTAGCGAGGTTTCTTTGCCATCCCATTTCTGCACGTGAACAAGCTTCCCTCCATCCAGCGTCACAAGGGACTGAAGAAATAAATAAACAAATAAAACCAGTTGATAACTGCAGGATTCGTGGATTATAACAAAAAACGAGACATAAGAACAACCCTGTTGCACCTGGCCCAAGGCCGATCTAGCCCAGCATCCTGTTTCCCACAATGACCCACCAGTTGCCTCTGAGAAGCCCACAAGCAAGAGGGAAAGGTATGTCCCCTCCTGCTGTTGCTCCCCTGCAACTGGTACTTAAGAGGCAGAGGTGCTCTTGCCCCTGGACTTTGGGGCCAACGCCCAGGGCCTCCACAGTCCCAGGGGGCCCCCAAATCCTCTTTAGTATATCCTGGGTGGTTTGGTCACCCAGCGGAGTGTAATTTTTCTTAATTTGCACAGGAGGGGGGCCTCCAAAGGCCTTTAGGTCCAGGCTCCAAAATTACCTAGGTGCACTTCTGCTTAGAGGCATCTTGCTTCTGAGGCTGGAGGTGGCCTATAGCCACCAGACTAGTAGCCACTGATAGACCTGTCGTCCATGAATTAATCTAAGCTCCTTTTAAAGCCACCCAAGCTAGGGGCCATCAAATTCCATAGTGTGAAAAAGTTCTTCTTTTTGCTGCTCTTAAATTTCCTGGCAGTTTTACGGGATGACCAATTTTGCAATTTAAAAAAAAATCAGTGGTCTCCAGTGACTACTATCCTCTCATATTTACACTAGTCTCATATCCTCTCAGCCTGTCCTTTCGTATTTACACTAGTCATTTATGATTAGGGTTGCCATATTCTGGCTTTCCAAATCTTTTTGAAAGAAGAGAAAAGAGAGAGAAGAGAGGAGAGAAAAAAAGGCTGAAATCTGGGCAAATCTGGGTGGGCTAAGCAATCTGGGTGAAACCCATAATTTGAGGAGGCGTGATCACTCTATGATACATCAGTGCCTGAAAGAAAAAGAGAGAAAGAACCAACTCTATTTACAAAAGGCTTTCCTGGTGGTTAAGAGGCAATTTGTACTTGCCACAAGCATCCAGAAAAGTAGATATTTACAAGTTGGAGCTCGACTCCTACTTGAAGGCCAGCGGCCTCCTCTAATCTGAAGTGATTGCTCATGATTGCCAAGGGAGTGTCTGCTCATGAGGGCTTTCAAAGAAAAAGCGGTTGTGTTTGGCAGAACTGAAACCCCAAAGGGCAAGGCGAGGATGGACCTGCAACAGATTACAATGTATCCTCAGGCCCTGCTTTTGTTGGATGCTTCAGCCATCTGAAAAGGAATATTGTGTTTTAAGGTTTACAGAGGGGTTGGGAAGAGAAGTAGGGGAGAGAGGTGGCTTTTCCCCCTTTCTACCCCACCCCACAAAGCTTCTCCTGATCTGCTATAAAGCACTAAAGGGTTCACCCACAAACTTAAGCACTTTACTATTTACTAAGATCATTCACACAAAGACTGTGTTCTACGGTGTCCATTGTAGGCCATACAGATAGTGCAAGCCATTTCGCCTCTGGCTGGCTGCCAGCCAGCTGAAAGGCTATACTTTGAAGGTCAAGTACATAGCTTCTCAGTCGTTCACACATAGTCGCTTCCTAGGGGGGAGCCAGACAGATAGGTCCATTAGTCCTTGTTACATTTTAATAACAGGGCCGTCTCTCCAGTAAAGATTTTTAGTTGAGCACTCACTGGGCTCTTTGCAAATGAATTTACACTTGCCTGTGACCAGATCTGTAGTCTATTGACTTATGGGAGAATAAAGCAAGACGTACTATATTCACCTGAATAGAATAGAAGACCCCCTTAAAAAAAGAGAGGCTAGATACAGGCTATACCCTGTATAACCTCCTATTTACCCCAAATAAATAGGACTGTTAGAAATTGGGAGATCATCATATATTCAAAGTACTTGGGCGGGGGGGGGGGGACCTGGGATTGGATTCAGGTAAAAAGCAAACTGAGATTAAATCCAGACAAGACAGAAGTGCTCTTGGTCACATTGGAACACACAGGAACAGAGGAAGCTGCCATATACTGAGTCAGGCCATTGGTCTATCTAGCTCAGTATTGTCTTCACAGACTGGCTGTGGCTTCTCCAAGGTTGCAGGCAGGAATCTCTCTCAGCCCTATCTTGGAGAAGCCAGGGTGGTAATTTAGAAACTAGATGCTCTTCCCAGAGCGGCTCCATCCCCAGAGGGGAATATTTTACAGTGCTCACACTTCTAGTCTCCCATTCACATGCAACCAGGGTGGACCCTGCTTAGCTAAGGGGACAAGTCATGCTTGTTACCACAAGACCAGTTCTCCTCCAATAGGGGTAGGGCGATTCAACCAGCTCTGGATGGTGTTGTACTCCCCTTGAAAGAACAAGTGTGCACCCTGGACCCAACTCTGCTTTTGGATGCTCAAGTGGAGGCAGTGGCCAGGGGTGCCTTTGCACCACTTTGGCTAGTGCACCAGCTGTGTCCCTTTCTGGAGAAGGCAGATCTGGCCATGGTAATGCATGCCTTAGTCATGTCACAGCTGAACTACTGCAATGTGCTTCACATGGGGCTGCCCTTGAAGACTATTCAGAAACTTCAGTTGGTACAGAATGCAGTTTCCAGGGTTCTCTGGATATGCTCACCCTGAGCATATTACACCTATTTTGAAAGGGCTGCACTGGCTGCCAGTTTGTTTCCAGATCAATTCAAGGTGTTTGCGAGGGATTTAAAACTGGGCCTTCTGCACGCAAATGCTCTTCCACTGAATATTTCTTCCCAAGGAAAATATCTTGGAAGTGCTTACATGGCATCACCCATCCCAATGCAAACCAAGATGAATGCTGCTTAGCAAAGAGGACAGTTCATGCTGTCCTCCCCAGACCAGCTGGGCAGAACACCAAGCTAGATGGCATAAGGCAGCTGCTGCTGTTTCTAACATGAGCCATTAATTTCAATGGGCCTGTATCACAACCAACTTGCTTTGGTTACAACCCCTAGTTTGTAAGTGTTTTATGGCCTTGTCACAAGACAGATACTCTTGCCAGGCAGAGTATCAAGAGATTCCACCTGTGAGTTACCTTCAGCCTTAACCAGCTTTAAGAGTCATCAGAAGGCTTTGATACTGTGGGCTGTCATTTAAAACCACTTTAAAAACCAGTAACACAACATTTTACAGCTCATAAACTTAAAGCCATGGAGGTGGAATTGGTTTGCCCAAGATCTGATTAACAGCATACCTGAAGACAGGTTTCAGGCCCAAGAATCTGCTACTCCACATGAAGGTTTCGAGGGGTCAAATGTGATTTAAGGATCATCTGTTTAGGATCATCCAGCTCCGTACTGTCTACACCAGGGCTGCTCAACTTCGGCCCTTCTGCAGATGTTGGCCTACACAGGGGCGGAGCCACTATTGGGAGAACAGGTTCAAAGAACCCGGGCCGCGGCCACTCAGGGCCATGCCTTGTGGCTCCAGACATTCCCGCCATGTTTGATGTCAGATGCAGGAGGTGTGGCTTCACTCCCAAACAGGGCCGTGCCGCCCCGTTTGGGAGCAAAGCCACACCCCCTGCATCTGACGTATGACACGGGGGGCGTGGCTAAACACCCTGCGTCATATGTCAAACACAAGGGGCGGGGCTGGAAGAGCCACAGTGGTGGCAGAACCCAGGCCGCCATTTGGCTGCCTCTGCACCTGGGCCTACAATCCCCACAATCCTTGGTTATTGACTGCTGTGGCTGGGGGATTATGGGAACTGTAGTCCAAACAGCTGGAGGGCCATTGCTGAGCAGCTACAAAGTTGACTGGAGAAGCCGCTGCCAGTCTACACAGACTGGCAGCGGCTTCTCCGAGGTTGCAGGCAGGAGTCTCTCAGCCCTATCTATATATATATTTATACTGGTGTAAACCGCTTTGGGAACTTTTGTTGAAAAAGAGTACATAACTAACCGTCCTAGTTGTAAGAGAGCAATCAAAGGTATTGCCACCTGGCATATTACCCATCACTGCACCCGCCTCTGCTTTCAAGTCTGTTCTACACATGCAACAGAAGGACTATATTGCTGCAAGTGAAATGCACCTTTTTTGATCAGGTAACAGAACCACACATACACACACAAATCCGGGGACTAGGACAAGTTTGAGCTCAGCTCACTCCCTCAAGCAACTTTTCATGTAGGGGAGCAGTTAAAAAGAGGGAGTGGGGAGTGATCTCCTTCCTACCGTCAGCATGTTCCACTGCATTCCCCTCTGAGCTCTATCCTGGCATCAAACTAGAGGAGATGCCAACTGCAAGTTAGCACTAGTGTGTGTGTCCCCCACCCCACCCCGATCTCCAAAAATCAGCCATGCTGATTTCTTGCTCCTGGACTGGAGCAAGATTGTGGCAGGGACAGCTAAAGGTCACAACACACACCGTCCGGGTCACCCTCCCACTGCATTTATTTACACCACCACTGAGTAAATAAAACCAGAAAGTTCAGATAACTAATCTGACTACTTCCCTTTCACTCTAATCTTAATTGATAATTACCAACTCCCACCTCAAACGTTCACACATCCGTCATCCTGAACTGCGGTGGATGACATCACAAACTACCCTGTTGAGGGTGCAACTGTACTACAACTGTACTACAACTGTACTACAACTGTACTACAACTGTACTACAACTGTACTACAACTGTACTACAACTGTACTAAGTGTAGTCCAAATTGGTTAGCGACTTTGCATGCTAGCCCACTTGAGCCTCAGATGTTCATACATCCGCCATCTTGAATTAGGGTGGACGACATCACCACAAACAACACCGTTGTGGTGTCCCTACAACTGTACCCAATTTGATTCATATCTGTCAAGGCATTGCAAAGTTGATAGGGACACACACACGATCTCATAAGCTTACTTTCCTTAAGGAAAGTAGGGTTAAAGAAAGAAAGAGAGACCAAGACTGACAAATGCTAAGTTTGCAATAAATCTCTCTTCTGGCTTGACCCTCATGTTGCTCATCAGCCCCAGGCCAGTGGAATACAGCTGGCCAGGCTTTGGTTTTTCTGTTGCTGTATTGACATGCCAAGAGTAAGACACCAACACATCCACTTTCCAGCTTGCTAATAACAAGTGCCTCCAGCCCTCTGCCAAGCAGGACACTCAGCACCACACACACACACACACACACACACACACACACACACACACACACACACACACCTCTACCTCCACCCCACAGGTTTCATTTCTACTGCTGTTTGAGAAGTTAAGAAACAGCGCGGATCCTTTCTGAGCAGCAGGAGAGATCTCCCAGTGCCAGAAGATCCGCTTCCCTACGTCTTCTTTCTGTGTGCCAGAAAGATTGGAGGGAAGGGAGTGGATTGGAGGCAATCACAGATAATGGCTGTCCTAAATTCGTTGATCCCTGCTCAGAATGCATAGCCCATTTCAAGGCCGTTGAAATGTTATGGGGACCACCACTTAGAGATCTGGTCTATCCAGAAGAGAAACATCACAGCTACGCACCAGCCAAGAAGCTTCACCCATTTAGCTATATATTCCAGGCTGATAAACACATTCCAGATCAAATCGGGAGATATCGGCCATTTCATCCCTACTGCAAGAGCAAGCACGGCTTTAGGCACATCCTGTCCATAGAGATGTTACAGATAAGGGCTTATTTGTTCAGAAGAAAAGGCTTTTCAAGCGGAGCCATAAAGGACGCCACCTTTTACAAGCCATCAAGGAAGCAATTAAAGTTACCCAGCTTTGTATAAATAAAGAGTTCAGCAAGTGGTTGCCTACTCCCTGCTCCTTTGCCCAGGATTTCCCCAATACAGCCATCTTTCCTTGATGTTCCCCGATGCCAGACAGGCAACCACTTTTAGCATTGTGCTTAGTTTCAAGGCTGAAGTGGAGCAGGTTGGGAAGCCGAACCCGTTCACAGGATCTGGATTCAACAAGGCCTGGATTCAACAAGCTGAAGGTCCCTTTCCTTTCTGGCCTCAAACTGCAGAAAGAAGCTCTGTGTGGGCCAGGCCCGCTCAACTTTGCCCCTACCCCAGCTGTTTCTGGACTACAACTCCCATAATCCCCAGACACAGTGGCCAATAGCCAAGGATTATGGTAGGCCAACATCTGCAGGAGGGCTGAAGCTGAGCAGGCCTGGTGTTGGCCCATTCACATGTTATGTTGACTCATATGAGTGTACACAGGTGCAGTTAGACACTTACGTTAAAAGCAGGTTCAGAAGTACACTTCTTATCTGTACCAGCCCCTAAAGAACCCTGTATCCAGGTTAGCTTTTAAAATGGACACAGGTACAATCATTCACACAAACACATGTACAAGTGTACAGACAACAGTACACTCACACAGTATAATGTCTTAATGAGGCTTCTGTTGCATCTACCACAGCAGCAGGCAAATGCAAGGCTTTCCAGGAACACTTTTTGCCAAAGCCCACATGAAATTCTGGCTTGGGGAGGCAGGGTGTTACAAAATGGCAGCTTGGGCTGGAGGAACGAAGACAGAATGGCAGCTTGCATCAACGTTGAGGAGGACAAAAAGTCGGATTTTAGCTTCAAACCCCCTGATTTCTCAGAAAGTGTTGTCATGGTGGGTGTGGAGAGTAAGAGAAGATGTTTTGTGGAAGGAGGGACTGGAGAGAAATAATGGTAGAGAAAGTAAAGCCACTCCTGATCACTCAGTGGGAGAGAGATTAAAAATGGCAGGGCCATGCCACTCCCTCAACCAGCCACTCAGATTTGCAGTACTGGCTGGCAGGAAGGAAACATAGGAATCTGCCTTATATCGAATCAAACCATTGGTCCATCTAGCTCAGTATTGTCTACACCAGGGACTCTCAACGTTGGGTCCCTAGATGTTATTGGACTTCAACTCCCATAATCCCCAGGCCCAGTGGTCTTTGGCTGGGGATTATGGGAGTCGAAGTCCAATAATATCTGGGGACCCAACATTGAGAATCCCTGGTCTACACTGACTGGCAGCGACTTCCTCAGGATACCATGCATGATTTTCTCCCAGCCCTATCCTGGAGATGCCAGGGAGGCAACTTGGAACCTTCTGCATGCAAGCAAGCAGGTGATCTGCCCAGAGTGGTCCCATCCCCTAAGGCAGGCATCCCCAAACTGCGGCCCTCCAGATGTTGCTGAACAACGACTCCCAGCATCCCTAGACACAATTTTTTGTGGCTGGGTATGCTGGAAGTTGTAGTTCAGCAACATCTGGAGGGCCACAGTTTGGGGATGCCTGCCCTCCTAAGGGGAATAATTGCAGTGCTCACACATGTGGTCCCCCATTCAAATGTGAACCAGGGCAGACCCTGCTTAGCAGAGGGGACAATACATGCTTGCTGCCACAAGACCAGCTCTCCCCGCATAGCCATCTTTATGTAGATAGAGGCTTTGACATGATCTACCCTGCATGATCAAGATTATAGCCTGCATGGAAGCCCCCTGTACATCTCCAATGGGATATGTGCTGCAGAGGTCTCAATCTGCAGCCCTCCAGCTCTTGGACTACAACTCCCATCATCCCCTGTCACAGTGGCCAATCGTCAAGAATGAGGAGTGTTGTAAGTCGACAACAGCAGGAGGGCCAATGTGGCGCAGCCCTGCCTCTCCAACAGCCACTACTCATGACCAACCCATTCGTGGACCCCCGTCATCTCAGCAAGGGAGGCACCCCAGCTGCATCCACCAGAGCCCTACCTTGACATGCCGGTCATCCGCCGTCGTCTCATCAAATTCTTCTCCCAGTTTGAAGCTGACCACGGTGCTTTTGAACGTGCTCTGGGTTTTGATGGTGACCTTGTCCCCATCCACCTCAATGATGGTGGTGGGCTTGGTCAGGTTGGCAATCTGTCTGGTGGCGAAGCCCACTTCTGCAGGGAGACAGACAAGGAGAGCAGAAGCCACAGCGTAAGCAGAGCTACTTGGATCCAGCAAGGACAAATCATTAAACAGCAACGGTGGAACTTTAGGAGAATACCAGAATCTGCTTACAATAGCGGAAAACTAGGCTCAAGTTCCTCTTCCTCCCTTCTCTGGAGACCTTCAGCATTAAAACTGCACTAATCCTGCCTCCGCTGAAGCAAGACACAATTGTGAAGCAATTATGGACGCTGCTCACCCACTTCCCTTCTCTTTCCGCTCTACCCCAGATGCTGGCAGAGGTGGGTAGGGATAGCAAACAAGCCCCTCGGCCTTCATTTCCTACAATAATCAAGTTTAAATACGTGCAATTGAAAGAGGTTTATGTTGTTTACCCTGCCTTCATCTCCTGCCCTCCTCCATTGTCTCCCCAAGGTCAAAATGTAAACAGTAAACTCCTCCGGATAGGGATCTTTGATCGTAATAACACTAGTGCTGGAATAAAGATCAGTATTATTTGAAAAGTAAAATACTGAAGCTCTCCTCTGTCGTTGGACCCCACCCAGCAGTATTGCTGGATGGCACCCAACTCCCAAGCAGATTTGCATGAGCAAGATTTTTCCATTCAATGCAGAGGGATCACTGTGATTTATAGGGACCGTCATGCAGTGTTCCTTGTAACAGGGAACCCCAGATGCTGTTGACTACATATCCCATCGTACCTGGCTACAGGGGCTTCTGGGAGTTGTAGTCAACTCCCAGGAATTCACGTCACATGACGGCAGTGCTCCCTGTAATGTGTGCAATCAGATTGGAGAGCTGGTTCAAAATAACTTTCAAGTCCTTTTAAGTGTGCCTCTTTCAACTAGTTATGCCAGTGCAGTATCCCTGCTAACTGAGCAAAGAGGCACCTTTTAAAAGTGGTGATTCTCTTTATTGAGCAGGGGGAGAGCAACTGACCCTATCCAGCCCCAGCACAGTATCCCTCCAGTAGCTGATGCTGGTGTCTATCTTATGTCTATTTCTTATGGGAAGCCCTTTGGTGATAGGGAGCCATTTTTTAATTATAATAATAATTATTATTATTTACACTTTCTATCCTGCTCTTCCTCCAAGGAGCTCAGAGCGGTGTACTACATACTTAAGTTTCTCCTCACAACAACCCTGTGAAGTAGGCTAGGCTGAGAGAGAAGTGACTGGCCCAGAGTCACCCAGCTAGTATCATGGCTGAATGGGGATTTGAACTCGGGTCTCCCCAGCCCTAGTCCAGCAAAGTAGCACTGCTCTTTCAAATTTCTCCCATGTTGCCTTACTGTTCTTTTAGGAAAAAATTCTTGGCTGCATAGTACAAGTAGCTTCTTCCACGCTGCTACCCTTTCTGGTTTTGCCATCTCTACACAAATAATCTGCAACGTGGTAATCCTGGTGGGATACAAAAAAGCTACCAAAGACAGATTTTGGATTGCCCTGAAAAGCCAAGGAAGGAAGGAATAGCCTAATGACAGAAGCGTAAGTAAGTTTTTAGACCAAGACAACGTTTAATTCAAAGTCTAAAATTCAAATTTTGGGAGAATAGTCCATGAGGAAACAGAGTGGAGTGGGGTGGTGGTGCTCACTGTGATTGCTGACAAAGTCTATACCCCTGAAAGGACAAAGACTTCCAACTTATCATGCTTTTATTGTCCTGACCACCGAGTCTGTACTGGCCAAATCTGCAATGGTGCTTAAAAAAAGTTTTAAAGATACACATACTACAATGTCATTTTATCAATTTTGTCAAAGAATGGAAATGAAGATTGGCAGGAACATCCCCTAGAGATGACTACACAGAGTACAACCACTTGTTCATTGTTACCCTGACCCTAACCCAGGGCTGCCCACTTTTGGCCCTCCAACTGTTCTTGGACTACAACTCCCATAATCCCCAACCACAGTGGCCAATAGTCGGGGATTATGGAAGTTGTAGGCAGTGGTGCTCTTACCCCCAGAGGCCTCTAAATCTTCTTTGGTCTGTCTTGGGTGGTGTGGTCGCCACTGGCCCACACTGAGCCGGGTGACTGAGTGAGATGATGATGATGAGTATTTTGATTTCTATACCACCCTTCCAAAAATGGCTCAGGGCAGTTTACACAGAGAAATAATAAATAAATAAGATAAGATGGCTCCCTGTCCCCAAAGGGCTCATATTCTAAAATGAAATATAAGACAGACACCAGCAACAGTCACTGGAGGTACTGTGCTGGGGGTGGATAGGGCCAGTTACTCTCCCCCTGCTAAATAAAGAGAATCACCATGTTAAAAGGTGGGATGTAATAATCCTCTCTAATAAAAGGCTTGGTGTCCGTCCGTGGACAACCAATCGTCTGTCTGTGCCTCCCTCGGCTATTCTGGGCATGCGCGGAGCGCATGCCCAGAACAGGCCGAGGCAGAAACAGACACAGGGACCAGGCAGCCATCTTGGTTGCTTCGCCCGGCCGCAGAAAGGCCAGAAGCTGCCGCTGCGAAGCTGGGGAAGAGGCAGCGGGGGAAATTGACCCAGGCGGCGGCAGAGCCGCCGCCTCGGCCAGAGGAGAGAGGCCAGAACGGAGAGACTGAGACTGGCCCGGGGAGATGGAGAGCGGGGACGGAGCGGAGGCCGGCACGGAGGCGATCGCGAAGGGCCCGGCCACGGAGGCCGGCAGCGGCCCGTCCGGAGACCGCCCGGCCAGTGACTGGGTCTCTGGAGAAAGGGCAGGGAGGGAGGGAAAAATGGAGGAGGGAGCCCGCCGGGTGGCCGGGAAAGGAAGGCGAGCAGCGGAACTCTCCCCTACTAGCGCCCGTTATTTAAACGGGCTTGAAAACACTTGTAATAATAATAATGATGATGATGATGATGATGTGAGCCACCTCGAACAATAGTGTTCCTTGGGGGCAGGGTATGTATATATATAATTTTATTATTTATTTTATAAGGAGTTGGGAATACCCTCCTTTCTTCCTCAAATTCTATGTGAACTTCAGCATAGAAGTTCTATGGTGGGGAAACAAGACCTGCTCACTAAGTCATAGAAGTGAGTCAGGTGTGGCTTTTTCTGGCTGCAGGCACTCTCTGGAAAGGGCTGTTCAGAGGCCAGGGTGTTTGCCTAGTGGAGGCAGCAGATAAGAGCTCTCCAAAGCAGGATCTGGGAGAGCCCCAAATGCACGCCAGTGAATGGAGCGGGGAGAGGTTCTTGCCTCTGTTTCTTTCACTCCCTGCTAATCTGGTTGGCATTTCCACTCAATTGCTTGGAACGATTGCAGATGAGAACAACTGGGCCCCCGACAGAAGCACTGGCTATCAAGCCTGAAGGTCACACTCCAAACAACATGCGAAACTGCCTTCTGTAGTTGAGCCATTAGTCTGACAAGTGCAAATTAGTTTGCTGAGAGGGGTGTCCCCCTTCACCCATTCTGTTCAGTATATGTACAGTAGTGTACTCCTCGATACCCTGAATTTGAGGGGATCTATGTCCAGCTTCAGCCACCTAATGGCACAGCAGGAAATGCCTAGCAAGCATGAGGTTGCCAGTTCAAATCCCCGCTGGTGTGTTTCCCAGAATGTGGGAAACACTGATTATCGGGCAGCAGCGATATAGGAAGATGCTGAAAGGCATCATCTCAGACTGTGCGGGAGGAGGCAATGGTCAACCCCTCCTGTGTTCTACCAAAGACAACCACAGGGCTCTGTGGGCGCCAGGAGTCAATACCGACTTGACGGCACACTATGTCCAGGTTCACTTTTAAACACAGTCATTCATACAAAAACTTACAGATGTGAATAAACACCTGTACACACAAACCTATGCTGTACAATATCTGAAAATGACCAGGAGATGTTTTCCAGGGATCCCTGTCCAAAACTGGCCCTCTCCACCCTCAGCACAGCACCCTTCTCATGACTGTTGCTGGTGTCTGTCTTATGTTTCTTTTTAGATTGTGAGCCTTTTGGGGACAGGGAGCCATCTTATTTATTATTTCTCTATGTAAACCACTTTGGAAACTTGGGTTGAAAAGCAGTATATAAATATCTGTTGTTGTGGATCTGGCCCAGTGTTCCCTCCAAGGTATGAGCACCCTCACAAGTATTTTGATGTCCACTCAGTTCATTTAAGATCCCACACAGACTGACTCAGGAAGGCCCCCTTCTGAATGCATGTGCATACACATTGTCTTGATACTGCCACCCAGAACAAAACTCATTTGGCACACAGATTTTTTTAAAAATGAGAGAGAACACTAGTCTTGTCTATCCCTACCTGAAGATGCCAGGGCTTGAACCTGGGATTTTCTATGGTGCCAGGGGGACTGTGGAGTATTCCACTTTGGCCAAAGCTTCACACAGCCCCAATAGACAGTTAGGCAGGGAGCCACATTTAGGATTGGTGGGGGCTGGTCGCTTCAGCATGTTTAATAGTAGCAGCTCAGCAAGCCAGCTGCTGGCCAGACACCACATTACACAGGAGATGGGACTCTCCAGACATTCCCCCCCTGCCCGCCCAAAAACGAAATGAAGCCAAAGTGAGTTGCAGACCTGCTCCAAGCAGCAATGACATCTAAGGATTTATCAACACGTAACATAGGCAGCTGCCATATACTGAGTCAGATCCTTGGTCCATCTAGCTCAGTATTGTCAACCCAGACTGGCAGCGGCTTCTCCAAGGCTGCAGACAGGAGTCTCTCTCAGCCCTATCTTGGAGATACTTCCAGGGAGGGAACTTGGAACTTTCTGCATGCAGCTATTCTTCCCACAGCAGCCTCATCATCCCCTAATGGGAATATCTTACAGTCTCCCATCCAAATGCAAACCAGGGTGGACCCTGCTTAGCAAAGGCAACAATTCATGCTTGCTCCCACAAGACCAGCTCTCCTCCCATTAGGGGCTGTAAGCCATAGAGCACTTGCTTTAATTTAATTTATTTATTTAAAATATTTCTATGCCACCGAAACCTTGCGTCTCTGGGTGGTTTACAATTAAAATCATTTAACACATTAAATCAACCTTTGCAGGCAGAAGTTTTCAGGTTCAACCCCCAGCATCTCGACTGGACTGAGAAAGAGCCCCATCAGAAATCCTGAAGAGCTGCTGCCGGTCAGAGTAGACAAGCTTGGAGAATCTGACTAGAACCCCAAAGTCCAATCGGAGCCAGGTGCAAATTAGTGGCTCAGAAGCATGAACTTCCAGATGCAGGCGCAGCCAGGGCGCATCTGAGCACATGCACAACCCAGGAATCTGTCTTCCGCCCCAGAACCGAGTTCACACACAGAGATCCACTCCCGAGTCTCCTGCCCCCCGAGTTACTTTTGTCCCAGCAGCTCAGTTTAAGGCGGGCGGGGGGGGGGCACTTTTTCATTTTCGTTAATTGGACTAGACATCAGAAACCTCTGCAGACCACCAACTTCTAATGATCCCGGAGCTCTACCGGTCGAATGTGATCAGCCTTCTGCTCACCCCTACTGCAGGGAATACTCTCTGGGTGATGTGCAATAAATCCACACAGGGTCCTGCTCCAGGACCCCTGAGGGAGGGGGGCACTGCTGGCTGCAGGGACATTCACAGGACTTTTCCCGGGGGGGGGGCAAAGCCAGCAATCCAATACTGCCCCCCCACCCTGCAAGAAGTATGCTCCACTGAATGCCATGGAAACTGGTAGCTGCCTCCCCCCACACCCCCATGGCTGGCTGGGCCACACCTCACTCGTCCTCCCGCCCTCGAGAGCTGCAGCGGCCCATCCTCACGCCTTGCCCCAGGGACCACCACTCCATCCTCGCGACTACGCCCCAGCCCCTCCCGGCAAAGCCACGCGAGCTAACCGCTCCCTGCTGCAACAGAACGCTCGTGATTTGCAGACAGAGCTACAACGCGTTCTCCGCTAGATGGCCGACCAATGGTTGGACAGGCTCGGTAGAAAGAGGCAGCGTCACGCGTTCACACGATCAAAATCAGACCACCACACACCCCGCCCGCCCGCTGCTACTGGTCCGATGGAAGCTAGGCGGCGGGGGTGTCGGGAGATTAAATGCCGGTGCCCTCCCCTCACCGCCTCTGCAGCAAACCTCACCTGTGGCTACTGCCACCGTGACTTAAATCTTTCCGAGTTCAGCTTTTCCCTAGATCAGTTTTTATTAGCCTTGGGCGTCCCCAGATCGCTGTTGTTGGACTACAGCTCCCATCATCCCCCAGCCACAGAGACCATGGCTGGGAGTGGTAGTCCAACAATATCGGGGGGACCCCCGAGCTAAAGAGACCCTGATCTAGAACCAGCTCTCGATCGAGCCGTAGGATAACAAGATGGCATTGAACGGCACCCACGTGGCTGGCGGGGAGGCAGAAAAAAGCCGCAGAGGGAGAAAGGCGAGCGGGGAGGAACTCGGGAGGGAAGGAGAGGCGCCCTCGGAACTCCTGGCTCCGCGTTCCCAACGGCTGCATCCCAAAGCCTGCAAGCTGTTCCACCACGATGCGCCGAAAACATTGCGCCCGCCTTGGGAATGGGAAAATATGGTGGCGGTGGGTCGGATGCAACCCCCTTCTGGGCTGCGAGGTCAACCGGCTGCAAGGTCAGCCTTTATTGCTCAGCCCGACCGCAGCAGCAGGGCATGAAATAGCCCCGGCGGCGCAATGGCATGCAAAGAGATCTAAATCAAAATCAACCGCAAGCGCTGCCCGCCGGCTTTGGGCATCTGACGCGCCGCCCGCCTCGCCCCGGCGGCGCCTCACCGATCGCCTTCATGTAATCGTCGAAATTGCAGCTCTCCACCAGGTTCCAGACGCCCACGAAAGCCTCGGCCATGACGAGCCCCGGGGATGTACGTGCAGCCGCGTCGAGAGGAGGAGGAGGACGGAGGGAGGGAGACAGACCGCGCTCGCTTCTCTCTCCCCGTCTGGCTAAGCTGAGCGCTCTTTTGCAGACGCGCGGCCGGCCGCTTTAAATAGCAATCCCGCCCGATCACATGAGTGGAAAGAGCCAGCGATGAGTCTCTTCCAGTCACATTGCTGCCGCCGCCGCCAGGCTGCAGGTGGGGTTACCGACAGACTCGTCTTCGCAGGGGCGGCGACCCAGATTTCAGCCCCAAATGGTCTGCCTCTGCAGGGATGCCGTGTGTCCCTTCCTTTCAGCGTATGGGTAGGAGCAACCGATGACTCAGATCAAAGCAGTTCTGTCCACTGATGAGGAAGTAATTAATGAGGCCCAACTCCTTTCCCTTCTCCCTGCCTGCTCCTCTGTGGTTCGGGTGGTGGGCTGCAGACTCCAACGGTCCCATACTGGAGACATTAACAAGAACATTAGCCTTAACATTAGCATTAACGACAGGCATCAGTACTGGGCGAAGTTAGCATTCTTCAGGTATCAGAATCATGAACACCACGCAGGTGCTTGTCTGTGAAACCTGTTTTACTGGCTAACAACCCCTGCTAACTAGGCAAAGAGGCACCTTTTACCGTGGTGATTCTCTTTATTTAGCAGGGGGAGAGTAAATGGCCCTATCCACCCCCAGCACAGCATCCCTCCATTGACTGTTGCTGGTGTCTGTCATCTTTTTAGATTGTGAGCCCTTTGGGGACAGGGATCCAGCTTATTTGTTTGTTATTTCTCTGTGTAAACTGCCCTGAGCCGTTTTTGGAAGGGCAGTATAGAAATCAAATTAATAATAATAATAATAATAACAACAACAAGGCTCCTCTTTCTAGAAAATAAAATGATATCACCCAGTTTGGCTATTTTATTTATTTCACACACACACACACACACACACACACACACACACACACACACACACTGTCCAAAATGCAAGTCTCTGGGCGGTTTACAACAAAACAATAAAAACTACAAATAAGGAGATTAAAACATTACAGTATCTAATTAAAAGCCTAACCATGGTTATATCAATAAGCAGAGGAGAAGCAATCTGAGTTGTAACTTACACCGTAGTTTAAGTCTCCTGGTAGCAAGCATGACTTGTCCCCTTTGCTAAGCAGGGTCTGCCCTGGTTTGCATTTGAATGGGAGACTACGTGTGAGCTTGTATGTGAAACCTGTTTTTACAGGCTAACAAGGCTTTTCTAGGAAACAAAATGGCATCACACCCAGTTTGGCTAACCATGGTTATATCAATAAGCAGAGGAGAAGCCATCTGAGTTGTAACTTACACCGTAGTTTAAGTCTTGTGGTAGGAAGCATGACTTGTCCTCTTTGCTAAGCAGGGTCCACCCTGGTTGCATATGAATGGGAGACTACAGGTGTGAGCACAGTAAGATATTCCCCTCAGGGGATGCAGTCACTCTGGGAAGAGCATCTAGGTTCCAAGTTCCCTCCCTGGCAGCATCTCCAAGATAGGGCTGAGAGAGACTCCTGCCTGCAACCTTGGAGAAGCTGCTGCCCTGGGTAGACAATACTGAGCTCGATGGACCTATGGTCTGACTCAGTATATGGCAGCTTCCTATGTTCCTAAGCTGAAAGTGATAAAAACACATTCAGCACTCAGGCTTCCAACCCAATTACTCCCACCCGCGTATGCCCTGCCTCATGTCCCTTATTCAGGCAGTAGGATGCTGGCAGCTCTAGCTGAAGCTGCCAGCCCAGAATGGAAATGGTCACAGTTTTCCAAACAGGGGCTACCACTGTGGCAAAAAACCTTGATTGTGTGAGCCATTTCCGACCCAACCATCCTGTCTTTCACACCATCCTGTGTTTTAGTCTATGCTGGGCGGGCCCTTTAAGAGGAAACCAAAGCCCCGCCCCCTGAAGAGCTTGGTAGGGAGAGTGCTGGAAAGGGCTTTGAATGAAGGAAGGAAGCTTTATTTTGATATCTGACCAGAAGGAAAACTATAAACAAAAACAAATGCTAACAGATACTTGTATACAAATCAACCCAAAGAAGTGACACTGAAAACAAAGTAACTTTTGCAACAGAACAACAGTGGAAGAGAGAGCTGGTCTTGTGGTAGCAAGCATGACTTGTCCCCTGGTCACATATGAATGGGAGACTTGATGTGTGAGCACTGTAAGATATATTCCCCTCAAGGGATGGAGCCGCTCTGGGAAGCGCAGAAGGTTCCCAGTTCCCTCCCTGGCAGCATCTCCAAGATAGGGCTGAGGGAGATTCCTGCCTGCAACCTTGGAGAAGCCGCTGCCTGTCTGTGAAAGACAATACTGAGCTAGATGGACCAAGGGTCTGACTCAGTATATGGCAGCTTCCTATGTTTCCTATGAGCTAGATGGACCAAGGGTCTGACTCGGTATATGGCAGCTTCCTATGTTCCTAAGTTCAGCGTGCTTTCCTGAATTTGCAGGGTAATATCTGTAGCTAACAAAATACAATGGTCTGACTCAGCAGAAGACAGATTCCTTTGGGAATGGGGCTGTAGCTCAGTGGTAGAGCAATTTTTAAAAAATAGTTTTTTATATCCCGCTCTTCCTCCAAGGAGCCCAGAGCAGTGTACTACATACTTAAGTTTCTTCTCACAACAACCCTGTGAAGTAGGTTAGGCTGAGAGAGAAGTGACTGGCCCAGAGTCACCCAGCCAGTATCATAGCTGAATGGGGATATGAACTCAGTTGCCCCTGGTCCTAGTCCAGCACTCTAACCACTACACCACGCTGGCTCTTCTTACATCTTCTTGCATGCAGAAGGTCCCAGGTTAAATCCCTGGCAACATCGCCAGGTAATGCCAGGAAAGACTCCCGCCTGCCTGCAACCGTGGAGAATCCACTGCCAGTCTGTGTGGATAATACTGAGCTAGATGGACCAATGGTCTGACTCAGTATATGGCAGCTGCCTGTGTTCCTAGTATGTCATCACCTAGCCCTGTGGACTGACTGGGCTACTAACTGGGTACCTCCAGCTGTCCTGTGCTGAAGAATATCTCACCTCAGTTGACAGAACCCTCACAAAGCTGGGCTGTTGATCCAGCTAGTTCCCACTGCAGACTGTTTGTAAGGGCACGTTCCCTCCCCAGCAAGGTCACTCTGTGCTGCTGCTGACCCACCCAGCCTTCTGGGAGCTGCTGTTTCCACTGCTGGCTCCTGGCCACGAGTAGATGGAGAGAGAGCCAGACAACCTCTGCCTTTGCCAACTGACTCCATCCTCACAGGCTTGCTTGGCACCGGAAATGGCTCCATTCCTTTCCGCTTGGGACCAATTCCCCTGACTCAGGGCTTCTCTGGCTGGGCTTGGGACAGCTACAGAGCTTGGCGTGGGCTTCGGTCATGAAACCGGAGTCGTGTGCAGCAGGACCAAGGTCACACGCTGTGGAATGCCGCCTGTGCAGTTTTGTCCTGGTTTGCATTTGAATGGGAGACGACATGTGTGAGCACTGTCGGAGATTCCCCTGAGGGGATTGGAGCCGCTTTGGGGAAAGCATCCACATGCTTGTATGCAGAACGTTCCAAGTTCCCTCTCTGGCATCTCCAAGTCGGGGCGGGGAGATATTGCTGCCTGTCATCTTGGAAACGCTGCTGCTAGTCTGGGCCGACAATCCTGAGCTGGATGGATCAATGGTCTGACTCAGTAGAAAGCAGCTTCCTATGAGCCTAGGTAACAGTTTTTTGAGAGCTGAACTTATGGTAAAGTAAAGTTGAGCCGTTGCGACGGTGTCGACTCCTGGCGACCACAAAGCCCTGTGGTTGTCTTTGGCAGAATACAGGAGAGGTTTACCATTCATGGTGCAGTGGGGAAATGCTGGACTAACAAGCAGAAGGTTGCTGGTTCGAATCCCCGCTGGTACTCTATTGGGCAGCAGTGATATAGGAAGATGCTGAAAGGCATCATCTCATATTGCACGGGAGGAGGCAATGGAAAACCCCTCCTGTATTCTACCAAAAGAAAACCACAGGGCTCTGTGGATGCCAGGAGTCAAAATCGACTTGACAGCACACTTTGCTTTACTTTATTTACCAATGCCTTCTCCCACACAGTATGAGATGATGCCTTTCAACATCTTCCTATATCACTGCTGCCTGATATAGGTGTTTCCCATAGCCTGGGAAACATACCAGCAGGGATTTGAACCAGCAACCTCTTGCTCCCTAGGCAAATTACTTCCCTGCTGTGCCATTAGGTGGCTTGGAACTTGTGGTAGCAAGCATGAATTGTCCCCATTGCTTTGCAGGGTCTGCCCTGGTTTGC
This sequence comes from Hemicordylus capensis, assembly GCF_027244095.1. NCBI lineage: Eukaryota > Metazoa > Chordata > Lepidosauria > Squamata > Cordylidae > Hemicordylus > Hemicordylus capensis. Next base: position 16,503,774 of record NC_069663.1, read on the forward strand.
ATTTGAATGGGAGACCCTATGTCCTTATCTGGAGATAATTGCTTAAAGGTTAAAGCAGGGTTTCTTAACCTTGAGTCCCCAGATGTTGTTGGACTACAACTCCCACCATCCCAAGACATGGCCTTTGTGGCTGAGGATGATGAGAGTTGTAGTCCAACAACATCTGGGGGCCCAAAGTTAAGAAACCCTGGGCTAAAGTAAGTAATGGTTTATTCGAAAAAGTTACAAACTTAGATAGAAAGCCTCTGCCCTGGACTAGCTCCCTCATGGTGGAAGGAAGAAGGAAGGAGAGCACAAAGGAGAAGGGAGCACCCTAAGAGTTTTCCAATCAGAAGAGACTTAGAACAGACGATGAAGACGAATATTTATATACCGCTCTTCAACCAAAGTTCACAAAGTGGTTTACAAAGAAAAATACATAAATAAAATGGTCCCCTATAAGGCAGATATCAGCAACAGCCACTGGAGGGATGTTGTGCTTGGACTGGATAGGGCCAGTTGCCCTCCCCTTGCTAAATATAAGAGGTTCACCACTTTAAAAGATGTCTCTTTGCTCAGTTAGCAGGGTTAGACAGAAGAGTACAGAGAGAATGAGGGCTAATGGGGGTTAACTAACTAACTAACTAACTAACTAACTAACTGTATTTGTTAGCCTCCCCATAACAAATTGTTATGCTGCTCTGGGAAGAGCGTCTGAAGTTCCAAGTTGCCTCTCTGGCATCTCCAAGATAGGGATGAGAGAAACTCCTGCCTCTGAGAAGTCAACACTGAGCTAGATGGACATAGGAACATAGGAAGCTGCCATATACTGAGTCAGACCATTGGTCTATCTAGTTCAGTATTGTCTTTACAGAGTGGCAGCGGCTTCTCCAAGGCTGAGTATATGGCAGCCTCCTATGTTCCTATGTACTCTATGACCCCTAATATGACTCTACAGGTATTTCCTGTGCTGAGTCAGAATCTCTTCCTTCCCTCTTAGAGAGCAGATGGAAACATCTCTCTCTTTCTCCCTGCCTATTCATTATGTAGTTCTATAGATTAGGGTTAGGTCTTTCCTATCCAAAGTGTACTTCACCAATAAATCTACATAGTATTTTATTCTACAAGAACCTCCATGTGTCTTCTTTAAGTAGCTGCAACAACTAAACTCTGCAAACTACTCTGTAACTGGAGTGGGTAGCTTCTTTAGTGCTCTGCTAATTTCCTGGGGGATAAAAAAATTACAACTCCCAACACAGCAAAGGGAGCAATTCATGCTCGCTACCACGAGACCAGCTCTCCTCCCTGTTTTGAGTTTAGAAGAGATAATGACAACCTTAGCCTGCTGGATAGAATGAATGACTTTGTAGTGCACCGTGACATGGTTGCTAGGCATTTAAACAGATAAAATCTGCTCCATCCTGGATGCTGTTGGTGAAGCAGTGCCCTGCCTGGATGTGAAGTGCCCATAGCAGCTGTTCGTTGCAGCTGCTGAGGTCAATTTCAGCAGTGGTTGTCTGAGGATATTGAAAAGGGGCTGGAGCATTCAGTCCTTGCCCATTCTGGAGAATCAATGGGAACTGGAGAAAGTTATTTGCATTGATCAGAGAAACCGTGAATTGTGTCTCTGCTGGGAATGAATGTGTAATACGGCAGTCTCAAAACAAGAAGCCATGTTTAGTTCACTGCTTTAAAAACCTGCCTTTGACACTGAGGAATTATTTTCCCGTTTTTCATGTCCCGTTCTTAGGCACGCTTATTGAGTGTGTAGTGGCTAAGCTGATCCAGACGTTGCTGCATGATGCAAATGTTCTGGATCCATTCCAGTCTGGGATCAGGCTGGGTTTGGAACTGAGATTAGAAAGCAGGTGGCCTGGATAAAATTGTTTTTGGAGTGCAGGGTTTTGATCCATCTGCTTCATGTTATGTACCAAAATTTCCCCATTTAGCTTACTATGAAATAATCGGATGCTACTGCACAGATACTAGGAAATAATCAGTTACACCTAAAGGTTATGGAACAAAGCATTACCCATCCTCTCTGTTACCGATCATCACAGGCCTGGTTCACACAGTAGTTCAAATCTTGGTTTGATGTAGGTTACCAACATTAGCACAATGGTGTGAACCCATGCCGAGGTGGTTTATGCCCCGAGATGAATTTCAGATTCCCACCTTGATGTGGGTTCACATAACCATGCTAATGTTGGTCCCCTGCCCCACATTAAACCTAGATTTGAATGACTGTGTGAACTGGGAGTGATGCCATCCACACAATCAAAAACTGTGTTCTACCCAGGTTTGGGAGCTGTGTGTGCTCCCAATTTTCAGTTGTGTGGAAGTAAGGTAAGAGAGAAACCTGGGTAGAAGTGATTGTGTGGAAGCAAGATAGGAGGGAGGGAAACCTGGTAGAAGTGATTGTGTGGAAGCAAGATAGGAGGAAAAGCTACCCAGGTTTTCCTCCTGTCTTGCTTCCACACAACCAAATATCGGGAGTACACACAACTCCCAAACCCGGGTAGGACAGTTTTTGATTGTGTGAATGTCCTCATAGTTTCTTGCCATAATGTGTGTCTTATTTAAACCCCATTCAAGCTGATGAAGAGCAGATGTATAAGAATTTACAGTCATTTGCCCAGTTCCTCACTGTAGGCTAAATGGAGAACATCTGGGTGTATAGTATGCAGCAGATGGGCAAAACACGAGCATACACACAGCTGCACCGCCAGGGTTATGGGTATGCTCAAGCTCTTCCCTGGCTAAAGTAGGGTTAGTCAGGGCAGGCGCACTAGGATCAAAAGCGATCCTGGACCTCCACACGAGCAGCCTAACCTAGGCTTGGCTGCCCTAACCTGGGTTAGGCTGCTCGTGAGAATAGCTTCAATATCTTTTCTACATATTTCTATCGTCATCACCTTGCTTTTCTGTTTGCACACTCGAAATGGCTTGCCAGTCTCACAAATACAATGACAATAAAGTAACTGTTGAAACGCTCGTACAAAATACTAAAATAGCAGTATCAAAAGAAAACGTTGAAATAACCAATCAAAGCAGCAGATCCTCTCCTTAGAATACAAGCTCAACATTCAACAGCTTGCCAAACAAAAAGGACTTTCAAAGGTATTTAAAAACATCAAGAGAGGGGCCCCAACTGATCTAGGGGCCCCAAGGTGGACAGAAGCAATTCCTGGATATTCTGCCCAGCTTCCCACAATTTTTCGCAATATCAGGACATTGCAATTGCTAAGATTGCTTTCAGTCGTCACCTGGAGATTGGTGCCAATTCCTGGCGACACCAGCCAGTCCTGGAGGGTTGGCAATCCTAAGTGCATCTCCAGGGGGAGAGCATTTGACAAGCGAATGGTGCCACCACTGAAAAGGCCATGTCTCTTGCATCTACCCATCTGATCTCGTGCTGTGGTAGGACAGGAAACAGGACCTCAGCTCATGGGCATTTACAGGATTTTTTCCAGGGTGTGGGGCACAGTATATGCATACACAATATACTATATAAATAGAGATCTGAATGGACATCATATCTGGCCATGAACACAGGGAAAGGACTGCCGCCTTGGAGATACCCATGCCTCTGCTACCAATTTTATGTGCCACACAATCTCATGCAGAAGCAGACCCTGAGATATATTATATACGCATTGGGCACCATCTGTTCTGCATCTTATTTGCAATAATTACTTCATTAAATTGTGGATTGCTTCCAGTCATTTTCAACCATCTTGATTGCAAATTAGCTCCAACGTCTGAAAGTGTATGGCCCGAAACTCTTAAACTGGCAAGCTGCGGGAATCTGTATCAGGTCTGTGGCTTTAAATGCTTCCTCTCAAAAGAGGAGGGGGGGGGGAGGAAAAGAAAAGATTCTATGTAGAACCATCAGCCCCAAGTCAGTTTTTGGCTATCAAAATTTACAGAGAGAAAAATGGGAATTTATCATGAAATGAAAACCACTTTCTTGCCTAGAAGCAGAAAAAGCATGGGGCGGAGAGCCATTCTTGGAGAGCCGTTCTGATTTGCATTTGGATGGGTGACTACATGTGAGCGCACCGAGATATTCCCTTTAGGGGATGGGGCTGTAGCTCAGTGGAAGAGGACCTGCTTGCATGCAGAAGTTCAGTCCCTGACATCTCCAGGTAGGGCTGGGAGATACCCTTTCCTGAAACCTTAGAGAGCTGCTGCCAGTCAGTGTAGACAATCCTGAGCTCGATGGACCAATGGTCTGACTCAGTATAAGGCAGTCTTTTGTGCATGGAAGGCTGTAGCTCAGTGGAAGAGCATCTGCTTCGCATTCAGAAGGTTCCAGTTTCAGTCCCTGGCAGCATCTCCAGGTAGGGCTGGGAGAGACTCCAGTCAGCGTAGTCAATCCTGAGCTAGATGGACCAATGGTCCAACTTGATATAAGGCAGCTTCCTAGGTAACCAATGAACTTAAACGCACAGGCTGCAAAATCAGCATCCGTTCTGTGACTTTATATGCTCCTTGACTTCCTCCATTCCCTGAAAAACCTGTAGGAAATTGTTCTGAGAACTTTTAGACTAAGGCCGGTAGAGCGATTGGTCACCTCAATCCAGTGAGAGGAACCAGTTCTCAGAGGCTTGGGCAAAACAACACAGTAATGATGGCCTTTTAATCTCTTGCTGAAGACCAGAAGCCCCCTATTATTGGATTTATGTATAATAGGGGGCTTCTGGTCTTCAGCAAGAGATTAAAAGGCCATCATTACTGTGTTGTTTTGCCCAAGCCTCTGAGAACTGGTTCCTCTCACTGGATTGAGGTGACCAACCGCTATCTATCTATCTATCTATCTATCTATCTATCTATCTATCTATCTATCTATCTATCTATCTATACACACACACACACACACACACACACACACACACACACACACACACACACATATATATACACACACACAACACACACACCCCTGCTATTGGATTACAGTTCTGGAGCACATTTATTTTGCTTTCCCAGCATTACCACCACAAGAAACACTGCCATAACAGCAGACCTACCCCTGACTTAACTTGAGTGCCCAGGGGTGTCGCTATAATTGAGCAAGGCGGGACAAATGTCCCTGCACCTCCGAGGAAGCCCCCCCCCCACTGCCTGGGCAACAGCTTCCTCTCTGCTCTTCTGCATGAGTGCAGCACTCGCTGTTCAAAAGGCCGCATGTGGCTGAAGTGAGGTAGCCCTGTACGTGCCCACACCGCGTGCACACTGCTGGGAGCAACACCGCAGCCACGCGCAACCTTTTGAACAGTGAGTGCTGCACCCGGAAAAGCAGCAGGGGGGCAGCAGAGGAGCAGCTCAGGACCTGCTTGCCTGTTTCTTAAAGGACCCAGTTCCCCACTGCAGCTGCCCAAGCTGGTTCGGGCACATCCCTGTCTCCTACCTACCTGGCTACACAGGGCTTCTGCTGCTTGTTCTGGATTAGAGGAGGCCTTTTTAAAACCATGGAGATATTTTTAAATAATCACTTTGAGCTATAGGACTATAATAGACTATAGAGCTCTTCTCACGATCGGCGAGAAGAGCTTGTGGGTGGGCTGCGGGGAAGGCGGGTTCAACTGACCTTCCCCGCAGATGATCTCCGCTTAGTCCCTGGGGGCGCGGATCACCTGCTCAGACGAGCAGCAGCTCTCGCTGGAGCTCCTGGGGTCAGGTCAGGGGCATAACTATAACAGGACAAGGGGAGACAGTTGTCTGGGGGCCCAATGCCTTGGGGGGGGGGCCCAGAGGCAAATCACATGACTGACTCCCCCAGCCACGCACCCGCCCAGGGCTTCCTTCAGTTGTATCCATCCTCCGAAACTGATGTGAGTGTTAAGACCTGGAGCTACCAGAACAGCATGTCTTTCTCTAGAACCATTCAATGGCTTGCATCGTCCACAATTGACAAAACCTTTTAAAAAATAATTGAGGATGATGTTCTCTTGTGGCACATAGATAGATAGATAGACAAGCAGCCGTGGCTGGCACGCGATCAATAAAATGAGGTTAAGGGAGCACTCCCTCCCTTAACCTCATTTCAGAGGAAGGCTTCACAGGCAGGTTTTCCGCCATGTAGCTACCAGGATCGGGCTTGATCCTGGCAGTTCACACGAGTGTGCAAAAGCAGGCTGGGCTCCCCTAGCCCGGTTTTGCGCGCTCGTGTGAATAGCCGCTCTGACTGTATCGTCTGACACTTTGCGATCAAGTTCCAGTCTCGTGGAGAGGGGGAGTGAGTGAGTGAAAGGGGGAGCAGGAAACATTTGCGGGGGGAAGCCTGCTACCCTTTGTTACCCCTTGGGAGTCACCTGGCATTTCCAAGACATCCTTGCCCAGCAAACTTGGTCTCTCGTCCCTGGGAGAGTTGCTTCCATCTCTCATGGTGGCCAATTTGTGCTTTTAAAATTTTTTGGTGATTTTATCACTGGCTGTCCTGGTGGGAGTTCCACCAGCTGATTTATGTACCGATCGTTCCATTTTTATTCTGCCTTTCATTAAAATAATCTCAAGGTGGTTCACAAGACGTTTAAAACCATATCAGACTGTACAACGTTAAAAAAGATTAAATTAGAATATTAAAAATACCGATCAAATTAAAAGTTTTAAAAAACAGGCACAATAGGACCATAGAATACAGCGCAGCAGAAACAGAAAGAACAAGAAAAACAGCTTGGATGCTGTTGTGTTTTGTGCTGGACTGTTACTTGCCAAAGTTCAAGACCACGCAGGACTTTCCTTCAGAACAACTCCTTTACGTTCCTCTCTATTGAAAATAGTTACTTTTTAACATGCTGGTTAAGTTGAACAAGATGATTACACTGTGCAGCAGCAATTAAAGTAGCAACTAATGCAGTAATCCGGGAAACCCAAAGGGCATTTGAACCTTGTGCTGCCCAAGCCATTTCATGGCTCAGCACCTTTTGCTCTTGGGACATGACTTGGCCTCTAGGGGTGCCAAAAGACCCTGGAGCCTGGGATTCTCAACGTTGAGTCCCCAGAAGTTATTGGACTTCAACTCCCATAATTCCCAGCTCCAGTGGTCTTTGGTTGGGAATTATGGGAGTTGAAGTCCAAAAACATCTGGGGACCCAACATTGAGAATCTTTGGCCTGGAGCCTGGGACTGGAAGGAGTGGGAGATCAGGCTGAAGAGAAGAGAGAAGGTCTATCCCATTCTTGTCAACATTGGCACTGATGGGCTTGGAGTCATGCACTTGCAAGCAAGAAGGCGTTTCCTTCCCCAGCAAGGTGGGAAGACTAGGATCTGTTTATGGTCTGTTCAGATTTGTGCGCTACAGCAGATACTGTATCGACAGCATATGTCCCCTGCTAACTGAGCAAAGAGGCACCTTTTTCAAGTAGTGATGCTCTTTATTTAGCAAAAAAAGAGCAACTGGCCCTGTCCACCCTCAGCACAGTATCCCTCCAGTGGCTGATAGGGATGTGCATGGCACTCGTTCGGAGGCCCTTTTATGGACCTCTGAACCGGTTCAAAAGTCCGGCGGTTCTGCCAGTTCCAAGGTGGAGGGGATAGCTTTAAGGACTGGGGAGGGTGCTCTTACCCCCCGCCCCATGTTTCCCCCACCGCGTTTCCCCCGCCAGCGCTGTGTGCAAAATCGTGTCCCTCGGGGCACAAAGTGGCTGGAAGTGGCTGGAAGTGTCCGGTGCATGTGTGCACGTCACGATGTGTGCTCACTTGTGTACCGGGCACTTCTGGCAAGTTGTGCTTGTGCACCTGGCACTTCCAGCCACTTCTGGTCCGTGACACACCAGGGTGGCAAGGAGGTATGTTGCTGCCCCACGGGACCGATTTTGCACACAGCTCCAGTGGGGGAAATGTGGCAGGGGTGGGAGAAAGAGCACCCAACCCAGCCCTTCAAGCTATCCCCCCACGCCCCTTCGAACTGGCAGTTGCTAGTCCCATGCACACTCCTAATGGCGGGTGCTGGTGTCTATCTTATGCTTCTCTTTAAGATTGTGAGCCCTTTGGGGTCAGGGAGCCATTTTATTTATTTATATCTCTGTGGACCGCTTTGGGAGCTTTGGTTGAAATGCAGTATATAAATATTCATCATCTTCGCTGTATTCTTCCTGGTTCACCATATTTCCCGATACATTTATCCAAACCCCTCTTAAAGCCATCTAGGCTGTTGGCTGTCACCACATCTTGTGGCAGAGAATTCTATAGGTTAATTATGCATTGTCTGAAAAAGTACTCCCTTTTGTCGGTCGTAAACTTCTTGGCAATCAGTTTCATGGGCTGACCCCTGGTTCTAGTTTTCTGTGAGGGAGAAAATTTTCTCCCTATCAAATTTCTCCATATCATGCATGATTTTATAGACTTCTATCATGTTTCCCCTCAGTCATACTTTTCTAAACTAAACGGTGACTTGGAAATTTCTTTGTGAATACACACACACACACACCCCGGAGCTGAAGGTTTGAGATAGAAGGGATACACTTGTTTTAAAAGTTCAGGAACCCCTGATCTAGACAATACTATGGGAGGACTGGATATTCATTGTTTAGAGTGTAATCCTGCATGTTAAAAAGAGCAGCTAGTTGGGAAATGTGCAGCAAGCTGTAGATGGGCTGGTCAGTGCCCTTTCTTTTTTGTTGGGTCATAGGAGAGTGAGTAAGACTGCCACTTGGTGGTCATCCAATAACATTACACTTGGGTTATGCCAGTAACTTCCTGGAGGTTATTCACACTTGACTTCAGGCTTCGGGGTAAATGTTGAGTGAAGCCACTTCGAATCACACTCATGGCATTGAGGGAAGCAGCCCCTCCCCTCTGCTCTCAGGTTTTGTTTTTGCAAGTGCACTTGGCAGGCATCAGTGTTTTCCTTCCTAGCCAATGCGGGGGTGGGGAGAGTTTCCTGCAGTGATAGATCTACATTTCTGAAGAGACCATGCCTCTTATCATGCTAATGATTCTACGTCTGCACCTCTCCCTGTTTGCTCCGGCGTTTTCAGGAAAAGTAGCTAAAACCAGCATTTTAAAAATCCAGAAATACCTCAAGATAAGATAGAATTCGCATCACAAACCCCAACTTGTGTGTGGAGTGGGTCCAAGGATCTCGAAGGCACTTCAGGGTAAGTTTGGCTGGTGTGTAAGCACACACACACTCTCCCAAAGGAGATTGAAGGCAGAAGCCCTGTGTGTAAAGCTTCCTGGGGCTCTCTCAGATAGTGGTATATTTCAACTGGAGTACAAGTTACAAGGATAAATAACAGGAAATCCACACTACCTTTCGGGATGTTGCATAATATTCCTGGCATCCTCTGCTGGCTCACCATCTCTTTATTTATTTGCCGTATAATGGCTCTGATAGGCCAGTTGATGAAAGTGAGTGGTTAGGAGAAAGAGTGGTTAGGAGAAAGTGGTTAGGAGAAACAGAAAGCACTCTGTTCAAATGAGATACTCATCCAAGCTTCAGGAAGGTGATTCCCCTCCAGTTATTTCCCAGGTTGGAAAAAGCAAAGAGGGAGATGTGTTAACTTAACTGAAGGCACTTTGGGGCTGGTGATCTGTCATGGGGTAGCAGATCTGCTGACTTGCAGACTGCCTCCTGTTTGTCTTATTTGTAAATAAGAAGGCAGTTCACATGGCCGTTGATGGGGTGGGAGGAGCATCCTACCCAACTTTGGGAACTGTGCATGCACCCAAGTTTTGATGGCAAGCTAGTCAGTAGCAGCTTGCTCTCAGGAGCTAGTGAGGTGCCAAAGGAAGCAGCTTGAATTGCCCCCCTCTCTCCTGCCCCACCCAAGAACTTCACTGCTTGTAGACCAGACATTTGTCAGGTAGAGCTGCGCAGTACCCGATGAATGGCCAGCCTGCAGGCAGTGCGGAAGAGAGAGGAGCAACCTGAGGTGCCTCTTTTGGTGCCCCCTTGGCTCCTTAGGACAAGCCACTACTGGTGTTAGCAAAAACCTAGGTGTGGGGGGAGTGATAGTCTGTGTGACCTAGGTGGTCACCTAGGGAACCAGTTCTTGGTATGCAAAAATGGTGCCAGCACATATACTCAGCATTTTAATGAGGTAAGTAGTAGGAAAAGCCATTCTACCCAGCTCCCGACTCACAGATGATCACTTCCTACCTAGGTTTTCACTAGCACGTGACTGAAAATTGGAATTGAGCACAGCTCCTGAAGCTGGATTAGGGAGGAGAGATGGTCTTGTAGTAGCAAGCATGAATTGTACCCTTTGGTAAGGGTCCACCCCAGTTGCATATGAATGGGAGACTTGATGTGTGAGCACTGTAAGATATTCCCCTCAGGGGATGGAGCCGCTCGGGAAGGCAGGGGCGTAACTATAATATGGCAAGGGGAGACAGTTGTCTGGGGGCCCACTGCCTTGGGGGGGGCCCAGAGGCAAGTCACATGACTGACTCCCCCAGCTGTTCCCCCTCCCAGGCTTCCTTCAGTTGTATTCATCCTCTGAAATTGATATGAGTATTAAGACCTGGAGCTACCAGAACAGTATGTCTTTCTCTAGTACCATTAAATGACTTGCATTGTCCACAATTTACAAAACCTTTTGTTGTGGCACATAGGAGATACCACACACACACACACACACACACACACACACACACACACACACACACACACACACTTTTTACTATGCTTTTTTTAACCACTATTCAGCCTCATTTAAGATTTCTTTACTTCATGAGCTGAGCTTCAGTGAGGGGGAGGCATTTTAAAATCTTGTTTCTGGGCCCACTCCAACCTTGCTATGCCCCTGCTGGGAGAAGCAGAAGGTTCCAGGTTCCCTCCCTGGCAGCATCTCCAAGATAGGACCGAGAGAGACTCCTGCCTGCCACTCACCTGAATTCTATTCTAATTCAGACAAATTCTGATCGATCTGAATGAATCTCCACTCTGTTCAGTAGTTCCAAATCAAATTGATTCAAATTCGATTCAAAGTTGAATTGATTCATGTGAATTCTGTGCACCTCCCTACGAAATCTCCAGTACACTCTCATCAAAGGGCGGACGGGGACTTCAGGTTGTGCTGCTTGTTATGTGTGCTGGGGGCACCACTTGTGCTTTTTGGACCTCAGCTCCTGTAGTTTTTGGAAGCCATTGCTTTTAGGTGAAGCTTCTGCTGATCCTGACTGTAACAATAAATAGTTGTGTTTCCAGGCCTGAGTGCTCCCTCGATTTCCCCTCCTACCAACCCAGCACTATTCCTGGAACTTCTCACCGTTTGGGGAAAGTAGGGAGCGTGCAACTATGGAAAAGAGCTCCCGCTAGAAACGAAAAGTGTGCTGGAATTAAAACAAGAAGACAGTAAGAACAGCAAGGCCGTGGTCAGAATGGTGGAAGTTTAATGCGCAGTGTTAGCATGAACAGATCCTCACTAGACATTAGTGCTTGACTACTCTAGGAACGGGGGCAACCCACTCTTTAAAAACACGTCCGTTTCGTCTCTGAACTCTCGAGTAACCTGTGGAACCAGGAGAGCATTTTTTGAAAATGTGCAAGTATGAAAGCTCACCAATATGCTGGATGCTTCTCAGGCTTTATCTGTGTTTGCGCTTTGGCCAGCATCGATGCTGTTTTAATGCAATGTTAATTTGGCTAATGACAAATACCGGCCATTTCCAGAGATGGCAGTCGTCATGTAACCAGGATCGTGCTTTCAAAGCCTTGTCTTTGATCACTGGAAAACGCACTGAGCCCCTCCTGCAGCTGCAGTAGTTTATCAAACAGGGGCATCATTAGGGGGTGCCCTATGGGGGACAGGCCCCCAATTTATTGCTCAGAGCCCTGAATCTCATCAACCACCTCTCTCCTCCCTGACTCTTTCCAGAAAGGGAACACAGCAGCAGAAGCACCTGCAGAGAGCATCGGAGATAAGGTTGCCATGTTCCGGCTTTCCAAATCCGGGTGCCTAATTTGCATATTATGGAAATTGGCTTGAAAATAATTTTCGAGCAGAATAACGACTGCAAGTTTTGCTCTACAACTCCCCTTCTACAAGGGCTTAGCTTTTTTTAAAAATAAAAATAAAAATAAATGAAAGCTGAAATCTGGGCAAATCTGGGTGGGCTAATCAATCTGGGTGAGATGCTTAAAATCCGGGTGAAACCCGAAATTCCGGGGGGCATGGCAACTCTAATCTCCTAGCCAATGTTCCTTGTAACAAGGATTCCCAGATGCTGATGACTACAATTCCCATAATCCCCAGCCATAGGCCATTGCAGCTGAAGATGCTGGGAGTTGTAGTCAACAGCATCTGGGAGTCCCTGTTACAGGGAACACTGCTGCTATGCTCAAGTAGCTCTCTGATGCTTCCACCTTAATAGACACTTTATTATAATATTAGGGACTTTCAAAAAATACCTGATTATTCTTATGGGGGATGATTGAGTTTAATTATCCAAAGCCGACTGTGGATCCAGACCCTGGGTCTCTTAAATACCTAGCAATGCCTCTATTATCAAATAATTATCTTCACAATATGTTCAAAATATAGGAGGAAAATAGGGTCCTCCTAATGAAACCCCATGTTTAATCCACTCACTGCCCCTAGGTTTAACCAAATATGCTGCCTGTAGCCTTCTAAAATAGTAACTAAGGGGGTGTTGCAAAAGGGAAGGAAGTGGGGCCCTCTGGCCTCCTGTAATTTGAACACTGATTCACAAACATAAGGACTAGCAACTTGATTCCCACTCCCCCCGCCACCGAGAAAGAAAAAGAGAAAGCTGAAATGTTCAGGATGCTAAATTCTGACCCCAAAGCCAAATTCTACACCCATGTGGCAAATCTGCAACAGCTACCTAACCTTGGCTGCTTGCCTCCAGAACATCATATCCCAATAGTTTTATAAAGTGCGACAGGATTTTTTAAATCTCTTAACTTTTTGTGTTTTGTTCATTCCCTTGAATATGGAGTCGATGACAGTCTTTGGTCATACTGTCACGCTTATTTCCCTTCTGGCCGATCAGAGTGATGGCTGTGCTTATCTCACAAGCCACATAAACTTCCTGAATATGAAGAGCATCATTTCAAAAATGGAATTTCCTTCGTGAAAAAGACCAGCTATCTTCAGGGTGCAGACAAGAGGATGAGCTGAAATTGTTGGCTTCACACTTGCAGTTTTTGCCCCTAAACCTTTCGCGGATCTGTTGGTGAAAAACACAAAAACGTTGTTCCCCCAAACATCACAGTGAAGAATGCATTCTGTTATGAAAACAAACTGTGGGTCCTTTAATAACGGTCACGATCCTCTAACTGAGAGCAAGTGTGTAGCAGCCCAGTGCTGCTCAACAGCACAGGTGTGAAAATGAGAACACTCTCCAGCAAAATCCCTCCAATTCCCTCAGACCCCATAGAAGAAATGATCCCTCAAGGTTCTCCCCACATCTTGGTAAAACACAAAACTGCTTATTCCCTGCATCGTCCTCTATTACTCCTTCACACCAAGGGATGTAACACAGTCTTGCCAGGTAATGACCAGGAAATCCCAGAAAACTCCAGGCAAACTTCTGTCGACATCAGGAAGTCTTTCCTTTTCTTGTTGGCTTCATTTGCCTTCTCAAGGCAGGATTAGGAGGTGTCTTTCAGCTCTGGACTCTGGGGTGCCTGGGGAGGCACCTCTGTGGCTGGGGACTGCATCTCTTGGGACTGATCTGCAGGGAGAAAGACAGATGGAAGATGTGGAAGGGGAGGATGGGTATCTCATTCAACAGAGAGATTCCCAGCTATCTCCTAAAAACTAGCTCCACTGGTGGAGCCAGCCGAATGGGCTCTGGAACATAGGAAGTTGCCATATACTGAGTCAGACCATAGGTCCATCTAGCTCAGTATTGTCTACCCAGACTGGCAGCGGCTTCTCCAAGGTTGCAGGTAGGAATCTGTCTCAGCCCTATCTTGGAGATGCTGCCAGGGAGGGAACTTGGAACCTTCTGCTCTTCCCAGAGTGGCTCCATCCCCTAAGGGGGATATCTTGCAGTGCTCACACATCAGACTCCCATTCATATGCAACCAGGGTGGACCCTGCTTAGCTAAGGGGACAAGTAATGCTTGCTACTACAAGACCAGCTCTCCTCAGCATGACTTGTCCCCTTAGCTAAGCAGGGTCCACCCTGGTTGCATATGAATGGGAGACTAGAAGTGTGAGCACTGTAAGATATTCCCCTCAGGGGATGGAACCGCTCTGGGAAGAGCAGAAGGCTCCAAGTTCCTCCCTGGCATCTCCAAGATAAGGCTGAGAGAGATTCCTGCCTGCAACTTTGGAGAAGCCGCTGCCAGTCTGTGTAGACAATACTGAGCTAGATGGACCAATGGTCTGACTCAGTATATGGCAGCTTCCTATGTCCTTCCCAGTAATATAGCCCTGAGAGATCTGAGAACCACCTGCTCAGGTGCCTTATTCTCTGCCATCAAACTCTCTGCCACCGGATGTGGTGGCGGCCACTAGCCTGGATGGCTTTTAAAAAGGCCTAGACAAAATAATGGAGATCAGGTCTTTCAATGGCTAATAGTCTGGTGGCTATAGGCCACCTCCAGTCTCAGAGGTAAGAGGCCTCTAAATACCAGTTGCAGGTTATTTTACCTGATTGTCTAATTTTAATTTGTTGCTGTACTTCACATTTAGTGTGTGTGTGTGTGTGTGTGTCTGTCTGTCTGTCTGTCTTTCCCTTTTTCCCTCTTGTTTTCGTTTTTGTTCTTTTAATTTATGTAAACCGCCTTGAGTCTATGGAAGTCAGGCGGTCAATAAATTCACAAAACAAACAAACAAACAAACAAACAAACAAATAAATTTCAGCTATTATATGTTATTCTAACTTATACTTTTAGATGCCTTACTTTTAAAGATAGTTGTACCGATTTACTTGCCCATGTTTTTCTCTCTGCTTTATCTCCCCACAACTTCTAGGATTGTATCCTATTAATCCTAATTTCACCCTTGCTTTATCTTATTTTACTAGTCAGCCCACAATTTTTAGAGTTGTATTTCACTAATCATAATCTTATAGTCTGATCATAGTTATGAATTTGCAGCAATTGAGTTGTACCTACTTCAAGATAATCTGGTTTATAATCATTTGAATGGAATTCATGTCATTGCCACATGAACTTTTATTTCATTGTATCTGTACTATATCCTGTGCTGGTCTTTGACCATAATAAAGATGCTCTATATTTTTACCAGTTGCAGGGGAGTAGCAGTAGGAGAGAGGGCATGTCCTCAGCTCTTGCCTGTGGGCACCCCAGAGGCATCTGGTGGGCCAGTGTGTGAAACAGGATGCTGGACTAGATAGGTCTTCTTGGGCCTGATCCAGCAGGGCTGCTCTTAGGGTCTTATATGTTTGCATGAGTGGACAATGCCATGCCTGATCAGCGTTCTTACCCCAATATACCCAGTGAGCTGCTTGTCTCCTTTCAGTTTCACAGGAAGAATAACAATTCCATTCGCCAAGGTCCTCATTGCCACGGAGGGACCATGGACTAATTCTGATGAGACCTACCTGCGTTTATAGACATTTCTGCCAGTTTCAGTGGCAAGTCGGTGGGATTGACACCTGCTGGTGAGCCCAGGATGTCAGGCAAGGCGTTCCTTCGCCCCGTGCGCCCAGATGATGCAAAATCCAACACCGGCTCCACTTCAGTCATACTTCCCCTGGAATGACAAAGAGACCTCCAAGTTAGGCCAGGCAGGGTCAGATTAAGCCTTTTGCCGCACCTCAAATTTTGCTGTGGTAGGCAAGTGCCTGCTCTGCCTCTGCTTAAATCCATCACTGTGGCCAGGGCCTCTGACGGCATGGCCTCAGCGTGCGAACAGAGCTTCAGTGGGCAACGAGGTCATTCACACAACCGGAAACTGTGTAGGACCAGTGTCCTACCCTGGTTAGGGAGTGGCGTGCCCTCCCAGTTATGGGGTTGTGTGGGTGCAAACAGTAAGGTGGGAGGAGGGAGAAGGTAGGAGGGAAAGCTGGGTAGGGCAGCCCTGTCAAACTTTGCCCAGGGTGCCATATAAACCTGAGGGCTGGCACTTCCAGCTGTTTTTAGACTACAACTCCCATCATCCCCAGCCACAGTAGTCAATGGCCAGGAATTATGGGGGTCGTAGGCCAACATCTGCAGGAGGCCAAAGTTCAGCAGCCTTTCTCTAGGGAATGGATTAGAAAGAATGACAGGGAATGCCCACTGAAATGCACAGGTTCCTTCCAAATGGTCATAGGAATGCATGGATTTTCCAAATTCCAGTGGGCATTCCCTGTCATTTGTTTTCGGATATCCTGACACTAGTCCACTATAGGATGTGCATGCCAATGGTCCCAGGTCCAATCCCTGGCAGCATCTCCAGGTAGGGCTGGGAGAGACTCCTGCCTGCAACCTTGGAGAAGCCACTGCCAGTCTGTGTAGACAATACTGAGCTGGCTGGACCAAGGGTCTGATTCAGTATAAGGCAGCTTCCTACGCTCCTAAGGCAGGACACATGGCAATAAACAGCTTTAGGAGTAGCAAGAGCAGCACTTGATTTCCATGTAGAAAGTCAAGGGCTTTGCATCCCTGCTGAGACCCTGGAGGGGGAAAAAGTTGCGGGACTGTGCACTCCACCACTGTCTGTGCTGCTTGACCACACGCTTTGCCACCAGTGGTTGCCTTCTGATAATAACCTTTGTGGTGGGATGATCCCCTCCGAGAAGGGCATCCTGTCCCTGCAATTCATGTTACGAATCCCATCTCAGGTGGTTGGGGGTGGTCCAGCTAAAGCAAGGGCTTCAAGACATGAGTTCTCGCAGCTGGTGCCACCCACCACTTCAGTCAACAAATATCCTCTTTAGCCTTCTTTCCCAGACAGCATTACAGACACCACTGCACACACACACAAACACACACACACACCCCTCTTCCTTCTTTCCTTCCACGCACTTCACCATCTGTCTTCAGGGACGCTGCCAAGTAACTTGCTAGTAACCGCAGGTTGCAAAGCTGTATATTGAGGGAAGTTTACATAAGAGCAGCCCTGCTGGATCAGGCCCAAGGCCTATCTAGTCCAGCATTCTGTTTCTCACCGGGGACCACCAGATGCCTCTGCAAAGCACCAAGTAGGAGATGAAGAAAGATCCACCAGGGCTGGCCCATAGAGGGTTGCCAACATTCCATCACCTGAATACGGGTCACATGTGGGTGGGTGGGTCTTAGGGGCAGAGTCATCTGGGGGTGGGGTCGCCCCAGGCGTATTCAGAAACCTGAGTAGCCGTGCATTTGTAAAACAACAAAACGGCACAAGCCCCATGATTGCACGAAGCTTCTTGTACACACAGACCATTCCACTTAGACATGGAGCAAGTGTCAGGTGAAAAACTAAGAGAATCCCCCAGGTTTTCACACACCCTCCATCCATCCTGTAGCTGTCACTGAAAGCCTCACTGAAAGGCTGCTTTATCTGCCAGAAGTGGAGTCTGTGGCTGCATTTACATTAGAGAAGTAAATGTAAATCCACCCAGGCCATGGCTCCTGCAAGTTTGCAGAACAATCCGGGCCTCTTTTGTGAACTTTGTTATTTCTTTCACATGATAATATGGACTTCACCCAGACTTCAAAGGGCTCTGTGCAGATGCATTGAAGGATGAAGGCGAACCCCAGTGCTGCAAATAATACAGGGGCAGGGGACGTTGCCTCAGTTACGGGACTACCCGTATAATATGGGTCTGTTGGGAACACTATCTATCTATCTATCTATCTATCTATCTATCTATCTATCTATCTATCTATCTATCTATTTATTTAATATCCCGCTCTTCCTCCGAGGAGCTCAGAGTACATGCTTATTTGTTACCCTCACAACAACCCTGTGAGGTAGGTTAGGCTAAGAGATACATGACTGACCCAGAGTCACCCCGTGAGTTTCATGGTTGGATAGAGATTTGAACTCGGGTCTTCCCTGACCTAGTCCAACAATCTAACCACTACGCTATGCTGGCACTAGGTCCATCCACTAGGCATGTCATGAACCCCAAGTCTGGCGTGGAGAAGTCCCAGGATGAAGGGGTCATGACGACTGAGCTGGACACCAGGGGCCATCAAGTGGCTGTGACCCCGGAGCCTGACTCTGACCGAGAGAACTCACAGGACGAGGCAAGCTGCGACTGGCCCTCACCTCCACCAATGGAAATGCCAGCACCTTCTGACCCCCTCACCACACCCTTGCCTGTGTCCTCTGAGTTGGAGGATGAACCCGAAGCACCCCGATCCCCACCTGCTGCCACCCAGCTATGCCACAGCCAGTGCTTAAGAAATAGGGTGCAGCCCCTTTAAGACATCCCATGTCTTGGGGCTGAGGGGCTATCTCTGTATTCAAGGCCTCAGTTTGTCTCTACCACTTGCTGAAGTAGCTTTGTTGCGCCTGTCCCTGCTGAAGACAAAGGTCTTCTCCTGGAGTCTAAAAGAACAAAGTGATGATGCCAAGTGAGCCTCATTGGTGGCTCATTGGTGGAAGAGAACTTCCACTGGTGGTAGCAAGCATGACTTGTCCCCTTAGCTAAGCAGGGTCCACCCTGGTTGCATACGAAAGGGAGACTAGAAGTGTGAGCACTGTAAGATATTCCCCTCAGGGGATGGAGCCGCTCTGCGAAGAGCAGGAGGTTCCAAGTTCCCTCCCTGGCAGCATCTCCAAGATAGGGCTGAGAGAGATTCCTGCCTGCAACCTTGCAGAAGCCGCTGCCAGTCTGGGAAGACAATATTGAGTTAGATAGACCAAGGGTCGGACTCAGTATATGGCAGCTCCCTATGTTCCTATTGGGGAGGCTATTCCATAGATTGGGTGCCACCACCAAAAAGGCTCTCTCCCTAGTAGCTGCCTGCCTCATCTCTTTTGTTGGGACACTTGGAGCACAGCCTCCGGAAATCTTAAGGTCCAGCTCAGGACATATGGGACAAGGTGCTGTCTCAGGAGACCTGGTCCCAAGCAATTTAGGGATTTAAAGGTTTAAACTAGCACTTTTGAATTGGGTCCAGAAACAGACAGGGAGTCAGTGCAGCTGTCGAAGCCCTGGTGTGATATATTCAAAACGCTCAGCCCCAGTTAATAATATCGTGGCCCAATTTTGGATGAGCTGCAGTTTCTGTTCTCAAAGACAGCAGCATGCACCATTGTAGTGATCTAAAAAGGAGGTTACCAGCACATGAGTAACTGTGGCCAAGCTATTTGCGTCCCCAGATAAGGTGGCAGCCGGCGTATCATCTGAAAAACTGAGAAAAGGCACAGAAGCCGCTTAAGCTTCTAGCGACAGTGCTGGATCAGTGAGCACCCCCCTGGCTGCAAAAGTGGTCCTTTAGTGGGAGTGCAACCCCCCCGAAAACCAGCTGAATAGCATTCATCCAGATTAATGAACTGGTAAGGTTTCTGCCTGGCAGGAGTTAGGACAGGTGGGTTGAGGGGGAGGGAAAGGGATAGAAAGGGAGGGATTTGGTAGTGGGCCAGGAGTGAAGGGGGACATTATGCCGATTATAGCTAGTTCTGAAATTGTTGTTGTTGTTGTTGTTGTTAATAATAATTCAATTTCTATACCACCCTTCCAAAAATGGCTCAGGGTGGTTTACACAGAGAAGTAACAAACAAATAAGATCGATCCCTGTCCCCAAAGGGCTCACAATCTAAAAATTGTTGTGTTTCCTATATTGTATACACCCAAATTAAAAAGTGTTCTTTTTAAAAAAAGAATTCTCCAGGAGGTTTGATTCTGTTTGTTCAGGCTTGAATCTAGACCAGGGATTCTCAACGCTGAGTCCCCAGATGTTATTGGACTTCAACTCCCATATCCCCAACTGGGCCTGGGGATTGTGGGGGTTGAAGTCCAATAACATCTGGGGACCCAACGTTGAGAATCCCTGATCTAGACAATGGCTTTCTGACATATAACAGCAAGGCTGCACATTATTATTATTATTATTATTATTATTATTATTATTATTATTATTATTATTATTATTATTATTTATTACATTTATATCCCACTCTTCCTCCAAGGAGCCCAGAGCGGTGTACTACATACTTGAGTTTCTTTTTCACAACAACCTTGTGAAGTAGGCTAGGCTGAGAGAGAAGTGACTGGCCCAGAGTCACCCAGCTAGTATCATGGCTGAATGGGGATTTGAATTCGGGTCTCCCCGGTCCTAGTCCAGCACTCTAACCACTATACCACGCTGGCTACACAACTTGGCCCTTCAGCTGTTGTTGGTATACAACTCCCATCAATCTCTGACTATTGGCCACTGTGGCTGGGGACGATGGGAATTGTAGTCCAACGGCTGGAGGGCCAAAGCTGTGCAGCCCAACATTATAGAGTTAATTAACGTAGACCACTGGTTCCTAACCTGTGGTACTCCAGATGTTGCTGAACTACAACTCCCATAATCCCTAGCTGGTCTTGTTGGTGAGCTGGTCTTGTGGGTGAGCTGGTCTTGTGGTAGCAATCATGAATTGTCTCTGTTGCTAAGCAGGGTCTGCCCTGGTTTGCATTTGAATGGGAGACTACATGTGTGAGCACTGGAAGATATTCCTCTTAGGGAGTCGGGCTGCTCTGGGAAGAGCACCTGCCTGCTTGCATGCAGAAGGTTTCAAGTTCCCTCCCTGGCAACATCTCCAAGAGAGGGCTGAGAGAGACTCCTGCCTGCAACCTTGAAGAAGCAGCTGCCTGTCTGTGTAGACAATACTGAGCTAGATAGACCCATGGTCTGACTCAATACAGTCATCCCGCACCAACCGTGAGGGTTCCGTTCCAGCAAAACCTCACCATTGGCAAATTTGCATTTGGTGAGCAATCGAAATCAATGGGAAACAGTGGGGTAAGTGGAATTTTGGTCGCAAAAAACCCAAAAAACCAAAGAAAAACACACACACACAAATGCCAAAAACTACCCGGAATCCCTTAAAATCACCAAGAATAAGCAAGAGGAGTAAGCAAATTGAACCACTTGAAGTCACTTGAAGGCACTTTTGAACCCCTCCAAACTGCTCAAAGTTACTTTAAACTGCAAGGAGTTGGCAGCGTCAGCAAGACAAATGAGCAGATGGAACCTCCAACCCACACACCCCAAATTGTGAAAAAAACCCCAAATCACTAAAGAATCTCTCCAAACCACAGATACTCGGGTCGCGGTTGGTGACACCAGTAACAATTTCCCAGTCGAGGATACACAGAGCCACGATTGGGGAAACCACAGTTAGTGAAGGGTAACTCTATAAGGCAGCTTCCTATGTTCCTAGCCACATTAAAATTGTAGGTGGGGATGATGGGAGTTGTAGTTAATATTATTTATTTTATTTTTGTTTTTACATTTATATCCCACTCTTCTTCCGAGGAGCTCAGAGTTACATGGATATTTTTATCCTCACAACAGCCCTGTGAGGTAGATTAGGCTGAGAGAGACGTGACTGGCCCAGAGTCAACCAATGAGTTTCATGGCTGAATGGGCATTAAAACCCAGGTTTTCCTGGTCCTAGTCCAACACTCTAACCACTACACTATTCTGTGTTCAGCAACACAGGTCGAGAACCCCCTGACATCAGAGGATGCTCTCATTGCTAATTGCTGCTGTGATGAACTGTTACTGAGCTGGTCTTGTATATACATTTTAGGAACATAGGAAGCTGCCATACACTGAGTCAGACTATTGGTCTATCTAGCTCAGTATTGTCTTCACAGACTGGCAGCAGCTCCTCCAAGGTTCCTGCAGGCAGGAATCTCTCTCAGCCCTATCCTAGAGATGCTGCCAGGCAGGGAACTTGGAACCTTCTGCTCTTCCCAGAGCAGCAGCTCCATCCCCTGAGGGGAATCTCTTCCAGTGCTCACACTTCTAGTCTCCCATTCATATGCAACCAGGGTGGACCCTGCTTAGCTAAGGGGACAAGTCATGCTTGCTACCACAAGACCAGCTCTCTCTTTTCTCATAATGGCCAATGGAAGATAGCACTTCATACACTTGATGAAGTGAACTCTAGTCCATGGACATCTACTGTGTAAGCTATGATAAATTGTTAGTCTTTATCATGCCACAAGACTCTTTGTTGTTTTTGCTGCACCAGACTTACATGTCACCCTTATAGAAACCGTGAAGTTAAGCATTTTAATTAACCTTCTTAATTTTTACTTAAAACATGGAATTGGGTCAGTGCTTTGCTGCTACAGAAGTGTGTAGGGAGGAGAGCTGGTCTTGTGGCACCAAGCATGAATTGTTCCCTTTGCTAAGCACAGTCCACCTGGTTTGAATCTGAATGGGAAACTACAGCACGGTAAGATATTCCTCTTAGGGGATGGGGCCGCTCTGGGAAGTTTCTGCTTGCATGCAGAAGGTTCCAAGTTCCCTCCCGGGCAGCATCTCCAAGATAGGGCTGAGGGAGACTCCTGCCTGCAACCTGGGAGAAACCTCTGCCAGACTGTGCAGACAATACTGAGCTAGATGGACCCATGGCCTGAATCGGTAGAAGGCAGCTTCCTATCTTCCTATGTATCTCTGTTTTTCTTATTTAGAATGTATGGAATACGTTGCATGGCTAACTGAACAAAGTGGTGATTTTCTTATATTTAGCACAGGGAGAGCAACTGACTCTATCCAGCCCCAGCACCCCTCCAGTGACTGTTGCTGGCGTCTACCTTATGTTTCTCTTTAGATGGTGAGCCCTCTGGGGACAGAGGACCATCTTACTTTATTCTTTGCTACTTCATATCCCACTCTTCCTCCAAGGAAGCCAGAGTAGTGCACATGGTTTTTTGTTTATCTTCACAACCACCCTGTGATGTAGGTTAGATTGAGAGAGATAAGTGACTATCCCAGAGTCACCCACTGAGTGTCATGCATAAATGGGGATTTGAACTTGGGTCTCCCTATCCTAGATCAGGGATTCTTAACGTTGGGTCCCCAGATGTTATTGGACTTCAACTCCCATAATCCCCAGGGCCAGTGGCCTTTAGTTGGGAATATGGGAGTTGAAGTCCAATAACATCTGGGGACCCAACACTGAGAATCCTTGTCCTAGATCAACATTTGAACCCAGAAATAGGCAACCTTGGCTCTCCAGCTGTTGAACTAAACACACACACACACACACACACACGCGCGCGCGCGCGCGCGCGCGCCAAGTGTGTGTGCTGGGTGTAAAAGGAGACCCTGTTAGGAACATAGGAAGCTGCCATATACTGAGTCAGACCACTGGTCTATCTAGACCACTGGTCTATCTAGCTCAGTATTGTCTACACAGACTGGCAGCGGCTTCTCCAAAGTTGCAGGCAGGAATCTCTCTCAGCCTTATCTTGGAGATGCCAGGAAGGGATGTTACTGGTCAGTGCGGTTGCTTGTTTATATAAATTCTGAAAAATGACCCAGACAGGGCATTAAAATCATGCCTGTCTTGTCTAGACTCTGCTCTGAAAGTACAGCCCCCCCCTGCACTGACCTCAACTTCCAATCTGCTGTTCCAAAGAAGCGCTACACCACGGGCACCATCTGAAGCCAATTTTTATGCTCAGTGCAATAAAACCGCCAGCTAGGAGAAGGACATCTTTCTCCAAGCCCCAGATGCCAGGCATACCCCAAACTTGCCCAACAGAGCACCCGCAATCCACAACTGTGATGTTGCCACAACCTTGCCTGCACACACAGAAGCAACACAGAAACCCCAGCTCTTGCCCTCATCGAAGTTCCACTTGGGATCCTACTGATCATCCACCCTGACATTAAATTTGCAATGTACATATGAATCCTAGTGCAGCTGCACACCCAGCCTAAAAGATGGAAGCAGAGCAAAATGTTGCTGTCCTGAAAGTTTGATTCTGTGCATTCATACTGATGTCATGCAACCTTGCCTCGGCCAGGGAAGCCAGCCAGTCACGTCCTAATTTTGTCTCTCCCCACCCCCCCACCGCTTTGTTCTCTCACCCCCAAGGAAGATACACTGGCTACCTGCAAGCTTCTGGGAGGATAATGAAAGAATTGCAGAATTGACCTGATTCCGACAGATACTCCGCTGAGATGGGTACCCAGAATAGCCACTTGTCATTTCCTATCTCTCCACATCCTCTCCATGTCTCCTTTCTGTCTCCACACACACAGAGCGAGAATCCAACCATCCCCATACAGAGGGCAGAAAATAAAAGCGAGCCGACCCACTTACCAGCTGGAGCAATGGAAGGGCCGATTCTGCTGTGGCTTCGCTTGAAAGAGGCTGGGAGGCAGGCTGGTGTGGAGAGAGGGCTTCACCATGCCCAGGCAACCTCCATGGCCAACTACGAACACCTCCCCTCCTTGGCTGAACTGCTCTTAGGATGCTTTGGGTATCAGCAGACCGCTAACTGCCTGATATGCCTGCCGGATCTACCAACCACTGGGAAGGGGGAGAGCTGTCTCCATCCCACATTTCTCCCAGCTACCCAAGCACAGCCGCAGGCCCCATCTTTTCTCTCTGGGGCTATTTAAGGGCAGGGAATCCGGGAAGCCGCTCTCTCGCACAGCCCACAGAGACCCCCCTCCTCATTTCTCCGAAGCCTGCCTTCCTCTGCCTCCCGACTGGCACTGCATTTGGTGCCTGCCTCTTTTTACACATGGCTGTTCAGGGCTGCCAGGGAGGTGGATTAGCTTCTCTCCGTGCAGTGGCAGCAGCAGCCTCCCTTATCCTTCCGGCTGGGCTGCTGTTCACTTCTTTCCCTGCCTGCTTCTCCTCCTCTTCTCTCCCACAACATCTTCCTTGAGCAACAGGTCATTGGGATTTCATTTTTCCCGTTCTTTCTGCACTGCCGTCCTGGTTTACAGATCTGCGGTGGCCAGGCATGTCTGTTTTTGCCTCCAGTCCAAACTGCTCAACAGTGAAGGGAAACACACACACACACACACACACACACACACACACACACACACACACACACAACCTCCCTGAGCCCTCAGCACAGTGATTCTCAGTGTTTTTCAACCAGGGGCCACACTAGCAAACCCCCCCCCCCCGAAAACACCCTTCAGTGTGAGAGCCATTTCCTGCTCTGCTGCCCTCTGCACAGTACTACATTTTTTCTCGGTGCTGGGAGGGCCTCTTACACCCATATAGGTGTTTCCCATAGTCTGGGCAGCATACCAGCAGGGATTCGAACCGGCAACCTCTGGCTTGCTAGTCAAGTCATTTCCCGGCTGCACCATTCCTGGGCTACCTGGAGGCACAGCTCTGGAATCAGCCACAATCTCAGTGCTTCACACAAGTAGCCCTACATGAGCCCGGCTAGTGCTGCTCATGTGAACAGCCTCACAATTTCAGTCGGCATGTCTGCAACAAGAGCCTTGCTCAGATGAGATCAAGCAGCGCAGCAGCATTAGAAGAAGAAATGTGGTGATCTAGTTTTGTGATCTAGGAACGTGGTGATCTAGTAGTGATCAGCAACAACAAATATTTAAATACTGCTTTTCAACAAAAGTTTCCAAAGTGGTTTACATAGAGGAAAGAAAGAGAGAGAGAGAGAGAGAGAGAGAGAGAGAGAGAGAGAGAGAGAGAGAGAGAGAGATGGCTCCCTGTCCCCAAAGGGCTCACAGTCTAAAAAGAAACATAAGAGAGACAACAGCAACCCTAACCCCATGTGAACTGCCCTGATCATCGTCTCCGCCTCCTACCTGCAAACAAACAACTACCGTCAGTCATGTGAACGAACCTAGTATTTTGTGCCTCACCTCAAGTACCCACAAGAAGTGAGGCTACCCCTGCTGGTGATTCAGCCTCAGCCTCCTCCTCCTCCTCCTCCTCCTCCCTCTCTCCTCCTCCTCCTCCTCCTCCTCCTCCTCAATGTCGCCTTCCAGTCACTCTGGTTTTTGATGGGATGTGATAGCAGGTCCCTGAGCACAGCAAAATTAGCAGAATTGAGCCATGATGTGCATGTTAAAAAGATCAGTTTTACTCAGTATTGAGATCAGTTTTAAAAATACAGGGTGAATCAAGGTAACTGGATGAGTCAAGGCAAACTTTGAGTAATATCAAGGCTGGTCTGTGAAATCATCCCTTCCTGGAAATGTGGACCTCCTCCCTTGGAGGAAGGCAAGCAGCACCTTCTTGATGTCCCATGGCATTCGCAGGGATGCCGCACCTTTCAATGCACTCGATGCACATTTCTGACATTTCTTGCTGTTAATCCTGCCTGCCCAGCAGCAGTGCCCGTCTTAAATCTTGTTTTCCTTAGAGAAGGGTCAAAGGGCAGGAGGAGGAAATGGGGGGATGAGAATCTGATTGAAAACTAGATCACCACGTTTCTTCTTCTAATGCTGCTGCACTGCTTGATCTCATCTGAGCAAGGCTCTTGTTGCAGACATGCCAACTGAAATTGTGAGGCTGTTCACATGAGCAGCACTAGCCGGGCTCATGTAGGGCTGCTTGTGTGAAGCGCTGGGATTGTGGCTGATTCCAGAGCTGCCCCGCCGGGTAACCCAGGAATGGTGCATCTGGGAAATGACTTGACTAGCAAGCCAGAGGTTGCTGGTTTGAATACCCACTGGTATGTGTCCCAGACTATGGGAAACACCTATATGGGGCAGCAGCAGCGATATAGGAAGATGCTGAAAGGTATCATCTCACACTGCACGGGAGGAGGCAATGGGAAACCCCTCCTGTTTTCTACCAAAAGACAACCACAGTAATCTGTGGTCGCCAGGAATCGACACCGACTCGACGGCACACTTTACCTTTATTACCTAGGTAGGTGCGCATGAGCGCACCCTTCTACCAGGGATCCTGGTCATGTGTCTGCTTGGCTGGCCTTCAGCCTGAGCAACCATAGAGTCAGCTGCCTAGAGCGCTCAGCTTGAGGGGGAATCCCCAAATGAACCATGCTTCTTGCACGATAGATGGGATTTCTGGAAGCCAGATTTCTGGAAGCTAGACTGTTTCCCCAGCCTTCAGAACTCTATGCCGCTTGCTGCCACAGTGATCATGGTGCAGCAGAATTCTACAGGATATTGTGTGGGGGGAGGTAGGTATACTCCTGCTTCCCCCCAGCCACTAGGGATTTCAGTTGCGTGGACGATCTTTATGGGGCTACTCCAGTGGAGTGGAGCTTGATCCTGCTGTGGTTGTGATACTTCACACTCAAACACCTTTACAAAGTCAGATCATTGATCCATCTAGCTCCAAAATGTGTACTGTTTTATTGTAAATGTTTGCTGGTTAATGATTGAATAAATCTCTCTCTCTCCCTCTCTCCCTCCCTCCCTCCTCCCTCCCTCTCTCTCTTTCTCCCTCTCTAGCTCCATCTTCTCTATACTGACTGGCAGCAGCTCTCCAAGGTTTCAGACAGGAATCTCTCCCAGCCCCACCTTGCGAGTAGTCACCCATCCAAATGCAAATCAAGGTGGACTCTGCTTAGCAAAGGGGACAATTCATGCTTGCTCCTGCAAGACTGGCTGTGCCTCATGTGGCTGGGCTTAAATCTGGTACTGGTTTTGATTTGATTTGATTAATTTAATTTAAGACTTTATCTGAAAACTAAGTCTGGGTTGAGAATCAATGGCCAAAACTACTAGTTGGCCATCTCACCTTTTAACACTACTCACAGCTCCAGAAACTAGATGAGATGTAAGAGCTCTGTGATATTCCATGATCCCTATGCTGAATAGTAATTCTGAATCTGATCTGGAGTTGGTCGGATCAGAATCTGACATCAAGTCAGAGCCTGAAGGAACCCCAGGAGCCCCCAGAAACTGGACTTGCGAGCAACAGAGAAGGAGGAGGAGGAGGAGGAGGAATACCAGATTCTAGATCAAATGGCTGTACCTTTAGGGCTTCTACTTTCGAGGTAAAGGAACCATCGAGTCAGTGTCGACTCCTGGCGACCATAAAGCCCTGTGGTTTTCTTTGGTAGAATACAGGAGGGTTTTATCTTTGCCAGCTCCCAAGCAGTATAAGATGATGCCTTTCAGCATCTTCCTATATCGCTGCTGCCTGATATAGGTGTTTCCCATAGTCCGGAAAACATACCAGCAGGGATTTGACAGGTAACCTCTTGCTCCGTAGGCAAATTATTTCCCCCACGAAGTAGGGAGCTGGAACTCAGGAGGGGCTCAGGAGGGGTGGGGACTGGCGGGGAAGCTGGAGCTCAGGAGGGCTCAGAGGTATTTAAGGACTCAGTCTGCCGCTGAATAATGCCAGAGCAACTTGTCCTGTGGAGCTATCCATGGTGCTGGAACCCTGCCTTGCAGATTTGGCAAGACAGGACAGATGTATTATTCTTTTACAAAGACCAGCTGTTGGGGTGGATGTGAGGAAGAGACAAAAACAATGTGGGGGTGGGTAGGGAATATAATAGGTATGTGCCTGAACCACGGTTCGAGCACAGTTCAAACCACGGTTCGAGCACAGTTTGGAAGCGACATGGGGGAGCTTTAAGAAAGAGGAGAGCAGGCCCTTACCTGCTCTCCACTGCCCCAAATACCCCCACATGGCACCAAACAAACACATAAATGTTTATATACTGCTTTTCAACAAAAGTTTCCAAACCGTTTACATAGATAAATAATAAATAAATAAGGTGGCTCCCTGTCCCCAAGGGCTCACAATCTAAAAAGAAACATAAGATAGACCTCAACAACAACAGTAATGGAAGTACTGTGCTGGGGGTGGATAGGGCCAGTTACTCTCCCCCTGCTCAATAAAGAGAATCACCACATTAAAAAGATGCCTCTTTGCCCAGTTAGCAGAGGCCAGTGCAGCACCAGCATGCACATGGCATCCACGCATGTGCGGGCACCATTTTCATTGTCAGCAACACCATGCTGACCACACAAATGGCGCCCAGACATATTTGGATGCTGGTGCATGCTGGTGGCACGTGGGTGTATTTGGGCGGAGTGCCACCCCAGCAGGAAGCTGGATGGGGTGGTGGAGAGAAGGTCTTTTCCTCTTTCTTAAAGCTCCCCCACGCTGCGACCAAATTGTGCTTGGACCGCACTTCGAACCATGGTTCAGTCACATTGCTAAAAGGTAAGCCCTTTTCTCCATTGCCAGTCCCCTGACTTAAATTGCCCCTGAAGCTACTAATAGCTGTAGAGCCGAAAACATACGGGCAGCTTGGGAGTCTACCTGGTGGACTGGTGGCTGGACTGGTGATTGCCGAGGAGCCCCATGTAGGAGCCCCGTGTACTAAGCCATTTTGGAAGGGCAGTATATAAGCAAGCAAGTAAATAAAATAAAATAAAATAAAATAAAATAAAAAATGGACACTGCCTTGAATCCCAGGATGGAAGAAAGGTGGGCTAGCAATGCAATTGATTGATTGATTAAGTGCTGTCAAGTCCGTGTCAATTCGTAGTGACCACATAGATGGATTCTCTCCAGGATGATCTGTCTTCAACTTGGCCTTTAAGGTCTCTCAGTGGTGCATTCATTGCTGTCGTAATCAAGTCCATCCACCTTGCTGCTGGTCGTCCTCCTCTTCTCTTTTTCTTCAACTTTCCCCAGCATGATGGACTTCTCAAGGGAGCTGGGTCTTCGCATAATGTGTCCATAGTATGATAGTTTGAGCCTGGTCATTTGTGCCTCGAGGGAAAATTCTGGATTGGTTTGTTCTATGATCCATTTGTGTGTTTTCCTGGCTGTCCATGGTATCCTCAAAAGTCTTCTCCAGCACCCAAGTTCAAAAGCGATGCAATAAATACACAAAAATATGGGGATATTGCTCAGTGGTCAAGCATCAGCTTTGCATGCAGAAAGGTTCAACCCCTGGCATCTCCAGGGCTGCGAAAGAAATGTAGCCTGAAATGTAAGAAAAGGTGCTGCCTGTCAGTGTAGACCAAACTGAGCTAGATGGACCAATGGTCTGACTCAGTATACAGCAGCTATAGATGGGTCTGTGACTTGACTCGTCTTGGCATGAGGCAAATCAACGTGTTTATATAACCTGCTTTCCAGACCTGTAATGTGCTGGAAATGGGTTGGTGAGTGGGGGCGGCTAGAGCCCTCCCTCCCTCCCGAACATCCCTCCCCCAGCCAACCATGACCTTTCAATGGTGTTCACCTAGATTGGAAAGGGAGGGGGGGAGGGAGGAAGTGCCTAGTCATAGGCAAGCTGCACTTCCAGTCTAAACTGTAATCAGAGTCGGGTTTCATTCCCCCGCCCGCCCGCCCCCCCACCTTTAGCTCAGTCCAAAGGATTTACTTAAAGCTCTTGGTTATTTTTCATCCCTGGCTGCTGTTACACTGACATCTTTCGATGCTCTGCTGGTTCCAGGCAACTTGCTAACCCCTTTCATCACAGGCTTCTAAATATAGTCCCAGCAGCCGAGCAGAATTCACTCAGCAGCTTGGCTCTTGGGGGCTGTGGATCAGCCCTGGAATAGTTTCGTTTAGGGGCAGAATGTCAGTGGTAAAACAGCCCTATGCAGGAGACGGAGAGAGACCACTTTAGGGGGAGGAAGACACCCCCTTTTCCAGCTCTGCCCCTTCCAGCTTGCTTTCCTTTCAAACCCTTCATGTATTTCTATTTCCCATAACATGCCCTCTCCTTTTCTCTGTCTTTCATCTAGGGTTGCCAGTACTGGGAGGGCTGTAGCTGGGTCAAAGAACATCTGCTTTGCATGCAGAAGGTCCCCGGTTGACCCCCTCCAGAGAGGGCTCCCGTCTGAAACCCTCAAGAGCCCCTGCCAGTTAGTGTAGATGGTACACTGGTCTTGTAGTAGCAAGCATGACGCCCCCTTAGCTAAGCTGGGTCCACCCTGGTTGCTTATGAAAGGGAGACTAGAAGTGTGAGCACTGCAAGATATTCCCCTCAGGGAATGGAGACGCTCTGGGAAGAGCAGAAGGTCCCAAGTCCCCTCCCTGGCATCATCTCCAAGATAGGGCTGAGAGAGACTCCTGCCTGCAACCTTGGAGAAGCCACTTCCAGTCTGTGAAGACAATACTGGGCTAAATAGACCAATGGTCTGGCTCAGTATATGGCAGCTTCCTGTGTTCATATGTACTGAGCTAGATGGACCAAGGGTCTGACTTGGCATTTGGCAACTTCCTGTATTCGTATGTTAGGAGCGCACAATACTGGCAGCTGAGACCTTGAAATGACAACAAAAATCATAATGTGTGGAATGGCACTGTAGCTCAGAGGCAAAGCGTCTGCTCTGCATGCAGAAGGCCCCAGGTTCACTCCCTGGCATCTCCAGGTAGGGCTGGGAAAGACTCTTGCCAGAAACTTTGGAGAGATGCTGCCAGTCAGTGTAGACAATACTGAGCTAGATGGACCAAGTGTCAGACTCGGTATACGGCAGCCTTCCTGTGTCCCTATGTATTTTGGGGAGAATGGGGCTGTAGCTCAGGGGAAGAGTATCTGCTTGCAGGCCGAAGGTGCCAGATCCAATCCCTGGCAGCTCCAGATAGCGCTGAGGAATACCCAACTGAAACTTTGGAGAGCTACAGCTGCTGCCAGTTAGTGTAGACAATACTGAGCTGGATGGACCAGTGGTCAGTATAAGGCAGCTTCCTGTGTAACTGACTGAAGCTGTTGTTGGATATCTACCCACCCCCCGCCCCAATATTCTTCAACAATAGGCCGATTCACATGATTAGAACTACGTGCAGTACATTTTAGATTGTGAGCCCTTCAGGGACAGGAATCCATCTAATTAATTAATTAACTAATTAATTCTCTAAATAAACAACTTTGGAAACTTTTGTTGAAAAGCGGTATATAAATATTTGTTGTTATGTTATGTTATGTTATGTTATGTTATGTTATGTTATGTTATGTTATGTTATGTTATGTTATGTTATGTTATGTTAAATGTAGATTCATGTCTCTCACATGTTCCCGATTTCCAGTCTTGTGAACCCAGAAATCTTAGGTGATGTTGGGTTGGCATGCGTTCACATGGCCAGAAACTGGGAATGCAGATGCTGTGTGGATCTGGATTTAAATATTTACTGCACATTGGTCTAATTGTATGAACCAGCCCAGTATCAAGCCATTTAGTGTCAGACAACCCTATAGCTTACATTCGTTATTTTAAAGTCCTCCATTGCATAAAGAAGTCTCATTTACTCACTCAACCTCAGATCAAGCACCAGAAACCAGCGCAGCCAGGTAGGTAGAAGACTCTTCCAACCTCCCAGGGGCCAGATTAACCCCTTAGCTTCCTTCCTGGCCAGGAACTGGCCTAGATGAGACCATGTGTGCAGGGGGTAGAGGGTCATCTCCACTGCAGATTTCAGCTGGACTAATACTGACCTCTCTCCCCAGCCCAGTTTTTCCTGCTACATAATCTTGGATGGGAAGATGAAACTAACCTGGGAAGCATACTGGAAGGTTTGGCCTAATGCAAAAAGGGAGTATTTTCTAATAGGAATCTGGCCCATTGCCTGAATAAGTTTGAAAATGTCAACCACACTTCATTAATTGATTTATTTTATTTATTTAACACACTTCTATACCGCCCAAAACTCACGGCTCTAAGAAGGTAAGAAGGTAAATAAACTAACAACATTAATTGCCTTGTCTCTACAAGTATTTAGTGTATAGTAAAATCTTCACTCTGTTAATAAGTCTTTGTCACTGCTTTGCTCCCCACAAATAGTTGTTCTGGAGATTTCCCACTCCTGGGAAATCTGCTTTCTGCTTGTGCACACACCCCAAACCCTCCCTATAGCCAAAGGGGTGTCACCTCTCCTGAACTCTAATGAGTATTGCAATCCAACATAGAACAATTCTCAGTGGCTCAGCGGGGAAATGCTTGACTAACAAGCAGAAGGTTGCTGGTTCGAATCCCCGCTGGTACTATATCAGGCAGCAGCGATATAGGAAGATGCTGAAAGGCGTCATCTCATACTGCGTGGGAGGAGGAAATGGTAAACCCCTCCTGTATGCTACCAAAGACAACCACCGGGCTCTGTGGGCGCCAGGAGTCGACACCAACTCGATGGCATTCTTTACCTTTCTAAGCATTAGCTCTCATCAAGCCACTTTGTTGAACTATTAACCCGCAATCTGCCCATCCAAGAAACCTGGTCAGTCAACAGTCTTCACAGTATTTTCCTGATCTGATGGTATATTTTGGAGCTGTATTATTTCAGAGTCTTCATTGGATCTGCAGAACTTGCACATCCTCTCAGGTACCTTGGACAGAGTGTGATTTAAAAAGAAATAAACTTATGTAACAGAGATGTCGTGCTCTACCACAAATAGAAGCTCTGACTTCAGTTTCTGAGAAGCATAATATCAGCTGTAACGAGGACATGATTGAAACTAAGCTGAAGTAACTCAAATTATAGGGTCACACTTTGGTTTAATTATAAGAATTACACAGCTATATGTAATTTGCTGTTTTTAATTGTGTGTGAGAGGTTAACAGATTCTTCTACCCATTTATACATCTTTCTAATTCTGCTGTTCAGTGCCAATAACATGCCACTGAAATCTCAGATGAGATCGGATCATTTGGTGGATGGCCACTGTGATCTATCTATCTATCTATCTTCATTCATTCATTCATTCATTCATTCATTTATATTCCGCCTGATGTATATGTCTCCTGGTGCTGTACACAATCCAAATTACAATATAAAAATAAAAACAATGAGAACACTTTCACATGATAAAAACAATTCACAGAGTAAAACAATTAAAATGATTTCACAGGATGAAAACAATTAAGCAGTAGTGACCAATACCCAGGTCCCAAGCTGTTTAGTGCTTTATAGGTTATAACCAAAACCTTGTTTTTTGCCCAGAAACTTATCGGCAACCAGTGCAGCTCTTTTAAGATAGGAATGATATGGTCTCTCCAAGACGACCCAGAAACCAACCTGGCTGCCACATTCTGGACCAACTGCAGTTTCTGGACTATGTACAAAGGCAGCCCCACATAGAGCACATTGCAGTAGTCAAGTCTGGAGGTGGCTAGCAGATATATTACTATTCTGAGGTCATATATACAGCCAGTCTAATCATAAACACAGCAGCTGACATACGGCACAAAATTTGCTCATCAGTCTAGTAGCACTGCATTTGAGCAAGTTGCATTACATGAGAGTAAACCTAAAGACAGAGGTGACAAAATGCTAGGCTTTGGGCTAGAGGCCTGTTTCTTTAAGGCTTTCATCAAGGAGGAGGCGGAGCCAGAAAAGAAATGTTGCTGAAGAGAAACATAAAGCCTCATCTGAGCTCATTTGGAGCTCTCCGAGGTCCTGGACTCCAGCCAGATGCTGAAAGACATAATCTCATACTGTGCAGAAGTTGGCAGTGGCCCCTCCTGTATTCTACCAAAGACAATCACAGGGGTCTGTGGTCTCCAGGAATCAACACTGACTCAAAGGCACACTTTACCTTTAATTTTCTGATTTTTAAATTGTTGATTTTTAAATTGATTAAATTGTTTTAAGTTTTTGTATATATTTTAACTTGTTTTATGCTATTGTTAACCGCCCAGAGACGAATGTTTGGGGTGGTGTACACATTTTGATGATGATGATAATGATGATGATGGGCTATCTCTGGGCCTGCCTCCTCAGATGCCTTCTTGGGCCCTATGTGTCCCCGTCAGGATAGACACATATTGATTTAATGGTATAGGCTCAGACAGAAGATGAAACCAAGTGGGAAGAAATGTGTATGAACTGACTCCCTGAATAGAATGATCAGTTTCCATGAAACCCTTGTGTGTAACTCATGCTGTCGTGAACATAACTCTCTAGAGCGTAACAGAAAGGCAGCAGATCATGTGTGATGGGTGTAGGTGAGAATCCACCCAAAATAACTCCTGAACTTGCAGTG
Source organism: Hemicordylus capensis (assembly GCF_027244095.1). Lineage (NCBI taxonomy): Eukaryota > Metazoa > Chordata > Lepidosauria > Squamata > Cordylidae > Hemicordylus > Hemicordylus capensis. Next base: position 16,538,499 of record NC_069663.1, read on the forward strand.
TGAAGGGAGGCACACCTGATGCCATCCATTTTCTAACCTGTTCTTTTGCAGTAGCACTGAATAATTATCCCTTGCCAAAAGATGGTTAATGAGCCATGGCAATCCAATGAAGCATCTTCCTCAACCCATTTTTCAATATTCTGCTGGAAATGAAACAAAGCAGTACTACACTGACACTTCTTAATGAGTTTGTGAGACTGGTGCAAAGAACCGGCCATTGCAGCTGGGAATGATGGGAGTTGTAGTCCATAACATTTGGGAATCCCTGTTAGAGGGAACAGCGGCCCTCAGATATTGTTGGACTTCAACTCCCATAATCCCCAGCGACCCTTGTGGCTGAAGATTATAGGAGTTGAAGTCCAACATCATCTGGGGACCCAAGTTTGAGAACGCCTAAATCAGAAGGGGAAAGAGATGACGGTATTGCTTGCTCTTTTGCTCTATTGACATTGTAACAGAGAGAGAGAGAGAAAGGCACTCAGAGGTGGGGGTAACTGTAAAAAATGCTGGATGAGCAGCAAGAAAGGCAAATTGCTTCCCTCTCTGTCGGCTGCTTTGCGTCCCTGCTGAGATCCTGGAGGGGGAAAGTGCCAGGACTGTGTCCCTGTGTGTCCCTACAGCACAACACCATTGTTCAGAAGATGCTGTCATGTTGTTTCTTTTTAAATATATATATTATTTTTATTGTTTTATCAAAGATAGAAGTAGAGAAACATAAACAACAGGGTGGGGGAAGAAAAGAGAAAAAAGAAAAACAAGATAATCAAACCTAGCAAATACAAAGATTCTCAATACAGTCTGTGTACATCAACCTGAATTCCTTCGACCAACATGTCTCCCCGCCACTCTACAAAATATTGACTGCAGAACTAAAATATAACAAAAATGATATTCTTGCTATCTGTATTAATTTCCTCTATAAGGAAAAGCCAAATTTTGGATGAGGTACCAAACCCTGTGATATGTTATATTGAATAAATGGTTCCCATGTTTGAAAGGGAAAAAAAATCCTCAGATTTATTTTTAATATATGCAGTTATTTTGGCTATTGATGCATATTCCCAAAGTTTGAGTTGCTAATCATCTAAAGTCGGAATCAAATTGGTTTTCCAACAGGAAGCATAAAGGATTCTTGCCGCTGTTATATATAAAGTTCAGTGTGTTTTGCAGGAATATGCAGTTTAGTAAAATGTAACATGAGCATTTCCTGGAGAAAAGGGAAATCTATATGCAAAATTTGCTGCATCTTAAAATGTATTGTTTTCCAAAAATTTTGAGCTTTTTTACATGTCCACCACATGTGATAGAAGGTAGCTATCTGATCCATACATCTCCAACCATCTCCAACGTAATTATTGTCCATCTTTGAAATCATTGCTGGAGTAGGTTAGGCTGAGAAGGAAGTGACTGGCCCAGAGTCACCCAGCTAATATCATGGCTGAATGGAGATTTGAACTCAGGTCTCCCCCGTCGTAGCGCAGCACTCTAACCACTACACCATGCTGATTAAGTGCCATCAAGTCAGTGTGGACCCTTAGTGACCACATAGATTCTCTCCAGGATGAACTGTCTTCCACTTGGCCTTTTAGGTCTCTCAGTGGTGCATTTATTGCTGTCGTGAGAGTCCATCCACCTTGCTGCTGGCCGTCCTCTTCTTCTCTTTCCTTCAACTTCAAAAACAATACTCTCATTCAAAAGCTTGGGGTGAAGCGCTATGCCTTTACTTCCCCACTAAAAAATGTCAAGGAGACGGAGGTGCGGATTTCAGCTCTATCCCCAAAGGACTCACAATCTAAAAAAGTAACAGAAGATAGACACCGGCAATAGCCACTGCAGGGACGTTGCGTTGGGGTTGGATAGGGCCTGCTGCTGATACCCTACGGCCTGTGGAGTCTTACTGGGGAGGAGAGGGGAGAATAGCTCCAGTCACAGATCAACCCTCCGCCTACTCCATGGAATGCCATGCCATGCTAAGCGGCGCGCTCACAGTCGTCCCAGGGATGCCCCCTCTTGGCACACCTGGGAAACCCCGCGCGTCATCCAGCATCGCCCTATTACTAAGCCAGGTAAGTCGCCGCACCCAGTCAGAGCCTATCCAGCTTGTGCGGGGTGGGACCAGGCGGTCTCCGAACGTGGGCGGAAAGAACCGAAGCGGGGGAAGAGGCGGAACCTGCCGAAGAGCTCCGAGCGGCTTCGGCAGGTAGCCCTGGGAGTGGAACCCTATAGCAGCCAAGTTTGTCCCTCGCCTCTCCGGCGGAGTTCGCATTGAAGACGAGGCGGCGGCGGCGGTGGTCTTTGTGCCCAGCGGTGTCATGGGTGCTTGTCTGGGGGTCTGCTCTGTCCTGAGCTGCGTGAGTGCCCATTTGGCGGGGGGAAGTGGGGCTGGGGGCTGCTGTAACACAAACCGCGGAGCTTTTCTGGTGCCCCCTGGGGCTGGGGCTGGCGGACGCTCCTCTGCCCTACTCTCTCTGCTTCTAGGATTGCTTGCTTCCAAGCCTTTAAGACTTGGATTGGGGCGGGGGGTGGATTGAGCGAGTCTCACAGTGCCATCTAAAGCAAGTTCAGTGACGGCCCCGCCGAAATAAATGGGGAAGGGTGGGGGCGGTACTGAAGGAGCAAAGTGCATTTATGGGTGGGCGAGCTGCGTGTGCCTCACATGTTAGATTTCTGAAACAGAAATGGGGGGGGGGGAGCCACTGGTCTGGGAGTGGGGGCGATCGACACCCTTGAAAAGTTTACTCAGTAGTAAGTTCCATTGAGCTCAGTGGGACTTGCTTCCTTGTAAGGGCGCAAAGGAGTCTAGCCTTTATTTATTTATTTAAGCGTTTCCTGCCTTTAAATTAAAGCCACACACAGCCTCTGCCTTCTCTATCTCCTTTGATTTGTCTTCCTTTATGCCTCTCTCTTTTTCTTTCATTCCAACCCATTTCGAATACTTTGTTTCCTTAAATTCAAGACTAGATTTCCCCCAAGTTCTTTGAAGGTAGAAATGGGGGCGGGTCTGTTTAAATTCAGATTTATCTTGCTTTCTGGTAAATACAGGTGCAACCTGTATTTTTAAAAGGCGGTCATCTTAAATTAAGAGTTGTCTTCTATTCTGGTAAATATGGTATTTTCCCTTTTTTAGCACAGTGGGTGCTTTCTTGTCAATATTTCTGTGAAGTGCTTGTTTGAAAGACCTGCCAGAGAGGGGCAGCTGTGTTTAGCCTGAAATCTGAAGCAGAGTTCTTAGACGGTGAATGCCACTGGACTCCAAGGGCCGCCTTTCCGGCTATAACCTGTATAGGGTAGCATTAGGAACACAGGAAGCATGAGGAACATAGGTAGCTGCCATATACTGAGTCAGACCATTGGTCTTTCTAGCTCAGTATTGTCTTCACAGACTGGCAGCAGCTTCTCCAAGGCTGCAGGCAGGAATCTCTCTCAGCCCTATCTTGGAGAAGCCAGGGAGGGAACTTGGAACCTTCTGCTCTTCCCAGAACTGACCAAGGATGCTGTGGCACCTTAAAGACTACACTATCTAATCTGCACTACATTCATGAGGCTTTGGAGGTGCTGCAAGACACTTTGTTTTCCAGAGACTTAACCTACTTAGGGCTTGCTCCACTGGTCTTTTGTTGGTGAGTCACGCCCCAACCTGAGGTGTGCCAGGCCAGCTACGCTGCTGCTACTTTTCATTTTGTTGGTTTAGGTTAATTTTTAAAGAGAAGGCAGAAAAAACAAAGAGAGCATAACAGACGCAGAGCACTACAGAGTCCCTTTATTTTTAATGGTAGCAGAGAAGAAGATATATTGGTAGGCATGGCTTTCTTGTCTCTGTGTGCCTGCCTGGATGTGCCTGCCTAGATTCCCTTTTCGGTATGGCTATTATTATTATTATTATTATTATTATTATTATTATTACAACATAGTTGCCCTGCTTTGCATCTGGGCACTCTAAAGAAAGGCGATTTATTCATTCACTTATATAATCTTAAATCTTGCCTTTCTGTGCTCAAACACATGCCCAAGGTTAGTTTAAAATATAGTTTAAAATAATTGTTAAAAAACCCAAACAAATACATAATTTAAAACTTATCTGTTTGGCCTGGCCTTCCAGGGTTTTATAAACTGTTTTATTATTTAGTTATTTATTTACATTTCTAGCCCACCCTATACCCAAAGGTCTCAGAGTGGGTTACAATAAATTACAAATTTTAAAAATGGTTTTAATAATGGTTTTATGTTTTTGGTTTTTTTTACAGTTTTCAATTTTAGCAGTTAATTGATTTTAGTTTTAAACTGCCCTGAAACAGTTTTGGAAGGGCATTAGAGCAATCAATCAATCAATCAATCAAATAAATAACTTAAAATGAAATATAACTAAAATGCAACAGTAGAATAACACACTGTTGAGATGGACCAGATCTTAAAAATGTCTGCCCAAGGGCATGTTCCCAGGATGATCTGGGCTGGCGGAAAAGTGGAAATCCTAGATCCAACCTGCACAGGTGTGCCCAATTTTGTGTTGTGGGAATGCAGAAATGTAGAGCCTGCAGTCTTGCCCAGCCCAGATTGGTGATCTAGGTTTTGAAGATCTGGGGTTGCTGCGATGGGATCAGTGAGCTGGGCACAATTGCAAACCCTAACAGTGTGGTATAATGGTTGGAGTGTTGGATTAGGACTGGGGAGACCCGAGTTCAAATCCCCATTCGGCCATGAAACTCATTGGGTGACTCTGGGCCAGTCATGTATATCTCAGCCTAACCGACCTCACAGAATTGTTGTGAGGATAAACATTGCCATGTGCACTGCTCTGAGCTCCTTAGCGGAAGAGCGGGATATGTGTATATATATGTGTGTGTGTATGTGTAAAAATAAATGTAAAATCTCTGGATTCTCACAACACAAACGTGGGAGCATGCATGCTGCTTAGATCTAGGATTCCTGCTGTCCTACCAGCCCAGAGCATTGTGAGAACATACCTTTCAGAGTCACCTGAAAAGGGTACATACAGATCTGGTTCACACAATTGCTGAAATCTAGGTTTCAAGTTGGTAACCAATGTTAGCATGATTGTGTGAACCCATGCCAAGGTGGGAATCTCAGATTAATCTCAGGACACAAACTGACATTAATAATTTTGGCGTGGGTTTACACAATCATGCTAATCTTGGTTACCAGCTTGAAACTTATATTCTAGCAATTGTGTGAACCAGGTCAGCGTGTAAAAACAGAAAGAAAAGGAAACCCCAATTCTACCGTTTTGAGTTTTACCCAAGTCTTGGAAATGTTGCAAATTACTGCTTTGCTCCTTGCACTGTATGAAGCTAGAGGGTCTTTCTAATTTCAGCAAGAGTGTTAACCAATAATTTCTCTCTGGTAATATATGGCTTTTGCATACACCTGCAGTGTTGCTATTTTTTCAACTTGCCAACTCCCTGGAAGGTAAAACTGGGGGAGGGAGGGAGGGAGGGAGGGGAAGATTACGTGTTATGACTGTTATGTAATATAATAGGTAGGGTTGGTTACGTGTGCTTGTCATACGAAGCGCTGATATTCTGGAGGCATTTAACTGATAGGTAAATGTTCGGACACTCTTAGGAAGCATTGACTTTTGTTCCCAGACTGCAGAATTGTAACTGTTGTGAGGAATATGGTTTGTTGAAAATCTGAATGCCCACAATTATACTGCCCATAAAGCAGTATGGGCTAGCCCAGAGGCAAGCAACTTTGGCTCCATCAGCTGTTGAACTACAACTCCCATCATTCCCAGCCATAAATGTGGCTGGTTGGGAATGATGGGAGTTGTAGTTCAACAGCAGCTGGCTGCCTGCCTCTGGGCTAAACTTTATTGCTGGTGAGAGTATTTGCCAAGGCTGCTTTTCCTTGTACATAGGAACATAGGAAGCTGCCATATACTGAGTCAAACTACAGGTCCATCTCGCTCAGTAGACTGGCAGTGGCTTCTCCAAAGTTGCAGGCAGGAGTCTCTCTCTGCCCTATCTTAAAGATGCCAGAGAAGGAACTTGAAACCTGCTCTTCCCAGAGTGGCGCCATCCCCTGAGGGGAATATCTTGCAGTGCTCACACATCAAGTCTCCCATTCATATGCAACCAGGGTGGACCATGCTTAGTTAAGGGGACAAGTCCTGCTCGCTACCACAAGACCAGCTCTTTTCTACTGGAAATAATAAAATAATTTATTATTTACAGTAATAAATTATGTAAATGGGACGGGATACCCGGGGGCGGGGAATCCCATTATGAACATCAACCCAATAGATGGTTGGCTAATCAATTCCTTGATGGGGATGTAGAACTTTCAAGTAAAATGTTCTAGGCTATAATCTATAGGGAGCAGTCCCATTGATCTGAGTGAGACTTCTGAGTAGATACTGGCCCTATCCAAACCCAGTACAGCATCCTTCAAGTGGCTGTTGCTGGTATCTGCCTTGTGTTTCTTTTTAGATTGTGAGTCCTTTGGGGTGAGGGGACCATCTTGTTTATGTATTATTTATTTTTTGATGTAAACCGCATTGAGAATTTTGGTTGAAAAGCAGTGTATAAATATTTGTAATAGTAGATAGGCCTGCATTCCATAAGTTTCTTAAGAGGCTGTTCTTTCCTTTGGTGGGCCACTGTGTGAAACAGGATGTTGGACTAGATGGGCCTTGGGCCTGAAACAGCAGGGCTGTTCTTATGTTCCTCAGACAGGTTCTCTCCTGTCTGTCCAAAAATAAACCCTGCAGTGGAATTTTCTCCTTCGTCAGTCAACTATCATTGAAAACTTAGTCATACAATGTATGACCGTCATTTCGAAATGCAGAGAAACTTGTAAAGTTTATGTAATTAACGGCAGTATTGTGTCACTGAAACCAAATAGGGATGTGTGCCTGGGATGTTTCTCTGAGTTTGTCGCATGATATTTCTGCACTATTCCATCCGCCAGCAAAAAAAAAGTGCCAGTTTTATTAATTTAACATATTTTTATACTACCCAAAACCTATGTCTCTGGGCGGTTTACAACAAAGCAAAATAAACAATAGAAAAAGTTAAAATATTCGTTAAAACACAATAAATGTTAAGGATAGGGACATTAGCAAGCAAATTCGAAGCCCGGTGTAGGGGGACCCCTTTATAAACAGGCCCATTGGTCAAAGAGCGAGAGTCTCACTTAGGGTGCAAGAAGTTGTTCTGAATCCTCCTTCTGGCGTTCTGGGGAAGGACCATAGCGTAGAGGTATTATTATAACTGTATTATAACTCAATAGGCTATACAGGGTTTTTGTTTGTTGGTTTGTTTTTTGTTTGGACTTCTGTTTGTAGGTTGTGCTGGACTGTGATCGTAATAAAGGAGTTGAGTTGAATTGAGCTAGATGGACCAGTGGTCTCTGACTCAGTATAAGGCAGCTACCTATGTAAGGACTGAGATACTGCAAAGCAATCAGTACATTTCTACATTCTCCAGTTCTTAGTCTTGACGCTTGTATAGCGCTTCTTGAGTGTGCAAAGCTTCATCTGCATTAGTTTGATGCAATTCTTACAGCCCTCAGGAACATAGGAAGCTACCTTATACTGAGAGACCCTTGGTCCATCTAGCTCAGTATTGTCTACACAGACTGGCAGTGGCTTCTGCAAGGTTGCAGGCAGGAGTCTCTCCTAGCCCTGTCTTGGAGATGCCAAGGAAGGAACTTAGAACCTCCTGCATGCAAGCATGCAGATGCTCTTCCCAGAGCGGCCCCATCCTCTAAGGGGACTATCTTACAGTGCTGACATGTCATCTCCCATTCAAAAGCAAGGTCCCAGAGTGGACCCTGCTTAGCAAAGGAGACGATGTATGTTTGCTGCCACAAGACCAGCTCTCCTGCCATGAATGAGTATAATTTCCATATTGCTGCTGGGGAGAGGAAACTGAGAGAGCTGGTTTGCTGAAAGCAAGTGGTTTGCCTGATGCAACTTAGGAACTCCTCGTATTTAGAAAGAGGACACTTCCAGGAAAAGGAGAAAGTTGTGAGTTCATGGCAGGCGTGGGATTTAAACCGGGGAAGTCTTGATCTGCAGCTCTGTCTCTTAGTCATCACACTGCACCAGCTCTCTTCGTCAGGCTGTATATTAAACAAGACAAAGAGGCAGGGAAGAGACAGATGCATTTGGGCAGAAAGCCCCAAGATCTAAGGTTGGGGCCCAAAGTGTTTAAGAGAGCACCCCTTTTTCCACCGTAATCGGAGCCCATCCTTTAGTTCGGGATATTTCCATCATGCTATCAGAATCGACAGGAAGTTATCACAGCCAAGATTTCCTGGAAGGCTAGGCTGATCGCTAATTCCCAGTTCCTTTTCCTATCACCTCAGGATTGGCAGCAAGAGAGAGAGAGAGAGAGAGAGAGCTCCTCCTTGTTCTTTTTTCTCCTTTTTTTCTCTCTGCCTGGTTTTTCTCGCTTCCTTCTAAACTTTCAAGAGCCTCTCCCAGCTATTCTACCCTTTCAGCAACTACTAAGCTCTTTGCTCACCCCCTTTCACAACTTTGTAATTTCCCGCCCTCCCTCCTCTCCTTGCTTCACTACTACAACCAATGGAGTGCTCCCATGCCGCCGACGCCATCATGGCTTCCTTGTCAGAAGGGGAGCTGAGGACTGCAAGCGCCACCCTTACAACAGGGGCGGATACCCCACTGCCTATTAAGATCGTCTGGGGAAATCTGGTTGTGGTTGCCACCAGCTCATTTAGTGATGACCCCAAACTGGGCCTTCTCTAGGACTGCCCCAGAGCTCTGGAACATGCTCCCACATGAAATCGGAACCTTCCCCATCTCTGGCTGTTCTTAAGCGCCTCTTGAAAATGCATCTGTTTCATCAAGCTTTTAGTTTATAATGTGTTAGAAGTGTTATTGATGGTTATCTTAATGGCTATTTTAATTTAACTGCCCAGAAATTTTATATGGGGCAGTATAGAAACGTGAAGCTTTGTACCTGATGAGAACTTGCTTGTGTGAGAGAACATTCTAGAAGTGTTGAAAGATAATTTGGACACGGTGGACCAGTGTCACTTGTCCAAGACAAGCTTCTACTTGAAAAAAAGATATATTTCAAAATGGAGGTCATTCATTTGTGCATCATACCAATCTCCACATCATGGACTTTATTACTCCTCCCACATCATATAATTGTTTCCTTTATATTATTTCCCGTGGTTTTGTCTTGTTATAGATTGAATATATTTTCCACTATAGATTTATTGGACTACTTTGTGTTTGGTTTTTCATTGCTTGGTGGGGGATCTTTTTGTTTCTTGCTGCTGGGTAATCACACCAGCCTTAAGCTATTCTTCCCTTACTAGATGTTTCTCACGTTTCCACCAATGCACTCAAGGTGGCTTACAGTTTATAATAATATCTTGCAATTTAATTTTGAGTTAAAAGGTTTTTCTGAGGATATGGTATATCCAGCAGAATCAAGTACTAATGCTTTCCCTGGACTGTACCATTCCAGGCAGCAATTAGGAGTTGGGAGGTCTCCGTGCAGCTCCATGAAAAGGCTCCACACACAGAGAAAAGTAGTGTGTAAGAAAGAAGACTTAACTAAACCTTCTCTTTGATGTGTCCTCTTTCTATGGTGTATGCAAGGACTTACTTGAATGGCTGGTGGCTATTCTACCATGTACCTGCAGCTGGAAGTGGTTCAGTCCAGGCAAAGCGTTCTCGTGATTCTGCTGCATTCTCAATCTGGGCCGGAGATAATGGAAGTGAGATGTTTTGAGCACTTAAGAAAAAAATGTTGTGAAAGTACTAAGTGGTATAATTACTTTTCTACCAGGAATGCTTGCAGACGTGTTGAAATGAGAGTTGTGGTGAAAACCTTTTATACATCGGCAGATGCTTCAAACTCTCTCCTTCATTTTTTTTTTTAAAACTTAGAAAATATACATATACACGTGGTAGGGGAGCTATATATACATACAGAAGGGGAAAACTTACAGGAAGCTTAAATATTGAAATATAGTCTTATTAGACTTTATTATTATTTTATTTAACATATTTATGTACTGCCCACTACCAAAGTTTCTAGGCGGTTTTACAATAACAAGCCAAACCAAAAGAGTAACACATTTAAAAGAGAAAAATTAAAACTATCAATAAAACTCAGCTAAAACTTCAACTAAAAAGCTTGGCTGAAGAGATGCATCTTCAGTTGTTTCCTAAAAGCCATCACGGATGGAGCAGCTCTAATCTTGCAAGGAACTGTGTTCCACAGCCCTGGGGCAACTACCAAGATGGTCCACCTCCGAGTTGCCACCAGACGAGCCGGGCATCCTCAGACGGAAGTGGTAAAGCCCAGGCAAAGCGTTCTCATGATTCTGCTGTTATTTGTTAGGTTCCTTCACATGATCAGAATTTGGGTAAGACAAGCCTCCCACTCCAGTTTGGGAGTTGTGCATGCTCCTGTTTTCAGATAGTGTGTGAGTTAAAAACAAAATAGGAGGCAGGGAGCTTGGTCGTTCACTAAGCCCTAGCTGGGTTGGATGGTTTTTCATCCTACCTCCTTCCAAAGCTGGGGGAGGAATCTGGGCATATGACGGTGACCATTGCCATCTCCTGTGCAGTATGAGATGATGCCTTTCAGCATCTTCCTATATCGCTGCTGCCCGATATAGGTGTTTCCCATAGTCTGGGAAACATACTAGCAAGGATTCAAACCAGCAACCTCTGGCTTGGTAGTCAAGCTATTTCCCTCCTGCGACATTAGGTGAATGTTTGTCTTCTTGCTCGGGGCAAACAAACAACTGGAATTCTCCATAGCTTATCTTTTGAAATTATTTTTGAACATTGTTTACCTTAATCTTATTTATTTAAAAAACATTGGATGCTTTTTTTTAATTTGAAAAAGAGACACCACTTTTGAAACAAAGGCAGTTTGAAAAGCAGTGCACAAAAACATTACAGAGCAGTGCACAGAAACAGTAAACCAGAGCCCGTGCAGAGTCGTGTAGAGTCTTGGACTAGAACTGGGGAGACCCAGGTTCAAACCCCAACTTGTCCATAGAGCTATTTGGGCAAACCTGGGTTTGTCACTCTCTTTGTTGAACTTACCTTGCAGGGTTGTTGGGATAAAAAGGAGGAAACTGACAGTGGACCCTGCATTAAGCTGCTTGGAGGAAGTATGGTTTTAAAATGTTGAAATTAAACCAACTAAACCACAATCAATACAACTCTTTGCTAATAACAGACAGAGAAGCAGCAAACGGAAACATCTGCAAATGAGGGCATATTTATTGTAGTAATTAAAATACTTCTGCACCACACTTTTCCAGAAAGCTCAAAAAGGTTTCCAGTAACAAAAACACAATTTAAAAACCATGATATTGATATAAAGTCAGGAACATAAACAGTAATTGAAAAGGACTAAAAGCTTGACTGAAGAAGTGAGCCTCCCGCCTGCTTGAAAAGCCGTCAAAGAGGTAGATTCCCCTACTTAGTAGCCCTCTCTAGGCGTTCGTGAGCACCACTGCTCTCACATTATAGCACCCAACGCAGGGAGGAAGTCCCGCCCCAGAGCTGTCACATGCCTCCTCCAGCTGGCCGCTTACAGTTACAGCTCCATTTGTGTGAAGGGGGAAGCGCTGTAACTGTGATGGCAGGAAGCAATCCGGGTCATGGTTCTGGTGCTTCCCCATTCAGACAAATGGAGCCGTCACCATGAGCTAATGGCTGGAAGGCACTGTTCTCTCTAAGGCGTGCACATGTGTGCACGCTCACAAGTTTTCTGATGTCCACTCAGTTAATTTTAGATCCCACTCAGGTTGAATCAGGAAGGCCCCACTCTGAATTCATGTGCGCGTACAGTGCCTTGATACGCCGCCCAGAAAAGAACTCTTCCCGCACAGAGATGAAGGGAAAAAAAACAGAGGGACCACTGCTGGAAGGGATGATTGACAGCTTGAGGGCGGATCTAAATGATTTTAATGTTACAATCATTTTTAATTTTGTTTAATTTGTATTGTTTTTGTTGTGCACTGCCCGGAGACACAGGTTTGGGGCAACATATAAATAAGGCAAATGAAATAAAAAATATATGTGACACTAACAGGGCAGGGAACCTTGGCTCTCCAGATGTTGAACTACAACTCCCATAATTCCCAGCCACAGTAAATTGTTGTTCAACAACAGCTGGAGAGGCAAGGTTCCCTACCTGTGCTTAAAAAAAAAAAAAAAAAAAAAGCCATGAGACCATTCTTTGGAATGCTCAGTGGTAGGACACTTGCTTTGCACCAGAAGGTCCCAGCCCAATCCCTGGCGTTTCCAGGTAAAGGTAAAGTGTGCCGTTGAATTGGTTTCAACTCCTGGTAGAGCTGGGAATATCCCTGTCTGACTGAAACTCTGGGCCAATCCTGTCAGTCAGTGTAGGTAATACTGGGTTAGCTGAACAAATGGTCAGACTCCATATAAGGCAGCTTCACATGTTAATTCTTCAGATCCTTCTGAAGGCACGAAATGATACCTGGAAGTTTTTCACACTTGGCTTTTAGTTTGCATCTCCTCCAGAATGGAGGGTGTGCGTTCACTTACGGGCCAGATTTACACTGAAGTCTCTGTGAGCTTTTGGGGAGCACTTCACATACAATTCGGGTTTTTTATTGCATGATAGAGTGTAGCCCAATTTATATCCAAGGTTAAAAAAAACCAAAACCTTTTTGTGTTGGTTTTTTGGGGCAACTTTGAACTCACAGTAAAGCCTCTCAATAAACCTGTGATAAAGCCTGCTGTCTTGGGGAAACTCCTTCTGTTTGAGCAGAAGGGGAACAAAACTAGTTGTCAGCTAATTCCTCTGTATCATCCCTTGCTCTCTAATATTGGGGTGACCAGACTCAAGGCTTCCAAGAGCTACTTTTTTGGGCCAGAGCTGTGGCAACTATTAGCACAAAATGGCAGCTTGGGGAGGCAAGGCCAGTCACGAAATGGCAGCTTGTATAGGGCAGCCATATGGAAAAGAGGACAGGTCTCCAGTCCTGTGCCTTCAAGAGATGTGCAGAAAAGGGAATTTCAGCATGTGCCACTTGCCATGCAGGGAGAAGGAAAGTGTCACCTGCTGAAATTCCCTCTCCCTTTGCATCTCTTAAAGGTACAGAAGACCTGTCCTCTTTTTCCAAATGGCTGCCCTGAATGCCTACAAAAATTTACTCCAACAGAATAAGGGATTTTAACATCAGAGCTCCTGGATTCCAGAACAAACTTGCTGCAAAACAGGAGGGGAGCAAGAAAAGCTGTTCTGTGGGAGAAGAAAAAGGAGAGGAAGTAAAAGCAACTCAGTTTCTTTGAAGAGACAGAGATTGAGCACAGTGTGTCCACACCCCAACTCACTGCAGATCTGATTGGCTGGCTGTTGGCCACAGGGCTGTCCTTAGAGAGCCCTGGTGGGGTGCAGGGCTTGGGGCAAATCAGCCAATGTGGGGCCCCCTTCCACTTAGTTTTCAGCGGCATTACAAGAGCAGGGCCTGGGGCGGCTGCCCTGCTTGCCCTGCCTTAAGGACAGCCCTGATTGGCCAGAAGAGGAATAAGCAAGCCCATAGTGCTGATGAGTCTTCAGATGGGTCCAGGAGCTCCTGAGCTATCTAATGTTTGCCTCTGCTGATGTACACCCTTGTTCCCTCCTTTCCAGGTCTCATGTCTATGTGGTTCTGCTCCATGTCTCTTGTGTGGCTGCTGTCCCTCGACCAAGAGCTCTACCATAACCCGCCTGAGCTTCACCTTCCTCTTGCTCCTGGGCACACTGGTATCTATTATCATGATCATCCCTGGAGTGGAGGCGGAACTTCACAAGGTAGGCCATGAGTTACGCATTCCCCACTCCCTTTAAGTGGTGAAAAGTTCCAGTGTCTAGTTCCCTCTGCATTAGGAAGCCCTGGAGATTTTTCATCAGTCGCTGTTATTATAATCGCTGTATTTAAAAAAACCTTCTACTGCCATAAATGCAAAGGGTCAATGCGATTTTTCTCTAGTACGGCATCATACTTTGAATGGGTCTCCCTCTGTGTGTGGGGCCTGGATTGTGCCCCCGCCACCTGAAATAACCCAAAACCTCTGGCCCCACCTCGGGCCCAATATGCCGAGTACTTCTCTTGAGCCCCACCCATGCAGGTGGATTGTCTCATATAATGATCTGTGTTTAATGTAAACAGCCTGTTGCAATACAATTTGCAGTTGACCTGTTGCCAACATGACCTTCGGCTGATAGAACCTATAGTTTCATCCATCAGTGTGTTTGTCTATCCATAACCATGATGACGTTATTTGACTGAAAAATTAGCGAGTGAAACAATGATTATGGGAGTTGTAGTTCAACAATAGCTGGAGTGCCACGGGTTGCCAAACCCTAGCCGATGTCTTTTTGACTTGTGGTGATGATGAAGGCCATTCTGCTTTGTCTTTTTTTTTTTGCCAGCTTCCTGGATTCTGTGAAGGAGGCACCTCCCTCCCAGGCACCCAAGGCGTCGTCAACTGCAAGTCCTTCCTAGGCCACAAATCGGTGTACCGCATGTGCTTTGCAACAGCTGCTTTCTTCTTCCTGTTTGCCTTGATGATGATCTGTGTGCGGAGTAGCAAAGACCCGAGGGCATACATACAGAACGGGTGAGGCTCCTGGGGCTTGGTGAATGCTTCCCATCTGTCTAAGCTTGGACTGGGGTTCACGATCCCTTTTTAAAGCAAGCGTACCCCTTCTGTCACAAACCTGCAGCTCAGGTGCCCCATAGAGATTCTGTGCTGAGAAATTTACATTTTGCAAGTTGTTAGTGATTTTGTGTGACTGGGAAAGTTAAACAGATATGAAGATTATTTAAACATTATTTAGACACTTTAATTATTTAGGCATATAAATATTACAGTTGTAAGATGGGCTACTCCAGTCTGGTTTACATCTGGACAGAGTTACCCCTGAATACTCACACTGAAATTAACCAGACAAGTAAACTTGTCCCATGAATATCAGTAAGGCTTCTTTTTTGCTTGTGTTTTTATTTTCTTTATCTAAAATATTTATACCCTGCCCCTCCAGTACACTACTGCTCAGGGCAGCTTACAACCTTAATAAAATAGATATGGCACAAAGCAAAAATTAATAAAATTCAAAAAGCTAATACCACATTTAAAAGTTACACATTTTAAAAGTTAGTTTTCAATAAAAAGCTCAAAACTAAGAAATCTACCAGATATAGTAGTAGAAATGAGTAACTTTTATATGGATATAAGCCAGTGACCGGGGTTGCCTGTCTCAGTGACGGCTCCCATTGACCCTGACTGCTGCTCCCTGACTAATTCTTCATTAGATCTGTGCAACGTTTCAGCTGAAGCTAAATAATCTGCCTAGCTGCCATGGCACTGTGCAGAGGCAACCGTAGCCGCTGTGTGGCAGTGTGCTTCCCCCAGTGCTGGTGGGACTCCTTTAAGGGAAACGGAGCCTTCTTGCACTCCAGCGCCATCTTTGAAGGTGTGCAGCGCCATCTTTGAAGGTGTACACTGGGAAGTGTAGTCCTTTACAGGGCTTTCCCCTTGGAGCTCTATGGGGAAAGCACTGGGAAGGACTACACTTCCCAGCAGTCTGTGCACAACTTCTAAGATGGTGCTCGACAGGCCTCTGTTTCGCTTTAAGCCACCCCCTTGTCCCAACCCTGGGAGAAACTCGGCACTCTTGGAAGTCAACAGAGAGGGTAAGGGCTCTCTCAATAAAGGCTTTATGCCAAAGTGGTCCCTGCTTGAAAAAATAGTGATGATCATTGCTCTAGCTCTAGAATCATTTCCTTTTTCCTTTTCTGTTTGTCAACTTCAGGTTTTGGTTCTTCAAGTTCCTAATACTGGTTGGAATAACCGTGGGGGCCTTCTATATTCCGGATGGAGCCTTCACATCTGGTAAGCGAAACGCATCTTGCATTAATTATGTGTGGCAGGGCTGGGATGTAAAATAATTGTGTTGGCTGTTTGATATCCTGTGGGGCTGGATGCTTTCTAAAGGTAAAGTTGTGCCATCGAGTTGGTGTCAACCCCTGGTGACCACAGAGCCCTGCGGTTGTCTTTGGTAGAATACAGGAGTGGTTTACCATTGCCTGCTCCTACTTAGTATGAAATGATGATGATGATTATTTTACATTTATATCCTGCTATTCCTCAAAGGAGCCCAGAGCGGTGTATTACATACTTGAGTTTCTCTTTCACAACAACCCTGTGAAGTAGGTTAGGCTGAGAGAGAAGTGACTGGCCCAGAGTCACCCAGCTAGTTTTATGGCTGAATGGGGATTTGAACTCGGGTCTCCCCGGTCCTAGTCCAGCACTCTAACCACTACACAACTCTGGATATCGCTGCTGCCCGAAACAGGTGTTTCCCATACCAGCGGGGATTCGAACCAGCAACCTCTTGCTCCCTAGGCAAGTTCCTTCCCCGCTGCGCCACTCTACTCCACCTCTAAAGCCCTAGAGAAGGACGGTGGAGCATACAGGACACAGATGCCTTTCCTTAAGACAATTAAGAGCTCTTTCCAGAGTTCCTGTCTGGCTGCTCAGCCTTTAACAGGCAGTCTTGCACAACTTGAAATATCCTTCCCCTGCCCCCACCCTCCAAGGCAGAGCCTGGGTTGGAAACTCTTTCAAAACAAGTAATGCCAAAGGTATCAGGAAGGAGGCTTGTTCTGGATTCCAAATTAACATGCACGCCATCCCTTCCCTTGGGTAGAAGCTATTGCATTGCTTCCTCTTGAATAAGCTGGTCTTGTGGTGGCAAGCATGAGTTGTCCCCTTTGCTAAGCAGGTTCTGCTCTGGTTTGCATTTGAATAGGAGACTACTCGTGTGAGCACTGTAAAATATTCCCCTTGGGGGTGGGGCCACTCTGGGAAATGCATGCAGAAGGTTCCAAGTTCCCTCCCTGGCAGCATCTCCACGATAGGGCTGAGAGAGACTCCCGCCTGCAACCTTGGAGAAGCTGTTGCCAGTCTGTGTAGACAATACTGAGCTAGATGGAACAATCATCTGACTCGGTATGAGGCAGCTTCCTGTGTTCCTATGGTAGTACAAGGTTCTAATTCCTGGCTGTTCACCACTGAAACCTGCCTCCTTTTCATGCTTCACTGGACTCGAGTGTTGGCTTCTTGACGGGCTTGAAGAACCTAGACAGGACAATTCGCCTTCCCAGATTTGGCTTATTTTAAGCCAAATTTTGGGTTACGGCCCATTTGACCCATGAGTATACCCCTTAGGTTCTGGCATCATGGAGTAAGGCTCCTTTCTCTTCTCTTGTAGGCAACAGCCTTTCATTAGATACAAAGCCAAGGCTTTGTATTGGGTGGGGTATTGTGTATGTGCACACTTCTGGCATTGTGCGGCTGCTATGTGAACATGTGCACTAATCTGCAGGGCGTGGAACCCAGTATTGGCACGCTCAAGAGCCCCTGGTGGCGCAGTGGTAAAACTGCCGCCCTGTAACCAGAAGGTTACAAGTTCGATCCTGACCAAGGGCTCAAGGTTGACTCAGCCTTCCATCCTTCCGAGGTCGGTAAAATGAGTACCCAGAATGTTGGGGGGGCAATATGCTAAATCATTGTAAACCGCTTAGAGAGCTCCGGCTATAGAGCGGTATATAAATGTAAGTGCTATTGCTATTGCTATTGCTATTAGTACAAGGACAGCTGACCTGAGGCTCTCTGGCTGTTGCTGGACTACAACTCCCATCTTCTCAGGCTGCAATGGGGATAATGGGAGCTGTAGTCTTAACAGCTGGATACCCCTGCATCAGTAGGGAGCTCTAGTCCAACAACAGTGGGGGACCCCTGGCCACCCCTGCATTAGTAGCTGCTAGAAGGGTCAGACTGGATGGAAGATCTGAGATCAGCCCTTTGTCTTTTTCAAAGTTTAAGAATGGCCATGACGGAGAGGGGCTTAGATTGGCGCTGTAGTGCTAGAGAGGAGGGAATTTTGGTTGAAAAGCGGTATATAAATATTTGTATTATATTTTAATTTCTTGTGATGTGTTTTTGATGGCCTATGAACATGAACGGATTCTTGGCATTAACCTCTCCTTTTTCTTTTTTCTTTTTACCTCGTTAAGTTTGGTTCTACTTCGGCGTGGTTGGCTCTTTCCTCTTCATCCTCATCCAGCTCATCCTTCTGATTGACTTTGCGCACTCCTGGAGCCAAAACTGGCTGCACAGTGCAGATGAAGGCAATTCCAAATCCTGGTATGCAGGTCTGTATGGAGCACACCTGGACCTGTCTTTTGAAACAGATGCTGTGAAGAAGAGAGAGGCTTTCTAGACTGGTCTTGTGGTAGCAAGCATGAATTGTCCCCTTTGCTAAGCAGGCCAGCCCTGGTTTGCATTTGGATGGGAGACTACCTGTGTGAGAGTTGTAAGATATTCCCCTTAGGGGATGGGGCCTCTCTGGGAAGAGCACCCACATTCTTGCATGCAGAAGGTCCAAGATAGAGCTGGGAGAGACTCCTGCCTGAGACCTTAAAGCAGCTGCTACCAGTCTGGGTAGACCATGCTGAGCTGAGTGGACCAATGGTCAGACTCAGTATATGGCAGCTTCCTATGTTTCTATGGCTAGTAGGGGCAGAGGTTTCAGTCTGACTGGAAGCAATCCCTTTGATCTGGGCTGAAATGAATTGGAACCCTTTGAAGTGCTAAATAGAATCGGGAATTTCCTCCAAGGCCCTGGCCCCTGAATGGAACCGGGTCTGCTTTGCACAGCCCTGTTCTTTGAGGAAAGGATATTAAGCAGCTAAGACTGGAAAAGGGCTACCACTAGGATAGTTGGGTGCTGGGGGGGGGAAATCTGCTTCTGCAGAGCATCTGGAAAGTCCTCTGTTGCCAAGCATCATCTCCTCCTCCCTTTCTCAGGCCTCTTCTTCTTCACCTTCCTCTTTTATGCGGCCTCCATTGCTGCGGTGGTGCTACTGTATGTGTATTACACGAAACCGGACAGCTGTGCAGAAGGCAAAGGGCTCATCAGTGTTAATCTCATCCTCTGTGTTGCTGTCTCAGTTATCTCCATCCTGCCCAAGATCCAGGTAAGAGGCTGTGAGAAGCCTGCTTTGGCCTTTGAGGGTGTCTTCCCTGGAGGGAAGCACAGCAAGTGGTGTGTGTGGTCTAGTGATGAGCATCTGCATTGCTTCCGGGAGGAGAGCTGGTCTTGCAGTAAAGTGCCCACAGAGCCCTGTGGTTGTCTTTGGTAGAATACAGGAAGGGCTTCCCATTGCCTCCTCCAGTGCAGTATGAGATGATACCTTTCAGCATCTTCCTATATCGCTGCTGCCTGATATAGGTGTTTCCCGATAGTCTGGGAAATATACCAGCGAGGATTCAAACAGGCAGCCTTCTGCTTGTTAGTCAAGCATTTCCTCGCTGTGCCACTTAAGGTGACTGGTCTTGCAGTAGTGAGCATGAATTGTCCCCTTTGCTAAGCAGGGTCTGCCTTGGCTTGCATTTGGATAGCTGACTACATGTGAGCACTGCAAGGTCTTCCCTTAGAGGATAGAGCCCTAGCTCAGTGAAAGAGCATCTGCCTGCTTGCTTGCAGAAGGTCCCAGGTTCCCTTCCTGGCAGCATCTCCAGGTATGGCTGGGCGAGACTCCTGCCTGCAACCTTGGAGAAGCCGCTGCCAGTCTGGGTCGACAATACTGGGCTAGATGGACCAAGGGTCTGACTCAATAGAAGGCCGCTTCCTATGTTTTCCTAACTAAGCCTGTTGTTTTTAAAATCGATCAGTTTTTGAAACATTGTCAATGCCTAATGCAGTGCAGTAGCCCTTGAGCTTTTGATGCTCCCTGCATTTAAGTTCTGGCTGTTCTACCCGCTTTGGCTCCCTCGACACACCATTTCGGTCTGAGGGCCTCAGTGAATTGTGTTTCACAGCACGGCTGGAGAACTTGGCTGGTAAAGTGCAGGTATCGCATTGCTGCTAGAAGATATGGCTGATAGCAGGCGACTGAGAACCCTGGGCTGAGAAGTCAGCTCTGTCCTCCACAAATGAACACGCGCATGCCCGCCCACGCACGCACGCACCACTCTGTGGGCACTTCCTGGGGGCAGTTTTGCTGCGAAACTTCTAGCAACCGCCCAGGCATTTTCTTGGGACCGCTTCCCTAAAGAGGATTCAAGAGGATTGTCTTTGTTGGAGGCCTTCTGGAGAGCCGTCGAGACCCATCTTTTCGGCCTGGCTTTTAATGATATTTAGTTTTAATGTTATCTATTTTTAATGGTAATTTTAATCTGCTTTCAGCTGGTTTTTTGTTTTTAATTATTTATTCTTTTTTGTTTTAATGTGAACCGCCCTGAGCCGTTTTTGGAAGGGTGGTATATAAATCAAATAAATAAAATGTAATCAGTGGCCCCTCTAATTTTTTTCCCCATCTCTGCGCGGAATGAATTTTGTTCTGGGTGGCAGTATGAAGGCCGTGTGTGCGCACCTGCATTCAGAGTGGGGCATTCCTGATTCCACCTGAGCGGGATCTAAATTGAACTGAGCGGACATCCAAAAGCTTGAGAGCACGTGCACATGCACACTCATTAGATTCAGGGGACAGTGAAAGTAATGTGGAATGTTTTGCCTCGGCCTGCTAGGAGGAGGCAGCGGCTGAGGCAGGCCTTGCTTATCAAAAGGAGGGCCTTAACGGATGCCTAAGTCACCAGCCTGCTGAATTCAGCCATGCCTGAAGCCTGCTCTCCGGGGCATTCGATGTGCACGTTTGAGTCTCACACTTCGGAGGAGCGACCAGGTTATTCTGAGACTCCTTTCCCAGAAGTGGCACAGAACATTATCAAAGGGGAGATCAGGCCAAGCCGTTTTGCAACGACATGCAACTGAAACTAACTTTGGTTTGCGTTACGTGATTGCTGTTGCTCTCTTCCTTGCCTTATCTATGAAATAGTTGGGAGAGGCACTAATCAAAGTGTCCCTGGGCTTTGTGGATGGGGACTCGGTATGTGTCCATGTCCCAGGGCCAGATTAAGGTATGCTGAGACCCTAGCTGGGCTGGCCAACCTTGGCCTTCCAGCTGTTGTTGAACTACAACTCCCATCATCCTCTGCTGCAGTTTATTACAGCCGTGTTGTAAGTTATGGCGAGCTTAAAAGGCCCCATAGCATTTACACACACACACACACACACACACTCTAATGAAAATGAAAACAGAAATAGAAATAGTAAAGCTTTATTTTTTACATATATACTTGGCAAAGATCAGAACTGATCTCAGAATCCCAGGATCAAACTGATTCTGGATCACGCTTCTCAAAAACCGAGCCCTGGTTTAAGGCAACTTCAATATAACTTACGGTTATTTCTGCACAGCTTTATAAACTCATTATGATAAACAATTGTGTAGCCGTATAAGTAAATGTTGGCTTATCAGAACGATAGTGTCTGTGTTAGAGCTTTCCCCCACGTTCTCCTTTATTTTTCAGCCAATGATATAAAACTTGAAGTTTAGTCATTTTTATTAATTTATTTGGAGACCCCTCATAATGTGAGGCCCTAATCTGCAGCTTCTTTAGCTTGTGCTTAGATCTGGCACTGCCGAATCCTACCCACTCTCCCTGATGCACAGAGACCCTATTCCAGGGTTCAGTCTGAATGTGTTTGTAGGGAGCAGCAGTTTATTTTCTAGTAACGCTAGCATGTTCCTTTAGCTTAGCCCCTGCTCTCCCCAGGTTTAGTGTTTACCTCTGCAGACAAGTGCTGAGCCTGAGGAGAGCAGGGGTGTATATAACTCGAAAGCATCTCTGCATGGGAAGGCTGTCACAGTCCAAGACCTCCTTGTGCCTGAGGTTTGGGCATCAATGCTGCCCCTCACCTTTTTCCAGTGGCGGCAGCTATCGCCTGTGTGTACACCCACATCTCTGCCAGCTGCCACTTTCTCCCCCTTTGCGGCAGCAGTTGTTACTGCTGCACAACACACTTGCCTCCCTCCCTCACTGCTGGGCTGATAATGAGAGGGGGAAGGCAGCAGAAATGAGTAAAGGGCTTGAGAGTTCTGGCAGTGCATGCCTCCAGTACTCAAATGCCCTTCGCTCATTTCCTCTTCCCCTTCTCATTATCAGCCCAGCAGCAAGGGAGGTGGTAGCAACAACTACGGGGGGAGGAGATCAGGAGAAGGAGGTGGCTCATCCACTGCCTGGCAAAGAGCTGCTTGGGAGGCAGGTGAGGTGGCAGGGGGCATCTCATTGCTCTTCCGGTGCCCCAGTAAATTGAGGCGACTACTTCACCTCAACTCATCTTGTGGAAGGATTGCCCCTATGGAGCAATCAGCACCAGAGTTCCCTGTAACTCTGATTTCTGATTTCCCGATGCTGTTGACACCAACTCCCAGCATCTCCAACTGCAGTGGCCTTTTCTTGGAGATTATGGGAGTTGTAGTCAGCAACTTCTGGGAATCCCTGTTCCAGGGAACATTGGCCAGCATGCTCCTGTTCTCCTCTCTGCCACCACATCCATCCTGGATAGCCGCCTTCTCTGGATAACTCCTGAATAGGATGATGCTGTTTGTGTTCCTACCGATTGCTGGCAACAGAAAAGGTCTCTGGTTGGCCTCCATATATATATTTTTTGCCCTTGACAGATGCAATACGAATCCGATGCACATTTATATACCGCTTTTCAACAAAAGCCCCCAAACGTTTACATAGATATAAATAAAATGGCTCCCTGTGCCATTTAGGGTTCACAATCTAAAAAAGGAACATAAGATAGACACCAGCAACAGCCACTGGAGGGATGCTGTGCTGGGGCTGGATAGGGCCAGTTGCTCTCCCCCTGCTCAATAAAGAGAATCACCACTTTTAAAAGATGCCTCTTTACAGTGTTGGATTGGGAGCCACATCAGAATCTTTTTAATGGGAGCTCTTCTTCCTCTTTCTCTGCAGGAAGCCCAGCCTCACTCAGGCCTTCTACAAGCCTCCATCATCACGCTGTACACCATGTTTGTCACCTGGTCAGCGTTGGCCAATGTACCAAGTAAGTAGCACCTTACTAACCCTTAAATACTTTCTCTGCTCTTTTTTTTTTTTTTAAGAATGCTGCTTTCCCACTGAAATTTCTAAAGTGACATAGAAAGCTGCCATATACTGAATCAGACCATTGGTCCATCATGCTCAGTATTGTCTACACAGACTGGCATTGGCTTCTGCAAGGTTGCAGGCAGGAGTCTCTCTCTCAGCCCTATCTTGGAGATGCTGCCAGGGAGGGGACTTGGAACCTTCTGCTTTTCCCAGAGCGGCTCCATCCCCTGAAGAGAATATCTTCTAGTGCTCACACATCAGGTCTCCCATTCATATGCAACCAGGGCAGACCCTGCTTAGCTAAGGAGACAAGTCATGCTTGCTACCACAAGACCAGCTCTCCTCTCCTAGACCAGCTCTTCTCTCCCACTTGCAAAAGTGGTTTGCAAACAAAATAACAACCAAGCAAAAACAAAGGTTCCCAATACAGAGTTGGTGGAGGATCGCTCAACACACCATGAATAGCAGTTCTGAAATTAGTTTCACACACACTAGGTAGCAAAAGGAGAAAAAAGTGTGAAGCCATTGACATATCGTAAATGTCTCTTTAAATGTATACCAGATGCTTGTCACTATCTGCTGTTGACTGATCATCCTCACTTTCACTCTGCATCTGAGGAAGTGGGTTTTAACCCACAAAAGCTCATGCATTAAAATATTGGTCTAAAAGGTGCTGCCTAATTTCTTTCTTTGATCTGTCTAGCTCAGGTCACTGATCTCTTAGCAAGTTCATTGGGACCCTTCCTATTCTGTTGTCAAGCTTTCTTCTGCTGCTTTCATGAAATTTCATTAGATATTGCCCAGTAAATAGTGCCCAGCTGATTCAGCTTAAAGTGGCATTGGCCTTTTTAGCTGCAGCATCACACTTCTGATTTTGTGTCCAGTTCATCTGGTATTCTCTAAATCAGGGATTCTCAACATTGGGTCCTCAGATGTTATTGGACTTCAACTCCCATAATTCCCAACCAAAGGCAACTGGGGCAGAGGATTATGGGAGTTGAAGTCCAATAATATCTGGAGACCCAATGTTGAGAACCCCTGCTCTAAATCATTCTCCAACTTGAGAATGAAGGAATTCTTATTTTAGTCATTTATCATGTTTTGTAGCAAATCTATACTCCTAAATATTCATGCTAATCTTGAAAGACTCCTATACATATTATCTCTTTAATATGCCTTTGTAAACTCAATAAAAGAAGATAATTTTTCTCAAAGTCTCTTGACGTTATCTTCTCTTAAATGGCTGTATTCAGTTTATGTTGACATTTCTGCCAAGTTTCCCTATCTTGAGGATGGGGTTGTAGCTCAGTGGTAGCAATTTGCTTTTTATGAAGAAAGTCCCAAATTCAGTCCTTGGCTTCTCCAAATAGAGCTGGGAAAGACTCCTGCCTGAAACCTTGGAGAGCTGCTGCCAGTCTGTGTCTACAATACTGAACTAGATGGACCTATGGTCAGACTCAGTATAAGGCAGCTTCCTATGTTCCTATCTTCATCTGCTACTCTTTCAAGAAAGGAACAGTTGCATCAGGGCATTTCTTGGCAGCCAATATACTGGTTGCTGTCAGCAGATTCCAGATCAACTTGTGATGTTCTGAATTTAGTAGAGCCAGTGTGGTGTAGTAGTCAGAGTGCCGGACTAGGACCGGGGAGATCCGAGTTCAAATCCCCATTCAGCCATGAGACTTGCTGGGTGACTCTGGGCCAGTCACTTCTCTCTCAGCCTAACCTACTTCACAGGGCTGTTGTGAGGAGAAACTTAAGTATGTAGTACACCGCTCTGGGCTCCTTGGAGGAAGAGCGGGATATAAAATTTTTTTAAAGGCTGATTTTATTTCGATCAATGACCAGTAATTACAACATAACACAGCACCCAATATAACCCAACCATGTTATACTTTATAAACATTACTTCCCAGGTACCTTAGTAAAATCAATTAGTGTCCTCTTATCATTACATCCATTGCGCACATGACCTTGCTGAGCGAAGAATGTTTAACCCAAAGAGGATGTGTGATTCATTGTTACGGAAAGAGCACATTGGTGTGTTCTTCCTTGTATGCATGCAGCTCTAACCACAATCTTTGGCATGAATTGTATTTATCCAAATAGAAGGTGACTCTGAATTTTAGGCCAGTGTTTCCCAACCACCAGTCCGTGGACCGGTGCCGGTCCATGAGCAGTTGAGTGCCAGTCCATGCTGGTCCATGAGGAATTAATCCCCCCACAAAACAATTTTGAGCTGGTGGGGGCCTCCATTGGTGGGAGCTCTCTGGAGCTCATTTCTAGGCAGGCAGCCCTCATTGAGTGTTACCCCAGCAACGAGGCCTGCCTGCCTAGAAATGAGCTCTGGAGAGCTCACAGCAGCAGCGCCCCCCTGGCTTGAAATTGTTTTTTGGGGGTACCTGGGGGTGGAGGCGAGGGGGGGCGACCCCTTACTAACTGCTGGTCTGGGAAACTGTACACAAAGAATGTAGCGGTCCATGACTCCAAAAATGTTGAGAAACACTGTTTTAGACGACCCTCTTTAAAAAACCAAAAACAACACCAACCAGCTTAAATATAGGTTGTACATGTATTATCCGAAAGGCAGAGGAGGTGAAATTTGAGGTGACTGAAACCCCTCCCCCCCGCCCGATTTCTAACATCAAAGAACTTAGAAAAAACATAGTCTTGTCTTCAGGTAAATAGGATCCTTGTGGGGCGATGGGCCAAAAGGCAATGGTTAGCATTGAGATGCTCTGTCACTTAAGATGGTCTGTTTTGTTTTTTGTAGACAAATACTGTAACCCAACCCTTTTGGTGCGAAACTATAGCACAACCGCCCAGCCTTATGAGCAGCAACCGACTCAGTGGTGGGATGCCCCGAGCATTGTGGGGCTGGTCATCTTCATTCTGTGTACGCTCTTCATAAGGTAAGAATCTGCAGCCGGATTCAAAATGCAGTTGTTCGTCGTCAGACCTGGGAACTGTAAACACAATGGAGTTGTGGGTGGGTGTGTTTGCTTGTGTGTGTGCGAGCATAACTTCTTTAGATAATGGAGAGAAAGTTAGGAACTATGCTTCCTCTATGGCAGCCCATCACACGAAGAGGAATGAGGATGCATTTCTGGGACCTGTCCCTGCATAGCCCTATGGGACCAGAGTCTCCAAATTGGCCGTAACTGTGTGGTTTGGGCGATGTGTGGGGGCAGACGGGACTGGTGTGCCTCCGTTCGCTTTCATTGACAGCCTGCTGTCCACCTCGACTGAACTGATCCAGATTCTACGTTTAGAGCATCACACATTTTTTCTCATTTTCTGCACAGGGATGGGGCCACAATTCAGTGGTGGAGTATCTGCTTTGTAGGCAGAAGGTCCCGGGTTCATTCCCTGGCAGCATCTCTAGGTAGGGCTGGGAGAGACTCCTGCTTGAAACCTTGGGCAGCCGCTGCCAGTCAGTGTAGACAATCTTGAGCTAGATGGACTGACTACTTCTTCTTCTTTGACATTTGTATCCCGCTCTTCCTCCGATGAGCTCAGTACATGCTTATTTTTATCCTTGCAACAACCCTGTGAGGTAGGTTAGGCTGAGAGATACATGACTGGCCCAGAGTCACCCAGTAAGTTTCGTGGCTGAATGGGGATTCAAACTCGGGTCTTCCTGGTCGTAGTCCAATACTCTAAGCACTACGCTATGCTGACTTGGCCCATCTTATACTGAAATCCTTCTTTCTTCTTTGTCTTCAGTATCCGCTCCTCTGACCACACCCAAGTGAACAAGATGATGCTGACAGAAGAAAGCACAGCTACGTTGGGGGGTGGCAGTCCAAGCCTTGAAGATGGGGTGCACCGGGCCTATGACAATGAGGAGGACGGCGTGTCTTACAACTACAGCTTCTTCCACCTCTGCCTCGTCCTGGCCTCCCTCTACATCATGATGACACTCACCAACTGGTACAGGTGTGTGCAGCTGGCACTGCCGTGTGTTCCTTGCTGTGGTTATCCGTGTTCAAGTAGCACCATGGCTAGATTACTGCAGTGTGGGGCACGTGGGGCTGCCCTTGAAGACCATTTGGATGCTTGAACTTGAACTCATTCAGAAGATGGTGGCCGGGTTAATTGGGATTTGCTGCTCTGAGGAGAGTGGCAGTGGGGGGCCGAGAGGGCACCTTTAAAAGTAGATCTAAGGTGCTTAGTGGTCCAGCAGCTGCCACCACTCTTTAAAACTCCCCTAGTGCAGACCCAGTGCCCAGTGCTCCACCCCAGCAGCCTGCATGCGTGGTGGCAGCACAGTTCCGGGACTGACCTGCCTCCTCACATGCTGTTCTTATAACTTGCTGCTGGACCGCTAAGTACCTTGCATCTACTTCTGAAGGTGCCCTCTCTCCACCCCCGCCCCTGGCTACCCTTTAGAAGCCTTTTCAAGCCAGGATTCCCCTTGGCTTGTAAAGGGGAATCCTCACCAGATTCCCCCTTACTGACATAGCCCCTTGAACCGCCGAACCGGTTCAAGTTGGTTCAGTTGTATGGTCTGGCCGGTCGGTTCGACCAAATTGGTCCATGCACAGCTCTAGCTTCTGTTTCAAAAGGACTGGTATGTTCCCTAGACTATGGGAAACACCGATATCGGGCAGCAGCGATATAGGAAGATGCTGAAAGGCATCATCTCAGACTGCGCGGGAGGAGGCAATGGGAAACCCTTCCTGTATTCTACCAGTCACAGGGCTCTGTGGTCGCCCGGAGTCGACATCGACTCTACGGCACACTTTGCCTTTAAACACCAGAAGCAATGCCCCACTTGCAGGTATAACTTCTGGAGAACTGGGAGAGACAATGAGACGTTATAATTAACCAAGGGACTGTCCTTGGAACGTGAGGCTGATTGAAGTATCTGCAGAACTTGGAGGGTCTCTCGGCCCTTCAGAGATGGGGCCGTGTCTCCGTGGCAGAGTACCTGCTTGGCATGCAGAAGGCCCCAGCTTCAATCCCTGTTGGCATCTCCAGGTAGGGCTGGGAGAGACTCCTGCCTGAAACCTTGGAGAAGCTGCTGCCAGTCAGTGTAGACAGTCCTGAGCTAGATAGGCCAAGGGTCTGACTCAACAAATGGCACCTTCCTTTATAAGTACTGCCAGCTAAGACCTTGAAACCACAACTAAAATCATAGTGTGTGGGATGGAACCCAAGTTCAAGGGCAGAATGCCCTCTTGGCATGCAGAAGGTCCCCGATTCAATCCCTGGCAGCATCTCCAGTTAGGACTAGGAGAGACCCCCTTCCTGAAGCCCTGGAGAGTGACTGCCATAGGGAATATTAAGCGAAATCGAGCAGTGCTGTGATTGTGCACAAGGCAACTTCATCTGACCCAGGAGAGCATTATCTAAAGTCCAGAGTATGCAGTAAGTGGCCTCCTCTTCACAGGTTTGCGATGTTCTACTTGGCCTTCCGGTGTTGCCCTGGCGACGGAGAAGAGAGCACCAGCTCTGGAAGGCCAAGCTTCTGGGAAGGGCAGGAGGACACCTCAGGGGAACTCGGCCCAAGGAGGCAGAGAGTTCCCCAGTGTCTAAGAGCAGGAAAGTCCTCTTCCTATACAGGAGCCCTGGGAGCATAGCTTTCCCATTGTTTGGTTACGAACTGCAGGACTCTGGTCTGGAACCCGGGATCTCTGTCTCCCCCCTGCCTGCATACAGGCCTGCCTCTCGCTGCTGCACGCACCGTGCTATTTATAGCCGGTGACTCGCTGTCACTATCGTACCTCCGTGCCTGCTAGGGCTTCAGTGCCTTCACTCTTCACATCGCTCTTGGTGGGATTGGCAGCAAGGTGGAAACTGGCGGGGAGCGTTCTGTGGGGAGGGAAACGCAGGCCAACTCGCTTCTCCAGGAAGGAGAGCTGGTCTGGTGGTAGCAGGCATGACTTGTCCCCTTAGCTAAGCAGGGTCCACCCTGGTTACAAATGAATGGGGGACTAGAAGTGTGAGCACTGTAAGTTATTCCCCTCAGGGGATGGAGCCGCTCTGGGAAGAGCATCTAGGTTCCAAGTTCCCTCCCTGGCAGCATCTCCAAGATAGGGCTGAGGGAGATTCCTGCCTGCAACCTTGGAGAAGCCACTGCCAGTCTGGATAGCCAATACTGAGCTAGATGGACCTATGGTCTGACTCAGTATATGGCAGCTTCCTGTGTGTGCAAAATGCCTCCAGGGATAGGTTGTGATCCTGAACTGGGCTTGACGCTGCTTCTAATTGTGTCTTATTTGCAGACTTTGGGTTGTAGTTTTTTGATGCCTTTTTGAGTCGAGCTGTAGGCCGCTCTGAATGGATCACCCACCCCCGAATTACAATCACATGCTCGGTTTTTATGTTTGTCCTGAATTGGTGAAATTGCTCCATCCACCTTTCTGGTGCAGTATGATGAAAAAGGCGGAGGGACCTTGAGGTGGCTTTCTAAAGTGGCCGGGTTCAGTGATCCTGAATGTATGTTGGATTTTAGCTTCTGCCAGTGGAAGAAAGGGGGCGAGATGATTTGGGTGAATGGATGCAATGAAGCAAGTAATCGCAAAAAAGCTCTGATGGCAAAGGAGCAGCAGCAGTCGTCAAGCAACCGCACGCGACTGCAGCAGATGGCATTTGGGGAGAAAATCATGGGATGGAGTGCAAAAGGGGACCAGTTTTCCTTATTTGCATCAGTGAAATGTCCTAAATGGTCTGGGACCAGGCTGTCCTAAGGACCCCTTTCTCCCATGCGAACTTGCCATGTGCGGCCCGGGTCTGTCCCCTCTGCTCTTGAGATACACATGTTGGGGCTTTCCTGGTTGTGGCTGTTGCTGACCCAAATCAGGGTTTCTTAACCTTGGGCCCCCCAGTTGTTGTTGGACTACAACTCCCAGAATCCTCAGCTGCAATGGCTTTTGCTTGGGGATTCTGGGAGTAGTAGTCCAACAACATCTGGGGGCCCAAGGTTAAGAGACCCTGACCCAAATGAACTCGGCAAAATGAATTTTATGGAATGTCTTCAGGTTCAAAAGCATAAAATAATATTGCTAATATTATGGTGCCTTTGTTATCCTAGCACAGTTGTGCCAGTATAGTTAAGATGAATGTTTTCAACATTCCCAGACTCAAAATGGGCATCCTTAGTGTGTATAATGCTTAGTGGTGAGGGGGTGATAGATGAGAGAGCTGCCAGAACCATTTTGAAAGAGAGAGAGAGAGAAGTTTTGAGCCTGGGGCATTCTAGGTTAATCCTGATGCATAAAACAAAGTCCCTGTCCTGCATGTTTGGGAACTCTTAGGCAAGATTGCATCAGCTCCCCCTTGAGAGAGCAGCTGTGGTCCAGCTGTGCACGGATGCTGCTTATACATCCCTGTTAACTGTGTATGGCTTTCAGAGTAGCCCGGACTGTACAGCAAGCTGCCAGGATTACATTCTTGAGTTTGCCTGACAGGGATGACTCCAAGGGGTATCAAGAGCTTTCCCCAAACGATTCCCATTCCTTCTTTCACTTCCCCCATCCATCAGACTGGTATTTGCAACAACGCGTCAGACAATCCAGTGCTGGTATATTGTTTTTAAAGGCCTCCATTGTTTAAAGACGCCTCACTCACTCACTCCTGCACCCCGAAACAAGCTGCAGAAGCCAGTGCAGCCAGGTAGGTGGGAGACTCCTCCAGCCTCCCAGGAGCCAGGCCAACCCCTTTGCATCCTTCCTGGGCAGGAACTGGGCTAGGAGATACCATGTGTGCAGGGGGGTGCAGGGTCATCTCCCCTTCAGATTTGTGCTGGCCTCTCTGCCCCCCACCCAATCTTTCTACCACTTGGTCTTGGGCAGGAAGGGAAAGCTACTCTGGAAAACAGACTGGAAGATTTGGCGTAATCCCAAAAGGCAGTGTTTTCTAAGAGGAATCTGTCCCATTTTCTGAATGTTGGTTTGAAAATGTCAAGCAAGCTTCATTACTAAGATAAACCAGGGTTTCTTAACCTTGGGCCCCCAGATGTTGTTGGACTACAACTCCCATCATCCCCAGACATGGTCTTTGTGGCTGAGGATGATGGGAGTTGTAATCCAACAACATTTGGGGGCCTGAGGTTAAGAAACCCTGAGATAAATGACTACTATTAATCATGTTACCTCTAAGTATTTATCCTTATAGATAAATCTCCAGATCATCCTGGAGAGAATCTATCTATGTGGTCGCTAAGAGTCGGCACCGACTTGACAGCACGTAATCAATCAATCAGCCAGTATTTAATGGAGCGTAGCAAAATCCTCGCTTCCCTGATAACGTTCTTTGCCACCCCATGATCCTCCAAACTAGTTCTCTAGAGACACTTCTGCTGCCCAAAGCCAGAGACCTGACTTGGTGTCTCTCTGTGCTTTTCCCTCCCGTAGACCTGATGAAACTCACCAGAAGCTGATCAGCCCCTGGACTGCAGTTTGGGTGAAGATCTCCTCCAGCTGGTTTGGGCTCCTCCTCTACGTGTGGACTCTGGTCGCTCCCATTGTGCTTCCAGACCGAGACTTCAGCTGAAAGAACTCAGGAACGTGCCTCTGCTCAAACCATGCAAGCAAAAGAGACCCAGTCCCAGACAAAGGAAGATCCTGGGGCCCAGTGCTTGAATTCAGATGTAGGTTCTGGACACCCAAGCTTTCTATTTTCCTGTGCCTTCTGGCCCTTGGAGCTTCAGACCGATCTTCCAGACTGGTGCCTTTCTCTGTTTTATTGCTAAGGAATATGATGCTACCAAAAAGAAAAAAGTCACTGCTCTACTATACTCGACACCAGAGCAATAAGGCCGGGTGATGTGGATTTGGTTACTGTTGCTATTGAGCTCTTAAGCATGTTGCAAAGTGTCTGAGGTGCTTGAAACGTGGTTTGCCATTATTTTGTAAGGAGTGTTTAAGAATAATGGCTGACATGATGCATAGCATACCGCCTCCACGAGGATCCGCTGCAGGGCTCTTGCAAATTTTAAAGGAAGCTCTAGAGTGATTGTGGGAGCTGTATTTCAGCAGCTTTCCCCATTTGGAAATGCAGCTTCCTTTGATGCCCGCAAGAGCCCTACAGTGGATCCTTATGGAGGCTGCATGTCATGTCGGCAAATAAGTGTAAAGTAGCTGTTTAATGTAGCTCTATCTCTTTACCAGTTTGCCTTGTTATGGGAGGAAGCCTTTTAGACAAAACCTTGTTACACTTTTGATAATGCAACCTTTGTTTAACTAAAAAAAGATGTTTAAATAAAAACAGACACATTTGAGTGTCAATCATCAGGAAGCAGTTTCATGCTCACAATGATTCAAGCTAGGATTCCAGATATGGAGAAGAGTGTTGGGTTAGACAGCCTTCTCAAAACAAGCTGATGTATTTTATAACTATATATATATAAGTATATCCGATTTTGCCTTTATAAAGTAAGTGCCAGGAGGCTGACATATGAAAAACCCTAAAAAAGTCAAGAACAAAATACAGCAAAATGGTAGCAATATTAAAAGATAAAATATTAGGAACTTTTTTGTACCAGCTCCCAATCTCCTTTTATAGGAACATAGGCAGCTGCCATATACTGAGTCAGACTATTGATCCATCTAGCTCAGTATTGTCTACTCAGATTGGCAGCGGCTTCTCCAAGGTAGGGATGTGCATGAACCTGTTAGGAGGCCCTTTTAAGGGCCTCCGAACAGGTTCGAACACTGGGTGGTTCGAAGGTTCGGCGGTGGGGGAGATCCCTTTTAAGGGCAGGGGAGGGTTCCCCTGCGTTTCCTCCCCTGCGTTTCCTCCCCTGCCAGCGCTCGTTGA
Organism: Hemicordylus capensis; assembly: GCF_027244095.1. Taxonomy (NCBI): domain Eukaryota; kingdom Metazoa; phylum Chordata; class Lepidosauria; order Squamata; family Cordylidae; genus Hemicordylus; species Hemicordylus capensis. The sequence goes on from NC_069663.1 coordinate 16,571,278, forward strand.
AAAACCGGTCCAGCAGGGTTGCAGCGTACCTCCCTGCTGCCCTGTCCACACCTCGGACCAGAAGTGACAGGAAGTAGTCACACACTCACTCGCACGCACATCAGTCTACTTCCTGTCACGTGACACTACCTCCTGTCACTCCTGGTCTGAGGAGCGGCCGGAGCACCAGGGAGGTACGCTGCTGCCCTGCTGGACCGGTTTTTCAACGAGCGCTGGCAGGGGAAACGTGACAGGGCGGGGAAGGAGAGTGCACCCTCCCCTGCCCTTAAAGTTATCCCTGCCACCGTCAAACCGGCCCCTGCTGGGTCCGTGCACATCCCTACTCAAAGGTTGCAGGCAGGAGTCTCTTTCAGCCCTTTCTGGAGATGCTGCCAGGGAGGGAACTTGGAACCTTCTGCAGGCAAGCAGGCAGATGCCCTTTCCAGAGCAGCCCCATCCCCTAAGGGGAATATCTTGCAGTGCTCACATGTAGTCTCTCGTTCAAATACAAACTGGGTGGACTCTGCTTAGTAAAGGGGACAATTCATACTTGCTACCACAAGACCAGCTCACGCCCCAACCCCCACCTGCCAAAATAGGACATGAATCATAGAATGTCGGAAGGCACCTTGGAGGTCATCTTGATTCCCCTTTGCTCAGTGCAGGAAATCACTATACCATCCATGGCAGATGGGCATCCAGATTCTGCCTGATAATCTCTAGAGGAGGATAGCCCACCCTGGCATGTGGCAGACGGTTCCACAGTTAGAAACGTCTTCCTAAGGCCTAGCACCTAAATCTGCTACTTTGCCATTTCAAACGATTGGTTGTAGTCCTGCTGGTAGGAGCACCAGTGAAGAATTGTACTCCTCTTCCTATGTGACAACTCTTCAGACACTCAAAGGTGACCACCATGATCCCAATAGTGCTATGCAGACTGAATTAAATTTAGAATGGATTCTTGCTGAAACCACACACACATACAGAGAGCTACTTGGTTAAATGAACACTAGGGGGCAGCACCTCTCTTCTGAAGATGGCGAATTGCGCATTGTATTTGTTCGTTCCCCATAGTCTTAAATTGCTATCAAAATACTGCAGTTGAAGTCTCTAATGTGCTTTCTGTGGGGGGAAATTGGTGCCCTGGGGCTGTGTCCTTAAAGGAACCTACCTGTCCTGGCCAAAGTGCATCACTGTGCCTTGGGAACTGTGTGATGTGAGAACACCTGTAGAGTATATCTCTCACCACACTAGAACCAGGGGTCATCCCATGTAACTGAAGGCCGGGAAATTTAGGACCAACTAATAGGCACACTTTTCCACACAGCACATAATTAATCTATGGAATTCTCTGCCATGGGATGTGGTGACAGCCACTAGCTTGGATGGTTTTAAAAGAGACTTAGACAAATTCATGGAAGGCAGGTCTATCAATGGTTGCTAGTCTGGCGGCTATAGGCCACCTCCAGCCTCAGAGGCAAGATGCCTCTAAATACCAGTTGCAGGGGAGCAGCAGAGAAGGCATGCCCTCAGCTCTTGCCTGTGGGCTTCCCAGAGACAACTGGTGGGCCACTGTGTGAAATGGGATGCTGGAGTAGATACGCCTTGGGCCTGATCCAGCAGTGCTCTTCTTATAGTCTTAAGGGGCACTGTGTTTCCTGGCTTCCTAGGAAGGAGGAAGGAAGGAGTTGTAGTTCAACAACAGCTGGGTACTTTCCAGATTAGACCCTGCAACGGGGTCACGTTGGATCTTGGATTTGTGCTTCCACACTTCCTGCATTGTGACACCACAGTCCCTCCACGGACAACAGGGTGCCATTCACATTGTCAATGCCTTGTTTCGAATTTAATCACTGCAATATAGAGCTAGGACGTCGTATACCCGGAGTAAGGAAGTTGCTGTTTTGGGGGTTGTTAGTTCCTGCGAGACAGCATCTTGCTGCTGTTGAGCAGCTAGACTGGAAAGCACCCTGGAGGGCCAAGTTTGCCCACCACCAGGTTAGATTATCTTCTGTTCAGTCTGAACCTGTAGTTCAGGCCTGCTCAACTTCGGCCCTCCAGCAGATGCTGGACTACAGCTCCCTGGCTATTGGCCACTGTGGCTGGGGATTATGGGAACTGTAGTCCAAAAACAGCTGGGGGGCCAAAGTTGAGCAGGCCTGCTGTAGATCAACCATAGGAGGAGGAAGTGCTGGTTGCTATGGGGCTTGAACCAGGAGCCCTGTCAATGGGGCACTGATTCCCAGGGGCATAGCAAGGTTGGTGTAGGCCCTGTGAGAAAAAAATGAAGACGGGCCATGTCTTCTTCAAGGTGCCCCTTCCTCAGGGCCCAGGGCCCTCTTGCTTGACTGTAGTGATGCTCCTGCTGCTGGTGGAGGAGGAACAACAGGCCATTTCAGCTAAGAATCGCTGCGTCAGCCCATGACCTTCTTGGCCTGGGAGTCAGGTGATGGTGGCGGGGCAACCAATTGCTACGGTGGCATGTAAGGCATTTCAGGTGGCTGCCTTCCAATTAGCACACCTTTTTGGCACTGGGGTTCATTGGGCAAGAATGTTTCCATGAGTTAGTGCATGCCTTCTGCCAAATGTTTCCTGCTCCCCAGATTAAAAATTTACAGCAGTGCCAGACAATATAGTCACCATATATTATGGTCCTATTGCTTGCATTACTCATGTTGAAAGGCTTCCATTGTTTAAAGAAACCTCATTCACTCTCTCCACTGGAGTATTTCTGATTAATCCATTCTTTGATCCAAGCCGGCTCTTGAGTGGTGCTTTAGTTACTTTATAGTCTAGTCCTAGACAAACAACAAGCAGCTGGAGAATAGAATGCGGTGTGCACTTGCCTGTCTGTAAATAATACTTATTCCATTAAACTAATAACATTCTTCAGGCCTCTGCTAACTGAGCCAAGAGGCACCTTTTTCAAGTGGTGATTCTCTTCACTAAGCAGGGGGAGAGCAACTGGCCCTATCCATCCCCAGCACAGCAACCCTCCAGTGTTTATCTTATGTTTCTTGTTTAGGTTGTGAGCCCTTTGGGGGACAGGGAGCCATTTAATTTATCTATATTTCTGTAAACCAATTTGGGGACATTTGTTGAAAAACGGCATATAAATATCCACCGTGTCGTATTCTTCATTATACTCCACTGCCTGGTCCTTGAGTTTTTCCACAACTCTTTTCTCTGGCTTCTCCACAATGCAGCGCCAGCCTTAGTTTAGCTCCCGAACTACTACAACTCCCATCATCCCTAGCCACAATAGCTAAAGGCCAAAGTGATGATGGTGAGGTCTTCTTATGGCAAAGGACCAAGAAGAGAAGCTTGCTTCTCTGCAGAGTTTCAAATGGAACTTGCAGCAGTGATTACGAATCTACAGCCCCATTTTGCTGGGAGCATCTGATTTGATAATTAAGCCAGAATTATGTCCCTAATCCAATTGGTGGCAGAAGCACAGAACCATCTATTGTGTCCCCCTCCCCCAATACTCGGGCAAATAGTTCTTTATTAACTTACTGATGTCAGCATAAATTGGTTTTGAAATGATTGGTAATAACACAAGCCATCTTTTTTGACAAATGGAAATGGACACTAAAGAGATGATGGCCCAGAATGAGTACAGGATCTGCTCCCCTTTCTGCACTGACCTGCATACGATCTCATAATGACTCCAGTGCTTAATGCATTTTTGAACCGTCTGCTTTTCAAAAATCCTCATCTTGGGGTTTCGGTGAAATAGTCATTGAAATGTTGTGAGGTGATTAAAAAAATGTGGAGTTAAGTATGCAAAATGGTAGATGATGGACGAAAGCTGGTGGCTTCTATGGGTGGTGGGTTGCCCTATATAACCCCTCTCCCTACCCCGCCCCAGAAGTTGTAAAGTTCTTAAATAAAATAAGGAATATTCTCTGCCCTTTTGTGGTTGACAATCCAGACTGCTTATCTGGGTGAATAACCACACAAGGTTCAAGCTCGAGAGGGTTAGGCAACTGTCCTTGACTTCTTGGAACAGAACCTCTCAAATTATTGCATCTGTCTAAAGGGTGTGTATGTGGCCGTTGGGGTGGGCATGGCTATGGGTGCGGTCATGGAGAGCGACCCCACTTTTGAATGTGAGACAACACCATTATTATATACCGCCCTTCCAAAAATGGCTCAGAGCGGTTTACACAGAGAAATAGCAAACAAATAAGATGGATCCCTGTCCCCAAAGGGCTCATATTCTAAAAAGAAACATAAGACAGACACCAGCAACAGTCATTGGAGGTACTGTGCTGGGGGTGGAGAGGGCCAGTTACTCTCCCCCTGCTAAATAAAGAGAATCACCATTATAAAATGGTGCCTCTTTGCCCAGTTAGCAGGAGCCCTTTCTGAGGGCTCCTTTCTGCTTGAGCTGGCACTGATTCTCCTGAAATCCATTAGCATGGCAGATTAAGGACCCTTTGATCATCCTCAAACGGTGAACACCAATCTGCATTATTCTACCTTCAGATATTAAAATTCATGGCGCTTTTACTTCCTTTGCTCATGGTCTGGGATTACAAGTCGCAGCCCTGCTAATTAATTTTAAGTGAACTTGATACATGATCAAAAATGGCTTGATCCTGACAGCATGTTTGTAGTTAAGACATGATGCAACTTTGTGGATGCTCTTAGATCTAAGGCCTCGGTGTGGGTGGATGAATCCCAGGAGCTAGGCAGGACCAAGTGTTCAAGCAGTTTCTTAGGTGCTTAATGGATTTCCTCGTGCACATTTGTGCACTGGCTGTTGCTGCAATGGCAATGGACAGCGATGGATGTAGAATCACCATGTGTGCTACAAGGATGAAAGACCCTGCTCTATATGTATCTCATCCCCTCCTATCCAGTTCTTCCTACACCAACTTGTAGTGGTTCTCCAGAGTCTCAAGGCTGGGTTCACACAACCATTCAAAAGGTTAACCAGGATTAGTCAGCCCTGCATAGCTGACTGTATGAACCGACCCAGAATTTCAGGGCAATCCTGGTCCAATGGCTCCAGTTAACCAGTATTTAAGCAGGCTAGATGTAACAAAGATTTAGTCCTCGTTATCTGTCCTGGTTAAATGCTGGTTAGCTGGAGTAGTTGGACCAAGATTGCCCTGAAACTATAGCCTTGTTCAGATGTTATATGTAAGGACGGTGTACTTGTACGGACAAAAGTCCTTTCCTGTGTCCATCATCCCCCCTCCTGTAGTGCTGAAACCAGGGGGTGGAGGGAGTCCAGCAGTGGCCTGGGTTCTGCCGCCATCATGGCCCCGCTAGCCCTGCCCCCTGCGTCTGATGTCAGATGCAGGGAGCATTTATCCACGCCCCCCGCATCAGACATGGGGATGTGGTTTTGCTCCCAAATGCGGACATGCGGCCCCATTTGGGAGTTAAACCTGCGGCCAGCCGCACTACGAAGGCAGCGCTGGCTGATCTTTAGCTCAAAACCAGGGCTGCAGGACCCCGTTTTTGAACTATATCACGCCCCCCCTGCATCTGACATCAGTCATGGGCATGTCTGGGGCACCAGGCACGGCCCCGCCCCAGATTCGTTCAACTGGTCTGCTCAATGGTGGCTCCGCCCCTGGCTCAAGCTTCCAGGTTTTGTTGGAAACAGCAAAGGCTGTTGGCAGGATGGTGGGCGTTTCTGTGACGGGGAGATATAGGCACCTTCATCTTCTGGTCATGGAAGTGCCCGAATATCCTGATCATGGAAACACCGGCCATCATGCCCGCAGCCTTCACTGTTTCAGATGAAAGCTGGAAGTAGCGTTCCCAACAGGAAGTCTTGTATCTGAGGCAAAAATATTTTGTCCCATAAGGGAAACTGTTTGTCCTATTGTGTTTGCAGAGCCTGGGGCTCTTCCTCATGCCACAATGGATTTGCATTGAGCCCTTTGCAGTCTGGGTGAAGTCCATAAACTTGCAGGAGCAATGGACTGAGTTTATTTACATCTTGCCAGTTGCTAATCAGTTCCTTATCTAATGCAAATAAAAACACAGATTCCAGCTAATTCACACTCATCACTTCACCCTGCACAAGGTAAGACTTGACCTAGAACTGTGAAATGGATGGGGAAGGGGTGGAATCCTGACACACCTTTCCTCCAGCTCAAATTTGTTTGCAAAATCTGCCATGTGTCCCTCAAGCTTGTCTCCCTCCCCCCACTTCTTCTCTCCCAACACTCTCTTGCTTTTGGGGTGCTTTCATTTAGGATTCCGCCCCCACCCCATGGCAGTGGGGATCTTTTCCCCCCATGGCAGCGGGGATCTATAACTAGGCTGTAATTCCAATCATGCACAAAGGCATAAGTCACATTGAGCACAGTGGGACTTCCTTGTGGGAATCCCTCATGTGATACACTGCACGTTTTCAGTGGGGGGAAGATAGCAGTGGGTGGATATGAAAGACATACACAATTGTGCGGAGAAAGTGGGTAAGGGTCTTTTTTTGTTCTTCTTCTCTCATAATGGTTGAGCTTGAGACTATCCAGTGAAATTGATTGGCAGAAGATCTGAGTACTGTTGAATCCAAGGGAAAGGGTTGTGGTATGCAAGGTCAAGAGAGTGGAGTGGAATCAGGAATACAAATAGTTTAATGAAATAGATATTATGTACAGAGAGGAAAGTGCAGACTGCTTGTCCAGGCTCTTGCTGCTGGCTGTTTGTTAGCCCCGCCTCTACTTCAGGACTGGAATACAAGTAACTAAAGCCTCATTCAAAAGCTGTCCTGGATCAAGGAATGGATTCACCAAAAACACCATAGGTGCTTCACACAATGCATGATTAAACGGTGGAGTTCACTGCCACAGGATGTAGTGATGCTGCTTGTGCAAATGCATGGATGCTTGTACTGATCAAACACTGCTCTAGAACACAGAACATTTACCTAGAACATGGTCCAAGGCAGGCCTGCTAAACTTCGGCCCTCCTGCAGATGTTGGTCTACAACTCCCATAATCCCTGGCTATTGGCCACTGTGGCTGGGAATTATGGGCGTTGTAGTCCAAAAACAGCCTAAGTTGAGCAGGCCTGGTCATATGATATAGCTACCTTGCTGAAACTAAGCAGGTCTTGGTGTGGTCAGTGTCTGGAGGAGAGACACATGTATGCCATCTGTGGGGATGGGGCTAGAGCTCCATGGTAGAGCATCTGCTTTGCCTGCAGAAGGTCCCATGTTCAATCCCTGGCAGCATCTCCAGGTAGGGCTGGGAGAGAGACCCTAACCTTGGAGAGCCACTGCCAGTCAGTGTAGACAATCCTGAGCTAGATGGACCAATTGTCTGAATCAGTGTAAGGCAACCTCTTAGCGGATAGGGCCTTAGCTCAGTGGTAGAATGTCGAAACTCCCCCTCATCTTAACTATACTGGTACTATTGTGCCAGCATAATGAACTCCAATAGCTTGGCTGAAGTAAAGGAAAAACCCATTAACTTGGCTGTAGTCAAGGAGAGGGAGGGAGGGAGGGAGATCTGCAGAATCCTAGCTTTCATGGGAGTGGCCTAGCCTGCATTCAGATAACAGATTACAACCATTTCTGGAAGGGTTGCCTGCCTGCCTTGCTCCCCCCGCCCCACAACAGGCAATCAGATTATTTGGGGGTTTGTTGGGGTATCTAATCCTGAATTGTAGTTTGCTTTTATTTTAATTGATCTCCCCCCGCCCTCGCCCCTTCATCCCACAACCTATACCCAGGTTCCATTTTAAAATGAATCCTGGTACAGTCATTCACAGAAAAACGTGTTCAAGTGTACAGATACTCAAATATAACAAGGGTCGGAGGCATCATCTGTGCTCGTCTACTAAGTGGCAGTGTTTATGAGACTGATCTGGGGTGTTGGCTATGCATCCCTGATTAACTTTTGGGCTTGTGTGGGGAACCAGTGAATGTGTAGAATGTGTAGGAGTAGGTCATTACAGAATAAATTTGTGCAAAGCTTTGGTCTTGGAAGTTACTGACAGAGAGTTGATGTCAAATATTATCAGGTTTGTTTAGGGTTTTAGGGGTACAAAAAGGAAATCTTGATTAAGCAACACAATGTTAACTGATAAAACTAATAAACACCAATAATACTCCCGAAGAGGCATTTTAGCTAGAGATGTGCACAAAATGCTTTCTTTTATTTGTATCAAATTCCAAAAATTCATTTCAAATTTGAATCAAATTTAAATTGATTTGACCCTGTTTGGGTGCCTTTTTGAACCAACCTTGAATAGTTTTTAAAAGGTGCCAAATGGCTCACGAATCAAATTTGAATCAAATTTCAAAAATTAGTTTCAAATTCAAATTGAGTGCCCTTTTAAGGGGTGATCCAGTTCGAATTCAAATCAGTCGAATCACCCAGATTTGAGTCGAGTCGATTCAAATTCAAATTGATTTGCCCATCCCTTGTTTTAGCTTGCGATTCAAATTACAATCAACTCAAGGCTGGCCAGAGAAACAGGCCTTAGAGAACAGCTTTGGACTTTAAAGAGAGCAAGGAGGGAGCAAAAGGATCTAGGCCAGATATATGTTAGTATACCTAGATCCTTTCTGATGGTGTGTCAGACACATGTTGCTCAGCCAGTGCTGAGGGGCCTCTCTCTCCTGCAACAACAAGCAGGAAAATTGCATGCAAGAGTGAGGACCTGTGTCCCACTCGTGGGTCAGGAAGCCACTAATGGTGTCTGGTCCCAGGAGACCAGTTCCCTGATGCTGCCAAGTGTGCTGCACAGATTGGGCCTGGAGACAGGGCAAAGCTGGAGGTGGAAAGCAGGATGGGCACAAGGACCAAGGCATAGCTAGATGGTATAGCTGGTGCCCAGATGCACGTGCACACAGTGGGTGAATCCAGAGCAGACACACTTGGCTTGGTGGTCTATGTCAAGGATTCTCAATGTTGGGTCCCCAGATGTGTTTGGACTTCAACTCCCATAATCCCCAGTCCCAGTGGCCTTTGGTTGGGGATTCTGGGAGTTGAAGTCCAAAAACATCTGTGGACCCAATGCTGAGAATCCCTGGTCTGTATGACAGAAATGGGCAGAAACCTGCCTTGGGGCCAAATGCTGACCACACCTTTCTGCTGAAAAGGGTGACATCCGTGATGGAGAAATGAATACATGTTGTCCTGTTCAGTTCTAGGTGGATATGCTCAAGAGGACAATGAAGTGAAAAGGTTTGGACAACCTGTATTTATACGCCATATTCCCAATGGCTTTGCCCCTGCCGCTCAGGCATGATTGAGTCAGTGGGGCATGTATTATTGTATTGTGTATTTTATAGAGAGAGATGCTCTCTGCTTATTGGCCAAATTCTGTCACATTATCCAGGCAGGCCGGATGACTTTTCTGTAATTTTTCTCCTTTCTGACTCTGATGCTGAGATCACCTACTGTGTGGCCAAATTTTGCACCGCTGCTTGTAACATCAGGAAACAAATGGTTCACCCTTATGTTATGGAAGGTATTTGTGTTATTCTGGTGGTGGGTTGGTAGCTTAGTATTAGTCGGTATTGCTCATTATTATTTAATATCAGAGCATTTTAAGTTCTGTTGCCTGTAACTGTTGATTATTGTAATTGCTGACTGGTCATGGACCATAATAAATAATGATGATGACGACAACAAGAACAACCTGTATGTAAAAACATTGAATGGGTGGACTCAGAGCTTATCTTGTGTTGGGAAGACCTTTGGCGGGGTGGAGGGGAAGATAACTGATTTCTTTATAATAATGAGCATGTTTCCAGTACTTTATGCCAGTCATTAACCCAGGGTTGGAGGAATAATCCTGTTGCAATTTTATTTGTTCTTTCCTGGAAAGGTGATTAGCTAGAAGGCTAATCCTTTGTGTCAACGTGGAGGGAAGTTCTCGGCTACTCCTTTCAGAGGAATAACTTATTGTGTTTACTTCAGTATCTTCATCCATGTTTGAACAGAGAGGGGAGCACGAGGAATAGTCCTCTTTCCATCACGGGTTAACCTTGACCTGGAGTTACATTCCCCATGTTACCTGCTAAGCAGCCTCGTGAATAGGCCCATGTAAGCAAATGGGGTACAAATCCAAAATGGAAACTACAAGCTGTAGTTCCAAATCATATGCAGGGTGATGCCGCGAGCCCCCAAACAGGCTGTACTCTTAGCAGCAGCTGGGTAGGAGATGTCCCCAGCTGCTGAAGGAGAAAAGGACCTCCGACAAGGCAGATCACTGCCCACGCCACCTACCTTGTTCTTTACTTGCAGGCAAGCAGGAAATGGGAGCATGCACAGTTCCTGACCTTGGATAGGATGATGCCTTTCCTATTTATCATTGTGCAAATGAGCCTTCTGTCTGCATAGGACAATTGTGTGGTCCCCTTCTTCCAGTAATGAGTGTATGAATGAGGCGCACTAACCCCCAGACCTTGGGGACCCGGTCCGGTCCTCCAAGGTCCAGGAGAGCCTCCAAATGGCTGCGGCCGGGGGCCTCCGGCAGCTGAGCCACCCCGCACCCGACCCACCAAAGCTCCACTTTAAAAAAAAGCCTTACCACTGAGGGGTGGCTGCAGGGGGTGGGGAGAGGAACAGTCCTTTTCCCTTCTCCCCCCCTCCCACCTGCAGCAGCAGGGTGGGAGCAGGAGAGAAACTGGCCCCATCCGTTTGGGCCAGCGTCTTTAAGCAACTGCAGGCACACCTCACAGTTGCTTAAAGACGCTGGCCAGAACGGATGGGGCCAGTGTCTCTCCTACTCCCACCCCACTGCCACCGGGGGGGGGGGGTAGAAGGGAAAAGGACTGCTGTGCTCAACCCCCGGAACTTTGGTGGGGTGGGCCCCCACAAAGGAGGGGGGCCTCATGAGGGGGGGGATTCATGGCTCGGTGGTCCAGCTGCCCAAATTACCTTAGTGCACCCCTGGGCAGCAATCATGGGCTAAAATATCTCTGGAAATTCCCGTGTATCAGAAGAGGGAGCAGCAAGTATACATCAGCTATCTATTGCTCTTGGGGACCAATGAAGCAGCTGGCCAAGTCATACTAAGCAAGCCTCAGCCCTGCTGATTCAGCAGAAGAGAATGGATGGATCAGACCATCTAATCCAGTGTCCTGTTTCCAACAGGGGCTGGCTAGGTGGCTGGCTAGGTGCCTTGAAGAATCCACAGCTTGGGCAATAGCTCTGCCTTCATTGATAGTCTCCAACAGAGATAGATTGCCCCCTAGCCTGGAGGCTCCATTCAGATAATAAATCTCTCCTACCTCCAAGCCTGTGGCATGCAGAAGGTCCCAGGTTAATTCCCTGGCATCTCCGGGGCTTTCTTTTCACACAACGGACTTTACCACGAGTTTAATACAAGGCCTTACTACAAGTTTGAAGTTGCCCTCCCAAAAAACAATGCAAAAAGTGGAATTTTGGTACCATGGATATAAATCAGGCAACACTCTAACATGCAACGAAAATCTCAAATTGTGTGTGAAGTGTTCCCTGATAGCTCGCAGGGATTTCGGGGTAACTGGCTAATAAGTGAACGCACACCCTCCATTCCGGAGGAGATGCAAGCTAAAATCCCGATGTGGAACCCCCCCCGGTACGGCTGGGAAAGACTCCTGCCTGAAAACTTAGAGAGCTGCTGCCAGTTAGGGCAGACAATACTGAGCTTGGTGGACCAATGGTCTGACTCCACAGAAGGCAGCTAACACTAGGTCTAGACGTAGCAGCCTAGCAACGCCTTTGCAGAAACACAACAGTCAGGATATTGTTCCTCAGATAAAACCCGATTCACACAGTATGTTCAATACACGTACTTGTGGGTGCCATAACTCAGTGGCAGAGCATCTGTTTGCATGCAGACGATCCCAGATTCCCTCCCTGGTACCTCCAGATAGGGCTGGGAGAGACTCCTGCCTGCAAGCTTGGAGAAGCAGCTGCCAGTCAGTGCAGACAATACTGAACTAGATGGATCAAGGGCCTGACTCATGCACTGCAACATTGTTAGCAGGGGCACTACCATATTACCCCCATGAGGCCTACGATCACCCATGCTTACGCCTTGGGAGACTTATGAAACTTTGTCTCTTGGATCATATAACAGAAATACAACTTTATCTACTAACACATCTCAGAATGGGTTATCAGCATGCAACAGGTCTGTAAGAACACTCCACACTTGTTTGGAAGCAGAGGAAAGTGGGTTTGCCACAACAGGGCCTATATGCAAGAGATGAAGAAGAGAAATGAAGCAAGAGGATTTACTAACTGGTGGTTAAAGTGGCCACAGCACAGGGTGTGGATGAGCGTGATGGCTGGGTCTTTGGATGACAGTCACCCAACTTCTTTTAAGATGAAGGAATAAGCAAACCAAGTTTCCAGCCCTGTGTGTACATTACACCTGCCAAGTACCATGCTCCTGAGGTGGAAAAATGAGATTGTGTGAGTTATCCATCCAGAGTTCCAACAAATCACTGGGAGTGATTGGAAGAAATGTAGAAGGTTCTGGAATGATAAGTATAGTCAGAAAAACCTGAGCGAAATATCAATAGGGTAAGAAATAATGATTATCTATCTGTCTATCTACAGCAGCTGTAGATTGACAGATATTATTTCTTACACTAGGGGTGTGCATGGAACCAGGTTTGCCGGTTCGGTTCGAATCTGAACTAGATTTGAACTGATCCAGCCTGGTCCAGTTTTGGATCCAGCTGAACAAATCCAGTATGTTTCGGCCACCGAACCGGGCCGAACTGGTTCGTGGACCGGTTCGGAGGTCTACTGGTAGAGGGAAATCAGGTGAGGATTCCTCTTTACCAGTAAAGGGGGCTTCCCTATGGCTAGAGGGGTGTTACCAGCTGAGCTTATTCTGCCCGCTCCCAGAAATTTCCCTGGTTGCTTGCTACTGCATTTCCAGGTTTGGCAATTGCACTTTTGCTATGCTCAGGAGCTGCTCTGTAAAGTGAACTCCCAGTCTATGTTATACATGGGGACAAGTCACTTAGTTGGCAGTGGACTGGTCGCCCCTAGATTTGTCTGCAAGCACCACAAATTGGAAAGGGGATTAGATTAACACTCCCTCTTTTTATGAGGGGGCCCCGGCTTAGCAGACTCCAGAACTAGCTACTGCAAGTTGTCCGGCATTCAAGATCATTTTGGACTTGGAATGAACTCTAAACTCCCCTCATCCTCTCACGAGAAAGATAACACCTGATGCTAACAAAACAATCAGGCCAGGAAGGGAAGGCAGATAAGACAAGTGCAACAGCAGACCCTATTACAATAGGGATGAGTTAGTGACGTAACTTGGAAGAGGTGCACATCAAAATTTTTGGTAGAACTATTGGGAAACCCTTCCCAGCACAGGATACTATTGGACGCACCTGCACACTCCCATTGTGCCTTGAATACAATAGGCGATTCACACACCTTCCCACTCAGGAAGGACGATCAGGCACAATGCATTCCAAGAAGCCTGTACGGGCTACCCTATTCATCAAAGTATGACAAAAGGAAAGTGCCCTCAAGGCACGTTTTGGGATTTAAGTATCCATAACTCCATGACCCAGTGTGCTCCTTTGTGCTTTACGCTTGGAATTCCATCAGATGGCAACAAGCGAGTTTTGTGTTCCCCTCTCTATCACACTGGGGACTCCAACTGCGAGACATCTTCATGCTTCCCTTCTGCTTTACACTGGGGCTTCATTGCAACAAGAACTCCAGCAGACCACCTTGGTGTTCCCCTCTCCATTGAGGCCACCCAAGCTGAAATCACTACCTGCCTGGCCAATTCACTGCCCTCATCCCGAGGCTCAGCTCATTGTACCTGATTTTATTTATCTTAGGAACATAGGAACATAGGAAACTGCCATATACTGAGTCAGACTATTGGTCTATCTAGCTCAGTATTGTCTTCACAGACTGGCAGCGGCTTCTCCAAGGTTGCAGGCAGGAATCTTTCTCAGCCCTATCTTGGAGAAGCCAGGGAGGGAACTTGAAACCTTCTGCTCTTCCCAGAGCGGCTTCATCCCCTGAGGGGAATATCTTGCTGTGCTCACACATCAAGTCTCCCATTCAGATGCAACTAGGGCAGACCCTGCTTAGCTATGGGGAAAAGTCATGCTTGCTACCACAAGACCAGCCCTCCTCTCCTATTATCTTATATTATTTATTTATTATTTCTCTTTTTAAACTGCTTTGGAAACTTTTGTTGAAAAGCGGTATATAAAATCTGTTGTTGTTGTTTTAGATCGGTCCCCCTGCCGATCTATCCAGCTGACCTCACGTTGGAACTTTCCTCATGACCAACCCCAATAACTCCTTCAAATCTCCTGCACTTCGCCTCCCTGGATGGATGTTAGTTTCCAGCTGCCCGAGTCGGATCTTCGTGAGGACAGGTCATATCGCCTCTTGCCTGGCTCCTTCAGGGCTAAATCTACCCCTTTCTCTTATTTCTGAAACCTTAACTGCCCCCCGCCATCTTAAAGTAACTCTCTCTAGCCCGCCTGGGAATTTACACATAATTTGGAACTTTAAGCTAAATGTGCATTACAATAGTCTGTTTTTAAACATATTTGTATCACTTTTACATTAGGGCCGCCTAGTAATGTAGTTTGTTGCTTTTATTCTTTGTCTTCCAATAAACTCCTTTTTGTTAATTAAAACCTCTCTCTCAAGCTGATTTTCTTGAGTCCATACGCTTGCACAAATTAAGGCTGATTGGAACTGTCTCCCCTTTTGAGCTAATTCCCTACATTTGCCCGAACTGGGGATGCCGAGCAACCCTCTGCCCCAAGGCAGTTTCATTAACAGGGGGCAGAAGGGGAGTCAGGGGTACTTAAAAAATGGATTGGTGGTGGGGGCTCCCCCCCCCACACCTCCTCCAAGATAAAATAAAAATACAAATAAAATAAAAATTCTGATGATTTTTATGTAACACTGCTTTTAGCAGAGCAAAAGTTCCAGGTTACTTACAATACTGCTAAATGTTGCTAAATTCTGTATTTTAGCTTCTAGAAATTATGGCAATCCATGACAGCAGCTTTCTCAGTTCTGTTTAGCTTTTATTTATTACTTATTGTTAGTTCTGTTTTTCTTTGCTAGCCTTTGGCCGTAATAAAGAAATTCTGATTCCACATCACGTGTAGTTTGGTCATTAGAAAAGTAGGGGAAGCTGAACAATTCAAATAAAATGGTTCTTTATAAGAGCTCTGTCCATTCTGAATCCTGCATGGAAAGTTCAGAGATTCATTCTGTAATCTGCCTTTTTTTTTTGAGAGAGAGAGAGAGAGAGAGAGAGAGAGATCCATTTTCGAATGGAACCCACAAAAATAAGCATTGCTTGTTCTAACAAAGGTTGCATGCATATTTCAGCCTTCTCAAACAAAATCATCTCAGTTCTTCTGGGATTTAAACATTTCTGTGCCATAAGGAGGGAGTCCAACTATGTATATTGCCTTGAAATGAAAACAAGGACACTGCAGAGTTATTTGATGCAGCTCTTGTCCGACCAAAACTCACAGAGGCCAGGGACTTTCCATGGGAAGGAAGCCCAGGGCTGACAGAAGACAATCTTGATTTCTAGTCTTCTATCGGACTCTCTCCCTTGCTCAGTCTCTGCTTGGCACCACTAACAGAGAACAGAAAGGTGACTCAGATGCAAAGTGCGGCCAAGAACAAATGTGCAAAAGGGTTAAAAATAGCACACGAAGGGCTTCCAGGCAAAGGAAAGAGGGGGCAGAGGCAGTTGATTATGAAAGTTTGTCATCCGATCTCTGAACTTGACTTCCTCATTCTGCTCCATATTTATTTATTCATTCATTCATTCGATTTCTATACTGCCCATCCAAAAATGGCTCAGGGTGGTTTACACAGAGAAATAATAAAGAAATAAGATGGCTCCCTATCCCCAGAGGGCTCACAATCTAAAAAGAAGAAACATAAGATAGACACCAGCAATGGTTACTGGATGGATGCTTTGCTGGGGGTGGATAGGGTCAGTTACTCTCCCCCTGCTAAATAAAGAGAATCACCACATTAAAAGGTGCCTCTTTGCCAGGTTAGCAGGGGTTGGTTGGGCAAAGAAGAAGAAAAAGGAATTGAGAATGAGGGCTGGGAGCATTATACAACGGCTTCCACAGAAAGAGAGTGTGGTGCACCCTTGATTCTGAGGACAGCAGCCTGGGAGAAGAGGTCTGGGAGAAACATTACACAACAGCTTCCACAGAAAAAGGGTGTGGTGCATCCTTGATTCTGAGGATAGAGGCCTGGGAGAAGCGAGGATTGGTTGGCTCCTTCTAAGGCGGGCCCCGAAACTTTGTCCACAGAGCCCAGCACCACCCAGAAGGACACCTTATTCAAATCCTCTCCTCCTTGCTGTCATTACCAACCCTAACTCGAAAGAAAGAAGCAACCCAAAGATGAAGTTCCAGATTGTGGCTACTTGCTTCATCCTCTGCCTGCTGTTCCTCCAGGGCCATACTAAGGTCAGAAGTATTTCACTGTTATGGATTAACAGAAAGTGATCAAGGCTGTGTCACCACGTCTGTGCAGGCAGATTAAGTTAGAACTGAAATTGGCATTCCTGCAAATCTGACCTGTGGCAGTATTTCAGAGTCCAGGTGTATTTTCTTTCTTTTTTTAGCTTGAAACAGTCTCAGATATTTCTTTCACTAGTTTGCATGTGGAAATCCTTTTGAAATATTAAATTTCAAGTTTCTGCCGGGATTCTATCTGCAGAATTTGCCTTTCTGGTGTGTACAGAGGAAAGCCTCTGTCTTTCATGAATGATTATTGTGCTTCCTTCGGGATGGGTTTCCTTCTCGTCCAGTCCAGACGATTTTTGCCTTGAAATAAAAGGATGCATTTCCCAGGGCTCTGATCTCCATTTGCACGATTTCAGCTTTGTGTAGTGGATTGGGAGAGAGTAGCTCCACAGAATGAGAGAGATCAGAGGCGCTCTTCCTCCTAGACTTCCAGGCAGAGGTCCAGGGCCTCCACACCCCTGCCCCCCCCCTAAAAAACTTTATGCACAATTTTGGGTTTCCCCCTCCATATTGGAACTGAGCACATTTCATGTCCAGAAAAACCACACTCCACTTTTTTTGCCTCAGAGTATCTGTTATGTCCTGAACTCACTGTAAAACCTTGTAGTAAACCCAGAGTAAAGCCTGCTGCCTCAAAAGCCTCCGTGTATTTTAGCAGGTTTGCCAGGGAGAGGATTTATTTATTTATTTATTATTCATTTTATATCCCATTCTCCCCCCAAGGAGCCCAGAGCGGTGTACTGCATACTGAAGTTTCTCCTCACAACAACCCTGTGAAGTAGGTTAGGCTGAGAGAGAAGTGACTGGCCCAGAGTCACCCAGCTAGTTTCATGGCTGAATGGGGATTTGAACTCGGGTCTCCCCAGTCCTAGTCCAGCACTCTAACCACTACACCATGCTGGCTCATTTACAAGACAACAAAAACAACCAATGAAAAGATCAAAACATTTCAACAATTAAAATTTAAAAAGTAAAAACTATTAAAATACAATTAAAACAGTATGAAGTCGAAGTTGGGTCTTTGCATAATCATTAGCATGGCAAGAAGAAAGCAAGCTGTGCGAATGCAAATGGAATTTGCCTTGCCTAGATGTAAAAAGTGGGAAAACCAGTTTTCAGGAAGCAAGGTCTCTGAAATATATAGTTACGAGACCTCTGTGTATGCTCAAGTTGACTTTTTGGAACAATATTAGTCTGCTTGCTTAAGGTTTTCACTGGTTAAATAAGAGGTTTTATAAACAAGCTGCTGTAAAGCGAAGCACACATGATGTGTTGGGGGGAAAGGAGGAGAGGGATCTGCCCCCTCTGGGAAGCCAATGCTATTGGCGAGAAGGAAAACATGGAGGTAGGCAGTGTGAACCTGCACAAAAAGAAAACTGGAGAGCAGTGGGGAGGGGCTGCTTCCTTAATGCCACAAGTGTAATTGGAAGTGGCTTTGCTCATGGGATACTCCAAGAGCTTCTGGGGAAAGCTCTAGGTGATCTTTGCATTAAAAAATCCTGTTTCACTGATTTGGTTTTGCTTTGTCCACACTCAATGCTGAAGACAGTGTTCGTGAGAACAGGGCTGCCCAGAGCACATATGAGGCCTGGAGAACATGTGATGTTTGAAAGGATTCATGTATAAAGCTGGGGAGGGGGCATATGTGAAAATTCTTGCATGGATATTCCACATGTGAGAATTCTCATACGCAGCTCCTTCTTGGTCAGGGTATACAACTTGCAGTTCAATATCACCTTATACTTGAGGCTCCCTAAAATTTCCCAAAGTTAGGAACATAGGAAGCTGCCATATCCTGAGCCAGACCCTTGGTCCATCTAGCTCAGTATCATCTTCACAGACTGGCAGTGGCTTCTTCAAGGTTGCTGGCAGGAATCTCTCTCAGCCCATCTTGGAGATGTCAGGGAGGGAATTTGAAACCTTCTGCTCCTCCCAGAGTGGCTCCATCCCCTGAGGGGAATATCTTCCAGTGCTCACACTTCTAGTCTCCCATTCATATGCAGCCAGGGTGGACCCTTCTTAGCTAAGAGGACAAGTCATGCTTGCTACAAGACCAGCTCTCCTCTTGTTCTCAGTGAGATATTAGCAGCAACCATGTGCAGGGTGGCATACAGAGAATACATGGAAGTTCTCTGCCCCAATGAGTTTGCTATCTCCACAAAGGGAAGGAAGTATGGGAGACACAAAAAATGCATGTGTGGCAGGAAAGAACAAAGAAAACATGCATGTATTGAGTTGAGTTGTAGGCATTTGGTCTGATTTGCAGCAGGGAATGAGGGGTAACTGGTTATATTGGAGGCTTTGTGGAAAGCCAGTTGAAGTAGTGAGGGATTTGAAGTAAGGATTGGATATATGGTGACTTTATTAATTCTTATTTTTCTTTATATTATTACAGGAAGTCTCATTTCATGTAAGTAGCAGCCAATACAAATAATCCACCTCATCTATTTTGCATGAAGAGATCTCATGTCGCAGTTTGTCTTTTGCTTTCTAACCACACTCAAGATGGGAACTCCAAGTCCTTGTTCTCGGAGGGATCTGCTCCCCTTTTGGGTTGGAAAAGTGGTCAAATGTGTTGAATGAATCACATTTCATGGAACTGCTGTTGGGTACTCAAGTTGCCATGTGGAAAGCTCTTGTAGGTGTGGCTACTTGGGCAAGGTTTAATGACATCTAGCTTGGAACTTTTGAAGATCTCCTTGCCACCCCACAAAAGAGCATAAGACGCGACTGTTGGGTCAGGTCTGCCCAGCCAGGGGCTGTCTAGTCCAGAATCCGGTTTCCCACAGTGGTCCATCAGATGACCCTGGGATGTCCACGGCCAGGAGATGAAGGCAGATCTTCTCTCCTGCTGCTGTTCTGAATTGGCAGCCCCAGTCTGACTCTCAGGCAGGCTCTGGTCATGGGGCACATTCCGCTTTTGGGATGGGTAACCTTTGTAAGTTGTCTCTGGGGGTCATTTGTAGCCAGGCTGGCAGCATTTTTAGGGTTGCCAGCTGTGCCTGAAACTGGAGATTTCCTTGCCAATCATTTTCCCAATATTTTTAAAAAGATAGTCTTTAGTAATCACCTGGAGATTGATACTGATTTCCTGAAACTTTATGCCAGGCCTGCTCAGCTTGGACCCTCCTGCAGATGTTGGCCTACAATTCCCATAATCCCTGGCTACTGGCCACTGTGGCTGGGAATTTTGAGAGTTTTAGTCCAAAAATAGCTGGGATGTGGGGGCAAAGTTCAGGCCTGCTCTATGCCAGTCCTGCAGGGTTGATTAGTTTAAGTCCGTGCTGTACAACTTTGGCCTTCCAGCTGTTGTTGGAGCACAACCCCCATCATCCTTTACTCCTGGCCACTGTGGCTGAAGATGCTTGCATGGAGCTGTAGTCAAACAATAGCAGGCAGAGCAAAGTTGTGCATCCCTGCCTTTAAGCCTTTCACACATTCAATCCCACTTTCACTGTATCCTGAGTTCCAGTCTTCTTGAATTCCAGTGTAAGTAGTCGGATTTCTGCAATTAATTCCAAAAGGGGAATGTGGACAGTTCTTCTGACAGGTTTGAGTGTAGCTGGGGACGACACTTTTGCTGTGGAGATGAAATAAGGTGGGAGAACTGCACCTTCTGTACATCTGCTTACAAGCAGGGGTGCACAAGTCGAATACCTTGGTGGACCAGAACCAACCATGACTCAGTAGGAAGGGGCCGAGGTAAATTTTCAGCACATTAATTATTACATTAAAATTTATTATTATTATTTTTTGTTTTAACAATCAGACAGGTGTTATTGACTGGTTTGTTTTATCCAGACATCGAGTCCTTCCCAAGGATCTGGGATGGCTGAATTTTATTATCAATGTTGTTGCTGTTATTATTATAGATATCGTCACAGAATATAGGCTGTTCCCAGTAAAGTTGCTTTTTGTAATTGGTTGATGGTGATTTCTGTGGCCCCGATGGTGTTGAGGTGCTCTTCAAGGTCTTTTGGAACTGCACCCAGGGCGCCAATGACCACTGGGATTCTTTTGGTCTTTTTCTGCCACAGCATTTCAATTTCAATTGGTAGATCTTTGTATTTTGTTATATTTTCTATTTCTTTTTCTTCTATTCTGCTGTCCCCTGGTATTGCTATGTCGATTGTTTTAACTTGTTTTTCTTTCTTCTCGACTACAGTTATTTCAATTTCTATACCGCCCTTCCAAAAATGGCTCAGGGCAGTTTACACAGAGAAATAATAAATAAATAAGATGGCTCCCTGTCCCCAAAGGGCTCACAATCTAAAAAGAAACATAAGTTAGACACCAGCAACAGCCACTGGAGGGATGCTGTGCTGGGGGTAGAGAGGGCCAGTTGTTCTCCCCCTGCTAAATAAAGAGAATCACCACGTTAAAAGGTGCCTCTTTGCCCAGTTATCTGTTAAGATTAAAAATATTAATGAAAGCAAGTATTAGTGACCCACAGCATGACGAGGGAAGAGGAGACTCCTAGCAACATTTCCTCTTCGTTGTCCCCCATGCACTTTCAACACCTTCAAAGGTTAGTTTTAAAGGGGGGTTGACCCCTACCAGGTCCATGGGGCAAGGAGGCATTTTGCACCTCACCTCAAGCACCAGAATACTTTGGGCTAGCCCTGGGGCCAGCAAAAAAGTCCCCGCGGGCTGGGTCCAGCCTCTGGGCCTTAGGTTGTGCAGGCCTCGCTTACAGGAAGCTGTTAACTGCACACGAGCCCTTTAAGGATCCAAGCTGGCAATCTTGCCCTTCTGTGAACCTTATTTGTTTGTTTTTGTGAACCTTATTTATTTGTTGCCTTTATTTATTTACTTACTTGTTTTATTTTATTTTATTTTATTTTATTTAAAAAAATCTGCTTCCCTGGCTCCTGCTGAGAGTTCATACTCGTTTGCTTTCTTTGACTTATCTACCTTGCTTTCCTCAAAGTTCTCTTTGAAATATTAGACAGTACAATCATTTGCAAAGTGCTTTACATGGAATACATGGGCAGTGGGGTGTGTGTGCTAAAATCACTGCCCCAATGAGTTTGGTATCTGAAACTCAACAGAAGGATGAATGGGGGCAAAATGCATGTGAGAGAGGAAAGACCAAAGAATATAATAACTCTGCTGGATGAGGTCCAAAGCCCTTCTAGGCCAGCATCCTGGCCCACCATCTTCTTCAGAGAAGCCCATAGACAGTAAGGGCTTGCCCTCTCTCCTGCTGTTACTCCCCTGCAACTGGTATTTAGAGGCATCTTGCCTTGGAGGCTGGAGGTGGCCTATAGCCACTGATAGAGAACATTCATTCCATTCATTGTTGGTATTTGGTCCTCACTGTGGGCAGGGGGAGGGGTGAAGGGTGATAATTCCCAGCTTCATGGAAAACATCTTTTTTTGAGGAGGGATTATTTTGAAGTAAGGATTGGATATTTGGGGACTTGTAAAAAAACCACCATCTTTTCTCTTTTTCGTTTTGTTTCATTTTGCTTCTTTTCTTTTCTTACAGAATGCCATTAATAATGTAAGTGCAAACAAACCTTATTAACCCCCCTTGGCTACCTTTGAGAGATGCCATTTAACAGTTTAATTTTTGCTTTCGGACGACACTCAGAACTGGTATTTAGAGGCATCTTGCCTCGGAGGCTGGAGGTGGCCTAGAGCTACCAAGCTTGTAGCCACTGAGAGAGAACTTTCGTTCCATTCATTGTTGGTGTTTGGTCCTCACTGCAGTAGTGGGGAGGAGTCATACTTCAGGCTTCATGGAAAACATCTTTTTTTGAGGAGGGATTGGATATTTGAGGACTTGTTAAAAAAAAAAATCATCTTTCCCCTTTTTCATTTTGTTTCATTTTGTTTCTCTTTTCTTTCTGTTACAGAATACCGGTATTCAGGTAAGTGCGAGCAAACATTATGAACCCACCTAGGCTACCTTTGAGAGATGCCATTTCATGATTTAATTTTTGCTTTCTGACGACACTCAGAATGCCCAAGACAGTGTTCATGAGAACACCAAATCCTCTTCAGAGGAAGCTATTTTGGGCATTCTTTTGGGCTGGAAAATGGGCCTAAGGAGCGTATTAAATGGTAGGCCCACAGTGCCCCATTTGATGATTAGACTCAACCATACCCCCAAGAATAAATATATACTTCTAAAAACATCTCTAATAGAATGCAGCACCTATGAAGTTGGAAGCAGCAGAGAGCTAAGTCAGGCCAGGAGGAGTCCTTTCCCCTGCTCTCTGCAGGCACTCCCCACCACCACTGTTGCACTTCCTTTGTGGAAGAGGTCATGGGGCAGGCAGGTGGGTGACAAGATGTGGGGTTCAGAGCACTTCATTGGGGGCCCCAGGCCCCCTAGCCCACCCCCTGAATGATGCCCCTGGTGTTTAATTCAGCATTGCATTTCATGGAAGTGCTGCTGAGTATTCTGGCTGCTGTTTGGGGTCCATGCGGAAAGCTTTTTTAGATATGGCTAGTGATGGAGAAGCCTCCAACTTGGATGTTTTTGAAGATCCCTTTGTGAGAGAAAATGTTGCTAGTGTGCGAGCAGACTAATGTGCCACACCGCACTGGCTTGGAGAGAGACGATAGCAGTGATCTTTGCTGTTTTTCAAGCAAGGGCCACTTGGGCAAGCAACCTTCGAGCCGTTAGCCACTGTGCTGACTTCCACACAGTACCGCAATATTCTCCGTGCTGGGAGGACCCTTTGAGAGAGACAATTTAGCCCTCTCTTAAGAACTCAAGGAGGAAAGTGAAGGGCTATACTTCCACACACTTGGTGCATGCCTTCCCAGATGATGCAGGAGTTCAAGAGGACCCGGTTCCCCTTAAAGAAGGTCCCCTCAACCCCATGCTGGGCAAAATGCAGCACTGCATGGTGGAAATGGTCATCTCCTCATGGTGCCAGGGGGGCTGTGCAGAGTATTTTCCTATGACTGAAGCTTCACACAGACCCAATAGACAATGAGTCAGGGGTTGATGGGGGCTGCCACAAGTCCCCAGGCCTTACAGTGAAGAACACTGGTCTTTAGGAAGGTCTGGATAGCAACAGGAATATGAATAATTAGTGGGATTTGTAACTTGTGCTCTCTCCCCACCTTTTCTTTTTACTTTTCCCCCCACAGAGCATTGGAGTAAGTATCCTCAAGTGAATATGGACCATTTATTCTTGGAGTTAACGGCAATGGAAAATGGGTAGAACTGAGTCAGCAGAAGACACTCGTTGACCTGAGTCTTTCTCTAGTGCGAATAGCATGTCATATCAACTTCATGGTTAAGGTGGTTAGGGAGGGAATCTATCAGCTAAGGGAAGGGCTGTGTCTAAGCATGCTATGCAGATTTTTAAATTTTCTTTTATTTTCACCAGAGCCCAGAATTACTCTGTGGCTTTGAATAGATCATTAACTTTTTAGATTTTATTTTATTTTCACCAGTGCCAAGAATTTCTCTGCAGCTTTGGATAGATTATTAACTTCGTAAATTTTATTTTATTTTATTTTATTTTCACCAGTGCCCAGAATTTCTCTATGGCTTTGGATAGATCATTAACTAATCAGTATTGCTCTTTTTGCAAAATGGTCTGTCTTTCGTACAGAACAACACACCTTCACCTCTCAGCTGGACATCTACGGTTCTGATCGTCCCATTGTATGCCCTTGCACAGTGGTGGCTGCACCACTGATGGAATTTCACATCGGATACAGGAATGCTGAAATGAAGATGTGAAAAACAGTAAAGCTCTTGAGAAGTTCCAGGTAATTTGGAAACCATTCATGGAATGCACTGAGAAAGATATTTTTGTAGACATTAGTAGTCAGAGTAATTCTGTAACTAGATTTTTGTTTGTTTTGTTACATAATTGGGTTTTGAGAAATGGGATGGCTATTTATATAAAGTAAAAGTTGTGTGTCGGGTCGGTGTCGACTCCTGGCAACCCCAGAGCCCTGTGGTTTTCTTTGGTAGAATACAGGAGGGGTTTGCCATTGCCGCCTCCTGCGCAGTGTGAGATGATGCCTTTCAGCATCTTCCTATTTCACTGCTGCCCAATATAGCTGCTTCCCATAGTCTGGGAAACATACCACTGGGGATTTGAACCAGCAGCCCCTTGCAAGCTACTTCCCCACTGTGCCATTAGGTGGTGCAGGGTATTTATATACTAGTATGTTTATGTTATCTCCCTCTCTCCTTATATTAACTAAAGGAGAGAGGGAAATATTATGCTGAAAGTTACATACTTGTTACAACCTCGGCCAGCTATAACTGTGGTTATCCTGTACGTCTGAACTCAGCCTCCAAATCTCAGACAGCATATGCAGAACTAGCTGAAGTGAAATAGCCTTTGGCTTTCCTTTAGGGTCTGAAAAGTGGTCCCAAAATACCAGGTTAATCAAGATTTGTAAATGTGCTGCTAGGTACACCACTTGCTGGTTTAGGATCTTTTGGGAGGTGTGGGGAGGAAGTAGAATAAGCAAAGGTCCCCTCCCCTCGAGAGGATTAAGCTGGTCCCCCATTAAAACTGGAGCAAAATTTCAGCTGCAGCTGCTTCTGCTTCTCTTTGAGGAGCAAATTAGTAGCATCAACCTCTGTGGGGCTTTATCAAGTACCAGCAAGCAGAAAGGTCCCTGCCCCAAGGTGTCTGAAACTCAACACAGCAGAGGAAGTGGGAAAATATGTAAAGGGGAAAACAAGATGAATATGTGCTCAGAAGAGTTACAGGTATCTGGGCATCATTTCCAAACCAACCTGTCCTGCATGCAAAGTCAACATGGGACAGGACTTCTGTATTCAGAGTAGTACTAAATATGGTTTCCATAGGCAAAAGTTTTCAGTCAAAGTAATGGCAGAAACTATATCAGGACTGTGCAACTTTGGCTCTCCTGCAGATGTTGGACTACAACTCCCACCATCCCTTAGTATTGGCCACTGGCTGAGGATGATGGGAGTTGTAGTCCAAAACTGCCTGGAGAGCTGAAGTTGTGAAGACCTGAGCTATATGCGGAAGTGATCCTGCTGGAGCAATGGAAGGCATGCTGGCCCTGAACAGGGCACCCTCCTGTGATGGTTCAATAGTGTCACTTTATTGCCCTCTGCTGGTTAGAGCTTGAAAAATATTTCTAGTTCCATCCTAAGCAAGAGTTACATCTGCTTAAGCGTCATGAGTATTCCTTGCTCTCTGGGACTGCGATCCAAGTGGCATTTAAGCACTTCAGACACTTCAGACTTCTGCTTTCAAGTTTGTAGATTCCAGCTTTGACCCCCAGATCTGTTGGACCTGAGATTTTAAGATTCCCTTATGTCAGTCTCTCATCCTCAGGAACTCAGTTTAGTTAGTTAGTTTAGTTAGTATAGTTTGTTCATTGGTTCAAATTTGTAGACCACCCTGTCTCCGGGCGGTTTACAACATCATCAAACAGATGAAAAATGAAAATGTTAAAATCATTTTAAACCACAGTCCAGTTAAAAAGCTTGCGTGAAAACATTAGTCTTAAGGACTTTTCAATATTTGTCAGAGATGGGGAGGCTCTTATTTTAGCAGGGAGTGCATTCCAGAGTTTCAGGGCAGCAACAGAGAAGGCCCAGTCGAGCTGGTGGCAACTGCAGACAGACGAACCTCCCCGGATGATCTCAATGGGTGGTGGGGCTCATGGTGAAGAAGATGTTCTCAGTGGCGCTGCCTCCTCCTTCTTGACCTCCCTCCCTCCTTGGCAGGCTGGCTCAGAAAGAGGCTCCCCCTGCTGTGAAATGCTCTGCTCTGCCCTGCCAGGAAATCTTGCGAGAGCTGCCACGCACGAGATTAGCCATGGGTATGCCTTAGAGAACGATACATATAGATTTGTATTAATACAAAACCATACAAAACAATTAGTCCAGAAAATCGAGATTTCTCTGTATGCTCTTGTTCGTGGTTTTATTGTGTGTGTGTTTTTTAGATGTTATCTCCTGTCTGTGTCTGAATTCTTACCAATGATTTTTTTCTTCCTTTAGTAAAGACTCGGGAAATCGCTACAATGGCTGTCCAGATGCCTTGTGCCCTGTGGTTTATTAATGGGCACCGCCTTTTGATCACCCCTGCTTGAATGCTGTCTGCTGGAAATGAGCCTTCCGCTGCTTCTAATTTCCTTAACCCCACCCCCACAAATAAAAAAAGCTTGCTTTTATGGACCAACTTTCTTGGTATCATTTTTTGTTTTGCCTCATTGCTATGAGGAGATGCTTCTCCAGTCTTTAGAAGACCATTCAGAGCAGAGTGCAGTGATCCCTCTAACATGAATTCCCAGATGTTGTTGGCTACATAATCCCCATGCAAAAGCCATCGCAGCTGGGGATTCTGGGAGTCGTAGTCAACAACATCTGGGAATCCCTGTTAGAAGGAACACTAGCAGGGTGAATGGTGGGCAACATCCCCTCCCCAACCCCAATGTGCTGGAAAGAACAAGAGTAAGATTGCAGTCCAAGGGCATTATTTAAGAGCAAGGCCCAATGGGTCATTTATGTCTGTTTAGTGCATGGCTACATAACTTTGGCCTTCCTGCAGATGTTGGCCGAGGAACATAGGAAACTGCCTTATACGGGGTCAGACCTTTGGTCCATCTAGCTTAGTATTGCATGTAAGCATGGAGATGCTCTTCCCAGAGAGGCTCCATCCCCTGAGGGGAATATCTACAGTGCTCACACTTCTAGTCTCCCATTCATATGCAACCAGGGCAGACCCTGCTTAGCTAAGGGGACAAGTCATGCTTGCTACTACACCCCCAGCCTACAACTCCCCTCATCCCCGATTGGCCTTCACCACCTGCCTGGCCTCCAATATGAGGCATGAGATATAGGTGGAATCTCCAGGTTCAGGGGCCATCTGCCTTTGAATCCTGGTTAATGGGAGAGCAGGACTGTTGCCTTCAGGCCCTGCTTGTGGATTTTCTAGAGCAGGGATTCTCAATGTTGGGTCCCTAGATGTTATTGGACTTCAGCTCCCATAATCCCCAGCCAAAGGCCACTGGGCCTGAGGATTATGGGAGTTGAAGTCCAATAACATCTGGAGACCCAACGCTGAGAATCCCTGTTCTAGAGGCTGGCTACTGTCACACAGAATGCTGGACTTGGACTTTTCATCTGATCCAACAGGGCTGGCTTAGATCAGCTGTCCTCCTTTCCAGAGGCTGGCGACTGGATGGTGGTAAAGGTAAAGTGTGCCGTCTGGTGCCCACAAAGCCCTGTGGTTGTCTTTGGTAGAATACAGGAGGGGTTGACCATTGCCTCCTCCCACGCAATATGAGATGATGCCTTTCAGCGTCTTCCTATATCACTGCTGCCCGATATAGGTTTTTCCCAGAGTCTGGGAAACACACCAGCGGGGATTCGAACCGGCAACCTCTGGCTTGTTAGTCAAGTCATTTCCCCGCTGTGCCATTAGGTGGCTACTGGATGGTAGTAGCCACCCTCTAGTCCCCGTCCTCCAGGCCTGAATTCAATCAGCTTTCTACAGGCTGGCCACTGGCCACCTGGCCTTGCTTTCTGCAGGCTGGCTACTGATACTAGATAGCAGTGACTGGCCATCCTTGCTTTCTAGATGCCATTGAAAACCCGATGCTGGACACAGTGGACCTTCCATCTGACCCAACAGAGCTGCTCTTATGCCGCCTGCCTTACTTGGATGCACACCCAGTTTTTGCCTGCAGTTCCTCATCCAGCAAGGGGTGTGTGTGTAAAAAAAACCCCCAGGAAAAACTCCCTCTTGGTTCTCTTCCCAACCTCTTCCACCTTTGCGGCGTGCTTTTGCAGATCTTGCACAAAATGTAACCCAAAGGAAGTCACTCTGCTCTATGCGGACGACAAGGGCTTTTGGGCAGGGGCCATGCTTGTATAGAATTCCCGTAAATGCAACTTGCATTTTGCAAGCGTATAGCCCTGTTCATTGTTCCTGCTGCTGGAAATCCCCGGCAGGCAGATTCAAGTGCGTGAAGGGAGACGGAACTCTCCCAGTCCGGCATTCCAGCACAGCTGTGGTTTGGGTTTGGTCTTCCCTCTCTTGGGAGGTCAGTCTCCGGTCCTGACGTTCGACTGCTAGAGATACAAAGAATGCATTTTTTTTAAACGTCCAGTTTTTCAGATTTTAAGCCATCTGTGTAAAAAAACCAAAACAAAAAAAAGAGGAGATCTGGTCTTGTGGTAGCAAGCATGAATTGCCCCCTTTGCTAAGCAGAGACTGCCCTGGTTTGCATTTGAATGGGAGGCATGGGTGAACACTGTGAGCTATACCACAGCTTCCACGTTCCCTCCTTGGCATCTCCAACATAAGGCTGAGAGAGACTCCTGCCTGCAACCATGGAGAAGCCACTGCCAGTCTGTGTGGACAATATTGAGCTAGATGGACCAGTGCCTGACTCAGTATACGGCACCTTCCTCTGTTCCTAGATGTATTGGGTACCATTTGTGCCCTACACAGGAGAAAAAGCAAGCAAGGTGAAGTGTCACCATTGCTAAGGGGCGGGCATAGGAAGGTTGATGGTGCCCCCCAAGCACCTCACAGCCCGCCCCCCTGCCATCTACCTCTGGAAGAAGGGTGTCCCTTGCGTGTTCTGATGCTAGCCACACCCATGGTGCTGGCATCAGACACCATCCTCACCACCCTTTGTCCTCTACTGGCAGCTGGCAAGCAGTTCCCTTCCTGGCTGGCTGCTTCTTTTTCTCTCCAGGTATTCCCCCCCCACACACACACCTTTTCCCTCATGGGCTGGGCGCTCCTTTTCTCTCCCTTGCTCCAGGTGTGTGTGAGAAATTCTGATGAGGAACCACCTGAGAGTGCAACTCGGGGAACCAAGGCACAAGGGGGAAGACTCTGAAATCCCAGATACTGAGTTGACAGATGTCCCAGGGCAGAAAACCCCGGCAACAGGGACCTTGCAGGATTTATCCCTCAAGAAAGCCCCAATAATGACCCCAAGCAAGGAGTAGAGGAGGAATTCGAACCGAATTCGAACCGAACAGTCCGTGAACAGGTTCATTAGAACCGATGGTGGTTTGGTTTGTGCTGTTGGCCCAGTTCAAGGGGGATTCCTTACCTAAGAAGGGGCTCGGGTGGTTGGCAAGAGTGCACCTAACCCTTTGTGGTGGCGGCTCCATTGTGGAGACCCTGACAGTGCTCCCCCTGCACCGTGGGCCAGCAGGCTGGCATGGATGGCCATGGTGATGCAAATGGACTCTGTACATGCATGTAGGTCTAACTCAGTATCTGGGATTTCAGAGTCCTCCCCCTTGTGCCTTGGTTCCCCAAGTTGCACTCTCGGGTGGTTCCTCATAAGTGGCTGGAACATGTGGCGGGTAGGGGGAGCGCTGGTGGGTCCGAGAGGGGCTGCTGCTCCTGCCGGGGAGCCACTACGACAGCCGTCACCACAGTGGGTAAGGTGCCCTCTCACCTGCCCCAAACCCCCTTTTAGATAGGCACTCGCCCTTTGCTCATAAAGGGGAATCCTTACTTGATTCCCCTTTACAAGTAAAGCACTTGAAACAGTCGAACCAGGCCCAACCGGTACGATCTGAACCGGGCCGATTCGGTTCTAACTCAGACTTGCACCCTCTTTTGGGGGCACAGTCAGGTTCGAGCTCAAACCAGGCCGGTTCTGCACACACCTAGAAGCAATATACAGTTTGTTACACAACTGAATACCACTGGTCTCCTATTTTATTTTGCCTTTTATACTTCGGGTTGGTTGAGTTGTGTAATTAATACATGGAAGCCCCTTCTCCAAAAAACAAGTCGCCAAAAGCTGAATTTAGTGCTCCCTTTAATGGGGTTGACATTTTGAGCACCTCCATACATGCGGCTTGAACAATCAAAACACCAAGGTTTGTTTCATAAGAACAGTCCTGCTGGATCAGGCCCAAGGCCTATCTAGTCCAGCATCCTGCTGCTCACGGTGGCCTCCCAGATGCCTCTGGGAAGCCCACAGGCAGGAGGTGAGGGCATGCCATCTCTCTTGCTGTTACTCCCCTACAACTGGTATTTAGAGGCATCTTGTCCCTGAGGCTGTGAGTGGCCTATAGCCATCAGACTAGTAGCCAGTAAGAAGAGCTTTAGCTTTATCAGTTTCATCATTGTGCTTCCCAAAAGAGAGATCCCTGGATGGTGGTCCGGTTAACACCTGCAATTCAACGGTTGTAGAGTCTTGGAGATGATAGATTGCAAGGGACCACTTCTGGCTGCAGGTGAGCAGATACGATCTTAGAATGCTCCCCTTCCCACAAATGCTTATTAAAATGGTTATGGAGAAGGTGAGCCCTTTGGAGACAGGGTACCATATTTGCACATCTTTTGCAGTTATGTGAACTTCAAAGAAAAAAAGCTCTCCAAGCTTGTGCAGTACATTTGAGAGTATTTCCTTTATTATGTTCTTACTTGATTTTATTCAGCTCTTCGAACAGCTTTCTTGTGTTTTGCTGGCCTTGTCTTTCTATCTTGGGCATCTGGATGTGTTTTATATTCTTAAGTTTGTTTACAGTGTCATTTTATGCCTCAGTTTCTTGGCTATCAGTAGACGATATGTTTGTGTTTTTGCTTTATTTGTCTATCATTAACCTTATCGGGGCGTAACAAGGCTGGAGTGGGCCCAGAGACAAAATTTTAAAATGGGCCCCTTGCTGGTATACACACACACTTCACAATATACAGTCATGTGACTTGCCTCTGGGGCCCCCCTCGAGGCGTGGGGGCCCCCAGGCAGGCGCTTCCCCTTGCCTAATAGTAGTTACACCCCTGAACCTTATTCAAGGTTTTAATTTATCCAGTAAGGCATGCTGCTCTATAGAGCAGTTACTTATTGTAGAGAATCTTCTATTTTTCCTCTGTTCATTTTCATTACTATATTCCAGTTTTACTTGTTTTGTAGAATAATAATGATGATGTTAATGATGATGAAGATTAATAAATAATAATAATAATAATAATAATAATAATAATAAATAATTGATTAAGTGTCATCAAGTCCGTGTCGACTCTTAGCGACCACATAGATTCTCTCCAGGATGATCTGTCTTCAACTTGGCCTTTAAGGTCTCTCAGTGGTGCATTCATTGTTGTCGTAATCGAGTCCATCCACCTTGCTGCTGGTCAATGTCGTCCTCTTCTGTTCCCAACAACCATGGTATTCTCAAAAGTCTCCTTCAGCACCAAAGTTCAAAAGTGTCCATACTTTTTCTCTCTTGCTACTTCAAAGTCCAGCTTTTGTAAAGTGTCACAGGAAAACCATTGTCTGAACAATTCTAAGCTTTGTAGGTATAGGCATGTCACGGCATCTAAATATCCTTTCCAAGGCTTTCATTGCAACCCTACCAAGTGCTAGTCTGTGGCATATTTCTTGACTGCTGGATCCTTTACTGTTGATGGTTGATCCTAAAAGGCAGAAGCTATCCATCACTTCAATGTCTTCATTATCAGTTCTGAGGCTGGTTGCTGTCCCCATTGTCATTAGTTTAGTCTTCTTTAAATGTAGTCAATAATATTGATTGATTGATTGATTGATTGATATTGCAATCCCAGGGGATAGATGAGTTGATGAAAAACGAATGGAGAAAATAACTGAATACAAGAACCTTCAGACTGAAACTGAGCAGCTCTGGAAAAATAAAACAACAGTGGTGCCAATAGTTGTGGGTGCCCTTGGTGCAGTACCAAAAGAACTTGAACACCATCTCAATGCCTTGGGCATCATTAAAATCACAACACATCAACTACAGAGGGCCACACTACTTGGGACAGCAGGAATACTACGAAAAAAAATCTTTAATTTTTCTTGAGTTATCCTGGACCCTTGAAAAGGGCTCATAATTAAAGTACTAAATCCTGTCAAGCACATCTGGTAGACTATGTGTAAACAGGATAATAATAAAATAAATGGTTCCTTGTCCCTCAAAGGGCTCACACATTCAGGCTCACTTTTTGGGTGGAAAATCAGGATATGACTATTGCTGTTTACACCGAGTTCTCTTTCAGGTGCCACGAGATTTATTTCCCTTCCCCTCTTGGCAGGGAACCAGTAAGCAAGGATAAGGAACCCCAATCAAACGGATCTCCTCTTTCCTCCCGTCTCTCCCTCCTGGGGCATGATGGCGATCCTTGCTTGCAGGCTGGATTCCTCGCCCAGCCCGCGCGCGCCCGAGCTTCTCCTCCTTGGCGCTGCTGCTCCTCCCTCCCTCCTTCCCAGTTTTCGCCGGCGGCGTTGGCCAGTCTCCCCTTCCTCTCTCCTCTGGGGCGAAATCGCTCTCCCGCTTGGCTTGACACAGTGACCCGGCTCTGTCTGGGCGGAGGGGAAGGCGGAGGGAGAGACCCAAGTGGGGGGGCGTGGTGGCCGCGGGAGCAGCGAGGCAAGGAATGGCAGCCAGGCGGAGGTGCCAAGGCTTTGCTGAGCTCAGGCGGCGGCGGCTGCTGCTGCTGGCGCTCTGGGCAGCCAGCCGCGCTGATGCTGTTGACATTTCCGGTCGCAAGTGCCCAGCCAATTGGCGATCACAGGCGGCTCGCCGGAGCAACGAGACACGAAATATGAGGATTTCCCCCCCACCCTGCTGGAGGAGGAGGAGGCGGAGGCCGCCGGGCAAGAGACCCGCTCAGTCCCGATTCATGGGACACAGAAGAGCCAGGCCAGCGAGAGAAGCAGGGAGGCGAGGGGCTCAACTCCTGCTGCGACCAAAGAGAAAAGCGCCGCCGGGGCTCCACTCTGCCTAGAAGTCCTGCTCTCTTTCACCCCCAGGCGGGGTGGCGGAGGCTGCACTCTGCATATGCCCAGAGGCCCCTCGCCTGGTCATCACTCCGAGGCTGAGCCTGGAGGTTGGAAGCGGGCTGAGCGCCGCGCCGGGGAGTCTGCCCGCCCACGTCCAGCTCCGAAGCCGCGCGGAGGACGATGCGCGCTGCACATGCTCAGAGGCCGCGTGTTTTGCCATCTCTCCGGGGCTGAGCCCGGGTGCCGCTGACGACAGTTGCGGCGGCGCGCTCTGGGGGCTCAGTCACGCCTAAGAGAGCCCTGCGGTAGAGCATGCACTCTGCACACGCTCAGAGGCCGCTCGCCTTGATGTCTGGCCTGATTGCATCTTGCCACTGAAAAAAGGCTCCGGGGCAGGGCTAAGAGAGTTTCTAGGAAGGCCGCCCAGCTTGGCTTCAGCCTCGGCGGGTGGCTCTGATCCTCTGAACGCTCACCCCACGACGAAGGACTGGCAGTTTTGCGATGCCTCTCCTCTAGGCTGGCGGTTCAAGGGGTGCCACCGGATCAGAAGCATGTGGCTGCCCGCTGGAGGTAGCGGATCACGCGTGGGGAATGGCATCGGTCTGCTTGCTTCCAAGCGCCGTAACGCTCCTCCGGCCACCGAGGTCCCTTTACCCTCTGGACGGCCCTTGGGGCGCTGAGCACCACCGAGGCTCAGGCGACGGTCTTCCCAGCGGGCTGCTTTGAAGAAACTCCCACAGACTCTCTCACTGCCTGGAGACCTGCTGTCTCCTTTTAATGGGTAAGTAAGTCGTACTACTAGACTGGAGCTGTTTCGGAAATAGGAATGAACCCAATTGTGGGAGGGCAGAAGGGAACGTTTCTTTCCCAAGCGCGCACTCCGATGCGCGCGCACGAGAGGAAGCCTCGTTGAACTGGGTGGGACTTGCTCCCGAGTAGACCTGAGTAGCCGATTGCGTTACTAGGAACATAGGAAACTGCCAGATACTGAGTCAGACCATTGGTCTATCTAGCTCAGTATTGTCTTCACAGACTGGCAGCAGCTTCTCCAAGGTTGCAGGCAGGAATCTCTCTCAGCCCTATCTTGGAGAAGCCAGAGAGGGAACTTGGAGTGGCCCCATCCCCTGAGGGGAATATCTTGCAGTGCTCACACATCAAGTCTCCCATTCATATACAACCAGGCAGACCCTGCTTAGCTATGGGGACAAGTCATGCTTGCTACCACAACCCCAGCTCTCCTCTCCTGTGGCGCTGAGGACCAGCTCTCCACTCCAGCCTCCTACTTACAAGGCTGCAATCCTATGCAGATTTACCTGGGACCCCGCTGGCCTTTACTCTGCAGTAAAAACACTCTCTTAGGCCCCCTTTCTCCCAGCCTGGATCGGAAGACTGCTCTTTTAATACAGGCTTTTGGCCAATGAGTGGCCGCCCCGCACTCTCTTTTTAAAGTAGCTGTGTTTTGATCTGTTTTATCAGGATGTTTTATATTGGAGTTTTTATTACTGTTTTAACTTTGTTGTTAACCGCCCTGGAGTCTTCCGAGGAAAGGCAGTATAAAAATAAAAATAAATGGGGCTAGGCTGCACACCCACAGAACATACACAAGTACGGAGGTACACATGACATCTGGTGCTGTTTTACTTTAAAAACAAACAAACCTTCTTGCCTCATTGGAGCCCAGGGCATATGGTTCTCCTCATTTTTACCTTCACAACAACCCTGCCAGGTAGTTTAGGCTGAGAAAGAGACTGGCTGGTCTAAGGCCACCCAATATGCTTGTTAGCTGATGGGTCACTCAACACTCTGACCGTTAGGAACATAGAAAGCTGTCTTGTGCTGAGTCAGTCCATTGGTCCATCGAGGTCAGACTGGCAGCAGGTCTCCAAGGTTTCAGGTGGGAGTCTCTCCCAGCCTTACCTGGAGATGCTTGAAATTGAAACTGGGCCTTTCTGCATGCAAAACAGGTGTGCTGCTGGCACAGTGGGAAATGACTTGCCTAGCAAGTATGAGGTTGCCAGTTCGAATCCACGCTGGTATGTTTCCCAGACTATGGGAAGCACCTATGTCGGGCCGCAGCGATATAGGAAAATGCTGAAAGGCATCAACTCATAGTGCACGGGAGATGGCAGTGGTCAACCTCTCCTGTATTCTACCAAAGAAAAACCACAGGGCTCTGTGGGTGCCAGAAGTCAACACCAACTCGATGGCACACTTTACCTTTACCACTGCCTATCCCCAATATCTTACAGCACTCATGTGTACCCATCCAAATGCATACCAAGATGAACCCTGCTTAGCAAAGGGGGCAATTCTTGCTTCCTACCCCAGGACTGGCTCTCCACTCCTCTGGCTCTGCAGACATGTTTATTTCCGGGGCGGGGGGAGGGTACCAACCCATCCTTCCCAACAGGAGCATCAGCAATGTGCACCAAGCACATCAGTTCTGAGGTTGGGCCCATGCTTTAGATGTAGAAGGCCTCGGTTTCAGTCTTCAGGTAGGGCTGGGAAAGGCTCCTGTCTGAATCCCTGGAGAGCTGCTGCCAGTCAGTGCAGACGATGCTGAGGTAGGTAGACCAGTGGTTGAACTCCGTATAAGGATAACTCAGTATCTTCCTGTAAGATTCCCTTTAGGGGATGGGCCTGCTCTGGGAAAAGCCCCTGCCTGCTTGCATGCAGACGGTTAGCCCTCTAAGTTAGTGCTGGTGTGTTTCCCAGAGTATGGGAAACATCTCTCTCTCAGTGGTCATGTGGGAAGGCAAAGGCCTTTTGGGATATGATATATAATGAGTTGAAGAAAAATTTTAAAATGACATTTCCTTAGAGGCCAGAATCCTTCTTGCTGGGAATAACTCAAGGAGATTTCTCTAGAAGAAACTTAACTTTTTTTAATGTATGCAACCACGGTGGCTGGAATAGTGTACGCGCAGAAATGGAAAGACAATAAAATGCCTTCAAAAGAAGACTGGTTGATACAAATTTTGGAATATGTGGAGATGGCAAATCTTACAACACTTATAAGGGATGAAAACTTGGAATGTTTCAAAGAAGATTGGGAACCTTTCTTGCTTTACTTAAAGAACTATTTTTCTAACATGGACCTTTCAGCAGGGTTTGAAATTTAGTAATTACATCAGGTTGGGTAGGGTAAAATTGAATTGTAAGATGGAGTATATATGTTTTGTATTATTATAGTAATGGCTTATATACATTGTTAACAAGAGCTGCACAGACTGGTAAGCGGGAAGTCAATATTTACTGAATTAAGTGTAAGTTGATTGTTAAGATATTGTTAAAATCAATAAAATTTTAAAATGTAAACATCTCTATCGGGCAGCAGTGATATAGGAAGGTGCTGAAAGGCATCATCTCATATGCGCGGGAGGAGGCAGTGGTAAACTCCTCCTGTATTCTCACCAGGAATCGAGACCGATTTGACGGCATACTTGACCTTTAGATGTTGTTGGGCTACAACTGACGCAGATGGATTAAAACTTTTTTAGGGTTAAAAAAAAAAGGTCCACAAAAGAACCCCAACTGAAAAGCTTAGTACACAAATCTTAAATCCCGAAGTATCTCATTTAATCAAACTTGCACAATAAATGTTAACTCTCCATTGATCCCTATGCATTGATCCCACATGCATAACCTTCAGAAATTGACCCTATTAAAATCCTTACAAATAATCAGGCATGAAAATGTTCTTCTTTCATTACAAGTGTATAAATCCAGTCCTATAATAATAATAATACTTAAAAGTCTAAGTGAATATTTCTTCCAAGATTTCCAGTCAGTGTGAAACAAGGTCACTATGATGTCCTTAAAGAAACTCCAGGGATATTTCTTAAACATTCGTGAGTTGATCTGATTTGTTCCGGAAAGATGTCTAACAGTTTTTCTCAACATACCAGACACATTTCGGCTGTTCCTCAGCCTTCTTCAGTGGCGTGGATCCATAAATTCTTTACAATCCCTCAGTATAGTTGTGTGCATACAGTGTTTTCATACTGTGCCTCAAAATAAAGACACCCTCTTGCCCAAGAGGAGATGCACACAACTATATTGAGGGACTGTAACAATTTTTTTGATTAATACCACTACAACTCCCATCATCCCCTGACACAGTGGCCTTTGGGGAAATGGGAGTTGTAGTCCAGCATCATCTGGGGACCCACTTCTGAGGACCCCGTAATCGGTTGGTTAGTCTTTAAAGTGCCCTAAGCGCCTTGAACTCAATGGCATTTACTTCCGAGTAAGCGCGCGTGAGATGCGATCTGTCCTCTATCCATAGCCGGGGCGGGGGCAATATCCAGCTGTCAAAACGTGCGGTGAGGGGGGGGTCGCCGTCTCATGCCAAGGAATACTGCAGTCAGATTTGCTTGCAATTTAAGTATCTATCCATAGGACCCGAGTCAAAATATGTTGGGATCGGGGCTCTGCTTCCTTAGAAGGAAGCCGCGTTGTAATTCACGAGGCTTTCTTCCCAGTGGATATGCCATGCCATGTGTGCGGGGTGGATCATATCGGAGATGATTGCAAAATCAGTATGTGGGGGGGAAGGATCGCGCGCTGCTCCCTCCCCTCGCAAGCCGCCCTGGTGCCCGTTTCTTGCGCTCACACGCGTGGCACTGGCCGGCGTGGGTGGCTTGGCTCTACCCGCCCCTCCCGAGCCCCGCCAACCAACCCTCCAGCTAGGCGAATCGGTGCACTGTGTCTTTAAAAGGTTCAAATCCCTTTCCAAAAGGCCTAGCTCGCCTCGGAGTGGGGAGGCAGCCAGGCGAGCGAGACAGAGAGGCTGGAGCTGTTTTGCCTCCAGAAACACCGAGCAGCAACTCCGATTGTGATGCGGCGTCTCCGGGCGGAATTTATTCCCCGCTGTCCAGAGGCGACAGGAAGAAGCTTCCGTTCGGGTTCCTACTTCAGCGTGGATTATTTTTATTCCGAAGAATAACAGAGAAGGATTGGTTCCGGCTGGAGCATGCTCACAACCTGCAGAATCTCCCATTATTAAGCTTGCCTGCTTCACCCCCCCGTTTTCATTTCCCCCCCTTTTTCTAAAATGCTCTTGCTTGGAACGTGCCCCGCACACCATCAGCAGTGACTCCCCTTCTCCCCCCCCGCCCCAAACATTGCATGCATGACTCCTCTAGCAATATGATATAATAACCCGCTTCTCCACCCCCCCGCCCCGACTTGAAACAGGTGTTAGTGAAAGAATAGGAAATAGCACCGGCTGAGCTCAAGGAGGGAAGGGAGCCTGAAGCCAGCCCCAGAAATAAAGGGGACCCGGAGGGAGAGGAGATCTGCCTGCAGCCACATAGCCAAGGTAAGGCGATGGTGCGTCTCCCCATTTATTCCCCCTGTCTGTGTGCTGTTGTGTTTTGACGATTGGTGCAGTAGCAGCAGCTGCTGGTTTTTTGTTTTTTGTTTTTTTGCTAGTGGAGGAAAAGCGGTGGCAACACACACAGAGAGCACCAGATTCCATTTTGCCTGGGCTTCGGGAAGGGTGTCGGGTTGCCTCTTGGAGAACACTCTGTGCCTCTGGGGCTGCAGTTGTGCCTCTGGGCATGCAGGCTAGAGGGGGTATCCCCCTGGGTGGGCTGGGCACGGGTTGGTGCTTTGCACAGCTGATGGGAAAGAGAGCCCAGCACCTCAAGTAACCTCTGCGGTGTGTGTCCCTTGGCTGAGGTTAACCCTCTCTGTGCCGGTGGCAGGGAGGTGGCGTGTCCTCCTTTTCTCCGGAGGGGGCAGGCTATGCCAAGGTGGGGATTGGGTCGGAAGGTGCCAGGGCCTGGTGTGAAACGAGACAGGCTTGGCAGCAGGAGAGGGAGCCCCAAAATGGACTTGGCCACGGCCGTGGGGGCAAGACCAGAGGCGGAATCAGGTTGGCTAGTGGCCAGGCCTGCTCGGTGCCTCTTTCACATGTACACCTTGAAGACAAGACCGTCAGTTGCCAAAGAGGTAGCCTCCGTGGCCGTGTGTGGCTCACTGCTCGGCCAGAAGGGTGCCTGGAAGTCGGTGCTCTGCTGCAGTGAGCCAGCCACCTGGGTGCCTGCAAAAGGTGTGTTTGCTGCCTGCTGCCTGCTTGGTGGAATCAGAAATATCTGTGTGTGTGTGGATCAGGAGGAGAGGTCTATGTCTCCGTGTGAGGAGGGTGGTGGCAGCAGAGGAGCCACTTCTCTTGGGTGGGGTGTGGGGAGTCTTGGCTGATCCCCCCCCCGTTGCTTTGAGTGGAAATCGCTGGCTGCAGAGCGAACAGTTTCTTTCCTCCTGCTCTTGCTTGGTTTTCTATAAGGTTCTGTGGAGGATGCTTTTGCTGATTGGGGTTGGCGTGGCCTTGGTCTCTATGCAGTGTACAGGTAGCTTGCCACATTGGATGTCTATAAAAGGATGTGCACCCATGCCCTGCCCTGCTCACCTGAGCCCTTCCTTGCTGCCCTGTCACCAAGGGTGCTATCTAATAGCCTTTCCCCTATTAGACAGAGAGGATTGGGTTTCATCCAGGATTTGAGTCTTGGCATCCATTGGGTGCCACATTCCAGGATCATGGTCTGCGGGCAGCTGACCCCAAGTCCTGCAGATGCTTGGCACAGCTGCCTCATGCAATACCTGCCTCTCTCATCCACACACAGGGTCTTTCTGCCGGGTTCCAAGGGAACTGCAAGGCTGAGATTGCAGCAGTGACTGCAGAGGGCTGTTCTCGGTTGGAGGCAGAAAATCTTAAGGGCGCCCCAGTGCACAGTCTGGTAATTGGCCCAGTTATTACATAACAATAGCAAGCAGATGCAATGTAAGCAAAGCACTGGCTGTTATTGGATTAATAAGAGCTCCATATAGGGGAAAAGGGGGGTTGTTTTGCTGACAGTTAACTGTTTCCTGCCAGCTCTGATTGAGATTTTAACTAGAAACGAGGGGGTATTCTGGCAAAATGAATACCTCCCCCTAATAATTTTTTTTTTTGGTACAAACAAGCTGATGTATTCCTAACCTTTTTATTAAAATAAGAAAAGGCACCTGGACCAATTGTTCTTGCATGGGTGTATATCACACTCTTAGTAAACAGGGAGTGCTACTAACCTCAAGGTAGGATATCAACCGTCATAAAGACAGTGCAAAAACAGATTTATTACAGAAAGCTATGTTAAAAGGCCCCACACTTTACCACTTGCATCCGGTTCTTGATTAGGGGAAAGATCCTACAAAATGAGCAAGACTGTCAGAGTCCTACCGAAAAGAATTTTGCACTGTATAATTTAATTACAGCATTGGTTTTGTAGGATTCCCCCCCCAAAAAAACAAACAAACCTGGGTGCAACTTGAGACATGTTGGTCTTCTAGTGACAGAATCTACTTTTGTGCTTAGTTATCAGCTATTGGTTTTTTCTTCTTCTCCCCAAGTTATTTGAATATAACCCTCTGTTGGACTACTGTTGACCTCTGGCCAGAATGTTTACATGACGATGCATCACAGCAGTTACTACAGCAATGCAT
Source organism: Hemicordylus capensis (assembly GCF_027244095.1). Classification (NCBI taxonomy): domain Eukaryota; kingdom Metazoa; phylum Chordata; class Lepidosauria; order Squamata; family Cordylidae; genus Hemicordylus; species Hemicordylus capensis. Next base: position 16,611,929 of record NC_069663.1, read on the forward strand.
GGGTGAAAAAGAGCTGACTGCTTCCAGTAAGAAGGGTATAATGAACCGGTATAATGAACCTCCCATGAAACTGAAGGTCAGGAAATTTAGGACCGAGAAAAGGAAGTCCTTCTTCACACAGTGCATAATTAACTTATGGAATTCTCTGCCACAGGATGTGGTGATGGCCACTAGCTTGGATAGCTTTAAAGGGGATTAGACAAGGTCATGGAGGCAGGTCTATCAATGGCTACTAGTTTGGTGGCTAAGGGCAACCTCCAGCCTCTCAATACCAGTTGCAGGGGAGCAATAGCAGGAGAGAGGGCACCAGTGTGCCTTCTAAGTTGTGCTCGTGTACATGCACTCACACACTTTTTTGATGTCTGCTCACTTAATTTTAGATCCCGTTCAGGTTGAATCAGGAAGGCCCCACTCTGAATGCACGTGTGCACACACAGTTTTGATACTGCTGCCCAGAACTAAACTCATTCCACCCACACAGGTGAAAAAGTTTAGAGAGAGCACAGGAGGGCATGTCCTCACCTCTTGCCTGTGGGCTCCCGGGAAGGGAGCTGGTGGATCACTGTGAGGAGCAGGATGCTCCTGGACTAGAGGGGTCTTGATCCTGATCCAGCTGGGCTGTTCTTATGTTAACCCTTTTGTAAACTTGTTTGTATTTTTGAGGAGTTGTCTGTGGGTCCAGGTCTTTACTCCCCAGGCCTCTGAGGAGAAGGGGTTGATTCTCCCTGTTCCTTTTCCTCCTCTCTATGCTCCAGCCTCCTGAGTGCACCAGGAACTGCGAAAGAGGCCACCTTGGCTTGCCTGGCCTTGAATATGGGCAAGCAATCCTTGCATCTTCCCACTTCCTGTGCCATTTCCTGTAAGAACAGCCCTGCCCAAGTCCAGCATCCTGTTTCACACAGTGGCCCACAAAATGCCTCTGGGAAGCCCACAGGCAAGAGGTGAGGGCATGCCCTCTCTCATGCTGTTGCTCCCCTGCAACTGGTGTTGAGAGGAATCTTGCCTCTGTTGCTGGCCTATAGCCACCAGACTAATAGCCATTGATAGACCTGTCCTCCATGAATTTGTCTAAGCCCCTTTTAAAGTCATCCAAGCTAGTGGCCATCACAGATAATGCCATAAATTAATTATGCACTGTGTGAAGAAGTGCATCCTATTGTCAGTCCTAAGTTTCCCAACCTCCAGTTTCATGGGATGGTCCCTGGCTCTAGTGTGGTGGAGGAGGGAGAAAAATATCTCTCTGTCCACTCTCTCTACTCTATGCATAATTTTATAGATTTCTCCCCTTACTCACCTCTTTTCCAAAGTAAGGAGCCCCAGATGCTATAGCCTAGCCTCATAAGGAAGGTGCTCCAGGTGCTCCCTGAACATCTTGGTTGCCCTCTTCTGCACCTTTTCCAGTCCTACAATATATCCTTCTTAAGATACGGTGACCAAAACTGTACGCAGTATTCTAGATGTGGCTGCACCATAGATTGTATCCTCCCTGTGCAGATGGCTAAGTTCCTATTGGGTGGGTCTGGGAGGCACATCTCGGTTGTTATGGCTGTGGTATTCCCTCCCACGCTTCACTTGTCATAGCCATGGGAACAGGAGATGCGGTCAAAGGCGCTCCTACCCCTGGACTTTGGGGCCAAAGTCCAGGGCCTCTGCAGCCCCTGGGGGCCCCCAAATCCTCTTTAGTCTGTCCGGGGTGGTGTGGTTGCCTGGCCGAACATGATGATGCTTAATTTGCAGGGGAGAGGGACCCTCCAAAGGCCTTTCGGTCCAGGCTCCAAAATTACCTAGTTGCACCTCTGGATGCAGTATTGGCTTTTCCACCAGTGGCCAAATATCCTAGGTCTGCAGCAGTTGCATTGGATTCTGGGGTGGGGTCTCAGTCCCCCAAATTGGCTACATTTGATGCCACAACACTTCATTCATTAGGAAAAAAAACCAAACTCCCATGTGGTCTGGTACACATGGCCGTTTGTCAGCTGTCATAACACTAGGCTATACTCGGGGCTGTGTTAAATCTGCACTAAAATAAATAATTTTTTTTCATCCCTATGGATCCCAGATCTTGTGCCAAGCAATGCTGAATTACGTGACCTGGGAAACTTATGCAAGATGTGCATATTTGCATATGTTTATTTTGCATACTTTGGACTGTTTTTGCTCGTTATGAGAAAGGGCAACGGAGTTCTGGGTCGTGCTGAAGCCCTGCCCCCTGAAAATGGTGCTTAGGTCCCCTGTCTGGGTGTCTGAGTTCTCAGCAGGAACTGCATGCTCCCTTTGAAGCCTATCTCAGCATCAGGGGCGTAGCAAGGTTGGAGTGGGCCCAGAGACAAGATTTTAAAATGCCCCCCTGACTGAAACTCAGCTCATGAAGTAAAGAAATGAGTCTGAATAGTGGTAACAAAAAGCATCTATCTATCTATCTATCTATCTATCTATCTATCTATCTATCTATCTATCTATCTATCTATCCTATGTGCCACAATAGAACATCATCCTAAATTATTTTTTAAAAGGTTTTGTAAATTGTGGACGATACAAGTCATTGAATGGTACTAGAGAAAGACATGCTGTTCTGGTAGCTCCAGGTCTTAACACTCACATCAATTTTGGCGGATGAATACAACTGAAGGAAGCCTGGGTGGGTGTGCGGCTGGGGGAGTCAGTCATGTAACTTGCCTCTGGGGGCCCCATCATCATGTTCGGCCAGCAAGTTGAAACATGGAAGTTGTTAGCCTTCCGTGGAGGGCAGGGCTGCTCCACTTCGGCCCTCCTGCAGATGTTGGCCTACAGCTCCCATAATCCTTGGCTATTGGCCACTGTGGCTGGGGTTATGGGCGTTGTAGTCCACAAAGGGCTGGGCAGGGACCTAAGTTGAGCTAATCCTGCAGCAGTGCTCCCACCGACTATGAGCTCGTTCTCACGACCATATGGGGGCAGGCTGGAGGGAGGTCATGCTCTTATTTGGGGCCTCCCGGATGACCAGAGCCGCCTCTGTGTGGGCATGCAAGCTGCAGCACCCAAACACCGGTGTTCTCCATTGTTGAAATTGGGAGCTGGGGCCTCCACATATCCCACAATGCATTGTGGGAGCGGCCGAGAGGTGGCCCTGAGTATGGCAGCAGCTCTCCGCTCACTGGCCCTGCTCTCCACAGAACTCTTTGGTAAAGCAGAGCAGGAACAGTCTAAAACGTGCCATGCTGCAGATGACCTCAAGGAAAAGGGAGGATGGCTCTCTTTGTGTCCTACGTCACTTCTAGTCTGGGTAGCAGATCTGGGCTGCCCAGGTTCAGAACTGTTGGGTTAAGTTGCATGTTGAAATGTTTTTGCAAATGATTATTTGCATAAATATGTCACCTTAAGCGGCGCAGCGGGGAAATGCTTGTCTAACAAGCAGAAGGCTGTCGGTTCGAATCCCCACTGGTATGTTTCCCAGACTATGGGAAGATGCCGAAAGGCATCATCTCATACTGTGCGGGAGGAGGCAATGGTAAACCCCTCCTGTATTCTACCGAAGAAAACCACAGGGCTCTGTGGGCACCAGGAGTTGAAATTGATTTGACGGCACAATTTACTTACCTGTTTTATATCCTTACATTCTTGTGAGTTCAGTTGCTGCTTGTGCCCTCAAGAAGCCACGTGTTGAAAATACTGTGTATGTCACGGGGTGTGTGTCTGTTGCGCAAGAGAGAAAGATAGTGCTTAACTTGCAGTGGCAGGGGGCCTCCAAAGGCCTTTAGATCCAGGCTCCAAAAATACCTAGGTGCACCTCTGACTGTGGATATTCAAAGTTGAACAAGGCCATTTATACCAGGGGTGGCCATTTTTTGCACAGGTCTAACCCAGGCTCCCACTGGGTTTTGTCTTTTGTCTGCAGAAGGCAGCACTGAACATGGACAGAGTTCTTCCACCCAATGTGGAATCCAGTTCTCTCTGCAACTGGCACTGTCCTCCCCAGACAAGCACCAAATGCAGTCCTCCCAACCCAACAGTTTTGAACCTGGGCAGCCCAGATCTGCTACCCAGACTGTTGTAGTTGACTCAAGCCAGAGACAAATGGAAGTCCAAAATTCCATGTGACGGAACAAGAAGTTGGTTTGCTTGTGATTCAAAGCATTTGCTGTGTATGTGTTCAGGCAGGCCCTCTCTTACAAGTGTTGTAGCCAGCTTTTAGTTCCTGCCATCAAAGTACGCGGCAAGTAGATACAAACCATCGAATTGCTCTGAATTATTCTGAGTCGGTTTTTGTGTGTTTGAGTGTCCTGAAATTTTTTGATGTCCTTGTTTTTAAGTACTCGATTTTGAGAACACGTTTGTTGAGACTATGGCTAAATACATTGATTGATTGATTGGCATTGTAGCCTTAACAAAGTCGTTTGCTTTTTGGGCAGTTCTAAACAATGGGAGCTTTGCTGTTGACTTCAGCTGGAGGTGGATTGGGCCCTGTTTCCTGATCTAGTAGACTGGCAGTGACCTTGACTGACCTCCTCCCTTTGGGTAGCCATCATGTTTGCTAAAGTCTCCAGAAAGTGTTAACTTGCACATAGTTGTGCAATATTGCCTCGTGATGCTGCTTCGAGCAAGTGACAAGCTGCGTTCTGTGTGGCTTTTGAATCTGGCAAGGTCTTCTTTGTCTTTTTGGCAACTGCTCTGTTGGGTCAGCAAGGTTGAGTGTTGATTGCGCCACAAAACATGAGCCTGAGCTCAAAGCTGTGGATGCCAAGTGTCGTGGCTTGTATCCAGAAGAGACCACAGGATGTGAAACGGTTTATTCCTGTGCAAGGATGGAAACTCCAGAACTACTCTGGAGCCTTGGAAAATAATGTACAGTCTCTCCTTTGGGTAAGCTTGTTCCATGCTGCTGGATTTCCTTCGCTGGTGCTGCTGGCCCCTGTTGAAAAGGCAGACATGGTCACATTTTGATTAGAACTTGGTTCCACAAAATGTGGTCTACAATGATTATGGACAAAGTTTCTTTCTTATTGAAAAATGATACCCATCAAAACCAAAATATATTATACTGTGCCAGATGGGAACCCTTCTGGAGACATATAGAAGAGGGTAAAGATCCAATACGTGATCCTGATGCTCTAAATTACCTTTATTCCTGGTGAAAGTGAATGTTTATTTGCAAAAGTCGGTTGGCTCTGTTTTTCTTTTTCTTGATGTCTACAATTGGTTGTTTATGCAGGGGGAACTTGTGTTACGACTGCAAGCCATTATGTATTCCATAATACGGTTCTTGATATTTACATGTTGTCGTATTTTTCATGAAAATACCTAATAAAACATTTACAATTAAAAAGAAAAAGAAAGGCAGATACCACCAGAGTTTCTGCTTGGCAGTGTTCCTCTGTCACTCCAGTGTCCGTGTTTTCAAGATGCTCACCAAAAGATTCTGCGAACCCAGCCACATGATCAACTATCATGCAGCTGGGTAGCCAGAATTAATCAGTTTATTAATTTCAGTTAGAAAATAGAAGAAAATCTTGATTTATATAAGATCCAGCCCTGCTGGATCAGGCCCAAGGCCTATCTAGTCCAGCATCCTGCTTCACATGGTGGCCCACCAGATGCCTCTGAGAAGCCCACAGGCAGGAGTTGAGGGCATGCCCTCTCTCCTGCTGTTGCTCCCCTGCAACTGATATTCAGAGGCATCTTGCCTCGGAGGCTGGAGGTGGCCTATAGCCACCAGACTAGTAGCCATTGATAAACTTGTCTTCCATGAATTTGTCTACTCCCCTTTTATATTTATTTATTTTGATTTGATTTGATTTGATTTAGAGCCATCCAAACTAGTAGCCATCACCACATCCCATGGCATAAAAACATAAGATTTCTTATCATGGCTGCTGAATCTCAAAGGGCCAATTTAGATGATACTCTGAGTATCTGGTCCCTTAAATGTGTTGGGGAGGAGTGTTGGTGCCCAAATCTCCCCATCACTTAATCATGCAGGAAAGGGCAGTTCATCAACATGACCCCTTAAATACTGCCTCCTGATTGCTGCCGTGCTAGACCTGAGTATGGGAACAGCCCAAGTTTCAGGGCATAGCCATAATTAGAGATAAGAAAATATCTCTGAGCCCCCGGCAGGTGGTCACTAGCTGGGTGATGGCTCACTCTTCACTCTCGCCCTCACACCTCCCCAGTTCCCTGGCATGCTGTTGGCTCTTGATCAATTTTCTATCAACCGATTTTTTAAATTGATTTTATTTTTTTTAAAAAATGTTTTGCTTTTTGTATTTTCTATTGAAATTTGTTTGTGTCTTATGTGTGGTGTAGTGGTTATAGAGCCAGCGTGGTGTAGTGGTTAGAGTGCTGGACTAGGAGCGGGGAGACCCGAGTTCAAATCCCCATTCAGCCATGAAACTAGCTGGGTGACTCTGGGCTAGTCACTTCTCTCTCTCAGCCTAACCTACTTCACAGGGTTGTTGTGAAAGAGCAACTCAAGTATGAAGTACACCGCTCTGGGCTTCTTGGAGGAAGAGTGGGATATAAATGTAAAATAAAATAAAAATTAAAAAAAAAATTATTGGATGGTTTTTTGTTTTTTTAAAAACTGTTATTGTGAGCTACCCAGAGAACAGTTTGTTATAGGGTGGCTAACGAAGTTGTTTGTTGTTATTACTGGATTTGTCTTGGCTTCGGAAAAGATGAACCCTCTCCAGGGAGTATATAGGTTAAAATATTTCTGAGCCAGGGCCCAAGAGAGAGTGAGTCGGGCGGGGAGAGAGTGTAAGTGTCTGTATGCATGGGAAGTGTGTGATAGGGCATGCGGAGAATATTGGATCTCTCTCTCACCATGTCCTTAACGTTCTTTTACTATAGGGGGTTCCCAGCCTGTGGTATGCCAGATGTGGCTGAACTAAGAATCTCATCATCCCCATCCACAGTAAATTGTAGTTGGGAATGATGGAATTCGTGTCCCAGCGGCATCTGGATTTGGGAATCCCTGTTTTCTGTTGGGGGATCTTGACATTTGTCCCAGGGTCCCTTTCAACTTTGAGACACCCCACCCCAGTTCCAGTTTGTATTTCAAGGGCCATACAGATAGTTTTTTGGGTTTTAAAAAAAATTTCTAGGGATGTGCAGAAAGCATTTAAAGCATGAGTAACGCATGATCTGCCGCTGCCCTGCTGCTTTTCCAAGCACGGCGTTGTACCACTCCGAAATCTGCATGGCGGCGGGTCCCGGTAAGGACCTGCTTTATTCGTGCTTAATGGTACCGCTTTCCGCCCCACCGAAATGATTCGGCGGGCCACGCCAAATCGATTCGGCAGATCCTTACTGGACATGCCGAATCGCTTCACGCGTCTCTCTCAAAACTTCATTTTTGGATTTATAAGTGTTAAGAATTTGTAATGAAGAGTCTTGTGGCACCTTCAAGATAAACACGTGCATAGGTTTTCTTGAGCTGCGGCCCATTTCTTGGATGCTCTTAATGTCATGCAAAGCACGCTCCTTTCCAGGGGAGGGCATTAGGGCAAATGCAAAAACATGTTATGAATGACGCTGCACTTCAGGCATGTCCCGGGAAACAAACTCTTATAGGGAACACCAGGAAAACAGCTAGATTCCCGGGAGTACCTCATTTGGTTGGAATGCAAGTTGCTAACATAGAAGTGGAGCATGTCCTGACAAAGCTGTGTGAAAGGACTAGTTCCAGTTGTGTACATCTTGGGTATTTATTACTGTGTTATGTAACAGGATGACGACAGGAAGAAAACAGCCCACGGAAGCTTATGGGTTCTACACTTGAATTTGGCTCTTGACATTTAAAGGCTGCAAGGCCACTTGGTGCCTATTGGAGTCCTACGTTTTAATATTGATATGTGCTGTTAGGTTGATACCAATTTTGGAAAGACATAAGAACAGCCCTACTGAATGAGGCCCAAGGCCCATCTAGTCCAGCATCCTGTTTCACACAGTGGCCCACCAGATGCTGCTGGAAGCCACAGGCAGGAGTTGAGGGCATGCCCCCTCTCCTGCTGTTACTCCCCTGCAACTGGTACTCAGAGGCATCCTGCCTTGGAGGCTGGAGGTGGCCTTAAGCCCTCCGGCTAGTAGCTGATGATAGACCAGTGATGAGAGCCCAGTATTCAAGGATAGTTCGAGAAATTGAGGTCCTCGAAGTGATGCTCTTACCTTTTGGCATGCGGTGTTGCTCTGATGTGCCCAAGCACAGGAACAGAGGAAGCTGCCTTGTCCATTGTATGGAGAGACCATTGGTCCATCCAGCTCCGTATTGTCTACACTGATCGGCAGTGGCTCTCCAGGGTTTCAGGCAGGAGTCTCTCCCAGCCCTACCTGGAGATGCCAGGTAACCTGGGTCTAGGGTTGCCATATTCAAGCTCCCCAAATCCAGGTGGCCTAATTAGCATATTATGCAAATTATATGGCAACTCATTTGCATTTCATGTGTATATTTGCCAGATTTGTATACTTCCCCCTCCTTCTCTGTCCTCCCATGTGATCGGATATCCAGGGTGCAATCTGGGCAGTGTAAAACCGGGTGGAATTTAGCAGCCAGGTGGAGGATCCAAAAGCCAAAATCCTTAAATTCCAGGGGACATGGCAAGACTACCTGAGACCTTCTGCATGCAAGTATGCAGATGCTCTTCCACTGAGCTGCGGTCCCATGCCTAGCTTATGGCCTTCACGTGTAATTACCCATACAAAAGCAAACCAAGACGAACGATGCCAGCAGTGGCTATGCTGAGATGAACAGAGACGGTTGCTCTTCCACTGCTAAATATGAGAGAGCCACCATTTAAAAAAGGTGTTTCTTATCCACTAGCGTGGTGCATCTTAGTCTCTCCTGATGTGTGTGTGTGGGGGGGGGTTGGGGCACATGTTATTCTGGATGGAATGACTTAATCTGTGATGCATACAGAGTCACATACTGAATTCATCTGTGATTGCTGAGGGATCATGTGTCAGTGCAAAGTGTTGGCCTGTTTATGGGCTTTGGATCCTTTTTGGCTCACTGAATCTTTGCACCTGCCTTGCGCAGCAATGATTCCTCCTCCATCAGCTGGTCTCCAGATAAAACAAGGGTGAAGATGGTGGAGTTTCTAGACTTCAGCCCCTATGGCGAAAAAGGGATGACTAAATCTGCTTTGTTTTATAGTGCTCAAACTCCCTTGGTGATGGAGATTCTCTTGCTTCTCTCAGCTGCATGATAGGTTGTCCACTTCCCTATATTGTAAGGGAAATGGCAAACTTGCCCTTCAAAGGTGAGCCTCTGAAAAACGATCTTGAAAGCAGAGGCGATGTGCACATTGTGCTTCTGAATGATTTAATCGTATAGCTCATGCTCAGAATTTTGTACTGGGTGTGGCATTTGGCAGTCTTGACCTTTACCTGGGTAGTGAGGTCGAATTGACCTGCAGAAGTCGGGGGGGGGGGAGAGCCTGGTTAAAACTTTGATTTCAAATTTCTGCAGCTTCTCGATTGTTTGTAAACCTTAAGGGTGTCCGATGCCCTGTGGTGTATCACCCCACTTGTAATTTTTTGTTTAAATTGCCGGGTATACTGCAGCATTGGGGCTTTTAAACCCCAAAGAGAGCTGGTCTTGTGGTAGCAAGCATGACTTGTCCCTTTAGCTAAGCAGGGTCTGCCTTGGTTGCATATGAATGGGAGACTAGAAGTATGAGCACTGTAAGATATTCCCCTCAGGGGATGGAGCCACTGCTCTGGGAAGAGCAGAAGGTTTGAAGTTCCTTCCCTGGCAGCATCTCCAAGATAGGGCTGAGAGAGGCTCCTGCCTGCAACCTTGGAGAAGCCACTGCCAGTCTGTGTAGACAATACTGGGTGAGATGAACCAACGGTCTGACTCAGTATATGGCAGCTTCCTAGGTTCCCAAATAGTGTTGAATACAATACTGACCAGCATCTCTTGCTCAGTGGCATTTGGTGCATAAAAAGTATTATGATGAAGTTGCCAATAGCCCTTCTCAGATGTTATGCATCGTAAGTGTGAGCGCTACTTGTGAGGGCGAGAGCAGGGAGGTGCGTGCTCACGCAACACACGACGTGACGTGTGTGCACTACGTGCACATGCGCAGTGAGGCTTTCGAAGCCTTTTGACGAGGAACAGGGGAAGGGGCGGCAGGAAGGTACCCTGCCGCTCCAAATGCTTAAAAAACTGGGAGCGCTGGAGGGGGGGAAGTGGTGGGAGGGGTAAGTACACACTCCCCCACCCTTAAAGGTCCACACACACACCACCTCCGCCGGTGCCGAACCAGCCCCAGGTCCGGACCGGTCCGGAGACCCTTAGAATGGGCTCCAGACCGGTCTGTGCACATTCCTAGCTATAAGTCTGGTGGGTGGCTATAGGCCACCTCCGCTCTCAGAGGCAAGATGCCTCTCAGTACCAGTGGCAGGGGAGCAACAGCAAGAGAGAGGGCATGCCTTCTCCTCTTGCTGTGGGCTCCCCAGAGGCATCTGGTGGGCCACTGTGTGAGACAGGATGCTGGACTGGATGGGCCTTGGGCCTGATCCAGCAGGGCGGTTTTTTAATGTTCTTCTGTTTCCAATCTTGGGTCCCCAGATGTTGGACTACAACTCCCACCATCCCCAGCCCCAAAGGCCAACAACCTTTGGTGGCGCCGAGACTGGGAAGCTCTGAGCTCTGCTTAAGGGATTCTGAACCTCCGCAGCCTTCCTTCCGTTTTCCCTCAACAGGTCCTTGGGAAGAGAGTGGACTGTGTATTTTAGCATTTTAAATCATTACTAAGCCCTGAAGCTGTTTTAAGCTGCTTAAACCAACCTAAACCCACAGATCAGTTAAACAGCTTGTACCAATAGAAAGGCTTAGAGTTTTCTAAGCACCTTAAACAAATCTAAAGCCTTAGTATGAGGCTGCGAGACCCAGCAGTAACAGGGTGTTTAGCTTCGTGGTGACACCAGTAGGCCTTAGCCAGCCAAGCTGGTTAATTTTGGGGCTGAAACCCTGGTTTTTTTTACATTTTAAAGGTCACATGTTTAATCAACCAAAAAGGTAAATACAAGTAGTATGTCGACAAACGTCCTTAACTCTGCCCTTCTTTGTCTCGGAACAGTAAATAAATAAACGGTAAATAGAGACTGCGTTCTAGAGAGAAACAATCGCACCAATGAATACTTATTTTCTTTAAGGATTGTATGACTTTGACTATTGAAAGGCAATTCCTCTACTACAGTTTGTGACTCTCACCCTTGGTCAAATGCTGAGGACTGAATAGAGTGCACTCGTTATACCCAGCTCCCGGATCCAACACAGTTGCTCTCCCCTCCTTCTACCAGGATCAGAGCTGGTCTTGTGGTAGCAAGCATGAATTGTCCCCTTTGCTAAGCAGGGTCCATCCTGATTTGCATTTGGATGGGAGACTATATGTGTGAGCACTGTAAGATGTTCCCCTTAGGGGATGGGGGCCGTTCTGGGAAGAGCACCTGCCTGCTTGCATACAGAACGTTCCAAGTTCCCTCCTTGGCAGCATCTCCAAAATAGGGCTGAGAGAGATTCCTGCCCGCAACCTTGGAGAAGCCGCTGCCAGTCTGTGTAGACAAGACTGAGCTAGATGGACCAAGGGTCTGACTCGGTAGAAGGCAGCTTCCTATGCCTCCACCCCCACCCCCTCACCCTTGCTTTTTGAATTTGCATAACTGCCGATTCGGAGTGTATATGGCTCTCCGATCCTGCATACGGCCCGTCCCATCCTGTTTAGGGTTGTGTGAACTGTGTGAGTATATTTAAAATCCAAGCAGCACCAATACTGTAAGGCGGTGGCTGCTTGTTAAATCCCCGAGAGACAGAGGCTGACCTAAGGTCACCCAGTAAGTTTCATTCTAACCTCTACACCACACTGGTGTGCTACTGTGCTTTGTTTTCCCCCCCAAATATGTCCTTGAGTCAAAGAACAAGCTCCTCTTGGCTTTTAGATCATTGGAGAATAGGATGTGACACTTGTAAAAGAATATAACTGGTGCACAGAAACACAGGAATCTGCCTTGTACTGAGTCAAACGCGTGGTCCCCACGACAGGCGGTGCTTCTCCAAGGTTTCAGGCAGGAGGCTTTCCCAGCCCTACCCGAATCTCCTTCGGAAGAGAGTGTGTGCGTTCACACACCAGCCAAACCTACCCCGAAGTCCCTTCGAGATCCTTGGACCCACTCCACACACAAATCGGGCTTTGTCTTCTGAATTCTAGCTTATCTCGATGTATTTCCAGGTTTTTAAAATACTGGTTTTAAGCGAGTTTTTTTGAAAACACCAGAGCAAATTGGGAGAGGCACTGGCGTCGAATCATTAACATGATACGAGGGAAACCCTCTTTAGGAATGCAGATATAGGCTATAGAAATCTCTTCCCCCCTCCCTCCCGTTGGCTAGAGGGAAAACATGGAGGCATGCCATGTGAACTTGCATCAAAACAAAACCCGAGAGCAGAGGGGTGGGGCGGCTTCCCTCAATGCTGCGAGTGTAATTTGAAGTGGCTTCGCTCAACATTTACCCCACAGCACGAAGCCATGTGTGGAGATGCTGCCAGAGATTGAACGTGGGCGTGAGAGGAGGGCTGGTCTTGTGGTAGCAAGCATGACTTGTCCCCATAGCTAAGCAGGGTCTGCCTTGGTTGCATCTGAATGGGAGACTTGATGTGTGAGCACTGCAAGATATTCCCCTCAGGGGATGAAGCTGCTCATGAAAGAGCAGAAGGTTCCAAGTTCCCTCCCTGGCAGCATCTCCCAGATATGGCTGAGAGAGACTCCTGACTGCAACCTTGGAGAAGCCACTGCCAGTCTGTGAAGACAATACTGAGCTAGACAGACCAATGGTCTGACTCAGTATATGGCAGTTTCCTATGTTCTGCATGCAAAGTGGATGTTCTAGCCCTGTGCTACAGTCCCATATTAAATAAATGAATGAATGAATGAATGAATGAATGAATGAATGATTAATCTCTGTATCCTGCTTTGGAAACTTCTGTTGAAAAGCGTTATATAAATAGCTGTCGTTGTGGTCCCATCTCTATGGAAGAGCTTGAATATACCTATGGACCTAGAGCCAATGAATTGACTCTATCAGAACTGGGGTGTTTCAAGCTTATCCCTATGAAACGTTGGAGCCAAGAGGCAAAATGGCAGCAGGATGGCGATGCGAAAGCCCGCGGCAGGATCGGACCCTCTGCCTCCTGTTTGTTTGCTCCAAGTCTCCCTTTTTTATATGGGGAGGAATTGGAATGTGCAGATGGCATCAGGATTACTATAACCTGGAGTCACGGCAAAGTTTGCTTGCCCTGCTTGTGCACAGCCGTTTAATTGTCCATGCCACAGAGACTCCTGTTTGAATACAAAATTGTTGTACTGAGTTCTCTTGTGCGGGGGTGGCAGAAGTGAACAAAATGTTACCTGGCTGTCGTGTGTCCCTGGGGGAACTGTGCTGTGTCGTGGACTCAAGCCGGACTTCCTGTGCATCAAGATCCAGACCCCGGTTCACGGCAAATACATTTGCCTTTTTATTTTGTTCAACTCTTGGCTCTGAGGAGGTTTGGATTAACGCTCCGAGCAGTGTAAACACATTGCAGCTGAGTAAATCGTTGCTCAACCGGGGCAAAGAAAGAGCATCTTCAGTTGGAAACTGGTTGTTTCCCTTCTGAGTGGAAAAATTGTATGTATGAATGAAGTTTCTTGGGCCAAAATAGGAATGTGCTTTGACTGTGCTCTTCAAATATTGAGAAGCAGAAGGCGCTTTGCTGAGAAACGAAGCAAACTGCATTGACGGCATCTCTTGCATGCCTGTAGCACATTCTGCTCTTGAGTGTGAAGTTACTACCCAGATGCTTGAAGCAGAGATGAATGGTTTCCCCCTTTCTTTATTGCTCTATGGGTTTTCTTTGTCCTGCCCTCCCTCCCGGATTTATTTATTTGTTATATTTCTAAAACTGCCCTATCCATCCAAAGGCTCTGGGCGGTGTACAAAAACAAAAAAAACAAAAACAAACAACAACACAAAAACACTAACAAACAACCATTTAAAGCCATCGGCTCAAAACAATATAAAAACACATTTAGAACACATTTGTGGAGAGGAGAGCTGGTCTTGTGGGAGCAAGCATGACTTGTCCCCTTAGCTAAGCAGGGTCCGCCCTGGTTGCATGTGAAAGGGAGACTAGAAGGGTGAGATATTCCCCTTAGGGGATGGAGCTGCTCTGGGAAGAGCAGAAGGTTTCAAGTTCCCTCCCTGGCAGCTTCTCCAAGATAGGGCTGAGAGAGATTCCTGTCTGCAACCTTGCAGAAGCCGCTGCCACTCTGTGTAGACAATACTAGCTAGATGGACCAGTGGTCTGGCTCAGTTAGTATATGGCAGCTTCCTATGTTCCTATGCCCCTTCTCTGATCCAGCTTTTAACTTTCACACAACTGAAAATTGGGAGCGTTCACAGCCTGCCTTACCCGCTGAACGCTTGTGAGAACAGCCTTTGCGAATGCGCTCGGAATCCTCCCTGATTGGGACAGGAATTGTGCTGTTGACTGCAGAAGACAGTAGGACGGGATCCAATGTTTGCAGCCCTGCGGGGGGGATCCGAGGGCTTTCCTGAAACGCACTAAGCAAACATTGTGTGTTTGCTTAGTTGCCAGTGAGTGACATGGTTTGTGTACCATGTGTGGCCGCAGCTGTGTCATATTTATTTTCATTGTGTGGATCACTCGCGTTTCATGAAGTTCCGGTTCCTTTTCCTGACCCTTCATTGCTTCACACAACACTGGGAACTTCACGGAGAGGGAGAGAGTGTCTCCTCTTGCCGAGCTGGTTTAGCCATCACTAGGCCTGGCCTGTTGCCAGGGGCAGCAATGTTTCACGGTGACCGGGGTGGGGGGGGGGGTGGGGAGAGATCTGAATTCAAGAACTGGCTTTGATCTGTGGACCGTGGGCCGGAGAGGGTTTAAGTGAGCCGTGGACTCTTGTGTTGGGGATCAGCGTGACCCGTGCAGTGTGTAGGCAGTTAGCCTGGCTGGCTCCTTCTTCTTCTTGCCGCTTTCAACATCACAGAGTCCTGTTCAGTGATCCACTGAATGCTACTGAGCCATGCCCTCCGGGTTAGAGGAAAGAGCTCTGGTCCCAGTTGTTGGCATGTAGAGGGAAGTGTAACGGATGCTGCCCAAGGCCACTGCGAGCTGAAAGTAGGAAGCTTGCTATGCTCTTGGGGATCGTGAGGAAAGGGACTGGAAATAAAACTGTTGACATAGTAGGGAAGGAAAGGTGGTGTCGTCGAATTGGTGTCGAGTCCTGGGTGCTTTCCAGACTAGCTGCTTAAAAGCAGCAAAATGCTCTGTTCAGGCAAATCACTTTCAAAACGAAAAGCCTGAAGGGGGAGCAGTCTCGCAAAAACTAACAACCCGAAAAAACATCTTTTTTAGCCAGATAAATGACATCATAGCACTAAGTCGCAGCGATTAAATTCGAAACAAGGCATCTGACATATGAACGGCACCCTGGCGCGTCCATCAGGACTGCGGTGTCACGACACAGGAAGTGTGAAAGCACCCTTCAGAGATGTGTTGTGATCCCGTTGAAGGGTCTGGTCTGGAAAGCACCCTGGCGACCACAGAGCCCTATGGTTTCTTGGTAGAATACAGGAGGGGTTTACCATTGCCTCCTCCTGCACAGTATGAGATGATGCCTTTCAGCATCACTGCTGCCCGATATAGGAGTTTCCCATATTCTGGGAACCAACAGCCTCCTGCTTTCTAGGCAGGTTGCTTCCCCGCTGTGCCATTAGGTGGCTTCGACATAGTAATGCCCTTCTGTAAATCTGTGTCTATTTATTCTGTCTTAACATTTCTGTCCCGCTCTTCCTCCAAGGAGCTCAGAGCCGTGTACATGGTTATGTTTCTTTTCACAGTAACCCTGGGAGGTAGGTTAGACGGAGACAGATGTGACTGGCCCAGGATCACCCAGTGAGTTTCATGGCTGAATAGTGATTTGAGCTCGGGTCTCCCCAGTCCTAGTCATAAGAACAGCCCTGCTGGATCAGGCCCAAGGCCCATCTAGCCCAGCATCCTGTTCTGCACAGTGGCCCTCCAGATGCCTCTGGGAAGCCCATAGGCAAGAGGTGAGGATATGACCACTCTCCTGCTATTGCTCTCCTGCAACTGGTATTTAGGGGTGTGCACGGAACCGCCAAACTGCGGTCCGGCACTGGGGTGGGGGGTGGCTTTAAGAGCAGGGGGAGGGTTTACTTACCCCTCCCGCCGCATTCCCCGCTCTGGCGCCATAATTTCAGTAGTAATTGGGGCGGCAGGATACCTCCCTGCCACCCCTTCCCTGCTGTTGCTGTGAAAAACTCCCAGGAGTCCTTTGCGCGCGCTTCATGTGTCTGTGATGTGCGCGCGCGCAAAGGACTCCTGGGAGTTTTTCATAGCGACAGCGGGGAAGGGGCGGCAGGGAGGTATCCTGCCGCCCTAATTACTACTGAAATTACGGCGCCAGAGCGGGAAAGCGGCGGGAGGGGTAAGTAAACCCTCCCCCCGCTCTTAAAGGCACCCCCCCCACCCGAACCGGACCACCCAGGTCCGGACCTGTCCGGAGGCCTTTACAATGGCCTCCGGACTGGTCCGGGCCCATCCCCACTGGTATTCAGAGGCATCTTGCCTCCTCCGAGGCTGGAGGTGGCCTATATCCCTCAGACTAGTAGCCACTGATAGATCTGTCCTCCGTGAATTTGTCTAAGCCCCTTTTAAAGCCACCCAAGCTAGTGGCCTTTGCCACATGCCATGGCATAGAATTTCATAGACGTATTATGCACTGTGTGAAAAAGTACTTCATTTAGTTGATCCTTTATTTCCTGGCAATTTGTCCAACGCACTCTCTATTGAGTACTTGTGTTCTTTTTGTTGAATTAAAATTGATAGGAATTTGTGCTATTTCATATGTGGTTGTCTCTTAAAGTGAGGCTGAACATTCACGCCAAATTGTAGTTCATATGTAACACTACACCTGATACCAACACTTCAAGGTTATTTCAAATTCAACATTTTGCAAGTTTTCACACGCCCCCCTTCCCATCTCATGCAAAGGGGAGAGGAGATTGAAGGTTTCAGTTTCTAGTTTAGAACAAACTGCAGTTTGTCATGGCTGCTGAATTCTGCAAATGGAGGCTTGCTCAAACAATGGTTTATTATGACTTCATGTTGCGGGGTAAATGTTGAGCGAAGCCACTTCGAATCGCACTCGCAGCATTGAGGGAAGCAGCCCCTCCCCTCTGCTCTCGGGTTTTGTTTTGATGCAAGTTCACATGGCAGGCATCTGTGTTTTCCTTCTTGCCAATGCGGGGTGGGGGAGAGCTTTCGAAAGAGCTATATCTGCATTCCTAAAAAGGGGTTCTCTCTTATCATGCTAATGATTCTATGTCAGTGCCTCTCCCTATTTGCTCCGGTACAGGGGTGTAACTATAATAGGGCAAGGGGAGACAGTTGTCTGGGGGCCCACTGCCTTGGGGGAGTCCCCCGAGGCAAGTCACATGACTGACTCCCCCAGCCGCACACCCGCCCGGTCTTGCTTCAGTTGTATTCATCCTTTGAAATTGATGTGAGTGTTAAGACCTGGCGCTACCAGATCAGCATGGCTTTCTCTAGTACCATTAAATGACTTGCATCGTCCACAATTTACAAAACCTTTAAAAAAATAATTTAGGATGGTGTGTGTGTGTGTATATCTATCTATCTATCTATCTATCTATCTATCTATCTGCTTTTTGTTACCACTATTCAGCCGCATTTAAGATTTCTTCATGAGCTGAACTTCAGTGGGGGGGGGGGGCGCATTTTAAAATCTTGTCTCTGGGCCCACTCCAACCTTGCTACGCCCCTGCTCCGGCATTTTCGGAAAAAGTAGCTTAAAACCAGCATTTTAAAAACCCGGAAATACACCGAGATAAGCTAGAATTCGCAAGACAAAGCCTGATTTGTGTGTGGAGTGGGTCCAAGGATCTCAAAAGGACATCAGGGTAAGCTTGGCTGGTGTGTGAATACACACACTCTCTTCTGAAGTAGATTCGGGGTAACAGCCCTGTCTGTAAAGCCTCCTGGATTTCTGTTCAAACTGGGAATGGTACATCAGGAGTGGGAGAGGGGCTCACTGGAAATAGCTTCAGGATCAGCAAAGAATAAAATTGACGGATGGGTAGTCCAGCTATTCATGCCCGGAAGACCTCCTTATGACCCTGAGCAGTTACACAACGGATGCTCTTAGCTAACTAACCAGGAACAAGGAAGCAATGACTTAGTATTTTAATTCTTGGCTCAGACGCTGAGCTTCTAATAGTCAGATGGGATCAACACACAAATAAGGCACCTGTCCAATGGATTTAAAGATCCAGGTTTCGACTCCAATATACTTTTCTAAACTGAGGAGTTCTGGTCTCTTTAGCATCTTTCCATGTGAAGAACCGTTCATACCTCTGATAATTATTGCTGGTGTGTAAGTGTGTGCATCTTTATCTCTCTTGAATCCTTGCTGAGATGGGAATTGAGGTGTTCAGTCTCTGGACACCACTTTGCATCTTTTGATGCATCTTTTTTTCTGGACATAACTTAGATGCATCTCTTGTGTTTTTAATGGCCGCCCCTGATAATTTCATTGGCTGTTGCATTTCTCCGTTTACTACTGCCAGGATATTCTTTGCTAACTCACAGAATTTTGATGTCATTGATGAATGTTTCCAATATTCTGGGCGAAACTTCCAAGGTGGTAGGACTGAAGTCAAAGATGGAGTAATTTTGAGGTATTCTGTTCAGGTGCACAAGGTAGTTGAGGAGACAGGAACAGACAGAAGATGTGGTCTGTGGGGCTGTTTATATGCGTGTGTGTGTGTGTGTGTGTGAGAGAGAGAGAGAGAGAGAGAGAGAGAGAGAGAGAGAGAATGAACTGTTGAGGATGGGGCTGTAGCTCAGTGGTAAAGCATCTGCCTAGCATGCCAAACATCTCAGGTTTAATCCCTGGCAGCATCTCCAGGTAGGGCTGAGAAAGACCCCTGCCTAATACCTTGGAGAGCTGCTGCCAGCCAGTGTTGTATCTCTATCTGTCTGTCTGTCTAATCTCTATACCGCCTAGTATTTGCATCTCTAGGCAGTGAACAAACTTAAACACACACACAACGGATGTAAAAAACAGTATTAAAACCATTAACATTCACATGATAAAAACCACTGTCACACAAGAAAAACACATTAAACAGTTTAAAATTTTCAGTTAAAGCAGGTGGACCTTGAGGGTCTTCCTAAGAGGAAACCGAGAAGGAGATGCTCTTCTTTCGACAGGGAGCATATTCCAAAGCTCCGGGGCAGCCGCAGAGAAAGCCCAGTCCCAAGTCGCCACCAAACTAACTGGCGGCAACCGTAACCGGACCTGTAACCGGCCTCCCAGGACCCACCAAGTTTGGAGAGAAGTGGGTTATCTAGGTCCCAGGGGTGTGGCTATAACTGAGTGGAACCCAGGCCCCCCAGCTCCTGAGGGCCCCCCAGAGCCACCTTTCCCTGTCTTCTTCAGTATCTCCCTCCCTCTGGGGGGCCGCCGGGGAGAGGCTTGAACACAGGCCTATCTATTCAAGTTCCAATTCCAGGAGCTAGCCTGTTACTGCCAAAAACACGAGAGGGGATTTTTTTTTTTTGCACCCGATTGTGTTACAAACTGTTGTGAACTTAGAACTCCCTCCTCCAGATTGATTGACTGATTACTGTGCCAACTCTTAGTGACCGCATAGATAGATTCTCTCCAGGATGATCTGTCTTCAACTTGCCCTTGAAGGTCTCTCAGTGGTGAATTCATTGGTGTTGTAATTGAGTCCATCCACCTTGCTGCTGGTCGTCGTCGTCTTCTTCTTTCCTTCAACTTTCCCCAGCATTATGGACTTCTCAAGGGAGCTGGGTCTTCGTATAATGTGTCCAAAGAATGATAGTTTGAGCCTGGTCATTTGTGCCTCGAGTGAGAATTCTGGATTGATTTGTTCTATGATCCATTTGTTTGTTTTTCCTGGCTGTCCATAGAATCAGATACATGAAGTGATAACTACGGATGTGCACGAATGGTCTTCGGCACCGGCGGGGGTAGTACTTTAAGGGCGGGGGAGGGTGTACTCACCCCCCCCACCGCGTTTCCCCGCTGGCGCTCTGTAAATTTCAAGCCCCTCGGGGCAGTAGCGTTCCTCCCTGCCGCCCTGTTCCCCCCGTTGGCCGGAAGTTGCGAGCGCGCATGTGCCCGTCGTGCGTGCGCGCATGAACCCGTCTGCCGTGCACGCAACTTCCGGCCCCTTCCAGCCGACGGGGGGAATGGGGCGGCAGGGAGGAACTCCCTCCCCCGCCCTTAAAGTACTACCCCCTCCGGTGCCGAAACACCGAATACCACCCCAGCGCTGAAACGTTTCGGAGGCCTTTACAGTGGCCTCCGAAACATTTTGGGCACATGCCTAGTGATAACCTCTGTTTGTTAAGGCACATTGTGGCTGAGGATGATGGGAGTTGTAGTCCAACAACATCTGATGACTCAAGTTTGAGAACACCTGTGTTAAGGGTGATGGTTGACAGATATGCACACATGCCTATAGAGCAGGCCTGCTCAACTTAGCCCCCCCCCCGCTGTTCTTGGACTGCAACTCCCATAATCCCCAGCCACAGTGGCCAATAGCCAGGGATTATGGGAGTTGTAGGCCAACATCTGCAGGAGGGCCGATGTTGAACAGACCTCTATAGAGAATACAGAAAAGGGAACCAAATGGCATGCAATGTGAAATTTCTGCAATGTTGCAATTATTTTTTTGTTTTTCAAAAGTAGTTGGGAACAAGCAAACATAATCTATTTTACATGCATCATGATGCCAGTAATGCATCATGCATTACTAACCATATTAAACACAAAACTGATCTTTCCCAGTCTGCATTGCTTCTTAAATTGGACCGAACAAAGCAAAATGGTTGTACGTTGTCTGGACAGTTTCTAAAATAAAGTGAATACTCTTCATTTTTGGATAAATTGATCATTGTTCTGCATCACTTATGAAACACTCACCAAATTGGTTAATTTTTTTTTTTTTACTAAATATGCTGCATCTCAGATCTTAATCAACCAAACCTATATAGTTGGAGGATGTATACATTTCCATCGTCAGCTAATCATCAGTATAAGAAAAAGTGTATTATCATATCTTGGTCTTCTGGTAATACAGTCTATGTTTTGTAACAGAAAAGCATAAGAAGTGGATCCAAAGATAAGAGATGTTGCTGACATTTCTGTGCAGAGTTTGTGCAAGATAAATGCAGTGAAAACTATCTTCCTAGTTCTGCTGTGCGAATTTGATACTGATAATGGGAAAGAGACCCTTGGTCTTGATTGAGTCCTAAATGAAAAGAATTAAACTTGCTGACAAATTCTGCCTCGGCCATCTCATGCTGGATGCTGCTGTTCTTTTGTCAAAGTGTGATAACTCTTAGTTTAGCAGCCAAGGCTCCTGCAAGACCAAACGGTTCTCTTGCTAGTTTCTGAATGTTGCCATTGTTTGTTTGGTGTCCGTGTGCTCTTTTGCAAAGAGACTGACTTGCTTGTCCTGGGTTAGAACAGTGGTTTTTAACCCGTCGCCCAGCTTAGCTTCATGCCACAAGATGGGGACGTTCTGTGTTCTCCGACCTTCCCGCTGTTCAGCCCTGAAGTGAACCCTGTTCACTCCGCAGCCGGGACGGGAGAGCCAGTTACCACAAAGGGCCTCGGATGATGTGAACCCACCTGCTGTGCGTTGGCTTCCCGATCCATGTCCTGGGGTGAAATAAACCCTTGCTCTCCACTTCAGGAACGATGGTGTGCATGCTTGTTTCTAGGCAGAGATGATCTCCATGTAGGGAGCCCATTCATGTATGCGGTAACTCATTCCATTACCTGATTGCAGGAGGTTGTGTGTGTGTGTGATGAGCCAGACTGTCCGTCTGCCTGGCTCTTTATTTCACAGATGACTTTGTCCTATGCACAGTGTGTGACAGCAAGAAGCTGTTGTACATATCAGCCTCTGCATTATTTGTAGGTTACACTTTGAGCCTTCTTCCCTGCTAGAAATTAAGGCAATGCATATGTGATTCCCAGATATCTCCCAGGCACAGGACAGATCATCTGCTTTGCATGCAGAAGGTCCAAAGCTCAGTCCCTGGCACCTGCAAGTAGGCCTGGGGGAGAGTTTTGCCGGAAGTCCTTGCTGCCACAGTATACTGAGCTAGATGGACTGGGGGTCAGACTTGGTATAAGGCAGCTTCCTGTCTATTCCTGTATTGATCTATCTATTCCTGAACTGCTGGATCAGAAGGGGGATGTTTAATATTTCCCCCATCTATGGGGTGGGACATAGGTAGGTGTGTGTGTTTTACATACAGTAGGTCCCTGGTTTGATCCCTAGCATCGCCAGGACACTTTTCACACCCGGCTCTTATTATTTTATTTTATTTATTTAACCTATTTGTATACTGCCCAAAATGCAAGTCTCTGGGCAGTTTACAACAAAACAATACAAACAGCAAGCAAAAAGGTTAAAACGTTACAGCAGTTTAAAACTTTAAAACAACATTACAACTATTAAAAGTCATATTGATTTAAAAAATCATATATTTGTTCACATCTCTTCCAGAATGGTGTGTGTGTGTGTGTGTGTTCACGTATCAGCCAAATTTACCCCGAAGTCCCTGTGAGTTATTGGGGAGCACCTGACACACCATTCGGGTTTTTCACGTTGGAATGTAGGCTGATTCATATTGGGGTTTTAAAAAATCCACCTTTTGCATCGTTGTTTTGGAGCAACTTCAAACTGGCAGTAAGCCGGCTGTAAAGCCTGTTGTCTTGGAAAGCTCCAGGGTAGCCCTGGGGGAAAGACCTCTGCCTGAAACCCTAGAGAGCTGTTGATCATCAGTATTGACAGTACAGAGCTGGATGGGGAGGGGACCTGGTCTTGTGGTAACAAGCGTGGATTGTCCCCTTTGCCAAGCAGGGTTCACCCTGGATTGCATTTGAATGGGAGACTACCTGTGAGCACTTACTAAGGTTAAGAAGATATCCCTCTCAGGGGATGGGGCCACTCTGGGAACAGCATCTGCATGCTTGCATGCAGGAGGTTCCATGTTACTTCTCAGGCATCTCCAGTTAGGGCTGAGAGATTCCTGCCTGCCACTTGGAGAAGCCACTGCCAGTTTGTGTAGGCAATAATGTACTGATGGACCGAGGGTCTTACTCAGTAGAAGGCAGCTTCCTTATGACACGGTGTAAGGCAGCTGCGTATGTTCATGTGCCTTCAGGCCAGACCTTAACGCTTCTTTCAAAACTGAATTCTTGGCTTCAGTGGCGTATGACTGTGTCTGCATGTGCATCTAGCATCCTGGCTGACATGATGAGGAAAATTAGTCCAAGTTAACCGGAGCTAGGCATTGCCTAACTTGTCCTTTTACATTTCAATGGGACTCCTTGGAGTAGTTTTCCTCATGTTAGCGTTCATGGCTGCATTCAGTTTGGCAGGCAAAATGTGAAATGGAAGCTGAGCTTGCAGACTGCAGCTGTTTCATGCTTTCTTATGCATGGCCCCCATTCCTGGCAGACTAGCGTTGGGACTAATACATTTCTCTTCCTTGCTTTAAAGGAGGGGGGGACCTCTGGAAAGCTCCCCTCCCCTCCTCCTTCACTGCACTGTGGTCTTTTAACATACCTTTAGCACCAGCAGTGAGCTGACGATGAACAGAAATTTGCAAGACAAAAATGAACGTTCTCTTCCTGGCATATCATTTATTTATTTGGTGCAGAGCGGGGAGAAGGGCTGTCTGTGGGTTGCGTTGAGACACACACCTGATACTTTCTGGCTTCCTGTAGTGGATGGATTGTCCCCGTAGGAAAATGTGTTATCCCTCAAAATAAACAGTGCTCATTTGTGATATGCATTGTTTCTGCAGGAATGTGTCTGAGAAAACAGAAAGCCACAGGATAAAAATACAGTTGCCTTGCTAAGCAACAATGGGAACGGGCAGCTTGTGCATTTCTGTCTCTGCTCAGATCCGTTTTCCAGCCTTGGAGATGGTCCCCCTCCCCCCGCCCCGTGCACTCTTTTTCTGATCCCACCCAAGAAAAAACTACTCTGTTTACAGCTTTGTGCCCATTGGGTAACAACAAATGAAAAGCCCTCCTGGATCAGGCCATCCAACCCAGAATCCTGCTTTATACATTGGATAATCAGGTGTATCTGTGAAAAGAAGGCAACGTTCCCCTCTTATTGGTGTCCCCCAGTGCCTGGTGCTCGGTTGCATGCCCCCTCTGGTCCTGAGGGAAATATACAGCTATCCAGGCTAGTAGGCATTGATAGCCCTATCCCCCAATAATTAGTCCAATCCCTTTTTAAAGCCATCTAAATTGGTAGCCATCACTACCTGAGCCCCTGGTGGCGCAGTGGTAAAACTGCCGCTCTGTAACCAGAAGGTTGCAAGATCGATCCTGACCAAGGGGCTCAAGGTTGACTCAGCCTTCCATCCTTCCGAGGTCGGTAAAATGAGTACCCAGAAATGTTGGGGGCAATATGCTAAATCATTGTAAACCGCTTAGAGAGCTTCCAGCTATAGAGCGGTATATAAATGTAAGTGCTATTGCTATTGCTACCTCCAAAGGTAGTGTTGTGCCGTCGAGTCAGTGTTGACTCCTGGCGACCACAGAGCCATGTGGTTTTCTTTGGTAGAATACAGGCGGGGTTTCCCATTGCCTCCTCCTGCGCAGTGTGAGATGATGCCTTTCAGCACCTTCCTATATCGCTGCTGCCCAATAGGGGTGTGTCCCATAGTCTGGGAAACATGCCAGCAACCTCTTGCTCCCTAGACAAGTTACTTCCCAGCTGCACCATTAGGTGGCATGTATCACTACCTCTAGTGACAGCAAATTCCATAGATTAACTACACATGTACAAATTAATAATAAAATAAAAATAAAAAACACCATAGGAGCCACTGAAATCACCACCAGCCAATTACAAAAAGGAACTTTACTGGGAACAGCCTATATTCTGCGACGATATCTATAATAATATCAGCAGCAACATTGATAATAAAATCCAGCCATCCCAGGTCCTTGGGAAGGACTCGATGTCTGGCTAAAACAAACCAGTCAATAACACCTGTCTGACTGTGTAAACAAAAATAATAAACAACTTTATTTGTTAGCCACCCCATAACAAATTGTTTGCTGGGCGGCTTGCAACACAGCATTAGAACATCAAACACATTAAATCACAACAGACCAAAAGGGGGAAAAATACAAAATGCAATACAAAGCAATTAGAAACTTTTTTAAAAAAATCAGTTTTAAAAATCAAAATTGAAAAGGCCTGAATGAACAAAAAGGTCTTTACCTGGTGTCTAAAAGAACAAAGTGCTGAAGCCAGGTGAGCTTCACTGGAGAGGCTATTCCATAAATGGGATGCAATCACCTCATTTGGCGGGACACCCAAAGGAGGTCAAGGCGCTCTCTCCGATAACCTGGTCTCAAGCCATTTAGGGATTTAAAGGTTAAAACCGGCACTTTGAATTGGGCCCAGAAACAGACTGGGAGCCAGTGCAGCTGATGAAGCACTGGTATAATATGATCAAAAGGTCCAGTCCCAGTTAATAATCTTGCAGCCCTATTTTTTGTACCAGCTGCAGTTTCTGGACCATTTTCAAAGGCAGCCCCACGTACAACGCATTGCAGTAATCTAAGCGAGAGATTACCAGAGCATGAGTAAGTGTGGCCAAGCTATCTCTGTCCAGGTAAGATCACAGTTGGCGTATCAGCCAAAGCTGATAAAAGGCACTCCAGGCCACTTGAGCCTCTAGTGACAGTGCTGGATCGATGAGCACCCCCAGACTGTGAACCTGGTCCTTCGGGGGGGAGTGTAACCGTCTGAAACTGAACAGGCTGAACATCATTCACCTGGGCAGAGGAACCACCAACCAGCAGTACTTCAGTCTTGTCTGGATTGAGTCTCTCGGCTTATTCACCCTCATCCAGTGCTGCATTCAAGCACCGATTCAGGACAGTCACTGTTTCCCCTGCAGCTGACAAAAAAGAGATACAACTGAGTGTCATCTGCATGCTGATGACACCTCAAGCCAGCTCTCCTGATGACTTCTCCCAGCGGCTTCATGTAGGCATTAAACAGCATAGGGGAAAGAATGGGACCTTGTGGAAGCCCAAAGCATAACTGCCAGGGGGTGAGCGGTAATCCCCCAACACCACCTTCTGGAAATGGGCCTCGAGGTAGAAGTAGAACCATATCCAAGCAGTGCCTCCCGCACCCAACTCGGCTAGCCTATCCAGAAGGATGTCGTGGTCAATGGTATCAGAAGCTGCTGAGAGATCCAAGAGAATTAGCAGGGTTACACTCCCACCTCTCTCTGCACAGGTCATCTCACAGCAGTTTCTGTTCCAATCCAAAGCCAGTTTCAAAGCATTTCCAGTTTCTGTTCCGCATTGACCAAATCAGTTTCTGTTCCAAAACCAGGCCTGAAGCCTGATTGAAATGGATCTAGTTAATCCAGAAGTACTTCTTTCTGCCTGCCCTGAATCTCTCAGCATTGAACTTCAGCAGATGACCCTGGGTGAGAGAGGGAGAAAAGAATGGAAGCATCTTATTTTTCACATCAAAACCATTTTGAACCCCCATCAAATGGCAGAATGCGCTTACAGCCATCCACATCGCCCAAAGAACAAAACAAAGTTCTAACAGTAATGTGTGAATTGTTCTCTCCGGGTGGGTGCAGGTCCGTATGTGTGCACACACTATGAACAGACTGTGCGTGCACTAAGCATAACTTGTGCATGGGACATGCATGTGTTTGCAGATGGATCCTCAACACGAGAAAAGGGGTGTGAGAAGCACGCCCCTCTCCATCTGTGAAATGTCTGGAAGGACACGGATCCAACTGGCAGCAACTCGGCTGGGTTCAGTTGGCAGAGGATCGCAAGCTATTGTGCGGCAGCCTCTCCAGCAGTCATGTTCTGGTCTCGTATCCTTCCATCCTGCTCCGGTGGCAGATGCTCACTGCCAAGGGCACGCGCTGCTGCAGTGTTTTGCTTGGCCGCCTCTCGATGCTGCTGCACTTAACAGGCCGAAATGTGAAAAGCAGTGGAAGCCTATGAGTTTGGAAACCTTCATGTCCTGGTTGATTCATCAGACTCCAGTCATGTGATGTCTGGTACAGGGAGACCTTGAAGCCTGGCTGAGGCTGCGGCTTCGTTCTCTATTCATTAAGGGGTTGTGCAGATGGAAAGGGAGGCTGCCAAGAGTCATTTTTAAAATCCATATATATATATATATATTTAAAATGCCCTCCTCGATGAACATAGTGTCCCGGCTCTGGCTGGAAGAACCGGCATAGAATGTACATGTGTGGCGTTTACATGGGTAATAATTAATACTGTCCTACCCCAGAATCGTTGAATTGCTTCATTTAATGTTTTGCTGTCATGGCTTAAACTTCATGGAGGCAACAAAATATATCTGGTCTTGCTTGGACTACATATGAAGCTGCCATATACAGAGTAAGACGCGTGGTCCACTGAGCTCAGTAATGTCTACACCAGGCTTGCTCAACTTTGGCTCCCCCAGCAGTTTTTGGATGACAACTCCCATAATCCCCAGCCACAGTGGCCAATAGCCAGGGATTATGGGAGTTGTAGGCCAACAGCTGCAGAAGGGCCAAAGCTGAGTAGCAGACTGGCAGCGGCTTCTCCAAAGTTTCAGGCAGGAGTCTCTCTCTCTGCCCTATCTTGGAGATGCCAGGGAGGGAACATGGAACCTTTTGCATGCAAGGATGCAGATGCTGTTTCCAGAGTGGCCCCATCTCTTAAGGGGAATATCTTACAGGGCTCACACATGTAGTCTCTCATTCATATGCAAATGATGGCAGGCCCTGCTTAGCAAAGGGGACAATTCATGCTTGCTATCTATCACCAGATCAGCTCTCTTAAAGTACATTGTCGGAAAAAGCAGCCCAGAGATCCTGTGCCATCTAGCAAGGAAACTAAACACAAGCGAGTGTCTAGCTATGACTTTCACGCTTCCTCTGTGTGACAATAAAAACATGGTTTTGCTGCCTGTCTTTTGTATACAAGGACTTTCTACTGTGTTGTGCGGCCTTTCAGTCCTGACAAGCAAGAACTCTCTTTTTTGAGGGACGCTCCCCTTCTGCTTTGATTTCTTTTTCTGCAGTCCTATTGTCCCTCCTGTTTTTCCTTCTTTCCTTCCTGGCAGGCTCCTTCGGCTAAATCATCATTGTCTACCACCTTATGTCTGTGTGTCAGAAAAAGGGCAGGAGTCTAACTGTGGGTATTTTGGTTTGGATACTTCTGGATCAGGCCAAG
Organism: Hemicordylus capensis; assembly: GCF_027244095.1. Taxonomy (NCBI): domain Eukaryota; kingdom Metazoa; phylum Chordata; class Lepidosauria; order Squamata; family Cordylidae; genus Hemicordylus; species Hemicordylus capensis. Next base: position 16,640,305 of record NC_069663.1, read on the forward strand.
ATGCAGAGGTGCACCTAAGTACTCTAAAAGCCTTTGGAGCCCCCGACCCCCTGCTACAAATTAAGCATCATATCCCTACACCATGACTGCTCTAGAGGTGTAAACGGAACCGGATGGTTCGAACATCCGAACCGGACCCAGACCTGAACCGGACAGGGCCGGTTTGGTCAGCACTCACTCCAAACCCCCGCCCCCATCCGGTACAGTCTGGGGGGGGGCGGGTTCGCAAGCAATTTAAAAATAAAATAAAATAAAATTCTTTACTTACGCCCTCCAGGGGAGTTGTTGGAGGCGGTGGGGTGTGTGTGTGTCCGTGGAGGTTCCCCCTCCCCCCCTGCTGGCCTCCCTTGATGCCCATACTGGCTTCCTCCTCTGAGGCTGCCGTCATTTTGGAGGCCGCCACGCTTGTGCAATTGGACCCAGGCCATGCAGAGGCCAATTGTGCAGGTGTGGTCGCCTCCAAAATGGCCACTGCACCGGAGGGGGAAGGCCCGAATGGGTTGCAGGGCTAGCCGGCTGGTATGGGCATCAAGGGAGGCCAGTGGCGGGAGGGGGAACCTCTGTGGAAACCTCCCCCCCCACCTCCAACAACTCCCCCAGAGGGGATAAGTAATTTTTTTTTTAAAGTCCGCAGCCCCCCTCAACAGTTGGGGGGGGTGTTGGGTCCGTGATGATTGTGGTTGTCCTCTTCTGGTTCTATAAGGTCCTTTGTGAGATGCAGAGACCAGAACTGCACACAATACTCCAGGTGTGGCTGGTTACACCATGAGCCTTTTTCACACATTAGGACTGTTATGATGATGATGAAGAAGAAAAATGTAGGAGAAGCATCCTGCCCAAGTTGGGGAGATGAGCATGCTCCCTCTTTTTCTGATAGTCTGTGAGTAAAAAGCTTAGCAACCACTGGGTCAAGGAACCTTTCGTCCTTCCCTACAGGAACATAGGAAGCTGCCATATACTGAGTCAGACCCTTGGTCCATCTAGCTCAGTATTGCCTCCACAGACTGGCAGTGGCTTCTCCAAAGTTACAGACAGGAGTCTCTCTCAGCCCTATCTTGGAGAAGCCAGGGAGGGAACTTGGAGCCCTCATTTGCTCTTCCCAGAACAGCCCCATCTCCCAAGGGGAATATCTTACAGTGCTCACACATGCCTTATTTATTTATTTCATTTATTTCATTTATAACCCACCCCATCCAGAGGCTCTGGGCAGTGCACAACAACTTTTAAAAAGACATTAAAACACACAGTGCTAAAAACAATATTAAAACAATTAAAAAACAAATTAAAACCAATTAAAATACTTAAAAAACAACACTACTACTTTACAAGCCTTGGATGGCCAGGCCAAATAAGTTTTTAGGGCTCTCTTAAAGGCCGACAGCGAGCCTGTAGTCTCCCATTCATATGCAACCAGGGTGGACTCTGCTTAGCAAAGGGGACAGGCCATGCCTGCTACTACAAGACCAGTTCTCCTTCTTACTGGGTACAGTTGCTTGGTAGGAGGGAGCCTTCTGACCCAGGTGCTAATTTCTCCCCATCCTACTTTGCTTTTTATTCACAGATGACTGAAAAATGATTGCCTCTAATTCAAATTGTGAGAACAGCCCTATTATGTTTTGCCTTCCTAAAAAGCCCTTTAGGATAGTTCCTCCTTTTTCCAGGTGAAGAATGGAGCCCGAAAACATGACTAAGGCTGCGCAGTGAATCTGTGGCAGAGATGTGGCTTCCCGGCGTGTTCACCGTAGGAAGCTGCCTCTTATACCGAGGCAGACCATTGGTTCATCTAGCTCAGTATTGTCTACACTGACTGGCAGCAGCTCCCCAGGGTTTCAGGCAGGAGTCTTTCCCAGCCTCCCCTGGCGATGTTCAGGATTGAACCTGGGGACCATCAGCATGCAAAGTACATGCTCTGTCACTAAGCTACAGCCCCATCTCCAGGGTCCCCACACCCACCATGTCTGTGGTTCACACTCTAAAAAAACAACTCCGCCCCCCCCCAATGTGTGCATGTTCTGATGAGTATCCGTAGCTGTTGCATAAAGAATCTCAAGATGTTATGTAACAATGTTATCTGAGGTACTTCAGTTTGCATGGTACAGCATTTATTCCTCTCCCTAGGAGACAGTGGCTTGGTTGAGCAATCATAATTCCATACCTGGGCTGGCTGGGAGAGCCTGTTTCTATTCTGAGCCTAGCTTGGGGTGTCTTGGTGTGAATGCAGCTGATAACAACATGTTGTCCGTTAAGGAATGATCACGGAATTAGTGTCATGCTTTACCCGAGAGAGGTGAAACTTCAAAGTGGGCGGTTGGGAAGGCTGAGGCAAAACAATTGGTCTGCAAGCTAGAAGTGCTTCTTGGGTAAATGGGGGACTTTGCAGGTCAGGTGACCTAGTGGTTCAAGTGGGGCAAAGGCGCCCTGTTTTGTTGAGGAAGAAAACGGTGCTTTTAGCTGAATGTAATTCTTGACAGCATGAAAACCGATGCTTGGATACGGGCATGCCTGGGTCCACAGCTGTACCTACAACAGAAGAAGGATGAGGTGGGGGGAGGGATATTCCTGGGCTCTTGAAGGAGGGGGTCTTGTCGGCCGGGCATGAGCATCCATGGGGGCAGTTGCCCCTCCTGGATCCAGTCAGTCATGGGGCAACTCCATTCCTCTCCCATTCTCGGAGTGTGCTGAACTGAAGCGCTGGCTGCTGAGGATTCGGTGCCCCTTTTCCCGCTTCTGGCCATGCCCAAGGCGTGGCCAGTATTGGGAAGGGAGCAACTCTGCCCCTCTCTCTATTATTGTGTGAGCTCTGTAAGATATTCCCCTTAGGGGATGGGGCCGCTCTGGGAAGAGCACCTTCATGCTTGCATGCAGAGGGTTCCAAGTTCCTGACATCTCCAAGATAGGGCAGAGAGAGACTCCTGCCTGCAACCCTGGAGAAGCTGCTGCCAGTCTGTGCAGACAATACTGAGCTAGATGGACCAATAGTCTGACTCAGTATAAGGCTGCTTCCTATGTTCCTAGCAGATACCACAGCTTGGCAGATTCAATGTACTTCCATACAGAGTGTGACTGAACTGCAGATTCACTAAACAATTCGACATACAGGCAAACCTTGGCATTCGTGGACCCGTCACCTTCGGTTTCACGTATCCACAGTCAGGAAACTGGCACCTGGCCTTGGTATACGCTGCCAAAAACCAGCACCCAAAGGGTTAAAAGATCCCCGGGACAGGGATGGGCGGAAAGGACCTTGGAAGTTATTTATGCCATTTTGCAAAACTGAGCCATGTTGTGGCTCACTTACTTGAAAACCTCGCAAAGGAAAAAAAAAGTGGAGAAATGATTAAAAATGGACCGTTTCTGACTTTGCTGGATCATCGGGGAGCATTGCTGGATCACTGGAGACCCCCAGAGCATGATAGGGCACTTTAGTTTGCCTTTTAAACCCCCTGCCCCCAATTTATTGAGTGATTTTTGTTCCTCCAGGAACCTAACCCCCACAATCCGGTCCCATAGCCCCGATGTCTCAGTATTTGTGGTTTCTGTATCGGCGGTAACTGTGAAGAAAGGACCCCCCCGCGAATATACGGAGGTTCTCCTGTATCTAAGAACATGCAAACTCCACAGCCTGGACCCCCCACAAAACAGCTTCTGCCTGTCAAATCCAAACTGCGTCTCTCCAGCTCTTCCCGCAACAATCCTCTTCCAAAAACCCAAGATTTCCCTGGCTGTCGAGTGTGACTCTCCGGCTCGGGGCTTGGAACCACCACCTGCCCATTAAGGTGCATGTTGCCAATTATAACCCCCGCTCCCCAGAGCATTGCATAATAGAGCTGCATGACTGGTAACAATGCAGACAGATGGATTAGCATTTCCTGCCACTAGCCTCCAGCGAGCTGTAGGGATGGTGAAGTCAGCACCTTTGTGGAATCCCAGAGCAAGCCAGGATTGTGAGGAACAGCTGTCCCATAAACCGCCTGCACCTCGGAAACCGCAAAGCCAATTTGATGCCGGCTTCCTAGAGCCTCATCGGATTATTTCTGTCATGAGTCAGCAGGATGGTCTTCTAAATCTGGGAACTGAGGACCACGACTGTACCTCGTGCCCAGAAGAGAACCTGCAGCGTTGGAAATTGAATTGCTATCCATAACCTGTCAAGGCAACACGAATCCGACAGATATTTATATACCGCTTTTCAACAAAAGTTCCCAAAGAACTTACATAGAAATAAATAAATAAAATATGTAAGATGGCATCCTGTCCCCAAAGGGCTCACAATCTAAAAAGAAACATAGGACAGATGCCAGCAACAGCCACTGGAGGGATGCTGTGCTGGGGAAGGATAGGGCCAGTTGCTCTCCCGCTGCTAAATGTAAGAGAATCGCCACTTTAAAAAGGTGTCTCTTTGCTCTGTTAGCAGGGGATAATGATTGATTGATTGAGTGAGTGCCATCAAGTCGGTGCCGACTGTTTGTGACCACATAGCTAGATTCTCTCCAGGATGATCTGTCTTGTACAGGATAACAGTGGTTCTTGCAAATCGTGAAATCAAAGCCAAAGCTTTAGAGTGGAGGAGTTCTTCTTTCGGCTCTTCTTTTTGTCCGGTGCTGATTCTCATGTTACAATCCTCAAATCATAAAAAAGATGAGCAAAATGCTTTCTCAAGCGCTCTCCGTGTGTGTGTGTCTGTGCGTGCGTGTATAGGTGCCACCCAACCAAATGGTGAAGTGTGAGATCTTCCAAGGATGTTGTTCACTTGTTCTAGTGCAGCGATCTTCACTGTTCTTCAAGCCGGGACCGCTTGAGCCAAAAAACCTTCAACATGAGAGCCCTTTCCCACTGTGCTGACCTCCGCACAGTCCGGTGCTTTTCTTAGTTCCAGGAGGGCCCTTTAAGGGAGAGGGAGCCCTCTCTTAAGAGCTCTTGGAAGAAAGCACTGGGAAGGACTACACTTCCCAGCATTCCGTGCCTGCCTGCCAAGATGGTGCAAGGGCTCCCGAGGGCTCCATTTCCCTTCAAGGAGCCCTCTCCAGCACTGGGCAAAGAGCATCAGTGCATGGTGGGAATGGGCGTCTCCGTATGGTTCCCCGGGGGACTGTGCACAGTAATCAGCTTTGGCCGAAGCATCACATGGGTCCAATAAATAATTAGTCAAGGAGTTGCAATTAGGTGGCCCCTGGGCCTTACAATGAAGAGCGCTGTCCTAGTGACATCTGAATATGGGGATCACCCATTGGTGAGCTGGTGTAGGTGTAATGTTGGGGCCCTAAAAGTTGCAGGGCAGGGGATTGGAAATGGCTTGTGGGGGTCAACAAATCCCTTCTGTTCCTGGAACGAATGGCTGCTTCTAGACGCTTAAGGGACCCGTAGGCACGTTGGAAGTGAGAATTCTAAAGCATTGCTCTTGGCACTGCAGTAATCTCTACTGGCCACTAGAGGCATGATGGGGCCTCAAAAGGCAGTTTGAGGCTGAGTTCAGACGTACTGGGAAACCTCTTGCTTGATGAATGAAGTCCAGCTCTAGAGCATTGGTTCAAGGCTGATCTTGTGTGCATCCTCTGTCTCTTCTGCTAGGACATAGGAAGCTGCCATATACTGAGTCAGACCATTGGTCCATCTAGCTCAGTATTGTCTACACAGACTGGCAGCGGCTTCTCCAAGGTTGCAGGCAGGAATCTCTCCCAGCCCTATCTAGGAGGTGCCAAGGAAGGGCACCTCCTTGGGCCCTTCTGCATGCAAGCAGGCAGGTGCTCTTCCCAGAGCAGCCCCATCCCATAAGGGGAGTATCTTGCAGCGTTCACATGTAGTCTCCCATTCAAATGCAAGCCAGGGCAGACTCTGCATAGCAAAGGGGACAATTCATGCTTGCTACCACAAGACCGGCTCTCCTGCTGCCTCCTTTTGTAGTAGTTGCAGGAACATAGGGAGCTGCCTTATACCTAGTCAGACCATTGGCCAATCTGGCTTAATATTGCCTACCCTGATTGGCAGCAGCTCTCCAAGTTTTCAGGCAGGAGTCTTTCCCAGTCCTACTTGAAGATATCAGGGAGTGAATCTGGGACCTTTTGCGTGCAAAACACATGCTCTTCCACTAAGATACAGCCCCATCCCCTAAGGGTAATATCTTTCAGCAGATAGGATTCACATATTGTCATCCATCCAAATCCAAACCAGGGCATATCCTGCTTAGCAAAGAAAAAAATCACGCTCACTGCCGCAAGACTGTCTCTCCACCCCCACCATCCTCTGCTGGCTCCTTTGTTCCCCACTGGACGAATTATGAGGACCAGGATGAAGCGGAAGAGGAAATGTAGTATATGTGCTGCCGAAGCGAGCACAGGATATGTAGAAAGGGCATTCGAAAGGGCACTGGAGGCATCATAGGGAGCATCTCCAGTACTCTAACTTTCTTTCATCCTTTTGTTTTTTGCTTCCTCCTCATAATCGGATTATGAGCTGTATCATTGCTCAGCAAAGGATTGCTCAAGTGGTGGTGGGGGTGATGATGGGGACATTTTGCCACCCTGCCGTTGTCTCAATAAGCTGCTGCTTGAGGCCACCGCTTCGCCTCGCCTCATCGAGGACTGCCTCTGCCAGCCCTGCCCTCAGACAAGATGCTGGTATGCACTTTTTCCAAGCAATTAGTCATTCCCTGTTTTTCGACTGTAGAGTGAGCAGCAGACCTTAAATGAGTCGAATGTCTGACGTCAGGCCCAGCTCCAGCTGTAAGGCAAAATGTTCCTCCTGGAATAAAAACAAAGATATGAGAGAGAGAGATTCCTTGAAGTGCACTTGTGATGGCTAGATACTGGCGTGGCAGGCCTTGATGCTTGTTGTTTAGGTAGCTGTGGAGATTTCCATGCTCTCTTTCTACAGTGTCGAATTTAATGGCGAGGGGACCTCAAACAATGTATTCTGGGTACCCCCATATTCCCCAGGCCCTTTCCAAATACCTAAATTCCAAATATCCAAATTCTTGGTGTATGGTGAGTGGGTAACACCTTTCTGTGTTTGTGCTGCATTGGCACTATTTATGCATTCGTATTTCTTTTATTTAAGAACATTTACAGCCTGCCTTTCTAACCGTACATAAGGCTGGTTCTCGCAATGGAAAACTAGGAAGGACAAGCTTCAGGAGTTTTGCACTGGTTTCGGTGGACAAAAACCTAGGTAGGACTTGATAGAGAGAAAGCTGTTAGAGAAATTATTCTCCCTCTCTCATAACACTAGAACCAGGGGTCATCTCATGAAACTGATTGCCAAGAAATTTAGGATCGAGAAAAGACAGTACTTTTTCGCACAACGCGCAATCAACCTATGGAATTCCCTGCCACGGGATGTGGTGACAGCCAGCCGTCTGGGTGGCTTTAAGAGGGGTTTAGATAAATTCATGGAGGGCAGGTCTATCAGTGGCTACCAGTCTGAGGGCTATAGGCCACCCCCAGCCTCAAAGGCAAGATGCTTCTAAATACCAGTTGCAGGGGAGCAACAGCAGGAGAGAGGGCATGCACTCACCTCTTGCTTGTGGGCTGCCCAGAGATGCACGTTTTGGGCTATATGGAAATATTTTAAACAAACAAAAAAAAATAAATGTTAGGAGGGGGAAATGATCGTGTAGGAGGTGGTTACAGACTCCAACAGCATTTCCTCCACCCGGTGGTTAAAGGTGAGTAACTCCCAAGGCCCCCCCCCCTTAGATAATTTGGAATTGGGATTCCCAATGTTGTTGTCCCTTTTAAAAAAAAAACACCCCGAAAATATTTTGGATATTTAGATCTCCCCGCTCCCCTGCTCTACACAGTGTGGCATCCATAAGTTCTGCTTTCTGTGGCTGATAAGTTCTGGAGGTGGGATATGAGGCTGTAGCTCAGAGGCAGAGCATCTGCTTTGCATGCAGAAGGTCCCAGGTTCAATCCCTGGCAGCATCTCCAGGTAGGGTTGGGAGAGACTCCTGCTTGAAACCTTGGAGAAGCCGCTGCCAGTCAGTGCTGACAATCCTGAGCTGGATGGGTCGAGAGTCTGGCTTGATATAACAACAACAACACCAGCAACAACCCATATTTATGTACCGCTTTTCAACCAAAGTCTCCAAAGCGGTTTACACAGAGAAATAATAAATAAATAAGAGGGATCCCTGTCCCCAAAGAGCTCACAATCATAAGACAGACACCAGCAACAGTCACTGGAAGTACTGTACTGGGGGTGGATAGGGCCAGTTGCTCTCACCCTGCTAAATAAAGAGGATTGCCGCATTAAAAAGGTGCCTCTTTTCCCAGTGAGCAGCTCCTGACGTTCCTATGATATGGATCAGGGGGAAAGGCTTGGGTGAGGGGAAAGGCTTAGACCCTTCTCCTGCATCATGACCCTGATCCTAATCAGGCTTCTGTTTTTCCAATTAAAAATAAAATAAAATTGCAGTCCAGAAACTCCCTTGTTGCATCTAGTTTGGCTCTGAAATGGTGCAGTTCCAGGAAAACTGTACCATATGGGTTTTTTGGATTGTTTGAATTGGCCCTTTCTCGTTCTCTCTCTTTCTGTGTCCCCACCCAGCAGTTACAGGAAACTTGGGAGTGAAGGGGAAAGCAAATTGGTTCCTGTTGGGCCATATTGAGCTGTTGGGCTGCCAGTTGCTACCAATGGTTCCTCGAACAGGGATTCCCAGATATTGTTGACCACAATTCCCATCATCCCCAGCCAAAGGCCATTGCAGCTGGGGGTGATGGGAGCTGTAGTCCACAACATCTGGAAATCTCTCTTCCGGGGAACGCTGGTTGCCGATCCTTCATTTAAACTGATAGGCTCACGCAGGAATGAATCATTCTTGAAGGAACTTCAAAGCTGTGTGTTTGTGTGTCTAAGCAAGAGTACGTTAAGCAAAAGGTAAACTGCCGTGGTCTTATTTTTATTTTTCAAGTGCGGCTCCCGCAGAGAAACGAAGGAAGGCACTTCCCCTACGTCTCTTCTTTAAGTGATAAGGGAGACCTTTTTGATACCCATTTTGCCTCCGTTTTAGAGACTTCTGCTACTGTATGCTGAGCAATAAATTAATCCTGCCAGGCAGTAAAAGAAGTCGGCTTCCTGGAGCAGGGCGTGGGGAACATATCCCTCCCCATGACTGCTGTCATGAAAAATGAAGTCTGTGGTTATTAGCCATAGAATAAGTATTCTAGGCATCGATGTGAAAAGGGTATAAACAGATAATTTCCTGCTCTTTATTTGGTACCGTGTGAATTTACATAACTGACTGCTAAAGCATCTGCTTTAGGGGTGTGCATGGAACCGGGAAGCCCAGTTCGGTTCGAATCAAATCAGACTCGAACCAAACAGTTTGATTCCATGCATGTTGAGCCGGGCCCCAGTTTGGGCCTGGCTGGAAGCAGTGTGTGTGTGTGTGTGTGTGTGTGTGTGTGTGTGTGTGTGTCAAAAAATGCGCTCTGTGTGTTTGTAAAACTTACTGAGTCTGGTGGCTTCCGGGGGGTGCTGCAAGACGGGGGAGGGGTCTCCAGTGGTTTCCCAGTCCCCCCGATGGCCTCCCCCTGGTCTTTTTAGGGCCAGTTTGGCCCATTTTTGGGCCTTTCGGCCATCTCCCTATTCGTGGTGGCCATGTTAAAGGCCACCATTTGGTGGCTTAACCAGAAGAATAGCCCTCAAATAATAAAATGAACGTATTAAACTTAATGTGTTCCTGTAACAGCCAGGTTGCAAATCTAATTTCTGTGCTTTCACATGGGATCGTTTCTGGACCACCAGCAAGAGGCTAGTGAACCCTGAACCTTGTTGTATTCATGGCATTACTTGTAGCACTTACATTTATATACCGCTCTATAGCTGGAAGCTCTCTAAGCGGTTTACAATGATTTAGCATATTGCCCCCAACATTCTGGGTACTCATTTTACCGACCTCGGAAGGATGGAAGGCTGAGTCAACCTTGAGCTCCTGGTCAGGATCGAACTTGTAACCTTCTGGTTACAGGGCGGCAGTTTTACCACTGCACCACCAGGGGCGCAGCTCTGATAAGATTTTTTTTAAAAACCCTTATTTCTGACTTGTCATTTTTGCCGTTAAAAAATGTAAATGCTTTCTGACTAGCTTTCAAAGACACCAAGTGGCGATTCTCTTCTATTTAGCAAGGGGAGAGCAACTGGCCCTATCCAACCCCAGCACAGCATCCCTCTAGTGGCTGTTGCTGGTATATGCTTTATGTTTCCTTTTAGATTGTGAGCCCTTTGGGGACAGGACCATCTTCTTTATGTATTATTTATTTTTCTATGTAAACGCTTTGAGAAATTTGTTTGAAGAGCTGTATCTAAATATTTGTAGTAGTAGTAGTCCCATGGCTCTGCTGGATTTCATAAACAAAACTCTGTATTTGTGTGGGAAACGGGGAATTTAAATGATATATAATGCTCTAATTTAATGCTAGCATTAGTGCAGGACATGGCAGCAGGGATGGGTGTAGTGGGGAGAGAGGAATAGAAGGAGAATTGCATTAGCTACTAATCTGTTCCAGTTACTATACCTGACATGAAGACATGGTACCTGCTCTTTTTTAAGCTACATAGAACTTTCCAGGGAATCTAGATTAAGTAGTTATTTAGACTGTGTCACTCTCAGATTAGCAAAATACTGGTTGACAGCTTGCAGTGATAGTTAAATGTTCTGGATGGACACCTTCAGCCTACTAAACAGAAAGTACATTCGAGTATTAACTTTGGAGCTCAACTATGAAATTTGACATTTTAAAGACAACCTGACTCTTGTTTGCAGCAAAGGATTTTAGCCTGCTGAGGGATAGAAAAGAAATTGTATCATCCAGCCAAGTGGAGGAGAGCTGGTCTCGTGGTGGCAAGCATGAGCTGTACCTTGTGCTAAGCAGGGTCTGCCCTGGTTTGCATTTGAATGGGAGACATGTATGAGCACTGAAAGTTGGATATTCCTTGCAAGGGATGGGGCCTTTCTGGGAAGAGCATCTGCATGAAGGTTCCAAGTCCTCTCCATGGCGGCACCTCCAAGAAAGGGCCAAGAGAGACTCCTGCCTGCAACCTTGGAGAAGCCGCTGCCAGTCTGGGTAGACAGTGCTGAGCTAGATGGACCAAGGGTCTGACTCGTTAGAAGGCAGCTTCTTAAGTGGGTTGAGCTCACTCTAGCACATTGATATGTGTGTGCAGCAGGGTGGATTTGATTTAAATCACGATTTAAATCACGATTTAAATCACTAGCAGGGTGGATAAAAATAAAAAAAATCCGATTTAAATAAAAAAATCTGATTTAAATCAAAAAATCAGATTTTTTTTATTTAAATTGGATTTTTTAGATTTAAATCGAATTTTTTTTATTTTTATCCACCCTGCTAGTGATTTAAATCATGATTTAAATCAGTTTGATTTAAATCAAATCCACCCTGGTGTGCAGGTTGGTGTCCAGTCAAAATCTCTCTAACTCCCCCACCCACACCTTAAACTGTTAATCAAAACTATATAATGCAGTTACCTGGAAGCCTGCTCATTTCAACAGAACTTATTCTATTGCATTCACATGGTCATTAATAGGCTCTGGACACTCTGCACAAGGGGAGGGTCCTTTTTAGAGGACAACCCCTGTTAGTGGGGACAAGGGACAGGGTCTTCTGTGTGGTGGCGCCCAGCATATGAAACTCCCTGCCACAGGAGATCCAACTAGCCCTCTCCCTGTATACCAAGTTCAGATGCTAGCCAAACACTTTCCTGTTCAGACTTGTTTTCCAGTTATGTGTACTTCTTTAAAACAAACAAACACCCGAAGCCTGCTTGTTTGTTATGGCTGTTTGCTTTTCTTCGGTCATGTTAGGTCTTGCCGTCATTATGCCTATTTTTTGTTTTATTGATCATTGTTTTATGAAGGCCGTGATTGTTTTGACTGCAGGGTGGAAAGGGAAGATAGGAATGTTTTACTAAACAGATCTTAAGCGATCGCCAGGTTGTGGCTTTGTTAATGCTCCACAGCCCTCCTTACCTGCTCTTGTTGGGGTTGGGGTAGGAGGTAGGAAGGTTGCCAGGTTTGCTGGGGTTTTAAAAAATTATTGCTCCCTGGAGCACCCTCTTAAGAGCTTTTTTTTGTGTCCAGGACGAAAAGACTATCCCTGTGTCTTAAAGACGATTTGTGAAATACCCGGAATCCGTTGCTATTCTTAGTATTTGCACAGACTCAAAGGGTGGAGCAGCTGAGAAGCTTATGTGCCTTCTTAAGTCTGGGAAACACATGTAAGGAAATAATGGAATCAGGGAATGCAGGGTTAGCTTTCTGGGAAAAGCTGGAGACCTCTGAAACCCGTTATGCCATCTTCCAAGGGAAGGAACCAGGCGTCCAAGTGCAGAAGGAGTTTTCTGCTTGCAAGCCCTCTGAGGTGGAGACTTTAAGGAGGCAATCCTGGAAGCTGTTGCCACCACAGACATGTCTAGGACCATCTCTATCATACGACGCGGTTGCTTATTCTAATTTGAGTGAATTTACTTGGGACGTTTTGGTGCTAGCCTCTTTGGTGGGAGGTATAAAGGAACTTAACTGTATGTTTAAAGGACTACAGGGAAGGCAAGCTGGTTTGGTGGTAGCAAGCATGAATTGCCCCCTTTGCTAAGCAGGGTCTGCCCTGGTTTTCATTTGAATGGGAGACTACATGTGTAGTCTCAGATGCATAGGAAGCTGCCTTATACCGAGTCAGAGCATTGGTCCTTCTAACTTGATGTCTACACTGACTGGCAGATGCTCTCAAAGGTTTCAGGCAGCAGTCTCTCCCAGATATCCCTGAAGATGTCAGGGATTGAACCCGGGACCATCTGCATGCAAATCAGATGCTCTACCTTTGAGCTCTGGCCTCATTCCCCACCAAGAGACCAACCTGGGACCTGAAGCATTTCCAGACAGCAGACTTGACTGTGAGTTTGAAGTTGCCCCCAAAAATCAATGCAAAAAGGGGATTTTTTTACTCTGGATATAAATCAGGCTACAAGGTTACAACCTTGTAGATACAAGATACCACCTACAACCGCAATGAGAAAGCCGAATTGTGTGTGAAGTGCTCCCCGATAGCCCGCAGGGACTTTGGGGTAAATCTAGCCGATATGTGAACACACACCCTCCATTCTGGAGGAGATGCGAGCTAAAAGCCCTGTGTGAAAAAGCTCCTAGAGCTTTAAAAGCTGCTGCAGTGGAGCAAGCCACCACAAGGGGCAACAGAGAGCAGAGTTCCTGCCTCAAGTCCAGGTGAACTCAGATGCACATTGTAGAAATAGTGCAAAAAGATACAGCATCGTGTACAGTGGCATCATTTTGCAGGGTTTTGTCAGTGCGCACAACTGCAAAATGCAACTTGGTAAACCACTGCACCAAAAGAACCTTGATGCATTCATGTTTCCAGTCTCATTAAAATTGGTGCATGTGTGTGTGCACACGCCTGTGCGCATCTGCATCTTAGAAGCCTAGGAAGCTGCCTTCTGCAAAGTCAGACGATTGGTCCAGTTAGTTAAGTATTGTCTACACAGACTGGCAGTGGCTTCTTCAAGGTTGCAGGCAGGAGTCTCTCTCAGCCCTATCTTGGAGATGCTGCCAGGGAGGGAACTTAGAACCTTCTGCTCTTCCCAGAGTGGCTCCATCACCTAAGGGGAATATCTTACAGTTCTCACACATGTAATTTCCCATTCAAATGCAACCAAGGTGGACCCTGCTTAGCAAAGGAGACATCTCGTGCTTGCTACCACAAGACCGGCAGCCGTCCTTTTCCTGTTTGCATGTGTGCATCAGTGATGGAGATGGATGGGGGAGAAAGGATGCAAATGAACGGAAGAAACCGAAAGCTGCAGCACCATGCTCCGTACTGAATTCGGAAGTGAAAAAGCAGAACGACAAAGTACACCTCATGCATAGTTTCCATTTCAGAAATGAGACCGGGGAATTCAGGGCTCCAAAATCTGGGAAGAGAATTCAGACCATAGCTCAGTGGCAGACTTTGCATGCAGGCCCCAGATTCTTTCCCTGGCAGCATCGCCAGGTAGGGCTGCGAAAGACTCCTGCCTGAAACCTCTGAGAGCTGCTGTCAGTCAGTGGAGACAACATTGAGCTAGGTGGAGCAAGGGTCTGACTTAGTGTAAGGCAGCTTCCTATTCCGAAGGGGAGGAGAGGTCTGTCATCGGCTGCTAGTTGGAGGGCTATAGGCCACCTCCAGCCTCAAAGGCAGGATGCCTCTGAGTACCCGTTGCAGGGGAGTAACAGCAGGAGAGAGGGCGTGCCCTCAACTCCTGCCTGTGGGCTCCCCAGAGGCATCTGGTGGGCCACTGTGCGAAACAGGATGCTGGACTAGATGGGCCTTGGGCCTGATCCAGCAGGGCTGTTCTTGTGTTGTTGTGTTCTTATGAGAGCTGGACTTAACATAGGTAAAGGTAAAGTGTGCCGTCAAGTTGATTTCGACTCCTGGTGCCCACAGAGCCCTGTGGTTTTCTTTGGTAGAATACAGGAGGGGTTGACCATTGCCATCTCCTGCGCAGTATGAGACGATGCCTTTCAGCATCTTCCTATATCGCTGCTGCCCGATATAGTACCAGTCAAGTTTCGAACCAGCAGCCTTCTGATTTTTAGTCAAACATTTCCCTGCTGCACCAGGCATGAATTGTCCCATTTCTAAGCAGATTCTGCCCTGGTTTTCATTTGGATGGGTGGCTACATGTGAGCACTGTAAGATATTCCCCTTAGGGGATGGGGCCATGGCTCAGTGGTGGAGCATCTGCCTTGCATGCAGAAGGTCCCAGGTTCAATCCCTGGTGGCATCTCCTGGTAGGGCTGGGAAAGACCCCTGCCTAATACCTTGGAGAAGCTGCTGCCAGCCAGTGTAGGCAACACTGAGCTCGGTGGACCGAGGGCCTGACTCTGTATGATGTAGTGTTCTGTGTTCCCGTGGCTGCTTGAGAAAAGCGTGGATCCAGTGGGTTTACAAGCCGGACTTTAAAAATAAAGATGAAGGATGGGTTTTGATGGCATCCCTTGGGGCTGGCCCGAGAACATCTGAGAGTAAATAAGGTTTTGCAGAGCCTCCTGTGTCTGCACAGAATAGCCTATTCAGAAGCTTGCACCATGAATGGGAGCATCGAGTAGGGAAGCGGAATTGTAGTCCGGTTTTGGCAGACGTGCCCCACAAATTAGCTGAAGAGCTTGGTTGAGTTAGAAAAAGAAAATAGGGTGGGGGTGGGCGGGGTTGGTTGTTTATCTGAGGGGAAATAATCCCACACAACCTGGCATGGTTTGGGACAGTTGCAGAGTGAATGCACCAAGTGGGCTATTTATAGCTCCAGGAGCCGTAATACCCCCTCCCCAAATAAAACCACATCCTGGAATAGCTTCTGCATTTCAGTTCTCAGAGTTGAGTATCAAGGGGTGTGTGTGTGTGTGTGTGTGTGTGTGTGTGTGTGTTGTGTGTCTGGGCGTGCGTGACATCCGTCAGCATTTTACAGATCAAAATAAGGATCCTTGTATGTACTCGGAACACATCTTGTATGCCAGCAAAGATCACGGCTTGCATTTCCACTGTCATCTGTGTCTTAACCTGAATATTCCAAAATAACCTAGTGCCCTGCTGTTCCTTGCAAGGCCTGGGGGCCGGGGCCGGCTCCTACCAGCCCTAAATGCGGCTCATAAGAACAGCCCTGCTGGATCAGGCCCAAGGCCTATTGGGTCCAGCCTCCTGTTTCACACAGTGGCCCACCAGATGCCTCTGGGGAGCCCACGGGCAAGAGCTGAGGGCATGCTGTTACTCCTCTCCTGCTGTTACTCCCCTGCAACGGGTATTTAGAGGCATTTTGCCTCTGAGGCTGGAGGTGGCCAATAGCCCCTAGTCTAGTAGCCATTGATAGACCTGTCCTCCATGAATTTGTCTAAGCCTCTTTTAAAGCCATCCAAGTTAGTGGCCGCCACCACATCCCATGGCAGAGAGTTCCATAGATTTTTAATGTACTGTGTGGTTCCCAGAGTAATTGTTTGTTAGGCCTGTCCAAAGCAGACAGGTCTTGTAGCAAGCATGAATTTTCCCCATTGCTAAGCAGAGTCTGCCCTGCTTTTCATTTGAATGGGAGACTACATGTAAGACATTCCCCTCAGGGGAAGGGGCCGCTCTGGGAAGAGCACCTGCCTGCTTGCGTGCAGAAGGTTCCAAGTTCCCTCCCTGGCGCCTCCAAGATGGGACTGAGAGAGACTCCTGCCTGTAACTATGGGAAACACCTATATCGGGCAGCAGCGATCTAGGAAGATGCTGAAAGGCATCATCTCATACTGCACGGGAGGAGGCAATGGTAAACCCCTCCTGTATTCTACCCAAGGCGACCACAGGGCTCTGTGGTCACCAGGATTTGACGGCACACTTTACCTTTACCTTTATGGCAGCATAGCCATGGCGTTTCTCACACAGCAGGCTTTACTTCGGATTTGAATTTGCTCCCCCCCCCCAAACAAACATTGCAAAAAGTGGATTTTTTTAAACCCCAGATCTAAATTGGGCTACACTCTAACATGCAGTGAAAAACCTGAATTGTGTGTGAATTGCTCCCTGATAGCTCGTAGGGACTTCGGGCTAAATCTTGACGATATGTGAACGCACTCCCTCCGTTCTGGAGGAGATGGGAGCTAAAAGTCAGATGTGAGAAATGCCCTGGAACTTTTCCAGACAGCAGGTTTTACTGCTGAGTTTCTGCAAGGCTGTACTGTGAGTTTGAAGTTGCCCCCCCCAAAAAAAACCAATGCAAAAAGTGGAATTTTTTTACCACGGATATAAATCCGACTACACTCTAATGTGAGATGAAAAGCCCAGTTTGTGTGTGAAATTCTCCCTGAGAGCTCGCAGGGACTTCGGGGTAAATTTGGTGGATATATGAATGCACACCTTCCATTCCGGAGGAGATGCGAACTAAAAGCTCCTGGACATGATGACTAAAAGTTCCTGGACATGATGACAATGGAATAGCATCACATGGCTGTATGGAACTCCTACCTGCCAGGTGACTCACAGTTCTTCTTTATTCGGCGCACAGGATGGCGACCTATATTTCAAGGGCTGCATTTCTGCTCTTTTCAGTATCTGAAAAAGTTTAATAGGGCTCCCGCTGCTGTTCAGATGTGCTCTTTTCTACCCCCACCCCACCCCTTGCAGTTATTCCTAGATGTTCAGAAACGTTGTCCTTAATTGACACAGGCCTTTGGGGAGAGAGATGTTGTGTGGCATATTCATAGTAAGACGTCTGGCGCTAATTATCACTCTGCCAATGTGCTATTCGACATATGCATACTGCTGTCTGCAAAGACTCAAGTGCTGTGCAACTGAGATTTGAGCAGCATCTCTTTCTTTCTCATTTGGTTTCTATACCACTGTGGTTTTGCTCATATTTATTAGCTAAACACAGAAATGTAAGTAATTGCAAAGAAAGTGAGGGAGCTTTTGCAAGCCAGTGAGCTTCCTGGATTTATTCCTCTTATGTCTGTGTTCTCAGCCTAGCTCAAGCTCTTAGGGAAGAGAGCTGGACTTGTGGCAGCGAACATGACTTGTCCCCTTTGCTAAGCAGGGCCTGCCCTGGTTTGCATTTGAATGGGAGACTACTGTAGGATATTCCCCTTAGGGGATGGGGCTGCTCTGGGAAGAGCACCGGCATGCTTGCATGCAGAAGGTTCCAAGTTCCCTTGCTGGCATATCCAGATAGGAGTCCAGAGAGACTCCTGCCTGCAGCCTTGGAGAAGCCGTTGCCAGTCAGTGTAGACCAGGGTTTCTTAACCTTCGGCCCCCACATGTTGTTCAGCTACAACTCCCATCATCCTCAGCCACAAAGGCCATGTCTGGGGATGATGGGAGTTGTAGTCCAACAACATCTGAGGGCCCAAGGTTAAGAAACCCTGGTGTAGACAATACTGTGCTAGGTGGACCAATGGTCTCATTCGGTAGAAGGCACCTTCTGATGTTCTTTATAATGAGTCCCTGGCAATATATAGCAAGACCAAAAAATGGTTTTTTGTTGTTGTTTAAGCATTGTGTGGGACCACCTATGGCTAGCAATTAGGGCTAATTAATAATGTAATTAACAATCAGTCCACATCACTGAGCTCTTGCGCTCACCAAAAGAAGTTCTTAGGATCCTGGCAAGACAGATTTTTGGGTGAGGTGGTGGTGGTGGGGGATCAGTTATTGTATTTATCCTCTCTCTTTCCAGACTGTGTTGATCACTATGGCTTGGATCCAAAGAACCATGAGTGGAAGGAGAAATGGTGTGCGGTGCAGTCCTGTGCATGTTTACTCAGAAGTAGGTTCCACTGTGGTCAATTGGATTTACTCCCCTGTAAGCTGTGAATAAGGAAAGTACTGGCTGTAGATTCCAGTTAGCTGCAAAACAGTTTTGAGAGAGAGTTCTTGCAAAGGCTTACACAAGAATTTGAGTGAACAGGAGATTTTCTCTGTCACTTTCCCCATTCAGCACTCATTTGCTAAGTTGGAAAGAGCTCTTCTGTGAGAAGAGGCCTTCTGCTAGACGGGAAGAGGAGAGGCCTTCTGCTAGATTGTTTGGATCCAAGCCATCATTTACATCACTAGTGATTGGTAAGGAATGTAGATTAGTTACATACACATGGGAACATAGGAAGCTACATGAGCCAGACATTGGTCCATCTTGCTCAGCATTATCTACTCTGACTGTCAGCAGCTCTTCAGGGTTTCAGGCAGGAGTCTTTCCCAACCATGGAGATTCCAGGGATTGAACCTGGGACCTTCTGTATGCAGAGCAGATGTTCTACCACTGAGCCACAGCCTCATCCTCATCACTGAGTGAGCTTTGGAGTATACTCGGAAACCCAGAAAGCTGGTTCTCCCTGGGCTTACGGGAGGTGTTGGTTCACTTGAAGAGTTGGGAGTTCATGCCCGAGGGGAGAAAAATACTCAATATAATTTTTTAAAATTGCATTTTATGTTTTGTCAAAATTCCCATAACTGACTGCTAGAAGAACTCAGTGTGGTATTTTACTGTGTCCTGTTGTTGAGCAATTTGATTAATGATGCCATAAAGTGCTAAAAGCTATAAATTTGCTCCTTATTAATTTTCCTCCTGGAGAATTCTGGCATCTGACGCTGTTTCATGGCTAGAGGGAGGAGTTGCCAAATTTCAACCTGAACTCGGTTGTTCAAAGGTGTCTCTCTCTCTCTCTCTCTCTCTCTCTCTCTCTCTCTCTCTCTCTCTCTCTCTCTGTTGTGTTGTGCCAACCAGCTGTGTCTGCTGCTGCTATTATTCCATTTGGTTACAATGCCAGCCGGGAACAGTTTTAAATGTGCTTGTTCTGAAGGATAGAAAAGTGAGCAGAAGCAGCGAAATGCACTGTTGAAGTTGATGTGGTAGTTGAAGCTTGCTGTGAAGCAGCATCATGGAGAACAGAACAAGGCTACATGATGTGGCCCTCTAGTTTTTGTTGGCCTACTGCTCCCCCCATGCCCAGCCGCAATGCCCAGTAGGATGATGGGAGTTGTAGTCCAGCATCTTCAGGAGGGCCGAAGTTGTGATATAGAAGCTGCAGGAGGGTTCAGATATATGCCTTCCTTGACCTGGAATCCTTTGCAGCCTAAATCTCCCGGTGGCACCAGGAACGCCCATATCTCTTCTAGTGTTGCCTCTAACAGGGATTCCCAGATGTTGTGAACTACAACTCCCAGAATCTTCAGCTGCAGTGGCTTTTGCTTGGGGATTATGGGAGTTGTAGTCAATGACTTCTGGAAATCTCTGTTAGAGGGAACACTGATCTCTTCCTCCCGTCTTTCTGTTATGGTGGCTGTGCTGTGACCAACGATGACCCTGGCTGAGTGTCAGGACTAGGAGAACCCAAAATATAGTTGCAGAGGATCAGAGGGTCATGCTAGGGGGGCATGCCCTCCGCTCCTGCCTGTGGGCTTCCCAGCGGAACCTGGTGTTATGGAACAAGGCTGGTGAGCTACTGCTTAAAATTGCACATTCACATTTCTGTGACGCGACAGCCATGATTTCCAATCCCACTTGCCCCTCTGCAAATTCATTGGCTACCTGGAGGAGGGATGAGTGAACACTCTTTTGATCAGGTCAACGTCTGTCTTCCTTGGGAGCTGCTTGAGGTCCTGCACAGCCAAAACCTAGGGATATAGGAAGTAGAGAAATGCATGAAACTAACTTTTCTATTTGTTTCAAATTCAAATTGAATTCCGAACATTCATTTTGAATTCGAATCAGGTCTGAAAATTTGATTCAAATTTGAATCGATTTGAACCTGTTTTGGTGCCTTTTTAACCAATCAGGAGGCCTGCATGGTTTTAAAAAAAGGTGCCAAATGGCTCTCAAATCGAAATCAAATCGAATTTCAAAAATTTGATTTGAATTCTAATTGAATTGCCATTTTAAGGGGTGATTCAAATTCAAATCACTTGAATCACCCAGTTTCAAGTCTCAATTTGAATTCGAATCAGTTTGCACATTCCTAGTAGGAAGCTTCCTTGTACCAAGTCAGAGCATTGGTCCATCTAGCTCAGTATTGTCTGCACAGACTGGCAGCGGCTTCTCCAAGGTTGCAGGCAGGAGTCTCTCTCTGCCCTATTTTGGAGATGCTAGGTAGGGAATTTGAAACCTTCTGCATGCAAGCTACAGATGCTGTTCCCACAGCGGTCCATCCCCTAAAGGGAATATCTTACAGTGCTCACGCACATAGTCTTCCATTCAAATGCAAACCAGGGCAGACCCTGCTTAGCAAAGGGGACAATTCATGCTTGCTACCACAAGACCAGCTCTCTTCCTATTGCTTCTCAGGAACCTGTGCTTTGTAAATTGTTCACCCCCCACCAATAATGCCCATCCAGAAGTGATTGCCGAGTAAAGTAATTACCCCTTTCCCTCCCTGCCGTCTTCTCCCACTTCTCCCCTTCTTTTGTTTCCAGATAAGTAGTTATATTGTTCTTAGGGCAAAGTAAAAGATCTAAGTAAAGGGGGAAGGAAGATGTGCAGTGATGTGACTTTACCTATGGGGGTCATCAACGTGCCCTCCAACCACTAGATAACGCTATCCAAATTGATGTCTGTTGCCTTTAACTTCAGGGAGCACACTAGGTGTCACCTCCAGCTTTGCATATAAGGATTAACATGCTTCTTTTTATTTCTGCACTCTCCCTCACAAGACTAACCGGTGGCCCATAACATTAAAACCTGATATCGTTAAAAGCCAGGCTAAAAAGATGGGTCTTCAAGGCTCTGCTGAAGGACTCCAAGGAAGACAGGCCTCTTATCCACAACCCAGGGGCGATAAGGCCCTATCCCAGGTCGCCACCAGATGAACCGGTGGCACCCAAAGACGGACCCCTCCTGAAGATCTGAACAAGCAGTGGGGATCCTGTAGAGAAAGACGCTCCCTCAGGTAACCCAGACCTAAGCTCAGGTTTAGTGCTGATGCTCTACCTTTAGTGCTGACCTTTTACATTTTCAAAGGGAGAACAACTGAGCTCCTTTGTCCCTGTAGCCTCTGGTGCAACCTGAGACCTTTTTACCACGCACAGCTTGGCCTATTTATGTCTGCAAAACACCTCCTCCGTTCTGTCTTAAGACTATTAAAAACTGCAGACAGAGGCTTTTTCATCAGGCTCAGTAATATCTTTTTCTCTACACACACACACACCCCACCCCGTGCCCTTATTTTCTTTCTCAGGTTGTTGTTAACTTCTGTTATTTGAAACCAAAACAGCTGGTGATGGGGTTGTCGCTCAGTGGGAGAGCATCTCCCAAAGGTCCGAGATTCGCTCCCTGGCAGCGTCTCCAAGTAGAGGTGGGAGAAGCCGCTGCCAGTCAGTGTAGACGGTACGGAGCTAGATGGACCCAGGGTCTGACTCGGTATAAGGCAGCTTCCTATGCTCCCGTGAAAACAGTAATTATAATGGTCATTTGGAAATGGTTGTTCATTGGAAATAATAGTGAAATGAGAGCCTCCTCATCTTTGACAGCTTTTAAAAAGTCTTTAAAGATGCATCTGTTCACCCAGGCTTTTCACTGATATTGTTTTAATGGTTTTAATGCTGTTTTAAAATATCTGTTTTAAAAATTTTCAGTTATTGTAATGTTTTAAACTTTTTGTTTTTGCTTTTGTTTTGTTGTAAACTGCCCAGAGACATAAGTTTTGGGCAGTATATAAAAATGT
This sequence comes from Hemicordylus capensis, assembly GCF_027244095.1. NCBI lineage: Eukaryota > Metazoa > Chordata > Lepidosauria > Squamata > Cordylidae > Hemicordylus > Hemicordylus capensis. The sequence goes on from NC_069663.1 coordinate 16,662,488, forward strand.
TACATAAAATAAATTCTTAGCATCTTTAGCTTTTTCTAATTTTCAGATTTAATTTGAACCTAATCATTGTGGTTTTTAATCTGACTTTAAATTTTTTTAGTTTTATTACTTTTATTGTATCTGTGTCTATCTTATTGTTGCGAGCCAACCCAAGCAGTAGTGAACTGGAGGGGCGGGGTATAAATATGTTAAATAAACAAATAATTTATTGACTGCGGCAAGGGCGACAATTTTCTTCAAATGTAAAACCCAGGGCTATCAGGATTCCCAGTTGCGTGGCGGTAGTGTAAGTGTGAAGGCCTCTTCTTACACCGAAGGTGCAGACACCAGAGGCATGGCGAGTGGGCACATTATGCGTCCCATCAGCCCTGGAGATTGAGAGCACCCAGCTCCCTCTGTCCCTACAACTCCCGCCATCCCCCCTGCCAGAGGGGATGCCTGGACCTGGGCTGAGCATCAGCAGTAGAGACAAAGTGCTCGCCTGATTGCTGCTAGGAAGCTGCCATACTGAGTCAGACCATTGGTCTATCTAGCTCAGCACTGTCTACCCTGGCTGGCAGCAGCTTCTCCAGCGTTTCAGAGAGGAGTATCTCTCAGCCCAGCCTGGAGAGATGCCAGGGAGTGAACCTGGGGCCTTCTGCATGCAAACATGCAGAAGCTCTACCACTCAGCTATGGCCCCACCCCCTAAGGAGAATACCTTACAGCACTCACACCTAGTCACCCATCCAAATGCAAACCAAGGCAGACCCTGCTTAACAAAGGGGAGAGTTCATGCTTGCTAGTGCCAGACCAGCTCTTCTCAGGGTCTCTCTCCCAACGAGCCTACTCGGGAGGAGGGGGAAGCGGCCAGTTCAGGCACCTGCTTTCTATTAGGGCCAGCTTGAGTTTCAGGAAGGGCTCCCAGCTTGCTTATAAATCCTCCAATTGCAGCCAGCTTTTCCTAAATTCAACAGCTCTTTCCTTAAGGTATGGATGGGAATACATAGGTAATTACACCAATGAGCAGCCAGAGTGACACTTGTTAATTACGCTGGAATTAAACAAAACAAAACAAAACACCTGGCCTTTCCATTTTCAGAAGTGCTCCATGAGAATATTTTAGAGCGATTTAGTGGGTGTCCCCCCCACACATAATAACGTATAAAACTGGCCGAAAACAGATCCTCCCCATAACATCTCTTGTACTTTTTTTTTGCTCACTCTTCCGTCCAGTTAGCAACGAGAGAATGCAGGAATGGCACCCCCTCCCTTTAAAAAGCTCTCCGTGGCTTTAAACTCCGTGTGTGTTTTAAAAGGATCTGGCTGTTGAGCCCAAGGAAAGCTCAGAATGCCCAGCCTATTTGCTAGACTGCTCCCAGGCCAAATGTCCAATAAAGCAAACAGATCCCAAGCAGAGCTGGAAAGCGACAAACATCTGCTCGTGTCTGACTCATCGGTTTCCTTTCTTACTGGAAGCGTGGCTTAGTATTGCCAGATTTGAAATGGGTTCTTCTCCATTTACTTGCCCCAAAAACAGAAAAGAAAAGAAGGATAACTGAGTTTAGATTGCAAATTGGTTAATAGCGTGAGCAGTGGGGACCCAGGGACAAACTGTAGCTGACTGTCCCACAGTCCCTGAAAGGAGGGCTCCTACAGATTCCAGCTGGCCTGGAAGAGTATGAATACAACAAATATTTATATACGGCTTTTCAACCAAAAGTTTCCAAAGTGGTTTACATATAGATATAGATAGATAAATATCTATATCTGGCAGATATAGATAGATAGATAAATGGGCTCCCTGTCCCCAAAGGGCTCACAATCTAAAAAAGAAACATAAGGTTGAAACCAGCAACAGTCACTGGAGGGATGCTGTGCTGGGGATGGATAGGGCCAGTTGCTCCCCCTCTGCTAAATACAAGGAGAATCACCCTTTTAAATGGTGCCTCTTTGCTCAGTTTGCAGGAGTCTGCAGGAACTGGTAGCAGCTCTAAAAGGTTGCAAGCAGCAGTCTTTCAATGTTTCAAGCAGGAGATGCCAGGGATTGAACCAGGGACCTCCTCCCGGCTAGCAGGTACTCTGCCACTGAGCTAGGCAGACAGCACTCACCTGCAATCACCCCTCCAAATGCAAACCAGGGCAGACCCTGCTTAGCAAAGGGGGTAAATGATGCTTGCTCCCGCAAGTTGAGATAACACGGTTCAGGTGCCTCCTTTCCTCTGCTGCTCTGGCACCTTGAACAGAGAAGGACCAGCTGGCCTGGCTGCCACCGGAGATGGCCTGCAGTGATGCGACAATTTCTTGCCCGGCAGGGATCACGTGACACGAGGAGCCTGGAGGATCCATCCTAACCTGGCACTGTGAAGCTGCTGACTCCAGCCTCAGCAGACTCGCCTGCTTCCCTGTCTGCTTCTCCTGCCTGTGCGGCCATCTGTGGTATCAACGGCTTGCCTCTTGGCCAACCCACCCGCGTGTCTGCTCCACCAGGGCAAGCAGAAAACCCTCCTGACCCGCCGCCGGAGAGTTTTCTTCCAGTGCCGGGAAGGGCATCTTTTAAAAGGAGAATGAAAAGAGGGGGTGGGTGGGAAATACTTTTGGGAAAGGGTCTGTTGTCAGAAGCTGTCCGCAAAAGGAAATCATCTACCGTGTGTGGATTGAGCTCTTGATGGGGTTGCTCTTCCCTTGAGAGAGATGGCTCGTGATCTGGGGTGATCTGAAGCATGAATTGTCCCCTTTGCTAAGCAGGGTCTGCCCTGCTTTGCATTTGAATGGGAGACTACATGTGTGAGCACTGTAAGATATTCCCTTCAGGGGATGGGGCTGCTCTGGGAAGAGCAGAAGGTTCCAAGTCCCCCCCCTGGCAACATCTCCAAGATAGGGCTGAGAGAGATTCCTGCCAGCAACCTTGGAGAAGCTGCTGCCAGTCTGTGAAGACAATACTGAGCTAGCTGGACCAGTGGTCTGACTTAATATAAGGCATTCAGTGTTCCTATAACTGGACCTTCCCTGATGATCTTAATAGGCGGCGGGGTTTATGAAGAAGAAGGCTCTCTGTCTTCTGAGTTGTCCCAGGAAAAGAGCATCTTCACACAAACACAGTCACAATACTTCTTAGCCCTTTAGGAGTACATTAAAATGCACAGTCCTTGCTGGTTGGTGTGCCTCTTTAGAGTGTGGTCTAGAGGTGGATGAAGCTGAAGCTAAGCAGGTCTTGGTGTGGTCAGTGCCTGGATGGGATACCCATATTCACCCTCTTTGGGGATGAGGCTTTAGCTCGGTGGTAGAGCTTCTGCTTTGCATGTAGAAGGTTCCAGGTTCAATCCCTGGCAGTATCTCCAAGTAGGGCTGGAAAGACTCCTGCCTGAAACTGTGGAGAAGATGCTGCCAGTCTGTGTCGGCATTACTGAGCCAGCGGGCCCCATTGTCTGACTCCATATAAGATAGCATCCTATGGTCCTAGACTCTGTGTGTGAAGGTGTGTGTGTGTGGATGCTCCACAAAGGAAGGAAGAGAACTATTTAAATAAGCCCTTCTCTTTTAGGGCTCCTTAGCAGAGGAGAGCTGGTCTTTTGGTAGCAAGCATGACCTGTCCCCTTAGCTAAGCAGGGTCCACCCTGGTTGCCAATGGAAGGGAGACTAGAAGTGTGAGCACTATAAGATATTCCCCTCAGGGGATGGAGTTGCTCTTGGAAGAGCATTGGAAGCTCCCAAGTTCCCTCCCTGGCAGCATCTCCAAGATAGGGCTGAGAGAGAGACTCCTGCCTGCAACCTTGGAGAAGCCACTGCCAGTCTGTGTAGACAATACTGAGTGAGATGGATCTATGGTCTGACTCAGCATATGGCAGCCTCCTATGTAACATCAGGGAATCCTGGTTATGACCCCGCTCCCCGAACAGCAGTTTGTATTCTGCTCCCGATGAGGAAGGGTCACTCCACCTGAGATTCATGCCCCAGCTGGAATGATGGGAGCTGGGGATGATTGGAGTTGTAGTTCAGCAACATCTGGAGCACCACAGGTTGGGAACCTCCGATCTATGGCATATAACGTGTGGATAACAGGACACACATAAAGGTAAAGTGTGTCGTTCAGTCGGTGTTGATTCCTGGCGATCACAGAGCCCTGTGGTTGCCTTGGGTAGAATACAGGAGGGGTTTACCATTGCTGCCTCCCACGCAGTATGAGATGATGCCTTTCAGCATCTTCTTATATCACTGCTGCCCAATATAGGTGTTTCCCATAGTCTGGGAAACATACCAGTGGGCATTTGAACTGGCAACACACGTACAGATAAGCAATTGTGTCTCCTGTACACAGATTGTACATATGTTGAACAGAATGTTTGAATAGACCTTTTGTCTGCCTTGGGTTTTGGCATCCGTCCATCCACATGTCTTGCGTCTGGGCACCGGCAGTGGTTTTGCAGCCCTGGCAGAGTGTCCATTCTGCCTCCATGCCTAGCTTTGCAGTTGTTTGTCCTCTGAGCCTGCCAGCAAGATGGTGCATTGCCCAGCGTTGCTCTGTCTTGGACACAACAGAATCAAATCCCCCTCTGCCCCTTGCCAGACACACCACCTCATTTTAAAGATAACTGGGAATAATCAGGGGGCATTTGCTGCAGAAGAGATGCTCTCAAGTCAATTAGGTTCTGGCAGAGGGTCAGCCTGGAGGATCCTTTGGGTAATAAATCTTGATCAGCAAATGAGTCAGGTTCTCGGCAGACCTAATTGTCCTGGTCAGAAATACTTGAAGAGGGGTTTTTGTTTTGTGGTGTTACTGTAATGTTTGCTATTGAAGTCTTGCTTCTGTGATTTATTTATTTAGCACATGTCTATACCTCCCCATATAAAAATCTCTGGGCAGCTTACAATTTAAAACACAATAATAATAAAAACATTAACAGAATTAAACAAATTTAAAACTGTAGATAAAAACTCTAAAACTTAAAACTAAAACTATAGATTAAAAGCCTGATTAAACAGGTATATTCAGATTTTTGTTAAAAACATTCAGAGAAGGAGAGGCCTTGATTTTGTTATTGAATGTGTTCCGAAGTCCCAGAAGCCTAAAAAAAGGCCCAATTTTGAATTGCTACCAGCTGAGTTGGTGGCAACTGCAACCGGACCTCCCCGATGATCTTAATAGGCAGCAGAGTTCATGAAGAAGAAGGTGTTCTCTTAGAGAGTGATGCCGTTAGTTTACAGATCATATTTCTAAATCAGAGTAGCCAAGCAGTACTCCTGGATTTCCTGCTGAGCTTGCCAAAGTGCATGTAGTTTTCAGCGTTCGGTGTCCACATATAGCAAGGGCACTGGCCTTGTTCACACAGTCGTTCAAATCAAGGTTTAATGTGGGCCAATGACATGAGCATGATTGTGTGAATCCAAACCAAGGGGAAAATCTCAGATTCTCAGGCCAGAAACCACCTTGTGAGTTCACACAATCACACTAATGTTAGTAACCCTAGATTTGGTTAGTTAAACCTAGATTTGGTTAATGTTGGCTAAACTTTGATTTGGTTAAAATATTGGTTTAATCTAGATTAGTTGGTTTTAACCAACATTTAATCTCATGTTGGTTAAACCTAGGTAAACGACTGTATGAACCAGGCCACTGTGCCAAATCTAAGAACACACAAATCTAAGACACTCCCCAAAAGTGTCTTTCTTTCGCTCCGCCAATGTCTCCCTCCCAAATAACCAATTTCTCTCTTCCAAATTCCAATTCCAACTCTGCCTTTTCTCTATCCCTACCCCAATTTAAGTGAGGTTAAGTTTCTCAAGCATCCCTCCTGTCTTTACCCCTGAGTAGAGAACCCTGATCCACAGCCTGGTGAAGCCAGTTCAGTTGGATTCAGAAGGATGCAACAGGACAAAATAGGAGTAAATTATTTTAACTCTTAAATGCTTCATCTGACCTGGGTTGATATTGATGTTGGACTCAAGGGTCTACTTTAGTATAAGGACTCCAGATGGCTGCCTCTTACCAATGTCACTTTGTCTGTCTATTGTGTATACACCCCGCTTTCCCCACCAATAATGTTCAAAGTGGTTTACAGATCTGTAAAACATAACAAGGAATGAAATCAGTCCTAGATTAATGATTCAGCAGCAGGCACTGAAAAAGTGGGCAGCAAATCAGCAACAGTTTAGCAGCATAATGCAAGATAAAACAGATTTATTTGGTTCTTAAATTATGGTAAGACAGGGTTCAACAAATCCCAGGTGCTAAGGAGCCATGACGCCCTGAAATTTAACTGTGGTGCCTACACTGGGATATTCAGAGTCTGACCTCTGCTTGGAAAGAGGTTTAGCTGAATAAGCACAACAATCACAGCACAGCATCTGAAGCTAACTTGCTCAGCTTATGGCAAGACTTTTCCTTCCAAAAGAGGCAGTTACCTTACGGGGCAACTGTGTTTTCAGCCATCGAAGTCCAAAGGATCAAAACGCAATTTAATTACACCAGGGTTTTTTGGTTTTTTTAAAATGTGTCTTCAGCATTTTTCCTGATCAGCTGCCTGTCCCATGCAGCACATTTCTGGACAGCTTCTCCAGTCCATTTAATTACTGTCCCGTCCAAAGTTGGGCCATGAAAAACTCAGCAAATCTGGAGAGCCTCCTTTTGCAGAGTTCCAACGATAAGGTAAAGTCAAAGAAAATCAAATTATCAACCTTAAATTTCCTGCTACATCAGCAAAAAAGAAAAAGGAAATGCTGCAAAAGGATTTTTCCTGGGCATTGCCTAGGGCTGCTTGCTTGCTTGCTTATTTATTTATTTATTTATTTATTTATTTATTTATTTATTTATTTATTTGATTTCTATACCGCTCTTCCAAAAATGGCTCATGGCAGTTTACACAGAGAAATAACAAACAAATAAGATGGATCGCTGTCCCCAAAGGGCTCACAATCTAAAAGAAACATAAGATAGACACCAGCAACAGTCACTGGAGGTACTGTGCTGGGGGTGGATATGGCCAGTTACTCTCCTCCTGCTCAATAAAGAGAATCACCACGTTCAAAGGTGCCTATTTACCAAGTTAGCAGGGGTCTAAAACATGCAAAATCCATCAGTAATTGAATCAGAACCTTTTCACAGCACTTCTGATGCAATGATGTGAGGTTGCATCGGGAGAAATCAATGGGAGAAACATGTTAGCATGAGGATGGCATGTTATATCACTGCAAATGTACACTCACATTTTTTTCATGCTGACAATGGCAAAGGGAAATTCTCTGGGTATGTCAGATCTGGGGAGAGGTGGTAGTTTTCGTGGGAAAGTATGTGCTTTGGTTTCAGAAGGTTCCAAATCTAATCTCCGACATCTCCAGGGAAAGACCCCTGTCTGAAAACCTGGTAAGCCGCTGCTAGTTAGTGATAACACTCATGAGCTAGATGGAGCAATAGTCTGACTCAGTATATGGCAGCTTCCTATGTTGGCACTGGTGCTTCAGTGACAGAATTCTCACCTGCCCACAGGAGGCTGGTTTGATTTCCAGCCCATGAAGAGCACGTTTTGGGAAAAGGGCTGTAGCTCAGCGGAAGAGCAATGGCTTTGCACACAGAAAAGGCTCAGTCTCTGGCAGCATCTCCAGGTAGGGCTGAGAGAGACTCCTGCCTGCAACCTTGGAGAAGCCACTGCCAGTCAGTGTAGACCAGGCCTGCAAAACTGGCCTCCCAGCTGTTTTTGGATTCCAACTCCCATGACCCCCACCCACAATGGCCAATAGCCAGGGATTATGGGAGTCGTAGGCCAACATCTGCAGGAGAGCTGAAGTTGCGCAACCCTGGTGTAGGCAATCCTGAGCTAGATGGACCAATAGTCTGACTCCGTATAAGGCAGCTTATGCAGAATGGAGAAGGTCCCAGGTTCCCTCCCTGGCAGCATCTCCAGATAGGGCTGGGAGAGACGCCTGCCCGGAACCTTGGGAGAGCCACTGCCAGTCAGTGTAGACAGCGCTGAGCTAGATGGACCAAGGGTCTGACTTAGTAGAAGGTAGCTGCCTCTCTGTAACTTGGTTCCCACACACAAAAAAATCTCGAGTGTGAGACCAGGATGTGTGCAATGAAGCCAAGGTGGCTTGTGCAACGAAGGCAAGGCTGAGCGCAGGCTCCAGCCGTATTTCCTCTGACCTTGGCGATCTACTGGGTAAGACAACATGGTCGGAGCCTGCACCCCCACCTTCCACCCAGTCACTTTTTCCTCCTCCAACCTAGCTTTTAACTCACCCACAACCCAAAATAGAGAGTGACCCAGCTTCTGAAGTTGAGTAGGAGAGGAGAGCTGGTCATATGATAGCAGGCATGAATTCTCCCCTTGGTCTGCCTTGGTTTGCATTTGGATGGGAGGTGACAAATGAGCACTGTAAGCTATTCCCCATAGGGGAACATAGGAACAGGCCATATACTGAGACAGACCATTGGTCCATCGAGCTCAGTATTGTCGACACAGACTGGCCATGGTGGGGTGGACCCTGCTTAGCAAAGAGGACAATTCATGCTTGCTCCCACAAGGCCAGCTCTACACTTAAAAGTGGAGACTTAAAAGTCTCTTAAAAACCTTAAAAGTGAACCAAGGCCAGGGGAGGAGCTATAATAAGGTCCATGTGTCCCAAGGACCCATGTCTTCTGCCTCCAGGGCCTCTTCATTCCTCTCTGGGGCTGCCTTCCTCCCCTCACACTCCCCTCCCCACTGGGAGAAAGAATTCAGCAGCACTGCCAGGGTAGGGAGTGTGCCATCACTTCGGGGGTGGGCATATCCTTGGAACATGGGCTACCCCCCAAATCCATGTTGCAGGTAGGAAATGTACTGCTGAAAAGGTGCAGAAGAGGGCAATCAAGGTGCTCAGGGAGGGACCTAGAGCACCTTCCTACAACACCTGGGGTTTTTTAGTTTAGAATAAAGACGACTGAGGGGAGACATGATAGAGGTCTATAAAATCACATGTGGTGTGGAGAGAGAGAGAGAGAGAGAGAGAGAATTTTCTGCTTCTCGCATAACACTAGAACCAGGGGCCATCCCATGAAACTGGGGTCATCCCAAGAAATTTAGGATCAGCAAAAGGAAGTACTTTTTTCACACAATGCAAAATCATCCTATGGAATTCTCTGCCACAAGATGTGGTGACAGCCAACAGCCTGGATGGCTTTAAGAGGGGTTTGGATTAATTTGTGGAGGGCAGGTCTATCAATGGCTGTTAGTCTGAGGGCTACAGGCCACTTCCAGCCTCCGAGGCAAGATGCCTCTAAATAGTTGCAGGGGAGTAACAGTAGGAGAAAGGGCATGCCCTCCGCTCTTGCCTGTGGGCTTCCCAGAGGCATCTGGTGGGCCACTGTGTGAAACAGGATGCTGGACTAGATAGGCCTTGGGCCTGATCCAGCAGGGCTGTTTTTATGTTCTTATGTGTTGACAAGAATGTGAATAATGTATCTGTGTACAGTATTGTCTACACTGACTGGTAGAGGCTCTCAAAGGTTTCAGGCAGGGGTCTCTCCCAGCCCCACCTGCAACCTTCTGAATGCAAAACAGGGGCTGTACCACTAAGCTAGGTTCCTATCGTTAGAATTGCAACCCTGTGTTGGTGGATAGCTTCTGCCTTTTAGGATCAACCATCAACAGTAAAGGATCCAGCAGTCAAGAAATACACCACAGACTAGTACTTGGCAAGGTTGCAATGAAGGCCATGGAAAGGATAATTAGATGACATAACGTGTCTATACCTACAAAGATTAGAATAGTTCGGACAATGGTTTTTCCTGTGACACTCTATGGATGTGAAAGCTGGACTTTGAAGACACAAGAGAGAAAACGTATTGACGCTTTTGAACTTTGGTGCTGGAGAAGACTTTTGGGGATACCATGGACAGCCAGGAAAACAAACATATGGATCATAGAACAAATCAATCCAGATTGATTGACCAGCCACAGACTATCATACTTTGGACACATTATGTGAAAACCCAGCTCCCTGGAGAAGTCCATAATGCGGGGAGAAGTTGAAGGAAAGAGAAGAGGACAACCAGCAGCAAGGTGGATGGACTCGATTACGACAGCAACGAATGCACCACTGAGAGACCTTAAAGGCCAAGGTGGAGACAGATCATCCTGGAGTGATTCTATCTATGTGGTCGCTAAGAGTCGAAACCGACTTGATGTCACTTAATCAATCAATCAGTCAATCAAAACTGCTTTTAAAGATGCGGAATTGCCTTGCACTGAGTCAGATTGTTATCCATTTCACAAGGTGGTTGTGAGGATAAAATTGCTGGGGAGAGCTATATACACCATCCCGAGTTCCTGGGAGGAAGAATTGTACAAAAATGTTAGCGGGTACAATAAAATAAATTAGGGGCAATGTATTGCTGAGGTCATTGTGTTTGGGTCTGACTTCAGCCACGTCTAATTTCATCCAACAGTGACAGGAGAGAAGAAGAAAGTTGTCTGGGACAGGTTGCCCTCGGGAGTGCAATTAAACTCTCCTTTCGCCAGATGTGTGGGAGGCTTACCCACAAGGCCTTTGGCTGCCCCTGGCATTATCCTTCCTGTTCTCTCCAAGTGCCTGAGGGAAGGAGAGAGAATCCTCTTGTCAAGTGCAGTGTGGGTCGTCAGCTGGCAATTTGTTTACTTAATCGGCTGCTATATGATTTGGTGGCCGCTGAAGGGTTTCTATTCCAAGTATTCAGACAGTAATTAAACCGTGTGACCCACACACCCTCAATTACAGCATGTCTACACAAGGCTCTGTTTACCAGACCAGTCAACCAGCAATTACAGATCTTTTAGCTGTCTCTTCCAACCAGCACAAGACTTTAAAAATACTCCTTGTCCCAAAGATGGACATTCTATGAGCTTGAGTTCAGCCACTGCCAGACCTAAGCAAAAGCCTTTCTAAGGTGCTGAGAGTCTCTGACTGTGGACTCTGGCATCAGGGTTAAGGTCTCTTACTCTCTTCACCACCAGGGCAGCTTCCAGTAGGCTGTGAGGGTTATTGGCTTGATCTCTTCTGCTCAACAGCGCCACCTGTATAATGGCTGGAGCAGGTACTGCAACCAAGGTGACTATCTAATGATTGCTCAAGGCTTGGTTCCTCAATCTGAGCAACTCCTCCTGAGTAGCAACACAGACTGCCTTGCCTTGTCCGCCCCCCTCGTCTCCCATGTCTGGCTCTTTTCGTCTTCATCTACCTGAAGTGTAACTGGACTGCCAGCTGCATCCTGTTTTGTTTTATTTATTTAAAATATTCTGCCCCTCCGGTGTAATACTGCTCGGGGTGACTCACAGTAATAAAAACCATGCAAAATTAAAAATAAAGTAGTAAAACAGATAAGACACTAGACAGTATAAAATTAATAGATTGATTAAAATTGACCCAATTAAACATGTAAACAATCCATCAGATTGTGCCAAAAAAATATGTTAAAGGCTCTCTAGACAAAGATCTTTTTAAAAAAACTACCCTAAGAGAAAGAGCATGGTGAAGCTCTTCTGCGAGGTTATTCCAGGGTTGAGGGGCCACAACCGAGAAGACCCTGTTTCTCATCCCTGGCAACCAATTATCAGCCAATGGTAGACCCATGAGCAGGGCCTGAGATTATATAACCGGAGGGCCCTGGCAGATGCGTATCAAAGTGCAGTCTAAAAGTCACCCCAGCCCCAAGCTGTGTAGGACCTTAAAGGTCAAAACCAGCACTTTGAATCTAGTCTGGAAGCAGACTGGCAGGCGGTGAAAATGCTGCACAATGGGTGTAATAAGAAGTGACTTCACCACGAGCATCCTTGCAGTAGTCTTTTGGAGCAGCTAAGGCATAACAGTGTCTTTATATATTGTTGGAGCTACTGGTATTATCAGCTAAAACTGGATGATGACATGCTGAAGCCCTAAGCTATGTCTCCTGCTAACCGAGCAGAGAGGCGCCTTTTAAAAGTGGTGATTCTCTTTACTGAGCACGGGGAGAGCAACTGGCCCTATCCATCCCCAGTACAGCATCCCTCCAGTGGCTGTTGCTGGTGTCTACCTTATGTTTCTTTTTAAGATTGTGAGCCCTTTGGGGACAGGGAGCCATTTTGTTTGTTTATTTCTATGCGCCTTGGGAACTTTTTTTGAAAAGTGGTGTATAAATATCCATAATATTCATCGTAAGCTTAAAAGGCCCCATAATTCACTCTCTCTCTCTCTTTCTGTGTGTGTGTGTGAATAGACAATGAAGATAGAAATAATAAAGCTTTACCTTTATTTGCCCAAGATGCAACAAAACACTAATAATTAACAAAAACACATACCTTGCAGTAAGCCTATTTGCCTGTCTTTAAATGAAAATACATTCTGTAATACTTGAAATTTAATCATTTTTTAAAAGCCTTCTCATAATGTGAGGCCCGGAGCTGTAGCTTCCTTAGCTTGTGCCTAAATCAGGTTCCGATACCATCTGGCTTTTTACACTGCTTTGTTCCCCTGAAAAATTAGCAAAATCCCTCCTTGATTTTGCCAGTGGCAAATGGGAAGGTGAAAATTGGGGTGGAAGTTCCAAGTCCCTTTACATGGTCCTTCTTAGCAGTCTTCTAGTCCTTACAAAATCCTTGCAGGGTATATAAATATCATTATCCCCATGTTTGGAGAATGAACAGTGGTAGACTAACAGAGGCAGAGTAGGCATTTGCCTACATTTGAGGAGCAGCAAATTCTGCCCCTCCTCAAATTTTGCTGCCCCTCTCTGTGGGCAGTGCTGGCTGCAGCAAGGGTGGAGTGGGAGAGGAGAAAGCCCCCGCATTTAAAAACAGGCAGACCTTTTTTGTTTAAGGTAAAATGGTGGCAAATGCCTTTCTGCCTGTGGGCGGCAAACAGCTTAGTCCGCCCCTGAGAATGAAGCATAGATATACAGTACACACATGAGAAATCTCTCTCTCTCTCCCCCCCCCACCAACCCCACGTAAAGCTGATGTGTCTCTGAGCATGGAATGGTTTTGCAATGAGAAGGCAAAACCCTCTCCTTCTTGTCAATCCTGTAGCATTATGTACATATTGTAGAGAATTGAAGCAGATGCGAGGAGGAAATCCTGAAAGGCTAATGACTGCTGCCTTTGTGAAACGACCAGACCAATTTCCGTAGTGACAAGAGGAAATTTGTGGGCACTCTTTTACTCTGAAAAACACACACCAAGTTTTTACATATTTGGGGGTGGGGAGGGGAAGCCCCAAAGTGAAGAAAGAAGACTTGGAAAATAGACGGAACAATCTAAGCCACTGAGTGCTGGGGTGTGTGTGTGTGAGTGGTTTTTTCTCTCTCTCTCCTTTTTTCTATTTTCGATGGTGGTTACATGGTTTCCTGTTTATTGCAAAATATGTGGGTTTCTGAATGTTGCACCTGTGGTGAATTCCATACTCTATATACTCTTCCTGTCTGCAAGTGGGCACCCACAACCGTATTCATTCATTCTCTCTCTCTCTCTCTCTCTCTCTCTCTCTCTCTCTCTCTCTGCATGATGACCTTTTACAGCAAATTTTTTTGCACTAGACCATGGACTGTCTTTCAGGATGGAAATTATTGAGCTTAAAGTTATCCTACATAGGATAGCAGGACCAGCACCGAGTGGAGAAATACCTATTTGTTCTAGGGCTGTTTTTTTAAAATTATTATTATTTGTCATGGTAGATGTTTTCCATCTTTAGATGGATTTGTACATTTAAAAAAAAAATTCAGGCTGTCAAATGCCACCAAGTCTAACGTCTCAGTTTCTTCCCAGAGCAATAGGTGGCTCAGATGGCAAGCTTCCCACAAATTCCATTCTAATACTAATTCTGGAGAGAATTCAGTCAGACATGAAAGGGAAAGTATGCTGTCGAGTCGGTGTCGTTTCCTGGCGACCACAGCCTGGTGGTTGTCTTTGGTAGAATACAGGAGGGGTTGACCATTGCCTCCTCCCGCGTAGTGTGAGAGGATGCCTTTCAGCACCTTCCTATATTGCTGCTGCCTGATAGAGGTATTTCCCATAGTCTGGGAAACATACCAGCAGGGATTCGAACTGGCAACCTCTGGCTTGCTCGTCAAGTCATTTCCCTGCTGCATCATTATGTGGCTAGTCATACATTAGGATAGTTCATATATAGGAACATAGGAAGCTGCCTTATACTGAGTCAGAGCATTGGTCCATCTAGCTCAGTATTGTCTACACAGACTGGCAGTGGCTTCTCCAAGGATACAAGCAGGAATCTCTCTCAGCCCTATCTTGGAGATGCTGGCAAGGAGGGAACTTGGAACCTTCTGCATTCAGATGCTCTTCACAGAATGGCCCCATCCCCTAAGAAGAATATCTCATAGTGCTCCACTTACCTTCTGCTTGCCGGTGTGGCCTGGAAACGAACTGGCAGCCAGTGCAACTCTTTCAAAATGGGTGTGATGTGCTCCCACCGGGCAGCTCCAGATAAAACCCTAGCTGCTGCATTTTGCACTAGCTGCAGTTTCTGGATATTCTTCAAGGGCAGCCCCACGTAGAGCGCATTGCAGTAATCCAGCCGTGACATGACTAAGGCATGGGTAACTGTGGCCAGATCTGCCTTCTCAAGAAAGGGACGCAGGAATATTTTATTTATTTGTCACATTTATAGACCTCCCTATATACAATTCTCACCCTAACCCTCAGACCCTTTGTCTCCTCCCTCCTCCCCCATGCTTGCTGTGACATCATGGAAGCTCAGCTAATCGCTGCGGTGGGGGACATGTAGACTGCTAAACAGGTGACATGAAAATCAATCTAACGTTTTATGGTTCCCCTGCCGGTTAATATGAGTTAACTTTTTTGAAATCGCGATATGCCCTAACTTCTTGTACCAGGTATCTAGTGACATGTTTTGATCTTTCCAGTGCTTGGCTATAGCTAACCTGGCAGCAGTTACCATAAACTCTACAATTTTTTTGATGACACACCTGTATTGATCCCAGAAAATATATTATATATTTACTTATGTCAGCTGGGGGCATAATCTTATTTTCTAATTTATGATTTTACTCATCTCTGTGAATACCTCTGTCCAAAAGTGTAAGACCGTGGGCAGGTCCACCAAAGATGAAAATATTTTCATCCCACGACCACTCCAGCAAAGCGGAGAACAGTCTTTATGAATGTGTGCTAATTTTTATTGGGGTCAGGTACCATCAATGGAAAACTTAAGAAAGCTCTCCTTAATTTGGGCCGAGGAGGAAATAACTGGCTTGTATTTCCCTATGTTCAACCACTCCTGGTCTTTGATTTCCTGTTGGAAGTCGTTTTCCCAAGATGCTTTAAGACCAGGCCGTGGGTTAAATGTGTGGTTAATGATCAGCTGATATAATTTTTAAGCCACACCTTTGAGGGAGTCCGTGGCTTCCAAATCCAGAACTTCAAATTTTGTTAATTGTCTATTGGCTTGTGCTGTTATTTCTGGGGTGGATATAAAGGATCTGCAGGGTAAAAGATGTATCCATGTACAGTGCAGAGGACCAGAATTTCCCCTATAGTCTCTAGGTCAATAGGACAGGCTCCTGTGTTCTCACATGCAGGTGGCTTCTTCGTTTTCCAGATTCAAAAGTATTTACAGTATGTGGCTGAAATTTATGTGGCAGGTAATGGCCAAGCAGACTTTCCTAAAGATCTGCTCCCTCCACTTACCTTCTGCTTGCGGTTTTGCCCTACTTGGGGCAGGGGAACCATAAAACGTTAGATTGATTTTCATGTCACCTGTTTAGCAGTCTACATGTCCCCCACCGCAGCGATTAGCTGAGCTTCCATGATGTCACAGCAAGCATGGGGGAGGAGGGAGGAGGCAAAGGGTCTGAGGGTTAGGGTGTGTTCTGCTAAAAATCTGAATCATGCACATTATATCATCACTTGTTAAACAAAGTAGCAGGGCTGTCAATGATTAATAGTGTGGTTTTTGACTGGCCAATTAAAATTTAAATACGTTTGAAACCTGCAAGAGCTTACAAGTTTAATAAGCAAAAGCTGCCACTGATTGTTAAAAAGAAAGGCCCTTAAACTTAAATCAATCAAACTGTTACAGATTTGAACTTTGAAAAAAGATGGGAAGATTCTCCCCTCCCCAGTTGCTTTTTCCACTTGGGTTGTTGGTGATAGTGATGATTTTTCTTTTGTTCTTTTCTTTTCTTTTTCTTTTCTTTTCTTTCTATCCCCCCCCCCCCAATCTGAGGTTCACCAGCTTGAAGCCAACATGACCTTAGATGGGATGGGAGGATGGTAAAGACCTCCTCAATTGATTTTAGTAGGAGTACTCAGAGCTAATTTTCTGAAGCTTGTCAGCCAGGCTGAGGGGAGGAGTATGCTGAGCTTCAGCACACAGTCAGCCAATCAGGAGCAGAGGAGGAGAGTCTTTACCCTCCTTCCTCCCCTTCTGTAGTATACACATTGCTGAGGACGCGTTGACTTCCAGATGGTGATCCTCAGATGAGGGTGGGGGGAGATACTGTGTCTGAAGTTTGGGGAGGCAGGAGGGTTCTGGGTACTCCCTGGGAGCCCTTCAAGTACCCCTAGGGGTCCTAGTAGCGTACCCTGTTGGGAACTCCCATGATACATGATGTGAGAGGCAGCACCCAAGTCAAGGTGAAAGCTATCAGAAAAGAGACCGAGGAAGGTCATCCTTAACCTTGGCGAGGGCAAGAATAGCATAAATAGCAGCACACTGGAGAGGACTGAGAAGAGAATTGGAGGACAGAACCAAGACACTGAAGGGAAGAAGCTAGGGAGTGCTATACAGGAGGACTTTATTAATCGCACATCCAGCACTTGCAATTTCGCATATCCGTGGCTGGGTAACTAGCACCCAACCTTGGTATACGCAGGGAAAAATGGAGAAGGGAGGGTCAAGCCTGCATATCTGTGGGTTGGGGGTGGCCAGAAATGACCTCGGAGGTCATTTCCGGCTGCAGTTTTGACTGCTGGACATTTTTGGCTCAAAAAAATGTACACCGCCTAGAGATTTTATATTAGACGGTATATACATTTAATAAACAAGCGAACAAACAGACAATGGGGCACAAATAGCTGGTTTTGGCCGATTTTCGTCACCATGGGCAACTCTGCAGCACAGTAGGGTACTTGGGGGGTCATTTAGGGGTGATTAGGAGGGAAACAGGGCAAACCCCATGATTTTCAGCTGCTTTTCAGCATCCAGGAACCTAACCTCTCCAATTCAAATGTCCCATCATCCGGAGATTCGCTATCTGCTCTGCCCCCCACCCCGCAGAACAGAACCCCTGCAAATAACAGGGTTCTCCTGCATACCGTCCTGTATACCATCACCATTCAAGGATCACGGGACTTTGTTCTTGTATGTATTTTGTCCTAAGCAAAGTCTGAGCACAAGCCGCAGGGAGGCTGCTTAACCCTTCTATAATTGGTTCCTGTTATATTTGTACTGCTGGCCAACCCCCTGTTAGTTCAAGAGGCCTTTCCTCCACCCCTCTCCATTTGAGTGATGAGTTTAAAATCTACCATCTGTCATTCCTTTTTTCTCTGGTACATCAATGAATTTCCTTAGTGTTAATGTAAGAATTTTGGTGCTGCTGGAATCAGGGAGGTAGAAACATGACTCTCGGCTGTTAGAACAGACACACACCCATACCCACAGGAAATATCTGTTACATTCCCAGTAGGGTGAGTTCATTTTTTCCTTCTGAGATCCATTAGCCAGAGCTGCCGTCGGTTATGCAAGAGTTCTGCAAGGCTGTATAGAAACATCCCTGGGCCCAGTGAAGGATAGAGCGTTGTGGGGCTGGAACCGTTTCCTGCTGTAGTGAAGTACGTGCAGTAGGCACTCCAGTGTGGTTTGTTGACAGATACTTTATTTTGGAGCCTCCGCCAATGGGACCTTTGATTTTGAGGGTTGCTTTCGGCTATATTGGGTGGGTTGGGGGGAGGTGGTAAGATGCTGTGGTTTAACAATAAATGTATTTTTGGAATGATATACCTTTCCTCTCCCCTCCCGAATGTTAAGCAAATAGGCTGTTTACCTGGGCTTGATTGTCTGCGTGCAATGTATTTTCGAGCTGCAGAGATCAGTTCATAACAGGTGTCAAGCCGTATTTACGTGTCATGCTCAGTGCATGTACAATGTATATACAGTGTGTGCACGTACAGATGCAAGCCCTATTCACACATGCAAGCCCTATTCACACATTCTGTTCAACACGGTGGGCCCATTCACACGTTACATTCAACACTCGTACGGGAGTACAGGCTACATAGATACTGATCTGTACACAGGCACTGTCGTTCACATTGGCAGATTACCGCAGAGGCAAGGGAGGCAGTTGCCTACGGTGGCGAATCCTGGAAGAGCGGCAGATCTTGGGACAGGGAAGTGGTTTTCTTTTTTTAAAAAACACAACTTTTACGATTGCTGGCGGCGGCGGCGGCGGCGAGGGATTAAGCTTCTTGCCGCCCCACTGCCAAAGTGAGGAGGGTAGGGTGGTGGCGAGGATGAAGCCGCCCCCCCCTTTTTACAGCTCCAAACGGAAGGAGCTCTCCCTCGCTGCTCTTGCTAACTGTTGGTTCCTCTGAGCTAACCGTAAGGTAAAATGGGGAACTTTCTCCCCACCACCTCTCCCAGTCCCCGCTGCAGCCAGCTGCCCCATTCCACCCAGCGACAGTTTAATGTAGAAGCGGGGAGGGACTTGCCTCTCGCCCCCGGCTCCCTGCGGCTGCTGCTGCTGCTGCGGCATTTAGAAGTAAAAAGGGGGGGTGCTTCATCCTCACCACCACCCCTACCCTCCTTGCTGCAGTGGGGGCGGAAAATCCTTGGCCGCCTACGGGCAAAAGGCTTGATCCACTCCTGGTCATTCACACGTTATGTTGAACGCAGGTTCACTTTTAGAAGGGACACACTACATACCGCCATTCACACAAAAATGTGTACATGTGTGCAAGACTCCTGTTTGCACACGCACACAACTGCATGTCCGATTGGGGCTTCAATGTGCAAACATGCATGAGTTTTACATTAAGAAAACAAGAGCCCCAATGGAGCAATGTCTAGTCTTGCCTCCTTTCCCCCCTGGTGCCTAGCTGGATGCTTACAAGGGGGCATGAAGGCAATTGTGCTTTCCCCAGAGTTGCCCCCAGCACCTTAAGTGGCATCTGCCTCTTGACATAGGGTGGAGAGCTGGCCTTGAGGTAGCGAGCACGAATTGTCCCCTTTGCTAAGCAGGGTTCCCCTTGGTTTGCATTTGGATGGGCAACTCCATGCGAGTGCTGTCTGTTGTAAAGTATTCCCCACACGGGGCATAGCTCAGTGGTAGAGCATCTGCTTCGCATGCAGAAGATCTCAAGTTCAGTCCCTGATATCTCCAGGAGGCTTTTCAGACCGCAGGTTTTTCCGTGAGGCTTTACTGTGAGTTTGGAGCATAATGGATACTCTGGCGCAAAAAGAGGGGTTTTTTTTGTTTTTGTTTTACCCCAGACATAAAAATTGGACTTGGTTCCAATGCGGAGGGAAAAACCCGAATCGTGTGTGAAGTGCTTTCTGGAATATCTCGCGGACTTTGGGGTAAATCTGGCCGATATGTGGACGCACTTACCCACCCTCCCAAAGTAAAGTTGTGATAGTCGCTGTCTGGAAAAGCGCCAGGTAGGGCTGGGAAGGACTCCAGCCCGAAGCCATTGAGAGACACTGCCAGTCAGGGTTGACGGTGTTGAGCGAGATGGGGACAATAGTCTGACTTCTTCTCTTCTTAATTTAGGGATGTGAGGAAGAGAGCTGGTCTTGTGGTAGCAAGCATGACTTGTCCCCTTAGCTAAGCAGGTTCTGCCCTGGTTGCATATGAATGGGAGACTAGAAGTGTGAGCACTGTAAGAGATTCCCCTCAGGGGATGGAGCCGCTCTGGGAAGAGCAGAAGGTTCCAAGTTCCCTCCCTGGCAGCATCTCCAAGATAGGGCTGAGAGAGACTCCTGCCTGCAACCTTGGAGAAGCCACTGCCAGTCTGTGTAGACAATACTGAGCTAGCTAGACCAGTGGTCTGATGCAGTATATGGCAGCTTCCTATGTTCCTATGACCATAGCTCAGTTGAGCATCTGCTTAGCATGCAGAAGGTCCCAGGTTCAATCGTTGGCAGCATCTTCAGCTGAGAGAGACTCCCGCTTGAAACCCTGAGGAGCTGCTGCCAGTCAGAGTAGACCATACTGAGCTAGATTGACCAACAGTCTGACTCAGTATAAAGCAGCTCCCTTTATTGCTTTGTGGGCCTGAGCCCTTAGCAGCAGCACAAGAAAGGCAGCCGCTGGGCCCAGTGCTGCTGTCAGACCAATTGTCCATGGAGCTTTCTTATCTTCAGTTTAAGGATTCTCATCTTCTAAAGTGGCAGCCGCCACCACATCTCAGGAACAGTGAATTCTATCAATCAGTTCTGTGTGGTGTGAATTCTGACAATTGAATCTGCTTTCTCTTTCTGGGCCAAATCAGCTGCCAATGGCAAAGTAAATGAGTGTATTCTTGTAACCACAGGTCATAACACACATATTAGAGCATAATAAAAAACATAAAACACAATCGCGAATACAGCACACATAAAGAAAACACATAAGACAGTGTAAAATTAACTAAACAGCATGCATGAAAATAAAAAGAGATATGATCCTAAATACCTAACAGCTCTAAAGGTAAACTGTGCCGTCGAGTCGGTGTCAGCTCCTGGCAACCACAGAGCCCTGTGGTTGTCTTTGGTAGAATACAGGAGGGGTTTCCCAGTGCCTCCTCCCGTGCAGCATGAGATGATGCTTTTCAGCATCTTCCTATATCACTGCTGCCCTATATAGGTGTTTCCTATAGTCTGGGAAACATACCAGCAGGGATTTCAACCAGCAACCGACCACTCATCATTTCCCTTTGTATTTTTCCATAAAAGGGGTAGTGTAAGGAATAATAGCTTCCATTGGGCCATTGGAAGTTTTAGTGTTTTATGAGGAGGGGGGAAACGGTGGCATTCCAGGGCTAGGCTCTATACAGCCCCCGCCACAGTTGAAAGTGGTGATCAGTTAAACTCTGATATGAATATGGTCTTCCATAGTCATTTGGAGTGGATCTAGGTCAGCCTAGCATTCAACCGTAGCCTGCCAATGGCTCCATGATGCTTTTAAAGTGTCCTAGATAGATCTTTTAGAGGTAGTTGTCCAATGAGCTAAGCAAGGAGAGGACACTGTTCACCTGTGGAGGGGAAAATATTCTTTATTTATTTATTTATTTATTTATTTATTTATTTATTTATTTTTGAATTTATATACCGCCTTTCATTAAAAACAACCTCGGCGGCTTACAAAAGTTAAAAACATACAATAAAATGATAATAAAATATTAAGCTAAAAATATAAAAACAAACCAAATATAAAACCTATAAAATGCAAGGATAAAAACTATAAACAAGTAAAAACACATAGAAGCAGCAAGAAAAACAATCATGTAAAAGCCTGGATAAAAAGCCAAGATTTAACAAGCTTTCTAAAAACTGTGATGGAGTCTGAGGAGCGAATGGCCACTGGGAGAGCATTCCAGAGTCTGGGGGCAGCAACAGAGAAGGCCCTGTCCCGAGTGCACGACAGCCGGGCCTCCCTCATTGTCGGCACCCGGAGCAGAGCCCCCTCAGATGACCTCGTCAAGTGGGCAGCAACCCTTGGGAGCAGGCAGTCCCTCAGATACCTCGGGCCCAAACTGTTAATGGCTTTAAAGGTCAAAAACAGAACATTGAATTGGACCTGGAAACGAACTGGCAGCCAGTGCAACTCTTTCAGAATGGGTGTGATGTGCTCCCACCGGGCAGCTCCAGATAAAACCCCTAGCTGCTGCATTTTGCACTAGCTGCAGTTTCCAGATATTCTTCAAGGGCAGCCCCACGTAGAGTGCATTGCAGTAATCCAGCTGTGACATGACTAAGGCATGGGTTACTGTGGCCAGATCTGCCTTCTCAAGAAAGGGACGCAGGAATATTTTATTTATTTGTCACATTTATAGACCTCCCTATATACAATTCTCACTGTTTTATATACAATCACTATCTCAAGATCTATATAAAATCTTTGGAAACAAAAATACTGACGAGGGGTTTTGTGTAAGTTTCACCGTTCTTTCCTGCCCATGGAACCACCCTGGTTAGGTGCTTTTAAAAAAAAGGAAAAGGAGAAGGTGGTAATGGCATTTTTCACACAGCAGGCTTTCCCATGAGTTTTCTGTGAGACTTTACTTCGAAGTTGCCTCAAAAAACCAATGCAAAAAGTGGATTTTTTTTTACCCTGGATATAAATTGGGCTACACTCTTGTGCAGTGAAGAACCCGGATTTTGTATGAAGTGCTCCCCGATGGTTTGCAGGAACTTTGGGATAAATCTGGCCAATGTTTATTTATTTATATAACATTTATATCCCACTCTTCCTTCAAGGAGCCCAGAGCGGTGTACTACATACTTAGGTTTCTCCTCACAACAACCCTGTGAAGTAGATTAGGCTGAGAGAGAAGTGACTGGCCCAGAGTCATCCAGCTAGTATTATGGCTGAATGGGGATTTGAACTCGGGTCTCCCCGGTCCTAGTCCAGCACTCTAACCACTACACCACGCTGGCTCTAATATATGACTGCACATCCTCCATTCTGGAGGAGATGTGATCTACAAGCCCTGTGTGAAAAACGCCAATTCGACTTTTGGGTCTCCCAGCAAGAAGACAAATTTTGCCTGAAGGAACAGTTGGCTTCAGACTGGCTGCTTTATAGGGTTACATTCTCTGTTTCATCATCAAATTTCCTTCATGTTTAAAGCTCTGTTTTATTTTAAACGACTTATCGGCAGCTTGCAAAAACGAGCGGAAATCCCAACAGCAGAAATAATTCTACAACCAGAATTTAGAGTGGATGTCATAAGCCAGATCTTAGCCACAAAAAACCCAAAACCCTCTTTTAAAAAGTTTTAGATCTTTTTTATTTAACTAAATAATAGTAAAGGTGGGCTTGGAAAATCCTCTCTGTGCAGCTGCTACAGAGGGGTTCTGGCTAGCAGAGAAAGCCAAACACTCAGCAGTAGGATGTTGCAAGATAGACAAAAGGCTGTACATAGGAACATAGGAAGCTGCCATATACTGAATCAGACCCATTGGTCTATCTAGCTCAGTATTGTCTTCACAGACTGGCAGTGGCTTCTCCAAGGTTGCAGGCAGGAGTCTCTCTCAGCCCTATCTTGGAAATGCTGCCAGGGAGGGAACTTGGAACCTTCTGCATGGAGAGAGAGGGCAGACAAGTGGGCGGCTATAGAGGGAAGCAGTGTCTAGTTTCTCCTGTCCTGGCAACATTGGGCAGACCCTGCCTGCCCTGGTCCCACTTTGGGATCTGTGTCTTCTGTGCGTGGTCGCCCAATGGTAGATATATGCCTGGGGCAGAGCATGTCCCAAGCCCCATCCTCCATTTTGTCTGGAAATAATGGAGGCGTAGTCATGACCAGGGGGTCCAGAAATATTGGCTCACTTCACCAGTCAGACAAAATATTTTACTCGTCAGATGGTTCCTCGAGCTATGTTGGTACGATATTGGTCAGGACGTTTCCCACTTGTCAGGCATCATTTTTCACTCCTCACAGGCTAGTAGACTAGTGGATTTCCTGAGCCCTGGTCTTGACTACAAGTCACAGAGTCCCTCCCCCTCCTGTTTGTCCATGCAAACATATCGGAGTTGGCATGATATTTAGAACACGGACATTACAATGACTCCTGTTTTTGTTACTACAACTGCAACAACAACTTAGCCTGGAGTACTGAGATTTCTGCAAAAGTTTGATAAGCAACGTGACTCAGTAGATAAGCACAAGGAGCCCCTTACTGCCTCGGGAAGCTAAATTCTCATCCAAAAATATCTTAAGATACCACAAAATAATTGCCTGGGGGCGAAGAGCTGACTGTCCCATTCATGGCCAATGTTATAATTAGGACAGGGATAAGAAAAATATACTATACTGAAACAAGAACAGCTTTGTGGGGATTCCCCCCTCCGCCTCCCCATACTGCCGAAGGCTGCGTTTCTGCTCCAGTTGAGTTAAGGAGCAGTGGTGGTAGCAAACATTACTAATAAAGAGTCTTCACAGAGAAAAACGCACCTTTTTAAGCCCCACTGGTAACAAATGAGGCTCAATGTCCTTACATTTCCACAGAGTCCCCATTCTGGTTACCTCCGAGAAGAACGAGACTTCAATCTCAGGAGCGTAGAAGGGGTTGTGTGCACACACACTGGGGTTTCCCTGTGGTATTTCCCCCCAGGGGTGGGATGCAGTTCCTGATGCCCAGTCCAAAGCCACTTCTGACATTCCCCCTGAGTTTGGGGAGGGAAGCCAATACAACAGTAAGCAATGGAGTTGAGGGAGAGGAGGAGACACTCACAAGGTCCTCTTGTGCCTGGATCGTTCTGGATAGAAGCTGGACTGTGTGACGTGGTCGTTCTGAAGATCTGTGACACTATAAATTACTGTGTATTTTTGGTGGGTTTGCTTGCTCAGTGCCAGGTTTAGGTGCAAGTCAGGCAAGCTACGACTTAGGGCCTTGCATTATTAGGGTCCTCTGAACTAGAAAAAAAAGACTGAATTTCAAGTTTTACACAAAGTATTTTCATTTAAAAGGATTTTCTAATGTAAATACACCGATTGCAAGACCACTATTGTTTGTTAGATTATTAGTTCTTTGTTGAACCGTTGCCAAGTAAAAATAAATCTTATATTATTTCTGTTTCATTGTTATTTTTGTTAGAATAATATTTATTTTTTTGTAATTTCATGGGGACTTTTAAAGTTGATATAGTTTAGGACCTCAGCTGGTCACAATCCTTCCTTGACTTTGGTGGCTTTGGTATGATGAGAGAAATTTAGGGATGCTTTTAGGTCTTGCTTGGGTCAGATGCTATGGAATGACCTCATCTGACCTCACTTCAGTATTAGGCAGGTTGGACTTATGGATCTATGACTTTCACACCTTTGATTTCCTCAAGACTAGACTAATGTAAGTCTAGACTAATTTAAGTCTAGACTACGTCTGCACTAATTTTCTAGGTGTCATGGCTCCCCAGCGCCTGGGATTTGTCAGTTCCTGAAGCAAGACCTTCTTGGGTTGGAACCTTTGTCAGTGAGCTGTGTCAGTTGTGGAAGGAGAGTTTTGACATTTGATTAAGGCCTACTTTCACAAGAGATGAAATATTTCCTCTCACATTTGTGCAGCGATGTCACTGGGAACCTTATCTGACATGTCTGCATGCTGACTCCTTTTTTTTTTTTTAAATACTCTCAGAAATACCACAATTTTTAGTCCAGGAGAAAGCATGCCCCCCGGGAGATGCCTGCATTTCTGATTTCTCTGCAGTAAAAACAGTGATGTGCAACTGATACTGCTCATCCTTTCAAGGCCGTCTGTTTTCAGGAGCAGGGAAAGGGCACCCTGCTTTGGGTTAAATAGTCTCTAGAACTGTGGCTATTGTTTCAGTTTAAAACAGTGGTCTCCTATTAGGCATATTCATTGGGTTAAAAAGACACAGAAAAGGGTTTTTTAGCAGCTCATACGAAAGTAGCAACTTCTGCTCTTTTCTACTGTTGAGCCATTTCCATCCTGTGTTCATTTATTTGCAAAGGGAAGTTTATTTGCAAAGGATGCCGTCGGTGTCAGAGCGCACGCTTCGCATGCAGAAGGTCCCAGGTTCAATCCCTGGCATCTCTAGGTAGGGCTGGGAAAGACTCCTGTTAGTACATGGGTGGTCTTCAAGATACCATGAAGAGGGTGAACAGCACAGACTGCTTCTCTTTTGCAGCAGGTGACTTAGGTTAAATCTGTGCCCCCCCACAAAAAATCTCTGTGTATGTTCTTGGATCAAGGAAATGATGGTCTAAAATAGGGATGCACACAGAGCGACAATGCCATGCTGACCACTCAAATGGCGCCCGCGCATGTGTGTGCTGGCGCTGAGTGCGGGTTTTTTTGGGGGGGGGCACTGCTGCATGCGTGGGCAGAGAGCAGATAGGGATCTGTGCTCCTCTTTTTTAAAAGATCCCACTCACTGCTCACCTCCCTGTTGCTCCGAACTGGTTCACAGACCTCGGTTCATGCACATCCCTAGTCCAAAATGTGTACAATCCCTCAGAGAGCCAGTGTGGTGTAGTGGTTGGACTAGGACCAGGGAAACCCGAGTTCAAATCCCCATTCAGCCATGAAAACTCACTGGGTGACTCTGGGCCAATCACTTCTCTCTCAGCCTCACCAATCTCGCAGGGTTGTTGTCAGGGTAAATATAACCATGTCTATTTGGGCTTCTCGGAGTAACAATGGGAGATCAAAGCAAATAAATAAATTCCTGGCTGCTGCCCAGTGGGATTGTTGAGGACTCCTTAGCAAAGGGTTGCTCAAAAGGTAGTCCTGTCCTGCCCACATATGGGATCCCATGAGGTACAGTGGGGTACCTATCTACGACAACAAATATTTATATACCACTTTTCAACAAAAGTTTCCAAAGCGGTTTACATAGAGAAATAATAAGTGAATAAGATGGTTCCCTGTCGTGTCCCCAAAGGGCTTACAATCGAAAAAGAAAGAGAAGTTAGACACCAACAACAGCCACTGGAGGGATGTTGTGCTTGGGATGGATAGGGCCACTTGCTCTCCCCCTGCTAAATAAAGATAACCAGTATATTAGAAAGATGCCTCTTTGCATAGTTAGCAAGGTATGCTGGAATTGCAGAATCTCAAGAGAGTTCTGAAAGAACATAGGAACATAGGAAGCTGCCATATACCGAGTCAGACCCTTGGTCCATCTAGCTCAGTATTGTCTACACAGACTGGCAGCGACTTTTCCAAGGTTGCAGGCAGGAATCTCTCTTAGCCCTATCTTGGAGAAGCCAGAGAGGGAACTTGGAACCTGGATGCTCTTCCCAGAGCGGCTCTATCCCCTAAAGGGAATATCTTACAGTGCTAGTCTCCCATTCATATGCAACCAGGGTGGACCCTGTTTAGCTAAGGGGACAAGTCATGCTTGCTACCAGCTCTCCTCTCCTGCTCCAAGAAAAACCAGGCGCAGTCAAGGCCTTAAACTGAACAAGACCCCGACTGCCCCTCCAAGGCGCCTTCCTAGATAATAAGAGGCAGTTCTCTGGCCTGGAGCTTTAAACTTATCTCTTGCCTTTCCCTTATACCCCTCTTGGAACTGCCATGCAAGGCCAGGGAAGTGTGAGGTTTCCAATGTGGCTCACCGGCATCCTCAGGGGCATGAAACTCAGGTGGAGTGACCCTTCCTCATTGGGAGCAAAATATGAACTACTGTTCAGGTGGGGAAGGGTCATAACTAGGATTCCCAGATGTTACATAGGAGGCTACCTTATACTGAGTCAGAGCATTGGTCCGTCTTGCTCAGTATTGTCTACCCAGACTGGCAGGGCTTCTCCACGGTTGCAGGCAGGAGTCTCTCTCAGCCCTATCTTGGGGATGCTGCCAGGGAGGGAACTTGGAACCTTCGGCTCTTCCCAGAGCGGCTCCATCCCCTGAGGGGAATCTCTTACAGTGCTCCATCCCTTAAGGGGGATATCTCACCCTTCTAGTCTCCCTTTCATATACAACCAGGGTGGACCCTGCTTAGCTAAGGGGACAAGTCATGCTTGCTACCACAAGATCAGCTCTCCTCTCTTCTCTCTTGCAGGGAAGACTGCTTGTAACACTTGTTAGTTTACTGTAAACTGGCCTAGGACCATGCTGATCTGGAGGATTGCCTCCTCTCATGTGAACTTGTCCAGATGAAGATCTTCAGCAGAGGCCCTGCTCTGAGTGCCTTCTGCTTCGGAGACGTGGTATGTGTATGACCTTCCAGCGACGGAGCCTTCTCTGTAGTGGTCCTGTGGCTGTGGAACTCCCTTCCCCAGCTGATTTGCTGTTTAAATTCCAGGTCCAAATAGTCACATGAGTATGAGACTGCAGGATGGCATGCTGAGAGATGGGGTGAGACTTGTGCGCCTGCATTCTTCCCTGGGTAGTGGGAGAGGCCGGTTGGGTGTATTATCTAAACCGGCTCAAGGTCTCCGTTTCCACATTGCTGTAGACCCCGAGCATGAGCCTTCTCCCCCCACCCTACCCCTGCTGTTTTGAGGAACGTGTAGCTCAGATCAGCCTCCAAATGTCAGATTGGGTTTGAGTGATGTCAGTTAGCGATCACACCTTCTAAATTTCTCTTTTTCTTGATGACCACATCCTGCTGGGGTTTTTCTGCCTCTCAGGTTAAATATTTCTTAGAGAGGTTATAAATAGCCCAGCACCTACTTGTGGTGAAATGCGTGGGCCGGAGCGGACTCCTTTGGGAACATGACTGCTTGCTAAATTTAGCAAGTTTAACTTCCTTTTCCTTTGCTCCTCTGACACATCATTACGTCAGACTAATTCGACTTGTTTGCCTTTCCCCAAATAGGACTCCTTTGCTTGAGATGTGTACCCGTCACAGCCAGAGAGTGGAAATGAAATCTCCCAACTGCAGCTTTAGACCTCCGCATGAGCAGATTGTATCGAGGGGTGTGTGTGTGTGTGTGTGAGAGAGAGAGAGAGAGAGAGAGAGAGAGAGAGAGAGAGAGAGAGACACTGCTTTCTTTTGTGAACTCGGGCTCTTGGTGAAGCCTGATGTCACTTCCTGCTACTGTGCAACACAGTAGTGTTGTTTTTGTTATGCGTCTGGTTAAATGTATCTGGCCTGCTTGCTTTAGTCTGAAATATTGTGTCCCGTTCTGGTCATTCCATCTCAAAACTGATGGCAGAAGAACTGTGAGGAAATGGCCAAGAATCAAGGGTTGTTGGGCTGTCATCTTCAATGCCACTCAACCCTGACACCCTGTAAATGGTTCCCTTGTCATGAGTGGGGGGAGTTCATACAAGGGAACCATTTACAGGGTGTCAGGGTGGTGGCAGAAGGTGCCGCCCAAACAACCAATGGCATTTCCCAGCTTCGCTCCTGACGCATCATTGCGTCCTAAAGAAGTAGGACTTTGGTGCAGTGCTCAGAACAGGAGGAGAGCTGGTCTTGTAGTAGCAAGGCTGCACTGTCCCTTTTGCAAAGTAGTGTCCACCCTGGTTTTCATTTGAATGAGAGAGTACATGTGAGCACTGTAAGATATTCCCCTTAGGGGATGGGTCCGCTCTGGGAAGAGCATCTGAGGTTCCAAGTTCCTTCCCTGGCATCTCTAAGATAGGGCTGAGAGAGACTCCTGCCTGTAACCTTGGAGAAGCTGCTGCCAGTCTGTGTAGACAATACTGAGCTAGAAGGACCAATGGTCTGACTTGGTATAAGCTTCCTATGTTCCTAATGGCTAAACGTTAGGCACTTCCTGCTGCCCTAAAGTATAGGGAAAAGATGCACAAGAGATTTTAATGAAAGGCAGTATATAAATTTAACAATAAATAAAATAAAATTAGGCACGATGTAGACATTCTGTGACTGGCTTCTTCCCCCCCGAAAAGCAGCCTGATTACGGTCAGGCCCATGGTTCTGGGGAGGGTTTTTAACGCTTTCCTGCCTATGCTGTGACCCTGATCCAAACTGCCTCCCCCTCCCCACACCACAGCTCCAACTCAAAGCAGGCAATAATTACAGCAACCTTAGTTCTAACTGGGACTTATTTGGGGGATGAGGTTGTGGTAGCGAGCAGGAATTGTCTCCTTTACTAAGCAGGGTCTGCCATGGTTTGTATTTGGATGGGTGACTGCATTGAGCACTGTCTGCTGTCAGATATTCCCCTCAGTGGATGGGTCCATAGCTCAGTGGTAGAGCATCTGCTTTGCATGCCGAAGGTCTCAGGGTTGATCTTTGGCAGCATCTTCAGGTAGGACTGGGCACGTCGGGAAATATAGCTGTCGGTATGCATAGTTAGCCCTCCTCCCAAGAGGAGTGAGCAAAGAGGGACAAGAAGAGTGAACCATCAAAAATGAAGGCGCAAGCCCTGCAACAGAGGAACTCTCATTTGACCATTTGACCATGGTTTAGACATTGGGCAGATTACAGTCGTGGATGGGCATACTTGCCTCAGCTCAGTTCAGAATCGACTCCACAATTTTTATGTATGTATGTATGTATTTAATATCCCACTCCCAGGAGTCCAGAATGGTGTACATGGTTGTTTTATCCTCAGAACAACCCTGTGAGGCTGGTTAGGTTGAGAGACAAATGACTGACCCATTCACCCAGGGAGTTTCATGGCTGCATGGGGATTTGAACTTGGGTCTCCCAGGTCTTAGTCCAACTCTCTAACCACTACGCCTCATGGCTCTATGAGCTTTCTCAGGTAGAGTCCGGGGCGGGGTGGGGGTGGGAGTCTGCTGAGAGTTCTCTTCCAGCTCATAATTGCTGAATGTGTCGCATCTGAGAGCTGGTTGCATTGCCAAGCATGAGCTGAAGAGATTCATGTACCAGGGAATAAAGATACTTTGTGACAGAACAGCTCTCAATGAGGCTGTGCAGCACTTACAGCATTTAGTTTTTCGGTGGGATTTGCCGAAGATAACATCACCTTGAAAAAGCAGGTACCAGGAACCTCTCCCCGCCCATAATACCCGAGCCAGCTAAAAAAATCAAAAATAAGCAATAAAAAGAGATTAGGGGGTCCCTTCGTGGTTGCCAGCATGGATTATCTAAACCAAGAATGCACCATGTTGGCCTTCCAACTGCGGTTGGACTACAGCTCCCATCACCCCCAGCCACAGTGGCTGATACTGAGGGATGATGGGAGTTGTAGTCCAACGTCTGCAGGAGGGCCGAAGTCGGGAAGCCCTATTCTAACCCTTAGGAAAGGGCATTCTGGCCCACCACTTGGCCTGCCAGAATCGCCTTCCTCCCACCAGGTATCCGGGCGA
Organism: Hemicordylus capensis; assembly: GCF_027244095.1. NCBI lineage: Eukaryota > Metazoa > Chordata > Lepidosauria > Squamata > Cordylidae > Hemicordylus > Hemicordylus capensis. The sequence continues at coordinate 16,693,336 of NC_069663.1, forward strand.
GAGCCTCCCATTTCCTGCTGTCTCTATAGACAGCACCAGGCAGAGAAAGCTAGAATCCTAGGCTGAGTCTTGATAAAACGTTTTAGGAAGCGTTAAAAGACAATCAAACACCCAACCCACCAGCAAGAGCATTGTGTGCACCACGCATCCCCATCCATCTGCAGTATCAGTGGGCCCACCAGTGCTTGCCACCGACATTCGCCCCTAAAAACAAAGGGATAGATCACTGGACTTGAACACCCGGGCATTTTATCTCGGCAAACACGGCTGGCTTACAGCCCCCCCCCCCCCATATTATTTGTTCAGCTTGGGCCATTCAGTCGGCTTACAAGGATGAACGATCTGTCAAGGCCCCTGGAATATCAAGCCGCAGCCTCCGACGTGCCAATGGCGATCAGATATCCTGCCATCAAGCCTGTTTGACAAGGCTTGTGCTCATTTACTTTTAATTTCCCCGCATGTCTTTCTCCTCCGTTTCCCCACCTTTGGCTTGGTTTTTCTCTGAGCTCTGCCTCGGCTGCCCTGATCACGGCGGAGTCCCATTAAGCAGCATCAAGCGCACCCTTTGGTACCATTCCCAACCTTTTTACCTGGTGGTCCGTCCACCATTAATGGCAGCAGGTTGTTGCTAAATGAGCTTCTTCTCCTGGCTTTCAATCCAGCTAAGCCTGTGGTTTATGGATCTCGCCGTTCTGATCTAAAGGTCAATGACCTAATCCCAATTGATTTTGGTTCAAAAGCACAGCGAGCTTTGGGTCTTCTCATCTGTCAGTGATGCACTGAATGCGTGGGAGAGAAAGCATAGCCAGGGCTCTAAATATAGGCAGCTGTTCCCAGAAGGCCAAGGTGCTGTCACTGCTGGTGACTGAGAGGCAGTCAGACTGGCCTTAACTTTAGGTCTACTGCTTCTATTTGTAATGCCCTTCAACAGCAAACCGGAAGTCAGTTCTGGTTCAGGAAAAGCAGTCGTTATATGCCTCGATCTACCCTACAGGAGGAATGGGGGGTCATCTCTCAGTGGTGGAGCCACCTTAAGAACTTGCGCCCTGCTGGATCAGGCCCAAAGCCTATCCGGTCCAGCATCCTGTTGCCCACAGTGGCCCACCAGATGCCTCTGGGGAGCCCACAAGCAAGAGGCGAGGGCATGCCCTCTCTCCTGCTGTTGCTCCCCTGCAGCTGGTATTTAGAGGTATCTTGCTTCGGAGGCTCGAGGTGGCCTATATCTGTCAGACTAATAGCCATTGATAGATGTGTCCTTCATAACTTTGTCTAAGCCCCTTTTAAAGCCAAGTTGGTGGCCATCACCACATCCCATGGCAGAGAGTTCCATAGATCAGGGATCCTCAATGTTGGGCCCCCAGATGTTATTGGTCTTCAACTCCCATAATCCCCAACCAAAGGCCACTGGGGTTTGGGATTATGGGAGTTGAAGTCCACTAACATCTGGGGGCCCAACGTTGAGGATCCCTGCCATAGATTAATTATGTGCTGTGTGAAAAAGTACCTTTCTTCCGGTCCTAGATTTCCCCACCTTCCATTTCATAGGTTCTAGGGCTGTGAGAGAGGGCGGAAAATTTCTCTCTTTACTCTCTTTACTCCATGCGTAATTTTATAGACCTCTATCATGTCTCTCCGTCATCGCCTCTTTTCTAAACTAAAGAGCCCCAGATGTTGTAGCCTTACCTCACAAGGAAGGTGCTCCGGGTGAAACTGGAGCTAAGTAGACCATGGTGTGGCCAGTACCTGGATGGGAGACTTGCATATGTCACCCTTGGGTCATAGCCCAGTGGTAGAACATCTTTTAATAACTTTTAATTTGAAACTTTAATAAAAAATTGGTCATTTTAAATTAGGGATGTGTCCGAAATGCGATTCAGAAATGGAATCATGGCATATCTCTTTAAAAGGGAGGGAGTACACATCCCCTTTAACACAGAGGAGAGCAGGTCCATACCTCCTGCTCCTCTGTTTGCTGCCACTTCTGTGTGTAGCCCACCAGCTATGCTTGCATGCTGGCGGGGCGTCTCCCAGCTGCCCTTGCAGGACACTGGCCTGCACTTAACGACAACAACAACAAATATTTATATACTGCTTTTCAACAAATGTTTACAAAGTGGTTTGCACAGAGAAATAACAATAAATAAATAAGATGGATCCCTGTCCCCAAAGGGCTCACAGTCTAAAAGAAAAGTAAGACAGACACCAGCAACAGTCACTGGAAATACTGTGCTGGGGCTGGATAGGGCCAGTTACTCTCCCCCTGCTAAATAAAGAGAATAACTTCTTTGCCAATTTAGCAGGGGTAACATAGCCTCTGTGCATGCACAGTGGCCCTTTGCGTTGTCAGCAGCCATGCCATCAATGAACTGCACCATCAACAGGGAGGAGAGCTGGTCTTGTGGTAGCAAGCATGAATTGTCCCCTTTGCCAAGTAAGGCCTGCCTTGGTTTGCATTTGGATGGGCAACTACATTTGAGCACTGCAAGATATTACCCTTAAGGGAAGTGGCTGTAGCTCAATGGTAGAGCATCTGACAGCATGCAGAAGCTCCCAGATTCATTCCTCAACATCTCCAAGGCAGGGCTGGGAAAGACTCCTGCCTGTTACCTTAGAAAAGCCACTGCAGTGCAGACAATACTGAGCCAGATGGACCAATGGTCTGACTCGGTAGAAGGCAACTTCTTGTATTCCGCAGAATGCGTGTGGAGGCGTGGCTTGTTTGAAAGGGATTGCACTGATAGATTTGTACTGTATTTACCTGAATTGAGGACAATTTAAGACAACACCCTGAAAACACCCTAAGACTGTATTTACTGGAAAAGAAGATGACTGAATTTAAGGCAAGCTCCCCACCACACAATTCATATCATCAAATAACTTGGGGAAAACCTAGTCTTGGATTCAAATAGGCATTTGTAAAGTTGTGCCATTGAGTCAGTGTTGATTTCTTGCAACTACAGAGCCCTGTGGTTGTCTTTGGTAGAATACAGGAGGGGTTTCCCATTGCCATCTCCCGCACAGTATGAGATGATGCCTTTCAGCATCTTCCTATATCTCTGCTGCCTGATATAGGTGTTGATTCGCACCATCAACCTCTTGCTCCCTAGGCAGATTACTTCCCCACTGCGCCATTAAGTGGCTCAAATAGGCATTTACCTTTTTAAAAATAACCACTCTTCCTCCAAGGAGTTCAGGGCGGCATGCAAGGTTCTTCCCTGCCTTGCTTTTACTTCCATAATAACCGCCTGAGAGGGTTGGGCTGAGAGGTGATGGTGATCTCTCAAGGTCATCTGGTAGACTGCCACAGCTTAGTGGAGATTTAAACTTGGGACTCCCCAGTCACAGGTATGTACGAAGCTGCCTAATACTGTATCAGGTCGTTGGTCCGTGTAGCTCAGTATTGTCTAGCAGCAGCTTCTCCAAGGTTTCAGACAGGAGAGATTGAACTGGAGGCCTTCTGCGGAGCTATGCCCTTGCCCCCTAACCCAGCAATTTATCACCAGCTCTTGAAAACAGCTGTAACATCCTGTACCCTGCCTTTCCTTTTAAAAGATCCGCAGTGACTAACACAAAAAAATGTTGAAAGCCTATAAAAGAGCCAATACACGATTAACAGGCCTCGGTGCTTTTGCAACTTTACTGGCGCCTGGTCTTTGTTCAGGCACAGTTCAAAGGGCTGATGATGCTTCTCTCCAGAGCCATTCACAGGCCTGGGTACCAGAAAGATACCCCCATAACAAATATGTACGTGTTAGATTTCTATCCCGCTTTTTAGCCATCAGGCCCTGAAAGCAGCTTACATTTCCAAACACATGTTAAAAAGCCATAAATGGAGCAAAGCTAGCTGTTGTTTTATGCGATCACATTCCTGAGAGGGGACGGGAGCTGGTCTTGCAGTAGTGAGCATGAGTTGTGTCCTTTGCTAAGCAGGATCTGCCCTAGTTTGCATTTGAATGGGCAACACTGTCTGCTCTAGGATATTCCCCTTAGGGGACAGGGCCTTAACTCAGTGGTAGAGCATCTGCTTGTATGCAGAAGTTCCCAGGTTCCGTCCCTGGCATCTCCAGGAGGCTTTACAGACAGGGCTGTTATCCCGAATCTTCTGCGGAAGACAGTGTGGGCATTCACACACCAGCCAAACTTACCCTGAAGTCCCCTTGAGAGTCTTGGACCCACTCCACACACAACTCGGGCTTTGTCTTGCGAATTCTAGCTTATCTCGGTGTATTTCTGGGTTTTTTAAATGCTGGTTTTAAACTGGTTTTTCTGAAAATGCTGGAGCAAATAGGGAGAGGCACTGACATAGAATCATTAACATGATAAGAGGAATACTCCCTTTAGAAATGCAGATATAGCTCTTTAGAAAGCTTTCTCCCCCCCCATCCCCACCATTGGCTAGAAGGAAAAGACGGAGGCATGCCATGTGAACTTGCATCAAAACAAAACCGGAGAGCAGAGGGGAGGGGCTGCTTCCCTCAGTGCCGCGAGTGTAATTCAAAGTGGCTTCGCTCAACATTTACCCCGCAGCATGAAGCCACGTGTGAATATCTCCCTGATAGGGCTGGGAGATACCTCTCCCTGAAACCTTAGAGAGCTGCTGTCAGTCAGTGTAGACAGTGCTGAGCTAGATGGACTAATGGTCTGACTCCGTATAAGGCAGTCTTTAAAAAAAACACCATGGAAGGCTGTAGTTCAGTGGTAGAGCATCTGCTTTGCATGTAGAAGGTCCCAGTTTCAATCCCTGACAGCATCTCTGGGTAGGGCTGAGAATGACTCCTTCCTGAAACCTTGGAGGACTGCTGCCTATCAGGGTGGAAAATATTGAGCTAGATGGACCAATGGTCTAAATTAAGCAAGGGAAGGGGAAAACTCCACTGTACTGATTTGGGCAGAAAATGGGGTGCATTTGGGCTCTTGGCAAACCTATCTGTGTTTCTAGCTTGCAAATAGTGTAGTAACCACAAAGACTGTCTTTTCCAAGTACTTTCCAAAGACGGTTTATAGAGCCGGGACCGAGCTCCTTTTAAAAATGATTCTGGGAACCCCAAGGTGGCTGTTACAGGAATTTGCAGGGTCTGGTTGCCAGCAATAGCAAATGTTGGCAGAAAGAATGTGAAACTCCTACTAGATGAGACGACAACTGCTAAGAGCCACCTGATGGTAGAGGAAAGAACAGATGAGAAGAATGCTTCGTGGCAGGAGCTCTTGTCTGCAGCCAGAGAACAAAGGAAAAGAGGCTTCCTCTGCTATTGACCTTCAAGCCCGTTGCAGATGGGTGGGAGAAATACTGTGTGAATCGCGATCCTGCCCCCTCCTGATTTTTCTCCACTAGATCTCAGAACTGGAGATGAGAAGAATGGACATCAGGGGCCGAATTGGCTCTCTCCATATTAACAACCCTGGGAAGAATCAAACACCTCTTCTTCTTCTTCTTCCTCCTTCCTCTTCCTCTTCCTCTTCTTCGCTTCTGAAAATAAATCTCTTTATTGCAACATTTTTGCAAAGGGTCAGAACAGTCAGCCACCTAATGGCGCAGCGGGGAAATGGCTTGACTACCAAGCTAGAGGTTGCCAGTTCGAATCCCGCTGGTATGTTTTCCAGACTATGGGGAACACCTGTCTCGGGCAGCAGCGATATAGGAAGGTGCTGAAAGGCATCATCTCAGACTGCGCGGGAGATGGCAATGGGAAACCCCTTCTGTGTTCTACCAAGAAAACCACAGGGCTCTGTGGGTGCCAGGAGTCGACACCGACTTGAAGGCACACTTTACTTTTATTTTAAGAACAGTCAGTCAAATCTGTTGAAGGGCTTAGTTGAAATGCCTTTCTCAATTTCACTGCCCCATCTGCGGGTGGTGAAATTGGTGTGTGCCAGTCCCTGCTCAACTCCTCCCCCCACACCTGCTTTTGGACTACAACTCCAATAATCCCCAGCCACAGTGATAAATAGCAAGGGATTATGGGAATTGTAGGCTAACATCTGCAGGAGGGCTGAAGTTGAGCAGGCCTGATAGATGGACCAAGGGTCTGACTCAAGTCTAAAGCAGCTTCGTATCTTCCCAAACCTTTCATTTTTGTTTAATTCCTTGCATGCAGAAGGTTTCAAGTTCCCTCCCTGGCAGCATCTCCAAGATAGGGCTGAGAGCGATTCCCACCTGCAGCCTTGGAGAAGTCGCTGCCTGTCTGTGAAAGTACTGAGCTCGATGGACCAGTGGTCTGACTCAGTATTTGGCAGCTCCCTATATGCCTATAAGGAAGAAGTAACCACCCTCACTGGAAGCAGCTCTCTAGGATTCCAGACAAGGATCTTTCCCCACCTGGGACCGTCGGCATGCAGATCAAATGCTCTGCCACTGAGCTAGGGTAGGCAAACGTCTTCACGCAAAGCCTCCTGTATGGATCTGTCAAAAGGGAGTAACCAGCCCACACTCCGGGCTTGTGGGAACTTAGGAACATAGGAAGCTGCCATATACCGAGTGAGACCCTTGGTCCATCTACCCAGACTGGCAGCGGCTTCTCCAAGGTTGCAGGCAGAAGTCTCTCTCAGCCCTGTCTTGGAGATGCTGCCAGGGAGGGAACTTGGGACCTTCTGCACGCAAGGCGGCAACAACAACTCATAGAACACCCCGGAAGAAAGGTTCTCCTTTACCAGATGAAATCAGGTGGATTTTACCAAGGACATATCTTTGCTCACAGCCGAAACCATTCTCCGTCTCTTCGATGAACACAACCTCGTCCCGATGACTAATTTCAATTGAAGTGATCATCCTGTTCCAACACCTCCTCAGCGTCTGACAGTGTCTCATCTTTCCCGTCTACCAATTAAAGCCCCGCAATGTAGATAAGCACATTGAACACGCTTTGCCAGCCTTGATCTTGTCTATCTTGTGGGAGGAGAGCTGGTCTTGTGGTAGCAAGCATGAATTGTCTCCTTGGCTAAGCAGAGTCTGCCATGGTTGCGGACGGACAGGGCTGAGAGAGACGCCTGCCTACACCCTTGGAAAAGCCTCTGCCAGTCTGCGTACTGAGCTAGATGGACCAATGGCCTGACTCGGTATATGGCAGCTTCCGATGTCCCTAAGGGTAATGATGGAGTTCCCTGCAGATTGGAAGTGAGGATGTGCAAATCTGCTCCCACGTGGATCAAGTGAACATAGTCGCTGGCAGGGAAGGAGAGCTGGGCGTGCTCCTGATTTTTGGTCATGTGCTTGCAGACATGATGGTCAGAGGCGGGGAGAATGATCGTGTGCGAGGCAGAAGCTGGGTAAGTGTGCCCTACCCAGCTTGTGTCTCCCAGCATTGGACCGAGTTGGGAGGAAAAGCTGTCCTGCCTAGCTGCTCTCTTGCACTCAGTCACTCTCCCCGCCTCCTTCCCAGGCTGGGTGCTTCTCCTGTCCTGCTGGCAGCCATGTGCACGACCCTCATGCTTACCCCAGAAAGCACCAGCAAAGACTGCGGAGTAGAAACAGGAACTGTCCTTTATTGTTTCAGTGTTAACAGGTTTCTGAGGGATCCCACTTGCCTCCGTGTAACCCAGCCTTGTTAGGAATAAGGAACACAGGAAGCTGCCTTATACTGAGTCAGACCATTGGTCTGTCTAGCTCAGTATTGTCCACACTGATCGGCAGCAGCTCGCCATGGTTTCGGGCGGGAATCTTTCCCAGCCCTGCCTTTTATATTATCTTTAAGGGATAATATCTTGCAGTGCTCCAATGCAGTTGCCCATCCAAATGAAAACCAAGGCAGACCTTGCTTGGCAAAGGGGACAATTCATGCTTGCGACCACAAGACCAGCTCCCCTCCCTGTTGATGGTTGGGCTCGTTTATTATTATTATTATTATTATTATTATTTTATTTAGGCTTGTTTATTTGGCTTGTTTATTATTGTTGTTGCTGTTATTATTATTGTTGTTGTTATTAATTTGGTTTGTTTGTTTGTTTGTTTGTTTGTTTATTTATCGATATTATTAATTCGATTTCTATACCACCCTTCCAAAAATGGCTCAGGGCGGTTTACACAGAGAAATAATGAATAAATAAGATGATAATAAATAGTAAATAAATAAGTTTATGGCATGGCCTCGCTTTACCTTGGTGCTCATCTCGGTGCCTAGCAACCAGCATGCTTTCCATCTGCAGTCTTTCGACCAAGGCCTTGGAGGAGGCATGGTGTTCCTCTCTGAAGTATCCCTCTTAGGTCTCAGCTTCGTCTCCTCTTCCACATGGCATCTGTGACTCCTGTCAGCACCTCCCCTCAGGCTTCTCCCATCACCTTGTCCCACCTGGTGCACCTCGGGCTCACCTCTCCTGCTAATGGCCCCAGGACCTCACCTGCTGGTCCAGGTACCATTAGTCCATCTTGAGTTGCCCTGCATGGGCAAGCAAAGTTCTCCAAAGCAGGACAAAGTTCTTTAGTTATCTTATGATAATACTTATCCCAATAGTGTTGGTTTTTTTAAAAAACCTAAACAGTTAATAAAATCTCTGCCAGTAATAATGGAGAGTTTACAATAATGGAGAATTTCTGAAATATACTCTGGAATGTCCAGTGTTCTTGTTCAGACTACAAATAGACTACTTGCCAGTAGCAGGCTGTTGGCCAGATGCGTTTTAAGTTCACCCATTCTTCGTTGGTGGCCCAGTCCGTAAATTGGAGTCTACAGAGCTGTGTGTGTCCTCTGCTTTTGGTTTCGCAGATGGTCACTTCTGACAGTAAATGGTAAAAAAAAAAAAAAAAAATCCCCCAAGAAATCATCAAGTTTCCCCCACTCTTTGTCTATTTAAGGGTCGGACAAGAATTCTCTGCAGCAGGAATTCCCAACCTGTGGTGCTCCAGATGTTGCTGAACTACAACCCCCATCACCCCCAGCCACAACAAATTGTAGATGGAGATGATGGGAGTTGTAGTTCAGCAACATCTCGGGAACCTCTGCACTACTGTATATATCAGTTTATCAGGACTGACCAATTGGGTGGAGAGGGTGGTTCACACCCCACTGGCAGAGGGCGTGGTGCCATCCTTCTGTAACCTGGCAGCTGTCCGCTCTTTGTTAAGGAAGCCCTCCCTAAATCCCACTGTATTGGATCATTACCAGCCAGTCTCCAACCTCCCTTTTTCATTTGGAGCAAGGCATTTGAGTGTGGAGTGCGTGGTGGTGATCCAACTCCAAGGATTCTTGGAGGATATTAGGAACATAGGAAGCTGCCAAATACTGAGTCAGACCTTGGTCTATCTAGCTTAGTATTGTCTTCACAGACTGGCAGCGGCTTCTCCAAGGTTGCAGGCAAGAATTTCTCTCAGCCCTGTCTTGGAGAAGACAGGGAGGGAACTTGAAACCTTCTGCTCTTCCCAGAGCGGCTTCATCCCCTAAAGGAAATATCTTACAGTGCTCACACTTCTAGTCTCCCTTTCATACGCAACCAGGGTGCATGTTTTTTTTGAGATTGGTTTTACTTTTTTACTCTTTTTAAAATGAATTTTGTTGTAAGCCACCATGTATTTATTTATGAAGAATGTTCGCATATAAGTATTTTAAATAAATAGATTATCTTCAGGTCTCTTCTCTACATTGTATACTGTAAATGGAGAAGCCGCTGCCAGTCTGTGAAGACAATACTGAGCTTGATAGACCAATGGTCTGACTCAGTATATGGCAGCTTCCTATGTTCCTATGAAATTGCATATTATATTTCAAAAATTTTCTCTTATTGTAAAGTTGGGGAGATTTTATTAACCAGTTTTTTGGATTTGTAAATCACTACTTGAGTGGTTTTGTGGTAGCAAGCATGACTTGTCCCCTTAGCTAAGCAGGGTCCACCCTGGCTGCATATGAATGGGAGACTTGATTTGTGAGCACTGTAAGATATTCCCCTTGGGATGGAGCCACTCTGGGAAGAGCAGAAGGTTTCAAGTCCCCTCCCTGGCTTCTGCAAGATAGGGCTGAGAGAGATTCCTGACGGCAACCTTGGAGAAGCCGCTGCCAGTCTGTGAAGACAATACTGAGCTAGATAGAGCAATTGACTCAGTATATGGCAGCTTCCTATGTTCCTATGGTAATTCTATAACTTTGTCCTGGTTTGGAAAACTTTGCTTATTATATTGTTCAGTTCAGTTTCGTTTTTTAAAATAATGATGATGATGATGATGATGATGATGATGTCTGGATAAAACAAACCAGTCAATAACACCTGCCTGACTGTGTAAACAAGAGAGATAATAATAATAATAATAATTATTATTATTAATAACAATAATTTATTTGATTATTTGGTTATTTAATTTATATACCACCTGACTCCAAAGGCTCTAGGCAGTTCACAAAAATAAACACAATAAGGACAAAATTAAACAAATGGTTAAAACATCAATTTAAAACAATTTAATACATTCAAAGATTACTAGGTGTAGCAGAGAAGTAACTTGCCTAGGGAGCAAGAGGTTGCCGGTTCAAATCCCCGCTGGTATGTTTCCCAGACTATGGGAAACACTTATATTGGGCAGCAGCGATTCTGCACTGGAGGAGGCAATGGTAAACCCCTCCTTTGTTCTACCAAAGAAAACCACATGGCTGTGGTCGCCAGTAGTTGAGACTGACTTGACGGCACAACTTTACTTTAAAGATGTTAAACCATGAATGTCTATAGGGAATGCTTATTGTGTTGGGCAAGGTTTTTGCTGTGTTTGGTTCTGTGACGGGCCTCTGTGTCAGTCACTGTGATTGGCTGGGAAACCCATGGGTTGAAAATCAGCTCACAGGTGTGAAGTAAATGAGACAAATATGTGTTTTTACCTTCATGACGCATTCATTCCCAATCATGAAAGACAGCAGTACTTAAAAGCAAACCCTTGAATTTTTCTGGAGTCTGGACTGAAGGTAAATTGCCTTCCCTGCAGCTTGTTTTATAGTGCTTTTATAGTTTTATAGGAAGAGGTTACCCTTGTCAGCTACATTTACTAACACAGACATTTTGTTTCAGCGTTGTTGGTCTAAATTACTGTTTTCCACTGTGCAGCAATCAGTCCAAATTTCCAGCACATCAGGACTGGAGCCTTGTTGAATTACTCCATATTTTTCTTGCCTCCCTCTCCCTTTTCTGCAGCCTGTCTTCTGTGTGGGTAGTGGTGTTAATAGGATGCAATTTCTGAAAGTGCTCAATGTTGCCTGACAAGTAGGCGAGACAACCTGGCATTGTGAGTTCAGGTTTGCTGCCGAGGTCATCCACGATCTTATCCTGAATGTGCCTGCTGACTTGGCTTGTGTGATGGAGACCTGGTTGGATGAGGCGGGTCAGGTTAATCTCGCCCGGTTGTGTCCCTCAGATTTCCTATTCAGCAACAGGAGACCCGTCTTGAGGTGGAGCTGCAGGAATCTATCATGAATCCATTCCCCTCTCTAGATAACCTGTCACACAATCCCAGGATTTTAAGTGTTTGTTCCGGAGAGTAGGTTTCTGAGACAGTACGGGGATTGCCTGAGCTGCTGGAGATGGTCTCAGAGTGGGCATTGGGTTCCTCCAGACATTGTCTTGGGGGACTTCATCGTCCAATCCCCCGGCAGTTTTAGATACCATTGATCATGGTATCCTTCTGGTCGGCCTCTTTGAGTTGAGGCCGAGTGGGTCAATCTTGGACTAGTTCCGCTCCTACTTGGAGGGTCAGATCCAGAAGTGTTATTGGCTGTTGGCCTGCGGGGTTCCTCGGGGCTTGATTTTGTACCCCATGCTGTTTAACGTCTAATTGAAACCACTGGGGGAGATCATCTGGAGAACTTCAGCCCTCCAGCCAGTATTCCCCATAACAGGAATTCCCAGATGTTGTTGAGTACAATTCCCAGAATCCTTGGCCAAAGGCCATTGTAGCTGGGGCTTCTGGGAGCTGTCTCCAACGTAACTGGAAATCCCTGTTACAGGGAACACTGCCTCCAGCTGTCACTGGACTACAGCTCCCATTTAGGGAAGAGAACTGGTCTTACAGTAGCAAGCATGAATTGTCCCCTTTGCTAAGCAGGGTCTACCTTGGTTTGCATTTGGATGAGAGACTACATGTCAATGCTATAAGATATCCCTTTAGAGCAGGTTTTCTTAACCTTAGGTTCCCATGATGATGTTCCCATCATCCTCAGCCACAAAGGCTATGGTTGGGGATGGAGGGAGTTGTAGTCCATTAGAGGATGGGGCCATAGCTCAGTGGAAGAGCATCCACATGCTTGCATGCAGCAATTCCCAGATCCACTCCCTGTCATCTCCAGGTAAGTAAGGGAGAGCCTCCTACCTGAAGCTCTAGAGATTCAGTGTAGACAGTACTGAACTAGATGGACCATGGGCCTGACTCAGTATAAGGCAGCTTTCTTTGTCCTTATGGGCCACAGTGGTGGGGGATGATGGAAGTTGTAGTCTGACGTCCAATGCAGGTGTTGTGGCCACGTTAGCAAACAGGGTCGTGTGCCCCTTTTGCTAGCAAACTTTGACCAACGCCGCATTTGCGGTGTGGTCGGGAGCGCCTCTCCCTGCTTGCAAAAGCAGAGCGATGCGTTACCAGCCAGGTTGGGAACCCATTGCCGGCTGAAGCCTTTCAAAAACAAGGCCATCGGCATTCTGGACAGGGGCCAGTGGTGGTGGGCTGGACAGGGTCCGTCGATAGCCTTTTCCACCACTGGAATGGAGAATCAGTGCTTTGGGGCAAGAGCTGGGATGGCCCACTTTTTTGGCCCTGGAGTATTTCGGAGTCTTGCATTCCAGTCACTGGCTTCCAGAGTTGGGAGGTGTGCTTGCCCCACTCAGCTTTCTGGAGTCAGGGAAGAGCATGGTATCTATGGCACTAGCGGGATTAGAGCCCGCCGGCTTCCTTCCTTCCTGCTGTTCTCCGAGCTTTGCTCAGGTTCACGGTGGTCCTGCGCTTACTTTTGATCATCCGGCAATCCCAGCCAGTTGCCAAGACACCAGCCAAGCCCTTCCCAGCTAGCAGCTGGAAGAAGCCACAGGTTCCTCCAATCTGGCTTGGAGCAGATAATCACTACTGCTACATTCATCTCTCAAAGAAATAATGATGCTGTTTCCCTTCACTAGAACATTTCAGTTTTGGCGTTGTGCATGGCATTGCAAATGGGAAAAAATGGATATTATTGTTGTTTTTCATTTCAACACCAAAAGTTCTCCACGCAGTTTACACAGAATATAATCATCGTAATGATACTATGGTTCCTTGTCCCCAGGGGGCTCATGATCTAAAAAGAAAAACAAGGTATACATTAGCAGCAGTCACTGGAGGTATGCTGTGCTGTGGTTGGATAGGACGTTTGCTTTCCGCCTGCTAAACAGAAGAGAAACATCATTTCTTTGCCCCATTAGCTTCTTTGCCCCGTTAGCAATGGTCGCAATATTCGTGCTGTAAAAACCTTGCTGGGACTGTCAGATTGCCTAATTTTTTTGTAAACCGTATTTGATTGCTTTTAACCAATCATACATGCACAACATGTCAATAGTGAAGAAAAGTAGTCAATACAGATGATTGCCCGGAAAAAAACATAGGTTGTGTTGATTTGGAAGCCACCATTTTTATCTGCAGTAAACCAACCAACCCTACAAACAAAACAACCCTCAAAGAGAGGCTCCAGTGTGAAAAGGTTTGTGGGGCTGTGTTTGTGTGTGTGGCAGGAGAGGGGGGTTTGAGAATTTTATTTGGCTTGGCAATCTTTCTGAAGGAGTGAATATGCAGCTTGGGGGTATTACTGGACCCGGCTCTGCTTTTGGAAGCTCAGATGGAGGAGGTGGCCAGGGGTGCCTTTGCACGGCTTCGGCTAGTGCGCCAGCTGCGTCCCTTTCTCGAGAAGGCAGATCTGGCCACAGTTACCCATGCCTTAGTCACATCATGGCTGGATTACTGTAATGTGCTCTACGTGGGGCTGCCCTTGAAGAATATCCGGAAACTGCAGCTATTGCAAAATGCAGCAGCTAGGGTTTTATCTGGGAGCACATCACACCCAGTTTGAAAGAGCTGCACTGGCTACCAGTTTGTTTCCGGGTCCAATTCAAGGTGCTGGTTTTGACCTGTAAAGCCCTGAATGGTTTGGGCCCGGGATACCTGAGGGACCGCCTGCTCCCAAGGGTTGCTGCCTGCTTGACAAGGTCATCTGAGGGGGCTCTGCTCTGGGTGCTGACAATGAAGGAAGCTTGGTTGTCGTGCACGTGGGACAGGGCCTTCTCTGTTGCTGCCCCCAGGCTTTGGAATGCTTTTCCAATGGCGATTCGCTCCTCGGTCTCCATCATGGCTTTTAGAAAACATGTGAAGACTTGGCTTTTTACTCAGGCTTTTATGTGATTGTCTCCATTGCTGCTTCTTTGGTATTTTTATGTATGTATTTAAAAAATTTTTAATCCAATCTGTTTTTATATTTTAGCATTTTTTAATTGTGTAATTTTTACAGTCTTGTTTTAACTTTTTCTATGTGAAGCTCCTTGTGATTATTTTAATGAAAGGTGGTATATAAATTTAACAATAAATAAATAAATAAATAAATAAGTAAGTAAGTAAGTAAGTAAGTAAGTAAGTCAGATGTGGAAGGGGGAGCCTGTTGATCTCTACTTTAAATAGCTTGATAATTGATTTATTTTTACTTATTGTCAGATTTGTGTACTGCCTTTCATTTTAAAAAATTCCATGGCAGTTTACAGCATTTTTAAAAGCAATACCAATATATGACACACTTAAAACAATATAAATATAAAATTTCCAAATCGTACAGATCTATTAAAAACATATACACAGTAGTAATAAGAGGAATGTACAAGGTTTTGATCTGCACAGATGACTATTATACAACCAGAATGGACAAAAGCTTGCACATTAGTCAAAGAGATGAAATGTAGCCTGATCCATTTTTGGAAGGGGGGTATATAAATCAAATACATACATAAATTAAATTAATGTAGCTGAAATGGGGAGAGAAGGGAAGGAACACCACCCAGAATGTCTTCAAGAATATAATAACAACCCTACCAGAACATCCCTACTTAATACTAAATCACTAGTAATCAGTAAGGCAATTCTGGTCACACACAATCTTCAGTTGATTTAATTGTACCTATTAATCAAAGCTTGAAGCCCTTATTCTCCCCTCCCCATTATTACTGCTTGTACAAGGCAGCAATCAGGTGGCCAAGACTGTGGTTCACACTGAATTATTTAGGATGGGTAAATCCCAAGCATGCTGTGAAGAGCCCCAAAAGCATCTCTCCAAATTGGGTGGCAGGCGGGCAGCAGAGTGACAGACGAGAGATTCCGTGCAAACATCATGCAATGGGTAGTTTTTGGGACAACCCCTCCCTCCTTCACATAGAGGCATAAGGTCTAAACTGGCTGTGTCTGTTCAAAAAGATCTTGAGCTTTTGGCCAGCTTTCCACAGGACTTATTAATTTAGCCAGATGCAGCGT
Organism: Hemicordylus capensis; assembly: GCF_027244095.1. Taxonomy (NCBI): domain Eukaryota; kingdom Metazoa; phylum Chordata; class Lepidosauria; order Squamata; family Cordylidae; genus Hemicordylus; species Hemicordylus capensis. The sequence goes on from NC_069663.1 coordinate 16,708,766, forward strand.
TTCTGATGCTGTGAGGGTGTCCGGCCCAAATTTTGAGCAAAGGCAGTGCCTAAACTGTAAGTATTGCCAAAATATAGATTTGGGGAGAATAAATTTTGCTCTGAGATCCTCAAAGGACTTTGAAACAGCCTCTCTGATTAGTTAATTGTTCCAGTGTGTAAATGCCCAAATCTGCTCTTTCTGCTGTATTGCTGATCTGCCTCCTATTTTGATTGCAAGGGAACGATTACATATGAGCACTGTAAGATATTCCCCTTAGGGGATGGGGCCGCTCTGGGAAGAGCACCTGCATGCGTGCATGAAGAAAATTCCAAATTCTCTCCCTGGCATCTCCAGATAGGGCAGCGAGAGACTCCTGCCTATAATTTGGAGAAGCCGCTACCAGTCTGGGTAGGCAATACTAAGCTAGATGGGAAAATGGTCTGACTCAGTACAAGCAGCTTCTTGTGCTCCTATGTTTCCGTGTGTGTAGGGATCAGATTTCAGTATTGCTCCCAAATGACTCCACACCTTTCCTGTGGCAGTAATTGTCGGAGAATACACAATCAAGTGTGGGAGGTGGGAAATCCGAAGGTCTTGGCAACTCTGTAAGTGCTGAAAACCTAACGAGGCTATTCTCACGATCGCCCACAAGCGGGCTAAGGGAGCCTAGCCCGCTTTGGGGCAATCATGTGCTGCAGCGGGAGCCGTGCAGCTCCAGCAGCTAGCCTCCATAAATACCCCTCCCCTTAGACAAGGTTAACGGAGTGAGCTCTCTGTTAACCTCATCTTTTTGCTCGTGTGTTGCCGCGGTGCGCAGCGCATGGCGACACATGAGTAGACAGCCTCCCGGGCTTGGGGGGTCTCTCCAGGATGCCCTGGGCACTTGCGCGGGGCATCCTGGAACTTCTGGGGGCCACGCGGCCCTCCATCCCCACAGCCCCCACCGGCTCTGTGACGAAGCCGGCAGTTGTGTGGGCGGCCGATCTGGCCGCCCAGGGCTGTCTTTAGGTCGTCTGTGGGGAGAGCGGGCTAAGCTTGCTCTCCCTGCAAACCCCCTTACGGCTCGTCACACTGATTGTGTGAAGAGCGTAAACATCTACATGATAAAGGAGTAAGTAAAGATCTTGGGGTTATAGTGGAAAGCTCACTGAAACTGTCAGCTCAACATTCCCCAAGGAACAAGGAAAATTCGCTGTCGGGAATAGGGTTGCCATGTCCCTTGGAATTTAGGGTAGCCCCCAGATTTTGGCTCCTCCACCCGGCAGCTAAATTCTACCTGGATTTTCACGGATTTCAAATGCGTTGCCTGGATTTTACTCTGGATCGGATCACATGGGTGGACGGAGAAGGAGGGAAAAGTATACAAATCTGTCAAACAAACAAACAAAATTCAAATTAGTTGCCACATAATTTGCATAATATGCAGATTAGGCCACCCAGATTTGGGAAGCTTGAATATGGCAACCCCAGTTGGGGATTACTAGGAAAGGATTAAAAAAATACAAGTCTGTGGTATGTCCATCTGTAGAATATTGTTTATCTTTCTGGGCAGCCCATCCCAAAAGATATCTTAGGGCTGGATAACCCCAGAAAAATTTCCCAACTTGTTTTCGTCCAGATGTTGCTGAACTACAACTCCCATCATTCCAAGATGCTCGGAGATGTAGTTCAGCAACATCTGGAGGAATCCAGGTTGGGAAGCACTGCCCCCAGAGTATCGCTTTGTTACAATAAACACAAGAAGGACTTTGTGGCGTCTGAAAGATGAACAGATTTGATATGGAAGAGGCTTTCATGGAGTAGAGTTGACTTCATCAGATGTCTGGAGTGTTATCCCCCAGCTGGCATATACACACCTGGTGACAGTGGTTTTTTTTTTTTTTTTTTTAAAGCAAGCAAATGTAAATAGTGAGGCCAAAAGAACATGGAATGCAAGAGACATAATCTGTGACATTTCTATGAAAAGTTCAAATTTATACAAGATAAGTACGTGATCATTCACAAGAGCAGCACTTGACATTAACACAACTGTGCTAGCGTTGCTAATTTAACAGCTGTGGTGGGAAGGAGAACCTTGGTCTTGACTGAGTCCTAAATGAACAGAATCAAATTTGCTGCAAACGGTTCAGACAGTTCGTTGTCCTCAGGGCTAGTTGATTAATCTGCTGATCAAACTCACCATCCCTTATATGTGTGTTAGTCTCTCTCTCTCTCTCTGATATTTTTGATTGAAAATTGTGTTCTACCCAAGTTTGGGAGTTGTGTGTGCTCCCAATCGTTGCTTGTGTTTGAGCAAGGTAGGAGGAAAACCTGGGTAGAAGTTATTAAGGCTCTCCACACGATCCGTGTGAAGAGCCAAAACGGGGTCTGCGAGGAGAGTGGGTTTGACCTGCAATCCCTGCAGACAATCAGGCAGTACTCCCTGGGTGGCCGGATCAACTGCCAAGACAATTACGTCATGGAGCTGGTTGGGGTAGCGGGGATCGCGGGCCTCCCGGCCCCTGGAAGTTCCATAAGGCACCATGAGAGTGTGTGGGGCCTTGTGGGGAGTCCCCTGATGCTGGGAGGCTTGTTGTAGCTTCCCGGTCGGGAGGCTACTTGTGAGTTGCTGCGGTGCAGAGTTGCAGTGACATATGGAGGCTATTCACACGATGGGGCGAAATCGGGCTAGCGGAGGCTAGCCTGATTTCGCCCCATCGTGTGAACCACCGGGCTTGGCTGCGAGCCGGTGGTTCCTAGGCGGGTGACCCGCCTAAGTACCCCTACCCTAAAACCAGGTTTGCTGAGTGAGCGCTCTGCAAACCTGGTTTTACAGATCATGAGTAGCCATGGCTCCGTGCCGCAGTTACTCATGAGTAGACTCCTGGAGGGGAGGTGAAAAGCTGCCTCCTGGCTCCGGGGGTCTCCCCAGTATGCCCTGTGTGCTCGTGCAGAACATACTGGGGCTTCCAGGGGCTGCACGGCCCTGAGCTTCCCAGCCCCTGCTGGCTCCATCACGGAGCCGGCAATTGTGTGGGTGGCCAATCCGGCTGCCCAGGGCTCCCTCCCTGCTCGTGTGCGGAGAGAGCGGGCCTAGCCTGCTCTCCCCGCATACTGATAGAAACCAGGTCGCAAGGTAGGAGGAAAAGCTGGGTAGAAGTGATTGTGCGGAAGCAAGGTAGGAGGAAAAGCTGGGTAGAAGTGATTGTGCGGAAGCAAGGTAGGAGGAAAAGCTGGGTAGAAGTGATTGTGCGGAAGCAAGGTAGGAGGAAAAGCTGGGTAGAAGTGATTGTGCGGAAGCAAGGTAGGAGGAAAAGCTGGGTAGAAGTGATTGTGCGGAAGCAAGGTAGGAGGAAAAGCTGGGTAGAAGTGATTGTGCGGAAGCTAGGTAGGAGGAAAAGCTGGGTAGAAGTGATTGTGCGGAAGCTAGGTAGGAGGAAAAGCTGGGTAGAAGTGATTGTGTGGAAGCAAGGTAGGAGGAAAAGCTGGGTAGAAGTGATTGTGCGGAAGCAAGGTAGGAGGAACACCTGGGTAGCTTTTCCTCCCACCTTGCTTCCACACAAATACTACTACCAAGGTTTTCCTCCTACCATTTCCACACAACTGAAAATTGGGAGCACACACAGCTTCCACACCTGGGTAGATCACAGTTTCTGATTGTGTGAATGATTTCATGCTCTCTCTTTTGCAATGGGAGAAACTCGAAGGCCTGCTTAAGTGTGTTTGTCTCCCTCTGCCTCCCGCTCCCTCCCTCCCCTCCCACCACAGGCAGACTCTGATTACTGGGAGCGATATCTCACCATGAATGAATGGCAGAGATGGAACTGTAAAGACAAAGAGCTGGCTTTGTCTGCGGATGAATTGAGATAGCATGTGGGTGGGTGGTGAATAGCAGAGACTTCCTTCATCCTCCTGTCACGGAGCTTTTCTTGTGGTTCCATTTTTTCTTCTTTAAAAATGAGCTTAATTCTTTGAACAATGAATTGCCAGCAAATTAGGGGGTTTGGGCAGAAATTAATATTCCATAAATATATCTTTGGGAAGAGAAAAGGCTTGTGATGTATTGCAAGTTTGCCTTATATCACCTTCCTTGCAGCAGTATTTAGTAGGGGCACCAATGTCTCTGTAGGTCGAGAGGAAACCCAGTTTGATACCCAACATGCTGTTACATTCTCTAGAGCAGGGTGGCAGAACTGGGGCTCTGTGGCTGTTACTGGAGTAGAACTCCCATGTTTCATAGCCACAATTTATTGCAGTTGGGGATGATAGGAGTTGTAGTCCAACAGCAGCTGGAGACTCTTGGGTTTGCCACCCTGCTTTAGTGCAACCAAGAGACGGAATCTAGAATAGGACTATGCAGGTGAAGGGGTGGGCTTATGCAAATCGGAGCAGGTTGGGCCGTTCCCAATGGCTGGGGTTCACCAAAGATGAGAAGCAGGCCTAGCTACCTACCATGTCCCCAAGGAGATATGGGCAGGTGAATTGGTCTCCCCTTTTCTAAGCAAGGTTTGCCTTGGTTGGCATTTGGATGGGTTGACAACATGTGAGTGCTGTCTGCTGTAAGATATTTCCCTTTGGGGGTGGGGCTGTTGCTCAGTGGTAAAGCATCTGCTTTGCATGCAGACGGTCCCAGGTTCACTCCCTGGCAGCATCTCCAGGTAGGGCTGAGAAAGACTTCTACCTTAAACTTTGAAGAGGTGCTGCCAGTCAGTGTAGACGATACTGAGCTAGATGGGCCGAGGGACTGACTCAGTATAAAGCAGCTTCGTATGTTCCCAAACCTTTCATTTCTGTTTGATTTCTGTTCATTAAGATTTTCTGTATCAACATCCATGTACAATGAATTGATACATAATTAACAATTATATAATATTACTCTCAACCCAAAGCTCCCTGATTATAATACTTTTAAATATCTTCACTATAACTAAGAAGATTAAAAAAAAAATCACTTCCAATTAAAACAGAACCCTCGGTCTGACTGCAAGGTAAGGGAAGTGTCAGGAGCAGTGTTACCTGAAACAGGAATTTTATTATTTATTTTTTAAAAAATATTTATTTATTTAAAATATTTCTATACTGCCCAAAATGTGTGGTGAATTCCCAGATATTGCTGACTACAACTCCCAACATTGCGGCTGTAATGATCTTTGGCTGGGGATTACAGGAGTTGTAGTCAACCTCATCTGGGAATCCCTGTTACAAGGAACACAGGTCAGGAGGAGAGCTGGTCTTGTGGTAGCAAGCATGACTAAGCAGGAGCCACCCTGGTTGCATTTGAATAGGAGACTAGAAGTGTGAGCACTGCAAGATATTCCCCTCAGGGGATGAGGCTGCTCTGGGAAGAGCAGAAGGCTCCAAGTTCCCTCCCTGGCTTCTCCAAGATAGGGCTGAGAGAGACTCCTGCCTGCAACTGTGGAGAGGCCGCTGCCAGTCTGCGTAGACAAAACTGAGCTGGATGGACCAATGGTCCAACTCGGTATATGGCAGCTTCCTATGTTCCACCCTTCTCCTTCCTCCATAAAATGAACCATTACCTTTTCATTGACTCCTATGGGCAGCGGAGCCCCCCTGCTTGCATTTTAGGGGGTCAGAGAGGGCCTGGCCCACTTAGCTTTTGTGATGGTCTCTCTTGTTTGTGGAAGATTACAGAGGACATTATTTGGCTAAAATTAGGGGGGAGGGGTTCAGGAGATGGGTCTTGTGTGTATCGTTATGTTGTTAATGCTATTTAGCCACTTTGGGAGGGCAACGTATAAATGTTTGAAATAGATTGAGAACAAATCTTCTGCAGGGATATGAGGCTGAGGGCACACATGTCCTTGTGCAGAGTTATTCCAGCCTTCCATAGGTTTCAGGCCATTGCTAGAACAAGATTCCAGGCTACTGGCTTCCTGGCTAAGGCTCTGCTGTTTAACTAATCCCTGTCTCTGGCTTCCACACTGCGCTGTCCAAGGTGCTGCCATCAGACTTCTAATGCCTGCTCCATTCTCTTACTGACTGGTAAAGGTAAAGGGTGCCATCAAGTCCATTTTGACTCCTGGTGCCCCCAGAGCCCTGTGGTTTTCTTTTGGTAGAATACATGAGGGGTTTACCATTGCCTCCTCCCATGCAGTATGAGATGATGCCTTTCAGCATTTTCCTATATTGCTGCTGCCCGATGTAGTACCAGCAGGGATTTGAACTGGCAACCTTCTGCTTGTTAGTCAAGCATTTCCCCGCTGCTCCGTACATAGGGACATAGGAAGCTGCCATATACTGAGTCAGACCATTGGTCTATCTAGCTCAGTATTGTCTTCACAGACAGGCAGCGGCTTCTCCAAGGTTACAGGCAGGAGTCTCTCTCAGCTCCATCTTGAAGAAGCCAGGAAGGGAACTTGGAACCTTCTGCTCTTCTCAGAGTGGCTCCATCCCCTGAGGGGAAAATCTTACAGTGCTCACACTTCTAGCCTCCCTTTCATATGCAACCAGGGTGGACCCTGCTTAGCTAAGTGGACATGTCATGCTTGCTACCACAAGACCAGCTCTCCTCTAAGGAGAGCTCTTTAGGAGCTCTTTAATCCTTCCAACCCACACCCATATGGTCGTGTGAAAGGCCTTTATGGAATTTTAGACAAGGGGAATTTCCCACAGAAAATAAAGTATGGGAAAATTTTCATCTTGGAACATTTCCCCCCCAGGGAAACGTTTCAACTACACACCTCTGCTAATGCCTGAGAGCAGGTTTGAAGTTTGCAGGTTACATAAAGGCAGCAATGCAATGAGGTCATTCACACCTAGGTGGCCAGATTTGGCTTTAAAAAAGCCAAATTCTGGCTTACGGCCCATTTGACCCTCAAGTATACCCCTTAGGTTCTGGCTAGGAAAAAAAGCTACCCAGGTTTTCCTCCTTCCCTGCTTCCACACAGTCACTTCTGCTCAGGTTTTCCTCTTACCTTGCTTCCACACAACGGAAAATTGGGAGCACACACAGTTCCCAAACCCTGGTAGGCACAGTTTTTGATTGTGTGGATGACCTCAAGGTGTACTTAGATTTGCAAAAGAATATTCACCAATGCATTAATAATAACTGAAGAGACTATTTTGGAGAATTATTCTATCCATTCTAATTAAATGCATCCCTGAGGATGCCTTTGGATGGAGAACCAGAGTGTGGAACTGAAGCCTGCACAGAAGGGACCACAGCTTCCGAACAGCGAGCTCATGATTGTGAGCACTGAAAAAAAATGGTGGGAGAAAAATTTGGAATGTCAAAGGGTGAGGAAGAAACCGTGCCGGTTGGACAACCCCGAGGTGCTTCACACGATGTGTGTGAAGCGGCTGAGGGGGTTCTGCAGGGAGAGCAGGCTTAGACGCCCATTGCTGGGTGGCCAAATCGGCCACCCACACGGCTGCTGGCTCTGTCACAGAGCTGGCAGGGGCTGTGGGGATCCGGGGGTCGCATAGCCCCTGGAAGTTCCAGCATGCCCCACGCGAGTGTGTGGGGCATCCTGGAGAGACCGCCGAGCCCGGGAGGCTGCTTTTAGCCTCCGTGCTGGGCGTCTACTCATGTGTCCCTGCGCACCTTGGGGACACACGAGCAATGGAGTGAGTTTAATGGAGCGCTTGCTCCACCCTCCCCTTAAATGAGGTTTAAGGGGAGGGTGGTTTAGGTGGACTAGCCGCCTTGGGAGCATCGGGCTTGCCTGTGGTGGTTCCCACGACCACTGGGAAGCTGCCTAAGCTGCCTTAGCCTGCTTTCCAGTGATCATGGGAATAGCTTCCCTGCCTTTGCTCAGTGTTACAGGTTCCCACGAAAAGACGAGCAAATGGTCTGTGCCTCTTTAAACATTTATGCAGAGAGCGCTGGGTGCACTTTTTCTCTTACCATCTGGAATAAGATGCTGTTGCATACTTGGAGAACAGCTTCAGCCAATCAATGCAAAGTGTTCCTTAAGATCCCTGGGGGTTTATGCTTAACTCTAGCAAATAATCCTTTTCTGTTCAAAGCCCCTGCCTAGGTAGAAGCAGCATTTTGAATGGCATCCCAAGCAATTAGGAGGCAATGCAGACCTCTCAGTACAGGTGACTTTTTTAAAAAAAGCAACGATCTTCCTCCAAGGAGTTCAAGTGCATAGTTTCTCGTGCTCCCTCTGTTTAATTTTTATAACAAGCCTGGGAGGTAGGTTAGGCTGAGAGATGGTGGCTGGCCCTAGTGTGCTTTGTAGCCCCCAATAGCTCCGTGGCTGAGAGGAAATTTGAATTTCACTCTCTCTAGTTGCGGTCTAACACTCTAACCACTGCACGACACTGTTTCTTGTTAGAGTGGATCCCTGTTAATTACCTGACCAATGACACTTTTTTTTAAAAACCAGCTGAAGTTTGGGAATAGCCTGCAGTCTGTATTTAGATTATGTCCACCCTGCCTTTCTTTAATAAAATTCAAGATACCCTACAAACCACTTATGAAGACAATTAAATACAAAATTTAAAAAATAACTGCAGAAGAGCTGAGCTAAACCCATCATAAATAAATAAATAAATAAATAAAATACTGTACGTGGCTGAGCCTTGACTGGGGCCCATGTGATAGTCTTTTTAGCATCTTTGTGACAGGTCTATTTAGAGCTTGCTTTGCATCTGGGCCTCCCAGGCAACCGGCACTCATTAAACTCCAGCTGTCAATCAAAGAGAGTTATAAGGGCGCTTAAATGGCTCTTCCGACACAATGCCCTTTTAATAGTAACAGGGTGATAAATAGCCACAATGATGCCGGCATTTGTGCTTGCAGGCAGGGGGAGGGCAGGTGGCGTGCAGGGGGCTGACCGGGAACACGGACTCAATTAGGACATGTGTTCCTGTCTTTCCGGCCGCCCTCGGGCATGTTGGAGCTCGAGGGACCATGGGACACAAAGAGCCCGCTTTTGCATTTGTTTCTTTAATGAGCTTGATTTAGGCTCTCCCAGTGGTGAGAAAGGGAGGGCAAGGTAGCAGCAGCCACCCCTGCTAACTGAGCCAAGAGGCACCTTTCGAAGTGGTGATTCTCTTATAACAACATAGGCAGCTGCCTTCTACTGAGTCAGGCCATTGGTCCATCGAGCTCTGTATTGTCTATCTGACTGGCGGCAGCTTCCCCCCGGTTGCAGGCAGGAGTCTTTCTCAGCCCTATCTTGGAGATGCCAGGGAGGGGACCAGTAACCTTCTGCGTGCAAGCATGCAGACGCTCTTCCTAGAGCAGCCTCATCCCCTAAGGGGAATATCTTACAGTTCTCACACATGTAGTCTCTCATTCAAATGCAAACCAAGGTGCACCCTTCTTGGCAAAAGGGACAACTCATGCTTGCTACACAAAATCAGCTCCCTGTTACAGTGAGCCAGCGTGGTGCAGTGGTTAGAGTGCTGGACTAGGACCGGGGAGACCCGAGTTCAAATCTCCATTCAGCCATGATGCTTGCTGGGTGACTCTGGGCCAGTCACTTCTCTCTCAGCCTAACCTACTTCACAAGGTTGTTTTGAGGAGAAACTTAGGTATGTAGTACACCACTCTGGGCTCCTTGGAGGAAGAGCGGGATATAAAATGTAAATAATAATAATAATAATATTTGTATTTAGCAGGGGGAGAGCAACTGGTCTTGGGGAGGAGAGCTGGTCTTGTGGACAGCTTGGAACACCATTAGCTCCATCCCTGCGTGTTTTTTAAAAAAAACTTGGGGACCCCTGATCTAGATGGACCAATGGTGTGATTAAGAATAAGGCAGCCTCAGATGCTTGAAGGAATCCTCAATTTGCACTTTATGTTCAACACATGTACACATGGTCCCTCAGTTCTTTTGTTGCTCTTTTGCTGAACTTTTTGGACCAGCCTCCTCAAACTGTTGTGAATTTGTCTGCCTTGTATCTTTGACTGCATCATTGGCATTTGTAGGCTGCTGCTCTGATGTGCCCTTTGTGGAAGTTTTGTTTTCCTCGGGCTGTTTGAACCACCCCAACCATTGTCGTTGTGTTCATGTGCTTTTATTCCTCCCCCCCACCCCCCACCGCCAAGATACTATCAAGAGTATATATATTTTTAGTATCATAAAATCAGTATGCGTACTTGAATTACAGATAAAAAATTACGACAGCGAATATAAGAATCATCTGTCTCAAAAAACATCCAAATTGTGTGAGAGCAAATACAGTACAATTCCAATCCATTTGCAGAGTATGTTAGTAAGAGAATAACATATAAAACAGTCCAAATAGCAGAAATCACCAGTCCACTTTCAGAAGAATATAGTAGCAAAGTTGTTTTGCAAGAGGTTGGTTGTAAAATAGCCTGAAAATATCAACAGGGCTGCTCAACTCTGGCCCTCCTGCAGACGTTGGCCTACGATTCCCATAACCCCTAGCTATTGATGACTGGGGATTATGGGAGTTGTAGTCCAAAAACAGCTGGTGGGCTGAAATTGAGTGGCTATCTATCTATCTATCTATCTATCTATCTATCTATCTATCTATCTATCTATATATAGCAGGGCTGCTCAACTTCAGCCCTCCTGCAGATGTTGGCCTACAGTTCCCATAATCCCTGGCTATTGGCCACTGTGGCTGGGGATTATGGGAGTTGTAGTTCAAAAACAGTTTGGGGGTGGGCCTAAGTTGAGCAAGCCTGCATCTACAGTGATATTTTCAGCAGTAGAGCTGCCCAAATGTGTTTTGATCCAAATTGGGGCTTCCTCAGTGGCACTATCCTACAGTAGCATTTCCCTTTACAAATGCTTCCTTGCAGTAACTTGGCTTAGTTGCCAGTAAGAACTCTAAGTAAAAAATCCCCTTACAGATACTTCCTTCTAGTAAGTTGGCTTAATAGCTAGTAGAATATCTAGAGATAACTCTCCAAAGCTGTGTGAAGTTCCTATCTCACAGTATTTATTGGACTCTTTTCTGACTGCTAGGGTTGAATTAATAAAAAAAATGTGTTTGTGCGTTTGTCTTTAATTTTTTCTTCTTCCACAATTGTATCCCTCCTGTTTCTTCTCTAGTTATATAGCAGTTTAAGAGGGGCTCTTCATGGTTTTCCCAGATGTCAACACTGAGATTGTCATTCATTTTAAGATGCTACTGGCAAAGGGAGATCTCAGTGCAGAAACAGGTTTAAGGAGAGTGGCTTACTCTTGTAAAGTTTAACTAATCACATTGTTGCTGTATTAACAAATGCAGGAGCAGGGCCAGAGAGGCTTTATTTGCAAAACAACTTCTAAGTCCTCCATCTGAATACAGGGATATTAGATTAGTGTCATGAGGTAATGCATTTTGCCATTATGAGCTTGGTTCCCATTTGCATAGAAAGTGGCAACATCTGTCCTTTGGGATGGGCAAGCCACATGCTAAGGGCGGGTTCTCATGATCAGAAATAAGTTCGGCAGAGCAGCCAGCTAGCTAAGATCCAGTTACTCTGCGCGCTCCTGAAAATCAATAGTCTGGTGCGAAAATCCTGACTGGAGGACCAGGAAGTGATTGTGTGTGAGGAGTCAAATAGTACAGTCATCCCTTGCCAGCCGTGGTTTTACCAACTGTGGTTTTGAGTATCCGTGAATGGGAAATTGTGTCCGGTCTCGCCAACTGCAACCCGGGTATCCGTGGCTGGCGAGGATTTGTAGTGATGGGGGGGGCGGTTTAGGGTTCAGAGATTCAGTCCACTCATTCCGCTTGCTGACCCTTGCCCACTCCTCAATTCAGTTATTTTTTTTGGGGGGGCGGGTTTCACAAAATTTCTAGAGGTTCAGTCAGCTCGCTCCTGGCGATATTAAGGGATTTGGAGGGATTTTTGCTGATTTGTATTGGATTCCCCCTTTATCCTTTTGGACTTTTCGTGATCTCGGTTCCCCTAACCCCCCTGTTTCCCATTCATTTCAATGGCTCGCCAACCGTGAATTTGCCAACCGTGGGATTTTGCCGGAACAGAACCCTCACGGCTGGCGACGGGTGACTGCAGTTGGTCAGAGTATGCAGCCAACCTTGGCCAGCCCAGAGAAAATCTAAATATATCAGTGTTGGCCACCTGTGCAGACCACCTACATAGAAACCTAGGAATCTGCCTTGTGCCGAATGAGACCATTGGTCCATCAGAGCTCAGTATCGTCGACTACTCTGACTGGCAGCAGCTCTCCTGGGCCAAGCTTTCAGGTCGGAGTCTCTCCCAGCCCTGCTTTTACAGCTAGGCTTTTACAGTAAATGGAGCTTTAGAAAAACCCAGGGTTGTTTTTTTAAAGTTACCATTTATTAACTTATTTTAAACAAGAAGACAAGAATAGGCTCTTTAAAAGGCCTTGGACCTTTTAAATGCAATGACTGACCTTTTCCTGTTATTCATTAAACACCCCAGAATGTATGTTTGCTGTACCGACAATGATCATGTTGAGTAGGACTACTGTTCTCAGCCAAGGCAAAGTTCCAAAATGTTCCTAAAGGAAAGAAACAGGCCCAGTGAACCTGGTCAGATATACCTTAAGCCAGGGTGTGAGGGCTCTCTCCTGGCTCTCCTCCCTGAAATTAACTTGTCGCAAGCCAGAGAGGAGAGCTGGTGGTAGCAGGCATGAGTTGTCCCGTTTGCTAAGCAAGGTCTGCCCTGGTTTCCATTGAATGGGAGACTGGATGTGTGAGCCCTATAAGATATTTGCCAAAGGGGATTGGGCCGATCTCGGAAGAGCATCTAGATTCCAAGTTCCCTCCCTGGCATCTCCAAGATAGGGCTGAGAGAGACTCCTACCTGTAACCTTGGAGAAGCCGCTGCCAGTCTGTGTATGCTGAGCTCAATGGACCAATGGTCTGACTTGGTACAAGGCAGCTTCCTAGCTTCCTGTGATCACGTTCCTCATTCATACTCTCTTGCTGGCGATATGGCAAGTCATAAGAACATAAGAACAGCCCTGCTGGATCAGGCCCAAAGCCCATCTAGTCCAGCATCCTGTTTCGCACAGTGGCCCACCAGATGCCGCTGGAAGCCACAGGCAGGAGTTGTTCTTAAGTAGCATGCAGACAAACCCTTGGCACAAATAGGCCAGCATGGTGCAAAGCAACCACCACCACAAATATGAAGCCAGCACATGTGTGTTGAGTGGGCGTCCTTTTAAATGAGACACCTGACCTCAGCATACGTGGGGAGGGGGAAGGAGAGGGGACATGTTGACCTCACATATCTGCCATTTTCTTCAATGGAGACACAAAATGGCTCCCGTCTTTGTAAGGAAATAGCTGTGTGTGTGTGTGTGTGTGTGTGCGTGCCAGTTTTTGGCCATTTTGGGGTCACAGTACGACTCGGGAGCAGCAGAGCACGGTAAGAAGCTCCCCCCTCCCCAAAATTCAGTCAGTTTTTGGCTGACCGGGAACCTAACCCCCAGGATCCCATCGGATCCCATTACTCGATATTCGCCGTTTCCATATCTGTGGCTGTAGCCCAGAACAGAACCCCCACAAATATCGAGGTTCTCCTGTACTCAAATACAGCCTCCTCTCCTTGAACATCTGGATGAGGTTCTAGTTGGTTCCAAATTGAATCGTCCGCATTTGGCCCAGTTCTGTTGGTGGCCATCATTGAGCAAGGAGGGACAAATGTCCCTGGGCTGTTGGGGCTACCATGGAGCCTCTGACCTCTTCCTCCAGGGCACCCCCTGACCTGCCCAGGTCCTGCTGCAGCCGTCACAGAGGTATTGCACACAGCCACCTCCCCCACTGCCACAGGGGAGTACTGGGCCCCCCACTCCCCCAACGTCTTGAGGTGTCACACTTTCCGCTGCCATGTGTGCAGCCACTTCAGCTGGCAAGCGCTTTTTTCGGTGGCTGGATGGGCCCTGCATCCATGCCCGGTGCTGTCAGTGCTTCCCGTGTTGGTGTGCTGATGGAGGAGGAAGGAGCGTACCTGGTGGCGATGGAGGTGGATAAGGCACATTGTCCAGTGGCAGCAGCCGCGGATGGGAAGTGCAGCTACCACCATCTCATCCTGTCCCGGGGCTACTGTTAGCCCTCCTCCTATGTACCTGGCCCAGTTGAAGGAGAGGAGAGCTGGTCCTGTGGTAGCAAGCATGAATTGCTTTGCTCAGCAAGATCCACCCTTGTTTGCATTTGAATGGGAGACTACATGTGAGTGCTGTAAGATATTCCCCGTAGAGTTGGGGGCTGCTCTGGGAAGAGCATCTGCATGCCTGCATGCAGAAGGTCCCAGGTTCCCTCTCTGGCTTCTTCAAGATAGGGCTGAGAGAGACTCCTGCCTGCAACCTTGGAGAAGCCGCTGCCAGTCTGTGTAGACAATACTGAGCAAGATGGTCCAAGGGTCTGACTCAGTATATGGCAGCTTCCTAGGTTCCTATGAACCTAATCTGATCCAAATTGAACAGCTGTCAGATTGGGCCAAACAGACCTATGTGCTCCCCTCCCTGCCCCCTGTGCTTACTGGGCAGACCTCTCCCTCCCGCTGCCCTCTCTGTCTTAATTTTAACTCCTGGAGCTTCCCCAGACAGCAGGCTTGACTGCAGGTTTTTTGCGAGTTTTTTTTACTGCAAGTTCGAAATCACCACAAAAAACTGACGCAAAAAGTGGATTGAAAAAAACCACAACTTCATCTATAAATCGGACTCTAGAATCCAACAAGAGATTTAAAAAACTCGAATTGTGTGTGAAGTGCTCCCTGATAGCTCGCAGGGACTTTGGGGTAAATTTGGCCGATATGTGAACACACACCCTCCATTCTGGAGGAGATGCGAGCTAAAAGCCAGGTGTGAAAAACTTCCTGGTGACAAGGAAGCAGTGGTTGATGCAATTTTGCTTCAAAAAGAGACTCTTAGAAGAGTAGTCACACACACACACACACACACACACACACACACACACACACACACACACACCCTTGCAGCCTTGGAACGGTGTAGGATTTTTTTGGAATTGTACCCTTTTTCTTGGACTCCTAAAGAAGGCACATCAGTTAGTTTGAAAGGGAAGGGTTTTTAAAACCTGAATTTCTGCAGTCTGTGGTTCTGAAGTGCGTAGAAATGTTTTAAAGAGAGCCTGCATAGCTGTATTTGCTGCGAAAGGGAGACTTGAAGCATCCACGGAGACAGTGGTGTTAGGAGCCATCAGATCAAGTCTGGCCTTTGTCCCTGGGGCCCGTGCAGAATGTTTCCCTGGGCTGCTTCTTAAGTGCTTTCTCCAGTCTGGTGTTAAATGTTTTAAGTGAGGGGCTTTCTTCTCCTCCCCCCACAGGAGGCTACTCCAAAGTCTTGGCCTTCACCCTGTTAGAAAAGGTTCTTAGTATTCAGTTTGTGTTTCATTTCCGCTGCATCCCAATAACGTAGGAACATAGGAAGCTGCCTTCTCCAGAGTCAGACCCTTGGTCCATCTAGCTCAGTATTGTCTACACTGACTGGCAGCGGCTCTCCAAGGGTACAGGCAGAGGTCTCTCCCAGCCCTACATGGAGATGCTGGCAAGGATTGAACTTGGGACCTTCTGCATGCAGAGCAGATGCTCTACCTTTGAGCTACAGCCCCATCCCCTGAGGGGAATATCTTACAGTGGACAGCACTCACATGTCACCCATCCAAATGCAAACCAGGGTAGACCCTGCTTAGCAAAGGGAACAATGCAGGCTCCCTACCTCAAGACCAGCTCTCCTCCCCAGTTTTCCCTCCCTTTTTTGTATTGGTGGATCTTCATCATGTCTGTGTTACCATCGATCCAGCATCGGCCTGCCCAATGTCCTCTTCTCCCAACGGTTTAGATACAGCCTCATTTCATCTTGGCTTGGTCCATTGGTTGACTGCAGTTGTGGATTTGCAGCCTGAGCTGCAACTCATTTAGGGATTGTTATGGGATTTAGAAGCCTGAGGTCCCGTGGGTCAGGGCTGGGGTCAAGAGGTGGCCCTGTTGGGCAGCTGCTGGGAGTTCAGGCCCTTGGAAGGGATGATCCTTGAGACCACCTCTTTGTCCATAGCCCAGAGGGGTCTTTAGGGAGTGGCTTGTGGGGCACAGACCCCCAACGAATTACTCAGAGCCCCGAATCTCATCAGCCACCATGACCTCTTCCAGAAGGGAAGTGCAGTAGTGAAGGTACCTGCCCAGAGCAGGGAAGAGAGCACATTGCTCTTTCCCCTTGTCCCCACCCTCCTGACTCCAATCCTCTGCCCCCTCACTTTCATTCATATTTTTAATAATACATTTTAATGTAATAATTAATGTGCTGATAATTGGCCTTAGGCCCCGCCCCCCCCAAGTCTTGGTTGATTCTGGCCCAGCAGGGGCGTTTGAGTTGTGCGCCCCTGGACTCTACACTGACTGGTAGCAACTCTACAAAGTTTCAGGCAGGAGTCTCTCCCAGGCCTGCCCGGAGATGCTGCCAGGGAGTGAACCTGGGACCTTCTGCATGCAAAGCAGATGCTTTATGAATGAGCTATACCCAGGGGCGTAGCTACGGGAGAGGAGGCCCGTGTTTGCCCCTCTCTCTGCTGGCCCCTCGGAGTGAGGGAGAGAATGAAGAACATAGGGAGGGGTGGATCTGGGGGGGGCCCCCAGCAACAGCCCCCCCGGGTTCTTTGAACCCATTTGCTCAATTATAGCTACACCCCTGGCTATACCCCAGTCCCCTAGGGCAGGGGGTCTCAAACAGTGGCCCTTCAACTCTTGTTGGCCATCAGCTCGCCTCATCGTTGTCACTGGTCACTGTGGCTGGTGATGATCGGAGTTGTAGGCCAACAGCTGCCGGGCCACAGTTTGACCACAGCCTTGCTCTGCAGGGATTCAGGCAGGAGTCTCTGCCAGTCCTACCTGGAGCTGCTGCCAGGATTGAACCGGGGATCTTCTGCACTGAAGCTGCTGTTCTTCCACTGCGGCCCCATCCCCTAAGGTGCATGTCTTGCAGTGCTCGCATGGAGTCTCTTTCCCACCCCTACCTGGAGATTTAGGAGAGGAGAACTGGTCTTGTGGTAGCAAGCATGACTTGTCCCCTTAGCTAAGCAGGGTCCGCCCTGGTTGCATGTGAAAGGGAGACTAGAAATGTGAGCCCTGGAAGATATTCCCCTCAGGGGATGGAGCCGCTCTGGGAAGAGCAGAAGGTTTCAAAGTTCCCTCCCTGGCTTCTCCAAGAGAGGGCTGAGAGAGATTCCTGCCTGCAACCTTGGAGAAGTCGCTGCCAGTCTGTGAAGACAATAATGAGCTAGATAGACCAATGGTCTGACTCAGTATATGGCAGCTTCCTACAGTATGTTCCTATGAGATGCCGCCAGGGATTGAACCTGGGACCTTCTGGCTGCGACGCGGATGCTCTGCCACTGAGCTACGGGGACTATCTTACAGCAGACAATGCCTCATACACCATTGCCCATCCAAATGCAAACCAAGGCAGGCCCTGCTGAGCAGAGGGGACCATTCATACTGGCTGCCGCAAGCCCTGCTCTCATGCCTCAGCCATCTGCTTTGGTGAGTGGACGCTGGAAAGGCCGCCTGCCAAGGAAGCCGGCTGAAAAGATCTCAAACTGCTGGGTAGCATGATCCCCGGCCCTTTCCACACCGCCATCTGTTTGGGCGGGCGCAACAGCTTTTGTGTTCCCCAGCTGAGGTAATGTGCTGCGGCAGCCTGTGGGGAGGAGGATGAAGCAAAAACCAAAATAACCGAACCCTCACAAGGAGCTGAATCACCCATGTCACTTCAGGCAACATGGCCACCAGCTGCGATTTGCAACCAGCCCGCGACACGTCCCGACACATCCAGGATGACCATTTTCCCCCTGTTGCCTTTTCCTGGGGGCTGGGATGTGGGGAGCGGGGTGGGGGTGGGGGGTGGGCACGGCAGCAGGAAGGGCTCGGTTCTCTGTATGGCACTGACTCCAGTGGCTGGCGAAAACGTGCTTTTAAATATAGAAACCTATAGAGAAACCTTCATTGCCATGACAACCATCTCTTCTCTCTCCCCCCCCACCCCACCCCAATGCCAAAGGAAGCTTTCCAGTTTGGGAGGTAGCAAAGTTCCGCTTCCATCCAAGAAGCAAACAGCTGCTTTCAATTCTTCATCTTCTTCTTTGCAAAGCACTCGGCAAAATGCTTGGGCTCATTATCCTGAAAGGAGGCTGCAAAGAGCCCCCCCATGGGAAGCGGGAGAGAGAGAGAGCTAGGGTAGTGCCTAGGACTCCCATCTGTTGTTTTGATGCCTGGAGTGACCGGCCTGTCTTCCAGCAGAGATTCTGCGGTGACTGGAATGGTTCTTTTATGTGTGTGTGTGTGTGTGTGAGAGTGAGAGAGAGAGAGAGAGATTTCTTCTTTTCTCCTTCCCACCATCTAAGAACTACCAGTTAAAACCCACCCCACACACATAACACCTCCCCAGCCCCCCCCCAGCAAATGATCTTTTTTTTTTTTAAGCCTATGATATCATCAGAGGTTGATGAATTATAAATCACAGGCAGACTCTAGTGACCGGGAGTCTGTAAACCAATGTGATGCTACCGTTACTGGAGAAAATCAGGGACTGAAGGACTGAAAGATGCAGGCAGTGATAACGGCAACCTTATACTATCTGAAAACAGTCTTGCAAGCTTAGTCGGTCATCATAATGCTCACAGTTCTTAAAGGGGTTTGTATAGCTTAAAACAGCAGGGTTTATAATCAATTCTGTTTTTTTAAAAAAGTTATGATTTCTGTTTCAAAAAAAATGTTCCTAGTCCTCATAGATGCAAGACATTGCTGTAGTGCAGTATTCTTCACTTCAAGGCTGGCGGGCCAGCAGTGGCTCTCATGGACCCTAACTGTGGCGACTAATTTATTTACCTGAATCCAAGAATACATTCCCCCCCCCAAGTTCTTTGCCATTAGAAATTGGAGGGTTGTCTTAAATTATCTTCCTTTCGGATTAATACAGGTATTTAACCTAAGTTTTTAATGGAGTTCGTCAGATTCAGTGTCTTGTATTCAGGTAAATATGGTACTGCTACAAATATTTATATATAACTTTTCAACAAAGGTTTACATAGAAAAATAAATAAGATGGGTCCCTGTCCCCCAAAGACTCACAGTAACACACACACACACACACACACACACACACACACACACACACACACACACACACACACAGAGCAACAGCCACTGGAGGGATGCTGTGCTGTGGTTGAATAGGGAGAGTTGCTCGCCCCCTGCTAAATAGAAGAGGGTTACCACTTCACAAAGTGCCTCTTTGCTCAGTTAGCTAATTGTTAGACTTTTGTGCAAAGTTTCGGACAAAGGCAAATACAGGAGAACCTTGCTACTCATGGATTCAGCATCCACGGTTTCGCATATCTGCAGTCGGTTAATTGGCATCTGAGCTTGGTATACATGTGGAAAAACCATCAAAAAAGGGTTCTATCTGTGGATCAGAGGCAGCCAGAAATGACAGTGGGGGTCATTTCTGGCCACAATTTTGTGAACTGGAGCCATTTTGTGGCCTTTAAAAAAAAAAGTCTAAAAATGGTGACTTTTCACAGGGGGGGGGGAAGATGTTGGTGCTTTTGGGGGGCATTGCTGGAGTGCTGAGTGCTCACGGACTACAGTAGAGCACTTTATTTCATGTTTCTCCCTGTTTGGGCTCGTTTTTACTGTGCATTTCCAGTCTCCAGGAACCTAACCCCTACAATTACGTTGACCTCAATGATCTGGTATTCATGGTTTACTTATATGTGGCAATGTCGGGCAATGGAACCCCCACGAATACCAAGGTTTTCCTGTACTCTACACAGCCCCCCTGGCACCAGGTAGAAGAGACAGTTCCCATCATGCAGTTCTCAGCTTCAGCCCTGGAGCCATCTTGGAAGGCGCGGCATACATAGTGCACTGGGAAGTGTAATCCTTTCTAGTGTTTTGCCCATTAAGCTCATTTCCCAGCATTCTGTGCATGCCTTCAGCACTGTTCGATGAGAACTATCATAGGAACATAGGAAGCTGCCATATACTGAGTCAGACCATAGGTCCATCTAGCTCAGTATTGTCTACACAGACTGGCAGTGGTTTCTTCAAGGTTGTAGTCAGGAATCTCTCTCAGGCCTGTCTTGGATATGCCAGGGAGGGAACTTGGAACCTTCTGCTCTTCCCAGAGCGGCTCCATCCCCTGAGTGGAATCTCTTACAGTGCTCACACATGTAGTCTCCCATTCACATGCAAACCAGGGTAGACCCTGCTTAGCTAAGGAGACAAGTCATGCTTGCTACCACCAGACCAGCTCTGCTCTCCTATCATTTGAGAGGGATCCATTTTTCTTAAAGGGGCTGCCCTTTTGCTGGGTAAAACACTATAATGTGTGGAACCTACTATGGTTTTCATGTGGGTTTTGATTGATTGATTGATTGATTGATTGATTGCCAAAATGGCTCTTGCTTGAAAAATAATGATCACTGGCACAGTGTAACTAGAATACTGCCAATAAAAAGAACCTAATAACTTGATGTGATGCATGCTTATATAAAACCAGTGTAAAGACTCTGGGCCAGTCACTTCTTTCTCAGCCTAACCTCCTTCACAGGGTTGTTGTGAGGAGAAACCTACGTATGTAGTACACCCCTGGGGCTCCTTGGAGGAAGAGCGGGATATAAAATGTAAATAATAATAATAATAATAATAATAATAATACAACTACAACAACGTGCAGATAAATTGTTTATCGTTAACCCCCCCACCAAAAAAGAAAGAAAGAAAGAACAAACTGAAACACATCATAAAGTAATGGATGTAATCTGGAAAACATGCATATCGAAAATGAACCAGTTCTGCTCACTATAACAATCTATTGCATTTGATGTTTTGAAAGTAAGGCTGTAATCCTACACACAGTGATAAGCGATTGAGCCTTTGAACATAGTGGGGCTTACTTTTGAGTAAACATCCAGGAGCGTAGTTAGGGGAGAGGGGGCCCTTGCTCGCCCCTCCCTCCGGTGGTCCCTCGGAGTGAGGGAGATAATGAATAAAATAGGGAGGGGTGGAGCTGGGGAGGCCCTTCAGGAACTGGGCCCCCCGGGTTCTTTGAACCCATTTGCTCAATTATAGCTACACCCCCGTAAACATCTGTAGTATTGCTGCACAACTTTGACCCTCCTGCAGATGTTGGACCACAACTCCCATCATCCCTGACTGTTGGGCACTGTGGCTGAGGACGATGGGAGTCATAGTCCAAAAACAGCGGGAGGGCTAACGTTTTGCAGCCCTGAACTATAGGATTGAGTTGTGCTGCTTACCTTTGCTGCTGCTGCTATGAACTGGGCAATTTTCAGGATTACAAATCTGCATTTATCATTCATAATTCAATTTTCTGGTTTGACATATTACAAATCTTCTCTAGCAAAGATGCAAGTAAATGTTCTGTGGGATTAGTGTAAAGTGAGAAGAAGAGTAAATAACGAGGCAGCTCCTTAATAACAGATAATCCAAAAATCCAAAAATGAGTCTCGTGTTTGATTTCATAATAGGATTCTTGGGATGCTGTTTGCATTGCTATAAACACCTTTCTTTATTTATATGGGATCAGATCAGCTTAATAAATCTGGGGTGGAGAGCCGGACTTGTGGTAGCAAGCAGGAATTGTCCCCTTTGCTAAGCAAGGCCTATCTTTTTTGAATTTGGATGGGTGATTATGTGAGCAGGGTTTGCTGTAAGATATTCCCAGTAGGGATTGGGGCCATAGCTCAGTGGTAGAGCTTCTGATTTGCATGCAGAAGGTCCCGGGTTCAATCCCTGGCAGCATCTCCAGGAAAGGCTGGGAAAGACTCTTGCTTGAAACCTTAGGAATGCTATGCCAGTCCGTGTAGATAATACTGAGCAAGATGGACCAATGATTTGACTTGTTATATGGCAGCTTCCTATGTTCTTTCGGAATTGTCCCGTAGCTCAGTGGTAGCAGGAGCGGAGCCACCATTGGGCCAACGAGTTCAAAGAACCCGGGCCATGCCCAATCGGGGCCGTGCCCCCCGCATCTGACGTCAGACGTGGGGGTGCTGGTTTAGCTTTCCCTTCAGGAGTTAAAAGGCTGGCACTGAGTCCTGCAGGGAAGAGCCGCTCCTGGCTGCGCTGCGAACGCAGCACCAGCCTTAGTTTGACATCAGATGTGTGGGGCGGGGTCAGTGGGGCTGCCGCCATGGCCTCACACAGGCCGCCGGTGGTCAGGCTACGCCGTTGAGTGGCAGAACATCTGTTTTGCACGCAGGAGGTCCCAGGTTCTATCCCTGGCAGCATCTCCAGGTAGGGCTGAGAGAGACCTTTGCCTGAAACCTTGGAGAGCCGCTGCCAGTCAGTGCAGACAATACAAAGCTAGATAGACCAAGAGTCTGATTCATTATAAGGCAGCTACCTGTGTCCCAATTTTGTGGCACGCCCCCCCCCCTTAATCACATGGGTTGGTTCATTCAAACTTGCCCCAGACAAGCTACATGCACCAGAACCTCACCCTGTGTGCAACTATCAAAGACACAGGAGGCTTCCTTGACAGCCGGCCACCATAGAGGACAAACAAGAGAATCGACACTTATATGACTGGAAGATTTTAAAAATGGCTCCTGTCCTTCAGGTTGTAAATACAGATGGAATCTGGGTCTGAAAAGACGGAAGAGTTATGGCCTAGAGCGGTATTCCTCAACCACCGGTCCGTGGACCGGTGCCTGTCTGTGAGGAGTTGAGTGCCGGTCTGTGCTGGTCCATGAAGAATTACCCCCCCCCCCAAAAATCCCAATTTCGAGCCAGAGGGGGCCGCCGCTGCCCGTAGCTCTCTGGAGCTCATTTCTAGGCAGGCAGCCCTCACTGCTAGGATTATGTCCATTTCGAGGAAGTGAAATGAACATTATCCAGCCTCCCTAGAAATGAGCCTCGGGGAGCTCACCCGGGCTCCATGGATCCTGGGTCCTGCCCCCTTTGCATGTGATGTCACATGCAAAGGGCTGCCTGCCTGGAAATGAGCTCCAGAGAGCTCCTAGTGGTGGCGCCCCCCACTGGCTCGAAATTGTTTTGGGGGGTGCCTGGGGGTGAGGGCAGGGGGGGTGACCCCCTTACTAACTGCTGGTCTGGGAAATTGCACACAAAGATTGTACCGGTCCAGGACTAAAAAAATGTCGAGAAACACTGAGCTAGAGGTCGTGGTGTCAGCGAGCACAAATCCTCACCTGACACCCCTTGCATCGCAGGTTCAGGACCAGCTGTGGGCTGGTGTCCTGGCAGGATTGCTTTTGAAGCTTCCCTTTCAAGCAGATGCGGAAGTCTTGGCAGTATCTCCTTTCAGAGGAGGAAATCACTTCCAGCTTTCTGGCCGGGGCGGCTCTGCCATATGTTCAGCGAGTTGTGGTGAAACTTTTCTGGCCGCAGTTCCACTCACCAGGAAAAGGAAATTGGTTTCCCAAGCTGAGAGAGGCAGAGAGATTCCGCACGGTTGACACTGCAGCTGTGCGTGGTTGAGGGGAAGCGATGCCCTGGGATTAGCGTAAAAAGGGAAGAAGGGATGCCAGCCCTGGCCACGTGGAGAATCACTTGCAGCTGAGTTCCAGGAAAGCCAAGGAGTCCTGCCAGTGAGTCTTTGCATTTTGGGAAGTGCAAGGCCATAGCCAAAGCGGGGGGAGGCGGAGAAGGCGTGGCCTCCCTCAGGGATTTTTCTGGCTCCCTCTCTGAATGTTTAGCTTAAAAAAAAAAAAGTCTTTAGTCCATTTGCTTGTGGAGAACGAAGGGAAAGTGTTTGACTCATATTCTACCAGTTGCTCATGAGTACAGTTAAGCAACTTTGAACACATTAGGCAAACTGCATTGATGTTTTTGCTGCTCAGCAATGTTAGGAACATAGGAAGCTGCCCTAAACCGAGTCAGGCCCTTGGTCCATCTAGCTCAGTATTGCCTACACAGACTGGCAGTGGCTTCTCCAAGGTTGCAGGCAGGAGTCTCTCTCTCCCTGGAGATGCCAGGAAAGGAACTTGGAACCTTCTGCATGCAAGCATGTAGATGCTCTTCCCAGAGCAGCCCCATCCCCTAAGGGGAATATTTTACAGTGCTTGCACATGTAGTATCCCATTCAAAAGCAAACCAGGTCAGACCTGCTTAGCAAAGGGGACAATTTGTACTTGCTACCACAAGAACAGCTCTCTTCTCCTAATGTCCCCCTATCCCATTAGGTTCCCTTACCGATTTAGGCTTGGTTCACGCGATCATTGAAATCTATTGAAATGTGGTGTAAAACTGCCCTAAGTCATCTATTATTAATTTATTATTATTATTTATTCAATTTCTATACTGCCCTTCAAAAAATGGCTCAAGGTGGTTTACACAGACAAATAATAAATAAATAAGATGGATCCCTGTCCCCAAAGGGCTCACAATCTAAAAAGAAACATAAGATAGACACCAGCAACAGTCACTGGAGGTCCTGTGCTGTGGGTGGATAGGGCCAGTTACTCTCCCCCTGCTAAATAAAGAGAATCACCACATTAAAAGGTGCCTCTTTGCCAAGTTGGCAAAGGTGTAGGTGTAGGTTGGCAAAGGTGTAGGTGTTACGCATCTAGGTGTAAAATGGCCCTGAGCCATTTTTGGAAGGGCAGTATATCAATCAATCAATCAATCAATCAATCAATCAATTTTTGGAAGGGCAGTAAATCAATCAATCAATCAATCAATCAAATAAATAAATTAAATTAAATTAAATTAAATGTGTGTATGTTTGTTGCCAACATGAGTGTGCAAGTATGAACCCAGGCCAAGTTGGTTTCTGGCCTGAGATATCATTTTGGTGTGGGCAACACAATCATGCTAATGTTGGTAGCTCACATTAAACCTAGATTGAAACATTTGTGTGAACCAGGCCTCGGGAGTACAGTGGTTCCTAAGCTCTTCCACCATCAGGGCCTCCTCCTATGTATATTGACTGCCTGTGAATCAATTGTGTTGAGTGGCAAAATGCATTTCTGGAACCCAGACTATTCTTTGGTCAAAAGAATGGCTCATGAGAGGATTTGGCCATGCCTGGTTTTGTTATAGAAGCACCTTTCTCATAGCAGAGAGGTCAGTTTTATAGATCTATTTTTAAAAAGGAAATTAAAGTGTTATCAGTCTAATGGGTACCTACCTGCAAATAATGTCTTTATCTGTCAATATGATGGGCTTCAAGGAACATAAACGTGTAAGGACACCATTGCTGAACCTCCCCCATTTTGATCTGTGATAGAACCGACAAGCCAGCCTCGGTTTGAGGCAAACCGGTTTGTGCACACCCCTAGTCATAGCAGTTGTAGTCCAGCATCCTGTTTTCAATAGAAGCCAAACAGACACTGCCAGGCAGTCTTTAAGCAAGGCATGAAGGCAATGAGAGAAGAGCTGGCCTTGTGGTAGCAAGCATGCCTTTCCCCTTAGCTAAGCAGGTTCTGCCCTGGTTGTATATGAATGGGAGACTTGATGTTTGAGCACTGTAAGATATTCCCCTCAGGGGATGGGGCTGCTCTGGGAAGAGCAGAAGGTTCCAAGTTCCCTCCCTGGCATCTCCAAGATGGGGCTGAGAAAAATTCCTGCCTGCAACCTTGGAGAAGCCGCTGCCAGTCTGTGTAGACAATACTGAGCTAGATGGACCAACGGTCTGACTTCATTATATGGCAGCTTCCTATGTTCCAGTTATCTTTCTCCAAAGTTGTTTTTACCCTTGGCAACTGATATTCAGAGGTACGCAGCCTCTGAAAATGGAGGCTCTGTTAGGACCACAGAGAAATATACCCACCAGTGTTACAGCAATGAAAAAAGGGACATGTCTGCGAATGTGTAGGGGTTGTAGCCTAGCTGCCTAGGAGGCGTGGTGTTTACAATTCTGACCATAGGCTTGCCACAAATAGAATGGAGGTAATAAGTTGCGTTGACCATGTCAAGTTGTGGAATATCCTTAGGAAAATGAGCATCCCAGAACATCTCACTGTTCTCATGAGAAACCTATACACAGGACAGGAAGCCACAGTCAAGACGGAACATGGTGAAACAGACTGGTTCCAGATTGGCAAAGGAATAATACAAAGCTGTATACTTTCTCCTTCATTATTCAACTTATATGCTGAACAAAAGCTGGATTGGAAGAAGATGAGCGTGGTATTAAAGTTGGAGGAAGAATTATCAATAACCTGCGCTACGCTGATGACACCACTCTGATAGCTGAGAATGCGGATGATGCTCTAGTAATGAAAGTCAAGGAGCACAGTGGGAAAATGGGACTATGACTAAATGTAAAGAAGACTGAACTAATGACACCAGGTACAGCAACCAGCCTCAGAATTGATAATGAAGCTATGGAAGTGGTGGATAGCTTCTTCCTTTTAGGATTGTCCATCAACAGTAAAGCAGTCAAGAAATACGCTGCAGACTAGTATTTGATAGGGTTGCAATGAAGGCCTTGGAAAGGATATTTAGATGTCATGATGTGTCTATACCTACAAAGATTAGAATTGTTCAGACAATGGTTTTTCCCGTGACACTCTATGGATGTGAAAGCTGGACTTTGAGGAAGCAAGAGAGAAAAAGTATTGACACTTTTGAACTTTGGTGCTGGAGAAGACTTTTGAAGATACCATGGACAGCCAGGAAAGCAAACAAATGGATCATAAAACAAATCAATCCAGAATTTTCACTCAAGGCACAAATGACCAGGCTCAAACTATCATATTTTGGACACATTATGTGAAAAAGACCAAGCTGCCTTGAGAAGTCTATAATCCTGGGGAAGGTTGAAGGAAAGAGAAGAGGGTGACCAGCAGCAAGGTGGATGGACTCAATTACAACAGCAATGAATGCACCACTGAGAGGCCAAGTTGAAGACAGATCATCCTGGAGAGAATCTATTTATGTGGTCACTAAGAGTTGACATCGACTTGATGGCACTCACTCATTCACTCACTCACTCACTCAATCAGGTGCATGCAGAGCACGTGATTCCAGATGAGCCACATTTATACCCTCCAAGATTTTTTTCGGGGGAGGGTATATATATCTTGTCAGTACAAATATGCCATTCATTTCTTTTACAATTTTTTTTGCACGTTTCCAATATGTACTGTATTTTTTTTGACATTAATTAGGTCATAAGAATGACCTATGCATAAGAAGCATCAGAACACATGACAGCTGGGGAGAGCAAACATTATTATTCACTTATGTTTGGTCCATGTGAATTCTAGAACATATTCCTTGTATTATTCATCCAGGCAGTCGTCCTATGCTTTCACCAGACTCCTCCATGAAACCTGACAGGCAAGTGAGCTAAAAGGAACCTTCCCTCCCATTCCTTTTTTTCCAGAGCTAAGCTTGTGCAAGCTATTTCTGAAGCACGCTGTCATGGGCACATCTAGCCTGATCGGTTCCATATAATGATGAGTGTTTTGTTTTTTGTTTTTACCGTATGGAAAGAGACAAAATAGGAGTTCATCAAATGCATTCTCGTTTTATTAAGGCATAAATCCTTCTATATGGCCTCTCAAAACAGAGACCTGGCTTGCATCAGTTACATGCAGTGAGCTACCCAAAATGCTCGTGACTTTTTCCAATAAGGAATAAATTCTGTGACAAGTAGACATTTAGTGAATCATAAATGTTCTCATTCTGCTGAATATTTATGTAGCAGATGTATCCAGCAAATATCACGGGTGTCTGGAGTGGGGCAGAGAAGGGAGCAGAGCCAGACCCATTGAATTCAATGGTGCTTGTACTCAGATGAGCAGTATAGGAATGCAGCTTTTGCACGCACATCCCAGCAGAAGTCCTGCAGATGCCTATGGCAAATATGTTATTGCCATGTTTCAGTCTCCATGTTTTTTAGTGGTCGAACTACCCGCTTTAAGGTTTGCATTGGGCTGCTTTGGATGATACATTCAGACATGCCATTATGAAGGGGAAGCACCTCCTGTTGGTACAGCCTCCATTAAAGTCCTGATTAGGGATGTGAAAATAGTTTCAAATTCAAATTGAATCAAATCAGGGCAATTAGATTTGGATTTGAATCGAATATTTGAAATTTGGTTTTAATTTAATTTGAGGATCGTTTGGCATTTAAAAAAGCCCATTCAGGTCCCCTGGTTGGTTGGTTAAGAAAAGCACCACAACAGGATCGAACTGATTCAAATTCAATTTGGATTAGAAATGAATTTTCAAGTTTGATTCAAATTAGAAAATAATTTTCAAAATTTGATTTGAATTCAAATCGGAGGCCCCCAGGTTGGGAACTACTGCTCAATCAGGTCTGGTCCACACATGCTGCAGAATGAAGTGGTTGAGGTCTGGGTCGTAGAATGGAATGTACCACTACAGGGTAGGGACACATTTTTGAATGCTTTTCTGGACAAAAGGCTTCCTACAAGTAAAAATGCCTAGGGATGGATTCTAGTCCTATCTCTGCTAGTTTCTTACTTGCAATGCTCCCCCCACCCACACTTGGAGGAACATCTTAAAAATGCTCTCCCTCCCACCTGTAGCTGTACTTGGTACATCCATTCTACATCATTCTGCTGCATGCGTAGACCTAGTCACTGCTGTGCATGTGCGTGCCAGTCCCTTTCTATGGCAAATATGACTAATGCTCTTTCCACATTCAAAGTAACTTTTCATTTTCTTCACCAGGCTCCATTCACAAATTGTCTTCATCTTGCTGATCACCTTTCTGGAGTATTTCTAAAACCAGTCAATGAATGAAATTGGAAGCCGTGGTTGCAACTTCACAGGTAAGATGCCTCTTAACCACTTGGACTAAATTTCAGAGAATCTTCCATTCCTGAAGAGGAGTTTGTAGGGGACGTGGCAAGGGAGGATTCTTGCAGTTCAAGTCTAATGATCCGTGCAGGGAAACCAAAGCTCCTCTGAGCATTAAGCTGAAGGGATCCAGCAGAGGACTGGTCCACTGATCAACCCACATGTAGGGCCGGGAGAGTCCTCCT
Organism: Hemicordylus capensis; assembly: GCF_027244095.1. Classification (NCBI taxonomy): domain Eukaryota; kingdom Metazoa; phylum Chordata; class Lepidosauria; order Squamata; family Cordylidae; genus Hemicordylus; species Hemicordylus capensis. The sequence goes on from NC_069663.1 coordinate 16,737,617, forward strand.
CCTTCCGATGTTGGCAGGCTTAATTTTGTTGTCGATGGCTCGACCTCCTTTGTCAGCGGTGCCTCATATGGCTTCATTGCTCCTGAGCACTGTTCCATCTAACAGGGATTCCCAGATGTTGTTCACGGCAACTCCCAGCATCCCCAGCTGCAATAGCCTTTGCTTGAGGATTATGGGAGTTGTAGTCAACAACATTTGGGAATCCTTGTTAGAGGGAACATTTCTCCTGAGATTCTGTGCTGCCCAGCTGTGGGTTCTAGAATGAGTCCTTGACAAAGATGCTTGGCGTTTAGGGTGTGTGTTGTCGTGTAGTCACTGGGTCTTGATGTCGAGCCCGTTTCTCTCTCCCTCTCTCCTTTTAATTGGAGCCGTCTTTTCATTGAGGTGCATATGTCAAACAGCAAGATGGTGACATCTTTGTTTCTGCGTTGTATGTAGGAGGTGTACCTTTATTCTATGAGACGTGTGAGGTGCTTGCCATTTTGCTAACTGTGCATTGCATCTAGGGATCCATTGAGCCCCTCCTACGCTTGTACGAGTGTTGAACGTAATGTGTGAATAGGACTACTACACTCTCAAATTTTGAGCCAAGCGTTCTTGTCTGAGAACATTTAGCTTAGCCCTAGTGCAGCAGCGGAAAAGATCCACACAGTTGTAAATACTTTTCAAGCTCCTTTCAGACTGCTTCCCTTCCCTCCCCCGTCCAAGGGCCAGTGAACTTGCCTGCCAGTTAAGATTTTCTTCCTCTCTCTCTCCCACCTTGGGAGGTGGCTGAGAGAGAGTATTCTCATAGGAACAGAGGAGGCTGCCATATACCAAGTCAGACCACTTTGGTCCATCTAGCTCAGTATTGTCTACACAGACTGACGGCAGCTTCTCCAAGCTTGCAGGCAGGAATCTCTCTCTCTCTCTCCCTCCCTCCCTCTCTTAGCCCTATCTTGGAGAGGCTAGGAAGCAGCTCCATCCACTGAGGGAAATAGCTTACAGTGTTCACACATCAAGTCTCCCATTTATATGCAACCAGGGTGGACCCTGCTTAGCAAAGTGGACAAGTCATGCTTTCTACCATAAGACCAGCTCTCCTCTCAGTGGTGGCACCCAAATGACCTAACTCCCTTCCCAGACATGTTTGTGTGGTGCTACCTTCTTTCCTCTCATAGGAACATAGGAAGCTGCCACATACTGAGTCAGACCATAGGTCCATCTAGCTCAATATTATCTACACAGACTGGCAGCAGCTTCTTCAAGGTTGAAGGCGGGAATCTCTCTCAGCCGTACCTTGGAGATGCTGCCAGGTAGGGAACTTGGAACTTTCTGCTCTTCCCAGAGCAGCTCCATCCCCTAAGGGGAATATCTTGCAGTGCTCACACATCAAGTCTCCCATTCATATGCAACCAGGGTGGACCCTGCTTAGCAAAGTGGACAAGTCATGCTTGCTACCACAAGACCAGCTCTTCTGTTGAAGCAAGGTCTGCCCTTGTCTGCTGTGCCTCTAATGACTGTGCATGGAACTGGTGACTCTTTTAATTGCCTTTTATTTCCTGTTTTGAATTTTATTTCGGTTGTTAACTGCTAGTGTTATAGTTTTCCGACTATTTATATTTGCTGCTTTTATTGTTTGTCGTTACGTGCTTTAAATACGATTATTTTGGATTTTACTTTATGGTACTTTAATGTGGTTTCCTGTGGTAAGATACCTTGAGCCTTTCATTGTTCTTTTGTGAAAGGCAGGACAGAAATACTAATGTAAGCAATCGGCAACCTGGATGTTGGGTGCCCTCCCTCCCATGAGTGTGATCTAGCAGTCGTTTTCCTTCATTTCTGTACTTCATATAAATGAATTTATGGAATTCACAGCCAACAGATGTTGTGGTGGCCAGTGGCTTAAGCTCTGTTCACATGTGCTGTTCAACACCTGTACAAGCTGTGTGCAATGTGTACATATACAGTTGCTCACACATTCAATTTAACTTGTGTACAATAGTATGCTTCCTGTGCATACCCTGTATTTGACAGGGGCCTGTACCCATGAACTTGCATACAGATGTGAGATGTCAGTTGCTGAGGGAAGTACTGGTTTACTTTTGGTGGACAGGTAAGGTCTCCCCTTTAAAGAGCTGGTCTTGTGGTAGCAAGCATGGATTGACCTCTTTGCTAAGCAGGGCCCTCCCTGCTTTGCATTTGAATGGGACACTGCATGTGAGCACTGTAAGATATTCCCCTTTGGGGATGAGGCTGCTCTGGGAAGAGCATCTGCATGCCTGCATGCAGAAGGTCCCAGATTACCTCCCTGGCAGCATCTCCAAGATAGGGCTGAGAGAGACTCCTGCCTGCAACCTTGGAGAAGCCACTGCTGGTCTGTGTGGACAATACTGAGCTAGATGGACCAAGGGTCTGACTCAGTAGAAGGCCGCTTCCTATGTTCCTGATCTCCTTTTGGCCACTGAACAGTGCCAAACTGCTCTCCAGTTTCCCTGACCACCAGTGAGGTGGTGAAATGGGGTGGGGTGCTTTTTGGCTCACCCCCGTGACTTTACTGTGTGGTTAAGTATCAGACCAAGGCTGCAGAACCCTAGACCTCCAGCTGCTTTGGGACTACAGCTCCCATCATCTTTGGGCACGGTGACCAGTAGTGAGGGCTGATGGGAGTTGTAGTCCCACAATAGCTGGAGACTGGAGGTTGGGGAGCTCTGCAGTGTTCCCCCTAAGGCGTACGTGCGTGCTCACACATTTTTTGATATCCGCTCAGCTCATTTTAGATCCCTCTCAGGTTGAATCCGGAAGGCCCCACTCTGAATGCAGGTGCGTGCACACTGCCTTGATACTGCCGCCCAGAACAAAACTCATTCTGCACACAGATGGAAAAAAATCAGAGAGAACACTGGAGCCCTGTATTAAACGAAGCTGCTAGTAGCCCTGTGCATCCGGTTTGCACTCAGCTTTTGATGGTGTCCTTGTGGCTTTCTTCATCTTGTCTGCTTGAGTGTAAATGTGGTCGAAGTCAGTACGAATAATTATTCATACAAACAAACCAATAATTCATAAATAAATCAATATGGCGGATGAGCAGTTCAATGTTGTCTCTCCCCCCCACCCCCCAATCCTGTGGCTCAGTACAAAAGCTATTGAGGCAGCTGAGTAGATGAAAAGAGGGAGAAGTCTCACAATCCATCTGTCGGTGGAAGAGAAGGGCAAATCAGCCCAGCTCTCCCTTGAAGAGAAGGCACTGGGCTAGAACGGCGATTTTCATGAGCACCTCCTCGTGCTGTGCCATGTCGGTGGTGCTGGTATATTAAGACCCTTTGTTTTTGTCACAGCCCATGAATATAAAGAGATGGGTTCTTTATTTCCACCCGCCCATGCAAAAACTGTCTGCAAACAGCCATGAAGCTGCCTTCTCTAGAATCAGACCACTGGTCCATTCAGTTTCAGTCTTGTCTACACTGACGGGCAGCAACACTCCAAGGTTTCAGGCCTTCCTCTCTCAAAGCCTTGCCTGCGCGTTTTTCACACAAGGCTTTAAAGCCCTTTTGGAACATAGGAACATAGGAAACTGCCATATACTGAGTCAGACCATTGGTCTATCTAGGTCAGTATTGTCTTCACAGACTGACAGCGGCTTCCCCAAGGTTGCAGGCAGGAATCTCTCTCAGCCCTATCTTGGAGAAGCCAGGGAGGGAACTAGAAACCTTCTGCTCTTCCCAGAGCAGCTTCATCCTCTGAGGGAATATCTTGCAGTGCTCACACATCGAGTCTCCCATTCATATGCAACCAGGGCAGACCCTGCTTAGCTATGGGGACAAGTCATGCTTGCTACCACAACACCAGCTCTCTTCTCCATAATAATCACATCTCCTCTGAATGGAGGGGGTGCATTCACATATTGGGCAGATTTACCCCCAAAGTCCCTGCAAGCTGTCGGGGAGAACTTCACAAACAATTCAGTTTTTTCACTGCACGTTGGAGTGTTGCCCGATTTATATCCGGGGTTAAAATATCCACTTTTTGCATCAATTTTTGGGGGCAACTTTGATCTCGCAGTAAAGCCGCGCAGTAAACCCGCGAGGTAAAGCCGGCTGTCTGGGAAAGCTCCTGGAGATGCCAGAGACTGAATCCGAGATCTTCTGCATGTGAGCAGATGCTGTCCCACTGAGCGATGGCCCCATCCACTAAGGTGAATATCTTACAGTGTTCACAAATAGTCACTCATCCAAATGCAAATGAGGGCAGACCCTGCTTAGCAAAGGGGACCATTCACAATCGCCGCCACAGGACCAACTCTCCTCCCCTGGGAAGACTTCATGAGGAGACAGCCTCTCCTTCTGACCGACATTATTGCTCATGACTTCAGTGACCTTTCCTTTAGCAGGTAGTTGATGGTGGTTCATTTACACACACACACACACACACACACACACACACACACACACACACACACTTCTTCTAACATGTTGTTTTTGAAATGGGAAATAGCAGAGGGGGGAAATGCCAAGGAGAACCTTTTGTGGAATTTGTAAAAGAACTTGGAGAATAAAACAGTTTTTGGTCATGGAACACAGTAAAACAGTTCTTGCCTCCCTCCCTCAGATTGAGCCAGTTCCCATTAAATTCAGTGGGGCATACTCCCAGGGAGGGGGGCTATTGGATTGCTGGCTTTGTGCCTCCCCCCCAAAAAAAACCCAGCCCCCACCATGGATGCACATGTCCTTGGTCCCTTTTAAAAGACCAGAAGGTCTGAAGAGGGCCAGTTCTATCCTGGGAGGCCTCTCACAGACACTGCTTTTGCTACTGATTAATACTAACCCAAAACATGATGGCTGAATCCCAAAACCAAGGCTGTCTGGGCCAAGAGCAGGGTGGAGAATCAAGGAATAGGACAGGAACCACCACCCTTCTGCTGCTTTTGCCCTTTCATTTGTAGGCAGTGAAAATGGGCATGTTTCAGAAGGGACAAAATTGGAGTTGGGCAGCAAAATTCATGGAATGGGAAGATAGTTGCCTGTCCCAAAGAGGTTCACAATCTTAAAAAAACACACAAGAAAGTCATCAACGGTGGCCACTGGGTGTGAGACGCTATACAGGGATGAACAGGGACATCTCCCCGCCACCCATGGATTCTAGTCATCCATTTCTTTGGCCTTCTGCATTTTATTGTGTATTAACAAAATTCAGTTCATTGCAACAAGAATGTGGTGGTGACCACTCACTTATGTGGCTTTAAAGGGGGATTATCAATCAATCAGCCAATCATTCAATCAGTTTATTGTTTGATATAACAAAGATATTTGACTCAAAAACTGGGTAGTTAAAACAATGACACAAAAAAAGCCGTGTCCCTCCAACACAAACGTTGGCTCAGAATAATTCAGAACCATTAAACAGATTGCATTAGCTTGCCATGTATGTTGAATTAAAGGGGGCTTAGACAAATTCTTGGAGGAGAGGTCTATCCATGGCTGTTGGTCACGATAGCTCAACAGAATGTCTATATTCAGGGGCATTATATCATGGAATACCAGTTGCTGTGGGGCAACATAGGGAGAAGGGTATCATCTTCAAGCCCCCCTTGTGGATTTCCTAGAGACATCGTGTTTAGCCACTCTGGGAAGGAGCGCCTCTCAACTGGATGGGACCACAGATAGAGCGTCTGCTTGGTATGCAGAACGTCCCAAGATCAGAACCCTACTGGTATCTCCAGATAAGGCTAAGAAAAACATCCTCCCTGAAGCCTTGGAGAGCTGCTACTGGTCAGAGTAAGACAAAACTGAACTAGATGGACCAATGATCTGATTCAGTAGATGGCAGCCTCCTCTGTCCCTGTACTTGGTTTGATACAACTGATTTCCTTGTGTCTAGAATCCCTGAACCAGCCTCGAGCTGGTCTGGAGTTTTTTGGCTTGGCCTCGAGCCAAACAGACCCAGTCCGGTTCGAGGGTGAGCCCTTGAGCTGGGCCGGCCCGATGTCTAACCAGCTCAAGGTAGAGCTGGTTCGCACACCTCTACTAGGTTCTTCAGTTATGTGACCCTTGAGCATAGGCTAGTAATGCCAGTGCTGTGCGGATGATCAGTGTTCTTAACATATAGATCAGGCTAGAAGAGCGATCTTTGCTATTTTCCAAGCAGGGACCACTTTGGAAAGCACTTTCAACGTGAGAGCCATTTCCCACGATGCTGACCTCCGGACAGTACCGTGCGTTTCTCAGTGCCAGGAGGGCCCTTTAAGATGGAGCCCTCTCTTAAGAGGTCTGCGGGGAAAGCCACTGAGAAGGACTACACTTCCCAGCACTCTGTGTATGCCTTCCAAGATGGTGCAGGGACTCATTTTGCCTTAAAGGAGCCTCCCTGGCTTTGGCAAAGCTCAGCACTGCACAGAGAGAATGGCCATCTTCAAGCCCCACTTGTGGATTTCCCAGAAAGGAGCGTGTCCCAACTAGATGGGGCCATAGCCTAGTGATAGAGCATCTGCTTTGCATGCAGAAAGTCCCAAGATCAGACTGCAGAGTACTCAGCTTTTGCCAAAGCTTCACACAGGTACAATAAACAATCGGTTTGGAAGCCACACGTAGGGTTGGTGGGGGCTGCCACCGCCCCCCCCCCGCCGGGCCTTCGAGTGGTCTAGAATAAACATTTGTTTCCTTCTCAGCTCTCTAAGGGCTTGTCTAGCACTAATTTTAGGATCATCTCAGAAGATAAAATCTTTGGGGTCAGCCTGTGATGAATACCCTATTTGTTAAGCTGCAAACACTTTAAAAAAAAGAGGGAAATGTGTCCTACACGAAAATATTCCTAATCTCCAAAGAGCTGTAATTTTGGCATGTTCCACGAACAGGCATGGGTTGTGTTCTGCCTAACAGCCAGGAAGAGGCTGTCTGTTTATATTTAAGGCTGCGTCGACGTGAGCTGTGTAAGCAGGTGGCAAATTAAAATGCATGCGTGATTTCCTACCAGGATGGGGCTGTGTTTTTACTGGCCGGCCCTTCCCTCGTAAGTGAGAGGGAAAGGCAGTGACTGTTGCGACTGGAGTTATTTTGGGGAGCTGGAGAAGACAGAAGGAACAGATTTGTAGTTAACTGGAGTGTGATCAGTTCTATATCCTACCTAGGCAAACCTCTTTGCCGATGGAGGTTAGAAGTGGCCTGTTTGGGTTGGAATGCTGCTTACTTTTGATTGGAGCACTTCCTACTTTTTGACTTCAAGATCTGGAAGCCTTCACGATAAGGATTTTATCAGCAGAAGACTTCCCTAAGCCTGCTGCAACCTTGATTTGCCAGGTTTTTGTATCCTGGCATGATACACACACAAACGTACAAAATCGGCAGATTAGTCCAAGACCCAGGCCGAAGATCCTTTTGCCACTGGTGCCATCTCTGGAAATGAATGCTCGTAGTGATTTTTGGCAACGTCCACCCCCGCCGAGACGGAACACAGGTGATAGCATTGTTGCACTTACAGCTTTCGCTGTGTTATCGCCGTTTCTTTGTCCCTATGCCCAAACAAAATTGCAGTCATTTTTGCATGGAGGAAAGGGTTAGGGTCCAGGTCAGGGTAATGCTGAACACATTGTTGTCCTTTCCCCATGGCGTAATCTTTGGAGGACATTCCTGCTAGTTGTCATTTCCATTCCTCTGACAGCACTGATAAAACCTTATAGTAGTTTTTGTTTTGTTAAACAATGGCCAGCAGTCAGCAATGATGGGAGTTGTCCTCCAACAAGACGCAGAGGGCTGAACCTCTGCAGCTCTGTTCTAGTGTGAAGCGTAAAGCATCCTTTCTGTGAGAGGAAACCGCCCCCTACGTGCACAAAAAGACAGTTATAAAATGTAAGAATAAAATATAACAATACTATTTAGAAAATGCTGGCTGGAAATGCAGTTGGGAGGGCTGGGGCAGGCCCTCCAGAGATTGGGCCACACCCCTTTTGCACATGATGTCAGGCAGGAGGAGGGCAGCGGTGGCCCTTTCCATTGGTGGCCTGGGTTCTTTGAACCCTAACCATGCAATGGTGGCTCTGCCCTTGGGTGTGCCCATCCGACTCAGTTGGTACCTGATGGATGATCACGCTCCCTGTTGCCTGCCTGCCTTCCTTCCTTCCTTCTTTCCTTTCTTGCTTCCTTCCTTGCTTCCACTCTCCCTCCTTCCTTCCCTCTTGCCCCCCCCCATATTCTTATACCGCCTTATATAAAGTCTCAGGGGGGGCGGTTTACAATGTGAGCAAACAACAGCTAAAAACCAAAGATCATATAAAAACAAATTGAAATTACCATAAATAAAATTTAACACTTTAATTTCTACAAGCACACAATTCAAGGTCAGCTCCCAAAGCTGGGTAGGGCGCTTGTCCCACCCAGTTGATGACTGTGAGAACCAGCCCATGGTTTAATAGCTATTCATTTCTTTATTAAGCATATTTCTATACTGCCCCAAACTCATGTCTCCAGGCCATTTACAATCAAACAACACAGAGTAAACCAAAGATTAAAACATTAAAACACTTCAGACAGTCACCCTGTGAGTTTCATGGCTGAGTGGGGATTTGAACTCTGGTCTCCCTGGTCTTAGTCCAACACTCTAACCACTACAGCACATGGGCTCTCACTACATCATGCTGGCTGGCTGGCTGGCTAGCTAGCTAGCTAGCTAGCTAATCAATCAATCAATCAATCAATCAATCAATCAATCCCCATCTCTGACAGTTCCATCTCCTCCCGATCTCTGACAGCTTTTTAAAGAGTTGTTAAGGCCCTTTCTTTCTTTCTTTCTTTCTTTCTTTCTTTCTTTCTTTCTTTCTTTCTTTATTTATTTATTTATTTATTTAAGAGTCTTAACAACTCTTTAAAAAGCTGTCAGAGATGGGGAGGCTCTTATTTCAGCAGGGAGCACATTCCAAAGCCTTGGGGTGGGGTGGGGTGGGTGGGGTGGGGGGGATGGAGAAGGCCCGTCCCTGAGCACATTTCTAACCAGTCCAAGGAGTTCAGACCAACATTTTCCTCCCACAGCAACACAGTGAGGTGGGTTTGATTGAGAGATTGCCACGTCATCGACTTCAAAGCTGGTTTCCTGTAGCACAACTCGGGCACTGGAGCTCTCTGAACCTCTCTAAGCTCTCTTGCTTGTCTTCAGAATAAGTAAGCGTCTCGCTGACTTTCCCTGGAAATCCCTGCCGCCTCTTCCCCCACCCCAAAGGCTGTCTGCGGACAGCTTTAAAATTAGAATATAGAAGAGTGGAAAAAACATACTGGCTTGTAGGAGCTAGGCTTGGTGTTTGTGCAGCGGTGTGTCTGTAAACATAGCCATGTGGGAATCTCAGAGCCCCCTGACCTGTTTTTGCTCTTGAACCTTCTGAAGAAGAGTTAGAGGGGAAGCCGAGAAACCTTCAAAGGGCTTTGGATGTCTCGTTCCCATTTGTTTTGGAATTTACTCGGGCGATGGAAAATAAATATGGGATGTCCCAAACCTGCTAACTTGTTTTGTCTTCAGAGCGGGGTGGGCAGATTGGGATCTGTGGAAACATGGCTGGGCGCGTGGCACTAGATGGGCAAGGGTCTCTGACCTCTTGTTGTTTAATAGCAATCGCAAAAGAACACAGGCAGCCATATACCGAGTAGACCTTTGGTCTACACAGACTGGCAGCAGCTCCTCCAAGGTTGCAGGCAGGAGTCTCTCTCATCCCTACCTTGGAGATGCTGCCAGGGAGGAAATTTGGACCCTTCTGCATGCAAGTATGAAGATGCTCTTCCCAGAGCGGCTCCATCCCCTAAGGGGGATATCTTACTGTGCTCACACATGTAGTCTCCCATATAAGAAAAAGAAATCCGAAATGGCTTCCCCACCCTCAAATTAGGGTGTTGGAATCCCTGGTCTGTAATAACTGGTGTAGGTCTCTACTTGTATATTTATGTACGTATTTATTTATCAATCATATTTATATACTGCCTGATTGATTAATTGGATTTATATATGTATCAATATGCAGATCAGGCCAATAAATGGTTCGGGTGGGGGGGGGAGCCGATAATTGGATTGCCCCCCTCAGCCATCATTTTTACATTTGGTTCAATACATGCACATGTGCTTGTGTGCACCCACAGACACACACAGACACACACACACACGATCACACACCCTACCTACACCTGTCTTGCATCTGGCATTGATGGACCTCAGGGTTCTAGTGAAAAACAGTCATTCGCAGATGGCTGCCGCTGCTGTGCATGTGGGAACTAGCCCTGGTGGTGTTGCGCAACTACGTAAAATAGCACATCCCCAATCGTGCAGCGAAACGTGTTTCCAGTGTAATTAGTGCTGCACAAGTGTGAGTGCGCTGTTTCCAGTCATTACACAACTGCACTCCTGTACAACATTGTTGAGGCTGGCTTCGGAACATCAGAACATTGGAAACTGCCTTCTACTGAGTCCGACCCTTGGTCCATGTAGCTCAGTATTGTCGACACAGACTGGCAGCGGCTTCTCCAAGGCAGGCAGCAGTCTCTCTCAGCCTTCTCTTGGAGATGCCAGGGAGGGAACTTGGAACCTTCTGCATGCAAGCATGCAGTTGCTCATTCCAAAGTGGCCCCCTCTCTTCAGGGGACCATCTTACAGTGCTCACATGTAGTCTCCCATTCAAATGCAAACCAGGGTGACCCTGCTTAGCAAACTTCATGCTTGCTACCACAACACCAGCTCTCCTCCCATACCAGCTCTCCACAAGGGCATTGGCTGATGGGAATGCCAGCAGTGTTCTCTCTAATTTTTTTCATCTGTGTGTGGAATGAGTTTTGTTCTGGGCAGCAGTATCAAGGCAGTATGTGCACACACGCAATCAGAGTGGGGCCTTCCTGATTCAACCTAAGCAGGATCTAAAATTAACTGAGCGAACATCAAAAGGCGCATGAGTGTGTGCACATGCGCATGCCTTAGAGGGAACACTGAATGCCAGTATTGTCTTCATGCACATCATGTTGACCGCTGTGCTTGTGAGCACATCCTCAGCCTAGAAATCCATTTTCAGCATCAGAACTGCGGTCACAGAACTTCCACACAAAAATCCACCTCTAGTTTTTTGACAGGCATTCTTCATGTCAGCAGCCTATTTTAGCAAACGGGAGAGAGGGCATGAAATCCCACTTTGGCTGCTGCCACTATTGTTAGACCCTGCTAACTTGGCAAAGAGACAGCTCTTAATGTGGTGATTCTCTTTATTTAGCAAGGGGAGAGTAACTGGCCCTCTCCACCCTAGCATAGTAACTCCAGTGACTGTTGCTGGTGTCTGTCTTGTGTTTCTTTTTAGATTGTGAGCCCTTTGGGGACAGGGATCTATCTCATTTATTTGTTGTTTCTCTGCGTAAACTTCCCTGAGCCATTATTGAGAAGGGCGGTATAGAAATCGAATGAATCAATAAACAGATAAATAAAATAAAAAGTAAAGAGTCAGAATACTTTGCTGATTTACTAGGTGATTTGCCGATCACCTAGAGATTTTCCAGTAGGCCCAGATTTACATTTTGCCCACCCAGCGGCTTTTCCGAGTCCCAAAAGGAGTTCTGTACTTTTCAAGTTGCAGGCATTTACCCTGAGCCAGAGAGAGATGAATACTCATCTCTCATCACGTAGGCTGGGAGGATATTCATCAGAACCCCCATGTTAGCCACAAAAGGAAAATGTAGTCTACAAATGGAAAGTGGTTGGATGTGTGATGCAGGAAATACCAGGCATTTGCATATGTGATGGCCCTGTCCCCAAATCGAGCTTTTCAAAAGAAAAATGTCAGGTTAGTCGGTGAAATCCTAATTTTTCACAGGTTATAATTTGGGATTATATTTGTTATGGTCTTCGTGTTTTCAACCTGCCTTTCCTCCAAAGAGCTCAGGGCAGCATACATTGCCTTTTACTCCTGTGTTTTATTCTTACTACTACACTCTGAGGTAGGTTTGGTAGGTTCAGTCCCTGACATCTCAGGCAGAATACTACTACTATGACTGGTGGTAGTCGTCGTCGTCATCGTAGTAGTACTGCTCAGATTACTATAGTATGACAAAGGCTAGTAGTTTTCTAGTAGCTGTAGAGGTTTTCTAGTAGTAGTTTTCTTTCTACTGTTATTAGCACTACTACTATTAGTAGTATTACTACTATTAGTAGTACTAGTAGCAGTAGAAAGTTTTCTTTCTATTGCTATTAGCACTACTACTACTAGTATTAGCACTACTACTAATATTACTACTACTAGTAGTAGTATTACTACTAGTAGTCATACTAATAGCAGGAGAAAGAAAGTTTTCTTTCTCCTGCTGTTAGCACTACTACTAGTAGTTGTAGTATTACTACTACTAGTAGTACTAGTAGCAGCAGAAAGAAAACTACTACTAGAAAACTACTACAGCTATTAGAAAATGACTAGCCTTTGTTATGCTATAGTAATCTGAGGCACCAAATAATTCTTGAGCTGTCTTTTTTTACCATTTTGATCAACTAGCTATATATTTTTTAAAAGCAGATATATAAAAGAACACAGTCTCTTTCCCCTAAACTATTGCCTTAATTTAAATAGATTTATTTAAAAGTGTTCTCTGCTGTTGCAATACAAATTAAGATCCATGCTGATAAATATTCACAACATTTAATTTTAAAGAACTTCAGTAAGGAAGTCTTTAATTTCTGTAGGGTAGCAAGAAAAATAAACCATCCCAGCTTCTCATACAGTCTGGTGACTAACAGGAAGGCAATCTCAAGAGTTGTGATGCATAGCTCAATGAAGACGCCAACTGTATGTGGTGGAAGTGAAAAGGCAAATTGCACGCTAGGACTTATTAGCCGAGGAACTGAAAATAAAATAAAAGACTAATATTGCCCTTATACAAATTGGTGGTGTGGCCACATCCAGAATACCAACCAGCACCCACACTAAAGTCATGTGCATGGGATATGTTGAATATTTATATACCGCTTTTCAACAGAAGTTCCCAAAGCAGAAATAAATGAATGAAGATGGCTTCCTGTCCCCAAAGGGCTCACAATCTGAAAAAGAAATGCAATATAGACATCAGCAATAGCCACTGGAGGGATGCTGTGCTGGGGATGGATAGGGCCAGTTGCTCTCCCCCTGCTCAATAAAGAGAACTGTAACTTTAAAAACGTGCCTCTTCGCTGAGTTAGCAGGGGACTTCATATGTGCATTTTGGGGAGGGATGATTTTTGGTGATCCCCCACCCTCCTGCAGGCCTCTGTGTCTCCCGGAAATGTCCCTGAGTGTTATTGGGCTCTCAAGAACATATTTTCTGGAGGAAAGGGCAGCTGGAGAGGAAAGGGAAGATTGCCAAAAAATCACCCTTCCCCTGTCACATGCATTATGAAATTGATATAAAGCAGGGACTCTCCACGTTGGGTCCCCAGATGTGATTGGACTTCAACTCCCATAATACCCAGCCCCAGTGGCCTTTGGTTGCAGATTATGGGAGCTGAAGTCCAACAACATCTGTGGACCCGAGGTTGAGAACCCCTGATATAAAAAACTATAAAGAAAGAAGGGGAAAAAATAATATAAAGAATTTAAAGTTATAAAGAATTAATATAAAAATTATATGTTATTCCACGCACACGCCATTAGTCTGAATGCTGGCCCATGGATGCAGTTTTGGTTATTCCATCTGAAAAGATATTGTAGAGCTGGAAAAGGTGAGGAAAAGGGAAACCAAAATGTCAAGGGATTGAAGGCACTTCCTAATAAGGAAAAAGCTCAAGCATTTTGACTTTTTAAAGATTAAATCAAGAGACAACTGAGGACGGGGAACATGTTCCCTGTAATAGGGATTCCCAGATGTTGTTGACTACAACTCCCATAATACCCAGCCAAAGGCTATTGCAGCTAGGGATGATGGAAGTTGTAGTTAACATCTGGAAAACCCTCTTATAGGGAACAATGATGGGGGAATATGATAAAGCAAAAAGCAAAACATAAAGCAAAAAAAAAGATATAGCACTTACTTACATAGCACTTACATTTATATACCGCTCTATAGCTGGAGCTCTCTAAGCGGTTTACAATGATTTAGCATATTGCCCCCAACGTTCTGGGTACTCATTTTACCGACCTCGGAAGGATGGAAGGCTGAGCCAACCTTGAGCCCCTGGTCAGGATCGAAATTGTAACCTTCTGGTTACAGGGCGGCAGTTTTACCACTGCACCACCAGGGGCTCACTGATAAAGCATAATATAATCATTTATGTTGTGATGTCTGGTGTGGAGAAAGCACATTGGCGGAGGGAGGCCAGCAGCGGCCTGTATCCAGCCGCCATGGTGACTCCCCTTGCCCTGCCCCTGCGTCTGATTGCAGGTGGTTAGCCACGCTCCCCACATCTGATGTTGCACGTGGGGGACGTGATCTGGCTCCCGAATGAGGCCTGCAGGGAGAGCCGCTCCTGTCCGCGCTGAGAACACAGTAATGGCCATTTAACTCCTGAATGGAGTTAAACGTCTGACATCAGGTGCAGGGAGTATGTTGGGGCTGTGAGGTGCAGCCTGTGGGGGTGGTGGCCCGGGTTCTTTGAACCCAGTTGCCCAATGGTAGTTATGCTCCTGAGAAAGCGGATAAAACTTGAGCAGGCAAAAAGATGGCTCTTCCAAATTCCCTGCGCGTATGCGAATTTGGAGGTCTTGTGTGCGGAAACGCTTGGTATCTTTGTTGCTCTTGCTTTGTTTCCCAAGGTTATATTGTTATTGTTTTTAAAACATTTTAATTAGATTTATGTTTTTATATTCCAATTTATTTTTATTGCAGTTGTTATAGTTTTATATTATTTCAAATGTCTCGTCAAATAACCTTGAGATTATTTGAATGAAAAGCGGTATAAAAATTGAACAATAAAATCAATACATAAAATGGCCTATGGCAGCTTCCTATGTTCCTATGCCTACTGAACGTATCTGGCCGACTGCATATGCATTTCTAGTTGGTAGTGATGCTTTGTGGCATCTTCAGACCTTGGATGGAGCATGTCTGGAGCACCCATTTTTGCATTTGACTTCTTTCACTTTGCGGTCCCTCCGTCTGGGCTTTTCTGGAGGGAACATGGTGGCATTTCAATTTCAGACTTGAATAACCTTGTCTTTTAGTGTTGTTACGGAACAGAATTATGAGCACCGTAATTCATGGACTGCTGAAAGCCTCATCCTGCCTATTTAGTCTGAGTATGAAAGAGAGGGATGGGCACCTGTCTGTGTGAAGAGCTATATTTATTTAATAAGAAAGCTCATAAACACACTGTTTTGTAGATTTCCAGTTTTTTTAAAAACCTACTTGGTACACCTCATGCCATTCAATGACCTTGGATAACTTTCCATCAACAGCAATACTATATTTTACTTTTAACTTTATAGATATCTTGGTGGAGTAGGAGGTAAAACCACGGTTATTTGCACGCTAGCCCTTGTCCATTTATGTTTTGCAGAGCATCCACAAGACGTCACTTTCAGATTGCTGCATCCTAGTGTTTCCTGCGTTTTATGGGAAATTAGTCATGGATTGTCCTTCACGTAGCACCAATTCCTTTCTTTGCTTGCTTGCTTGCTCATTTATTTATTTATTATTTGGTTTATATACTGCCCTTCCAAAAATGGCTCAGGGCAGTTTGCCATTAAAGAAAAGATTTCTTTCCATCTGCCATAAAAGAGAAGAAGGAGGAGGAGGAGCAATGGCGGGGAAACTCCAAAAATTTAACACAGGGATATATGCTGACTCAATAAGGGGCAATTGTGGGGCAATTCATCACTAATAATTCTGCAGCTGCACTATTTGGGAAGCAATAAAATGGGCTGAACCTGCAAAGCATAGCCTTTTGATGAACACTGGAAATAGATTTTGCTGTACAGAATGTACTTGGGTGTAAATGTTATAGAAAGTTCTTGGCCAAAAGCAACTGAACGTACAGTCTTTCTATCGAGTCTTGGTCCAGGGTAGACCTGTGATTGGGTGACTGTGATCAGAGAGGCAGGCAGAGGCCAGTGGCGGCGGCGGGGGCAGCGGGAGGGGAGCCCCCCTCCAATCTTGCTTCAGGCTGCTGCTTATGCCTCTATGCTAGTGTCTTGGTCCCTTTTAGAATATTGAAAATAACTAAAAAGGGGACTGGGATGTGTCTACATGTCCTTGATGGGATGTGTCTACATGTCCTTCCCCCCATCTTTTCCCCCAGCTGCCATTTTGCTTTACCCACAATGCAATGCCCTTGCACCTGCCATTGTGTTCAGTGAAGCAATGGCAGATGCATTGCACTTTAGTGGTTAGAGTTTTGGGCTAGGATCGGGGAGATCCCAGTTGAAATCCCCACTCAGTCATGATCCTTGCTGGGTGATTCCGGGCCAGTCGCTCCTCCCTCAGCCTCACCTACCTCACAGGGTTGTTGGGAGGACAAGCTTTACAAAGTACACCACTCTAGGCTCTTTGGAGGAAGAGCGGAATATAAATGTAAAAATGAATAATAGAAATAAATTAAATCATTGCTCACCAGCACTGCTGCCTCATCTCCCACCACTGTTAAGGAGCCCTTCAAGGCTTTGGGGTGAAGGGCCCCCTAGGAACCCAGCACTGGCATTGGAGAAGCATATATGATCTGCCCTGCCCCCCACTTCTCACACCAGTCGTTGCTTTTCTCAGACTGATGCTGGCGCACAGGGCCAGCATCTGTTTTCTATTTGGAAGGAGGTCATGTTAGAGCTTCCCCAGCCGTCCTTCCACTTCCTCGTCTCTCGGTCATGTCATTTTCTCAGACGCTAGGATGTCAGAACCAGAGAGGGAAAATAAATAATGAATCTGGGGTGCTCAGAAAGATCTAAGGATGCTCATCTGCGCATCGTGGCTGCCGACCTCTAAATGCATTCTTGCCCCTGAATAGGGGAATAAATGTGTGGGCGGAGGAAAGGAACCAATAATAAACAGAGGTGTGTCTCCAGGTCAGTGACGCTGTTTCCCATGGTCTCGTTGTTTAAGTGGTCACCGATCCCCTTGAATCTCAGCAGCAATCTGGGAACGTCTCTCTGTTACTCCTTACCATGGCGGTTCACTCTCCATGGTGTAGTGTTGAGTGTGTGGACTAGGATTGAAAGTGACCCAGGTCCAGATCCTCACTCGACCATGAAGGTGGGGATCATGCGACACTTGATGTCAAACCTGTCTTTTCAAGAGGAATTGAATGTGGCCTTAGAGTGAGTTGGGTCCTTGGTCCATCTAGCTCAGTACACAGACTGGCAGAGGCTTTTCCAAGGTTGCAGGCAGGAGTCTCTCTGGCCTGTCTCAGAGATGCTGCCAGGGAGGGATCTTGGAACATACTGTTCCCAGAGCAGCCCATCCCCTAAGGGGAATATCTTATAATGCTTACATATAGTCTCCCATTCAAATGTAAACCAAGGCAGACCCTGCTTAGAAAGGGGGACAATTCATGCTTGCATTCACAATAGGGTCCCCTTGTCCTGTCCAGGTGTGTGGTGTGCAGCAAGCAGGGGTTTAGCACCTTCTCCCTGTAGCACTTTCACCCTAAAAACTGGCCCTGAAGTGGCTATTTGCTCCAAAGCAGTGACAGATCCACTGGAGAAGCCACTGGCAGTCTGTGTGGACAATACTGATCTCCAAGGACCAATGGTCTGACTTGGTTTATGGTGGCTTCCTATTTTCCTCTCTAATCCCACAAATGAGAGCCCACAAGGTTGGCAAGGCAAGTTAAGGCAGCTGCCAGCACCACGGACAGCTCTGTGGGACAACTTCTAACAACAGACAAAGGCAGACCTTGAGCTGGTTCTCATGACTGACAGCTGGGTAGGAGGAGCCTGCAGCCAGGCTCTGAGCCCCATGCTCATTACCAAGGGTGGTTGTGAGTTGGCAAAATCCGAGGTTGGGGAAGGGGGAAGTATGCTAGCCACGATCTGCGTAGGATGGCAGTATCCTACCCACCTTTTGTACCTAGCACTGTACTGAGAGTAGAGAAATGCCGATCCTGTGCTGTCCGGCCCAGATTACAGCTAAGACACGACCTCTCCCCCCCCCTCCTTCTACCTCTTCCTCTTTCTTTTTCTTCTTCTCTTCCTTTATTGCAATAAGGTTCAATAATCAATCTTTATTACAGCCATAGACCACATAAGAACAAGACAGAAAGGAATAAGTCATAATAGCATAAAAGCAAATCGTAAAACCATAGCTGTAAAAACTGTATAAGATCTACAACTGCAAGTTAGGAACATAGGAACATAGGAAGCTGCCATATACTGATTCAGACCATTGGTCCATCTAGCTCAGTATTGACTTCACAGACTGGCAGTGGCTTCTCCAAGGTTGCAGGCAAGAATCTCCCTCTCAGCCCTATCCTGGAAATGCCAGGGAGGGAACATGGAACCTTCTGCTCTTCCCAGAGCGGCTCCATCCCCTGAGGGCAATCTCTTACAGTGCTCACACTTCTAGTCTCCCTTTCATATGCAACAAGGGCGGACCCTGCTTAGCTAAGGGGACAAGTCATGCTTGCTACCACAAGACCAGCTCTCCTCTCTGCCAGTCAATGTTAACAATGCTGGGTCAAGCAAGGGTATGACTCAGTAGAAGGCAGCTTCATATGTCTATCCATCAGGTTAGACATGATAAAGTTATGTTGCAATAATGTTACAGTATATAGACCTACAAAGATTGGAATTGTTTGAACGATGGTTTTTCCTGTGACACTCTATGGATGCGAAAGATGGACTCTGAAGAAGCAAGAGAGAAGAAGTATTGACGCTTTTAAACTTTGGTGCTCAACAAGGCTTTTGAGGATACCATGCACAGCCAGGAAAACAAACAAATGGATCATAGAACAAACCAATCCAGAATCTTCACTCGAGGCACAAATGACCAGGCTCAAACTATCACACTTTGGACACATTATGCGAAAATCCAGCTCCCTTGAGAAGTCCATAATGCTGGGGAAAGTTGAAGGATAGAGAAGAAGAGGACGACCAGCAGCAAGGTGGACGGACTTGATTATGACAGCGACAAATGCACCACTGAGAGACCTTTAAGTTGAAGACAAATCATCCTGGGGAGATTCTGTCTATGTGGTCGCTAAGAGTTGATACCAACCAGACAGCACTTAATCAATATAGACATCATCACGGATGAGAATAATGCATGTAATTATAACTGGGGAAAGAAAAGGAAAAAGAAAAAGCGGGGGTGGGGATCCCTTAACACAACTCAACGACCAGTGCAGGAGAGGGAAGAAGGAATTAAAAACAAAAACAAACCCGACCCCACCTTCTTCAAGGATATTTGACTTAAGTTTCAAAGTATAAACAGTTTATTGAAGTTCAACCAAATCGCTAAGAATTCTTCTTCTTTACCTTGGCGATGAAAAATACCAGTTCAAAAGCAAACAAAGAATGCATATCAGTAATCCAAAGTTGTAATTCAGGAGTAAGTTTCTCCTTCCAGTGTCGTTTTATAATCCTTTTGGCAACACCCCAAGCACGAAGAATCCACCGTTCTCGATGTAGTGCTACATTCCATATGCTGGGGATATACCCCAAGAGAGCATGAACATTCCTCCTCCTCTCTGTCTGATCCTGCCTACAAATCTGTGGCAAATTTGGGCAGGGTGTGAAAGGGGAACAAAGCTGGCAGTGAACTTACCACTAGTATCCAGGATGTCATCTGGTCTTTAACTGAGTCAGACCATTGGTCCATCTAGCTCAGTAATTGGCAGCAGCTCTCCAAAGTTTCAGAAAAGGGGAGGAGAGTTGATCTTGTGATAGTGAGCATGAATGGTCCCCTTTGCTAAGCAGGGCCCACCCTGGTTTGCATTTGGATGGGCAGCAACAGATGGGTGCTGTAATATATGCCCCTTAGGGAATGGAGCCATAGCCCAGTGGAAGAGCTTCTGCTTGCTTGCGTGCAGAGGATCCCAGGTTCAATCCCTGGCATCTCCAGGTAGGGCTGGGAGAGACGCCTGCCTGAAACCTTCGAAAGCCGCTGCCAGTCTGTGTAGACAGTTCTGAGCTGGATGGACCAACGGTCTAACTCGGTTTAAGGCAGCTTCCTATGTTTCCTTTCCCTTTCCTACCTGCAGATGCCAGGGACTGCACCTGGGACCTTCTGCATGCAAAGCAGATGCTCTACCCCTGAGTTATGGCCCCATTCCAAGAAGGTGAAGTCTTGCAAATTGACAGTCCCCATCCCCCTCTTTGTCTCACAATGCTTCCCTAGAGCAGGGCTGCTCAACTTCGGCACTCCTGCAGATGGTGGCCTACAGTTCCCATAATCCCTGGCTATAGGCCAGTGTGGTTGGGGATTATGGGAGTTGTAGTTTAAAAAACAGTTGGGGGCCCTAAGTTGAGCAGGCCGGCCCTAGAGCAAGGACAGGCAACTTTGGTTTGCCAGATGTTACAGAACTACAACTCCCATCCAGTGTTTCCTCTATTCCCCCCCACTCCCCATCTCTGTGCGTGGAAAGAGTTTTTGTTCTGGGCGGCAGTATCAAGGCACTGTGTGCACACCTGCATTCAGAGTGGGGCCTTCCTGATTCAACCTGAGCGGGATCTAAAATTAACTGAGCGAACATCAAAAAAAAGTGTGAGTGCATGCATGCACGCACACGCACGCCTTAGAGGGAACACTGCTCCCATCCACCCAAACCACAGTTTATTGTGGCTGGGGTCGATGGGAGTTGTAGTTCAAAAACAGCTGGAGAGCCAGGTGGAGAGCCTGCTGGAGAGCCAGGTGGAGAGCCTGGAGAGCCAGCTGGAGAGCCTGCCCTAAAGTGAGGGCAATGCTCTCTGACTCCAGACATTGCCAGACGACAACTCCCATCATCCACAGCAATAAATTGTGGCTTGGGTGGATGGGAGTTGTAGTTCCATAACAGCTGGTATACCACCGGTTGGGAAACGGTGCTCTAGGGCAAGGATCCTCAACGTTGGGCCCCCAGTTGTTCTTGGACTTCAAATCCCATAACCCCCAGCCAAAGGCCACTGGGCCTGAGGATTATGGGAGTTGAAGTCCAAGAACATCTGGGGGCCCAACATTGAGGATCCCTGCTCTAGGGAATCTTAAAGGTGAAGTGTGCCGTCTAATCGGTGTCGACTCATGGCAACCAAAAAGCCCAGTGGTTGTCTTTGGTAGAATACAGGAGGGGCTTCCCATTGCCTCCTCCTGCACAGTATGAGATGATGCCTTTCAGAATCTTCCTATATCGCTGCTGCCCAATATAGGTGTCTTATGGGGAAGATAAAAATGGCAGCCACTAGCTGCAGACAGAGACCCCAGGAAGCATGACTACTGTCACCATTGGGACAGTGGGAAGAGACCGAGAGCTGGTCTTGTGGCAGCAAGCATGATTTGTCGCCTTTGCTAAGCAGGGTCCACCCTGGTTTGAATTTGAATGGGAGACTACATGTGTGAGCACTGTATGATATTCCCCTTAAGGAAGGGGGCCACTCTGGGAGGAGCAGCTGGCTGCATGCTTGCATGCAGAAGGTTCCAAGTTCCTTGCTGGCAGCATCTACAAGATAGGGCTGAGAGGGACTCCTGCCTGCCGCCTTGGAGAAGCTGCTGCCAGTCTGTGTAGACAATACTGAGCTAGATGGAGCAATGGTCTGACTTGTCAGCGTGGGAGCCAGCGTGGTGTAGTGGTTAGAGTGCTGGACTAGGACCGGGGAGACCCGAGTTCAAATCTCCATTCAGCCATGAGACTAGCTGGGTGACTCTGGGCCAGTCACTTCTCTCTCAGCCTAACCTACTTCACAGGGTTGTTGTGAAAGAGAAACTCAAGTATGTAGTACACCGCTCTGGGCTCCTTGGAGGAAGAGCGGGATATAAATGTAAAATAATAATAATAATAATAATAATAATAATAATAATAATAATAATAAGGCAGCTTCCTATGTTGCTATGAAGCATGTAGCAGCAAAAAGGGTACCCCAGGGTGTTGGACTGGGAAACCACCAACACACCCAAACACCCTAAAATTCCACCCCCCTCCAAATTCCAATAGGGATGTTTGGCTCAGATTGCTATCTTGTGAATGTTGCTGCATGCCAACACTGCAGAGACAATGCTTGCGGTATACCATTGCTCTTTGCCCCCAGCTGCTGATAGTGTGTGTTATCTGGAGCGATCAAAATGTTCTTAGGATTTGTAGACCAAATGGGTGGGGTGCTTTTGCTTCCCGAAAAAGGACAGTGCTCTCATTGATGCAGAGGGGAGTAGCACGAAGGAGGTCTCTTCTGGCTGCAAGGAATGTATTCTCCAGGCTCTTAATTTCCCTTTCCATATAGCCATGCCGTGTTCCTGTCGCTGTTTCTCTTCTTGCTCCTTCCAAACTGGTATGACTGGTTTGCACGGTCAATTTTCTCTCCACCCAGTGCTTCCTAAGGAATCCATGCAGACCCCTTTTTAAATCTAAACCAAGTTCTCTCTACATCCAGATACCACTCTGTAAGATCAATCTATGCCATGGTCATGGCTGAAAAATCAGTCAATCAATCTTTATTGGTACGATCACAGACCAAAATGTTGCCACAGCAATTGCAGAAACTGCCAGCAAGCTGATTGTATGTATCCATGGAGATGCTTTTCCATAGAAATCTTATCTACAGAAGTACATCCTCAGGGATGCTTGAGAAGCATTGCATGATGGGGAAAATGTGAACGAGGCTATAGCAGGGGGCAGGAGGGATGGATTCTCGAATATGACAAATACAAAAATACAACCAATATTTATATACCGCTTTTCAACAAAAGTTCCCAAAGCAGTTTACACATCAAACAAACAAACAAACAAACAAACAAAATGGCTGCACATCCCCAAAGGGCTCACAATCTTAAAAAGAAACATAAGATAGACACCAGCAACAACCACTGAAGGGATGCTGTGCTGGGGATGGATAGGGCTAGTTGCTCTCTCCCACTAAATAAGGAGAATCACAGCTTTTAAAAGGTGCCTCTTTGCTCAGTTAGCAAGTCTTTGCTAGTGAACGTGGCAAACCTTGCCCTGCTAACTGGGCAAAGAGGCACCTTTAACGTGGTGATTCTCTTTATTTAGCAGGGGGAGAGTAACTGACCCTATCCACCCCCCAGCACAGTACCTCCAGTGACTGCGGCTGGTGTTTATCTTACTCTTCTCCAATAAGCATCAGATTACAGAGCAAGGATGTTCCAGATAGCACAGGACAGGGCTTAGTTTAAACGATTTCCAATGCCTGGTCTCACCCTGTAATGTATAAAGAATAATAATAATTACTTTGTTAATTGGAAGTGGAGCTTTTAGTTTAACTAGGCTGTTCAGCATTTGAACGGTTTGTGGCATAACAGCTCTGTTGAACCCTGGGATATTGAAGGTTTGGCGAACAAGTTCATGACACCATTCTAGGCAGCACGTTAAAACTCCTACCCAGCATCCACACCCAATTTGCAAGGGGCCCAGAAAGTGTAATTTTCTTTATCTGTGTATCAATACATTTATATACTGCCTTTCAGCCCTATGAGAGCCCCCAAGGTGGATAGCAGCAATAAATTTAAAATGCACTATCAACTATAAGGATTGAAATACATTACAGATCTTGGCTTGTTTGAAGTAGGCTGGAATAAACCAAGATAGGTGGATTCAGATGTCATGACCAATCTCAGTTTGTTGTAACCTAGAGCAGAAGCGGATGCTCATGGGATGAGAGTGGGAGGGTATGCTCTTGAGGCTCAGAGACATTGGCCGAATTCAGACATAACCGGGACTCCCAGTTCCGCTCCCCCCCGTCTGAATTCAGACATGAGCGCTGGCCTCCTCTCCCTGCAGTCTGCAAGAGGCTGCCAGGCTTCCTCCTTTTGATTGATGGACAGCCGCAGCAACCAGTCAGGATTGAGAGAGAGAGGAGCTTCCTTCCCCCAATTCCGGTTCCAGGGTAGGCGGTCTACAGTTCTGCTTCCGGCCATAATGGAGGCAGCCGCAAACCAAAGGCCAAGCAGTGAACCACACTTCAAACTGAGGGTTCAAATTGGAGTTTGGTGAGTGAACCCTCAGTTTGAATTAGGGTCCGAACTGCAGTTTCACACATTTGGACACACAGTGACACAAACTCCAGCCACATGTAACTCTGGTTATGTGCGATGTCTGAATGTGGCCATTGTGTGGAGCCTGACTTTAACTGAGGTTCCATGTGACATCTGAAGCAAGACCAGCATAAGATAGAACAGTAGAGCATGATTCGAAAGAATAAAAACAAATTTTGGAACCATAAAACTATAGGACATTAAAATGTAATAATATAAAGCTATTTTATTCATTCAATCATTCATTCATTTCATTTCATTTCATTTCTATACCGCCCTTCCAAAAATGGCTCAGGACAGTTTGCATTAAAACAAAACTAAAAGCAATTAACTGTTAAAATAAAAAACTATAAAAACACCATAAAAACCATGATTAAAACAATTAAAACAGTAAAGGCTAAACCTTTACGGTTTAAAAACATAGTAGTATATTATATAAATAGTAGTATATTATACTACTATAAAGCTGCTATACTTAGAAAAGAGGGTAGCTATGAGATTATTAAACAGCCGTATTTTAAAAATTATGAACATATAAAATGTGAAATATATAAAATACAAAATGCAGGGGCTAAAACGGGGGTATATAAAACAAGGCATGTAAATAGGAACACTAAAAAAGGTAAAACAGCCAGCGGTTTAAAACTACGCAGAACTGATGCAAGGGAATGGCCTAGTAGTCATGAACTGGCAAATCCTACACACTGCCACACAGAACTTGGCAGTGTTCGACGTGAAGGCCGGGTCTTCATCTGAAAGCAGCAACTGGGTATTGACATGGTCTGGGCGGCCGGGGTATTTGCGAAGTAGCGGAAAGATAAGCTTGGCCCAAATGTCTTTGTAAAAGGGGCAAAAGAGGAGTACATGTTCTGTGGTTTCCACCGCCCCAGTGTCACAGGGACAAAGTCTCTCTGCAATTGGGATCCTTCTGTATTTGCCTTCCAGTACAGTGGAGGGAAGGACAAGACAGCAGGCAAGGGTATAAGCCCTTCTGTGGGATTTCTAGCTGTGACAGGTATGCGGTGGGGGATGCGCTGACAAACAGTATATAAATAATGGTAGTAGCCCTTACTTTGTGTAGGAAGCATGCGTTGTCCCCTTTGTTAAGCATGGTTTGCATTCAGATGGGACACTACATCCAAATAGGGATGTACACCAAACCGGCTGGCCTGGTTCCGTTTGAGTTTGAACCGGAATTGAACCGGACCGGGCCAGTTCGGTCCCTCCCCTCAAACCCTCCAGGTTCGGTTTGGTGGAGTTGGCAGATTTTTTTTTTTAAAGGACTTACCCCCTCCAGGGGGCTTCTCCAAGGACGCAGGGGTGTGTGTCCAGCAGTGGTTTCTCCTCCTCCCACCGGCCTACATTCTGCCTTAAATCACCTGGTTCAGGAGGTCTGCAGCCCTTTCTGGGCCTTTCCTCTGTTGCGGCGGCCAGTTTGGAGGTCCCCGCACATGCGCAATGGGCCTGGGTCATGACTCCGCCACGCAGGGGCCCATTGTGCATGCACAACAGCCTCCAAAATGGACACCATGACAGGGGAAATGCCCAGAGACCATCTGAACTGGGCAATTTGAGGCATAGGAGGTCATTGGGGGGAGGGGGAACCTTCAGGGACCCCCAGTGGCCTCAGAGAAGCCTCCCGGAGGAAGGAAGTAAAAAACCCTTTTTGAAAAATACCTTGACCCCCCCTGAACAGGTCGAGGGTTTGGTTTGATGTCAAACCGACACCACCACCACCCCTGCCAAACCAAGAGGTGTTCAGCTCGATGTCAAGCCTTCAAACCGAACCGGTTTGATATTGAACCGGTTTGCACATCCCTACATACAAGTTCTGTAAGAGCCCTTAGGGCATGGCTGTACAACTTTGGCTCACCAGCTGTTTTTTGCATGGTATTTCCCATCATCCCCAGCCCCAGCGTCCAGTAGCCAGGTATTCTGTCCAGCATCTGCAGGAGAGCTTAAGTTGTGTTGCCCTTTTTAAAGGGATGGGGCCATAGCTCAGTGAGGGAGCATCTGCTCTGCATGCAGAAGGTCCCAGGTTCCATCCCTGGCAGCATCTCCAGGTAGCACTCAGAGAGAGTCCTGCTTGAACCTTGCAGAGCCGCTGCCAGTCAGTGTAGTGACATCTAGGTCTGTACTGTCTACACTGACTGGCAACTGTGGACAGCAGTGTTCCCTCTAATTTTTGCCATCTGTGCATGGAATGAGTTTTGTTCTGGGCAGCAGTATCAAGACAGGGTGTGCACACGTGCATTCAGGACGCGGCCTTCCTGATTCAGTCTGAGCAGGATCCAAAATTAACTGAGTGGACATCAAAAAAACCAGGTGTGCACATGCACATGCGCACACCTTAGGTGGGGCGCTGGTAGGCAGTACTGAACTAGAATGACCAATGGTCTGACTCTGTATAAGGCAGCTTCCTATGTTCTTGTGGATTCTGGGCAGAGAAGGGACACCAGCCTGTTCCATTTTAGAAATTAAAATCCCAGTTTTTTCCATTTCAAATTCAGGCCAGTATACGGGGGAGACTGATCCACAGTGTCTTCTCATGTATTACAATAAAGAAACCTTATTGGGGTAATGGTACGCTTGGGAGCGGCTGCGGTGAGCAGACATCTATATGGCCCTGGCTGGCTGGGCTGTTCGCCCGTAGAAATGCACAGTGTTTTTCAGCTGGCAAAAGTCCCATGATGTGGTTGGGTGTGAATAGTTCCTGAGGCCTCTCCTTCCCTTCTGGTCCTCTCGGGTTGCCAGACATTCCACAGCTCACAAGAGATATCCCTTGTTCCAGAATGCCGTAACTCCATCCCAACTGCCTTTACCGCCCCACCACAGCGTTTCTCTTATTTTTTGCTTATGCGGGGAGAAGGGAAGGATGAACATGATGCTGTCCTGATGAATGCATTATCCCGGTATTTTGCCTGGAAGGATTCCTCCTGCCTCCCTTCATGCAAACTTGTACATGAAGCTACTTAAGTTGTGTGTGTGTGTGTGTGTGTGTGTGTGTGTGTGTGTGTGCGTTTTAAAGGACAGTATTGTACAAAACTGCTTTCCCCCCGTAGCAAAGGGTTAAAAGCATATCGCTAGCAGCAGACAGCCACTTGTCAGCTAACGTTTTGAAAAGCATGTCGCTAGTGGCAGATAGCAACTTATTTTATTTATTTGACATGTTTACATATTTACCTACAAAACTCTTATGGGCTTGACACATCTGGAGGGAGGGGAGAGAGAGAGAGAGACTGGCTTACATTTGGCACAAGAGTATGTTAGCCTGATAATGTTGTGTGCATGCAAGTTGTGACTATTACACAAGAGTAAGCCCACTATTTCTAATTGGCTCACTCCTGTGCAATATCATGTGTGCAGCTTGCATACACACAGGGGCTGTTCACATGACCCCATGCGTGTGTGGTTGGTTGGGCGTGCGGGGTGGGGTGGGGAGGGAAGGCAGGGTTCAAGCTACCTTCCCCCAGGCAGCCACTCGCAAGGCACACAAGCTGTGCTCCCACGGGAGGAGCGCAGCTGAATCTCCCTGCTGCTCCCAGCAGTGCAGGTAAACAGAGGACGGGACTCGTTGTCCTGGCCATTGGAGGTCCTCCAATGCACCCAACACATTGGGGGATTCCCCCAATATACCGTGCAACACACTGGGAGATTTCCCCCAAGAGACGGGAGCTCTAGGCATCTGTCTCTATGTGCATTCATTCCCTCAACCTCAGCTGGGTTAAAAAGCTGGGCTAGACGGCACTGCCCTGCTGGGATTGGGCCTGATCCCTTTGGTTCTCACGCCCAGCCTAACCCAGGCTGGGCCTCCCTAGCCTGGATTAGGCTGCGCGTGAAAACAGCCTCACAGTATTACTCGGGCTGAAGGAATATGTACCCTTGCATGGTGTGTCAGCTTTTATTTTTGAGAAGGATCCATTCTTTCAAATACAGGCCTAGCAATTGTCACTCGTGGCCTATTTTTATATTTATGACGTGCCATTCAGCCACAGAAAACCATAAAAAAACCCCAACACTATACTGAAGGCGGGGGGAACCCACCATAAAATCCAATATAAATACAGTCAAGAGCAGGGTACTAAAATAAAATGACTCATCAAGCCTCAAGGGTCTGACAGAAGGGCTTTTGCGGCCTTTCTAAAGCTTCCACACAGCCTGCGTGGTGTAGTGGTTAGAGTACTGGACTAGGACCTTGGAGTCCCGAGTTCAAATCCCCATTCAGCCATGATACTTACTGGGTGACTCTGGACTAGTCACTTCTCTCTCAGCCTAACCTACTTCACAGGGTTGTTGTGAGGAGAAACTTAACTATGTACACTGCTCTGGGCTCCGTGGAGGAAGAGCGGAATGCAGATGTCTAAATAAATAGATAGATAAATAGAGTAGATATTCTTTAGGAAGGAAATTTCCTATAAAAGGTACCACTCTGGAGAGGCCCTGTTGAACTAGCCTCAGAAGGCAAAGATATTCAAAGCAAAGCCTTACCAGAGGTATTCCTGTCTGTGTCAGACAGGAGAAGGCGCTACCTGATAAACCCTGGACCCAGATTGTTTTGGGTTGAAAGTCAGCATTGGCACCTTGAATTGTGCCTGGAAGCTAACCGTAATTGGAGGAGCTCTTAGATAACATGCTTCCTGAGGCTGGCTGACCCTGCCCAACAGCTGTGTGGGTGTATTCTAGCCCAGTTGTGTGAGGTTTAAGTCGAACCTGGTCTGTTTGGCTGCTCAAAGCTTCAACTTGTGCCTGGAGCAAACTTTAACTTTGGAAAGCCCACCGCACAATGCTTTGTCTCTCTCCACTGCCCTGGGGATTCTTAAGTGCTTTTTTAACAGCAGCAGCTATGACACCAATTCCCACCTTCATTTTAGACCTATTTGCATGGCTGGCAACCAACACATCTCACATTGAGAAAAGGATCAAAGGCTAACAGGCCTGGATGTAAAGCATAAAGGTTGAATGTGGACACAGAAGTGAGCAACTGTGTAGTGTCACTTTTACATTCTTACTGTTAATGGTCTTACCACTGATTTGTAAAAACCGATTGTAGGCTAATTTATTGTTAATGATTTGAATGTGTTCCTAAAGCAAGCTGTGTGTCTACAGACAGAAGTCTGTTTCCAAGGCACACAAAGGCTGCAGCTTTGAAGCAGGCTTTCAGTCTGAGGGTCCAACCCCAGAACACCCCAACCCACCCCACCCCAAGCCCCAACAGCACTCAGTAACTTCATTTGGCTGACTAATGCTCTTTATTAGCTGCTGGGTGATGCACTAGCTTAATAGATACTTGTGTCTGTTAATGATGCTGCTGATTATCACTATGTAATACTTCCAAATGTTCAAAATGTTTCGTATAGAACAGGCTTATTCCGTTTTTTAAATCTAGCTTGATCACCAACATTAGTTTGTGTAAACCCATATCAAGATAGGGGATCTTGGTTCATAACCCACTTTGGCAAGGGTTCACACTAGGGGTGTGTACGGAACTGGTTCCATGCACAGCCGGGAGGGAGGGAGGGGGGGTCTCTTTTAGGCATGGTGAGGGTGCTCTTACCTCCCCCGCCGTGCTTCCCCTTCCCCGCCGGAGCGCTGCGTTAAAAATCGCTGGCATGGGAAGGCTGTATTCCCTTTTGCCGCCCTGGTCAGTGTAATGCAGGAAGTGGCGTGTGTGCGCCAGACACGTGCATGCACCACGCACGTGCACATACACCACTTCCGGTATTATGCTGAAGCGCGACAGGGAAGGTAAGAGCACCCTCATCGCGCCTTAAAGAGACCCCACCCCTGCGTTTGAATGCAGGGGCTCCGAACCTGCTCGGCGTTCTAAGAATAGAATGCTGAACAGGTTCATGCACATCCCTAGTTCAAACAATCATGTCAGTGTTAGTAACCCACATTAAACCTAGATTCAGCCAGCGTGGTGTAGTGGTTAGTGCTGAACTAGGACCGGGGAGACCCGAGTTCAAATCCCCATTCAGCCATGATACTAGCTGGGTGACTCTGGGCCAGCCACTTCTCCCTCAGCCTAACCTATTTCACAGGGTTCTTGTGAGGAGAAACCTAAGTATGTAGGTACACCACTCTGGGCTCCTTGGAGGAAAAGCAAGATATAATAATAATAATATTTCCTTGGAGGAAAAGCAAGATATAAATATAATAATAATAATAATATAATAGATTCAAATGATTGTGTGAACAAGCCCTTTCAGTCTTTATAGCAACCCTGCAAAGTAGGTATGTATTACCACCCCTGTGGCATTGAATCATGTTTTATTATGCTGTATGAAAGCTGATTTGGGTGCTGGAAAACAGGCATATAAATGAACAAACTTACAAAAGTGAGTTTGAACTTGTATAGAATGTTCAGTAAGTCTCATAAATCTAGGATAATAGTGGTAGTAATTACAATTCTAAATACATTAGAGATGATGTTGGAATAGAGAGCTTTTGAGGTTCAAATAGGATTTAATCTTAGCCCCTCTCAATGTTGACAGATACAGAATTTATCATTTTTCAAGTCTTGCTGTCCTCCTCAAGAGCTAAAGCCAGTGGATATTATTCTTTTCCATTTATTTTACCTTCACAACAGCCCTGCCAGTAGGGTAGGCCGAAAGAGTAGCTAGTCCAATCCCCCTCCCCACCATTAATAATATTGCTATTTACTATTATTTATATACTACTTCTCATTCAAAAAAAATTTCAAAGCTTTTTCGGTAGAAAATAAGCAAAATACTGTACTGAGTTTAGTGGGCTTCATGGCTGAGGAAGGGGCGGGATTAGAGCTCAGGGTGCCCTCCCCTGATCTGAATCTGGACACTTTCCCACCCGGTCTGTGCTAATGAAGGTGTAGGAAAGCCAAACGGTTCCAATCCGGTTCCCTATCCTATTTAGTCATTGCGGCGGGGAGGAGAGCCATGATTCAGAGGGTCGCGCTGAGTCACAACGAGCCCAGCCCACAGCGGATCTCTTGCGGAAGAGAAAAGCGGCGTGGGAGCCTTGCGCGGGTGTTTGGGGACGGGCCGGGGTCGGCCAGCCTTGGGAAGGATGAATGGGCTGAGCCCGGCTGGGATTCACGCGTGCAGCCGGGAGCCGGAGCTTTAGTCCGCAGACGTGGCCAGCGGAAGCAGCGGGGAAGCGGCTAGAGGCGGGCCTCAGTCAGATCCTCGTCAAGGCAGCTAGGGAAGCGCCGGGACCTGCCCTCTGGGCCCCCAGGAGAAAGAAATCTAACTGCTGCCGCTCTCCCGGTTCGTTGCAAAATGTACCGGGAGGCAGCCGCGTGTGCGCATTCTCGCGTCCAGGTCCAGTCGCTGGACCGTTTAAAGGCCACCCCTCCTTTCCCTCCACATGTGGACGCTGCGGGTTCTTCCACCTCAGGGATTCCCATCCTGGGGTTTCCAGTGCTTGGGCTACCCTTCCCATCCTCCCAAGGCCACCGTGGTTGGGTGTGATGGGAAGCGTAGTCCAACATCATCTCAGGAGGACCCATGCCGCCACTACAGCGCCAAGCTCAGCTCCTCCCGCTGTTCCTCTCCGGATCTTATTGTCCGGGCTTCCTTGCAACGCCTTGCCTCTGAGGATGTGCAGAGTGTTAACTCCGCGCTCTGCTGCTCAGTGGCATTTTCCCGTCTGGGCCCCACCAGAGAGCAGCTCCTCGCCTCCCGCTCACGGGCACTGCTACAGAACGCCAAGTTATGGCTTCTCTGAGCATCTGCAAAGTGCCACCTCGGTGGCCCGTTGCTCGCGGCCACTTTCCCCGTGTAAAGCCAGCACCTCCTGCTCCCGCCCCCCATTCCACCAAACAGACAATAGCATATCAATGCTCCTATAAGCTTGGATTCTTTTTAAAGGCTTCCGTTGTTTAAAGAAGCCTCATCCACTCCCTCCTCCTCTTCCCCCAAACAAGCTGCAGAAGCCCGGACAGCCAGGTAGGGAGGAGACTCATCAATTGCCTTAATTAAGACCGGTAGCTGGGAGAGGGGCTAGTAACCCACCCACTCCCCATTTTTTTCTGCCCCCTAATTTCTTTTCAAACAAACAAAAATATAAAGCTACAAGCTGTCTGGTCCCCCCTGCATTTTTGGTGCCCCCTGAACTTCTATGGTTTTTGTGTCACCCGCTACCTCCCCCGAACCAGTGTTTCTAGAGTCGTCCCTGATCGGGCTCCAAGTATATTAATTATTTTATTTTATTCATTTAACATATTTTTATGCCGCCCCAAACTTACGTCTCTGGGCAGTTTACAACACAGCAACTAGTCACTGATTACCTTAATTATATTAATCCTCGCTCCCCTAATAATGTTCCTACCCCATTGCTCCCCTAAACTCGTGGTTCTAGAGTCGCTCCTGATCGGGCTCCAAGACCATGACTCCTTCGTTACCTTAATTACATTAATCCTTGCTCCCCTAATAATGCTATTTTATTTTATGTAACATTTATATACAGCCCCCAAACCTGCGCCTCTGGGCATCGTTGCCACCCCAACCAGCGCTTCTAGAGTCGTTCCCGATCCGGACTCCAAGCATTAGTTAGTCACGGATTACTTTAATTACTACTTTAATTCTCCGCCCTCCGCAAATGGCCTTTTCTACCTTTGCCCCCTCCCCATTCTGGAGCCGCTCCTGCGGCGGCTTCCAGAACATTACTCATTAATTACCTTAATCACCCTAATCCTTGTTCCCCTCAATAAGTCCTTTGCCGCTACCCCTTTGCTCCCCCCCCGCAAGGGCTGTTCTAGCCTCCTGATGACTATCCGCTTCCACCCCCCTCGCTAGGGCCGCTGCGTGCTGCCTGGAGGCTCACCCGAGCCATTCGCCTTTGCGCCTCGGCGCGGGCCGGTCGCGCGTCACGCCAGGTGCCCCGCGGGCCCCCACTTTGCGCAGGGGGCTGGCGGGGCGGCCGCGGATGGAGGACTTGAGGAGTCCCTGCTCCGCTGCCGCCCAAGCCGCAGCTGCAGCAGCAGCAGGACGACAGGAAACAATGTGTCGCGCGCGGGGGTTGGCGGCGGGGAGGAGGAGCCGGTGGGCGGCGCCGCGCGAACAATTTCCCTTGACATCACTGCCCAAATAAGGAGCTTGAAAATAACCCTTCTGTGCCGCGGCTGGCCACCCGAAGATCCTCCCACCGGCGGCTCGGGCGGGCTGGGCTGCCTCCCCCAGCTCAAGGCGCCAGGCATGGGAGAGCGAGCGAGAGCGCCAGCCAGCAGCAGCCGCCGCCATCGCCCTGCCAAGGGGCGCCGGGTGGCCGCATTGGCGCGGTAGGTAGCCCCAGCAGGGGCCCTCGCGGGGAGCCGCGGCATGAGCTGCCTCTATCGCTGGCGATCCTCTATCGCTTGCGGTCAGCTGGGAGAGGGGTGGGTGGGGAGAGGGAGGCGAGGCGAGGCAGCCCGGTCCAGGAGTTGCCTGTAACACTCCGGCATGTCTCCCTGATGAGGTCACTCTCTGAAACGAGCGAGCGGGAGTCGCGGCTGCCTGCAAAGCTGCTGCGGCTGTCATGATGGTCGAGGGCTTGTTGCTCTTGAGCCGCTGCCAGGCGAGGGGCAAGGAGAGCTGGGCTGGTGGGAGCGAGCAGGGATTGGCCCCCTTGCTAAGCCGGGCCCGCCCTGGTTTGCATGTGGATGGGAGACAGCCGACTCGCGTGAGCGCTGTAAGAGATGGGGCTGCCGCTGCTCTGGGGAAGATCACCTGCCTGCTTGCCTGCAGAAGGTTCCAAGTTCCCTCCCTGGCAGCATCCCCAAGATAGGGCTGAGAGAGATTCCTGCCTGCAACCTTGGAGAAGCCGCTGCCAGTCTGGGTAGACTACTGAGCTAGATGGGCTAATGTTCTCAAACAGTACATGGCAGCTTCCTATGTTCGTGTGTGTATGTGTCTACTCGTGCAGTAGCTTCTAAGTTTGCTCTCTGGCATCTCCAGGATAGGGCTAAGAGAGACTGCTGCCTGCAACCTTGGAGAAGCCGCTGCCAGTCTGTGCAGACAATGGATGGACCAATGGTCTGACTCGGTCGAAGGCAGCTTCCTATGTTCCTAAGGCCAAGTGCAAGCACAAGACGGCCAACGAGAGAACTACACAGTAGCAGGGTGGTGACAGGGGTGCTGTCTTTTGTTGTTGTTTGCAGGGATAATTGAAGTGTGCTTTTAACTGATGCTCCCTGTCAATCCTGCGTGTTGGGACTCTTGGTTGTGGCACTTGGGTACTGTTGGAGATAGGGGCATAAGAGTGGAGATGGGGCATAAGAGTGGAGCAACATTTTGGTTTGACTTATGGGACCAGGGGAAGGGGGCAGCTTTGCAGTTTCATCATGTGCGTCTTTACTCAGGAGTAAGGCCCACTGCCAGAGATGTGGGCTTGCTGGGAAAGGTTGAATTGCAATTTTTGTTTTGAAAAACTTCCTCTCATTTATGTAAAATTTGCATTATTTTTTCCCTTTAAACAATTGCTATGCACGTTTTCCTGCTGCCCTAAATAGATTGTGATCAGATTTGTCATGTTTTTGACCTATTTCTCTCTCTCTCTCTCTCTCTCTCTATATATATATATATAGAGAGAGAGAGAGAGAGAGAGAGAGAGAGAGAGAGAGAGTGTGTGTTTAAAGCACCATATCAATTTTGTCTCACTGTATCTCCAAAGTTTTTCAAGCAGCCAAACAGAAACTTTAAAATGGAAAGTTATTTTTCCATGGGAAAACCAAGTATGGGAAAATTGTTCGAGCCCAAATCTCTGCCTGCTGCATTGAATAGGGTTTACTCCTAGAAAATGTTTATGATCATGGCCTTTATTCTATTCTGTGTAGAATTTATTCTACACAGCGTTAGGAGGAGACCAGAGCCCTGTTTAGAAATTACATTATGTGTGTATACAGGTGTCTATACATGTGCATTTTTGTTTTGAATGACCGTGCATTCTTTTTAAGAGTGAGTTTGAGAACAGTGGCCCTCAGATGCAGAGTACAGATAGGATGTCATCTGTTGCTGAACGTGCACTGAGCATAATGTGTGTGAATAACTTGACATTTGTACGTGTGTATACTATATGCAGATTGTATATGTGCTGAGCATACATGGGCTTGTTATATCCTGAGCAGGAAGCCCGGCTAGAGAGAGATGCTTTTAGAATGGCTCTCTTGGATAACAAAGTGGTTGTGATTGTGTGACATTTCGGTGTGATCCGAGGCATGCCTGCTCAGAGGTAGGTCCCACTGAGTTCAATGGGTCTTACCCCCTTGTAAGGTTGTTTAGGATTGCCGCCTTGCTTTGAGATTTTTTTATTTTAAAAAATTCAGGATGGTTGCAAGGAAGAATGTACAGGGAAAGCAATGGGTCTTTTGTCAGCTTAAAGATGAGTAGATTTATTTCCCCTGTTAACTGAGCAAAGAGGCACCTTTTTAAAAGTGGTGATTCTCTTTATTGAGCAGGAGGAGAGCAACTGGCCCTCTCCATCCCCAGCACAGCACCCCTCCAGTGGCTGTTGCTGATGTCTCTCGTGTTTCTTTTTTAGATCATGAGCCCTTTGGGGACAGAGAACTATCTTTATTTTATTTTATTTCTGTGTAAACCGCTCTGGGAAACTTTTGTTGAAAAGCGGTATATAAATATTTGTTGTATTCGTACTGTAGTGCAAGTTACGAAAACCTGCAGTTTCAGAAAGTCTCTTAAGGTGTGTTGATTTTTCGGTAGCAGGCATGGCTACCTTTCTGGAAATTAGGTACAGGAATCGTTATTTGTTTACTTAAAATGTTTTGATACAGCTTCTCTGTTTGTTAAAAACGCCCAAAGCAGTTTACAGGATTCAGTATAAACCATTTAACACACCATCAGCCACTTCAGGAGTTCTGACCCGTCCCATATTTGTGGAAGCAATATACCTCTGAATACCAGAGGGGGGCAAGTACAGGGGAGGGATATTCAAACCATGCTTGTGGGCTCCCAACATCTGGTTGACCACTGGTGGTGGGGAGATAAGCCTTTTGGTCTGTTCCAGCATAATCTTTTCTGGAGGCAGTCAGATGGTTGAAGCCATGGGTGGCAGTCTTTGAAAAATGTTCCAGGCCCCTGGGCCTCAGAAATGTAAAATGACATAAACAAATGTCGAGAGCTGGTGATGCTATAAGACAGCTGTCTGGGAGGATGCTGATGATGCAATACTGAGATGAATTTGTTGCTGTTCTCATTGTCATACTTTGAACAAACTGAAATTTGTTCCACTTTCCAGATCAAGAGTAGAAAAAAACCCTGCTTCATTAGGTCCTCACTTACTTATTTTTATTTATTCTAGTTATTTTTACACTCTTCTTCCAAGGAACCCCGCTCTTCCTCCAAGGAGTACATGGTTATGTTTAGTCTCACAACAACCCTTTGAGGTGGGTTAGATTGAGAGACACATGACTGGCCCAGAGTCTAGTAGAATTAAAAGTTGTGGCTTTAAAAAATAAATAAATCTGGGCTGAGGTGTCGATGCTTTGATGCAGGTTAAAGCCCAGGAACCAACATAGAACGTGGCGCCTTATTTTATTTTTAATGGTTTTTTAAAAATGCATTAAGCCTTATTAAATGAGACATAATGATTTAAGCTGCTTAATTCCAGACAATAGAAATTAATATCACCAGTGATGCTGCCAGAGTTGTGACCTGAAAAGGAAGGGGTGTAGCAGACGGAGGAGAAAGCATGTAGAACTTCATGCCCAGGCTGACGGAGATGGAAAGGGCTGTGTGGAATTCCCTTCCGTCTCCCTTCTTGAGCCTTGGAACTGACCGATGCTTGAGTCGGTTCACCTGGAATAAATGTCCGCTTGTGTTCTAATTTCTGATCTGATCTCTGGACTGCTGACAGGCG
The DNA here is from genome assembly GCF_027244095.1 of Hemicordylus capensis. Lineage (NCBI taxonomy): Eukaryota > Metazoa > Chordata > Lepidosauria > Squamata > Cordylidae > Hemicordylus > Hemicordylus capensis. The sequence goes on from NC_069663.1 coordinate 16,774,492, forward strand.
ACTCATGGCTGGAAAGGAAGCTTTGAGTGTGGGTTTCTCGTGAAATCAAGATTTCCACTGTTGGAAACTAAGAAATGCAGAACATGACCAGCTGCTTTCCTCTCTGCTGCCTCATGTCTGTCTTGGTCTATTATTGGAACTCAGGATCCCCTCGAGCTGCACGCAAGACAGACCTGTTGCTTCTCACTGAACACCGTCTTTTGCTGCTCTGCTGACAGTCTCCAAAAGGCTATAAAGTTGTGTGTGTTTGCTACTGCAATCCACCTCTAGTGGGGAGGGAGGGAGGCAAGGAGGGAGCCTCAGTAGAGCCAATGCCATTTCCATCTCACAATGTTGTAGGAACATAGGAAGCTGCCTGATCAAGGAGTCAGACCCTTGGTCCACCTAGCTCAGCATTGTCTGCACTGACTGGCAGCAGCTCTCCATGGTTTCGGGCAGGAGTCTTTCCCAGCCCTACCTGGAGATGCTGCCACTGCCAGAGATTGGACCTGGGACCTTCTGTGTGCAAGCAGACACTCTGCCACCAAGTCCCCACTTTCACTTGTACTTTCACTTGTAACTCAAAAGATCATGGTTAAAGCTAAGAATGGTCTTCTGTTTTACAAGTGAAAGTTCCTGCAACATTGTGAGAAAGCCATGGGCTGGGAGCCTGCATAAAACTACGTGTGGGGTGTGGATATAGGATCTTGAGGTTGCCCAATTGAAAATTATTGGGATTTGATTCAGGATAAACCTGCTGCTGCTTCTCCAAATCAGTGTTTGCTGCCTGAAGCTGTTGCTGTTGTTAGTCATGTTTCTGTCCCACCATTTCTCCGAGGAATTCAAGCTGGGGCACAATTTTATCCTCACAGTAACAACCCTGCGAGGTAGGTTTGGCAGACAAGGACGCCAAATATGTATATACTGTTTTCCAGCAAAAGTCCCCCAAAGTGATTTACATGGAGAAATAAAAGTAAATAAAGATGACTCCCTGTCCCCAAAGGACTCACAGTCTAAAAAGAAACAGAAGGTAGACACCAGCAACAGCCACTGGAGGGATGCTGTGCTGGGGTTGGATAGAGACAGTTGTTCTCCCCCGCCAATAAAGAGGATTGCTTCTTTTAAAAGGTGCCTCTTTGCTCAGTTAGCAGAAGGATGTTGGCTGGCTCAGAGTCACCCATTCAGCTTGGTGGTTGAGTGAGGACCTGAACTCAGATCCCGATCCAGCACTCTGATTACCATAGACCCTATAACAGGGGTCAGCAAGAACGCTGTTCAGAAGTGGTGTGCTGTCTTCATTTATTCACTCTAAAAGGTTTCAGATGTCAGTAATACGATATTTGCCATATTCATATTAAACTATTTTATGTAAAGTAAATGTTTTTAAAATGCTTAATTTTAAAATAAAAGGCAGATCTTACCAATTTAGTGTGATCCAGTGTAATTCACTGATATGTTAACTGAGCAAAGACACACCTTTTAAAGTGGTGATTCTTTTGTATTTAGCAGGGGGAGAGCAACTGGTCCTATCCATCCCCAGCACAGCATCTCTCAAGTGGCTGTTCCTGGTGTCTAACTTTATGTTTCTGTTTAAGTGCAGTATATAAATACTGGTAGTAGTAATGTTTCAGTTGTCTCTCTGTCTTGTATCTAGTGGGAGTTTACCAAGTTAATGTGAATTAAAATTGACACCTTGTCTCAGCTTTGTTTCTAGACAAGCAAAATTTCTGAGCAACTCCCACTGATAATGTCCACCCCTGGACAGAGAGGTGGAGAAATTCCAGTGTCCCTTTCTGGACATTTGGGAGGAGATGATCTAGCACAGAAGAACAGGCTTCTGCTAAATTAGAGCCTCCTCTCAGGAGCTGGTGTGAGTGCCACTCGAAATACTTCCACGTGCCGCTTTCTGCACCCATGCCACAGCTAGCCTGCCCCTGCCCTGTGATGTAGGGGTGGCCACTGGGTTAAATGAGGGTAAAAGAATGGAGGAGACTTCTGCATGCCTAGCAGTCCTGACAGCTACAGGGATCCTGTCTATTCAGAGAGTGTGTGTGCTGCTGAATAGCAGTCGCTCAGGCAGGGCAACAGCAGAGAAAGGCTACTGCTGATCTGCCCGGGTTGTGGAGAGCTGGTCTTGTGGCAGAGGGCATTAATTGTCCCCGTTGCTAAGCAGGGTCCAACCTGGTTTGCATTTGGATGGGTGACTCTGTATGAGCACACTCTGCTGGAAGATATTCCCCTTAGCCTCTGCTTCTATGCAGAAGATCCCAGATTCAAGTAAGGGCTGGGAGCGACTCCTGCCCGAAACCTTGGAGAGCTGCTGCCAGTCAGTGTGGACTGTACTGAATTAGATGGAGCAATGGTCCTACTCACCAGGTCACTGCTGTTGACTGAAGTGATAGGAACTAGAGGACTGTATTGGGGATTTATACACTTTGTGCTCCTGGCAAGGTGTATTTTTTGGATTCAGTTCACTCATAGTCATTTACATAGTACTTTGTATCTTTAGTGCCTGTATATTAAAGTTTCGTTGAATTGTATATTTTGAATCTTATTTGTTTGACATTGACTCAGTATAAGGACCAGGAGGAGAGCTGGTCTTGTGGTAGCAAGCATGAATTGTCTCCTTTGCTAAGCAGGGTCCACCCTGGTTTGCATTTGAATGGGAGACTACCTGTGAGCACTGTAAGAGATTCCCCTTAGGGGATGGGGCTGCTCTGGGAAGAGCGCCTGCCTGCCTGCATGCAGAAGGGCCCAAGTTCCCTCCCTGGCATCTCCAAGACAGGGCCGAGAGAGACTCCTGCCTGTAACCTTGGAGAAGCTGCTGCCAGTCTATGCAGAAAATATCAAGCTAGATGGACCTCTATGTAAACCGCTTTGTAGACTTTTGTTGAAAAGCGGCATATAAATGTTCATCGTAATAATAATTTGTCGAAACAAGGGTATCCAGCAAGCTGGATGTTTCTGTTCTGTGATGCCGCCTGTGTGTTGCAGTTCCATTGCTGCAATGCATTATTCTCTGCTCTTCCTCCAAGGAGCCCAGAGCGCTGTCCATGTCACGTTTATCCTCACAACGGCCCCGCGAGGTAGGTTAGGCTGAGGGAGAAGTGACTGGCCCCAGGTCACCCGCTGAGTTCCATGGCCGAACCAGGATTTGAACTCGGGTCTCCCCACTCCTAGTCCAACACCATGGCATCGTTGACTGAAGGGTGTGCCTTGTGGTGCTCCAGAAGTTTGCCTCTGCAGAGGAAACGCCACTCCCTTGCCCAGGAGGTGTGGTGCTCATGTGAAGCCATCCCAAGACACGGCTCTGCCTCGTGCGCTGGGCTCAACAGAATCGTTGTGGAATCATGAGCGCGACAGAATCATTGCCTGCCATGTGGAATGCTGCCACTCAGAAGTGTGTTTGGCAGCTCCCAGATGGGATAAGTAATCTCTGAATCAGCCGCGAGGACAGCACCTCTCCCCAGCGAGAGAGCTGTGATTATGAACGGAGCTTCTTTTTACACACACCCCCGGGTCTTTCCTTATTTGCACCTCAGCCAGTTGAGGGCTGGAGCTACACGTGTTGCTCAGCTGGCTTGCCTTCCCTGGCAGCTTGTGGCTTTTTAATGCAAAGCTGTGATCGGGAGTCATCGCCTGGAGTGCTGTGTCCGCTTCTGGGTACTGCCGTTTGAGGAGGATGTAAACAAACGGGAATGGGTGTGGAGGAGGAGGGTGGCGGTGATGGCTGAGCGTCTAGGAGAAGAAGCCCTGTGCGGCGTTCCCTGTAACAGGGATTCCCAGGTCTTGTGGACTACAACTCCCATCATCCCCAGCCAAAGGCCGTTGCGGCTGGGGATGATGGGAGTTGTCATCCACAAGATCCGGGAATCCCTGTTACAGGGGACACTGACCCTGTGAAGGAAAGTTGAAAGAAATGAGTATGTTTTAGCCTGGAGAAGAGAAAATGGAGAAGCAGGGGGATATTACAGCACTCTTGAAATACCTGAAGGACTGTCACATAAGGGGGCAAAGATGATCTCTGCTGCCCCAGAGGGCAGCCTAGGATGTGGACTTAGCCCAGCAATTTAGATGGAGGATAGGTTTCTCAAGGGCTATTAGCCATGGCGAGGGAGGGGCGGTGCTAAATAGAACCTCCATGTTCAGAGGCAATATACTTTTTTGGGGGGGGAGCAGGAGCGTAACAAGGCTGGAGTGGGCCCAGAGTCAAAATTTTAAAATGCCCCCCACCGTCACTGCCTTCCTCTAAATTTTTTAAAAAATATATTCAAGGAAGTTCAGGCGGGCGTTGGGTGGGGGAGACATGTCTCTGGGCCCCCCCTCCTCAAGGCAGGCGGCCTAGAGACAACGGTCTCCTCTTGCCCTATTATAGTTACGCCTGGCGGTGGGCGGGGCTATTGTCCTGCTCTATTTGTTTAATACAGGGTTTCTTAACCTTGGGCCCCCAGATGTTTTTGGACTATGACTCCCATCAGCCACAAAGGCCATATCTGGGGATTATGGGAGTTGTAGTCCAACAACATCTGGGGGCCCAAGGTTAAGAAACCCTTGTCTAATAGGCTTAAATTGTAGGAGAATGAGTTTGGGGTGAACCTCAGAAGAATCTTCTTCACGGTAAGAGCAGTTTGACAATGGAACCAATTCCATATGGGGGCGGGTGGGCTTTCCTTCACTGAAGGTCTTCAGCAGAGGCTGGGCTGCCACCTCATGGGCATGCTGTAGCTCAGGATTTGCTGCATCAAGCAGAAGGTTGGACTAGATGGCCTTTAAAAGCCCCTGGGGCAGGGACATGACACTGATTCTCAGTGGTAGTTGAATCTGTGGCCGCCAGGCAAGGGCAAGCAGAGACCATATGCAGTGAGAGAGATGTTGTGACCAGATGGTTCTGCCCCACTCTTTCAAGATGGCTATAATACAGGCCTCCTCAACTTCGGCCCTCCTGCAGATGTTGGTCTACAACTCCCATAATCCCTGGCTATTGGCCACTGTGACTGGGGATTATGGGAGTTGTAGTCCAAAAACAGTTGGGCGGGCAAAGTTGAGCAGGCCTGCTATAATATAATTGCCTGGTCCACACAATCATCCGAATCCGAGTTTGAAGACGGTACTGACATTAGCGTCACTGTGTGAACCCACACTGAGGTTACTGACGTTGGTTGATGTCCCAAGATGAATCTGAGACTTCTGCCTTGACGTGGGTTCACACAATCATGCTAATATTGGTTACTGACGTCAAACCTCAATTCAGTTGATTGTGTGAACCAGGCCATTGTTTTGTGTTGTAATGTTTTGCGCCTCAAGATTAAGGCAAGATCGTTGTTTGCCCAACGTGTTCTGAGTGTTGTAACTCTTGGTCAGGGGTGACTAATTTTGGCAGGCCTTCCCCAATGTCTCTTTGAGTTTCATTTTGCGGTTTGATAGTTTTACTGGCTTTACTGCTGTATGCTTTTTTGTTTTTGTTTTTTTTGGGTGGGGGGTGGGTGGGTTTGACAGTTGACTGCATTTGTTTTTATTGTATTTCTGTTGCGTTTTGATTTTTTGTGTTAAGTTGCCTTGAAGCCTATTGGAAAAAGGCAGCAAGGAGGAAACCAGTTCTTGCACAAGAGAGACCAGAAATGCCTTGTATGTTGCCTTCTAGTATGAACTAAAGATGTTGGCTAAGCCTCCAGATCCAAACTAATCCTCTGCTGATGTGCCAGGGTTTCTCCATTATGTGCCCATGAGTTGGGGTGCAATTTTCAGTAACCTCTCCTTTGTCCAGTGGCCTCCAGTGCCTCCTGAAACTGTCCCAGCTATGGAAGTTGGGAACATAGGAAGCTGCCATATACTGAGTCAGACCCCAGTCCATCTTGCTCAGTATTGTCTACACAGGCTGGCAGCAGCTTCTCCAAGTTTGCAGGCAGGAGTCTCTCCCAGCCCTATCTTGGAGATGGTGCCAGGGAGGGAACCTGGGCCCTTCTGCATGCAAGCAGGCAGGTGCTCTTCCCAGAGCAGCCCCATCCCCTAAGGGGAATCTCTTACAGTGCTCACAGGTAGTCTCCCATTCAAATGCAAGGCAGGGTGGACCCTGCTTAGCAAAGGGGACAATTCATGCTCGCTCCCACAAGACCGGCTCTGCTCCCATGGATAGCATGGATGGGAGAATCTTGTACACTTAAGTGTAATTTATATCCCTTTTAACCTGTTGTTTTGCTACTTTTACAGTACGTTTCCTGCTTCTTCTTTGTAATACAGTGATTTTCTGTCATTTAAAAAAAAAAAGTCTAAAGGGTGTCAAGCAGTGTTCCCCTCTAACAAGGAATCTCAAATGGTGGGAGCCAGCGTGGTGTAGTGGTTAGAGTGCTGGACTAGGACCGGGGAGATCCGAGTTCAAATCCCCATTCAGCCGTGAAACTAGCTGGGTGACTCTGGGCCAGTCAATTCTCTTTCAGCCTAACCTACTTCACAGGGTTGTTGTGAGGAGAAACCTAAGTATGTAGTACACCGCTCTGGGCTCCTTGGAGGAAGAGCGGGATATAAATGTAGTAGTAATAATAATAATACAACTCCCATCATCCCCAGCCAAAGGCCATTGCAGCTGGGGATGCTGTGAGCTATAGTGAACAACGTCTGGGAATCCCTGTTAGAGGGAACAGTGGTGTCACGGTTGAGCCCATCTTTTACGCAAGCGACTGCCTAGATTGCGCAGTTCCTCATCTTTCTGGAAAGGGCTTTATGTTGACATTAGCAAGAGAAATCCAGAACTCTCTGGTTGGAATGGAGAGCAAGGTCTCTGGACTAGGGAAATGCATGAATCTCGATTCAGCGCACAGATTTGGCACCTTCAGAAGTGAGGAGAGCAGGTCCATGCCTGCTCGCCTGCCGCTCCACGCAGCTTCCCCCAGCACCCCTCGTGCTCCACCGCCGTGCAAGGGGTGCTGGGGGGGTGCCCCACAGCACTCCTCATGCACCACTGCTGCACAAGGAGTGTGGGGTGTGTGTGTGTGTGTATGTGTGCTGCCGCAGCAAGCTGCATGGTGTGGCAGAGGAGCATGTATGGATCTGCTCTCCTCACTTCTGAAGGTGCCGAAGCTGTGCTTCGGATCTGTACACGAATCGAGATTCATGTACATCCCTACTCTCAGCTAAAAGTAGTACCATAGCTTATGCTCTTTCGGGGCAGAAAATGAACCACTGCAGATTTGGGTGCTGTTGTGGTTCTCTTGTGTTAGTGTTCTGTTTTGTTTTAGTTTCGCTTCTAGTCCAGATATCAGTTGTTTTAGTGTGTGTGTGTGTGTGTGAGAATGGTTTGGTAACTTGTTCAGCACCTCCGAACCAATATTGAATAGGTCCCACTATGTTTTATATAGGATGGTGAATGCAAACCTTTTCTGAGTGCTTTGTCACATGGGCAAATGCATACATGGTAAATATTTAACTTGAGGGGGGAAATGTTTATTTTTAAACACTCAATTTGCATGCGCTGATACCACTTCCTCCAGAGCTCTGTCAGTCATATTTGACAAGTGATAGGACAGAATCAGTTTTAAGCCCCAGAAATCCTTTCTACATTGACAGGCATAGTAGGAACAGGAGATGCAGCATTAACTTTTTTCAGGTTTTTGTCTCTCCAAACAGTGCAGAATCGTGAGCATACCATTACATAAATCGGGGGTGCACTCACTTGTAGAATATTCTGTACTATATCGTTTACAAATTTGGTTATCCCATTAAAAACCAACCAACCAGCCCATAACAGTAGTGACAATATCCTAGACCTTAAAACAAACACGCACAGCTTTGTAGTGGGATCTTAAATATGTTTATTTGGGGCCAATTTGTTCAATTGAACTTCATTCCAAATAAGTGTGCTTAAAGTCTCGGAGGTCATTCACACAACCAAAAACTGTGTTCTACCTTCTGTCTCTAGAACTGTGTTCTAGAGATGATCATTCTCATATTGTCCAGTGTTGGGAAAGGAGGTCTTTAAAGGAAACTGAACCCTTTTGAAGCCTTGCACCATCTTGGAAGGTGTGCACAGTATGCTGGGAAGTGTAGCCCTTCCCAGGAATTTCCCCATAAAGCTCTTAAGTAGGGATGTGCAAACTGGCTCGAGGTTGAGCTGGTTCGCCATTGAACCGGTTCGGCTCGACAACCCCCGGGCTGGCTTGGGGCCGGTTTGGGGGTTCTGACTTTTTAATTATTATTTTTTAAACACTCATTGCCGGGTCCAGCTGTCTCCGGGGTTTTTGCTGTCTGTGTGTCTGCAATTTCCCCCTCCATCCTCCCCCCACTCTTAGAGCCGTTTTAGCCCGATTTTTGTCCCTTCCAGCTTTTTCTCCGGTGGCGGTGGCCATTTTGGAGGCTGTGGCATATGCACTCTTGCCATTTGTGTGGCCGCCTCATGAATGAATGGCCCTTGGAAGAGTGTGGGGAGACTGGCCGGGGGGAGGGGGAAATGGCAGACACCCCACACCCCCTGTGGGCGCAGCAGCACCCCCAAAGACCGCCGTACCCGGTGGTGAGTTTTAATTTTTTTTTTAAAAAAAAGAACTTTAGAACCCCTGAACTGCCTCGAATTTGAGACAAGCCTGGGGTCTGTTCTGGGAGGCACAAAACTGAACATGCCCGGTTCGGTTTGAGTCTGGTTCGGACTCGAACTGGGCAAACTGGTTTTGTGCACATCCCTAGTCTTAAAAGAGGGCTCTATCTATCTTAGAGGGCCATCCCGGCACTTAGAAAAGCCCGGTACTGTGCAGAGGCCAGCATAGTGGGAAATGGTTCTCAGACGGAAAGGTGTTTTGTTCTTGTTTTTTGCCAAAGTGGCCCCTGCTTGAAAAATAATGAAGATTACAGTTTAGAAGAAAAGATGCTGTGCGTGGGTGGGTTTGATATTGGTTTATAAAACGATGAATATGGCACAGATATAGAGAAACCCGCCCCCCCCGCCGCTTCTTGTTCTCACCATTCTATTTATTTATTTAAACTGTTTACACCCCCCATTTCCACCAGTGGCCTGCAGTGCTGGGATTTGGGAAACCAACTGAAATTGATTTGTTACTCAAATGACATTGGTTTTGTTACCTAAGATCTGTTGATAGTTCTTCCTTGGAGGAAGAACAGGGTGTAAATGTACACAAATAAATAAGTAAATATAAACCTGTCAGTTGGAGAGTAGGCTGTAAACAAAATAATCTCGAACTTTGCTGAAGCCGCTGCTCCAAAATCCCCAGTGGAACCAGTTGGAATGTGAATACCGTGGCATGAGAAGTAGGAATCTCCACCAGGTTACGCATTGCCTAACCTATGTCTAGACAGAATTCTCACAGGGAATTCCTATTTGTGGAACCTTAGGGTTTCCTCTAATTGGTTCTATAGAGGGAAAGGAAAAATTATTTAGGAACTTAATGTGCAGAGGTGGTTTTATTTATTTATTTATTTTTGCTTCTGACCCTCCTGAGCAGTAATCTAAATCAAGTTATTTCTGCTGTTAATTACTGTTCCAGGAGTGGTATTTTTCACATGCTGAATGTAAGGGATATGGTATGTTTAAATAATTTTTAGCAGGCAAAAGCATTGAGTTGATCCCACTGTCATCCCTCCCATGGTGTCAAATGTGTCTCAACTGGCGCTTTCCATGCGGCTGTAGCTCAGTGGTAGAGCATCTGCTCTTTGCGTGCTGAATGTCCCAGATTCAATCCCCGACATCTCCCGGAGCTTTCCCAGACAGCAGGCTTTACTTTGAGTTTACTGCAAGTTCAAAGTTGCCCCCCAAAACTGACACAAAAAGTGGATATATTTATATAAATTAGGCTACACTCTTAACAGGCAATGAAAAACTCGAATCGTGTGTGAAGTGCTCCCCAATAGCTCACAGGGACTTCGGTGTAAATTTGGCCGATACATGAATGCACACCCTCGGTTCGAGAGGAGATGCGAACTAAAAGCCAGGTGTGAAAACCTTCCAGGTAGGCCTGGGGAAAGGCTCCTGCCTGGAACCTTGGAGAAGCTGCTGTCGGTCAGTGCAGACAATACTGTGCTGGATGATCTGACTCAGTATAAGGCAGCTTCCTATGTTCCTGTCTCAGTGCAGTGCGTACACAGTGATTTTTAAAATGCATGTAGTCTTCCATTCATATGCAACCAGGGCGGACCCTGCTTAGCAAAGAGGACAAGTCATGTGTGAACACTGTAAAATATTCCCCTTAGGGCAGGGTTTCTTAACCTTGGGCCCCCAGATTTTGTTGGACTACAACTCCTGGAATCCCCAGACATGGCCTTTGTGGCTGAGGGTTCTGGGAGTTGTAGTCCAACAACATCTGGGGGCCCAAGGTTAAGAAACCTGGCCTTAGGGGATGGGGCAAGTGGAAGAGCACCTTTCTACTTGCATGCAGAAGGTTCCAAGTCCCCTCCCTGGCATCTCCAAGAACGGGCCTGTAACCCTGGAGAAGCTGCCACCAGTCTGTGTAGATAATACTGAGCTTGAGGGAACAATAGTCTGACTCGGTCCATGGCAGCTGCCTATGTTCCTATATAAGTGACTGGCCCCTAGTCACCCTGTGAGTTTCATGGCTGCACAGGGATTTGAACTCGGGTCCCCCTGGTCTTAGTCCAACACTAGCATGGTATAGTGGTTAGAGATTTGGACTGAGACCCAAATTCTAATCCCTACTCAGCCATGTACCACCCAATGGCACAGTGGGGGAATGACTTGACTACCAAGCCAAAAGTTGCTGGTTTGAATCCCCGCTGGTATGTCTCCCAGACTATGGGAAACTCCTATATTGGGCAGCAGTGATATAGGAAGATGCTGAACGGCATCACCTCACACTGTGTGGGAGGAGGCAAAGGGAAACCCCTCCTGTATTCCACCAAAGACAACCACAGGGCTCTGTGGGCGCCAGGAGTTGACACCGACTCGACGGCACACTTTACCTTTCCTCAGCCATGAAACTCGCTGGGTAGCTCTGGGCCAGACTTACCTCACAGTGTAACCCACACAACAACCCTGTGAGGAAGATAAACACAACCATGTACAACCGGCTCTGGATCCCTTGGAGGGAGAGCGGGACATGAATGTAAGGAAATAAATAAAATACCAGGCTGTATGCAGCTTTCTTGCCACACCTGATGCATGGCAATTTGTGTGCCAGAAAGAACGGGAGACAGTTGTTGCACAGCGGCTGGGCCTGTGTTTTACATTCAGGCATGCAAAAGACAACGTTCGAAACGGCAACCTTGGTGATCTGAAGAACCCGAGAGAAATATTTAAATAGGCTTTGAGTTCTCCAATTTTTAATTTTTTTTTAACCACATACACATACCCTCAACACCCTCCCCGCTAACCAGTCTGTATTTAACTACAGCCTACACTTCCAGTGTTTTGGTTTCGCCTTTGTCTGGCGGTGAACAGCGAGAGGAACCCCAAGTGACTCCCACTTTCATAGAGGATCCTTGCTTGAACTACAAAATGAAATGGGAAGCTCACTCTGGAAGAGACGGAGATTCTGCTGGTAGGTGGTTTGCATGACCTGGGAGGTGGGCTCCATCCAGCTCAGGAGGGGGCTTATGGCACTCCCACTAAAGGTCCAGGTTCACAGCCTGAGGGAGCTTAAAGGTTTAGCAGCGTTGCTGTTTAGGAGAGCTGGTCTTGTGCAGAGGAGAGCTAGTCTTGTCTTGGCGAGCATGGATTGTCCTCTTTGCTAAGCAGGGTCAGCCTTGGTTTGCATTTGGATGGGAGACTATGTGTGAATGCTGTAAGGTATCCCCCTTAGGGAGCTCAGTGGAAGAGCATCTGCCTCTAAAACTAATGCAGAAGGTCCCAGGTTCACTCCCTAGCAGCATCTCTAGTTAGGGCTGGGAGAGAATCCTGCCTGTAACCTTGGAGATCTGCTGCCAATCAGTGTAGACCAGGCCTGCTCAACTTTACCCCACCCCCAGCTGTTTTTGAACTACAGCTCCCATAATCCCCAGCCACCGTGGCCAATAGCCAAGGATTATGGGAGTTGTAGGCCAACATCTGTAGGAGGGTCGAAGTTGAGCAGCCCTGGTGTAGATGATACTGAGCTAGATGGACCAATGGTCTGATTCCGTAGAAGGCAGCTTCCTACTTTCCTAAGTATTGGTTATGGTGTAGTGTGTGTGTGTGTGTGTGTGTGTGTGTGTGTGTGTTCCCAAATAAAGATATAGAAGATGTGCTGATAGTGGGCAGCGTCTAGACTGGCACATCATAACTGAGCACCATCAAAAGCAATGCGACAAGTTAGCTATGACTAATGTAAATCCCATGAATTCCAATAGGACTTAGTCATGATTAGGCTGGATCCTGCCTTGTGAGTTTAGTTATACAGATGAAGCTGGTTATGAACGTACTGCTTGGTTCAGTTTATATACCGCCTTTCATAAGACATCCAAAGGTGGTTTTCAAAAGTTAAAATACAGTAAAACTCCATAAAAATCACATTTAAAACCTTAAAATCGGCTAAACAATAAAGCCATGTTCTGCCCAAAGTGGTGTCTATGTTTCACCGTTTGTCCCCGCTCACTCTGCCAGTACTTTTCCCGAATCCTTCCTCAGATGCAGAGTGACGATTACATCATTTAGATGTTAGAAGAGCATTATCTTTCTATATCCAGAGGTCTGCTGAATGGAGAAAAACTCCTTCCTTGTTCGTTCTCTATGATGGCCCGCGTAAAGGTCTCCAAGTTTCAGCCCAATCCATGTCTAGGTGGATAGTTTCCACAATGAACTCTATTATCAATTGGCTCACAAGCAGTTGCCTGCAACCGTTAAGGCACCCTCAGCTAAGTTGGTGGCGACCTCTGTGGCCTTTGATTGTGTGGTCCCGTTGGACGCTATATGTCAGGCAGTTACTTGGGCTTTGCTCCACTCATTTATCTGTCATTGTTTTATTATTTCTCTGTATAAACCGTCCTGAGCCATTTTTGGAAGGGCTGTATAGACATCGAATAAATACATAAATAAATACATAAATAATGGTATTGATACCAGGGATGATGCTGTATTTGGCAGGAGTGTCCTGCAATTGATTTTCAGTTGATATTCTTAAGAACAGCTGTGCTGGATCAGGCCTGAGGCCCATCTAGTCTAGCATCCTGTTTCGCACAGTGGCCCGCCAGATGCCTCTGGAAGCCACGGGCAGGAGTTGAGGGCATCCCCTCTCTTGCTGTTACTCCCCTGCAACTGTTTCTGAAATAAAAATTCCTGGCAGGTTATATATTGCTTCTCTTCTTTCCTCCTCCTTGGGTGCTAGTTTTTTATGCACCCATTTGTGTAGAAGACAGAGAACACATCGAAGAACTATAGGTTACTCACCAGTTAACGTTGGTTCTTCAAGTGGTCATCTGTACATGGGCTATGCGCCTGCACAGAGACCTCGTCGGAATCTAATAAGCTTAATTCTCCTGCTTCGGGTGGGAACCCTGGCCCCAGCCGCTATATGCAGCTGTGCCACTCCTCATCCCCTCAGTCACAGAGACCAGCTTCAGAGACCCTTGCAGGGAGGGCGTGTAGAAGTACAGATGACCACTAGAAGAACCAACGTTACATGTGAGTAACCTGTAGTTCTAAAATCAGCCACAGATGTCAAAAAGTGGGCATTCTCTGGAGAGCATTGCAGAGCCTGGGGGCAATAACAGAGATGGCCCTGTCCCACATGCATGACAATTTAGCCTCCCACACAGAGCAAAGGCCCCTCTGACAACCTTGTTGGGTGAGCAGAAACCCTTGGGAGTTCCTAATCATTGTCATTCTGGAATATTAATGATTCTCTCTCTCTCTCTCTCTCTCTCTCTCTCTCTCTCTCTCTCTCTCTCTCTCTCTCTCATAAGAATGTTGTATCTAGGACTCTTTGGAGGCCCTGCAAGTTGATGTGGTCAACAGTAATGCACTCTAGACACTGTCTCTAATAATTCACTTCTTCTTCTTCACAACTTCTCCTTTCTTGGTGTTATATAACCTTTGTGCTCACAACAAAATTAGATGGTGGCACCCATGTATCACTTGTGGTTAATGAGAGGATGCACTTTGGTGTCACTCCGCCGGAGGATAAATATCTAATATTATTTGTCTGGCCGACACTTTTCCCGTGTGTTTTCTCATCTGCTTTGAGGATGAGCGGCTGCAGGTCTTGTCTCTGAGTTCTGAGGGCTGTGTGACAGGCATGAGAGAACGAAGCCAGGGACATTGACGCTGGCAAGTAGCCCCAACGCAGAAACGGGGAAAAAACTAAAAGGAGTTTTTGAGGAAGGAAGCCTGAGGGGAGCCTCCAGGCAGCGGAACGTCTGAGAGAGGTCTCTGAGGGAAAGAGGGCGACCTGGGCCTGCTACAGGGTTGAACTCTCCCTTAAGGACCTGGGTTGGCAGCTGAGAGGCCTGTTTGATTTTAGTTGCCCATGTGGCAATTGGTAGCCATTGAAACCCCTTTTACTCTTCCAGTGGAGGGGAGGGTTTTTCCGTAACCGAGCATGCAACCCCTCCTTCTCCCTTTGGCCACTCCAGGGAGAAGGCCCCCAGGTTCTGGCCACCAGTTGCCCAACTCTGCACCTCTTCAGCCTCTGCCTCCTGGTTCTGCAATACAGGGGTTCCAAACCCATCACACTTGCTTCTTAAAAATTAATTTTTATCCTAACCCAGGGGTTGCAAACCTGTAGTACTCTAGATCAGGGATTCTCAATGTTGGGTCTCTAGATGTTATTGGACTTCAACTCCCATAATTCCTAACCAAAGGCCAGTGGGGCTAGGAATTATGGGAGTTGAAGTCCAATAACATCTGGGGACCCAGCGTTGAGAATCCCTGCTCTAGATGCTGCTAAACTACAACTCCCATCATCCTCGGCTGTAATTTAGTGTGGTTGGGGATGATGGGAGTTGTAGCTCAGCAGCATCTGGAGTACCACAGGTTTGCAACCCCTGGGTTAGGATAAAAATCAGTTTTTAAAAAGAAAGTGTGAAAAAAAAGTCCCTAAAAGACGCTTGCACTCCCAGATGGGAGCCTGTTCCTTACATTTGCCTGAAGGAAGAGCAGAGTATGGATTGTGTGGCGGTTTTTGTTATTCGTGGCTTGGCTCTCGAAAAAGAGAGTTCAAGAAAGGGGTGTTGGTTGCTGCATTTTCCCCTGGGAATACAATTCCGCTTTGAAGCTGCCAGCAATTCATCGGTAGCATACACAGTCTGCTCTTGGTGGGTTTTGATCTATTGTCCACCTGTGGGATTCAGCTACAAAGTTAGAATTTGCCAGAGGATAGAATTTGCACTCTGGGAACCAATGTTGTTCAAGGGGAGACGGGGTGATTATGTCGGAAGAAGAAGTGGTGTAAACAAGATTTCTGCGTAAACACATCGTGATCGACAGGAATGCAAGGGAGAAGTTGTAGGAATCAGATGGACCCGACCGCTCTGCATTCAGCTCCAAATACACGGTGGCTCCCCGCAGATGCCGCGTTGCTACTTCCGACACTTCCCCACCTGTGGATGTGCCTTGTATAAATCATGAGCAGCTGTGGTATTTGAACAGAAAGCAGGAGATCTGGACAGTTGCTGTGCTGGGTAGTGAGGCTGGATGACTTCTAGAATGTCTGGTGACTGTTTAATGAATGTAAAAGATTGTATGTCCCAATGTTTTCATTTTTAACCTGCTTTCTGAAGTGGGGAAAGGTTATGAGATCACCATGTGTGTTTTATTACCGTGTGTGTAATAACTTTTGCATTTTTTACAGTCGAGAGGCAAGAGAAGCCCACAGGCAAGAGGTGAGGGCATGCCCTCTCTCCTGCTGTTGCTCCCCTGTAACTGGTATTTAGAGGCATCTTGCCTCTGAGGCTGGAGATGGCCTCTAGCCCCCTGGACTAGTAGCCATTAATAGACAAATTCATGGAGGACAGGTCCCAGCCCTTTCAGAGCCAGCCCAACTGGTGGCCCTCACCACCATGGCAGAGAATTCCATAGATTAATTATGTGCTGTGTCAAAAAGTACTCCCTTTTGCCAGTCCTGAATTTTCTGGCCAACAGTTTGATGGAATGACCTTTTGGTTCTAGAGTTGTGAGTGAGGAAGAAAAAAAATTCTCTATCCGCTCTCCCCAAAGAGCATGTTACAGTGATGGAATTCTAGCTCTGTTTACCTCTGGCCTGCACTGCCATGTGCTGAGAGCACATTAAAGGAGGAGAGCTGGCCTTGGGTAGCAAGCATGAATTGGCCTCTTTGCTAAGCAGGGTTTGCCCTGGTTTTCATTTGAATGGGAGGCTACATGTATGAGCACTGTAAGATATTGCCCTCAGGGGATGGAGCCACTCTGGGAAGAGCAGAAGGTTCCAAGTTCCCTCCCTGGCTTCTCCAAGATAGGGCTGAGAGAGATTCCTGCCTGCAACCTTGGAGAAGCTGCTGCCAGTCTGTGTGGACAGTGCTGAGCTAGATGCACCAATGGCTGACTCGGTAGAAGGCAGCTTCCTATGTTCCTCCTGGCCTTGTGCACCAGCAGCTGGTGCCTCCCAGCTCAATAAGCCTAAGTGCTGGGAGGTTTCTGAATGCAGCTAGAAGGGGAGGCCCGTGTGTGAGAGAGCGAGACCCAGCCTTGGGGATTCTTTCCCTTTTCCTTGTGTTATTTCTGGCAGACAGTCGTTTTCAACTCCTTTTTGCTCTGTAGTTCGTCAAGGCAATGCTACAGTCCAGCCTTTTTGTTAAGGGACGTGTATATTAAGCAAGCCCTTGTGTGTGCCGCTGATTTCTTATGGGTTTGTTTTAATTAAGAACTCCCATTCCATTAGAGTTGGAAGGGCTTTGTTCTGGGAAATGGCAGCAGAAAAGGCAGGAGACTGAATTTCGCCCCCCACCCAAAGCTAGTCTCCTCCCTGTCACACACGTACTTTGGTATATTCTGAGCATATCTGATGAGCTGAACAGATGGCTTATTAACCAGATTTTACTTTATTTATAGAAGGATGTATTAAGTTTTATGTGGTGGGTTTAAAAAATAATAATTAATATTGGCTCATGTTCTGCACAAGGCGTGGGAGGATTCCGCACCAGGGGTGTAGCAGAGGGTAGGAGCGCCGGTACTTCTCGGCTTCTCTGGCTGTTGGGTGGGCATGGCCACGGGGGCTATTGGAGAGAGCATCTGCCCTTCTGAATTTACAGATGCCCCATTGTTCAGCAGTGCACTTCTCAAGACCTCTCGCAGTATTGTGGAGCAGCCCTATTCTGCTACAACCTAAAGCTGCCCTTCTGCAACCCTAATGCCCATTATTTTCAACCACAGTGGCACAACTTTAAATTGTGGCAGAGCACAGCAGTTCTGCAATAAAGCAAGCAGTATTTGAGGCATGCACAGTGGCACAGGCACTGCTGACCATATACGTTGCCCCGTCTGCATTGCCCTTTGTGGAATGTGAGCCTTTATGCCATTGTTTTAATCAGTGGCGGAGCTAAGGGACGGAGGCCCTGCAGAGTTTGCACCGCACGCGCCAGTGATGCCCCTTACACATGATGTCATGTGCATGTGGGCGTGGCCCGATCACCTGAGGTCCTGCACGAGCCCTCTGGAGCACATTCCCAGCCAGTGTTTGCATTTATTTCCCTTTCTCTTCCTCGCTTTCCCAAGTGCTGGCTGGGAATGAACTCCCAAAGGGCTTGCATGGTCCTTTCGTAGCTCGCGGCCGGGCTTTTTGAACCCATTCACTCAATGGTTGCTCCGCCCCTGGTTTTGATGTTGCTTATGTTCGCTACTTTGGATGTCTCAGCTGTGGGATGTACCAGCAGGATAAAAATATTTTTTTTAAAGGCGATAATCATTGGGTAAAATGTATAATCTTTTTTATCTTTTGGTGAGGGTATCGATGAAGATACTTATCTGCTGTAATTATGAAAGTAGTAGAGAAGGCTTAGGGTGAGTGCATATGTTGAATAAAGTGTGTGTGTGTGTGTGTGTGTGTGTGTGTGGCTGGCTTCCATTACCATCTTCTACAGATTTGGAGAGTGCTTTTCCCCTCTCATTTTGGGAGGAGGAAAAATATGAAGCCTATATTATACTGTGCTTTACTAGACTAGAACTGATAAAGAATTCTCTTAGATGTGGCTTTGAATGAAAATTGAAGGTGCTGAAATGTTTCAGGGTGAAACAAGGTTGATTTTAGGTTTACTAAAATCTTTTTAGTAAAATCAGTAATTTTACATTTACTGTAAAATTTGGGTGGGGGTGCTTTCCTGTTTGAGGAAAGTGAGTGTCATTTTTCTCCCCACCCCTTTTACCATTCATGCCTGTGGCAGCACTAATCATGATTTAGTGCAGGGGTGGGCAGACTTGGCCCTCCAGCTGTTGTTGAACTACATCTCCCATAATTCCAGCCACATGAAATTGTGCCTGGGAATGATGGGAGTGGTAGTTCAACTACAGCTGGAGGGCCGAGTCTGTCCATCCCTGTCTTAAAAGGATCCGGGGTGGAGGGGTAGGAATGGCAGTTTCAAGTATGCCTGCCCATGAAACTGGCAAAATTGGACCTCCACTTTCACCACCTGAGGATATGTTAGATGAAATTAACTTTTTTGGAGGGAGGGGATCATTTTAATTGCTTTGATCAACTATTTGGTGGTAGTTTTAATCGATTGATTTATTTTATTTTATATAAAACAGTTGTGCCCTGCCTCTCTAGTACACTACTGCTCAGAGTGGCTAACTAAACCAGTAAAACAGCTATACTCGAGTAACAGTCCAGAGCTATTTAGATGGGCCGATATTTTTTTTAAATATAAATGTCGTCGTCATCATTGATTTTGGTCCATGACCAGACAGAATATTATGAATAAACAAAATGGGAGGGGAGATTTTGAATATGAAAGAATAGAATGGGGCAAATGGGGTGGGCATTCTAAATCAGCGGTAGCTTTATAGTAGTGATTGCTTTCTGTCACTAGGTGTCAGTGCAGCCCTGTCTGAAGCTATCCCACTCCCAACTTGCAAACTACAAAGAGGCCTCCCTTGGAAATGGCATTCCTCATTCCCTCTTGTGAAGTGGGAGGAACTTTTCCCATCCTAAGGTGCAAATATGTGCACCTCTTACCCTGAGAGCTGAAGAGTAATTCTAATTGGAGGTGCCGAAACGATTAGAGTTCCCCCAGCCGAAAAGTTTTGGCAGGGGAGCAGGTGCTTTAAACGGGGGGGGGGGGAGGCAGGTCTTAACTTGTCCCTCGATTGTTCCTCTGCCACCCACCACTGCCCTAGTGCGGCTCTGTCCATATCAAACAGCTCCTCTGGCCATGCTTACAGGTAACGCTGTGCGATGGCCTAAATGATCATTTTCTATTTGGAGAGAAAAAGCCATAACAAGTGAAGAGGTGGAGGACACAGTGATATTAAGGAGAGCTCTTGGGGGTTCTGTTTCGTTTCGCTTCAGGTCCTGTTGAAAGTGATATTTGGGAGATGATGATACAGGAAAGAGGAAGAGAGCAATGCCTGTGTGGTGGCTTAATGATGTATTGCTATTGATTTGCGTGGCACCCCACAGGAACATTAAGGTTGCTTTTTACAGAAATGCTTTATCCACCTTTTGAAATGGAGCCGCTCCTGATTTAGTTGAGGAGCAAGAGAGAGAAAGGGATGGGCAGCTCTCACTTCCATTAAATGACGACACCACGGAAACAGTTTATTTTCTTTGAACTGCAGACCCCTCATTCCAGTTTGGTCTCTTATGCTTCCATAGAGTTCACAGCCTAGAGCAGCGGTGGGCAAACTTGGCCCTCCTTCTGCTGTTGTGTCTGGGAACAATGGAAGTTGTAGTTCAACAATAGCGGGAGGGCCTACCTTAAGTGGCGCAGTGGGGAAATGCTTGACTAACAAGCAGAAGGTTGCCGGTTCGAATCTCTGCTGGTATTATATTGGGCAGCAGCGATATAGGAAGATACTAAAAGGCATCATCTCAGACTGCATGGGAGATGGCAATGGTAAACCCCTCCTATATTCTATCAAAGACAACCACAGGGCTCTGTGGGTGCCAGGAGTCAAAATTGACTTGATGGCACACTTTACCAAGTTTGTCCACCCTGACGTAGAGTCCCCTAATGAAAGTGAGTTTGAGTGAGTGGAGAAAGCACAGAATGCAGGCCTTCCAGGATTGGGCAGTTTCAGACTGCGTAAGGGAGTGTCATTTGGATGCTCCCTTGGGTAAAACGTGGTTGCGGATAGAAGGGAGTTTTAGGGGTAAACTGGTAAAACCCTGAAATATAATCTGGCATCAAGCATAATATGGCATAGATTCAGTAAGAGGCAGTTTCATATGTCCATCAAGAACACTGCACCCGTAGCTAAGTGAAAGAGCACCTGCCTTACAGGTCTGTCTCTCTCTTCATGTGGCTTCTCCGATTGAGGGGTTGGTGGCCAGCAAAAGCCATAGATCTCGGTCCCTGGAATCATGGATGATGTCTTCTATGTCCATTTCTAGCCGTTCTTTCAGGTCGGTCATCTATCCATCCATCCCTTCCTCCTCCTTCCTCTTGATCTTTTTCCTGCTAGCTTTCCTTCTAGCATTAGTCTTGGTATTTGATATTTTACTCCTCTGAGGATATGTCCACAATACTCCAGTTTAGGTCTCTTGGTTGTCTCTATTATTTGTTTGCTTGCTTTTTGAAGTTCTTCTACATTTTGTTGTTCGGCTGGTCTATTTAATCTTGAATATTCTTCTGAGACAGCACATCTCAAAGGCTTTCAGTTTTTTAATGTGCTTCTTTCTTGATGGTCTTGCTTTACATGTAGAAGGTCCCAAATGGGGAAAGCAGGGCTGGGAAAGACCGATATGAAGCCCTAGGGCAGTGCTTCCCAACCTGGGGGCCTCCAGATGTTGCTGAACAACAATTCCCATCATCCCCAGCTGCAATGATGGGAGTTGTTGTTCAGCAACATCTGGAGGCCTCCAGTCGGGAAGCACTGCCGTAGGGCAAACTGTTGCATCTCAGTGTTGGGTCCCCAGATGTTATTGGACTTCAGCTCCCATAATCCCCGGTTGGGGATTATGGGAGTTAGTCCAATAACATCTGGGGACCCAACACTGAGCATTCCTGGCGTAGAGTCCAGACGGTGACACTTCTCTCATGAGTGTTATGACTGGGTGGATGATTTGAAGAGACGCCTGCCCAAACCAAGTCTGATGCTCTAGCCACTACAGCATGTTGCCTCTTGGTCTGACGACAGTCCTCCCACAAAGCTTTTAATTTGAACTTCAGGGTGAGGAACTTGGTGAGTTCCCGACTTGGCAGACGCGCCGTTCTGCTTGGCCTGGTTTGATTCTGGACTGACAGCTTGTGGCAGTGGAGGGGGACATGCGCTTTCGTCATAATAAAAAATTAATTAAATGCCAGGCAGCAATTTTGCAGTGAATGAAATGTGGCACCTGCAGTGCTTAGTTGACATCTGCTCACGGACCCAGAGGGCCATTAGTGACTTTCAGGATCGAGGAAAGAATCCGGGGCCTATTAGCACGTTGCTTATTGCTCCAGTCTGTGGCAGAGAAGCCTATTAACTTTAATATTTTATAGAGCTGCATCCTTGCCATCCTTCCTGTGACTCATCCTCTACAGGAACCCAGAAGCCTTTTGGGCTGGTTAACCCCTTTAGTGTATTTAAAGGTAGACACTAAATCTTGCAGATAAAGTCTCTGAGTGTAGCTCCAAACAGGAAATGCCACTTTGGGTTTCTGCTGCCATGGCCCTGTCAATTGCATAAGCGTTTGGATTAGTCACTGAGCCACAAGGCCCTCAAATCTGAACTGCAGATTTAGACAATGGAGTGTTACGCACACACCCATGCATCGGAGTTAAGCAGTTAACCCTGGACTGCGGATAATTAGCTGGGCTGTTTAAATTGCTGTTGGTATTAGCGGAGTCGCAGCTGAGATCTTGCTCATAGAAGAGGGCTGGAAATTTAGATATGAGGACTGAGAATTCTTGGCTGAAGGACAGTCGGATCTTCCTAAGGGACAGTTCCAAGGTCAGTGGAATCAGGGATGAGGCCACTTTTTCAACGACTAGCCATAGGCAAATTTTCAGGCTGATATTGTGTATACCCACTCACAAGGGAACGTAAGGCCACACTTTTACAAAACCCTTCCTTGTTACAGACACTATCTATTACAGACACTTTCAGATAGTGTCCGAAAGATGCACAAATATTTCAGTAGCGGAATCAGAATGTTTGGACACTGCTTATGATTCCGTTACTGATGAATTTGCATGTATTGGACACTGTCGATAATGTTTAAGGGTTTGGTAAAGAATATGGCCTTGTAGTAGAAGATGTTCCCTTGTGAGTGTGTAAATAGCATATCAGCTTGAAAATTTGCTGGTGGCTACACTCCTTAAAAAAGGAGTACAATGCCCTATTCTGTTACCCTTGGAATTGCCCCAGAGACTGCAGAAATGAGAGGAAGGACCTTTTGGCCACCAGCCTGAGGATCAAAGGCCGCTGAAAGTTGCACCCTTTCTCCCCAAAGTTCCAGACAGAAATCTCTCCCAGCTCTATCTGGAGATGCCAGGGATTGAACTGTATGCAAGCATACAGATACTTTCCCACTGAGCTATGGCCCCATCCCCTGCTGGATCAGGCCCAAGAAGGCCCATTGGGTCCAGCATCCAGTTTCACACAGTGGGCCACCGGGAGCCTAAAGGCAGGAGCTGAGGGCATGCCCTCTCTCCTTCTGTTGCTCCCCTGCAACTGGTATTCAGAGGCATCCTGCCTCTGAGGCTGGAGGTGGCCTGTAGCCCTCCAACTAGTAGCCGTTGATAGACCTCTCCTCCTTGGGTTTGGTTATCCAACCCCCTCTTAAAGCCATCCAGGTTGTTGGCTGTCGCCACATCTTGTGTCAGGAGGTTCCCAATAGGTGGTACCACAGGATGGGAACTGCTGCCCTGAGGGGAATAGCTTCCAGCACTCGCATGTGGTTGCCCATCCAAATGTGAACCAAAACAGACCCTGCTTAGCAGAGGGGACAAGTCATGCTTGCTACCACAAGACCAGCTCTCCTTCCAAACTGGTGTGTGTTGAGTATGTGAGGGAGAGAGAGAGAGAACGGATGGGAACATATATGTATGCTCAACGGGACATATATGGTACGATTGCCCCCCCTTTATTCCTGCAATAACTGTGAGGGGAGTTAGGATAGACAAGTGAATGATCCAAAGCCACCCAGTGAGCCCCATGGCTGAGGGGGGATTTGAACCTGGGTCTCCCTGTTCCTAGTCTGCCACTCTAACCACTGTGCCACACTGGCTCTCATTTTTGTGCAGAGAAGCAGCTGGGGACAGAGGGGAGAGGCCAAAGCTTTTGTGTGCCTACCCTTACCCTCCGCCACATCCTCTGCGGAGTTCAAAATCCATATTTACCCCGGTTTCAAATCCTATTTCACTTGGGGGCCGTTTGGACTGCAGGCGTGGCAGGTGGGGAACGGCTTAAGCATGCCTGCTTGCCACTTCTCCACTCCAAATCTCCCCCTGTGAGTTTTTGTCTCCTTTTCCAAACCAGCATTGGGGCTCCATTATGCACATTTGTGCATAATATGCAGCAAGTCCCTAAAAGGCTTGAAGAGCATCCGAGCCAAGGCAGGCTGTGCTAAATGGGGAGTCTCTTATTCCCAGTGAATCTATATGGATGAAGTGGAGTGAAAGGCGGGAAGGCTGCGCCGCTCTTTTCCCCGCTGAGAGTATAAATTATTTTAATTCTATTTATTCATTATGCCGCTTCAGATGTGTAAGACCAGTTAAAATTTCCCTGCTGTGGTAATTGAATTACATGGTTTGTGTATGCTCTCCGTTGGAATAGGATAGCAAGTGCAAGAGGAGCTGAAGGGCGTGCAGCCCCCCTACCTTTCACAGCCCCATTTACTGACTTGAAAAAGGGGTGGGGGTCATTTCAGTGATCTTTGGGGGGGGGCATGAAATGGGCCAAACGTTTAAGGGGTTAGTGGTAGCAGCAGCTATTCCCCACCCCTCGAGAATGTTCCCTAAAAACTATGAGGTGGTGAGAGGATGACCCCTTCCCCTGATATAGCATTGTTCCTGGAGGGGCATTCTGGGGGGGAAATGGCCGCCACTGGGAAGACCACGGCTGCCACCAAATTGACAGCAGTCAATTCACTGGGAAAACCAGTGAAACAAGAATTTTTGTGTCTTCCCCACCCAATTCAAGCTGAAAGTTCTTCCCTGAGAACTTTGGCCCTCAAGCACTCCTACCGTATTTGGTTCTGCAATTTGCTGTGTGGCCTGGAGACAGCTTAATTTCCAGAAGGCAGACCTTGCCTGTGAAAAAGACCATTTGTTGTAAGCGTCTCAGGCAAAACTTACAGAAATACGTTTTTGTCTCCAAGCTGCCAGTTCCTATTCCCGTACATTATAATTCAACGCTTGTGGCTCTTAAAGGTGTGACACCAGCCTAGTTGCCTTGTCTGATCGTTAGTTTGGGTATTGTTTTTTTAAATAGATTTATATACTGCTTTTCAACAACAAAAAATGTTCCCAAAGTGGCTTTACAGAGTAAAAGCAATGAGAAATGGCTTCCTGTCCCCAAAGGGGTTGCAGTTAGAAACAAAAGGGAGGCACCAACAGCAGATGCTGGAAGGGATGTAGCACTGGGATGACCAGGGATAGTTGTTCTCCCCCAGCTCGACAGAAGAGAACCGCTTCTCTCAAAGTTGTCTCTTTGCCCATTTAGCAATGGCATGGAACACGACATATTTCAATTAAAAAGGCTAGACCTTTCAGATTAAAATGCAACAAAAAATCATCTCCTGAAAAAACATTTTCTGAGCATTGGCAAAATCAAGTCTTCAGGATGTGATACTACTATACATATTTATATACCGCTTTTCCACAGAAGCCCCCAAAGTGGTTTACATAAATATAAATAAATAAAGATGGACCCCTATCCGCAAAGGGCTTACTATCTGAAAAAGAAATATAAGATAGATACCAGCGGCTGCCACTGGAAGGATGCTGTGCTGGGGATGGATAGGGCCATTTGCTCTCCCCCTGCTAAATAAATAGAATCACCACTTTTAAATGGGCCTCTTTGCTCAGTGAGCTGGCACTTTTACACACAGCAGCCTTTACCGCGTGTTTACTGGGAGGCTTTACTGTGAACTTCTTGTCCCCCCAAACTGATGCAACTAGTGGATTTATTAAACCCTGGATATAAACCAGGCTACACAGTAAACCCCTCCTGTATTCTACCAAAGACAACCACAGGGCTCTGTAGTTGTCAGGAGTCGAAACCAACTTGACGGCACACTTTATTTTACACTCTAATGCACAGTCAAAAACCCGAATTGTGTGTGGACTGTTACCTGATAACTCGCAGGGTAAAAGGTAAAGTTGAGTCGAGTTGGTTTCGAGTCGAGTCGGTTTCAACTTCTGGCGACCACAGAGCCCTGTGGTTGTCTTTGGTAGAATACAGGAGGGGTTGACCATTACCATTACCATCTCCCATGCACTATGAGATGATGCCTTTCAGCATCTTCCTATATCACTGCTGCCCAATATAGGTGTTTCCCATAGTCTGGGAAAGATACTAGCGGAGATTCAAACCAGCAACCTCTTGCTCCCTAGGCAAGTTACTTCCCTGTTGCGCCATTTGTCCGATATGTGAACGCACCCCCTCTATTCCAGAGAAGATGCAAGTTAAAGGGCTTTAAAAGCCACATGTGAAAAATTTCCAGGTGACATTTTCCATAAGGTTGTAGAGTGCTTGCTTGGGCTGATCAGTGAACTAGGTACTGTTTGGATTCCAACATCAAGGCACGTGAGGCAGCAATGAAATCTTGGCAGCCAGTCTTGCAGTAGTGAGCTCTTTGCTAAGCAGGGTTCCCCTTGGTTTGCATTTGGATGAGTGACTACATTTGATAAATAAAAGAAATAAATGTGAGTACTGTCTCCTGAAGGATATTACGCTTAGGGGGTGGAGCCATAACTCTGTGGAGGAGCTCCTTGTTGTTGTTGTTGTTGTTGGTTAATTTCAGTTTCTATACCACCCTTCCAAAAATGGCTCAGGGTAGTTTACACAGAGAAATAACAAACAAATAAGATGGAACCTTGTCCCCAAAGGGCTCACAGTCTAGAAGAGAAACAAAAGAGAGACACCAGCAACAGTCATTGGAGGTACTGTCCTGGGGGTGGATAGGACCACTTACTCTCCCCCTGCTATAGAAAGAGAATCACCACGTTAAAAGGTGCCTCTTTGCCCAGTTAGCAAGGGTTCTGCAGATTCAATCCCTATCTCCAGGATCCTTCCCAGATGGTGATCTTGCTTTGCTTAATCACAGAAGGGCAAGTGTGCATTCACATATTGTCCAGTTTTAAGTCAAAGTCCCTGCAAAGTATCGCGGATAGGGTTGCCATGTCCCTCGGAATTTAAGGTAGCCCCCAGATTTTGGCTCCTCCACCCAGCTGCTAAATTCCAGCCGGATTTACACGGATTTCAAATGCACTGCCCAGATTTTACTCTGGCTCCAATCACATGGGAGGGCAGAGTAGGAGGGGAAAGTATACAAATCTGTCAAATAAATAAATAAATGCAAATTAGCTGCCATACAAATTAGGCCCCCTGGATTTGGGAAGCTTGAATGTGGCAACCCTAATTGGGGAGCACTCCATACATAACTCGCGTTTTTCATTGCTCATTGGAGTTTAGCCTGATTTATGTCGGGGGTTAAAAAAAAAAAATCCGCTTCTTGATTCGGCTTTTTAGACAAATTTGAAATATCTGTAACTTGCCATACTTCACCCTCCTTAATCCTGCGGTAAAGCCTGCAGTCTGGGAAAGCTCCCGGCAGGGCTGGGAAAGACGCCCGCCTGAAATCTTGGAGAGCCCCTGCCAGTCCGTGTAAGACAGCACTGAACTAGATGGACCAAGGGTCTGACTCTGTAGAAGGCAGCTCTTGCATTCCCAACTGCAGGCTTGTAGCCCTTGTAAGTTGGCACCCCAAAGTGAGGCTGTAGCTTTTTAAAACTGCCACATACAAAAATAGAGAAACCATGTTATTGCAGGGTAGCAGGCACTCTATTTAAAGGAACTGCTACAAATAAATTGTCACACAGGTTTTTTGTTGTGGCAGAAATGGTTTACCAAGTTTTTTTTTTTTTTAATTTTTTTAAGCAAATGATTACTCCTTCCCCATCTTGTTTGATTAAAAAACAAAACAAAATGAACTTAATAGGCTGTGGGATGTGAAGTTCCTTGGGCAAACTGCCAGGTATTAAACTCTGGAGTATGTAATATTTTAAAATATTTTTTAATGTTTAATATTTTTTAGTTTCTGGAGACAGGACAGCTTCTCAATCAGGCTGACTTATCCTAAAGCAAGAGTGGACAATCTGTTTAGCATCCAGATCTGCCGCTCATTTTGTGCTGTGGTTTTATTGGCACCATGTTGCACAAACCATTTGTATAAGCCTGGAGAGCAATTACTTGTTGTCTATTGTCCCGGTTTGAACATCTTTTGCTCATTCTTGTAAACCAGCCAATACTGGACTAGCTGGACCCATGGTCTATTTTATTTATTGGCTGAAGTTATTTTTATCCCACTTTGGGACACAAATGGGACTCTAAAGCGACTTGTAAAAACAAAAATACAGCAATCTCATCAAACCACCAATAAAACAAATTAAAGCCATAAAAATAAGCAAGGAATTCAACAGAGGCACTAGCAGTTAAGCACAAATTCATAAACACAATAGATCCCCAACGCCCTCTGAAATAAAAGCTGGCTTCACCCAATGCCTGAAAACCAGAAATGCCGGCAAAATTTGCCAGCTTGCACCCAGAAATGAGCTTTTAGGGCAGTGTAATGTTCACCATAAGAAAGGGAGAACATTAGGGAGCGGAAGCCACAGAGCCTCCCTTGCTTATGTGACAATAAACTTCTTAATGGTTTTTGAAGTGGCACAGGACCCTTTGTTGACTGTGGATGGCTGTCCATCTTGAAATCAACCCAAACGGTTGAGCCAAAGGCTTGCTTTGGCAAGTGGTAAAATCTGGCGCATCCTGTTACATCTCAAGGTCAGAGAATCAGGCCCACGTGTGCGACATTTCTGTTAGTTTTTTGGCGGCATATTGCTCAGTACGAATCTCTTCCTCCCGTATCTGTATTCATAGCAAACGGGAGGTGTCAAGAGACTGCCGCTTGAAGGAGGACCACTTTGTCATTTTTGTGAGGCCATAAAAGAATCTTGGTGGCTGTTTTCATTTTATTTTCCATCGGTTTTATTGCTACTTTCTTAATTGATTCTGCTTTCCTTCTTAATGTGGCGACAGGCAATAGGTTTCAAAGATGGAATATGAATTTAAATGGGTCTGCTGTACTGCTTCTATCCTCACAACAAGCTGCAGTCCTTGGGATTTTGTATTTCACAAGCTGCTGTTTTGCTTGGAGGTTACAAAGCAAAGCTTGTATGGCGCATTGGCCTGTTCCGATGCGATTATCTTCATCTTACTTGAAGAACAGCCCTGTGCAACTTGAAAGACTCCCTCCTGTCCTCATTCAGTGTGTTCTAAAAAGGTGTGCATCAGGTTCAGTGCAGAGAACCAAGTGGTGATTCTCTCTGTTTAGCAGGGGGAGAGGAAATGACCCTATCCATCCCCAGCACAGTATCCCTCCAGTGACTGTTGCTGGTGTCTCTCTTATGTTTCTTTTTAGATTGTGAGCCCTTTGGGGACAGGGATCCATCTTATTTATGTATGTATTATTTTCCTATGTAAATCACTTTGGAACTTTTGTTGGAAAGTGGTATATAAATACCTGTTTTTGGTTGTAGAAAGTTGTCCCGTTGGCTCAGACGTTTATGCCAATCATTGAAGCATGAACTGTTAATGTAGGGATGGCCAACTTAAGGCTCTGTAGCTATTGCTGGACTACAACTACACAGGAACATAGGAAGCTGCCTTATACTGAGTCAGACCATTGGTCCATCTAGCTCAATATAGTCTACACTGACTGGCAGCGGCTCTCCAAGGTTTCAGGCAGGCATCTCTCAGCCCCACCTGGAGGTGCTGCCAGGGAGTGAACCTGGGACCTTCTGCGTGGAAGGCTGATATTCTCCCACTGAGCTACAGCTCTATCTGAGACCTGAAAATGCAGGTGTCCTATTGATGAGGAAAGGACAGAAGAGGGCAGAGGAGGAGCAGGAAGGTAAAACATAGGGCTGGAAAAGTTTCCCCAGAATAATCACATAGTGAGACTTCCATTGTGGCATCATGTTGTGAAATGTTCCTTGACTCTCTCACATCTACAACGTTTTGCAAAGCAGAACTCAACGTGTGTAATTCCGATTTCCCATGTCAAAACATTAACCACTTGCTGCTGTGTTGCTTAGGACAATTGATGGCTCAAAAAATGTGATCTGTTACGTCCTCCCAAATTTTCAATTGACACAGACAGCATTCTTGCAAAGGTTTTCTCATCTTCTGTCTAAACAACCGCATCTTGTCCAAATGGTTTTCTTTTGTTTTCTTGTTTGGTATGATGTTATTTTGTTGCTTTCACCATGTTTTGCTGCTGCTTCTTGTTTTCCTTTTAGGACTTGCTATCTTTGTTTTTTGTGTTTGGCATTTTCTCCCTCTTTATTTTTATATTTATTTATTTATTTATTTATTTATTTATTTATTTAACATATTTATATACCGCCCAACGTCTGCATCTCTGGGAAGTGTACAACAAAAAACAATACAAATCAAACAAAATTAAAAATGATTAAAACTGTAAATCTAATTTGTTTCCAATATATAGCCTATGTCTTGTGCAAGCGTTAACACCAACTGTCACCCATGGTCCATAGTTTTGCTTGCCCCTCCCTCTTTCCTTCTTCCCTCCCCTCCCTCTCTCCTCTTAATTCTCTCTCGCCCTCCTCCCACCAGCCTTCCAGTGGTATTGGCTGTGCCCCGTTAACTGACAGAAGGATAGACACCTCCTTTTGGAACCTTCCATTGAGCATTCAGTGGCTGCAAAGTGCATAGGCTCTCTGGGGTGATTTTTGCTTCTGCAGGGGCAGTCCAAGCTTCCTCCCTGCAAAACAAGCATTTTGGGGCATGCTGGCCCAGCACCATCAAAATAGGGGTGTGCACAAAACCAGCAGGCCTGGTTTGATTCGAGTCTGAACTGGGCCAGTTCAGTTCTGAAACCAGCCCCCCCCCCCCGCCGCCCAGTTTGTTTCGGGGGTGGGGTTCACAATTTAAAAAAAATGTTTAATAACTTTTATTTTTACTCATGACCCGGCCATACAGAGGTCATGCAGAGGCCCGGATTGGGCCAAAGACTGCCCAGATGGTGTTATGGTGATTACCATAACAGAGGCTGGCGGGGGGAAGGCGGAACTCCACACACACACACACACACACACACACACACACACACACGGCCTTGGAGAAGCCCCCTGGATGGGGTGAGTTAAAAGTTTTAAACTTTAAAAACATTAATAAATCATGAGCCCCCCTGAATGACTGGGGGTGGGGGAGATTTCAGTCCGATGCCGAACTGAGCCAGTGTTCGGTTCGATATCAGACTGTCAAACCGAACAGATGCGATGTCGAACCTGTTTGTACATCCCTACAATCAAATGCCCTCCCATCCTTAATGGGTGTGTGTGGTAGCTCTGTGGCTATCTACATACTTCGTAAGCAGTTAACAATAAACAGATACCAGGGATGCAGCCCTCTGATACTGGCTGGTCAAAAGATCAGAACTTTGTGCCTACTGCACTTGAGGTTCTGGCCAGTCATTGTATTTTAGCATAATCTACTTCATCTGATGGTTGTGAAAACAGAAGGAAAGGAAAAACAGGCTGCCTTAGGAAAATAGGAAGCTTCTTTCCACCATGTCAGACCCTTTGTCCATCTAGCGGAGCATTGTCTACACAGGCTGGCAGTGGCTCACCTAGGTTTTGGGCAGGAATCTCTCCTAGCCCTACCTGGAGATGCCAGGGCGTGAAGCTGGGTCCTTCTGCTTGCAAAACAGATGCTCCGAGACTGAGCTACAACCCCATCCCCAAGGGAAATATCTTAAAGCACTTGTAGTCACCCATCCAAATGCAAACCACAGTGGATCCTGCTTAGCAAAGGGAACCATTCATGCTTGCTTCTAGAACATAGGAACATGGCAAGCTGTTTTATACTGACTCAGATCTGTGGTCTATCTAGCGCAGTATTGTCTACACTGACTGGCAGTGGCTTCTCCAAGGTTGCAGGCAGGTGTCTCTCTCAGCCCTATCTTGGAGATGTCAGGGAAGGAATCTGGAACCTGGATGCGCTTCCCAGAGCAGCCCCATCACCAAAGGGGAATATCTCACAGCGCTCACATGTAGTCTCCCATTCAGATGCAAACCAGGACAGACCCTGCTTAGCAAAGGGGACAATTCATGCTTGCTACCACAAGACCAGCAAGATCAGATCTCCTCCCTTGAGCTTCTTGGAGGAAGAGCAGGATATAAACCAGGGGTGGGCAAACCTGTTGTTGAACTACAACTCCCATAATCCCCAACCCCAATAAATTGTGTCTGGGGCTGATGGGAGCTGTAGTTCAACAACTGCTTGAGGGCCAAGTTTGCCCACCCTGATATAAACTGTGTTCCTGGAATTTTTCTTGCGTAAGGCAGCCTCAATAGTTGATGATTTCTGCGAACCTTGATGTTAATGGCTTGACCCTCCTTCCCACAAAAAAAGGGCCACTCTGGCCAATACTTCTGTTCAATTTTCAGCTGGAGGCATGTTTTGGCTAATGACAAACCTGTTTTGTTCCTTCCCCCTGTGGGCTTCTGCAGGCACACCTAGCTTAGTGCATTTGATCGTGCATATGCATGTTACTGTGACAGTAAACTCGCCACGTGGGGTTAAGCATCTCTCCAAGGGATGGACCAGCTGTTGGGACCAAGTTTGTGTATGACTTCTGTTACCAGGGGAGGGGTTTCAGGTACCCAAGTCCTTCTTGATGCAAGCAGAGCTGAACAAATCCATTCCATGATACACGTTTCTCTGATGGTTGCCTGTTTCTTTGATTCTTGCAGGTTGAATTAAGTCCTGGGCAAAAGGAAACAAACAAACAAAACACACACGATCAGAGCCTCAGAAATCAACCTCATTGTAAGTATTCCCCATTCTCCTGCCATTATGCAGAACAGGTGTGTTATAGCTGGGAGATGTATGTTCTTGATCAGTCTGTTTCCTTTTGTAGAGGTTTTCAGTCAAATATTTCCAGGACACATCAGCTGGGTGTGTTTTACCAAGGCTGACCATTTTGAGTTTGCAGTAGCAGTTAGTATTATATGATCAATGTCCATCCTTGTAATGATCATAGAGACATGAGCAGCTACCTTATACCAAGTCCACTGGTCCATCTAGTTCAGTCTTGTATACGCTGACTGGCAGCAGCTCTCCAAGGTTTCAGAGAGGTGCAAATCTTGCCTGGATCTTTTCCTTGTTATCTTTTCACCGCTGGGTGAAAACTTTTTTTAATTACACAGCCCTTCCAGAACGTGATCTGGTTGACTCTTTTAATAACTGGTGATTTCTTCGGCTAGATCTTAGTATTTTGTGATGTCTTTTGCTTCTTAGATGTTTATCTTTTTTGGTAACCTTTTTAACTTTGAAAAATGTGCTGTTTGTTTGTTAGAGGGATCCCCTAGGTGTGTCTGACACCCAAGTTATCATAAAGGGAGATGGTGGGCTAGGCCATTCACACAACCAAGAATAGGGTGGGAGAAGCCTCCTATGCTAGTTTGGAAGCTGTGTGCAGTCCCAATAGTTTAATTAATTAATTAATTTAATTTATATACCGCCTGACTCCAAAGACTCTAGGAGGTTCACAAAAATAAACACAATAGAGACCAAATAAGACCAACGGTTAAAACAGCAATTCAAAACATTCAAAGATTACTAAAAGCCTGGCTAAAAAAAAAAAATGTGTTGAGGGCTCTTTTGAAGGCTGGCAAAGATGTTAAACCATGAATGTCTATAGGGAGCGCTCTATAGTTGTCTGGTTGATCATCTGAATGATGATCTATAGAATGTGTATAAATTGAACATCTGTAGCAGGGATTCTCAACGCTGGGTCCTCAGACGTTTTTGGACTTCAACTCCCATAATCCCCAATCAAAGGTCACTGGGACTGGGGATTATGAGAGTTGGAGTCCAAAAACATCTGGGGACCCACCGTTGAGAATCCCTGATCTACAGAATGTCTGCAGTTTTCTATAGATCCTGTAGAATGTCTATAGTTGATCATCTGTCCATTGAAAAGAAGGTCGTAGGCACCGTCTGAAATCATGAGCTAAGCAGTAGCTGGGTTGGATGGCTCCCTTCTACCCAGTTGATGAATGAGATAGGATGAAAAGTCCTCCGACCCAGCTGCTGCTTAGCACATGATCAAAAGGGCGCTCCGATCTTAGGAACACAGGAAGCTGCCTTCCACTGAGTCAGACCATTGGTCCATTTAGCTCAGCATTGTCTACAAGACTGGCAGCATCTTCTGCAAGACTGAAGGCAGGAGTCTCTCTCAGCCCTACTTGGAGATGCCAGGGGGGGAACTTGGAACTTTCTGAATGCAAGCATGCAGGTGCTCTTCCCAGAGTGGCCCCATCCCGTAAGGCTAAGAATGAAGATGCTCTTCCCAGAGGGGCAGATCCCAGAGGCTGGTGCTCTTCCCAGAGATGCAGATGCAGTCCTAAGGATGCAGATGCTCTTCCCAGAGCAACCGCATCCCCTAAGGGACATATCTTACAGTGTTCACATGTAGTCTCCCATCCAAATGCAAACCAGGGTGGACCCTGCTTAGCAAAGGGGACAATCCATGCTCAACTACCACAAGACCAGCTCCTCTTGTTTTGAACTGACGGACCATAATATATTGGAAGCGCGCCCAGCTCCTGATTCAAGGTAGGAGTCTTCTCCTACCCGATTCTTGAGTGTGTGAATGAGCCTAAAGTGTCACACAAAGCTATTGCCGTTTATCTTGTAACATTAGAACGAGACCTTGTGCAAATCTGCAGCCTGCAAGAGTGACTGCAAAATGCAGTTGGCTCACAGGCTGTCAGCAAAAGTTCTTAGTCGTAGATCAAGCAAACTAAACATGTTGGTGACATGACATTCATTAAAATAAGTCTACTGTATTTACGTGAATCCAAGACTGGTTCTCCCCCCGCCAAGTTCTTTGATGTTAGAAATCAGGGGGCCACCTTAAATTCAGAGTCCTCTTCTTTTGGAATAAATTTAGGCATAAAGTGTATTTAACCCCCTATTTTTCAAGGGATTCTTCTTAAATTCAGAACCATCTTATAGTTTTAATATTTTTAATATTGGGTTTGAAATGTTTTAATGTTTTAAATGATTTTAATTAAGTGATTTGATTTTTTAAAATGATTTTAATTGTAAACCACCCAGAGACATAAGTTTTGGGTGGTATAGAAATAGTTAAAATAATAATAATAACAACAACAACAACAACAACAACAACAATAATAATCTTCTATTTGGGTAAATACGGTACTACAACAGATTCCGTTGACCTTAAGATCCTTGAAAGCTGTCTGTACATTTGTGAAAAATAAAGAGAACTTGGCACACACATCTTTTTCTCTCTCCATAGAAATTATGGGCTTGGAGTTGTCACAATGGAGCAGCTGTCTATGATGTATCACAGGTTGAAGGTAAGAAGTGACTCATGAAAATGATGAGGACACGAAACAACAAACCGTATGAGTACCGAAAAATATCCAATAGTAATTACAAAAGTTGCCAGACGTTCCAGCCAAGTATCTTCAGTGTCACGTGTAGTCTGGCCCTTAGCCTGGGCTTCAGGTAGGGGTGTGCAAGCCAGCTCAAAATCCAGCCACGCCCCTTGAGCCAGGCCCAGTTTGGTTTGAGGTTGAGTCAAGCCAGTTTGGGCCTGGTTCAAGGGTGGTGACAGATGATAAAATTAAATTTAAAAAATGACTTACTGCCACCAAGAGCTACAGTGGGCTTTGGGGGATGCTATGGCAGCTGCGGGTGGCGGTGTCTTCAGTGGCTCCTCCTGAGTCTCATTTTGGGGCCATTTTGGCCCTCTGCACGTGGCGATGGTGATGAATCATTACTTTTAAAACTCATTTTTATCACCCCTCCCTGCCATCCTCCAATTGGGCCCCAAAACTGGCTTGGCCGGTTCGACTCTACCTCGAACCGAATCAGGCCCAGCTCGAGGTTGAATCTTTGAGCTGAGCCAGTTAGAGCTCAAGCCGAACCGGGCCCTGCTTGGGGGTGCCAAAAATGAACATGCCCAGTCTAGTTCGAATCCAGATTTGAACTGAACTGGGCAAAGCAGTTTTGTGCACATCCCGAGCTTCAGGTGTTCTTCTACCAGTCTTCATGATGGGCACAAAGAAAAGAAGCGTCCTTCAGTAATTTGATAGAAGGGCATTTTTAACAGTTTATGGTGAGCTCCAAAATGTTTTTGCCGAAGTTAAGGCCAGATTGCTTAAAACACGATAGGGCTGTTCACACAACTATTAATTGGGTAGGGTAGGACGAGCATCCCATCTAGCCTCCTGTTTCCGATTGTATGTGAGCAAACGACTAGGTAGGTCATGGTGGGGAGTGATCGTGTGAGAGAGGAGCTGGCTAGGACTTTGCTCTTGTACCCAGCATTTTAACAAGGTGGGAGGAAAAGCTATCCTCCCCAACTCCAGTCTCACGCATGATCACTTCCCACTCATCCTACCTAATTGTTTGCTCACACATGGTCGAAATTTGGGTTGCTGGGTAGGATGCTTGTCCTACGATCAAAATTCAGGAGTGTATACAGCTCCCGAAGCTGAGTAGGATGCTGGTCCTACCCAATTAACTGTCATGTGAACAACCCCGATGAGTATGAAGTGCAGTAATTCTGCATGTTTCTCTCTCTCCCTTACAGAAATGTGAGCAGTGATTTTTCAAAGGTCTCTGAACACCCAACGGGGAGGACAGGCAGTTGCAGAGAGGAACCTACACATCGACCCTTGAGCATCAGAATCCAAGCCAAGGAGAAAAGATGGTTATGAGATGAGCACTGGAGTCTCAGGTTTACAAAGCTTTGCATAAGAGAAAGGGAGAGACACTTTGAGAGTTGCTTCTCCTCTTTGAAGGCTTGCCACTGTCAACTACATGGAAATGGCACGGTTTAAAGCCCCGGCAAAGTTCGCAAGGAAAATATTTGGACTAAAAGTTTTGGAAAGTGTTCCCTCTTTGAAGTAGCTTGCCATGCATTACCAATGTGAACTCTGTTGACCTGCAAGCTTCTTCCCCACCCCCCTTCCTGAATCCAATAGGAACTATTGACACTTTTGAAACTCTTGAATCAACAACCATTTCTTGGCAGCTCCAGCTTTACAGCAAATGCAGGCAGCACAGGGAATCTGTGGAGGAGACCTTCCTTCTTTGTAAATGAAACCTGCCCAAACATTCCCCAAATAGCATCTTTCACCTGCCGCCCCCCTTTTTCTAAGGTCATGGATCCTGAACAAAGCCAGAAGAGCACAAAGAAGGGCGAGGAAGGTCCAAGGAAGAGGCTGGTCAAAGGGGAGGCATTCCAAGCCAGTATTTCGTCGTCCTATCCAGGCAGCTCTGCTCCTTTGCAAGGTTCTCCCCACCAGGAAGTGGCATCCCAGCAGCATTTTTCAAGGGAAGAGGGTCAGGAGAAGGCAGGACAAACCCAATCCAAGCATTCCTCTTTTGAACACCCACCCCATGCTGGCCAGCTTCAGCGGCACTCTATATCACCAGCATTCATGCCTCCCAGGAAACAGGAACATGTCCTCGAAGGGCCCACATGGCAGCTAGTTGATCCAGGGCGAGCAGGTTCCTCTGGTTCATTTCCACCCACTGGGCTTCATTCCGGTCATAGTCAGCTCTTACCTTCCCGCACCTCCATTGTCGCAGAAGAGGACATGCCCTCCGTTCCCAAGGTCTACGCCCCTCGCACTTCGCAGGTTTCCTTAAAGCCGTCTGAAGAAGGCCACAAGAAGGAGAAGAAGCCCCAGAAACCGGGCAAATACATTTGCCAGTACTGTAGCCGACCTTGCGCAAAGCCGAGCGTGCTCCAGAAACACATCCGGTCACACACGGGGGAGCGGCCGTATCCATGCATTCCGTGCGGCTTTTCCTTCAAAACCAAGAGCAATTTGTATAAACACAGGAAGTCTCATGCTCACAGGATCAAAGCTGGGCTGGCTTCGGGAAGCGGGACAGAACTGTATCCTTCCAGCCTGGAAATGGAGAAGATGGTCGGGGAGGAATTTGAAGAGCCAACTGAAGGAGAGAGCACAGATTCAGAGGAGGAGACACGGACCTCATCGAGCCATTTAGTAGAACTGTTGCCCAGGCAGAAGCAAGCCATGCTGTATGGGGCAGGAAGCCAAGGGTCGAGTCAAGAGAGCTGCTCCTTCTCCCATTCCAGCATGTCTCAGTCCCTCGAGGAGAGCAGTCCATTTGTGGAGCCAGCTTCAGAGCATGCCCAGAGTCATAAAGCTGAAGAAACCCATACCATCAAACAGAAGCTTGCTCTTCGGCTAAGTGAGAGAAAGAAGGTGATTGAGGAGCAGGCTTTCCTTAGCCCTGGCAGCAAAGGGAGCACCGAATCGGGCTATTTCTCACGGTCGGAAAGCGCAGAGCAGCAAATCAGCCCCCCAAACACCAATGCAAAATCGTACGCCGAGATCATTTTGGGTAAATGTGGGAGGATTGGCCAACGGACCACCATGTTGGCTGCAGCAACCACCCAGGAATTTCCGCAGGTGTCAGCTGAAGAGAAGCTCAGCACAGTCCCTTTGTCCGTGCCCAGAACGCAGGTGATAGAACATATCACCAAGCTGATTACCATTAATGAAGCTGTCGTTGATACCAGTGAAATAGATAGCGTTAAGCCTAGGAGAAGTTCTTTGTCTAGACGGAGCAGCATTGAATCTCCAAAGTCTGGTATGTACCGAGAACCCTTCCCGCTAGAACTCAAATCTGGCTCCAGCGGCCAATTTGAATCGTCAAAGTCATTCTCATCTCACCTTGAAAAAACAAAGCCTGAACAATCGTTGCTTTCGCTCCAGCAATCCCACAGTGCCACAGAGACAGTGCCTCTCCTAAGAAGCCACTCTATGCCTTCAGCTGCATGCACTATGAGTTCCTCTCATACCTTCAGAGGCAGTTATTCTTTTGATGACCACATCTCGGAGTCGGAGGTCGTAAGCCGTGGTCAGGTGTCTTCCCACCCACGGATGCTAAAGCGGCAACCGGCCATTGAGTTGCCTTTTGGGGTGGAGTACAGTTCAGAGGAGGTGAGCACAGTGAGCAAAGAGACAATTTCCAAACCTCCTGAGGAACAGGAAACCAAGGAGAGTGAGCTTACCAAAAAGTCCAGGAAAGGCCCAAAAGTGAAGGGGTTTATGTATGAGTGCAATGTTTGTGGTGCTCGGTACAAGAAGAGGGATAACTATGAAGCCCACAAAAAATACTATTGTTCTGAACTCCAGATCTCCAAGCCTCGTTCTTCCAGTTCTCATACCTCGTCAGAGGCTGAGAGAGGTTCTGTGGAGTCTGATCCTTGGCCTCAGATGATGCATTATAAGCTGGGGTCTAGTTTAGAGCTAACTCCACTGAGGAAAAGGCGTAAAGAAAAGAGTCTTGGTGATGATGAGGACCCCCCAGCTTTTGAGTTGACTGAAACTTCCTCATCCAGCACTGGGCCAGCCAGTCAGTTTACTAGTTTGAAACCCACTGATGTGGCCTTGAACTTGACTTCCGAGTCCATCAAGTCACCAGCAGAACCCAGTAGATCAATGCCACTTTCTGACGTTAGCGTTAGCTTCCACCCACGGACTGCAAAATCATCTTTTGGTACTGAAAGCAAGGAGAGGAGAACCACCTCGAAGGAGATCTCTGTAATCCAGCATACTAGTTCCTTTGAGAAGTCCGACTCCATAGAACAGCTGAGTGGCTTAGAAGGAGAAGAAAAGCTCTTATCACCATTTTCATCTCAACCAGCAGCCCAGCATGGACGGCCATCCCATTCCCTGCAGCCCAAGCTTGTGCGTCAACCCAACATCCAAGTCCCTGAGATTCTGGTAACTGAAGAGCCTGACAGGCCAGAAATGGAGCCTGAACCTCCCCCAAAAGAACCAGAGAAGACAGAGGAGTTCCAGTGGCCACAGAGAAGTCACTCTCTCTCCCAAGTACCTGCAGAGAAATTGCCACCCAAAAAGAAGAGGCTACGGCTTGCAGAAATGGCTCAGTCTTCTGGAGAGTCTAGTTTTGAGTCTGTCAGGAGTCCAAGTCAAGAAAGCAGTCTTTCCCATGCCTCCAGCCGCTCAACTTCCTTTGAGCGAGAGGAAGCTGCTTCTCAGTCATCAGAATCCCATCCAAAAACCCTGGGCATCGGCCCACACATGCTCACTGTACCGAGCCACCATCACCACCAACCTCACCCTTCCCGAGAAATGCGAAGATCTGCCTCCGAGCAGACACCCAACATCTCACACTCCTCTCCGATGTCGGAGACCCGCAGCAAATCATTTGACTATGGGAGTTTGTCATCCTCCTCTGCTTCCACCTCTCGTCCGCCACCGACTTCGGCTCTGCAAGAGCGGAGGAAATGCTTTCTGGTTAGACAGGCATCTCTGACCCGGCACCCAGAGCATGACCCTGACCCTGCCCCCCAAGGAGGGACTGAAACCGAGGAACTGCAGATGTCGAGCAAATCTGCCACTGCAAGCTTGCCCCACCAGCAGCCTCCGCCATCCTCGTCCTCTTCATCTATGTCGTCTTCTTCTCATGGCAGCTATCCAGCTGACAAAGGTCAACCGAAAGACTGCCCGGAGCCCAAGTACGCCCATCCCTACACCGAAGCTCTGGAGGTGTTCTACCACCCTGCCCCACAGTTAACCCTTCATGAAAAGCAGTATATGGCCCCACAGATCTCCCTCTTGCCGTTCCAGCACCTTTTGCCACAGCCAGGACAGTCTGTTGAGCTCTTCTCCACCCAGGCCATGACAGACATTTTCTCTGCCCAATATGCCATTCCACAGATCCCTCATTCTATGTTTTCGAGCCCAGCACTTCCTCTACAAGAAGCATTGCTCCACTCTGGGCAGCTTCACCTTGCCCCTCCGCTGATGTCACACCCAGTTGATGTGCCGCTCAGGCAAAGCCCGTCCCTGGTCCCCGTCCACTACCCAAGCTCCCCACCACTCCCGTCTGCCTTTTTTCTGCCCGTCCAGTCCCAGCTTGCTCTCCAGTTGCCTAGTGATATTGGTGCCCATTTGCCCCAACTCAAGTCCAGTCTCTCACCACTGACAGGAAGTCCCAGCTACTCTCCATCTGCAGACTACAGCTCCGAGAGCAGATTGCACATTTTGACGCGCCCAGCCAGCTCCTCAGCCGCCGTCTCCATCTCTCAGATGGTCATGCCCGCACGTTCAGACCCCGTCGTGTCCCTCGTCGTCCCTGTTCGCATCCAGACTCACATGCCATCCTACGGCAGCGCAATGTACACCACCCTTTCTCAAATCCTGGTCACTCAGTCCCACTGCAGCGCTTCCTCTATCATCCTGCCAAAATTTGATGATTACCAAACGAAGGGTACTTTGGTCTGCACCGCAAACGTCCACGGGATCGGTCTGGATTTGGCGCAAATGATCACAGAGGAACAGAAGACTTTGTTCCAAACTCCGTATCTGAGACTGCCATTGT
Source organism: Hemicordylus capensis (assembly GCF_027244095.1). Taxonomy (NCBI): domain Eukaryota; kingdom Metazoa; phylum Chordata; class Lepidosauria; order Squamata; family Cordylidae; genus Hemicordylus; species Hemicordylus capensis. The sequence continues at coordinate 16,815,173 of NC_069663.1, forward strand.
CATTGTCCAAAAGAAAATTGGACATTCCCCTCAGCTCCACTTCGGAAAGCATCTTGGGCCTAGAAGGAAGCCCATCGACCATCGGGGGAAGCAAGCGGATGCTGTCTCCTGCTGGGAGCTTGGAGCTCACCATGGAAACTCAGCAACAGAAAAGGGTGAAGGAGGAAGAGTTCTCGGAAACGGAGGAGAAGTTGGAAGTGGTGGCCACCTCCAGAGCAACAGAGGAGGAGAAGAAGCACAATCAAAGGGTCGGTTCTGCCAAGGCAGAAACGCCTCCCGTCATATCCTCCGAGCAGCCAGAGCCCCAGGAAGCCCAGAATGCTTTGCGACCAACCTTGGCACGCTCCAAGGCCCCAGGTTTTGAGGTGCAAGAGGAATACAAGCAGCTGGCCAGCAAGCAGTTTAGAAGGAAGGATTCTCCGCAGGCGGTGAAGAAGGAAGATTCCCAAGATCCAGTGGAGCTCCCAGCAGCGAATTCTCCAAGCGCAGCGCTGCCTTCTGAGGCTACTCAAAGCTTGAAGAAGCCTCAAGATGGTACAGATAGTAAGAAGGTACTTCAGTTCCCCAGTCTCCATACAACTACGAATGTCAGTTGGTGCTATTTGAATTACACAAAGCCAAATCACATCCAGCAAGTTGACCGAAGGTCCTCAGTGTATGCTGGCTGGTGCATTAGTTTGTATAACCCCAACCTCCCTGGTGTGTCCACTAAAGCAGCCCTCTCGCTCTTGCGCTCCAAGCAAAAGGTGAGCAAAGAAACCTACACCATGGCTACTGCTCCACGTCCAGAGACAGGGAGGCTGGTGCCCTCGAGTTCCCGGAATCCCAAAATGTCAGAGGTAAGGAAAGACGATTTTCCTTTTGCCCTCGCCTGTTTGTGGGTCAGGCTTTGAAAGAGATGCTGCCATACTTCTAAGAACTGGTTTATTTCAGCATCCTTGTGTTGGTGAGCATTTCACCCAAGGGGGCTTGCCAGAGCACTAATTTCCTTGGCCCGCTATAAACCTGCATTGTGTGATCTACCTTTGAGCATTTAAAAACAAACAAACAAATATTGTACATGCGCCTATAGGTGATTCCAAGGGTGACGGAATCAGGCACACCCAGATGGCACGTCAGCACGTGTGTGTTTTTTGCACCACAAGGGGTACATTGGTAATGGAATCAGAAGCTGTGTCCAAAAATTCTGATTCTGTTACCAATGCATTTTGCTTGTTTTAGATACTGTCTACCACAGGGCTGGGCAAAGTTGGCCCTCCAGCTGTAGTTGAACAACTCGCATCATCTATTGTGGCTGTGGGTGATGGAAGTTGTAGTTTAACAACAGCTGGAGGGCCAACTGTGCCCAGCTCTGATCTATAGTAATTAAGGATTTTTGTAAAAATATGCTATTATAGTAGATGTTCTCTTGTGTGTGTAATATCCGCTTTAATCTTTGCTTTTGGCAAAGTAGTAACATACCATCTTGATGTGCTTGTATGCATGCCTTGTTCTTTGTGGTGCTGCTGTTCACATGTGTGCTCCTGCACATTGGGCAAAGCACACAATCACATTTTTATGCAACAGTATGTATGGACACATCAAGATTGCTCTTTTGCCATGTTTTATCGATGTATCCATGTGTATCAATAGTGTAGAGAGGGCAAAATGGACTGCAGAAACGGAAACCTGTGGTGACCAGTCTGTTTTTTCAGAAATAAAAATATTTTGAGAAATAAAATATGGGGCGGGTTCCCATTGCTTCGTTCCCATCAGAAACAAGAATTCCAGGTAATTTGGAATTCCACAATCCAGAGAGAAATTCAGATGAGAACTTCTGAAGTACCCCAACCAGACTGTTGCTGAATAGCAGCCAGTCAGAACGCATCTGGTCAAAAAGTAACAAACGGGGTTGAGTTGCTTGAACACAGACAAACACAGCAAATATTTATATACCGCTTTTCAACAAAAGTTTCCCAAAGCAGTTTAAATATACATAAAGTAGATAAAACGGCTAAAATGGCTCCCTGTCTCCAAAGGGCTCACAATCTAAAAAAGAAATGCAAGATAGACACCAGCAACAGCCACAGGAGGGCCAGTTGCTCCCCCCTCCCCGCTCAACAAAGAGGATAACCACTAAAAAGGTGCCTCTTTGCTCAGTTAGATAGTCAGAAGCCTAATCCAGACGTTTTCAAATCCCCCTGCGGTTGCCGCGTACAGTGGAGTGAAAAGGGGAGGAAGTCCCACCCTGGATGCACCAATCACCAGCGCACCACACCACTAACACTTACAGCAGGGCTTGTCTGAAGAGGGAAGAGCCCGGCCTGTGGTGGCCAGTGATTTCATGATTACAAGTCTGGATTGATCCAGTCTCTCAATCATGGAAGTGCCCGCCATCATTCATTGGGCTTTCAGACAAGTCCTGCTATAAGCGTGAGTGGCGGGGTGTGATGCTGATTTTTTTTTTTAAACATTTATATTCCGCTCTTCCTCCAAGTAGCCCAGAGCGGTGTACATAGTTAAGTTTAGGGGTGTGCATGGAACCACCACACTGCGGTCCGGCACTGGGGGGCGGGGTAGCTTTAAGAGCGGCGGGAGGGTTTACTTACCCCTCCCGCTGTGTTCCTGCTCTGGCACCGTAATGTAATGAGTAATTGGGGCGGCAGGATACCTCCCTGCCGCCCCTTCCCCGATCTTGCTCTACAAAAACTCCCAGTAATCCTTTGCGTGCGCGCACGTCACGCCTTTTCAATGGCCTCCGGACCGGTCTGGGCCCATCCCTAGTTAAGTTTCTCCTCCTCTGTGATGTAGGTTAGGCTGAGAGAGAAGTGACTGGCCCAGAGTCACTCATAGGAACATAGGAAGCTGCCATATACTGAGTCAGACCATTGGTCCATCGAGATCACTATTGTCTTCACAGACTGGCAGCAGCTTCTCCAAGGTTGCAGGCAGGAATCTCTTGCAGCCCTATCTTGGAGAAGCCAGGGAGGGAACTTGGAACCTTCTGCTCCTCCCAGAGCGGCTCCATCCCCTGAGGGGAATTTCTTACAGTGCTCACACTTCTAGTCTCCCATTCATATGCAACCAGGGTGGACCCTGCTTAGCTAAGGGGACAAGTCATGCTTGCTACCACAAGACCAGCACTCCTCCTCAGCAAGTATCATGGCTGAATGGGGATTTGAACTCAGGTCTCCCCCATCCTAGTCCAACACTCTAACCACTACTCCACGTTTGTGGTGCATGATGCAGCCAGGCCAGGACTTTTTATAATTTTATAGTGTCTGGATGAAGCTATGAAGTCCAGCCAGGGGGACGGAATCCTGATGTTCAGCTTCCTTTAGAAGCACTGCAGACGCTATAATCATTCTCAATAATCCATAGCATTTTCTTTAGCTTTGGAATGCAGTAGCAGTGTTTAAGCAAGCAATTTTGCCCTCCTAAATGTGACATACTTTACTACTATATACTACAAATACTTATATAGCACTTTTCAACACAAGTTTCCAAAGCGGTTTACATAGAGAGAAATATAAATACATAAATGAATAAGATAGCTCCCTGTCCCCAAAGGGCTCACAATCTAAAAAGAAACATAAGATAGACACCAGTAATGGCCACTGGAGGGATGCTGTGCTGGGGTCGGATAGGGCCAGTTGCTCTATTCTCTCAATAAAGAGAATTGCCACTTTTAAAAGGTGCCTCTTTGCCCAGTTAGCAGGGGATGTTTACAGCATCCTTTAGCAAAGACAACTTGTTTTGAGGAGAGCATCCCATCTTTGAAGCTAGCAGTGAGTGGATATACTCTGCATGGAGGTCTTTGTGCATCTCACAATTGTGTTTAAAATGCACAAGATCTTCCCTGGACTGGAGATTGCAAAAGTATTTTCCAGGGATACCCTTAATTGGGTCCTCTCTCTGTAAAATGGAAATGGTCATGCTGCTGTCTCCCCTGTAAGAGGGATTCCCAGATGTTGTTGACTACAGTTCCCAGCATCCCCAGCTGCAATGGCTTTTGGCTGGGGATTATGGGGGTTATAGCCAACACCTGGGTATTCCTGTTACAGGGAACACTGCTGTGCTGTCATGCCCTGTCAACTAACGTACTGTTCCTATGTAGTAATCATTGCTCTTTAAAGGTCCAGTGGACTATACTTGGCACCAGCTCCAAAACGAGAGACCACAACATTTGGCCTGGTGCTCCTTTCTGTAGGATCAGCACATGCGGCTTTTTCTTTCCCTGCAAAGGCCTTGCCCAAGGTTTCTGTGCTCAGTAATAGCCCTTTGAAGAATAATAAACAATTGCTTTGATCTTTTGGGGAGGTAGGTTCATCTGCCTTCACTCCTTCCCAATGAAGGTCGAAGAGACGTAACCAAACCCGAAAAGGAAGAGGATAAAAGAGGGAAACCGGAAGATGACATTCCCGTATCCAAGCGAGGGGAACCAGCCAGAATCAAGATCTTTGAAGGAGGGTGAGTATTATTTTTTCACTTCATCTTTCATTGTGTCTGTTTGATGGACCCTTGCAAAGGCAACACGGTCAAGGAAAGATGTCACCCTGAAGCTAGAAGACCATTGGTCAGGCATGAACTTCTTTTTTAGGTCTGTCCACCTCCTCACGATTCCTCTGACACCAGTGATCTGAACATCACAGATGTGTTACTCTACAGGCAATTCGAGAGAGTTGGACAGGATCCAAGTTGGTTGTGACTAAGCCCCATTGAAACGAGCGCGTCCGAAATTTGTCGTGTCTCATTTATTTCACTGGGGCTTACCCATGACTTACTTAGTCTGGGTGCCTCCCAGTGTTCCCTATAACAGAGCTCCCCAGATCTTGTTGACTACAATGCCCAGCATCCGTAGCTGGTTGGGAATCATGGGAGTTGTAGTCAACAACATCTGTAAATGCCTGTCCCAGGAAACACTGGTGCTACCCCTTCATTCATTTATTGTTAGATTTATATATCACCTTTCATTAAAAAATAATCCCAAGGCGGTTCAACACACTTTAAAATTGTAAAGGAAAGAAAAGCTTGTGCCGTTGAGTTGGTGTCAACTCCTGGCGCCCACAGAGCCCTGTGGTTTTCTTAGGTAGAATACAGGAGGGGTTTCCCATTGCCTCCTCCCACGCAGTATGAGATGATCCCTTTCAGCACCTTCCGATATCGCGCTGCTGCCCGATAGAGGAATACAATTCTATTAAACAGTTACAAACAGTACAAATATTAAATCTGAATATTAAAAATAGTACATTTTCTAAAAAAGCATATACACAATAAAACACAGCATACAGAAGCTGCAGCAGCAACAAAAGCGGAGAAGCAGCACTCTGTGTGTGTGTGTGTGTGTGTGTGTGTGTGTGTGTGTGTGTGTATGTACGTACACACACACACACACACACACACACACTTCTTGCAGTCCTAACCCTATAGAACATGCCTCCACAATATAAGGCCCAGGGGCCAGATCTGACCCACAGGGACTTCTTATGGTGGCCCCCAGATACTGCAGCAAGAGCTATGAAGAGCCCTTGGCCTGTCTTGCTGAAGAGCGGCAGTGGCCGAGTGCAATTGGCCACTTGAGGCCAGATGTCCCTTGCCCCCTGGGCTGGAGCCCTCTGACCCCACCCCTCTTTCCCCTCGCTTTCCCCCTCCACCTGACTCCTACCCTCTTGCTTCCTCGCTTTCATTAACATTTGTAACAATTTTAATGGAACAGTTGATTGCTGGAAATGTATCTCTGTCCCTGCACACCAAGGCATAGTTGGATTTCGGCCCACTGGGGCATTTGAGGTCTGAGGGGCCCTGCGGCATTGAAATTAAGTGGCTTCAAGTTGGTTGTGACTAACTTGTAGCATTGATTCCAGTGGTGTTTAGTCATGATGAACTAGCCTGGGCAATCCCTTTATTATTTTTTTAACCCAAATACCTATAAAAACTGCAAGTGGCAGGAATCGTCGGAGAAGAGGCAACCTTGTCTTGCCGGCGAGAGGGAATGCTTCTTCTGAAGACGATGCTTGCTACAGCACACGGGTGCATTGCTTAAAGCAGGGTTGCACCGCTTCAGCCTTCCAGCTGCTTTTGGATTACAACTCCCATAAGCCCCTGCCACAGGGGCCAGTAGTCGGTGATGATGGGAGTTGTAGTCCAGCCTCTGCAGGAGGGCCGAAACTGTGCATCCCTGGCTTAACCCCCAAAGCCTGCTTCCGTTGTTCTTAGGAGGGCTGCGCTTGCTTCTGCTTTTCATTCTTTGTTTCCTTTCTATCCTGCCCTTCTTTCATCACAGCACTCAAGACTAGGGATATGCACGAAACGCGATTCGAGCACTGAATCGCTGCACATCCTCCACACCTTTAACAGGGAGGAGAGCAGTTCTGTGCCTGCTCCTCCTCTGCTCGCCACCACAGGATGTTCGGCACTTCCCCAGATGTGATCATGCGCCGGCAGGGCGTCTCCCACCTACTCTCGTGTAATGCCAGCATGCACAAGGCCACTGTGCATGGTGTGTGATCATAGCTGGGGAGAGCGCCACCCAACTTCCTGTGGCAGCGAGCGGAGGAGGAGCAGGTATAGACCTGCTCTCTCCTCCCTGTTAAAGGTGAGGGGAATGTGCAACGGTTTGGTACTCGAATCGCATTTCATGCACATCCCTACTCAAGACAGCATACATGGTGCTCCCCAGGCAATCTCCTGTCCAAGCACCAACCAAATCTCCTTAGCTCAGGGCTGCTCAGCTTTGGCCCTCCAGCGGTTTGGACTACGATCCCCATAATTCCCAGCCACAGTGTCCAGTAGCCAGGGATTATGGGAGTTGTAGACCAACATCTGCAGGAGGCCCGAATTTGAGCAGCCCTGCCTTAGCTACAGCAAGGCCGCTGCATTACGTGCCAACATTACACGCAAAACACTTATGATCAGTCGAGTTAGGCTGCATTTACTGGGAAGTAGCTGGAATATCGATCCATTTCTGCACACACGCACATCATGCATAGACTTCATCCCAGATCATATGCCTGCCTGTATGCCTGTCTCCACTCCTCCCATGACCACAGTGGCCATGTACTGGGGAAAGGTTTACACAGGACATATAAAGAGAGGCTGGCTAAGCCAGGGGCTGCAACAAAAGGAAGTACATTTTCACACAATGCATAATCAATCTGTGGAATTCTCTGCCACAGGATGTGGTGATGGCCACTAGCTTGGATGGCTTTAAAAGGGGCTTGGACAAATGCATGGAGGACCGGTCTATGAATGGCTACTAGTCTGGCAGCTCTAGGCCACCTCCAGCCTCAGAGGCAAGATGCCTCTAAACAGCAGTTGCAGGAGAGAGGGCATGCCCTCCCCTCTTGCCTGTGGGCTTCTCGGGGCAGCTGGTGGGCCACTGTGTGAAGCGGGATAGTGGACTAGATGGGCCTTGGGCCTGTCCCAGCAGGGCTTATGTTCTTATGTTGTTAACTTCAGCCCTCCGGCTGTTGCTGGACTACAATTCCCAACGTCCCCAACCACAACTGTAGGAGTTGTGGGAGTTGTAGTCCAACAGCTGAAGGGCCAAAGTTGTGTTGGCTCCAGGACTTCCTAATTTCCTCTCCCACAGGTGGAATTCTGAGCAGCTTTAATTACCTGACTTAGCCCTATTCAGACAAGATTCTATATGTGTAATATTCAGGTGTCTGTACACATGTGCAGACACCTGAATGCCTGGGGCGGGATGGGGCCGTAGCTCAGTGGAAGAGCATCTGCTTGGCATGCAGGAGGTCCCAGGCTCAGTGTCTGGCATCTCCATGTAGGGCTGGGGAGACCCTGCCTGGAACCTTGGAGAGCCGCTGCCAGTCTGTGCAGACAATACTGAGCTAGGTGGATCAAGGGTCTGACTCAGTAGGTGGAAGCTTCCTATGTGTAGTTTTAAAGAGAGCTGGTCTTGTAGCAAGCATGAGTTTCCCGCTTTGCTAAGCAGGGTCCACTTGGGTTTGCATTTGAATAGGAAGCTACATGTGTGAGCCCTATAAGATATTCCCCTCAAGGGATGGGGCTGCTCTGGGAAGAGCACCTGTGCTTGCATGCAGAAGGTTCCATGTTTTCTCCTTAGTGTCTCCCAAGTTAGGGCTGAGAGAAACTCCTGCCTGCAACCTTGGTAGTGGCTTCTCCAATCTGTGTAGACAATACTGAGCTAGATGGACCAATGGTCTGACTCGGTATAAGGCAGCTTCCTAGAAACGTTTTTTTGTTTGTTTGTTACACACTGTAGATCATCCCTTTTAAAGGTGAACCTGGGGACAAGCCCTCTCAATTGCAAGGTTCAGATAGAAAGTATACTACTGTCCACGCATTGGAAGATGAATGTGTGAATAGCCGGATATGTGTACAGTACAGATCTATCTTGGTGTATAATATATACAAATGGCATGTGCATTGAACTGTTGTCTGAACAAGGCTGTGAGAAGAGTGAGGTTGAATGGGATTTTTCAGCTGAGTGGCAACCCTCCCCTGCCAACCAATGATGTTTCTTAACACATCATTGGATTAATAATGCATTAATCCATTAACACACCCACTAATAACGCATTTCTGACTGGACGAGCAGTTTCACCTCTGCTCTGTTCAAAATTAGGGCTTGAAAGGCTCCCTCCCATTTTGCTACCCCGTTGCAAAAGGGCTCCCTCCTGTTTTGCTGCAGGTTGCAAAATGGCGGAGAGCGTTTTGGTAATTTGAAGGGGGCTGTGAAAGATCTTACCAGAAGCAGTAGCCCATGGCTGGCTGGCATGTGGCTGCTATGTTTCTCCCAGTGTCCTTTGGGATGGACACTATGTCATCACAGGCAGAGCACCATCAGGCGAGCTGGCGGGCGGTAGAGAAAGTTGAGATGCCTCCCTCGCCCCCCCCCCGGCCCGCCCCTATATTTTGAGCCTAAAGTTCTCACAAGAGCACGTTTGGGTTCACCATTCAAAATTCAGTCTCTTGCCTATCTGAAGAGGTCCTATACTTATCTCCAGGTTAATGACTGGTGGGGGTGGAAAATCAAACTTTCTCCACAGAATGGGAAGGGACCTTCCCCCTGCTGATTTCCGTGGGAGCTGTGCCTGAGAAAACGAAGACAGGATTGGAGCCTTTAATGTTTGTTACAAACACAGCAAGGACCCAAGTACTGGAACCTCGTAACACAATGCTTGTGTCCTTTTGTGTGAGGACGGGTCTCTCTCTCTCTGTTTGTTGCTTTTGGAAGAATCCCTTTATTTGAGTTTCCCTTTTGATTTTTGTTTCCTTGGAAACTCTTTGCAATCTTCCACTCTGCCAAAAAAAAATCAACCACCCCAAGATTTCAACTTTCAAATTTCTTATCCAGATGTGTATGCGTTTCCGTCATAGAAAAGGATTTATATTGCATGCATTGAGTAATGGCTCACGACTGACAGCTCCCGTAAAAAGAGCTTGGAGATGCTTCGTAGGTTAAACAATTTGGCAATATTACAGTAACGATGAGATAATGGCCAGCCACTTCAAACACCGGGGACGTTCAACCTGCAAAGCTTATTGGCGCAGTCCACAACCCCGTTTAAGTTGAAATATTAGTTTTTCAGCTGGACGTGACCTTGAAGTTGTGGGTTCTGGATCTGACTGCTTGGCAGTGGAGAAAGGGATAAAGGCAACGTGTAGTCACCCATTTTGGGTTTCAGGCACATTGGATTGTGATTCTCAGTGAAGATGATGAAGGTTGCACAGCTAACCCCAGTGCAGAGATCCCGTTCCTTGGTGAATGTAGAGCAGGGATTCTCAAACTTGGGTCTTCAGGTGTTATTGGACTTCAACTCCCATAATCCCCAGCCTCAGTGGCCTTTGGTTGGGGATTATGGGAGCTGAAGTCCAATAACACCTGAGGACCCAAGTTTGAGAATCACTGATGTAGAGGCTTTGGGTGGGACGACACACTATGCTAAATCAGGGCTGCACAACTTCAGCCCTCGCCAGCTGTTTTTGGACTACAACTCCCATAATCCTCTGCTACTGTGTCCAATAGGAGATGGAAGTTTATTCCAACATCTGCTATGATGAATAGTGTTATATACTGCTTTTCAACAAAAGTCCCCAAAGTGGTTTACCTAGATATGAATGAATGAATAAATGAATAAAATAACACACCAGCAACAGCCGCTGGAGGGATGCTGTGCCGGGGATGGATAGGGCCAGTTGCTCTCACCGCTGCTCAATAAAGAGAATCGCCATTTCAAAAAGGTGTCTCTTTCCTCAGTTAGTAGGGGACAAGTGCAAGCTGTGCAGCCCTGCACTAAATGCACAGTTTGGCTTCATGTATTATAATTTCCCCCCCATTGTAAGTACCGTATTTACCTGAATCCAGACTGTGTAGACAGTACTGAGCTAGATGGACCATTGCTTTGACCCCGTAGAAGGCAGCTTCCTGTGTTCCTCCGAGCAGCACAGTACTGGGGGTGAGCAGTGTGCCAGGGCGGGACCTCTGACCCGCCTTCAATGCTGTAAGTGTGTTCCGCCCTGTTCTTGGTAACTTCTGAACTGGGCTATGGTCTGAGAAGGGCTTGTATGATGGGTTTGCCAAGGATGGCTCTGAACTGTGACCAGAGGTGCACCTAGGTAATTTTGGAACCTGGACCTAAAGGCCTTTGGAGCCCGCACTCCCTTTTGCAAGTTGAACACCATCCCACTACACACACACACACACACACTATTTTTAACACGTGGCTTCTTGAGGGCACAAACCGCAACTGAATTCACAAGAATGTAAGAACAGAAAACAGGTATAGACACGCAACTTAACATATCCCCCTCCCACATATTTCTTTCCACACTCCCCCCTCTGTCTCGGCCCCCCGGTACCGTGTGGGCTGGTGGTGCAGCATGGCAACCACACCACCCGGGACAGGCTAAAGAGGATTTGGAGGCCCTGGACTTCGGCCCGGACATCCAGGGGTAAGAGCGCCTCTGACCATACAAGCTGGTGCAAGTGTATTGATACGAGGTGGTGTAGCTCCATACTGCTATGATCCGATGAAATAATACTTCCTGCCAATGTTGTTCAGCAACAAATGCTGAATATGTTAAGGACAGACTGTTTGCTTGCCTTAAACAAAAATGCTTCTTTTTATACAAATGTACATAGATATCCCCTTAAGCTGAGGATAGTAAATAGCTAGAATGTTGATAGTTGAGGCCAGTTGGGTAAAACAAAATAGTTGATGCCTGAACTGCTTAAGATTTTTTTTTGCTCTTGGTTTATCGGATAGAATGCGGCGAAAAGTTGCATGCTTGTATAACAATAGGTCTGGGTAAGCCAGCAATAGGTTGACCTATACAATTAAGCTCTCTTGTCTTTTCAAAAGCTGATTAGATGGAACTTTTTGTTCCTAATAAAAATAGCAGAACACGGAGCAGGCTGCATAAAATTAGACGCACAGCCTGTTACAATATACTTTTTTGGCCATAAAATGTCTTGGTTGTCCTTGACATCCGTGAGCAACGGAAATAAGTGAGAATGGAAATCTGTCAGCTCTATGCAGGCAACTGGACATGAGTGATCTGTGAGTTTAATGAGCATTTGTCTCATTTGATCCTGGAATGTGCATTTCTTTAAGTGCTCCAGATAGATGTTCTCTGCTACAAAACATAAAGGTGATTCTCCCACCAGAAACAGAAGATACGTGCAAGCCGCTACTGTATCAGCATGTGTCATAGGAACACGGGAACATAGGAAGCTGCCTTATACCGAGTCAGACCATTGGTCCATCTAGCTCAGTATTGTCTACCCAGACTGGCAGCAGCTTCTTCAAGGTCACAGGCAGGAGTTTTTCCCAGCCCTGTCAGAGATGCCAGGAGGTTTTTCACACATGGTTCTATGCCTCGGGGTATCTGAAGAACGAATCTGCTTCACAAGAGATTAGAAGCATTTTAATTGGAGAGATTAGATAGACCATTTGCATAGCCATCAGCACCTCCATCAACACCTTCGGAAAAAGCCTCAGAGTTTTTTTCAAAAGCTGCTGGAAATAGAGGAGTTTTTTACCCCTGGACATAACTCAGGCTAAGCCAGAATTCACAGCCTCCCTTTGGAGAAAAACAAAGCCCTGTTTGTCCTGGTCCCTGATAGCCCGCAGGGAGGTCAGGTTAAATCTAGAAAATATGTGGACTGGCACACTCCAATCAGGAGTGGATTCAGGGCGGGGCAGGAGAAGCTCTGTTTGTAAAACCTCCAGGGAGGGAATGTGGACCCTTCTGCATGCAAGCATTCAGATGCTCTTCCCAGAGCAGCCCCATCCCCTAAGGGGAATATTGTACAGTGCTCACACATGCTGTCTCCCATTCAAATGCAAATGCGGGCAGACCCTGCTTAGCAAAGGGGATAATTCATGCTTGCTCCCACAAGAACAGCTCTCTTCCCAGAAGACGACCTTCTGCATCAGGGGTGCAGCTATCATTGGACAGAGGCGGGGGAATGTCCCTGGGTCCCTGAGGGAGCCCCAACCCGGCTAGGCGGACAGCTTGCTGTTCCCTTTCCCCCTCCTGCTTCTCCGAAGATGAAGCCACAGGCAGGGGCCCATCTTCACATTTCCCCCCAAGGCCCACTCCAGCCTTGCTACACCTCTCTTCTTCATGCAAAGCATGAACTCTAGCCTTGAGTTAAGGCCCCATGTCCTGCAGTGACAATGGAAACACCCAGAAAGAAGCAATAGGAGCCTTGAGAAAAAGACAGCAAGACATGACTAAGTCCCCTTGACATTGAAGGGACTTCAGTTAGTCACCACTAAACTTGTCTTCTTTCAGTGGTGCTTGGCCATGACTAACTCTCTTTGGATCCCATCCAAAGTACTTTGGAGCGGATGACAAATGCCAAGACAGACATCGCAGGCTCTCTGCTTTTTCAAAAAGCAATGATGTGGTGGGGCTCTTTTTTGGATCATCGGGAGCGGGAGCTAACCCTTAAAGGGAAAAGACTGAGGCGGAAATGACGCAGAACCAGAAAACTAAGAAAGAAAGGAGGGAAGCGAAACTCAAAGGTGCTGAATAACTTGCTGACGACTTTATTCTGCAAGGCCTGCTGTATTCTGAGTGTGTGCTCTTCTTCAGAGGCAACTATGTTCTTCTTCTCCTACTGGAAATTAATCTGCTGGTGCAAGATATACATTTCCAGTAAGAGAAGAAGAATACATTTGCCTCTGAAGAAGAGCGCACACTTATACAAATATGACAGCTTATGCTAATACGACAAATATTGACATACCACTTTTCAACAAAAGTTCCCAAAGCGGTTGACACAGATGTAAATAAATAAAATGGCTCCCTATCCCCAAAGGGCTCCCAATCTAAAAAAGAAACCTAGGATAGACACTAGCAACAGCCACTGGAGGGATGCTGTGCTGGGGATGGATAGGGCCAGTTGCTCTCCCCCTGTTCAATAAAGAGAATCACCACTTCAAAATGGCACCTCTTTGCTCAGATAGCCGGGGCTTTCTTCCCTCCTCCCCTGCCCCAATCCTTTCCCTATAGCTACAGCGTCGTATATATTTGAGCCGTTCTCAGTCAAAAATTGGGTTGGCGGAGTTCCCAGCCAGGAGAGCCCCGTGTGCTCCTGATTGGCAGTCATATCTTTGCAAAGATTTGATTGATTGATTGATTGTTAAATTTATATACTGCCTTTCATTAAAAACAATCCCAAGGTGGTTTACAAAAGTTAAAAAACATATAATAAAAATGGCAGTTAAAAGTATTAAGCTAAAAGTATGACAACAAATCTGATTTAAACTATATAAAATACAAACATAAAAAACTACATGAATAAAAACACACAGAAGCAGCAATAAAACAATCATGTTGTTTTATTATAAAACAGGATAAAAAGCCAAGATTTAACAAGCTTTCTAAAAAGTGTGATGGAGTACGAGGAGCGAATCAAGGTAGGAAGAGGGGAGACTGATTGTCTGAGAGAGGGACCTGGGTGGATGGGTGTGGGCAACCCACATTCTGTCCCCAGGATTGTATCGAGTATGGACGAAAAGCTGCCCTACCTGGCTTCCACATGATTACTCTCCCCTCCTCCTACCTTGATCTTTGTCCCTACTCCTATCTCTATGTTCTTCATTAATGCAAGGCCACCATTCTTTCTATCTTAACAAAAAATAATAATAGACTCCTCTAGGTCTTGCTTGCTCATTTTACTCTAGGTCACACACACACACACACACACACACACACACACACACACACACACACACACACAATGATAGCTTGAAAAGTTTTCTGATTTAGCCGTTTAGGTATGCCTGAGAATATCCCACTGTCTTTATGATTCTAGATTTGCAGACTTGATAGATGGTATCTAATTCCAAGTCTGTTCAATAGACGCCAAGTGTCTGGAATAATAAGGCCTCCGTATGAGCAGGAAGCCTCTGAAGGCCAGGCAGGCATTGGGATGAGAGGCCTTTTTTTGCTTTACTGATTCGGAGAGACAATCCTTGCGGTGACTGGTAAGGAATAATTCAGGGAATGGGAAAAAGGGAAGGGGAGACTAATGCTGATTATAAAAATCCAAAGTAATTTACTCTTGGGAAACATTGCAATTAAATCCTAAACATATCCTTTAAAAAATCAATACAAAAATACTCAAAAAAAAAAAAAAAGATACAGCATGTTTTCTAAACAATCATATCCACATAACCACCTGGAAATTACATTCATAATACTAGCGTAGTATAAAAATTAAAATCCATATCAAATTTTATCTTCCAAAATTCCAAAAGTGGACCCCACTGATCACAAAAAGATGATCTTATTTGTCTCCCTTCTTTCAAGCTTATAAATTCTGTTTTTGTCATTTGAACCACCTCCCGAATCTTTCCCCACCATTCAGTTACAGAGAAAGATTCAGAGTCCTGCCAGGATGCTGCCAGGGAGAGAACATGGAACCTTCTGCATGCAAGCATGCAGATGCCTTTCAGCATCTTCCTATATCGCTGCTGCCCATTATAGTTGTTTCCCATAGTCTGGGAAACATACCAGCGGTGACTCGAACCGGTGACCTCTGGCTTTCTAGTCAAGTCAGCGGGCAAGAATTGTCCTCTGCTAAGCAGGTTTTGCCTTGGTTTGCATTTGGATGGGTGACTACGCATGAGCACTGTCTGCTAATCCCCTTTGGGAATGAGGCCCCCAACTCAGTGGTGGAGCATCTGCTTTGCATGCAGAAGGTCCTAGGTTCACTCCTTAGCAGCATCTCCAGATAGGGCTGGGAAAGACTCCTGCCCTGGAGAGCTGCTGCCAATCAGAGTAGACAATACTAAACTAGATGGCCCAAGGGTCTGACTCAGTATATGGAAGCTTCCTAAGCTGGCTGGGAAGGTTTCCGTGTCTCTCTCCCCCCCATGCCTTTCATATTCGCAAACGGATTCATGTTGCGATCTCTGGTTCAAAAAGCAGTAGCTAGCTTTTCGAATTGGAGAGATTGCTTGCAGATGTTTTGCATCAGGGCGCAGAACCAGTGGTTTTTCAAGGTTTATGAGTTTCTTGACATCCTTATTTAAACAAACTATTTAATGGCTGGAATTATGTGGTTTCATGGGTTGCAATAAGCCAAGCGATTCTGCCTCTCATCTTCAGCTCAGTTGTATTGATTTCACATCCATGTCGGACAAGCGGGGAGATGGATTTCCAGCTTCCACGGGCCACGTCTAATGTCAAGCTTTGCACTCCTGGATTGATGTTTTGGAAAGGGATCATGTGAACACCTCCATGTGGAAACATTCACAGAGTCTGTTAACATTTCTCAGATGCATCGGCGAACAAGATCCTAGCTTTCTGCTTATGGGTTCCTCTCTGGAAAATATTGGGGGCTTTGTGGGCTAGTAACTTTTGCTGAGTTGCTTGAAAGACTGAGCCCAGGGCAGATATCAACCCAATTGAATGACTGGCAGTTTCAGCATGGTGGGAAGACCACCAAGAGTGCCTCTCTGTGCAAACATCATGTTTGAGTTTGGTGCACTGATCTTGCTCAGGGACAAACCAAGCACTAGAGCTGCAGAATTTAGGTGTTAGAATCCAGATTGAGTCAAATGCTGATAAAGTATAGTAGGGGGATTTAAAGTCCAGTGCAGGGCAGGAGTAGATTCTGAACCTTTCCCCATTTTTACCCCCTACATGCCCCCACAGTGTGGAGTTTCACAGGAACACAGGAAGCTGCCTTCTACCGAGTCAAAGCATTGGCCCATCTAGCTCAGTATTGTCAACTCTGACTGGCAGCAGCTCTCTAAGGCTTCAGGCAGAAGTCTCTCTGCTCCCTAGCTGGAAATGCCACCAGGGAATGAACCTGGGACCTTCTGCATACGAGCCTGCAGATGTTCTTCTACTGAGCTACAGCCCCATCCCCTACAGCGCTCACAGGTAGACCCCCATCCAAATACAAACCAAGGTGGACCCTGCTTAGCAAAGGGGACAATTCATGCTTGCTACCACAAGACCAGCTCCCCAGCTGTTTATCCCAACAGGAGGTTGCTTCTGGTCTCATCGCCACACCAAGTGAAAAACAGCTTTGTAGCAGGGAGTTGGGGAGGACCACACAGGCAAGGCAAGGGTTTCTGCTGAATCTTAGCTGCTTCCCCTGGTTTATAGGAATTTTTATCAGCTGGCAAACTGGAATGACCATTATGTGAAATAATGGTTCACAGGCCATAGCTCATAGCAATGATGGTTTGGCATCACATCTGACTTGACAAACTGTAGCTGCAGCCAGCATTTTGCCTCCAGAGGCTGCTGTGTCATAGGGACAGGCCTGAATGTATAAAACTCTGTGGAGGGAAAATGAAAGTAAGCGGCTCTAAACCATGGTTGGCCTGGGTGGTTTGGCATGTTCGGATCCCAAACCTTGGTTTGGGGTCTAAACCAGGGTTAGCACAAGCCATGGTTTGGTGGGGTGTCTGAACTGAGCTGCCATGTTAGTGTGACTTCCACGGCTGTCACATGGGGAGGAACACATGAAGACATTCACTTCAGGCAGGGCCCGCACAGCTTTGGCCCTTCTGCAGATGTTGAACTGCAGCTCCCATAATTCCTGACTATTGACCGCTGTGGCTGGAGACCATGGGAGCTGAAGTCCATAAACAACCAGAGGACTGAAATTGTGCAGCCCTGTTTTATATTAATGTTTTGGAGAGCCATTATTTCCTTTTATCGTGATTGTACCTAGTGCAAAGGACTGAAATATGTCTGGGGAAAGACAACCTCCCCGTTGCTGGCCTTGGTAATAGCAGTGATGTTTAAAATGTCTTTGGATTTCAAGTGCGTGCCTTGTTTGGGGTGGCAGTCCTCCGTCTCCCTGGCAGACCTGGAATGATGCAAGAGGTCAGGAGCAGTACGCTCTCAGTGGGTTCCTCATTGGCCGTCCCGGTGGAGCTTTGCCACTGGAGCTGCCAAAAACTGCTAACATGAAGGGCCACATCTGGAATTGCAAATCTGGTTCATGAACTGTAGCGGCATTCATATGGCTGCTGGCTAGACTGCAGATGGTTCTGTCGAGGCAAATCCCTTCCAAGCAGCTGACGGTCTTCTGTGGCTGCTGTTAGTGAATGTACAAGGAACCCAGTTGGGAGAACTATATTGGGCTGTCATAAAGTTGCACATCCCTTTGTTGTCTTAGATCCCAGAAGGATCTTTCTCAGGAGAGAACGGGTCTTAAGAGTAGCCGGCGTGGATTGTTTTTTGCTAAGCAGGGCCCACCCCGGTTTGCATTTGGATGGGTGACTGCAGGCCAGCACTGTCTGCTGTAAGAGATTCTCTTTGGGGATGGGGCTGTAGCTCAGTGGAAGAGCATTTGCTGGTGTGCAGAAGATCCCAGGTTCAATCCTTGGCATCTCTGGGTAGGGCCGGGAAAGACTCCTGATGGAAACCTTGGAGAAGCTGCTGCCAGTCAGTGTAGACAGTACTGAGCTAGATGGACCAACAGTCTGACTCTGTATAAGTCAGCTTGCTATGTTCAACTATTTTACTGAGCGCATCTATACAGGGCAGGTCTGGGGGACCGAATGCGCTCATATAGTCCATCCATGCTCTGCCTGCACTGATTCCTCATCTCTTCTGTGCTGCGGATGAGAGGACTTTAGGGACATGGTGAGCATTTAAAGCAGGAGTGCTCAACCCTGGAAGCACCCCTGCTAGAGTTTATAGCGAGCAAAACTGAATTGCTCACACCGCCTCCACAAGCAGGCACATTGGTGGTAGCCATGTTTGTATTGAGTCAAGATAAAAACGACAGAGGAAAACACACCCTTTAAATGCCTAACATAAGACTGGCGTTTGATATAATCTTGCAAAGTTGTCCAAATATGTTTTGGGAAAGACTTCTTCACTGGGTGCATTGAAGGCAAATAAACAAGCGCATGTGTCTGTTTTCAACCCCCTAGCTCAGGGATTCTCAACGTGGGGGTTCCCAGATGTAATTGGACTTCAGCTCCCATAATTCCCAACCAAAGGCCACTGGGGCTGGGGATTATGGGAGTTGAAGTCCGATAACATCTGGGGACCCACACATTGAGAAACCCTGCTCTAGCTTATAAAAGCAGCTAGCTTATGTTGAGTCAGACCCTTGGTCCATCTAGCTCAGTATGATCTACTCTGATGGGCAGTGGCTCCCCAGGGCTTCAAGCAGGAGGTCCAGTGTTCCCTCTAACAGGGATTTCCAGATGTTGTTGGCTACAACTCCCAGAATCCTCAGCTGCAATGGCTTTTGCTTGGGGATTCTGGGAGTTGTAGTCAACAACGTCTGGGAATCTCTGTTCAAGGGAACACTGCAGGGGTCCTTCCCAGCTCTCCCTGGAAATGCTGGGGGTTGGACCTGGAACCTTCTGCATGCACAAAGGAGCTTTACCACTGACCCCTTCCTCAAGGTTCCCCACCTTGATTCTGTTTGTACTTCACCTTCCCTGCTCCTCTCCCTATTTTTCCATTCTGAGCTGGACAGGAGTGGCATGGGGGGGGGGGCTTAAGGGTGGGGGGACAGACAGGTCTATCAATGGCTACTAATCTGGGGGCTATAGTTAACCCCTGCTAGCTTGGCAAAGAGGAACCTTTTAACGTGGTGATTCTCTTTTATTTAGCAGGGGGAGAGTAACTGGCCCTATCCACCCCCAGCACAGTACCTCCAGTGACTGTTGCTGTTGTCTATCTGATGTTTCTTTTTAGAGTGTGGGCCCTTTTGGGGACAGGGATCCATCCTATCTATCTATCTATCTATCTATCTATCTATCTATCTATCTATCTATGTAAACCGCCCTGAGCCATTTCGGAAGGGCAGTATAGAAATCAAATGAATGAATGAATGAATATAGGCCAGCCTTGGAGGCAAGATGTCTCTGAATCTCAATTGCAGGGCAGGGGGCAACGGAGGGTGTGTGTGCGTGTGGTGGGGCACACCCTCATCCACCTCTTGCCTGTGGCCACTGTGTGAAGCAGGTTGCTGGAATAGATGGGCCTTGGGCCTGATCCACCAAGGCTTATGTAGAAGGGGGCAAGGGCATTTATGGGTGGGTGAGCTGTGTCCCTTATGTTAGATATCTGAAACAGAAATGGGGGGGGGGCAAACTACTTGGAGGAGGACTTTGGGGAGAAGGAGAGCTGGTCTTGGAGGAGAGGAGAGCTGGTCTTGTGGTAGCAAGCACAAGTTTCCTCTCTGGCTTCTTCAAGATAGGGCTGAGAGAGATTCCTGCCTGCAACCTTGAAGAAGCCGCTGCTGGTCTGTGAAGACAATACTGAGCTAGATGGACCAATGCTCTGATTCAGTATATGGCAGCTTCCTATGTTCTTCCTATGAGAAATGATGTGTCTATCAATGACGACTAGTCTTGATGGCTATAGGCCACCTCCCAGGCTCAGAGCCAGGATACCTCTGAATACTGGCTGTGGGGGAGCAACAGCAGGAGAGGGGGCAGGCCCTCAGCTCTTGCTTGTGGGCTCCCCAGAGGCATTTGCTGGGCCACTGTGGGAAACAGGATACTGGGCCTGACCCAGCAAGACTGTTCCTATGTTCACTTGATAATACAACTAGGCCTGTGGGCTCAATAAATCCGTATGCCTCTGCAACTTCACTAGCTTAAAAGAAAGAAAAGGCTACCTGTGTTAATCTCCTGACACCAGCTTCACCCATCCAGCCTCCAAATCTCTTGCTGATCAACATGTACTATCCAGGCCTCAAAGCAGGTGGCCGTTCCATTCTGGAAGGTGTTTAGGAACATAGGAAGCTGCCATATACTGAGTCAGACCATTGGTCTATCTAGCTCAGTATTGTCTACACAGACTGGCAGCGGCTTCTCCAAGGTTGCAGGCAGCAATCTCTCTCAGCCCTATCTTGGAGAAGCCAGGGAGGGAACTTGAAACCTTCTGCTGTTCCCAGAGCGGCTCCATCCCCTAAGGGGAATATCTTCCAGTGCTCACACTTCTAGTCTCCCTTTCATATGCAACCAGGATGGACCCTGCTTAGCTAAGGGGACAAGTCATGCTTGCTACCACAAGACCAGCTCTCCTCCTTGTACAGCAGCTAGACCCCAAAGACCAGAAAGTGCGCCACGACATACACTATAGGGGCAAATATCTGGAGCATGGAAAGATGCCATTATACCGCTATTATCCTTGAGCGGCAGGTGAACATCTCCTCTATTAAGGCCATAACCTAAGAAATACTTGCCTGGAAGAGCCCCTTGGCACACCATCTTTTATTTAATTTACTCTTTGTTCATTGGATCCGGGGTGATGTATTTTCCAGGGCAGGGGAGTTTAATATGGTGCAGCAATTTTCTCCATCCACTAACGTGACCTTTTGGCTTTGATGGTTAGCCACTTTGACTTCCTTGGAGGAAGGATGGGATATTAATAAATAAATACATCTCACCTGTTCATGCTGTGGTCTTGCTTTGCTTGTGTCCTAACCCTAGGTGGCGCTGTAACAGCAAGTAACGCTTTAGGACAAGAAAGTAAAAAGCATTCTCAAGAACAAACACAGATGCCTCCCTGAATAGCAACCAGACTGAGAAGGGCATCTTGTGCCAGTGAAATCCATGAAAAGCCAGAACGAAGGACCGAACTCTAGCCTGCTCTTCTGAGCAGAGGAGAGCTGGTCTTGCAGTAAAGTGTGCCGTCGAGTCGATTTCAACTCCTGGTGCCCACAGAGCCCTGTGGTTGTCTTTGGTAGAATACAGGAGGGGTTTCCCATTGCCTCCTCCCGCGCAGTCTTAGATGATGCCTTTCAGCATCTTCCTATATCGCTGCTGCCCGATATAGGGATTTCCCCTAGTCTGGGAAACATACCAGTGGGGTTTCGAACTGGTAACCTCTGGCTTGCTAGTCAAGCCATTTCCCTGCTGTGCCATTAGGTGGCTGTGGTCTTGTGGTAGTGAGTGCGAATTGTCCCCTTTGCTGAGCAGGGTCCATCCTGGCTTGCATTTGGATAGGTGGCTAAATGTGTGCGATATACCCCTTAGGGAAGTGGTTCCTAACCCGGTTTCCTCCAGATGTTGCTGAACTGAAACCCAGCATCCGCTGCTACAATTTAATATCCCTGGGAAAGATAGAGCTGGGAAAGACTCCTGCCTGAAACCTTGGAGAGCTACTACTAGACTGTGTAGGCAATATTGACCTGGTTCAGGGCTGCTCAACTTGGCCCTCCTGCAAATGTTGGCCTACAACTCCCAGGGAGCCAGCATGGTGTAATGGTTAGAGTGCTGGACTAGGACTGGGGAGACCTGAGTTCAAATCCCCATTCAGCTAAGATACTGGCTGGGTGACTCTGGGCCAGTCACTTCTCTCTTGGCCTAACCTACTTCACAGGGTTGATGTGAGGAGAAACTTAACTATGTACACCGCTCTGGGCTCCTTGGAGGAAGAGCGGGATATACATGTAATAAACAAACAAACAAATAAAATAATCCCTGGCAATTGGTCTCTGGGGATTATGAGAGTTGTCCAAAAACAGCTGGGGGGCCAAAGTTGAGCAGGCCTGACTTACATGGACCGATGATCTGACTTGGTATAAGGCCGCTTTCTATGTCCATATGTCGAAATGATTATAGACAAATTCATGGAGGAGAAGTCTATCAAACGCTACTAGTCCAGATGGCAATTGGCTAGGGATACCCAACCTGCAGTCTTCCCAGATGTTGCTGAACTACAACTCCCATCAGCCCCACCACAATACGTTGGGGGTGATGGGAGTTGTAGTTCAGCAACATCGGAGTTGGGAACCCCTGCCATAGGCTGCTTCTAGGTCCAGAGGCAGGATGCCTCCAAATACCAGTTGCAGAGGAGCAGCAGCAGAAAAGAGGACATGCCTTCCTCTCCTGCTTGGTGGCTTCCTGGAGGCATCAGGTGGGGAACGGGATGCTGGAAAAGATAGGACTTGGGCCTGATCCAGCTGGAACGTTCTTATAGGGAACCATGGGTGTTGAATTCAGCTAGAAATCTCTGCGGTTTCTCTGGGAGAAGCAATGCTTTCCCCAGTTGCTTTACTTGGGAGAGTCTTCCTCTGTGAGCCCTCTCCCTAAAGCTCAGGGGGAAAGCGTCCAAGTTCCAATTTCACAGCCCCACTCAGATCTCAAGGGGTTGGGGGGCTGGCCAGACCCAAACAGCATTTTCCGTTTCTGACCCAGGAGTCGGTTCTCACCTTCATGCTCACTCAGCATTCCTGCCCCGAGAGCGCGTAAGCTCTGGGAGGAATTCCACTCCTGTTCTGTCAAGTTTCCCAGCTGCTTGCGGCTCTGATCTCACACGTGGGTGTAGCATCTGGGAACAGACAGTCTGGCGAGATTTCCTGGCCCTGGAGTTCCCTGTCTGCATGCATATGACCTGCTCAGATTTGCACCGCGGAGCACTACGTGAGTGACAGATTCCAGTGGGGAGCTTAGGTAAACCTTTGGGGTTTGGTGTGTGGAGATCCACCTGGTTCGAATTAAGGAAATGCAGAGGGCAGAGTTTTAAGCCATCAGCTCGCCAGCGGACTAATGAAATGAGTGGTCTGAAATGCTAGACAGGTTCCACTTGGTAGCGGGAAGAAAGGTCCAGTCATCCAGGTCCATTCCTCTTCTTTCTGTCAAGGCTGGCATTGACGTTATTCCTAGCACTTAAAGGGAAACTAGTTTTCTCTATGCCAGCAGAGGCCTACTTTAAAGCATCAGTATTTTTCCCCCAATGAACTTCCTATCATGATCACATTTCTTCACTTACACACTGTGTATACACACAAAAGATACAAAAGGCCATTGTAGTTTTTTGCTTCATACGACACAAAATTGGGCTGCCACTTTGTCTCTGGCTCTGCCCTGACCCCTATTTTAAACCTAGTTCTGGTGGGAGACGTCAGGGTTCCAGTAAAAAATAAAGGCGATCCTGCAAACCTGAAGTGTGCCCACCTCTGACATATTACAGGTCCCTGCTCTCAAGGAGCTTACAATCTAAAATAGACAGTGGTGTCATGCTGCAGGGACACCGTTCCGGTACTTTTTCACCTCTCCAAGGTCTTAGCAGGGACACAAAGCCCTTTGCTTTAAAAATGGAAATGATCTCCTGCTCTTGCTTTTCCAACAGTTTGTTATATAACTGAATATCAGACTACAGTTGATTTTATTACCATCCTTCCTGGCTTCTGTTACAAGGAGTCTCCTCCGCTCTTTGTGGTTGACAATCCAGGCTGCTCTTCGGGCCAGAAAAACCACATGAAGTTTGATCTCTGTAAGATTAGGAACAGACCTCCCTGAATTATTGCATCTGCCTGAGTGGGAGGTGTGGCCAGCCGGGGTGGGTGTGGCTATGGGTGTGGCTGTCCGAGTAGGCGTGGCTAACGGGGCTGCCATGGAGAGCGCGTGCTCTTCTGAATTGGTGATGACGTCACGGAGAACAGACAGCAGGGAAACAACAGAGGGAGAGACGTGAGAGGCGAGGATGAGGAGAGAAGGATGCATGCAAATCCAGTTAGACTGACTTAAAGCCTGATTGCAGTTGGCTACGAGGATTGATGTGATTAATCAAGGGCCTGTCCGTTGGGTCTTGGAGTACATAAAATAATCATGTGCTGATTTAGCTCAGAGCTGCCCCTGCACAGAAGCAGGCTTCCAGAGGCGTATGCTTAACTGGATGGGGAATTGCTTGCGCAGTTCCCAGGCCCAGTCCGCCAGCCGTGTGGAGCCAGTGTTTCCTTCAGCTGGAATCCCACCACTCGGTTGTTGAGGAAGGGTCATGGGGCGCGAGGTTCGATCTGCTACAGTATTTTCCTTTCCCTCTCTGTGCAAACGGCTTAAGCTGCCATGTGCAAGCTCCGTCGGATCAGCGGCTGTATTGTCAGCTATATTCTAAGGTGGTGGTTTTTTAAAAAAATTCTCAAAGCTAAGATCAAGATAATAATGAGAGACGGCACTTAAGCAAGCTTGGAGAGTTGCAGGTCTCAGGTCAGCGGCGTAGCAAGGCAGAAGTGGGCCCTGGGACAAAAGTGAAGGTGGGTGGTGCCTACAAGGGTTCCCTACAACAGGGATTCCCAGAGGTTGTTGACTACAACTCCCAGAATCCCAAGGTCAATGCAGCTGGGGATGATGGGATTTGTAGTCAACAACCTCTGGGAATCCCTCGTACAGGGAACACTCCTCCCTCTCCCCCACCTTCTTTTCCAGAGAGGCACAAGAGGGAGAGCAAAGAGCAAGCCGTCACCCAAAGGAACATAGGAAGCAGCCTTTTACGGAGTCAGACCCTTGGTCCATCTAGCTCAGCATTGTCTACCCAGACCGGCAGCAGCTACTCTAAGGTTACAGGCTGTAGTCTCTCTCAGCCTTTGCTTTGTTGCCAGGGAGGGAATCCGGGACCTTGGCCCCATGGGTCTTGCAGTGTCCACACAGTTGTAGTCTCCCATTCAAATGCAGCCCAGGGCAGACCCTGCTTAGGAAAGGGGACAATTCATACTTGCTAGGACAAGGAGAATACAACACTTCCCTAGAGCCCCTGGTGGCGCAGTGGTAAAAACTGCCGCCCTGTAACCAGAAGGTTACAAGTTCGATCCTGACCAGGGGCTCAAGGTTGAAGGTTACAAGTTCGATCCTGACCAGGGGCTCAAGGTTGACTCAGCCTTCCATCCTTCCAAGGTCGGTAAAATGAGTACCCAGAATGTTGGGGGGCAATATGCTAAATCATTGTAAACCGCTTAGAGAGCTTCCAGCTATAGAGCGGTATATAAATGTAAGTGCTATTGCTATCCCACCCATGGGAGAGACATAGGAAGCTGCCATATACCGAGTCAGCACATCTAGCTCAGTACTGTCTACCCAGACTGGCAGCAGCTTCTCCAAAGTTGCAGGCAGGAGTCTCTCTCAGCCCTATCTGGGAGATCTGCCAGGGAAGGAACTTGGAACTTCCTGCATGCAAGCAGGCAGGTGCTCTTCCCAGAGCAGCTCCATCCCCTAAGGCAGTGGTTCCAAAACTGGGAGCCTCCAGATGTTGCTGAACTACAACTCCCATCAGCCCCAACTACAACTTATTGTTGCTGGGGATGATGGGAGCTGTAGTTCAACAACATCTGGAACCTCCCAGTTTGGGAACCACTGCCCTAAGGCGTATATCTTAACGGTGCTCATATGTAGTTTCCATTCCTTTGCGACCAGGATGGACCCTGCTTAGCAAAGGAGACAGTTCATGCTTGCCACCACAAGGCCAATCACCCCTCCCTCAAGGGCCCAAGGATATTTGTGTGTTTCCCCCCGCCCACCCACCATTCAGTTGTGACTATGCCCCTTCTCGGGTCCAAATATGCATGCATCATTCATTGACACATTGTACGTTTTGATGTCGCTGAGAGAGGCCAGACATACTTTAGCTTGAAATGGATGATGACCCTCATTTGAAAACATGAAGCCTCTTGGGAAGAGCCATAGCTGAATGGTACAGCACAGGTTTGCATGGCCAAGAACCCAGGTTCAGACCCCGGCATCTTCAGCAAAAAGAGTCAGGTAGCAGGCAACGAGAAAAGCCTCTGCCAGAGACCTTCCAGCTGCTGTAGAGATGGCTGGGTCAGATGAGCCGATGGTCTGACTCAGACAGCTCCATCTGAGGAGATCTGGTCTTAGGAACATAGGAAGCTGCCATATGAGTAAAACCACTTGTCTATCAAGCTCAGTATTGTCTTCACAGAGTGGCAGCGGCTTCTCCAAGGTTGCAGGCAGGAATTTCTCTCAGCCCTATCTTGGAGATGCGGCCAGGTAGGGAACATGGAACCTGGATGCTCTTCCCAGAGCTGCTCCATCCCCTGAGAGGAATATCTTACAGTGCTCACACTTCTAGTCTCCCTTTCATATGTAACCAGGGTGGACCCTGCTTAGCTAAGGGGACAAGTCTTGCTTGCTACCACAAGACCAGCTCTCCTCTCCTTAAGAGTCTTGTGATAGAAAGCATGGATTGTCCCCTTTACTAAGCAGGGTCCACCCTGGTTGCATATGAAAGGGAGACTAGAAGTGTGAGCACTGTAAGATATTCCCCTCAGGGGATGGAGCAGCTCTGGGAAGAGCATCTAGGTTCCATGTTCCCTACCTGTCTGCATCTCCAAGATAGGGCTGAGAGAAATTCCTGCCTTCAACCTTGGAGAACCCACTGCCAGTCTGTGAAGACAATACTGAGCTTGATAGACCAATGGTCTGACTCGGTATATGGCAGCTTCCTATGTTCCTAAGTCCAATCACATCTGGGGACCCAATTCAATTCCTTTATTGTGATCACAGAGCAGCACAGTTTACAAACAGAAGTCTAACAAAAACCTACATAACCTACAGATTTATGATACAGAGGTTAAGCACCTACTTAAGCACACAGATCAGTTACAAATGATTCTTAACGAACTCCTGGCAGGTTTTACTGGCTATCAAACGGAACTTAGCCACATTATAGGATCCCAGGTCACTCTGGTCATTTAAAAGATAATCAAGATAAAGAGTGTGTACAACCTGGATGGCAATTAATAAAAGGGGTTATATGTATACAATGTATATCTCCCGATTTGCAGAGACAAGTACATTCTACGTAGAGGATTTTTTGATATCTCCCTTCCAGGACTGCTGATTGCAAGGCATTACGTCCTGCCTGTGTCAGAGCTCTGTGGTATTTTGGCACATTTATCTGGTTTAGGTATCTGGCAGGGTTGAAACTCAGAACTTGGTTGCCCAAATGGACACCTACAGAATGGTGAATCCCTGGTGTAGACAATAGTGAGCTAGATGGGCGAAGGGTCTGAGGCAGCTTTCTATGTGACTCTTTTTCAGATGTCATTCATTCATTCATTCGATTTCTATATTGCCCTTCCAAAAAATGGCTCAGGGCCGTTTACACCGAGAAATGATAAATAAATAAGATGGAACCCTGTCTCCAAAGGGCTCACAATCTAAAAAGAAACACAAGGTAGACACCAGCAACAGTCACTGGAGGAATGCTGTGCTGAGCGTGGATAGGGCCAGTTACTCTCCCCCTGCTAAATTAAGAAAACCACCACGTTCAAAGGTGCCTCTTTGCCCAGTTAGCAGGGGTATTACCCCAACATACTGCCATTTTTCATGATCCTAGAGGAAAACACAGCTCCCCCCTTCCCCCCCTGAGCTTCCTTTGCTTTAAATACAGATAAAAGTGGTAGGAAATTGCTAAGCAACCACTGCCTTGCCTTTCAGTGACAACTTTCCCCTCCTCTATACAGCCAACATGTACTGCAGTAAAAGTTCTGTGTGACCTTTTGCTATAGAGGGTACACTCCAGGAAAGATGGGTAAAACCAGACTGACTAACAATACCGAGCATTTGTATAGCGCCTTTGAGTGTCCAAAGAGTTGCAAACCTTACAACCGTGTAAGGCAGGTGAGTAGTATTATCCCATGTTGCAGCTAGGGAGCTGAGACTGAGAGGGAGCAGCTTGCTCTGAGGCGGCCCTTTCCTGAGGCAAGGGGAGGCAGTCTCCTCAAGTGGCAGACTTTGGGGGCAACAGCAAGGCGGCAAGATGCCCGCCATTGCCTCACCGGCTCCCTCTACTCTTCAGTGCCCATGGTCATTGAAGCAGCCCTTTGCCGAGTGTTGACACAGCCACTGATGAGCAAAGTGGTGCCCTGAGACAGTCTGCTGCTACTGTCTCTTAGACTGCTACACCCCCCCTCCAATCTCACTCCCTCCAGGCTAGTAATGAAAAGGGGACAGGCACGGGAATGCAGCAAGGGCCATAGGAGGTTTCCTTGATGGACCAATGGTCTGCCTCGGTAGAAGGCAGTTTGGCTGTCTGATTTCTTGTCTGTCCGCAGCCTCCCTCGGAGTAAAGGAGACAAGCATTTCTTTAATTCAGTTGTCCTTGCATCATTTCCACTTCTGCTTCCTTCCCCTTTTAATTACTTGCCTGGCAGGAGAGAGGGAGGGAGGTGTGTGCTGGGCCAGGAGGAGGTGGAGGCTGGCGTTTCTGTGTGTTTGTGGCAGTGGCATAGCGACAGTGAGGGTGGCCCTGGGATGAGATATGGGTCATATCGCAGCTGCTGCCGCCCCCCTCACCATTTGCTCACACCCCACCTGGCCTCCCATCCCGCTTCCCTCCCTGCCAGGCCGATCCTGGCGCATGCAAGCACTATCACATTTTTAGGCTGTGTCACAGCCCACCAAGAGAAGCAGGCTGGTGATGGCAAAAGCAGGCTGCCAGATGGATGGTAGGGGCCATGAAGGCCAGCAGGCCTCACAAAGGCATGCAAGCCCCATTCCTGGTGGTGGTAGGTAAAGTGGGCCGTCAAGTCGGTGTCGACTCCTGGCGCCCACAGAGCCCTGTGGTTGTCTTTGGTAGAATACAGGAGGGGTTGACCATTGCCTCCTCCTGTGCAGTATGAGATGATGCCTTTCAGCATCTTCCTATATCGCTGCTGCCCGATATAGGGACATATATGCCTTCATCTCTCGCTTCTTGCCTTCCTATGCCTTCATCTCTTGCCTGTGGGCTTCCCAGAGGCATCTGGTGGGCTGCTGTGGGAATCAGGAAGCCGGACTAGTTGGGCCTTGGATCTAATCCAGCAAGACTTTTCTTATGTTCATGGGATGGCTGCCAGGAGCAGTGCCACACTGCCTGCAGTAACTTTACCACCCACAAATGCAAAATGGGGTGTGTCTGTGTGCATTTTGGCTCAAATCTCCAAGTAACATTTTGGTAAGACAGCTCTAACTGTGTAATTGGCAGTTTCATGGCAACGATGGAACCTATTTACCTCTCTCTCTCCTTCTCCCTCTCCATCTCTCCGCACTGAAATATTTGTTTTATATTAAATCGGGAGATTGAGTTCTCTCATTTTCTGTTTATCTGCCAATATTAAATATTTATTCAATCTTATTTAATTGCAGCGAATTGATCCATTTTGATTTGTACCAGAAATTAAGCCAGCCCTTTTATGCAGTCATGTCAACCGTGCCTATTTTTCCCCCATTGAAATTTGCAGAAAAGTCTTTAAACTCAAATGATTTGTGGACTAAGTATTTTTTTTTAAATGCGGTGACAGCCCTAAGCGAGAGATTCATTAAATAAATATATTGTGCCCTCGATTGGTGATCTTTTCAAAGTTTAAGGGAGGAGGGTGGGGGAGAGTATTCGTGTGGGATTGTGTCATTGTGTGGGTAGGACAGACATGGGCAACCCACATTCTGTCCCCAGCATTTTATTGAGGGTGGATGAATCATGCCTGTTGTGGAGAAAGTTGATAGAAATGTTTCTCCCTCTTGCATAACATTAGCAATCCCAAAAAATGGATTGCCAAGAAATTTAGGACCGACAAAAGGAAGTACTTTTTCACACAACGTATAATCAAACTGTGGAATTCTCTGCCACAAGGTGGGCTGACAGCCAACAGCTTGAGTGGCTTTAAGAGGGGTTTAGATAAATTCATGGATAGGTCTATCAATGGCTACTAGTCTGAGGGCTATAGGCCACCTCCAGCCTCAGAGGCAAGATCCCTCTGAGAACCAGTTGCAGGGGAGTAACAGCAGGAGAGGGGGCACGCTCTCAACTTCTGCCTGTAGGCTTCCAGCAGCATCTGGGGGGCCACTGTGTGAAACAGGATGCTGGACTAGATAGGCCTTGGGCCTGATCCAGCAGGACTGTTCTTATATGTTCTTATGATGAAAAGCTGTCTTACACTAGATCAAGCTGCCCTCCCACACAGTGACTCTCTCTTCCTCCTACTTTGATCTTTGCAAAGACACAACCACCAATCGAGTGCGCACACAGCTCTCTTACCCAGTCTGGGCAGTCCTCCGACCCTCTTTAGGGTTGTGAGAACAGCCCTCTCTATTTGTCAGTATTTTTCATCTCATACTTCTGGGTGTTTCCATTTTGTCACTGAATGTCCCTTCCCCTTTTTTCCTTTAGAAAATACTTGAGCAGTTTCCCGGGATGTATATCCTCTGTCAAATGTTTTACGTTTGGGCCTCAAAGCCAAGAAGGCCACAAACTCTGGACACTTCTCAAATCTTGGCCTAATGTGGTGACTGGGGACATTTTTTACATTCATTAAGACCCAAGTGATCGTTTCCACCGGACTTTGAATACAGGAAGATTGTAGGAAGCAATTGCTCCGGTGATTGTCACTAACTTACACAAGCTGCCACAACTGTCTCTTTTTTTGTTACAGCTGGTAGCGTTAAGGTGCATACATGAATGGTGCTTTTTGTCCTTTGCATTGATGGGATTTAGGCTTCTGAGCAGTCTTTCTCCCACTATACTCTGCTTGAAATTTCTGGCCAGAACTGATGTTTGCAATGTTTAGGTGCGATTAGAAGATGATTTGGTTGTCGAGCAGGAAGAATTCATCTTGCGTAGTGGCTAAAGAAAATCGGAAATGGGGGTGTTCATATCCTTGATGGGAAGATGAGAGGCAATGTATGAGTGAGATCTAGAGATCTGTTTCTCCCTTGCTTGCCTAGAATTTCTTGTTCATTCCAGTGGGAAACACTGTCTGCATATTTTCTCTCTCTCTCTCTCTCTCTCTCTGTTCAATCCACCCTTCCTCCAAAGAGCTTAGGGCAGTGGTCATGATCTCCATCTGCCCGTTTTATCCTTGCAACCACCCTGAGGGATAGACAAGACTGAGAGATAGCCAGTGCACATGGCTGAAAACTGGGTGGGACAAGTGTCTGTCCCAGCTTCGGGAGGTGTGTGAATTGAATTTTGAATTCTGTGCGAACAAACCACTAGGCAAGAGGAGGGGGGAGTGATCACATGTGAGAGAAGAGCTGGGTAAGATGGTTTTCACCTTGTTAAAATTCTAGGTATGGGAGGTAGGTAGGATGGTGCTGACCTACCCAGCTCCCCTCTCACACATGATCACTCCTCGTTCCTCCTACCTAGTCGCACACGATTCAAAACTGGGAGTCTACACAGCTCCTAAAGCTGGGAAGGATGCTTGTCATATCCCCTTAATGATTGTGTGAACAGCCTTAGGGAGTGTCTCAAAGTCAGTCAATGAGCTTTGTGGCTGAGCAGGGATGTGAACCCAGTTCTAGTCCAGCATTCTCACTACTACATCGCACCAGCTCTCAAATATGGAAAGAAAGGACCATGCATGTGGGTTGACTCCACTGAAAGGAAGGAAGGAGCCCTGGTGTAAAGAGGAGCTCCACACATTCTGTCATGTTTTTAAGGCAACTTTGTTACTACTTTGAGGTGGGAATCTTTTATTTCTGTCACCATGACACCCTGTTGCTCATAGGTACAAATCAAACGAAGAGTATGTGTATGTGCGAGGCCGTGGACGAGGGAAGTATGTATGTGAGGAGTGTGGAATTCGCTGCAAGAAGCCCAGCATGCTGAAGAAACACATTCGCACGCACACAGACGTCAGGCCATATGTCTGCAAGTACTGTAACTTTGCTTTTAAAACCAAAGGTAAGCGATGGTCAGCTCCACGCTCCTATTCCTAGTGCATTGGCTTGCTAGTTGAGTTCTCTTGAGGGCACTAGTGGAAGAGAAAAGCATTTTTAAAAAAAGAAAGAATGTGGCTAGGATGCCAACTCTCTAAATTGGCTGGAATTGGATGAGGTGTGCCCGAGCAAAACCCAAATCTGCTGATTTGTCACAAAGAGTGGCAAACTTCTCTTTGAGTTTGCCTGCAGGGATATGAAGCGTGGCAGCGCTTTTAACTGCAAAATAGGTTTGGGACCTTTAATTGTGGCCAAAAGCATTTTCAACCAGTGAACAACCAGCCAAATGACACTTGGGTGGGTGGGGAAAGTTCCTTTTACATGGGGTTTCCAAAGAGGTCTCCATAGGCTGTGGAATGTGTGTCCAGCCTACCATGCTAGTGCTCTCAACGCTAATATATATGGTGTTTCTTTTTACCCTTGCCTTGCCCTGCCCTGCCTGCAAAGGTTATGCCTTTCCCCAAATGAAACAGTTTTTCAATCCAAAGCCTGCCCGGTTGCCAGTTCTTGGGAATGTTGATTTCCACCTTAAGCTTCAAGTTCCAGGAGGTTTAGCAACACCTACTTTTCATTTAGTTAGACAAAGGATGTTTCCAGTCCTTCTGACAGATACATGCATGATAGGATTGTAGCCTCAAGGTCCAAAAAGGAAGAGGTGGTGAAACCTGATCAAACCATTGTGTAAGTTTAGGGATCAAACTAGGTGGTGTTAGTTGTACCGACAGTTTTGGTGTGTGTTTGTTTTTCCTTCTGTAAGTAGCATGCATGGAGGACTTAATCTAGTAGTTAATAGCTAACTTAAGCCAGCTGGTCAGTACCATCTGGGGAGATGATTTCTCATTGTGGTTTTTGACAAGGTTTGCACCCCCAGAGATGGAAGTGTGGCGTTAGCATTGCAAGACTTTCACCTTTCAGTGTGTCCTCATGCTTTTATTGTCCTGACCATCCAGCCTCCAGTGGCCAGATGTGCAATGGTGTTTTAGAAGTGCAGCACTGAATATTTGTGCTGCACTTATACATCCAATTTTAAAAGATTTTCCAGAAGGTTTTAGGACTTGTATATAACTCTCCTCCTTTCTGACTCCAATGCCCACCGTAAAGTGGCAAGATTTTGTGCTATTGCATGTAGCATCAGGAAGCAGTTGGCTAAGACCTGAAATGACAGCTTGTAGGGTATACAGGAGAACCTCAATATTCATGGATCCAGCATCCGCGGATTTGTGCACCCGTGGTCGGGTAATGGACACTGACCTTAGTATATGTGGTTTAAAATCTGGCAAATGAGTTAAACCTGTGGGTCAGGGATGGCCGCATTTCCAGCTGCCATTTATAGTGCAGGATTTAAATTTTATGGCCTCATTTCCTTGAGAAAAAATGTTAAAAATCACCCCCAAAGCCAAAAAGCCCGGGTGATTTCTGACTTCAGTGGGGGCATTGCTAGAATCCTGGAGGCCCGTGGAGCATGGTAGGGTACTTTATTTCCCCCTTTAAACCCCCTTTTTGGCATTTGGGGGGCAATTTTTGGGCCTCTGGGAACTTAACCCCTGCAATCCCATTGCCCCAATGATTCACTATTCGCATTTTTTGTATCTGTGGTCATTGCAGGGAACGGAACCTCCACAAATATCGAGGTCCTCTTGTATAGTCATTGATGATGCAGGGGCATTGCAGTAGTATTGCCACTATTTAGTGTATTAGAGACATGTATATTGTGATTTTCTTTGATCTTGACTGTAAAAAAGTTTTTCAAACAAACACCACTATAAAATGTCATTTATGTTTTCAGAGGAATGGAAATGAAAATTCGCAGGAATGTCCTCCCAAGATTACTCCATAGAGAGAGCACAACAATTTATTTGTTGTCACCCTAATCTTGACCTTAGCTCTTTCCTCTGTGCAAAAATGAATGCAATTTTACCCAAGTCATTTTGGGCGTAAGGATAAAGAAAAAGTGGTAATACACAAAAGTCTGTTGGTATCAGCGGGATAGATGTTGCCAAAAACGATGCTTGCTTATTTATTTATTGGAAATATTTATATCCGTAAATACGTAATAAATATGAAATATTGATTGATTGGAAATATTTATACTGAAATATTTATTTCAGAACACTACTGCTGAGAGTGGCTCAGAAAATGAATACAATATTAGTTTTACAATACAATATAAAACAATATAAATATTATAACTGTTAAAAGATCAGGCTAAAACCACATTTAAATGTTACAAATTTTAAGTTTTTAAGGGCATTTTTGTGAGCATTTGTCCCCTGAAATGGTACTGCTAGCCAAAATTTGTGGGCCTGGCTTACGGACTTTAGGGTAGGATATACTCCCTGCTATGGTCCTGATCCAAGACCACACACCTCATATGCAATACTTACGCAAGTAAAAGCAAGCACACTAATGGCATAGCTAATGGCACTCCAGTTTGGCTCTAAAGGTTCCTTATCTTGAACATTTGAGTCTAACAACTCTGATTTTGCTGTTGCACAACCAGAAATGCTCTCAATTTTTCTTTGAAAGAGCATAAATTCAAGTTATTTATTTTTTATTTATTTATCCTTCTTATTTATTTGTTATTTCTCTGTGTAAACCACCCTGAGCCATTTTTGGAAGGGCAATATAGCAATCAGATAAATAAATAAGAATAAGCGACGTGTGCTGATCGTATCGATCTCAATCCCCTGGGGACTTCTGTGCAAGTTCTGTTGAAATGCTCCATCCTTCCTTTTCGTCATAATTCCTCAACATTTCCCAGTGAATGGAATGAGTGCATTTATTCTTCAGGCTTTCTCTGTGTTGCCACCAAATTCCACTGCAAGTGGAAGTTGGCCAGATTTTGAAGTTATGCCTTAGGTGGAATTGGAGTGGGTTTTCAGTAGGTAGGGTGGAGAAGCTAAGAGGAACCAGGGGCATGTTCCTCAGATTCCTCTTGTGCTGGGATTCAGCAGAAGCCTCTAGGTTCTAGGAAAAACTTAAGTTTGCAGTACACTGCTCTGGGCTCCTTGGAGGAAGAGTGGGATATAAAATGTAAATAATAATAATAATGATAATAAATATAATATGAGAAAGACCTCAAGGTTCCTCTGTGTCATTCTCCCTTTTCTGAGTGAAATTCAGCTGGGCGGATGGAAATAATGTACGATTTGGGTGCATGGATTTATAGAAGTCTTCTTTGCGGAAGTCTTCTTCTAGGTCCTACCCATTTCTAGTTCTGATGATCCAGAGCTCCGTGGTAAAGCATGCCCAAGGGCCCAGATTCCATCTGTGGCATCTCCAATTAAAAGGGTGTTGGGCTGTCTCTGGCATGCTGTTGTTTCTGGGCCCCCTCTTCTTTTCGGGTAGTGGACTGTTTCTGCTACTGCTGCAATGGGTCTGTGGCCAGACTGCTCCGGGAAGAACCCAGTTGGTCTGGTTCTTCTCCCCACAACCCTGGTGTTCACCTGCCTCTGACTGTCTGCAGCGTTAGAGAAGGTGCTGCCAGGCTGTGTAGACAATGCTGAGCTAGATGGACCAATGGCCTGACTCGGTAGAAGGTGGTTTCCTATGTTCCCGTTTTCTAAATGGCAGCAGGAAAAGAAGCTGCCAGTACTGAATTCAGTACACGGCAAGCTGATAAAATCTGTCTGTCTGCTTTGCAGGTTTGAGTGTCCTGCATTTTTTTGGTGCCGTTGCTTTCGCTCATTTTGACTCGCATTTGAGTGATTGACTCAGAATTGAGTAATTGGCCTTAATTTTTGAGTCCGATATCTTGGCTATGGCTATGGCTGAACTGATTGGTTGGATTTAGGGTCAGATTTGGGTGCGCACTGATCCTCATAAAACATTGAAGCGAGAGCTAACCAATCAGGGCCAATTAATACTCTGTCCAAGCAGCAGCTGCCGAGAACCCAATTGGAGGCCCTTTACAGATGGCCGGCCTTCATAAAATGAATCCGCGTGTCCGAGAGAGACAGTGGGGATTATGGGGATGGAACGGGCATCCTGCTGGGTGGCACTGAATCTTTGGTGTCACCAGGATCCTCTGATGGAGTCGTTATAGGAGGGATGAGCTCTGGCTATTTGGGGTCCATGGGACCTGAGCTACTTGCTTTGGGCTGGGGGTCTCAGCTGGGACTTCCTCCTCCTTTAAGACAGCCTCCTAAAGGTCCAAGCCCAGGTGAGTCCTGACCAGTGTTCCCTCTGACAGGGATTCCCAGGTGTTGTTGGTTAAAGGTAAAGTAAAGTGTGCTGTTGAGTCAATGTCGACTCCTGGCGCCCACAGAGCCCTGCGATTGTCTTTGGTAGAATACAGGAGGGGTTTCCCATTGCCTCCTCCCACGCAGTATGAGATGATGCCTTTCAGCATTTTCCTATATCACTGCTGCCCCATATAGGGGTTTCCCATAGTCTGGGAAACATGCCAGTGGGGATTCGAACTGGCAACCTCTGGCTCACTAATCATTTCCCACTGCACCATTAGGTGGCTTGTTGACTACAACTCCCATAATCTCTAGTTGTAGTGGCCTTTGGGGATTATAGGGGTTGTAGTCAAAAATATCTGGGGTTACAGGGAAGACTGGTCCTGACTATGCCAGGATAGCCACATCAGTCTCAATTCACTTGGTCCATTTTTCACTGCAGGGCCAGGTGTCTAGTTAAGCGACTGCTTTCAAAGCCTGTGGGTGACTTCCACTCCTTTAGAATCTGGCCGTTTTGTCATTTCATGTCAGCTCCGTAAGACCCAGAGAGCTGCTTTCAGTTCAGCAATCCTCTGTCTTGCCAGCACAATGTACTGCTTTACACATTCAGGGCTTAACTACACATTACATGCAAATGCGTCCTACAGAACCCCGATGGCTTCTTCCTTTTTTTTAAAAAAAAGAAAAGCAACCTCGTGAGGAGGCCATTTGGAGGGGTGAGGTAGAGAGAGAAGGGGCACGACGCATTATCCGATTCCCAAACTGCTTTTCCGCTTAAAGAAAAACCCGAGAAAGCAGCCCGTTGGGGTTCTGTTAGAGCCATCTGTGTATAAAGTGTGTGCAGTTAGAGCAAAGCCCTCCAGCAGATTGGAACGGTTTGAAGTATGATTCATTTTTAAAGGACTGTGATGTGTTGGAAGTTATGTTGAAAATGTCTGTGTTTCAAGAACTGGTAAAAAGCTTGCTCAAAGCCACAAAGTTGCTTTGGCACAGCCGAGGCATAGTTAAGCACTTTTAAGCCCCCTGGATTCCAATTAGAGAATTAAAGACCTGCTTAATTCACCACTGTTGGAATCACCGGGCCTTCGGAGCACTTAACTTTGGCTGGATCATGCCCTTTATATATAGCAGATGCATTTCCCTTTTCCTTTCTTCTATTCTTTCTCTTTCTCTTTGGACCACATGTTGCCAAAGAGGGTCTCTTTTTTTGCTGGAGCGGGGGAAGTGGAGAAACACAATATCATAGAAATGTATTTTTTTTAACCTGAAAAAGCAAATTAGTATTGGCAGTGTGCAAAGCAGACAGAATTAGATCTGGAGCATGCTTTGGTGCTTCAAAGGTTAGGGCAAGAGACACCTTTTAAAAGTGGTGTTTCTTTTTATTTAGCAGAGGGAGAGCAACTGGCCCTATCCATCCCCAGCAAAACAGCCATCCAGTGGCTGTTGCTGGAGTCTATCTTATGTTTCTTTTTTAGATGGTGAGCGCTTTGGGGACAGGGAGCCATTTTATTTGTTTATTTATATCAATGTAAACCGCTTTGGGAACTTCTGTTGAAAAGCGGTATATAAATATTTGTCGTATTTGTAAAGGCCTCCTGATTTGAATTGGCACTTTGGCGGGGGGGTGGGGGTGGCACACTGACTCAAACTGGCCTGATTCAAAGCAACCACTTCAATTTGGAGCCCAGGTTTCAGTGCCCACCCACCACCCACACCGCTTCCCCTGAGCAATTTGTGGGGGGGACTTGGATTTGGGTAAATAACTGTATTTCCTTGACTGACCCGACCCAACTCTCCCCATCACACTAATACTAGTAACCCCTGCTAACTGGGCAAAGAGGCCCCTTTTAACATGGTGATTCTCTTTATTTAGCAGGGGGAGAATAACTGGCCCTATCCACCCCCAGCAAAGCATCCATCCAGTAACAGTTGCTGGTGTCTATCTTACGTTTCTTCTTTTTAGATTGTGAGCCCTCTGGGGATAGGGAGCCATCTCATTTCTTTATTATTTCTCTGTGTAAACCACCCTGAGCCATTTTTGGATGGGCGGTATAGAAACCAAATTAATCATCATCATCATCATCATCATCATCATCATCATCTGGATAAAACAAACCAGTCAATAACACCTGTCTGACTGTGTAAACAAGAAATAATAATTTAGGATCAGAAATGCATCTGAGATAGCTTTTTTAAAAAGAAGCTGTATATCAAATGATGACACAACTGCCAGGAGGGCATGTGAATTCATCTCTTGATGCAATTGTAAGGAAACCTCGACCACTGGAGTCCGAGGATTTTTGGCGTGTCTTCTGTGCCATGCTGAGTGTAAGAAACCACGTTGTAGGGCCCGGATCCCTAGCGTGCATGAGTGACTTTGAGTAGAAATGCCAGTGAAGGACCTCATGTGCCCAAATCCTTTCACCTCATAAGCTAGGTGCCGAAACCATTCGAAAAAGCATCCAAAACTTTTAAGCTCAGTCCTTCCTGAACGGTTGTGCGTGGCTGCGTTGCAACCTTTCGGGAAGGGCACCCCCATGACCAAAACAGTGGTACAGTGGCAAAGAGCAGGCAAGGACCTGCATGCCTCACTACCACTCTCTTAACACATACACAACCTGCGGTTGCCCAAAACGATTTATGCACATCCCGGTTAAAGACCCAGGAGCAGGACATTTATTTTAATTGTAATGGTTAGTTCAGAGCTGATGCAAATGTTTTGCTTCATTCTGAATTTCCTTGAGGTTCTGGTTCTGGTGCTGTGGAGCCTTAATGCCCTACAGCAGAGAGAATATGCCTGATCTAAGGCTGCAGTCTAATTCAGTGGTTTGTAGCAGATACGATATCCCTTGTATATAGAAGTCCGAGAGAAGCAGGTAATACCGTGCGCTTTCATTGGTGGGAAGTTGCAGGGGTGGGGGCCTTGACATTGTTTCACGTGATGGATCTGGCTTCTCATTATGAGGAAAAACAGCAAGCATGAATTGTCTCCTTTGCTAAGCAGGGTTCACCTTGGTTTGCATTTGGATGGGTGACTACATGTGAGCCATAATGGCTCAATGGTACAGTATCTGCTTGCATGCAGAAGGTCCCAGGTTCTCTTCTGCTTACATGCAGGTCCCAGGTTCTTTGAAGTTCTCTGGCATCTGCAGGCAGGGTTGGGAGAGACTCCTGCCTGAAATCTTGGAGAGCCTCTGCCAGACAGTGTAGGGACTGAATGGAGCGATGGTCTGGCTCAGAATAAGGCTAAGCAGGGTTTGCCTTGGTTTGTATTTGCATGGGTGGTTACATGTGAGCTCTGTCTGCTGGAAGATAATAATGCGTCCACAATTCAAGACACCGACTCAACGGCACAACTTTACCTTTATTTCAGAGGTAGAGACTCTGCTTTGCATGCAGAAGGTCTCAGGTTCAATCCCTGCCAGCATCTCCAGGTAGGGTTGGGAGGGACTCCTGCCTGCAACCTTGGAGAAGCCACTGCCAGTCAGTGTAAACAATCCTGAGCTGGAGGGACCAAGGGTCTGACTTGGTATAAGGCCGCTTCCTATGTTCCTGTGCCTGCATCCACTTTTCTCTGTGGCCTTTTTTACACTTGCGCAGTCACAATGTGGGTCAGATTCCCATCTCCTCATTTGGATCTCAAAGGAACGGAGAGGGCTCCCTTCTCCTTGCTAAGCTGCTTTGAGGTTTAAGAATGCAAACGAGTATTAGATCCCGTAAAAGCAAGCCCTTTCAATGGAAGAGCTTAAGTCACTAATAATGTTCACTGACAACCCAGCAATGATAGAAGAGAGCATAGGGGTCCAGCATGTCCTGTCTGTTCTTTCACTGCATGCTGCTACTCCCTCCTGCTTTAATTCGTATGTCAATTGATTTAGAGTGGACCAATGGATAAGAATAGTGACCCTTTTCAGTTAGGTCTCTCGTTTGAAATTCACGGACTCTTTTCTGTGTCAGTCATCCGCTGAACAAACTGGCCTAGAGTGCTGGAAATGGTAAATTTATTGTGCATTCTTCTGCCCCTTCCCGATAAAACTCATTATGAGATCACTCCTTAGAAGCACCATACTGAGAAGTGGGATCCCTGCAGACGCTTTTCTGAAGCAGTCTGCCATGAGGGCAATTGCAGGGGTAACGGAATCAGGCAAGTTACCACTTCTACAGTGACTGTAGTTATAAACCAATTTTCAAGTTGATATTCTCTATACCCACCGGCAACAGAACATCTCCTACTATGAGGCCATATTTTTATGAAACCCTTAAATATTAAATATTATAGACAGTGTCTGGAACATGCAAAACATGTCAGTAATGGAATCAGAATTTTGGGGTATTGCTTCTGGTTCCGTTACTGAAGTATTTTGTGCCTTCCAGACACTACCTATTATAATATTTA
This sequence comes from Hemicordylus capensis, assembly GCF_027244095.1. Classification (NCBI taxonomy): domain Eukaryota; kingdom Metazoa; phylum Chordata; class Lepidosauria; order Squamata; family Cordylidae; genus Hemicordylus; species Hemicordylus capensis. The sequence continues at coordinate 16,855,666 of NC_069663.1, forward strand.
AGTGTTTTGTAAAAATATGGCCTCATAGTAGATGTTCTCTTGCTAGTGGGCAAAATCTTCTCTTGCCAGTATTAACTTGAATATTTGTTTATGGCTGTAGTCATTGAAAAAGTGGTAACATGCCTGATTCCGTTGCCCTTGGAACTGCCCATGAGTCCCAATTATTTGGTCCTCCTTTGACAATGTAGTCTCCTAGTTTTCACTGCCAACAGTTGGGAGAGTCTTGGCTATGTCATCTTCTTACAGTGCATTTGGAGAACTCAGCTAGGTATTGAGGCATGCTTGGGAGCTAACCAAGCCTTGCAGGAGGTTCACCAAGGATGTACATGTCTTCATATTTTCAGTCTACTCAGTCCATGGAGGAGAGAGGTAAAGGGAGAAGGGTGAGGAAGAGAAGGGATGTGTTCTCCTGTACTCTTCCCTGCAGATCTTTCTCTTCTTTTATGTGCCTCTATTCTTGACACCCCTATCAAATCCACTCCTTCCTCCTGTTTAATGAAGGATGGTCACAATTTCATTAATTTCATTAAAATCCAAGGAATCAGGGCAGCTGGGCATTTTTCACACAGCAAGCTTTACCATGCGTTTACTGCAAGGCTTTACTGTGAGTCTGAAATTGCCCCAAAAAACTGATGCAAAAAGTTGACTTTTTTTTACCCCAGATATAAATCGGGTTACACTCTAACGTGTGATGAAAAAGCCAAATCATGTGTGAAGTGCTCCCCAACATCTCACAGGGACTTCTGGGTAAATCTGGCTGATATGTGAGTGCACACCCTCCCTTCCAGAGGAGATGTGAACTAAAAGCCCTGTGTGAAAAACGCCCTGGGAGGCAAGGAGATATGCAGCAGCCCTGTGCCAGAGCTTTTGGTGACAGTGGAGGAAATGCAGGGGTGGTGGGGGGATGGGTACCCTCCCTGCTACTCAAAGGTAACCCGCCACCGAACACCGGACCTCCGAACCAGTCTGGCGGTCCGTAAAAGGACTGCCAAACCAGTTCGTGCACATCCCTACTCCACAGAGGAGAGGGGTCTTCTTTGTTTGGTTCTTTCTTAACCCCTTGCCTATCCTTTCCCCCATCCCCTGCATTTTGCTGTGACTAATGGCTGGCAACTTTGACTGCGAACCGCGTTTTTGCCTTGTGTTTGATAGTCATCATGCTACGCAGCCGTCTTTCTCTTCTTTGGCTTTCCCTGCCTGTTGTGTACACTGCAGCAGAGAGCATTCTGGGTAGCGCCTTCTCCCACAATGCAAAGCACACTCCTGCCTGTTTTCCTCTTTTGCATGACTGCCGGCTGTTGTGTGGGCGGGACCTTCACCCCCCCGCTCCAAGCAGCAGACAGCCAAATCCAGGTTCAGCCACTGGGGCCAGCCACTTGCGGGTACAGAGAGGACATGGCTCAGGGGAAATCGCCTCTAGATCTGTCAGAGAATGCCAGGAGAATGAGCCAAGAATGTTGCTGGTTGTTGCATGCAGAAATCAAATGGTGTTTGACAGACGTCTATGTTCTGTTTTCTTTCAGGGAATCTGACTAAGCATATGAAGTCAAAAGCCCACAGCAAAAAATGTCAAGAGATGGGTGTATTGGTGTCCTCACTGGCGGAGCTAGAAGCAGAAGAAGGTACATGTCCTGCTATATACTGGTGATCTTCACTATTGTTCACTATTCACTATTGTTCAAGCAGGGGCCACTTTGGCAAAAGAACCTTCAATATGAGATCTATTTTCCACTGTGCTGACCTCCACGTAGGACGGCACTTTTCTCAGTGCTGAGATGGCGCCTTCTCTTAAGAGCTCTGTGAGGAAAGTGCTGAGGAAGGACTACACTTCCCAGCATTCCATGCATGCCTTCCAAGATGGTGCAGGGGCTCAAGAGGGCTCTGTTTCCCTTAAAGGAGCCTCACTGGTGCTGGGGAAAGCACAGCACTGCATGGTGAGAAAGGTCATCTCCTCATGGTGCCAAGGGGGCTGTGCAGAATAAGGGGGCAAAAAATAACAACACTAGACTCCCCCCACCCATGTTAGTCAGTGGGATGGAATGTTTGCAAGCTCAGAGCAGAACAACAGACAAGCAGATGGACAGAGGTAATAGAACTCTGGGGTGAGGTGAGAAGAAGGGCTTGAACAAAAAAAGTGGGACGTTTCTCAGCTTGACCAACACTCAAGACAGTCATAAGTCCTGAAGGGGTTTGGAAAGGGCCTGGGATTGAGCATCAACCTCTCCTCCCCCCACCACAAATACACCCAGAGAACAGGAAAACTAAAAAGTGTGTGTGAAAGAAGACCCAAACTAGAGCAGGCTCTCTTGTCTTGCTTGCTAACGTTTGCTCCCCACCATGCTCAGCTGCAGGCACAGGTTAACTCTTGCGTGCCAGCGATATATGACAGCATTTTGTTGCCAGTCCATGCATATGGATGGATATTCAAATGGGGGATCTCCTCCTGCACCTGGGATTGCCCCGCTCCTGGGACTGCCAAAAACTATCATCTGACCACCCTCTGAAGCAGGATGGTGGGCCTGATCGGGCCCACAGAGCTTGTCCAGCAGAGCTCTCTTCTTCTTAAGATCTTCTAGCCCACAGACACAAAACTTTGTGTCCTTTTCTCTCCATGGCTGATTGCAAATTGCTGTAGCTAAAGGGCTTCTTCCCTCGCTGGTAATTCAGGTTCTCCTTTCGTCTTTTTTTTGGTGGATGCTGGTTTGCACCATGCAGGGGAAAAAAATTTCTTTGGAAGGAACAGTGTTTTGCCAGAGTTCTACCCCAGAGAGGGAAGAACGTGCAAAAAGCAGAGTCCAGTATTGTGTCAGTCACAGGGAAGATGCATTCACGATGGGGTCAGCCAATAGACATCTGCTGCAGTGTCAGGTTGCTGGAGGCCTCGTGGAGTCCGCTCACTTCCTCGGAATCACTGATCTGCTCCGACAGCCTCTCACGAGCCTTCCCTGTGTGCTTGGGCCGACTAGCTGTGGCCATGTCTTCCTCAGGCCCGCTGCAGTCTGGGTGGCTCAGATCATGCCGCCGTGCCACAAACAAGGTGTGATTAAGTCTTCTGATGAAAAGAAGTGGGGACCGATCAGTCGCGTAAGTGATGTGTTGAAAGCCTGCAAATCGCAGCTCTGGTCTGTGCTGCAGATCCCTGCAGGAGACGATGGCCAAAGCTGGGAAGGCTCCGGGTGGATTCTGAAAAGGAGCCTGTTTGTTAATGACTGTGCTCTGTCCATCATTTCCCACATCCCTGCTGGGCTGATGGTGGTGCATTTTGGGCAGCACCGTATGTCGGGAGCTTGGCGAGGATTCAAGACTCAGAGTTGACGGGTTTTCCTGCAAAAGGAGGAGGAGAGCTGGTCTAGCAGTAGAAAGCATGAATTGTCCCTTTTGCTAAGCAGGACCCACACTGGTTTATATTTGAATGGAAGGCTACATGTGAGCTCTGTAAGAGATTTCTCTTAGGGGATGGGGTGCTCTGGGAAGAGCATCTCCATGCTTGCATGCAGAAGGTTCCAAATTCCCTCCCTGGCAACATCTCCAGGATAGGGCTGAGGGAGACGGTAACCTGTCCTGCCTGTAACCTTGGAGAAGCTGCTGCCAGTCTGTGTAGACAGTACGGAGCTAGATGAACCAAGGGTCTGACTCGGTAGAAGGCAGCTTCCTGTGTTCCTAAGGCAAGCACATATGAGCATGATAACATTGGCATGTTCAAAAGGAACCTTAACACAGAACCAGGCACAAGGCCGTCTTGGGCTTAGAGGGATCTCTGGCTGGCTGAGTGCTCCATCTTTCTTGACGAGCCTGTCCAGAGGCCTTCCTTCCCACCTGCCCTCTTGGTCTCTGGACACCTGCTGAACATCACAGCAGCAGCCAAGCTCAGCTCTATGGTGCAGGAATCCACTGGTATTCAGGATGGACCCCTCCCATGTTTGTTGATGTTGGCTGTGCTGCTCTCTACTGGAATGTGTTTAGCTGTCTGGGCTTCACAGTGTCATGCAGGCAAGACATGTAATTTTATACACACAAACACACACCTCATTTCCTGCTCTGGCTTAAAAGCACTGGTATTGTTTCAGGCAGGGACAGGGCCTTTCCTAATGCATGCTGTGTTTTAATTATGGAACACAACGTCCATCCATTGCTGTAGGTATAAATACAACCTTTATTCCAGGAAGGCAAACTTGATCATTTTAAAAACATTAGCTTTCTTTTAGTATGTGGTCAAATAGAAGATGACCTTGAGTTTAAGATGACCCCCCATATTTAACCAAAAGGAATAGCAAGATGACCCCACAATTTCTAACATGGGGGGTTGGGAATCAGCTCTTGGATTCAGGTAAAAACAGCATTCCTGTTTGTGTGGGATACAGTTCCCAGGGAAATAGTACAAATATATTTGCTTGTGTGTGTGTGAGAGAGAGAGAGCATGGTTCAAAATGTGTCAGGCTCCAGTCCAAGGGGTCTGGGGCCAAATCCAGAAGGGAGCCAGCCTTTTCGAGTGAGTGAGTGAATGAGGTTCCCACCTTCACTTCCCCTACTTTGAAGTCTTACGCTATCTCCAGAGCGCAGGGGAGCTTTGCTCCCTATTATTAGGAGTGGGTCACTTGGATATCTCTGTACATGCTGCATACCTGATCATTTAATTTATATCCTCGCCAGGAACCAGTGAAGATCCCTTCCAAGATTCAGAAGGGCAGGAAGGGTCTGAGCCACTTGAAGAGCACCAGTTTTCAGACCTAGAGGATTCTGAAGATGATGATGACAATGATGATGAGGAGGAGGAGGAAGAGGAGGAGGAAGAGGATGAGGAGGAGGAGGAGGAAAGCCAAGCGGAGCCACCTGTTCAGCTTTCAGAAGCAAAGGATGCCTCCCTTCCAGGACATTCTCCAAGTTCTCCCTCTGCCCCGGAGGATACCAGGACAGCCTTGTCTGTACTGGAAGAGGTTGTCTCTGGCAGCAGGCGGGCTGGCCCTGGCCACCGGGCCGCTGCCTCGGGGCTCGAAATGAAATGGTCAGCAGACAGCACCGAAGTTGCCGTCTGCCACAGCTTCTTACGACTCCACCGGCCAGTTTTGACCCCCAGTGAGCACTTGGCTGCTGCTGAGAAGGACTTGCTGAGCAGGCCGCAGCAGGCGCTCTCAGCCATGGACTTGTCGGTCTCCAAAGACCCCTCCCCTCGAAGGAAATGGTCCCCACGCAAGGACCCCAACGGTGGCAGCAACCGGTCTATCTTGGCCAGGAAGCACTTGTTAACCAAAAAGGAAACTTCGCCGAAAAGGTTTTCACCGACGGGAGAAAAGCCTTCGCTGAGGAGCCTCTCCCCAGGGACGGGCAGGTCCCCTGGTCACCGGATGTCCCCAAGGAGGGAGGCGTTTCCTCTCCGCAGCCTGTCGCCCCGACTTGAGCTTTCGCCCAGCAGGTACATTTCTCCAAAAAGAGAGCTGTCCCGAACACACCTTCCGCCAGAGAGGGGGGTCTCTCCTGTGAGACGCCCATCTCCCAGCCGGGAGATGTCATCCTTGAGGTACTTGTCCTTTAAGAAGATGCTGCCCCACAGCTATTCAGAGCCACCTTCGCGGTACCCCTCCCCAGGAAGGGAGGACTTGCCTACTCGTAGCCAGTCGGCAGCAGAGGAGAGAGTTCAAAGCTTGTGTAAAACTCCACATGGGATATCGTCTTCAATGCCTCTACCTCATAGGTCCCTTGGCAAAAACACAGAGCTCTATGAAGAATCCAAACCGGTAAGCTCTATATCATTGGTCTTCAGCTGGTGGGTGTGGCTTGTAACAGAGGTTCCCAGCAGTGTTCTAATTTTTGTTGTCTGTGTGCAGAATGAGCTTTGTTCTGGGCGGCAGTATCAAGACAGTGTGAGCACAGCTGCATTCAGAGGGGGGAGAGCCGGTCTTGTGGTAGCAAGCATGACTTGTCCCACTAGCTAAGCAGGGTCTGCCCTGGTTGCATTTGAATGGGAGACTTGGTGTGTGAGCACTGGAAGATCTTCCCCTCAGGGAATGGAGGCGCTCTGGGAAGAGCAGAAGGTTTCAAGTTCCCACCCTCGCATCTCACAGATAGGTGTGAGAGAGTTTCCTGCCTGCAACCTTGGAGAAGCCACTGCCAGTCTGTGAAGACAATACTGAGCTAGATAGACCAATGGTCTGACTCAGTATATGGCAGCTTCCTATGTTCCAGAGTGGGGCCTTCCTGATTAAAACTGAGCTGGATCTAAAATTAACTGAGTGGACATCATAAACTGTGTGAACGCATGTGCACGCCTTAGAGGGAACCCTGGTTCCCAGATGTTGTTGACTACAACCCCCACAATCCCTAGCTGCGATGCCCTTTGGCTGGGGATTATGAGAGTTGTCATCAACATCATCCCCTTACAGGGAACACTGGTCAGTACCCACAAGTTGTGGCTCACTTGAAATGCCGACCCCTTCCAATTCCATCATTCCATTTATGGGCTGTGAAATTTGAGGAAGAGTTTTTGGCATTTTTCAGGGGAGCCAAACCTACTTCACAGGTGGGTCCTGGGTCTGAAAAAGCTGAAGATGACTCTTCTTCCATCTTCTTCTGGGTTTTTTATTTAGTTTTTATTTCCCTGCCCCACTCAACAGGATTGGGTGGCTTTGTGCAGATTGATTTGTGTGTTTTCTCTGAATTCTCCCACCCACTGAGAAATGGTAGGTGGGTATGTAGGACGGGGTCTTTTTGGTTGTGGCACCATAGTTGTGAAATGCCCTCCTGAAAGAGATCGTTTGGTCCAGTCACTGAGCACTTTCTGCCACATTTTTTAAATTGATTGATTGATTGTTAAATTTATATACCGCCTTTCATTAAAACAATCCCAAGGCGGTGAAGAGACAGTTCTTCCACACAGCACTCAGCAGGGACCCTGCAGGGTGACAGAACTAACTGCATCTCGACTGCTTATTTCTGTTGTTCGGCAACTCTGGATATATTTTGTTGTTATGCTTTTACCAAGATGTATTAGTTCTCTTGGGGGTCTCTTCTAGGGAAGGAAAAGTGGGGTATAGATGTCTTTTATTTATAAGGTTAAGAAACATAAACAAGGTCCCAGTGAATAGTCTGAGGGCACATGAGAATATTAAATCAAGCTAAATTAAATCTAGATTATTACCAAGATGTATTAGTCATCTTGGGGGTCAGAAACATAAATAAATGTATAAGCAAGGGCCTAGTGAATAGTCTGAGAGCACATGATATTATCAAATCCAGCTAAATTAAATCTAGATTATTAAATCTAGCTTATTAAATCTAGCAGAGGAGAGACTGCCTGGAAGGCCCTTAGAAACTCCTTAGAACCAGGAGCATTAGATTGTTAAGACTGTAAGGAGCATTAGATTGTTAGCCACATGGGGTTAAATGGAGTGACGGGCACCAATCTAAATGGTTTCTAAAGGGATTAGACAAATTCATGGCGGATAGGGATATCCATGGACATTAGCCCTGGTAGCTATATACTTCCATCAGGATCAGAGGGGGCATGCCCCTGACACCAGGTGCTAGGGAGCACCAAGGGAGAAGGTGGTTGCCGTTTTCCCTGTTTGCGGACTTCCCGAGTGTATCTGGGTGGCGGACTGGGTGGGCCTTTGGCCTGATCCAGCAGGACTTTTCTTATGTTGTTATGAGTTGTAGCATTCTTACAAGAGTGTATGTGTGTGTTTTGTGGCACCTTGGAGAAGTCTAAAAGATTTGTCGTGACATAAGTTTTGTGTACTAGGGCCCGCTGTGCAAGGTGCTGGCTAATAGCGTAATCATAGAATTGAGCTCTTGTTCACGGAAGTTTATTATTAGTGGTATATTTGTTAATGAGCTAAGATTTTAAGGAAGTTGACACCAAGGTCTCCCTGGAGGAACAGTTCGTTTCAGGCCAATTTGGGACTGGAGTGTTGGCACTTTTTGTGTTTACTTAATTTGGATTATTTTTTAGTATTGGAATGAATTCCCTTAAACAAAATACTAAAGAATATGCTCCACTTTGTATTCATCTATTACAAAATACAAGTAGCTTTTCATGTGCTATTTTTCGTCCCGTCTGAAAGAAGAAATGGCAAGAAACTAGTAGTTAAATCTTCTGAAGAATCAGCTTTGTCCACCAGATTCAGGGTTGTATGTTAGATAATGACACAAATTTGGAGCAAATGCTTGGTATTGTGTTGTTCCACTATAAGTCACTTTGTGCTGCAGATTGCAGAAAAAGCAGGGTAAGATATAGAAAAAAATAATGCTGCTTTGAACTCACTGTATAGCTGAGGCATGTTTTGAATTCAGACTCCAGCTCTCATGATGATGTGTCCTCCTACACCAGGGCTAGGCAATCTTCCACACTGCAGTTGCTGTTGAACTACAACTCCCATCATTCTCAACCAATCCCAGGCTGGGGATGATAAGGATTATAGTTACAGCTAGCGGGCCAAAGCTGGCTTACCCCTGACTTATGCAGTTTTGGAAGAAGCTCCACTTCCCATTACAATTACTTAAGTTCTGCTGAGAAGGAGTCAATGACAAAGCTCTGGCTGTTTTCGACAGATCCGTTCAATAATTCTGTGAACTGAGCCCAAATTGAATTGCAGAATCTGACTTGTGCACACCTCTACTTCCCAGTAAGCATGCTTAGGATTATGGCCTGAAATTGACAAGACAGGAGAGGGGAGGGGAGGAGAGGAGCGGAGCGAGCGAGCATTTGTTTGGGGCAGACATGAACTTCAGGTGCCCACTAACTCAGCAGGGATAAGGCCTCTTTCCTTAGTTAAAAATTGTGAGCCCTTTAATAAGGGTGCAGGGGAAGGGAATTGACATTACCAAACTGCTGTCTTTAATATTTTTTAAAATAGCTTTAATGTAATAATTAGCATGCTGGAAATTGACCTTGGCCCCCACATACCAAGTCCTGGCTGGTTCCAGCCTGTTTGAGTGGTGTGCCCCTGCTCTAAAACGAAGAGATCCACCAGTTAGGACCGTTTCCAAGTCTAAGCCAAGTCAGGTTTCTTTGGGCCATATCTGTGCACTAGTGTCTCCTCAGATGCTCCAGCCCTGTTGTTGACTGATGCTTATTGATTTTCTGCCTCCAGTCATTGCAGAAGACAGAATCCAGGAGTCAAACAAGTTCTCCCAGCGTCACTCCACATCTCTACGCAAGACCTTTGCAGTCTTCCCATGAAATACACGTACATGCGCCAAGCCGAGTGGAAGACTACATCTTCAGTCATCTCCCGTTGCATTCCCAGCAGTTACCCAGAAGCCCCTGCCCGATGATTCCCATTGGGGGCATCCAGATGGTCCAGGCAAGGCCCAACAGCCATCCCAGCTTGGGGCGTGGCTCAGTGATGTCACTGCAAGCCAGCTATTTTGCACCCGGGGGCCACATCTCTGAATCCAGCCAAGCTAAAGAACGGGGCAAGGAGGCCCAAGACCTGCGAGCCTCTCCATCATCAGCAGCAACCCCACCACTTCAAAGCAGCAGCTACTTGGACGGGAAAATAAGGACTAGTGAGCGTCAGCAGAAGGCCACCGAGGAGGAGGAACACAGGGTAAAAATTCGCGCCGAACGCGGCAGCTCAGAGCAGGAAAGCTGCTCAGCTGCTGGAGACAGTCCCTGCCCCAAGGATGAGTGCTCTCCGAAGCCTTCGGCCAGGGGGGAAGAACCTTCTGGGAAGGAGGGGAAGACACAGCGCAGCCGCTCAAGCACTTCCTTTGACCCCAACTGCACTTTCGTCTCGGATTTCCCCGTGCAGACGCTGGACAGGAGCAGCAGCACTGGCTGCTTGACGGAGCCTGTCGCAAGCCAGTCCCCTTCCTGCCCGCTGACCGTCAGGAGAAGGAACCTCTCAGGAGAGCCAGCTCCCCAAGCAGGGGCACGCCGGAGCAGCAGCCCACCCCTGGAGCAAGCCGGCTTCAGCCTCACACACCGGCAAGCCGGCGACAAAGCAGGAAGTACTTAAGCCCCCTCTTGCTCCGCCTTCTTTGGTTCATGTAACAGGCTTCCCATTGTAAATCAACAGATCTTTTGTCAATGCTCTTGGTTTCAGAATAATCATTGCAAACGGAAGGATTCAAGCGTACGACCAAACCCACAGACCATTGCTGGTTTTTTTCTTTGCTTGCTTTCAGTCTGGTATTATTTCCATATGTACCTGTGCCTTTTTCTATACCTTTTTCTTTTGTTGCTTGAAATATTCAAACAGACAAAAAAAAAATGAGGTTCTGATTTTATTTTTATTTTAAAGAGCATTTTTGGAAAGGGTTTATTAGATCGTGCCCTCCTCCTTGACCATTTAGATGTCTAGCTCTAATGGGCATGATGAATGCAGAAAGGAAAGGGTTAAGAAGCATTTTGACAGGATGCACTGAACACCTTTAGGAAATAAACACCTCTTAAAAGAGATTGATTGAATTGTTAGGGAAAAGTGACAGTATCCCCGCTCCCGTGTATAGACGGTTACAACCCCTATTTATTATATGTTTTATTTAAATATGTGGCAAAGTGCTTGTTGTTATTTTATAATTTTTGCTTTTATTATTTGCATTACTCTGGTTGCCTATAAATGTGCTTTAAGGACAGCTGTGACTGCTTTAATTTGAAAAAAAAAGTGTTTACCCTTGAATTGTAAATGAAACTAGCACTTATTTTGTATGGGGAGGCCCCCAAAGGTGGTGAAAGAAAAATCTCTCCAAAAAAAAGAAAAAAGAATTTTAAATGTGCCTCCCTTACATACAACCCTCAAAAGCACTTTTTTAAAAAGGGACACACACACAATTTCCCCCCCCAATGTAATTGTAAGAAAATAGGAATGTATTGAATGTAAAAAAAAAGTTGTGGTGAAGGGTTTTGCTTCGCAACAGCCATTCTTGCTTTAATCCTGACATTCCGCGACTGGCGGTTGCTTTAGTACATGCGCACAATCCTTACGGGGTGCCTTTCACCGGCCACTGGGTCTTGTTTCCCTTGGAACCTACCCTTTGAACATTTGCTCTATCCAGTTTGGGAAATAAAACCTTAGCTTTGGAGAAGCCATTTTTTTCTCTCCCCCCGCCCCACTCCATTCCCCCATGCTTCTTATATAAAAAATTCTCATCTGATCTAACTCTTGGAACTCAAAGAGAAAAAAAATTGGAACAACAGAGGTTGCTTCTCCAGAAGTGAAACCCATCAAGGAATCATCTGTGTAGTCCCACATATCCAGTCTCCGTCAGTAGCCATGCCACCTGCTTGCATCCGGAGGAAAGTTGATACAGCAAAAGTCCACTTCATTGGCTTGGCTTTGGGCCAATTGGTGTTCACTTCCTTCCCTTCCAGAACTTCCTCCTCCAGCCACCATTTCAACTGGCTGTGTCGGAGGAGGAGGAACTCATCCCACAAAGCTCATCCCATTGGCTCAGCTGCCATTTGTCCCCTCCTCTCCCAGAATAAGTGATGCTGCATTATCCGACTACAAATATTTATATACCGCTCTTCAACCAAAGTTCTCAAAGCGGTTTTCACAGAAAAATAAATAATACATAAATAAGCAACAACAACAAATATTTATATACCGCTTTCCCAAAAAAGTTTCCAAAGCGGTTTACATAGAGAAATAATAAATAAAATAAGATGGATGGATAAGATGGTCCCCTGTCCCCAAAGGGCTCACCATCTAAAAAGAAACATAAGGCAGATACCAGCGACAGACATGGCAGGGATGTTGTGCTGGGGATGAATAGGGCCGGTTGCTCCCCAGTATGCTAAATATGAGAGAACCACCACTTTAAAAGGTGTCTGCTCAGTTAGCAGGGCTCAGCTGTTATCCTGACAATATTGTCTCAATATTAATGCACAACATCAGCCCTCCAGCTGTTTTTGGTCTACAGGTCCCATGCAGACACAGTGGCCAACAGTCAGGGGTGGCGGTCAAAGTTGTGCAGCCCTGGTCTACCCCGACTGGCAGCATCTCTCCAGGGTTTCAAACAGGGATTGTTTTCCCCAGCCCTACCTGGAGATGCCAGGGGTTGAACCTGGAAGCTACCGCAAAACTGCCTTGACTATTCCCTCCATTCATTCTAGCAGTTATGTATGAATTGGTACCTGGATTTATTTTCTGTCCCCATTTAGTTTCCTTTTTGTATTCTGTGCCCTAGATAGGAAAGAAGACAGTTTATAAATGCAGTCAATGCATTCAAACAAACAAACAAGGATGCAAATAAATTAATTAATTAAATAAATAAATAAAGTGAATGCAGTAAATTTATAAATGCATGACCTGATAAAGACTTTGTCTTTGTCTGATAAAGAGGGTGTCTGTAATTGGCCAGGGGGATTCAGCTATGGGCATCAGACCGCCAGTATATGGGACTGCACAGAAACCACGACAAAGAAGATGAAGGTTTTAATTTTGTTTCACATAACCCACCCCACCCCACTGCTCCGCCACCTTTTGAATGAATTTTAGTCCATACCACACCGTGGACTTCTGGGTGTTTAAAATCAATAGTTGCACTAGCTAATGGTTAGCAAATGGGCTTGTTTTTTACACTGTCGGTACCATTTTAAAAGGTTAACATCCGGAAGGGTACAATAGCCCCAACTTCTTACCAACCTGGATGCCACGTACAAGAAATCACACCAGAGCCACCCAGCTCCGCCCTGTTAATACAATTTCAACAGTGCAATTATGAACGGCATGTTTGCTCTGAAAGTGAGAAAGCTCACGGCAGAGGCTGGAGGGTCTCTTGCTCTGTACAGAGTTTGTACAAGTTCTAATCAAAAATGTTCCACGCAGACTGAACCAGTGGACCATGCCTGTCTTCTTTCTGAGATGGTCCAGTTTATTATGTACAAAAAAGTGCAAATAAAATAAAATTGTGAATGAGGTCCGATTTTAAAAAACAAAACACAACACCGGGCCTGAAAAGCCAAGAATTGTTACCATTGCACAGGGGGGGGGGGGATAAAACCGAATGGGCGGGGTTTGAGTTGAATGCCATGCTGTGATGTATCCTTTCATTCTTGTGTGGTATGGGTAATTACGGACAAAAGGGTGTTTGTCGTTGTTGCTTTTGTGGAAATTACATAAAGATTGTGACGGTGACCAAATGGACGGTGGAATTTTAGAGTTCACTGGAAAACGCCATTCATGATCTAGAGTGTTCTTTCCTTTTGTTTACTTCCAGCTGCAATACCTCTTTCAGTGCAAAGGTCCAGAATAATCTTGCTAAGAAGTCCACACTGGAGCCTGGGATCTACCCAAAGACCGCCTTAGTGAAGGTCCAATACAACCCCACTTTTTCAGCAGGCCATGGGGATGGACATCTAACATTGGCTTAAATTCTGGCTCCAATGAAACCTGTACTGTGCTGATGTTAACGGCAAAGGATCCAGAATGTCACCCATCCACTTCCACAAAGGAGCATGCCCTGGATCAGAGCTTCAGTGGGCATTGTTAGAAAGCATCGCATCTCTACCATGGCTTTGAATGCCTGGCCGTTTTTTGAGTAATTAATTTCACCTTGATTGTCTTCCCCACCCCCTTCCTTCACGAAACGGAATTCCAAGCAGTCCTTTTGAGGCTGAACGGTGTTTGGAATTGAAATTGTACATGAGCCATTCTTGGGCACTTGCACATCTATGATCCATTCATGCTCTTACTGTACCTGTTTGGGGGCTAGATCAAATGGACGCGACACTCGGCTTGGGCCTATGGCTTGTTGGGGTGCATTTGGGAGTTGCATTTCTTTTCTGTTCCAGTGGAATCTGTAAACGACCTTTTCCTCTTGCACCTTTTAATCCTCTTTAGGACTCTGCAGAAGCCAGTTTTGTCCATGTTTGCAATGGAAGCAGGTGGCCAACAGGGGGCAGGCAAGCACTGTACATATCATAGTTTCTTGCACATTTATTATCCCAGGATGGGCACTGGCATCTGGGGGAGAAGGAATGGGGCCATTGGACCACAAGGCCACTATGCTGCTTGAATAGGCACACAGTCAGAGCAACCCAGGACATCCTCCAGAACAGTGTCTCTGTAGCTTTAGGTGAAAATGTCTGCTTCCTTCTTCCACTGCAGAGGACTTTATTCTTTTTCTGGTTGGGGCTGAATGAGTGCCCAGTTCATAAATACTTGTGCCAAAGTTACCTGCTTGCTTTGCATTTTGCCATCTCTGCTGTGTCAGAGCTATGTCTGACAATGGCACTTATTTACTTCTTGTATGATGGCATTGCACGTCTTTGGTTTCCACACAGGACGCTCACATGCACTTTGGAGAATCTTGCACAGTTGGTGCCTCATGTGAGTTCTGTGAAATCTTGGGGGGCGGTGTCAATTGGGCATGCAAACCAGTTCGATGTCAAACCAATTCAGTTTGAAGGTTTGGGGTCGAGCTGAACCACTCCTGGTTTGGCTTGAACCCCCCCCCCCCCAAGCCGTTTGGGGTGTGTGTGTGAGCCTTTTTACATTTAAATTTTTTTTAGTACTTATCCCCTCCAGGGGGCTTCTCTGAGGCTGGGGGCGGAGGTCCGTGAAGGTTCCCTCTCCCCCAGCCAGCCTCCGTTTTGGCACAAACCATCTGGTTCTGGCATTCTTCGGCCCATTCCGGGCTTTCCCCCCTCACGGTGGCCATTTGGAGGCCACCGCACATGCACAGTGGGCCTCTGTGTGACGTGGGTCATGACCCCCGGAGGGGGTAAGTACTAAAAAAAATTTTTTTTTTTAAAGTAGAAATGCTCGCAGGCCCCGCAAACCGAACCGGGGCGGGGGGGGGGGGGAGTTTGATCTGGCATACCCACTGGAGACCAGTTGATGCCTAAGTCAGTTTCAGCCTCACATGTGAAAATGTGGGGAAAGTGCTGGAGATTATTTGGAAGGCAAGCAAATACAAGATGGCAGCAGTATTGTTCTACCCATCCACTCCAACCAACTAGCCTCTTGGGGCATTTCTTGATAGTCTACCAAGTGCCCTGGCTGGCCAGGCAGAACTGGATCTCCTTATGACAAGCTACTAACCACATGCTACTAAGGGCTCAAACTGCAAGGTGCTGAGCACTCTAGGCAGACCTAGCAAAGCCTTAAGGATGTCCTTCACCTGAAGCACTTAAGTTGGCCCACGAAAGGTAAAGTCCTGGGTCAACCACCGAGGCTGATGTTCCTCTTTAGCGATCGCTGCGTGGTCCCCATGGTGTGGTGCTATAACAAAAGCGAAGTGAAGTGACAAACTGGCTCCCCTTTGGTGTCCTCTGATGAAAGAGCTGGCAGCTCTGGTTATAATTAATGTTGCTAGTTGAAATTAGATTTATTTTGCAGAGATCACATTTTAATCATTCATGAATCAAGGGATGATGTTTTTAAAGTGTCCTAAAGCTGCAACCCTATGCTTGCTTACTAGGGAATAAAGTGCCAGTGGACACAGTGAAACTGACTCCAGAGTAAACATGCCTAGGAGCAGGTTGTGTGTTGTGTAGCTCAGTGATGGAACACATGCCTTGCATGCAGAAGGTCCCGGGATCAATCCTTGATATCTCTGGGGAAGACCTCCTGTCTGAAATTGAATATTCTAATCTGCAGTCTCCTGAAGTCAAAGCACTTATATGTGAGCCAAAGTAAACCCCTGGCTATGCCCAAAAGTGCTGCAGTGCTCTGATGCATAGGGACCAGTGCCCCCTCTAATGCACTGGTGCAGCGGAGATGTGGTAACTTCTACCAACCTCTCCTTCCCCTGGAAGCCTTCTGTGCCATCTAAAAATATATCCCCGAGGACTGCACAGCCCTCAGGGACATATTTTTTGTGTGCCATAGGCGGTTTCCTGGGGGAGGGCATCAGAAATTATGATTGTACTGGTGCGGTTAGTTGAGAAGTTCTGTTAGGCTGCTCTTTTGTTGCACTGGTGAATCCTTCTTCTGTATGTCAGCCTTGGTGTTCATATTGGCTTAAAAAAATAATAATTTCCACGTTTTAAAAACATAGGAACAGAACACAGCTAGCTCAGCTTTTGACATTAAACCACCAAGATACATTTGAAAAATACATAAAATATCAAATCAGAGTCATGCCAGATTGATTATTAGCTGTCAATAAGTGTAAACCGAGCAATATTTAATGGCTGCGATAGACTATGTTGAAAACTACATAAGAACAGCCCTGCTGGATAAGGACCACCTAGACCAGCAGCCTGTTCCCCACAGTAGCCCACCAGATGCCTCTAAGAAGCCCACAACCAAGAGATGAAGGCATACCCCTTCGCTGGCTGTGGCTCCCCTGCAACTAGTATTTAGAGGCATCCTGCCTCTGAAATTGAAGTAGCCTATAGCCGGTAAAAACTGCAGAGAGGGATATAAAGAAATTTACTCTGCCGTTACTGCAGAGAGGGATATAAATATGAGGATATAAACACACTAAATTAAATAATGTATATACATCAGTGTCCTTAATAGAGAGGATGTGTCTTAATTCTCCACGGTAGGCAGCCATGGTTCTCCAGCTGTTGCTAAACTACAAGGCCCATCATCCTGGGCTGCAATGTTGCAGCTGGGGATGATGGGAGGAGTTGTTCAGCAACAGGTGCCAAGCCAGGGCTTCCTGCCCCTGCTAGCATAGCACATTTTTCGCAGATGTTAATTCTCTTCAATTAACAAAAATATTCAATAAACATAACAGGATCTAAACCTAATCTTACAGATGCAATTGTTGCTATACTTTCTCTGATATTATCCCAATAGGTCTTTGTCAAGTTATATGTCCACCAATATGAACATATTTCATATTTTGACACCTTCAGAGTTTTTAATCAGCTGTGATATTGTGGCTGAAATTTAAAGCTCTGTGTGTGTCTGTGTGTGTGTGTGTGTGTGTGTGTGTGTGTGTGTGTCGGTAACAAATGCACCATGGTTGAGGGCCACGTGACGTGTCTTGAATTTGATCTAGCCCTTACATAGTGTATTCTTCTTCTTCTTTCAGCTTGATTTTACTGTGTGTGTTCCTTAGAATTTCCTTTTTTGTCCAGTTATTGCACAGTATTTGTGAATTTTAAAAAGGTATAAACTATTTTTTAAAAGAAATACCAAATTTGGGTCCTAATGGTGACATAAAACAAGTTTTCATTATGGAAATATGATGGCACTTATGCTCACTTTAGTAAATGTAATGTAAAATAAATAATAATAATAATAATAATAACAACAACAACAACAATGTGTACGCAAATTTAATATACATGGTCTCATGTAAGATAAATATTTGCCTTTTTTTCTAAAAGGTGTATGTATTCTGTAAGTGGAATAGTCCTTAGAAAGTTTCTATATGTTCTTACAATGGCAATACATTCCAAAAAGGTACTGTAAATAATGTACAGCGTACAGTGTAATTTGGTAGTTTTGCCTGTAATTTTATTTTAAATTCAGTTTCTACATTTGCATCTTGCAATGTCTGTATGGTTATAAGAGTGCAAAAAAGAAATTGCAGGTAAAAAGCACAGAATATAATGTTAAAAAAAAAACCTGGGGAAAAGAGAAAAAAAAATTCCGCATTTGATGTTTGTGACCCTTATTGTAAATGACATCTGTACTGTGAATGAAAAAGTTTTTACACGTATATTGCCTTTACTACAGTCCAGACTGTCTACTCAGTCTGAGCCTATTTTTAAAAAAATAGCACGTTGGAATAAATTTTAAAGTCCCAACATATCACCAGTGGCCTCTTTGGCAGTCATTTCTTTCCCAGAAGAAAGGCAGGGATGTGTGATTCTTGCCCCTGTGTTTCCGTGGGAAGGCTGGCATCATGGG
The DNA here is from genome assembly GCF_027244095.1 of Hemicordylus capensis. NCBI lineage: Eukaryota > Metazoa > Chordata > Lepidosauria > Squamata > Cordylidae > Hemicordylus > Hemicordylus capensis. The sequence goes on from NC_069663.1 coordinate 16,873,425, forward strand.
TGGGCCAGCTTTTGAATTCATCCATACATGCATTCATGTGTTTGTTTAGCCCAATTCAGACATTATGTTGTATGAGTGTACAGACATCTGTACACTTCTGCATGTATTTGTGTGAAATATTATACCTGGGTTCCTTTCAAAAGTGAACCTGAATACAGGCCCTTCAGATAGGGAGTGTACTTCTGTACCTGTGTTCAACATAACATGTGAATGACTGTACCTGTGTATAGATCTGTACCTGTGTACACTGCACACTTGTACAAGTGTTGAACATAATATGTGAATGGGCCTATTGCAAGCCTGCTCAGCTTTGCCCCCCCCCTCCAGCTGTGTTTGGACTACAACTCCCATAATCCCCAGCCACAGTGTCCAATAGTCAGGGATTATGGGAGATATAGGCCAACATCTGCAGGAGCACCGACGATGAGCAGTCCTGGCCTATTGTTTCAATTCATACCCAGCTTTTGGGATAGCCCAAAGTCCAGGGCCTTTTGTGGGGGAGGGACAATTGCCTGCCGAAAGTGTGGGCTCAGTATTTGAAACCATCCGATATTAGTGATTAAAATACAATCTCAGGATCAAGAGTTATTTCAGTATTTCGGGTTGCGATTACATTAGCCCAGTTCAGGCATTATGGTGTATGAGTGTACAGATCCCTGTACACTTGTGCACGTGTTTGTGTGAATGACTGTACCGGTGTTCTTTTTAAAAGGGAACCCGGATGCGGGCCCTTCAAATGCACGGTGCAGGTAGGAAGTGTACTTCTGTGCCTGCATTCAGCGTAGCAGGTGAATGACTGTACCTGTGTGCCGATCTGTACGCTATACACTTGGTGTACGCGTGTTGGACATAATGTGTGAATGGGCCTATTGACACAGGATGCAGCGGCTGACATACTGTGTGGCGGTGCGCCGTCAATGGAATGGAATGGTTGTGCGAATGCAAAGTTGGGTGCAATGGGGCTGCACGGCAGCTCGTCCACTGTCAGTAAAGGCCACCCTGCCACGTGACTCTGTGCAGTTTTAATGCAGCAGCGCAAGTGTGACATCCCACCACGTGCACGATGCTGCACAGTAGGACTGCCAAAGAGCAAGAAGTTGGGGGTGGGGGGCGGCGCAAATGAACATTCTGCTCCCCAGCCTCTCAGAGTCTTCAAAAGACCAAAGAGGTGAACCTAAAACTTGAAACAGACACCACGAAAACCGGATCACAGCGCAAGTGCTGCATTGAAGACCCCGTCTGCAGAGGCCTCGGCCAGCCCCCTGTGTCAAAGTCTGGCAAAACAGGCACGTTTCAAGAGCTCAGACCCAAGCCAGGGCCCAGCATGTCCATCCAGCCGCCTCGGCCCTTTGGGGTGGCAACGGTGGTGTGAGTTAGCCCAAAGAGAATCCAAATCTCCGATAGTTATATATTTGAATTACAGATTGGACCCAGATTGAACTATACAAGTTCGTTCAGACCTAGCCCCATGAAACACAAAATTGAAACACGAAAAGTCTAAAATGTTATGTATGAAAATAACACTCAAAAGATTTTGATAAAGACCAGGGCCTAATTGCCATTCTCATAATCTGTAATTTAAATATACTGGAGAGAGAGAGTTGGATTGTCTCTTGCTATCCATGAATCCAATACTATAAAGTTCAATTGTTATTTCTCGGTAGGAGTTAGCCAACAAAGTCTATCCATTACTGCCTCTGCTGCCAGACACAGACACCCCCACTTTCAAGTGGGAACATCTCAGAAGCCCTGCATCATCCTGGGGTCTCAGGGATGCTCCTCTGGCCTATGGGGATGATGGGCAAGAAAGAAGCAATCCCTCATCCCACCTTCTGGCCAGTGAGCTTCCTTCCACACACACACACACACAAAGGAGATGGCGAAGATTTGCTGCCATAGGGTTCTTAGGGCCATCAGCTTTTCAGGCAGGTGGTGAAGTCTGAGCAGCAGCAAGTAATGTTTTGATCCATGGTATGAAAAGCTGCATCTGAAAATTTCTGCAGCAGTGGCAGCACCATGATTGAGAGATAGATAGAATTTATTTCGGTCATTGACCAAAACAAAAGAACATCATAAAAAAGCAGTACGCGATTTACAGAAAATATTTGTCATAATAAAAGAAAAAAAGAAAATCTAGCAAAACTTGGCCACCGAATTAGTACTCATAGCATTAAAATTAGACAGCAATAGATCACGATAAAATTCATCTGAGTGGCCAGGAAAAGATTTCAAAAAAGGGGAGATAAGATTTAATCGAATGTCCCTGTAAAGGGGTGTGTGTGTGTGTGTGTAGGGTGTGTGTGTGTGTGTGTGTGTGTGTAGATAGATAGACAGACACACACACGAGTTGGTGGGGACTAGAAAGACATACATTTCATGAGGTGAAGGACTGAGCTTTCTCCCATGATAGATATCTGAAAGAGAGATAATGGCATATTTTGCATTAATGCTCCCATCTAGGGATGTGCCCAGACCGGTCCGGAGGCCATTCTAAAGGCCTCCAGACCGGTCCGGACCTGGGCGGTTTGGTTCGGGTGGGGGGGTTGCTTTCAAAGCGGGGGGAGGGTTTGCTTACTCCTCCCGCCTCTTTCCTGCTCTGGCGCCCGTAATTTTAGTAGTAATTGGGGCGGCAGGATACATCCCTGCTGCCCTTTCCCCACTTTCGCTATGAAAAGCTCCCAGGAGTCCTCTGCGCACGTGCACACGCGCATGTCACAGAGATGTGAAGCACGCACACATTGTGCGCGTGTGTAGAGGACTCCTGGGAGCTTTTCATAGCGAAAGGGGGGAAGGGGCAGCAGGGATGTATCCTGCCGCCCCAATTACTACTAAAATTACGGGCGCCAGAGCAGGAAAGAGGCGGGAGGAGTAAGCAAACCCTCCCCCCCGCTCTTAAAGCAACCCCCCACCCCAGTGCCGGACCGCAGTTTTGCGGGTCCGTGCACACCCCTACTCCCATCCTCAACCGCTCTGGGCTCCTTGGAGGAAGAGCAGAATATAAATGTGAAGGATGGATGGATAAACAAATAATTAAATTAAATTAAATAAACATGTTTTCTTGGAAAGAAGTCTACCTAGAGGTTTTAATGCCTCTAAAGACCAGTTGCAGGGGAGCAACAGCAAGAGAGAAGGCATGCCCTCACCTCTTGCCTGTGGGCTCCCTAGATGCATCTGGTGGGCAATCGAGCCTTCTAAAATAATTTAATTCAAGCTATAGGGCCATAATATACCATGACTGTATTGTTGGATGCTTTGCTGTCAAGTTCCAGTCTGGTGGATGGGTGAGCAGAAATATTTGGGGGGGGGGCACCTGCTACCCTTCGGAGTCATCCCTGGCTTCTTGTTCCTGCTCCAGCAGCAAGGAGTCCTACCTGGGAGCAGTTCTAGACAACTGCTTGTCTAGAAAGGCACCTGTTTCCCGCCCTTCCCAGCACTGCCTGTGTTCTGCATAGCAAATTTCTGCTTGTGGCACAGGAGCAGAGCTGACGAGGTTTCTCCCAGGCAGCTGATAACCCTACATATGGTACCTATTGAAGCTGTTCCTGAATACTCCAAATACAAAGCCTAGGAAATAAATTATGAACTTTGGCAACGTCTCACAAGAATGCAGGTAATAGCTTCAACCTACAGCCTGCATGGCACACAGATGTGTCTTCATGTGGTCACAAGTGCCAACAGCACCACATCTGACTAGGTGCATAGCACAGAGATCCTGCAAACTCACTGTTGGCCATCCTGAACCAGAAGTCCACGGCAAAGGTCCCACCAGCTTTCTGTCATTTTTTGTTTGAGTTGGAGCTCTGTCATTCAGTGCCATCTGCTGGATTTCTCTGGTTTTTCCTCAGACTTTTATTTTAGTTATTTAGTTATTTAAATTTCTATGCTGCCTCATCAGAGGCATATCTAGGGAATAGTGCCTAGGGCAAGCACTGAAATTGCGCCCCCTGTCCAAACATCTGACACCCATCTTTCAGATAACTTTACCATAATATCAGTTCAAAAATACAAGTCAAGCTCATTAATCTTTTAATATTTCAAAAACTATTTAGCAGTGGACATAGCCAGACCAAAAAATGCTGGAAAACTACAAATTGCAGTATGCTGGGTCTCATGAAATACCCAAATACTATGTGGAGGTGTACTTGGAAAACGAAACGGAAGTGCCTGTCTAATTCTCTACTATGCATTGTAGCATCACTATTACATAAGTTTTAAAAATAAATGGAGAATTTGACTTTTCCCAGATACTCTGAAAATAATTAAAGGATATGCAGAGTAAACTGTGTCACTGCTTGGAATATATTCTAGTATTTCAGAAAGACAGTTACAATGAGAGAAAGAGAGCAAGAAACTTCCAGTGGGCCTTAATACTAAGGATTTCACACTGATTCAAAGACAAACTGGCCATTAACAGCCATATTATTAAGACATCACATTTAACTCACTTATCACAAGAAGCAAAGTAAGAGCAAATGAATACAATCCTAGGTTATAAGCTTCAGCTCAGTATTCACAAGCCCTGATTCTCTGTACATAGTGCCAAACTGAATATGTGTACAGTGACTTATATTAATTTTTTTTAAGTACCTGTAGCCCCTTCAGGGGGCTTCCTAAAGGCTGGGGGGTGGTCTGCAAAGGTTCCCCTTCCCCCCACCAGTCTCTTAATTCATCACTGCAGGCCATCCCAGGCTGATTTTCAGACCTATTTGGGCCTGCAAAGATCGGTGTGGTACCCATTTTGGAGGCTGCCATGCATGCTCAAATGGCCTCTGCAAGGCCTGGGGCCTCACAGGGACCATTTGAGCATGTGCGGTGGTCATATTTAAAAATATTTTTTTAAAAAAAACATGGCTGCCAAAAACAAAATGGCCACTATGCATGCTCAAATGGCCTCTGTGAGGCCTGGCATGGCCTAAGGCCTTGCAGAGGCCATTTGAGCATGCGTGGTGGTCATTTTGTTTTCGGTGGCCATTTTTAAAACCTTTTTTTTATTTAAAAAAATGGCGTCCCCTTCAAGTGGTGCCCAGCGCTCGTGCCCTGCCTGCCCTACCCTAGATACACCCCTGCGCCTCATCCAGATGGCTCTCAGTGGTTCACAGGTATAAAAAACAGATAAAAAGCAAATAAGTAACTCATTAAAACAAAATTAAAACCAGTTTGAAATCATTTCAGGACTCAATAAAGGCCAGGCTGAAAAGATATGATTTTAGGGCTCTTTTAAAGGCTGCTAAAATTCTTAAGCCTCTAGGATCCATAGGGAACTCACTCCAAAAGCTTGATCCTGAGTCGCCGCCAGGCGAGCTGGTGGCAGCCAGAGCTGGACCTCTCCTGATTCCCTTAAAGTGCAGTGGGGATCATACTGAAGAAGGCACTCTCCCAGGTAACCTGGTCCTAAGCCATTTAGGGCTTTAAAGGTAATTACCAGCACTTCGTATTTTGCCTGGACACATTTCAGCAGCCAGAGCAGCTGCTTTAAAACCGGTATAATATGTTCTCCGAGAAACCCCAAAGACCATTCTGGCTGCTTCATTTTGAATTGATGTTTCCGAATGACATAGAAAGGCTGCTCCACATATAGAGCATTGCCATAGACAAGCCGATATGTTACCAGTGAGTGCACCACAGTTCTGAGATCAAGGAATGGATGCAGCTGTCGTATCAACCGAAGTTGATAGAAAGTGTTCCTGGCCATAGCCTCCACCTGGGACATCAGGGTGAGGCCTGGTCCAGAAGCACTCCCAAGGTACATACCTGATCCTTTAGCGGGAGTGCATCCCCATCAAGAACAGGAAGTTCTATAGCATCCCTCGAATTATGACCCTTCACCATTACTACCTTCATCTTGTTTGGATTCAGCTTCAATTTATTATCCCTCATCCATCCCATTGCTACCTGAAGGCAGGCATTTAGGGGAGCCATGCTATTTCCTGATGATGATGTCATGGAGAAATGGATTTGGGTGTCATCCCAAATTGATAACACCCTGCTCCAAATCCCCTGATGATCTCACCCAGCGGTTTCATGTAAATGGTATAAAGCATCGGGGATAGGATGAAGCCCTGAGGGACACCATACAATAGCTCTCATTTTATGGAGCAGCTATTCCTGAGTGACACCATCTGAAATCTGCCTGAGAGAGAGGAACAGAACCACTGCAGAGTAGTACCTGCTATTCCCAAATCCCCCAGACAATTCAGAAGGATACCATGGCCGATGGTCTCAAAAGATGCAGAAAGATCCAAAAGAACCAGCAGAGTTGCACTCCGTTGATTCCTTGGTATAGGAATCCATCAGGCCAACCAAGAGTGTCTGAACCCTATATCCTGCTCTAAAGCCAGTTTGAAATGGGTCTAGAATTTTAAAATTCTTCAGACACTTCCAAAACTTAAGACATTTATGGTGGCATAAGCCTTGGTGGTTTACTTGTCTCTGGAATAGCCATCTGTTATTCATTCACTTTTTATGGATCATCTAGACAGTAATATTGCATTCCAATGTTTTCTGTGGTGTTTTCCTCTTTTCAAACCTGATTTGTAGCAATTTTCTCAACAAGAAAATATGGTTGTAGCACCAGCTTGTCCAGTGTAGACTGGCCAGTTGCTATTAAGGCTTTCCAGAGAGCTCCTATGCACTTCTTTTTTGTATGTTCAGCACATTTTATTGCTTCCTGTTGATCATGGCTGGGGATTAGTGTTGAATGGCCTATTAATTATCCCTTGAATAGCCTCCCTGACTTGCCCCAATGTGAGGTTCTTCTGTGAGGAGGGCAGCTTTAATTACTAGTTTCCTTGCATTTTTAATCATTTCCTATACCAAAACACAATATTGATGATGATGATGATGATGATGATAGCTTCATTTTAAGCTTCAGTTTCGCCTTCTTCATATATCTAATCTCCCCAGTAGATTATCATAATCATTCTTAGTAATTTGGGTGAAAAGATTAAAGCTTGTTTGAATCACCCCAATCAGAAAACTTGCCAAGGGATTATTATTTAACATATGTGAAGGATCAAAATTTGCCATCAAAGCAGAAAAAGCACCGTGTCCATAAGTTTAATATGTGCCTTAGATGGCATTAGAGATGTTTATGGTTTTATTTTTATTGGAAATCTATAGCAATTAGAAACAGTTGTTCTTGGGGTTAGAAAGCAAAGTCCTCCTCAACCTTCTTGAGAAAAGGTGCAGCATGGAATTGCATGGGCAAAGCTTTGGCAAGCTGTAGGCCCAAGATATTTCCCAACAGCCTTGCTTGTATTCTTGTAAGATGTTGCCAAAGTTCACAATTACTTGGCTTGGACTATGAATTTGTCCATCTCGTAAATGCTTGGATGTATTATGAATTGAGCTGCATCCCTCCCCTCCCTCCATTTTAATATTACTACTGCTAGAAAAGAAAATTATCAATAGGATTAAAATTTAAGTTTACCTTGATACATTCTTCACAGCAAATTTGATAACTGAATAAGATATTTCTAACTGTTTGTGACAACGGATCACTAATACATACATACTCCCCAAGGTTCCAGGCAGGATTCTCTTCCAGCCATGCCTGGAGGTGTCAGAGAGTTAACCCTTCTGCATACAAACATGCAGATGCTCTATGACCCCCATCCCCTAAAGGGAAAATCTTACAAGATTCACATGTAGTCACTCATCCAAAGGCAAACCAAGGCAGACTCTGCTTGGCAAAGGGGACAATTCATGCTCACTACCAGAACTGTACTCCCAGTAGGTTCCCCCAAAGCGTGAAGGTCATCTCAGCTGCTCAGGCAAAGCAAACAGGCACCTATATTGGGCAGCAGTGATATAGGAAGGATGTTCACTTTAGTGACAATGACAAAGGCATCACCTCATACTTCGCGGGAGAAAGCAAGGGTAAACCACTCCTGTATTTTTCCAAAAAACCCACATGGATAGACAAGATAGAGATCATCCTAGAGAGAATCTATCTATGGGGTCGCTAAGAGTCGACATTGGCTTGGCTGCACTTAAGCAAGCAATCAATCACAAGAAGACTAGATCTCCTCCCCAAATCGGCAATGTTTGGTCACTTCTCTTGCCTCAAGAGGGCACTGTCTAGCTGTGGTTTGGATATCTTCATAGTGCACAGTTAGATCAGTTCTGACAATCAGTTGCAGAGTCAGCTATTCCCAACGCCTCCTACAGAATGGAAATCATTGATTTACCGGCCTCTCCCCCTGGAGTGTTCAGCACGAATTGCTTGGCAAGGAGACGCTTTAGAACAGGGCTGCAGGACTTCAGCCCTCCTGCAGATGTTGAACTGCAACTCTAATCATCCCTCACTATTGGCCACTGTGGCTGGGAGTGATGGGAGCGGTCGTCCAAAACCAGCTGGAGGGCCCAAGTTGTGCAGCCTTACTTTAGAAGAACTGGACAACACTGACCTGACCCAACCCATCCTGATGGCAACCGCAAGCACCTGGATGGGTACCTGCCCTCCCAAACCCATCCAGCATGCACCTCCATCATCCCTGCAAGTACAGAATGTGCAAAGGTCACCTAAATGCACAGATTCATGTGCGGAGATTTGCATGGCTGATTTCTGGCTTCCATGAAAGAAATAGGCAATTTTATCCCAGGGGTGCTGGATTTTGCAGATTGGTGGTCTTTACACGTTCCCTTTCCATCTGGATGGGAGAGGTGGGCATAGTGTGTGCTGGATGAGCAGAGGGGGCAGTGCACTCATGGTGTCCTCTGCACATCAGGCCAAATTGAGAGCCGTGTTGTCCGAAACAGAGGGGGTATTCACACATGCAGGCAAAACCGGGCTAAGGAAGCCCAGCCCGGTTTTGCTGGCGCATGTAAACCGCCAGAAGCTGCACGGCTCCCGGCAGCAGAGTGGCAGCAAACCCGCTCAGGGAGCCCACCGCTTAGCCCAGGATTTGGGCACGAGGGTGTCCTTAAACTGGGCTTAGTGCTTGTGTGTCGGTGCCGCGTGGCTCCATGTGGCATCTACATGCGAGTAGCCTCCTGGCCAGTGCCGAGAGGATCCCTATAATGCACCATGCTCTTGCGCAGTGCATCATAGGAGTTCCAGACGAATTCGCCTGCCCAGGAATGAGCCTTCAGTCGTCTGCAAGGGAAGTAAGCATTTTGAGGCTTCCTTCCCTGCAGATCAGAGCCCTTTCTCCCTGATTGTGAGAAAGGGCTCAGTGTTTGTGATGAATTTGAGCGCTTTTTGTTGATCCAGTGCTTATTTTTGACAGCAGGCTTCACCGCTGGAGTAGAGATGTGCATGGAACTGGCAAGGGCCAGTTTGAAGGCAGGGGGATGGGGTGGAATAACTTTAAGGGCAGGGGGGTCCACTTACCACCCCCCACCCACCATGTTCCCCCTGCTGGCACTCGCTTAAAAACCAGTCCAGCTGAGAACTAAAAAGAATACAGTCAACCAAATCAGTTACAAATGGTAATACTATGGGCATCAGCCCATAAATGGGCATCAGCCCATAAATGAATTAAAAGTTGTTAAATTAATTTAATAATTTAAACAGGTAAAGGCCTTTTTGTTTACTCAGGCCTTTTAAATCTTAAATTTGATTTTTAACTGACTTTTAAAGAGTTTTAGAATCACTTTGTAAGAATTTAAAAATCACTTTGTGTTGTGTGTTTTTATTGGATGTTTTAATGTTGTCTTGTGAGTTGCTCAGAGAACAATCTGTTATGGAGCAGCTAACAAATAACATTGTTTTCTATTATTAATTATTAATAAATATTGTAATACAATAATAAATTACAAAAACTGTCTGCTTTTACAAACAGCAGAACAGAATTTAGCCAACTTGTAACTAATGCTGTTTATTTATTTATATCTATGTAACCGCTTTGGGGACTAATAAATATCCAGTCTCCACGGGATGCCATTATTCCCCAGGATTCTGGCTGGGTGTCTGCATGCAAAAGGCAGTGTGGTGGCTGTGCTCTAACTTTCCATGTGTTGCTGGATTCTGGAGGGTGTTGTTTTTCGGCTGTGCAGCAAAAGGCCTGGACATGGTTTGTTCGATTAGGGCTGTAAAGACAACCTGGTGGAGACAAATCCATAACTGGGAACTGCATTGAGATGAGGGAGTCTGATCCTTCAGTGAGGTCACCATGATCTAGAAGAACTCACCCCACACTGACCTCTGCTTGTCTGTTTGTATGAGAGGTCTCCCTCTCCGTTGCTGAAATCCATCTCTCTGTAGTGCAGTACCTTCAGAAAATCCATCTAGCCAGGATATTTACTTTCACTCTTCTCATTGTGCAGTTGAGTGGCTCTCTTTTCCCTTTTAGGGCAAGGAAAGAGCAGTGTGCTCCTTTAAGCGGTTAGTTCATTCCACATGAGTTCCCCTTCTCAATGGAGCCGGTGATAGCGATACTGCCACAGCACCTTTTGAGGTTAGGTGAAAGTTAAAGCACATAATGCTCTAGAGGTGACTCATTGCCAGCCAGTTGGAGCCTTCCTTGCAGACTTGTCAACAGCGCCTTAAAAGGCTGGCAGCTGGTGACGGCATACACATTCCTAGGGCAGGAGAGATTTAGCAGCCTCACGCCACCAAAGCCATGTGGCAGAGCGGCATGCTGTCACCGCAGGGGCAGTTCTGTGAAATATGCAGTTGTGTTCATAATAACGTCATTCTCTGTAAACCCAGGTCTTCAGCCCTGTTGGGCTCTCTGATAGACAGCCTCAAAGTCTATATATGGAAAGCTCAGTTTATAGCTGATTTTACTTACTTACTTATTTTTCGTTCGTTTGTTTGCTTTTGTTTTGTTGTTTTGTTTGATTGATTTATATACCACCTTTCATAAAACTTATCCCAAGGTGGTTTGCAAAAATTAATACAATAGCATTTCATAAAATCACATTAAAATCTTAAAATCAATTTTAAAAAACCCACACACACACATACAAACACAAACCCAACAGCCACAAAAACAAGGCGGCTATTGACAAGGCAACCTAGGAGACGGGGGAAGGGGGAGAACCATGTTACAGTATCTGGTGACAGAACGAAGACAATGGCTGACACATCACTTTAGCGCTTCTCTCCCACTATCAAGGTTTATGTCCGATCATGATCTGTCCAGAAAAACAAAGCAAAATGAAACAACCTCCCCCCGCCCCAACTTGAACAGCATCCTAATCTGCAGAAAATCGGCTGATGACGTTTCTCAAAACAGAGAAGGAAGCCTTGGCCTGCTCTATATAAATACGAGAAAGAGGTGGATGATGCTGAGGTTGTAGAGTGGGCTGTACCACCTCCCACTACAGGGGAAAGACACCTCTTTTAAATACTACCCCATGTAACAAAACTCCCTGCAACTAGAAAACTAGCACAATGGGCAGAAATGCCCTAAGGGAAACTAGCGTCTATTCCCCCCTCCCCCACTTTAAAACCATTCAGGCCCCCTGGTTGGTTAAAAAAAAAGGTGCTTGAATCTATTCTAATTCAATTCAAATTTAAAATAAATTTTCGAATCCAATTTGAAACAATTTTTTGAAATACAATTTGAATTCAATTTGACTCAAAAAATTCAGTTCATGCACATCCCTATTTAAGGGCACTTTCTGATTCAAGCCCTTGCTAGGGTCAGGTGTTGGTGTGGAGCTGTCCAGGGTTCTGTAGCCTAGCCTTGCGTAATTTGTCTATGGGATTTGTTGCTACAGGATGTGGTGATGGCCACTAGCTTGGATGGCTTTAAAAGGGAGCTTAGAGAAATTCATGGAGGGCAGGTCCATCAATGTCTACTAGTCTTGACGGATATACTGTAGGCTACCTCTAGGCTCAAAGGCAGAATGCTTCTAAATACCAGTTGCAGAGAGGCAATGGGAAGAGAGGGGGCATGTCTTCATCTCCTGGGTGTGGATTTCACAGACGCAACTAGTGGGCCATTGTGGGAAACAGGATGTTAGACTAGATGGTCTTTCAGCCTGATCCAGCAGGGTTTTTCTTACCTTGCTTTCACTTGATGACTTCGTGGGTTCTTGTGGATAGAGTACTTGCCAGATGAGCAAAGAGGCACGGTTTGAAGTGATGATTCTCTTACATTTAGCAAGGGGAGAGCAATTGGCCCTATCCAGCTCTACCACAGTATCTCTCCTGTGGATGTTGATGGTATCTAAAAGGAAGAAAAGGTAGTAGTCAGTCAATCAAACTTTATTTCAGTCATCAACCAGCAGAAAGAAAATGCACCGATACCTATGTGCAAAATTTTGACAAGATGAGGTGGACTGTGAGCTCTTTGGGGATAGGGAACCACCTTATTATTTATTTTTTCTATGTAAACTACTTGGGGAACTTTGGCTGAAAAGTAGTATATAATTTTTTTTTGTAGTAGTAGTAGCTGCTGCTGCAGTAGCAGAGTAGAATGGGACACTAATTAGCAAGCAAGTGAATGTCTGAAGCTGCCTTATGGTGAGTTGGTCATTTAACTCAGTATTGCCTACCCTGACTAGCAGAAGCTAACTCTTTTGCTAACTGGGCAAAGAGGCAGCTTTGGAAAGTGGCGATTCTCTTTATTGAGCAGGGGGAGAGCAACTGGCCCCATCCATCCCCAGCACAGCAGCCCTCCAGTGGCTGTTGCTGGTGTCTCTCTTATGTTGCTTTAATCTTTCTTTCTTTCTTTCTTTCTTTCTTTCTTTCTTTCTTTCTTTCTTTCTTTCTTTCTTTCTTTCCCCTTTGGAAACCTTTCCTGAAAAGCGGTATATACATATTAGTTGTCACTCTCCGGGGTCAAAGATGGATACTTCTCAGTCCGAGCTTGAGATGCCAGGGATTGGACTTGGGGGTCTTCTGCATGCAAAATAGGTGCTCCACCACTGTCCATCTAGCCCAGTAGCATCTGCTTTGCTTAGCAGCGGCTTTCCAAGCTTCTAGGCTGAGATCTTTCCCATCATCATCTACTACCTGATTCTCAAACTAGAGATTCTGGCTCACGTACCATGCAATGCTCTGTCTGCCTAACAACGGAGCATCTCCACAGCTGTGCAAGAGCGCTTTTCATTTCATTTCATTTCTTTACATGCATTCCACTTACAACGCCAATACCTGTAGTTCCAAAGACCAAATCCCCTCATATGTAGAAAAACAAGATCTAGTCTTTAAAAAAGAACATTCATGGGCTGCTCAAGTAAGTCAATCAAAGATCCATTTTTCAGTATCTGGAGGATATTTACATTTCCAGTTCGGTAGAATAATGGGTTTAGCCACCAGAAAGGCCCAAGTATGCCATTTACACTGATTAAGGGTTATTACTTCTACATCAGAAGGAAATCCCAACAAAATTGAAATAGGATCTAGAGCAGGGATTCTCAACGTTGGGTCCCCAGTTGTTATTGGACTTCAACTCCCATAATCCCCAGCCCCAATGGCCTTTGGTTGGGGATTATAGGAGTTGAAGTCCAATAACATCTGGGGACCCAATGTTGAGAATCCCTGATCTAGAGGATATTCCCTTGCGATGACTACATTGACATAGTCACTTATCCTTTCCCAGAATGGAGATATTACCTTGCAATTAAGAGAAAGATGTAAAAGTAAATTAAGAGAAAGATGTAAATGTCCTGTCTCTCCTTCCCCACATCTCCAATATTTGTCAAATTTGCTCAACCCACATTCACAGAGTTTAATCGGAATCCAATAAGAACAAAAAACTTACTTTTTGTGGGACTAACATAAGCTTCAAATCATAAGATACTTTGGCAGTTTCAGCCCAAATCACACCCCACTGGTGTTGTGAGAACAAAACATTCAATTCCAAACTCCAGTTAATTCTTTCAGAATCAAGTGGAGGTGCTACGTGGGCTTGGATAATACAAGAGTGCACTTGTGCAAGAGATTAGAATGTGCACATGTGCAAAAGAAGAAGAGAGAGAATGTGCACATGTACAATAGAGGGCCGTTATTTCCAGTGGGCCCTCTATTGCACAGTTGCATTTGTGCAATTCTAATGCTCCACTGCTAGGCAGATGGAGCATTGCACTGTGTGTGATTGAAGCCCTGGGGATTGAAGCCGGGCCCTTCTGAATGTGAAGTAGGGACTGTCTCACAGAGCTATGTCCCCTCCCCTCCACCATGGAAATACATTGGGTGAATGTGAATATTCCAACAACCACAACAAATATTTATATATCTCTTTTTAACCAAAGTGTCCAAAGTGGTTTACATAGAGAAATAATTAAATAAATAAGATGGATCCCTGACCCCCTAAAGGGCTCTCAATCTAAAAAGAAACACAAGAGCGACACCAGCAACAGCCACTGGAGGGATGCTGTGCTGGGGGTGGATATGTCCAGTTGCTCTCCCCCTGCTCAATAAAGAGAATCACCACATTTTAAAAGGTGCCTCTTTTCCAGTGACTGTTTGTTGCGACTTGTTTTTGGCTCTTAGGGTAACGGGGGGCGGGGGGGAATCCACCTACTTCCCTACCCAAACCTGACGAGGAAATCACTCCGCCAAACCCATTAAGCAAATAAATAACAAAGCAATGAGCAACACTGAAGAGGGAGCCAACAGCAAATACATGTACAGCAAATGTACATGCACAGCAAATACATGCACAGCATCCCACAGGTGGATATAGGTTTATTGCAACAGCGAGTAAATATTTTACATCAATTTATTAGTAATCACCTTTTTCTTTGCTTGATTATAGGGGAAAGGTCAATGAGGTGTGGCCCCATTTGTATAGTCAGCTCACAAAGCAGGAATGCCAGGTGGATTTGTATGCTCTCCTCCACAGCAGACCTGATCACACGAGGGAGGTTCATGTATGGAAATAGATTTCCAGTTGTAGAACCTCCCGAATAAGGCTGTTGCAGGGAGGGGGAAGAACCCACATTTAGCATCTGAGTAATTTTGTAATTATAAGATGATGCATGGTCCAGAGACAGTGGACAGAATTGATTCTTTCTCCCCATAACACTAGAATTCATAGGAACATAGGAAGCTGCCATATACTGAGTCAGACCATTGGTCCATTTAGCTCAGTATTTTCTATCCAGACTGGCAGAGACTTCTTCAAGGTTGAGGCAGGAATCTCTCTCAGCCCTAAATTGGAGATACCAGGGAGGAAACTTGGAACCTTCTACATGCAAGCAGGCAGGTGCTCTTCCCAGAGTGGCCCCATCCCCTGAAGGGAATATCTTACAGTGCTCACACACACCTCCCATTCAAATGCTACCACAAGACCAGCTCTCCTCCCATGGATTACCCCCAATGAAAATGATGGGCAGTAGATTCAGGGCAGATCAAGGGAAATACATGTTCATGTAGGCTGCATTCTCACAATCCTGGTGATCCTGGTTGAAGAGTTAACAACGATTGCTGAGCCCCATGGAGATGGCTGTGGGGCAATCCAAGTCAAAACACTGTGGTTAAACTGTTCCTGGCTATCTATCCCGGGTTAAATGTGGCTTTAAAAGTTACAGGAGGAGACATTTCAGTCAAGCCTGAAACTCTTCCAGCAACTTTTTTTTTCATGCATTATAACGAAATATTTTTGTTTCTGTGGAGGAGCTGGCCCATTTCAGATCTTCTCAGCCACCTGCACTTATGCACCTGGCGAGGCGGACAAGGATGCAGTCAGGGTGTACTGATTGGTATCTACACAAAAAACAGCTCTCAGGAAGAACAACATGTGAGCACATTCCAGGGCATAGACAGGAGGTGCCATAAATGGGAATCAGGCACTAAGTGGGCACACTTTCCACCAATAGACTCCCAGCCCCTCGATTGGGGAGAGCAAAATTGTGGATTCCTCCCCTGCAGTTGCTGTCCTTTGGATCTCCATAATTCTGAGAACGGTGAAAAATTAGACCCATGCTATTAACTTACCTGGCATTCCTTCCCACCCTGGTACAATTAGGTAAGAACAGGGAGGCAGTGTTCCGTGTATCACGTCACACTGCTGGCCACTGATCATGGAATGGACCTGACTTCCAATGGCGGTGGAGCTACTTTGGACGGGCATTAGACTCACAAGACACCCAGCAAATCTCAGAAAACCCAACAGAATTGGACAGATACCTATTTCAAAAGTGTGGGGAGAGACTGTGAGCCCTCTTGGGACCAGGATCCAACTTACTTACTTACTTACTTATCATTTCTCTATGTAAACCACCTTGGAAACTTTTGTTGAAAAGCAGTATATAAATATTTGTTGTAGTTGTTAGTGGAAATCACTTTTGCTGACTGAAATGTGGGTCATAGAATCACAGAGCTGAAAAGTAGTCCAGGCCTTTCCCATAAAACAGAGTTCTCCTCCACTCACTACACAATACCCTCCCCTCCCGGAGATCCATGTTGGACTAATGAAGAAACCAAGTTTGGGTCATTAAGGCCTCTAAAATTTTGGCCCGTCCCTGCTGGAGTGTATGAACAGGAGGCATCTTCTGCCTTTATAGGAGATAAAATCTTTACTGAAGCATGTTTCACGTTATATATTCATATGCCAGTTTCAACTTTTGACATTTGTACTAGTGACATCCCTCAAATTCACATTACCTGGCTCGGCATACAAACTTGATTCTGAATATAAACTCTGCCATGCCCAGCTCCAACTCATGTTCACTTGCAATTTAACTAAAAGTTCTGTTCATAGTCAACAAACAAATCAAGTACCTGTGGCCCTGGTGTTTGAGTGATGCAATAACAGCATCCCGAGTACTAGGGACCCTGGGAAGTGTGGTTATTAGGGACATCGGAAACATGATTTCCCAGGGCACTCAAGTCCTTAGAATAGACCTTGTCATTTGGATGATGTCCTCAGCAGCAAAATATGACCAAATGTTGGAACTGAACTCAAAAAAATACCAGCTAAAATAGCTCAGTTTAATGGAGGAGGGTTTGCCCATCATTGATCTGCACAAGAAAATTAATGGTGGTGTTTAGTAGAGCCTCAAGGCCTTACTGAAATGCTAGTTAAAATGTGTAGTTCATGGTGGGCCTAGAAAAATTGCTATTTTGTAAGGAAAGCCTGACTTGGAAAACAAAGGAGGAGCATGTACTAGCCACAGAGCCATTAAGATAACCCAATGCCTCTACAAACTCATCTACTACAAGGTCCGGTCAGTGTGAACATAGAAGACTCAAAACCATATCATCAACAGGTTGGTATGGGTTAACTTCTAGTTCGGTGCTTTCTCCCCTGTCTCAATTCTGCAGTGCTTCTTGGGCAGAAGAATGACCTGCAGAAGATTATTGTGGAACATGGTCCTCAGCTAAAGATTTGACAACCCAAGTAGAAGTGGGGGGGGAGCCCTTTTTTGGAAACAAATGACTACTGCCTCTGAAATGCAAGCTAATGGGCATCATCCAATGACAAAACATTGGAAGGATGTATTCATCATTATACTTCATAAAGGGTTTCCTGGGCAGCCGACAGGAATTGACTCCACAAGAGTTAGATTATGGACAAACTAAAACCTGCTGGAGACAATGAACATTCTTTCTTGTGCAGAATGGGAAGGCTGAATTAAGGATATTCCTAGAAGAAATCAAGTCTGCTTTTGCAATCTCCAGATCACTGAAGCTCTTGTCCATTTTATCTTTGAATGTCAGATGCACAAAGACCTCTGTGCTAAGTATCTCCATCCACTGTTAGCTTCAAAGATGGAATCTTCTCCCCAAAATAAGTTGCTGATCTTGCTAAATGGTACTGTAAGAATATGCTGCAGACTAGCACTTGGAAGGGTTGCAATGAAGGCCTTGGAAAGGATACTTAGATGCCATGGCATGTCAAATATATAAAGATTTGAATCGTTCGGACAATGGTTTTTCCTGTTAAACTCTTTGGGTGGGAAAGCTGGACTTTGAAGAAGCAAGACAGAAAAAGTATTGACGCTTTTGAACTTTGGTGCTGGAGAAGACTTTTGAGGATACCATGGACAGCTAGGAAACAAACAAACAAATGGATCACAGAACAAATCAATCCAGAATTTTCACTCGAGGCACAAATGACCACACTCAAACTATCATACTTTGGACACATTATGCAAAAACCCAGCTCCCTTGAGAAGTCCATAATGCTGGGAAAAGTTGAAGGAAAGAGAAGAAGAGGACGACCAGCAGCAAGGTGGATGGACTCGATTACAACAGCAGTGGATGCACCACTGAGAGACCTTAAAGGTCAAACTGAAGACAGATCATCCGGGAGAGAATCTATTTATGTGGTCACTAAGAGTTGACACCAACTTGAAGGCACTTAATCAATCAAAACTGCAAAGAATGTTATATTTAGGACTGCAAAATTTCTTCTTCGAGCACTGTTACTGTGTTCAGAGGCTTAAAAAAATCTCTATGGATGACTGCAGACCGCCACAGAGATTTTTATATTTTCTCAGTGTTGTGATTTGGTGTTATTCCCAGCCCTACCTGGAGATGCCAGGGCTTGAACTTGGGACATTCTGCATGCAAGGCAGATGCTCTAGTATTGACCCACAGCCCCATCCCTATCTTCTTGTGCCATTCATTCATTAATTCCACCTAGGGGAAGAGGACAGTGTGGCTCACTAAAGAGAAAAGTGCTGAGAGTTCCTGTTGAAGATGATGGAGGCATCCACATGGCAATTTCATTCTGCATCATGGACATTAGACAGACCAGCTTGCATCCAAATCTGAGACATGATGGTGAGATGCTGAGTCCATCTGCCCCTCTGGACTCCCCTAGACCTCGCAGCCAACAATTGCTGTGCCTTGTTCAGATACTGCTCAGAGAGAGCCAGCATGGTATAGTGGTTAGAGTGCTGGACTAGGACTGGGGAGACCCGAGTTCAAATCCCCATTCAGCCATGAAACTAGCTGGGTGACTCTGGGCCAGTCACTTCTCTCTCAGCCTAACCTACTTCACAGGGTTGTTGTGAAAGAGAAACTCAAGTATGTAATACACCGCTCTGGGCTCCTTGGAGGAAGAGTGGGATATAAATGTAAAAATAATAATAATAATAACTGATTGAATGAATGAATAGTTTTATTAGGATCAATGATCAAACAGACAAGCAAGCCAACAGTACTACCTTCAGATAAGAATTCAGTCATACAATGTACACCAGCATAGAAGCCATTTTATAGCGGCATCTAGGAAAAAGAGCCAGAAGTTAACTGTTGGCAGATCTTGACAGCGGCTGCACAAAATTGGGAAACATTATGAACAATGGAAGATTTCTTATCTACAAGAAGTGTGGCATAAAATTCAGCAGTTCAGCCAGGAAAGTATAACAACAAGGGAGCAATAAGATTACACTGACTATCATTATAGGCTGAAGTGCTTTGCCCTTGGTAAGCATGAAGTAACCCCTTTGGTGATTGATTTCAGCTCTCCATTGTCTTCCTATTTCAACCAGCGACCGGATGATGTCACTCATCTCTCTTCCCAGACTCCTCATTTCCCTTATGCAAAGAAGCAGCTTTTGTCATTCCAGCATGCTCGTATTTCAGCAATGCTGCAAATAACAAAGAGTGCCTGCTCATTCCTCTCTGCTTACTCACACTGGGAGTCACAGAGCGCGCTATTACCAGAACTGGTGCAGAAAGGTTGCCAACCGCAAGCCACTGGGCCAGCTGTTGTACACTGGCAGGGTTTGCGTTATCAGCTCCCTGGCAGATTGAGGGAGACGTTGTGTGCTGAGAAGGGACTACAGAAGAAATGTGTTTGTTCATTGGAGTGAGCAAAGCTTTGTCAAGCTGGAGCCTTCTCCAAAACAAGGGAGAGGTAATCTTCCCAGGAGCTTGTGCCATCATGAAGCTGTTATGTCAAGGCCAAGCAAAGGCAGAATTCTAGAAGATGAGCGTTTTTCATTGCAAAGCCCAGGGGGCCAATGGTGGCCCCCATCAACCCTAAATGTGACTCCTGACTCATTGGGCCTGTGTGAAGCTTTGGCCAAAGATGAATACTCTGTACAGACCCTCAATCCCCTGGCACCATATGGAGATGATCATACTTGCCATGCAGTGCTGAGCGTTGCTCAGAGCTGGGGGGGCTCCTTTAAGGGAAGAGGAGCCCTCTTGAGCCCCTGCACCATCTTGGAAGGCATGCATGGAGTGCTGGGAAATGTAGCCCTCCCCAGTGCTTTCCTCCTAGAGCTCTTGAAAGAGGGCGGAAATCAGCACAGTGGGAAGTGGCCTTTGGGTTTCTGCTAAAGTGGCCCCCCACTTGAAAAATAGTAAAGATCACTGGTGTAGATTGTAGCAGAGCATTGCCAATCGCCTCATAAGAGTTTGGGCATGTTGGCTGAAGAAGGTTGGTGCTGTCTTCCAAAGTTACAGAAAGGTTCAAACGTTTTATTCCCTTTTCACTGACTTGTAATAAAGAGGACAGTTGCGCACCTGCATGCTTGCATGCAGAAAGTCCCAGATTCCCTTCCTGGCATCTCCAAGATAGGGCTGAGAGACTCCTGCCTGAAACCTTAAAGAAGCTGCTGCCAGTCTGGGTAGACAAGACTGAGCTAGGTGGACCAAGGGTCTGACTCGGTATATGGCAGCTTCCTATGTTCCTAATAAGCCAAGCTATATCTTGAAACAACCAATGCGGCACCTATATACATGGACATCACCAGATGGAGTACACAGAAATTAAATTGATTACATTATTGGGGCAAGGAGGTGGAAGAGCTCAGTTATAACAGCAACGACGTGGCCAGGGCCAATTGTGCAACAGATCACGAACTGCTCATGACCAAGTTCCAAGTCAAGCTAATGAGGAAAAACAAAGCTATCCAGTTTCTACAATATGATCTTGAGAATGTTCCCACCATTTTCAAGGAGAACATCAGGAACTGCTCTGAACCTCAATGATAGGGAACCAAAAGAACTGTAGAATGAAATCAAAGAAGTTGTTAAGGACAAATGTGAAAAGAGACTGCCAAAGACCAGGAAACAGAAGAAAGCAAAATGGATGTCAGAACAGACGGCTGAAATTGCCAACAGACGGCTGAAATTGTCCCTTATCCGGACTGCTTGGGACCAGAAGTGATCCGGATTTTGGATTTTTCCAGATTTCGGAATATTTGCATAATGAGATATCTTGGGCATGGGATCCAGAGTGCCAAAACAGAGGCCAAACTGAGCAGGGAGTGGTGGGGGGGGGGGCTTTCCCTTTTCTCTCTAGCACCAAAGCAAGAACATCCAAAACATTAAACAGCTTCACAATAAAAACAGAGCCACAACTAGAGAGAATTACAGACAAAACCCGTCACTACAGCCTTCTGAAATAAGTAAGTTTTGACTGCATGTTTAAAAGCAGCAAATTGGGAATCTGCGAGCGAGTGAACTGAGGCGTGTTTTTTGTTTTTGTTATGGCGTGGTGTCCGGATTTTGGAGCATTCCGGATTTCGGATGTCCGGATAAGGGATACTCAATATGTATAAAGTAGCTTCTTATGTTCATATGGCCTTTGGAAGGCTGGCCCTAACATTACCTATTCAGTAACATAATAAACAAACTATTTATTAGCCATACCATAACAAATTGTTCTCACAACAACACATCAAATGCATCCAATAAAAACACATAAAACAAGAGAAACAAATTACAACTTACAAAACAAATTACAACTTACAACACAAAATTTTAAAAAATTCAAAACAAAATTAAAAATCATTTTAAAAAACTTTTTAAAGAAACCAATTTTTAATAGCCTGAATGAACAGAAAAGTACATTCATGTAAAATGAATGTAACCTGGCACGTAAAAGAAGAGATGATGCCAGGCGAGCCTCACTGGGGAGGCTATTCCAAAGATGGGGTGCCACCACCAAAAAGGACCTCTCCCTAGTAGCCATCCGCCGCACCTCATTTGGCAGGGACACTTGGAGCAGGGCCTCCAATGAAGATTTTAAGGACTGTGTTGGGACATATGGGCAAGGCGCTCGCTCAGATAACCTATTCAGGGAAGGGGAAGGGGAAGGGTAGGGAAGGAAATACTCAAGAATGTTCTACATGTATGCTCCGGCATCCACCATACATGAACATCCAACTTCCAAGGATTCTCTTTACGGGGCTGTCTGAGCACACATCTTCTTCTGGCCCAACCAGGCACCAAGTACATGCAGTCAGGCAGGCATATGGGATAGATTTGTAAATTACATTCAATTCCACTTTATTAAGCACTTCACTTCTTAGTTAGAGTCTCCCTTCAGCTCTGCTTCTCGAAGCATGAGAAAATTCACCAGGTGCAGAGCCTGAGAAGAATCGTCCAGATGTGCCACCATCTGGCATCTTCATCTTGCAGAGAAAGGAAAGCATACAGAAGTAAGAGTACATACTCTGGTACATCCCTCAGTCTTGCCGGTCCACTTTCATGTGTTCGAACCTGGTCACTGGCAAATGTCTACCATTTGGAGAGCAAAAGGTGGGCCTGTTTTGTTTCAGTCTATATTTTGGGGATTGGGACTAAAAAGGCTTTGGTTTGGTTGAGCTGGTGTTATGGGCATTTCTTCACTCCTGAGTAACAAGCACTGTTTCCACAAGTCTTTCCTATACTGGGCAAACCTAAGAACATAGGAACAGCCCTGCTGGATCAGGCCCAAGACCCATCTAGTCCAGTCACCTGTTTCACACAGTGGCCCACCAGATGCCTCTGAGAAGATCCACAGGCAAGAGCTGAGGGCCTGCCCTCTCTCCTGCTGTTACTCCCTTGACACTGGTATTCAGAGGCATCCTGCCTCCAAGGCTGGAGGTGGCCTATAGCCTTCAGACTAGTAGCTGTTGATCAACCTCCAAGAATAGACCTGTAGCCATGGATAGACCTCCATGATAAGACCATTAATAGACCTCCATGACAGACCTGTCCTCCATGAATTTATCCAAACCCCTCTTAAAGCCATCCAGGTTGCTGGCTGTTACCATATCTTGTGGCAGAGAATTCCACAAGCTGATTATGCATTGTGTGAAAGAGTACCTCCTTTTGTGGTCCTAAATTTCTTGGCAATCAGTTCCATGGGATGACCCCTGGTTCTAGTGTTATACCTCCCTGCCTGGAATGGGTTTTCACAGAAAGAAACAGCCAATGAGGAAGGGAAAGGGGAAATCCCACTGTGACTACAGAAAATAATTATTTATGTCCTACCTAAAATATACAAACCAGATCGCCCCGTTAAGGGTCGGCCCATAGTCTCTGGTTATAATTCAGTCCTTGAGCCACTGTCCATTTATGTTGATCATCATTTAAAACCGTTCATTGGACAGATTACCTCCTATATTAAGGACAAGAGGGACTTCATTTGCAAGCTTGAAGGAACAGTTTTATCTGACCAAGCCATTTTGGTGACCCTAGATGTGGTGTCTTTGTATACTAGTATACCTCTGGAACAGGCACGTGAAGTTGTGGAATCTCTATTACTGACGCGATCTGACCCCAATCCCCCCACGTACTTCTTTCTAGAACTAGTGGACCTAATTTTTGAGAAAAGCTTTTTTAGGTTTCAAGAACGGTTCTATAGCCAGATCAAAGGTTTAGCCATGGGCTGCACTTGGGCACCTAGTGTGGCTTGTCTGTTCATGGCAATGCTTGAGGATGAGTGGATTCTAAATCACCACTTTGATTCATGAATCACACTGA
This sequence comes from Hemicordylus capensis, assembly GCF_027244095.1. Classification (NCBI taxonomy): domain Eukaryota; kingdom Metazoa; phylum Chordata; class Lepidosauria; order Squamata; family Cordylidae; genus Hemicordylus; species Hemicordylus capensis. The sequence goes on from NC_069663.1 coordinate 16,896,982, forward strand.
TTCATGAAGTTTGTTTTTCTTCTCAAGGACTCGCAGTGGGCTTTATCTCTGATCAAGGTCAGCTCATTTATGGAAGGGTTCTCTGTTATCAGTGATTTTACATCCTCACTTCTGTTTGGACAGCATTGAGTATTTCGCCATTGAGGAATTTCACACCTCTTCTGAGACCTTTGGTCATTTGCCACTTCCATTTTGATTTTGTTACGTGACTTTGCCCATTCCATCCTGCAGTCTATTTTTGCCTGCCTCAGCTACCTCCTTCCTGAACTTCTGATAGTTTTTGTACATGTTTTTGTCCATACATTCTGCACTTGTGAGAAGGTTTTCTGTATATTGTTCATTAATGCTTATGTTATGGATCATTAATCATTGATTATATACTCATTTTTGAATATACATATTTTCAGCGGTTGGTTTTTATTATTTTCTGTAGTCACGGTGGGATTTCCCCTTTCCCTTCCTCATTGGAATGGGTTTTCGACAGATAATCGAATTAGAAATGGGTAAGCTCCCCACAGTTTGCATTGTTGACCTGCATCATGAAGAGGGGGTTTCTGGGTAAAAGAAATGTGGCAGGAAAGCCAAGGTCGCCATGGACAACTCCTAATATGTGTGCCCAACTCCTGCAGCCAAGACTACCATAAAGTGTGCTGTCCATGTTGACTCCTGGTGACCACAGAGCCATGTGGTTATTGTCATGCCCTTGAGCTCCGACAGCGAGGAGGAAGGGGAGGCTGGCAGCTTTCCGGCCGAGTCAGGAGTGTCTGAGGGGCAGAGCCCGGCTGTCAGCGTTCCTGAGACAGCTGAGATAGATCCAGCTGATGGTTTAGAACAGGAACAGCAGCCTGAGTCAGCAGAAAGCATGAGAGACCAATCGGAGAGAGAACTAGACATTGGAACACCGCTGACTCCGCAACAATGCAGGTGTTTTAAACGCAGAACGCAATTAGAAGCAGTTAGGAGGAGCAAACGCCTATTGTTGAAGGCTGACAAGCCGTAAATTCCTACCAGATGGGAGCTCTCAGCTTGCTCCATAAATTACAGCACCAGACTCCGACTCACTGCTGAGATTCAACGTACGTCATTCAGTCGACAGCGTTCAGCCGAGCCGTGAACTTCCCTGGCCGTGGGCCAGACCTTGACAGTTATCTTTAGTAGAATACAGAAGGGGTTGACCATTGCCTCTTCCCACGCAGTATGAGATGATGCCTTTCAGCATCTTCCTATATCGCTGCTGCCCAATATAGGTGTTTCCCATAGTCTAGGAAACATACCAGCGGGAATTCGAACCAGCAACCTCTGGCTTAATAGTCAAGCCATTTACCCGATGCCCCATTAGGTGGCTTGCAAGACTACCAAAATCTTACCTTACCTTTGTTTAAACTTTTTGTAATCCACCTTATGCTATGCATTCTATTGCATTCTATTCCAGATGTGGATCCAGCTGAGGCCAGGATTGAGATGCTGGAAAGAGCTCCAAGAAAGACCTTGGATAGCTCCAAGAGAAGCACAGTTGGTAAAGAGGTCAGGACCCTGGATAGCTCCAAACAGAAGGGGAGGGAGAGCTGGGTATAGTCAGATGTTGCTCCAACAGATGCTTGGAGATGATGCCCAGGTTAATGAGCTGTGGTATAGGTAGAGAGGGCTGCCCCCCCCCCCTTTTCTGGTGAAGGCACTGTAGATTAAAAGGGCCTTGTCCAGTTATGTATGCAGTGGCTAGGGTGGCACTGAGGGTCCTCTATTTAGACTGGTGGATCACTGGTAAATTATTCCAAGTCAGAGAAACATAGCTATATAGGAAGTTGCTTTATACCTAGTCAGACCATTGGTCCATTTAGCTACACTGACTGGCAGTGGCATCTCCAAGGTTGCAGGCAGGAATCTCTCCTGTGGCCCTACCTGGAGATGCCAGGGACTGAACTCAGGACCTTCTCTATGCAAGCAGATGCTCTTCCACTGAGCTATGTCTTCATCCCCTAAGGGGAATATCTGACAGCAGGCCATGCTCACATGTAGTTGCCCATCCAAATGTAAACCAGGGCAGACTCAGCTTAGCAAAGAGGACCGTTCATGTGCACTGCTGCAAGACCAGCTCTCCTCCAGAGGATGAAAGCGGGGTCATGGTAGGGCTGCTGGATCTGGGCTCTCTGGCATGAGGAGTCCTGGTGGTAGATTGTAGGGTCTTCCCACCCTGTCTAACCCCCGGAATGATCTAACCCCCTGAATTTACTTGCACTCATATTCTCTGTTAGTCACTGGAATGCTACATAATGCAAAGGGAAAATTCCCCAAAACTTCATAGCTTATTTTAGAGTTTTGTGCTGAATACCGCACAGCACATTTTTGTGCATTTTACTCCCAAGCAAATATCTTGAGGACTGAAGCATAGCTTGTTTTTGATCTCTTGTAATCTGCCAGTTCTGGTTTTACTGACACATTTTCAGCACCTGTTTCATGTGGGTGGCTTGGCAGGTAAGGAATGCGCCGGCACTCACTTTAAATATAATGGGAGCATGCTAGTCCGGATGAATTCCAGAAGGGTGGCTGGGTTAGATTGCTGCAGAAAAAAGCAACAGAGGCCTGTGACACCTTAGAGCATACCTTCCCACATTTCACAAATGAAACTAGGGGCATCTTGGTATCATCCTGCTTCTGGTGTTAGCAGCAGAAGCACATGCTTGCATGCAGGTCACTGAGTGAATCCCTATCTAGGAAAATCCCAATCTGCAAGCCTGGAGAGAAGTCAGTCAGCAAAGACCAGGGATTCTCCAGATGCGGCTACTCTCCATATTCCAGATGTGGCAAACTGGATCCTGTGCAGAAGCCATTTTTACCTGGGGGAACACACACACACACACACACGCCCACAGGACCTTTTCTGATATATAAACTGATATATAAATATGCGTTGTCATTGTAGTCGTCATAGTAGTGACGTTATGTTACCATTTCTAATGTGAAAACTTCTGATGGTGAGTGTCTGATGGTGAACTGCACTTCTAGCTACTAGAAAATTCAATTTATACCCTGAGATTTGATTTACACCCATCTTCTTAGAGGATGGGGCCATAGCTCAGTGGAAGAGCATAGGAACACAGGAAGCTGCCATATACTGAGTCAGACCATTGGTCTATCTAGCTCAGTATTGTCTTCACAGTCTGGCAACGGCTTCTCCAAGGTTGCAGGCAGGAATCTCCCTCAGCCCTATCTTGGAGAAGCCAGAGAGAGAACTAGGAACCTTCTGCTCTTCCCAGAGCGGCTCCATCCCCTGAGGGGAATATCTTCCAGTGTTCACACTTCTAGTCTCCCATTCATATGCAACCAGGGCAGACCCTACTTAGCTAAGGGGACAAGTCATGCTTGCTACCACAAGACCAGCTCTCCTCTCTTCATGCTTGCATGCAGAAAGCTCCAAGTCCTCTCCCTGGCATCTCCAGACAGGACTGAGAAAGACTCCTGCCTGCAACCTTGGAGAAGCCGCTGCCAGTCTGGGTAAACAATACTGAGCTAGATGGAATAATGGTCTGATTCGGTAGAAGGCAGCTTCCTATGTTCCTAAGGGGATCTTTTGACTGACATGCCTCCTTGTGGGAATGTCAGTGCGGCATTTCAAGCCCACCTGCCTTCGGTCATTCAGCAGAAATACCTCACCCCATTGTTACTGCCAGCGTCACGGCTGTGTTGGCATCTCCTCCTGTCAACAATTAAAATATCTTCCTCTTTGTTCGGCCTTACGTGCCACATTCTGTGCAGTGGACACAAGATGTCCCATGAAGGAAGACACCAACTCCTTTAATAATTTCAGCCAGGGGAGGAGGAAATGCTTCCCTCAAAACTTTTTAGATTGCGGGCCGAAAACAATGGCAGGGTTGAGAGCCAATGTCTGAAAGCCAGACCTGGACTCGAGGAGAACATGCCCTTATGCAGGTACTGGCTGCGACGTCAGACATGCTTATCTAGGCACACATTTCGTCCCATGCACACACCCCCAACTATGTGTTTCATTTTATTCCCATGTGTTTTGTTTTCTCTCCACAGTTATCTTTGAGGGGAAACGGTCTCTTCTCAGTGGGGGGGAGCAGCAGCGGAGGGGAGCTGCAGTGCTCTACACCTGGCCCAGCTAGTTATATATATATTTTATTAATGTTGTGAGCCGCCCTGAGAAGAAGTGTACTGGAGGGGTGGTGTGTGTGTCTTGTGTGTATATGTATATATGTATGTATGTGTATATATATAAAATACACCTGTTGTTATTTTTTTAATTAGTAATATTATTCATAATAAAATAACAAACATCATCATCATAATTTATACCCTGGCAGGGCTCTGCTCCTACACTAACAGTTTTGACTTTTAAAGCCCTTAACGGTTTGGGCCCTGGATATCTGAAAGACCGCCTGTTCCCAACGGTTTCTGCCCGCTTGATGAGGTCATTGGAGGGGGCTCTGCTCTGCCTGCCCAAGGCTCATCCAGTCCAGCATCCTGTTTCACACAGTGGCCCACCAGATGCCTCTGGGGAGCCCACAGGCAAGAGGTGAGGCCATGTCCTCTCTCTTGCTGTTGCTCCCCTGCAACTGGTATTCAGAGGCATCTTGCCTCTGAGGCTGGAGGTGGCCTAGAGCCACCAGGCTAGACCTGTCCTCCATGAATTTGTCTATAAGAACAAATAATCTACATTAATCTCTATGTGGCTCCATAGTGAAACATTAGTCTCTGAGTCTGCTTTGCTATTAGTCCCTCTCTCTCTGGCAATTTTTCATTGTCAAGTTAAAACCTCCTTTTCTGTCAGGCTTTTAACATCACACACACACACTCTTGCATCAAGCCTTACATCCTTTCCCAGAATCCCTAGCAGTGTGCCATCTGCTGGTCTCTCTTTGATTGATTGATTGATTGATTGATTGAGTGAGTGCCATCAAGTCAGTGTCGGCTCTTAGAGACCACATAGATAGATTCTCTCCAGGATGAAGGCCTCTCTTTAGAGCTCGTTATATTTTAGCTCAAAAGAGGCTGGCCCGTGGCAACTAATTGACAGCAATTTGCAGCAGTCCATGACAACAAGACAATCAAAGCCAAACAATGCAGCCAACAGATTAAAAAATGCCAGCCTAAGCTTTAAGAATATTCCCTCCTGCAAAAGCCTATCACAATAACCTTTACCTTTATCACACCAACAGGACCAAATTAAGCAAATTAAGAAGTGGCTCCCATCATGCCTGTCTGGGCTAAAGGTGGGTCCCACTGGCGTGATAAAGGGATGAATAAGGTGGTAGTGACTTGCCTTAGGTCAAGCGCAACCCGGTTCTGGATCATGACCTCCCAGCTGAAGATGAATGCCTTGAAGTTTCTCCGTCCTTCAAGTCTGGGATTAACCCCATTCCAATACCGTTTAAAGGACTGGGAAGCTGCTTTGTCATATTTGATGACTAGGATGCCAGGAGACGGCTGTTTATTGTTTTTGTGGATATGGGGTATACAGCATTATATGTGGTTGTGTTCCCCAGATATCAAGTTAACATGGGCCGTTTCGTATGCAAATATACAGTCTGTTTTGAGTCAGTGTTGCATGGGAACCATTTTGCATTCATGCGAAACATTCAGCTAAGTACAACCCCTTCTCTTCGCCTCGGAATAACCCTGCTGCAGGCCTGTGTTAAAAATCCTGCCAGGAACCTGGATACAATCACTGAATACAATGTATTAAAATAGGGCTTGGCAAATCCAAGGTGCCAGAGAGCCATAGCACCTAGGACCTTAACAGTGAGCCTAGACTAGGAGGTCATTCACACAATCGAAAACTGGTTCTACCCAGGTTTGGGAACTGTGTGTACTCCCAATTTTTGATTGTGTGGAAGCAAGGTTAGAGGAAAACCTGGGTAGAAGTGACTGTGTGGAAGCAAGATTAGAGGAAAACCTCGGTAGCTTTTTCTCCTACCTTGCTTCCACACAATCACTTCTACCCAGGTTTTCCTCTAACCTTGCTTCCACACAATCAAAAATTGGGAGTACACACAGTTCCCAGACCCAGGGAGAACACAGTTTTCGATTGTGTGAATGACCTCTAGGATATTCAGAGGTAGGGTTATTTTGAAAATTTTTGATTTGTCCCAGGCACCCCTGTTCTAAGGCTGTTAAAGGGGATAAAGAAAAGTCCATCAGGAGAGGAGAAGCCCTCTCCTTCCACAACAGCGTGGGGCATGGCATGGTGGGGGGGGACTACCAGTGAAGAGTGGTGTTGACAGAAATCCCGTCTTCTCTTGGGTAGTGGCTATTCTGTTCATGCAAATGCTAGTCAGGATCTGTCAGGGATGGGTCTTGGGATGGGTCTGAACTACCCGACTTGAGAGTAGGTCAGAGTCTGAAGTTGAGATTGGGAGGGTCCAGAAGAGAACCGGGAGCAGGGGCGGAGCTATAATTGGGTGGGCGGGTCCAAAGAATGCACGCGGCCCTGCCTCTGGGGCTGCTTCGCTCCCCAGCTCCCCCTGCCAGCTAGCTGGCCAGCCACTCCCTTGCCATGAGGCCCCTTCCTCGTGCGCTGCTCCCACCCACCGCTTGCCAGGCTCCTCCTGGCTGGTGGGAAGCAAGAAGAGCCCATTCAGCTGGGAGGAGCCACAGGGGGTAGGGATGTGCGCAGAACCGGTTCCATGCACTCCCAGGAGGGGGGGGCTGCTTTAAGGTGTGGGGAGGGTGTCCTTACCTCCCTCACCGCATTTCCCCTGCTGGCGCTGCCGTCAAAATCATGGGTGGCTGTATACCCTCTTGCCGCCCCGGTCAGCGTGATACCAGAAGTTGACCATGCCCATGTGCAATGAGGACGCACGTCGGCCACTTCCAGTATTACGCTGACAAGCAAGCGGAGAGTCAACCCCAAAGCCAAGGGTCAGACCCCGTGTTCCCTGCAACAGGGATTCCCAGATGCTGTTGACTACAGCCCTCATCATCCTCCAGGTGTAATGCTCTCTGGCTGGGGATTATGGGAATGGCAGTCCACATCTCCTGGGAATCTCCCTTACAGGGAACTCTGGCCAAGTAGGCAAGAACCAGGAGCAGAAGACAAGCCAAATGTCATAGCCAAAGCCAGGATCAGAATCAAAAAGGCTTTCGGCACTGCGACAAAACCAGAGTACAGACCGAAAGTCTCTTTTTTCCTCCTTCTTTTTGCGGAAGGAGCCAATGGACAAGACCAGCTGGGTGGGGTCAACCCAGGGCCACAGAACTCTATGCTCTGCCAAGGCTGATGTAATACAACTGGATGCCACATGGGGCAGCGGTGTGCAGCTTCTCTGTTTTTCAGCTGCCCCATGTATGCCTGGCACTGTCCAACCCAGAGCGTGGAGATTTACAACTCTGCTAGCAAGCAAGACCGAGCGATTTCTCTCCTTTGACCTGCTCTTTTCTTGGAAGTGAACAAGTAGAAGGAAAGGCCTCAATTCACCCTGAATCATCACTGCCGGATTTTTCTTTGCTTAGTTAATAGCACCCAGTTACTAATTATTTTTCAGTGCCAGCAAAACAGATACTTTCTTATCCACTAAATCTCCTTTAAATCTCCAACACCCTTTTCAGTGAAGAGTGATGACAACACTGGCCTAATACAGATCATATAGTAAGAGTTTGTGCTTTAGAAAAAGTGTCTTCTGCTATCTATGAAGAACAGGTGGGGCATTTATAGAGGAAAATAGTCTGCAGTGTTCCTGCCCAGAAACAGGCATAGAAACCAAGGAAGCTGCCTTATACTGAGTCAGACCACCGTTCCGTCTACCTCACTATTGTCTACCCTGACTGGCAGTGGTTCTCCAAGGTTTCAGGCAGTGAACCTGGTAGCTTCTGCATGCAAGCAGACGCTCCACCACTGAGCTATGGCTCCTTCCCCCCGAGGGGAATATCTTACAGTGCTCATATGTAGATACAAAGCAGGACAGACCCTGATTAGCAAAGGGGACAATTCATGCTTAGTACCACAAGAACACATATTATATGTTTATAGTATATATTATATAATAGTATATACATGTTATAATTTATAATATTATATGTTTATAATATATACACAACATATATTATAATATAATATAATTTATTTTATGATTATATTATATTATATATTATAATACACACACACACTCACAAACATAGAGCTATGTAGTGGTTCTTAGTTATTTTAATTTGAACTTTTAATGTTTGAAATTGTTTTGAAATTTCTTGGTTTGTTTTAATGTAAACCGCCTAGAGACTTTGGTTGTGGGTAGTATACAAATATGCTAAATAAATAAAGAATAAATAAATGGTATAATATTAAATCTATATTGCTGATATTGTAATGCCCTTCTACAAATCTATGGTGCGGCCACATTTGGAGTACTGCATACAGTTCTGGTCACTGTGTCTTAAGAAGGACATTAAAGAAGTGGAAAGGTGCAGAAGAGGGCAACCAAGATGATCAGGGGCCTGGAGCACCTTCCTTATGAAGCAAGGCATCTGGGGTTCTTTAGTTTCAAAAAGAGGTGGCTGCAGGGAGTCAACATAGAGGTGTATACAATTATGCATGGGGTAGAGAGAGTGGTCAGAGAGAAAATTTTATCCCTCTCTCAGAACACTAGAACCAGGAATTTAGGACTGATAAAAGAAAGTACTTTTTCACTCAGCGCATAATTAATCTATGGAATTCTCTGCCTCAGGATATGGTGATGGCCACCAGCTTGGATGGCTTTCAAAGGGGCTTAGACAAATACATGGAGGACAGCTCTATCAATGCCTACTATGGTGGCTACAGGCTACCTCCAGCCTCAGAGGCAAGATGCCTCTAAATACCAGTTGCAGGGGAGCAACAGCAGGAGAGAGGGCATGCCCTCACCTCTTGCCTGTGGGCTTCTCAGGGGCATCGTGTGGGCCACTGTGAAACAGGATGCTTGTCTAGATAGTCCTTGGGCCAGATCCCGCAGGGCTTTTCTTATGTTAAGACCAGCCCTCCTGGGCATGGTAGCATGTGCTCCAGCAGTTCATAACTGAAAACACTGTTCTGACATGCTGAGACTCATACCGAGAATCATTCCCTGAGCCCCAATTTACCTTACAATTGCTGAAGTCTCTGCTCAGTTTGCTGTATGCATTTCTCTGCAAGAGGCCATCCGCTGGTGATTTAAAAGACAAGGTACAGTCAAAAAGCAGCAGCATCTGACAACATCCTATCACGGTTCAAAACAGATCACATCAGTATGGATGGAGCCGTAGCTCAGCAGTAAAGCAGCAGAGCTTTGTATTAATAAGGTACCAGGTTCAATCCCTGGCATCTCCGGGGCCTTTCCCAGACAGCTGGCTTTACCACGGGATCAAGAGAGGTGAAATACTGCAAGTTACAGGGCATAGAGGCACCTTTTAATGTGGTGATTCTCTTTATTTAGCAGGGGGAGAGTAACTGGCCCTATTCATCCCCAGCACAGTACCTCCAGTGACTGTTGCTGGTGTCTATCTTATGTTTCTTTTTAGACTGTGAGCCATCTTATTTATTTATTATTTCTCTGTGTAAACCACCCTGAGCCATTTTTGGAAGGGCGGTATAGAAATCAAATTAATAATAATAATAATAATAATAATAATAATAATAATATCAGATATCTTGAATTTGCCCAAAAACCTGATGCAAAAAGCGGATTGTGTGGATTGTTTTTACCCCAGACATAAATTGGGCTAAGCTGCCTGAAACCTGAGCTAGATGGACAATCAGTTTGACATGGTATAAGGCAGCTTCCTATGTTCCGATGTTCCTTCTGAGGATGGGACTGCAGCTCAGTGGAACAGCATCTCCTTTGCATGCTGAAAGTCCCAGGTTCAAATTCTGGCATCTCCTGGCAGGGCTGGGAAAGATTCTCGCCTGAGGACCCTAGATACGGAACGCCAGGGGGATCTAAGTGGGGTGCCTGGTTTCCTGGTTCACAGTCCAGGTTCACAGTCTCCCTGCCGGCATATCTGACACAGCTGGAAATACCAAGCCACAGAAGGGTGCTCACCCTTGCCCGATGTCATGTCCTTCCACCTGCGGTTTTGGAGGGGAAATACAGGAAGATTCCATTGGCGGAAAGGCTTTGCCCCGTGCCTCTGGGGAGGTGGAAACCCATGAGCATGGACTCCTCTCTTGCAATTTCTATAAAGACAGCCGAGATAAACTCATACTCCCTCTACTACTCAGCTGCCCTGGTCGTCCCAGCCAAGTCTAAGATGCTGCTCTCGGGTGAAAAGCGGACTTTCACGTACAATGCTGCTAGGTTCTGCGCGGCAGCATGCAAGATCCACCGGGCCCCGATTGTTTTTATGAGACAACTTCCATCACCCCGGCCTTTGATCATTGTGGCCGGAGATGGTGATCCAAAAAGCAACGAACACTTGACTTTAGTGGCTCCATGTGTGGATTCTTTTTTCTTGTTTGCTCTTCTGCGCCACCTGCTGGCACAAGCAGCACCGTGCCTCATTCCTTGGCCTTGTGTTACATTACCGCATTGTGTGTATTATTAAGAAAGCAACACAGTTCTCTCACATGCCTTTTGCTTTGTTTGCAAAGGTGGGGGGCAGGGGGGGACATATCTTCAAACAAGCCTGGAAAAAAGTTGTAAGGAGAGCCTCTTTCAAAGACAGGAGGCCATCCACCAGCCAAGCCACTTAGTGCTGTAGCATAGTGCTTAGAGACACTAATTATTTTTCAAGTAGGGGCCACTTTGGCAAGCAAAACCAAATAAAAAAAAAACCCTGCAGTGTGAGAGCCATTTCCCAATGTCCTGATCTCCCAGACAGCACTGCATTTACTTGAATATAAGACTAGGTTTTTTCCAAGTTCTGTGATGTTGGGGGTTGTTGTCTTAAATGGGGTGTGTGTGTGTGTGTCTTAAATTTACGGTCTAAATTTATGGTCCTCTTCCTCTTGGCTCAATAGTATATTTAACCCATATTTTTAAAAGGTAAAGTGTGCCATCGAGTCGGTGTCGACTCCTGGCACCCACAGAGCCCTGTGGTTTTCTTTGGTAGAATACAGGAGGGGTTTCCCATTGCCATCTTCCGCGCAGTCTGAGGTTATGCCTTCCAGCAACTTCCTATATTCCTGCTGCCTGATATAGGTGTTTCTCATAATCTGGGAAACATACCAGCAGAGATTCGAACCCGCAACCTCTGGCTTGCTAATCAAGTCATTTCCCTGCTGTGCCATTAGGTGGGTTCATCTTAAATTCTTAGTCGTCTTCTATTCAGATAAATACAGTATTGCACTTTTCTCAGTGCTGGGAGGGCCCGTTGAGATAGAGATGGAGCCCTCCCTTAAGAGCTCTAGGACAAAGCGCTGGGGAGGGACTACACTTCCCAGCATTCCATGCATGCCCCCAAGATAGTGCAGGGGCTCAAGAGGGCTCCGTTTTCCCCTTGAAACAGGCAAAAAAGCGCATCACTGCACAGTGAGAATGGTGGCCTCAGCTTGGAGCAACGTTGGCCGAAGTTCCATACAGGCCCAATAAACAATTATTCAGGGAGACCCACGTAGGGTTGATGGGGCCACTGCTGGCCCCAAGCCTTACAAAGAAGAACCCAGGAGATCAAAGCCTGGTCCGTGATTGGCTACAAAGCTTAGTGGGTGGCTTCCGTCCCAGCATGCCCTCTGAGCCGAGCCTACCTCATAAGGCTGTTGTGAAGAGAAAAGCATCTAGGACCTGGGCACTGCCCTGAGCTATCTAGAACACGGTCAGGACAAAACTGAAGTGAATAAATAAGGGCGAAGGAAACTAGGGCAGTGGCCCTACGGAGGTCTCCTGCTGTGACCAGGGAAGGTGGCTTGGCAGCCAGGGCACGTAGCTCCACCTTCCGTCAATATTTATAGCCTTGCGGTTTTCACCATCCTATGAACCGGTGCGAAACATTGTTTATTGTTGTCCGTCTTCACAACCCTGGCACAGCTCCTCTCCTCCCCGGCTGCCAAAATGAAATCATCAGCTCGGCCTTATTTGATTAATTATGTACGGGACTTCTCCCCGTCCACCACCTGGCCCCTGCCTGACTCAACATGCCCCTATAAGGCCTGCGGTCTTCTTGGCAGGAGGGGATGACGTGATAACTGGATACCTTTCCCCTTTCAAACGCCCTTCTGCTACTCTTCCACTTCTCTCCTCTAGGCATTACTATCATTCTCGTGATGGAGATTTATATACCGCTTTCCAACAAAAACAAAAAGTTATTGAAGCAGTGTATCTGGAAAAAGAAAGAAGACGAGCCCCCAAAGGGCTCAAGTCTAAAAAGAAGCTGCCCTCCCGATGTTTTTGGACAACAAAAAAGTAATCCAAAAGGAGTAGGGAGGAGAGCTGGCCTTGTGGTAGCAAGCATGAACTGTCCCCTTTGCTAAGCAGGGTCTGCCCTGGTTTGCGTTCGAATGGGAGACTTGTATGTGTGAGCACTGTAAGATATGACGGGGCCACTCTGGGAAGAGCACATGTCAGCTTGCATGCAGAAGGCTCCAAGTTCCCTCCCTGGCATCTCCAGATAGGGCTGAGAGAGACTCCTGCTTGCAACCTTGGAGAAGCCGTTGCCAGACCGTGTATAGATGGGCCAATGGTCTGACTCAGTATAAGGCGGTTTCCTATGTTCCTAAAGCAATATATTAATATTAGGTCTATCAGTATATGTAAAACAATATTAATGATAAGTAACAATCTCATAAAATCCTATCTATATACATAAACCACAAATTAGAAATGTTTCAAACAATACTGTGACAAATACAAAATTACACTAGGGATGTGCGAACTGGTTCGGGGATTCGGTTCGGGAGTTCGAGGTCATTGATAGCCATTGATAGAATTGTCCTTCATGAATTTGTCTAAGCCCTTTTGAAAGCCATCCAAGCTAGTGGCCATCACCACCTCCCATGGCAAAGAATTGCAAAGATTAATTGTGTGGGAAACTACTTCCTCTTGTCGGTCCTAAATTTCTTGACTTTCAGTTTCATGGGATGACCCCCTGTCCTAGTGTTGTGAGAGAGGGAGAAAAATGTCTCTCTGTCCACCCTCTCCACTCCATGCATAGTTTTATATACCTTGATCATGTCTCCCCTTAGTTGCCTCCTTTCCAAGGTAAAGAGCCCCAGGTGTTGTAGCCTTGTCTCATAAGGAAGGTGCTCCAGGCCCCTGATCATCTGGGTTGCCCTCTTCTGCACCTTTTCCAGTTCTATAATATCCTTCTTAAGATACGGTGACCAACCAGCCCTATCCAACCCCAGCACAGCATCTCTCTAGTGGCTGTTGCTGGTGTCTATCTTATGTTTCTTTTTTAGATTTTGAGCCCTTTGGGGACAGGGAGCCATTTCATGTATTATTTATTTATATATATGTATTATATATTTATTTATATCTATGTATTATCTCTTTGGGAACCTTTTTGAAAAGCGGTATATAAATATTCATATTCGAAAGAAGGGAACCAGATCTGTCCTGTGAAAAGTTCCAAAAAGTCTTCAGTCTTTTGAAGTTATAAATACTGCTGGTTCCCAGATTGCCAGTAGAATGCCAGGGACCGAACCTGGGACCAGGGTGGATAAAAATCAATGATTTAAAAAAAAATAAAAATATCAGATTTTTATTTAAATTGGATTTTTTTAAAATTTAAATCGGATTTTTTAATTTAAATCAGATTTTTAAATAAAATGCTTTTTGAGGAAAAAATCAATCTAAAGATAGTTTTCTATTTAAGATATATTATAGTCCAAAGGTATTCATCATGAAATAAGGATTAGTTTTTAATTACGTAGCATAAGGCTGTATATATGCAATGTTTAAATTTTTTGGTAAATGAATTCCATTAATCCATTCACAAATTCATGCTCTTCCAGAGGCTTCAGTAAGATTATTATGGGCAATTTTTCTATCTAGAAGAGGACCAAAAATGAAACCCTCATCTGGTCGTAAATATTAAATTTATACCAGCAAGAATGAATCATTATGTAAAAACCATGATTTAAATCTAGTCTTACTGACTAGTGATATAAATCATGATTTAAATCGATTTTATTTAAATCAAATCCACCCTGCCTGGGACCTTCTTACGCATAACCTGCATTTGACAGGTCCTATACAGAGGATCGATTTCAAAATGCATGCATGCACACAAAATGTGTCAAGGTTATGCCCCTCTGCTGTTCCATCTATGTATTTCTCTAAGGCATACCCGTCACATGCATGACAGCTTTTGTGAGAGGGGGAGAGGATAGCGCAGGCAGACAGGCTTGCAGGCGAGGGGGGAAAGAAAGCAGCAGTGGGAGGTGAAGAAAACAGCGGCGGCGGTGGGCAGGGAAAGTAATTGCCACTGCCGGGTGGGGGAGGAAGGCAGTGGCAGGCAGGTGGGCAGGCAGGGAATAAAAATGGCAGCAGCGGGGGGCAGGCTGAGATCAGAGCGAAAACCAGAAGGGAGAGCGGAAGGAGGTGGGATAACTAGAGGCGCAGATGCTCTGCACCCGTCCCAGCTAGTTTTTATATTAATTCCCTAGTTGCATATCTAGATATTTAACTAGGGAATTAATATAAAAATTGAACAGGTGAGGGGCATGTATATAACCTTGATACATTTTGATAGACTGGATTTGCACCCTCCCAAATTAGCAGATAAGCATTTAGCAATTTTACTCTATGCAGATGATGTGGTCATCTTATCCCAGACACTTGTTGGACTTAGGAAAGCCTTATGAGCTCTTGCACAATTTTATTAAGAAGAACATCTGTTGATAAACTGTCAAAAAACAAAAATGATGGTCTTTGCAAAAAGACCCATGGTGGTATGTAGATAGGAATAAGACTGAGCAAGTAAAGTGTTTCAAATACCTAGGAGTTGTCTTCCAAGCTTCTGGAGGAAGGAGGCCACAGACTGAATATGCAGCATTGGAGTGTACAATTGCTGCTTTTCTAAGTTTCTTCCAATCTGGAGGAGCCTATTGCATTCCTGCAGCTATTAAGCTATATGAGGTAAAGATGCTCGCTCAGCTTCTATATGGAGTGCAGCTTGGTCCTTATTCTACTTTCTGATCTCTAAATAATTAGAGACCATTCAATCAAAATTTGCAAGAGCAGTAATCCAAGTGTGTTCCTAGCTCAAGATGTAGATCTAGGAACACTTCTACCCAGGTTTTCCTCCAATCAATCAAAGATTGCGAGCACACACAATTCCCAAACCTGGGTAGAACACCATTTTTGATTGTTTGAATGATCTGATAGAGTAGTTTTAGTAACTAAGTGATTAAGTAATTCTGTGGGCCAGATTGATATGTGACTCTGTGACTGTTTTGTAGGTTTACTTTGCTGGTCATAGACTGTAATAAATAATTAGACAAAATGTGTGAATTCATCCACACAAATGCATGTATATGCATACAAACCACCAGGGGTGTAACTATAATAGGGCAAGGGGAGACAGTTGTCTGGGGGCCCATTGCCTTGGGAGGCCCCCTAGAGGCAAGTCACATGACTGACTCCCCCAGCCGCAGACCCGCCCGGGCTATTCATTCTCTGAAATTGATGTGAGTGTTAAGAGCTGGAGCTACCAGAACAGCATGTCTTTCTCTAGTACCATTAAATGACTTGCATCGTCCACAATTTACAAAACATTTTAAAAAATAATTTAGGATGATGTTCTATTGTGGGACATCTCTCTCTCTCTCTCTCTCTCTCTCTCTCTGTGTGTGTGTGTGTGTGTGTAACTTTTACCATGCTTTTTGTTACCACTATTCAGCCTTATTTAAGATTTCTTTACTTCATGAGCTGAGCTTCAGTGGAGGGGGGACCATTTTAAAATCTTGTCTCTGGGCCCACTCCAACCTTGCTACGCCCCTGCAAACCACTGTATGCATATGCATATCCAACACAATGTCTGAATGGGGCTTAAGTGAGATCATGTTCCTGAAGATATCCTGCCTGGTTTATGTGAACAAATCTAAAGGCAAAGCAGGCCTAACTCTCTTTCTTGATAAATGTCAAGGCATGCACATAAGTTATATGCAAATTTACGAGGGAGTAAATGAAATCTGAGCTGTCAGGATTGCACATTCTTGCCTCCCAAGAGTGAGCAAAATGGTTACATAGATTGATTGTACATTTATGGCTACTCATAAATGGCTTACCTATATGCAAAACAGCTTGCAATTTTTTTTGCAGGTGTCGGAGCTATCTATGACCTGCATATGCAGGAATGTAATATTTAGATTGGCAGGGCTGGGGTATGAGTAACCAGCATGGCATCCCGATTTTCAAAATGAGCATCAAATGACTTATAGCTGTCAGGATGAAGATGGGCCTGATTCGGACATTCAGGGTAGCTGTTTAAACATGCAAAAGGCTGATTGATCTCGGTGACCAAGCTGTTTGTGTGAAGTAGCTTCTTAGATGGTTTCTGGCAGTTGCTTGCAAATGGTTAAAAAAGGGGTCATTATGACAGTGGAAGAAAGATGGCTTCAGACATGTTGTTCATCCATTGGCGAGAGCAAACTGACATTATCCCTTGAGTGTGTGAAATATTGCCATCATTGGGGGATAGCTGCAGCCTAATATTGCAGTCATTGAGACAGAGCTCCCAGAATGAAGAAACATCCAGTGATATACATGTATCAGCCCTAACCTGTATTTATGAAGGTAACTTTGACTTGGATCCCTTTCAGGAATTCTGGTCAAATTAACTGAAAGACACACATATATTGTGGGTTAAGCAGCAATTGTGGAGCTCTGTAGTCGGCTCTCCTGCCCCTTTAAATTTATTTCGAAGGCAGTGCCTTGGGAGGAGTGGGTTTAACCACACTACCAGTACTACCACACTGTGTGCATGGTTTCTGGGCATTAGCAAGCAGCGGTGGCTCAAATGACTGGTCCCAGAGTATGGACCATGATACAGCCACCTTGCTGCAGCTAAGCAGGTCTCAGTAGGGTCAGTGCCTGGATGGGAGACCTTCGTAGGCCACCTTCGGGTGTGGGGCTGTAGCTCAGGTGGATCATCTGCTCTGCATGCAGTAGGTCAATCCCTGGCAGCATCTCCAGGTAGGGCTGGGGGGAAAGGCAGCTTCTTCCTATGTTTCAGGGCCAGGGGAGGGGGAGGACACTTGTTTCGCTTTCGGCATCTGAGAAATATCAGAACTTGCTTTTAAATATCAGAACTTGCCATATATATATGGCACACAAGCTGAGAGAGAGTGTGCCACATTTTGGTCCGACTGGGGTGCACTTAAAAGCAAGTTCTGATATTTCTCAGATGCCGAAAGCGAAACAAGTGTCCTCCCCCTCCCCTATATGCTCCATTGTGTTCATGGGTCAAGCTTTTTTTTTTTAAAAAAAATTATTATGGTAGGGGTCTCAAAAGGTGAGAAGTGGCCAGGGCCTCTCTCTCCACCTCTGAGGGGACCTGTGTGTGGGGTGCGGGCAGTGAAGGCAATAGGAAATATATATTTAAGGGGGACCTGGTACAGAAAGGGGGAAAGGGCATTTCTGGGTGGGTGCGTGGGTGAGCTGTGCCCCACAGGTTAGATTTCTGAAAGAGAAAGGAGGAGACAGCTGCGGGGGAGAGGGCAACTCTTTTGCTTGGGGGGGGGGCTCCCCACTGTGGGGGGCTACTAAACACTGCCCCCCTTCGCCCTGTGCGCGCATCAAAAGGCAGCCCTGGCGGAGCGCGTTACCTGCAGCTGCTGCTCCTCCTCCGGCTCTCCTGCGACGACCCAGGTGGCACGCGGCGTGAGCTGTAAGTGGGAGCCAGGCAGGCAGGCAGGCAACTGGGATCGCTTTACCTGGCTGGCTGCCGGCTTAGCGAAGGGACCCCCTGTGTGTCCCGGCTTGGCGGGGGGGGGGGGGGAGAAGAGGCGTGCCCAAGTCCCTGTGACGCGCCCGGCAGCCGGGCTACTATAAAGCACCTGCTGCAAAGCCCTGGGAGTCTCAGAAGAGCCTCCAGCAGCAATAGCGAGGGAAGCGCCGCTTTCAGCCTTGCCACAATGGTAAACTATCCGTCCCGTTTGCTTTCCCTTGCAATCACCCTTTGCGTCCTGCTGGAAGAAGGTGAGAATCATCCCGAACTTGGTTTTTTGCTCTCTTTCTCTCCCCCCCCCACCACCCCCATCGTTTTAATTTTTATTTTATTTTATTGCAAGCATGCACTTTGCAACAGTAACTTGTTGCAATAACTTGCTTTTGCACTTTGCAACAGGGTGTGGGGGGGTGGTAGTGTTTTTTGCACTTTGCAAATGATAATCCCCCACCACCACCACACCGGGGGATTTAAGGCACTAGTCAACACCCCCGCCCTCTCGGCATGAGTCTCTCCTGAACTCCCTTGTAAGATTTCCACTTGCAAACACCCCCCCCCCCGCGGGGGTCGCGCTGTCTGGCTGGCTTTGCAAGGATCGAAGCACCCCGCCGGCTGCTGTAGACGAGCCGGCAGAAAGAATAACTCGCTCCTCAAGACTGCCATTGCAGAGGGACTTGCACATCTCGTTGCTTTCTGGGAAAGAATCCCGTCTCCTTTGCTTTCGCTTGCAACCTCTCCCCGCCATCCCAAACAACAAAACCGTGCACGGGGCGGGGTGCATTTAGGAGCTTGCACAAGCCCGTGCTTTGCTAAGCCCTGCTGTACATGCATTCGGAATCGGAGGCTTGCTACGGCAATCACACACACACCACACACACACACACACATATCATATTGTTCTATGTGCTGCCCTCGTGCACAGGCGGCTGGCTGCCTTTTGGCAGTGTCAATATTTTGCCAAGGAATAATAACTCGCCAGCGCTGCGGCGGGAGGTGCTGCAGAGGAGGGCAAAGTGTGTTCCGGGCGCTCCTGTCTGCGCCCAGTGGATCGCCTCTTGCGCCAGGCTTCCTCTTGATCTCCGATCCGTCTGCAAAAGCAAAGCCCAGCTTTTCGCAATCGGGCAGGCTAATCTGCAAGGCTGCGGCCGCGATAAGGCGGCTAAAAGAGAAAAACCTCCTTAAGACGAGGTGGCAAGTTAATTACGGTGTGTGTTTACCATTCTCGGGCTGCATTCCTGGCGCTGCTTCCAGCTCTGAACTATGACTGATCCGTTTATCCATCACTTTCCTTTCGGCAGGTCTGGGCCATCCTCTGGCGGAGTCGCACCTGGCAGCCGCCAACGGCAGGCACCTGAGGACAAAAAGGTGCTCCTGCAGTAACTGGATGGACAAGGAGTGCATTTACTTCTGCCATCTTGACATTATCTGGATCAATACGCCTGGGTGAGTGCGGATGCTGCTTTTCGGGGAGAGTCTCCTAGCCTGACCTACCTTGCAGGGGTGGTGGTGTGAGCTACAATTCTGTATGAATTGGCCGTAGGGCAGGTGGAGTGGGAAATGGGGTGAGTGTCCCATCCATGCATCTCTTAAAGCACTTTCACCACGTTCCCTTCTACCGTGCGCACATGTGCATGTGCTCACAAGTTTTTGGATGTCCGCACAGTTCATTTTGGATCCTGCTTAGGTTGAATCAGGAAGGCCCCATTGTGAATGCGCATGTGCACACACTGCCTTGATCGTGCCGCCCAGTACAAAATTCATTCTGCGCAGAGATGGGGAAAAAAATAGAGGGACCACTGACTTTCACACACATTAGGGGAGCTGGTCTTGCAGTAGCACGAGCATGAATTGTCCCCTTTGCTAAACAGGGTCTGCTTGGGTTTGCATTTGGATGGGTGACTGCTGGTGAGCACTGCCTCCTGTAAGATTCTGCAGGTTATTTTTATAGTTCTTTAGTTTTTATAGCTCTCGGTTTTTAGATGACTTTTAATTTGAAGCTTTAGAAAAATGTCATTTTAATTGTGGCTTTAGCCTGGTCATTTAACTTGTTTAACTTAATTTGGTTCACTTTACTAGTCTTATTTTACATTGCATGTATTTTATTAATGTTGTGAACCGCCCCGAGCAGTAGTGTACTGGAGGGGCGGGTGTATACATATTTTAGATAAACGTTCCTCTTAGGGGATGGAGCCATAGCTGCACCTTGCATGCAGAAGGTGTCAGGTTCACTCCCTGGCAGCATCTCCAGGTAGGGCTGGGAAAGACTCCTGCCTGAAACCTTGGAGAAGTCGCTGCTGGTCAGTGAAGACAATCCTGAGCTAGATGGACCAATTGTCTGATTCAGTAGAAGGCAGCTTTCGATGTTCCTGTCATTCTAAAAAGTGGTCAGGGAGCAACCGTTCCCTCTAAGATGTGTGCACTCACACTTTTTTTTTAATGTCCGCTCATTTAATTTGGGATCCCGCTCAGGTTGAATCCAGAAGGCCCCACTTTGAATGCATGTGTGCACACACTGCCTTGATACTGCTGCCCAGAACAAAACTCATTCCACACACAGATGGGGAAAAAATTAGAGGCACCACTTCAGGGTGCCTCTTTCCTGTCTCTGGTTGTGTCATATTTTTAAATGTAGGAGAAAGCAGAATGGAGCTGTTTGTTTGTTTTTTAAATGTAGTCCTATCTTCTGGCCAGCATAAGTTGTACATTCTACAACAGCCAGTGTGATGTAGTTGTTAGACTGTTGGTCTGAGATTGTGGGGAGGCCTGTGTGCAAATCAGGCTGTTTAGTCACAACATTTTCTAGTTGACTTTAGGCCAGTCATTGGGCTGGGTGTGAGCATGGTCAGAGATTCCCCTTACGGTTGGAGCTATTGCTCTGTGGAAGAGCATCTGCATGATTATCTGACTGGATATAAGGCAGTTTCCTATGTTCCTATTATCTTTTAGCCTCAGGCGCTCTTACCTTTGGACTTTGGGGCCAAAGTCCAGGGCCTCCATGTCCCTTGGGAGCTCCCAAATCATCTTTAGTCTGTCCTGGGTGGTGTGGTTTGTGCCCTCAAGAAAGCACCTATGTGTTTAAAAAAAACGATGCTCCAAAGGCCTTTAGGCCCAGGCTCCAAAATTACCTAACCGCTCCTCTGCTTAGCCTATTCTACCTTTACAGGGTTGTTGTGAGCTAAAAATGCACATATGCTTCTCCGAGCTCCTTCCAGGAAGGGCGGGATTTTAAAAAAAATGTCCTGAAATAAATCTACAGTATTAGCATTCCAGAGTGCCTTAAACCGCTCACTTGAAAATGCTCTTAATATCTACCTGTCATTGGAGGCTGATGGTACGGGATCAGTGTCATGCCGAGAGAGAGAACAGATTCTATCATGTCCTGGGATCACACCCTTTGTGCTTCCCGAGACAGTGATGAGAAAGCTATGCACGCATTGTCATCTGTCTTCTTTCTTCTTCTTCTTCCCCTTTTAAGCAAGTATTTGAAATGTTAAGCATTTCCTTCATTTTTCCGTGCCTTTGGTGGCGTTTGCTCCCTGTTTGGCCTTTCAGATGTACCGAGCTGGGGTGGCCTTGAAATGTTGCGGCTGGGAGGTGCTTGCCCACTGCACGATACAGCAGGGTTCAAGGCAGCTTTAAGATTTCAGATCCAAGCCAAACAGACACTCTCTCTCGCTCAGGTGTGGTTCTAATTATGCCTGCTAACATGCAATCTTGAGTAACTACTCACTCGGAAAATAGCATACCATCCTCAGGCATTCAGGGGAGTGGGGAGATCTGTGATCAAGGCTGTGAATGCCACAGGGCTAACAGAGAGCTGCTCTCCTTGGCTCTCTTTCCAAGAGGACCTGCAAAGGAACAGAGGAAGCTGCCTTATGCCGAGTCAGACCATTGGTCCATCTAGTTCAGGACTGCTCAGCTTTGGCCCTCCTGCAGATGTTGGCCTACAGCTCCCATAATTCCTGGCTATTGGCCATTGTGGTTGGGGATTATGGGAGTTGGAGTTCAAAAACGAGCGGGGGGGGGGGGCTAAGTTGAGCAGGCCTGATTCTAGTTCAGTTCTGTCTGCACAGACTGGCTGCGGCTTCTCCAAGGTTGCAGGCAGAAGGCTCTCCCAGCCCGATCTTGGAAATGCCAGGGAGGGAACTTGGAACCATCCCCTAAGGCAGCGGTTCCCAACCAGGGTTTCTCCAGATGTTGCTGAACTACAATTCCCATCATTCTCAGCTACCGTTAGCTGGGAATGATAGGAGTTGTACTTCAGCAACATCTGGAGGAACCCGGGTTGGAAACCACTGCTTGAGGTAGTATGTAGTTCTTTCCTTCATCTACAAACAAGACTGCGTATTGTCGAGCTTGCTTGGCGGCCGACCAAGCCCGTACCACAGACCTGCTGCCTGTTGTTCAGCAATCCTGGATGCTGACCCGCTTGTTTCCCTTGGCTCAGGCATTCCGCTCCCTACGGCCTAGGCAGCCCACACCGGCGTAAGAAGAGATCGCTGGGCAGGTGTGAATGCTCCCACGCCAAGGACAGCATCTGTGCAACCTTCTGTCATGGCAGGCCTTGGTAAGTGTTGGGATCAAGCCCCTTCCCTACACATTGTTCCCAAAGGCTGGCGGGGATTGTGGCAGTGGCGGCTGTAGCGGGCACCTCCGGGCAGGGGGTGTGGGGCGGGAGGCACCTTTAAGTGTAAATTAGGCGGTGCTGACCTCCCGCATCGCCGCACCTGAAAGCTCTTCCCAGCAGTGCCACGCCGCCCAGCCCCAGCTGCAGTGGAGGATCTTCTCCATCACTTAGCTGGTTTCCACATGTGTGTGGCGGCCTTTTGCTGGCCACACAAATGGCCTCCGCAAGCTGAGTGACAGAGCTAGTCCTTTGCCACAACAGGTGCGGTGCTGCTGGGAAGAGCTTTCCGGTGTGGGAGGTAAGCAACTACTAATTTAGGCTTAAAGGTGTCACACACACACACCCACACACCCCAGAGTGGTGCCCACACCAACCGCCACTGGATTGTGGAGAGAACTCTCCACCCGGTGTGGACAACCTGTTCAGCCACATTGCATCTTCTGCATGCTGTGGATATTAAGGGCCACTTAGATGCTGTTGGTACCTAGAGAGTTGCTCTTAAGCGATGCTTCAAACGGTCTCCGTACCTCCATGGCACAAGGCCTTTGTCTGCTTGTGCTCTCTGCACGTGGGTTATTCCATTAAGGAGACTGGTGTCCGTTGATGCTTGGAGGCAAGGGTGAAGCAATGTTGGATCGGTTTATCAGCCAGACGAAATATTTTACTCGTCAGATGGTTCCTCAAGCTGTGTCAGAACACTACTCATCAGGACTTTTTTTCATTCTTTAGGCATCATTTTTCCCCCACTTGTCACAAACTAGTGGATTTCCTCAGCCCTGCTTGGAGGATCTTGCCTTAGGTTAGGGCAGGGAATTATACGAGTTGATCTTAAGATGCATTGCCAGCCTGGTGATGAGACTTAATATTTTGATACCACTTTTTCTAAGAGCTACAGAGACACATACCCCTCTCACTGCTTATGACCTTCAACTCAACCGCACAACCTCAGTCCTCCAGCTGTTTTGGGGCTACAGCTTCCATCATACCCAGCCACTGTGAACAATAGTCAGAAATTATGGGGGCTGTATTCCGAGATCGGCAGGCGGGTCGGAGCTGTGCAGCCCTGCCTTAACTGCCACATGGCACAATGGTCCTGTACAGCACTAATTCCGAGACAGAGAGGAGAGCTGGTCTTGAGGCAGCGAGCATGAATTGTCCCCTGGTGGGGTCTGCCCTGGCTTACATTTGGATGGGTGAACACTGTCAGATATTCCCCTTAGGGGATGGGGCCATTGCTTACATGTAGAAGCGGTTCCAGGTTCAGTCCCTGGCATCTGTGATGTAGATTTTTCCCCCCAAATCTGCTGGGCATCCCAGCTCCGCTTATAGGGTGCAGTAGGCATCGGCATCTGCAACTTGAGCCACCAGCTGGTGGACCTCAAGGTCCTACCTTGTTTATCCCAACATATTTCAAGCAGAAGAGGGGTACAATTCATCTGCAGACTCTGTATGCAGAAGGTCCCAGGTTCCATCCCTGGCCTAGGGCTGGGTGAGACCCTATGAGCTGCTGCCAGGTCAGTATCGACAGCACTGAGTTTGATGGACCAGTGGTCTGACTCAGTATATGGCAGCTCCAGCAATGCCTTTACTTGAGGAGTATTGACAAAAGGCCCTCTGTAGCTAAAAAAATAAATAAAAAGAATAGACGATGAGCCTTGTGGGATAAGGCAGTAAACCAGGATGTAATAAGTGGCCATTCTTTTCTTAGAAAGAAAGCAACATAGAATCTCAAATTGTAGTCCGTGACCCCTGGATGTTAAATGAGGGCCTGGAACGAGGCGAAGAGGGATATTTTGTGGTTTGTCTTGCCACAGTTGTTTGTACATTCTCTGAAATGGGCATATATTTATCACACACAGTATAATCTGCTGCTGTGACGTGGGTTTTTCAAACACAGAGAGAGAGACTGTAGAGGTGCACCTAGGTAATTTTGGAGCCTGGACCTAAAGGCCTTTGGAGTATGTGCCCCCCCCCCGCCCCAGCAAGTTAAGCATCATCCCCTGACACAGTATTTTTAACACATGGATTCTTGAAGGTACAAACAGCAACTGAACTCGTTAGAATATAAAACGGGTATATTTTTGCAAATATGCATTAGCAGAAACATTTCCTAGTGCAGCATGGGCCAATGGTATGACACGACCGTACCATCCGGGACATACGAAAGAGGATTTGGAGGGGAGGGGTTGTGGAGGCCCTGGACTTCAGCCTGGAAGCACAACCGTCCCTCACCAACTGTGGTTTTCCCAATTGTGGTTTTGAGTATCCACGACTGGGAAATTGTGACCGATCTCACCAACCATGCCCCAAGTTTCCATGGTTTGGCGAGATATTTTAGTGATTTGGGGTTTTTTTTCTTGTAATGGGGGGGGGGGTGTTCCGAGATTCAATTGACTCATTCCTTTTGCTGACCCTGCCAACTCCTTGTGATTTTTGAGTGGCTTTGGGGGGTTCAAAAGTGCCTTTGAGCAATGTGGGGGGGGTGTTTTCAAAATTTCCCAGGATGTTCAATTTGCTTACTCCTCTTGTTTAGCCTTGGTGATTTTAAGGCATTCCGGGTGACTTTTGGCCAAAAAAAAAAAAAAAAGTATTTTTTCTTTGATTTTTTTCGGTCCTTTCTTGCAACTGCAGTTCCCCTAACCCCCTGATTCCCATTGATTTCAATTGCTCACCAACAGCGAATTTGCCAACGGTAGTAGTATATGTACTGCAGCATAAGGGCTGTATATTATTCTGCAGTGTTCTATACCTGCTCTCTTCTTCACTCTAAAAGCAGCGCTTGGCCAATGTTCAGGCAACAGACTCTGCCCTCCACCCCACCCCCGTTTAACAAAGACATTCCTTTTGGGGCTATAACCATACTTGGAACAGTTATATAATATCAGGGTTGTTTGGGTCACAAAGAGGGTCATTGTCGTTTAATCAGCTTCGTGGAAAATCTCAGAGAAACAAATCTGGCTGTAAAAATTTCCAGGAACTGGGGAGTGCCCTAACCCCCTCCCCCACCTTTAAACTTGTGAACCTAAACTGTACCTGCTTTGAGAAATGACAAAAATATCTTACAGAATGCTAGCTTTTTAAGAATTGAAAACAAACTCTGAGACTCCTCTTTTTAGAAGAAGAGCCTTGCTTTGTCTCCCTAACTGCTGTCTTATGAGGTTGGTGTCCTCTTGATTTCCAGGGATCTCCGAAATCCTCGGGTGCCCCCGAACACAGGCATGCTGGTCAAACTCCTGCAGAGCAGCAGCACCAACCCCCACAAGCTGAACGTCTGAAATTCCTCGGGTAAGGTCCTCTTTAAACTGGCTGGCCTACTGCATGTCAGCCCAGTGACACTGCATTTGCACCAATGCAAAATTTGCATTGCACGAGAATAAGCCCATTGGAAATAATGGGGTTACTCTTGTGCAATGCAGTTTGCACAAAGTTTGCGTTTGTGCAGACTGCAGAAATGCAGTGTTACTAAGATGTTCTCTTGTGTAGTATGTCAGCCACTGTCTTTTAATATTCTCATATGTGTGCTCATGCTCTTCTGCTTCCAAGGACACCTGGGCATATCTACAGCAGTCGTGGCTTCAAAATGTGTTGACCTGCTAGCTTTTTAAGTGTCCTGGGTTCTCCCTTCGGTTTCTCTGGTGCTGGCAAGTGGGAGTAAGGGAATCTGGGAGGGTGCTTTTTCTCTGTACACGATGAACTGGGTGCAAGTTGACCTGGGCAATGTAGTTCTTTTAAAAGGCTGGTGGAATAAGGACATTGACCCATTTCATTCCCAGCTGGGGGTGTGATGTGGTCCGGATCAATTTATATCGGCTTTGGTTAAATGAAGCTATTTTCTCCGTTGGTGGGGTGGAGGTGGAGGAATACTTTAGCTTAATCTGAGTCAATCCGATTTCAATCTCTGGGGAAGCTTGCTATTGTGCACACTTTCCCAATGAAGCCCCCATGGTCCATGGATTTGACATAAAAAGAACAGTAACACCTCCGCTCCCACCCTTTCTCCCCATAAGGGAAGTGACTGACATACTACATAACAATATGTCAGCCTAGTAGCATTGGGTTTATGCAATTTGCATACATTTTGCAGAAGAGTAAACCCATTGGAACTAATGGGTTTACTCTTGTGGTGCAGTTTGCATGCACACATTACTAGCCTGACGTACTGTTGTGCAGTGTGTCAGCATCAGGTGAGACACTAAGAATATTGAATCTGGAGACATACCTGTTTAATCTGGCATTTAATCTGTAGTTCTAAGTTTTAGAGGTTTTTTTTCTAGATCTTAAATTGGTTTATTTCATGTTTTTATTATTGTTGTGTGTTAAATTATAAACTGCCCAGAGATTGTTATATGAGGTGGTATAGAAATGTGCTTAAATACATTTTCCACTTCTCTTTTGTAGGGCTCTTTTTCTTTCAAATTCTCTGCATACTAGAAAGCATCGCACCTCTCAAATAGATGTCAAGCTAGCAGAACTTCTGTAGAAGAAGAGCTTCTGGAAGAAAAAAACAGATGACGGGCTTAAAAGGTTGCTCTTTATCATAACTGTGTGGAGTCCTGGGATTGCCAGAAGCTCATACTATGCAAGAAGAGCGGAAGGCCAGACCCTCAAAGGCGATGGAGGGGAATCCCAGGAAAAAGCTGTCAAGATGATGGCACAGTTCCCTCGGTACTCCAGAGATTACCCAAAAGGGAGACATGACCTCCTCTCAGTTGTTATGGTCCTTGGTGCCCTGGGAAGTTCCATCCAGCTTCTGGGGTCAGAGAGAGGATGTTCCTCTTGGGTCGGGGGGGGGGGGGGCGTTTCGTCACTGTAGCAGATTTCCATGTAACTGGCTGGCACTTTCGGGGGAAGGCGATCCCTTGATGGGCCAAAGTGCTGCAGACAGTTCTGAATGTGGTCATGCCAAACATCCCTACCTCAGGACCATTAACATGCTTCCGGCCTTTGCCTGTAAATATGGCTTAGCGGTTGACAGACTGCTCCTGCTTTTCTCCTCCCTTATCCTGAATTTCGTCTGCACATGTCTTTCTCTGT
This sequence comes from Hemicordylus capensis, assembly GCF_027244095.1. Classification (NCBI taxonomy): domain Eukaryota; kingdom Metazoa; phylum Chordata; class Lepidosauria; order Squamata; family Cordylidae; genus Hemicordylus; species Hemicordylus capensis. The sequence goes on from NC_069663.1 coordinate 16,924,436, forward strand.
TGCTTTTTGCTAGAGGATAAGATGTACGTTGAATAGGTGTTCCCATTTCTTGTAATGAGTTTACCGCAATCCTGTTTTCTGGGGGAGAGGAGAGAAGAAGTCCACTTGTATAACTATCTAGCTCTATTTGGTTCATTCAGAATCCTTATTCTTTCTGGGTATCTCAGAGATGGATGGGAAAATATAATAATCCAGGGTCAGGAATGATTCAGGGTGGGGAACTCAAACGCACATCTTCACTATGGCTGTGTTCACTCAGTCACAGTGATCTTGGCTAAAGAGTTAACCAGGCTCAGATCCTGGTGATCTATCCTGGTAAAATGCACGTTAACCATAGTGGTTTGACCAAGATTGCCCAGAAATCCTAGGTTCTCGCAACCTGCCATGTACAGGGCTCAGCTAACCTGGTCAATTCTTTAACCAGGCTTGCTGTGACTTTGTGAACACGGCCTACATACTGCAACCCAGTTAATCATCATGGCTCCCCCTAAGAAACACTGGGGACTGTAGTTGTGTGAGGGTACTGAGAGCTGACCCCTTCATAGACGTGCGTGTGAAATTGCTCTATATTAAGCAGGTAAGCCTCAATAAATATATCAAGGCTATTATCACACACAGATAAAATGGGGCTAAGGAAGCCAGCTCAGGGTTAAGGGCTTGACTGTGTGCCAGTGCTGCACAGCTCCATGCAGCACCAACACATGAGTAGACTCCCAGCATGCACCGGGAGGTTCCCCATAATGCACCACACATCAGGAGCCTCCTGGCCCCCAAACCTCCCAGTTGCCGGTAGCAGCCGGCAAATGTCTGGGCGAGCGATCCACTCGCCCAGCCGGAAGAAAAGGATCATCTGCAGGGGAGGTAAGCATTTCGAGGCTTCCTTCCCTCGCCCCTTTTGAGCCCTTTCTCCGATCGTGAGAAAGGGCTCGTGGTCTGCTTCACATAATTGTTAAAAACTAGGTTTAATTTGAGTTGCCACCATTAGTGCAATTGTGTATGCCCACGCCAAGGTCCGAGATGAATCTTTGATTCCCTCCTAGGCGTGGGTTCACACAATCATGCTAATATGAGTAACCCAAACTAAACCTAGATTTGAACAATTGTGTGAACCAGGCCCCTATATATTTGGGCAGTGGATGGATAGGAAAGACAGTCATTAGCCAGGATAGGCACATCCTTGCCACATTCTCCTGCGCGGAGTCAAACATCATTTCTACATTCTATGATCCTATGAGAAGAAAGCAATTCAGGTTCTGGTTTAAGAGCCAAGAACTCTCCCTTTCCTAAAGCACCAGGCACTTTAGTTTCCTCATGTGCTGTAGCTTCTGTTACAAAGCATGTTGAACGAAAATGCACCTAGCTATTGCAAAGGCATCAGTACTCCAGATGTATGCGTTCTGGATTTTGTAGTTTGGATGTTGTGAACTTAGTTCACTTATTATTATTTTAAGGCTGTCTGATGTTGAGATGTAATCTGTACAAGTGCAAAATGTTCTGTGGAAAAGAGAAGTCTTCCATTGTGTGGAGCACTAGATCACAATGCAATAGCACTTAAAAGTCAGAGCTCTGTTTGGTATTTGCTCTTGAGGAGACCCTGTTCATCCCCAATCTGCTCCCATCCGGTTTTGGGAAGCGGGAATATGCGCACATTTCTCCTTCTGCCTTTCCCCTGTATAATGTTTGATCTGTGCCACTCTTGTAAAGTTCTCTGTCCACAGTGATCCTACATTTGTGTGCACATTCTATATGTAGCATCTCAAGGTTTGAATACAAATGTACAAATATTTATTTTTTTAACTTTTTTTTACTGCACAGTACAAGCTTTGATTTTTAATAAACAAACAAAAAGCAGAAATTGATTATGTGTTTTTTCCCGGCTGGAGGGTACAGTGTGGAAGTAACAGTTGTGGCTGAGGCCAGATAGAGTGCCACTGAACAAGATGGACAAAAAACAGAGGGCTGTTGGCTTAGGCAGAAATGCCTAACTGTGGGTCACCAGGTGTAATTGGACTTCAACTCCCATCATCCCTAGCCACAACGGCCTTCTCAAGGCCACTCAGGATCCTAGAAAAAAAGCTGTCCTACTAGGTGCCTGAGCAGCTCAGCCACTTCTGGAAATTCCCAAGTGTTGCATTCTCTATAATAATCCGTTCTGTGATTTAGAATTTTGTCCCTGTGGGGATCCTGTAGAGAGTGTGTGTGTGTGTGTGTGTGTGTGGAGGGGGGTGGAATAAAGAGGGGAAAAGAGGAAGAAAGAAGAATGAAATAGTTTCTTAATAAAGTTCCCAGTTAAACCCACTTAAGATGCTTTGTGTTTACAAAACCAAGCCACTCAGGCACCAGTAGCACAATAGAAGGGGGGAAAGGCTGGCATTTCTCCACAGGGCTAAGAAAACAGAAGTCGTTCTGCAGAGATGCAAAAAGACTCATTTTAACTGCTCTATAGTTCCCTCCTCACCTCATAACGGGGAGTTATTCACACTTGGCTTCAGGGTAAACGTTGAGCGAAGCCACTTCGAAGTACACTCGTGGCATTGAAGGAAGAAGCCCATCCCCTCGGCTCTCTGTTTTGTTTTGAAACAAGTCCACATGGCATGCTCCATGTTTTCCTTCTAGCCAATGGTTGGGGGTGGGGGGAGCTCCTGCAATCTGCATTTCTGAAGAGAGTATGCCTCTTATCATGCTAATGATTCTACCTCCGTGCCTCTCCCATTTGCTCCTCGTTTTCAGAAAAAGTAGCTTAAAACCAGCATTTTAAAAACTCAGACCTACATCGAGGTAAGCTAGGATTTGCATCACAAAGCGTGGTTTGTGTGTGGAGTGTGTCCAGAAATCTCAAAGGGACTTCGAGGTAAGTTTGGCGGGTGTGTGAACGCTCACGCTCTCTTCTGAAGGAGATTTGGGGCAGAAGCCCTGTGTGTAAAGGCTCCAGGAAGGGGAGACGGTGCTATTTTTGCTCCTCTTTCTCCTCCCTCCAGATGGTATTTTAATACTCTTGGAATTGGTCCCTGACACTTGCACAGCCCTCAGGGACAGATTCCTGGAGTTAAAATCTACGTCTGGAGGGAGAAGAGGGCAGTAGAAATCACACCTTCCTTCACCCCACCACACCCACCCACTGGGACCTCAGGGAAAGATTAATAGAGCAGTGAAGCTTGAGTCCTGCATCTTTTCAGGGCGACTTCCACTGCGGGAAAGTAACCTGCCTAGATAGCAGGAGGCTGTTGGTTCGGATCCCCGCTGGTGTGTTGCCCAGAATATGTGAAACTCCTATATTTGGCAGCCACGATATAGGAAGGTGCTGAACGGCGGCATCTCATAGTGCGTGGGATGAGGCAACGGTCAACCCCTCCTGTATTCTACCAAAGGCAACCACATGGCTCTGTGGTCACAAGGAGTCAACACCGACTTGACCTTTCCTTTTCCATTGTCATAGCCATGTGGAGAATGTCAGTGACTGCATTTTAAAAGCAACAAGCCTCCGCTCCCAAAAGCAAACAGCTAGTGCAGTGCTGCTTCCAGAGCAAAGAGGAAGTGACGTGGAGAGAATCCTGACAGACATGTTGGAGTTCTAACTGTCCCCAACCCAACACACTAGCCAGGGCAGTTGGGAGGGGCCGACACGACCTCACCTGACAGCCTCACTGTTGGGTCACATTGGAATGTGATATTTGGGGCTATGCCCCAGTCTTCACACTTCATCGAAACATTCCATGTTATGGGTTTGATCGGATTCCCAAGCTGGTTAATTAAAATTTGCAGTGTTCTTATTCCTGTGAGATTTCTCTGTAAATCTAGTTCCAGGGATAAAGGGTCAAAGGAAACTCGCTGAGCAAATTCTAAGGCATTTCTCCTTGGATAAACCCTGAAATTCTCTTCAAATGCCACGCTAGGCAATTTTTTCCTTCCAACTTCATATATTGTGTGTCCTAGCAAAAATGACAGTCTGGTGGCACTCGCAAGAACAACCTGGGGCAAATTAAGACAGGGGAGCATCCTTCATGTTGAAACAAAAGCCTTTGGCAAAGGAGGATGTTCCCTGATGTGTAGAGACCAGGCTTGATGATACGATCATCGTTCAATCCAGATAAACACAGTATTAATTGCTGTACTAAGTCATCATGTTAATTGCTGCAGTAAGCAGCCACATCAGTGTCTTTTTGTTTGAAATGGCACAGGAGCCCTGCCCAACTTCACTGCACTGTAACAATGTGAATGCACTCTAAAAATGAATCAGACCCCTCTCCCACATTATCTACCAGGCTTCATCACAAAGCTAAATGTTCTCCCCGCCCAATTTAGATGGTGTGTGTGTGTGAGTGTGTGTGAGGGAGAGGGAGGGTGGAAAGCAATTTAGAGAATTGTCTTTGACCTTCAGCAACTTAATCGGCTGCGAGGGGGCTGCTTCCTAATTGCATGTTAATGGTTAAGGTCTTCTGCATGTCATAAAGATTGCAATTGTAGTGGTGGTGGTGGGACTATAAAGCACTGATTAACTCGTCAAGTGAGTCAATCCGAAAGTAATATTTGTCTCAGTAATGAGTTTCATAAAATCCAAGCATTGCCACGAAATGACATGCTGTTGACCCGAAATAACAATGGCATGTGTCACCCACAGCCAGTTCCCCCACCTTCCTTGGCATTCCGGACTCATTTCCTTCAAGCAAAGCAGTACCAGGGAAGAGAGCTGGTGGTGTTGTAGCAAGCATGACTTGTCCCCTTAGCTAAGCAGGGTCCACCCTGGTTGCATATGAATGGGAGACTTGATGTGTGAGCACTGTAAGAGATTCCCCTCAGGGGATGGAGCCACTCTGCGAAGAGCATCCAGGTTCCAAGTTCCTTCCCTGGCTTCTCCAAGATGAGACAGATTCCGGCCTGCAACCTTGGAGAAGCCACTGCCAGTCAGTGTAGACAATACTGAGCAAGATGGATCTATGGTCTGACTCAGTATATGGCAGCTTCCTATGTCCTTTGGACACTTCAGAATGTTGGGGTTGGGATCAGGTTCTGGATCAGGGGTTGGGTATTTTCCCGACCAACTTTAAAATAATTTTTAAAAGTAACCGGGATATTTACCATGAAACCTGGAAGGTTGCATGGTAAACATGAAACACCAGAGAATCACAGGGGAGGTGATGTGACACCAGAGATTTGCAGGGGGAAACCCAGAAACCGGCTGCTTTATTAAAATAGAGAAATAAATGCTTGGGCAAGTTGGCAGGCAAGCTGGTGGGCAGAAGATGAGATCCCTCCCCCCCACCCAAAGCTGTGATAGCAAAAGAAAAAGAGCAGACTCTTGCCTCCATTTGGAGCTCTGGAAAGCTCTGGTTTCTTCCAAATGCAATCGGAGAAGTCTGAACTGAAATGGTCTCCCCAGTTTTGGATCAGAAACTTCTCCAACCTCCTCCAAAATGCCCCATATCAGGAAGTTCCTGATTCCTACCTCACAAAAAAGGCAAATTGCAAGACAACTGTTTTGGTTAGATTATTAGTTGCATCTTTGCCAAGCAAAAATAAAACATTATTATTTCTATTTTCCCTGTCCTTTTGTTAGAATAATATACTTCTTCATAATGGTATGAGGCCTTTTCATCTTGACATAGGTTAGGGCCTCAGCCTGTCATAACTTGGCCCTGGGTGTGACAAATATCACCTGCTGAAATTCCATCTCTGAAATAACTGTTCCAGACAAAACTGCCAAGGGTTTAAGCTCAAAGCATGGAACTCCAAAGTGTGCTGGCTTCCAGTTGGTTTCTGGACACAGTTCAAAGTGCTGTTTTGACCTTTAATAAGTCCTAAGTGGTTTGGGACAAGGATGCCTCAAGGAGTTCCTTCTCCAATCTGACCATACTGACAGACGTTGTTCATTGTAGGGCCTTCTCTGTGGTGCCCCCTTGGATATGGAATTCCCTGCCCCAGAAGAGCTGTTGGACTCCCAATCTGCCTGTCTTTCTTGCTGAAGACGGCTATATGGGCAGGCCTTTAGCTTATGGTTTTAAGATGTGGTTCATTGCTGCATTTCTGTTCCAGAAAGATGGACTTTTTTCTGCTGCCATCAGAATTTTTTAAAATTAATTTTAATCTGTTGCATTATTTTGTTGTTTTATAATCGAACTGTCCCCTGCTGAGCAAAGAGGCACCTTTTTAGTGGTGATTCTCTTTATTTAGCAGGGGGAGAGCAACTGGTCCTATCCATCCCCAGCACAGCATCCCTCCAGTGTCTATTGCTGATGTCTATCTTGCATTTCTTTTTTTAGACTGTGAGCCCTTTGGGGACAGGGAACCATCTAATTCATGCATGCATGCATGCATGCATTCATTTGTAAACCACTTTGGGAACTTTTGTTGAAAAGTGGTATATAAATATTTGTCACATTTGTATTCATATCTATGTAAGTCACCATGAATACAAATATGATGAATATTTATATACCGCTTTTCAACAAAAGTTCCCAAAGCGATTTACAAAGATATAAATAGAGCTTTCATTTGAATGGAAATGTGGGATAAGAAAATATTCTGAATAGCATATAAAGATAAATACAGTCTACAGAAACATGACTCCTGCCCTGAGGCGCAGCTCAGAGTCCAAAGCTGCTAAGCTGGGATTGTGGTGTCAGGTCCCAGGCCCCCAACTACAAGCCAGAGCCTGAAGCAGGGGCAACTCTAGAAGGCCTAGTTTGCAGGGAGCAAAGGGGTAGCCAATTTTTATTTTACTAGGGACACAAGGACTTGCTATACATTACATTCTGACACAGGTAAGGTAATTGATGTTGCTAGTTTATTTACTATATTAAGGAAGCCATGTGTAAAACATGAATTGGTGGGTGGCATAATCATACATAATCATGCATGGTGTGGAGGAAGTGGATAGAGGGAAAGGCTTCTCCCTCTCCATAACACTAGAACCAGGGGTCATCCCAGGAAATGGATTGCCAGGAAATCTAGGACCAGCAAACGGAAGTACTTGTTCACACAATGCATAATCAGCTTGTGGAATTCTCTGCCACAAGATGTGGTGACAGCCAACAACCTGAATGGCTCTAAGAGGGATTTGGATAACTTCATGGAGGAGAGGTCTATCAACGGCTACTAGTCTTAATAGTTTGATTTTAATTGTTAACTTGTTTTAATTGTTTTTATCATGCTGTAAACCGCCCTGAGCCATTTTGGAAGGGCGGTATATAAATCTAATATAAAAATAAAAATAATAATAAATAGTTGGAGGGCTATAGGCCGCCTGCAGCCTCAAAGGCAGGATGCCTCTGAGTACCCGTTGCAGGGGAGTAACAGCAGGAGAGAGGGCATGCCCTCAACTCCTGCCTGTGGCTTCCAGCAGCATCTGGTGGGCCACTGTGCAAAACAGGATGCTGGACTGGATGGGCCTTGGGCCTGATCCATCAGTCCTCCCTAAATTTGTCTCTGCCCCCTAAACGTTTTAAAAATAAGTATAAGGCTCCAGATACAATACTGTCTGCCCACCCTCCTACCTTTTTTTTGGTGGTGGTTCCCCAGCCTTTTAGACTGACTGTGACCCTGGGCCCGATTCTCAGCAGACAAAATGTTCCTCGATGTCAGAAAGTTTGAGAGCCACTCTCTTACACCATCACACCTTGGCGTCCTGACAGCAAATCGATACCACTACAACTACTGCTACAAATATTGATATTCCACTTTTTGAAAAAAGTTCTCAAAGCATTTCAGATAGAAAGACAGTAATAACGAAAGGCTGCCAGAACCCAAGGGGTATACTCGTGGGTCAAATGGGCCATAACCCAGAATTTGGCTTAAAATAAGCCAAATCTGGCAACCAATCTAAAAGAGAAACATAAGACAGAGACCAGCCGCCGCCACTGGAGGGCATCATTTGGTGGGCCACTGTGTGAAACAGAATACTAGACTAGATGGGCCTTGGGCCTGATCCAGCAGGGCTTATGTTCTTATGAGGGATGCTGTGCTGGGGATGGATAGGGCCAGTTGCTCTCCCCCTGCAAAATACAAGAGAATCACCACTTTGAAAGGTGCCTCTTTGCTCATTTAGCAGGGGTACATGGTACATTCGCTCATGGCACAGAGCATGATCAGAAGAATGTTCCAACCCTGAACTATGGTGTGTAGCAACAAAATAGCAAAACAAAACTGACAGCGGCAACTAAAAAAAAAAAAAAGCCCCTCTCTTAATCTGAAGGGTGGATCTCACCTCCCTTCTGTGCTTGGTTGCTTGCTTTGCTCGGTGGCACTGTCTCCAAGCATTCCATCAGCGCGCCTGGCATGCTAATGAGCGTAACAATCCTTCCAGGAAAGGCTGCCATAGCTGAATGAGGGTGTATTTTCCCTTGCCAAGCCCTCTGGGGGGCCAAGAAATGAGAAGCACGTGTGTCAAGCATTGACTTCAGCCCGTCAGCTTGGCAAGAGTCTTTAACACAAATCTATAGCTCTAACTTGGGCTCTCACTCCCAGGTCCAGAAGGTTTCTCACACCCGGCTTTTCGTTCGCATCTCCTCCAGAACGGAGATGTGCGTTCACGAATCGGCCAGATTAACCCTGAAGTGCCTGCGAGCTATCGGGGAGTATTTCACACACAATGGGTTTGGTTTGTTTAATTGCGCATTAGAGTGTCGCCCAATTTATATTCGGACTTTAAAAAGTTCACTTTTTACGTCGGTATTTTGGAGCGACTTTGAACTTGCAGAAAAGCCTCGCAGTAAATTCGCAGTAAAGCCTGCTGCCTGAAAATGCCCCAGGAACAATTTTTCTTTCATCTGCTACCAGTTGTGCCATCAAATCTGCTAAAGTTGTGCCATTGAGTCGGTGTCGACTCCTGGAGCCCACAGAGCCCTGTGGTTTTCTTTGGTAGAATACAGGAGGGGTTGACCATTGCCTCCTCCCACACAGTGTGAGATGGTGTCTTTCAGCATCTTTCTATATCTCTGCTCCTCGATATAGGTGTTTCCCATAGTCTGGGGAACATACCAGAGGGGATTCGAACCGGCAACCTTTGGCTCGCTAATCAAGTCATTTCCCTGTGGCGCCATTAGGTGGCTCTGCTACCTGGTAGAGGGATCTTATCTTTCTTATGCACTTGACCACCAAACGACAAAAGCCAGGAGGACTATGCAAAGGACTGCTGATGACAGAGGTTCCTACTGTGTACTAAAATCTGTGGCTCACTTCCAACACAGGCTGCCACTCAAGCCATGGTGACCTGCTAACCATGCAAAGTGAGCAAAGAGGCGCCTTGTTCAAGTGGTGATCCACTTATATTGTGCAGGAGTGGGGCAACACCTGGCCCTGTCCAACTCCAGCACAGCATTCCTCCCTCCAGTGGCTGTGGTTATCCCTGGACCATTCGGACGCATTCCACTTCTTCTTCTGTGTTCCACTTTAACTGGAGAATCTGCAAACCGAAATCCAGAACGGGTGAAGGCTCGGTTTATTAGAACATTCCTCCAGGTACTGGGAAGGCATTACATGATACTGGTTCCCTCAGACACATGGCTCCCTCAGCCCTGGCCCCATGCATGCCGGCTCTTTGCCGATGCCGATGAGCTGGGCGAGAGCAGTGACAGTAGCAGTGGCGGCGGCAGGGGGATTGGAAGCTGCTACCAAAAAACCCCCCTACCTGTAGGCCGCGGAATGTTACAATATGTAATGCCTTCCCAGTACTTGGAGGGATGTTATAATAAACCGAGCATTCCCCCATTCTGGATTTAAGTTTGCAGATGCTCCAATTAAAGTGGAATACGGAAGAAGGAGTGGAATGAGTCCGAATGATCCAGGGATAATAAAGAAATAAAACACAAGAAAGCTGGCCTTCACGATGAGTAAAGATAAGAGCTGTCCTGCACGCTTATCTTGCATGAGGAAACTATGTAAGAAGATAAAAGTTTAGGGTGGCCCTTATTGGTTTGTGTTTATGACAGCGGTTGTATATGATATCTGCTCGTATTTATCTATACCTGCATTGGTTATGTTTTCATTTGCAAGCGACCTCTCCTTTTGCCAGATTAGGATATAATCATTTGCAAGCTATGTCTCCTTTTGCCAGATTAGGATGTAAACAAAACAAGAACTGGGAATCAGTTTCACTTTCAGAGCAAAACAAAACATGGAGAATAGCTTTCATGTTATTGGCAACTTGGGAGTTACTTGTTTTTCTGCTAGATGAGCAGCCCCCTGTGGTGGTGGTGGTGGTGGTGATGAGGGACCCTAAGGGCTGCTGTTCCTGATTAAACAGGGCAAAGAGTTGGCATGAAAGCTGGCATCATGAAAAGTGTGTCCAGGAACGTTTGGGAGCTTTCTAGAAAATAGGAAGCCATGAACCACTGGACCAGCCAGATACTTGATTTGGTTCTTATGGAAGTGTGAACTGTGTTTAGATGCAATTCCTTTTATGCTGAAATTTGAAAGACCCTGCACAAACCCAGCCTCAACCCAGCCAGAGAGGAGAGTTGGTCTTAAGGTTGTGCCGTCGAGTCGTTGTTGACTCGTGGCAACCACAGAACCATGTGGTTTTCTTTGGTAGAATGCAGGGGGGGGTTACCTTTGCCATCTCCATCACTGATTTGCATTTGGATGGGTGATTATATGTGAGCACTGTAAGATAACATGCATGGAGTCTCAACTGAAGGTTCCAGGTTTCCTCCCTGGCATCTCAGGAAGGACTGGGAGAGACTCCTGCCTGTAACCTTGGAGAGCAGCTGCCAGTCAGTGCAGGTAATACTGAGCTAGCTGGACAAAGAGTCTGACTCAGTATAAGGCAGCTTCTTATGTTTCTATGAAGAAGAGAGAGGCAGGATCAAGAGCGTGGATCTGAGATTAGTAGTTCTACTGAATCCTGCATTGACTTTGATACAAAATGCAAATTGCTTCTCTTGGATGAAGGCACACAACACCCCCGCCCCAACCTACATAACATAAAAAGAGTTTGAAATTTCTAGAGACACATATTTCAAAGGTTGAGTGGAGTGTGACTGATTTCATGCAGAAAAGCCTGACAAGTTCAGATTAAGACCTTGAACTACTTCTTGGAATGTTCAGAATTCCAGGATGCAAGACATACGTGGGTCAAAGAAAGGCCCACAAACATACCTGTATTCTTTCTTCAGTAAGTCTTATCTCTGTCAAATGGAGATAACTAACTCCTGTAGCAGAGTGAGGGAACGCCACTGCTTCTTTCATTTCAGGGTTTTTTTGCCGCCAAAGGACACAGAATGGAGTGCGGCTAACGCCTGCAGTGGTGTGAGGGAGCTCCTCTGTGTGTGCCTACTTGACCTCTCTCTGATTCAGAGATGCCTCTAGAACTCTGAACCGGAACTTGACCTCTCTCTGATGCTGTGGTACCTCTAGAATGCTGATCTTGAACTTGTACTTGAAATTTGCGGGGTGAAGAAACCACCCCTTGGGTACTTACCCGAACTGTCTCTATGAGGCCTCTAAAGTGCTGGACATGAATTTGGTGGGGTGAGGGAATTATGTGGACTGTCTCTCACGCTGTGATGCCAACCTGACAACCAATGAGGCCTGGGGTTTCATGCTGCAATGTGCTAGGTGACAACAGCTGGGCGAGGATTCTTTGATATTACAATACAGCACTATTTTGTACTTTATGCATTCCTGGAGGGGCTGGGGGAAACATGGGAACATAGGAAGCTGCCATATACTGAGTCAGACCATTGGTCTATCTAGCTCAGTATTGTCTTCACAGACTGGCAGCGGCTTCTCCAAGGTTGCAGGCAGGAATCTCTCTCAGCCCTATCTTGGAGAAGCCAGGGAGGGAACTTTGAACCTTCTGCTCTTCCCAGAGCGGCTCTATCCCCTGAGGGGAATATCTGACAGTGCTCACAATTCTAGTCTCCCATTCATATGTAACCAGGGCGGACCCTGCTTAGCTAAGGGGACAAGTCACATTCCCTCCCTGGCATCTCCAAGTAGGGATGAGAGAGACTCTTGCTTGCAACCTTGGAGAAGCTGTGACCAGATGGACCAATTGGACCAGTTCCTATGTTCTTAAAATGAGAAACCAAGATAGAGAAAGAGAAAATAACATGAGAACATAAGAACGGCCCGGCTCGCTAAGGCCCAAGGCATATCTAGGATCCTGTTTTCCAACAATGGTCCACAAGATGCCTCTGGGAAGCCCACAGGCAAGAGATGAAGGCATGCCCCTTCACCTGCTGCTGCTCCCTACAACTGGTATGCAGAGGCATCCTGACTCTGAGCCTGGAGGTAGCCTATAGCCATCAAGACTAATACCCTTTGGTAGACTTGTCCTCCAAAAGATGATGAAAGAGAGAAACCAAGAAGAGAGAGAGAAGGATAAGGCAGAGAAAGGTAGCAGTGAAGAGTCAACTATTTTGTCTGTGGGGAAGGAGGCAGGACTCCATAATCTCTGTCTCTCTCTCTCATATTTTTATACCACCTGATATCAGGGGCGGAGCCACCATTGGGCGAATGGGTTCAAAGAACCTTGGCTGCCACCAATCAGAGGCCGCGAGCACAGCCCCAGACAGGCCCCCCCCGGTCTGATGTCGGATAAGGGGGGCGTTATTTCAGTCTCAAACGGGGCTGCGAGGCGCTGTTTGGAACCAAAATCAGCCCATGCTGCATTGGTAACCTACCAATGCAGCAGGGACGATCAATCTCCCTCCCAAATGGGGCCGTGCAGCTCTGATTACGAGAGAGATCAGCCCGCGCTGCATTGGCAAGGAGTCACTTAAAGGCATTTCCTTTAAGGCAGGGAGAGTCACTCTGGCCCACGCTGTCCAATGCAGCGCGGGCCGATTTCCCTTCCAAACAGGGCCACGCGGTCCCATTTGGGAGAGAGACTATGAACCCAATGTCTGACATCAGACGCGGAGGCGTGGCTAGCTGGGCCCCTGCATCTGACATCAGACATGGTGGGCGGGGCCAGCAGAATGTGGTGGCGGCAGCCACACACAGGCCCCCACCAGCCTGCCTACGCTCCTGCCTGATATGTACATCTCTAGCTGGTGTACAGAATTTAAAACAGTGTGTTTTATCTTGTACAACACTCGTGGCCCAAGCGAAAGTTATGCCCTCTATATATCTTTCAGAGTGATCTTTGAAATGCTGCTGGGAAAACCTTCAAAGACAACACAGAGAGAGAATTCCGGCAAGTATTTTTATTTACAAGGCACATGAAGAAATACAGCTTGCTTCCCCCAAAACAGCAGCCGGTTGCATTGTGTTCCATAAGCAAGCTACCAGCATCAATAAACTTTTGCCATAGACAATACAGCTGTGATTTCTCAGAAATCCTTAATGATTCCAACTCAATATTCAAGGGTTGGGCTCATCTGAAGAGTTACTGGAAGGGAGATGTAGACTTGTCAACATTTCTTTCTCTTCAACAAAGGTCAAAAAGTGTTTCTGGCATAACATCGAATCCGACAGGTAATGAATATGGACAGTGGTGGAACCAGGGGAAAAAATGGAGTAGGCACAGAAGGGGAAAAGTTCATTTCAGGGGTGGGCAGCATTTCTGAGAATTAACAGAAGGGCAGTTCACACAACTGCCTCCTACCCTAATTCAGGAGCTAGAAGCACTCCCGATCTTCTATCATGTGTTAGACAAAAACAAGGTTAGAGGTGGGGAACTTAATTGTCAGACAAACCCCAGCTGGACAGAATGATTTCCCGCGTTTACCTCGTTCAGAAGCTGGGCAATTGACACAGCCATTCTTCTCGGAAGTCCCCTTGAAATAATGCTACATCAGGATGTTGGATATTTCCTGGAGCATTTGGGGGTAAAAAATGGCTGCTGGTCAGAGTCAGCTCACAGTGGGAGCTAAATTGCTTAGAGCCCTGCTATCACACCGTCTGAAAAAGACACAACATAAAGTAGCAGACTACTACTACTACTACTACTACTACTATTGATATACCACTCTTCAACCAAAGTTCTCAGAGTGGTTTGCATGGAAAAATAAATAATACATAAATAGGATGGTACTACTGCTACTAACCAACAATAAGCCACCTTAATGAAACTTTAAGAATGTAACGCCCCCCCCTTCTAAATGCACTCGATTTTCTCCTCCTGTTTTCAGTTCTTGAGAATGGGGTCCATTCAGATCAGCACTACATATGTAGTGTCATTCTGAGCAGGTTTCTGGACAAAGACAGTGGCTGGCATTCTCCTCAGTGCTCCAGTGATGGAAGGAGCCCACAGAGATGCAAATGGCTTAGAAACCATTAGGGATCCTTTGATCTTCCACAGTCCTGCAGCAGCCTTTCCTGCTTTTCCCACCCTCCTTAAAGGACTAAGGAGGGCCTTTTTGGTTGTGGCCCCTCCGCTTTGGAATGCCCTCCCCAAAGAGCTTCGCCATGTTCCCTCCCTCAGTGTTCTTTTTAAAAACAATTAAAAACACATCTTTTAAAAGAAGCTTTTAAATGTTTTATCTACGGCTTATATCTGGTAGTTCCTTAGGGGTTTTTTTTTTAATAGTTCTTCTCAGTTTTTAGCTTTTTATTAATAACTTTTAATTTGAAACCTTTTTTAAAAAAAGTAAATTTAAATGTGGTTTTAGCCTGCTCTTTTAACTTGTTTAACTTTATTAGTCTTTTATTTCACATTGTATCTATTTCATTTTATTTTTTGATTAATGCTGTGAGCCACACCGAGCAGTAGTGTACTGGAGGGGTGGGATATAACTATTATACATACATACATACATAAGACAATTCACTCCCAGGAATGTGCTCCTGAGGGCTACACAGCCCTCAGGGACACATTTCTGAAAGCCAATAGTCCTTGAAGGAGGGAGGGGGAAAGCAGTCAAAATTGCCCCCTCTGCTGCTACTGGACTGTGGAAGGAAGAAGACACACAACTCTTTTCTAAGCTCTTTGCATCCCCCAGGGCTCCTTCCAATTTCTGAGAGCCCCCTGAAAACATTTCCATTTTGAGGGGGAGGAATGGACCAGCTCTGTGATGCACTCCTGACTTAACTCATGCCAGTGGCTTCCAGTGATTCATGGGGAGAGTGTGATGGAAATTATAATAGGTGAAGTCACTCATGCAGGCATGAAAAAGGATGCACTTAGGGAAATGCCCCTTTTTGTCACTCTGCCAGTCTTCCCAGGGAGCCAAACATCAACATCACTTCAGCATTTTTTTTTTTTTTTTGCAGTGTGAGTGGATTGCCTGAAATGGGGCAAGCAAGTCTGGGCAAGATGCTTCTTCTCAAATTGGTGCAACGTTTTGGCCACGGGCCATGGAACCTGGGTAATGATGCTGTCAGCTTTCCAGAGCAAGAGAGTCTGGCTCTGACTTCAGTGGAACATTGCCAAAACAGCCCTGGGGGCTGTTATTAAGGTGACGCTTAGGGCTCAGTGTATTTCATGATTCCATGCAAGTATATGGGGTTTGAGATTGGGTTCAAAAGAATCAACATCTGGAGAATCTCAGGTGTGATTTTGCTGATTTAAAAAAAGAGCATGCTTTTTTACCTCATGATTCTTGAACCAAGGCTGAGAGTTTGTGAGCAAACTCCTTGTAAAATCTTAGAAGAAAAATGTAGATGAGATGACAGTTCAAGCACGGAATAATATTTCCATTTTTTTTTGGTAGGAGTGGAGCTTCAGTCACTTGTGTGATCTCCACTCTTTCATATGACTAAGGGGCAATTTGAAGGGCCATGGAATCGGGCATGCTACCAATTTTTCAATGACTGCAGCCATAAACAAATTGTCAAGTTGATATTACAAATATCTATCTATGAATCTATCTATCTATCTATCTATTAATTACCTTTATATCCTGCTTTTCTTCCGAGGAGCTCAGAGCGGTGTACTTGGTTATGTTTATCCTCCCAACAACCCTGTGAGGTAGGTTAGGCTGAAAGATACATGACTGGCTCAGAGTCACCCAGTGAGTTTCATGGCTGAATGGGGATTCAAACTCGGGTCTTCCCAGTCCTAATCCAATGCTCTAACCACTACGCTAATACCCATGGGCAAGATAACAGCTCCTACTATAAGGCTCTATTTTTTTCTAAACCAATAGTGTCCGAAATGTGCAAAGTACATCTGTAGTGGAACCAGAATTTTTGCACATTGCTTCTGATTCCGTTACTGGTATATTTTGCATGTTTAAGGGTTTTGTAAAAATATGGCCTTATAGTAGGAAGGTACATAGTTCTCATGCCAGAGGGTACATAGAATATCAACTTGAAAAATTATTTTATGGCTACAGACATTGAAAAAGTGGTAACATGCCTGATTCTGTTACCCATGGAATTGCCTTAAGTGAAGCAGAATGGCTTATGCAAAATTAGGGATGGTCATGTTTTTCCTTTTACCCCCACCAACTGGGCAAAGGTGCACTTTTTAAAGCAGTGGCTTTCTTATATTTTGTAGGGGGAGAGCAATTGTCCCTATTCTACCCCATTATAGCTTATATGGGGATTGAAGAAGAAAAGTTTCGAACCATGAAAATTTAAATACTATTATTAAATATTAAATATTAAATATTATTATTTCGATTTCTATCACAGAATCATGGGCTATCCAAGACCCATTCACACATTATTTTTGACAATCTGTGTTCAGAGTATACACAGTTCTGAACAGTCATGCAATCTGTGTTCAGAATATACACAGCTGCAGCTCTGTATACAGGTAAGTTATTCACAAGTTATGCTGAACACAGGCACAGCAGTACACTTCCTCTCTGTATCCTGCATTTCAAAGGGCATGTAACCAGAATCAATTTTAAAATAAGCACAAGTGCAGTCAAGCACACACAAAAACATGTATGTGTGTATAGATATCTGAATGCAGGTACAACATAATGTCTGGATAGGGCTTCTTATGTATACCGTGTACACAGATACAGATTTGTATGCAGGTACAGTTATTCACATGTTATGTTGACTGCAGGTACAGCAGTACATTTCTTATATGTACCCTGCAACTGAGGGACCTGTAACCAGGTTCACCTTTAAAATAAATGCAGGTACAGTCACCCACACAAACCTGAGTGTACAGACATCTGAATGTAGGTACAACAGAAGCTCTCCTCAGACGTTATGAGCACCCTGGGCTCACAACAGGAGCATAACCTGGATCCAACCAGGTTGCAACTCAGGGATTCGCCACAATCATGCTTACGGCTCCTCCCCCTTCTGATGAAGGACGCCATAACTGAGATTGTCACCACAAGGAGGTGGGACTTCCTTCTTGCTTTTACCCGCTGTAACCATGAGAGCTTGGGGAGCTCATAATGTCTGAAGAGGGCTATAATGTCTGAATATGACTCTACGTGATGTGAATACGTGAGCACATGATGGGAGAGATGAGGCTCAAGCCATGGAGGTCTGGATGCACGGCCACTACGGAAAACCAGCTCTTGAGTTGTAACTGATCCTTTCCTTTTGCTGATCTATTGACCGTAACAATAAAGTTTAAGTTGATCCTTTACAATTCCACCACCAGTCCCAATCCCAGCAGATCTGCCTCCACATACTAGACTAGAGATACTCCTGAATTTCCACTCCTCTGAATTCCCTCAGGATTTCAAGGTTGCAGATTGCCTGGTCTTGTATATGGAGCACTACCAGTGCATTAATAATCTGTCCTCCTTTCCACTTCAATATGTTGTTGAAAAAGCAAGTATGTGCATGCAGGTGTACACAGCCACCACAGCCCAAAAGAGACATTGGAGAGAATCTATGCAAAGGTGCAGAATGATCTAGTTTAAAAACAAACAAAAACAGCTGAAAGGTGCAGGCCAGGGAGGTGTTGATGCCAGTGCTCGTGCTTCTTTCGGTTGCTCCATATTTACTTTCTATTTACCTCTGGATGTAAATAGCATAGGAACATAGGAAGCTACCATATACCAAGTTAGACCATTCGTTCATCTTACTCAGTATTATCTGCCAGACTGGCAGCGGCTTCTCCAAGGTTGCAGACAGGAATCTCTCTCAGCTCTGTCTTGGAGACTGATTGATTGATTGATTGATTGAGTGCCGTCAAGACAGTGTCGACTCTTAGCAACCACATAGATAGATTCTCTCTAGGATGATCTATCTTCAACTTGGCCTTGACAGTCTCTCAGTGGTGCATTCATTGCTGTCGTAATCGAGTCCATTCACCTGGCTGCTGGTCGTCCTCTTCTTTCCTTTCCTTCAACTTTTCCCAGCATTATGGACTTCTCAAGGGAGCTGGGTTTTCGTATAATGTGTCCTAAGCATGACAGTTTGAGTCGGGTGAAAATTTACGCCTTGAGTGAAAATTCTGGATTGATCTGTTCTGTGATCCATTTGTTTGTTTTCCTGGCTGTCCATGGTATCCTCAAAAGTCTTCTCCAGCACCAAACTTCAAAAGTGTCAATCCTTTTTCTGGTATCTTGGAGATACCAGGGAGGAAATCTGGAACCTCAGATGCTCTTCCCAGAGCAGCTTCATCCCCTAAGGGGAATATCTTACAGGGCTCACACATGGAGTCTCTCACTCGAATACAACCAGGGCGGACCCTGCTAAGTAAAGGGGACAATTCATGCTTGCTTCCACAAGACCAGCTCTCCTCAGCATATATCAGGGAGTTGTAGTCCAAAAACAGCTGGGGTGGGGCCTAGGTTGAGCAAGCCTGCTCTAAATCATGCACCTTAATAGCAAGCAAGTCTTGTGGTAGCAAGCATGACTTGTCCCCTTATGTTAAGCAGGGTCTGCCCTGGTTGCATACAAAAGGGAGACTAGAAGTGTTTGCACTTTAAGATATTCCCCTTAGGGGATGGAGCCGCTCTGGGAATAGCGTCTAGGTTCCAAGTTCCCTCCTTGGCAGCATCTCCACGATAGGGCTGAGAGAGACTCCTGCCTGCAACCTTGGAGAAGCCGCTGCCAGTCTGTGAAGACAATACTGAGCTAGATGGACCAATGGTCTGACTCAGTATATGGCAGATATGCTCCTATGTTCCTAAGTGAACAAGCAACAGAACTCTGCAACAATCCACCAAAAATTAAAAAAAAACATAACAGCATGGAACAAGGGAATTTTGGACATCCCTATATTCCAGTGACAGGCAATTTATTGTGGCTGCTGGGAGTTGTAGTTCAAAAGCTGGAGTGCCAAGGTTGCCTACCCCTGTGATATTCTCTCTTCGGCGCCACTGCTGTGTCGCTCAGATTCTCGCCCTCCTGGTGAGGGCAGGGAGCTGTCCAGCAGGTCAGAGAGCAAGGCTTCCATTCCAAACCAGAAGGGGAGCTGTCCAGCTTAGGAGTCACTGGGAGCTGAGCCAGGGAGAAGCTGAGTCTTTGTATCACCAGCTCAGAAGCGACAGACAGTCCAACTACCCCACTTACACTCAAAAAAAGAACAGCCTTGGTTGGCCTGACAGATGACTTCCGCCAGGGAATTGACAGAGGGAGTGTGACTCTGCTGGTTCTTTTGGATCTCTCAGCGGCTTTCGATACCATCGGCCATGGTATCCTTCTGGATTGCCTGAGGGATTTGGGGATAGGAGGCCCTGTTTTACAGTGGTCCCGCTCCTATGATTTTAGATGGTGGTGCTTGGTGACATCTTATCCTCTGGGGTTTTCTTTAAACTATCAAGAGATTCTGGCCAAAGGGAATCTGAATCTTATCCATCTTGGCAAGGATTGCAGCTTAACTCTCCAGAACTGAGCCAGCAGCTGCAGGAAGGAATCCACTCCCGTGAAGTGAGGATCAGAGAAAGTGGAGTAAAAAACAAAAAGTGAAAGTGAGGTGTCTGGGAATGGAAAGTGCACAGGACAATGGTATGAAAATGCCCTTGGAACTGACGTTTGGGGCTTCGCACGATGAATGGATGGATCCCTGGAAACAGTCCTGGTTGTAAAAATGAATTAATTACAAATGGGGTCATTGACACAAGATAATAATGATAAAAAATAGCTATCAGGGTTGAAGGAGAGGTTTTCTTGAGACGCAAGATTGAATGTATACATAATATAGACCTATATCTTTATGTAATTCAGAGCTGGCGATAAGATAACCCCATTTTAATGTATGGAAAGGATTATGGGTCAAGTTTTGCAGGAAGCTATCTTCTGTGTGTGTGGCCAGCCACCTATTGGCGCAGTGGGAAAATGACTTGACTAGCAAGCCAGAGGCTGCTGGTTCGAATCCCCGCTGGTATGTTTCCCAGATGATGGGAAACACTTATATCGGGCAACAGCAATATAGGAAGGTGCTGAAAGGCATCATCTCATATTGCACAGTAGGAGGCAATGGTAAACCCCTCCTGTATTCCACCAAAGACAACCACAGGGCTCTGTGGTCGCCAGGAGTTGACACCGACTCGACAGCACACTTCATTCATTCATTAATTCATTCGATTTCTTTACCGCCCTTCCAAAAATGGCTCAGGCAGCTTACAAAGAGAAATAACAAATAAATAAGATGGATCCCTGTCCCCAAAGGGCTCACATTCTAAAAAGAAAGATAAGATAGACACCAGCAACAGTCACTGGAGGGATGCTGTGCTGGGGGTGGATAGGGCCAGTTACCCTCCTCCTGCTAAATAAAGAGAATCACCCCATTAAAAGGCACCTCTTTGCCCAGTTAGCAGGGGTAAACAACACTTGACCTTTATTTGCTGTGTGGAGGATGGGATGAGGGAACTATTGTTTGATTTAGCGGGGGTGGGTGGGTGGGTACCTTCCTTGCCCAATGCTCCTCCCATTTTCTCCTCTCCTCTTCCTTTTTGGTTTTGTCATTCCTACCTCTCCATTCTGTGTATGTCCGTTTCCTCCTATTGGCATTTTGGGACCCAGCCCTGGTTGTTGCTTCTTGTTTTTTCTGTGATTATCTACAGTGGAACTGATTTAATAGTTAGTTTGGCAACACCCCCATCTGTTTCCAGGTCCGAGCATGCAGGCGGAGGCAATTGGCGGCATGCTACAAGGGCAGGCATGTCCCTGTTGTTTCCAGGGTGGAGGTACATTGGACTTTGGTTTCTATGTTTGTGTCTTCAGCGAGCGATTCGTTTATAACAGCCACAGAACTGCCTCCCCTGCAACCTTGCTTCATGTGTGCATAAGAATGCAACTAGTTGCTCAGAATGCTTCACAGAGTGGTGGGAACAGATCAGCTTTTATTAAGCTCGATTCACTGAGCGCAATCTGAACGGATGGGGAGCTTATCCCTTATTGTTTACATTGATTAGTAATACAAACGATGAATGTTTGATTGATTCCAATGTAGGTCAGTGACCTTCAATACTTTTCAAGCGGAGGCCACTTTGGCAAAACAAAAACAAAGACACACACACACACACACACACACACACACACACACACCCTTCCCTATGAGAGCCAATTCCCACTAAGCTGACCTCTGCACCATACTGTGCTTTCTCAGTGCTGGGAGGGCCCTTTAAGAGAGACAGAGCCCTCTCTTAAGAGCTCTAGGAGGAAAGCGCTGGGAAGGACTACATTTCCCAGCTCTCCATGCACACCTTCCAAGATGGTACAGGGGCTCAAGAGGGTTCCATTTCCCTTCAAGGAACCTGCCTCCCAGCACTGGGCAAAGCAAAGCACTGCATGGTGGGAATGGTAATCTCCACATGGTGCTAGGGAACTGCAGAGGATCCAGCGGTGGTGGAAGCTTTGCCCAGCCCCAATGAACAATTGGTCTGGGAGATGCATTTAGGTTTGATGTGGGGCTGCCAACGGCCCCCAGACCATACCATGAAGAACACGGTGTTAGGTTGTTTTGTTTAACAGATTCCAGAGGGTTGTTAGTGTAGAATCCAAGGGAAAGAGTTGTGGTATGCAAGGACAAGGCAGTGGAGTGGAATCAGGAATATAAAGTTTAATGAAATACAGGTTGAGTTTCCCTTGTCCGGACATCCAAAATCCGGAATGCTCCAAAATCCAGACACCACACTGTAACAAAAAAACCCCACAAAATGTCTCAGCTCACTCGCTCGCAGATTCCCACTTTTGCTGCTTTTAAACATGCAGTCAAAACTTACTTATTTCAGAAGGCTGTTAGTGACAGGGGTTTTGTCTATTATTCGCTCTAGTTGCAGCCCAGAAGAACTTCCAAAGTAACTGCAATGGTACAGCAGAGAAGTGGCAGTTTTGGATGCCACCCCCATCTCCAGCAAGCCCCTTTGTGCCATATGTCCCAGAGGGCTGTGTAGCTCTCAGAGACACATTTTCATGTGGTACAGAGGAGCTGCTGATACTGTCTACCCAATGAGACCCACAGATTCAAGAAATGCCCCATTCAAAGAGGAGAGTGGATGAAACTATTGTGATTGAAAATGTTAGAATTAACACCGGTGTTCTTCACTGTGTGGACCACTGGCATCCCACACAGACCCCACAGGCAGCCCCTGACTTGCCTCTCTTCTCTTGCCCCCTCCCCACAATGGTCAGGGCCCACACCCTCCCCTGCACCTTCCCTAAGAGGAGAGCTCTAAGGGAGAGCCCTCCCCTGTACCTTAGAGGAGAGCTGGTCTTGTGGTAGCAAGCATGACTTGTCCCCTTAGCTAAGCAGGGTCTGCCCTGGTTGCATATGAATGGGAGACTTGATGTGTGAGCACTGTAAGGTATTCCCCTCAGGGGATGGAGCCACTCTGGGAAAAGCAGAAGGTTCAAAGTTCCCTCCCTGGCAGCATCTCCAAGATAGGGCTGAGAGAGATTCCTGCCTGCAACCTTGGAGAAGCCGCTGCCAGTCTGTGAAGACAATACTGAGCTAGATGGACCAGTGGTCTGACTCAGTATATGGCAGCTTCCTATGTTCCACCTTCTGCCATATGTTTTCTTCCTCCGGAACCTCTGGCTTCCTTCTGCAGTTGGTGGCTTAAAGTCCATCTGCAGGATCTTCAGAAATTCTTGTTGTCAGTTCATGCTGAGCTGAGGTTTTGCCCCTGGCAGTTTGGAGGGTGTAAAAGGGTCCGCATACATCGGATATTTGAAGCCCCCTGAGTTTAGGCACCCCAGAGGAGACCTGTAATCCTCCAGGAGTGGCATGGCCTTTGTTTTCCCAAGCCAGACACAATGGAAGTTAATCACAGCTTGTCAGATGCCTTCAGTCCCTTCCTCCATTCTCACTTGGCCGGGGCCACCTCCAAAACAGGATGGCAATGTTTTTCTGCTGCTTATTTGCGGAGACTAAACAAGGAAGGTCACGCTCCCTGAGTTTCTCACTCCCAGCTCTGATAACGGCAGCACTTTCAAGAACTGCCTTTGTGGGGAGGGTTAATTCTGCTCCGTCAGATGCACAAGTCACTGGAATCTTGGTGGCAATTCCTCCGGAACAGAACCAAAGACAAGCTTCCCGACTCGTGTTTACAGTGTGACTCACTTTTTGAGCAAACGAAACCATCACAACTATCTGGGCACTTTTGGATGTGGAGTTGTCCCATAGCCTTGTCTCCTTGCGGGTTGCTGGATGCATCACTGTGTGGTCATGATGAGCATTCCTTCTGTCAAAACTCACTAGTGAAACTGATGACAAAGATAGGGAGGGGTGTTCCTGCTAACTGAGCAAAGAGACACCTTTTAAGAGAGCAACTGGCCCTATCCAGCTATTGCTGGGGTCTATCTTATGTTTCTTGTTTAGATTGTGAGTCCTTTGGGGACAGGAGACCATCTTCTTTATGTGTTATTTATTTTTCAATGTAAACTGCTTTGAGAACTTTGGTTGAAGAGCAATATATAAATATTCATAGTAGTAGGAGTACAGAATGGCAGTAACACGGTAAAGTGCTTCTAGCCTCCCGGTCAGGGGTCTACTTGTGTTTCTCCGTACACCGTGGTGGCACACGATAAAAAAACCAAGGTTAATGAAGCACTCGCTCCGTTAACCTTGTTTAAGGGGAGGGGGGATTAGGTGAGCTAGCCTCCTTGGAACCACTGGGCCCGCCCACAGGCCTGGTGGTTTCAATGATAACTAGAAAGCAGGATTGGCTCCCTTAGCCACTTTCTAGTGATCGTGGGAATAGGCTTATTGTGTGGAAGCAAGGTAGGGAAAAATGAATCTCGGGGGCATTACTAGAGAAGACTAGAGGGACCACCTGAGGGTGTCAGAGTTCTTTGCATCCTAGCAGAAAGCGGAATCAGCATTAAAATTTTGGGAAAGAGTGAAATTCTAAATGGATCTCAGGGTTCCTCTCAAGGAGAAAGCAGAGAATTTTCCAGGGAAAACAAATTTCAATAAGACCAGAGAAATTTCTCTGAGAAATTTCTCTATGACTCTCAGGCAGGGGCGTAGCCACCATTGAGCGGACGGGTTCTTTGAACCCGGGCCGTGGCCCCTCAGGGGCCGCGGCTTATGGCCCAGACATGTCCCTGCATCTGACGTCAGATGCGGGGTGTGTGGCTAATTGCTCCCTGCGTCTGATGTCTGATGCAGAGGGTGGGGTTAGGGGGGCTGTGGCAACGGCAGAATCTGGGCTGCTGCAGGCCTTCTTCACACAGTCATTTGAATCTAGGTTTCTGCAGCCAGAGATGCAGGTTTTGGGCCATATATAAATATGTTAAATAATAATTAAAAAATTTGGGTTACCACCATTGAAGTGACTGTATTAACCCATGCTAAGGTTGTTTACACTTTGAGGCTCAGGAGGGCAGACTAACAATCAGCAAATGCTTCTGGTGTTGTTGTGTTGTGTAGCACAGTTTTCCTCACCTCATTATATCTCTGGGTTTGGTCCTGAACATTCTGTCCAGAGGGTTCGTTCTCTAACACTAACGAAATCCCCAAACAGTTTGAAAGTATACACTCCTGCCGGATTAAGGCTGGCAAAACTTATTTTAGCTTTACAAGATAAAGGCTTATTAATCAGCACCCAGTAACCTTGACAGAATATTTTCAAATCTAAAATATAAATCCCTGGGATTTGTATACTTGGAAAGAGATCCTCAAGGCAAGCTCTTTCATGTCAGAAATGCTTCAACCAAGAGTAAAAGCTGGTGCTATCTTGCTTCCACACAATTAGGTTATTCACACAATCAAAAACTGTGTTCTACCCAGGTTGGGGAACAGTGTGTGCACCCATTTTTTCGGTTGTGTGGAACAAGGCAGGAGGAAAACCTGGGTAGAAGTGATTGTGTGGAAGAAAGGTAGAAGGAAAAGCTGGGTAACTTCCTTCTACCTTGCTTCCACACAATCATTTCTACCAAGTTTTCCTCCTACCTTCCACGCCATCACTTTTACTCAGGTTTTCCTCTTACTTTGCTCCCACACAACCGAAAATTGGGAGCACACACAGCTCCCAAATCCAGATAGAACACAGTTTTTGATTGTGTGAATGAATGATTGTGTGTGAGGATAGAAAAGATCAGCTCGGTCTTGAAGAGCTACTCTGAAGACAGCAGTGGGGGACATTTTGTGCCCCGGTAACCACTTCACTTCACTTCACTGCACCTCACCTCACCTCACCTCTTGAAAGGACTGTCCCTGCTGAGGGAACTCTGTTGCTGCACCACAACTCCCATAATCCCTAGCCACAATGTATTGTGGGAGTCGTACTTCAACAACAGCTGGAGGGCCAAGTTTTTCCATCCCTGCTTTAGAATGACAACCCTAGCAATGCACAGAAGCAAATTTTTAACAAGAAATCCCTAAAAGGCGAACAGAGAGACCAAATAGGAACAAGTCATTTACTTGCAGGGAGAGCAAAGTCTCAGAAAACCAAGACTCTGTCCAGCAAGTAGGAACAGTTGGAAGGCATACCTTGATGATATACAGTACCTGCATCATCTTGGAGGTTGTATCTGGGAATTCCTGCTCCAGGAGTTGCTCCCTCTAGTGCCCAGACTCAGGGTGACACCTTGGTGACAGAGGAAGGAGGAGGAGTCCTTTTTCCTTTTACTGAGCTGTGCCTGGAGTTTTTTTTAGTTTAGACAGTGAGGACATTGTGCTGAAAAGACCATAGGCCATAAGAAAATAAGAACAGCCCTGCTGGATCAAGCCCAAGGCCTATCTAGTCCATCACCCTGTTTCACACAGTGGCCCACCAGATGCCTCTGGGAAGCCTACAGGCAGGAGTTGAGGGTATGCCCTCTCTCCTGCTGTTACTCCCCTGCAACTGGTACTCAGAGGCATCCTGCCTTTGAGGCTGGAGGTGGCCTATAGCCCTCCAACTAGTAGCCGATGATAGACCTCTCCTCCATGAAGTTATCAAAAACCCTGAGAGGTTCTCAAAATGGTCAGAAGCCAGAGGCCAGAGGTTCTCAAACTTGGGTTCCCCTATGTTGAACTACAACTCCTATAATGACTAATGCATGAAATGCCAGATGCACAAAGGCATGGTGTTGCTATTTCACACCTGGGGCACCTTTCTTATGAGGCAAGGCTACAGCATCTGGGGTTTGTTAGTTTGGAAAAGAGGCAGCTACGGGGAGACAAGGATCAAGGTGTATACATTTATGCATGCAGTATAGAGAGTGGACAGAGAGAAATGTTTCTCCCTCTCTCACCGCACTAGGACTAGGAGTCATCCCATGAAATGGAAGGTCGGGAAATTTAGGCCTAACAAAAGGAAATACTTTCTCACACTGCACATAAATAATTTATGGAATTCTCTGCCACAGGATGTGGTGATGGCCACTAGCTTGGATGGCTTTAAAAGGAGCCTAGATAAATTCACGGAGAAGGACAAGTCTATCAATGACTACTAGTCTGGTGGCTGTAGGCCACCTTCAGCCTCAGAGACAAGATGCCTCCAAATACCAGTTGCAAGGGAGCAACATCAGGAGAGAGGACATGCCCTATTTCCCACTGTGGGAAATAGGATGCTGGACTATAGGCCTTGGGCCTGATCCAGCAGGGCTGTTCTTATGTTCTTATGACACCACCTTTGCTCCTGTAATTTGAGTAGTGGGACTGGTGCATCTTGTTGTTTTTGTTTTCATATCAAAAATTCATATCACCTGATATGTGTATCCATCGCCCAGAGCCTTTGGATGGGGTGGTCTATAAATGTCACAAACAAACAAACTAACTAACAAATATCTCTAGGTGATATACAGAATGCATCAAAATATACAGAAAATATGCATTAAAAGCATCAAAATATACAGAAAATATACATTAAAAGCATCAAAATATACAGAAAATATGCATTAAAATATCCCAAAAAATGCATTAAAAGCATCAAAATATACAGAAAATATACATTAAAAGCATCAAAATATACAGAAAATATGCATTAAAATATCCCCCAAAAATGCATTAAAAGGCATCAAAATATATGGGTGAGATGAAGTGGCCCTTTGTTAGAAGCACAGCATCACAAAGTAACCAGGCCCGTTCTCTGCTTGCAGTGGTAGCAGTCCACAGAACAGCCCTGCACCGCACCCTCTATTCATCTCAGTGGAGCTTGCACAATACACTGGGGAGTTCTCCATCTGTCTCATCGCCCTTCCTTGCCATCTGGATGAAGGCAAAGCCACCAGCAGCTTTTGAGTTGCATCAGGCCTCATCAGTGCCTAGCACCATGTCAGGGCTGAGCCCGGGATCATGGGATCTAATGACTGAGTCGTTGAACATGTGCACATTGCATTTCTGTGACTCACAAAGTGCCACCGTGGGGATTACGGGTTGGGGAATGCTCCTTAGCCGTCAAGACGTTTTCCAGGTGGA
Organism: Hemicordylus capensis; assembly: GCF_027244095.1. Lineage (NCBI taxonomy): Eukaryota > Metazoa > Chordata > Lepidosauria > Squamata > Cordylidae > Hemicordylus > Hemicordylus capensis. Next base: position 16,952,037 of record NC_069663.1, read on the forward strand.
GCTGGATGATGAAAACGCCTGGCTCCCCAACCAGGTGACTGATCAGCCCAGACACCAGAGGCATTCTTACCCCTGGACCTTGGGGCCCTGGTCCATGGCCTACAAGGTCTGGGGGGCCTCCAAAGACCAGTGGGCCTCCTGCCACCACCCTGCACCCACTCCGCTGCTGCCATGCCACTGTGCCGAACCGCAGATTTTCTGTAGTTTTAACCACCATGTGCGAGGTTGGAGGTGAGCCGAGCAGACCTCCATCCCATGGTGGCAGGGGTGGGAGGATCCATCTGGCACAGCTGCCCTCGAAAAACTGTGAGGCCTGCACAGTTCGAATCGTCACGGGCTTGCGATGATCGATTCAAACTGTGCAGGTGCACCTCACAGTTTCCAAGGGCCGCTGGGCCAGATGGATAGGCCCAGTGGCTGCTCCACCCTCTGTCACCGGGGCGGGGGAGGCCTGCTCAGCTCACCCCCACCCCTGCACATGGCGGCTAAGGTTACAGAAAAGCTGCGGTTCGGCGCGGCTGGGCCTCGCGGCGGCAGCAACATAGAGAGGCCTCGTGGTGGGGGGAGGGGCCTTGTGGCGGCAGCGGCGGCGGTCTTGGCGCCAAAATCAGCTAGGTAGGTGCGCCCGTGCTTGTCCCCTTTGCTCAGCAGGGTCTGCCCTGGTTGAATATGAATGAGAGATGTGTGAGCACGAGAGCATCTACCTGCTTGCATGCAGAAGGTTCCCAGTTCCCTCCCTGGCAGCATCTGCAGGATAGGGCTGAGAGAGACTCCTGCCTGCAACCTTGGAGAAGCCTATTAGCTGATGGTGCTGGTGTTCCCGTTTTTAAATAGTATATGTGGTGGCACAGCAAAATGTGGGCTGCTGCTGGGTTTGGGTGAAAGGTTAACTTTCCAACTTGTGGGTCTGGATCTAGCTAGAGATACTGATAGGCATTTGGCATGTCAGAGGTAAATGCAGTGACTTGCACCCTCCCCCCCCCCGCCCATCACCAAAGCATCTTTTAAGGAGTGTGGATTTCTGGCTGGCACTTGAGCCGATAATTGCTCAGGAAAAATTCCGGGCTGGGGAATCGGTCCAAAAAAATAATCATCTCACCAAGAGAGATCCCACAGGGCTGCTGTCATCACAAGGAATCAGGGCATTGAAAGGGAAGCTCTCATGGACTTCTTGCTCAACAAAAGCCAAAATAGGGAGAAAGGTGGTTGCGAGTAAAGATACTTGGTGCAAAAGAAAGCACACTAGGAAAGCTGTATATATTGTGGTCATTCAAAATAATAATAATAATCAAAAACTACCTGGGATTGGGAGCTGTGTGTGCTCCCAGTTTTCAGTTCTGTGGAAGAAAGTTAGAGGAATACCTGGGTAGAAGTGATTGTGTGGAAGCAAGGCAGGAGGAAAAGTGACGAATCAGTTCTACCCAGGTTCTCCTCCTACCTTGCTTCCACACGTTGAGGCTCTTCACACCAGCACTGTGGAGAGCCATAAGGGAGAGCAGGCTTGACCCGCTCTCCCTGCAGACGATCAGGGGTGGCTGGATCGGTTGTCCACATGATTACCGGCTCCATCATGGAGCTGGTTGGAGTGGTGGGGATCGGGGGCCTTCCAGCTCCTGAAAGTCCCAGAATGCCCTGCACGAGTGCATGTGCGTGTGCGTGGGGCATTCTGAGGAGACCCCCCAAAGCTGGGAGGCTTGTTGTTGCATCCCCATCGGGGGTCTCCTCATGAGTCATCATGGGATGGAGGTGTGCCGCAGCGACACATGATCAGGTAAACAGGGATAGTGGAGCACGCACTCCGCTAACCTTGTTTAAGGCATGGGGTCAGTTACATAGGATTGCTGCTGGGAGCTGTGTGGCTCCTGTTGTAGCTCACAACCCTCAGAAACCCTAATTCCAACCCTAACCCTAACCTATTGTCCAGTTTCTGTGGGTCGTTAGAATAGCCTCAATCACTTCTACCCAGGTTCTCCTCCTACCTCGCTTCCATGCCATTTTGCGGGCTCATTTTCACAGCCATATGGGGGTGGGCCGGAGGGAAGGCCCTCTCTTCCCTCATGCCTCCCAGACAACCAGAGCCTCCTCTGTGCTCTGCAACTTGTGCGCCCACTCCAACACCACAGAAGCATCCTCCATTGCTGAAAATGGGAGCCGGGGCCTCCACATATCCTCCAATGCATTGCGGGAGCAGTGGAGAGGCAGCCCTCAGTATTGCCATAGCTCCCTTCTACCTGGCCCCACATGCCATAGGACTCTATGGTTAACATGGCCACTGGTTACCCAGGAGCAGTTTAAAACCACACGGCAGTGCAGATGACCAAAGAAGAAGGCAGGATGGGCCCTATTTCCCTCCTACCTCACTTTTAACCTGGGTAGCAGATCTGGGCTACCCAGCTTCAGGGCATCTGGACCGGGAAGCCTCCGAGCTCCCCAGGTGACCATGGAGTCCTGGGTGGTTAACCTGGTCCTACCCAGGAATGTGTGGTCAAGAGAACAGGCTCCATGACTATCAGCAGGAGCAAATAGCTAGAAGAGTATCTCATGATCATTTGGAAGACCGTGCTGCTTTTAAAAACAAGGAACTTATTAGGGCCTGAAAATGATACCCCTTTGAAACCAAAAACTTCTGTGCCAATCCCAAACAAACATCAGAAACCGACCACCTTCCCCTTTCAGATTCTGCCCCATCACTAGCTATATAGACAACAAGAATGCCAAACAACCAACCTCCCAGTACTCCAGATCAGAAGCAGGCAAAAGGATTTTTGTGTAGATCTCTGGGTGATTTGTTACAGATGGCAAAGGTTTCTGACTCCCAATTGTCTAACAACCAGTCAAAAGTAGCAACAGGGATAACAAAACAGGTCCCCACCCCCACCCTGACACCACTTAACCAGGCGGCTGAAACTGAGGAACGTTTGAGGGATGCAATGAGTGGTATTTTTTTTTTAATGCAACGACTTGCAACTTCAATTTTGGTCCTGAAAACTAATTCCTAGGTTGCACATTTGATTAGTAGCTTCCTGATCCATGTATAGATCCCACAAGCTCAAAGTCTGTCCGCCTCTGCTCTAGATCTGTTCCTAAACTTGCCCAGAGGACTTTCAGACCAATGTCTCTGGCTCTTGTTTCTCCGTGGAGAAAAATGGAACAACATAAAAATGAAAACAACACCACAGTAAAAATTGCTTGAATTCCTCTCCTGCACAGCCTGGTTTTAGTGGCCAAAAGTTAATTGTTAACAATGTCGAATTCCTCCCTTGAAAAGGGGAAATGGAAATGATAGCAGTCCATGGGGGTTGATCCACACCCTTTGCTCCCATATCGGCAAAGTGCAGCTGATGATATGCCTCCGGTGAGGAGGGATTGTTGCCACAAATGAACAGTGCTCATGGCAAACCAGGAGGCAGCAAATTCCTTACCGACAAGGTGTGAACTTTGCATGGTATCCACTTGATTTTCATTGAATAAATAACACCTATTTGCCAAACCTTGTAAATGGAACTAAATAACCTTGTTCCACAGCAGGGAAAAGGCTTGACTACCAAGCCAGAGATTGCTGGTTCAAATCCCCGCTGGGATGTTTCCCAGAAACACCTCTGTCGGGCAGCAGCGATATGGGAAGATGCTGAAAGGCATCATCTCATACTGCACGGGAGATGGCAATGGTAAACCCCTCCTGTATTCTACCAAACAAAACCACATGGCTCTGTGGTCACAAGGAGTCAACACTGACCTCATGGCCTTCCCTTACCCTCCTTAGGGATAGTGAAACCCTGGCAGCATTGACGCAATTGACACTTGCTTCTCTATCTGGTTGGGAACTGTAGAGCTGGTCTTGTGGTAGCAAGCATGAATTGTCCCTTTGGCTAAGCAGGGTCCACCCTGGTTTTCATTTGAATGGGAGACTACATGGGAGCACCGGAAGGGGATGGGACCACTAGAAGGGCTCTGGGAAGAGCACCTGCATACTTGCATGCCGAAGGTTCCAGGCTCCCTCCCTGGCATTTCTAGATAGGGCTGAGAAAGGCTCCTGCCTGTAACCTTGGAGAAGCTGCTGCCGGTCTGGGTAGACAATACTGAGCTAGATGGACCAATGGTCTAACTCTGTAGAAGGCAGCTTCCTATGTTCCCCTGTTCCTAACTGTATAGGCTAAGGAAGTATGGAATGAGAGACGGAAAGGCCATGGATCCATGGCAGAGTGCATGCTTTATATGAAGAAGGCCCCAGGCTTCAATGGAGATACCACTTGGTGGTCTACCTAGGACCGTACCTATACCTGGGATTATGCCTTTTTCATTCACGGAATGCTGCCTTCTGCTGAGCCAGGCCATTGGGTTTCTCTAGCTCAGTATTGACAATATTGATTGGGAAGGGCCTTCCTGGGTTTCAGGTCGGGGTCTTTCCTAAGCCTTCTTCCTGGAGATGGCAGAGATGGCACCATCTATAACAGGGGTTCCAAACCTGTTGTACTCCAGATGTTGCTGAATCGGAACACCCGTCACCCCCCCAAGCTACAAATTGCTGCAGCTAGGGGTGATGGGAGTTGTAGTTCAGCAACATCTGGAGTACCATGGGTTGGGAACCCCTGATCTATATGCAAAGCGAACGTCTTTAAGAGAACACCTTCTTCGCCATGAGCCCCATCACCCACTGAGATCATCTGGGGAGGTTTGTCTACAATTGCCACCAGCTTGTCTGGTGGCTACTCGGGGACGGGCCTTCTCGGTTGCTGCCCCTGGGCTTTGGCATGCGCTGCCTGTTTAAATAAGAGCCTCCCCATCTCTGGCCACTTTTAGAAAGGCATTGAAGACATATTTGTTCACCCAGGCTTTTAATTAGAGTAATCGTTGTAATCGTTTTTAATGTTGGACTTTAGATGATTTTAATGCTGTAAACATTTTTTATTTTGTTTAATGCGTATTGTTTTTGTTGTACACCACCCAGAGATGCGGGTTTTGGGTGGTATGTAAATATGTTAAATAAATAAAATAAAATAAAGCATGTGCTCTCCTACTGAGTTATGGATGCTCTTGATGAAGCTACTATCTCTACAGAGTCCGAAATGCCTTTTGTTGGTCCATTGAGCTCTGTGTGGACCACACTGGCTGGCAAGAGTGTTCCAGGTTTCAGACAAGAGTCTTCCTCAGCCCTACCTGGAGATGCCAGAGATGGGACCTGGGACCTTCTGCCTGCAAAGCCGATGCTCTACCGGGAGATGCCAGGAACGGAATCTGGGGCCTTGTACATGCAAAGCAGATGGTCTAGCACTGAACCGCAGCTTCTTCCTGAACAAAGCAGCTGTCCTGATCTCTCTCTTTGGCATCCATAGATCTGCAGCACTGCTGTACTTAGAAGTTCTGAAAGCTGCAAATTGACTATAATAAGAACTTAGGAAGAGTCTTGCTGAATCAGACTGAGCAGCTATCATCCTGTTTCTACCAGTGGCTACCCAAGTGCCTCTAGAACAGGGATTCTCAATGTTGGGTCCCCAGATGTTATTGGACTTCAACTCCCATAATCCCCAGCCCCAGTGGCCTTTGGTTGGGGATTATGGGAGTTGAAGTCCAATAACATCTGGGGACCCAACGTTGAGAATCCCTGCTCTAGAAGGTCCACAAGTAGGGCATGAAAGCAAGTATGCTTCTTTGTTGTTTGCTCTCCAGCAGTTGATATCCAAAGCTATGCTGCTTCGGAACATGGAGGTTCCATTCAACTATCACGGCTAATAGCTGATCAACCTGTCCTCCTCCAAAAAATCATCTAATCCTTTAAACCTATCTAAGCTAACCCCCTATTATACACCACAAGGGATTAAAACTCTGCAAGCCAGCAGCACAGAACATGAAATATAGAAATGTGAACCAACAGTTTAGCTTTAATAGTAGCATGAAGAATCCATCATGATCTTAGGCTGATCTGCATTCAGGAGACTAGAAATGCAGCTGATTCTGGCTTCTGTTCTTTGTGCTTGGAATCGGCAGAGTAGAACAGCTCCTGCACTTTAGAGAAAACCACCCTTGTCCTGTATATAGTGAACCAGGTCATGCATGCCAGGTTGTATCACACCGTACCTGGCATGCAGATGAAAGTAGGGCAACAACCTGAACATGCCACTGAAGCCAAAAGTGAGTTTGAAATACGCAAGGAATTTGATCAGAACTTGATGGATTCTTTGGTTTGTTTTGATGTGACTCAGTGAATAGGGATTATACATCTTCCCTTTCTGAAGGGACTGTAGAGAGATGATGATGATGATGATGATATCCATGTGCATGGTGTTTTACAAAGAATGAGGGGGACAGGTCCGTGCCCCAAGGCACCTACAGTCTAGATCAGCGTTCTTCATTGTAAGGCCTGAGGGGTCAGTGGTGGCCCCCACTAACCCTAAGTGTGGCTCTCTGACTGTTTAGGAATATAGGAAGCTGCCTTATACTGAGTCAGACCCTTGGTCCTTCTAGCTCAGTATTGTCTACACAGACTGGCAGTGGCTTCTCCAAGGTTGCAGGCAGGAGTCTCTCTCAGCCCTATCCTGGAGATGCCACCAGGGAGGGAACTAGGAAGCTTCTGCATGCAAGCAATCAGGTGCTCTTCCCAGAGCACTTCCAGTGGTCCCGTGTAGTCTCCCATTCTAATGCAAACCAGGGTGGACCCTGCTTACCAAAAGGGGCAATTCATGCTTGCTACTACAAAACCAGCTCTCCAGTTCCCAAACAGATAGAGAAGCAAGTACTCACACATGTAGGCTATGTTCTGCATAGCAGCACCTAGCAGAAGCTGGAGCGACATGACATGTGACTAGGAAATGCCGGAATATTCCCAATTATTGGCCACTAGAGAGGAATAACCATGCAGTCTCCCATTCAAATGCAAGCCAGGGTGGACCCTGCTTAGCAATGAGGAAAATTCCTGCTTGCTACCACAAGAGTAGCTCTCCTCCCCTAGATCTACCTCCTCCCCTAGATTTATTGGGACTCGGTGATGCTTTGGCCAGCACCAGTGGGGATCCTTTTAAGAGAAATGGCTCTTCTGCACTGCCTTGGAAGGTGTGCCCAGAAGTATAGCCTTTTCCCAGTCCTTCTCCTGTAGAGCTGCCAAGAGAGGGCTCTGCCTCTCTTCAAGAGCCCGTCCCAGCTCTGAGAACAGTGCAGTCCTCTACAGAAGACGGCACAGTCGGAAATAGGAATGTGCACAAAACCGGTTTGCCTGGTTTGGTTCGAATTCGAACCAGGTTCGAACTGGGGTGGCGAAGTTTGGTTTTGGTTTTGCTCGAACCCTCCTTTGGTTTGGTTCAATTTTGAACTGGCAGGTCGAACCAATGCCTGGTTTGGTTCGAATTCGAACTGAACCGGTTCAAACTGAACCGGTTTGGTTCGAACTGTTGAACTGAACCGGTTTGCACATCCCTAGTCGGAAATTCCTCTAACATCGAAGACTTTTTGCCAAAGCAGCTCCCACTTGAAAAATAGTGAAGACGCTGCCTTAGGGGATGGGTCCATAGCTCAGTGGCAGAGCATCTGCTTTGAATGCAGAAGGTCCCTGGTTCAATCCATAGAAGCATCTCCAGACAGGGCTGAGAAAGACTCCTGCCTGAAACCTTGGAGAGCTGCTGCCAGTCAGGGTAGACAATACAGAGCTAGATGGACTAAGGGTTTGACTCAGTATTAGGCAGCTTCTTATGCTCCTAGTCTAGTCCGAAGCTCTGTGGATGTGGATTTATGTGCATTTGAACCTGCACAAATAGGATCTCGCATGCATGGTGTCTGGGGAACGGCGTTCCTGAGCTTGCTCTTATGCCTTCATCCCCTGCTAACTGAGCAAAGAGGCACTTATTAAAAGTGGCGATTCTCTTTATTGAGCAGTTTCATGGGATGAACCATGAAATTGATTGCCGGGAAATCTAGGACCAACAAATGGAAGTACTTTCACACACAATGCATAATCAACTTGTGGAATTCTCTGCCACAAGATGTGGTGACAGCCAACAACCTGGATGGCTTTAAGAGGGGTTTGGATGACTTCATGGAGGAGAGGTCTATCAACGGGTACTAGTTGGAGGGCTATAGGCTATCTCCAGCCTCAAAGGCAGGGTGCCTTTGAGTACCAGTTGCAGGGGAGTAACAGCATGTTCAACTCCTGCCTGTAGGCTCCCAGTGGCATCTGGTGGGCCACTGTGTGAAACAGGATGCTGAACTAGATGGGCCTTGGGCCTGATCTAGCCGTGCTGGTCTTATGTTCATATGAGCAGAGGGAGAGCAACTGGCCCTATCCATCCCCAGCACAGCATCCCTCCAGTGGCTGTTGCTGGTGTCTAGCTTATGTTTTTGTTTTAGATTGTGAGCTCTTTGGGGACACAGGAACATAGGAAGCTGCCATATACTGAGTCAGTCAGACCATAGGTCCATCTAGCTTAGTATTGTCTACACAGACCGGCAGTGGCTCTGTGCAGGGCTAAGGAGCTGTGTTTGAACGATGTCAGCAGAACTGCTGTAGGGATGTTTAGGTTGCACCTGCATGCAATTTTCTGTTCCCTACTGCCATGTGCCCGGGTGTTTATCACCGCCGCATGGCCCCATTCCCTGAACTAGTAGGCGGCTCAATCCCAGCGCCTTGTTTTTCTTGGCTGCACCTGTCCTTTCTTGCAGACAGTCACACCTTTATTGAGCTCTGCTTGAGTGGCTTCATATTTGGCAGGGAGAAAACCCTCTTGATCAAGCAAGTATGTTCTTTCCCGCTTATCAGCATCTGGATCAACGGCATTTCGCAGGGCTTGGACTGACTGTGAGTCCCATTTTCAACCTGGCACTGAAGTCGGATGTCCGTGTCACGTAGGACTTGCAGCACTTTGCCCAAGAGATGTTTGCACATGGGGAAGCTATGCTGGAGAGCCACCGCAAACCGAGGAAATGGAGAAGGCATTCAGTGGAGCTGGTCGGGTGTTGTTATTTTGCAGAGACCTGAACCAAACCGACACTCAGCAGGCTAGTCTTAAAATGACAAACCATGTAAAAAGTGAGAAAAAACCAACTGATACATTAAATTACCTTTCCATTGTGGTTCAGTTTGGAGGGACATCTTTGTCCCCATGAACATAAACTCACCAAACGGGACATGGGCAGGATTTTTGTATTCTTGTGGAATGGTGCTTCCTAACCCTAATGAGAAGTTTTGCGGCCAGGGCTAGTTTTTGGTGCCCTGGGCAAAGTTTGATGGGAGGAAAGCTTATCTTGTAGAAGCAAACATGAATTGTCCCCTTTGCTAAGCAGGGCCCACCCTGATTTGCATCTGAATGGGAAACTACATGTGAGCACTGTCAGGTATTCCTGTTAGGGGATGGGATTATTCTGGGAAGAGCATCTGCATGCTTGAATGCAGAAAGTTCCAAGTTCCCTCCCTGGCATCTCCAAGGGCTGAGAGAGACTCCTGCCTGCAACCTTGGAGAAGCCACTGCCAGTCTGGGTAGACAACAGTGAGCTAGATGGACCAATGGTCTGACTCAGTAGAAGGCAACCTCCTGTGTGCCTATATTACTTGATTTTGGCGCCCTTCCCAGATGAGAAGTGCAGAGGCCCAGTATTAACTTGAGCCATGTGGACTGTTCATTTGCAAAGTCAGATTTCCAGCCCGCACAGATGATCAGTGAATGACTTGCCTGCACTGGTTTGAGGATACAGTGGGAGAGAGTTCCCAGTCTATTGTGGGGGCAAAACTCTAACCCTTCAGAGATGAAAGGATGCTGCCACTAATTTGGAAATCCAGTCTGAGACCATTCCTTTTTGAAAATGAATGCTGAGGCAGACAATTCATAGTCAAGAGAGGGAGTGCAGTTCTCTAGAGACTAGCCCCTGCTAACTGAGCAAAGAGGCACCTTTTAAAAATGGTGATTCTCTTTATTGAGCGAGGGGGAGCAACTGACCCTATCCGTCCCCATCACAGCATCTCTCCAGTGATTGTTGCTGGTATCTCTCTTATGTTTCTTTTTTACACTGTGACCCCCTTGGGGACAAGAAGCAATTTTATTTATTTATTTATATCTATGTAAACCTCTTTGGAAAAGCGGTATATAAATATTAGCCATATTCATATTCGTAGCTGTTTTTTGGGGAGTGAGGTGCAATGAACAAAGAAGACTGGGTATTTTGGGGTGCAGAATGTGCAGGCCTTTTTGGATGTGGCATAACATCTTACATTCTTACCCCACTGTTTAGTACTTCAGGGTGTAATGCACGAGGGAGAGAAAGAAGAATTGGCAGTTATATTCTACCACTACTATTACTGCAAATACGTACATGCCACTTTTTCAGCAAAAGTCCTCAAAGTGGTTCACACAGAAAAACAAAGAATACATAAATAAGATGTGGCCAGCAGTGACCACACCACCCAGGACAGACTAAAGAAGATTTTGGGGGGCCCAGGGGGTGTGGAGGCCGTGGACTTTGGCCCCAAAGTCCCGGGGTAAGAGCACCACTGACCGCATGGTTGCTTTCCGTGATGTGGAAAAGAAATTCTGCACCTTCTAGCACTTCCATTGCTTTGGGGAGTGCTGTGTGGTTGTTTCGTAGGAACCTACTGGATAGTGCCTGTGACGTCAGTAGTATCAGTAGTGCCCATTTTCTGGATTTGATTTGTAGTGTTTTTGATATGTAATTTTACATATGTTAGGATGATATGGCATGTAGATTTTGCAGCTGTTTAAGAGGCTGAAGTTTCTTTTTCTTTTTCTTCTTCTTGAGTTTTTCCCTTTACTGATGTAATTGATTAATTAGAAAATTGATGCTTTTCATTATGACGATTTGCTTTATATTGTCTCTATAGTGTTCTGTTCCGTTTCAGTTTCCTTTGGTTTATTTCTTAATAAAAAATTCTTTAAAAAAAAAAAAAGTACTGCCAAAACTTGTGAACACGAAGCTTTCCTTGGGGCGTGCTTTGCATGCAGAAGGTTCCAGGCAGAATCCCTGGTGTCTCCAAAACAGCTGAGAAAGGCCGCAATCTGGAAATTTGGAGAGCTGCTGCCAGTCAGTGTTGGCAACTGAAAGGAATGGTCTGAGTTGCATAAGGCAGTTGCATAAGCTCATTACTGGGTTCTCCTCGCCTTTAGATTCTGCTTTGTTCCCCCATCAGCTGTGCCCCAAATCCTCTGAGTCATGAAGCAGAACACTCCAATGCTTTTACGAGTTCCAAATGAGCAGATTACAGTGGTCCAAAGCATGAAGGATTAGTAACAAATGAAATGCCTAGGGAGTTTATAGTGGCGAAATGCCAAGGTTATCGACAGAGTTCTGAAAAGAGTTTCTAGTTAGAAATGTAAAATGAACTCCTGTTGTTCCCATTTCAAAGAAGCATGTCCACGGTTGTCATATCAAGTGTGCGACCCTCTGATGGGGCCCAAAGATGGTCACTCCATTGTGACTGATTGGCCATTTTGGGGGTGGTTCTCTCATGGAATAAAAAACACAAGTTAAGAATTCAATTAGAGAGAGGTGAGAAAGAGATGAATCTCAGAGATTATTAATATTATTATGTATGTATTTGTTTATTTCGGCCCAAGGCCAGCATAAATACAAGAAAAAGAAGGGAAACAACAACAACAACAACAACATCTATCTATTAATATTATTATTATTACATGTATATCCCGCTCTTCCTCCAAGGAGCCCAGAGCGGTGTACTACATACCTGAGTTTCTCCTCACAACAACCCTGTGAAGTAGGTTAGGCTTAGAGAGAAGTGACTGGCCCAGAGTCACCCAGCTAGTTTCATGGCTGAATGGGGATTTGAACTCAGGTCTCCCTGGTCCTAGTCCAGCACTCTAACCACTATACCACACTAGCTCCACACTAGTAAGATGTTATGAGATCATCTTAATTCTTAGAAAACAGTCCAAAGTTACACCAAATGCAGTTTAGCAACATGGTTTTGAACTGCTTTCTTTAATATAATTGTAATTACTAGAAACTAGAGACATTCATTCCCTACTCAGAGATTTCACCTCTAGAGACCCCAGGGAGCAAGCTAAACCTGAAAGAATAATGCTAGCAACTCACAAATACTAAACCTTAGTAAGACTCTCCAAATAGGGCAGGGATGGGGATAAAATAGGGACATTGGTTTACCAGGCACAGAAACTAGAACAGGAGCTCTGTCCCTGAGCAATAATTAATTCTCCTTCTCAGTCTTCATCTCTGTCTCCATCTTCTGTCTCCTTCTTCAACAGATGGAACATATGGAATATGCAGGATGGATGTCAGGCGTCAGTATTAGCAGGGATCTCCTACTGAGCAAAGAGGTGATTCTATTATATTTAGCAGGGGGAGAGCAACCGGCCCTATCCAGCCCCAGCACAGCATCCCTCCAGTGGCTGTTGCTGGTTTCTGCCTTGTGTTTCTTTTTAGAATGTCAGCCTTTTGGGGACAGGTTTAGGTTAAGTGTGCTGTCAAGTCGATTCCGATTCCTGGCACTCACAGAGCCCTGTGGCTTTCTTTGGTAGTATACAGGAGGGGTTGACCACTGCCTCCTCCTGTGCAGTATGATGCCTTTCAGCATCTTCCATATCTCTGCTGCCTGATATAGTAGCAGTGGGGATTCGAACTGGCAACCTTCTGCTTGTTAGTCAAGCATTTCCCCGCTGCGCCATTGGCAAGAGACCATCTTATTGATGTATTATTTGTTTTTCTAAACTGCTTTGAGAACTTTGGTTGAAGAGCAGTATATAAATATCCATAGCAGTAGTATTGTAGAACAGCTGTCCAGGGTCCTGGACCTCAGATGGGCTCACGACTGATCCCTGAGACCACCTCTATGCCCATCTCCTTTATGTGGTGGGGCTAGGGATTCACTGAGGTAGAGGAACTCTTGGGGCTCACTGAGGTAAGGGGCGGGGGCATGGAAGGCAGTTTGTCAAGGACTTAGAACCAGGCACAGGAATATGTGTTTACCTCCTGACATTTTGGCAGCATCACTGGGGAGATTCTCACGATCAGCAAAAAGTGGGCTAAGGGAGCCTAGCGGGCTAAGGGAGCATGGCTCACGGCAGCAAACCCTCCTAATTCCCCTTCCCCTTAGCCGAGATTAGCGGAGCTAGCACTCCACTAACACCATCTTTTGGATCGTGTATTGCCGTGGTGTGGTTCCACTGAAACAAGCCTCCCAACCCTGGGGGTCTCTCAGGATGTCTTGTGTACTCGCGTGGGGCATCCTGGAACTTCCGGGGGCCGTGCAGCACCCGATCCCCGCAGCCCCCACCGGCTTGACGACGGAGCCGGCAGTCGTGTGTTAGGCCGATCCGGCCACCCAGGGCGTCCCTTCCGATCGTCTGTGGGCAGAATGGACTAAGCCCGCTCTCCCCGCAAACCCCCCAAAGGCGAGTGTCTCTGATCATGAGACTCGCCCCGCCGTGTGCTAGTTGAAGGTGGTGCATCATAGAATCATCACATTTGAGGGTTGAGGGAACCGGAGAGGTGAGTCATCTTCAAGGACAGCCCTAAGTAGCACACCTAACAATAACTGGTTCTACAGAATGGATCAGCATGGCGAGATCTCCCCCACCTGCATGTCAAATGTATTATCTCAGAGGTGTATCATCCCAGCTAACAGGGATTTGATGGTCTGGAAAAATGTAAAATCACGATAACAAAAGCACTGCCTACGCAAAATGGATGTTGGGACTGTGCCATGTTTCTTATAACCGGGATTTCTATTTGTTGTGGACTACAACTCCCATAATCCCCTGCCAAAGACGATTGCGGCTGGGGATGCTGGGAGCTGTAGTCAGCCACATCTGGGAATCCCTGCTGCTGATCACATTGGCGCTGTGCTACCTGGGATCTTGTAAATATTGGCAGAGAGGCCATTGGCATGCATGGACCATACAGAATGGTTTCCCTTGGGTGATAGCACAAAACCCAGACACCCCCTGGAGATTAGTATGCTCCGGGCAATGACTAGAGAATGCAGAAATGTGCAATTCAGAAACTTCATTTTGTTGTCCAGTCGGGCCTTTGAACTCACCTTGCTGTGCGACTGCATTAAAAGCAGTAAAGCAGAAAAAAGTGGCACAGACTGTAATGCTGCAGATATAGGGCAAGGATTAGGAGATGCAGAAGAGTGATTCCCCATGGGTGATAAGCTCTTTGGGGGCACTGCTGGCAGTTTCGTCTCTGAGAAATATGGAGATCACCATGTCTCCAGGTCTTTCAGCTGTGCTTGCTTGTGTCATTTCAGGAGAATCGCAACCATTATGTTAAGAACGAGAACATGGCACAAAGATATCTTTCCATCAGTCTGTCTGCAGAAAACATAGTTCAGTAGGGCTTCATCCAGGCAGGTGGGAAGGTACAAGGAAAAATCAAGCTCTAGGCATTGTTAAAGTTAAAATGTACAGTGCCAAGTCCCCTCTTATTGTCTTTTATTGCTTTTTATTGTTTTTTTAAAATAATTTTTAACCTGGATTTTACCTTTTTGTATTCCTTTTTTAATCTTTTCTGTGCTTTTTATAATAGAAATAGTATTTTTCTATTTTTAGCAGTTTTAGTTAGTACTAATGTGCATAATTTTTATCCATTTTAGCTTGTCTCCTTATAAATTGCAATGATCTTTAATTTTATCCTTAATTTTAGCCTTCTCACGATATTTAGCATCGTATCTGCAATCACCTTTATCCGCCTGTATTTTTCCTTTTAATGCGTAACTTTTCACTTGTATTCCTTATTAGTCCTTTTAGTATCACTTTATTTTAACATGTACGGTCTTTGACTGTAATAAAGGTTGAATGATTGATAGACAATGCTAAGTCAACTCCAGAGTGCTCATAAATCACAGCACCTGGATCAGTCAGTCTACAAACACTGAGCCCTGTCTCACGATCAGTGAGAAATGATCAGTGGGGGCTCCGATCTGCAGGGGAGAAAGCCTTAAAATGCTTACCTCCCCAGCAGACGACGGAAGGATCCTTCCTGGGCGGATGGATCGCCCACCCAGATGACTGATGTGGACAATGAGGGGCTGGGATGCTTCTTTCAAGCCCCCGGAATTCCTATAATGTACCGCATGAGAGCTCTGTTTTGCCTGTGTGTGTGAATAGCCCCAAGGTTGTCTTCTTGGCATCTTGAGTTGGTCTCCAATGCTTTCCATCCAATGTTTAAACTGATTCAAAAGATGGCAACCAGATTTTTGATGGCAGCCTGCCATAGCTAACATATTCCGTCAGTATTGGAAGAGCTTCATTGGTATTCTCTTCGTTGATCTCCTCTAGCGTCTCCCCCACAATCTGAGCACTGATCAGAAGATCCAGGGTTGGTACTGATATTTATCCAAAGTGAAACTTGAAAGAGAATTTTAGGGTTCTTTGATGAAGAAACATCTAAGATCATTTTTACACATTGCTTAGAACTCTAAAATCCAGACAGAAATTTAGAGGGGGGGGGGATTTTGGAAGCACCAGGGGAGGGGAGCTGGTAGTGAGCATGAGTTGTCCTGTTTGCTAAGCAGGGTTTCCCCTGTTTTGCATTTGGATGGGTGACTATACGTGAGCACTGTGTGCTGTAAGATAGCCCCCTTAGGGGATTGGGAAATAGCTCAGTGAGAAAGCATTAGGGGTATGCATAAAACCAGTTTGCCCAGTTCGGTTTGAGGCCCACGCAAATGGCCCGTGTGCATGTGTGACAGCCTTCAAAATGGCTGCTGTGAGCAGGGAGAGGGCCCCAAAGGCCCCAAAATGGGCCTAAATGGCCCAAAAAAGACCTGGGGGGAGGCCGGCTGAAGGACAGAGAAACTCCCCCTCGCAGCTGTGGCAGCATCTCCAGAGGCCACCAGATCTGGTGGTAAGGTGTTTTGTTTTTGTTTTTTGTTTTAATTTAGCCTTTAGAACCCTGAACCGGCCTGAGCCAGCTGGGGCAGGGGGTTGGCTTGACCTCAAGCCTTAACTGGGCCTGGTCCGGCTCAAGGATGATCCAGTTTGCATCCATTTGGCATGCAGAAGGTGGACCCCTAGCACCTCCAGGTAGGGCTGAGA
This sequence comes from Hemicordylus capensis, assembly GCF_027244095.1. Lineage (NCBI taxonomy): Eukaryota > Metazoa > Chordata > Lepidosauria > Squamata > Cordylidae > Hemicordylus > Hemicordylus capensis. Next base: position 16,968,047 of record NC_069663.1, read on the forward strand.
GAGACACCTGCCTAAAACCTTGGAGAGCTGCTGCCAGTCAGTGTAGACAAAACTGAGCTAGATGGACCAAGGGTCCAACTCAGTATAAGGCAGCTTCCTATGTTCTCATGAGATCATGCCAAAGGCTGCCATACTGAACCAGTGCCCCGGAAAAACATCGATTTCAAATTGACGGGGGCCTTTTGGCAAACCTTTCCTCATCACGATTATAGGATGGGGCCAGATGACAATAGCTCAGTGGCAGAGCGTCTGCTTTGCATGCAGAAGGGCCCAGATTCAACCCCCAGCATCTCCTGGCAGGGCTGAGAGAACATTCTGCCTGAAACCTTGATGAGCCACTGCCAGTCAGTGTAGACAATACTGAGATAGCTCCTTCACTTCCAACACTACTGAGCAAGCCTCCCTCGAAAGTGGGGGGAGAGGAGGAGGAAGGAGGAAAACGAAAAGGAAAACAGAACACATCATCATCTAAAGAAGAGGAGCAGCAGCACCAGGCTGCTGCCACCGAGTCCACAGGCTACCGCCACCGAAACCACCCACACCAAAAATTCAGCCCCAAACAGGGAAGACACGGACAAAGGAAACCCCAAGGCTCACAGGATAAATTGGGGCGTGGGGGAAAGTTGGCCGAGTGCACAGTTCGCTTGTGTGAGAAAAACGGTATTGGAAGCCATTGATTGTCCTGGAGTCATAAACCTCAATAAATCCACAAGTGGGAGATTCCATAGAATGGTATAAGTACTACAAGGCTGAAAATAGTAAGCATGGATAAGATATGGGAGGGGTGAGAGCAGCTTAGTAACAGAAAATACAACAATCCATTTGTCTTCAGGGTATTTTCTGAGCATGGGAAATTTGAATATGAATCATCTCACCTTTCCTCATTCTTTCCCTAAGGTACTGTTCGCTCATGTTGAGTAAGGTAACGGAAAGGTTACATCATAGTCAAGGTTATTGTAACCAGTGTTTGTTTTGCCAAAGAGACGGTTCAGTCATCCTGGAACTCTGGCTCGGACCATCATGGTTTCCTAAAAAAAAAAAAGCAAAAAAAAAAAAAGCACCTGCTTCGTTCTTTTGCTGAGGTAGGGAAAGACCCAAGGCTCTTTATTTCCTTCAGGAGTAATTAGAACTTGTAATAGAGCAGAGGAAAAAATGGCTTCTTTGGCTCAAGTCTTTAAGTGTGGTAAAAGTTTCCACTTCTCTGAGTTGGAAAAGGTGCAGAAGAGGGCAACCAAGACTATCAGGGGCCTGGGAGGCTAGGCTACAGTATCTGGGGCTCATTACTTTGGAAAAGTGGTAACTATGGGGAGACATGATTAAGGTGCATAAAATTATGTTGGAGTGGAGAGAGTGGACAGAGAGAAATCTTTCTCCCTTTCTCACAACACTAGAACCAAGGGTCATCCCATGAAATGGAAGGTCGGGAAATGTAGGACTGACAAGAGGAAGTACTTCTTCACACGACGCATAATTGATCTATGGAATTCTTTGCCAGGGGATGTGGTGATGGCCACTAGCTTGGATGGCTTTAAAAGGGGGCTTAGACAAACTCATGGAGAACAGGTCGATCAATGGCTATTAGTCCATAGGCCACCTCCAGCCTCTGAGGCAAGATGCCTCTGAATATCAGTTGCAGGGGAGCAACAGCAGAAGAGAGGGCATGCCTTCATCACTAGCCTGTGGGCTTCTTGGAAGCATCTGGTGGGCCACTCTAGGAAACAGGATGCTGGACTAGATAGGCTTTGGGCCTGATCCAATTGTGCTCCCAATTTCTGGTTGTGTGGAAGCAAGGTACGAGGAAAACTTTTCCTCCCACCTTCCTTCCACACGATCACTTCTACCCAGGTTTTCCTCCTACCTTGCTTCCACACAACCAAAAATTGGGAGCACACAGAGCTTCCAAACCCGGGTACCACACTGTTTTTGCTTCTGTGAATGACTTCATGGAGTCTCCTATTCAAATGCATCCAGGGTAGACCCTGCTTAGCAAAGAGGACTGGGATCAGTTTAGGTACCAGCACATCAATATGATACAGCCACTGAGTACATAGGAAAGAGGAAGCTGCCGTATACCATTGGGCCATCTCGCTCAGTATTGTCTACACTGACTGGCAGCAGCTCTCCAAGGTTTGAGGCAGGAGTCCCTCCCAGCCCTACCTGGAGATGCTGTCAGGGACTGAAGCTGGGGACCTTCTGCATGCCAAGCAGATGCTCAACCACTGAAATACGGCCCCATCCTTGAAGGGGAATATCTTAAAGCAGACAATGCTCACATGCTGTCACCCATCCACATGCAAACCAGGGCAGACCCTGTTTAGCAAAGGGGGCAATCCGAGTGACCGCAACACCAGCTCTCCTCCCCAAGTACCAAATGATAAAAGCTGCCAAGCTTTTGGGAATACAGTTGGCCCAAGCTTTGTCTGTCATCACGGAGGGCAGGGTTCTGTGATGGAAGTGCTGGAATGTAGGAGGCGGAGAAGTGTAGGAGGGATGGGGAAATAGGCCTTGCTTTCGTCCCATAAAGTCCCTTGTGGGGCAGTAGAGGGGAGGGGGAGATGCAATGTTCTCTGAAGGATGGCAGGATGGCCTGTACACCCTGTTTCTCAGGAATGTGTCCCTCAAAGGGTTGCTGTGCAATGGAGCAGAATGGAACTCCAGGCACTTGTGGGGGAGGAAATTCCCTCCATTTTTTTTAAAAAAGCATGCATTCCACTCATAGAAACACAGGAAGCTGCCATATACTGAGTCAGTCCATTGGTCTATCTAGCTCAGTATTGTCTTCACAAACTGGCAGCGGCTTCTCCAAGGTTGCAGGCAGAAGTATCTCTCAGCCCTATCTTGGAGATGCTGCCAGGGAGGGAACTTGGAACCTTCTGCTCTTCCCAGAGCGGCTCCATCCCCTGGGGGGAAGATCTTCCAGTGCTCACACTTCTAGTCTCCCCTTCATATGCAACCAGGGCGGACCCTGCTTAGCTAAGGGGACAAGTCATGCTTGCTACCACAAGACCCACTCCAGGGGCTCATATATGAGCTTCAACCACCAGCGTGAGGCTGACCCCAGCTGAAAAGAATGGATGTGGACTGCGGCAGGTTGCATTTGTGAGTCAACTGCATCTGTGAGTCAATGTGGAGTCAAGTTGCATCTGTGAGTCAATGTGGACTGCGGCAGGTTGCATCTGTGAGTTAGGGCTATGAATGTTGACTTCTAAGGAGAAAGGGTGAGGTTCGCCCATGTGCATGAATCACAGACAGAAATAATGCATTGTGCTCAGAGTCTCTGCTAGATAATAAAGAAGGAAATAAAGAAGAAATCCCTATGGGGATGTGGGCAGGGGTCGAGCATCTGCTTGGCATGAAAAAAGTACTGGGCAGTGTGCAGTGTACAAAAGGAGCAGCCTTATACTGAGTCAGATCCTCGGTTCATTTAGTTCAGGATTGTCTACACCAGGAATTCTCAACCCTGTGTCCCAGATGTTATTGGACTTCAACTCCCATAATCCCCAGCCAAAGGCCACTGGGGCTGGGGATTGTGGGAGCTGAAGTCCAATAACATCTGGGGACCCAACGTTGAGAATCCCTGCTCTACACTGACTGGCAGCAGCTCTTCAAGGTTTTAGGCAGGAGTCTCTCTCAGCCCTACCAGGGGTCCCTTTCCCATGGCCCCAGTCTGAATTCTCTGCCTCTCTCATGGCTGCTATTTAAAATAAAGATGATGATGATGATGATGATGATGATGATGATGAATAATAATTCAATTTCTATACCGCCCTTCCAAAAATGGCTCAGGGCGGTTTACACAGAGAAATAACAAATAAATAAGATGGAGCCCTGTCCCCAAAGGGCTCACAATCTAAAAAGAAACACAAGACAGACACCAGCAACAGTCACTGGAGTTACTATGCTGGGGGTGGATCGGGCCAGTTACTCTCCCCCTGCTAAATCAAAGAGGATCACCACGATAAAAGGTGCCTCTTTGCCACGTTAGCAGGGGTTGAGATGGCAGGGGTTAAGATGGCACTGCAATGACACATTGAGGCTGTTCCCGCGCACAGGCAAACCCGGATTATTTATTTATTTATCTATTTATTTATAATATTTCTATACCGCCCCAAACTTGTGTCTCTGGGCGCAAGATTAGAGAAGCCTAGCCCAGTTTGGCCAGCATGGGAGAACAGCCAGGAGGCACTGGGCTCCCAGCAGTGGTGCGGCAGCTAACCTGCAAGGGGGACCCCGGCTATTGGCCAGAGTTAAGGGATCAAACGCGCCATTCGCCCGGGCTAACTGATTGTGTGTTGGTGCCACCCAGCTCCACGCGGCAGCCACACACCAGCAGCCTCCCAGGTGTCTCCCGGCCATCGGAAGATGCCCCAGAATGCACTCCACACTCCCAGCCCCCAAACGTCCCTGATGGCAGCAGAAGATTTTGCTGTTCTGCTGGTCAAAGACCGAAATAAAGACTATGCCTATGTCAGCAGAAGCTAGCAATTGTCCGTGCAGCTGATCCGCCCACCCAGCAACAAGGAGGGGATCATCTATGGGGGAGGCAAGTTTTTCGGGGGGGGGGCCCTCACCCCTTCAAGACCGTCTCATGTCACAGATCATGAGAGAAAGGGATCCTTGAATGCCATGTGTGCCTTTGTGGTATCCTTTAAAAAATGGAATTCGGTTGTATTTGGTGATGGTCCTTGCATAGCGGTTGACCATCTGGGCCTGTTGATATGTTGATCCTGGACAGAGCCATTATAGATCACACACCACCATGGCTGCACCATCCCTTTCCCCTTAGCCGTTTATCATGCTAATGCTTTTGACACACTGGAATGTCCTCATCAGAGTTACGCAAGCAGGGAATTGTTTCTTCTTCAAACCAAAACTTGTTCTATTGTGCTACTGAAGATGGTGTATTTTTCTTCCTTCTTTTCTGGGAGGTGCCTACTATTGTCTGGAATGGGGAAAGAGAGAGAGAAAAACAGAAAGAGGATGCCCAGGGTGTCAGGATGACTACAGGTGCTTATATGATTCTGTGAGATCATTCACAACATCAAAAACAGTGTTCTACCCAGGTTTGGGAACTGTGTGTGCTTTCAATTTTCAGTTGTGTGGAAGCAAAGTAAGAGGAAAATCCAGGTAGAAGTGATTGTGTGGAAGCACGACAGGAGGAAAACTGAGGTAGCTTTTCCTCCTACCTTGCTTCCATGCAGTTATTTCTAACCTGGGTAGCTTTTCCTCCTACCTTGCTTCCACACAACCAAAAATTGGGAGCACACACAGCTCCCAAACCCAAGTAGAACATAGTTTTTGATTGTGTGAATGACCTCACAGTCTTGTATATTATGGTGACTTTAGAAATTTCCAAGCCAAAATTTAGTATTTTGAGAAAGTACTGTGACTTATAAAGATGTATCAGACAGAAATCCATTAGAAGCATCGGTAGGAAGTTATTGTGGCTGGAATGTGGTTGGACATTGACTACAAACGTGGCATTTTTCAGAAGAATTGCACCTTATAGAGAAACATCCATCAGAAATTCATCAGGGGCATCTCTAGCAAGTGATTGGGGAAGCTACATCTGTTGAATTCTTGCCTGGCTGCATCCCTCCTCAGCCCAATCTCCAGCTGAAAGACCAAGGCAAAGTGTGTGGGTGCATGGAGCCTCATTTGTAACACTAGCATAACATACAAAACAGTACAAAGTATTTACAGTTCATATGGCACAGAAGTTAAGATTGCAATTTCCATGGTTTTTAGAGCAAGAGTCACAATTGAAAGTATCTTAAGTCCCATTTTAAAGAGAAGGTTTTGGGATTACTGAATGTTCTTTGGTATAACTAAAGAAGAATGCTTGTCTAGTACCAATTGTACTACGTGCTGGAAATTTCTAAAAGGTGATCAAGATTATAGGGTTATAGAGCAGGAAATAAACAGTGGCTGATTCTTAGGAAAGGGTGGATGTCATTGGGAATTCCCCTATTTTCTTTCTGAAAATAAATTATCAATTTGGTTTCTGCTTGCCAAAAGGGTGGAGTAGGGACTATTTGATAATGTAAGATGTTGCCTAACTGGCCTATGCATTGTGAAGTTTCCTCTCCATGCCAGCAGCCTGGGTATTATTGTTTTATATTGTTGTTGTTGTTGTTGTTGTTGTTGTTCTTGCTCTTGTTCTTGTTGTCCTCTTTTCAGCAAAATTCCCCAAATGGTTCACATAGCCAAAACAGTTTTTTTTTAAATGGTCCCCTTTCCCAAAAAGGTTCATAATCTAAAAATAAACATGGAGGAGACACTAGGAGGAGAGTTGGTCTTGTGGTAGCAAGCATGAATTGTCCCCTTTGCTAAGCAGGTTCTGCCCTGATTTGCATTTGAATGGGAGACTACATGTGTGAGCACTGGAAGATCTTCCCCTTAGGAGATGGGGCTACTCTGAGAAGAGCATTTGCATGCAGAAGGTTCCAAGTTCCCTCCCTGATATCTCCAAGATAGGTCTGAGAGAAACTCCTGCCTGCAGCCTTGGAGAAGCCACTGCCAGTCTGTGTAGACAATACTGAGCAAGATGGACCAATGGTCTGACTCAGTATAAGGCAGCTTCCTATGTTCCTGTGTTCACTGGAGAGTTACAGTGCTGGACTGATAGAGACAGTTGCTGTCCTGCTAAATAGCAGACAGCCATCCCTGACTATCTCCCTTGGTCTATGTGGTTTTATTGCAGGACTCTAAATAGTGAGGGATTCTGGGCAATTTCTAACCCTTTCCCTTTTGGGTCTCCTCTTTGCTTCTCTTTCCCTCCACCCTGCCCCAGACATCTCTTTGGTCCAGTCGGCTCCTTTCTACATTTTGGCCGGCTAAGAAAAGGGGCTGAAGCAGGGCTGCACAACTTTGGATCTCCTGCAGATGTTGGCCATACAACTTGTAACTATTGGCTGCTGTGGTTTGGGACAGTGTTCCCTCTAACAGGGATTCCCAGATGTTGTTGGCTAACTCCCAGCATCCCCAGCTGCAATAGCCTTTGCTTGGGGATTATGGGAATTGTAGTCCCCAAACAGCTGGAGCATCTGAAGCTGTGCAGCTCAGAGGCAAGATAGCTGCACCTGCTGAATTCTTGCCTGAATGCATCCCTCCTCAGCCCAATCTCCAGCTGAAAGACCAAGGTAAAGTGTCGGTGCATGGGGCCTCATTTTTAACATTAGCATAACATACAAGACAGTACAAATTATTTAGTTTATATGGCACAGAACTTAAGATTTCCATAGTTTTTAGAGCATTTGTCAGACCTGAAAATTTCTTAAGTCTCATCTTTAATCTTTGGGTCAATCCACAACTTTGGGACCAAAAGGTGGTAGGTGTGGTAGCAAGCAAGAACTCTGAGCAGGCATGGGCAAACATCCTGTCGCTCTGCCCATGAATCACTTTGGCTGCTGCTAGGGGTTGCCATCAACCCTCTAGGATTGACCTGGATTCTCCAGTAATCAGCATCCATCTCTAGGTGACTCTTGAAAGCAATGTGGGAGATTTAATGGTTTGATGTGAAAAATATTGGGAAAATAGTGGGAGAGGAAAACTCCCCCTCCAAGAATAGCTTTAATCGGAACTGGCAACTCTAGATGCTGCCGGACCATTCAACCAAAGTGTTAAATAAACAAATAAGATGCCTACCTGTCCCCAAAGGGCTCACATCCCCCCGAAAAGAAACAGGATAGACATCAGCAATAGCCACTGGAGGGATGCTGTGCTGGGGATGGATAGGGCCAGTTGCTTTCTCCCTGCTGAATCAAGAGCATCAGCACTTTAAAAAGGTGCCTCTTTGCTCAGCTCGATCAGTTATGGGGCAATGGAATTCAGCAGGGCTCAAGGGTAGGATGTCCTTCATAGTGGCTTCCCCACAGTCCCCACTAGGGGGAGCCAACTTCTCCTGGTCCAATGGGCAGCCCTTCCATGAGGCGAGGTGAAGTGGTCATCTCAGGCAGCAGACTGCGGCCACCAGCACACAAGAGGGGTGGCATTTGGCACCCTTCCTCAGGTACACAGAAGCCTTGAGCTAGCATCGCCTGGTCTTCTGAGAAGGTATGGGGGGGGGTGCGTTGGTTGAAGGGGGTTAATCAGGCTCTTCCAAAGAGATCGTATCCAGCTCAAGTTCTGGGAGCTGGCAGGTCGGCAAAATGTGGATAGGCAAATGTTGAACTGTTGATAGCATATTGCAGGCCAACGATGATTTACTAGTATATCTTTAACCAAACAGCAAACACTTTCTTGGCATTTAAATGACTGGAGGACAGACTATGTAGAATAAATGAATTCAGCAGGCAGAGCGAAGCCTTCGATGATATGTAATAATCGAGGGGCGAGGCTTGCAAATTGATCCTTGGAAGGAGGGTAGGAGTTTATTTTTATCCGTGCAGGGTATATGGCCAGCAACAAAATTGGACAACATTGACTTGAGGGCCCATCCCCTTTCCCTCACCCTAGTCTTCTTCTAGGGATGCCAATTCATGCAATCAAAAACTCTGATGCCTCGGAACAGCCTGAGATATAGCCCAATGGGTTTTTGGGGTGTTGTTTTTTTTGACAGATCTGGGTTGGAAAGGATCTTAGAGACTTTCTTATCTAAGTCCAACCTGCCATAGTAGGGTTTCCTAACCTGTGGTATTCCACCTGCTGCCGAACTACAACTCCCACCATACCCAGCCACAATCAATTGTAGCTGGGAATGCTGGGAGCTGTAGTTTGGCAACAGCTGGAGGACCTCAGGTTGGGAACCTCTGTGCCGTAACATCCTTGACAGATACCTGGTCAGCCTCTCTTGGTAAACCTCCAAGGAAGGGGAGCCCACCACAGCACAAGGCAGATTGTGCCACGGTTGAACAGAAAGGAGAGAGGCCTGGGTCTCTGGAGTGATCTAAAGTCGAGCTAGTGGTTTTTGATGGAGCTTGGAGCAGAAGTGCTATCTGTGGGTGATATCCAGACCAATGTGCACATGTAAAAATGCTCCACATGTGTAACGGAGATGGACAATTTTCCCCAATCTAGGTGTGCTCCAAATTATTGGTTGCATGGAAGCAAGGTAGGAAGAGAAGCTACCCAGATTTTCCTCCTACCTTGCTTCAACACAACCAAAAATTGGGAGCACACACAGCTCCCAAACCCAGGTAGTACACAGTTTTTGATTGTGTGAATGACCTCATTGTTTCTAGTCCTGCCCGCAGGAGCAAACGAGGAAACCTGAGTAGAAGTGATTGTGTGGAAGCAAAGTAGGAGGAAAAGCTACCCAGGTATTCCTCCTACCTTCCTTCCACACAATCACTTCTACCCAGGTTTTCCTCTTACCTTGCTTCAGTACTTCATTAAAACAGCTTAAATATACTAAATACGTTATAGGGATGAAAGAATTTCCCCTGCTCCAGTCCTTAACATTGTTATTCTTTTATTGTTCACTCTGCCCTGTGTCCCCTGCTAACTGAGCAAAGAAGCACCCTTTTACACTGGTGATTCTCTTTATTTAGCAAGGGGTGAGCAAAAGGCCCTATCCATCTCCAGCACAATCCCTCCAGAAAGTGTAGCTGGTGTCTGTCTTACTGTATGTTTCTTTTTAAGATTGTGAGCTCTTTGGGGACAGGGAGTCTTATCTATCTATCTATCTATCTTTTCAAACCACTTTGGGAACTTTTTACTTGAAAACCAGTATATAAATATTTGGGGTATTCATAAATATTCATCATGTTCCACTCCTTCTGAATTCAAGATTAACTGTAAACCACCCAGGGCTATTAAGATGGGATGGTATAGAAATAAAATAAAATAAAATAAAATGTTTTTAAAAGGAGGAATTCAGAAGCAAATCACAGAGTTGGAATTTCCTCCATTGAGCAGCCCTTGGGGACATACTTTTGAGTGGCACAGATGGCTTCCTAGGGAAGGTGGGGGCATCATACACTGCTGCTTCCTCATTGCACCAGTGCAATTAGTTCTGTTAGGCTGCTCTCTTGCTGCATCGGTGCATCCTTGCTTTGAATGTTAGCTCTAATTACAACAGTGGACTGAATAAATACTGGAGGTGGTTCTGATTATAATTTATGGCGATCACATCTGCAAAGCAATGACGCTCTGGACTACTTAGGAACTAGTGTTCTGGAAGCGAGCTCTCGAATCACTATGATGAGAAAAACACCACTGAAGTCTTTGTCCGTAAACACTGCAACATTGCCCTCTGCTGTACCCAAAATTGCCTTCTCCGTTCTCTCTTTTCATCTTCGTTCCTCTTCATTCTGACTCACACTTTCTTTATCTCTTTCCTTCTTACCCTTTCTTTACAAAATGGTTCTAACTGCCACCAAACCAGCACAGCTCTCCAGAGTTGACATTTGGTGTAGAGTGGGTGGGGTGTGTGTGTTAACTCCTGCTAACTTGGCAAACAGGCACCTTTTAATGTGGTGATTCTCTTGATTTAGCAGGGGGAGAGTAACTGGCCCTATCCACCCCCAGCACAGCACCCCCTCCAGTGACTGTTGCTGGTGTCTCTCTTATGATTCTTTTTAGATTGTGAACCTTTGGGGACAGGGATCCATCCATCTTATTTATTTATTATTTCTCTGTGTATACCGCTCTGAGCCATTTTTGGAAGGGCGGTATAGAAATTGAATGAATGAATGAATGAATGAATGTGTGTGTGTGTGTTTGGTTTGTTCTGTGGAAAATGCACATGTGTAAGCCCATTCCTGCTGCACTTGAAATAAAAAACTTGATTAAAATGGGTTTATATGCCCCAAAGACCTAAAAGGTGGAAAGGCAGAAGGCACACCACCACCACCACCATCACAACAACAACAACAAACAACAACAACAACAACAACAACAACTAGGGGTGAGCATGGAACCGATTCCGTACTTTGAGCTGTTCTGAGCCAGACTGAAGGACCACGAGCTGGTCCGAGTTGAACCGCCCCAGTGCGGTCCAAATGTCAAACCGGGCCGAACCGGTTCGGGATTTTGAGGGGCGATTCGAGGGGGCATGCTTGCAAAGGGGAATCTGGTGTGAATTCTCCTTTAGAAGCAAAGGGAGAGGGGAGCCCTACCTACTTTTAAAAATAAACCCTCATGGGGTGGAGAGAGGGCACCAGTACTAGGAGCTGGTGGTGCTGCACAGCAGTGATGCAGCTCCTCAGAACTCTCTGGACCAGGACATGCTGGAGCACAGATCCCAGCACTCCACATGAGCCCTCGTCTGGGCTAGGCTGCTCCTGAGAACAGTCTTGGCAACTATGTTCTACTTGGGTTTGGGAGCTGTGTATGCTCCCAGTTTTTGGTTTTGTGGAAGCAAAGTAGGAGGAAAGCCTCAGTAGAAGTGATTATTTGGAAGTAAGGTAGGAGGAGAAGATACCCAGGTTTTCCTCCTATTCTGCTTCCACACAACTAAAAACTGGGCGCACACACAGCTCCTAAACCTGGGTAGAACACCGTTTCTGACTGTGTGAATGCCTTGTCCTCTCATTCTGCTTCCTTTGTTTTTCAACACATTAGTTCTAGCCCTGCCCTCAGGATCAAAAGAGGACAAGTCCTCGCCTTCTTCTGCATGACTACCCTTCATGTATTCGTTTTTTCTCCAGGCTAACCCTACCTGGCTCCTTCAGCCATTCCTCATAAGGCTTGATTTCCAGACCTCTCACCATCTTGGTTGACCTCCTCTGAACCTGTTCATTCTTTGCCTGCTGACTCCATGCTTTACTTGCAAGCTTCTAGAAGCATCTGTTTGTCCAGTGCAGGGCCCTGGATTCTGGACGAGATGAACCATTGATGATCCAGCAGCGTTCTTCTTAGGTCCTTATGGCTGATAGGCTGTATTTGACTGGTTGGGTTACACAATGTGCAGGCTTGTTTTAGGACAGGGCTGCACAGCCTTGGCCCTCCTGCAGCATTTGGACTGCAACTCCCATAATTCCTGACTATTGGCCACTGTGGCTGAGTATGATGGGAATTGTAGTCCAAAAACAGTTGGAGGGCTGAAGTTGGGCAGCCTTGCTTTAGGATAGGGGTAGGCAAACTTGGCCCTCCAGCTGTTGTTGAACTACAACTGCTATGAGCCCCAGCTACAATGTATTGTGGGTGGTGTGGTGGCCTTCCTTCTACAGTGGGGATGATGGCAGTTGTAGTTCAACAACAGCTTTAGGATAGAGAGCCAGCATGGTGCAGTGGTTAGAGTGCTGGACTAGGACCAGGGAGACCTGAGTTCTAATCCCCATTCAGCCTCGATACTTGCTGGGTGATTCTGAGTCAGTCATTTCTCTCTCGGCCTAACCTACTTCACAGGGTTGTTGTGAGGAGAAACTTAACTATATACACCGCTCTGGGCTCCTTGGAGGAAGAGTGGGATATAAATGAAATAAATGAATGAATAAATAAATAAAATAGTAATTCCCCTCCCCTGCCACATTCAGATGTTGGTGTTGTGTATGTGTGTGTGTTGGTGAAGGTGGGGAAAGCATGAATCACAAGGTTCTTGAACCTGCCCCAAATAATGTGAGATAACACAAATGAGCTGTTCAGTATCATGTGCGTGAAAAAAGGGTTGTGCAGGGAAGGCTTGTGCAGTGAAGACTAATGCAAAAGCAATGTTGCACCTTTACATTCCACAGTAAAGGGGTAATGTTGGCTGGGTGGCAGGTTTTATGGAAGTTTCTAGCCTGGGGTGTCTTGGCAGTTCTTCCCCAATAATCATGGTAATGAAAAAGACTCTTCACTCTGATGTATTTTTAATGCCTCTTGTCTCACCCAATCATGGAGTCATCAGTATAGGTGATGGAAAACACCTATGAGGTTATCAGAGCAATGACCTCTTACCTGGCAAGAGGAGATTCTGAGTCACAGGGTGACTCACTGACCTCCTTCCCATCTGGCTCACTGACCTCCTTCCAATCTGCATGCATTTCCATATATCCTTAAGTGCCAGGCTTGGAATCTGGCTATATCAACAGGCACAATATGGAGTAGTCCGTGGCAGCAGAAGCCAATCATGGCAGGCTTGTTTCTGCAATCATCACATGGGTGTGAAGTCCAGAGGCGCTCTTACTTCTGGACTTCTGGGCAGAAGGTCCAGGGCCTCCACACCCTGCCCCCCCCATCCTCTTTAGTCTGTCCCGGGTGGTGTGGTCACCACACTGCTGGCCTGTGCTGAGCCAGGTGGCTGAGCATGACTTCTGCTTTAGAGTGGGGAAAGAAATATGTGGGATGGGAATATGTTAAGTAGAGTGTTGAAATGTCTCTGCTAATGCATATTTGCATGAATACATGGTTTTATATTCTTACATTCATTACATGAATACATGGTTTTATAGTCTTACATTCTTGTGAGTTCTTACATTCTTATATTCTTATTCTTAGTTCTTATATTCTTATTCTTATATTCTTATTCTTATTCTTATATTCTTATTCTTATATTCTTATATTCTTATTCTACTTATTCTACTTATTCTACTTATTCTTATATTCTTATTCTTATTCTTATATTCTTATTCTTCTTACATTCTTATTCTTCTTACATTCTTATATTCTTATTCTTAGTTCTTATATTCTTACATTACATTGCATGAATACATGGTTTTATATTCTTACATTCTTGTGAGTTCAGATGCTGAACTCTCACTTTGGAGAAATTTCTCTGCATCCTGAAGGAAGCTCCCCTGATCTTTCCCTTCTCTTCCTTCTTATTTCCTACTCAGCCATACCCAAAACATCATCATTCTAAATGATGATAAATGGAATTCTCTGTTCTATAAATGGCGTATTATCTCATCCCCTAGGCATTTGGTGACAATGGGAAACGACTCAAGCAACAGATTCTTTCTGTGGCTTAGGACAGGAGATACAGTGCATTCCATTCTTTGTTTCCAGGGGACTTCTGGGAAATAAAGATGGTGGATTTCCGAAAACCCAAAGGAGTGCTGCCAATACCACTGCCATTGAAAACTGGTGGTGGCTATGGATGACCTGGGGAGATTTTCCTGTCCTCATCATTTATTTATTTGTTTATTTGTTTATTTGAAATATTTATACCCCACCTCTCTGGTGCACTACTGCTCAGGGTGGCTCTCAATAATAAAATAGATACAAGAAACAATAAAAGTAATAAAATTAGCCCAATTGAACAAACATGTTAAAAGTCAGGTTAAAACCACACTCATTAATTAGGTTCAAATTAAAAGTTATTTTAAAAGCTGAAAACTGAAAAATATAAAAAGCTAAAGAACCTACCAGATATAACCAAGAATGGAGCATTAAAAAACATCCTTAAAAAGGTGTACTTTAAGTTGTTTTTTAAAAACACTGAGGGAGGGAGCATGGTGAAGCTCGACAGACATGCACAATTTGATAGTACAATTCAGTTATTGTATTTACCTGAATCCAAGATGTTAGAAATGCAGGGAGGTCATCTTAAATTCTGAATCCTCTTTGTTTTGAGTCAATACAGGTATAACCTGTATTTAATATGTATTTTTAAAGGGGAGTCATCTTAAATTCAGAGTCATATTCCTTTTGGGCAAATAAGGTATTATCAGAGAATGCTACAGAAAAGCCAAGCTACACAAAAGCCAAGCTATGCAAAAACCAGATAGCCTATGGAAAAGCCAAGCTTTTGCTGTTCATCAAAATGGCAGCCAAGATAGGCCGTGCAAGGGCCATTTGCGATGCACGGTGGCCTCCAAATGGCCACAGCACCAAGGGAAAGGACCAGAAAGGGCTGAAGACCACCCAAACTGGGTGATGGGTACATAACAGAGGCCGGTGGGGGGAGAGAGAACCTCCATGGAAACCCCACCCACCACCTTGGAGAAGCCCCCCAGAGGGGGTAAGTGGAAAAAAAAACTTTTTGGTCCACGAACCCCCTGAACTGCTGGGGGAGGTTCGGTCCAGGGTCAAGCTGAACCGGGGGTGGTTTGGCTTGACCCTGAACTGTTGAAACGAACTGGCTCAAAGTTGAACTGCTTTGGTTCCGAACCTGTTTGCACACCCCTACAGCCTGGTATGTCAAAGACTTCCTTCGCATCTGTTTAGCTGATCATGAGCATACTTGGGTGTTGCTACGTGCTACATGTTGAGGCCGCCGCGATTTCCCTTTGAAAGTTCAAGGTGTGGTGTGTGGTGATAAAGGCTGGCCTCCTCCCTTTTCCAAGCTGTGGCTGGGTTGTGGATGGTCAGGTGTCTCCTTGGCTTGACTGGGGCCCTTTGATAAGTGCTCTCCCTATCTCTCCCTCATTCCTAGCAATCAATTTGGATTAATCTTATCTGCGAGCCAGTGTGTTGTGGTACTTAGTGTGTTGTGCTGGAGTGTTGAACTAGCTGAGTAGTTCGGAGTTCACATCTCCTGGCTTGACCTTGGACTGGTCACTCTGTCAGCCAAACTTAAGGCATAGAGGTGTTTTTTTTGTGTGAGGCTCAAGCGGAAGGTAATGTAGGAATACAAGAAGATTCCTTATACCGATTCAAACCATTGGTCCATTGAGCTCAGTATTGTCTACACTGACTGGCAGCAGCTCTCCAAGGCCTACCTGGGACCATCTGCATGCAAAGAAGATGCTCTTCCATTGAGCTATGGCCCAGTCCCCTAAGGGAAATGTGTACTGCTGTGAGCTCCTTGAAGGAGGGGTAGGATCAAAATGGAACAATGCGAGAAGAATAAAGGGAGTAATCCAGAACCAGCTCAGTGTCCACTGCTTAACAAGGAGACGCATACAGGCAGCCATTTACAGGATAACATGGACATGAATGTCAGAGGCGAGTCTGACTTCATTTTACACGAACTCCTGTCTCAAACCTTGGAAAGCTGCTGCCAGTCTGTGTAGACAATACAGTCATGGTTTGATGGGTTTTCCATGAATTTGTCTAAGCCACTTTTAAAGCCATCCATACAATTCAGTTTTCAAGGATGAGCCCTTTCTCACGATCGGAGAAAGGGATCAAAAAGGGGTGAGGGGAAGAAGCCTGAAATGCCTACTTCCCCTGCAGATGATCCTTTCTCCCTTGTTGGGGAAGCGGATCACTCGCCCAGACGATTGCTGTCTCCTGTCCACAGCAGCTAGTTTCTGGGGCGGGGAGGCCCCTGGAACTCCCATAACGCACTGCATGAATACATGATACATTATGCGGAGCCTCTTGACACCTGTCTTTTTAAATAAATCCTTCCATGCTACATTTTGTGATTTAGCCATTAGGCTTTCATTTGAACATTCATTTCGTTTGTGCTTGAAAAGAAACCAAGGCATTTCCAGAAATGGGTTGGCCAAGTTCTGCCATTGCCACAAGATCGCAAGTTCCAAAGGTAAGGAGGTGGTCGCTGCTCTAGGTATGTGCCCGGGGCTCCTTTTAAGAAAACGAAAGGAAGGCTTTGAACACCTTCATCAAACTGGCCTGAAATGGAAATGTCTTATAGGCCAGCTACCTTTGGAGGAGATGAGGCTGTATGGAGCAAATACCAAAAAATAAATAAATGCGAATTTGCTTACAGAGGATTAACTGATCTCCTTCAGCTAAGCATGAAGGTAAAGGGAAAAATGTTTTGATGACTTAACTGAGCAAACATAAGAAAGTGTTGAAACACCAGAGCAAGATTTAAAAATAAAAGGGTAAACAGAGCTAAGGCAGCTGTCACTGTATGTTCCTCTAGGCAGGGAGTGACCCACTGCCCACAGCGCCATGGGTCAGATATTGTTCAATATTGTTCTATCACAGCAATAATAATAGTAATGCTAATGTTAGGAATCACTTATCTCCTCTTTGTAACTGCAAATATATGCCTGCTGTGCCAACAGGTGACGTTAGAATATGTGTGTGTGTATATATATATATATGATTAACAATGCAGATATATGATGGACAAGATGTTCTAATCCTAATATCACAGCAGTTGAAAAGGGGTTCAGATTGATCATAGGAACATAGGAAGCTGCCATATACTGAGTCAGACCATGGGTCCATCTAGCTCAGTACTGTCCTCACAGACTGGCATTGGCTTCTCCAAGGTTGCAGGCAGGAGTCTCTCTCAGCCCTATCTTGGAGATGCTGCCAGGGAGGGAACTTGAACCTAGATGCTCTTCCCAGAGCGGCCCCGTCCCTTAAGGGAAATATCTTACAGTGCTCACACATCAAGTCTCCCATTCATAAGCAACCAAGGCAGACCCTGCTTAGCTAAGGGGACAAGTCATGCTTGCGACCACAAAACCAGATCTCCTCCATCCATTGACTCAATAGCCCCCACCTATCAATTCATAGGAACAGAGGAAGCTACCATGTACTGAGTCAGACCATTGGTCCATCTAGCTCAGTATTGTTTGCATTTACTGGCAGTGGCTTCTCCTGCCAAGGTCAGAGGCAGATGTCTCTCCCAGTCCTACTGGGAGATTGCAGGGATTGAATCTGGGACCTTCTGCATGCAGGTAGAGGCTCTTCCACTGAGCTACGGCCCCATCCCCTAAGAGGAATATCTCACAGCACTCACATATAGTCACCTGACCCAAATATGAACCAACATGGCCCCTGCTTAGCAAAGGGGCTATTCATGCTCACTACCACAAGACCAGCTTTTCCCCCCAGAGACCGAAATTGCCCTTGCTCTGTTATTCCTTCCATCCCATTCAAACATGAGAAAGCTCCACGAGGGCTGGAATGGCCCATAAGCCTCCTCCAAATTAGCTCTTGTGCCAACATAGAAAAAGACCTGGAATCTGTGCTCCCCAAACATTCTACCTGCTGGGATTCGTTGCCATTGTGGGTAACTGCCAATCAGCTCCATAGTAGGTGATGTCATCCCCAACTGGGCCAGGCCCACCTCATCAACTTTGTGTTTGCCAATGCTGTCATTTGGGCAGGCTAACTATTTCCCTCCCTAATTGCAATAAAAGAGAGATATTGCTTTCATTTATCCAAAGGGGCATGCCATCACTCCATCATTAAACAGCCACCCAAAGTAAGCGGTGCCTGATTCCACCATACAATTAACCGACAACAACAGAAGCTATAAAATGTTGGTGGTATTATTAGCTCCTGTCTCCGGGGGGCTGATGAGGCAGTGGGGCAGGGAACAGTTGAAGATCATCTCTGCCCCTGATTGAAAGCCCCCAATGAATAGATGATTTCATGGGAATTAGAGCAATTAGCACGGCTTGCAAGCATTTCCTTGGGAGGACTCACTCCCAACTAGAAGAATACAGTCTTTGGGCCAAATTACGTAGGGCATCAAAGACATCCTACAAGGTGCTTCCAACTTGTAAAGTCAGTTCAGGAGGAGATGAATGGTAGTGGAAGAAGTGGCAGAAGAATGGGATGCTTAACCGTTTAGGAACATAGGAATTTAGGATTCTGCCTTATACTGAGTAGGGATGTGCAAATCGATGCAAATTCAAATTGATTTGACTCAAATCTGAGTGATTCAAGTGATCCAAATTCGAATAGAATCACCCTTAAAAAGGAAATTCGATTCAAATTTGAATTGAATTTTCAAAATTTGATTTGAATTTGATTTGAAGGCTGTTTGGCACCTTATTTAAACCATTCAGCCCCCCTGATTGGTTAAAAAAAGGCACCAAAACAGGCTCGGATTAATTTAAATTCTACTCAAATTCAAAACAAATTTTGAATCAAAATCAAAATCAGCCTAATTAAATGTAAAACAAACAAATAAATAAAACAAATTCTCAAAATTTGTTTCAAATTTGAATAGAATAAAAAAATTCAATTCGTGCACATCCCTAATACTGACTCAGACCATTGGTCCATCTAGCTCAGTATTGTCTGTTCTAACTGGCAGCCACTTCTCGGGGCGTTCAGGTAGCTTCATATACATCACATGGGGTACAGGGCATCTCGTCACACAGTTTTCAGGCCTCACAATTGCATTTTGGGATGGATCCACCAACTCAGTAGCAGAGCATGTGCTTTGAATGCAGGAGGTCCCAGGTTCAACCTGTGGAATCTCCAGGAGAAGGGAAGGGGCTGGTAAAGACTCTTTTCTTAAATCTTGGAGAGTAAAAGAAACACAGGACACTGCTTTAGAGCCAGTCAGACCGTTGGTCCATCTAACTCAGTACTGTCTACACTGACTGGCTGCGGTTTTCAGGCAGGAGTGTTCCCAGCCCCACATGGAGACCTTCTGGATGCAAAATGGATGCTCTTCCACTGAGCTTCGACCCCATCCCCTAGGGGGAATGTCTTACAGCTGACAGTGCTCAGATGTAGTCACCTGTCCATATGCATGCCAAGGCAGACTCTGCTTAGCAAAGCAGACAATTCATGCTTGCTACCACAAGACTCCACCATCCGAGCCCACCTTCTCCCTGCTCTAATTCCCCCATTGTTGTGGTGGTGGTTTTTGTTTTAAAATCTAGCCTTGGAAACAAGGTGGGGCAGGGCATTCAGAGGAGTGCCTTCAAAGAAGATATAGAGGTAATTCACACAATCAAAAACTGAGGAGATTCTCACGACTGCCAAAAAGCGGGCTAAGGGAGCGTAGCCCGCTTTTTGACACTAGCGTTATGTTATGACTGCCAGATTAAGAACCAAGAAACAGAGTGGACCTTAGGCCTATGGTGGTGCAAAGGACTGTGGTTTGCAAACATCAGGCAATTAAAATACTTTACTGCCTCACTGTTAGGGATAACTCCAAGGGATAGCAAAGGGTAGTGGGCACCTCCCCATGGATATTTCCCACTGCCCCATCCACCAGACTGGAATTTTACAGCAAAGTGTCGGACAGTGCAGTCCTATTGTCTGGCATTAGCTTTAAAAGGTCTCCATTATTTAAAGAAGCCTCATTGACTCACTTCTCTACCCCAGAAGCCAGTGCAGCCAGGTAGGTAGGAGACATCTACAGCCTCCCAGAAGCCACGCTTCAGAGATGTGCTCGATCACAGAATATTATTATTATTATTATTATTATTATTACATTTATATCCCGCTCTTCCTCCAAGGAGCCCAGAGCGGTGTACTACATACCTGAGTTTCTCTTTCATAACAATCCTGTGAAGGTGGTTAGGCTGAGAGAGAAGTGACTGGCCCAGAGTCACCCAGCAAGTCTCATGGCTGAATGGGGATTTGAACTCGGGTCTCCCCGGTCCTAGTCCAGCACTCTAATCACTACACCACGCTGTATCACAGAGCTACAGCCTCGGGTTGCCAACCCGCAGGACTGGCCCACAGTCTCCCGGAATCAGCATCAAACTCTAGCTTCCAGGTGACTCTTGACAGCATTCCTGGAGATTTATTGGTTTAATACTGCCCTCACCCCACCCCCAAAAGAAGGGGGGGGAATGGGAGGAAAGCTTTCCAGGAAAGGCTTCAGTCAAATCTGGCAACCCGAATCCCTCTGTGATATTGTGAAGGAGTCGGGGAAGGTCCCTGTTGATTAACATGCATGTTAAAATGTCCCAAACATAAGTCTGCCCAAAGCTACCCGCCTGGGTTGCTTGTGCAGCGGGGCTGAACCACCACTACCTTGAAGAGCTGCTGCCAGTCAAAGTAGATCGTCGTGCTCGGTGGACCACAGGCACCCTGGCGATCCAGTTCTAAGAACGTTGCTGTGCCAGGCAGCTCCGGAGGCCAGGATGATGCGTCCTAGCCTCTGGGTATCCCACAATGTACTGCATGCCTTGGCACGGTGCATAGGGGGATTACCCCAGGAGACAGGTGTTCTAGGCGCCCATCTCTGCATTCCTTGGGATGAATGCAGCCAGAGGAGACACACAATCTCCGGAGGAGACACACAATGGCTCACTGGCGTCGTTAACCCAGACTAAAAGCCAGGCCTAAAAGCTGGGCTAGGCAGGCTGCCCTGCTGGGATCAGGCCCAATCCTGCTGGTTCTCACATGCAGTCTATTCTCCAGGCTGGGCTAGGCTGCATGTGAGAACAACCTCAACTAGTTAGTTAATGTTTGACTGATTAAGTGCTATCAAGTCCGTGTCAATTCGTAGTGACCACATAGATGGATTCTCTCCAGGATGATCTGTCTTCAACTTGGCCTTTAAGGTCTCTCAGTGGTGCATTCATTGCTGTCGTAATCGAGTCCATCCACCTTGCTGCTGGTCGTCCTCTTCTTCTCTTTCCTTCGACTTTCTCAGCATTATGGACTTCTCAAGGTTTTCGCATAATGTGTCCCAAGTATGATATACTTTCTCCTTATTTATTCAACGTATATGTTGAACATATACTGAGAGAAGCTGGATTGGAAGGAGATGAGTATGGTTTTAAAGTTGGAGGAAGAAACATCAACAACTTGCGCTACGCTGATGACACCACTCTCATAGCTGAGAATGCGGATGATCTGCAGGCTCTAGTAATGAAAATTAAGTAGCACAGTGAAAAAATGGAACAACGGCTAAATGTCAAGAAGACTGAACTAATGACAACGGGTACAGCAACCAGCCTCAAAATTGAGAATGAAGACATTGAAGTGGTGGATAGCTTCTGCCTTTAAGGAAAGGCCGTCAACAGTAAAGGATCCAGCAGTTAAGAAATACTCCACAGACTAACACTTGGTATATTATTTGTAATTCCTATGTAATGTATATTTCTTTACTCCCATTTCCCCAGATTCTTTATTCTGTGTGCAACTCTTATTTTTCTTAATTCATTCCAATTATTTAGAAATGGCTTCATTCTGGTTTTTAAAAGGTTCTGGAGAGTTACTTGCAAAACCTTTCCCCATGTGTCTTGCCAGATCACTGAGCTACTGGATGATTTGTTCCTAGAAATATATATTGTTGTCTAGAGTGGAGTTCTGCGGACTCTGGCTGCACAGTACTGGTAAAGTCCCAAGCCAGAGAGTTCTAGTGTGTTGAAGCAGTGTCTGTGCCTGATCAGTGGCTCTAGATCAGACCTCAACAGTTGGCAGCCTACCTCGAAGGAGCAGTGTGCACCTAAAATGGGATCAGAGCAATCTCTTTTCTGAATGTAGATCCCAGGGGAAAATACATTAACCCCCTGAGAGCATCACAACTAGCAAATTGCAACCACATCAGTGCCATTTCTTCAAAAGAACTGGCACAAACATCGGGTCTCTGTTTCCTCCTTGATGCGCACATACATTTCGTGAGTGTTGTCTGTGCACATCCATGAGACAAGAATAAACTCAGCCTTCCAAACTGAAGCTTGATTGCACTATCTACAGGCTGCAAATTATACAGTAATTCATCCTGGGATGAAAGTTGATAATTAGAAGGGAACTTGCAGGAACCTGTCTTCGCTACTACACGGCACAATCACTATGACATTTGTGATATAATTAAAGAGTAAGCCATTGTTGCACTGGGCCCTTCTCCGGGGTGATGCAAATATAGGCCACGGGCAAGGGAATTCCATATAATCAAGGAATGAGGTTATAGCAAGTTATGGGATAGCGGGTTAGAGGAAATCTATGACTACTCCAGGATTTGATGGTGGCTGGAAGAGGCAGGTTGTGAGGTGTACTTCTAGGTCACAGCCAAGAAAGTGTGTGTGGAGAAGAGGATCCAGAGCAGCATTGAATGTCATAAGATGGGAAAACGGCAAAGCCTCAGTGATTCTCATGTTAGCCTTTTTCATACTTTCAGCAGAACATTTGAATTGGCAGCTTCTCTCCTTCATGGTGAAAAGTCCTGCTGGATCAGGCCCAAGGCCCATCTAGTCCGGCATCCTGTTTCACACAGTGGCCCACCAGATGCCTCTGAAAAGTCCACAGGCAAGAGGTGAGGGTCTGCCCTCCCTCCTACTGCTACACCCTTGCAACAGGTATTTAGAGGCATCTTGCCTTTGAGGCTGGAGGTAGCCTATAGCCCTATAGACAAGTAGCTATTGATAGACCTGTCTTCTGTGAATTTATCTAAACCTCTCTTAAAGCCATCCAGGTGGTTGGCTGTCACCACATCTTGTGGCAGAGAATTCCAAAGGTTGATTTTGTGTTGTGTGAACATGTACTTCCTTTCGTCGGTCCTAAATTTCTCGGCAATCAGTTTCATGGGATGACCCCTGGTTCTGTGAATTCAACACGTAACTCTGTGAATTCAACCTGCGACTCTGGCTTAAATATCTCACCTCAGGAAGATCTGCAAGCACTTGCTTCTGGCAGTACAATCGAAGTGTAAGAAGCTAAGCAGGGTCCAGCTTGGTTTGTATTTGGATGGGAGACTTCATGCCAGTGCTGGAAGATATTCCCCTTAGGGATGAGGCCGCAGCTCAGAGGTTCAGCAGCATGTCTCAGGTTTGATCCCTGGCAGCATCTCCAGGTAGGGCTGGGAAAAGACCCCTGCTTGAAACCTTGGAGAGTCAAGGTTCCTGTCAGTGTAGACAATACTGAGCTCAGGGGTGTGGAAACAATGGAGCAATTGGGGACAACAGTTCTTGGGCTGCCAGGCTCTGGGGTCATGTTCCCTCTAATAGGGATTCTGTTGTGCACTACAACTCCCAGAATCCCCAGCTGCAATGGCTTTTGTTTGGGGATTCTGAGAGTTGTAGTCCACAATGTCTGGGAATCCATGTTAGAGGGAAAACTGGTCTGGGGGGGGGCACCAAGGCACATTCTTGCCCCTCCCACCCAGTCAGCGAGCAAAGCACTTGCAGGCTGGGAGCATGAGGCTTACCCCTGTCATCCCCAGTAGGTGTTTCATTGAAATGCTGACTGGGGAAGAAGGAGAAAGGGTCGAATGGCCCCCCTCCTGGGCAGTGACCACGCCTCTGCATCTGAAATCATGCACAGGAGGCATGGCCAGTACCAGGATGGGGCCTGTTAGTCCCTGCAGCGTTTCCTCAGTCAGTGATTCACGAGGAGCCGAGAAAGGAGCTCCCATTCTGCGATTCAACAAACCACTGACTGGGGAAACTTTGCAGGGCCTGAGCGGGCTCGTCCCCAGTACTGGCCACACCCCCTGCACCCGATGTCGACGCAGGGGGCGTGGTTTGGGGAAACCCCACCTGAAACCCTGAAGAGCTACTACCAGTACTGACAATGGCCTGACTTGGTCAGTATAAAGCAGATGTATATGTTCATATATACTAAACCAGAATCATTATGAGTTTGAAGCCTACTCTGGGAAGAGCAGAAGCAGCTTGAGGGGGTGCCCTGGGTGAAGGTGAGGGTGTACCCTGATGGCCCCCCCAGACCAGTGTTCCCTCTAACAGGGATTCCCAGATGTTGTGGACTACAACTCCCAGAATCCCCAAACAATAGCCATTGCAGCTGGGGATTCTGGGAGTTCTGGATATTCTGGGCCCAACAACAACCCTTTTGGGTCTTAAATCAGTGGTTGACAGGGATACTGAATAATAAATAAATGCAGCATGTGGATTATGATTAATTCATTTATTTTTGGCGCTTGTATGTCACTTTTCTGGCGAAGCTTCCAAGTGATTTACATTTTTAAAAATGACTAAAAAAACCACACTAAAAGCAACATTTGCCTCTCAAAGCAGGCTGCAGGCTTTCTCTCTCCTCTTCTCTGAGCAAGATGGTCCCTGGTTTCTGTGTGGTGGAATTTGGGGAGGGAACAGGGAAGGGCTCCTTCAGCAGGAGCTGAATGCTGGCAGTTCCTCAGCCTATCTAGGAACAGAGGAAGCTGCCATATGCTGAGTCAGACCATTGGTCCATCTAGCTCAGTATTGTCTACCCAGACTGTCAGTGGCTTCTCCAAGGCTACAGGCAGGAATCTCTCTCAGCCCTATCTTGGAGATGCTGCCAGGGAAGGAACTTGGAACCTTCTACGCTCTTCCCCGAGAGACCCCATCCCCTAAGGGGAATATCTTACAGTCCTCACACTTTAATCTCCCATTAAAATGCAAACCAGGATGGACCCTGCTTAGCAAAGAGGACAATTCATGCTTGCTACCACAAGACCAGCTCTCTTCCCTTCAGTAACATCTTCAGTGCCTTCAGTAATGTGTTAGATTGGGAAGACTGGAGCTTGCAAAGTGATCCTTGGTATGAGAAGAAGGATGTTATCAGCTAGTCCTGAATTTCCAGCTGTGAAATGCTGGAGGGAACGGGAAAGTCCATGTCCACCTCCACCCCCTAAAGGTGACTTGGTTTCCTTACGCACAGAGACAGGATGCGTGTGAGAATTCTGGTTCTGGGCGTCAGCAAGCCCTGTGAATGGCGCCGTGGTTTCAAAGGAGCAAATATTCACGTACCATTAAGAGACCTCGATGGCATGCTTGAATACTGGCCTAGCATAATGGCCCATTGATCCATCTTGCCCATCTCCCCGTGTTTACCCTGCCAGCCTCACGTCTCCCTTGGCAATTTGAGTCACCCAATGAGGCTTGTCGACTTGGTGATTGTAACTAAAGCTGCCCCTGAACCTGCTGCGTCTCCACTTCAGGGAAAGGGAGGGAGGCTTCTGAGGCCTTTGTGTGCCAAGCTCTCAGACGCGCCGCGGCCATCAATGAAGGTGGCATTTCCAAAGGTCAGCAGGAGCTTAGCAAACAAAAGCACCTCTCCGAGAAAACAGGAAGAGGACCAAAATAGCGCTGGAATGTTGGGCGTCTGGGCGTCACACCGTTGCTGACGTTTGACAACAGTTCCCTTGGCAGGCAGCTCAAGACTGCTCAGGTGAGATTCCATTGTATGGTACGGAGAGAGGCCTGAGTGAGACTCCATCTTTGGAGATGTTATTTAAGCTGAGCTGCATTGGAATGAACGAAAGCATTAGGTCATCCTTCTGCCTGTTTACTATGCCTGCATGTTGGCTCAGCATTTTCCCTTTGCGGACACAGTAGCAGCCCTACAAGAGATCACGAAAAGCTTATCTCTACCTTGCAGGCACTGCATTTCATTGGAGGTGTATGTGGGAGCCTCTTGATTAGAGCTGCCGCATTTAATCGATTCTTTGCTGAAATGAATTGATTCAGAAGACTTCTTGGAACACAGCAGGCTGCCTTCTACCAAGTCAGACCATTGGTCCATCTAGCTCAGTATTGTTTACACAGACTGGCAACAGCTTCTCCGTGGTTGCAGGCAGGAGTCTTTCCCTGCCCTATCTAGGGATGACAGGGCGGGTACCTGGAACCTTCTGCACGCAAGCATGCAGGTGATCTTCTCAGAGCGGCCCCATCCCCTAAGGGGAATATCTTACAGTGCTCACACATGTATTTATTTTTGCAATTCAGATGCTTAACAGGGGCAGTTCATTCTTGCTACCCCAAGACCAGCTCTCCTTCTCTTTTTCACCAACTAAAAAGGCACCCAATTAATCTAGCAGATTTTTTTAAAAAAATATGCTATTTCATACACAAAATTATGGGAGTTCCAAGACCATTGGTTACCCTGCAAAAATTAGCCATGACTATGTCCCCTTGAAATCCATAGGACTTCTTAATCATAGCCAGGTCTCATGTCGTTCATTTCAATGGGACTCCACCATGATTAAATTTTGGTCAGTTGTGCTCTTGGTCTTAGAACAATTACTATTTAACCGTTGATTAAGACAATTAAACATATCACCTGGGGCTTTTTAAAGCTAAGAACTAGTTAAAGAGGGAAGAATAATATGATCAACATGAAAAACAGAGAGAGGGTGCATGAGCCAATTTGGGGTGGGAAAGACCTGTCTCAGCAGGAAGGTGTCAGGTGTACCTTGAGTACTGGGCTAGTGCTCAAAACATACCTGTCCTAAACTGTCACCAATTTGGGGTGGAACAATAATCTACATGCAAAAGGAAATCTTTCCACATGGCGCTGTGCACAGGCAGTACTAGAACAGCTAGATTGTGAGAACAAAGGGGTGGCAAGGAACATTATTAGGGGAGTGAGGCTTTTGCTATACATGAAATACTCAGGGGCATAGCAAGGTTGGCGTGGGCCCAGAGACAAGATTTTAAAATGCCCACCCTCCAACTGAAGCTCAGCTCATGAAGAAATCTTAAATGAGGCTGAATAGTGGTAACAAAAAGCATAGTAAATTTTATACACACACAAATAAATATATGGCACTAAAGAAAGACATGCTGTTCTGGTAGCTCCAGGTCTTAACACTCACAACAATTTCGGAGGATGGATACAACTGAAGGGAGCCCTGGGTGGTTGCGTGGCTGGGGGAGTCAGTCATGTGACTTGCCTCTGGGGAGCCCCCCAAGGAAGTGGGCCCCCAGACAACTGTCTCCCCTTGCCCTCTTATACCATAGTTACGCCCCTGGAAATACTTATGGAGGTAAGGTAGTCAATTGTGTTAGTTTATTTACCTAATTTATGAGGCTTGCTTGACATTTTCAAACTCAGATGAAGTTGATTGCCTTATATGTGCACACAGGTTTTATGTGAGGTCTGATTTTTCCATCGTATTTTTTAAAAAATATTGCAAATATTTTCTATATTTTTTTTCTATCTACATCCTGTGTTTGAGAGGTTCTGTACCCAGACCCACTTTTAAATTCAACACAAGTCACTGAACACACAAACACAAGTCCAGTCCAAGAAGACAGAGAAACACGTACATGTGCACAGACACCTGTATACCTGTACAACATAGTGAGGTCGTGCACATGATCTCCCTGGGGAGGGCTGGCTGTGGGGAAGGGAGGAGCTCACCTGCCTTCCCCGACAGATGAGCAGCTGCCGTCCTCCTTTCCAGCGCACCGCGTACCCACATGTGCAGCAGTGCGCTGAAAGCAGGAGGACTTCCCACTCCCACATCCCAGGGTGGCCTAGGGCACCAACATGGTAGCCGTTCTTGTTAAAGAAGCCACCATGTTTGGTGCAGCTGTTCCTTTCCCCCGGCTCACTGCCGGAAATGACGGTGGGCCGGGCAGGGTGGGGGTGGGGAGCCATTTAACCTGACAGCGGTCACTCAGACGATCGCTTAACTTCGGCTAAGTTTTCTTAACCTCAGCAAAACACCCAGTTAAAAACTCAGGCTTGGCACGAGGGCAGCACCAGGATCGGGCTTGATCCCGGTGCTTCAACTGTGCAGCCTAGCGCAGGCTGGCCTGTGCATACCCTTAATGTCTGATGAGGGCTACTCAAAGAAAATGCACAACCCTGGAGATTCAAGAATTCTAGCACCATCTACTGGAACTTATAAGAATCCCCACCAAATTCAAGAGGAGGAATCATCTCCCCCCGTAGAAATATGTGGATTTAGGTGCTGTTAATTCATTTCTTTTCTTCACAATCGGTCATGGATACAGTCTGCGGAGCTGGATAGAAAGCCATTCCTCAATCCAGACCAGCTTTTAAATTTAGTTTTAGGTTAATTGCAGCCAGCCCAGTTCCAAACTGAGGGTGGAGCAGAGAGAGAAGCGGCATTCTCACGTAACGGGAAACCGCAGGTCAAATGGACCTGCGGTCCACACATCACACACACACACACGCTTCACAGACGTTCAAAATTGCAGTCTTAGAGACAGCAGAGAGGAGGGGGAACTTGCTAAGCTGGGGTGGGTGGGGAGAGAACTGGCTGCCCCCTTCTTCTGGCATGAAGGACAGCCCCAGCAGCCAATCACAGCCTGAGAGCGGGAGGAGCTTCCTCCCTCAATTCTGGTTACAGCTCGCTGTAACTCCAATTCTGCCTTCAGATATAATGCTGTCGAATGCAAACCTCAGGTAGGAGCAGCGAAACTCACTACAACTCAAGGGTTTGAACTGGAATTTGGGAAGGAAAACCTCAGGTCGCTTTTCTGAGAGAACCGCGGTTGTACACATTTGAACATACAAGAAATTCACGCTCAGGTTCCTTTCCCTCTGGTTCCCCATTACGTGCAAATGTGGCCAGAGAGAACAAGCAAGAAGACAAGAAAAAGACAGGAAGATTACTGTGTGTGAAGCTACAGGATTGCATGGTGCATTGTGGGATACCCACAGGCTGGGACAACGTCCTGGCCTCGAATGATCCACACTGCAGCAGAGCAACGTGGATCATCTGGGCATATGTTGGCACAACAAAGACTTATAAAATTATTGTCTGAGAGGAAGGAAAGTGAAGTGCAGCCTTCCCCTAACCTGTTCCCCCAGTTGTGTGAATCTCCTAATTATTTGGTATTTTCACAATTCAAAAGAACAAGAACAATGATCATTCTCAATTATGTCAAGTGATGTATATTATCTTTGCATATCAATGAGTCTTTTTGTGTGGCTTTTTAATAAATGAGGATTGATTTTAAATCAATCCTTGTTTATTGTGCAGTTTTTTAGACCTGTCAGTGTATCCAATATGGTAAAAAGTTATCTTTAGATGGGGGGTTGAAATCTTTTTTGATTTGTGAAGATGTCATCCATAATTAGCATCTTCCAGATTTTAGCAAGCCAGGCTTTGATCTATGGCAGGGTTTCCCAACTTGCTGAACTACAACTCCCATCACCCCCAGCCCCTTTATTCCCACAATTTATTGTGGTTGGGGATGATAGGAGTTGTAGTTCAACAACATTGGGTGGTTTCCCCCACTTTCCCCATCCTTTGCTTATTGCAAATTTAGCTGCCATCAGGAAGACTGCAAATAATTCTTTATGTAACTTTAGCCGGTAAATCATGGATCATTATTTGTGATTTACTGAGTGGAGGAGGAGCAGGCTTGGCTGAGAGGGTTCGTTGTAATTAGCTTGTGCAAACGCTGCACAAATATGATTCAAGAAGGAAGCAAGCAAACCTGGACTAGGTTTGTTGCGCTTATTATCAAAACCACAACCATGTCCAAATAGATGAGACGTGATTGTGGGCATATCTACAGTCTCTCGATGACGGAGAACTGATGCCAAATAGCACACAGGGCACAATTAGCATGTTCACTGGAATCTCTGCAGGATACCTGTGGCCACACCACACAATCCATGTATGCCAGCCGTTCTCAAATGGAAGGCGAGACCCCACTGGGGGTGGGGGACTGGATGCAAGCTGGAGGTGTGCGAGAGGTTTTGCTGGTCTCCTGGTCAATGGGCTATACATGGTCACGGTTTGGAGTTTCCTGGGTCATGCAAACACTGAGTTGTTAATCATATCATGTAAGGAGCTTGTCCTCATGAACATAAGCGGGTGGGTGGGAGGGGAGGCACAGGTAGAAATTTCTACCTGTGCCTCCCAGATGGCCCAAGCCTTCAGTTGGGTTTTTCTTATTATCAATGGCTACTAGTCTGGTGGTTATAGGCCACCTCCAGCCTCAGAGGCATGATGCGGAGAGCTGGTCTTGTGGTAGCTGGTCACGAAGCCGGTCACAAAGAGGAGAGCTGGCATGATTTGTCCTCTTAGCTAAGCAGGGTACACCTGCTTAGAATGGGAGACTTGATGTGCGAGCACTGTAAGTTATTCCCCTTAGGGGATGGAGCCGCTCTGGGTAGAGCAGAAGGTTCCAAGTTCCCTTCTTGGCATCTCCAAGATAAGGATGAGAGAGATTCCTGCCTGCAACCTTGGACAAGCCGCGGCCAGTCTGTGTAGGCAATACTGAGCTAGATAGACCAATGGTCTGACTCAGTATATGGCAGCTTCCCATGTCCCTATGAGGTGGCAGGTGGGGGAGACGGCAGATGGCAGAGATGGTGGAGGTAGCCGATGGCGAAGGCAACAGGCAATGATTGATGGTGTGCACCCCTCTAACAGGGATTCCCAGATGTTGTTCACGACAACTCCCAGCATCCTCAACTGCAATGGCCTTTGGCTGGGTATTCTGAGGGTTGGAGTCAACACCATCTGGGAATTCCTGTTAGAGGGAACACTGGTGGTGTGGGTGGTGGTGGTGGGGCTGTGCTGGCCCCCCTCCCGGTGGGGTCCCCAGCAGCCCGTGTTCCTCGCACGTGGTGGCACAAAGAGTTGATTCTGGAGCCTGTATTCCTTTGCCAGTGAAGAAGTGATTTATTGAAGGAAGGAGCATAAAGGGAAACCCCCCAGTAAAGAGAGTGCTGTCCATTTAATTAGGAGGTTACAACCTTCTCTGAACTGAAGCATGGTACCGTTGGCAACTCATTTAAGAGAGCGGCTGGGATGACCCCTGGTCGTGCCCTCCTTCGGGAGCTGGCTATGTAAACCGGTGGGAGGAGGAAGTCCTATTAAGTCAAAATAAAAGCTCAGGACATTCTTTCCATTGTGATTCACAGAATACGGGACCAGGGGCTGAGGTCCAGGCATTCCAAAGCAGAAGCGTCAGGAACAGGGTCAGCTGAGAAAGGGGGAAAATATGGCAAAACATCATGGCCCAGCAGGAGGGGAGGGCAAGCATCGTTGTGACTTCAAAGGCAACACTAATTGTTCTGGGCAAACGCGTTGTCCAGAGTCTCTGTTTATGTTGGACCAGGGAGTGTGCTGTGAACAATGGGTGAACCTTTTGCCGAGCAGACAAAATCCAGTCTAATTAGCCACTTGGAGTCACTCTTCCCCCCTTAAAAAGTGGGGAAAGGGGAAAGGGTTAGAAGTCGAGAACAAATGCTGGTGATCACAAACTCTTATGGGGAGGAGAACTGGTCTTGTGGCAGCAAGCATTGCTTGTCCCCTTTGCTAAGCAGGGTCTGCCTTAGTTTGCATTGAATGGGAGACTATATGTGAGTACTGGAAGCTATTCCCTTTAGGGGATGGGGCCACTCTGGGAAGAGCATCTGCATGCTTGCAAGCAGAAGGTTCCAAGTTCCCTCCATGGCATCTCCAGGATAGGGCTGAGAGGGATTCCTACTTGTAATCTTGGAGAAGCCGCTGCCAATCTGTGGACACAATACTGAGGTAGATGGACCAGTGGTCTGACTCAGTATATGGCAGCATCCTGTGTCCCTGTGTGGTAAACTGCTCTTTATACTGTACAGAGAAATTTGTGTACCCACTCCCCAAAACTGTGGCATTCTCACCTGCTAATAAAGTAAAGCAAAGTTGTGCCATCGAATCATTGTCAACTCCTAGTGCCCACAGAGCCATGGTTTTCATTTGGTAGAATAGAGGAGGGGTTTCCCATTGCCTCCTCCTGCGCAGTATGAGATGATGCCTTTCAGCATCTTCCTATATCGCTGCTGCCCAATATAGGTGTTTCGCATAGTCTGGGAAACAAACCAGCAGGGATTCAAACTGGCAACCTTCTGCTCCCTATGCATGTTACTTCACCACTGCACCGTTAGGTGGCTCACCTGCGAATACCTGCTAATATGGTAGGTGAAAAATTCAGATCAGCACACATCTGAAAAATCCACTCCTGGCAGAAGGAGAGGAAGACATAGCATGGCCTTTACCCCTTTGAAAGGAGCTTTCTGTCTCTTTCCGAATCAGGACGCAGAGGCAGGGGTCTTGCTCCCAGTCACAATGCTTGACCACTGGGGGAGTGGCCCATGAATTCCAGGACTGTGGTAGGTGGGGTCCTACAGGCCAAATATTTAATTCAAATACTTCCTGAGCTCCTGACTTTGTTATTTCCACTCCAAACCCCTGTCTGTGTTTGGTTTGATTGGCGCTGGGTGCCTTGCAGAGAGTGTTTCCGTCCTTGGCATGGAGCGAGGCGAACTTGCCCCAGAAGTGGACGCTATTGTGTGGCGTTTGCACTGGGTGAACTTCCGGTCAAGCGGCCCTTTCCTCACTCAGCCTCCTCCACTGCTGCGTGATCTTTGAGCATTTTTGGTGGGGACACTGAGATTTCCAGAGATTGCAGGAAATTATTGCCACCCATTCTTAGGCTCAGCAACACAGCCAGTGGCTTTATAGTGAGTCAGACCAGTGGTTATGAACCAAGCAGAGCTGTTTAGGAACATAGAAAGCTGCCTTCTACTGAGTCAGACCCTTGGTCCATCTAGCTCAGTATTGTCTGCCCAGACTGGCAGCGGATTCTCCAAGGTTGCAGGCAGGAATCTCTCTCAGCCTTATCTTGGAGATGCCAGGGAGGGAACTTGGGACCTTCTGCAGTAAGCATGCAGGTGTTCTCCCCGGAGCAACCCCATCCCCTAAGGGGAATATCTTACAGTGCTCATATGTAGTCTCCCATTCAAATGCAAACCAGGGTGGACCCTGCTTAGCAAAGGGGGCAATTCGTGCTTGCTACCACATGACCAGCTCTCCTCCTATGGATGGGTGCTATATAAATGGAATAAACCAAATGTCTGGTGAATGGGGGAGCTGGAAATATTTTGTGGGGCGTGCCTGCTATGCCTAGGTAGGTAGGTAGGTAGGTAGTGTCACTGAGTCAGTGTCAACTCCTGGCAACTACAGAGCCATTCCTGGGTGGGGAGATCTCAAGCTATGCTGTGCAGGTCAAAGCATTGTCTTGGTCTCTTGCACAACAGAACCTGCCCAAGATATAGGGATGTGCAAATCCATTCGGGTACAAAACGATTTCTACCTGAATCTGGCTGATTCGGGTGATTTGTAGACAGAACAAATCACCCCTATGCTCAATTGCCCAGATGCGGGCACAAAACAAATCACCTCAGATTCAGACCTGGAAAATTCAGAGATTCGGACCTCCATTTTCTGGCCAAAGTGATTTGAGTGGTAGTGCCCTATGGGTGGAAGCTACCACTCAAATTTCAAAGAAATTGGGCAAAGGGGTGATTTTTAAAAGATTTTTCTTCACGTGTCTTTAAGGTTTTTCCTATAGGGAATAATGAGGAATTTCAGCAGCCCCATAACTCCATGTGGGGGACACCAGGGTGGTCCAGAGTGGGTTGAAGTGTAGTGCACATAGGGAGTGAATCACTCCCAGAAAGACAAGTCCATGGGGCACTGGGTTTTGCTGTTTTCAATATCTGAGGTGTTCTGAGAGTTGATTCTCTGGTAGGAAATGAGAGTGGATTCTCATTCAAAAAAAAAAAGACTTCAATTTTTTTAAAAAAATCACCCCTTTGCTCAATTTCTTTGAAATTTGGGTGGTAGCTTCCACCCATTGGGCACTACCACTCACCCCACTCTTTTGCCCCCAGAACCCCCTTTTTTGCCCCAAACCTATTTGGATTTGGATTCGGAAAATTCAGGTACAAATTGAATCTGGGGTGATTCGGGGGACACAGATTTGGACCCAAAACAAATTGGTGGTGATTCGATTTGGGTACAAATCAAATAGGAGAAAAAACAAGATTTGTGCACATCCCTACCGAGATGGAGGAAGTCTCCCTAGAGATCTGTAGCAGGTTCTACCTTGCCAGGACCCCCAAATCTGCTGCTCGAAGTGTGCCCTCTTTGCTAAACTCAGCAGAGCAATTGCTGCGTTGCTTGGGAATCAGGGCAGCCGGTCTGCTGCTTCTTGGGTTGCTTGCTCCTCCTGATTCATGTTGCTGCTATGTCAGCGGTGTGAATAATTTAATTAGCTGTAATATGGATCTGGCCGCCTGCCAGCGCAAGAAGCAGAGCTTTCAACCTTAAGGGCAAACAGGCTCCCGGAGAGTGCAACATGCCG
Source organism: Hemicordylus capensis (assembly GCF_027244095.1). Taxonomy (NCBI): domain Eukaryota; kingdom Metazoa; phylum Chordata; class Lepidosauria; order Squamata; family Cordylidae; genus Hemicordylus; species Hemicordylus capensis. The sequence continues at coordinate 17,002,324 of NC_069663.1, forward strand.
TAGCAGAGCCAGAACGTTCCTGGTGACAAGGAGAACCCACCCACCATGAAATCAGTGCTCATCGTCCCAACCCAAGCACCACCCATAGAGAAGCAGGAGAGCGGGTCTTGTGGTACTGAGCCCGAATTGTCCGCCCTGCTAAGCAGGGTCTTCCCTGGTTTGCCTTTGAGCACTTGTGTGTCATCATGGTGTCATGATTCTGGCCAGTGGTGCATCTCGGTATTTTGGAGCCTGGACCTGAAGGGCTTTGGAGGCCCCCACCACCACCACGAGTGCCCCCTGCTGCAAGGTCCTCTCCCCTTAATATATATTTTTAAAGAATCAGAAGCCTGCCGCCCTGTCGTGGCCATCTTTGTCATGCACAAAGGAGGTGGTCCATAGGCCACCTCCAGCCTCAAAGGTTGGATGCCTCTGAGTACCAGTTGCAGGGGAGTAACAGCAGGAGAGGGGGCATGCCCTCAACTCCTGCCTGTGGGCTTCCATTGGCATCAGTGGGCCACTGATGCTGGACCCGATGGGCCTTCTTGGGCCTGATCCAGCAGGGTTGTTCTTATGTTCTTATTTTCGCCAACATTTTGCAACTCCATAAGTGCTGCCTAGAGAAAAGCCGGCCGTCTCGGCCAGCCTGGGCATGGCCAAGACCTGCCAGTTGCAAGCCATGCCAAAGTCTGGGTCTCCTCCTTGTCAAGCAGTTGAACCCCGGAAAGATCAGCTGGCTGCAGGGAGTGGATTTGGGAAGGAGCTTCTGAGAAGGCACACCGAGTGGGAGAGCTCTTCCTTTGGGAAGAGGAGTCACACAAACTCTCACTCTTTTGCTGCCTCAGCCTCCACCCATGGATCTTTGCCGGAGTCTCCCCAGGGAGAGAGAGGGACCTGGGCTGGCCAGGGAAAAGCTTAGATTGGCACAGCAGAGGGGTGGGCATGGGGCGGGTGCAGGGCAGCGGCGGGGCAGGTATGGGGTGGCGGCAGGCCTCTGGGGTGGCCCCCACCTCGAACATTTGGAGGCTGCCCCGGAGACAGGAGGTCATGGACCAGATCCCCAAGCTCCGTGGGAAAGATCACCCCTGATTCTGACCATAGAGTCAGGAACATAGGAATCTAGGAAGCTGCCATATACTGAGTCAGACCATTGATCAGTACTGTCTTCACAGACTGGCAGCGGCTTCTCCAAGGCTGCAGGCAGGAATCTCTTGGCAGTGAATTGTCTCCCTACCGGCAGCTTCCCTTCTTTAAACAACTCCCACTTAGTATCAGTGTCTCCCTCTAACAGGAATTCCCAGATATTGTTGATTGCAACTCCCATAATGCCCAGCCAGAGATCATTGCAGCTGGGGATGCTGGGAGTTGTAGGAAATGACATCTGGGAATTCCTGTTGGAGGGAACACTGCTTAGTATTTCTAAATGGCTGTTGCTTTCAAGAGAGAGTAAAATGAACAATGCAGCTAGGTCTGTCCACATGCCTCAGCCACGGGCCCCTGCTAACTGGGCAAAGAGGCACCTTTTAACGTGTAGATTCTCTTTTATTTAGCAGGGGGAGAGCAACTGGCCCGATCCACCCCCAGCACAGTACCTCTAGAGACTGTTGCTGCTGTCTATCTTGTGTCTGGTTTTAGATTGTGAGCCCTTTGGGGACAGGGATCCATCTTATTTATTAATTATTTCTCTGTGTAAACCACCCTGAGCCATTTTTGGAAGGGCAGTATACATACATACATACATACATACATACATACATACATACATACATACGTGTGGTTTGCATCTGGAAAGGAAGGACATGTTATATAGAAGTGTTTTTTAATCTCAGTTACATTTTCCTGGCCAGTCAGGGATCTTATGGTCGGAATGATGACACCATAATGCCACCATGATGCCTCATAGCCAGTCAGCCTTTGTTACATGATGAAGTTGCAAAGCCAAGTAAGAATGAGAGCAATGCTTTCTGGACTGGATGGATACTTTTATCCCCCCTTTTTTTTGCAGTGATAAAAAGGGTGCTTTTTGCAGCTAATGAAAACTTCAGCAAAAAGAGCCGACCATTTCCAGCTAATCCTAACTATATTTTCAAACACTTCTTGGGAAGCTGTCAGCTGCTGTCTGTCAGCCATTCCTTTGTGACTGACTGCCAGCCTGTCTAATCTGAGATGTTTCTGTCACTCTTTGACTGATTTCCAAAAATTCCTGTCATCAGCATTAATTGACCAAGAAGATTTCTCCTGTAAAAGTAGTTGGGGTGTATAGTTGAAAAAACAACATTTTGGAATTCCAGCATGCCTGCAGTGTACTAAAAGGAGCAAAGGCCAACCAATCAGTCACCATATAGCTAGCGGGATTTTGTTACCCTGCGACATATGATGTGGTGGTGATGTCACCAAACTTCAGCAAATGAGATGATGTGGTTCAGCACAGGTAGGTAGTTTTCACATAGTGAAAAATGACTCAATGACATAGAAAGATAGGAAGCTGCCATATACTGAGTCAGACCATTGGTCCATCTGGCTCAGGATTGTCTTCACAGACTGCTAGTAACTTCTCCCAGGTTGCAGGCAGGAGTCTCTCTCAGCTCTATCTTGGAGATGCTGCCAGGGAGGGAACTTGGAACCTAGATGCTCTTCCCAGAGCGACCCCATCCCCTAAGGGGAATATCTAACAGTACTCACATGTAGTCTCCCATTCACATGCAAACCAGAGTGGACCCTGCTTAGCAAAGGGGACAACAATCCATGCTTGCTACCACAAGACCAGCTCTCCTCCTTCACCCAGTGGCTTCATTGGGTGAAGAAATGCACAGTATGAAAACCTGAACATGTTGAGAGGGTTACCAAACTGAAATAAGGGGAGGAATTTGTAAGGTTAGTAAAAATGGAATTAAAAAAATAAAATAAAATAAAATTAAAACACACATGACTAATTCTGAGTCATCCCTTTTGGTATGTAATCTTGTCAGGAATTAGTCAACCTACAGCTGTGGATGCTACCTACAACTTCTATTATTTATTTATTAGATGTATATTTATTTATAAATCTAATTTATCTATAAACAGCTAGATACAGAACCTTTCCATTTTTAGGCATGAGAATGTCTTCAGAGAAGAAATAAATAAACTTCATCTCTGACTCTGCTGTGCTCTCTGCTAGACCTTCTTCCCTCCCTGACTGCTGTTGAACCTGCCTGAGAAACTGGGATCTGCCTATATGTTGGGCATAAGCACTCATTGCGTGCCTAGAATAGGCCAGAATAATGGCCATCCCAAGAGCCAGGAGGCGAAGGCATGCTAGACATCATGGGTGCATTGATGGAATTGGTTGAGACTGGACGGTAGATTCTGCTTTTATGTCCCCAGGATGCAGTTGGGAAGGGGAACGTTCTGCTTTAACCACAGTCTTCCAGTCATGCAAACCACTGTCCTACTGACTTGCAGAATCACTGCTTTTTGGGTCTTCAGACTACCTTGGAGAGTTCAAAATTGCCCTTAGAAAAATACCACAATGTGTCATGGACAACTGCAAACTAGATGCTGCTCTGCTGCCCCCTAGTGTTCAGCCTGAAACCCTATCGTGCGAGCAGACTGTTAGCTGCAGGTCAGCAAAGGAGGTGAACAATATTCCCTTGAGAACAGCAAACTTTGGTGGGGGGAATTCTTGTGCCTGCAAGGTGTGGCTGCAATAGCTTGTGTCACAGAGATCTGGAAGATGGTATAACAAATGCCATACAAACTGCCAATAAATGGATGAAGCCTCTTGCTAAATCCGAATTGTGCAAAAGGTACACGATGGAAATATGAACTAGTGTTCCTGAGTTCAACAGCCAGACCATGATTCTTTCTTGGCTTTCATGCCACTCTCACTAAGTAAGGGAAGCACACACTCTGGCTTCTGCCATCAGCTAGAGGATGGGTCCCGAACCTGTGATATTCCAGATGTAGCTGAACTACAACTCCCATCATCCACAGCCACAATAAACTGTAGCTGGGGATGAGGGGAGTTGTAGTTCAGCTACATCTAGAACAGGGGTTCCCAACTTTGGGTCTCCAGATGCTTTTGGACTACAATTCCCATTACCCCAGCCACAATGGCCTTGGGATGATAGGAATTGTAGTCCAATAACACCTGGAGACAAGGTTGGAGGGCTATAGGCCACCTCCAGCCTCAAAGGCAGGATGCCTCTGCATACCAGTTGCAGGGGAGTAACAGCTGGAGATAGGGAATGCCCTCAACTCCTGCCTATGGGCTTCCAGCGGCATCTGGTGGGCCACTGTATGAAACAGGAGGCTGGACTAGATGGGCCTTGGGCCTGATCCAGCAGGGCTGTTCTGATGTTCTTAAGGTTGAGAACCTCTGAGGATTAAGGGCTCCGGGGAGGTCATCCCTCCAGCCTCCCAGGAAAAACATTTTGTCACCAGGGAGAATTAGCCTCGCCTCCACCATAAGCTGGAGAAGGAGAAGCTGCAGGCAGTCTAATCTCTTGCTCCCTGCCAAGATGAACATTGGTGTGCTTCATTTGTATGTGAGTACAAAGAACATGGCTGCCACTCGCCACATCCAACCTTGCCACCTCCCCTGCATCTGACATCCGCCGCAGGGAGCTTTGCCATTTGCGGAAATGGGGCTGCATGGCCCCATTCGCAAGGCACTTCAGCCAGCAGTGGATTTCTAGCCTACCTGGGAGCGCCTTTCCCTGCCTCGAAAGGCAGAGACACACGTTCCCAGCCAGACTGAGAACCCAACATTGGCTGAAATGTCTCACACACCGGGCCGCAGGGCCTCATTTCTGCACATGGCCACACCCCCTCCATCTGATGTCAGGTGCAGAGGGTGTGGCTAGACCACCTAGGGGCTGCCAGTGGCAGGTTGCACCCACACAGCTGGTGGCTTCTTACGCACCTGTGAGATATTCCCCTTTGGGGATGGGGCCGCTGCTTGCACACACAAGGTTCCAAGCTCCCTCCCTGGCATCTCCAAGACAGGGCTGAGAGCATAGGCGTAGGGTCCGTTGGACAAGGGAGGGCAAATGTTCCTGGGCCCGGAGGGTCAGGGGCCCCACAAAGGCCCCACAAGCAGAGGCCTCCTGTCTCCTGGCAGGCCTCCCAGTCATCTGGGGGGCCTGCCCCACTGCCGCCGCCGCTGCCTGCCACCCCATCAATATTTATCACATTAGAGCTTTGCAATTAGAGCCCGGGGAACTTGCATCTGCATCTGCTCCCTTTCTCTTCTGCAGCAGCAGAGAGGGAGGGGGGCCCTTGTGGGTGCGGCTCTTTCTGTTTGGAGAACACCAAGCTGGCAACCGTGCAGGGCTGGGTGAGGGCTGCCTTTCCCTCCTCCCTTCTGAATGGAAGTGCTGTTTTGTAAAGCGCCCTTGGATTTCCTGTCTCTGGACATCCCGGCGGAGAGGAGGAAGAGGCAAGCAGGATGCCCCGCCCCCTTTGTCTGACATCAGATGCAGGGGGTGTGGCTTGGGTCGCCAGGCCCCCTTGCTGCTCTTTGTCCCCAGGCCCCCAGGAGACACCTGCCTGTAACCATGGAGAAGCCGCTGCCGCTGTGTAGGGAATACTGAGCTAGATGGACCAAAGGTCTGACTCAGTAGAAGGCAGCGCCCTCTGTTCCTATGTTTATATTGACTATTCCAGTTCCCTAGGAACTCTGTTAAAGAGACAGCTGTTTTTGCAAAGCAGACTTTCTGAGTTGGCCCAAGCCCCTGTTTATGCCCCGGCGATGACACCGGCTTGCTTCTGCCTTGACAGAACCTTCCCCTCAATAACTCTCACCCCCAGCTGTGGACTGATGGTGTTTTCCTCCGTCCCTTTCTCTTTATATTGTCATTTAACTGCTCTGACTCCCAGCGCTGTTAATCTTTCACACACATCCTTACGTTAAGCAGCTTAGGAGCCTGGCTAACACTTTATCCTCATAAAGATTGAAGTGCCCTGATATGAAACTTACAGGACAAAACAGACGTATGCAAATAAAAGCTGAAGGTCACGGCTGGGCAGGGAGGCGGTCAATAAATTCTTGCCGCCTCTGTTTCTTTCCCAGTAGAAAAGGGAGAGGGGCATTCCAGGGACTCTGTTTTGGTGGGTGTGTCTGAATGCTTTCTGGACAACCTCCCTGCCCTAACATCTCTCTTGGGATGTAGAATGCTACCAGGACAGGCAGAAAAGTGCAGGCAGAAACCCCTCCTGGCAGGCTACTTTTCTATGCATATGGAGATTTCTCTCTCCCCCCCCCCCCCGGTGCACTTTGGAAACATAGAAGCTCTTCTGGCCCTCTGAACATATCGGTAGGGATGTGCATGAAACACTACTTGAACGCCGAATCGCAGCACTTCCCTTCAGCATGGAGGGATTACAGAGCTTCTTTGTCACAACTCCTTTAACATGGAGGAGAGCAGGTCCATAGCTGCCCCTCTGCCCCTCTCCGCCACTTCCTTAATAGTGGCACTTCCCCCAGCTATCATGGCGTGTCAGCGGCCCTCTCCCCCAGCTGCATCCACGCGATGGCCTCTGTGCATCCACAGCGGCCATGTGCATGCCCAGGTAGTTTTTCCTACAACCTTGCTTCCACATAATCACTTCTACCCAGAGGTGCTCTTACCCCTGGACTTTGGGGCCGAAGTCCAGGGCCTCCACGCCTCCTGGGGCCCCCCAAATCCTTTTTAGTCTGTCCTGGGTGGTGTGGTTTGTGCCCTCAAGAACCTACGTGTTAAAAAAATGATGCTTAACTTGCGGGGGTGGGGGCCTCCAAAGGCCTTTAGACCCAGGCTCCAAAATTACCTAGGTGCACCTCTACTTGTACCCAGGTGTTCCTCCTCCCTTGCTTCCACATAACCGAAAATTGGGAGCACACACAGCTCCCAAACCTGCGTAGATGAGTTTTTGCATGTCCTCAGTGTCTGAACCAGAACTGGACTGAAGAGTGAAGAAATACTGAGGAATCTGAACCGGAGTGAAGCCAAGATTGTTAACGGTTCAGCTCCCTTCAACCTACAACCATGCTGTGTTCATTCCCCCTTTGATAGCCCTGTCCTCCAGTTGAATTGATTTAGAAAATAAGGGGGTGTTTGTTCTTTGGGTTAAATATATACTTGAAAAACATAATTGTCCATAACTGTACATGATCAACAAGTCAAAAATTACTTCAACAGCTGCAGTGTGTGAAATGGCAGTGCATGAGGCTCATATGCGTGCTGAAGATCAGGTGCATCTATCTACCCACCCGCTCACAGATGCAGCTTCTAGAGTCTCTGGGCAGCTAAGTCCTGAGGATGGACCATACTAGGAACAGAGGAAGCTGCCATATACTGAGTCAGACCATTGGTCCATGTAGCTCAGCATTGTCTTCGCAGACAGTAGAAGGCAGCTACCTAGGCATATTGTTAGTGCAGGGATGACTCTGGGGGGAGCAAGTGGTAGCAGCCACTCCCCCCCCCACCCCCCCAAAATTTCCTACAGCTTCCTATGTTTCTGTCCCCAACATTTTAACAACGTACCTCCCCAAAAGCAAAAAGAGGGATAAAATAGGGACACTGAATTGCTATGGACAGGAAGTGAAAAATCCCCTTGGCAAACAGAGACTTTCCCCCTAGTAAATGCAGCTTATTAAATCATCTAACCAGAACCCGGCTGGGGCAGTTCAGAGGGGCTGACTCTGATGAGAAAAACAGACAGCATAGAGAGAGACAAGCATCCCTGCCCCATGGCCTGCACTTCTGAGAGTTTCAGACTGGAGTTGCCCATGGTTGATAGGGGGGAAACATCATTGGGTGGGGGGACATCCCAGTGATTCACACATGTAGTTTCACCCTTCGGTAGTAAATGTGGCTGCATATGTTTGGGTTTCAGCTTGTAAAAAGCAACCTGGCCCACGGTGAGATTAAACTTGCTTTCAAATTTTGCAAATCTGTTTTAAATAGACCTCGGCCAGATATTTGGAGCCCACTATTTTTGGATGCAGAAGAGTTTTCTTTGCAAATGCACCCCACTAAAACCTCCTACTGTGTCCTTTCCCCCTGCAACTTAGGGCCATCTTCACAGCCCCGATCAGCAGCTGCTGTGGTGACCCTTCCCCCCCCCATGCATAGGGCTGAGATGAAATCCATTCCAGCATGTTACATTCACTGGTGTCAAAATTCATGGTGGGGAGGAGCTTTGGGTGAAATGGCAGGGGTGGGGATGAATTTAGGGAGTGGGTGTGAAACCTGCAAGGGTTGATAGCAGTATTTTGCAGGGGGATTTTTTTTGGGGGGTGGGGTGCTGACTACCAACCGGTGACCACTGAGAGGAGAGCTGGTCTTGTGGTAGCAAGCATGACTTGTCCCCTTAGCTAAGCAGGGTCCATCCTGGTTGCATATGAATTGGAGACGATGTGAGAGCACTGTAAGATATTCCACTCAAGGGATGGAGCTGCTCTGGGAAGAGCAGAAGGTTCCAAGTTCACTCCCTGGCAGCATCTCCAAGATAGAGCTGAGAGAGATTCCTGCCTGCAACCTTGGAGAAGCTGCCTCCAGTCTATGAAGACAATACTGAGCTAAATGGACCAAGGGTCTGACTCAGTATATGGCAGTTTCCTATGTTCCTATGAAGTAGCGTTGCGGCTGCTGCTGTCACAGTGACACACTGATGGCAACCAAGAAAAAAAGAAAAAAGGGGTTGTTTTTGCACACATTACCTCCTCATTCCTACCCACCTCTGCATAGGAACATAGGAAGCTGCCATATACCGAGTCAGACCCTTGGTCTATCTAGCTCAGTATTCTCTACACAGACTGGCAGTGTAGGCTGCAGGAAGAAATCTCTCTCAGCCCTATCTTGGAGAAGCCAGGGAGGGAACTTGAAACCTTATGCTCTTCCCACAGTGGCTCCATCCCCTGAGGGGAATATCTTAGTGTGCTCACATGTAGTCTCCCATTCAAATGCAACCAGGGCGGACCCTGCTTAGCTAAGGAGACAAGTCATGCTTGCTACTACAAGACCAGCTCTCCTCTTGGGCAATTCAAACAGAAAGTTGTTCCAGCTTTGTACTTCACACAAGGCCTGATTTTCTGAAGAATATGTGACATCATTACAAAGCTAGTCAGATGTGGCTACATGATGACATTGCTGAGAGCAAAATGCCATTACACTGAATTATTATTATTATTATTATTATTATTATTATTATTATTATTATTATTATTACATTTTTATATCCTGCTCTTCCTCCAAGGAGCCCAGAGTGGTGTACTACATAGAATGGGTAGAATACGTCTCCGAAATATTCTCTCCTATTCTAAATAATGCAGGAGAATATGCTTTTCCAAGCCGTCTTGCCAAATCTTGTCAAGGCTTGCCGACAGGAGAAGAAAGTCGTTGGAGATGTGACTCCATAGGCATCGATTCGTCATACGATTAACTCCTGCTTACCATTAGGGACTTTAGGAATGGAGGCAGAGAGTGTAGGGCTGTTCTCTCTTGTTTCTGCCTCTCTGCCCTTACTCGTCTGTGATTGGTAGAGGGATAATCTTAGGACATTCCCTTCTTCTTTGTTCTCTCTGGTCTTCTTCCTTTTTCCTTCCACCATGAGATAGCTAGCACAGAAAAAATGATACAAAGGAATAGATGCCAGCTAGGCTGTGCAAATATATCAGGAAGTCTATGCCTGAGCTTTGAAGGGAAGGCATTTTCATTGGGACTGTGATATGGGCGCAAAGGTTTACAGCCCCTCCCTGCATACTCTGTCCCAGTCCTGATTCTCCTCCTCCCCTACCTGGGGCTGCAAACAGAACCACAAATAGCGCACTTAGTCTCACGTGTAGTTTGACCCCCACTGTGCTTTCTGAAAACGCTATAAAGTTGCCTCCTATCAGCTCTCTAGAAATAGGGTGCAATTCAGTCAGTTACAACGGGCAGCTTATGACCTACTTGGGAAGTACAGACTTTAAAGCCTGCAGTTACTGATATGAAGTCTTATAGCCAGAGAAGAAACAAATCTTTGTGGCAGTGTTTCGCTTAACCTTTCCCCCTCCGGAGCCTGCTAAAGCATGAGAACAATCTGGATCCAGTATGGTAAGGGGGTCCCAAGAGGCTGCACTAGTACCCTTAGGGGTACTTAAGGGCTCCCAGGGGGTATCTAGGGCCCACTTACCTCTCCATGCTGAAGCTGCACTATTCGTTCCCCATCTGAGGATGCCAGCTTGAAGCCGCACATCCTCAGTGATGTGTCTGCTGCAGAAGGGGAGGGAGGAGGATGGAGACTCTCCTCTGCTCCTGATTGGCTGGCTGTGTGCTGAAGCTCAGCATGCCCCTCCCCTCAACCTTACCAACAGGCTTCGGAAAATTAGCTCTGAGTACTTCCATTGAAATTACTAATCGCGGTGTGCAAGCAACCAGGTTTGGCAGTTCAATTTGAATTTGAACCGAACCTCTGGTCCGCAAGCCAGTTCAGTTGAACCGGCCAGCAATCCGGTCGGTTTGGGCGAACTGGTTCAAAGTGGTTCAACCTAATTCAACCCAGTTCAAGGGCTATGCTTGTAAAGGGGAATCGGGTTTTTGTTTGTTTGTTTGTTTGTTTGTTTTAGTGGACTGTGCCAAGCTGTTTACAGGGATGTGCCTTGGCTCTCTGGTTAAGGGAAAAGATCTCAACTGAGGGGCAGGATAATCAATTAATAATTAGACCATCTTATTTATGCATTTAGTTTTTTAATGTAAAACACTGTGTAAACTTTGGTTGAAGAGCAGTATATAAATATCCGTAGTAGTAGCATATTTGTAGTAGAAAGTAAACTACGTAAAATAAATTATGGAATTTCAGAGCTGGAAGGGATCTTGGCTGATGGTTCCACTGGCAAACAGCTCTTTCGCTCAGAAAATTCTTCCAAACGTTATCCTAAATCTGCTTCCTTGTATGTTCTGGGCCTGTCCTGATGAAGTGATAGCCTGTCAGATATTTGAAGCTTGTGATCATATCCCCCACTTTGTCTCCTTTTCTCCAGGCTGAACGTTCTCAACTCCTTCAACCATTTGCCATAGGATTTGGTTTCCACCACCCTCACCATCTTGGTTGCCTTCCTCTGAACCCATTCCAGTTTATCAATCTCCTTCTTGACCTGTGGGCCCAGAACAGAACATTCTTTAATATTAGCTCCTTTCTCTCAATGGAACTCTCATCCATTGCTGTGGATTAGAGATGTGCATGAAACAAATTTTTTGATTCATTTCAAATTTGAATTGAATTCTGAAAATTTGTTTCAAATTCGAATCAAATTATAATCTGGCCTAAAAATTCTATTCAAATTCTAATCAGATTCAACATGACTCTCAACCAGTCATGGCTGAGAATCATGTTGAAATTCCACATGACTCTTAGTCATGACTGGTGGTAAGAACTTCCAATTCTCCGAGGGCAATATGGGTAAAGTACATATATGGGACACCAACAGTATATGCACCGTCATTATTAGCAGGGAAGAACTCTTGGAAAGAGACACACCTTTTGGCCAAATAGTCATTGAAAAAGCTTGTAAATATCAAGCCAATTCTGAACTGAACCAAGTGTTCCCCAATCACTATTCCTCTCATGGTTATTGACATTCAGATATGTAGATTCAAATAAATAGATAGTGCATCTTCATTGGTATATTCCTTGGCACAGGTTTTTAGCACAGGCTGTGTGAACAGAACCGCCCAAGAAAGCAAGTCAAATTGCTCATTAAAGACTTAAGAAACAGAACTACTCAGTAAACACATTATTTTTCCCTTTTCCTCACTTATCATTCTGTAAATTACTGTCCTTTTTATAATCCATTTAGAATGGGAAGGGTAATTGTTTCCCTTTAGCAGAATTAATTACAGCCTCATTATTGCCCTTTGTTTTGTGTGTGTGTGTTTTTTTTAAAAAAGTGCAGCTTCTTTTAAAGTTATGCAGTTGCATAAAATCACTGCTCCAAGTTGCCATTTGTCTCCTTGAGTGGTGATTATTAATTCAGGTTCAGTGTGAGCAAGCCAGAGAAAGACGGCGGGGAGGCGGGGGGAGTTATTTTGATATGACAATCATCTCTCTCAGCTTCTGCCTTTGTGTGTGTAATTTCAGTTTGCTCTTCAAGACTTTGGGTGATAGCTTCAATCTGTTGCCTAGCAGTGAGATCTCAACAACAATTCGGGGAGGCTGTTATTCTACGTCACAGCCTTCACTACTTTCAGGCTAGGATGACAAAGCATCCTCCATTTCCTCAAGAAAGAATATTTCATTTCATTTCATTTCATTTCATTTCATTTCAAAACTCTACCCCTACCTTATGCAAAATATTGACCCTCCAATTGTGCAGCTTAATAATAGTGACTGCCATACAGAGCAAGAACGCACTGGTTCAATGAAAGAGCAGCTTAACCAATTTTCCCCCAAAACTGCACCTGTGCAATGGGGAAGTGTCCATTTGGGACACCTTCCCTGTTCCAGGAAGCCCTCTTGGCCACCTGATAATATGTCCCTGTGGGTTGCACAGCCCTGAGGGACATATTTGTGGGTGGCACACAGAGGGCTTTCTGGAGATGGAGAGGGTGCAAAAATTGCCACTTCACATCCCTGAGGGACATATTTGTGGGTGGCACACAGAGGGCTTTCTGGGGAAGGAGCGGGTGTCAAAAATGGACACCTCACAGCCCTGAGGCACATGTTTTCAGGTGTCACACAAGGCTTCATGGGATGGGGAGATTGTAAAAAATCAGAGGTGCTAGGTAATTCAGGAGACTGGACCTAATGGAGATATGGACCACCACCCCTTGCAAGATAAACATTGTCTCCCTATGCACATGCACAGACACACACAAGCAAGATCTCATGGGCAGAATGGGATTCTTGTGGACTAAGCCTTCTCCTTGACTAAGCAGAATTAATTCAAATAGATACAAACTGTTCCAAGTAATTTTTAAAAACTATTGTCCCCAACTAAAACAGACAAATGGGTCATAGAACAAATCAATCCAGAATTTTCCCTCGAGGCACAAATGACCAGGCTCAAACTATCATACTTTGGACACATTATGTGAAGACCCAGCTCCCTTGAGAAATTCATAATGCTGGGAAACGTTGAAGGGAAGAGAAGAAGAGGACAACCAGCAGCAAGGGGAATGGACTCGATTATGACAGCAATGAACAGCTCGATTACAACAGCTCTTACCCCTGGACTTTGGGGCCAAAGTCCAGGGCCTCCACACCCCTGGAGGCCCCCATATCCTTTTTAGTCTGTCCTGGGTGGTATGGTTTGTGCCCTCAAGAACCAACATGTTAAAAAATGATGCTTAACTTGCAGCGGGGGGGCCTCCAAAGGTGTTTAGGTCCAGGCTCCAAAATTGCCTAGTTGCACCTCTGGCAATGAATGCACCACTGAGAGACCGTCAAGGCCAAGTTGAAGACAAATCATCCTGGAGAGAATCTATCTATGTGGTCGCTAAGAGTCGACAACAACTTGATGCCCTCAATCAATCAATCAATCAATCAATTAACCCTGACTAAAGATACATAAAAAGTACATCATTGTAACCCACACCACCCACAGAAACCAAAATTTGCAAGAACAATCCTGAATACCCAAACAGTTACCTGGTGGTCTGCTTCTTTGGTTAGGTGAGGTGAGTGATGTGGCAAGCAGGGGAGATACATGCTGGCAGGCTCTGCAGGTTCCTGCCCAATGCTTTTGCTTCTCCTTGGACTCTGTTCACACCTAACATGCTTGGCTTTGGCATCGGCAGGAAGGAGATCCATACCTGGTGGAGGAGTGCTGCTGCTGGTCGGGAAGGAGGATTCAGGAGTCATGGCGAGGCAGTGATGGGGTGGTGCCGGGGAGGTGTGGCAGAGAGGCATGTGCACGCTGTCTGGCATCAGTCCGTGTCTCTCGCAGCTCACACACCCTCATCCGCACCACTGCCACCAGCTATTTCTAAGGACACATGCAGCTGGAAGGTGGAAGCAGCAGCACAGGAAGGGGTGGTCCGGAGGAAGAACAGAGTCCCTTAGGTGTGTGCAGGTGCTGCGAGTCACACTGCATCTCTGGGAGCCGAGTCGAAGAGTTGTGGCTGTCAGCTCGGCTGGGCTGGCTGCCCAGCCATGCTGCAGGAGGAGATGGTGCTGGGTGTACGAGGGCTAGGCTGGAGACTGGCCACACTGCCTTCAGAGAGTAATGGTGCTTGGCTGCCCAGCCTGGTGGCAGTGTGGCAACAACAAGAGTCCCAGGACAGAGTGCAGCATGATTTGCCCCCCGCCCCGTAACAGTGGACATCTGCCCCGAAGTCCATAGGGAATGGTGCCTCTGTCAAAAACTGCCACTTCCTAGTCCTTAGGGAAAGCCACCTAATGGAACAGTGGGGAAATGGCTTGACTACCAAGCCAGAGGTTGACGGTTCGAATCCCCACTGGTATGTTTCCCAGACTATGGGAAACACCTATATCGGGCAGCAGAGATATAAGAAGATGCTGAAAGGCATCATCTCATACTGTGCAGGAGGAGGCAATGGTCAACCCCTCCTGTATTCTACCAAAGAAAACCACAGGGCTCTGGGGTCGCCACGAGTCGGCACCGACGCGACAGCACACTTTACCTTTAGTCATTAGGGACATATTTTCAGGTGGTCCAGAGGGCTTCCTGGAGCAGGGGAGGGTGTTGAAAATTGCCGCTTCCCCACCCATCGCACGGGTGGAAAGTTCTGTCAGACTGCTCTCTCACATCCTTGCTTTGTATGTCAGATAACAGCAGCAGCAGCAACAATGAATGATAGCTGACATGACGCACAGCCTACCATTGCACTGGGCAAGTTATTATTACATCAGAAAAGAAGCTTGTACACCAGCCCAAGTATCCTGAGACTTGGTCTTTGCTTTTGCTTTTTCATTGGATGCTTTCTGTGTGTTTGCCATTTTCCTAGGAATAAGGGAGCAAATGCACTTGGGCTTCAATGAAGTAATGGATTGGGTAAAATGACAGGAGATGGTTCGGAGGGGGAAATTTGCACTATTGTGTAAATGCTGAATGGCTTCGTTCCGTCAACCCCATCAATGACATCCTAGATAAATTGACAGCATATATAGTGAAGAGATGGCAGATTTCACCAAGGCTCTCTGAATTTTTGGAACACTGTTTCATACGGAGAGAAGGACAGAATATTAAATCCGGTTCATGGATCAATCCAGCCCTTCCCAGAAGGAATAATGCCTCAAGGCTGAGTCCCAGTTTTATTGCTGCAACTGGCACAAAGCAGCAGATTTTGGGGGAATTATCTGGCCAACACTGCCACCTACTGGGCAGGTCAGAGAAAGGGTCACTTCATTTGCTGTGGCACTTACATAAAAATGTGTTTTTTGTTTACAGTAATGCCAAGCAATGTTTTAAAAGCGGGTGCAGAGATAGACGGCAGAATAAAAAGAAGAAATGAAAACCTATCTAATTTGCTCCTATTTCTCTCAGCATCTGCTTTTGGAATGTATGAAGTCATTTGGATAAGAAGGCTCACAATCTTGGCTTATTGTATTTGTGGTAAATTAGTATTTTACTTACTTACTTACTTACATTTCTGTACTGTCCTATCCATCCCAAGGCTCTGGGTGGTGTACAACAATCGTAAACAAAAAACCCCAAACATTTAAAACCATCAGCTTAAAACAATATAAAAACAAATAAGGAAGCAGATAACTTTACAAAACTATTATTTTTTCCAGTGTAACTGGGGCTATTTTTGTGTTATCGTTTGACTACTAAACACGGGATGGAGAGTGGAGCTCAATTTATTATATGTGTTATAATACAACTGTTTTAATAGGTTTTAATATTGTTTTGAAATTTCCCATTGTTGTAACATTATACCTTTTTTTCTGTTGTAATTTGTATTGTTTTATTGTAAACTGCCCAGAGACGTAAGGTTTGGGCAGTATACAAATATGTCAGATGGATGGATAGATAGATAGATAGATAGATAGATAGATAGATAGATAGATAGATAGATAGATAATTATAGAATATAACATGTATATCTATAGGTTACTACCTATATGCATTACTCTCATTATGCATTACGCTCTTATATGTTGTGTAGAACATTTCATATCAGGCTGTCACCTGATTTAAAAAAAACTTACTTAATCAAATGACATTTGCATCAATTTGTCTATGAGAAAACCAGTCTTTCTAAAGAAAAACAATAGTGCAGACCCTGCATAGCAAAGGGGACAATTCATGCTTGCTACCACAAAGCCAATTCTTCAGCTCTCCTGCATTTTAGGGATTGCCTGGAAATATATGCATCAACTCTGGCATGCAACATCCCGGATGGGCGTCAGCACACACCTGATCAGTGCAGGTTCTGGAGATCTGGGTGGGCAGGTTTTAGCTAGTGGATCTCTCCTGAAAGTCAGGTGGAAGGCAAAGTGATTCTGCAGTTATTCTGAGACTGTGATGGAAATCACAGATCATAGCAGCAGGGGCATCACACAATGTTTACAGTGCCACAACAAAGAGTGTGGAGGCATCTATAAGACTAACAGATTTACTGCGGCGTGAGCCCTAGTCTCCCAAAGCGTATACCACCATAAATCTGTGCTCTAGCCTCTAGGTCATGAAAGCTTATGTTACAATAAATCTGTTAGTCTTTAAGGTGCCATAACACTCTTCATTGTGTTTGCGGTCACAGATGAACGTGGCTACCCTGTACCCACCAATTTCACAGATAAAAACATGGATACTCTCAGTGTAGCACAAGGAAAAAAATTGTGAGGACGGCAGAGAAGAGGCAAAGTGCATTTATGGGGAGGTGAAATGCTCTATCCCACATACAGGTCTTCAAAAAGAAAGAAAGAAAAGAGAGAGAGAGAGAGGGAGAGAGAGAGAGAGAGAGAGAGAGAAAGAAAAAAGAAATAAAAAATAAGGCATTCACACTGATGCTGAATGCTTCAATCCTATGTATATTTTCTCTGATGGACATCCTCTTGATGTTGCTGGAGTTAAAAGTTCTCTTCTCCCTGAGGAATTATGTCACCAGTGGATGGAAGTGAGACCATGGGGAACTTGATAATAAAGAGAATCACTCTAGTCCTATTCACACCTTATGCATGTACAATCTGTGTACAGTGTATGGATGTACAGATCTGCACGCATGTGCAGTTGTTCACATATTTATGCTCAATGCACATATAGTAGCACTAGGGATGTGCAAACTGATTCGACCATGAATCTCTTTGGGTCAAATCGGGAAGTGATTCAATAATTCTATACTGAATTGACTCACCGTGAAAAAAAGGAGCCAGATTCAGGGTAGAATAGAATCACCCCCAATTTGACCTGAATCAATTCAGGTGAATTGGGTGCCATTTTGAGGCCTCTTTTGCTGGGGAAATTGACCTCAAAATGGCAGGAAGAGCTGGTCTACCAATTTAGATCAGCCGGTAGACCAGTTCTCCAAGGCAGGTTGACACACCAAGTCTGGAGTGGAGGATAGGTCTCCCTGGTGATCCCAACTGGTAGACCAGCTCTCCTGGTTTTCCACTTGTGATTGGTCTACCAATTGTGATTAGCAGGTAGACCAACCTTCCGCTCCAGACAATGTATCAGCCAGCTACGGATAGCTGATCTACCCACTGATCCCAATGGTAGACCATTCCTCCCCACCATTTTGATGCCTGTTTCCCCAGCAAAATTGGCCTCAAAAAGATGACCAATTCACTCGAATCAATTTGGGTCAAATCAGGGTGATTTGTCGAGACACCTGGCCAAGACAGCTGCTTTGGACTAATCAGGTCTGTGATTTGATTCAACCTTGAATTGAATCGTAGAAATTTATTCATGCACACCCCTAAGTAGCACACTTCACTTCTGTACCCTGCTGTTGAAAGAGCGTGTACCCACATTCACTTTTGAAATAAATGCATGCATAGGCATTCACACAGAAATATGTACTGTGTGTGGTCACCTGCGCCCATGTGCAACATAATGAGGTCATACACACAATCAGCAACAGGGAGGTTGTAGGCAGTAAACCCAGCTATTTCTGATCATGAGAACCCACATCACTGCCTCCGAACCACTCTGTCCACATCAGGGTAGTCTCTACCCAGGTTTTTACTGAGGTTGGAGAGAAAGAGAAGCCATCATACCTCAGTTTGCTGTTCGTATGAGGAGATTGCTGGTGCTGTTCCCAGGCAGCTGGTGGCCATTTATATCATAGAGTTCTGTGGCTAGTGGGGCCAATCAGAAGAGAGCTGCTGCTGTACTAAGGGCTGCCTCTCTACTGTGCATGCAATACATGCTGGGGTATTCTTGGACACCCAGCTCTGTTTCCCCATACCATAGGGCCTGGCTGCCTCAGTCATCTGTGCATGAATGACCAGAGCCAATCGGAGGCTCTGCCCACCTGTGGGGATCAAAGTAGGGGCTTCCCCCCACCCCACCAAATCACCACCAGATGATTGTGTGAAAGACCTTGATGCCTGAATGGAACTCCTGAGCATGTGAATAGGGATTTTCATTCAAGTAGCCATAAGGATCTAGCAATGGGGCAAGGAAACGGCAAGCTTCTTTTTTTCAGGAGGCACTTAGAGTGCCCACATGGCAAATCCCAATGGGACTACTCATGTGTAATTTAATCTGGCAGCCAACTGGTGACTTCACTGCATTTTTGGAGTCTTCAGGTGGCTCGGATTTCATCAGAAGTTTGCTCAACAAACTTTCTGCCACCTCGCTAGAATTTCTCGCAGCACCACTTGCTCTACGGATGAGATCCAAAAGCAGAGGTCAGAAGCGGTCTTAGCTTTGCCCTTCTGACACCACTATTATCTGAGGCACCTTGCTCTTTTGGCTTGATAGGTTCTTCATTACCTCCCAAGGGTGAGAATGAGTTTAAGGTGGGGGGCAGGGTTTCTATACGATGCACACTTTATTACCTCGTTGTAAGGTCAACTCAATATCTCATATGCACCAGCTGGGTTGCTGCCAAAGAAATAATGTATCAAAGACAAGAACAACACACAGATTAAGGGGAGTGGATGAGCACACAGCTCTCAATGTTAATTACTGTGTGTTCAACCTTGCAAAACTGGGGAGGGAAAAACTTGCCAGGCTAGGCAGAGCTGTGGGTCCTCATCCATCTTCTTCTGCAGTTGGGCAGGTGAAGGCAGTTCAAGGCACCGTGGAGGCTTTTTCGACAAGGGACAAGGATATTTCTTGGATCCACTTTTTGTGCTGGACAAAATTTGGTTCTTTCCACTTGCAAAGGTCCGATATCGGTTTCCAATTAGAATTATGGAAAATATGTAAAAGTGGGGTGGAGGGGTGGGGAGGATCAATTGGGATTCACCTGCTGGTATCTTATATCTGTTTCTGAAAGAGCTGGAGTGGAAATATTATGATCCTTATGGACACATAACTGGAACACCAGTGGGTGAGAGAGAGGTACGAGCAGATTCAGGGTAACCAGCAGATATATAGGTTTTACAAAAATCAGGAAGGCAAAAAACCTTCAGGGGCCAAAACACGCCCAGATCACCCCAATATTACATATAACTCAATGGAGTGGAATGTTCACAGACTAGGATGACACTTAAAAGACAACAAGGTGAGGCGGAGATAATGGAACTCACTGTGAAAGGCTTGAACAAAAAGTATGGGAAGTTTCTCAGCTTGTAGAATATTCCCTCCAGATAGTCATAACAGGATGAAAAGGAGCTGAGACTGAGAACCAGTCTCTCACACACACACCCTCTCAAAAAAGCCCAGATAACAGCACACACACACACACACACACACACACACACACACACAACACAACATTTGCATATGAAGTGAGACCCAAGTTACAGCAGGGACTCCTGTCTTTGTTGCTAACTTTTGTTTTTTTTACCATGCTCAGCCACAAGCTCAGGTACTGAATGCACACAGGGATATAATGCAATGCTTTGTTGTGGGTCCCTCCATACTTGTAAGATCTAACTTTGGAATAAAGGAAATAAATAATGGAGCTGCATCCCATAGTACCTTCATGACACCACCTCTCTTACTCCTTTCAAATTCCTCTTCAGAACCGGCCTTTTCTGTGCGATCTTTGGTAGACACACTTTCCCAATATCCCTATGGTTACTAAGCTTAACTACATGTAACTGCAATAATTCTTCCCCTGTTTACCCCTGCCTCAGTCTCCCTTTTCTTCCTCTTTCGTCTCCCTTATGCCATTTTCTAGATTGCAAGCCTATTGGGGCTTAGCACAATTCTGTGCTGACCCTTCCTTCCTTCCTTCCTTCCTTCCTTCCTTCCTTCCTTCCTTTTTAAAATAAAATTGTATACTGCCCATTACCAAAGTCTCTAGGTCAGGCTTCCCCAACCTGCAGCCCTCCAGATGTTGCTGAACTACAACCCCCAGCATACCCAGCCACAATAAACTGAGCTTAACAGGTAGTCAGGAGCAGGTGGGAGAGGGTACTTCTTCAGAATTTCTGCCTGGCCAAGGATTCAGCCTGCCAGGAAGGCGGTAGCCTTCTAGGTAGCTGTTGTAACCCAAGCCTTGCACCCCTTGAGTGCAGCTCCTATGGTTTGCAACACCCTTCACTTTGTGTTTACTATGAGCTGCAAGCAAAACCTTGCATGCCCTGCAGAGCAGAGACAGTGTTGTAGCAACTGGCTAAGTCCTGCCCCCAGGAGTACCCATGTCCCAGGAATTCAAGAGAATGAGGAGCTGGCCTGCCTGGCAGAACTCAGAGATTCACTATGTCGTCTTTTACTCCTGGAGTAGGCCACAAGGACCTGCTAGTTAGCTTTTAAAATATATTTGCATTAAAGCAGGGGTTCCCAAACAGTGGTCCTCCAGATGTTGCTCAGCTACAACTCCCATCATCCCCAGCCACAATTTATTTTTTTAATGAAAAAATATTGGGGGGAAATATTGGACAAAAATTCTCCAGGAATGGCTTCATTAGGAGCCAGCAATTCTATGCTAGCTTCTTCTGGCGTTTAAGCCTGCATTTCCCACAACCACATAGAAATAAGATAGAACACTGTCAGCAAATAGGGCATGTGGGTGAGGGTTGCTGAACTCTCTCCTCACCTGCAGCTTTTGCAGCCTCTCCCCCTCAACAAGACTCTGACATTGGAAATGAGCCCAGCTGGGAGAAAAGAGATTGAGGAGGAGAGTAGTGGTAACCAGAAGGGAGGAAAACTACAGTTAGGGGGAAGGATCTACACTCCTCACTCATGCACCATTTTTGCTCTTAAAAATTGGACATGCTCTGGGTAGGGATGTGCACAAAACGAATTTTGCGTTTCATTTCAAGATCAAAACGACACACAAAATGTTCCAAAGCTTTCGCCAAAACAGCGGCCAAGCCAGCTATTTTGACAAAACAATCTTGAAACACTTCAAATGTTTTGGGTGCCGTTTTGAAGGGCTGTTTTTCTGGGGAGACTGGTCTTCTGATTGGGTTCATCAGGTAGACCAGGTCTATGCTCTGGACTACGCGTGTCGGCCCACCTTGGAAGACTGGTCTACTGGTCACGTGAGGCAGGTAGACCAGTCCTCTGTCCTGGTAGATACGTCCTCTGAGGTGGGCCGATACGCTAAGTGTGGAGCAGAGGCCTGGTCTACCTGCCTCACCTACCAATAGATCAGCTCTCCCCAGAAAAACAGCCCTCCAAAATGGTGCTTGAAACACTCATAACGTTTCGACTCGAAACGGGGTTGTTTTGTTTTGAGTTCAAAACTGGCCCTTTATTTTAAGGGTGTTTTGTTTCAGACTTGGAACACTCAAAATGTTTTGCATTCCCTAGCTCTGGGTTCTACATGATTGCAGAAGATTCAGGTTTCAATGCACAGATCAGCACCTCCCTGACTCTTTTGGTTCTGAGAAAGAGCTTAAGTTAGGCACATGTTATCTCTACAATATCCACTAGGGGGAAGCAGAATCAACAGATAAAGAAGGTTGAGCCTGATGGCTACTATTGAAAGTGTGTCAAGTGGCAAGAAAAGAAAAGGAATCTGCAGATAATTTACTCTTAAAAGAGCATTCACTCTCCTTCTTACTCGAGTTGCAAGCCTGCTTTCATGAGAGAGTCTTCCGAGTGGATGTCATTTCCCTTTTCATCTGGAAAAAAAAAGAAAGGAATGCAGGCACAAAAGGGTTACCTGGACTATTATTGAATTGCTAATTAAATCCACGAATAAGGGTGGGGGAGAAAGACAAAATACCTCACAAAACAGAGTTTGTTTCATTGCTTGAAAATGGGGCGGTTGGTTGGGTAAAGTTGCCAGCCTTCCAAAACAGGCTCGGAGTCTCCAGGAATTAGCCACTACTTCCAGATGACTCTGAAAAGCACGCCTAGAGATTGTAATGGCTTGATATGGTGAAAAATATTGGCAAAAAATATCCAGCGGCAGGCGGGTCATGGGAGACTCTAGGAATACCTTCAGTCATAATTGGCAGTCCTAGTTGCAAAGGCCATACCTGGTCTAGGTAAGAGAGCTGGTCTTGTGGTAGCAAGCATGACTTGTCCCCTTAGCTAAACAGGGTCACCTGCTTGCATATGAATGGGAGACTAGAAGTGTGAGCACTGTCAGATATTCCCCTCAGGGGATGGAGCCACTCTGGGAAGAGCATCTAGGTTCCAAGTTCCCTCCCTGGCTTCTCCAAGGTAGGGCTGAGAGACACTGATGCTTGCAGCCTTGGAGAAGCCGCTGCCAGTCTGTGTAGACAGTACTGAGCTAGATAGACCAGTGGTCTGACTCAGTATATGGCAGCTTCCTATGATCCTATGTACCCTGAGAAGGCTCCTAGAATTTTAAGAGTTACCCAGAACGAAAAGCTCCATCAGGCATGACTACCACAAAGTCATGTGGGGAGAAGCCACACCACATGGGAAGACATTCTTCTTTCCATGCCAATTGTGAAAGGTAGAGGGGGCTTCTTGGGTCTGAAACTGGCAACCCTATTTGAAGATGTGCATCCCGATATCAATGATTCATGGAAAACCTTCCTAATCATCCAGGATGACTCAGTTACAGGATGATTCAGCGGAGGGCTACCACCTTTTCCTGGGGCGTGGGAGAGAATGTTGACAATTCCTTCTTTGCATCTGTTAACAACATACTTGCTGCTCTATACTACTGAGGCTGTGCTATAATAGTCCAAGCTTTATTATTAGGAACACAGGAAGCTGCCATATTGAGTCAGGCTATTGGCCCATCTCGCTGTCTACATGGACTGGCAGTGACTCTCCAAGGTTGTGGGCTGGAGTCCCTCCTAGCCCTAACTGGAGATGCCAAGGAGTGAATCTGGGACCTTCTGCATGGAAAGCAGATGCTATCCCACTAAGGGGAGTATCTCACAGAACTCACACATAGTCACCCATCAAAATGTATACCAAGATGGGCCCTGCTTAGCAATGGGGACAATTTGTGCTTGTTACCACAAGACCAACTTGATGATGATGATGATGATGATGATGTCATGATGATGATGTCATTATCACCACCAGCACCAAGCTACAGGCTTGTCCAGCTAGACTGGAATGGGAAAGATTAGGACTCAGTGCCAGCTTTAGCTTTTGGGTGGATCATGTGTATGAGATAGAAGAGCTGGATTGGATAACTTTTCCACCAAACTTCTTAAAATGCTGGGTATGAGAACTGGGTAGGATGGTGTTGTCCTAGCCAGCTCCTCTCTCACACACGATCACTTCCATCTCTTCCTACGTAGTTGTTTGCTCACACATGATCAAAAACTGGGAGCGCATCCAGCTCCCGAAGCTGTGTAGGATGCTTGTACTACTGGGTTTTCAGTCGTACTAACTGTGTTAATGTATATCTTACTATGTGGTCATTCACACAATCAAAAAACTGACCCCCTGTGAAGGGATTGTGTGGAAGCAAGGTTGGAGGAAAATATGGGGAGAAGGGATTGTGTGAAAGCAAAGTAGGTGGAAAACCTGGGGAGAAGGGATTGTGCGGAAGCAAGGTAGGAGGAAAACCTCGGGAGAAGGGATTGTGTGGAAGCAAGGTAGGAGGAAAACCTGGGTAGCTTCTCCTCCTCTCTTGCTTGCACACAATCTCATCTAACTAGGTTTTCCTCCTACCTTGCTTCCACACAACCAAAAATTGGGAGCACACACAGCTCCCAAACCCGGGTAGAACACAGTTTTTGATTGTGTGAATGACCTCTTTGACTCTTATACAAAAAGGGAAGAGCATGAGTCCATTTCTATTATTGTATTTATCCATGTTAATTGTTATCCTTAATTATCACAGTGCCATTAGTATACATTGGAGCTTGTAGAATTGAAACCAAATGATCGATGCGACCACTGTGAGATATGGGCAGTGACTGAATGAGAGAACAAAATGATTAAAGGATGGGAAGAGAAAACAAATGATTAAAGTGTTGTAAATAAATGGATCAAGAGAACAGCAGTCCATGTTCTCTTGCCTTCATGCTCTATGATACATGGCTTGGCCACTTTTGGAAACAAGATGCCGGTCTGATCAAATGGGCATCCCCTATTTTAAAAACTTTTTGCTTTTAAAAAGGAGTTTCCAGGTTGCTCAGTTAAAGAACACCTGCATCATCAAGAAGATAAACAATGTAATGGATGGAACAACAACAACAAAAAAGATCCAGTGTATGGTTGGATGCAAAAATAGGTTATGTAGATGATAATAACTCATCAACGGAGGCAGATTGATAAAGTACGCATAAATCTGCAGAAGAGTCCAGCCTGGGTGGTTTTAAGAGGAAAGGAAAGGATAGGAAAGGAAAGATTGTGCCATTGAGTCGGTGTCGACTTCTGGCAACCACAGAGCCATGTGGTTTTCTTGGTAGAATACAGGAGGGGTTTACCATTGCCTTCTCCTGCGCAGTATGAGATGATGCCTTTCAACTCCTTCCTATATCCTTGCTGCCCGATATAGGAGTTTCCACCCATATTAGATAAATTCATGGAAGACAGGTCTGTCAATGGCTACTAGTCTTAGGGCTATAGGCCAGAGGCAGGGTGGTGTGCACGAACCGTACCTTTCAGAAAGGTATTGTCCCAAGAGACAAAACCATAGGAAGCACTCTCTCACAAGACTAGAATCAACACTAGAACTAGAACCAACCCTCTCTCACCACACTAGAACCAGGGGTCATCCCATGAAACTGAAGTCTGGGAAATTTAGGATTGACAAAAGGAAGACTTTTTTCACACAACGAATAATTAATATATGGAATTCCCTGGCATGGGATATGGTGATGGCCACTAGCTTGGATGGCTTTAAGAAGGGCCTGGACAAATTCCTGGAGGACAGGTCTATAAGTGGCTACTAGTCTGGTGGCTATAGGCCACCTCCAGCCTCCAAGGCAAGATGCCTCTAAACAGCAGTTGCAGGGAGAGGGCATGTCCTCATCTCTTCCCAGTGGGCTTCTGAGAGGCATCTGGTGGGCCACTGTGTGAACCAGGATGCTGGACCAGATAGGCCTTTGGCATATCAGGACTTTTCTTATGCTCCAGAGTCCAGAAGTTAATATACAGAAGTTGTTCTAGGTTTTGCAGGTTGGGAAATAATCAAATGTTCCAGAAAGATGCACATGTGGTGCGATTTAAAATTCAGTTTACCCCTGAAGGGAACTGAACAGCTTTTTAGATCATAGTGACCTGATGACAGCCAAATCAAGACATCAAGTGGACCATAGCTTCCTGTCGGAAATGTTGGTTGGACAGCAGAAATGTTAAGGAGTGAACGTCACACATGGATTAGGAGGTACTAGCCGACCCCCAGCACTGTACTTCCAGTGACTGTTGCTGGTGTCTATCTTACGATTATTTTTAGATTGTGAGCCCTTTAGGGACAGGGATCCATCTTATTTATTTATTATTTCTCTGTGTAAACAGCCCTGAGCAATTTTTGAAATTATGACCCCTGCTAACTGATTCTCTTACATTTTGCAGGAGGTGAGCAACTGGCCCTACCCAACCCTTCTGCTTGCATGCAGAAGGGTCCAAGTTCCCTCCCTGGCATCTCCAATATAGGGATGAGAGAGACTCCTGCCTGTAACCCTGGAGAAGCTGCTGCCAGTCTGGGTAGACAATACTGAGTTGGATGGACTAAGAGTCTGACAATGATAAGGCAGCATCCTATATTCCTATCTTTGTCCACCACCCCCCACCCGCCGCCGCCTTGCAGTTTAAACAAATTGCATTCATGCTTCTGTAGTGAAAGGTGGGAAAAGAGATGGATGGGCTTTTTGAACTGAGAGCTACGGCAACCTAAACAAGGGCAGGAAGTTGGACACACCTGGGAAACAACACATGGAATTATGGGAGATAAACCAGTTCTGTTTCAGAAGCAAGGGAAAATAATTCAGCACTCCCAAACCCAAGTGAAAGAGTGGAACTGAGAGAGATCCAGAAGGTTCCTGGAAGGAACAGCAAAAGAGCCTCTACCCATGTAGTGCTATGTTATGCAGGTATCTGGAAGGACTTCGTGGTCAGATGCATTCAGTAAAAACCTACACTTTCAAGTTCCTTCCAACTTCTAACTGAAATCTACTTCCTTGTCATTTCAAGCCACAGGACCAGAATTAATCGGTTGAAAGAACATGGGTGCAGATTTAGGCTAGACAGCAGGAGGTATTTCCCAACTATACGATCTGTTTGACAGTGGAAGAGTCTGTCTCATGCAATGACAGGGTCTCTTTCTCTAGAAGTTTTCAGACAGAGGCTGGATAGCCATCTCTCAGGGATGATGTTAGTGCATAAACCAGGCCCATAATTTCTGGACATCAGAAACATTCATTCAGGGAGTGAATGCTCATAGTGCTCTTTGGCAGCTTCTACACACCCCCACCAGAGATGCGAAACAGGTGATAGCATTGTTGCACTTAGAGCAGGGGTGTACACAGACCTGGTTTTGCCAAATCGGTTCAAATCCATACGGGATTCAAACTGGCCCAGTTCCAGTCAAATTGGACCCAGTCTGGTTCAACTGCCAGACCAGTTTGAAAGTGGACTGGCACCCCCTTTGTGGGAGCTGGTGCTGTTTGAAGCTGGATCACTCCAATCCTCCCAGTTCAAGTCGAACCAAGGTTTGAACCGGACCGGTTGGCACATCCCGATCTTACAGCTTTCTTTGTGTTATTACTCCAGCTTTATCCCAACCCCCAAATGATTATGGTAACATTGCAGTCATTTTTGCACAGAGCAAAGGGTCAGGATCAGCGTTAGGGTCAGATTAGGATAACAAATAACATATGGTTGGACTCTTTCCATGGAGCAATCTTTGGAGGACATTCCTGCCAATTTTTATATTCATTCCTCTGACAACATCAATACAATTTTATCATCATTTTTGTGTTTTAGAAACACATTTGGCTGCTGCAAGCCTGATGGTCAGAACAATAAAAGCATGATAAGACACTG
Source organism: Hemicordylus capensis (assembly GCF_027244095.1). Taxonomy (NCBI): domain Eukaryota; kingdom Metazoa; phylum Chordata; class Lepidosauria; order Squamata; family Cordylidae; genus Hemicordylus; species Hemicordylus capensis. The sequence goes on from NC_069663.1 coordinate 17,029,712, forward strand.
AAAGCACTGCAATGCGATCTCCCACTCCCCATCTCTCGGTGCATACACTTGGTCAAAAATCACAGTGAGCCTTAGTACAGACTGCCCTAGCTGGCTCATGAACACTACAGCACTGAGTACAGGGCTGAACTAGAAGATAAGAATATAAGAACAGCCCTGCTGGATCAGGCCCAAGGCCCATTTAGTCCAACATCCTGTTTCACACAGTGGCCCACCAGATGCCGCTGGAAGCCCACAGGCAGGAGTTGAGGGCATGCCCTCTCTCCTGCTGTTACTCCCCTGCAACTGGTACTCAGAGGCATCCTGCCTTTGAGGCTGGAGGTGGCCTATAGCCCTCTGACATGATCTCTGAGGTCCCTTCCAATGATCCATTGCTATGATTCTACGGATATACAAAGTCCAAGGCTTCATCTGGAGCCAAAGAACAGTTTGCCCAGTAAATGCTGTTTAAAACAATACAAAACAAAATTGACAGCCCCGCCCCGCTGCCAACAACACCAACAAGAAAGATCGCAGCTGTTGCTCAATTGGAGCAGGTTGTGTGATCGTCTCTTCAGGAGTCTGTTCTATAAATATCAGTCTAGTTATAGTCTGAGGAGGTGTTAGTGTGCATTAGCTAACTGGGCTACACAACACACCTTGACGTCCCACCTGCCTTCAATAGAACTGCTTGCTGCCCTGCTTTCTTTATGCATTACATCACTGTTTCCCTCCAAAGAGATGAGACACCCACATTTGGATCTCACAACAATCCTGTGAGGTAGGTGAGGCTGAAAGGAATAGCATTCATCAGAGATGCACCTAGGTAATTTTGGAGCCTGGACCTAAAGGCCATTTGGGGGGCCCTTACTACTCCTGACACTGCCAATATATAAGCTGCAATGCATTGTTTTGTTTTGTTTTTACATCAGAACATGCTCAGGGAAAGCTTGAAACTCTCTCTCTCCCTCTCTCACCCCCCCCCCCTTATTCTGAATAAGATACTTCCCACTGACTTGCAGAGAGATACCACATTTTGCACAGACAATCCTGCCCCTTAAATTAGTGAACCTCTCAGCATTTGGAGCCCCCCACCCAAGGCCTGCAGGGGACTGGACCTCCGCCCAGAAGTCCAGTCCAGAGAACGCCACTGGCATTCATGCATCACTGTTCTTCCTTTTATTTTATTTATTTACAGCATATATTAGGAACATAAGAACATAGGAAGCTGCCATATAGTGAGTCAGACCACTGGTCCATATGGCACTGGTCCATATGGAATTGTCCTATGGTTTTAAAGCTGTAGAAAGAAACATCAGTAACCTGCGCTAAGCTGATGACACCACTCTCATAGCTGAGAATGAGGATGATCTGCAAGCTCTAATAATTAAAGTCAAGGAGCACAGTGAAAAAATAGGACTACGACTGAATGTAAAGAAGACTAAACTAATGACAACGGGTACAGCAACCAGCCTCAGAACTGATAATGAAGACATTGAAGTGGTGGATAGCTTCTGTCTTTAAGGATCGGCCATCAACAGTAAAGGAGCCAGCAGTCAAGAAATATGCCGCAGACTAGCACTTGGTAGGGTTGCAATGAAGGCCTTGGAAAGGATATTTAGATGCCGTGACATGTACATATACCTACAAAGATTAGAATCGTTTGGACAATGGTTTTTCCTGTTACACTCTATGGATGCAAAAGCTGGACTTTGAAGAAGCAAGAGAGAAAAAATATTGACACTTTTGAACTTTGGTGCTGGAGAAGACTTTTGAGGATACCATGGACAGCCAGGAAAACAAACAAATGGATCATAAAACAAATCAATCCATAATTTTCACTCAAGGCACAAATGACCAGGCTCAAACTATCATACTTTGGACACATTATGCGAAGACCCAGCTCCCTTGAGAAGTCCATAATGTTGGGGAAAGTTGAAGGAAAGAGAAGAAGAGGACAACCAGCAGCAAGGTGGATGGACTCAATTATGACAGCAATGAATGCATCACTGAGAGACCTTAAAGTCCAAATTGGAAAGATCATCCTGGAGAAACTCTATCTATGTGGTTGCTAAGAGTCGACACTGACTTGATGGCACTTAATCAATCAATCAATCAATCAATCAATCAAGACTCGAGGCCCTGGATTTCACTTTGGATGACAGTGTGGGATGAGACCTCTAGCAGGAAAGAGAGAGCTTGTGCCGTGTAACAGCAAGACCCCAGAAGCTGCTACCTTCTCCACCATGGTGTATGAGAAGGCATGTGGAAAGCATGTATATGTGGAAGGCATGTGGGGCTTGTGGCTGAGGCAGCACCAGGATCGGGCTCAGTCCTGTCGCTGCGCATGAGCAGCCCAGCACAGGCTGGGTGGCCATAGCCTGGGTTGGGCTGCTCGTAGAAACAGCCTTATGGTTTTCTTGCATTATGAATGTTGTCTGAAACAACAACTGGCTTAAGCCTCATGTGGGGAAATGCCCAGGTTTCATGGGGACTCCCTTTTCCTCTTTCTGGGCAGGATGTTGCACTAGAAGCTGCCAGACGCCGAGTCAGACCATGGCCCATCTAGCTTAGTTTTGCAAACACTGTCTGTCAGTGGCGCTCCAAGATTTCAGGCCCTACCTGGAGATGTAGCCAGGGATCTAACCTGGGACCTTCTGCGTGCAAAGCAGATGCTCTCCCACTGAGCTACGGCCCCATCCCTAAATAGGGAGCTGCCTTATACCGAGTCAGACCATCAGTCCATATGGCTCAGGACAGTCAACACTGACTGGCAGCAGCTCTCCAAGGTTTCAGGCAGGAATCTATGCCAGCCATACCTGGAGATGCTGTCAGGGATTGAACCCGGGACCTTCTGCATGCAAGGCAGATGCTCCACCACTGAGCCATGGCCCCCATCTTCTAATTCAGGCAAGAGAGCGGCGATTTCTGGCCGCTGCCCATGTGCAGTGGGCTCTCAGTATGTGAGCATTCGGGGAGCTTGTCAGCAGCCACTTTGATCCATCAGCTTCTCAACAGTCTCAGAGGATAAAAATAACCGCCCAGTTCCTAAGTGCTTATTACGGAACTTTGAAAACGGCCTCGGCGGGTGAGCTGGAATCATTCCAAAGAACCCTCTTTCTTTTTTTCTTTTTTTAAAAAAAATATATATCTCAAACAAAGCAAAACAAAAACCTCCGACGTTATTTTTAATGCAATACATCATTTGTAAATGTGAAGCAAATGATCATCTTCAGTCCTTGATAACGCTCAGCACAGCATGCGGATGGAGATCAAGGCTATTCTGCAGCCCAGGGGATGACAGCAGGCAGGAGGAGGCAGGAGGAAAAGGGGAAATGGAAGCTTCCAGAACTCTCCAGTTGGCTCGCTGCGGCCTGGACTGCCGTCCCTCAAGGACGGCCGCTGCACACACACACACCCCAATTCAGTGAGTGGTGCTGGACTCTGTTGTGCAGCGTGCCTTCCGATAAGTTCATTTGTAAAGTTATTATTTCTCTTCATGCCCAATTACCTCCAAGAGTGGAGTAGCATTGCTTTGATCAAAGGCAAGAGGGGAGGCATGTAGGGGAAGGCATGCTGTCTCCAACCAAAATTCATTCATTCATTCATTCATTCATTCATTCAATCATTTGTAACCTCCTACCCAGAAATTTAGCAAATGACAAAGCGGAATACCTGTTTTATTTATTTATATATTTTTATTTATTACATGTATGCCCTTCTCTTTCTCCAAGGAGGGAGCCCAGAATTATGCACATGGTTATGTTGATCTTCACAACAATCCTGCGAGGTAGCTGTGGCTGAGAGAGAAGTGACTGGCACAGAGTCACCCAGTGCATTTCATGGCTGAGCGGGGATTTGAACTTAGGTCTCCCCAGTTCTACTCTAACACTTTTAAAAAAAACAACATTTATATTCCGCTCTTCCTCCAAGGAGCCCAGAGCAGTGTACATAACTAAGTTTCTCCTCACAACAACCCTGTGAAGTAGGTTAGGCTGAGAGAGAAGTGACTGGCCCAGGGTCACCCAGCAAGTCTCATGGCTGAATGGGGATTAGAACTTGGGTCTCCCCGGTCCTAGTTCGGCACTCTAACCCATGCTATCTGTCTGTCTGGCATGGCCCCCGAACTCCCCAGCCCCCCCCCGCTCTGTCATGGAGCCAGCAGTCGTGTGGTCAGCCGATCCGGCCGCCCAGGGCTCCCGCCCTGCTCGTCTGCGGGGAGAGCGGGCTTAGTCCGCTCTCTCCACTTACCTTTCCAAACCGGGTCTCACTGATCGTGAGACCCGGATCACTGTGTAGAAGCAAGGTGGGAGGGAAACCTGGGTAGAAGTGATTGTGTGGAATCAAGGAAGGAGGAAATTGTCTGGTCAGTGACCAAAATAAAGATTCCATTCCAAGGTAGGAGGAATAGCTGGGTAGCTTTTCATCTTGATTGCTCCCACAAGACCAGTTCTCCTCCCTTATCTGGAAGCCCGAGCCTGAGAACCCTTGAGTTACGGCTGTGTAAGTCCAAACCAACACTTTGAAACGTGCTCTGAGACAAGCGGGGAGCCATTGAAGAGTTTTAAGTGTCTATGGAATATGTTCCCTCACATACTTTCCGTCTCCAGCTATGACGTTCACCTCTTTTAGGATCTTTTCTCTTTTCTTTCTGTAAAAACCAAACCAAACCAAAAAAAAGAGCTGTAAGTGAGTCTGTGGCAGTCAGCCGGGGTAACTGAAGCCGCCTGCAGCTGGGCACAGCTGAAGGCAGGATGATTCCCTTGGGCAAAGGAGAGGGCTGATCCCTTCCATGTATGACACTCATTGGGGGGCACTCCCCCTCCCCCCGCCTTGATTACAGAGTAGCCAGTCGAATCATTTTAATGAGCTCTGACTACTGCTGTGAGGCACCAGTAACTATGGCAACTCCATTCCAAAGTGGAACGCTTGGTGTGTGTGCGTGTCATAGGGCTTGTGTTTAGGGAGGGGTAACCTGATTGGAGAAGGCAGAGGGAGATGACAGCCCTTTGGGAATTTGGGACTCATTTGCATCAGGGATTTCACTGAAGGAACAGGAGCAGCAAAGGTGGCCAGAGGGTCCCCACAGACATGCACCCATCTAGAATGGAGTGCCCCACATCCTGGTGCCTAAAGAGATGCATGTTCCACCTTGCCTTTGACTGGGCTCGGGCACTGAGCTGGAAGCAAGAGCCCACCACTAGAATTCAGGTGTTTGGTGAATTCGCAGGTACACAGTAAGCTGCCCTCTACTGAAGGTAGACCACTGGTCCATCAGCATTGGGTACACAACAGCAGGGGCATGGCTGTGGCGGGCAGCTCACTGCAACCCCGACAGCACTCCCTCCAGTAGCACAGGCTGGCCGCAGTCCAGTTCCGGCCGTCACAGATGCACGGAGTCCATTTGTGTGACCTCTGCACATGCGCGGAACCAGCTGAACCGGATTGCGGACTGGCGGTCCAGTTCAAATATGGCTCAAATTCAAACTGAACCACCAAACTCAGTTCTGTGCACACCCCTGCAAAAGGATGCTCCTTGTTACTGCTGATCACTCACCTGCCTGAAAATGCACTGAAGGTTGAGAGATTTCTGATATCGCCAAGTCACTCAGACCCTTTGGGTGAATTTGGGTTGAGGAGGGACCATCTTTGGAGGACTGGGGCTGGGTTCCCAGGGTTCCTCACTTCCTGGTTCATCCTTGCTGCTGAGGCCTGCAGCATAAATCTCTCACAGCCCTCATGTTTCTCAGTGCACCCCTGTCATATCCCACCCACCTCTACATTTGCAAATAGGAATGTTCCCATTTGCTGATGGGTAGCAGGTGAAAAAGCACTACAGAGAAGTCATTTCAGCATCACTGCCTCCTTCTGCCCTTCCCTCCACAAAGGGACTTGCGGAGAGCTAGTCTTGTGGTAGCAAGCGTGAATTGTCCTCTTTGCTAAGTTGTGTCCACCTTGGTTTGTATTTTGAATGGGAGACTACACGTAAGCACTGTAAGGTATCCCCTTAGCATCCCCTAAGGGGATGGGGCCACTCTGGGAAGAGCACCTGCCTGCTTGCATACAGAAGATTCCAAATCCCCTCCCTGGCATTTCCACATAGGGCTGAGAGAGAGACTCTTGCCTGCAACCTTAGAGAAGCTGCTGCCAGTTTGTGTAGACAATACTGAGCTAGATGGACCGATGGTCTGTCTCATAGAAACATAGGAAGCTGCGAGTCAGACCCTTGGTCCATCTAGCTCAGTATTGTCTACACAGATTGGCAGTGGCTTCTCCAAGGTTGCAGGCAGGAATCCCTCTCAGCCCATCTTGGAGATGCCAGGGAGGGAACTTGCTCTTCCTTCTGCTCTTCCCATCCCCTGAGGGGAATATCTTACAGTGCTCACACGTCTAATCTCCCTTTCATATGCAACCAGGGTGGACCTTGCTTAGCTAAGGGGACAAGTCATGCTTGCTACCGCAAGACCAGCTCTCCTCTCATCGTGGTAGAAGGCAGCTCTCTATGTTCCTGTGTTCCTATGACTTCCTCTCAAAATCCCCTGTGACAGGAGGATAGATAACCTATTCTGGAAATTCTCCTAGTTAAGAAGGGAGGGAATGCAGGCACAGAAGGAAATTCCAAAACAATAATAGGAATGAGCGAAATCTTCTCATTCTTGCTTTTGAATCCCTGAGGGTCATTTGGCTCACCCTTAATGCTGACGATCCCTGCAAGCTCTCGCCTGGGGCAGCCTTTCCATGAGGCAAGGTGAGCTGTCGGCCTCAGGCAGCAGATTATTGGGGCACCAGTGAGGTGGCAAGATGCCTTTCTGTCCCCTGCTTTTACATGGGGGAAAGAAGGGGAGTAGTGTGCACAGAAGTAGGTGTGGGGGGAGATTTAGTTGCCCTGCTATAGGCTTTGAGCTGGCACTGCTGTCAACTCATCCAGGAGAGCTTGGGGGGTTGTGATTTTGACACACCACAGCAGTGTTTGGGATACTTAGAGCCCAATCACCCATAGAGATCATCTGGGGAGGTCCGTCTGCACCACCAGCTCGTCTGGAGGCTACTCAGGGATGGGCCTTCTCGGTTGCCGTCCCAAGACTCTGGAATGCATTCCCTACTGAAATAAGAGACACATTTATCCATCCAGGCTTTTAATGCGATTTCTAGACTCCATTATTCTTTTTAGATTGTTTAAATGTTTTGATTTTGTTTAATCTGCGTTGTTTTATTGTAAACTGTCCAGAGACAGGAGTTTGGGGCGGCACCGTATTTCCCCGAATAGAGGATGACCCTGAATTAAAGACAACCCTCTTTAAAAATATGCATTAAATATAGGTTATACTATTTACCCCAAAGGAAGAGGACCCAGGATTTAAGATGACTCCCCCAATTTCTAACATCAAAGAACTTGGGGGTAAAACCTAGCCTTGGATTCAGGTAGACCCAATATTTAAATCTACTAAATAAAACAAACAGACAATTAAAGGGGAGGTTTGTCTGAAGAAATGACTTGCCTAGCGAGCATGTGGTTACCAGTTTGAATCCCCGCTGGTATGTTTCCCAGACTATGGGAAGCATCTATATTGGGCAGCAGCGATATAGGAAGGTGCTGAAAGGCATCATCTCACACTGCGCGGGAGGAGGCAATGGGAAACCCCTCCTGTATTCTACCTAAGACAATCACAGGGCTCTGTAGTCGCCAGGAGTTGACACTGATTCGACAGCACACTTATCTTTACTTTTGTCTGAGGGTGCGACCAGCCCTTTTGGTAGCAACTCAAAGGCGTGCCTTCTTTGTAGTTGCCCCAGAGATGTGGAATGCACTTCCTTCTGAGATTAGAGCAGCTCCATTCCTGTTGGCTGTTAGGAAACAACAAATGACACATCTCTTCACCCCAGCTTTTTAGCTAGTTGGTGTGTTTTTATGGATAATCTATCTATCTATCTATCTATCTATCTATCTATCTATCTATCTATCTATCTATCTATCTATCTATCATATTTTATACCACCTGATATGTACATCTCTAGGCGGTGTTAATTAAATTTTAATCTATTTTTTGTATGTTTTAACTGTCACGTTCTTGGTTTGTTTTATTCTTGGTTTGTTTTACGCTGTAAATGCCTAGAGACTTTGGTAGTGGATGGTATACAAATTTATCAAACAACACAAACAAACAAATAATTTTTCTCCTGTTAACTAGGGATATATTTATAGGCAAGGGAACTCAAATAAGGAAATCTGCTGGTTTTCACATCCTATTACAAACTTTCTCTGTTAAAGACATGCACACCACACCACACCAGCTCTTGTCTCAATTGCCTTGCTGTTACTCATTGGAAGCAATTTTGTGTCCCTGGAAAGACTTGACCCTGTGGCTGCTAAATGCAGGGCCTATCCTTCCCTTTTGCAGTGCCGCTGGCTCTGGCTTTTGAAGACTGAGAAGTGATGGGATTTAAAAGAGAATGTTTCCCCGCCGCCTCCCTCTGCCTGGCTCTCCATCCTTAGAAGAAGCTGTGGAGACTCTCAATTAGCATCAGGGTATCAGATGAATTGAGAGCCCTCTTCTCCACAACAAAGGGAGCAGTTTGTTATATCCAAGATGAAACATCACGGTGGGGGTGGGGAGGGATGTGGAAGAGAAGCAGCAAACAGCCACAAGAAGGGAGAAAAATGCATATTTCACTGTTCGGGATGCCACTTCAAAAGAAAAGGCCGGGCCAGGCAGAGAACCGAAAGCTCCAGCTCACAAGGCCAAAATTTTCTCCTAGTTGCTAGCTACATCACACATCACTGTTACATAGGAACATACAAACCTACTTGATGCCAATGGACCATTGGTCCATCTAGCTCAGGGTTGTCTGCACAGGCTGGCAGCGGCTTCTCCAAGGCTGAAGGCAGGAGCCTCTCCAGACCCTTTCTGGCTATATTAGGGAGAGAACTTGAATCTTTCGCTGTGCAAGTAGGCTGGTGATCTTTAAGAAACTTTTAATAAACCATTACATATTTGGCTGCTGCAATGCGATCACCTATTTGACATCTCTAGGGGTATAGACCTTGGATTTGTTCCTCCCAGATGGCCCTGATCAGTTCAGCTTGCACATGTACTAAAGCTGTTATAACAATACAATGAATATTTGTACATCACTTTTCAACAAAAGCTCCCAAAGCAGTAGAGAGAGAGAGAGAGAGAGAGAGAGAGAGAGAGAGAGAGAGAGAGAGAGAGAGAGAATGGCTCCCTGTCCCCAAAGGGCTCACAATCTAAACATGAAACATAAGATAGACACTAGGGATGTGCATGGAATGATTTTTTTTATTCATTTCAAATTTGAATCAAATTCTGAAAATTTGTTTAAATTCAAATCAAATTTGAATCTGGTCCAAAAATTCAATCCAAATTTGAATTGAATTCAAAATGATTTGACCCTATTTTGCTGCCTTTTAAAACCATTCTGGGTGCCAGAATGGTTTTTAAAAGGTGTCAAACAGCTATTGAATTGAATTTGAACTGAATTTCAACATTTCAATTCAAATTTGAATTGAATTGTCCTTTTAAGGGCTAATTTGATTCAAATTTGAATAACTCAACTCACCCTGATTTGAGTTGAATCAATTCAATTTAAACATCCCTATTAAACACCAGCAACAGCCACTGGAGGGATGCTGTGCTGGGGATGGATAGGGCCAGTTGCTCTCCCCCTGCTAAATAAAGAGAATCACCTCTTTTTAAAAATGCCTCTTTGCCCAGTTAGCAGGGGACATCACAATCTACAGAAAATTCTGGAAAGAATAGTTTAGGGAGCATTTTTATTTTAGCTGAAGTCTTGGGAAACTCCTTCTAAAGCCGTTGGTGATGGCCATGGCTCTTTAGAAAACAACAGAGGGGATGGACGCAGACCGATTCCATCCAGCAGTTTCTGTTAAATCATTAGTAATGTCACGGTTCACAGCGTATCGTGTCATGTGCTCATCAAAATATACTCAGCTGTCATGATTTCTCCCTTGCTCCATTTCACAATCAGAGTAATGTTGTTATAAAACAATACATCGACTAGCAGGGGGAAATAGTCTGTTGCTGTAATGTTAACTACAGTCTATAACCCCCTGCTGGTCAATGCATTACATGTGCCTGATGCGCTGAGCACTCCGTGATTAGGTCATTCATAGAAACCTGGCTCTTTGTAGCAGCAAGCTAGCTGCCCGCATTCTGCAAAGTGTCTGCTTTGACTCTTGCCTTTCCCAGGAGTCCATTGGGCAGTTTTAGGCAAACCACACTCTCCCAGTTTCAGCTACAGTACAGGGATAATATGCAGCACTAATCCAAGCAGTGGCGCACCAAGGTAATGTTGGTGCCTGGACTACTCCCCCTGTCATAAGCCCCGCCCCCACCTGCTTTTGAGGGCTTCCTGCCGCCACCCTGTGCCCGCCCTGCTGCTGCTCTGCTGCGCCATACCTCCGATTTTTAAAAAATACTTTCAGCCACCTTGTGCATGGCTGAGGAGTGCTGGCAAATGGAGCGACCTCTGGGCCTCTCCATCCGGCCCAGCGGCTCTGAGGAACAGCAACAGCATGCCTGCGCAGTTGAAATAGATTGTCACAAGCCCGTGAAATCTGCACCTTTTCCAGTTCTACAATGTCCTTAAGATATGGTGACCATCTCTTCTCCCCCCCCACCTTCCTCTTTTTTCTTTGTGGCAGGTGAGCAGCAGCAGGGGGTCCCCCCCCAAAAAAAGTCCTCTTGGAGAGATTTGGATTAAATGTTTTATCTGCTGCTTATATCTGGTATCATTTATTTATTTATTACATCTCTATACCACCCCATCCAAAGGCTCTGGGCAGTTCACAGAAATGTTTTATTGATGCATATCAGTGTTTAATTCCCCCCGCCCCCGCAATAAAGGGTCTTTTTGTTGAGAGTTGTGGAGTTATTATGCACAGTGCATCACCGACGTATCGACTTATATGGTGCACAACAAATAAAAACAAAAACAATCACCATTTAAAACCAACTGCTTAAAACAATATAAAAACGGATTTAAAACAGTTCAAAGCCATTTAAAACCAACTGAAACGACTTAAGAACAATTTAAAAACCTTGGAAGGCCAGGCCAAACAAGTAGGTTTTTAGGGCTCTCTTGGAGGCCAACTACGGATATCTACCGGGAGTGTGTTCCACAGGCCAGGAGCAGCTACAGAGAAGGCCAGGTTCCAAGTCATCCCCAGACATGCTGGTGGTAACTGGAGATGGACCTCTCTGGATGACCTCAATGTGTGGTGGGGTCTAGGGATCATACAGAAAAAGGTGCTCTGTAAGGTAGCCCGGACCCAAGCCATTCAGGGCTTTAAAGGTGATAACCAGCATTTTGTATATTGTCCAGGAACATATCGGCAGCCAGTGCAACTGTTTGAGAACAGACATAATATGGTATTTCTGGGTTACCCCAGAGACCAGTCTGGCTGCTGCATTTTGAACTAACTGAAGTTTCCAAACTACATACAAAGGGGCATTGCAATAGTCAAGCCTGGAGGTTACCAGCTGATGCACCACTGTTTTGAGATCATTCTTTTCAAGGAATGGACGCAGCTGTCAATTCAGCCGAAGTTGACAGAAAGTGCTCCCGGCCATAGCTTCTACCTGTGATACCAGGGTGAGTCCTGGATCCAAGCGCACTCCTAAGTTGTGTACCTGTTCCTTCTGGGGGAGTGTAACTCCATCCAGCACAGGAAGATCTAACTCATCCCCCAAATTCCGATTTTAATTTGAAACTTTTAAAATCTGCAATTTTAAAGAGCTGCCCTGAGTTGTAGTGTACTGGAGGGGTTGGGTATAATTTTTTTTAAATTAATTAATTAATTAATTAATTAATTAATTAATTAAAATTAATTTTAAAATGCTAGTTGTACATACAGGTTATGCCTCTATTTGCCCATAAGAGGTCTCTGGATTTAAGAGGACCCACCAATTTCTAACATCAAAGAACTTGGTGGGGGTGGGGGGACCCAGTCTTGGATTCAGGTAAAGAAAGTATCTTCAGGCACACCTCCCTCTATATTTCATTTGTGCATCTGTTGCCTTGCTGGGTCACTTGACTTGCGGGGCAAGATAGATTGTGGACCAACCAAGGCACAAGCTCTCCAGCTTTTGTGCCCCACCCTGGACTCTGGTGGGACCATAGCTCAGTGGAAGAGCGTCTACATGTTTGCATGCAGAAGGTGCCCAGGTTCGATTCCTGGCAGCATCTCTAGGTAGGGCTGGGAGAGACTCCTGCCTGAAACCTTGGAGAGCCACTGCCAGTCAGTTTAGACAATCCTGAGCTAGATGGACCAATGGTCAGACTCATGATTAGGCAGCTTCCTATATTTCTATGAAATTATATCAAGGCAGCTGGTAGAGTACTGCTCAAGGGGCAGTGACTCTTTGATGGGTGGGCAGAGGCAGGGGAGGCTGACCCTCTACTCAGGGTCACTCTACTCAGTGACTTAAGGGAGTCATTTTTCTGTGTAGGCTCTCATATCTGAGAGCTGAGGAGCAGAAAGCCGGATTTGCGGCAGCCAGCATGAATGGTTCCTTTTGCTAAGCAGGGTCCACCTTGGTTTGCATCTGGATGGGTGACTACATGCAAGTGCTGTAAGGTATTTTGCTTCGGGGATGGGGCTATAGCTCAGTGGAAGTGCGTTTGCTTTCATGCAGAAGGTCCCAGGTTCCGTCACTGGCATCTCCAGGAGCTTTTTCAGATGGTGACTTTACTACAACATTACTTTGGGAGGGTGGGTGTGCGCTCACATATCGGCCAGATTTACCCTGAAGCCCGTGCGATATTTCAGAGAACACTTAACACACAATTCAGAGTTTTCCCTCCGTATTGGAAAATAGCCTGATCTATGTCTGAGGTTTTTTAAAAAAAATAAAAATCCTCTTTTCACGTTGGAGTATCTGTTATGTCCCGAACTCTCAGTATAGTCTTTCGGTAAATCCTGAAAAGCCTCCAGGTAGGACTGGGAGAAACTCCTGCCTGAAACACTAGAGGGCCGTTGCCAGTCTGTGTAGACAATACAGAGCTAGATGGACCAATGGTCTGACTCAGTATACGGGAGCTCCCTATGAGATGGCTGGGAGAACTGGCTTCTTCTGTTCCTTTCCCAAGGCTAGTGCAGATAAGAGCCTTGCTTCTGGCAAGGGCTGGACTGGGATTACCCCTGAGGTCTCCTCTCTGGTTATCTGTTTCTCGGATTCTCTCCAAGGTGCCAGGAGTGCAATGGAGCAGAACTCTTGCCGACGTCACTCCTCCAGCATAGCACAAGTCTCTTCAGCACGGGCTGAAAGCTAAAAATCAGCTCCAAGGGCTTTGCATCCCAGCTCAAGCAGAGTCTATCAGTGTCAGCCTTTTGATACTGCACCAGCGTCTCCAGTCTCCAGAGCCGTCTGCCAGGGCAAGGGAAGTGCTGCAATTACGCTGATAACTCGCCCGGTCTCGCCCAACAATGATACATGGAAATGCAACATAAAGCCATCACTCCGGCATCCACGATTTATTTCCTCGCCTTTCAGTGGATGCCTTTCCTCCCCTTCTATCTGACTGCCTGGTGCAGAGAGCTCCAAATGCCAGCTGCGGGAAATGCAATTTGTTTTGATTCACCAGAGCCTCCCAGAATATCTTGGTGACCTTTTGCATTTTCTGCAGTGAGTTACGATGATGATTTGTATTTACATTAACAAAGCACAGGGGCTCCATGGACCAGAGAGAGCGAGAGCAAGAGAGAGCTTTATAATCGTGCAACATACTTTCTAAAGCAGTCTCTGAAGCAGCAAGGTCCAAATTTCTACCCTGATTTTCACCATGAAGTTTTTCACACCAGGCTTTTAGTATGCATCTTCTCCGGAATGGAGCGGGTGCATTCACATATCAGCCAGATAATTTATCCCAAAGTCCCTGCTTGCTACTGGGGAGCACTTCACACACAATCTGGGTTTTTCATTACATATTAGAGTGTAGCCCAATTTATATCCAGGGTAAAAACCAAAAAAACCCACTGTTTGAGTTGGGTTTTTTGGGCCACTTCAAATGAGCAGAAAAGCTTCTCCGTAAACCCACAGTAAAGCCTGCTGTCTGGGAAAGCTCCATGTGTTTTCTAATAAGCCTCTGCAGTTGACCTCTAGCTGCAAAGGAACGTGGCTGATCACTCTACGTAGGAACACAGGAAGTGCCTTTAAAAGTGGTGATTCTCTTATATTTAGTAGGGGGAGAGCAACTGGCCCTATCCACCTCCAGCACAGCATCCCTCCAGTGACGGTTGATTATGTTTCTTTTTACAATGTGAGCCCATGGGTGGCCATCTTTCTTATTTAATTACATTTATTTTATTTTTCTATGTCAGGGGTTCCAGATATTTCTGTGGTACTCCAGATATTACTGAACTACATTTCCCATCACCCCCCAGCTACAATTTATCCTCAGCAACATCTGGAGTACTACAGGTTGGGAAGCACTGTTCTCTGTAAACTGCTTTGTGAACTTCTCTTGAAAAGTGGTATGAAAATTGTAGCAGCCGTCGTCAGTGTAGTAAGCTGCCATATACCGAGCGAGGCCCTTGGTCTGTCTAGTTCAGTGTTCAGTGCCAGTGACTGGCAGCGGCTCGCTGATGTTTCAGGTAGGGATGTGCATATCAATTTGAATTTGAATTGATTCGACTTCAATCTTGGTGATTTGAGTGATTTGAATTCAAATCAAATTACCCCTTAAAACGGCAATTCAATTCAAATTCAAAATGAATTTTCAAAATTTGATTTGAATTCAATTTGGGAGCTGTTTGGCACCTTTAAAAATACCATTCAGGCCCCCTGGTTAAAAAGGCACCAAAACAGGGTCAAATTGATTCAAATTAGATTTTAGACCAAATTCAAATCTGATTCAGATTTGAAATGGATTTTTGGAATCCGATTCGAATTCGAAACGAATTGAAAAATTCATTCCGTGCACATCTCTAGTTTCAGCAGAAGTCTTTCCCAGCCGGACTTGGAGATGCTGCCATGCGACTTACAACACAACATTAAAACATGAGATTAAAACACACAACAGATTAAATCATCAGAGACCCCCTCCAAAAGGGGGGGGGGATACAAAATATGATACATTTTTAAAAGTACTTTTTAAAAAATCAGTTAAAATCAGATCATTTAAAAGGCCTGAGTGAACAAAAAGGTCTTCATCTGGCATTTAAAAAGAACAAAGTGATGAAGACAGGCAAACTGTAATGGGGAGCAAGGGCACACTGAGGTAATTTGGGTACCTGGACCGCCCAGCCAGGAGGCCCCCCTGTGTGAGCAATCCCCCCCCCGCATGAAGCCCCCCAAAACCTCCTTTGTTGGGCTTGTTGCCAAACCTCAGTTTATGTTTGTTTTAATTATTACCGCAGCTGAGGGGTGGCTGCAGGGGGGAGCAGGGCAGTCCTTCTCCCCTCTCCAAACTCCCCTCCCCTGGCAGGGGCCGGAGCAACACTAGGCCCATCCATTTGGGCCAGAGCCTTCTTCCAACTGCAAGGTGCACCTGTGCAGCTTAGAGATTGTCGCAAGCCCATGATGTCATGGGCTTGCAACGATCTCAACTGTGTAGGTGCACCTTGCAGTTGGAAAAAGACGTTGGCCTGAATGGACAGGCCCAACATTGCTCTAGCCCCCACCCCTGCTGGGGGAGGGGGAAGGGGAGAAGGACTGCTCCGCTGCCCCCTCCCCACAGCCACCCCTTGGCCGCAGAAATAATTTAAAAAACCCACAGAGGTTTGGTGGAGCGGGCACGGGGCGGCCTCCGGAGGCCCCCCCAGTCCTTGGAGGACTGGACCGCATCCCCAAAATCTGGGGGGTTAGAGCACCTCTGCTGGGGAGGCTATTCCATAAATGAGGCGCAACCACTGAAAAGGCCCTTTTTGTGGGGAGTTAAATTTTTATACTTGGTGAATGCAAGGACTTTGTTACAAGGCTATTAATTTAGCTGTATATTTACAACAGGATCAGAGGGGGTACGCCCCTGAACACCAGCCACTAGGGAACACCATTGGGAGTGGATGGTTTCCTTCTTTTCCCTGCTTGTGGGCTTCCCTGATGCACCTGGCTGACCACTGCATGAGGCAGGAAGCTGGACTAGATGGGCCTGTGGCCTGATCCAGCAGGACTTTTCTTAAGTTCTTTCTAGCCCAGACTCACCTCCAGCCTCAGAGGCGAGATGCCTCTGAGTACCCGTAGCAGGGGAGCAACAGCAACAGCGAGGGCTTGCCCTCACCTCTTGCCCGTGGGCTTCTCAGAGGCATCTGGTGGGCCACTGTGGGAAACAGGAGGCTAGATGAGATAGGCCTTGGGCCTGATCCAGCAGGGCTATTCTTACCATATATACCCAAAATAAAGGGGACTCTGAATTCAAGACAAACCGCCTATAAACAGGAAAGAACTGGGGACAAACCTCATCTTTGATTTCGGTAAATACAGTATATTCTTATGATACTCGGCTTACCACCAGCTTTGCCCAGGTTTAGCACCAGGTTTACCACCTCCATGAGAACTGGGCCCATGTCAGCAGGTTTTGAAAGGAATGCATTCACGTCTTCCGCCTTCTCCCTTGTAACAGAACTTCTCATTTGTGGTTCCGAACAAGTGCTACAGTAATCATGGGAATTATCTTTCCTCTTTTCTTGTTCTGATGCCATCGTCAATCATCTATATTGAGAAAACATTATCGATATGTTCCCCCCCAGCCCCCAGCAGTCTCTTTTGAATTCCTTTTCTCTCTCTTTGGGGACTTCCCCCTTTAAACCTCCAGTTTGTCAGCCTTTGATCACTGATGGGTTTGATCTCTCTTCCCGCATCTCCTGTACATTATTTCTGTGCAGATCCTGTTCTGTGAGGCTAATGAACGTTCCAGTTCCTGATTGGAAATGGTGGGATATTGTTTCCTGCAGCTGAAATGTTCTCCCCACCTAGGATTCCTCCTTACATGGACTGTTCCCCTCTTCCCCCTCCCCAAGTCCCTCCACCTCTTCCTGTGTAAATGCAGCTTGTAACACAAGAGGATATGACGAGACCATGTTCGGAAAGACGCGACTTACACTGCGAAGAAACTGATTATTCATTTCAAAGTGCAGGCGCTCCCTATACGGTGTAACTGGGCAGGATGGTTGCATCACCATTTTAATGAGCCTACCATTTCTGAATCCTGGGAGAATCTCCAGGACCCTCCCGAGTATCAATTTACCTGAAAGTAAGCTGAACAGGTATTGGCATGCCTGGAGGTTTGCAAATTACCTGTAGCTTTGTAAGCAAAAGTTTAGAGCAAACACTTTTGCTTCTCGTTTGAAAAGAGAACAGCCCTATGGGACGTGAAGGAGGCAGCCAATTGGAGTGCTGGCTGTAATCCTCAAAACACTTAAAGTCTGTTCGAGGGCTGAGCCGGACATTCTTTTTTCAGCTGGGAAAGCCTCTAAGGGCAAAGGTTTCATGAGAACATCCCCTCACCATTTTTCAAAAAAATGCCAATACTGCCGATTTAATGATCTTGCCCGTGATGATGCATCACGGTTACTCTTGTGCTGCTACTAGGCTCCACTGTTTTCACCCACAACCCCCGCTAAAGGCACAAAACTCAACCACCAGGAGAATTCATGGTGCTGGCAGACCTGGGGGAGACCATGTAAAGAGAAATTGCTGGTCTCTCTCTCTCTCTCTCTCTCTCTCTCTCTCTCTCTCTCTCATATTTTTATCCCACCTGATATAGACATCTCTAGATGGTGTACAAAGTTAAAGCATAACAAATGTAAAAACAATATCACAAAAACGGTCAAAATTCATAAAACAGATAAAATCAATCTCAGTCAATAAAAACATTAAAATTAAAATTTCAGTTAAAAGCCTGAGAGAACAGGTGTACCTTGAGGGTCTTCCTAAGAGCACGTAGAGAAGGAAATGCTCTTATTTCAACAGGGAGTGTATTCCAGAGCCCCGGGGCAGCCACAGAGAAGGCCTGGTCCCGAGTCGGCACCAAATGAGCCGGCAGTTCGGCTAAGACTTCAGAGATGAAAAGATCCTGCTGTTATTCTGGAAATTCAGTCTGAGACAAATTTCTTGTTGGAAATGAATGTTGATGCGGGCAATTCATGGTCAAGAGTGCTTCTGAGACTAGCTGTTTACTGGGGGGTCCGAGGTGCAATGCTCAAAGAAGACTATATTTTGGGGAGCAGGATGCAGTATTACATCTTACATTCTTACACCCCTGTGCAGTACCTCAGAGTGCAAAACAAGAGGGAGAGAATGAGGTTGTTCTCATGACCAGCTCTACCCAGACTAGCACAGCCCTACCCGGGGTAGATCTGGTCATGAGAAGTGACAGGATTGGTCTTGATCCCATTGCTCCTCAGCCAGGTAGCCCAGGTTTGAAACCTGGGCTAAAATTGAGGGCATGTATGCAGCCTCCTCCCTCACCACCAGGTCATGTGGATGCTTGGTCTGCTTGGATGCTTGGTCTGCCCTGGGGCTAGGGATTATGGGAGTTGAAGTCCAATAACGTCTGGGGACATGATGTTGAGAATCCCTGTCCTAGATGACCACCGGCCCAGACCTGGTTGAGCAGGAGAAAGGCACAGCAGAACAGAATTTTGTTGCCAACGGCAGACACTCCAAGTCCAGAATTAATTCTGGGAAGTCTCCTAAAAGTTTTCCACACCCGGCTTTTAGTTCATATCTCCACCACATAGGCGCTGTTACCCCTGGTTTTCTGGGCTGAAGTGCAGGACCTCCACAGCCCTTGGAGTCCCCCAAACCTCTTTGGAGACCGAGGAGGGAGGGGGAAAAGAAATATGTGGGATGGAAATGTGTTAAGTTGCATGTTGAAATGTTTGCATAAATAGACCTGTTTTATATTCTTACATTCTTGGGAGTTCAGTTGCTGTTTGTGCTCTCAAGAACTCATGTGTTAAAAATACTGCATATGTCACGGTGTGAGTGTGTGTGTGTGTAGGGGGATGATGTTTAACTTGCAGTGGCGGGCAGGCTCCAAAGGCCTTTAGGTCCAGGCTCCAAAATTACCTAGGTGCACTTGTGCTCCTCCAGAATGGAGGGGCTGTGTTGACATATCATCCAAATTTACCTCTAAGTCCCTGCTTATCAGGGAGCACTTCACCCATGATTCGGGTTTTCCGTTGCATGTTTGAGTGTAGCCCGATCTACAATAATCCACTTTTTTTTGCGTCGGCTTTTGGGGGGGCAACTCTGAACCCTTAGTAAAGCCTCTCAATAAACCTGTGGCAAAGCCTGCTGGCTGGGAAAGCTCCTAGTGAAGCCAGAAGCCAGAAAGAGTGGGATGCAAATCCTCGGGAGCAGAAAGGGATGGCATGAAGGGAATCCACTCAGGCCTGGCGATCTTGCCTGGGAGCAGTCTGCGTTCTGGCCTCAAGGCTCTGGGACATGCTGGACTGCAAAAGCAGCCTCATTAGGCCTTTTGCATTTGTGGCAGCAGCAGTGGCATCCGCTCAGCCAGCTCAGAGCCGCTTCTTCCTGCTTGCGCTAATGAAAACACATGGTGCCTTTATGCAAAAGCGTCTTCTCATTCCCAGTAATGACATTGGCAGTGTCAGCTCCTGTCTCCTCCTGCTGCCTTGCTCCTTCCCAAGCACCCTCCTCCTTTCCCTTCCCTTTATCAGCAGCTTTTAATAGGATGAGTCTTTTTGCCAGCAGTTAGGCTCCAATGTGTTCGCAGCGGCTGTCAGAGGCACCCTGGCTGCATAAAGAGCCCCCCATGTGCTCTCACAGTTAAAAACATATATACACGCAACAGACACAACTGTCACCGACGCACCAGAATCATCATTAGCGCTTGATCTTCTCAGCACATGGGATGCGTCTCAGCAAGTTATTTTCATCTCCAAGCCTTTTTTTAGTCCTGCATTGTGTGTGTGTGTGTGTGTGTGTGTGTGTGTGTGTGTGTGTGTGTGTGGTCTCGCCAGCCTTATTGAAAAGGATTGCACAGAACTGGTAGGCGACTAGCATTTCCTCTCCAAGTGGTGATGGCTTCTCTGTGAGATGCTTGAAGTCAGAAATCCTATGGCCCATGACTGCCTCAGGGAAAGAGAGATCTGTGGGGGGAGGGGGACTCTTCAGGACTCCTCGGAGAAAGAAAATCCTTTTCAATAAGGCTGGAAAGACTTTGGTTTGGGGCAGTTTAACAATCCATCATATAAATAAATAGATAAATAGATAAATAAATAAATAGGGAAGCTATTTCTTCTCCCAGTCAAACAAAACTTCCAGAGACCAAAGTCCTATTCACACATTATCTACAATCTGTGTACAGTGTACATACATACACATCTGTACGCATCTACAGATACCTACTACTATGTAGCACAGCCGGGAAATGACTTGATTAGCAAGCCAGAGGTTGCCGGTTCAAATCCCCCAGGGGTGCGTTTCCCAGACTATGGGAAACACCTATATCAGGCAGCAGCGCTATAGGAAGATGCAGAAAAGCATCATCTCATACTGCGCGGGATGAGGCAATGGTCAACCCCCTCCTGTGTTCTACCAAAGATAACCACAGGGCTCTGAGGGTGCCAGGAGTTGAAATCGACTTGACGGCACACTTTACCCTTACTACTACTACTACTGATATTTATATACCGCTCTTCAACCACAACGTTCTCAAAGTGGTTTCCCTAGAAAAATAAATAAAACACAAAGGAGATGGACCCCTGTCCCCAAAGGGCTCACAATCTAAAAAGAAACACAAGGCAGATCCCAGCAACAGCCACTGGAGGGATTCTGTGCTGGGGTTCAATAGGGCCAGTTGCTCTCCCCCTGCTAAATATGCTTCTTTAAAGGGTGTCTCTCTGCTCAGTTAGCAGGGGTTAGCCACACATTGGCCTGGTTCACAAGGCCCATTCACATGTTCAACACCCGTACAGCAAGTGTACAATGTTACAGTGCACGCTGCTACAGATCTGTGCACGGGTACAGTCATTCACATGTTATGCTGGCTGTGGGTACAGAAGTACACTTCCTATCCCCGCTGTGTATTTGGAGGGCCTGTATCCAGGTTCACTTTTAAAATGAACACAGGTGTAGTCATTCGCACAAACACATGTACAGGTTTACAGACATCTGTACATGTGTGCTGCATGATAGCGGAACTGGGCTACATAATCATTTGAATCTAGGTTTAATGTGGGTTACTGACAGTAGCATGACTGTGGGAACCCATGCCAAGTTGGTTTTATGGCCTGAGATTAATCTAAGATTCCCATTTTGGTGAGGGTTCACACGGTCATGCTAATGTTGGTGATCTACATTAGACCTAGATTCAAATGATTGTATGAACTAGGCCATTATGTCCAATGCACATATAGTAGATACTTCCGAACTTTAGACGGCATTTCAAGAGACCTGTACCCAGATTTACTTTTCGACTGAACACAATTCAAAGAAAAACATGTACATGCACAGGGCTGGTCTTAGGAGCAGGCAAGCCCAGTGGCCACCCAGGGCATCTACCGAAAGCAATTTGAACTTAAGTCTCCCCAGTCCTCGTCCAACACTCTAACTGCTACCGTGTTTCCCCGAAAATAAGACAGTGTCTTATATTAATTTTAGCCCCCCAAAATGCACTAGGGCAATTAGCGGTACATCAGAAATTACTGCTGGGTCTTACTTTCGGGGTAGGTCTTACTTTCAGGGAAACAGGGTACAACATGCAGGCATTAGGCCAGTGTTTCCTAACCAGGGTTCCTCCCAATGTTGCTGAACTACAACTCCCAGCATCCTGTAGCTGGGGGTGCAGGGAGTTGTAATTCAGCAACATCTGGAGGAACCCTGGTTGGGAGCCATTGCCTTAGGGAAATCAGACAGCCCGTTCACATGATTGTTAATGGGGTAAGACAACTGTCCGGTCCTATCCAGCTTCAGGAGCTGCGCATGCTCCTGATTTTTGGCCGTGTGCTAGTGAAAAGATAGGTAGAGGACGGGGGGAGTGATCGTCTGTGAGGCTGGAGACCAGTCATACCCCAAGGTAAGAGGAAAGGTTTCACAGATGATCACTCCCCCTCCTCCTACCTAGGTTTTCGGTAGCACACGATCCAAAATCGGCAGTGCACACAGCTCCCAAAACTGGAGAAGATGCTTCTCCTAACCCATTAACCATTGTATGAACCAACTTACTTACATTACCTCCATCTACAATATGGGGGTAATGATACTTACTTTTCAAGGTTGTCATTAGAACAAGAATTGGGCATGTGAAGTGCTTTGAACATTTGAAAGTGCTATCTGTACATGCGCTCTCGCAGCTCTCTTATTACCCGGCTTTTATTGGCTTTGCCAGGCCGTTCTGAAAAAGTGTAAGTTCCTTTTTTTGCTTGCAGATCAGAACTCAGATATTATTTTAAGGTTGCAACAGCCTGCAGGATATGAAGACCCAAGTTCGAATCCCCATTCAAACATGAAACTCACTGGGTGACTCTGGGCCAGTCTTGTATCTCTTAGCCTAACCTACTTCACAGGGTTGTTATGAGGATAAAAATAGCCATGTACACCGCTCTGAGCTCCTTGGAGGAAGAGTGGGATATAAGTGTAACTAAACTAAACTAAACTAAACTAAACTAAACTAAACTATGCTATTTGATTATTCCATTCTGTATTATTCTATTAAATTTTGCTGGTCAATGACCAAAATAAAGATTCTGATTCCGATTCTACTTGATAAGTGCTTTGCCACCGTCACGCTTCCACTGAATACTAGGCATCTATACAAGTGGCCCTCATTATTAGCGGGGGTTCCGTTTGTGCCAATTAGCACAAATATGGAAACTGCAAATTTGGTTGGGTCAGCAAACTCAGGAACCACACATAAGGTAGCTCCTTAGCCGTAGCTCTTTATTATTTCCAGACCTTCTAGCTCCTGATGTCTGCTAGAAAGGGTTAGAGAATTCCTACCCCATTAGCAGCATTCAAACAGAATAGGGGTAGCACAGGCACTCTTAAAAAAGGGAAGTTTAAAGTGAGTGCCCTGTTTCCTTTCAAGGAAAAGCATCTGAGAATTTCCAAGGGAAGCTGACTGAGCAAAGAAGCACCTTTTCAAGTGTGACTCTTTAATATTTAGCAGAGGGAGAGCAACGGGCCCTATTGAACCCCAGCACGGCATCTCTCCAGTGGCTGTTGCTGGTTTCCACCTTATGTTTCCTTTTAGATTGTGAGCCCTAGTCCTAGTCCTACAAGGCTAGTAGATTTTCTTGGGGATGTTCTGCACTTTTCAGGCATTGGAGTGACTCAGAAGGCAATGCCCTGCCTTTCAATTGGAATGCGAGAATCAGCTCTTGGAAGATCTACTTTGGCAACAGCTAAGTGTTGTGTTTAGGGAAGTCATGCCTTCATAAATAGTTGTCCCTTTCCCACAGGTCTCATGATGCAGATTTACAAGGGGAGTTGTTCAGAAAAAGAAATATGACATTCTGGGACATACCTGGTGCATTGTCTCACTTCTCCAAATGCCAAATGTATTTTCCTTTGCAAATCGTTTGAAGACAGATGGTGCTGTGCTCAGTTTTATTTGAAAACATTTGGCACGCACAAAAATCTGTGAATATTTCTGAGCATTCTGCATTATTACTCTAAATCTAAACTCCAAGGTGGTGTCACTAGAGGATAGGGGCCATGTGTCATGCTCCCCCTCTCTGACTGGAAGAGAGCTACTCAATGGATCAGGCGTCCAGAGTGTGAATTTCATTCATTCATTCATTCATTCAGTTTATATACCACCCTTCCTAAAGTGGCTCAGGGTGCTTTATATTAAAATCAAAAGCACATAATAAAATAATTAAAATTAAAAACAAATTGAACCAGATTAAAATTGTCTTTATATTTATTTCTCAAAGATGTACCCGTGGCTAATCCGATGCGTGGCAGCTCTTGCAAGAGTTTGCGAGGAGCTGCCAGATAGCGACGGGTATGGGACGAGAAAATGGTGATGGTGGTGAGGTGGGTGGACGGGCAGGAAAAGCATCGGCCAGGCTGGCCAGCGAGAAAAACCACTGCCGCTGGCTGGCGGGGAAGGAAAATGCTGACCTGGCCAGCGAGGGAAACCACCACCGGCAGGCGGGGAGGGAAAGAGGCTGGTGGGCAGGGAGGGAAAGCAGACTGGGAGGGGAAGTAAAGGGGCACGGACTGGGGGTGAAGGGAGGGGGGAAATGAAGATGGGGAGGAGAGACAGGGAGAACCAGGGGCACAGATGCTCTGCACTGGATCAGCTAGATACAATTAAAACTAGATATCATTGACCTCAATGATTACGGTAATTGACTTTTTG
This sequence comes from Hemicordylus capensis, assembly GCF_027244095.1. Lineage (NCBI taxonomy): Eukaryota > Metazoa > Chordata > Lepidosauria > Squamata > Cordylidae > Hemicordylus > Hemicordylus capensis. The sequence continues at coordinate 17,054,009 of NC_069663.1, forward strand.
ACTTTTCACCTCAGAGATACTCATCAGCTTGTGGGTTACTGGAGATGTCTTCAGACTATAGCAGGCAGGGAAGTTGATTGATTGACTGACTGATTGAGTGCTGTCAAGTTGGTGTCGACACTGAGCGACCTCATAGATTGATTCTCTCCAGGATGATCTGTCTTCAACTTGGCCTTTAAGGTCTCTCAGTGGTGCATTCATGGCTGTCGTAATTGAGTCCATCCACCTTGCTGCTGGTCGTCGTCGTCTTCTCTTTCCTTCAACTTTCCCCAACATTATGGACTTCTCAAGGGAGCTGGGCTTTTGCATAATGTGTCCAAAGTATGATAGTTTGAGCCTGGTCATTTGTGCCTCGAGTGAAAATTCTGGATTGATTTGTTCTATGATCCATTTGTTTGTTTTCCTGGCTGTCCATGGTATCCTCAAAAGTCTTCTCCAGCACCAAAGTTCAAAAGTGTCAATACTTTTTCTCTCTTGTTTCTTCAAAATTCAGCTTCCACATCCATAGAGTGTCACGGGAAAAACCATTGTCCGAACAGTTCTAATCTTTGTAGATATAGACACGTCACGGGTTCTAAATATCCTTTCCAAGGCCTTCATTGCAACCCTACCAAGTGCTAGTCTGTGGCATATTTCTTGACTGCTGGATCCTTTACTGTTGATGGTCGATCCTTAAAGACAGAAGCTATCCACCACTTCAATGTTTTCATTATCAGTTCTGAGGCTGGTTGCTGTACCCGTTGTCATTAGTTTAGTCTTCTTTACATTTAGTCGTAGTCCCATTTTTCCACTGTGCACCTTTTCTTTCATTACTAGGGCTTTCAGATAATCTGCATTCTCAGCTACCAGAGTAGTGTCATCACAGCGTAGCGCAGGTTAAAGATTTCTTCCTACAGCTTTAAAACCATGCTCATCTTCTTCTAATCCAATTTCTCTCAGTATATGTTCAGCATGTAAGTTGAATAAATAAGGAGAAAATATACAGCCTTCTCTTACTCCTGTCCTGATCTGGAACCAGTCTTTTACCATGTTCTGTCTGGACTGTAGCTTCCTGTCCTGTGTATAGATTTCTCATGAGAACAACGAGATGTTCTGGGACATCCATTTTCCTAAGGATTTTCCACAACCTGACATGGCTGATGCAATCGAAGGCTTTTGTTACCTGCATCTAATTCACTTGCAAGGCAAACCCAGAGGCTCTCCTGTGCATGCGTGGATCTAATGTTCAGTTTATTGGAACAAAGCCATGTTAAGCCATTTGGGGGACTAGGATGCTTAAACGGAAGAGTCAAGAACGACTTCAAGGGGTAGTGGGTGCTTCCCGCAAAATATTACCCTCTTTACCTTTTGCTCCCCCATCCACAAGACTGAAACATTACAGTACATTTTCAGACTATACAATCATTGAGGTCATTCACACAATCAAAAATGGTGTCCTACCCGCATTTGGGAGCTGTGTTTTTAGTTGTGTGGAAGCAAGGTAGGAGGAGGGAAACCTGGATAAAAGTGATGGTGTAGAAGTAAGGTAGGAGGAAAACCCAGGTTTTGAGCAGTCATGAGAACCACCAGGTTTGCAGCAGCTGGTCAGCAGCAGCTCCCTTAAAATGAGGTTAGTGGAGCGAGCATGCCACTAACCCCATTTCTGTGATCATGAGTCACAATGGTGAAGCTCCACGCCACAGCGACTCATGAGGAGACCCTCAACCAGGAGGCTAAAATAAGCCTCCCAGTGTTGGGGGTCTCTCCAAAATGCCCTGTGCACTCACAGATCCCGATCCCCGCAGCCCCCGCCAGCTGCCTGACGGAACCGGCAGTCATGTGGGCGGCCTTTTGATCATCTGCGGGGAGAACATCATAAGAAGAGCTTCTATATGTGACCCAGTCAGAGTAGTTTACCCCTGCTCACTGATTACCCCTGCAAAAAGAGCAGACAGACACCTTTTAAAGCGGCGTTTCTCTTATATTTAGCAAGGGGAGAGCAACTGGCCCTATCCAACCCCACACAGCATCCCTCCCAGTGGCTATTGCTGGTACCTGCCTTATGTTTCTCTTTAGATTGTGAGTCCTTTGGGGAGAGGGAGCCGTCTTATTTATTTATTATTTAATTTTCTATGTAAATTGCTTTGAGAACTTTGGTTGAAGAGCGGTATATAAATATCCGTACCTCGTAGCAGATGTGCCACAGTTTGACGAGAAATAGCTAAGACTGCACTATCAACACCTACAAATGTTTATACTTGCTAAGCAGGGTTAGGGTCAAGAACTAAAGGTGAGCACTGTAAGGTATTCCCCTTAGGGGTTGGGGCCGCTCTGGAAAAAGCATCTGCTTGAGAGACACTCCTGCCTGCAACCTCAGAGAAGCTGCTGCCAGTCTGTGTAGACAATACTGAGCTAGATGGACCAAGGGTCTGACTCGGTAGAAGGCAGCTTCTTCCGATGTTTCCTGATTTCAAGCTTCAGCCAACAACATCAGTTAAAAACATTCCACAGTGCTGCAGCTTTGTACAGAGGAGCCAAGAGAGGCATCAGCAACCAGGAAAAAGGCAGAACCGTATCCCAATGACCGGCCCTGTGCTGGGGGGCCCTGCAAGTTACCAGAGGCTTCTCCATGGGGCAGAAGAAGGGCCTCGAGCCATCCCTTTCCCACCTCCCTTTGCTCTTTTCGGGGTTCTAGCAGACACACATCCAGCGGCTCTATAATAGAGAAATGTGGTATATATCATACTAGTTAGACACGTATCCATTACACGCAGCAGCTGCTAATCTTCAGCGCCTGTATTTAATAATAGCTATTTATGTACCATGCGTTAACTGCCCCCTTTAAAAAGGGAAATTGAATGCATATTTGAGAACCTTAATTCAAAGCAGTACTTAAAGAGCACTCTCTGAGCCAGGGTAATAGGGATTTACAGAGCTGGGTGTTTAAGTGCTTTGAAATAAAGGAGAGTTATTGCAAAGGAAAGCTCATTGCAAAGGAAACCTTTGGACCATTAAAAAAACACACACACACAAAAACCCCACACGCCCGACTCTTTGCTTTGAATGGCTTGTCAGCAGCGTGAAGCCACAGACTGACATGAGGGCTAGGGGCAAGGAGACCGCGGAAGCAAAGTCAAAGGTGCCCCAGCAGGAGAGACACAGCTGAGTGCCAGGAGGAACCAGGGCAGATCCTGGGGACGTACAAAGTGAGAGCGCAGCTCCGTCACGCAGGGCGAGCCTCCTGGCACCCAAGTCAATCAGCGCTGCCGTTGCACACCAGCCAGTGTCATTTTGAGTTCCAAGCATCGCGCCTGAGTATTCTAAAATTAGGAACATAGGAAGCTGCTGTCTACTGAGTCAGACCATCGGTCCATCGAGCTCAGTATTGTTGACACTGGCTGGCAGCAGCTTGTGTGAAAGGCCTTATAAAGTTATATATCTACTATGAATATTATTATTATTATTATTATTATTATTATTATTATTATTATTATTATTAATTCGATTTCTTTACCGCCCTTCCAAAAATGGCTCAGGGCGGTTTACAAAGAGAAATAACAAACAATAACATGGCTCCCTGTCCCCAAAGGGCTCACATTCTAAAAAGAAACATAAGACAAACACCAGCAACAGTGACTGGAGGTACTGTGCTGGGGTGGATAGGGCCAGTTACTCTCCCCCTGCTAAATAAAGAGAATCACCACGGTAAAAGGTGCCTCTTTGCCAAGTTAGCTGCTGCTTCTTCTTCTTCTTCTTCTTCTTCTTCTTCTGATTGTGAGTCGCTTTGGGGCAAGATTATTAATTTTTGTAATGTCATAATGTCCGGGTCTAATTCAAAGTGGAACATAGGGGGTGGAACATAGGAAGTTGCCATATACTGAGTCAGACCATTGGCCTATCTTGCTCAGTATTGGCTTCACAGACTGGCAGCGGCTTTTCCAAGGTTGCAGGCAGGAACCTCTCTCAGCCCTATCTTGGAGATGCTGCCAGGGAGGGAACTTGGAACCGTCTGCTCTTCCTAGAGCGGCTCCATCCCCTGAGGGGAATATTTTAGTGCTCACACTTCTAGTCTCCCATTCATATGCAACCAGGGCAGACCCTGCTTAGCTAAGGGGACAAGTCATGCTTGTGACCACAAGACCAGCTCTTCTCTGGTTCTCCTCTGGTTCTCACCTTCAGGGCTTAACACTTGCTTACCTTCAGGACCACCTCTCCCAGACAGTCCTGTCCCATCCTGTGAGATCTTCTCAGGTTGCTCTTCTTTCGGTCCCTGGTCTCAGAGAGGTCCGTAGTACTAGGGCCCATGGAAGGGCTTTCTCTGTTACTGCCCCCCTACTCTGGAACTCTCTTCCCCACAAGATTCAGTCTGCCTCCTCCCTTTCAGCTTTTAAATCCTTGTTGAAGACTTTTCTTTTCCGCCGGGCATTTGCCCTTTAATGTAAGGTTGTTGTTTTTTAAATCTCGGATGCTGTTCTTGCTGTGTGCACCGCCCTGTGTCTGCGTACTGAGCGGTATATTCAATCTTTTAAACAAACAAACAAACAAACAAACAAACAAACAAACAAACAAACGTTTAAAAAAGACTGCTCTGAGCCTTTTGGAAACAGCAGGATATAAACCTAACAAATAAAAATGACAAATAATAATATTCTAATTCTATATACATAATAATATTCACATACTCCCATTCAGGTGTTGACAATTAGTGGTTCTCCAGATGTTGCTGAACTACAACTCCCATCAATCTCAGCTTCAATTTATTGTGGCTGAGGATGATGGGAGTCATAGCTCAGCAACATCTGGAGGACCGCAGGATCTTCGCTGGTGTAGACAGTACTGACTTAGATGGACCAAGAGTCTGACTTGATATAAAGCAGCTTCCTATGTTCCAAGATAGGCAGTCCCCTGCTCCTTAGGAGCTTACATTTGAAAACTGTATCCCCCACTGCTGGAGACCAATGTTGGCTTTACCTCTGAGCAAAATACTAGCGCTGCCCTCCCTGCTTCAACGAAAGCCCCAGAGGCACCGTAATAAAACACCTCGGCACCGAGCTAAACAAAGTGTCTGTTTAATGGTCACCGAAGGTGCATTTTCCTCTTCGAATGAATCTATCACTGCGGCAAGTGTCAAGCGTCGAGACTTAGCTCTTTAGACTGAATTGAATATGGCATGTGCCGGTTGGAGCGATGCCACAGCCGGCACCTCAGGGGGATGGAAAAGAGACAGAGAGTGAGTAAGTGCCTTTCAGTTATCGATACTGCAAGCCGGAGGAGGACAGAGAGAGCTCATTAGTCTCCGGAAATCGACTTAGGGGACCTGCCCCTAGGAACGGAGGAGCCTTTGGTGCCGGTGCCCTTTGGCCACTGGTGCACACGGCGAGCGGACCTTGGGGCGCTACAGCAAGGCACGCCCGCACGGCCTCCATCACACACACCACCCTCTCGATGCCTCCTTGCCTCTGTCTTCTGGCAAAGACTCCAGGAAAGGAAGGGTTCGCAGCAGAAGCACCTCATTTGATATTCCACCCAACTTCCCGGCTGATTGATTTACGGCGCACAAGATTAAGGACTGACGCTTTGAACTGAATGGAAGAGCAAAGAGGCTTTATCACGGCGATTTAACAGTGTGCTGGCAGAACGATGGCAGAGTTGGTAGCACTCTGCCCGTGGGGGCGGGATTGGTGCCAGGTTGTGTTGAGAACAGTGGCGGAGCCAAACCATGGCTGGACCGTGCCCGGCCGCTGCCGTGGCCCCACTCACCCTGCCCCCACGTCTGATGTCAGACAGGAGGATTTGAACTTGGGTCTCCCCAGTTCTAATCTGATACTCTAGTCACTGCACCACACTGGCTGATACTGCCTGTATTTATGCTTTGCCTGTTCTGCAATGACCCCCTACCATTTAGGCTTCCCCTCCATGACATTTCTTGCTAGGACCTGGATTATCTCCAGAATTTCTCTATCCCATTGATATTACATGGCTTTTAAAATGGTCTGATCCTGTGGGCCATGAACGCTCTGATTCTGTAAGCACTGGAAGGATGGCAATAACTTTTCTTTTGTGGTGGTGGCGGTGGGGGTTGAACATGGGAAGCTGCCTTACACCAAGTCAGAGCACTGATCCATTGAGTTTGGTATTGTCTACACTAACTGGATCTCCAAGGTTTCCGGCAGGAATCTTTCCCGGCCCTTCCTGGAGATCCCAGCGGCTGAGATGCCATGCCTTCAGCATGTCAGCAGATACTCTGCCACTGAGCTATGGCCCCATCCCCTAAGAGGGATTTCTTACAGCAGACAGCGCTCACATGTAGTCACCCATCCAAATGCAAACCAGGGCAGACCCCACTTAGCAACAGGGACTAGTCATACTCACTCTCACACATAGGCTAGAGTAATCTCCAGCAAACCCTTCTTCAAACAGCCTCCTATTTCACTTCATTAACCATTTGGTAGATCTCCCCTGGAGCTTGATCTATAACACGTAATGGACTTTCCAATACAGGTGTCAGTTGGACACTTTGCCACTCCACAGGCCAAGCCCTGCCTGAGCGCCCATCAATAAACAAGCAGAAAAGCAATGGAGAAATGTCTTCCATCACCCTGCTGAGGCAGTTGTGTTTGCCTTTGTGCAAATGCAAAGCACAAGTGCAGACAGACGGACATTGCTGGTGAAATTTCGCTGGAACAACATCTCAGGCTAAGACAGTGGAGGGATTTGCATCTACTAGAGCAGGGATTCTCAGCATTGGGTCCTCAGATGTTATTGGACTTCATCTCCCATAATCCCTAGCCCCAGTGGCCTTTGGTTGGGGATTATGGGAGTTGAAGTCCAAAAACATCTGGGGACCCAACGTCGAGAATCCCTGTACTAGAAGGTGTCTGCAAAGCCTCACTGCAGGCCTCCACTGCTTTGGTTTTAGACCTAGCGGAGTCTCAGAGCCCGGAAGGAAGGAGTTCCAGCACCCTCAGCCTTCACTTCCCAAAGCTACTTGCCTCCCCTTAGCCTCTGTTTACCTCCCAGGCTTATTTCTGAGTCTGTTTACATCTGCCTCATCATTGACTCTGGCCCTGTTCAGACGTACAAGTTAATTGGAGTCCAGCATGGCCGAGGTTTCAATTCTTAACTCCGAAATGGGCTGCAGATGTTCACCAAAATATGGCCACCCAAATTCCAGTTGAAGGAGAGAGGGGCCCCTCCCTGCCTCTCCTCTATAATTGGAGTTTGGAATATTATTGATTGATTGATTGATTGATTGAATTTATATACCACCTAGTATGAAAATCTCTAGGTGGTGTACAGAATTAAAACATAAAATATAACACATTTAAAATGCATAAAAAGATAAATATCCTACTAGATAAAAACACATTGAAACACATTAAAATTTAAAATTTTTAATAGGCATGAAACCTCAGTTATAGCGGAGTCAGCATTTGGTTGTAACACTTCAGCCACAAGGCCTCAGTTGGTAGCGAAACTTAGAGATAACCAAAGGTTCCAATTGGAGTTTGGCAAGGAGTTTGCTTTTGGCTCATAACCACAGTTTCACACATTTGGGTGCACTGCAGTTAGGACCTCGGCCAGCTATAACTGTAGTTATCCTGTATGTCTGAACTCAGCCGGAGTTATCCTTATATACCACACCCTGGCTTCCTGGCCCCACCCCTTCCTTCTCCTTCTCTTTCAGGTGACATTTCTTTATTCCCTTCCTTCACATGTAGTAACCCTTGTTTATATAGCAGTGCCTTTTCCAACCCATCCTAGCCACCCCTTTCTCCCTGACCACACCCGGGTATGTCCTTAGTTTGGGAAACTGCTGCTTGTTCGTCTGCTGCCTTGAGGTCTAGATGCTACACAAGACACAGGATTTCTGCTGAAAATGGCAACCCCCTGTTAAGTAACATTTAATGCATTGCAGTTTTTCCTGCTAGTAGCAGTCAATGTTGTGAAGTAAACAATCCTACTCCCCACTTTTGCTCCTCCATCCATCAGGTTGGAACTTTACGGCTAAGGGTCAGATAATACAATCAAAGCATATTATGGTCCTGTAGCTTGAATTAGTTATTTTTAAAAGCCTCCATTGTTTAAATATGCCTCTATCGTTCACTCCTGTATGGAATATAAATACAAATCCAACAAATATTTATATATCGTTTTTCAACAAAAGTTCCCAAAGTGGTTTACAAAGATAAAAATATATAAATAAAATGGCTCCCTGTCCCCAAAGGGCACACAAACTAAAAAAGAAACCTAAGATAGACACCAGCAACAGCTACTGGAGGGATGCCATGCTGAGGATGGAGAGAGCCAGTATCCCAAAGCAAGCAGCAGAAGCCAGGGCAGCCAAGTAGTTAGGAGGCTCTTCCAGCCTCCCAGGAGATAGGTCAACCCTTTCACTTCCTTCCTGGAAAGGAAGTGGGATGGGTGAGACCATGTGTGCACAGGGGTGCAGCATCATCTCCAAAAAGACAGCCTATTTCTAAGAGAAATCCGGCCCGTGTTCTGAATAAGTTTGAAAATGCCAAGCAAATTTCATTAATAAGGTAAATTAACTAATACCTGCGCACATATTTAATGTATAGCAAAATCCTCACTCAGGGGAGTGAGGATTTTGCTATACATTAAATATTTGCGCAGGTATTAGTTAATTTACCTTATTAATGAAACTTGCTTGGCATTTTCATTATTAGAGTTCTTTGCCACCCCTTTGCTTCCCCAAACTAGTTGTTCTGGAGTCATCCTGATTTCTATCATGCTTTTCTATAAAAGGCAAAACTAGGAATGAGCTAAAATACTGCCACCCTCTCATTTTGCTGGTGGGGAAATGGTGGAACCTTCAGAGCTTTGACCAGTTGAAGTAGCTAGTTGCTGTTGCTCCTCCTGATGGCTGCAACGTTTCCCACCCAGAATGCCTCAAGGAATGATGCTACATGGTCTGGTTGGGACTAGAAAGTCACCCAATCAGTGGGTTGTGAAAGAGATACCACAGCAAGTCTGACGTGCAACCAGAGCCTCTGCTTCTCAGAGACCTAAACCAGTAACACTGAAAATAAACAATCAATATTCTTTCCCCCCCTATTTTTGGTAGTATCCTACTTCCAGATGAGGAAGTTATAAATGACCATCAGTTTCAGGCAATTGCACACTCTGAATTTCTCAGATTAACTTCAATTGATTGGTGCACTTGCTTGGATGGGCATTTGACTGTGAATAAATACTTCCCGCCGTAGCTTGCAAGCTACTTATTTTCTTATATTGTTTTGGTCTTGGGATTTGGGTGACCAGTTATAATAGAGCTGAAGAGTCAGACTGGATGTGACAGCCGGGATCTTCATTATAGAGCCCGTATGGTGTAGGGGTTCGTGTGTCACAGAGCCGCCCTTCCATGAGGCTTGGTAAGCTGTTTGCCTCAAGTGCAGGTGTGAGGAATGGCATGGGAGTGGCATTTGCAGCCCAACCCATAGGGATCATCCTCTGGGCTTCCCTGCCATGCACTGCCATGACCTTTTCTCACCCCACTAGAACATGCTGTTCATTTTCCTTTCCTCACCCCACTGGGGTCCAGGATTCTTTTCCCTCTTTCCCCCACCAAGGTAGGATAGGAACACCCCTGGTGCTGCTGCCTTTGTTGACAGAGACTAAATCACCACCACCACCACCACCACCACCACCACCACCACCACCACCATCTGTTTCCAGAGAAAAAAGAAAACAATAGTGGTGCCAATAGTTGTTGGTGCCCTTGGTGCAGTACCAAAAGAACTTGAACACTATTTCGACACCTTGGGCATCAACAAAATTACAACACATCAACTACAGAAGGCCACACTATTCAGGACAGCAGGAATACTACGATGATATCTTTAATTCTTCTTTAGCTATCCTAGACCCTTGGAAAGGGCCCGATAATTAAAGTACCAAATCCAGTCAATAACATCTGGTAGATGGTGTGTAAATATCATCATCAGCAGCAGCATCATCATCATCAGCATCATCATCACAACAACAACAGCAACTAGCTGGGCTCAGCACAGAGCATCTGTGCCTCTGGCCAGCCCACCTACCGCCACTGCCTCCCCCCCCCCACTGCCCGGCTTCTTCCCCCACCTGCTTCCCCCCCACCCTCCACACACTTTCAGGCTGGAGGGCTGGCCAGAAAGCTGGCCTGCCAGCTCCTCCTGCCTGCCTGCCAACTCCCGGCAGCGCCAACTCCCCGCAACTTCTCCCGCTGGCCCTGCCGCCACCTTCTCCTGCTCCCGCCAGCAAGGCTAGCCCGCCACCGGCCGGCATCTCTATTTTCTCCCCTGTCCCCTTGCTATCCTTTTTTTAAAATGGCTGCCACCCACATGCAAATGGCCTCTGCAAGGCCCTGGGCCATGACAGGCCTCGCAGAGGCCATTTGCGCAAGAACGGTGGCAGGAAAAATGGCCGCCGCACCTACTTATGGAGGCCCGAACGGGCCAGAAACTACAGTAAACCGGGCCATGGCGGTGATTACTGAGGCCAGTGGGGGGAGGGGGAACCGCAGACTTCCTTTAGCAAGCCCCCCAAAGGGGCTAGAGGTATGTATGTATGTATGTATGTATGTATTTATTTATTTATTTATTTATAAAATTGGTGAACTGGTGGAGGGGTTTGGTTCCGGTACGGATGGAGTGGGGATTCGGTTCGACCCCGAACCATCAAACCGAACCCCCGAACCAGTTCACACATCCCTATCATTCGGCAAACTTTTTATCTATTTCCAGATGCTAAAGCAATGCCATGGCAATGGAGTGGAACTTATACAACCTCCTGGCACAGCCCTGCAGCCTATTCACCCATTTAAGTTTGAGTCTTCCAGCTTCACTGGACCATCTGACACATCTCAACTTTTCATACTTCTTTTTTTCTTTCATACTTGCTTCTCACTAGTTGACTCTCCGGCAAGGTATTCTTGTTATCATAATGCCTGTGAAGTATGCCATCCTCAGATAATAAATTGTGCTGCATTGTGCTGGTTTCATCTTCCTGAATATCCTTTTCAGATAATACTTTATGTTAAGTGCACATTAACCAGCACTCGACGTGGGCAGCTTCACAAAAGGAGTCCTAGAGAAGCACGTAGGGCATCCCTTTTGACTGCATTCTGCATTTGTTATCTTCAGAGCCATTATATGCCTGAGCTGCCCCAGGTTTAAAAATAATGCAAAATCTGCCCCTCACCATTCTTTTCCTCTTGGGCTCCCATTATCTAATTGGATTCTATGTAATATATTCAAATATACATTCTAATAATGACACAAATTGGCCATCACTTCTTCTCCGTGAATAAATAAGTTAGTTGTATGCTAATGTGCAAAAAAAGTGAATTGACAGCCCAGGCAGAATACATGGATGACACACAGACTCTTCTTTTAAATGTCAGGAAGGCTTCGGGAGAGTAGGATGAGATTTATGGCGTGAGGATGATTCCAGAAGGGCTGAGCTGATGGCGAGTTTCTGGGCAGGGGAGGGATTTTCTTCGCCTGAATTTCTCCCTGGATTTTGATGATCCAAGTACCAGGGTCTTGTTTCTGGCGTGGAACTGGTATAGTTTTTAATTTTGTGAACTGGTAAACTTTGTATTTTTGTGAACCACCTGGAGCCTTTGGAGTCCTGGTCGTATATAAAATAAATACACAAATAAATAATAGACCAAGAGGCTCTCCACACGAGTAGTGTGGAGAGCCTTACTGGGCTTGGGAGGGAGAGCAGGAATTGGCTGCCCACATCGGGCAGGAATTGGCAGGAATTCCGGGCAAGAATTGGAATTGGCAGGAATTCCGGGCAGGAATTGGCTGCCCTCATGATTACTGGGTCCGTCACGGAGCTGGTAGGGGTGGCAGGGATCGGGGGCCACCTTGTCCCCAGAAGTCCGAGGATGCTCTGCGCAAGTGCACGGGCATCCCTGAGGCCAATAAGCTTGTTGTAGCCTCCTCGTCGGGGATCTACTCATGTGTTGCCATGGTGCGGAGCTGCACCGCAGTGGCACACGCTCGACTAAATGGGGTTAGCAGAGCGCTCGGGAGGGGTGTTTTGTGGAGTTTGCTACTGGGAGCCGCATGGCTCCTGTGGCAGCACATGACCAGGAGGAATCGGGCTAGGCTCCCTTAGCCCGGTTCCTCCTGGTCGTGAGAATAGCCTCTCACTCTTTCATTGTTGCAATTTTTATTTATTTCTGAATTTCGTACAGAACATTGGCCAGGGCTGGCTTTAGGCTGTCTGGTGCCCCAGGTGAAGTTTGACTTTGGGGCCCCCCAGCTGAGAAGTTTGGAGCCCTAGCTTTAACTGGAGCTGCGCAGGTAGCTCATTTGCTGGGTCGAATGACCAGCCTGTGTGGGTGACTAACCAGATATCGTGGGAGAGGGGGGAAAGTTGATGGGCTTGGATTCCGCCCAACACCCTCCCTTTCTCTGTTGCCGCCACCTCCCTCCCCTCAGCAGTGCAGGCCCTGCAATCCTGAGGGCCCACCAAACTCTCTGCCTCCCTGAGAAGCAGCTTTAAGTGATGCTGCAAGGTGCTTCCCTCTGTGATGAACCAGGTCTGGCCACAGCCAAGGCAACCATTGCATGCATTGCTTACTTCCTGATTAGGATCCGGGCACTTGAGAAAGCAAGGTGGAGACTCCTACCTGAACATCCTCAGCAGTAACAGAACAGAGTGAGGCGGGGAGGGGTGGGAACAGAGTGAGCTGACAGGGGGGGAGGAGGAAAGCAAAGCCAGAAACTGGCTAGGAAGTGGCCCAGAACCAGTACCTTGGTCAGGGCCCAGATTGTGAGCTAGAGCTGAGTGTCGAGCATACACAACATCAGGGCTGTCGTTCAACCAGTTCGGGCTCTCCAGGTGATGTGGGACTACAACTACCATCATACCCAGCTACTACGGCCAATAGTCAAGGGTGATGGGAGTTGTAGTCCAGCAACAGCTGAAGTTGTGTGGCCCTGCAGTATGAGAATAGAATGTTGCTTCAGCAGCAGCTCGTCTTAAGTAGCTCTGGCCTAGGATTCTGGTCACAAGCTCCTCCCTTACCTTCCGGGAGCTGCTAGATCTTAAAGGGGCAGAGTCCATTTCTGCAGGCATAGGATCCTATGGTAGGGGGAATCCACTGTGGTGGGTTGGAGCTTGAGGGAGTCTTCAGAACAGGAGGGCAACGGTAATGGTGAATTCTGAGGATGTGACTGAGACAGTGGCTCCAAGGGATTCCTAGAGGCTTTGCTACCTCATCCCCAGTACCCTCTGTGTCCACCCCCAGCAAGCGTGCCTGCAGAGCTGGGCTTATTATTATTAATAGCATCATCTAGGGATGTGTGAGCCAGCTCATGGTCAAGCTGGCTCGCACTCGAACTGGCCTGGCTTGAGGGCTCATCATGACCCAGCCAGGCAGATGGTCAGTATGCATGCACAGTGGTCTCCAAACTGGCCGCTGCCAGTGCAGAGAGGCTTGACAGGGGCCAGAAATGAGACAGGAGACATCTCCCCCCCCAGCCACGGTAGCACCTCCTGAAGACCCACAATGGCAGTAAGTCTACCATTTTTTGGTTAAAAAACCAACTCTTTTTCCAAACTTGCTCAGACTAAAGACAGACCAGGCCCAGCTCTAGTATGCACAAAACCAGACTGGAACCGGTTCAGTTCAAGTCCAGTTCTACTCGAACTGAACCATGTTTTCCGGGTTTGTGCACACCCCTAGTATCATCATCATCATCATCATCATCATCATCATCATCATCATCGGTGAAGCAATGTTGGCTCAGTTTACCAGCCAGACAAAATATTTTACTCGTCAAGCAATTTTTTCTTACTTGTCAGGCATAATTTTTCACTTGCCACAGACTAGTAGACTAGTGGGTTTCTGCAACCCTGATCATCATCATCATCAATCAAATCAACTTTATTTGTATGACGACCCCATAACAAATGTTCTCTGGGTAGCTCACAAAACAATAAACAGTAAAATAAAACATACAGTTTAAAACACATTAAAACTATGATAAAATACAACTCAAAACAAAACAATAACATTTAAAGCCATTCAAAAAATGTGAGTTCATGACACTATCTGATCACAGATTACATAGTAGATGATATGATGTCAGATGCTACCTAACCAATCAAATCTGTATATGTATATATGTGTGTATGTATACACACACACACACACACACACACACACACACACACACACACACATATATATATATATATATATATATATATATATATATATATATATATATGGCGTACCCGTTGCTAATCCCATGTGGCAGCTCTCGTGAGATTTCATGAGTGAGGGGAGGAGGGGAGGTAGGCGAACGGCCAGCGAGAGAAAGCTGCAGTGAGAGAAAGCGGTGGTCAGGGCGGCTGCCAGGTGGCGAGAGGAAATGGTGGCCAGATGGCAAGAGGAAGCGGCAGCCAGGCTGACCAGTCACCAGGTGGGGAGAATGAACTGGGGCTGAAGGGAGGAGGGAGAACGGTTGAAGGGATGGGGGGAAGGGACAGGGAGAACTAGGGGCGCAGATGCTCTGCACCAGGTCAGCTATTATTTATTATTTTATTTATCATATTAATGATACAGTCATGTAATGATGTTCCTGAGGTCAATTGAGAGTGCGGGCAGTTTACATTAACTGACGGACATTTTCACAAGGAACGCTGAAAAATTATGCGGGGAAATATGCCCTTTTCAGCATGGCCAAAAACATTCACACACAAAAGAGTGAGGCATTTGGGCTCAACTTTAATTTTAAGACAAGAAACAGCATTTCATTTTCCTCCTTGTTTGTTTGTTGTTTTTAGCCTCGAGGCTCATAGGTAGCCCACAAATCAAGCTGTCCTCCATGATCTTCTAGAAGAAAGTTTTAAAAAGGGAAACTGAGAACATCATGATTTTTTCATAGGTTTCCTGGCTGCTGTAAGAGAGTGGATATCCCTGATCAGCCATGGAATGGGTTAGACTTGTGCTCCAAGGTGCTGCAAACATGTTTTAATGATTCCCTCCCCCAATTGGTTTCTTCTGAATACATTTATCAGGTTTATGTTTGGTGGTAGCAGTGCTAATGTCAGGGATGAGACCAAAGGGATCAAACAAGGTTTCACACAGGTAGAGAGATCCAGCCAGCCAGCCAGCTAGTTCGAATCCCACCAGCCCTGCCAGGAGGATTTCTGCAATATAAGGATTTAAAGACAAAAAAAGGTCTAGGCACTGGAATCTCAAACATATGTGCAATCCACAGAGAATTTCAGGGCTCTGCCCTAGGAGAAACATCTGTGCATTTTCAAGGGGACTCAAAAGGATATGTTTAAGATGTGACATTTCTCAGGGGGTGGGTCCTGCACTTCCCTAACAATTTCACAAGCTATGAGGCTCATTTAAAAAAAATCTATGTATAAAAGTATTTATCAATATCCCACTCTTCTTCCAAGAAGCCCAGAGTGGTGTACATATTTATGTTTATCCTCACTACAACCCTGTGAGGTAGGTGAGGTCAAAATGTAACTGACTGGCCCAGGGTCCCCTAACGAGTGAGTTTCATGGCTGAATAGGAATTTGAACTGGGATCTCCCCAGTTCTAGTCCAACATTCCTACCACACTGGCTTTCCCCTCCATCCTGCTCCTCTCCATATCATGGACCACTTAGCAGGACTGCATTTAGCAAGACTCCTACATGATTAGAGGATGAGCTGAGAGTACATCAGGACATCTGCCAGTGACATCTGGCCTTGACCTTATTGCATGTAGGGGTTCATGTTCATCTGAATCTGCCCATTATGACCTCTGCTCAGAACAGATAGCCCAGCATGGAAGAAAGTGGGATTGCTCAGGGATCCACAAATTCAGGCTTAGCTCACTAGCCAGCCATTATTTGCAGTTGCCACCAATCTCCCCTCTTCCTTCAGACCACTTTCTGGCACACAGGCAGCTCTCTTAGGAGACACTTGAGCCTTGTGTCACTTGCACTGGAATATGGAGAGGATAAGCAATGGGGCAAACTAGCACTTGGTAGGGGTGCAATGAAGGCCTTGGAAAGGCTATTTAGTTGCTGGGGCACGTTTATACCTACAAAGATTAGAATCATTCGGACGATGGTTTTTCCCATGACACTCAATGGATGCAAAAGCTGGACTTTGAAGAAGCAAGATAGAAAAAGTATTGATGCTTTTGAACTTTGGTGCTGGAGAAGACTTTAGAAGGTACCATGGATAGCCAGGAAAAGAAACAAATGGATCATAGAACAAATCAATCCAGAATTTTCACTTAAGGCACAAATGACCTGGCTCAAACTATCACACTTTGGACACATTATGCGAAGACCCAGCTCCCTTGAGAAGTCCATAATGCTGGGAAAAGTTGAAGGAAAGAGAAGAGGACGACCAGTAGCAAGGTGGATGGACTTGATTACGACAGCAATGAGTGCACCACTGAGAGACCTTAAAGGCCAAGTTGAAGACAGATCATCCTGGAGAGAATTTATCTATGTGGTCGCTAAGTGTCGACACCAACTTGACTGATCAATCAATCAATCAATCAATCAGTCAGTCAATCAAGAAATGGTGGGAGCCCTCTTGTATTGCTCAGGAAGGATCTCTGCCATTTCTTATCTTCTCAAAAATGGCAGTGAAAATGAGACCTTTGGGGAGGAGATCTGTGCAGTGCTGGGTGTCCTGCTCACCAGAGGGCCAGGGTCACTTGCCACTGGCGAGCTGGCAAGTGGATTTGTGGATGTGTGGGCTTGCTGATTCAAAACCACCTATCCTGCTTTCTGGGAAGGGTTTCAGTCCTCTGAACTACAGTAGTTTTTTCTCTCCAGAAAGAGAATACTTGTCCCAGGAGCCAGAGTTGGGTCTTTGACCCTGAATATGAAGGTTTCTCTCCTTCAGAGCATTTCATCATACTTAATGTAGCAGCTGATAGTCTGTGTGCTCATATAAATGTCTAATCCTTCTTTGAATCCTGCTAAGCTCTTTGCCAATGGAGCATTATTAATCATAAATTCCTCATACTTCACCTCAACCAAGAACTAAGCAGTCAGTGACTAATTAACCCTACAGCAACCTGTAGAGACGGAAGCAATTAGTCTTCCTGTTATGCAGGAGGGGAGAATTAAGGGACAGAAAGAATGTGGTCTTAGGAACTAGGCATGGTCAGATCCCCCCCACCTATAAAGGAGGGTAAAAGAGTAAAAAGGAAGAAAATCAATTGGGAAAATCCAGGCAGTGATTCACCCTGGCTTTCCCCAACTGATTTTCCATCCATTTATTCTCCTTTCCTGCCTAACGTGTCATATCTGTCTTTAGACTGTATACCTAAGGGCAGGGACTGTGTTATTATTTCTAATTTTATACCACACCTAGCAAATCTCTGTGCTTTATTAGTATTGGCAGATACACTGATCAACGGTGTGTGCTGGCTTATAAGAAAATCACATGTGCAGCCCCAGCCTTCTGGTCTCCAAAGTGTTGGCACTAATGCACAGGAGTGTGACCATTTTTTCTCCTTTCCCTTTGCTTCAGAAGCACTCTTTGACAGTAGAAATGCATCCCTGAGGGTTATGTAACCCTCAGGGACATGTTCTCATGGATCAAAGAGTATTTCTGGAGCAAGGGGAGAGCAGCAAAAATTGTATGTCTTTGCAACAGCACACATGCTTTGAAAGTGGGTAGGCTCATGCTGTGCATGCCCCTTTATTAGAAATACACATGCACCATCAGGATGTCAGGCACTCTTAATACATTTATCAAGATTATTATCAATTACCCCATTATTATTTTCAATTACCAATTACAATATTATTACCAATACCATTATCAATTACCCCTGCTAACTGGGCAAAGAGACACCTTTTTAAAGTGGTGGTTCCTTTTATTTAGCAGGGGGAGAGTAACTGGCTCTATCCATCCCCAGCACACCATCCTTCCAGTGACTGTTGCTGGTGTCTATCTTATGTTTCCTTTAAGATTGTGAGCCCTTTGGGAACAGGGAGCCATCTTAATTATTTCTTATTTCTCTGTGTAAACCGCTTTAGAAACTTTTGTTGAAAAGTGGTATATAAATTGTTGTTGTTGATAATATTCAAGAAGAAGAAGAAGAAGAAGAAGAAGAAGAAG
The DNA here is from genome assembly GCF_027244095.1 of Hemicordylus capensis. Taxonomy (NCBI): domain Eukaryota; kingdom Metazoa; phylum Chordata; class Lepidosauria; order Squamata; family Cordylidae; genus Hemicordylus; species Hemicordylus capensis. Next base: position 17,072,115 of record NC_069663.1, read on the forward strand.
AAGAAGAAGAAGAAGAAGAAGAAGAAGAAGTTGTTAATCATGTGTCCACCCTTCTTCTCTTAAGATTTCTTTCCCTTTCAAACCATTAGCATCTGCATATTTCAGTCTTTCCCACCAAACTCAGTTCTCATATGTTAACCCCTCCATTTTTATTCCTACAACTGAAACATGCATGCACAAAAATGACTACATAGTTGGAGTCTATGAGGCGGGTCTCACGTTCAGTGAGACCTGCTTTGTCTGGGTTTGCGGGGAGAGCGAATCTTGGAGATGCCAGGGAGGGAGCATGGAGCCTTCTGCTCTTCCCAGAGCGGCTCCATCCCCTGAGGGGAATGTCTTACAGTGCTGACACTTCCAGTCTCCCATTCAAATGTAACCAGGGTGGACCCTGCTTAGCTAAGTGGACACATCATGCTTGTTACCACAAGACCAACTATCCTCTTCAGTAAGAATAAGCTAGTGGCGACCCAAGATCTCCTTGTGCCTGAGGGAGAGTGCCAAAATGCTACCCTCCCTTTTTTCAAATGGTGGTGGAAATAGCCACTGCATGAATTCGTGTATGTGCATGCGCACACACACACTCATGTGCATGCTCATGTGCATACACCTGTGCCATTACCTCCTCCTCCTCCACTGCAGCAGTCATTGTATATACAGCTCCAGGAGCATCAGACCTTTACCCCTTCAAGCCTATTGACCACTAGGGGCATTGGGAAAAGAGACAGTAAGCAAGGGCCTTCCTCTTTGTTTCTATCTTTGTCCTCCGTGAATTTGTCCAGGGCTGCTCAACTGTGACCCTCCTGCAGATGTTGACCTACAACTCCCATAATTTCTGCCTATGGACTATTGTGGCTGGGGATTATGGGTGTTGTAGTCCAAAATGTTGGAGGGCCAAAGTTGAGCAGCCATGGCTGATTAAAGCTTCCTATGTTTCTGTACATAGAAATGAACAATAATAATAATAGCAGCACATAACCTGGTATCCCGAATTTGCATTTGAAACCGCAATCCTACAAGACTGATCAGTTTCAAATAATATAATTTGCAGAAATAGTGAAAGTGGAAGTGGGGTGTGGGGAGTACCAATGTCATGAGGACTCTACAGGGGTTTCCCCCCCACCCTCTAAAAGCAGCTTAATGAGAATTTTCCCTAATGCCCAAAGTTCTACAATGCAATCAACCACGGGTACAAAACCTCAAACGAAGGAAAAAATCCTATTTTGTTACAGCGGAGCACATATTCCAATAATTTCCATTCAAATATGCAGATGATCAGTGTCACCATTCCCCACAAGTTAATAAAAATGCAGTCACAAGTATATTGCTACTGACACATCCAATCACAAACATATCACCACCTAGAGAACCAAATTTGCTCTTCCTGCAGTGATGCAACAAACTTTAATTTACTAATTGGGAATATGTTGCCACATATACAGCCCAATAACCATTAGCCAACCGTGTTTCGACCCACTGGTCTTCTTTAACAGCTTGTATTTATCTGTCAGTTAGAATACATTCAAATAAGAGGCATCCCTCAATCTTCCTGATTCACAGGGGCAGGTAATTAACCACTGTTGGTGGATTCAGAAAAATACTCTTTCCAATCCTGCGGTAATTTCAGTTTAATTGCTCATGAATCCAAAGACCTTTTTTAAAAAAGCAAGTGGATGTAATATGTTTAAACCATACTGCTGGACTGTGTTGGCAAGAAACCTTTATATCACCATATGCCTCAGTTCCCCCTGTGTAGAATTAGAAGGGATCTTCCTAAATGTTGCTCAACTTTGGCCCTCCGGCAGATGTTGGCCTACAACTCCCATAATCCCTGGCTATTGGCCACTGTGGCTGGGGATTATGGGAGTTGTAGTCCAAAAACAGCTGAGGGGGCCTAAATTAGGCAGGCCTGTTCTAGAGCATTGTTGTCATTGTTAACCAATCAAGAGGCTTGGAATAGGAACAGAGGAAGCTGCCTTATACCGAGTCAGTATTGTCTACACAGACTGGCAGCAGCTTCTCCAAGGTTTCAGGCAGGAGTCTCTCTCAGCCCTATCTAGGGATGCCAGGGAGGGAACTTGGAACCTACCTACCACCCAACAACCCACAAAAGAAATGGGCATGCGGGTGAATTAAAGTCTTCTTCTTCTTCTTCTTTTTACCTTCCCCAACCCCACAACCCCAGGATCCTATGCAGGTTTGGGGAAAGGTTAAAAATGGTTAAAAATTGCCCTCTTGCCCATTTCTTTTGTGGGTGGTGGGTAGCACCCATCATGTCCTACCACCCAACCAGTGTTCCCTCTAACAGGGATTCCCAGATGTTGTTGACTACAACTCCCAGAGTCCCTCGCTGCAATGGCTTTTGCTTGGGGATTCTGGGAGTTGTAGTCAACAATGTCTGGGAATTTGGTTTCCCCATTATTCCCTATGGCCAAATCACTCAAATCGTTGAGGTTGATTCTACTCGGAACAGCCAGATATAGCCGCTATTTTGATGCATCATTCTGAGCATTTTGCCATTCATTTTGAGCTCAAAACGAATCACAAAATCTGTATCATGCACACGATTAATCTACATAGCCTGCCAGCCCGTTTACTCTGCTTCTGTTCAAATGTGAGGCTGAGAATTTAGACCACTACTGGCCCCATGTCAGTAGGATCATGTCACTTGCATACCAGCTCTGCTTGCATTGGACTGGACCACAAAGCTGCCAGAAGACCTTAGGCAAAAGAGGTCCTGACAATCTAATAACTACAATTATTTTTCAGCATTCCACATCTTACTGACATTTCAACTCCTCAAAAAGCCCATAATTCCACACTGTGCATTAAAAAACACTCAGAGATCCTGACGAATTACAATTACAAAGCAATTCTGTATCTCTCCCATTATTTATGATCGAACATGCCGATCTTTGCAGACTCCAATTACTAAAGAAGCAGTCCATAAATCCAGGTTGCATATTAAAAGGCTTGTTCATTGCCAAAACCCCCATTTTCTTGCTCAAAGACAATTTGCTTTCTAGGCAATGGGGCCTTGGGCATGTCGTAACCAGAACATCTTGGCAGCTTTTCAGGACACTGAAAAATTTCAGGAGAGATTTCTAAAATGTTATTTTGAAATGGCATTAGGAGCCTGCCATTATTATTATTACTATCACTATTATTATTATTACTATCACTATTATTACTAATTATTTACTATCATTACATATAATCAACCTATGGAATTCTCTTCCACAAGATGTGGTGAAAGCCAACAGCCTGTATGGCTTTAAAGGTAAATTTTGCTATAAAGTCAATTTTGACTCCTGGAGCCCTGTGGTTGTCTTTGGTAGAATACAGGAGGGGTTTCCCATTGCCTCCTCCCGTGCAGAATGAGATGATGCCTTTCAGCATCTTCCTATATCACTGCTGCCCAATAGAGTACCAGCGGGGATTTGAACCAGCAACCTTCTGCTTGTTAGTCAAGCATTTTCCTTGCTGTGCCTTGCTGTGGGGTTTAAATAAATTCATGGAGGACAGGGGTATCAATGGCTACTAGTCTGAGAGGCCACCTCCAACCTCAGAGGCAAGATGCTTCTAAATACTAGTTGCAGGGGAGCAACAGCAAGAGAGGGGGCATGCCCTCACCTTTTGACTGTAGTCTTCTCAGAGGCACCAGGTGGACCACTGTGTGAAACGGGATGCTGGACCAAATAGGCCTTGGGCCTGATCCTACAGGGCTGCTCTTTTGTTCTTCTTTTTTGTGAACTTCTTAGCGTCTTTGGAGTCAGGCGGTATATACAATCAATCAATCAATCAATCAATCAATCAATTAACTATTTTTTATTATTTCTTGTTTACACAGTCAGACAGGTGTTATTGACTGGTTTGTTTTATCCAGACATCGGGTCCTTCCCAAGGACCTGGGATGCCAGAATTTTATTGTCAATGTTGTTGCTGTTGTTATAGATATTGTCGCAGAATATAGGCTGTTCCCAGTAAAGCTGCTTTTTGTAATTGGCTGGTGGTGATTTCTGTGGCCCCTATGGTGTTGAGGTGCTCTTCAAGGTCTTTTGGAACTGCACCCAGGGCGCCAATTACCACTGGGATTATTTTGGTCTTTTTCTGCCACAGCCTTTCAATTTCAATTTGTAGATCTTTGTATTTGGTGATTTTTTCTATTTCTTTTTCTTCTATTCTGCTATCCCCTGGTATTGCTATGTTGATTATTTTAACTTGTTTTTCTTTCTTCTCGACTACAGTTATATCTGGTGTATTGTGTGGCAGATGTTTGTCTGTTTGTAGTCGGAAGTCCGATAATATTTTTGCATCTTCATGTTCTACCACTTTTTCAGTGTTATGGTCCCACCAATTTTTGGCTACAGGTAGCTTGTATTTTTTGCAGATGTTCCAGTGTATCATCCTTGCTACCTTGTCATGCCTTTGTTTGTAGTCAGTCTGTGCGATCTTTTTACAACAGCTGATTAGGTGGTCCACTGTTTATTATTATTTGTTAAAAAGCAAATCAGAAAGGTCATCTGAGAAATCAATTCATTTGGTTCAAGAGACAACTATCAGCTCTTTACATATTTTTAATTGCTCAAATGCCTGGTTGCCAAATAACAACAACAATAAATATTTATAAACCGCTTTTCAACAAAAGTTTCCAAAGCGATTTACAAATAAAATGGATCCCTGTCCCCAAAGGGTTTACAATCTAAAAAGAAACATAAGATAGACACCAGCAACAGTCACTGGAGGTATTGTGCTGCTAAATAAAGAGAATTACCATGTTAAAAGGTGCCTCTTTGCCCAGTTAACAGGGGTTATCAATCCATCAAGTCATCCATCCATTCATCCATCCATTGAACTTGGGTGGGAGTGCCTTTGACACTCCCGCATAGTCCATGAGCCACGCCTACCAGTTTGGGCCATCGGTACCATCTCAAGAGCCACCTAATGGCGCAGCGGGGAAATGATTCTGGTCCCTGACCCTGCCCCCGCATCCGTCATCAGATGCAGGGAGCCGGGTAGTCAAACCTTTGCGACTGACGTCAGGCGTGGAGAAGTCGTCTCCCTCCAAAACGGGGCTGCATGGCCCCATTTGGGAGGGAGATTGGCCCCACTGCGTTGGCAGTGAGGACAGGAGCATCTCTCCTTGCCTTTAAAAGGCAGGGAGAGTCACTCCAGCTGCACTGCCAACTCAGCATGGGCTGCTTTCAGTCCCAAACGGGGCTGAGTGGCCCCATTTGGGAGTGAAATAACGCCCCCCCTTCTGATGTCAGATGCAGGGGCGTGTCTGGGGCTGTGAGGCGCGGCCCCTGGGGGAGGCGGCCCAGGTTCTTTGAACCCGTTTGGCCAATGCTGACTCCGCCCCTGAGACAGACCTTTGTGCTGTTCTGACCAGGCAGTCCTTGTCGTCTTTGGTTCCCTTATTGCTTTCTTTGTCAGCGAAGCGAAGCAAGTGGGTTCCCCAATGCATCTGGGGGCGCATGGATGTCAGGACGAGGTATTTTCCCTTCTTCCATGAGTTGGTCCTCCCCTCTCTGATGTGATGGCACACACAAAAGAGAGCTTGTTAATAAGCCTAGAGAACAGGAGTTTGGGTGCATTTTTATTTTTTTATTTTTGCATACATTTCAAGCCTTTGCCGAAACACAAAGTCCTCTCTCTCTCTCTCTCTCTTTGTGAAATGTTGCTACTGAAAAGAGAGAGCAGGCGAGATGAAGAAGCTCAAGGAGGGGGTGGGGGAGGCGGAAGAGCAGAGGAAGGATGCCTCCATACAAAAAAGCTTAGCCTGATAAAATATTTAGGACGGGCTCACGCATCAGAATATTAATACTCTGCATTACTTGTGCTTGCACTCTGTTGATCTTCATTCTCCAGTGACCTTGTTTACAGTATCTGAATTTGCAGTCTGCATTTTAATAAGGCCCTGGGAGAAGGTCTGAGACGCAGCGTCTCACTGAACCAACTTCAAAAACCTCCTCTGACTGGTTAAAATTCTGAAGGATGTGCGAAGGCTCAGGGGTGTGGGGTGCTTGCCTCTCAGAGAGCCCCCGAAGTGGGGCTTCTTCTTGCCAGGGGTGTGCCACTAGGTGGCGATCTAGTCAGCGTTTCTGGTGGCGTGGGGAGGGGGGGAGAGCCAGATGGGTCCCTTCATCTCCGGAGTGCTGTGGGGGCTCGGATGATTTATTTGATTTATTTTCTTTTTCTCTCACTGACTCAGAAAGAGATTGGCAGTCCTTGGAGTGGAATAATCAATGCCAGAATAATTATCAATCTACACTTCGCCCCCTCATCATCACCAGGTGACACGAAGAAAATCAAATGCTCGCCATCCTCAGCTGCAAAGCCCCAAGTGGCAGGGAGATGTGCTGGCAAACTTTATTCCGCACTCCCCACCCCACCCTGGGTTACCTAATGTCTCTAAATAATAGATAGCCTGGCCTTTTTGGCATGGGGCTGAGACCTGATTTTAAATTATAATTGTAGTAACTGCTGTGCTGGATTTGGGATGCTAGATTTCCATGAAGCTAGATATTTTCACATCATTTTTCTACACAGTAGATGGAAGTCCAAGAAAGCCCTTTTAAAATCTTATTAGGAACTTATTAGGAACGGCGCTGAAAGAATATGTAATTTCTTGTTTTGGAATATGAACCCTGGCAACTTGTAATGCTCACCTTCAATACAAGGTGAATTGTATTGAAGGAGAGCATTCCTCACTAAAGCTCCCCTCCGTTCTTCGCTAAGGTAAAGTGTGCTGTCGAGTCGGTGTCAACTCCTGGCGACCCCAGAGCATTGTGGTTTTCTTTGGTAGAATACAGGAGGGGTCTACCATTGCCATCTCCTGCACAGTATGAGATGATGCCTTTCAGCATCTTCCTATATCGCTGCTGCCTGTTATAGGCATTTCCCATAATCTGGGAAACATACCAGCGGGGATTCGAACCAGCAACTTCTGGCTTGCTAGTCAAGTCATTTCCCCACTGTCCTCCCCACATAACATTGGTGGGCAAACCTGGCCCTCCAGCTGCTGTTGAACTACAATTCCCATCATCCCCAGCCACAATTTATACCGAGTCAGACCATAGGTCCATCTAGCTCAGTATTGTCTTCACAGACTGGCAGATGCTTCTCCAAGGTTGCAGGCAGGAATCTCTCTCAGCCCTATCTTGGAGATGCTGCCAGGGAGGGAACTTGGAACCTTCTGCTCTTCCCAGAGCAGCCCCATCCCCAAAGGGGAAGGTCTTACAGTGCTCATACATATGAATACAAATATGACAAATATTTATATACCGCTTTTCAAAAAAAAGTTCCCAGAGCGGTTTACTTAGATATAAAAAACAACAACCCAAAATGGCTCTCTGTCTCCAAAGGGCTCACAACCTAAAAAAGAAACTGAGCAGGGTCCACCCTGGTTTTCATTTGAATGGGAGACTGAGCAAAGAGGCACCTTTTTGAAGCGGCAATTCTCTTCATTGAGCAGGGGGGAGCGCAACTGGCCCTGCACAGCATCCCTCCAGTGGCTGCCAGCAGTGCAGATTAGCAAAAGAGACTTTCAACCATGCAGTGTGAGCCTATGTATTTTTTCTCAGAATTCTGAACAAATTCAGTAAAGGGGAGTCATGTGACTTGTCTCTGGGGGGGCCCTGGCGGCAGCGGGCCCCAAGACAACTGTCTCCCCTTGCCCAATTATAGTTACGCCCCTGCACTGGAGGGATGCTGTGCTGGGGTTGGACCGGGCCAGTTGTATAGTGCTTAACAAGAAAGGGGCCAGTGTGCAGAAAAACGTTAGGGACTTCTTTCTCCCCAATCCCTCCTGCACATTTGCATTTTGATTAAAGATTCATTGTGGGGGTTGAACTTCAAACGAATGCTTTGTTTTAACTTTGGACCACCCTCTGGAACAAGAAGTTTGCTACTTGATAAGGATTTCCCCCCTACAGATAGACTTCACACTGCCCATGAGGTGCTTCCAGTTTGGGCCAAGCCAACTGAAATTCTCAGAGCAGAAGCACATGCTGGGAGGCAAACCAGCACAGAGTTCTAAACTGAAACTAGCTTATCTCTCTACTATGCATCTACTATGCATCTAAACTAGCATCTCTACTACTACGCTCAGAGAAGCATCTGTCTGGGAGCTCGTTAGGAATGAGTTTTTAATTATTATTATTTCTGCACCTTTAAATAATTTATTTATAATTTGTTATTATTTATTTATTTGTTGCATTTATATACCGCCTAGTATAAAAATCTCTAGGCGGTGTACAGAATTAAAAACATAAAACATAACACATTTAAAATCCATAAAAAGATAAAATCATAATAGATTTAAAAAAACATTAATAACACATTAAAATTAATTGAAAAATTGAGTGAATGAATCACATTCTCATTCCAGAACTTTCGACAATTTTCTTCTTCTTTTAGAAGATCCAGTGGACTGAGATTAATCCTACATTAATTTAGCCGGAGGAGCCTTTTCTGTCAAGCGCTACTGGACTTACTGGTATTCCTGTCACCGAGGCGTTCTCTATCTTAAATTTTCGAGACCAGAGTAAATAAAACAAACAAATGGATCTCATAGAACAAATCAAACCAGAATTTTCACTCGAGGCACAAACGACCAGGCTCAAACTGTCATACTTTGGACACATTATGCAAAGACCCAGCTCCCTTGAGAAGTCCATAATGCTGGGGAAAGTTGAAGGTAAGGGAAGAAGAAGACGACCAGCAGCAAGGTGGATGGACTCGATTACGACAGCAACGAATGCACCACTGAGAGACCTTGAAGGCCAAGTTGAAGACAGATCATCCTGGAGAGAATCGATCTATGTGGTCGCTAAGCAATCAGGTACAGATCTGTACATGCATATACTGTACACGAACTGTGAATGCATTGAATATCACTTGTATATAGGACTAGATATATTGTTTGAATCCTAAGATGTCACAGATGAGATGTTCCATAGGAGGAGGCTGGTAAATATACAGCCAGTTGCTCCTCCTCAGGTTCTGGATGCTGCTAGAATCTAGGATCTAGGTGCTGCTCTACTATACATCTCTTGCTAACTGAGCCGTGGCGCAGGGAGGCCAGCAACGGCCCTGGTTCAATATGCCGCCAGTGGCTCCCCTAGCCATGCCCCCTGCGTCTGACGGTGTGGCTCCAGTTTTAAGAAGTTTAGCCAGTGCCGGCTTCTCCCTGCCCTTTAAAGAACCGCTCCTGGCCACCCTGCAAACACAGTGCTGGCCAGAATTTGTTCACAAACAGGGTGTGAGGCCCCGTTTGTGAGGAAAACATGCCCCCTGCATCTGACGTCAGATGCAGGGGGCATGGCTCGGGCACGAGGCGTGGCCCCTGAATGTGGCGGCCTGGTTTCTTTGAACCCCCTTGTGCAATGGTGGCTCCGCCCCTGTAACTGAGCAAAGAGGCACCTTTTAAAGTGGTTATTCTCTTATATTTAGCAGGGGGAGAGCAACTGGCCCTATCCAGCCCCAGCACAGCATCCCTCCAGTGTCTGCTGCTGGTGTCTACTTCAGACACCATAGAGAGAGCATAGTGTAGTGGTTAGAGTGTTGGACTAGGACCGGGAAGACCTGAGTTTAAATCCCCATTCAGCCATAAAACCCACTGGGTGCCTCTGAGGCCTAACCTACCTCACAGAGTTGTGAAAATTAAAATTTATTTATTTATTTATTTATGTTATTCTATATCTATACTGCCCTTCCAAAAATGGCTCTGGGTGGTTCACACAGAGATATAATAAATAAATAAGATGGATCCCTGTCCCCAAAGGGCTCACAATCTAAAAATAAACATGCTAGACACCAGCAACAGTCACTGGAGGTACTGTGCTGGGGGTGGATAGGGCCAGTTTCTCTCCACCTGCTAAATAAAGAGAATCACCTTGTTATAAAGGGAAGCCATAGCTTGATTGGAAGCCTCTCAAGGAAAGCACTATCTGCCTTTGGAAAAAATTGCTGTAAGCCTCTCTGAGTGCATGGGATACAGCGGGATATAAATTGACTAAATAAATCATCAATAGCTCTGGATGTTGCATGCAACTGGTCTCAAATTCAGTGGCCAATATTTCCAGGTAAAAGTTCTAGGAAGACAGTATGGTGTAGTGGTTGAAGTGTTAGACTAGGCCTGGGCCAACCCAGGTTTGAATCTGCACTGAGCCATGGAACTCACTCGGTTGGTTCTCACAGTCCTCATCTGGGTAGGAGCCCAGCCAGGGTAGGAGAGCTGAGCATGCTCCCGATCGGTGGTTGTGTGAACTCAGAAAACAAGCAGGGATAAGATCATGTGGGAGGCAGGAGCTGGGTAGGACGGAGTCATCATGTGGGAGGAAGGAGCCAGGAGGCAGGAGCTGGGTGGGCTCGAGTCATTATGTGGGAGGGAGGAGCCAGGAGGCAGGACCTGGGTGGGATAGAGTCATCACGTGGGAGTCAGGAGTCAAGAGGCAGGAGCTGGGTGGGACAGAGTCATCATGTGGGAGGCAGGAGCCAGGAGGCAGGAGCTGGGTGGGACAGAGCCATCATGTGGGAGGCAGGAGCCAGGAGGCAGGAGCTGGGTGGGACAGAGTCATCATGTGGGAGCCAGGAGCCAGGAGGCAGGAGCTGAGTGGGACATAGACATCATATGGGAGGCAGGAGCCAGGAGGCAGGAGCTGGGCAGGAGAGATGTGCCCTACCCAAATTCTCTTCCCAACATTTTACTAAGGGTGGGCAGAAAGCTGTCCTACACAGATCCCATTTCCCACATGATCACTCTCCCCTGGATATAAATGCAAAAATAAAACAAAACTAAACCATACTGTGAGATCTGGCTGGCATCTGTTCCATTCCTGAGAAATCCTTTGACCCTCAGGCTGATACCCAAGTGCAATGGGGTCCAGCTCTTATATTCACAAATGCAATCTCTCACCTACATTTTTTACATGCAAAAATATAGCCAGAAATTTAGAAGACTCCCACAACTAAAGAGCTTGGAGATTCCTGCATAAAACCTGCTGAGTCTCTCCCCGCCACCACACACATTTCAGCTTAGCTGTTTGGGTAAACTAGCACGGGATTTATTAATGTTATTTACTCTAGTCTTGAAAATTCAAAATAGAGAAAGCTTCGGTGACTGGAGCACCAGAAAGTCCAGTAGCGCTTGACAGAAAAGGCTCCTCCAGCTAAATTAATGTAGGATTAACCTCAGTCCACTGGATCTGCTCTGAAGGCTCCCTCTGTGTCTTTCAAGCCCTCCCTGCCTTTCATGAGGACTTTTCAGCATGTCCGTCTTAAAGAGCCTCCAAACTGCTCTTGCTGCAAAGAAAGAGGCCACGGCTTGTCAATCTAAGAACGTAAGAAGAGTTCTGCTGCATCAGATCAAAGGTCCTTCAAGTCCAGCATCCTGTTTCCACTCATGGCTAACCAGATGCTTCTAGGAGTCAGTGGCAGCTGGTGCCACTGGGGCTGGGAACATAGGAAGCTGCCATATACTGAGTCAGACAACTGGTCCATCTAACCCAGCACTGTCTTCACAGACTGGCAGCAGCCTCTCCAAGGCCATAGGCAGGATACGATCCCAGCCCCATCCTGGAGATGCCACTGGGGGCGGGGAGAGAAGGTGGGCTGGGGGTACAGAATGGGTAGGGGCTTTCCAAATCCGGGTACCTAATTTGCATATTATTTAAATTGGCTTGGAAATAATTTTGCATATGAAAATTAGCAGCTGCGCTTTCCAGTTTGATTTGTATTTGCTCTGGATATCTACCAACAATAGTTCGGGAAGATATCTTTGCCTAACGATTTTCCTTGACATATTATTAACAGCACCAATAGAACAACAACAACAAAAAGCACAGCTTTTTAATTAAGGCTGCAATTCTGTACATACTTATTTGAGAGAAGATCTGATTGAAACCAACTGTGCTTATTTCTAAGTAGGCATGCATTGAACGTAAAGCCAAGAAAGTCCTTAAACATTACAATATACAGCCTGGTAGGCAGGTAGTGATTCACATCAAAAGCAAGCTATCTTCTCAACTGCCCAGTCCTCTGCTGATAACAAACAAGGCAACATTCCTCAGGGGATTACTGTACTTGTGAAAGTGAAACCCTCCCAGCTAACCTCCTGTGCTCTTCCTCTCTTAATCCAAGCAGCGTTTGAGCCGAATAGTGACTGCACGTTTTGCTCCATAACTTCGTTTCTACAAGGGCTAGAGCTTAGCTTTAAAAAAAAGAAGGAAGGAAGGAAGCTGATATTCGGGCAATTCCTGGTGGGCTAAGCAATCCAGATGAGATGGGCTGAGAAAAATTCCTTCCTGGAAACTTGGAGAAGCCACCGCCAGTCTGTGTAGACAATACTGAGCTAGATGGACCTATGGTATGACTCAGTATATGGCAGCTTCCTTTGTTCCTATATGTTCCTATGCTCACTGCATCACAAAGTGCAGCTCTGGGAATCTGAACTAGCGCAAAGCCCCTTTTACAGGATTGGTTGGCTGAGGAGAAAGACGCTTCCGTCAGGTGCTTCTTGGTAATCTTAGACAAAAACATAGACATAGATGAATCTTAAGCATAGACAAAAAACTCTAGAAAACTAGTTGCGCCATCGAGTCGGTGTCGACTCCTGGTGACCACAGAGCCCTGTGGTTGTCTTTGATATAATACAGGAGGGGTTGACCATTGTCATCTCCTGTGCAGTATGAGATGATGCCTTTCAGCATCTTCCTATATCGCTGCTGCCCAGTATAGGTGTTGCATAGAAACATACCAGCAGGGATTCGAACCAGCAACCTCTGGCTTGGTAGTCAAGTCATTTCTACCTTGCCTGCATTCTACACTTGTGGCAACACAGGGGCCGCGAGGAAGGGAAGCCCAGAGGCGGAATGGCAGCAGCCCAGGTAGAGGGAGGGGTGGCAGCAACAAGCAGGTGGATGATGCCCACAGCAGGTCCAGGGCGAGGTTCCCACAGCCAGCACCACAAATCAGACTTGCTGCCCGAGGCCGCTGCCTTATGTGTCCTCATGACGGGGCCGCCCTGCCATCAGAGCTTCATCACTGCCAGGAAAGGTTGTATGATTAATTTAAAGAAATCCCATGATTAATGCATGATTAATTTAAATGCATGATTAATCCAAAGAAATTCCATTGGAAGAGGCTGTAAGCCAGCCCTGCCCAGCTGTCTTGTGAACTCCAACTCCCATAATCCCCAGCCACAGTGGCCAACAGTCAGGGATTATGGGAGTTGTAGGTCAACATCTTCAGGAGGGCCAAAGTTGAGCAGCCCTGCTGTAAGCAATAACTGTGAAGCCACTTTGTCTGCATGAAACAAAATGCTCTTGATTGATTGATTGATTGAATTTATATACCACCTAGTATAAAAATCTCTAGGTGGTATACAGAATTAAAACATAAAATATAACACATATAAAATTCATAAAAAGATTAAAAAAATCATAATAGATAAAAACACATTAAAACACATTAACATTTAAAAATTGAGTTTCAGTTGAAGGTCTGGGAAAACAAGTATGTCTTCAGAGTCTTCCTAAAAGCAAACAGAGAAGGAGATGCTCTTATTTCAGCAGGGAGCATGTTCCAAAGCCCTGGGGCAGCCACAGAAAAGGCCCGGTCCCGAGTTGCCACCAAATGAGTTGGCGGCAACCGTAACCAGACTTCTACAGATGATCTTAAAAGGCGACAGAGTTCACGACAGAGAAGGTGCTCTCTTAAAATACCCTAGACCGAAGCCATTAAGGGTTTTATAGGTAATAACTAGCACTTTGTATTTGGTTCAGAAACATATCGGTAGCTAGTGCAGTTCTTTTAGAATCGGTGTTATATGGTCCCTTCGGGTAGAGAGACCAGTCTGGCTGCCGCATTCTGTAGTAGTTTCCGAACTATGTACAAAGGCAGCCCCACGTAGAGTGCATTACAGTAGTCAAGCCTAGAGGTTACCAGCATATGTACCACTAGTGTTTTAAGGTTACTAGTCTCCAAGAATCGACGTATCTGGTGTATCAGCCAAAGCGGATAGAAAGCACTCCTGGCTACAGCCTCAACCTGAGAAACCAGGGAGAGTTTGGGATCCAGGAGCACTCCCAGACTATTTATGACAGAGATCTGATCCAGTAGCTTTCTCCTTGCCGCACTGCCCATGTCAAAACTCTGAGAGGAGCCCAATGGCAGAGGAGAGAGAAATTGGGCCGCCGCTTTCCCCATCATGGAGCCTCAGAGTCAAGCGAAGCTGCACCTGATGGAACTGGCCCTCTAGGAAACTCTTAAATATATATGAGTCATCTCAAGAGTCTTTCTCTCTGACCCAGCACGGTTTAGTTTAGCCTTAGTTCTTTGGTTTAGCCTTAGGGTGAGCAGATGCAATCGAGAGAGAAAATCTTTTTTACCTTAATACTAGAGCTGCGGCACCAACCATTTTGACTTTTGTAGTGAAAGTAGTGCTTTTTATGGGGTGGGGGGAGGACTGATTCCTGAGGAGGAACCCCTTGAATCTATCTTTCTTGGTTGTTGCTAATGAGGGTCACGGTCCTTCTCTCCCCAAGCCACTGCTTTAAGATTCCCTTCATTTGATTCTCCTTTCTGAAGTGATCCCAGCCAATCAGGGAGGAGAGCTGGTCTTGTGGGAGCAAGCACGAATAGTCCCCTTTGTGAAGCAGGCTCTGCCCTGGTTGCATTGGAATGGGAGACTAGAAGTGTAAGCACTGTAAGATATTCCCCTCAGGAGATGGAGCCGCTCTGGGAAGAGCATCTAGGTTCCAAGTTCCCTCCCTGGCAGCATCTCCAAGATAGAGTGAGAGAGATTCCTGCCTGTGATCTTGGAGAAGCCGCTGCCAGTCTGTGAAGACAATACTGAGCTAGATGGACCAATGATCTGACTTGGTCAGGGAAAAGCAGCCAAGATGATGCACCAGTACCCAACACTCACCCCAGAGCATTAGGAGCTCTCGGCCGTAGCTCAGTGCATTGTGGGCTCCATCCTGGCCACTGATGAATTCTGTGCGGCTTCCTATGATCTTGTCACACAGTGAACAGAATGACATCATAACACTACCTAGAGAGAACGGTGACATCACTAAGAGCATCACGAAGGGCAAACAAAGCCAATTAGACAGTGCGTGATGCTTTCTGGATCACATTGTCCCGACTTGGAAAACGCACGGACATGTTTGCCCCCTTCTGCCATGACCTGCAGATTTGGCTCAACCCTACTTAACCGCTCTGTAGAAGAGATCAGTGCAGCAGACACAGTCTGTCTTTCACGACAGCCAGGAGAAAAACTGCACGGGCTGAAATCCCCTCTTCTACGTAACTAACAAGTACAGAGGTCCTGACGCCCTCCTTTGCATCTAGTCTCAACTTCCTTAGAGCGGGGTGGGTGGGAAAGAAGGTTATTTGAGGCCGACCTTTCCATCTGTATAAGTCTATTTATTACACTGGATGTACTGCAAACCGAGCGACCTCTCCGTGTGCAGAAAGCAGTCAACACGGTGTGTGGTTATTCCAGTTTTCGCCAAGAATTTCACAGAATCCGATGCCCATGGGGAACTTCGCTTTGCCGGGATCTGCCAGCCTGGGTGTAATTACTGGATGCGATCAATCTTGTTTCCAAGCAAAATGAGTTAACAAACCTCCTCAAAGAGAGAGAGAGAAAAGCCCAGTGCTGCTAAATTGGCAGTCGAGGCGCACTGGCCAAGACTGGATGCCAGTCCCAGCCTGATCTGCAGGACCAGCCAGCAGCAAAGGGAGAGGGGAAGGACATCCACTCGGCCCCATGCCATCTGGCTGCCAGATCAGCCAGCCCCCGAGCCCCTTTCTGTTACACATCACAGCCAAATTTACGGAGCGGGAGGGAGGTCAGCGGAGCAGGCTGGCAACCGGAGTATCAAAAGGTTTAAGCAGACAAAGGGGACAAAGCAGGGAAACACAGCCTCCAAATGCAAACCTGGGAGCAGGGCCAACTGTTCTGAATGGAGCCGACCGGAATCGTGGACGGCCACCCTCCCAAGGAAGCATGCCGCTTGGAAACCGGCAGTGTCGCGCTCGCGACACAAGGGGGAGCTGTGATTGTTTCCAGGATGCGGCTGGCGGCGGCTGGCGTGCGGCGGCTGGGGGTTGCGGAGAGGAAGTCTACTGGAAGTTTCAAGTAGCCCTTGATTTACAACAAAGGTACTTCACACTGCGGTGATGTCAGAAACTGCTTGATGCTCACAGGAGAGGTGAGGGGAAGCTAACTTCGCCAAGGAAGGCGAGAAGCAACAGGTACCGTGGCCATCGGTGGCCAGCAGGGCTCCTTATGGTGCCGAGAGGGCTATTTAAATTTGTACAGCACGGTGTAGAAACGGATTAGGGAGATCTGCCTGCTCCAGCGATATCCCCGGGCCGTGAAAGACACCAGCCTAATTGGAAGTCGCCATCTCAGTGGGATTGTTAAATGCCCACAGAACAAATCGGTTGCGCCGTAATGCAGAGCTCCTGAATCAGCCACCCAGGTGGCAGCCAGCCCCAACCAGTGGCATTTCCCTGTACTGAGAGAGTAGGCTCGTTTGCGGCGGGGTGTGTGTGTGTGTGTGTGTGCAGAGATTTATCCAACTGGATGCATACGAAGGGCCAAATTAAGAATCAGAGCTGCTTCTCATTTGACGGATGTCCTATGCAGAAAGCTGGCTGGGTTGCATGCAGATTAGGCATAGGCCAGCCTGCTAGGTGAACTAGGCAGCCGAAGAGGGCGCCAAGTGGGGAGGGGCACTGACGGCTGGGGTCGTGTGTGCCACCCGTCAGCGCCCCTTGCCCCTGCGGGCAGGTGCACATACGATCAGAGCCAGCGAGTCGGCCGGCCGGCCGGCCGACAGGGATTGCTCCCGTCCCCACACAGCCTGCCTGCCACAGCAAGCTGAGAGATGGGTGACTGTGGGCGGGTGCATGCACCATTGGAGCCAACCAGCCAGCCAGCCACAGCCAGGGCAGGTGACAAGGATCGCCTGCACAGGCAAAGGGTGCGGGGGGACAACGAGACCAAGCTTCGCCCACGGTGCTCTCGATCCTTGGACCAGCCCTGCATGCGGAATATTTAGAAGAGCTGGTCTTGAGGTAGCAAGACCTGCCTTGACCCACATTTGGATGAAAGACTCCATGTGAGCACTGAGCCCAGCTGTATTCCCTGATATCCCCAGGTAGGGCTGAGAGAGACTCCTGCCTGGAACCTTGAAGAGCTGCTACCAGCCGGTGTGGAGCAGGGCTGCACAACCCCAGCCCTCCTGGGGATGCTGGACTACAATCCCCATAATCCCTGGTTATTTGCCACTGTCCTGAGGATGATGGGAGTTGCAGTCCAAAAACAGCCAGAGGGCCGCAATTGTGCAGCCCTGGTGTAGACAAAGGGCTCTTCTCACAACCAGAACTAGGGTAGGAGAAGCCACCTGCCCTAGTTCGGGAGCTCTGTGCACAATCCCGATATCTGATCGTGTGTGAGATGAAAGCAAGGTCAGGGGCTGGGAGCTTGCTCGTCCGCCAAGTCCCAGCTGGGGAGGACGAGAACGCCCTACCCAGATTCCGTCCCCAGCTTGGAATGAGGTAGGACAGGCCTGCTCAACTGAGGCCCACCCCCCAGCTCTTTTTGGACTGCAACTCCCACAATCCCCGGGCACAGTGGCCAATAGCCAGGGATTCTGGGAGTTGTAGGCCAACATCTGCAGGAGGGCTTAAGTTGAGCAGCCCTGAAGTAGGTGGGGGAAACCTTCCTACCCAGCTGCGGCTCGACAGGCGAGCGAGTTTCCCACTTCCAACCTTGCTTTTCTCTAATACGCAATCAAATATCGGGAGCACACCCAGCTCACCAGCTAGGCTTCTCCTACCCCAATACTAACTGTGAGAAGAGTCCTAATACTGAGCCAGTGCTCTGGCTTTCTATGTCCCTCTCAGGCTGGTGTGTTTCAGGACCTGAGGATGCAGCTAAAGAAGGCAGATCTTTATAATATGTTTGTACGAAGTGTTGTACAAATTCCCTTGGGGGTGTGTGTGTACATTTTATTTCTTTTTGTAACTGCTTTGATAATTTTTTTTTTGGTTGAAAAGTTGATGACGACAATAATAATTTATTTATCTATCATTTTTTATACTGCCGGATGTGTGTTTGTTTGTTTGTTTATTTATTTATTTATTTATTTATTTATTTATTTATTTATTTATTACATTCATATCCCGCTCTTCCACCAAGGACCCCAGAGTGCATAGTTAAGTTTCTCCTCACAACAAACCCGGTGAAGTAGGTTAGGCTGAGAGAGAAGTGACTGGCCCAGAGTCACCCAGCAAGTATCCTGGCTGAATGGGGATTTGAACTCGGGTCTCCCTGGTCCTAGTTCAGCACTCTAACCACTACACCACTGTGTACGTAATTTAAAATATTCAAAAGTGACAAATTGAAATACACGACAATAAAAACAATAGAATAAAATAATCATTAAAACAAGTTTTTAAACTTAATAGAATTAATTCTAATTAAAAGCCTGAGAAAACAGGTGAGTCTTGAGGTTCTTCCTGAAAGCCAACAGAAAAGGAGATGCTCTTATTTCAACTTATTTCAATAATTATAAACTAATTACTAGGCGTGAGCTTCAATGCCTAGGCTAAGAATCATTCCCAAGGTTTGCTTCCTCTCTGTCTCTGTCATTAATCTCTGAGCCACGCCCACAAATTTTGGCTTACAGTACCATTTCAGGGGATGAATGCTCAAAGCGATGTTTGGGAACGTCTACCCTGCTGGAGATGGATGTACAGATTTCTCTGTGTTTTCTCCTCCCTCCCCCCTTTTTTTAATCCCTACCCTCCAAACAATTAGGATAAAATTGCAGTTATTTTTACATGGAGGAAAGAATTAGTATTAGGATAACAATGGACAAATTGTTGCCCTCTCTGCATGGAGTCATCTTTGGAGGGCGTTCTTGCCAATTTTCATTTCTGTAGAATCCAAGGGAGAGAGTTGTGGTGTGCAAGGAAAAGGCAGTGGAGTGGAATCAGGAACATTAATAGTTTAATGAAATAGGTATTATGAACAGAGAGGCCAGTGCAGATTGCATTTCCATGCTCTTGCTGCTGGCTGTTTGCTAGCCCCGCCTCTACTCCAGGACTGGAGTACAAGTAACTAAAGCCCCATTCAAAAACTGGCCTGGATCAAGGAATGGATTAACCCCAAAGACCACCATTTTCATTCCTCTGACAACTTTGATAAATGTTTATAGTAGTTTTTGTTTTCTTAAAACTTCTGAAAGCTTTTAAAACACGGTTGCAACTTTGGCTGCTGCAGGCCTGATTGTCAGGACAATAAAGGCACTATAACACACTGAAAGCTGGAAGACTTTCAATACTATCCCGTTTTCCATCTCTAGGAGTGTAGCCTTGTCAAAAATCACAATGAGCATTTGTCTCCAAAGGTGGTACTGACCACCCCAGCTGGCTCATGTACTTAATCCCTATATTTATTTATCAGATTTATCAGCAGCTTATCTAGGGAATGTAATAATTTCATTGATTGCTTTCTTTTTCTAATAGCTTTGTGATTTGTTGTTGTTGTTGATGATGAAAAGCAGTAGGAACATAGGAAACTGCCTTATACGGAGTCAGACCATTGGTCCATCTACTGTAGCTTAGTATCTTGTACCCTGACTGGCAGTAGCTTCTGCAAGGTTGCAAGCAGGAGTCTCTCTCAGCCCCATCTTGGACCTTCTGCCTGCAAGCAGGCAGGTGCTCTTTACAGAGTGACCCCATCCCCTAAAGGGAATATCTTATAGTGCTCACATATAGTCTCCCATTCAAAAACAAACCAGGGCAGACCCTGCTTAGCAAAGGGGACAATACATGCTTGCTACCACAAGACCAGCTCTCCTGCCATAGACCAGCTCTCCTTCCATAATAAACTGCTGCTGCTGCTACTAACAACAACAACAACAACAAGCTAGGCTGGGCGCAGAGCATCTGTGCCTCTGGTTGGCCCACCCACCTGCTGCCACCTTTTTTCTCTCTCCCTCCCCCTTCTTTCTGGCTGGTGGCTTCTTTTCTGCCTGCCTGGCTGATTGCCCTCCCTGGCTGCTTTCTGGCCTGCCGGCCACCATTTTCTTTGCCCACTGGCCACAGCCGCAGCCGCCCTTTTCTTCCCTCCCGCTCATACCTGTGGCTATCCAGCAGTTCTCCGAACTCTCGCGAGAACTGCCACACATGGGATTAGCCATGGGTATGCCTTAGAGAATTAAATATATAGATAATAATAATTTATTTTTTTTTAAAAGCTATCACCAGGCTGGGGCTTCAATACTTGGGCTAACAATCATTCCAACGGGTTGCCTACCCTCTGTTTTTGCAGTCCTTAAGCCAAGCAGCATGTCTAGGGATATAATAAATGGACAAATCCTGATGCCCTGCTTTCGCTTCCAGCCATCTCGTCCATCAGGAACCCAAACGGCAAGGCCCCAGTCCTGATCCTGAGCCCAACACCAAGAGGGGGGACTGATTGCTGCCAGTGAGTCACAGCCGCACATATAATCAGCCGTCCTCCTTGCTTCCCTTCACGTGCCATCCTCCCGACCGCCTGTGCCCCTCGCCTCCCTCCCTCCCTCCCCCCTCCTCCTCCCCCCTCCATGCCAGAAAGGGGTGTGCACGGTGATTTATTCTGGAACATTTCTTGCCTGTTGAAAGCCTGACCTCAGATCGGGTGAGCTGACACTGGGAAGATGTACGAGTGTCTCTCAGCAAAAGTGCATCAGAGAAATTGACCGTGAGCTGCCATCAATCTGCGGAGCGTGAGTGACACCGAGCAACAGATGGGGAATTTGGGGACCTGAAGGAATTCTGCAAAGGTCGCTGGGGAGCTGACTCAGCCTTCGTTAGCTGGCTCAGCCATCAATCACAGCGGCTGGGCGAGAAGAGAGGGAACAGAGGCTGATGGCAAATCTCCTCTCCCTTCCTTTGCACACCCCCCCACCCCGCTTTGCAGCTCCGTTCAAGAGAATGAAGAGCAGGTGGGCACACACTTATTTAAGTCAAGAGGTTTGTTTTGACCTGCAGGAGGTCTCAAGGGGATATAAAATGAGCCATGCCGGATTAGACCCGAGATGCATCATCTAGTCCTGCTTCCCACAGTGGCCAATAAGACCACCGTGCAATCAGACCACCTGCAACCACATCATATGGACAATACCCCTTTGCCAGTCTTGCCACCCCAGTCACTGGTATTCAGTGGTATACTGCCTCTGAACAAATCGAGTTTCCATTTAGCTAATCTGCCATGAACACAGGAACATAGGAAGCTGCCAAATACTGAATCAGACCATTGGTCTATCGAGCTCAGTATTGTCTGAGCTAGACAATATTGCAAGTATTGCAAAGAAGAAACAGCATATTAACCTGGACAACTGGGGGAGAAGTTATTAACTGGATTAAATATTCATTATTGTAGACGGGGGAATATATCATAGGGGGAAATTTCTACCATTGCAACAACTTTGGTTGTAAGCCGCCCAGAGACATAGGTAGGTAGGTAGGTAGGTAGGTAGGTAGGTAGGTAGACAGATAAAAATTTGGTAAGTTTTAAAATTTTCGCTGAGAGCCTCTGGGGACACATTTATCAATTTGACTGAGAAAAGTATAAAAATCTGTTCTGAGGAGGGGAAAAGAGTTGACGGCCGCCTTGAATGCTTCTATCTAGTGGGGTTTCTGAAATACTCCTCATCTGCATTTCTCTCATGGTGGAGCAATGTATTCCTTTTTGTTCCATTATTTATTTTTGCATTTTCTAAGAGACTGTTTTCTAGCATATAATGCACAGTATGCTGCAGCTTTACATGGGAACAGCCCTGCTGGATCAGGTCCGAGGCCCATCTAGTCCAGCATCCTGTTTCACACAGTGGCCCACCAAATGCCTCTGGGAAGCTCGCATGCAAGAGGTGAGGGCATGCCCTCTCTCCTGCGGTTGCTCCCCTGCAAATGGTACTTAGAGGCATCTTGCCTCTGAGGCTGGAAGTGGCTTATAGCCATCAGACTAGTAGCCATGGATAAGCCTGTCTTCCATGCATTTGTCTAAGCGCCTTTTAAAGCCATCCAAGCTAGTGGCCATCACCACATCCTGTGGCAGAGAATTCCATAAGCTAATCATGCACTGTGTGAAGAAGTACTTCCTAAATTTCTTGACCTTCAGTTTCATGGGATTTACGTTCCTTTCATTCATTCCTGTATTTACTCCCCTCCATATTAGCAAAATGCATGTTTTTGCAAAAGTTTATAAGCTTGTTCATAGTTTTATCAAGATTGGGTTTGCACAGTGTTTTATTCCACATCAGGGAAACACTGCACAACAAAGACTCTTGATCATACACACAATCCCACTGAGATGGATCCTTTTTTGCAGTGTTTTTATCAATTCCCCTGTGTGCATCAATAATGTAAGAGGAGGACAAAGATATAAATAAAATGAAAGATGTTAAAACTGTGGCAAACCTCATGCTCCTTATGGGTGCAGGGGGGGCGCACAGAGGGGAAAACTGGACCTGGGCCCCACATGGCTGAGGGGCCCCAACATGGTATTATGATGTATTATTACATAGTATTATTATCAACATAGTATTATTATCTAGTCACCTAATGGCGCAGTGGGGATGTAACTTGCCTAGGGAGCAAGAAGTTGCTGGTTCGAATTCCTGCCGGTATGTTTCCCAGACTATGGGAAACACCTATATCAGGAGAGCAGGGATATAGGAAGATGCTGAAAGGCATCATCTCAGACTGCGCAGGAGGAGGCAATAGTAAACCCCTCCTGTATTCTACCAGAGAAAACCACAGGGCTCTGTGGTCTCCAGGAGTTGACAACAACTCGACGGCACAACTTTATCTACAGGGCTTTTAAAAAGGAACATTCAGAACCGGACAATGGGATGTGAGCATAATTTGCACATGTAGAATACACCACTGCAACACACACACACACACACACACACACCCATGCACACATGCTTTGTTGCCTAGAGTCACATTCCATGACATCTAGAAGCCTATTTGGAATGAGGAAAAAATCCTCAGAACGCAGAATTTGACAGCACTGTTGCAGAAGAGCATTATCTTCATTGGTGAAGACTCTGGTGGGGTAGCAATGGAGCCTGCGAGAATCGTCTTTGGCTGGGGGAAGAGAAATGGGGACGCTTGATCAGGGTCTGGGTTCTAAAGGAGCGTGGACTTCTCAACTCTTCTCATTGTTATCAGTCACTTTCTACATTACTTAATTTGGGATTTCCCCATAGACTTTGTTTTGGTTATTTGTATGGGGCACGCTTCTCTATTTAAACGTATCTATGTACTGGCTTGGGGGCGGAGTCACTGTGTGTTTTTTGTCGGATCTTCACTTGCTGACTTGAATTCAAACTGAGAGGTTCTCCCTCTCCCTGTTTAAGAAACTGTTAGCCTGTTTATTGTTTTCTTAGCTTATGTTGAGTAAGTAATACATATCAAACTCTTGTGTCTTAGTTAAAGTTGGCTTCCTGTCCAATTGCTTATAAAGGATAAGTAATTTCTCTGCAACATTTAACGCAAGTCAACTTTTGCATGACTTGAATTTTTCAACCGTGCAAATGTTCTTTGAGAATGATCTTTTCTCCTTTGGAACTGCACACGTTGGTTGTACTTTTTTTTTTTTTAAGCAGTGGTTGTCCACTAACAGCATGGGGTGTGTGTATGTATGTGTGTGTGCAGGATGAGGACTGCAAGACAATGTTTGCCCTGGGCCCTGGGTTACTTCGTTGTGGTCCAGCATGTTCCAATTCTGGAATTAATTTTACAAATTATCCTAATGAATCCCAAACATAGGGCAGAGAGGGAAGAAGCAGAATGATAAAGGTACTGAAGGTGGGGAAATCCTCTCATCACTATGAAGTTCAGACTTGATAAATTGAGACAGAAGTTGTGCTGTAAGGAAGTCAGAGGTACTGAACACCACCTGCAGTTTATCTTTTCTCCCCTGACACGGATGCACCACTCATTCAAGCACCAACCACTGAGAATGAAAGGCCCAAAGGCATGCTTCAGTTCTCTTCAGAATTAAAAAAAGAAGAAGAAAAGAAACTTTTTCCAAAGGCCTGAAGCTGAAAGGCTCCTGAAAAACCTGCTGTTTGGTGAGTCTGATAGCAGCTCCTGCTTCTGATCGGGCCAGAAATTCCATATGAACAGCTGCTTTCCCTAGGCATTGGACTTCCCAGTTTCCATCCCATCTGGAGTGACTGAGGATAATTAGCACACAGATGTGATGAATTGTGGGGGGTGGGGGAACCATTCCAAAGTGGAGATGATTAATAAAGATTTGGGGTACCCAGATTCAGACTGCGGGATCAGAATGGCACAATTCTGTTCTCATAACTCACATTAGCGTGCTCTGCTGAACTTGTAAGGTTCAGGACCTGAACCTGAAATGTAAGGTCTCTGTGCTTGGAGGTTTGGAGATTTGTACCTTGTGTCATTTCTATAATGTGCCTATTTGCTCCCTATGAAGCAATGGCACAAAACAGCTATAGCAACGCAATTGCACCTTTTTCTGAGTTGTGAAAAAGTCTGGTGGTGATTCAGTAGTCCAGTGCGGCACCACATCAACATGCAAAGTTGCATGGAGGAGAACTGGTCTTGTGGCAGCACGCATGAATTGTACCCTTTGCTAAGCACGGTCTGTACTTTTTCTTTTCTTCAGAACTACTGTTTTTCTCACACAAATGTATGCAGATGTCATTTGATTAAGCAATATTTTTTTTACTATGGCCGTATTTGCACGTAACGGAGAACCGGAGTTACAGGGACCTGAGGTTCCCTTACTGTGATGTCTGAATACGTGCAACTCTGGTCCCATTCCTAAAGCAGCCCAAGGTTTCACTCTGGAGACACCAATTTGAACCCTCAGTTTGTAGTGTGTTTTACTGCTCAAAACCAAGGGTCCACAGAGCCTCTAGGAGAGGAGAGCTGGTCTTGTAGTAGCAAGCATGATTTGTCCCCTTAGCTAAGCAAGGTCCACCCTGGTTGCATTTGAATGGGAGACTTGATATGTGAGCATTGTAAGATATTCCCCTCAGGGGATGGAGCCTCTCTGGGAAGAGCAGAAGGTTTCAAGTCCTCCCTGGCAACATCTCCAAGACAGGGCTAAGAGAGATTCCTGCCTGCAACCTTGGAGAAGCCACTGCCAGTCTGTGAAGACAATACTGAGCTAGGTAGACCAATGGTCTGACTCAGTATATGGCAGCTTCCTATGTTCCTGTGTTCCTCTGTTTCATTCAAATGCAGCACTGGAGGCTGCATTCAGTTGGAGGAGTTGAGGGAGGATTGTTTCTGTGGACTATCCTTCAAGCAAGAAGGAAGCCAGCACAACCAGTTCCCCCTCCTCTTTGCAGTCGCATTGACTGCAGAGAGGACGCTCTCCCTGTCATCCGAATGCAGACAGGAGAGCGGTGGGGGGGAGTAGAACCATGGTTCTGTTGGATCCGCGGTTCCATGTGACATGAGTATGTGGACTATATGTGATTATATGTGAGTTCAGTCTGCTGTACAATATTCCCCTTAGGGGAATGGGGCCATAGTTCATTGGAAGAGCATCTGCTTTTGTGTTGCCACGGTATAGAAATGCAGGCAAATAGGAAAGTCACGTTATAATTGGAGCAATCTTCCTGTTAGTTCACGTTAAACGGAACTCAATGAGTTGAGTCTATTTTGTCATCAGCTGTCAGGGTTTGTTTAAATGGGTCTAGCTCAGTTTGTAGCCAATGAGTTCGGCTGTGTTTCCTTTTTTGTGTGTGTGTGTGCTGTCTACCAACGCAAAACGACACAAATGGTCTCCCAGAAAGGGATCTTGTGATTAGTCCTTAAACTCAATCCCTGAACCCATCTGAAAAAAATAGTCTTTTTACCTATTGGGTTTAATGTCCAATCATCATCTGTCTGAATGGACCCACCAACAAACTCTGAGGAAGCAGCATGTATGATATGTGAGTCAATTTGCATGTTAGATAACAAGCAAATCATTTAACCTTATGGGGCATTATCTCATTTGAGTAATACTGCATGAAATCATCTGATGTTCAGAACAGCTTTGCATGAAGAAGATCCCAGGTTCAGTTTCGGGCATCTGCAGGCAGGGCTGGGCGACATTTTTTAAAATCCAAGTCCACCTTAAGTGGCGCAGCAGGGAAATGCTTGACTAACAAGCAGAAGGCTGCCGGTTTGAATCCTCGCTGATATGTTTCCCAGAATATGGAGAACATATTTCCAAAATATGGGAAACGCCTTTATCTTGCAGCAGCAAAATAGGAAGATGCTAAAAGGCATCATCTCATACTGCGCGGGAGATGGCAATGGTCAACCCCTCCTGTATTCTACCAAAAGAAAACCACAGGGCTCTGTGGGTGCCAGGAATAGAAATTGACTTGATGGCACACTTTACCTTTTACCCAGACACTAATCACCGTTCATCTGAAGCTAAGCAAACAGCCCCCAAAAGATGGTATTATTTAAGGCGCCAGAGAATGGTATGCAGGCCAAGGAAATATCTAGGTCCTTAGGGGAAAGTGAGCTTTGAAAACTAACGCACATGTGTCAAAGACAGCTGGAAGCTATTGTTTCCAATGAGGAGTCATGATTGGTACTGTCAATCCACCTGTCGCTAGTCCACCCTAAACTAAAGTTTGGATCCTTCAACAGCAGCTGAAGTTTGCAGTGTATTTGGGGATCTGGAGATCCACAGCCACAATCTACATGTAGGTGGCATTTAGCAAACCGAAGTCTGTGCTGTCTACTGTCTAGCTCTACGTCTTCCCCCCCCGAAACTTAATTTGTGTTACCTGACTGGAATTAAGGTGATGTTACATATTGCACCATTCAACTAGAGCTTTAGAATGGTATTGTTTTGTTATTGTAAGAATATTGGAAGGACATACAGTATGCGACATTTTTTAAAAAAATGTTTAAAAGCCACAGTGGGCAAGGAACAAGGCTTTAATTAATTAATATTTCTATTCTGCTTTGCAAGAAAAAAAGTTGTCCAAGTGGTTTACATAGCAAAGAGAGTGAGAAGTTGGTTTCCTGTTCCAAAGGGGCTCACAGTTTAAAAGAAAAGCAGGGAAGGCACCAGTAACGGTCACAGGAGGGAACATAAGAACAGCCCTGCTGGATCAGGCCCAAGGCCTATCTAGTCCAACATCTTATTTCACACAGTGGCCCACCATATGCCTCTGGGAAGCCCACAGGCAAGAGCTAAGGGCATGCCCTTTCTTTTGCTATGCCCCTCCACAACTGGTATTTAAAGGCAACTTGCCTCTGAGGCTGGAAGTGGCCTATAGCCATCAGACTAGAATCCATTGATAGACCTATCCTCCATGAATGTGTCTAAGCCCTTTTAAAAACCATCCAAGCTAGTGATTGTCACCACATCTTGTGGCAGAGAATTCCATAGGTTAATTATGCATTGTGTGAAAAAGTGCTTCCTTTTGTTGGTCCTAAATTTCTGGGCAATCAGTTTCATGAGATGACTCCTGGTTCTAGTGTTATGTGGGTAGGAGGAAAAAAATTTCTCTCCACACCATGCATAATTTTATAGAGTTTTATCACATCACCCCCTCAGCCATCTTTTTTTTCTAAACTAAAAAGACCCAGGTGTTGTAGTCTTCATAAGGAAGGTGCTCTGGGTCCCTGATCATCTTGGTTGCTCTCTTCTGCACCTTCACCAATTCTGTAATGTCCATTTTGAGGTATGGTGACCAGAACTGTATGCAGTATTCCAAAAGTGGCCGCACCATAGTTTTGTATAAGGGTATTATAATATTAGCAGTTTTATTCTCAAACCCCTTCCTAATGATTCCAAGCATAGGATTGACCTTTTTTCACAGCTACTGCACAGTGTCTTGACACTTTCAACGAGCTGTCCACCATGACCCCAAGAACTCTCTCCTGGTCAGTCACCAACAGCTCAGACCCCATCAATGTATTTGTGAAGTTGGGGCTGTTTTGCCCCAACATGTATCACTTTGCACTTGCTAGCAAGTGAACTGCATCTGCCATTTTGTCTCCCAATCACCCAGTTTGGAGGAATCTTTTTGGAGTTCCTCACAATCTGTTTTGAATTTCACTACTCTAAATCGTTTAGTGTCATCTTCAAATTTGCTGCTTACCTTGCTGCTTACCCCAGCTTCTAGTTGCTATTTGCCACCAAGCTCTCTGGGGAAAGAGCTAGGAAGGACTCAGGGGTGTAGCTATAATTAAGCAGATGGGTTCAAAGAACCTGGGCCCCCCAGCTCATGAGGCCCCCCAAGCTCCACTTTTCCCTATTTTCTTCATTATCTCCCTCAAACCGAGGGGCTGCCGGGGAGAGAGGGGGACACGGGCCCCCTGTCCCCTAGCTGTGCCCCTGGAAAGACTACATTTCCCAAGACTCCATGCATGCCTTCCCAGGAGTCACTGCAGCTCATATTGTCTTTAAGGGCCCTCCCTATTGCAATAAACAGCACTATCCTGCAGGGAGGTGAGTGGTGGGAACAGCTAGGGGCCCATGTGCATTATTTGGCTTCAGCTATTCACAGCCAAATATTTGCACAGGCCTGGTATAGAGCCCTAGGGGAACAAGCCCCACTGGCCAGCCCCTCCTCTCTTCCAGCGCTTGGAAACTCTGACCTAATCAGTCTGTGGCTTTCGGCTCCTGTTGATTGCAAATGCCAGTTGGTGCCCATTCTCCCAAGCGCCAGCCATGGTGAAGTGACAGCAACTTGCTATAAGCCAAGAAAAGCACAAGGCTTGGCGCTTTGGCCTCTGAACGCTTAGAGAACATGGCAGGTGATGAGGCTGAGCTGGGCTAACGCAGGAGGAATTATATGCTTTTTGCTCTGGCCAGCTCAGGAGAGAGAGGCCAGCCGCTCGGAGAGGAAAGGAGGACCAGAGGCTGTGTGTGTGTGGTGTGTGTGTGTGTGTGAGAGAGAGAGAGAGAGAGAGAGAGAGAGAGAGAGAGAGGCTTTGCTGTCTTGGATGGAACGGCTTTGTTAACAATTCTGTGTTCATTACGAGCAGGACTTGCTGCTAGAACATTCCCTCGGGGGCCATTGAGAACGCTACGCATACCATGTGGAGAAATTTTCCGAGCGCATAGGGCAGCCATGCACTTAACCTAAACTGATTTTGTTTTCAATTAAGGAAAACAGTGGTGCCAGGAACGAACAAAAGTAAAATCTCCAGGCTCCAGAAGTAGCAGGGTCCAACAGAATGGAAACGGCCACGCTGAGAATTGCAGAGTCGATCAGGCCCTAGCGAGGTGGACTCCACGATACAAAGGCAAGTGGGCAGGATAGCCGGCTACTGACCTCGAACTGTGCACGCTCGCTTCCCAGGGGCGTCTGGAGGGTCAGCAAAATTAGATGGAAAGTATTGGCCGAGATGAATCATTAGTTGGATGCGACAAAGCCATTCTTAGTTTCTGAATGGAAAATCTTGGCATCTGAAATACGTCTTTGCCATTTAAAAAAATAAATCTATTTGTAGATTTACAATGGCCCACATGATGCACTAGGCAACATTGGCATTTCTGGCGCTGCACAGAAAAAAGTCCATTTACAGATGAGGAAAGTGCCCGAAAGCACCCCTTGCCCAAGACTTACCTGGGTGGTGACTGTAGGGGAGAATTTGAATTGACCCCTTATTTAACAGAGAAACCCAGATTGGTGAGAACAGAGTTCAAAGAGGAGATCTGGGCTGGAGACAATTGCTTCGAGGCTAAAACAACTAAAAGTGTATTTAAAGAAGTAAAAAAAAATAGATAGAAAAGCTGGCACTCTGTATTAGCTAGCTCATGGTGGAAGGAAAAAGAGAAAGAACAGAGAGAATGAAGCAGAAGGGAGCGGCATATACATACCTGCCAACATGTCCCTATTTCCCCATTCACCTGAATGGGAAAATAGAGGCATGTTGGCAGGTATGAGAATATCAGTCTACCAATCACAGAAGAGCTGCAGCAGAGATACAAGGGGGCTGTCCTACACTCTGCCACCTCTCTGAAAGATCCTAGTGGCCAATAGGAGTTATCCTGGTGTTGGGAGTCATGCTTCTGGAGTCACATCTCCAACACTGACAGCCCAAAGCACTTTCTGGCAGCTATGCTGGCGGGCGCCATCTTTCTTTAAACCACAATGCAATGCACCCATCCCCAGGGCCTAGGGCACTAGTCCTTGGGGGCCACTACAGCTCCTTGGGTGGAAGTCAAGTGGCAGGGCCTGCCTCGTAGCTAGTCTCTGGTTTGCTTTTCTCCACCTCAGAATGCTCTGCCTCCTGCCACTCTGTTACTGCTGCGGATGCTCAGGTGGGAACCTCCATCCTGGTTTCTCAAGTCCCTGGACGCCAAACAGGAAGTAAGTGGTGCACATGATGTTTGGCTTGGCTGTAGAGGGAAACTCCTCATAGTGCTGTTAACAGCTGCCTCTCAGGGAGACAGAGAAGTTGTTTGGCCCTGAGGACCACAGGGCCTGCACTGCTGAGGGGAGGGAGGTGGCAGCAACAACAGAAGAAGAGCGGGCCTCAGGTGGGCTTTGTTCTCAACTTTTTCTCCTCTTCCACTGTATCCCCTAACCAGCACAAACTAGTCATGTATTGGTCATCTCTGTGGGTTGGTCATTCAAACCAACCAACGAGCAGCCTCCGTGGCTCAAGGTAAAGCTGCGGCTCTGTGCTTCTCAGCAGGGGGGCGTCAGAGTCAAACTTCACCTATGGCACCAGACAACCCAGGGTCAACCCTGCTCGTCCCATATTGCACCACTGCAAAGCAGTGTTCCCTCTGATAGGGATTCCCAGATGTTGGCTACAACGCCCAGAATCCCCAGCTATAATGGCTTTTGCTTAGGGATTCTGGGAGTTGTAGTCAACAACCTCTGGGAATCCCTGTTAGAGGGAATACTGCTGCAAAGGCGGTGAGCTGAGAATTGTCACACCCTCTGTGTGAGTGCTCCAGCATCACCCTATTCACATGTTATGCTTGTTTGTTTGTTTATTATTTATTGGTCAATTTTTATGCCGCGTTTCATGATGCATCTCAAGGCGGTTTACAAAGGTTAAAATACAATAAAATTCTGTAAAAGTTACATTTAAAACCTTAAAAACCAATTGTATGCGTGTACAGTGTACACAGGTACAGAACTGTACACAGGCACAGTTGTTAATGCTTTTTCCGTGCTCTTGCTGCTGGCTGTTTGATAGCCTCGCCTCTACTCCAGGGCTGGAATACAAGTAACTAAAGCCCATTCAAAAACTGGCCTGGATCAAGGAATGGATTAACCAAAACCACCACATACATTACGTTGAACACAGGCACAGCAGTATGTTTCCTATCTGTACCATACATTTGAGGACCTCTACCCAGGTTCACTTTTTAAATGAACGCAGGTACAGTCATTTATACAGACAAAGGGTGAACTTTTACGTACAACATAATGTCTGAATAGGGCTATTGTGAACTGCTCATTTCACTGGCTCTGGTTGCATTCAGAATTGATCAACACCTACTTCCTCTCTTCTGCCCCCCACCCCAAGACTGTAGCCAAAGAATTTCACAGCTAAGTGAGCTCAGAAAACACATAATATTGAGAGAGCTGATGAGGGAAAGGAGATCTCTCTATGGTCCTTCTCATGCATTAGTTCAGCCCAGTTTAAGCTTTATTCTTTCTGACAAGAGGATCCTGCTGCTGATATTCACCATCGAAGTTGTCTTAACATCCCCGAGTCCTTGCTCTGTTCAATCTCACCAACACTTGGGGCAGGTGGGCAGCTTCAGCTGCCTCCAGATTGTCTGCTGGGGTGGAAGCAGCCGATTTGTGCAATCATCTCTGCAATTTTTCATTTTATTTTATTTATCAAATTGTATGCCACCACCTTAAGTGGCGCAGCGGGGAAATGCTTTACTAACAAGCAGAAGGTAGCTGGTTCGAATCCCCACTGGTACTATATTGGGCAGCAGCGATATAGGAGGATGCTGAAAGGCATTATCTCATACTGTGAGGGAGGAGGCAATGGTAAACCGCTCCTGTATTCTACCAAAGAAAACCACAGGGCACTGTGGTCACCAGGAGTGGAAATCGACTTGGCAGCACACTTTACCTTTTACCTTTATGCCGCCCCAAATGCCAGTCTCTGGACAGCTTACAACAACATTTATTTATTCATTTATTTACTACATCTCTATACCACCTTTCTGTCTTGAGAAAGGCACCCAAAGCGGTTTACAATATTAAAAGCAGCAAATTACAGAAGATTAATAAAATGTCTCAGGCTCCTTTTCAGGATCTGAGGACAACGCATAAAAACAAGCCCAAACATAAAAGTAAAAGCCTTAAAACAATTTAAAACCACCATTAAATGAAAAACCTTGGCTGAAAAGATAAAGTCTTTCATGATTTTTTGAAGTTGTCAGAGATGGGGAAGCTCTCATCTAACAGGGAGTGCATTCCAGAGTGCCAGGGCATCATCATCATCAATTTTATCATCAGCCAGGGCATCAAGAAGCCGGTCTCTCTGTAGGAGAGACAGAGCTGCCAACTAAGGAGGGTGGAAACCACAGACCATGTGCTCCTTTCGTGTCCCTTTTATAAGGACAGTCGGGACAGGCTCATCTCTCCCCTGCTCCTTAAATATCCTGGTCGCTCTAGTCAAGTCTACACCAAGATGCTGCTATCAGATGACAATCGGTCCTTCACATACAATGTTACCAGGTTCCGTGGGGAAGCGTGCAAAATCCGCAGGGTCCTGACCGCCATATCCCTGACAGCAGATTTTTGACTATTGCACATTTTATCTGCTTGATTGTATCATAATTTTAATTTGCCTTTTACTTCACAGCTTTTATATTGCTTTTATGTAGCTTGTATGTATTATCCATTTCATACTTTTAGTTGCCCTATACATTCACTCTATTAATTTTCCCACAGTTTTTAGGCTTAGCTGGTAGCATTTTACTTTGCAAATTACCATACAGTTTTTAGAGTTGTATTTTACTATTATAATCATTTTTAGCTTCCAGAGTTATATTTCATTCAGCATGAGTTTTATTATCTGTGCTTTATCCTGTGTTGGTCTTTGACCGTAATAAAGATGATTGATTGATTGATTGACAATTGAGGAAGGACTGTAGCTCAGTGGCAGAACATCTGCTTTGTTGCAGAAAATCCCAGCTTCAGAAAGACCAAGAGAGAAGAGCTGGTCTTGTGGTAGCAAGCATGACTTGTCCCCTAAGCTAAGCAGTGTCCGCCTTGGTTGCAAATGAATGGGAGACTTGATGTGTGAGCACTGGAAGAGATTCCCCTCAGGAGATGGAGCCGCTCTGGGAAGAGCAGAAGGTTTCATGTTCCCTCGCTGACTTCTCCAAGATAGGGCTGAGAGAGATCCCTGCCTGCAATCTTGGAGATGCCGCTGCCAGTCAGAGTAGACAATACTGAGCTAGATGGACCAATGGTCTGACTCAGGAGAAGACAGCTTCCTTTGCAGATGGGGCCATAGCTCAGTGGAAGAGCATCTGCTTTGCATGCCTAAAGTCTCAGGTTCAGTACTGGCATCTCCGGATAGGGTAAGAAATATCTCTCTAAAACTTGAGACAGCTGCTGCCAGTCAGTGCAGGCAAGACTGAGCTAGACGGATTGATAGTCTGACTCAGTATAAGGCTGCTTCCTCTGTTCATTTTGATGTGACACAAGCAGTTCTTCATCACGGCCAGCCATCAGGAAGCTCTCTCGGTGTATCCTTCTTATTCTGAAGTCGCACCTGCTTTTCGTCCTCCTCTTGACTGCATGCCTTTGCCCACAGAGGAACTCATGGCAGCCCGGGATGCTGTTCTCCTACTCACCATCACTGCTCTGATTGGCTACTGCTGCTGCTGCCTCCATCGCAGCTTCAAATTGATGGAGCTTGGAATTGCAGGCTGTAAAATTTTGGTGTGTTAAACGGCCGGGCATAAAAGATGCCCCATAAAGAACGAGACCGTTCCTCCCTCCACTTCCAGCTCCTCCATTTCCCTTAGTAAATCTCAGCACCGGCTTATGGTGCAGCACGGAGTCCTAATCCACAAAGCCTTGGAATATCCCAGAATTAGGAGCGAGCGCTGAGTAATGGGCTTAGCATGGCCCAGTGGAGACTCCTCTCTGGCTTGCACATGTTGTTTGTGAGCTGGATTAGGGGGATCTTCTGTTCTTGAAAGAAAGCCACCTGGTCATCAGTCACCCCTCCTCTACCTTCCAGATTTAAAGGGATGGTGTTACAGTGAGAGGAAGGCACGCACTAGCCCACAGTCAAAGCTGGAAATAGCATTCAGATAACAGACAAGGGCAGATCTTCGTCATGGCCCCAGTGATTGAACTGGCATTATAAATAATATGTTGAGGTTATTCACACAATCAAAAATTTGGGATTTGGGAGCTGTGTGTGCTCCCAGTTTTTGGTTGTGTGGAAGCAAGGTAGGAGGAAAACCTGGGTAGAAATGATTGTGTGGAAGTAAGGTACAAGGAAAACCTGGGTAGCTTTTCCTCCTACCTTGCTTCCACATAATCACTTCTACCCAGGTTTTCCTCCTACCTTGCTTCCACACAACTGAAAAATTGAGAGCACACACAGCTCCCAAACCCGGGTAGAACACAGTTTTCGATTGTGTGAATGACCTCAAAATAGAACTGGGAAATATATTCTAGAACTGGAAGAAGTGCAGAAGAGAGAAACCCAAATTATCCAGGGGCTAGAGTGACAACATTTGAGTCTTTTTAGGTTAGAGAAAAGGAGATTAAGGTGGAGACAGAGGTTTATAAAAGGATGTGTGATGTGGATAGAACAACGTTTGTCTCCCTCTCACACCACACCAGAAACAGGGGTCATCCTATGAAACTGATTGCCGGGAAATTTAGGACCGACAAAAGAAAGCACTTTTTCACACAGTGCATAATTATACTGTGGAATCCTCTGACACAGGATGTGGTGATGGCCACCAGTCTGGATGGCTTTAGACAAATTCATGGAGGACAGATAGTGGAGACCACTAGACTTTATGGCTATAAGTTACCTCCAGATTCAGCGGCAGGATGCCTCTGAAGGCATGACAACCCCTCATTGATTCTCCACCTTAAATGTCTCATAAAAGTTGTTGTTAGCCCCAGAGGAGGAAAATTACAACCCCAGTTTTGAGTATATAAACTGCGGCAGCTAACAGCAGTTGGAAGGGAGGTAATTTGGATTTGGGCTTTAGTGTGAAGGCAAGGGGGATTACTCCCCTTCCGCCATGGCATGCCCCTGATCCTATTCCAAACCCCAGTGGCTTTTTTAAAAACAGAAATGCATCAGAAGTTCCAGTCATGGAACTTCCATATGATGTTCTGTTTGGCTCCCAAGGGGTTGTGCTAAAGGATTCGTGGAAATGGTTGTGTTTGAAGAGGATTTGAAGGCAGAGACAGGAAGCATCATGAATGTGGCAAAGTTGGCATCAAATTAGTTCTAAAAGAAAGGTCTAAGCGAAGGATTTTCAACCCTTGGTTTACTTTGAAGCCTCGTAGGGATACACTGACACACTGCACTGTTGGTTCCTGATCTACAGGAGAGACAGCTAGTCCTCTCTGGAAGGGGGAAGAGTGTCAGGCAGCATTTCCCTTCCTTGCTGAGCATCAGGCAGCATTTCCCACGCTGCCAAGTCAGTCAAGAGGAGGGGAGGAAGCGGGAAGGGAGGACCAGGCCAGACCAAGGGTGGGAGTTGTAGTTCAGTAGGTCAACCACAATAAATTGTAGCTGGTGGTGATGGGAGTTGTAGTTCAGCAACATCTAGAACACCCCAGGTAGGGAACCCCTGCTATAGAGCTCTGGCCACCAGGCTACACAGGGAGAAGGAAAGAAGTCACAAGATAGAGGCTCCCTGTCTCCAAAGGGCTCACAATATAAAAAGAAACATAAGACATACACCAGCAACAGTCACTGGAGGGGTACTGTGCTGGGGCTGGATAGGGACAGTTGCTCTCCCCCTGCTCAATAAAGAGAATCACCACTCTGAAAAGGTGCCTCTTTGCTCAGTTAGCAGGGGTTGAGGGGAGGGGAGGAACTGGGAGTGGCCAAGGGCCCGGATATGGTGTTCCTTGGCAATGGTGAGTTGGTCATCCTCTTCCTCCAGTCTTAACAGTCCTCTCCTGGCCGTGATTTTCTCCATCTTTCCACTTCCTTACAACTAGAATCAGGATTTTCTGCTGAACTGAACTGCAGCCAATTCATTAGCGGCAGCGAGAGGCAGATCAGAAGCTGCTCGCCTCTAAGGGGAAAGAATGACGAATCCTCACTTTCTGCTCAGTTGGAAGCCGGGAAAGGAATTCACACAGCGAGAGCCTCACGTTGTTGTGGAGCTAAGTAAGGCTGTACATTCAAGCTGGCATTTCAGTAGCCTCTTGAAGGTAGGTTTCTGAGTGCGGACCACAAGTCAGAGATGCCTAAACTTGCGGGAAATATATCTCCAGCCTGTCTGTGGCTCTCTGTCATAGTTCATTCTCTTCCAATGTGTAGGTGTTAAGAATTAAAGGTCCCAAAGGATTAAAGAGACATCACTTTAAAACAGAGTTGCCTTTCCTCACCCCCCAGCAGGGCTGTTGTGCTCTTTGGCAACAGGCAGAATTTCAACCGGTGAAGTAAAGTCCTAGCCATTCTCAAAGTGCTTCTGAGAACACTTGGAAGCTTCCTTTACCGTATTTACCAAATAGAAAGCAATTCTGAATTTAAGACGATGGCTGCATTCACACATAACATAAACCACAGTTAAATGGTTGGAACTCTGTTATGTCGGAATGCATGTAACCTCACCAAACTCCAATCTGAACCTTCGGTTTGTAGTGAATTTCGCCTCTGTAACCTGAGGTTTTTCAGCAGCAGTGTTATGTCCAAATATGGACGGCACCATAACTGCTGTTTTGTTCCATTTTCTGGAACCATAATCATAGGTATGGTGGCGCAGACCCAACTGCTGTCAAAGCATGTCCTCTGCCAGCCCATCCACCCATTTGAACATGTCCTTCTTTGTTTTTGTCTGGAATGGTGACCCCACTCTCCTAGGGTTGTTGGAAATCATGGCTCCCCTCTCCCAAGATTCCCCACGGTGGCAGATCTGAATATGCCAGTATGGTGTAGTGGCTAGAGTGCTGGACTAGGACCAGGGAGACCCGAGTTCAAATCCCCATTCAGCCGTGAAACTAGCTGGGTGACTCTGGGCCAGTCGCTTCTCTCTCAGCCTAACCTACTTCACAGGGTTGTTGTGTGGAGAAACCTAAGTATGTAGTACACCGCTCTGGGCTCCTTGGAGGAAGAGCGGGATATAAAATGTAAAAATAAATAAAAAATAAATACACCACAACGCCAGTCCAAACGCAAGAAATTTGAATGAAAGTAGAGATATGTCCCCGGTCCCGGTGTTTCCCCAGTCTGCCTATCCAGCTACGACCGGACACATGGAGTGTCAAAATCTCCTTTCTGAAAGGCTTCCCTAGGGAGAGATGGTCTCTCTCAAGTGGCAGATTACTGGGGCAGCAGTACAGCAGCAAAATGCTCCTGCCACCCCCTGCTGCTTCACCTGTCCCCTGCTGCTGCTGCTGCTGCTGCTGCTGCTGCTGCTGCTGCTGCTGCTATTTAGGAAAAGGGAAGAGAGAAGGCATTTGGTGTCCTGCCTCAGGCACAAACACATCCTGGGACACCACCGCTCCTGGCTCAAGGAATGTTATATGGACCTATAAAAGTCACTTATTCTGGGGCTCAAAAATCTCCAGGCAGAACTGGTCATTCAGCTGCCTAGGGAGAGAATACTAAAGCCTCTAGGCCGGAATGGTCCTCCTTTGACCTGAACCCGCATCTCTTTGATGTGGGTTTTGCTTTGATTCCAGTTGCAAATGTCAGGGACCTGGGCAGTTGTTTGCCAATCACTCCAAAGCTGAATGGCGTTGAAGGGACTTTGGAAAAAGTACTCTTCTTTTGCCCACATTGCTTCCCCGCAAACAGACCCACACAACCAGCCATAACAGGAAACAAACAAGGCACAGGGACACACAAATGCTCTCGCAAGAAATTTCAAAGGAAGACAAATGCCTGAGTCAGACATTATGCTGGACGAGTGTGCAGAAATCTGTATACTCGTACATGGGTTTAAGTGAATGGATGCACCTGTGTTCATTTAAAAAGTGAACCTGGATACAAGACTTTCAAATGCACGGTACAGATCGGAAGTGTACTTCTGCACCTGCATTCAGCACGCCATGTGAATGATACGAAGGTGAATACAACAAATATTTATATACCGCTTTTCAACAAAAGTTCCTTAAGTGGTTTACATAGATATAAATACATACAGTAAATAAAATGGCTCCCTAAACCCAAAGGGCTCACACTCAAAAAGGAGACATAAGATAGACACCAGCAACAGCCACTGGAAGGATGCTGTGCTGGGGATGGATAAGGCCAGTTCTACCTGAACATAGGAATCTGCCATATACTGAATCAGACCATAGGTCCATCTGGCTCAGATGTCCTTCGGTCTCTAGCTCAGTCTACACAGACTGGCAGTGGCTTCTTCAGGGTTGCAGGCAGGAATCTCTCTCAGCCCTATTTTAGAGATGCTGCCAGGGAGGGAACTTCCCTAAGGCAGGCCTGCTCAACTAAGGGCCCCCACCTGTTTCTGAACTACAATTCCCATAATACCCAGACACAGTGGCCAATAGACAGGAATTATGGGAATTGTAGGCCAACATCTGCAAGAGGGCCGAAGTTGAGCAGCCCTACCCTAAGGGAATACCTTACAGTGTTCATACACGTAGGCACCCATTCATATGCAACCAGGGTAGACCCTGCTTAGCAAAAGGGACAAGTCATGCTAGCTACCACAAGGCCAGATCTCCTCCCTTAAGGGGGAGAGCTGTATCTGTGTACAGATCTGTACACTCATTGTATGAGCACTGAACATAACATGTGAATGGGCCTGAAATCCCCAACCAGCCATATGCACGAGTGTATCCTGAATGCATCCAGGGACAAACAAGACAAGATTGCAGGACACCTGTGATCCGAACACCTTTTTAAAAACCCTACTCTGGCTGCGGATGCTGGGAGCTGTAATTGTAGGGATGCTGGGAGTTGCTGGGGGTGCTAGGAGTTGTAGTACGCAAGGCTGCCTACCCTTCTTTAGAATATGCTTGCCATTTCTCATGCCTGTAAGAGGCAATCTACTTTGATGTCCTTCGGTCTCCAAGAAGTCACCAGTTTTGGTGCCCTCCTGCCTCCGTGGAGCCCATCGGCACAGCACAGGTGGCCAAAGGGTTAAACTGGCCGAGATTCCCAGCTTGCCGTTATCAATCCACTCCACCAATCTGACAACCTCATCTCATCAACGGCCACAGATTGATTTCTTGACTGGGAGCAATGAGCAGCGTCACACATGAAAAATGAGGCTTGGCGCCGTCAACAGAAGTTCTAATTACAACTTAAATTCAGGAGATTCCTTACCACAGAAGCTAGATTTATGGTGCTTCGAGGAAGGTGTGCATCCTTTTCTAATTAAAGCCAGCACGCATTGTGTATATACCTTGGTAGGCTTACTTCTGACCCTGGAAAGATGCAGGTTGTTGGGAGTTGCCATTGACTGGAATAAGGAAGCAACTCTGGGTTGCTCTCTGCCATGCTATATTTAGATCTGCCTATCTCCAAGTGTGGTGCTTTTGGTTAACCCATTCCTTGATCCAGGTCAGCTTTTGAATGGAGCTTTAGTTACTTGTCTTCCAGTCCTGGGTAGAGGCGGGGCTAACAAACAGCCAGCAGCAAGAGCACTGAAGGCAGTCTGCACTTTCCTTTCTGTATAACATCTAGTTCATTAAATTGTTAGTATTCCTGATGCCACTCCACTGCCTTGCCCTTGCATACCACAACTCTTTTCTTTGGATTCTACACCAGGCTGGCTGCTGCACTGTATTTTGACACTTTGATGAGCTGTTCCGATCATGGAGGTGCATCCTAGCAAAAGGTTGGTCTTGTCCCACAAGACTTTTCTTATGATGCCACCAGGGGCATTGACAGCTCTGGGCCACTTGGGCACATGCCCCAGATCAGTTCTTTCATGCCCCAGATGTTCTTTGCACGACCTGACAAGTTAGGAACAGCTGCCTTATACCAAGTCAGACCATTGGTCCATCTAGTTCAGTATTATCTCCACTACGTATAGGCAATGTGTGGCTCTCCAGATGTGGCTGGACTACAACTCCCATCATCCCCTTCCCCAGTTGGCACCATGCCAGGCTGACAATTAAGCTGGATTTTATGAAAACCTGTATGGTGTGGAAAGAGTGAATAGAGAGACATTCTTCTCCCTCTCTCACCTCACTACAACCAGGAGTCTTCCCATGGAATGGTTTGCCTGGAAATTTAGACTCCACAAAAGGAAGTACTTCTGCACACAGTGCAGAATTAGTCTATGGAATTCTCTGCCGCAGGATGTGCTGATGGGCAGCAGCTTGGATGGCTTTAAAAAGGAGCTAAGACAAATTCTTGGAGGACAGGTCTATCAATGGCTACTAGTCTTGATGGTCATAGGCAGGATGCCTCTAAATACTAGTTGCACGGGAGCAACAGCAGGAGAGGATGCATGCCTTCATCTCCTGCTCGTGGGCTTCCCAGGTACATCCAGTAGGTCACTGTGCAAAATATGATGCTGGACTAAATGGGCCTAATCCAGCAAGGCTTTCCTTATGCTCTTATGATTGTTAATCTTGGATCTAAACTTGGCTTATTGATCCTGGTTAAAAGTTGGTTTTCCATGGCATAGATGTGAGATCAGCAAAAACTTCCACTTTCTCATCACATGGTCTACAGGAGCACACATGCTGTGAGAATCCAGGATTTCATGGCTAAGGGGCATTGCTTTATTTGTGTGGACCCTGAGAAAAGCAGATGCATGCGCTGTATCTATCCTCTCCTCTTTATTAGCTGCGCTAATGGGTCCATCTTGGGTGCCATTGCTTTATTGCCTGAGCAAGTCCATTTCCCTGTGAATGCTCTGGACATAACACCTCCAAT
Organism: Hemicordylus capensis; assembly: GCF_027244095.1. Lineage (NCBI taxonomy): Eukaryota > Metazoa > Chordata > Lepidosauria > Squamata > Cordylidae > Hemicordylus > Hemicordylus capensis. The sequence continues at coordinate 17,113,203 of NC_069663.1, forward strand.
GAGACCTGTTTTCATTGACATCGGATGGATTTGCTATTTTCCCCAGTCTCCAATCTATATAGAAAAACACCTGCATCCTGGTTTTAATTACAGAGACAGAGAGATATTTTTTCCTCTCTAGTCACTAGCAAAGTTCAAAAACAAATTAAGTTTAACCTTTGGTTGCTTTCGAACCTGACTTTTCTCCTTCTGTTCCAAATATCAGTTGAGGGAGCAAAGAACTCCGCTTTCTTTGAGACAGAGATGGAGAAATGTCAAGCCAAAACTTCATAATACATGGGAAATCCATGGCACAACATGGCATGCCATGTTATGGCAGGGTCAAGTACAGAGGTGTCCAGTATCTCCTCTCATTCAATTAGAATGGATCAGTTTCAGTTTATGACTCCTGAGAATGTGGACAAACTCCTTGGAGGTGTTCGGCCTACCACTTGTCCTTTGGATCCATGCCCAACGTGGCTTATAACATCTAGCAGGGAGATTGTTAGAGATGTCCCTAGTTGACATTATAAATGCCTCACTGAGGGAGGGCAGGATGCCTCCATGTATGAAGGAGGCAATTGTGAGACCTTTGCTTAAGAAGATTGGTGGCCCATCAATCGGTGTGATCACATTGGCCCCATGAGGCTAGATTCTCACCTCTTAACTGATAACAAGCATGGGGGTGGAGCTGGCTGAGAAGACCAGAAAGTGGTCAACTGTTTATGCCTATTATGGCATTTAAAAAAACAACCCCTCTTACTGTTTGAAATCAATCTTGCCATGCACTGATGCTGGTCAATCAATCAATCAATCAAGATTGATTGACTGATTGATTGAGTGGTCAGCTAGAAGAAGCAGGGAGAGGCTGTACTTCGTGAGGTTTCCTCATGAGATCCATTCACACATTATGTTCAAACCTGGTACAATGAGTGTACAGATCCGTATGCAGGTACTTCCAATCTGTACCATGCGTCTGAAGGGCCTGTATCCAAGTTCACTTTTAAAATGGGCACAGGTACAGTCATTCCACCCCACATTTTATTACTCCCCACTTTCCCCTCCTGTTAATTAAAGATCAAAAGCCACATACTCTCCTTGGAAATCTGGCAGAGGTCTCTGCCACCCACCCACAGGAACCCCAAAGGACTGCATCCCACATGAAACCCAGGTTTCCTTTCTGACTGGCTATCCTCTCTTTCATGTCCCTAGCACATAGGAACATAGAAAGCTGCCTTATATCTGTGATGTTTTTGGTGAATCCATTCCTGGATCCAGGCCAGCTTTTGAATTCCAGCCCTGGAATAGAGGCAGGGCTAACAAACCACCAGCAGCAAAAGCACTGAAAATGCAGTCTGCACTTGCCTCTCTGTGTACATAACGTCTATTTCATTAAACTATTAATATCCCTGATTCCTCCCCACTGCCTTGTCTTTGCATCCCACAACTCTTTCCCTTGGATTCTACAATACCAAGTCAGACCTTTGGTCCATCTAGCTCAGTATTGTCCACACCGACTGGCAGCAGCGTCTCCAAGGTTACAGGCAGGAGTCTCTCTCAGCCCTGTCTCGGAGATGCTGTCAGGCAGGGAACTTCGAACCTTCAGCTCTTTCCAGAGCGGCCCCTTCCCCTAAGGGCAATATCTTACAGTGCTCACATCTCCTGTTCAAATGCAAATCAGGGTCGACCCTGCTTAGCAAAGGGGACAATTCATGCTTGCTACCACAAGACCGCAGACACCTGATGGCCCAGTGGGGAAGCAACCAGCCTAGAGAACAGGAGGCTGTTGGTTCGAATCCCCACTGGTGTGTTTCCCAGAATATGGGAAACTCCTATATTGGGCAGCAGCAATATAGGAAGGTGCTGAAAGGCATCATCTCATACTGCATGGGAGAAGGCAATGGTAAACTACTCCTGTCGAAGGCACAACCAGAACCACAAGATCAGCTCTTCTCCTTCACACAGTGTGACTGTAACAGTCTGAGATTGAGGCGGTTCCCACGATCAGTGGGATCCGCCGAAATGGGGTTAGCGGGGAGAGCGGCCTTAGCTCGCTCTCCCCACAGACAACCCATCAGTTGGCTGCGGATGGCCAAACTGGCCGCCAACACAACCACCGGCTCTGTTATGGAGTCGGCGGGGGCTGGGGAATTTGTGGGCCGCCTGGCCCCCAGAAGCTCCAGCATGCCCTGCACAAGTACACAGGGAATGCTGGAGAGACTCCCGAGCCGGGAGGCTGCTTTTTAGCCTTCCGGTCGGGGGTCTACTTGTGAGTTGCCACGCCACGGAGCCGCGCTGCGCCAACTCATGATCAGAAAGCCCAGGTTAGCGGAGCGCTCACTCCACTAACCTGGGCTTAGGGGAGGGGTAGTTAAGCGGGTGATCCGCTTCCGTGACACTGGGCTCGACTGTGAGCCCGGTGGTTCTCACAATCTGCCAAAATCAGGCTAGGCTCCCTTAGCCCAATTTTGGCAGATCGTGAGAATAGCTTCATTAGCTCTGAAGACATGGGTTTGGGTCCCTTCACAGCCTTGTTCATAAAATGGTGGGTCCAGCTTCTCCTCTGTCCTTCTGCTGTTCTGCATCCTACAATGTTTGTGCCCTGCTGAATCTTTTGCATCTAAACTAAGTGTTTAGCTCGCATGCTGATTTGTGTCCCTTTTATATATGGCTGATTTTATATTCTTTTCTACTTTATTTTAAAAAGGGAACACCGCTTCTTTATGAATTTCATTGAGTGCAGCCTTTGGGATTCAGTAGCTTTGAGTTCAGCCTTTGGGATTCAGTGGCTTCAGTAGTCTTGGCTTAAACCCATATTAGCCTCAACTATTTGGTTGTATCCTGCTTAAATAACCATCTTTAGAGAATTTGACTGAGAGGGTGAATTTAGTAAAAAAAATAGAATCTGCCAGTGCCAGGTTCTCCAGTACCTGGCACCTATAGAATCCTATAGAATTCTATAGATATAGAATACTCCTATAGAATAGCTATAGAATCCTATAGAACAGATATAGAATCCTATAGATATAGAATCCTATAGAATTCTATAGAAGCCTATAGAATCTGCCAATGCCAGTTACTCCAGTGATTTTTGCGTTTTGGGATATCCACACCTAGCTGGATGCAAATATGCATTTATTTATTTATTTTAAAGAGGGAAGGGTTCAAGGAGGTTTACAAAAACAAAAATTAACAAAAAAGTAAATGTGAAAGTAAGATTTTTTTAAAAAAAATCTTTTTAGAAACATAGGAAGCTGCCTTGTACGAGACAGACCCTTGGTCCATCTAGCTCAGGATTGTCAGCAAACACTTTTTTTTAACCTTTTTTTAGGCTCCCCTAGCCCAATTTCACTTGATCGTGGGAATAGCCTCCCTGTGTAGGTAGTGACCCACTTCACCTTTAAAACCAGGGCCACCCACTGCAGGTCCCAGATTTACAATCAATAATCTTAGTGTACAGGCACGTTCATATGGGGAAAGGTGGTCCTTCAGACCCTCTGGTCCCAGGTCATTTAGAGTTCTATCAGTCAAAACCAACACTTTAGTTGGGAGAAACAGCCTGGAAATATCAGATGGTCATGCGGCTATGCAGAAATTCATGAAAGCTCATTAGACCACATCTGATCTCACTAGGACCATCATTCTATTAGAGATTGCCACCTACAATTCTCATAAGCATTTGTATACAAACATCATATTTTTTAAAAAAAACTATTAGCCAATTTGCTGGGGACACCGTTTTGTGTTCTAATCTAGTCAACTCATCTAACTGATTTACTGCTCAAACGCAGCCCAAATGGTCATGGATGAAATATCACTTCAGCATTGGATCAGAGTCTGAAAAGTCTGTTGACCAGCTTTCCCTCTATGGCATGTATATGTGCCCACAAGTTTTTTGATGACTGCTCAGTTAATTTTAGATCCTTCTCAGGTTGAATCAAGAAGGCCCCCCTTTGAATGCATGTGCACACACTGCCTTGATACTGCCACCCAGAACAAAACTCATCCTGCATATAGATGGGAAAAAAATAGAAAGAACACTGCCATTGACCCAGTTAGACCTGTCATGGGCCCTTGATGTGCGAGGAGGGATGCTCAAGGTGTTTACAGTTGCAGGTGTCCTGGAGAGGAAGTTGGCTTTGGAATGATTTGGAAAAGGGAATAAGGTTGTATGTTAAACATAAGGAAAAATGCATTCAGTCCTGATCAGATGGCTTTCCAAATCCAGGCCTTCCTTGTCTCCCCATGTCATTCTACGGACAGAGCTGCGGAGACGGCGAGATGGATTTCTGTACTCATACCACAAGGACTCCAGCATGGCACACCTTCACTTTCAAGTAGTTTGGAAGGGCTCAGAAACTAGTGGGCAGAGACACTTCTGAAGCGGCCACAACTTTGTGTGGTGCATTTGTTTTATGTCTGAACTGTACATGCAGCAGTGAATAGAGCTCATAAAAGATGGATGCATTCTTGTTCCTTTTGCTGGTTTTGATTTATTATTTACTTTACTTTTTCCAATCCTTCCGAGGCGTTGTAAATCATCGAAATCATTTTTCTCCTCTGCTTGGCTAGTTGTGAGGGAGAAACCAAAGGGAGAGAGTTGTGGAGAGCTCCTTGGCAGTGCCGGGTTGGCTGCACTATATATATGTAAAGAGAGGGGGGGTGCATTCTTTAAAGTCTGGCAAGTTAAAAACTTCCACAATATCTCTCGGTAAACTCTGTTTTTCACATTTTTTTCTATTGGCTGTGTCATGTTACCCTTTTCAGTTGAGTGCAAGCTCATGTCTACAAGGGGATAGGTAGGTATTTGTCAGGTTCCTCTTGCCAAATAATGATGCCACCAAATTTTGTATGTCCTATTTTGAAATACAAAATTCAGTGGCCCACAATGCTCACCACAAATGTGGGTTGAGCATTACAGCCCCCAAAGTTCTTCTCTGGTTTGTAATACAATCTGAGCCACAGAAGAACTTGAGCATTCCTTCTCTGCTTCTAGTAGAGTGAATTCATGGAACAATTGGGGAGTAGTGTGGGGAAATTTGCTCATCCCTACTGTCCACCTTCTCCAAGACAGGAGGAAGAAAAGGGCAGGCATTTCAGACACATTGCAGGCTCCATAATATAGCAAGCACAATCAAGTCTCCTCACCTGTTCACAGAGGAGAAGGAGAAAAGAAGAAGAAGAAGAAGAAGAAGAAGAAGAAGAAGAAGAAGAAGAAGAAGAAGAAGAAGACCATGTTTTCCACTGTTGGGATTATTCAGGAGCATATGTCTTCTTTCTGTACCATTTGCATACTCTTTATGTAGAGAAAGAGATCATCAGGAGGAATAACCAAGCCATGGGAAGATATTGTAGATTTCTTCAATGCTCTGCTTTTGATGGTACTCATGGATATTCTTTCTGATTGAATGAATTATTCTTGAAAGAGGTATGCCAGGCCCTACCCGTTGGCACCCCTGTCCAAAATATCTCCAACCAGATGTCTCTGAGAAGCCCACAGAAAGGACAGGTGGGCAAACAGTGCTCTCCCACTCTTGCTTCCCAGGAACTGGTATGATATTCAGAGGCACACTGCCTCTGAGTCTGGAGCCACCATACAGCCACCATCACTTTGCAGATAAGAGCATATGAATAGCCCTGCTAGATCTGGCTCAAGGCCCAACTAGTCCAGCATCCTGTTTCACACAGTGGCCCACCAGATGCCTTCGAGAAGCCCAGAGGCAGGGGGTGAGGGCTTGCCCCCTCTCCTGCCATAGCTCCCCTGCAACTGGTATTTAGTGGTGTAGCAGATTTAACCTAGCCTTTGACTTACAGTAAGCCCACGTGGGTGGGGGGAAGAAAAATGCTGAATCATTTCCTCCATGCTTTCCCAACAAAGGCTGTTCCTAACTTAAACTTTCCAGTTTCTTCAGCAGCTTAGTCGCTGCTGCCACCACCCCGCCCACACACACACATATCAGCAGAGTTTTACCACCACCCCTGGGCTTGGGTGGAAGTCCCAGGGAAACTTTCCTTCTCTTTATTATTGGAAAAGTACACAAAAAACCTCCATGTGCAAGCCTACACGTGATGAGAAAACTTGGTAGAGTTGCTGAGCAATCAAACTGGAGATGTGTGTGCACAAGAGTAAACCTTTTTCCAGCCCCCCTTTCCTGAGTTAAAAATCCACTCAAAGAGGCTGGTTAAATTTGCAAAGAATAAAAAGAAAAATAAACTGTATTTACAATTCATCACACTGCTTTCACCTGAGGCTTTCTCAGCTTTTAGTTACAGGTAAAAGGAATGCTCAGTAAAGAATACTTCAAAAAGCACCCTCAGATGATATTGGGGTGGCACACTATAAAAATTGTGGTTACCAGGTTGCAAAGACGGTAGATGTAAGACAATACAAACAGCCCCTTTAAGAGTTTACAGAGACTTTTGCAACACCCTGTTGGAATGGCACAGGCTCAATGTTTCTTAGCTTAGTTGCATTACAGATAAAACACCATAGAACAGTTGTAAGGATATGCAAGGCACACAAAATCAAAAATAAGTTTCTGACGCAAACTGACTAGCAAACGGTTCCCTAGACTAAATTTCCAGAAGCCCTGGCTTCCTTCCTTCCCTCTTGAACTCACCCCAAACTCCAGGAGAGAATTCAAGCCTCCTGCAATCCTGTCTCTCAAGGATCTGCACATGTCTTTCTGTGAGAGCATTCTCCAGACTAGCCGTTGACCATGAGGCAGCAAATCTCCATTGCTCATTTCTCACTAAGCCTTCCGCCCGTCCTCTCTCACCTCCCACCTCGCTTCTTCTGCACAAAGGGAAGTTCTCATCCTGCCGCATGGCCCCCAAGGTCTCACCCACCGTGTGCTGGGTGGCTGATCCCTAGAGGTCACCGCCGGTCAGTCAGGACAGGGTTCACTTCCGGTTCACTCTTTAGAGGAAAAGAGGGGCTGTTCAGTGACTACAAGTGACATCTTGCCTCTGAGGCTGGAGGTGGTCTATAGACACCAGACTAGTAGCCATTGATAGACCTGTCCTCTGTGAATTTGTCTAAGACCCTTTTAAAGCCTTCCAAGCTACTGGCCATCAACACATCTAGTGGCAAAAAATTCCATAAGTGAATTATGCACTATGTGAAGAAGTACTTCCTTTTGTCAGACTTAAATTTCCCAACCTTCCGTTTCGTGGCATTCAGGAAGCTGGCACACAAATAAAGAAAATAAACATTTAAAAAATACAGAGTGTCCTCAAGGAAGCTGCCTTATACCAAGTCAGACAACTGGTCAATTTAGCTCAGTATTGTCAACGCTGACTGGCAGCGGCTCTCCAAGGTTTCAGGCAGGGATCTCTCCGAGCTCTACCTAGAGATGCCAGGGAATGGACCTGGAACCTAGATGCTCTACCACTGAGCTACGGCCCCATCCCCTAAAGAGAATATCTTACAGCAGACAGTGCTTACATGAAGTTACCCATCCCAATGTGAACCAAGGCAGCCCCTGCTTAGCAAAGGTGTGGAATTCTTGGCAGAGACATACTTGGCAGAGACAAGAGACTGGGCCTTTTCAGTTCTGGCCCCTTGACCTTTTCCATGCTCCCTCCCTCAGTGTTTTTAAAAAAGATGATTAAAGACGCATATTTTTAGAGAGATTTTTAAATGTTTTATCCACTCCTTATATCTAGTAGGTTTCTTAGTTCTTAATTTTTTTTACTTATAACTATTTATTTATTATTTTTTACATTTATATCCCGCTCTTCCTCCAAGGAGCCCAATTAAAATTAGTACCTTTTAAATGTGGTTTTAGCTTGAATACCAATACGAAAATTATTTATATACCGCTTTTCAACCCAAGTCCCCAAAGCGGTTTACATAGATATGAATAAATAAACAAAATAGTTCCCTGTCCCCCAAGGGGCTTGCAAGCCTAAAAAGCAATATAAGGTAGACACTAGCAACAGCCACTGGAGGGATGCTGTGCCAGGGATGGATAGGGCTTGATCTTTTAACTTTTTAATTTTATTAATTTTTTATTGCTGTATATTGTATCTATTTTATTAATGTTGTGAGCTGCCCTGAGCAGTAGTGTACTGAAGGGGCGGGGTATAAATATTTTAGATCGATTAAATAAACAATGCCGCGAGACCAGCTCTCCTCCCCTGATTCTGTTTCAAATATTATCTTCCCTTCTTAGGAAAGGATATTTCCTACAATGAGAAAAAACCAATTTGGCTGACATGAATAGGTGGTTGGACATGCTGTTCATTTTGATTTGTTACCTTTGTGTTTGTTTTCTTTTCTCGGCTCTGAGCTATCTTGTGACCTATTTCTTCCACCTGTAAGTAGGTCCAGCCGGACATCAACGCAGGAGGAGCTCTCCACATTCCCAGTGTGCATAGGCTATATCTAGGGCAGAGTCAAGTGGATCCTGGAAGCATCCTTTGGGAGGAAAACTAGGGCTGCCAACCCAGTCATGAGAGTTATTCAATTATCATTTATAATGATATGTATGTATGTATGTATTTTTTATTCGATTTCTATACCACGCTTCCAAAAATGGCTCAGGTGGTTTACACAGAGAAATAATAAACAAATAAGATGGATCCCTGTCCCCAAAGGGCTTACAATCTAAAAATAAACATAAGGTAAGATAGACACCAGCAACAGTCACTGGAGGTACTGTGCTGGGGGTGGATAGGGCCAGTTACTCTCCCCCTGCTAAATAAAAGAGAATCACCATGTTAAAAGGTGCCTCTGCCAACTTAGCAGGGGGCCCAACTTGAGCCAAGTTAGCACTTGGCTCAATGGTTTATTGACCCACTAAACTTGTAATTGCCCCACAAAGTTGGCATTCAGTTAACAAGGGTGGAGCCAAATGTTTGCTATTGGGTCCCCCTACACACCCCCAGCTTTAGAGGAGAGATCTCCAACCTCGCCTCTGCTCCAACTGTTGTTGGCCTACAGTTTCCATCATCCCCAGCCACAGTGGCCAGTAGCCAGGGATGATGGGAGTTGTAGGCCAACATCTTATGACAAGAGCTGGTCTTGTGGTAACAAGCATGACTTGTCCCCTTAGCTAAGCAGGGTCTGCCCTGGTTGCATACGAAAGGGAGACTAGAAATGTGAGCACTGTCAGATATTCCCCATAGGGGATGGAGCCACTCTGGGAACAGCATCTAGGTTCCAAGTTCCTTCCCTGGCATCTCCAAGATAGGGCTGAGAGAGACTCCTGCCTGCAATTTTGGAGAAATGCAAGTGCCCACTGAGATCAGCTGGAGAGATTCATCTGTAATTGCCACCAGCTCGTCTGGTGGCCACTCAGGGACGGGCCTTCTCCGCTGCTGCCCCAAGGCTTTGGAATGCGCTCCCTAGTGAAATAAGAGCCTCCCCATCTCTGAAAGCTTTTTAAAAGTCTTTAAAGACGCATCTCTTCACCCAGGTTTTTAATTAATACTGTTCTAATGGTTTTAATGCTGTTTTAAAATATTATTTTTTAAAAATTAAATTGTTGTAATGTTTTAAACTTTTTCTTTTTGTTTTAACTAATGTTTTACTTTCTGTTTTTATTTTGTTGTAAACCGCTCAGAAATGTAAGTTTTGGGTGGTATAAGAATATGTAAGAAAGTAAATAAAGAAAGTCAGCGTCGACTCCTGGCACCCACAGAGTCCTGTGGTTGTCTTTGGTAGAATACAGGAGGGGTTTACCATTGCCATCTCCCATGCAGTATAAGATGATGCCTTTCAGCATCTTCCTATATTGCTGTGGATTCGAACCAACAACCTCTTGCTCCCTAGGCAAGTTACTTCCCCGTTGCACCATTAGGTGGCATCTTAATACATAGCAGGAGGCAATCTTTCACCTTTTGTGCCCCAGCTTTGGATACGATACTGTTGGAGGAGAGCTGGTCTTGTGGTAGCAAGCATGAATTGTCCCCTTTGCTAAGCAGGGTCCACCCTGCTTTGCATTTGTATGAGAGACTACATATGTGAGTACTGTAAGATATCCCCCTTAGGGGATGGGGCCACTCTGGGAAGAGCATCTACATGCTTGCATGAAGAAGGTTCCAAGTTCCCTCCCTGGCAGCATCTTCAAGACAAGGCTGAGAGAGACTCCTGCCTACAACCTTGGAGACACTGCTGCCAGTCGGTGTAGACAATACTGAACTAGACGGACCAATGGTCTGACTCAGTCCTATGTTCCTATGCTGTCAGGTGAGTGGTGGCATGATACAGATGCTTTGAACCAAGGCACGGTTCAAGAATGGAGAAGGGAAGCTCCTTCATGAAGTGTAACAGCTCTGATTTCACCAGAAAAAATTCCATTTATCCCCCTTTTTTCTCACAGGCTCCATTGCATGAATAAATGATGGTCGTGTAAGTGATGAACCTGCCCCTCTTTAGGTGTAAAATGAATGTTTATAGGCACTGAGTAAATCTACTATCCCATGGGTGAGAAGCAGGATATTAAATGGAACATCTCTGGTGGTTAGCACAGGCTGGGGGAAGCAGAAGCCTGGTCTTCTTCAGGGTAGCAATGACCTCTTTGCCTTTAAGTGACACGTCCAATCATCCTGGCAGGGTGACAAAGTATTCAAGAGCTCAGAAGCCCTTGCAGTGAGCAAGCCGAAGAAATGATGATTGAGTGAGACTATTAACCGCCCCCCCCCCAATAATCTTAATTACACTCCTTTCTTTCTTCTGTCTTTCCTCTCATCTCTCTTTGCTCCATTAATGAGGCAATCGCCTCTGATTTGCAAATGCAATATACATTTGAGGGAGGCTTGCAAAGAGGTCTTTGAGGAAGGCTTGCACAGGAGTCTCCCCTTAGGGGATGGGGCCACTCTGGGAAGAGCATCTGCATGCAGAAGGTTCAAAGTTCCTTCCCTGGCATCTCCAGGTAGGGCTGAGAGAGACTCTGCCTTAGGGAAACCACTGCCAACCAGTCAGTGTAGACCAGGGATTCTCAACCTTGGTCCCCAGATGCTATTGAACTTCAACTCCCATAATCCCCAGCCCCAATGGCCTTTGGTTAGGGATTATGGGAGCTGAAGTCCATCAATATCTGGGGACCCAAGGCTGAGAAACCCTGGTGTAGACAATACTGATGCAGTATAAGGCAACTTCCTATGTTCCTGTGTTAAGCAGATACTCTGCCACTGAGCTCTGGCCCCATCCCCAAAGCTAGGGGTATGCACAAACTGGCTGGCCTGGTTGGGGTTATGTCCAAACCAGATCCGATCCAGACCGGGCCAGTTCAGTCCCTCCCATTGAACACCCTCCCCGGTTCAGTTCGGGGTGGGGGGTCACGAGCACATGCACAATGTGCCTCTACATGGCCTGGGTCATGATAGGTCCACTCTGCATGTTGGACACTGTCCCTTTGAAAATTCACACAAGACAATAGTCTTGTTTGCATATGTCTGCCGCCCTAAAAAGCTGCTTCCAGCCCAAGGAGACTGCTCCACTATCAAACAGCTCTTGCCGTTAGGTCTCATAGTTTAATGGAATGGGGCTGTAGCAAATTGTTAGCCCTTTGGTGACAGGGATCCATCTTTATTCATCTATCTATCTATCTATCTATGGCGTACCCATCGCTAATCTCATGTGTGGCAGCTCTCACGAGTGTTCACGAGCTAGAAGTGGCAGGGGGAGAGAAAAGCAGTGATGCCAGTGAACTGGCTTGTGGGCAAGGTGGGAATGATGGTGGGAGAAAACAACAATGATGTCGTTGGGCAAGTGGATGGGGATAGAAAATGGTGGCAGTGGCTGGGAAGAAAACAGCAGCAGCAGGCGGGCAGGTGAAGAACTAGAGGTGCAGATGCTCTGCGCCTGGCTCAGTTAGTTTATTTTTATTTCTCTATGTAAACCACTTTGGGAATTTCTGTTAAAAAGCCTATATTTGTCATAGTAGACCACACACAGCTAGATAGACCAAAGGTCTGACTCAGCAGAAGCACCACACAAATAGCGTTAAAGGATCTGAAATTATGAATCCAAAACACAACCCAACAGATCCAATAATATAACCCAGATCCAGAAACGTTTGAAGAGTTAGGTTGCTGAAGACTTTGAATGTGTCGCATCATAGAAGAAGGCTTGTGGTCCCCTATGAAGAAGATTTATTTCACAGCATTTAAGTTTTGAAGTTCTAAGGAAGACCTTGTTGACATTAATGGGAGATAATATGAACTCATATGGACACTTGAAAAAGGAGTTTGAAACAGCTTTATCACTGGGGTGCTGTCGTTCTTATATCTAGTTCTTACATCTATTACGAACTATACAGTTCTCCTTTAACTATACAGTTCTCCTTTTTTGATTCATTGTTGCTTTGTGTATTTCATGTTTTGTTAGTAATTTTGCCTCACATGATTCATTAATATTATTATGTTTAGATGACTTCATCATTTTCAGTATAGTTTACATTTATATATTCATTCTCTGACTCAGTAGAAGGCAATTCCTATATACAGCTGGTGTTTTGATATATCAAAAATATATATGGTGATTTGAGATATTCATATTGTCCAGCATTTACCCTGACTGGAGGACGGACGATACATTTTCCCACTCAAATGGCGGCCGCATTGCCAGCAGGACCAGCCTTGCTGACGCAGCCAGTCTGTGAGAACCTGACCCCAACGCTGGGGTGGGACAGGAAGGCCCACATGCAGCAAGCCGGTAGCTGGGTGGATTTGGCGCACAGCTTCCTAGCTGCAGCGAGCCGAACAGGGTCCCTGCCCAGGACAGGAGATGTCACATGGTTGAGCAGCTGGGAGGGGCAGAGACATGGAATGAGCAGGAAGGAGGAGGGATTGGGAGACCAGCTCCATGGGTCACTAGGAAATGGGATTGGGAGGGTAAGGCAGGGGCCGGAGAGGATCAGGGTGGGCCCCAGAGTGTCACAGGCTATTTAGAGGGTCCAACACCAATGATGAGGATAGCAATAGCAATAGCAATAGCACTTACATTTATATACCGCTCTATAGCCGGAGCTCTCTAAACGGTTTACAATGATTTCAGCATATTGCCCCCAACATTCTGGGTACTCATTTTACCGACCTCGGAAGGATGGAAGGCTGAGTCAACCTTGAGCCCCTGGTCAGGATTGAACTTGCAACCTTCTGGTTACAGGGCAGCAGTTTTACCACTGCGCCACCAGGGGCTCTTATTCTTAATCCTTGAGGGTAGTCAAGGATTAGAGTTAGGGTCTCCCAAGGAGGAGCCAAGCATTACCTCTCTCTGCCTGGTAGAAGAGGACCAGGGTGATTTAACCCCCTCCCCATTCTTCTGAGGCAACGTGGGCTACGAACTCTGTCCAGAGAACAGGGGAGGACTACAAGCACTTACACTTATGTGGGATGAATCTGTCTCCAAACCCACCTCCTCTAAATTGTGCTCCAAATTCACCACCTGAAATGGAAGCCGCATAAGACCTTCCAAAGTTTTTCAGTGAGCTGGCTTTTTGTGGCCTAGATTAAGTTCATGCGGGAAAAGTCGAGCTGAAATTTTAATCTTATTTATTCTGCAAGTTTTGGATGTTAATATTTTATATTTCATATCTTTAGATTTTTCTCCCCCAGCTGTTTCTCCGCTATGTTTTTTGGCTGGTTTTGTGCTTAATTCATAGTGACATTGATTCTGTCTGCAGCAACAAATTATTTTTATTATTCACCATCCATGTGCATATGTGAACCCTGCTGCACACACTGGGCCAAACAACAGTGGGCTGAGACTGTGTGTAGGAACGTACAGGGCGGGTAGGCAGGGAGAGGAAGACTCGGGAGCCGAGACCCTGGGGGCCATCATGTACAGGGCTGCTTCAAGAAGGTTCCAGAAGTGATTTTAAAGAAGGGAGAGAAAGAGGGGAGGGCATTGCCACAAGTTTGGGTACTGCCAAGGAATTCAAAAGTTTGTTAGGAATGAGGGATGTGCACAAACCTGGGTTTTCTGGTCCGGTTCGGTCCCCCTCTGGACCGGAGCCTGGCTTAGCCACCACACACTTGCAGAGGGCTAAACCAGGTGCAGGAGACTTGGGGGGAGGCCAGTGGGGCCACCACGGCCACCGACAGGAGTAAGTACTTTGATTACATATAACACTTAGGGAAATAGTACAATACTTGACTAATATAACATGCTGGGGAAGCTCTCCACCCCCTCTAACTGGGCCTGAACTGGCCCAAGCAATTCAGCGCTACCTCGTACTGAACTGGATCCAAGTCTGAGGTCGAGTCTTTGAACCAAACCAGTTCAAGTGCAAGCCGGCTTGATTTTGAACCGGGTCGCACATCCCTATTAGGAACTTCGAAGGCAGTGTTCTTTACTCTAAGGCTCGGGGGCCAATGGCAGCCCCTATCAATTCTAAGCGCAGGTCCCTGGCCAATTGTTGCAGCCATAGTCCCCTGGCACTATGAGGTGTGACCATTCCCACAATGCATTGCTGCGTTTAGCCCAATGGATTGCTGTGCTTTCTTTAAGGGAAGCAGAACCCTCTTGAGCCCCTGCACCATCCTGGAAGACATGCACAGAGAAGTGTAGCCTTTCCCAGTGCTTTCCTCCTTGAGCTCCTAAGAGGACTCTGTCTCTCTTACAGGACTGAGGAAAGCCTCTTACAGGGACCTCATAGGACTGAGAAAAGCGCAGTACTGTGTGGAGGTCAGCACAGTGGAGAAATGGTTCTCACACGGAAGGGGTTTTTTTTGGTCAAAGTGCCCCCATTTGAAAAACAGTGAAGAGCACTGTTCTAAAGCATCAATTTACACAACCGTCTACATTTCACTGGAGTTTGCAACTGTCTTCTCTGCTAATCAGTTGTGACATGAAGTCCTGAACCCAGACTGCCCTCATCAGAAACAGCTTAATGGAGCCTGCTATGGAGATGAAGATTTTATATCCCCACTAGTGTGTTTATGTAACCAAGGCTCTGGAATTTTATCCTAAGATTTTTATTTTTTTTAAAAAACCCTCTTTCCACATGAACTAAAAATCCCATAGCTTTTCGGTCCTATCCTCTTTGCTGGTTAACTTAGTAATTTAGCATCACTGGCTGACACCCTAGGGTTGGCACTGGGGAGGAGAGCTGGTCTTGCAGTAGGTAAGCATGAATTGTCTCCTTTGCTAAGCAGAGACTGCCCTGGTTTGCATTTGGATGGGTGACTACATATGAGTGCTGTATGCTGTAGGATATTCCCCTTAGGGGATGGGGCTGTAGCTCATTGGTAGAGCATCTGCTTTGCATGCAGAAGGTCGCAGGTTCAATCCCTGGCAGCATCTCCAGATAGGGTTGGAAGAGACTCCTGCCTGCAACCTTGGAGAGTTGCTGCCAGTCAGTGCAGACAGTACTGAGCTAGATGGACCAAGGGTCTGACTCAGTATAACGCAGCTTCCTATGTCCACTATGATCCTTACAAAGGAAGTGCTTAGTAGGGCTATCATGTTTGTAGGGTAACTATATTTTCCATGTGAAAAATGAGGACACCCCTCCCACTGCCTTTAAAAAAAAATGAAAGCAAAATTTACCAGCTGACTGACAAAGCCACAGTAGCAACAGTAGACAGTAGCAGTAGCAACAGTAGAAACAGAGGAGAGCTGGTCTTGTGGTAGCAAGCATGATTTGTCCCGTTAGGTAAGCAGTCTCCGCCTGGGTTGCATGTGAAAGGGAGACTAGAGGTGTGAGCACTGTCAGATATTCCCCTTAGGGGATGGAACCACTCTGGGAAGAGCATCTAGGTTCCTAGTTCTCTCCCTAGCAGCTTCTCCAAGATAGGGCTGAGAGAGATTCCTGCCTGCAACCTTGGAGAAGCCGCTGCCAGTCTGTGAAGACAATACTGAGCTAGATAGACCAATGGTCTGACTCAGTATATGGCAGCTTCCTATGTTCCTATGTTGACCTGACCTCTGGAGTGACAGGCGCCAGGTCTACCAAGCAACTTGAGAGGGCAGACGTGGCAGTAGATGGACGGGCTTTCTCCATTGCTGCCCTGAGACTGTGGAATTGCACTATGGTGCTCTTGTGCAAAAGGGCCCTTTAAAGTTGTTGGAAAAGTGCAAGCATGCTTGGTCAGGGCAGAGCTATGATTGGGCAGAGGGGTTCAAAGAACCCAAGCCACCCAGCTCAGGAGAGCCGCCAGGCCCGCCCCTCCCCTCCCCTGAGCTCCAGCCTGGCCTCATTCCCAGCTGGCTTTGTTGTCTGCTGGGCATTTTCTTTGTTCTAGAGAACGAAGAAAACAGCCAGCCGACAATGAGGCTGGCTGGGAAATGAGCTCTGGAGGGCTGTGCTGGCCCTTCTGGGTGCTGCTTGGGACATCATCGCACACAGGGAGACACATTGCTGGTGCGTGTCAGGGGCTGCTGTGGAGAGGGGCGAACACGAGTCCACTCCGCACTAGCTACGCACCCACTTGCAGCAGTGCGATACTAGTGCGAGCTCCACAGCACGAGTGGCTAGCACAGGCCTGCTAAATTTAGGCCCCCTCCAGCTGTTTTTGGACGACAGCTACCATAATCCCCAGCAACAGTGGCCAATAGCCAGGGATTATGGGAACTGTAGGCCAACATCTGCAGGGGGGCCGAAGTTGGGCAGCCCTGAGCGAGCACAACCGTGTTGTGCTGATGTGGCATCCTTCTGCCAGCACTTTGACGGTCAGGTCAGAATGTCAACGTTTTCTAATGGAGAGGTGAACTTCCTTGATCAGAGAGAGACAACAGCCCTCCCATCATTTTGATCACTTCTCTCTGGCTGAGAGGCTGGTCAAGAGCCCCCATCTAGTTGACTCCATTGCTTGAATCTCTGAACCACTCTTTAAATGTGTAAACAGATCTCAGGATTGAGTGAAGGGTTGTTGACCCAGGATGATGGGTTGTTCAAACATGCCCTGTCCCACACATCAAGAACCACATCCAGCTAATGGTGTCTAGATTGCACATTGCCAGTTTCCCAGTCATTTACCTCTGTGTCTATCAGCTTGTATCTCTGGTCCCTGAAAGTAAGGTAATACACTCTAATGGCCTGGACACCTGCCCATCTTTTGGGCACAGATGGGAGAGTTTAGGCAAAGGATTGAAGAAAGGGTCTTTCTACAAGGCATATCCTCTAACTGTCCCTTTTTACTAGCGAAAGCCTCTCTTTTCTGAAAGCAATCCCTGATAAATTATTGTCTCACAACCGGAAATAGAATTCTTCCAGCTTGTATACAGGCACACTGCTGCACAAGAGCTTGTAGCAGAGGGGAATGAAAGCTGGTCTTGAGGTAGCAAGCAAGAATTGTACCCTTTGCTAAGCAGGGTCTGCCCTGGTTTGCTTTGAATGAGAGACTACATGTGAACACTCTGAGATATGCCCCTTAGAGGATGTGGTTGCTCTAGGAAAAGCATTTGCCTGTTTGACTGCAGAAGGTTTCAATTTCTGTCCCTGGCATCTCCAGATAGGGTTGAGAGAGACTCCTGCCTGTAATCTTGGAGAAGCCACTGTCAGTTTATGTAGACAATACTGATCTAGATGGACCAATGGTCTGACTCGGTAGAAGGCCGCTTCCTAGGGATGTGCAGATTGATTCAGATTCAAATCAATTTGACTCCAATCTGGATGATTTGAGTTATTCAAATTTGATTCAAATTACTTCTTAAAATGGCAATTAGATTCAAATTTGAATTGAATTTTTGAAAATTGATTCAAATTCGATTTGAGAGCCATTTGGCACTTTTTAAATACCATTCAGGCCCCCTGATTGGTTAAAAAGGTGCCAAAATTGGTTCAAAATGATTCAAATTTGAATTGAATCAAAAAATTCAATTCATGCACATCCCTACATCTTCTTATGTTTCTATGCATGTCCACTCTTCCTACCCCACCCAGACTGCCTGTATCTCCCTCTGTGCTTCCCTGTCCCAAGCTGCATAGGCTGTCATTCACTCAGTTGGGGTTAGGAACTCCTAACTGTGCAACTGGGGATTTCAGGGGATGGCTCAGCAGCAAAGCATCTGCTTTTTGCAGAAGATCCCAGGTTTGATCCTTGTCGTCCCCAGGCAGGGCTGGTAAAAATCCCTGCCTGAAACCTTGAGGGCTCCTCAACTTCAGCCCTCCTGCTGCCTACAACTCCCATCATCCCTGACTATTGGCTTCTGTGGTTGTGGATGCTTAGAGCTGTAGTGTAAAAACAGCTGGAGGACCACAGTTGGGTAGCACTGGTGTAGACAATGCAAGGTTAGATGGGCCAATGGTCTGACTCAGTATAAGGCAGCTTTCTATGTTCTTATGTAGGGATGTATTTACATTTTAAGGGCGGAGGTTATAGCTTAGTGAAAGAGCATCTGCACGTAATAGAAGCTACTGTACTTTGCTGTAGTTAAGCAGGTCTTGGTGTAGGCAATGCCTGGATGGGAGACCCACATATACCACCTTTAGGAATGGGTTCTAGCTTAGTGGTAGAAATTCTGTTTTGCACGCAGAAGGTCCCAGGTTCAATCCCCAGCATATCCAAGTAGGACTGGGAAAGACACCTGCCTGGAACTTTGGAAAAGCTGCTGCCAGTCAGGGTAGACCAGGGTTTCTCAACTGTGGGTCCCCAGATGTAGTTGGACTACAACTCCCAGAATCCCCAGACATGGCCTTTGTGGCTGGGGATTCTAGGAGTTGTAGTCCAACAACATCTGGGGGCCCAAGCTTAAGAAACAATAGTGTAGACGATACCAAGCTAGATGGTCCAGTATAAGGTAGCTCCCTGTGTTCCTATGATTCCTATTTGCAACCAGGCAAATGACAGCCTCTGAAGCACAGAGGGAGAGACAGGCAGCCTGGGAGGGGTGGAAAGGGTGAACAAACTACACATTTGTGGCCCATTTCCTCCATCTCACCTCATCTGCAGCTCTTGTGTCTAGGAAGCATCATGCAGAACCAAGATTTAGCTGTGGTTCTATGTGACACCCAAACAAGCCATGTGAGAAGAGCACTAAGGTGGTATATCCAAGAAGTTCTTTAACTAAAGATGCCTCTGAATACCAACTGCAGGGAGCAACAGCGAGAGAGAGGGCATGTCCTCATCTCTTGCCTGTGGGTTTTTCAGAGGCATCTGGTGGGCCACTGTGTGAAGCAGGATGCTGGACTAGATAGGCCTTGGGCCTGATTCAGCAGGGCTGTTCTTATGCTCTTATGTTAACAAGCCCTATGAACTGTGCTAAGTGGAAAGAGAAGACCTCGTTTTCACAACCTTATAAGGGTGGGTTGGAGGCAAGGCATGCTCACACACCCTATGCCTTCTAGATAACCCAAGCCCCCAGCTGGGTTTATTTACCCAACCACACAATCATGCTGCTGCACATTCCAGGAGGGAAGAGAATCCCGAGTTGGTCGTCCAGTAAACCACAGCTTCCACAGGAGCTGTGGAAAGGCAGTCCTCAGTTCTGCAACAGCTCTCCTCTCCTTGGCCCCGCAAGCCACAGGACTCTATGGTACACATGGCCACCAACTGCCCAGGAGGAGTTTTAAATGGCACAGCCACGTAGAAGACCAAAAACAAAGTTAGAACAGGCTCCGTTGTCATCCTGCCTCACCTTTAACCTGAGTAGCTGATCTGGGCTACCCAGGTTTGGAGCTGTTGGGTCAGGAGGCCTCTCAGTTCCCCAGAAGACCATGGATTCTTGGGTTAACCCCGTCCTACCCAGGAATCCTTCATGAGAACGAGCCCAGAGGAAAGTTTCGCTGCTAGCACAAATCTAACCGGTAAGTGCAGTCATGATTCACACAATTTGACCCAGAATTGCAACCTATTAACAACCCGACTGGAGAGTATTCATGTCACCCTGAACGTATATCCCATCTGATGGAGCTTCTCCCTGGTGCAGGACTTGGGCCCACTAATGCCTAGGAAAATGCTATTGCCATTTCAAAGGCGAGAGGGCAGAAGAGAAGGCTCCTCGCTGCACCACACAGTGAATCAGTAATGCTGTCTTCTATTTGTACTGCCTGCAGTGTTTCTGCCATAGATGCAGGATGAGAGAGCAGGGAACAGCACCAGGGGACTGGCCAGGAGAATTTTGCTTCTGGCTCTGAGATCAAGAGCAACATGAAAAGAAAGCACCCCTTTGTTATTGCTCTTGATGGGGAGATTGACAGCAGTGTCTCTCCTGTATGCTTATATTGGACCCAGACAACATAAGCAAAGGATCTGGACATCCGCACTTTCAAATACCCTACCAACTTTTGTGACAAAATTAAGTGCATGCAATGAGTGACACAAAATGGATATAGCTGCCTAATTTCATTGTCTGTGCCCATGCACAATATATGCAATAGTTGTACAATTCATCAGAATCCCTTTCTCTCACTCTGAAATCCCCTGGCAATCAGTTTCATGGGATGACCCCCCTCCCAAACTAAGGCTGGAGGATTCTCCTAACAATAATTCTAACGGAACAAAAGAGGCACCTTTTATTTCTTTATTTAACATAGTTCTATACCACACGAAACCTATGTCTCTGGGCAGTGTACACACGCGCGCGCGCACACACACACACACACACGAACAAATTTAAACGATTTTAATTTTTTAATCGTTTTAAAAACCCAACATTAAAAGTCTTAAAACTGTAAATCTAATTAAAAGCCTGGGTGAACAAATGTGTCTTGGGTGCCTTTTTAAAAGTTGCCAGAGATGGGGAGGCTCTTATTTCAACAGGGAGCACATTCCAAAGCCCAGGGGCAGCAATGGGGAAGGCCCGTCCACGAGTAGCCACCAGACAAGCCAGTGGCAACCATAGATGAACCTCTCCAGATGATCTCAACGGGCGTTGGGGTTCATGGCAAAGAAGATATTCTCATAAATACCCAGAAATTGTTCATTGAAAATTGTTCATTAGCTGTTTAGGGCTTTATAGGTAATAACCAGCACCTTGTATTTTGTGTGGAAACCTATCGGCTGTCTTAGGTTTCTGTTTTAGAGCGCTTTGGGAACAGGGAGCCATCTTATTCTGTCTGTCTGTCTATCTATCTACCTACTTATCTATCTAAACTACTTGGGGAACTTTTGTTGAAAAGAGGTATATAAATATTCGTCGTATTCGTATGAGAACAGTCCTTCAGTCATTTGTAGTGTCTGACAGAGACCGATGCAACTCTCAAATCCCCCTCCTGACAGCCAGTTGCCTGAGTGAGATTGAGGCTTGTGAGAGGGAAGTGAACATGTAAAGAAAGGGTTAAGCCACGGCAGAGATGGTGAGGCAGAGGAGGGGAGCATGCCGAGATGCAGGGCGCAATGGCATGTGTGCAGATGTGTGTCCTGCCCAGGGGCAGCGTGTAACTTAAACAGGGAGCTGCCCCTTCTCCTTAGAACAACAGCTTTGATGGATCCAGCTGTAGGCAGCGTCGCTGTCGCTGCACAATGGGCCGCCCACAAGCCCTGGTACAGCCGCTTCTGCATCTGTCCTGCTGCCTTTTCTGCCTGCCTCTCTCTGCCCCTCCAGTTTTGTTCTCCTCAACTAGGAAAGATGGTCAAGGTCATTGCAGGGAGTTGTTTCTTTTATGAAGGAGGAGGAGGAGGAGGAGGAGGAGGAGGAGGAGAGCTGGTCTGGTGGTAGTGAGCATGAATGGTCTCCTTTGCTAAGCAGGGTCTGCTGTGGTTTGCATTTGTATGGATGACTATCTGCAAAGCCCGTAGGCAGGCTTCCCCAACCTGTGGCCCTCCAGATGTTGCTGAACTACAATTCCCATCATCCCAGCCACAATACGTTGTAGCTGGGGGTGATGGGAATTTTAGTTCAGCAACATCTGGAGGGCCGCAGGTTGGGGGAGCCTGCTGTAAGGTATTCCTTTTAAGGGAGGGGGTCAAGAGCATCTGCTTTCGATGCAGAAGGTGTAGGTTCTCTCCCTGGTATTTCCAGGTAGGGCTGAGAGCCAGACTGCTGGCGCTTAAAATCAAGAAGGTCGCAGAGCAGCTTTTATCATGACGCGAGGGCAGGACCGTAGCCAGCTGGCGGCATGGTTTGCACCTGCCACACCGAAAAATTCTCTTTCCTCCCCAGCCTCACTAACTAGGGATGTGCACAAATTTGTTCGGAGGCGCTTTTACAGGCCTCCGAACAGGTTCTAATGTGGGCCGGTTTGAAGGGCCCAGGCGGGGGGTGGGTGGCACTTTAAGGGCAGGGGGAGGGTGCACTTACCCCTCCCACCACTTTCCCCCTGCCGGTGTCATTTTCCGTAAAAAAAACCTTAGGTACTTCTGGCCGAGGAGGCAACAGGGTGGCAGGGAGGTGCGCTGCCACCCCAAAGTCTTTTTACGAAAAATGACATTGGTGGGGGGAAAGTGGCAGGAAGGGTAAGTGCAGCCTCCTCCCGCCCTTAAAGCGCCACCCCTGCCGCTTCTGAACTGCCCAGCCACGGTTCACCAACTGTTTTCACTGAACATTTTATAACCTGCCTCCCCTGACTTCTGCAATCCCCCTCCCACCGCAAATTTTTTGGAGGCTGCTTACAGGCCTGCCCCTGGGGGGTTGCCAGCAGGAACTGGGTAGGTATCTGCTTCGGCCAGCAAAATCCCCTAAGGTGTGAGGGTGAACACGTTTCGGATAAACCAGAAGGGGACAGAATAGAGCCAGGAGTTGAGCAGAAGGAAACAGGACAGCTTGTCAAAGAGGTCAAATGACGGGAAGAGGGACAGCACACGCCAACACCAGGTGAGGGGCCCGGCATATAGGTGACTGTATACCAATGCCAGAAGCCTCCAAGCCGAGACGGGTGAGCTGGAGTACTTGGTTACTAATGAAAACATAGATATAGTGGGTGTAACAGAAACCGGGTGGAATGGTGAGAACCAATAGGACATGGTTATTCCTGGATATAAACTCTATAGAAGGGACAGGGAGGGGAGGTTTCGGGGAGGAGTGGCACTGTATATCAAAGAAGGGATAGATTCCAATAAGCTAGAAAACCTAGGTGGACCGGAGTCCTCTGCAGAATCATTGTGGGTAAAATTGTGAGGACTGAAAGGAAATGTGTTACTAGGGACGGGCTATCACCCTCCGGATCAAAGCGCTGAGAGTGATCTGGAGTTGGAGAAACAAATAAGAGAGGCGTCAAAGAGAGACAGGGCAGTAATAACAGCTCCCTATTGAAATAAGAGCCTCCCTGGCCTTCTTGACTTCAACTACCCACACATAAACAGGATGCGGGGTATTTATTTGTTTGTTTGTTTCTTTCTTTGTTTGTTTGTTTGTTTCTATCCCGCCCCTCCAGCACACTACTGCTCGGGGTGGCTCACAACAATAAAAGAGATACAGTAGACAATAAAAGTAGTAAAATTAAACAAATTGAGTAAACAAATTAAAAGTTAGCTTAAAAACCACCATCGGTATTAAGTTCAAATTAAAAGTTATTTTAAAAAGGTAAAAACTGAGAGTTATAAAAACTAAAAACGAAAGAACTTACCAGATATAACCAAAGATGGATGGAGCATTAAAGAGCCTCCTTAAAAGGATGTGTTTTTAGTCGTTTTTTAAAAACACTAAGGGGGGGAGCATGGTGAAGCTCTTCAGGGAGGGCGTTCCAAAGCCAAGGGGCCACAACCGAAAAGGCCCCTAAATGGGCCTTGTGCCTGATCCAGCAGGGCTGTTTTTATGTTCTTATGAGGACCTGCCTGAAACCTTGGAGAGCCACTGCCAGTCAGTGTAGAGGCAATATTAAGCTAGGTGAACCAATCATCTGATTCGGTATAAGGCAGCTTCCTAGTTTTCTAGGTTCCTAATGCAATTCCATAGCAGCTGTGCAATTCTGGCAACCATGACAGAAGAAGCAGATGGACTCATAGGATGTTTTCTGATTTATCCCAGATGGGAAATGGGTAGAGACTGCAGGCTACATATATCACAAGATTCAGAAGTAAAAATAATGACATCTGGACATGGAATTCAGTTTCCAAATCTGCTGTGTTTTTTTTCCCATTGAAGGAATACCAAAGTGCCCTATTCACCCCCAGCACAGTACCT
The DNA here is from genome assembly GCF_027244095.1 of Hemicordylus capensis. Lineage (NCBI taxonomy): Eukaryota > Metazoa > Chordata > Lepidosauria > Squamata > Cordylidae > Hemicordylus > Hemicordylus capensis. Next base: position 17,137,138 of record NC_069663.1, read on the forward strand.
CCAGTGACTGTTGCTGGTTTCTGTCTTAGGTTTCTTTTTAGATTGTGAGCCCTTTGGGGACAGGGATCCATCTTATCTATCTATCTATCTATCCTCTTTGTAAACTGCCCTGAGCCATTTTTGGAAGGGCGGTATAGAAATCAAATAAATAATAATAAATAATAATAATATTTCAGGTCACGACTGGGACTTGCAGCTAGAGACAGAACCTTCTCGGTTGTGGCCCCCCGGCTCTGGGACACCCTTCCAGAACAATATCACTGTGCTCCCTCCCTCAGGGTTTTTAAAGTGGTCTTAAAACTCATTTGCTTAGAGAGGCTTTTTAATGTATTTACCTCTTTAAAATCTAGTTTTAGTTGGGTGTGTTTTAGCTGATCTTCTATACATTTTATACTGCTTAGTGTTTTACCTGTTTGTTTTGTTTAAATGTATATTGTTTCTGTAGTTTTATAGTTTGCCATTGTTGTACGGTGCCTTGAGCAGTATTGCACCAGCGGGGCATGATATTTGCTATCTATTTAATGGTGGGGATGAACCTTCTGCCATGTCTTTCACCAGCTGAAATTGGCAGCAATCAGCACAACAGGGTCTTCTTGGTAATGGACTGACAGATTCTAGACTAGACATAAGGAATCATTCAGAAACTTCACAGCTATTGAATTTCTATTTGTTCTAGAATGCATCAAGGTTGGGAGGAATCTTTCCATATTATTATGTATGCTGATTTGGGATTATTCTTTCCCCTTGTTTGGGAAAAGAAGGGCTGGCTAATTATGTCAGACAGGTTTCCAGTACCAATCCAGGCAACTCCAAGCATCCCCAGTGGCACCTGACTACTTTTTAGTCACCCCAAGATGTGTTGGGTTCATCTATTTAATTATATTTCGATAGCTGGAGCAATTTCAATGAGAGGCAATGGAAAATGTTAACACATTGCACAGGTTTACATGATATTTTTATTTCTGAAATATCTAGTTTCCCCCATCCAGCAGGTGATAACTCCAATGTTCCCGCTTCTTCTTATCCTAGGAAGCACTAATTGCATATATAATTGCAGCGGAACCCCTGCAAAGCAGTGCCTCCTATCCACAACTTCTCTAGACAATCCAGAAGGACACCATGGTCGATGCTATCAAAATCCACTGAGAGATCCAAAAATATCCAGCAGATTCACGCTCCCTCTGTCGATGCCCCGATAGAGGTCATCCATCAGGCTGACCAAGGCTGTCTCAACCCCATAGCCAGCTCTAAAGCCAGTTTGAAATGGGTCTAGATAATCAGTTTCCTCCAAAACCACTTGGAGCTGATTAGCCACCACTCTCTCAATCACCTTGCCCAACCAAGGGAGACTGGAGACAGGGCTATAGCTAACTGTCATGGAGGGATCCAAGGTAGGCTTCTTAAGAAGCCGTTTAACCACTGCCCCCTTCAAACAAGGGGGTATTCTGCCCTCCCTCAGCAATGCATTAATGATGTCAATTAAGCCGCCTCCAACAATTTCCCTTCAAGATGAAAGCTGCGATCTTGGGCGAGGATCCAAAGGACAAGTGGTAGGCCACACTGCCCCAAGCAGCTGGTCTACATCCTTAGGAGTCACAGATTGAAACGGATCCAATCTAATACTGCAAGTAGGATTGCTGGACCCCACTTAATAGACTCTGAAAAAATAGAGGAGTCCAAGTCAGTCCAGATACAGGAGATTTTATCTGCAAAGAACCCACTAAAAGCATTACAGCAGGATATAGTCACCGGGGGTAGATTTGAAGCAGAAGGAGCATAAATTAACCCCTGCTAACTGGGCAAAGAGGCACTTTTTACTGTGGTGATTCCCTTTATTTAGCAGGGGGAGAGTAACTGGCCCTATCCACCCCAGCACAGTACCTCCAGTGACTGTTGCTGGTGTCTATCTTATGTTTCTTTTTAGAATGTGAGCCCTTTGGGGACAGGGAGCCATCTTGTTTGTTATTTCTCTCTGTAAACCGCCCTGAGCCATTTTTGGAAGGGCGGTATAGAAATCGAATTATTATTATTATTATTTATTTATTTACACAGTCAGACAGGTGTTATTGGCTGGTTTGTTTTATCCAGACATTGAGTCCTTCCCAAGGACCTGGGATGGCTGCATTTTATTGTCAATGTTGTTGCTGTTGTTATAGATATCGTCGCAGAATATAGGCTGCTTCCAGTAAAGTTGCTTTTTGTAATTGGCTGATGGTGATTTCTGTGGCCCCTATGGTGTTGAGGTGCTCTTCAAGGTCTTTTGGAACTGCACCCAGGGTGCCAATTACCACTGTGATTATTTTGATCTTTATTATTATTTATTATTATTATTAATAATAAAGCTCCTCACAACCTGGGATAATTCTGCTGAACGTTTTAATTGTAGAATGGGACGAGGGAAAACCAGTTTCACATCTACCCTTTGCCACAAAGCCCACGGGATGATTTTGGGTCAGTCACGCTTTCTCCACCTAGCCTACTTCACAGGGTTGTTGTGAGGATAAAATAGAGATTTTGGGGAGAGCATCGGAGTGGGAAATGCAGTGAGGGAGATAAGAGCAGCCTCCATACGCCTTAAAGAAACCCCCCTCCACCTCCCAAATGTGTTTGTGCACATTCCTAGTAAGTGGCAAGAAAGATAGAATTGGAGAAAGACGCCAGTGCAAGGCCAGGCCAGCAGAAATATGCAGTGATTAGCTTGCCCCCCTCCCACACATACACACATGGTATCATACAGCCCAGTTTCTGGCCAGGAAGAAAGTGAACGGGTTGGCTGGGCTCCTGGGAGGCTGGAGGAGTCTCCCACTGGCTATTGCTACTTGTTCTGGGGTAGATGAATGAGTGAATAAAGCGAGTAATGTACATAGTTATGACTATCCTCACAACAACCCTGTGAGGTAGGTGAGGCTGTGAAAAAAGTGACTGGCCAAGAGTCACTCTATGTATTTGGTAGCTGAATGGGATTTGAACCCGGGTCTCCCCAGTCTTAGCCCAACACTCAAACCACTACACCATGCTGGCTCTTTAAGTGATGGAGACCTTTTTAAAATAACTAATTCAAAAAACTAATTCAAGTTATAGTCCCATACTATACTACAACTGTATGGACTGACCGCTTGCTGTAAAAACTGCCCATTTTATTACTGGATGGGGGAGCACAGCCTGTTTTGGGAAGAGCACCCTCTGCCCTTTGCATTCAAGACATTGCTTCTTGCAATGCTTTGAGCACTCTGTGAGTGGAATGCGTTACTCATTAATGTGGATGGTGCTGATTTCAATCTCTGCCCTTTGAGAGGAGAGCATTTTTACTACGTAGGTGTCAGCAAATGCTTCTCTTTGGGAGCCTTCCTCCTTGCCACATCCCTTCTAGCCAGCCCTGCCTCCTGGGCATCTTGCTGGCTGGTGTGCAGCAAAGCAAATTGAATGGTATCCAAGGGCATTAGCCTGTACGACTTGTCCTCCCCTTGCATCTCGCTTGACACAGATTTCTGCTAATCCCTTTGCAATGCAGGCCACCTGCAGCTTGAGTCTCCGGTTTAACAGGGATCAGCTTGCAGGTGCCTCTAATTTAATCACCCTATTGGTAATGGCTGTGCTCCTGCGGGGTTGTGTGAAAACCTGGATTTGGGCAGGCAGGCATGTGAGGGAGTCGAGCTGGCGAAGGCTGCTCAGAAAAGCCTTCACCTGAGGTGGTGAATTCAGTACACTACAAATTATAATTGCCTTGCTTCGGTGTATTTTGCAAGATGGGGAGACAGCGGCTGAATAGAGGAAAGGTGCCCTTGTCTCTCCTCCATTCCCAGCACAGTCGTGGACAAAGAGCTATGAGCTAATAGGCTCATTTGCACAATTATAAATAGGGTAGAATGGGGCTTCATAACTTCAGTCCTCCGGCTGTTTGTGGACTGAAGGTAAAGTGTGCCATCGAGTCAGTGTTGACTCCTGGCCTTGCGGTTGTCTTTGGTAGAATACAGGAGGAGTTGACCATTGCCATCTTGTATGAAATGATACCATTCAGCATCTTCCTATACAGAGGCGTATCTAGGGAAAATAGCTCCTAGGGCGAGCACTGAAATTGCGCCCCCTGTCCAAACAGCTGACGCCCATCTTTCAGATAACTTTACCATAATATTGGCTCAAAAATACAAGCCAAACTCGTTAATCTCTTAATATTTCAAAAACTATTTAGCAGTGGACGTAGCCAGACCAAAAAATGCAGGAAAACTACGAATTTCAGTATGCTGGGGCTCATGAAATACCCAAATACTATGTGGAGGTGTACTTGGAAAACTAAACAGAAGTCCCTGTCTAATTCTCATTGTAGCGTCACTATTACATAAGTTTTAAAAATAAATGGAGAATCTGACTTTTCCCAGATACTCTGAAAATAATTAAAGGATATGCAGAGTAAACTGTGTCACTGCTTGGAATATTTTATTTATTTAGCACATTTTTATACTGCCCTAACCCAAGGTCTCGGGGCGGTTCTATATATATATTCTAGCATTTCAGAAAGACAGTTACAATGAGAGAAAGAGAGCAAGAAATTACCAGTGGGCCTTAATACTAAAGATTTCACACCGATTCAAAGATAAACTCACCATTAATAGCCATATTATTAAGACATCACATTTAATTCACTTATCACAAAAAGCAAAATAAGAGCAAATGAATACAATCCTAGCTCATAAGCTTCAGCTTCATTCGCAAGCCCTGATTCTCTGTACATAGTGCCAAACTAAATATGTGTACAGTGACTTATATTATATTAATTTAAAAAAAATAATAATTACCTGTATCCCCTTCGGGGAGCTTCCTAAAGGTGTGGGGGGGGGTCTGAAAAGGTTTTCCCTCCCCCCGCTGGCCTCTAGGGACTCGCAGGGACCATTTGAGTATGTGCAGTGGCCATTAATTTTTTTTTTTTAATGGCCGCTGAAAACAAAATGGCCACCGTGCATGCTCAAATGGCCTCTGTGAGGCCTGGCATGGCCTAGGGCCTCACAGAGGCCATTTGAGAATGCCTGGTTGCCATTATGTTTTTGGCAGAAAAAATAATTTTAAAAAATGGCACCCCCTTCAAGTGGTGCCTGAGGCACGTGCCCTGCCTGCCCTACCTTAGATATGCCCCAGCCCTTATATAGTTGCTGCCCGATATAGGTGTTTCCCATAGTCTGGGGCAGGGATTCTCAGCGTTGGGTCCCCAGATGTTATTGGACTTCAACTCCCATAATCCCCAGCCCCAGTGGCCTTTGGTTGGGGATTATGGGAGTTGAAGTCTCATAACAGCTGGGGACCCAACTTTGAGAAGCCTTGGTCTGGGGAACATACAAGCGGGGATTCGAACCGGCAACCTCTGGCTTGCTAATCAAGTCATTTCCCTGCTGCACCATTAGGTGGACTGCAGCTCCTATAATCCCCAAGCACAGCGGCCAATAGGGGATAAGGGAGTTGTAAGCCAACATCTGCAGGAGGGCCAAAGTTGGGCAGCCCTGGGGTAGGACGAACACGCTACTCTAGTTCAGCAGCTGTGTGGACTCCTGTTTTGTATCACATTTACCTAAATCTGGGACTAGGATTAGTATTCAAACTAGGATTCACTCGTTCACACTGTGACTAAACGGGAGTTACTCTATGCTTTACTGGGATCTACCCTCAGTAGAGAGATTGCTCTGGTCCCAATCTAGGAGCAATGCCACTCTTTCGAGGTAGACTGCCCCCAACTGAAGACTGATCTAAAGCCACAGGCCAGGCTGGGACATGGCTTCAACAACCTAGAACTGCCTGTCTTGGAACTTACAGGCACTGTACAGCCAGAGTCCACACAACCCAGCTCAAGATAACAATATGTTATTCCGAAAACAACTTATCACCCACACAGTCAAAAACTGTGTTCTGCCCAGGTTTGGGAGCTGTGTATGCTCCCAATTTTTGGTTGTGTGGAAGTAAGGTAGGAGGAAAACCTGGCTAGGAGTGTGATTGTGTGGAAGCAAGGTAGGAGGAAAACCTTGGGTAGCTTTTCCTCCTACCTTGCTTCCACACAATCATTTCTACCCAGGTTTTCCTCCTACCTTGCTTCCACACAACCAAAATTGGGGGCATACACAGCTCCCAAACCTAGGTAGAACACAGTTGTTGGTTGTGTGAATGACCTCTAGGTTTTAAAATATTATTTGATGTTAGAAATGAGGGAGGGTGCACTTACCCCTCCCGCCACTTTTTCCCCGCTGGTGCGCCGTTATTTTCCAAAATCCACGGGGCGGCAACATACCTCCCTGCTGTCCTTTCCCCCGTTGTTGGCTGGAAATGCAGAAGTATAGTCTGCATGTGAGCCTGCTGTCGCACGCATGCACCTACCACACACATTGCACATCGTGTGCGGACATCACGCACGTGACGTGCGGCGGGTGCAGCAGATGCATGCACAGACTATACTTCTGCATTTCCAGCCAACAATGAGGGAAGGGACGGCAGGGAGGTATTCTGCCACCCCATGGATTTTGGAAAATAACGGCGCACTGGCGGGGGGGGGGGGGAGCGGCAGGAGGTGTAAGTGCACCCTCCTCCGCCTTTAAAGAGCCCCCCCCTGCGGTGTCTGCAGCTCCACGGTTCCATGCACATCCCTAATTTGTCCTGCCCCATTCCTAATCATGGGGATGAGCCTAATCTGCTCGAAAGAGCAAGGAGGCTGCCTGAAAGCAGGAGTTGAACTCTCTGCTGCTGCAGAGTTCTTTTTCCAAGGGTGTCTAATGAAATCCTTCATTATGTTCAGATAATTACCATCTCCTGGTTCCCAGGGCTGCCTGCCTCTGCCATCTGTGCTGCCAGGTAAAGCGCCGTGTCTTGACACACCTGGTGCCGAGAGGGAATCTCTCACTGCACTTACCGTCACCAGCCCTGGGGGCCAGGAGTAATTGTGGAAGGCTGCCCAGGTTTGCTTCCAACACCTGGTCTCCCTGCCCACACCCTTTCATGAGGGGAGCAGGGTATGTGCCACTGTTGTTTTTCTTTGCCAAATGGAGGGGTCCCCAACTGTTAGAGAGGAGCAGCTTGGCAGACTCCAGGATTTGAGTTCCTTGTGTGGGAATTCTGTCGGTGAATAAGTCGCAGCTGCTTTCCCAGGGTGAAATGATCATGGGATCTCAGTCTCTCAGAAACTGGGTCAGAGATCTGGTCTGGTGGTAGCAAGCATGGTTTTTCTCCTTTGCTAAGCAGGGTCTGCCCTGGTTTGCATTGGGATGGGTGACTGCATTTGAGCACTATCTGTGTAAGATATTCCCCTTCAAGGATGGGGCTATACCTCAGTGGTAGAGCATCTGCTTGCATGCAGAAGGTCCCATCCGGGGCATCTTCGGGGAAAGACTCCTACCTTAAACCTTAGAGAGCTGCTGCTCTCTAAAAGCCCATTCATATGTTATGCACAACACTTGTACGAGTGTACAATGTACACAGGTACAGATTTGTACACAGGTATAGTCATTCACATGCTATGTTCAACACTCGTACAATGAGTGTACAGTGTACGTAGGTACAGATCTGTACACAAGTACAGTCATTCACATGTTATGTTGAATCTTAACCCCCAAGTCCCATTGACTGCATTCCTCATTGTCTGCGGTTTCGTTATCAGTGGTAAACTGCGGGATCGGAACCCCCGTGGATAACAAGGTACACCTGTACATACTTCTATATCTTAGTCTTCCTCCAAGGAGCTCAGAGTTGTGTACGTGGTTTCATTTCTCCCCACAACAATCCTGTGAGGCATGTTGGGCAGAGAGAGAAATGAGTGGCCCAGAATCACCCAGTGAGTTTCATGGCTGACTGGGGATTTGAACTCAGGCCTCCACAGTCGTAGTCCAACACACTACCCAAGCTGCCACACAGGGCACACAGCAGGGGGCCATTAATAGTAACAGTGCAACACCACCGCAGAGGCTGTTGAGGAAAGAGCGCAACTAGTTTGTCAGGCAGCACCCCTGGACAGCCGGGGCACTACAGAAGTGATCCAGGGCAAATGCCCAGGTGGCCCCATGCTGTCAGTGCCCGGATCTCAGTCAGCTCCACTTACCACTTCTCCTTTTTTCACCCCACAACATATGCTTCTGCCTTTTAGGATCGACCATCAACAGTAAAGGATCCAGCAATCAAGAAATACACCGCAGACTAGCACTTGGTAGGGTTGCAATGAAGGCCTTGGAAAGTATATTTAGATGCCATGACATGTCTATACCTACGAAGATTAGAATCATTCAGACAATGGTTTTTCCTGTGACACTCTATGGATACGAAAGCTGGACTTTGAAGAAGCAAGATAGAAAAAGTATTGACACTTTTGAACTTTGGTGTTGGAGAAGAGTTTCATGGCCAGCCAGGAAAAGAAGAACAAATCAATCCAGAATTTTCACTCGAGGCACAAATGACCAGGGTCAAACTATCATACTTTGGACAGATTATGCAAAGATCCAACTCCCTTGAGAAGTACATGCTGGGAAAGGTTGAAGGAAAGAGAAGAATTGGATGACCAGCAGCAAGTTCAAGGACCATTTTATAAATAAAACAAATAAAGGTGGATGGACTTGATTATGACAGCAATGAATGCACCATTGGGAGACCTTAAAGGCCAAGCTGAAGACAGATCATCCTAGAGAGAATCTATCTATGTGGTCGCTAAGAGTCGACACTGACTTGATGGCACTTAATCAACCAACCAATCAATCAACATATGATTGATTTATGTGAATCAAAGACTATTCTGAATTTAAGATGACCTCCTTAAAAAGTAGAGGTTAAATACAGGTTATAGCTGCATTTAATAAAAAGGAACAGGACTCTGAATCTGACATCCCAATTTCTAATTTATTTATTTATTTTTTATTTTATTTATTTGAAATATTTATATACTGTACCACCCAAAACTTGCATCTCTGGGTGGTTTACAATTAAAATCATTTTTAAAAACTTGGGAAAAACCTAGTCTTGGATTCAGGTAAATTCAATAGATGCCTTCTTGCTCTTCTGAAAGCTGGCCTCCCTCTTGCAGCTAATCTTGAAGTCACCCGCTGGAAGAAAAACATGACTGTGGAAGGTGGTTGCTGACAAAGATGATCCTTAAATGTCACTTGGGGATAGCTGTGCCTTCCCACAGCTGGCATTTCAGGGATTCACTTCCATCTTTGACAGTCGTCTGCGGCCCAAGGCTGCAAATGGCTAGATGAAAAGACAAATATTGAGGTCTGGCAGGTTTAACAGACATTCCATCACCAGACGCTAAAGCCCTTGATGCAATGGAAAATGTGATTCACCCTGATGGAAGGAGGCTGTGGGAAAGAAGGATCAATGGACCTGGCTCAGACGACGGTTTAGGGACTGCTGATTCATACTGAGTCACTCCTTCAGAAAGTCCCTGATGACAACCTTATCTGAAAGCACATGGGAAGGGTGCTGGTGGAACAGTGTATATGTGTTCTCCAAAGCTCCCTGGAGTGGACTGAGTCTACCTGAGTCTGTGAACTAAAACTGACTATAATCCTACCAGATTAACATTCAGGACTTTGCTGGACCACCTAACGCTGTTGAAAGGAATGCACAAGTCTGGAGTGGAATGACATTTTTGTTAGGTAAATTGAAAAAAATATAATAGCTTGATCTTGGTTAGAGAGAGAACTAACAAACTGATCCTATTAAAAAATCAACAAATTTAAAAATCAACAAATTTAATCAACAAATTTAAAAATCCACAAATTAAAAAAAGTTTAATGGGGGTGGTGGTGTAATTTTTAAATCAACCAGGAGAGCTGGTCCTGTGGTAGCAAGCATGACTTGTCCCCTTAGCTAAGCAGGATCTGCCATGGTTGCATATGAATGGCAGACTAGATATGTGAGCACTGTAAGATATTCCCCTTAGGGGATGGAGCCGTTCTGGGAAGAGCAGAAGGTTTCAAGTTCCCTCCTTGGCATCTCCAAGATAGGGCTGAGAGAGATTCCTGCCTGCAGTCTTGGAGAAGGTTGTGTGCCATTCTGTAGAGACAATATTGAGCTAGATGGACCAATGGTCTGACTTGGTTATATGGCAGCTTCCTATGTTCCTGTGATAAAGATGTTATATGCCACCATTATTCACAAGTGTGTTCACAACAGCTAACAAAAAGATTTTAAACAACATATAGCACAATGAGGCATTCTGGGAGAAAATGTGTGGCAGCTGGCAAGAGCTGCCTGCTGATTGGAACACTGCAGTGCTGTCTCCACCAAATAAGTATTGGGGCAAAACGGAAAACAACTGGTAGCCAACCCACAATAAACTGCCTCTGCACTGAAAGATATTCCCCTCAGGGGATGGAGCTACTCAGGAAAGAGCAGAAGGTTTCAAGTTCCCTCCCTGACAGCATCTTCAAGGTAGAGCTGAGAGAGATTCCTGCCTGCAACCTTGGAGAAGCCGCTGCCAGACTGTGAAGACAATACTGAGCTAGATAGACCAATGGTCTGACTCAGTATATGGCAGCTTCCTATGTTCCTATGTTCCTATGTCAATCCACACCATGGGGGCGGGGTAGCTGAGTATCTACTTTGCATGCAGAAGGTCCCAGGTTCAAGATCCCTGACATCTCCAGGTAGGATTGGGAAAGACTCCCAAGCATGAAACCTTGGAGAGCTGCTGCCAGTCAGTGTAAGCTAAATGGACCAATGTTCTAATACATTATAAGGCAGCTTTTTATGTAAACTACTCCTTCTGCTACCACTGGAAAATCCAAAGTGATATTTATGATCATTATACAACACTGCCTTAAAATGTCAAAACATTGGTCCATCTAGTGAAGAAGTCTATACTAGAAGTCTAACAGTGTCTCCCCAAAATCTGAGGCAGAGGTTGAGGAAGATGTCTACCCAAGATCCCTTTAAATATAAGTTGGACAGAGGTGCACTTAGGTAATTTTGGAGCCTGGACCTAAAGGCCTCTGGAGGGGGCCCCCTCCCCTGCAAATTAATGTAAACTGCCCTGAGCCATTTTTGGAAGGGTGGTATAGAAATCAATCAAACAAATAAAGCATCAGCATCATGCTCAGCTGGACGACCACACCACCCAGGACAGATTCAAGAGGCTCGGTGGAGGTGGGGGGCAGGGGCTGTGGAGGACTTTGGCCTGGATGGCCGGGGGTAAGAACACCTCTGAGATTGGATCTGGGACCTTCTACATGCAAATAATATGCTTCACTCCTAAGCTATCGACCCCCTCCCAAAGATCCTCCTCCTGCTGAGCTTGATGCTTTCACCTCCTTTCTCTTTTCTTTTACCAACAATGACAGATTATAAACAAGCAAATTGGGCTTTATAGTTTTCCGTTTAATATTGGCAAAAGCCAATGTCGTCACATTTTTTTAAAAAAAATCCAAATTTTGTGAAATGTAAAACGTTATAAGATAAAATACATTCAAATTCAAAATAAAGTCCTGTGCAAAATCAATAAACCTTGATAATGCTGTAACATAATAGTGACATTATGCTTAGCAAATGCACTTTGATCTCTGTTGCTGCTGGGAATATATATTGGTATTTGCATCCACTCAGATCATATTCCTAAACGCATGCTAAAAATACAAATATTCAGATGCTTCATATTTATTTGCAGACCGAACTGCTGCATTCTGCTTATACAAATGATAAGCAAAGCAGGAAAAAAATAATAATCTCAATATGGCTTTCTTTACATTCTGGCAATGGGAAGGCTTGAGACATGGGCTCTGTATCAGCTCAGGCATAGAGAACTTTATTTTTATTAGCTGAGGTCTGGAAAGGATTCCTGATCTAGCAGTTCAAGTTCTGCAAGACTTTTTAAAACTGAAATGCTGGGGAACTGTTTGGCAGAGTGCTTTGCTTTGATCTAGCACGATCAGCTGTGGCTTATTTAAAACTCGGGGGACACACCCCTATTTAGAAAACCTTAAATTAAATTAACAGTGAGAGATGGGGTTTCAAGATGGGAAGGTTGTTCGGTCTGAGCTACTTGGTGCCAAGAGATTGTAAGGCCTTTATGATGGGTTCCAGGGGCCAAGCTCACATTGGTCCTCAATAGGGATGCTCCTCAAATTTTCCTCTTGGACACCTCCTTGGATTTTGGAGTTCTGAACTATCTCAGTTGTTTTTGGAACTCAATGCATTAGGAATTCTCCTTTATTGCATTTTGTTTTATTTCTGAATTATGGACAAAAGCCTGTACATGCACAGCTTTCACTTATGGAGCTATGAACCTCATAGAAGTGCTGGATCAGCCCAAAGGCCCATCTTATCCAGCATCCTGACTCAAACGGTGGCCAAACAGATGCAAGCCACAAGTGGGGGAAAGAGGACAACCACTCCCTAGCACCTGGCGTTCAGGGGCATGCCACCTTTGATGGACCAATGGTCTGGCAGCTTCCTTTATCCTTGCTATGTTCTATTCTCAGGGGCTTCTCTTCCTTTGTGTCTTTTGCACTCTTCAGTGTAGACAATGGGCATGCATGCATTGACAAAACACCCCAACAAAAGCAACTTTGATGTGATCATATGTAACAGTGTTCTTCACTGTAAAACCTGGGGGCCAGTGGTGGTCCCCAACAACCTTGAGTGCAACTCCCTTACTGATTGTATATTTATTGGGTCTGTGTGAAGGTTTGGCCAAAGCTGAATACTCTGCACAGTCTGCAATACCCTGGTACCAGATGATGTAACCATTCTCACCACACAGTGCTGCACTTTACCCAATGCCAGGGGGCTGCTTTAAGGGAAACAGAACTCTTGAGCCCCTGCACTATCTTGGAAGGTGAGCACAGAGTGCTGGGAAATGTAGTCCTTTCCCAGCCCATTTCCCCTAGAACCCTGAAGAGAGGGCTTTGTTTCTCTTTAAGGGCCCCTCCCGGCACTGAGAAAAGCATGGTACTGGGCAGAGGTCAACACAATGGAAAACAGGGCTGTGCAAATCAATTTGAATTCAAATCAATTTGACTCGGCTCTGGCTGATTCGAACAATTCAGATTAGAACTGAATCACCTCTAAAAGGGTAATTTGACTTTAATTCAAATTGAAATGTCTAAATTCTAAATTTCTAAAATCAAGGAGCATGTGGATTTGCTGCAATTTTCACTTCCAGCATTCAGATCTTCCCCGCCCCACTTCCATTATTTATTTATTTATTTTATTTATTCGATTTCTATACCACCCTTCAAAAAATGGCTCAGGGCGGTTTACAGAGACAAATAATAAATAAATAAGATGGATCCCTGTCCTCAAGGGCTCACAATCTAAAAAGAAAGATAAGACAGACACCAGCAACAGTCACTGGAGGTACTGTGCTGGGGGTGGATAGGGCCAGTTACTCTCCCCCTGCTAAATAAAGAGAATCACCATGTTAAAAGGTGCCTCTTTGCCAAATTAGCAGGATGTGAATGCTAGAAGTGAAAATTGCAGCAAATCCACATGCTCCAATGCCAAGATTGATTTTAGAAATCCTGCCAGTTAACCTGGAATTCAGGAGGTGTGGAACCTAGGACAGAGCAAAGCAGTGAAACAATAAAGGAATGAAGAGGGGAAATCTGCTCATTCCTAGATCTGAGTAACCTAGTAGGGTGGAAACTGAGATGGATTTCTAGCCTGTTGGGGAGAGGCTTGAAGGTAGGTATGTCAACAGAAGCAAAGCTCCTAAGCAGGACTTCCCATGGCTCTTTGCTGGTACTGATTATTCTAAACTGGGACACTGGTAATGTAGGTTGGAACATGTCATGAACTCTATTGAAATCATCATGTTGTTTCCATAGCCTTAATCCAAGGAAGGAAGGGAATATCCCCACTTCATACTACTACTTCTAGTCTTTTGACAAGATAAAAATTGAAAGACGTGCGTGATCCCTTTTCAGTTTCTTCTGCCCCCAAGCAACTTGGTTTCTCAGTAAGTCATTAAACTAAACATGCCAACTCAAGTGGTGCCCTAGGAAAGGGAAGCACAAGGAATGTGCTAATAACCCCCCCCCCCTCCACAGAAGGAACGTTGGAGCTGATGTTAGAGCCCTTTTAACTCCAACTGAAAGATATCAACATCTCAAAACAGCAAGAAGCTTTGATTGCCCAGAGTGAATGAAGCAAGGCTGTGCAGTGCCAAGAAATATGGAATCAACCCCAACTCTGAAAGTTTGAGGTACTCCTCATTATTGAGACGGGTTCTCCATCAGATATATTTTAATGACTGGGAGATATCTGGATCTTGCTGGTGACACCAGCTGATGACAGGAAATGTACTGTGTAAAGTTCCAAGCTGATGGATGTGGGAGCAGGACATGTTTTGGGCAGAGTGCCCGCTTTCCCTTGCTACCCCTCAGAGTGATCCCTGATCCTCCTCTCCCAGAGTGTTCTCCATCACTGGCCATCTGACCTGGCTGCATCTGAGGGAGAGATGAGACAATGGCCGCCTTCGCACATAACACCAAGTCGCAGGTCCAATGGACCAGGGGTTTCCCAAAAATCATACGATAATGCTCAGTCTGGCTGGAACCTGTGATAACTGCTCATCTACACATTTTGAGCAACTCCAAGGGACATTTTAAGCTCTGCCATTAGGCGAGTGTTCCTGTGTTCCCACTTGAAGGATGAAGAAGACTTAGCGCAAAGCAGACTCTTGCTTCAGAAAAGCATCAGCAAGAGGTGAATAAGGCTATAGATTGGCTTGACCTTTAACTGTGGAGCCCTGGCTTCCACTAACAATAAGAAACTCCCCGATTCATTGGAATTCCTGAAAAATGGCTTCTGCCCAATTGCATGCTTATTCCCATTTGAATAGCTCCTAGGGTTGTGTACAGAATTTTCATGAACTGATTCAGATTCAAACTGAATTTGAATCTATTCAATTTTCAACCATTGAATAGACTGGAGATTCATTTGAACTGATTCAAATTCACCCAACTTCAAATCAAATTTGGGTGAATTTAATCCAAATTGAATGGATTCGAATTCAATTCGAATTCAAATCGATTCATGTGAATTTCATGCATATTCCTAATAGCTCCTTCTCAACATTCCTTTCTCCTGCTTTGAGGCCAAGTATAACAATATGTCTGAGATCCTGAACCCTAATGATGCCATCCACTCCACAGCAGCAGATAGGAAGACAGCAGCCTTCTCATAAACATGCTGGCAGGAGAAGAGCTGGTGGTTCCCTGTCTGCTGGTGTCCACTGAGGGCATGGTGAGCCCAGAGGAGATGTTGGTGCTTCTATGGCAGCTGGATTGCATGAGGCACACTAGGCATAAAGCCACCAGTTGGTGATGGACACTTTGAAGGGAAGTTCTTCAAGGGGGGTGGGTAAAGGGGTGGTAGGATTTCTACAGGGTCCAGAAGGAGGGGGTAGTTCTTTAAGGATCAAAGGAGAGAGACCAAGGAGGAGAGCTTGGAGGGGATAGTTAGGTGTTCCAGGAGATCAGTCAACAGAGGGCGAAAGTCCTAGACCAGAGATTCTCAACCTTTTCCTTTATGCAGACCCCTACGTAGTCATCGAAAGCTTTTGCGGACCATCACATAAGTGTAAAATCCAGAGGAGAGAGTTGTGGGATGCAAGGACAAGACACTGGAGTTGAATTGGGAATATTAATGGTTTAATGAGAGAGATGAAATTTATAGAGAGGCAATGCAGTCTGCCTTCAGTGCTCTTGCTTGTTAGCCCCGCCTCTACTCCGGGACTGGAATACAAGTAACCAAAGCCCCATTCAAAAACTGGCCTGGATCCAGGAATGGGTTAACCAATGCACCATAGTAAGCAAGCCATTCTAAGCATGTTTAACATAGCCTATGGCTTATGGCATTCAAACTTCTAAATCAAGGGGTATTAACAACACAGCTATTTCTCATAACTTGTTATGCTCACAAACATGCTCACTCACAAACATTTTGCACTCATCACATACAGTACATTTACCTGCAGCAGGATTATCAGTAGGGGAAAGACTATAATACATAAGGGGTACACAGGATTATATTATTATATTATTCCCCCCCCCCCCCCGCCATGGATACCTCTGTACACTCGCGGACCACAGGTTGGCAACCACAGCCCTAAAGGCGGGGGGAGGAGAAGGAAGCGGCAAAAATGGGTCAACGTAATGCTTTCTCCTCCCTTGTCTGAGGTCCTGGGTGGGAAGAGAGGGTATGACACTATATTATAATAGGCTGACTCAGCATGACACAACACCACAGTTAAATCTTAATCCCTGGCAATGTCTCCTGGCCTTGGAAGAATGTATTTCTCTCTCCCTTGCCTCTCTTTGAGATGGAAGAATTCTACTTCTGACTGAATTAGATACAAACCAAGATTGTATAGGGGAAGAATGGCATTTCAGTCCCCAAGCAGCATAGCAAAACCAGTTTGGTGAGAAAGCAGCAAAGCAAGAAGTCTTGAGAACGTTTTTTAGTATTGGAGAAATACAAGGATTATTCAAAGAAAAGGTTACAAACAAATGTGAAAAAGCCTGCAGCTTAATTTCAGCTGTAGCTCATGGCAGAATAAAGAGGCCAAAATAAGCAGCCATCTCTGGAGAGACAAAATGGAGACTAACACTGAAAGAACAAAGAAGGGAGGAGTCCAGCACTATTTTATCCATGACCCTAAAAACCCCAGTGGTCACTATGAGACATTGCACCTGAGAGCTGATGCTGCCAGGATCCTAGCTCCAATAGATTGTACATGATTGTCAAATCAACCAGGTTCAGTTTCTTCTAACCCAAAATGAAAAATGGAAAAAAGGGAGACCTTAATCCAAACTCTGAAGTGGGTTTCAGATCTCTCTGTGTACAAACAAATTGGTTCTCGTGTTGAAAGAGCCACCCTACCCCACCCTCTGCATTCTATGTGAACAGGACAGACATATGAATACGGTACAGTGCAATTTTGAGCTAATCCTTCTGGAGAGTGTTCTCTTATAAGGAAGTTGCGATCGTGCCATCGAAGATAGTGGGTTCCAAGCAAACACAACCGACTTCTAACAGAAAAAGATTTTCTTTGACTTTAAAATTGGGAGTACCCAATATGGGCTCACATAATTATTGTAATTATAACATTTTACATTACAGCACTGTGCAATTACCTGCTGGCTGCCCTAGGAGTAACCCTGACAAGAAGAAAAGTGCTAATGCTTTACCTGGACTCTTTTGAAGAATGGCAGGAAAAGACAGAAATAAAAGGAGAATAGTTTGGGCTGAGGAAGGGCAAATTATTCTTGGTTCAAGCCAGAGTTGGGTACAGGAAACCAAGCTATTTCCCTCCCACCCGCATCAAATTGGGAAATAGTTGTTCAGTCTGTGCCCAAATCTGAATTTTGGATGGAGTTCTGAAAACCTCAGGAGCCACTGAGTCCGGCTTTGCCCCCCCCCCTTCCCTTCTTACTCATGGCAACAGCTACAGTGGGGAGTGCTCTCTTCACATTTCTTTGCAAGGAATTCATCTGGTGGTGGTGGGTATTCTGGGAAGGGCATTGGTGAACTTAAGAACATAGGAAGTGTCTTTATACCAAGTCAGACCATTGGGCCATCTCGCTCAGTATTGTCTACACTGACTGGCAGCGGCTTCTCTAAGGTTTCAGGAGGGAGTCCTCCACAATAATAGGAACATAGGAAGCTGCCATATACTAAGTCAGACCATAAGCCCATCTTGCTCGGTATTGTCTACACAGACTGGCAGCGGCTTCTCCAAGGTTGCAGGCAGGAATCTCTCTCAGCCCTATCTTAGAGAAGCTTCCAGGGAGGGAACTTGGAACTTAGATGCTCTTCCCAGAGTGCCCCCATCCCCTAAGGGGAATATTTTAGAGTGCTCACACATCAAGTCTCCCTTTCATATGCAACCAGGCCAGACCCTGCTTAGCTCAGGGGACAAGTCATGCTTGCTTGATTTTCTGCAACAAAGCAGATGTTCTACCACTGAGCTACAGTCCTTCCTCAATTGTCAATCAATCAATCATCTTTATTACAGTCAAAGACCAGTGCAGACCAGTCTCTCTCAGCCCTATCTTGGAGATGCCAGGGAGGGAACTTGGAACTTAGACGCCCTTCCCAGAGCAGCTCCATTCCCTGAAGGGAATATCTTACACTTCTAGTCTCCCAATCAAATGCAACCAGGGTGGACCCTGCTTAGCTAAGGGGACAAGTCATGCTTGCTACCACAAAACCAGCTCTCCCCTGAGTCCTACCTGGAGATGCTGCCAGGGACTGAACCTGGGCTATTCTGCCTGCACAACAGATGCTGAACTATGGCTTCACCCCCAATTTATTATGAGCCAGGCCCAGATTTCATTGCAGTTTGGGTATAATCAGTTTTAGGAAGAGCTGCCAAATAGCAAATAAATAAGATGGCTCCCGGTCCCCAAAGGGCTCACAATCTAAAAAGAAACATAAGATAGACACCAACAGCAGTCACTGGAAGTACTGTGCTAAAAAGAATCACAAGATAGACACCAGCAACAGTCACTGGAGGGATGCTGTCCTGGGGGTGAATAGGGCCAGTTACTCTCCCCGTGCTAAATAAAGAGAATCACCAGGTTAAAAGGTGCCTCTTTGCCAGTACTGTGCTGGGAGTGGATAGGGACAGTTACTCTCCCCCTGCTAAATAAAAGAGAATCACCATGTTAAAAGCTGCCTCTTTGCCAAGTTAGCAGGGGTAATTTTGCAGGGGGGCGGGTTTCTGCACACAAAGCATATGCTCTACCACTAGACTATGGCTCCCTCCCCTGAGTTACTCTGTCCTCTGCCTCCCTCTCGCTGTACATACACCTTCCTGGATTCCAGTCCAAACATCTTAACATCACATTCTAATTATTTAATCATTTATTTGGTTGACAGTCAATCAAACAAATCTTCCAGCAGTTGACAGCTCGAGGATTGTCAGAATTTTGCTAAACATAATGGAACCTCTTTCGTTAATAGGTGCCAAATATGAGGCTTTAATGAATAATCATAATCACAGTATAACCTCAAGCACAGGATAATCACCACATTCCTTTTTCTCCAGTAGCTGAAGTTTGGGACTCCTATAGAGTTATTACGGTCCAGGCAATGGGATGTTGGATTTGGACATGAGAGATGGGGCTCCAAATCTATTTTCATTCATTTATTAGCCTCCCTTTATAAAACGGGAAGATCAGTGGCCACCTCTGAGAGTTCTTATCAGTTGATCTTCCCACCCACCCACCCGCCACCACCGCAAAGTGTGTGGGAGGTATTCTTAAGCCATTTCTACCCATTACAATTTGCCTTCCAAATTGCTTTGAAATTTAACTGTATCACCTATTATTATTACCTTTTCTATCATTCCCAATGATGGATGCTTTTTTGTAGACAATGTTGTTTAAAGAAAGGTGTAAAAAGCTTTGGATATGACAAGCTGATGATGAACATGGTTTCCTTAAGATTTAGCAGCAAGACTTAAAGTTTTGGGGTTTGTTTGTTTGTTTGTTTGTTTGTTTGTTTGTTTAAAGAAAAGCTTGTTGCTCAGAGTTAAATCTAGAAAGCTCAATTTGATTTCAGAGGTTTTGCTAAGCCTGAATCGGTGTGAAATGTCATTTCAGCTCTCATTGTGAGGCTGAATGAACCAGGTAGGTAGGCAGTTTGCAGATGGGCAGCCAAATCCTAGCTATGTTTATTCAGAAGGGTCAGATCACATGTTACATTAAACACATATTTGGCCTTGACAGGCATCTTTCATATTCCCTAAATAGCAGCCACAGAAAGAGGATCTGGATTGAGACCATGATGGGGGCAAAGAATTAAAGGCCTCTTATCCCCCATACTAGGGTCCTTATTCAGACCCATAGCCAAAGGGAGGGCTAGGGCAAGCCTGCCCCCTACATTTTTCCCCCTCTGCCTCCCCCACCCACAATTTTTTTTCAGAAAAATATTTTTTTAAATAACTGAATGTTGCTTGCATTGAGGACTGATGGCAGATATGCTGCCCCCCAACTTTTTTTGGCACTCCCCCCTCCCCAAACTTCTAGACTGGCTACAGGCCTGTCTCCATGCTAGGATCCCACCTTAAAGATAAATTGCACTAATTTGCAAAGCTGCAAATGAGTTTTGTTTAAAAACATAAACTAAAATAAAACAAAATTAGGCGTTTTGTATTTTGTTCCTAGTAAGGGGGATATTGTAGAGCTGTATGTGAACATCAGCCACCTAATGGCACAGCGGGGAAATAACTTGCCTAGGGAGCAAGAGGTTGCTGGTTCAAATCCTCACTGATAGGTTTCCCAGAAACACCAAAATCGGACAGCAGCAATATAGGAAGATGCTGAAAAGCATCATCTCATACTGCGCGGGAGGAGGCAATGGTCAACCCCTCCTGTATTCTACCAAAGAAAACCACAGGACTCTATGATCGCTAGGAGTCGACACCGACTCGACGGCGCGACTTTACGTGAACATAAGAAAGTCATTTCATTCAAAAGATGATGATTCCTCCATTACCGTTTCGGAGGAGCATGTGTTTTCCTGTCCTTCTGTAGCGTTGCGCTCCCAGTCCAGAGCAGATGTCGGCATCTGTGCACACACGAGCATTCCTGGAAATAAGTTTGAATCCATCAGTGTAGGTGCAGCAGAGTCAAGCCAAACATTCTTGGCTGCGAACTTTCAACTCGAATTCGGTGGGAGCAGGATATGAGGATGCAAGGGGGCTGCTGCCAGTTTCATAGAGCGGTAATGCTCCCCCAGCAAGGGGCGACCCTTCCATAAGGGATGGTGAGGCTGTCACCTCAGATGCAGTTGCAGGGAGGGTCACAAGAGGTAGCCAATGCCAGGTCCCTGCCGCCACGGGCTCCACTCTGCTGCCTACTAGAGAGCCAGCGTGGTATAGTGGTTAGAGTGTTAGACTAGGACTGGGGAGGCCCGAGTTCAAATCTCCATTCAGCCATGATACTTGCAGGGTGACTCTGGGCCGATCACTTCTCTCTCAGCCTAACCTACTTCACAGGTTTGTTGTGAGTATCATTTTACTGTCGTGAGCCACCCCGGACAGTATTGTACTGGAGGAGCAGGATATAAATATTTTAAATAAATAATTGCAGACTTAAAACAGAAGTATCATAAATAAATAAATGAAGACAGACAGACAGACAGACCTAATCTGCTTTCTTTTCTGCCCCCCCTCCCGCCCCAATACAGAGAATGGATATTCATTGGGGGGGGGCACTGGGGGCAGCACCCACCCCCACAGCCCCCATGAATTGGTGCTCTAAGCCAGGGTTTCTTAACTTTGGGCCCCCGGATGCTGTTGGACTACAACTCCCAGAATCCCCAGCCGCAATGGCTTTTGCTTGGGGATTCTGGGAGTTGTAGTCCAACAACATCTGAGGGCCCAAGGTTAAGACACCCTGCTCTAGACAATTTCCAAGCTAGTGGGTGGGCCGGGCCCTGCTCACCTGACTCTCTACCTGGCCCCTCCTCCTCCGCCTCACCTCTGTCCATTTGAAGCCAAGCAGGCAACGTGGAAGAACGAAGCGAGCAGGAGGTGGCGGGTGGGGGGTGGAGAAACCTCACAAAGCCTCTGCCCCTCTTTGATTCCTCCTCTCCCTTTCACGCTGCGCTCCGTAATTGTCTAAGCATCTCAATTTGCTGGTTTCACTTAATCACAGCACTCTTTGGAGATTATCTGCCTTCCCCACATGTTCGCCACCTTGTTTCTCGACTAGCAGGCCCGACGGGAGCAGCCCGCCAGCGCCTGCAGGGGCGGCGGCAGCAAAGTGCTGACTCCCCCCGCATCTCTGGCGCGCGCTCGCTCTCCACTCCTCTGCTCCTCCAGATTGTCCCTCCGGCTGGCCTGTCAGAGTTTGATTGCCTCTGAAACGGTGGTGCGTTCCTGCTCAGTTCCAGAGGACGGGGGGCTGCGACGAACAAGGGAAGGAGCGGGGCGGGGGGGGGGGGGCTCTTGTCAGCTCCTGGCAGCTCGGAGCCTTTGATTTGCACAAAAGGAAGGAAGGAAGAAGGGATGGAGGAGAGGGAAATGGAAATGATTTATTCAGCAAGTTCCGAACCTGCCTTTTTTTTGTTGTTGTTGCTGTTCCGCCCTCCATAAGAGGCTGTGAACTGAAGCTGCCTGAAAGGTGAAGTGCTGGGAGAGATGAAGCAAACTCATCTGAAGGCTTGCTTGTTCTCCCCTCTTTGTCACTTGATCGCTGCACAGTCTCTCCGTTCCAGGAGCTGCTGGGAAGAGCTGACTAGCTGAGAAATCCATCCCCGGTACAGGTTGTCTTAGGCTCTATTTGGCACTTCCTGAAGGGCCAGAGGAGGGATTTTGCTACTAGGCTGGACAGGTATGCCAGCACCCTGGATTGATTGATTGATTGATTGTTAAATGTATATACCGCCTTTCATTAAAACAATCCCAAGGCGGTTTACAGCAAAAATTTAAACACAAGATGGTTTAAAAAAAGAAAAAGAAAAGACACAATTAAAATATTAAGTGAAAAATATTAAACAAATTGGATTAAAAATTTAAAATAAAAGCAATACAGAGTATAAAGAACAGCAGCAGAGAATCAAATAAATGCCTGGGCAAAAAGCCAAGATTTTACACTCTTTCTAAAAGCTGTGATGGAGACCAAGGAAGGAATAGCCACCGGGAGAGCATTCCAGTGTCTGGGGGCAGCAACAGAGAAGGCCCTGTCCTGCGTGCATGACAACCAAGCCTCCCTCATTGTTGGCACCTGGAGCAGAGCCCCCTCAGATGACCTCGTCAAGCGGGCAGTAACCCTTGGGAGCAGGCGGTCCCTCAGGTATCCAGGGCCCAAACCATTAAGGGCTTTAAACGTCAAAACCAGGACCTTGAATTGGACCCAGAAACAAACTGGTAACCAGTGCAGCTCTTTCAAAATGGGCATGATGTGATCCCAGTGGGCAGCGCCAGATAAAATCCTAGCTGCCATATTTTGTACTAGCGGCAGTTTCCAAATATTCTTCAAAGGCAGCCCCACGTAGAGTGTGTTACAGTAATCCAGCCATGACATGACTAAGGCATGGGTAGCTGTGGCCAGATCTGCCTTCTCAAGGGTGGGATGCAGCTGGCACACTAGCCAAAGCAGTGCAAAGGCACCTCTGGCCACCGCCTCCACTTGAGTTTCCAAAAGCAGAGCCAGGTCCAGCAATAGCCCCAAGCTGCATACTTGCTCCTTCAAGGGGAGTGCAACCCCATCCAGAACTGGTAGATTCTCCTCATCCCGATTGGCTCTCCTACTGACCAACATTACCTCCGTCTTGTCCAGATTCAATTTCAGTGTATTAGCCCACATCCAACCCATCACAGCCTCCAACCACCAATTCAGGACATCCACCGCCTCCCTAGGATCAGGTGACAAGGAGAGATAGAGCTGAGTGTCATCCAGATATTGCTGACAACTCAGTCCATGTCCCCGGATGACCTCTCCCAGTGGTTTCATGTAGATGTTAAACAGAATGGGGGACAAGACCGAACCCTGCGGGACCCCACAGGCCAATGGCCAAGGAGCCGAGCAGTAGTCCCCCAGCACCACTTTCTGGACCCTTCCGTCCAAGAAAGGACTGGAACCACTGCAATGCAGTACCTCTGATTCCCATACTCGAGAGGCGGCCCAGAAGGATACCATGGTCAATGGTATCGAACGCCGCCGAAAGGTCCAGCAGAACCAACAGGGATGCACTCCCCCTGTCTAGTTCCCGGCATAGGTCATCCACTAGAGCGACCAAGGCAGTCTCAGCCCCATATCCAGGGCAGAAGCCAGATTGATTATGTATGTCTTCAACGAGTGTTGGGCTTTCTCCCTTCCATCTTGCACTGCCTTTACATAGGAACATAGGAAACGGCTTTCTACCGAGTCAGACCATTGGTCCATCTAGCTCAGTATTCTACGCAGACTGGCAGTGGCTTCTTCAAGATACAGGCAAGTGTCCCTTTCAGCCCCATCTTGGAGGTGCCAGGGAGGGAACTTGGAACCTCCTGCATGTAAGCATGCGGGTGCTCTACCCAAAGTGCCCCCATCCTCTAAGAGGAATATCTTATAGTGCTCACACATGTAGTTTCCCATTCAAATGCAAACCATAGTGAATCCTGCTTAGCAGGGAGTGAAAGGCCAACCTAGCACAGGTGTAGGCAACCTTGGCTTTCCAAATGTTGTTGAACTTCAACTCCCATCATCCCCAGCTTGTGGCATGTGGGCTATCAGCGATGTGGAATCTCAGATTAATCCCAGGCCATAAACCATCTTGGTGTGGGTTCAATCAGGCCCAGTTCGGACAAGATACCAATCCTTCGTTACACTTACCTGAGGTTGCCGTTTGCCATTGTCCAAATGCAGGAAAATCCCACAACCATGGTTCCAATGTTGCCCCCAAACTGCAGATTGAACCCTCGGTTTGAAGTTTGACACGTTGCTGGAACTGGAGTTCTGCTGACCCCATTATTATTATTTCTAGTTTACACAGTCAGACAAGTGTTATTGACTGGTTTGTTTTATCCAGACATCAAGTCCTTCCCAAGGACCTGGGATGGCTGAATTTTATTATCAATATTGTTGTTATTATTATAGATATCGTCACAGAATATAGGCTGTTCCCAGTAAAGTTGCTTTTTGTAATTGGCTGATGGTGATTTCTGTGGCCCCTATGGTGTTGAGGTGCTCTTCAAGGTCTTTTGGAATTGCATCTAGGGTGCCAATTATCACTGGGATTATTTGGACTTTTTCTGCCACAGCCTTTCAATTTCAGTTGGTAGATCTTTGTATTTTGTGATTTTTTCGATTTCTTTTTCTTCTATTCTGCTATCCCCTGGTATTGCTATGTCGATTATTTTAACTTGTTTTTCTTTCTTCTCAACTACAGTTATATCTGGTGTATTGTGTTGCAGATGTTTGTCTGTTTGTAGTCGGAAGTCCTATAATATTTTTACATCTTCATTTTCTTCAACTTTTTCAATTTTATGGTCCCACCAATTTTTGGCTACAGGAAGCTTGTATTTTTTGCAGATGTTCCAGTGTATCATCCCTGCTACCTTGCCATGCCTTTGTTTGTAGTCAGTCTGTGCGATCTTTTTACCACAGCTGATTAGGTGGTGCCAGCGTGGTGTAGTGGTTAGAGTGCTGGACTAGGACCAGGGAGACCCTAGTTCAAATCCCCATTCAGCCATAAAACTAGCTGGGGGACTCTGGGCCAGTCACTTCTCTCTCAGCCTAACCTACTTCACAGGGTGGTTGTGAAAGAGAAACTCAAGTATGTAGTACACCGCTCTGGGCTCCTTGGAGGAAGAGCGGGATATAAATGTAATAATAATAATAATCTGCTTCTTTACAGAGGCAGCACTTGCTGTTTGTTGTTGATTTTTCTACTTTTGCTCTGATTGCATTTGTTCTTAGTGCCTGTTCTTGTGCAGCCAGTATTAAACCCTCTTTTTCTTTCTTCAAGTTGCCATTCTTAAGCCATTGCCAGGTCTTGGTTAGGTCTGATTTTCCACTTATATTGTGCAAATATTGACCATACAGTGGCTTATTTTTCCATTTTTCTGCTCGGTTCTTGACTTCTTTCTTGTAGGCCTGCTTTGTTTCATTGGTGTTGAATAGTTTCTCATTATTGACCATTTGAAGTGCATCTTCTTCACTGTCCTTTATATATTCTGCAAGGCCTCTTTTCTCCTCCTCTACTGTTTGATGGACTTGCAGCATTCCTCTTCCACCTGAGCTGCGAGGGAGGTATAGCCTATCTACATCACTGCGGAGGTGCAGAGCATGATTGATGGTCATTATTTTCCTGGTCTTATGATCTAGCGTCTCTAGCTCTGCCTGGGTCCAGTCTATTATTCCTGCAGTATATCTGATAACCGGTATAGCCCAGGTGTTTATGGCTTGTATGGTGTTCCCGCCATTGAGTTTGGACTTTAGGATTTTTCTAACTCTCCTGATGTATTCACTTCCAATTTTTCTTTTAACTTCAGTGTGTGCAATGTTATCAGCCTGGAGAACGCGCAAGTATTTGTAATGTTCTTTCTCTTCCAGGTTCTTGATGTTGCTTCCATTGGGCAGTTCTATTCCTTCTTTTTTCCTTATTTTTCCTCTGTTCATTATTAATGCAGCACACTTGTCTAGTCCAAACTCCATTGCTATATTGCTACTGAATATACGGACAGTGTTTAGCAGTGATTCGATTTCTGACTGGGACTTTCCATACAGCTTCAGATCGTCCATGTACAGCAAATGGTTTATTTTACTTGATGTTTTAGATGTTTGGTATCTGAGGCCTGTTTTGTTTAGTTATTTAGTTATTTTGTTGTTGTTGTTGTTGTTGTTACATTTTATATCCCACTCTTCCTCCAATGAGCTCAGAGCGGTGTACTGCATACTTAAGTTTCTCCTCACAACAACCCTGTGAAGTTAGGCTGAGAGAGAAGTGACTGGCCCAGAGTCACCCAGCTAGTATCATGGCTGAATGGGGATTTGAACTCGGGTCTCCCCGGTCCTAGTCCAGCACTCTAACCACTACATCATGCTTGCTCATAGTGGCTCATGGCGCTTAGTGGAAGGGGAACGGGAGGGGAGTTTCTAGCAGAGGCACTGAGGGCGTAGCTGCTGGATCATCTTTGCCACGATTCTTGGTTTCTGAGGTTAACTTCATTAAGCCTACCCACGTTTTCACTTGTCTGAATTCAGCCACAATCATGCTAATGTTGGTAACCCACATTAAACCTGGATTTGGAAGTCTGTGTGAACCAGGCCCAGAAGCAGCTTGCAGATAGTGTTGTGCATTTCCCTGATAGTTCACAAAGAGTCATTAAGCAGTGTTCAAACAGCTCAGCCAGTCAGCCATTTGGAACGGCTTCTGCAGGACAGACTGGGAGCATGCAAGAGAAAACCCCAGCGTAGAAATCCAACCAAGAAATTCAAAACATTCAAAGATGAGTGAAGGGAGAGATTCAAAGCAAACCTGGTGACAAACTGTAATCAGATGGTTTGATCTCTTCTGGGAGTCTCTTACTAAAGCTGCAAAAGAGTTCGTTTCAAACAGAATACGGTGCTGTGATCCACACGAGTTCTTAAAGGAAGAGGCAGTAAATATTTATCAGCTAGAAAGAGACACACTACTCCAGTTGGACTAAAATCGGAGGCAGGAGGGGAGGGATTTCATTGCACTCCTGCTTGATTGCCAACGGCGAGGCATTTGCTTTTTCTTCAGGAATCTCTTCTGCACCGAAGGTGGGAAGGCTGTGTCACAGTTCCTCACAGATGGGGGAGCAACGTGTGTGTCTCTCTGGTTGTGCAGTGCTTCTTCTAGAGGCAGATCCAGAAGGCCTCAGGATGTCATGTAAGGAGAGGGAGGGAACAGTTTCACTTTTGCAGCATAAATCTGTATGAGTGGTTGGGTCCATATTGTCTCCTCAGGGCTCTGAGCCCAAAAGAACTAGAAACTGGAGACCGTCCACACATAAGTTGTAGTTGTTTCTGTTAGACTTGCTGTTCGGTATTATATTCTTTTCCAGAAAATTAACTATAGCTGTTGAATTATTAGAAGAAGACAGCTGTGTGCTGTGGTTCCCACATATCCAATATGTGGTTCCCACATATCCAATATCCCTTTCCTTTCCAAGACAAGGACATAAACTGAATAGCAGCAGGGCTGAAAGAGAGCTGGCATCTAGCTGTTCTCTTGATACACAGATAGTGGTCCAGCATCCAATTTTGATTGGATAAAAATACTAAAACCTCATCTAATATATGCCTGTTCTCAAGGGTGGGGTTACCTTTAAGGGTCCTCTCCTCCTCTCAAAAACCATCCAATGTATGCCTGTTGTCCAAGAGGGAGGGCAACAAAAGCACCCACTACAGTTGCCAAATAGAAAAATCCCTAACAGAGCAGTATGGTATAGTAGTTAGAGCATCAGAGTAGGAACATAGGAAGCTGCCTTATACTGAGTCTGGCCATTGGTCTAGCCACCTCAGTATTGTCCACACTGACTGGCAGCAGCTCTCCAAGGTTTCAGGCAGGAGCCTTTCTTTCCTATCCTTAACTGGGGATAAGCTGCTCAGTATTGTCTATACTGACTGGTAGCAGGTATTTCTGAAACCAATTTCGATTGGATAAAAACACATAAAAATAGCTCTGCATGGAGATGCCAGACAGGAACGGAACCTGGGACTTTCTGTATGCAAAGCAGATACTCTTGCACTGAGCTGCAGTCTTTGTGGATTAATTGACTCTGTGGTACCAACTGCCGAGAAAAACAATAACAGCCTGACCTGCCCCTGTCCATTTAAGAGGGGGTTGATCTACAGAAAATAAGCAAGTGATAAAATGCTGGGCTGAGAATTGGACACAGTGAGCCCCTTTCTCATGATCGGCAAGAAAGGGCTACAGGGTGAGTGGGAAGGGAGCCTTGAAGTGCTTATCTCCCCGCAGATGATCTGAGCTGCTGGTCTGGGTGCAGAGATCACATGCCCATACATGCAGCTGCCCCCTTGAGCAGCACAGAAGGTCGAGAGCTGGGGCACATCGCCCCACACCCTGGAATTCCCATTATGCACCATGCGAGTGCATGGTCATTATGGAGATCCCCCCAAACTGGCCATGAGCCCCACAATCTCCTAGCCCCAGGGCTGGCAGATGATCCTAAAAATAAGGCTAAGGAAAAACATCCTCCCTTAACCTCGTTTTGGAGATGGGCTCCAGAGGCGGGCTTGCCACCACGGAGTTGCTATGAGCCAAGCAGGGGAAACTGGCGGTGCTGCTGGTTCTCACGTGCAGGGGAAAACCGGGCTGGGCTTCCTTAGCCCAGTTTCCTCTACATGTGTGAACAGCCTCAGTATTCCAAGTGAGGTCTGACCACTGCAGAACAGAGTGGAACAATTACATATCATGATCGGGGCGTTATGTTTTTGTTAATACAACCAAAGATTGCATTCGCTTTTTTAGCCGCTGCATCACACTTCTGGCTCATCTTCAGCTTGACTGCCCTCCTCTGAACCATAGGGATGGGAGGAACTCTCTCAGCGTCTATGCAGTATAAGGGGGCCCGTGCAGGACAGTTTGCTGAGGGCCACTTGATGTCTGTAGCTGACCCAGCTGCAAATCAGACAGCTGTTAAAATTACAGCTACAGGTGATGGTCCAAAATCTGGCAATCTGAACACCACTCCCACCCCTCCTCTTCCCTTCTTTGCTTCTGCTTTCTTAAAGGGGTGCAGCAATCCCCTGCGAGATAAATCCCTCCCATGCTTGGGACTGCAGAGAGAGAGAGAGAGAGAGAATGAGTATCTTGCTCACATCTCTGAGCCACTCTCGGAGAGAGTGCAATGGAGACAGACACTGGAGTCTTGATTGTGGCCCATTTATTTTTATACCCCTCCATAGAAACGACATAATTAAGGAAGGTAAGGTTCTGCCAGCACACTTCTTCCTTTTTAATTATAATTTCTACTATTTCATCAAGGAGTAATTAATTACATTGTCTTTAATCAGTTGTTTTACGAATCCAGCAGCGCACAATATTTTCGCAGGCATCGAGTAGGCAGCTGCTCTTTCCTTCTGCATGATTTAATGAAGGTAAATAGCTCATGCAATGAAGAAGGGAAAAAGCCGAGGGGAGGGTGGGAAAGAAAGAATATCTGCAAAGGAGGAAAAGACCAGAAAGGATGAGGGATGAGAAAAGAAGACGGGGTGTCACAAAGGAACATAGGAAGTTGCCTTTATACAGAGTCTGACCATTTACTTATTGTTATTTTTTAAATTTATTGTTAAATTTTTATACCACCTTTCATTAAAACAATCCCAAGCCATCCCATTGGTCCACCTGTCTCAGTATTGCCTACACAGACTGGCAGTGGCTTCTCCAAGAAGGAGAGCTGGTCTTGTGGTAGCAAGCATGACTTGTTCCCTTTGCTAAGCAGGGTCCATCCTGGTTGCGTATGAATGGGAGACTACATGTGTGAGTACTGTAAGATATTCTCCTTAAGAGATGGAGCTGCTCTGGGAAGAGCATCTGAGGTTCCAAGTTCCCTCCCTGGCTTCTCCAAGACAGAGCTGAGAGAGATTCCTGCCTGCAACCTTGGAGAAGCTGCTGTCAGTTTGTGAAGACAATACTGAGCTAGATAGACCAAGGGTCTGACTCAGTATATGGCAGCTTTCTATTTTCCTATATAAGGTTGCAGGCAGGAGTCTCTCTCATCCCTATCTTGGAGATGCCAGGCAGGGAACTTGGAACCTTCTGCATTCAAACATGCAGGTGCTCTTCTCAGAAAGGCCCTATCCCCTAAAGGGAATATTTTCCAGTGTTCACACAGTTGTAGTCTCCCATTCAAATGCAAGCCAGGGTGGACCCTGCTTAGCTAAGGGGACAAGCCATGCTTGCTACCACAAGACCAGGATGATATATCTACCTGATCTGCTCCCTACATGTGGTGGACAGTGAAAGTATTCTTCTCTCTCCGCCCAACACACCTGACCCTCCATCCACACATGGGCGCAATTTTTTAAAAGATCAGACACTTCTAGGGTTGTGGCTGAAAGCTTGGAGAGCCGCTGCCAGTCAATGACAATACTGAATTAGATGCGCCAATGGTCTGACTCCGCAGAAGACAGCTTCCTACGTTCCTCAGATAAATATTCCAGTTTGGGGGACAGGGAAAGCTCAGTGGAAGAGGATCTGCTTTGTATGCCGTAGGCCCCAGGTTCAATCCCTGACATAAGTACCGGGCATCTTTAGGTTTAATCCCTGGCACCTCCAGGTAGGGCTGGGAAAGACTTCTCTCTGAAACCTGGAAGAGCTGCTGCCAGCCAGTGCAGACAAAGCTGAACTAAATGACCAATAGTCTGACTTGGCAGAAGGAAGGGACCACTGCACAGGGCAGATGCCGTTTGCATGGTCAGCAGCACCATGCTGACTGTGCAAATGGCATCCACGCATGCGGGTTGACTATGTGCATGCCGGTGCCGTGCGTAGCTTCCTGGGAGGAGCACCGTAGCAGCAGGAAGCTACATGGCGTGGCAGGCGAGCAGGTGAGGACCTGAGCTACTCACTTTTAAAGGTCCCGCTGCCCCCGCACTCAAGCCGCCGAACTGGTTCAGTGGCAGCATGAACCGGTTCATATTTGAACCAGGGCACCAACCGAGGTTAGTGCTCATCTCTAGTTATGTTTTCCTTCACAACAACCCTGTGAGGTTGGTTAGGCTGAGAGAGAAGTGACTGTCCCAGTTAGTAAGTTTTATGGCTGAGTGGGGATTGAAACTTGGGTCTCCCCAGTCCTAGATGAATACTCTAAGCACTACACCGTGCTGGCATTGTGATTCTGCTTTTTACCATTTCTTCAAATGTACTTATTCTATTTTTATTGTCAACACTTGGAATAAAAAACCTCAGGGAGATAGTTTCATAGCTGCTAGAATACATTATGCATGGGAACAAAAAGATATTCCATCTGTATCTGGTCAGGAAAATAAAGACCATGGTTTGTATTTTTAAAAAATGAATCCTGACTGAGAGCCATTGAAATTTGAAGGGACTGAAGTTCATTACAACTCACTTGTCTCCATCTCAAGAAATGGAGTGCATTTATTTACTGCACTGTGATAGGAATGTGCAAATCAATTTAAATTTGAATTGATTTGACTCAAATCTGGGTGATTTGAGTGATTCAAATTTGAATTGAATCACCCCTTAAAAGGGCAATTCAATTCAAATTAGATTCAAATTCAATTCAAGAGCCATTTGGCACCTTTAAAAAACTATTCGGGCCTCTTGATTGGTTTTTTAAAGTGCCAAAACAGGATTGAATCATTTTGAATTTGATTCAGATTCAAACTGAATTTTCAGATCAGATTTGAATTTGATTCAAATTTGAAATGAATTTTTGGACCAGATTTGAATTTGATTTGAATTTGAAATGGATTTTTGAAATTCAATTTGAATTCAAAACAAATCAAAAAATTCATTGTTTGTACATCTCTACATTGTGATTTTGAAGGAAGTATGAGAACTTATTTTCTTTTATTTTTTGTATTAGGATGTGAACTTTAATAAAAAGTTATGTCAAGCTCTTGTTTTGCTTTGTGCAATGTTTTACAAAAGTATGTGTATCAGTAAAATGCTGCACACAAAGAATCCAAATGCAATCATCTGTAATATAAATCTGCTTGGGCCTCGCTGATTGACTAACTGACTCACAAGGAATATGCTGTTTTTGCAAGTAGGTTCCTCCATACTTTGCCCAGACCACCACCACCACAAAATAAAATAAAATAAAATAAAATAAAATAAAATAAAATATCCAAAGCCCTGGAAAAATTCTTTACATTTCTGGAAAATCTGGGAAAACTCTCCCATTGGAAAGAGGAGACCTCATAGAGCAAACAAGAGAATGAGACCTCATAGAGCAAGGAAGAGAATAGAGTCAAACTGACATAAGACTACCATAATATGCTTGCAAACTGTTTTACTAGTATTATGTATGATCATATCAGGATTACTTTTTTGAAGTGTTTCACCTATGTCCATATGCATACTGATAATACAGAAGGGCAAAATGCACAAATGCACAACTGAAGGAGACAAATTATAGGAACATAGGAAGCTGCTTTATACTGAGTCTGGCCTTTGGAACATGGGACCATTTGCATGCAACTCAGATGCTCTGCCATTGAATTATGGCCCTGCCCCCCAACTATGCACCCTCCAATTACAGAAAGCATGTTTAAAATTACCCTAATCCAGGTGGTGTGGAATGTAGGGCAGAGTCACGCCATGAAACAATAAAGAATCCACTTATCCCTAATAAAATCCAAGATTTATAACCCTAGCCTGCACAGTCCATTGCCAGATTTGCAATCCCAATTATGCAACCTGGGCCTAACCATATTAGCAATAGCAATAGCAATAGCACTTACATTTATATGCCGCTTTATAGCCGGAGCTCTCTAAGCGGTTTACAATGATTTAGCATATTGCCCCCAAACATTCTGGGTACTCATTTTACCGACCTCGGAAGGATGGAAGGCTGAGTCAGCCTTGAGCCCCTGGTCAGGATTGAACTTGTAACCTTCTGGTTACAGGGCGGCAGTTTTACCACTGCGCCACCAGGGACTTATTGTTTGAAGATTGAAGATGATTGAATATTGAATATTGAAGATTATTCATAAAGGATGACCTTTAATCACCCTTAATCATATAGGACGATTATTAATACAGGATGAAGAGGCCCTATCCATCCCCAGCACAGCATCCCTCCAGTGGCTATTGCTGGTGTCTTTCTTATGTTTCTTTTTTAGATTGTGAGCCCTTTGGGGACAAGGAGGGATGGATAGATAGATAGATAGATAGATAGATAGATAGATAGATAGATAGATAGATAGATAGATAGATAGATATAGCCACCTAATGGCACAGTGGGGAAATGGCTTGACTACCAAGCCAGAGGTTGCTGGTTCGAGTCCCCACTGGTATGTTTCCCAGACTATAGGAAAACACCTATATCACAGGAGGAGGCAATGTATTCTACCAAAGACAACCACAGTGCTCTGGTCACCAGGAGTCGACACTGATTCGACAGCACACTTTTCCTTTACATATCTATCTATCATCTATCTATGTAAACTACTTTGGGCACTTTTGTTGAAAAGTGGTATATAAATATTCACAGCTGTAGTAGAGAAAGATCAGAGATAATTTATCTTGTTCTTCAAATGCCCTTCCCAGAGCATGAGGCTGTAAGCAGGTCTCCCTTTTAAAAGGGCAGTATTAAACCTCTTTATGGACTTAACAGCAGAAAATCCTCCTGTCCTGCACAGACATCATTCCTGGAGGGGGAGAGCTGTCAGTGCCACGACCAAGATACAGCATGCAATTAAAGCCCCAAACAATACAGCACCATAAATCATTGGCACTATGACTGGTCAGTGTAGCAGAGCGTGGAGTAAAGATCTTAATTACAGCGAGACCCAACAAGAATTAGATTATTTATTGGATAATGCTAGTGCTTGGGAATATGAAGAAAGTCACTGCAGAAATTCTCCCAGACATGTTGAACATTTCAGAAGGGACAAGGGGAGTTGAAGAGGTTGTGGGAGCCTTTGGAAAATGGGCACAGTCAGAAGGAGTGTATACACACACGCGCACACACACACACATACACTCTGCACAGGCATTGCTAGGTACTTAAATCCAGTGCCTGGACCGACAGCAATCCTTTTGATAATTAAATTGAATTATGCCCCCCAAGAAGAATCTGACTCCTCCCCAGAGGGAAACTGAGGAGTATCGGAGACTAAAGCATCCATTTTGTTCCCAGCACAGTACTTTTGGGGAGAAGAAAAGAGATGAGAAGCAATCTATGCTGCTCGAACGGTAATACCACCCATTGTGTTCTGTGCTGCAGTGATGGTCTGGAGCCAAGAGACGTGAGACATAGTCCATGGGGGCCATGTGCTGGAAGTCAGGAGTCAATATGAAGGAGCATACAGGGGCCATCAAAGAGCATGGTCAAGGGAAGCCTATCAAGGGAGCATGGTCTATCAATGGTCTATCAATGGCTACTAGTCGGAGGGCTGTGGGCCACCTCCAGCCTCGGGGGCGGGGTGCCTCTGAGTACCAGTTGCAGGGGAGTAATGGCAGGAGAGAGGGCACGCCCTCAACTCCTGTCTGAGGCTTCCAGCGGCATCTGGTGGGCCACTGTGCGAAACAGGATGCTGGACTAGATGGGCCTTGGGCCTGATCCAGCAGGGCTGTTCTTATGTTCTTATGTTCTAAGCCAAGGGTCAAAAACCAGGAGTCTATACAGAGCTGCACATAGGAGCAGACAAGAGCATGGTTAAGGGCAGATATGAATCAGGAACCAGGAATCAAAACTAAGAAGGAATAAGAGACAGGCACTTTGGCAATAACATTGCTTCAGCAATTGCTGCTTACTAGAGGGTTCTTTCTGCACTCAGCGAGTGCCTCCACCCCTGCTAACTTGGCAAAGAGGCACCTTTTAATGTGGTGATTCTCTTTATTTAGCAGGGGGAGAGCAACTGGCCTTATCCACCCCCAGCACAGTACCTCCAGTGACTGTTGCTGGTGTCTATCTTATGTTTCTTTTTAGATTGTGAGCCCTTTGGGGACAGGGATCCATCTTATTTGTTTATATTTCTCAGTGTAAACCGCCCTGAGCCATTTTTGGAAGGGCAGTATAGAAATCGAATGAATGAATGAATGAATGAATACTGGCTAGAGCCCTGGCTCCATTTGGGTGGAAATCCCCAAATGGATTTTATGAATCTTGCTGCACCTCTTATCCCAGCACCCCTTATGTGAGGGCCTCTCTGCACAGTGCCATTTTCTAGGTGTGCACCTACATTTTTTTCAAAGTGCTCAGACAAAATAGAAAGAGTGAATGGGGCTAAGAGATGTTGGACACATAATTCATACAGGAACACTGATCAGAGAGCCGGGTATGGCTGCAGCTCCTTATTCAATATATGCTGAGTGTAAACTGCTTTCAGATCTTTCAAAGCAGTGTATAAATATCCTTAAAAATATATTATGTATTTATTTATTTATTTATCTATCATATTTTTATACCACCTGATATAAGTACATCTCTAGGCGGTGGATAAAATTTAAAATATTTAAAAGTCATAGAGGCTCTTCTCATGATCCATGGGAAGAGCCAGGGGAGGATTTGCAAGGATTTGCAGTCTGCTCTGGGTGGCTACAGCAGCCGCCCACACAACTGCTGGCTCCATCACAGAGCTGGCAGGGGCTGCAGAGTTTAGGGACCGCGTGACCCCCCGGAAGCTCCAGCATGTCTTGGGTGAGCGCGCAGGACATGCTGGAGAGACCCCTGAGCCTGGAGGCTGCTTTTGAGCCTTCCGGCCAGGGGTCTATTCGTGAGTAGCCATGCTGTGGAGCCGCACCGTGGCAACTCACGAGCAAAAAAAATGGGTTTGCAGAGTGCTCGCTCCGCAAACCCGGTTTAAGGGGACGGTTACTTGAGCGGGTTGCCCGCTCAGGAACCACCGGTCTCGCAGCCGAACCTGGTGGTTCACACAGTCCGCAAAAATCGGGCTAGATTAAGAGACATGACAGAATAAAAACAATAGAATAAAATAAAATAGTTTTGAAAGTGATTAAAATTATTAATATTACTGAGCTAGGTAATGAACGGTCTGACTCAGTGTAAGGCAGCTCCCTATGTCTATGGGAGGAGAGCTGGTCCTCTTTGCTAAGCACAGTCTGCCCTGGTTTGCATGTGAATGGGAGACTACAAATGAGCACTGTGAGATATTCCCTTTAGGGGATAGGGCCGCTCTGGGAAGAGCATCTGCAGGCTTGCATGCAGAAAGTTCCAAGTTCCTTCCCTGGCATCTCCAAGATAGGGCTGAGAGAGACTCCTGCCTGCAGCCTTGGAGAAGAATCTGCCGGGCTTTGTAGACAGTATTGAGCTAGATGGACCAATGTTCTGACTCGGTAGAAGGCAACTTTCTATATTCCTGTGCTTCTATGTACCTGAGACACTACTCCTTCCTCTCCATGTGTTCATCCCAACATGTGACCTGTCCTTCAAAAGCAAACCCCCGGTTTGCCGCTCTGTAATGTTTGAAATGGCCCTCAAGCGCCAAAGCAACTGTGTTCCCTTTTAGCTTCCCTGTCTAGACTGCGAGGTCTCCAAGGAAATAGCTGCCGGTGCCTGTTTTACGCATCTCAAAGCTGGTTATGGCTCTCAGAACAGCCATAAATGAGCACTAGTAGATACCAGGTGCCATAAGTATGAGCCTTCTGCAACCCATGCAGAAATTCAGAGTTTGTGGAGTTACTAACTCTCTCTTGTTTTGAAGGCTTGTCCGCTACTTCAAGTTTAGAGCATTTACAGCTTTCAAGCTGATGTGAGAGCCACCAAACCACTTTTTGACTCAGGCAATCTTCTCCTTGGCTTTCAACCCCTCTGCCTGCCCCACATTTCTTGATGCTATTAGCTGATTTACTCTGAAGGCACAAGGGGCCTTGGCCTGCAGAGGCATGCAGCCAGGCAGATAAAAGGCTAGGATGGAGAATAGGGATGTGTGAATCGATTTGGGTATAAAACTATATGTATCTAAATCTACCTGTTTGGGGCGATTTGTGGACAAAACAAATCGCCCCTCTGCGAGCTGGCCAGATTCAGGTCTTGTGGCAGCAAGCATGACTTGTCCCCTTAAGCTAAGCAGGATCTGCCCTGGTTGCATACAAAAGGGAGACTAGAAGTGTTTGCACTGTAAGATATTCCCCTCAGGGGATGGAGCTGCTCTGTGAAGAGCATCTAGGCTCCAAGTTCCTTCCCTGGCATCTCCAACATAGGGCTGAGAGAGATTCCTGCCAGCAACCTTGGAGAAGCTGCTGCCAGTCTGTGTAGACAATAATGAGCGAGATGGACCTATGGTCTGACTTAGTATATGACAGCTTCCTATGTTCCTATATCGCCCAGATTTTGGACCTGAAAAAATTGTAGATTCAGACCTCCATTTTGTGGCGATCGCTCTTGCTGTCTCCATTTTGTGTCAGGAATTTTTTATGAAAATCCCACCCCCACCCCAAGTTTCAGATTGGTGACTTACAGTGTGCAATGATTGGCTGGCAATTCCCCCCTGGTTCCAGATTGGCTCATTTCCATTCAAATCTTGTGTTGCCAGGGGTGACTGACCCCACATTGGCTAGGGGAAGGGTCAAAGAAGGGACAAGGGTGGGGAGAGTTCAAAGGAGGGATTTTCAAATGCCACCATTCTGCCTTTCTGCCTTATGGGAGAAGAGAGAGAGAGAGAGCCAGAGGAGCTTTGCTTTGCCTTTGCCTTGCCTGCCTACTGCCAGGAGTGGATTCTCTGCTTTTTGTTCCTGCTGTCCTGATTGAAGAAAAGAGAAGAGAGTTTGTTTTCACCCCTTACTGCTGCTGAGAGAATCACTGCCTGCGCCTGCTGTCTTCAGGGTACATCTTCAGGTGCCACTAGTTCATCTGGTGGCAACTTGGGATCGGGCTGTCTCAGTGGTTAATGTTGGACTAGTACTGGAAAGACCCAAGTATGAAATCCCCATTCAACCATGAAACTCATTGGGAGACTCTGGGCCATTCATTCATCTCTTAGCCCAACCTACCTCACAGGGTTGTGAGGATTTTTAAAAAACATGTATGCCACTCTTTGCTCCTTGGAGGAAGAGTGGGATATAAATGTCATACAATAATAAAATAAATATACCACTTTTCAACAAAAGGTCTCAAAGTAGTTGCATAGAATACTAATCACTAAAGGTGGCTCGCTGTCCCCCAAAGGTGCACAATCTAAAAAGAAACATAAGGTAGACACCAGCAACCACCACTGGAGGAAAGCTGTGCTGGGGCTGGATAGGGTTGGTTGCTCTCCCTCTGCTAAATAGAACAGAATCACCTTTAAAAGGTGCCTTTTTTGCTCAGTTATCAGCCCCTAAAGCCACCTAATGGCGCAGCAGGGAAACAACCTGCCTAGAGAGCAGGAGGCTGTTGGTTTGAATCCCCGCTGGTGTGTTTCCCAAACTATGGGAAACTCCTGTATTGGGCAGCAGCGATATAGGAAGGTGCTGAAAGGCATCATCTCATACTGTGCAGGAGAAGGCAATGGTAAACCCTTTCTGTATTCTACCAAGAAAACCACACGGCTCTCTGGTCTCCAGGAGTCAACACCGACTTGATGGCACAACCTTTCCCTGCCCCCCCCCCCACATCAGCCCCTATGTTGTGGAACATGCTCCTCATGAGTATAAGAGGCTTACTGTCTTCGGAAGCCTTCAAGAGAGCTCTAAAGACCCATCTTTTTAGCCAGGCTTTTAATAATGTTTAACCGGTTTTAACTGGTTATAAAAATGAGTTTTCTATTCATGTTTGAACTGCTTTTATTTTTAGGTTTTATCTGAGCCATTTTTGGAAGGGCGGTATAGAAATCAAATGAAGGAATGAAATGAATGAACCGCCCTGAGCCGTTCAGGGACAGCAGGCGGTATACAAATGAAATCGAAATAAATAAATTAAATGAATTAAACCAGAGCAGTAACTGCGGCCGCAGGGCCAAGCTAGGCCACTACTTGCTGCAGACAGAAGCCAGAGAAAGCGACTGCTCTCTCTAGAACAGACTGAAGAGTCGTCTTGCTAATTCCCTTCTCCCCGAGTGGTCTCAAGTTGACAGGCAGCTCTGATTTCCAGGTGCTCCCTAATTGGCTTGTTGCCACGCCGCACAGCGTAGGGTCCGGTTTACCCGTCGGCTACGGCTTTTCTACAATGTAAAGGTCAAGGAAAGAGAGCTAAGGAGTGCCGAGGCCTTGTTCGGGGAGATTATTAGGGGCAGAGAGGGCACAGGAGGAGAGAATTAGGTGGCTCCTCCGGGAACTCTTTAGCACCCAGGCAAGGAGATACAGCTGTGGGACTGGTGGTGGCCGGTGTGCTGCATTTGCTGCTCTCTTTTCCTTTCCCCTTCTTTGTGCTGGCAAAGGAGGCAGGCAGAGAAAGACTTGGTGCGGTTGTCACAGCAACGGCATATCGCCAAGCCGTGCAGCAAAAGGCTGTGCTCTCTGAATTGGTACTTCCCTCCTCTGCCTGCAGCTTCCATGGGGGGCACCGGGCTGGGATGGTGCATCTCCTCGTTTTATAGACCCTCTTAACGGACATGTCTTCTCCCATACCGTGTGTGCATCAGGGTGTCCCCATGCATTTATACAGGCTTGCCCCCAAGTGTGGGAGCACGTGCAAGAGAAGAAGACGATGAGAAGAACTTTGCTGGATCAAACCGAAAGAACATCAAGCCAGCATCCTGTTTCCCACAGTGACCGATCGGGATGTGCATAACCAGCTCAAGTTTGAGCCGGTTCGCCATCGAACCTGGTCGATTCGAGGCCTCACCCACGGCTTGCACTCAAGCCAAACCAGACCTAGTTCAGCTCAAACTTGAGCCGAACCCTCACCCTCATCCCCAGCTGGTCCAGGAATTCTAATTAAAAATATATTTTTTAAAAATACTCACTTTTCTCCAGGGCGGGGGGCGCTGCCGCAGCTGTGAAAGGGTCTCTGGTGGTTCCACCTCTCCTACTTTATTTGGCTTGGTTTGGGCTGTTTTTGACTGTCTTTGGCCCGTTCCTGGCTTTTCTGCATTGGCGGTAGCCATCTGCATGGCCTGGGTGGCTGGCGGTGGGATAGGGAACTGCCAGAGAGTCCCCCTGCATCTGCAGCAGTGCGCCCCCAGATGTGGTGAGTTCCTTAAAAAAAAACCATTCTATTAGAACCCCTGGACCAGCTAGAATTTGAGCCAAACTGGGGGGGGTGTCTCTGGGGTGGGGGGGCAACATGCCTGGTTCCATTCGAGTACGGTTCGGACTCAAACCAAACAGAGCATACCGGTTCCATGAACACCCCAGTGGCTGACTAGATACTTCCAAATCCACTAGCAGAGAAGGAAGGCAATACCTCCTCGGGAATGGGCATGCAGGCGATTTTATGTATTTATTTAAAATGTTTCCATCCAATCTCTTCAGCACACTGATGTTCAGGGAAGCTTACAAACCCATAGGCGGAAGTTGGGGTGGTCCACAAATTTGAAAAATAAATAAATAAAAATAATCAAGCATGATAAAACAATGAAAGCAATCAATAGTAATAAAGCTATACCTAACAACAAGAACAGCAGATAAAATAGCAAACAGGCAAGAGCCACATGATTGACATGTGACATTAATGTCACATGATTGACATTAGGGTAGGCGAAGCCTCAGGAGCTGTGTGCACTCCTGTTTCCTGAACAAAGGCGCATTCACACAATATGTTCAACACCCGTACGATGAGTGTACAGTGTATACAGGTACAGCTCTCTACACAGGTACAGTCATTCACATGTTCTGCAGAATGCAGGTACAGAAGTACAATTCCGATCTGCACTATGCATCTGAAGGGCCTGTATCTAGGTTCACTTTTCAAATGAACAGTCATTTGAGTAGGTACAGTCATTCACACAAACAAGTGTCCGAGTGTGCAGACATCTCTGTGCTCATCCAGCATAATGTCTGAATCAGGCTCGTGTGTCAGTTGAAAGGAAGGTGGAAGGCTGGGTGCTTGATCATGAGCTAAGCCCAGCTGGGTAGGACATTTTTTCTTCCTACCTTGTTCTGAAGCTGGGGATGGAGGGCGTACTCCCATCCTACCCAGCTGGGGCATAGCTCATGCTCAAGCTCCCAGCCTCCAACCTTGATTTTAACCTGACACATGAATAGCAAATGGGAGTGTGCACAGCCTCCCACCTTAAAGTAGGAGGCTTCCCCTACCCTAACCTTGATCATCTGAACTGCCCTAAAATAAAAGAGTAATGAGGACTAAAAACTGATTAAAACCTGAAACCCATTTTTAAAAACAATTTTTTTAAAAAAATACTTTTTTAAAAAGGAAACTTTTCAAATCCTTTAAAAACTAATCAAAGAGGGATACTGATGAAGCACCTCCGGGAGGACATTCCAGAGGCAGGGGGCTACTACTGAGAAGGCCATATCCCTGGTCCCTGTCAACTGGATTTGGGTCGATGATGGGGCCAAGAGCCGGGCCAAGATACCAACAGACTTATATGAGTGACTGTGGTCCAGTCTCAAGCTGTGTGAATGCCAAGCATGATGCTTCTGGATATTTTTATTCCAGCTCTCCCTGGCCCTAGTCCAACATTCTAAGCACATTCTAAGCACACCACCACGCTGGCTCTCAATTGGGTGGTACCATGTCCAATGGTAGGACAAGGAGGAGGAAGCAGGACAGCATGGGCTTAGATATGAATGTGGAGCTGGGTCCTCATCCAGGATAGACTAAAATGAGGCCATCAATCATGTCACCTTTTCCATAGGTCTCGGTTCATTCTGGCAGCTGACAAAGTAGTCTCCTCTGATGCACCAGTGTTTATATCACTATAAAGATGTTCATCTTTAAGGTGCTACAGGGCCCTTGGTTGTTTCCAGCACTTAGAAAGCCGTGCTCAACTGTTCACATGGTGATTGATGATGACACGTTTTATTTGTGGGACAGGGGGAAATAAGTGTGCTTGCTTTCTGCCTTGAATATCATCCTTTTATTACTATTGATTTTAAATGCTTCCAACCCACTTCTCCAACTTGGATCCCCCAAGATGGCTTGCAACATTATTTAAAATAACACATATTCCAAGATTATTTGAACAATTGTTTTTTAAAAAATATTTTTTTTAAAGCACAATAAAGCAAAGCAGCATTAGCTAAGGAGAGAGAGCATAGCACCATGCTTTGCTTGAGAAGATCCCCCTCGGAAAACCAGAAGAGAGTACCTAGGAACATAGGAAGCTACCTTATACCAAGTCAGACCATTGGTCCATCTAGTTCAGTATTGTCCACACAGCGGCTTCTCCAAAAGTGGGTTGTTGTGGGGTTTTTTGTCCCATTTCTATACCACATTTCATAATGCATTTCAAGGTGGTTTACATAAGTTAAAGTATAATAAAATTCTATAAAAGTTACATCTAAATCCTTAAAATCAGTGAAACACTAAAAACCATAAAACACCAAAAAGCAACCATTAAAAAGACAAGCAGAAGCAGGAAAACTGAGAGTCCCAGCAGCCCCTAAGGGGTAAAAGCCTGTACAAATAAAAGGGTCTTTAGTTGTTTTTTAAAAACAGCCACAGATGTCAAGGAGAAGACATTCACTCACTGGGAGAGCATTCCAGAGCTTGGGGGCAACCACAGAGAAGGCCCTGACCCATCTGCCCAACAATTTAGCCTCTCAACATCAGCACACAGAGCAAAGGCCCCTCTGACGATCTTGTTGGGCAGGCAGAAAACCTTGGGAGAAGGTGGTCCTTCAGGAATTCTTCAGGTATCCAGCGCCCAATCCGTAAAGTGCTTTATAGTCAGAAGTCTCTCTCAGCCCTGTCTGGAGATGTCAGCGAGGCAATTTGGAACCTTCTGCATGTAAGCAGGCAGGTGCTCTTCTCAGAGCAGCCCCATCCCCTAAGGGGAATATCATACAGTGTTCACATGTGGTCTTCCATTCAAAAGCAAACCACGATGGACCCTGCTTAGGAAAGGGGACAATTCATGCTTGCTACCACATGATCAGCTCTCCTCCCAAGTACTGCCCCTTGGAGCAAGCTAGGCTGAACAGACCAACAGTCTGATTTAGACAGATACATACGTGCTATATTAATTCCTGCTAACTGAGCAAAGTGGTGATGATGAGAGTTCAGCACCTCTGAAAGTGGTGACTATTTTCCACTTAGCAGGAGGAGAGAAAGTGTGTTCCTACTCAATCCACCATAGCAACCCTCCAGTGGCTGTTGCTGGTGCCTCCCTTGTGTCTCTTTTTAGACTGTGAGCCCCTATGGAACAGGGAATCAATTATCTCTGCTAATGGAAGAACAGGAACCCTTTGAAAGTGGTGCCTCTCTTAAATTTAGCAGGACAGATCAGTTGTCTCTTTACAGCCCAGCAGAGCATCTCTGCAATGGCTGTTCCTGGCATCTCCCTTGTGTTTCTTTTTAGTTGTGAGCCCCTTTGGGACAGGGGAGCATTTTCCTATTCTTTTTGTTATGTAAACTGCTTGTGAACCTTTTGTTTAAATGTGGACTTTCTCCTCCTCCTCCTTCACCATCATCACCACCACCACCACCACCATCATCAAGCTTATTTCGAAGCCCAGCAAACCCACAACAAAGGTTTTAAACCAATGCCTGAAAATGATCCTTTAAAAAAAATATAATGAATGTAAGTCCCATGACGCATTGCTCATCACATCTGGTTTCACCTTTCATCTTGCATGCAAAAGGTTCCATGTTCCCTCCCTGGCATCTCCAAGATTGGGCTGAGAGAGACTCCTGCCTGCAACCTTGGAGAAGCCACTGCCAGTCTGTGTAGACAACACTGAGCTAGATGGACCAAAGGTCTGACTCGGCATATGGCAGCTTCCTATGTTCCTTTGTTTTCCGATGTGCTTCACCTCTTTGGTTCAATGACAGCATGAACGTTTCATATCTATTTCTCCTGCTCTTCCCATTCACTTTGTTGGGGACATAGGAAAAGTCCACTTAATCCAGCATAATCTGCCCAAGAGCTCAGACTGCCAGTACAGGTAGAAAAAGAGGCCTCATGAGGCTGGCTTCAGAGGCCTTAATCCACGGGGGCAGCAGGAAATGTTCTGGTCCCTGCAAACCAAAACAGGGGCGGAGTCATCATTGCACAGTAGGGTTCAAAGAACCCAGGCCACCAATGAAAAGGGCTGCCGGTGCTCTCCTTGCATGTAACATCACATGCAAAAGGGGCATGGCCTGATAGCCGGAGGGCCCACCCCAGCCCTCTCGATCACATTTCCAGCCAGCGTTTGCTGGCTGGATGCTTTTAGATCCCTTTCTCTCCCTTGCCTAAGGGAGAAGAGAGCTGGTCTTGTGGTAGAAAGCATGACTTGTCCCCTTAGCCAAGCAGGGTCTGTCCTGGTTGCTTATGAATGGGAGACCAGAAGTGTGAGCACTGTAAGATATTCCCTTCAGGGGACGGAGCCGCTCTGGGAAGAGCATCTAGGTTCCAAGTTCCTTCCCTGGCTTCTCCAAGATAGGGCCAAGAGAGATTCCTGCCTGCAACCTTGGAGAAGCCGCTGCCAGTCTGTGAAGATAATACTGAGCTAG
The DNA here is from genome assembly GCF_027244095.1 of Hemicordylus capensis. Taxonomy (NCBI): domain Eukaryota; kingdom Metazoa; phylum Chordata; class Lepidosauria; order Squamata; family Cordylidae; genus Hemicordylus; species Hemicordylus capensis. Next base: position 17,181,782 of record NC_069663.1, read on the forward strand.
ATAGACTGATGGTCTGACTCAGTACATGGCAGCTTCCTATGTTCCTATGAGAGAAAGGGAAATAAATGCATCCAGCCAGCAAACACTGGCTGGAAATGTGATGGGGAGGGCTTGGGCGGGCCCTCTGGCTATGAGGTCATGCCCCAATCATGTTGGGGCAATCAAGCCATGCCCCCTTACGTGTGACATCATGCACACTGACATCACACACGGGGGCCATCAGTGGGTGGGACACGGGCCACCCTTCTCCCGGCTACACCACTGGGCCAAGAGGAATCTCTCCTAAGGTGTCAGTCCCTGTACAATGACCTTTGGGGTTTTTTGCACGGAAGAGAGAGGCCAACCTCCCTGTTCTGCCAGCTTGAAGAAACCTCAGCCAAGGGATGCCAGGATGTGTTTCATCACGTTGCTACGGCAACTGGCATCTTACGATGAGGGAGCAGGCGTACATGGAGTCGTGCCACATGAATCATCTGCACTCAGCTTGACAGGGAAAGACGAGGAGCGGAGATGGGTGAACCATGCTGAATTTGGGCTCCTTCTCCATGCAGACATCTGTGTGTCTGAGGGAGGGAGGGGGCACAAAGAGAAGGGGAGGATGGGGAATCCCATTTGTTTAGGTGACTAATGCTGACACCCACATTGCCTGGCATCCAGAACCGACAGGACTTGTCTTAGAAATCTCCTTCTCCCTCCTCCACAGCTGCTCACAATACACAGAGGGGGGCACTCTTCACCCAAAGCCAGGATCAGCTACACGTTCCAGGACAGTCTTAGCAAACGCACCCTTATGGCCTCCCTTCTGTTTGGTTGAGCCTCAAGACTTGCAGGGCTTCTCAACTTCAGCCCTCCTGCAGATGTTGGCCTACAGTTCCCATAATCCCTGGCTATTGGCCACTGTGGCTGGGGATTATGGGAGTTGTAGTTCAGAAACAACTGGCGGAGGGGGGCTAAGTTAAGCAGGCCTGCTCAAGAGAGTTGCTCCTCCTACACCACCACACAAAGACAATGGGCATGGCTGTGGCCTCATGGATCAGCAGTGACTGGAGGGCTTTAAAGGGGGCTTAGACAAATGCATGGAGGACAGGTTTATCAAGGGCTACTAGTCTGGTGGCTCTAGGCCACCTCCAACCTCAGAGGCAGTATGGCTCCAAATATCAGATGCAGGGGAGCAACCGCATGAGAGAGGACATGGCCTCACCTCTTGTCTGTCGGCTTCCCAGAGGCAGCTGGTGGGCCACTGTGTGAAACAGGATGCTGGACTAGATGGGCCTGGACTCTTTTTATGTTCTTATGACCCTGCTGAGGGCCCTGGGCCATTGGCAGCTACCCAAGAATGCTGACGTCTTGCACGGGCACCATCCCAATCCAAAGTTTTGGCCCTTGTGGCTATTTGTGCCCTGGTGATGCTTCCATGGGCCTCCATGACCGAAGAAATGTCCCTTACTGGAAATTCAGGCTTATTTCTTCCCACCCTAATGAGTGATGACAATGAATATTTATATATCGCTTTTGAACAAAAGCTCCCAACACAGTTTACTTACCAACAAACAAACAAACAAACAAACAAATAAGATGGCTCCCTGTCCCCAAAGGGCTCACAATGTAAAAAGAAACGTAAGATAAGACACCAGCAACAGCCACTGGAGGGATGCTATGCTGGCGATGGATAGGGCCGGTTGCTCTCCCCCTGTTAAATAAAGAGAATTTCTACTTTAGAAAGGTGCCTCTTTACTCAGTTAGCAGGGGAATAACTGCTTTGTTTCTTCAATCACATCTGCCATTTTCTCTTTTATTCAGATCTGGGCAAAATTTGTTAGTGCAAGGTAGGGCTTTCCCAGTGATGGTACTGAGCTGAATACAATTTATTGTTGCTAGGGGTAATGGGAGTCGTAGTTCAGCAACAGCTAGAAAGCCAAGATTGCCTATACTTGTTCTAAGATGATGCCTGCTATACAAACATGATCTTAAAACATATTGAAATCCACTGATTTTTCTCTGAAATCATCTTAATCTGTTGAATTCAAGAACTTGAAGATTGATTCAAAATGACTGGAAGCCTCTATCTTTATGTAATTATAATACATTTTTATTATTTCTTTTTTACACAGTCAGACTGGTGTTATTGACTGGTTTGTTTTATCCAGACATCGAGTACTTCCCAAGGACCTGTAATGGCTGGATTTTATTATCAATATTGTTGTTGTTATTATAGATATTGTTGCAAAATATCGGCTATTCCCAGTAAAGTTATTTTTTGTAGTTGGTTGCTGGTGATTTCTTTGGCCCCTATAGTGTTGAGGTGTTCTTCAAGTTGTTTTGGAATTGCACCTAGGGCGTACTACTGGGATTATTTTGGTCTTCTTCTGCCACAGCCTTTCAATTTCATCATCATGAAGAAGAAGAAGAAGAAGAAGAAGAAGAAGAAGAAGAAGAAGAAGAAGAAGAAGAAGAGTGCTTTTTACTTCTGTACTATTTTTCTCAAATGCAAATTAATGCAAATTTAATCAATCAGCTAAAATTCACCCACTAAGATCCCTTTCATCAACTAAGATTCCTGTAATCTGGTGGCAGCCCTAATTAGAAGTAGCTTAATATACGTAGTAATACAAGTAATTTGCTTTTAAAAAAGCTCTTCTGTGTTCTCGAAGCATTATCTTATGTACCGGGAATAAGCTTAAAATTTGCTAGTGATAACTATGTCTTGTTAACTACCTGCAGTTGTGTTGTGCGCTCTCACTGAAAACTGGTCATACCAGACTGGATGCAAAACCATGGCGAAACCTGAAAACTGGGATCCGGCCCCAAATATTCAGATGTGGGATGCTTTGAAGGACTCATAACTCTGTGCTAGAGCAACTGATTTGCATGCAGAAGGTCCCAGGTTCAATCCCTGTGCAAGGAGGGATGGACGAATCCCTGGTATGCGCGGGGGGGTGGGGGACACACACTAATTTGAAACCCTCGAAAGCTGCTGCTCGTCTGTGTAGACAATATTGAACTAGAGCATCCAATGATCTGACTCATTTGTATGTTCATACAATGTCCATTTACAGCCTTTGAGAAGCAAAAAAATGATACGGGTTTGTTCTTCTTATTTCCCAAATCTTTGAGTGTGAGCTATAGAAGCGTTGTGTAGAAAGCTGGATTCCTTTTCTTAATTTTACTGGCAATTTTACGTTCACTTATACTAGGCCAGAGCAATTAAAGATGGAATTTGTAATGTGAAACATTTAAATTCAAAATGCTACGGAACTTTCCTGTGGCCCTTTTGGTATTAATAATACCAAAATACAAGCTGGATTTTGTTTTTGTTCTGCTTATGTTTTATTTGATAGTTTTATGTGATCCACTGTTTACTGCACCTGGCATTCCCAAGCAGTTGCCCATCCAGGTACTAACCAGGTCTGATCCTGCTTAACTTCCCAGATCAGATGGGATCTGGTGTTTTCAAGGTGTTATGTCTGTAGACCAATGGTTTCCAACCTAGTGTCCTCCAGATGCTGCTGAACTACAAATCCCATCATCCCCAGTCACAATAAATAATATCTGGGGATGATGGGAGCTGTAGTTCAACAATATCTGGAGGACCCCAAGTTGGGAGCGACTGCCATAGACCACTATATTTATATATGAGGACTGTTCACACAATCACTTAAATCTAGGTTCAATGTGGCTTACCAACACTGAAGTGATTGTGTGAATCCATAGCAAAGTGGTTTTTCAGCCCAAGATTCTCACCTTGGCATGGCTTCACACAATCACTCCAGTGCTGGTAACCCACATTAAACCTTGATTCAAATGATTGTGTGAACAAGCCTATTATAGATCCATTCAGCCCCCTCCCTAGCTGCTTTTAAAGCCCTTCTTAAGACCTACCTGTTTCGCCAGGCATTTGCTCTTTTTTAAAAAAATTTATTATTATTTTTTTAGTTGTTGTTCACTGCCTAGAGTAATGTAATGTAAACCAATTTAATGTAAACCGCCCTGAGCCTTTTGGAAGGGCGGTATAAAAGTTTTAATAATAAATAAATAATAAATAGAGTCTTTGGAGGAGGCAGTCAATAAGAAAACTTAAATAAATATGTTACATGGATATTATTGTTTTGATTTTGTGTGCTTTAAATGTAAAAAACCTGAAAATAAATGGTTTAAAAAAAGATCTCTGTCTGCATCGCCACTGCCTTTTCCTTCTGTTCCAATTCACTGGAGTGACCCATACAGGAATCCACCCCACTCCCGGCACCTTGCCTTTGCAAAGTGCTTGAGCCTTCCCTTGAGTGAGAGAGGAGTGTGTGTGTGTGTGTGTGTGTGTGTGTGCGTGTGCGTGCAGTGGCATTCTGCAGGCACCTCTGGAAGGCTCTGGAATCCGGCTACACTCTGAGCAGCCCCTTGTCAGCAGGCTGGAGACCTGATGGTAATAAATGAGTCAGGAGCACATCTGTACTCAGCGGCAGCATTCCTTGCCAGAGAGCTGCGCGGCAGGATCACTCTCATCTGTCTCTCTTTAACAGGAACAAATGGAAATGAGCGAATCAATTAACACAGCGCATTAGCAAAATGTCAGAGCCTCCAAAGCTCACTTAACCCTTCCCTCTGCTGGCCTGCACCAGTTGTCCGTGTGTTGGCTGGGAAGGCAGCTCAGGAACCAAGCCATACACAACTTGCAAGTGTGCCAGCTAGGGCTAGGAGAGAGGCTCATGCCATGTGCAAGATCCTTCCTGGTGTTAGATTATTTAGAGCAGGGGTGGTCCGCCTTTAGGCTTGTGTGTTCTGCTTTCTGAACTAGAATTTTTCCTGTTCCACTGAAGTGTTTTGCTTAGGATATCTTAACAATGAAGGATCATCAGTCTGTGTTACATGACCCCCAGCAGACACATTCATTTAAGAGTGGAAGAAGGATTAAGAAATGAATGATCTGGGAGCTCCTGATTAGGGTTGAGTCAAAAGATTGTTAACAAAACCTTTCAGCTCAAAGGGGAGATTTTTTTGGAAGAGCAAAGAGTTTCACACACACACACACACACACACCCCACTCACCTTTTCTGTCACCTTTAATCACCTGCCTCCAGTTTTGATGGTGATAGTGATCATACTCCCCATTTCTGCTGGATACTTCTTAAATATATATATGTTTCAAAGCATTGCCCTCGCTCCAATTTGGCTTCAGATGTCATTTATGAAGCCAAATCAGAGTGAGGGCAATGCTCCTTGCTCTCAGTTTGGCTTCATGTGAAGTAGGGCTGTTCATGGACGAAATTATTGGATCCAGTTCTATCCCAATCCAGTGCAAGGATTACTGCAGTGTGCATTCAATAACCGTAACAGCCCAGATTGAATCATTCTATGTATCATTATTGGGTTGATGCATTGTCCCATAGGATATAATGGTCCATAGTAAATAAAGAGAAATAATAAAAATATATTATTGTAAGTCAGCATTGGATGGTGGACTCTTCTTTGGGCTTGATACCATCCCCATTTCATGTTGAAGTGTCAGCATTTCAGGCAAACCTCCCCCACTGCCATCCTTTTCACACTTTTGCTTTGAATGTATGCATTTAGATGAGGTCAACAGTATTCACAGGCAGTACTATATAATTCTATGTCCCTCCCCCCAAGCAATGTGACTGGAAGGGAGATGAACCAATTGTAGCATGGTTGGAGCAGCTGCAAACCAGAAGCACTGAAGAAGAGATGTCAATCACATCTACTGCTCTCTTCCCCCCACCCTCAGCATTTTCCATATATGGCACATCATCAGATTTAACAGCAGGCAATCATTATGATGTGACATCATCAGCAACAGAGAACAGAATGTAAACAGCCATCTGATCATTGGATGGAGTTTGATACAATCTGATACGATACAGAAAATATTATGTCGAGTGCTGCCACTATTCTCATGTTTGCATCAAAAATGATATGGAGGAAACATTGCCAACAAGGAATGCATCAAATCGGATCCGATTATTGTTTCGATTTGATGGGTGGCTTGATGCACAGCCCTAAGGTAAAGTGGTAATAGTAGTAGTAGTAGCCATCGTCATTATAGCAGTGGTAGCAGTAGTACAGAATGGCACTCAGCAACAGCAGAAGTATGATTACCACCATGCTAAGTGCCAAATCCAAGAAATTGGGTTTTTAAAATGACTTTCAAGTGGATATGCCTCCAACAAGTTTGCTTTCCAAGTGTTAAACCCTTTCTTTTCTGCTCTTCTATCTTATGCGGAAGAGTCAGTCAGGGGAGGTTCAGTTATACAAGGCTGGGTATTGATTAATCAGGGGAAATGTCTGAGCAAATATTAATTATAAAATTAATTATAAAAAAAGATTTCCATTGGGGAAACCGCAATTAACAGCAGGGGTCTATAGGTATCAGGAATTACCCAAGGTTTCTTGGAGATTGCTGGTTCCACACATCTGCAAATGATTTTGGAAACAATCATACAGGATTGGAAACACCAGGCAAATTTGGAAATAAACTAGAATGGGACAATACGGCCTACCAGTATAAGTCCAATAGCCAGCTTGCCATACTTTCTTACAAGTTTTAGCAGACACAATCAGAAACCACCTAAATCAGATTCCATCTTACCAGTCAATGTAAGAGGCAGGAAAAACCTCTTTTTGTAAGAGGCAGGAAAAGCCTCACACCAGCATGGAGTGGGGGGGGGGAGAAGGCAGAAACCTGCCTTCCACCGCCATGGAGGGTGGCCTGCTCCCCCAGTGGTGAAGATCATGATGGTAAATATGATTGGCGGGGCAGTGGTGGGCAGTGGCACAGCAGCAGGTGGTGGCAGGGCCCTTGTGGGTCACCTGACCCTCTGGGCTGGGGGACATTTGTTCTTTCTTTTCCAATGGACACTACACCTATGTCTACATCCATCACCCTTTACTATCTTCTGCTCCTTCTCCTTCACTGCTTTTCACTGCCAGGAATTCTCTCTCAGAACACCTACATGTAGCTTTCTCCCTCTTCTTTTGAACTGCTCCTAAAAACCAACTTTTTCCGTGAAGCTTTTGGCAGGGCATTTTATGTATTTATTTGCATGTACACATTTTTATTTCTTTATTATCCATCCCACATTTCAATCCAGAAAGATCCAAAGATCCAAAAGACTGCTTACATTAAACAATACAACATATTAATGCCAGGACTCAGGGGCGGCTGGTGTGGGTGTTGGTGGGGGGGTGGTGGTGGCAGTGGGCGGCACCTTTAATTCTAAATTAATAGGTGCTTACCTCCCGTATCACCACACCTGAATGCTCTTACCGGTAGCGGTGTGCCACCCAGCACCTGCTGCGGCGGAGGATAGATTCTGCCACTCAGCCAGCCTCCGCACATGTGTGGAGGCCATTTGTAGGAGTGTGTATGGAACTGTCTGGCCCGGTTCGGTTTGAGGCTGGACCGGCCTCGAACGGAAGCAGGCCAGTTCGGTCTGGCCCCCATCGAACCCCCCCCCGGTCCAGTCCGGTCCGGTCCGGTCCAGTCCAGTCCAGTCCGGCCGGTCCGCAAACTTTAAAAAAATTAAATTAAAGGTAAGTACCTGTAGCCCCTTTGGGGGGCTTGCTGTAGCCGCTGGGTGGGGGTGGGTCCGCGAGGGTTCCCTCTCCCCCTGCCGGCCTCCCTCATCACCACTGCGGCCTGGTAAATGTAGCCTTTTTGGCCCTTTCAGGCCTCCGTAAAGGCGAGCGGCCGCCATTTTGGCCGCCACCACGCATGTGCAAAAGCTCTCTGCGAGGCCTGCTACGGCCTCGCAGAAGGTATTTGCGCATGCTTGGTTCGATCATGGACCCATGAACCCCCGGACCGAACTGTCGGACTATGGACCGCTGGACCGGTTCTGCACATCCCTAGCCGTTTGCTGGCTAAGCAAGTGACCTCCACCAGTTGAGTGACAGAGCTGATCCTCCACCACAGCAGGTGCTGGAGGGTAAGAACTTCCAGGGCAGTAAGAGCCCCTGCTGCTGAGAGCTTTCAGGTATGGGAGGTAAGCACCTACTAACTTAGACTTAAGGTGCCTCCCGCCACCCGCCCACTTGCCCTACCCGACAGCACCCACACCGCAGTGGGCCCTTCTGAAGATCCTGGCCTTCAGCAGTGCTGACCCCTGATACTAGCCCTGCACATAGTTCATAGTCCCACAACAACCAAATATGCACACTGTGGATTTTTCACTATGGCACAGCCAGATCATGCAGTGGGGATTTGCAAAGTTAAGCAACCTGCAATGGGCTGTGACCCAGGAGCATTATGTCGCTTTCCTCGCATCTGGAAGCTTCAGCATTTCGTTCCAAGTGTCTCTATGAATGTGGCTGAGTAATTATTAGTAAATTATAATGCATTCAGATCTAATTTCAAGTGGGTGCTTTTCCATCTGTTACTGCTTTAATATTGCTACCCACCTCCCCTCCACACCTCAGTTTCTGCCTGCTGTAACTCTTTTGTTTTTTTAACTTGCTGGCAGTCTTGGATATGGAGATAAAGCATGAACAAAAATCCCAACATTTAATATGTGCTGTTCTTGCGTCACGAGCCATTACGTCAAGCCTCTAATCCTCACTGTGTTGTTGCAGATCATCCACTGCAACATCCCTTTGCCGACTCCCAAGAAATCGTAGAAGTTGAAAAAGGAATGCCATATGGGTGTTACAAGATTCCAGGGCAGTTCACACAATCATAATTGGGGAAGGGGAAGCCTCCTACCCTAATTTGGGAGCTGGACACGGCCCCGTTTGTTAGTCATCTGTCAGTTAAAGCCAAGGTTGGAGGCACCACCCGTGACCATGTGCTCAGCTGCAGCTGGGTTGGAGGGGGTAAGAGAGAGCCCTCTGACTCATCTGCTGCTGAGCACACGATCACGGATGGCATCTCTGACCTTTTTTTTAACTCAAAGCTGATCCAACATTGGAGTCTGCACAGTTCCCATATTAGGGTAGGAGGAACATCCGCATACTTGCATGCACAAGGTCCCAGGTTCACTCCCTGCCAGCATCTCCACATAGGGCTGGGAAAGACTCCTGCCTGAAACCTCACAGAGCCACTGCCAGTCAGTGTAGACAATATTGAACTAGATGGACCAAAGGTCTGACTCAATAGACAGCGGCTGCCTACATTCCTATGTCCTCCTTGGGAGGGACCCTGAATTCATTTCAAATTTCCCTTTAGGGAATGCTTAGGGATGGTGTTGTAGCCCGGTGGAAGAGCATCTGCTTTGCATGCAGAAGGTTCCAAGTTCCTTCCCTGGCAGCATCTCCAAGACAGGGCCGAGAGAGACTCCTGCCTGCAGCCTTGGAGAAGCCGCTGCCAGTCAGTACAGGGAATCCTGAGCTAGATGGACCAAGGGTCTCACTCAGTAGAAGGCAGCTCCCTATGTTTCTACATATAAACATATGGATATTGTTACAATAAAGCAAGTCATAAGCTGGCCAGCTCTTCTTCTGTGAGCTAATCACTGGTTGATGAGTGAAGAAGCAAAGAGGGTGTTTTCCAAAACTGCTGCTAATGCCTCTGACTATTCTGAATGAGAGGCACCATCATGGGTTTTGCAAATAGCAGATGAGAGCAGGCATGTAGGGAGCCCGCCAGAGGCTGTGGGACAAGGGCCCACCACCAGCTCCTTTCTTCAGTGATGATGATGATGATGATTGTTTACACAGTCAGAGATGTTATTGACTGGTTTGTTTTATCCAGACATCGAGTCCTTCTCAAGGACCTGGGATGCCTGAATTTTATTATCAATGTTCTTGCTGTTATTATTATAGATATTGTTGCAGAATATAGGCTGTTCCCAGTAAAGTTGCTTTTTGTAATTGGCTGGTGGTGATTTCTGTGGCCCCTATGGTGTTGGGGTGCTCTTCAAGGTGTTTTGGAATTGCACCCAGGGCGCCAATTACTACTGGGATTATTTTGGTCTTCTTCTGCCACAGCCTTTCAATTTCAATTTGTAAATCTTTGTATTTTGTTATTTCTTCTTCTTCTTCTTCTTCTTCTTCTTCTTCTTCTTCTTCTTCTTCTTCTTCTTCTTCTTCTCCTCCTCCTCCTCCTCCTCCTATTATTATTATTATTATTATTATTATTATTATTATTTTGATTTCTATACCCCCCTTCCAAAATTGGCTCAGGGCGGTTTACACAGAGAAATAATAAATGAATAAGATGGATCCCTGTCCCCAAAGGGCTCACAATCTAAAAAGAAACTCAAGATAAGATAGACACCAGCAACAGTCACTGGAGGTACTGTGCTGGGGAAGGATAGGCCAATTACTCTCCCCTTTTTAAATAAAGAGAATCACCAGGTTAAAAAGGTGCCTCTTTGCCAAGTTAGCAGGGGTGATTACCGTCCTTTCCCAAGCCACACCCCTTGCATCCACATTGGATGCAGGGTGTGTGGTCTGTGCCAGGGCGAGACTGTTCAGCCCTGTTGCAAAGTTTCCCCTCCTCAGTCAGCGGGTCATGGAATCGCTGACTGGGAGCTCCTTTTTCTGCCTCGCAAAGAGAGGAGCTCCCGCTCAGCAGCACATCGTACTGCTGAATGAGGAGGGGAAACTTTGCAATGGGGCTGAAGAGCCCCGCCCAGACACTGACCATGCCCCCTGCATCCCATGTGGTCCCCGATACCTCGCTAAGAATGAGGAAGGGAGGAAAGCCCCAATCGAGCCATCGTTTTAGTGAATGCTGGCTGGGGAGGAGAGGGGCATGCCTCATGCACCCAGCTGGAGAACTTGCCAGCTGGCTGCAGAAGCGTCAGGAGCAAGGTGTGATCTGGGCATGGGGGTGCCTTAGCGGTTCCCCCAGACCCTGGCAGTCAAGGGACGCTTGTCTCTCCCCCACTCCACTGTCCCCATGCCCCTTGGAGAGGAGAGATGGTCTTGTGGTAGCAAGCATGACTTGTCCCATAGCTAAGCAGGGTCTGCCCTGGTTGCATATGAATGGGAGACTTGATGTGTGAGCACTGCAAGATATTCCCCTCAGGCGATGGAGCCGCTCTGGAAAGAGCAGAAGGTTTCAAGTTCCCTCCCTGGCTTCTCCAAGACAGGGCTGGGAGAGATTCCTGCCTGCCACCTCGGAAAAGCCTCTGCCAGTCTGTGAAGACTATACTGATCTAGATAGACCAATGGTTTGACTCAGTATATGGCAGCTTCCTATGTTCTTCTGCACCCCCTATCTGTGAGTGGGTGCTCAGCATTCTCAGGCTATGCCGCTGAGGCTGCATCCGTGGCATCTGAGCACTCTCCGATCACACACCAAGCCTGGCAGTTGCTGACTTCTCCAAGATAGGGCTGAGAGAGATTCCTGCCTGCCACCTTGGAGAAGCTGCTGCCAGTCTGTGAAGACAATACTGCGCTAGATGGACCAATGGTCTGACTCGGTATATGGCAGCTTCCTATCTTCCTATGTTCCTAAGAGTGCCATTTGAAAAGAGAGCCTGAATGTGACATCGCTTTCCCCCGCTCCCCTGAAAGGTGTACATGGGTTACACCAGAGTGAAAAGAGCAGGCAAGCTACTCTGGGACAGAGACCTGTAGCTCAGTGATGGAGCATCTGCTTTGCATGCAGGAAGCCCCAGCGGGTTCCATCTCCAGGGAGGGTTGGGAAAGACCCCTGCCTGAAACCTTGCAGAAGCCGCTGCCAGTCAGTGCAGACAAAGCTGAGCGAGGTGGACCGTTGGTCTGACTCATTATAAGGAGCTTCCTATGCTCCTATTTAATTGCGGCTTATTTTTCTTTCTCTCTGAGTATTATCCAGTGCTATTGTTTCTTCCTTGGGCCTAACTGGAAAACTGCATTGCAAGCCATCATCACGCAGCTCCCGGGGCCTTTTGTGAGCCTCAAAGAGAGAAAACAAGAGGAGGAGCCCTTCAAAGCCGACCCCTCGGAGAAATCCTCCTAGGGAAAGGCCTGCATTGTGGTGCACGGTGATTGCTCTCTATCAGATCATTGTCTCCTAATCCACTCCTATTGATCTCAGCAGGAGCTGCATATGCCGCATGCAAACTCTGTCTGCATAAACACAGGAGGATTTACAGGGCCTCACCTTGATGCCAGGGCCGGATCCTGCTCACTGCATAGACGCAGAATAAGGGGGATTGGAGCAGAAGGGATTTATCGAGGGAATTATTGATTAATTTCATCAAGTGCAGCCTTTTCAGAGTCTTTTACAGAAATTATTTTCTAGTTGGGCAGATAGCATCATGTTTGGGGGAAATTAGGCATCCTCTGAAAATAAAGTGATAGAACAACTTAGGGCAATTCACACACTCAACATTAGGGTAGGAGTCGGAGAAGGCTCCCACCCTAACTCGGGAGCTGGGCATGCTTCCGATTTTTCAATTGTGTGTGAGCTAAAAGCAAGGTTGGAAGTGGGGACTTTGCTCATCTGCCAAGTGCCAGCTGGGAAGGACAAGCATGCCCTGCCTAGAGTTTGTCCCAAGCTTTGGAACGAGGTAGGAATCAAACCCTCCTGCCCAGCTGGTAGTCATACCCTCCTACCCAGATTCTGGCCCAAACTTTGGAACGAGGCAGGAGTCAAACCCTCCTACCCAGATTCCAGCCCCAGCTTTGGAACGAGGTAGGAGTCAAACCCTCCTACCCCGCTGGTAGTCAAACCCTCCTACCCAGATTCCAGCCCCAGCTTTGGAACGAGGTAGGAATCAAACCCTACTACCCAGTTGTTAGTCAAACCCTCCTACCCAGATTCCAGCCCCAGCTTTGGAACATGGTTGGAGTCAAACCCTCCTACCCAGCTGGGGCTTAGCACATGAGCAAGTTCTGTGCCTCCAATCTTGCAGTTATCTGACACACAACCAAAAATTTGGAGTTCACCCAGCTCCTGAGTTAGGTAGGTAGGCTCCTCCTACCCTAATGTTGATTGTGTGAACTGTCCTCTTCTCTATGTGAAAATTAAAACCCAGATGGAGCCTTGGAAATTTCCCCCCAGAGTGGGTAGCAGGACTAGAGGCATGTTGCATAGCATGCATTTTGTAGTTCCATGCAAGTCCAGAGAAAGTGTAGAACTTGGTACTGGGTGCAACTTAATTCAGCATTCAAGCAGCATTCAAGATTATCAGACTTGCTTTTAAAGTTTCTAGACCTGATGAGTGAAGAGATATGGGGTACAGAATTTACATCCCACCCCCCCATAGGTGGGTTTTTAGTGCAGAAACAAGCAGCTCTGAGCAGTCAACCAAGGGGCCCTGAAGAAGTGTTGGTAGTACTGCTAAGTGGAAAATTCCCACTTCATCACTGTACTCCCTCTACATTTTCTATGAGTTTCGCTATGATCACACCAGCCTTGCTTCATGTTGCCTGTTTTATATCCAAAAATAAAAGTTTTAAAATTGTATTGTGTTGTATTTTGTATTTTATTTCATTTTTGGTGTGTTGTGATTTAATGTGTTATGTATTTTTACTTGATGTTTTAATGCTGTGCTGCGAGCCGCTCAGAGAACAATTTGTTATGAGCCAGCTTACAGATAAAGTTGTTTTTATTATTGTTGTTGTTGATGATGATGATGCTTGTTGTTGATTGTTGATTGTTGTTAGGATTACAAGCCTCTAAGATAGGCCTGGAGTCTCCAGGAATCTGCATCATTCCTCAGGAGACTATTGAAAACCAACCCTGGAGATTTTAATGGCTTAATGTTGGGGGAAATATTGGGGGGAAAGTATCTGGCTGATATACAGAGCAAGGATACATGCACTAGTGCGGCAAGAGAGTAGCCTAACGGAATTTTCCAACTAACTAAACTTGTGCAATGGAGAAGCTGCAGTTTTAGACACCTTTCCCTTCCCCAGCAAGTCCTCTGTGCCACCTGAAGTTATGTCCCCGAGGGTTGTGCGGCCCTTGGGGGCATATTTTCAAATGGAACAGAGAGCTACTCGGGGAAGGGAAGGGCATAAAAAATGGCCCCATCCCTGGTGCACTGGAGCAGTTAGTCTGGAAGTTAGGCTGCTCTCTCTCTCCACCGGTGCATCCTTACTTTGTATCTAAGCCTCCAAGAATAGCTTCAGCAACTCTAATTGGGAAAGTCCCTTCCACATTTCCTGTCCAAAGTGAAGCCAGGGCCAGCCTAGGGCTTGGGGTAAATTCTGTATAGTGCAGAATATAATGTTAATTTAATGTGGGGGAAGGCACTGCACCAAAGCCAGGCTAGGTGGCTAGCACTGGCTGGGATGAGGGTGAGGAAGCAGATTATATCTCTTAAAATCCATAAGATGTCCCACTGCCCCACATCGCCCAGCTCTGCGTGAAACCCACCCTGCCACATGCCCCACTCTCGCTGCTCTGCTGGCCAGTGCCCACGCATGACCAGGCTGGTCTTTGAAATGGCCGCTGCACATTTGCATCAACCAGCTAAGCAGGGGCGGCAAGGTGCATGGCAGGGACAGACTGGATGGGGGCATTTTACAAATATTTAAGGGAATAATCTGCTTCTTCCCCACCCACCCCACTCCAGCTGCTACTGGGAGCCACCATGTTTATTCATTCTGGAGGGCAAGGACGATGGTGCCCCCCCGGAAGATCTGGCACCCTAGGCAACTGCTTAGGTCCACCTGGTGCATGGGCTGGCCCTGAGTAAAGCAACAAATACAGCGTATATGTATATACTGCTTTTCAACAAAAAAAAGTTCCCAAAGCAATTTACAGAAAGAAAGAAAGAAAGAAAGAAAGAAAGAAAGAAAGAAAGAAAGAAAGAAAGAGAAAGATCCCTGCCCCAAAGGACTCACAATCTAAAAAAGAAAGATAAAATAAACACCAGCAACAGCCACTGGAAGGATGTTGTGCTGGGGATGGATAGGGCCAGATGCTCTCCTTTAGCTCACTAAAGAGAATCGCCACTTTTAAAAGGTGCCTCTTTGCTCAGTTAGCAGGGGACTGACTGCTTTGTCTGTCCAGTCTGCCTGCAACTTCTTTCTTGTCCACCCCCTGGGAAAATCTTAGCCGGAAATGTAGCAGTATTCCAAAAGCGAGCCATTAACGCCTTTTCCATCTTTTGAGCGGTTGGAAGGAGAGAGCTTGCATTTGTGAAGAGGACAGTATTCCAAGGATGTAATCTACCTATCTTTCCTCCTTTCAGTCCTTCCTGTCTGCCTTTCCCACTGCAAAAGAGAGAGAGCTTTCTCCTCCTACCCAGAGTGCCTCTATAAGCCATCTGTCTGTCTGTGTCTATTTAGCCATCTGTGTGTCTGCATTTGCTACTCTCTCTCTCTTTCCCTCTCTCTTAATGCATAGACAGACTGCATTGTATAGATCCATCCATACCAGCTCCCCTTCGCAAGCCTCTCTGTGTTCTATGGGCTGTGCTCTATGGGCTTCATTAACATGCAAATTAGCACGATCTGACTGGCTCGTTTAGCTGCTACTTCTTTCAGACAGTCACGCAACAATGGAAATGCTAATCGGGTTCTAGAAATGGATGGCGCTTTGCTAGATGGGTGAGAAAATGCAGGCAAAACAGGACAGGAATTGAAAACTCACTTCAGCCTCAGGGGACGGATGGGAAATCATCCTTTACCTTCCAGAGTCCTGGACAAGTCACTACGTTTTGAACTCCTTCCAGAAGCAGAAATGTCCCAGAACCTGAGTTCTGGTGGCTTTTGCTTCAGCTGTGCAGGAAAAATTGAAAATCTGGGCGGGGGTGAAGACTTCTTATGAGAGTGATTGGCTTAGTGGGGAGCTGGTTTTGTGGTAGTGGGCATGAATTGTCCCTGTTGCTAAGCAGGGTTTGCCTTGGTTTGCATTTGGATGGGTGGCTACAGGTGAGCAATGTAAGAGATTCCCCTTAAGGGATGGGGCCGGAGCTCGGTGGTAGAGAATCTGAGGTCCCAGGTTCACCCCCTGGCATTCCCAGGTAGGATTGGGAGAGACTTCTGCCTGAAACCTTGGAGGGCTACTGCCAGTCAGTACAGTGGACCAAAAGTCTATCTCAGTTTAAGGCCACTTCCTAATTCTAGCATTAGAGAGTCTTGTTCTGAGTCACAACATTAGATTATCGTTAGGAGAGAGAGGCAGGCAAAGTCATTGGATGCCTGCTCCCTAGGCAGACGTACGCCCAAGGTGGGCGTACCAGGCTGCCGCCCACCTGAAGAAGATGATCAGCTGAGCTTGCACCAACCACACAACTCAGCAGCACTGATAAACTAAGGGGCGTTGCATTCCTTGCCTAGGACACTATTTATCCTATGGCCACCCTGCCTACTCCAATGGTATTCCCGTCTTCCCCAGCCCCTCCGAGGGTATCTAACATCAATTGCGCTGTGAGGGACAAGCAGTAGCAATGGAGACAGGTGAAGGCATCACACACCTGCTGTAGCTGGACCGTACTCATCTAATGCCCAGTGGTGGGCTAACAGAGAGGCAGAGTAGGCATTTGCCTACGGCAGCAACATTTGAGGAGCAGCAAATTTTGCCACCCCTCTCTGTGGGCAACAGCTGCTGCAGCAAGGGTGGAGTGGGAGAGGAGAAAGTTTCCCCCACCGCGCGCGCGCGCGCACACACACACACACACACACACTTACCTTATTTTTAAAAAGGCAAACCTTTTTTGTTTGAAGGTAAAATCATGGCAAAAGCCTTTTTGCCTATGGGCAGCAAAAAGCTTAATCCGCCTCTGCTAATGCCAACCTCTCCGGACTGTTGTTACTTTGTCAAAGTATTAAAGTTACAGTATTTCTTGCATTCTTTCCAATATTGTAAGCTGCTTTGGGGACTAAGGTTCACAAAGTGGGATAAAAAGCAACATCATAAAATAAGCAAACGGAGCATTTTAGGTACCTCCAGCGTATCTGTATCTTTTCTCCCATTGGGGTAAAAGCAGCCCAGACCAGGGGGAGAGCAAGCTTCAGTGGAAAAACAAGGGTTAAAAAGAACCCCGCCCCTTATCCTGGCATGACAAGAGAGAACTTGAAACATTGCCGTCTCAACTTCAGCCACTTACTGCTGATCGGACAACAGTCATCAACAGGATATTTGCATCATTCTGTTGCAAAAATAGAGGTAAAGTCCCCTGTTAACTGAGCAAAGAGGCACCTTTTTAAAGTGATGGTTCTCTTCTATGTATCAGGGGGAGAGCAACTGGCCCTATTCAACCCCAACTGGCCCTATCCAACCCTAGTACAGCATCCTTTCAGCGGCTGTTGCTGGTGTCTGTCTTATGTTTCTTTGTAGACTGTTAGCCCTTTGGTGACAGGGATCCATCTTATTACTTTATGATTGTTTTCTCTGTGTAAACTGCTTTGGGAACTTTTGTTGAAAAGCAGTATATAAATATCCATCGTTTGTTGATCATAGTTTGTGAACTGTGGAGCTTCCAGCTGTAGGAGCATTTATCCATAGGATGAGATCTTGGAATCTGAATAGCAGTATCTTTAAAGCTATTCTCCACAGTGGGCCATTTCCTGGGTAATTCCTGTTTTGGGAGTCTGATCTACCTATTTTTAAATACAAATAGAATTCCAGAATGTAGAGCGATCATCCTTTTGAATCTATGGTATCCTGGAGAATGAGAGGGAAAGGGCTGGAACCTGCTACTGAAGACTGCCCAAGATAAGAAATGGCTCCTTATATCTCTGGTTTTAGGAAGTTCTCCCCAAGCTGAATTCCCAAACATGTTTTGGAGATGGCAGGCAGATAATGTTACCATATACCATAATGTTCCCGTTGAATGTGGAAGCAGGTCACCATGGGAGAAGTCTTCTGCGATCTTCAACTCTTTCACCTCTTTTAATGATAATTCAAGCATACACCTCCTTGTAAAACATCACCAGTGATCAAACACCACACAGCTAGATGAAGGCAACTCATCTTATGACTCTGCTTTCATTATTCCTTTTTATCTGGAAGATTAAATAAGGTACCATTTGATTCATTGGCTGCTATGCACTGCCTTTCTCTCTGTATCTCTTTCATATATATACACTCACAATTGCACACCTCACTCATGCCTCTGTTTCTCACAAGCCCATCTTTATATTTTTCTTTTTCTTTTCAGCATTCTGATCCATTCACTGGGGCTTTTAAAAAGGAAAATTCAGAAGTGCACAATGGTATGTGAGCGTAATTAACACACATAGCATGTGCCGCGAATGTTAGTGTAGGCTTATGAGATCACCCGGCATTTCATGTGTTAGGAAGAGAGCTGGTCTTGCGGTAGCAAGCATGACGTCCCCTTAGCTAAGCAGGGTCCACCCTGGTTATATATGAATGGGAGATTTGATGTGTGAGCACTACAAGGTATTCCCCTCAGGGGATGAAGCTGCTCTGGGAAGAGCAACTAGATTCCAAGTTCCCTCCCTGGCATCTCCAAGATAGGACAAGATTTTTATTTTATTTTATAGAACAAGATTTTTTTTATTGAACCAACAAACTACCAAAGCATACAGTACGTTGCCAAAGCACAATTATATACAAAGTGGTTGTTTGTACATGATATATCGATTCCTGCCTGCAACCTTGGAGAAGCCGCTGCCAGTCTATGGAGACAATACTGAGCTAGATAGACCAATGGTCTGATTCAGTATATGGCAGCTTCTTATGTTCCTATGATTCTATGATCTTCCACCTATAGAACAGTGGGTGAGGAGATTTCTTTTATTAGAATTATGGGAGCTGGTCTTGTGGTAGCAAGCATGACTTGTTCCCTTAACTAAGCAGGGTCCAACCTGGTTGCGTTTGAATGGGAGACTAGAAGTGTGAGCACTATAAGATGTTCCCGTCAGGGGATGGAACCGCTCTGGGGAGAGCATCTAGGTTCCAAGTTCCCTCCCGGCAGCATCTCCAAAATAGGGCTGAGAGAGATTCCTGCCTGCAGCCTTGGAGAAGACGCTGCCAGTCTGTGTAGACAATACTACGAGATGGACCTATGCTCTGACTCAGTATACGACAGCTTCCCATGTTCCTGTCTTTGTGTGTGTGTGTGTGTGTGTGTGTGTGTGTTAGGGATGTACACCACGTCAAGCCTGGAGGTTACTAGCTCATGCAACACAGTTTTAATGAGAACTGCCTGTTCTTAACAAAGTTTGTATATCATTTACATGAACACAATGGATACCAAATTACAGTTCGTGGGTACGTTGCCATTTTTCTGCACAACGCACGTTTTTGAAATTGCAGTCTGCGTCCTAAGTGGAAGACTTATAGTCACGCCTTGGAAAATGTGGATCTACACAGCTATAAATCGAAATAGGTAAAAGCACAAGATTTTAGGAGTGTGCATGGAACCAGCTGGTCTGGTTTGGTTCGAGTCCAGCACCTCCTTGAACCCTCCTGGTTCAGTCCAGAGAGGTTCTCAAACATTTTTTTTTAAAATAAAGCATTTTTTTTACTTACCCCCTCTGGGGGAGTTGTTGGAGGCAGCAGGAGAGGGGGGTCTAAGTATATTCCCCCTCCCCCACCAGCCTCCCTTGATGCCCATACTGGCCGGCCAGCCAGCTCTTCGACCTGGGTCAAGCAGAGGCCAATTGTGCAGGTGCGGTGGCCTCCAAAATGGCCACCGCTCCGGAGGGAGAAGGCCCGGTCAAATGGCTGGTATGGGCATTAAGGGAGGCCAGTGGGGGGAGAGGGAACCTCCATAGACCCCCACTCCGCCTCCAACAACGCCCCTGGAGGGAGTAAGTAAAAGAATTTTTAAAATATATATATTAAAATGTCCGTGAACACCCCCCCCCCCAAAAAAAACCTAATCAGGGGGTGATCAGTTCAGGGTCTGACTGAACAGGGAATGATTTGGTTCAACCCCAAATGATCGAACTGAATCTGTCCAATGTCGAACACGTTTGATGTCGAACCTCTTTGCACATCCCTACAAGATTTAGGGGCTTCTTGGAATGGAATGGGTTTTATTCTCTCTGATCTGCAGTTTTTTCTTTTTTTTTTTGGTCAGAACATTTTCCATGTTAGTCTTGCAATTCCATAAACCTGTATGATGTTACGCTTATTTTCTTTTCTAATGTTATAATATATATTTTGTTCATTGCCTTAGGCCATGCATAATTACAAAAGGGGCTGTTAAGTGTTGCAAATGAATAACAGAATAAACCAGGAATCTTAGAATTGGTTTTTTATCCTTAAAAGAAATTAAAACTAGGTTTTTAAAGATTCTAAGTGAGAGCTTGAATGTCTGACTTAAGTGCAAACATATTATGTGTTCCTTTATTGCATTTATACACTGTTGGGGGCCAACGATCGCTATTCTTAGGGGTGGATAGCCAGTCTTGTGGTAACAAGCATGAACTTTTGCTAAGCAGGGTCCACCTTGGTTTGCATTTGGATGGATGACTACAGCCGCATTTGCACGTAACGCGGAACTGGAATTGCAGGGGCCAAAGTTTTCCCTACCGTTACGTCTGAATGTGTGCAACTCTGGTCCCATTCCTAAAGCAAACCAAGGTTTTGCTCTTCAAATTCCAATTTGAACCCTAGGTTTGTAGTGAGTTTCGCTGCTCATAACTGGAGTCCCAGTTCCAGAGCATTTCATCAAGATGCAGCACTTTCAATTTTGATGGAAAAACGGTATATAAATGTTCACTGTTGTAGTAAGTGCGGGTTTGTGGCTTGGTCTCCCATACTCCAAAATATAGCAAATGAAAAAAATTGAATTACTTTACTATGCGAATAAATAATTTATGTTTTAATATTTATGTGCATTTTTTTAAAATTTAGGGCCCCTTTATAACATATGTTACAGGCCCCGCATTAGCTTAATCCGACCTAAGGACTACACTACTCCTAGGCTGCTTCTCCAGATCCACTCCAGCCTTTACCCTTTGGCCCAGAAAGCTCAGCTCCCAGGCCTTATCCAGTGATGACCATTTTTTAGTTCAAGAGCCAAGAACCCTACCTACATGCAAGCCCCACAGTCAATGATATTGCTGCAAGATTTATTTATTTATTTATTTGAAACATTTAATATACCGTCCACTCCAAAGACTCTGGGTGGTGTACAAAAACAAGCAAAGCAAGACAGCATTAAAATTACATTCTAAATTAAAAACTAAAGTAACTAACAAAAAAAGAAAAAAAAGAAAAAGGTAAACTACATGGCAAAAGCCTGGCGAAAAAGAAAAGTCTTCAATAGAGATTTAAAAATCAATAAGGAAGGAGCTAAACGAATCTAAAGGGGAAGAGAGTGCCAGAGAAGTGGGGCAGCAACCAAAAAGGCCCTTTTGCGGGTCCAAGAGCCCCGAACCTCTCGGAAATCAGGGACCAACAGAAGGGCTATCTGAGAAGATCTGACCGGTAGGATGGGAGAAGCGGGCCTGTAGGTAGACAAGCGCCAAACCCCGCAAGGCTTTGAAGGTCAAAACCAGGACCTTAAATTGAACTCGGAAGCGAATAGGCAACCAGTGCAATGACTGCAGGAGAGGTGTTACCCTGTCATTATTTTATGGCACCCATGAGTAGGCGAGCCGCTGCATTCTGGACCCGTTGTAGCTTTCCGGCCGTCCTCAAAGGTAACCGTAGATAGAGAGCATTACAATAATCTAAGCGGGAGATAACAAGGGCATGGGTCACTGTCATTAATGCCTGCCGATCAAGGTAAGGGCGTAATTGACGAATCAGATGAAGCTGGGCAAAAGCACTTCTGGCCTCAGCCTCCACCTGCTGTTCAAGTTGATGGGGCCACTGAGGTTAGGGCCACGGGGTGGCATATCTGGGCCAAACATCTCCAAAATCTGCTGCCTGTAAATCGGCCTCCATCAGCCCAACTCACGATCAGGCCAGGCTTGATTGTCTTTACCCTCGTCTAATATTCTTGTGTGGATCTGCCCTTCCCTGCAGGCTGATCTGACCTTGTTTTGCAAACACTTCCGTATCAGGAGGAAGAAATCCAAATCGCTCCCTTCCCGTTCTCTCATCACTGGTGCCCAGCATCACTCGCAGTCCGCGTCCGGATGGAGAACGCCACGTCTCGTCTACTAGTTGTGGCCTGTTGCCTTCTACAAGGGAAGTTAATGCATTCTGTGATGCTAAGGTCACCTCATTAAGAGGAGCTAGATTTCAGTCACCCACCTCGGGGGTACAAGGTGGCTCCATCCCACTGAAAGGTGACCTTTTCAGACTGCAAGCAAGATGGACAGAGGCACGCGTGAGGTGCGTTGTAGCCCAAACGGCACCTTGTTCCTCAGACACTTACATTTCCTGAGCAGCAGTTCTGAACTTTTCATTCTTGCTGGTTGTCAGATCCAGAAGTCTGCAACAGGGGATGTGGGGGGAGAGGTGGGAGAACAATCTTGGCTTTGCCATATGCTAAGGTGCTACCCTTTCTTGTCAAGGGGAACCAGGTTTCAGAGAGGTTCTGCACTGATGGTTAAAAATCCATCCATCCTCTCTCCTCTCCTCTCCTCTCCTCTCCAAGTGCCAGCTTTTGAGCACTGTCATGATCCACAGTCATACACACTCCCATCTGCTCTGGATGAGATCTCAGATGAGGAAGAGGATGGGGTACAGAACTTGGAAATGCCACCAACCTTAGAGGATCCAGGGCCCTCAAGGTCGTCCCCCATGCCCTAAGATCTCACCCAGCCTACCTGCATAAGGCCAAAGGACACCGCATTACCATCAGACTCGGATTCTGAAGGGTCCCTGAGTGAAAGAGAGCTGCTACAGCCTTGACAAAGCCTGAGAATGCAGAAGCCTTGCCCTGCGGGTGGAGCTACCCATCTCTAAGCCGGAGCTATGAAGATAAAAGCCTGCAGTCTGCTCCAGGCCTTTGCTGGAGCAACAGTTCATGCCTAGTTCACTGGGATCGGCAGTATTAGCCTGTTCTCTGATTCCTGGCCCTGCCTGACTTTGACCTTGGCCTGCCTGACTTTGCTTCTGCCTTGCCCTCAGTACCCACTGTTTTCCGGTGTGACTACAGCCTGCCTGACTCCGCCTTCAGCTCCCTTGTGAATTTGCTAGCCTCGGAGGGGATCTCCAACCAACCGGTTGCCAACTATGCCCACGGTCCCTTTCACACTGTTGTTTTGGGTGAGTGCTATGATGGACCAGAGCATAAAAAGCCAGTGTGGTCAAGCCGGGGTGGTTTGAGAGGTCTGAGGGGTCAGCCCAGCCCAGGTTCGAACTGATTCGTGGACCAGTTCGGGTTTGGGAGGCTACTTGTAAAGGGGAAACTGGTGAAGGATTCCCTAGGGCTTGGGGGGAACTGAGAGGAGTCGGAGTACTTACAAGAAGGATCAGCTGCTGCTGTAGGGGGGCGGTGGGGTGGTGGCAGCTCCCCACCCCACCCCTGCCAGCCTCCTCCAAAGTAGCCCAGGCCAGCAGAGGCCATACCGGTTCTGTGCACACCCTGAATTAGGACCAGGAGAGGGGTGGCCCTTTCATGAGGTAACGTGATGCCGGCACCTGAGGCATATGTACACATGAGGGGGTGAGGGAAAGGTTGTGCAGTTGAATTCTGCATACTTACACAAATGTATGTATTAGTATAAGTGTTGGACTAGGACCTGGAAGACCCGAGTTCGAATCCCCATTCAACCATGACACTCATTGGGGGACCTTGGGCCAGTCATGTATCTCTCAACCTAACCTACCTCACAGGGTTGTTGTGAGGATAAATAAACCATGTACCTCTGAGCTCCTTGGAGGAAAAGTGGGATATAAATGTGTGTGTGTGTGTGTGTGTGTGTGTGTAGTATTACCAAAAATATGGAAATGAGCCTGTATTAAAGTCCATAAGATGTTTCCCATCACTCCGAAGAAAGTCAGTCAGTTTAGATTGTAAGCCCGGGCGGCACCACTCTGGCCCTCGAGCTCTTGTTGGACTACGACACCCATCACCCCTGATTATTGGCCACCATGGCTGGGAATGATGGGCATTCTAGTCCAACAGCAGCTGGAGGTGGGCTGGAGGTGTAGAGCCCTGCGGGTCAGGTTCCCGTCCTCTCTCACACTGTGGGAAACAGACCTGCTCAACTTTGCCACCCCACCTAGCTTGTAATTTTTGGACTACAACTCCCATCATCCCCAGCCACAGTGGCCAATAGCCAGGGATTATAGGAGTTGTAGGCCAACATCGGCAGGAGGGCCGAAGTTGAGCAACCTTGGTGTAAAAGCACCGTGCATGCCAATGGAGCAATGAAAACACCAACAATAGCAACCGCCCCCTTTGTGCCCACCCCACGCCGGCCACGTTCCCCACCAGAGGACATTAGCCTGCCCCACCTGTCTGCAAAACCAAAGGACGCAGACACCCAGCGAGAGGAGCAGGGAGAGGACATGCCATAATAGAATGTGATGCACATCATAAATACCTATTAAAATCACATTTGAATCCTTCAGGATTAATAAGGGCAAGGTGACTGAGCAGAGGAAGGGCCAGGCAGGAGGTGTGCAGGGCATCTAATTGGAAATGGCAGGTGAGTGGCGCGGGGGGGGGGGGGAGCAGCCTGGCTGGCTGGCTGCTGTATCAGGCCTGCTTGATACATGCAGCAAAATGGGGCAGTTGATCGTTGAGTGGGGTGGAGTGGACTGTACCACTTCTGACCACCGAGGAGGGGGCACATGCCAAAGCCTTGCCGACTGCATTTCTATGCACCATCTTTCTGACAATAGTATACCAGTTTGGGGCAGCATACAAATGTGCAATATAAAAAATGAATAAATCAAATGAATAAAGACGCTCAATGTGCTGTTTCATTTTAGGAACATAGGAAGCGGCCATATACCCTGTTTCCCCGAAAGTAAGACCTACCCTGAAAGTAAGACCTAGCAGTAATTTCTGATGTACCGCTAATTGCCCTAGTGCATTTTGGGGGGCTAAAATTAATATAAGACACTGTCTTATTTTCGGGGAAACACGGTACTGAGTCAGACCATTGGTCTATCTAGCCCAATATTGTCTTCACAGACTGGCAACGACTTCTCCAAGGTTGCAGGCAGGAGTCTCTCTCAGCCCTATCTTGGAGATGCCAGGGAGGGAACTTGGAACCTTCTGCACTTCCCAGAGCGGCTCCATCCCTTGAGGGGAATATCTTACAGTGCTCGCACATCGTCTCCAATTCATATGCAACCAGGATGGACCCTGCTTAGCTAAGGGGACAAGTCATGCTTGCTACCACAAGACTAGCTCTCCTCTTCTTTTAAAAACATCTTCCATGTTCTCAAGGGTACAATTGATGATGAAAGGTATGAAGGCAGGGGTGGAATGGGATGAGATACACAGTCGTGGTTTAAGTGGACATAGGAAATTAGGAACAGAGGAAGCTGCCTTCTACTGAGTCAGACCATTGGTCCATCTAGCTCAGTATTGTCTACACAGACTGGCAGCGGCTTCTCCAAGGTTTCAGGCAGGAGTCTTTCCAAGTTCTACCTGGAGATGCTGGCAGGGATTGAACCGGAGACCTTCTGTATGCAAAGCAGATGCTCCACCACTGCGCTATGGCCCCAGCCACCAACTAACGGCACCAGTGCAATGGAAAAGCGGACATTTTTGACATCCCGGTTCGCACTTCCCTAGGAAGCAGTTGTGCAACACTCAGGGACATATTTTTGGGGTGGCACAGAGGGCTTCCTGGGGAAGGGGAAGGCATTAAAAATTTGCGCTTCCCTGCTGTGCCAGTGAAGTTAATTGGACGTTCTGTTAGGCTGCTCTCTCGTTGCACCGGTGCATCTTTGCTATCTATATCAACCACTGGTCTGGTTCACACAATCGTCTGAATATGGGTTACCGACATTATCCCCTTTGCTAAGCAGGATTCTGCCCTAGTTTGCATTTGAACGAGAGATTACATGTGGACACTGTAAGATATTCCCCTTAGGGGATGGGGCCGCTCTGGGAAGAGCACATGCATGCTTACATGATTATCTTTCCAAGTTCCCTCCCTGGCGGCATCTCTAAGACAGGGCTGAGAGAGACTCCTGCCTGCAACCTTGGAGAAGCCACTGCCAGGCAGTGCAGACAATACTGAGTTAGATGGACCAAGGGTCTGACTTGGAATATGGCAACTTCCTATGACATTCAGCTGACTGTGTGAAGCCACGCCATCGTGGTTTATGGCCCAAGATGTAGGAATGTGCACGGAACCGGCTAGCCTGGTTCGGCTTTGCTCTGGACCGGATTCGAGGTGCCCCTGAGCAGCTCGGCTCATGAGCCCGAGCCTAGTCTCATCTGGCTGTCAAGCTACCATGAGAGCTCAACTGTCATACTTACATACAGCAAGGATTCCCCTTTACAAGTAAAGGGCTGCGGCGAAGGGCTGGGTGATGGGAAAGTTCTGCATGTGCGTGTGTGCAAAAAGGCCCAAAACGGGCCACTGACTGGCCCGTGCTATCATTTGGGAGGCAGGTGGGGGGGTGGTGGAAGGTGCCGCCACTGCCCTCCCCACGTTGTGGCTCCTGCCCCCATCCCACCACACAGTGGTGCTTTTTTCAAGGTAAAAGATGGAACTTTCCCCTTGCCCCCTCCAAGCAGCCCTTTACATGAAAAAGGGAATCCTTGCTGGATTCCCCTTTACATGTGATGCCCTTAAGCCGGCTTGCAAGCAGGTGGCTTGGCCCATCTCGCTGCCGAACTGAGCTCTCCCCGGTTCAGCTCCAAGGCGAGACTTCGAGCCGAGCTGGCTCAAGTGCGAACTGTCTCGATTTCGAGCCGGTTCGCACATCCCTACCCAGCTGCATCTGAGATTTCAGCCTTGTGTGGACACGAGTCCACACAATCACACTGATGTCATCAGTAACCCGCCATAAACCTAGATTTGAAGGACTGTGTGAAGCAGGCCCTGTTCCAAGTGAGGTCTGCCCACTCCCGAATAGCATGGGATTGTCATTTCTCGTGATCTGGGCTGTGCGCTTCTGTTAACGCAGCCTAAGAGAGCATTTCGAAGCACCCACCGCGGTGCAGCTGAGAGGCTTCCAGGGACGGGCCGTGTAACTGGCACACCAGCTGTGGGCACAAGTTGTTGGTGCTCAGAGGCGGGTCTCCTCTGCACCAAGCGAGGCTTGCAAGCTGACTCCTGCTCCCGAGCCGGGTATTCCACAGCTGGAGAATGAATCCTTGGCGGGCGCAAGGAGTCTGTTTAATTGCTCCCTCCCTTCCCTTCTCTTGTGGTTTTAATGACTGCTCTTGCTCGGGTGTGTGTGTGTGTGTGTGTGTGTGGCAGCCAGCCATCGGGCTGTGCTGCTTTTCTCCCTTTGGCCCTGAGCCTTACAGACAAGAGTGCAGTTTCTGCTGAGCAGGAGAGGTCTGCGGCCGGACACCCCCACCCTCCCTCTGCGGGGATGAGCACAGCACACAGCCCAGCCCAGACGGGAGGGAGAGCGCAAGGGAGCACATGGTAATGAGGAGCGACCTGCACAGTCTGGTGCACACGCCTTGTTAACAGTCGGCGTCAGGGAGCGCTGGCATTTGCTTCCAGGAAAATGCCATCAAGTCTCCCGGGCACCGGTGGCTGCAGCGTCTGCCGCTCTCCGATCAGATCGGGAGTGCTGCTAGCTGGCTCCAGGGCACCGGCTGGAGCTGGTTGTGGCCTCCGCGCCGGCCGCCCCTGGAGCAGAGCCAAGCTCCAGCCAGGCCAAGAGGTCTGGCCTGCCAAGCCTGCTGCAGGTGCGGCTGTGAGCCGCTCCACCAGCCTGGATCGGCTCTCCGGCATCAAGAACACCGCCTCTCTGCTCGTACCAGCCCGGTGGTACAGGCAGCTTACAAATCCCGAGCTAGTAACTGGCCCTCTCCACCCCCAGCACAGGACCTCCAGTGACTACTGTTGCTGGTGTCGATCTTGTGTTCCTTTTTAGATTGTGAGCCCCTTGGGGACAGGAAGCCATCTTATTTGTTTGCTATTTCTCTGTGTAAACCGCCCTGAGCCATTTTTGGAAGGGTGGGATAGAAATCAAATACATCATCATCATCATCATCATCTGGTGGCGGCTGCAACTGCCTCGCTGTTCCCCATGAAAAGGCCACCCCTGACTTTTTCACGGCACTGTCAGGATTTTGTGGAGCAGCAGCAGCAGCCGGGCTCCTCTTCCTAGCATTGGCTGATCTCACTGATGGCTGGTGTCTAGCCAGTGGCTGGCAGGTCCAATTTGTCCCCGCACATTCTTAAGCCCCCTCTGCGTGATGTGCTACATCAGCAGAGGGAGGGAGTCTGGGGTGGGGGGTGGCAGACGCCAACTAGTGGTCACCAGTGTTATTGCCGGTGCTCCCAAATGATGCCCCACCTCCTCCTTGAAACAGTCCCAGAATGTTCCTCTCCATCTTCACAATGGAGCCACCAAAACGAAGCATCCTTTTCAGACCAGCAGTGGTGCTCTTAGGACCGGACTTCCAGGATGAAGTCCAGTCCTCAGAACAAGGAGGGGGCAAACAAATATCCCTTGGAGGCCCCCCCCCCAGAAGCCCTCTGCCACCCCCGCACCCACCTGGCCACACCACCCTTGTTAATTTGCTGAGGGGCGGTAAGAGCCAAGTGCGTTTCCCCATGAAGGCTGCAGCTAGTGGGCCTGTCTGGGCCTGCCTGAGCTCAGGTGAGATGCTCCTGTGGGCCTGCGAGTGTGAGTCTCGAGAGTCACGAGTCTGATGTCACGAGCTTGCACTGCTCGAAACTCGCACTGCACAGGCACGTGGAAGTGTCTCGCCTGTGTTCAGTCAGGCCCGGGCAGGCCCACCAGCCACCACTCTCACCCCCCACCCCCCAGCTGAGACATGGCAGCAAAAATGGGAAATACCAGTGCAGCTGTGGGGGACACAGCGGGGAACTGCTGGAGAGCCCCCCCCCCAGGACAGCTGGAGGCCCCTGGGGGCAGAGGTGGCAAACACACAATGCACAAAAGGCAGGTTTCTCCCCCCCCAAAAAAAATTCCCCAGATGTCCCTAAAGCTGGGGGCCGGTGTCTCCGAAACCCTTCAGGTTCGGGTTCCACAAATGCCTAGTGCGCCACTGACCTGAAGCATGTACACACCATGTACACACACACACACACCCCAGCTCTGTGTGGCACAACAGAAGAACGCGTGAAGCAATGTTCTACCACAGCAATTCCACTCTTCCACAGCCTCCCACATCCTTCCACAGCGATTCCACCCTGCCACAGGACCTGCCACAGCGATTCCACCGTTCGCCTCTTCACTCTAGCCATCTTCATAAGAACAAGGCTCTGATGTAGATTCCTAGAATCGAGCCACCTTCATCATTGCTCGCCCCTTGATTTTGAGTGGATAGCAGCCCACGGAAACTGGCCTCTGCACGCTCCCAGCAGAATACTTTGCTGGCTGACCAAGAGAAATTCAGTGCTTCCAAACTGCAGCTGCTTTGACTATGTGCTCGTTGCTGAGGAATCACTTTAGGAACCTAGGAAACTGCCTTATACTGAGTTAGACCCATTGGTCCACCTAGCACAGTATTAGGGCTGTTCTCATGATGTTTACTAGAGTGGGAGACTCTATGGTGGTTCTGGAACTGGCCACATGCCTGACTGGCCATCGTGGGAATTCTACAAGCAAGGTAGGAGGGGGAAATGCTCATCTGTGAGCTGGGTGTGGAGGTGGGAGGTGTGGAGAATGCTTTCTTTCCACCCTCACTCTGGAGCTGGGTGCGAGTTCTGACTGCTGCTGCTGCTGCACACCTCCATACCCTAAAACAAAATGAAAAAGAGGACCATGGTTTACTAGTAACAAGTGCTAGAAAATTGGGACAGTCACGGCCCCCAGCTGGAGCATCCGAAGACATCAAAGGGGCTCCAGTCCAAGGATTCACTGGCTTAAACAGCACTTCGTTCAGTGTCAATAGGACACTCGTGGACCCCCTCCAACTCCTCTGCTCCAGTGCCCGGGTTAAGAAGGAAGGCAATCTAGAATCCCCTCCTCCTCCTCCTATTCCATCAGCATCTGTTCAGTGCAGAAACATTGGGGTGCTTTCCATTCCTAATCTTTCCGACGCCCAACAGCACCCAGAAATGGAGATGTTGACCAGTATAAAATGTGGCAATCAGGAGAAGTGGTTTAGAATCTCCCCACAAGGCACAAATCCGTTTCTGTGGGTCCCTGGCCCCCCATCCTGAGTACTTCCTCGCTATGCTTCTACGTGCCCATCTCGTTGGAGCTGACATAAATTCCATTTAATGCTGCCTTAGCAGGGAATGATTGCCTACACCCAGCCCCTCATAATTAAAATGGAGTAATGAGTGCTAATGGGTATTTATTTGACTGTTACCTTGTCATGTATTTATTGATGCAAATAAATTCAGAATCATTAAACGCTTTACCCAGCCTGATGGTTCTCAGGCTCGGTCTGAACACCCACTGCCACCGTGGCCTTGGCATTGAGAGACCATGGTGATTTAGTCCTCACTTCCCCAGTTCTTCTTCTTCTGAGACGATTTTGTTCCTTGATGAAATTTAAAAAAAAAAAAATCAAACAAAAACCCGAATACCTTTTGCAATAGCCGGATTATCATCCATTGGCCTGCCTAACTGGATGCATAATCAATGCAGGAATTCAGAACAGGTGTCAAACAAGCCTTGCAGTCCTGTGCAGGTCTTCGCAGGCACAAATCCGTGCCCTGACCCACAAATCCTCACATATAATGATGGGGGCAAATTCTGAACTGCAAGAGTTCGGAACACAAAAGGATGAGGCCTGGAAGCAAACGACCTCTCCTGTCTCTAGCAAACCCTTCACACAGCTGGTTACTTTATTTATTTATTTACTTAAAATATTTATATCTTGCCTTCTGACCCCCGTTCTCAAGGCAGCTTGCAACAGAGGCGGGAAACGATATCAACGCCCTATAATACAAAGTTGTAAAACATAATGAAACAGACATACCGCCAGCAGTCAGAGCACTGAATTTATCAGCCATTTAAGTACCACCAAAAAGCCTCAAGACACACCTAGAGGCTGTTCTACAACCTAATCCACACTAGGTAAGTCCAGCCTGAGTTAGGCAGCACGTGAGATCTGCCAGGATCGGTTAGGCAGCACTTGAGATCTGCCAGGATCCCTGGCGGGGCGTCTTTTAGCTGGGGCTAAAGTCTTGAACGCTCTCTTAACCCAGGCTCCGGGATCACGTGTTTGATAGGGCTATGTTCAGCCCCAGTGGACACAGATATGGGTGCCTAGAGGGGAACTGGGGAATCCCCACATGTTATATGGGTGCATTATGGGATACCTGGAGCCTCCAGAGTTCTGCACTGCACCACACGGTGCAGATCATCTGGGAAGCACGGTCCACTATCCCAGCAACATTTCAGCAATCGTCAGCGGGTAGGGGGAGGTGAGTTGGACCAGCCTTCCCCGCCATGCCCTCCCATCCCCCCTGCCCAGTTGTGTGAATGGTGCCTGAATCTTTTCCAGAACTGGCCTGTCTACTAGGCAGACCTAGGCAGTTGCCTAGGACACCAATTCCTGGTGGGGGTGGGTGGGGTGCATAAATAGTACCAGAATATAGAACTGCTAATCATTCTTTCTCTAACTTGTAGTGCACCCCTGAAGTATGTAAGAATGTCCTGTAAGAATATAACATAACACTGCCCCCTGCTCCCTAAAGTGCCTGCACATTCTGAACTCCCCAATACCCGGTCTTTTTCACTCACTGCACCTCATCCCCCAGTCAACAGCTAGTCTCAGAAGCTGCTCTCCCTCTCTTGAAGATGAATTGCCTGCCTCAGCGTTGATTTCCAAAAAGAATTTGGCTCCGATTGGATTTCCAGTTAAAGAGCAGCATCTTTTTATCTCTAAAGTGCTGGGATTCTCCTCCTCCTTCACCACCACCGCCACCTAGAATAGACTGGAGACTATATCCCCCTGCATCCCCAAACCAGTGTAGGCTAGTCATTCACTGCGAATCTGCGTGAGCTGGTCATTTGACCTTGCGAATGAACAGCCTTCATGGCTCTAGTCAAAGCTGGGCCTCTGTACTTCTCAGCTGGAGAGGCACCAAAATCAAATTTTGTCTAGGGTGCCAAAAACCCTTGGGTTGGCCCTGGACTTTCCAGACATCATTATGGGTGTAGAATAAATGTGTGTGCTGACCTATGTGTCCACATGTGGAGAAATCACCTGAGAATAATCTCCAACTAGTTGGCCCGGGCGCAGAGCATCTGCGCCCCTAGTTTGGCCCGGCCACCTGTCAGCTGCCGGCCGGCTGCCTCCTCCTCCCGCCTGCTCGGCTTGGCTCTGCTGGCCGGCCGCCTCCTCTCGCCAGCCCATTTTCGCCCGCTCACCCACCTCCTCCTCCTTGCTGCCAGCGTCTGTCAGGAACTCTTGCAAGGGTTCTGCCACTCTCGCGAGAGGTCCGCCACGCATCCCCACGCATACACATCTACGAGAATTAAGTATATAGATGTTCCTCCTTGGGGGAAAAAGCATAACATTCTCTTTGAATTACATTTTCTCCTTGGGAGGAACCCTGAAATTCTCTTTCGGATTTCATTTTGCAGAAATTTCAGTTCCATCTTTCCTTCTTGCATGCAGAAGGCCGCAGGTTCAATCCCTGGCATTTCCAGGTAGGGCTGGGCAAGACTCCTGCCTGAAACCATGAAGAGCTGCTGCCAGTCAGTGTTGACAATACTGAGCAAGATGGGCCAGGGGTCTGACTCAGCCGAAGACAGCTCCCTATGTTTTCCAGATAAATATTCTATTTTGGGGGGATGGGGTTGTGGCTCAGTGGTAGAGCATATGCAGAAGGTCCCAGGTTCAATCCCTGGCAGCATCTCCAGGTAGGGCTGGGGAAGGCTCCTGCCTGAAACCCTGGAGAGCCGCTGCCAGTCAGAGTAAGACAGTACTGAGCTAGATGGACCAATGGCCCGACTGAGTATAAAGCAGCTGCTGATGTTCATGCATGTCTTTACATTTGAGGGGATGGGGCTATAGCTCAGTGGCAGAGCGTCCAGGTTTCAGGTTCACTCCCTGGCAACTTCAGGTATGGTTTGGAAAGACTCCTGCCTGAAACCTTGGAGAACTGCTCCCAGTCAGTGCTGAAAATACTGAGCGAGATTAATTGATGGTCTGATTCCACATAAGGCAGCTCCCTATGTTCCTATGGCAGTTCCAGCATGCTGTCAAGAAAAGAGGGGAATTTAAAGGACCCAGTGCCAGCACAGTATCACAAGGGTGGGCCCTCTTGGAGTGATGGGCCCTCCTCATACCCCTGGTTGCCATATGCTGATGCCATTCCTGAGGCCAGTTCATATGAGAGCCGGTAGTCCATCAGAAGGTCACCCTAAGTGGCACAGCGGGGAAATGCAGAAGGTTGCCGGTTCGAATACCCTCTGTATCAGGCAGCTGCTTAAAGAAAAGGAAGATGCTTATAGGAAGATGCTGAAAGGCATAATCTCATACTGCGTGGGAGAAGGCAATGGTAAACCCCTCCTGTATTCTACCAAAGAAAACCACAGGGCTCTGTGGTCACCAGGAGTCGAAATCAACTTGACGGCACACTTTACCTTAGTCCATCAGAAACCCTGGTTGGAAATCATTTCGGTCTTTGGGGGGCAAACCCGCACTTTGAGCTAGGCTTGGAAACAGACTAAGATGCAATATGTTCATCTCTTCTGATTCAGAAGGTGATTCAGGAGGTGAAAGCAGTACTTTCTTTGGAAAAAGAAGCTTCAAAGAGTCTTGTAGCACCTGAAAGGCTAAGGAATTTATTCCAGTGTAAGCTTTCATGGACTGCAGTTCACTACATCAGATGCAATCAGATTTGATGAAGTGAACTGAGAGCTTATGCTGAAATAAATGTATTCGTCTTTATAGAGCTGCAAAGCTCTTTGTTGCTTTTGTCACTAACACAGCTACCCCCCCCTGGAAGTTTTGGGGAGGAGGGATTCAAGATATTTCTCAGAGAACCCTGCTAACTGAGTAGAGAGGAACCTTTCCAATTGATGATTCTCTTCTATTTAGCAGGGGGAGAGCAACTGCCCTTATCCATCCCCTCCAGTGGCTATGGCTGGTGTCTCTTTTTAGAATGTGAGTTCTTTGGGGGCAGGGAACCATCCTCTTCCTATTATTGTTTTTCTTTGTAAACCTCTTTGAGAACCTTTCTGTTGAAGAGCAGGATATAAATGATAACATTCTATTCTATATGTGCCTCTTTTGTACCTATTCGGAAGATAGGAAGCTGCCATATCCTGAGTCAGACCATTGGTCCATCTAACTCAGTATTGCCTACACTTACTGGTTTCAGGCAGGAGTCTCTCCCAGCCCTACCTGGAGATGCTTCCAGGATTGAACCTGGGACCTCCTGCATGCCAAGCAGATGTTCTGCCACTGAGTTATGACCCATTTGCCCTAAGGGGGATATCTTACAGCAGATAGTACTCACATGTAGTCACCTATCCAAATGCAAACCAGGGCAGACCCTGCTTAACAAAGCGAACAATTGGTATTTGCTACCAGAATACCAGCTCTCTTCCCCTTAATGTTCACATCCATTGTTCACAGTCTAGGACTGGAACTAAAATTTTTCCAATGTCCAATTTGAAAGAGAATTTCAGGGTTCCTCCCATAGAGAAAAACGGGAGATTTCTTTTTTCAGTCTGATCTGCCACACTTTTTAAAATTGGTAACATCTTCTTTCTCCTTCACAGAATTATCCCCACCACCACACAATGAAGCTAGGACTACTGTCATTACACTGCCCAGCCAACCAGACTTCACAGCACAACATCACAGTAGGGGTGTGCACAAACCAAACCGTGGTTTGGTTCATATTCGAATAAATTCGAAATCAGCCACATTGCTCTCGTGTTTGAATTACAGGGCAAAGGGGGATGCTGGCTTTCTTATTTTTTTGTGGCAGCTGCTATATTTAGAAGGCTACGGAGAGATTATATAATTTGGCGAAAATGGGGGGGTCAGCGTGTGGGGCATTGTGATTCCATTCAAAACTGCCCTGGTTTTCCCCCCATAATCCAA
The DNA here is from genome assembly GCF_027244095.1 of Hemicordylus capensis. NCBI lineage: Eukaryota > Metazoa > Chordata > Lepidosauria > Squamata > Cordylidae > Hemicordylus > Hemicordylus capensis. The sequence continues at coordinate 17,216,638 of NC_069663.1, forward strand.
GTGCTTTTTTCCATATGGGTCAACATGTTAGCAAAAAACCACACCTTTGCTCCTCCCGGTGAAGCCCTGTGGTTCTCTTGGGGTGTCCCCCACCCTGGCCAGCCCACCCCCAATCCGGCTTGGATCCCTGTCCTGGATATTCTCTTCGGTGACGTTCTGCTCCCCTCCACCCAGCCTGTCCTCATCGCTAAGGTTGCCTCGCTCACGATTTCTGTCTGCGATTTCCCTCTTCCCTCCCCGCCACAGCAAGTGTCATCCAGGCTGCTGCTTTGGGAGCACGGAGAGGAACCGAGGGGGGCACAGGGCAGCCAGAACACAGGCACTGAGTGACAGCCTCCACCGCCGCTGCATAGCAACAGCCAGGCTGTGTCTTCTGTCTCCTCCGAACGCTCACTTCAGCATCACCGAGCAAGCCTGTGCTGGGGAGGGAGGGAGGGAGGGAGGGAGGGAGCCAGGGCAGAGCTGCTTGGCTCTTTCTGCTGTTGTTCGACTCCAGCAGGAGGTGCCCTGGGCTAAGAGGTCCTCAAATGCCCCCGCACCATAGGCAGGATCCCCTCGTCCCGATCCACCTTGCCATACCCACGTGTTTTGTATCAATCAACCCAGAACAAGAAGAAGCCACTGGTTCTGTCCCCCACAGAGGTGGATGTGTATGTAAGTAGTATGTATGTATGTATATATGTATTGCATTTATAGACTGCCCCATATAAAATATCTGGGCAATTTATTTGGGCCAGAGGAGAACAGATGTGGAAGATCCATGATTGTTCTTTCCTGTGCCTCCCCTCCACCCTTTGAACTAATTAAATGCCTGTGCAAGGTGACAAGAGAGCAACTTGGTGTTCTAGTGTGCATGGGCACTAGTGCACAACTTGGTGTTCTAGTGCGCATGGACACTATTGAATGACTTGGTGTTCCACACAATGTAGCTGCTGAGGTGTATTTGCACTGTCAACCCCCTCTTGTAGGGCAATGACAAGAGTAAATCTTTAACCCCAAAATTAAAGGGCTACACACAGTAGCCCTATTCACACATTATGTTCAGCACTCATATGACAAGTGTACAGTGTACACAGGTACAGATCAGGATACAGGTACAGTTATTCACACATTATAAGCCAGTCCCAAGCAATTTAGGGCCTTAAAGGTTAAAACTAGCGCTTTGAATTGGGCCTAGAAATGAACATCATTCACCCGGGCATAGGAACCACCGACCAACAGTACTTCAGTCTTGTCTGGATTGAGTCTGCATAGGTCATCCCATAGGGTGACCAGTTTCTGTTCCAAAGCCGGGCCTGAAACCTGATAGAAATAGGTCTACATAGTCAATTTCCGCCAAGAGTGTCTGGAGCTGGTCAGCCACTACATGCTCAAGCACTTTGCCCAGGAAGGGAATATTGACCACAGGCCTATAGTTGTTTACATCCTCTGGGTCCAGTCTGGGTTTCTTTAGGAGTGGTCGAATAATAGCTTGCTTCAATGGAGCTGGGACCACCCCCTCTCTCAATGAGGTGTTTAAAACCTACTGGACCCAGCTAATAATTCCCTCCTTACTAGATTTAATAAGCCATGAAGGGCAAGGGTCAAGCAGGGCGACCGTCCTGGGCCCCACTCTTTTAACCCCTATTAGAATTAACTGGGAGGGGCCCCCACACTGGCTGATTTGCCCCCGGCCCCACCAGGGCTCTCTAAGAACAGCCCTGGGGTCGAACATGCATGTGGTCAGCCGAACCCAACTAAACACCTTGTCCACATCCTCAGGGACCAATAATTGAAACGTCTCCAACAAAACTAGGCCAGGTTTTACTCTGGGCACCTCTCCCAATGATCCTGCATCGGCCATAATGTCCAACTCATGGTGAATGCGAGCAAATTTATCCTCAAAGTGCTGTGCAAATGCATCACAGAGTGCTACCAAGGGTTCTAATGTACCCTGCCCAGAGCCAGAATACAGCAGTGATTCGTATCTGTACCCTGCATTTGAGGAGCCTGGGCCCAGGTCACTATTCAAATGAACACAGGTACAGTCATTCACAGAAAAGCATGGATGAGTGGACAGACGCCATAAACTCATACAACATGATGGCCATGTTCAGATATGATGTTGTATGAGTGTACAGATTGGGTACATGTGTTTGTGTGAATGGCTGGACCTGTGTTCATTTCAAAAATGAACCAAGGTACAGGACCCTCAAATGCATAGTGCAGATAGGAAGTGTACTGCTATACCTGGGTTCAGCATACCGTATGAATAACTGGACGCATTTGCACGTAACGGGGAACCAGAATTGCAGGGGCTTAGGGTTCCCTAACTGTTACTTCTGACCGTGTGCAACTCTGGTCCCATCCCTTCTACGACCCGAGGTTTCACTCTGGAGAATCCAATTGAAGCCTTGGTTTGTAGTGAGTTTCGCTGCTCAAAACTGAGGGTCCATGAAGCCTCCGTTGTGTCTGAATGCAGCACTGGAGGCTGCATTCAGCTGGACTGAAGTTGAGAGAGGAAGCTCCTCCCTCTCTTCCTCCATGATTGGCTGTGCTGGCTGTCCTTCAAGCAAGAAGGAATCCTGCTCAGCCAGTTCCCCCTCCTCTCTGCAGTCTTGCTGAATGAAGAGAGGACCCTCTCTCTGCCATCCGAATGTGGACAGGAGAGGAGCGGGTGTGAGTGGAACTGCAGGTCCATTGCACCCGTGGTTCTGTGTGACATGTGAATGCAGCCACTATGTCTGTGCATGTGTATACTGTACACTTGTACAAGTGTTGAGCATAATGTATGAAAGGGCTACTGTCTGAACAAGGAACTCCTCACTTCATAATGCAGCTGGCCATTATGAGCTGGAGATTTTGTGGTACAGGCAAGGTATGTATAAACTGCAGTGACATAATTAGATGGCTATTTCAGTCTGGACAGTCATGTTTTAGAGCTGAAGTCCCGATAGTGGCATTCCTCATGGCTTGCATCTCCCTTTTTCTTCAATTTATGGAGATCAATGCAAACTGAAGACACAATTTCATCAAAACCAGATCAGATCAGAAGAAGTTATTGTTATATGGCCATTGGCCTTAACAAAAGGAAAAGAACAGTATCCAGTTTATGCCATACAGTTCTTCCAAACTAATTCAAAGAACAATTTCCAGCATCAATCTCTGAAATGCCCAGTTACATAAAAGAGAGAGGGAAGAAAGTTCACCAACAAATACTATCATCTGAATTCATCTATTCACATTTTCATTCCACTGAGATGTCTCTCTGCCTTTCTGAGCAGCTAGAGTGAAATTTGCCATGCGCACTGAAAGCTAAGGATCTGAATCTCTCAACAAAAAACACAAGTTTTTCAGTGTCGGGGAAATGCTCCCATAACTTTAAGAAAGACATCAAAATAATTTACATTTCCTCAAAACATAACTGACCAGCCCAGCCAGAGTGGGAAATAATCTAGTCCTGCTAATTCATTCATTCGATTTCTATACCGCCCTTCCAAAAATAGCTCAGGGTGGTTTACACAGAGAAATAATACATAAATAAGATGGATCCCTGTCCCCAAAGGGCTCACAATCTAAAAAGAAACATAAGATAGACACCAGCAACAGTCACTGGAGGTACTGTGCTAGGGGTGGATCGGGCCAGTTACTCTCCCCCTGCTAAATAAAGAGAATCACCACATTCAAAGGTGCCTCTTTGACTTCTGACCTCTTTGATTCCAGTTCCCCCATAACTCATATCTGCATAGTGCAGTGATCTTCACTTTTTTTGAAGCGGGCGCCACTTTGACAAAAACAAAAACAAAAAAACACCTTCAGTGTGAGAGCCATTGCTTTTCTCAGTGTTGGGAGGGCCCTGTAAGAGAGACGAAGCCCTCGCTTAAGAGCTCTCAGAGGAAAGCACTGGAGAAGGACTACAGTTCCCAGCATTCAATGTGCACCTTCTGAGATAGTGCAGGGGCTCAAGGGGGCTCCATTTCCCTTAAAGGAGCCACCAGTGCTGGACAAAGCATGGCACTGCGTGGTGAGAATGGCAGTCCCTGCATGGTGTCTGGGGGACCGTGCAGAGTATTCACCTTTGCCTGGAGCTTCACATAGGCTTACTCAGGGAGCTGGGTTGATGGTGTGTGTGTGTGTGAGAGAGAGAGAGGGGGGGCACATTATGAGAAGCTGGATGTGAGCTCCCCCTCTCACAGGTCAGATCCAAGCCAGAACGGAACAGGGCTGGCGTCAATTTTCCTGACTTGAGAAAGGCTGCCTTCTCTGATCTGGATGATGCCCAATGACCCATTGCAGCAAGGGCCTGGCACGTTTGGAGGGCATCAGAGATGCCGCATCGTTGGACACTTTGCAAAACTGCTGAGCAAAGGCAACGGGATCTTGGCTGGTCCTTGTGGTGATTAGGCCGTGCCTCCAGGCATGAGATGCAATTAACCTTCTCTGTACAAGAATAACTAGCAATGCTAACATCACTCATCTCCTAACGACGGCCAGCCCTTTCCCTATTCCCGAGCCAAGGATTTGAGAAGAAGGCAGGAAAGTGCTCAGCGTGACCTGAAAGGCAGCTGGTGCCCGCAAGGCTTGAGACGGCTTCAAAGCTTCTCACCACACATTTCGAGATGGCTCAGGTCCAGCCTGCTGTTTGTTCCCTCCGGGGACGCAGAGCCTGCTTCCTCTACCGTGCCAAAGAAACGGCACGTACGATTAGTGGTCAGCATATTGGCTGCTCATATACCCTTGATCGCAGGGATCTGGGACATATGCAAGCAGCTAGGGGTTCTCAACCTTGGCTCTCCAGATGTTGTTGGACTACAACTCCCATCATCCCCAGCTGCAATGGCCCAAGGTCACATTCTTCTGTTGCTAAATCTGTTCAACATAGGAAGATAGGACGCTGCCATATACTGAGTCAGACCATTGGTCTAGCTAGCTCAGTATTGTCTACAAAGACTGGCAGCAGCTTCTCCAAGGTTGCAGGCAGGAATCTCTCGCAGCCCTATCTTGGAGATGCCAGGGAAGGAACCTGAAACCTTCTGCTCTTCCCAGAGCAACCCCATCCCCTAAGGGGAATATCTTGCAGTGCTTGCATATCCAGTCTCCCATTCATATGCAACCAGGGTGGACCCTGCTTAGCTAAGGGGACAAGTCATGCTTGCTACCACAAGACCAGCTCTCCACCCCCAATCCTCATAAGAACAGAAATCAAATGAACGCAGGTACAGAAGTGCACTTCCTCTTAGACCATTCATTTGAGTGGCCTATATTCAGGTTCACTTCTAACATGAACGCAGGTACAGAAATCTTTACACTCGTATAGCATAACGTCTGAATGGGGCTATGATCTTTATGAAGTAATATATGAGCTGCTGCTATAATTTTATTATAGCTGCTATTATTTTATTATTATTTAATAATAATATTAATAATTATTATTTATTATTATTATTATTATTATTATTATTATTATTATTATTATTATTTGTTTACTCTTTTCAGCAAAACCCTGGAAGTCACTTCCTTTCCCCTTCTCTGAATGTTTTTAAGGAGGACCTAATAACATACCTGTTTAGTCAGGCTTTTAGTTTATAGCTTTGGTTTTAGAGTTTTTATTGTATTTTAAATTGTTTTACTTATGTTAATGTTTTAATTGGTTTTCTATTGTGAACTGCCCAAGGACTTTTTTGTATGGGGTGGTATATAAATGTACTAACTAACTTAATAAATAAATAGTTTACCTAGTAAACAGATTTTTTTTAAAAAAAAAAATTCTCTGTCTCAGAACATAAGAGCAGCCCTGCTGGATCAGGCCCAAGGCCCATCTAGTCCAGCATCCTGTTTCACACAGTGGCCCACCAGATGCCGCTGGAAGCCTACAGGCAGGAGTTGAGGGCATACCCTCTCCCCTGCAACTGGTACTCAGAGGTATCCTGCCTTGGAGGCTGGAGGCAGCCTATAGCCCTCCAATTAGTGGCTGTTGATAGACCTCTCCTCCATGAAGTTATCCAAACCCCTCTTAAAGCCATCCAGGTTGTTGGCTGTCACCACATCTTGTGGCAAAGAATTCTACAAGTGGATTATGCGTTATGTGAAAAAGTACTTCTGTCTGTTGGTTCTAAATCTCCTAGCAATCGATTTCAAGGGATGACCCCTGGTTCTAGTGTTATGTGAGAGGGAGTAGAATTTCTCTCTATCCACTTTCTCCACACCATGCATGATTTTATAGACCTCTATCATGTCTCCCCGCAGTCGCATTTTTTCAAAGAAGAACAGTCTAAAAAGAAATACAGAGAACCGGCAGCAGCCACTGGGAAGGATGCTACGATGGGTTGAATAACCATCATTGCTCTCTCCCTTATAAGAGAGTCACCACTTTAAAGTGCCTTTAAATGCAGTGTCCACTTAAGGATTGATGGGACATTTACCATCTCCTGTGTAGAAGCTTCTATGCTGGCCACTGAGGCTCAATTTTGTATTTCCCTTTCGCTTTCTTTTTATTATTTCTTATTTATTTATTTATTTATCTGATTGATTGATTGATTGATTGATTTATATACCACCCTTCCAAATGGCTCAGGGCGGTTTACAACAGATTAAAAACAATTAAAACCAGTTAACAATTAAAATCAAAACTATAAAAACAGAATAAAACCAATTTAAACATTCAAACAGCTAAAAACAACAACAAGCTGGAAAACCGGGGCAACCATTTAAAACAATTTAAGCTGGGAGGTTACCAGCTGATGCACCACTGTTTGGAGGTCATCCTCTTCAAGGAATGGGTGCAGCTGTCAAATCAGCCAGAGCTGATATAAAACACTCCTGTCCATGACCTCCACCTGAGATACCAGGGTGAGGCCTGGGTCCAGGAGTAGTCCCAAGCTGCGCACCTGCTCCTTCTGGGGGAGTGTAACCCCCATCCAGCACAGGAAGATCTAACCCACCCCTCAGATTCTGAGCCCCCACAATGAGCACCTCCATCTTGCTTGGATTCAGCTCCAATTTGTTGTCCTTCCTCCAGCCCATTACTAAGGTAAGGACAGCCGGCCTCGCCGGACAGGGGCAGTGTTAAGTAGAGGCCCAGCCTCAGGGAACTCTGGCTCCTTGATCATGGCAGCTGCCCAGCCTTTCAGGGGCAGTCTCTGCTGCCAGCCCCCTCTGGGGCAGCTCAGTATCTGGGTGTGCTGGAGTGGTTTCCTAATACTTTCCACATAGACCAGAAGTTCAGGAGCAGCTGACCAGAACATGCAGGCGCTAACAGCAAATTAGTGTCTAGCTCTATAAAACACACACACCAAATTATTAGAACATACTTCTTATAGGAGCTGAATAGTACAGGTGGTCACAGAGGGTAGCAATTACCCAACTGTGAATATACTTGCAAGATTAATTCAGCACCAAATACTCTTCTCCAAAGCAGTGTGCCACACTGAGGCAGGGAAGAGCATCAATGCCAAAAATGTTTCTATCTAGCAGGGAGATGGTTGGAGGTGGCCTAGTTAATATCATAAATGCATCGCTGAGGGAGGGTAGGGTGCCACCTTGTCTGACGGAGGCAATGGTTAGACCACTCCTTAAGAAGCCTTCCCTGGACCCCTTAGCGATGGATAGTTACAGGCCAATCTCCAATCTCCCTTGGTTGGGCAAGGTGATTGAGAGGGTGGTGGCCGACCAGCTCCCAGCAGTTTTGGAGGAAACTGATTATCTAGACCCATTTCAAACTGGCTTTAGAGTTGGCTGTGGGGTTGAGACAGCCTTGGTCGGCCTGATGGATGACCTTTACCGGGGAACTGACAGAGGGAGTGTGACTCTGCTGGTTCTTCTGGATCTCTTGGCAGCACTTGATACCATCGACCATGGTGTCCTTCTGGATCACCTGGGGGAGTTGGGGATAGGGGGCACTGCTTTGCAGTGGTTCCACTCCTATCTCTTGGGTAGATTCCAGATGGTGGAGCTTGGTGACAGTTGCTCCTCAAAACGGGAGCTGTTATATGGAGTCCCTCAGGGCTCCATTCTGTCACCAATGCTTTTCAATATCTACATGAAACCGCTGGGTGAGGTCATCAGGAGATTTGGTGCTGGGTGTTATCAGTATGCGGATGACACCCAAATCTACTTCTCCTTTTCATCTTCAGGAAATGGCACTCATTCTCTAAATGCCTGCCTACAGGCATTTGCCTACAGGCATGGAGTGGTGAGAGGGTCCAAGGCGACAGGGATGGGTGGCAGCTGGGGAGAGGCGAAGGACAGACTGCTAGGGATGTGCACAAAACCAGTTTGCCTGGTTCGGTTAGAATTCGAACCGGGTTCAAACTGAGGTATGGAGGTTCGGTTTTAGTTTTGCTCGAACCCCTCTTTGGTTCAGTTCAAATTCGAACCTGGTTTGAACTGGTTTGAACTGGTTTGAACTGGTTTGAACTGGTTTGAACTGGTTTGAACTGGCTTGAGCCTCCAAAACTGGGTTAGGTGGTAGGCATCCATGGGTGCCAACTAGCACCCAAACCCCAAAGCAATTGGACACTTTTAGTAGTCCAGGTAAGTGGGAGCAGCAGTGGTTTATCTTCCTGTCTTCTGTTAACAGCTCAGCAACACAGGAGGGATGGCTGTTTGGGGTTGGTTGTTTTTCTTTAAACTCTCTTCCCTTCTGCCCTGCAGTGAAGGGGGGCTCCTGACACTAGTCGTCTAGGCCAGGAGCTTCCAACCTGCAGTACTCCAGATGTTGCTGAACTGCAACTCCCATAACCCCCCGCTTCAATTTATTGTGGTTGGGGGATCTGGGAGCTGTAGTTCAGCAACAACTGGAGCACTACAGGTTGGGAACAGAGGTGCACCTTGGTAACTTTGGAGCCTGGACCTAAAGGCCTTTGGAGACCTGCCCCCTACTGCAAGTTAAGCATCATTTTTTAACATGTCGGTTCTTGAGGGCACAAACCACACCACCCAGGGCAGACTAAAGATTATTTGGGGACACCTAGGGGGTGTGGAGGCCCTCGACGTTGGCCCCAAAGTCTTGGGGTAAGAGCACCTCTGGTTGGGAAACCACCACCACCACCCAGTCTACGCAATGTCCACGGACTATTGGACCACAGACGATGTCCTAAGACAGACTATTGGTCTATCTCAGTATTGTCTACGTTAACTGGCAGGAACTCTTGTGGGTTTCAGATGGGAGTCTTTTCCCAGTCGTACCTGGAGAACACGGGATCTTCTGCATGCAAAACAGATGCCGTACCACTGAGCCACAGATCTCCCCATCCCAGAAGCCTAAGATGTGGCAGGGGCCAGAGATGTCTTTTACAAGTCCCATCTTGTTAGAATTCAGCCCCATCCCCTTGACTCCTAACTGATCATTGCCACGTTCAGAACTGACAGCATCAGCCTTCTTGATCAGTAGGCAGGCACATGCAGAGTTAAAAAAAAAAAGCATAGCTAAATTGAGCACTTTGTGTTAAGTCTGATTCTGCTTGATTACCATGGTAAGGCAATATTTTTACTACAGAATCAAGAAGTGAGTGATTGATAGATCTGCTTGATTACAGTTTGGGGGGCCTACGTACCTTAGGGATTGTGTCTCCCTACAGAGAACCAATGGGGTTGAAAGTACAAGGAAGCAGATTTAGGCTAGACATTAGGAAAAAATTAGGGAGCATGTAAAGTTCTGCATTTGGATAAGAAAATCAATGTACAGGATGGGGAGGCCTGGCATGGCAGCAGTACAAGTGAAAGGGACCTAGGCGTCTTAGTGGACAACGAGGTGAAGATGAGCCAGCCATGTGATGCAGCAGCTAAAAAAGCTAATGCAATCTTAGGCTGCATTAACAGAAGCATAGGGTCCAGATCATAATCAGAAGAGATCATTCCACTCTATTCTGCCCTGGTCAGCCCTCACTTGAAATAGTGTGTCCAGTTCTGGACCCCATAATTTAAGAACAACGTTCATAAACTGTAACAAGTTCAGAGGAAGGCAACCAAGATGGTGAGGAACAATTGAAGTAGTTGGGTATGTTTAACCTGGAGAAGTCTAAAGGGAGAGATGCCATCTACAGTTATCTGTTGATGGCATCTTCAGGATTCTATGTGCATTCTTCAAGGATTGCACATAGAAGAACTCACTTGTTCTCTGTGGCTCCTGAGGGCAGAACTAGAATCAGGCAACTGAAATGGCAAGGAAGAAGATTTAGGCTAGACATTAGAAAGACGTTCCTAACTGTAAGAGCTGTTTGACAGTGGAACAGTCGGCCTCATGCATTAGTGGGCTCTCCTTTCCTGTAGGTTTCCAGACCAGAAGCTGGCTAGCCGTCTGTCAGGAATGCTGCCACAGTTTCCTGCCCTGAGCAGGCAATGAGGAAGACACGCATGGCAAGGCCGAGAGGGCAAGCAAGCAGTGGCAAGCAGCCGGGGTAAGCCGCTTCCCTTCTTCTCACCGCCTCCACCTTGGGAATGCCTCTGTTCATCCCAAACCAGTTTGCATGAATCGGACCCGGTTTGGTTTGATCACGGACCAACCACCACCAGTTTGGTCCACAATCAAACCTTTGAACCGTTTTGGGATGAACTGTTAGTGCACAGGGTCCTTGATTAGAGTCTTGCCAATTTATTTGATTGATTGATTGATTGATTAATTGATATACTGCCCTTCCGCTCAGGGCGGCCATTTGGGTCAGTGTCTTGTGTTACCCACCTGCAAGGCTGAAATCGTAGTTTATGCTACCACCTCATTATTTATTTCTGCCAAGTCATTCAAAGTCGTCTACAATCTAAGATGACTAAATCAGCAACCAAAAGGTTACAAGGCAGAAAACAGGGTTGTCTAAAGCCATTGTTAGTCCCCTCCGGAGTTGTGATTTTATGAACCGCCCATCTTCTTCCCTCTCACACATACGTATAGTTTATTGACCAATTTTAGCAAATGTATATACTGCCTCGACAATTGCGAAGCAGCTCAAAGAAGCTAGTTCCCACCCCATTCTGCTACAACAGGAGGCCCTGGAGACAGTGGAGGGCTGGTCTTGTCGTAGCGAGTAAGAAAATCCCCCTTTGCTAAGCAGGGTCCAGGCTGGTTTGCATTTGAATGGGAGACATATGTGAACACGGTTGAAAAATCCCCCGTAGGGGATGGGGCACTCTGGGATGAGCACCTGCACGCTTGCATTTAGAAGCTTCCAAGTTCCCTACCTGGCATCTCCAGATAGGGTTGAGAGAGGCTCCTGCCAGCATAGTGTAGTGCTTAGAGTGTTGGACTAGGGCCGGGAAGACCCCTAGTTTGAATCCTCATTCAACCATGAAACGCTCTGGGTGACTCTGGGCCAGTCATGTATCTCTCAGCCTAACCTACCTCACAGGGTTGTTGTGAGGATAAACGTAACCATGTACACCTCTCTGGGCTCCTCGGAGGAAAAGCGGAATATAAATGTAAACATAAATAAATAAACAAACAAACCTTGGAGAATCCGCTGTCATTCTGAGTAGACGATACTGAGCTTGATGGGCCAGTGGTCTGACTCAGTAGAAGTCAGCTTCCTATGACCTTAAAGTTCCCTTTGCTACGCAGGGCTTGCCTTGGTTTGCATTTGTATGGGGGATTGCATGTGAGTGCTCTCTGCTCTAAAACATTCCCCTCAGGGAATGGGGATGTTGTTCAGTGGCACAGCAACTGCTTGCATGCAAGAGGTCCCAGGTTCGATCCCTGGCAGCATCTCCAGAAAGGACTCTGAAAGACTCCTGCCTGGAACCTCGGAGACCTGCTGCCAGTCAGTGTGGGCAATGCTCTGAGCTCAATGGACTGAGGGTCTGACTCAGTAGAAGGCAGCTTCCTCTTCTCCACAGACCAGCTCGAATCCACGAACAAAACTCCAGTCCACTATTATCCCGAAAGGCTTCCTGGACAGGGCCTCCACCCAGAGTTAACGAGCAGTTGGCACTTGCAGCAGTGCCCAGGGGCAGCCTTCAGTGCATTGAGCGTCCCGCATTCCTGCCCCAGCATGTTCACTTGTCTGAGCACCCCAGGGGCCAGCTGGGCATGGAGCCGAGCCAGCAACAGCCAGCAACCGTCTCCAAGGCTGGCTGCATGTGCAGACAGGCTAATTGCACACACCTCTCCACCTAGGCTTTTCAGGTGGGCTCAAGGCCTGGACGGGTTCCAGGCGATGGATAGCTACCAGGCCTGCCAGGGCAATCGCTCACTCTGCTGCCTATTTGGGGGGAGGCGGCGGCAGGAAGGAGGCTGGTCCTCTCAGGGCAGCCTGAAAGAAGCCAAAGAGCCATGTCAGGACTTCCGGGCTGCCGCCCTGGCTCCCCCACTTGGGGCGAAGCAGGTGAGCAGATGCCGCCTTGATCCCCTTGAGCCGCTGCAGGTGAGAGAGCAGCAAAGAGGCAGCCTGGGACTCATCGCCACGGGAGATGTCTAGTGGAAATAAGATGATTATTCTGCGTCAGTGGACGCCACGGCAATCAAGCCATCCGCCGTCAGCAAGAGACGAATCATGTTTCTCATTATCCTGTCAGGGCAGGGAGCGGACAGCCCCTCTCCAACGTCCGCCTTGGATTAACTTGGAACGGATCCAATAACTTGCCCCCAACCTGAGAATATTTTTCTGAGCCCATCCGTTGCTTGTTTTACATTGAAGAGGGACGATTTCAGGCACTGCAGGGGCAAAAAAATTTTTTAAAAAATGGGGGGAGCTAGGGATGTGCGAGTATATAAGTTAAATAACTAACTAAATAATAAGATACTAGTCTGGTGGCTATATGTATGTATGTATGTATTTTTACATTTATATCCTGCTCTTCCTCCAAGGAGCCCAGAGCGGTGTACTACATACTTGAGTTTCTCCTCACAACAACCCTGTGAAGTAGGTTAGGCTGAGAGAGAAGTGAGTGGCCCAGAGTCACCCAGCTAGTTTCATGGCTGAATGGGGATTTGAACTCGGGTCTCCCCGGTCCTAGTCCAGCACTCTAACCACTACACCACGCTGGCTATAGGCCACCTCCGCTCTCAGAGGCAAGATGCCTCTCAGTACCAGTGGCAGGGGAGCAACAGCAAGAGAGAGGGCATGCCTTCACCTCTTGCCTGTGGGCTTCTCAGAGGCATCTGGTGGGCCACTGTGTGAAACAGGATGCTGGACCAGCTAAGCCTTAGGCCAGCTGGGCTGTTCTTATGGACCAGCCTGCTCTGCAGACTTCATTGCTTGCTTCAGTCCTGAAATACTGTCCAATGGTGCCTCTCGAAGGAAGGAAGTGAGCACAGATGAGGACCTGAGCGAAAAGGGCAGGGACCAGGCCGGGGAAACAGCCCTCTGTGCCTGGGCCGCTCCCTTTGTGCCGACCTCCTCCCGGGCCCATGCTGCCTTATCGGCAGAGCTTTTATAAAAAGCAGAGGAGGAGGCACCATGGAGTCTAATATTTATTATGAGTCTTCTTGCTGACTCATGGCTGGTGGGTGTCACGCAGTCCCACGGAGCTGCCTGATGTTGCTGGATCTTGAGATGTGTCGTGAGGGGAAATGGGAACTTCTGTCACCTGCTTGCTGAATGATGCAAATTTCTCAGCTGGTAGAAAGGGGCACCGCTCCAGGGAAGCAAACAGAACGGCACCCGCAGATGAGAGCGGAATGGGATTTCAAACGGGGAGGGATGAAGGCCATTTGGGGATGAAAGAGAATGCATATTTGGGGCTGGCACTTTCAGGAGGGCCCGTGAAAAGGTTTCGGAAGGGTGGCGTGTTTCTCCAAGCCAGCATCTGGGAGGAAAGTAAACATTGAGCATCCTGAATTCTGTACCATGACTAGCCATCGACATGCTAGGAACCGGTTTGTGATTCTATGACATCCTCAGCTCATGTTAAACTGGGCTGAAATACCACCCACCCTTTTTTCAGGCTGTGAAATTGCAGGGAGGGGGGGATTTCCATTATTTTGGGGTGGGGTGCAATTTTCAGATGTGGAGAGTGAAGCTTACCAGCAATCCTCCTCCTCACTTCTTTCCACTGTTGAATATTCCCTCCCAGAATGACCCAGAGTGAGGCTCCATGATGACATGGGCCAGGTTTACACATAACTGTGGGATATGTTGCATATCCCAGCCTGAGATATGCAGGAAACCTGAAGTTGGCACTGAAGACAATCAAACATCTTAGCTTGTTGGAAGCAGCCAAGTTGAGCCAGAGCTGTGCCCTCTGGCTGGGTCTCCCATAGAGGCCCTAGAGGAGATCCTAGGAGGCCATGCACTGCCTTTCAACTGGCACACCCTCCCTACATAATCTTCTTTGCAGCCTTTAGTGGGGGGAGGCAGATAGGCTCCAGTGTCTCCCCTCCAGCCCTCCCTAGCCCCAACCTCATAGGTCCTGTGAATGACCAGACCATGTTGTAGCATCACCCAATTCACAGGGTACTTAGTCTGGAGGCGAGAGGCCACCTCCAGCCTCAGAGGCACGATGCCTCTCAATACCAGTTGCAGGGGAGCAACAGCAGGAGAGAGGGCATGAACGAGCTGCAGAGGTTCATGAAACGTGTGGGTTCAGAATAAGGCGTCGCACACCTCAGCGAGAGCAGTGATTGATTAGGCAAATCAGCTTCAAATCTTGGTTACACATCTTGGTTTGAAGTCCCAACCTAACCACTGGTTCCTGCCACAGCATAGGTTCAGACAGTCACAGCCAAGTCGGTTAGAGACTAGGCAGGCAGGTTTCACATTATGTGTGAATCGAGTCACAGAGGTCATTCTTATGATCAGCCCGACTACCTGGGTAGAACAGGGCAAGCCAAGGCAGGTGGGGCTGGTTGTGTGAAGCCATGGGATCTCTCCCAATCCTGCCACTCCTCCCCTGGGTAGCCCTGATCCCCTACCCAGACTCAAAGTGAGGTAAGAGGACAAGTGCATGCCTCCTGCATGGTGTAGTGGTCAGAGTGCTGGACTAGGACCGGGGAGACGAGTACAAATCCCCATTCAGCCATAATACTAGCTGGGGGACTCTGGGCCAGTCACACATCTCTCATCCTAACCTACTTCACAGGGTTGTTGTGAAAGAGAAATTCAAATATGTAGTACACCACTCTGGGCTCCTTGGAGGAAGAGTGGGATATAAATGTAATAATAATAATAATAATAATAATAATAATAATAAATAATAAGCTTCGCGTTTCCAGCAACCATCTTAGACATAGAGCCAGGGGGAAGGAGTAGCCAGGCAGTCTCCCAATGTACCACACTGCTTTCATGGTGTATTGTGGGATATCTGGCAGCCCTGGCTTCCTTCCCTCTCTCCCGATTGCCACTAAGCTTGCCACTGTACCATTCAGGGGTGTAGCTATAACTGAGTGGATGGTTTCAAAGAACCCCAGCCCCCCAGCTTCTGAGGGCCCCCAGCTCAACCCCTCCCTAGTTTATTCATTATCTCCCTTTGAGGGAGAATTTTGCCCCCTCTCCCTGCCCCCTGCCAATATCCCCCTTCAAATTCAACCTAAGTTTCAAAAGTTTTCCCCAGCCCTAATTATGTAAGAGAGAGAAAAAAAGGGGAAAGGATAAAACAGGACACGCTCATGAACCCCTGACACCTAAGAGACGTGTCACAATTGTGTCAGAATTGTTGACCGATGCACTGGCAAAATACACTCGGGAGAATATTGTTCATGAAATTCGCAAACCTGGAGAGGTGTTTGTTTCTTAAGTTGGTTGTGACAGGAAGTAATGAATGAAAATGATGTTTGCATTGAATCCGGCAGCACGATTCCAGGGAGTCAGGTGCACCTTCATGGGTTGTCTGTCTCCGCTCTGTTCCTCCCCACGCCTTCAGTCCATGGCAGCTCACTAGACTGGATCACAGTGAGGTTGGTGGATGCACACAAACCTCCTATTTCACTGCCTGGTCATGTGGAAGATGTATTGCGGAATTCCTGGCAGCCGAGTTACCTTCCTCTACCTACTGTGGATCACTGCGCCATGTGCCGCAGCACCAGTCATCTGGACACATGGCGTGGCAGAGCCCAGCAGTGACAGTGGTCATGTGCAGGAAGGCAGGTAGGCTCCATCTTTCCCACCAGCCCACCCCAGCCCCAACCTCATAGGTCCTGTGAATGACCAGACCAAGTTGTAGCATCACCTAATTCACAGGGTACTAGTCTGGTGGCTGTGGGCCACCTCCAGCCTCAGAGGCACGATGCCTCTCACTACCAGAGAGAGGAGAGTTGGTCTTGCGGTAGCAACTTTATGATTTGTCCCCTTAGCTAAGCAGGGTCTGTCCTGGTTGCATATGAATGGGAGACTAGAAGTGTGAGCATTGGAAGATATTCTGCTCAGGAAGATATTCCGCTCCTAGTCCAGCATTCTAACCACTACACCACGCTGTCATAGGAACATAGGAAGCTGCCTTCTGTCGAATCAGATCTTGGGTCCATCTAGCTCAATATTGTCTATACTGACTGGCAGCGGCTCTCCAAGGTGTCAGGCAGGAGTCTCTCCCAGCCCTGCCTAGAGATGTTGCCAGGGATTGATGTTGGGACCTTTTGCATGCAAATAGATTTTCTACCACTGAGCTACAGCCCCATCTCCCAAGGGCCTTATATCAAGTGAGACCATTGGTCCGTCTAGCTCAGTCATTTCTGCACTGACTGGAAGGGGCTCTCCAAGGTTTCAGGCAGGAGTCTCTCCCAGACATCCCTGGAGATGCCGGCAGGGATTGAACCTGGGACTTTCTGCATGCAAAGCAGATGCTCTACCACTGAGCTGTCAGTCTGGGTAGACAATACTGAGCTAGATAGACCAATGTTCTATGTAAGCTACAGCCTCATCCCTGTGGATTTAAATCATTAACATCAGTCTTACATTTTGATAATGAGAAGGTTGTCCTTGAAGTGTTAGTCCGCTCAGAATCAACAAAGTCTCTGCTGTAAAGCATAAATACCAGTATAAAAATTATCAGTATAAAGGCATTGCATAAGATCCCTGCCAACTCATCACCACCACCATCCTCATCTTCATGGAAGCCTCCTTCATTCATAAGCATGCCTTTAAAACCAAGAGAGGGGCGATATATCATGTTTGCCCTTTATTTCAGGTGCAAAAGTGCCCAACATTGACCCTTGTCGGGTTTTTGGAGACATACAGGAGGCACTAAAGTAGCATGGATATAATAGGCACTTTTGAGATGGAGAACAGGGTAGGCACATGCTGGCAGTGAGTAAGGAAGGGACAAGCCTCTCAAGTCTCCATTAGGGATTGGAATGACATTGCTCAGCTGGTCTTACTTAGTTTCCAGTGGCTGGGATTTAAAGATCTCTCGTGTCCACTTATAGCCATTATACAACTGTCAACCTCAGATCCTTAGTGAATGTGCCATCTCCCTCCCTCTCTGAGCATCAGGCATGTTTACAGCTCCTGACTTCTTATGAATTTCTCTTTCTCATCCCCCATGATTTCAAACAATATTGTTATTCTTCATATTTGACTCACTGAAAAGAGAAGGGAGGAAATGCTATTTGCCAACATACACAGGAATATAGGCAGCTGCCTACTAGTACCATGTCAGACGATTGGTCCATGTTAGGGGCGGAGCCACCATTGGGCGAGCGGGTTCAAAGAACCCGGGCTGCTGAAAGTCAGGGGCTGCGCCTCGCGGCCCCGACACACACCCTGCGTCTGATGTCAGACACAGCCCGTCGGACACAGCGAAATCGGCCCGTGCTGCATTGGCAGCGTGGGCTGGAGCAACTCTCCCTGCCTTTAAATCCATTCCTGGTGCCATTCCCAGCCTCGCTGCCAATGCAGCTGTGCTGATCTCCCTCCCAAATGGGATTGCACAGCCCCGTTTGGGAGGGATATTGGCCCATGCTGCATTGGAGCAGGAGCTATTCAGGGTTGTGAGGGGTCTAGTAGGGCCCCCTACTCCCCTGAATCCGAATTTGGAACCATCAGTTGCCCACTGTGATGCTTTTAATGAGTTTTTGTGGACAAAGTCTCTCGTATTCAGGTCGATTTAGATTCCACAGTTATCGCAGTGTCAGATGCAGAAGTATCCAGCAACTCCTCTTGTGTGGTTAGACTGGGTCAATTTCAGTTTGTGACTCCTGAGGATGTGGACAAGCTGCTCGGAATGGTGCGTCCTACCACCTGTCTGCTTGATCCTTGCCCATCGTGGCTTATACTATCTGGCAAGGGGGTTGTTGTGGAGAGCCTGGTGGCAATTATAAATACCTCTCTGAGGGAGGGCAGGATGCCTCCTTGTTTAAAGGAGGCAATTATTAGACCTATTCTAAGAGAATTATACGTCTAAGAGTATTAGAGAGAGAGAGAGAGAGATGATGATGATGATGATGATGATGATGATAGAATAAAAAAATAGATAAACTTTATTTGTTAGCCACAAAGAATGCACTTTTACTCCTCCTAAGCAAACACACCACAGGTGTTGGTGGGCCATGGAAGGACCTCCCCAGAAGATCCAAATGCTTAGGCCAGGGTTTCTTAACCTTGGCCCCCCAGATGTTGTTGGACTACAACTCTCATCATCTTCAGCCACAAAGGCCATGTCTGGGCGTGATGGGGGTTGTATTCCAACAACATCTGGGGGCCCAAGGTTAAGAAACCCTGGCTTAGGCACTTATAGAAACATTTACAGACTTGGGCTTGGAAAGGGACACAAAAGGAGGAACTCGTTCATTCTTCAAGTGTTTCTGATGCTGCTCATCAGCTTCTAATCTGGTCAAATATGGTATTAAATTGAGGGCTTAGGCAAAATAATCCATAAATTGACTTCCAGCTCTTCCATAAGTCTATTATTTTTCCACTTGAGTTGCCCCATTTTTTGCATGCACTTTGAAATAATAGCTTCCTCGTGCAGGACCAAGTATATTAAGATCAATGAATCATAACACCCACCTCTTGAAAACTGCTGGTATTGAAAGTATCCTGGAATGGGGAGAGAATAATCATTAAAAGACTGACTAAGCGCAATCTATGAGACCCTTCTTTCCACCAGTTCAACCTCTCAAAGAATGGACCAATGGTTCTAATTTGGTAGCGGTGGCAGATCATTTTCTTGCTTGGTGGACCTGCCCAATCCAGGTAAAAACCCTGAAAATCTAGCCAAGATGGAACATAGAAACATAGGAAGTGGTCTTATACTGATTCGGGACTGCAAGATATTCCCCTTAGGGATGGGGCCGCTCTTGGAAGAGCATGTTCATGCTTGCATGCAGAAGGTTCCACGTTCCCCACTTGGCATCTCCAAGACAAGGCTGGGAGAGACTCCTGCCAGCAGCCTTGGAGAAGAATCTGCCAGTCTGGGTAGACAATACTGAGCTTGGTGGACCAATAGTCCATATACCAATGGACTTGGTATATGGCAGCTTCCTATGTTCCACCCTTGGCCAAAATGACAAACTAGAAGAGACTCTCAAATGAAGGCAAGTTTTTCCCCAATCACGTGCCAAGAAAGCTCATAAATACCAGGCCCATTCTGAACCAAGCCTAAGGGGGTTTGCCCATCCCTGATTGGTTCTCAGCCTGACATTCTGACTGGCTGATGGCCTTATATGAACTGACAACCTCTGATAAAGCCTCATATGCTCTCAGTGGCTTGCCAGCTGCTCACTGCTCAATTTGTCAGCTCCTAACTGCCAACCTGCTGGACCCGTAAGCCACTGTTTGTTTCTGTCTTCTTTTGCCTACCTTCCACTCTGACTCCAAGGACTGCTCTCTTGGATACACTCCATTCCCTCATCCCACTCCTTCCCCCCTTGCTTTATTTGCCAGAGCAGAGATGCATTGCATTAACCCACGTCGGCCATTTGCTAGGAACTTAGGAAGCTGTTTTGGGGTGACCCTTGAATATCATAGGTGTAACATTCCACAGAGGTACTACAAAAGTTAAAACTGCAATATTCAAAACTTAAACCTCACCTGTGCAGGAGGGGAGGGGAGGGAACAGGATAAACACCGAGTTAGGTTTCTGGGAGTTGCTGTGAAGCAGCACAAGCTGCTAATTTGCAGGTTGGGGGTATAAAAGCTAAAGAGGTTTAACTTTGAAATCTAAATATCTTTAATTTTAAATCCCCAACCCTTTCTCAGCTGAAGGGGTGGGCTGCTCGTTCATGGTACACAAATTTAGCGACCAGAATACTTTTTGTCATTTGTGGGAATGGGGTTCCAAATCTACCCCCACAATAACGAAATTTGTGTTCTACCGTGTTCACATGACTTGTCCCATTAGTTTCAGTGGAAGTACGCCATGCTAATTTTCTGAAACTGTCAGTCAGACTGAGGGGAGGGGTACGCTGAGCTTCAGCATGTAGTCAACCAATCAGGAGCAGAGGAGGAGGAGGAGGCCCCTTCTGCAGCGGAAACATCACTGAGGATGCATCAGCTTTGAGCCAGAGATCCTCAAACAGGGAACAAACAGTGCGGCTGTAGCCGGGAGAGGCAGGGGGGGTTCTGATTATCCCCTGGGAGCCCTTCAAGTACCTCTAGGGACACCAGTTGGGAGCCCTGCCTTAGAAAATGTGTGAACAACACACATCCATGTACTGAATGTTCTCTGCCAGGAGCTTCTCTTCAAGCCTCTTCTCTTGCTCACCCCATCTTTCCCCCTTTGCCCACCTGCATATAAGCTTATTTTATCACCTGTCTTTCATCTGCCTGCGCATCTCCCATTCTTGACAGATTTTCACCAACTCTGAAAGCTTTCATCTCCCCTTAGCTGATGAGTGCAAGTCATCAGCCTGCTCCAAATGATAGCAGTGGCCTCAACTCACCAGCTCTGGGTTGTTTGCCTAATTTCCCAGGTGGCACATTTAACTACTGACTTCAGGCCCTGCAAAAATAAAATCTGGATCCGGCTCCTCTTGTGATCAGAGTATGTCTAGGAAAGTACTGTCGTCCATTTCTTTGTTTCCTACCTCTCTCTGCATTACGCCTTTATGGTGTACCTACATATCTCCCCTTCCTAGAACTGCAGGGACATCCTCCACCCCGCCAAAAAAGAATGTCTAAAAGAATGCTGAAAAAAATACACTGACTCACCCCCAGAGAAGCCTTGTCAGGAGGATTTCTCCTTCCATCCCTTACAAAGTGTGCAAGTAGCACAAGGAGAGGAGGATGTTGGCAACCTTCCTTCCTTCCTGCCCCCATGCCATTTTCAGAGCTCTCAAGGGTTGGTTTTGAACAGAGGTTGGGACCCAGCAGGTCATGGGTCAAAGCAGCATTAGCACCTTGCCTCAGACTTAATGGCGCAGCGGGGAAGCAACCTGCCTAGAGAGCAAGAGGCTGTTGGTTCGAATCCCCGCTGGAGTGTTTCCCAGAATATGGGAGACTCCTATATTGGGCAGCAGCGATATAGGAAGGTACTGAAAGGCATCATCTCACACTGCGCGGGAGATGGCAATGGTAAACCATTCCTGTATTCTACCAAGAAAATCACAGGGCTCTGTGGTTGCCAGGAGTTGACACCGATTCGATGGCACAACTTTTCATTTCCTTTTCAGACACCATAGGAACATGGGCATCTGCCTTAGACCGAGTCAGACCATTGGTCCATCTAGCTCAGTACTGTCTGCACTGACTGGCAACAGCTCTCCAAGTTTTCAGGCAGGTGTCTCTCCCAGCCCTGTCTTGGAGATGCTGCCAGGGAGGGAACTTGGAACCTTCTGCAGACAAGCAGGCAGGTGCTTTTCCCAGTGCGGCCCCATATCTTACAGTGCTCACACACGTAGCCTCCCATCCAAAAGCAAACCAGGGCAGACCCTGCTCAGCAAAGGGGACCATTCATGCTGGCCCAAGGCATTGCGGTGCCTGAAGTGGAGCATCAAATGCTGCCTTGCCCCACAACCCTGGTGGGGCAAAATCAACCCTATAAGCTTGGAAATTGTTGTAATGCTTTCAACTTTTTGGTTTTGATTTAATTAATGTTTTGCTTTCTGTTTTTATTTTCTTGTAAACTGCCCGGAGATGTAACTTTGGAGTGGTACAAAAATATGTTAAATAATAAATAAATAAATAAATAAATAGGAGTTGAAAATGCTCCAGGGATCAAACTGGGGACCTTCCTGCATGCAAAGAAAATGCTCTTCCACTGCTCTATGGCCCCATCCCCTAAGGGGAATATCTTACAGCGTTCACATGTAGTTGCCCACCCAATACAAACTAAGGTGGACCCTGCTTAGCAAAGGGGACCATTCACGCTCACTACTCATGCATGCTCTCCTCCCCTGTCACACCATCATACTCTGGGTCAGCATGGTGGAGAAGGGCCACAGAATCAGATCCCAATGGGGACGAACTGTAACTCAGAGAAAAGATATTTCCTTTGCATGCTAAGTGTCTCAGCTTCAGTCTCCAGTATCGCCAGGTTGTCTGGGGGAAATCCCCGCGTGAAACCCCGGAGAGCTGGTGCCGGACAATATAAACAGCACCATCCCTGCCAACATGTCCCTATTTCCCCATTCACTTGAATGGGGAAATAGGGACATGTTGGCAGGTATGCAGCACTGAGCTTGATGGACCAATGGCCTGACCGGGTAGGAGGCAGCTTCCCATGTCACCCAGTCATCCCATCTCAGCTCCAGAAGCAAACGTTCACTAAATCACACAATAGGGCCGTTCTCATGGCTGTTACCAGGGGCGGATTAAGCTTTTGGCCACCCATAGGCGACCAGGGATTTGCCGTCCCAGCAAGAATTCCCCTTTACAAGGAAAAGGCTTGGGGTAGGGGGTTAAATCCACTTTTAAAACATTTTCAGCCCATTTCGGGCCTCACATGTGTGTGTGTGTGCAACGGCCCAAAATGGGCCGGAAATGGCCCAACCTGTCATTTGGGAGGAAGGTGGGCCTGTGGGAGGAGCTCTCGCTTCCATCTCCATCACCATCCCACCACGCGCCCATACGAAGACGGTCTGACGATGTGTCATGATTTAAGAGGCGGGCAGGCCCACTAGGAGCTCTTGCCACCTTCGCCTATCTATCTATTTATTATATCTATGTAAACCACTCTGGGAACTTTTGTTGAAAAGCGGTATATAAATATGCCTCATATATATTGGTAAACCATGCCGTCGAGTCGGTGTCGACTCCTGGCGCCCACAGAGCCCTATGGTTGTCTTTGGTAGAATACAGGAGGGGTTTCCCATTGCCATCTCCCGCGCAGTCTGAGATGATGCCTTTCAGCATCTTCCTATATCACTGGTGCCCGATAGAGGTGTTTCCCATAGTCTAGGAAACATACCAATGAGGATTCGGAACGAAACAGCAACCTCTGGCTTGCTAGTCAAGTCACTTCCCCGCTGCACCATTAGGTGGCTTCAGCATTCGTATATATTTACACACACACACACGTATAAACATGCACGCACACATGTGCCTACGCACACGTGCACACACACACACACACACACACACACACACACACACACACACACGTTCATATAAGTCCGGCAATGTGCTTTCAGTGCTGTTGAAGTAACTCTTACACTTTCCAAAGACAGAGTCATCTCTAATGTATTTTTAATGGAGGCATGAGGTCTGGTTGTAGATTCTTCCCTGATGGTCTCAGGGACTGCTGGTAATGTGTTAATGGCTCTGGAGGAAATGTAAAGGGATGTTACAAAGGGACTTAATGGCTGTTGCACCAGGAGTATAGTGAAAAGGCCAAGGAGAGATGCCAAAGCAAAATCCCTTGAACAGGAATGAACAATTCAGAGTTATTTCAGTGGGAAAACAAGAGTGATCTGGCTGTGTGATCATATGGGATTCTGGAAGCACCCTAAAGGCCTCTTAGTAAAAAGACTGGCAGGGCTTGTTCACATGACCAAAGGGGATGGGGGGAGCTAGAGGGAAGATAAGATCCTACCCTCCTGCTCTCGGACACCCCGAGCCTGTTTATGGCTCTGCCTCATGCACCCTCACACAGACAACGGAAGCAATCTCCATAGCTGAGATTAGGAGCAGGGGGGACCAAGCTGGATCCTCGAGTATCCCACAATGCACCACGTGAGCAGTGCAGAAGCAGCCCTCAGTACAACAATGGTGCTCATCTCCCTGGCCTTGCAAGCCTCAGAACTTTGTGGTAAACATGGCCACCAGCTGCTCGGGAGCAGTTTAAAAGCAGCAGTGGCACAGACTACAAAAACAGGAGATAGGACAGGCTCTGTTTTCCCAATTTCCTCCTATCTCACTTTCAGCCTGGGTAGCAAACCTGGGCTAACCAGGCTTGGAGCTGCTGGGCCGGGAGGACTCCCAGTGCTCCAGAAGACCAGAGATTCCAGGGTTAACCAACTCAGGAATCTCTGGTTGTGAGAACAATCTTACAGTCTCTGCATTCTACTGTCATGCAGACAGTACCATAACATGGTACTTTGCAGACATGAGCCCTATTCACATCTTATATTCAACACTTGTACAAGTTGTGTACAGTGTACACAGGTACAGATGTGTACGTGTGCCTACAGGTATGCAGATGCTATTTTTCAGAGTCCTATTCAGACATTGCATTGTACCTGCATTCAGATGTCTGTACCCTCATTCATGTTTTAGCATCAATGACTATAGCGTTATGGTAAAAATGAATATATTGATAGTATTCACACGTAACACGCAACCGTGTGTCCAATGGATCTGCTGTTCCACTCCCCACCCATCCCGCTCTCCTGTCTGAATTCGGACGTAACAGAGAGAAGGCAGCCCGCGGTCAGTGAGACTGCAGAGAGGAAGGGGAACTGGGTGTTTGGGCTTCCTTCTTGCATGAAGGACAGCCCGCACAACCAATCACAGCCAGAGAGAGGGAGGAGTTTCCTCCCTCAAATCCAGTTTCGGGGAAGCAAACCTGCAGTTCCACATGCAGATGCAACGCAGGCTGCATTCAAGCTCGGGTGGGAGTGGTGAAACTCACAACCATCCGAGGATTCAAATTAGAGTTTTGAGAGCAGGACCTTGGGTCGCTCTCCATGAAGAATTGGAATTTGGAAGGGGTGTCCTGCACTGAGATGTTCAGGTTTGGCAA
The DNA here is from genome assembly GCF_027244095.1 of Hemicordylus capensis. Classification (NCBI taxonomy): domain Eukaryota; kingdom Metazoa; phylum Chordata; class Lepidosauria; order Squamata; family Cordylidae; genus Hemicordylus; species Hemicordylus capensis. The sequence goes on from NC_069663.1 coordinate 17,241,595, forward strand.
CCTCTGTCCTCTTCAACTCCAGTTCAGTGTTACATGTGAATGCGGCCACTGCTGTACTCTCTCCAAGAAGCAATGTTTGGAGGACATTCCTGCCCATTTTCATTTCCATTCCTCTTTGATAAAATGACATAGTAGCTTTTGTGTTTTTAAAACTTTCCAGAAGCTTCTAAATTTGGCCACTGCAGGCCTGATGATCAGGCCAATAAATGAATGATGACACACGGGAAGCCTTATAATATTGCAATGTGATACCCTATTTTCCATCTCTAGGGGTGTAGACCTTATCAAACATCACAATGAGCATTCATCCCCCCAGATGGTACCAACCACCCCAGATGGCATGTCAGTAGTGTGCTTGGCCTGGGACCACCCCAAGACACCTATCTGGGCCATTCCGTGCATCTGCTTCTCTGAGCCTGAGGCGTGTCGTGCGTGCATCCCCCTCTGCCATGTCACTCCCCATTTAGCCCATCAAGGAGCTTTCAGCGACTGCTGAAGGCATGGTCTCTTGAGCACGAAGGAGCAGAGAGAGCCAGGAGCACCAGACAGCAGAGGGAATTTCCATTCTCCTCCCCCCTGCCTGTCAGCTGGCAGGGGCTCCACAAATTCTGGAAATGTGACTGGTAAAGGCAGCAAAATCGGCATGCAGACAGGCTAGAGAGGCTTAAAAAGACCCCTTTTCTCTAGTTAGATTATATCCAGGGGGGAGAGGGAGGGGGGAGAGAGGGAGAGAGAGAGACAGTTTAAAAAAAAAACACTAAATCTGCATCTGCAGTGATGAACTTCAAAGCCGGTGAACTCTAGGGTTGTGCAAACTGGTTCAAATTCAAAACGGTTCGAAGGTTCAAATTCGAACTGAACCAGCCATCAGGTTCGAGCTGCAGGTTCGAATTTGAACCAAACCAGGGGGTGGTTTGTTTTGAACTGGTTATAATTGGTTTGAACTGGTTTGGACATCCAAAAATTGGTAGGATGGTAGCTGGCACGCAGGGGTACTTGCCACCCAAACCTCAAAGCAATTGGACACTCATACGATTTTTTTATGAATTTTTGAAAATTATTTTTATATTTTTCTCATAGGGTATAATGGGACTCCAACCAGCCCATTATACCTTATTGTGGAGCACCCATGGGTGCCAACAACCACCCAAACCCTGAAGCAATCTGACAGTCCTACGATTTTTTATGAATATTTGAAATATTTTTAATTATTTTTCTCATAGAGTATAATGGGACCAGAACCAGTCCATATCCCCTATTGTGGAGCACCTAGGGGCACAAAAGCAGGGTGGGTGGTAGACAGACAGGGGTGCCTACCACCCACAAAACCCCAAGGCAATTGGATACTCCTCTGATTATTGGTGAATTGTTAAAGTATTTTTGAATTCCTCATAGAGAATAATTAGGATTGCAGCAAATGTATAGCTTCACGTCGGGGGGAAAGGGGTGTCATAAGTGGAGTGTGGTGGGTGGTAGTTCCTAGGGTGGGCAAGGAAGCTATCAGAATTATTTGAAAGGAATTGGGCAAAGGGCTGATTTTTAAGTGATTTTTGAAGTTTACGCATCTTTAAGGTTTTTCTCCATAAAGAAGCATGGAGGTGTCAGCAATTTTTGAAAGATTTTTGAAGTTTTTGTGTCTTTAAGGTTAGCAATGAGAGTGGATCCATAGTTTGTCATTGAAAATCTTATATTCTACCAAAGAATCTACACTCAGAACACTTCAGAAACAACAAAAACCAGTACCCCATGGGTTAGCAATCCATGGGGGGTGTTGGCACCCTCTTTGCACTAGACCACCACTCACTCTGGGCCACCCCAGCACCCCACAAGTGGCTTTAAGGTTTTTCTCCATATGGAAGAATGGAGGTTTCAGCAGCCCCATAACTGCACTTGGGGGGTGCTGGGGTGGCCCAGAGCGAGGGTGCCAACCCCATTTGAAGCCTTATTCTGTGGTAATACGTGCTGCAAAGAAGCAATTCTATTCTGCACACATTGCATCCGCTAGTTCACGTCCAGCAGAGTTGTTGTGAGGGGATTGACTCGGGTTCCCTCTTCTCTGAACATAGATCTGGATTTTTCATACTCCCGCTGTGAGGCTTTTAAAAACTTTTTTGTGGATAAAACCTCTTGCCTTCGAGCTGACTTGGACTCCATGGTTATGGCAGGGTCAACTGCAGAGGTGTCCAGTATCTCCTCTGGTTCAATTAGAATGGATCAGTTTCCATTTGTGACTCCTGTTTGACCTACCACTTGTCCTTTGGATCCATGCCCAACATGGCTTACAACATCTAGCAGGGAGGTTGTTAGAGATCGCCTAGTTGACATCATAAATGCCTCACTGAGGGTTGATAATTATAGGCCAGTCTCCAACCTCTCTTGGATGGGCAAGGTAATTGAGGGGGTGGTGGGTGATCAACTCTAGGCAGTTTTGGATGATACTGATTCTCTAGATCCATTTCAAACTGGCTTTAGAGCAGGCTATGGGGTGGAGACAGCCTTGGTTGGCCTGCTGGATGATCTCTACCAAGAAATAGACAGAGGGAGTGTGACTCTGTTTGTTCTTTTTGACCTTTCTGTGGCTTTTGAAACTATCAACCATGGTATCCTTCTGGATTGCTTGGAGGATTTGGGAATAGGTGGCACTGCTTTGCAGCGGTTCTGTTCCTATCTCTCCAGTAGATTCCAGATGGTGTCACTCAGAGATAGATGCTCTCTGAAATGAGAGCTATTGTATGGTGTCCCTCGGAGCTCCAACCTATCTCCAATGCTTTTTAACATATACATGAAACCGCTGGGTGAGATCATCAGGAGATTTGGAATGAGGTGTTATCAATATGCTGATGACACCCAAACCTATTTCTCCATGACATCATCATTAGGAAATGGCATTACACACACACACACACACACACACACACACACACACACACACACACACACTTGCCTACAGGCAGTAATGGACTGGATAAGGGATAATAAATTGAAGCTGAATCCAAGCAAGTCGGTGGTATGATCTTGGTTACAAAGCTACGAACAACCATCATAAGATTTCATACAAGGGAACCATTTGCAGTGATGTCAGGACTGTGATAGAAGGGTTATATGTTCATATAGCCAGTGGCATTATTGGTGAAGATTCGCAGTTACAGCACATTCACAGTTACTCCTGATGATTCGCAGTTACGGCACATTATATGTGTCCTAAAAAAGTAGCACTCTGGTGGAGTGCTCAGAATGGCTTAACTTGAGGCACTTCCTGCCACACTAAAGCCACCCATCTGTGAAAGCTCCTGGAAACCTATTGGCAGCCGGTGTAGTTCTTTCAGGACACTCCCCTGCCTTGTTCTGTTCCTGAAAGGATGGCGAGGGTTTTCAAATCATCCACTCATGGAAACGTTGCATGATCTCTTGAGGCAGAAGCCAGCCATCGTGGGCGTAGCACTATCTCCATGGATGATTGGGCAGTTTTCATTCCTGTCTGCCCACACTGGCAGGCTGAGCATCCTCATGTCACTTGCAACTCATTATAGAAAGTTACACCTAAAAATCAGATACAAAGCGTTGATGTTTTTCTTGTGGGATATCTCTGTAGCTGTGTTAAAAGGGAATATATTGCATTAGTAGACGACATGATGCAAACAGCGCCAAGAATTCTATCCGCCCCGTGTTGGAAACAGCAACCTCTACCTGCAATTGACTTATGGCTGGTGATGGATATGGAATACCATGCTGATGAATAAAATAACTGCATGTGCAAACACCTTTGGGAAGGAAGACTACATTTTGGAAATTAAATTTGTCCAACAATGGACTCCGTCTATGCCTGTAGAAATTATCCATGAAGACATTTTAGGAATGCGGTGAGCCCTTTATTAATTTAACTGTGACGAATGTCTTGCGGATCCTCTTTATATCTTATTTTTTTCTTTTTAAACAAATTGATATTGAGCTGTGGGATCCACATATGTGTTTTTCACCTGACTCACCACCCTTTTTTACTATTGGACTGACACTATTGCTTGGCATCCTGACTAACGCTGTGCTTGCACAATGAGAAAAGTTGTACTGGCGCAAAAAGATCATAGGAACAGAGGAAGCTGCCTTATGCTGAGTCAGACCATTGGTCTATCTAGCTCAATATTGTCTGCAGCAGCGGCTTCTCCAGGGTTGCAGGCAGGAGTCTCTCTCAGCCCTATCTTGGAGATGCTGCCAGGGAGGGAACTTCTGCATGCAAGCATTAAGATGCTCTTTCCAGAGCGGCCTCATGCCCTAAGGGGAATATCTTGAAGTGCTTACATGCAGTCTCCCATTCAAATGCAAACCAGAGCAGACTCTGCTTAGCAAAGGGGACAATTCAAACTTGCTGCCACAAGACCAGCTCTCCTCCCTTGTGTTGTATGAAGGCACATACAACTGTGATGCTCTTTATTGAGCGATGGGAGAGCAACTGTCCCTATCCATCCCCAGCACAGCATCCCTCCAGTGGCTGTTGCTGGTGTCTGTCTTACATTTCTTTTTTAGATTGCGAGCCCTTTAGGGACAGCGGGGTATTTTAGTTATCTATTTATTTATATCTATGTAAACTGCTTTGGGAACTTTGGGTATATATATATTCATCATATATTCACCATAAGGCACGGGGTTCTTTGAAACTGGGTTATTGTGCAAGAGTTATCTTTGAAACTTTTTCAGGTCTTTATTTAGAGCCTGCCCTTTTCCAAGGAGCCCAGAGTGGTGTACATGTTTATCCTCAGAACAAACCCGAGAGATAGTTTAGCAAAGAGATAAGTGACTGGGGAGGAGAGCTGGTCTTGTGGTAGCAAGCAGGGATTGTTCTCTTCGCTAAGCAGCCCTGATCTGCATTTGGCTGGGTGAATCCATGTGAGCACTGTCTGCTGTAATCTATTCACCTTAGGTGATGGGGCTGTAGCTCAGTGGTGGTGGAGCATCTGCTTTCATGTAGAAGGTAGCAAGTTCCATCCTTGGCAGCATCTCCAGATAAGGCTGGGGAAGACTGCTGCCTGAAACCTTGGAGAGCTGCTGCCGGTCAGTGTAGACCAGGGATTCTCAGCGTTGGGTCCCCAGATGTTATTGGACTTCAACTCCCAGAATCCCCAGCCCCAGTGGCCTCTGGTTAGGGATTATGGGAGTTGAAGTCCAACAACAGCTCAGGACCCAGCGTTGAGAATCCCTGGTGTAGACAATACTGAGCTAGATGGACCAAGGGTCTGACTCAGTATAAGGCAGCTTCTGGTGTTCCTATGTCACACAGAGAATTTCATGACTGAATGGGGATTTGAATTCAGGTCTTCCCGAACATAGTCAGGAAGACACTAAACCACGCTGAAGCACTGTGAGTTCTCCAGCTGGGAGGTGTGCCTTTGGGGCTGCAACCGTGGTCTTTGCCGAGAGCTGGCCAGGCCTCGGAGTCTGCCTGGCCCTTTCTGGTGCTTCCGTGGGCCTATGTCATGTCACAGAGACCTATTCTGACTGGCGCTAGGACTCAGACTGCTGCAGGGGTCACTGGGCTCCTGTAGGGTGAGCCCTACCCTCATATCATTTGTTATTTCTCTGTGTAAACCGCCCTGAGCCATTTTTGGAAGGGTGGTATAGAAATCAAATAAATAATAATTAATAATAATAATATTTACACAGCCTCTGGCAGCCAGGGCAATTCTCATGAGATCTCTGGCCTGAGCAAACTCTCTCTCCAAGATCTCGCAAGAGTTGCCCAAAGCTTCGCGAGGCGATTCGGAGTTCCTGTCTGCGATGGGGAGCATCTCGACTCACTCTCTTTTGGCCGGCCCTCCCCCAACTGTGCAGCCACCCACTGTGGTAAGCGGCACCGCTGGGTGCCCGCTTAACCAGCTACCTCCTTCCTCTCGCCCGCTTCCCGCCCCAATCGGCGGGATTCCCTGACAGGCACATATGAATAGCTAGTGCAGCAGCCTTGCACTAATGCAGCCTCAGGATTCCTAAACAAAAAAATAAAAATTGATTTTGCTTGTCGATGGCCACAACATTTTGGAACCTAATTCCACCCACCCAGTTCCAATGCTCATTTCCTCCCACTGCCCCAATCTGTGCTGAACAACCACATTTGTGTTGGAGATGCAGCTCCTGGTGGCATTGACTCTTGGCACCAGTAACCCTATTGACCACTAAGGGCATTAGGGGTAGAGATAGCCAGTAAAGGTATTCCCCCTCTGGCCATGCTTTCTCTAATTTGATTTCCCTTTGTTAGATTGATAGGCCCCATTCAGACATAACACAGAACTGTGGGTCCAATGGAACCGCGGTTCCAGGCTCCCTCTCCCACCTGCGTTGGAACGCTGGGGAGAGATGCCTTTCTGCAGTCAGTGAGACTGCAGAGAGGTGGAGGAGCTGGCTGTGTGGGCTTGCTTGAAGGACAGTCCACACAGCCAATCAGGGAGGGAGAGAGGGAGAAGCTTCCTCCCTCAACTCCATTTCCATGTGGCCCAAACTGCGGTGCCAGCGTTTGAATGTAACGCTGGCACTACAGAAATTGAGTTTGAGGCTCCCAAACTCCACCCTGAGCAAACGTTCCAATTGGAGTTCAGGGAGGAAAACCACGGATAGGTTTCCCCCACAAACTCAATTCCCCCAAATTCGGACTTTTGGGTTCGGTGAAGTGACCTCCGGTTTCCCGTTGTGTCTTAATTCGGCGATAGTCTCAGGTGTCATTCTTTCACCCGAGAGAGAGACTTCCGTCTTCTCCCCTTCTCCGCTTCCTGTATGGAGCTAGCAATGAGCCATGATAGGTCTTCTCTAGCTCCCTGATGGATTTCCCAAATAAACTACTTTATTTGGAACTTTAACTCCATGTCTCCAGGCAATATTAATTAGCAGTGCTCCTTTACCTGTGCACTTCCACTGTAGCTGGGGCTGATAAAGAAATCTCCCCTCCTGAGCTCTCTAACAATCTGCACATTCAGGGGAAGGCTTAAGAGAGTCACAACAGCAGGATAGTTTGCAAGCAGCCATGGCAAGATATGTAGCTGGGCAGCCGTTCTCAGTAATAGAGAGGTTACTGTTTTAATGCAGAGACTTGCTCTGTACTCTGGGCTCGAGTTCACTTGAGGCCTGTCATTGCTGAGAGGGATGACATGCTTTCTGAAGATTTATTGCATGCAACACAATTACTCCAGGTGAATATTCCTCTGACACAACATCCCTCGTTCTGCTGCAGTTACTGAACAGGGCTGATGTAGATGCTGGAATGAATCTGTAGCAACTTGTACATGAATGCACCTCTCAGCGTTGTAATGCAGTAACAACACCTCCAATGAAAGCATACCTTGAAGGAGAGCTGGTCTTTCTCTCAAAGGGCTGGTCTTGCAGTTCAAAGCATGAATTGCCCTCTTTACTAAGCAGGGTCTGTTCTGGTTTGCATTTGGATGGGTGACCACATCAGGGTGCTGTAAGATATCCCCTTATAGGATGGGGCAATAGCTCAGTGGAAGAACAGCAGCATGTTTGCGTGCAGAAGGTTCCAGGTAAAATCCCTGGCAGAATCTCCAGGTAGTGCTGGGAAATACTCCCTCCTGAAACCTTGGAGAGCTGCTGCCAGTCAGTGTAGGCTAGTGGTAGTGGTTCCCAACCAGGGTTCCTCTAGACGTTGCTGAACTACACCTCCCCTCATCCCCAGTTACAATTTATTGTGGCTGGGAATGCTGGGAGTTGTAGTTCAGCAACATCTATACCACTGGTATAGACAATACTGAGCGAAATGGACCCATGGTCTGACTCAATATAAGGTCGCTTCCTATGTTTCTGTTAAAGGGGACCCTGGAAGAACAGGGTTCACTAAAACTGTAAATCGAAATGATTGCCGATTATGAGGAATCAAAGTGCAAAGCCTGAAAAAGGTCCACCGATACTGAAGGTCTCTCAAGAAAAACTAATTGTGTAAAAAGAAATGTGAGATGTCACATTAGTCAATTATATAGATCAGGAAAAGAATAAGGCAGCATCTTTTAGAGAAACTAGTATTTTAATGCATATGCTTTAGTTGGTTTTAACCCACTTCCTCAGATGCAGAGTGAAAGCAAGGATGGTCAGTTACAGGCAGGTAATGAACAAACATTCAATTTATATTTAAAGAGGTATCTATGAAATGGCATTGGACAAAACAGATAACGTAGGAGAGAAACCAGAGACTATAAGGCAGTTCACACTATCAAAAACTAGGTAGGGCAAGTGTCCTATGCAGGGATGAAGGTATAATTGAGCAGAGGGGCCCCAGCTCCTGAGGGCCCGCCAGGTCCACCCCTCACTGTTTTCTTCATTCTCCTCATCACTCTGAGGGGCCTCTGGAGGGTGAACATGCTGTTTAACATCTACATGAAGCCTCTGGGAGAGGTCATCCGGGGACTTGGACTGAGTTGTCAGCAATATGCAGATGACACTCAGCTCTATCTCTCCTCTTCACCTGATCCTAGGGAGGCGGTGGATGTCCTGAATCGGGGGCTGGCAGCCGGGATGGGTTGGATGTGGGCTAATAAACTGAGATTGAATCCAGACAAGACGGAGATAATGTTGGTCAGTAGGAGAGCCAATCGGGATGAGATTTTACCGGTTCTGGATGGGGTTGCACTCCCCTTGAAGGAGCAAGAACGCAGCTTCGGGGTATTACTGGACCCGGCTCTGCTTTTGGAAGCTCAGGTGGAGGCGGTGGCCAGGGGTGCCTTTGCACGGCTTCGGCTAGTGCACCAGCTGCGTCCCGTTCTCAAGAAGGCAGATCTGGCCACAGCTACCCATGCCTTAGTCACATCACAGCTGGATTACTGTAACACGTTCTACATGGGGCTGCCCTTGAAGAATATCCGGAAACTGCAGCTAGTGGAAAATGCAGCAGCTAGGGTTTTATCTGGAGCTGCCCGGTGGGAGCACATCACACCCATTTTGAAAGAGCTGCACTGGCTACCAGTTTGTTTCTGGGTCCAATTCAAGGTGCTGGTTTTGACCTTTAAAGCCCTGAACAGTTTGGGCCCGGGCTACCTGAGGGACCGCCTGCTCCCAAGGGTTGCTGCCCGCTTGACGAGGTCATCTGAGGTAGCGCTGCTCCAGGTGCCGACAATGAGGGATGTTCGGTTGTCGTGCACGCGGGACAGGGCCTTCTCTGTTGCTGCTCCCAGACTCTGGAATGCTCTCCCAGTGGCTATTCGCTCCTCAGTCTCCGTCGCAGCTTTTAGAAAGCATGTTAAATCGTGCCTTTTTACCCAGGCTTTTATTTGATTGTCTCTGCTGCTGCTCTTTGTACTCTGTATTGCTTTTATGCTTGTGTTTTAAATTTTTAATCAGATTTGTTTTATATTTTTAGCTTAATATTTTAATTGTGTATTATTTTTTACATCTTGTTTTTAAATTTTGCTGTAAACCGCCTTGGGGTCGTTTTAATGAAAGGCAGTATATAAATGTAACAATAAACAAACAAACAAAGAAACAAACATGGACCCCCCTCTCCCCTAGCTACACCCCTGATCTTATCCAGCATTGGGAACTGTGCACCTTCCTGATTTTTGATCACGTGTAAGCAAACAACTTTTGATTGTGTGTAAGAGAGGAGGTGAGTTGAACAAGGTAGGATGAAGAAGTCTCCCACCCCTCCTCCCACTCACACACGATCACTCCCTCCCCCTTAATTGTTTGAGCACACATGGTCAAAAACTGAGAGTGTGTACACAGCCCCCAATGCTAGGTAGGACACTTCTCTTACCTTACTGGAAATCTGCCAGGTCAGTTCCTCATCTTCCAGTCTGTCACGTGTCTCGTCCCTGGATCTACAACATCTTAGGACAAAGATGCACTAAAGCCATCCTTCCCCATTTCTTAGAAATCTTAGGATTTCTCCAGAACCCTCCATTAAATTAACGATTACACGTTATGATCACCACCAATATCTTCCACTGAACACATGAAAAGGCCTAAGTTTTTCAGTCCACCTGTGCTGACAGATGGGAAAGACTTCAAGAAACTATGAGAACTGGGTAACATAATATGTTTGGATCAGCAGATGATAGACCTTTACTGGTATATCATCTGCTGAGGCAAGATGATACCTTTTTATGCCCTAACGGAGTAATACCCGTGGATCATCACCAGGTCAGAGAGAGAGAGAGATTTTAATTTCTGGACTGGGTATTGCATTCCCTATAATTCAACTTAATGTCACATAAAATCTTACAGGCTTCATTCCCCAAACAGATTTTTTGAAAAATATATTATTCTGCTTGCTACTTGGGCTACTTTCCTCAAAGTTCTGGATCAGCAGAAGTGCAGCTGCCCAGGTGTGGCATAGTTCAACCTGTTCTATAAACACAACAAAACTGACTGGCGAAAAACTAAAATGCCAGGGAGGGGCCTTAGACTCTCCCTTTAAATCCAGGCTGCACAACTTCAGTCCTCCAGGTGATGTTGGACAACTCCCATCTTCCTCGCCACTGTCCCCTCACTCTTTTTAGGGGTCTGCAGAAACTCCCTGAGTAATTTTACTTGTCTTAAAGAAACTAGTCTTTCCTTGAAGATTCCCAGATATTTCCCCTTGGGAGCAACCCTGAAATTCATTTACTATGATGATGATGATGATGATGATGATGATGATGATGATGATGATGCAATGCCATCCCTACTCTTCAGGACAAACAGCCCATCCTTGGGGAAAGCAAGTGACCTCAGCAGCCACATGATTTCCTGAGCCAATGCTGACCTGGTCAGGTGGATAGAAACATTAATTTTCTCATGAGCTGAAACTTAATTAGAATGCAGATCTCAAAAACTAATTTCCTATTTAAGCCTAGAATCCTAATAGGATCCCTCAGTTAGCTGTTCCAAGAAACCGATGAACCACTGAGATAAGAGCAGGGTGATTGTCCACTATCAGAAGTTCATTTACATGCAACTAACACACCTCGTCCTCTCCAAATGAGTAGATCCCAGAGAACAGAAAGGTTGCCTATTAATTTGAATCCACGTCCCCTGGATCTGTCACTGAACAGAAGACTTTAAAATGGCTGTTAGGCTCATAGCAAGCAAGACAAATCTTAATTTTTACACATTTTGCTTACATTTCCTCATATACAAAGACATCAATCATCTTAATGCTACTGTATCATGACAACCCCTAGTGCTCAGTGTAGAATCCAAGGGAAAGAGTTGTGGTATTCAAGGGCAAGGAAGTGGAGTGGAATTGGGAATATTAATAGTTTAATGAAATAGATATTGAGGTCATTCACACAATCAAAAATGGTGTTCTCCCTGGGTTTGGGAGTTGTGTGTGCTCCCAATTTTTGCTTGAGCAGAAGCAAGGCAAGAGGAAAAGCTGGGTAGAAGTGAATGCGTGGAAGCAAGGTAGAAGGAAAGCTACCCAGGTTTTCCTCTAACCTTGCTTCCGCACAATCACTTCTACCCAGCTTTTCCTCCCACCTTGCTCCCACACAATCACTTCTACCCAGATATTCCTCTTACCTTGCTCCCACACAACTGAAAATGGGGAGCACACACAGCTCCCAAATCCAGGCAGAACATAGTTTTTGATTGTGCGAATGACCTCATTATGTACAGAGAGGCAAGTGCAGACTGCTTTTCCGTGCTCTTGCTGCTGGCTGTTTGTTAGCCCCGCCTCTACTCCTGGACTGAAATACAAGTAACTAAAGCCCCATTCAAAAGCTGGCCTGGATCAAGGAATGGATTAACCGAACAAAACCACAGCCAGGAAACCGTTAACTCTTCCACGTTCTTACGGACTGAAGTTCAGATTCTTGTAATGTGAAGTCTGATAGAAATCCATGGAAGAACAAATGTTCTGACATTTGGAGAGGGATAGTTGCCAACAATAATATCAACAACTCTGGAGGTTCATGGGCTGCATGCCAGTCTTCAGCCATGCTACGATAGCAGAGGTTCAGGTTCATAAACTGGGCATGTGTGAGCACATACTTGTTAGGGAATTATACATTTGAACGGGATTTGTAGCTCAGGAGTAGAGCATCTGTTTTGCATGCAAAAGGTCCCAAATTCAACCCTGGCATTTCCAGATAGGGCCAGAAGAGACTCCTGCCTGAAGCCTTGAAGAGTTACTATCAGGCAAAGTAGACAATACTGAGGAAGATAGATCAACAATCTGAATCGGTATATGGCAGCTTCCTGTGTTCCTGTTTTTGTTTTGTTTTTTCATTACATCTTTATTACAGTCTTAGACCAGCAGTAGAATCAAGAACTATGATCCTATGTTATTGAGGAGGAGATCTGGCCTTGCGGTAGTGAGCATGAACTGTTTCCTTTGTTAAGCAGTGTTTGCCCTGGTTGACATTTGGATGAGTCACTACATGTGAGCACTGTCTGCTGTGAGATATTTCCCTGGTGGGGATGAGGCCGTAGTTCAGTGGTAGACAGGGGCGTATCTAGGGGTAGGGCAGGCAGGGCACGTGCCCTGGGCACCACTTGAAGGGGGCGCCATTTTGTAAAATTAATTTTAAAAAAAAAAATGGCTGCCAAAAACAAAATGGCCACCGTGCATGGTCAAATGGCCTCTGTGAGGCCCTAGGTCATGCCAGGCCTTGCAGAGGCCATTTGAGCATGCGCAGTGGCCATTTTGTTTTCAGTGGCCATTTAAAAAAAGATTTTTAAAAATGGCCACTGCACATGCTCAAATGGTCCCTGTGAGGCCCTAGAGGCCAGTGGGGGGGAGGAGGAATCTTTGCACCCCCCCCCAGCCTTTAGGAAGCCCCCCGAAGGGGCTACAGGTAAAATAATAATAATATATAATATAAGTCACTGTGCACATATTCAGATTGGCACTATGTACAGAGAATCAGGGCTTGTGAATACTGAGCTGATGCTTATGAGCTAGGATTGTATTCATTTGCTCTTACTTTGCTTCTTGTGATAAGTGAGTTAAATGTGATGTCTTGCTAATATGGCTATTAATGGTGAATTTGTCTTTGAATCAGTGTGAAATCCTTAATATTAAGGCCCACTGGGAGTTTCTTGCTCTCTTTCTCTCATTTTAACTGTCTTTCTGAAAGACTAGAATATATTCCAAGCAGTGACACAGTTTACTCTGCATATCCTTTAATTATTTACAGAGTATCTGGGAAAAGTCAAATTCTCCATTGATTTTTAAAACTTATGTAATGGTGATGCTACAATACATATTAGAGAATTAGACAGGCACTTCTGTTTAGTTTTCCAAGTACACCTCCACATAGTATTTGGGTATTTCATGAGCCCCAGCATACTGAAATTTGTAGTTTTCCAGCATTTTTTGGTCTGACTAAGTCCACTGCTAAAATAGTTTTTGAAATATTAAAAGATTAATGAGCCTGACTTGTATTTTTCAGCTGATATTATGGTAAAGTTATCTGAAAGATGGGTGTCAGATGCTTGGACAGGGGGCGCAATTTCAATGCTTGCCCTAGACGCTATTTTCCCTAGATACGCCTCTGGTGGTAGAGCATCTGCTTGAATGCAAAAAGTCCTACATTCTGTCCCTGGCATCTCCAGGTAGGGCTGGAGGAGACTCCTACCTGAAACCTTGAAGATCCGCTGCCAGTCAGTGTAGACAATACTGAGCTAGGTGGACCAAGGGTTTGACTCAGTAGAAGGCAGTTTCCTTTTATGTCCCTATGCACTGTAAGTTAGATAACACTGAGGCCAGTACAGATATTTGAGGGAATCCCAGTACTCTCTCCCCCACTCCCCCTCCCTCAGGTCTTTCTTGATCTCATTCTTTGATGCTGCCAAAAAAAAAAGACATGACCTAAACTTTTTAAAGGCAATAAGCCTGCACATTTGTCTACGCAGATTTTTTTTAGAAATCTTCTTTCAGTGGATTTTCTCTTGCAGGAAACAAACCAGGGAAAGGGGACAGGAGCCTGCAAAGTGAGAGCTCTTTCCCCTGCTCTTCTGTATCTTTAAAAGACCAAAATAAAAAATAAAAAAATAAAAAAAAATCCTCGCCTAGAGGGCAGCGGAGCAATTTTGACTTTAAAAAGAGAGAGAGAGACGGCTTGAGAGAAGTGAGCTTTAACAACTCCTGATCCAGTCCCTGGGCATTCATTAATGTTTCATGGTGCTTTCAATTATTGCCTCCTCTGCCACTGCCGTCATCTGTCTCTTCAAATCGACGGTATAATAACCACTCAAGCAGAAATCCACTCTGCTGTCTGCCCGTCCGCTCCCCCCACCCAGGGAGCCCAGCCTGCACAGCTCACACCCGGAAATCTCTGCCAATATATCTCGCCGGCAGGTCCGGCACACATGGCCCTTTCCTCTCCTGGCTGAAGGGGGGAGGATTTGTGGGGCTACCAGGTCACCATATGGCGCTAGGCAAAGGGGTACCACCTCGCCCCTCTGCTTTCCACCCATATTCCATGCATCTCCTGTTGGAGGTTTCGAAACTCGGCATGTTGCTTCCTCTGACAGCTCACAATCTAGGCTGTGGAGGATTTGTATCGGGCGAAACGGACAATCTCCTTTCTCTGCATTTCTAACTGATATCCAGACGACCGATGGATATATGCAAAACGAAGCTCTCTCCTGTCCTGCCTGGCCTCTGCAGTCTGCAGCCTTGCATGGGCTAATCCACATTCACAAAGCAAATATAGATGGAGGATCTATTTGTACGAAGAGCCATTGACAGGCCTCTCCTCCTGCACAGGTCCAGCCCAGCTGCTAGGCGAACAAGGCAGTCGCCTAGGGCGCCAAGTAAGGAGGGGCACCAATGGCCTGGATCACGTGCAACCAGTGCTGGCTAGCACACCTCCCAATGTCAGAGTGGGCAGGTGACCGAGTGGGTGCTCCCCACCCCTGTCAGATGTCCAGCCACCTGGCCAGCCACTTTCCACCTCTGCTCGCCGCTCCTTCCGTGGCACCTAATGACACTGGCAGAGGCAGTGAGGTGGGCGACAGGGACCATCTGCCTACCCATCTGCCTGCCTGCCGGAAGGCACCTGCTTGCCCGTGCGGGCGAAGAGGAAAGGATGCCCATGCAGGCAAAGGAGGCAGGGGTGTAAAGCAGTTTACATAGAAATAAAGTAAGTAAATAAAGTAAGTAAGTAAGTAGATGAATGAATGAATGAATGAATGAATGAATGAATGAATGAATGAATAGTGGCTAAAATGGCTGCCTTCTACCAAGTCAGACCATTTGTCCCTCTAGGTCAGCCTTGTCCTACACTGACTGGCAGTAGCTACTCTAAGGTTTAAGGCAAGAGTCTTTCCTAGTCCAGCCTCGAAATGCTGCCGAGGATTGAACCTGGGGCATCTACCACAGAGCTACAGCCCCATCCCCAAAGGCAGATATCTTACAGCAGACAGTACGCACATGCAGTTGTGCTGTTTTTGGTCAAGCCATTCCTGGATCCAGGCCAGCTTTTGAATGGGGCTTTAGTTACTTGTTTTCCAGTCCTGGAGTAGAGGCAGGGCTAACAAACAGCCAGCAGCAAGAGCACCGAGAAGCAGTCCGCACTGGCCTCTCTGTGCATCATATCTATTTCATTTTGTTATATCTGGTAGGTTCTTTCCTTCTTTAGCTTTTTATAATATTCAGTTTTAATTTGAACCTAATAATTGTGGTTTTTTAATATGACGTTTTGAAATTTAGTTAATGTTATTACATTATAATACATTTAGTTAATGTTATTACATCCCCTGCTAACTGGGCGAAGAGGCACCTTTTAACGTGGTGATTCTCTTTATTTAGCAGGGGGAGAGTTACTGGCCCTATCCACCCCCAGCACAGTACCTCCAGTGACTGTTGCTGGTGTCTTTCTTATGTTTCTTTTTAGATTGTGAGCCCTTTGGGGACAGGGTTCCATCTTATTTATTTGTTTGTTACTTCTCTGTGTAAACCGCCCTGAGCCATTTTTGGAAGGGCGGTATTTAAATTGAATTATTATTATTATTATTATTATTAATAATAATAATAACAATAACAATAACTTATATTGTATCTGTGTCTGTCTTATTGTTGTGAGCCGCCCTGAGCAGTAGTACACTGGAGGGGCGGGGTATAAATATTTTAAATAAATAATAAATAAGTAACTATTAATATTTTCATTAAACGATTACTAATCCTGATTCCACTCCACTGCCTTGTGCTTGCATACCACAACTCCTTCCCTTGAATTCTACAGCAGTCATCTATTCAAATGCAAACCAGGGCAAATTCTGCTTAGAAAAGGGGACAGTTCATGCTCTCTACCACAAGACAGGCTCTCCTTTCCTAAAACGAATGCATGTACAATCATTCACAGAAAAACATGTGCATGCATACAGGTACCTGTGTGCGTGTGCAATGTAAATTCTGAATATGGCTCAAGTCGGTTCCATTTCTGCCCAGAGATCCCAAAATCTGATATCATCATGGGATGGGAATGTGCAGGAGTAAAGGCTGAAGGCCTGTTTACTCAGCTGGTAGCCTCAGGAAAGCCCACCCATCTTGGTGGACTGGCTGTGTGCCTCCATTAACATGTGGCTATAGGTCGGCTGGAAAAGCATAGTAACCTTGTACAGGGAGGAGAGGGGATCTTGTGGTCGCAAGCATGAATTGTCCCCTTTACTAAGCAGGGTCCAGCCTGGTTTGCATTTGGATGGGAGACTACATGTGAGTACTCTAAGATATGGGGCCGCTCTGAGAAAAGCACCTGCCCATTTCCATGTAGAAGGTTCCAAGTTCCCTCCCTGGCATCCCAAGATAGGGCTGAGAAACAATCCTTGCTGTAACCTGCCTGTAACCTTGGGGATGCTGCTGCCATTTTGTGTAGACAATACCAACCAACTACATGTGTGAGAACTGTCAGGTATTCCCCTTAAGGACGGGGCTGCTCTGGGGAAAGCGTCAGAAAGTTCAAAGTTCCCTCCCTGGCATCCACAAGTTAGGGCTGAGAGAGACTCCTGCTTGCAGTCTTGGAGAAGCTGCTGCCAGTCAGTGTAGACAATACTGAGCTAGATGGACCAGTGCTCTGAGACAGCATAAGGCAGCTTCCTATGTTCCTATGCTTATACTACTAATACCTTGAATTTACATAGAAAATTAATAGATAGATAGATAGATAGATAGATAGATAGATAGATAGATAGATAGATAGATAGGGCTCCCTGTCCCAAAAAGGGTTCACATTCTTAAAAGAACCTCAAGGTAGACACAACAACCACCACTGGAGGGATGCTGTGCTGTGGCTGGATAGGGCCAGTTGCTCTCCCCCTGCTAAATACAAGAGAATCATCTCTTTGAATCACACTTTGCTGAGTTAGCGGAGGTTGCAGCATAGTGCAGGAGTGGCCAAGCTGAAGCTCTCCAGCTGTTACTGGACTACAATTCCCATCATCCCCAGCAAGTGCCACAATAAACTGAGGCATTAAATTGAGAAGAATGTTCAGCCCAAATTCAAGGAATTCATGCATTCTGGAGGGCGGGGGGGGGGGGGGTGGTGTGTGGTCACAACAGATGGTGAGAGGCAGCTGGTCAGATGAGCTCCACATTCGGCGTGCAGCACACACACTTACAGATCTGTTCTCACATATCGCTATTCACACATTCTATTCAGTCCACATGCAGTCGCACACCAAGCAGGTAGAGAAAGGAATCAGCGAGCAAAGACGAAAAGCCGCTACCAGCAGCAGTAAGGCTTCCCTGAAATGTTAAGAGCATTTCCCTTCCCCCACCTACCCTCCAACAATTTCACAGAAATGCAAAATGAGGGAGTGGGGGGGAGGGGGGAGCTGTTTGGATCCTCCCTGCTTTGAATATTCCAAAAATGCTAAACAAATGCGAAGTGTTATTAGCAGTATTCAGCCTTTAGCATGCCACCAGAAATGTTTGCTTTTTCAGTGACTGCATAGGAACCTGCCAAAAAAAGAGAGCTGAATCCTGCATGTGGTGACAAATGGATGTGATTGGCTGGGGGCCAGCATGGGCAGGCTTTTCCGGTGGCTACCAGATGGCGGTGTGAGTTGGCCTTCACTCATCCTTGCACAACGTCAGTTCCAGTTTCCCGTTGGCACTGACTGGTTTCTTCCCTCTCCCTTTGCACACGCTCCAAGATCTATCTATCTATCTATCTATCTATCTATCTATCTATCTATCTATCTATCTATCTATCTATCTATCACTGGGCACATTAAACCTAGATTCCAATGGTTGTGTGAACCAGGCCATTGCCTTAACGTAGGAACCTAGGAAGCTGCCATATCCTGAGTCAGACCCTTGGTCCATCTAGCAAAGTATTGTCTGCACAGGCTGGCAGCAGCTTCTGCAAGGTTGCAGACAGGAGTCTCTCTCAGCCCTAATGTGGAGATGCTGCCAGGGAGGGAACTTGGAACCTCCTGCATGCAAGCAGGCCTGTGCTCTTCCCTGAGCAGCCCCGTCTCCTGAAGGGAATATCTTACAGTGCTCACACATAGTCTCCCATTCAAATGCAAACCAGGCTGGACCCTGCTTAGCAAAGAGGATAAGTCGTGCTTGCTGCCACAAGACCAGCTCTTCTTTGTTCATTGCACCTCAGCTAGCCTCATAAGCTGCACACTCTCTCTCTTGCATGTGAATTGATTGCCTCAGTAACCAGACTACAAACAATGCTTTTTATGTAATTTGGTCAGATTTTATTCTTTACACTAATTGGGAAAATTATGGTTGTTTTCTTCCTTTAGATAATATTAGAGTTTGGATGGATGGATGGATGGATGAATCGGGGTTTGTTGTATTAGGTTTTGCTGTTTGTGTTTGGATCAATGTTGTTTCGCGTTGTAAATTTGTTTTAATAAAGAGATTTTTTCTAAAGTATCCATTTCCAGATATAAATGGTCTCAGACTGGATTTCCAAATTAGCAGCAGCATCTTTTCATCTCTGAAGTGTTTGTGTTTTGTAATAGCCTTGGGAACTCTCCCCCACTGTATAATTGGCTGGTCATTTGCTGTTCATCTGTGCAGGTTAGTCATGAGCAGCCTGCATGGCTCGAGTTAAAGCGTGGGTGTGGGGCGGGCTGCACTTCTCGGCTGACGTGGGACATCCAAGTCGAACTTTGCCTAGGGCAACAAAAACCCGAGGCTTGGCCCTTTCTGGTATGTAAACAGTGCTGGCACAAGCTGAGGGCCTCAAATTATGAGGGACCTCTGGATACCAAGAAATGACTACGTTTCAAGTTTTACAGAAGTGGTTGAAAAATAAAGGAGAAAGAGGGGGCACTCTAAAACAGTGGTGCATCAGCTGGTAACCTCCAGGCTTGACTACTGCAATGTGCTCTATGTGGGGCTGCCTTTGTACATAGTTCGGAAACTTCAGTTAGTTCAAAATGTGGCTGCCAGACTGGTCTCTGGGGCAACATGGAGATATCATATTATGCCTGTTTTAAAACACTTGCACCGGCTGCCGATAAGTTTCTGGGCAAAATACGAAGTGCTGGTTATTACCTTTAAAGCCCTTAACGGTTTCGATCCGAGTTACCTTAGAGAGCACCTTCTTCTGTATGATCTCCATCGCACATTGAGGTAATCTGGAGAGGTCCGTCTCCAGTTATCACCAGTACGTCTGGTGACAACGCAGAACCGGGCGTTCTCTGTAGCTACTTCTGGCCCGCGAAACACACTTCCGGCAGATATCCGCAGTTTAAGCTCGCTGTTGGCCTTTAAGAGAGCCCTAAAACCTTACTTGTTTGGCCTAGCCGTCCAAGGATTTTAAATTGTATTTAAGTATTTTAATTGATTTTAAATGGTTTTGAATTGTTTTTAAATTGCTTTTATAATCTTTTAAGCAGTCTGTTCTAAATGGTGTTTGTTTTTATGTCTTTTTAAACTTGTGCACAGCCCAGAGCCTTTGGATGGGGTAGTCTATAAATGGAAGAAGAAGAAGAAGAAGAAGAAGAAGAAGAAGAAGAAGAAGAAGAAGAAGAAGAAGAAGAAGAAGAAGATATGATATGGCTACACAATTATTTATCATATGGAGTTTATAAATTTGTGCATAAATAACTGATATCTGATAGGATATTTAGTTTTTATAATTCTCAATTTTTAGCTTTTTAAATAGCTTTTAATTTGAAACTTATAAAACAGCAGTGGTAATTTGGATTGTGATTTTATCCTAGACTTTTAATTTGCTTAATTTTATTCATTTTATTTTACACTGTATCTGTTTTATTGCTGTGAGCTGCACCAAGCAGTAGTATACTGGAGGGGCGGGGTATACATATTCTAAATGAATAAACATAAATAAATATCACATTTGTCTTAGATCAGGGCCCAGTTTAGACCAACACCCACCATCACGATTACAGGCAGCGTCCGCCTCGTCAGATGAGCTCTGTTGTAGCTTTGAGCAGTGTGGCGAGGGGAGGGAGTGACACACCGGGGCGGGACTCCCAATCCTGGCCTGCACAGCTGCACTTAAAGCCGGGGGTCCACATTTCTCAGCTGGCGGAGAGGCAAATTCAAGCTTTGGCTGCCTTCGGATATAACGCAGAACCGCGGGTTCAACCATGGTTCCGCTCCCCACACCTCTGCCCGCTCTCCAGTCCAAATTTGGACATTCAGGAGAACTCACTCTCTGCAGTCTCTCTCATGGTAGAGGGGAACTGGCTGCCTGGACTTCCTTCTTTACTGAAGAACAGCCCTGGCAGCCAATAGTGAGGGAGGCGCTTCCTCCCTCAACTCAGGTTGCAGAGCAACCAGACTGTGGTGCCCGTGTTCAGATGTAACGCTGGCACTGCAGAACTGGAGGTCCAAGCAGAGGACCTCACTACAAACCGCAATTACAAATCACTGAGGTGATTCTCACGATCGGGCGAAATTGGGCTAAGGGAGCCTAGTATAATCCCTATACTTAGAACCCCTGAACCTGTCCAGGGGGTTCGGCTCAAAGTTGAGCTTAACCAAACCCAACCAGGCCCTGTTTGGCTCGAGGGTGAGCTGTTGAACAGGCCCGGTTCGATGGCAAACCGGCTCGAGCTGTTTCGCACATCCTTAGTCCCTATGATAGCTCCTCGATTGTTTTACCATACACTGAACTTGTACAAAATTTGGGGAACCGTCCCTCAAAAAAAAAAAAAATGGAGAAATTCTAACACATCAGTTTCACTTTAGAAACAAGAGCAGGAGATTTGGAACTCCAACATCTGGAGAGCAATCTGGAGGAGCAGAATTTCAGAAGCCTCCCCAGTCGGGATTTTGATGCAACTCGGTTCTCCCTTTCTGAGCAGAGTGCATATCCATTTACTAAGGCACCACAAAAGTGTCAGAAGCCATAATTGCATTCAGGCTATCTTCTTCCATAATCACCATATCAAGTCAATTATGGATTGCTGGCCTATCTGTAATTATTGTGACGTCTCAACGTATTTTCTGCTTCTCTGTTTCCCTGACTAGCTCTGTCAAGAAATTCAAATATCCCTCTTTCTTAGAAATCATCTCCAAGCCTATCCTGATGAACAAGCTTGGTCCTTACCCTCTCTCCACAGATGCAGACAATGAGCCATTTTATGCTTGGCGGAGTCTACACGAGATAAGCATAATTCTTTTTTCTGCTGTTGCTTTTCCTCTTCCTCTTCCACTCAATAGGCCAGACAGCCTCTTCCTGAGATCACTGTTTTCCGTTGAAATGGTTAACAGCAATAAAAAGGATGCAAGTTGACATTTATTGAGTGATTGACTGGATTTATATAACACTTTTCTGCCCAAGCACTCCAGGTGGTTTACACTTTAAAACAATGGTTTACGATCTAAGAAACATGATGCAAAAGGGAAATGGAAGAGGCAAGGAAGAGTTTCAAGAGTTCCAAGTTCCCTCCCTGGCATCCACAAGTTAGGGCTGAGAGAGACTCCTGCCTGCAACCTTGGAGAAGCCGCTGCCAGTCTGTGAAGACAATACTGAGCTAGACGGACCAATGGTCTGACTCAGTATATGGCAGCTTCCTATGTTCCTATGAAGAAGGAACTTTCATTTAGACACTCACTCTTTGGGGCAGGCACAGCAAAAGGTTACATAAAGATCGGGTGGAATGCTCTTTTCAGGAGACAGATCTCCTCAGTCACTGGAGTCAATCAGCCAGCCAGCCACAACTAGACAGGCTTGCATATGGATGGGTGACCACATGAGTGCTGTCTGCTGTAAGATGGCTGTGAGTCAGTAGTCGAGCATCTGCTTGGAACACAGGAAATAGGAAGATGCTGTATACCGAGTCAGGCCCTTGGTCCATCTCGCTCCCTAATGTCTATACTGACTGGCAGCTGCTTCTCCAAGCTTTCAGGCAAGAGTCTTTCACAGCTCTGCCTGGAGATGCCAGGGATCGAAACTGGCACCCTCTGAATGCAAAGCAGATGCTATACCCATTGCATGCAGAAGCTCTCAGGTTCAATCTCCAGCATCTGCACACAGGACTGGGAAGACTCCTGCCTGAAACCTTGGGGGTTGCTGCTGCCAGTCTGTGTAGAGGATCCTGAGCTAGATGGATCAATGTTATGACTTGGTAGGCAGCATCCTCCTATTTCCTGTGTTCCAAGTAGATGCTTTACTATTGAGCTATAGCTGCATCCCCGAAGGGAAACATCTTCCTCTTAGGGGTTGGGGCCAAACCTCAGGGGAAGAGCATCTTATTTACATGCAGGAAGGAGGCAAACTCTGGAAGACGTGCAACTGGTGACCCTGTAGTGGACTGAGATTGCTGCCTCCTGTGACTGGACGGCCATTGTGAACAAGAACAATGTGGGGGGAAAGAGAGATTGGTGTCTGACCATGGATCGTCATAATCAACTATTTATTTATCTCTCCCACAGATAGAATATGCCCATGTGGTATGGGGGAAGTTGAATCCACCCAACACGTTCTGTTGTGCTGTCCATTATATAGAGATTTAAGATGCTCCCTATTAACTCCTCTTCTGACACCCTTCCCAGGCTGTTCAGGAGACTATTATGTTTCTTATCTTCTCGCGGATAGAATTTTAGATGTCACCTTTAAGGTGGCCAAATTCTGTTTTATTGCAGTATTGTTACGGCAGCGAGTGTTTCTTGATTAATTTTATAATTTTAAATTGATTATTTATCCCTGGATATTTATTCACATATTTCCATATTTCCTTCTTTCAATTGTATTTTCCTATGCATGGTGTAGTGGCTAGAGTGCCGGACTAGGACCGGGGAGACCCGAGTTCAAATCCCCATTCAGCCATGAAACTAGCTGGGTGACTCTGGGCCAGTCGCTTCTCTCGCAGCCTAACCTACTTCACAGGGTTGTTGTTGTGAGGAGAAACCAAAGTATGTAGTACACCGCTCTGGGCTCCTTGGAGGAAGAGCGGGATATAAATGTTTTGCTTATGTTATGCAGTGCTGACCTTGGGTCGTAAATAAAGAATTCTATTCTATTCTATTCTATTCTATTCTATTCTATTCTATCTCTCCCACTCCCCATCTCCAGGAAGGGCTGGGAGAGACTCCTGCCTGAAACCTTAAAGAGCCACGGTCAGTCAGTATATATAATACTGAGCCAGATGGACCAAGGGTTTGACAGCTTCCTATATTTATATGTTCCACCTTCAACCACAGAGGCACAGAAACTGGGGGGGGGGACCAACCCCCCAAAAGCAGCACACGCAGATTGGCGTGGAAGCACTTTCTGGCTCTGGCTCTGGTTCTCCCCATCAGTCACTTTGCCTCGGCTAATCCCTATAAATGCTAAGATATTTAAATGTGGTATTTTCAAGTCTAATCAATGTACTAAAGCTGCTCTGCCACCACTCAAATTTAATTTGATCCCTTTGCTAGCTGTGTGGTGCATCTAATCAAAGAGAGGGGACAATTAGGTTAATGTCAGGGGTCACCTGGAAAGCCTCGCCTCCGTCTAGCAGGATGGAAATGGAGACCTCTGATAACAAAGGTGGGGTCTGGAGAGCTACAGGAAGAAGAGGGACGATCTGGCAATCTAGAGGAGGATGTCTTCCTCTTTCTTCACATTTAAGAGAGAGCTGAACTATTAGAGGGGATGGGACCACTCTGGGGAAAGCAATCCATGCTTGCATGCAGAAGGTTCCAAGTTCCCTCCCTGGCATCTCCAAGATAGGGCTGAGAGAAACTCCTGCCTGCAAACTTGGAGAAGCCGATGCCAGTCTGTGTAGGCAATACTGAGCTAGATGGACCAATGGTCTGACTCAGTATATGGCAGCTTCCAATGTTCTGATGACTTTTGCAGCAGTCATTGGCATAACAAAACTTTTCCCATTATTTCTGAGGATGATGAGAGTTGTAGTCCAACAACTCCTACTTGTCTCCAAGTAGGGCTGATCTGACCCGCTTCTGAGGCAAATTTTGCATGTGCTAGGAATAGGGCTTTTTTGGTGGTGGACTCTCAGCTTTGGATTTTCCCACTTAGGGCTATCCATCAGCCTTCCTCCCACTCCGTTTTTAATTGAGCAGTGGAAATCGAACTAATCTGGCAAGTTTTTAATGGTTGTTTTCAGCTGGTAAATTTGGGATTAGCCACTTTTCTTTCTGCTTTTCTGGTTTTATGCTGTGATTTTTATCAATTGTTGTTAGCTGCCCTGGGAGGACTTGTCCTAAAAAGGCAGGGTATAAAAGTTTTAAATAAGTAAATATGCAGTTCCCTACCCACAGACTGAAACAGGGTGTTTCCACGGGGGACCATACCATATGCTACTTTTGACTGTGTCCATGAGAATCAGTGCGGGGAACTGAAACTAAGTTATAAGAAACTCCTAAAATGCAACTGTCCACGCTTTAGTATTACATATCACTATTCAGATGCAATGGATTCTGGGAGTCTCTGATCCTAAGCTTATTCCTCTTTCCTTAAAACATTTTCCTGCTTAAAAATTGATATATGTTTTTCTTTAACCCCTTCAACAGTGGGTTTGTAAAAACCCCTGTGCGGGAGTGAAGAGGAGATGGTGATTATGAAATCAGTGAAGGGAAGCCAACCCAGGGCCAGCAGGAGAAACAGCTGCACACGTGGGAAGGGAAAGGAAGAAGGGGGAAAGGGAATAAACAATTTTTAATAGATTGGGGGGAGGAACAAACCAGGGCGATACGTTAATTTGGAATTAAAGAGACAGGAAGCGTCTGTGTGGGAGAGTTCCAAGAAGGAGCCAAAAGAATGACAACTAGTTGGCCCAGATCTCAAGGCTCTGGTCCATGCTGGAGGCCCAGTAGGATGTGTAGCTAACGGAGGCCTGAACACATCAGCCAAGACTGGAAAATCCAAACAAGACAGCTTGGTCTCCTTTCCTTGGTTGTAATGTACCCACCGCTTTGTCTGCACACAATTTCACTGACCATCACAGTAAAGATGAGACAGCCAGGGTCGGCATTTTCTTGTTCACATTCCTAGGAAGCTGCATTATACAAAGTCAAACCATTGGTCCATATTGCTCACTACTATAGTGAGGTGAGTCTCACGATCAGTGAGACCTGCCATGAGGGGGGTTGCGGGGAAAGTGGGCTAAGCCCACTCTCCCTGCAGACGATCAAGCCTGCAGCCTGATCCGGCTGCCCACACAACTGTCAGCTCTGTCACTGAGCCAGCAGGGGCTGCGGGGATTAGGGGCCCCCGGAGGTTCCAGGATGCCTCGTGTGAGCATGCGGGGGATGCTGGAGAGACCCCCGAGCCTCCCGACAGGGGTCTCCTCGTGCTGCTGCCAGGGATTGAATCTGGGACCTTCTGCATGCAAAGCAGATGCTCTGCCACAGAGCTATGGCCCCATCTCCAAAAAAGAGATCTCCGGCTACAGTTACATAGAAACATAGGGAGCTGCCTTATACTGAGTCAGACCCTTGGTCCATCCAGCTCAGTATTGTCAACACTAGCTGGCAGCGGCTCTCCAAGGTTTCAGGCAGGAGTCTCTCCCAGCCTTACCAGGAGAAGCCAAGGATTGAACCTGGGGTGGTGTTTTGGGTTAATCCATTCCTTAATCCAGGCCAGTTTTTGAATGGGGCTTTAGTTCCTTGTATTCCAGTCCCAGAATAGAGGCTGAGCTAACAAACAGCCAGCAGCAAGGGCACAAAAAAGCAGTCTGCACTTGCCTCTCTCTACATAAGGAGGCTATTAACACGGGCATGCAAAATCGGGCTAAGGGAGCCAGGCCCAGTTTTGCACGTTCATGTGAACCACCAGGATCTGGCTCGATCCCAGTGGCTACATGGCGGCAAACCCGCCTAAGTAGCTTCCTAAGTAACGAGTGCTCCCTTGACCTCATTTTTCTGACCGTGTGTCTCCTGCGGCTGCTTGCAGCCATGGTGGGCACATTTGGGGGGGGGTTTCCCAGCAATGCACCATGCACTTGCGCGGTGCATTATTTGGGCTCCAGGGGATGGGGCACCATGCAGTGGCGCTTCCCTGCACCCGACCCCCCAGAGCTGCTGGGCAAAGAAAAGGTGAGTGATCATCTGCGGGGAGTGATCGTCTGTGGGGAGGGTCGGGCAAACCCGCTCTCCCCACAGACTGACGAGGAGCTCTTCTCACTGATCATGAGAAGAGCTCCAAGATCTATTTCATTAAACTATCAATATTCTGGATTCCGCTCCACTGCCTTGTCCTTGCATACCACAACTCTTTCCCGTGGATTCTACAACTGGGACTTTCTGCATGCAAAGCAGATACTCTGCCCCTGAGCCATGGCCCGATCCCTATTCTCTCAGGGCCAAAGTTGATGTGACTTTACACCATTGGCTCTTCACGTCATTGGCTCTTTTGCATGCTTCATTTTTGACTTGTAAATAGACTACCTTGCGTGAGGTTGTCCCAGATCAGTGCTGTGGTGAGTGAGGGGCTTTAACCCTCCCTCCCATCATGCTACCCAGTCTGGACTGGACCCTCAGTATATGCCGTTTGTCCTGGGCTGAAGGAGACAGGGGGTCATTACAGAACAGCAAAGACATAAGTGCAGATAACCCAGGGCTTGAGATATCCCAAGCCAAGGAGACATGGGCCCAGAAATTTAACTATGGCAGTTAGACTAGGATATTCAGAAGCAGAGTTATTTGACAGCCTATGTTACTTGTAAAGGAGATAAGGAGAAACCCATTTATACCCTCCCAATGTCCATCACTAGGTCCAGTAATTTTGTCAAGTGCTCATTGTCTGGCTCTAAATTTTTGGGTTGCCTCCTCGATCCAAAGCAAATTTGTCAGGGTTTGAGGTAGCCTGTCATGCATCAAGCTCTGTAACTGTATTGAATAGTCCTAAGATAAGCGGGGAAGTAACTTGCCTAGGGAGCAAGAGGTTGCTCATTTGAATCCCCGCTGGTATGTTTCCCAGACTATGGGTAACACCTATATCGGGCAATACAGGAAGATGCTGAAAGGCATCATCTCATACTGCAGGGAGGAGGCAATGGGGAACCCCTCCTATATTCTACCAAAGACAGCCACAGGGCTCTGTGGTCACCAGGAGTCGGCACCAACTCGATGTTGCAACTTTTTTTACTTTAGGTTAAAATGTAGCCTCATAAAGAGCCTCATCCTTCTCAGTTATCCCATGGCCAGTGCACTGAAAGGCTGAACAAACGTATTGGTGAGCAGTTGGGTAGAATGTGGCCTATACACATTTTCCTATGCCTCCAAAAGTAAAAGGACTAGACACTCTTCCAGAAAGAAAGAAAGAAAGAAAGAAAGAAAGAAAGAAAAGGAAGGAAGGATGCAAGCAAGCAAGCAGAAATGTCAGGGAAGGACCTGGCCCCCACAAATTCCCCCTCCTCCACCCCTTCGGCTACAGTCTTAGAGGAAACCAGGAAAAGGATGGGGAATTGCTGTGTGGGTGGAAGGGAGCGCGTGAGCTGGGGTTGCCAACTCTCAGGGAAGCTATTCCTGGAGATGTTTTCCCCAAATGTTTTCTGCACTATCAAGCCATTAACATCTCCGGCGTTGCTTTCAAGAGACATTTGGAGACTGATACCCATTCCTGGAGACGCCAGGCCAGTCCTGGTGGGGGCCAAACCTAACTGTGACCCTTTCTGGAAATGGAGGACTAGCTTCAGCGGCGCATGCTTTAGCCACACCCAGGCTGAGGCTGAGAGGGGCTTGCAGCAGCCATTCAATGTAGCCCACTGTTAATATTGCAGGTTAGAGGTGAGGTGGGGGGTTGTTTGGGTTCCTGAAGACTCCGGGCTGATCCTGGAGGCTTGGCAATCCTAGCATGAACCCACATCCATCAATCAAACAAACAAACAAACTGTATTTATTAGCCACCCAGTAACAATTGTTCTCTAGGAGGCTCAGGAAGTCAAACAGACAAACAAAAAAACTCCAATAAAACAAAACATACAATTAGGAGGACATTAAAAACAAAAGACTACAATAAAAGCCTTTTTGTTCACCCAGGCCTTTTAAATTCTGATTTTCAGATCTGATCTTATTTGATTATTAACTAATTTTAATTTAGTTTTTAAACAGCTTTGTATTGTATTTTTTCTTCTCCCTTTTGGTCTGTTATGATTTAATGTGTTACGTGCTTTTATTGTATGTTTTAATCCTGTGTTGTAAGTGATAATAATAATAATAATAATAATAATAATAATAATAATAATAATAGACCCCTGGAAATGGCCTGATAATTAAAGTACCAAATCTAGTCAATAACATCTGGTAGACTGTGTAATAATAATAATAATAATAATAATAATAATAATAATAATAATAATACTTTTGCTCTTACTAAGAACAAATGCAATAAGAACAAAAGTAGAAAAATCAACAGCAAACAGCAAGTGTCATCATTGTAAAGAAACAGATGAAACAGTGGACCACCTAATCAGCTGTTATAAAAGATCGCACAGACCGATTACAAAGGCATGACAAGGTAGCAGGGATGATACACTGGAACATCTGCAAAAAATACAAGCTACCTGTAGCCAAAAATTGGTGGGACCATAAAATTGAAAAAGCTGTAGCAATGAAGATGCAAAAATATTATGGGACTTCCGACTACAAACAGGCAAACATCTGTCACACAATACACCAGATATAACTGGAATTGAGAAGAAAGAAAAACAAGTCAGAATAATCGACATAGCAATACCAGCTGATAGCAGAAGAAAAAGAAATAGAAAAAATCACAAAATACAAAGATCTACAAATTGAAATTGAAAGGCTGTGGCAGAAGAAGACCCAAATCATCATCCCAGTGGTAATTGGCGCCCTGGGTGCAGTTCCAAAACAACTTGAAGAGCACCTCAACACGATAGGGGCCACAGAAATCACCATCAGACAACTATTAAAAACAACTTTACTGGGAACAGCCTATATTTTGTGACAATATCCATAATAATAACTACAATATTGATAACAAAATTCAGCCACCCCAGGTCCTTGGGAAGGACTCAATGTCTGGATAAAACAAACCAGTCAATAACACCTGTCTGACTGTGTAAACAAGAAATAATAAAACAAATTCTTTTTAAAATATTTTTTTAAGCCTGGTGAACAAGGAAGGCTTCGCCTCACATCTAAAAGAACATAGTTATGATGCCAGGTGAGCCTCACAGGGAGGCTGTTTCACAAATGGGGTGGCACTGCTGGAAAGACGCTCTTCCTACTAGCCACGTGCCTCACCTCATTTGGTGGGGGCACTTGGAGCAGGGCCTCTGGTCTTAAGGAGACACTACACAAGGCCCGGAATGTGACGTCTGAACTAGGCCGTTGTTGACTTGCAAAACAAAGCCTCGCCAGGCTTGCAAATTCCTGATCCCTCCTGCTCACACATTCAGTGCATGTGTATTGAGCACTTGTGTGAAGGGTCCCCGCAGGGGCTCAGCCAGGGAACCCAGCCACAAGGAGGCAATCGACTCGCACACATGCGTATAAATGGAGATTCCCTTTCATGCTAACTCTGAAGCTGCAGCCACCAGGAGGCATGGCCAGTGGGCATGTCCAGGGGCAGAGCGGGACCGCCGGCGGCCTGTGTGCGGCCACGGCAGTGGCCCCACTGACCCCGCCCCCCGTGTCTGACGTCAGACGCGGGGCTAGCCACGCCTCTGCATCTAACGTCAGACACGGGGGGGGGGGGGACGTGGTCTGGCTCTTCATGAGTCGGAGTTTAACTCCCAAAGGGGCCATGTGGCCCCTTCGGGAGCTAAACTAGCATCCCCGCATCTGACGTCAGGGCTGGGGGGCATCTGACGTCAGCATCCCCGCATCTGACGTCAGGCGGGGGGCATGTCAGGGCTGTGAGACGTGGCCCCCGATTGGGCGCGGCTTGGGTTCTTTGAACCCGTTGGCCCAATGGTGGCTCTGCCCCATGGCATGTCAGGGGCACGGCCTCATTTCACCAAGTGCATGTGCAGAACTCAGCAAGTTGAGCTGGAGCATTGACTTTCATGCGCACCGTTCCCTCCAGCTCCCCCTCCCCATTTTGAATCAAAAGCTCCTTGCAGTGGCGCACCAAGGTAGTTTTGGCGCCCGGACCGCACCCGCTGCGAGGCCTCCCTGCTGCCGCAAACCCCACCCCCATGAACCCCGCTGCCATGAGCCCAACCGCTGGGGCCACAAGCTTTCCCCCACCACTGTGAGGCCAAACCACCGATTTCTTTCAATAACTCTAGCAGCTACTTGTGGGTGGGAAGGGTGTAATCCAAGCAGGCCTCCCTGGGTCCTCCGTGGCGGCAGCGGTGGTAGCATCGAGCATTGTGATCGACTGCGTAAGCGCACTGGAGCATCTTGCAGTTCTCGGGGGCCGCTGGGCCGGGCGGTCAGGCCCAGCGGCTGCTCTTGCTCCACCCACTCTCGCCACCCACCTCAGGGGGAGGCCAGGGAGGCCTGCTCAGCCCTCCCCCCAGCAGCTAGAATTATTGGGGAAATTGGCAGTTTGGCCTGGCAGTGGGGCAGCGGTGGTGGGTGCAGGGTGGCAGCAGGAGGCCCCCTGGGCCTTTAGAGGTCCCTCCGGATCTTGGAGGCCACGGGCCTGGGTTGCAGGGCCCGGGGGTAAGAGCGCCTCTGACTCCTTGCCCCGGATACTGTATCATCTTACCCATACTGCATGGAAATGACATTGCATTTTGGAATACAAATGTGAGACGTTATGTGAGCAGCAAACCCTGGTCACTCACATAGCCGCCGCCAACCAGCTCTGTCTCATCCCACAAGTGCCTTTTGAATGCTTGTGCATCAGTGTGGAAATATGAAAAGGAGAGAGAGAGAGAGAGAGAGAGAGAGAGAGAATAAGAACACAATGCAGGGAATTTATTCTGCACTAAGTCCATGGAGTTATCAACATATAGCAGCAGCCAATAAATTAAAGATGCGGCAGAGCAGTTATTGCCTTTGATGTACAGATGATAGCTTTTTTGCCTCTGCATTTGGGGTTTTTCCACTTTCTATTATATTATATTATTACAGAACCTGTTTCAATACTGATACCTTCCCTTTCTTGGCTGCTTGGTATGCCTCTAGCTGACGTGCATTGGTATTGGAAACGGGCATTCCAGAATGACTGGGAGGCCCAATGATAACCTGGTTCTCTATGGGGCTGACATCTCTTAGCTTAGTCTCCCACCTCCAATAAATTATCACTTATCTCCCTGGGACTGTTGCTCACTTGGCAAGACTGTAAATGCTGAGCCCAGTCCTTTGTATTGGACTTAATCCTAGCCTTGCTGCTACTACTACTACTACTACTACTACTACTACTACTACTATTATTATTATTATTATTATTATTATTATTATTATTATTATTCTGCTTAGCATGGGGAGAGCAACTGGCCCCATCCAACCCCAGCACAGCATCCCTTCTGATGTTACCTTGTGAGCCCTTTGGGGACCGGGAAGCTGTATTTACTTTTAATGAAAACCCCCGTGAAACCTTCTGTTGAAAAGTCAAATCTAAATGCTTATAGTCAAGTGAGTGGGAAACCATGCAGGCACCGCTGTGCCAAAATGCAAAGAGGCTGGCTCGGTAGATAGCTGGCTACCCTGTCTTGAGCCAAGAAGTGAAGTTGCTGGCCCGGTTGGGGAGAGCAGGCTGACGGAGTCATAGGCGAGGAGGACAGAGGACTGTGTGTGTGTGGGGGGGGGGTATGCCAGGCACAATCCTGATCCATAGTTGAGTGAACCCAAACGTCCGGGTAGGAAGAGGGGAGAGTGATCGTGTGGGAGGCAGGAGCTGGGTAGGATTGGAGTGGTGCATCCTATCCACATTCCATCCCCAGCATTTTATCAAGGGTGGACCAAAAGCCAAAATCTGACTCAGCTCCTGCCTCCCACATGATCATGCTCCCCCGTCCCACCTTGCTTTCTGAGTTCACACGACTGTGAATTGGGAGCACACCTGGCTCTGCTACTCTGGCTGGCGGCTCCTTCCTGTTTGGGGTCGTGTGAATGACCAGAAGATGAATTTACAGTTAAGAAGCAGGGGCCTTGAGAACTCAGCACCGAGACAGCAGACTGAGCAACTCACTTGAACGTCAGCTTCACAGTGGTGAGTTGTATTTATTCTCAAATTATCCAATTTTTTGTAACAAAATATGCATATATAATACCGTCCGGAGTGACCCGCTGCCCTTACCTCCAGGGACAGATATGCTGGGCCGTCCGTGGAGGCAGGGGCAGGTGGCAGCTGAGGAGAGGAAACGAGGGACCTGACAACAGGTGGGGATCAAGCCCCCATAACCCAGGACAGGCCAAAGCAGCCTGGAGCCATCAAGGGCCAGGCAGCCGCAGGGAAGGGTTGCTGGGGAGGCACACCCGGATGACATCAGCGGTGCACCTAGACCGGAGAGGGAGGAGGGAGGTCCAGGGAACAACCGGACGACAGCTGTAGGGGATAAGGGATTGCCGAGAATAAAGGAGGGCACTGGTCCATGAGAGGGGGTGGGAAGTCCGTAGCCTGCGGAGAGGCATATAATGGGCCAATTGGGGGTGCGAGGCTGTCTTCTGGGGAGTGTTTGGGCTCTCTGGGAAAAGGCAGACCCGAGGACCAACCAGCCTGGAACGGAGGAGGAACTGGTGATGCTCAACACCCTCCCCTTTCCTTACTCTGAGGCCAAAACCGCTCAGCCCTTCCAGCCAGCCCGCGAGTTGAAGAGGGAGTTTGGCCAGACAAATACCAATCAACATATGCAAATTTTATGCAAAGTGGATACTTTTTGGAGACTGTTTTGGTGGAAAGCGTCCTCTTTTCCCCACTTTTTGGGTGGTGGTTTTTGACTTTCTTCATCATCTGGGCTCCTTGGAGGAAGAGCGGGATATAAAATGTAAGATAATAATAAATAATAATAACACAATGGGAACAAGAGGGACACCCTTTTGTCTCTCTAGCTCAAGGACAGGCAACTCCCCCCCCCCCCGTTCTTGGACTGCAACTCCCATAATCCCCAGCCACAGTAGCCAATAGCTAGGGATTATGGGAATTGTAGGCCAACATCTGCAGGAGGGCCAAAGTTGAGCAGCCCTGAACTACACCTTCCATCGTCCCCAGCCACAAAATGTGAATGCTCACTGTCAGTCCACAGTCTTGTGTACAGACATATCAGCATTGCTCCCTTTTTAACTGCAGTGTTTTATCAAATGTGCAGGTACCCATCGGCATTGTGAAGGGAAGTGAAAGACAAGCTAGCAAAGTGAAATGAAAGCTGCAGTAATCTATGCATATGCAGGGCTCTGTTCCAAAATAACACATTTTTTAAAGGGGAACACTGGAGGATTCCTAATGCTTTAAACAGGGATGGGGCTGTAGCTCAGTGCAAGATTTTTTTACCAAAAAAATGTGCAACCAGACGCAAAACGTGCAGTTCCAAAAAGAAATGTGCCGTTCCAAAAGAACATTTGTGCCGTTCCAAAATTCAAGTCATGAACAAGTTGTCTTATGTTAGATGGAGTTGAAAAGTGACTGATAACCATAGGAAGCAGTCAAGTGAGAAGTCCCAGCTCCTCTAGAACCCAGCCCCTAGAACTTATGTTCTAGCTCCTCTAGAACCCAGACCCTAGAACGTATGTTAGACGATGTTAAAAAGTGACCGATAACCATGGGAAACAGTCAAATGAGGTGTCCAGGCTCCTCTAGAACCCAGACCCCAATCAAACCTAGCCATTTCTCCTTCCCCTGCCAAAGACACTTCCTGCAGATTCCACTGCCACTCCCCTCAATCTTCACCAATGAATAGAACACTCTCCTGCCATCGTGTTCTTAAATCCCCACTTCTGAGGATTTTTTTCTCACTCTGTGGGGGCTTCTTAATGTCATGGAAGGTGGCTCTTGGCAGGGGCGTAGCGAGGGGACAGTGGGTCTATGTTCACATAGTGATCATGGGTGGCCTCCCCACTCATGGAGGTTCCCCCCATGGTGGCACATGCACACACGGACATGCACACAGCCCACTAACTCTCCCTCACGTTTGCCTCCCCTCTCCAGCTGGCTGGCCACCTGCCTGCCCGGCTGCAACCCCCGCCATCACTGTTGCCACCAGCTGCCACCAGCTGCCAGCCACTGCCTCCTGCCGTCCGGCTCCCAGGCCTGCTCTCCTTCCACTGGCCCATTGGGAGCCCATGTGTGCTCTCCTCCCATCAGCCAGGATGTAGGGAGCCCAGCTGATGGAAGGAGGAGTTGGCCTGGGAGCTGGGCGAGCAGCCAAAGGAGGCGGCTGGCAGCAGCGGTGGTAGTTGGCCAGTGACTGTAGTGGCAGGAGAAGGGGGAGGGAGAGCTTAGCGGGTTCCTCCTGGATGCTCAGCGGCTTATAGACTCAGGGCTGGCATCAGCGGTGGTAGCTGGCCAGTGATGGCAGTGGCAGGAGCCTTCTGGACTCAGGGTGGCTCAGCAGCTTCTGGACTCAGGGCGGCTCGGGTTCTTTGAACCTATTATAGCCCTGCCCCTATTATAGCTCCACCCCTGCTCTGGGCAGCAAAGTCTGTGCGCGCAGAGCAGGAAGATGCACAGGCTTGCAGAGCAAGTTGCTCACTGGGAGCTGTCCCTGGCCTGGCATCACAGGCTCCTGATTTGGGGACCGGATCTCATCCTCGGAGCCACCTCATCCAGTGCTTGCCCCGGGTGCAGCAGCAGCAGCTTGTACAGTTGTACGCTAGGTACATGCTTTCATTTGGGGGACGCGTAGAACCAGACGCGGGCATTGGCATCTGGATCTATTAGTTCCATAATGAATGCACACAGGAAAGTGTTGAAGGGATGGCAAGGAAAATGGAACTCCCCTAATAAGACAAAAGCATCGCCTTACTTGTAGCTGCAGCTTGCAGTTGCAGAGTGGCTAGGACTGCCCAGCACAGCCCCTAATATCATGTACAGTTTTGCATGATATCAAATGACTGCACCATTTTGGGCCTCCTGCAGATGTTGAACGACAACTCCGACAATCATCCCCGACAATTGGCTACTGTAGCTAGGGGTGATGGAGTGGTAGTCCAGAAACAGCTGGAGGGCCAGAGTTATGCAGCCCCGGTATAGCCTGTTACTTGGTGTCTGATGCCCGACCCTTTCCTCAGCCCCATACTCTTGTTGGACTCCCCAGCTGGGAGAGGGAAGGGGCCAGAGAGAGGTTTCCATTACCACCTAGACCCTCCTCTTCCCTCCCTGGGGTGACAGATTCCCAGTCTAGTCTTCTCCCTGATGGGAAAGCTTTTCACATGAAGCGAGATGTTTACACGGGAGAACCGTCAAACAAGCAATGCCCCTGTTGCATTCTGAAGTGCCCTCAATGGATCACTATACCAAATAATCTTGTAAGAGAATATTCTCTTGCATTGTTTAGCATAGGAGAAAATATTTCAGAGAATTACTCTATACATTCTATTAAATCTATCGGAGAATATTCTTCTACAAGTCTAGTACCAAGTCCTGGTTAGAACTTTGAAAAAAGACACACACCAATTGTATACACTGACATGGACATGGCACCGGAATATGCAGTGCAGTAAACTCACAAGCAGACTGCGTATAGCTCCAGGAGGATGTTTTGGAACTGTACAAATGAGTACGGGAATGGAAGATGAAGTTTGTAACTTAAAAGCAGTATAAGTTTAATGGATAGTGGGAGAAATAATCCTAGCTATATACACGGTTGGGTTCTGGGCAGATGGTTGCTACTCGGGAAAGGGATTTTTGTCTCCGTTGTGCGCTGAAGTGGCTGACGTTATTTCAGAGTATTTGTTGCACTGTTGCCAAGTTTGCAGAAGTAGATTGCAGGAGGCCTGCTGAAAATGGGGCGGGCCATCGCTCGGTGGAAGAGCATCTGCTTTGCACGCACAAGGCCCCAGGTTTAATCCCTGGCCGCATCTTCAGGTAGGGTGGGAGAGATCACTGCCTGAAACCTTAGAGAACTGCTGCCGGTCAGCATAGACAATATTGAGCTTGATGGACCTTATACTGAGCCAGAGTACTAGTCCATTGAGTTCAGTATTGTCTACACTGATTAGCAGTGGCTCCTCCAAGGTTTCAGGCAGGAGATTTTCCCAGCCCTGTCAGGAGATGCCAGGGAGTGAAACTGTGACCTTCCATGTGTAAGCATACAGATGCTCTCTCATTTGGTTCTGGCCCCAACCCCTAAGGGGGATATCTTACAGTGTTCACATGTGGTCACCCATCCAAGATGTGGTCATGGCTACTGGTTCAGATGGCTTTAAAAGGAACTTAGACATTCATGGAGGACAGGTCTATCAGAGACTACTGGTCTTAATGATTGCAGACTACCTCCAATCTCAGAGGGGTGTCTGAATACCTGTTGCAGGGGAGCAACAGCAGGAGAGAGGGCATGCCCTCACCTCTTGCCTGTGGGCTTCTCAGAGGCATCTGGTGGACCACTGTGGGAAACAGGATGCCAGACAAGATAGACCTTGGGGCCTGATCCAGCAAGGCTGTTCTTATACTCTTACATAGAAACCCAAGCGGTCCCTGCTTAGCCAAGAGGACCAATCATGCTCACTACCACAAGATAGTCCATTAATATCGGTCTGGTGCAGTATAAGGCAACTTCCTTTATTCCTATCTATGGTGGCTCATTCACACTTGAAAATCAGCACTTGACGTTGCAGTAATCCAAGACCCTTTGACATTAGTGGGCCACTGAAAAGACCAACAGCCTGAGACAACGTTTTATTAATCTGTTATTTGCTGCTTTTAATATTGTAAACCATGAAATTTCCCATGAAATTGATTGCCGGGAAATCTAGGACCAACAAACGGAAGTACTTTTTCACACAACGCATAATCCACTTGTGGAATTCTCTGCCACAAGATGTGGTGACAGCCAACAACCTGGATGGCTTTAAGAAGGGTTTGGATAACTTCATGGAGGAGAGGTCGATCAACGGCTACTAGTCGGAGGGCTAAAGGCTACCTCCAGCCTCAAAGGTAGGATGCCTCTGAGTACCACTTGCAGGGGAGTAACAGCAGGAGAGGGGGCATGCCCTCACCTCTTGCCTGTGGGCTTCCCAGCGGCATCTGGTGGGCCACTGTGTGAAACAGGATGCTGGACTAGATGGGCCTTGGGCCTGATCCAGCAGGGCTGTTCTTATGTTCTTATGTTCATTTTGGGTGCCTTTGTCAAGGCAGAAAGGTGGTATAAAAATGTAGTTGTTAATAATAATAGTAGTAGTAATAATAATAATAATAGTAATCATAATAGTAATAATAATTTGCTGCTAGGGCCAAAGATGAGAGAGATCCAGGCACTGCATGCATTTGGAACTCAAGTCTCCTTCTCTCCCCAGCCCTCTCCCCCTTTGGATATTTCCAACCGCCCATCTGCCACCCACATGCTCACATGAGCAGGGTTTGGTCCCCACCTGTTCCTTCCACGGCTGATACTGCGGATATATTCGGGATCTGCTTCCTTCCCAAGAATAAGGGCATCCGAGACAAGGCTCAGGAAGCGAGTCGCAAAGACCCCAAGTTTAGGAAGCTTAAACACGCCCCCCCCCCCCGATTTGCTTGCAAGGAGTTAATGCTCTGATCTGTTGCGTGCGTTCTGATGAGGCGAGACTTGACACGCTGCGCCAGAATAATGAAACGCAATACACATTAATAGGACCTCCCACTGTTTGATCGCTTCTGCTCCACTAGCCCCATTGAAGATTTCACTTTTCTTTTAACAGTCACAATAACAGAATGTGACATTAAGCCTTTTTACATGCAGCAATTTATTTTAAAATATTGGGGCACTCAAAACAGTATCCAGAATGTTAAATAAGATATGCATGAGATGGAAATCAGAGCGGCACTGCTCGGAGGAGACAGGCCTCAGACAGAGGGAAGGAAGCTCCACTTTTATTCTTAATTGCTGTTTAAGGCACAAAGACGGAGCTGAGCTGGAAGGGGGGAAGGAGGCAGGGAGGGGGGAAATGGGCTCGACTTGCACGGCTCTGGGTACTGGAGCCTGCTGGCTCCTCGGCTACCCGAGAGGGAAGGAGAAATTGTTCGTAGGCAGGATCTGTAGGCAGATCATGTTAGAGGGGTGGTGCTCAGGGCCAGCAGAGCTGACGTTCAGAGGTCTGATACAGTGCCAAGGGAAGCACATGGTTTCTGTACAGCAAGATCATGTGTCGCTGCGGTGACTGTATTCCCAGAGAGCTTTGCGCATCACACACACACACACACACACACACACGGCTGTGAAAGTTGGATCAGCCATGCCAAATGCAGCCATGACAGATGGGAGGGAGTCTAACCAGAGGGCTCAGCTTCATGGCTCTCCACCCACCAGGCATGTGACTAGATTTAATCTGAATTGGATACTGAGCGTGGCTTATACATGTTAACTACTGCGAACTAGGCAGAGGCACCTTTTAAAGTGGTGATTCTCTTATGCTTATTATTATTATTATTAATTCGATTTCTATACTGCTCTTCCAAAAATAGTTCAGGGAAATAGAGAAATAATAAATAAATAAGATGGATCCCTGCCCCCAGAGTGCTCACAGTCTAAAAAGGAACATAAGATATACACCAGCAACAGTCACTGGAGGTCCTGTGCTGCGGGTGGATAGGGCCAGTTACTCTCCCCCTGCTAAATAAAGAGAATCACCACAGTAAAAGGTGCCTCTTTGCAGGGGGGAAGCAACTGGCCCTACCCAATCCCAGCACAGCATCCCTCCAGTGGCTGTTGCTGGTGCTTGCCTGTGTTTCTTTTTAGACTGTGAGCCCTTTGGGGGACAGGGAAGCATATTCTTCTTAATAATCTTCTCTCTATGTGAACTGCTTGGAGAATTTTTCAATTGAAAAGTGGTATATAAATAATAGTAGAAAGTATTTGTTTCCGCTCTTAAGCAAAGCCGTTCCTTTTGCCATTTTTTTGCTTTTGCCTTCTGCCTTTATCAAGTTGGAACTGTCAGCCTTTAATAATAGACAGCCTGCTCAATGGAGGATTAATGCATATTCCATTGTTTTTCTTGAACACTGCCAGTCCTGTAACCTGAGAACCATCCATCCCTGGCCAAGAGGAACTTCTATGCAGTCATGTCAGCACAGCTCCATGAAGTAAGTGGTTTGTTTGAAAAAACAGATCCCCCCTAAGATTCTCGTGATTTCAACTGCACCAAGAGCTGCCATGCACACAGATGGGATCCCACCTCATATAGAAAAACAGATTGGCCCTCATGAATAAGGACAGGGATTCCCCTGACCCATCTCTGAATGTGCAAAACCTTCTGAATGCTGAAGAGGGCGCAATTCAGCCAGGGGCTCTCTGACTCATCTCTCAGCACTCTTGGATATTGGTTTCTTCATTCAGATGCAAATGAGTTTCCATTGCTGAACATCCCTGCAGATGGCTATCCACCTCTGATCTCTGTGCCTGGCTCCAGCAGCTTCTTTGCATGGAACTTTGCATGGAACTAACCAGCATCAACTATCCATCTCACCTGCACATCTCTGGATGAGAGCCATGATCAGAGTGGCACTGACCTTGAACAGCAGCCAGGACTCAGACACGGAGGAGGAGGAGGAGGAGGAGCTGGTCATATCCATGTCACCAACTGCAGAGGTGTGCGATCCAGATCAGTGTTCCCTGTAACAGGAGTTGACTACAACACCCATAATCTCCAGCCAAAGGCCATTGCCACTGGGGATGCTGGGAGTTGTAGTCAACAACATCTGGGAACCCTTGTTACAGGGAACACTGATCCAGATTCCAATGCCGAGCCTCTAGAACCCAAACCCCTTGAACCCAGAGCCTCCCACAGACAGGGGCTATTCTCGTGAGTAACAAAAATCGGGCTAGGAGAGCCTAGCCCGATTTTTGTTAATCGTAAGAACCTTCTCAAGAACCCCTGGTCGAGCACTCCGCAAACCTGGTTTTCAGTATCGTGAGTAGCTGCAGTGCAGCTTTGCGCCACGCCTCTCATGAGTAGACCCCCCAGAGGGGAGGCGAAAAGCCGCCTCCTGCCTCTGGGGGTCTCCCCAGTATGCCCTGAGCACTCACGCAGGGCATACTGGAGCTAGGGGGCAGCTTGCACTTCCTCGTGCTTGCACAGCAATGCTGGCAACGGGCTAGGAACAGCGTGGTAGGTTTGCAAGACTCCAGGCCAAAGGACTTCCCTCTTTTAATCTCTCTGCTCCCCAGGTGAGGAGTTGGAGTTGGGAGAGTTATCTAAGCCTGGAGGTATTTAAGACTTGCTTCCAGTGCTGGCCTTAGTTGATTGGAGCAAGTTGCTCACTTGGAGCTCTCCAGGGTGCTGCAAATTCAACTTGCCTTCCCTTGCCAGTTTTTGACTGTGGGACAGAACACAGCACTGCTTGTTGAGCCAGATTTCCCCAAGGGAGCAAGTCCCACCATATCAGGAACTTCTCATCCCACCGTGCCTGCTTGCTGCTTGAGGAAGCAGATCAGGCAGGGAGTGATGGAGCAGTGGCAGAGTGGCTGTTCCAGGCCAGAGGGCTGTCTCTTTAAGGAGCTTCACTACTCAGCAAGGGCATGGAGCCTGGGATGGACAGTCAGAGGGTTGCAAGGGCTCAGCTGGAGCTAGGAGGCAGAGCCGCTCTTTGTGATCTCTCCGAGACTGGGGAATAGCCCTCAGAAGTTTGGGATACTGCCCTAATGGAACAGCTTAGGCCCCAGGTCACAGCACCGTCTGGCCAACAAAGTGCAGACAAAATACTACTTGCAGTATTGGAGATATATCTATCTATCTATCTCCTGAGAAATTGTTTAAAGCCATATATCCTGCCTTTAATTAAAATTCCAAGGAGACTTGCATAATGAAAAATAAAATAAAAAGACAATAAACAGGTGTAATAGAACACCAACAGAACACAGCAATTATAGCAATATAAAATACAATTTAAAAGGCTAAAATGGCTTTAAACAATTTCTCAGGGAGCAGCAGTAGCAAAAGGCTAGCTGAAACAACTGTATAGGCTGGTTTACATGATCCTAGTTAGGTCAGGACAAATCCTAAGTTTGGGAACTGTGCACACTTACGTTTTTTTTATCGTGTGTTCATAAAAAGCAAGGTAGGAGGCAGGAGAAGTGATCCTGTGTGAGGCTCCTGCTGGGTAGGAGGCCTCCGTCCTACCCAACAGCTGCATCCAGTGGTTTAATGATGTAGGAGGAAAAGCCATCCTACCTGATGGGAGCCTCTCAGACAATCACTTCCTTCACATCCTGCCTTGCTTCTTATGAGCGCATGATCACAAGATGGGAGCACACACAGCTCCCGAACTTGGGTAGGACATTTGTCCTATCCTAATTAGGACGATGCGAACCAGCCTTATGTTTTTAACATGCATTTTTACCAGAGTGTGTGTTTATACTAGTTAGCTTCTGAGCCCAATTCAAAGTGTGAGCTCTAATCTTTAAAGCCCTACACAGTACCTTAAGAACCACCTATGCCCATACAAATCTGCCTGGATAATCGTCTCAATTATGTATTGTGTGAAGAAAAAGCATTTTCTGTTGTCCATCCTGAATCCATTGCCTATCCATTGTATTTGGACAATCTGAAATCCTGGAATTATAGGAAAGGGAGGAGGGGGAACCCTTTCTATTCACTTTCTCCACATCATGTATAATTTTACAAATCTCTATCATGCCCCCACTCCCTGCCCGTAGTCATCTTTTCAAAAAACAAAATTGGCTCTTTTCTCATGTCATGGATGCTCCAATCCCTCATTTTTCAAGGCTCTGCTACAAACAACTGGGGCGCTGTTGCTGGATTTGAATGGGGTGAGTGCAGGATTCTGGTCATCAGAGACAGAAGTCCTCATAAGTGCACACAGTAGGCTGGTTCTCACTATGGTAAACTGGGTAGGAGAAATGACCTACCCAGCTTTGGAAGCTGTGCACCCGCCCAAATTTTGGTTGTCTGTCAGCAAAAGCCTAGGGAGGAGGAGGGAAAGTAATCATGTGGGAGGCGAACATAGGCTCCAATGGTGTTTTCTGTATCCACAATGATATGCTGAGTAAAAGAGCTGAGTAGGATGGCATCCTTGGAGCCTGTGCCCACCTTCCACATGATCACTCCCCGCTCCTCCTACCTGGGTTCTTGCTGACAGATGACCAAAAATCGGGACCGTGCACAGCTCCCAAAGCTGGGTGGGATGCCTGCCTTATGCAGTTTACAGTTTTGAGTGTGTTGTTGTTGTTGTTGTTTTGTTTTGGTGAACCCATTCCTTGTATTCCAGTCCTGGAGTCGAGGCAGGGCTAACAAACAGCCAGCAGCAAGAGCACGGAAAAGCAGTTTGCTCTTGCCTCTCTGTACATAATGAGGCTGTTCACACGTGCATGCAAAACGGGGCTAAGGGAGCCCAGCTCGGCTTTGCACACACACGTGAACTGCCAGGAATGGGCCCGATCCTGGTGGCACCGCACGGCAAACCCACCTACAGAGTGCCCCCTTAACCTCGGGGTGTGTGTCTGTGTGTGTGTGTGTGTGTGTGTGTGTGTGTGTGTGTGTGTGTGTGAGAGCTATAAGCAACCATGGCTGGCAGATTCGGGGAGAGAATCCCATAATGCACTGTGCACTTGCACCCGCACAATGCATTATTGGAGCTCTGAGGGGTAGGACAACCCAGAACATCTTGGCACCCTGACCCTCAGAGCTGCCGGCAGCAGCTGGTGCTTGTCTGGATCTACCCACCCAGGGATGGCAGAATGCTTGTCTGCACAGAGGTAAGTTCTTTAGGGCTTCCTCCCCACAAACCCGTTAGCTCTTTCTCACAGCTGGCGAGGAAGGGCTTACTATCTATTTCATTAAACTATTAATATTCCTGATTCCACTCCACTGCCTTGTCTTTGCATACTACAACTCTTTCCTTTGGATTCTCTACACTGAGGACGGCCATATTGTGTTGGAAGTTAGCCCATCTGGTGGCTACTCTGGGATGGGCTTTCTCCATTGCTGCCCCTTGGGTTTGGAATGGGCTCCCTGCCGAAATGAGAGCCTCCCCATCTCTGACAGCTTTTAAAAGGGCTGCTGAGGTGCGTTTATTCATCTAGGCTTATTATTATTTATTTACACAGTCAGACAGGTGTTATTGACTGGTTTGTTTTATCCAGACATCGAGTCCTTCCCAAGGACCTGGGATGGCTGATTCGATTTCTATATTGCCCTTCCAAAAATGGCTCAGGGCAGTTTACACAGAGAAATAACAAACAAATAAGCTGGATCCCTGTCCCCAAAGGGCTCACAATCTAAAAAGAAACATAAGATAGACACCAGCAACAGTCACTGAAGGTACTGTGTTGGGGGTGGATCGGGCCAGTTCCTCTCCCCCTGCTAAATAAAGAGAATCACCATGTTAAAAAGTGCCTCTTTGCCAAGTTAGCAGGGGTTGGACTTATAGAATTTGTTGTTGTTTTAAAATTGCTTAATTTTTAAAATGTATTCTTTTACATCTGTGTTGTTTTATTGTAAACCACCCAGAGATGTGAGTTTGGGGTGGGATATAAATCTGCTATATAAATAAATGGCAGGAATGGTCAGAGTAGCAGCTGGAAGGAAGGCACTGGGCACCATATGGAGTTGTCCCTGCTAATGACCTGTGCCATAACTGACTGGAATTGCAGGAGGAATTCTAGCTGTCAGAATATAATTCCCTAAATTGAAAGTGGGTCAGGTTGTGTGTGGAGAATACTACAGTCCTTTTGAATGTGCGGCAGTTACCTGGCAGTGAATTCTCGTCTTGCTCGTTTAATGAGACCGTCCTGGCTAAAGGCGGGGCTATGGCTGATGGCAATCATTTATCCTATAGGTCAGTCCCTTGGGCAAATCTCTAATAAGGGTCTTCTCTCCCCCCATGGGAAAAGCACTCGCCTTCCCAATTAGCAGCCGTGGGACTCTCGTGGTCCTTTGCATTCCACTTCCCCAAACTGCGGAGCAGCCCAGAGAAAACCACAGCTCTCTGCATACAGAGTGTGCTTTTTGGACCGTTTCCATTTGCCTGAAAGACTCTCAGAGCCCTGTCACTGCGGTTATGGTCTGTTGGGCAAATATCTAATTCAGGAAATGCATAATATCTACCTGTCAGGCTGTAATGGCTTGTGGGGGGTGT
This sequence comes from Hemicordylus capensis, assembly GCF_027244095.1. Lineage (NCBI taxonomy): Eukaryota > Metazoa > Chordata > Lepidosauria > Squamata > Cordylidae > Hemicordylus > Hemicordylus capensis. The sequence goes on from NC_069663.1 coordinate 17,286,042, forward strand.
GGAGATCCTGGCCGAGAATGCAGGAATGATAAAAATCAGTCTCGACATGATGTTGGTCCTGGCGTTCTAAGACCTCCCCACCTCGCTGCCTAGGGCATGAAAGAAAGTCCCCCTCCCAGATAATAGCGGGGCTAGCTTGCAAGCTTCTTTGCAATCCTGGAAGTCCCAGAAGTGAATCAGACTTAGCCATGCAGAGGAGGAGAGAAGACAGAGGTGTTTGTTCAAGCTCCACCCGCGTGATCTGTCAGCTCGAGATGCCTCTTGCAGCCAACTGGCAGGTACGGTAGGAGCTGCCAGTTACTCACTCAGGAAACAGGGGACTCTGTCTTGAAGCCTTTCCAAAGGATTGTATTTCACAAATAATGAATGCGCAGCAGCACATTCCTTGGAGGAGAGCCAGTCGCGGTTCTAGCTCTGGGCCCTAGCTCTGGGCCCTAGCTCAGTGGCAGTGCACATTCTTTGCCGGCAAAAACCCCCAGGAACAATCCCTGCTATCTCCAGGCATGTAGGGCTGGGGTAGCTCTGGGGAACCCCACACCTGAAAACCTGGAGAGCCACTGCCAGTCCATGTAGGGAACATGAAGCTCAGTGGGCCAGTGGTCTGACTCAGGAGAAAGCGACTCAGAACACAGGAACATAGGAAGTTGCCATATATTGCCATTGGTCTATTTCTAGCTCAGTATTGTCTACCCAGACTGGCAGCAGCTTCTCCAAAGTTGCAGGCAGGAATCTCTCTCAGCCCTATCTTGGAGAAGCCAGGGAGGGAACTTGGAACCTTCTGCTCTTCCCAGAGCAGCTCCATCCCCCTAAGGGGAATATCTTGCAGTGCTCACACTTCTAGTCTCCCATTCAAATGCAACCAGGGCAGACCCTGCTTAGCTAAGGGGACAAGTCATGCTTGCTACCACAAGACCAGCTCTCCTCTAGCATCCATAGCTCATTGGGGGAGCACCGGCTTTGCACGCAGAAGATGCCCCACGGCAAATACCAGTAGCTCCAAGAAGGTCTGAGAAAGACCCCTTTCTGGAACCCTGGTGACCTGTTGCCAGTCCGTGTAGACAGGGGTGTAGTGAGATTCGAGTGGGCCCTGGGGTGAAAAGTGAAGATGGGCCTGGACCCCATCCCCACATCCCAGCCTTCTTCTTCAGGGAGGCAGCAGGGGGAGGGCGAAGAGCAAAATGTTGCTCAGCTGGTGTGCTCCTCCCCTCGGTGGTCCAGGGACATCTGCCGCTCTCCCCCCACCCCCCTGAGTTCAATTATAGCTGTGCCCCTGAGTGTAGACGGTCCTGGGCTGGATGGACCAATGATCTGACTCCATAAAAGGCAGCTTCATCTGTAGGTTCATACTCTGCTGTAATCAACATGCCAGATCATCAGCGTGGAATCCTCACCTTCAGAAGCACAAATGCTTCCGAAATTCTGCTCACCCAAATTTCTGAGATTTGTATGGCTCCAAGACTAGGAGCAAACAGATTGGTCCTCTTCCATCCCATTTTCCTGCCAGGAGTTCAGTCTCTCCTGCATTCCACTCCTCTTAAATTTAACTAGGAGAATTTCTGAAATTAATTCCTGAATGGAACCATGCAGTTTACCACAGCCTTCATTTCCTTCAGCTTATGAATATATATATTTTTTCCTTTGTTCATTTCCAATGCACATGATTGCATCAAGGTTCCCTTTGTGTGATGTCTTTACTGCTGTTTTACATGGCGTGAGCTTAACTATGCCAGCTGGGGAGATTACTCTTGTGCAAAATGTTGGTTATGCAACTCTAGAATCACATAATTAACTTGTGGAATTCACAGCCACAAGATGGGGCTTAGGCATGGTCTATGCATGCAGCAGAATGAGGTGACAGAATCCAGAGGTGTTGGAGTGAACTGTTCTACAGGAGAACCTCATTACTCATGAACTCAGTATCCGTGGTTTCGTGTATCCACGGTTGGGTAATTGACCCCTGACCTCGGTATATGTGGGGGGATAGGGGGGGAAAGGTTAACCTCACATATCTGTGGGTCGGGCTGACCGGAAATTACCTCGGAGGTCATTTCTGACTGCCATTTTGAGATCAGGAGCCTCAAAGTGGTTCCTTTTGCATTTTAAAAAAAATGGGGGAAAAGTAATTTTTGGCTGATTTTTAGCCTACTTTCCAGTAGGCTTATGAGATCACCCAGCATTCTCTCTGTGTGTCCATGTGTCCGTGTGTCCCCCCCATCAACTTCGCAACATCTAGACCAATATGAACCAAATTGGGTACAGTTATAGGGACACATAGGGGCACCTCAACAGCGTAGTTTGTGATGATGTCATCTACCATGATCCAAGATGGTGTACGTTTGAGGCGCAAGTGGGCTAAGTTAAACGATTTGAACCAAATTTGTTACAACTGTAGGGACACATAGGGATGTCCAAATGACATGGTGTGTGATGATGTCATCCACTCCAATTCAAGATGGCGGCCGTGTGAACATCTGAGGCGCAAGTGGGCAAATTTGTGGACTGTCTACCTGATTTAAACCAAATTGTGTACAGTTGTAGTGAGTGACACACAGGGAATGGTATAGTTTGTAATAATGTCATCCACCCTGATCCAAGATGGAGGATGCGTGAGCATTTGAGATGCAAGAGATCTAATGTGTGAATGTCAATTTGAACCAAATTTAGTCCAGTTATAGAGACAGTGAAAGGAAGGTAGGCTGATTAGTTCTTACTAGAACAACTTGTTTACTATTGGGGGACACTGCTATGGACCCACAAAGCACGGTAGGCCACACACACACACATTTCAAGGGCCTTTAACCCCATTTTGGGGACTTTTTATGCCCACCAGGAACCTTGATTTGCATTGCCCCATAGCTCCGTATTCACAGTTTCTGTATCCATGGTAGTAGCGGAGAACAGAACTCACACGAATACGGAAGTTCTGTTGTATTTCAGAACTAAAGGTGAGTGATGACATTTTTGAATGCTCCTTCTTGCTAAACAAACAAAAAAATCTACCTGCAAGTAAAATGTAGCACATCAGGATAGATTCTAGCTTAGCCTACCAGCCATTTTCCCCTCTTGCAGAATGAAGTGGTATGTTCCATTCTACTATCTCAGTATTCAACACCTAACCCCTCTCTCATTTGTTGCATGAGCAAACCAGGCCTTAGATGGCTTTAAAATGGGATGAGACACATCCAGGGAGCAGAGGTCTATCAGCTTCTATTATCCATGCTAGCTAAATAGAACCTCCATGTCTGGAGGCAGTTTGCCACTGGATGCCAGCTCCTGGGGGGTGAGGGAAAGAGTAGAGATGGACTTTTGCACTCATGCCTATGATGGGCTTCCAGAAGCATCTGGTTTGCCTTTCTTAGAAGTAGATTCCTGGTGGACCAGATAGAGGTGGTACTTATAAGGCAGGGGGCCAGGACCTACAGCCCCCCCCCCCCCGCCGCCATTTTTATAATTAAACCCTTTCATGCACTCTAAAGTAATCCAATGCTCTCTTCCAGGTTTTGAAGCCATTCATCACCAGTGCATCTGCCAATATCAGACAGTGGAGGACCAGGGCACTAAATTGATCCGGGTCACATGCCCAGTGGTCCAATGTGATCAACATCCCTGGGAGTAGATGGGTCTTTGGTCTGATCCAGCAGGGTCCTTCCTATTAGGGCTGTGCAAAGCAAGCCTAATTCAATTCAAGAGGTGCTTTGATGCTTCGGGAGCCCCCTGATTTGATTCGGACCTTTGGGGAGTTGCCACTTCCAAATCAAAACATCAGTGGTCAAATTGGGCCGAACCGTTTCCAACTCGAATCAACCACCAAAGCGTTGCACAGTCCTGCTTCCTATGTTCTTGATGCTCTTGAGCCTATTCTGGAAAAGGTTTTCTTTTCCACTACAACAGATCATAGCTGAGCAGGGAAACCCGGTTTGCATCACCATCCCCAGAGTGTCTTGTCCAAGTCCGGAGTCCTTTCAAGTTCTCACGGCTGCCAAGCGCTCCTCCGCCGACAGAGCCGGCCACAAGTGGTTTGACGGAATGGGTTTGAATGAGTACTAGCAGGTGGAGGCAGAGATCCTAACAAGCATGGCAAGGGCAATTACATCCATCCTGAGCTGTCAAGGCAAGAAGCGACGGAAAGCAAGTTCCCAGAGCTGTCAGCCTTTGCAAGAGAGGGGGTCAGCATGTCAGGCCACTTTGTTAGAGGTGCAGATCTACTGGGCTTCAAGCATCCAGTGTCAATTGTTCTTAGCAAGCTGCCTAGGGGTGACCAGCAGGAGCGGGCAGCTCAACTCTCCTGCAATGGATGCACTGTGATATTCTTGCTGCGGCTGCTATATAGCACACGGCTAGGGAAGGCTGCATGGCTCCCTGCGCACACGCTAGCGCTCACAAGGCAGGAATACTCTGCCCCCTGGTGCATTTTTGGGCTATCTAGATCCTATGGCCTCCAACATTTGGCACAGGAAAGCAGCTGTTTCTTCCCTAGTAACTGATCGAGAGGTGCAGAGCTCGGCCGTGAGGGCACTGAATAAGTGAGCCACCCCAATGCAGTCAGAGGGGTACGCGGTTGGCCAAGTAACTGCTTAGAGATGAGGAAGACCAGAGTCATGGCTTGGTGGCAGAGTGGTTAGGATGTTGGGCCATGGCCACAGAGACCCAGGTTCAAATCCCCACTCAGCCATGAAGCTCAGTGGGAGAACCTAGGCCATTCATTTAGATCAATTGCGTAGTCAAAAACTGTGTTCTACCTGGGTTGGGAGGTTTGGAAAACTCCCAATTTTCAGTTGTGTGGAAGCAAGATAGGAGGAAAACCTGAGTAGAAGTGATTGTGTGGAAGCAAGGTAGGAGGAGAAACTACCCAGGTTTCCCTCCTACCTTGCTTCCACACAATAACTTCTACCCAGGTTTCCATCCAACCTTGCTTACACACAACTGAAAATCAAAAGCATACACAACTCCCTAACCCTATTAAAACACAGTTTTTGATTGTGTGAATGGCCTCCTTCTCTCTTTCCGTAAGATTGCTGCCCAAGATTGTTATTAAGATAAAAGGGGAGGAGCAGCCATCTGTGCCATCCTGAGATCCTTGGAGGAAAGGGCAGGATTAAAAATGTCACAAATAATAGTGGAATAGATTCCAACAAGGCAATTGAGATGAGCATGGGCTAACACAGCAGCAGGATCAGCACACAGAAGGGTATGTTGGGTTATTTTTCTGACATCTTCACAAATTGTTCACATAACTAATATTTCAGAAATTGCAGGCCACCATGGATGAACCTGCTGTGCCCCACAACCTCATGATTTAATCTTGGGGCAAATGAAAGCCACAAGACTTTCGCTGGGAGGTGGGGGGGAGTGCCGGCAGTAGATAAGCAGTCTACCTAACACTGAGGTCATTCACACATTCAGAAACTATGTTCAAACCAGGTTTGGGAGCTGTCTGTGCTCCCAATTTTCTGTTGTGTGGAAGCAAGGTAAGGAGAAAACCTGGGTAGAAGTGATTGTGTGGAAGCAAGATAGGAGGGAAACCTGGATAGCTTTCCCTCCTACCTTGCTTCCACACAATCACTTCCACCCAGGTTTTCCTCCTGCGTTGCTTCCACACAACCAAAAATTGGGAACACACACAGCTCCCAAAACAGGGTAGAACAGTTTTTGATTGTGTGAATGACCTCACTCTATGTATCCAAGTTGGGTTCAGAGAGATGTGTGTATTGTTGACTCCTTTTTCTCTCAAGCAGGGTTCCCAACTAGACTTGGGATGAATATGCCACAAAATATTCTTGAAAGATTGCTACACTCCTTTCTTCACCTCTTCACAAAATTTCAAGCTGGAAGCCATCACTTATGAACTTTCGGCTCAGCCCTGATACAGATAAATCTGTGCCATGGTGAATTATCGCATGATAACTAAAACCAGTTTATAATTCAGAGCAGAATACATATACTTGGCAATGCTGAGTCTCCCCTGTCTCTTTAGCTTTTGTTGTTGTTGTTGTTTTTTATGGTGTAAAGGCCAAAAGCAGCCTATGAGGCTGCACTGATTTTGTATGTTCTGAGAATGGTTAATCATTCTGAGGCTTGCAAGTTCTGCAACCCTGAAATTCCCTCCACTGCAGGAATCCTCAGAACTCTGTTCTGCGAAAGGTCAACCTGAAGGCCAGTTTTTCAAAAGTGCTAAACTCCTAACAGTTCCCACTGTGTCACCTGTGGGATGCCTTTCTTTCTTTTGTCAGGATTTACTGAACTGTAGGAGGAAAGGGGATGGGGCGTTTGGAAAAGTGATCTCCATAATAGACCTTTCTCTCCCGTCATCTGAGTCATTCTGGGTTGATCGTATTTTATATGGCAGTCAGAAAGCAAAGTGGAAGGCTGGTCTTGTGGTAGTAGCAAGCATTAATTGGCCCCTTTGCTAAGCAGGGTCCACCCTGGTTTGCATTTGAATGGGAGACTCCATGTGTGAGCACTGTAAGACATTCCTCTTAGGGGATGGGGCCAATCATCCAGCCGGGGATTGAACTTGGGACCTTCTGCATGCAAAGCAGAAGGAACTTCTGGAAGCTGTCTTATCCTAACTCAGGCTATTGGTCCATCTAGCTTAGAACTGTCAACCTTGAGTGGCAGCTGCTCTCCAGGGCTTCATACATGGGTCTTTCCCAAGCTCTGTCTGGAGACATCAGGAACTGAACCAGCATGTGAGAGCAGATGCTTCACTTGTGGTCTTGTGGTAGCAAGCATGTCTTGTCCCCTTAGCTAAGCAGGGTCCACCCTGGTTGCATATGAATGGGAGACTTGATGTGTGAGCACTGTAAGATATTCCCCTCAGGGAATGGAGCTGCTCTGGGAACAGCAGAATTTTCCAAGTCCCCTCCCTAGCATCTTCAAGATAGGGCTGAGAGAGATTCCTGCCTGCAACCTTGGAGAAGCTGCTGCCAGTCTGTGAAGACAACGCTGAGCTAGATGGACCTATGGTCTGACTCAGAATATGGAAGCTTCCTATGTTCCTATGCCTTATACAGAGTCAGTCCCTAGCTCAGCATTGTCAACCCTGAGCAGCAGCAGCCCGTCAGGGTCTCAGGCAGGCATCTTTCCCAGCCCTCCTTGGACCTTCTAATGAGAAGGTCCTTCTAACTTAGGACCTTCTAATGAGAAGCAGATTCTCTGCCACTGAGCCTCTGCTTAGTTTTTGAGTCTCTGGATTGGGGTGCATATCTCTCATCTAAACCCCAGAGCCAAATGGAAACCCTGTAAAAACAGACCCCAAAGTATCTCAGTGCTGAGAGCTATCTAGATGGGGCATGGGAGTTCTTTGATGGGAACTCCCAATGTCATTTTATTTTTCAGAAAGCAGCCATAGGGGGGAATTGAATTGGATAGGGGCTGCAGTGCAGAAAACGGGGTCTAGCCCTTAAAACTGCTATTAGCCTTTAATGACTTAAATCTGCTATTATTACAGTCAATTTTTGTGCCTCTAAGCTTTGTTCCTATAGGCTCTCTCCTCTGCAGCTAATAGCAGAGTGATTTCGATTGAAGTTGCAGCGCAGGGTCAAAGAATTATACTCCCTCCCTGTCCATGGCTCCAATCCAAATCCCTCCTCTTACGCCTGCTTTTTTTGATAGGGAAAAGCCAGGAAGTTCCAATCACAAATTTCCCACGTAACCTCTAGTTTGGACCTGGGAAAGGTGTTCCCCTGCTCTGATTCAATCCAATGCCTTCTGCTGTGCTTGAAGGAAAATTCTAGAACATCCATTATAATTTACGAATTTATGCCTGCTGTAATGAGGAGGTTGAGGTCAGTGTGTTCTTTATGTTTAGTTGTTTTGTAGCTGCATTTCTCCCCCAGCTGTTAGAAAGTCAGAGAGCCCCTTCTTCTTCACAAACCCCGCCACCTATTAAGATCCTCGAGGGAGGTCCAGTTGCGATTGCCACTGGCTTGTTTGGTGGCGACCCAAAACAGGACCTTCTCTAGGGTTGCCCCAGGGCTCTGGAACACACTCCCAGATGAAATCAGTTATCTCCCCATCTCTGGTTGTTTTTAAACGACTTTTGAAAACACACCTGTTTCATCAGGCTTTTTAGTTTATGATGTTTTAAAGTTTTAAAGTTTTGTTTATAGTAATTTTAATCGAGTTTATATGATTTTTCGGTTTTAGTTGCTGGTTGTTTAAATTGTAAACCGCCCTGAGATTTTATAAAGGGTGGTATATACATGTGTTAAATAAATAGATAGATAATTGGTCACATTCTCACCCCCCACACACCCCGCCGCCATATGTGTTTTATTAACCATTAGAAATGAATGTGCTAACCCACCCATCTTTCTGTGCCTTAACAGTGACCTAAAGTAAAGTGTGCTGTCAAATCGATTTCAACTCCTGTCACCAACAGAGCCCTGTGGTTTGGTTTACAGGAGGGGTTTCCCATTGCCTCCTCCCGCGCAGTTTGAGATGATGCCTTTCAGCATCTTCCTATATCACTGCTGCCCGATATAGGTACCAGTTGGGATTCAAACTGGCAACCTTCTAGTTGATGCATTTAATCTTTAATACATCAGATCAAACCTTATTGTACTAGCCATACGCCATGACAGAACAGCATCAGTATACACATGGTAAACTTTTCCATTGGTGACATATACATTGGCAAACTTTACAGTCAGTAAAGATTCCAGCCTCTGCTTTCCCTGATCTCTGGTACAGTTTACAGCAATTGCATCCAGTTCCCCTTTCCTGATTTGCTTGGCTACCAAACCAAAGCTTAACTTAGGAGCCCTTAGGAGTTATAAAAGCATCGGTATCACCCAATGGGAGTCACAGAACTTCAACTGGGGAATTAGTTCTCCCCCTATGTAACAGAGTGGGAGTATAGGGTGGGCAGTAAAGGACACAGCAGGGCTGTTCTCATGAGCAGCATTACAGAAGGAGAAGCCTCCGACCCTAATTCATGCTCCTGCTTGGCCTTTCTGAGAATTCTAAAAGCAAGGTAGAAGGAGGGGGGGGGAATGCTCATCTGCAAGCTGGTATGAAGACAGGTGGCAGTGGCAAGCTCAGAACGCGTACCCAGCTCCAGAGCAAAAGTGGAAGGAAAGCACTCCCTGCTCCTCCCGCTTCCAAACCCAGCTCACATTCCCCCCTCGTCCTCCCTTGGTTGTTGAATTCTCAAGACGGTCATTCTGGAGTGTCCCAGGCTCCTGAACAGAGGTGTAGCTATAATTGAGTGGATGGGTTCAAAGAACCCAGGGGCCCTCAGCTCCAGCCCTCCCTATTTTCTTTATTATCTCCTTCACTCCAAGGGGCTGAGAAAGAGAGACAGACAGACAGACAGACAGACACTTTATTACAGTCTTTGATCAGTACAGAAAAAGGAAAACACACAATTATGCCCATACCACAATATAGCAACCATATCACTTTATGAGTATACAGTAGCATAGCAAATTACTGCCAGGAAGAGGGGCGAACATGGGCTGCCCCCTCTCCCCTAGCGACACCCCTGCTCCTGAATTAGGGGAGGAAACTTCACCAACCCTAGTATCAATCATGTGAACTGCCCTGCTATGTTAGGTCTTCAACTAATCTTTATCGGGCTCATGGCTTTGATCGGTATCTGGGCCATGGGACAAGAATCAGACTTCATTCTAGTTACAAAGTTCATTTCCTTTCTGTCTCTGTGATTTTTCATTTGTTTTTGTCAGGAACTGACAGACATGCACCAGAAACTCTCCATTAGGCCTGGCCCTAGAAGAAATAGCATCCTGGACAACAAGTGGCTTTGGCACCGCCTTCATGGTTAGTTTATCAGTGTTTTTCTTTTCTCCCCAGCTCTCTACGGAGAGCATCCAACATACAGTGAGCTGCTGTGCTCAGGCTGGTGCGCACTTTTGGCTGGCCCCTTGGGAGACCACGTGGCCCATCCACCCTCAAGGCCCCCCTGCTCTCCAGGTAGGAGCATGTGCATCTCATGGAGGAAAATCCGGACCCTATGAACTGACTTTGTTCAACTGTTTGACAGCTTTCATATGCAGTGCCACCAGTTAGAACACTGGTTCCAAACTTGGGTTCCTCCAGATGTTGTTGAACCTCATCTCCTAACACTCCCAGCCACAATAAATTGTGGCTGGGAATGATGGGAATTGTAGTTCAGCAACATTTGGAGGAACCCAAGTCGGGAACCACTGAGTCCGAAAGATGTGGTATCCCCTCCCCATTTTCCAATTTTGCAAAAGAAAAAGAAAAGAAAAACCACCTCCACCCCAATGATGACTCAAGGGGTAGCAAGTGCAGTGGGCACTCCCATCAAAATATTTCCCACTTCTCCTTTTGCTCTCCTATCCACCAACCTGGAACATGTCAGACAATACAGTCATCGTCTGTTATGGTCCTATAGCTGGAATTAACTATTTTGGAAGACCTCCATCGTTCAAAGAAGCCTCTTTCACCCCTGCTAAGTGGGCAAAGAGGCACCTTTCAATGTGGCCATTTTAATGTGGCGATTCTCTTTATTTAGCAGGGGGAGAATAATTGTACCTTTCCACACCAGCACAGTACCTCCAGTGACTGTTGCTGGTGTCTATCTTATGTTTCCGTGGTTTTGGGTTGTTTTTTTAGTGTGTACCTTTTTGGGGACAGGGATCCATCTTATTTATTTATTTATAAATAAGATGGATCCGTGCTGCAGCAACTCACGAGTAGACCCCCAACCGGGAGGCTGAAAAGCAGCCTCCTGGCTCGGGGGTCTCTCCAGCATGCCCGGCGTGCTCATGCAGGGCATGCTCGAGCTTCCGGGGGCCACGCGGCCCACAATCCCCCCAGCCCCCGCCGGCCCCGTAATGGAGCCAGCAGTCATGTGGGCAGCTGATCTGGCCACCCAAGCTGCCTCCCTGCTCGTCTGATCTCACTGATTGTGAGACCCGTCTCTAGGTCAGGAAGCGAAAATTAGCCTGGAAAGCAGACTGGAAGATTTGGCCTAATAATCCAAAATGATTGTCTTTTCTAACAGGAATAATTGGGCCCGTTTGATGAATAAGTTTGAAAATGTCACAGTCAAAAACTGAGTTCTACTCAGGTTTGGGAGCTGTGTGTGCTCCCAATTTTCGGTTGTGTAGATGCAAGGTAGGAGGAAAACCCGGGTAGCTTTTTCTCCAGCCTTGCTTCCACACAATCACTTCTGCCCACATTTTCCTCCTACCTTGCTTTCACACAACTGAAAACTGGGAGCACACACAGCTCCCAAACCTGGGTAGAACTCAGTTTTTGGGTTGTGTGAAGGACCTCAGTGTATGGCAAAATCCTCCTTCCCCCAATAACAACTTTGCCACGCCTTTGCTCCCCCCCAAACCCATTGATCTAGAGTTGCCTCTCCTTCACCCCAGTTCACCTGACAGAGCCATCATGCTTTGGATCATTGAAAGCAACTTGGCTTCCCTTAAATACTTGAAAAAGGGGCAAGTTCTGATTTTACTTACATCCACAGAAGCGTGGCTGAACAGAACGGTATTCATCTCTCTTCTCAAAAATGCTGGAACTGGAGCTACTGCTGGCATACAGTGGCACTGAGGGTGGGCAGATGGAGAGAAGAGCTCATTCTTCTCATTCCCTTCACACAAGACAGCCAGGATTGGCTGTGGCTGCACTCGCACAGTTCTCACTACAGCTTCCCCAACCACACTGCAAAGTCCTGCATTCCGCAGTTGTCATTCAGGTTCATCTAGAATAGGGGCGCACAACTCAAACGCCGCTGTAGCCTGGAACCCACCATGATCTGATGCGTGGGGACCAAGGTCAACTTTCAGCACATTATATTACATTAAAATTAATAATTAAACGAATTTCTGAAAGTGAGGGGGCAGAGGGGTGGGGCCGGGGGAAGGCAAGAGGAAGGAGGAGGAGTCCGTGGGCTCTAACACAGAAGTGGAGGACATCTGGTCAGTGGCCAAATGTACCGGGCGGCTGCTAGTCAGCAAGACAGGCCAAGGGTTCTTCATGGCTGCTGTTGTTGCTGCAGGATGTTCCTACCTGGGGGGCCAGCAAAAAAAAAAAAAGGCCCCGCAGGCCAGATACAGCTCCTGGGCCTTATGCTGTTGTGAAGGCCTGATCTAGAATGTTAGTAACTGTGTGTGCCACAAATACACGTTTTTGAGAACACCCGACTCCCAAACTTGGGTAGAACACAGTTTTTGATTGTGTGAATGACTTCAGCATGTCTCAAGATGCTTGTGTGCTTTTTTCATTAAGCCCGACACGTTTCAGCCACAAAGCTTTCCTCAAGGACGATTTTACATTGTCTCAACTGTACAGGAGAGCTCTGCTGAAAAGTGCTATTCATTAACTGCAACCCACTGTGGATTCACTGTGGCTGGAACGTGTTAGGCTTAATTTTAAAAAAGCTTACAAGCATCTTGAGACTGGAAGGGCCTTCACACGACCTATCAGGCAGGCAGGCTAGCTGGCAGGAAGGCAGGGTTCTGCCTACCTTCCCCCCAGACAATAAAACAAATGTTGCCTGGAGTGCAGACCTCAATCCCAGACAATCTGCACTGTGCCAAGCAGCAGGGATCTGTGTCATCCCGGCCTCCAGGAATCCCACAATGCACTGCGCACCGAGCAGGGTGCATTGGAGGATTTCCCCCATCAGATGGGCACTCAGATGGCTGTCTATGTGTGTGCTCGGGCTGCAAGCAGCAAACACACACTATCCCGGATGCTGGGTTAAGGGCACACTCGTGGGTTTGGCGGCGTGGCAGTGCCAGGAGGATCTGCTTGGATCCCAGTGGTTCCCACTGGCAGCAAAGCCCAGGCTTGGCTGCCCAAACTGGGGCTTGGCTGCTCATTAGAACAGCCTTTGGATCTCTTTCGGTCAGATCAAATACCTTTTAGTCTGCCGCCACATCACAGGGAGGGGACTTCTGGGTAAAAAGTATGCCGGCCACCATCATATGCTGGAAAGTGGCTGACATACTGCTCAGTGCTGCACAGGCAGTGGGACATAACATTTGCAAGAGCATTGTTAGGCAAGTGCAAATACTTTGCAAACTGAGTTGCACAACAGTCCAGCCATTTGACTGCATTTTTCCACAACTCCATTTGAGCCACTTTCGTGCTTGTGCCACGGGGGGTTGTTGCACAACTGTGCAAACGTTATGTTCCACCATGTGCATCACACTGTGCAGTATGTCAGCCAGTGTGCCATCACTGGTAAATTTCCTGAGCTTTCTCTCACACACATATACACACACACCATACATCCACATATCCTTGAAATTACCCTCCAACCTGTGAAAACTCTAGAAACAGTGGCAGAATAAGAGAAAAAATCGAGCAGGGGGCACAGAAGGAGCAAAGTACATTTATGGGTGTGTGAGTAGCATCCCACGTTTTAGGACAGAAAGCGGGGGGCAGGTGGAGGGCAAACTGCTTGTCTAGGGGAGGTACTTGCCCGCCCCCACTTGCCCCATCTGGAGCTGCCCTTGTCTAGAAAACCAGTTTGGGGGAGCAAAGGAGTGATATGGACTTTTATTCGGGGAGCAGGTATAATACTATGTACATCAATTAAATATATACATTATAGAAGAGAGGTAAATAATGTTAATAATTTATTTACTTCCTTAATAAAGCTGGATGTGCCTTGTGAGAACCAGCAAATCTGTCTACCGCTCTCTTCAGATCAAGAGAAGTTGACAACTTTTTGCAATAGGCATGACAGCCATTATCATCATTATATAAGATGTGGAGTAGTTCAGAAGCAGTAATAGGAGAGTCCTCATCCACTGATTGCTTTCCCCCCAAATTGGGCCTGTTTCTGGTGAAGTGGAGGGCAACTCTTGCTGAATTTGGAGTCTGTGCTTGCTCTCCTAAAGGAAACCCAAACAGACCTCTGAAACTGTCAATCAATAAGACTGTTCTCACAAGCAGCCTAACCCAGGCTATGGCAGCCCAGACTAGGCTGTTCATGTGCAGCGCTGGAATCCACATGGATCTTGGTGTCTGCCATCTTGTTTTCCCACAAGGCACTGCATGCAGCATCGGTCCAGTGCATACTGGGGAAACAATATGGCAGCTGCTACATACACATGGTGCCCTCCACAGTGCACTTGAGGAAAACTACATTGTGGGGAAAGTAAATGGAAATTCAAAACTACTGTGGAAGTACTGTGGGAAAATTAAATTAAATGCCCCGCAGGCAACTGGACAGAGGACCTCCACTGCCTACCACTGCCACAGGCTGTGCGAGTTGGAAAGGGGAGAATGGGGAAGAATGCGAATAATGAAATGAAAAAAGAAACCTGAGTACCAAAATTAATCAACTACGAAATGACAAATGGGGTAATGGAAGGGGGAAAATTCATTGTGCCACTCTTTTCAATGCACATTTGGGGCTTAATGAGAAAGAAGTGTGGGCAGGAGACCCCAGGGTTGCCTGTGTCCAGAACCCCATGAACACTCAACCTGCTTCTGCTGTTCTGCTCCGGCATCTGAGCCAACCCTGGGCCAGTAACCTTGCCTCTGCTCTGAGAAAGCCTCCCTGCTTTCCTAGTAAACTGCAAGCACCGCTCACAGCACAGGGAGTCTTCTGCAGACCCTTCCACGGAGCGTGTCTGCCTGGGTGGGGGCCCTGCATGGGACAGCCGGGTCCCCTTCGGTCAGGCATCTGAGCCCTGGGGCATGGCAACAGCGAGGCAGGCAGGAGATCCCCCTCCCTCGCTGCAAAGCCTTGGTGGGAAACTGCCGCCTTTTGGCGTCCTTGCCTGGCGCTGAACACAATCCACAATTTTTAATTTGCCAAGAAAGCCCTCTTTTCCATTTACAGGGACAGAAGGGGGACTTTTATGTGCAATCTGCACAGCTCTCCAGAAAGCACTTACATTTATGATGTTCATGAAATTTATAGCCAGTTGGCAATGCGACTCGCTCCTCTCCTCTCCAGCCGCCATCCTGGCAGCATGGCAGGCTATAATAAGGAAGCCACATATTCAAGTGGCATAAAAGGCCTTTCTGCAAGTTAGCCTCCTGCCCGCTCTTATAAACTCTAACAAGTCGATAACAAGCAGGCAGGATCTCTTTATACCCAGGGAGGAAGGGGGAGAGTCCTTTTCAGATATGGCCTTTTCACAAAGCCCACACCTTTCTTCTAATTAAGGTTAAATAGCTCCATGTTTTCTGGCCAATTTCATTCTTTTCCCCTCATTCCCCTCTTAACAAGGCAGCCTTTAAAAAGGCATCACTAATTGGTGTCTGGTTCGCACATACCATGCATGCTTTGATAGTCAGTGAGACTGCCTTCCCCCATCGATCAAACTTCCCCCTGAAAGGCTGCTAATAGTCGCCATGTGTTCTTGCCACAGGACAAGGGAGAGTGCGGGGGCCTCCTGGCCCTTTTCACTCCCCGCTCCTTCCCACGTGTGCCTCCCAGCTGCAAAGG
Source organism: Hemicordylus capensis (assembly GCF_027244095.1). Classification (NCBI taxonomy): domain Eukaryota; kingdom Metazoa; phylum Chordata; class Lepidosauria; order Squamata; family Cordylidae; genus Hemicordylus; species Hemicordylus capensis. The sequence continues at coordinate 17,301,454 of NC_069663.1, forward strand.
GCCCTGATCCGGGGGCTATCACGGCCCTCCCCCACCTCTCCGCAGGCCCAGGGGCTCTGGGAATGGTCGGCGAGCCAATCTGTACACACTCACACACAGAGCCCAGCACAAGCCTACAACGACGTGTGTGGTAATTTGGAAATGAATGGGAAGTGGTTATAAATGTTAAAGGCTGCGGAGAAGTGTGGGAGGGCGAGAGCTTGTCCCGGTTGATGAATGTGGATGGAGACGAGCGTTGGTTCACCCATTATTTGGGATCCGTCTGCAGAAAATGAAGCATTTGGGGTAAGGGGGCAGCTACGACTGAAAGGAGAAAAGCACACACACACACACACAGCACAGAAAATATAAAGATGCTGCATATAGAGCCTATTCTATTCTCTCCTCCATGGCTGGCATTTTAATTCAAATCCATTCAAATCAATGGGAATGTTGCCATTGACTTTAAAAGGTATTGTTTATATCTACATTTGCTGGAGTCTCTTCAGCTTTCCCATCCCATAACTTCCTGCTAGGGCAGTGGCCTCTCTGGGTCTGGAGGATGTGGCTCTTCTCATAACATTTTTTTTTAAACCATCTGTTTGGGGGGCCTGCTTCTGTCCTTGACCCAAAGTTTAATATGATAAAATTGGCAGGTGAAGTTCTTCAGATCATGGAAATATCACAAAGGGGAGCTGTGTTAGTCAGCTACATTTAAAAAAAAATTAAAAGAAAGAATTTTGTGGCACAATGAAGTCTAACAGATTTATTGTGGCATAAGCATTCAGGAACTAGAGCCCATTTCATCAGATGTGCAAAGGGTTATCTTTGGCAGATATATATCTATATAGAGGCTATAGAGCAAAAAGGCCCCCAAATGGCATGGAGGCAATTATCTATCTATCTATCTATTTATTTATTTATTTATTTATTTATATTTTACATTTCATATCCCGCTCTTCCTCCATGGAGCCCAGAACGGTGTGCTACATACTTACGTTTCTCCTCACAACGACCCTGTGAAGTAGGTTAGGCTGAGAGAGAAGTGACTGGCCCAGAGTCACCCAGCAAGGATCATGGCTGAATGGGGATTTGAACTCGGGTCTCCCCAGTCCTAGTCCAGCACTCTAACCACCACACCACGCTGGCTCTTAATTAATTTCTTTATTACGGCCAGAGGCATGGAGGTATACATCTGGGATTCCCCATCTTGGCTCTCCAAATATGGGACTCCCAACTCACATAATCCTCAGTCACAAAGGCCTTTGGCCATGCCCAGATGCCATGGAGGCCTTAGTGGTTGGGGACCCCTGAAAATACATCATCACCTTCTCACTGCTACAGATACAGTACAACTGCTGTTAAAGTGACAGCTACAAGGGAGCATTCAAAAGTCATCTACCCTGCCTTCATCACGTCTCTCATTCAGGACGTTCTCACATGCTCAGTTCATGTGTGTTCTCCTAATCAGATTTGATCCTTTGAAGGGACCCTACAACTCCTCTTGAATGATAATAGTGTGATAGATACATACTAGATGGAGGGACAGTCTCTGGTGGCATGTTGCAGGGGGCAATATTGACCCACGGCATTTTGGCACCTGAGATGGAGCACCAGATGGTTATGCACAGCAGCAAGCCACCAGGGATAGGGCCATAGCTCAGTGGAAGAGCATCTGCTTTGCATGCAAAGGACCCACAAGTAGAACTGCAAAAGTCCTGTATGAAAAATTCCTGTCTGCCTGCTGCCAGTCAGAGTAGAGACAACTGTCTCTACTCTGACTGGCAGCAGCCAGACAGGAATTTAACAATGCCCCATCATGACCAGAGCTACAAAACAACTGCTTTCCCAGAAATGCATTGGGGACTGAGTCGTTAAAGACCTTCTCCCAAGCTCGTCAGTGCTCTGGTGTGGGTTTTCAACCTTTCAGGGGAGATGTGTGCCTCCTACTAATAGGGAACTCTGCTCTTCTTGCTGAGCATTTCTGTATTCAAATTGGACTTTGACCCCCTTTTAAAGTGACTCCTCAAGCAGAGGCAAGGACAGGCCACCCCTCAACTGTGCCTGCCCATTGTGGTATAGGGCAGCCTCCCTGGTTTGACTGGTGTCAGAGGCTCATTTAGGCACGGGCCATGGGGCAGGGGTCCATGGCCTCCTGCTGGGGCCCAAAATGCTCTGGGAGCCCCAACGCCCTTCTGCTGCGGCTGCCCGGCCCACGTTGTGCACTGCTGTTATTTCCCCCACTCCACCACCGAGGGATGTGGTGAGTGGAGCAGAGCGGACTACCACCCCAAGCGGCGGTGGCAGGTGCAGGCGGACCTCCTTGGCCGGAGCAGACTGGCATCCTCAGCCTGTACGCATGCACAGTTGGAGCATGGAGTGTCGCATCCCGTGACGGAATGTGACACTCCATACGCCAACTGCGCATGCGCACAGGCCTCGGAGACCCGCCTGTGCCTGCCGCCACCAGGGGGGGTGGCCCAATCCGCTCTGCTCACACATACCCCCAAGCTGTGAAGAGGAGGTAATAGCGGCAGGGGGCTGCAGCAGGGGCCAGGCAGGTATTAAAAGGGGGGGCTCGCGGCAGGGGGGCCTTGTGGCAGGGGGGGCCTCGGAAGCCCTTCAACCTCAGGTCTGGGCACCAAAAATACCTAGGTGTGCCTCTGCCTTGTGCTCTTGCATCTGACTGCCAGGGACCTAGGTAAAGCTCTCTGTAGTCTTACAGCCGCTGAAACGCAACACGGCCACTTTCTTGGGAAACTTGCCAAGGAGAGATTCGAAGGCCACACTTTGGTGGCTCGAGAAACAATGGATAAACAGCACACCTGCTTGGGGGAAAGTTCATTTAAATGGCACTCCTGGTGTTGTGCTCAGCAGTTAACAGGTGTGAATTGGTAGCTGCTAGCACGCCTTTTTTTCCCAGCAGCTCAGCCTTTTGTTTAGTTCCTGCTGCTTCCTGTGCTTGTTCCTGGCTGCTAGACAAGTCAATCTTCCCTTAGTGGGAAAAAGTTTTTTAAAAAATCCTTTGAGCCTCGAGTTTCTACTCTAGCATGTCTTGTGCCTTTATCAAAAGCAAAGCAAGGACATCTGTCATTCCTAAAAGGACCCTCGTACATCTTCTTAGATGCCTGTGATAAGAGGCAAATGGGTGTGTTTCCCTAGCTGCGGTGAGTTGTCTTAACTCTGGCTGAATTTATGAAGAGTTCCAAGCAGTAGAACCAGCCACTGCTGGATATTGGACTAAAGTTCTGTAGCCCTTGGCAGGACGGAAGGTTCCAGAAGCCACTTCTAGCCCACGGCTCAGTATTTCAAGCGTGCAAGGACAAGCAGTATAAAAAGTGCACGCCATCTTTAATAAAGAAAGGTAGTTCAAAACAGCTTTGTTAATTTGTTTTTTTTTTTTAAGAGAGAGAGAGAGTATGGCCCTAACAATTAATTTGAGCAGCAAAGGTGTTTTTATTTATTCCGTTTAAGTTTGGAGTTCTTCCTTTGCATCTTATAATGAGGCACTCAAGGTGGTTTACACAGTGGAGCGAAAAACAAAAATTAATATCATACATTTTAAAAACAGTAGAACAGTTTTTTAAAAAAAAAACACAAGAGGCAACAGCAGGAAATCATAAAACTACAAAACAGCTTCTGGAGGGAGTAAAAGTCACAAATCACATAGAAATCAGGCCAAAGGCCTGCTGAAATGAAAAAGTCTTCAAAAGAAATAGGAATATTACAGAGAAGGGGATTTTGAACTGATCTGTGCTTTTTCCTTTTGTTCTTTTCCCCAATAGTCTGCTTACTGTGACCAATTCTTTTATGTGCTGAAGTTCACATAAGATTTTTTTTCCCCCTCTGTGATTTGGGGTGTGTGCTGACCTTGTTTTGGGAACAGGTGCATATGAAGCTGCCATACTGAGTCAGATCCTTGATCCATCTAGTTCACTATTGCCTGCATTGTCTGGCAGCGTCTCTCCAGGGATACAGGAAAGGTTTTTCCAAACTTTCTAGGGGAGATGCCAGGGCTTAAATTTGGGGCCCCCTGCTTCTGCTGCTGCTGCTGCTGCTACTACTACTACAACGACGCCCATCGACCAAAGTTCTCAAAGCGGTATACAGAGAAAAACAGATAGCACATCAATAAGATGGTCCCCTCTCCCCAAAGGGCTCACAATGTAAAAAGAAACATAAGGCAGACACCAGCAACAGCCACTGGAGGGATGCTGTGCTAGGGACGGAGAGGGCCAGTTGCTCTCCCCCGCTAAATATAAAAGAACAACCACTTTAAGAGGTGTTTCTTTGCTCAGTTAGTAGGGGTTCTGCTAGCAAAACAGGTGCTCTGCCCTTGAGCTAGGGTAGCCCCCTGAACTAGCCCCAGATCTCACACTGGCAAGACATGGCTGGGGCTCCAAAAACCCCAGGGCCAGCTAGGGGCTACCTAGCTTAAGCAATACAGCTCTCCCAGTCCTCAGGTTGGGGCCACATCCTCTGGCCACCTGCGGTCCACGAGACTGGCTCGTCTCTCTGCCTCCTGCCTGTCCAGGGCCATCGCCATGCTGCAACATGTCGCGCATCGCCCACCTTGTCAGGTATATTGCGCTGCCTTCTCTTCCTTCCCTTCACACGGAAGGCAGCCTCTTGCAACGCCTCATGATTGACTTGAAAGATAAAAAGGCCGAACAACGGAAGGGTGCAAGGGGAGGCTGCACACGCTCACTCCTGACAGGCAGTGAGTGCCCCTCACTGCGCATTAGCTTGCCAAGAGGCTCCGACATGACACGTCTCCTTCTCTGTTAGCACACAGATCTCTCCCTCCCTCCTCCTCCCTCCCTCTTGCTACCCCGCGGTGACAGGCAGCACAGCAACTCTGATTCACGGAGGGAAAGAAGGGGCTCCCGTTCTGTCCTCCGGAATGATGCCATTCTGGATCGAAAAACTGGCTCTTGCCTCTAAAGCAGGGCTTCTCAATGTTGGGTCCCCAGATGTGATTGGACTTCAGTTCCCAGCATCCCCAGCCAAGGGCCACTGGGCCTGGGGATTAGGGGAGTTGAAGTCCAATCACATCTGGGGGACCCAACGTTGAGAAGCCCTGCTCTAAAGCAGGGATAGGCAATGTGTGGCTCACCAGCTGCTCCTGAACTACAACTCCCATCACCCCCCAGCTGTCATAAAGTGTAGCCGGGGCAGATGGGAGTTGTAGTTTGGGAACATCTGGAGAGCCGCACGTTGCTCATCCCTGCTCTAAAGCCTTAAACAGCCTAGGGCAGTGGTTCCCAAGCTGGGTTCCTCCAGCTATTGCTGGACTACAACTCCCAGCATCCCTGGCCACAATAAATTATAGCTGCCTGCAACATCTGGAAGATGTTGTAGCTGCCAACATCTGGAGGAACTCAGGTTGGGAAGCTCTGGCCTAGGACAAGGGTAGGCAACCTTGGGTCTCCAGCTGTTGCTGAACCACAGCTCCCATAATCCCCAGCTTTAATAAATTATGGCTGGGGCTGATGGGAATGGTAGTTCAGGAACATCTGGAGAGCCTCACGTTGCTCATCCCTGCTCTAAAGCCTGAAACAGCTGAGGACAAGGATAGGCAACCTTGGGTCTCCTGTTGCTGAATTACGACTCCCATTATAAATTGCAGCTGAGGATGATGGGAGTTGTAGTCTGGCGACAGCTGGAGCGCCAAGGTTGCCCACCCCTGGCTTAGGATCCAGGTGCTGGAAGGATTGCCTGCTCCCATATATGCCTCCCTTTCTGCTGTGGTTGTTAACTGAAGCCCTGCTTTGAGTGCCTATTCCATTTGACATTGTGAAGGTATCTGTTGGAAGCAGGGTCTTCGTGGTGGTGGTGGTGGGGGGGGATTCTCTGGAATGCCTTCTCTGGAGGCTAGGCACGCTTCCACCTTGCATGCCTTTAGGCAGCAAGTAGAGACATGGCTTTTAAAGAAAGCTTTGGAGGCCACCTGGAGATGAAACGCTGACTTTTGAGATTCACTGTGCAGATGGTGCCGTAAACTGCAGTGGCGCTGGTGTTCAGCGGGGGGGCGGGGGGCGCTGTGAGTGAATGCCTGTAATATGGTAATAAGTTCTGCCCCTGCATCTGCCGTACCGCTGTAGCCACTGCTGTTCTGCTGGCCGAGCTTAAGGGGCACCGGCCATTTCAGGATGAAGCCTGATCCAAACACCTCCGGTTTTTATCAGGCCGCAGCCTGTAGCTCGTCCCACAGTGGTGGGGTCGACGGCTGTGTTAAAGATATATTCTGCGGTCCCCACCACCCTTCCTGCCCCAGTGAGCACCGGCCACCCCTGGTAAAATTTACTGTATGGCTGATCTTGTATTGGTTTTATTGTGATCCTCCTGGGGTCCTTTTGGGAGAAATGGGGGAGCAGAAACTTTTAAAAAGAAAGATAAATGAGGAACAAAAGCTAAGTGGCACCTCTGCCCATCAGTCCCCAGGGCAGCTCTCTGCACATCTCAGGTGTGTGTGTGTGTGTATTTTTATTTATTTAGGAACATAGGAAGCTGCCATATACTGAGTCAGACCTCTGGTCTATCTAGCTCAGTATTGTCTACACAGACTGGCAGCAGCTTCTCAAGGTTGAAGGCAGGAATCTCTCTCAGCCCTATCTTGGAGAAGCCAGGAAGAAAACTTGGAATCTTCTGCTCTTCCCAGAGCGGCTCCATCCCCTGAGGGGAATATCTTCCAGTGCTCACACATCGTCTCCCATTCAGAGGCAACCAGGGCAGACCCTGCTTAGCTATGGGGACAAGTCATGCTTGCTACCACAAGACCAGCTCTCCTCTCAAATAATATTTACTTATTATTTATTGGTATGACCTGCGCCTTTCTGCCCAAAAGGTGCACTAAAGTGACTTGCATTCCGAGCCATTAGAAGCAGTGCAATCGATACACCGAGCGACATCACAAAAACACAGCCAAGCAAAAACGAAGCGTTCTGGAGGGAGGCCAAAGGTCTAAAATGCTCCCTTCAACAATAGAGTCTCCCTTCAACAGAGAGCCGATGCATGTCTAGCTTGCACTGACCATAGGCCCTGTACAGAAGGACCCCTTGGTTCCTGGAGGTCAGAGGTGAGGCCGGTAGGTGCATGCCCCATTCCTCATCTCTGTGCATGGGTAGAACCACAGTTGCCATCTGTACAGGAGCTACATGTGTACAAGCATTCAGATGCAGAGCCTGTACTTATGTGCAGCCTAACCTAGGCGCATGAGAACCACTGGGATCAGGACCGATCCCCCGGAATGTAGGGTAGCCCCCAGATTTGGGGTGCTCCATCCAGCTGCTAAATTCCACCCGGATTTGGACGGATTTCAAATGCGCTGTCCGGGTTGCCCAGATTTTACTTTGGATCCGATCACATGGGAGGGCAGAGAAGGCGGGGAAAGTATACAAATCGGTCAAATAAATAAACAAATAAAATGCAAAAAAAGTTGACGCATCATTTGCATTATATGCAAATTAGGCCACCCGGATTTGGGAAGCTTGAATGTGGCAACCCTACTCTTGGGGGAATCCACCAATGTTTTGTATGTGTTGCACAGTGCATTGTGGGATTCCCTGAGCCGGGGACATGTCTCGGCCTCCAGAGCTGTGCACTGGGCCACACAGTGCTGCTCGTACGGGAGCACAATCCACTCTCCCAAAACAAGAACTCGCTCATCTGAGGGGAAGGCGAGTAAAAGAAGCCTTTCCTTCACACACACCACCCATCCCACATGCCTCCCCAGTCGTGTGAATGACCTCACAGGGTCAACCTAAAAATGCAAGCCAATGGATGTCCACCATGTGTTTGTGCTTTCTGCATGTATGTGGGATGTGGTTGGGGGTCTCTTCTTTAAACAAAACAGAACACAAGGGAGACAAGCCTAACCCCCACCTTCTATCAATCATAGAATGTTACCAGTCATCGATTAATTGAAAGGAACCTTGACAGTCTTCTCATCCAGGGGTTCCCAACCTGTGGACCTCCAGATGTTGCTGAACTACAACTCACATAATCCCTAGTGACCACAAATTGTAGCTGGGGGTGATGGGAGTTGTAGTTCAGCAACATCAAGAGGACCACAAATTGGGAGAACCCCTGTTCTAGTTCAACCCACTGGTCACTGCAAGAAAGTGTACCTTGCTGCACTGCATGGCTTTAAGCATTTAGGCAGATGCCATATACTGAGTCAGACCCTTGGTCCATCTAGCTCAGGATTGTCTGCACAGGATTGTCTGGCAGCAGCTTCTCCAAGGCTGCAGGCAGGAGTCTCTCCCAACCTTATCTTGGAGATGCCAGGGAAGGAACTTGGAACTTGCAGCTGACTCCAATCCCAGAAGTGGTCAGGGCAGGCAGGAAATCACTTAAATCGCCTGAGTGTGGTGAGGTAAGGTGGAGAAGGGATAGGTTTTTCTCCCCTGGGAGGCCCCAGGTTCACTCCCTGGCACCTCCAAGTAGGGCTGAGAAAGACCCTCCTAAAACCTTGGAGAAGCTGCTGCCAGTCAGTGCGGACAAGACTGAGCTGGATGGACCAATGGCTTGACTCAGTAGAAGGCAGCTTCCTGTGTTCTTATGAAACGGCTTCAGTGTTGAGGCACTGTGCGTTGGCCTGCCCTGCCCCGCCCGTTTGTGTGTGTGTGTGTGTGTGTGTGTGTGTGTGCGCACACCAACCAGATTAGCCAAAGATGAACGATCCCATTGCTTTCCTTCCTCCACATCCCCCATTATGGATGGGTTTTGGCATTGTTTGCCTGCCATTTCCTGCTGGTTCCTCCCCAGCAGAGGAGACAGAGGTTCTTTCTTGCCTCAGCCTCGGAGCCCCTGAGCTCTGGAGTTTGTTCCAGGACTCGTGCACCCCGGCTGCTTCTCTCTGTGTGCGGTCTCCGGGACTCCATGCCACTCATAAATAAATAAGGGGAAGAAAAGTTCTTAATCTTCATTCGAAAGCTCCTGGTATCACAATGCTGCCGCACAAAAGCCATCTTATTAGCCCCAAGTGCAAAATGGTGCCTTTTCTTGCAGAAGCTCATTAATTGCAGGTCACCATTCAACAAGAAAGATGAGGCACTTGAGTTCTTCAGGCCCTCATTAGCCACAGAGCTGAACAGTATGTGTGAAATTAACAGTCACCTGAGTACCTCTATAATTTCATAATTATTAGGCCTAATGGGTTAGACTCTGCCAAATGGCTTTAACTCTTGCTTGGCCGGTTTGGGAAGTTGCATCCGCCTTCAAGGCTAGCTTATCCCCACAGTTTTCTCCACTGAACAGGTTTTTTGTTCTTGTTGGGGTTTTTTTTTGTTTTGTTGTTTTTTTTTCAAGAAAACTCCACAATCAAGCAATCTTTCCACCAGTATCATATACTGTTTGCATTTTTAACATATGTTGAGTTTTTAATTATTCATACACCGAGTGCCAAAGAAACAGATACCCTCGGATCCTGGGGAGTGTGGGTGAAAGAGGCTCTTTCTGCGGAGGGAATTTAATTGGCTTGAAAATGTGTTTGCACTCTGTATGTGTGTGTATGTGTGTGTTTATATTTGTGTGTGTGTGTATGTGTGTGTGCAAGTTGTGCCTTTGGTTTCTCTTCTCCTGGCTGATTACATTACACGACTCCCTCTATGTCCTACATTTCTCTTCATCTTGCGACTCAAACAATAAACTAATCAGTGTGATTCCAGCTCTTCACCTACAGCTTGTTGGATGTTTTCTACTTCATAGGACTAGTATAGTGGGTGTTGCCATCATGGGTGCCCAGATGTTGTCTGACTACAGCTACCAACATCCCCATCCTCAGCCCCAGGTCATCGTCACTAGAAATGTAAAGGCCAGGGGGTGGGGGGGACCAGGACCAAGTGGGAGGCTATGGCGGGGTGGGGCTGGGGAGAAAAACAGGAGTTGTTGTTTTCCCCCTAGAACTCTTCACAACTCTTGGAGAGGAGAGGCTGGTCTTGTGGTAGCAAGCATGACTTGTCCCCTTAGCTAAGCAGGGTCCGCACTGGTTGCATATGAATAGGAGACTTGATGTGTGAGCACTGTAAAATATTAGAGAGGAGAGGCTGGTCTTGTGGTAGCAAGCATGACTTGTCCCCTTAGCTAAGCAGGGTCTGCCCTGGTTGCATACAAAAGGGAGACTAGATGTATGAGCACTGTAAGATATTCCCCTCAGGGGATGAAGCCGCTCTGGGAAGAGCAGAAGGTTTCAGGTTCCCTCCCTGGCTTCTCCAAGATAGAACTGAGAGAGATTCCTGCCTGAAACCTTGGAGAAGCCACTGCCAGTCTGTGTAGACAATACTGAGCTAGATAGACCAATGGTCTGACTCAGTATATGGCAGCTTCCTGTGTTCCTAACTCTAATCATGACTGGGGATAATGGGAGTTGTAGTTGGGGACACAACATGGTTGGGTGGGAGACTATGCGTGGGCACTGTGGAATATGCCCCAGTGCAAAAGCATATGCATGACTGCATGCAGAAGGGGCCAAGTTCAGTCCCTGCAATCTCAAGGTATGGCTGGAAGAGCCTGCAACCTTGGAGAGTCACTGCCAGTCAGTGTAGACAATACTGAGCTAGATGGGCCAAGGGTCTGACTCAGTAGGAGGCAGCTTCCTATGTTCCAGCGAAATGGTAGCACATCCTTTGCGCCACACTTCCACAAACAACAGCTCAAATGCCACAATGCTCTCCCGTCAGGGTAGCCATCAGACTCTGGACATTTCGTGATGCCTTTGACTTGAATATGAAGCTGCATGGGTGTCGTGTCGATTGGGCAAGAGGGGACAAATGTCCCCAGGCCCGGAGGGTCAGAGGGCCCACAAGGCTCCGTGTGTGCCCTGCCACCACTGCCCATTCCGTGTCGGGTGCTGCTGGGGCGTGTGGCACTTTGTGCCCACATGATGGGGAAAAGTGTTCTGCGGCTTCCTTTCTCCTCCCCCCACCCACACTTCCTCCTCCCAGCAGACCACCCTTCGCCGCTGCCTCACCCCCTGGCCAACTCCAACTGGCCCGGTTCATGGTGGTCTGGTTCATGGTCAAACTGGTCTGGCACACCTCTACTAAATATTGGACCATTGGTGGGAACAGACCTTTCATGAGGCAAGGTGAGGCAGTTGCCTCAAGCGGCAGATTGTTGGGGTACCAGCAGGACAGTAAGATTCTCCCCCATTGTCTTGCTTACCTCTGTAGAACATCTCCTGTACTTTACTGCCCTTGCATCCTTTCCTTCCTTCCCCTTTTCATTACTAGTCTGGCAGTGGTGTGCAAAGGAGGTAGGAGTGTGTCCACCGAGCCAGACAGTGGCAGTAACAAATATCACTGCTGCAAAAGGGGCTGCAGAGCTGGGAGAAGTGCATGTTTATGTGTTTGCAAGTGCACCTTCTACCTCATCTTCTTTGGGTAGCAAAAAAAAAAAAAATAGATGCATGGGGAGAAGAAGCATTTGATGCCCTGCCTTGGACATGCTGCAGCTTTGGACCACCACTCAGCACTGGCTAAAAGCATATGCTAAAGCAGCCAGGAAATGCAGCAATCATAAAGACCTCTGGCTAACAGAAGTTGGATGGGTGGTACATAGATTGTAACCCAGACGTTCTTTGATTCAGTGAGATGGCTGTGCTAGTGTTCAGTCCTTGGTTGGTTGGCTTTTAATATGACTGAGAATCTCTCTCTCTCTCTGCCTCTCTCCAGGGTGGGGTAAATCAATAAGGGAGGACATGATGGAGGTTTATAAAATTAGGCATAGGATAGAAATGGATAGAGAAGTTTTTCTCTCTCTCATACAATGGGGCCATAGCAAGGTACCACTGAGGCCCTAGCTCAGTGGTAGAGTACTGATGAAGGGAAATTCCCTTTCACCCAGTTGTGTCACCTACATAAACGCTAAATATCACGTGTTTATTTCTGCACCCTGCCATTACAAGGGCCCCTTTTCTTGGAAACAATACTCTGCCCCGTCTGAGTAGAGATAAACACCTGTTGACCATAGCTTGCCCTGCCTGTCTAGGCATAAGCACAGGTAAAGCTGATGCTTTATTGGTGCATTATTGCTGGTTTCTGCCTTGTAATTGGTTCACCTTGTCTACCAATGGCTAAGCTTTATTATGCTTGTGCTAGTATGATTGGTGTATATCCTGAAACTTTGGCTTCTGAGAGGCTCTCTACTCAGTTCTGTAAACAGTATAAAAGACTCTTGCCAAAAGTCTGAGTGTATGCTCTTGGAAGAGAGACACCTGGTATGTTGTGATCAATAAAAGCTTGAACCTGAAGGATGGTGATGGCCTCTGCTCATTAAACAAACCCAAAATTCCCAGAATTTCTCCATCAGTATCTGCTTTGCATGCAGAAGGTCCCAAGTTCACTCTCTGTCAGCCTCTTCAGGTTGCGCTGGGAAAGACCTGCCTGAAACCTTGGCGAACTGCTGCCAGTCAGAGTAGACAATATTAAAATAGACAATGGTGTCTCTCAGGTTCCCTGCTAACTGAGCGAAGAGGTACCTTTTTAAAGTGGAGATTCTCTTTATTTAGCAGGGGGAGAGCAACTGGCCCTATCCATCCCCAGCATGGCATCCCTCCAGTGGCTGTTGCTGGTGTCTAGCTTATGTTTCTTTTTTTTAAGATTGTGAGCCCTTTGGGGACAAGGAGCCATTTTATTTATTTATATCTATATAAACTGCTTTGGGAACTTTTGTTGAAAAGCAGTATATAAATATTCATCGTATCCATATTCAATATAATGCAGCTTTCTATGTTCCCATGTTCCTAATAGTAGAACTGAAAGTTACCCAATGAAACTGAAGGACAGTCGCATTGGTGGCTCAAGACTTTTGTGCACCTGATGAAGGGGCCAAATGCCACCCCCCATGAGTGCACCCTCCTTCCCCTCTTTTCCATTTTTAAAAGTGAGGGGGCAGGAAAGCATCTTGCCATCTCACTGACGCCAGTAATCTGCTGCCTGAGGCAACTGCCTCACCTTGCCTCATGGAAGGGCCACCCTCTAGGCAGCAGAATCAAGCAAAGGAATGTGATTTTGTACAGTGCATCACTAATTTATGGAGACCCCTGACACAAGGCAGGACAATGATTACCTCTAGCCAAGACAGCTTTTAAAGGGTATTAGAAAACTCTATGGCAGAGAGGCCTTTCAGCAGCTATCAGCTTTGATCATTCAATGGAGCCTCCATGTTCAAGAGCACTGTAGCACTAAATATCAAATCTAGAAGTTGCAGTAGCAGGGGAGGGCAGTGGCCCCTGAGGCCTTCTTGTGGGCTTCCTGTGGGTATCCATCTGTTGGGGAAAAGATACTGGGCTAAACGGACCTTTGGTTTGGTCCAGCAGGGCTCTTCTTAGAGACCATTTGGGAGACATGATTGAGACCAGCTAGGAGGAAGAGGCTATAGTGTGCAGTTCCATCGCCATTTGGGATGGAGACATGTGTCAAATGATGCTAATGCCTCCCTGGCTTTCTTTTTTCAGTTCACTGCACGGGAGAGATCAAGGCGGGCAGGAAGAAGGCTCTCTCCCCACTTAGGTGCCTGCAAAGCAGCGCCTTCAATGATATTTCACCTTACCTCTCCTTGCCACATCTGTCAACTTCTGCTAATTAACTGAGTTTGCTATCACCTTCCATGCTGATATGAAGGGGAGGGGGGGAAAGTCGGGAGGGGGAAAAGGAGGTGAAGGGATTCTACAATTATAAATGATGTCTGGCAGGCTCCGGTACCATATAATGCATTATAAGCACTTAAAAAGCTAACCCATTCTGTCTTCTTTCTTTGGCATAAATAATGGCCTTTTTATGAATAAATCATGCAGCCAAGGTCTCTGAAAATAGCAGGAACCTGAAGTATAATGTCTCCAACCGCTTTTTCTGCTAGGACAGCAGAGAACTCAAGCAATCCACTTCATCACGGCTGATCTACTCGGGCAAGTTCAACTTGCTGTAATAAAATAGGGAGATAAAGTTTGAGAGGGCGGAGGGTGGGGGGGGGGCATTCTCCATTGCCAAAGCATTGATTGCGCCGAAGCTCCAAATGAAACATAATGGACTCTTAGGAGATAAGCATTTTCCTCTGCCCCATGAATAAAGCACAGTCTCATAACTCACTGCAAGACAAGGCTGCCAGAAGCTACTTGCAAGCGCGGCTGCTTCATCCTTGACTCACTCTGCTGGACAAAAGCTCTCCAGTCCACTGGTGTCTTGTGCATCTTTTGAATCAGGGACAGGAGAGCAGCTCTGTCTCAGATGCCTTAATGAGGCATGTTCTCGCCACCTAACCTTACCCTCACTGGCTCTTTGTTTATTTACCAAGTCTACATGTATCTCCTTCCTTATCAAAGTGCAGAGTAGTGTAGACAGTCTCTGAGTGTTCTCCCATCCAGGAGCATCCGAGTTTTCTCCCACTTGAGTGGTCTCCTATCCAGGAGCATCCGAGTATTTCTCCCACCTGAGTGGTCTCCCCTCCAGGAGCATCCGAGTGATCTCCCACCTGAGTGGTCTCCCCTCCAGGAGCATCCGAGTGATCTCCCACCTGAGTGGTCTCCCCTCCAGGAGCATCCGAGTATTTCTCCCACCTGAGTGGTCTCCCATCCAGGAGCATCCGAGTGATCTCCCACCTGAGTGTTCTCCCATCCAGGAGCATCCGAGTGATCTCCCACCTGAGTGGTCTCCCCTCCAGGAGCATCCGAGTGATCTCCCATCTGAGTGGTCTCCCATCTGAGTGGTCTCCCATCCAGGAGCATCCGAGTGGTCTCCCACCTGAGTGGTCTCCATCCACGAACATCCGAGTATTTGTCTCACCTGAGTGGTCTCTCATCCAGGAGCATCCAAGTGATCTCCCACCTGAGTGTTCTCCCCTCCAGGAGCATCCGAGTGGTCTCCCACCTGAGTGGGCTCCCATTCAGGAGCATCCGAGTGGTCTCCCATCTGACTGGTCTCCCATCCAGGGAAAAGGACAACCAAAATGATCAGGTTGGAGTGAATAAATTATCAAAATGATCAGGGGGTTGGAGTCTCAGGCGGATGAGAACGGACTATAAAGTCTGGGCCTTTTTAGTTTAGATAGAAGGCAGATGAGGGGTGGGTGTCATGATAGAGGTGTGTAAAATTTTGCGCAGTGTGGATCGAGTGGATAGAGAGACATTCTTCTCCCTCTCTGATAATATTAGAGACCAGGATCATCTGTTGGGACTAAATACTGAGAGATTCATGACAGGCAAAAGAAAGTTATTCTCTAAACAACATGTAGTTGAACTATGGGATTCACTGTTGCCAGATGTGGTGATGGCCAGCATTGCAGATGATTTTAAAAGGGTATTAGACAAATTCATGGAGGGTAGGGTAATCAGTGGCTACTAGTCATTGAGGTCATTCACACAATCAAAAACTGTGTTCTACCTGAATTTGGAAGCTGTGTGTGCTCCCAGTTTGTAGTTGTGTGGAAGCAAGGCAGAAGGAAAACCTGGGTAGAAGTGATAGTGTGGAAGCAAGGTAGGAGGAAAACCTGGGTAGCTTTTCCTTCTACCTTGCTTCTACATAATCACTTCTACCCAGGTTTTTCTCTTACCTTGCTTCCACACAACCAAAAATTGGGAGCACATACAACTCCCAAACCTGGGTAAAACACAGTTTTTGATTGTGTGTATAACCTCATTGTACTGGGGCATACCCCTGAAACCCCAGTGCTAAGGAAGATCAGTCGGAGGGAGCCTTCTTTCACTGCTTGTGGATTTCCCTGATGCATCTGGTTGGCCACTGCATGAAGCAGAAGGCTGGATTTAACGGGCCTTTTTCCTGATCCAGCAGGGCTTTTCTTGGGATCTTGCTATGCTATGGCATCCGTTGCTATCACACCATTATGTGGGCCCCACAAGCATCTGCTGTTCCAAGCTGAAAACATTGAAGTCCTTTTGGAGTAAAGAGGTCTATGTTGAGTTTGGTTAATCCATTCCTTGATCCAGGCCAGCTTTTGAAGGGGGATTTAGTTAGTTGTATTCCAGTCCTGGAGAAGAGGCAGGGCTAACAAACAGCCAGCAGCAAGAGCACTGAAAGACAGTCTGCACTGCCTCTCTGTATATTATATATATTTCATTAAACTATTAATATTCCTGATTCCACTCCACGGCCTTGTCCTTGCATACCATAACTCTTTCCCTTGGATTTTACAAGGTCTACCCCTTGATTTTTCTATTTCAACTACTTTGAGAACTTTTGTTGGATAGCAGGATGGATGGATGGATGGATTACATTTTTATACCACCCATCCAAAGCTTCTGGGCAGTGTGCAACAAAGAAAAAACAAAAACTGCTTTGAACAATATAAAAACAAATTTAAAGCAGTTCAGAACCAATTAAAATACTTAAGAACGATTTAAAAACTTAGGAAGGCTAGGCCAATCAAGTAGGTTTTTAGGGCTCTCTTGAAGGCCAACAACGAGCCCAAACTACAGATATCTGCCGGGAGTGCATTCCACAGGCCAGGAGCAGCTACAGAGAAGGCCCAGTTCCAAGTAGTTGTAGTAGTAGACCATTTTATTTATGTATTTTCCTTTGTAAACTGTTTTGTGAACTTTGGTTGAAAAGCAGTATATAAATATTCGTAGTATAGTATAGTATCATATTGTATCGTAGTAACTAGTACTAGTAGTAACAGCAGCAGCAGCCAACCTTACTCTTTTTGAAACAAGCCTCTATTTATTGGCAAATATATAGGTTTAGCAGGAATTACAGGACCGCAGAAGCAACACACGAGTACTACTATATTCACAGCCACACCGACCTTGGAATCTTCCAACTCTGGCCTCTGTCCAGAAATCATGTGGAAATTATTTCGGCCCCTGACCAAATAGCTTCTTTCCTGGCCTCCACCACCCCATATGCCAACTGGACAAACCCGTTCTACTGTCTTTTCTCACCCCGCACAGCTGACTTCACCTCATCATCCCAAAGGCCAAGAAGATGAGCTGCTGCATTGTTTGCACGCGTAGCCAGGGTTTATTCTCATGTGCAGAGCTGGACACACCTTTTGGACAGTGGGGAAAATGTTGTACAGTGGGAACTAGGTGTTTGTGCAGCTGGAAATATGGGGGTATAATAGGAATAGAGTTGTAGAAATAGATGAGAAAAGAATATCTCAGCCCTCGACTCTTATTTGGGAAGAAAGCTAATCTCATCCATTCTTTGCAAGACACCTTCTTTTTCCTTCATAGAATCATAGGGACGTGGGAAGCTTCCATACCATGAACTGTTTTAAATTTGTTGTTATATTGTTTTAAGCAGTTTGTTTTAAATAGTGTTTTTGTTTTTTCCTTGTTTTGCACTGCCCAGAACCTTTGGATGGGGTGGTATAAAAATGTAAATCAATAAAAATGTAAATCAATCGATCCTGCTTTTGAACAAAAGTTCTCAAGGCGGTTGACATAGAAAAACCAACCAACCAACCAATATGGCTCCCTGTCCCCAAACCTAAACATAATCTAAAAAAACACACACACCCATAAGGTAGCCAGCAGCAACAGCCACTGGAAGGATGCTGTGCTGTGATTCGATAGGAACAGATGCTCTCCCCCTGCTTGATAAAAGAGATCCACCACTTTAAAAGATGCCTCTTTGATCAGTTACCAGAGGTGGACTTTGTAGAATCCAAGGGAACCGTCGGTCAGGCGGTTCATGCACATCCCTACTATGCCCCTAAGAGAGAGCTGCAGGTTGGCTGAAAGCCCATTACAAGTGTCAGGTCTTTCCTTGGGGATTTGATATGAAGTAGTGGATTTTCAGCCTTGCAAGAATGCCTCCCATTTGTTTCCACTTATGTTGAATATATATATATCTGTAATGGAAGCAACTGTTACAAAAACATCATAATTCTCCAGGGCTCTTATTCAAAGGGAAGCAAGTGTGGGGAGCATTGCCCCCGGAACTTCTCACTGCATGGGGGAGTGTACAGCAATACTCTGAGGTGGTAAACAGAGGGAAACTGCTGTGTAGAGGAGATAAGCCAGGTCTCTTGTGACCCCGCCCATGCACATTTTAAGTTCTTTAATTTAAAAATTAGCAGTTTCTCCCTATGATCATTTTGCCAATGATCTCCCTTTCCCTAATTGTATCTATTTCTTTTTTCAGTTTTCAGCAGCTGAAATTTCAATTCCAGATGGCAGAATATGTTAAAAATAACAAACTTTCAAGAACCACAAAACCTGCTGAAATTAATGAACCTCCTTGTGTTGTACACTGAACCATTTCTAGAGAAGAATGGGCACGTTCCCAAGTCACTTCCCCCCATCTTTCTTTCCCTCTCCCCAGATGACACTATTCTTCTTACCCTCTCCTATTGCATATCACACGCGTGCATGCACACACATGCACACACAGCTCTCAAACTCTTCCTTGACAGTGCCTCGGGGTCATGATCCCGAAAGCTGACTTAGATGTACACTTCCCACTGGGTCTTCCGGTGCTTTCATCGCAGACCAGCAGATGTTCATGATGGGACCCAGCAAAAGGCGTGGCACCACCTGATGCTATTGCATTGTTAAAGCTAAGCAGGTGTGGACTTGAACTGTCTTTGGAAGTGGGATCAGATACCTTGTAAGCCACCAGTATCTTGCATCTCACAGTGGCCAGGGGTTAGTGTTGAGAAGGACAGATCCCAACAACTAGCAACTGGGGAGCAGAAAAGCAGCAGAGGGAGTACCTTTATTTGAGGAGGAAAGCAGTGTGAAAAATGTGTGCATGTTAGGAACATAAGAGCATTCCTGCTGGTTCCAGCTGAAGGTCTGTCATCCTGTCCAGCAACCTGATGCCTCTAGGCATGAAGCCAATTGTTACCCAGCAACTGGTGTTCAGCAGAGGCGTAACTAGGGAAAATGGCGCCCGGGGCAAGCACTGAAATGGCGCCCCCCCACTGCCCCCCCAACATACTACATTATACTTAGGTTTTTCCTCACAAGCGCCCGCCGCCGCCAAGCCAGGCCACTGACTGGACGCCAGGCGCAAGCAAAGCAATGGGGGGGGCGCAGGCAGCGCGGAAGGGACCGCTCATGGGGAAGGGGGCACCAACACGCTCCCTTGACTGCTGCAGCGCTGCTGCACTGAGCAGGAAACATTTGTATTAACAAAAATTTTAAAATTAAAAAAAAATTTGGTCATGGTGGCGCCCCCCATGTGACCAGAAAAGATGGCGCCCGGGGCACGTGCCCCCCCTGCCCCCCCTATAGTTACGCCTCTGGTGTTCAGTGGCATAGATGCAGTCCCTGAACATGGAAAGTCTAGGTAGCTATCATGGGTAAGAGCTGCAGAACTCTCCTTCATGATTTGCATAATCCCCTTTTTGACTAACTTTGCCTAATCTCTTTTTGAAGGGGGTGGAAATATGTTGGCCGTTCTCATCCAGGAACATCCATATCATGTCAATTTATCAATTTATCAATTTAGCTCTATCTTTCAGCCTATGGGATTGCTTGTAAACAGTGAAGGCATTACCCTGCACTCTGTGCAGGAAGGGCAGCATTAAAAGGTACAAAAGAGTGGCTTTGGGCAATTCACAAATGCAAGGGGGACAGGAAGCACATGTCTTGTGCTTCCTGTCCCTGCTCTGCTCTGTCTCACCTGAAATAGAATTTCTGCATCTCCCTCCATGGCATGATTCAGAAGCTCCTAATGGAGAGATAACCTGCATGTCCTCCATCGGGGAGACACTGCAGTCATTAGGGGAGGAGAGCTGATCTTGTGGTAGTGAGCATGAATTGCCCCATTTACTAAGCAGGGTCCACTTTGGTTTGTATTTGGATGGGTGACTACATGTGAATTCTGTTTGCTGTAAGATCTTCCCTTTAGTGGATGGGGCCGTAATTCAGTGGAAAAGTATCTGCTGACGTGCAGAAGGTCCCAAGTTCACTCCCTGGCACCTCAGGCGGGGCTGAGAGAGGCTCCTGCTGGAAACCTTGGAGAGCCACGGCCAGTTAGCATGAACAATACTGAGCTAGATGGACTAATGGTTTGACTCGGTAGAAGGCAGCTTCCTATATTTTTGTGTTCCTATTTTTGCTCAGATGAGAAGATCTGGGATCGGATCGCTGTCCAGTCATTATTGGGAACCCCTGCTAACTGGGCAAAGAGGCACCTTTTAATAACGTGATGACTCTCTTTTATTTAGCAAGGGGAGAGTAACTGGCCCTATCCAGCCCCAGCACAGCATCCCTCCAGTGACAGTTGCTGGTGTCTGTCTTATGTTTCTTTTTAGACTGTGAGCCCTTTGGGGACAGGGAGCCATCTCATTTATTTGTTATTTATTTATTATTTCTCTGTGTAAACCGCCCTGAGCCATTTTTTGAAGGGCAGTATAGAAATCGAATTATTATTATTATTATTATTAGTAGTAGTAGTAGTAGTAGTAGTAGTAGTAGTACCTGAGTACAGGGGGAAGAGGAATGCACCATCCAGGTCTGCCTTCCGGCACTGGCACACACTGCTGCAGCATCCCCTGATTCTCCCCAGTTTAGCTGTAGCCATCAACACTTTCTCCCCATAATTTGGCCTGCTGGCCGCCCATCACAGGGAGAAACTCCCCCTGGATTTATACGTCGCCCGCCTGTTCCCATCTGAAGCTGCTCCCCAAAGGCGTGGCTCCCCAGCACGCTGGAGTCCTGCCTGGCCTCTCCTCTTTGGGCAAGGGAGCCCTCTTGCTGCTTGCCCCTCCTGCTGAACTCCCCACGGCACACAGCTCTCCTCTGGTGCCTGTCACGTCCCCCCTGTGCTGCCAGTTCCTTTGAGACGCCGAGATTGGATCCGTTCCCAGCCTCGTTGCGAGGCAGCGCTGGGCCTTGCTGCTTCCCCTTCTCCCCAGGGGCAGGCTGTTCATTTCAACCCCATAAGACAATGCCCTCTTTGAAAAACAAAGAAATTATAAAGCGCATAGGACCATATGGTAAAGTATAGCCAAAGCCGCCAATGTGGCCAATTTTCTGTATGTTACCATATGGTGCTGCGTATTTAGCAAAAATATAACTTGACTGTTTCTCTTTCCATATGGGGATTCTTTTGCCTTAATTAATAACATTGAGGAAAAACGCTTTCAAAGCCTTCCAAGATTCCTGCAAATGGAATATTTTATGACAGAAACATGCCCCTGAAGGTCCTCCGAGTTCCTTGGAACGTACTCAGCCTCACTTCCTCTATCCCTTTTGGGCCAATTCTTTCTTCCTGCAGCCTCTAGGGCCATTGCAGGAGTTGCAAGGGTCCGACACATTTGAAACACCACCCCCATGTCGTTTCTGCATGCTGTTGCCTGAGAACCGAGTAGACAAGTGTAGCCTTTCTCTCCCCTTCCACTGGATCAGACTCATGGCCAGAAATCTGTCAGTGAGTAGGGCAGTTCAAATGAGCGGCACCTGGGTAGGAGATCTGTCTAACCCTAGTTCAGGTGCTGTGTGCTCTCCTGAACTCTGAACATGATCTGTAGGTATAAGCAATGTAGGAGGGGGAGGAACTGCAAAGCAGCAGTTCCATCCTACCCAGCAGCTGTACCCATCTCTTTACCGAGGTAGGATTAAAAAAAACCTTCTGACCCAGCTGCTGTTTAGCAGATAATCACCCCATTCACACAACACTATATACCTGGGAGCAGCCCTGAACCTGGGTATGCATGGTTGTGTGAGTGTGTGTGTATGGCGGATCACTTCTTCCTCCATCCTACTTTGGCTTTTACTCACAGACAAGTGGGAAATAGACGTGCATACAGCTCCCAAACTTGGGTAGGATGTATCTCCTACCCTAATTAGAATGGTGAGAACAGCCTTCTGAGTCTAAATGTGCACAGGTATAAACTTAACAGCCTGCCTTATACCAAGTCAGGCCATTGGTCCGTCTAGCTCAGTACTGCCTACTCTGACTGGCAGCAGCCCTTCAAGATTTCAGGTGGGAGTCTTTCACAGCCTTACCTGGAGATGCTGCCAGGGATTGAACCTTGGGAACTTCTGCATGCCAAACACATGCACTGCCACGGAGTGATGTCCAAGAGCGTGGTCCAAGGCCACCTGATGAAGTCACCTTGCTAAAGTGGAGCAGTACCATGTCTGAGCACTGCCTGGCTGCATGACCCCCTTGGAATCCCAAGTTCCATGAATATGACAATGAATATGATAAATATCTATATACTGCTTTTCAACAAAAAGTTGCCAGAGTGGTTTACATAGATATAAACAAACAAACAAACAAACAAACAAACAAACAAACAAACAAACAAACAAAATGGCTCCCTGTCCCCAAAGGGCTCACAATCTTAAAAAGGAACATAAGAGTGACACCAGCAACAGCCACTGGAGGGATGCTGTGCTGGGGATGGATAGGGTCAGTTGCTCTCCCCCACGCCCGCTAAATCAGGAGAATCACCATTTTTAAAAGGTGCCTCTTTGCTCAGTTAGCAGGGACCACCATGCAAAATAAATAGGGTATACATTAGATAGATAGATAGATAGATAGATAGATAGATAGATAGATAGATAGATAGATAAAATTTACCCCCCCACACACCCATGTATAGGGCAGAGAATCAAAGCCTGACAGCCAGAACCTAAACACAAGTTGCCTGGTATGTTTGAGATGACTGAGTATATTACACTTACTTGAGCACAGTTTGCAAATAAGGGGCCGAGTGCTTGTCATTTATTCCAGAGCCTTTGTCTTCATTGGCGGCGGGATGGGGAAGTCAGGTGTACTGAGCAATTGTGGAGAATACAGCCTCCATGCTTTTCCTAATATCTCCACGAATAAATGTGCTGGACACTTTTTAAAGACAAATGTTTCCATGAAAATGAAGAGAAGGGCCATGACATCTCTCAGAGTGGGGCAGATTAGGAGAGGAGAGCTGGTCTTGTGGTAGCAAGCATGACTTGTCCTCTTAGCTAAGCAGGGTCCACCCTGGTTGCATATGGATGGGAGACTAGAAGTGTGAGCACTGTAAGATATTCCCCTCAGGGGATGGAGCCACTCTGGAAAGAGCAGAAGGTTTCACGTTCCCTCACTGGCAGCATCTCCAAGATAGGGCTGCGAGAGATTCCTGCCTGCAACTTTGGAGAAGCTGCTGCCAGTTTGTGAAGACAATATTGAGCTAGATAGGCCAATGGTCTGACTCAGTATATGGCAGCTTCCTATGTTCCTATGTTACTATCACTCCAGGCCTCTTGTAACTGCAGGCTCTGCATGAAGGGTGCGGGAAGAAAATAGATGTTATTAGTCATAAGAACATAGGAAGCTGCCTTAGTCCAAGTCAGACCATTGGTCTATCTAGCTCAATATTGTCTTCACAAACTGGCAGCAGCTTCATCTGTTCTGACTGGCTGTGGCTCTCCAGGGTTTCAGGCAAGAGTCCCAGTCCTACCTGGAGTTGCCAGGGATGGGATTGAATCTGGGGCCTTCTGCATGCAAAGCAGATGCTAAGCTCCATCTCATAAGAACATAAGAACAGCCCTGCTGGATCAGGCCCAAGGAGGCCCATCTAGTCCAGCATCCTGTTTCACACAGTGGCCCACCAGATGCCTCTGAGAAGCTCACAGGCAGGAGTTGAGGGCATGCCCTCTCTCTGGCTGTTACTCTCCTGCAACTGGTACTCAGAAGCATCTTACGGCCCCAGTCATTTAGATGTGACTCCTTTGTCCCAAGTATGTGCCTCTCAATGAAATATAGTTACCCCTCACCGTGAGGGTTCTGTTTCAGGAAAACCTCACAGTTGGTGAATTCACAGTTGATGGGCCATTGAAATCAATGGCAAACAGAGGGTTAGGGGAATCACGGTTGTAAAAGGACTGCAGAATTCAGTAAAAAAAATAGGAAAAAAATCCCTCCAAATCCCCCAAAATCACCACAAGTCAGTAAGAGGAGTAAAGGAGAACTCCCCCAAAATCACTTCTGACCCTCTGGAAATCACCCTGACCCCCAGAAATTGCAAGGAAACACCTCCCCTCCCAATTTCCAAAAAATGTCACCAAACCACGGATACTCAGGTTGCGGTTGGCGTGACCTGCTACAATTCCCAAGTCACAAATACGCAGAACCATGATTGGGAAACCTGCAGTTGGCAAGTGATGACTGTATGCCTTGTTGTCACAATGAACATTGCTCACCGTACCTTTTAGGACATTTTCTTTCTTCCTCCCGCAATAACTGGGTTATTCTTTTTGTTTGTTCTTGTTTTTGTTTTGTTTTGTTTGTATTTGGGTCCAAGCATAGAACTTTGTTTTGTTTTCGAGCACGCCTTATTAATGCTGAGGAAGAAGCCTGCAATACTTGTGCATTGCATGAGAATGTGCATGCATATAATTTGTGTGGATGTGTTGCATCAGGACGGGAGAGGGTACTGCATAGGAGTAAGGAAGCAAGGGGAGGAAGGAGGAGGACTGAACCCACAGGAAAACAGAATAAAAGATTCAGGGGCATCCAGTGAAGCAGCAGTGTGCAGTGAAGCTCTTGGAGAAAGTAGAGGTGAGGTAGTTACTACAGCTCTGCTGAAATACTACAGCTTTGCAGTGAATTCTTCTAGCCTCTTGTATGTGCATAAAGTCTTTCTGTAGACACAGGGAACAGTGCATGCTCTCCAACTCAGTCCTGAGCAATGCTTGAGGAAGATTGCACAAGATAGAAGGACCCAGTTGCCTGGGAAATGGTTAACGGAGAAATGAAGAAAGGGGTTTTCCTCTCCTAAGGAAGGAAGGACAGTGCTAACAAACAAAAGACATGTGGCTCGTCATATTTTGAAGCAAGCTATTGAGCCACTGGCTGAGATGTTCAAAAAGCTACAAGGTGTTATGAGACGCTGCTGAATTGGCAAAGGAAAAGACCACAGGCTTACGTACTTGTTTTGTGAATACAAGATGAGGCACTGTACAATGCACTTCCATTTTTGTGAAGTGTAACCGCCTCCGCGATTATGCCCACGGAGAACAGGCACCAAAGCAAAGATGGCCCTTTCCTGAAGAGAGCTCAGTCGTGGTGCTGCATGTTTTCAGTGCAATGGAATGGACATGCACCAAATGGACTGTTTGTAGTTTGAGTTCAGAATGCTCCTTTGCTTTAGATTTTAAAATAAATGGATGACTCAGCCAGGACCCTTAGTATGGATTCTGCTCATGATGGGCAAACGCTCTTCAGCATAATTCATAAGGCTAAGCTTAGCTAATAAGTGCTATTTCCTCCCCTAAAACACACACACACACACACACACACACACACACAGAGAAAATACCTTGGTTATTTCCCCCCAAGTCTTTTAATTTCAAATTCAGAAGTCCTCTTTTGCTATGAGACCTCAATTTCTTCCTGACACCTGGGAACGCAGCAATAATAGCACCCCAGAGGCCAGGGACCTTGGAACATGTAGTTTCCCAGGTTTCTTGAGCACTCAACAGAGGCATCAGGTATTCTAGAAAACTATATGTCCCAGGACTCACACATGATCAGAGGTTCAGTTTACATTCTAAAGACCGTCTCAGAGAAATGGCACTCAATGCATAGTGTAGCTAAGCATTTTGAGCTGGAGAAATTAATATTCTGAATAGGTAAAGAATAACATCACTGATCTCTACAAGTACACGGAAGCAAGCAAGACCTCAATGGGTTGCTCCCTCTCTTCCTGCAGTGTTCATAGGATTGACAAATGCTGGTTATAATTAGCTTGCAAAATCAACAGTGGGCTGTGTCCCATCCTTTCTATCTCACTGGGAATGATTGAGCTGCAACCTATCAGCTGGAAGCTAAAACCCAGATCAAAAGAGTTATCAACCATATCTAGAGGTCAAGGATATTTGGAACATTGGAAGCTGTCTTATACCAAGTCAGATTCTTGGTCCATCTAGCTCAGTATACAGCGACTGGCAGCCGTTCAGCCATACCTGGAAATATAACCAGAAGTTGAACCTGGGACTTTCTGCATGCAAAGCAGGTGCTCAGCTATGGGCCATTCCCTAAGGGAATATATTAAGTGGATAGTGCTTACATGTAGTCACCCATCCAAATACAAACCAGGGCAGACTCAGCTTAGCAAAGGAGGACATTCATGCTGGTCACCACAAAACCAGCTCTCCTCTCCAATTTGGGAAAGGTTTCCTGTTTGTTTCTCTCCAGCATCCCATCCATCCGATGGAAGCTAGGCTGAGCAGGAGGAGGTTCAGTGCTGCAAAACTGTGGTAACCAACCACCACATCTGCTGTAAGGCCCAGGCAGGAAAACCACATATCTGTGTGTTGAATCACCAGGGCTGCAGGTTAAAGTATTCCTTGGGGGATGAAGTGGAGAGACTTTGGAGTGGGGGTCTGTGGAGTGAAGCCCACTGCCCATGTCAGCAGCTGACATAATGCTCCGTGGCGTTGTGAGCACCACTGGGACAGCTGTGTGCTTGTAAAACTGCATGTCACGCAGCTCATCAGAGTGCTCCTACACAAATGCATGGAATTGCACAGAGCTGCACGATGGATGGCCACTGGAAACAATACCCATATTTACCCAAATAGAAGAGACAGATCTGAATTTAAGATGACCCCCTTCAAATATAGAGGTTAAATACAGGTTAAACCTGCATTGACTTGCAAGCAACAGGACTCTGAGTTTCAGACGACCTCCAGATTTCTAATATCAAGAACTTGGCAAAAAACGGAAGAACCTTTCTCCAGCCACCCTAGCTTTCCAATTCCAAGTCCTTGGCCTTTGAACAGATACACAGTTCCTGCCTGCTGGTTGTGGTGTTTTTGGTTCATCCATTCCTGGATCCAGGCCAGCTTTTGAAGGGGGCTTTAGTTGCTTGTATTCCAGTCCTGGGTAGAGGCGGGGCTAACAAACAGCCAGCAGCAAGTGCACGGAAAAGCGGTCTGCTGCACTTACCTCTCGCTACATCATCTCTATTTCATTAAACTATTAATATTTCTGATTCCACTTCACTGCTTTGACCTTGCATACCACAGCTCTTTCCCTTGGATTCTGCACTGGTCTCCTTTTCTATCTATCTGCTCCAGACTAATGCCAGGTCCGGGCCACCCACTAGGCAGATGAAGATCTGCTAATTGGCTTAGGGTGCCAGATCTTGGGTGGGGGGCACAAAATGCCTCCCTTTCCCTCTCCAAGCAATCACTGACAGGCCTGATTTGACCCCTGCTGACTGGGTCAAGAGGCACCTTTTTAATGTGGTGATTCTCTTTACTTAGCAGGGGGAGAGCAACTGGCCCTATCCACCCCCAGCACAGGACCTCCAGTGACTGTTGCTGATGTCTAACTTACGTTTCTTTTTGGATTGTGAGCCCTTTGGGGACAGGGAGCCATCTTCTGTATTTATCATGTCTCTGTGTAATCTGCTTTGGAAACGCAGTATAGTTGTTGTTGTTGTTGTTGTTGTTGTTGATTTGCTGGGGCTGCACATTTGCTCTTTCAAAGGCAGGGTGCCTCTGAGTACCAGTTGCAGGGGAGTAACAGCAGGAGAGGGGGCATGCCCTCCACTCCTGCCTGTAGGCTTCCAGCGGCATCTGATGGGCCACTGTGTGAAACAGGATGCTGGACTCGATGGGCCTCCTTGGGCCTGATCAAGCAGGGCTGTTCTTATGTTCTCTCCTCCCAGAGGGGGGCTTAGGGGAAGAAAGAGTGAGCAAGCATAGCCACTTTGCCTCATTTTGTCTTCCCCTCCCGAATTATCCCCCATTTCGGCAAATGAGCAGCTTGCAGGGCTCAAGTTAAAGCTTGTGCTCCGCTTTTTTCAGCTGGGGGGTGAAGGGCACCCCAGTCAAACTTGGCCTAGGGTGCCAAAAGCCCTAGGGCCAGCCCTGACCACGGCATTACCAGCTTCCTCTAATCCCTCCTTACAGGCTCAGCCTTGTCAAACTCCACAGACACACACTGCTTGTGCTGTCAAAGTAACTTTTGGGGGTTGCGGCTATATATAATTAGCCTTTCTGATGTACCTTTGTTCCTTCTGGAATTTTTCTTCTTTTTTTATCTTACTTTTGTTTGCTTGTGTAGCATTGCCTCTGTTTGGTTCGCTTTCCTCTCGCTGATTGTTAGCTTTTGCTTTGCTGCATTCATTTGCCTATATATAGAGCTTTATTTGTCTATTTTTGTTTCCCTGTTTTCATTGCTACTCTCCTACTGAATTTTCAGGTACTGATATCCAAATCCACAATGAGTCATTTGCCTGGAGTCTTTTTTGAAAACGCTTTAAATGGGCCATGGTGTGGTGGTTGGATAAGATTGTGTTGTGCTTTATTTTTCCCCGTACTTGCACCTTGAGATTAGTTTTCTAGAGATCTTACCAATTAGATACGCCTTGAATTTTCTTCCAGAAGGTGAGGAAGAGCGGTTGGTAGGCTTGCCAGTTGACCTGGGGTGGGAAGGAGCCCAGTTATCCTTCAAATTTATTTTATTTGCAGGGGGTGGGGTGCTCAGTTACAGAATTTCTTGTGTAAAAGCCAGAATTTGGGGCTGATTGCACCCATTTTCTTTTTTTTTAAAGTAAAAGCACTTTTGTGGGGAACAAAAATTAACAGTAGCAGCCGCCCTTGGTGCATGCACCTGAACAGTGTGCTTGAGAGGAGAGCTGGTCTTGTGGTAGCAAGCATGACTTGTCCCCATAGCTAAGCAGGGTCTGCCCTGGTTGCATCTGAATGGGAGACTTGATGTGTGAGCACTGCAAGATATTCCCCTCGGAATGAAGCCGCTCTGGGAAGAGCAGAAGATTTCAAGTTTCCTCCCTGGCAGCATCTCCAAGATAGGGCTGAGAGAGATTCCTGCCTGCAACCCTGGAGAAGCTGCTGCCAGTTTGTGAAGACAATACTGAGCTAGATAGACCAATGGTCTGACTCAGTATATGGCAGTTTCCTATGTTCCTATGTTCCACATGCGCACTAAGGGGCCAAGTTTTTTAGTTCATGCATGGAGCACCATGTCATATGCTGTCTCATGTGAGACTGCAGGGAAGGCTACTTCGATTGTTTTTTAATTCATATATTAAAATTATAATGTCCTCTTCAGGTCACAACTTCTCAGAGCGGCTTACATAAGCATATAAAGATTCCTGCTAACTGAAAGAGGCACCTTTCAAAGTGGTGATTCTCTTATATTTAGCAGTGGGAGAGCAACTGATCCAATCCAGTCCCAGCACAGCACCCCTCCAGTGGCTCTTGCTGATGTCTACCTTATGCTTCTCTTTAAATTGCGAGCCCTTTGGGGACAGGAAACCATCTTGTTTCATGTTTGTTTGTTTATCTGTGTAAACTGCTTGGAGAACTTTTGTTGAAAAGCAGTATATAAATATTTGCAGTAGTAGTCATCATACCAGAGCAAAACAAAACAGAGCAGTAGCAGAACAAGATAAAATCAAGGTCAATTAGAATAGAACTAAAAAGCCTGGGCAAATAAAAAGGCCTTCATCTGGCACCAAGGAGCTCTGCAAAGGCATCTGGTGGGCATCAGTGGGAAGTTGGAGGCTGGTCTAGATAGGCCTTGGGCCTTATTCCGGCAGGGCTGCTCTTAAGAAAAGCAGGAGCCCTCTGTAATGCCAGGGATTCTTGTCCACCTGTCTTTCAAGTGATGATGTAGTCAACAGAAGGACTGTCCCTGGTGGGTGAAATTCATGGTTCCATGAAGAAGCATGGTGACCTCTGAATGATCTGAGATAACCAGCGGGTGAGTATCTGGAATGCCCTATAGATTTTTGAGAAATAGGTTTTGAGACAGCAACTTCTGGATCTTGTCTGTAGGTTTCTGAAGCCCATATTTGTGCTCTGCTGAGAATTGCACAGAAGACCCTGCCCCCCACATAAAGCAACGTCCCCCTCTTATCATATTTAAAACAATTTTATTCATGAAAATATGCTGTACAATGCACTATACACAGTTCTTTACATTGCCACATACACAAAACTAGAATAGCACAATCAAGAAGGTTACATTGCGTACAATATATGTGTGGTGAGAGATAACAGCCTGTCGAAAACCCTAACCCCCGAATCTGTACAGTTATAAATACGAGGAGGAAAAGACACAAATTTGGAAACGTTTGGTCTGGCCCAACCTGGTGACAGACTCTCCTGACATCAGGCCGTCCCCTCTCTGTGAGCCTGCTGCATTTTAGGAGGACTGAATGTCACACCTGGGTCTTGGTCCCACCTGAACAACCATGCCCAAGATGGTGACCCAGCTCTCAAGGCTGAAAAGGTGGGCACTGTGGGAAAGTGTGGGGTGGGGGGGCGGCCGAGCTGGTGTGCTATGACTGTGCTTAGTTCAGGGGGGTCAGCTCCTTCCTGCTGGGTGGGCTGCTTGGTGGACCCTGCCCCACGGCTCAAGCGCCTCGTCATCTCCTGCCAATTGCTCCTTACAAGAACACTGAACACCAAGATGCAGCCAAATGGCCTCCTTCAGACCCTGATGTGGGCAAGGCAAGGCCATCTTTGTACAGGAACTGTTGGTCTCACAGCCTGGCTCCACATCACACCCTAGCCACAACGCTGATTTAAAGCAACAGTTTTAAATCAGCAACAGCTCAAAGCAGTCCTGCATGCCATTCTTAACCTAAATCAAGAGGAACTGAGATGCCAGCTTGCCTGGATGCGACATCCTTTGGCTTGCAAGTTCTGCCTTTGTTCCATAATGTATATCCGTGATTCTCAAACTTGGGTCCTCAGGTGTTATTGGACTTCAACTCCCATAACCCCCAACCAAAGGCCACTGAGGGTGGGGATTATGGGAGCTGAAGTCCAATAACACCTGAGGACCCAAGTTTGAGAATCCTTGATGTATATGATTCTGGATCGTTGGAAGGAAAGGGATTTTTTGCACATGTCCTGTGATACTCTTTTAAGTGACGGTGACTTCACGTGTTCCATAGCTGAGTCTTGGCATTGAAAACCAATCTAGGGTAAGCCCTAGCTGCATTGTACATGGAGTTAGGCAAAGAGTTTCAGGAAAGGGGGAAGGGTGGGGAGGAATGAGTCACCACCAATTGCTTAGACTGGTGAGCAATTGCCTTTAGGATGGTGGAAACATACCCATGTTAAATGGTCAGAAGACTGGCCTATCCAAGCAACAACGTGCCAATGCTTATCAGATTGGTGAGTGGAAGCATTTCTAGTTGGAAGAATAATCAATTTGAGTACAATTTTTCATTGCAAAACCAGAATGTGGGGGTTTAATTTGGATACAAAAGAACAGCCCTGCTGGATCAAGCCCAAGGCCCATCAAGTCCAGCATCCTGTTTCCCACAGCGGCCCATCCAATACTTCGGGGAAGCCAACAAGCAAGAGGTGAGGGCATGCCTTGCAACTGGCATTCCGAGGCATCTTGCCTCTGAGGCTGGAGGTGGCCCATAGCCCTCAGACTAGTAGCCACTGGTAGACCTGTACTGAAAAGTGGACAAAAGAATAACCCTCCAAAGGTATCCATTTTTTAAAAAAGAAAATGTTTTGAAAATGTGTTGAGCATTTCCCAAAATTATCATTATTTTTAAGTGCAATACAGAAGCAATTGTGTGGCTTGCGCAGAAGTGGAGGCCATGCCTTGCTTCCCTGCTACGGCTGCCACAGTGGCAGCAATCAGATTGGGCCACCACCATTTCCTGCCATGTGGCACTCGGGAGGCCTCACCTGCCAGACTCCAGTCTGTCAAGCCACTCCAGGGCAGGCAAGTGAGGCGGTGGCTTCAGGATTGTCAGCCGCTCGCTGTCTGAGGGGTATGAAAGGGGAATCACAAGCTTGTTCTAGACAGTGACTTGGGGGGGAAGGGGGAGGAGCAAGTTCCCAGCCACAGTGGAGCTCTCAACACCAGGTAGACAGATGGACCAGCAAGATGGTCATATCTGCACCTGTTGGCCAGCGACTGACAAGGCTCCCAGTCCAAATGTGAGGGACGGGGCGCCCCCACAGAGGTCCAGACTGACGAACAAAATCACCAACTCCATTTCCAAGACGATACCGGCTCCTCACCTCTTAAAAATATCCCACTCCCCAGGCGTTGATATCTGACCATATAATTCCCTTTGGTTTTCTTCAGAGAACCCGCCTGCTATCTTGCCGGACTGATCAGCAGAAGGCAGTACCGGTGCAGATTGCCGAGAGCGTCCCTGTCCTCACCGGGCCCCACACTTTCCACCACGCTGCCCCTCCAATAGTGCCGCCTTACTCAACATGACTAGCAGGACTCTCTGTGGCACATGCCCTGCCCATGCTCAACATCCCAGCCCCTTGGCACTGCACTGCACTTGCACAAAGACGGTTAAACACAACGCTTAGCAATATGACTTCATTGCACACATAACGACCCTACAGTTAACACACCACAACGATGGCTGAGCAAGAGGGCGCTTCCTAAGGATTAGCTCTCCAGCCAAAGTCCTGCATGGCAGGGGACGTGAGAGGGCCATCCTGTCTTTCTGCCTCCACAAAGACATGAGCTTAGGGTTCAGCTGAGGGTCAACGGCAGGCCTTTCTGTCTCTCGCATCCTCTCTTCTCAATCTTCTGTTGACACTCTAGGACAGGAGTCCCCAAACCCTGGATATTGTTGGTTTGCAATGCCCATCATCTCTAGCCTTTGACCATTTTGGCTGGGAATGATGGGAGTTGAAGTCTATCATCATCTAGGGATCCAAGATTGGAAATGCTCTAGGATATGTCCTCTGCTCTAAGAAATGAGTCAATGTTCTGCCCCTAGGCACTATGAAGACCCCTTCCAATAACTGGGATGATGGTGTCAAGGAGGGTAGAGGGTAGACAGGCACTCAGATCATCTCTGCCTTTTTTTGAACGTTTCTTTCCTTTCTCTCATTGCTTCAAGATTGGGGTAGGGGTAGATTGTAGATGTTAACATGGAGGCAGTTGCATTCTGAATCCCCAGGGATCTGACTCTACCCTCCATCACTATAAACAACAGTCCTTGTGGCCGACTATTTGTGGGCAATTCCAAGGGTAATGGAATTAGGCATCTTATTACTTTTTCAATTACTGTAGCCATAAGCAGATTTTTCAAGTTGATATTATATATACCCATTGGTAAGAGAACATTTTCTAAGGTCATATTTTTCACAAAAGTCTTAAATAATATATTGTCAGAAACATACAAAACACCTTGGTAACGGAATCAGAAACAATGTCCCACAATTCTGATTCTGTTACTAACGTATTTTGCATGTTTCAGAGTCTATCAATTATATTTAAGAGTTTTGTAAAAATATGCCCTTGTAGGAAATGTTCTTGTGCCAGTGGGTATATATAACATTAGCTTGAAAATTTGCTTCTGGGTGCAGTCATTGAAAAAGTGGTAACATGCCTGATTCTGTTACCCTTGGAATTGCCCTTATATGGACCGTAAGGCTGCAGCTGAAGTTTCTGATTAGTGTTGCCAGTGAAAACATTTGGGGAAACTGAGGAGGAAATCATAAAAGGAATCAATGAGCTTGACCAAATAATTATAATCGTAATAAAATAGTTATAATTACAAACAAAATCTTTAGAATCCAAATATATTAAATTTGGTACATGATCCAGCAATGTAAACATTTATCTCGTGTGAGCCCATTTGAATGATGTTGTTGGCTTGCAGCTGATGCAGATGTAGAGCAAAACAGTGGCCCAGATTAATTGGGCTCATGTACTGCCACACACATGGGCAAAATGGGTTACGCCTCCTTTCCAGGAGTTTCATTATGATGATCAGGGATCCACTAACTTAGACTTTGTTTACTAGCCAACCATTCTGGTCATCACCAATCCCCTCTTTTCCCTCAGATCTTTCTATGGTGCACAGGCAGAAGGCTTGGGAGAGAAGCAGGTCTTCTGTCATTTGCATCATCGGTGATGACCAGAATGTCTGGCTAGTAAACAAAGTCTAAATTAGTGGATCCCTGATAATCATAATGAAACGGAGGGCTCTCCCTGTTTCTACAATTGGGAGAGCACTCTCCTACTCCTCAAAAAGGATTCCTGCTCTTTCCTATCTTCTCAAAAATGGCAGGGAAATGAAACCTCTGGGGAGGAGATCTGTGTGGTGCTGGGTGTCCTGCTCACCAGAGGGCTAGAGGCACTCGCCACTGGCAAGTGGATTATTGATGCCTGGTTATTATGGCTATGCCCATTCCTGCCTACTGATATGAAGGCTGGAGGGGGGAAAGAGGAATTCAGGAGTAAAAATGTTTTGGGTCTCGCCCCCTTCCTGGAGGCCCAATATGAAAATATTGAGAATTTGGGGGAAATAATGATAATAAAAGCCCACATAGAATATGTCCTCTTTTAGAATGCTCAGTGAAATGCCAGTTGCATTGGAGGCAATTCCCCCCTGCCGCGGAAATTTTATGCAGAATTTTCTGTGTCTCTCCCCATCCCTTAAACAGAGAACTGCTGCCACCATGCCTAGTTTGAGCCTAAGAAGTGCTAACATTGGGTTAGATTGCGTCCAGGCACCCTGATCCTAGGGGTCCTACGTACCAAGAGGCAAGCTTCTGCATGTCTGTCCCTACAGGCTGAGGAATCTCATATGCTTGCACATGCAGTTCTCCTCTTGATCCTGTAGACAGGGCTGTGCATGCTAAATCCTTTTTAAAAATCCAGGTATCAGCTGTTTGGGAGGGGAGTGAAAGGCTAGATCTCCTCTCTCAGGTCTAGGTCTCCTCTCTCAGACAGCTGATTAATGAGATTTCAGCTCTTCAAAAGGGATTCCACATGCACTCCATGGGATCAGCACATAAAACATTGAACCTTTTTCAAAGCTTTATAAATATACCAAACAATACTTATCTCATGCGCTAACTGCTAACTAAGTTGTATATAACACATTTTGGGCTCAATCCAGCCAAAGATAAGCACTTGGAAATCCCACCAGTTTCAATGATGGAGATTTATGGATGTGATCAGCTCTCCCATTGAAATCAATAGAACTTCATGGTGTTTAACTTGGAGGAATCATGCCTCTGATGTTCTTAGAGCAGTAAATACAATTTAGATTTGATAAGTAAGGTGGTATGATATTGTCCACATTTAGTTTTCCCTCTGTATTTCTGTCTTCCAAAACCAAGCCACCCCAAACCCCTTGTTTTCCCCTGCCTTCAGAATTGTTAGAAATATTCTCTCTCTGCTTCTGCCTCCATAACATGAGCTATAGATGCCACTGGAAATAGTTCCTTGCTGGAGTGGGATATTCAGGCATCCTTTAATAGTTCACCCAGAGCTGAGTTACATATGATGCTAGAGCATCATGTTTCAAAAAACAGCCGCAGGAGGGGGCCATTTTGGATTGACCCCCCCCTCACCTCCACACAATATCATGACCCCAGTCCAAATCATACCAATAAGTTATGGAGGACAGCTTCAAATGGGTGGATTTTGAAGTCAGGGAATTGGTAAAGGACAAAGGGTTACTCTTTTTGTATTTTAACACTACAATCCTAGACACATAGACTCTCAGAAGGAAGTCCCACAGTGCTCAGTATAACTTACTCCCAGGTACATTTGCATCGAATTGCATCCTGAAACTGTTTTCATTCAATGAAGTTCTGTATTTTATTTTATGTTTGTATTATTTTAGGGCATCTAACCTATTATTGTTTCTGTCCTTTTAGTTTTCTTTTGGCTGCCTTGTGCCATTGTTTACTTAGGAAAGGTGGGATATCAATTTTTAAAATAAATATCTCCCCGCCTACTGCACCATGGACCCAATCAAAGAAGGACCTTTTCACAAGTGACGAAAGCAGCACGATTTAATCTTGAACACATTCCTCCGGGAAGGTATTAAAGCAGGACAGACAGCAGAAGAGAGCCAGTTTTCATATGGATTCTAGTCAGTATGGTTGTCTACCTTTTACTTCTCAAATGTCCAGATATGGGATATACAAACACTAATTACAATGTCACTTGTGAAAATGGTCTAAGGGCGCATTGGCACACCACCTCTTTGAAGTGCTCCGAGGCGGCCTCCGACCCTACGATACGTCCATCTGCACCTCCATCCTATGGCTGCAGCTACACTTCCAAGCATGCTCTCCTAGCCTTGAAGCAACTCTTGCCTACCTGGCTGCCAGTTCCCATCCAAACCTCGGGCTCTGCACTCACAACTTCAGGTATCCGCCAACCAGAGAGGGCACCCCACCGCATTACGTTGCCATCCCATCCCATCCTCCTCACCTCCAAGCCCCGGATTGCCCACCTCCCAGGTCAGCAGTAGCCACACCACACCAGGGACTAGCTCTTAATATAGTGCCAAGGGCCATGTGTCTCGGTGTGCAGCAGCAGGCACATGTCAAGTGCGCATTCTATATGCACACGCATTTCACAGTGGCTGCTGCAAGCACGGAGGACAGAAAATGCAACCACTGGCAAAGCTGGCATGGATCAGGCTGGTGCCGCTTTCCATGGCATCCCCTCCCACCCGGTGATCCCAGATTCTTCCCTTCTATACCAGTCATGCTGCAAGTACGACCGATTTTTCTGCCCATGGAAGGAAATCCATTGTAATTCAGTTGGAACAACTGGATGGGGAGATACTATAGCTAACTCAGGCGAAGAACTGGTCGACGTGGCAAGCCCTTTGCGAGCAGCTCTTGCTGCCAGTGGTTAGCGAGTACGACAGCACTGTCCAGAGCCGGTCTTGTGGTAGCTAGCATGAATTGTCCCTTTTGCTAAGCAGGGTCTTCCCTGGTTTGCATTTGAATGGGAGACTACATGTGAGCACTGTAAGCTCTGGGGCCACTCTGGGAAGGGCACCTGCCTGCTTGTGTGCAGAAGGTCCCAAGTTCCCTCCCTGGCAGCATCTCCAAGATAGGGCTGAGAGACACTCCTGGCTGCAACCTTGGAGAAGCCGCTGCCAGTCTGTGTCAACAACACTGAACTAGATGGACCAATGGTCTGACTCAGAAAAAGGCAGCTTCCTATGTTGGCTGTCTGGAAATGGGGGGGGGTGTCTTATCTATTTGGTCTCTACTTTAGGGATGCCACAGGCAGGCCAGGACCAGTGCAGGGAAATAAAATTAGAATTTAGCTCTCAGGAGAACCATTGGGAATGGAACCAATGGCAAGCCAGAAACACCCCTTCAAGGAGGCCACCTTGACCAACATGAAGGCTTGACCATAGTTCTAGATTGTTCTTTGGGCCACAATGCACCGGTTCCCTCTTTCTGTGCAATAGTGCAGGAGCCCAGGGCGGGGAAGGGAGGGGGAAGAGATGGGGGCAGCAGCTCTGCAAGGCCATGGCTAACTTGTGCCTATTGCACACATCAAAGACAGATCCGACTTACTGCACAATACAACTGGCACGAGCGGGAAGCCGCCGGTACCTGTCAAAACATTGTTTACCCTACGTTGTGTGTGTGTGTGTGTGTGTGTGTGTGTGTGTGTGTGTGTGTGTGTTTAGTGTTGTTCTCAAGTTTAAACAGATGGCTCTAGCCTGGCTGAACAAACAAAGGCAAAGGAAAGAAGAAGGGGTGGCGGGGGGGGGGGAGAGAGAGTTTGTTTCAGTACCCCCCACCCCCCACTCCGCTGATTGGTGGGCTGGAGCTGTCTGAGCAGGCCTCACCCCGGCACCCAGCTCTGATTGGTGGGTTGCGGGGCACTGGGCAAGGTGGCCATATTGAGACCGTTCTGCGGCGGGAGGGCAGAGTCAAAGTTGAAGTCCATCTCATCACTGTCCATGAAGTCATTGAGAATGATGGACTCCACATCACACTCCAAGCTACCGTTGAACATGTCCAAGTCTAAGTCTGCTGGGAATCTGTCCTGGCCCAAAACGGGAGTGTGCATGGCTTCTGGGTAGGGTCCCTGCAAGGAATCTAGCAAACTCATGTGTGCCCCTTGGTTGTTGATGTAGGAATGGATGTGCCCGTGGTGTGGCATAGCCACCATGCCGCACGCATCGTTGGGCAGGCTCATAAGGCTGATCGGGGAGGGTAAGGCACTGTTGTTAATAGGAGGGTGGTGGCTGGCTGGTGATGGATGGTACAACGCGTTGCTCTTCAAGAGGGAGGATGGGTGGGGAGGGTAGGGGACCAGGCCGATCTCGCCGCCCCCGCCCCCACCGCTGCACACGAGGGCGTTCTGTCTGTGGCCGCGGGGTGGCGCCATGCTGCTGGCTTGCGGCATGTGGGGCTCGCCCTCTTTGTGCGCATAGGAGATGGAGGAGAGCAGGTCCTGCAGAGAGGCGTTGCGGTAGGAGTTCATGGGGGCAAAGGTGGCCTGCTTGTTCTCCTGGATGGTCTGCATGGGAAGGCGGCGCATGAGGCTCATGGCGGGCTGGCTGTAGATGGTCCCACAGTAAGTGTTGCCTCCGCCACCGCCGCCTCCGCCGCCACCTCCTCCAGCTCCCACAGCTGAGCACTTGGAGTTGAAGCTGTAGCTAGAGTTCCTCTGCCGGAGGCCGCCAGCAGGGAGGGGCTGGGCAGGGCTCATGCTGTAGTTATCCTGGAGGTCATCCAGAAGGCTCTCACCGAGGCTCTCGTTCAGGTTGATGGTGCCAGTGAGGTCGGTCAGCCTGGGCATCTCCACGGAGCAGCGGGCATTCAGGGAGGGGGACATGGTGCTGGAGGGGCTCGGGTACATCAGCGGTGAGGATGGGGTCCCGTCGTCCTCTTCCAGCTCATCTGGCTCGTGGTTGGCCATGATGGGGGAGAGGCGCCCACTCAGCGTGCTGGCGGAGGAGTTGGCCCGTGTCCGGAAGTCGGCCCAGGCGTCGTACTCCTCGCCCGCGTGGGAGGTGGGGCTCTCTGACCATTTGGCCTGCTGGCTGGAGGGGCTTTCCTCCCCGCGCTCCTGGGCCGCCTGCAGCTGCTTCTTCTTGCTGGCTTTGCCTTTGATGCGCAGGAACTTGCTGTTGTTGTCCATGGAGACCGCCCGCCGGCGTGGCGTCTTGCCAGTTTTGCCGCCCTCGGGGTTCAGCATCCACCAGGAGCTCTTGCCAGTGCCTTCATTTTGCACCCGGATGAAGCGGGTGTGCAGTGACAGGTTGTGCCGGATCGAATTCTGCAAACAAAACAAAACACAAAGAGCTCATCACTGCCAGTCAGCAACCCCCAAAGATCACCCCAAGGAGTTCCTTGCCCATTCCTCTCAAGTGAAGCCACACACCTGGCTTCTGGGGTGTCAATAGGCATCACCCACACATGTTGAACCCTATCTTTGTGGTCAGAAGGAACCCTTGCTAGTAAGTCCCCCAAAGCAACTTATTACCACCACCACCCCGCACTGTACTCAACTGCTCTGTAGTGTTGCAGAGGATTTTTTTACTTTTACAAACCTTTTTTTTTTTTTTTTGCTGCAACAATGGCTCCAAAGAACCTCTGAGAATTATCAAGGCAATTGAGGCCATTTTTAAAAAGTCTATAATCAGGCAGGAAATGACCCTGGGTCATTTCCTAACCTCACGATGGCCTATTTTAAAACAGGTGTTCAGCAGCACCCGGCTGCTGTGGTCATTCTTCTCAGTGCTTCCAGGCACTGTTCAAAACTGCTGCTATAGCAAAAAAAAAAAAAAAGACTTTTAAATTAAACAAACTCACACACAAAGAGAAAGACAGCACCACTTCACCTGTCTGAAACTTTGGAGAGCCACTGCCAGTCACTGTAGACAATACTGAACTAGATGGATCAATGGTCTGATCCGGTATAAGGCAACTTCCTAAGTTCCTATGACTAAATGGACCCAGTCTAGCGAAGCAATTCTTACAATCCTAACCAGTGACATCCCATAAACCCGATTGCTACTGTCCTTCATTCTAGAGCCTAAATTGTGCCTCTCTGTTCCTCCAAGAAGCAAGAACAACAACAACAACAAATATTTATCTACCGCTTTTCAACCAAAGTTTCCAAAGGGGTTTACATAGAGAAATAATCCCCAAAGGGCTCACAATCTAGAAAGAAACACAAGATAGACACCAGCAACAGGCACTGGAGGGGGTGCTGTGCTGGGGTGGAGAAGGCCAGTTGCTCTCCTCCTGCTCAATAAAGAGCATCACCACGTTAAAAAGGTGCCTCTTTGCCCAGTTAGCAGGGGTTAACAAAACAAAACAAAACAAAACACACAAAGAACCCACCACAACAACCCACCACTCCATTTGGTCTTTATTAGGCCGGATAGGAGTTGATCTCCATTTTTCAATTTAACCAGCACCAGACTGAGGATTTGAGGCTATGGTCTTGCGTTAGGCCTTTATTAATCCAGGCCTGTGTTGGGTTTGTGCTAATCCAGGCCTGCGTCAGCCCTCCATTAATCTAGGACTGCATTGGGCCTGCGTTAATCCAAGCAGGAGTCCATCTCCATTTTTCTAACCAGCACTCGACTGGAGATTTCAGGAAAAGCCTCGCCATCTTCCCCCCAATTCTGCTTTTTTGGAAAGGAGGGGGACATGGCCCCCGTTCTGCCCGCTCCATCTTCAGCTGCTCAGACACTCGGGCTGGTTGGCACCCTGAACAATCCCCGAGTGCCCCATTCAGCAGCTCCGCGGCGGCAAAGGCCTCCAAGGGTCTCCCATTCCCATGGCAAACAAAGGCGCTCGCAGCTGCCGGATCGCTCCTCTGCCAGGGCTGCTTGCCATCGGATACATTTTTTGACACCCTCCAAAAGCGAGCTTGTAAGGCTGCACATGGAGGCAGGGGAGGAGGCGCCCGCCCGCCCTTTCAGCTCCCAGCTACGCTTTGAGTCTAATGCCTGGCGGGCAGAGAGAGCCAGCGGGGAATTCGATCTGTGACAGGCGTGGGATGCTGGGAACTCTCGCCTGTGACCTGTGGATTATTCCTCCGCTTCCATCCAAGGGAATTTTCCCATGGAATTCTCAGTGGGGCTCCACACAGCTGATTAGCCCCGCAGACAATGGGGAGAGTCAGAGCACCAGCACCGTTGCCACTGAACGGGCCCACAGACTTGGGAGCCAAAACAGATGGCATCGGGGTCTGCCTCCTCCAAATCCGCCGGCGCAAGCAATGCGCTGTACCCCCCTTCCAGAGAGGGAGGAACCAGGCCTGAAAGGTCAGGCTGGGATGGAGGGGATGTTATCGCAGCTGTGCTAAGCGTCACTGGGGTGTGAACAACCCAGCTGCCTTACAACGAGTCTGCCCATTGGTCCAGCCAGCTCAGTATTGTCTACACTGGC
The DNA here is from genome assembly GCF_027244095.1 of Hemicordylus capensis. Taxonomy (NCBI): domain Eukaryota; kingdom Metazoa; phylum Chordata; class Lepidosauria; order Squamata; family Cordylidae; genus Hemicordylus; species Hemicordylus capensis. Next base: position 17,342,501 of record NC_069663.1, read on the forward strand.
TGGCAGCAGCTGTCTAAGGCTTTGGGCAGGCTGCTCTTTCCTAGCTCTACCGGGAGATACCAAGGATTAAACCTGGGATCTTGTTGGTGCAAATTTGGTGTCTACCACTGAGCAATGGGGGATCCCGAAACCGCTTTATGCTGAATCTGACCATTGGTCCATCTAGTGCAATTTGGTCAGTAGTGACTGGCAGAGGATCTCCAGCGTTTGAGGGTCAAACTAGGTGTGTGGTGAATCAAATCAATAAGAGGAGTGCTTTAAAGTGGAAGTAATTGATTAAAAAGGAGCTGCAGGGCGGGGGAGTTATTCTCTTTGGGACTGTGGCGAGAAGGATCTGAGTCCTTTTCCACTGCACCGTTTTCCTGCCTATGTTCCTGCCTCTCCATTAATCAAGGCACGTTGGGAGTGAAGGGTGTGGCTTGAGAGATGTGCATGAAACGGACTTTTCAATTAATTTCAAATTCAAATTGAATCCCCCAAATTTGTTTAGAATTCGCATCAAATTCAAATCTGGTCCGAAAGTTCGATTCGAATTTGATTCAGATTTGAATTGATTCGACCCTATTTCTATGCTTTTTAAAACCAATCAGGGGGTCTGAATGGTTTTTACAAGGTGCCATATGGCTCTCGAATCGAATTCAAATTGCATTTTGAAAATTCAATTTGAATTAGAATCGAATTGCCCTTTTAAGGGGTGATTTGATTAAAACTCAAATCACTCAAATCACCCTGATTTGTTTGTTTGTTTGTTCGATTTCTATACCGCCCTTCCAAAAAATGGCTTAGGGCAGTTTACACAGAGAAATAATAAATAAATAAGATGGATCCCTGTCCCCAAAGGGTTGACAATCTAAAAAGAAACATAAGATAGACACCAACAACAGTCACTGGAGGTCCTGTGCGGGGGGGTGGATAGGGCCAGTTACTCTCCCCCTGCTAAATAAAGAGAATCACCACGTTAAAAAGGTGCCTCTTTGCCAAGTTAGCAGGGGTGAGTCGAATCAATTCAAATTCAAATCAATTTGCACACCCCTGGCAGCTTGTAGCAACTCTTTGCTCCTAGGGTTCTCTGGCCAGCGAGGAAGAGGTGGGAGGGATCAGGATGATTCAAGCATTCTGTCAAACCTTGACACACACACCCTCATGGGGCTTGATGTTCAAGGAGAATGCTCGAGGAGTCCCTGGTTTATTTTTGGGCTGACTGGCCTCCTGCTGTGACCCATCACTAACACTTGTGGCAAAATAACATATCGCCCAGCCCTGTCTCCCAGTTTAGCCTACCTCACAGGGTTGTTACGAAGGGAAAATTGAATAGCCGTTGTATGCTGCCCTGAGCTACCTGTAGGAATGGATGGGAGATACATGTGAATAATAAAAAGAACAACTTCTCTGTTGCAACATTGCTCACATGCTTTCACCTTTGCATTCTTAAGGACCAGAAGCATGCTGATTTCAAATTAATTACATGCCTACTTTCTATTTCAGTTTTCCCATCGGCACAATGGGAATGCTTAGCCCATGGGGTGGGGGCAGATATGTTGGTTGAAGAGCGGTATATAAATATTCTTTGTTGTCGTCATCGTAGTAGTATACAGATAATAGTTAGCCTGTGCTTTCAAAACAAAATCTAATTCTGAACCTATATAAATTATACAATAAATTTGCATGCCTCTGATTATTTTGCATAATGCATTTGGTTTCTCCTAAATATAGAGAAGGAACCTCACAGAAGCCCCACTCATTGACCACTGAAAGTCCTGCCCATCCCCACCCAGACATTCCTCATGCACTTTCACCTTTGAATCCTTAAGGACTAGTAGCATGCTGGTTTCAAATGAAAACTGAGACTTGTGATGCTGGGTTGTGTACAAACTAGGTACAACGGTGAAACCATCGAATGCACACAGGGCAATCACCAAGGGCAGGGTAGCCTGGTGCCAGGTGTTGTGGCATCGTGAGTGTAATGGGAGCAGAGACCATTTTCACCTCCAAACTATGCCTGATTTAGAGTTCTGTGAAACTCCAAAGCTTGCACATTCCTCCTGCCTCCGTGCTGGTTCTGCAAGCTGACTGTTCTTGCGGTCTGAAACAGGAACGGCAGTCTGCCGGGGCCAGGGGAGAATCCACCGAACCAGCAACTGCCTCCAAAAAGGAATAAGATGGGCGATAGCAGCACCATTCCAGTAATGCCTGACGGTGGGTGAAAGGCTGTGGAGTCTGCAGAGAGCTGGTGCCATGCCATGCCTTTGTCCAGAGGCATACTAATGAGCAGGCGAGCAAGTCACAGGGCCCCATATATCATATTATGTAATGGCTTACTTCTCTGCACTTCATTTATTTGGAGATTGCTTGCAGGTTGGCGCCTTGCCAGCAGCCACCAAATCCAAGTCTACAGAAATCAATCTCGCGCTGACTGATTAAGCCGTGTTTAGAACTAATTGCTCCTTCGTGTGTGGGGAGAATAAATTATGGGCTTTCATCTCGGCATCTTTAAAATGCAGTGGCAGGTAGGGTCTGGCGATTAACCCCTTCCGTCCCGCCGCTCACAAACCAGCAGGCTGGCTGGGGAGGGAGAAAGCACCTGGGGGGAATGCAGAGCCCCCAAGTAGAGCCGCCGAAGGAGGCCTCTGGGTACTGATCACTCACACACACACACACACACACACACACACACACACACACACACACACACCCCTCCCCAGACACCCTTGCTTGGCTGCTCTTTCCTGGTAGAAATACAGTGCCAAGAGAAAGAGGGCATGATTGCCTTCCTGCCTTGCCTTCTTTTGGGGCACCCACAGAGTTCCCGCAGCTGTATTGCCCCACTCTGCCACACACTCCCTGCCGCACCCCTGCTCAGCTCTCCCGCCCTGCGGTCTTTTAGCTGGTCCCTGGGATGGGGCCCTAGATCAGTGGCAGAGCATCTGTGTTGCAGAGACTCCTGCCTGAAACCTTGGAGAGACGCTGCCAGTCAGTGTAGACCAGGGATTCTCACTGTTGGGTCCCCAGATGTTACTGGACTTCAACTCCCATAATCCTCAGCCCCCGTGGCCTTTGGTTGGGGATTATGGGAGTTGAAGTCCAATAATATCTGGGGACCCAACGTTGAGAATCCCTGGTATAGACAGTACTGAGCTAGCTGGACCAGTGGCCCGACTCTGTATAAGGCAACTTCAAGGCGGGATGCGGTGGTAGGATGTTTAGGTAGTTGACTGGACCAGTGTTCCCTCTAAGAGGGATTCCCAGATGTTGTTGACTATAACTCCCAGAATCCCCAGCTGCGATGGCTTTTGCTTAGGGGTCATGGGAGTTGTGGTCAACAACATCTGGGAATCCCTGTTAGAGGGACTACTGGACTGGACCACTTTGGACTGTAGGTGGGGACCACCGCTTTGGAATTCTCCCACACATTAAAACCAAAACCAAAACTTGCAAATAGAAAACTAGCCCAGGTAGGAGAAGGATTCTAGCCCGGCCCTTTGCCTAGTGTGCTGATTTTATCTCTGCAGGGAGATGTTAACATCAAGGAATATGAAAAATGCTCCTTCACCTGCAGACCAAAATGGTTCAGCCCATTCTTCCCCTTCAGGTTGTACCAGCTCCTTTGGCTGCATGGTTAGACCAGGCCTTATTTGTTTCTACAGCTCTGCTTTTAACCTGTCACTCACACTCAATGTTTGAATTGTAAAATGTGAGGTGGTGGGTTCCAAGCCTCCTCCAAAGCCTCACCCTTTAATCAGAGATGTGTGGAAGAGAATGACGAACATGACTTAGCAGTGTGAGAAATACACTCTGCAGATGCTCAGAGGCACATTTCCAGCCCCACCCCCAAAAGCCCAGGTAGTCATGATGTGGTAGATTTAGTCCCTGGTAATGAAAAAGATCTCTAGCAGATGCTAACTGAAATTGAGCCTTGCTTATGTTTTGTTGCATTTCCACTGTTCCTTGGCCTTCATTTCACAGTATGATGCAGGAGGCACACATATACAATATCAGCTCTCTGTAGTTCCACGCACAACCAGAGGGCAGTTCTTACAATAGCCACTGAGCTGAAAATGAAATTGTGTAAGCCTTTAAAATCTGGCAAAAATGCAGAATGCTAATTCCGCTGTGGAAACTCCAAGCTGAGGGATTCGATGAAATGCACACACCCACACAAACACAGAGAGTGAAATCTTAATCCTTTGGGACTCATTTTAAGGCAGGGCCTGAAAAATCCCAAGCGCCAGGGACCCCGGGCAGCTGGAAATTTAACCATGGAGCCTAGACTAGGATATGCAGAGACAGAGTTATTTAATCAAATATTTGTCCCAGGAAGCCCTGTTTTGTCTTCTAAGTAGGTTACTTGTAAAGGGGATAAAAGAGAAGCTTGTTTACTCCCCCGCTCCACAATGTCTGTCACTGAGTCTAGTAATTTTGTCCAGTGTCCACTGTCCGGTGCTGCTTTACCGAGTGATTTCTGCAAGGCTTTACTTCAAGTTTGAAGTTGCCCCCAAAAACTGACCAAAAAAGTGGATTTTTTTACCCCGGATATAAATTGGGCTACACTCTAAAGAGCGATGAAAAACCTGAACCGTGTGTGGAATGCTCCCTGGTATCTCGCAGGGACTTTGGGGTAAATTTGGCAGATATGTGAACACACACCTCCATTCTGGTGGAGATGCAAACTAAAAGCCGAGTGTGAAAAACTTCCAGGCTCCTACATTTGGGGGCCGGCTTCTAGATCCAGAGAAAAATCACCAAGACCTGTTTTAAGACAATAAAGCCAAGTGTCCACTCATTCCCCAGATACTCTGACAAGTTCCACACAAGCAGCCAAGTTACTAGTCGATTAGTCTAATTTTTAAGCAAATACTAAAAAAAAAGGTTGTGTGGCACTTTAAAGACAAGCAGGGGTTGTGGCTGAAACTTGAAAGCAGGGAGCGGGTGGGCTAAATACAATAGCATAAGAAATATGGACATCTGATGGGAGGAGAATCAAAGTAGGGGAATATGCATTCAAATTCTTCCAAGCCCAGGATTTTGCTTGGCAATCTCTCCCCTCCCCACTTCAGCCCCAAATGGTGTGGCTAGGCTGCAGGTCCTTCTGCATCTCCTCAATTGGAGACCTGCTGTGAGGGGGCTTGGGAGAGAGACTGGGTCAGACGAGACCAGGGGCGTTGTTAGGGACTTAAAATATCTGGGGCCCTGGCCCACCACCCTCCTTTTGATAATTAAACTCAGGAATCATTATGTCTGACTCCTCCCCAAAGGGAAATGGGAGGAGACAAGTGCTGTACCGGGGGCTAGAGCGTCTGTTTTGTGCCCAGCAGCACCGCACCTTTTGGGGAAGGGTGTGCAGCAGCTGTGAAAAAGGCAGATTCCATGCTAGGGAAGTGAACTGGAAATAATATGGCTAATATTATAATGCCCTATACAAATCTATGGTGCGGCCACATTTGGAGTACTGTGCACAGTTTTGGTCAACATATCTCAGCAAGGACATTATAGAACTGGAGAAGGTGCAGAAGAGGGCAACCAAGATGATCAGGGGCTAAAGCACCTTTCCTCTGAGGCAAGGCTACAACACCTGGGGCTGTTTAGTTTAGAAAAAAGACAACTGCAGGGAGACATGATAGAGGTCTATAAAATCATGCATAGTGTGGAGAAAGTGGACAGAGAGAAATTTCTCTCTCACACACACACATAACACTAGAACCAGGGGTCATCCCATGAAACAGATTGCCGGGAAATTTAAGATTGACAAAAGAAAGGATTTTTTTTCACACCGGCTATGGAATTCTCTGCCACGGGATGTGGTGATGGCCACCAGTTTGGATGGCTTTAAAGGGGGCTTGGACAAATGCATGGGGGTCAGGCCTATCAATGGCTGCTAGTTGGAGGGCTATAGGCCACCTCCAGCCTCAAAGGCAGGATGCCTCTGGATACCAGTTGCAGGGGAGTAACATCAGGAGAGAGGGCATGGCTTCCTCTCCTGCTTGTGGGATCCCCAGAGGCATCTAGAGGGTCGCTGTGGGAAGCAAGATGCCGGACTAGATGGGCCTTGGGCCTGATCCAGCAGGGCTCTTCTTATGAGAAGACAGAGAGAAGAAGTGATTGAAGCAGCAGCAGCAGCAGCATAGATGACAGCCCACCCCGCAATTGAGAAAGAAGTGTGTTGAGATGTGGGGCTCTGAGCCATTCATTGAGGGCCCAAGCCCCCAGGGCCACCCCCTTAGGGCACTCCTGGATGAGACTGAGCAGACAGGATACCTGGCAGCCACCTCATCTGAAGCCACCCTTCGGCAAGGGTGGCTTCCGGCAGTGATGGAGTGTGGATCCAGCTACCCATTCCCCCCAAGTAGAAGAGGCTGCTGCCCTGTCTGCCTGCTTCTCACGCATGAAGGGACCTGCCAGAGGCCGTTAGCTGCACAAAGACCCCCGCCCCACTCCCCCGCTGCTGCCTCCTCGGAAAGGAATGTGAGACACTGAGAAGTACAAGGAAGCATTATGGCGATGACAGTGTGCCCAGACAGCAGACAGAGGAGCTGTGCAGAGGACTCCGTGGTGAGCGTTTCTGCCGGGCCTGACAATGAGCCAGCCGGTTTGAGGAGTGCCTGGGGAAAGTTCAGAGGCCGGAAGCCCCTGTCAGCCTGGACAATCCGTCTGAACCTTCCGACAGCACAACGCGGCGGCAGCCCAAGCCTCAGCCAGGCACCTGGGCCACGGAGGACCCAAAGAGAGCCCTCGTGGGAGGGAGCTCTGAGCTCTGACCGTCCTTTAAACTCACTGTAAATGGTATCGATGCCAAGCAGCCTGCAAAGGTTGAAAAGGGTTTGTATTTTGTATTTTAAAATATTCTAAATTGATTACGCAAAGTCATGAGAAACACCCTGGAGTGTTATGTTTGATCCTGAGCTGAATTCTACCTGGAATTTTTTCACATATATATTTTTTTCTTTTGTACTTTTCTGCAAAAATTAAAAATAAAAAGTATAGTGGGGGGGGGGGATGAGCTGATCTCCCTTCTCCTTTTGTTTTGACTTTAAAGCAACTGGTGTGGGGGAGGGACTCTGATTTTGATCGGAGCAGCAGTGCTGGGGAAGAACTCGTTTAACCCTTTCCTCCTGTGCCATGTTCCGGTTCTAAATACAAAACCCTTAACATACACACATACACACACATGCAAACGTACACACGTGCAAACATGCACACACATGCAAACGTACACACAAACATGCACACGTATACATGCACACGCGTGCACACACCCCCCCCAGGAATTTACTATTTCATTTTTCATTTCATTTTTAGATTTATATCCTGCTGTTCCTCCACGGAGCCCAGAGTGATGTTCATGATTATGTTTAACCTCACAATAACCCTGCAAGGTAGGTCAGGCTGAGAGTCACTGGCCCAGCGTCACCCAGTATGTCTCATGGATGGACAGGAATTTGAAACTGGGTCTCCCTGGTCCTAGTCCAGCTTTCTAACCACTACACCACACTGAAAAACCCTCAAAATATAAATTTTGGAAGTTGCTCTAAATACTATCAGTTCTCCTCGGGGAATATATAGATGTGACTCTTGTTCTCTCTCCCCCCCCCCCCGCCCTTGTGGGGCTAATAGCAACTTGGGGGGGGGGTTTAGAATAGGGGAAATAGCACATGGAAAAAGGTTTGAATACCCTGCCCACAAAAGAAAAATCAGAGCTTTTCTCCTCAACCAGCTGCTTGAAAGTAAACACAAAATACAGTTAGCAGAGCCTGTAATGAACCTCCCTTATCTTATCTGTTTTGGCCCTTAACTCTATAGCAAAGCATTGCTAGGAAGTAAGTCAAAGTAGAATGGCCAGATCTCCTGGGAATCACATCATGAGACTCGGGGGTCAGAGAGAAGAGGCGGAGTCTAGAATGTGAAGGGATGGAGTCTTGGGTGGTGCCAGGAAGGTCAGGGGGTGGGGCCTAATTAAGGGGTGGGGCCATCGTGGCAGGTTAGAGCTCAGCTATGCCTGATGGGTGGAGTCTGACGGAGGTAGAGTTAATAGCAGGAGTCCTTGAGCTTCACAGAAAGTATCTGAGGGGAGGAGAGTTGGTCTTGGCAGTAGTGAGCATGAATTTCACCTTTGCTAAGCAGGGTCTGGGCTGGTTTGCATTTGTATGGGCAGCAACATGTGAATGCTATAAGCTATTCCCCTTTGGGGAGGGGACTGTAGCTCAGGTGGTAGAGCATCCGCTTGCATGCAGAAGCCCCACGTTCACTCTCCGGCATCTCAAGGTAGGACTGGGAGAGACTCCTACCTACAACCTTAGAGAGCTGCTGCCAGACAGTGTCCAGCTCCTAGCCCAGGGGAAGGCAACTGCAGCTCTCAATCTGTTGTTGATCCAACGGCTCTCATCATCCCCAGTCACAATAAAGTTTGGCTAGGAATGGTGGGATTTATAGTTCTACAACGGCAGGAAAGCCAAGGCAGTCTAGGCCTATCCTAGCCTACCTTAGCTCCCTGCTGCTTCTACAGGTGCTGTACATTAGAAACTAAAAAAACCTCAAAACATATAGTACATATATATAATCAAGATCCTTATCACCATCTCTACCCTGCAGCTGTTTTCTTTCTATCTATCTATCTATCTATCTATCTATCTATCTATCTATCTATCTATCTATCTAATTTGTACACTGCCCCAAACTTTGGTCTCTGGGTGGTTAACAATTTCCCTTTTGCCTCCAAGGGGAATGTTCGATTGGGCAATACCTCCCATTCTGAGACAAACAGTAGGGATGTGCATGAATTCAGATTCGTGCCGAACTCAGATTTGTGCACAGATCCAGAGCCGAAATGGCTCATGGGGCTGCTGAACGGATTTGACTGGTGGAGGGCGGAGCAGGAGGAGGTGGCGAGTGACACCTTTAAAAGTGAAGACAGTCGGTCCTTACCTGCTCTTCCACCACTCAGCTTCATGCTGCGATGGTGCACCCCCCAGCAGCCCTCAAGCTGCAGTGGAATACACATGGCTACCCAGGTTTCCTCCTATCTTGCTCTCACAAAATCACTTCTCCCTCCTCCTACCTAGTTGTTTGCACCCACACAACTGAAAATTTGGAGCACACACAGTTCCCAAACCTAGGTAGAGGAACACAGTTTTGGCTTGTGTGAAGAACCTCACCGAGTCAGACCACTGATCTAGCTAAGTATTGTCTACACTGACTGACAGCGGCTCTCCAAGGTTTCAGGCAGAAGTCTTTCCCAGTCCGACCTGGGTGCTTTCCAGACTAGCTGCTCGACAGCAGCAAAATGCCTCCGTTCAGGCAAGTCACATTCAAAACGTAAGCCGCAGGGGTCGAAGTCTCGCATTAACTAACAACCCGGGGGAAAACAGCAACTTCTTTACACCAGATATACGACGTCCTAGCTCTGTCTATATTGCAGCGATTAAATTCGAAACAAGGCATTGGAAATGTGAACGGCACCCTGCTGTCCACGTAGGGACTGTGCTGTCATAATGTAAGAAGCACACTTCCAAGATCTGCCATGACCCCATTGCAGGGTCTAATCTGGAAAGCACCCTGGAGATGCTGCCAGGGATTGAACCTGGGACCTTCTGCATGGAAAGCAGAAGCTTTACTACTGAGCTACAACTGCCGTCTTCCACTGAGCTGTTGCCCCCACTCTTTTCTGGAGGAACACTCCTTCTCCATCGTACCTCCCCACCAGAATAATTATGTATGATTTTAAAGGTCTCTTAATATTACAATGCAGTGCCTATGAAGGTGGAAACAGCAGAGACCTGGTGAAGCTAGGAGCTCTCTCTCCCCTAATCTGTGGAGTTGCCCCCACTGCTGGAGGTCTTAAGACAAAGGGTGGCATATAAGCATAAGTATAAATATAAAGAAATACTGCCCTCGCTCCCCAAGAATAATTATGATGACTACAATGGATATTTATATACTGCTTTTCAACAGAAGTTCCCAAAGTGGGGTGCATGGATATAAATAAATAAATAAAATGGCTCCCTGTCCCAAAGGGCTTACAATCTGAAAAAGAAATATAAGCTAGAACCCAGCAACAGCCACTGGTGGGATGCTGTGCTGGGGATGGATAGGGTCAGGTGCTCTCCCCTGCTAAATATAGAGAATCACTTTTTTTTTAAAAAGGTGCCTCTTTGCTCTGTTAGCAGGGGACTATGCATGTTCTTTAAAGTCTCTAATATTATAATACAGAACCTATCAAGCTCTCTAGTATAGAACCAGGTTAGGCCGGGAGCTCTCTCCCCTCTCTGTGCAGGTGCCTCTGCTGCTGCGCTTATTTTCTGGAAGAGATCTTGGGGAGCAGGGAGGTGGCTGACGAGATTCGGGGCTCTGAGCAATTCACTGGGAGCCCATGCCCCATTACCTACTCCCTGACGCCCCTGCCAAACCGGGCACTTGTTCTGGCTTACTACTAATAATATGACAAATATTTATGTACCACTTTTCAACAAAAAGTTCTCAAAGTGGTTTACAAAGAAAGAAAGAAAGAAAGAAAGAAAGAAAGAAAGATACATACATACATACATACATACATACATACATACATACATACGGTTCCCTGCCCCAACAGAGTTCACAATCTACAATAAAATAAAATTAAGTAAGATCACCTAAAAAGAATCACAAGGTAGCCACCAGCGACAACCACCGGAGGGATGCTGTGCTGGGGTTGGATAGGGTCAGTTGCTCACCCCCTGGAAGTTTTTCACACGGGGCTTTTATTTCATTAATCATATTTTTATACTGCTTGACATGTATATCTCTTTTGAAGCCCTTTAACTCGCATCTCCTCCAAAATGGAGGGGGTACGCTCACAAATCAGCCAGATCTACCCCTTCATTGGGTCCTTCTGGTGCTCTGCACTTCCCTGTTCCTGTTCCAGAAACACTGGGTTGGTTTGTCCCCCACCCCACCCCCTTTCGTCATGTGAATATCATTAGGGTGGCTGCCCTGGGCCTGCCTGAACAGGTGAGGCCAGCGGCTTCTGCAGGGCCGGTGCTGGTGGAGAGGGGCAAGCAAGGACAGGCGTGCAGACACAGGAAGGTAACGGGGAGGACACCCAGGCCCTGCCCTGCCCTGAAATTCCCTTGCAGCCGGAGGCAGGAGCGCTTCCACAGCTGTGGCTTACGTTCCTGTAGCCATTGTCGGCACTGGTTGCAAGTTGGATGGTCCTGCCTTGCAAAGGATTTGGCACCGAAACCTTGGGCACCTAGGTTTGGGGAGGAGAGCTGGTCTTGTGGCAGCCAGCATGAAATGTCCCCTTTGCTAAGCAGGGTCTGCCTTGGTTTGCATCGGGTTGCGAGACTGCATGTGGGCGCTGTAAGACAGCCCCCCAGTGAGGCTGCAGCACAGTGTTAGAGCATCGGCTAGCATGCAGGTCTCGGGTTCACTCCTTGGCAGGAGTCCAGCCCTACCCACTCAAGATCTTTGACTTCTAAAAACCTTGGGGAGGGAAGTGCATCCTAAAGAACGCCGACACACTAGCAACTCAAAGGGACAGCCATTTAACGAGCATTTCTGAAGGGCGGACGCAGCCAGGGGGCGGGGGCGGGCAATATGGGGACAACGGTTTGTCAGGGCCTGGTATCAAAAAGCGAGATTTCCCCTGGGAGGGACATGGGGACAGTTGGAGTTCCCGGAATGGAGAACGACCTCCTGGGTGCCTAGAAGAGCTGCAAGGAAGGAGAAATGCAGGCCAGGCCTGCGCCCAGGCAGCATTTCCAGGGGCGAAGGAGGCTCCTTGTCCTGACTTCATCTGCCCAGAGTAAGACGGAAGCTGCGGCCTTGCTTGGCCAAGAAGGTTCATTAAAGCAAGGCAGCGGCAGTAATTAAGGCCAGGCTCGCTGCTCAGCCCGGCCAAGGAGTCCATGAAGGACTGCGTGGGCACCAGCGGCCCGGCCAGAGGAGCGAGTGCAGAGGTGGGAGAGGCAAGGACAGCAGGCTTAATTAGCGGCACGGAAGAAGCCAATTTGTGCTGTGCGCTGCATCCGTGCTATCAAGGGATCAGATGCTCTGGCCCTTAAAGGCAGCACTGGAGAGGCACTCTCCCAGGGGATGGGGGGGACTTTGCATTCCGAATGCCAAGGCACAATTATTTTTACTCGTGGATCTAGCTGGCAGGCTTTTGTCTGGAGGTTTGCACTGACCGGGAGAGGAGAGAGATGCTCACTGCGTCTGTGCCCACACTGGGCTCCCACAGCACCCTCTAGCCGCGTATTGATGGTTGCTTGCTGTCAGCCGTTAGGTAGACAAATGCAGGGACGGATGACCAGCCTCACTCCCATGATCTGGCTGGATGCAGAACGGTGTAGGCGAGAGCTCTCCAAGGTCTCGTGCTCGGTCTCTGTGTGACAGGGCTCTCTTTAATTCCCTGGAAAGTGCTCGGGGGGCTTTTCGGCCACACGCCAAGAAGCTGTGACCATTTTCCTTTGATGTGGGTTCCCATGGCGCTTGCTTGGGGAATGGGGCTTCTTGTGTGTGAGTGGCTACAGAGAGAGTGAAAGAGCAACGGGAGGCACTCCAACAGGAATAGCCATCAACAGGGCAAATTGGAAGCAAGAGCGCTGAAGGGACTTTATGCTACAGCAGGGGTTCCCAACCGGTGGTCCTCCAGATGTTGCTGAACTACAACTCCCATCATCCCCAGCCACAATAAGTTGTTCGGCAACATCTGGAGCATTCCCAGACGGGGCTTTTAGCTCGCTCCTCCGCCAGAATGGAGGGTGTGCGTTTGCCAGATTCACCACTAAAGTCCGTGTGAGATATTGGGGAGCACTTTACACACGATTCAGGTTTTTCATTACATGTTAGAGCCTAGCCTGATCTATGTCCAGGGTCAACCCCCCTTTTTTTTCTTTTGCAAATTCAAACTTGCAATGAAGCTTCACAGTAAACCCGCCATAAACCCGCCTGCTGCCTGGGAAAGCTCCAGGAGGATCACACGCAGGCAACCCCTGTGCTTCAGCTCAAATTCTAAAGCATTAGCAAAGAGTCAGAATTTGGTCTTTCATGCTTCCGATCTTTCCAGATTTTGAAATCAACATTGTTGAAATTTCAGCAACTAGGGCAGGAGGCTTCTCCTATTCTGAACTTGGTCATGCGAACTGTATTGATTCTCCTGTAATTTTGTATTTTTCTTTCTTGTTTTTGTTTTCTGGTCCTGGACCGTAATAAATGTAACCAAATAAACAACCGTGTGACCTGCCTATTACTTTACTGCAGCTTCTTGGTTTTGGTTTTTTTAAACAAAAGCTCTAAATCCAACAGCATGCATACCTGGGAATGCTGTAAAAATATAATTAGGATAACATAAATCTAACTTTTTCACAATTACGTTTGCAATCCTATGCACACTTATCTAGCAATAAGGCCGCTGGATGGAGCAGGACTCTCTCCCAAGCAAATATGCATTAGATTGTGCTACACATTTTAAACTATGAGAATTTGCTTGGAGTTCCCCCCCACTCAAATTTCTTTCAGCCCTGCTTTGAACTCCATCTAGCCTCCAACAGGTGAGCTACAGCTCAGCAAAGAAGTCCTCCATACGATGCTAGGGCAGAACGGGGCAAAATCTGTCTGCTATTCTGTGCGCCCAGAATGTCGAGCAATAGCAGCTGATGATCAGAATTTGGTTCCATCAACCAGCAGCTCACTGTTCAGTAGAAAGACAGAGCGATCAGCAGCCAGTGCTCCTTCACAGCAACTCTGATTCTAGGCGAGCAAATGAAAAACTAAGCAGCCAAACACAACAACCCACAATGAGCTTTCAGCACTGCCCTGTACAAACAGCCACCTCGGCCCAAGAAGCAATCAAAATCAAAAGGAGCCAAAGCAGAGATGCAGCTAAGGGCAAACAAATCTAAGCTAGAACCAACAGAGGGACATAGGGAGCTGCCTTAGACCAGGTCAGACCATTGGTCCATCTGCAGGCATCTACAAATCCACTTGCCAGCTCACCCGTGGCAAGTCCCCTAGCCCTGTGGCAAACAGTACACCCGACACCACACAGATCTCCTCCCCAGAGGTCTCATTTCCACTGCTGTTGTGGAGAAGGTAAGAAACAGCAGGAATCCTTTCTGAGCATCAGGAGAGGGCTCCCCCTCTTTCTTACCTTCTCCACATCTCAGTGCAAATGGCAGATGACCCACTTCTCTCTCTCCTCTGCCTGTGTGCCAGGAAAGGAGCCAAGGGCAGAGATGGGATCAGTAGCAACCGCAAATAATGGCTGAGCAGTGAGCCAAGCCTAAATTTGTGGATCCTGTCTATCTGGCTTAGTTTTGTCCACATTGGCTGGTAGCAGCTCTCCAAGGTTCCAGGCAGGAGTCTTTCCCAGTCTTGCCTGGAGATACCAGGGATTGAACCTAGGACCTTCCGCATGAAGAGCAGATGATCTTCCACTGAGCTATGGCCCTAGATCCACTAATCAGAGCGGAGTCCTAGAAAATGGAAACTGTATGCCGGATACCTCTCTGGGCCTGTATACTACCTGGTGTCCCTGCCAAACGAGGTGAGGGGGAGGAGGGTGGCTACCAGGGAGAGGGCCTTTTCAGTGGTTGCACCCTGTTTATGGAATAGCCGCCTCGGCGAGGTTCACCTGGCTTCATCACTTTGTTCGTTTACATTGCCAGGTAAAGGCCGTTTTGTTCTCCCAGGCCTTATAAATTCTGGTTTTCAGATTTTGAATTTTAACTAATTTTAAAATGAGTTTTTAAACTGCTTTTCCTTTTTTTTTGGCATTTTCTTTTCTCCCTTTTTGTCTGTTATGATTTCATGTGTTATGATTTAACGCATATAATTTGTCTGTTATTATTTAATGTGTTTTTATTGTATGTTTTAATCCTGTGTTGTGAGCCTCTCAGAGAACTATTATTATTATTTCTTGTTTACACAGTCAGACAGGTGTTATTGACTGGTTTGTTTTATCCAGACATTGAGTCCTTCCCAAGGACCTGGGATGGCTGAATTTTATCATCATCATCATCATCATCATCATCATTATTTCGCTGAGGTGTACCCGTCACTAATCCCATGCATGGCAGCTCTTGCAAGAGTTCACAAGCAGCTGCCGATTAGCGACAAAGACTGGCAGAAAGAAACTGAGCAGGCAGGGAGAAAAAGTGGAGGCCAGGAGAAGTGGCAGCCAGGCCAACCAGCCGCGAAGGAGAGCCCACAGGCAAACCTTGGAGAGCTGCCACCAGTGAAAGTAGACGGAGGTTGATGGACCAATGGTCTGACTGTATATAAGGCAGCTTCCCATGTTCTTATGATTGTATCAGAACAGTAAGTCTCATTGGCTGGAGAAGGGCCAGCATGCTAAGTGGGGTGGGATCTCCATTTTAATTCTCTCGGAAGCACTGTTCCCTCTAACAGGGATTCCCAGATATGGTTGACTACAACTCCCAGCATCCCTAGCTGCAATGCCTTTGGCTGGGGATTATGGGAGTTGTAGTCAACCACATCTGGGAATCCCTGTTAGAGGGAAAACTGCTGGGAAGGCCAGTAATTCAGAATCTAGGTAAGCCACACAAACACTTGAAGCTGCTTCATCTATAGTCAGTGTTGTCTGCTTTCACTGGCAGTAGCAGCCTCAGGCACAGGCCGCTTCCTACCTTGCTACCTGGGAGATGGCAAAGGCGGAAGGTTCCAGGTGTGCTTGTGCGGGTGGAGTGACTTGGAAACTGGCCTCTCAAGAAGGTGCCACATTTCAGTAGGTCAGGGATGGTTCTAACTCAAGTCCGCCCAGCCATGCAACCTTTATGTAGGCAAAGCATGTGCACTAAACTGAACAAGCGACTCCCAAATGAGGCTGGCCAAATGAACGATGTGATGCGAGTGGAAAGGAAAAAAGGAGGGGGAGAGAGAGAGAGAGATTGCAGCAGCAAAAGCATCAGCCTCTGCAAACGCCAGAAAGCAGAAGCAGGTGACTCTAGACAGCCAGAGACGGGGATGTGGAAAGAGAAGCCGACACTCCCCAGACCCAACCAAGGCTCCACTAATTTCATACCCTTATTTGAGGTGCAGCCGATGCCGTTGTGAAGGGATGCAAATATCTAGTGCAGAGCCGTGCAAGGATGCAGAGAGCAATGGAGGGACAGATCTGGGGGAAAGCTGTTGCGGGGCGAGAGCTGGCCTTGTCGGAGCAGCCGCGAATCGGCTTCTTTGACAAACAGGCTTCGCTTTTGGTTTGCATTTGGATGGGAGACAATAAGCCGATTCACACAAGCAGCCTAACCCCGGCTAGGGCAGCCTAATCTGGGTTGGGCTGCTTGTGTGCAGCGCTGGGATCGGGTTGCACACAGCACGAGCAGACACAGAGGACCATAGGAACACAGGAAGCTGCCATATACTGAGTCAGACCATTGGTCTATCTAACTCAGTATTGTCTTCACAGACTGGGAGCGGCTTCTCCAGGGTTGCAGGCAGGAATCTCTCTCAGCCCTATCTTGGAGATGATGCCAGGGAGGGAACTTGGAACCTTCTGCTCTTCCCAGAACGGCTCTCCATCCCGTAAGGGGAAGATCTTACAGGGCTCAAACTTCTCGTCTCCCATTCATATGCATCCAGGGCAGACCCTGCTTAGCTAAGGGGAGACGTCATGCTTGCTACCACAAGACCAGCTAGGTGCCTAGAGTGCCTGACTCATCCCTAAATGCACCCCTGCTAACTGAGCACAGAGACACTTTTTAAAGTGGTGGTTCTCTTACATTTAGCAGGGGGAGAGCAACTGGCCCTATCCAGCCCCAGCACAGCATCCCTCCCAGTGGCTGTTGCTGGTGTCTGCCTTATGTTTCTTTTTAGATTGTGAGCCCTTTGGGGACAGGGGACCATCTTATTGATGAATTATTTGTTTTTCTATGTAAACTGCTTTGAGAACTTTGGTTGAAGAGTGCTATATAAATATCCATAGCAGTCGTCGTCGTCATGATTCCTGGAAGCTAGGATTCATTTCCGCAGCCTCCAGAGATCTGTAATACCGGGAGCAGTGGGGATCATGTGGGTGTGCAAGGAGCACGCTGTACACAACGCAGAAGATTGTCTAGGGAGGATGGTGGGTTCGGTCTTGCCTTCCCCCTGCATCCTCCCCGCCAGGCTGCAGTGGATGTTTGTACTGCCTTCACATGTGAGCACTGTAAGATTTCCCCCTTAGGGGACAGGGCCATAAGCTCAGCAATAGAGCATCTACTTGAATGTAGGCGCTCTCAGCCTTAATCCCTGGCACCACCTCTAGGCAGGGCTGGATTAGGATAAGACTCCTGCCGGCAACCTTGGAGAAGCTGCTGCCAGTCAGTGTATACAATGCTGAGCGAGATGGACCAATGGTCTGACTCGGTATAAGGCAGCTTCCTGTGTTCCTGTGAGTATGAGGGATTCCTTGCAAAGCTTGCAACTGCCAGACCTGTCCCATATGTAGTGGTGTACAAACAGGTTCGTTTGGGGTCAAAGTGAACCACCCCCTGTTCGGTCCGACTTCGGACCAAACTCTACTGGGGGGGTTGTGATTTTTTTCCTTCCAATATATTTATATGTATATTTTTATCACTTACCCCCTCTGGGGTACTTCCTCTAGGTGGTGGGGGGGGGGTTTGCAGGGGTCCCCCTCCCCCCGCGGCCTCCTTGTGATCCTAACTGCCCCGTTTGGGCCTTCCCCCTCTGGCGCAGTGGCCATTTTGAAGGCCATTGTGCCTGCACAATGGGCTTCTGGGCCCGCACTGAAGGGCTGAAGAGTTGGCCGAACGGCCAGTTAGGGTGGAAAGGAGGTGACCAAAACAATTATTTTTGTGGGGGGGAAAGAAATTCGCGAACCCGACCCAGATCGGACCAAACCGGGGGTGGGGGTGGTTCGAGAACGTGCCGAACCAAACTGGCCCAGTCCGGTCCAGACTTGAACCGAACCCGGCCAGCCGGGTCCATGCACACCCCTACCCAGATGTCTGCTCTGATGCCAGTGCCAGCCTCTGTGAGCAGCCCAGTAATCCACTGCTTGAGACGATCGCATCACCTCGCCTCATGAAAAAGCCGCCCCAGCTCCAGGCAGAAGCCAACTTGCAGGGAGAGGGAGAGAGATGGGGCCTGTCCCCCCCCCCCACTTCAATCATCTGTCAGCAACTCTCCCGGGCTGACGTCCCGCCCCTCGTAAGAAGAGCTACGACACTGCCAAGATCGGCACGGCTCCCCGTGATATGAAAACATTTGCATTTGCATATGCAAAATCATGGGCGGCGGGCCCGAACACCGCATTGGTCGGTGAGGGCAGCAGCACTGGCTGCGCACAGGTGAGAAAGAAGCCGGTCGACCTGCAAAAATCCCTGCGTGGTGCTGGCAGGGCACTGCACAGGATGGAGAGGCAGAGCCCCAGATGGGTAATACCCCTGCTGCAGTCCCCGGAGGCAGGTTGTTACCGGGCGAGGGGCAATTACAGCTCCCCGGCCCGCCGAGGCAGCACGGGCTGTGGAGAGCAATCACTGCGGCAGGCTGCTGTGCCAATTGGCGCCCAGGGAGCTGCGTGCCAGGGTGCCTGCTGCACACACACACACCCCGCCTTCCCCACAAGCTTCTCGCCAAGGAGGCTCACTGTCAAGGGAAAACCGCCAGTGTGAAATCAGTCTGATTAGCAATTAGTCCCATTGTAAAAGGATTAGCGGGGGGGAGGGGGCATTGTTCTGAGGAGTGACTTGACTATCAATTGGCATCTGGAACAAGCTGCCCTGGGTGCCATGGCTCCCGGCATCCTTCGGACCATCCTTGGAACAGGCAGGCGGGCATCTGCCCCCAGCGAGCTCTCAGGCAAGGATGGCACAAAAGGAGAGGAATCGGGAGGGTGGGGTGGAAAACGTCCCCACGCTGCAGAGCCAACAGCAAGCACACCACCGAGAGGGTAGGAGGTGCCCCTTCCCAGCAAGGAGTCGGCGGTGCAGGCTTTGCGGTCAGAACCAGAAACCCCTGCGGAGTAGAAAGGGGTCTTTCAAAGTGGTGGCTCTCTTATATTCAGCAGGGAGAGGACCACTGTCCCTGTTCATCCCTGCACTGCAGCTCACAGTAGCCATGGCTAGTGTCCCCCCTTCAGTTTCTGTTTCGATTGTGACCCGGCCATGCAGAGGCCCATTGCGCATGCATGGTGAATTCAAAAATGGCCGCCGACACCACACAGAGGCCCAGAACAGGCTGAAAACTGCCTGAACTGGGCCGTAATGGCACTGGGAGAGGATGGGGGGAGGGGGAACCCGAGAAAGACACACACCCACTGACGCGGAAGTGCCCCCAGAGGTGGTAAATTTCTGTGTTTGTTTTTTAAATTAAGGTAGAACCCTTCAACTCGAATCGAACCGGGGTTGTTTGGGGGTGCACAAAACCAAACATGCCTGGTCCAGTTTGAGTCCAATTTGGACTTGAATTGAACCAGGCATAATTTGTGCACACCCCTACAGTTCACCAGCTTTTCCCGAGACTTCTTTAATGCACAAATATATTAAAAACAAATATATTATACACACACACACACACACACACACACACACAGAGCATTAAAAGAGATCTTGGAAAAGGAGGAGGAGGAGGAGGAAATATTCACAGTGGTAGTAGCTCATAGTTCTTGACTGTGGGCTTCCTGGAGGCATCGGACGAGCCACTGTGTGAAACAGGATGTTGGGCTAGGCAGGCCTTGGGCCTGATCCAGCAGGGCTGTTCTTATGTTCTAAAAGAAAGCTTAAGAATATAGGAAGCTGCCAGTCAGACCATTGGTTCATCTAGCTCAGTATAGTCTATAGCAGGGTGCTCATCTTCGGCCCTCCTGCAGATGCTGGCCTACAACCCCCACAATCCCTGGCTATTGGCCACTGTGGCTGGGGATTATGGGAGTTGTAGTCCAAAAACAGCAGGGGGGCCTAAGTTGAGCAGGCCTGACTGGAAGCGGCTGTCCACGGTTCCAGGCAGGAGTCTTTCCCAGCCCGGCCTGGAGAGGCTGCCAGGGAACGGACCTGGGGCCATCTGCAAATGCTCTACAACTGAGCCAGGGTCCCATCCCCTGAGGGAATACCTCGTCGCAGACCGTGCTCATATGTGATCACCCATCCAAATGCAAACCAAGGCAGGCCCTGCTTAGCAAATGGGGCAAGTCATCCTTTCTTTCTATGGCAGGACCGGCTCTTCACCCCAAAGACTTTAGCCAGTGTGCCTGCATGTGCCACTGTTAATTTCCCTTAAACTGCAGAGTCCAGAGCCCAAGAGGGCTCCTGGGCTTTCAAAAGCCGTGTCCTGGAGCAAGGGGGATCAATCTTCCTCCGGTGCCATTTTCACAATGAAAATCCCTGCAACTGCCCACATCTCACCTGCCAATCGTTACAGCAATGGAGGCACTATAGGGGAAAGGGGCACATTTGCCTGGTGATCGGAGATCATACACCCGGTGTTGGAAACATGCTATAACTCAACAATAAAGGTGCAACCTTCAGGTAAGACACCTGGCAAGAGTGGCTCAAGAAGGGGCCAAGAACCCTACAGAGAAGTATCCCCCCCCAGGTTCCCCCCCCCGCAATTACCGTTTCAGTAATCTAAGATCTTGGGCACGGCTCATCCACTCAGAGCTGCACTTTACCCCTTCTATGCCCCCCTCAGTTGTTTTCTGGCAACACCACTGGGCTGTCCACACCAAAAGAATAAATACATGGAGGGGGCTCAGCGGAGTGGTCAAGCATGTTTTGAATGCAGACGGTCCCAGGTTCAATCCCTGGCGGCATCTCCAAGATAGGGCTCGGAGAGACGCCTGCCTGCAACCTTGGAGAAGCCTCTGCCAGTCAGTGTGGACAATACTGAGCTAGATGGACCGATGGTCTGACTCTGTATAAGGCAGTTTCCTATGTCCCTCTGTATTATTGAGATACCAAAGTGAAAAATGGAAGTGAATGTGTTGGTCTGGACACACTCCGAGTCGATCTTTTCAGGGTGGGGAGCCGGTCTTGCGGTAGTGAGCATGAACTGTCCCCTTGGCTAAGGAGCATTCACCTTGGTTTGCATTTGGAGGGGTGACTAGCTACATGTGAGCTGTAAGATATTCCCCTTACAGTAGGCAATGTGCAGCTCTCCCGAGGTCGCTGAACTACAACCCCCTTCACCCCCAGCTGTAATGAACTGTGGGTAGGAGTGATGGGACTTGAAGTTCAGCAACGACTGGGGAGCCAGACACTGCCTACCCCTGCCTTAGGGGACGGGCCCATAGCGCAGTGGTAGCAGGTCCCCAAGTACAACCCTTTCCAGCATAGGCAGGGCTGGGAGAGACTCCTGCCTGCAGCCTTGGAGAGCCGCTGCCAGACAGTGTGGACCGGGGTCCCCAGACAGTGCCCACTCCAGATGCTGACAAACTACAATGCCCTTCATCCCCAGCCACAATAAATTGTTGCAGGGGGTGATGGGCATGGTAGTTTAGCAACCTCTGGAGTACCGCCGGTTGGAAACCCTTGGAGTAGACAATCCTGTGGTCAAGGGGCCAGTGGTCTGATGGACTACAATTTCCGTCATCCGCATACAATAAATTGCAGCGGGGGGTGATGGGCGTGCTGGATTAGCAACATCTGGAGTACCGGTTTAGCAACATCTGGAGTACCACCGGTTGGAAACCTTTGGTGTAGACCAGGCCTGCTCAATTCAGGCCCCCCAGCTGTTTTTGGACTACAACTCCCATAATCCCCAGCCACAGTGGCCAATAGCCAGGGATTATGGGAGGTGTAGGCCAACATCTGCAGGAGGGCCAAAGTTGAGCAGCCCTGGTGTAGACAATGCTGAGGTCGAGGGGCCAATGGTCTGACGAACTACAGCTCCCATCAATAAACTGTAGCGGGGGGTGATGGGCGTGGCAGTTTGGGAACCCCTGGTGTAGACAATACTGAGGTTGAGGATGGGCCAATGGCCTGACTTTGTGTAGGGCAGCTTCCTGTGTTTTTAGCTGGGCATTGATTCTGCGGAGGACCTGCCTTCTGGAAAGGCTCCAAGAGGGGGAGTCAAGTGGCAGGAGAGGCACACAGAGCCCGGCTCCAGCTTGCACCTTTGATTGGCTGGAGATGGCAAGCAGCTCCCCCCCCCCCCCGCACCCCTTGCAACCTCTGCAGCTGGAAAGACAGAGAGAGACCAAAGGAAAGATTAAAGCGGTGACGGCGGGGGGGGGGGGGATAGAGCAGTCTCCAGTCCGCTCTGCAGGAAGCTCTTCCCCTCCCCATTTCCTGTCTCTTCCAACCCGGAGAAGCCACCCCAGGCAGCCAGCTCACACACACACACACACACACACACACACACACACGTCTGGCGGCTGCACACAGCAGGCTTGCAGCTCCAGCGTCACGTGCTTGTCCTGAGATGAACCGGTGGGAAGCAGCTGTTGGTCTAGACGGAGGGGCCCCCCCGGGCTGGAGCTGCACGCCTTGCTCCTCAGCCAGCCGGGAGAGTGCTGGGAGGCACTCCACTCTCGAGGATTTCTGCTGGGGGGAGAGGAGCGCTGGGGAGTTCTCCGGGCGGCAAAGGTGGGCTGGACAGGCTAGGCTACGGGCACAGGCTCAGTTGCTTGGCCAGGGCTGCTCTGGGTTTGCATCACGGACCACCTGCAAAGGCATCTCTGCATTTCGGGGGTGGCTCTGTCCTGCCCAGAGCCGAGACAAGGCACGGGGTGCCCGAGGCAAAGTCTGGAAATCACACCCCCAATACAATCTACACAGTCATTCTCACGACCATTACTGGGGTGGGGGGGGGAGGGAGGGCAGGGCTGAACCTACCTTTCCCCCACCCCACCAGACGATCCATAGCCCTCTGTGTGGTTCGCGGCTTCTGTGCGCACACACAATCTGCACTGCTCTGAGAGCCACACTCTCTGGAGGTCAGGAATATGAAGCCGAGCCTCCAAGTATCCCTGAATGCACCATGCAAGGAGTGCGGTGAATTGAGGCATTTCCCCTCAAGCCGGACACTCTAGGCACTCAGCTCTGTGTCTGCTGGGGCTGCGTGCAGCCCAAGCGTACACAAAACACCATACCTGGGTAAAAGGGCAAGTAAAATTCACAGGCTACCTGGGGAGGCAACTCTGGATTAGGGATGTTCATTAGAGATGTGCAAACAGGTTTGACGTTGAACGTTTTCGGCCCGACTGAGGACCAAAACACACATGCCCCAGCCTGTTCAGGGGGTTCCGTGAGTTGGGGTGGGTTTTTTTGTGGGGGGTTGGGGTTTGTTTGTTTGTTTGGTATTTTTTTAGGTTTTTTTTAACTTACCCCCTCTGGAGTTGATCTCCAAGGCGGCAGGGTGATGGTCCACTGAGGATCCCCCTCCCCCCACCAGCCTCCCTTAGGTCCAAAACCAGCCTGTTCTGCCATTCTTCAGCTCGTTCGAGCCTTTCCCCCTGGTGCAGTGGCCATTTTGGAGGCCACTGCACCTGCACAAAGGGCCTCTGCGTGGCCTGGGTCAACATAGCTAGGATTAGCTGGGCAAATGATAGTTCGTACCTACCAATGTTTGGCCACAACCCAGGATTGCAAGCCCTGTTTTGAAAGGGTTTGTAGTTCTGGTTTGCAGGCAACTGTCTGCACAAACTATAGTTTGCTGGTCTGGATGCAATATGGAACAGTGGGCCCATTCTCACGACCAAAATCAGGGTAGGAGAAGTCTCCAGCCAGGATTCCCAAGACGTGCACACTCCTGAGAACCAGCTGTATGTCATCACCAAGTGAAATAGCAAGCATGGCAATTTCTTTGGGGAAGAAAGAAAAGCAATAACCTGGCACCAAGTGCAATAGCAAGCTTATCAGCACTTGGTTGGAAACAATGATAAGCAATAGTCTGGAAGCAAGTGCAATAGCAATCACGTGAATGCATTCATTGGGGAAGAAGGATAAGCAATAACCTGGAAGGCTGGAACCAGTGAAATAGCAAGCTTATCAGCACTTGCAGTGGGGAATGATAAGCAATAGTCTGGCATCATGGGCAATAGCCAGTTGGTCAGCACAGGGGATCCATGCAACGTGTGCTGGATAGAAACTACTGGGCGAATGATCAATTCTAAAGATGCTCCCCATATCTGTTTTGGTGGATACATGTCCCAAATCTATTCAGCTAGAAAGCAAAAGTAGCTGGGAAGATTTTGCACCTAACTACCTGTAAGGCCCCACCAGCCTTCCCTGTAACAAGGACTCCCAGATGTTGCTGACCACAGCTCCCATCATCCCCAGCCAAAAAGTACTGTAGCTGGGGATGATGGGCACTGTAGTCAACAACGTCTGGGAATCCCTGTTCCAGGGAACACTGATGTCCACCCAATCAGTGGTAAATCACCTCCTGGTTTTGTCCCTATCTTTTGCCTTTGGGGGTTACCCTGTAAATCAGGGATTTACGAAGGGGTAAATAAGGACAAGTGGAGTATAAAGCTCTGAGAGCACTCAGAGAAGCCCTTATGATTTCCCAGCAAGCATCCAAGGTACTGATTTCATCCCTAGCTCAGAAAGAGACTGCCCAAGAGAAGAGTCTCCACTGGATTCTGGAGGGGCCCGTCAGCACTGCCAGCATCTGTCCCGCTTGTGGGCCAACCACTCAACGAGGCGGCTCCTGAGAAGAATCGGTCCAACCCTTGTGCTGGCTAACGGAGCACATGGTGACAGGTTGCTAAGAGACTCCACATTACAAAACCCAGTTGAGCCCTTGATGTTGGGCTAATAATGTGTGTGGCTGCAGGGTTAATTGGTGTTTGTTTATTTTACACCACACAAACACAATGGAAGACACTGGAGACAACCGCCGTGGACATAAACCTTGCCCAGCTCAGCGGTGCATCGAGAATTAGGCTTAAGGGTGGTCTTGACCATTTTATTTTATTTTTTAACTCTAGGAGCTAGCCTAAAAATTCAGAAGCCAGACAACAGGAGACTTGATGCAATTCCTGGATTTAGTGATGGCCATTGTGGAGGGGGAGGGTCAGTGGGCTCCTCTCTAACCCCTTTACAAGTAACATGCTTAGAACAGAAAGAGGACTGCCGGGGACAAAGGAAGATTTCATTAAATAACGGCCTCTGAATATCCTAGTCTAGACGCCATGGTTAAATTTCTAGGTGCCATGGCTCCCTGGCACCTGGGATCTGTCAAGCCCTGCCTTACAGCAGATCCAGTAGAAGATCATCAGAATAGTGCAGGGTTGTTCACTGTAAGGCCATCCACCATGAGTGTGGCTCCCCTTAAAGGTAAAGTGTGCCGTCGAGTCGGTGTCGACTCCTGGCGAACACAGAGCCCTGTGGTTGACTTTGGTAGAATACAGGAGGGGTTTCCCATTGCCATCTCCAACACAACATCTTCCTATATCGCTGCTGCCTGATATAGGAGTTTCCCATAGTCTGGGAAACATACCGGTGGGGGTTCGAACCGGCAACCTCTGGCTTGCTAGTCAACTCAGTTCCCCACTACTCCCCTTACTCATTGTTAATTGGGCCCATGTGAAACTTCAGCTGAAGCGGAATACTCTGCACAGGCCCCTGGCACAATGCAGAGACGACCAACTATTCTCACCATGCTGTGCTGTGCTTTGCCCAGTGCTGGGAGGCTGTTTTAAGGGAAACAGAGCCCTCTTGAGCCCCTGCGCCATCTTGGAAGGCAGGCAAGGAATGCTGGGAAGTGTAGTCCTTCTTCAGCACTTTCCTCCTAGGGCTCATAAGAGAGGTTTCCATCTCTCGTAAAGGGCCCTCCCTGAACTAAGAACAGCACCGTACTGTGCAGAAGTCAGCACAGTCAGAAATGGATCTCATATGGAAAGCTTTTTGCCAAAGTGGCCCTTGTTTGAAAAATAGTGAAGATCACTAGTGTAAGAGCAGTAGTTGCATGTCTGGGAATCCATGTCTAATGCAGTGGATTTGAAAGCTGGGGTCACAGGGTGCTTAAGTGCTTGAGATATGCAGTGGAAGCTGCTGATTTGCAGAAGGCAGGATCTTCTGAAGGAGAGAGCAGTCTTGCTATGATGGTACAATTGTTTGTGTCATATGATGGAAGTAGTTCAAACTCGCCTAATGTAATCTCCATTCCTCTTTTTTGTGTGTGTGCTGACCAGCATTCAGATTTGCATCTTCACTCGTTGAGGACTTTTTGACCAATTTAAAATTCTTTATTAATTTCACACGTTTGTTATCGACTTTAGAATAATGCATGAATCTGTGAATAAGTGATGTCATCATTTGCAATTCATGACTTTGCAATTAGTGTCTTGTGACTTGCCAATTTTGAAGTCGGTACAAACACTCCATTGACTTGAATGCACAAATCAGTTAATTCGGAGCTCCAGATGACTTGACTAGATCTGACTAAGTGCTAAGTAGATATTAGATGGTGTGGGTTGATATGAATTTTGCATTAACTTTTCACTTCCCTGAGATGCTTTACCATCAGACAACCCATGTAAATCACGAGTGAAGCTGCATCCTCTTTCCTTCTAGTCTAATTTTTATTTTGGCTAAAATACACAAATTCAAAGCCTCCATTGACTCACATAAATAATCCACTGCCCACACAGTGACTAGTAGGGAGTCACTAGGAGGCAGTCAACTGTGAACTGTTCTGCACATCCCTACCGTGCAAAGGTCAGCACAGTGGGAAATGGCTCTCACACGGGAGTTTCGTTGCCCAAAGTGACCATCGTTTGAAAAATAGTGAAGCTCACTGCACGAGTCCATTCCTGCACCTTTCCCCAGCTACCATTACTACTACTATTTATTTACTGCTTTTCAATGGAAATTCTCAAATCAGTTAATATAATAACAACAACAGGATGGTTCACTATCCCCAAAGGGGCTTGCAGTCTAAAAAGAAGCACAAGGGAAACACCACTGGAGGGGTGCTGTGCTGGGGTTGGATAGGGCCAGCTGCTCTCCCCTGCTAAACAGAAGAGAATCACAATTTTGAAAGGTGCCTCTTTGCTGAGTTAGCAGGGGACAGCTCCATGATAGCCTTGTTATGCCAACACTGGCATCAAAAGGAACACAAGCTGATCCGGACCTTGTTTCTGCTCCAAAGCTGTTATGTCTGCCCATCAGTGTCAAATTTGGAGTTACCAGGGTGGAAAAAAGAGAGACCCGAATCTCCCTCCCCAAAGGGTTTGTGTTGGGGCAGAACACCCTTGCACAGGGAAAGGGGTGGGGCTTGAATTCTGGGGCTGCATCGTTGCCACGCACCCGTGTGCTACCCGAAAGGTATCTATCCATCTCTGTGCCAGAGAACAGCCGGAGAGAGTGGAGACGGAGGAGAGCTGCAGCATTTAAGCTATTCAGTCCTGGGCTGATAAATCTGTCCTTTTATCCTTAATTAATTCTCTAACTCCCCAGAAATGCTGCTCTTGCTGTGATAATCTTTGCTCACAGTGGCAGAGCCTGGGCGCAGCGTCCCTGCGTAATCCATTACAGCAGAAGCTTCGGGAAAGGGAAAGGGGCCAGAGGACAGGGATGCTTCCCCTCAGTACCCCTCTACTGGACCTCCTGCCCCACTGCACACTCACAGTTTTTGTGCTGCCACCCCTGCTGAGATAGACAGCAATTAGGGCTGTGTCTAATGTTTGTGGCTGAACATTTTTAGCATGAAAAGGAGCATTTCAGGGAGCTTGTTAGGTTCTCTGAAAGACACACACACACCTAAAAAACCAATTTTTTCATGCTCTTTTGCTCCTGTTTATTTCCCCTTTCAAGAATTACTCAGGCACATTTTCTCTTTATCCTTTTTTTCCCTAATAAAAGAAGGTGCTTCTTCCTACTAGCTGCATGATCAAATATCATGTATCCACAGTGAAGATGTCACGGGGCCACAAAGCCAGTCAGATTTGGCTCATAGTGACATCAGAAAGCCAGATCCAAGGGATGGCAATGCTTCTGGCCCTCACTCTGAACAGGAGATTTTTATCATATTCCACAGCACCACCCCCAAATTACTGCCATAACAGGAGTCCATGTTTTCCAGGGGGGCAAATAATTTCACACAATGCACCAACCTGTTTCAGCTCAGCCCTAACAGCAACAGCTTAATGGCCCCTCTTCTGCTAGATCAGTGATCTTCACTATTGTTCAAGTGGGGTCCACTTTGTGTGTGTGTGTGTGTGGGGGGGGGTCCTTTAAGGTGGAAGCCATTTCCCACTCTGCTGACCTCTGCACAGTACTGCTCTCTTGGGAGGGCCCTTTAAGAGAGACGGAGCCCCCTCTTACGAGCTCTAGGAGGAAAGCGCTGGGAAAGACTACACTTCCCAGCATTCCATGCATGACTTCTAAGATGGTGCCAGGGCTCAAGAGGACTCCGTTTCCCTTGAAGGAGCCCCACCCCTGTTGGGCAAAGCACAGCCCTGCATGGTGGGGATGGTTGTCTCCGCCTGGTGCCCGGGGCACTGTGCTTTGGCACTGCCATCCAAAGCACAGCTTTGGCCAAGCTTCACACAGGCCCAACAATCAGTCAAGGAGCTACACTCAGTTTGATAAGGGCCAGCACTGGTCCCTGGGCCTTAAAACTATGGACGCTGTGCTAGATCATGCCCAGTGATGTTCAGTATCAGGCACCTCTGTCATGGCCCTTCCTCCACCCCAGCTCTCCTCTAAAGCACAGCTTAGGAACATAGGAACATAGGAAGCTGCTATATACTGAGTCAGACCATAGGTCCATCTAGTTCAGTATTGCCTACTCAGACTGGCAGCAGCTTCTCCAAGGTTGCAGGCAAGAATCTCTCTCAGCCCTACCTTGGAGATGCTGCCAGGTTGGGAACGTGAAACCTTCTGCTCTTCCCAGAGCGGCTCCATCCCCTGAGGGGAATATCTCACAGTGCTCACACATCAAGTCTCCCATTCATATGCAACCAGGGCAGACCCTGCTTAGCTAAGGGGGCAAGTCACTCTTGCTCCCACCAGACCAGCTCTCCTCTCCTCTCCGCTTCGCCGGCTGAAGGGCCTGCTGGCTGCGTGGGAAGCCCACTGGCTGTTCTGACGCTTGGAGCCTGCCTCTCAAGTCCGGCATTAGCACCTGCACTGCAGGAGGGTTTTCTCTGCTGCTCGGCAGTGGAGGCGAGCACATCCGGGTCAGTGCCTGGCCTGATCCAGAGGCAACCTGACGTGCTGATAATTGAACCAAATGCCCATTAGGGGCATGACAGAGCGTGTCAGTCACTGGGCTCCGTGTTGCAGGGGGCGGACATGGACGCAGCCTGGCGCCTCCCTTGCCAGGAGTCCAGCGTCTCCATGGCAGCTTGGCGGGAGCTTCTTTCCGCTTGTCAGGCATTCTGGCCTGCTGTGCGCTGCCCCTGCCAGTCAGGAACTTGGCCTGCATCTCATTAGTGCCCTTAATGAGCAGGAGGCTGCCAGCGCCTGACAGGCGACCTTTGCCGGGAAGGAGCGGAAAGGCTCCAGCTTGTATCCAGGTAGGAGGGGACAGGTCACGAATGAGAAGGAACAGCCTGTCCACTGGGCAGACTTAGGCTGTCACTAGGACCCCAGCTCTCGAGTGGGGCATAAACGGTGCCAGGTACTCCCTGGTCTCCCCCTCTTGTATTGCACCCCTGAAGAACACTTGAAGGCAAGGACTGAACCTGGAAAGAATGCATAGGCTTCAAAAGGCATTATGGGAGGTTGGCTTGGATTAAGCTTCAGAGCTCACCAGGGATGGTCCCTAGACTAGGGTGATAGTCCTTGAAGGTCCATAGACTTGATGGTCGCTAGACTAGAGTGACAGTTCTTGAAGGTCCATAGACCTGATGGTCCCTAGACTAGGATGACAGTCCCTGAAGGTCCATAGACTTGATGGTCAGTTCTTGAAGGTCCCTAGACTTGATGGTCCCTAGACTAGGATGCCAGTCCTTGAAGGTCCATAGACTTGATGGTCCCTAGACTAGGATGACAGTCCTTGAAGGTCCATAGACTTGATGGTCCCTAGACTAGAGTGACAGTTCTTGAAGGTCCATAGACTTGATGGTCCATAGACTAGGGTGACAGTTCTTGAAGGGCACACAGACAGTGCCAGGATCTAGCCCATTATTCTCTCTCCCCTTCTTGAGTTGCACCCCTGAAGTACTGACCACTGCTGTAAGAATGTAAGATGTGATCCTGCACACTGTTTCCTCTAAGGCGTGTGCCTGTGCACGCACTCACCAGTTTTCTGATGTCTGTTCAGTTAATTTTAGATCCCGCTCAGGTTGGATCAGGAAGGCCCCACTCTGAATGCATTTGTGCACACACTGCCTTGATATTGCCCTGCCCAGAACAAAACCCATTCCGCACAGAGATGGGGGAAAATTAGAGGGACCACTGATCCTGCCTCCTGCTCCCCAAAGGGCCTGCACATTCTGCACCCACAAATACACACTCTTCTTGGCTCACAGCACCTCAGCCCCAAATCAACAGCTAGTCTCATAAACTGCACTCCCTCTTTTGACGATGAATTGCCTGCCTCCTCATTCATCCCCAAAAAGAAAGAGACTGGCTCTCCAAATTAAAGGCAGCATCTTTGCATCTCTGAAGTGTTAAGAGCTTAGCCCCCATATTAGACTGGGAACTCTCTCCCACTATATCCTCATTTGCTGATCATCTGCATGGACTGTCATTCAAACTCACATGAGCCTGAGAGACTCAAATTAAGGCTCCTTCTCAATTGTGAGGGCACCAAAATCAAACTTTGCCTGGGGTGCCACAAATCCTAGGGGCCCTTTCTCTTCCGGTTCAGCCCAGGATTCAATTTGCAGCCTCCCAATAGGCATGACACAAGGAAGACAGATCTGCCTTGTACTGAGCTCACACCATTGGTCCATGCTGCTTAGCACTGGCTGGCTCCCTAAAAGGCCCTACCTGATTACTTGACACCCTTTTAGCGAGAGAAGGAGGAATTGAATCTGGGACCTCTGCACGCACAGCTTGTGCTATACTGTTATTGAGTGCATTGTTGTCAAGTTTGGTTTTACTTTAAAGCAGAGATTGGGGGTTTCTGGGAAATTCTGAGTTGCAAAATTTCCCCATGCAAATTTCTTCCTGGTTTGCATAAAATTTGCATTACTTCTCTCTCTCTCTTAGTGCCTGGGTTCCCATTTGGCATGTTAGAAATGGATCAATTTTGGAAATGGAAAGTTTTCCATGGAAAAATAAAGCATGGGGAAAGCTTCTGCTCAACATCTCTTCTTTGAAGTCAAAACAGCAGCTGGGACTCCAGACTCCAGTCCTGAGTGGTACAGAGGTTGGAGGTATTTATTCTTTACTTCCATACTGTTTCCCCACCAGCTCCCTCCCGCAAGCTGTTATGGGACCCTGGAACCATTGCCATTATTTCAATGGCAATTTAGGAAGGTCATACAATGTGGAAAGAGGTGGGTTGGTGGAGAAATAGCATGGATGTAAAGGGTTGAATGTAAAGGGATATAAAGGTTCCTTCCTCTGTGCTGCAGTCCAGTCAGGACCTCATATGGCTGCTTAGCAGACTTGCCACATTTGGGTGAGTCTGCTCAAGAGATACACATAAAGTGTGTTGTTGAGTTGGTGTCGACTCCTGGCGACCACAGAGCCCTGTGGTTGTCTTTGGTAGAATACAGGAGCGGTTTACCATTGCCATCTCCCGCGCAGTATGAGAGGATGCCTTTCAGCATCTTCCTAGATCGTTGCTGCCCAGTATAGGGATAAGGAGACTGTTATTAACCTTTCCAGGTCTTGGCAGGATACGGAGGAGAGCTGGTTTTGTGGTAGTGAGCATGAATTGTCCCCTTTGCTAAGCAGGGTCTGCCCTAGTTTGCATTTATATTGGTGAAGATATTCCAATAGGGCTTATATTGCTGTAAGATATCCCAATAGCGCTGAGCTCAGTAGCAGAGCATATACTTGCATGCAGAAGGTCCAAAATTCAATCCCTGGCATCTCTGGATAGGGCTGGGAAAGACTCCTGCCTGAAACCTTGGAGACAATACTGGATGGACCAATCATCTGACTCAGTATAAGGAAGCTTCCTGTGTCTCCCAGTATTCCTAAAACATCCCTTACTTAACCAAAGTTATTCAGGAGGAAGATTCATGCTGTTCCTGATGTTATTTAGATATAGTCTTTTCAACAATAATGTTCTCCACGTGGATTGCACAGAAAAAAGAATAAGAAAATTGCTCCGTGTCCCCAAAAAAGGTTTGCAATCTAAAAAGAAACGCAAGGGAGACATCAGCAACAGCCACTGGAGAGAAGCTCTGCTGGGCTGAATAGAGGCAATTGATCTGCCCTGCTATATATAAGAGAGGCACCACTTTCAAAGGGGCCGCTTTGTCCTGTTAGCAGAGGTAATTGATTCCCTGTCCCAAAGGGGCTCGCAGTCTAAAAGGAGACAGAAGGGAGACACTAGCAACTGGGAGGAAGGCTATGCTGGGCTGAATAGGGACAGGTCCCCCCCCCACCGCCGCCCGGCTAAATATAACAAGGCCACCACTTTCAAAGCAGTCTCTTTGCCCAGTTAACAGTGACACGTTAGCAAGGGATGTACAGTATGTAGGACTCTGCGGGCACATGTCCTTAGACACCCTCTAAGCCGCTGGTTGTGCCGCACAAAGCCATAAGGTCCAACATACCTAGAGAGTCTCCTCCCGTATGTCCGGCAGTGACCTTGAAGATTCCGAGATCAACAAAGATAAGCTTTTTAAATAACAACATAAATGCACCAAGTTCAAGCTGCAAAGGAGATCCGTAGCCACCTTCTCAGTCATGGAACTCCTTGCCACAGAACGCAATTTAATCTCAGCCCTTTAAAGCAGGGGTGGGCAACCTCGACCCTCCAGCTGCTGCTGAACTACAATTCCCATCATCCCCATGCCTCTGAAGACCAGGTGCTAGGAAGCATCAAGGGAGGGGGCAGTTGCCCTCTCTCCTCTACTGGCAAGCTTCCCGAGTGCCCCTGGTTGGTTGCGGCGTGAGGCAGGATGCTGGACTGGATGGGCCTTGACCTGATCCAGCAGGGATTTTCTTATGTTCTTTGTTACATGCTGTGCAATTGTACCTTGCAATAATTCATGTCCACAGCAAGCTAAGGGCTGGGGCATTGCTAGGTAATTGAAAGATCCGGGACCTGGGCCCATAGCCCCTTTTGATAATTAAACTCCATCATACTCCCCCAAGAATAATTACCTGTGGTTTTTAAAGTCTCTAACATTCTAATATAGCACCTATGAATGGGGAAGCCGTAGAGAGCTAGGTGAGGCCAGGAGCTGTCTCCCATGCTCGATGCAGGTGCCTCCACTGCTGCGTTTCCTTTCTAGAAGAGGTCATGGAGGAGCGAGGTGGCTGATGAGATTTGGGACTCTTGGCAATTTGTTGGGGGCCTTCCTCCATGGGAGAGCTGGTCTTGTGGTAGCAAGCATGACTTGTCCCCTTTGCTAAGCAGGGTCCACCTTGGTTGCATAGGAATGGGAGACCATATGTGTGAGCACTGTAAGACACTCCCCTTAGGGGGCATGGGGTCACTCTGGGAAGAGCATCTGCCTGCTTGCATGCAGAAGGCTCCAAGTTCCCTCCCTGGCAGCATCTCCAAGAGTGGACTGGGAGAGATTCCTACCGGCAGCCTTGGAGAAACCGCTGCCAGTCTGGGTAGACAATACTGAGCTAGATAGACCTATGGTCTGTCTCGGTATATGGCAGCTTCCTATGTTTCCTGTGTCTACGTCACCCTCTAAGGACACCCCTGGGGGAGAGTGAATAATAGCTGGCTATGGGCCCACCTCCCTGGCTAGTTCTAGTCCCCGGACCTCCACCACATTCCATCAGCTGGTCTAGATCAACAACAACAAAGACACACACAGACACACAGAGACTGTTCTAGCCTCTGGGACAGGCGGAGATAGGCTTCTTTGAGAGGTTGCCCCACCCTTTCTCCCTCTGCTTCAGCCTTAGCAAGAGACCTTTTTCACAGTCAGGCCGGCTTCCTCCTCCTCCCAACCACAAGCCACAGAAGCTATTTTCAAACCAACAGAATAACTGGCTGACGCACATCCACCACCCCATCCGCCCACCCCTGCCCCGCCCATTCCCTTTCTCACTCTCGGGTCACAGCTTGGAAAGCAGACATGCAGTGACAGGACCACAGCCGAGCGGCAACTGGGTGCTGGACCGGGCAACTGAAAGGGACGGAGGAGCGCTTGGCGTCCCCAAACTCCACTTCGTTCCCCGTTGCATTTCTGGCCAATGTGTGGATGTAAAGACACAGGAACCCTGCAGGAAGAAGAGGAGGCAGTGCTCCACATAAGAACAGCCCTGCTGGATCAGGCCCAAGGCCCATCTAGTCCAGCATCCTGTTTTGCTCAGTGGCCCACATAGGAACATAGGAAGCTGCCATACACTTGGAGAAGCCAGGGAGGAAACTTGGAACCTCCTGCTCTTCCCAGAGCGGCTCCATCCCCTGAGGGGAATATCTTACAGTGCTCACACATCAAGTCTTCCATTCATTTGCAACCAGGGTGGACCCTGCTTAGCTAAGGGGACAAGTCATGCTTGCTACCACAAGACCAGCTCCACCAGATGCCACTGGAAGCCTACGGCAGGAGTTGAGGGCATGCCCTCTCTCCGGCTGTTATTCCCCTGCAACTCTTGAAGCACAACACCCTCTCTCACAGCATCATGGCCTATGGTCACATAATGAAATGCATGGGCAGGGAAAAGGGAAGACTTCTTCAGACACCTTGTTTGTTTGTTTGTTTGATCATTCATTCATTCGATTTCTATACCACCCTTCCAAAAATGGCTCAGGGTGGTTTACACAGATAAATATTAAATAAATAAGATGTGTGGGATTCACAGCCACCAGATGTGGTGGTGGCCACTAGCTTAAATCACTTTCAAAGGGAGTTAGGCCAGTTCATTTTATTTATATTGTTTTATTACATTGATATCCTGCTTTTCCTCCAAGGAGCCCAGAGTGGTCTATATGGTTCTGTTTAGCCCCACAATAACCCTGCAAAGGAGGGTTGAGAGAGAAGTGACTGGCCAAGAGTCACCCAGTGAGTTTCCTAGCCAAATGGGAATTTGAACTCAGGTCTCTCTGGTCCTAGTCCAATGGTCTCACCACTATACCACGCTTCATGGAGGAGAAGAGGCCTCAAAATAGTGAAGATGGTTGCATGGGGCCATTGGATCCAGAGGCCTCGGAGTGCCAGTTTCTGAGGTGGGGCCTGGCTCTTGCCCTCATGTCCTGTTTGTGGCCTTCCTGGAGACATCTGGTTGGCCACTAGGAAGCTGCCTTATACTGAGTCAGACCGTAGGTCCATCTGGCTCAGTATTGTCTGCACTGACCGGCAGCAGCTCTTCAAGATTTCAGGTAGGCATCCTTCCCGGCCCTCCTTGGAGATGCTGCCAGGGACTGAACCTGGGACCTTCTGCATGCAAAGCAGATGCTCCATCACTGAGCTGTGGCCTCTGGTTGGACACAAGACTGCTGGACTAGTTTCAACCTTGGCCTGATTCCCTGCTGCTGTTCTTAAGAGGTGCCGTGTGTGGCAGGAGGAGGGCTGTGTCTTTACCCCCTTCTAGCAGACTCCAGATATTCAGGGGTCTGAGTCTGTGGCCTGCCGGACTCTTCGGCAATGCCAGGTGAATTCCTGGTTGGCTCAAATAAATCGGCTGTTGTGATGACAGATAAACCGTACTCCCATTTCAGGAGTTCTTAGCAACCAGCTGTTTGAGTATTCTGGGCTACCTCATAGCAACTGAAATACATGCTGTGCATGCAGGGAGGGTTGGCGGGGGAGACGTCAAACGAACTTGGCAGCCGCAGTGTGAAAAACCATCCAGAATAATACGACCCAATCAGGATTCAACATTCCTGAGGTAAACTTTAATCACATCGGGACTACTCCCAAATCTCCCTGGGAGATTTCCAGAGCTCACCCTATATGCCCGCCCTGTTTTTCCAGTCCCTGCTTTGAGAGCAACCTCACCCAGCCCTGCTAATTTTGACAGGAAAATACTTATACTTTTCATCAGGGATTTTTATGATAGGCCAAAATCTTACCCGGAGGCAATCAAATGCCTGTCATAAAATGACACACAAGGGAATGTGGAACATAAACATCCTTCTAAAGGACAACTGAAAGGGGAAGAAGGGAAGGGAGACTGCTATTATTATTATTATTATTATTATTATTATTATTATTATTATTATTAAGCTGCAAAAAATCTGCAAATTTGCAACATCTGCAAAAATTACAAGCTACCTGTAGCCAAGAATTGGTGGAACCATAACACTGAAAAAGTGGTAGAAAATGAAGATGCAAAAATATTATGGGACTTCCGACTACAAACAGACAAACATCTGCCAAACAATACACCAGATATAACTATAACTATATAACATAGCAATACCAGCTGATAGCAGAATAGAAGAAAAAGAAATAGAAAAAATCACAAAATACAAAGATCTGCAAATTGAAATTGAAAGGCTGTGGCAGAAGAAGACCAAAATAATCCCGGTAGTAATTGACGCCCTAGGTGCAATTCCAAAAGACCTTGAAGAGCACCTCAACACCATAGGGGCCACAGAAATCACCATCAGCCAATTACAAAAAGCAACTTTACTGGGAACAGCCTATATTTTGCGACAATATCTATAATAATAACAGTAACAATACTGATAACAAAATTCAGCCATCCCAGGTCCTTGGGAAGGACTCAATGTCTGGATAAAACAAATCAGTCAATAACACCTGTCTGACTGTATAAACAACAACAACAGCAATAATAATAATAATAATAATTATTATTATTATTATTAATAATAATAATAATAATAATAAAACACCTAAATCTCAAGGTGGTGTACACAATTGAAAATAATAAATAAAGCTCAATAAAAACCAATTTAAAATCTCTCTCTCTCTCTCTCTCTCTCTCTAATTATTATTGTTACTACTACTACCACTTTTCAACAAAAAAGTTCTCAAATCAGCTTACATGGGATGGAGGAGGAGGAGGGTTCCCCATCCCCACAGCGTTTAGTTCACCCTGAAGCTGCAGTGTGTGAAATGACAGGCTGTGCATGGTGTCCACGTGAGTGCATGTGCTCTACAGACAGATCAATCACCACCCCTCAGAGATTTAACTTCTAGAGCCCCAGGAAGAAAGCTGAATCTTGGGGAAAGGGCTGATCTAGGATATCATACTTTTTGAGAAGGCATCCCCCACAAAAGGCAAAGAAAAGAGGGAGCCTGGTTTACAAGGGATGGGGCCCAGAAAACAGGTACGGTCCCTTGTAAATAGAGATAGTTGGAGCACATGCATGTACGCATACGGGTTGCAGCGGGCATAAAAGGAGACAAGCATGTGTGTACACATGCTCGTACAGGGAATGTTTTGTGTGTGCTTAGAATGCAGGGATGTTTGCTGTTCATCGTGAACGTCACTATTTTTCAAGCAGAAGCCACTTTGTCCCCCCCCCAAAAAAAAGCTTCAACTTGAGAGCTATTTCTCACCGTGCTGACCTGCATAAAGCACTGTGCTTTCCTCAGTGCTGAGAGGGCCCTTTAAGAGAAATGTTGCTATCTCAACATCCCTCCAGTGGTTGTTGCTGGTGTCTACCTTGCTTCTTTTTAGATTGTGAGCCATCTTTAGCAATTACTCTTTCTCTATGTAAACCGCTTTAGTGGGGGGCTGCCACTGGAGCCTGGGCCTTACAGTGAAGGGGCTAAGAGGAGAGAGCTGGTCTTGTGGCAGCAAGCATGAATTGTCCCCTTTGCTAAGCAGGGTCTGCCCTGGTTTGCATTTGAATGGGAGACTTCATGCGTGAGGCACTGTACTATCTTTCCCTTTGGGGATGGAGCTGCTCTGGGAAGAGCACCTGCATGCTTGCAGGCAGAAGGTCACAGATTCCCTCCCGGGCATCTCCAAGGGGCTGGGAGAGACTCCTACCTGCAACCTTGTAGAAGCCGCTGCCAGTCTGTGTAGTCAATACTGAGCTAGATGGACCAATAGTCTGACTCAGTATCAGGCAGCTTCCTAGGTTCATATAAAAAGCACTGCATTGTAGCTTCTGTAGGGGTGTGCCAGGGCAAACCACTTACAGCAGAGGATTCCCGTGGCTTCCCCTCCATAAGCTCTGCTACCTGGAATCCCCTCAGCCGTCTGTTCCGACTGTACACTCTCTGAAGGGCTCATTAGACCAAAATAGACAGATCTCTCCTAATTAAGGTAACACTTCCCTGTGAGGGAGCTGCATTAGTGGGGAAGAGGAGAAGAGGCACGAGCACCTGTTCTGTTAATCATGAGTGTGGGTTCTACCAGAACAAGCTGGGTCTGAGGACGATCGAGTACATACGAGGCACATTTCTCATGCTACCTTTTCTGCACAGGTACAGCTGCCTGAGCAACGCCAACGAACTTGCCGTGTCAGCTGTGAAAGGCGAATGAACGATTCACTTGCCACTTTTCACTTTCAGCAGGAGCTGCTCAATTCTCAACTGCTGCTTCCCAGGGAAATGAAGAGAGAAATGACAAGGCGAGGATTAGTGCACGACTGGCCCAAGCTGGGTTTCTCCAGCTGTGGTTGGGACTACAACTCCCATCATCCTCTGCTGCAATTTCTGCTTCCTGGAATCCCCTCAGGAGTCTGTACCAATGGTATACTCTCTGAAGGTTTCGTTGGAGCAAAATAGACAGACCTTTCCTAATTAAGGTGGCACTTCCCTATGGGAGAGCTGTGATTTATTGCAGCTGAGGATGATGGGAGTTGTAGTCCAAAAGCAGCTGCAGAGCCTCGGGCTGGTCACCTGTGGATTAGCCCTTCACAACTGGACAGAGCATTTGGCAGATTTTAGAGACCAGGGATCAAAACCCTGCTCAGCAGAGTGAAGCTAACTCTCACCCTAACCTACTTTGCAGAGTTGTCCTGAGGATCAAAAGAGGAAAACCATGCATGCTGCTCAGAGTTCTTTCCACAAAGGGTGTGATAATAAATAAATACATGTTGTTCTGGTAAGAACTAGTCTGTCTACTTTCCTTTCACTATAATCTTAATTGATAATTGGCATCCTCACAAGTTAGCCTCTTGAGCCTTAAATGTTCATGTGTCTGCCATCTTGTATTGGGGTGGGTGACATCATCACAAACTACACCGTTGAGGCATCCCTATGTGTCACTCACTACAACTGTACCACATTTGGTTCAAATTAGTTTGACGGTCCAAAAGTTAGCCACTTGCACCTCAAACATTTATGTGTCCGCCATCTTGAATCAGAGTGGATGACACCATTACAAACTGCGCCATTGAGGTGTCCCTATGTGTCTCTACAGCTGTAGCAAATTTGGTTCAAATCGGTTAGGTGGTTCACGAGTTAGCCCACTTGCACCTCAAACATTTATGTGTCCGCCATCTTTAATCAGGGTGGATGACATCATCACAAACTATGCCATTGAGGTGTCCCTATGTGTCCCTACAACTGTACCAGATTTGGTCCATATTGGTCCAGGCATTGCTAAGTTGATGGTGGGGGGACACACACACAGACACAGAGACACACAGAATGCTGGGCGATCTCAAAAGCTTACTTTCCTTAAGGAAAGTAGGCAGAAAAGAAAACTTCCATAGAGATGTGCCCTACTACTGAATGCATTACTGGTATTAATAAATGAATTGTCATTTTGCGTCTTTGGACTGTGTTAGTCTCATTGGGTATGTGATATAGAAAGGTGGGATATTATTGTTAATATCTTATAGCTATTTCCAAAAAATGCTAGAAATTTCATGATCCTTATGAATGCAAAACCTGTGCAATTGTGGGCAAGAGGGAGGTACCGGAAGACTCAGGGTAACCACATATAACGTCAGTTTCACAAAACAATTGAAGGAAACCCCCACCACCACCCTCAGAACTGCCCCAATGTAACTCAGTGGAGTGGAATGTTTGCTGACTCAGAGGGCACTTAAAAGACAACCTGGTGGGAGGATCTAATGGAACCCAGTAGTGAGGAGTGAGGGGGGTTGAACAAAAAGAATAGGAAATTTCTCAGCTTGAACAATACAGGTGAACCCTGTTATCCATGGGGGTTCCGTTCTGCGGGGCAGCTGCGGATAACAGAACTGTGGATGACGAGGCATTAAAGTCAATGGGATTGGTGGTGGGGGTTAGGTTCCTGGAGACTGAGGAAGGGCCAAAAAAAGAGGAATGAGAAAAGTGGGGGGGGGGGGCGGGGGGTGCCCTGCCATGATCTGCAGGTCTCCAGCTGCCCAGGAACGCCTCCCAAGTCAGGAGAGCTCCCAGGAGAGGAGAGCTGGTCTTGCGATAGCAAGCATGACTTGTCCCCATAGCTAAGCAGGGTCTGCCCTGGTTGCATCTGAATGGGAGACTTGATGTGTGAGCACTGCAAGATATTCCCCTCAGGGGATGAAGCCGCTCTGGGAAGAGCAGAAGGTTCCAAGTTCCCTCCCTGGTAGCATCTCCAAGATAGGGCTGAGAGAGATTCCTGCCTGCAACCTTGGAGAAGCCGCTGCCAGTCTGTGAAGACAATACTGAGCTCGATAGACCAATGGTCTGACTCAGTATATGGCAGCATCCTGTGATGATACTAGAGCCAAAATATAGCCCCAGATACGGCCTTAAGAGAGAGGGCAGAGGAAGAAGAGAGCACCTACTGGATAGCAATAGTCTTGAAATACGGGTCTGTGTACACATACATTTACCTGAGAGGCAATGGCGCATGTGCATATGTGTGCACAAATAAATGAATAAGGTGTGTGTGGTGGGGTTGGGCTCTGTGACAATATGCATGTGTCAAAAGATGCTGCAAATGGAGAGGGGGCTGTGAAGGAGTATGGGCTGCCTCCTACCCGCAAGTGAACTTGGGCAGGATGGCTTGGCCCCGTTCCCTGCCCAAAGCAGTGCCAAGTCACAGCAACGCCAGCCTGCTCCCTTGGCACAGAAACCTCGAAGCTGTCGCTCAAGAGCCGGCTTGTGGTGCCGCTCCAGAAGCCTCTTGAAGGGGCTCCCAATGGGGAGCAGGTGGCTGTAACAGAGGGAGCGTCTCCCATCAGCCCCAGGCCAGGGTCTGTCCGCACCTTGGGTGTGGCTCACACCCTCGGTCCACCCAGATAGCGATGCCCCAGCATCCCAGCGCAGGGACCTCCGAGCGACTCTGGGTGAACGGTTGATTAGCAGCTGCCGCCGCCGCCGCCGCCACCGCTACCGCCCTCACTCCTGCCAGTGCTGCTTCTGATGAGGTGCTCTTCAGATGGGCAGGCAATTGACTGGCGGGCTGA
This sequence comes from Hemicordylus capensis, assembly GCF_027244095.1. Taxonomy (NCBI): domain Eukaryota; kingdom Metazoa; phylum Chordata; class Lepidosauria; order Squamata; family Cordylidae; genus Hemicordylus; species Hemicordylus capensis. The sequence continues at coordinate 17,383,727 of NC_069663.1, forward strand.
TTAGATGCTTGAGCACTGCCTCCTCGGAGCTATTTTTAACTTCGCTGCTAGCAGGGCTCTCCCAGCTGAGACGCAGGACGCCGTCTCGGAAAGGGGGGCTCACCAGGCCCAACGGCTGAAAACCCCAGTGGACGGTGGGGGCCGAGGGAGGGAGAGCCTATGAGCAAATTAGGGCACAAGAGCCGGACTGGCTTTGGAGGCCGAACAAAGAGGGCATCAGAACATCAGAACAGCCCTGCTGGATCAGGCACAAGGAAGCCCATCTAGTCCAGCGCCCTGTTTCACACAGTGGCTCATCAGATGCCGCTAGGAAGCCCACAGGCAAGAGGTGAGGGCGTGCCTTTTCTCATGCTGGTACTCCACTGCCTCTCCTGCTGATACTCCCCCAGCATCCTGCCTCTGAGGCTAGTAGTATTATTATTAATTATTATTAATTTGATTTCTATACCGCCCTTCCAAAAATGGCTCAGGGTGGTTTACACAGAGAGAAATAACAAACAAATAAGATGGATCTGTCCCCCAAAAGCTCACAAGCTAAAAAGAAACACAAGATAGACACCAGCAACAGTCACTGGAGGTACTGTGCTGGGGGTGGAGAGGGCCAGTTACTCTCCCCCTGCTCGATAAAGAGAATCACCACGTTCAAAAGGTGCCTCTTTGCCCAGTTAGCAGGGGTTAGCCATTGATAGGCCTCTCCTCCCATGAATTTATCCAAACCCTCTTAAAGCCATCCAGGTTGTGGGCTGTCACCATATCTTGTGGCAGAGAATTCCATAGGTTAATTATGTGTTGTGTGAAAAAAGTGCTTCCTTTTGTTGGTCCTAAATATCCTGGCAGTCCGTTTCATGGGATGACCCCGGTGGTTCGAGTGTTATGCGAGAGGGAGAAGAATTTCTCTCTATCCACTTTCTCCACACCATGCATGATTTTATAGACCTCTATCGAGGGCACCAGGTAGCCTTTTCAGAATAGCTCTACGAGAGCTGGGTTTCTACTGGGTTCTAGCGGCGTATTTTTGAATATCAGCAAGAGTTTGAAAAAGGAGAGAGAGACCCTTGGGGCACCTTCCAGACTAAGATTGTTATTGCAGCAGAAGCTTTCCGGGGCCAGAACCCACTTTGTCAGGCAGTGTGGAAGGGACCAGCTTTAGCCTTCTGAAATGGAAAATCCCTCTCGCCTCTGATACAAGTAGTCCTCAAAGGTGCATGCCACAATAAACCTGTTAGTCTCTGAGGTGTCGCAAGGCTCTAGGCTCATTCATGCAACCACCAGCAGCTCAGGAGAAGCGCCCAGTCTGGAAAGGAAAGCCAGGCAACTTCCAGTTCCTGGCCACGTCCTTGCAAACATTAAGGCAGGCAGCGGGGAGAATGATCGTGTGTGGGGCGACAGCTGGGTAGGACAAGCACACCCTACCCAGATTTCATCCTCAGTTTTTAGTGACGTAGGAGGAAGACCATCCTATAACTGAAAACTGGGAGAGCACCAAGCGATTCTGCCCAGGGTGGGCACTGCTCTCACCCTGCTGGCGGTTGTGGGGACAAGCTTGCTCTTTTTTGTTGTTATCCGTGTTGGAGACACACAGCTCCAGGACAAGCTGGAGCAGCAAAATTTTTAAGCCAGATACACACCGTCACAGCACTATATCGAGGCGATTAAATTCGAAACAAGGCTTCGGAAATGTGAAGCTGGAGCTGGGAGCTGTCAGCAGAGGCACTGCGGTGTCACAATACAGGAAGTGTGGAAGCACACTTCCGAGATCTGCTGTGACCCCGTTGAGGGGTCTAATCTGGAAAGCACCCAGGAGCATCTGGAAAGCACCCAGGAGCATCGTCTGTCTGCATCTCCTAGCCTAGTGTCCAGTAGAGATAGTGAGGAAAGGTCGTTCCCCTTACCCTCCCTCCTGTTGTCGCTCCCTCTGCTCTGGCTTTCTCTGATCAGTAGGCCGTTCCGCTCTTGGGGGTCTCTCACTTCCTCCTTCTCGCTCTCTGCTTCGCTTGCATTCTCCATTTGCCACACGGCTTCTTTCTCTCCCTCTCTGCTCTGCACTACGAAGCCAGAAAGCTCAGGGATGCAGGCTTTTCTGTCCAAGTCTGTAACCTTCCTTGCTTTTGAACCTTAAAACGTCTGTCTCGAGATACTCTTTAATGGGCTTGCTCTTCTCATGCACACTTGCTCTGCTACAATCGGGGTGAACTAAACTTCTCCCCTCCAACCATTGGCTCTAACTAGATTGCTGTATATTTAACCACTTCTGCCTCAAAACATGGAGAGCTGCTGCCAGTCAGTGTAGACAAACCTGAGCTAGACAGCCCAATGGTCAGACTCAGTATACGGCAGCTTCCTATGTTGTCACTGCACAGCAACAGGTGAATAAGGCCTGGGCAGGGAAGTGGCCGCGTCGGCCGGCTGAGCTGATGGGAAACTGCCGAGCGGAGAGCTTTCCCACTCCTTTGGCCTCATGTGCTCCACTTCCCTCTCCTCTCCCAGGAGCTGTGATGTTCAGGGCCTCATCGGCCTAGTTCTTTGAGCCTGTATTATTTTAATTGGCAAACGTGTTCTGCCTCGGTTTCCCCCACGGGCTTCCTAGGCAGCTGGAGCAGCGGGAGCCGGAGGAACCCTGTCAGTCGTCGTCATGACAAGCAAGCGCGAATCTCCCAGAGCACTGCGGTGAAGGAGTTAACAGCAACACTGGTGGGGTGGGGTGGGGGGTGCAAAGAGGGTGCAGCAGGCGGTGGGGGTGGGGGGGGGGGGAGGAGGAGGAGGAGAGCTGGCCAGCCAGGTGCTTCCCTGCGGACACTGCATTAGCACCATGGCAACAGACCCTGGCGCTCCAAGCCCTGGCTAGCTCAAGAATGGCTGGCAGGAATGTTGCAGGCTATGAAACCAACGCTGTGGATGAGGCCCTGTCCTCTGCCCAAGTTTATAGGGTTCCCTGGACCCAAGCAGGACAAGAACCCAACAACGCAGCCTCCATCTGGGCTGTGTAGACCAGCAGCCTTCAACCTTTTCAGAACGGGACCTTCCTTTCACCCCAACCTGCTACACAGAACCTAGTTTCTCTCTTCCACTGGTGTGTCTGTCTTTCATTCTTTCTCCACCACACACGCACTTTCTCCTTCTCTCTCCATCTTTCTGTTTTCTACTTTCTTTCCCCATTCTCAAAAGAAAAAGCCTCAAAAAAGAAAAGAAAAGAAAAGAAAAGAAAAGAGTTGTTGTACCTCTGCTGCAAGCTGTTTTAGGCTAGCCCATAAGACAGTTTGGGGTCCTCCTAACCCATCAACTGAGGACCAGCAGGGTACACCACTGAGTCCTCCCTGGGTCGAATGTTAGATTGTATGCTCTTTGGGGCAGGGACTTGTATGTTGCAAAGAACCAGGCACAATGATGGTAGTGGTTAAAGTGCTAGACTAGGACTGGGGAGACCTGAGCCCAAATCCCTGTTCAGGCAGCAAACTCACTAGGTGACTCTGGACCGATCACATATATCACAGCCTAACCCACCTCACAGGGTTGTTGTGAGGATAAACATAATTGTGTATATTGCTCTGGGTTCCTCAGAAGGAAGAGCAGGATATAAATGTAAAAAGGGAGGGAGGGAGGGAGGGAGGGGACTTGCCTTCTGCTTTTCTTCCAAAGGCACTAAGACGGCTGTTTGTCTTTGGGGATGCTTATGGACCACTATAGAGGGAGATGGCAGAACTGACATTCTTGGACAGGAGAGCTGGTCTTGTGGTAGCAAGCATGGATTCTCCCCTTTTCTAAGCAGCATCTGCCTTGGTTTGCCTTGGGAGGGGTGACTATATATAAAAGCTGTAAGATACTCCCCTTAGGGGTTGGGGCTATAGCTCATTGGAAGGGCATCTGCATGCAGAAGGCAGCATCTCCAGGTAGGGCTGAGAGGGGCCCCTGCCTGAAATCTTGGCGAAGCCGCTGCCAGTCAGTGCAGACAACACTGAGCTAGATGGACCAATGCTCTGACTTGGTATAAGGCAGCTTCCTATGTTATCAGGAACCTGTTCTGGGGAGGGAAGTTCAAGCTCTCCTAGGAACTCTGCTCTGCACATGCTCCCACATTTTGGTGCCCTTCATTTGACGCATTCAGTGCTTCTGAGTATTTGTGCCGTCCCCTCCTGAAACTTGTGTCTTGCCCTGGTTTGTTACTTTCTCTGAGATAAAATTAAACCCTCCTAATATAGGTACAGATTTTACTGCAGTGTCCCTCGGCAGTTGCAAAACATTTCACAACTCTAGTCATCCTGGACATTGTCCCACCCTTCCTCCCCCACATTTATCAGAGCTTTTTCATCTCGTAACTCTGATTTGAGTCCGCCCACCTGCTCTCCCGTCTTCTCGACTTTGTTATCTTCTGTTCTGCAAGCACCCGCCTCTTTCACCATCCCACAGAGTCATCTTTTCAAGGACCCCCCCCCCCCTTTGCTAATTTTTGCATGCCCCAGCAAAGTTAGTAGTGTCTGAGAAAGGCAGATGTCTAGCTGTGCACGAATTTAGCATGCTTAAAAAAAGACCGCTGGGAGAGGAAAAAATGCACAGAAGAGTCCCAGAATCAGGAGGAGGAGAGGAAACAAATGTGTGGGCAAACAGGGTGTGAACGAGTAGAGGCTGCCAGTGCAAGAAACAATGTGTTGGGAGACAAAAAGCATGTTAACATGACCAATTCCGCTGAGGCTGGGGAGAGCTGGGGGTTTCCCCCACACAGTCTGGCCCTCTTTGGGGCACCAACACTTGTGTGCCCACATGACTGGCATGGCAGCGGTCGCTTTACATGGGATCAGAAGTCCTCCTGCATCCCACAATGCACTGTGCAGGCAGTGGAGAGGCAGCCTGCTGCAATGCAGCAGGGCTCCTCTCCCTGGCCGCTCTGCAGTCAGGGCTCTATGGCTGCTGCTCCCGGCGGCCATTTTGACCACACGACCAAAAAGTGAGGTAAGACAGACTCCTTTTCCATCCTACCTCACCTTGTTTCTGACATCTGCCCTCCTAGAGATGGGAAATAGGTGAGAACATTTTTGCACTTACAGCTTTCTGTGCATTATCACTCTTTCCTTTATCCTATCCCCAAATGATTTGGTGAAAATTGCAGTCATTTTTGTACAGAGGAATGGGTTAGGGTCAGGGTTAGGATAACAATGAACAAATTACTCTCGCCATGGAGTACGTTTTTACTCCAGTTCCTCTGACATTGCTAAAATGTTGTAGCAGCTTTTACACTTTTAAAACTTCTCAAAGCTTTTAAAACACCATTGCAAAATTAGCCACTGCAGGCCTGATGATCAGGATAATAAAGGCATGATAATGCACTGAAAGCTGAAAGTATTGCAAGGCTATCACTTTTCTTCTATCTCTAGGGGTGTAGACGTTGTCAAAAGTCACAATGAGCATTCATCCCCCAGATGGTACTTACTGATCACCCAGCTAGCTCATATACATGGTTGATTTTGGCCACCACAGCACCCAAAATGTATTGCCAACAGTATTACCAGTGCTGCTCTGATCCAATTCAGGTCTGCACCAAACTGAATGCAGACTGGAAGCTACACATTATGGTCTTCCAGGAGCCTGCCAACCTGCTTATTTTTGCAGGCAGCAACAAACAGGAGGTGAGAAAGTCCCTAGCAGGCATACATGGCTGGTGTGCTGCATTTAGCTCAGCAAGTCACATTTACACAGGTCTGCTCTAAACTGTTGACTGTGCTAGCAAAGTCGGCATGCAGTTATAACTTGGTACTAAGATTCCAAATTAGATGCTTTTTATGTAATTTTGCATTAAATGATAACAGTTTCAGTATTGAAAACACGTCTGATAACACTGATTTTTCAGGGCAACAAAAATGTTTCTGCTTTTGTTTTCTACCCACAGCAAAAAGTATTATTTATCTTTTTCTGAAAAGTAGTTTTGCAACATAATACAATTTATTTGTTTATTTGTTGTTGTTGTTGTTGTTGTTGTTGTTAGTCCTGGTGTTTCAGACAACTGTCAGTTTAAGGTAATACACATCTATTGTACATCTATTGAGGCAAGAAGAAAAGGACTGAAGTGGGCCTGAAATGAACCCTCTACTTGCTTTGGGACGTCGCACACACCCCACATCCAGAAAAGCCTGTTTTATACTCTGGGAACTATATTCTTAGAGGAGGTGGCTTCTGAAGGCTTCTTGTTGGCAACAATCCGTGTGTGTGTGTGTGTGCACGCACTAGGCTCAAGGTATGGTCTGAAGGCACACAATGCAACCACCTCAGTCTTGCTAAGCAAGTCTAGCTCTGATCAATGCCTGGATGGGAGACCACCTGGAAGCCCCACATATACCACCCCGAACTCTCTAAAGCACAGGTGGGCTACAAATCAAATTTGATGGCTACAAAGCCATCAAATACCCCAGACATGCCACATCCTGGCTTTGCTGGCAAAAAGCAGCCCTGTTTTGGAGCAAGGTGAAGGCCTCGTTCCAGAATAGCAATTACCACCAGCGCCACATGATCACTCGTGAGCTGAAGCTGCTTCCTACAGGGGCCAAGTTCCCCCCAGAGGAGTCTGAGAAGGCAGAGCTCTAATTACCCCCCCTGTGCTGGCCACCAGAAGCGGAGCAGAACATCTCACTGAGCTAACCTGTAATTTTTGCATGAAATTACAGTATTCTCTCCCCTGGGTTCAATTTCCTCCACCTGGAGTTCTTGCAGCATCCCCTCATTAAAGCAACTCCACTCCCTGGTCCATCAGGGACTCCCCCTCGGGCACGCCCCCCCCCCTCCCGAATGGCTTCGAGGGCCACTGCTAGGCAGCACATGTTGAACAGGAGGGGGCATTGCAGGGTCAGCAGCCTTAAGCCACAGTCTGGAGTAGGAACTGGCATTCCCCGAGAGCTGAACTGAACAGAGGGAGAGTTTCTTTGGTGATGAGAGGCAGGTACTTCCAAGACAAGTCGAGAAGCTTCAAACCACGCAGAGCCGTGATCTTCCTGAGTCCGATTCAGACATCATGCTGTACGAGTGTACAGATGTCTTGACACTCATACATGTATTTGTGTGAATGACTGTACCTGTATTCATTTTTAAAGTGAACCTGGATACAGGCCCTTCAAATGCACGGCACAGAGAGGAAGCGTACTTCTGTGCCTGTGTTCAGCATAACATGTGAATGACTGTGCTCGTGTACAGATCTGTACCTGCGTACATGGTACACTCGTGGGACAAGTGGTGAGCATAACATGTGAATGGGTCTATCATTTTTCAGCCTCCAGTGTGAGAGCCATTTCCCACTCTGCTGACCTCTGCAGAGTACTGCACTTTCCTCAGTGCTGGGAGGGCCCTTTAAGAGACACGGAGCCCCTCTTACGAGCTCTAGGAGGAAAGCACTGGGAAGGCCTACACTTCCCAGCATTCCATGAATGTCTTCCAAGATGGTGCCGGGGCTCAAGAGGGCTCCATTTCCCTTGAAGGAGCACCACCGGAGCTGGGCAATGCACAGCACTGCATGGGGGGAATGGTCGTCTCCGCCTAGTGCCCAGGGGCCTACGCAGAGCATTCAGCTTTGGCCAAGCTTCACACATGCCAATGAACAATTCGTCAGAGAGCCTCACTTAGGGTTGATGGGGGACATCCCTGGCCCCTAGGCCTTTACAACAAAGAACACTGACATCGAGCCTGGCCTGGATTTTCATAAATGGCTTGGAGGAGGGTGACGAGGGGATGCTTCTCAAATCTGCAGATGACACAAAGGGGTGGGCGGGCGAATATCTAAAGTCTTAGAAGAAAGAATCAAGATTCAGTCCATCCCGGACAGGCTCAAATACTTGGCCAAAACCAACAAGATGAAGTTCAATGTAAAGTTCTGCATTTGGATAAGAAATGCACACATACAGGATGGGAGAGACCGGGCTCAGCAGCCGACCCAGGGTGGGGAAGGGGGCTTTCCAATCCAGACCGGGACTGTGGCAAGTAGGAGGGTTCGTCTTTCCTGTGCAATGTTTTCCTGCCAAAAATCACCCTCCCTAGCTGCTCCTGGCTCCCAAAGCAAACATTTACAGTAAATAATAGAGCATCTACTATCTCCCCCCCTCCCTTTAAAAGCTAAGAGATTTATTCTCGGCTGTGGAATAGCGCTCCAAAATCCTCAAGTAAGACTGCAACACTATACTTATTAGGGAGAAGACCTATTGAATAGTGGGATTTGCTCCCAAGTAAATTGTTCTGTCATCTATACTCGGATGAATGGGCAACAGGAACAGTCTTTCCACCACAGAGATGGATTAGATTAGATTAGATATTAGATTAGACCAGGGGTTCGCAACCTGTGGGACTCCAGATGCTGCTGGACTACAACTCCCATCTTCCTCAGCTATAATTTATTGTGGCTGGGGGTGATGGGAGCTGTAGTTCAGAAACATCTGGAGCCCCACAGGTTGAGAACCACTGGATTGGACTAGAGCTGCATAACTTTGGCTCCCCAGCTGTTTTTGGACTACAACTCCCATCATCCTCAGCCACAATGGCCAATACTCAGGGATGATGGGAGCTGTTGTCCAGCCTCTGCAGGACAGCCAAAGTTGTGCAGTCCTAGATTAGACCCAACAAGGCTTGCCATCTTCCATTTTCTAGGATTCTTTATCAGATCTCCCGTTAAGACAACAGCAGGCCTAAAGGATGTGCCAGAATCACTGCTGATTGGACAAGGATGAGGGGGAAAACCCACCAGTTTTAGCTAAGCAATGATAATAGACACTTAATACAGAAGTATATTTATCTAAGCGCTTTTCACCATTGTATATCCTGTGAAATCTGCTATGCTGTTTAAAGCTGACTCCATTGTCCAGTTGGGAAAGACCGCCTCAGACTGTACTATTTCCGTAGCTTTATGCTGGCCCCCCAAATAGTCAACAGAGATCTGAAGGGTTTTATTATGATTATTATTTTTTTTAAAAACCCCTAGCATTTAAATACATTCTCTTCTCTGCCCCTTCTTCCTCTGAGCATGCTGGAGGCAGAGACAGAAATACCGCAGTCCTGCAGAGAAAGCTATTCATTCACAAAGAGAAGGTTCAGAGCCAGCCCCTCGGGAGTCTGTTCCAACAGAATTCCTGTCCAGAGGAGCTCGGGGGGACAGCCAGGCATTGGACGCTCACGCAAACCAAATCCGTTTGAGGAAGGGCCAGCTTCAGTTTCCATTCCACGATCTACATTACTGCTGGACGCTTTCCAACCTTCCTTGGAGAACTAGGCACCAGGCCATGCAGAAGGTCATGAACATCTGCAGAGGGGATGCGGTTCACATCTGGACTCCCTGGTATCGCACGTGCGCAGGTCCGCTATGGTACACAAAGGCGCTGCAGCAATGCCCGGTGACTGACACCAGCCGTGGCTGCCCTCCCCTTCTCCGCTGCATTCCTATGGGCCAACGGCGAATGGAAGGGAGAGAGAATCACTTGGGTTGGTGTTTTTATTGAACAACAAAGGTGCTACTGTTTTGAGTCCAATGCTGCGCATGTATCGGTGTTCTTTGCTGTAAGACCCGGGAACAGTCAGTGGTGGCCCCCATCAAACCTAAATGCAACCCCCTGATTAACTGTTTATTGGGCCAGTGCAAAGCTTCGGCCAAAGCTAGATCTTCTACACAGTCCGCCTGACACCATGCTGAGATGACCAGTCTCACTGGACCATGCGGCTTTGCCCAGCTCTGTTAGGGCTCCTTTAAGGGAAACGGAGCCTTCTTGAGCCCCTGCATCATCTTGGGAGGCAGGTATGGAATGCTGGGAAGTGTAGTCCTTCCCAGCGCTTTCCCCATAGAACTCTTCAGAGGGGGCTCCAGATCTCAAAGAGCCCTCTCAGCACAGAGAAAAGCCCTGTATTGTGCCAAGGGCAACACAGTAGGAAATGGCTGGTTCCTTGCCCAAGTGGCCCCCGCTTGAAAAATAGTGAAGAACACTAACAAATATTTATATACTGCTTCTCCACAGAAGTTCCCAAGGCGGTTGACATAGATATAAATAAATAAACGGGCTCCCTGTCCCCAAAGGGCTCACAATCTAAAAAAGAAATATAAGATTAGACAACAGCAACAGCCACTGGAGGGATGCTGTGCTGGGGATGGATAGGGCCAGTTGCTCTCCCCCTGCTCAATAAAGAGAATCACCACTTTTAAAAGGCGCCTCTTTGCTCAGTTAGCATTTTCCCAGTGACCTGCCATAATTAGATGATGCTGAATGACCATACAGATGCCCAAATATTTTAATTTTTTAGAGGTTAACGGCACAATCTTGGGTGTGTCTATTCAGAATGAAATTCTGTTGAGTTCAATGGCACTTACTCTCAAGTAATTGTGTACAGAATTGCAGCCTAAGGGTGCAAGCCTGTGCACACTTACACAGGAGTAAATCTCCATGGGTGCAGCAGAACTTACTTCTGAATCAACTTGCATAGGATTGTGCTGGAAGGTTGCAATCCTACGTGCATTTACCAATGAATAGAGACTTACTTCTGAGTAAATACGCATAGGATTCCTGTCAATGATTTTTTGCTCCATCAGCAAGGTTTGAAGGATTGTCTTATTTGAAGCCAAATGGATTATTCTTTTTTAGGAACTTGAGCAAAACTCTTAACAAAGTCAACTTGAGGAAATGTCATTATGCACGACACACCACATCATCAAAGCTGATCTAGCTGCGGCATCCTCCCTAATGCCAAGGGAGGAACATACTTTAGAGGTCTTGATCAAGATATTCCTATATCCATCAGGATTACAGTGGAGATGCACACCAAGGTATCAATATTGCTTTGCAGAGCCAAGATCACATGGAGCTGTTCCAAAACTGAAATGATCACAGAGGATATTCAAGGCTATTATTCCAGCATAGAGCAAGACAAGCCACTGATGGGACAGAATAGGAAAGGAGCTGGTCTTCTGACAGCGAGCATGAATTGTCCCTTTTGCTAAGCAGGGTCCACCTTGGTTGGCATTTGGATGTGAACACTGTCAGCTCTAAGATATTCCCCTTAAGGAATGGGGCCACAGCTCAATGACAGAACATCTACTTAGATACAGAAGGCCCCAGGTTCCATCTCCAGGTAGGGCTGGGAGAGACTCCTGCCTGGAGCCTTGGAGAGCCACTGCCAATCAATGTAGACAATACTGAGCTAGATGGACCAATGGAATCCATATAAGGCAGTGGCCTATGTTTCTATACTGGGCTGTGAGGGACCTGTTATCTCTTCAGACACAGATTTGCAGGAAGGGACATTTACAGTTGCTGTAAGGAACATAGATCCATGCTAGTAAGTTGCAGGCTCCATTGACTAGTGTGTATGTGTGTGTATGTGTATATATATGTGTGTGTGTATATACACATATAGCCACCTAATGGCACAGCGGGGAAGTAACCTGCCTGGAGAGCAGGAGGCTGTTGGTTCGAATCCCCACTGGTGTGCTTCCCAGAATATGGGAAACTCCTATATTGGGCAGCAGCGATATAAGAAGGTACTGAAAGGCATCATCTCATACTGCATGGGCGATGGCAATGGTAAGCCACTCCCATATTCTACCAAGAAAACCACATGGATCTGTGGTCGCCAGGAGTTGACACCAACTCAATGGCACAAACTTTCCTTTCCATTTTATTTATTTATTATTTCTCTGTGTAAACCGCCCTGAGAGCCATTTTTGGATGGGCGGTATAGAAATCGAATGAATGAATGAATGAATATACACACATAAAGAGCAGGCTCAAACTATCATACTTTGGACACATTATGCAAAAGCCCAGCTCCCTTGAGAAGTCCATAATGCTGGGAAAAGCTGAAGGAAAGAGAAGAAGATGACAAGCAGCAGCAAGGTGGATGGACTCGATTATGACAGCAATGAATGCATCACTGAGAGACCTTAAAGGCCAAGTTGAAGACAGATCATCCTGGAGAGAATCTATGTGGTTGCTAAGGGTCGACACCGACTTGACACTTAATCCATCTATATCTATATCTATATATCTATCTTTCTATCTATATCTATTTCTATCTCTCTATCTATCTACACACACACACACACACACACACACACACACACACACACACACACACTATATGTGTATATAAATATGCTGTGTAGCAGGGGTAGGCAACCTTGTCTCTCCAGCTGTTGTTGAACTACGACTCCCATTACTCCTCGCCACAACAACTGGAGAGCCCTGGTGCCGACCCCTGCTAGACAATATATATGCGCTCATGTGGGGATGCGCCTACACACAAATGCATGTGCCAACAGGTGATGCTGCAAGAGAACTGCAGGATAAATCACACAATCTTGGTTCAGATGAGGAGAAATTATATCAGGAAACTTTCTGTTACTTTCTCCAGCAACAGGATCCCAGCTTACCACTGAATCTTGCTCAAGGGACTGGGGGAAGCAACTATAGAATGTGCACATTTTATTGCTCTGTTTCTCCTGGCTGGCAAAAGCTGTCCCTGGCTGGAGCTTCCTTGGAAAACCACAAATGCTGCCTTCTAGGCAATTACAATCCTCCTGCACTCAGCCCTGTGGCTTCTTTTTCGGTTCTCGTTTCCCCTGAACTCTCAATCGTTCCCTTTTCGCAGGGAGAATACTCACTTGCTGACCTCTAGGGGAACGCTGAAATTTTCTTTTTTTTTAAAAAAAAATATTAAAAAACCTACCAACTACAACTTTCAGGAAGTTCCTTAAGCATCTGGAAGAAGCAGGATGCAAGCTGATTCTGGAAGCATAAAGCTAAGCTCCAACAAGGGACTCAGAATGAAGAGCTAAGGATACAAGTTGAGCAGGATGCACATAATTAGGGGCAGAAGAAACACACTGCACCCTTTTCCTTTTCTCTCGGCCCCCAGGTATGAAAAAGGCTGCACAAAATCTCACTTGCAATATCTTTTGCTCTGCCCCACCAAGGGATTCCAAACCAGGACTCCCAGTGGTCCCCACTACTACTATTACAACTTATATAGTTGTAACATACACCACTTTATACCCCACTTTAGTGCCTTAGGTCTTGACCGTGATTCTGGCCAAGTGGGAAAGAAGCAGAGTTCAAATGTATTAAAGGGTAAGCAAAAATTTGAAATGCTTGGGTCCATAGTCTATAGCTGACTATATTCTCCACCTTGTAAGAATCGCGTCTTTTGCTTACAGAAACACCAAGCAAATACCAAGTTTCTAGCACTCATGGGGGAAATCTGCCAAATGGTTGCACAGCATCTGCTACAATCTTCAAAGCTGAGGAGGAACATGGGGAGCAGGACTAGGGCGGGGGGGGGACTAGGGAGGAGAGCTGGTCTTGCAGTAACAAGCATGATTCTTTTTCCTGTGCTAAGTGGGGTCTGCTTGGGTTTGCATTTGAATGGGAGTCTACGAGGCAATTCACACGAGCAGCAGAAACTGGGCTAAGGGAGCCCAGCCTGGTTTCTGCTGCTCGTGTGCGGCAACAGGAGCTGTGCAGCTCCCGGCGGCAAGCCGGCCTAAATGCCCCCCCCTTACATGAGGTTAGTGGAGTGAGTGCTCCGCTAACCTCAGTTTTTTGGTCATGTGTCTGCCACAGCTGCTTGCAGCCACGGTGGACACACTCGGGGAGGGGAGAGAGGGGACCCCAGGAATGCATCAGGCACTAGCATGGTGCATTCCTGGGGCTCCAGAGGGTGGGGCGCCATACGGCGGCATTTCCCTTGCCCGACTGCTGGACGAGCCATGGCTGGGTGCAGGAACGCCTGAGTGAAGCCGCTGCTCTTCTGGGTGGGTGATCCACCCGCCCAGCAAAGGGCTGGTGATCGTCTGCGGGGAGAGTGGGTCAGACCCGCTATCCCCACAAACCCCCTTATGGCTCTTCACACTAATTGTGTGAAGAGCCTCTACATGTGTGAGCACTGCAAGAGATTCCCCTCAGGGGATGGAGCCGCTCTGGGAAGAGCAGAAGAGCAGAAGGTTCCAAGTTCCCTCCCTGGCTTCTCCAAGATAGGGCTGAGAGAGACTCCTGCCTGCAACCTTGGAGAAGCCGCTGCCAGTCTGGGTAGACAATACTGAGATAGATAGACCAATGGTCTGACTCAGTAGAAGGCAGCTTCCTATGTACTAGATGTGGGGCCTCAGCACTCTGTACAGCCTCCTCCCCCTTGCCCAGGACACAGCTACCTTTTCCCGATCTCTGCCCATGCGACTTGCCTATCTGAAAGCACTTTCCTCTTTCCCTTTCCCCAGGTATTGCAAACAATTGTCCTAACACTGAGTGGCAGTGTGGTGTAGTATCTAGTGGTGGCAGTGTGGTGTAGTATCTATTGACTGGGGAGACCTGGGTTCAAGTCCCCACAAACTTGCAGCTGGGACAGCTGCTTAAAGGAAGGACAGGATTCAAATGGCATAAATAAACAAAATGTTTGCCAATCTGGATTTGAGGAGGAGAATAACGTAAAACGGGCAAATAGAGAAACATTTGCATGATTTGCATAACTGCAGAACCTAGATGGTTTTACACTGGCTCAGTTTTTAACACCCTCTTGGGTGTTAACTCTATCACAACACAAGCCAATGTGCAATTTAGAGCAGGTGTATACCATATTCCCATACAAATCTAAGCATGTGCTGAGATCTTCCTTGGAAGCCCTCCTTTGTGTCCTGCATCATATGAGATACAGCAGGGTGGTGAGGCAGGCAGGCAGGGGCGTAGCAAGGTTGGAGTGGGCCCAGAGACAAGATTTTAAAATGGAACCCCCCTCACTGAGGCTCAGCTCATTAAGTACAGAAATCTTAAATGAGGCTGAATAGTGATAACAAAAAGCATAGTAAAATGTCTCTGTGTGTGTGTGTACACATACACACACACACACACACACCCCTATGTGCCACAATAGAACATCATCCTACATTATTTTTTAAAAGGTTTTGTAAATTGTGGATGATGCAAGTCATTGAATGGTACTAGAGAAAGACATGCTGTTCTGGTAGCTCCAGGTCTTAACACTCACATCAGTTTCAGAGGGTGAATACAACTGAAGGAAACCCGGGCGGGTGTGCGGCTGGGGTAGTCAGACATGTGACTTGTCTCTGGGTGGCCCCCCCACCCAACATTGAGAACCCCTGGAAGATGGGCAGAAATTAGACCACTGGCCAGATGCTTAAAACTGGGTGGGTTCAAAGAAATGAGGCCACGGTTTTGGAAATGAGGGAAAGGAAGGAGCGCACCAGTACAGAAACTGGAGGAGAAAACCCAAAAGGTGTACCAGAAATGCTTCTCCTCCATTGCCTTCTGAGTGGATACATTCTCTCAAAGTCATTTAACTGGGCCTCCTAATAAATGGCATTCCTACTGCACTGGTGAGTTCCCGCTCCAATTATGTGTACTCCTTTTATTTTATTTTGTACAGCATGGCTGAGTAATCTCTGAAACAGAACCCGAAGGGTGGCACTGCGTCCTACTCTCGCCTGCCATCTTCCCAGCAAAACAAGCCACCCTTAGAAAAAGATCAAGCTTTTCCTAGAGACAAGGGGAGGGGAAGGTCTCTGAGGAGAAGTGTCTGCAGCAGCCCAGCTGAAGATTGCTTTGTCTCAGTAGCTCAAGGCTGGGTGATCCTTAATTCCGCTCCATCTACAGACACATCTGGCATTCTGCCTCCACTGATGAAGAAGGGACAACGGAGGCAGACGGATAGTGCGGAAGCTGTGCTCCCTTTCACGCGTTTACGAAGTTTTCTCTCTCAGCCACATTTAAGCAGAGGCAACATAGGCAGCTGCCTTCTACCGAGTCAGACCACTGGCCCATCTAGCTCAGTATTGCCTACACAGACCGGCAGTGGCTTCTCCAAGGTTGCAGGCAGGAATCTCTCTCAGCCCTATCTTGGAGATGCCAGAGAGGGAACCTGGAACCTCCTGCATGGAGCATTCAGGTGCTCTTCCCAGAGTGGCCCCATCCCCTAAGGGCAACATCTGACAGTGCTCACACATGTCATCTCCCATTCAAATGCAAACCAGGGCAGACCCTGCTTAGCAAAGGGGGCAATTCATGCTTGCTACCACAAAGCCAGCTCTCCTCCATGGGAGAGGAGCACAATTTAAAGCAGAGTTTAAAGCAGGTGTGTGTGTGTGTGTGTGTGTGTAAGGGAGGAAGCAGACATAGGAAGCTGCCTTATATCACGTCAGATCATCGGTCCATCTAGCTCCTGTATTATCTACAGCAGGGCTGCTCAACATCGGCCCTCCTGCAGATGTTGGCCTACAATTCCCATAATCCCTGGCTATTGACCACTGTGGCTGGGGATTATGGGAGTCGTAGCCCAAAAACAGCTTGGGGGGGCCAAAGTTGAGCAGGCCTGATCCACAGTGACAGGCAGTGTCTCTCCAGGGTTTCAGGCAGGAGTCCTCTCTGCTGGGGACCTTCTGAACCTGGGACCTTCTGCATGCAGAGCAAATGCTCTACCCCTGAGCTACGGTCCCATTCATACATACTGTACATACATACCACATATGCCACCAATGGTGGTTCAAGACCTCTGTGCACCCGAGACACATTGCCATGTGTCACCCTCCGTACGCATAGCCTCCTTCCCTCTTTCCCGTTTTTTTGGAGCAGGGACAAGAGGGCATCCTGCCATCTCACTGGTGCCCCAGTCATCAGCTGCCTGAGGTGACTGCCGCGCCTTGCCTCATGGAAGGACCGCCCCTGCCCTGAATGCAACTTGAAATAGAGTTCATTTTGAGGGCCCTGGGGGCTGAGTTGCCAATCTGTCCGTAGCATTTATTTACATCCCAGTCTCCTTCCAAGAAGCTCAGCGTGGCATGGTTCTTCCTCTCCCCGCTTTTTACCCTCACGGCAACCTTTTGTGCATTGTTCCCTCTAAGGCATTGCATATGCCTGCACTCACAAGTTTTTTTAATGCCCGCTCAGTTAATTTTAGATCCCGCTCAGGTTGAATCAGGAAGTCCCCATTCTGAACGTATGTGTGAATACACTGCCTTGATACTCCCACCCAGAACGAAACTCGTTCCGCACACAGATGGGGGGGGGGATGAGAGAGAACACTGTTTGTGTGGTAGACCAGGTTGAGAGAGAACAACTGGAACAAGGTCACACGGTATAAAAGTCCTGGCTGAGTGGGGGATTTGAACTTGGGTCTTTTGAGTCCCGCTTAGGCACTGTGCAATGCTGCCTCCATTGGCCAGCTTTGGCACCGTCAGGCAAGCTCCTGCCACCTTTTCTCCCTTCCCTTTCCAAGCTGAAGGGTGTGTCTGCTTGATGGCGGATGAAGCTCTGTGGCAAGGTCTGCCTCCGTGGGGCTGCTGTGCCTCCATGTATACATCACAGCCGCCACCTGTGCAGGCCTGTAGCCAGAAACGTCAAGGTGAGGAGGCCTGAGGGGATGAGGAGTCACGGAGGAGCAGCAGCCAGAGCACAAAGATCTTGGGCTACCTGTCTTTTAAAGTGCTTAAACTTTATTAGTTCTTAGTATTCTGGATCGAATACTCTCTGCGGGCTTTTGCAGTATATCTCCACAAGTAAGTGGCAAATCTCAAGCTATAATGCAGTGCTTTTTATAGGAACCTAGGAAGCTGCCTTATACCGAGTCAGACCCTTGGTCCATCTAGCTCATAGGAAACATAGGAAGCTGCCATATACTGAGTCAGACCATTGGTCTATCTAGCTCAGTATTGTCTTCACAGACTGGCAGCAGCTTCTCCGAGGTTGCAGGCAGGAATCTCTCTCAGCCCTATCTTGGAGATGCTGCCAGGGAGGGAACTTTGAAACCTTCTGCTCTTCCCAGAGCGGCTCCATCCTCCGAGGGGAATATCTTGGTTGCTCACACATCAAGTCTCCCATTCATATGCAACCAAGGCAGGCCCTGCTTTGCTATGGGGACAAGTCATGCTTGCTACCACAAGACCAGCTATCAGTATTGCCTACACAGACTGGCAGTGGCTTCTCCAAGGTTACAGGCAGGAGTCTCTCCCAGCCCTATCTTGGAGATGCCAGAGAGGGAACTCGGAACCTTCTGCATGCAAGAATGCAGGTGCTCTTCCCAGAGCGGCCCCCTCCCCTGATGGGCATTTCTTACAGTGCTCACATGTAGTCTCCCATTCAAATGCAAACCAAGGCAGACCCTACTTAGCAAAGGGGACAATCCATGCTCACTAGTACAAGCCCAGCTCTCCTTCCTACACCACCACTGAGCTGCAATCCCTCCTGAGCTCTGAATCCAGGACTCCCCAATCCAAACACAGCCCTCTACGGCCGGACATGTGGCAATCAGACCTCAGCCGGCCCTGTTCTCGGTGCAAGCAACTGCCACATGAGCTAAGCCAGTGCGGGCTGTCGCTCCCTTGGCGATGAGGGAGGCACTGTCATCTGCTCTCACACGCCCCTCCTTGGCTTTCATGGGAAATCGAGGCACAAACAAGGGAGGATCTCACACTGACTCATACGCGCAGCCCACAGCCTGGCTAATATCCTGGTACATTCCTCCACCGAGAGCTTTCCTCTCCTGCCACCCTGCACCCACATCACCCAAGCTCCCCCTCCCTGAAGGAGCCCTTCTGAAAGTCACGTGTGCTTGCAGTTTAGAGGCAGAGCAAAAGCAAGACGCCACCAGGGCAGACAGGAGGGCACAGAGACCCCAAAGGATCCACCCTCCACACGCCTGACTGGCATTTCTGGAGCTTTCACACCCGAGAGGCGAAGGGGCAGGACGACAGCGGCCTGTGCTCCTAGAGAACTGTGGTCAAGAGCCACTTGCCGGTTTCCCTGAAAGTTCAGCCCGTGTGTCACTCTAGTCATTTCCTATCTGCCTGAGAGAGACGGAGGGGCGAATCATCATCGGAGAGCCAGTTGGACGATTTTCAAGGCGAGAACTCGCACAGATGCTTGTTGCAAAATGACTGTGAAAGGGACCCATTTTCTCTGAAACTAATCGGAGTCTCTCAGCCTGGTTTTCACAGGCAGCAGAATGAGGTGGCCAAATTTGGAGGTGCTCGAATAGACCGTATTACCTCTAGCTGTAGGTCGGGGTGCCATTTTTAAATGCCTATCTATCTATCTATCTATCTATCTATCTATCTATCTATCTATCTACCTCCTGCCTGCCATTAAAAAACTAGCACACCCACAGTGAGCAGGCTGGGCTAAATTCTTTCTTCCAGGACTGGCCCTAAGGTCTTGCGTACTTCTAGACAAATTCATGGAGGACAGGTCTATCAATGGCTACTAGTCTGGTGGCTAATAGCTATGGGCCACCTCCAACCTCAGAGGCATGATGCATCTTAATACCAGTTGCAAGGGAGAAACAGCAGGAGAGAAGGCACGCCCTCACCTCTTCCTATGGGCTTCTCAGAGTCAGAAGTATCTAGCGGGCCACTGTGTGAAACAGGCTGCTGGACTAGATAGGCCTCAGGCCTGATCCTGCAGGGCTGTTCTTATGTTTCTGTAACCCTGGGCAAAGTTCGACTTTGGTGCCTCACCGGCCAAGAAGTACAGGGCCCCGGCGTTAACTTGAGCCATGCAGGCGGTTCATTCACAATACCCTGCCCAAGAGAAGGAGAAGATCTTTCTCAGATTCGCATTTACTACGGTTCAAATTTACCATGGATGGTAATTATTCAGTAAAATGAACAGAGTTTGAAGATGAAATCCTGCAAACTTACAACTGTCTTTTTACTTCCCTTTTGCAAGCACGTTAACCAAAAAAAAAAATGCTATTACATGCCTTTTATTTTTTGAATTTTCCTAGAAGTGTAATCTATGTAAAATGACTTTGCCCAGTCAAGGGCACCCTCGCTTGCTTGCAAATAAAGAAGAGGCTTGCCTGTCCGTCTGCAAAGACTGTTTTACCCCCATCACCCTGGGGGGAAGAAGGAGATTCTTTTTTTTCCCCTCTAGCCCTCTGAGAGACAGAGAGGGAGGAGGGCTGTGTTAGGAGAAGTAGGAATTGTAAGTCAGACTTAGGGCACAGCTAAGCCCTTTGAAATGACCAGCAAATCCACTTACACAACACAACAGCCATAAATGCAGCTAAGCCAGCAGGCTCTTGCTCTCCTTGCCTGCTGAGGACTGGAGCCAAAGGAGGCAGGGCAGGGGATTCCAGGAGCCCGGAGGAATGATTATTTCCGCCTCCTTTGTGGGAAACACACAGTCCAGGTATCAGCACTGCACGGCTCTTCCGCGGCGAAGGGGCAGGTGAACGACGGACACACACCACCGGGCTCACAAGGAAGCTGAGCTGAGCAGCACTGCTGGGCTCTTGGCTGAAGGAAACAACGGCCAGGATTTCTAGTAACTCTCCACGGGCCAGGGAACCAAAAGGAAGCAGGAAACACTATGGAGGTGTTCTGCTGCCCACTTTTATTTCTTGCCAAGACTTGGAAGTTCTTATGGATGCTGACATGATGCACAGTGTTCTGCGGGCAATGCTGCGGGCATCTGAGGAGAGTTGGCCTTGTGGCAGCGAGCATGAATGGTCCCCTTTGCTAAGCAGGGTCCATCTTGGTTTGTATGTGGATGGGTGACTAGATGTGAGCGCTGTAAGATATTCCCCGCAGGGGATGGGGCCGTAGCTCAGTGGTAGAGCATCTGCTTGCAGGCAGAAGGTCCCAGGTTCCCTTTGGGAGAGCTGCTGCCAGTCAGTGTTGACAATGCTGAGCTAGAGGGATGAATGGTCTGACTTCAGCTTCCTATGGTCCTATGTAAGAAGGATTTGGGGATGAGGCTGTAGCTCAGTGGTAGAATATGTACTTTGCATGCAGAAGGTCCCACGTTCAATCCCTGGCAGCATCTCCAAATAGGACTGGGAAAGATTCCTGCCTGAAATCTTGGAGAGCTGCTGCCGGTCAGTGCAGACGATACTGAACTAAATGGACCAATAGTCTGGCTCGGTATAAGGCAGCTTCCCATGTTCCTATGTAACATGTAAAATATAGCATTTCATGATGCTATAGCCACTGGCCAACATGATGCGCAGCCTTATAGAGAAACTGTGCACCATGTAGGATGGCGCACAGAGTCCCGCCATGCCTGCCTTTTGTCCTCACATCATGTGATGTAGGTTAGGCAGAGAGTGATGGGCCCTGGGAGTTATTCGCACATGCCTTCGTGCTCCGGGGTAAATGTTGAGCAAAGCCACTACGAATTACACTCACGGCATTGAGGGAAGCAGCCCCTCCCCTCTGCTCTCGGGTTTTGTTTTGAAACAAGTTCACATGGCAGGCGTCTGTGTTTTCCTTCTATCCGTGGGAGTAGGGGAGAGAGAGAGCTTCCTAAAGAGCGATATCTGCATTTCTAAAGAGAGCATCCCTCGTATCATGCTAATGATTCTACGCCAGTGCCTCTCCTATTTGCTCTGGCGTTTTCAGGAAAAGTAGCTTAAAACCAGCATTCTAAAAATCGGGAAATACATTGAGATAAGCTAGAATTCACATCACAAAGCCCGACTTGTGTGTGGAGTACTTCCGAGGATCTCGAAGGGACTTCAGGGTAAGTTTGTCTGGTGTGTGAACGTACACACTCTCCTCGGAAGATTCGGGGTAGAAGCCCTGTGTGTAAAGCCTACTGGTAAACTCTTTAGTTGGCTGGCAATGTGAACCCAAGTTGTTCCCATCTAAGTCCAACACTCTAACAACTACAGCACTCTGGATCATGAGTGAACAAGTTTATAGGGGGAAAGGCTTATTGGAAAATGCACCACCCTGGATCATGAGTGGACAAGTTTTCAATGCTGCAGCTGATTGGAGATGTGAACCTGGGTTGTTCCCATCTAAGTCCAACACTCTAACTACTACACCACCCTGGATTGCAAGTGAACAGGTTTTATAGGAAGACATACTAGGAAATTCCCTCTGGCATGCTCAGTGTCAGCTTTGGTCTCCTGAGGTCTTCAGCTTCAAGAAAGGAAGTAATAAGACTCCTAAATGAAGGGAGATGATGTTCCACCTCCTTACAGTGCCCGTAGCCACACTTCAACACATACACACAGACACATATCCTACATCCTAAACACTGGAAAAGTACTCCGTGTGGCACCCCGGTGCGCCATGGGATAGAAATGTACAGGACGGGAAAAGGCTGTAACCTTAGAGGAGAGGAGAGCTGGTCTTGTGGTAGCAAGCATGACTTGTCCCCTTAGCTAAGCAGGTTGCATATGCCCTGGTTGCAGATGAAGGGGAGATCAGAAGTGTGAGCATTGTAAGATGTTCCCCTCAGGGGATGGAGTCACTCTGGGAAGAGCAGAAGGTTTCAAGTTCCCTCCCTGGCAGCATCTCCAAGATAGGGCTGAGAGAGATTCCTGCCTGCAACCTGGGAGAAGCCGCTGCCAATCTGTGAAGACAATACTGAGCTAGATAGACCAATGGTCTGACTCAGTATACGGCAGCTGCCTATGTTTCTAGAGGGGAGCTGCACAATCCATTTGCATGTATTAAATCATACAGTGACAACGGCTGTACAAAGCAAACTCATCTGCATACGGCAGGAATCAGCTCCTCCCCTCACTACCTGCCACGACTTGGTTTCCGGATTCTGCGTTACCCAGGAAACGGCTGATGACATTGCAACCACCTTAGAGCCAAGCAGGGAAATTCTCTGCTTTAGGTGTTAGGGATGCCTTCTACCGTTGCCAGGGAAACACAGAGCCCTGAGATGAGGTCCTGGCAGGTTAGGGAAGAGCTGATGGTTAATGTAATGTTGTCTTTCTTTGTTTTTAACCTTGCATGAGCCGTCTTCTTCTGGGGAGATTGGTGGCAGCCGCACTACAGTGAAGGATTTCGTGCAGTGAAAGGGCACATTCAGACTTCATCCCTTCTCTCCGGTATTAAAAGCTGCCCTCACGATCACTTATCCATCACTGGCTGATATTAGGAAGGCACAGCGTTTCCAAGTGGATCCGGTGGCATAAATCAGTGTTCTTCACTGTAAGGCCCAGGGGCGGACCCCATCAACCCTGACTCCCTGACTCATTATTTATTGGGCCTGTGCAAAACTTCGGCCAAAGCTGAATGCTCTGCACAGTCCCCCAGGGCACCATGCGGAGAGGACCCTTCTCCCCGCCCAGTGCTGTGCTTTGCCCAGTGCTGGAGGGGGCTCCTTGAAAGGAAACGGAGCCCTCTTGAGCCCCTGCATCTCGGAAGGCCTGCACAGACCGCTAGGAAGTGTAGCCCTTCCCAGCGCTTTCATCCTAGAGCTCCTAAGAGAGGGCTCCGTCTTTCTTAAAGGGCCCTCCCATATATATATATAGTGGAGATCAAGGGCATCAATGGAACAGACACATAACAGAGTTGGCTTTACTGCAAAGGGAAGAGACACCTCCCTTTCCGGACCTTGACATCACACAGCACTTCTGCTGCCCACCATGACTCGCTGGTTCGCAACTCAAACGACTCTTGGCAGTGGAGATGCGGCCCTGAAGGCAGCCAAGAGAATTCAGCCATTGCTCAAGGGAAGGCTGGCTTGACCTCCAGCCGTATACCCCTCTGTGGTCATGATCTCAGTGCTGCCTCCACCCAGGAGGATGCCCAGCAGCAATGACTGTGGAAACAGGAAGGACCCTCTCATGACTGCAACACTTACGGGCACCACTTAACCCCGTCCCCGCCCCGTCCCCGCCCCCACCATGGCTCATTGGGACAAAGTGGGAGGAGAGGATCGTTTCCCCAGCTTGGTGGGAACGGGACAGATTCCTGACCCGTTTTTCTTTGACACCAGCTGCGTGGGCTTGAGGAAAGACGGCAATGCCTGGGCCTCCTTAGTTTAGAAAGGAGGTGGGTAAGGGGGGACATGACAGAGGTGTGTAAAATTATGCACGGTGTGGATCCAGTGAACTGCGTGAAATTTTTCTCCCTCTCTCATAACCTTAGAACCTGGGGTTATCCGTTCAAGCTAAACGCCAGGAAGGTTTACAGACAGGGCTTCTACCCCGAATCTGCTCCGGAAGAGAGTGTGTGCATTCACACACCAGCCAAACTTACCCTGAAGTCCCTTCAAGATCCTTGGACCCACTCCACACACAAATCAGGCTTTGTCTTGCGAATTCTAGCTTATATCGGTGTATTTCCAGGTTTTTAAAATGCTGGTTTGAAGTGACTTTTTTTGAAAATGCCAGAGCAGACGGAGAGAGGCACTGATGTAGAATCATCAGCATGATCAGAGGGATGCTCTCTTTAGAAATGCAGATATAGCTCTTTAGAAAGCTCTCTCTCCGCCACCCATTGGCTAGAAGGAAAACGTGGAGGCATGCCATGTGAACTTGCAAAAACAAAAACCAAGAGCAGAGGGGAGGGGCTGCTTCCCTCAATGCTGCGAGTGGGATTCAAAGTGGTTTTGCTCAACATTACCCTGCAGCATGAAGCCATGTGCGAACAACTCCCAGGTGATTCAGAACAGACAAAAGGAAGTACTCCTTTAAACAACGTGTAGTTAAACTATGGAATTTGCTGCCATTGGATGTGGTGATGGCCACCAATCTAGATAGTTTTAAAAAGAGATTAGACAAATTCCTGGAAGATAGGGCTATCAGTGGCTAGTAGTCTGGATCAGTGTTCCTGTAAGAGGGAATCCCAGATGTTGTTGACTACAGCTCCCAGAATCCACAGCTGCAGTAGGATTTGGCTGAGGATGCTGGGAGTTGTAGTCAACAATATCTGGGATATTCTGTTACAGGGAACTCTGGTCTGGATAATCTGTGTATTTCTGTTTATTTTTATTTAACATTTATTTAACATATTTATTTATTTAGCATATTTTTTATACCGCCCAGAATGTTTGGCTCAGAGGGGGCATGCCCCTGAACACCAGAAGCCTTTCCAAATGGTAATTGAGTGCAGCTTCACTATACTTAGGCTGGGGAGGAGTTCATACAAGGGGGCCATTTACAGGGGCGTCAGAGCAGCAACAGAAGGTGCCGTTCATACAGCCAATGACATTATCCAGCTTCACTCCTGGTGATTTAAAGTTACTGCAAATTATATGAGTCCCAAAGAAGTAGCACTTTGGTGCAATGCTGAAAATGGCTTAACTTTAGGCACTTGAGGGAGGAGAGCTGGTCTTGTGGTAGCAAGCATGACTTTTCCCCTTAGCTAAGCAGGGTCTGCCCTGGTTGCATATGAATGGGAGACTAGAAGTGTAAGATATTCCCTTCAGCAGATGGAGCCACTCTGGGAAGAGCATCTAGGTTCCACATACCCTCCCTGGCAGCATCTCCAAGATAGGGCTGAGAGAGATTCCTGCCTTCAAACTTGGAGAAGTCGCTGCCAGTCTGTGTAGACCATGGATTCTCAACGTTGGGTCCCCAGATGTTATTGGACTTCAGCTCCCATAATCCCCAGCCCCAGTGGCCTTTGGTTGGGGATTAAATGGGAGTTGAAGTCCAATAACATCTGGGGACCCAACGTTGAGAATCCCTGGTGTAGACAATACTGAGCTAGATGGATCAATGGTCTGAAAATGGAAGCTTCCTATGTTCGTCTTCTTCTCCTCACTTCCTGCCACAGTGAAACTGCCCATCTGGGAAAGCTCCAGTTGTTAGGGAACACCATCAGGAGGGAATGGTTTCCCTCTTTTCCCCGCTTGGGGGCTTCCCTGGATGCATCTGGTTGGCCACTGTGTGAGGCAGGATGCTGGCCGAGATGGGTCTTGGGCCTGATCCAGCAGGCCTTTCCCTTTGCTCTTATGGTACCCAGCAGGCAGCTCTACAAAACCCACAGAGGCTCAAGCCAAAGAGCCACAGCCCCTCGGCTGCGACGGCTGGTGGGTCTGACAAGCTGTCTCTGTGCACAGAGAGGCTGGAGCTTTTGCATGCAGGCACTGGAGCTGCGTTGACCCGAACGGGAAGTTTCCAAGAGGGTGCAAAGAGGCACGCGGCTGATTGTATGTCCAAGAGCAGCAGGATGGCAGCCTGACAAATGGGTCGCGTGGAACAACATGGCTGTGGGCAGCTCTGGAACCAGCTGAGAAACAGCACGGAAATACATCCCTGGGTGACAGCCACTCCGATGCACATATGTGACATCAGAGCAGCCTCTGGCTTCCAAGAGCAGCTGCTAAAGCGTCTCTTGGGGACGGATTAGCAGAGAGCCTTTCAATGGCCACAGGAGGGTCCTGCAAGGTGAAGTGGACATGCCTGTGGCTGCCAGTCGAGCTTCACTGAGGAGGAGGCTCGAACAGAGGCCAAATCTAACAGGGCCCCCGAGGGCTGGAGGCTCAGGCGCTCAGAGGCTTTACCTGCATGTAATGACGAAAATTACATCATCTGGAAGCCTTCCTTAGCTGCTGGCTGGCAGAGCAGAACGGAGGCACTCTATCCTCTTATCCTAAGCAACTGCTCTGCTTCCAGCTAACTGCATTGATACACAGACACACACTCCTGTGCAGAAGAAAAGAAAACGTAAACACAGGGGCCAAAGACTATGACATGCAGAGGCAGGAGGCTGGTTCTCACAACCAGCAATAGGGCAGGACAAGTTTCTTAGCCAGATTCGGGAGCTCTGCACACTCCCGGTCAGGGGTGTGGGGACAATGGAGCAGGAGGGACAAGCTTCCCTCGGCCGCCAGGGTCTGGGGGAGATGCAAAGGCACCCCCATGCCGAGAGCACAGCCCTGCTCCTGACCCTCCTGCACCCAGCCGGCAAGTTGGCCAGCACAAGGCACACCCCTCTCCTTCCCAGGCAGCATTTCATTGAAATGTTGGCTGGCTCAGGGCTTTCCCCCCTGCCTCACTCTTAGTGGGGCAGAGGGGGAGAAACCGAGCCAGCCAGCATTTCAATGTCCACATCCGATGCAGGGGGCGTGGCCTGTAACAGGCTGAGGCTATTCAGCCCCGTTGCAAAGTTTCTCCTCCTACTGAACTCAGTCAGTAGTTCGTTGAATCGCCGACTGGGAGCTCTGGGGTGGGGAAACTTTGCAGTGGGGCTGATAGCCCCGGCCTGGCACTCACCATGCCCCCGCATCTGTCTTGGACACTGGGGGGGGGGGGTGGCCACTAGGGATCCGCTGGCTGGGAAGGATCCCTAGAAACAAGAAAGAAAACAAGAAAGGAAATGAGTGTGTGCAAGAACATTATTTCAGAGGAGTGTGGCACAAGAGAGCAAAATGCAGCTCTTGGAGGGCAATGGCTTTCTGGGGTTTCAGGCGGGGGTCTTTCCCAGCTCTGTCGGAAGTACCCCCGCTTTGCACACCGAGGACCCCAGGTCCGACCCCTGACCTCTCTAGACTCCATGGGCCCACGGGTTCTCTCTACTCGTCAGCCACGCAAGAGCATTCCTCGTCCTTGTGCGAGACCTGAAACTGAAGGCAACGGATGGTGACAGCATGGCCCAAATGGCAGATCTGCACTCTTGCTCAAAATCCGGCGCAGCCTTGGACCGCTCTTCCGGGCCGCCATTCCCTGCACTCCCGATTCCGCAGCGTCGCCAAACCAGCCATGTGCCACGACCAAAGAGCTGCCATCTGGGCCCAGCCTGAGCGACACCTGATGTCGGCCTTAATTAAAAGCTGCGCCGGCCGAGGCCAGGTCGCCTGCAATCAGGGGAGATCCACAGATGCGGCGTGCAGCCTGCAATCTGACCCGGCTGCCGCCGCCGCCGCCGCCGCCTCTTCTTCCTCCGCGCTGACCTAGAACTGACAAAACGCTCAGCCTCCAGCCTCAGGGGGGCCTGGCCGGCTTGAATGGAGCTCATTATGCAGACGATTAGGCACGGCAAGTGAGGCAGAGAGCGCACAGAGCCCCAGGCCGAGGAGCCTCTCCCAGCCAGGGTCAGGCCCGGTCTGCCAAAGAGCCGGCTTCCTCCCGGCTCCGCGGTGGAATGTTCCAAGCAAGAGCCCCGGTCTGGGCCAGGACGCAATGTGCTCACTCCACTCCCGGCACGCTGCACCCGGCCGGACTGGCCTCTCTCCCTGCCGAGGGAGCCAGAAGCCAGAGTCGTCACTCAGAAGCCAGGCAGGGCCCCCCCCCGGGCAAGAGAGCTCCCAGAAAGCCAGGCATCAACCCCCCCCCCCCGTTTCCCACGCTTGCCAAGCCTTCCCCACCCTCCGCTCAGCTACGGAGGAAGCTGCCTTCTACGGAGTCGGCCCGTGGGTCCAACGAGCTCAGGCGTGTCTGCACTGACTGGCAGCCGCTCTCCAAGGTTTCGGGCAGGAGTCTCTCCCCAGCCCTACCGGGAGCATTTCCGGACAGCAAGCTCCGCTGCGGGTTTAGTACGCGGCGTCAACATTGCCCCAAAAACCCAACGGGGGGAAAGGCAGACATAAATCGGGCTACACTCTCGTGCGCAATGAAAAACCCAAAGCATGGGTGAAGTGCTCCCAGATAGTTTGCAGGGACTTCGGGGTAAATCTGGCCGATATGTAAACACGCACCCTCCATTCCAGAGGAGATGCGAGCTAAAAGCTCTGTGTGGAAAAGCTCCTGGAGATGCCAGGGTTTGAAAGTGGGATCTTCTACATGCACAGCAGATTTTCCACCATTGAGCTATAGACCCATCCCCTCCTTGTGTCCCAAATTTCCATTCCAGACAGGGGCTGTCAGGGCTTAGCTCCTGGTGAGAGGCCCTTTGAGCATCTGCTCAAATTGATTTGAAATTGATTTGAAAGACTGGTACCCCCCACCCCACGCTAACTGGGCAAAGAGGCACCTTTTTAACGTGGTGATTCTCTTTCTTGTTGCTGGTCCTCTCTCTATTGGTGATTCTGTTTTGTTTAAAAGCGGTATATAAATATCCATTGTATTCTTATACATTGGAAGTTGGAATAGATTCCAACCTCTGCTAACTGAGCAAAAAAGCACCTTTTAAAAATGGTGATTCTCTTTATTCAGCAGGGGGAGAGCAACTGGCCCTATCCATCCCCAGCACAGCATCCCTCCAGTGGCTGTTGCTGGGGTCTAGCTTATACTTCTTTTTTAGATTGTGAGCCCTTTGGGGACAGTGAGCCCATTTATTTATTTCTGTGAAAACAACTTTGGAAACTTTTGTTGAAAAGCGTTATATAAATTGTTGTTGTTGTTTTACCAGGGGTGTGTGTACCTATAACTCCGGGGTTCCCAACCTGTGGTTTGCAAGATGTTGATGAACTACAACTCCCATCATCCCCAACTACTATTTATTGGGCTGGGAACCCATGCTATAAGTGAACAAGGTGGGGAATCAACCTTGCTGCGCCCTGGGTGTGTACCCTGCCATCAAACAAAACTATCCCCAAGGTGGATTACAACAGAAAACTATGCATAATCAACTCCACAGCCCCCTAGCCCTCTGGCCAATGGCTATATTTGCATAACGCAAGTCTACAAATCTTTCCCCCCCCAGTCAGCATTAAAGCTAAGCTATGTGAAAAAAAGCATCCAGAAAGGGGGGACCATGCAAATTGACAATTGGCCCAGGACCAGTCCTAGCCCAGGTCACACACCCCCACCCACCCCTAACTTCCTCAGCTCCAGAATATACATATGCACACTGGCTAACACGTATGCAGTTCTGCCTTTATTCACTATCAGTGATTCTCTGCCTCCCACACACACACACACCCCTTCCAACCACCTCTTCAAGGACAACTTTCCTACAAACACCCAGAATATTTCTATTTGCAGTGACCCCCCAAAAAGAACACAAAATAGAAGGAGTAATTTCTTCCCAGGAGAAGGAACAATCCCTTTTAAATTTTTTTTTTTTAATGGCCTGGAAATAATTCATTGCTTTCGCTCGCCAGCTCTGGCACTCCAGAGATTTCTCCAATCCAAGCATTCAGAGCTTCAAGAGTTAAGGCCCGGAGGCATCCTGCCTTTGTCACCCGGCCCCCCTCCAGCTCACTGTGCTGCTTTCCAGCCTGGCAGAGAGAGGGAAGGGGAGGGGGTCTTGCCTCCATCCGTCTAGCAGCTAAACCCCTGTCGCCATGGGGGCATTAGCACCATTACTGCAGTCTGCTCCCCAGAGGAGAGTGAGTGGATCAAAGGGTTTTAGCTGCAGACGGCTCCTAGACGGATCTGGAGCGTCTTCAAGGCGGCCACTTGAGGTTACAAATGTACTTTTGGCCTGGAGCTCTGAAGTCAAAATTTTGCAGGGGCTTGATTCCTGTTAACCCCTCACAAGCAGCCCTGAACAAAGATGGAATTGGGGGGGGGGGATGCTTTTCGCCAGCAGCTGGCAGCTCTTCCCCACTCCCTCATCACACCTGGCTGTGTACGACTCCAACTGAGCATTCTTGTTCCCCTTACGTTTTAGCGTTTCAGGGATAAAGGCAGAGATGCTTAAAATACCTGCAACGCTTCTCCTGCCAAGGACTGCCACCTAAGCAACTCCCCACACACACACTACATGGGCGGGGTCATAGGCAGCTTCCTATGATCCTAAATTCCACTATCCTGGTTGACTTTTTTTAAAAAAAGTTACAGATGTTTAATAGGCCATCCATTCTTGCAATAGATCCTTTGTATTTACAATTTATTTATTTATAAAAGGCATATCCTGCCTCTCTTACCATGCAGCTCAAAGCAAATTTTATATGCCTACTTTGGGAACCTGTTTGATACAACATCAAATAGCACATCAATACACAACCCTGCAGCAGAAATCAAGGCCCAATCCAGCAAATAACCACATAAACCACCAGCAAGAGGGAAACAATCCAACAAACGGCCTAATCAATCCGGCCCAAAAGCTTGTTTAGCAAGAGACATTTGATCCAGAATCCGAAGGTGTCCATTGTGTACTGCCTCTTTAAAAGCCAAGCCCAAACAGGAATAAAAATAAATAAATGAAATGGCCCCCGAAGGGCCACAATCTTAAAAAGTAACATAAGAGAGACACCAGCAACAGCCACTGGAGGGATGCTGTGCTGAGATTGGATAGGTCAATTCAGAAAGGAGTTCAGCAACGTTTATCCTATGAACAGGTGGTTAAAGGTGGGAGGAAGGATGAAAGCAGATGGAAAGAGTACGCTGGCATTTACATTCATGTGCACTGGACTCAAGATGTATTAATGTAGTGTACCTTGCCTAGGGGCTGCCCCCCCCCCACCACATCAACCCTAAGTCCACCCCTGACTAGTTGTTATTGGGCCCATGTGGAACTTCAGCCAAAGCCGAATACTCTGCACAGCCCCCCTGGCACCATGCGGAGGTAACCGTTCTCACTGTCCAGTGCTGTACCTTGCCAAGTGACAGCGGAGGGGGGCCTTTAAGGGCAACGGGGCCCTCTTGAACCACTGCACCATCCGGGAAGGTGTACATGGAGTTTGGGGGCGTGTGGTCCTTCCCTGTGCTTTCTCCGTAGAGCTCTTAACTGGGGGGGTCCATCTCTCTTAAAGGGCCCACCCAGCACTGAGAAATGTGTACTACCATGAGGAGGACAACACAGTAAGAAATGGCTCCCACACTGAAGGTTTTCGGCCAAAGTGGCCCCCGCTTCAGAAATAGTGAAGATGGCTGCATTGGCGAGTCGCCATCAACCCCAAGCTTCTCAGTTTTGTTGGAAGTGAAGGACTCTGCGCTGTCTCATGTCTCAGTGACAGAGGGGGACAGATTAGTGAGTCAGAGGGCTAGAGGGGTCAAGACATTGGTCATCCCTTCTCTACTGCTCTGACACTATCCCTTTGATATGTAGATTGCTACTCTCAAGGACTTCCTTCCTACCTGCCTCTTCCTCTTCCCTTTTCTTCTCCCTTGCAATACACACGCTCCTCTCTCCCTGCACCATGTGTGTAGAGATGCAGAAAACATCCCTCTGCATCCAGCTAGCTAGCTAGATTAGAGATCCTATCTCTCCACTTTCCTATCTAGAATGGAGTTCTCCAATAAAGACTCCTTATATTGATTTGAAACTATGAACTGGCTCCAAGTTTCTTTTACTCTCAGTATACACGCATGCCTAGGCAGACTCCGCTATGTTTTGCCTCTGTGCACTCTGCTGTAATAGAAGGGTATCTCTTACCAGAGAGAATTCCCAACAAGTTTAACTTACAGAAACCTGGGAAAGTAGACCAAAACCTGAAATTTTTTAATGCATATATGTGAACTAGCAGCACAGCTCCAACATCTCTCCAAAATGTAAAAAAGACCTTTAAAAAACAACCCAACCCAACAGAGACCTGTCCATGCTTCCCCCTGAAGTTTCTCCAGATTATGAGCCGGTTGATTATTCATTAGAATATGTCTGAGTTCAACGGGCTGCAAGACCAGAAAATGTAATTCTCTTCTTAGGAAAAAGAAGGGCTAGACTCCTAGCTGACTGACTCGGGGTTTAAACTGTGCTAGGAGGCTACAGCCAAAATCCTACACACTGGGAGTAAAACTCAGTGTGACTTGTTTTAGAACTGAACTGGGTAAGAATATTTTTCTTTCCTTCTGTGATAGGATGCAGTTGTGACATTTAAACAAGAACCGTGTACATTGTGTGACTGGACTATGCAGGTTTGAAATTTAGGAACATAGGAAGGTGCCTTATACCGAGTCAGACCCTTCATCCATCCAGCTCAGTATTGCCTACACTGACTGGCAGCAGCTCTCCAAGGTCTCAAGCAGGAGTCTTTCCCAGGCTTACTTGGAGATGCTGCCAGGGATTGAAACTGGGACCTCCTGCATGCAAAGCAGATACTCTACCACTGAGCTACAGCCCACCCGAAAGGTGGCATATATGGGTCTCCCATCCAGGCATGACATGGACCATACCAAGATCTGCTTAGCTTCAGTAAGGTGGCTGAATTGTGTGCCCTTAGACCATGCTCTAAATGTGGGACTGGGTACAAAATGTATAGTCCTGAGCATCTCATTTTCATTAAGTCTCTAGTATTTAAAATCCTGACAACAGGCTTGCAAGCTTGTGGACAATTCCAAAAGTCAGGCTTTGGTCAAGGGTCAAGCAGTTCCACTGGTCAGTACTCAAGCTGCTTCCGAGGAATTAGTGTAACCCAAAATAAACAATTAAAATTAAGCAAAACAACAACAACCCACCAAAACACCCAGGCTTGCTAAATGTATACAAGTCACCAAATTCTGGTTTTCTGGATGCAGAATTGGGTTTATATTATGTTGGCATTACATGTTGCTTCTTGACAAAGAAGACAAAACCCAGAACATTTGCTGCCCTGGCTGAAACACCCATGGCCAGTAGGCCTGGGCTGCTCCCAGTTGCTCTCTGGGCTGCCCAAAGCACCTTGGCCCAGCCTGCCCCTCCATCCTGGGAGCCCTGGCCCAGCCGGGCCTTGTTGTCTGCAGACAGCAACCAGTGCGAGGGGAAGGACGTTTCACAAGAGTAATGACGGCATCAATTATTCAGGTCCTACCAGCAATTGTGGGAGCCATCAGCTGCCTGCCCTCCTCCTGCAAGCAGAGCTGGGATCCAAAGCTGCCCCTTTGCAAGGGCTTGGTTCGGAGCCACTAACTTACTCAGGATGAAGCGTTGCGGGGAGCACCAGTCCTCTCTGACTGGCATCTCTTTCACTGCAGGGCCAAACGCGGAGGCAGCGAGAGCGGCGAGTGGGAGGGCAGGTGGCGAGGGGCCACGGCAGAACGGTGCAGAGTGCAGCCAGGAGCGCTGTGCCCACTCACTCACCCACCCACCCACCTGCTGCCGCCACACTCTCCAACAGCCTCTATTAAGCAGGGGCAGCCCCTGTTTGCTGGAACCTGTTCCGGGTAAATCTCTGTCCCCGGTTTTGCCTCTGGGGAATGCCCTGTGAAAATGTTGTGGGCCTGAGAGTTGCTAGCATGGCTGTTCTTCAGGGTCTGTCTCCTTCTCTAGGATCTAGACCAGGGTTTCTTAACCTTGGGGCCCCCAGATGTTGTTGGACTACAACTCCCAGAATCCTCAGCTGCAATGGCTTTTGCTTGGGGATTATGGGAGTTGTAGTCCAACATCTGTGGGGCCCAAGGTTAAGAAACCCTGATCTAGACTATTTTTCAAGCGGGGGCCACTTTGTCAAAAGACCTTCCGTGTGAGAGCCGTTTCCCACAGTGCTGATCTCCGCACAGTGCTGTGCTTTTCTCAGTGCAGGGAGGGCCCTTTAAGAGAGATGGAACCCTCTCTAAAGAGCCCAATGGGGAAAGCGCTAGGAAGGGCTACACTTCCCACCACTCTGTGTACGCCTTCCCAGATGGTGCTTGGGCTCAATTTCCCTTAAAGGAATATGACCAGTGAGAATGGTTGTCTTCACATGGTGCCTGGGGGACTGTGCAGCGTATTCAGCTTTGGCCGAGCTTCACACAGGCCCAATAGACAATTGGTTGGCGGAGGTGGGGGGGACATTTAGACACCATTGGACCCTCAGCCTTACAGTGAAGAACATTGCTCTAGAAACTACATCTCTCAGTGGCAGTGACGGATGCATATTCTTGCCCAGAAATGTGGGTTTCCTGGAGAATTCTGAACTTCCAAGTTCCTTCTCTGGCTTCTCCAAGATAGGGCTGAGAGAGATTCCTGCCTGCAGCCTTGGAGAAGCCGCTGCCAGTCTGTGAAGACAATACTGAGCTAGATAGACCAATGGTCTGACTCAGTATATGGCAGTTTCCTATGTTCCTATGTAAGAGGCAGCAGAGGACCATTTAAGAAGATCTTGGCAAAGAACCACTCTGATGGTGGCAGGTGGCACAGGGAGGCAGGTGAGGCAGCAGAGGGCATCTTGCCATCCCGCTGGTGCCCCCCAAACCTGTCATTTGAGGCAGCTGCCTCACTGTGCCTCATTAAAGGACCGCCCTTGCTAATATGCATGCATGTAAGTAAATATGCAGGAAGCGAGGCTCATTTGGAACTGCTGAGTACCGACCATAGGGTAATAGCTTATTGGCGACTGAGCTGGGCCTTCATCAATCTCCAGTGGGGGATCAACCAGTAATCCTTGGAATGATAATGGGGATGTTACAAGTTTGTCCCTCTTTTCATCTGTAAAATGTTGGAGGCTGTGCCACAGCCATGTTTTGCATTAGTCACGGGATCACACTGCCACTTTATCCATCACCTAGGATTGTGCTGACTTCAGGCTGGTTCTTTGGGACATTCCCCATGATTGACCTTTGGGAAGATATATACCACCTTTGGGAGTGTGGCTGTAGCTCAGTGGTAGAGCATCTGCTTTGCATGCAGAAGGCCCCAGTTTAAATACCCTGGCATCTGCAGGTAGGGCTGGGAGAGACTCCTGCCTGAAACCTTGGAGAGCCGCTGCCTGTTAGGGTAGGCCAGAATTTCTCAAACTTGGATCCCCAGATGTTGTTGGACTACAACTCCCATCATCCTCTGCCACAATGGCCTTTGACCATTGTGATGGGGATGATGGGAGCTGTAGTCCAACAGCTTCTGGGGAACCAAGTTTTGGAAATGGCTTGCCTACCAAGCCAGAGGTTGTTGGTTTGAATCCCTGCTGGTATACCTATATTGGGCAGCAGCGATATAGGAAGATGCTGAAAGGCATCATCTCATAATGTGCGGGAGGAGGCAATGGTCAGCCCCTCCTGTATTCTACCAAAGACAACCACAGGGCTCTGTGGTCGCCAGGAGTTGACACCGATGCGACGGCACACTTTACTTTACTTTAGCGTAGACAATATTGAGTTAGATGGACCAATGGTCTGACTCAGTAAAAGGCAGCTTCCTGTGTTCCCTTGCACTCCAAACTCCACTGGCAGTCCTCGCTAGTCTCTACCTCCCTTCCCTCCCAACAACGGAAAAGTCATTGTGCCCACAAGGCAATCCTTGGGCTTGGCTACTACAACCACAACATATACGAATACGACGAATATTTATATACCACTTTTCAACAAAAGTTCCCAAAGTGGTTTGCATAGATAGATAGATAGATAGATAGATAGGATAAAGTGTGTGTGTGTGTGTGTGTGTGTGTGTGTGTGTGTGTGTATAAAGCAGTTTTCAATGCAAGTTCTCAAAGTGTATGAAACAGGGTGGGGGGATAAATAATGAATGAAAAGATGGCTCCCTGTCCCAAAAGGGCTCACAATCTGAAAAGAACATAAAGAAAATGCCAGTCCCAGCTACAGACGGGATGCTTTGCTGGGGCTGAATTCTCCCTGCTAAATAGAAGAGAATCCCCACTTTGAAAGGTGCCTCTTTGCCCAGTTAGCAAGGGCTTCCGCATGAATCGCTGGCAATTGCACACACACCCATCGGGGTGCTGCTGTGAGTGCATCCAAGCAAACGCTGGCGCCGGCCTCACTTACTGAGCAACCAAGCCCTCCTCCTCCTCCTCCTCCCATGCTGCTGGGCCTCTGCTCCCCGTCCTTAGAACTGATGGCGGAAGGCACAGCTTGGCTGCTCGGATCCTTCCATTAAGGCCTGCAAAGTGCTCTGAGCCATGGGGCTGGGGAGTGCCAAGAACAAGCATTGGTCTGCTGCTAAATCAGGAGGGACTCTCCAGCCCTCGCTGGTATTTCCCCGAGTCAGGAAGAGGAATCTGCACATACAAGTACAAGTGATGACCTCGTGTTCAAAATTAACCTGCTGCCACCACCGTCAGCCCTCTGCCTGACATAAATCTGAAGCTCTAACAGATGGCTCGGGGCTTGGCATGCAGCCTCCTATACAACCTCTCCTTGGCTCACACACTCAACTACAGGATGGAGAGGGTTGTTTTTCCCCCCCTTCTTTCCAAAAGGAGACCAAAAAAAGAGAGAGAGAAGGAAAATGAGAGCAGTGGAGCCAAGAATGCTGCTCAGCAGATCCTATTGCTGGGATTCCAAAGCTGCCTGCCTGGCTGTGAAGAGGGTGGTGGGAAACTCAGCCATATGGTGGCGTCGAGAAGTTCTCTGAGGACACGCTGCAGGGTGCAGAGGCCGTGCAGCGGGGTTTCAGCCGGCATGCCTGCTCCAGGGGGCTTTCCAGGACGAGACAGTCACCAATGGCAGGGAGGCCTCCTGTTCAAACGGCAAGGGGTCTGATTCAAGCAGGGTCAGGCCCAATCACAGCCTGGGGAGGGAGTATTTTTTTTAGAGCAAAAGGAGCATGTGGGTGAAGCAGGGGCGTAACTATAATAGGGCAAGGGGAGACAGTTGTCCGGAGGCCCACTGCCTTGGCCCCCCCCGAGGCAAATCACATGACTGACTCCCACAGCCGCAGATCCGCCCGGGCTTCCTTCAGTTGTATTCATCCTCCGAAACTGATGTGAGTGTTAAGACCTGGAGCTACCAGAACAGCATGTCTTTCTCTAGTACCATTAAATGACTTGCATCGTCCACAATTTAAAAAAACCCTTTTAAAAATAATTTAGGATGATGTTCTATGGTGGCACATAGGTTATATATCTATATATCTATATATAAATTTTACTTCAGTGGGGGGGGCATTTTAAAATCTTCTCTCTGGGCCCACTCCAACCTTGCTACGCCCCTGGGGTGAAGGGAGTTCAACCCTCCTTGTGCTTATGTCCCTGTAGTTTCTGCCCCTCACACCACTCTTCTCCCACCCCAAGCTGAGCTCACATCTGGCATCAGAGCTCAGCTGAGGAGAAAGGGACCTCGGGGCCAACCAAAAAGATGGCAGGAAGGCATAGGCAGTGCCAGAGGGAGGGTGAGAGGGTAACTGCCTCCTAAACAAGTAGCTTGGCCCCTCCCCACCGCTTCTGACCCTTGTTGATGGACGCCCTGCGGCAACTTAAAAGAAGGGTTTTCACATATAGAAAGGGTTTTTTTAAAAAAAAAACACCAAATATATAAAGCTTCTTGGGCCTCACTCACTCATTCACACACACACGAAACTCCCAGGTCAAACTACAAAAGAAAAAAATGTGCTATTTTGCAGGTAGGTTCCAAACCTCACCTACACTACCAGAAAAATCAAAACTCTAGAGAAATGCATTAATTTCCCAGCAAATGCAGGGAAACTATGCCATTGGGAAAGAATGCAAAATGAAACCTTCTAACAAACTAAGGCCATTTCCTTGGGTACTTTTACAGACCGCAAGTCCAGACTCTCACAGGATGATGAAGAAAGAAAGCTATTTCACTGGGTTTCTATCTATGCTGAATTTCCATGAAACTTGATTAAGAAATTTAAAAAGTGGGGCGGGGGGGAATTGCACTAGATATCTCCATCTCTGTCATTCAGCGTCCTAGAATTTGTCTTTTTAGAGGTTCTTGGAGCAACACTATGACATCCTCAAAACTAAGCAGCTCTTCTGGTCATCAATCAGCATGGGATGAATGGAGAGTGCATGGTCATTTCATGGTACAAGAGGAATGCTTGCAAACTGCAAGCCCATTTTACAGGTTTGGGGACAGGGGCGGGGCAGTGTTGTTGAGTAACAAACCAGAAATATGATGGGCAAGACATTTTAGCTTCCACCTCCTTCAGGTGCTCTGATGTTATAGGAAAGGTACCTTTTTACTGCAGCTACTATACCTTGCCTACAACATTACAGCCACTGAAGAAGGCAGAAGCTGAAATGTCTTGCCAATTATATTTCTGGTTTGTTACTCAACAATAAATGTATACTATTCTTTTTGATTAACTCCATCCATCTGAGATCTAGATATTTGTATGGAATTCTGTTTGCAGCCTTCAGAATTCATTTTCTCCCCCACCCCTTAATTAATTAATTAAGTGTGTGTGTGTGTGTGTGTGTGTGTGTGTGTGTGTGTGTGTAGAGAGAGAGATAGAGATTTATATATACATAAATCTCCAGATATAGATCTAAATACATAAATATTAGTTCTCTGTAGGCTCGTTTATGTTTATGTTTAGGATGAGAGCATTCATGTGAAATACACTCTCATTTTTCTTTCACAAATCCAATGCTAACTGGGCAAAAAGATAACTTGCAAAGTGGAGATTCTCTTTATATAAAACAGGGGCACCTGCTGCAAGACAGTACCCCTCCAGTGGCTGTTCCTGGTGTCTCCCTTTGTTTTAGACTGTGAGCCCTTGGGGGATGGAGAACCATCCTAATTTGTTTTTATGTAAACTGCTTTGCACTTTTTTTGTTGAAAGGTTCTACAAAAATAAATATTCATAGGAGTAGTATATGTGGGACAAAGATCGCCCCCTCCAGAAATGAACTTTGCCTCTTTTGAGCCCACCTCAACGTATTTTTTTTCTAGTGCTACCGCTGGGGGGAAGGCTACATATGAAGCTGAATTATATCTTACTCTTACCTGGCAGGATCAGCAGCTGCCACTCTCCCTCCTTCTTCCTTCCTGCCACTGGAAAAAGTAAGGGGCAGGACAAGGAGAAGAAGCAACTGTGAGGTCCACATGCTTCCTTCTGCTCCTTGTCCCGCCCCCTGCCTTGCAGGAAGAGTGGGATTCGGTGGCGCGGTTATGAGGCAATGTGTCCGTGAAGGCAGCAAATTCAGCACCTGGGCTATTCTGCCATCTGAAGCAGCTGCCTTCCCGGGCCTCATTAGCGGGCTGGCCTTGACCATCTTATCTATTTCAACCCTCAGAGAGAAGCTTTTCGTTTTCCATATGCTGCTGCATTCACACACCCACAAAGCACAGCAAGACTGAAGAGGCCTAAGACAGCAGCCCCCCTGCAGGGCTGGATTACGACATGTGAGGCTCTAATATATGTCAAGTTAAAAGGCCCCATAGCATGACCAACAAAAATATTATTCTAACAGAAAGGACCACGGAAATAGAAATAATAGAGTGTTATATATTTACATATACATTCACTTGGCAGAGATGTGACGAAAAACTAACAATTAACAGAAACGGCTATCTTGCAATAAACATATTTACATTAGAAATACATTGTATTTTAATACAATGTATTTTAAATGAAAATAAATCGAGCCCTTCCTCGCGATCACAGAGAAGGAGTTCTGATCTGCAGGGGAGGAAGCCTTGAAATGCATACCTCCCCAGCAGACGATCAAGGACTCCTTTGTGGGCGGGTGGATCGCCCCCCCCAACAATTGCCAACTACCTGTGTGCCAAAAACCCAGACTATGGGGGCGGGCTCCCTAAGCGGGTCTGCCACCATACTGCCGGGAGCGGTTCACAAATGCCAGCAAAAATGGGCGGGGCTTCCTTAGCATGGTTTTCCCTGAGTGTGTGAATAGCCCCATTATGTAAAACTTGAAATTTTCATCATTTTTAAAAATTGTTTTTGATGTGGATGCCTGGGGGGGGAACCAGAAAAAAATCAGGAATTTTTGTCCCTCCCCCCACATTTCCAGGTTTAGGGGGAACCAAGAAAAACAAACAAAACCAAGTTCCTCAATTTTTTCTGGGTCCCCCCCCCCCATTTAGAGGCCCCTCATACTGTGAATACCTAAGCTGTAGTGTATTTAGCCTGTGCCTAAATCCAGCCCTGTCACTCTGGCGAACACAGCAGAAACCAAAAGCAGTTTGGGGGTTCAAAAATCCATCCCTGTATCCTCCTTCAATAGACCACCATTACTATTACTTATGTTTAGTGAGCAAGCCATTCATGCCGTGGTAGCGAGTAAGCCAAACCAATGAACCACTTCCATGAGGTCTATCAGCAGGCACTGCCAAAGTATCTTTTGAAAATGGTTAACTTTGAAAGCTACATCTCCCTATAACCTACAGAGCAGATTTTTCACATTTAGGCTGCAGTCCTCGGCACACTGACTGAGTGAGCCCTGTAGAGTTTAATGCAACTTATTTCTGAGGAAGCAGGCTTAGGACTACATGGATAGGTGTCCATAGGCTAGGGGTGTGCCAAAACGCAATTCGGCATCCGAATCGCATGCACATCCCTTTAAAGACAAGGGCTTACACACAGCCCTTTTAAAGCAGCGGAGAGCAGAACCATACCTGCTCCTCCTCTGATTGCCACCAGGACTCCTCCCAGCTATGCCCGTGTGCCAGCGGGGCGTCTCTCAGCTGCCCCTGCATGCCAGCACACACATGGCCTCCATGCATACGTGGTGGCCATTTGTGTGCTCAGCACCATGCAAATGGTCGTCGTGCATGCATGGAAGCCATGGGCATGCTGGCGTCGTGCAGGGGCAGCTGGGAGACAGCAATGGTGCTGATCGGAGGAAGAGCAGGTATGGACCAGCTCTCCTCCACTTTAAAGGGCCGATTCGGAATGACAATTCGAGCACATCCCTACCATAGGCTTGCACACCTTTATTTTCATCTATTTCACAAAATGCTAACATTCTCAGAATGCTAACCTTCTCGACATTTTTGTTTTAAACCCAGCTCCTGTTTGCAGAGTTGTAGGATACAAAGCAGGAAGCTATTCAGACAAGACAGCTGCCAGTATTAGGTGCAGAATCACTATACCACAACAAGCAGAGTGCATAACATTAAGAAGAAGAAGCACACCGATTAAAGACCCTTTCTCCCCGAGTTACTAAATGTTAAGCTGATGGGATGCTTCTGTAACAAGGCCCAGCTGACTCTGTAAGCTCAAAGAAATTGCGGTCTGCATGCCAGTCAGTGTGGATCTCCCATTCCTGTCTGCTCCCGCTTTGATATTTCATTTGTCACGTCCCCGCCATCCATGGAAACATTTGAGGCAGTCATCTGTGGCATGATGCAGGAGAGCAGCGACGAGACGCTGTGAACATCAGCCTAATGCCTGCCTATGGTGTTCAGGGACAGTCACTCAGGCATTTTGTACAACTGCTCTAGCCTTGGGAGGGAGCACCTGTAGAGGGAGGCTTGAAGTTGTGCAGAACACTCAAGGCAATCATCTTCCTCATTGCTGCATGCAGAATTGTGTGATAGGTCTGGTATCTAGCCAAGTCTGAGAAGCTATGTAGATTTCTGAGACAGATTGAAAATGGTGGTGTTTCAAGGAGGAGAGCTGGGCTTGTGGTAGCAAGCATGAATTGTCCCCTGTGCTAAGCACGCTCTCCCCTGGTTTGCATTTGAATGGGAGAGTACATGTGTGTGAGCACTGTAAGATATTCCCCTTAGGGGATGAGGCCGCTCTGGGAAGAGCACCTGCATGCTTCTATGCAGAAGGCTCCAAGTTCCCTCCCGGGCAGCATCTCCAAGATAGGGCTGAGAGAGACTCCTGCCTGCAACCTTGGAGAAGCCGCTGCCAGTCTGTGTAGACAACACTGAGTTAGATGGACCAAGGGTCTGACTCGGTATAAGGCAGCTTCCTATGTTCCTATGTAAATATTCAGGAAGAAGTCAGGCAGTTGGATTCTAACATGCATTAAAGCTTAAACCCAGACTAAAAGATTGCCCCAAGTTTTCTGACAAAGGGTGATCTCCAGCTATGCAAAAACTATTGCCCAAGATTGTACATAAAGCTTCAGCTATATCTGGTCTCTTTGGAGAAATCCAGACAATATCCCAACACTAACAATGCACTGAAAAAGTTACCAGAAGGACTTGGCTTGAAGGAATAGCTGCTTTGCACCCCAAGAACTCATACTTGGATTGATCGGCCTGTAGAAGAACCAATCCCTCAGACTGTTTGCAAAGCCCCAGCCAGTGACTGCCCTCTCTTAAAAGAATATCCAGGGGACAGATGCTTCAAATGCATCAGAAGAGCTGCTCAAAGTGTGTGCTGGAGAAGTCTGCTTCCTGCGTGTGAGACTGATTCCAGGTCATCCCAGCCTCATTATCTGACAGACTGGCGGCTTCTCTCTGCACCACCTCCTACCAAAACGATAATGGATGGTTTAAAATGAAATAACAGGAGGCCTTCATAGGTCCTTTCCCGGTCTCAGTCCAGCCATTTGGGGCAACCCCTTTGGTTTTTCATAGATCTGGCTTCATCTCACCCTCTCCCTCTCTGTTTGTCCTCCTCTTCTGTCAGGGAGGCAGCAAGAAGGGAGGAGGGAGGGGAGCTGGTCTACGGAGGAGAGCTGGTCTTGGGGCAGCAAGCATAAATTCTCCCCTTTGCTAAGCAGGATCCTGGTTTGCATTTGAATGGGAGACTCAGACTACATAGGAGCACTGGAAGATATCCCCCTTAGGAGATGGGGCTGTAGATCAGAGATAGAGCAGCAGAAGGTTCAACTTCCAAGTTCCCTCCCTGGCTTCTCCAAGAGAG
Source organism: Hemicordylus capensis (assembly GCF_027244095.1). Lineage (NCBI taxonomy): Eukaryota > Metazoa > Chordata > Lepidosauria > Squamata > Cordylidae > Hemicordylus > Hemicordylus capensis. The sequence continues at coordinate 17,426,637 of NC_069663.1, forward strand.
GGCTGAGAGAGATCCCTGCCTGCAACCTTGGAGAAGCCACTGCCAGTCTGTTAAGATAATACTGAGCTAGATAGACCAATGGTCTGACTCAGTATAAGGCAGCTTCCTATGTTCCTATGGACAGCTCCTGTTTTGTTTTCTCATCTTTCTGCCTTCTTCTCAAGTTTCTCCCCTGAAAATCTAAGCTTCCCAAAGGCCATTTCTCCTACTCCAGCCCAACCCACACCCCACCCTTCCCACACCCATCCCCACAATGCCACCTTCTTCCTTTGCTTTATCTGCTATTTATGCTGGGAGTCACCATCCCACTTGATATAACCGCTTTCATGCTGGGAGACACCAGCCGGGTTCACACAACCATTCAAATCTAGGTTTAACATGGGTTACCGATATTAATGTGATTATGTGAACCCACACCGAGGTGGGAATATCATATCCAACTTGGGCCACAATCCACCTTGGCGTGGGTTCACTCAATCACACTAATGTTAGTAACCCACATTAAACCTAGTTTGAATGACTGTGTGAACCAGGCCACAGAGTCATACAATGCTAGTGTCTAAAGCAGGGCCTGGCAAATCCTAGGTGCCAGGGAGCCATAGTGCCTAGAAATTTAAACGTAGCATCTAGACCTCGTTCACACAATCGTTTGACTCTAGGTTTAATGTGGGTTACCAATGCTGAAGTTATTGTGCGAACACATGCCAAGGTGGTTTGCTAGAATATTCAGAGGCAGAGTTATTCAATACAATCTTTATTTGTCCCAGGCAGCCCTCTTTCTGCTCTATGTTCCTTGTAAAGGGGATAAAGAGACGCCCATTTACCTCCAACACCACAACACCCATCACTAAGTTCAGTAATTTTATCGAGTGTCCATTGTCTGGCTCCTAAATCTTGGGGCTAAGCAAATTAGACCATGCAGGAAAATGTGCACATGTACCTCGCATGCTTGGTGGCCTGCATGTGATATTTTGTTATCAAGGAATTCACGTAAAATACCCTTTGGGGCCAGCTGGATCAGTCCAGAACCAGGAGGAAGAGGACACACACAAGGAAAGGGGTTTTTCCTCCTCCACCTCTTGTCTGATGAGAGGGAGAGATTAGCCATTGGTCCTCTGGCTGGCTTCAGAAATAAATGTAGCTATAAAGCCCCGATTCATCCCACCTCTTTCCTGGGATTAGCACAGACCCAGAACAAGGGAGAGCCAGAGAGAAAGCAAATCCTACAAGCCGGCGGAATAAGGCATGAAAAGAGGCGTGCGAGTCAGCATTGCCTTCAAGGGGCCATCCGCCTGCTCTTCCCAGCATCTCAGCCATCTCAGGGAGAGTGCTTGGGGAAGGCGGGGGAGCCCCCACCACCACCACCACCGCAGCAGAGCAGCTGGAACCGAGCGAGAAGAGCCTGACTGAACAGCAAGCAGCTGAGCTGGGTTTAACAGGGTCTCCAAGTGCCGGTACTTGAGACTGAGCGAGACAAAAACACACATGGGGGACTCATGGAAAGCAGCGAGTTGGCAGGAGACACAGCAGTGGAGGAGAGCGCTTCAGGAAAGTCACTGACATCAGCAGTCGTCGTCCCCGCCCGCGCCCAGTACCACGGAGCTGCTCGGGAGAGATCAGTGCAGACAAATTAGAGCTCCTCTTCCAGGCGGCAGCAGCAGGCGGCAGGCCACTGAGAGTTTCCCAGGCACCAGGCAAACCACAGCTCCGAGGGGCATGCACGGATCTCCTCTCGACTCCTGATGCTTCAGATCAGCCTCAGAGATAGCCACTGGCCCAAGGTTGGGGAGGAGAGCTGGTCTTGCACTAGCAAGCACGCATCATCCCCTTTGCTATAAGCCTCGGTTCCTTCCTTGGTTCTCATTTGGATGGGGGACTAAGGGTGAGCTCTGTAAGCTATTCCCTTGAAGGGATGGGGCCACAGCTCCGTGCAGGGGTGGGCAACCTTGGCCCTCCAGCTGCCGCTGAACTACAACTCCCATCATCCCCAGCCACAAACGTTCAACAAGAAATGGAGGGCCGAGATTGCCCAACCCTGACGTAGATGGTCCCATGGTCACTCCCTGGGAGAGACTCCTGCCTGAAACCTTGGAGGGCCACTGCCCTCCAAGTCAGTGTAGACAATACTGAGATAAGGTAAAGTGTGCCGGCGGGTCGATTTCGACTCCCGGCGCCCACAGAGCCTTGTGGTTGTCTTTGGTAGAATACAGGAGGGGGTTTCCCATTGCCCTACATACCACTGCCATCTCCCTCACAGTATGAGATGATGCCTTTCAGCATCTTGCTATATCACTGCTGCCCAGCGATATAATACCAGCGGGGATTCGAACCGGCAACCTTCTGCTTGTTAGTCAAGCATTCCCCTGCTGCGCCACTTAAGGGGGCTAATACTGAGCTAGATGGTGGTATATAAATTGAATGAATGAATGAATGAATGACCTAAGGAACAGTCAGGGAGCCACACATCGGGTTGATGCGAGCCACCACTGCCTCCCAGGCCTTGCAACAAAGAATGCAACAAAGAATGGAATCTGGGTCTCCACAGGCCAACACCCCATCACGACACCATGCTAGCATTGTTTTCCCTTCCTACAGCAAAATGCTGATGTGAATACACCCCAAACTAGGGCTGCTCTATGGAAAAGAGGACACGTCTCCTCTACCTTTAAGACAAGCCTGCTCGACTTAGCCCCCCACCATTTTTTGAACTACAACTCCCATAATCCCCAGCCACAGTGGCCAATAGCCAGGGATTATGGGAGTTGTAGGCCAACAGCTGCAGGAGGGCCGCAGTTGAGCAGCCCTGCAAGTGGAAGAGAGACACAGCATTGCAGCAGGGGCCGCATTTCGTTCCCCTGCACGGCAAGCGGCACCTGCTGGAATCCCCTCTTCTGTGCATCTCTTCAAGGTAGAGGAGACCCGTCCCGTTTTCCAGAGGGCAGCCTCACCCAAAACCAACCCAGCAAAGGATGCAAACCAAGCCTATCGCTGAACTTTCTGCTCAGGCTACTAATTCAACAGACAGGCCATTTCCCTAGAGAACGATTTTCCTAATCGGTCCCTGCGCTGCAGACCCGGGTGCTGTGAAACCCGAAACCACAGTCGCATCCTGTGCCACACCCCGGAATCACATGAATTCCTCAGAGTGCTCTGCTTACGAGTGGCAGCTGCAGCAGGCCTGACTCTGAGCCAGCCGAGCAGAGGCTCCGATCCTGGCAACCCACTTTCGGTGCCAACCCAGCACCCCCCCACACACACACACACCCAGCCCCAGGCATCTCCCAGCTCTCTGTGCCTGTTCTATGCACGCCCTGTTCCGCACATCTTCCTCCCATGCACACTCCATTACGTGTGTTCCCAGGCCTTTGGGCTTGGTTTTTCTTTAGTTTTTTTTTTTGTTTTTTTTTAAGTCTCCTTCCTTTTTAATAGAGCACATAAGCCTCGTTTCCGTCTTGGCAGCAGCGAGGCCCGGAGAGCCCTTCGCGCACACACACTCGGGGCAGGCGGAGAGGAGCTGCCGGAGAGGCGCTGCCAAAGAGTAGCCAGGCAGTATGTCTGCGTTCGCAAGCAGACCGCCAGTCCCAGCCAGCTATCTGGGGCAGCCTTGCGTGCGAAGGAAGGCTGGCTGCTGGCGGCGCAGGAATGAGGTCGTGGGTAGGCCAGGGGACGGAGGAATCCGCACACAGGGGAGAGGAGAAAGGATCACAAATCCACCGCTTGGAAACTCGGCCTCCCCTCCTCCTCCTCCTCCAGCTGAACGCTCCACCGCCACGACACGGTTCTCCTTCCCTGCTGCTCTGGAAGCCCAGTTCCTGTCAGATCTGCCCAGACTGGGAGGATTAGGGGCGCGAATTAGCCGAGTTCAAAGACAGCCACAGCCGTGCCTTGGTCATATGATTGCCAGGGCTTATTAGCGAGGGAGAGGAGAAGCAAGCCGCAGCAGGGATGCACCGCTCGGGGCGGGGGGGGGTGACCTTTGGAGACCTGCAGCAGGTGCTGGGCGTCGCTCCTCTCCCCGCGTGCCCCAGCTGAGCTGGCGGGAGTCAAAGCCCAGGTGTGGCTCTGGAAGGAAGGAGGCAGGTGCAAAGGTCTCCCCCAGGACCCCGGCCTCCCAAAGAGGCACCGCCAGCCCGCAAAGAGGCTGCCAGTCACAAACACGGGGTTGCAGAGAGGCGCATAGATAGGGCTAGCACAGCCAGCTTTTCATCTACCAGCCTGCCTCCTGGGCCTTTCGCAACTAGGCCCGTGATAATGTAGTATGGGGTTGCCAACTGACCAGGAAAAGTGGGGGGGGGGGAGACACGGCCTGGCTTGGTATTTTCAATCAGCAGCGGGAGCTTTGCCAGCATGGGGGTCAGCATTATCGCCTGCTAATGTCAGAACGTCAAGAGGCAGCATCCAGCTGAACGTCAAGAGAGCCAGCGTGGTGTAGTGGTTAGAGTGCTGGACTGGGACCGGGGAGATCCGAGTTCAAAAATCCCCATTCAGCCATGAGACTTGCAGGGTGACTCTGGGCCAGTCACTTCTCTCTCCGCCTAACCTACTTCACAGGGTTGTTGTGAAAGAGAAACTTAAGTATGTAGGACACCGCTCTGGGCTACTTGGAGGAAGAGCGGGTATATAAATGCAATAAATAAATAAATAAAATAAAATAAACCTGGCGACCTTAATTTAGCAGGTGAAGCTTTCCCTAACATGGAGGAGGAATTATGAGGAAAGTTTCAGCTGCTCAGTGTCTCCACATAGGAAGCTGCCTTATACTGAGTCAGACCATTGGTCCATCTAACATAATGGACTACACTGACTGGCAGCAGCTCTCCAAGCTTTCAGGCCGGAGTCCCTCCCAGCCAGACCTGGAGATGCTGCCAGGGACTGAACCTAGCACCTTCTGCGGGCCAAGCAGATGCTCTGCCCATGGCCTACAGCCTCATTCCCTAAGGGGCAGCACTCACTTTAGCCACCCATCCAAAATGCAAGCCAGGGCCAGCCCTACTTAGCGAGGGGGGAATTCATATGTGCTACCCTGGGACCAGCTTTCCTCCCCACACCAGACTTGCTGCTAAAGGGCACGGCCAATTAAAAAACATGGGCCACCCCAGGGAGTGTCTCAAGAAGGGTTACTTCTTTAACCTGTCAGTCCACTGTGAGTGTATAGAAGCCAAGCTGGCACAGTTCCCTCCGTTTGCTGCCAGGCTCAAGCGTGCCCATCTGTTCTAAGGAGCCATGGTCAAAAGTGCCGACTTTGCCAAGCTGTGGAAAATCTCCCATCATGTCTTATGACACTCTCAGCAAATATTGCCTATCACAGATGCACAGGATCCAAACTAAAAAGCACTGTGCGCAGATGACATAAGCATAAATCCTGGAAAGTCAGGAGGTGCATAGAAACTGAAGTTTAGGCAGTGAAATTATTATGCAATATTCATATTAGTAGCAGAATCATACTGCTGTATAGGGTGGGTGGGAGAATCCACCAGACCAGCATTTCTATTGCCTGTTTCCCCTGGATCTGCAATCTTCCGTCAGTTAATCAGTTAAATTAATCAATTAAAAGCATTTTGATCAACTAAAACGGTGCCCCCAATTAACCAGTCACCAGATTTTAACTTTTTCAAATTATTTTAATACAAATGTGTATTGAGTTTAGTTATGTTTATCCTGTTCTTCCTCCTAGGAGCTCAGAGCAGTGCCCATGGCTATGTTCCTCCTCACAACAACCCTGTGAGGTAGGTGAGGCTGAGAGACAAGCGACTGGCTCAGGCCCATAGTCATCCAGTAAGTTTCATGGCTGGATTGGGATTTGAACTCGCATCTCCCCAATTCTAGCCCAACACTTTAACCACTACACCATGCTGGCTCTTATCAAAACTGTGGACAGCAAGCACCATCTTAAAAGAAGCATGCTTCTCTGTTTGACAGAGAATGACAAATGCACCCTCCAAAACCTTGCCTGCTGCAACATACAGTATATGTGCATCATGTAAAAAAGGAATTTTACTTTAGCACTATTCTTTTTCACACATGCAAATGTATGCAATTATCAGCTAAAACTCATAGGATGAATCGACTAAGATTTCTTTAATCAGGTGATTGCACTAATTTCCCTAGGGGTAGGAGGCGGTACTTTGAAATCAAGAGACCTGAACTCGATTCTCAGCTTTGCTACAGGCCACAGATTATATTCCTGAGAAAATGTATTTCCCATCCTGGTTTCTCCCCCACACTGTCCGGCTGTTAAGTGCGCCTAGAGAGAATTCACACGGCCCTTTTATACATCTGGCAGCTGCAATGATCACAGGATAGCCTAGCTGGTTTAATACTGGCACTGCCTGGCCTCTTTCTCAACACACACAGGTACTCAGCACTGGGAATTGCAAACTGGATCACCACAGCGAAAGAAATCCAGAAAATATCACAATGCAATAAAACCAAAACCAAAACCAAAGTCAAGGAAATACTGGGCAGGTTCACACAACCAGAGGAAAGTCTGAGGGTGTTGGGGGTGGGAGGCACTGTTTTACAGTGGTTCCGCTCCTACCTCTCAGACAGATTCCAGATGGTGTCGACTGAAGACTGTTGCTCTTCGAGATCTGAGCTTAAGTATGGTGTCCCTCAAGGCTCCGTACTTTCTCCAATGCTTTTTAACACCTACATGAAACCGCTGGGAGAGATCATCAGGGGATTTGGAGCGGGGTGTTATCAGTACTCTGATGACACCCAGATCTACTTCTCCATGGCAACTTCTTCAGGAGCTGGCATAACCTCTCTAAATGCCTGCCTGGAAGCAGTAATGGGCTGGATGAGGGAGAATAAACTGAAGCTGAATCCTTTGGAGGTACTTATTGTGCGGTGTCAGAACTCCAGAGACAATCTTGATCTACCTGTTCTAGATGGGGTCACACTTCCCCATAAGGAACAGGTTCGCAGTCTGGGAGTATTTCTGGATCCACACCTCTCCTTGATTTCTCAGGTTGAGGCGGTGGCCAGAGGGGCTTTCTATCAGCTTTGGCTGATACACCAGCTGCGCCCGTTTCTCGAGATCAATGACCTCAATACAGTGGTACATTTGTTGGTAACCTCCAGACTTGACTTTTGTAATGCGCTCTACGTGGGGCTGCCTTTGTACGTAGTCCGGAAACTCCAGTTGGTTCAGAATACAGCAGCCAGGCTGGTCTCTGGGTCATCTCAGAGAGACCACATTACTCCTCTGTTGATGGAGCTTCGCTGGCTGCCAATAGGTTTCCGGACAAAATACAAAGTGCTAGTTATAACTTATAAAGCCCTAAATGGCTTAGGCCCTGGGTATTTAAGAGAGCGTCTTCTTCACTATGAGCCACACCGCTCATTGAGGTCATCAGAGAAGGTCCATCTCCAGCTACCACCAACTCGTTTGGTGGCTACACAGAGACAGGCCTTCTCAGTCACTGCCCCGAGATTGTGGAATGCGCTCCCTGCTGAGATACGATCCTCCCCATCCCTGGCAATTTTTTAAAAACACCTGAAAACCCATCTTTTCCCCCAAGTTTCCCCAGCTTTTTAAAACTGTCTGTCTTTAATTTTATGGCTGTTTTTAAATTGTTGCATTGTTTTAACTTTTATATGTGTTTTAACTGTTTTTATGTTAACCACCCAGAGACGAAATTTTTGGGCAGTATAGAAGTTTAATAAATAAATAAAATAAAATAATAAATAAATAAAGTGATGGTATGGCAGGGACCAAAGGTTCCCAATGAGCCTGTGCTCCTGGCAAGTTGTGTGCATTTTGTGTCCTTTGAAGTCAGAAATCTTGGGTTGTCAGGCCGCACTTCCCTCCGTCATACAGCATCCATCACCGAACTTCAGAGGTTAGTTATAGAAGTAGGGCTCGGCTACCCAACGTTACATGAAATGTGTGCAACTTTCAGGTCACGCCAGGAGCGTGCGTGAAACCTTCAATTCCTTACTTTCCACTGGTTGTGTGAATTTGCCCATCAACAAGGAAGACAAAACCTTATAAAACTATACATCACATAGTTAAAATTCTGGTGATTTTTTTTTTTTAAATAAAATCTTCATGCCTCTTAAAACTGTACAGAATCTGCCTTCTGGTAGACCAACTGGGGAAGGGGATTCCAGAGATGAGAGGCCACTGCTGAGAAGGCCCTGCATGGATCTCTGTGTGGATGCTCTAACCTTGTTAAATCCTTAATGCATGATGAGGCCCCAAAGTAACCTTTTGACAACGAAATCTGCATTGATGACTCCTTGCTCCAAATCCACAGAAAGCTTTTGGTTTCTTTAACGATAATTCACTTTTTTTTAAAGGACACTAATAAAAGGGTTAAGCACCAGTTTATTGGATTGGTTTAACTTATTTTAAACAAATCATAAGGCTCTTACTCCAATAGAAATGTCTTCATTTAAAAACAATCAAGTAATAAAGGCAGGAGTCCTGCGTGGCCTGAATGCAGCCCTGCTGAGCTCCTGGGCTAAGGGTTCAGTGCTGGGAATTCACTAAGCAAAGTGAGAAGCCGGACAGCCGTTTCTCATTAGTCAGAGTGCCCTGAAAGGCGGAAGAAAACTCCCAGCAGCCTACGTGATGAAATACAGGGAGATTATCCATTCGGGTGAGCGTCAGAAGCCACTTTCCTCTTACCGCTGCCATAGCATTAGCCCTTGTTCAGTGCTGGTAGCTTGATAAATGTACAAATATAACAGAGGAGGTGAACATTGTCCAGGAAGACACCTGCTTTCTCCATTAATTCCTAATTCTGACTGCAGCTGCTTCCCGTGGACTCGTACAAGACAATGAAGCAGTGAAGGTGAGTAGACCAAATCGCAAGCAGCTTCTAGTTAAAAGGAAGCTCAAACAGGCAACCACAACAAATATTCGGTGGTGAGATCATGAGGAGTCACTGTGGCACATGGTTGGGAAACACCAGTCTAAGGTTCGTGGCTGAGGCTATTAATACGAGGAAGGGTATTCTAACTGCATTTATGTATGCTTTTCAGGAACGGCAACAAAGTTCTCAAAATGGTCTGCATAGCAAAAGAATGAGAAAATGCTTCCCTGTTTCAAAAGGGCTCACAATCTAAGAAGAGACACCAGCAGCAACAGACAATGGAAAATAAGGCTATGCTGTCTGGAGTAGGGATAGTTGCTTTCCCCAGGAGGCTTTACGCACAGGGTTTCTACACCGAATCTCCTTCAGAAGAGGGTGTGTGTGTTCACACACCAGCCAAACTTACCCTGAAGTCCCTTCGAGATTCTTGGACCCGCTCCACACACAAATCGGGCTTTGTCTTGCGAATCCAGCTTACCTCGACGTATTTCTAGATTTTTAGAATGCTGGTTTTAAGCTACTTTTTCTGAAAATGCCTGAGCAAGCAGGGAGAGGCACTGGCGTAGAATCATTAGCATGATAAGAGGGGTGCTCTTGTTAGAAATGCAGATATCGCTGTTTAGGAAGCTCTCCCCCACCCCACACACCCGCAATTGGCTAGAAGGAAAACACGGATGCCTGCCATGTGATCTTGTTTCAAAACAAAACCCAAGAGCCAAGGGAGGGGCTGCTTCCCTCAATGCCGCAAGTGTAGTTCGAAGTGACTTCGCTTAACATTTACCCTGAAGCCATGTATGAATAACTCCCTGCCAATGTAAGAACGTCACCACTTTGAAAGTCACCACATTGCCCACTTAGCAGGGGTAATCTTGATAGTTGTTGAGCATAAGAGCCTTGCTGGATCAGACCCAAGGCCTATCTAGTCCAGCACTCTGCTTCTCAGAGTAGCCCGCCAGATGCCTCTGGGAAGCCCACAACCAGGGATGAAGGCAAGCCCCATCTCCTGCTGTTGCTTCCCTGCAACTGGTATTATTTTTGTTGTATTTGTTGCTTCCCTGCAGCTGATACTCTGGAGGTAGCCTATAGCCATCATGTCCTCTAGCTGTCCTCTTTAAATGAGTCTAAGCCCCTTTTAAAGCCATCCAAGCTGACGGCCATCACCGCATCCCGTGGCAGAAAATTCCATAGATTCATTATGAGCTGTGTGGGAAAGTGCTTCCTTTTGCTGGTTCTAAATTTCTGAACAATCAGTTTTATGGGATGATTCTTGGTTCTACTGTTGTGAGACACAGAGGGGAACCTTATTAAAAAACACACACATTTCTATTCTGCTCTTTCTCCAAGGAGCCCAGAGCAGTGTACTTGATTATGCTTATCCTCACAACAACCCTGTGAGTTAGGTTAGGTTGAGACAGAAGTGACTGGTCCAGAGTCACCCAGTGAGTTTCATGGTGGAACGGGGATTTGAACTCAGATCTCCTCATGCCTAGTCCAACATTTTGACCACCACGCTGGCTCCCTCTGTACTCTTTCCACACCATGCATTGGTCCTCACTTAATCAGAAGGAGCAGCAAAGACACCTAATCTGCAGGTTAACACAAAAGAGTCATGCTCCATGATGACTTACGCTCATTACTGGCCTGGTGTCCCACAAGAAATTTAACCAATGGGACCTGCAATTAATACCTGTAATATAATAGACTTGATTATAATAACTGCTGTGATAATTACATTACAGCTGAGGAAAGGATGTGGAAAGAGAACTCTGCAAAACAGGTTCTTTGTCTTTGCTTTTCTGCTCTGTGTCTGCCTTGCAGGTAATCACGAGCAACGCCAGGCAAACCCTCGCTTAATAGACTCTTAATAATGCCGTAATTTCCCTTTGCAGTGAAAGTTTTCCAAACAGTCAAAGATTCAAAACAAAGCAATGATTGCTCCTATTAGCATTAAATTCCACTCTGAGAGAGAGAGAATAAATCAAACTGGAGAATTCAATTCAAACCACCGCGATTAAAAAAAAAAAACCAATAATGATTTTTTAATATTAATAAGAAAAATATATTGTTATGCACTCTTAAGCATTTAAACTTCTAATCCAATCAGTACAAAGTGCAGAGATAAATCAAAGCAGTAGAAAGGGGAGCCGCTTCGAGGATGGAGGCAATAAAGCCGCAGCTCACATCTCTGGGACTCAAGTAGGTTTGACAGTCTCAAAAGGAGGCGCTGGGGCGGAGGAGGAAGAATTTATGAGCCTGTCATTTCCTAACAAGCTTGTTAATCCTCAGCGTCTCTGCAGACATTCTCTGTCCCAGGCAAGGAGACAGGTCAGCCAAAAACCTTGAATTCGCCATTGCCTCTCAACTCACTGGCCCCTGCGGAATTTGTCCTTGCTGATCAAGATTCGGCCGCCTGGCCTTCTGCATCTCATCGCAGATGGCACTCACCGTTAGACTGCCGTGACATAGAGCCGACCTGCAAAGTCCGTCCAAGGTTCTTCTGTGGCTGTCTGAACCCACTACAAACTGAGACGCGAAGCCAATCTTTGAAGTTCACTGGCCCCATAAAGTGCTGCTCCCGCTGACTTGTGTGTTATGCCTGAACCCACAGTCTTAGGATTTATTTATTTATTTATTTATTTAACATTTCTAGCCCACCCTATACCCAAAGGTCTCAGAGCGGGTTACAATAAAGCCAATATAAAGCATACTTAAAATTCAGCATAATAAAATCAAAAATACAGTTTTAAAAAAAAACAGTGCCTGAGAGGGGAAGAGCCGCTACATCTCCAGTCAAAGGCCAGGGTAAAGAAGTGCGTCTTCACCATTCTCCTGAATGTGCACAAGGTCGGAGCTTGGCGCACCTCAGAGGGGAGGGCATTCCACAGCCTAGGGGCCACCACCGAGAAAGCCCTCTCACGTGCCCCTGCCCCTTTAACTGCTGACAATGGGGGCACTACCAAGAGGGCCTCTCCGACAGATCTCAACTGACGGGCAGGTCTATATAGGAGAAGGTGTAGGGAGCTGCCTTATCCTGAGTCAGGCCATTGGTCCATCTAGCTCAGGACGATCTACACTGACTGGCAGCAGATCTTCAAGGTTTCAGGTCCAGTCCTACCTGGAGATGCCAGGAATTGAACCTGGGACCTTTGGCATACAAGCAGGTGCTTTACCACTGAGCTATGGTCCCATCAGGGATGATCTAACAGCAGATAGTGCTCACATGTCTTAACCCCCCAAAAGGGGGGCTAAAAAAGCAGAAATAAGAGAAGAAAAGGACAGTTCTCCAGCTCTCCAGTAATGCTCCCCAAAATCCCCAAAACTGTCAAATATTTCCCCCCCAAAAAATTAAGAGCCACAAAATGTATCTCTGCTGGGAAATGGTGGCCGGAAGCCACATCAGAAGTCATTTTCGGGTCATTTCTGGCCATTCAAAACTGCAGACAGGCGAATTTTGACTATTTTTCTACCCAGAGATAATGAAACTCGATCTCTAAGACCTTATAGCGGATACACAAAACTAATAGCAGATAACAAGGGCCACCTTTAATAAATATTGTTTTAAAAGCAATTACATGTTAGAAATATACAAAGGCTTTGCACATGATCATATGGGTATGGTTTATGGGAGTAAAGTGCTCCTACCCTGGTCTCCACAGATCAGCAGATGCTCCGTTTGGGTCTGCCAACTCAGCACCCAGACGATCCAGGAGGCCCTGGTCTCTATGTTGGAAATTGTGAGGTGGGTCCTCCAAGGATCGAAAGAGCTATCCCAGCATGCCCTGTGCTACCAGGAGTCGGGGAACCCTCATTACATCATCAACTGTCCCCTGACGGGCCACAAAGGGGCAGGAGGCAGGACCAGCCCTACCAATGGCATTGTTAGCAAAGGACCGTAGAGTGTGCTGTGCAGAGCAGCACATTCACAAGATGCTAGCCCCTGTAGCCACAACACTCTACAATCACTCCCCCTCCCTCCAATCTTGGTGTTCACCAGCGCATGACCAAAAACTGGGAGAATACACAGCTGCCAAAGCTAGGTACGACTCTAGTCCTACCCCATTAATGGTCATGTGAATAGCCTTGCTAAATTGCAGATAACCTATCCGGGGGTGGGGAACCTTGGCACTCCAGCTGTTTTTGGACTACAGCTCCCATAATCCCCAGCCACAGAGGCCAATAGCTAGGGATTATGGGAATTGTAGGCCAACATCTGCAGGAGTGCCAAGGTTCCCCATCCCTGAAAAACCCTTTCTAAATTAGGGTTATACCTTCATGTCCCGTTCAATATTCCCTGTAACAGGGATTCCCAGATGTTGTTGACTACAACTCACAGCATCCTCAGCTGCAGTGGCCTATGCCTGGGGATTATGGGAGTGCACAGGTGCCGGGACCACCACGGGTAACTAGGGCCACCTGTACCCTGACATATCTCCATCCAGATGGTGACTAGACCCAGATCTACTTCGCTTCAGCAAAGTTGTTGTATTGCAGGGCTGCAGAACTTCAGTTGTCCAGCTGTTTTTGGACAACTCTCATCTTATTTATTTAAAGACTCCCATCTTATTTATTTAAAATAAGATGTGTATATAAATAAACATCTTATTTATTTATCATTTCTCTGTGTAAACCACCCTGAACCATTTTTGGAAGGGCGGTGTAGAAATCAAATAAATCATCATCATCATCATCATCATCATCATCATCATCATCCCCAGCTACAGTGACCAATAGTCAGGCATGATGTAGTTCAACAACTGCAGGAGGGCCGAAGAGCTGGAGCCCATGCTCTTTTATATGCCATCCGGACATGCCTTGGAACCTACCAATCTTCACTTGGTACCCCTTTAGATCTTCCCCCCTGAATAAATAAAAGCCAGCCCTACTGTTTTAAAACATTGCAGGAAATGACAGCTACTGGTTCCTTCTGTGTTTCAAAGTGAATTCAGTCCCAGCAGTAAAGCTGCAGCAAAAAAACAACCATCTAATCCAGTTTACCAATTGACCTCTTGAAGTGCCGGCATAAGGAGAGGATTAAGGACTCCCCAAAGGATCCCAGGCACATCACAGACATGAAGCCAGAAACTGCAGAATCCACTACAGAATGGTAATGTCGCTTTCCCTGAATGGATTTCTGAGTATCTAACCCAGAAACAGTCCTTCCGAGTCATCATTATCTACAACCTGCAAATCCGTGAATCATTCTGAAACAAGAACAAAACAAATCGTCAAAGTTCTTTAGAGAAAAGATATTTTAGAGATATGAGCTGAAATCTTGACCACCAAAAATACTTATGTTTTTGATTCCTTAATGTGAAATGCCTTATTTATTTCATCCCATGACAATCTATTACTAAACTTTACTATATAATCACTCCACTCTTCTGGGACAGGAACTGGAGCTTCCTGTCAAGCTGCAATGTGTCCAACGCCTTTTGGGTGCTACCATAATGATAATCACTTTAATAACACCCCCTCCAGCCTTTCCCCCCACAGGATTCCACAGAAGTTTACCACAGATAATGGCCCACAATTCACAAGTGACTCACTTTGTCAAGTCTCTAAGACGTATCAGTCACTATCATCCACCGTGCCAAGCCCATACAAACTGAGGCAGCACAAGTAGCAAAGCACCTACTAAACCATCAGGGTGATTCACAGGGGTCTTAAGTGGCTTTATGTGTTCAAAAACTATGAGGCTCCACCACATCAAAAATCATACTTTAAAAGGATTTTTAAAAAAATAATCTTTTGATTTCTGAATCAAATTTCACTTGAGTTACGCTTTTTAAAAAGCATAAAAACATAAGAACAGCCCTGCTGGACCAGACCAGGATATTAGCCGTATCTCATGGCTAATAGTCCCTTGCAGACTACACATTTGTCTAATTATCTTTTAAAGCCATCATAGCCAATACCCATCACAACATCTTCTGGCAGTGAACTCTGTAAGTTCATTCTGAGTTGGGGAAAGAAGTGCTTCCTGTTGTCTATCCTGAGACTACTGCCAATCAGTTTCACTTGGGCGAGCCCGAATTTGAATATAATGGGGGGTGGGGTTTCCCCATGCTTTGGGGTCCTCTTATTTTTAGAGATTAAAAAAACTTTCTTAGAAAAATACGGACACATACTCAAGATATAGGGGTTCTAATAAGTCATTCCAAATGGATGTGACTCCTAAAATTGCCAAGGAGTCCTGTGATGTCTAAAATATTAATAGATTGTGTCATGCGTTTTTGTAGGCAAAAGCCTGCTCTGTCAAACACATGAAGTTGATCGCAAAGACTGTGTGAGTAGGAAGGTAGAAGAAGGTAAAACGTAAAGGTAATGAAAAAGAAATAATGCACGGCCTTAATGAAGCAAGCTCTTGACTATGGCCCAGTAAAAGAAGTTTTTTGAGGTGCCACACAGGAGTCTTGCATATACTCCCTCTGTCCGCATTTACCAAGGAGAGTGAGGGGTGGAGGTTTTTTTTGGGGGGGGGATTTTGCTGAATGGTTCTGAATCCTCTCTGGGGGTTGATGTTTTAACGCTGTCTCTACGCCTTTTTAGCCTCACTGAAGCTATTCACACAACCGCACGAAAGCGGGCTAATGCAACCCAGCCCACTTTCGTGCGGTTGTGAGAACCACTGGGCTAGCGGGCTAGCCTGCTTAAAACCCCCTCCCTTTCACCTAGGTTAGTGGGGCGAGCTCTCCGCTAACCCAGGTTTTGGGGTCATGAGACACCGTGGCGCATCTCCGCGCTGTGGTGACTTGCAAGGAGACCCCTGACCAGGAGGCCTCGGGGGTCTCCCCAGCAGGGACTTCCAGGGGCCGGGTGGTCCCCATCACTGCCCCTACCAGATCCGTGATGGAGCCGGTAGTTGTGTAGGTGGCCAGTCTGGCTGTCCAGGGCGAACGCAAGCCTGTTCTCCCCGCACTAGCCCTCCCGGCGCTTCACACTAATCGTGTTAAGCGCCTCATTGTGTTCTTGCTTTTATTCTACAACTTTGTTAATTTAATGCATTTTGTTATATGTTGCTTTATTATTGCCTGCTTTGGAAATTTTACATAAATTGAAAAACAGACACACACATTAATAAGTAAATGTATAAATAAATGTGTTCCAGGATTGAGCCCAGGCACTGAGATGTCACCAAAGAACTCAGGCAAGCTCTGGCATAAATTAAGTCTCCAATCCTGCATCTTAGAGCATTATAATTTCACTTGCAAGAAGTCTTGAGAGGCCTCTAGGGTTCCTCATAAACATTAGTAGGCTAGGAGCTTAACACATCACTGCCACCTCACTCTATAGGGTTAAATTAAACTTGTATCCCCCATATCTGATCTGTTTCCTAAGCAGCCAAGTTGCATAAGAACTCAGCACATGAAAAGAAGGAATGCAGGCATTGTCCACTCTAAACCATATCTGGTAAATGAGCCTGAATCTACCCAGGCAGGGAAGATGAGGCTGAAAAAATGTTCTTGGATGTGGGAATTTGCCAAGATTGGGTGGATAAAGAGAGAATACTGGGACAGCTTACTGAGGGTGACCAAAGCCATGAGGCCTGAGATTGTTCAAATAATTGATTAGAAATCTGTCTTGTTATTTTGTCTAGACCAGGGGTTTGTATCCTTATTGCACCTAAGCAACCCAGATCCTCGAGTATTACCCATGGACCCTCACCTTATTTATAATTTCACAGATTATAATTTTATAATTACATTTTTTAAAATGAAGGACATTCCATATTTGATTATAAATTATATGGCGGGGGGAGAAAATTATAGGTTTAATTTCCCAATGACCACCTGGACCTACCCCATGAACCTCCAGGGGAACCATCATGGACCCCAGGTTAAAAACCAACAGATGCTGCAAGAGTCAGACAAGGCTGGGATAAGAGAGGGGCAGAAGATCTGAGCTTCTTATGGGTTAGTGTGATGTTACCCTATACCTTTAAGATATATAGTGTGATGTTACCTACTTCTCTAACAAATCTTATACTGAGATGCATTTTCATACCTGTCAACATGTCCCTATTTCCCCATTCACCTAAATGAGGAAATAGGAACATGTTTGCAGGTATGCAATTTATTTCTCTCAATGTGCACCTGTTCCACATCCTCTCACTCCATTTTAAGGATGTGGAAATTGATTCAAATTCAAATAGATTTGACTCAAATCTGGATGATTCGAGTGATTCAAATTCAAATGGAATAACCCTTTAAAAGGGCAATTCAATTTGAATTAAAATTGAATTTTCAAAATTCAATTCTAGAGCCGTTTGGCACCTTTTAAAACTATTCATGCCCCCTGATTGGTTAATAAAGGTACCAAAATAGGGTTGAATCAAATAGAATTTGATTTGAATTTGAATTGAATTTTCAGACCAGATTCGAATTTGAAACAAATTTTCAGAATTCAATTCAAATTCAAAATGAATCGAAAATGGTTTCCCCCCCCCATATACAGCTCTACTCTATTTACCTTAATTCAAATAAACTTCTTTATCTCACTGTAACTAGCCAGATGTGTTAATAGTCAAGGAGGGAAGAAATGAAGCAGGCTGGTCAACCTTGGAATGTCCCACTCTCTACAAAAGTGGTTTGGGGTGTGTGGGTGTGTTTTCAATTTGTTCGCTTGCACCTGAAGGACTCTGGATTTGGGCCAAGCACTACTGTGGTTCCCGTGGGAGTGAAAGGCAAGGGTGGTGAAGACCTGGGGAAACCTTGCTTATGTCACAGAGCATTGGGAGTCCTGCTGCCTGGAGGACCAGTGGATGTTAGCTTGTGCTGGTTTGGGGAGCTAAAAAGGACTGTTTGGATGGTGGAGGAAAGGCAACAGGGGTGGGAGTCAATATCCCAAGTAACCAGGGGAGGACATCTGGTCTTGTGGTAGTGAGTATGAATTCTCCCTTTCGCCAAGCAGGGTCTACCTTAGTTTGCATTTGGATGGGTGACTGCATGTCATTCTTGTCCGCTGTAAGATATTCTCCTTAAGAGATGAGGCTGCCGCTCCGAGGTAGAGCAACTGTATGGTTCACTCCTTGGCAGCATCTCCAAGTGGGAATGGGAGAGACTCCCGCCTGAAACCTGGAGAGCTGCTACCAATCAGTGTAGACAATACTGAGCTAGACGGTCCAAGAGTCTGACTCAGTATAAGGCAGCTTCCTATGTTCATAACTTCAGTGGAAGCAGCTCAGGCAGGATGTGGATTTGCATTTGCATGCATTTTTGCCCACAAAATGCATGCAAATCCATGCACCCCTCCCTACACATGGGCACCTCTTGGCTAATTGGCATATGGAGTCACTTACCTCACTATATGGGATTCAGATTCCAAACCCCAATTGAACAGCTTGCACCCTCATTAGCAGCTGCCCTCACAATTTCTTCACTGCATGCCAATGCACATAGTCCCCGGCTTATACACTTCTGCAGTGCAGATTGTTTGCACTCACACATCCAAATATGCACACACATATATACTGAGACATTCCCCCAATATGCATGTGTGCGTGCATGCACTTGCTACACAGGCTCTCTTCTCTCCTTGAGCTATAACGAGGCAAGACGCAAGAGGGGACCAGGCTCCTGTGCCATTCATAGCTGTACCAAAAAAATGGGGGGGGCGGGGCGGTTCAGCAAGTCTAACTTGTGCAAGAGTGCAGCTGACCCTCCTTGTGTTGCCATCGGGCACGGCGAATTAACACTGCACTCTGTCCTTAAGTATGGTCCGGTCTCTGGTCTCCCCCTTGCTCTCTTCACCTAGGCAAGAAGAAATCCTGGTGCAGACTCGTATTTGGAATACGGGGCATTGTACAAGGTATTGTATATAGCCTGGCAAGGCATTGTATATAACCCTGTTTAATAGCACACAGTCAGAATTAGGTTAGGAGAAAACTCCTACCCTGATCCAGGAGCTGGGCATGCTCCGAATGCTCGGTTGTGTATCAATGAAAAACAAGATTGGAGGCCGGGAGCTTGATAGTGAGCTAAGCCCCATCTGGGTTACCTCAGTTTGATCGTGAGCTAAGCCCCAGCACCCTACCCAGATTCTGTCCCCAGCTTTGGAACAAGGTAGGAAGGGGAAGGAAAACCATCCTACCCAGCTGGGGCTTAGCACATGACTGAGCTCCCGGCCTCCAGTCACACAACTGATCATTTGGAGCCTGCACAACCCCCGGATTATGGTAGGAGTTTTCTCCTATCCTAATATGGACTGTGTTATCCACCCAGGTGTGTCACCCAAGTGTGTCACCCAAGTGTGTTACCCATCTCAACACCAACTATGGGCACCATGTTCACACAGTATTCTTTTTCAATGCAATCATTTAGCTGTGAAATGGACAGGTTATACACTGGTATATTTTTGTACTAGCCAGATCAAGTAAATGGTCTAATAGTGTCAAGGATGGCTACCCCTGCCCTACCTGTAGCCCTTTCTCCTTGGAGGAAGGGAGTAATCTGAGCCTCACCAGGGGCCTAAGGAGCAAAGAAGAAATCTTTTTGTTGAGCAGTGGGTAACAGAAGGGCTGGAGCGCAAAGCAGCTTTTGAAGAACTCGCCGTGTGTCTCCGGGAGCTTGCAAAGCAGGGGGAGATGGAGACAGAGAAGCCGAGCAGACACCTTTGATTTGCTCAGGGAAAAAACGGGTTCTTAGAAGCCGCCTGCCACCTGGAGCGATGCCAGTACTCGGGACGCTCTGAAGCAGACATGCCAAGCTGTAATTGCAGACAGACTCGTTGAAGAGATGAGACATTTATTTTTAACTTGCGTTAAGGTAATGAACTGATCTCCAGACTTCAGGTTCAGAAGTTCACTACCTCCCCCCCACCATTTCATCTCACTCCCCATCCACCACCATCATCACAGTGTTCATGCCTCTCCCACCCTGCCTGCCTCCCCACATTCAATTCTACTGAAAGTGGATTATTACTCTTCTTCTTCTTCTTCTTCTTCTTCTTCTTCTTCTTCTACTACTACTACTACTACTACAAATATGTACATTCGTATAGGAACATAGGAAGCTGCCATATACCGAGTTAGACCATTGGTCCATCTAGCTCAATATTGTCTACACAGACTTACAGTGGCTTCTCCAAGGTTACAGGCAGGAGTCTCTCTCAGCCCTATCTTGGAGATGCCAGGGAGGGAACTTGGAACCTTCTGCATGCAAGCATGAAAATGCTCTTCCCAGAGCAGCCCCATCCCCTAAGGGGAACATCATAAAGTGCTCACACACGTAGTCTCACATCCGGATGCAAACCAGGGCAGACCCTGCTTAGCAAAGGGGACAAGTCACACTCGCTACCACAAGACCAGCTCTCCTTCCATACATGCATAGCTTAGTGGTAGAGTACTTTTGCATGTTGAAGGTCAATCCTTGGCATCTCCAGGTAGGGCTGGGAAGGACTCCTCCTACTACAAATATGCATAGGCCACTTTTTCAACAAAAGTTCTCAAAGTGATTTACATAGAAAAATAAATAATGAATCAATAATTGGCACCTTCTCCCAAAAAGTCTCACAATCTAGAAAGAAACACAAAGGCAGACACCAGCAATAGCTACTGGAAGGATGCTGTGGAAGACAGGAATATGGGAAGCCGCTTTATACAGAGTCAGACCAGTGGTCTACCTAGCTCAGTGCTGTCTACACCAGGGCTGCACAATGTTGGTCCTCCAGCTGTTTTTGGACTACAGCTCCCATCACCCCCCAGCCACAGTGGCCAATAGTCAGGGATTCTGGGAGTTGCGGTCCAACATCTGCAGGAGGGCTGTAGTTGTGCAGCCCTGACTGGCAGTGGCTCTCCAAGGTTCCAGGCAGGAGTCTCTCCCAGCCCTACCTGTGGATGCTGCCAGGGATTGAGCCTGGGACCTTCAGCATGCAAAGCCGGTGTTCTTCCACTGAGCCACAGCCCCATCCCCTAAGGCAAGGGTGTCCACCTGTAGCCCTCCAGCTGTTGTTGGCCTACAACTCCCATCATCCCTGGCTGCTGGCCACTGTGACTGGGGGTGATGGAAGTGGTAGGCCAAAAACAGCTGGAGGGCGGCACCCCTGCCCTACGGAGAACATCTGTGCTGGGGTTAGATAGGGACAGTTGCTCTTCTCCTGCTAAAAATTAGCAAATCGCCACCTTATAAGGCACCTCCTTGCTCAGTTCACTGCTCTCCTTTGTTTGAGACGGGCCGGTAAGGTAGCATGTTGGGCACTGCCCTATGCACCCCTTCCCCTCTCAAGGCAGCCACTAGGCTCGCGCACTCACCCATGCGGCACTGCGGTAAGCAAAAAAGCTAGTAACCAGAGGAGGAAGTCCTCTGGCATCCCACAATGCACCACGCCATAAGCACGGGAACAAAACCCCAGTGCAGAGAGCCGGGACCAGGACCTGCTCCACACGACCAGCCCCACCCAGGTAGGACTGTCCAAACCTGGGTAGGGCTGGTCGTGTGAACAACCTTTTTAGGTAAAAGACGACAAGCATAAAAATTTGTCCGGGTTAATGCTGTTCCTAGCTTTCCTTCTCCATCTGCACTTTTATTTATTTGTTTGTTTGTTTGTTCAGATTTTCCTTTTCCATCTGCATTTCCCCCAAAAGCCATGTTGTGGAGAGGCAGCCGTAGCTCTGCCCGGCTGACTTACCTGTCTGCAGAGCCTTTCTCGAAGGCCGGTGGCCTTTGTAGTGTGCAGAAATGCTGGTGTGCCTGGGTGGAGAGCAGCAGGTTTTGCAACCCTGGGTGGAGGAGGGACATTTGGGGCAGTCAGCCCAAAGGTTAGGCGGGCATTTTTGCTTTGACAGCTCGAATGTGTTGTATACACAAAGTGAGATGTTCCAAACTGCATGAGATTTACATTTCTCTGCTGTTTGGAAGCAAAGGGCAAGAGGCCTGAGCCTGGCATAGTCAGCAGTGCCTGTTGGCGCTTGGACCCTCACCCTGTGTAGCTTGATAATGATCAAACCCATTCCAAAGGAGGAGTGGAGAGCTGGTCTTGCAGTAGAGAGCATGAATTGTCCCCTTTGCTGAGCAGGTTCTGCCTTGGTTTGCACTTGGATGGGGGACCACATGTGAGCACCATCTGCTGTAAGATATCCTCCTGAGGGGACGCCGTAGCTCAGTGACAGAGCATCTGCTTGAATGCAGAAGGTATCAAGCTCACTCCAAACATCTCTAGGTTGGCTAGGAAATACTCCTGCCCAAAACCTTGGAGGCAACACTGAGCTAGATGGACCAAAAGTTCAATCACCATCCTGGGCCTGGAACCATCACACCTTCACCATCTGGGGTATGCCTGCTGAGCGTTTCATTCACTAGGTGGCCTGGGGGAGGGGCAAGGGGTGCCTTGGTGACCCAGGAACATTTATAACCTCTTGCCCTATAGTGGCTATGCCACTGGCCCCAGGGATTTCTTCCCCCAGAAAGAACTAGGGATGTGCACACAATTCACTCAAATTGATCCAGATTCTAATCGGATTCTAATCTATTCGAAACCATTGATTAGAGTGGAGATTCACTCAAATCAATTTGAATTCGCCGAATGTCGAATCAAATTCAATCGAATTTGACCAAATTCGATTCAGCTTTGGGCGAATTTGAATCAACTTGAGCAAGTCTCCAATCTATTCAATGGTTGCAAATTCGAATTGATTCTAATTCAATTTGAATTCAAATCCATTCAAGCAAATTTCGTGCACATCCCCAGAAAGGATGGACTTAATAACGTCCATGCCTCCATGTTTAGAGAAACTATACATCTGAATGCAAGTTGTTGGCAGAGGCTAAAGCCAATGAAAACTGCTACCCTCTTGCCCTACTTATGGGCTTCCCAGAGGTCTGATCCAAAAAAGCTCTTCTTATGTGCTCATGTTCTCAGAAGTCTATGCTTGCATGTCTATATTGGATTGCAGTGATTCCTTTGAACTCACCAGCTCCAAACATTTGCTGCTGAGATCATGGGAACCCCCAGGAGCCTTCACAGATAAATATGTGTATAACCCTATCTCCATGTAGTCATAAGCACATGCAAACCCAAGGATGATAGCATGGAGGGAATCCAGCAGTGACACATGTGTGACCTGGCTCTATATCACAAAGAACACAGATGTGTGCATGGCTTTAGGATACTCAGATACTGTTGGCCTGCGAGTGCTTGGTTACCCAGGTTACAGAACGACTGATAAGAAAATCTTCTACATGTTGTCTTTTCTACATATCTTTTGAGTGCTGAAATCAAATGCTGAATATGTCCACTTAAATATATGGGCAAGAATCAGCATTGGCTGGGTGATTCTTGTCGCAAATGAATCCCATGCTTCTTTCCATCGGATGAGGTATGCACATCTCGTTTAATGTCTTCCGGGGTTGCTAAACTATCATGAACAATTTGTGCTTGAAGAGATGCAGCTTTGACAAGTTAGCTGCCTCCTCTAAGGATGTGCACAGGGCACTTCGGCCCCGTTGGCCTCCCACAGGGCGTTCTGAAAATAAATATTCAACCCCTGTGCCCAGGGCCAGCTCCAAAGAGTGGCAAAGTTGGGCATGTGCCAGGGTACCAGTCACTGCAATGGTCCCGCTACCACAACTGTCCACCATCTTCAGAACACAAGGCATCCAAAATGAGCTGAGGCAGAGTGGGAGAATTCTGTTTCCATGCCTCAACTCTTTGAGGTGAAGGGGCCCCCAAGGGGAGTGCCTTGCCTAAGGGTCCCCCCAAAACTGAAGACACACCCATTCTCATCTATGGTGCCGAGAAAATATGCAGGAGTTTGTGGCAAGTCCAGAAGGGGGAGACACATAGGAAGTGGCCTTATACCGAGTCAGACCATTGGTTCAACTTGCTCAGTATTGTCTACAGCAGGCCTGCTT
Organism: Hemicordylus capensis; assembly: GCF_027244095.1. Taxonomy (NCBI): domain Eukaryota; kingdom Metazoa; phylum Chordata; class Lepidosauria; order Squamata; family Cordylidae; genus Hemicordylus; species Hemicordylus capensis. The sequence continues at coordinate 17,450,305 of NC_069663.1, forward strand.
TTGGACTACCATAATCCCCAGCCACAATGGCCAAGAGCCAGGGATTATGGGAGTTGTAGGCCAACATCTGCAGGAGGGCCAAAGTGGAGCAGCCCCGGTCTACATAATGGAGCGGTTCACAGGGCATGTGTGGTTGGGTGGGCGAAGGGGAAGGGAGGGTTCTACCTACCTTTCCCCAGACTACCTTGCTCACAGCCTGGGAGGCACACAGGCAGCACGCAAGCCACGCACCCACACGACCACCACTGCCAAGAGCAGCGTGGATGAATCGCCATGCTGTTCCCAGCTGCGCTGGTAAACAGAGGCCGGGACTTGTCCCAGCCTCCGTGAATCCCACAATGCACCTTGTGACACACATGACTGGGGAATTCCCCCAAGAAGCTTGTGGCCAGGCTAGTAGTAGCCCGGCTTGCACTCGAGCCCACAGCCTGGATTAAAAGAGCGCTCGTTCCCTTAACCTCGGCTAACAGCCGGGCTAAGAAGCGGGGCTAGGCAGCGCTGCCCTTCTGGGATTGGGCCCGATCCCAGCGGTTCTCATGCCCAGCCTAACCCAGGCTGGGCGTCCCTAGCCTGGGTTAGGCTGCGTGTGAGAACAGCCTCAAGACTGGCAGTGGCTCTCCAAGGATTCAGCTGAGTGTCTTTCCCTGCCTTGCCTGTAGATGCAGGGTTTGGAACTGGGAACCTTCTGTGCCCAAAGCCGTTGCTTGACCCCTGAGCTAAGGCCCCATCTCTGCTTCTGGGCAAAGTACAAGTCAGTTGGTGTTTCTATTTTATTTTTATTTTTTTCCCATTTCTGTAATACTTTTCTTACATACCGTGTTTCCCCGAAAATAAGACAGTGTCTTATATTAATTTTAGCCCCCAAAAATGCACTAGGGCAATTAGCGGTACATCAGAAATTACTGCTAGGTCTTACTTTCGGGGTAGGTCTTACTTTAGGGGAAACAGGGTACTAGCACTGTGTTAGGCACTGGAGAGGCAGAAGCTATCGACCTACGTCTACACTTAACAACTTTACGAAGCCGCCTGGAACAGAAAAACCTGAGCTAGACACAGGGGTGTAGCTATAACTGAGCAGATGGGTTCAAAGAACCTGGGGCCCCCCAGCTCCACCCCTCCCTATTGTCTTCATTTTCTCCCTCCCTCTAAGGGGCCATCGGGGAGAGGGGCAAACACAGGCCCCCTCTCCCCTAGCTATGACCCTGGGTAGACACCAGCAGCAACCCATGGAGGGGCGATGGGCTGGCCTTGGACAGGGCCATCAGAGCTGGCAAGATCATAGGAGCTGCTAAGAGAGGGGCAGTTCCTTTGGGGGGATTGCCTCAACCTCCAGCATTGCCTCTGAGCCTATCAGTTCACTCCAAACATGTTGGGCCGAAGAATAAAAAAATAGCCATTTCTAGTTCACTGGGGGGGCTTCTCCTGTTTGTTCTGCATCCGTGCCTCCCTCCTTTCCTTCATGGGCTCACTGGGACAAGAGGCAGCTGTAACCCACACCTCTGCTCCCTCTACCAACCCCACTGCCTTTGCGATACGCGGCATGTAACAAAAGCTGAGATTCACGTCCCCAGGAACCTCCTTGCCCACATGTTGCGGTTTAATCCCCATCCCCAGCAATGCCCATGGGTGCAACCAGAAGATAGTCAGAGACTTGGAGGGTTCCTTGAGGGATTTTGCCAGTGTGCAGCAGAGGATTCTGGGAAGGAGCCAGCCTGTCTCCAGCAAATCCCCATACCTCCTGCCCACTGCTGCTGCTTTTCCCCTTGATGTGGAGACAGCTAGGGCAAGCCAGCAAACACTTATAGCCTCAGCTGGGTTATCTCACACACACACACACACACACACACACACACACACACACACACACACACAACACCTCAGCTTCTTCCTAAGTCAGAAAGTTCTTCTTGGACACACTAGTCCATCTTACACTAAAGAGAAACTAGGAGATGTATGTTTCTTGCTACAGAAGGGCAGGATAGAAATGAGAGAAAATAATACTAATAATACCAGTGCCAATACTACTACTAAAGGCCGTCCTCATGACTGGAACTAGGGAAGGAGAAGCCTCCCACCCTTGTCCATGAGCTATTTGTGCTCACAATATTTGATTGCATGCTAGATAAAATCAAGGCTGGAGGCTCTGGGGCTCTTTAGTTTGGAAGAGAGGTGACTAAGGGGAGACATGATAGAGCTGTACAAAATTATGCATGGAGTAGAGAGAGTAGACAGACGTTTTTCCTCCCTCTCTCACAACACTAGAACCCAGGGTCATCCCATGAAACTGGAGGTCAAGAAATTAAGGACCCACAAGAGAAAGTACGTCTCCAAACAGCACATAATTAACTTATGGAATTCTCTGCCACAGGATGTGGGGATGGCCACTAGCTTAGATGGCTTTAAAAGGGGCTTGGACAAAGTCATGGAGGGCAGGTCTATCAGTGGCTACTAGTCTGGTGGCTATAGGTCACCTCCAGCCTCAGAGGCAAGATGCCTCTGAATACCAGTTGCAGGGGAGCAACAGCAGGAAAGAGGGGTCATGCCCTCACCCCCTGCCTGTGGGGCTTCTCGGAGGCATCTGGTGGGCCACTGTGTGAAACAGGATGCTGGACTAGATGGGCCTTAAGACTGATCCAGCAGGGCTGTTCTGATGTTCATATGAGGCGGGGAGCTTGCCCAGGTGTCAAGCGTCAGCTGGGTGGGATGACCATGCCATCCCCAGATTCTGTCCCCAGCTTCAGTAGGAGGAAGCACCCTCCTATACAGCTGAAACTTGACAGACGAGCAAGCTCCCCAACTTTTATCTTTTATCTAATACACGGTCATATCTCTAGAGCATGCACAGTTCCCCAACTGGGTAGAAGGCTTCGCCTACCTTAATAATAATTGTGAGGACAACCCTATAATGTGCATGAATTCTCTGTTGAATAAAGGTGGTGGGTTTTGTGCACATCACAGAGACGCGTACTCAGTAACTTATCTCCTTCGCTACCCAGCAGGTCTAAAACCACTGACATTGCAAATGTCTCTTTACAGGTATACAGGATGTTTGTCACTACCTGCCTGTAACTGGCCATCCAAGCTTTCATCCTGCAACTGAGGAAGTGGGTTATTATAACCCACAAAGCTCACACTTTAAAATATTGGCTAGTTTAAAAGGTGTTGCCTTATTTACTTTTTTTGATCTATATCGTTGACTAACACAGCATATCACAAGAATAATGTAGTTAGGTCAGCATTTCAGAAGGCCCCTTCATTCCCAAGCCGCAATATCTTCTTCATAGCATACTATGGGGCTGGGCATTCTGAAATAGGAGGCCCCATTATGGCTTATGAAATTGTCCATTTCTGAAATATAGGGCATAAATGGCCTTAAAATAAGGCATGTCTCTCATCCCATCCCTTCTGTGCAATCCCCTCCACTCATCCACAGAATATGTAGGATTGCACCATAATGCCGGTATAGAGGGAATAGCTCTTGATTGTATCACACACATCTCTGTAATTTCTTAAAAGCCTTCGCTCTCAATGACCTTGAAAGATGGGTGGGGGAGAGTGAAGGAAGATGTCGCCATGGTGGCTATGAAGGAAATGGAGACAATTATTTGAATTGGAAGACCAAAAGGGCCTCAAAGCTGAATGTCCTTAATCAAGCTCATGCAATTTTAGGGCCCAATTCGGTGTTTCTAGAGGCTTGAGGTTGCCAGTACAGAGTGAGACAGGAATTATCAACTCAGTACAAACAAAAAGCAGACCCTTCAGGAAGCTCTAGTTCACGCAGGTGAATGGACAGAGAGTTGGAAAAGTTCTAAATCTTATGCAGATTCACACCCTTACACTCTGAAGGGTATGAATCATCAGATTCACACCCTTACACTCTGGCTGAAATAATTAATCCAGATCAACGATTGCCCCATAAGCACTCTACCATAAATTGACTGAACCCACAAGCATTCACTGGCGGTAATTATATGCACAAATTTAGGAACTGGAAGTGAATTGTGCTTCCTGTATCCCCACATATAATTAATGTACAAAGTGGAGAGTCAAGCTTCTCTCCTGCAGGGAAAAGCATAAATTTCCAGTATATATGTCAGAGAAAAGGGGGAGCAAGTCCACCCCCAAAGATGGTTTCCTGGGAGGGGGGTTGCCCCACTTCCCCCTGCCCCCAGTTTCCAGCATGCAGCACCCAAAACTCCTCCCCAGAGCCAAGTCAGAGAGAAATTATGGGGCCATCTGTGGGGTGGCCTTGCTCCCCCTTGCCCCCCCAAAACCAACCCCACTACTGAGTCAGAGAAAATTTATCTCTGACTCTGCTCCAGGGGACGGGGTAGGATTCAGAATCTAAGTAGTTTTCAGAATCTGTTGCTGGCTTGTGAAACCTTAAGTTAGAGTGAATAAATGAAGACTCCCTCATTAAGAGAGTCATGAAACACTTTGGTTCCTTCTGGATGACTCACAAAGCAAAGATGCACCAGTGCAGCAGGAGAGCAGCCTAACGGAACTGGGCAACTAATTGGTCTTGTGGTGGTGGCAAGCATGACTTGTCCCCTTTGCTAAGCAGGGTCTGCCCTGATTAGTATCTGAATGGGAGGCGCTGGGGCTCAAAGGCATGCCTAAGTTTTGGGGTCCTGCAGAAGGCTTTGTCAGACAGGGCTGCCCACTGGTGAAGAAGAGATCTGTGCAGCAAGGAAGTCTGCATGCATGCTATGCTCCTTTCATGATAGCAGAGGGCCTTATAAGAAAATCCTCATAGGATGTTTTCACAAGTGATGCTCTTTTTCACTCGCTTTGGGGTCTACATTAACTACATGTGTGAATCATGTAGAAAGGAAAGGAAAAATTGTGCCACCAAGTCAGTGTCAACTCCTGGCGGACATGCTCCCTGGTATCCGGGAATCCCACAATGCACTGTGCGCCAAGGACGGTGCATTGGGAGATTCCCAGTGCTCTAGGTGCCCGTCTCTGTGTCCCGCAGCACGAGGAGACACACGATCCTGGCTAAGAGCCAGTCTTAACAGTAGGGCTAGGCCAGGCAGGAGCGCTGGGTCTGGGCTGCCCTGGCCTGTGTTAGGCTGCTCGTGAGAACAGCCTTAGTGAATCTCTCTGCCAGAGAGATAGATTGCCTCCCGCTCCTGCAGGGTCGCTATCAACCCTTCCATTGCCAAGAGGCCTTTGCCTAGTTTGACAACTTAGCATGGCAGGGAACTTCCCCGGCTTCACTGGCCCTAGCAGCTGACAGAGATCCTGCAAGAGGCAGAAGGCTCTGAAGAACTTTAAAGTGGTGGTGCTCTTATATGTAGCAGGGGGGGAGCAACTGGCCCTATCCAGCCCCAGCACAGCATCCCTCCAGTGGCTGTTGCTGATATCTGCCTTATGTTCCTTTTTAGATTGTGAGCCCTTTGGGGACCATTTTATTTATGTAATTTTCTTTGTAAACTGCTCTGTGAACTTTGGTAGGGCAGGGGTCTTCATTGTAAGGCGGGGGGGGGGTCCATGGCAGCCCCCATCAACCCTAAGAGTGACTTCCTGACTCATTGTTCATTGGGCCTGTTTGACGCTTCAGACAAAGCTGGAATACTCTGCACAGTCCCCCAAGCACCATGTAGAGAAGCCCATTCTCGCCATGTAGTGCTGCACGTTGCCCAGTGCTGGAGGGGGCTCCCGGAAGGGAAACGCAGCCCTCTTGAGCCCCTGCACCATCTTGGAAGGCAGGCACAGAATGCTGGGAAGTGTAGTCCTTCCCCAGCGCTTTCCCCAAAGAGCTCTTCAGAGAGGGTTCCGTCTCTCTTAAAGGGGCCCTTCCAGAACTAAGAAAAACGCAGTACTGCGTGGAGCTCAGCACCGTGGTAATGGCTCTCACACTGAAGGGTTTGGGGTTTTTTTGCCAAGGTGGCCCGACTTGAAAAATACTGAAGATCACTGTTGTAGGGGGTGACAAGGTAAAATGTTGTAGGGGGTGACAAGGCCGGGCCGGGGGGGGGGACACAAACAGCAGTTGCCACAGCAACTTGGAAAACACAGCCCATCCTAATAAACGGGCGTTTTGCAGGTCATGCATCAGAATAAAACAGAGAGGAAGAGCCCCCCCGCTGCATTTTTTGGGTGTGTTTTTTCAGGAGACAAGGCGTTGGCTACCATCCCTCACTTTTCTCCTGCTCACGGAAACAGAACGTGGTAGGAGGAAGCTTTCCCTCCTCGGGAGATGGGAGTGATGGCTCCTTTTTTTGCCCGGGGAGCACCTGGCAAATGGGTCCCTCTGAACCTAGCAGGGGGATGACAGCCGTGCTGAATTATAAATATTGAATGCTGGTATCCCCCCCCCCGCCGCCGCCACACCCCCCCCCCCCCCCCCGCAACCTGGTTCTTCCTCACCCCGCCTCGCCTCAGCCGTTCCCCCTCCAGTGGGTGAAAGCAATCTGTGTGACTTGCTTTCAGGCCTCCTTGCTGGCAGGCGGCCAAGTCGGCACATAATAATGAACAGATGCTGTCCAAAATGAGCTTGCAGCCGCGCATGGAAAAACTGCTCGTGGAGTGTCCTTCCGTAACCTAAACTGCCTTTCACCTCAGCCAACAAGCAGGCACCTTCAGCGGGGAGAAGGGTCCAGGGATGAGGCAGCTGGCTAATTAAAAGGGATTTTTTTTTGGTTGGGTGGGGGGGAGTCAGAAATAGAAAGCTGACTGCAGATGGGGAGGGGAGGGGCCATGCTAAATGCTCACTGTGGGTTCACAGCCATCCCATGTAGACCTTAGCTTCCAGCCAGGTGGGATGAAGGCGTGAAAGGCACAGTTTGGGGATTCAGGGAACGGATGCTAAACGGGATAATGTCGCGGCGAGATCATCTGGAGAGCACTGGGTTCAAATCTAGCCTATGTTGTGAAGATCGCTGGACAGTATCTCTTTCTAACCTGCTTCAGCAACTAGCCTTTTGTGAAGACAGAGTGTGAGTAATTCATTTTAAGCAATATTTGTATTTCATTACGGAAGGGTAGACGGCTGGACAGATGGGATATGGAGAAGTCATCTGAGAAGATTTTGCAATTTCTCTGAAATTTCTCCACGGAAGGAACCCTAAATTTTGAATGTCAGTTTCTGCTTCAGAGGAACTGTGAAATTCAGAGATAATTCAGTTTCTTCTGGGAGAAACCCTGAAACTTGGGGATAACTTCTACATAGGAGAAAGGTGCATGGATGGATGGATATGCCACTCTGAGCAACCTAGGAAAAGGGTTGGATCAAAACATTCAGAGGTAGTAGGCCACTGAATATACCACTTTCTGAGAAGCTGCTTGTAGCTTTCCCTGAGGCCAATGGTGGGCCATTGTGTGAAGCAGGGTGCTGGACTGGCCAGGCCTTTGATCTGTTCCAGCAGGGCTCCCCTTATGTTCTAAGAAGATCCCTGGGAGTTATTCGCACATGGATTCATGCTGCAGGGTAAATGTTGAGCAAAACCACTTTGAACTACACTTGTGTCATTGAGGGAAGCAGCCCCTCCCCTCTGCTCTCGGGTTTGCTTTTGATGCAAGTTCACATGTTTTCCTTCATGTTTTCCTTCTAGCCAATGGTGAGGGAGGGGGAGGGAGAGAGTACTAAAGAGCTATATTTGCATTTGTATTTGCATTTGTAAAGAGAGTATCCTTCTCATCATGCTAATGATTCTACGTCAGTGCCTCTCCCTATTTACTCCAGGATTTTCAGGAAAAGGGGCTCAAAAACCCCAAAATACCTTGAGATAAGCTAGAATTCGCAAGACAAAGCCCGACGTGTGTGGAGTGGGTCCAAGGATCTCAAAGGGACCTTGGGGTAAGTTTGGCTGGTGTGTGAACGCACACTCTCTCTCCCGGAGGAGATTCAGGGTAGAAGCCCTGTGTGTAAAGCCTCCAGGCGAGTTTAAAAGATTCAGCAATCCCCAGAGAAGGGAGTCTCAGTTTTAGGATCCTGAACCGGGATAGGTAGTCCCAAACCTCCAGGAAACTAGTATTTAGAAGGGCCTTAACAATGAGGCAGAAACATAGTTTGGAGGCACGGGAAGCAGATATCAATAATCTTATTTTATTTGTTTATTTATCAAACTTGTACACCATAACCAAACTTTCATCTCTGGGCAATTTACATTTAAACCTTACATTTGATGTTAGCTGGAGGAAATCCACTTCCAGCACCACCAAACTACAATTCTACCTTGTGCATGATCACTTTCTGGTCCTCCTCCTGCTCTTTTCCACTCTCACACAGTCAGTCTTCAGGAGCATGCAGGGTAGTTGGTTTTAGCTTGCCCCCCCCCCAACTTTTTTTGATCATGAGAACCAGCCCAATGAGTTTTATGGCACCTTAAAGGCTCAGATTTATTTCGGCATGAGCATTAATAGAGTCCACTTCATCAGACATATCAAGGGTTATTCATAGTGGATACACATACACACACACACACACACAGTCAGATTATGGCATACTGAGGCCCTAAGCTATGTCAGACGTAAAAGGCCCCATAGCATTACACAACTATTTTTTATTTTAACAAAAAGGGCAATGAAAATAGACATATGAAAGCTTTATTTTGACTTGGCAAAGATGCAGATGGGGGGAAAACTAAGTCTAACACGAACAGTTATTTTTTGTTTTAATTTGTTTTATGTTGTTGTGAACTGCCCAGAGACATAAGTTTGGGGCAGTGTACAAATATAATAAAATAAATAAGTTAATCAATCAATCAATCAATCAATCAATTAATTAAAACCTTCCACGGCCCTCCGTCAGGAACATATAGGAAGATAGGAAGCTGCCTCATACCGAGTCAGACTCTTGGTCCATATAGCTCAGTAATGTCTACCCTGAGTGGCAGTATCCGTCCAAGATTTCAAGCAGGAGTCTTTTCCCAGCTGTACCTGGAGATTCCAGGAAGTGAACCTTGAACCTTCTGCATGCAAAGCAGATGCTCCACCACTGAGCTGTGACCCCAGCCCTTCTCCATCTCAGGCCCCATGTCCCATCTGTTCTACATCTCAGGCCCTGCTCATGGCTCTGCCATTGACTGAGATTCTGTTAGGGGAGACCACTGACAAGGCCTTTTTGGTTGTGGTCCCTCGGCTTTGGAGGGCCCTACTTGGACAAACTCCAACAGGCTCTCTCCCGCAAGTTTCTCTCTCCCACAAGAAAGGCACTTTAGTTTTTATTCTTCGACTGTTTCTAGTGGATTTTTAATTTGTAAATCTGGTTTTAATTGGGTCTTGTTTTTTAATTGAACTTTATTGATTTTGTATTGTTGTATAACAACATATTTAAATTTTGCTAATTTTATAGTTTTATTGTCTGTGAGTCAACTCGAGCAGTAGTGTACTGGAGTGGAGAGATACAAATATTGTAAATAATAAATAAATACCACTCACTCCCAGCCACAATGGCCTTGTCCCCTTTGCTAAGCAGGGTCCACCCTGGTTTGCATTTGAAGGGGAGACTCCATGTGTGTTCACTGTAAGATATTCCCCTTAGGGCAGGGCTGCACCACCTTGGCCCTCCAGCTGGTTTTGGAGTTACAACTCCCATCATCCCCAACCACAGCTGCCAAAAGTCAGAGATTGTGGGAGTTGTAGGCCAACAGCTGCAGGAGGGCTGGCATTGTGCAGTCCTGCCTTAGTGGATGGGGTCACTCTGGGAAGAGCATCTGCCTGCTTGCATGTAGAAGATTCCAAGTTCCCTCCCTGGCATCAAGATAGGGCTGAGCAAGACTCCTGCTTGCAAACTTGGAGGAGCCACTGACAGTCTGGGTAGACAATACTGAGCTAGATGGACCAATGGTCTGACTCAGTAGAAGGCAGCTTCCTATGGTCCTATGAGGCTGATGGGAATGGTAGTCCAGCATCTGGGGAGCCAAGTTTGCAAACCCCTGATCCATACCCTATTTGCTGAACCCCTTCCCTCCACTATGCACTAGATCAGGCCTGCTCAACATCACTGCCGCCCCCCAGCTGTTTTTGGACCACAACTCCCATAATCCCCAGCCACAGTGGCCAATTAGCAGGGCTTATGGGAGTTGTGGGCCAATATCTGCAGAAGGGCCTACAGAAGTTGAGCAGCCCTGCACTAGATGGTACTTAAGAAGAGCCCTGCAAAGTCAAACCAAAAGTCTATCCACTCCAGCATCCAGCAAGGCTTAGAAGCAAGAACTCTTTCCTGCTATCATTCCACAGCAACTAGAATCCTTCTTTGGCACATAGAGGTTCTATACAGCCATCAGGACCAACCACCCTTGACAAATCTGTCCTCCTTTTTTAATTTGCCAAAGCTTATGGCCAATATTGTGGCAGTGAGGTCTAGAAGCAAAACTTGTCCAGTGTGTGAAGAAGCACTCTTTCTATGGTAAGTCAATTTCACTGGATGACACCCCAAATTCTAGTATTCTGGGAGGAGGAGTAATTACATTCTTTCCATCCCCTTTCTCAACACCACACGTAATTTTATAAACCTCTGTCATGCTTCCGCCCATTAGTAGCCTTTTCTCTAAACTAAGAAACTTCAGATGCTTTAGCACAGGCCTGCTCAACATCAGCCCTCCTGCTGGACTAGAACTGGACTACTGATGCTGGACTACAACTCCCATAATCTCTGGCTATTGGCCACTGTGGCTGGGGATTATGGGACTTGTAGTCCAAGAACAGCGGGGGGGGCATGTTGAGCAAGCCTGCAGCGCAAAGCTGCACAACTTTGGCCCTCTTGCAGATGTTGGACTACAACTCTCACAGTCCCAGGAGAGGAGAGCTGGTCTTGTGGTAGCAAGCATGACTAAGCTAAGCAGGGTCTACCCTGGTTGCATTTGAATGGGAGACTAGAAGTGTGAGCACTGCAAGATACTCCCTTCAGGGGATGGAGCCGCTCTGGGAAGAGCATCTGAGGTTCCAAGTTCCCTCCCTGGCAGCATCTCCAAGATAGGGCTGAGAGAGATTCCTGCCTGCAACCTTGGAGAAGCCGCTGCCAGTCTGTGAAGACAATACTGAGCTAGATGGACCAAGAGTCTGACTCAGTATATGGCAGCTTCCTATGTACTGGCCACAGTGGCTGGGGGTGATGGGAGTTATCCTAAAACAGCTGGAGGGCCAAGTTTGTGCAGCTCTGCTTTAACCTTTCCCATGGAAGGTGCTCTAGCCACCTGAGAGGAGGCCACAGTTCAATAGCAGAGCATCTGTTTTACATGCAAAGGTCCCAGGTTCAATCCCTGGCAGCATCTCCAGGGAGGGCTGAAAAAGTCTTCTGCCTGAAACCTCGGAGAGTTGCTGCTAGGCAGGGTAGACAACGCTAAGCTAGATAGACCATAAGTCTGACTGTGTATAAAGCAGTTTCCTCTGTTCCTCCAAGCAGCATTCTCTCCGCTTGCAATGGGGGCGGGAGAGAACGGCTGTCACTCAACCAGAAGAGGCTGCTCCAGGCAGACCTTGAGGTCTTTCCTCCTCTGCTTGTTCAGATTTGCCAATGGCCTTCGTCTGAGTGCACCAACGTTGGTGTGAAATATTTTTCAAGGCCTTTTTAAGTAGTATTCCAAATGCCAGGAAATCCACTCCCCGGCCAAGGAACCTGGCACTCTTATTAAGCTGCAGAAAGAACAAGGAGAAAAGGATACAGCCGGGGAGGTGAGGGGAGGAGAGGGAGGAGAAGAGGCCTGTGACTTGAAAGTGCTCCTCATCCACAGCATCTTAAATGTAGTTTATATTCCAGCAGTTATTAAAAAATAAAAAATAAAAAGCTAAGAGCAGAGCAAGCTGTTCATTTGCTGCCTGTCCCTGGGGTTTAATAAAACTCTATTCACTGCTGTAGTATCATTTTTATGCTATCATAAAGCCGGACCATTTAGCAGGTTTGTGTTACTTCAGCAGTTAGCACTGCATGAAAAGCAATTCCAGAAAGGTGAAGAAGAAGAAGAAGAAGTAGAGGGCGAGTACCTTCAAAAAAAAGAAAGAAGAAGAAGGGGAAACAGAGGAGAGGAAGCAGCACCAAAAATACCCCCCCTCTTCAGTCAACCCCCCCCTGCAAAAAACTGATCGCAGTTCAACACAGAGGAAGATCCCATTTCAATTCACTGTGGCCAATAAATCCATTGACCATTCTAGGAACATAGTGAATTTACCTGAATCCAAGACGAGGTTCCACCTCCCCACCAAGTTCTTCCATTTTAGAAACTGGGGGTCATCTTAATTTCAGAGTCCTCTTTCTCTTGGGTAAATCCAAGTATAGCCTGGATTTAATCTGTATTTCTTAAGTGGGTTGTCTTAAATTCAGAGTCGTCTTCTATTCTGGTACATATGGCAGAAAGCTGCCTGTCGGACCATTGGTCCATCTAGCTCAGTATTTTCTACACCAGTGGTTCCCAACTTGGGGGCCTCCAGATGTTGCTGAACTACAACTCCCATCAGCCCCAGCTACAATTTATTGTATTATAGTGCTGTGGACCACTAGTCCGCACCAAGGGGGCTTCCTCACTTGGAGGCTTCCCTGGCTGGCCAAGAATGTCTCATGTCTCTGGCGCATGAGACAGAATGCTGGGCTGGAAGGCCTTGACCTGATCCCACAGGGCTTTCCTTATGTAAATGCTGCAGATCTGAGACAGGCTACTCCAGACACTGGCTTACATCCAGACTGAGTTACTCGTGAGTACTTCTACTGAAATCAATAGGACAAACTTGAGGTCAGGCAAGGAGCCCCTTCTTCACAAAGGTATGGCCACTGCCTCTATTGGGAAGATAATATTGAAGAGATTGCTTTACGAATCCAACGAATATTTATATACCGCTTTTCAACAAAAGTCCCCAAAGTGGTTTACATAGATATAAACAAATAAAACGGCTCCCTGTCCCCAAAGGGCTCACAGTCTAAAAAAGAAACACAAGATAAACACCAGCAACAGCCACTGGAGGGGTGCTGTGCTAGGGATGGATAGGGCCAGTTGCTCTCCCCCGGCACAATAAAGAGAATCGCCACTTTCAAAAGGTGCCTCTTCGCTCAGATAGCAAGGACTGCTTTCACACTTGGAAAGAACTCTTACATCTGTGATACAGACCTGAGCAATCTATGGCCTGGTTCATACGAGGCTGTGCATGAGAACTGCCAGGGTCGGGCCTGTTCCCAAAGGGCTGGGGGGCCGCCTAGCCCTGCTTCTTAGCCCGGCTCTTAGCCAACGTTAAGGGAGCAAGCACTCCCTTAACCCAGGCTATGGGCTTGTTTTTGCTGGGGCTATGTTTAGCTCCAGAAGACACAGAGTTGGGTGCCTAGAACAACCGCCTCCTAGGGGAAACCCCCAATGCATCGCACATGCCATGTGATGCATTGTGGGATCTCCGGAGGCAGGGATGCATCGTCCCAGCCTCTGGAGCTCTGCACTGCAGACACTCAGTGCAGATTATCTGGGAGCACACTCTCAGACACAGGCAGCCATCGTGGAGGAGGGGGGGATGAGTTACACCAGCCTTACCCCACCCGTCGCCCCACCCAGTTGTGTGAACAACCTCAGTGATTCAAGTCTAGGTTTAATGTGGGTTACTGTCATTAGTAGGCTTGTGTGAATCCACGCCATGGTACCAGATGAATCCAAGATTCCTGCCTTGAAGTGGGTTCCACACAATTACACTCATGTTAGTCACCCACATTAAACCTAGACTCAAACAGCTCTGTGTCAACCAGGATACTATCGCTCAGGCCAACCTACCTCACAGGGTTGTTGTGAGGATAAGAGTAGAGAGACTTGTGCGGCCCTGAGCTCTCTGTGAAGGAAGGCATAAATAAATGTATGGTGAAATCCTGAAATGTCTGGTGAATTTTTCCCCCCTTTGTGTTCACATGCTAAACAGAACAACAACACTCAGCTTCTTATAATACACACAGTCCACTTGTAACACCTAGTAGCAGAGATAATCATGACCTCCTTCAGAGGAGTCGTGTGGTTTTCCTGTAGTGTTTTTCACATTACGGCCGTAGCTTATATTCTCAGAGACCTGCAGAGCTGCTTGTAGCTCTGGTTGTTGAATGGAGGGAAAGTAAATGACGTACAGTAAATTGTCTCTAACGATGACTTGAAGTAGTGTGAACAAGCTCTCAGGGTACTTTCACCTTGAAATCAAGCTGGCCTTGAAGAGGCGTGCATTGGATAAAGTGGTTCTGTCCCACAAAAGCCTATGCGGCAATAGAATCGTTAGTCTTTAAACTGCCACAGGTTTCTATTCCTGGCTTGAAGAGTATTATGCACCCCTCTCATGGTTCTGTTCCTATACCCCGCTTCTGACAACCATGGGTTGGTAGATGCCCCACAATCTTCTGTTATAACTAGAGAGCAACACTGTGGAAAAGACAGCCCAACACAACCTGGAGCCCAGGAAAAGAGGAGCAACCAACCCCCTTCCTGGTGAATTGTCCACATTACAAAGTCAAGACGGAGCAACAAGTACTGAACGACCAAGGAACTGCTTAGCCAGGGGTACTCAAAACTGGGTCCCCAGACGCTGCTGGATTACAACTCCCAGCATCCTCAGCCACGATGGGAGGCAATTATCACTAAGCAAAGCCAGGATGAGGGGTAAGCAAGTGAGGCAGTCACCCAGGACGCAGCACACATCCGTGCGCAACAAACTATTAAGTGTTACACTTTATAAAAATACTTTTATATATAAATCCACTCCATGGCATATACAAATTGTAGAGGAAGGCCCAGAGACTTGTACTGGACAGTACTGCAGAGATATTTAGCAGTTTGCATTACAAAAGGAGGGCAGACATAGCTACCGTGCACAAGAATCGCACCTCTCTTTCCACCATCTTTCACTGATCCTACAGCCCGAAATGTACACACCACCTGACTGCTGCTTAAGAAAGCTGTTTGTGGCAGGAAAGGAAAGCAAGACCCTGATATATACAGGGCTGACTCACACGACTGCCCGGAAGTAAGTAAGATGGGGACTGAAAGTTCCTGGGAAGCACATACTCTCAATTAGATGTGCCATGGGAACCCACCAATGACGAAGACGGATATTTATATACCACTTTTCAACAAAACTTCCCAAAGCGGTTTGCATAGGTACAAATAAACCAACAAATATAAATAAATAAAATAGCTCCCTGTCCCCAAAGTGCTCACAGTCTTAAAAAAAGAAACATATACCAGCAACAGCCACTGGAGGGATGCTGTGCTGGGGATGGATAGGGCCAGTTGCTCTCCCCCTGCTAAATACAAGAGAATCGCCACTTTGAAAAGGTGCCTCTTTGCTCAGTTAGCACCAACCTTTGGTTCCCGTGCCAGTTCTCAACTTCTGCCTGAGATGCTCCACCCGGGTGCAGATGTTGGTGAAAAGCTGGGTGGAGAATCCTGGGTGGAAGCTGGAAACCAGTTTAGAGAAGTAAAATGGTCCACTTAAGACTTTCATTGGGGGTGTAATTCCCAAGCTTTGCCTGGGGCACACAAATGCCCTGTCCCACCTCTGCTGCTAAGTAGAGGCAGAGGAAGTCCCCATAATTATAGAATTTAAACAGTGGTAAGGACAGGGCCTGGGCACAGCCCTAATGGAAAGACAGGCCCTCCTCTAACCCTTGCCAGGTCACTCCTCAGCTTAAGACATTATTATGCCACCCTGCTAGTTTCTAGACATGCCACCAAGGAGAAGCCTCTGAAAGTAGGAGGATGGCGGGGGGCGGGGGGAGAGTGGGAAGGCTTGGAGATTAAGGTTTTTGGCACTGTCAGACCGACATCAAAAAGGCATCCACTAGCTGATAGCTTTATTGTTATATTTTGGATGTCAAGAGTGGCACAAACAGCGCCTTAAAATGCATCAGAGCTGCTGCTTCTTTGACAGAGGGTGTTGGTTTCCCATTAACAAGTGGAACGCATGAGCTGGAGCAGAAAACTTCAAGCGCTTTGGAATTGATAAAATAACAACTCCCTAATTAAGCAGAACTGTCAGTCAGTGGGGCCTGCCACGCAGCATCAGCAAACAGCAAGCAGCTCTGCCACACATGGGAAGCACAGCGGCACCCAGACCCACAGCAGGAGGGCAGGTGGAAACCTTGGGTCTGTGACCCAGGGCGATGAGGCGGGCCTTCCTGGTTGGTACAGCTGCTGGTGCCCACTACCGGGGATGGGGAAGGCAGGAAGCAAGGGTGTTTGGGCTGCTGGAGGGTAATCATCGGGGCTGCAACCCAGAGATCCTTTCTTCCATCCCTGCTGAGGTCAGTGCCATTGCTGGGTGATCTCCAGATACTGAATTGAAGGCAGCAGCCTTAATGCTCCTGAGGTCTTTGTGTAAGTAGAAAAAACAGAATTAACCTGCACTTTGGAGATTGGGTTTACAACATTCTTCCGTCCCTCTTCCAAGGAATATAGAATGGTATATAAGAACAGCCCTGCAGGATCAGGCCCAAAGGCCTATCTAGTCCAGCATCCTGTTTCACACAGCGGCCCACCAGATGCCTCTGAGAAGCCCACAGAGAAGAGGTGAGGACATACTCTTTCTCCTGCTGTTGCTCCCCTGCAACTGGTGTTTGGAGGCATAGGAACATAGGAAGCTGCCTTATACTGAGTCAGACCATTGCTCCATCTAGCTCAGGATCGTCTAGCCAGACTGGCAGTGGCTTCTCCAAGGTTGCAGGCAGGAGTCTCTCTCAGCCCTATTTTGGAGATGCTGCCAGGGAGGGAACTTGGAGCCTAGATGCTCTTCCCAGAGCGGCCAATATCTTACAGAGCTCACACATGTAGTCTCCCATTCAAATGAAAACCAGGGTAGAACCTGCTTAGCAAAGCGGACATTCCATGCTTGCTACCACAAGACCAGCTCTCCTCCCATCTTGCCTCTGAGGCTCGAGGTGACCTATAATGCAGAGGTATAAGGCAGAGGTTCTCAAACGTGGGTGCCCAGATGTTGTTGGACTACAGCTGCCATCATCCCCAGCCACCATGGCCACTGTAGCTGGAGATGATGGGAATTGTAGTCCAACAACATCTGGGCACCCAAGTTTAAGAACCACTGGAGGATGTATTTACCTGAATAGAAGACGACTCTGAACTAAAGACGGCCCCTTAAAAAAAAATACAGCTTCAATACAGATTATTGAACCCCTACTAACTTGGCAAAGAAGCACCTTTTAACATGGTGACTCTCTCTATTTAGCAGGGGGAGAGTAACTGGCCCGATCCACCCCTAGCACAGTACCTCCAATGACTGTTGCTGGTGTCTATCGTCTATTTCTTTTAGATTGTGAATCCTTTAGGGACAGGGTTCCATCTTATTTGTTTGGATTGTTTGTCTGTTATTTCTCTGTGTAAACCACCCTGAGCCATTTTTGGAAGGGCAGTATAGAAATCGAATGAATGAATGAATGAATACCTGTATCAACCCAGAAGAAAGAGGACTCTGAGACCCCAAATTTCTAACATCAAATAAACTTGGGACAAAATCTAGTCTTACATTCAGGTAAATACAGTAAATGGGGAGTTCCTTAGGTGGTCTCCCATCCAACATATTGCACAAACACAGACCTGCTTAGCTTCAGTGAGGAAACTGATGTCTCATGGGGCCCCTCCCGTCAGGGGACAAGGGGGTACAAAGGCTGTACGGAAGGAGAAGAGAGCAGGCAAACTGCTTTAAATCCACTGAGGCAACCCCAATACAGGCTTCCCCAGCTCCCCTAGAGCACTGCCGTCTCCTGCCCCTTGGATTTACTCGTTCTGCTTCATTCACACATGCCAGGAGCCCTTGTTAATCAATCCTTTCCCCACACACCCTGCAAAGCAATTCCTCCCACACAGGGATGGCGAGTGGACTGCATGCAGCTGTACTGCACACCTCATTATTATGCAATGCCAGGCTACAGCCGGGCTGTAACAAACGCAGGACAGCAATCTACGGAAATGAGATTTCCAGAGGTAGAGTCAGTCATGCCCCCAACCACACTCCCATTGGCCCTTGCCAAGCAATTCTCCAAAAAAATCCCTTGAGAAGGCATAAGCCTATACCCCGAGGAGGAGTCACAGATCTTAGCGAACCGCTTGAAAAAGATACTATGAAGTATGCTGGGAACACAGGAAGCTGCTGCCTACCGAGTCAGTCCACTGGTCTATCGAGCTCAGGATTGTCTACACTGACTGGCAGCAGCTCTGAAAAAAATGTCAGGGATTGAACCTGGGACCTTCTACATGCAATGCAGACACTCTACCACTGAGCTACGGCCTCATCCCTGTGCAAGGCTGCATAGTTTTGGCCCTCCAACTGTTGTTGGACTGGAACTATCTTCATCCCTGTCTACTGGCCACTGTGGCTGGGGATCATGGGAGTTGTAGTCCAATAACAGCTGAAGTGCCAAAGTTGCGCAGCACTGCTGTAGGGATGTTAAGTGATGTTCAGGAGCTGGAGTGCTATTATTAATTATATTATTATATTATTATAATTTATGTGATTAGTTTTAGGAGAAGGGGAACAAGTGGGAGTTTTAAAGCTTAGATTCCAATCCCACTTTTACCATGAAGGTGTATAGGAACATAGGGGGGTTGCCTTATACTAACTCACTATTGCCTAATCAGTATTGCCCCTGCTAACTGGGCAAAGAGGCACCTTTTTAAAGTGGAGATTCTGTTTAGCAGGGAAAGAGCAACTGGCCCTATCCACCCCCAACACAGTGAGCCCTTTGGGGACAGGGATCTCTCTCTCTCTCTCTCTCTCTGTAAACCGCTTTGGGAACTTTGGTTGAAAGGCGGTATATAAATATTTGTTGTGTTGTTGTAGCTGTAGCAAGGCCACCTAATGGCACAGTGGGGAAATGCTTGACTAACAAGCAGAAGGTTGCCGGTTCGAATCGCCGCTGCTACTATATTGGGCAGCAGCAATATAGGAAGATGCTGAAAGGCATCAGCTCATGCGAGCAGGAGGAGGCAATGGGAAACCCCTCCTGTATTCTACCAAAGAAAACCACAGGGCTCTGTGGGCGCCAGGAGTCGAAGCCGACTCGACGGCACACTTTACCTTTAGCTGTAGTACCTCGAGTGTAATTCAGTAACTTCTAGCTCAGTATTGTCTACACTGACTGGCAGCAGCACACCAAGGTTACAGGCAGGAGACTTTCCCAGCCCTACCTGCAGATGCTGCCAGGGAGTGAACCTGGGACCTTCTGCATGCAAGCATGCAGATGATCTGCCACTGAGCCAATCCCCTAAGGGGAATGTCCTACAGCACTCACAGGAGTCTTCCATCCATATGCAAACCCCTCTGCCTTGGTTTGCATATTCATGCTTTTTACCATTCATGCTTTTTACTAGAAGACCAGCGGCCCACCCTATTCCCTCTCCAGCACTCTGGAGACTTTGGCTACCAACACTTTCCCTTGGTGAAAAATATTAGCACAGAATTATTGGCCTAGCCACCTAATGGTACAGTGGGGAAGCAACCTGCCTACAGAATAGGAGGCTGTTGGTTCGAATCCCTGCTGGTATGTTTCCTAGACTATGGGAAACACCGATATTGTTGGAAGCAGATTGTTGGAAGATGCTGAACGGCATCATCTCACACTGCGCGGGAGATGGCAACGGTAAACGCCTCCTGTATTCTACCAAAGACAACCACAGGGCTCTGTGGGCGCCAGGAGCTGACGGCACGGTCTTTCTATTGGCCAAGGGAGGAGGCCATTAAAGAGGCACACTCCCACCCCAACACACACACAGAGTGCTAGTAATGCAGCTCTTTAAAGCCGCGATCCTTCTGAACCTGGAGCGTCAGGAGGGCAAGCAAGTCCTGCTTGGATCTTTAATAAATGGCAAGCAAGCAGTGCAGCTTGTTACCATAAGACTGAGTGCCCCATGTGTCAAGTTCTCTGCATGGATGAGGAACGCCTCCCTCTTTCTCTCTGGCAATGCACAGGGTGCAGAGGAGAGATTTAACCCGAGAATGGCTCTCACGGAAAGGACTGGCATGTTGCCGAGATGCAGATGAGAACACACACAAAAAAAGGCAAGAGAGACTCATAACAGAGCCTGAAGCCCTGGAAAGCAGGCAGGGAGTACTATTTGCAACTTTGTGCTGCTACTCACTGAGGGTATAGCACAATAAGGGCTATTTCTAGGAATAAGGAAGGGTCGGCAGCTCAGGCTCCCCATCAGAGGCTGCACCAGATATACTAAGACTGGCATTCAACTTTTGGGAAAGCCCAAGACCACCAGCTCCCCAGGAGTGATGGAATTCAGAGCACCACATCCTGCAGCTGCAAGCTGTCTGTGACATGCTGGACAGCAAGGACAACCTACCAATTAGGAGGAGGAGGAGGAGGAATCACTTGCAAACCTTGAAGGAAGGTGCCTTTTTGAGTTTTCTAAAAGACGGGTCACCTTAAGGGACGCAGCAGGGAAATGCTTGACTAACAAGCAAAAGGTTGCCAGTTCAAATCCCCACTGGTAGCAGCGATGTAGGAAGATGCTGAAAGGCATCATCTCATACTGCGCGGGAGGAGGCAATGGGAAACCCCTCCCGTATTCTACCAAAAGACAACCACAGGGCTCTGGGGGCACCAGGAGTCGAAATCGACTCGACGGCACACTTTACCTTTAAAAGACAGGGAGGGACAGTTTCCCTTAACCGTGAGATAACTTAAGCAGCAGGACAAGACAGTAAGCACTTCTTGTCAGAATGAAAGCCACCTCTAATACGACACGCTGCACAAAACAGAATTGTCTCTTCAGGCCATTTTGTGAATGGGCTATTCTTGGTGCAATATTTAGGATATGGAAGGGTGTTGTTGGTGTTTTCCCCTACCCCGCACAGGTCAGGGTCAGTAGCAAGCAACCAATTGTCCCCTCTGCTAAGCAGGGCCTGCCCTGGTTTGCATCTGGATGGGCAACCACATGTGAGCACTGTCTTCTGTAAGATATTCCCCTTGAAGATGGGGCCGCGGCTCACAGATAGAGCATCAGCTTTGCATGCAGAAGGCCCCAGGTTCAAACCTTCATCTAGGGCTGGGGCGTCTCCATCTAGGGCTGGGAGAGACCCCTGCCTGAAACCCTGGAGTGGAACCTTGGCAAAGTAGACAATACTGAGCTAGATGGAGCAACGGTCAGTAGACTCAGTAGAATGCAGCTCCCTGTGTTCCTATTGGCCCCTTGCCAGTACTGAGCATGCAAGCCACAGCTGCCAATCATCACTGCATCCCTCCCACTTCCAGTCCAGGTCAATTAGAAAGAGAAGCACACAGAGACCAGCAGCAGCACAGTGTGGTATAGTGGTTAGAGTGCTAGAGTTAGGCCTGAGATAACAGGGGTAAAATCCCCCCTTTACGGGCTTTGACAAATTCTCCTTGGATCTAGAAGCCAGCTCCAAAATTCAGGAGCCAGACAATGGACACTTGGCAAGATTACCAGGCTTAGTGACAGATGGTGGGAGGGGAGGGGAAACGGGCTTCACTCTACCCCCTTTACAAGCGACAAACTTAGAGCAGATTCTATTTGCCTGGGACAAATAGATGTTATTAAACAATTCCATCCATGAACATCCTCGTCTAAATGCCACCATTAGATTTCTAGGTGCTATGGCTCCCTGGCACCTGGGATTTGTCCCCTTAGCCACAAGCCTTACTGGGTGACCTTAGGTTAGTCTTTCAGCCTAACCGACCTCAGGGTGGTATAATGGCTAAAGATTTGGACTCAGAGAGGAGAGGTCCAAGTTCAGAGCCCTGCTCAGAGCCTCATTCCTGACCTCAGGTAAAGGATAGACAATGGAGTCATTCACACAATCAAATGCTGTGTTCTACCCAGGTTTGGGAGCTGTGTGTGCTCCCAATTTCCGGTTGCGTGGAAGCAAGGTCGGAGGAAAACCTGGGTAGAAGTGATTGTACCTTTTAAGTTTTGATCTGATTTTAACTGATTTTTTAGAATGACTTTTAAATTGTTTTGTATTGTATTTTGTATTTTCTCTCCCTGCTCACCCCCCTTTTTGGTCTGTTATTATTTACTCTGTTTGTGCATTTTTATCTCATGTTTTAATGTTGTGTTGCCCAGAGAACAAGTTGCTCAGAGCTTGCCCAAAGAACAATTTTTATGGGGCGGCTAACAAATAAAGTTTATTATATTATAATTATATTATTATTGTATGGAAGTAGGATCGGAGGAAAAGCTACCCAGCTTTCCCTCCTACGTTGTTTCCACACAACCAAAAACTGGGAGCACACACAGCTCCCAAACCCAGGTAGAACAGAGTTTTTGATTGTGTGAATGACCTCAATGCAGCTACAGAAGATGGACCAGTGAACCAAATCAGTATAAAGGAACTTCATGTGCTCACAAAGTTTACTGGGTTATCTCAGGCCAATTATTCTCTCAGCCCAACCTACCTTGCAGGATTACTGTGAGGATTAGAACATGGGGAACTATGTAAACTACTATGAACTCCTCAAGAGAAGGGCAGAATAGATCTAACAACAAACGCTGCTGCCTGACATTAACCTTCTTAGCAGGATGAAAAGTGACCCCCATCTTTAATTTTAGAGGTGAGATACACATCTGTAAATCCAGATGTGCAGGAAACTCTGGTCCATGCCGTCCTTCTGGGAAGAGATTAGCACGGCAGCCCATGCCATTTTCAACTGAAAGGTGAGGTGATATCTCAGAGCAAAAAGCATACCTACTACAACTACTACGAATATTTATATACCGCTCTTCAACAAAATTCTCAAAGCGGTTTACATAGAAGAATAAATAATACATAAATAAGACGGTCCCCTGTCCCCAAAGGGCTCACAATCTAAAAAGAAACATAAGGCAGACACCAGCAACAGCCACTGGAGGGATGCTGTGCTGGGGCTGGATAGGACCAGTTGCTCTTCCCCTGCTAAGTAAGAGAATCACCACTTTAAAAGACGTCTCTTTGCTCAGTTAGCAGGGGTTAACTACTAACTCTTCTGCAGGATGTATTCCACATTACAAGCTGTACTTTATACTGTCAAACCAGGAGCACAGAAATCTCAGACATGACCCACCAGTAGAGCTTCATGGTTCTGAAGGAAACCGGTAAGCTCTTATGCCTACCCGACACCCACGTACGTCTGATGTACAACCTTCCCCTTTTCACCTTTACCCCATTAAGCTTCCTCTTATCACTACCAGCCCCTGCTGAAGTGTACTCAACAATTTGCTTTTTTCTTATTTGGATGAGAGGCAAGTGAAGGTTGCAAGTGAAGGTTCTGCAAAATTCAGTGAGCTTCTCACTGAAGCTCACTCCTTTGCATCATAAAAACAGGGGGAGGAGGGGGGAGGGAAATCATAGGAACTGCCATATAACAAGTCAGACTCTTGGTCCATCTAGTTCAGTCTTGTCTACCCAGACTGGCAGCGGCTTCTCCAAAGTTGCAGGCAGGAGTCTCTCTTATCCCTATCTTGGAAATGCCAGGGAAGGGACTTGAAGCTTGTGCATGAAAGCATGCAGATGCTCTTCCCAGAGCAACCTCATTCCCTAAGGGGAATATCTTACAGTGCATAATAATGACACAGGTCCCTATGCAGCTCTGCCACTGAATGCCTGTGTGACCCTGGCAATGCATGTAAGGTCAATGTCTGCTTTACCTTGCAAACTCACTGGGGTATGGGAACGTAGGAAGCTGCCATATACCGAGTCAGGCCATTGGTCCATTCATATCGTCTACACAGACTGGCAGCAGCTTCTCTAAGGTTACACAGGCAAACGTCTCTCTGAGCCCTATCTTGGAGATGCCAGGGAGAGAACTTGGAACTGTCTGCATGCAGGGGCTTCTGGACATAGGAACATAGGAAGCTACCATATAGTGAGTCAGACCATTGGTCTATCTAGTTCAGTCTTGTCTACCCAGACTGGCAGCGGCTTCTCCAAGGTTGCAGGCAGGAGCCTCTCTCAGCCATATCTTGGAGATGCTGCCAGGGCAGGTACTTGGAACCTTCTGCTCTTCACAGAGCAGCTCCATCCCCTGAGGGGAATATCTTACAGTGCTCACACATCAGGTCTCCCATTCATATGCAACCAGGGCAGACCCCGCTTAGCTAAGGGGGCAAGTCATACTTGCTACCACAAGAGCAGCTCTCTTCTCCTTCCTGTAACAGAAGCAGCCACTCAACACGGTTGATGCAAGACTACCAGTGATTCCAGCTGGGTTTGTGCAGAGCCATGGAGGCCAATGGGGTGTGCATGAAGAGCAAAGCTTGTTCACAGAGGCAACAGGACACTAGATACCAATTGCTGGGAGGCAGCAGCACCGGAGGGCTATTGCCCTCATGGCCTGCTTCCTGAAGGCATCTAGTGAGCCAATGGAGGAATCAGAATGCTGGACTAGGCAGACATTTGCAGGACAATTTTTTACATTTGCATGGTCCTTGAGAGGCAGCATGGTGTAATGGTTAGAATGTTGTACCGGGATGACCTGAGTTTAAATCCCCGTTCATCCATGAAGCTCACTGGGTGACTCCGGGCCAGTCATGTATCTCTCAGCCTAACCTACCTCACAGGGATGTTGTGAGGAGAAACCTAACCATGCACACTGCTCTGGACTCCTCGGAGGAAGAGCCGGGATAGCAATGTAAAAAGAAAGAAAGAAAGAAAGAGAAAGAAAACACAAGTTTATTTAGCTATTCCCAAGTCACTGGAACACAGAGGATATGTAGGGCAAATTCGGGTCTGGGGTAGATGATTGGGACCCAATAATGCTCATAAGGCTAGTCTAAATGACACAGGGCAGTATCTAAGCTACCACATTGGTTTGCTATGAGGAGGTAAGAAGGCTCAAAGGAGATGAGGCAGAATTGCCTCCCTTTCCACAGACAGCTTCTGGTTCCAACGTTCTATCAGTCAATTTGCCAGCATCATAAAGGTGTGTGCAGGTGACAGTCATTCTGCAAGCACCCTATCACCTAGCTGGGCAGGCTCAGGCTGAACTGAAGAAAAGCCCATGCACACCCCCACACACCTTCCTTGTAAGCTCAGAGAGTACAGCACAACTCCACCACTAAATCACAATAAGAGGGGGATCGATTGATGCCGGCAGAAATATTTAACAATCCAACGGTCTGGAGCTTTGCCAGGAGAACCAGATCCAGAGAGAAGAGGGGTGTGTGTCTCACCCTGTCTGTGTGAGGCAGACAGAGAAAGGCTAGCAGGATAGAATCCACTCTTCCTCCTTTGCCCAGGGCCACAAGGGTTAATTGCTGGTCAGTTCACATGTGAAGGAGAGCCACTTTCAAGGGCACACTTGCTAGGAGGGAGCAGACTCCTACCAGACACTTGAGCTTCTCAAGAAGCACGGCACCAACTCTGCAAACGTCGCACTAGCAAGTCCACATTTTATTCACAAGATAGCAGAATCACAGAGAAGCAAAAGAATAAAAAAAAAATGGCGGGAGGGAATGCACCCCACTTCTAATCTAGCTTAATAAACACGCACATCGCACCAGACTGGGAGAGTTTGTGATGCATGTGGATCAATCAGTTGTGCTCCCAGTTTCCAACCGTACCGAGTCCAAGACTCCAAAATTACCCCAGCTCCACTCTACTTGCCAACCCGGTGGCAACTCAAGTGGCAAACCAGCTGGGAATCGCACCTCTAAATCCGCCCCCACTGCAATCCACACTGCATTCCAGGAGAGAGACTTTGCAGAAATCATCACCAGCCTCCCAAAATCAGAGGACAAGCTTGCAAGTGTCCTTTCTCGGAGTGGCATTTCAACCAACTTGATCAGGAAAAAGCTCTGACCACTGCTTCTGCCTTCCCGGCTCTAACAGACAGGCAGGTGCTGCTGAACTGCAACAAGGGGCGGGGGTGTTCCCCCAGGCTCCCTGCTGCCAGGCTTGAGAGGAGTGGGTGGGGTGGGAGGAGAAGTCTGGTTAGTGGGCCAAGCAGCTAACAGGGGCCCCTGCGACCACTGTGGCAATCTCTCCCATCACCAGTGCCAGTGAAATCTCTCACATCCCCTCCACTTATGAGCGGGGATTCTCCGCACCTCTCCAGCATGAGAAACTGGTCTCCAGTCTAGCTCTGACCACACAGCAAGAGTAACTTGCCTTCCCCAATTCACAGAAGACGCAGAGCAGCACGCTCTCTCTCCCCCCACCCCCCGCCACCCCGAGATCAAGCTGCAGAGCTGAACTGGAGCTCTAATCACATCGACTGCACAAACTTGCCAGTTCCCTTCAGGAAGGGCAACGGACCTGTCCTAGAGGACACCTATAGGTGCACACTTCAAGACCAGGCACTTTAATTCTGAAGTGGTGGCCGCCACCGCTCTCTGCTCCTTAAACACTAACTCTGAAGAAAACCATCTCTGTCCAGATAAGTGTGTGCTAAGTTAACAGGTGCAGGAGAAAATCCCCCCGCCCCATTTTTAGTCCTTTCACCCCTCCTTCCAGCACCAAGAGTACAGGGAGGATGGCTGACCCGGGAAATAACCTGCATTCAGTGTTCTGGAGTTTCATCTGCTCAAGCCCGGAGAGGGCCAGCAGTAGTAAAAACTTCACCAGCTCCTCTGGAAACTAGGGCTCTGTCTGGTTAGGGGAGGCAGAAGTGGGAGAGGGGAGCGCCCAGGTACCTTCCAACCGGCCGAACTGTTGCTGTCTCCTTTATCCTTAAAATAGGGGACGTATCTGACCATCCAGTCGTAGATCTGCGAGAGGGTGAGCCGCTTCTCCGGGGAGCTCTCGATCGCCTTGGTGATGAGATCCGCGTAAGAAAGGTTGCCCCAGGCGTTCCGCCGCGAGGTCTTCGCCTTGCGGAGCTGTCCAACATCCGCGCCCAGCGAAGGCAGCGCCGGGGCGGCTTTGCCGCGCTCCGCCGCCACTCCGGCGTTCTCGGCGCCTTCGGGTCCCCCGGCCACGGGGTGCTTGGAGCCGCCGCTCCCTGCTCCAGCACCGCAGCCGGCTCCATCGTCCTCTTCTCCCGGGAAGTCAGGGTGAGGCAACGGCCAGGTGCAGGAGCGTGGCCGGCTCTGGGGCTCGAAATCCGGGTCGATGTCAACCTGATGCGCCTGCAGCTTCTCATCCATGTTCCTCCCCCTCCCCTCCGCAGCCGCCTTTCCTGCTTCTGGATCCGGGGTGGGGGGGATCTCCTTTGTAAATCTCCACAGATCGGCGAACCCAACGCCTGGGCACCGTAGGCGGGCAGCCCGGAGCAGAGGGCGCTTAGGAAGCGGCGCTCCCCGGCAGCATCGCACCGAAGTGGGTCGGGCAAAGCGAGAGAGCGCGCGAGAGGAAGGCGGGGGGCGCGCCGGAGACGTTGCCTGGCTGGGTTTGGGGAGAAAGGTGCGGCGGGGGAGCGGCGGGGAGAGGCTTCAGTGCCCCGCACCCCCCGGCCGTGGCAAGGAGGCGAATCAGCTGGCAGGGCAAGGAGCGGCCAGCGCGGCTGCCTCCATGGAGCCCAGGCAGGGAGCGAGCGGCAGGCAGAGCAACAGATGAGCAGGAGGCGCGCCGGGCGCAGGCGGGAGAGGGCTTCTTCCTCACGCGATCCGGCGCCAGCCCAGCTTGAGTCAGGTCCAGTCCGGAGGAGTTGAGCGCCTCGGGAGTGCGGGGAGGGGGCGACGGCCTCCGGAGAAGAGGCGGCGGCGAGCCCACCGAGCCCCCAGTCCAAATCAGATCAGGCGGCTGTCCAGGCGCAGCGGAGGGGATCCGGCGCTAAGGGCCCCCGAGGTGGAGGCATGGGGCGGGCATGCTGGCTGGCGCTCTCTCGCTCTCTTCCCCGCCGCGCCGTCGGCGGCAGACACCGGGCACGGGCAGGGCAGGGCTGGGCAGCCGCTGGCCAGGCAGGTAGGCGCGCGCGCACACACCTAGCACCTGCTGCTGCGGCTCCGGCTGCTCCCGGCACGGCGGCCCCTGGCTGTGGCGCTGGCCGTCGTCGTCGTCTTCGCCTCGTCGCTCTCCGCCTTCCTCTTCTCCTCCTCCCGCTGCTGCTCTGCTCGTGCCGCCCCGAGCGGGCGCCGCCTCTCTCTGGGGACCCGACGGGATGGCAACATGCTGAGGAGGAGGAGGAGGAGATGGTGGTGGTGGAGGCGGCGGCAGGAGCGGCAGCGGCCGCCTCTCTCCTTCGGTGCCCTCTCTTCACCCAACGCCGCGAGCGGAGAGCGCCTGTGAGTGACACGGACACGCGCGCACACACAGCCCGCCAGGCGAGCCGGCTGCACCTCGGGGGTGGCGGCGGCGGCGGCGGGGGGGGGGAGAGGGAGGGCCGGCCCGGCGAGCGGAGGGCGGGGCCTCGCGCGGCACCTTACACGGGGGGAGGAGGAGCGCGCCTGGCTGGCTGGCTGCTGCGTGAGAGTCTCGTCGGCTCTCTGCCCGGCTGCATAGGCTGGCCGCTCCAGCCAAACCACATGATCACAACAAGCCGGGCTTTCCCCTGCTGCGTGGAGCTCAACTCCGCTGACGCGCGGAGGAGGCGAGCAGAGGGACGACGGTGGGAAGCCCTGACATGGCGCGCGCCCAAGAGGCTCTGGCCCCTCCGCGCGGCAAGCTCCCTCCTGCGGCTGCCCGCTCGGCCGCAGCTTCTCTGCAAGACCTCTCCAGACGCGCGCGGCGGACGCCTTGCAGCGCCCGGCTGCCGCCCTTCCATACGCCACTCTTGGGGCGCCCCAGTTCCTCCGCTGTCCGGATTAACCCCGCATTGGTGCTTCCAGACGGCGCCTTCCACGCCGCTTGGAAGCAAGCACTCAGCTGCCCCTTCTCATCCCGCCTTCCCGCGGGAGCCCGTCCCCCGCCTGGGTGCGCCAGCGATGCAGCGAGGCCCTTTGCCCGGCTGGCCTCTGAGCCCCGCGCGCGCGCCCCGGCGCTGCCAAGACCAAGAGCGGGGAAACCCCAACCCCGCTCCATCCCCCCCACCCTCCTTTTTCTTTTCCTGAGATTGTTACACTGACCTGACCCGAGCGCCGCCTCCCGATTGGAAGGAGCGCGGCACAGGGCCCAGAACTCCGCGCTCTCCCATTGGTCCGAAATCAGCCGGCGTTCCAAAAGGGGCGGGGAAGACGCGTTTGGCGGGCGAAGGGATCCTCCCTCCGTGACGTCTGCGCTTCTTGATTTACCCGCGGGTAACCCAGGGCAACGAAAGAATCTCACCAGCCTGCCCCCACCGACGAAGCCCCGCCTTCCTCCATTCATCACGGCTGCACAAAAGGCTCCGCCCATTTCCCCGCACAGTCTCTTGCAAACTTGGTAACCAGCTCCGCTTGGGCCACGCCCACCGCTCCAAGCCGCACCTTCTGGATGTTTTTGCCTTTTTTACTATAACCTGACCCAGAATGGGTGAGCTTCAGACGTGGAAGTTAGTGCTGGCCGCTTGCTGTGAGTACAAAGCATTTACTCAGAAGTCAAGTCCCACTGATTTTGATGGGACTTAATCTCAAGCGAGCTCACTCAAATATCTGAGGCTGTATTGTGAAACATTTCCTGTTGGTTTACCCGTGTATAAATTAACTTCTGAAGTGCGGGCGGGGGGGGGGCAGGGGCAGAGAGAAGATCGCAGGTCCAGGACCTGCCTCTGGGACCTTCTGCAGGAAAAGCAGAAGCTCTACCACTGAGCTTAACCAATAGTGTAAAAAAAACCCCACCTTACACTGGCTACCCTACAGATCCTAAGGAAATCTGAGTCCTATACAGAGGGTTACTTTGGGATCAGTCAGCCATATGCTCTAGCCAGAGTGTTCCAAAAATCCCTTGAGTATGTGAACCTATGTCCCTCCTTCTCCAATCTGCTTTTGTATCTTCCAGTATTATACCTCCTATCACACTATGGCAAAACAATTAAAGCATACATGCATATATTAGGTAAAATGAAGCACCAATGGGATTTCACCCAGAGGAGGGTTCTTGCTTTGAAGGAGGTTGTTTCATAAAGACCTCTTGTGGAATGGGTACCCTTCAAGCTTGGCCAGAGTTCCCCCAGCTACCATCAACCCTGGCCACTGTGGCTGGGGGTGATGGGAGTTGTAGTTCAACCACTGCTGGAGCTGTGCAGCCCTGGTGTAGACAACGACATAGGAAGCTGCCTTCTACTGAGTCAGACCATTGATCCATCCAACTCTGTATTGTCTACACAGACTGGCAGTGGCTTCTCCTAGATTGCAGGCAGCAGTCTCTCTCCACCCTAACTGGAGATGCCAGGGAGGGAACTTGGAACCTTCTGCATGCAAGCAGGCAGGTGCTCTTCCCAGAGCGGCCCCATCCCCTGAGGAGAATATCTTACAGCACTCACACGTGGTCTCCCATTCAAATGCAAACCAAGGCAGGCCCTGCTTAGCAAAGGGGGCCATTCATGCTCGCTACCACAAGGCCAGCTCTCCTTCTGACCAAACGGTCTGACTGGGTATAAGGCCACTTCCCATGTTGTTCCCAGCCTTCCCGTGGCTGAACATAGGTCTTTCAGCACAGTCTGCAGGATGCAGCTCTCCTTGACTTGGCCTTTCCTCAGCACCGCCAGAGGGAGGAGCCCCGCCAGGTGTGAAAGGTACATTCTTTGTATATGTCAGCCCAGCTGTTTACGGCAACCTAACTCCAGCTCCTTTGTGCTGCTGAGCAGGTTGGGCTGAGGACACAGAGGGAGTGTCATCTCTCCTGAATGCCGAGCACCTGGGCTGGAAACAAGCCAGGCCAGCCTTGAGAGTGGAGGCCTCCTCCAGCCCCACCAAGAAACATGAGCCGAGGCATGCTAGATCCATGCTGAGTAAAAGAGGCACCTTTTTTTAAAGTGGTGATTCTTTTTATCAAGCAGTGGGAGAGCGACTGGCCCTATCCATCCCCAGCACAGCATCCCTCCAGTGGCTGTTCCTGGTGTCAATCTCACATTTCATTTCTTTCTTTCTATCTTTAGATTGTGAGCCCTTTGGGGGCAGGGAGCCATTTTATTTATTTATATCTATGTCAATCGCTTTGGGGACTTTTGTTTTGTTGAAAAGTGGTATATAAATATCCGTCGTATTCGTATGCTGCAAAACAGCACAGGTGCACACCCTCCCAATGTGGCAGGTGAGGAGAGAAGGCAAGTCCCTCTCCCAGACCGTGCTGAAACCACCACATGCTGCATGCATGTACATTGATGCAGTTGCTATGGTGGGTGACTATTTGCATACATTTGGAATCTGATGAATTTTCAGAATTTTGAGCTCATCATTACCCATAACCATAACATGGTTTTTGTGTTGTTGTTTTGTTTTGTTTTGATTTGTGGGGGGGGGGGCAAAGTAGAGAGTCAGTTTATCTGGCCCCATCTATCCTCAGTGCAAACAACATGCAGTGAATTAAAAATTATTTTCTTGCAAACATTTAGGGAAGCAGAGAAAAATTTAGTGGGGGCAGACCTGTCCTAGCACCTCCCCCTCCAGTCAGGGATCTCAGCTCCTCTATGAATCTGTATATCTGAACTCACAAGAATAAGAATATAAAAACAGGTGTATCTATGCAAATTTGCAAGAGCAGACAAATTTCAACACACGACTTAACATATTCCCATCCCACATCTTTTTTTCCCCACTCCCCCCCCCCACCGCCCACTGTCTCTAAAGGAGAGGTCACGTCCGGCCGCCCGGCACAGGTCACAGTGATGCTTGGCTGCTTGGTGCAACGCAGACCGGTAGCATGGCATGGCGACCTCAGCACCCGGGACAGACTAAAGAGGGTTTGGGGCCTGTCCTCCATGAAATTGTCTATGCCCCTCTTAAAGCCATCCAGGCTGTTGGCTGTCATCACATTCTGTGGAAGAGAATTCCATAGGTTGATTATGGAAAATCAACCATTGTGTGAAAAAGTACTTCCTTTTGTCGGTCCTAAATTTCTTGGCAATCAGTTTCATGGGATGGAACTCGAACAAGAAAACCTCCAGGACTCCTCCCAGCTCTAACATTTCGTGATCCTAAGACTAGCCTTTAACATTCAGCAAAATGAAGCAACCCTTTCAGACAGCAAATCCCTAAGGGGATACCATTTTCAATCTTCACTAAGACGTCGAATCTTCATCTCTCTGTGTCACTTTAAAAAAAAAAAAAAAAAAGCTAGAGTCCAGATAAGGAAATGTTACTTGATTTTCATTCACATCTTTAAAAATGTTCTTGGCCAGCACCCAAGATTCCTTGTTTTATTTTTTGGTCATTCCAAAGACAGCCAAGAAATAAAACAAGGAATGCTTCTACCGAAATCTCCTGAAAAATTTCACTTGTCTTTTAGAAATGCATTTGGCTTCCTCCGAAAATTCTCTGATGCTTCTCCTTAGGAGAAACCCTGAAGTTCACTTCAGATTTAACTTTTTCTAATTCTGGGATCAAGTTTCACCATCATTTCCAACTAGCTAAAATGTAGCTGAATTTGGGGAAGAGACAGTAATCTTTCCCTAGTAGGAGATTTTAGCAGACCTCTGGGTCTGAGAGCTTTATATCAGATCATGGATCAAATGTTTCTGTTCCACCCACATATTTCATTTCATTTATATATTAATTACTGGGCGGTCACAAATAGGAACTCTGCCTGGAGATGCTACCTGGAACCTTCTGCATGCATAATGGATGCGCTACCACTGCTTCATTCTCATTATGCAGTGTTCTCCACGAATAGGAGGATATTGCTTTTCCTTTTTTTCATGCCTTCCTTCTTGCCTGCCTGCCTGCATCATGTATGCTTATTTGTTTGTCTTGCTATAAAAGCCCTATTTAGACATTATGGTGTGCATGTGTACAAGGTGTTTGTACACATGGACATGTTACTGTGTGAATGACTGTGCATGTGTTCGTTTTAAGAATAAACCTGTGTACAGGCCCCCTCAAATGCAGGATACAGGCAGGTAGTGGTGTGCTACTATGCAGTATATTGAATGGAATGTGTGTAAATGTGTGTGTACAGAACTGCATGTGTGGATGCTACAGACTGCATGAGCATTGGATGTAATGTGTGAATATGGCTTTATTTGCATAAACATCTGTATTCAGGGCATTTCCAGTTTCATGTTTTGAAAAATACCATTTGTAATCCAGAAATGCCGAATGAAACAATATCTTAGGAGCATGCTGGAATCCCATGACTGAAACTCCCCACTTTTTTTTCCCTTTTACTAAATGCAGCTAGGAAGCCTCAATCCAGATTGGGAATGAAGTGCTGGGAAATGAGCGATTAACCTTTTCCCCAAGCTTTTACACACACACACACACACACACACACAGCTGCTATTCGCCCCTCTTTGCCCCCATAAGTTTTGCCAGCCAGGGTAATAATAAATCTAGGGGATGATTTTCAGCTGGGAAACCATGTGGGCTGGGGGCAGAGGATTGACCTCCAATGCTGTGGTGCTGATACAAATTGGTGGCCCAACAGCTGCATTTTAAGAGAGAGAGAGAGAGAGAACAAAGCACCTCATGTGATTGAAAACTGGGTAGGAGAAATGTCCTACTCAGCTTCAGGAGCATTACATGCTCCCGGACCACCCTCAATAAAATGCTGAGTACATGTGGTGAGTACGATGGCACTGTCCTATCCAGCTCCTGGCTCACAGACCAGCACCCTTCCCTCCTCCTACATAGGTTTTTGCTCATACATGACTGAAATTGGAGGGCACACAGCTCTCGAAGTCTCCTACCCAATTTATGTTCATGTGAACGGGTTGGTTTTCCTCTTTGCGACCACACTGGGATGAGCAGAATGCTCAGGCTTGCAGATATTTTTTTACTAGAACTAAGGATGTGGACAAATCTCGCTCGAATCGGATTTGAATCCATTCAAGTTCGAAACCATTGAATAGAGTGGAGATTCACTCAAATCGATTTGAATTTACCCAAAGTCGAATCGAATTTAAGCCTCTCTCCCCAGCCCACACTGTTTCCCAGCTGAAAATCATCCCCTGGACTTGTTATCCTGGATAGCAAAACATGCACACACCCAACTAGGAGGTCCACAAGCTAGAGCCAGGTGAAACTGATGGCTGAGGGCAGAGCAGATTGCTTCCTGAACCCCATGATCATACCAGGATGACTGGTATGTGCACACACACACAGCTTCATCTGAGTGACTACAGATTAGGGACTCAAACAAAACTTATTTCTGAGCATTGCTCATAGCTAATCAGGTAGTGACTCATTTGCCGAGCAGATTTAGCAATGGTGAACAGCTAGATGGGCAACTAAATTAGAATACTGCCTCCTGCCTCCTATGAGTGTTGCTTCAATTCTCCCTTAGGGGATGGAACTGTGGCTCAGTGGTAGAGCATCTGCTTTGCATGCAGAAAGTCTCAGGTTCTCTCCCTGGCAGCATCTCCAGTTAGGGCTGAGAAAGACTCCTGCCTGAAACCTTGGAGAGCTGCGGCCAGTCTGTGTAGACAACACTTGGTTGTGTATTGAGGACCCTAGTGGTTCATTGATTTTATCCATGTCTGCTGCTGCTGCTCCCATTTCTGTTATATGATTGCTGTTGGGAGCCTACCCAGCAAACCCTCCTAATTCCCCGTCCCCTTAGACGAGGTCAGTGGAGGGAGCGCTCCGCCAACCCCGTCCATTTGATCGTGTATTGCCATGGCACAGCTCCGCGCTGCGGCAACAAACAAGGAGACTCCCGCCAGGAGGCTTGTTTCAGCCTCCCGGCCCTGGGGGTCTCTCCAGGATGCTCCGCGCACTCGCGTGAGGCATCCTGGGACTTCCGGGGGCCGTGCAGCCCGCGATCCCCGCAGCCCCCGCCAGCTCCGTGACCGAGCCGGCAGTCGTGTGGGCGGCCGAAATGATCATCTGTGGGGAGAGCACGCTAAGCCCACTCTCCCCGCAAACCCCATTCAGGCCAGTCTCACTGACTGTGAGACTCGCCTCGTAGTCTTTCTTCTGTTCTTATGGGGTTTTGCACAACTTTGCATACTGCTTGGGGTGATTTCAGTAGAAAAGCAGGATACAGTGTAATAACTCAGGTCCCACGTCACCACTGAGGAAGGTGGCGGCTCAAGAGATAGGAGCATAGAAAGTTGCCTTAGACCGAGTCAGACCACTGGTCCATCAAGATCAGAATTGTCTACACTGACCAGCAGTGGCTCTCCAAGGTTTCAGGCAGGAGCCTCCCTCAGTTCTACCTAGAGATACCTGGGACCTTCTGCATGCAAGCAGATGCTCTACACAGCATCACGCCCTAGGAGAATACCTTGCAGCAGACAGCACTTACATGCAGTCACCCGCCAAAATGCAAACCAGGGCAGACCCTGCTTAGCAAAGGGGACAATTCATGCTCACTACCACAAGACCAGCTCTCCTCCCCCATGTGTGGCTTACCCATAGATCTCCCCAGGACATTAGCAGAAGGCTGCAGCCTTTTTACTATTGCTTTTGCTAAACTGTCAGGAGTCAGAAACCCTTCCTCATCCACTGCAGATCTACCCAGAGATCTACCAGGAGATCGGGATCGGCCGACTGCCCGCCCTCGCTCTCTCGCCATCCCTCCCTGTCCCTTTCTCCTCCCCGCGACCTGGCACAGCACACTCTCCCCTATAATTGGGCTGGTCACTCCCTGATGATCTCACTGCAAGACGATGCCACTGGAATCAAATCACACACCTGCCATCCAGGCCAAGGGTATAATTAGCAACCTCCCTCCGGGAGCTTGGGAGAAGAGATGGCACCCAGTGAGTGGGAGAGGCCGGAGCACGCATGGCGGTGGGTGTGTCCGCATTTGCTCTTTCCCCTAAAATCGCAGCTCCTCAAATGCCTGGTTCAGGAGAGGGGTGGAGCATGTGAGTGCTTCCTTTAATATACATATGAATGTTTCGCCCAGGGCATTTTTAATTTCCTAACAATGGTTCACATTTCTGAACAAGCACGGTGCTGCCAGCCACTCAGTGACACATTCCCCGGATCGTGCTCTGTCTGCAGACACCCCAGCCTGGACTGGTGGTAAGATGCCAACCAAGAGTCGCAGTCTCATGGGGGAGAGCCTTTGTTCCTTTTTTGCCAGTTTTGCTCAGTGTCCGTGAGCCAGGCCCGCGCCTTTTGGGCATCAGGGCCATCTCAGGGGATGAATGTTCGTAGTGGTTTTTGGTAGCGTCTACCCCCACCGGCGAAATGGGAAATGGGTGATTGCACTGTTGCCTTTACAGCTTGCTATGTCCTTATCCCCACCCCCCTTATGATTCTGGCACAGAGCAAAAGTAACAATGAGCAAAGTATTGTATTCTCTCCATGAAGTAATCTTTGGAAAACATCCCTGCCAGTTGTCATTTCTAATCTTCTGACATCGATACCATTTTATAGTGGTCTTTAGGTCTCCCATTCAAATGCAAGCCAGGGTGGACCCTGCTTAACAAAGGGGCCAATTCATGCTTGCTAAGCAGAAGGTTGCCTGTTCAAATCCCCGCTGGTATATTTCCCGGACTATGGGAAACACCGATATCGGGCAGCAGCGATATAGGAAGATGCTGAAAGGCATCATCTCCTACTGCACGGGAGGAAGCAAACCCCTCCTGTATTCAACCAAAGACAACCACAGGGTTCTGTGGGTGCCAGGAGTTGAAATCGACTTGTTTCTGGTCAATGACCGAAATAAAGTATGATGAAGATGAAACCGACTTAATGGCACACTCTATCTTTACCACAACACCAGCTCTCCTCTCCTGGAGGTAAAAAAGTATGTACTTTAATGCAGTATGTACTTATTCATAGGAGGTATGATGGAATTTAATAATCAAAAGCGGGGCTGTAGGCCCAGGGCCCAAATCCTGCCCCTGAGTGGCAGGGAACATTAAGTGCAAAAAAGGGGATAATCTAGTTTTCGGAGTTTGTGCTTTTAGAATAGCCTTCGCTGTACAGTGTTGCTTGACCACAGCTCTGCAGCTAAATCTGGGTTACAACTGCCCGGTTAAGCAACAGAGATTGACATCCGTCATTGCTAAGCTAAACCACTTTCTTGGGAGGCGCCTCATTAAAATAAGCACTCTCATTAGGGAGTCCATATTAAGTGGCTGCTGTAGGCAACATGAGAATTTCACACGGGTGGCCAAAAGCGCTCTTTGCTAGCCTGATGCAGGACATAGGCAGAGATTGTCCGTGTGTGTGCTGGAGAGCAAGAGATCTGTGCCAGAGCCAGGGCTGGCTTCTTCAGAAGAGCCTTCCCCCAAAGAGAGCTTCTACTCCTCTCTGCCACCTCTACTTACTCAGGAAGCTGCCGATGTTCTGCCCATGAGTCAGAACCTTGATCCGTCTAGCTCAGTATCGTCTACCCTGACTGGCAGAAGTGCTCCAGGTTTTCAAGCAGCAGTCTTTCCCAGCCCTATGTGGAGATGCCGGGGATTGGACCTGGAACTGTTTGCATGCAAAGGAAATGCTCTACCACTGAGCCACATCTCTACCCCCCCACGCACACACACCCAAGGAGAATATCTTGCAGTGCTCACATGCAGTCACCCATCCAAAATGCAAACCAGGGCAGAGCCTGCTTAGCAAAGGGGGCAATTCATGCTCACTGCCACAACACCAGCACCCTTCCCCTGCTCACATGCTTGTCCACAGGCTCTCTGGACAGGTGAAGAGGTGGTAGCATTGATGACTGTTACCAGAGGTAATTTTGAGGTCATTTCTTGGTAATTTTGTGGAGAGGAGGAGTTGGTCTTTTGGTAGCAACTTTATGACTTGTCCCCTTAGCTAAGCAGGGTCTGCCCTGGCTGCATATGAATGGGAAACTAGAAGTGTGAGAACTGCAAGATATTCCTCTCAGGGAATGGAGCCGCTCTGGGAAGAGCAGAAGGTTCCAAGTTCCCTCCCTGGCAGCATCTCCAAGACAGGGCAGAGAGAGATTCCTGCCTGCAACCTTGGAGAAGCCGCTGCCAGTCTGTTTGGACAATACTGAGCTAGATAGACCTATGGTCTGACTCAGTAGATGGCAGCTTCCTATATTGGAGCCTGGACCTAAAGGCCTTTGGAGCGCGAGGCCCTCCCCTGCAAGTTAAGCAACACCCCTACACACACACACACACACACACACACTGTGACACACACAGTATTTTTAACACGTGCCTTCTTGAGGGCACAAACAGCAACAGAACTCAAAATAATGTAAGAATATAAAACTGGTGTATTTATGCAAATACGCACCAGCGGAAACATTTCGACACGCAACTGAACATATTCCCATCCCACATCTTCCTTTCCCCACTCCCCGCCCCCCAACCTCTCTCCTAAGCAGAGGTCACGCTCAGCTGCGCGGCCCAGGTCACAGCCACACTCAGCCGCTTGCCTCAGTGCGGGCTGGCGATGCGACAACCACACCACTCGGGACAGACTAAAGAGGATTGGGGGGGGGGGGCCAGGGGATGTGGAGGCCCTGGATTTCCGCCCAGAAGTCCAGGGGTGAGAGCGCCTCTGAGTGTTCCTGGATATGTTTGAAAGCGCATGCAAGTTGTCTCCCTCCATATCCACAGAAGCTGACCTGCCGTTGTGTATTAGTGGACAGGCATGGCTTCATGGCTCCCTGGAGCTTACAGCCAAGCCAGGCGTGACATTACCAGAATCCTATTGTGGTGTCAACGGGAAATGCAGAATCGTTCCACGCTCTGAGCAGAAGAAGACAGCACCTTCCGCCCTAGTGAGCCAGACAGCCTCAGCCGGAGTTTGTTTTTCTTTCTCTGAAGACATTTCCATCTGGGGACAGGATCTGTCATGAGCCTCCGATCCTGGGAAATTGCATTCCACGATGGCATGCCACCTGCCTTCCCCGCTCCCCAGAATTTCGTTTTGGGTGGGGCGCTGGAGTTAGGAACTCCTTTTCCTGTGTCAAGGGTAATCAACACTTTGATTTATCACATGGAAGTGCCTCCTTTGGGAAGAGGGAGCGCGCTTGCATCCTGGGGTGGTTGCTTTTTTAATCATCTGGCTGCCACCTCCCAACTGGAGGAAACCTGGAAGATGAAGCATAGGAACAAAGGAACATAGGACGCTGCCATCTACTGAGTCAGACCACTGGTCTCTCTAGCTCAGTATTGTCCACACAGACTGGCAGTGGCTTCTCCAAGGTTGCAGGCAGGAATCTCTCTCAGCCCTATCTTGGAGATGCTGCCAGGAAAGGGACTTGGAACCTTCTGCTCTTCCCAGAGCGGCTTCATCCCCTGAGGGGAAGATCTTGCAGTGCTCACACTTCTAGTCTCCCCTTCATATGCAACCAGGGTGGACCCTGCTTAGCTAAGGGGACAAGTCATGCTTGCTACCACAAGACCAGCTCTCCTCCTGGTCTTGTGGTAGGGCTGGGCAGAGTAGAAGCACAGCAGAGCCCTGTGAGATCAGGACAAAGGTCCACCTTGTCTAACCGCCGGTGGGCTGTCAGATGTTCCTGGGAGCCGGAGTAGAGCTTGAAGACAATCGCCCTCTCCTTCTGTTTTCTCCCAGAAGCTGGTTTCACTGGCATACTGTCCCTGAACATCAGAGCTCCACAGAGCCAGAATGGCAGATAGCTGCTGATATGTCCACTTATTCAACTCATAAATAATTTGAAGAGTTTGTTTGTTTGTTTGTTTGTTTGTTTATGCAAAAGTACATCATACCAAACACAGGAACATAGGAAGCTGCCTTATGCCGAGTCAGACCCTTGGTCCATCTAGCTCAGTATTGTCTACACAGACTGGCAGCGGCTTCTCCAAGGATACAGGCAGGAGTCTCTCTCAGCCCTATCCTGGAGATGCCAGGGAGGGAACTTGGGACCGTCTGCATGCAAGCATATAGGTGCTCTTCCAATATCATATAGTTCTCATATGTAGTCTCCCATTCAAATGCAAGCCAGGGCAGACCCTGCTTAGCAAAGGGGACAATTCATGCTTGCTACCACAAAACCAGTTCTCTTGCTTTCTGATTACCTATAGATACCAAATTTTGCATAAACAGTCCTCCCATTTTAATTAGGAACATAGGAACATAGGAAGCTGCCTTTTACTGAGTTAGACAACTGGTCAATCTGGCTCAATTTGTCTACACAGACTGGCAGCAGCTTCTCCAAGGATGCAGGCAGGAATCTTTCTCAGCCCTGTCTTGAAGATGCCCGGGAGGGAACTTGAAACCTTCGGCTCTTCCCAGAGCGGCTCCATCCCCTGAGGGGAATAGCTTACAGTGCTAACACTTCTAGTCTCCCATTCAAATGCAACCAGGCTGGACCCTGCTTAGCTAAGGGGACAACTCATGCTTGCTACCACAAGACCAGCTCTCCTCCATTTAGCTGAATGCACTATTTTTCCCCACCAGAATATGCTGGGTGAAAGGCTTACATAACTATTTTTGTATTTTTTAGAAGAAATTCTGTATATAATAATCATATTTTA
The DNA here is from genome assembly GCF_027244095.1 of Hemicordylus capensis. Classification (NCBI taxonomy): domain Eukaryota; kingdom Metazoa; phylum Chordata; class Lepidosauria; order Squamata; family Cordylidae; genus Hemicordylus; species Hemicordylus capensis. Next base: position 17,490,545 of record NC_069663.1, read on the forward strand.
ACTGTTATTGTTCTCAAGCATTTTTAATAATAATCAAATAAATAATTAAAAAACAACATCATGCTCAAGAGAAGCAGAGGATCTTTCTCAGATTCAAATTTACTGTGATTCATTCTGCCAAGGCGTTCAAGGGGGTTTGTAATTCAAATATTAAAACAAAGTAAAAAGGAAGTTATAAAAGCCTTCTTGAACAGTATCATAATCATCATTAAGGGAAGCAGAGCTGGTTTCGTGGTAGCAGGGTCTACCCTGGTTGCATATGAATGGGAGACTTGATGTGTGAGCACTGTAAGATATTCCCCTCAGGGGATGGAGCTGCTCTGGGAAGAGCATTAGAAGGTTCCAAGTTCCCTCCCTGGCATCTCCAAGATAGGGCGGAGAGAGACTCCTGCTCTCAACCAGTCCCCTGCTAACTCAGCAAAGAGGCACCTTTAAAAAAAAAAAAAAGTGGCTCTAATTTTTTTTTTAAGTGATTCTATTTATTGAACACAGGTAGAGCAACTGGCCCCATCCATCCCCAGCAGAGCATCCCTCCAGTGGCTGTTGGTGGTGTCTATCTTTTGTTTCTTTTTTTTTTAGATTGTGAGCCCTTTGGGGACAAGGAGTGTGTGTGTGCGTGTGTGTGTGTGAGAGAGAGAGAGAGAGAGAGAATCACTTTGGGAACTTTTTTTGGAAAAGCAATATATAAATATTTTTTGTATAAATATCCCTCGTATTCCTGCCTGCAACCTTGGAGAGGCCACTGCCAGTCAGTGTAGACAATACTGAGCTAGATGGACCAAGGGTCTGACTCAGCATAAGGCAGCTTTTTTAGAACCCCACAGTAGCACAGGCGGCTCCGCATTGCCCACATTACGGCACGGCACAAATAAGCCATTATCATCAAAGAAACAAGTCAGTCGTGACTAACTCAGTCGCTATTCATTTCAGTGATTTAGTCATGGCTAACCTGCTTTGGCAACAACCCACAAGGTTGTATTCAAGTTCTCAACAACAAAAATTATCTCATGGAAAACAATGGAAAAACATTCTAGAAATAAACAAAGGGGAAACTAAAACATCAGACGCGAAAGGTGCATTCTGCAACCCACACACAGGAATAACAATGACACAGGGACCAAAATAAAAACCAGCGTGCCACATCCGTGAAGAAGCAATGTGTACGTTATGCAGAGCGCAATTCAGAAACCGCTTATAATGTCACCCATCAATGCAAAGACACACACCAGAATGCTTTGCTTTGCCTTTCCTCTGAAGCAACCTCACAGGGTTGTTGTGAGGGTAAGAGGAGGCTGACCATGTCCTGTGCTCTTGAAAGGAAGGGTGGGTTAAAAAAAAGGTCATGAATAATCCATCTTTTCTTCTGTGGTACCCAACTGGCCCAAGGCTCCCTTGTAAACAACATCAAAACAAAAGCCTTCTTCTTCTTTTTCAGATACAGGAAGGGAATAATAACTGGTTTGTTTCCTTAAACAATGGCACTTATTTCGTAAGATGTTAGCCCAATAGGAATCCTTCTGGCTGCATTTAAGAGTTCAGAAAGAAGCATGTGGCTAACCTTTGGGATGGGGCCATAACTCAAGGTAGAGCATCTGCTTGGCATGCAGGAGGTCCCAGGTTCAATCTCTGGCAGCATCTCCAGTTGGGGCTGGAAGAGACTGCTGCCCGAGGCCTTGGCTAACTGAAGAAAGAGGCACCTTTTGAAAGTGGTGCTTCTCTTTATTGAGCAGGGGGAGAGCAACTGGCCCTATCCATCCCCAGCACAGTATATTTATTTATTTACTTATTTATTTATTTATTTATAGATACATACATAAATGCGTAAACAGCTTTGGGAACTTTTGTTGAAAAGCGGTGTATAAATATTCATCATATTCGTATTCATTGGAGCACCAGTGCTGGTCAGTGAAGATCAGGGATCAGCAAACTTTCAAAAGTCTTTATTATTCACTCTAATTTAAGGTTTTACGTGCCAGTAATACACTTTAATTTAGAAGCTCTCTTTGATATATAATTGAACAAATATAATTAAACAATTGTATATAAAGTAAACAATAGCCTGGTCCACACAATCATTCAAGTCTAGGTTTAAAGCTAGTAAGCAGCATTCACATGATTTTATGAGCCCATGCCAAGATTACGGATGTCAGTTTGTGTTCTGAGATGAGTCTGAGATTCCCACTTAGGTGTGGGTTCACACAATCACTCTGACAGTTACCAAATCTAAACCTAGATTCAAGTGAAAGTGTGAACCAGGACAATTTTTGTTTAAAAAATAATAATATTGATAAGCCTAACTTAAAATAAATGAAAATGCAGATCTTACCAGTTTAATGTGATCCAGTGTAATTAACTGGTATGTTTCAATTGTCTCTCTACCATGTATCTGGTGGGAGTATACAATTTTAAAATAAATTAATGCTTAGTCTAAGTTTTGTTCCTGGACAAAAGGACTTTCTGGGAAACTCTCACTGATAATGCCCATCCCTGGATAGAGTTATTTTTATTTATTTATTTATTTATTCATTCATTCATTCATTCATTCAATTCCTATACTGCCCTTCCAGAATGGCTCAGAATATGGAGAAATTCCAGTGTCCCCTTCTGGACATAGGGGGAAAGATGGTCTAGATCAGAACACCTGGCTGCTGCTAAATTCAGTGGTTCAGCCTCCTCTCAGGAGTCGGTCTGAGTGCCATTCAAAATCATTTCACGTGCCACTTTTAACACCTGTGCCATGGCCTACTCCTGATGTGGACAAAAATGGTCTAGATGGAACAATGGTTTTACTCAGTAGACATCAGCTTCCTGTGTTCCTCCTTACTTATTGTTCCCTCGGGGGCACCCATCCTCTGTAAAATGCATGCATCTGATAAAGAAGGCAGCTGCTCAGCCATGCTTACTCCACACTAAGCGTGGTAGTCTTTAGGGTTCCACAGGACTCTGCTGTTTCTGCCGCAGCAGACTTAACACAGCTACTGGCCTGGAGGGTGTCGCTGGCACAAAACTCTGTCATCATGTAACAGCCATGCCGATCTGAAGCTCAGAGGCAGTGCCAGCTTTACTGGGTGTGATTGTGTGTGCTCACAAAGTGAAGACGCGTACGCGCACACACCCTTGTTGCAGCATTTTTGAAAAAACTTTTTCTTTCTTTGGATCTCGTATCCTGATTTCGTAAGGCCCCTTTGCACCGAGCTAGATTAAAATTTCCACATGCGGGACCGGTGGTCTATCCACTGGGCTAAACTGATTTTGCAGAACAAAGCCCTCTTTCATGCTGGCTTACATAGGGCAAACCACAGAGAACTGGATGATAGTTTCCCATTGTGGCAGTAAAAAGCATCTAGACTCTCTGGCTAGAAGCTTCCTATAGTTCAGCAAGCATCTTGTATCGCCTTCCTAGTAGCTCATTTGTGAATGTACTTGCGGTGCTAATGCCTTACAGCTCTGTTCTCCGCTGAAAAGAGGAAAGAAACAAAATAGAGGGCCAGTTCACACACAGACACACCCTTGGTTGCACATGACTCAATGGCTGGCCGCTGAATGTGTGAACAGACTCCACCACTGTATGATGTTGATGGTGAATAATCTGCTGGGACTACCGATATACCTCCGAATACCATTTGCAGGGGAGCAACAGCAGAAGGGGCGTGCCTTCCTTGTCTGTGGGCTTCTCAGAGGCATCTGATGGGCCAATATGGGAAAGAAGATGCTGGACTAGATCCAGCAGGTCTCTTATGTTATTATGTCCTGCCACCTTACCCATCGCTGAAGCCTCATTTCCTATTCTATTGAATGCTGCTGTATCCATTTTCTCTGCAACAAGACCGAATAAACTTATACCTATCTCTGCAACAATCAGGCCTTAACTGATTAAGAAGCCAACACAATGTTTGGTCTTCAGGTTAAAGATGATGTACCAAAAAAATTTAATTGTCCTTCAATAAGTTAGCAACAGTTCAAAATATACCTTGGTGGCTGCAGTGTGTGAAACAGAAGCAGGCGTATGTGGTATCATTCCCTAGTGTTCCTATAAAGATTATACAGATCAGACCATTGGTCTGTCTAGCTCAGTGTTTTGTCTGCTCTGACTGGCAGCTGCTCTCCAGGGTCTAGACTGTTGCAGAATAATTACTAGAGGTGTGCATCAAACAATTTTTTTAATTCATTTCAAATTTGAATCAAATTCCAAAAATTTGTTTCAAATTTGAATCAAATTTGAATCTGGTTTGAAAATTCGGTGCCTTTTTTTAACCAATCAGGGGGCCTGAAAGGTTTTTTAAAGGTGCCAAATGGCTCTCGAACTGAATTCAAATCGAATTTCAAAAATCCAATTTGAATTTGAATCGAATTGCCCTTTTAAGGGGTGATTTGATTTGATTTGGATTTGAATCACTCTAATCACCCAGATTTGAGTCTAATCAATTTGAATTTGAACCAATGTACACATCCCTAGTAATTACTTATCTTCTGTAAGTAATTGAACAAGAAGCCAAGTTTACAGGAATTTGATATTTACTAATATTTATTATTACTAACTAAACATAAGCTAATAAAACAATAAACAGACTAACAAACTTTTATGCAGAGAGAGGGAGAACCTCTCAGTTTGAATTCAAGGCAACAAGTGAAGAGCAGACAAACACTGTGATTCCACCCCCAAGCCAGTACATAGATACATTAAAACAGGTGCTTATACATGAAACAGGCACTCTAGGCACTTGTCTCTGTGACTGCTCTGGCTGCCTGCAGCCCAAGCAAACACACCCAGCCACAGGGTTAAGAGTGTGCTCATAAGAACAGCCCTGCTGGATCAGGCCCAAGGCCCATCTAGTCCAGCATCCTGTTTCGCACAGTGGCCCACCAGATGCCTCCGAAAATCCCACAGGCAAGAATTGAGGGCATGCCCTTTCTCCAGCTGTTGCTCCCCTGCAACTGGTACTCAGAGGCATCCTGCCTTTGAGGCTGGAGGTGGCCCACAGCCCTCCAACTGGTAGCCATTGATAGACCTCTCCTCCATGAAGTTATCCAAACCCCTCTTAAAGCCATCCATAAGAACAGCCCAGTTCTTATGCTCTTAACCCTGGCTAACGGCTGATGTTGGGGAGATGTTGGATTCTGGATGCAAGTTATGTTTTTTACCACTGAGCTATTTGTTTATATGTATTATTGTTGTTTTTGTTGTTGTTGGCTTACATGAGGAAAATTACTCAAAGTAGTCCCACTGAGATTAAAAGGACTAGTTTAGGTATTGCTTAATATCCTCCTAATATCAATGGTACCACTTTGAGTAATTTTCATCATCATCATCCAGAATATTTATATATTGCTTTTCAACCAAAAAAGAAACCATTCTCAAAATGGTTTATGTTGCAAAAAGGAATAATTATGTAGGCCCATTCACACATTATGTTCTACTCTCGTATGATGAGTGTATAGTACATGGTATAGATCTGTACACAGGAACAGTCATTCACATGTTATGCAGAGTGAAGATACAGAAGTACACTTCCTATCTGCACCATGCATTTGAAAGGCCTGTATCCAGGTTCACTTTTAAAATGAACACAGGTACAGCCATTCACACAACATAATGTCTGAATCGGGCTAGTGCTCCCTGTCTCAAAGGGGCTCACAATCTAAAAAGGAACACAACAGAAAAAGCGGCTGGGAGGGTCATTAGGCTGGGGTGAATAGGCTAGTTGTTCCCACGCCCCTGCTAAATATGCGAGAGAACCACCACTTTCAAAGGGGCCTCTTTGCCCAGTTAGCAGGAGCAAAACATACATAAATGGGCTTACGTGTACATGCACGTGCGCAAAAAGACTGCATCTCCCCACTTCTAGAGCAAGGCATCCACAAAAGGGAATATTACCTGGGACAGGTAGTCACAAACAGGGACTATCCCTAGTAAACAGGGCAATTGAAACACATGTGAATTTAAGAGGTTAGGATTACTGGATCCCATCTCAATACATCATTTCGGATGATCTACAGATCCTGTTCTCTCCCCATGCATTTGCAGTTCTATGGTTTTCACACAAAAGCATCTGAAGAAAGCTTACCTGACTCCTCATTTATATGGGCATTTTATGCATGTGAAAAATAAGGCTTTTTTCTTCCAGCAAGTTTTTATCAAGATGGCAAACTTTCATCACTGAAAATGAATTAGCCACGGAGACACATTCAGATAACAGCACCATTTCCTTTGATCAAATCATAGAAAGGGGAAATAAGCCCAGCATCAAAGGTATGCAAGAAAATGTATCCATTTTTGCTTCATGGTATATTTGGATAATCAGGGAAGCTCTCCTCACCTAATCACCAGTCATTCCGGGGTAATAGGTTGGCACACATTTGCAACTGGGTTGGTAATTTGAACTGGGCTCTTGCTTCTCACAGACCTCCCCCTAGAGTTTAGAGTAGGAATAATAGTGGAAAGGGTGAAACAAACCGAGACGTAAAAAGAGGGTGTCAGGGAGAACAATTCCAGCCTAGCTTTCTTTCTAAGACAGTAAGGTCGTTTACACATCCACTGGGGCTGGGGGGAAGGCAGGATCCTGATTTGAGACCCAAACAGGGCTCTGCCATTTGCACAACCACACAAGCACTGGGGTGTCAATCTGAGGGGAAGAAAGCCCAGCCTCCAGATATCTCACAGTGCACTGCATGAGCAGTGTCGTGCAGTAGGATATCTCCCAGCTGCCGGGCCACTCTTTCCCTCTGGCTCTATGGTAAGTATGGCTCCCAGCAGCCTGAAAGGAGCTGCCGGCAGCTCGAGTGCACATATGACCTGAGTGTGAGGTCGGAGACGTGCGCTCTGTGGTGTTTTTGGTGAATCCATTCCTTGATCCAGGCCAGCTTTTGAATGGGGCTTTAGTTACTTGTATTCCAGCCCTGGAGTAGAGGCGGGGCTAGCAAACAGCCAGCAGCAAGAGCCCAGAAAAGCAGTCTCTCTGTACATAACATCTTCTTCATTGAACTATCAATATCCCTGATTCTACTCCACTGCCTTGTCCTTGCATACAACGACTCTGTCCCTTGGATTCTACGGTACAAAAGCTGCAGGAGGCCTGAAGTGGGGCAGCCCTGCTCTACAGTCTGAGGTGGTACCATCCTAGGAAAGCTTTGATATTGCTCGTGTTGTTCAGTATTATTCAGCTCTGAATTAGGTCGTCGGGTGACATACACCTCCTTGAAATAGGTTCAGATGCAGTTATGGTCACATGCAATGTTTCCTTATGCTGAGTCAGGCTGTTGGTTCATTCTGGCCCATTTGCTCTGATCGGCGGCGGCAGCAGCTCGCTGAAGATGCGGCTGGAAGTTCTTCCCATGCTTAGGTGAAGATGCTAGAGATGGAATCTAGGGCCTTCCGCATGCCAAGCAGGTGCTCTGACCTCTTCCTGAAATCATTTTAGGCAAATCCAGCAGGAACTCCAAAATCACATTGAGCTCCCTGCTGGTTCTAAGCTGAGATTTTAGACTGAGAATTCAGCCCAAGTCGTGTGCTTGTTTTCAACCACCGTTTGCATCAAATTTCCCAAGGGTGATTAGGGTGTAGGCTGAGGCATCTGATGTGGTTTCTCCTCCCGCAACAGAAGGTATCTCATGCAGCTCCATGTTCCCATTTGGGTGCCTCTCCTAGGGTTGGAGCCGAAATGTCTTCAAAGTGAAATGGAAAGAGAGCTTCAGGATTCTCCAAGGAGAATTGTCTCAGATGGATTCTCCGAATCTCTCACACCGGCTCATCCTCAGCCTTTTAGCACATGACTTTGGTAAAGGAGTTCAGGGCTCATTCATATGTTCACCCCCTGATACGTTATCACTAAATGGCTGATCACTTACTAGGCTTGTTCACACAGCCTGAAACCGGGCCGGAGAAGAACCTCATCAGGCTAGGAGAGCCATGCATGCTCCCAACCAGTGGTCATGTGGACACAAAAATCAAGGTAGGAGGAGAGGGAAGTGATCGTGTGGGAGATGGTGTCTGGGTAGGATGAGTGCAGCCAACCTACTTTCCATTCCCAGCATTATGGACGAAAAGCCCACAATCCTCCTGGCCTTGGAAACCAGGTGACACCAGAGAACCAATTTAATGTTAGCGGCTGCTAGGCTGTGCACTACCCAGAGCTGTTTGGATGGGGTGGTATATAAATGTAATAAATAAATGATAACATAATAATAAATATTATTATTTGCTCCTTTCCCTCAGATCTGCTCCTTTCCCTCAGACAGGGCAATCTGTTGCATAAGAAAGAAAAGCAATATATAAATATTCTGGATGATGATGATGAAAATTACTCAAAGTGGTACCATTGATATTAGGAGGTTATTAAGCAATACCTGAACTAGTCCTTTTAATCTCAGATGATTGAAGGACTTAGGCTCTGCTCTTGGGCCTGAATACTACTACTACTACTACTACTACTACTACTACACAAATTTATATACCACTTTTCAAGGAAGATTTTCACAAAGTGATTTACATAGGGAGGAAACACACACGAGGGCTCACAATCTAAACATAAGCCCGTTACACAATCTTGACACAAGCCCTCCCCTTGTGAGGTAATGAGCACAGCTGGAGCAGACATGAAGCGGAGGAGACAATGATCTGATAGAGTCATACCTTGGTAGAATGAACTATACCACATCAGTCTGCAGGTGAGAAATCACATTTTGGAATGTTCTCTGTCTTGGGAGGGGGGGAGCCCTCCTTGCAAATGGGAAGTTATCACAGCGCCAAATGGGCTCATTTCTTTACCTCTTGTGTGCTTGCTTTTTGCTTGCAGAGAAAACTTCCCCTATAGGGAGCATTTTAGAAATGGCATCTTCCACCTGCAGCTTGAAGTGGTGGAGTCAGCTGTATCCGCTCAGGGTTCTACCACCTCAGGGTGTGGACCAGACTTGGAATGTGTGAAAGCATGTATATGTGTGTATGCAGCCCCAGATCCTTTGTATAACATTCTAAGGGTGGAGCTAAGGCACAAGCTCATTTGCATAACATTCTAAGGGTGGCGTTAAGGCACAAGCTTATTTGCATAACATTCTAAGGGTGGACTTAAGCCACAAGCTCATTTGCATAACATTCTAAGGGTGGAGTTAAGGCACAAGCTCATTTGCATAACATTCTAAGGGTGGCTTAAGGCACAAGCTCATTTGCATAACATTCTAAGGGTGGCGTTAAGGCACAATATCATTTGCATAACATTCTAAGGGTGGAGTTAAGGCACAAGATCATTTGCATAACATTCTAAGGGTGTCATTAAGGCACTAGAATGTGTCTGTTGTCTGAGGACCATTCTTGGATCTTCAGAAAGACAAGAGGCCTTTGATTTTCTTACAGCTCAGGGAGATTAACTTTGATTTATGTTAGCCATCTCTTATTTCTGCATTACCCATTCTCTGGCAGAAAGGGTTACACGCTGATAAGCTTGCTTTCTCTGCTGGAAAAACGGTTCTCCCCCTCCATTCTCCATTTCCATTTTCCAAGTGTGTCCAAACGTCTGTCTGTGCTTCACATTTAGATGGGGGGGGGGGGCAGGGGAAGGTCCACAAAACCCGTCTCCTGGAATGTGCAGCAATGTTCCCTCCCTCTCCCTTCCACGCCTCGGCTTGGATCCAGCCCAGCATTTCTCTGCAAGCTGGGGTGCATGGCTGCTTTCCCAGTAGCACACACTGGATACGTTGTTTTCATGAGCCTCCCTTGGAGCGGGATCAGGAATCAAGAGTAAAGCCCACATTTGCATGGCCAGCATATTCTGAGAGGGCCATCTGCTTGGGCTCACTGTCCAAGCTGAATTTGCTGGACGGCTTTTGAAGGTCACCAAGCAGAGAAGTGGAGCGCTCACATATTTTCACACATGAACACCACCTAGAGGAGGAGGAGGAGGCAGTGAGTGCACACAAGTCCCATATGGTTTAAAAGGCCTGCACTCTTTGAGGGTATTCACGTGGCCATTTGGGAGAGCTGGTGGGGGGAAAGACTGCAAAGCCTTACCTACCTCCCCCCACGATCCCTCAGACGTTGCTGGGAACACGGACCACGTGCCCACACGGCAGCGCAGAGCTCTGAATGCTAAGACAACACATCCTGGCCTCCGGGTATCCCACAATGCACCGCGTGCTGAGCACAGTGCATTGGGGGATTCCTGTAGGGGACCTGGCACTCTAGGCCCCTGTCTCTGTGTCTCCTTGGGCTGTGTGCTGCCTGAGGAAATGGACAAGAACTGAGAGAAGGTTAAGGAAGCACTCAGTCCCTTAACCTGATCTAGCAGCCGGGCTAGGCGGTGCTGCCCCACCGGGATCTATCCCAGTGGTTCTCACACACAGCCTAACCTAGGCTGGGCTTACTGAATGTATTATGTATACATTCATATATGAGGAATATAGGAAGCTGCCTTACACTGAATAGATCAGTACTGTCTACACTGACTGGCAGCATCTCAAAGGAACATAGGAAACTGCCATATACTGAGTCAGCCCATTGGTCTATCTAGCTCGGTATTGTCTTCAGACTGGCAGCGGCTTCTCCAAGGTTGCAGGCAGGAATCTCTCTCAGCCCTATCTTGGAGAAGCCAGGGAGGGAACTTGAAACCTTCTGCTCTTTCCAGAGCGGCTCCATCACCTGAGGGGAATATCTTGCAGTGCTCACACATCAAGTCTCCCATTCATATGCAACCAGGGCAGACCCTGCTTAGCTATGGGGCCAAGTCATGCTTGCTACCTCAGGACCAGCTCTCCTCTCCAAGGTTTCATGCAGGAGTCTTTCCCAGCCCTACCTGGAGATGCTGCCAGAGATTGAACCTGGGGCCTTCTGCATGCAAAGTCCGATGCGCTATCACTGAACTACAGCCTCGTCAATACAATCTATTTATACACATACATGCAGTCCATGAACTTCTGCTGGAGGACATCCAATACACACGCGCGCGCACACACACACACACACACACTCTCCACAAGAGGAGCACAGCAGGAGAAACACTGTATTATTATTATTAGTTCCATTAACATATTATCATAGTTATTTATTTTATTATAAACATTAAGATGTTTATGTGCTGCTTTTCAGCAAGACGTTCTCAAGGCAGATTACATAGTAAAGGGAGGAGAAAATGGTTCCCTGAAAGAGAAGAAAGGCAAGCTAGACACCAGCAACAGCTGCTGGAGAGATGCTTTTTCTCTTTGGTGTTAGAAAAGGACAGTTTCTCTCCCTCTGCTAAATGTAACTGAGCCACCAATTTGTCAGCTAAGATCCGCTGCTAACAACATACTGTATAAGCAATATATATAAACAATAAGAGCCCATTCTCACATAACGCAAAACTGGAGTTGAAGGGGTCTTCGGTTGAGATTTTTGTATGTCCAAATGTGTGCACCTACATTTCGAAAGCAAAAGCAACCCGAGCTTTTCCTTCCAAGACTCTGATTTGAACCTTCGGTTTGTAGTGGGTTTCCACACAACTGCTGTGGAGCAGGGAAGTAACTTGCCTGGGGAGCAAGAGGTTGCTGGTTCGAATCCCTGTTGGTCTGTTTCCCAGACTATTGGGAACTCCTATATTGAGCAGCAGCGATATAGGAAGATGCTGAAAGGCATCATCTCATCCTGTGTGGGAGATGGCAATGGTCAACCCCTCCTGTATTCTACCAAGAAAACCACATGGCTCTGTGGTTGGCGGTGCCAACATTACGTCTGAACGCTGCACTGCAGTCCCACTCTGCTGCAACCGGAGTGGAGGGAGGAAGCCCCTTCCTTGCTCCCGCTGCGATTGGCTGCCGGGACTGCCCTTCAGTCAAGAAGGAAGCCCACACATGTAGTTCCCCCTCCTCTCTGCAGTCTCCCTGCCTGCAGAGAGTCTCCTGTCCGCTCACCCACACAACCAGGTGAGAAGTTTGGAGAGTGTCCTCCAACCTCACTTTTAGCCCAAGTACAAAGGCCAGGCTACCCAGCAGAGGAGCACCAGGATCATGAGCAATCCTGGCAGTTCTCTTAACCGCTCCTACCTTCGTATGGCAGTTCTAGCCCAGATAGGGCTGGTCATGTGAACAACCTTAATACCTAGCAGGCAAAAGCAGCCACAAAGGATAAAGATACAGGCATCTTATTTCTGTGGCCCCAATCCAGGGGTGAACATCATTCCTATTTCCAAATGGGAGGTGCAACCACCTCCCAAGAAATCCCACTTGTCTTATATTCTGAGCGGTAGCCCATTTTTGTAGCAAGACCCGCCAAGAGACCTGGGCCACCTTAAATACCATCAATCAAAGTTTTATTGGATATGGCTAGAAGCCTTTCCAACCCCTTAAAGACGAACAACTTCATTGCAGCATAAACTTGCAGGGAGCAGAGTCTGCTTCATCAGATGCAACACTTGTCTCCTAGAAACCTGTTTGGCTGTCCTTGAAATTGCACAAGGGTTTCATCTGGTGGCAATACTACTACAGAAACACGTGAGCAATAAACTATGTGTGCATCTTGAAATATTTCTAATAAAATATGTTTACTTTTTAAAAAAAGATTGTAAGCTAACTGAGCAAAGAGGCACGTTTTTAAAGTGTAGGTTCTCTTTTTGTTAGCAGGGGGAGAGCAACTGACACTATCCGTCAACAGCACAGCATACCTGCAGTGGCTGTTGCTGGTGTCTATCTTATGTTTCTTTTTAAGATTGTGAACCCTTTGGGGACAGGAAGCCACTCCCTCTGTCTATCTATCTATCATTTATTATTTCTCTATGTAAACTGCTTTGGGAACTTTTGTTGGAAAGTGGTATATAAATTTTTGTAGTAGTCATAGTAGTAAGCCTCTTTTCCAAACTGTAAAACCATCTTTAGTACATGAGCCAGTTGAGGTGGGCAGTATCATCTGGGTAGAAGGAAGGCTCATGATGATTTTTGACAAGGTTCCGCCCCTAGAAATGGAGAAGGGGTGATCTCATTGCAAAACTTTTGGCTTTCATTGTGTTCCCATGCCTTCCTTGTCCTGGCAATCGGGCCTGCAGCCCCCAAATTTGCAGTGGTGTCTTAAAGCCTTTTAAAAACACAAGAACTCCAATAAAATTGGGTCGATGTTACCAGAGGCATGGAAATAAACCCTGGCAAGAATGTCCTCCAAAGATTACTCCATGGAGAGAGCAGAACAATTTGGTCATTGTTATCCTAACCCAGGGCTGGTCAACTTCGGCCCTCCTGCAGATGTTGGCCTACAACTCCCATAATCCTTGACTATTGGCCACTGTGCCTGGGGATTATGGGAGTTGTAGTCCAAAAGCAGCCGGGTGGGGGCGCTTAGTTGAGCAGTCCTATCCTAACTGTACTCATTTGCTCTGTGCAAAAATGATTGTGATTTTACCCGAATCATTTAGGGGTAGGGATGAAGAAGCAGTGAGAACATGCAGAAAGCTTTAAGGGCCACATTGCAACCAGCCATTTTCCATCTCTAGCAGGGGCAGATGTGGCTGGAAACCACTATGGTACTGGGGGCCAAAATGGGTGGGCCTTCCTCACAGATTACTTGAATGCTCTGTCAGAAAGGCGGATGCAGCAAATGAATCAAGACGTGCCTCAATGCGCGCCGCCCTTCAGAGATTAGCGTGTGAGTCAGTCTGAGGCTTCATCCTGAGACTGAGACTGACACTGCGCGGCACATTTTATGTAAGCGTCAGTGGAAATAGGGCAGTTGAAAAAGACAGGGTTCTTAGGTGCTTCCTATGGAAGAGTCAGGTTGCAGGAGGCTTTTGGGGGGGAAATGGAAGGGGAAATGTTCTGGGGAGCCGCTTATGGTCACTCAAGCAGGGGGAAAGGCTTGCACCTCCATAGGGGCAGGATAAATTGTACTGGGGGGACACAAGGGGCTGTCTGCTGTGCCTTGCATCCAAATCTAGAACAAGGAGGGCCCGGCAAGAAAAATGCCTTTGCACTGTGGAAAATTACAGCTGCTTCTTTTAAATGATCACTGCCGGTTGTTCCCTTTAGAGACTTGAGATCTGGGCTCATGAAAAAGGCAGGAATTGGTCCAAGGGTATTTTTAAATGGACGCCTTGCCTTCAGAACGGAGCTCACTAGCAAGACATCTGAAAAATCCCGCGATCCCACATTCCTGAGGTTTGGGCCAGAGGACCTGCTGACCTCGCAAGAGAGGTCAGCTCGCAAAGTACGTTCAGTTCCCTGAAAGCCGTCCAAGGAGAGAGCAAGAAAAGCATTCCAGAGGCCCCAGAGGAATGTTAACACTGCCACAGACACCCCGGAGCTGACCAAAGCGGAAGCTTCTATCACTCCGCGTGCTTATTAATGAGCAGAAGTGTCATTGCGGAGGCAGCCGGGGACCAGAGGCCTCATCCAAGTGGAGGCCTGCTCCTCCCAGCCCAGATGACATGATGGGCTGGATGCTGGAGCTGGAACTCATCAGCAAAGCTGCAAGGAAAGAAGGGGGGAGATCTTGCCAGAGCACACCTCCAGTCCAGGCTTCCCTTGAAGGCTGTTGGCAGGGTTGTACCAGCCCTCCGGCCCTGCCCGCCTGCCTGCCACTGAGATGCTTGCCAGTCTGCCTTCACAAGCCCTCCAGCTTGTTAAGTCAAATGCTTCCAGTGCTTGGCAGTTAGGAACACAGGGACATAGGAAGCTGCCTTATACGGAGTCAGACCATCGGTCCACCTAGCTCAGGATCGTCTACACAGACTGGCAGCAGCTTCTCCACAATTGCAGGCAGGAGTCTCCCTCCGCCCTGTCTTGGAGATGCTGCCAGGGAGGGAACTTGGGACCGTCTGCATGTAAGCATGCAGATGCTCTTCCCAGAGCGGCCCTATCCCCTAAGGGGGATATCTTACAGTGCTCCCACATGTAGTCTCTCATTCAAATACAACCAGGGCAGACCCTGCTTAGCAAAGGGGACAATTCATGCTTGCTAGCCGGTTTCAATCCCCGTTGGTGTGTTTACCAGACTATGGGAAACACCTATATTGGGCAGCAGTGATATAGGAAGATGCTGAAAGGCATCATCTCATACTGCAAAGGAGGAGGTAATGGTAAACCCCTCCTGTATTCTACCAAAGACAGCCACAGGGCTCTGTGATTGCCAGGAGTTGAAATTGACTCTTCCCTTCATTCAGCCATCCCTGCAAGAGGGAGGTTACTTCCTTGGCTTTGTCCAGTTTTCACAAACCCTAGGATGGGTAATAATACCTCTTGTGTGGGAGATGGTAATGGTAAACCCCTCCTGTAGTCTACCAAAAGAAAACCTCATGGCTCTCTGGTCGCCAGGAGTCAACACTGACTCAACGGCACAAGTTTACCTTACCTTTACTGACCTCAGGGTTTGTGAACATTGCTGAGCAAAATGGAGACAGTGAGAGTCCAAAGTGAATTGTCTTTGTTGATAAGCTAGTATACTTCATGGTTTCACAGGAGTCATCATCTTTATGTTGGATTCTTGCCTGAAGAGGATGGGGCTGTAGCTCTGTGGTAAGAGCATCTGCTTTGCAGAGCTCCTCCCGTGAACTTTTGTCCCATCCCAAACATTATCACGTTGAAACACACTGACCTCATTCACACAGTCATTTGAATCTAGGTTTAATGTGGGTTACCAATATTTAAGTGATTAAATATTTCAGTGACTGTGTGGACCCAGGTCATGGTGGGTTATGCCACAAGATTCCTACCTTGGCATGGGTTTCCACAATTATGCTAATGCTGGTAACCCACATTAAACCTAGATTCAAACAAATGCATGAACAGGCCTATAAATCCATCCTAAAGAGACAGACCTAAAACTGGAAAATGTCTCTTTTTAAAAAATGCAGCTGTTGTGCAAGATCAGTTCACGGTAAGCGAAGAGTTATCGAATCCTATGTGCTGTTTTCCTGTCCAAAGCCTCTCCCCAATGAAAGAATTATTTGTCCCCAAAGTGACTATCTGCTGCAAATGAAATCTTTGTGGGCAAAGTACAAATTGTACTTTCAGGGAGGGATTTCAGCGGGGGTGGGTGGGGAGTGTTAACAACCTTCTCTGTGTGCCACCGTCCCAGTCTAGATGTGGAGTGCTGGTCTTGAGGGAGCAAGCATGAATTGTCCCCTATGCTAAGCAGGGCCCACCTTGGTTTGCATTTGAATGGGAGACTATGAACCCATGCTCACGACTAGCCCTACCTGGGTAGGACAGAGCTAGGGCTGGTCATCTGGGACCCGGGGATCATCCTGATCCTGCTGCTCGTCCCGTGGGAAGCCCTGATCGGCTACTGGGGTTTAAAGTACCGAGGCTTTGGAATGCGCTCCCTAGTGCGATAAGAGCCTCTCCATCTCTGACATCCTTTAAAAAGTCCTTAAAGACGCATTTCTTCACCCAGGCTTCTAACTGATATTGTTTTGATTGTTTTGAATGTTGTTTTTAGAATATTGTTTTAAAATTTTTAAATTGTGTTTTACATTTCTTGCTTTTAAATTTTTGTTTTGTTTTGCTTTTGTTTTTAATTAATGTTTTACTTTTTTAATCTTGTTGTAACCCGCCCAGAGATATAAGTTTTGGGCGGTGTAAAAATATGATTGATAGATAGATAGATAGATAGATAGAGTGAGGTAGAAGGACCTCACCCTCTGGTTGTCTGGAGATCACTGCGCTGCCAGCAAACCATCTTTATGATAGAGCTGGAGAGAAGGAGTGGCCAGGCAGCATGGAGATTCCCCAATATACCATGCTGCTTGCACAGTGCATTGTGGGATACCTAGTGGGCCCCGACTTGCTTCTTACCCCCACACACACCCGATCGCTGCTGGGCTTGCTGTCACACTGCATGAGCAGCAGAATCTTGATGGGCAACTGGTCATTTGGGGGAAGGCGGGAAGGCTCTTGCCTTCCCCCAGCCCACCGCCTGCCCCCAGCCCACCCCCTTGTGGTCGAGTGAATGACCTCTATATGTGAGGGCTGTTAAGATATTCCCCTTAGGAGGTGGGGCCAAAAGTCAGTGGTATAGCATCTGCTTTGCAGAAGGTCCCAGATTCAATCCCTGGCAACATCTCCAGGTAGGGCTGGAAGAGACTCCTGCCTGAAACCTTGAAGAAGCCGCTGCCAGTCAGTGTAGACAATACTGAGTTAGATGGACCAATGACCTGACTCGATATAAGGCCATTTTCTCTCTCCCTCTGTAGATTAGGTTCCCCGCAGCTGCATTTTGTAAAGATTCCTAGTTCTAAGCCCTTCTCTTAATAATCGTTTCTAGTTTGGCCATTAGTCACTTAGCGATGAGCATTTAGTCACATAGCAATGAACGCAGTCATGTGGCTTTCCATTCAGGGATTGCCTCCATGAGGTTTGGACAGCAGCTTTCTAAACACAGCTGAAGTGACTCAGGGCTCGGCTCAGGGGGGCATGTGCTGGAGAGCGGGGGAGTCCGAGTCATGGAGTATTGGAGTCGAAACAAACTTGGTCCTAAAAAATTTCCTAACCCTTTCCCCTGAAAACGTCAATCTCAGATATTCACTACATTGTCTCTGAGAGCCAGACTAGATGTGATGTGGGCATTCTGTGACTGGAACTCACAACAGGGAGAAGAGCTGGCCTTGTGGTAGTGAGCATGACTTGTCCCCTTTGCTAAGCAGGGTCTGGCCTGGTTTGCATTTTAATGGGAGACTTGATGTGTAAGCACTGGAAGATATTCCCCTTGGGGGGTGGGACGGCTCTGGAACGAGCATCTGCATGATGCAAAAGGTTCCAAGTTCCCTCCCTGATATCTTCAAGATAGGTCGGAGAGAGACTCCTGCCTGCAACCTCGGAAAAGTCACTCCCGGTCTGTGTAGACAATACTGAGCCAGATGGACCAATGGTCTGACTCAGTATAAGGCAGCTTCCTATGTTTATCTGTTTGTTTATTTGTTTGATTGATTATACTGCCCTTCCAAAAATGGCTCAGGGCGGTTTACATTAAAAACAACTCTAAAATCAATTAACTGTTAAAATCAAAAACTGTAAAAAAAAAAAAATTAAACCATTATGAAAACAATTACAACAGTTTTAAAAACCCTGGAAAACCAGGCTAAACCTTTATGGTTTAAAAACAGTTTTAAAACCCTGGAAGGCCAGGCCAAACATTTAGGTCTTAAGGGCTCTCTGGACTAATCCTTATGGATACATAATCAGACCACCTGCAGGCAAGAGGGAGGTATTGACTCCTAGTCTGATGTCTATAGTGTCTATAGTGTTGTTGTTGTTGTTAAGTATTTTAATTGGTTTTAAATGGTTTTAATCATTTTTGAATTGTTTTTATATTGTTTTTAGCATTGTGTTTGAATTGTGGGTTTTATGTCTTTTTAAAAAGTTGTACACCGCCGCCCAGAGTCTCTGGATGGGGCGGTTTATAAATGTAATAAAAATAATAATAAATAATAAATATAGGCCACCTCCAGCCTCAGAGGCATGATGCATCTCAATGCCAGTTATATGAGAGCAACAGCAGGAGAGAGGGCATGCCCTAACCTCTTGCCTGTGGGCTCCCCAGAGAGAAAACCCTGGAAGGCCAGGCCAAACATTTAGGTCTTAAGGGCTCTCCAGAATAACCCTTATGGATACATAACCAGGCCTTGGAAAGGATATTTAGATGCCGTGAAGTGTCTATACCTACAAAGATTAGAATTGTTTGAACGATGGTTTTTCCTGTGACACTCTATGGATGCGAAAGCTGGACTTTGAAGAAGCAAGAAAGAAAAAGTATTGACGCTTTTGAACTTTGGTGCTGGAGAAGACTTTTGAGGATACCATGCACAGCCAGGAAAACAAACAAACGGATCATAGAACAAATCGATCCAGAATCTTCACTCAAGGCACAAATAACCAGGCTCAAACTATCATACTTCGGACACATTATGCGAAAACCCAGCTCCCTTGAGAAGTCCATAATGCTGGGAAAAGTTGAAGGAAAAGAGAAGAGGACTCGGTTACAACAGCAATGAAGGCACCACTGAGAGACCGTAAAGGCCAAGCTGAAGACAGATCATCCTGCAGAGAATCTATCTACGTGGTCGCTAAGAGGCGACACTGACTTGACAGCACTTAATCAATCAATCATAGGCAGGACTTATGAATTTTATGACGGCACCTCCCACCTTTTCCCTATAATTCAAGCACTAGCTTCTGTCACAGAACACCTACATCAAATCTGGTCTGGACCTGCGTGTCCAACCTTTTGCTGAATATTCACCAAATATTTGATATCCATATCTGACCTCTGCTAATATTGTGTTCCAGTATTTGGCAGCTGATGCAAAGAAGTAGTTGATAGCTGAAATGCGATGACATTTCATTTTCTTTTTCACAGGCCTGGATTCAGGAACTTTTGGAGGGAACAAACAGTATTTGACAATATTTCCTAGCTGATATACAATGGTATTTATTATTGGAATGGCATTCTGTAGGATTTGACAATTGACAGCATAGGAGGTGTCATCTTGAAGGCTTGCCAACATCCAAACAAGAGACGCCAACAAGATGAAAGCATTCAGACTTGAAGGAAAATGTCAAAATACACTCCAAATTTGAAAGTTTGCATTCAGAACCTGAATGTCATAGGTTGGTGCTGAAGGGAGCTTCCTTCCCAGGGCAAATAGTAACTGAGGGGCAGCAGGTTAAAACCACCCTGGTGAAGAAAGGGTTAAGCCCCCTTCCCCCTACTGTAGCCCTGAGCCGTAACCCCACTATCACATCTGTTTGGTAAGCAAAAACTAAGAACATCAGGGCCAGTGACTGATCATTCATTCATTCACTCATTCATTAGGAACATAGGAAGCTGCCATATACTGAATCAGACCATTGGTCCATCTAACTCAGCATTGTCTACACAGACTGGCAGCAGCGTCAACCTGGCAGCAGCAGGTTGCAGGCTGGAGTCTCTCTCAGCCCTATCTTGGAGATGCTGCCAGGGAGGGAATTTGGAACCATCTGTATGCAAGCATGCAGGTGCTCTTCCCACAGCGGCCGCATCCCCTAAGGGGGATCTCTTACAGTGCTCACATACACAATCCAAATTACAATATAAAAATAAAAACAAACAATTAAAACACTTTTGCAGAATAAAAACAATTAAAAACAATCCGTAGAGTGAAACAATTAAAATAATTTCACAGGATAAAAACAATTAAACAGTTGAAAATTAATTTTAATTAAAAGCCAGAGGAAACAGGTGTGTCGAAAGGGTGTTATTTAAAAGCAATCAGAGATGCTCTTATCTTGAAAGAGAGTTCTTTGCAAAGCCCTGGGGCAGCCACAGAGAAGTCCCAGCCCTGAGTTGCCCCCAGATGAGCCAGTGTCAACTGTAACCGGACCTCCCCAGATGATCTTAATAGGCAGCAGGGCTTATGACAAAGAAGGCGGTCTCTTAAATGGACCTAAGCCATGCAGGGCTTTATGGGTAATGACCAGCACTTAGTTTTTCACTTGGAAACATATCGGCAGCCAGTGCAGTTCTTTCAGAATCGGTATTATATGGATCCTTCGTGTTGTCGCAGAGACCAGTTGTCATTTCTGAACTATGTGCAAAGGCAGCCCCACATAGAGTGCATTACAGCAGTCAAGCCTCAAGTAACCTGCTTATGTACTACTATTTTACCCTCAGCAATGGGTGTAGCTGATGTATCAGCAGAAGCGGATAAAAAACACTCCTGGCCACTGCCTCAACCTGAGAACAGCCCTTCTGGATCAGACCCAAGGCCCATCTAGTCCAGCATCCTGTTTCACAAAGTGACCCACCTGATGCCTCTCAGAAGCCCACTGGCAAGAGCTGATGGCATTCCCTCTCTCCTGCTGTTGCTCCCCTGCCACTGGTATTTAGAGACATCTTGCCTGTGAAGCTGGAGGTGGCCCACAGCCACCAGGCTAGTAGCCATTGATAGATCTGTTCTCCATGATTTTGTCTAAGCCCCTTTTAAAGCCATCCAAGCTAGTGGCCATCCGCACATCGCGTGGCAAAGAATTCCGTAGATTTATTATGTACAGTTTAAAAAAGTACTTCCTCTTGTGGGTCCTAAATTCCCCGACCTTCTGTTTCATAGGGTGACCCCTGGTTCTAGTGTTGTGAGAGAGGGAGAAAAATTCCTCTCTGTCCATTCTCTCCACTCCCTGCATAATTGTATTCACCGCTATCACGTCTCCCCTTAGTCACCTCTTTTTCAAGGTAAAGAGCCTCAGATGCTGTAGCCTAGCCTCATAAGGAAGGTGTTCCAGGCCCCTGATCATCTTGGTTGCCCTCTTCTGCACCCTTCCTGGTTCTTCAATATGCTTCTTAAGATACGATGACCAAAGCTGTACGCAGTACTCCAGATGTGGCCATACTACAGATTTGTATTCGGGCATTATAATGTTAGCATTTTTATTTTTAATCCCTTTCCTAATGATTCCTAGCATGGAATTAGCCTTTTTCACAGCTGCCGCACACTGAGACGACACTTTCAACGAGCTGTCCCCAAGATCTCTCTCCTGGTCAGTCACTGACAGCTCAGATCCCATCAGCGTATATGTTAAGTTAGGGGTTTTTGCCCCAATGTGCATCACTTTACACTTGCGCACATTGAACTGCATTTGCCATTTTGTTACCCACTCCCCGAGTTTGGAGATATCTTTTTGGAGCTCCTCACAATCTGTTGTGGATTTCACTACCCTAAATAGTTTAGTGTCATCTGCAAATTTGGCCACTTCGCTGCTTACCTCAATTTCTAGATCATTTATGAACAAGTTAAAGAGCACTGGTCCCAGTACTGATCCCTGGGGGACTCTCTGTGTTTTTGAATGATATACCCATCAGAAATGGGAGAAGGTGACTTCCCTAGAGCCAAGGGGAAGGGGTAGATCTGTATATGAAAAAGAGCGATTGACAGTTTTGGAAGAGGAGAGGAAAGAGTTTGTAGCTGGAGTTAGCTGAAGATGCAGCTTGAAGGGCTGTCCAAGTTGCTCTCTGGAGGATCTTCTGCCTTGTACGAGTGCCTGTTTGCCACCATTCATTTGTGAGTCAAGCAGCTGTTGCAAAGATTCCACGACTCTCTCATCCAAAAGAAACAAAACCTGGTAGGAATGGCCTCAGACCTTCTCACTGCTCAGGGTAGCAGGGAGAATGTAGCAGGAAATATTGGCCATCTCAGGGGTCCCCAGCAGTGTTCCCTGTAACAGGAATTCCCAGATTCTGTTGACTACAACTCCCATCATCCCCTGCTGCAGTGACCTTTGGCTGGGGATGATAGGACTTGTAGTCAACAACATCTGGGTATCATTGTTACAGGGAACACTGGTCCCCAGATATCATTGGACTACAACTCCCATCATCCCCAGCCACAGTGGCCTTCAGCTTCACACTGAAATTTCACTCCAAGTGAAATTCAAAGCAAAACTCAGGATTCCTCATATAAACATCAGAGAATTTTCAAGATAAGCTAATTGTGTTTCTATCAGACAAGTGACATTTCTCAGAGGGGTTTTGTATGTCCCTGTCCAGAATTACAGCTGAGTCCTTCTCTTCCCTGATGGCTGAGCAGCAGAAACAAACCCCCTCCCCAGACGAGTTCCATCTTGGATCTTGCACTTTGTGGCAAATGGCGCTCCCAGAATCCAGGGTATGACAGATTTGGGGAGAAAGAACCTCCAAAGAACATTGTTTCGGAAGTGTTTTGCATAGCAGCTTATGTGTGACTATATCTTGTTCAATATCCTTCAAAAAAAAACAAAAACAAAAACCGTTAATGTTCTCCTGACACTGTTTTCCCTTACACAGAAATCTCTTCAGTCGAAATGAATCCTTCCAAGAGAACGTTGTGAAAAATGCAGCAGCTTTTGTGCCAGCATGGGATAAGCACCAAGTGCCAAAAGGAAGCTGCCATTCTGTGCTCTGATTAGAGCAGCGAGTTACAAAAGACCCACATGCACAGAGAATACTGTTTCGGGGCGATTTTGTTGTCATTTGTCGTATTTCTCTTTTTTTCAAATATGAGTTACTCTTCATTCTAGCCACATCAGCTCCTATTATCATTTCTTTCTATCCTTTTATTGAATTGTTTTATCATCATGCTCATTCATGGGAACATAGGAAGCTGCCTTATACTGAGTCAGACCATCAGGCCATCTAGCTCAAACAGTATTGTCTACATCAGGGGTCCCCAACCTGTGCTACCCCAGCCGTTGCTGAACTACAACTCCCATCATCCCCAGCTACAATAAATTGTCTACATGGACTGGCACCGGCTCTCCTAGGTTTCAGGCAGGAGTCTTCTCCCCCAGCACTACCTGGAGATGCTGCCAGGGATTGAATCTGGGACCACCCACATCTGAAATATGCCACATCTGGAATATGCAGAGCAGATGGTCTACCGCTGAGCTATGGCCCTTCTCATCACCTTTCTATCCCCTGGAGTCTGGAAGGCAGCTTGTGAAACACAGTACATCACAACAAACCAGGAGCTGACTTGGGAAAGAGAAAGCAGGAGGGCTGGCTGTATGTTTTTCTGGGCCCTGCAGGATGTCACCATTTGGTCCCCTTGCCTCTGACCTGGCTAGACCCATATGGAACATAGAAAGCTGCCTTCTACTGAGTCAGACCATTTGTCCATCTAGCTCAGGATTGTCTACACAGACTGGCAGCAGCTTCTTCAAGGTTGCAGGCAGGATTCTTTCTCAGCCCTATCTTGGAGATGCTGCCAGGGAGGGCACTTGGGGCCTTCTGCGTGTTATAGTGGTTAGAGTGCTGGACTAGGACCGGGGAGACCCAAGTTCAAATCCCC
The DNA here is from genome assembly GCF_027244095.1 of Hemicordylus capensis. NCBI lineage: Eukaryota > Metazoa > Chordata > Lepidosauria > Squamata > Cordylidae > Hemicordylus > Hemicordylus capensis. The sequence goes on from NC_069663.1 coordinate 17,514,286, forward strand.
ATTCAGCCATGATACTAACTGGGTGATTCTGGGCCAGTCACTTCTCTCTCAGCCTAACCTACTTCGCAGGGTTGTTGTGAGGCGAAACTCAAGTATGTAGTACACCACTCTGGGCTCCTTGGAGGAAGAGCGGGATATAAATGCAATCAATCAATCAATCAATCAATCAATAAGTAAGTACGTAAGTACGTAAGTAAGTAAGTATGCACTGCTCAGTTGCCAGATTGGCTTTTTTAAAGCCAAATTTTGGGTTTCGGCCCATTTGACCCACGAGTATACCCCTCAGGTTCTGGGTGTAGCACGGTGCTCTTCCCAAAGCAGCCCCATCCCCTAAGGCAGAGGTGCACCCAGCTAATATTGGAGCCTGGACCTAAAGGCCGTTTCGGGGCCCCCTACTGCTCCTGCCGCTGCTAACAGATAAGCTGCAATGCATTATTATTATTTTTTACACCAGAACATGCTCAGGGAAAGCTGGAAAGTCTCTCTCTCTCTCTCTCTCTCTCTCTCTCTCTCTCTCTCTCTCTCTCTCTCTCTCTCTGAAGATATTCTGAATAAGATACTTCCCACTGACTTGCAGAGAGATACCACATTTTGCATGGACAATCCTGCCATTTACATTAGTGGAGGACCCCCCAGGCCTGCAGGGGACTGGACCTCTGCCCGGATGTCCAATCCAAAGAGCACCACTGCCCTAAGGGGAATATCTTATATCGCTTACAGCAAGCAGGGAAGGAGAGGATTCCCAAGATCCTCGTTTGTGCCTGCAGGCTGCATTAAAACCCAAAGAGACCACAGAGTTCATAAGTTATAGTTCCCACCCCAGTTCTTCTGGTCCTTGTCTTCACCCAAGCGGACCGTGAATTGCAATAGTAAAGTCTTCTTTGTGGGGCTTTGATTTATTTTTCAGAATGGCTGGGAGCTTTTGGGAGGAGGAAAAATGGTCTGGTGTGTGCCGTGCTAAAATTCAGTAATGGCTTTGAGTGTAAAGCTTTTCCAGAACACATTCCAATTCCCTCAGGAATCCTGCAAATGCTACAATAACACAATCACTTACCTGTGGATTAAAAATATATATATTTAAAAGGGTTTCCACCCCCCCTTATGAGCTCGTGAGATAGTAACTTGCTTTTGAAATGGAACTAATTAGCTGTCAGTGACTCCGCACTAAACTCTTTGATTCTCAGTGAATTGGGGGAATGAACTATTTAAGGCTTCGAGTTCCTAATGTGTCATGAGGCTCCACAGTTGCTATTTAGCTAAATGCACCACAAAATACCTCTCGGTGAAATGTCAAAGAAGCAGCTCACTTATGCATGTACATGATCATCATCACTTGATCCCTGTGTGGACGCCGGAATTTGGGGATGATAGGTGTGTGGTGGAGGGACCGAGATTGTACCTCTGACTCAATCCACAACCTTGGCTCAAGATCAAGTCCTACCAAGCTAATCTGAACAACCTTTTGGATAAACTTACTCGTTTAGTAGATCATGGGAATGCCATGGCCATAATGTATCTTGATTTCAACAACATCTTTGACCAAGTCTCCCATGATATCCCCGGTAACCAGATGGTGAAACGGAGGCTTGATTAAGTGGATTTACAGCTGGTTGTAGAACTGGAGAAGTGTGCTTGTTAATGGCTCCATCAGCCCCTCCGCTATTGAACATTTTAATCAATTATTAGGATGAGGGGATCAGTGGCACCCGGACTGCCCCTGCCACAAGACACCCCCACCCCCACCGCTGCAAAACCAAACCTTCGATCTTTGCAAGTATTCTAGCTGCCTTGAGTGTGACTGGGGGGTGGGGGGTTAGGCCTGAGCAGGCCTCCCCCCACCGTGGCAGTGGCGGTCAGAGCAGGAGTGGCCACTGGGCTGACCGTCCGCCTCAGTGACCCTTGAGCGGACGATCAACCCAGCAGCCGCTCCCACTCCACCCACCGCTGCCAAGTGGGGAGGCCTGATCAGGCTCACCCCCCACACCCTGGCCACACATATGGTGGCTAGAATACTTACAAAGGTCAGCAATCCAGCCACAGCAGCAGCAGGGGGGCTCATGGCAGGGGGGGTTCGCGGCAGCGGGTGCCCCCCCGGGGCTTTGGAGGCCACCTTGGAGCCCACAGACCAGGGCCCCATGGTCTGGGGGTAAGAGTACCTCTGGAGGGGATACTTGTCAAATTTGCAGATGACACAAAACTAGAAGTCAGAATCAAGATTCAAAATGATCTGGACAAACTCGAAGATTGAACCAAAACCAATGAAATGGAGTTCAGCAAAGCATGAAAGGTAACTCTATACAATTCTATTCTGCGCTGGTTAGACCTCACCTCGGAGTTGAACACGAGCCAGCTATGTGATGCAGCTTCTAAAAAGGTTACCACAGTCATAGGCTGCATTAGCAGAGGCATCATGTCCAGATCACGAGAAGTATTAGTTCCATACTATTCTGTGCTGGTCAGATCTCACTTGGAAAACAGTGAGATCTGGAATCCTGTGTCTAGTCCTGGGCACTGCATTTTAAGAAGGACATGGATAATCTGGAGCAGGTGCGGAGAAGGGCAAGAAAAATGGGGAAGGGTTTCACTATGTTTAACGTGGTAAAGGAAGGACTGCTTTGAGAGGCAACTGCAAATATCAAAAGGGCTGTCCCATTGAAGAAGTTGCTCCTGGGTCCAAGACTAGAACCAATGAGTTGAAATGGCAAGGAAGTAAATTCAGGCTAGACTTTAGGAAGAACTTCCCAAATGTGAGAGCCATTTGACAGTGGAACAGTCTACCTCATGCAGTGGTGGGCTGTCCTTTGCTGGAGGTTTTCAAACAGAGGCTGGACAACCATCTGTCAGGGATACTGTAGTGCAGGGGTTCCCAACCAATGGTATTCCAGATGTTGCTGAACTACAATTCCCATCATCCCCAGCCACAATAAATTGTAGCTGATGATGATGGGAGTTGTAGTTCAGCAACATCTGAGGTCATTCACACAATCAGAAACTGTATTCTACCCAGGTGTGGGAGCTATGTGTGCTCCCAATTTTCAGTGGGTAACTTTTCCTCCTACCCAGGTAGCTTTTCCTCCTACCTTGCTTCCACACAATCACTTATACCCAGGTTTCCCTCCTACTTTGCTTCCACACAACCGAAAATTGGGAGCACACACAGCTCCCAAACCTGGGTAGAACTCAGTTTTTGATTGTGTGAATGACCTCCTGGAGTAGCACAGGTTGGGAATGCCTACTGTGGTGGATTCCTGCACTGAACAGCAGGGTGGAAAAGGTGATTTTCAAGGTCCTTTCTAGCTCTAAAGTCCTGATCCTGATGTGCTGGTCAGAACTTCTGCACTGAGTCAACACAAATCACAGGTCTAAGGTTTCTTTCACCCAGAGCTGAGCGTGGATACAACTAGCAGCCTATCTTGCAGCATGCAAGGCCGTCTTCCTTCCAGGCAGAATGATCTCCGAACATCTCAGCTGGGCCATTGGCATGAAGTGAGCATTCCAAAGAAGCCGTCTGATTTGACAATCTGCACCACGTCTGCACAAGCTGTTGCCCGTGCAGGATTTGCATGTAACTTGTACTTTCTCACACAGCTGTGTGTTACTTAGCAACCTAAACAGCAAAAAGGATTTCTTAGTTGGGATTTAAGAAAATGAATGGCTGGGTTCTTTTTAATGTGCGAGTATGCAAGGTATTCAAGGCCACTGCATGGGAGTCTGGGAGATAGCATGGACCCCAGGAGGCCATAGAAAGAGACACAATGCAAAGCATGTTTGATGTTGTGATACTGGTTACACAAACAAAAAACCCCAAATTTCTTTTCCGGATTAGACTAATTTACATCATCCATTGAGCTTCACCTTTGAGGCAGAGACCCACAACTGGATCTTGCTCTGACTTCAGGTAGGTCCCATCAAGTTTAGCCCCTCCATTGTTGAAGTTTTCTTAAGAGAAAGAGCACTGAGCTTTTAAAGATTATTATTATTATTATTATTACATTTATATCCCGCTCTTCCTCCAAGGAGCCCAGAGCGGTGTACTACATACTTAAGTTTCTCTTTCACAACAACCCTGTGAAGTAGGCTAGGCTGAGAGAGAAGTGACTGGCCCAGAGTCACCCAGCTAGTACCATGGCTGAATGGGGATCTGAACTCGGGTCTCCCAGGTCCTAGTCCAGCATTCTAACCACTACACCACACTGGCTCTCATAAGAAGTGCCTTGCTGGATCAAAGGCTGGATCCATGTTGTTTCCCACAGTGGCTCGCCAGATGCCTCTGAGAAGCCCACGGGCAAGAGATGAAGGCATGCCCTCTCTTCTGCTGTCGCTCCCTGCAACTGGTATTCAGAGGCATTTTCAGTGGTATTCAGAAGTATTCTGCCTCTGAACCTGAAGGTAGTATATCGCATCAAGACTAGTAGCCATTGATCATCACGTGGCAATGAGTTCCAGAGATACATTCTGTGCTCTGTGAAGAAGTACTTCCTTTTGTCCTTCCTAAATCTCCAGCCAATCAGTTTCATTGGATAACTTTTGGTTCTAGTTCTTTAAGAGAGGGAAAACAACAAACATATATATATATATATCCTGTTTTTCCACAAAAGTCCCCAGAACAGTTTACATAGAGAAAACAATAATAAATAAATAAGATGGCTCCCTGTCCCTAAAGGGCTCACAGTCTAAAAAGAAGCATCAAGTAGACACCAGCAGCAGCCACTGGAGGAATGCTGTGCTTGGGCTGGATAGGGCCAGTTGCTCTCCCCCTGCTAAATATAAGAGAGGTACCACTTTAAAAGGTGCCTCTTTGCTCAGTTAGCAGGGAGCCCTCAGTTAGCAGGGGGCAGAGAAAAACTTCTCTCTATTGACATCCTTCACGCAACATAGTGGGGTGATTCTCACGATGAACAAAAATCAGGCTAGGAGAGCCTACCCCGATTTTTGCTGATCGTCAGAACCACTGGGCTCGCAGCCGAGCCTGGTGGTTCTTGAGCGGGTAACCCGCTCGAGAACCCCTGCTAAAAAGCAGGTTTGCGGCGCAAGCGCTCCAGCAAACCTGCTTTTTAGGATCGTGAGTAGCCACGCCACGCCTTCGCGCCTACTCATGAGTAGACCCCTGGCCCGGAGGCGAAAAGCCGCCTTCCGGCTCCGGGGGTCTCCCCAGTATACTCTGCGCACTCGTGCAGGGCATCCGGGGGCTTGCAGGGGCCACACGGCTCCCGCTCCCTCCACCCCCCGCCGGCTGCGCCCAGGGCTCCCTGCCCACTCGTCTGCAGTTGTTACAAAAGCGTGTCTCACAGATCATGAGACCCGCCTCATAATGTTTTAAGCCTTAAATATGATCCCACTCAGTCACCTTTTTTTCAGACTAAAAAGCCTCCAAGGTTGCAGTCTTACCTCGTGAAGAAGATACGAACCCCTGATCAGCTGGGTTGACCTCCTCCCTGTTTGAGAAGATACCCAGCTGCTGAATGCGGTAAGCGGGAGAGCCCTCCTAGTCCTATCCTGCTGGAGGCTAGCTGGTGACCCCTTGGTTCCCCCTCGCAGGTGATCAGAAATCGGAGGCACCCACAACTGGGTCCTACCACCTAACAAACAAAAAGGAATCCCTTGCCAATCTACTGCTAACCATCCAGCGATCTACCAGTGGAACCTGCTATTTGTAGTCTACCCATTCCTGAACTGTAGAGCAGGACCACAAATGGACAATGCTACCGAGAGCTATTGAGAAGCCTGGTTTCTCCTTTCTCCTCTTTGTCTCTCAGCAGAGACTTTTCTTCAAAGAAGGCTCCATGAATTCTGGATGGCTCTCTTGAGGATGGCAAACCCACTTATGCCTCTCTAAAAGCTTTTCTTCCAAACAAATTGTCTGTTCCTATATAAACAGCTCTTATTGACATTTTCTTTTCAGGGTTTGCAACTGTACGGTGAAAAGCAGTGGAACTACCTGGCAGACTGCTTCATTTTCCTCATGTGAGCCCTCCTTACACCATAGGGCTGCCCTAAGGAAAAGAGGACAGCTCTCCTCTCTCCTGCATCTTTAAGAGATGCACAGAAGAGGGAATTCTAGCAGGTCCCGCCTTTTGTTCCTCTGCATAACAAGCTGCACCTGCTGAAATTCCCACTTCTCTGCAACTATTAAAGGTACGGGACACCCATCCTCTTTTACATATGGCAACACTACTCAACCAGGGCCCCAGATTTTGCCGTCATTATTATTTTTGGCAAGCCCTGGATCCCAGAGATGGAGAAAAAAAGGGGGGATAGGCATGAATAACTCTCTGATTTTTTTTCCCTGGTGACACCACTGGAATTTCTGATCAGTGGATGCCTTTTGTCTCTATTGCACAGGTAGGTAAATGTGTGCACATGCGCTTAATGCATGGTGCATCTTATCTCCTCTAGTGTGCATGTGGGGAAATGCATGCACATGGCCATTAATGCCCGATGCATAGCATCACGTGTCATTTCACATACTACTGTGTCTGAAGTGTGTTTTGAACTGGAGACAGCACATTGTAGGATCAGGATTTTCTCTAATAAAATGTTACCATAATATCATCACCCTATAGATGTTGAAAACAGCAAAGGACAAGGTGATTGCAGTGAATATGGCATAATCAGGTGGTGTAGAGTCTCCAACAATATCTAATGGGATGGGGGTGCTCAGGGAGTGGTTCTTGGTTTAGGACATAGGGAGTTGCCCTCTGCTGAGTCAACCATTGGTCCACCGAACTGAGTGTTGTCTGCACTGACTGGCAGCAGCTATCCAAGGTTTGAGGCAGAAGTCCTTCCCAGTCCTACCTGGAGAGGCCGCGGATTGAACCTGGGGCCTTCTGCACTCAAGGAGATGCTCTACCACCCATCCCCTAAGGGGGATATCTTACGGCAGACAGCACCCACATGCATTCCTGTATCCAAATGCAAACCAAGGTGGACCCTGCTTAGTAAAGGATTCATGCTCGCTACCACAAGACCAGCTCTCCTCCCACAATATGGGATGCTGCATTATACTGAGGGGCATACAGTTATGCATGGAGTGGAGAGAGTGGGAGGAGAGAAATGTTTCTCCCTCTCTCACAACACTAGAACCAGGAAACTGAAGGTCGGGCAATGTAGGACCGACAAGAGGAAATACTTTTTCACACAGTGCATAATTAATCTATGGAATTCTTTGCCATGGGATGTGGTGATGGCCACCAGCTTGGAAGGCTTTAAAGGGGGCTTAGACAAATGGATGCAAGATAGGTCTATCAATGGCTACTAGTCTGGTGGCTGTGGGCCACCTCCAGCCTCAGAGGCTAGATGCCTCTCAATACCAGATGCAGGGGAGCAACAGCAGAAGAGAGGGCATGCCCTCAGCTCTTGCCCGTGGGCTCCCCAGAGGTGATGGTGGGCTACTTTGTGAAACAGGAGATAGGCCTTTGGCCTTACGTTCTTATATGCAGAGTCAGACCATTGGTGCATCTGGGACAGGACTGTCTACACTTACAGGCAGTGGCTTCTCCGAGGTTTCAGGTGAGAGTTTTTCCCAGCCCTACCTGGAGGTGCTGCCAGGGATTGAGCCTGGGGCCTTCTGCCAGCAAAGCAGAGGAGCTGCTGCCTCCGAGCTCTGACCCCATCCCCGTAGTTCCAAACCTGTCCCCATTTTATCTGTGAAATGTTGGAGCGTGCTGGCCCAGCTGAGATGAATGAGAGCGGTGGCTTTAGCTGCCAGGACAACAAGCCCGCAGAACAACTGATTTGGGGAGGTGAAAGGAGAGACTCTGGTGGTTGTGCCTAAGTGAGGGCGAGATTGTCTTGGCCAGAGCACTTCCAGCCTTGCTTGGGCAAGAGAGATAGGGAGTCAATCAATGCAAAGCCTGCCCGGCCTCCGCCCGCCTTCTGCCTCTTGCGAGCCAGAGTTCCAGTCAGATGGACCAGCCATTTATCTCCGCGGCTTTATTGACTTTCCGAGAGCGAAAGCAGGATTATCGGGATTATCGGCAGAGCGTTCCCCTCGCCTCGCCAACGAGGCATGTACACTCAGGCCAGCCTCTTAGAGGTTCAGTGATGAGAAGCCTGTCCTTTCGACACAACAAGTATTTACACGGCCTCTTGGCTGCCGGAAAGCAAGCCCGCCTGCTGGGCTGGATCGGGGCCTGCTCGAGCCGCCCCCCCGACCCCCACCCCACAAGGTTGGCAGCTTGCTCTATAGGAAGTGCCAGGCAGTAGGGAGACGATGTTAATGCTGTATACTCTCTGTGTGAGCAGCCCCCACTGGGGCGACCGAGTTCATTCGTGGCCTGGCCCCAGTCCCTTGAGATTAATGCCCCATGCTGTGCAGCCATGGACAGCATGCCCTGCAAATAAGGAAGAGGAACCTAGGAAGACGCCTTCTACCGAGTCAGGGCATTGGTCCACCTAGTTTTGTATTGTCCACTGGCAGATTCAAGGAGAGACAGTACAGGCAACTGGCTATGGCAGCAAAATTCCCCCAGTGGCAAATTTTGGTGTTGTGGGGGGGCACTTTAAAAGGGACGGGGTGTGTGTTCAAATCTATTTTAAAACTTTAAAACCGCTGCGGTACGGCAGCATGGTGGTGGAGAGGGCAGCGATACCCCTCCTAATCCAAGCCCGCCTACCTCCCAAATGACAGCTATCACCCAATTTCGGTCTTTTCTGCACATGCATGCGCATGCACAGAAAGGCCCCAAGATCAGACGATCGCTATTATTTGGGTGGTAGGCGGGCACACAGAGAAGCACACACAGCAACCAAACTCAGGTTGAACTCAGTTCCTGATTGTGTGAATGACCTCAGAGTCTCTTTGCTCTGCTAAGAGCAACCCCTCCCCCCCCTCTCAATAAGCTCCACATCCCATCTACTAGCAAGCAAGCCACACTGAGTCATTGGGTGGGACTCTTCCCACTGTCATTCGGCTGCTTTTGCTCCATGCTGCTTATGGAAGGGAGGGTACACAGCCCAGCACTGAAGCCACAAGGGAGCAAGGCAGGGCAAGGTCCTGTGTGCCATCAGTGCTCCACAAGAGCCTATAAATCGACATTCCGGTGGATGATGAGAGCTGTGGGCAGCTGATGCTGCTTTATGAAGCAGCAACTGAGTCTGCAGGCAGGGAGTAGATTTCCGGTCGCAGCCAGATCGTGGTGTTTATCTCTCACGGGGAGGGTGGGAGGGGGAGAGAAACATGGTGATGCTGCCTGAAACAGCCATGGTTTATCCATACTGAGAAGGTCCCCACCGATCCTCCGGTTCCAGGGTGGTGGCACGAACACAGAAAGAAAACGCATCAATATCAAGGCCTTGCAGTCTGAGATGATGCCTTTCAGCATCTTCCTATATCGCTGCTGCCCAATATAGGTGTTTCCCATAGTCTGGGAAACATACCAGCGGCGATTCGAACCAGCAACCTCTTGCTCGCTAGGCTAATTATTTCCCCACTGCGCCATTAGGTGGCTCTAAACAGATCGCATTTCACATGGTCGACATTAGGGTAGGACAGGGGTTCCCAACCTGGGAAATTCCAGGCATTGCTGAACTACAACTCCCATCATCCCCAGCCACAATAAATAGGAGCTGGGGATGATGAGAGTTTTAGTTCAACAACATCTGGAGCACCACTGGTTGGGAACCCGGGGTTAACAACCTCAAATACTGAAATAACTTTTGATTCCCAGACTATGGGAAACACCTACCTGTATATTGGGCAGCAGCAATATAGGAAGATGCTGAAAGGCATCATCTCATACTGCGTGGGAGGAGGCAATGGGAAACCCTTCCTGTATTCTACCAAAGACAACCACAGGGCTCTGTGGGCGCCAGGAGTCGACACCGACTCGACGGCACAACTTTACCTTTATGCACTGTTTATTTCTCCCCACTGGATTGTTATTTCTGACATTGTTTTCAGATTATGTTTGATTGGGGCTGCATATCAGGAACCACTTTGAGGGCTTGTTAACAGAATGGCAGGAGCGTCCGAGCTGAACTGCTAGCAGTGGTCAAGTGGGAGGCAGGCGCTCAGAACCAGAGGACTAGCCAAGAGCCAGGGAAGGCAATAATTGCCCGGGGAAAGCTCCAGTCTGAACAGGAGGCCTTTATTACCCTGTCTGTCATGGAGTCAGTAGCTTTCTGGGAGGATGGGGTAATCGAGCACCTGGGAACTCATTACTGCCGGAAGGATGGAGCCACCTGCATCTCTGGAACCTCCGCCTTCAGGGCAGCTACACAAAGAGCTGGGGAAAGCCCATTCTTTTCCCCTGCTACCTGAGCAAAGAGGCACCTTTTAAAGTGGTGATTCTCTTTATTGAGCAGGGGGAGAGCAACTGGCCCTATCCGTCCCCAGCACAGCATCCCTCCAGTGGCTGTTGCAGGTGTCTTTCTTATGTTTCTTTTTTAGGTTGTGAGCCCTTTGGAGACAGGGAGTCATTCATTCTATCTATCTATCTATCTATCTATCTATCTATCTATCTATCTATCTATCTAGATCTATGTCAACCACTTTGGGGGTTTCTGTTGAAAAGCGGTATATAAATATTTGTCCTATTTGTATATTTGTTGTAAAAGACTCTTAAAAGCCTGCAAATCTTCTAGGGTTGGCACTGGGATTTTTGAAAAGGCAAAAGTCAAAGCAAATGTCAAAGTTCGTCCCCCAGGAGAAGCACCTGTGAAGGTGCAATAGAAGCTAAATGAGTTCTGGGAAGTGCAGTGAACTATCTCAAGAGATTGATGCCCATTGCAAAACTTAGCACTGAAATTTCGGGAAATTGCCGTTCGGAATGAAGTTCTCCGAAAGGGAAACATCTGAGGATTTTCAAGGGAATCCAAATGAGTTCCTATATGAGGGGTTTTTTTGGGGGGGGACGTGTGTGTGACTGTAGATCCATAACATTACCCTTCCACCAAATCAGCACCCATGATCTGGTTCCTCACTCTCACACCTGCCAATGTGGGAAGTACAGCAGCTGACCCAGTTTCATTGCTCATTAGCAAGTCAGGTTCGTCATGAGCAGCAGGTTTCTGGATTCTGATCCTAACCCTGATTAATTTCAGGATGTTACACAATTCTCCCACATCACCTTGCCACCTCCATCCCTCCTTACCAGCCCTTTGGAAACGAAATGCAGGAAGGTATGATGATGGTAATGCCCAGTGGCATTTGTACTGGCAGCTTCGAGCTGGCATGCCTTGGAGAGAGAGGTTAAACGGTGTGATGGGATTATTCATTTACACCCATGGGTCCTCAAGGTAATGGACCTATCCTCATTCAGCCCAGCTAATCCTGCTCTCAGCATCTGTGTCAGTGAGAAGCAACCTCTATGCACTCTCTCTGGCAGTAGTGAGATCAGGTCATTGTACCATTTGGCAGCAGCTGTCAAGTTTCACTAGGGGACTAGGAGACGGAGAAGGTGGTGGTTTAGGGGAAAGGTGTGCTCTGCTCTTGTAGGAATGGAGAGCTGGTCTTGCAGTAGGGGGCATGGATTGCCTCCTTTGATCAGCAAGGTTTGCATTTGGATGGGTGACTATATGTCAACACTGTCTACTGTTAAGCTATTCCCCTAGGGCAGAGGTGGGCAAACTTGGCCCTCCAGCTCCTGTCGAACTACAACTCCCATCATCCTCAGCCTCAATGAATTGTGGCTGGGAGCAATGGGAGTTGTAGTTCCATAGCTGGAGGGAAGAGTTTGCCCACCTCTGCTTTAGGGGATGGAGCCGTAACACAGTGGTTGAACATCTGCTTGCATGCAGAAGGCCACAGGTTCACTCCCTGGCAGCATCTCCAGGTAGGGCTGAGAGAGACTCCTGCCTGAAACCTTGGAGGGCTGCTGCCAGTCAGTGTAGGCAATACTGAGATAGATGGACAAATGGTCTGGCTCAGTAGGAGGCAGCTTTCTATGTTCCTGTGATCCCTTTGGGGATGGAGCCATAGCTCAGTGGTAGAGCATCTGCCGTGCTTGCAGATTCCCAGATGTCAATTCCTGGCATCTCCAGTTGGCCTGGGAAAGACTCCTCCCTGAAACCTTGGAGAGCCACCGTAGTCAATGGGTTTCCAACCTGTGTTCCTCCAGATGTTTTTGAACGACAACTCCCTTCATCCCCAGCTTCAATACATTGTAGCTGTAGTTCTGCAACATCTGAAGCAACACAGGTTGGGAACCCTTGATGTATACCATACCAAGCTAGATGGACCAATGGTCTGGCTCAGTATAAAGCAGCTTCCTATGCTCCTGTGATAGAGCTACTACCCTATGCTGAAAAGTGATAGAAAGGAAATTTTGCCAGCAAGGTGGGAAAATGACAAACATGCTGTCAGATTTCTGATATGCTTGCACTTCCACAAGCTACCTGTGTTCCCTCAGATGCATCCATTGCTAATGGGATGAGTTGATTTCCTCGGCTGCATTCCATTAACTGAGCTGAAATTCCTTTAGCTCTGCTCCAGCTGAATTCCAGTGAGAGCTCTGGAATGGTGGTGGAATTGGTTCTGTGCATGCCCTGTCCCTAGTTTTCAAAGATGTTTTTTAAAAAATTGAGATAAATTGTGCAATTGCAGGTTAGCTTAGTCCCCTCCCCAGCTGTTTTTGGACTACAGATTCCATAATCCTCAGTCACAGTAGCCAATAGCCGCCAGGGGTGATGGGAATTGTAGGCCAACATCTGCAGGAGAGCTTAAGTTGAGTAGCCGTGTTAGAAGAGTATTATCTGGGATATGACCCTGGACTTTGGCCACCACCTGATCCAGTGGGTGGAGTTTAGGTTGGGACCAACATTTCCCTAAAGCAGAATTTGAAAGAGAATTTTAGGTTTCCTCCCAAGGAGAAGCTGAGAGGTGAAGACGGGTTTCCGGGTACCTTTCAAGGAGAAACATCAGAGCATTTTCTCACCTGGTTTCTCCACATTCCTGGACGGAGAAGGGTTGTTGGGCCATGCTAAAGGAGACATTTGTCCCAACAATGTGGCCAGATGGAGGAAGCGGACACCATCTGCTTGATAGTTGTGATGGACGGTTGTCATTCAGCAATAGCCGGAGAACCCAGATTGCCCACACCTGCCCTGACTGGACCTCTCCGCCTTCAAGAATGAGACAATTCAGAAGCTGGAGTTTGTTTCCTTGCTCCAGCTTCCCAGGGCTGTACAAAAAGCATTCACTGTGCAATAATTTCTCTCTCTTCTTTTTAGGGAATAAAAAGGCCAAAGAATTAACAGGCCCAAAGGCAAAGCATTAGCCTTGAAGACTGCTGTATTTTTAAGGGATACAAATAAATCTGCCAAGCAAAGAGAAGCTCTCAAAAAATAGGGAGTTCTATCTTAAAGATGGTTTCCCCATTTTGTGGCATGTGCCATGTTTCACATCTAGAGACCCCCAATCACAAAAAAACTGTGGATGAAATGAGGGTAATTTCCTTCCTTGAAGGACAGAACAAATGCTGAATCATCCCCTCCAACATTTCACATATGAAAAGAGGGACATTCATCAGTACTTTAACACCTCGATTCTCCATTCATATATCACTTGCTTCTCTCCTCCCTTCCCCTCCCCTCCCGCCCCTTTCTGCCTTACAGTGCAAACCCATGTGCATTTCCTCAGAAGAAAACACAACATTATTGAAAAGGCCTTACTTCTAAGTCAGTGTGCATTGGATCGCTTCCATGGTCAATTAATCAATGTTTTGTTTTATTTTCACATTTATATCCTGCTCGTCCTCCAAGAAGCCCAAAGCAGTGCACATGGTTATGATTATCCTCACAACAACCCTGTGAGGTAGGCTAGGCTGAAAGATCCATGGCTGGCCCAGAGTCACCTAGGGAGTTTTGAGGTTGAATGGGGATTCGAATTTGAGTCTATCTGGATCTAGTCCAACCACTACACCACGCTGGCTCATATGAGTTTTGACTCTAATTCATACATTATGTTCAATACATGGAGAATCTATGTACAGTGTTCACACATACATGCACACACATCATGTTCAACATATGTATAGTAGGACACTTCCTATCTTACCCTATGCATGTACAGTCATTCACACAAAAACATGTATATGTGTACAGACATCTGTACACACGTAAACTGCAATGTTTGAATACGGCTTTAGTCACTTGATTAACGGGTGAAATTTGCATACAAGTAAAACAAATAGATCTGAAGCAAAATAAAAGATTATTCTTTCTCTGTTTTTAAACGTTGTACATGTGCATTGTAGAGGCATCACCTTAGCAGAGGCATTTTGAGAAAAAGGAGAATGCTTTGAAGACGCTTGCCATCTGCAGTTTTTTTAAAAGCCTAATAATAATAATAATAATAATAATTAATAATAATAATAAACAAACAAACAAATCTGCTACCTGATTAGTCAAGGGCATCTCTTTTTTTTACAGAATATCTATCATATTTTCCCTTTTTTAGTATTAATAATTCTTCAAACAGAAGGAACAATATTAACAAACATACATTAAGACAAAAACACAAAAAGTGATTTTTTTCATCTTTTAGCATGATAAAATTTTCCATTCTCTCAACTTTATATAGCGTATAAATACCCATTCTCCAAAACCTTCCCTGCTTTAAATCAACAAATATAAAACAAAACAAACATAATTTAAGAAAGACAAAGGGCATCTTATTCTCTCTCTCTCTCTCTCGTATATTCTGCCCTTTATAAAATCTCAGGGTGGTTTGCAATTAAAACCCAACAACAATTAAAACCTAAAATCATATAAAACTGATTAAAATAAGTGTCAATAAAACTTCGAAACTTTAAAAGATTATGAACTAAAAGAAAGCCCTATACACCTGATAAAGCCTGTGTTTTCAAAAGTTTTAATCAAGGGCATCTTTTTGTCAACCAAAAGGTTTTTAGTCAATTAATCTAACCAATTAGTCTATTCAGCGAACTAACTGACAAATCCATTAAACCTCGAGGCTTCTCATTACAGGTGTTCTTCAGCAGTCAGAAGAATTTTCATTTCAACAGCCTGCAGTCGGCTATGTTCATGGTGAAAGCATTCCCCCCACCAAAAAAAAATTGGGGGAAAGGAGAAAAGGAAATTCACAGCTCTCTGGGCAGGTACGTTTGCATTCACAGCAGCAACCATATGGGCTGATCCTGCCTTGGGTTTAATTGTACGACATGTGTGGGGCCAGGAACACCCTGTCATTAGCCTGCAGCTTCCCCATGCAGAGTTGCCCTGTGTGAACCATTGGCAAGCACTCCGGCAACTCTGTGCAGAGTTAATCATGACCCATGGGATCTGTTGAGCACGCCCAGCTGCCAGCACTCCTGGGTGTGAGTCCCAGTGGCCTCTTGCACTGCTTTAATGAGGGTGTTATTCTGGATAGTATAACCGAGGCTGGGCATTTCCATCACATCACCATTTCCACCCCCAAAGTCCCCAGAGCTTGTTCAAAATTATATGTAGAGGGTTTGCCCCGCCTCAGGAAGGGCAGCCCCCTAGAGGGAAGGAGGGGGACAATTTGAGGCACAGCAGGAAGAGAAAGCTGGGGTCCCGAGAACAAGGCGCAGGTCAAGCAAAGGCTACTTGATGAAGAACACAGGGAAAGCCCAGCTCGAGCAGGCCGAGGCCCATCCAGTCCAGCAGCCTGCCTCACACAGTAACCAACAAGGTGCATTTGAGAAGCCCACAAAAGGGTGGAATGCCCCCTCCCTCGATGTTCCCAGCTCTTGGTGTTCAGGGACATTCCCCACCCCAATGCAATGGCTAGCAGCCATTGATAGCCCTACATGAATTTGTCTAATCCGCTTTTAAAACTGTCTAGAGTAGTGGTTCCCAGGCTGGGCTCCTCCAGATGTTGCTGAACTACAACTCCCATCATCCCCAACCACAACAAATTGTCGCTAGGAATGATGCGAGTTGTGGTCCAGCAACATCTGGAGGAACCCAGCTTGGGAACCATTGGTCTAGTAGCCATCACCATATCCAGTGGCACTGAACTCCATAGTTTGACTACAAGTGATGTGAAGAAGTGCTTCCTTTTGTCCATCCTGAATCTCCCAGCCATTTTTTTTAAACAATTATATCCCGCTCTTCTTCCTCCAAGGAGCCCAGAGCGGTGTACTACATACTTGAGTTTCTCTTTCACAACAACCATGTGAAGTAGGATGATCCTGTGTTCTAATATTATGAGATAGAGAGAGAAAATTCTCTATAACTTATAGTTATTTCTGCATAGATTTATTAACTCAACATTTATGTAGCCCTGTAAGTATATTTTTGTCTTTATCAGAATGTCTGTTGTAGAGCCTCTTCCTTTCTGCTTTACTTTTCAACCAGTTACATAAAACATGAAACTGAATCATTCGGCGGGATTCGGAGACTCCTCATAATGTCCCCCCGCCCCATTTATTGAAAAAGAGTTACAGTATATAAACATAATCAAGGATGATAATAATACACATGAATATAACTGGAAGAGAGAGAGAGAGAGAGAGAGAGAGAGAGAGAGAGAGAGAGAGAGAGAGAGAGAGATTAAACATAATATGATACAACCGATGCAGGAGGGGGAAGGGAGGGGAGAGAAGAAAAACCACGCTTTTCAAGAATACATATCTTATATTTCAAAGCATAAACAATTCATTAAAGTTGGACCAAATAACTGAAAATTCCTCTTCTTTGCCTGGTTGAACGGGAAAAAAACCCAGTTCAAATGCTGACAGGGAACAGATATCAGTAATCCAGAGTTGCAATTCAGGAGTACATTTGTCTTTCCGGTGTTGTATTATATCCTTTTGGCAACACCCCAAGCGCACAGAATTCACAGTTCTTGATGTAGTGCTAGCCATAATCTAGCTGGGGATGTACCCAGCGGCGTACTTAGCCACGGACCTTGGGGATTTGGTCCGTGGCCTCCTGTCTCCAGGGGGGCTCCCAATATTCGGGGGGGGCTCCCCAAAGCCCCACCGCTGCCCTGTGCCAGCTGCACTGCTGCCCCACCACACAAGTTGAATCCTTTTAAAAAACATTTTTTCAACAGCCGCTGCACAGCAGGGATGGTAGCAGAGACTGGGCAGCCCGCGGGGTGCAGGCACGCAAGGCGAGATCTATGCGGGCGAGGCGGAGGCAAGAGCTCCTTCCCTGAGCCTTCTTGCTGCTCGAATGACGGGTCGGGCCATTTTCAGCCCATTTAGGGGCTATCTGCGCACACACATGCATGCACAGAGGCCAGAGATGGGCAGAAAACGGCCCAGGCAGGTGGACTTAGGGAAGGAGCTCTTGCCACCACCTCCGACTCCCCCACCTTGTTTTCCCCTTGAGTGCCTGGACCCCACCAGCCACCCCCATCCGCACCACACAGCAGCCGCTGAAAAAAAGGTTTAAACGTGTTTTTAACTGGCCCCCAAACATTTCATTGCCTTCAAAGTGACCTGCCATTGATTTAATAAAATATGAGGCCCTCATAACATGAGGCTCTAAGCTGTAACTTACTGAGCTTGTGCCTAGATCCAGTATTGTCCCCAGCCACAGTGGTCAATAGTTAGGGATGATGGGAGCTGTAGGGCAAAATACAAAGTGGGGGTTATTACCTTTAAAGCCCTGAACGGCTTGGGTCCAGGCTGCCTTAGAGAGCCCCTTCTTCTGTATGTTCCCCGTCGCACGTTGAGGTCATCTGGAGAAGTCCATCTCCAGTAACCACCGGTGCATCTGGTGGCAACTCGGAACTGGGCCTTCTCTGTAGCTGCTCCTGGCCCGTGGAATGCACTCCCGGCAGATAGCCGCAGTTTAGGCTCACGGTTGGCCTTTAAGAGAGCCCTGAAAAACTTACTTGTTTGGCCTGGCCTTCCAGATGGGGCGGTCTATAAATGTAAAAAATTAAAAAAAAATGGAAGGGGGGTATAGAAATTGAATTATTATTATTATTATTATTATTATTATTATTATTATTATTATTAACATTATTATTAACAACAACAACAAACAAATAAACATCAACTGCAGGGCTGAAACTGCAGACCTGATCTCGTGTGTCTGCAGCACTATAGTGGAGCTTTAAACCTTTATGTCAGGGCGGCTCAACTTCGGCCCTCCTGCAGATGTTGGACTAAAATTGCCATAATCCCTGGATATTGGCCACTGTGGCTGGGGATTATGAGAGTTGTCATTCAAAAAGAGCTGTGCGGGGGCAGGTGACGCTCAGTTGAGCTGGCCTGCTTTACGTGGGCCACTACAAGATCATCAAAAGCTTTTGCAGGCTACCACACAAGCAGGCCTTTTTAACACAGCCTAGGTTGGATGGGAATTTTTATATATC
Organism: Hemicordylus capensis; assembly: GCF_027244095.1. Lineage (NCBI taxonomy): Eukaryota > Metazoa > Chordata > Lepidosauria > Squamata > Cordylidae > Hemicordylus > Hemicordylus capensis. The sequence goes on from NC_069663.1 coordinate 17,532,545, forward strand.
AGTTTTATATTTGAAGGAGTATTAAAAAATGCAGCGATATCTAAGAATATATGATGCTCATTCACAAACATATTGCACTCATCACAGTACATTTACTCACAGTAGACCTACCAGTGGGGGGAAAGATCACTTATCTAATGAGAAGGCTGGTGTTTATTATTATTCCGTTATCTTTCCCCCCTCACGGACCATTTGCAGAGCCCTCATGGACCACCTGTGATCCGCTGACCAGAGGTTGAGTCCATTCTGAATCTCTCAGCATTCTGCTTCAGGTGATGATCCTGCGTTCTAATATTATGAGACAGAGAGAGAAAGCAGGTCTAGAAAGCAGGTGCTCTGTTGCATCAGTGCAAATTGCTGGTGTGCACCTGATGTTTCTTTTTAGGTTTTGAGCCCTTTGGGGACCAGGGACTATCTTATTAATTTACTAAGAGTCAGGCTTTTAGTTTATAGTTTTATAAGTTTTTAGAGTTTTTAATCTGTATTTTAAATTGTGTTAATGTTTTAACTGTCGTTGTGCTTTTAGATTGTGAGCCACCCAGAGACTTGCATATGGGGTGGTATAAAAATGCGCTAAACAAACAAATATATGCCATTACTCATAAGGATCAGAAGTCTGCTCATAAGGTGTCTACTACCACCACTAGCACCCCCATCTCATACAGTACCCCTTGGAGATTAATCTGATCTCCCGATCTCTCTCCTTACATAAACCCATGACAATTAAGATCCAAAAGGAGCCTGGTCACATTCTTCCACATTCCTGCCCCTGGGGTTACGAGGCGAATCCCACAGTTCCTATGACCCACCCAGCCTTTGATCACCAGCCAAGAGCTCCTGGTAATAACAGTCTGTCACAGTGTAACAAGCAAAAGCAGGATGGTGTCCTATGACGGATCTAGTCAAATGAGGATCTGGGCTGGATCAACGATTATGCAAAGGACTTGCAAGGCACTAGCAAAACTAAGACTACAGCTGCAGTCTAGGTCTCCAGTTTGGGGCGTGTTCCTTTGCTGTTTCCTGTGCCCAGAGAATCCTGACAGTTTATTCATCACATATTGGGAAGAAAGTGAATATTTTCAGCTGCATATTAAGGCCTGTGTAGGCATTTCAGAGACGAGAAAGTGGTCTTGTCTGCCTCTAATTTTACAGAATATTTTTTTCCCCTGTTGCGATATTGGCACTGGCAAATCCGTTTTTGTAAAATTAACAGGTTTTTGTAATACAATGTCATCCGCACAATCAAAAACTGTGTTCTACCCAGGTTTGGGAGCTGTGTGTGTGCTCCAATTTTTGATTGTGTAGAAGCTAGGGGTGTGCACAAAACTGGAAAACCCAGTTCGGTTCGAATAGAACCCAACTTGAACTGAACAGGGTGCGGTCCGGTTCTGTGCACCCTAGAGCTGAGCCTGGTCTGGCTCTAGTCTGAACTGGTTCGGGCCTGGCTCAGGGGGAACGGGAAAAAAAATTTAACCAAAAAAATTAGTGGGATTACCACTATTGTGGGGCTTTGGGGATGCTGCCTCAGCCATGGGTGTGTGTGTGTGTGTGTCTCCTGATGTTACCCCTTCCCCTGGCCTCCCCTGGTCATTTTTGCCCCTTTGGAGCTGTTTTTGGCCCCTTTTGGCCCTTTTTGTCTATTAGGGGCCTCTCTGCACTGGTGGGGGCCACTTTGTAGACTGCTGCACATGCGCACTGGCCATCTCCATGGCCGGGTCCAAAAGGGTTACCGCCAGTGCTGAGAGACCAGTAACAGGCTGAAAATGGCCCCAAATGGGCCAAAAATGGCTCCAAAGGGACTGAAAATGACCAGGTAGAGGCCGGCAGCGGGATGGGGAACATCAGGAGATCCCCCCGCAGCCTTGGCAGTATCCCTGAAGCCCCGCAATGGTGGTTAAGTCCACCATTTTAAAAAAAACGGATTGGCCCCAGACTGGCCCAGCAGGTTTGGCTCAACCTTGGGCCTGGTCTGGCTCGAGGGAGAACCCTTGCACCAGGTCAGTTCAAGTGCAAGACAGCTTGAACTGGCTTACACATCCCTAGTAGAAGCAAGGTAGGGGGGAATACCTGGTTAGAAATTATTGCAATCAAGGTAGGATAAAAAGCTAGCCAGGTTTTCCTCCTACCTTGCTTCCACGCAATCAAAAATTGGGAGCACACACAGCTCCCAAACCTGGGTAGAGCACAGTTTTTGATTGTGTGAATGACCTCTAATAAAAATATCTGCACAAACCCAAAACAAAATCCTCAGAAACACAACCAATATTGGTGGTTTGGAGAGTATGCTGCACCTATTGGACAGTGTCCATGTAATCACATATACACAGAGACACTGCTTGGAGTATATTTAATACACATGCTTTCCTATTAAGAGTTAACCTGGGCACAGACCTTCTCAAATGAAGATTATAGATAGGAAACACACTACTACTGTACCAGTATTGAAATATATAAAAAGTCTGTACATGCATACACTGGGAGACATCCTAATTAAGCATGGACCTGCACACTGCATAGAAGTTTCCCTGCTGGCAAGGAACTTCCTGAGTTCTACAACACCTACCACTCAAGGAGGTGTTGTCCATCTCTCTTTGCCCTGGAGGTGCCCTGCACTGCCTGGAAATATGACCCTAGGGCCTGCACAACCTTCAGGGACATATTTTTGAATGGCACACCACACTTCTGACAGAAGGAAAGATTGTCAAAAATCCTGCACCACCACCAAGAAGCTCTCCACAATACAGATGCTTTTCCTTCATGTGCAGGCACACATTTAGTGAGATATCAGCCATTGTACACAAATTATATGTGCATTGAACATAACATGAGAAGAGGGCTTAGGCCTCCTGTGACCAAAATGCTTATTCTTTCCCTCCTTACCATGACCTCTATCTCCCTTTCCTCTCTGTGTTGCTTCCCCTTGTCAGTATTAGATCTGTGAGCGCCTTGCGGCTGGTACCATTATTATTTTTTTGTTAGTCCACCAAACACTGCACCCATTAATGGTGCTCTGCAAGTAATAATAATTTCCATCGTCTCCACAGATCCCTGAAGTTTCTGTCCCCTTTCGCCTTGTGCTGAAGAGCCGTACCTCTGGTGCCAAACCACAGCACATAAAATAAGATCACAGAAACATTTATTGCCTGCAGAAACAGTGGAGGTCATGAATCACCAGGAAGTCACACTCCATGCTCAGAGGATTTATGGTTTTTAAAATCTGTGGATACTCCAGAACACTGCACGGAAATGAAAGGGATCAGCAAGACTTTAGTGACGCCACCCTGTAAATTGTAATCGCTCCACTTAGACACCAATCTGGGTGCAGCACAAGAGATGTGCCTTTTAGAGGGGGAGAGCTAGAGGGATGTGTCATTGGGAAGGGGAGAGCTGGTCTTGTGGCAGCAAGCATGAATTGTCCCCTTTGCTAAGCAGAATCCGCTCTGGTTTGCATTTGAATGGGAGACGTGAGAACTGTACGATATTCCCCTTAGGAGATGGGGCCACTCTGGGAGGAGAACCTGCATGCTTGCATGCAGAAGGTTCCAAGTTCCCTCCCTGGCATCTCCAAGATAGGGCTGAGAGAGACTCCTGCCTGCAACCTTGGAGAAGCCGCTTCCAGTCTGTGTAGACAATACTGAGCTAGATAGACCAATATCTGACTCAGTATAAGGCAGCTTCCTCTGTTCCTCTGCATCTTCTTTTCCTTTGCATCACATAGCGGATGCTGTGAACATGAAAACCACACCTGTGATTGTGTTGCCAGGATGCTAGTCTAGATATGGTAAGAGACAGTAACCATCGAAGCGGCATACAGGGGCAAGGGGTGCTTGCACAAGTCATGAGGAATACATATTTTCAGTCTGCATTTTAGAAATGCTCTTCGGTTATGTTTTTTAAAAATATATTTATAAAAACTTTAAATGGAGATCAACAGAATAGCAGATATAGCATCACTTTGCATATATTCATTTCACCTGTCACAGTTCACATGGAGTTATACCATTTGCATCAGAATTTGAAGATAAAGAAGAAAGCTTCTGACAAGATCTCTTAATTTAATGCTACTTTAAAGTATTAAATTCTCCCCTGCTAACAGAGCAAAGAGGCACCTTTTTAAATGGTGATTCTCTTTATTGAGCAGGGGAGAGCAACTGGCCTTATCCACCCCCAGCACAGCATCCCTCCAGTGGCTGTTGCTATCTTATGTTTCTTTTGTAGATTGTGAGCCCTTTGGGGACTGGGAGCCATTTCATGTATTTATTTATTTCTATGTAAACCGCTTTGGGAACTTATGTTGAAAAGCAGTATATAAATATTCATTGTTTTTGTATTCGTCATATTCCTAGTTAAGCCAGAGAGGAATGCAGAGCAGAGCTAACCCGAAAAATAATAGAGAAATGGAACGTGGGGTGTGGGTCTTCTGATCCTTTCTAGGAATATCTGTTTGGCCACTGATAGAGATGGTGGCTGCCATTCTGATCAAAATGTGCATGTGTAATCAAAAACAGCACATGTGCAGTGGTAGCATCCCCTCTTCTGACGTGCGGGGTTTGCACACGGTGTTTCACTGATCACCTCTTCCCCGAGAAGTGCTCCGTACAGCAGGAGATTAGTCCCTGAAATCACACAGCTCTCGTGGACATAATTTTGTGTTGCACAGAGCACTTCTGGGACAAGAGGAGATCACTGAACCCAACACCCCCCCGCCCCCATGCACAAGCCCCTGCACTTCAGAAACAGGGATACTGTTGTGCATGTAGTACATATACAGCATTAGTCAGTTTAGCCGGGGCAATTGACAAGGACTTATCCAGCTCTAGATCCATTGCAATCATTCACAGGGGAAATGGACCCATTTTTAAAAGCTACCTAGAAGCTGTCTTTAAAAATCTGAAGGGTAGTCACACAGAAGATGGAGCAGACCTGTCCTTTGTTGCTCCTGTGTGGGCAGGCCTGGAATCAACGGGCTGAAATGGTAAGGAAAGAGACTGAGACTAGATGTTAGGAGGGATTTCCTAGTTCTAGGCAGTGTTTGGCAGTGGAATAATCTATCTATCTATCTATCTATCTATCTATCTATCTATCTATCTATCTATCTATCTATCTATCTATGTCAACCGCTATAGGAACTTTTGTGGTAAACAGTTACATAAATATTTGTCATATATTATTTCAATGAAGCTTCACAAATGGAGGCCAGATAGGCATCTATCAAGGATGCTATATCAGATCCTCATACCGAGCAAGGTGTTGGTCTAGAGCAGTGTTTCCCAACCAGGGTTCCTCCAGATGTTGCAGAACTACAACTTCCAGTATCTCCAGCTACAATGTATTATGGCTGGAGATGCTGGGAGTTATAGTTCAGCAACATCTGGAGGAACCCTGGTTGGGAACCACTGTTCTAGAAGAACAGCAAGGTCCCTTTCAATTCAATTCAATGATTCTGTTATTAAAAATTAAAATTAAGTTAGTAAACATCCATCTCCTTCCTTTCTCTCTACCCACCCCCAATTTGTAGGGACATCCTATCAGTTCTTCACCAGTTCAGACAATTTTTAGGAGATATATTTAGATTTTGAATCTAATCCACCTTCCTTTCATCACAACCACTGAGAGACTGCATAAATGCTGAGGATATTTGAAGATGAATTTTTGCACTGAGGAATGAAACAACTTGGGTTTTTATGTTTAGATGCAAAACTAAATGTTTCACAGACAGATTTTTTAAAATGACATTTCTGGGTTGAAAGATGGTCCAGAATGGAAAATGAGCATATTATTTCCATTTTATGATTATAGCAGTCATGACGGGCTCCAGAAACTGTCAGGATGAGGCGTCCACAGCTCTGTGTAAAGCTCCAATGTGATGGTGGTGAGGAGTTAAGTTACTTTTCATGACATGAAGTCACTTTATACTTAACTGAAGCATTTATCCATCTGGACCTGGACCATTTACTCTCCTTCACAGCAGAGGTCTTTCCCAACCCAACTGTCCCAAACTCTTCTAATTAGAGATGCCAGGAATTGAAACTGGGGCCTTCTCCGTGTCAAACACCTGCTCTACCACTAAGCTATGGCCCCTCTCCAGTGAGTGATGTCACAGGCACTAGCCAGTATCACCCATGCAACCATATTCCACACAGCAGTTGGCACTGCATTGGCCACATTTACTGGATGGAGGGCCAGCCACATAATGAGGTGATCTGAAGCAGCAGATCATGAGGTGGAGGCGGATGGCATGAGAACGTCCCCTCCACCCACCCCCTCCCCTTCAGTATGGGTGTGCCTGCCCCACTGCCTCTCTCTCACTCAGATTTAAAAAGAGGAAGGAGGTGGAGCAGAAGAGGAAGTGGAGATGAGGAGAGTGGAGAGGAGACACTCTAGCCCACCACTCTCTTCTCCTCCACTTCCTCTTCCATTGCATCTCCCTCTTTCACATCCAAGCAAGGCAGAAGCAGTGGGCTGGAGAAGGCTCTCATCCTGCCAAGCAAGGCAATAGGGCACAGGCAGGCACATTCCTGCACATACCCCACCTGAATGGGAAAATGGGGGCATGTCAGCAGGCATGCAGTCAGCATTTGGCACCCTGCCCCTCGGGCACCCAAAGATCTTGGGCTGCCCTTGGCTGGGCGGGAGGATCACGTTTCCCTGGCAACCAAACATTGTGGCTTATATGTGCTGGAGAATGAGACATCCTTATGACAGCATCCCAACCTTGAGGGAAGCCTTCTGGATCCTCCCGCACAACCACTTGTTGTGCAGCTGTCAGGCTGAAAAAGTGCCATCTGGACTGTCCAAGAGAACTCATATTTTCTGTGACTGGGTCGAGTTTGGGGAAGGCTGCGGTTGCGTCACTGTCTCCATCTCAAGCCTTCCCTTTCCAATTAAACCTGCCAAAAAAAAAAAAAATTGCATGCAGCTGATGGTTCCTGCCGAACAAGCAATTAATGGTTATCATTATTTCTAGCCGGTGCTACCTTCCAGTCTCACCCAAGCGTGGTCCGCCTATCATCATTGCTTTGAGTCTCCCTCCAGTGCGTGTCAGACACTGATTATTTCTGTGTGTGTGTCTGGGAGAAAGAGAGAGAGTCGGGATACTTGAGGAGGCAGCCGTGCATACAGCTGACACATCCAGCTACAGGAATGCTGCTGCACTGGGTAGAACCATAAGACGGTTTGGAAGGGAAAGAAGCCATGCAGCCAAGGTGGATGTGGAAGTGAAACAAGGACACTGGAGCACAGGAAGTAGGGGTGTGCGAATCGATTCCGGTACAAAACGATTTGTACCCAAATCTACCTGTTCCGGAAGATTTGTGGACAAAACAAATGGCCCCTGTGCTAGCTGGTCAGATTCAGACCCTAGCTTAATACCAAGCCAAACCCTTAGTGCATCCAGCTCAGTATTGTCAGCATAGGAACATAGAAAGCTGCCATACACCAACTGAGTCAGTGTTGGAGGGGCTACTTTGAAGGGAAACGGAGCCCTCTTGAGCACCATCTTGGAAGGTGTGCATCGAGTGCTGGGAAGTGTAGTGTAGTCCTTTGCTAGTGCTTTCCTCCTAGAGCTCTTAAGAGAGGATTCTGGATCCTCCCAGCACTGGAGAAAATGCAGTCACTACAATAGGAACTGGCTCTCACACTGAAATCATTTTGCCAGACTAGCCCTTGATTAAAAAATAGTGAAGAAGACTAGGTTAACTCTTGAGCAGGGGCAACCATAGGAACATAGGAAGCTGCCATATACTGAGTCAGACCCTTGGTCCAGCTAGCTCAGTATTGTCTACACAGGCTGGCAGTGGCTTCTCCAAGGTTGCAGGCAGGAGTCTCTCTCAGCCCTATCTTGGAGATGCTGCCAGGGAGGGAACTTGAAACCTTCTGCTCTTCCCAGAGCACCTCCATCGGGGATTAACTTGCAGTGCTCCCACATGCAATCTCCCATTCATATACAACCAGGGTGGACCCTGCATAGCAAAGAGGACAGTTCATGCTTGCTACCACAAAACCAGATTTCCTCCCAAATCTAGCTGGTGGTGGTATTCAAAGGTTTCAGGCAGGAGTCTCTCCCAGCCCTACCTGGAGATTCTGCCAGGAATTGAACCTGGGGCCTTCTGCATGCAAAGCAGGTGCTCTAGAGATTATGAAGTTTGCCCCCTGCCTCTGAAGCATTCATTAATATCGGGCACTTGCGGGTGTTATGCAGCAGTGTTCCTTCCTGGAGTTTCCTGGAGGTCTCCCATGGATCTGGTACTTGCTAGGTGCAGACTTGCTTAGCTTCAGACCTGGAATGCCATTAGGCACCTTCAAACCAGTTTGAGACGTGCAGAAAACTGGAGATAGAATACTAGGCAAAACCAACTTGTGCTGGGACAGGGGTTCCCGACAGGGGGCACTAGTACCCCTAGGACTCCTTGAAGAGTCTTCCTGCCTCTCCACACTGCAGCTGCGCTATTTGCTTCCCATCTTAGGATCACTGCCTTGAAGCCAAGAGATCCTCAGCAAGGTGTCCACTGCAGAAGGGGAGGGAGGAGGGAGAAGATGCTCCTCCTCCGCTCCAGATTGGCTGGCTGCATGCTGAAGCTCAGCAGACCGCTACTCTCAGCCTGACTCGCTGAGAAAATTTGCACCGAGCGCAAAGGAGGAGAGCTGGTCTTGTGGGAGCGAGCATGAATTATCCTGTTGGCTAAGCAGGGTCTGCCCTGGTTTCCATTTGAATGGGCACCTACATGTGTGAGCGCTGTAAGATATGGGGCCACTCTGGGAAGAGCATTTGCATGTTTGCATGCAGAAGGTTTCACATTCCCTCCCTTGCATCTCCAGGTAGGGCTGAGAAAGACTCCTGCCTGAACCTTGGAGAGCTACTGCCAGTCAGTGTAGACAATGCTGAGCTAGATGGACCAATGGTCTGACTCAGTAGAAGGCTGCTTTCTTCCTATGTTCCTATGTACTCGCATTGAAATTAATGGGGCAAGTATACTTAGCTGACCTCAAGGCCATTGCTGACCTCATAGGAACATAGGAAGCTGCCTTATCCCACGTCACACCCTTGGTCCATCTATCTCAGTACTGTCGACTCTGACCAGCAGGAGTTCTTCAAGGTTTCAGGCAGGAGTCTTTTTTGTTGTTTGTTTGTTTGTTTGTTAATTTGTTTTTCAGATTCACATTGATTTTTGATGGTCAGGACACCCATCCCCACTGTACTGTTTGCCCCCCTAACCATAACATTTCTGACGACAGTCCTGATACACAGTCCTGAGATACACATTGCCCAATCCTTTCCAGGTTGGTATTTTTGTTGACCCCTGCTAACTAGGCAAAGAGGCACCTTTTAATGTAGTGATTCTCTTTATTTAGCAGGGGGAGAGTAACTGGCCCTCTCCACCCCCAGCACAGTATAAGCAGTGACTGTTGCTGGTGCCTATCTTATGTTTCTTTTTAGACTGTGAACCTCTGGGGACAGGGATCCATCTTATTTATTTATTTATTATTTCTCTGTGTAAACTGCCCTGAGCCATTTTTGGAAGGGTGGTATAGAAATCGAATTAAGGAGGAGGAGGAGGAGGAGGAGGAGGAGGAGGAGGAGGAGGAGGAGGAGGAGGAGGAGGAGGAGGAGAAGAAGAAGAAGAAGAAGAAGAAGAAGAAGAAGAAGAAGAAGAAGAAGAAGAAGAAGAAGAAGAAGAAGAAGAAGAAGAAGAAGAAGAAGAAGTCTCTGCATGTTAGTTTTGAAAGTCATTGTTTTCCCTATCAGCTAGGAATGATCTTCAAAATGGGGTTCCCAAATCAACTGAGAGTAACTAACAGCCGGACTATTTTCTCTGGGGAAAGTGACCAGGATAACCCATCGGCATCTGATCAAACTGCAAAGGCGTTGGGTCCGGAAAGCTGAGAGAAAGGGACAAGATCTGAGAGAAGTGCCCATAAATCAGACGCACTTGTTATTTTCTAAGTAGCTCTAAGTCAGAGGAGCTGGCAAGGCTGTATTGCTGGAGATGGGTTGACTGAAGGCAGTTCACGGATCTGAAATATGGCTGATGAGAAATTATCTTGCAAGCAGCATGTTAGCTTTATTGAGAATAGGAGTCCGATGCCCATAAATCTTTCAAAGAGCATTTCAGGTACTTTTATGGCTGGCGCGTGCAATTTATTGTATGTTTTCAGGAAAAAGGGGTAATTTAAAAGGACACTGTCAAGTGCACTTTATTGCTTGTATTTATTTTTTAATCTCCTTTGTTTGCAAAATGCTCTTTGGCACCAAAGAACTCAGCCCTGACTTGCTGCGTACGGCAAGTTCCAAAGTTTTGTTTCTGCTCTGCATTTTGTGGTGAGCCCAGAGAGAATGTAATACAGTAGGAGCATTCTCGAGAGCACCATGAGAAGAGGTCTTATGTTCTTATTCTAAGGAATTCTCTGCCACAGGATGTGGTGATGGGATCCTGTGGAACACTCTGCCACAGGATGCAGTGGCAGCTTGGATGGTTTAAGCAGGGCTTAGGCAAATTAATGGGAGATGAGTCCATCAGTGGCTAATAATCCTGATGGCTCCTGGTGTTCAAAGGCAGGATGCCTCCGAATACCAGTTGCAGGGGAGCAATGACAGGAAAGGTGGCATGCCTTCATCCCATGGTTATGTGGCTTCCCAAGATGTCTGGTGGGCCACTGTGTGAAACAGGGTGCTGTACTAGATGGGCCTTAGGTCTGACCCAGCAAGGCTCTACTTATCTTCTTAGGAAGCAGGGAGTATGTCCATTATGATTGTGTTGGAGTCACCCACCATGTATATCTAGAGATGGGCTGTCCTAAGCACTGGTTAATTCCAGGCCCATTTAAGGGTGTTGGTTCTTATCTTTAAAGCCCTACATCCTGTCCCAAAATCAGGAACCTGCAAGGTGAGGCAAAGCAAGGAAGTTGGAGTTGCAGCACCATGGAGAGCTCTAGGGGAACAACTTATTCTAATGAAGGCCAATGGTGGGATGAGGTCTTAAATACCTCCAAGTGCTGCCTCCTCCTCCAAGGTTCTGCCTCCCTGGAAAGCAGATAGATGTAAAGGGGCAGTCCTCTTGCCTGGGGTCTAGCACTTTATCTCTGCTCATTCAGGTCCTGCCTGGCCTATTTCCAGTGAGGAACATAGGAACACAGGAAGCTGCCTTATACCGAGTCAGACCTCTGGCCCTTCTAGCTCAGTGTTGTCTACACTGACTGGCAGCAGCTTCTCTAAGGTTGCAGGCAGGAGTCTTTCTCAATCCTATCTGGAGATGCCAGGGAGGGAACTTGGAATATTCTTCATGCAAGCACGCTGGTGCTCTTCCCAGAGCGGCCCCATCCCCTAAGAGGAAGATCTTACAGTGCTCACACATGTAGTCTCCCATTCAAATGCAAGCCAGGGTGGACCCTCCTTAGCAAAGGGGCCAATTCATGCTTCCTACCACAAGACTAGCTCTCCTTAGTATGTGTGTGTGTACTTGCGTGTGTGTGTGTGTGTAGCTAAACATTTATGTCCTGCCCTTCCACTTCAATGTAGAATGCATTTTTTTTAAAATAGCAATTAATTTCTTTTTAAAAAACCCAAAGCCTAACAAAGAGCTCACGTTGCAAAAGACAGAGATACGAAAGACACATCCGGGTGTTGCTTCATCCTAAGGAATGCTGACTGCTCACTATGTAGGAGTGGCAGGTAGAGACAATAGCATTCATAGTCGCGTAGAGTAACGTAACATTCATAGCATTGCCCTGTGGATGGAGTATCAATCAATCAATCTTAGTGTTAGCAATCTTAGTGTTGTACACATCTAATGTATACATGAACAGGACAACACCAGCCAAGATTCTTGTGGCACCTTAAAGACCCGAACCAGCATCAGGAGTCAGCATTGCAGGGCCAGGTTCCTCAGAAGGACCCACAGCTGATCCCTGAGATCACCTCTGTGCCTAGCCTTTGGGCGGGGGTGGTGGGGTGGTGAAGCAATTTTCTTGGGGATGGCCCAAGTTGCAAGACAGTTTGCTGGGGGCTCCCTGAAATGTAGAGCCAGCCCTGTTAAGGAGAAACCAATGTATCAGCCCATAAGCTTTTGTTGAATAGAGCAGATCTTGAATTATGGGGGGTGCTGGGCAATGGAGGCACCATATAGGAAGATACTGAAAGGCATCATCTCAGACTGCGTGGGAGATGGCAATGGGAAACCCCTCCTGTATTCTACTAAAGACAACCACAGGGCTCTGTGGGCGCCAGGAGTCAACACCGACTCGAGGGCACACTTTACCTTTATGCACATGCTCTTCCCCTAAGCTATGACTCCATCCCCTAAGGCACGGGTGGGCAACCTTGGATCTCCAGCTGTTGTTGAACTCCAATTCCAATCCTCCCCAACCACAAAATTGTGGCTTAGGATGCTGGGAGTTGTAGTTCAATGACAGCTGGAGAACCAAGGTTGCCTACTCCAGCCCAAAGGCGAATATTCCAGCAGGGGTAGGCAACGTGCAACTCTCCGGGTGTTGCTGAACTACAACTCCCATCAGCACCAGCCACAATTTATTGCAGCTGGGGATGATGGGAGTTGTAGTTCAGCAATACCCAGAGAGTTGCACATTGCCTACCCCTGATCTTACGGCCCTTACACGTGTGGTCTCCCATCCAAATGCAAACCAAGGCAAACTTTGCTTAACGAAGGGGACCATTCATGCTCGCAACCACACAACCAGCTCTCCTGCCATCATGGGAACCCCCTGTTTCCCGAGACGGTGCGTGTGAGCACGTTTCCACTTCCCTGCGGCTTCCAGGGCTCCTCCAGAAACGAGCAGCCGCTGATTCCCTGCCTGTCTTGCAGACACTACCATTGGAAGCCCACAGTGGGCTCAGCAATTAGTGGCAGCAAAGGAAATATAAGACAAAAACAAGTATTGCTAATAAGCTGACACATTAAACAATGAGTCACACTTCCATAAGGAGCCCGACTCGAGCTATAACCCTAAATAAACAAGCTGTGAGAAACAGTTTACAAAATATTAATGTGTTACTTATTTAACTGCCACGGAGAAGCTGCGATCTGAACCCTGAGACGTATTTAAGTATTGAAAGCAAGTGTACGGCGTGGCAAATCTAGAACTCAAGGGCTGGGCCCCGAAAGCTCACCTTCAGCAGTACTGGTACTTTCCTAAAGGGCAGAAGGAAAAGCCAAGAGATGCGTCCAGACTCCAGTGGTGATGTGGTCTTAAACTGATTTGATGGTCACGGTTGCCTTCAGTTGGGGAGGAGAGCTGGTCTCGTGGTAGCAAGCATAAATTGGCCCCTTTGCTAAGCAGCATATATCTTGGCTTGCATTTGGAAGGTGGCTATATGTGAGCACTGCAAGATATTCCCCTTAGGGGATGGGACCATTGCTCAGTGGAAGAGCAACAAAGTCCAAGGTTTACGCCCTGACATCTCCAGGGCATTTTTCACACAGCAGGCTTGGCCATGAGTTCAAAGTTGCTCAAATCAACCAACGCCAAAAAATGGATTTTTGTACCCTGGGTATAAATCGGCTACACTCTAATGTGCAATGAAAAATCCGAATTGTGTGTGAAATACTCCCTGATAGCTCGCAGGAACTTCAGGGTTAATCTGGCCGATATGTGAACACACACCCTCCATTCTGGAGGAGATGCGAGCTAAAAGCCCTGTTGAAACTAGGACCCTGGCAGCATCAGCTCTCAGCTACCACGGGGGGGGGGGGGAGGCGTTTAGGGTCATGGATAAAAGTGCTGGACTCCTCCACTCTTTGTTCTCCCAGTGTTAGTCTCCAGTTTGTCTCTCCAGAGATGTCTGTTTGTTTTGGTCTCTCTCTTCAGTTATGAGCTACAGCTCAAATTAAGCAGCAGGCTTTTTCACATTTGTTTGTAACCTTTTCTTTACATCAATCCTTGTAGTTCTTCAATACTAAAAAACTGTCTCAAGACCTCTTGCTTTGCTGCTTTCTCGCCAAACTGGCTTTGCTTTGCTATGTGGGGACTGAACTGCCATTCTTCGCCTACAAGCCCTGTGTCAAAAATTGCCCACGTGGGGATGGAAAAATCTGCCTGTAGACCAGGGGTTCCCAACCAGGTTTCCTCCAGATATTACTGAACTACAACTCCCATCATTCCCAGCTACAATTTATTGTGACTGCGGATGACGAGAATTGTAGTTCAACAACATCCTGAGTACATAGGATCATAGGAAGCTGCCATATACTAAGACAGACCATAGGTCAGACCTGCTCAACTTAGGCCCCCCAGTTGGTTTTGGACTACAATTCCCATGAACTCCAGCCACTGTGGCCAATAGCCAAGGATTATGGGAGTTGTAGACCAACATCTGCAGGAGGACCGAAGTTGTGCAGCCCTGCCATAGGTCCATCTGGCTCAGTATTGTCTATACCAGGGATCCTCAATGTTGGGCCTCCAGATGTTCTTGAACTTCAACTCCCATAATCCCCAGGCCCAGTGGCCCTTGGCTGGGGATTATGGGAGTTGAAGTCCAAGAACATCTGGGGGCCCAACGTTGAGGATCCCTGGTTACACAGAAGTGCAGCGGCTTCTCCAAGGTTGCAGGCCAGAGTGTCTCTCAGCCCTATCTTGGAGATGCCAGGAAGGGATCTTGGAACCTAGATGCTCTTCCCAGAGTGGCTCCATCCCCTGAGGGGAATATCTTACAGTGCTCACACTTCTAGTCTCCCATTCATTTGCCACCAGGGCAAACCCTGCTTAGCTAAGGGGACATGTCATGCTTGCTACCACAAGACCAGCTGACTCAGTCAGTATATGGCAGCTTCCTATGTTCCTATGACATTCTTGACAGGGCCCTATCCCGGGTTGTGTGATGATATAGATTATAAGCCTTAGGCAAGGTCCTATGACTTTCTTTTATTGCACAGCACTTAGCACAAGATTAGGAATAACAATTATGTTGATGATACATTTGATTTATTCATTAGAACAATGACTGACATCACAGGAACCTTGTGAGTTGATCACCATGCTCCTTGCGGTTCCACTTCTGGGTCAAGTTTCACTTCTGGGACAACAGAGGTTTCTGGGTCAAATCCAGGTTTCACTTCTGGGTCAATAGCTGAAACTGAAGGGTGGGACCCAAGAAAAGGCTACGTTCCATTGTTAGGAATTTGCCATCTCTTGCCAAGAGGAGGGGAAAACCCATCCCAGTGTTTCCTTCCTCCTATCAAAATGTTTTACTTCTGCTTTCTCCAGCTGGGCAGTTTGCAGAACGGGAGAAGAAATACATGTGCGTTCACACCTCACATCTCCTATGTGAAACAACAGGCTGGGGCGAGGGCCTGGGGGGCAATTGCTATGGGCCCCGCACTTTGAGCCCATTTGCATGTAACACAAAACCAGAGTTGAAGGGGGCTCAGGATGAAATTTCTGTACATCTGAATGCGTGCAATCACAGTTTGGACTTAAAAGCTCACCCAAGGTTTCTTTCCCGAGACTCTAATTTAAACCTTGGTTTTGTAGCGAGTTTCGCCACTCCTACCTGCGGTTTGAGAGTCGCAGCATTACATCCGAATGCTGCACCACAGGCCCATTGTACTGCAACTGAAGTTGAGGAAGGAAGCTCCTCCCTCCCTCTGGCTGCGATTGGCTACCGGGGCTGTCCTTCAGTCCATATTTACCCAAATCTAAGATGAGGTTTCCCCCCAGTTCTTTCCTGTTAAATATGTGGGGGTAATCTTAGACTCAGAGTCTTCTTTCTTTTGGGTAAATACAGGTATAACTTGTATTTGACCTCTATGTCTTAAGTCATCGTCTTACATTCAGAGTCACCTTTTACTTGGGTTAATATGGTAGATCCTGTTCATTCAAGGCAGTAAAATTAATCAGTTAAAATATAACCCCAAGATCAAGAGATTCCAGTATTTGGGGTTATTGCGTTGACACAGGATGCAATGGCTGATATACTGCGCAACATTGTGCATGCAGTGAGATGTTATGTGTGTGAGGTTGGGCAAGAGGACTGCTGCGCATATGCAAAAACTGCACAAATTGAGTTGCATGTTGGTGCAGCCATTGTGGGTCATGACCACCCTGCAGTTTTCACCCTTGCACAACTGTGTGCGGGAAGCTGTGCAGGAGATCAGGTAGAGAGAAGAAAGGGAGGGCTCAGATGAACGTTCTGTCCTGGGCCTCTCAGAGTCTGAAGAAGGTCCTGAGCGAGGTGCTTCCTCATGAGTAGAAGTTGTGTCTGGGAGAGAGCCTACCACCTTCTTGAAATTGATCCCTTCCCCACCAGCTGTTTGTGTCATAGCAGATCGGCTGGCCAGAAAAGGCTCCATTTGAAGCCACAGGCTGCAGCCGTCCCTATCTCTGAATGTCCTCTTGAGTAAGCGTTTCCAGCTATTACACAGAACCCATTAAGGCAGCGGGCTTCCCTTTAAAGAGAACTAATTAGTAGCTCCACCCAGGTATGAATTGTACCAACGACTTTGTCCTGCTAACTGGCCAAAGAGGCACCTTTTAAAGCGGTGATTCTCTTCTATTTCAGTTTGCCCCTATTGAGCAAGATGGAGAGCAATTGGCCCTATACAGCCCTAGCACAGTAGTTGCTGCTGATGTCTACCCAGTTTTTCTTTTTTCGATTCTCAGTCCGTTTTGGGACAAGGGACCATTTTATGTATGTATGTATGTATGTATGTATGTATGTATGTATGTATGTATGTATGGTGTGTCAACTGCTTTGAGAACTTTTTGCACAAAGTGATACATGAATATTCATTGCCATAGCAGTACTTTTGGGACATATCTTAGGGGAAAGAAACAGGTGTAAACTACTGGCAGGAAACAACCAATCTCCTAGGAACATAGAAAACTGCCTTCTACGAAATCACTAAGACCACGGGTCCATCTAGTTCTAGTATTGTCTATACTTATTTATTTATTTATTTATTTATTTATTTATTTATTTATTTATTTCATTTATTTATTTCATTTATAAACTGCGCCATCCGAAGGCTCTGGGCAGTGTACAACAAATTTAAAAAGACACAAAACCAAACACCATTTAAAGCAGATTGCTTAAAACAAGATAAAAACCATTTAAAAACCAATTCAAAACCCTTTAAAACCAATTAAAATACTTTAAAAACACAATTGAAAAACCTTGGAAGGCCAGGCCAAACAAATCAGTCTTCAGGACTCTCTTAAAGGCTGACAGCGAGCCTAAACTGCGGATATCTGCCGGGAGTGCATTCCACAGTTCAGGAGCAGCTACAGAGAAGCCCCGCTTCCGAGTCGCCACCAAACGTACTGGTGGTAACTAGAAATGGACCTGGAAATGGTGGTAACTGGAGATTACCTCAACACGCAATGGGGAACATACGGAAGAAGGTGCTCTCTAAGGTAGCCCAGACCCAAGACGTTCAGGGCTTTAAAGGTAACTAGCCGACCCAGCACAGAGCATGCGGTATTTGGGGCAGGCCAGCTTTTTCATGCAGCCCCTGCCCAGTGCCAAAGGCCGGCGAGGGTTCAATCTGGGCTTTTTCTTGGGGCCCGTGGCTTTATCTCCCCCCCCAGCCATCGGTTTCTCCTCTCCCCAGCTGCCGCTTTCTCTCCTCCAGCCCACCACTTTATTTCACCCACTGCCGCTTTTTCTCCCCCTCCGCCACCCTTGTCCTCCTCAGGGCAGCAGGGCTTCTCCCACCACCCGTCTTCCTCCCCCACCGCCCATTACCATTGCCCACTGCTCTTCCTCCTCCTCTGGGTGGCGGGGCTTTTCCCGCCGCCCTTTTTGCCTCCCTCTTCCTTTCCCCTTTCTCCCTGGCTGTGGGGGCGGGGCTTGTCTCCTGAGGGCGGGGGGCTTTGCCCGCCACCCGTCCTCCTCCCCCACTGTCCATTACCATTGCCTGCCACTCTTCCTCCTCTTCTGGGCAGTGGGGCTTCACCCGCTGCCTGTTACCATTGCCCGCCGCCCTTCCCGGCCCTCCATCCTCCTCCTCGGCCGCTCAGCCATTCACACCTCTTGGCGCCCGCTCCTCCCTCCCACCCTTGCACAGGTCTCCCCCTCTGAGCCCGCCACTGGTCACAGCTGCAGCAGGGGCGGAGCTTGCCACATCCCCACGCATCCCCCTGGACCATCTACAGGAATTAATTATATAGATAACCAGCACTTTGTATTTCATCCAGAAACATATTGGTGAAAATGATTGGCAGTAGCTCTCCAAGGTTTCGGGAAGAAGACCCTCCTAACTCTACCTGGAGGTGCCAGGGCGTGAACTTGAGACCTTCTGCAAGCAAGCAGATATTCTGCACTGAGATATGGCCCCATCCCCTAAAGGGCATATCTTACAGCAGACAGTGCAGGCATGTAGTCCTCCATCCAAATGCAAACCAAGGCAGACCCTGCTTAACAAAGGGGACCATTCGTGCTCACCAGACCCACTTTTGAACCCTAAATTGTGCTGAGCCGGTCTGATTTTTCTCTTATGAAGACAGAGGTGGTATAGCACAGATTTGCAGAAGAGCAGAATAAGGCCGTAACTGCCAAATACTCTGTAATGTGTCAGCTGGCCAACTAGGTTGTATACTGGGTGGCAAACTGTGATATTGATCTTGCATTGGCACTGTAAAAAAGACTGACATAAGGAGTGTCTGCTTACATACCTACACTGACGTAGAAACTTCTAGTGGTTGCCGTCTACACACCCATCAATTTGCTTCTTATGGTGCAATGCCACTTTCATCAGTAACAAATGCATCACACAGTAACCCCTGCCCCGACTTGACACTGCCCCAGAACAGCTACAATTATTCATTCATCAAAGGGATTTTTGTACCACTTTCCTCTGAACAGTTCTTAAAGCAGCGCACATATAAACAGCGAAAACCTGTTCAAATCCCCATCTCAACAGCATGGATGGAAACCAGCGGAACCCACAGGAATGATCTGCGTGGCATTTGTACCTGTTGTGGCATTCCGGGGCTACCACTGAAATGTCCCAGCCCTTTGTGGATACCAATCTTGCATCAAATAAAGGAGATCAGAGCAGCTAATCTTGGTTTCCAGGGAGGCTCATATGGAGGAGGTGGTTCGGAGGAAATACAGGCTCCAGACTATCTGTTACTCTCCCCCTGCAGAATGGCCACCATGTATGTGCAGAGGCCTTGTGCGTGCCACTGTGGCACGAGGGCAGCTGGGGAGAGTGCCACTGATGCACTACGGCAGCTGGGAGCTGTGCTGCCCAAACAGGAAGCTGAGGCGAGCAGCAGAGGAGCAGGTATTTATTTTATTTTATGTATTTTATTGTTAAATTTCTATACCGCCTTTCCTTAAAAACAATCCCAAGACGGTTCACAGAAAAGTTAAGAACACGACTATAAAAACGACAGCACTAAAATATTAAACTAGAATATAAAAATACAAATCTGATTAAAAGATTAGAAACGGGCACAATAGAGCCATGTTTAAAAAGCAGTATGGACCTGCTCTCCTCCCTTTTAAGGGTGCCAGGGGGTGGGGATGTGCTGCAAATTGCTCTTTGAATCATGATTCGTGCAGATCCCTAGTACACAATATCGAACCTGGAGTGCTGGTCTGACTCGGTATAAGGCAGCTCCCGATGTTCCTCTGTCTTTATGCCTGGCAAATGGCTATCCAGCCTCTGTTTGACAACCTCTAGAGAAGGAGAGCTGGCCACCACACAAGGAAGCCTGTCCCACCATCAAACACCTATTGCAATTAGGAAATGCCTCCTAACGTCATTGTAACCCAATAGGTTGAAACTGAACCAGTTTCAACCCCCTGGTTCTGCCCTCCAGAGCAACAGAAAACAAATCCACTCCATCTTCTATGTGGTAGCGTTTCAGATATTATTTGGGTCCACAAGAGAGATGCACTCAAGATAGTCCTTGGACAACATGGAACATAGCAGGCCACCCAACAGCTTCTACAACCCTGCGGAGAGGAGGGGGGAGATAGTAAATGCTTCCACTTCCTAAATTCCATTTTGCATTGGACAAATGATTAAAATTGGAGCAGAAGTCCACACTTTCAGTCTCCATTTAATGAATCCCTTGATTAATCCTCCGGATTCATCGATAGGTACATTCAGCTCTAATTAACGCAAAAGGAGGGAAATCATCTCTTCCCATTTCAGGAGATGACATTAATTCAGGCATGCAAATTCGCTCTCGCTTGATCACTCCAGTCGACAAAGTTTTATTGGAGCACTTTTATCACTTGCATTTAAACCTAGAAAGCGCCATTTTTGGCCAGTAAAACAAATGTACTTCTTGCAAAATGATAAACAGGTTTTGTTTTTTTAAAAAAGTTGCTTGTTTAAATAATGCATCTGTTATTCATTGCCACTGCTCTAACATGCTCAATAAAAAATTACGATTGAGAGCACTCTTGTGCTGTTTCCACAGGTTACACCAATATGAACGTAAGAACATAAGAAAAGCCCTGCTGGATCAGGCCCAAAAAGGCCCATCTAGTCCTGCATCCTGTTTCACACAGTGGCCCACCAGATGCCTCTGAGAAGCCCACAGGCAAGAGATGAGGGCATGCCCTCTCTCCTACTGTTACTCCCCTGCAAATGATATTTAGAGGCATCTTGCCTCTGAGGCTGGAGGTGGTCTATAACCCTCAGACTAGCAGCCATTGATAGACCAGTCCTCCATATCTTGGGGCAGAGAATTCTATCGGCTGATAATACATTCTGAAATAAAGTATTGCCAAAAATATAGACTATGAGCCATTGGAATGACCACTCATTTTTACTGCACCTGGGAGATTCAAGTGACCCATCCTTTAGCCCAAAAAGTATCTATTTTCTCACCATGATCCTGTTGCAGAGCAAATTTCTACCTTGCACTGAAGATCTTCCTCCTTGATACCAGCATTCTTGCATTGTTCCCAGATCTGCAGACACTTCAGAGGCTGCCAGCTTTGGAGCCAGCGACTAGCACTGGGAAGACCCCAAATTCAAATGGCAAATTCACCCAAAAGCTATTTCATAGGGCTTGTTGTGAGGATTAATGTAACCATCTACAGCGCTCTGGGATCCTTAAAGGAAGAGTGGTATATAAATACAAACAAACTTCTAACTGAAGCTATTTCCAGATACTCCTACACACACACACACACACAAAATATGTGTGCCAAGATCAATACATTAAAACCTCCAAGATTGTTTTCAAGAGTTGCCTAGAGATTAATTTCGATTCCTGGAGACTCCAGACCAGTTCTGGAAAGCTCTCAAGCCTAATGCTAGGTTTGTATAGTGAACTAAAAAAAAAAAAAGAACAGCCTAGGAGAGGAGAGCTAGTCCTGTGGTAGCAAGCACTAATTGTCCCCTTTGCTAAGCAGGGTCTGCCCTGGTTTGCATTTGAATGGGAGACTACATGTGAGCACTATAAGATATTCCCTTTAGGGGACGGGGCCACTCTTGCAGAAGGTTCCAAGTTCCCTCCCTGGCATCTCCAGAGAGGGCTGGGAGAGATTCCTGCCTGCAACCTTGGAGAAGCTGCTGCCAGTCAGTGTACACAATACTGAGCTAGATGGACCAATGGTCTGACTCGGTATATGGCATCTTCCTATGTTGTTGTGTAGACTGCATGATTTACTGGGACCAAGTGAAATGTATATTTTGCATTTATGATTTCACTTTTATCGCATGTAGCAGTTGGATCAGACAAAAGGTCTATCTAGTTCACATTACTCTGCATGGAAGTGTTGAGTTTATTAGCCAACTGGGATGCACTTTGTTCTCACTTGATATAAAACAAATGTGTATCTTTGCATGTGACTAGTGGTGGAGGCTGTGGAAATTGGCCTCCAGAAACCATTCACACAGTTCATCCTTGTGTGGTCTGAAGCTTTCTGCCAAGGACTCCTACATTCCTCCTTTGACAACCTCTGGCCAGGAGGCTTGTGTAGCTCATGAGATTTCTCCTGCCATTTTTTATAAGAACAGCCCTGCTGGATCAGGCCCAGAGCCTATCTGATCCATCATCCTGGTCCATCATCAGCCATTGATAGACTTGTCCTTCATGAATTTGCCCAAGCCCCTTTTAAAGCCATCCAAACTAATGACCATCACATCCCGTGGCAGAGAATTCCAAAGATTAATTATGTGTTGTGTGAAAAAGTACTTCCTTTTGTTGGTCCTACATTTCTTGGCCTTCGGTTTTATGGGATGACCTGTGGTTCTAGTGTTGTGAGAGAGGGAGAAAAATTTCTCTCTGCCCACTCTCTCTACTCCAGTGCATGGCAGCTGTGAAAAAGGCCAATTCCATGCTAGGGTTCATTAGGAAGGGGATTGAAAATAAAACTGCTAATATTATAATGCCCTTGTACAAATCTATGGTGCGGCCACATTTGGAATACTGTGTAATATTCTGGTCACCATATCTTAAGAAGGGTATTGTAGAACTGGAAAAGGTGCAGAAGAGGGCAACCAAGAAGATCAGGGGCCTGGAACACCTTCCTTATGAGGCAAGGCTACAGCCTTGGGGCTTTTCAGTTTGGAAAAGAGGCAACTCTTAATTTGACAATTAAACGCACTCATGAGCCCCCTCCGTAATAACTGGGTATATTCAAAAGCATGTTAATTAAGAATTTTGAAATGACCAAATAATAAATAATAATAAACTTCATTAACAATTTATTTGAGCGGAGTTTATTTCCAAGAAGACTTGTGTAACAATTGTATATTGTATATACAATTGGTATACATATGTTGTAAGTGTGTGTATTGTGCACACACATGCGCGCACACAATCTCTACGGGGTACCTGAACTAAGGATTTGCAACAGAAAGGGTACACTTGTTTTTAAAAGGTTGAGAACTTCTGTTTTCACTGATTGACTTTACTGCCTTAAATCAGAAGGATCAATCTGATCATATCAAAGACTGAACCATACTTTGGATCCCCTCCCACTCCATGTGTGGGGTCCAGGGCAATTGCCCCCTCCTCTTGCCTCCAACAGAGACCCTGACCAAATGGCACCTCCTCTTTTCTTTCCCCTTTCTCTCTTTTGCCTACTTTCTTCATGGAAAGTACCCTTATGAGATTGCCTTGCTGTCCATGTGTTTGTCTCTATGTGTGTGTGCACCCTGCTAACAATTTTGCAATGCCTGCACTGATTTTGGTACATATATTGTGCCACAGACACCTGGACAGTGTGGTTTGTGATGATGTCAAGCACTCCAAAGATGGAAGCCACACAGAAAGTAGGTAGATTAGTTCTTCCCTGAACCGCTTGTATTCTATTAAAATCACACCCCTAATTTGTTCTCCTTTTTAATCTCTCTCCTTTCCTTTCTTTTCTATTGGGAAGGAACGAGGGAAAGAGGTGAGGGCCCATTTTGTTTGTTGTTTGTTTGTTTGATTGATTTCTATACCGCCCTCCCCAAAATGGCTCAGAGTGGTTTACACAGAGAAATAATAAATAAATAAGATGGATCCCTGTCCTCAAAGGGCTCACAATCTAAAAAGAAACATAAGATAGACACCAGCAGCAGTCACTGGAGGTACTATGCTGGGGATGGAAAGGGCCAGTTACTCTCCCCCTGCTAAATAAAGAGAATCACCACATTAAAAGGTGCCTCTTTGCCAAGTTAGCAGGAGTTAGCATTTTGCTTTCCTTCCTCTGGGTAATTCCAAGGGTAATGGAATCAGGCATGTTGCCACTTTTTCAATGACTGTAGCCATAAGCAAGTTGATATTATATATGCTCACTGGCAAAAGAACTGCTACTATAAGGCCATATTTTTACAAAACCTTAAAATGTGCAAAATAAGTTGGTAATGGGATTGGAAACATGTTGAAAGATTCTGATTCCTTCACCAATGTCTTTTCCAAATACTATCTATAATATTTATGAGTTTTGTAAAAAAACAAACCAGGGCCTTGCCTTGTAGTAGGATGACGAATACAGCGAATAATGAATATTAGGAGATATTCTCTTGCCAGTGAGTATATGTAATATCAACTTGAACATTTGCTTATGGCTACAGTCATTGAAAAAGTGGTAACATGCCTGATTCCGTTACCCTTGGAATTGCCCCTCGACAGGCAATCCCTGGAGAGGGTGATGGGGAAGCTGACATGGTACCTGAGGGATGGCCCACAATTTGTGGACAGAAGCAGCCTGCTTCACCCTGCCTCATGGCAGGGCCGCCCCCGACAAACACACTCACACAAATCAACCCAATGGGCATGTCGCCAGTCAGGCATGAAGGTTGCTATTTCAATCGTCAGACTCTCTCTGAGACCTGAAATTACTGCGTAGGATAATAAGGGATGATAATTATTTATTATGATCAATGACCTTTTCCCCAGCTCTATATTTAATAATTAAAATAATTAAGGCAATGCGATTGGCTACCCATGATTGGTTGCAATAAGCCCCTTTGTGCGCCCTTCCCGTTCTGTTCCTACTGATGCACTGACAGGTTGGGCTGCTCATAATTTGCCAGTTTGACCGGCAGCAGTCGGAGGTACCATGGGGCTTTTTGCAATGTTATTACGAGCATTGCACTAAAAAAAAAAATGGAGTGTTTCTTCTTTGGCTTATCTTCATTCCCCAAATGTCAACCAGCTTTAAGAAGCACTAATACCATTTGCCCACTTATCTCCTCCCTGATGTTATTTCCCCAGTATCTGTTTTCAACTGGAAGCTCCTAGGGAGCAGGGAACTGTCTATAATGGAACATAGGAAGCTGCTATATATCAAGTCAGACCCTTGGCCCATATAGCTCAGTATTGTCTACACCAAGATTCCCCATCCTGTAGTAGGGGTGTGCACAGAACCAGCTGGCCCTGTTTAGTTTGAGTGTGAACTGGAACCGAACTGGACTAGGCCAGTTCAGCCCGGCACACATGCAGAGGCCCATTGTGCAGGTGCAGCGGCCTCCAAACTGGCCTCCATACCAGGGGAAAGTCCTGAAGAACAGCTGAAGAACAGTTGTTGTAGTTGCTGTTGTAAAAAAAAAAACAAATTTACCCCCGTTCAGTTGGGGGGGGGAGGGAAGCACTCTTAAAACACACACATATCCTTTAATTATTATTATTATATCCCGCTCTCCCTCCAAGGAGCCCAGAGTGGTGTACATACTTAAGTTTCTCTTCACAACAACCCTGTGAAGTAGGTTAGGCTGAGAGAGAAGTGACTGGCCCAGAGTCACCCAGCTAGTATTATGGCTGAATGGGGATTTGAACTTGGGTCTCCCAGATCCTAGTCCAGCACTCTAACCAGTACACCACGCTGGCTCTCAGTGTTCTGATGTTGTTTCCTTTGACTTTCCAGCCGCACCAGAATCCTGGGTCTTTGCTTTACAGCTGTTGTCACCTGTGGCAGGAACCTTGTGAACTTCTCCTCGTCAGTCTCAAGCCCAGCTATGCTCAAGCTTTGCCCTTTCCTCTGCTGGGCATCTCCCCCTGCCCTGCATAGAAACCCTCAAGTCAATCTGCTTGCCTGAGAGGTTTCCTGTGGGGGCTCCAGTTCCCTGGAGGCCTCCACTCAGCATGAACGTGCAATCAGCTCCCGGCGCATGGAACTCTGCACACTCCATCCCTGAGCAAACAGTACAAAGCCCCGCCATGGGCAGCCTCCCTCCGATAATTACTTCGGCACACACCTTGGGTCTTAAGTACATGGTAAGAAACAGATCAGCATGAGAAATCTCCTGATGGCACCGCTGGGAATCGTTGCTATCAACGGCTCCCGCTTTCCCAGTCGAAGATGATTTACTCTGATCTGCTCTATTGGTTTTATTGAGTGAAGGTGGTGATACCTGGAGAGAGAGAGAGAGACAGAGAGAGAGAAATGGAGCTGCCGGGAGTGGGCAGGGAGAATGCCAAGCCGCTCGCAGAACGTTGCGTGTGGCTGCTCTTTATTTTTTTTTATTTTTTTTTTTAAATGCACCAGAATTATTTGCCATCTTTTATGCACCCATCTGCTTGCTGTAGTCTCTCCATAAATCAGGCTGGCTGGCTTGCATGCGCTCTCGTCTCGTGCACGTGTCTCTGCTTCCCATGTAGATTACTTATGATGAGAGTCTAATTAGACCCAGGGAAGCCTGCCTACTGAGCAAGCCTGGGGAGAACTTAATTAAAGTCAATGGAGAAAATTATAGGTGAACAAAAAATTAGGGCAGCAAGGAGGGGAGGGAATAAAGAGAGGAGATGGAGGGCGAGGAGCACAGAGCTGTGAACTGGGAGGAGGGGAAACTTTGCTGAGTCTTAGAGCTGGAGCATTCCCAGGCCAGAACTTTTCCTAAAACCAAAAGGCCAGGGGAATGGCTCAACAGGAATTCTCCTGCAAAAGCAAATGCTCCAGCTGTCCCTATTTACCAAGGACAGGCCCTGTTTTGTTTTGTTTTGTTTTGTTTATATATTTATTTTATGTTTGGTGTTTGCTTTTGTTTGTTTTTTCATTTATATCCTGCTTTTCCTCCAAGGAGTTTATCCTCACAACTGAGGTAGGTTAGGCTTAGAGATACATGACTGGCCCAGAGTCACCCAGAGAGTTTCGTAGCTGAATGGGGATTCGAACTCTGGTTTTCCCGGTCCTAGTCCACTCTAACCACTAGGGCTCCAAAGGTGGTTTACAAAAACATGCTTCCTAGGTGGGAAAAATACTGCTGCCCAGGTGGTTCACACTTACTGCTGACAGGCCCTGTTAGGAACATAAGAACAGAGGAAACTATCATATACTGAGTCAGACCATTGGTCTATCTAGCTCAGTATTGTCTTCACAGAGTGGCAGCGGCTTCTCTAAGGTTGCAGGCAGGAATCTCTCTCAGCCCTATTTTGGAGAAGCCAGGGAGCCATCCCTATCTTGGAGAAGCCTAGTTCTCTCTAAGGTGTGCGCACACATTTTTTGATGTCTGCTCAGTTAATTTTAGATCCCACTCAGGTTGAACCAGGAAGGCCCCACTCTGAATATATGTGCACACACGCTGCCTTGATACTGCTGCCCAGAACAAAAATTCATCTCACACACAGATGAAATTTTTTTTAGAGAGAACACCGCTGGGGGCGACTCCTGCCTTAACCTTCAAGAGCTGCTGCCAATCAGTGTTAACAATATTGACCTAGCTGGACCAATGGTCTGACTCAATACGGCAGCTTCCGAGTTGCTCTGAGTCTGGAGCCTGCGTTCCAACTAGTGTTGCACTCCTGCAAACATGTTTGTGTTTGGGCAACAAGGTGAACCACCCATTCTGCAGGGAACGTGTGCAGAATAGTGCAGGAGTGCAGTTTCCAAAATCCCCATGACTTTGTGCAGTTACATGATCTTCTTGCACACACACACACACACACACACACACACACAACTTTGTTCGTTGCACAACTGCAGTTAGTTGCGATGTCAGCCAGTATTACTGTGTTGTAACAGAACATGCATGCAGAGCTCAGTAGCACAAAACGGAAGCATTGCACAAACGCAGCTGCGCAGTGGACAACCATCTGTTGTGCACTGACCATCTGTTGTGCACTGTATTTGCACCATTAATAGGTACATTTTGAGCTCAACACCAACCACAGGCAAAAAATCTAAAAAGAAATTATCCACAAATAACTGTATTGATATGCGATCCATTAAGCAGGTTTTTATCTAACAGTAACATTAACAGTAATGTTAGCAAGTATGAAATCCTCCTGACAGATGTTTACGTAACCTATTTTCTTTCCAATGTCCAATCAAAAGGATTCTGGAACTTCCTTTGACGACTAGACTAATTACCTTAATGCTTCTACAGCCCAATTATCCAATATAGTTGGCACACATTGACTCTAGACTATGACCAGCCCTGGGAGGGAGATGCACTCCTTCCAAAGCCTCCAGAGAGATTCAAGACGGCTTTACACTCAACCAGGAAGCTGGAAGCTGGAGCAGGAGTTACTACAGCACAGAGCTGTAGTAAGTTCACCCAGACTTCTATTGTTTTGGGAAAGGCTAGAGAGGAAGAATTTCCAGGTAAGGGAGCCCTTCTCAGAATACATGGCTTTACAAGCTGGGGAAAATCTTTATGTTTGAGTCCTACCCGGAGATGTCAGGATTTGAACCTGGGACCTTCTGCATACAAAGCAGATGCTTAACCACTGAGCTATGGCTAGGGTTACCATATGCAAGCTTCCCAAATCCGGATGACCTAATTTGCATATCATGGGACCGTCTGAACTCAAGGCATTTATTTGTACTACACCAAGAGTGGACAAACCAGCTGTTGTTGAACTTCAACTCCCATCTTCCTCATCCATAACAAATTGTGGCTAGGGTTGATGGGAGTTGTAGTTCAACAACAGCTGGGAAGGCCAACTTGGCCCAACCTTGTCTACACTGAGCTATGGCTGATTTTCCCATGCTCCTCCCCTGTGGGTGTTCTTTGTGAGCGTGAAGTGAACACTGTGGTGTGTTCTTAGTGAGCATGAAGTGAAGGGAACAGAGTGAAGGGAACAGAGGAATAGGGCTCTGTTGAGCCCCATGAGAACATCTCTTCCTTCATGTGTGGGGAAGGATCATGCATGCCATAAATCAGGGGCGAGCAACCTTGGACACATTTTGACAATTGTGACTGTGGATGATGGAAGCTGTAGTTCAGCAACAGCTGGCATGCCACAGGCTGCCTCTTCCTGAACTCGTTCCTTTCTGCTTCGGCAGCAGAGGAATCCAGACAGACCAAGCTGAAGACAGCTTTCCCAGAGAGATGCCCAGAATCAGAATGTCAAACTGCTGCTCGTGCTGCTGTCGGTTGCTTCTGGCCCTCGGGCAACTAGAATTCTCAGACTCCTGTACCTACCTAGAGCTTAGCTCGTGATCTCCCAGAGCTGCCGCGGCCGTCCGTTGAGCAGACCTTTCAGAAACGTGCTGTGCCAACTGCGGGGCTGATGTCTTGGCCTCCTCTCTGAGAGAAGCTTTTAAAGAAGCCAGGAAGACCCCACAGATAAGCAGTGGGTCAGGAATGTCGCAGCGGGCATGCCCGGCTGCCAGCCCCTGATTGGCAGAGCGGTGCTGTAATGGGAGTGAAGCAACCACTTCCGTCTCTTTGATTTATTGGCAGGGCCAGTAGGTGTTGCATTAGGGTAAGTATTAACAGATCTCATGAGCCTCATTAGCTGTCCCCTTTTCACTCGCAAACCGAGGAGTTACTGCTCCAAAAATCTATAGGCCTGGCAGCCACTTGGCGGATTCCCAGGTTTTCACTGTGCCGTCTTTAAGGTTAACCCCCGGCGGATCTCAGCTCTCTGCCCAAATGCGGCTCAGCCAGGTTCTGCTTTGCAGATCCTTCTTTGAATGTAGCCCATGCAAAGAAGCAAAAACGGAAGATGGGCCTCTGGCTCCCCCACCTTCTTCTTCTGAGAGGCGTGAGGGGGAGAGTAAAAAAGCAAGCTTTCACTCAGCCAGAGCCCTCCTCTCAGCGGTCCAGGGACATCTGTCTCCCACAGGGCCAGCCCACCCACCAGGCGGTCGCCAAGGGCGCCAAGTGGGGAGGGGTGCCGACAGCCTGGGTCATGTGTCACCCGGCAAGCCAAAAGCAGGGCCAAGCAGCGAGAACAGCAAGTGGGCCAGTGCGAGGGCGCTACGGGAACTGCCCTCAAATGACAGGGACTCTGCATTACAGGGACTCAGATGACAGGGACTAACCACCTACCCGCCCGGCCAGCCACTCAGATGACAAAAGTGATGCACATTAGGATGAAAAGCCCCAACTTCACATATACGCTGATGGGATCTGAGCTGTTGGTGACTGACCAGGAGAGGGGTCATGGTGGACAGCTCGTTGAAAGTGTCGACTCAATGTGCAGCAGCTGTGAAAAAGGCCAATTCCATGCTAGGGATCATTAGGAAGGGGATTGAAAAGAAAACTGCTAACATTATAATGCCCTTATACAAAACTATGGTGCGGCCACACTTGGAGTACTGCGTACAATTCTGGTCACCACATCTAAAAAAGGACATTGTAGAACTGGAGAAGGTACAGAAGAGGGCAACCACGATGATCAGGGACCTAGAGCACCTTTCTTATAAGGCAAGGCTACAACACCTGGGGCTTTTTCGCTTAGAAAAAGATTACTACGGGGAGACATGCTAGAGGTCTATAAACCTATGCATGGTGTGGATAAAGTGGGTAGAGATAATTTTTTCTCCCTCTCACACAACACTAGAACCAGGGGTCATCCCATGAAATTGATTGCCAAGTAATTTAGGACCAAGAAACAGAAGCACTTTTTCACACAACACATAATCCACTTGTGGAATTCTCTGCCACGAGATGTGGTGACAGCCAACAACCTGGATGGCTTTAAGAGGGGTTTGGATAACTTCATGGAGGAGAGGTCTATCAATGGCTACTAGTCGCAGGGCTATAGGCCACCCCCAGCCTCAGAGGCAGGTTGCAATAAATTGTAGCTGGGGATGATGGGAGTTTTCATTCAGCAACCTCTGGAGGAACCCCGGTTGGAAACCACTACCCTAAGGGGAACATCGTACAGTGCTCACATGTAAGTACCCACCCAGATGCCAACCAAGGTGGATCTACTTAGCAGAGGGGACAATTCATGCCCGCTGCCACCATCGCCTATCATTTGGTCCTCAGATGCAGCACTTGCTTAATCCAGCTGCAGACCGTTTCCAGCAGGGCTGGGACTTGCTGCCCAAACGTGGTTCCTGAAAAGCCACTAATTGTTCGGCAACACTGCACTTTAATTGAGCGAGCGAGTTGGTCAGCCGAGTGTGTCGTGGGGGACGAGAAAGGTTAACAAGCAGGGCAAGGTCATTAGCTGTGCTGGTGCTCCTCTACCCCTCCTCCTGCTGATCAGCATTCCCGAGGAGCGTGGGGCATCCCTGGCTTTAGTTCTCTCTGCTGTGGTCCTCCATTGCACAACATCAGACACAGCCCACAGGCACAGAAATCAATGCCGGCGGTCATCATCAGCGATCCCTCTCATGAGGAGCTCCAGCCGGCATATAGCCCAGGGATCTGGCCCCCATCTGGCTGAACGGCAGCTTCTTCAGATCTCATGGAAAGCCTTTTAAGATTTAATGGGGGGGGGGAAATATTTTAATCTTCGGGTTGCATTTGCACAACCAGCATGAGAGTCGGTCTGCACTTAATGCATGAAGAGAGAGAAGGAGAGAGTTCCCTGCTTATGGGGAGATGCCATCCCTAGAGCATTTTTTTAAAAAAGTGTGGGGGGGGGATGGTGTTCTCCTGGGCTGGAGAGGAGGGAGCACGCTCAGCCTTCAAAACTGAGGGGGAAATATATTAAAAAGAAAAATAGAGAGGGGGAAAGATGAAAGAGAACCGACTGACTGTGCTACAGGAAACATCCTGACTGGATGTGGCAATTGCTTCTGAATATTCCAAGCTCAAGACCCATCTTCCCTGTGGGATCCCACCGATCAGGAATGGCCCCCGAATCCTGTTGGTGTTTCCTTGGTTTTAAATTCCTAGCCAGGCTTCATTGGAAACAAGGTTTGTCTGATCTCGGCTCTTGACCAAGGTTTGAAAAGATGATCCGACTGTGAAAAAGAGTGTCTCAGGGCATGTTCAGCGGGGGCTGGAGCCAGATGCAAGGGCAGTACCACGGGGGGGGGGGGGCGGGGGGGCAAGTGCCCCCCCCAGACAAGTGGCTTGCTCCCCCACAACCTGCCATTTCTATTTCAGAAGTCTAATATGTGGGACATAGCTTGCCCATCCATAAATGCACGTTGCCTCTTCTGTACCCCCCTCAGGTTTTTTGGTTTTTTTACTGGTGCTGCCAATGTTCAAGGGAGGGTTGCCAGCCCCCCAGGACAGGCCCAGAGTCCCCAGGAATCAGCATCAATCTGCAGGTTGAAAGGAAACCTTGAGATTTGAATGGCTTATCTCGCTGAATATGCTCTTTGGAGGGCATCCTTTTGGCCTCACAATATTATTCTCTGCCCAGGTTGCCAAGCAGTAGGGTCGCTACACTGGTGGAAGAGAATTCCTGAACACCGCTGTGAAAAGGATGGGGAGGAGGTCCTGCTTAAAAAACCACATCCAGGACTGGGAAGAGTGCTTGGCAGGGCATCTTGGAGGTTGTTTTGCACATTTTTTCCCCTCTGTAGTGTTTTTAAGAGACAGTTAGGAGCATTTCACCTCCATAAAAACAATCACATTTGCAAAATAAATATGACAGTAATACAGTGCACGTGAGACCTGAAAGAAGCTGACCAGGTGACTGACCAGGAGAGGGATTTTGGGGTCGTGGCGGACAGTGCATTGAAAGTGTTGACTCAATGTGTGGAGGCTGTGAAAAAGGCCAGTTCCATGCTAGGGATCATTTGGAAGGGGACTGAGAATAAAACTGCTAATATTATAATGCCCTTATACAAAACTATGGTGCAACTACACCTGGAGTACTGCATACAATTCTGGCCACCATATCTAAAGAAGGACATTGTAGAACTGGAAAGGGTGCAGAAGAGGGCAACCAAGATGATCAGGGGCCTAGAGCAAGTGAAGCTTTGCGATGATGGAAATAAGCAGGAGCTCTCACTAATTGCTGCAGATCAGCTCCAGTCAAAGAGGCAGCAGCTGAAGCCACTTCAACAGCTGGCAACTTGTATTCTGACACTGGCAATGATGCTCAAGGCCCCGGGGCCCAGACACACTTATATGGCCTGTCATTGGACCAGTTTCTCAGATCTTCAGCTGTTTCCCCTCTCCTATTTTTATATGTGTGAAATCTAGCTATCAGTGAATGTTGGCTTTCTGGCCCACTGCCAGCAATGGCTTTCTCTGTTATGCTCTGTTATGAGAAATACAAAACATCTCTAGTGCCTTCCATGGTGGGTTTGCACTTACATTTTTGCAGTTTCCATTAGAGGTTGTTCCCTGGGTGGAGGTTGTTCCCTGGCTTTCTATTCATGCAGGCTTCTGCACAAACGACATGATAACCATGTCTTGGCTTCAGGCACAGCGAATGAACTGTGCACTGCCCTCTTAAGGATAACCCAGCCTCTCTAGACTCTCTCCCTGCAGATCTGTGTTAGGACCCTCTTCCCTCTCTTAAGACACCCTCTAGAGGGCTGCGTAAAACCTTGCAAATATATCCGTTTGGCTGCAAACACATATGTGGAGCCTGAAACATTGTACTCACGGTCGGTCGGCATTAGGGCCGGGGAAGCCTCCAACCCTGATTTGGGGGCCATGCATGCTCCTTATTGGCTGTCGTGAGAATTCTGGAAGCAAGTCAGGAGGGGCGGATTGTCTGTGGGCTGCGTGCAGAGGTAGAAGGCGAGAGGGAGCTGGGTGCAAGTTCTGAGCTGGCTGCTGCCTTCCACCTCAAGCTCCTCCTACCCTGATGTTGATTGTGAGAGCAGCCCAAAAGTTTTACCCCAACAGCAGCAATCAGGAGTTGGTGGAACAGCCAGGTACAGAAGAAGGCAGTGGGCCTGTTCTTTTAATAAGCTGCCTAGAGAGCAGGAGGCTGTTGGTTCGAATCCCCATTGGTGTGTTGCCCAGAATATGGAGAACTCCTATATCAGGCAGCAGCAATATAGGAAGGAGCTGAGAGGCATCATCTCATACTGCGCGGGAGAAGGAAATGGTAAACCACTCCTGTATTTTACCAAGAAAACCACATGGCTCTGGGGTCACCAAGAGTCGACACTGACTCGACGGCACAACTCCTTTCCTTTAGAGACTTTGGTAGTGGGTGGTATATAAATGTATTAAATAAATAATAGTTGTGTAGAAGAGGGCATCTTGGCAGAGAAGCTTTTCACTCCCCCCACCACCGCCCCGGCAAGACAAGCTGCATGTGCCCAAAATTTATCTTCTACATAGTGGCCCACATACATCATCAGGCAGTAGAGCATCACCCACACGGGTCCATGCTGTTGCAGAAGAGGGCAGTTCTGCTCCGACGTAAAGTTGTGCCAATGCAGTTGTAATACTCTACCCACTTTTGTGGTCTCGTCCTCAAAAACGAATCTTTATCTGAGGAACATAGGAAGCTGCTGTCTACTGAGTCAGGTCATTGGTGCACCTCGCTCAGTCTTGTCTACACTGACTGGCAGCAGCACTCCAAGCTTGCAGGCAGTTGTCTCTCGCAGGAGACGCCAGGGGTCGAACCTGGGGCCTTCTGCATGCAAAGCAGATGCCCTTCCACTGAGCTATAGCTCCGTCCTCTTGAATGGGCCAGGAAACAGCAATGGGCATCCCAGTTTCAGCCAGGGTCTTGCTTGCAGGCTTTGCTCTTGTTGTGCCTTTGCGAGCGTGCCTTTGTCTTCATTAGCCTGAGTAATTCATTAGATGGCCTTTCTCGCATTCAAATCAGAACGGGGAATATTAAAAAAGTAATTATACTTCTCAAAGTTAAGGCTGTGTGGGAAAATTGTATGCAAATCGCTGTCTAAATCAGGGCGGCATATCTTTAAGCAGATCGAGAAGTTGCCAAGCCTTCGTCAGCATCATTGATATGTAATCAACCTAGATGTATGATTCTGCTCCTTACTTAGGCAAATTTTAATGGCAATATTCAAGTAGGTAATTGGTATTTATCACAATGGCTGATGTGAAGAAGCTATAATCTTGTTACAAGTGGAACTGGACTGTCATAAATCAAGCATGTACAAGGTTACCGCGAGGCATCGGCGTGTTTCAGTTTCCAGATGCTTTTAATCACCTTTTTCAACCTTAACCTCATTTTTTAATACAGGCAAATAACCTTCAGCTCTTTGATGTCTTCTTCCTCCGGCTGCTTTAGTAATGGAGACTAAGTCCAGAAGCTTCTGGGCAGGACTGGGTTTTGGGCAGCCAGGCTTGGTGAGGTCAGAAGGGGCTCATGGTCCATAAATGAACATTGCGCCCCCGTAAAAAAAAAAAAACCTCAAATCGCCTATGGTGGTGCGAATTTTGGGGAACTTTATTCTTTGTTGGTAGCTGCTGCAACCACCAATGCAAAGGCGCCCCTCAACACCCCCAACTTACTATGTGATGCCTTGCCACTGTTGTTCCCACTGCTCCTGCTATTCCCCCAACTCCAGCCACTCGCCCTCCTCCCCCTCCTCCTCCTCCCCCTCCTAAAACCTCCTCCTCATCCCTCTCCCCTCCCCATCCCTTTCTCCTCCCCCCTCCCCTCCTCCCCCCACCTCCTCCCTTTCCCTCTCCTCCTCCCCTACTCCTCCCCTCCTCCCTCTCCCCATCCTCCTCCCTCCCTCCCTCCTCCTATCCCCTCCTTCTCCCCCTCCCCCTCCCCTACTTCCACTCCCACTCCTCCTACTCCCCCCTAAGCCACCTCCTCCTCCCCATTCCTCTTCCTCATCCCTCTCCTTCCCTCCCCACCCCTTACTCCTCCTACTCCCACCTACTCCCTCTCCCTCTTCCCCTCTTTCTCCCACCTACTCCCTCTCCCTCTTCCCCTCTTTCTCCCCCTCCCCTCCCCTCCCCTCCCCTCCCCTATACCTTCTCCTCCTCCCCCTCCCCCTCCCCTCCTCCTACTCCCCCGAAGCCACCCTTCTCCTCCCCATGCTTCCTCCTTATCCCTCCCCTTCCTCATCCCCCCTCCCCTCCTACTCCCTCTAAACCTCCTCCTCCTCCCCATTCCTCCTCATCCCTCTCCCCCTCCTCCCCTCCTTCTCCTCCTCCCTCTCCCCCTCCTACTCCTTCTCCTCCTCCCCCTCCCCTCCTCCTATGCCCCTAAACTACCCTGGTCCTCCATATTCCTTTTCATCATCCCCCCTCTCCCCTGCCCCTTCCTCCTCTTCCCCTCCCCCTCCCCCTCCCCCTCCTCCTCCTCCTCCTCACAGATGTAAGGCATGCCCACCATTTCCCAACTAGATTACACCTCAGTAAGAAGCTGGATGGCTTCTTTCCTCTTTGTTCACTCAAGAGAGGAAAGAAGCCATTCAGCCCTTAACTGTCTGCCTTGTGAGCTGGCGGGGAAGTGGCAGCGGCAGGCAGGAGAGCGGGGGCAACTGGTGAAGGGCCATCAGCGGTCCCTCTCCTCAGAGTGATGCAGGGCAGCCTGTGTTCTCAGAGCACAGCTGCCCAATTAGAGTTATGTCGCTCATTTAGGGGAAGGTGACCCAGGTGACTGCCAGGGCTGACGGACTCAGAGGCTGTTGGGCACTGCAGTTGTGCTTGAAATTAAAATGCTTCTGTGAGATTAGTGGGAACACATTTGGTTTTATTTACCCCCCTCTGTTGCAGGAATCAATACAGAGTTACAAATCCGCACACAGAAGTTCATCATCTGATATGACTGGGATAAATCTTGCTTATAGGAACATGGGAAGTTACCTTATTTCTTAGACCTTTGGTCCATCTAGCTCAGTATTGTCCACACCAATGGACAGCAGCTTCTCCAGGGTTGCAGGCAGGAATCTCTCTCAGGCCTATCTTGGAGAGGCTGCCAGGGAGGGAACTTGGGCCCTTCTGCATGCGGGCATGCAGGTGCTCCTCTCAGAGTGGCCCCATCCTCTAAGGGGAACATCACACATGTCGACTGCCACTCCCATTGTAAGATATGCATCATCATAGATGGTGCATCAAAGTCATGAAGGGGGATGCAAATACAATCAAAGATACAGTATTAAAGAACTGAAGAAATGGACAAGGGCATCAACAGGGCTGGCCAGAGGCAGTGTCAGAGGTGAAGCCCCAACTGCTGCCTTGTACTATGCCCATGGTTGGGGGCAAGCCCCATTTCAAAACCAGCCCTTGCAAGCTTTGAAAATGCATGGGGCCCGAGGAAGAGGGGAGGCTGCTGCCAGCAACCTCCTCTTCTGTCCTCATGCTTCCTGCAGGGTTTGCAAGGAGTCCGAGGAGCGGTGCTCCTTACAAGCCTTGCAAGGGTCAGTTGGCCTCGAAGAGCTGCTCTGAAGTAGGGGTGGAGCTATCATGGAGTAAAAAGGTAAAGTGTGCCATCAAGTCGATTTCGTCTCCTGGAGCCCACAGAGCCCTGTGGTTTTCTCTGGTAGAATACAAGAGGGGTTTACCATTGCCGCCTCCTGTGCAGTATGAGATGATGCCTTTCAGCATCTTCCTATATCATTGAGGGGACACATTCAAATAACACATAGGAAGCTGCCATATATTGACTCAGACCATTGGTCTATCTAGCTCAGTATTGTCTTCACAGACTGGCAGTGGCTTCTCCTAGGTTGCAGGCAGGAATCTCTCTCAGCCCTATCTTGGAGAAGCCAGGGAGGGAACTTGAAACCTTCTGCTCTTCCCAGAGCGGGTCCATCCCCTGAGGGGAATATCTTGCAGTGCTCACACATCAAGTCTCCCATTCATATGCAACCAGGGCAGACTTTGCTTTGCAAAGGGGGCAAGTCATGCTTGCTACCACAAGACCAGCTCTCCTCCCATGCTGCCCTGCCTCCGGGCCAGGCCACCTCACTCACCTCTGAGGCCACCTTGCTCGCCTCCCCTGTTGCAGAGAAATTACTTGTCCTCTATAAGTAATTGAACAAGAAGCCAACTTTAATTGAGAGACAAGAGTCTGATATTTATTGCTATTTAAATGCAGGCTAAGAAAGAACAAACAGGCTAACTTCTCTTCTGCAGAGAGAGGGAGAACCTCTCAGTTTGAATTCAAGGCAACAAGTGAGGAGCAGACAAACAAACTGTGACTCTACTCCCCCAAGCCTGTACATAGAGACATTCACATAAGGAAGCAAAATACATCAATGGAGCATTTGCATGGTGGCACCAGGAAAAAACTGTGGGGGCACAGAAAGGGCAATGTGCATTGGCATGGGGAGGGGGGAGGCAAATGGATATATATATATATATATTCAGATTCCTTTTCTTTAAGCTGATCGATGATGAAAAAGAAAAACACCCTGTGTATGTAAGAAGGGCCTTCCAGTGACCCCCCGGAGTCCAGCAATGGCAAGCCATAGGGGGTGAGCTATTTGTCTGGCTGGGTGCTCTCCCCTCTCACTCCCCTCTGGATCCACCTATAAGCACACAGCAGACAAAGAAGAGCCTTAAACAATCTGGGGCCGTAGCTCAGTGGCAGAGCATCTGCTTAGCATGCAGAAGGTCCCTAGTTCAATCCCTGCCATTAGGGCTGGGAGAGACTCCTGCCGGAAACCTTGGAGAGCTGCTGCCAGTCAGTGCAGACAAGACTGAGCTGGATGGACCAATGGTCTGACTCAGTATAAGGCAGCTTCCTATGTTCCGAAAGCAGTGGAGGGAGTCAGGCTGTCAAAGTGATCCTTGGTATGAGAATAGGAGTTCCATGGACACATCCCTATTTCCATCTGTCAAATGTTTGAGGGTAATGGGGCATCAGATACTCCTTGACTTTAACTGGTTTGTTTGGCTGTGTCCTGCTCCAGGCACTGCCATGGTGTCTTCCAAGACAAGGGCCAGGGAGATCTTGGACAGCTCCTGGGGCAACAGTCAGCACCACGGTCAGCACCAATCAGGAGGAGTCTGGGCTGTTTCTATTGCAATGAAAGGGGAAGTTGCTCCAGTGATGTTTCTTATCAAACTGCTGGGTTTTGTAAACTGCTGCTCAGGCAAGGTAACATGGCCCTGCCCGCTGCAGGAGCTTTGGTCTCTTATTTATTTGTTTGCTCGCTTGTTTAACATATTTTTATACCGCCAAAAACTTACATCTCTAGGCGGTTTACAAGAAAAAAAATTAAAGAGGTTTTGCCTCAATTTTCCAAGCTCTTGCTCTGATGGCATTTTGCGGGGGGTGGGACGTGGTGGTCTTCCATCAAGCTGGGAGTCCTTGGCAGATTCCTCTGAATAAGAGGATGCTGGCAAGGCCATGGTGGAAATATTGATTAGGGTTCTTCTGCTTCATCTGGTGTGGGAGTTCCCAACGGCAGAGGCTCACCAGGCACCTGTGTCAGTGGTACCTTCCGATCTGATTCCTCGTTCATACTCTTCACCCCATCCCATACTCAGGGAGCTCCAGAGACCAGGGCCATGACAGAATGGGAGGCCGCACAAGCAATAACATATAAAACTGATCCACACACACAAAAATCAAGTTGCACTATGAGAATCTGAGAAGGCTGAATGGGCACATATTATTTCCCCCAGTTCCTCATGATATTACTGGGAAGATGGAAGGGATGGGGCAATAGGTCCAGGAGAACTGTAGAACTGTGGCAAACCTTCAGACTGGAATAGAGATTATCTTTGTCTACATGTGTCAGTTCTGACAGGTTTATAAAGGAAAACATAAATTACCAGATTAGATTGAAATTATCTTCCATATTTATTTATTTATTTATTTATTACATTTATATCCCGTTCTTCCTCCAAGGAGCCCAGAGCGGTGTACTACATACTTGAGTTTCTCCTCACAACAACCCTGTGAAGTAGGTTAGGCTGAGAGAGAAGTGACTGGCCCAGAGTCACCCAGCTAGTATCATGGCTGAATGGGGATTTGAACCCGGGTCTTCCCAGTCCTAGTCCAGCACTCTGACCACTACACCACACTGGCTCCTTTAAAGAGCTGCTTTTATTAAGCATAGTGTTTATTCATTTTTTAGGTATTTCATAAGACATTTTGCTTTACTAGGAGAAAGGTTTGATGATGCCAGGCCTTCCAAAGTGCCTTGAAAAGTTGTGGGACCAGGTAGATGTTTCTGTGTGGAGAGGTGTGCTGGCTTCCCATCTTCTGATGGTCTGCAGATATCTAAGAGCATGGGGACTGTCCAAGGCTGCAGATCTCTAAAGAGTGCTGTTTTGTTTATTTTCTAAATTCTATATCTATATATCAGGAGTATGTAACCTTGGCTCTCCAGCTGTTGTTGAACTACAACTCCCATCATCTCCCACCTCAAACCATAGCAAGTTGTTCTGGTAAGAACTAATCTGCCTATTTTCCTTTCGCTATAATCTTAATTGAGAATTACCATCCTCACATGTTAGCCCACTTCAGCCTTAAACATCCACACATCTGCCAGTTTGACTTGGAGTGGATGACATCATCACAAACTACACCGTTGAGCCATCCCTATGTGTCCCTGCACCTGTAGCAGCTTTGGTTCAAATCGGTTAGGCAGTTCACAAGTTGGCCCACTTGTGCCTCAAACGTTGACACATCCACCATCTTGAACTGGGGTGGATGACATCATTACAAACTGTGCCATTGAGGTGTCCCTATGTGTCCCTGCAGCTGTAGTGCATTTGGTTCAAAGGTCAGGCTGTTTGGTTCAAGGGTTAGAGTGGAAGCAAGAGCACTGGAGGGATGCGATGCTGGAATTGGAGAGGGCCAGTTGTTCTCCCCCCGCTGCTAAATATAAGAGAATCGCCACTTTGAAAAGTGCCTCATTACTCACTTAACACAATTACCTGTGTGTTACCAGCCAATGTGGCTTTATTCTTTGTGGGTTTTAATGTATTTGTTTGGTATTTATTGTCCTGTCAGTTGAATGTACACCGCTTTGAGTATATGAGTTGAAAAGTGGTTTAGTGATCTATAAAACCAAACCAAACCAAATAATACTCCCCATGAGAGCTGGTCTTGTGTGGTAGCAAGCATGACTTGTCCCCATAGCTAAGCAGGGTCCACCCTGGTTGCATATGCATGGGAGACTAGAAGTGTGAGCCCTGGAAGATATTCCCCTTAGGGGATGGAGCCACTCTCGGAAGAGCAGAAGGTTTCAAGTTCCCTCCCTCGCTTCTCCAAGATAGGGCTGAGAGAGATTCCTGCCTGCAACCTTGGAGAAGCCGCTGCCAGTCTGTGAAGACAGTACTGAGCTAGATAGACCAATGGTCTGACTCAGTATATGGCAGCCTCCTATGTTCCTATGTACATGATAAGAATCCCACAGCTCACCCCTCGCTCGCCCTGTTGTAACAGGGACTCCCAGATGTTGCTGACTACAACTCCCACAATCCCCAGCTACAATGGCCAAAGTCCATCGTGTGGGGATTATGGAAGTTGTCATCAACAACATCTGGGAATCCCTTTTGCAGGGAACACTGGACTCAGCCCATATCGATATTTCACACGGGACAGCTTTGGCTTTCCAGGTGAGACTTTATGGTTGTACTCCCCTGCCTTACCACAGCCAGGCAGAAAAACAGCTAAGCATCTCTGATTATACAGAGAGCATAAGAGGCATTTCTAATCCATGCTGGGAAGCCTCATCCAAAGCCCAAGGCTGGGTATAGAGATGTAGACAGCTACACTTTATTCCTTTGGATCGGATTCCCTTCTCTGACAAAGGGCTTGGCCTCTCAACTTGTGCTGGAAGATTTCGAGCACCCCCCAGCGACTCTGCAATGGAAGGGATCCAGGTTTGCTACGAGGCATCTGCAAGTAATTTAATGACAGGGATTTATCTGATCTTTCCATAGGAAGAGAAAGAGATGGAGGGGAGAGAAGCCGGATTCCTGTTCTTTTGCTGAACACTTGGCTTCGCAGCTGTCTCTTGGAAACATGACAATTTGCTCATGGAGCAGGAAGCGACCCTGTATAAATGGAAATATGGCTATATGTGCAGAGGGAGGAGAAAGCTGCAAGGATTATCAGCTGGGGTGGAGAGCCGGTCTTGTGGTAGCAAGCATGAATTGTCCCCTTTGCTAAGCAAGGTCTGCCCTGGTATGCATTTGGATGGGAGACTACATGTGAGCACTGTCTGCTGTAAGATATTTCCCTTAGGGGATGGGGCTGTAGCTCAATTGTAGAGCATCTGCCTGCATGCAGAAGGCCTCAGGTTCCCTCCCTGGCATCTCCAGATAGGGCTGAGTAAGACTCCTGCCTAAAACCTTGGAAAGCTGCTGCCAGTCTGTGCAGACAATACTGAGCCAATTGGACCAATGGAGGTTTGACTCAATATATGTCAGCTTCCTATGTAACTGAAGCCCTATTCAGAAGTTATCTTCAATGCACATACAATCTGTGTACAGTGAACACAAATACGGAACTGAACACAAGTACAATTATTCACACATTATGTTCAGCACATGTACAGCAGTACACTTCCCAGCTATACCCTGCGTTTGAAGGGGCCTGTAACCCCAGTTCACTTTTTAAATTAATGCACATACAGTCATTCACACAAAGGTGTGTACACGTGTATAGATACCGGTATGCACATTCAGCATAATGTCTGGATAGGGCTAGAGATGGACCATGTTATTTTGGTGCCTGGAGCCAAATGCATGTCTTCCAACTGTCTTAATTCACCCCAGACAACCCTGGTTTCTCCCTGGCTCCTGTCCCAAGTGATTCGCTGCCTCAAAAAGTCCAGATTTTCTCCTTGTCAATAGTTGGGCTGTTTCTTTTTTTAAGAAAAGAAAGAAAAAGAAAACCCTTACTGAGCTCCCAGGGATCAGCAAATCACTCATAGCTCAACTTCAAAGTTTTGCCTGCAGAGCACTGGTTCCTTCCTCCTCCTCCTCCTCCTCCTCCTCCTTCACCATCATCATCTTTTTCTCAAGCTCTATCAATGCATACATGAAGGGAATGAGATCTGGTACACCATCCCTGTACCCAACCTCCACACATTCATTTGAAGATTCAAAAAGAGCCTACAAGTGTAAGTGCCTAGAATTCACTGCACACACAGTTGGGATCCCTGCTAATTCAGAATGTGGGACAGAATTCCCGGACAGGGAGCAGCTCAGTCCAGCAAAGATTAATTGGATGGCCCAAGCCCTCAGCCAGGAGAAATGACATCCAAGGGTGGTTTGCTGGCCTGACAAGGGGCTGGGTGAGTATCGTTTAGAGTTCCAGGACTGGGCTGTACCACAACGGAGAAGGACGAGGTCAGGGGTTGGGGGGGAGAAAGTAAGACAAAGAGTTGCCATGGGAGGAGAGAGGAGAGGGAAAGAGCACCCAGGAGAATGAGCAAGAGCTTGGGCAATCCAGGCTGAGGAAGTCTGGATCTGAGGAAGTCTGAGGGATAGGGCGGTGCTGCCAGGTGAGGAGGAACCCAGCAGGTGAACTTCTCGCCTAAACCACTCACCAGGTGGGAATAAACTACTCACCAGGTGGGAGCTGGGATAAACCACTTGAGCTGGGCTAAACCACTCACCAGGTGAGGAGCCCAGTAGGCGAGCATTTTGCCTAACCCACTCAGCAGGTGAGGAGCCCAGACAGGTAAGCTCCTCTCTCAAAGGGAGCTTGCCACTAAGGTGAGAAAAGGAGAAAGTAGAGAGGCGGTCTGTGGAGCCACATCCTCCTCTCTAATCTGTGTGAAGTGGGGCTGTGTTAGTGTGGGGGGCTCTAACTCAGTGGTAGAGGATCTGCATGCTTGTGTGCAGAAGGCCCCAGTTTCAAACCCTGGCATCTTGGGGCATAGCTATAATTGAGCGAAAGGGTTCAAAGAACACGGGCCCCCAGCTCCTGAGGGCCCTCCAGCTCCACCCCTCCCTATTTTTCTTCATTATCTCCTTCACTCTGGGGGGCCACCAGAGAGAGGGATGAACATGGGCCCCCTTTCCCCTAGCTACGCCCCTCTTCAGATAGGTCTGAAGCCCTGGAGAAACCCTGGAGAGCACCAATCAGAGTGGGCAATACTGAGCTAAATGGACCAATGATCTGATTCAGTATATAGCAGCTTCCTAAGTGATCCTGAGTATGTGCTCTTGCTTTAGTACAACAACAACAACAAATATTTATATATCACTTTTCAACAAAAGTTTCCAAAGCAGTTTACATAGAGAATTAATTAATTAATTAATTAATTACAAAGAAAGATGGCTCCCTGTCCCCAAAGAAGGGCTCACAGTCTAAAAAGAAACATAAGACAGACACCAGCAACAGTCACTGGAGGTCCTGTGCTGGGGGTGGAGAGGACCAGTTACTCTCCCCTGCTAAATAAAGAGAATCACTACATTTAAAAGATGCCTCTTTGCCCAGTTATCAGGGGTTAGCTGTACACAAGTGCCTTGCTGGATCTCACAGCACAGTCCACTTAGCACAACATTCCCTGCAGGAATCCCAGCAACTGGAAGCCACGGTAGTCCGCCAGAACCTGACCAGTGGACCATGATCTAAGTAGAGGCATTTCCTCCTATGGTTGTAGGATAGGACGCTGCAAGGCCCTAGAACACATTGAGGAGCAGGAGAGCCTGCAAATTCCACTCGCTCCCTTCTGAGGGGTAGTCATTTACTTGACATTGCCAAAACAAGAGAAAAGAAGAATCCATCAGACGACACGGCATGTCAGGTCATGTCACAACATCATTAAAACATTCTGTCTTGTTGACGAAGCTGTTGCCACCAGTTCCAGGAGCGACGGATCCAGTTGGCAGCCAGTGGAAGTTTCTCCCCTTGCTTGCTACACAGTTAGGAATATTTCAGGGAGAATGCTCTCTCTCTCTCTCTCTCTCTCTCTCTCTCTCTCTCTCTCTCTCCATATTCTACTCAGAGCATTAAGCTTTAATCCCATTAGAAGATTTGTAGCATATCCAGCCTTCGATAGATAGATAGCTATTTAGCCAGACAGGTTTCTGCATAGATACCTCAACCTCATGCAAGGCAAGGCTATTTGAAGAACGATATTCTTCCTAGCCCCCACATCTCAGGGTTCCCCCCCCTTGCTTAGAGCTTATCTCTCTACTCGCCTCCGCCAATGCAGTTTAGCACCAGATTTTATAGAGTGCTCGCGCTGTCGGGAACACTTGGTAATATTCTGTTAACTTGCCGTCTCAACATTCCAGCACTGTTCATTGGAGGCCCGCACCTGGCATGTTGCGACAAGATGGCTGATAGAATAAAATCAGGAAGGTTGAGATGATTAACCCTCACTAGGAGCCAGCAAGTGGGCAGGTTCCCTTTTACAAAAAGCAGGAATACACCCTGTGGGGTATTCATTAAGAAAAGGGAAAGGGCATTCATGAACTCAAAACAAAGACACACACACACTCCAAATAGCAGCAGGGAGGGGCTCAGTTTGGAGTTGGCCTGTAAGTAGGGC
Organism: Hemicordylus capensis; assembly: GCF_027244095.1. Lineage (NCBI taxonomy): Eukaryota > Metazoa > Chordata > Lepidosauria > Squamata > Cordylidae > Hemicordylus > Hemicordylus capensis. Next base: position 17,577,402 of record NC_069663.1, read on the forward strand.
TGTGCAGAGGTGCACCTAGGTCATTTTGGAGCCTGGACCTAAAGGCCTTTGGAGCCCCTTCCCCCTCTAAAAATTAAGCATCATCATGCTCTGCCGGGCAACCACACCAGCCGGGACAGACTAAAGAAGATTTGGGGGGGCCCAGAGACTGTGGAGGCCCTGGACTTTGGCCCCGAAGCCCAGGGGTAAGAGTACCTCTGGGGTTGTGCACAGAACCGCCTGATGGATATAGGAAACTGCCTTCTCAAAATACCCCAGGTTCCCCATCTAATACGGCTCCTAAGTAGCCCAAACAATCCTGAATTGACGATTTATTTATTTTTTTGTCTTTTGAAGGTGTTGAGTTGAATGAGAAGATGCTTTCTGCTGAGTCAAGCCATTGGTCCATCAAGCTCAGCATTGACTACACTAACTGGCAGCAGCTACCCAGGGTTTAGATGGGGTCTTTGACAGCCCTTCCTAGACATGCCAGAGACCGAAGATAGGACATTCAACGTACAGTGTGTGTGCTCTGTTACTGAGTGATGTCCCTTTTATGTATTCAGCGGAATGCATGGCCATTAGAGGACATGCTCAGGCATTCCTACACCCCCCAGCCGCCCCATTCAAGGGACTAGCTTCTTCCATCACTTCCTGCCCACTCCCTGGATGATCCCAAGGATCACTGCAGCCACCCAGCTTTCCTTGTGCCAGTGCTGGGAGTCTTTTAGAGAGCTCCGCCCACCACCCTCCTGCCTGGGCCAATTGTCCCGTGAGGGGCTGCCTCCTTGTGGTGGGGACTGGGAATTCCAAAGCAGAATTCTGACTTTTTCTGAAGCATACAGTCCTTTCAATTAGCACACAACCAGCCATGGTTTTAAACTTGCCGTTTGACTTGCTATTGTTAAATATGGGCAGCTGAAAACCCTTGCTGATTTACTGCTTATGATAATCTTCTGCCCACCCTCATTTGATAATTATTACTTTCAGTTCATACTGGGCAAGAAGCCCCAGAAGCCTACCTAATGCTGATGTGAGTTACCTGTGCAGCCTAGAACACCTCCCAGAATCCTCTGCAATGTGCAGGGCTCTATGGCGGGCATTTCTTGGGTCCTGTTCGGGGCTATGAAAAACACAGGCCATAAGTTGGAGGGGGGGAGTTCCATATGTATGCAAACCTAAAAACAATCTCTTCTTTTCAGTCCCATTTTACCAATGTGCATACAAGAGAGGCTCAACGTGGGGGTTAGGGTGAAAACACCCATCGTTTTGAATTCTGCATTTGTGACTGAACCTCAAGTATTCTGGCATAATAAAGCAACCATTCAATGGTCCTCTCAGAGACGCTCTCACCCCTGGACTTTGGGGACCTCCACACCCCCTGGGAGCCCCCAAATCTTCTTTAATCTGTCCTGGGTGATGTGGTCACCATGCTGTACTGCTGCCCTGTGCTGCACCAGGTGGCCGAGGGTGATTGTGACCTGTGCTGGATGCTTTAGAGACAGAGGAGAGAGTGGGGAAAGAAATATGTGGGATGGGAATACGTTAAGTTGTGTGTTGAAATGTTTATGCTCATGCATATTTGCATAAATATACCTGTTTTGTATTCTTACATTATTGTGAGTTCAGTGGCTGTTTGTGCCCTTAAGAACCCACATGTTAAAAATATTGCATGTGTGTGTAGGGGGGATGATGCTTAACTTGCAGCAGAGTTGCGGGGCTCCAAAGGTCTTTAAGTCCAGGCTCCAAAATTACCTAGATGCACCCCTGGGTCCTCTCAGTTTCCTTTCTGTTATTTATTTATTTTAAAATTTAATTTCCCCTCCCACACCTGCCCGACTCATTTCAAAAATTCAGGGCAGCTTACAAAGATGAAGAACATCACAAGTCGTAAAACAGCATTTTTTTAAAAAAAAATCGATAAAATTTCCACTCAGTACAAGTTTAAAAGCGAGAGGGAAAAGAAAAAGGATACCCTCTTGATAATATTGACTGAAGAACTTTCCTAAATGATAAGAAGCTTGGGTTCAGGTACATTTCCTTGGGCAACTTGTTCCGAAGAATGTAGCAATCCTTTTGGGATTAATTTATTATGATTCTATGACTGGAAGCATTGTTTTATTAATAATGGTCCTGAGCAATTACGTGCTGCTTTCGAGAGCTAAGATCACTTCACAGACAGATACTGCTGTAATGCTACAAGAAGTTTGTAAGATAGATCGGTATTATTTATTTAAAATATCGGTTGGCCAGCTTTCTGCCTGATAATAGGTCTCCAAGGTGGCTGAGTATAAAAGAAAATTGAGACCCAATCGACATAGTAGCCAACATTCCCCACAGTGCTCTGACAACCAAAGAGCCCTGCAGGGATGCAAAGAGGCTGGAAATTAGCTGCGCTTCTTCCTTCTTACACAGCCCATCAGCCAGGACGGGTCCATCCATTGGGTAGACCAAGGCAGTTGCCTAGAACACCAATTCTGGAAGCGGGGAGGCACAGGTGAGGTGCACTGCCCCCTGCAGTGAATAGCCATCCTATGGTTATTCCCCAATCACCAGGGGATGGCAAAGAAGGCAGGTGAATGATGCTTTAAAGCATCCCTAAGACTGCCTCTGCCTCCCATGGCCTGCCAGCTCCATGAAGATTCTACTCCCACTGTATACCTCACCCCCACCGCTCACCTAGCCAATGGGCATGCATAGCAGCCCCCTGAGGGGTCAGGGCAGGTTAAAAAAAAAAACACTGCTGAGCTGACTTCACAAATGGCTACTACACATGGACATGACCGGCGGGGGCAGAGTGTGTAGCAGGGACAGACTCCATGCAGAGCTGGGCAGTGGCACAGGGGACAGGCACAGGCAGCGGAAGTCTTATGGACGTTTAAAGGTATGGTCTGCTTGTCTCTCTGGCCACCCACCCCAGCCAGCGCCAATTGTGCAGAATTATATTTTGCATGTTAGCTAATACAATTTTTCCTATCCTATTTTTCCTAATTCCTATCTAGAGCTATTCAAAGTATTGGCCCTTTCCCCCTTGGAGCTGCCCCTACAAGGGGAGAGGCCCTCCCAGAGTGGCCCTCCCAGAGCAGAAAACCTGGCTTGACCTGCAACAGGACATCATCCAACTTCCTTGTCCATGTCCCTTACAGGGTGTGCTGAACCTGTTCGAATCGAATCAGCTTGGTTCAACCAGTTCAAACTCGAACCAGCCTGGCCCCAAAAAAGGTGGCTGGTCCAAGTTCGGACCGGACCAGGCCTGGTCCAAAATGGACTGGTTCAACCAGGGTTATGCTTGTCAAGGGCTATGCTTGTAAAGGAGAATCCGCACACGATCCTGGCAGCCGGGTTAAGGACGTGTTCGCACCCTTAACCTCGGCTAAACCTGGGCTTAGGAGTTGGGTTTGGCTGGGTGGGCGCACTGCATGGCAAGGCTGCTCATGAGAACAGCCTTGTAGTCTCACTCCTCTTTCCATGCATTCACTGAATATGTATGGTGAGCCAGTATGATTTATAGTGGAACAGTCTTGGACTAGGACTGGGGAGACCTGGCATGAAACTTACTGGGTGGCTCTGGGCCACTCACTTATCTCTCAGGCTAACCTACCTCACAAGGTAGTATGGTGAGGATAGACATAACCATGTACACCACTACGGGCTCTTTGGAGGAAGTGTGGGATATAAATGTAAAAATAAACAAATAAAATTATGTGAAGGAGACCCCGAAGTAGGATTTTCTCTTTATCCAGTGTTTAGCTATCACGTGTGTTACTTCCCTCTCTGCCTATATACAGCTCTGTTATCTGATCTAAAGTCTGCTAGAAACTGATGCAGAAAATCTGAAATGTATATACTCTTCAGAAACATTGCTGAAAGCCAGTTCCAGCTTCTTGAGATTTTTTTTTTTTAAATTAAAGCAATATTAAAGTTAACATTTCTCCCACCAGCAGTAAGAACTTCCTCTGGCAAAGAATGAGACTTTGTCTCTCTTTCTCCCGCCCCAGCAAGCAGATCCATAACACAGTTAAGTCTTAATAGTCAGATTTTTGCTCTTTTGGCTCCACTTTAGTGAAAGCAACTAAAACCACATTAAATACATATGTTTCACCTTTCTTTGGTTCTGGATTCGGCTGTAGGTTATCTATTCACCTATCCGTGAGCATGTATTATTTTCTCTCTCTTGCCGAATTACGTCTGCAAGGCAGTAAAATGTTATGTATTCACAAGCCCCATAATCTTTAAAAGCACTGTGATGCATGCTCCAGATGAGAAAAGAGCCTCTATCCAGTATGTTAATAGACAGCATTAGGGCAATAATGAAAAGCACTTGAGACAAGTAAGCCCCTATCAAACGCTGAGTAATAGGGTTGCAAAGAATGAATCATAATGCACCTCCCCTGCAAGAGGATATTAAGATGTCTGCGTTAGTTCAGGGTCTATTCGCTCTAACAGCTGCCTCATTTCTCTCATTAAAATAGGAGCAGGGAAGCGTTCTTCAGCTAGCTTCCCTCTTCACCCAGAAGCTTCCCCCACCCCCCAACACACACACATGAACACAATAGCACACCGTACTAAGAGGCTGTTCTCCCAAGCAGCCAGGCCCAGGCCTTGGCAGCCAAGTCTGTGCTGCCCATGAAAACCGCCGGGCTCCACACGATCCCGGCAGCCCCGCAGCGCCAGATCCAGCACCCAAGACTGCCTCTTAGCCAAGGTTAAGGACACAAACATGCCCTTACTCCTGCTGCCAGGATCGTGTGTCAACGCAAGCTGCTTGCTGGTCGTGCTGACACAGAAACGGGCACCTAGAGCAGGGATTCTCAACGTTGGGTCCCCAGATATTATTGGACTTCAGCTCCCATAATGCCCAGCCCCAGTGGCTTTTGGCTGGGGATTATGGAAGTTGAAGTCCAATAACATCTGGGGACCCAACATTGAGAATCCCTGACCTAGAGCATCCATCCCCTGGGGGGATTCTAACAGCATGCAGTGGGCTGTGGGACACTTGGAGACTGGCATAATGAACCCCGGCCTCTTTTGCTCCACGCTGTTCCTGGCAGTGCGGGTCACGTGGCTGCACGGCTTGCACGCAGCAGGGATGAAAATCGATCATGTGCGGGAAGGTCAGTTGAACCCTGCCTCCCCCCTCCCCCCTCACACCGCATGCACGCATGCACGCATGCAGCCATGTGAATAGCCCCTAAGGATCATTTCACATGCAACCATTTTCCTGTAGTTACCACTTTTCTGGCTGGAATCCAGAGGACTAGGTGTAGCATCCCTTCCTGAAACGCACAGGAGATTTAGGGATTCCTCATTTCCATTGTAGCACCTCATGCTCCCCTGGATAGGCATGCTTGATGACAGAAGAGCCGTAGTCCGGCACCGAGGTCATTCACACCATCAAAAACTGTGTTCTACCTGGCTTTGGGGGCTGTGTGTGCTCCTGATTTTTGGTTGTGTGGAAGCAAGGTAGGAGGAAAACCCGGGTAGAAGTGATTGTGTGGAAGCAAAGTAGGAAGAAAAGCTACCCAGGTTTTCCTCCTACCTTGCTTCCACACGACCAAAAATTGGGAGCACACACAGCCCCCAAAGCCAGGTAGAACACAGTTTTTGATGGTGTGAATGACCTCAATATGTCGTATGAGTGTACGGATGTCTGTACAGTCATACATGTGTTTGCACCTGTGTTTGTTTTAAAAGCAACCCCTCAAACACATAATACAGATAGCAAATATATTGCTAGGCCTGCGCTCAACGTAACATGTGAATAGCTGTACCTGTGTACCCACACAGTGTACTTCACATATTGTTGAAAATAAAGAGGTAATCCTCACAGCCAGCCCTACCAAGTTAGGAAAGTGCTAGCCCAGATAGGGCTGGTCGTGAGACGTGCCGGAATCGCTCCCGATCTCAGTGCTCCTTCCCCGGGTAGCCCAGCTTTCATACGTAGGCTATAAGTGAGGACATGTTCATGCCTCCTACCCCACTGCTGGGTCATGTGGGCACTGGGGCTGCCATCAACTCCTCCCAGGTTGCTGGCAGCCAACGCTTCCATAGAGCTGGGGGAAGGAGTGGCTCAGCAGTAGGGATGTGCGGACAGGTTCAATTCCGAACCTGTTTGACATCGAACTGGTTCAGTTCAATGGCTTGATATCAGACTGATACCCCCACCCCACCCACCCCAGTCATGACCCTGCCACACAGAGGCCCATTGGGCATGCACGGCAGCCTCCAAAATGGCTGCCACAACAGAGGGCAGGACCAAAACAGGCCGAAGACTGCCCGAACCGGGTTATTTGGACATTAACAGAGGCCAGCAAGGGAGGGGGAACCTCCAGGAACCCCTCCCATGGCCTCGGAGAAGCCCGCCAGAGCAGCGGTATCAATGTGTGTATATAAATACACACACACACATTGTGAATCCCCCAAACCCGAACCGGGAGGGTTCGGTGTGCACCAAACCAAACAAGCCCGGTTTTGTGTATGCCTGGTTTCTGCACACCCCTACTCAGCATTGGGTATTTCCCTGCCTCTGACCTTGTTTTACCTTCACACATGATCAAAAACAGGGAGAGCGCACACAACTCCTGAAACTGGGTAGGACGCTGGCCCTGCCCAGTTAATGATGGATGTGCACTGCCTTAATATCATCTGCCTGGGGCCAAGCCTGCTTGTGGGCAGGGAAGGGAAGGAAATGAAATAGCCGACACAGCTGCATGCAGGAGGGACTGGCTCCTGGCCTTTGAGGCTCACCAGACTTTACAGAGAAATGGGCAGGGTCCAGAGTCCTCACTCTGATGCCAGCCTGTCTGGTACTCCACAAGCAGCTTTGTCCAGTTCCAGACGCAGCAGGAAATGACCGTGAGGTCCACCGTCTCCATCCAGTGGGAACCTGTCGTGGGCTGCTCTTTTTAATCGCATCAGAATCCTGAATGTGAGTCTCAGCTCCTGGCAACCAGATCGCTGGGGGTGATTGATGACAGAGGACTGGAGAGTATCTTTTCTCCTTCCACACATCTGAGCCCTGGGATCCCAGAATGGGCACCCTCCAGGGAAGTGTTTTCCGCTGGCACCTGGCCCAGACTCCCTCGGGGCACAGGAGAGCATCAAGCAGGGAGCTGCTATCATAGCTTCTCAACTACCGAGCCGGAGGGAAAATAAGGAATAATGAGACTGAACTAGTCCAGTAACAAGAACCTGAGGGATACAGCAATTAGCAGCAGCAGCCGTGACTAATGGATTGGGAAGGGATGAAAGGGAATATGGACAGGAGGAACCATGATTAAATTATATAAGATTATGAGAGGGTTGAGGGAAAGGGAAAGAGAGAAGGGGGCAAAGCTCAGTGGTGGGGCTTATGTTTTGCACGCAGAAGGTCCCAGGTCATTGCCTGGCATTTTGGGCTAAGCAGTCTCAGATAGGAGAGCAGGCAAAGGGACCCTAGAAAACTTCTGGCTGATTGAATAGATAACAATAGATAGCAACTGAGAACAATTGTACTTGACTGTGTACAAACAAGGACCATCTAGGGACTTTAACAAAAGGGAAACTGCATACCTTGATGGCAGGGAAGCTCTCTTCCGTCTTTGGAATGCGATACCCTACCAGAGTTTGGGATGATGGCACACTTCCGCTGGTGGGAAGGTGAAGGGAAATGGTTTGGAATCAGTGTTTCCAGACAGAAAAAACGGAGAGTGAGTTAGCTCAAAGTGGAGGCAACCTGGACAGGTTGCAATAATGGCTATCTGGTGCGAGATCAGTGGTTTTGTTACCTGTTTTGCAGGGCCTATGCTCCTCTTGAACACTTGTACTAATATTACAAAGGCACCATAAATCTCTAGTACAGTGTTTCCCAAGGGTTTTTTAAAATAAAAATAAAAATCTGGTGGCACACTTAAAGCTGCTGCCCAAAAATCATGGCACACCAGACCCCCAGCCAGCCCTTCTCCCCTTTTTTTGCAAAGCCACTGTGTGGTATTTATTTGTTTGTTTCAGAGCTAGCTAGCTTCCAGAGGTATTACCCTTCCTGGTGCATTATGGGGCATGCCAGCTCCAAAGGCTGAGAGCATAAACATTCTGCTTTTAGAGCTAGCTTTCTTTCTTAAGCACCCGAGGAACATGCCTTTCCTGGTGTATTATAGGATGAGTCTGCTTCTAACAAGGGTGTTTTATAGCTGCTTCCCTCATACCCACAAGGAAATGTGGATTTAACTAATGATTTGTTCAGCAACACAACTCCCTTTTCTCCTTCTCCTTTCCCTCCCTTTTCCTTTCTGACTCCTTCCCCACACTCTCTACAGGATCCCCTCTGGGATAAATGGCCACACAAACTGCAAAAGATCACTGGCTAGAAGACAACAGGCGGCTGTTTGAATTGTCCACTTTTGGAGCTAAGTCAGTAAATCCTTCTCAAGTACACTCCCATCCAAAGCAGGATTCCCAGATGCTGTTGACTGCAACTCCCATAAACCCCAGCCAGAGGCTATTGGTGCTGGGGATACTGGAAGTTGTAGTCAACAGTATCTGGGAATCCCTGTTACAGGGGACACTGATCCAAAGGAAACAAAATTGCATAATACTACCCCATGACTTCTCATTGCTGCATAGTGGAGACGAGCACATAACAATTGCTTTCATAAAACCAACAATTATTGTTCACCCTTTCACAGAGCTTAGAGGGCATTATGAAGTTAATCCTCTGCAGTTTTCCAACAAATGAAAGCATACCTAAAGCACAACTGGCCAGTGGAACTCCCCTCCACCAGACAGCAGCACTTCTTATCATACCTGGGTTCAAAAAAGATTAAAGGAAGTCACAGAAACCCAGTATGTGAACACCTCTGGTTGTTTTTAAATGACTTTTGAAAACACACCTGTTTCATCAGGCTTTTAGTTAGTTTGTTTGTCTGTTTGTTTGTCTGCTTTTAGTTAGTTTGTTTGTCTGTTTGTTTAATTTATATACCTCCTGGTGTTATATACTTTTGTGATGTTTTGAAGTTTTACTTATGGTAATTTTAATCTGTTCTATATAATTTTTAGGTTTTAGAGGCTGTTTGTTTAAATTGTAAACTGCTCAGAGATTTTATATAGGGCGGTATATAAATATGATAGATAGATAGATAGATAGATAGATAGATAGATAGATAGATAGATAGATAGATAGATAGATGCTTAAGCATCCTTCCCAATTTTCCTGACATCTTTAACTGCTAGAATATGAAGAGATGGATGGTAGCAACAGAAACGCTTTCATTTGGATCAACCCCTTGCTGTTAGAAACTTCTCCAGGAATCCAGCTATGGCTCATTGGCCTTCACCACCACCCGGGGGCCCCCAGAGCCGTTCCTGATCTTGTGAGAAACAGCTTAGGATCAAGCAAGGCTCCTTTGTGTCATGTGGGCTGTGGGCTGCCAAGATTGCCATCGCAGCTGAACGGTGCAAGCCCAACACTGAACAACCAGACAGATGGAGCGCTTGAATACAGGAGGCCCTTGTAATGGAAAAAGATGAATAATTCCAGGAGATATTCTTATGCCAGCTCTCTGAACACTTGGCTTGCTGAAAGAATCCGAGAACCTGGAGTACTGCCTGACACCGGATGGAATCTTAATCAGCAATGCCATCCCACGCAGCAAAAGACCAAGGACAGGCAGAGGATTGCTGGTGGTGGGGGGTGGTATAGAGATCCACTTTCACTAGGGACACCAGTTCTGGTTTGAGACAGGCAAGCATTGCATCAGGTAACTCAGTGTGCTTCACTGTAAGGTCCACAGGCCAGGGTGGCCCCCATCAACTCTAAGGGCAGCTCCCCGACTAATGTCTTGTGTGGGGGCTGTGTGAAGCTTCAGCCAGAGCTGAATACTCTGCACAGTCTGCTGGGCACCATGCAGAGATGATGATTCTTGCCATGCAAAGCTGCACTTTGCGTCCAGCGTTGGAGGGGCTCTTTTGAAGGGAAACGGAGCCCTCTTGAGCACCATCTTGGAAGGTGTGCACGGAGTGCTGGGAAGTGTAGTGTAGTCCTTTGCTAGTGCTTTCCTCCTAGAGCTCTTAAGAGAGGATTCTGGATCCTCCCAGCACTGAAGAAAATGCAGTAACTACAATAGGAACTGGCTCTCACACTGAAATCATTTTGCCAGACTAGCCCTTGATTAAAAAATAGTGAAGAAGACGAGGTTAACTCTTGAGCAGGGGCAACCATAGGAACATAGGAAGCTGCCATATACTGAGTCAGACCCATGGTCCATCTAGCTCAGTATTGTCTACACAGACTGGCAGCGGCTTCTCCAAGGTTGCAGGCAGGAATCTCTCTCAGCCCTATCTTGGAGAAGCCCAGGGAGGGAACTTGGAACCTAGATGCTCTTCTCAGAGCAGCTTCATCCCCTAAGGGGAATATCTTACAGAACTCAAACATGTAGACTCCCATTCATATGCAACCAGGGTGGACCCAGCTTAGCTAAGGGGACAAGTGCTTGCTACCACAAGACCAGCCCTCCTCCATTACTTCTTCTGAATTATGCCTAAAGGTCTTTTACAATAAGGAGCTCCCAGGGAATGGAGAATTTAGCCAGGTGATCTCTCTTTGAAAATAGTGCTGGCTGCCGCAGGCATAGCTGGAACTGGCTCCTCTCCCAAACCCTAATAGAGGACTAGCTGTCATGGGGATAATCATCATCATCATACTGGCCTGAAGGTATATGTAGCAGTAATTCTGCTGAAGCTAAGCGGGGCTGGGGCTGGTCAGAGGCTGGATGAGGGACCACTTGGGGACCACCTTGAGTTCCATCTTGGGAAAGAAAGGGAAAAAATAAATATAATAGTACTCAATAGGTTCACACAATCATCAAAATCAGGGTAGGAGGAAGGCTACCCACATCTTCATGAATGAATTGTGTGGAGTCACAAAAACCCCTCCACCCAGAAGGCTCAGAGCAAGATAACCCAGCTTTCCTACCCTGCTGTTAACCAAGGTTGGGGAAGAGGAGAGCTCTCCTTCCTTGATTCTCCAGTCGTGTGAACCCACTTGCCTCTTCTGCCCAGCCACTGGGAGACCCAGCAAGTCCTCCCTCACATGGAAGCAATAGAGAGTTGTGGCTACCGGGGCTGCCCTCCATTGATGCACTAGCCTACAAAGCACACTCTATGATCCTCTATGGCTCAAACTATTATACTTCAGACACATTATGCGAAGACCCAGCTCCCTTGAGAAGTCCATAAAGCTGGGAAACGTTGAAGGGAAGGGAAGAAGAGGACGACCAGCAGCAAGGTGGAGGGACTCGATTACGACAGCAATGGATGCACCACTGAGAGACCTTCAAGGCCAAGCTGAAGACAGATCATCCTGGGGAGAATCTATCTATGTGGTTGCTAATAGTCAATACTGACTTGATGGCATTTAATCAATCAATGATCCTGAAGCTGGAGTGGTGGTGGCAGGGCTGGGTCCGCCACCTTTTCCTTCATGGCAGCTGCTGTTGTCACGGGGCTTCCCCAGTCCATGGCAGTGCGAAGAATGCTGGGAAGGCATGCAAGGCCTGCTGGAGAGGTAGGGCTTGCAAATCCTGATTTTGACCATGGGCGCCACATCTGGCTTAATTGTGTACTTCCTGGGTTTGCTGATCCAAACAGAGGTTGTGTAATGTGCTGCTAATTAGGTAGGAGCTCTCAGGCCCTCCAACCAGTGGTGGCTGGTGTAGGTGCTGCGGGGGGGCGGGCGGTGGCAGGAGGCACATAGGAACACAGGAAGCTGCCATATACTGAGTCAGACCATTGGTCTATCTAGCTCAGTATTGTCTTCACAGACTGGTAGTGGCTTCTCCAAGGTTGCAGGCAGGAACCTCTCTCAGCCCTATCTTGGAGATGGTGCCAGGGAGGGACATTGGAACCTCCTGCTCTTCCCAGAGCAGCTCCATCCCCTGAGGGGAAGATCTTACAGTGCTCACACTTCTAGTCTCCCATTCATAGGCAACCAGGGTGGATCCTGCTTAGCTAAGAGGACAAGTCATGCTTGCTACCACCAGAGCAGCTCTCCTCTGCACCTTTAAGTCTAAATTAGTAGGTACTTACCTCCTGTACAGTTGCACTTGAAAGCACATCAGCAGCGTGGCGCCCAGCACCTGCTGCAGGCAGAGCCATTTGTGTGGCTAGCAGATGGCCTCTACGCATATGCAGAGTCCAGCTGATTGGCAGAGTCGATCCTCCACCGTAGCGGGTGCTGGGCAGTAGCATCCTATTTGGAACGTGAAGGGTGACCAACAGTTTACCTACTCTGATCTCCTGATGAAATATTATTGTGAGTCATGCCGTCCTGCTATGCAAAACAGCTCACCTTAGCTTTGATGTTGGCTGGTTATCAACAATGGGGCATTGATGGGCAAACAAGCTAAAGGGCAAATAATTCCCTCACTGAGCAACTGACAGCTTTGTGGGGAGGGTAGATCAAGGAAACTGCATGGGAGGAAGGAGTTAACACCTCCCTCCCCCAGGCACCCCTTCCCTGATAAAATTAGCAGCCCCATGTGGCTGCTTTGAAGTTTAAAAAACAGACTACCTGTAGGAGGACGGCTGGATCACGGATCTCCCATTCATATCTTATCCGACACTTATATAGACTGGCGTAAATAGTGCATAGATAAATGGGAGAAAGATTTGCAATGCTCTCCACTCGATGCTACCTAGCATTTTTGCTTTTCAAAGGATGCTTTATTTTCAGTAGGACTAAATATCAGAGAAAATTGCTTTAAAATGGCAACATTATGGCACTTCACGCCACAGAAACTGTTTCAGCTTTCTCAGACTAACAAGAGACGGGGTGGGTTCTGTGCAGGGCTTAAAGGTGGTGTCTTTCCCATGTGGTGGCTATGCTTTAAGGCAAAAGGATTGTGGGGAGTGGTAATTAATGTAATTATCTGCATGTTGAATAACCAGTCACCACTAGATCCTCTAGTCTGCTATGGGGTTTTGTCAAAACAATCTCACCTGCACGACTGCCAAATTCTTTGCTGTATATTTTGGTTTCAGCAAGATCAGGAGGAGAACTGGTCTTGTGGTAGCAAGCATGAATTGCCTCCTTTGTTAAGCAGGGTTTACCTTAGTTTGCATTTGAATGGGAGACTACATGTGTGAGCATTGTAAGATATTCCCCTTAGGGGATAGAGAGAGCATCTGGTGCTTGCATGTGGAAGGTTCCAAGATCCCTCCCTGGCATCTCCCAGATAGGGCTGGGAGGGACTCCTGCCTGCAACCTTGGAGAAGCCGCTGCCAGTCTATGTAAACAATACTGAGCTAGATGGAACAATGGTCAGACTCAGTATAAGGCTGCTTCCGGTGTATTCCAAACACAGGAAGGCAAGGACCAAGCCTCGAAAGAATGAATAGACTTCAAAAGGTATGGGAGATTTGCTTTGATTAAGCTTCAGTGTCCACCAGAACCAGCCTATCCACAAGGCAGACTTCACTGGTCTAGGTTTATTGAGCACTCCAGAGTCATTGCTTTTCCACAAACAGGTGGAAGCAGAAGTAAAACAGGGTTCTATATGTGGCTTGATATAATTCTGTTTTTTCCAGCAATGCCTTTTCTAATACTTATGTAGAAGTCAGTTCTGCTCAGCAAAGATCCCCTGCAACATTAATTAAAAGTTTCCTGCTCAAGTTACAAGTTCTGTCTCTTTTATTGCCTCCTGTTGAGCACATCTGGGAGGATTACTGATGAATAGCCCATTAATTGCCCCTTAATGTTAGACTTGTTGAAGGTAACAGAAGCTTTCATTGTTGGGCTCCTTTCTGTGAAAGAAGCACTATTTCATTATGAAAAAGGAAAAGGAAAAATGAGGAGAGGTAACCAGTAATTAAAGTCTCCATAGGAAAAAGAGCTGAGATTATGAGGCAATTATTAATCAGTAATCCCCCAACCATGCTCAAAGGGAAGCAAGTAAAGAGGCAGAGACTGTAAGCAGGAAGCTTTTAATTAATGGCATGGTAGCCCTAAAAAACTTCAATAATACTTTGCCTGTCCGCATTGGACATGCTGGTGCTGTAGTTTTATTCTATTGCAGAAATAAATAAATGGCACAAATCAGGTTGGTGGTGGGGAAGGAGGACAACACAGAAAACATTAAAATGCAGCAATGTGGCAATGATGTCTATTTTATTTATTATTTATTTAATAAACTTGTATACCACGCCCTACTGAAGTCTCTAGGCAGTTTACAGCACAAAACAAACTGAGAATAAACAAACCAAGAATTTATCAGTTAAGACATATAAAAAACAGCTGAACACAAGACCTAACTCCATCAAAAGACTTTGATGATGTTGTCCAGATTCTTTTTTTTTTTTTTTAAACATATGAACAAGGGATAGCAAATTCTGGCTAAGATGTTTGTGTAGACCAGGGATGCACAACTTCAGCCCTCCAGGTACTGTTGGACTACAAATCTCATCATCCCACATATTGATCACTGTGGCTGGGTGTTGTATAGTCCCTATGGGAGGGGCCATAGCTCAGTGGCAGAGCACATGATTTGCATGTAGAAGGTCCCAGGTTCAGTCCCTGAAATCTCTAATTAGGACTGGGAAAGACTCTTGCCTGAAACCCTAGAGAGCTCCTGTCAATCAGACTAGACTGATTTGGATAGATGAGGCTCAGGGACACATTTATTGGAGAGGAGAGCTGGTCTTGCAGTAGTGAGCATGACTTGTCCCCTTTGCTAAACAGGGTGTGCCTTGGCTTGAATTTGGATGGGTGACTACATATGAGACTGCCAGGAGATGGGACCATAGCTCAATGGTAGAGCATCTGCTTACATGCAGAATGTCCTAGGTTCAATCCCTGGCAGCATCTCCAGGTAGGGCTGGGAAAGACTCCCAGCTTACATTTTGCAACAATATTTATAACAACAATGACAACAACAACAATATTGACAAAAAAAAATCAGGTATCCTAGGTCCTTGGGAAGGACTCGATGTCTGGATAAAACAAACCAGTCAAAAACATCTGTCACTGACTGTGTGAATAAAGAATAAAAATATAATATATGCACCCCAGGTGAGGCACTACAATACCAAGGGGCTCTCCTGACCCTGGTACTACTACAACAACAAATATTTATGTACCTCCTTTTGAACAAACGTTCTCAAAGCAGTTTACACAGCAAAGATTCCCTGTTCTCAGAGGGCTCACAATCTAAAAAATAAACATAAGGAAGACACTAGCAACAACCACAGGAGGATGCTGTGCTGGGGCTGGATAGGGTCAGTTGCTCTCCCCCTACTAAATATAAGAGAATCACCACTTTGAAATGTGACTTTTTGCTCAGTTAGCAGGGAGCTTCTTTCTAGGTAGTCCTTTCCAAAGGCATAGCCACAGGAGACCCTTGAGCCCTTGGCACAACTGAATATTTTAGGCCCCTTTCCTGAATATTCAGATTCCATTTAAGAAGACAAGGCAAATCTTTCTTTTCTGGAGGATCCAAGATCTATAGGAACATAGGCAGCTGCCATATACTGAGTCAGGCCATTGGTCCATCTAGCTCAGTACTGCCTACACAGACTGGCAGCAGCTCCTCCAAGGTTGCAGGCAGGAGTCACTCTCAGCCCTATCTGGAGGTGCCAGGGAGGGAACTTGGAGCCTTCTGCATGCAAACATGCAAGTGCTCTTCCCAGAGCAGCCCCATCCCTTAAGGAGAATCTCTTACAGTGCTCACACAAGTAGTTTCCCATTCAAATACATACCAGGGTGGACCCTGCTTAGCCCCTCCAGCCACGAGGCTGTGGCAAGTGACTCTGGAATGTTTCTGTCAACCTGGACCTATAGGCAACTCACCATATGGTGACAGCAAGGCAGCAGGGGGAGGAGAGAGAGAGAGAGAGAGTCTGAACTCTCCAAAGGCATTGCAGATCCCGCCTGCCAACACGACACTGTTTGCACTTAGAAGCTAGGCATTTCAGGAAACCCGATGGCAGTGAGGTTGTCCCCAATCAGGCTTCGAAAGGCACTGCCAGATCCCCCAGTTGCTCAGTGCCGCAAGCGCTCTGTTACAGTCAACGGAACGGCATCAGCTGCCACCAGCAGGGGTTCTGGCCTACTGTTCCAGTTCTGATAGCAGCCGAGGCATCAAGAGCCAGGTTTCTGAGAAAGCTCAGCAGCGTGGGTGCAAAGCTGGGCACTGAGCGCGATTGAAAATCTGGCCCTGTTTGCATTCCAAAAACAGTGGAGCTGCTCCAGAATGGCATCAATCTCCCTTGAAGTTCTGTCTTGTGTATATATATCTAATTAGGGGGGAAAAACCCTCTCTTAAAGGAGACGAGAGGCACAAAAATCTAGGGAAGAAAGCAATGGGTAGGAAGGGAGAAGCCTAAAAACGGTTCTGATGCTCATTTCTCCCATGTGCTCCCACGGTCCCTGTTTACCAAGGGGTAATTCCAAGCCTAACAGAATCATGCATGTTACCACTTTTGCTATGACTGTAGCCCCAAGCAAATGTTCAAGTTGCTATTATATATACCTGCTGGCAAGAGAACATATCCTACTACAAGGCCATATTTTTACAAAACCTTTATTATAGATAGTGTCTGAAACATGCAAAATATTCCAGTAACAGAATCTGGGTTTTTGGACCTTCTCCCATCCAGGCACTGACCACACCAAGACCTTCTTAGCTTCAACCAGGTGGCTCTATTGTGTGCCTTTAGGCCATACTCTGGTGCCATCAGATGGGGAAGCAGTAAGGAAAGGTTCACAAGTGGGTTTTTTTTGGGGGGGGGTATGGGTGAACGTTGCCATCCTAGCCCTAGAGAAGGTGATATTTTGTGTTCCTACCCGACACACCTCAAACAGCAGCAGGACACAAATTAAGGCCCCCACCAAAAACCTGAATGAAGGGAGCAGGAGGGGTCATATGGGAAGAAATTTAGATGGGTCTCATATTGAAGGGTGGGTTTTTTTACCCAATTGGCCCACACTTGAAAAATAGTGAAGATCACTGAGCTAGAGAGAAGTGGGGCTCAGAAGAACATTCTGCTCCCAGGCCCCTCCGTGCCTTAAAAAGACCCTGGGACTGTTGGAAGTCTTTGGGAAATGCCCACACTTGAAATGTCTCTCCCCAGAGAATTTGCATGGCTGGTCTCAAACTTGGAGATCTCTTAGAATGTGTTTCTGGCTTCATGGGACAGTCAATCTTTTCTAAACTCTGCGGAAACCCCTTCTGGCTGGTGGAGGGCATGATGAAGCAGTGCATTAAAAAGCTTTAAAAGGGGCTTAGATAAATTCATGGGCTATCAATGGTTACTAGTCTGATGACTATAGGCCACCTCCAGCCTCAGAGGCAAGACGCCTCTAAATATCAGTTGCAGGGGAACAGCAGCAGGAGAGAGGACATGCCCTTACCTCTTGCCTGTGTGCTTCCCGGAGGCATGTGGTGGGCAGAGGCACTCTTATCCCTAGACTTCCAGGCTGAGGTCCAGGGCCTCCACACCCCCTGGGGCCCCCCAAAATCCTCTTTAGTCTGTCCCAGGTGGTGTGGTCATCGGGGTGTAAGTACTATTGGGCAAGGGGAGACAGTTGTCTCCCAGCCTGCCACCCCAAAAGTCCCTCCAGAGGCAAGTCACATGACCCCGACTCCCCAGCGCCCAACTTGGACTCCCCAGCACCTGCCGCCAGGCTTCCTGCAGTATTCCTTCCTTCTGGACAGTATTCCCTTGCGGAGCGCTCTCTTCTTCCCCTCCTTTCCCCATCTCCTTTTTGCCTCGGCTCTCATTGGCTGGCAGATAGGCGCGTGACTGTTATGCATTGGAGCCCTCCTCCACATGTGGAAGAGTTTAGAAAGGCACATCAGCTGGCCGGCGGGTGAGCAAGCAAGAGATCACTGAGGGATGCCCACACTTGTCCAGTTTATCGAGGCCATTGCGTTGTTCCCAGCTTCCTGCCTTGCTGCTCATTTCTGTATTGCTTTGTAGCCTGGGAGGGCAGCTGCTGTGTGTTTGTTTGTGCTGACTCACTGAGAGGAGAGACATGGAGCCTGACCCTGCCTCCTCAGGTTAGTCTATGAGACCCTTGGTTGGTTGGCGCAAAACAAGGCTGATCCCGGCAATGCCACTGATAGGGCTGGTAGCCTCGGGCTGCGATTGTTGAGAGGTTCCTGAGGTTCCGATTGGCGCCAGTTAATTGGCGGGGTGGCGGGGGTGGCGGGGGGGGAACGATTATGTTCATCAAACTTTTATTGGGCATTTAAGCGTGAGCTGCTTCTCTTTTTGTACACCCCCCATCCCGCAACTCCCCTTTCTTCATCCCCCCTCCCATTGCCTGTCCTGAAAACAGAAGGGAAGAGGCTATTCCCTTGAGCTAGGGTGCTTTTTTTAACGGGTGCGGTGCGCCCCCTAATTTTTTCTCCCCAGCACCTTCCTTCTCCCCTTGTAAGGGCACCAGAGAATCTGAGGATCCTTGTCCAGCCCTTTTAGCCAGTGTAAGGAAGCAACCATCATGTCTCGTTTCCATTTACTTCAGTGGATACAGTCCTTCACACAGACCTGATCTGTTTTCAGTCGGGAGTGCAAATCATTTAGCTGCTCAGCACTGTATGTAATAAAACACTCCAGGCATCTGGAGCTTTTTGGATCTGTCTCTTGCATGAAGCTGTGTTGGAAGTGCTGGATGATCTTTGTGCAGTTTGGAAATCAGCATGTTTTCCAGTGCAATTGGAAACCTGTAACTGCTCAGGTATCCTCTGTTGGGTCCTTTGTTATACTCCAGCTCTGTTGGTTTGTTTGTGGCTTGATAGAATAGTAAAAACAGAGAGTAAGGGGGGCTGAACTTGAAGACGTAATGTTGTTTATAAGAAAAGACAGATGATAGATCTCTGAAAATGGAGCCAAGAACTGTTAGGATGGTGAATATGCAATGCCATACAGTACTTTCCTCATAGGTAAATTCCAGCTTACACAGAGAAATCAGATAACCTTTCAGTTCCCAACAAGTACATAACACATGTACTTCATAAAACTAAAGTGTGTGTGTGTTGCAAGTTCTTCATTGATACTGTTGTAATAGTTGGTTCTGCTGTTATTTACACCTTATAACTCTAGGCTGGGATGTGTGCAATGTGTGTGTGTGCGTGTGAAATGATTACTGTTCTTCAATGATACTGTTGATTTAGTTGGGTCTGGTGTTCTGTTGTTATTTACACCTTGTAACTGTAGTTGGGATATGTGCAATGATTACAGTTCTTCATTGATTCTGTTGTATTAATTGGTTCTGCTGTTATTTACACCTTGTAACTAGTTGGGATAGTTAGCTGAGACATCGGGCCAGGAGAAGGAGAGGAAGGCAGTGAGGGGCCCATTTTAAAATCTCGTCTCCCGGCCCACTCCTACCCTGCTACACCCCTGGTGGTCGTGCTTTGCCATTGGCCCGTGCTGCACTGGGAAATGTTTTTGCATAATTATACCAATTTTATATTCTTACATTCTTGTGAGTTCAATTGCTGTTTGTGCCCTCAAGAATCTATGTGTTAAAAATACCGTGTGTGTCACTGTGTGTGTGTGTAGGGGGGTGATGCTTAACTTGTGGAGGGACCCTCCAGCAGAGTGGGGGCCTCCAAAGGTCTTTAGGTCCAGGCTCTGAAATTACCTAGGTGCACCTCTGGTGGTGGGCCACTGTGGGAAACAGGATGTTGGGCTGGATAGGTCCCTTGGGCCTGATCCAGCAGGGCTGTTCTTATGTCCTTATTCCTGTTCCCATATTCCTTACTTATGGAGGAATTGGAGGCAGCATGCATGGAGAAGGAACTTTCCTTCACTGCTGATCACACCCTTTCCATGAAAAGCCACTTCAAAGTCCTCGGATGGGTTGTGTAATGCACGCAGGCTTCGGCTTAGCACATCGTCTTGATGCTATCTCAGCCGTGCATACCTTGGCAGTCACCAATCCCCATTACTGGAATTTCCTTTTCTGCAAGAGCTCCATGATACTCTAGGCTGGTACTGAGCGCATCACCTCCTCTGCTGTGACCATTAGGCAACACACAAGCCGTTTGTGCCGGCTCAGCATTCTGTGCCAGGGTGATCTATAAAGTGGTACAGTGATGGGAGGAGAGCTAGTCTTGTGGTAGCAAGCATGAATGGCCCCCTTTGCTAAGCAGAGTCTGCCCTGGTTTGCATTTGAATGGGAGACTACATATGTGAGCACTGGAAGATATTCCTCTTAGGGGATAGGGCCATAGCTCAGTGGGAGGGCATCTGCATGCAGAAGGTTCCAAGTTCCCTCCCTGGCATCTTCAGATAGGGCTGAGACTGAGACAGAGACTCCTGCCTGGAACCTTGCAGAAGCTGCTGCCAGTCTATATAGACAATACTGAGCTAGATGGACCAAGGGTCTGACTCAGTAGGCGGCAGCTTCCTATGTTCCTATGATCTTCACTATTTTTCAAGCGGTGGCCACTTTGGCAAAAAACAACAACAACAAAACCCTTCAAAGTGAGAGCCATTTCTCACTTGTGCTGCACTCCCCACAGTACTGGCCTGTTCTCAATGCTAGGGGGCCTTTTAAGAGAGACGGAGCCCTGGGGAGGACTACACATCCCAGCATTCCATGCATACCTTCCAAGATGGTGCAGGGGCTCAAGAGGGCTCAGGTTCCCTTAAAGGACCCCCCCCCGCTGCCCGCCTCTGATACTTGGCAAAGTACAGCACTGCCGAGTGAGATGACAAAAAGTCATCTCCGCATGGTGCCAGGGGGATTGTGTAGTGTATCCAGCTTCAGCCATAGCTTCACACAGGCCCAATAAACAGTTAGGAGATACAAAGAAGGAGGTCATACTCATGATGAAGTAGTGAAGAAAGAAAAAACCAGAGAACTAATGTATGAAGGAAATCAGAAATATTTTCATAACAATGTCAGCATCTGTAACCATATACTGGATAATACAAAGTATTATATGCTTACAGATTCTACATATATTATATGGTTACAGATTCCGATGTTGTTACGAATATATATTTTTATTTTCTTCATACATTAGTACTCTGTTTTCTTCTTTCTTCTCTACCCAATAGACAGTCAGAGAGCCGATTGATGGAGGCTGCCACTGGCCCCTGGGCCTTACAATGAAGAGCAGTGCCTTAGGGTGGAAGCTCAGTGGAAGGCCATCTGCATGCTTGCATGTGGAAGGTCCCAGGTTCCCTCCGTGGTAGCATCTCCAGATAGGGCTGGGAGAGACTCCTGCCTCAAACCTTGGAGAGCCTCTGCCAGTTCGTTTAGGCCAGGGTTTCTTAACCTTGGGCCCCCAGATGTTGTTGGACTACAACTCCCATCATTCCCAGATATGGCCTTTGTGGCTGAGGATGATGGGAGTTGTCGTCCAACAACATCTGGGGGCCCAAGATTAAGAGATCCTGGTGCAGGCAATACTGAACTAGACAGACCAATGGTCTGACCTGGTATAAGGCAGCTTCCTAAGTTCCTGTGTCATATTTAGCCCTGATCAACTCACTGCTGCATGAAAAGATGGCCATGAAGATAGGCCTACACTTCTGTCTGCCCTAGTTTGCCAGCAGCAGCCTCAGAGTGGTGTCTCAAGCAAAGTCTACTGCCTTGGTTTCCTTTTAAGGGCCTTTGCACATATACCAGTTTCAGTGGGTGTCGCTTACCAGTGCCGCAACCCATTGCTGAAAGAAACCAGAGAGAACGTCTGGGCCCCCTTCACAAGTTTCGCCATGTCGTTATCTGCTTGAACCGTCATTCCAAGAGCTTTGCTTTCAACAGCCTGATAATGACACTCTGCGTGGTGCTGGCAGCTCCATCCGTCTTGCAAAATTGCTCCTCTAAAGGCAGCTGTGGGCAATCGCCCACTTTTTAAAAATACAAACTCTGAGGCTGAAGAAGAAAGTGGGAGCAACCGCAGACAGGGGGCTGATTTATTTATTTTATTTTTATTTATTTATTTATTTTTACATTTATATACCGCCTTTCGTTAAAAAGATAACCCCAGTGCTCAGTTCGGATATATGGGACGATTCTGCAGTGTGGTGCCTGACACCCAACTATGACTGTTGGTTCACAACTAAGAAAAGAGAGCTGAATCGTCCCCTGTGCTAAGCAGGGTCTGCCTTGGTTTGCATTTGGATGGGAGACTACATGTGAGTGTGGTAAGATGAATACAACCCCATCCTTAGGGGATGGGGCCGTAGCTCAGTGGTAGAGTATCTGCAGAAGTTCCCAACCCCTGGCATCTCCAGACAGGGCTGGAAGAGACTCCGAGCTGGGAGAAACTCCTGCCTGAAACCTTGGGAAACCTCTGCCAGACAGTATAGACAACACTGAACCTAACGAACCAATGGTCTGTCTCAGTATAAGACAACATCCTGTGTTCCTATGACTGGCACCAACTCTCTGGGATCCAGACAGTCTATCCCAGCCTCGCCTGAAAACGCCAGGATTGAACCTGGGACTCTGCATTTGGTATTATACAACAGCATCCTCAATGTGGCATAAAGATGCAAATGTATCCAAAGATTCCATGCTGCTCAAGCTTCATGTTTTAGCAACCCACCTTCCTCCCTCACACCTTAAGGTTTATACTGATGCAAACAAACTTCTCCAGGAGATCTGCTACGAAAAGCAAATGCTCTCTGAAGGAATTGTGATGTTCATGGACAGCTCCACATGGTGTAACCCTGACAAAGGTTATAAAGCTGAATGCTGATAAGAAAAGGAATGGGATACTTGTTCTGTCGTGTGGGCATAATGTTAAAGTGGCAGAAAACAAAGTGAGAGCTAAAGAGGGATGGCAAACTCCTGAGAATACACACAACAGCGTTTCTTAGCATGGAAGGCTCTCCTGTTATGATGTGACAAGATCCCTTAAGAGAGGACCTACACTAGAACAACATATAACAGTTTGCTGGCAAACGTGATTGCAGCAACATTTGCCAGCTCTCACCCTGGGTAATTGGAGTTGGCAGGATGGAGGGGACTTATTGGGTAATAACTGCCTGCATACTTTGGGTGTGTTTCAAGGAGGGAAAGCTCAATCGTTCATCTGACCTAGATGTGTGGCATCTTACTCAATTGCTGGAGCGCTAGGTGATGATTGCAGGAGGGAAGAGAATTGCAAAATAGCTGGAGGAGGTTTCAGCCAGATTCCTCTTGGTTAGGAACACAGAAGCATGGTGCTTCTGCTAAGTCAGACCATTGGTCAGTTTAGCTCAGTATTGTCTGGCGGTGGCTCTCCAAAGTTCCATTCAGGCAGCCGTCTCCCAGTCCTACCTGGAGAAGCCACGGATTGAACCTGCGACCTTCTGCTAGTGGTCCACACTGAGCGATGGCCCCATCTCATTTGCAAATGGGTTATTCCAAGGGTAACAGAATCGGGCATGTTACCATTTTCTCAATTATTGCAGCCATAAGCAATTTTTCAAGCTATTATATATACCCACTGGCAAGAGAACATCTCCTACTATAAGGCCATCTTTTTACAAAGCCTTTAAATATTATAGATAGTGTCCAAATCAAGAATTGTGGACGTTGTTTCTGATTCCATGACTGATGTATTTTGCATGTTGTAAAAATAGGGCCCTGTTGTAGGAGCCAGTGGGTCTATAATATCAGCTTGAAATTTTGCTTATGGCTACAGTCACTGAAAAAGTAGTAACATCATGCCTGACTCCTTCCCCTTGGAATTGCCCAAATGAATAAACATTTAATTGATTGATTGACCAAAACTCATCTGATTAATTGACAAAGAGGCCTTTAATGGGATGACAGCCTTAAATGTCCACTATGGCGCTGTCCCACAAGCTCACCACTGGTGAGGCTCAGTGAGGCTTGTGAAGTGTGAGTTGCAAGTGTGACTTACTACATGCTTCAGAAACTCTGCCCAGTAGCCACCTCTTGCATGGCAGCAAATTATTGCTTATTGAGTTGTGCACACAGGTTAAGGGATGTGCTACAATCTGAACCAATTTAAAGAAAAGCATTCAAATGCAAGCAGTTATCACAGGGTTGAGAGGGAGGGGGGAGATGGGGAGGGAGGGAGGGAGAGAGAGAGAGAGACTATTCAAACATTAATAACAATAATAACCAGTGGCTGACATCCTGACTCAATTTATTCGAAGTCCCCTTGAAATTAATTTTCGTTAACTGAAATTAATTGAAATTAATTAACTAATTTCAATTTTAGTTTCAATTGGACTACCTCGAGTACATTGAGTCAGGATGTCAGTCTGTATTAATAGTTCTTAAACTTCTAAATAATCCAATTGTTATCGCAATTCAAAATCAAGGTATACAGTATATGGGCATGAAAGAACACAGGTCTGACAAACTTCGCTGAGTTCTAGAGTAACTAGATTACATATTACATCAATGAAGAAGAAACCTCCTGGTCAAACATTTCCTGCAAATGTCTACAAGCAGCTTCTTTGCTTGAAGAAGCTGACTTGGTTTACAATTTTGCAATTTGCAAAATGGATTGGGTCAACGAGGCTTTTCATTTAAACTATGCCATGTATTTGTAATGCAACGAGTGATTATCTCCCTTTCTGCATTGTCAGTGTTGTGGACAACTTCCCAAGGTAGGCATGCCTGGCTAACTGTTCCAACAGGTTCTTTCAGACTTGAGTTTTAACCAGGACTAAAACAACTGCTTCTTTTATTTGCTTTGCTGTGTTGGATGTGGGTCTTTTGGTTTGCTTTTATACTACAGTTGGTTAAAGATGTATGTATTACATTTTAATTTGTTTCTTGTATTGAGATGTTATTTTACATATACTTGTTATTATAGATTCTTTTCACCTTGAACAGAAAGGCAGGATGTAAATACATTGGCCAACATGCTGGTGAAATGTGCACCTGTGCACTGAGAAGTCAACCTTTATTACAGTAAGAGACCAGCATCAAATTACATGTTAAATGAGTACATATTAGTATTAAGAGGACTAATAGTAAATACGAGTTAAAAGTTACATGTTAAAAAATACAGGAGGATAAAGGTGATGCGCACTGAGAAGAAGCATCCTTGCTGGAGAGAGTTTCCAGAGCTCCGCAGTGATTATCATGCAATTTTTGCTGATTTCTTCTTCCGCCAGAAGTGCCCTGTGCCACCAGAAAATATGTTCCTGAAGGTTACACAGGGCACTGTGTGTCACCCAGGGAACCACCACAAATTGCTTAATAACTTCATTCATCAATGGCCAACATCCTGATTATGCATGTGCTCATGTGCCAAGTGTTACGGAGGGTGAGGGGGAATGGGAGCTATGGACACCCCCTTCCCTCTTTCCTTGGGACCTTTAAGGTTACGGACTCAAGAAATTGACACCCACTGATTCTAAATCTAATTAATAATAAATTCTACTGAATACAAAGCGAGGCTAGAATCATCTGGACACACAGACAGGTCATTTGCACGATCAAAAACTGTGTTCAACCTGGGTTTGGGAGCTGTGTGTGCTCCCAATTTTTGGTTGTGTGGAAGCGAGGTACAAGGAAAACCTGGGCAGCTTCTCCTCCTACCTTGCTTCTACACAATCACTTCTGCCCAGGTTTCCCTCCTCATGATCAGTGAGAAGAGCTTCTGGCGGGTCTGTGGAGAGAGCAGGCTTAACCCGCTCTCCCTGCAAACGATCTCGCCTGCAGCCTTGGGTGGCCAGATCAGCCGCCCACACAACTACTGACTCCGTCATGGAGCCGTTGGGGGCTGCGGGGATCGGGGGGCCACGCAGCCTCCAGAAGTTCCAGGATGCCCTGCGCGAGCACATGGGGCATTCTGGAGAGATCCCGAAGGCTGGCTGCAGCCTCCCGGTCGGGGGTCTAATTGTGTGTCGCCGTACGCCGCCGTGGCAAATGAGCAAAGAAATGAGGTTAGCAAAGCGCTCGCTCCGTTATCCTCATTTAAGGGGCGGGGGAATTAAGCGGGCTAGCTGCCTTGGAATCACCGGGCTCGCTCGCGGGCCCAGTGGTCCCCACGATCAGTAGAAAGCAGGCTAGGCTCCCTTAGCCCGCTTTCTACTGATCGTGGAAATAGCTTCAGTATACTGGCATCAACTCTCTGGAATTCAGACAGCCTATCCCAGCCTCGCCTGGAAATGCCAGGATTGAACCTGGGTCCCTCTGCATGCAAAGCAGAGTCGGTGTTATGCAACGGTGTCCTCATTGTGGCATGAAGTCTGGCTGCATGGGGAAAATATTCCAGCAAAGACCGGGAAGTGTCTTTCTTTAGCAGACAAAGCCGATGCAAACGTCTTCAAAGATGCCTTTGCCTGTGCTCGGCGGTGGTGCTGCAGACGGACCCCCGGCTGGGGAGTGGAAGCCCCTTTCCCCATTAAGCCTGGCTTCTTGCACAAAGCTGCGGCAGGAGCACTGTCAGAGCAAGAGCCCCGCGTGTCAGACAAGCGTGGTAATGATGTGCTCCCTGCCCACACTCCTGCCCATGCCACATGTTCCGCTGATTGAGTTAGCGGGCTCATTTCACTGGAAGGGATGTGCCAGGCTCTGATGGGCTCAGACAGGCAGCTTGCGGGATGCGGCACACACTGTCAGTCAGAGGGCAGGGAGGTGCCGAGCTGGGGGAGGAGACACATGTGGAGCATCCTGCAGGCTCTGGCGGCTGCCAGTGGGGCCATGTGCAGTGGCCAATGATCATTCATGATTACCGAGTGATCTTGGGAGGCAGCTGGCACATGGACACCCGTCGCTGACTTGCATTCTTGGCTTTTGTGAGTGCGGCAGCCATATGAACATAAAGGTGCATGAGCAGCCCAGCCAGCCACTGAGTGGCAAAGTGCTCTGACAGAGAGCCAAGCCACAGGCAGCAGTTACAGAAGGCCAAAAGGGACCCTATTGGCTCCTTGAGTCACCTGTATTGTCACCTAAATAGTAGCTGGGGTGATGGGAGTTGTAGTTGAGCAACGTTTGGAGTAACACAGGTTGGGAACCCCTGATATATGTTTAATTTGCTCTACATGTATGCGCATGAGCAGCACATTTATGTTTCCAGTCTGGAAAGAGGGAACAGGTAATTGCAATCCCCTGCTCCCCGCAGGGAACAGGAACTGACTAAGGAGGGCAAATCAGAAATACTACAGCCATTGAACAGGAAGCCATTAATTCGCCTCTTTAAAAGAAAGGGTCAAGAAGGAAGCTCTTCATTAAGGAACAGTGGTAGGGAGAAGTAAGGCCTTTACTGAATGGGCCTTTCTTCTAAACAAACATAGTTGTGGGGTCTTGTCCATGGTGATGGGTACTGCTGGATTTTTACAGGGAATGTAGTACTGTATGACTTGCCATACAGAATCACTGTTTTAATTCCATGTTTGTTTGTTTGTTTATCACATTTGTACACCACCCCAAACTTTCGTCTCTGGGCGGTTAACAATAAAATGGTTAGCTGAATTGCAGGACAGCAATACCTTAGCAGCCCTAAAAGGTCAATGTGTGGAAGCAACTAGTGGCATAGGGTGTGGAGTGGACATGGCCTTATTTTTGTCATGGTTCCAACCTCAAGTGAAAGCCAGGGCTCAGATCCTGAGATAGAAGCAAATCCCCATCAGCAGCACCAGCAGCTGAGGCACAGGAACCAGGAGCCAGAGGTAAGGATGAGCTGGGTGGCAAAGAGCCCTGGGAACCCAAATCAACACCCCCAATAATGTGGATCTACCCCGCTGAGCCGGATTCACCCAAGGGATCTGACCAGACATGCCAGAACCTCCCTCCCTTCACTATCTGCTCATGGACTAAGGCAGGGCTGCACAGCTTCGGCCTTTGAGCTGGTTTTGGGCTACAACTCCCATCATCCCCAGCCACAGTGGCCAATAGGGCTGATGGAAGTTGTAGTCTAGGGCTGCTCAACTTTGGCCCTCCTGCAGATGTTGGCCTACAATCCCCATAATCCCTGGCTACTGGCCACCGTGGCTGGGGATTATGGGGGTGGTAGTTCAAAAACAGCTGGGGGGCCTAAGTTGAGCAGTTATAGTCCAAAACCAGTAGGCAGAAGCTATGTGGCCCCGGACTATGGGTACATATCAAGTATGAGATGACTGAGGGATGGTGGAGTGCTCAGCTCCAGACCTCAGGACTGCCAGGACTGCCCCTTTAAGGCTCAATGCTCTACAACAGGGGGCTGGAGCCTGGGAGATGTCATCAGCAGGGCCAAGAGACATATAAGGACTCAGATGGAGCTGGGATTTTGCTGGATCAACGTGCTCCCTTGGAGCTCTCCAAGGTCCTGCAGGCCAGCCTTGTCTTGCCTTGCCTCCTTTCATGGGCCTCTATATAACCACAGGGACAGGACAATCCTTTGGGCTCAGTCATGGTGCAAGCATATGCACCAACCATGCCAGCTGCAGTTTCTTTTCCCTTCTTGTCAATTACAACCAATAAGAAACATGCTTTGCCAGATTTGGCTGGCACATTTGACAACTGAAGCTTCTGCCTACTTAGCCTCACTCACACCACTGACCAGTGTGGTGATTTCCTTTCATAAATATAAACTTTCATTCTTATATTCATTTATTTAAATGTATAGCTTTCCCCCTGCATCCCCGCCTCACCGGATCTGGAAGGCTTCACTAGACAAGTAACAAAACAAATTTAAAATCCCATTAAATTGCACGTCAAGATCAATGCAATAGCTAAGGGCAGTTTCACTCAGCACTAGAAGTACCTATGAGTCTCTTTTGCACTAGTTGTGCATACATGGGGATATTGCTAATTTTTCAAGCAAGTTGTTTCAAAAATCCAGTTTTAAAATCAAGCGGACATTCTCCCTGACAGGTTTTGCAGTTGAATATTAGGCAGGAGAAACACACATACAAAAAACAAGTGGTTTGCCATGAAAAGGATGACAAGTGGTCAACTATGAATAGATTGACCCTGGGGAGTAGAAATAAAGTCTTGCAAAAGCAAATTTCTTTTGTGTCCTGATACAAATAAGGCAGTATAACTGAATCTGAGAACATCTGAAGTTACCATATACTGATTCAGGCCATCCGTCCAATGATTTCTTAAATATTTATTTTAACTTTTACAATGAATGAATAAAATACACCACTTACATTAGGGATAGGCAGATGGTAGATCAGGATTTCCTGGGCATTCTTCACACAGCAGGCTTTACCACAAGTTTACTGTGATACTTTACTGAGAACCTGAAGTTGTCCTAAAAAACCAAGGCAAAAAGTGGATTTTTTTACCCTGGATATAAATCAGGCTACACACTAACACGCAGTGAAAATCCCAAATTGTCTGTGAAGTGCTCCCCGATAGTTTGCAGGGACTTTGGGGGTAAATCTGTCCATTATGTGAACACACACCCTCCATTCCAGAGGAGATGCGAGCTAAAGGGC
This sequence comes from Hemicordylus capensis, assembly GCF_027244095.1. Classification (NCBI taxonomy): domain Eukaryota; kingdom Metazoa; phylum Chordata; class Lepidosauria; order Squamata; family Cordylidae; genus Hemicordylus; species Hemicordylus capensis. The sequence continues at coordinate 17,606,712 of NC_069663.1, forward strand.
TTTAAAAGCCCTGTGTGGAAAATGCCCTGGTAGATCTCTAGATAATTTGGAGTAGAATTGCAAAGTTTTCTGACTCCTGGCCTGCATATTATTTGCCTGTTATTCATTGGTGTGCACCTTCAATGCCTTAGCAAAGTCCCTCACTGTCAAGAATTGTAGGCCACTTGGAATTATCCCATCATTTCAATTTACCAGGGGATTGTCCTTACTTTTGATGTCTGCCCCTGGGAAATCACAATGGCCAAAATTTGTGGGTCTGGCTCATGGACTCTTTTGACATGGGTAGAAAAATGTCCTGCCAGGAAAAACCAAGCACAGCAGGGAGAAAAGTTCTAGCTCCGCTCCGGTTGTGCTAGTTTTCTACTTGCAGGGAGTCTTTCCACAAGAAGAAGCTTTCAAAACCGTGCTCCCCCACCTGAAGCCACACTGTCCATTTGCCCATCTCAGAACCCGACCACCTCAGTCACCTCAGTCATTTTGCTGCCTCTGAAGACCAAGCCTCGGGTTTTGCAGAATGCAAATGTTTGCAGAAGCTTGAAATGTAAAGTGATTAACTGGTGTCAAGCCCATAAAATCAATTTGGCAGGTGTTCGATGGCTAAAATTAGTTTTAACTGAAAGCTGGAGGCATCACTGTGTGAGTCCTTGCGCTTTGTTTTGGATTCACAGCGTGCACTGCATATATAACCCTTGCAATGGGTCCTACTTGATGTTCCTGTATTTCCTGGCCATCCTGATATCTCTGTTTATGCAGTCCATAGACTGAAGCCACAGGGCTGCATTCTATCAAAAGCCTTTGAAGAGGGAATTGGATTGGAACTCCAAAATGTTCAGCAAACACATGACAAGAGTTGGGCATAAATTTAACAATCCTCTCTGAAACAAGACTTTATATAATATAATCTGTTGCTGCAGGAGAAGTTCTGAAAAATTCCAACTGATTTTTTTTCCCCCTGGTTGGTGAGGTTAAAAAAGAGTTACTGAGATATATGTACCCACATTTTTAAAGGAAGAGACACACCTAGGAAAGTTTAATATCCCGCTCCTGTATTTCACCCAGATCTGTTATCTGGAGAGCAGCATCTGAATCTACCTTATACTTTATTGGACCATTTGTTCAACTATTTTTTAAAATTGTTTGTTTGCAATCAATAAATTAGTTTGCAGTAAATAAATAAAGAAAATTGCCTGCACTAGGAGCAAGCAGAAAGTAAATGGGGATCCAGCTGTTCTCATTGTGATGGATCAGAGGTTAGAACATAAGAACAGTCCTGCTGGATCAGGCCCAAGGCCCATCTAGTCCAGCATCCTGTTTCACACAGTGGCCCACTAGATGCCACTGGAAGCCTACAGGCAAGAGTTGGGGGCATGCCCTCTCCCCCTCTGTTACTCCCCTGCAACTGGTACTCAGAGGCATCCTGCCTTGGAGGCTGGAGGTGGCCCACAGCCCTCCGACTAGTAGCCATTGATAGACCTCTCCTCCATTAAGTTATCCAAACCCTTCTTAAAGCCATCCAGGTTGTTGGCTGCCCCCACATCTTGTGGCAGAGAATTCCACAAGTGGATTATGCATTGTGTGATAGAGTACTTCCGTTTGTTGGTCCTAGATTTCCCGGAAATCTATGCTTTCCTGGGATCTACCCTCAGTAGAGAGATTGCTTTGATCCCAATTTAGGAGCAGGCCACTCCTTCAAGGTTTGGTCGTTTTGCCATTGCAGTTTTTCACATGGTGTGCCCAAATCCTCCAAAGCCAATGCAGAGACTGAAATAATACATTGAAAAGACTGTATTGAGTGCTGGGAGGTGGGGACCGATTCCATTCTTTTAGCAATCACCCTCCTATCGAATACAAAGCATGCTTAAAGTGGATTGAGGGTAATTGATCTGTGATATTTAATCCCAAGTACACACCCAAAGGCACTCTTGGTAGTGCTTGCTCTTGACTTTGGCTCATAGAAATAAAAGGGGCAGAAAGAACCACGTAGCCGGCGGGGGGTCCATTTAATGGAAATAGGAACTGCATGTTTGATCTGCATATTAGCCCTATTCAGTGTTCAGTGCATGTACAATCTGCATACAGTCTATACATGCACAGAGGTGCACACATGTGCATATACTCACACATTATGTTCAACGCATGTACAGTAGTATACTTCCTATATTCACCCTGCATATGAGGGGACCTATAGGCCATTGACCATTAAATTAAAAGTATGTAGAAGTGTACACATTCAGCAAAATGTCTGAATAGAGCAGGAGGAGGAGGAGGGGAGGAGGAGGAGGAAAGAACGTGCCACTTCTTGGGCTGGTCTTCTGGTAACAAACATGATGTATCCCCTTTTCTAAGCAGGATCCACCCTGGTTTGCATATGAATGGGAGACTACATGTGTGAGCACTGTAAGATATTCCCCTTAGGGGATGGAGCCACTATGGGAAGAGCCCCTGCAAGCTTGCATGCAGAAAATTCCAAGTTCCCTCCCTGGCAGCATCTCCAAGATAGGGCTGGGAGAGATTCCTTCCTGCAACTCTGGAGAAGCCGCTGCCAGTCTGTGTAGACAATACTGAGCTAGATGGACCAATGGTCTCACTCAGTATATGGCAGCTTCCTATGTTCTTCCAACAATTCATAATTAAAGGATTGAATCCATTGAGACAAGATGAAGTGATGGCTCTATAGGGGGATTAGACACATTCATAGAGAAAAGGTTTTCCCACATTTCTTTTGCATGATACTTAGTTGAACCTCCATGTTCAGAGGCAGTATAACTTGAATGCCAGCTGAATTGCGGGGAGGAACAGCAAAAGAGGGCTATTGTCTTCATGCCTTGCCGGTAGACTTTCCAGAAGCATCCAGTGAGCCAACACTGGAAGAGGATGCTTGGCTAGATGGAACTTTGGTCTGATCCAGCAGGGCTCCTCGTATGGCGTGCTTTATTGACCCCATGCACCACATTAAAAAATTAAGCTGCCTGAGCCCCTGGTTGCTAGCACGAGGTGCAGGACACGTGGACACAACATATTTGCATCTGCTATGAGGGGGTGGGTCGGCACTGCCTATCATGGAGGGGGTCCGAGAGGCGTTTGCAAGTTGCCACGGCAACCATCCATGTACACTTGAGAAAGCCACACCTTGCCCTCTGAGAGCAAGCCTGGCCCTAGGATAAATACTGTATTTACCTGAATCCTAGATTTTATTTTATTTTATTGATGTATAATGGGGGGGGTCGTCTTAAATGCCGAATCCTCTTCCTTGCAAGTAAATACAGGTATAACCTGTACTTTACCGGTATTATTTAAAGGCCTCGTCTTAAATGGAGTCATCTTCTTTTGGGGTGAATGTGACAGTGCCCTGGGCAAGCCGTGCCTTTGGACCCCATCACGGCTGGTTTACCCGTGTGGTCAAATTGTGGGGCCTGTCCAAGCTCAGCTCGTTGCACCCCTCAGTTTGACACCTTGGGCAACTGCCAGGTAGTGTCTGAGAGTCGCACTCGGCAGGCACTTTGCCTCAGCCCGTAAGTGACCAGAATGCCGCCAAGTCCCGTTGCTTTTGCAAATGAGGCAGACAGCGGCCCACAGCAGGCCAGCCCGAGCGAGCCTCTGGTCTTTCCTAGAAAGAGTTTACCACACACTGCTGGGCAACAGCCAGCGTAGCCAGTCGTGTTAGGTTAAATAATTTACTCCTCGTAAATCTTTTTTGAGAAACCATTTTCCCTTCCCAGGGAGACATATTACTGGCTCTCACACACGGACCTGACCAGGAATTATAAGTGCCTGTTTGTGAGGCAGCTTTACCGGAGCAAGCAGAGGGAGGAAAAGCAAAAGAATAAAATATAGATTCTTGAACTCAGACCTGGGGAGGCTGCTGGGCATCAATCTTGTTAAAGAACTAGGGTGGACTTTTGCAACAGGCCCACTCCATTTTGACTCCTGACAGGCCTCGATGATTTGTGCCCGCTCGGCAGATGAGAAGCCCTATAACTCAGAGGCCAAGTAGGCCCAAGCCGCAGCTGAGCAGGCCGCAAACGACTGCCTCAGAGTTCGTGAGGCATCGCTCTTCACAGCCCTCATGAAGAAGCAGTTGTACTTCTTTCTTCAGGCCCGCTTCATACATGACAATTTCCAACATGCTTCTCACTTCTGTGAGGAAACCCATGTGTGAATCATGAGTGTTGTCAGGAGTAGGGGGGGGTGCATGAATCAAAACCTGCTCTTTGATTTGAGGTCGAATGGAATCACAGACCCCCTCAAACTGATTCGTCAAAAGCTCGGACGGCTGCCTCGACGAATCAGTCCCGAATCGATTTGGGTGATATTCGTACCATTTTGAGGCCCATTTTAGGGGGAAACGGGCCTCAAAATGGCACTTTTTTCTGGGGAGAGCTGGTCTACCAATTGGGATGAGTGAGTAAACCAGACCTCTGCTCTGGACTTGGAGCATCAGCCCACCTCAGAGGACATGTCTACCAGTAGACCTATCCTCCAAGGCAGGCTGATGCACCAAATCCTGAGTGGAGGGCTGGTCTAACCACCACTCCCAATTAGTAGACCAGTTCTCTCCAGAAAAATGTGCCAAATAACGTTCAAACCACCCGAATCAATTTGTCTTGAATCGGGGGGTGATTCTCCTCAACCCCGAATCGGGTCCTCTGTTTTGAGGGTGATTCAATTCAGGGTCGAATTTGCGAACCATCCCCCAATTCGACCAGAATCAGTTCTACAGCAAATTGAATTGTGCATGTGTATTCATTTTTGCATTGTGTGTGCATGGTAGGAAGCTACAATCATCTGCAATTTCCAGCACAATCTATATAATGGATTTCCCAGATTATCTGGAAAGGAAATCATGTGTTCCACAGGGCAGGTGACGAGAAAAAGAGCAACAGAATTATGAAGACTAGTCATTACATTTTTCTCCTGCCCTTCTTCTAAGCAGCTGAAGGCATTGCACATGGTTGCCTGCCTTATCCTCACAACAACCCTGTAGGGTAGGCAGGGTGCCAACAGGATTTTCTGGGCCCACTACACTGTATGTGGATTTGGGCCCCTCACCAACAATCTACTGGCAAAAACCTGCTGCTTGGCAAGGGTCCCGTGCTATCATTACAGGTTACAGTTCTGGGCCCAACTGCCTGGCTCTTTCTTCTCCCCCTCCAGTCAGGCATGGACACACAAATGGTGTGAGAGACTGAGAGTAAGTTTGCACAGGAGTAATTCCAATGGCGTTACGTCCATGTATACATAGGGGGTTTGCCTTTCCTCCTCACGCTGCTCCTGCTGGGCCCCTGGCTTTTGTGCATGGTACAGCATGTTCTCTTGTACCCCCTCGTTTGGCGGCCCTAGAAATAACTGAAGTTGAGAAACGAGATACCTCTCTCAATTTTCATATTTCGTTACAAAAAAGGAAGCCTCTAACCCTTTTGCTTGGTTACAGACAAGGAAAAGTCTGCAGGCAGAATTCTCCCCAGTTCATTAATAAGAAGTAATATAATGTACACTACGATCCTATGCATGTTTACTCAGAAGAAAGTCCTACTGTTCTCAGCCATATATAACTTTAAACCTATTAAACAACCTGCATTTTTGTTCTGGCTCCTCTTTGAATGATTACGCACATGCGTGCATGCGCGCGCACACACGCACACGTATTAAAATTCTAGCTATGGGCCATTTGCAGCTATTACAGAACTAAATGGAACCTCCAGGTTCAGAAGCAGTATACCCCTGAGTTCCAAAGACTGGTGGCAAAAAGGAGGCAACACTTTTAGTTATGAACTTTACTTGTGATCTGGTTGGTCAACTGTATGAACCAGGATGTCTGGACTTGTGGACTGATCCGGCAGCACCCTTCTTGAGTTTTTAGATAGTTTTGCAGGCACTTACATAAATGAGTGGATCACAGGCCTATCAACAGCTAACAGCCACAACAGCTAAATGGAACCTCCATGTTCAGAGGCAGTGATCTTCTGAAAACCAGTTTGCTAGGGTGGGCAGCAGCAGACCATTGCCTCTAGGTCCCATCATGGATTTCTTTGAAGCATTTGGACAGACACACTCTACGTGATGCTGAACTGATCTGATTTGGCAAGCCGCTTCTCATGTCTATGCGAAAGCACCATTTTGCATAGTTCATGCGACTAAGCCAGTGTTCAAATTATAGGGGGGAACAGGGTGTGTGTAATGAAATCCACATATGCCAGCTTCCTCCAACTTTAGCCAAATTCTGCCTCCCCATAGCCTTCCAAAAACAGCAGCAGGGGAAGCAAGCAGAAAACGTAAGGGGGCGGGGCGGTAGGGCCCTCTCTGCCCCTTCCTAAAAACTGAACATTAACAAAACACAGCTCAAAGGCTGCTGCTTGCCTGTGACAAGGATTTACTAGAGGTAGGGTTGCCAACCCTCCAGATATTGCCCTGGGAATCAGCATCCTCCTCCAGGGACGACTGAAAAGCAATCTTGGATATTTGAGTGGTTTGATATTTGGGGTAGGGAGGGGAGGGGGGGCGGGAATAGGGGGGGGATATTCAGTAATAGCTTCAGTCAGAATTGGCAAGCCCAACTGGAGGGAGAGAAAGAAAGAGAGATTAATTATGCAGCCCATTTTTGTCCGTCCTATCAAGAAAACCCAGCTGTAGGCCAACCTCGCAGCTCCATCGCTTACTGCTATTCCGGCCCCTTATCGCAGCGCAGAAGGAAGCACTAGCTTGAAGGCAGAAGGAAGCCGCTCGGCCCAACAGGAACACAGGAAGCTGCTGCCTTCTACCGAGTCAGACCCTTGGTCCGTCTAGCTCAGTATTATCTACACAGACTGGCAGCAGCTTCTCCAAGGTTGCAGGCAGGAGTCTCTCTCAGCCCTGTCTTGGAGTTGCCAGGGAGGGGACCAGTAACCTTCAGCGTGCAAGCATGCAGATGCTCTTCCCAAAGCGGCCCCATCCCCTAAGGGGAAGATCTTATAGTACTCACACATATAGTCTCCCATTCAAATGCAAACCAGGACAGACTTTGCTTAGCAAAGAGGACAATTCATGTTGGATGCCACAAGAACAGCTCTCCTCCCCGACCCCCGACCCCCCCAAAAATCCCTTAGGAACATAAGAATCTGCCTTCTTCCTTGGTCCATCTAGCTCAGTATTGTCTACACAGACTGGCTGCGGCTTCTCCAAGGTTATAGGCTGAAGGCTCTCTCAGCCCTTGGAGTTGCCAGGGAGGGAATCTGGGATCTTCCCAGAACACCCAGAGCAGTATTCACACAGTTGCAGTTTCCCGTTCAAATGCAAACCAGAACAGACCCTGCTTAGCAAAGGTGACAATTCATGCTTGCTAGGGGAAGTAATTTGCTTAGGGAGCAAGAGGCTGCCGGTTCGAATCCTTGCTAGTATGTTTCCCAGACTATGGGGAACACCTATATCGGACAGCAGCAAAATAGGAAGGTGCTGAAAGGCATCATCTCATACGGCGCAGGAGATGGCAATGGTAAACCTCTTCTGTGTTCTACCAACAAAACCACAGGGCTCTGTGGTCACCAGGAGTTGACACCGACTCAACAGCACAACTTTATTTTACAAGTATAGCCAGCTTAATTGGCGCAGCAGAGAAATGCTTGACTAAAAGGAAGAAGGTTGCCGGTTCAAATCCCTGCTACTATTCAACCAAAGAAAACCACTGGGCTTTGTGGGCGCCAGGAGTTGAAATCGACAAGAGCACACTTTATCTTTACTATATCGGGCAGCAGCGATCTAGGAAGATGCTGAAAGGCATCATCTCATACTGCGTGGGAGAAGACAATGGTAAACCCTTCCTGTATTCTACCAAAGTAAACCACAGGGCTCTGTGGGCGCCAGGGGTCACAACACTTCCCTACCATCTCCCCCCCACACACACACCCCACCCACGGGAGGGACATAGGAAGCTGCCATATACCGAGTCAGACCCTTGGTCCATCTAGCTCAACGTTGTCTACCCAGACTGGCAGCGGCTTCTCCAAGGCTGCAGTCAGGAGTCTCTCTCAGCCCTGTCTTGGAGATGCCGCCAGGGAGGGAACTTGGGACCTTCTGCATGCAAACAAGAAGATGCTCTTCCAGAGCCGCCGGTCCCCTCAGGGGAATATCTTACAGTGCTCACGCACATGTAGTCTCCCGTTCATATGCAACCAGGGCGGACCCTTCCTGCTACCCTAGGCAGAATACAGTCCAACACTTCCCGGCCATCTCCCCCGACCCGCCCACGGGAGACGCCCCAGGCACTCCTTGCACCGCTGGGAGGGGCGTTTGGGGAAGCGAGGGGAGCAGGATCCTGCCCGTTGTCAAGGCCGAAGGGAGAGAGGCCGGAGGCGGCGGGCTGCTGCTGTCTGGCCTGGCTCAGATTCGGTTCCTTCTCCCCCCCCCCCGCCCTCGCCCAACCACGGCGAGCTTCGGCCGAGCCGGGCTCGGCGGCGAAGGAAACGAGGGAGGCCTGGCAAAACTCCCCTTGAATATTAATGAAGCATCAAAGCTTTTAGCTGCACGGCAGTTGTCTGCGCGAGACGGCTCTCCAGGGCTCTGCTCGGCTTGGCACAATAAAAGCCGCGGTAATTATTTCCAATAACTAATTTAGATTATCATTAGCCCCCACATTGGAGGCGCGGAGAAGCGCTGCCCTTTCAAAACACTTGAACCGCCGAGCCCCAAAGAACAAAACACTTCGAGCTTTGCAAAGATCTCTCTCTCTCTCCCTTTAATGCCAGCAGCAGCAGCAGCATTAATAAAGGGGAATAGAAATCGCTGCGCATTCGCCCCCATGGCGGCTGGCAGAGCGAGTGGCGGCAGCGAAGAGAAAGGAGCAGAGCCCTGCACCGCCCCCAACTCGCGGGAGCATACAGAGAGTCTTGCTGCTGGATCCGACCAAAGGCTTCTCTCCTGCATCCTATTTCCCTCCGTGGCCGACTGGGTGCTTTGGGGAAGCCCATCAGCAGGGCTTGCGGGAAATAGCACCCCTCCCCCGGGAATAGGAATTCGGGGTATACTGCCTCCGAAACTGGGGGTTCCATTAGGCCTTCGAGCCAAGGCACAGGCAGGCATGAGGGAACGGGCCCACACAGGAGGGGCTATGCCCCAGTGATTGAAGTAAAGTAAAGTGTGCTGTCTAGTCGGTGTCGACTCCTGGCGCCCACAGAGCCCTGTGGTTGTCTTTGGTAGAATACAGGAGGGGTTGACCATTGCCCCCACCCACGCAGTATGAGATGATGCCTTTCAGCATCTTCCCGTATCGCTGCTACCCAATATAGGTGTTTCCCATAGTCAGGGAAACATACTGGCAGGAAACCGACAGCCTTGCAGCACATGCTTTGTAGAAAAAGGGCCCAGGTTTGCTTCCTGGCATCTACAAATCGGGTGGGGAAAGGTCTGAAACCCTGGAGAGCTGAGGCCCGTCTGCATAGACAATTTGGATCTACATAGACCCAGCATCTGACTCAGCGTAAGACAGCTTTATATGTTCAAGTACCTGCTTCTCTTCCTTCCATCCGCCCTCCCTCCACCTCCACCCACCATCCCCTGCTCCAAACCCTGAGTTTACGAAGTTCAGGATTTGGAGCAAGGGTGTGTGTTGGGGGTGGAGGGCAGAAGGAAGGGAAGCACTGAAATGGTTAACTGAGTCCCACTGAAAATCTTAAAATGAATAAAATCTTTTTATCTAGATAAAGAATGTTTAATATGCCTACTCCCTCCAATCCCCTGGCCCCATCCTAACACGTTAGACTGGGGAGAGACCTGGATCCACATCCCCATTCGGCCACAAAGACATGAGTTTGGGGTGGAATAAAAAATACGTTAAATAATAAAATTGTCACACTCACCGCCCTCCTTACCCACAATTCTTCCCAGCTTGATATGGGTGAGTAGCTACCACTGCATCTCCCCCCCCGCCCCCCACATCACCAAGTGGCTTGTCTGTCTTGCCACTTACCACTGCCACTTGGCTCCCAACTGGAGAAGGTGCCAAAAAGGGTAACCGGAATTATGGAAGGCTTGAGCACCTTCCCTACAAGGAAAAGCAGGGAAAGGAGAAGGACAAGGGGCGGGTGACTGACATGACAGAAGATTGTAAAACCGTGCATGGTTCAGAGACCATTCTGTTCTCTGGTTTTAATTGTTTTTACTCTTATATTTGTTGCACTTTAAATTGTGTTTACACCGCCTAGAGACGCACATTTATTGTTTGTTTGTTTGTTTGTTTGTTTGTTAAATGTATATACTGCCTTTCATTAAAAAAAATTCCAAGGCAGTTCACACATCCCCCTCCTCCTAATGACTTGCTGGCTAACAGACGGTCGAAATTTTGCAGTGTGTGCAGGACAAGTATCCTGCCCTCTTAAGCCAGATTCAGACATGATGCTGTACAAGTGTACAGATATCTGTCCACTCTTACATGTGTTTGTGTGAATGACTGTATCTGTGGAATTCTCTGCCATAGGATGTGGTGACTGCCAGCTGCCTGGATGGCATTAATAGGGGTTTAGATAAATTCATGTAGGACAGCTCCTTCAATGGCTACTAGCCTGGTGGCTCTAGGCCACCTCCAGCCTCAGAGGCAAGATGCCTCTAAATACCAGCTGCAGGGGAGCAACAGCAGGAGAGAGGGCATGCCCTCCTCTCTTGCCTGTGGGCTTTTCAGAGGCATCTGGTGGGTCACTGTGTGAAGCAGGATGCTGGACTAAATAGGCCCCTTGAGCCTGATCCAGGGCTGCTCTTACGTTCTCTGTTCATTTTAAAAGTGATCCTGGATCCAGGACCTGCAAATGCACGGTACCGATAGGAAGTGTACTTCTGTACCTGTGTTCAACATAACATAAGAATGACTGTATTCACACCTTATGTTCAACACACATACAACGAGTGTACAGTGTACACAGATACAGCCATTCACATGTTATACTGAATGCAGGTACAGCATTCAAGTGCACTTCCAAATTTTATTTTTTACATTTTATATCCTGCTCTTCCTCCAAGGAGCCCAGAGCGGTGTACTACATACTTAGGTTTCTCCTCACAACAACCCTGTGAAGTAGGTTAGGCTGAGAGAGAAGTGACTGGCTCAGAGTCACCCAGCAAGCTGAATGGGGATTTGAACTCGGGTCTCCCCGGTCCTAGTCCAGCACTTTAACCACTACACCACGCTAGCTCCGATCTAGTGCTCTTCTGATCTGTAGCATGCATTTGAAGGGCCTGTATCCAGGTTCACTTTTAAATGAACACAGGTGCAGCCATTCACACAGACACGTGTACGAGTGTACACTCGTACAGCATAACATTTGGACACTCGTAACAGCATAATGTCTGGATCGGGCTTGTAGCTGTGTACAGACCTACTGGCACTGCACACACACATCGCACGAGGCCCATGTGAATGGGCCTGTAGTGATCGTGTAAAGTAAACCACCTCACTATCTAGCAACTGTGGGCTTTTGCTTTGGGCTACACTCACAGGAATTTCAAGGGAGGAAACAGACCTAGTTGAGCCTCACTTAAAGAATGATTTGGTCGGCTGTTTTGTAGATTATGCCAACTGGCTTTTAGGGAGGCTCTCAGGCTGTGAGCTTGTGCCACATTGTGTCCTCAACTTCCTGGTTAATCCGGCCCTGAGGATGAGCTTGGAGGCACAGGTGTCAAGAGCAACTTGCTTTGACATGCAGATTAGAGCCTCCAGGCTCCTGAAGTCCACCCACACTGCAATCATCTCCTCCCACAGGCACTAGGGAGGTTGTGGTCAGGCCACCCAAGACACATCTGGAACGCAGGCTTCAAGGAAGAGGACCTGGGAAGCCCAAGCTTTACTGCAGAATTATTCTGAAGTCAGCTGGGGAATGCTTAATGACTGCTTGCATCTGAGTCAGCAAGGGAGGGATCAGTATTCGCCCTGTCACTCAGTCCCTTAGGGAATCTGGACTGACTCAGTTAAGCGTTCACTGCCTTCATTTCATCATAATGAAACCTCTTTTCCAGCCATTGAATTCATGATAATTACAGATGTCAGAAACCCCTGGTTTTGAACACATACTTGCTGCATTGGGGACCATGGACCAGCAGAAATTGTTGGAGTCTAGCATGAAATTCTGGGGCACAATCATTCCCAGGCAGGTTCTTTTCATATGTTGGAAAAATACGGAGTTGTTGGGGGGGAGAACATTTGCCAGCAAATGAAGTGGCAGTTCATTCTATTTTATCTTAAAGCTCGTGATTCTTTGCAATTAAACTGACAAGCCTGTGTTTTCCAAGAAAAGGTTTGCAATCCTACTGCTTATTGACACTGTTAGCCAAGCGCCTTTTAAGACTCACACCCCAGAAGGCAAATTAGAAAAGCATAATTCTTTCCTCTTTTTCTTCTTCTTGGTAAATCTTATGATTGATGCCAATCACTCATTTTGGAAAAGAGTCCTGTTGGCAACATGACAAACAGATGCACTTTCGGCCAGTTTCTGGATGCTTCCCAACACGCGTTTTAAACATATGGGTAATGCAATGTAGCTTTGGAATCCGTCTGACGGACGCTTTCGCAAGTGATGCTGAGAACTTCTTTGGGTCTGGAATGGGAGGAGATCTGGTCTTGTGGTAGGGAGCATGGATTGCCCCCTTTGCTAAGCAGGATCTGCCCTGGTTTGCATTTAAAAGGGAAACTACATGTGAGCACTGTAAGATATTCCCCTTAGGGGATAGAGTCATTTTGGTAGGGCGGTATATAAACCAAATAAATAAATACATAAATAGCTCAGTGGAAAAGCAGCTGCATGCTTGAGATTTACAGACGGAGCTGTTACCCTGAATCTCCTCCAGAAGAGAGTGTGTGCATTCACACACCAGCCATACTTACCCCGAAGTCCATTTGAGATCCTTGGAAGCACTATACACACAAATTGGGCTTTGACTTCTGAATCCTAGCTTATCTCGATGCATTTCCGGGTTTTTTAAATGCTGGTTTTAAGCGACTTTTTCGGAAAATGCCAGAGCAAATAGGGAGAGGCAGTGATGTAGAATCATTAACATGATAAGAGGGAAAGCCTCTTTAGGAATGCAGATATAGGCTTTAGAAATCTCCCCCTGCTACAACTGGCTAGAAGGAAAACATGGAGGCATGCGATGTGAACCTGCACCAAAAGCAAACCCGAGAGCAGAGGGGAGAGGCTGCTTCCCTCAATGCCACACATGTGATTTGAAGTGGCTTCACTCAACATTTACCCTGCAGCATGAAGCCATGGGTAAATAACTCCCAGGTGGGGCTGGGAGAGGCTCCTGCCTGAGACCTTGGAGAAGCCACTGCCAGTCTGCATAGACAAGACTGAGCTAGATGGACCAATGGTCTGACTCGGGAGAAGGCAGCTTCCTGTGTTCCTAATGTGTCACTTGCAAATCGTGCTAATCTGAGAAAAAGAGCTGAAAAGAGCCATTTTTAATTGAACGTGCATTCTAGCCAATGCCAGTTTTGTGTCCGGACTACAGATTTGGACAATGCAAAAAAAGAAAGAGAAGGGAGCTATTTCAGCACCCTTTTTGAAAATGGCCTGCGTCCTTTTTCCTGCCACACCAATAAAACACCGTTGGTATTAATTCCTGGGGAGCAACAGCGACACCCAGTGCCAGAGGCCAGGAGGTGCCGGCCATGCTTTGGTGGGGGCAAATGCTTTTCGCGCGCGCCTCCCTTTCTCAAAGGCAAGAGACAAGGACAAGCAACCAGCCGCCGTCTCCATTTGGCACATCATCCGCATCCTCCACCTTAAGAAATTAAGTGGGTAGAAAATCAGAGCCCGGCCTGCATTTCCTGACAGGTCTGAATTAAGAGATTCCAGCTTTTTTATAGACCCAATTCCCTGAAAGTTGGAGTGCGGACGTAATTGGTATGCAGGATGTATCCGCGCTCAAAGGTACCAGAACTAATGCTGTCCTGTTAATGAACTGAGTGAGTAATAGCCATGGGTATAGAAAGCTTATGTCTGAAACTAATCCTAGTTAATGAATCTATTGTTACAGGTATTAAATGGTGACAGGGGGTTTCATCCATCAAGCCTCCATTAATCACAGCATCCCCGCCTTTCCTTATTATTCAGGCGCCAGAAAAGGCATCTTAATGATATTTGTAATAGACCAGTCGTGGTACGTGACCCAGGACAAGCAGAGGATTTAAGGTGATGAGTGTCTGATCGGATGAGCGTTTTAGAGGTGATTCAAGCAGCTCCCCTACCCCGGCTGTGTTATCTCATCTCTGCCAGTCCAGCTTGCTCGGGGAAGAGTATGCAACTTTCTCTTGCCACATACTTGGTGCTGTTAACATTGCTTCTCCTGCCCCTGCCCCCTGAGGAAGCCTTACTCCAGGGGTTTTCAAACTTGGGTCCTCAGATGTCGTTGGACGTTTGCATGTGGATGGGTGACTACATGTGAGCGCTGTAAGATATTCGCCTTAGGGGATGAGGCCATCTGCTTGCAGGCAGCAGGTTCAACCCCTAGCATCTAGGTCTAGGAAAGAGCCTTGTCTGAAACCCTAGAGAGCTGCTCCTAGTCATTGTGGACAAGACTGAGCTAGATGGACCGATGGTCTGACTCAGTATAAGGCAGGTTCCTATGTATCCAGAGCAGCATTCAGACAACATAGCAAGAGACTGTATCCTTGCAGGCAAAGTCTTTAGATTGTGCACACAGGAAGAGGGGGTGGTTTTTGCTGGTCCCTTCTGCTTCCATTTAGTGCTCTTTGCCTTCCAGAAATATGTCTCTGAAGGCTGCACTGCCCTCATGGACATGTGCCTGTCACACACTCTGCTGCTCTGGAAGATGTGGCTAAGTTAAGAGCAGCCTCCCCTTGTGAGGATGCAACTCATGCTGTGTCCTAGGACCACTCCTCTGGGCATTACCCAACAACAGCATTGTTACTTCTATAAATGTGGCCAAGTTCTGTTTTGTTGCATCCAAACTTCGTAGAGCTTGTATTAGCAATTTGAATATTTTGTAAATTATAATTGTATTATTTTAAATGTGAAGCTGGTTTAAGGACTGTAATAAATTTACTTACTTACAACAGCAAGAACTCAGCATTTGTCAAAGGCTTCAGGTTTCAATCTTAATCGATAGTTGCCAAAAGTCTGGTGAATATACAAATATTTCATCACCACTGAAAACTTTATTATGTAAGCACCTGTCAAATACAGCTGGGGAAGGAGTTCTGAAGTCAGGGTGCAGTGATAGAAAAGGCATCTTTTCTAGAATAGCCATCTCAGTTTTGCCAGGTGGAGGTACCTGGATCAGGGGTTAGATCCCAGAATGGGTGTGTGTGTGTGTGTGTGTGTGTGTGTGTGTGATTTTACAGAATGAACTCCTTGTTCAATAACTTGAAGCTATTTTACTTCCTACTCACAGGGGTAGTCAATCAATCCATTCGGTTGTTGTTGTATAACCATAGCCAAAACAAAGATATTTAATTCAAAAAATTAGGTAGTTAAAACAATGATATTTTTAAAAATCGCAGCATACTAAAAAATGCAAATATTGACCCAGAATAACAACTAGATAGATTGTATCAGCTGGCCACGCACTTTGATGGTAGAAATTAAAAAGCTGGCTACTTTGCTTGTAACATAGGGCCTGGTATCAGCTAATTAAAAAATTGCATAGAACTCCAAAGACCTCCCAGGATAAAGCATAAGCAATGGGCAAATAAACTGTTGTAGAAATTAGTTTACTGCAACAACAAAATAGATGGATCAAATCTTCCACTTGCCCAGACCCACACAGACACAGTCATTCTGTAATAGGAATTCTGGCCATATGGCCTGTCAACACAGTGAAAGTTAAACACAGGGGTTGTCAGTGGTTCAGCAAGTAGGTAGGAAAGCTTAACCAGGATATTATGGTTAATAGAGGCCGGTCCGACCTAATAGGGCCAGTTTAAATTTGGCCTAATACAGTCCCTAATAGGGCTGGTTCAAGCGGTTTGACCCTGAATCACTTTGAGCCAGTTAGTTGACCCGACCAGACCAGCTGTTGGGTTGGACCAAACCAGTTTGGGGACTCATGGTTCGATCTGAACTAGTTCAAATTCAGACCAAACCGCAGCAACCAGTCCATGCACACCCCTAGTGGTTGACCCCATTCTGCTAATTCTACAAGCACAAGTATTAGCTGCCAAAAACAATTAATTTGGATTGGACTCCATCAGCTTCTCTGTAAATGTCATTTTGGTGGCAGGCAAAGACCTTTCAATTTCAACTTGAGATATGTTTATGCTGCTGCTTTTGTTCTCCTGTGTTATTTGATTGATTGATTGTATTGTGTGTTGTATTTTCTTTAAATAAACCTTCTTCTTCACTATCCTTTTTTATGTGAGCCGCCATGGAAATTCTTTTCGAAGGGCACTTTACTAAGCAAATAAATAATACTTCTGAATGTTCAGCATGGGGAGAAACAGATCAAACAATAACTAGCAGAACAGGGGGCTACACATACATTTAAAATGAAGGCAAACATTTCAATAGCCCAATTAAAATGATACAACAAACCGCGGTGGATGGGGAAGAGGGAGTAGTGGGTTTGGTGCTCTTTTGGCTTGCATTCCTGATCCAATAAACCATGGTTTTCCATTTGTCTGAATGGGTGTGGGCTTGTTTCCAAGACTCTTGAGAAGATCCCAGATGTACTGCCCAAGGAAGCACTTTTTTCAGTAAGAATGTTTTTAACCAAGGTTGGCATACCCGTCAATGTGTGTGCCAGAATTAGGGGAGGAGAGCTGGTCTTACGATAGCGAGCATGAATTGTCTTTTTTGCTAAACAGCGTCTGCCCTGGTTTGCATTTGGATGGGTGACTGCATGTGAGCGTTGCCTGCTGTGTGGCATTCCCCTTAGGAGATGAGGCTGTATCCCAGTGTTAGAGTATCTTCTTGCATGCAGAATAGGAGGAGGAGGAGGTCCCAGTTTCACTGCCTGACATCTCCAGGTAGGGCATCTCCTGCTTAACACCTGGGTGAGCCAGTCCAGGGCTGCTCAACTTCAGCCCTCCTACAGTTCTCAACTTCAGCCCTCAACTTCAGCTGCTCAACTTCAGCCCTCCTACAGATGTTGGCCTACAGTTCTCATAACCCCTGGCTATTGGCCACTGTGGCTGGGAATTATGGGAGTTGTAATCCAAAAACAGCTGGGTGGCACCTAAATTGAGCAGGCCTGGTGTAGACAATACTGGCCTAGATGGACCAATGGTTTGACTTGGTATAAGACAGCTTCCTATGTTCCTATGACTGGTCAGATGTTATTGTCAATGGAACCCTTATAATGGAACCATCATCAAATGGTCCATCAAGCCAAGATTACCACTTTGTAGGTAGTAGCTTACTTCTTTTTATTTAATGCTCGCAAGAGTCAGAGTGAAGGTAGCTTGCCCCTCAGCAGTCAGGGCAAACCTAGTAGTACAACTGAACTTCATTTACTAGCCAGTCACTAGAACTGCAGACATCTCCAAAGAGGAACAGGAGGAAAAACAGCCATCAGGGGCTTGCCTCTTTGGGTGGGTGAGTGGGGGATGCAGAGTCTGTGGAATATGTCCTTTGATGTTGCCACTTTGATTGCAATGTTTGGTTTGACCAATCATTGTTACAGCAGTTTAAAAAAAACAAACCCCAAGTCAGTTGGACAAATATAATCCCAGTTTTCTTCTTGCTGACCAGAATCCACAGATTTCTGAAAAGGTGTCCAAGTTTTGTGCAACTGCCTGTGCTTCTTGTAGTTTATTGGTTACATAAGTTAACAACTGTAAGATTATTTCTCAGGATCTGAGCAAATAGTGTTTGGTGGGTTCTAATAATTATTGTGATTTGTACTGTCAAATATATCTACATATTGCACTGTTATTTAAAAATGTAATAACCTATTAAAATAAAACACAAAGCAGCAGCAGTCAAATCATATTTTCATTCAAAAGTCTGGTGAAGAGCCACATATTTAATTTTTCCTAAGAACTTTCAAGGAAACTGAGGACTGGATGCCATTTGGGAGAGCATTCCAAAGCCTGGGGGCAATGACTGAGAAGGCCCTGTCCCATGTGCTTGACAACCGAGCCTCTCTCCGTCAGCATGTGGAGCAGAGACCCTCTGATGATCTTGTCAAGCGGCCAGAAGCCCTTGGGAGTCAGCGGTCCTTCAGATATCCAGGGCCCAAACTATTAAGGGCTTTAAAGGTCAAAACCAGCACCTTGAATTAGACCCGCAAACAAATTGGTAGCCAGTGCAGCTCTTTCAGAATGGGTGTAATATGGGTGTAATAATATTTTATTTTATTTTTATTTATTTTTACATTTTATATCCCGCTCTTCCTCCAAGGAGCCCAGAGCAGTGTACTACATACTTAGGTTTCTCCTCACAACAACAACCCTGTGAAGTAGGCTAGGCTGAGAGAGAAGTGACTGGCCCAGAGTCACCCAACTAGTCTCATGGCTGAACGGGGATTTGAACTCGGGTCTCCCCGGTCCTAGTCCGGCACTCTAGCCACTATACCAGTACCCCTTCTAACTTGGCAAAGAGGCACCTTTTAACGTGGTGATTTTCTTTATTTAGCAGGGGGAGAGTAACTGGCCCTGTCCACCCCCAGCACACTACCTCCAGTGACTATTGCTGGTGTCTAGCTGATGTTTCTTTTTAGATTGTGAGCCCTTTGGGGACAGGGATCCATCTTATTTATGTATTATTTCTCTGTGTAAACCACCATGAGCCATTTTTGGGAGGGCGGTATAGAAACTGAATGAAGAAGGAGAAGAAGAAGGAGAAAGAGGAGGAGAAGAAGATCCCAATGGGCAGCTCCAGATACAATCCTGGCTGCTGCATTTTGCACTAGCAGCAGTTTTCGAATGTTCATCAAGGGCAATCCCACATAGAGCGCATTACAGTAATCCAGCCACGACGTGACTAGGGCGTGGGTAACTGTGGCCAGAATTAACAATCTGTACAAATCTGCCTCACGCCCTCATTTTAATGGTCGCGTTAACCATCCTATTTTATTGTGGGAGGAGAACTAGCCTTGTGGTAGCAAGCATGAATTGTCTCCTTTGCTAAGCAGGGTCCAGCCTGGTTTACATTTGGATGGGAGACTAGATGTGTGAGCACTGTAAGATATTCCTCTCAGGGGATGGGGCCATAGCTCATTGGAAGACGACTTGCATGCTTGCGTGCAGAAGGTTCCAAGTTCCCTCCCTAGCAACTCCAGACAGGGCTGAGAGAGACTCCTTCCCGCAACCTTGGAGAAGCCACTGCCAGTCTGTGTAAATACTGAGCTAGGTGGATCAATGGTCTGACTCAGTAAAAGGCAGCTTCCTATGTTCCTATGCTGTGTGTCTGCACTTGTATTAATAGCAGTCGTATTAAGCGTCCATGTTAGAGTCCTGGCTATGAAAAGCCAAAAGAGAGAAAAGCTCCTCTTTCTCTCTACTGAAACTTAAACTACTGGGGCATTTGTACTGCCAGCAGAGTTGTGCCCTGTTCTTCCCCGCCTTCTAGCCATCTGCAAGCTGATCAGATTTTATCTGCCTATGGCAGGTAACCAGGCCTCCGAATTCCCCGGGACACCCATGCCAAGAAATTTGTGGCGGGGTTTCATTTGCGACAGATGTGTCAGAAGGAGGACATTCCCTTCCGTGCGCTTCCGAGCCGAGAAGCCAAAGTTGCCGAAATTTAAAGCAAGCTGCGATGCCACCGGAAACAATCCACTCAGACCTCCTCCCTAACAATGCACCCCGCTCAGGCTCACCCTTTGCTTTTCGGCATTGCTAATTAGCATAATAACAAATCTGGGGCTAGCCAGAACTTCCCAGATGTCCCTCTCCATTTCCTTGTGGGTTGGCAGTCAGATCAGCAAAAGCATTAGGAACGGAACAAAGGCCCTGCTGTTCCAAAGATGAATTGTCTCAACCACTTGCTCTGTAGGTGCATGTGCCAAGCAGAGGGATCCAGGCAGTTAATACGACCAGATTTTGGAAATATAGAGAGAATGTCCGGGGAGACATGGGAAGCTGCCTTATAGTGACTACTTACTCGGTAGTCAGACCCTTGGTCCATCTAGCTCATAATTGTCTATGCAGACTGGCAGCACGGCTTCTTCAAGGTTGCAGGCAGGAGTCTCTCTCAAACCTATCTTGGAGATGCCAGGGAGGGATCTTGGAACTTTGATGCTCTTCCCAGAGTGGCTCCATCCCCTCAAGGGAATATCTTACACTTCTAGTCTCCCATTCAAATGCAACCAGGGTGGACCCTGCTTAGCTAAGGGGACAAGTCATGCTTGCTACCACAAGACCAGCTCTCCTCCCAACTCTAGCTGGTGGTGGTATTCCAGGGTTTCGGGCAGGAGTCTTTCCCAGCCCTACCTGGAGATACTACCAGAAATTGAAACTGGGACCTTCTGCATGCAAAGCAGATGCTCTACCACTGGGCTATGGCTCCATCTCCAAAAGGAACATAGCAACCTGCCTTCTACCAAGTCAGGCCATTGGTCCATCTAGCTCACTATTGTCTACACAGATTGGCAGTGGCTTCCCCAAGGTTGCAGGCAGGAGTCTCTCTCCATCTTATCTTGGAGATGCCAGGGAGGAAACTTGAAACCTTCTGCATGGAAGCATGCAGGCACTCTTCCCAGAGCGGCTCCATCCTGTAAGGAGAATATCTTACAGCCTCACACATGTAGTCTCCCATTCAAATGCAAATCAGGGCGGACCCTGCTTAGCAAAAGGGACCATTCATGCTTGCTACCACAAGACCAGATCTCCTCCCATAGACCAGCTCCCAAGTGGTTGGAGAAGAGAACCCCTCTGGTTGCTGGCAGTTCCCCATTTTTGATGCCTGGTTTGCCTTAGTTTGTTGCTTTTGCGATCTATTTAACTTATTTTATATTCCACTTTTAATCTAAAAGTTAAGGTTGCCATCATTCTTGGAGAAGTAGGGAGCACATAAAAAAGACGATCTTTCCGGCTACTTGAAGAACAGAAACTGCATGAGAATCTCTCGTTCTTTCCAGCAGAGGAATTTGAAATGTTAATAAAGGTTCCTGCAGGTCACATGGAAAGGACTCCCGTTGCTCCAGTTTCTTCGGATTTTGATGTACTGTCCTCCTACAGTTGGGTTGGTCATTGGGTCCCTCTAGAGGCAAAGTTGTGCCATTGCATCCCGTTGCACATTTCATGGACAAGCCAGCTAGAAGATGCCATTGTTGGGTGGTTTTTTTCGTTTTTGTGTTTTTTTCATTTATATCCCGCTCTTCCTCCAAGGAGCCCAGAGAGGTGTACTACATACTTAAGTTTTTCTTTCACAACAACCCTGTGAAATAGGTTAGGCTGAGAGAGATGTGACTGGCCCAGAGTCACCCAGCTAGTCTCATGTCCTTAGTCTCAGTCTAAGGCTATCACCTTAACAAAAACAAACTCCGAATACAACCGCTTCTGAAAGACATTCGTTCCATTTCCGTCATTGCAAAGCAGTGACTGGCATGATGAGATCAAAGCTTCATGAGGAAGCTGTTTGAATTGGCTGGAATTCAGGCAGGCGGGATGTGTCAGTAACAGGGGTTCTATGGAACCATCATGACAATATTCTAAAGCAGGGCTGTACAACTTTGGACCTCCAGCAGTTGTTGGACTGCAGTTCCCATCATCCCCAGCCACAGTGGCCAATAGCCAGGGATGATGGGAGCTGAAGTCCAGCAATCGCTGGGGAGCCAAAGCTGTGCAGCCCTGTTCTAAAACTACTCCCACCCTTTCCCTTGGGGCAAGTTTGTCGGGGATTTGAACCCAGAACCTCTCGCACTCTAAGCAAGAATCAATTCAATAAGAGATTAATTCAATAAACAAGAATTAATCAATATGGGCGACCATGCTCTGCCTATACAAGAGCTGTTCGACAGTGGAACTGCCTGCCTCATGCAATTGTGGACTCTCCTTCTTTAGAGGTTTTCAAACAGAGACTGGATGGTCATCCGTCAGGGATGATCTAGAAAATTTCTGCACTGAGGAGGGGGCTCAACTAGCAGATAGCCAAGATCCCCTCCAAATCAAATTCTACAGGGCTATCCTCATGACCATTAACTAGGTAGGACAAGCATCCTGCCCAGCTTCAGAAGCTGTGTGCGCTCCCGATATTCGCTTCTGCATGAGTTACAGTATTTACATTGAACTGGAAAAGGTTGACATAGTTGAACTGGAAAAGTTGCAGAAGAGGGCAACCAAGATGATCAGGGGCCTAGAGCACCTTTCTTATTATGAGGCAAGGCTACAACACCTGGGGCTTTTTAGTTTAGAAAAAAGACGACTGCGGGGAGACATGCTAGAGGTCTATAAAATCATGCATGGCGTGGAGAAAGTGGATGGAGAGAAATTCTTCTCCCTCTCCCATAACACTAGAACCAGGGGTCATCCCATGAAATGGATTGCCGGGGAATCTAGGACCAACAAACGGAAGTACTTTTTCACACAACTCATAATGCACTTGTGGAATTCTCTGCCACAAGATGAGGTGACAGCCAACAACCTGGATGGCTTTAAGAAGGGTTTGGATAACTTCATGGAGGATTGGTCTATCAACAGCTACTATTCGGAGGGCTGTGGGCCACTTCCAGCCTCCAAGGCAGGATGCCTCTGAGTACCAGTTGCAGGGGAGTAACAGCAGGAGAGAGGGCATGCCCTCAACTCCTGCCTGTGGGCTTCTCAGAGGCATCTGGTGGGCCACTGTGTGAAACAGGATGCTGGACTAGATGGGCCTTGGGCCTCATCCAGCAGGGCTGTTCTTATGTTCTTACCTGAATCCAAGACTAGTTTCTTTTCCCCACGTTCTTTCACATTAGAAATCAGAGAGTCGTCTTAAATTCAGAGTCCCCTTCCTTTGGGGTAGATAAAGGTATAACCTGTATTTAACCTCTGTTTTTAAGAAGTCTGTCTTAAATTTAGAATCATCTTGAATTCAGGTAGACGGTAAAAGCTGGGTCGGAAGAGAGGGAAATGATCCTGTGGGAGGCGGTCACAGGCTCCAGTGGTGCTGTCCTACCTAATACTTTTACCCAGCATATTAGCAAGGTAGGAAGGAATGGGAGGAGAGCTGGTTTGGTGGTAGCAAGCATGAATTGTCCCCTTTGCTAAGCAGGATCCACCCTGGTTTGTATTGGAATGGGAGACTACATGTGTGAGCACTGTGAGATATTCCACTCAGGGGCTGGGGCTGGTCTGGGAAGAGCACCTGCATGGTTGCATGCAGAAGGTTCCAAGTTCCCTCCCTGCAGCGCTGGTGCCAGACTACTTTGCACCCTAGGCAAGGCTACTTGCACCCACCCCCCAAAAAAATTCAATTTTGATTTTCAAAAACAGATATTTTGTAGAAAAAATGAAAAGCACAAAAATGTGAAACTGACAGATTCATTTTAAATTGCAACAATAGGTAATACATCAATTTTTGATTATCTTTCTCAAATACAAAAGAAAATATTTTGGCACACAAATCATTTTGAACTAGAAGGGCACTCAGTAGAGTGCATACCTCTGCCAAGGGCAACACAACCCTCAACACCACATCAAAATCTCACTTTGCGTGCCTTTTCTTTGCAAATTTTCTCACTAATTCAATCAGATCGAGTGCTGATGCCTGTTCATGTTCAATTGATATAGTTCCCAAGCCGACTAGTCTCTTTTGCGACATTGTTGAGCATATGTTAAGTTTTTACAAGTTTGAGCTTTGAGAAACTACATTTCCCACTTGCCACTGATACTGGAAGTGTGAGAAGGATCCTTAGAGCAATGGAAACATTAGGCACATTATCCAGGAGTTTTTGTTGTAGTATGAAGAGAAGTACTCCTTGTGACGGCATAGACTTTGGAAGTCTTCAAGCTATTGCTATAAGTTCACAACACAGATCTTCAGCATCAATATCTTTGTTTCCATTATACCTCAATGATTTTTTCCAAATTCTTGCAGGCCTTAAGTACATCTTCAGTAGATTTTTTTCTTTATAATTTATAAATTCAGTTTAACAGTATTGTTAGTGTTGAAAACAATGAACTGGTTTCCCCCCCCTCATTTTTCTACTCATTATTCTGGTTTCTCACACTCTTAACACATTGACACTCTACACTCTTCGCCCCTCTGAGGTCTGCATCCTAGGAGGCAGCCTAGTTGGCCCAATGGTAGCACCAGCCCTGCCTCCCTGGCATCTCCAAGATAGGACTGAGCAAGACTCTTGCCTGCACCCTTGGAGAAGCTGCTGCCAGTCTGTGTAGACAATAGTGAGCTAGATGGACCAATGTTCTGACTCGGTATGTGGCAGCTTCCTATGTTTCTATGTTTCACTGTCAGAGCCTGCACCCGCCTTATACAGGATCACTTTCCCCTCTTCTAACCTAACTTCTAATTCACACAGGTCCAAAAACCAGAAGTGTGCACAGCTCCTGAAGCTAGGTAGAATGCTTCTCCCATCCAGTTAATGTTAATAAGAACATCCCATATGATTTAATACTGAACCAACCACTATCATTTCAGTTGCAGGGACTGGCTAAACCACCTCTAATTTCCAAGCAGTTACTAGGGATGTGCAAATTGATTTGAATTCAAATCGATTCAACTGAAATCTGGGTGATTTGAGTGATTCGAATTTGAATAAAACCACCCCATAAAGTAATTTGATTCAAATTTGAATCAGATTTTGAAAATTCAATTCAGATTCGATTCAAGAACCATTAGGCACCTTTTAAAAACCAATCAGGCCCCCTGAATGATTAAAAAGGGGCCCAAAAAGGGACATATCAATTCAAATTTGATCTAAATTTGAATTGAATTTTTGAACCAGATTTGAATTCGATTCAAATTTGAAACGGATGTTCAGAATTCGATCTGGATTCAAACTGAATAAAAAAAAATCATTTTGTGCACATCTCTAGTAGATTCCAGGCATGAAAACAAATTGTCTACCCCCAGTGTGGCCAGGCACTTGATGACTGACTGGATAGTTGGTTCGAGCACCACAGGGTGAGTTTAACAAAACCTTCACGCTGCAAATCATGGTCTGGAACAAGCTTGAGGTAGCACACTGTTGGAAAGCACCAGGAAACTCTCCTTCAGAAATCCAGGGTCATCTGAGGCAAAGCTTCGAAGGCCCTTCTGATGCTTTGGCAGTGTTGCTGCTGTTTCTGCTGAGATGGCTGAATGTCTCTGTGATAAGTGAGCCACACAGTTCATATTTAATGCTGCAAAGTATATAAATGGAGGGCTTGTCTGAGCAATGTTAGCCGGAGTTCTGACGGGTGCTAGCAAAGGATTGCTCAACTGCTGAGGTGGGACATTCGCAATCTGGACTGCATTAAAGGAATGGAGTGCAGGTCCCCTTTCACAGCAAAGTGACTCTATCGCTGTGGCAGGCTTTCAGATCGTGAAACGGGAGCCGAACCAAGCTCACATATAGCCCAGTGGTTCCTCCTTACCTGGCACAGTGACAGGCCCTAGGCTCTGGTGTCCTGAACAATTTTGCCATTTGGGGAGAAGGCAGGCCTGGCCTACACAAGCAACGGAATGAAGTGATGGGATCCTGAGATGGTAGAGAAGACCGTAGCATTTCAGGTGGCCGGTAGGGGCACCCGTTTTGAATGTCCCCCCATGTGAGAGCAACTCCCGACAAGTAAGGGGAGAAAGTGGGTCTTGTGGTTGCAAGCCTGAATTGTCTCCTTTGCTAAGCAGCCTCACAACAACCCTGTGAGGTGGATCAGGCTTAGTGAGGGTCTGGGCTTGTTCTCAAGAACAGAAACTGGGTAGGAGAATCCCCCATGCATGTGCAAAACCAGGCTAGGCTCCTTTAATCCAGTTTTGCATGCACGTCTGAATAGCCTCATTATGTTGAACGCAGATACAGAGGTGCCCTTCTTATCTGTAGCACACATTTGAAGGGTCTGTGTCCAGGTTCACTTCTAACACAAGCAGAGGTACAGCCATTCACACAAACACATGTATGAGTGTACAGACATCTGTACACACAGACACTCAGGATAATGTTTGAATCGGGCTAGTGTCACTTTCCAGGCACCTTTAGATTGAAAATCCACTGTTGGTCCCCTTGAGTGCATTTTCCCCATTCCTCTCCAGCTCCCCTTGCCCCCACCACACACCTTTTAAAAAATTAAATTTAGGGTGCATTTTGAAAATGTGGGTTTATTGTATTTTATTGCCTTGTTTTCACATTAAGGACATTAAGTGCCAATTGTCAGGAAACACAGTAGGCATAAATGTATACATGAATACAATTTCAAGTGAGCATGCGGTCCACGTCCATAAAAATGAACTGATGCACGTCAGACTAATTATTATCAACAGAGGCTTGTAGGTTTCACCCACAAAGACATTTCATGTTTTATCTGCGTTCAACGGAAACCACAGCACATGCAACGGCCAGAATAGCAATACCAGAGATTCCTGGTAGACATTTCCCTGACAATAATTGGGCTTCCTTCCCAGCTGGGTTTTTGGGGGGTGGGGGTGGGGGGGTGAGACAAGGGACAAGACTCTGCCATCAAGTGAGCACCCAGTGCCCTCTACTGGAGATAAATCCTGCTCATTGAAACACCAAATTGCTAAAAATTACCCGAATGATTCTGTTGCCAAGGAAACCATGCGTTCTGCTCTTTATCGTGTTATGGACATTCACTTTGGCAGCACTCCTCTTCTGTGCCTCAGACTCAAGAGCAGGGATGAAGGATGTTAAAAATCGGTAACAGAACGGAGCCAGCTGTGTGACTTACAGGCTCAGAAAAGTCTCTCTCTCTCTCTCTCTCTCTCTCTCTCACACACACACACACACACACACAGCAATATTTAGGACAGCTTCTCACAGAGCATTTGGCACTTGAGTACCAATAGCCGAGTACGACACACGAGTGTGCTGTATCGGCCATAAAGGACTCCTGCATATTCTTCATCTCCACTTCTTCGCCACTCCTGAAAATATGTGGGAGCAACTTTCAATATATACGGTAGATATTTATATACCACTTTTCAACAAAAGTTCCCAAAGTGGTTGACGCAGATATAAATAAATAAATAAATAAATAATGAAATGAATGAATGAATGAATGAATGAATGAAATGAAATGGCTCCCTGTCCCCAAAAGGCTCACAATCTAAAGGGAAAAAACAACAGGTGGGGTGGGGTGGGGGGAAGAAACATAAGCTAGACACCAGCAACAGACACTGGAGGGATGCTGTGCTGGGGACAGATAGGGCCAGTTGCTCTCCCCCTGCTCAAAGAAGAGAATCACCAATTTGAAAAGGTGCCTCTTTGCTCTGTTAGCAGGGGCATATGCATATGTATATGACTTTCCCAGTCGATGCAGCATACCTGAGGGAGCTGTCCTTGCCATCATTATTAAGGTAGGAGAAGCCTCTGGCCCTAGTTCAGGAGCCACTGTGCACCCTCCTGATATTGGACCGTGTGTCAGATAAAAGCAAGGTCGGAGGAGGCGGGGAGCTTACTCCTCTACAAGTCCCAGCTAGGGAGGACGGTTTCACTCCTATCTCATTCTGAAGCTGGGGACAGAATCTGGACTGGACGTGATAAGAACATAAGAGCAGTCCTGCTTGATCCGGCTGATGGCCTCTCAAATCCAGCATCCCATTTCCCACAGTGGCCCATCAGATGCCTCTGAGATGCCCACAGGCAAGAGGTCACAGGACACGCCCTCTCTCCTGCTGTTGCTCCCCTACAGCTGGTATTTAGTTGCAGGAGATCATCCCACCCAGCTGGGGCTTGATAGACAAGCAGCCTCCCCACCTCCTCCGACCTTGCTTTTATCTGGCACACGATCAACTATTGGGAGCATGTGCAGCTCCTGACCTACGGTCTGAGCCTTCTCCCACTACCCTAATAATGATCGTGAGAACAGCCCTATTTATTTCCCCCTGTACCTGAATGCAAAATATTCCGTGAAAAGCTGCTCTCAGAAGGGCTGGGCATCTGCTTCTAATTCCTACCTCTAATAAGAGCCGACCATTAGCTGCAAGAAAGCATGTTGAGCATAATTACCGACTAATGTGGCAATCACAGTCTTTCCCCACAATCCTCCTGCTTTGTGACACAAGCTAGTGTGTTACAGCTGCTTTCCTGATACACACACAAGGAAATCTTAGGCAGATTTAACTAAAGGTTTATTCCGCAGCAACTCCATTTTCTCCTTCTCCCTTTTACAAATACCAATACGATGAGTATTTATATACCACTTTTCAACAAAAGTTCCTAAAGAGGTTTACACAGATATAAATAGATAAATACAATGGCTCCCTGTCCCCAAAGGGCTCATAATCTGAAAAAGAAACATAAGATTGACACCAGCAACAGCCACTGGAGGGATGTTGTGCTGGGGATGGATTGGGCGAAGGAGGGATGGATAGGAAGCTGTGCCGGGGATGGATAGGATCCTGAGTGCCTTCCTGAGGCACCGAACCAGTTCAAACACATCCCTACTTGAGGGTGGGCTCCAAGAGGGTGCTGTTGCTTTGGGGGGAAATAGCAGCGGTTTCGCAGACTGTCTAGTCTACTGGTGGCCTATTGGCTCCACCATGGACTCATTACATTAAGCCCATCATTGAGAAACAGGCTTCAACAACAGTCTCTTTCTTCACAAGAAGCAGACACAGGATAGGACGCAGATCATGAAGCTCGCCTCTATATTTTGCTTCCCAGAGAGGCATCGGATTGGACATGAGAAAAAACAGGATGCTGGATTAAGTGGACTTTTGGTCTGATCCAACAGGACTCCTCCTGTGTTCTTATGCGTGGATGGCCAAGCTGGCCCTGAAATCAACCCCACCTTGATTTTGACACACATCAATTGTAGCTTTCCTCCCAGGGCAAACAGCAGATTCATGGGGTGCAATTTCACCAGGGACACCCATGTCCAAAGAGGAGGAGGAAGAGGAGGAGAAAGAGTAGGCGGAGAAGCAGAAGGAAGAGAAGCAGGAGGAGGAAGAGGACGAAGAGGAGAAGCAGGAGGGAGGAAGAGGAGGAAGAGGAGAAGCAGAAGCAGAAGAGGAGGAGACGCAGCAGGAGGGAGGAAGAGGAGGAAGAGGAGAAGCAGGAAGAGGAGGAGAAGCAGGAGGGAGGAAGAGGAGGAAGAGGAGAAGCAGGAAGAGGAGGAGAAGCGGCAGGAGGGAGGAAGAGGAGAAGCAGGAGGAGGAGGAGAAAAAGAAAAAGAAAGAAAAAGAAGAATTACCTTCAACATAATGAGCAGTTTGACCCTCATTTGTAGTCTCTCTCTCTACTATGCGTTGGCCTAAGTCTATTTAACAGCTCTCCCTGCTGATCTGCAGAGCTGAACCTTTTACTAAGCGAGACAGCTAATTGGTTACTGCAGGGCCAGGTACATGGTGGGCAATTTGGACGCAGGATCTCTTTTGATTAGGGATAGGCCGGGTGGGTTTCAGCACTTGCAAAAGGAGTGGCCTGACCAAACCAGCCAGCCTGAGTTCACTCTTTCATGTGGGAAGTGCTTGTGCACCATGGAATTTCTTTATTGCTTGGGAGGGCAGACAGGGATGACGACGACATGAAACGTGCTAATAAGCACAGGCAGTTAAATGCTCGCTGTCCTTCTGCTCGGCATGAATCCATTTAGCCAGCTGTCACGCTGACCTTCACTGTTCCAGCAGGGATCCCAGGGTTCTGCCATGAAATCATGTTAAATTAAACATCAAATTGAAATGCTGTGGCAGGCCACAAACTGGCGAGAGAGAACAGAGTTTGGTCCCATGTAGGGCTGTTGCTCAATCAAAGAAACGTCGGTCGGTTCATATGACGACGATGTCATCGCCATACAATTAGAATGGTTTTTAGATTGATTTCAGTCAGGGGCATACCAAGGTTGGAATGGGCCCAGAGATGAGATTTTAAACTGGGCCCCTCACTGCCTTCCTCTCCTTCTCCCGGCCCGATGTCTCTGCATGGTCCCGCCAATGTGAAGCACTTTTACGTATCAATTTCAACAGAAGTCAAAGTATGCCTTTAACAATTAGCTGAAATAAATGGATTCTGTACGTGCTTAATTTTGACAAGCTCATGCTTTTTGTTTCAGCCACGTGTGAGAAACATATTTTCCTAAATAATTTCCTGACTTTTAAGACATTATTTCTGAACACTAAAAAAACCCCACAGTATTTAATATACTTGCCATAAAATAAAAATAATGGAGAGGATTGTCTCAGTGTGCTTTCACAGACGGAGGTAAAAATACATCCTGCACCTACAGTTCAGATATAAAACCTACATTAGTTACATCCCATACTTGGCTTTATAATGGCTCTACCACTTTTTAATCAGGTATTAACATTCCTACAATAGCCCAATAAAAGTTTGATGACCAGAATAGTATCCCCCCAACCCCCACTAATTAACTGGGGTCTCATACTAACCGAGGAGTCAGACTCCAGGTCTTTACTCACAAACACATATACACCAGCCGCCCTCACGGTGTTGGCAGCTCAATCCCCGCACGGAGCTCCCTTTCTAAGAACTGCCTCCTGGAGGACCCTAAGTGTTTCTTATAGGCAGCGATTCCTCATCTCTCTAGCCAAGCCAGACGCGCACTGAGAGGAAGCACCCAACACAAAACATGACCAAGAATGAAATGCTTCTCCGCCCACCCACCCCCAAGTGCATTAACAAGCAGGGAGCAGAAGCCGGCAAGCAAGAGCTGGCATTTGCAAGAGTTGGCGGAGGGATTGACTTAGGCCCTCTGCCATCAAGCGGGATCCTGTTCTGCTTGGGAGGATGACGAGGGCAGAGTTAAAGAGGAAGGTCCTTCTCTTCGCTCACGCTCTGCCAGTGCCAGCCCTGAAGGGAGTCAAAAGGGAAATCTCCGCTGATCTTCTCTGCCCCACGACTCGAAGTAACTCTCTGCCATGCAGGTGCCCGGCACAGTTGGCGGGAGAGTGAGCGATGCAACCGAGATCCCTTCCTCGGGTAGTGGTGTGCCTTTCACTTTTCGGGCTAGAAATCGGTGCCCTCCCACAGAGAGAGAGGAGCCAGGGGGAAAAAGCTGCCTCCTTTTTCAGATGCGCGGGGGCCTTTCCCCTGACTCTGCAGCTCCCTAGGCTGCTCTTCCTCTTGGCAAAGGGGCACGCGCAAGGAGGTCTGTGTTTTTTTCACACGCTCTCAAGAGATGGGAGGAAGGAGAGAGAGGAGGACCCCACAATAAAGTGCCACAAAAGCCGGGGGGAGGGAGGGGAATTCGGCTCAGCAGTGGAAGCCACTTCAGCTCCCGTCTCCCTTGCCAAAAAGAGGGAGCAAGACGCACACTCCCCAGACGCGTCTGTAACAACCAGCAAGGTGGGAGCAGCGGCCTCAATAAACTGGGTGGGGTGGGCGTGGCAAACACTTGAGAGGGGGGGTGCAGGTGCAGCAAGGGAAAGGGCCCCCGCCATCATTGTATGTACCAGCTGCATGCCATTGCGTGGCCCGCCCAGGCAGTGGGCTGCAATCGGGCAGGGGTTGGGGAGTCAGGATGGATCATGTGACTTGCCTCTGGGGGGCCCTTTGAGGCAGCGGGCCGGGAGACAACTGTTTCCCCTTGCCTAATGGACGGTATGCCCCTGATTTCAGTTGATTATTAATCAAAGGCCTGGGTACTCAAACTTGGTTTCCCAGATGCTTTTGGACTACAACCCACATCATCCTCAGCTGCCATTCAAAGGAGGAGTCAAGTTTGACAACCCCAGAGTTGATTAAATCTGCACCTGTGAAGGGCCTTTTGTGTCGTGGCACCAACTTGATGAAATTCTGTGCCTTCAGAAGTACTAACCCTTTGAGATATGCTGTGGGCATGGAGAGCTGGTCTTCTGGTAGCAAGCATGATTTGTCCCCTTAGCTAAGCAGGGTCCACCCTGGTTGCATATGAATGGGGGACTGGAAGTATGAGCACTGTCAGATATTCCCCTTAGGGGATGGAGCCACTCTGGGAAGAGCAGAAGGTTCCAAGTTCCCTCCCTGGCAGCATCTCCAAGATAGTGCTGAGAGAGATTCCTGCTTGCAATCTTGGAGAAGCCATTGCCAGTCTGTGAAGACAATACTTGATAGACCAGTGGTCTGACTCAGTATATGGCAGCTTCTTATGTTCCTATGGTTTGAAAGTGTAAGGTTGTGAAAGCCGTCCTCAGTGATACGCGGATAAGATCAACCGGATACCATGAGAAGCTTCTATGCTCCTTATAATAGTACTGAAATGAAAACCTTGAGACCTGTACTGCAGCGGCATCTCTGCAAGCATCCCATTCAAAGAGCCAGTCTCTAATGTTTTCTTTACTCCGAGATTTGAGTTCCTCCACTGAGAGCAGTGAATGCAACTCTAGGGTGTAAATAGGAATTTAGACCATTGATTCCTAGCCTTATAATGTAAAAAAACAAGATTTAGGTAAATGATGTTCCAGAAGAGTGTCTAATTTCTTGGAGTACCTTAGCAGTGCTAAGTGAACTCTTGACAGAGATCGAAGGAAGCCCTGCTTCTATTCCACACAACTGAAAATTGGGAGCATGCATAGTTCCCAGGTGTTTTCCAGAGTAAACCCTACAACAGTGTCACAACGGTTCTGCTAAGTATGTTTCCATACTTCCTATGTTGTAACACTGCAGTCCCTGCACTTACAGCAAGGTGCCGACATTTCCAATGCCTTCTTTCGGATTGTATCTTTGCATTATAGTGCTACAACATTGCATGTGCATCGCAAAAAAAAGTAGCTGTATTTTCCCATTGTAGGAGTTTGATATTCTGGGGATTGTTTTCAATACGATCCTGCCAAGCTGAAGAATTTTAGCCATGTTGTAGTGTGTAATCTACCCAGGAAAGTGTCCTGGGTAGAATACAGTTTTTGACTGTGTGAATGGCCTCATTCATGACTAAGCACCATAGACATCAATGGAAACAATTTCAGCAGTGTTTAGTTATAATAACTTATTTGGATAGAATCCATGTTTGTGAGCCTCCTTTAGCATCAAATGGAGAGGAGGGGAATGGGATAGAATGTCCTCAATAAATATACACAATACTCAACAGGCGTGTGTAATGAGGAGTATTCCTGTGGGTACACCACCACCCCCTGAATTAATATTAGGTATATTATTTAATACAAGTACCAAAACAGAATTTGGAGGGCAAAAAGCTTTTCTGAAATGAAGACGGCCTTGAGGAACGCTAATTTGAACAAATGAATGACTAGTTGCTATGCTGCGCGGTGGAAAATATCCTTGAGACATGCGTGAGCTTATTCAAGAGTCATCCTGATTATATGAGTTTCTGTAACCTATGCCGAAATTCACTTTGAGCCAAAGAAGGACTTTGATCAAAACTTTCAGCACATTTGACATAACAAGAGGCTCTGCAGAGAGCCATTAACCATATAAAAGCGATTGAGGGAAGTTTCAGAGGGACTTAAACTGTAGCCTGATGCTGCTAGTGCCACTCTCAGAGGAAATCATGGTTCTCTAATTAACAACAAAGAACGGCAACCACAAGGACAACATCAAAACCTGATTCAGAGAAGATGTAAAATTCCATTCATCTGCCAGTCCTCCTGATTCCCAAACTCATGAGCCCAGCACAGAAACAGAAGGAATTCTGTCTCTTGGTCTGTCTAGTGTTTCTAATGCTAGCGCTGAGGATCTCAATTTCTAGCTTATTTTCAGCTGGTGAAGACAAAGGAGCTGTTCGCACGATCAGTGAGAAGAGCTCCGGGGCGGAGAGTTCTGCAGAGAGAGCAGGTTATACTCACCCTCCCCGCAGACAAGCAACTGTCCTTCCTTCGGTGGGCAGATCGCCTGCACAGACGAGCATCGACTCCTGCCGGTAGCTCTGGGCATCGGGGTGCAGGGAAATGCCACCACACATTCCCTCCCCTCAAAGTGCCAATAATGCACTGTGTGAGTGCACGGTGCATTATTGGGATCCTTCCTCCCCCCTGAGTTTATCTGAGTTTAGTGTGCCAGCCGTCTAACCACCAGGATCGGGCCCAATCCCCGAGGTTCACACGAGCGTGCAAAACTGGGCCTGGCTCCCTTAGCCCAGTTTTGCACATGTGTGGGAATAGCCCCTAAGAGGTCATTCACACAGTCAAAAACTGTGTTTTGGGGAGCTGTGTGTGCTCCCGGTTTCCGGTTGTGTGGAAGCAAGGGAGGAGAAAAACCTGGGGAGAAGTCCATTTTAGCTCAGACTTAAATTCAAGTTTACTAATATGGCTGGAGTCCCAATTTTGGTCAACCCCAGCCAATACCGAAGGCTCATTCACACCAACAACACTAGGGTGGGAGGAGTGCCCAGCCTAGGTAGGAGAGCCAGGCGTGCCTCCAATAGGTGGTTGTGAATCAAGTCAACCACTTGCCAAGGTGGTTGGTGGCCTGAGAAAAACCTGAGATGCCTACGTTAGCATGGGTTCACACAATCACGCTAATGTCATAACCCACATTAAACCTAGATTTGTACAATTGTGGGGCTGTTCACACATGGAGGCAAAACTGGGCTAGGAAAGGCACGTGTTGCTGGCACATGTGAACTGCCAGAAGATGCACAGCTCCATGGTGGCAAACCCTGTTTGGTGCCCCGGCTGTTAGCCAAGGTTAAGGGCGCAAATGTGCCCTCAACCTGGGATAAAGGATTGTGAGTTGATGCCACACAGCTCCTCGCAGCACCGACACACAAGTAGCCTCCCGACCAGCATCGGGAGGCTCTCCATAATGCACTGCGTGGTGCGTTATGGAAGTTCTGGGGGCCTCCTGGCGACAGAGGCTCCCTGCTGCCAGCAGGAGACGGCAATCCGTCTGGGTGAGCGATCCGTTTGCCCAGGAAAGGAGAGAGGATCATTTGCGGTGGTGGTAAGCATTTCGAGGTTTCCTCCCCTGCAGATTGGAGCCCTTTCTCATTAATCGTGTGGAAGGGCTCTGTGTGAACCAGGCCCGTATCAGCTGAGAGATGGCCTCAGATGAGAAGGCAAAAATCATCAAGCCCAACTCATCTTTCTGAAGATCAAAGCCATGAGGAGATAGTTAGCAACACCAGGTCGGGGGAAATAAGTTGGAGAGGGGGGAAAGATCATGCTCAATAAATTCAAGTCAGCAGGGCTTGACCTGATTCAACCAGTCCCCAAAGAGCTACAGTGGCTGGGAAATCTTAGTAGCACTAACTATTTTATATAGATTCTCATAGTAGATTTCCGCAAGGCTCATGACCTGCTCTGATTTCTCCAAGAGCTATGACCTGCTCTCACTTGACAGGTTCACAAGAAAACTTGAGAAATGTTAACTCAAAGAAACGATCGCCTTGGGAATAGATTAATCACTGTGCACTGGTGTCCTGAGCAGACCAGCAGCCTGGACTGTTACACTGTGATCCTGCCCAATAATAAAATTCAACAAGACTGGTGTCATGTGTTACTCTTTGCAAGTTTTTTTTTTTTAAATGTATATCAGGGAAAGAGGGAGGGAGGGAGAGAGAGAGGCTCTAGTCCAACTCATTCCCTCTTGTACTATTTTACTTTTATGCAAAGAGTTTTCACCCAGGAAAAATGAGATTCCCTCCAGTAGCACTCCAAAGTGTTACAATGGGTGGGTTCACACAACCACCTATAAGTACATACAAAATAGGTACGGGAGGAGTAGGAAGTACTGGGGAGCACACACTCTCAGTGGGCATGGATGGTGTCTGAATCTGCCCGCCTCTGCTTCTTGATCCCTGTTACCCACTTCCACCTTACATTTTACTGACGTTGTCAAGCCTGGTTTCTTTCAAGGGGTGCAGAAAGTCAGTTAAATCCAAAGTGGGGAACTGGAATTGGGAACTGTTGGTAGGCGGTTTCAGATATCATGTCTGATGGGAACACACATATTTATTTATTTGTTTGTTTGTCTATCTATCTATCTATCTATCTATCTATCTATCTATCTATCTATTTATTTATTTTTGCATTGCACCCAGAAGTGACCGGCCCAGAGTCACCCAGCAAGTATCATATGGTCCTGCATCCTTTGCTGCAAAAGGCTTTTGCACTGCACGCAAGCGGGGGGAGGGGTGGCAGGGAGGTTTGCTGCCGCCCCATTACTAAAAGAATTGCTGAACCTTCCCGCGTCTTAAAGGAACCCCCCACCCCAGTGCCGGACCACAGCTCCGCGGTTCCGTGCACACCCCTACAGGAGAGAGGGCATGCCCTCAGCTCTTGCCTGTGGGCTTTTCGGAGGCATCTGGTGGGCCACTGTGTGAAGCAGGATGCTGGACTAGATAGGCCTTGGGCCTGATCCGGCAGGGCTGTTCTTATGTTAACTGACTTTTGCAAGTTGAGTAATCTGTCTGCAACAAGAAATCTAATATTCTAATCACCAGTATGAATGCTTTAATTCCCATCTGCCTTCCTGAATAAGAAATGTTTGGCTGATCACTACTGCATCACCTTTCTTCCACAATTATAGCAGTTTTACACCTATTTGAGTTTCCCGGCCAGCTCCACCACTCACCCGAAGAATCCTGGGAACTGTAGTTTATTTTTGTTTATTTATCTATTGTTCGATTTATATACTGCTTTTCATTAAAATAATCTCAAAGCGGTTTAGAATATAATAAAAACAATGCATAATTAAAATACAAAAGTAGAGATAATATAAATATAAATATAAATATAATCTATTTAAAACGTTAATAGCCCATTAAAATATAATAGATAAAACACAAAGCCGCAGCAGTAAAAACAATACTTTCATTCAAGAGCTTGGGTGAAGAGCCACATCTTTGCTTTTTTCCTAAAAACTGTCAAGGAGACTTCCAAAGCCTGGGGGCAATGACTAAGAAGGCCCCGTCCTACATGCTTGACAGCCAAACCTCTCTCACCATCAGCACTTTGAGCGGAGCCCCCTCCGATGACCTCATCAAGTGGGCATAAACCCTTGGGAGCAGGCGGTCCTTCCGATATCCAGGGCCCAAACCGTTAAGGGCTTTACAGGTCAAAACCAGCACCAGTTTGTACTGGGCATTCTCTGCTATAATTATTTATTTGTTCATTCATTCATTTATTTATTTATTTATTTATTTATTTAACACACTTTTAAGCCACCGATAACCAGGGTGGTTCACAACTAATTAAAACATCTATACACTTAAAATCCACAGTTAAAACAGATAGATTAAATTTAAAATCAAGTTCAAAAAATCAACTAAAGGTCTGACTGAACAGATGTGTCTTTGGTGCTCTTCTGAAGGCCTGGGCCATCAGAGAGGGTGCAGCTCTTACTTCGACAGGGAGTGCGTTCCACAGCCCCAGGGCAGCTACAGAAAAAACTCATTGCTGAGTCTCCACCAGATGAGCCACTGATGACCACAAATGAACCTCTTCTGATGATCTTAATAGGCAGCAGGGTTCATAATGAAGAGGTTCTCTTAGATACCATGAAGCGAGAGATAAGATACCTAGGATAGAGATAAGTAACCTCTAGCGCACCCCCCCATACACACAAGAATTACACAAGAACGATGGTTCATTGCAAGGAGTGAGAATTACTTAAACTAGTTTCTTTGTATCATTGGTGTGTCATAGGAATATAGGAAGCTGCCTTCTACTGAGTCAGACCATTGGTCCATCTAGCTTGGTATTGTCTACACAGACTGGCAGCGGCTTCTCCAAGGTTGCAGGCAAGAGTCTCTCCCAGCCTTATCTGGAGTTGCCAGGGAGGGAAATTGGGACCTAGATGCTCTTTCTAGTGCGGCCCCATCCCCTAAGGCGGTCCTGCTCAACCTCAGCCCTCCTGCAGATGTTGGCCTACAATTCCCATAATCCCTGGCTATTGGCCACTGTGGCTGGGGATTATGGGAGTTGTAGTCCAGAAACAGCCAGGGGGCCAAAGTTGAGCAGGCCTGCTTAAGGGGAATATCTTACAGTGCTCACACACATATCTCCCATTCAAATGCAAACCAGGGTGGACCCTGCTTAGCAAAGGGGACAATTCATGCTTGCTGCCACAAGACCAGTTCTCCTCCCATGACCAGCTCTTCTTCCACAGGAGAGGAGAGGGGGTCCTTGTACAAAATGATCTGTTGTAGCATGCAATAAGGAAAAGGCTTTATGTACTACTTCTATGTCTCGGTGGTGTTTGGACTAGCGCTTGCTAAGAAAAAGAACACTTAGCAACAGCAGCTGGGAAGTCTGCAGCTAGTCTCTTCCTGCACTGCCTCCATCTGTGCCTGTGACTGCCGTGTGTCAGTGAGCGAGTTGCACCCTTTCTCCACTAAATGCTGGGTGGGGAACGTATGAAGCTGCCTTATACCGAGTCAGACCACTGGTGCATCTAATTCAGTCTCATCCACACTGACTGGGAGCAACTCTCCAGAGTTTAAGGCAGTGTGTATCTATCCCAGCTCAACCTGCAGATGCCAGGGTTTGAAGGTGGGACCTTCTGCATGCAAAGCATAAGAACATAAGAAATGTTCTGCTGGAGCAGGCCAAGGTCCATCCAGTCCAGCTGTCACGCCCTCGATCTCCGACAGCGAGGAGGAAGGGGAAGCTGTCAACTTTCCTGCCGATTCAGGAGTGTCTGAGGGGCAGAGCCCGGCTGTCAGCATTCAGGAAACGGCTGTGGTAGATCCAACTAATGATTTAGAGCAGGCACAACAACCTGAGTCAGCAGAAAGCATGAGGGACCAATCCGAAGGAGAGCTATGCAATGAAACACCACTGACTCCACAACAGCGCAGGATCACGAGGCGGAGGACGCAATTAGAGGCTGTCAGGAGGAGCAAATGCCTGTTGCTGAGGGCTGACAAGCCTTGAATTCCTACCAGCTGGGAGCTCTCGGCTTGCTCTATAAATCACTTCTCCAGCCTCCTACTCATTGCTGAGAATCAACGTTCGTCAACATTCCTTGTCGACAGCGTTCAGCCAAGCCATATCCGATTTCAGCAGCTCCGCTTGCTTCATGAACTTCCCTAGCAGCTGGCCAGACCTTGACACCAGCAGCCTGCCTCACTCAGTGGCCAGCCAGGTGAACTAAAGTAGCTTGCTAGTAGGGGAAAGAGGGCTACTGCCCCCTCCTTTGGTGCTCCCGAGTAGGGATATGTGAACAGGTTTGGAACAGAGTTTGGCTCGATATTGGACTGAAACCACACACACGGTCCGATATCAAACTGAACTCCCATCCTGTTTGGGGGTTCTACTTTTTAAAATAATAATAATAATAATGTACTCACCCCCCAGGGGGTGCTGCCATGGCCGCAGCAGGACCCCCTGGAGGGGGTCCGTATATTTTAAAAAACATTTTTTTAAAAAAATTGCAAAACCAAACATGCCCGGTCCGGTTTGAGTCAAACTGAACCAGGCAACCCATTTTTGTGCGCACCCCTACTCCCTAGCACCTGGTGTTCAGGGGCATGCCCTGACTGATCCTGCTGGAAGTATGTAGCTATCAAGGCTAGTAGCCGTTGATAGCCCTATCCGCCATGAATTTGTCTAACCTCCTTTTAAAATTGTCTAGACTGGTGGCCATTCCATAATTTAACTATGTTGTGAAAAGTACCGTGTTTACCTGAATAGAAGACAACTCTGAATTTTAGACAAACACCACCACCCCCAATTTCTAACTTCAAATAACTTGGGCGGGGGAGTAGTCTTGGTTTCAGGTAAATGCAGTACTTCCTTTTGTGTATCCTGAATCTCTCAGCATTTAGATTCAGCGGATGACCCTGGGTTCTAGTATTAAGAACAACTCTCTATCCACTTTGTCCATGTCGTGCATAATTGTGTGCTCTGCCGCTCAACTTTGGCCTCTCACCAATAAGTAGGGGTGTGCACACTGCGCTGCCTCATGTCTCAATGACAGAGGGTGACAGACTAGTGAATCAGAGGGCTAGAGAGGTCAATACATTGGTCATTCCCTTCTCTACTGCTCTGACACTATCCCTTTGGTATGTAGATTGCTATTCTTAGGGACTTCCTTCCTTCCTGCCTGGCCACTTCCTCTCCCTTCCCTTCCCTTCCTTCTCCCTTGCAACATGCAAGCTCCTCTCTCCCTGCACCATGTGTGCAGAGATGCAGAATCCATCTGCATCCAGCTAGATAGATAGATTAGAGACCCTATCTCCTCACTTTCCTATCTAGAATGGAGTTCTCTAATAAATACTCCTTATATTGATTTGAAACTATGAACCAGCTCCAAGTTATTTTACTCTCAGCATACATGCATGCCTAACCAAATTCCGCTGTGTTGTGCCTCTGTGCACTCTGCTATAATGAAAAAGGGTTTCTCTTACCAGAGAGAATTCCCGACATGAACCACTTGAACCGGCCTGGTTCACAGCAGACCGGTTTGCTATCAAACCAGCTCTGCCATTAAGGGAGTGGGGCCAGGTGTGACTGCAGTCCCCATGTGAACTGTCTGCTCATGAGACTGACTTTGTTTTTAAATTGCTATCATTTACAGAAAAGTGTATGTTGTTGGGGAGGGGGGTGTATTCTGTCTAGGGTCCCCAAGAACCTCGCTGCAGCAGGGAACAAATTATTCTGTTTATATATCTTGAATCTGACGAGTGCTCCATATGGGAATATTTAGTTATCAAAATTCACAGCCTGCCTATCCCAGGGGTTCAGGATCAGCAACAGTATTATACAAATATTCCTCGTCCCAAAGGCTCACAATCTAAACTAGAGAAAGAGAAGGCAGGGAAAGGGAGGCAAAAGGAAGAGAGAGAAAGGAAAAGGTAGGAAAATAAGAAGAAGAAACCATGCCAGCCAAAGCCATTGCATATATTCCATACACTCTGTTTTTTCTCTCTAAAATGGCAATTTCCTAGGGAGAACAATATTTTCTCCTCTCTTGGGAGTAAGCAAGTCTGCAGCAGAAAAACTCAAAATGACAAGCACAGATGTCCCTCACGCAGCTCTTTTCTCTCACTCTCAGGATAAGTGTTAATTTTCAGCATTCACAGCTCTGTTAACTAGATTATAGCAAAAAAGAAAAAAGAAAATAAAGGCAATGCAGAATATTGAAATAGGTCACTTTGCAAAGACAATGTTGGTATGGGGGCTACCTGAAGGACCACCTTCTATAGTCCATGAGCCTGACTCACAAATTTTGGCCAGCAGTACCATCTTGCAACAAATGCTAATAGTGATTTTCGGTAAGGTCTACAGCAGCGATATAGGAAGAAGGTGAAAGGCATCATCTCACACTGTGCGGGAGGAGGCAATGGAACCCCCTCCAATATACTACCAAAAAAACCCCACAGGGCTCTGTAGGCGCCCTGTGTCGAAATTGACTTGACAGCACGCTTTACCTTACCTTACCTGCCTAGAGATGGAAAATAGGTGATGGCATGGTTGCACTTACAACTTTCTGCATATTATCACCTCTTCTTTTTTCCTTTCCCCAAATGATTAGGATAAAATTGCATCATTTTTGCACTGAGAAAACGGTTAGGGTCAGGGTTAGGGTAATAATGAACAAATTATTGTCTTCTCTCCGTGGAATGATCTTTGGAGGATATTCCTGCCAATTTTCACTTTCATTCCTCTGACATCAATAGAATGTTATTGTGTTTTTAAATTTTTTAAAAAGCTTTTGAAACACCATTGCAAATTTGGCCACTGCAGACCCGATGGTCAAGACAATAAAAGCATGAGAACAAACTGAAAGTCTTGCTATGCTATCACCTATTTCCCATCTCTAAGTGTGTAGACCAGGGCTGCTCAGCTTCGGCCCTCCTGCAGATGTTGGCCTACAATTCCCATAATCCCTGGCTATTGGCCACTGTGGCTGGGGATTATGAGAGTTGTAGTTCCAAAACAGCTGGGGGAGCGTTCTAATTTGAGCAGGCCTGGTGTAGACCTTGTCAAAAAATCACAATGAGCATTCAAGATGGTACTGACCACCCCAGCTGGTTCATGTACTCCTACCACATGAGTTTGCCCAAACTCTATGTTCAGCAAACGAGGATTCTGCCCCCCTCAATCTGAGCCTCGACAGGTAGTGATCAGAGAAGGGCATTTTCAGTCGTTGCACCTCAGATCTTGAATGCCCTCTCCAGAAGAGCTCAACTGACACCAACCTTGATATCTTTTCAGTGCCAGCGAATACTTTTTTTAATTTGTCCAGGAGTGTTCCGCATGTCGAATCACTCATTTTAGCCGACATTTTATGGTTCTGCTGGATTTTTATCATCTGGGGATAGTTGCTGCTTCTTTGGCTTTATATGTTCTATTGATTGTGTTGTGCTTTCAGCTCTGTTGATTTCGTTTCTTGATTGTAAGCTGCCCTGAGAGCTGACCCTGAAGGACAGCTAACAAATTTA
Organism: Hemicordylus capensis; assembly: GCF_027244095.1. Taxonomy (NCBI): domain Eukaryota; kingdom Metazoa; phylum Chordata; class Lepidosauria; order Squamata; family Cordylidae; genus Hemicordylus; species Hemicordylus capensis. The sequence goes on from NC_069663.1 coordinate 17,649,010, forward strand.
CTAAAACAGACACTAGTATCTGTGTGTCTCCCACTCCCTCTCTTTCCTTGGATTAGTAGAGAAACTGCTGCAGACCTGTAGTTTAAGAGGAGCATTGCAATATACAAATTATTGTCCTATTGCCTTGCCCTGTTGTTCATCATCAAGTTGCAGGCTACCCAAGAACTAGCAAGAGAGAGCCATTTTACCTATCATGACAATTATTTATTTATTAATTCAATTTATATACTCCCCTTCCTGAAGTGGCTCAGGAGAGTTTACACCAAAATCAAAAACACACAATAAAACAAGTGAAATCAGAAGTCATTTAAACCAGATTAAAATTCATTAAAATTAAAAATTCAAACTAGATATCATTAAAAGCCAGGGTAAAAAGATGGGTTTTTTTAAGGCTCTCCTGAAGGCCTCCAAGGAAGATAATCCTCTTATAGCCACAGGAAGCACATTCCACAGCTATGGGAGACAACTGAGAGGGCCCAAACCCAGGTCGCCACCAGATGAACTGATGGCACCCGAAGATTGACCCCTCCTAATGATGTTTTTGAGTCATGGGGATCTTGTAGAGAAAGGTGGTCTTTCAGGTAACCTGGACCAAAGCCTTAGGTCTTTAAAGGTAATAACTGAGAGCCAGCGTGGTGTAGTGGTTAGAGTGCTGGACTTGACCGGGGAGACCCTAGTTCAAACCCCCATTCAGCCATGATACTTGCTGGGTGACTCTGGGCCAGTCACTTCTCTCTCAGCTGAACCTACTTCACAGGGTTGTTGTGAAAGAGAAACTTAAGTATGTAGTACAGCGCTCTGGGCTCCTTGGAGGAAGAGCAGGATATAAATGTAGTAATAACAACAAGAACCACCAACACTTTGTAACTTGCCCAGAAACATATTGGGAGCCAGTGCAACTATTTAAGAACAGGCAGAATGTGATCTCTCCGGGATACCCCAAAGAACAATCTGGCTGCTGCATTTGAACAAACTGAAGTTTCCAAACTACATACGGAGGCAGCCCTACATAGAGCGCATTGCAGTAGTCCAAGCTGGAGGTTATCAGCTGGTGTACCACTATATTAAGGTCATTCTCCTCAAGAAATGGGCGGAGTTGTTGAATCAATTGTAGCTGGTAAAAAGCACTCCTGGCCACAGCCTCAACCTGAGACACTAGGGTGTGACCCAGGTCCAAGAGCACTCCCAAGCTGCGAATCTGTTCTTTCTGGGGGAGTGTAACCTTGTTCAGAACAGGAAGTTCTATCCTATCTTGCAGATTACAATCCCCAACAATGAGCACCTCCATCTTGCTTGGATTCAGCTTCAAACTAAGCCTTCCCGGTTCAGCCCTCATCCAGCCCATTACCACCTGTAGGCAGGAATTTAAGAGGCTAATGCCATTTTCTGATATTGATGAAAACATTTTGGGTGTCATCAGCATATTGATAACACCCAGCACCAAATCCCCTGATGACCTGACCCAGCGGTTTCATGTAGATGTTAAAAAGCATTGGTGACGGTAGGGAGCCCTGAGCAACTCCATACAGTAGCTCCCATTTTGAAGATCAACTGTCACCAAGCACTACCATATGAAATCCACCCGAGATATCGGAGCTGAACCACTTTAAAGCAGTGCCTCCTATCTCCAAATCCCTCAGGCAATGCAGAAGGATACCATGGTCAATGTTATCAGCCACTGAGAAACCCAAAAGAATCAGCAGAGTCACACTCCTTCTGTCAATTCTCTGGCAAAGGTCATCTGTAAGGCCAACCAAGGCCGTCTCAACACCATAGTCCACCCTATAGCCAATCTGAAATGGGTCTAGAACAGAGATTCTCAACATTGGGTCCCCAGATGTTATTCGACTTCAGCTCCCATCATCCCCAGCCCCAGTGTCCTTTGGCTGGGGATTATGGGAGTTGAAGTCCAATAACATATGAGGACCCAACGTTGAGAATCCCTGGTCTAGATAATCAGTTTCCTCCAAGACCACTTAGAGCTGGTCAGCCACCACTCTCTCAATCATCTTACCCAACCATGAGAGGTTGGAGACTGGCCTATAATTATCCATCACCAGGGGATCCAGAGTGGACTTCTTAAGCAAGGTTTTAACCACCGGCTCCTTCAAACAAGATGGTATGCTCCCAGCTTTCCCTCTAACACAAGGATTCCCAGATGTTGTGGACTACAACTCCCACAATCCCCAAGTAAAAGCCATTGCTGCTGGGGATTCTGGGAATTGTAGTCAACAACATCTGGGAATCCCTGTTAGAGGGAACACTGCATCCCACCCGCCCTCAGTGAGGTATTAATGATATCAACTAGGCCAGCTACAGGGGCTAGAAAATAGGGTCTGTCACCGGTAAAGATAGTGGGGAGTGTGTTATAAAGAGAGTGGGGATAGCATAATGTTCTTCTGATCCTTGTCCAACAGGACTCATTTCATCTTGCAGGGAGGTTGTTGGAGCTGGTAGGAGGAAAAGCTACCCAGGTTTTCCTCCTCCCTTGCTTCCACACAACCGAAAACTGGGAGCACACACAGCTCCCAAACCCGGGCAGAACACAGTTTTTGATTATGTGAATGACCACATGGAATTAAACGAAGTAAAAATTTCACCTTACAATTTTCAGACTCACACAGGTATTATGCTGGCTGGGCAAAGAGGCGCTTTTTAAAGTGGCGCCTCTCTTCTATATCACAAGGGGGTGGCAGCGGTCTCTATTCACCACCGCTGCATGGCATAAATTCCAGTGGCAGTTGCCGGTGAGTCCCTTGTGTTTCTTTTTTTAGACTGTAAACCATTTGGGACAACTAACCATCTTCTCACTTATTTTGCTATGGTGTACACCACTGTGAAAACGTTTTTGTTGAAACGTGATATAATGCTGCTGCTGCTGCTGCTACTATTTTAACATCAGCAGCAGCGACGGACCTTCTCCGTTGCTTCCCCGAGGCTTTGGAATGCGCTCCCTGGTGAAATAAGAGCCTCCCCATCTCTGACAATTTTAAAAAAATCTTTAAAGACACATCTGTTCACCTAGGCTTTTAACTGATACTGTTTTGATTGTTTTTAATGTTGTTTTAGAATATTGTTTTAAAAATGTTAAATTGTTGTGTTTTAAATGTCTTATTTTTGTTTTTAACTAATGTTTTAATGTTGTTTTGATCTTGTTGTAAACCGCCCAGAGACGTAAGTTTTGGGCGGTATAAAAATATGTTAATACATATATACATAAATCATCATCACCATAATCACACAACACCAGGACAGAGATTTTTGGCATGACTGCATAAGCAAGGAAGTAACACTATGCAGCAATAGGTAGCTGAACTATTAGTATTTATGAATGCACATTCGTTGATGACTATGATGTGAAATATGCCGAAATATAGACAAGGTTTCTTGTGGGTGTAAGTACTATTGGGATCTTTGTGCTGGAGTCAGGGCTTTCTCAATAAGAAAAACCGTGTTGTTAGAATAAGCAAATGCAGTGGACAAGACTAATACATATATTCAATGAAAAATATAGTCAATCCATATATTAATATATCAATATCACTCAGTTAAGGCTGGTTAGAACAATCATATATTAATATTAATTTCACAAAGTCACAAATAATCATGAAGTATCACAGAGTTTAAATACATGAATAGGACAGGAGAAATACAGATAATGTGGAAAAATAGTAGTCAATATAACCCATCATACATAAGCCATATATAGGCTGGAAAAAGCAGGTGTTTAAGGAGGAGAAACTAAGCTCCTATATAGACCCAATGGGTAAAGTCTCTGTTGTTTCCTTGGTGGGTCGTTCCCATTCATGTAGGAGATAAGATAATCTTCATGGGTCAATGAAGTAGCAAAGGGTTGTAAAACGCTTGATTCCAGATCCAAAGACTTAAACAGCTGGCTGAGATGGGTGTATTCAAATTTCCAGAATGTATGAGAATAGTCCTTGAAAACTGCCTAGGTATCATTTATTTATTTTTTTGCCACTGCTTCCTCAGTCTTGTCCACTGCATTTGCTTATTCTATCAACACGGTTTTTCTTATTGAGATTTCTTGGAATCGGGGCTTTATCATCAATGCAATAGGTTCGATGCCTCCGAGGAGTCATTGTTGCGGGAAGAGTATATTTTGGGCTGCCGTGCACCATGTGGGGCTTTCTTTTGTGGGATTCTCTGTAGCTGCAGGAAGTTTGGTGGGGGGGGATAACCTGAGGATGGGGAAAAACTTGCTGTGATGGAGAAGAGATAACATCGTCCCCAGAGGTGCACTTAGGTAATTTTGGGGCCTGGAACTAAAGACCTTTGGAGGTCCCTCCTTGTTGAAGGCCCTCATCCACCCACACTGCAAATTATGCATCATCCCCCTACACACACACACACACACACACACACACACCATGACACACAGTCTTTTTAACACGTGGGTTCTTGAGAGCATAAACAGCAACTGAACTCACAAGAATGTGAGAATATAAAACAGGTATATATGCAAATATGCATTAGCAGAAACGTTTCAACATGCAACTTAACATATTCCCATCTCACATCTTTCTTTCCCCACTCTCACTCCCCTCTCTAAATTACCTGGCACAGGTCATAATTGCATTCAGCTGCACAGCACAGTGCGGGCCAGTGGTGACCACACCACCCAGGACAGACTAAAGAGGATTTGGGGTGTGTGGAGGCCCACACTTTGGCCCCGAAGTCGAGGGGTTACCCTGGGTAAGAGCGCCATGGATTGTCCGTCCCCACCCACATATTCTATATTACCCGAACATTTAGATCAGTATCAGAGGCTTTTTGATGTGCAGGGAGGGCAGGCAAACTTCCCTCCATGTAACGGGCCAGATTGGGAGTTATTGTGTGAAATGGCCCTCAACATAATGTGTATAAAGCTGGGGCAAGGTCTGCCCCTGTGATCTCACTCAATTTCCCAAAGGAGAGGAGAGCTGGTCTTGTGGTAGCCAGAGGCGTAACTATAGGGGGGGGGGCACGTGCCCCGGGCGCCATCTTTTTTGGTAACATGGGGGGCGCCGCCATAACAAAAAAATTTTTTTTAAAAAATTTTTTTGTTAATACAAATGTTTCCTGCTCAGTGCAACAGCGCTGCAGCAGTCAAGGGAGTGCGTCAGCGCCCCCTCCCCCACAAGCGGTCCCTTGCGTGCCGCCCGTGCCCCCCCCATTGCTTTGCTGGCGCCTGGCGGCCAGTCAGTGGCCTGGCTTGGCGGCGGCGGCGGGCGCTTGTGAGGAAAAACCTAAGTATAATGTAGTATGTTGGGGGCGCGGGGGGGGCACCATTTCAATGCTTGCCCCGGGCGCCATTTTCCCTAGTTACGCCTCTGGTGGTAGCAATCAAGCATGACTTGTCCCCTTTGCTAAGCAGAGTCTGCCCTAGTTGCATTTGAATGGGAGACCACATGTGAGCACTGCAAGATATTCCCCTTATTTTATTTTATTTTATTAATTGATTGATAGATTGTAACATTTATATGCCACCTTTCATTAAAACAATCCCAAGGCGGGATTGAATGGAGCCACCCTAGGAAGAGCAGAAGGTTCCCAGTTCCCTCCCTGGAAGCATCTCAGAGATAGGGCTGAGAGAGACTCCTGCCTGCCACCTTGGAGAAGCCTCTGTCAGTCTGTGTAAGACAATAGTGAGCTAGATAGACCAATAGTCTGACAGTATACGGCAGCTTCCTAGGTACACTTATTCTACCCCTGTGCAGAATGTCTGAATAGGACATTGCCTTTTCCAAAAGTAAAAAGGGGAAGATTCTAGGGCAGTTCACCCACGATGGTGTGTACACACATGCAGGTGGCCTGGACCCCTCCAAAATGTAGCGTACAGATTGCACATACTGCTGTACATTTGTTGAGCATCATGTATGAATACACACACATGCATACACACACATATACATACATGTATACACACACACACACACACACACACAGAGTGTGAACACTGTCCAGATGGGATGCGCATTGAATGTAACGTGTGAACAGGGATAGTGCTTTATTGGAGACTGACAGAGTACTCAGCAAAAAGAGAATGCTCCGTTGTCAAATAGGATAGATGTATAGACCGGCGTTGAGTTTGTTCCCCAAGCTTTTAGTTTGTTCTCGGTTTTTTATTCCAGAGGGCAGATAAACAGCACTAGCGGGCTAGATGTTGGGGTAGCGGGAAGCAGAATGGCCCGGCCCGGCAGGAACCGGCACCAGTCGCCAGTGTGACTCTTGGATTGTTTTATTCTTATTCTTTATTATCTTGAAATTAGTATTGTGGCGGGTGTGGGGGTGAGGTGCGCGGGGAAGGAGGATCTCCTCCAGGAACAGCTTCTCCCCCAGAGAGAGTCGGCAACCCTCGTGGGTCGGAGGGGGGGGGCGGGAGCCCTGTCATCGCCGCGGGGAGCGGTGCGACTGTGGCGGGCGGCGTCCTGTGTGTGGGTCTGTGCGACTACGGGGGACGTCGGCGCAGCAGCCCCCCGGCTGGAGTGCGGGTGATGATGCTGATGAGGGGAACAGGGCAAAACTGGGCTCTGGCAAGGCCTCCTGCGGCGGCGGCGGCTGGGCGCGCAGAGTCGGCGGCCCACCAGCGCCGCGCGAGGGAAGCGAGCCTTTCCCGCGCCTGGCTGACAGGAGGCTGGGCTTCCCGCCCCGGCGCGGCGTCCTCCTCGCCTCCTCCTCCGCGGGCGGGCGGCAGGGGGCGGCGCAGCTCTGCTGGGCCGAGCCGGGCAGGCTCCCTCCTTCCCTCCCTGCGCTTCGCCGCCGCCGCGGCCGCCGCCACCACCACCTCCTCCTCCTCCTCACAGGAGGCGCTTCCGAACATGGCGGCGGCAATAACGGTGGCGGAGGGAGAGGCGGCAGCAGCGGCGGCAGGGGTGGCGGCCGCCGCCGAGGAGTGAGGGGAGCCCGGCCGGGGCGCGCGGCCGCAGCAGGTGAGCGGGCGAGGCGGGAGGGCCCGGGGCCCTTGGAGCGGCAGCCGGCGGCCAGCGGCCAGGCCTGCCCCGGCAGGAGGAGAGGGAGGGTCGGGAGCCGGGCACGGCGGCCTGCCTGGTGGCAGCTGAAGGGGGCCTCCTCCTCCTCCTCCTCCTCCTTCCTCCCAGCGCAGACCCGGCCCGGCCCGGCCCCACCAGGGGCAGCACGAGCAGCAGCCGCCGCCGCCGCCGAGCCCGTCCCGGCGGACTGACCTCGGGGCTGGCCCCCGCCTCAGTCTTTCCCCCTCCACCACGGTCTGCCCTGCGTGGCGGCGGGGGAGCATCTCTGGGACCCTCCTCTCTGGCCTGTGTGGCGGGGCAGGGTCAGGCCCACTGAGCTGCCTCCGTGGGGATGGGGTGGGAATGGATGGCGGGAGGGGGGGTATAATGTGCTGTGGGGTCGGTGGGTGATGCTGCTGCTGCTCCCCTTGCAGGCCTGAATGGGGGCCTTGTGTTGGGGGAGGCTGCTGCTGCTCTTCTTCTTCCTCTTCCTCTTCCTCCTCCTCCTCCTCCTCCCTTTTCATCACTAGCATTTTTAAGATCTATAGATATAGATTCCAGTATATGGAGCGGCCTGCCCTTCTCTTCCTTCCTCTGCCTTCCTTCCTTTTCTCTCTCCTTCTCCCTGCTTGCGCACAGGCCCCCCTCTCTGGAGAATCCTCTTGCATGGCCCCCCAATGGGTATGTGGAATTCCCAGCCCACGCAGTGTGGTGGCCACCGCTGCTGCCTTTAAAAGGGCATTAGACAGTTGCATGGAGGAGAAATCGATCCATAGCTGCTCATCTCGCCGTGGCTCTGTGGAGCTTCCATGTTCAGAGGCAGTGTACCTGTGCCGAGGGGGCCGTCAGTGGGGAGGGCTGATGCCCCCAGACTTTGCTGTTTTGGGCTTTCTGGCTGCTGTTAGTATAACATGGCGCTGGGCTAGGTGAACCTTTGGCCTGATCCAGCTGGGCTGTTCTGATTTGTTTGTTTAAAAAGATTTCTAGGCTACCTTTCTAATATTCTGTTCCAGAATATTGAGATCTGTTAACCAGGCTCCTCCCTCCTTCGCTTGCCCCTCGGCATGGCAGGCCGATAGGGAATTTTCCCTGAGAAATATTTGTGGCTCTTATAGACAGACAGCTGTCAAATACAGAGAGCTGTCAAAAGCACACTTCTTCATAGTTTCCCTCTCTAACCCAGCCCCCTTCCACCTTAGCTCTGTAATGTGTTTTAGGTTAGGATTAGTCGGGCATTATCCCTTATGCATTTTGACTTGTTTCACTACTGCCGCCTCCTCTGGTTGCAATAATGAGTGAGGCTGTAGGAGAATGGCATGGTGGCACGTGGATGTGGGCTGGGTTAGGAATATCGTTATCCACTGAGTTTCTGGTAAAACAGAAATGATGCTTTATTATTGGTAGACAAGCACAATCAGTGGCATGCCATCCTTGACTGTTGTTCTGATGACCCTGCGACGTGTTGCTCACCAGGATCTGACATCCTGATCCAAAATATGCTTTGGGGATGCAGGTACTATTGGAATAAATTAGATTTCATTCTGTATAAAGGTAGTGCAATGACCCCTGCTAACTGAGTGAAGAAGCACTTTTCAAAGTGGTGGTTCTCTCATATTTAACAGGAGGACAACATCTCTCCAGTGGCTGTATGTTGGTGTCTCCCTTATTTTTCTTTTTGGATTTTGTGCCTCTTTTGAACAAGGAACCATTTTCTCATACTGTGAACTTTTTATTGAAAAGCTTTGTGAACTTATTGTTGAAAAGTGACATTATTATTATTATTATTATTATTTACAGAATTTAGAAAACCATTTAACAATTTGTGTTTGAATATATGCTGGACATGAATATAACTGTTGCCTGGTGTATACATATATTATTTGGGATTATGAGAATATGCGCATATTATATAAAGTTTTCTCGCAGTACTGAAATGTAATCTGCTACGGCATAAGTCTTCTGCTATTCAGTATTTAAGTGTTTAAACTTTGGGAATCTGATTTTTTTAAATCCATTACTTCATAAGTTTAATGTAGTTATTTGTTAATGACTTAAAAACAAACTGACATCAAAACTATGTTAAAGTCATCATGTGAATTAACTGCATTGTTTCCTTTGAGAACACATTCAAGTTCAAAGTAAAGTTTTTAAAAGCAGCTGAGTCCCACTGAAGAAAGAGGGGTTTCATTTCCACATTAGTGATTTTGGGATTGATGTATAAGTTGGACTCTTAAATATAACCTGGAGAAATAATTGTACTAATGTGCACACTGTAGTCTAAAATAGGCTTGTTTTAGTTGTCGCTTTGGTTCTCAATGTTTGGGCCTTAGACATGTATTTTGTCTGTGTTGGTGGTGAATTGCTTGACTGTAGAATCTTCCCTCGCCTATCAGATAAGTATGATCTGATCTCTGTACTTTTACGACTAAGATTTTGTCTAAGAACATTTATTGGGGAAGCTTGGAGAGGGCCATCCATCTGAATAAGGTAACTGGATGTGCTGGAATGAGAGTATCTGAATGGATAGATATCTCATTCAGTCTTGTGCAGTTTAATAAAGGTAAAGTGTGCCATCGAGTCGTTGTCTAATCTTGGTGACCACAGAGCTCTGTGGTTTTTCTTTGGTAGAATACCGGAGGGGTTTACCATTGCCATCTGCTGCGCAGTATGAGATGATGCCTTACAGCATCTTCCTGTATCGTTGCTGCCCAATATAGGTGTCCCCCATAGTCTGGGAAACATACCAGCGGGGATTCGAACCAGCAACCTCATGCTTGCTAGACAAGTAATTTCCTGCTGTGCCATTAGGTGCGTATGCTATATTATGCACTGTTGCATTGCTGAGCCATCTTTGATTATATACATGGTAGCCAATAAGCTATATGGTTAAGATTGTGCCAAATGTTTTCTAAAATACAGGGTAGAAATGTTGGAGACCGCAGTTTTGAGTGGAGCGTTGGTGAGAGGGGAAGGGGTGCAACTAACCCTTTCCTCCTGATCATTTTTGGGGTTTTTTCCTCAGAATCACACCTCTCAGCTGCTCTATGTCCCCCTCAGCATTCTGAGATGCCAGCTTACAAAGATCTAAATACTCACCTAGAACCCTGTAATTCCAGTATGAAAGAAGAGAAGGAACAATTGTTGTTATGGCCTTTTGAGCACAATACAGGAAGAAAGAGTAAGCAAAACAGATTTTTTTTGTTATATAATAGGAAAAGCTTCCCAATTTAAGTGTAGTTTGCCTAGAAAGGTTGTAGAATTGTCATCCTTAGAGATTTTGAAGAAAAGCTCTTGTTCCAGTTGTGAGTAATTTCTAAAAAGAAAATTGTCTGGGTTCAAATTCCCTGCAAGACAGGCCCTTTGCCATGGAAGCCTTAACCCTTAATCCCTTTCTCTGTTGACATGGTGAGAAAAGTTGCTTCCTATCCCCAGAGGCACTGCTTTTTAAATATATGCCAGGGTTGAGCCTGGTGCTGAAAAGTGGCACCAAAGCCGAGCCCCAGTTTAAATGAAGCTCTTTTGAGGAATCTTTGGATCTAGGATTAGCGTTTGAGCTGAAATGACCGGTTGGATCTGTGCCCAGTTCTGATCCTACACATTATTAAAGATGTGATATGACAGCTTTGCAAATAAGCCCACAAAACTTAATAGGCTTCCTGCCCACACGTAACTTGCTTAACCAATTGTGACACCTGGAGGGCCTGGAAAAAAGCCCAACCAGTTTACAAAAGCTTTCTTGCCCGGTTGAGATTGTTGTTCCGGTATGCAAGATTGTACGATGAGGTGAAAGAAGACAAATCCGTCCTCACTCTTGCTCATAGAAACTGGAAGAAGATATTTGGACACTGCTGCATTTACAGCTTGTGGATGGTCTCTTAAGAATATGTAGAACCACTTGGGGAGGAGTAAAAATTATACAGATCTGAATTGGGAAGAACTAGAGGAGGCCTGCAAAGAACTCTTGCAGTTTGTATAGGGATGTGCACAAGTTTTGCAGTTGATAGAGTTGGAGAAGAAGTTACTCACAAAATACTGTATACCGATATTGCACAGTATAGCCACAGTACAGTCCCCTGCTAACTGAGCAAAGAGGCACCTTTTAAAAGTGATGATTCTCCTTTTTAACAGGAGGAGAGCAACCTTTCCATCCCCAGCACAGCATCCCTCCAATGGCTGTTGCTGGTGTCTAGCTTATGTTTCTTTTTTTATTGTGAGCCCTTTGGAGACAGGGAGCCATTTTATTTAATTAACTATTATATCTATGCAAACCGCTTTGGGAACTTCTGTTGAAAAACATTATATAAATATTTGTCGTATTTGTATCCGTAGAAGAGGTGGGAAGATTTTATATCCTAGAGTTTTAGTGCAAGTAGATGTGGAGAAAGAAGCTAGGGATGTGAAGAGATTTGAAACCCTGATTCTACACTCTGCGCGCGGTTCTAGAGTTCTGGTGTAAGAGGTAGGGATGTGCACGGAACACGGATGCGTTCTAGGAGTGCCGAACTGGTTCTGTCAACCAGTGTTCAAGCCCGGTTCAGAGGGCGGAGGTGGGGGTGTTCTTTAAGGGGCAGGGGAGGCACCGTCTACCTGCCAGCCCTGGCGCTCTCACAAAAAGCAGGTGCATGGGGCTGCAGCATGCCTCCCTACAGCCCCGGTCAGTGTCACCATGCAAATGAGAGTACTTTTTCATGCAGCCCATAATTAGTATATGGAATTCACTGCCACCAGATCTAGTGATGGCCACTGCCTTGCTTGGTGTTAAAAAAGGCCAGGTGTAGGCAATACTCTTGGACTACAACTTCCAGTATCCCCAACCATAATAAACTGGGAGTTATAGTTCAACAGCAGCCAAGGTTGCCTACCCTTGCTTTAGACCAGGCCTGCACAACATACGGTCCAAGGGTCAGATCCGGCCCATAGGGACTTTCCTGATTGCCCACAGGTAGGAATATCCCGCAGCAGCAGCAGGAGCCATGAAGAGTTTTTGGTCTGTCCTCCTAATGAGCAGTAGTGGCTCAATGCAGTTGGCCACTTGAGACCAATTGCCCCCCACCCCTGAGCCCGAACCCACTGACACCACCCCTCTTTCCCCTCAGCTTTCCCCCTGACTCCAGCCCTATGCCCCCTCACTTTCTCATATTTTTAATAATTAACTTTAATGTAATAACTTATGTGCTGGAAATTGACCCCCTGCACACCAGGTTATGGTTGGTTCCAGGCCACCAGGGCATTTGGGTTGGGCACCCCTGATTTAGACACACTCAAGGAGAGGTCCGCCTGCCACTACTAGCCATGGCCATGGCAGCCAAATGGAATCTCCAGGGCCAGAGGAGTGCCACTGAATGCCAGTTGCTGGAAGACAACCGCGGAGTCCGGTTCCCTGTCCTGCTGATGGTTTCCTGGAAGTGTTTGGCTGACCGCTGTGAGGAACAGGATGCTGGACTGGATACACTGTTGCTCTGATTCATGGGCGGCTGTAATTATATTCTTGTGTTCATGACTGCGAGAAAGCGAAGCGTTCTTTGAAATGCTAGGAAACTCAAGAATTCGCTGGCCATTACACGATACATTCAATGCACTTTTAAGCCCCCTTCATTTTAAGGGGAGAATTAAGCATGTGCTGAATCAGCAGTTGTAAAAAGTGCCTGTGTCTTCAGTGAGAGCCAGCCCTATTTGCCACATGTGCCATATCAAGCCTGAAGTAAATGTGTGCGTTGCTCCGGTGTGCACTCCTGCCTCTGTGCTTTGGGGTGACTTTGTCTCAAGTTTGCTGAGTTAGGGAGGAGGCAGCAACACAGTACTAGAAAGACAGCTGGAAGTGTGCGTGCCTGATGTTTTTGCCATAGCTAGGCTTGTGGGCGCTTATATGGCCCGTGTTGCTTATGACATCCATGCTGTAGGTGACCCACCTACAGAAAGGGAAGCTGAAAGATAGATTACAAGGTGCAGTGATCTCTGCTTACTTAGATGGCTTTAAAATGAGAAGGAGAGAGCTACCAAGTGGCTGCTAACCGTGATGGCTAAGTAGAACGTCCATGTTCAGTGGCAGTATGCCAATGAATACCACTAGCTGGAGAGCAGCAGTGGGGAACATCTATTGCCTGCATTCCCTTCTTGTGGGCTTCCCATTCTTATATTCTTAAATGAGTTGCTAAAAGCAAAACAGTTATGTGGACTTCTCTGATTAACTGTCTTCTTCTATGCTGCAGAGAAAGGCGGGGGGTGGGGAGGTGGTTAAAAGTAGAGCTGACATTGCAGTTTTGCTTCTAGCAAACTCAAAAGAAAGAGCCCCACTGGATCAAACCAAAGGTCAATTTAGTCCAGCATCCTGCTTCCCACAGTGGCTAACCACTGGTGCCTCTGGGAAGCCCATAAGAAGGGCATGCTACTTATAGACCTCTTCTGCTGTTGCTCTCCAGGAACAGGCATTCCTAGGGCGTGCTTTCTTATTTCCCAATCAGACTTTTTGTGATTCTAGTGAAGACCATCTGTCTAGTTGATATAAACTGATGATGTGTATTACATAGGTATTGTGTATGCCTTTAAAAATATGGGCCTTCTAGGGTACTTCTGGGGTGAAGTAAATGCAATCTCGGTGATCAAAGAAGTTCCCCGAGGCATCTGGTGGACCACTGTATGAAACAGGATTTTGGACTAGATAGACCTTGGGCCTGATCCAGCAGGGCTGTTCTTATGTTCTTAAGCCCCCTTTTCTAGAATCCCTTATTGTGTTACTGTTTTAATACAAGAAGATTGGGGGAAATTGTTTTCTTCACCTCTGAATTAGACAAACTGTCAAGACCTATTTAACGGCGTATTTATAGAGGTGCTGTGATGTATGTGGGGGAGGCAGCATATTATCTTTGGCGCTCATTAGCCTTTAGTTCTTCTTTTGGTTTCTAAAATGCCGCTGAAAATGGTCAGTGCTCACAGTGCCTTTTAGAAGACCTCAGAATAATCTACATTTACACACCCTCTCCGTGAGGCTGTTGCCTCATAAGAACAGCCCTGCTGGATCCGGCCCTATCTAGTCCAGCATCCTGTTTCGCACAATGGCCCACCAGGTGCCTCCGGGAAGCCCACAGGCAAGAGGTGAGGGCATGCCCTCCGTCTTGCTGTTGTTCCCCTGCATGTGGTATTGAGAGGCATCGTGCCTCTGAGGCTGAAGGTGGCCTCGCCTGTGTCATTCATCCCAGCCTCTTGTGTATTCATCCCAAATGTTGGCACCTGCTGCAGCCCTTGTGCCTGCAACAGTGTGAGCAGTCCAGAAATCTTTTCACGGTTTAGTTTTCCTGGCACTGCCATGCCACTGTGACCGAGCAAGTATGCGTAGCTGTTAACTCTTCTCCCATTCAAAAAAATACACGACGCTGCTCTACGGTTGGAACATCTGACGCTGTGCCAGAGACTGCATGAGGCTCCTACAGCTCCACGATGACAGTATCTAGTGAACTGTTCCAATTCATGGAACTATTTGGTGCTGTCCCGTTGAGCATCGGAAGAGCAGAGACAGCACAGTGCTTCCTCTAATGCGTTATGCATGTATCTAGTGCGTAGAAGGATTTAAATAATGGTAGTGGGAGAAGGGGGCTAAATGATGCAAACGTGTGGATTTAGTTGCTGGCTCAGGGAACAAGTTTCCTTAGAACTTATTCAGGTTCATTACTCCTGTGTCTTGTCCTCTGTTCCAAACATGCATTCTTTGGCATGAATAACAAGACTGAAGGAGAGCAGCCAAGACCTTTTGCTGCTTTCTTTGAGTGCCTTTATAATCTTCAGCTATTTCAGGGACCCCTCTTTCCTCTGTATGTTCCAAAATAAGCGTCTTTCTCCACCACCACCACCACCACTCCGTCCCCCAGTACCTTCACATGCTCACCTTCCCTACGCTTGCCTCTGACTTGCGAAGCACTCAGCCAGGAGACTTCTCAGTAGGCCAGGCACTTCTGCTCCCCTAACTGCTGCCTTCTGGCATGTGTGTGTGCTCAGAGCCCGTCTAGGTTGCCTGCCAGATGTTCTTTGCCCTCTTCTGCCTTCCATCACCCCCTGCTATTTTGCTATGTTAGGAGAAGGCCTGTAGTCAGAAGGGAGCAACTCAGAAGGTCTTGCTGGGAAGGCAAACCTTCTCTGCAGGGTCAGGGAGATGGGTCAGGTTTCCCTCCTACCTTGCTTCCACACAAGTGAAAATTGGGAGCACGCATAGCTCCCAAACCCGGGTAGAACACAGTTTTTGTGTGTGAATGATATAGGATCAGGTTGCAAATAAATAAATGTCTATGACAAAACAAGGGGTGGAGACAGAAATAATATGTTTTATTCAAAATCCAAATGGCTGCTTACTGTAACTTCACTAGTTCTTCTAGTCTAAACCCCAAACACACACACAAACACACACACCCCGCCTTTTCACATACAGTATGCTTAATTTTCAGGTCTGTTTGCCTCTTTGTCAGTGGCCAAGAGCAAAAACCCACTTGGGATCTGATGTATAAAAGCAGGCATATGCTGCTCTTGTTAATTTATTCTGCTGTCAATCTCAGCTGTTAAATTTAAAGTTGCAGGGATATTAGAGAGAGAAGTTTGATCCTGATAATTAAAAGAATGGAGTCCTTGAAGTGAGCAGACTGTGTTTATCAAGAGGTTGGCTCCTTGCTTGTTCCAGAGGGTTGTTAGTTTATTTTTATTGCAAATCTCACTGGAAACGGTGCAATTTCCATTGAAAAGCTGCATTTCTAACATTCATAACTTGAAAGCCTTATTGCTGTGTGTTGTGAAACCTCAGAAATGGGTCATATTACGTTAATGCAGTTTCTTTTATTTAAAAGAAAAAGGGAGAAATTTTGTTTTTAAGTCAATCATAATATTTTGAGGCATGAGCTATATTTTTTTATAAAACATTTGCAGTTGGTATTTGACATTACATTTGGAATGAAAGGGAACTTGCTTTCCTGTGTGCTGTTTGTATAAAATTGTGGAGCCCCCCCTCCCCTCAGGAATTTCATATTCATTCCCATTTTTTCTACCCTAGACGACTTCAGATTAGTGAACTTCAGCCAGTTCCAGGGTGAGGACCTTCAACAAGCAGTATAATGCGGAAGCCAAGCCCTCAGAAAGGTAAGTACGAATGCTCAGCCCAAAGAAACAGCCATGAGGATAAATCCTTGAGTTATCTGTAAGTGTATTGAGAAATAATTACATGAGCATTAATAGAACCAGAGACAAAAGGATACAGATGCTTGATGTAGCAGTAGTAGATGCTTTTTTTAAAGGCCTAGAGAAGTAGGATTGTGGACTTTTTTTAGACCTTAGGTCCCGTCCCATAGATAAGCATCCAGACTTGGGGAGAGAGCAGGGTGGGTTTCCTTTTAATCTTTTACATCATGGATCCATATAAAGCATTTCTGTTGTCCTCCTATTCTGCATGCAAGCAGGCCTGTTTTAGAGAATGCAAAAATTCCTAATAGAAATCTGTCGTTCAGTGTGCATAATGAATGCATGTGTCTGTTGCTACAGGGGTCCTCCTCTGAAATAAATTCATACAGAATTACATCTTTATTTTTACATTTGTATTCTGCTCTTCTGTCAAGCAGCCCGGAGAGATGTACATGGTTATGTTTATACTCACAACAACCCTGTGTTGTAGGTTAGGCTGAGAGAGAAAGGCCTGGCCCAGAGTCACCCAGTGAGTTTCATGGCTGAGTGAGGATTTGAATTTGGGTTTCCCAAATCCTAGTCCAACACTCTAACCACTGCACCATGCTCTATGGCAGGCCTGCTCAACGTAGCCCCCCCTCAGCTGTTTTTGGACTACAACTCCCATAATCCACAGCCACAGTGGCCAGTAGCCAGGGATTATGGGAGTTGTAGGTCAACATCTGCAGGAGGGCCGAAGTTGAGCATCCCTGCTTTCTGATGAAGGACCCTGCAAACTTGAATATTCATAGAACATATCTTCCCAAAGAATATGTCCTGCATGGCTAGACAGCATTGAGCATGGCAGTGTGAGCATCCCCTTCAAATGTAAACATAGCTTCTCAATCTATTTTATCCTTGTGAAGATCTGAGGTTGATGTGAGAAATTGTTTTCCGAGCTAAGTTCATTTGATGTCTCCAAACCCAAGCTCTTGGAGAAGATAATGAACAAGTTTGATATGATTTGATAATCTGAAGGCAGTTGCTGTGGGGTTGTACACAGAGGAGGAGAAAGAGTATTCAGGGTGTGTGGGTGTATGTGTGTGCATTACACTTAAGTAAATATTAGGCAGCCATGTGGTTAGGGATGGGGCAGGTGATGAGAATTCCTTGAGCCTCAGCATTAGATTTTGGGCTGTGTCCCCATCCACGCTTTTAAAAAAGAGAGAGAAAAGGTAGGTTGGGGAGTAGCTACGTGTAATGTGTCGCTCCATGATCCTTTTTATGTACTATTTTTGGGGTGTGTTTTAAAATGCAGCAACCTAAGCTACAAATTGAAGGGGAAGACCAATATGGGTGGGGAGGAGGATTCCCTCCTTCGGCTGTTTTCTAGCTGAAAGTCCCTTTCCCGCTGCTTCTGCCCCTATTAGGGAAAAGGTACCCAGAACTTTTCCCAGTGAAGGTAAAAGTGGCTCAGGGAGAGGTGATTCTCAGCAGAAAAACAGGGCACAAGGAAAACATTGCTATTAGGCGGCATTTTCCTCTTCAAGTTGCAGCCTCAGTGATTGCATTTTGTAAAATGTAAAAAGGTTGTAAAAAGAATAATGAAAAAACTCATAGCACATAGTTGCTCCTGACGTTACCATCTTTCTGGGTTCTTTCTTTCTGGTTTTTAAAGAATGCATTCATCCAGAAATTTAAAAGTGAAACCAAATGAGATTTTGAAATTCCAGTCGTCTTCAAATTGCAGCCTCGGTTACTGCATTTTGTGAAATGTAAAAAGAATAATTGAACTGCATGTAATGTTGCAGTTCTGCCTTCGAAGAAGGCAAGCTTCTTGAGGAGGGGTCTCTCCCTTGCTCGTGTTGCTCTGTAAAGTGCCTTGCATCTTCATGAAGGTTTGTTTATTCTTACTAATAACAATGCCATTACTTTGACATTGTTGCTTAGTAGTAGGCTGCATGTTTACCTCCGTCACTCTCTCTCCATTGTGACACACAGATGAACTTTCTCTCTCAGTCTTGTTCCAAGGGGAGCCTAGCTTGCCGTCCTGTTAACAGGCAAGGCCAGCTGAAGGGAGCTCCTACGATCCTGTGCCGCTGCTTTGGCACCATCTGCTTATACTCCCAGCATGGTGCAAGCCAGTGCAGTCCTGGCAGATGCATCCTCCCCTTTAATGAGGCATGAAACCAACAACCAGCCTACCTCATGGCACGTCCCTCTAGTGGCCATAATCTCTCCTCCCTCCCTCCCACTGCAAGGCAATTGTGATTTCAGGAACAGGAAGCACTCCATAGGACTTGTGTACAGCGTGCAACTAAAGCATAAGCTTTCCCAGGCTGTCTGCGGCGTAAGCATTTAAGGCCGTTTTTCTTTAAAGCTGTATTTCTTTTCCTTCGCTTTCCCCCCTCCAGTGAGTACTTAACTAGCAATATAGGGCAAGGAAGAGGCTTCCAGTGAAGAAGGCAGTATCTTTCACAGTTTATCTACATCTGCCGCGCAATGAACCGTCGTTGTTGCAGGAAACTTCCGTGTTTGACTTGTCTTAATGTTTCCTCCCGCCACCCCTTTTCAGCTTCCATGCAATGCTTTTTTTCATCTCCCTCTGCCCATCCTACAGGAGAGTTAGCCTCTCTCTAGCACAGCCCAGCCCTGCACAACATCAGGCCCAGGAGCAGGATCTGGCCCATGGGGACTTTTTTGCTGGCCCCAGGAGTGGGCCCATAGTTTTGTGGTGCCTGAGGGTGAGGGGCAAAGTGCTGCCTTGCCCCATGGCCCTGATGGGGGTCAGCCCCCTTTCAAAATTAAGCTCTGACAGTGCTTGAAGGGCAGAGAGGGAAAACGGTTGCTAGCAGCCTCCTCTTCTCTCCTCATGCTGTGCTTAGCTCACAATTGCTTCCATTACTATTTTAATGAGTAATTAATAATTGCTTTCATATCTATTTAATAATTAATTTTAAGGTAACCATTCATGTGCTGAACCCTTACCTTGGCCCCCACCCACTAAGTCATGGTTGGTTCTGGCCCACTGGGGTATTTGAGTTGTGCACCCCTGCTCTAGCACCACTTGTCTAATACAGTGAAAGCAAACGAGGGGGAAACCAGAAGCTCGTGTGTGAGCATACTGAGCGGCAGCTGGGAGAGCCTGCAACAAAGACGCTGGTTGGCCGGTCAACAGTGTGGTGGCCCCAGCATTGATTCCAGCCTTGTGTTCATGTGCTTCGTGCAGTCTGAGCCCTCCAGCCAGTGCAACCATTGTGACTGCTGATTATGAACACGATATAGTAGTAGTAGTAGTGGTAGTATGCATCTTACTTCGAAACCAGCACCTGTGCTTACGAGCCAGGCAGCTTCCTCTCCATGCAGATGGCTTTCTAGAAAGCATATGAAGGGGGTTTTTAGGCTGTCATTTGTCCCAGGTAAACACTCCCTGAGTTTCTGCAGTTTTCTCTCCTTGTGTCTCTTTTTCTCTACTGAAAGTTTAATAATGGCAGCTAATGGTAAAGCAACAACAGCAATCTATATACTGGTTTTCAACAAAAGTTTCAAAAGTGGTTTACATAGAGAGAAAAATAAATAAGATGGATCCCTGTCCCCAAAGGGCTCACAGTCTAAAAAGAAGCATAAGATAAGACACCAGTGTTAAAGCAACAGTCACTGGAGGGGTACTGTGCTGGGGTTGGATAGGGCCAGTTGCTCTCCCCCACCAAATAAAGAGAATCACCATGTTTAAAAGGTTCATCTTTGCCCAGTTAGCAGGTATTTGGCTCCTAGAGTTAATGCGTGTTCAAACACTGTGCTATGCTACTGTGTTTCTTTAGATGTCCCCAGTATGTAGCTTTCATTGTATCTGTTTCAGTTCCCCTTTGTCTCACTTTATTCTCCCTTTTTGTGAGGAAATGCAGGAACCTTTTATCAGTATTCAGAAACTCGGTTCTGTTTCCAGTGGAATGGAATTCTGTCACTTACACCATAAGTTGCAAGTGAGCACTCTTAGAGAGTGCCTCCTTCTGCATGATCCCCACCGCACATTAAGGTCTTCTGAGGAGGTCCATCTCCAGTTACCACCAGTTCATCTGGTGGCGACTCAGAGGCGGGCCTTCTCTGTAGCTGCTCCTGGGCTATGGAATGCACTCCTGGCAGAAATCCATAATTTGAGTTCATTATTGTCTTTCAGGAGAGCCCTTAAAACCTATCTGTTTGGCCTGGCCTTCCAGGGTTTTTAAATTGTTGTAAACTGTTTTAAATTGTTTTAAATGTTTGCCCTGGTTTTCCAGGGTTTTTAACTGTTTGATTGTTTAATTGGTTTTATTCTGTTTTTATAGTTTTGATTTAAATTGTTAGCTGGTTTTAATTGTTTTTCTTTTGTTGTAAACCTCCCTGAGCCATTTTTGGAAGGGCGGTATACAAATTGAATGAATGAATGAATAAAAATAAGTTGAAACTGCTTGTGGTTGATCATGAAATCGAGGGCAATATGGGCCATAACTGTTCATGTATGAAGAGAAAATGGAGTTGTAGATTAATTGTTCACTTAAATGTTTGGGGGGTTATTTTCTTTCTCTCTTTTGGTCTTAGCAATAGACTGGAAAGATGGCAAAAAGCACAAATATGGACGTCTGTCAGAACCTCCTTCTCAGTACCAAGGTATGACTCGAATCACTCCATTGTTCCATTCTTCTTAGAAGAACAGGAGGTGCTATTTCTGCCAGCCCCAAAATAAAGAGGGCACAAATAGGTAGAATAATGGATTTTTGTGGTTCAGCTTAGATTTATATTGGAGAATGTAAGTAATGAGGTTCTCCTCTTCATTACACAGCTGCATCTCCCTGATTAATTCGTTTCTCTGTTAGAAGACAAGATAATCTTTTGCCTCTCCAGTCATTATCTGTAGAAGCTGGACTACTTGTGCCAACTTGTGTCTAGTTTGTCTGAATTTTAACAATGTGATTTATAAACGGCCTCAAGAAGAAACAGAAATGAGAGATAAAAGGAAGTGAAAGGAAGAGCTGGAGTAAAGCCACTTGCTTATCTTGTGCAGGCAGCCTTTTTAGAGAATACCTCCCAAATTAATACCAGTCTGGGACACTCTCGAGTCAATGAGGTCATTCACACAATTGAAACTGTGTTCTACTCAGTTTTGGGAGCTGTGTGTGCTCTCAACTTTTCAACTGTGTGGAAGCAAGGTAGGAGGAAAACCTGGGTAGAAGTGATGGTGTGGAAGCAAGGTAGGAGGCAAAGCTACCCAGGTTTCCCTTGTACCTTGCTTCCACACAATAATTTCTACCCAGGTTTTCCTCCTACATTGCTTTTACACAACCAAAAATTGGGAGCACGCACAGCTCCCAAATCACAATTTTTTGATTGTGTGAATGGCCTCAATGTGTTAGAAGAACATCTAGCAAAAGCGAATCTTTTCTCAGTGAGTAGTAAGAGAGCTCTGGGTCTATTGGTTAGCCTTGGAACTGATCTACACATTAGAACCATCACCTGGAGGCAGTTTTGAGAAGCCATCTCAGCATGACAGCTGCTCTACCCAGCAATGATAATAGTAGAGTGGCTTGCCTGAATCATGAGAAAAGTGTTCTTACCACTGTCATCACTGCTACTACCATATGTATTTCCCTGGCCACTCTCCACCTCGTTGACTGCTCATGACGGGTGGGTAAATGCATGTCACGATGATGATGTCAGAGCCCTAAGGGAGCTGAGCTAGACTTCAAGATGGGAGAGAATTCAGCATGTGACTGCCATTTCCAGAGGCAGCCCTGTTCTTTGTAATAATCCACTCTGTTTTGCCACAGCTGTCCAGCACAGCTCTTCTGCCGAAGCAAACTAAATAGTTCTGGCTCTTAAAACCACTTGAATAGAAGACCACCTAGGAACCATACATAAACTGCTCTGAGCGCTTGGGGAGAGGGGGAAAGAGTGCAAGAAATAAATACATAAAACCTGGATTAGGCTTTGAGTGTAAAGCTTTGCTGTTGGCTTAAGATTTACTAAAATATGATCAATAAATGCATTTAGCTGTCTCCCCTTCTGCTAGTTATTCTATGACTACTACGAATATGCATATACCACTCTTCAACCAAAGTCCTCAAAGCGGTTTATGCAGAAGGATAAATAATACATAAATAAAATGCCCCCCGTCTCCAAAGGGCTCACAATCTAAAGAGAAACATAAGGCAGATACCAGCAACTGCCACTGGAGGGTTGATATGCTGGGGTTGGATAGGGCCAGTTGCTCCCCCCTGCTAAATATAAGAGAATCACCACTTTAAAAGGTGTCTCTTTGCTCAGTTAGCAGGGGTTCTACAATAATTGTGTGCAAAGCATCCTATCAGCACTCTGGTCACTTGTGCCACCCTCACTGAATCTTGACAGCAAGTCTTCCAGTATCCTGGACAAGAGAGAGAACTGACCAGCAGTAGTGGGTGCAGTTCGAGATATTTCATTGGGATTCTGATGCAGACCCCTTTTGCAGAGATGTTCTCAAAGCTTCCATTGCAATCTTCCTCCCTCCCTCCCTCCTCTTTATACAGGTCACTTCGTCTGGGACAAATACTTGAAAGAGACATGTTCCATCCCAGCTCCTGCCCATTGTTTCAAGCAGGTAAGGGGGCATTCCATGCTTTAAAAGGGTTGGGGTGAAGGACCAGACGCTAGTCAGCTTGTGGCCAAGTGTGGAATAGACTCCTGCGTTTTCTCTTTGTGGGGGAAGAGCAGCCGTTGCAGAATATCCAGTTATACACTGTGTGACTGAACAGAGCTGGGGAAAGTCGCCCTAAAGCTGGTGATGTGTGTCATAGGAGTTGGCTCGCAGGTGCATGTGAACAATAACTTCAGATGGCTCTCAATTTGGGTTGTGTATAAATCTAGCTCATTGCATATACCAATATAGTTTCTTTGTGTAGTCTTCATTAGACCTAAAGTTAATGGAATTTATGCTCCATAAAATTTGCTGCATCTCTCAGAGCTGAGAGGCAATCTCCTGGGCATCATGTTTGGATAGAATTTTAAGATGCGTTCTGGTGAAAACAGCTGTCATGAAGATGGGAGTGTGGTTCTGCAGCGGTTAAATGGAGCAGCTGGAGGAAAGGATGGAGACTTGAGAAAATGTGTACACATGTGGATTTACTGCAAGCAACGGGGGTGTTAGGAAGCTGAGGTCTGGGAGTGCAGCAGGACTCCAGATCAAGATTTGGGACCTCAAGAGGAGCTGAACAAGGAAGCAGGCATGGTGCTGATAAGAGTGTAAGAGCCGCAAAGCGCGACAAGTTTTCTTGAGTATGGATTGGAAGATTCTGCCTGTTTCTTTCTAAAGGCACTCAGTAGCAGACGTCATGTCCCAAGCGGGTTGCGTGTAGTTGCCCCCCTTCTGTGGCCTCGGAGTGCTCGGCCTGGGCTGTTGGCGCTTGCCAGTCTCCCAGGCCTGCTTATTGCTCCACAGGCAGGTCTGCGGGTGTCTGCTACCAATTGCCCCCTTTAGGAGTCACTGGGGCTCATTTCCGTGGCAGCTCTCATCCTTGACTGGCCCCTCATCCTAGGCCAGGCTGGTCTTATATAGCCCCTGGCATGTGGGGCAGTTCACACAAGATTGCTGGGTCTCGCAAGAGCTGGCCCCACTCTCGTGAGACGATGGCTACTATGACGACGACGACAACAAATATTTATATACTACTCTTCAACAAAATTCTCAAAGCCGTTTACATAGGAAAATAAATAATACATAAAGAAGCTGGTCCCTTGTCCCCAAAGGGCTCACAGTCTAAAAAGAAACATAAGGCAGACACTAGCAACAGCCACTGGAGAAATGCTGTGCTGGGCTTGGCTAGGGCCAGTTGCTCTTCCCCTGCTAAGTTTAAGAGAATCGCCACTTTAAAAGGTGTCTCTTTGCTCAGTTAGCAGGGGTTTTGCCACTTCCAGACGGCAAAGTCTCGCCGCAACTAGGGGGCCAGTGCCATTTGCAGGCAGTGGTGGACTGAGAGGCCAGCTCCGAGGCCGGGAACAGGAGAGGAGCTGGTGCCTATTCAGGTAGAAAGAGCCCATTGCCGTCCTCATCCTCTCCTGGGCCGAGGGTGGCGGACAGTAGACTTATAGATCATCTTGCTTGAAGGTCTTTTGAGTCCAGCTACTGTAGCATCCCCGACAGGTAACCTTCAGGCCTCTGTTTGGAAATCTCCAATGAAGGTCTTGTTTTCTAAACAAAAGGAAGGGTTGGAAGGGAAGTTTTACTTAGAATGGTGCAAAACTGACATTTTGGGAGGGGAGTTTAACTATGTTAAGGGCTGGGATCTTTCATTGTTCCTTGCCTTGCCACCGACTCATTGTGTATCTTGAAAATCCAGATCCTCTTGGCTTTCAGGTGCCAGGAACAATTCATGAAATGAGGAGGGGTTTGGGAGGGGGAGCAAATGTGCACCTCTGGTCCTAGGTCTGACTGTGAGAGCCTTGTCCCCCTTAGTCGTACACCCCACCTACCAACGAATTCAAGATCAGCATGAAACTCGAAGCCCAGGACCCCAGAAACACTACTTCCACTTGCATTGCTACTGTGGTGGGGCTGACAGGTGCCCGTCTCCGATTGCGCCTGGACGGCAGTGACAATAAGAATGACTTTTGGCGGCTGGTGGATTCTGCAGAAATCCAGCCCATTGGGAACTGTGAGAAGAATGGAGGGATGCTGCAGCCCCCTCTGGGTGAGTAGGGACCTTGTTTCCCCCAAGGATCGTGTCCATGTTCTGTCCTGGAATACAGGCTATTCTTTTCAGTATTTGTATCCTCAAAAGGTGCATTTTTGTTGTAGACGGGGCTGATTACCACTGTGAACCCTAAACCAATTCAGTCCATAGCTCCTTCTTGCTTGGCAACCCTCCTTTGATAAAAGGCCTCCTTTCTCCTTTATCGTGCTTGGGTGGATTGCCTTCTCTATATTCCTGATGGCTAAAAAGGAAAACTGGCCAGTGTGGAATGAAATCCTGCCATTTTAATACCCTCCAGTCTGAAACTGTAGCAAATACGAGATCCCAAGAACGGCTTGCTGGACACTTTCACTAAAAGCTGGCCCTAGCCTGTGTTGCCAGGATTTGGACACAGAGGCTGTAGTCCTTGGGATGTGCACAAACCTTGTCTCCTTGGGATGTGCATGAACAGGTTCAAAAGACTGGTGGTTCGACCGGTTCGAAGGGGGGGGGATACCTTTAAGGACGGGGGAGGGTGCATTCATACACACACAGCCGGCTGTGTTTCCCCCACTGGTGCTGCAGTTTAAAAGAGTCCAGCAGGGTGGCAGCATATCTCCCTGCCACCCCATTGCCTCCTCAGACCAGAAGTGACCAGAAGTACCTGGGTGAGTGCACCCACCTCAGTCCTTAAAGGTATCCCTCCCCGTTGCCTTCGAACTACCCCCCACTGGGGCGGGGGGATCCTATTGTCTCCGTCCTGCTGCTGTCGCTTGTTTCCTGGGCTCAGTCAGCTGCTGCATATGTACAGTTACAGAACTTAAGAGAAGATAGTAACCTGATGTGCACCACACAGATCAGCTAAGCTCCCTCCTGTTGGTACCATTTCAAGCCTATCAGTATTTGGCCACAACAGAAATCTGCCATTAAAAGGTATCTTATATGGACTCTTATGTTCTTATGGGCAGTTAACCCTCTGGCCTGATTTGATAAATTATGGCTTATCAATTGGGAATGCAATTGTATTTTATCATTTCCTTTTGATTTCTGTCATGTGTAACATAAATTTGTTAATTAAATAATTTTGTGTACTTTTAAATTGAATTTTATTTCCGTTTTAGCTTATGTTACTTTATTTGACATACATATTTTATTACTGTTTTATGATACATTATTATTATTATTATTATTATTATTATTATTATTAATAATAATAACAATAATAATGTAATATTCTATGTCGATACGCTATGTGCAGCCCCTCAGTGGTGTGTTAGAACCAAATCTAGCCCCTCCCCCCACCTGGTTGAGTTTTGACACCCCTATTCTAGTGTGTTTGGAGAACGTCTGTGCTGGGCATTCAGAAACAGGCAGTCACCAGAAGGAGTTTCAAAGCTGCTGCTGCTGGCAACCACATTTTTCAACCTCTGAAAGGTTGCTTTCCAACCTTTTGAATAATCTTGCGAATTCTTCCTGATTCCTTCTCTGACTTTTCCATGTTTTCCTTAAAGCGTGGGCACTAGAACTGGGAGCACCGCTTAAAAATGGTTCTTCCAAGTCATCTTGAGGATGAATACTTAGTTATTGGTGCCTGTATATCTGTTTTTGGGCCTGCGTGTTGGTCTTGGCTATGGCCCAGCCAATTTTGGAAGTAATGGTCTTAGAAAGTGAAAGGTGTGCTGTTTTCTCTTTCTTCCACTAGAGGGCAGGAAGTATAATCCTGAGACACACACAGCTGTTCACATAGGTTGGATTCAGACACAACGCAAAACCATGGTTTGTACTAGCCACTGTTAAGAACACAAACCATGATTTAATCTTACAGACACGCAGCATGCAAACTGGCTGGCTCAGTTGCAGGCAGAACCTCAGTTAGTGCTTGGCTCGATGTGACGCCACTGAGCCTTGGGATTACACACTCCGCCTTCCCATCCCCACTCAAGCATCTACTTCCTATCTAAGTTTAAATAGCCCACCAATCTCGGCGTATTCTAACCTTCTTTCCTCAGATAGACTGGGATCTGTACCCAGGGTTTGAAGTAAGTCACAGATCTCGGGTTATTTAAATCAAGTAGGTTAGAATAAGATGAGATGGGTGGGTTTGGATTACATGACAAGTCTTGACTTACTTTAACTTAGATAAGAAGCCGGTGCGTAAGTGGGGTGGGAGAAGAGAATGTGCTTTCTTGAGGCTCAGGGATGTTGCTCGGAGCCTAGTGTTAACCAAGGTTTCACGTGACATTGAAGCAGCCCATTGAGTTGTACTGATGGTTTTTTGTTTTGTTTTGTTTTGTTTTGTTTGACTTAGAATCTCCATAGTAGGGATTCCTTAATTTTTAGTGGTTGGATCTTTGAGAATGCAAGTGCTACGATGGTGTCATCAAGGTGATTTCACAATGGGATGGTGGCGGGTCCGGAAAGAAGATGTGCCACGCTTCAATGGCTTTCATCTCTTTTTGTTTTAGGGTTTCGGTTGAATGCTTCATCTTGGCCCATGTTTCTCCTGAAGACTCTGAATGGAGCAGAAATGGCTCCTGTTCGGATTTTCCATAAGGTACTCTAATCTGTGGCCTACAACACTCCCTGTTTGATTAATCTGGTGTGATAAAGTATTTGGTCTATACTTGGGGCCAGTGTTCCCTCTAACGGATTCCCAGATGTTGTTGACTACAACTCCCAACATCCCCAGCTGCAGTGCCAATTCCTGTTAGAGGGAACACTGCTTGGGGCCAAAGAAGATGTGATATGGAAGATCTGTAACTGGGTTCCCAGTAGCCATGGAGGACTGCTAATTTAATGGGGGGAGTGGTACTTGGAGTGTTTATCCTGTTCCCCCCACACACCTGCCATTCTTCAGTCCAAGATCCCACAGAGATCCCATCCCCAAGTTGCTGTTGGCCTCACTGGAGCTTTTTGGGGGATGGGGGGGCGGAGTCCAGACACTGTACAGATACCCGTGTTTCCTTTGTCCTTAGGGCTATTGCTTTTGGTTGGGGGTGGAATTTAGATCAAAAAGGATTTAGTACAGAGGGAGAGTGTTAAATATTCCTCCCCTCGCACCAGTTCCTTTATCAAATTAGAAGTCCCCCATGGCTACTAAACATCCTTAGTTTCTGTGGAAAAGACTGGGACGAAGGCTTTGTTTCACTGATGGATATTAAGGTAAAGGAATATACTTCCTGATTAACAGCACTCTGTGAGAGAGGGGGTTGTGATAGCATCTATTTCTATTTTTATTCTGTGAAAGAGTGGAGTAAGTGTTTGCGTGGAGCCCCTAATTTTGATATGGAACTTATGCGTGACAGTACCTTTTGTGGGTAAGGGTATGTGAGAAAAGCATATGTATGCCATGAAGGTAAATCATGAGAGAGTTGGACTGAGTATGGGATAATTGCATCCAGGCAAGTAGGATCAGTTGAGAGAAGAGGCAAGAGCCAGAGGAAAGGAGACCTTAAGGAACAAAGAAGATAATTGCTTTCCCAATGCAACAGGAGGACGGCTTTAATTCAGCGTCACTAAGGAAACACGAAAACAGTTTTCCACACCATTTTGCGATGTTGCACCATTGTGCTGCATCTAGCCGCAGGGTATATGGGCAATTTTCAGTTTAGAGGAATGTATTAAATATCTGTTCCCCACTCCGGGTGTGCCGCAGTCCAAAGCAGGGGTTTTTAAGTGTTTGCATGCATGCTAGTGGAACTGTAGCTCATGCCTTCCTTCTGGATCCTTCCTCCCACTAGGAGCCGCCATCTCCATCCCAGAACTTCTTTAAAATGGGGATGAAACTGGAGGCTGTAGACAGGAAAAACCCGCATTTCATCTGCCCAGCCACCATTGGGGAGGTGCGGGGTTCTGAGGTCCTCATCACTTTTGATGGCTGGAGGGGGGCCTTTGATTACTGGTGCCGCTATGATTCTCGTGACATCTTCCCTGTTGGCTGGTGCTCGCTGACTGGAGACAACTTGCAGCCCCCAGGAACAAAAGGTAAGAGTCGAATTCCAGCCCTGCCACATCAAAGGGGAATCGGTAACTCTGGGCTGGCTACATTGATTGCTATAATGGAAAATAATTTATTATAGCTGAACAGTTTTTTGGTGTTTTTTTAAAGTAAGATCATTTTGGGTGACGAGCAGAGCTTGTTCATCCATGTCTTTGCCTAACCATACCCATAGTAGCAGGCCGGCCTGCCCCATCATCTTCCACTCTACAAAAGGCAGCCTTCCAACCTCCCTGAAATAACATAGAGCCAGGAAGATGGAGATTTGTCTCTACAGACTTCTGGCTCATGGAAGCTTGCTTTGGGCAGTTCTTCATTAGGAGTGTGATAGGCAGGACTTGGTGAACAACTGCTGTATTACCTGAATCCAAGACTAGGTTTTTTCCAAATTCTTTCATGTTGGAAATTGGGGAGGTGCAGGGGCATAACTATAATAGGGCAAGGGGAGACAGTTGTCTGGGGGCCCCCAGAGGCAAGTCACACGACTGACTCCCCAAGCCGCGCACCCATCCTGGCTTCCTTCAGTTATATTTATCCTCTGAAACTGATGTGAGTGTTAAGACCTGGAGCTACCAGAACAGCATATCTTTCTCTAGTGCCATTAAATGGCTTTCATCGTCCACAATTAGTAGCATCATTCACCCTCAAGGGTTTATTATTAGATTAATAGGAAGAAAAGAGTATGCAATAAGGACAATTGTCTCTTCATAAAGTGGATTGTAAAAGAGAGAGCTTCACTAACCAGGCAACTCAGATTAAAGCAATACAACAATAAAGGAAAACATCTTCCGTCACACATCTAACTGAACAGATCCCTTTCCTATTACTTGCAGGCTAGGATCTTCGCATTGTCTCCCGCCCTGCCTCCAGGCTGTGGCCTACTAATTTCCCCAGCAGCTTCTCACCCCAGCTGCTTCCTCGGGGCACTCTTGGGACAGAACAAGCAAACAGAACCAAGCGTTCTCTTCTTCTGCTGGTGGCTGTGAGTGTAGTTCCCGCCCAGCCCTCTGAATTGGTCCTTCTGTTTTGATTTTCCCGGGCTTTCCCCCTTATTAGGAAAGGCCCAGCCTCCCCGCAGTTGCTCTAAGCGAGGCCTAGCCCTCCCTCAAATCCTTCCCACCACCACCACATTCTCAATCAGTGAAGTACTGTGTGCCAGAGAACAGGGACTTGCTTCTTTTTCAAGGCTACTGCCAATCTGCAGATGCTGCTTCTAATGCTTCAACTTAATATTGTGTAGCACAGCTTTGAGAAAGCCTCGACTGGATAGCAAGGTGTGTGCTTATTTTCTGTGCACGTGGATTTAATTTACATTTCAATTACTATCACCACCCCAAGAACTCGGCTTCATTGGCAACGAAACCCTTTGGAGCACTCCTGCTGCTTTGAGCACTAGAGGAGCAGGGTATCCATTAGTCTGTCTTTGGCGCAGAGGAGCCAGCAGCTTCGGATATTTCATGCTGACAAGTGATAGACTTTCCCACTAGATGTGAGAGGAAGCTCAGATGTTCAGAATCAATGTCTACATTTCAATGAGCCTCACTCGGATCTGTGTTACTAGCATTAGGGTAACTATCAGAATTCCAGTGAATCAGCTTTTCAGGAGGCTGATGGGAAATGTCAGAAAATCCTGACTCTTACTGGTAAATCTGAAGAGTGACCAAAACATTTGACTAAGGCCTTAGTTTGTCCCTTGCTTCTCTCATCTGATGGTGCAGGTTATCAAGGCACTTGATAAATGTCCAGAACAATCTTAATGATGATGTTTCTGGCGTCTAAAAGAGTGAGGATGAAATTAAATCATTAGCCAAAGGCAGTTGGAAAGGCATTTCTTATTAGCATGCCTTCACCTCTTGCCTGTGGTCTTCTTAGAGCAGGCCTGCTCAACTTAGGCCCCCCAGGTGTTTTTGGACTACAACTCCCATAATTCTCAGCCATAGCAGCCAATAGCCAGGGATTATGGGGATTGTAGGCCAACATCTGCAGGAGGGCCGAAGTTGAGCAGGCTTGTCTTAGAGGCTTATGGTGGGCCGCTGTGTAAAACAGGATGCTGGACTAGATGGGCCTTGGGCCTGATCCAGCAGGGCTGTTCTTATAAATTAGCAGATACATACAGGTAAGTGTTAAATGCTCAGAAACTCTGTGAATATTATCTTAACAAATGTGCCTTTGGATTATATCTGCAAGCTTTATTCCTTGCTATTTGGGTTCAGTTTTACAATAACTGCTGCTGGAACAGAGTGGAGCAGAAGTTCCCTTGGGTCCTGGCCCTCTCCATCCCCAGCACAGCATCCCTCTAGTGGCTGTTGCTGGTGTCTGTCTTATGTTTTTTTTCCCCCAATGGTGAGCCTGTTGGGGACAGGGAGCCCTTTTACTTGTTTATCTCTATGAAAACCGCTTTGAGAACATGTGTTGGAAAACAGTATATAAATGTTTGTCATATTTGTTCAGCAGCTGGGTGGCAGTTCTGAAAGAGTTAACGGTCTCTGGACAGACGGTGAGCCAGAAGCAGTCTTCTGCTTTATCTGGAGATCTGGAATGTAGAGGAGTGGAGTTTCTGCCTTGGCACCGTCCCAGCTGGCAGGGATGCACTGTGGTCCTGCCAAGCAAAGGAGACCTAAGAAAGGATGCCCCCCCCCACCCCCAGTTGCCTTGCCAAGGGCAATGAACATTACAATGGGTAGAGCAGAAATCGTAATTGCAGACACTTGCCCCAGTTTCCTTTGTTCCCATTAATGCAGTCAGACTATTCAAGACTTTACTCTGCTCGGCAGGCAAGCAAAAGTTAATCGTTTTTAAGTTACCATGGAGATGTTTTTCAGTGGCACCCATACATTCTTCTTGTACGTGTTGGCCATTATTCCAAACAATTGCATACAGCTTAAGGGCCCAGAAAGCCTTCCTTCGTTTGGCTGGGAGAACAGCTTCAGGTAGCTGCAGGAAATCCAGGAAGGTAGAGGACTTGTAAATGTCTGCGCTTCTTGGCCCCTGAGGATCGTGCGCCTTCGACTGGACTGCTAGGTGGTGGATACTAGAAAGTGCTCTGTAGACTTGCCAGTCAGGATGCAAAGGTAACAGATTTTGTCCTTTTTCTGTAGCTGTATTTCTAGTGCTCCTATCCCCCACCCCCCCAACCGACTTCAAATCTGATGAGGTAGAATCTTTGTGGTCTTATGGGAAGGCAGAAGAAGATTTAACATTGGAAGTAATGTCAGATGTCCTTGTTGTGAAGAGTTGATAGCTAGCTGTTAAGTCTTCGGGAATCTGCTTTGCAGTTAAAAGGAATGAGAATCCCGTCATTAAGTAGCTCCTTAAACCTGGGGGAAGCTGTGTTGCGACTGGCCACTTAATATTAATGCCCTTCCCATTGCTTGGAGTTCTACCCTTGAACGATATTCACGTGAGACTGGCAGCGCCTCTTGGCACTGGAGCTCCTTACTCAGAACTGTATAGGAGTCTGTCCCGCTCTCTGGCAAGTCCAAATCTCAGCGTTGTGGATGTCTCTAACTCCAAGGTCATTGCTTGGAACGCACCAGCCAGACTCCTGGATTTTTCAAAGCATGGAGTCATAGCTCTTGGCACTGATCGCCCTTAGCCTCTGGTGCGTTGGAATGAAGGAGAGTTTTTCAGCAGTGCCTTCCTCTGAGCGGCCGGAAGGCTGGGAGATGCAGGAGGGCAAAACCGCATAAGAAGTGATACAGAGAATGAGACAGCTAGAGGGACCCTCTCCCCACCCACACAGGTGGGACTGTAGTGACTAAAGAGCCAGCGTGGTGTAGTGGTTAGAGTGCTGGACTAGGACCGGGGAGACCCGAGTTCCAATCCCCATTCAGCCACGAGACTTGCTGGGTGACCCGGGGCCAGTCACTTCTCTCTCCGCCTAGCCTACTTCACAGGGTTGTTGTGAAAGAGAAACGTAAGTATGTAGTACACCGCTCTGGGCTCCTTGGAGGAAGAGCGGGATAGAAATATAAAAAGAAAGAAAGAAAGAAAACTCCCACAATGGGCAATTATGAGGTAAGGGAGTCTTGTGGGAGGCGATTGTTCAAAATGCAGTTATGAAGCACATAACTAGAACAGAGGATGTGTGAGGATGGCGCCATAGCTCAGTGTAAGAGCGTCTCTCTGCTTGCATGCAGAAGGTCCCAGGTTCAGTCCCTGGCAGCATCTCCAGTTAGGGCCGGGAGAGACTCCTGCCTGCAACCTTGGAGAGCCACTGCCAGTCAGTGTAGGCGATACTGAGCTAGATGATCCAGTGGTCTGGCTCCATATAAGGCAGCTTCCTATGTCCCTATTGTTCCCCTCTCTCCTCCAGCAAATAATTCTGCCAAGAAAAACGCTTGTTGTTTATCCCTCCCTTTCTGCCAAGGCTGCCATTCAGGAGGTGGACATTTTCAAGCATGGTTTTGTGGGCGCTCTCATAACACAGGCATTCAAGTGACTGGTCCTTTGCTTAGTGGCAAATTAAAAATACAAGGCCATAATAACAGCCCTGCAAAGGGACCATCTAGTGCCACATCCTGTAATGGCCAGCCAGCTGCCTTTGGGAAGTCCAGTAGGGGTGAGCCTGAATGGGCTCAGGCAGCCACGGGCGGGGAGTGGTTCCTTGAACAAGCAGGTCAGCAGGTCATTACCAGCTCCTGCAGCACCCCACTGCTTTTCCGGGTGCGGCACTCACTCTACAAAAGGCCGTGTGTGGCTGCGGCGCTGCTCCCTGCCGCCTAAGCGTGGCGTCAGCACACACATGGCCACCGCGCAGGCAGAAAGCAGAGAGACAGCAAGTCCTTGGATCCGGGTGACAGTGGCAAGCTGTGTTCTCTCATATGTCTTTCATCTGTATGCAGAAGGAGTTTTGTTCTGGGCGGCAGTATCAAGGCACTGTGTGACTGGCAGGAGTGGAATTTAACTGAGCAGACATCAAAACATATGTGAGCATGAGTGCATGCGTTAGAGGGAACACTGGTGGCAAGTATTACTCATTCTGTCCTTACATGATACTGTGTTCTTAGAACAACATTTCCAATTACAGTCCCTCGCCAATCGCGGTTTTCCCAATTGTGGATTTGAGTCTCTGCGACTGAGCCGCCCTTGGCAACCACAACCCAAGTATCCGTGGTTGGGCGAGGTATTTTTTTAATTTGGCAGTTTTGGGGAGGGAATTTTCGGGGGTCCGGGGGTGTCATTTCCGGGGGCAATTCTGTTTTTTTAAACCTTATTTTCAGTCATTCCATGACCACCAGTCCCCTAACCCCCTGTTTGCCATTGGTTTCAATGGCTCGTCTACTGCAAATTCGCCAGCTACGAGGTTTTCCGGGAATGGAACCCTCACAGTTGGTATTTGCTTTGCACCAGTTTGTGCCCAATCTTGCATAGGAATATAATTGGACATAGAAGTTGTTCACACAATCAAAAACTGTGTTCTGCCAGAATTTGGGAGCTGTGTGTCCTCCCCATTTTCGGTTGTGTGGAAGCAAGGTAGGAAGAAAACCTGGGTAGAAGTGATTGTGTGGAAGCAAGGTAGGTGGGAAACCTGGGTAGCTTTTCCTACCCAGAAATTAACTTATAGATGGCTGTCAGTAGGAACTGAACTTTACCCTGGTCTTGGAACAAATACAAAGCATTAGCGTTATCTTGGAGATAGCCTGTGGGCTTATCTGAATGGCAGCTTATTGCAGATCAGTTTGCACAACGTTGGCTTGTGCCATATTCATATTTTAACCATTTAGAAGCAAACCTTGTGTTTATACAGCAATGGCTTATTCAGTGGCAAAAGCCAAATGAGCCGTCTCCTAAAAAAAAAAAAATCGAACAGAAAAAATGGATCAGTTGTGCATTCCCACATATTTGTGAAGTTTCACAGTTGAGCACATTCTACATCTTTGCACAGAGAGGAAACTGTGGTCCAGAGGGGAAATAAGTGTGTTGTGGTACAGAATTGTCAGGCATAAGGTGAAAGACACCAGGTGGGAAAGCAGGGAGGCAGGCGGCTATTAAGGAAGCAAAGTGCCACGTGTGGAACTGTGCCAGAAGCAGGTACACTCCAATACAGAAGTTAGGGAGCATGCAGGGGTAGACCCATTTTAGCCAGCACTCCTGCAAGCCGTCGCCCACATGGCAAGCACACTTCAGCAGCTCACATACTTATGAGCCACTGCATTCCACATTCATATTAAAAGAAAAGTACTATTCAAGAACTACTGACCTTCCATAAACTGGAAGACCAAACATAGTAGAAAAATCTGCAAGGGGCTGTCTGGGAACCCAACAACCTTGCCCTTAGGAAACCACAAAGAAGATGGAATATACAGGTGGCCCTCGTTATTCACGGGGGTCCCGTTCTGCCTACAATCACGAATACGGAAACCGTGGATAATGAAACCTTAACTCTGTGGGAATCTGGGGGTTAGGTTCCTACACACACACACACACACACACACACACACACACACTTGCCAAAAATCACAACAAAATAATGCAGGAGGGAAGCAGAAATCATAGTAGTACAGCCGAGTACCTTCCTTTCCAGCTTTCCAGCAGTGCCCCCCCCAGTCCCTCCAAATCAGCTGATTTTTGCTGATTTTAGCGGTTTGGTGTTTTTGTTTTTGGTGAACATGAGCCACAAAATGGTTCTGCGCTGCCTCTGGATGGGAAATTGCACTGCAAGTCACTTCCTTTGGCCCAGGAATTGAGGCTAGGTAAAAAATCACCTGTTTTTAATACCATGGATAATGAAACTAGTTCTCGAAGAGACCCACGGATACACGAAACTGCAGTTGCCGAAACCGTGAGGCCACCTTTACCACCATCTGGAAGTACCCTTAATGTTTATAAGTTACTAATACCACCATTAATTTCTTTCGACTGCAGTTCTGAAACTGATTCTTCTGCTTCCTTATAGATCATATAGACTATATTTACAGTGAGGAAGGTGAGGCTTGCTTCAGTTTTGAATTTGCCCCATAAAATCTTCCTCTTAAAGTTCAGTGCAAAATTTAAAAAGTCTTGTGGTGCCTTTTAAAAACTAACTGGGTTTATTGTGCCATAAACTTTTGTGGACTAAACTCTAGGTGTCCTGAGACTCGTCTTTTGTTTTTGCTGTAACAGACTAATATAACTACCCCTCTGGAATCTGCTCTGCAAAATGAGTTGTCGAACAGATCTTTCAGTCTCATGGCCTGCGGAAAATGAAAGCTTTATGTACTGTATTTACCTGAATCAAAGACTAGTTTTTCCCCAAGTTCTTTGGTGTTAGAAATTGGGGGGTCATCTTAAATCCAGTCCTCTTCCTTTCAGGTAGATCCAGCTACACCTGTATTTAACCTGCATTTTTAAAGAGGGTCTTAAATTCGGAGTTGTCTTCTATTCGGGTAAATACGGTATGAAGTTTAGCATTGAGAATAATGGTCTGGGGTGTGATGATGTGAGCTTTGCAAGAAATGCATGGGGAAAGAGCTCTACTTCTGTAGTTCTGCACTGCTTCGGGAGGTCCCACTTGTGGTTAACTACATGCTGCTGCCCCAGAAGTGGCTTTTGCCTGAGACTGTGGTGGTACATGATTGTCTCCTCTTCTTCCTCTTCTGTGGTAGTGGTGATCCCAAAGAGCCCCTTCCCTGTCCCGGACGTGATCTCTGAAAAGAGCAGCATGCACAGTGGCACCAAGGCCATCTTGGAACATCAGCCTGGACAGAGGGGCCGCAAACCTGGGCGCAAACGAGGCCGGACACCCAAGGCTCTGACCAGCCACCCTCTCCCTGCCCCCTCCAAAGCAGTGGAGCCTTTGAAATTCCCCAAAAAGAGGGGACCAAAACCTGGCAGTAAGGTAGGTGGCGGGTGTGCATGTGGGTACCTACCCCCATACTTGGGAGCAATTTTGCTTAGGTACCTTCCAAAATAAGTACTATCCCAGTATAGAGTTAATCATGGAGCTCCGTATCCACAGTCAAGGGCTGCATATGTAATGCAGATGATGCAGTCTTGCCTAGATTTTTGTTTGAGAATGGTTTAAGCAAATGGATCTCTAGGGATCCATTTCCGTAACCGTAACTCTAGAGGTCCGGTTATGGTTGGCGCCAACTTGTTTGGTGGCAACTCGGGACCTGGCCTTCTCTGTGGCTGCCCCAGGGCTTTGGAAAGTGCTCCCTGCTGAAATAAGAGCATCTCCTCCTGTTTGTTTTTAGGAGGATCCTTTAGCATCCCAGGCTTTTAACTGAAATCTAATTTTTAAATCTCTCCCTCTATATATAATTCTCTTAAACGTACCCGTCGCTAATCCTATGTGTGGCAGCTCTCGCGAGAGTTCATGAGTGAGCTGGGGGGGGAAAGCGAACGGGTAGACTAAAGGATGGATGGCCAAGAGAAAGTGGTACTGGGGAAAGTGGCAGCTGGTGAGGTGGAAAAGCGGCAGCCGAGACGGGCCGAGAACGGGGGAAGAGCTGAGGGGGAGGGGAGGGGAGAAGAGCGGGAAGGGCTGAAAACGAGGGAGGGGTCTGAGAAGGGGGGAGAGCCAAGAGGGATGGGGGAGGGCCAAGAACAAGCAGGCAGGGGGGAGAACTAAAGGTGCCCTGCACCCAGGCTAGCTAGTTTTAATGAATTCTGTTCACCGTCTAGAGATTTTTTTATTAGGCTGTATATACATTCAATAAATAAATAAGGAATGCAGGCTCAAGGTGGCTGGAGGTACTCTCTCTAAGGAGGAGAGCTGGTCTTGTGGTAGCAAGCATGAATGGTCCCCTTTGCTAAGCAGGGCCTGCCCTGGTTTGCATTTGAATGGGAGACTACATGTAAGCACTGTAAGATATTCCCCTCAGGGGATGGGGCCACTCTGGGAAGAGCATCTGCATGCTTGCATGCAGAAGGTTCCAAGTTCCCTCCCTGGCAGCGTCTCCAAGATAGGGCTGAGAGTGACTCCTGCCTGCACCACTGCCAGCCTGGGTAGACAATACTTATTGTTAATGTTGCTTTTAGAATATATTTTTTTAAATTAAATTGTTGTGTTTTAAATTTCTTGTTTTTGTTTTTTACTAATGTTTTACCTATGTTTTTATCTTGCTGTAAACTGCCCAGAGACGTACGTTTTGGGCGGTATAAAAATATGTTAAATAATAATAAATAAATCATCCTTTCCTCCTGACCTCTTGAGAGGAGGACCTTAGTACCATGTTATCGGCATGTAACCGCTACTTTCTTTTGCCCATTATCATTTTTTGTTGCTGTTATTAAAATGTATTGCCTCTTACAACAATATGATCCTTTTTTTTCCTGCAGAGAAAGCCTCGGACTTTGCTCAACCCAGCACCCACGTCTCCTACAACAAGCACTCCTGAACCCGACACAAGTACAGTGCCTCAAGATGCAGCTACTATCCCCAGCTCTGCCATGCAGGCCCCTACAGGTAAGGAACTGAGAGCCGAGTTTGGTGAGGAGGGATTTGGGAGAGATGGGCGCTTTCCAGAGTAGCTGCTCAACAACAGCAAAATGCTTCCATTCAGGGAAATCACGTTCAAAGCGTAAATAGCAAAGCGCCTAGCAGGGGGAGCAGCCTCGCGAAAACGAACAATCCGAAAAAACAGTGACTTTTTAACACTGGATATATGACGTCATAGCACTATATTGCAGCGGTTAACTTCGAAACAAGGCATCGGAAATATGGACGACACCCTGCTGTCAGCATAGGGACTGCGGTGTCACAACACAGGAAGTGTGGAAGCACACTTCAGAGATTCGCCGTGACCCTGCTTCAGGGTCTAGTCTGGAAAGCGCCAAAGTCGTGAATGTGATGGAGAACTAGGGCAATCTCGACTCCGCTTCACACGTAACCTCTCCATCCCTGCCACTGCGCCACAGCAACTAGTTGGCCATTTTTGGCTGGGGCTAGCACTGGGAGAGAAATTACATTGCTGTTCCCTAGCAAACCTAGGGATGCACACTTCAGTCTCTTCTTGCCTAGAAGATTTCAGTAGTTAAGCACAACGTATGTGCTCTGAGCTGAGGGAAATACCCACCGGTCAGCTATGAATAGTCTGTGCACAGATTGTATTATTTGAACCTATAGGATTTGCAACACAATTGAGCTTTGTCCACTTGAATAGGACTTGTTTTATCAGAGCTTTTGAATAGGTGTCTGGGGCAAAGTCTGAGAACTGCCACTTTGGATCCTGCTTCATCTGCTGTGGGTAGAGCAGTCACTTCCGAGCAGGCATAATGGATGATTTAATACACGCCATCACCAAATAAATTGACCAGCTGTGGAGGGTCTGCACCATGAGACCAGCAGTTTTTAAAAGGTGCAAGTTTTTGCAAACATGAACACTGTCGTTCTCAGCCGTTTGGATTGTGGATAATGCTGGTGGTTTTGCTTCCATACTGTCTTCCTGATGCTGCGTGAAACCCGGTTCTCCTCTGCTCCCAGCAGCACAGTGAATCGTGTGTTCTTAGCAATAAGTCCCTGAACCTGCATCTCTTATATATGAGCAGGCAAGAAGCTGCCCACTGCTCTGTTCCCAGAGGCTCAGTGTGGTGCTCTCGCTCTCTCTCTTTCTCTCTGGGCTATATGGATATGGTTCATATAGCAGTATTGATGACAAATATTTATATACCGCTTCTCAAGAAATGTTTCCCAAAGCAGTTAACATAGAAATCAATAAAGTAAATAAATAAATAAGATGGCTCCCTGTCCCCAAAGGGCTCACAATCTAAAAAAGAAACATAAGATAGACACCAGCAACAGCCACTGGAGGGATGCTGTGCTGGGTCTGGATAGGGCCCGTTGCTCTCCTCTTATTATTTTTTATTTATTAATTCGATTTCTATACTGCCCTTCCAAAAATGGCTCAGGGTGAAATAACAAACAAATAAGATGGATCTCTGTCCCCAAAGGGCTCACAATCTAAAAAGAAACATAAGCTAGACACCAGCAACAGTCGCTGGAGGTCCTGTGCTGGGGGTGGAGAGGGCCAGTTACTCTCCGCCTGCTCAATAAAGAGAATCACCACATTAAAAGGTGCCTCTTTGCCAAGTTAGCAGGGGAAGAGAATCACCACTTTTAAAAGGTGCTTCTTTGCTCAGTTAGCATTGGCAGACTGAAATATGTAAAAGAGAGAAT
Source organism: Hemicordylus capensis (assembly GCF_027244095.1). Classification (NCBI taxonomy): domain Eukaryota; kingdom Metazoa; phylum Chordata; class Lepidosauria; order Squamata; family Cordylidae; genus Hemicordylus; species Hemicordylus capensis. The sequence continues at coordinate 17,688,892 of NC_069663.1, forward strand.
GAAATTCTTCCACCCCAGCTCCACTTGCTACCATTTGTTTTTCTAAAGTGCTGTTTATATTTGGCCCAGGGTATTTAAGAGAGGCCCCCCTCCTTCACGAACCCTGCCTCCTGTTAAGATCATGGAGGGGAGGTCCAGTTGCTGTTACCACCGGCTCATCTGGTGGCTCTCTCTAGGGCTGCCCCTGGGCTCTGGAACACACTTCCCAAACGAAAGCGGAACCTCCCCATCTCTAGCTGTTTTTAAGTGACGCTTGAAAGCACACCTATTTTATCAGGCTTTTAGTTTAGAACATTATTAAGGTGTTTTTTTAAATGGGTATTTTAATTTGTTTTATATGATTTAAGGTTTTAAATTGTTGTGTGTTCATTTGTAAACCGCCCAGAGATTTTATATGGGGAGTTATATAAATTAGATAGATAGATAGACAGATTGATATGTGGGTGATCAGCATCGGGACTGGTCATCTGGGATGACTGGTCCTCGATGTAAATGCATTTTGGACCCTCTGCCTTATCTGGCGTTGCAAGGAAGCTATTCCTAGGATGCTGCTGCATGTGTTTCAGTAATATAGACTTAAACAGAACAGCACATTCAGGCAACCAGTTACAAGAAAATAATTAGTTATTGACTCTTCTCTCCCCCCCCCCCAGTTTGTATCTACTTGAATAAGAATGGCAGCACCGGGCCTCACCTGGATAAAAAGAAAGTCCAGCAGCTACCAGACCATTTTGGACCAGCTCGAGCATCTGTGGTCCTCCAGCAGGCGGTCCAAGCTTGCATCGACTGTGCTTACCATCAGAAAACCGTCTTCTCATTCCTGAAGCAAGGCCATGGAGGCGAGGTCATTTCAGGTGATGAGCCAAAGCACTTTGCCTGCCTGTCCCCTTTTCTTGAGCAGATCCTTCCAGGGAAGGAATTTGTTCAAGACCGTGCCCTGTCATGGTGCTCTTCTGTGCATTTAATGCATGAAAGGCAAGAGTGCCGGTCATACGATCTGTCCACCAAAATAGGCTGACTGGCATCCGTAGCCAGTTCTCACAGCAAAAGCAACCTGCACCAAGTGTTTTGTGGAGACCCAGGGAATGATTTTTACCTTCTGGCTACTTGCTCTTGAGTAGATGTACAGGAAGCCCTCCAATACTACAGGGGTTAAGTTCTGGGACAGCCCCACAGACAGTGAATCCATGATATTGGAGTGCTTAAGCGAACCCCCCCAATTGGGTTAGGTTCCACACTCAGGCAATGCAAGTGGCTAGGGCACAAAAAATGTCGCAGCCACTCACGCAAAGCCTCCCTGCTTCCTCGCTAGTGCGCAAGAAGGCTTTAAGAGGAAGCATGAGTGGCAGGGTGCCTCTCCCACCGCCTTTGGAAGCATCGGGATGCATAAAGAGGTGGCGGAAAAGGTACCCAGCCACTCACGCTGCTGCTTAGAGCCTCCCTGCAGGCCGGCTGGGAAGCAGGGAGACTGGTAGTCTAATGGCCACTCTCCCAGCTAGGAAGTGGGGAGGCTTTAAGGCGTGAGGCAAGTGGCTGCAGATTTGATTATTGCAGGGGTAGAAAGCCACATATAAGCGGAACTACCCTCCACAATAATTAGTAAATTGGTATGCGGACAGGTAGCCTGCAACCGCCCTGAGCCATTTTTGGAAGGGCGGTATAGAAATCAATCAATCAATCAATCAATCAATCAATCAAATAAGCAATACTGCAAATATGGAACCTGCAGTATTTGAATCTGCAGTACAAGTAACCTCTTGTACTGACTTCAGTGGGATTACGCCCGTCATAAGAGGTTAGACGTTAAATGCCCTAGCTACTAGATGTTATCTATATTAACATCTACAGTTAACAGTTTGGCTACTAGATGTTATCTATATTAGCACATTATGGCCATGCAAGAATTGATGACTGCTTCAGAGAAGCAAAGAAAGGGTGGGTTGGTTGGTTTTTGTGGGGCCATTACAGAAGCTGCTGGAGAAGCCAAGGTACAGTGCTGTACTCCTCCCTTATTTCTGGTTTCCCCCCCCCCGGGGGGGGGGTTGTTGTTGTGTTTGTAGTTTTTTTGGCAATTGCTAGTACTTTTTAAATGTACCAAGGAACCTCACCCCATCATTCTCAGAAACACAATTTTTCAATTATCGTGGTTTCAGCATTTGGGGTGGAACGTAACCCCTGTGATAATCAGGGGTCTTCTGTCTACCAAAGGTGGCTGTAGTCCCTAAGAAGCAGGTTTTAAGGAAGAGTTTGTGATGTGAGAAAATTCGGTTTCTGAAAATGTGTTTTGAGATTCCCACCTCTCTGGCAATGCTTCTGTTATCATGCGCCTCCTTGACACTGCCCTTCGTTCAGATAAGGATTGCTGCACCGACGCTGACTAGTTGGCTGGTGCTTGGTGCAGCAGGGAGGTTCTGAGTACTCGGACAGAAGCCAGGATGCAAGCGGTGGTTCCAGTTTTCCTTTAAGTTGCAGGAGCAGGGGTGGTCTGTGTGATCCAGCGATTCTAGCCTGTCTCTGTTCAGCTTTTTTACCTTCTGGCTCGGTTTTCTTTCTTCGCCAGCTGTGTTTGATCATGAGCAGCATACTTTGAACTTGCCTGCTGTCAACAGCATCACCTACGTCCTCCGCTTCCTTGAGAAACTCTGCCACAACCTACGCAGCGACAACCTCTTTGGGAATCAGCCCTTCACTCAGCACCACCTACAGCACTCCCGCGAGTACGACCACGACAGGTACCTACCAGGTAGGAGCTGGGGCTGAGTAGGGGAGTTATGGTCATCTCCCCAGACGGAGGAGGTCCCACTGAGCAAATTCCAAGCCAGCAAAGAAGCCCTGTAGTGCAGCCGAGATATTTTTGATGCGTTCTGTGTGCAGGCTACCCCATTCTGTTGCTTCTAAATGTGTAGCAAAGTTGTGTGCCAAATGTGTAGCAAAGTTGAATCACGTTCTTAAAATTCTCCTGGAGAAGAGCTTTAGGGACATACAATTGAGTATTTCCTCTGTTCGACTGTGTGCGTTGTAATTTAGATGCATCAAAATTCTGTACGCTGGATATGTTATGCAAAGCAAATTTCTCTCTCACAACATTAGAACCAGGGGTCATTCCATGAAATAGAAGGCCAGGAATTTTTGGACCGACAGAAGGAAGTACTTTTTCACAGTGTGTAATTGATCTATGGAATTCTCTACCACAGGATGTGGTGATGGCTACCAGCTTGGATGGCTTTAAAAGGGGTGTGGACAAATTCATGGAGGAGAGGTCTATCAATGGTTACTAGTCTGGGGGCTATAGGCCACCTCCAACCTTGGAGGCAAGTTGTAGGGGATACTAGTTGCAGGGGAGTAACAGCAGAAGAGAGGGCATGCCCTCACCTCTTGCTTGTGGTCTTCTCAGAGGCTTACAGTGGGCCACTGTGCGACACAGGATGCTGGACCAGATGGGCCTTGGGCCTGATTCAGCAGGGCTGTTCTTATAAATTAGCAGATACATAGGGGGCCTTCAGATTAGGATGAAGGCCTGCTCTGAGCACTGTGGTAAATGACAGCATGCCTCGGAGTCCTCTGTGCCATTGCAGAGGTTTTAGGGGCCTGCTTTTTCTATGAAGAGGCCACCAGGTTTACAGCTCATGTTCCTGCTTCTGCGCTGGCTGGCTTGACTCCCACACAATGAGTATGTGCTCCAATCTTGGGTGATCCTTTGGCTCCAAATAGCTCCGACTATAAGAATCCTCGATTCTCTACTGCCCAGATAGAGCAGAAGCACCAAGAATCTCAAATGCAATTGATGCCTGACCCTGTGGCAGGCTTATCTATCCAAGGAGAGGAAAACCTGTGTGATAGGGATGTGCTCGAAATGCGATTTGGCGCAGCACGATCCCTTTAAAACCGAGGGCTTACACAGCCCCTTTAACATGGAGGAGAGCAGGTCCATACCTGCTCCTCCTCCATTCACCCCCACTTCCATAATTGTGCTGCTCCCCCCAGCTATGATTGTGTGCCAGTGGGGCATTTCCAGCTGCCCCTGCATGACACCAGCATGCTCATGGCTGCTGCGCATGCATGGGGGCCTTGTGTGTGCTGGTGTTGCACTCAGGGGCAGCTGGGAGATGTCCTGCTGGCACACTAAGATATCCTGAGGAGCACCGGGATTACAGAAGTGGCAGCGAGTGAGAGGAGGGGCAGGTATGGACCTGCTCTCCTCCTTTTTTAAAGGGGCTGTGTAAGCCCTTGGTTTTAACAGGATCGTGCTGCGATTCGGATGCCGAATCGTGTTTTGAGCACATCCCTACTTTCTTACAGTAAGGGGCATATCTGTAAGGTTGAATCCAGACCGTAGCTCTCTGTGTCATTTTTGGCGTGCCTAGGCAGGATGGAGTGAGGGAAATGTCCTAGTGCGAAGCAGCTGAACTTGTACTTGCGTTAGGAAAGGAGCTCAGTGGTCTGGACTAGTAGCTATTGGCATGAACCGAAGCACCCTGCAAGTCTGGATTGCAGGAGACGTAAGTACTGAAACGGCCGTGCACAGCTAGACCCATCTGTTTGGCCTGGCCTTCCAGGGTTTTTAAATTGTTGTAAAGGGTTTTAATGTACCTGGTTTTTCAGGGTTTTATAAACTGTTTTTATTGTTTAATTGTTGTTTTATGCTAGTTTAAAACCTTTGTTTTAATTTTTGATTGTTTTTAACTGTTTTGTTTTATCTGTAAACTGCCCTGAGCCAATTTTGGAAGGGCGGTATAGAAATTGATTTAACAACAACAACAACAACAATAATTAATAGTTGAATGCCCCGTAGAATTGGAAAAATTGAACATTGTTTGGGAGCCGTTCAGAGATATGTACAAAATCAGGAGATCACTAAAGCGGTATAGCCTCGGGAAGCTTTTTTTCTGAATGTCACACATGTTGTAACAGTGAAATGATGGCAAGCAAATAATTCAGGGTGCACTGGGCGCAGTTGCTAAGAGTGTAGGGCATGAAATCTGTTTAAAGAGCTGCCTGGCTAAGCATGCACAAACCCTTCTGAAGGTTCAAACTGGAAATCCCCCGGTTCTTCTCATAAGGTGCTTTCCCTTAGTGGGTGAACCAAAAGGCAGCCCAGCAGGTGTGCTTTCCCCCCTTTCCTTTTCCTGACCCCATCGATGTCTCAAAGCGGTAATGCAGTTCCGCAGCCCGGCTGAGTTCTGGGCTGAGTGGGAGAAACCTGGGGTTCTCCAGGCGGGGCTGGATTTCCAAGGAAGCCGCCGATCCTAAGTCAGGCTTGTTCTCTCTTCCTAGACAGGAGCATTTCGTTAGACGGCTCTCTGCAGGGACCTTGCCGGGGCACAAAGAGATATTCCCAAGATTCCCCTCCATACAGTGCTCCTCTCTCCCCCAAGTTACCAAAGAATGACCGTCACCCTTTGGAAGGTGAGCACAGCATCTCGTCCCCAGCCTGGCTGTGAACAAGGAATATGAAGCTGTGTAGGCTGGTGAACTGTCTGGAGACACGGGGCCTGTCCAGTATTTTGCCGCCAGCCTGGCCATTGGTTGTGTAGACCTCATCCAGACAGGGGCTCTGTGCCTTTTTGAATCGGGACTGCAAGACGTCTCCCGGGAAGAGCCCCCTCCCCACCCAGTGCAGGGCTGGACTGCGAGGTTTGCTTGGGCCCCTGTCAGCTGTGTGCACTCCCAGTCCCTCCTATTGGGTTTAACTGGCCGCACCTTACTGAATTATTCTGAAATCGCCCCAGTGAGGGTGCACATTTCTATGACTTGCCGTGAGCGCTGCACATCTTGAAGCCGAGGAGTCCACATATTTAGGATTGTCTCACAAGCCAGCTATTATTGGCACTCGCCACCATCCCCCGCAGGCAGAAGGTCTAGAAGAGAAGTGGGTCTTCTCACGTTTGCACTGTGATGTGAAGAAGGGAAGAGAGAGCGGGAGCCCTCTCCTGCTGCTCAAAAGGGATGCCTGCTGTTCCTTATCATCTGAGAAATGGCATTGGAAACGAGACCTTTGGGGAGAAGGTCTGTGCGGTGCTGGGTGGCCTGAACGCCAGATGGTCAGGGGCACTTGCCACTGGTGAGCTGGCAGGTGGATTTGTCGAGGTCCACTGCACCCTTTGTACTTCGTTAAGTTTAAGTGCTATAGTAGACAACCAGACTTGCAGAAAGTATTCTGGGGAACACCCCCCCACCTCACCCTACCCACCCAGCCCCACACACAAGGACATCTCTGTGATCAGTACAGGAAATTGATAATACAAAACCTAGAATTGGCCTGGTCCCTGTCCATTGCGTGGATCAGTGCAGGATCGGTATGCACTGAAGCAGTCTCTACCCTGGGCTGTGGAAGTTAACAGCTTTGACATGGCAAGCTTGGATTTTTGAAAGTAAAACTGTCTGGACAAGCCCGGGAATTCTTTCCTTCACTTAGTGTTTCTGACCAGCGTTGCCTGAGCAGCAAAACAGGATGCCAGCTATGATCGCACACTGTCCTTGTTTCGGAGCAGTACCATATACATGAATAGCAGTATATAAATAATAAATATTCAAGCCCACCTCTGCTCTTGTCCCTCTGTTATAAACTGAGGCCAAGCAGCCTTAAATGTTCTGCGATCAGAAGGCTCGATTAGCAACCAGTGCTTGCATCCCCACTACTGCAGCAGTGGAAACTGCGGCATGTCTGATCAGCGTGCCAGGTCAGGAGTTGTGTAGGATGATTTGATCATTGTTCTGGGTTCTGCTTATCCCAGGTTCCAACTAGCAATGTTTCGGGTTCCACCAAATAGATTGCCCTGCTTAAAGGGGGTGGCGGCCAGGTTAGATCAGAATCTAAAATCCACATTCCATCTCTTTGTCCATAAGCATACAGACACATCCAATACCAGTGCTCTGGAGGTAAACGGTCAGGAGTCCAGGCTGGCATCTGCCATAAAGGTGGCACCTTTGCCTAGCTTGTTCAAACCCTGTTTGATGGGAGTTGCCCTGTCCTGTAGAAAGGAGGAGGCTTTGGAGAACCTAGAGGTGCCCCTTGATTCTCTCGAGGCCAGCATGGTTGCTTCATGGGATTTGCTAAGAATGTTATCACATTTTTGGTTGTCTGGATTTTTAAGGAGATCCTCTCTATCTTTAGGCTTTATTGTTCCTGAGATCAAGACAGCCACAGGACCATCCACCAATAAGACTTTAATTATGTCCCTTTGTTCTCTATGGGGTTCTGCTATTCAGCCAGGATGGTGTTGGAATAGCTGAGGGTAGAATAGAATGCCCCCCCCCCCAAAGTAAGAAAACCCTCTCCAGCCCTTTATTTCTGAATGGTTTGGGTCAGGACCTGGTCTTCAAGTTTGAGAACTCTCTGTGCCTTTCCTGAAAGGATAGGAAAGTTTCTGGGAAGAACCAGCCATGTGAGGGAGTGGGTTCCTTGCTGACAGTTCCCTGTCCAAAATGGTGCCCTCGGGAGCAGATGCAGGCTGACTATTAGGTGCCTCCTAAAGGAGTTGGGACAGTCTGGAAAGGACTGGTCCTCCAGGAGATCCATATGAGGACTGGAAGGAGTTGTGCTGCTCTGATGTCCCCACTTTCTGAACTAGGGGGACCCTTGCCTCACTCACTGGAGGAGCGGTGTCTGCTCTTCCGCCATGGCCGTTGGGAAGATGGGGACTCTGGACCTTTCTCACCTTGTATTTTAGAGCATCATCCTGCCATTGCTGGGCACAATGGTTCAGATGGTGGAGCAGGGGTGGACCCTCGGCCTCATGCCAAACCCCCTCCACAATGAGCCCAGCTGGTCCATTCCCTGACATCCTGTGGGATGAGTCTCCCTTAGGAGGTTCTGAAGATGGATTAGGGCTCTTAAGTCATTGAAATGTCTGGTGGACCCACCCCAACCTCCACGCCGCCCTCTTGGATATGGCATTTGTGGGCCACATTTCCTTTGAAGCCCCATGATCTTGGGGGTGCATGGCCCCTGTCAATGCCTGCAGGTATGGAGTTGTGATTTCAGTCTGCCTCAAGTGCCTCCCTGTACAGATGCCACAGTCAGTTGTGCACCCAGTTGTTGGGGTTAGTGATTCAAGGATGGATTTTCACTGGTTCTGTCTCAGGGGCAAGTAGTAGGAGCAACCCGTACATAGATGCACTCCTCCACTGGGTGAGAATGTGGGTAGAACTGCACTGCCCTGTTGCTTAAGCCATCATTTGGGCAGATCAAGGGACCAGCTATTTTGGCTGGCAGGCTGGTAGCTTTAGATTTCTTAGTAACTGGCTGCTGAATATTGAATGTCCCTTGGTGGCACTGAAGCATCAACTCATGATAGCTGCTTGGGGACTTTTTAGTGAATTGATGCCATTTCATCCAGCAGATCCAATTCCAACAAGCCACATCTGTGGGGATACATACCTCACTGGTTCCCCACGTGGAAAATCAGACACTTCTCCACTGGAGAGGATTCTTCTGTGCTGTTTCAGTGACACATTGAACCAGTGGTACATAGGCAATGACTTCCTCCTAAATTGCTAAAAGGCAATACCTTTTATTAGGACCAACTAAAACATCACAAAGTAGTGCTTTTGAATTCCCAAAACAACTCCAACTCCTCCTCCTCCTCCTCCTCCAGGCTAGATTAAGCAAAGGGAGAAGGAGAGAAAGAGAGCTCTCCCTCTCTCGTTGTTTGTGTGTACCACAATTCTCCATGCAGCTCCAGTCCAGTGCATTAACGCAGGCACTCTTTGTCCATGGTGAATGGAAATGTAGTCTTAACAGCATCTGGGGACCCAGGTTTGAGAATCCCTTGTGTTAGTGCTTGAAGCCTCTTCCTTCCTGTCCCTTTTGGCTGCTCCGCATTTTTTAAGTTTCCTTATTTTTGCAGTTTCCCCAAAAAGAATGTTCAAACCCTCTGTTAGAAGACAAACGTTGATTTCCCCTTCTGGGTGGCAGCAGCAGGAGGAATTAAGCCAGCCAGCCATTCATTTTCCATTGCTGCTGCTACAGCAGACTGCCAGTTGTGAGCAGCTGGGCCCAGGCGGGTGGGGTCATCAAATTGTCACCCTCCATTCTCCATCGCTGTTGCTATCTCTTTAATTGACAGTAGCCAAAGTGCCCAAATCCCGCTCTCCAAGTTCCTATCAAGAATCCTTTCCTATAGGATAGTAGTTACGTTTGCTGTGATGTTAGACTGAATTGTTTTGAGTCAGCTTGTTAGCTGCCTTGTGTATGCCAGTGTAAAGATGGAATACAAATGCAACATATAAATAAATACTGGAACCTGGCTTAAATCCTGTCTAGATCAGGGATTCTCAACCTCAGGTCCTCAGATGTTGTTGGACCTCAGCTCCCATAATCGCCAACCAAAGGCCACTGGGGCTGGGGATTATGGGAGTTGCAGTCCAGTAAAATCTGGGGACCCAATGTTGAGAATCCCTGATCTAGATGCTGCTTTATCTGCACTCCCAGATGTTTTCTTGTGACGAGTTTACTTTCCTCCCACATGACATGTGACCAGTCATGTAGCCTTAGTCCGTACATGTTATGCCAGAAAGGTGGAAATCCATCATGAGGCAGTGACTGGAAAGCCATGCCTACTCTGCTTATTACTGCAATACTAAGGAATGCGAGAAGAAGGAAAAGAAGAACTAGAATTTTGGCACCAGGCGAAACCTTTGCAGAAACCAGAGAAGGAATCCTTTTGCAGTGGTCAGGCTGCAGATCGACCGTCAGTTTTTTATGGGCTGCCTTATAGAACTGAGAAGTAAAGCAGAGTCGAGAAGGTCCTGGCATTCTGTCTGCTCTGCGTTAATATTTTCTCACCATGTCAGGTCAAAACAGTGTTTGGTTTCCAGGAGAAGGATTGGCGAGGAGCCTCTTCCCTTTTTGACCCAACTAAAGAGACATTCAGCAGTACCCTGGAATGGATCTACAAAGACAAATGCAACTTGGTCCAGCTGACCTGCTGCGTCTTCCAGTTTGAGCTGTCGTCCTGCCCTGAAGTGGCCATTCATGTGCCCTATCCCACCCTGCTCTGCCCTGGACAACCTGGCTGGATAGTTCTGCAGCAAATACATTATAATACATTGGAGTGCAAGTAGTTGAGAGTTTGGATTGGCAAATACAACTAACCCAGGAGAGGAGATCGCTCCAAAACGGAGCCAGGGTAGTGCAGGGGTTAGAGTGTTGGGCTAGGACCGGGGAGATCCAAGTTCCCATCCTTGAATTCAGCTGTGAAACTCACTGGGTGACTCTGGGCCAGTCACTTCTTTGGCAGCCTAACCTACCTTGCAGGATGAACATAAGGATAAAGAGAACCATGTACACCGCTCTAGGCTCCTTGGAGGAAGAGCAAGGAATAAGGGTGAAAAATGAAAAAAAAACTAGCCATCGGGCGTGAGCAGAAGGGACCTCCTTCACCCCACCTGACTTTCTCTTGAAAAGTGGGCTGGCGTCGCTGTTTGGCACACAACTCTGGATAGCTGTGTGTCTTACAGCATCACCGCTGGATGTTGCACCCCTCCTAACTGAGCAAAGCGGCATCTTTTTCAAAGTGGCGATTCTCTGTATTAAACGGGGGAAAGCAACGGTCTCTCTCCCTCCCCAGCGTAGCACCCCTCCCGTGGCTGTTGCTCCTGTCTGTCTTATGTTTCTTTTTTAGATTGTGAGCCCTTTGAGGGACAGGGAGCCATTTTTAAAAAATTTATTTATCTCTATGCAAACCACTTTGGGGACATTTTGTTGAAAAGCAGTATATAAATCTTTGTCATATTCGCTCATCAGTCGCTGGTCTGTTTTCCAGGTGAGACATTTGTCCTGGGTGATGGCCTGCCAGGCCCTTTGGAGCCTCGTCTGGACCCCATGGACTCTGCCTTGACCGCCGCCAACGCATCCAGTCCCAGCAGGAATTCCAGAGACTACCGACTGCAAGCCTACAGGCACCTGCACCAGCCCTCCAGCCTCACTCAGTGTGGCCCCTCTGCCTTGCAACGGCTTAGTGCTGGAGGTGAGAGAGCTCTGAACCGCTTCTCTGTGAAGCGCTTCTAACTCCCATTTCTAACATGAGTGAGCAATGAAAGGGATGAGAGAGAGAGAGGTGCAGGTTTAGGGCCTCTTCAGCTGGGGAGACCCTATTGCTTAGTATTTTCTTCATAAGAGAATAGTTGTGGTTGGCCATGAGTGTTGCCAAAGGGACTGATGCTATACTTCCTAGAGATACAACCGGGGTTCTTGCGCAGACAAGTTGTGCCCAGCTCTGTGGCTGGCTTTTGTTTTTTATTAGACCAAACATCATTTCATTTCATTCATTCATTCATTCATTAATCATATTTATATACTGCCTGATATGTATTTCTCTAGGCAGTGTACACAATCTAAAATGCAACAAATATAAAACAGAGTAAAAACAGGTGTGTCTTGAGGGTCTTCCTAAAAGCAAGCAGAGATGGAGATTCTCCTATTTTGACAGGGAACAAACTACAAAGCCCAGGGCAGCCAGAAAGAAGGCCCAGTCCCAAGTCGCCACCATCTGAACTGGTGGCAACTGTAACCGGACCTCTCCAGATGATCTTAATAGGTGACAGTGTTCATGACAAAGAAGGCGCTCTAGTACACCGGACCTAAGCCATTCAGGGCTTTACTGTTCAGGAATATTTTGGCAACCAGTGCATTTCTTTTAAAATTGGTATTATACGGTCCCTTTGGGCTGTCCCAGAGACCAGTCTGGCTGCCACTGCATTTTGTATCAATTGTAGTTCCTGGACTATATACAAAGGCAGCCCCACATGGAGGGGGTGGGTAGTAGGGACAGAGGAAAAAACCAACTAAACAGTCAAACACTACAACAGATTAAATGGCACCTCATGCCAGACTATCAGATATATCTTAAGATCTGGTTCCAAACAGGGGTGTGTGTGTGTGTATTAAGCACACTTTAATAAAGTGGCTTGCACAGTTCTGGGGTGGGGGGGGTGGTTTGGCAAGGGCAGGTGGAAATACTTGTTAAACAATGGACGTCTCTGCAGCTAGGACCTGCCAAGCCTGGGAAACCTACAGGCGCCCCGCTCCGTGCCTGCCCCCCAGCTGGCCTCCATGCCTGTGCCATGCGGACTCCTCCAGTGGCTGTGGCACATCCACGGAGCAGTGGGGAGGGGGTGTGAGCACAAGCCAGCAGCTCCCATGACACAGCTGGCCTGACCACTGGAGTTGGACCCTGCTAGCACTCTGGGTAACAGACAGTTTCCTGCATACAGTGAAAGTGAGCCCGGGGTGACATTCACTATTGATTATGCAGAAGTTTGGTGCCAATTGAGCAATAATGGGGGAGGGGGTTTGTTTGTGTGTGTGCGTTTAGGGGTGTGTGTGATCCCTTTCTAAAGGCACTGGTCCCTGTGGTGGTGGTGCTGCTGCTGTGCCTGGATAGAAATGCCATGTTGTTGTTGTTGTTGTGCCCTCTAGGCTCAGACAGATATCTTGGCTCACGGGACGCCTCACGGTTTGTCATTCGAGACCCCTCTGCCTGGACCGTAGAGGACGTCATGCAGTTTGTGAGAGAAGCTGACCCCCAACTGGGACCCCATGCGGACCTCTTCCGGAAACATGTAAATATGAGCAGGCCTCTGGGTAGATGACAGCCATTCCTGCCTCTTGTTGCCGCCGGAGTGACCCCACAGCAGGTTGTTCCCCGTCGTAGCCACTAGGAGGCATGCCCCCTATCATTCCTTCAGACAGGGATCACTCTCAGTCATGGGTTGTAGTTCATGGCCATGCTGTGACATTCTGTACGATCCAGCTGGGCTCGTTGGTGCCATCGCGGGGGGGGGGGGGGTGCTCATTGTTATTTTTGACAAAGTCAGCACCCCTAGGGATGGAAAAGAGGTGATAGCAGTGCGAGGCTCTCAAGGTCTTAGCGTGCTTTTATTGTCCTGACGATCAGGCCTGCAGCAGCTAAATGCGCAACGGGCTTTTAAAAGTTTTTAACACCAAAAAACGATGATAAAATTGTATTGATGTTGTCAGAGGAATGGAAATGGAAATGGGCAGGAATGTCCTCCAAAGATAACTCTGTGGAGAGAGGACAACAGCTTGCTAATTGTCACCCTCACTCTTTCAAAGGGCTGCAGTTTGACTTGTGATTTTTTGGGGGGGTGGGATAAAGAAAGGGTGATACCCCAGCGAAAGCCACCAGTGCCACAATGCCACCGCCCCCCATTGTCCATCTCGACGGGGGCTGCCCCAGATCCCGGTGGGCCTGGCTGGTGGACTATCAAGCGAGTGGCGCGAGGCTTTGCACTAACGTGGCTCCTTCTGCTCCGTGCCGGCAGGAGATCGACGGCAAGGCCTTGCTCTTGCTGCGCAGCGACATGATGATGAAATACATGGGCTTGAAGCTGGGGCCCGCCCTGAAGCTCACCTACCACATCGACAAGTTGAAGCAGGGCAAGTTCTGAAGAGGATCCCTTCTGGACTCCCCTTGCCCACATTCCTTGCCCACCGCACGAGGAGGGCTTCACTGCCGCCGCCTTTGCCGGCACAAAGAGAAAGGAAGCCTCTGGACGCCCTTCACCGTCCAGCGGGATTTGGCTTATGGGCTGCTCGGCCTCAAGAGACGGGCATTCCCTCTGCTGGTGGCGCTTGGGCCCGCGGTCCGCCGTACAGGGAAGAGGCGGCTTCTCCTTGGGCGTATGGAACTCAACCAGATCTCTTCAGAGCCGAGTCTGGGTCGGCCTCACCCTCTTTCTTTCCAAAAATACACACTTGCCACGTCCCCTTTGCTGCCCTGCTGGGAATCCTCTTCATGCTACAGGAAGAGGGCAGCCATTGACAGTGTTTGCAATGGCAGGAGCTGCTCCCTTATTTTGTGCCATACAAGACAAAACTGACTGCGAGGTGTCAGCTCTGGCGTAAAAGAAGCAGCAGCTGCTAACCCGATGGCTCACTCCCTTGGGGTCAGGGAGGGAGGGAGGGGCGTACCGGCTTGCTAGCCCTGCTGGCTTGGGACGGAAGTCTACGTTTTCACTTGGTGCTGTTTTGGCCTCTTGTTCCAAGGAGGTCTCGAGTGTTGCTAGTGTGAGGGCAGAAAGCTCTGACATTGATTGGGAGCAAGGAAGAGAGGGGATCTGTGATGGGCCCAGCAATGGAGCGGTGTCAGTATCCTAAAGAACCATCACTCACCTGCAGCTCAGTGGGGAGGAAAGCACAGGACCCCACTCCTGGGCAGCCTAGTTTCCCCCCCCTCCAGGAGCTCGAAATGTTTTTGTACTCGCTATTGAAACAGCAACCAAGTTAACTCCCTACCCCCACCCGGGGAATTAAATGTTATTCCACAATGGTACCATTAATTCACCATTACGGTTCACACTGTCAGTCTTTCAGTTGTACCTGCCTGACAGGTGTGTGTGGGGGGGCGGGTATCAGATGGGTGGGGTGGGGAACACTTATCTGACTAGTCTGTCCTTCCCAAACTCGTGGGGAGCAGAAGTCATTTTGTATGTATGTATGCTGGAAAATGTTTAATGTATTTATTTTTATGGCACTTGAGCAGTGGCCCTTGCCATCCCAGAGCAGAGGGCTTTTTTACTGCTGGCAAATGAGGATGGGGAAAGGAGGCAGCAAGCTGGTGCCCCCAAAAGCTCCACTCCAGGCCCTCAGTTGAAGCCTCCTTTGCTTGCAGAGACAGTAAACTATATGCTCTGTTAAATCATCATGAAGAGATGTGCTTAACTTTGGCAATGTTTTTTTTAAAAAACTCAGCTATGGGGGTCCAGGAGCAAAGGGTGTGTGGCGGAGTCATAAATCCTTTATCCTGCTCCATTTTCTCTACAAGCTGGTGCTAAAAAGCAGACCAGGGAGTGATTTGTTCAGAAAAACAGCAGAGAGGGAAGTGTAATAATAAAGCCCCTAATCTGGATAAGGCCTCCCCCCATGGTTGTTTTTAAAAAAAGAAATGTTGCCCAACGGAGAAGCACCTTTTCTTGACTGATTTAGCGTAGCATAGAGGTGGGCCCTTTCTCTGTTCTTCCTCATGTATGCCAAAGCCGCTTGAGCACTTCTCCCTGGCTGACATCCCAAGCAAGCTCCCGCCTCGGGAGGCTCTGGCAGGGATGAGCTGGGAGACCGTGGACAACTCCCCCGGGCCTCCTGCGCGCATGCGTTGTGCCCCAGGGCTCACACTCCCAAGTGGTGCTGGGAAGCCACACGGCTCTGACCTTGCAAAGTGCTTTGGGGGCACAAGTAGCACTCTGGAGTGTTTAGCCCTCTAGTGCAACAGCACCCACGCCGGAGGACCAGGGGAGTTGCAGGAGGGCGCCTGGGTGGCCCTGCAGAGCCGCCTCACCTTAGGACACAGATAACTGGAGCCTGAGGTCCAGTCAGGTGTGGCAGCTGGGCTGCCCTTTGCTCAGGAACTTGGCAGGGGACAGCACGGGGCTCATCTCTCTAAGGGTGTGTGTGTGTGTCACGCTCTCACTCTCTCCCCGGGTCCCACTTCACTGCCCTTCCAGTGGATGGGTCTTCCTCTTCTCTCCCCCTCCCCACCCCTGCTCTTCTGAAAGAGGTGCTTTTGGGAGTGGCCAGGAGGGAGACAGTAGAGACCACTGAAGCTGATCATACAAAACAGCCTCTCCAAATAAGCAATGAAAATTCACAGGCAATAAGCCAAATGTGGTGGAGGAGTCAGAGCTCACCACAGTGCCACAGAGTGAGGTGATTTACTGGGAGGTAGCCCAGGTGGGGCGAGGAGGCCCTCTCCTGTCCGGACTGCCTGGCTGCAGAATTAACACCTCTGTGAGCACTGCCTACCGCAGCGAGCAGGGGGCCCTGCTAATATTCTTTTCTGCACTTATTCTGTTGGTTTTGTTTATAAATAAAGAAGAGGGGGAAAGTAGGGTGTGTGGTGCTTTCTGACTGTTGATGGACAACATTATGGCTGGTTAACATGCTGGGTGCAGAGGAGCTTCTCAGAGATTGGGCGGTGGGGGTCATCCCAACCCTAAAGGCAGGATAGTACCTGAATTCCAGGGGTTTGTGGACAGAAGGAAGGTTAAGACCTACTGTTCGAGCTGTGTGACTTTCAGTAGTTTAGCAACAAAAAGTATTTCTCTCCCCACCCTGCCTTTTCTGACTTGGGCTATGAAACAAATGTTGGAGGAGGAAACCAGACTGGGGGTGAGGTTTTTTAATGTAAAAAGATGGGGAAATCTTGGACTTGGACATGTGATGAGAAGGCACCCTACTGCTTTATTTTAAATGTGTGTCTGCCCTGCCCTCCATCATTGTTTTACAGGGCTCTTGTGAGGGATCTCAAGGTTTTAGTAAACAAAACAATCCACTGTGACTCAATAGAGTGTAGTGGCTAGAATATCAAACTAGCTGCATTTCCAGAGAGAGAAATATTCCATTTGAAATAGAAGTTCTTCACATTTATCAACTGTCTACATTGTGTAGCTTTCTTTCACACAGGGTCTTTACAGCTGCAGGAAATCTCTGGTGAAACTCAGAATTCAGAAGACACAATTTTCATTATGGGTTTCTCACAGATGGCCAGCAGATGACACTGCAGAGCAGCATGTGGCAGAGATAAGCAATGTAAACAGTTTACAGTGTAAACAAAGACCCTTTGAGAAAGGGGTCTACATAACGTGGAGAATTGATAAACCAATATCCAAACAGAATATGTCTCCATCTGGAAGTGCCTTGCACCATCTGGGTCAAGGAGACTCATCTTGTTTTTTCTTAGCCAGCCATGAAATGCTCAGTGGGCAACCTAGGCCACATCACATTATCTGCCACCTCCTACTTTACACGGGGTGGTCACGTATAGCACCCTGAGCTCTTCATCTGAAACCATTGAGCCGATGTCAGTCTCTGCAACCTGGGCAAAGAGGCACTTATTGGAGCAGAAAAGAAAGGTAACAAGTAGTAAAAATATCCCTTTGGCAGGAGCTCTTTGCTCAAAGGTATACAAGCAGTTTGTCCAGTTCGGGAAGCAGAAGTGACATCCCAACCACCGGTGTAGTATTTGTGGCCAGCAACAGCCAGTCCCAATGTGATGAGCATCATTTACCCCACAAGAGAACACTCCATTCGCTGCTTTAATCCAGGTCCCTTTGCTTTACTGTTATGATGGCATCTTGTGAAGGGCATCTTCCATGACAGGGGCATTATTCCCCATCCCTGGGAGGTGTGGTTGGCATTCCCCACCACAGGAGCAACTGAACCCAGCTTAGAACTGTAGCAAGGGCATCTATGACCTCACAATTTGAAGCTCCATTAAAGAGAAGAGAGGAGTTCGTGGAAGTGCTCTTGCTGGATGCACAAGGGTTGCTGGCCAACCAGCCTGGAGTGGTTGAGTCCAGCATGAGTGCCAGCACCTTCCTTGGTAATGGGGGAACTGGGCGGCTTTGGGAGGTTCCACATACTTGAAGGGCATAAGCATGTGCCTTCGGTAAGGAGTGCTATACCAGGCCGTGTGAGGTTTAACAACTTGAGGGCATATCCTCAGATTAGCCAATTGACAGGCACAAGGCTTCCTCACCTCATTAGCCTATACAAGTATCCCAACCATGAAGGCTCATCATGAATCTGGTTCCTATTGCCTTCCTCCTACCAAAATTAGAATAAGAGGGAAATAGCACAAATAGATTTTTTTTTTTAAACCAGGTTGAGGAATAAATACCATATTGTTCCTGTGGAGGGAAGTAAGCAGTGGAGCTGTATAAGGATTGGTACTATTTTAAGTTCTTCATAAACACTCTGGAAACAAGTGAATAGAGCAAGATTTGTGGATAACACCCAATTATTCAGTGGTAGACTCCTAATCAGAAAACCTGCAAAACTGATGAGTCTCCAGCTGCAAGACCAGCATAAGTGCAAAGAGATACATGTGGTGAGGAGAACATCTTGATATGTGCATACTAATGTGGCCGAGGTAGGCTGTGGCCACAAAGGGAAGAGCAAGGGGTAGGATACAGTTGAAAGTGAACAGCAAATAGAAACTCAGTATCTTATGAGCCTCTGGGCGACAGGGAGACTTTTGTTATGGAAACTACTTTGAATTCTTGTGGCAGTAAGTTTTTAAAGCAGCAGTGCTAGGAATTACCAAATATAAGGTGAAGTATTATAAAGCTATTTCTGAAAGCTCTGGCTATGTTCGGAATGGTGCAGACAGTTCCAGATGCCCCATTAAAAAGAAGTGGGAAGAACAAAGGATAGAGAGGTCAAAACGCCTTCTGTAGAAGAAGCAGGTTTTCTTTGGAGCTTTTTAATTTAGAATAGAAAGACTCAGCACTGGTCGACATAGGCAGCAAAATATACTAGAATGGACCATGCCACATCAAATTGCAGCTAGGGACACTTCTTTTTAATGCTCCCCTACATGGAAGACTCACACCACAAGTACAAAATTAGCACAACAGTCAGGCTGGGCTTGGACTTTTCCCACCTGTGTCTGCTCCCCTGCAGAGTGTGTAGACCTGTCAAGTTTATGAAGAGAATGTTCTTTTACATCAGTACAAGATGATTGCATGAAACTCATTTGCAGTACGTTCAGGGGACACAGGATAGTACTTCACAAAACATTCCATGTACACTGTTGCAGGATGTGGTCATGCCTGCTAACTTAGACAGTGTAAAAGGAAGCCCCCACTGTTTTGCCTATTTGCCTTGATTGCTAATGGAAGCTCTAGGTTCAGAGGAAGTGTGTTGCAGAGTACCTGGCTACTTAAGATAAAAGGGGGGTGGGACCACCTTAGTCTCTTTCCCAGCTGCTTTAGGAAATAAATGCTGGACTCAATGGGCCCTGATCAGAGCTAGCAAGTCAGAATGATATACTTGTGACTCATTTAAC
This sequence comes from Hemicordylus capensis, assembly GCF_027244095.1. Lineage (NCBI taxonomy): Eukaryota > Metazoa > Chordata > Lepidosauria > Squamata > Cordylidae > Hemicordylus > Hemicordylus capensis. The sequence goes on from NC_069663.1 coordinate 17,707,701, forward strand.
CACCCTGTCGTTTATCTGTTTAAATGTATTTCCCCCTGCGTTCTAGGACAGTCTCCTCTCAAGGCAGCTCACACACAAGAATCACTCACACAATTACAACACATTGCAAAGGGAACAGAGAAAGAAATAAGGGTGTGCATTCATTTGAGGAGGACTGCTGACACCCAAGAAGCAAGCCCCATGTTGTTCCATTTGACATTCATCCCAAGCCAAACACAATGACATCAAACTAGCCCCCAAAGAGCAGAGATCCATCTTCAGTATCTGTCCATCGAGCAGGTCCTCACAACTAGGCAGCAATCTCTTGCTGTCAAGAGCACAATCCTCACCCCTGAAAACGACCATCTTGACTGCTCAAGACAGAACTCATCCTTCTCATGGGGCGTTTCCCTTACAGGCTTTGTCAGCCACAGACCCTGTAGGGAAACCTCCCTGCTGCTGCTTCTCCATCTCTAGGAGGACGCCAGAAAGGAGGAACCATTCTCCAATCATGCACTAAGGAACAAACAAGAGATTGATGTTGAACAAACAGGATATCCCACACTTCCATGCTCCAGCCAGCAACCTCCCAATGAGGAACACAAACAAATCCCAACCCTGCTTCTGGGACTCGTCAGACCACCTTTTGAGGTCTGAAAATGGAAGCAGCTCCAGCCCCAGAAGCCATCACAGAATGTCCACTCCCAGCTGGCAATGAGGCCAAAGCTTCAGAGGCAGCTTTGATAGGGGCAAGAGCTGAAGAGGAAGATGGTTTGGGTCAGGCACGCTCCTACATCCTTTTCATTGGGAACCTCAACCCCAAGTACTCCCGTGAAGTCCTCTGCAGCATGTTAAAGGACATCTTAGGTCTGGCAAGTGTGAGCCTCCAGAGACACCACATTGAAGTAGTGAAGAAACGCAAGAGTGCCCATGCCTTTGTGCAGGTGGCAACTGAGGCCAACCTGGAGCATGTCCTGAAGCAGCTGCTGCTGGCCTCCGAGGCAGAACAAGGCTTGGCCAAGGAGCTGGTGAAGAAAGGGGAGAATCTGGTTATGGGACGAGGCAAGAAATCTGAACTTGGTTCCAAAGATGGCAGAGAGGTAAGAGCAAAGGAACTGGGACATGCCCCTACTGCTGAATTTCAAAGTGGGGGGGGGCACGGGAAGGGCCCTGTGTGAGAATGATTCCCTAAATGGAAACCAATAGATCCTAGGAACATAGGAAGCTGCTTTCTACTGAGTCAGACCATTGGTCCACCTAGCTCAGCACTAACTGGCAGCAGCAGCTCTCCAAGGTTGCAGACAGAAGTTTTTCTCAGCCTTACCTGGAGATGCCACAGAGTGAACCTGGGACCTCCTGCATGCAGAGCAGATGTTCTACCAGTGAGCTACAGCTCTGCCCCTAAAACAGGTAAAGGTATGACAATCCAGACCTTTCCACCTGCTCCAAGGACCATTTACCAACCCATACAAACCTGCTATGGAGGGTGACACAAACAAGTTCCCAAGATTTTAGTGGACCAATCAAGACTCCCCAGCACGTCCAATGTGTGAACCCACATGTTCACATCTCTTCCACTTCACATCACAGTGTTTGCCATTCCAAAACACAGGTAGTTTTAGTGCACGCCTTCAGCATGGCATATCCACCCTGAGATCTAGGCATTTCTCGAAGCTAAACTTTATTCCCTCTTAGTGCCAAACCTGCATCTAGAATTCATTTCATTAGCAAAAACCTAATGAATACTGGCTTGTCTGGTGGCCATGAGGGCACGGGCCTTCTCTGCTGCTGCCCCAAGGCTTTGGAATGCGCTCCCTTGTGAAATAAGAGCCTCCCCATCTTTGACAATTTTTAAAAAGTCTTTAAAGATGCATCTGTTCACCCAGGCTTTTAATTAATATTGTTTTAATGCTGGTTTAAAATATTTTTAAATTTTTGGATTGTTGTGGTGTTTTAAACTTTTCATTTTTGTTTTAACGAATGTTTTACTTAAACCGCCCAGAGACGTAGATTTGGGGTGGTATACAAATATGTAAACAAACAAATAAATAAAATGAATAGGGGTAAGTAGGGCTTCAAGTGTAAGTACATATGAATTTGTTATAGTAAGACTGCCCACCAAAGCAAGGCCCCAGGCCCGTGCAAGCCACTGCATTTGCTCGTCAGCTTCCCCGTCCCTCAACATGCAACATACTCTGTGTCCGCTTGCATGATTGTACTCTTGTCATGTCTGCAGAGCGACTCTGTAGGGAGCAGTTCAGAATCTCCCATGGGAGGGCGACAACTACCAGAGAGAAGCAGGAAGAAGGTCTCGAGCGATGCCCAAGCTAATTCTAGCCGGAAGTCTGCTCAGTACCCATGGAGACTGGTAGACCGGCCAGCAGCCTTTCTGAGCGGCACTCGTTCAGACAGTGCCATTGTCCAGAGAGAGATTGTCGGCAAAGAGCGCCTCTTCTATGGAGCTTTCATGGGCAGTGAGACCCGGAATGTGGAATTCAAACGTGGCAGCGGAGAATATCTGACAGTAACCCTCAAACACCACGTGCGGAAGTATATGTGTGCTTTCCTCAACAGCGAAGGGGGCAGCCTTTTTGTTGGGGTCGAGGACAATGGCTTAGTGCATGGAGTCAGATGTGACCACAAAGATGAAGATAGAGTTCGCCTACTCATAGACTCTCTTCTGAAAGGCTTCAAGCCCCAAGTTTTTCCTGCAGCCTATACACTGAGTTTCATCCCCGTTATCAAAGCTGAAGACACTGGCATCTTCCTGAAGGTTATCCGCTTAAGCGTTCAGCCCCCCAAACAGCATGGAGAACCTCTTCTTTATGAAACAGATCAAGGGGAAGTTTACCTCCGGCGAGATGGCAGCATTCAGGGCCCGCTGTCTGGGAGTGCCATCCAAGAGTGGTGCCGACAGGTAACTTTCACATTGCACAACACAATTTAGTAGGCCTTTTCCTATATGCCAACCAATTACTAGCTGCAGAAAGCAACATGAATTCACTCTTGTCTAAAGGGAATTAAGTTAGAAAGTGCTCTCCAGAGTAGATGGTATCCCTTTCACAGTAGTCTGGTTTCCATTCACACAACACAACACACTACTTTCACATCAAGAAGTCTGTATCAGCTCTCAGAAACAAATGTTTCCTTTTCTGTTAGTTGGTTTCTGAAAGCTAAATTTAAGGTTTTTCATAAAGGTTGGTAATTTTTTTGGGTGGGGCGGTGGGGGGGTTGAAGTTAGACTCATTCAGCATAGAGCAGCTTAGCCACAAGTTGGCATCTCCATCACTGTCCCTGGAATTGTTTTGGTGGTAGCCAGAAGAAAAAACAAGAAATGATCCTGACCTCTGAGTCCTGATCCAAGGTCAAATTCTTTCCCACTGTTTCTATCAGCTGCCATTGAGGAACTTTGTTCCACTGGTATAAACCCTGTGAGGAACCATCAAGTATTTGGATATGAGGTTCTGAAAAAATCTTGGACAGCTTCCTACCCACTTAGTGCATCTTGCTGGTCAATGGGGTTATCCATTAACTATGTTTTCTCCACAGTGGAGGGCTGTCTTCTGTGACAAGCCTTACAGCAGCCAGATGAAGTAAATCAGTACTTGTTGTCATCTCTTTTGCGGGATGATGCACATTACAGGTATCAGTTAATGCCACAGTATTTGAGGTGAATTGCCCTTGGTCCAAGGGGAGTGTTGCCATATCCAAGATCATATATCCGCTTAATGAGGAGATAATTTGGCTGCTACCAGGATGTGAAGGGAGGATAACTGTTCTTTTGTAAATCCGCAGAAGTGGACAGAAGAGATCAAGAAGTTGGAAATGAAAATAGAGAGTTTGCTGAAGGAGAAGGAGACCCTGCAGCAGCATGTACAGCAAAATACCAGAGCTCGCTGCTGCATTATCATGTAACCATTGAGAACTACCCCACAACATTGGAAGGAAATGTAGCCCAATAAAGAACTTGGGCAACCGGTCTCTTGTTTTATTGGATGGGTGGCATCCTAGCCATGCTATGAGATTGGTAACAACATGTATGTAGAGCTTGAGTTCATTCACTGTTAGCTATCGTCTACCTGAGCACTGCATAAGCTGAGCTTTCCCTTGGCATCCCGAAATTGTTTTGAGGTATACTTGCATGATTATTTTTACTTGGAATAATTTTAGATTATACCTCCCATAATAAAAGCCATATTTCAGCTTCCCCCACATTCCTACACATATGATGGCAACCTTCCTAATAACCCCATCAGTCATTTTCCTTTTCCATTTTCATAACAGTACATTCTGTTCTTCCACTTTGTTCATCAGTCCATCTCCTTCCCTGTTTTCATGGCATTCATATCACAATCCAATCGTGCACTGTAAGCTGCTGCTGCAATTCCACTGACCTTCAAAGCAGGTTAAAAAGCCCGAACTTGGCACAACATGAACACTGAAACTTGCATTCATAACAAAATTTAGGAGTAAACATATGCACCGCTAGACTTTCAAGATGATAAACTGACAGCCAATTCCCTAACAAATGATTCCAAGAGCAAATTACTAGGGCCCGGTACCTGGCCGTTTTCCAGTTATCCCTCAGGGTAGTGATGTGAATGCTGTGGTGGAAGCACCAGATGACAGCTTTACTAACTCTACGGCTACACTGTGGGCAGGTGCTAAACTGTGTAAAGCACCTCCACATTACTTAGTGGTCCAGAGTCCTGCTATGTGAGTAGGGGGCAATTTTCACTGAACTGAAGCACTTTAACAAATGGCAATATGCCCCTGAAAGCTGCACAACCCTCAGGGACACATTTATGGATGTTAAAGAACACTTCTAGGGGAAGGAGAGATCATGAGACTCGCCCCCAGGCTACACAGTGGGACTCTAGGTTACTAAATACTGGGCAGGCGCTTTGCACACAAGGTGTCTCTGCACATAGTGAGGATGTTGGCCATAGTTTTTAAAATTAAAGTACCATGGGGATAGCCAGCTGAAACGTCACAATTATAATTTATGTTGACAGTGCTACTAAAGGTTAAACTGGAGTACAGGGGGGAAACCACTTGTGGAGTTGCTGGGCAACCATAGTATTGCATTTTCCCTCTCCTCTCTTTCAGGCTTAATGCTAACTAACCAAGGCATCAGAACCCAAGTGGAAAGGTTATGCAGCTACCACCACATCCTAAAGCTGCAGTGGTGACAAGAGCAGTGAAGACAGTGCACATATGTGTGTCCATCAATTCAATCCTTAATGTGAACTCACTCACTAACCAAGCTAATTGCACACCACTGATATGTGCATATGGAAGAGACATCTTGAAACAATTCAAGGGACAATCCTATGCATCAGGAACTAACACAAACTGCAAAACACACACACACACACCCTTAGGAAAGCTGCATACATTCACAAAATCACTCAGTCATGACTGTCAAAATCAGCTCTAAGGCCTTAGAATATATTCCAATGGCTAGCTAATGACTAAGCTGCCAACTCATACAAGATCACTCCTCTTCTGCAAACTGGAGATGTCCACTATGATGTTCAAGTAGACTGCTTGTATGCACAATGGTTTGTGCAGCTGGGCTGGTGGATGACTGTTGCAACTGCCAGTCAACTCCTAATCTTACAGTCTGCTATGTCTAATCTTGGCCATGAAACTGTAAATCAGCCAATGCTACACAATTCACACACAAATGAAAGGGAAATGTATTCATTACAACAATGCACATACCTTTTCATCTTCTGTGATGAACAAAGTATCCATTCCTGACTTACATAATCAGACCACAAAATAAAAAACATGGAAACAGAAAGAAGTACAAAGAAGATATAATCTAGAGAGAGGTCATATTTGTTAATAAAAGAGAAAGGCGGGGAAACAGCCTTTAAGCTCCACCAAAGTTAATAGATGACCAGAACAAAGACTCAAAATTGTTTTTCTCAAGTGTTAAAGAACTGAAGAGTACTTGGACATATGGTACATTTTATAGCAAAAAATAATATATATTTTCTCCTAACACGCAGTTTATGGCTTAACACTGGCAAGAGGCAAGATTACAAAACACTTGATTCACACAGTTCCTACCACTGCTGGAGGTCTGGCATGATCTTTTAATTCCCATACAGGTTGTAACAAATACCACAAATATATTGGTGAATTCCCCCAATAGAAACTGGAACTATATGGAGCCACACATTTGCATGTGGGGCATATTTACATGCAGATATATTCCCAGCGGAGCAAAAATAAAATCAAGAGGGCCTCCCTTACAAAAATAAGGACCTCAGAACTTCTAGTCCAAGGCAGATCTCTCAGTGAGAGTTGCAAAGGCAGCTTCTGAAAAGTCACTTTCTTGTGTACACAGCCCCCTTGATGCAAGGAGTAATAGCAGTCCAGGAAGCAGGACTTTAAAAATAACCCCTCCCTCACTTAAGCTTTTAAAATAGGGGGGAATGTTGCACACTCACATGTTATTTATAATCACTGCAGCATGACGTGACCTGTTTCAGACCAGAGTTAGCCAAAGACTCCCATGTTTCATGAGCAGGAAAATGAGACTCCTGGAACAGAGGTTTGGAGGTAGCACTGAAGCACCAAATTCATCACTTTGTTTTAAATACCTATACGGGTCACATTGTAAGGTTAAGTCGCTCTGCTCTACACTCACATCTCACAATCCATTAAGAGGGCAAACATCACAACTTAAACTCCCATAATGGAAACACAAACAAAGCCTGAAGAGAATTTTTTTTCTGGCAGTGCTTATGACTAGTACAATGGCTTTTCAAGCCCCCTCGGAAATCCAAAATCTGGATTGTGATCCGTTGCGAATCTGTCCCACTCCTTCCTCAGATTCTGGGCTTCAAGACTGCACATCAGTAGGCACTACAGTGTTCGCTTCTCAGATTAAAATGTAACAAAATAGATTTAAACGAACAAAAAAGGAGTGGCATGATTTCTCAAAATAAAAATTATGACAACATGATTTAAGAGACTTCAGCAGTCCAACTATTGCTATAAGGTTGCCTGGAAAGTTCAATGGAGGATCTTCTCATAGTGAAGCATACCTGGACAAAGCAGGGAGCAGGAGGAAGAGGAAGAGAATGTATTATTAGCTTCTATTAGGTATTAAGTAAGTTCTCAGTCACTTTCCAATGAAAATGCCCAAAGCGATTTACAGTTGACCATAACCAAAGTATACAGGCCAAGTTCAAACTGGACAACTCAAGGAGATGCCACCTAGTCTGCACTTCATGCTTTGAAACAGCCCACCCCACCACCATGAGGTGTCAAGACCTAAACAGACAATTATTTTCCAAGCTAAGAAACAGTCAAAGAGGTGTGGTTCAGTTTTGCAACTGGGGAATGAAGGGTGGGGAAGAGAGAGGAATGCAAGAAAGACAAATGAAATGAATTGAAGATCCATAAGATTAAAAGCAGACATTACCAGCAACTATTCATGATTCACAGTTGTGAACTTCAGTTCTGTGATCTCAGAATCCGGTGAACTACTCCCACTTCTGTCACTATATGTATCCCTGTGAAGTTCAAAAGTCAGAGAAATTAGGTTTGTCGCAACACGCCTCAGAACTCCTTAGCTGCTATTCAAGTTCATTTAAGTCATCTAGCCATGAGACACATCATGTGCTACAGCCTGCAACAGTTAGTTTCATGAGGCCTTTATTTCCCCAAACTAGTCCAGATGGCAACATTTCACATTCTGGCAACATTCCACATTCTCTCAGCTTTTAAGGAATCTCATTCCCACATCCCTCTTGGGGCTTATATTGTTCTTAAAACAGACTGGTGTGTCCAGAGAACGTGGCATAGAGGCTTCTGCCTCAGAGAGTGAATGAGTGAGGCAGACACTAGATGGCAATCAGGATTCTTCCAGTCTTGATTCTGCAAGCAACATCATGCATTTTACAGTAACAGTTTAAAAAAAACAACAACAACCCAGTAAAACAAGTAACAAAGGATAGTGTGTAGAATGTACAAAGGGGAAACCCTGTTTCCCTTGCAGTAGGCTGCAGAAGATCATCATGGCTCTGGAACACTCACATTAAAATATGGAAGAGAGGGGCAAATTGCATCTTTTTAATGCTGTGCAGAAAGCACAAGTCTCGTGCACATCCCCACCCACCCCTTGGAGCGTCTGTGCAAGATCCAAACACATCATTCTTTCCACATAATCACTGGACTTCTATTTGTTACCATGAGGAGATCAGATCCTTTACAAAGAAGCCATTAGCAACTGGGCCTAGTAGGCTAAGGATGTGAATGACACTTTGTGTTCTTCTTGCAGACAACCCTCCTAGAAAGAGCAATTTTGTTCCTTTGCTGCAAGGGAAATGTCGTTTCCCCCGTTATAGAACTCTATGAACTATACAGCCAGAACAGAATGGGTGGTTGGGGAGAAGACGGCAATGAAAGATTGTTTGATAGTGATTTTTCCCCCCCAAAGGCATAGAAGGATACAAAGAACTGACCTTCACTTAGGCATGAGAAAGAGCATTTCGAAAACTGATACCCAAAGCATAGTGTCAGCAGCCTCCTCAAATACTGACAAGAGCATATTGATATATCAGCACAAAAGAGACAGACCAATTTATCTTAGAAGGGAGATCCTAATCGAGCCAAGATGGAAGCACAAAGTCCTACATTTTCCTTTCTACAGAGGTGTTGGTGACCTCAGAAAAGACCTAGTCATACAGTTAACAACTTCTAATCTCTCACAAAAATCTAGCAGCAGGAACTTCCATTGAAAAACAGTCTGTGGCAATTTTTCACAAAGGCCCGCTAGCTTCCTGACTAAATACAGAACTCCAGTATGACAGTGTTTGCTATACATACAACGGATACAACCCTTATATTGGGCCAAGAGCATTTAGCTGTTGGCCTCCCATTTGCCTCTGGATAAGTAAACGGAACGCACAAACAGAGCTAGGCAGAAGCTAATCTACAGCTGCCTCACAATGTTTAAAATTTACGTTAAAAACAAAGGATGATGGCGCTAGAGCAGATACACACATTATATGCAGAGATAACAGTACTATAGGAATCTGAATCGTCACTTCCTCTCCCCTCTCTGTATTGCCAAAGCCAGTTTTGTCCATAAGATTGCAGGCTTGCTGGATCAGAACAAAGTCCATCTTTGCTCACTGCCCAGAGACAAAAGTTTGGGCTTTATACAAGTGTAATTAATTAATGTAATTAATTAAGTGTAATTAATTAAAATAAAATAATCTAGACCAAAGCATTCCCCTCACCCATCAGCCAGGAGGCTCTGCGACACTCACAAGGAGGCCATGCCAGCAAGACATCCCTATTAACCATCAGCATGAGAAAGAAGCTCTATGTTTACCGATCATGGCTAATTAGTACTCTCTCCACACTGTTTGTAATTTTTAAATAATTTTATCCAGGAACCCCACTTAACAGAGGCAAATTATTTTACCTGTACAGTACAGTCTTATGAAAATCCTGCACTCGATTCATCAATCCTGGCTTTATGAAGTGCAGAACTGCCTCAGTTCCTCCCAAACTCATTTCTTCCCTCCCTTCCACACACCCCGTTCCCTTCCATTCATCTTAAATTCAAACACTTCTCAGTGTCCTGGAAGGTTTCAAGTTGACCCAGCTGCTATTGCTAGCACAGAATTATTTGTATGCCCGAAGAGCACTTTTGTTGCATTGTTTTCGTTACCATCATCTGTCATTCACGGAATTGTCACATTTCAGTGACAATAGTGAATTTTATGTTCATCTGCTATGTTTGCTGAACTGCACTGAGGAAAAAGGAAAAGGGTTGTCCCCCAGTACTCCTCAGAACACTCTGCAAAGCACACATATGTCAAGGGCGGCAAAGGGCTACCCTGCAGTGTTCCCTGTAAGAGGGATTCCTTCCCAGATGTTGTTGACTACAACTCCCAGCATTCCCAGCTGGAATGGCCTTTGGCTGGGGACTATGAGAGTTGTAGTCAACTACATCTGGGAATCCCTCTTACAGGGAACACTGCTACCCTGTCCTCTAGAACCCTGAGAAAGAACCACTGACAAAATATGGTTCTGAAAACCTAGACACACTCTGGGTCAGCACTGGGTCTCAATGCACTGCCTAAGGGTCAACTTGTAGCCATGTGTGTTCAAGAGCGTGTCCCAGCTACAGTCTCCTACAGAAGAGCAAATCCCAAGGATGGTGCCTTCCACAGGACAAGTTTCTGGAGAAGCACTGCAGTTCCATCCCATCATTATGCAAGACACTGCTGCAGTTAGACAAAAGGATACTATATAGCCTGAAGCCTGAGACAGATTAGTACATCACATTGCTCAGGAAAGGGCTGCCAAGCAAACAGGCAGGATATTCAGTTGAACTCACCTGGGGGAGAGTCTGCAACCTTTCTGTAGGTAATGTGTGAGCCTCCCTGCAGAAGCCAGGAGGAGGCCAAAGTAAGGGGGAGATGGCTTGATGGGTCTGGAGAGGAACTCTGGATGATACTGAACACCAACAAAAAATGGATGGTCTAACAGAGAAGGCAATAGGTGTTTTATTAGGAAAATATTTGAAGCAACCTCACTCAGTATATCATATATAGTGCGATTCTGGATACTATCATCTCTTGGCCACTTTTGTTCCATCTGGCATGGGTGTAATTTCTATTGGACAAGCAGGGACAAATGTCCCTGGGCCCAGAGGTCCCCCAAGCAGACTGCCCCACCACCCCTTCTTATCTTGGCCTCCGGGGGTGAGCCAAATGGGGCAGGCCACCATCACCTCCATGGCGGCGGTGGCGGGCACTGTGGCTGTAGGGACTCTCCGGCCACCACAGATAGCGAGGGCCACCTGTACACTTCATTTCTCCTGCAGTGCTCATCATTAATTCTTTCCACCCAAGGAATGAAGAACTCCTAGTCTTAGTAGTATCTCATAGTTGCCAAATCTCGTAGTAGCCCACATGCAACCCCTCAGCTGACTCAAAAGCTCACCTTCTAGTTCAACCACCTCCATTCGCTCGCCTTCAACATCCTGGCCCACAAACTTCATACCTTTTTCTTCAAAGGTGTTTTTCAACTCTGGATTCACCTGTGAAACAGGAAGAGTCATGTGATCTCTTACTCTCATAGAAGTCAATGGGGAAAAATGATAAAGCTTTGCAATATGCTGGATGATACCTCAAACCTGTGTCTATGCCTCTCTTCCAAGTAGTCACTATCACCATACAGTTTTCCTATCCAGAAAGAAAATACAACCCTTAAATGATTGTAAACTAATTCAGACACTTCCTGGAAGCATTTGATTGGCTACTGTGGTACACAGGATTCTGGACTAAATGGACCTTTTTTGTTCTGATCTAGCAGCGATGCATTTATGTTCTTAGGCAGGACAGTGATGATTTGTGGCATTTCCTTCCAGTAGAATCTGGTTTTAAAGCGAACACATCATTTTAGAATTGTTAAACTTTAAAATTGTTAAACTCTGACCTTGGAGGGGAAAGCAAATATTTAATGTCTGAATAGCGTCTAAATACCACTCCAAAGTCAGAGTTTAAGAACTCTAAAGTGATGTGTTTGCTTTAAAACCAGATTCCACTGAAAGACAATTCTACAAATCATCACTGTCCCACCAAATAATGTAAACGCAACCCTGCTGGATCAGAACAAAAAGGTCCACTTAGTCCAGAATGCTGTATACCACAGCAGCCAACCAGATGCTTCCAGGAATAGGCAGGGCTTGAAGGTAATAGCCCTTCCCCACTATAACCCCACAACAACTGGTATTCAGTGGCAGGCTGCCTCCAGATCTGGAGTTCCATGGAATCATCATGGTCAATAGCTACAGGCACAATCCCTCTCCTTTTAAAGTCATATGACCTAGAAGCCATCACAACCTACAGCAGTGAATTATGTAAATTAATTATGAATTGTGTAGAGATTGTGTTTTTATTTATTTATTACATTTTATATCCTGCTCTTCCTCCAAAGAGCCCAGAGTACTACATACTTAAGTTTATCCTCACAACAACCCTGTGAAGTAAGTTAGGCTGAGAGAGAAGTGACTCAGAGTCACCCAGCAAGCATCATGGCTGAATGGGGATTTGGACTCGGGTCTCCCCAGTCCTAGTCCAGCACTCTAACCACTACACCACGCTGGCTCTTTGTCCCGAATCTACTGCAAATCCATTTCACTGGATAAACTCCAAGTTCTAGAATGAGAGGAGGAGGAAAAACCTTCATCCCCAGAAACAGAGCAGAGGCTCTTGATTTGACAGAACCTTTTTGCTACTTTCTAAAATACATCTTGCATTTCTGCCATCACACAGTAAGTTTTGGCAAAGCCCACCAATAACCAAATGGAAGACAGGATAGAAAGGAGGAAAAAGGAACTAGGAAATGCCATACTCATGAGTGAGTTTGTGGTCTGGAAAATTGTTCTCCTTTTGCCAAGCCTCATAGTTCCACCCATTTGACCAGGATTATGTTCCGGCATGTCTATTACCTGAAGGAGATAATTCAAAGGATGCATTGTGACTGAAAGGGAATTAGAGGGCAAACACTGCTCAACAGGATCATCAAAAATGTATTTTTACCTGACAGTTACAGGCTAGAAAAGAGAGGCCTAAAAGGGCTACTAACCCTAGCAACATCTTTTCTTGGAGAACACTTATGATGTAACAGAACTAACCACCAAATGCACTCAAACTCATTATCCAAGCATCAGTTCCTAAAATGAATGTCAGGAAGCTGAGGCTATACCTATGGAGGACTCAACTTGTATCCTATACATTCCTGCAAATGGGACCCAAGAGGCAACATTACAGGGAGCCCATTTCTAGTATGGTGAATCATCCCTACTTGTCTGTCTTCACACTCCTCACTCTGAAGCCAAACAGGTGTGAAAACAGATTTCTAAATAAAAGTTTGGTTTTTATACCCTTTACACTGGTCTTTCAGTTTGTTTTTTTAAAGGTTTCAAGGTTTTTAATCAAAATATTCCTTTCCAGCTCCCCTCACTCAAGTAACTACCTTTCCAGACACGTGGTATAACTAACAATATTGGAGAACCTTTCAAAATAACTGAGCAATTTTGTTAACCATGAAGTTAATACTATCCCAGAAGGAGGTATATGATAGCAAGTCAACCCTACACTCACAGTAGACACTGTCACTTGTAGACACCAGCTGCCATGTTTTTATACTTCTAACCAACCAGAAATTATAAAGGCTGAATTCAGAACACAGTGATATTTCCAAGTTTTCATTTAGATTTGTATCCCACCCCATTACAAGTACTCCGTTCACGTGCACAACGGTAATTTCATTGGCCATCTGACTTCAGTATTATGAACTCTGTTGTTGCACGGATATCCACAGCCACATTGTTCCCATCTTGATCTCTCACATAAAACAACAGCTCAGCAATTATTTTTTGTACTCCACAAGGTGGAGGGGAGGTTTCATGCCAAATCATGCTTTGGCTTAATTATTAGTGAAGAGGAAATGTTGAATTCCTTGCCCATGACATGATTGCAATGCATATAATTACACCAGACTCCAAGTCATATACTTACCACTGGATGTGTAGTTTTGGGGTCAAATTCTGTAGAGTTGGCATCTGTAGATTACAGATTGATTAGATACAATTTGTCCTACAAACTTACATCTTAAATAATTCCTATTCCTCAAACCATGGGTCATCTTTTTCCACTAGTCATACACAGTGCAATCCTATGCATGTCTACTCAGAAGCAAGTCTCTTGAGCTCCCAGATAACCATGTACAGGATTGCAGCCACAAACTCTTTAAGAGTCAGCCTAGCTGCTCATGATAGCATGATCAAATAAGCATATTAACATGTATTTTTCAGCATTTTTATGACATTCATATTTTTGAATCTTGTGCCTGCAGACTCTCTTTTATAAGAAGTGTTCCTTTTTAAGTGCTCCTTAAAAAAAAAAAAAAAGCTATCAGAGGACTATTAAGACACACTAGCTCCAAAACACTGAGCTGTGAACCCCAAGTCCTTGAGTCAAATGTTTCCTCAGTCATTGATCCGTTCAATCATCTTAGGCAAGTCATTCTTCTTCAAAAAGCAGCTGGCAGGGGGAATTGTAACGTGTACAGCTGTATGATGGGGGTTGGGGAAGGTCCATCCCTTTCCTTCTGCTCTGGACCCAATCCAAATTTGCTTTTCTCCACCCTCTGCACAAAACTATTAGGCGTGGAGGGGAAATTTTACAAGCTTAAAAAATTTAGTCACGGTGTTTTCTACTCTGCAGCTATCAACAGGTTCAAGGGAATTGGGGCGTGTTTTGGATTGGAAGGGGGGGGGGAAATTGAGTTTGAAGCATAGGGCGTTGGGCCCCTTCCCTCACATCCAAAGTAGTCCAGCCCTCCCCAGCTGGTTTTTGAAAAGAAAAATGACACTGGGTTCTCCAAACACAGGACTGGATCCTAAGAAAGTTAGTCATCACTGAGTCCTATTGAAATTAATGGGATGTAAGTGAGTCACAGCTAACATCATCAAGTTCAATGGTGTTTAGTTGGGATTCACTGGCTTAGGATCCTACCCATAGAGTTCTAATATAACATGTTGTTCAGCCCTCAGCCTCTATAAATATGGGGATAATACAGACCTATCATGCAGGCTCACTGTAGAGATTACCGAGAATGTGTATGAGAAGAACTATATGTAAGACACAATGTGTTATACTAAGATATCATAAAGCACTTTAAAATATGCTTCAAGTCACTAAGAGAAGTACTGGAAATACAGTCTTATTTTCCACTTCCACTGAAATTAGGTCAACTGGCTTACCATTTTCAAACAGCTGGAAACAGTTACAAAAATTGGGTGAGTAAAAGTGTGTGAAGGTTGTCTTTAAGGCTTTAAGTTCTTGTAAGTGGCAATTTCTTTATACCGGACTACAACAGACACTCATCATTAGTGACCCTAAATATTGGCATCCTCAACCACAACTAGGTACTTGCTCATCATTGACTTTACCTTGCCAGCCCAAGACTTTGCGTGCAAACTCCACAACTGCTAGCTGCATTCCCAAGCAGACTCCTACAGAAACAGAGTAGGAAAAGTATATATAACTAGTACAGAGCTCTCTCTGGGTAGTTCAGAGAAAGCAGCACAGAGTAGATTAGCTTTGACATAAAGCTGGAACTCCCCGATTCTGTGCCTAAATCCTTGGAAGCACTCCAATTACACAGCCTTTATTTACACTAGGATCCACTTGGTCACAAAATATGACAATGACCTGCCCCCCCCCCAAAAAAGTGGGGAGGACTGTTGATTTCTGCTTCTTCACCCCAGAAAGCATGAATCCTGAAGGAAACAGAAACTGCCTATTACTACCCTGAAAATCCTCTTCTCCCACAAGCCAACCCATCAGCTTGAAGCCATACACATGAAAGGGTCAGCAAAAGTGCATAGCAGCAGGCTCCCCGTTCACTACAGGGTTCCTCACGTATGTGATCCTTGCATATTATAGTGGTAATATAGCCTTATGGTTAAATTATCCAGCTGGGATATAGGACAAGATGAAACTTCCACTTTTTCAGATAAGATATTTCAAATTGACATACAGATATACATCGATACTAAGTGTTGCAGCATATTCTCACCTAAGAAGGGCTTTTTCTGTTTCCTTGCCCAAGAAATTGCTTGTATCTTCCCTTCTGTCCCTCGAACACCAAACCCACCTGGAACCAGCACTCCACTATACAAAAGTGGAAAGAGTCCATTCAGTAAAACTTGCAAGAGTGCTTGGCTTTCCACATAATATATTTTATGGCCCTCTGTGTTATAATATATTTTATAGCCCATTAAGACTCTCAGTGTTAGAGTTAGGTAAGGCTTTGATGTCCAGCTAGATGCAGCAAACCATACTACATTCCAAAGGGCAGAATCAGATATTAAATGGAGACGCCTGCTCTAGTACTCTGGGTCTCTCCAAAATGGATGCATCTCTACAATGCAGAGTGCTTCCTCCAAATGACACCTGCACAAGAGTCCAGGCAGAAATTCAATAATCCAGCCACAATAACTTTCTACAGATACACCCAGCAGTTTTGTGTCTGATGCATCTCTACAAGGGACAGTTCTTAGTCGTGCTGGCAAGATATCTTGCTACTAACTCCATGGCAGTAGAATTTCTTGTATATTGCTTCCAGTCACATAGATGTGTGGCATATAATTTTCTCAGGTCACAAGATAAAACACAAGCCTGCCTTTTCAACTCATGTTCAAATAGACTGGACCAACCAGAATGCTGTGCCAAGCAGGAAACAATAAGAGAAGCTTGCAGAGATAACAGAAGTAGGTGTTTTCTCTCAGAGAGGACAGCAAATTATGAATGCCTTACTCAGCACTACAAAGTTTTTGCCAGGCCTCATGGTATCGGACTGGCTCCTCTTGTAAAGTAGCTGGCTCCAAGTCAGCAGAATCAATGTACTAAGGAAAAAAGCCATTAAAACAAGAGGGTATGAGAATTATTGTACCAGAATTTATTTCTCTTCCAATATATTTTACACAGCTTTGAATTATTTTCTTTAGAAAAGTAAACAAAGTCCAATACAAAACATAGGGTTATATACAGAGAAAATGAATCCTGTATGAACAACACTGAAGTCAATGGAGACAAGTTGTAACTCACGTAAGCCCCATTAATTTCAATAGGGCTTCGTTAGTACTGCCTTGCTTTGGATACAACCCATAAACTATTTAAAATTATTAATACTATCCTATTTTCACTTAAATATGTGACTAAAATAAATGTTTTCACATATAAAACACATAGCAATATTAAAAGTAGCATCAGTCAATCAACTCCATATACAGCAATCAGTCAGAAACAAAACACCTGCTGAAATGATTAAGTCCTGCTTGAAGAAGTCAAAGAACAATGAAACCAAGGAAACACCACCAATAAATTTACTACTGTACTTTTAGTATTAGAATTCAATATAACTTTTTAATACTCTATCAGATTGTCTCTATTTGTTTTGGGTAGACATGTGTATAGAAATCAGTGCTGAGGTCCACTTTCTCTTCCTCATTTTTGCATCCTAAGGAGCTTGCGGCTGACGCCCTACTGGCCACATCATTTCAGCACTCACGCCCCTTGCTGGCACCAGTAAGCTAGAAAGTGTTGCACTCCCATAAGTATTACCACCTTACTACCAACTGCTACACGACTCTCAAAGCAGGGGGGGTTCATCCTATTCAGTGCTGCTTTCAGCTTTGAATGCTAATCTGGGGAAGACAGATGTTCTGCTGTGGCTGGTAAAATGCATACCTTGATTTCAAGCTTGTGATTAATAGCCAAGGCAGAATGCTCCAAAGCTTTGATGACAGAAGCATAGGAATCGGAAAACTTTGTGTATTTGCCAACAAGAGCAATGGAGCAGGTTTCCAACAAACGATCATATCTGTGGAAATAAAACAAAACACAACATAGATTTTGTGTGGTTACTGCCCAGACACATCAACTCAAATACCAAATGAGTAATCTGAATTAACATGTCTGCTTTCAGGCTTGATCTGCACACTCAGCAGATGGTAGACTCATAAGATGGCAGAGTGGAAGATACCACTTCAGAATGAAGCGGGGTGGAATCACATTTTTAATGCTCACCTTTCTAAAAAGCCTTTCTGCAAATAAAGAATTTAACAGAACAACTAAAAGAAAAAGCTAGAACCCCTCTGCTTCTTGGGCAAGTTTTTCCACCAGCAGAGTTTACACACGTAAGAGAAATACTGTGGCACTCCCTGCTTGTAATCTGAAGTGATGCAATCCACTCTACCACATTATTCTGTTGCATAATGCCCCTGCTAACTTGGCAAAGAGGCACCTTTTAACGTGGTGATTCTCTTTATTTAGCAGCGGGAGAGTAACTGGCCCTATCCACCCCCAGCACAGTACCTCCAATGACTGTTGCTGGTGTCTATATTTTGTTTCATTTTAGATTGTGAGCCCTTTGGGAACAGGGATCCATATTATTTATTTATTATTTCTCTGTGTAAACCACCCTGAGCCATTTTTGGAAGGGCGGTATAGAAATAAAATAAAATTAAAAAATTAATAAATGTATAGACCAGGCCTCGGTACATACAGGAAATATATTAATTTTCATATATTTAAATCAGGTGCTTAACTATTTCAGGCAGGACATTTTAAAACTTAAATACTCACTCCCTGATCTGAAAGAATACACAGATCACCAAACCCTGAGTAAGGCAAGTCCATCTTGTTATGCTGTGCCTGAATCAGTTCCAGTGTCATTATACTAGGTTTGCCCCATTACAGAGTTGCAGTTATCAGCAAATTGTTACTTTACCTGAATCCAAGACTAGGTTTCCCCCCCAAGTTTTTTGATATCTCTAAATCAGGAGTTGGTCTTAAATTCAGAGTCCTGTTCCTTTTGAGTAAATGCAGCTGTAACCTCTACTTTTTAAGGGGTTTGTTTTAATTCAGAGTCATCTTCGATCCAGATAAATACAGTATCTGGTTTTAGACTACTGCTCTTACATTGTTTCTATTAGTATTGTATGCTATGTTTTGTTCCATACTGAGAGCCACCTTGCACCTGTTTTTAATAGAAAAAGAGAGGATACCAATATCTAGCCATTTTATTTGTTTGTTTAGATCTATCTAAACCACTCTGGGGAACTTCTGTTGAAAAGTGGTATAGAAATATTTGTCGTATTCATATTTAAAACAAACCAGCGGCTCTGAGGTGGCCAAAACCCTTCTGGACTGTGTCTAAGTTCTGCCTTACAATGCTCCATTAACAGCTTTGCAAGACTCCACTTCTAGGAATGAGGTTATTAAGGCACAGTGCTGTCAATCCATTCCATGATGAGCTTATCTGAGCCATGCTCGAATTGTCCCAAAGCTAACGGTATCAGACCATAACTCGCATCTCTTCAGAAAAAGCAGTCCATGAGATCAGACTTTAGGCAAGATTTTTTAAAGTCAATTTATCTTCTGCAAAATATCAAGTTAGTTCACCCATAACAACGAAACCATGGATTTGCTGTTGCGCCTCAACCTTGTGTGGTCCTTCCTGCACACTCCAATTCCCTCCTAACTTTCTTAGGGGGGCAAACCATAGGTTTGCTGTTATGCAGAAACCCATTTCAAATCTTGGTTTTCAATTCTGAAAAACTACCTTTTGTCTGAACCAGGAAATAAGGGGCATGAAGGAAGAGCATGGGAGACAGCACAAGAGTCCACAGTCTAACTGTTACATATGAAATGAGCCATTATTTATCCCTAAAAGCGGCAGCTAATTCCAGACAAATAACTGAATGTTTGTCTAAAGAGTACAAAGCAGACCCAGCCAAACACATCTACATATTACAGGTACTTCAGCAGAAGTTCTTTCCTATCAGCCATCTGGGCCAGAGGAAGGCTATGGACTTCTCAGAGGAAACTGGTTGGCCAAAGCAGGAAATGGAAAGCTGAACTTAATGCACCTTTGGTCTGACCCAACAATATCTAATGACTATCTTAGAGATATCTTGTTGGTCTGACCCAACAATATCTAATGACTATCTTAGAGATATCTTGTTGGTCTGACCCAACAATATCTAATGACTATCTTAGAGATATCTTGTTGGTCTGACCCAACAATATCTGACCCAAGATCTGCAACCTTGGAGAAGCCGTTGCCAGTCTGTGTAGACAATGCTGAGCTAGATGGCATTGGAAGCTGACTCAGCTTCCTATGTTTCTATCTAACTTGTTGGTCTGACCCAACAATATCTAATGACAAAAACCAAATGACTCTTAATTTACCTATTAGAAGATGTACAGTATCTACAATTCTTCAGTGAATGAAGAGGTAGAAGCAGAATTTATTCTTGTCAAGACAGAGATGGAGCTTTGGCTCAAGGGGTGAGAAGGGGCACCTTTGTAACTATTCTTTTGATAACATGGAACGTGAGAGTAGCATGCCAACAGAGTGATTGCGTCCCAGGAGGGAGTCTACCTGTCAGCCATCTCCTTCCACTTCATGAGCATTCTCCTAGGCTGCTTCTCAATGGGAAGGTCAAGTCTGTGTAGGAAGTAATCAACGACACCTTGCTCCTCTAGCAACAGAGGGACCCGATAAATAGAAGAGACATCATGAACACAAATGACCTATTTAATAAAACAGAAAGAAAAAGGTATAATCAGACTGCATGTTTATGATGATGTATACAACAATAGAAGAATTCGACAGATTAATGAAGAAAGTTACACAAAACAAGAGTGTGTTGCCAGACAACCTCTCTGACTCCCCTGGTAGGGATGTGCACAAGCCTGTTCAGAGGTCTTCTTATGGGCCTCCGGACAGGTTCCAACACTGGCCAGTTTGAAGGCGTGGGTAGGATAACTTTAAGGGCAGGGGAGGGTGCATTTACCCCTCCCTCCACTTTCCCCCCACCGGCGCTCGCCGGAAAAACTGTCTGACGGGCGCACGCATGGTCGCGACTTCCGGCCACTTCCGGCCAATGGGGCAAATGGGGCAGCAGGGAGGAACGCTGCCGCCCCGAGGGGCTTCCAAATGACAGCGCGCCGGCGGGGGAAATGCGGCGGGAGGGGTGAGTACACCCTCCCCCGCCCTTAAAGCGCTACCCCCCGTTGGCAACGAAACGCCCCCAGTGCTGAAACGTTTTGGAGGCCTTCATAATGGCCTCCGAAATGTTTCGGGCACATCCCTATTGATTTGTCTCCATCCCTTGCCTATAAGCCTTTCCACACTACTGAGGTGTTTTGTAATTTTTGATAAATTTGAAGGCTGTTGTAGTGGACCCAGACACACTAAAAGTCCACTTGGTAGCAGTGGTAAAAAGTTTAGGAGGAACAGAGAGCTGTTCCTCCACAAGTGGTGGTAGCCATGGGGTCTGTCACCCACGGTAGTGCAGCGGGGCGGTTCCTCCACATGTGCTGGCGGTGGTGGGATAGCTATTCCTCCACAGGCATAAAGACTATGTAGAAAAAGCTGACACACTCATCTAAATCCCATGCATTAATAAATGTTCTTTGTTAATACAAAAAAGAAAATACAGAAGACTAGCCCTAAGCAGCAGGGAGAACATATCGTGGAATGCAGTCAAAGTAAAATTCCCAGTCAAGTAGAATCGGTACAATAGAGCCCTTTTGTTCTGTGCTTCACCTGAATAACAACTGCCACACCCACACCTTCTCCAAGTCCAGGACCCCTGAATCTCCCCACTTTGTATTGGCTGCCTTTGTATCTAAAATGAAACTGCTCTAGGCAAAAATATATGTTGATGGATGGTAACAAAGTGTTTACAATGGAGCAGTTTTTACCTGTTCTGGTTCCACATGGCAAAACATGGAAATCTTCTCTTTGACTGAGGTATCTAGAGGTGTGGAGCACCTGCACACAATCTAGTAAAGAAAATGATGACAATAAAACTAAGAGAAAACTGCACCAAGTTTTAATCTAATAATAGCAATTCCTAGATTGTCCAGATTATACATGGTAAGATTCCACCAACAAACTGCTATGCATCTTCCTTGGTTATTTGTTTTACAAGGCCATGGGTGTAGACATAATCTTGCCATCTCATGGTGGCCAAAGGTTTCCATAAAATGTGTGCAACTGCTACATATCACAGCAGAACTTACCAGATCTGGTGAGAGACCAAGACCCCGGAGTTCACGAACACTATTCTGGGTGGGTTTTGTCTTCTGCTCTCCTGTAGAACTTGGCTAGCAGTCAAGTGTCAATAAACAAATGTTAGAAAACAGTGTATCAGATCAAGGGCGCTTCAAGTACTGGCCAACATGCTCTGAAAACCTATGCTGGTGCTTTCAATCGGCCCGCACTGCTGCAGGCATCTAAGAAAACACTGGTGGTCTTGTGAGCAAAAGGCTGCATGGCCACACTGGAAATGCTGCCAGATCAATTAGTAAACCTGTGCAACACATTGTGTGTCACAATAACTATAAAAGACTAACAAGTTTTAACATCATCTTTAAGAAAGCCTCATGTGATTTTTGGAATGACAGGTATGTTAATATTTAATCATTATTTTCACCTGCATAAAAGAGGTTTACTTATTGATAAAAGCATTTTTAAAAAGAAATCTCACTTAAAGGGGAGTGTTAAGCAACAGTAGTTAAGTGAGGCAATTTAACTTTTCACTGACTAAATTACATCAGGCAACATACAGTCATGACTAAGTATCACTGAAATCAAGATACGTTAGTCATTAGTAACTTAAATCCCATTAATTCCACTGGAATTTAGTCATGACTAACTTAGTCTGGATGCTGCCCTGTATTTCAGAGTCCTGCAATTACTTACTTGATAATTACCTTGGGAATCAACTGAATGAAAAGCATCTTACCACAGGAGTTAGCCAAGACATGAACAACTCTGTTCCTCCCAGCTTTGATAATTTATTATCTTTACTGAGTCAAGAAGGGTAGCCAACTATTTAGGTATAGCCTTCTTTAAGAGCATTGCTTGAACTTTTTCTCCAGTGAAAATCCATACAACTGAAGACACACATCAACTAGTTTGGGTGTTTCACTATATATGTATGATAATCTCAGTTACTATATTTTACTTTTTTAATATCTATGTGTAAGCTTTCATACTGAATTTTAACTGCTACAATTCACAGTATTGAAAATTGTTAAACATTAACGTCTTCTGCTGTTTCTGAGGACATCCTTCTAATAATCTTAGCTGTAGCAAACAGATCACAACTGATCAACGTTTTAGATGGAGTTGTTTTCCTTCTCTCTCTAAAATGAACTGGGCAAGTTACACTACATGTAACACAGTGTTGGACTAGAATCAGCACAAACACTGAACAGCTTTTCAGAGCCTTACCTGGGGTACCAGACTGACGTGAATATTACAGAAGTTCTCTCGCTTGACTTTGAACTGAAATTGGCGGAATGCCTCAATGAAGGGCATGCTTTCAATGTCTCCTACAGTTCCTCCAAGCTAGAAAAAAAGCATCTCAAATTAAACACAGTACTCTGCTCTTAGACCACATGGCCTGTGTCAATGTCATCTGAGGAACTGTCAACAGTTTTGCTTAGAGCACGACATGTAATAAGATGCTGGGTGATGTAATTAACGTTTGTGTTTCCTTTCCAAAAGCCAATCCAGGCCAACCCTAAGTGAACAACAAATCAAAAGTGCTTTGCAATCAGGCTAAAGCATCCCTATCAGTCTTGGTCTAGAATACTACTGCATCTATGCATGCTAGTTTCTAAAAGGTAAGACATAGACACAGAAGAGACTGTACCAACCTCAATCACACAGACTTGAGGTTCTATGCCATCTTCATCTACAGGGATTCGTGCCTGCCTCATTACCCACTCCTGGATAGCATCTGTAATGTGGGGTACAACTACAAAAACAAGAAGGGAAGAATCAAGAATACAATATGTTTCCCAATCTAAAACTCTTTATATAAGTCACTTGCTGTTATGCTTCCTTTGCTCTGTATCCTAAGAAAGAGCTTTGTTCATTTCAGCACAATCCTGCTAACCAACAGATATTTGCCGAAACTTTCTAGTAATAAGTCTCACAGGGACTGAAGTCCTATCCTTCATCACCAGGAGATACTGTATTACTTTTCAAATGTAGAATGATAGTACACATTAAAACTAGAGTGAGAAAGCAGTGAGACAGAAAAACAGCTCTTCCACATAAACAGTCTTACGTAACCAATATCTGACACGCAAATGCTTAAAATCCAAGTGAAGCAATAATCATTGGACCACATCCCATCATTCAATAAATAGCAGCTTCAGGAAGATTATGAAAAATGACAGTGAGAAAGAATTAGAATCATCTGGGTCAAGGAAGGTAAAACATACCGCAGATGTTGAAGAAAAGAATGTTTGGAGAATAGGGCAGACAATTGAGTAAACAGGAAGCAACAAACCAAAACAAGATTTAGACTCAGGAAAGGATCTTAAGTCTCAAACCAAATTAGCTATAAAACCCACCGCATCCATGAGTCAAAGTAATCTGACTTTCTAGCTAAAGAAATATTAATTTATTGGCAACCAAACTTGCTACCACGCCAACCCTGGTGTGGAATCTATTAGCCAGTTTCATTCTATCAATATATATCATATTACTGCAGATTATTAAAATATGTAACTAAAATTATTATTGTAAGAAACAGCTTTCAAACTGTGCTTCAAAGAACTCTAGGCTTCCTTGGAAACTTATCAATGGGGTTGCTCAATTAGAAGATGAGCAATGGGTGTCTCTTCTCCCCGTAAGTCACTCCCCTTCAAACCAGAGCAGCAGAAGAATGTTAAGGATGTTCTAGAGCTCACTCCAAATTAAAGCAAGACAATGTGACCCAAAGGAACTGGCTCTGCACCTTCAAACATGCCCCAGAATCTTTTGCCAAGCAAAAGTTCCAAGTCATGTGTGACATACAGGGTTTCCTCAAGAAACGTGTAGGTTTCTGGAAAGTAAATTTTTTAAAAACCACTAGTGTAAGATGGGAACTGATTGCAGAGATCATATAATACTGGTTTTGAAAGTTCTACGCCAGCTGCCTTTAAGTTTCCAGGCACAATTCAAAGTGCTGGTTTAAGTTTTAAAGCCTCAAGTAATCTGGAGACAGGATTTCTTAAGAAACACCTTGTTCCCACATAATACCCTGCATGTTCCAAAATTTTCAGGAGGTAGCCCTGTTGGCAGCTCTCATATTTATGGTGGATAGAAGCAGCAAGTGAGATCTCAATTACTATGGGGGTCAGGAGGCAAAGAGAGTCAGGGGAGGTAAACCTCAGATGCCTATGCTGCTTCAACTAGACTGGAATTTTGTTTAGTGTGGAAGGTAAAGGTATCTATTGCATCTTGGCCAATACTATATGCTGCTTTGAAGACTCCAGTCAAAATAAATAAGTAAATAAATAATTTGAAGCCCTAAGTAGTCTGGAGACCAAATATCTGAAGAACCATCTTCTTCCCATATTCTCCAATGTGCTCCGAGATCTTTAGAGAAGGACATATTGGCCATTACTTCTTTTATAGTGCATGGACAAGGGCAATGAAATCTTGAGCCACTTCTTTGATGGAACCTTGTCTTTGGTACTTGCCCCAGAGTCGTACAATTAACGAACTCCCTGTTTAGCAGCTAACTTTGCAGACTAGCAAAACTTCTCTCTTTATACAGTGGCCTTTGGCCTATAAATCATCGTGTGGCAAAGCTGTTTTAGAACTGTCAAGATGATATTTTAGGGGTGTGTGTGTGTTTTAATGACTTCTTTTTTTTAATGCTGTAGTTTTTTGGCTGTTTTTTTTTTTTTTTTTAAGTTGCACTCCATTGTGCGAATCCTCTGTGGGCTGAGCAATGCTAAACAGATGTATTTTAAACACACATAGATTTTAAAGTGTTAAATTTCTTGCCAGCTATAGATAATTAAAACAGCATACTAAAGTCAACTTAAATATGCAAAGAACTCTATTTTTGTACTTCAAATGACATGAGGCCCACAAAAAAACCCAATATACTGATTTTTACCAACAACTATTAAAAGCATATTTCCAATATTTTACCTTGAACGGTTTTGCCCAGGTAGTCTCCCTTCCTTTCTTTGTTGATAACATACTGATAGATCTTCCCAGTGGTCAAGTTATTGTCTTTGGTGAGTCGGATATCAAGAAAGCGTTCATAGTTACCCAGATCCAAATCCACTTCCCCTCCATCATCTAATACAAATACTTCACCTGCAACCAAGAGTGATATTCACAAGTGAGTAAACTTGCTTGAAGCATTAACTACCTCCTCCCTTATGATCTCCTGAGAATATCCTCTTAATTACTGCATCTGTGCACAGGACACAAAGAGCAGGTTCTTGGTAGCTACAACCCTGATATCCTTTCTCCCATTCAATAATGTCAATATTGCTACTACAAGCCACTATTTTTGTTGTGGTTTTAATGGGGCCTACTATTTATATTTTATAAATAAAGCTCCACAATTTAACACAATATCAAAGAGACACCTTTTACCCAGAAAAAAGGTGGATCACTAACCACAGCACCTGGCAAGTTCAAACCTTCATAGTACTGTGAAAAAAGTGTGTGATTGCATTCAGACTAACACAAAATATGTCCTAAGCATTACTGCACTCCTAAAAGTTAATTATTTGCTTCTGTGTTACACTAATATTAGACAGAACATGTTCTTTCCGTCTTACCATGCTCATAAGGTGAGAAAGTGCCTGCGTCAATATTAATGTATGGGTCAATTTTAATGGAAGTGACGTGCAATCCACATGATTTGAGAATTGTCCCAACGCTGCTGGCAATGATCCCTTTCCCAATGCCAGAGATAACACCACCCGTTACCAGAATGTACTTCATTTGCTTTAATAGCTGGAAAAGAAAACAGCAACATAGTGAACACCTCTGCCTAAAGAAAGAAAAGCTGAGATGATCATATCTTGGAAGACCGATATTTAAAATTCAAGAAATTTCAAACTATATAAATTATAACTTATTATATCTTACAAAAAAGATAATGGTGTATCCAGTATACTACTACTGCTACTTTACTTAGCATATCTGTATACTAATTGTATACTACAATAATTGTATATTATTGTATAACAATAATAAACAAGCCTATCACTAAATTATATCTGATATTTGTATTGCAAGCTCTTCAGGACAGGGATCTGGTTTTTTTGGCATATGTAATTATGTAAAGCATCATGCACAGCACATCATGCACAGCACATAAATAATAACCAATTAAAATTAAAATAACCTACTGCCAAAGAACACAATCCATCTAAAACAATACATGGGATTTAGAATTCCAAGAATTTTATTTCCCCAGTAGACTACTACTGCTGCTATTAATTAGCATTATCAGGGGTCAAGAAATGTTGAGCCCTGATATGTTGACTCTGTTCACCAGCCAGACAAAATAGTTTACTTGCCAGATGGATCCTTGAGCGACATTGGTACCTCCCTGCTGCCCCGTCCTCTCCTTGGACCTCAAGTAAGCAGAAGTAGCCTGTGTGTATGTCGGCATGCACGAGCGAGCCCAACATGCACACACGCCCAGGCTACTTACTTCCAGTCCAAGGAGAGGACGGGGCAGCAGGAAAGTATGCTACCGCCCCGCCAGACTGGTTTTTTAGAGAGCACCGGCGGGTGAGGGGGGAGTGTGCTCCCCTGCCCTTAAAGTTATCCCACCCCTGCTGCCAAACTCGTTGAACCAGCCAGTGTTCAAACCTGTTGGGAGGACTGTAAAAGGGCCTCCAAACAGGTTCATGCACATCCTATGCTGGACTAGATAGGCTTTGGGCCTGATCCAGCAGGGCTGTCCTTATGACATCTTAACTAATGAAGTATGTGTGTTTCAAGGGACTGCAGGGATGTGTCAGGCACCCTTGTACAACTCCCCCAGTTCCCCTGAACATGCGCTGTTGTGCAAGAGCCCTTAGCACGTGGAGCACTATCTGCACTCTAGATGTGCTCTGTAAGATTGGAAACACTGCTCAATGCATTCTGAGAATTGGGTAGAAAAGATGGAATGTGCCCTTGAGTCGGTGTCAATGACCACAGAGCCCTGTGGTTGTATTTGGTAGAATACGGGGGGGGGGTACCATTGCCATCTCCCGCACAGTATGATATGATGCCCTTCAGCATCTTCCTGTATCACTGCTGCCTGATATATGTGCTTTCCATAGTCTGGGAAACATAACAGCAGGGATTCAAACCGGCAACCTCATGCTTGCTAGGCAAGTCATTTCTCGCTGTGACTGCACAGCTATTCGATTTCAACCCTTTTCAAAAATCTCTACTTTCAGAAGCAGGAAGAACCCATTATGAGTCAAGAGCAGGAAAACCAACAGAGGAGGAATGTAGGGGGAACATAGGAAGCTGCTTTATACCCAGATCATGGTTCATCTGGCTCCATACTGTCAAAACTGAATGGCTACAACTCTCCAAAGTTTCAGGTAGGAATCTTTCCCAGCCCTACCTGAAGATGTAAGAGATTGAACATGGAACCTTCTGCATGCAAGCATACAGATGCTCTTCCACTGAGCTTTAGCCCCATCCCCTAAGAATATCTTAGGAACATAGGAAGCTGGCATATACTGAGTTAAACCATAGGTCCATCTAGCTCAGTATTGTCTACACAGACTGGCAGCAGTTTCTCCAAGGTTGCAGGCAGGAATCTCTCTCAGCCCCATCTTGGAGAAGCCAGGGAGGGAACTTGAAGCCTTCTGCTCTTCCCAGAGCGGCTCCATCCCCTAAGGGGAATATCTTGCAGTGCTCACACATCAAGTCTCCCATTCATATGCAACCAGGATGGACCCTGCTTAGCTGACAAGTCATGCTTGCAAACACAAGACCAGCTCTCCTCTCCTAAGACAGTGCATCTGACAGCAGACAGTGCTCACATGTAGACATCCATCCAAATGCAAACCAAGGCAAACTCTGCTCAGCAACGTGGACAATTCATGCTTGTTACCACAAGATTGGCTCTCCACCCCAAACTGGTGGGCTACTGTGTGAAACAGGATGCTGGCCTAGATAGGCTTTGGGCCTGATCCAGTAGGGCTGTTCTTATGTCCTTCAGAACAGATGAGGCTGGGCTAGGACCATGGAGATCCAGGTTCCAATCCTCATTCAGTTTATTTTGGGCCAGTCATCTACTCAGCATAAATCTACCTCTGCAAGGATAAAACTGGGAGGGCGAGAGAGTGGAAGACAAATGGAAAAGGCCACATGCGCCACAACCTGAGCTCCATGATGAAAGGGCAGGATAAAAAGCCAGTGAGTAGGAGAATGGTAAATGCAGAGAGAAACATGCCTTCTCATCATGCAGTCATCTCTATATCCATTACCTTCCTATGCTTTTTATGATGAGCAGCATAATGTGCCAGCCAAGGGGGAAGCAGGCATCCTGCATTTCCTCAGGAGCCTGACACTGACTTATTTTTTTTTACATTAACATCCTGCTCCTCCTCCAAGAATCCCAGGGCAGCCTACAGGGCTGCGTGTCTGCTTTCAGACCTATCCATCCGTCGCGTTGCTTTTCTCTGACAGATGTATAGCACGTGTCCTTGGGGCGTATTTATCCCATGAATTTCCTTGGTTGTTTTTATGTCGCTTTGGCAGAGAGAAAACTTTTAAGGTTTTTTGTGTTTTTTTAAAGAAACATCCTCAACTCCACTGAAATAAATGGTGTGGAGGGAGGAAAGCTCCCTCAGCTCAGCTTCTTCCTCGGGCCCGGACGTCCTTCACCTCGCCCCCCCCCCACCACCCCCCAGCCTGTCAGTTCTGAAGTGGGGGCCCAGCAGCTCGACCCCCTCTCATGAGGTCACCGGCTTGACACGCCACCGCTTCTTTCCAAGCGCCCCCCCACACACACACACACACGGCACCGAGCCGGGACCAGAGACGCCCCCCCCCCAACCCACGCACCCCCTTCGCCGAGCCTTTTGCTTACCCGCTCCGCTGACGTCAGAGGCAGGGAGGCGGCGCGCGCCCACAAAGCCACGGCAGGAGAAAGGCCTGGGATGGAATGGGCGGCTGGGGGGGGGGGAGTGAGAGAGACCGCAAGGCCAGCAGGCAGGATGGGGTAAAAAGGCTCAGCGCGCGAGAAGCCGGGCCGGCGCGCGCGGTCGAGCGCATGGGAAGGGGGAGGAGCGAAAGGCGGGCGGAAAAGAAAAAAGGGAGGAGGGAGAAGAGGGGGTGAAAAGAATCTCCGTCTGTGGAAAGGCGCCTGCGCCGAGAGGACTAGCCGCGCTTTCGGATAGGCTGGGATTCCGGGAGAGGGCGGGGCTGAGGGGAGGAGCTAGCTTAGATGAATGAATGGAGAGGGAGGGAAAAGGAGATCTTAAAAGGCGCCCACATAGTAGTTCATAGGCTTGGTACACCGCCCGGAGTCTTTGGAGTGGGGGGTGGTGTATTAAATGCTTCAAATAAATAAATAAATAAATTTTATTTATTTATTTTACATATGTGTATACCGCCCAAAAGTTAACGTCTCTGGGCGGTTTGCAACAAAAAACAAAAAGTTGAAACATTAGTGAAAACAAATAAAACGACAAATTAAAACATTGGTTAAAATGAATGACAACAAAAAGCTAAAACATTACAAGAATTTAAAACCTTAAAACAATATGTTTTTTTTAAATGAAGTTAAAACTATTAAAATGGTATTGAATCAAAAGCCTGGGTGAACAAATGTGTCTTTAAAGATTTAAAAAAAATTGTCAGAGATGAGGAAGCTCTTATTTCAGCAGGGAGTGCATTCCAAAGCGTGGGGGCAGCAACTAAGAAGGCTCGAACCTGAGTAGCCACCAGACCAGCCGGTGGCAGCTGCAGACTTACTCTCCTGATGATCTCAATAGGCAGTGGGGTTCATGCCGAAGAAGACATTCTCTTAAATACCCAGGGCCCAAGCCGTATAGGGCTTTATAGGTTACAACCAGCACCTTATATTTTGCCCGGAAATTTATTGGCACCCAGTATAGCTCTTTCAATACAGGAGTAATATGGTCTCTCTGAGATGACCCAGAGACCAACCTGGCTGACACATTCTGGACCAACTGCAGTTTCCGGACTACATACAAAGGCAGCCCCACATAGAGCGCATTACAGTAGTCCAGTCTGGAGGTTACCAGCAGACCGGACCACTGTCCTGAGGTCATTCATCTCGAGAAACGGACGCAGCTCACATATCAACTGAAGCTGATAAAAGTCTGCTAGGTAGGAAAAAGAAGTGATTGTGTGGAAGCAAGGTAGGAAAAAAAACCTGGGTAACTTTTCCCAATCACTTCTTCCCAGGTTTTCTGCCTACCTTGCACATACAGCTCCCCAACCTGGGTAGAATACAGTTTTTGATTGTGCAAATGACCTCAATAGTGTTCTAAGTTTGGGGTGGGGATGAGTTGCTAGTATCCATCCTTGGGGGGCATGGGCTTCTGGAGGGAGGCAAGAGGGGGCAGTCCCCCCCGCCAACTGAGCCAATCCCATTGAATTCAATGGGGCATATTCCCAGATAAGTGAGTACCATATAGGGTCGCAGGCTTTGCCCCCACCCTAGAAAATGCCCTGCAGATGTGCTCATGCCTTAGGGACAATAATTTCTGCAGTGTGAAAAGCATCTATACTTGTACTTCATGGGTGAGAACACATCAGAACAGGTATCCCCAATTAATGATTCAATTAGAGGCATGAGTGAATGAGGCTTCTTTAAACAACCTTTTAGGCCTTTTCAAACAATTAATTCAAGCTATAGGACCATAAGAATCTATGACTGTACTCGCTGACATTTTGCTGTAAAGTTCCAGACTGGTGGGAGCAGGAAATATTTGGAGGGGGGCCACCTGCAACCCCTTGCAGTCACCGCTGAGCCCCGCACCCCACCCCACTGCTTCCTGCCAGCCTGCTTGAGAAACGTGCTCTATTTATCTTTTTCTGGCCAAAATCAAAAGCTACCTCACTCCCCGCCACACACACACCCCACTCAGATCAAAGTCTAGACCTGGCTTTCAGCTGCCACCCAAGCAGCGGGTGGGTGTGACCTGACCCAAAGAGCATTTTGATGGCTTGATGCATTGTTAGTGGCCATGCAAAAGCGAAAGGGAGATTTTGAACAGCCTAACCCATAACAATAAAGACCTATTTAGAGGGGCAATTGTTGTGGGCTGTGGGGCTGGGCAAAACCTCACAAAGATTACAAAGCACTTTGGAAGTTTAAAGGGATGACAAATGGTCAAAAGCTGTAGAACAAGCAGTGGCCAGAAACAAAAAGTTCCGTCTTGCATGTTTGATTGAAGGCAACCAAGGACTTGAAACAGCACAGAAGAAACCTGACTTTTAACTTGTTTACTTAATCTGGTTAATTTTATTACTTTTGTTGTATATTGTATCTATTTTATTGTTGTGAGCTGCCCCAAGCGGTAGTGTGCCAGAGAGGCGGGGTATAAATATTTTAAATAAATAAACAAACACCTTTGTACATCCCCACCCATCCTAGTTTCTCCTCAAGCAGCTTCAGTCCCCAAAATCAATAGCACGCTTGTGCATATCCCCTCCCAATAATTCTGATGCAGCATCAGCCCCCAAAAGCATCATGCGTCCCTCTTCACCCAGACTCAGGATTCGTTGCCAAAAACAACAGCAGATGTTTCTGTTCTACTGTATTTACCTGAATCCAAGACTAGGCTTTCCCCAAGTTCTTTGATGGTAGAAATCAGGGGCTCGCCTTAAATTCAGAGTTATCTTCCTTTTGGATAACTACAGGTTTACCTGTATTTAACTTCGTATTTTTTAAAATATATATATCTTAAATTCAGAGTTGCCTTCTATTTGGGCAGGAGTGTTAGGCAACACTCCTGTTAGGAGTGTTAGGAGTGTTCGCATCAGCAACCCCTTGTGTCTTTTCAGGTCAGTTTTTGCTTTAGGAAACGGGGCTGCTGACATGATGAGGAAAATCACTGACAGATCACTGAGTTTTTAAGTTTTTGTATATGTTTTTAACTGGTTTTATGTTATTGTGAACCACCCAGAGATGAAAGTTTGGGGCGGTATACAAATTTGATAAATAAATAAATAATAAAATAAAATCTCCCATTGAACTTAAAAGGACAAGTGAGGCTATTAGAAGCAGCAATATGGCCTGGTTCTTTTTAAAATACAGATTGGGCCTTATGTCACACACGATCATAGATAAGGGGGGGGCTCCAGAAAGGAGTCAAGCGCCCCCTCAAATAACTAGCTTAGACCATCACCTGCCCCCCCATTTCCGTTTCAGAAACCTAATATGTGGGACACAGCTTGCCCACCTATAAATGCACTTCACCCCTTCTACACCCCCTCCCCATTATTTATTTTTTTTTTTTTTTGGTGTCACCACTGGTTAAAGGGTTA
Organism: Hemicordylus capensis; assembly: GCF_027244095.1. Classification (NCBI taxonomy): domain Eukaryota; kingdom Metazoa; phylum Chordata; class Lepidosauria; order Squamata; family Cordylidae; genus Hemicordylus; species Hemicordylus capensis. The sequence continues at coordinate 17,740,599 of NC_069663.1, forward strand.
ACTATGATCACCAAGCTGGGTGTCCTCCTGCAGAATGTGAAATGAAAACCCTCGCTATACCGGGAATCGTGGTCCTGCTGCCACTTGGATCTGATCATAGCTACTAATCGTTGCTAAATGCTAGAACTGTGGTGGTGGGGTTATGAATGCCAGTAAGGCATGGATTTTCACATTATGCTCCATGGAAGCACTTCCACCTTGGTGGATGCAAAAATATATTCTAAATAATAATCAGCAGCGGCACTTTGAATTCTGCTCAGAAGTTGATCAGCAACCAGTGAAGGTAGAATGTTCTTTAAAAACCTGGTTTCAGTCCAAAGATTTGCTCCTGCATTTGCTACAGAATTTCCAAAGGCATTTCCAAAGCATCCCCTCTGGTAGGGGCCAGGGGCATTATTAGGGAGGTTACCCATGGGGCAACCCCCAATGAGTTGTTTGGAGCCCCAGATCCCACCAACCAGCCCTCTCCTCCATGACCTCTTACAGGAAGGAAAGGCATAGGAACATAGGAAGCTACCATATACTGAGTCAGACCTCTGGTCTATCTAGCTCAGTATTGTCTACACAGACTGGCAGCTGCTTCTCAAGGTTGAAGGCAGGAATCTCTCTCAGCCCTATCTTAGAGATGCTGCCAGGGAGGGAACTTGGAACCTTCTGCTCTTCACAGAGTGGCTCCATCCCCTGAGGGGAATATCTTGCAGTGCTCACACTTCTAGTCTCACATTGATATGCAGCCAGGGTGGACCCTGCTTAGCTAAGGGGACAAGTCATGCTTGCTACCACAAGACCAGCAGTGAAGGTCCCTGCACAGAGCAGGGGAAAGAGCTTCCAGCCTCACCAAGCTCTCTGCTGGGTCCACCTTCAGAAGTACTGAATTATAGTATTAGAAACTTTAAAGAACATGCATAATTATTCTTGGGGAGCGGTATGGTTGAGTTTAATTATCAAAAGGGGAGTTGTGGGCCTGGAACACAGATCTTTTTAAGGCAATGCCTCTGGCAGAGACTGATAGCAGATCATAGGACAGCTCAGAAACCAAATTGAGCCATTTGTGTGAGTCCTACAGATTCCTCCACGTTTTGGGGGTGGGGGGAGGCCCCCTAGCCCCAATAGAATTAATAATTCTCACAAGGCCTCTGAGCTGTCTGGGTCTACACATTTAGAACTGTTTAGAACTGAAAATCCCCTAGATCCGGAGAACTGTCCCATTTTCCTGATAGGAGGAAGTGTGTGGCACAACTGGAACTTTAAAAAAAACACCAAAACTGTTGCATCACATCAGAGAAACCAATGGGAGAAACAAATGATACGAACTGGATCTGCAACAAAGGAAAGCTGGTGCAGGCATATCCATTGTTTCAATAACAGCATAAGGCCTCTCTTGCTTTGTAACAGGCACAATCGTGCATCAGTGGATCTGACCACAAGATGGCGGAGCTAAACCATAAAACGCTACTTGCATCCAGACACCAAGGACTGAACAAAGAGGTCAACCAACAGCAGGGCTATCTGGGCATTTTACCATTATTAGGCAGTCGTGGTGCCCATGCATATTCTACAGCTAGGAGTCAAGGAGATTCATAGGTGAAAACCATTTGTCTTCAGATGGTCAGGTCCTCATCCCCATCCCAAATATGCAACCCAGGCACTAAGGATGGAAATTCATTCCAGAAGCTGTTCTATCTTGGGTCTGATCTAGTCTCTGTACATGCAGCAGACTGTATTTTGCTGCATGCATACTTCAAATCATGCATATTGCATATGCAGAATAAGGTGAAAGAGAACTGTGAGGGTAGAATGGTAGAATTTCTTACCTTCAGACTGCAGGTAGGAAATGCCTATTTTAGTCTGCTCCTCTGCATGACACACACACACACAGAAAACTAGTTTATCAGGGAGAAATGTTCTCGTCCAGCTCTTTCCCTGCTTGTACTAGTATCAGGATTCAACTCTGACCCAAAGGGGGCCTTACTGGAAAAGTAGAAGCAGGCCAGGTCTGACTTTCTTTAGGCCAAGGCTGGCCTGAAGATCCAGGAAGGGTAGCATTTGCTGGCTCAACAGCTCACTTTGTGAGCTTGTGCCTGTAGCCGCCTTGCCTGGTCTGGGTACAGCCAGCTAGTTTTCTACTGGCAGGGATTGTTTTCCTCCGTTTATATAGGAGAACATAAAGCATGAGATCTTCCAGCTGCAGACTGGCACACACTCTAGTCTACCACCTCAGAACTCTTCCACCATCTCATTCTGCTGCATGTGTGTGCCCAGCTTAGGCTTTCACAGGGCTCTGTTCACCTCAACAGCAGCCTATCTCCCATACCCTGTCCCTTTCCCCAAATATCCCCTGCCATCAGATGTGGTGATGGCCACCTTCTTAGATGGCTTTGAAACTGGATTAGACAAATTCATGGAGGAGGGCTGGGGACGATCAACATGTGTTGGCTGTGATAGCTAAATGGAACCTCTGTGTTCAGAGGCAGTGTATCCATAGCCTCCCAATGTTCCTGTTTACCAGGGACAGCCTGTTTCCTGAATCTGTCCTTGGCAAACAACATTCCTTGTTTTGTCCCTATTTTTTGCCACTTAGCACAGCCTTGTTTGGTCATGTGTGTTCCTAGAATTGTTGCTCCTAGAGGGGCATCTACCCCCATAGAGATGGAAAATAGGCAATAGCACCATTGCGCTTACAGCTTTCTCTGTGTTATCACTCCTTCTTGATCCCTGCCCCCAAATGATTAGAGTCAACTTGTAGTCATTTTTGTGAAGAACAAAGTAGAGTCAGGGTTAGGGTAACAACAAACAAATTGTAGTACTCTTTAATGGAGTAATCTTTGGAGGACGTTCCTTCCTGCCAACTTTCATTTCCATTCCTCTGAAAACATCAATAAACCTTTATAGCCATTTTTGTGCTTTTAAAACTTTGAAAAACATTGAAAACATGGGGCCTTCCTGCTCCCCAGTCCCATACCCCCCGCCAGGCCAGATGGGAATGGAGCACCCATTAAAGCTCCCGTTTTATGCACACTCCGGTTGGAGTGGGTTCCATTGAACTCCTCAAGGCTTAGTCCAGAGTAATCGTTTTTAAAGTATTTACTAAAAAGGATAGACCACATTTCTGTCAAAAGTACCTGACATGCTATGCAAATGAAAAATATGAAAATGAAAAGAGGACATGAAAACAATTCAGTAACTACTGAAACAAAAGGAGGAGCAACCCGTTTGGGTGACAACCCTCAGACCTCAGTTTCTGCAGCCTTGTCAGATAATGTTCTAGGAAACCTTGGCAAAACAGGAAAGTCTTTACTAATCTGCTAAAACCCACAAAAAGATGTAACTTTTGTTGCAGCTTCCTTGGGTCTGTCCGTACAGTTTGCATAAAAACACACCCCCAGATTGCAGAGACAGAGCCATGGGTGTCCACAGGACTTCTTTGGGAAGAGGGACAAAGGCTACAATCTTATACCCACTTACCTAGGAGTAAGCCTCTTTGAATTCAATAGGAATGGCTCAATCGGGGGTGGGGGGTGGAATGCCTCCCTTTGCTACCTCGCCTCCACATGCCTCTATATGGAGCCAAAGTGCATACAGTCAGGGCAGGGGTTTCCAATCCTGGGTTGACTACAACTCCCATCATCCCCAGCCACAAGGGCCGGAAACTTTGGTCCCCAGATGTTGTTGAACTACTACTGCTATTACTAGGAATATTTATATAGACCCCCTTCTCTGTGTACTCCTTCCTCCTTAGGCCAGGTGAGTGGTTACTGGAGAGAGGGTTTTCTCTGAGATGGCACCCGTATGCATATCCTCCAACATATCACCACTGAAAACTGGGACATGCCTGTGAATGTGCAGAAAGTGTGGCTAAGCAGCCTAGGAGGTGTGGCATATATGAAGGGGCGTGGCCAAACAACCTGGGATGCTGCATGGCATACAATCCTGTCTAGAATTCACACCCATCATTCTAAGTGTATGTCCACTTCCCAATCCAATACAATGCACTGGTTTCCAACTGGTGGACCTTGGGCTGCTAGGAAAAAACAAGAAGGTCCCACAAGTCTAAAGTTTGCCTGCACTTGACACAGATGATACACTAACCCAGGGGTTCTCGAGATTTAGAGACTGGCCAAATTCAGACATAACAGGAAACCGGAGGTCCCGTCACCTCTGGTTTCCCCACCCGCACATTCGAATTTGAGAAAATGGAGTTTGCTATGGAAAGGGACCCGCGGTTTCCCTCCCCGAACTCCCATCTGAACTCCAATCAGGTGAACTCCAATCTTTTATTCCGCCCCGCCCCGTCCCCCCCACCCCCCGCTCATTATCTCTCCGCCAGTCATGGAACAGAGTGTTATCACGTCTAAGGAATTTAACACCTGGGGAACGGAGGAGGTTTTTATGTGCTTATTTGTGCGCTTAAATGAGGATGGTGTGTTACACCAAAACTTCTTATGTCTTTCAACTTTTTAGTTTTTACTTTGTGCAATAAAGGGACTTTTTGTTGAGAGTTGGAGTTAATACGTGCATTGCATCGCCGACATATCAACTTATACCAATCTGAACCTTCGTTTCAGAGTGGAGTTTAAACTCCATTTCTGTGGCACCAGCATTACTTCCGGACACTGGCACTGCAGTTTCGGCCCCATGAAACCAGAGTTGAGGGAGGAAGCTCTTCCCTCACTCTGGTCCAATTGTCTGTGCTGGCTGTCCTATTAAGAAGAAAGCCCGCACAGCCAGCTCCCCTGCCTCTCTGCAGCCTTGCTGACGGCAGGCAGACAGCTCTCCTTAATGGCCGAATTCGGACAGGAGAGTGGGTGGCAGTAGGGTGCAGAACCATGGGTTCAATGGACCCACGTTAAGTCTGCAGGTGGCCACTATGTCCAGCCTCAGAGGCAGGATGCCTCTGAATACCAGTTGTAGGGGAGCAATAGCAGGAAAGAGGGCATGCCTTCACCTCCTGCCTGTGGGCTTCCCAGAGGCATCTGGTGGGCCACTGCGGGAAACAGGTTTGCTGGACTAGATGGGACTTGGGCCTGATCCAGCAGGGCTGTTCTTATGTTCTCAAGCTTGGGTCACCAGATGTGGTTGGACTACAACTGCCATCTTTTCTAACCACTTTCGCCATTGTGGTTGGGGATGATGGCGCTGCAGCCCAACCACATCTGGGGACACACATTTGAGAACCCTGCACTAATCACATTCACAGAAGATCAAACAGGAGGATACAGTGCAAACATCCTGACATAGGGGTTTTTTTTTTGGTTTTTTGTTTTAAATCCCAGGGTGATAAAGGCCTGTGCTTATGACATCACGAATTCGCCCTTGGCTCATTTGTCCAGAATCTTTGGGGTCTTCACGACCCCACTTGCCAGGGTCGGGACTGGGGTTTCACTCATGCCTCAAGTTGCCATTCTCACCATCATAACCCATGGCATAGAGAGGAGGCTGGCGGCCCCTGTCCAGCCTGCTGACAGCGGCAACCACCACCCCAGCCATGCCCCCTGTGTCTGACATCAGCAAGCAGGGCCGCATATCCCATTTGGAAGTACAATTTGGTCAGCACCACATTTGCAGCATGGCCGGGATGGCTTCTCCCTGCTTGCAAAGGCATGGAGTTGTTTCCCCAGCCAGGCCGGGAGCCCAGCACTGGCTGAAACTTAAGCCCAGTGCTGGCTGAAACTGCACAGCTCTGTTTTTGAGAACTTTCAGTTTTGCAAGCAGGGAGAAACCATCCAGGCCATGCTGCAAATGTGGCACTGCCCAAATTTTATTTCCAAACGGGGGGCACGGCCCCACTTGCTAATGTGGCCACGCCACATATGCCTGATGTCAGATGCAGGGGGTGTGGCTGGGGCACCAGGTGTGGCCCCTAGAACAGGGTGGCCCAGGTTCTTTGAACCCGTTCGCTCAGTTGCTGCTACGTCCCTGGTCATCATTCAAGTTGGTAAGGCTGGCCCCTGCCCAGATCCCATCCACGAGTGAAGTACACCTGCAGCCTTAATTCCACACCGAGGGCTTTAAACAGTTGGGAAGGGAGAGAGCCCTGATTTCTGAAATAATTTTTGTAAAGCACCATAGTGGTTGTAATGTGTTCAGAAAACAGGCAATAAATATCTTCATTTTGCAACAAAGAAAACCCCAGCACTCATCACAAGCCAAATTGGTTGCAGCTGCAGAAGCTAGCACAGGAAAGGAAAAGAGGGGGGGGATACTTTGTACATGAGCTTTTCTTCAGCACCTTGCCTGCAACCAACAATGACAGCACCGTAAGAAATGAAGGTGCAGAGAAACGCCCACAACTGTCATATTTACACCATGTGCAACTACAGTCCTATTAGTGCAGTGTTCTTGGTTATAAGGCCTGGGGACCAGTGGCAGCCCCCATCATACCCCTGTTAACTGAGCAAAGAGGCACCTTTCTAAAGTGGTGATTCTCTTTATTTAGTGAGGAGAGCAACTTGCCCTATCCATCCCAAGCACAACATTCCTCAAGTGGCTGCCGCTGGTTGACTGCCACAATCTAAATTTGGAGACAAGGAGCAATCTTTAGCCTACTTTCCAGCAGGCTTATGAGATCACTCAGCATTCTGTGTATCCATGCGTCAATGTGTATCCCCCCCACCCCCACCATCAACTTCGCAATGCCTAGACCAATATGAACAAAATCTAGTACAGTTATAGAGATACATAGGGACACCTCAACGGTGTAGTTTGTGATGATGTCATCCACCCCGATTCAAGCTGGTGGATGCGTAAATGTTTGAGGCGCAAGTGGACTAACTTGTGGACCGCCTAACCAATCTGAACCAAATTAGGTACAGATGTAGTAAGTGACACACAGGGACACTTCAATGGTGTTGTTTGTGATGATGTCATCCACCCCAATTCAAGATGGCGGATGTGCAAACATTTGAGGTGCAAGTAGACTAACTAGTGAACCGCCTAACTGATTTGAACCAGATTTCCTACAGCTGTAGGGACACATGGGGAAACCTCAATGGCATAGTTTGCGATTAAGTCATCTACCCCAATCCAAGATGGCAGATGCCTGAAAGTTTGAGGTGCAAGTGGGCTAACTTGTGGACTGTCTAATCAATTTGAACCAAAGTAGGTACAGTCATAGTGAGTGACACACAGGGACACCTCAATGGCATATTTTGTGATGATGTCATCCACCCCAATCCAAGATGGCGGGCACATAAACTTTTGAGGCACAAGTGGCTAACTTGTGAACTGCTTAACCGATTTGAACCAAATTTGCTACAGCTGTAGGGACACATAGGCATGCCCCAATGGTGTAGTTTGTGATGATGTCACCCACCTTGACCAAGATGGCAGACATATCAACATTTAAGGACTAACTTGTGGACCTCGATTTGAACCAAATTTAGTCCAGTTGTAGAGCTAGTGAAAGGAAAGTAGGCAAATTCGTTCTTACTAGAACAACTTGGAAACCACTTTGGAAACTATTGCTGAAAAGCGGTAAATAAACCATTGTCATTTGTCGTCGTCATACTTAAGTATGGCTCCCTGAATAATTGTTCGTGGGCCCTGTATGAAGATTTGGCCAAAGCTGAATACTCTGCCCAGTCCCCCTCGGCACCATGCGGAGATGACCCTTCTCACCGTGAAGTGCTGCGCTTTGCCCAGTGCTAGAGGGGGCTCCTTTAAGGGAAACGGAGCCCTCTTGAGCCCCTGCACCAGCTTGGAAGGCAGACATGGAATGCTGGGAAGTGTAGTCCTTCCCACTGCTTTCCTCCTAGATAGTGGCAGCACCGGGGGGGGGGATGGGGGCACAGAAGAAGGGACAGGGTGCATTTCAGGTGAGCTGTGAAACAGAAATGGGGGCAGCTGTGGGGGGCTACTTTTCTGAAGGGGGCACTTGCTGCCCTGACCCCTCTAAGGAGCCACCCTTGCTCCTAATGCTCTTAAGAGAAGTCTCTGTCTTTCTTAAAGGGCCCTCCCAGCACTGAGAAAAGCGAAGTACTGTGTGGGAGGTCAGCACAGTGGGAAACACTGAAGATTTTTCTTTTTGGTCAAAGCGGCCCCCACTTGAGAAATAATGATAAATAATCCCTGTACTAGTCCAAAGGTTACCAAGCTGGCGTACTGCAGATGCTGCCGAACGACAACTCTCCTCATCCCCAGCCACAATAAATTGTAGCTGGGCATGATGGGAGTTGTAGTTCAGCAACCTCTGCAGTACCACAAGTCGGGAGCCCCTGTATTAGCAGAATGGACCCCATTCCTGTAATTGGCAGGAGCGCTGCCACTCCTGGCAGCCGAATGATTATATTACAGCAACCCAAAACAGCATCGCGCTTAACTTCAGCTGACCTACTATTCATCCCACCTTCCATCTTCTGATGCGGAACAAATGGAGTTAGCTGGAGGCCATGATGCCTCAGCAGGATCTGTCACTGCTCTAGAAAGATGGTAGAAATTCAGGCTGCTCTGGTTGTTCTCACCCCTGGAAACCAATCAGAAACTGCCCTACTTCTGGCCAGGGTTAGGGATGGGAGGAGAGCTGGGCTTGTGGTGGCAAGCATGAATTGTACTCTTTGCTAAGCAGGGCTCAACATGGTTTGCATTTGAATGGGAGACTACCTGTGAGCACTGTAAGATATGGGGCCACTCTGGGAAGAGCCCCTGCATGCAGAAGGTTCCATGTTCCCTCCCTGGCATCTCCAAGACAGGGCTGAGAGACACTCCTGGCTGTAACCTTGGAGATGCTGCTGCCCATTGGTGAAGACCATACTGAGCTAATGGACCAATTGTCGGACTCAGTATAAGGCAGCTTCCTATGTTCCTGCCTATGGGAAGAGACGCAAGTTTTGGGCGGTGTAAAAAGATGACAGATAGATAGATAGATAGATAGATAGATAGATAGATAGATAGATAGATAGATATGGTCCTCAATGGTAAAGTATCTGTTTGGCATGCGAAAGGTCCCAGGTTCAATCCCTGGCATCTTCTGGTAGGGCTGGGAAAGATTCCTGACTGGAAGCTGGAGACAAGATGCTGCTGCCAGTTAGAGTAGACAATACTGAGCTAGATGGACCAAGGATCCGACTCAACAGAAAGCAGCTTCCCATGTACCTTGGGTTGCCGACCCTTCAGGAATGGCCTGGTGTCTCCAGGAATCAGCATCAATCTCCAGGTTACTGTTGGAAGCAATGAGGATACTAATGGTTTGATATTGTGAAAAACATTGCCGGGGAGTGGGAGGGGGGCACATCTCTGGGAATAACTCTGGGAGTTCTCCTAGTGATCGAAGAAACAAATAGAGCCCACATCCTGGCACTTTATGCCACTCAGAAGGGATGCCGGAGATGCCCCATCAATGGTCATGGTTCATATGTCACCAGTGGGAACAGTGTGGCATGGAATCCCTGCTAGCTGCTGCCACTGAATGATCCAGCCACAAGTCCTGTGCAGATATTCTGGAAGATATTCTGTGAAAGGCACTGGGAAGCAGGCGGCATCATTCATCAGGCTCCTTGTCAGGCCTCAGCCAAGTTCATCGGCAAGCCACACGCTCTGGGGTCAGCTGCAGGGCTGGTTCCAATGCAGGCGGGCAGGACTCCAAAGAGCCAGAGGCAGAGAGGAGCGCGGACCTTGCGGTAGTGAGAGCATGGTGGTAATTAACCGCCCATTTGCAGAGGGTGAGATCCCTGGGTGCGTTCATGTTAGAGAGCAGTTGTTAAAAGGGCATTGAAGAGAGAACAGACTAGGAACAACAGTCCTCCAAGATGGCAAGATAATGGTACGAGGAGATTAAGAAATAAACATCGAAGTTCAAAGTGGATCATGAAGACTACTGAGTACAGACCTGAATCAGTTATATTGACTGGAACTGAAGAAGATACATGAAAGAGAGAATTAGCACAAACTTTTTTTCAGTCGCCAGCATTCGCAGCTATTTTGGTCCTATTTCAACTCCGTAGCCATTATATCCTGTGGAACTCATCATCACGTATTCAGCCATTGCAACTGGACAAACCATTACTTTTGGACACTTACCATTATACAAAAATGGCTCTAGACCTATCATTCCACATTCTTCGATCACCATGATCATTTTGTTATATTTTGTGTTGAAGCATGTTTTACAGGATTGAAAGACATTGTAACAATGAAACAATATATAGAGGCTATTCACACGATGAGCAAGCACTCCTAAACCCGGTTTTTGGGATCGTGAGTAGCCAGGACCTCTGAAAAGTATAAGCATGCATATGTATTCAGTACTTGGTTGGGGCCCCTTTTGCAGCAATTACTGCCTCAATGCAGCGTGGCATGGATGCTATCAGCCGGTGGCACTGATGAGGTGTTATGGAAGACCAGGATGCTTCATTAGCGGCCTTCAGCTCTTCTGCATTGCTTAGTCTCATGTCTCTCATCCTTCTCTTGGCAATGCCCCATAGATTCTCTATGGGGTCAGGTCAGGCGAGTTTGCTGGCCAATCAAGCACAGTACACTGTATACTTTTCGGAGGTCCGATATTGTTCTATTCTACAATCCTTGTCTTCTTGGTTCCATGTAATATTCTAATTTTCTGGGATTGTGGATTTGGGGTTTTCATGAGCTGTACGCCATGATCATCACAATTATAACAAATTAAGGCTTGACTTATCTCGCTTTGCGTGTAATGCATCTGTCTCATATATCAGTTTCACCTTTTAATTTGCATTACTGAAATTAATGGACTTTTGCACGATATTCTGATTTTCCGAGTTTCACTTGTATGAGTTCTTTAAGGACTCTCAGATGGATGCCATCTGGCCATGGCAATTTGTTAATTATTATTTTTTCCAGATAATTTAGAACATCATCTCTCATCACCTCTATCTGATTCAGTTCTTTAGCTGCTGTCCCTAAAAAGCTCGGTTCAGGTATAGGTATACACTGTATCCTCTGCTGTGAAGACAGATGCAAAGAACTCATTTAGCTTCTCTGCAGTTTCCATATCCTCTTTAATAATCCCTTTCACTCCCTCATCATCTAATGGACCAACCACCTCCCTGGCAGGTTTCCTGTGTCTGATGTATTAAAAGAAGTTTTTGTTATTCCCCTTCATGCTTTTAGCTAAATGTTCCTCAAACTCTCCTTTTGCCTCCCTTATTGTCTCCTTGCATTTCTTTTGCCAGAGTTCACGATGCTGAACTGATCAAAAGCTGGAGTGAAGAGTGATACCATGGATGCAAATGGCTCATTCCAGGAGTCTTGATCGAATTAGGCAGCAAGTCAAATGAGCTTCTGATTGAATTAGCTGGAAGGCAGAGGTTTCCTCATACACGTCACAAAGGTGGTTAATTCAATTGTTCAAGATCCCCAAACATTCCCCCTGAGATGCATTTGTGTTGCTAGCAAGAACATGTGAATTATCAAGAACATGTCTTCTCTTCATAAACTTTGCAATTCCAGAAGGAGAAAACAATGGATTTATCAGATCTTTTAAATATCTGCTTTGCACTTGCGCGCGCGCACACACACACACACACGGTATTGCCACCGTTTCATGAATCTATGGAGTTAACAAAATAAATGTTTTGATTATATGATCCTGCCTATATTCTAGACTTGTTCACATGACCACCAGCAGGATACGGAAGTGCCCAGCCTGGGTAGGAAAGCCTGGTGTGCTCCCAACTGGTGGTCATGTGCTTGCAAACATTAAGGAAGTACAGGGCTGCAGCTAGGTAATTTCAGACTCTGAACCTAATGGGGGTCCCTTGATCAATGAAGGTTCTCAAAGCAGTTTACATAGAAAAATAAATAATAGATCAATAAGATAAATGAATAGAAAAATAACAGATAAATAAGATGAGAGTGAAGAGGGGGTTGTCCAGTCAGCTAAATCCAAGGTAATTGCATAGCATGACTCTTCCATCCCTATAGAATCCAGAGGAAAGAGTTGTGGTGTGCAACGACAAGGCAGGGGAGTAGAACCAGGAAAATTAATGGTTTCATATTGAGCCCTTTCTCACTATTGGTGAGAAAGGGCTCGAGGAAGAATGGGGAGAAAGGCTGCTTGCATTTACCTCCCCACAGACGATCCCTCTTGGCTCCTTGAATGGGCGGATCGTCTGTCCATATGATTGCTAGCAGCCACCGGCAGCGCAGAGGGTCGGGGACTGGGACACTTTGTCCTAACCCCCAGAACTCCCACAATGCACTGTGCTTGCTCCCTAAACCTCATTTTTAAAGGCAGGTTCTGGAGGTGGGTTTGCCACTGAGAGCCACACACTCCAGGCGGTTCTGATGATCAGCTGAGACTGGGCTTGGCTTTCTTAGTGTGGTTTTGGCTGATCGTCAGAACAGCTTCGTGATTTACAGAGAGGCAAGCGCAGACTGTCTTTCAGTGCTCTTGCTGCTGGCTATTTGTTAGCCCCACCTCTACAACAGGATTGGAATAAAAGTAACTAAAGCACCATTTAAAAGCTGGCTTGGATCAATGAATGGGTTAACCCAAAGCACCACACATCCCTCCCTGGATGCCTGCCCTAAGCTGTATCTTGAAGGTTGCAGCCACACATATAAGAAAGTTCTGCAGCAGCCCTTTCAAAGAGCCCTCCCCAAAGGGAGCCTGGGAGTTGTACTTCAGACCAGCTGCAGAGCGAGCACCTGGCACAGCCTCTGAACTGCAGCTCACCTGGCCAACTGCTGGCTTCTGCTTTTCAGTCTGAACAGATTCTCCAGCAAGAAGGGCAGGCGGGGAGAGGGAAAAAGAAGTCAGCTATGTGGCTTGGGGTGAGGATTTTTCCAGGAGCTCTCCATGCTCCTTCAGAAACAAGCTGGGGGCTCTCCTGCACAACTAGAGCAACAAATATTTTGCTTTGCTGCGAGTTCCTACCCTGCCAGAGGTCATGTGAGCCTACTGAGTCAGACCCTTGACCTATCTAGTCCAGTATCGCAGAATAGTGACTGCACGCTTTTCTCCATAACTCCGCTTCCACAAGGGCTAGAGCGTAGCTTTTGTTAAAAAGAAAGAAAGAAAGAAAGAAAGAAAGAAAGAAAGAAAGAAAGAAAGAAAGAAAGAAAGAAAGAAAGCTGAAATCCAGGCAAATCCGGGTGGGCTAAGCAATCTGGGTGAGATGCTTAAAATCCAGGTGATACCCAGAATTCCGGGGGGCATGGCAACCCCATCCCCGCCCTACCTGGAAATGCTGTCAGGGATTAAACCTGTGGCCATCTGCATGCAAAGCTGGTGCTCTGCCACTGAACTGATTCTGTCCAGACCAACTGCTTGATCTGTTTCATCTTTTAAAGCAGCTTCTCAGGTTGGGCTCTTCCAATCCCCGGTTGTCTTTCTGCTTCAGGGTTTTGTTTTGTTTGTTTTTTGGTTTTGGTTTTTCACCTCCAAAAGCACTTCTGTTGCTCTACTTGTTTAATAACCCAGTCTTCAGTCTTGGAATTCCCAGAGTGGCTTACAGGACAATTTAAAATAACACAATTAAGCCAATAAATAAAACCATTAACAAAATGACTTAAACGCAGCAGCCACAAACTAGCAGAAGAGAATTAAAATCCCATTGAGACTCTCCACATGAGCAGTGTGGAGAGCCTGCAGGGGGTCTGTGGGGAGAGTGGGCTTGACCCGCTCTCCCCGCACATGAGCAGGCAGCTCGCCCTGGGCGGCCAGATCGGCCTCCCACACAATTACCGGCTCTGTCACAGAGCCGGTTGGGGTGGTGGGGATCAGGGGCCTCCTGGCCCCTGAAAACCCCAGGATGCCATGCATGAGTGCACAGGGCATTTAGGGGAGCCCCCCGACACAGGGAGGCTAGTTGTAGCCTCCCTGTCAGGGGTCTACTCGTGAGTTGTGCAGCACAGCGCCACACAACCAGAAAAACAGGGTTAGAAGAGAGCGCGCTCCGCTAACCTCGTTTAACGGAGGGGGGCAATTAAGAGGGCTGGCTGCCGGGAGCTGGGCGGCTCCCATTGCAGAAACATGAGCAGCAGAAACTGGGCTGGGCTCCCTTAGCCTGTTCATGAGATCGTGAAGAGAGCCTCAAGGTTTTCACCTGCCACCAAAAAGCCACCAAATTCTGGTATCACCAGGTAAGCCTCCATAGACGCCAGTGCAGATCTTTCAGAATAGGAACATAGGAAGCTGCCTTAGATCAAGTCAATCCATTGGTCCATCTAGCTCCGAATTGCCTACACAATGAGATCATTCAAATAATAAAAAACTGTGTTCTGCCTGGGTGTCGGAGCTGTGTGTGCTCCCAATTTTTGGTTATGTGGAAGCAACTTAGGAGGAAAACCTGGGTAGAAGCGATTGTATGTAAACAAGGTAGGCGGAAAACCTGGGTAGCTTTTTGGGGTCACCTTTTTTTTCCCCCCCAGTTTCTGGTAGTCTTAATATCATGAGTGACGTGCGGCAAGCGGCTGGGCAATTCTCCAAGAGTTCAGAGCAACTTGAGGGCTTTTTGTGTTTTGTTTCTGGGGAGTTGGGGTGTGTGTGTGTGTAAGAGATTATTATGATCCTCATCATCACCATTCATTATCTGCACCCCACCCCACCCCCACCCCCACCACCACGCAGCTGCTTCTGTATTGTTCCTCCTTTTGCAGAAAGCAAGAAGCCCTCTTGGAATGACAATGCACCGAAATGACGACAGTGGAGATATTAGCTAGAATTAACATTTGTAAAGGGAAACGAAGACAAAAGCAAAGCTGGTGATGAGGAAGGGAAATGAAATGGAAATGGAAACGGTTATCAGGCTGTGATGTGGAATGGAGGTGGGATGTCCTGTTTAAGAAGAAAAGACAGAAAAGGCACTGGGCTGCCGTCCATGGTTCGTCTTGGAATAATAATTTGCCCACATTGAATGGAAAAGATGGCGTGGCACAAAGCCTGTGCCTTAGGAGCTCAATGGGAGGACCTGGGCTCGTTCCCACGGTTATTATTAGGGTAGGAGAAGCCTTCTACCCTAGTTTGGGAGCTGAGTGTGTTTCCCTTTTGTATGTTTCCATTTTGTAATTGTCTGTGAGAGTAAAAAAAGGTTGGAGGCAGGGGCATTGCTAGGTACTCAAAAGGTCCAGATCCTGGCGCTTTCCCAGACAGTAGGTTTTACTGTGGGTTTACTGAGAGGCTTTACCGCAAGTTCAATGTTCCTCCAAAAAACTGATGCAAAAAGTGGATTTTTTAAACCCTGGATATAAATCAGGCTGCACTCTAACACACAATGAAAAACCCGAATCGTGTGTGGTGCTCCCTGATAGCTCGCAGGGACTTAGGGGTAAACTTGGCCTATATGTGAACACACACTCTAGGAGATGAGAACAAAAAGCCCTATGTGGAAAACTCCATTGACCCAGAGCTCCCACTTTTGATAATCAAGCTCAATCATGCCCCACTCCCGAATAATTATGTCTGACTCCTCCTCTCCAAAGGGAAACTGGAGCAGACAAGTGCTATATTGGGGGCTAAAGCATTTCTTTTGTTCCCATCACAGCACCTTTTAAGGAGACAGAGACATAGGAACATAGGAAGCTGCCATATACTGAGTCAGACCATTGGTCTATCTAGCTCCGTACTGTCTTCACAGACTGGCAGCGGCTTCTCCAAGGTTGCAGGCAGGACTCTCTCTCAGCCCTATCTTGGAGATGCTGCCAGGGAGGGAACTTGGAACCTTCTGCTCTTCCCAGAGCAGCTCCATCCCCTGAGGGGAATATCTTACAGTGTTCACACATCAAGTCTCCCATTCATATGCAACCCTCTGGGTCATCTCGGAGAGACCATATTACTCCTTTGCTGATGGAGTTACACTGGCTGCCAATAGGTTTCCGGGCAAAATACAAAGTGCTAGTTATAACTTATAAAGCCCTAAATGACTTAGGCCCTTGGTATTTAAGAGAGTGTCTTCTTCACTATGAGCCCCACCGCCCATTGAGGTCATCTGAGGAGGTCCGTCTCCAGTTACCGCCAACTCGTCTGATGGCTACACAGAGACGGGCCTTCTCGGTTGCTGCCCTGAGATTGTGGAATGCACTCCCCACTAAGATACGATCCTCCTTATCTCTGGCAATTTTTAAAAAACATCTAAAAACCCATCTTTTTAACCAAGCTTTCTCAGCCTTTTAAAATTTGTTGGTTTTAATTTTGTGATTGATTTTAAATTGTTGAATTGTTTTAAATATTTATATGTGTTTTAATTGTTTTATGTTAACAGCCCAGAGATGAAAGTTTGGGCGGTATATAAATGTGATGAATGAATGAATGACTGAATGAATGAAAACCTTGCTTAGCTAAGGGGACAAGTCATGCTTGCTGCCACAAGACCAGCTCTCCTTTCCGAGAGACAAGAAGCGATTGCGGCTGCTGGAGCAGCAGAGGCCACCGCCCACTCTGCATTCAAGGAGGAAGAGGCTGACGGGATTCGGGGCCCTGAGCCATTCACTGGGGGTGCCGAGCCCCATCAGCCACACCCTAATGATGCCCCTAGTTGGAGTAAGGGTGCTTGCTCGTGTGCTAAGCCCCAGCTGGGGAGGAGGAAGAGTTTTCCTTCTACCTCGTTCCGAAACTGGGGTCGGAATCTGGGTAGGCCGAGCTGGGGCCTAGTGCACAAGCAAGCTCCTCACCTCCAACCTTGTTTTACTCTCACAGATGGTCACAAAACAGGAACACACCGAGCTGCCCTATTAGGGTACTAGGCTTCCTCTACCTTAATAATAGTGAGAAGGAGTCTACAAAAAGCAGTGGGAAATAGCACATTCCTGAGGGCCATTCACATGTTGTGTTCAACACTCATACAACGAGTGCACAGCGTACACAGGCACACATCTGTACCCAGGTACAATCATTCACATTTCATGTTGAACGCGGGTACAGAAGTACACTTCCTATTTGTACCATGCATTTGAAGGGCCTTACTTTTACAGGTTTACTTTTAAAATGAACATAGGTACAGTCATTCACACAAACACATGTACAAGCGTACAGACATCTGTACACTCACAAAGCATAATGTCTGAATCGGGTTCTACCGTTCCAGAATTCTAGAAATCAATCAATCAATCAATCAGAAGGGCAGAGAGAGTAAGAGGAATTTCAACAGAATAAGAGAAATCCCGTAATCTCGACGGCATAGAATCTGACTTCCTAAAACCTTCCATTCAATCAAGGGTGGGGGGGAGGAAGGACAGCAAGAAGCAAGGGAATGAGGACATGCTATATAAATAGTAATTAGGCTATCCCATTTGGTTCACTTTTGACTTGAATCCTCATCAGAATCCAGAATCTCATCATGTTCCCCCTTTCCAATACCCTTCGCCTGCGCTTCCTCCCCTGCCAATGATTGTTCAGATCAGTGGCAGGAGAAGCCTCCTCGGAGTAAATTCCTGCAGACAGTTTTGTTTAACAATTAGCACACTGGCAGGCGCATGCAGGGAACAGCAACCTGAAGGCAAGCTAATGAGGTCAGATGATGGCATGCAACCGCCCCCTGAATAGGAGAGAAGAATGAACGTGCCACCTGCCCGGAACATGTCCTAAGGGCCGTGGCCTCAAACTGAGACGGAGATCACTTGCTTCAGAAGCTGGAGACTTGAGATATTTGGGCCCATTTGTTGTTTGAGAGACTAATTAGGTCAGCGTTGGCCATGTCAAACAGCTAGCTGCTGCTGCTGCTCTATTTACCACTACAGTAATAGCCTCCTGCCAGACAGCAAAATATGGGGTCCAGCGGAACGGCAGCCTGCGTTTGTTACTCCCAGCTTTCCCTGCCCTCTGAGGCTTTCGTGATTTCCTTGGCTCTTATCAGTCATGCCTGGGTTGTCTTCTAGCCTTATTTCCAAGACTAGGAGAGGAAAGGCAAAGCACTGTGCATTTCTCGCATACTTCCCAGCATTTCAGAAGAGGGATTACTGCTCAGCCGCTTAGCAGTTGTGCTTTGGGGTTCCGCAGGGTTCCACTCTTGCCCCTGTGCTGTTTAACATCTACATGAAACTGCTGGGAGAAGTCATCCGGAGATTTGGCCGGAGGCGTCAATCAGTATGCAGATGACACTCAGTGGTATCTCTCTTTTTCATCAGTCGCAGGTGAGACGGTGACTGTCCTGGAACAGTGCCTGGATGCAGCAATGGACTGGATGAGGGTGAATCAGCTGAGACTCGATCCAGACAAGGCAGTATTGCTGGTCGGTGGTTCCTCTGCACGGGTGAATAGCCTTGCCATGTCCCCCAGAATTTAGGGGAGCCCCTGGATTTTGGCTCCTCCACCCAGCTGTTAAATTCCACCCTGGATTTACACAGATTTCAAATGTGCTGCCCAGACCGCCCAGATTTTACTCTGGATCCGATCACATGGGAGGGCAGGGACAGAAGGGAAAGTATACAAATCTGTCAAATAAATACATAAATAAAATGCAAATTAGTTGCCGCATAATATGCAAGATTTGGGAAGTTGGAATATGGCACCCCTATGGATGAGTGATGTCCAGCCCATTCTAGACGGAGATGCGTTCCCCCTGAAGGACCGGGTTCGCAGTTGGGGGATGCTCATTGATCCAGCACTGTCACTAGAGGCTCAAGTGGCCTCTGTGGCTTGGAGCGCCTTTTATCAGTTTCGGCTGAGATGCCAAGTGCGACCTTACCTGGACAGAGATAGCTTGGCCACCGTTACTCATGCTCTGGTAACCTCTTGCTTAGATTACTTCAATGCACTGTACATGGGGCTGCCTTTTAAAACGGTCCAGAAACTGCAGCTGGTACAAAATAGAGCTGCAAGATTACTAAGCATATTACAAGATTACTAAATAGAGCTGCAAGATTACTAAGCAAAAATTATATCTGAGCATATTACACCAGTGCTTCGTCAGCTGCACTAGTTCCCAGTACGTTTCCAGACCCAATTTAAAGTGCTGGTTTTAACCTTTAAAGCCCTAAATGGCTTGGGACTGAGTTATCTGAGAGAGCGCCTTGCCCCATATGTCCCAATCCGGACCTTAAGATCCGTTGGAAGTGAAGAACTATGCGCTGTCTCTTGTCTCAATGACATGGGAGGACAGACTAGTGAGTCAGAGGGCTAGAGGGTCAAGACATTGGTCATCCCTTCTCTACTGCTCTGACACTATCCCTTTGATATGTAGATTGCTAATCTTAGGGGCTTCCATCCTTCCAGCCACTTCCTTCCTCTTCCTTTTCTTCTCTTCCCTTCCTTCTCCCTTGCAACATGCAAGCTCCTCTCTCCCTGCACCATGTGTGCAGACATGCAGAATCCATCTGCATCCAGCTAGCTAGCTAGATTAGAGATCCTTTCTCTTCACTTTACTATCTAGAATGGAGTTCTATAATAAATACTCCTTATATTGATTTGAAACGATGAACTGGCTCCAAATTATTTTACTCTCAGCACACATGCATGCCTAACCAAATTCTGCTGTGTTGTGGTTCTGTGCACTCTGCTATAATGAAAAGGGGTTTCTCTTATCAGAGAGAATTCCCAACAAGATCTTCGGTAGAGGCCCTCCTCTGGGTGCTCCTGCCAAGCAAGGTGAGGCGGGTGGCTACTAGGGAGAGGGCCTTTTCAGTGGTTGCACTCCACTTATGGAATAGCCTCCCCAGTGAGATTTGCCTGGTTTCATCACTTTGTTCTTTTAGACACCTTTTTGTTCACTCAGGCCTTTTAAATTTTGATTTTTAAATTTGATTTATTAAAATTATTTTTAAAGAGTTTTTAAAATGCCTTGTATTGTATTTTGTATTACCTTTCCCCCTTTTGGTCTATTATGATTCGGGTCAAATCGGGGGTGATTCTCCTCGACCCCCAAATCGGGCCCTCTATTTTGAAGGTGATTCGATTCAAGGTCAAACCCTCAAATCTCCCCCAATTTGACCCAAAACAATTTGAGGTCAAATAAAATTGCACATCCCTGCCATGTAGAAAAGAGGACAAAAGGTTTCCGGTACCTTTACTAGATTCACAGAAAAGGGAATTTCAGTAGGTGAAGCTCTTCTTCCCTCTGCATAACAAGCTGCTCCTGCTGAAATTCCCTCTTCCATGCATCTCTTAAAGTCATAGAAGACTTGTCCTTTTTTTCATATAGCAGCCCTAAACTTAGTGTGTGAATAGTCCTCAAGTGCATACTTTTTCTTCACTGGCAAGTCCTTCTTTAGAGTGCGGTGTTCTGGTTCTGTGCCTCTCTGTTTAAGAAGATGAACGTCGACAAACTGGAAAGGATTCAGAGGAGAAGTCAGAGATAAAAATGGTCTAGAAGGCAAGTCATATGAGGAAAGGCTAAAGGAGTTAGACATACTTAGCCCAGAGAAAAGAAGATTATAGGTTGGGAGGGGGAGGATGTTGACAGTTTTCAAATACTTCAAAATCTGTCGGGAAGAAATAGGGAAACAACTGTTTACACGTATTTAGGCACCTTTGCTTCTGAAATAAGTCACAGACCTAAAAAAATGAATGTATACAGCAAATGCACAAGGAGCAGCATCAGCCAAGCTGCATGTATTATGGACTATTAGAGAACCCCAAATCAAAACCCAGCAGCCAAGCACTTGGGACCTTCTGATGAGGTCCCGTTCCAGATTCCATCTCATAGAGAGCCAAGATTAGCCTACCCAAGAAGCAGGGCCTTTTCGGTGTCAGACCCAATGTTTCCAAACTCTGTTCCAAATGAAGTTTCTACAAGCTCCTCCCTGCCACCCTTCCAGAGGCATGTAATAATACCTTATTCTTCACAAAGCCTTTAAGGATTGATTAGGAACATAGGAAGCTGCCTCTTACCCAGAGGCGTAACTAGGGAAAACGGCGCCTGGGGCAAACACTGAAATGGCGCCCCCCCCCACCGTGCCCCCCCCCCCGCCGCCCCCCCAACATACTACATTATACTTAGGTTTTTCCTCACAAGCGCCCGCCGCCGCCGCCAAGCCAGGCCACTGACTGGCCGCCAGGCGCCAGCAAAGCAATGGGGGGGCGCAGGCGGCACGGAAGGGACCGCTCGTGGGGAAGGGGGCACCCTTCCCCACCCTTGACTGCTGCAGCGCTGCTGCACTGAGCAGGAAACATTTGTACTAACAAAAAATTTAAAATTTTTTTAAAAAAATTTGGTCATGGCGGCGCCCCCCCATGTGACCAGAAAAGATGGCGCCCGGAGCACGTGCCCCCCCTGCCCCCCCTATAGTTACGCCTCTGCTCTTACCATGTCAGAGACCAGTGGTCCATCTAGAACAGTATCATCTATGCCAAGGCTTCTCAACCTTGGCCCGCCTGCAGATGTTGGCCTACAACTCCCATAATCCCTGGCTATTGGCCACTGTGGCTGGGGATTATGGGAGTTGTAGGCCAAAAACAGCTGGGCTACCTAAGTTGAGCAGGCCTGATCTTCGCTGACTGGCAGCAGCCCACTAAGACTTCAGGCAGGAATATTTCCCAGGCCTTCCTAGAGATGCCAGAGATCGAACCTGAGAACTTCTGCATGCAAAACAGACACTCTACCATTGATCTACAACCCCATCCACAACACTGCTGCAACGTTTCCTGTGCTCTGTATTGTCTGCTTTATTGATCTTTATTTCCTTGTGTGAAGGAACGAGGCCTAGAACTCTTGGGTTTCTGTAAATAAGCCCCTGTATTGTATCGTGTATTAATATTCCCAAACTTCTTCTTGGAAATAAGCCCTGATAAATGAATTGTGTTATATTATATTCATAAAAACTCCGCAGTATTGTAACAGGATTTCTGTGCTTGCAAATCCCTGTGCATGGAGAAGGATGGCAGGGTCAAAAGTTCATTCTTGGCTTTCAGTAGTTTCACTTTTGGTTTAGCATTCTGACAGTTGATTTTTGGAGGGAAAAGAGATTTCAAGAAATGGAGGGAATTTTTGTTTATTCTAATTGGATGGCTTTAAAAACTGTTGGGGCAGAGAAACGATATATATCCGGAGTGTTTTGTGAGGGGGGTCAACAGAGTCCTGAGAGACAGAGGCCTGGAAGATGGAGAAGTCAAGAGTCTGCTGGAGAGAGTCAGAGCTGAAGACTGAAGAAGACAGAGAGGCTATTCACATGACCGCTCTAAAGCATGCTGAGGACCGGCAGGAGCCGTGTGGCTCCTGGAAGTTAGCCCACTTAATTTCCCCCTTCCTTAAACGAGGTTAGTGGAGCGAGTGCTCTGCTAACCCCGTTTTTGCGACTGTGAGTCGCCACGGCGCGGCTCTGTGCTGCGGCAACTCGCAAGGAGACCCCAACCGGGAAGCCCCTGATCCTTGTCGCCCTTACCCGCTCCATGACAGAGCCGGTAGTCATGTGGGTGGCTGATCCGAGCACCCAGGGCAAGCTCCCTTCTCATCTGTAGGGAGAGCCCGCTCTTCTCACAAAGCCTGGTTAGGCTCTACGCATGGAACATGTGTAGAGCCTCAGAGAGTCCTGGAAGTCAGTCTGCTGGAGGGAGAAACCCAACTGAAATCACTAAGAAGAAAAAGAACCACCAGGCTGGATTAAGCCCCAGACCTGTACAGTAATCAGAACCACCCAGCAAGCCAGAAGCTGACAAGAAAGCACAGAGGACTCTGAGTACGGACCAGTATAGTCAAGTAGATGCATTTTTCCAGTTTTTATTTTCCCTGACATGCTCTGTTAATAACTTTTGAATTTGTATTTATTTATTTTTGCTGCAAAAGTAATGTTTTAATTGAACCAATTTTTCTAAAAGTAAATTTTATTTGTTATATATATATATATAAGGAAGCTTGTTGATTGTCTTCACTCCACGCCTATAAGCCTTTCCACACTACGGAGGGTTTGTTTGTTTGTTTTGGATGGGTTGTTGTAGTGGACCCAGCCATACCAGAAGTCCACTTGGTGGCAGCGGTAAAAAGGTTAGGAGGAATAGAGGGCTGTTCCTCAACACCGGGCCAGTTATTGTTGATCTTGATTTTGTTTAAACTTACACACTGCAGTGAAGGCTCATTCACATGTTCAGAATAGGGTAAGACAAGCATCCTACCCAAGTTTGAGAGCTGTGCATGGTTCCATTCCGATCATGAGCTAGTGAAAAACCAGTTAGAAGGCCCAAACAGTGATTGTCTGCTAAGTGGTAGCTGGGTAGGAGCTGCTGGGGAGCATCCTACCCAGCAGCTATAGCCACCTCTTTAATGAGGTAGGAGAAAAAGCCCTCCAAACCAGCTGCCACTTAGCAGACAATCACTGCTCATGCCTCCTACTTTGTTTCTCACTCACACACAATCAGAAAAGTGCACACCGCTCCAGAACTTGGGGAGGACACTTGTCCTGCCCTATTTCTGATTGTGTGAACAAGCCTAGTATTTTACAACAACAATAATAAATATTTATATACCGTTTTTCAACCAAAAAAAAGTTTCCAAAGAGGTTTACATAGAGAATAAATAAGTAAGTAAGTAAATAAATAAATAAATAAATAAATAAGGATTCCTGTCCCCGAAGGGCTCACATCTAAAAAGAAATATAAGATGGACACCAGGAGGGACTGTGCTGGGGGTGGATACCACATTAAAAAGGTGCCTCTTTGCCCAGTTAACAGGGGCAAATAAGAGGAACCTGGCCCATTTTCTGAATAAGTTTGAAAATGTCAAGCAAGCTTCATTCATAAGGTAAACAAACTAACAACATTAACTACCTTACCTTTATAAGTATTTAATGGGGCTGTTCACACAACTAGAAAAGATAGGTAGTAGAGAGGAAACCCAGCTTTTCAAGGTCGTCTGGGCCCACAGGACTCTCTCACACCCACCCCGTTCAGACCTGGGTAACCAGACCTTGTTACCCAGGTCCAGACTGATGTAGGAGGAAAACAGCTCCTCTCCTACTTCTGCATTGGGTCATCTGTGTGCACGATCAGTTTAAGAAGCAGCTCCAGCTGCTGGTAGCCGTCAGGGTCATAGAGTCCTGTGTAAAGTGGGGCCAGGCACTGCACAGCTGCTGCAATGCTAAGGACTGCCTCTCCACTTCTCCTGACATGCATTGTGGGATATTGGAGGACCCCCCTCATTTTCCCCCCTCTCCCAGAGAGTGCAGCAGCCAGATCATGTGCAAGCTGGGCACATAAACCCAACCCAGGGTTCGGGTCATCTGGAAGGCATGAGGTTGGAGCATGCCTCCCCTCCAGCCCACCCCTATATGGTCATGTGAAAGAGCTTAATGTGTAGCAAAATCCCCGCTCTCCTAACAATATTTTTTGCCACCTGTTTGCTCCCCCAACCTAGTTGTTCTAGAGCCGCCCCTGACCAAGCAGGTGACTGAAGGGTCGGGAAGGAAATCATGATGCCAAAGGAAATCCCTTTGGGGAAGGGCCTTTTGTCACCCTCCACACCAGGAGGGAAAGTTGCCTTGAAAGGCCTCATTACTTATTTAGAAATGCCAGCTCTCTTTCAGACTCTGTCACAGAAGAAGGCACAGTAGGGGGCTTAGCAATCCACTCCTCTTTTCTTGAGAATGTTTATATGGGCATCAATCTGGATCTAGCAGTTGCTGGGATGTCTCTGGAAGTCACTTCCCTGAAGAAAGCTTTTTATGGAATGACACACTAAGAATGATCTATATTATTTTGGGGAAGTTTTTGATAGCACATCCCAGGAGACCAACCAGCAGTCAATACGACTACTTAGGAAACCCCTGCCAACCCACAATATGTAGCTAACAATGAAGCTAGTTCTTAATGATCATTATCTGCCATGCATGAAGAGAATCATGCAAATGCTGAGGCCTCTGCAACCAGAAGCAATTTTTGCCCTTAGCAGCCATTTCTCTTACCCAGCAAGGGGCAGCCCTCTTTGCCCCACGCCTCTGGTGGGGGCCAGCCCTCTTTCAAAAGCTCATTTTGGTGGTGACCCAGAGCCGGGCCTTCTCTAGGGTTGCCCCAGGGCTCTGGAATGCGTTCCCAAATGAAATCGGGACCTTCCACTTCTGGCTGTTTTTAAGCCACTCTTGAAAATGCAACCTATTTTATCAGGCTTTTAGTCTGCCATGTTTTGAAGTTTTATTGATGGTTATTTTAATTTGTTTTTTTATGATGTTTAAGGTTTTAATTGTTGTGTTTTAATTTGGAAACTGCCCAGAGGTTTTATATGGGGCAGCATATAAATGTGAAAGGTAGGCAGGCAGGTAGGTAGCCATGTTTCCTCTAAGGTGTGTGCATGTGCATACACACACAAGTTTTTAGACATCCATTCAGTTAATATTGGACCCCGCTCAGGTTGAATCAGGAAGAATTCATTCTGAATGTGTGTGTGCACACTGCCTTGATACTGCCACCCAGTACAAAACATATTCAGTGCACAGATGAAAAAAATTAGAGGGAACACTGGTAGGTAGGTAGGTAGATAAACTAAAACCAAACCTTGCACGCTGTGAAAGGGGCACAGAGGATGGGAAGAAGGGAAGATTGCCAACAGCCGCCTCCTTCTCTGCTTCTGATTCCTGCAAGCTTTGTAAGAAGTGTGAAATGGGTCTGGTTGGTCTCAAAGAGCTGCTCGGATGGTGGGAAGTGACATCTCACTGCCCTGCTGGTGCCCCAATAATTTGCCGCCTGAGGTGACTACCTCACCCCGCCTCATGAAAAGGCCGCCCCTGTATCCAGTACCAAGCTGATGCAAGTCAGATTTCTGCTCATGTCCCATGAGGAGAGGAGAGTATCAGGCCTCTAGTAGCTACAATGCAAACCTCTTCAGATGTCTCCATTACATCTTTTCTCAGTATATTCCTCTTTTATTGACTTTTTTGTTTGTTTTCCTGTTGACCTACTTTGAAGCAAGGAGTCCATTTACAAAAGACTAGGGATTCCAATAACTTTGGAAGCTTGGAGAGTTTCTCTGAACTTTTTCATTCTGCAAAAATCAATCTCAATCCACTCCCCAATTCCTGGCTTGCATCCTATCCAGTCAAACTAAATTCAAAGTGGCTTGTAGGCCAACCTGCAGCCTAAACAGGAAATGGTAGAGTGTAAGAAAACTGACACTTTCACTTGACTTCCTTATAGTGGATAGTACTGTCTGGGACCCAAAATCCCAGACAGAACAAAGTTAGGAACTGCTGGCAACATAGACCATGAGAAGCCTCATTTATTTTCCGGGACATGCCAAGAGGATGCAAGCCAGTCACTGATGTTAGCCATGGCAAGCAGCTTAGTCCATGAGCCAGCTGGGGTGGTCTGTACCATCTGGGGGAGAAATGTTCATTGTGAATTCTGATAAGGTTGGCACCTTTGCAGTTAGGGCTAAAGAAGGGGCGATAAGACAGAGAGCTGGTCTTGTGGCAGCAAGCATGACTTGTCCCCTTAGATAAGCAGGGTCCACCCTGGTTACATATGAATGGGAGACTTGATGAGCGAGCACTGTAAGATATTCCCCTTAGGGGATGGAGCTGCTCTGGGAAGAGCAAAAGGTTCCATGTTCCCTCCCTGGCATCTCCAAGCCAGGGCTGAGAGAGATTCTCCCTGTCACATAACACCAGAACCAGGGGTCATCCCATGAAATTGATTGCCAGGAAATCTAGAACCAACAAACAGAAGTACTTTTTCACACAACACATAATCAACTTGTGAAATTCTCTGCCACAAGACGTGGTGTCAGCCAACAACCTGAATGGCTTTAAGAGGGGTTTGGATAACTTCATGGAGAAGAGGTCTATCATTGGCTACTAGTTGGAGGGCTATAGGCCACCTCCAGCCTCAAAGGCAGGATGCCTCTGAGTATCCTCCTGCCTGTGGCTACCAGCGGCATCTGGTGGACCACTGTGTGAAACAGGTTGCTGGACTAGGTGGGCCTTGGGCCTGATCCAACAAGGCTGTTCTTACATTCTTAGATTCCTGCCTGCAGACTTGGAGAAGCCGCTGCCAGTCTGTGTGTAGACAATACTGAGCTAGATGGACCTATGGTCTGACTCAGTATATGGCAGCTCCCTATGTTCCTA
Organism: Hemicordylus capensis; assembly: GCF_027244095.1. Classification (NCBI taxonomy): domain Eukaryota; kingdom Metazoa; phylum Chordata; class Lepidosauria; order Squamata; family Cordylidae; genus Hemicordylus; species Hemicordylus capensis. The sequence continues at coordinate 17,767,491 of NC_069663.1, forward strand.
GATAAAGCTATTAAGTGCAACAATCTCCTCTGTTTGAGGACAGCTGGTCTTGTGGTGGCAAGCATGAATTCTCCCCTTTGTTAAGCAGGGTCCAACTTGGTTTCCATTTGAATGGTAGACTACCTGTGAACACTAAAATATTCCCCTTACAAGCTGGGGCCACTCTGGGAAGAGCACATGCATACTTGCATGCAGAAGGTTCCAAGTTCCCTCCCTGGCATCTCCGAGACAGGGCTGAGAGACACTCATGGCTGTAACCTTGGAAATGCTGCTGCCCATCGGTATAGACCATACTGAGCTAAGGGACCAATTGTCTGACTCAGTATAAGGCAGCTTCCTATTTTCCTGCCTATGGTCCAGTGGTAGAGCATCTGCTTGCATGCAGAAGGTCCCAGGTTCAATCCCTGGCATCTTCTGGTAGGGCTGGGAAAGGTTCCTGTGTGGAAGCTGGAGACGAGATGCTGCTGCCAGTTAGAGTAGACAATACTGAGCTAGATGGACCAAGGATCCGACTCAACAGAAAGCACCTTCCCATGTACCTTGGGTTGCCGACCCTTCACGAATGGCCTGGTGTCTCCAGGAATCAGCACCAATCTCCAGGTTACTGTTGGAAGCAATGAAGATACTAATGGCTTGATATTGTGAAAAACATTGCCGGGGAGAGGGAGGGGGGCACATCTCCGGGAATAACTCTGGGAGTTCTCCCAGTGATCGAAGAAACAAACAGAGCCCACATCCTGGCACTTTATGCCACTCAGAAGGGATGCCGGAGATGCCCCATCAATGGTCATGGTTCATATGTCACCAGTGGGAACAGTGTAGCTTGAAAGGCACTGGGAAGCAGGCGGCATCATTCATCAGGCTCCTTGTCAGGCCTCAGCCAAGTTCATCGGCAAGCCACACGCTCTGGGGTCAGCTGCAGGGCTGGTTCCAATGCAGGCGGGCAAGACTCCAAAGAGCCAGAGGCAGAGAGGAGCGCGGATCTTGCGGTAGTGAGAGCATGGTTGTAATTAACCGCCCATTTGCAGAGGGTGAGATCCCTGGGTGCGCTCATGTTAGAGAGCAGTTGTTAAAAGGGCATTGAAGAGAGAACAGGCTAGGAACAACAGTTCTCCAAGATGGCAAGATAATGCATAAACTTAATGACTAAATTAAGGAATAAACATTGAAGTTTATTCAATGCCGAAACATTGCCAAAAATCTCTATGGGCATTTGTCACTTTAGAGGTGGTACTGATGGCCAAAATCTGTGGGTCTGGATCATGGACTCCTTACTCCAATATCTCCTCTTGTCCTCTCATTCTGCTTGGCTTGACAGAGAGCCTTTCGAAATGAGAGGGCTTGCTGAGGTTGGATCAGTGGGTTCCCACACTTAATTTTATCCAAAGTGACTGTGGACTGCGGATTTCCTCACCCACTCAAGCTGGGTGACCGTTTCTCTCCTCCCCTCATGCACTGAAAAGCTCCTGATTTCTTTTGAGGTGTGGTTTTTAAAAGTGTTGGAAGAGCCCCACTGCCTTTCCTCCATCATGTTCCTCCTCCCACCATGCTTCTCCCTGCTTGCTGGGCATTTCTCTCCTCCCCACACACTGCGACATGGAGTTTCTTCCCCCGGCTCCACAGCCTCTTTCTCGCCCCCTCCCCGCTTCTCCCCACTCAGGTGCTGGCCACACTTTTCTCCCCTGAGTCTTCCGGGCCAGCTGGGACGAAGAAAACTCCTCCCCAAACCCACCCATTCCTGCCCACAAATACCCCTCCTGCATTCAACGCAGCAGAAAGGGGGTTGTTTTCTTACTCTACCATTTCCACAGGTTGGAGGGCTCTTTGTGGTAAAATAATGTGGAATGGCATGACCCTTCTTTCTCTGGGCAGCAATGTTCTCTGCGGGAATCAACGCTGAAGCCATTTCAACTGCCATTTAGAAAGCCTAAGACACAGGCAACTCCCCCTCCCGCTCAGACCAGGCCTAAATGATCAGCATATGCCAGGCCTGCTCAACTTTAGGCCCCACCCACCCCACCCCCGTCCAGCTGTTTTTGGACTACAACTACAACATAATCTCAGAACTGTGGTGCACCAGCTGGTAACCTCCAGGCTTGACTACTGTCATCATGCACTCTATGTGGGGCTGCCTTTGTGCGTAGTTCGGAAACTTCAGTTAGTTTAAAATGCGGCAGCCAGATTGGTCTCTGGGGCAACCCAGAGAGACCATATTATGCCTGTCTTAAACAGTTGCACTGGCTGCCGATATGTTTCCGGGCAAAATACAAAGTGCTGGTTATTACCTTTAAAGCCCTGAACAGCTTAGGTCCAGGTTACCTTAGAGAGCACCTTCTTCGGTCTGATCCCCACCGCATGCTAAGATCATCTGAGGAGGTCTGGCTTCAGTTGCCACAAGCTCGTCTGGTGGTGACCCAGAGGCGGGCCTTCTCTGTAGCCACTCCTAGATTGTGGAATGCGCTCCCTGCAGAAATCCGTAATCTGAATTCTTTATTGGCATTTAGGAGAGCCCTAAAGACCTACCTGTTCGGCCTGGCCTTCCAGGGTTTTTAAATTGTTTTAAAGGGTTTTTAATGTATCGGGTTTTTATAAGGTTTTGAATTGTTGTTGTTTTTAGCTACTTTATTGTATTTTAAAATTTTTATCCCCAATCATTGATTGATTTTAACTGTTTTATGATATTTGTGAACCGCCCTAAGCTATTCTGTAAGGGCGGTCTAGAAATCGAACAAGCAAACAAACAAACAAATCCCCAGCCACAGTGGCCAATAGCCAGGGACTATGGGAGTTGTAGGACGACATCTGCAGGAGGGCCGAAGTTGAGCAGGCTTAGCATATGCAATACTTGGAGTGAAAATGTTAAAATATCCATCTTAATGCTAAAACTGCCTATCCATTACAATGAAAGGGGATTTCTTCCTGCACTATTGCACACAACAAATTAAATTTATACACACTCTCAGGAAGCCAGCACTACGTACTCCTGCCTGTGGTTCCCCGTGGTTTTAGTATGGCATTTTTACCCGTCTGCCAGTTTTATGCACTTCAGTTCCTTGCTTTTGCAGAGAGGGTGCTACTTACTGTTGGCAGGATCAAGAAAACTTTCTCCTGTATCTTCATGTCCCACGGTATTCCATGGGCCAGGCCCACAAATCTTGGCCATTGGTACCATGCCCAGTGGATGAATACTCATTGTGATTTTTGGCAACAGCCAAAGAGAAGGAAACACCCTAGAGAAGGAAAATAGGTGATAGCATTGTTGTACTTACAGCTTTTTGTGACTTTTTATTTATTAATTTATGTAACACATTTTTATACCGCCCCATACCCAGCTCAAAATCTAAAAGCACAACCATTAAAACATTAACACAATTAAAACAGTTGAAAATAGAGATAAAAACTCCAAAACATTAAACGTTAAAGCTATAAATTAAAAGCCTGACTATACAGCTATGTTTTCAGGTCCTCCTTTTTAAAAATCCAGAAAACGGGAGGCTCTAATTTTGTCATTGTTGTTGTTGTTTACACAGTCAGACCGGTGTTATTGACTGGTTTGTTTTATCCAGACATTGATAAAACCTGGGATGGCTTATTATGATGTCTTGTTTACACAGTCAGACAGGTGTTATTGACTGGTTTGTTTTATCCAGACATTGAGTCCTTCCCAAGGACCTGGGATGTCAGAATTTTGTTATCAGTATTGTTCTTGTTGTTGTTACAGATATCGTCGCAGAATATAGGCTGTTCCCAGTAAAGCTGCTTTTTGTAATTGGCTGATGGTGATTTCTGTGGCCCCTATGGTGTTGAGGTGCTCTTCAAGGTCTTTTGGAACTGCACCCAGGGCACCAATTACCACTGGGATTATTTTGGTCTTCTTCTGCCACAGCCTTTCAATTTCAGTTTGTAGATCTTTGTATTTTGTTGTTTTTTCTATTTCTTTTTCTTCTATTCTGCTATCCCCTGGTATTGCTATGTTGATTATTTTGACTTGTTTTTCTTTATTATTATTTCTTGTTTACACAGTCAGACAGGTGTTATTGACTGCTTTGTTTTATTCAGACATCAAGTCCTTCCCAAGGACCTGGGATGATGATGATGATGATGATGATGATGAATTACATTTATAAACCTCCCCATCCAGAGGCTCTGGGCGGTGTACAACAACTTGTTTAAAGATATAAAAACACACAGTGCTAAATACAATTCAAAAACAATTAAAACCATTTAAAACCAATTAGAATACTTTTTAAAAACAACACTTTACAAGCCTTGGAAGGCCAAACAAATAAGTTTTGGGGGCTCTCTTAAAGGCCAACCGCGAGCCTAAACTGCAGATATCTGGCAGGAGTGCTTTATCCCTACCTCCAAATGATTAGGGTCAAATTGCAGGCATTTTTGCACAGAGGAAAAGGTTAGGTTAGGTTAAAGTAGGTTAGGTTCAGGGCCAGGATGACAACGAACAAACTGTTGTACTTTCTCCACGGATAAGTCTTTGGAGGATATTCCTGCCAATTTTCATTCCTCTGACAACTTCAACAATTTATAGTAGTTTTTCTGCTTTTAAGACTTTTTAAAGCTTTTAATGCACCATTGCACATTCGATGACTGCAGGCCGGATGGTCAGGAAAATAAGGATTGTCAGCTTATGCTGGTTATAGCAGGTCATCTGAGAAGGGTGTGCACCTCTGTAGGATCCTGGAGGGGAGCAAGGGAGAAAGCACACTGGAAGCTGCAGGTAGTGCAATGCTATTTTCCATCTCTAGGGGTGTAGCCCTTGTAAAAAATCACAATGAGCAACCGTTCCCACCCAGATGGTACCAACAGTCCCAGCTGGCCTATGTACTAAGATGGCAGTTATAATGCAGTCATTTGAACCCACACCCAGCTGTTGTTGATTCAGGGCTGTTATCAGAAATCAGATATTCCAGTCATGAAAATAAGCTCAGAAAATCCCAAATTTACCTTGCCCCCACCCCACCCCACCAACAGAAGACTCTTCTACCAAAAACAGAAGGCTTCTTCTGTTTGCACACAGGGGGACGTTCACAAGTGCAGAAACAGAGGATGGACTGGCCAGCACAAAGAGTGAAACAAAACTCTTGTTGCTTTTACACTCAAGAATGCAAGATGTAAGCCAGATCATGATCAAACGCACCTACGCACATGATTAAAGACTTGGGCTCAGGACGAATCAGGAACCATATTGGGGGCCGGGGGTTGAATAGGCAAATCATCATACCAAGCATCTTCCCAAGATGAATTCATTCACATCCTGGGAGTGGTGGATTTTCAGAGATATTTACATAATCTGGTTTGTATACTGTCTTCCAGGCATATTTTCATAACCAAATAAGCACTTTTGTTATTTAACTTGGCAGTTTTGGATGCTTGTTGTGGAAGTGGTGACTATAAAACCTCAATGGGCATGTTTCAAAATTTCCCCCCATTACGAAAACTAGTAAACAGCAGAAGTACACTTAGGTAATGTTGGAGCCTGGACCTAAAGGCCTTTGGAGCCCCCACCACCACTGGGGGCCCCACTCTGCCTTAGTATCATCCCCCTACACACACACACACACCCCGACACTGTGACAATAACACAGTGGACTGGGTCTCACGATCAGTGAGACCCGGTTTCTTCCACGACTGTGCAGGGCATACTGGGGAGACCCCTGGAGCTGGGAGGCCACTTTTTGCCTCCCCTCCGGGGGTCTACTCACGAGTAGCTGCAGCGTGAAGCCGAGCCGCAGCTACTCACGATCAGAGAGCCCGGTTTTGCGGAGCGCTTGCTCCACAAACCTGGGCTAAGGGCAGGGGTGCTTGAGCGGGTTAACCACTCAAGAACCACCGGGCTCACAGCCGAGCCCGGTGGTTCTTATGATCGGCAAAAATCAGGCTAGGCTCTCCTAGCCCAATTTTTGCTGATCGTCAGAATAGCCTCAGTATTTTTAACACGTGAGTTCTTGAGGACAGAAACAGCAACTGAACTCACAAGAATGTAAGAATACAAGAGGTATATTTATGCAAATATGCATTATCAGAAACATTTCAACATGCAACTTAACGTGGTCTCATCCCACATATTTCTCTCCCCGCCCCACTCCCCCCTGTCTCTAAAGCACTTGGCACAGGTCAAAATCACACTTGGCCTCCTGGTGCTGTGTGGGCTAGCGGCCACCACACCACCCAGGACAGACTAAAGAGGATCTGAGGGCTCCCAGGGGGTATGGAGGTATGAAGGCCATGGACTTTGGCCCTGAAGTCCAGGAGTAAGAGCGCCACTGAAACAGGGAGGTCATTCACACAATCAAAAACTATGTTCTACCCAGGTTTGGGAGCTGGGTGTGCTCCCAATTTTTGGTTGTGTGGAAGCAACGTTAGTTTTCCTCCTACCTTGCTTCCACACAACCAAAATTGGAAGCACATGCAGCTCCCTAACCCAGGTAAAACACAGTTTTTGATTGTGTGAACAGCCTCAAAATTTAAATACAATCTCACACACACACAATTGGCCATGTTTTTGTTAAGGTAAAGGACAAAGCTAGGGTTTCTGGTGTGTGTGTGTGTGTGTGTGTGTGTGTGTGTGTGTGTGTGTGTGTTTTGAGGGGGTGGGAAAGAGACCTGCTCACACCACTCAGCAAAACCTGATCCAGGCCGAGCTGGGGCCTCCACCAAGGCAGGGATCCAAGAGGAACACACACCTTGGACAGCCCGAGGAACACAGAGGTCAGGACCTCAGATAGCTCCAGTCAATCAAGAGAGCTGGGTATAACAAGCACAAGGCAGACGTTGCTCCAGCAGCTTCTGACTGCTGTTTTTTAAAGCTGCTGCCCAGGTAGAGAGGACTGGCTCTGCCCCTTCCTTGGAGAAGACCCTGTTGTTCAAGGGGGCTTGCCTGGTTTTCTAAGCACTGGCTCTGGTGGACCTCTTCTTGGTCTGGAAGATCCTCAGGCAACTCCTCAGAGGATAAGGCAGGACTGTGTCCTCAAGTTGTGGTGGGGCTAGTAGCTCTGGTTCCCTTGATTCCTCTGGTTTGAGATGGTCCCAGCATTATGGGGTCACCTGGGGTCTGGGTCAAAGGGTCTTCCTGCCCTGTCTCATCCCAAACTGTCTGAAATTTTTTTTAAAAGAATGTTTTAATGCTGCTATTTATCATTAGTACAGGGACGCACAACATAGGCCCTCCTGCAGATGTTGGACTATAGTTCCCATCATCTCTGACTATTGGCCACTGTGGCTGAGGATGATGAGAACTGTAGTCCAAAAACAGCTGGCAGGCTGAAGTTCTGCAGTCATGCTGTAAAATTAATTTATTATTATTATTATTATTATTATTATTATTATTATTATTATTATTATTATTTTACATTTATATCCCGCTCTTCCTCCAAGGAGCCCAGATGGTACATGGTTATGTCTATCCTCACCACAACTCTGCAAAGTAGGTTAGGCTGAGAGATACATGACTGGTCCAGAGTCACCCAGTGAGTTTCCTGGATCAGGGTTTCTTAACCTTGGGCCCCCAGATGTTGTTGGACTACAACTCCCATCACCCTCAGTCACAAAGGCCATGTCTGAGGATGATGGGCGTTGAGGTCCAACAACATCTGGGGGCCCAAGGTTAAGAAACCCTGTCCTGGATGAATGGGGATTTGAACTCAGGTCTTTCTGGTCCTAGTCCAACACTCTAACCACTACACCACACTGGCTCTCATCATCATCATCATCATCTGACCACTGTTGTCCTCCTTTGACTGCCCTGGTGCCCTGCACATGACGGACCCTTGTGGCAGTCTGCTACATTATAGCGGCCTCCTAGGCTTCTGAAGCCCTGGACAGGCCATGCCTTTCGAGATCGCTAACTGGCCTTTTCCTTGAGCAGGAAGTATAAGAGGCTTCCTGGCTGAGGAAGACCTTACCTCGGTCAGTACTGAGATCCCCTCATTCCGGTGCGGATGTCTCAATGTCTCTCCTGCTTGTTTGGACGGCTTGTCTTTGACTCCTGACTACCTGCTCGATCCCCTAGCTCCTGACTATGTACTTGGCTTGACCCTCGGCTCCCATCATCCACTGGGCTCGATCCCTGGCATGTCCCAGGCCCTCCCAGCCCCGGCTTTCTACTAGCTCCCCCTAGCGACTGCTGCCCACCGCTTGGCTTCCAGGCAGTTGTGTTGTATACTGTGACAGATGGAACTTGATAGTTGCTTTGAAAAGCGGGGCACAAATATATCGAAACAAATGCCTAGTGACAGGCTATGGGATGTTGTGTGGAGGGTGTCACCTCCTTGCCTGAATGTCTGTACGAAATCTGCCTGAACAATTGCCAGTCTAAACGCATGGCGTGGAGCCGCTGGGATTTTCTAGTGGGGACCAGGTGCAAGTTGAGGTGTGGTGTATAAGAGACAATGACTGACATCTCTCTCTACAGGATCGGAAGGCTGTCAGAGCTCACATCGTCGGCGAATGCCTTTTATACTGACAAGCTCATGCATGCCCTCCAAGTGTGACTCAGGGCACCACATGACCTGCACTGGGTGGATATAGTCTCTCTTCTCTGAGCTGCCTTGCAATGAGCAGCGGTGTATGCTGGGAGCAGGATCAATGTAGGGTTGTGCAAGTCGGTACAGTTGGGAGAGGATGTTGGAAATCCAAGGAGGCATCAGAATGCAGGGCAATTGTCCCTGGTAGGATGGGTGGGGGGCGGGGCTCTTTAATTGCTGACCCAGTGTTGGCACAGGAACAATTGGACAGCTGAAGGGATTCTTGGGAGCATCCGGGGACAGGCAGGGAGTGATGCAAGCAATGCAGCTTGAGAAAGCACATGGCGTGGCTGGGAGGAAGTGCGGGATGGCTGGATACTTCTCCCGTGGAGAAGCTCTGAGCAGAATTACAGGATCCAGCCAGGGGTGTAACTATAATAGGGCAAGGGGAAACAGTTATCTGGGGGCCCACTGCCCCATTGCTTCCCCAGCCGGGCTTCCTTCAGTTGTATTCATCCTCCAAAATTGATGTGAGTGTTAAGACCTGAAGCTACCAGAACAGCATGTCTTTCTCTAGTACCATTAAATGACCTGCATCGTCCACAATTTACAAAATCTTTTTAAAAATAATGTAGGATGATGTTCTATGTTCTGTGATGCAGAACATAGATGTTCTATGTTCTGTGATGCATTCTATGTTCTGTGATGTTCTGTGATGCACACAGGTGTGATAGATAGATAGATAGATAGATAGATAGATAGATAGATAGATAGATACACACACACACACACTGCTATGCTTTTTGTTACCACTATTCAGCCTCATTTAAGATTTCTTTACTTCATGAGATGAGCTTCAGTGGGGGGGTGGCATTGTAAAATCTTGTCTCTGGACCTATTCCAACCTTGCTTCGCCCCTGGATACAGCCATGGTGCTGGGTACTGGTTTCAATCCAATGATTTCTTAAATTCAAAGGATTTAAGTTCCTGGAATTCTGGGGAGGGAAGAGGACCCTGAAGAATGGCAATGACTCTCATCTCATGCAAATGATGTCCCACCTGAACGTCAAAAATAGGGCTGGTGATCTATGAGGAACAGGGGCTGTTTCTGAAACAGAGGAAGCATATGGAAATGTTGGAGGGTACTGATGCTGGCGTGGATGTTAGAAGAAATAGGTCTAGTTCTCAAGTTTGCCTTTGGTTTGCTCCCACCTTCATATCTGCATCTGGTTCGCTCTGGAGACCGATTCTATTTAAAATTGCCCGTTTGTTCTTCATTGCCTCACTGGGAGCCTCCGTTTCTGATGAAATGCTGCTTTATTGCTAGAAAAAAGCACTCTCGATGGAGACATCTTCCTAGCAAAAGCTGGTGCCAAGAAATTAGTGACTTTGTCAGCCAATTTTCTTATCTCTTCCATTGTTAAAAGCCAGCTAACCAGGCTGCACCCACAGTGGTCTTCCGGCCTTCCTGACTCTGATAATTCAGCAGTTCTGGTCCATTTTTATGCTGTCATATGTTTGCTTCCGTAATAATTCTCCTTTGTGTTTAACACCCCTGCTGCATTTCCTCAGACTGACTTTACTGCTGTTCATTTCCCATTTTTTGGTAGGCTCTCTGGCTTGTAGGCAGCCTTGAACTTTGCCATTTTGCCAGAACTAACAACTCACTGCTGTCCTCTGTGCCTTTTCGCAGGAGTTCTCCATGTTTCCTGAGGTCAGAAGAGTGTTTCAAAAAAAGGGCAGATTGTGTGTGTGTGTGTGTGTGTGTGCCTTACTTTTGACTTATGATTGAACTAGAGGGCTGACGGAGGAAAGGCAACAAATGGAGGAACAGAAGGAGAAGTCCATCTATGGTGGACTTGTCCAAGAGAGGAATTTCTGGAAACTAGGTTTTTATAAAGATGGCAAAAATCACTGACCAGCCGATTCGGCCAGATCCCCTCTTGGCATTGTTAGGTATCTTTTCAGGAGAATTAAAGACACTAAAATCTAAGCCTTTACTGTCCTTTGTGTTGATAGCAGCTAGATTGTTCATAGCCAAAAATTGGAAAGAAGGAGTGTTATCCCTAGAGGGCGGGTATAACAAACTCTGGTATATTGCAACAGCCAAAAAATTGACTTATTCTTTAAATATTAGAAAAGGTATAATTCCATCCTAATCTTTTATTACGGTTTGGCAAGTAAAGTGTGCCGTCAAGTCAATTTCAACTCCTGGCACCCACAGAGCCCTGTGGTTTTCTTTGGTAGAATACAGGAGGGGTTTCCCATTGCCGCCTCCTGCTCGCATGAGCTGATGCCTTTCAGCATCTTCCTATATTGCTGCTGCCAGATATAGTAGCAGCGGGGATTGGAACCGGCAACCTTCTGCTTGTTAGTCAAGCATTTTCCTGCTGCACCACTTAAGGTGGACTTGATTTGGCAGGATCTATTATTATTTCTGAACTATAAAAATTATGGTAAGGAGGGGGACAACTCAATTCATTCACATTTGGAAAGATCTATTTGTTTAATAACAACCTTGGCGTTGTAGAGTGTTATGTGTCTAGTGTTTTGTAGTCATAGGATTGGGTTGCTTCTTTTTTTCTTTTCTTTTTTTTAATATTGGCTTTTATAAATGTATTGTACTGGTGTCTGGTGATTTTAAATAAAAAAATTATTGTTGTTATTCTAAAGGAGAAGAGTTCTTATGGTGCAGAGAAATTAGCTTTTTGCCCAATGTTGCCCAACAAGTTCCAAGTACCATAATTCTTCATCTGGACAACTGAAGGAGAGACCAGAACAATTTCACACCCTACACCTAAAGGCAGTTCACACAATCGACATTAGGGTAGGTGAAGCCTCCTACCCTAATTTGGGAGCTTTGTGTGCTCCCAATTTCCGATCATGTCTCAGTGGGAAACAAGGTCGGAGGCAGGGAGCTTGATCCTGAACTAAGCCCCAGCTGGGTAAGATGGTTTTAATTGCTACCTCGTCCTGACACTGGGGGCGGAATCTGGGTCGGGTGTGCTCATCCTACCTTGCTGGGGCTTAGCTGATAATAAAGCTCCTTGCCTCCAGCCTTGTTTTCCACTGACCCAGATTTAACTTGCAAGGGTTGGTTTTGAAAGAGGCATGGAGCAAGGCAGCACTTTACCCTTCAACTCAGGCACCACAATATCTTAGGCTACCCCTGTGTGGAGGACAATTCGGGGGTTGTTTTTTTTTTTTAACTTGAAGGAGAATTAGAAGCAATTGCTTCTGAAGAAGAGTTATACTCAGGGCCAGCTCCAAGTTTGAGGGGGCCTTCGGCAATGTGATGTCTGGTGATTCTCTTGTATTTAGCAGGGGGAGAGCAACCAGCCCTATCCAGCCCCAGCACAGCTTCCCTCCAGTGGCTGCTGCTGTTGTCTATCTTAGATTTCTTTTTAGACTGTGAGCTCTTTGGGGACAGGGAGCCATCTTATTATTATCTTTCTCTCTATGTAAACTGCTTTGGGAACCTTTGTCGAAAAGAAGTATATAAATATTTGTTGTTTTGTTTTGATGGACTCACTCCTATCTGGTTGGGCTCTCCAAAGTTTTGTGAGGGGCCTTACTTTGACAGCTGCAGGTCTTCTTTTCATTTAATGACTGCAGAAGTGGCATGCGGCCACCCACCCACCCCGCCCGTACAATGCCCCTGATATAGCATTGTTCGGGATATTGTAGAGAACAAAATTGTGGCTTCAACGGGTGGTCATTATTTGACTCCACAATATCTTGAAATAGCACACCAGCAAAAGGGCAGCTGGGCCCAATCCTCCCTGGGAGGTATTTTTGCTGGAATCCACATTGCATCCTACAAGATATTTGGGGTGAGTGCTGATGTCAGGCCTTCTTACACTCCTCAAAACACAATGGGCAGTATGTTCTCTGCTTTGCACCTGGAGGTCTCCTCTCTTTTTGTCCCACCACAGAGTTGTAACCACACTGGGTCTGTGGTGACCTAGGCCCCTTAGGAGACACATCATTGTGAAAAATAGAAAGTTGGACTAGATGAATCTTTGGTCTGATCCAGCAGAACAATTCTTATGTGTTCTAATCCCTTTTTTTACTCAGTTATGGAGTTTCATGTGGTTGTTGCCTCCTCGTCCAGATAGAAGGCACTCTCTTGCTCCTAGGTATGCTTGCTTGGGTCTTTGACTCTCTAGCAAGGTCTTTGCCATGGCTAGTGCTACGGGATGGGTGCACAGTAAATGAAACCAAACAAGAATATCTAGAAGCAGTGTGATTATGCACACGTGTGAGGCACCATCAGTTTGCATGCAGCAACATGTGGGAGAGAATACTTGGAAAACAGACAAGCATTTCCTCAGAATCCTTTGAGAAAGATCATAAATACCAAAGCTGGTTCTGGATTGAGCTGCGGGGAGTTCTCCCACTGCTGCCAGCACTGTATAGAGCAGGGCTGTCAAACTGCTGGCCCTCAGGCCGGATGTGGCCCCTGGAACTCAGCACTCCGGCCCCTGACAAGCCAGATGCAGCCCACGGAGCTCAGGAGTACAGCTCGCTGTTGCCTTGTTTCACGGTCAGCTGTGCACTTCTCTCTTCCGTGACAGCGGCATTCCAAACCCCAACCATGGCGTTCTTCTTCCCGCCACAGTACTCCTTACCCCTCACCCCTACCACGGTGCTTCTTCCTCTGCCCCCACTGCACTCAGAAGCAGCAGCAGTCTGAGGCCTCAGCCACTACCACTCAGAAGGAGAAGTGGAGGCTTGCTTAGTTCTTCACTAGGGCTAGGTGGGGCAGGCCGCAGGAGGTGGGGAGGGAGAGCTGGCCGGCTCTGAATTCCTTTCTTTAAAAAACAAAAAAATCAACCTCCCCCTGAGCATATTCTGGTGTAGAAGGTAGTGCATTCAGCTAATTTAAGTGGCAGGATTGTCCATGCAAAATTTGGTAGCTGCAGGTCATGGGGAAGTATGTTGTTCAGAACTTCTTAAAAATAACTAATTAAATAAATAAACCTTTCCCTGAGCATATTCTGGTGTAAAAAGAAGAAAGAGGGAGGAAGAGAGTGAGAGGAAAGGGGTGGAGAAGGAGGGAGGCAGAAGGCACGAGGCAGGTGTGAGAAAGCACTGTGAGGCAGGTGCAGCCCCCTGGAAATGCACTGGGATCCAGTCAGACCCACTAAATGATTTGAATTTGATACCTCTGGTGTAGAGGGCTGGGTGATGACACACCGAAGCCCTAAGCTATGTCAAACTTAATAGGCTCCATAACATTACAAAACAGGTTGGAAGTCCCACCTTTGCATGTCACTTACCCACCCCTCACAGCCTTGCTCACGGTTACAGCAGCGTTCATCTGAAGAGCCTAATGCTGCCGGCTACCGTGATGGTGGGTGTTGGTCTAAACCGGGCCCTGATCTAATAAAATTTCAATATAATTTACATTTCTTTCTGCACAGATCTATAAACTGCCATGAGGCATTTTTGGAGGGGCGGTATATAAATCAAATCAAATCAAATCAACAAATAAATAAAATGTAATATGATAAATGAAAATCATGCAGGCAATGACTACTAAATAGTGCTCATGTGTGAAACCTATTTTTTTTTACTGGCTAACAATGCTTCTCTTTCTATAAAACAAAATTACAGCACACCCGGTTTGGCTAACCAGGGTTATATCAATAAGCAGAGGAGAAGCAATCTAAGTTGTAATTTATACCACAGGTTAAGTTGAAAAGGGTAAATACACACACAGCACTCAGGCTCCCAATTGCTCCGGCATACTCCCTTCTTCTTACTGGGGCAGTGAAATGTTGGCAAACCTATTCTAACCACTATACCACGCTGGCTCACCAGTACTATAATATTGCACAAAAGCAAGCAAAGACAGAGCCATTTCCTGGTCAAAAATGATTCCCCAAATACCACTAGCTGTGAGCACAACAGCAGAACTCAGAGCTGTTTCCTCAATCCGCCTCGGAGCTATTGAGACAGACAAGACAAACACTTCCCCCTCTCCCCCCTCTTTGGAGATGGGTGTGATTTCCAAGGAACTTCTCTGCCCGGCCAGGTACATTCCAGGTGGCTGGGAACCATCTGGTTTCCAAGGCTCCTCACGCTGGAGCGAACTGCCTACTTCACCTTGATTGCCCGTATCAGTGTCACAACAAGGAGGCTCGTTTTCCCATGCTCAAGAGAGCACGCAGCTCCTTCGCGCTCTGTGTGACAGGAAACGATGTCCGCGGCAATATACTTAGCAGGTGGATGCTCCGTGAGTGTGCCGCGGCATTTCATCTGCCGGCTTGACATCACCATGTTCAGCCTGTCGCAAGGTGAATCCTGAATGCTGATGACAAGGAGAAGCTGCAGAGCCTACTAATAATGCCCTCGACTGGTTTGTTGTCAAGCTTCCGCCACCGTCTTATCCCAAGGGTTCATCAGCAATATGCTGGGTGGTCTTCTGCTCATGATGCACTCCCATGTTCCCTTTCTGGATGGTGACATACATGATTGCCTAGATGCAGTATTCTGGGGTATCTGTTGGAGGGGTCCTGGAGCTTCATTAAGAAAGTTTCCAGAGAAGGGCTCGGGCTCAGTTACAGCTCACGATCCACAGCAGCCCCAAGGCAAAGCAGCAGCACGCAACTCTCTGGCAGGCATCACCGCTCAGGAGCGACAAGACAGCCTAGAGAGTAATGGGAGGCTTTGCCTTAAGCACGAGTCTATGGCTTACAGATGGGTGCACAGTGTGCACGGGGAATTCTTGGCAGGTTATGGGAGGTGGGGACAGTGCCCCCCACCCCAAAGCAGGAAAAGCATCGCTGCCACATGTCGGATGCAGCCCCAGACAAAATACCTGATGGTTGGTGTGAGGCTGAAAGCCTGGGCTAGGAGAATCCATGAGCCGGTAGTTGAGGACAATTGGATCAAGCTATGGGCAGCCCTTGCATGAGGCAGGCTGGGGCGGTGGCCTCAGGCAAAGGTGTAGGGACAGACACGGGGGCAGCAAGTGGCGGGCTCCTTCAATCAATCAATCAATCAATCAATACCATCCTTCCTCTGAAGACCCGTGGGTGGTTAACAACAAGGTAAAAGCAATGATAAAACTTCAGTTTAAAATAGCCTGATAAAATAAAAGCAAGACACAGCTATGTGAAAAAGAAAGCCGGGGGCTACTCATGGGCCGAAAGCCTTATAAAATGGGCAGTCTCCAGATTACTGGCACAACTCCACCGTCGACAAGCTCTGCCCTTCCTTGGGGCGGGGGGGGGGGAGGAGGAGAGACCGGCTCTGCCATTCAAGTGGCAGGGGGAAGGAGAAGGAGAGGTGGTGAGAAGGGGGAAGCTTGCCCCACTGGGCCATGCTGCCCCTCTCCTTGCCACCTCTCCATCTCCCCCCCACACACACAATTTGAGAGAGGGACAGCCCTGCTGACGCTCCCTGGCTTAGTGGCATCATCTGAGAGTGCCTGCATGGCACTGAGAATGCTGAACACACACACACACACTAAAATAAATAAACATTAATCAATTTACTTAACTCTCACCCCTGAAATCAACGAGAACAAAAGGTTGTGGCTGCTACCTGTAGAATCCAAGGGAAAGAGTTGTGATATGCAAGGACAAGGCAGGGGAGTGGAATCAAGAATATTAAATAGTTTTTAATGAAATAGACATTATGTACAGAGAGGCGAGTGCAGACTTCCGTGCTCTTGCTGCTGGCTGTTTGTTAGCCCCGCCTCTACTCCAGGGCTGGAATACAAGTAACTAAAGCCCCATTCAAAAGCTGGTCTAAATCAAGGAACTGGTTAACCAAACACACCATGCTATCCAGAGCAACAGACCACTGGCAGAGTAAGCAAATTTGCGCCAGCACGGGATTTTAGCTTAATTGCGGTTTTTAAAAAATACCCAGGGAGAAGTGCTGGTCTTGTGGTAGTGAGCATGAATTGTCTCGTTTGCTAGGCAGGGTCTGCCTTGGTTTGCATTTGAATGGGTTGACTGCATGTGAGTGCTGTAAGATATTCCCCTTCGGGGTTGGGGCGGTGGATCAGTGGTAGAGCATCTGCTTTGCATGCAGAAGGTTCCAAGTTCCCTCCATGGCATCTCCAGGTAGGGCTGGGAGAGACTCCTGCCTGCAACCTTAGAGGGTCACTGCCAGTCAGTGTAGGCAAGACTGAGCTAGGTGGACCAAAGGTCTGACTCTGTAGACGGCAGCTGCCTATGCTCCTATGCAGAATTGTTCTCTTGCACTATACGCAGGCACAACATCCTTCTTCATGCACTTCATTACTCTGGATGTCAGCCACAAAATTTTGGCTAGATTGGACCAAAATGGAATTGATCCAACTGTGCATTTGTTGTTTTCTATGTAGTAATCTTTTGTGTTTTGTTGTTTGGACATCTGTCCCAGTGGGGTCCCATAGAAAATGTGGGGGGTGGAATCAGAAAGAAAAAGGAGGGAAAGGAGGAGGAGGAGGAGGAGGAGGAGGAGGAGGAGAAGAAGAAGAAGAAGAAGAAGAAGAAGAAGAAGAAGAAGAAGAAGAAGAAGAAGAAGAAGAAGAAGAAATGGAGTTGTTTCTGAATAAAGCCTTAGTTAAACTTGTTTGTGCTGTATGTAGATATTTCTCTGGGCAGCGACCATAAATAAACTGAACTGAACCTGCATAATATTTCTTTGTGTTTTACAAGGGAAGCAGTTATAGAAGCATTTTATCCATAAGATTTAAAGAGCTGGATAATTATTAAGATGTGCTTTCCCCATAAGCATATGTTCCTTCTTCCTTTAGACCCAGCAAAATCGCAAGGACATTTTTCACACAGCAGCTTTACTGTGAGGCTTTACTGCAAGTTTGAAGTTGCCCAGAAAACCCGATGCAAAAAGTGGATTTTTTTTACCCTGGATATATATCAGGCTACATGCTAAAGCACAATGAAAAACCTGAATTGTCTGTGAAGTGCTCCCCGATAGCTTGCAGGGACTTTGGGGTAAATCTGGCCAATATGTGAATGCACACCCTCCCAGAGGAGATGGGAACTAAAAGCCGAGTGCGAAAAACATCAAGCACAGCCAGAGTTAAACCTCTGGAGTGGCAGGGATTGAGAGTGGGGGATGGGGAAACCTGCTGTCCTCCCATCAACGGAGAGACAAATGAGGAAGACAAATAAAGGCCTCCACCCACCAACCGGATGGATTTAAAAAGACAGAGATCTAATCACCTTTCAGCAAGGAGAGCTGCCCTCTCAATCCCATAAATCTTCACTTGACCCAGTGACGGCACCTGCTTGATGGAAGTTAACTCAGACATGTGTCTTCCAAGCAGTGCAAAGGGCCATTCCTGTTTCGACGGAGTAGGATGCCAGGGCCACACGCTCAGAATCATCTTGTTATTCTTTGAATCACAAAGTCATGAATGGGTACCATTTGGCGAGATGAGGGCACAGACCCATGGCTGGGTGGGCGCTGTCCCTCCCCCATTTTTCTCCCCATCCATTTGTTACAAACATTTTTTTAAAAAAACAATGCAATGTTGCTTGCACTCAGGACTGAGAGGGACCAGATAAGCCTGCCCCTACTTGTGGGGGCAATGGGCACCCCGCTAAACCTTTATGCTGGCCATGGGCCTGTGAGAGCAGCTTTGGGCTAAATGGGAACTGTTGCCAGTATAGCACAGAGGGAGGAGGGCCAAGGAATATACCTGTGAAAAAGGATGGTGATCCAATTGGCCTTGTTTATCAGTGCTTCCCTGGGTGAGGACTTTTGGGTGTTAATAATTAACCAGGATCTGGCTAAAATAGCTGCATTGCATGGTAGGAACACCGCTTCAGTATTCTGCATGTGCCTTCCTCGCTATTCACCTCGGTTACTGTGGCAACGGTACATCTGCTTCCACAATATCCTCCATTAATCATTTACATGCAAGGGGGAAAGGAACTTGGAGGAACCAGCCACACCGCACAAGTTATTTTTACCCGCTTGCCCCCAACAAGCAGCAGGAATGCTTGTCCTCTGTCAGGGACTGGAAAGGCACAACCCAGGGCAAACAAAGTCCTTCGACATGCTGGCAGTCGGGAAGCTCCCATTTTAGATGGGCTTGGGTTGGCCAACCTTGAAGCACGTTATTATTTCAGGAAATTGAAGGGCGGGACAATGGCAGGTGTCCAGTTGGGTTGCCAGCCTTCAGGATTGGCCTAGAGCAGTGCCCTTCGTTGCAAGACCTGGGGGCTAGTGACGGCCCCCTTCAAATTTAAGGGTAGGCCTCTTGGCTAATTCATTAGGCCTGTGTGAGGCTTCGACCAACGCTGAAAAACAGCATAAGAACAGCCTTGCTGGATCAGGCCCAAGGCCAAAGAAACTTAAACAGTTCCCTAGAATTCATGGAGTGCATTAACTCCCAAGTGATTTTCTAGTCCCTAAAGAGAGGCAGCTAGCATCCAAAGAGTTGCCATCAAATGGTGCAACTGAGGCTTCATTGCTTATGCTGTGCCTTAATTGCAAGAGAGTTCCCTTCCCCTCGCAGGTGGAAGTAGCACTTTATTCAAGCATCCTGCTTGAATATAGCACTATTGAATCCATCTATCTATCTAGATTTCTATACTACCCTTCCAAAAATGGCTCAGGGCAGTTTACACAGAGAAATAATAAATCAATAAGATAGATCCCTGCCCCCAAAGGCTCACAGTCTAAAACTGTAAATTGTAAGAGTAAATGGTCCTATCCGCCTGAACTTTGGTATCAAGTCATTACTTAAATATGGAGCTGGCTTTAGCTCAATATTCTGACTACCAAGATATATTCCGCTCGGTAAGTTTGCCTGTCCCATTTGCAGCTCTATATCCTGTATACGCTGTATAATCAAGCGCTTAGCTCAATCCAATCCTAATCTGGTTACCTCCATTGAGAAAAAGTGGTATATAAATATTTGTTGTATTTGTATTCGCTGTATACTACAACCCCCATCATCTCCAGCCATAATGGCCAAGAACCATTGTGGATAGGAATGGTGGGAGTTGTAGTCCAACAACATCCTGGCCCTCAGGGTTGTGAATCCCTGCTTTAAACGGCTCTTTCCAGAAACAACTTTAAATGTGGGGAATTTGACAGGATGCCAATAAGGCCATGACTATCGAAAGCACATGATCCGTGATCTCCAATGCAAAGACCTATCTCATTCTGTACACATGCACACTGACTTGATATAACTGTTGTGGTTTTTCCAAAGATTTAATAATAATAAACAGCAACCCTGAATGAGTGATTAGCCCTTGCACTTCGTACTCTGCAATTGCACATAAATATTCAAGGGCATGGCTATCTAGGATTCCCATTTATGGCAACATGATAAATTAATTAAGTGTTGTTTCTCTTCCCTGCAGCGTCATTCAACCTTTATATCAAACAGAGTCCGATGAAATGCATCTTTGTTCGCTGACTTATTTATTTATTTATCTAGAAGAAGAAGAAATGCTCCCTTTGACAGCATCTCTATCTCCATGTAAATTAAAGAAAAATGACGATGCACTGAGGCCAACAAAATAGCTTTTGTATCAAAATATAATGAATAATGAATGTGAAATCATATCGGCATGAAAGATTGTCAGCTTAGATATGGTTTTCCATGTGACCTGGTCTCCCCCTCATTCCCCCCAACCCCCTATTAATATTATGTTTTTCCTGGCTCTAATTTTATAAACAGAAACACTCTCCTTTGCTTGCATAAAAATAAGTTTGCTGAAACTCTGCTTCCTTCACAGACCTTTCTGTAAGGACCAGACAATCCAGCTTTGTTCATTTCACATTAAGTAAATGTGTTAAATTAAAAAAAATTAATGGCTACACTGCCGACAATTAATGGCCACACATTAATGGCATTACAGCATTCTGCCATTTCCCCCCCAGTAATGCACCAGGAAAAAGATGCAATGTGCTTGCCATGATGTTGCTTCCTTCAAAAAGTGGATTTTTAAAACCAGGATATAAATTGGGCTGCATTCTAAATCACAATGAAAAACCAGAATTGTGTATGAAGTGCTCCCTGATAGCTTGTAGGGACTTTGGGGTGAATTTGGCCAATATGAACACACACCCTCCATTCTGGAGGAGATGCAAACTAAAAATGGGGTGTGAAAAACTTCCTAGTACAATCTAGGGCAGGGGTGGGGAACCTTGCTTTTGGACTACAACTCCCATAATCCCCAGCCACAGAGGCCAATAGCTAGGGATTATGGGAATGGTAGGCCAACATCTGCAGGAGGGCCAACCCCTGATCTAGGGCGAGACATAAGAACATAGTACACCGCCTTAGGCCAGGTGAAACCCTTGGTTCATCAGGGCTGCTCAACTTCGGCCCTCCTGCAGATGTTGGCCTACAATTCCCATAATCCCTGGCTAGTGGCCACTGTGGCTGGGGACTGTGGGAGTTGTAGTCCACAAACAACTGGGGGCCCAAAGTTGAGCAGGCCTGATTCTAGCTTATGATCGCGGCACTGACTGGCAGTAGCTCTCCAAGGTTTCAGGCAGGAGCCTTTCCCAGCCCCAAGGAGTGAAGCTGGGATCTTCTGCATGCAGAGCAGATGGCAGTTTGAAATGGGGGCTTTCCAGGTGCTACACAGAAGGAGCGGCCCATTCCTAGGCTCACTTTCAGATGGCAGGGATTAGCAAACACAAACAAAAGAGTCTTGGAGCAGCTTATTTGGATTTGGGGTTTAGATTTCTACACACGCAGACCCACCGACCCACCCACCCCGGCTGCATACATGTGCATAAACAAGCAAACCACTGCACTCTCCACTATGGTCTTGTTGTCATACTCCTACCTGCACCTTCTTACATAATATATCCACAAGCATGGCTCCTCACCAGTGACGACATTTATGTTATTAATAAAAATATGACTCAGACTAAAGAACCACCCCAAAATGAACGTACTCCCTCTGGTGGTGGGGTAGTTTCTATTCTCATGTTAAGTCAATTGAGAGAGAAATCACCCCAGAAATGCATGGATCTATGGAGCATTCCATTTATAGAGTAGGTAGCAGAGGATGGTTTAGATATTGCAACTATTTAGAGAAAACACATGGAGATCCTTGTATAACTAAACACTAAATATTTATTGGTTAAATACACTTGGACAGGAAAGACCTATAGCTAATCTAAAGGACTACGTAATGGATCATAATGGACTGAGCCAGCGTGGTGTAGTGGTTAGAGTGCTGGACTTGGACCGGGGAGACCCGAGTTCAAATCCCCGTTCAGCCATGGACTCTGGGCCGGTCACTTCTCTCTCAGCCATCACAGGGTTGTTGTGAGGAAAAACTCAAGTATGTAGTACACCACTCTGGGCTCCTTGGAGGAAGAGCGGGCTATAAATGTAAAAATAAATAAATAAATAAATAAGGAGAGAGAGAGAGATGTTTCCATCTGCTCTCTAGGAGGAAAAGAAGGATTGTGACTCAGCACAGGAAATGCTGCAGAGTCAGTTCAGGGCACAAACAGGGAGACCCTTACTCACTGTCTTTACTCCCAATGCCCCTAGTGGTCATTAGGGTAATTGGTGCAAAAAGGCCGATACACTGGAAGTTCATCTCCGACACTTTGGACTTTTGGACTTTGGACTTTTCCCTCTTCAGCCAAGCCTTGCTGTAAGTATGAGTGGTGGGGGGTGCTGCTGATGGACATGGTAAGGGCAGAACTTCCTCCCCTTTTGCCCTGCTGTACACAGCTACAGCAGGGCGGTTCTATGACGTCTGAATGAGGATTCTAGCACAATGACATCCATTTGTCATCAATGCCTGCAGCAGCAAGGCAGTGTGGAAACCACCCGCAGGACACTGCGCAGTATGTGGGTCATTGAATGTGTGTGTCAGGGGCTGACCTTGCTACTCCCCGCACAGGTGTTCATCGAACATGCTTTGAATGACCGAAGAGGGCTGGAAGCTGTGCCATTTCTATGCAAAGCTCAAATGTACACAGTGGCCATCACAACAGTCGAGCCATAAGAGATCACACCGTCTCCCTAGCTTGGTTCTCTCTGGCTGAAAGGGTGAGAAAACCACAATCTCCTCGAAGTCCTACGGGGAATGAAATCTAACTTGCAAATACATTCTAATTCAGCAGTGCCATACTGGTGGAGTCATGCAATCAAGACCCAGGGGGCAAAGAGCCTTTTGCTTTAATCACAACTGTCCTGACCCAGCAAGGGGGATGGATCCACATGTGGCATTCACTTCACAGTATTCATCAGCCCCCATTCCAGTGGCTGGGAGCATCTTTCCATTGAATGGAGATGCAGGTTTCCTTTGGGGGCCACTCATTTTGCATGTGGCCATTTGCAAGTGACCAGAGCAACACGATCTGAGCTAGTGTGATTCAAATCAGCAAGCTAGAAAACAACAGTTTTTTTTTTTAAGGGGTGCGTGGGGTGTGCCTTCCTCATCTCACTTTTAAAATACTTTGTGGGCCCCTGATCTGTTCTTGATGACGCTAGGTAATGCAGGCAGATTCTCCTGGCAGTTAATGAGGAGCATGGCTGAGCTTCCCAGCAGCAGCAGCTGCTTAGTTAATGCAGAAAAGACTCTGCCAGCAAAGAAGGAAACATCTGGGGGGTCATGATCCGGCTGCTGCTTCTTTAAACGCAAGGACCGCCACAATGTCAGAGACTTACACTTGGCATCCTTTGTAGCCCTTATCTGATCTCTCATTGTTCCTGGGCAGGAATTCAAGTGAGTGTAAAGCCCTCGCTTGGAGGAGCTATGAAAAGATTATTGAATCAATTGAGGCTGAGAAAAGGGCAGTCGATGCGCTCCCTCCATGCAAGATCCCTCCTGCGGTTCAGATTCTCTAAACCAGCCATCAGATACTACTAAGCTAAAACCATTTTCATACATAATGTTTAAATGGGGGGTGGGGGGGGGAGGGAGTGCTTAAATCAGTGCAAAAGCAAACACTACATTGCCGGGGATGTGCGTGTTGATTCGAAATGGCTCTCTTCCTGGTTTCTGTCACCTTTGACAAAAAGAACAAAGCCCCAACACTTTCCTTTAAAGATTTCAGTTTTACAATGGAGCTGTCAAAATCAAATGGCAGTGAAACACATTAGCAGAAAGGGAACGTTTAAGGGTAACGGACAGTGGTGTAGTAAGTCTGGAGTGGGGGGGAAACTGAAGATGGGCTTCTGCCCCCAAAACTACTTCTTCAAAAAGGCATTGGGGGGGAACAAGCTGTCACCCAGGTGGTACCCCCACTTTCAGGGGTCCAGGGTCATTTGTCCACCTCTCCTTGTTCAATTGTAGCTACACCCAAGTGATGGAGAATTATAGTGGAAGATCAGGATAAGGGGTGCAATTGTTATAGCAATGGGATGAAGGGGAAAGGAAACAAGGTACATTGTTGATCCCACATAAATAAGGTTTACACATAGCATAAACCATCTGAGAATAACTGTGACACGATCTTTAGTGCCACACATGGAAATGGCCCAAAGGAGTATTATGTAAGGCTGTGCTGATGTCCAAAAGTGTGAAAGAAGAGCATTTAGGCAACCCAAAATGTTCCCTCCTAAACCTATTGCGCTTTTTTTGGAGGGGGGGCATGCATTCTCTAGCCAATTATTTCAGTACCCTCTCTGCCATTTTTTCCTAAAACATGTTAAATTCTTGCTGTTTATGCTAAAAAGTGAAGCCAGTTCAGAGTGAGGGCAATGCTTCCAGCTCTCCCTCTAAATAGGTCATCACCACAATGCCACAACCCAATCAAATTAGGCTGTGTGATGGCTTCACAAAAGCAATTCAGAGTGAGGGCAGGAAGCATTGTCCTCACTCTGAATTGGTAAACACTTTCGCTATTCTCTACATGGGATCACCATATCTTTGCTCTGCAGGTGAAAATGTCCAAGCAGCTGGAGTAGGGCAATTTTCAGCAGGAAAATTGCAAGAAAGAAAAACTTTAAACAGCCTCTCCAATGCTCCTGATTTCAGCTGCTTTTTGTTTTGTATTGATTCACACTTCAATGTATTGTCTATATTGATCAGCAGCAGCTCTCTGGGGGGCAGGGCAGGGTGAGGGCTTTTTCTAGCCCATCCTGGAGATGGTAGGGATTGAACCTGGGACTTTCTTCATCCAAAGCTCTACCACTGAGAGCTTCTTCTGAGAAGAAGAGGGCCTTTCCAGTACGCAGAAAGTGTCTTGAATATTCTGTGCTATTTGAAATAGCTGGCAGTTAATAAATTGATTGACCAATTG
Organism: Hemicordylus capensis; assembly: GCF_027244095.1. Lineage (NCBI taxonomy): Eukaryota > Metazoa > Chordata > Lepidosauria > Squamata > Cordylidae > Hemicordylus > Hemicordylus capensis. The sequence continues at coordinate 17,792,180 of NC_069663.1, forward strand.
ACTGATTGGTTTGGTTAAATTACTCACAGTTTGCAATAAGGGATATTTCCCTCTAATTCTTTGGACTAAAGGGGAAGGCAAATAAAATAAAATAAAATAAAATAAAATAAAATAAAAAACATTGGAGGAACCCAATCCAGACAGAAGGCTGAAGAGAGGCCTAGGTCAGGGAGATTTGATCGTCAACTCCTGAAAAGATCATCAACAATCTGAAATTATTTTTTAATCTGATGTAACATTTTGTTTGTCTTAATCCTGTAAACCAGTTTGGATTCCTTGGTCAAGACAGAAAGGTGGTATATAAATGTAACAAAGAGAAAGGTGGAAGAGGATAGGAGATGCTTTTATAAGAACTACCTCAGGGTTCAGGGAAACTCGAGGTACCAAGGCAAAATCCAGGCCTGTTGGCTGGACTTAAAGCAAAGAGGGAGAGAAGAATTGTTAAACATATCCACTGAGGATAAGGGGATCTCTAAGAACATTTTAAGCCTTACCGTTTTTTTCTTCTTCGTCTTCATAACAATGTCCTTTTAGTAGCACATTTTGAAGTGCTTTACAATCTCTTTTTCACACAGCCCCAGGAATACTGCAGAGAATTATTGCCATTGTCCCCATTTTATGAAATTAACACAAAGAAATAACTATAGATGTGATTGATGCCATCATCATTATAAGGAACTATTCTAAACTGACTCAAGTATATTGGCAGAAAGGTGGTGTATACATGTAAATCTATGCCTAGAGTGTGTGTGCACTGCCCAGAGCTCTTAGGATAGAAATGTGAAATAAGAATAATTTGGACTGTGGCGAGGGGTGGCCCTTTCATGAGGCAAGATGAGGCAATAGCCTCAGGCAGGAGAATATTGGGGCATAACTATAACATTTAAGCGTTTTGTAAAAATGTGGATATGTTCTCTTGCCAGTGAGTATATATGGTCAGCTTGAACATCTGTTAATGGCTACGGTAATTGAAAAGTGATAATGTGCCTGATTCAATTCCGTTACCCTTGGAATCGTCCATTCATTGGCAAAACTGTCCACTTCAAATTGCCCTTAGCTGGCCTGTTAAGAAAACAAGTGCTTCCTCGAATCACATTCCAAGAACTTGGCATCTCTCTGACATTTGCGAAGTGGTGGGGTGTGTTTCCTTCTGCTTCATCAGTGATGTCAGTGCAAGCAACCAGTGGAGTTTCATTTCCCGTTCATTAGCTTTGCTTTGTAAACTGGTATATAATTTCTAATGTCAGGATGAGCAGTCGTGCTGGCTCTTGTTCCTCCTCAGAGGGTGGTGGCTGTCCAGAGACGTTGCCACGCGGGGCGCCCTGCCAACACATCGCCAGTGAAGGCGTTCCCGACCCTCATCTCCAGCGAAAACTGAACAGCAGGCTGCTGTTTACAATGTGATTTAGCTGTCAAGGATAAGTTATGTCTCCTGCCCTCCAGGAAAAGGGAAGCAGAGGTGGAGAACAATCTAGCTAAACATGTATATACACACACACACACACGGAGAGAGGATTTGGCAATCCCCAGAATGTGGCGGTTTAAACATCTATGGGGAAAGAGGATTTCAGATGAAGCAATACACTCCAGGGCTGCCCCAGGAGTGGCAAAGGATCCTTGTGCGTAAACAATGTGTGCATGTGCCTCCTTCTGGCGCTTGTGAATTCCGTCAGTTGCCTTGCTGACTTTTGTTCCATGCATGAAAACCAGGACCTGAGATGGAAGGTTGATTTGGAAATGCCCCGTTGTGGAAGCAGTGGTGTGCTTCTGCCCTGTTCCCTGGCAGATCAGTTAAACTACAAGTGAGAGGATGTCATGCCCAGTCGTTTTGCATTCTCTCCTTCCACCTGTGGTGGGTCCCACAAAAAGATTAAGGGCCAAATGGTATGTGGCATGCATAGGAAGGTGCCTGATACTGAGTCAGACCATTGGTCCATCCAGTTCAGAATTGTCTACCCTGACTGGCAGTGGCTTCTCCAAGGTTTTAAGCAGGAGTGTTTTCCAGCCCTACCTGGGAATCAGGCACAAGAAGGGACTCTTTTAGGTAGCCTGGTCCGAAGCCAATTAGGGCTTTAAAGGTCATTGCCATCACTTTGTATTTCACCTGGAAACATATCAGCAGTGAGTACAACTGTTTGAAAACATGCATAATATTGTCTCTCTGGGATACCAGGAAGAAGAAAGAGGGAAAGAAACCCAAAGGTAGGGATGTGTGGATTGAATCAAGCAGGCCCAGTTCAGACAGTCCGGGTTCCGGACCCAAACCCAAATGGCCAGTTTGCAAATCCCTACCGATGTTCCTTCTAAGGTGTGTGAATGTGTGCGCGCTCACAAGTTTTTTGATGTCTGCTCAGTTAATTTAGATTCCACTCAGGCTGAATTAGGAAGGCCCCATTCTGAATGCATATGCATACACACTGCCTTCATACTGCCACCCAGAACAAAACTCATTCCGCACAGAGATGGAAAAAAATTAGAGAGAACACGGATCCCTACCCAAAGATGCTGAATAAATAGGTTTTGTCTTTATGCTGTATAGCCTGACACGTTTCGAGCATTGCTCTTCCTCGGGGGCAAATATGTTGTAACATAGATAAAGCATATTTGCCTCTGAGGAAGAGCAACACGCAAAACGTCAATTTATTCAGCACCTTTGGGTTTCTTTCCCTTCTTTTCTTCCTGGTTTTTGGGTGCTGGGTCATTTTTCTCCCCCTTTCTTTCTCCGGTTTCTCTCCGGGATGCTCCTGAGACAAATCTGACGGCCACATTTTGAATTAACCAAAGATTCTAGACTACATACCTTGACAGCCTTATGCAGCGGGCACTGCAATAGCCCTGCCTAGAGGTGGAGAGCCAGTCTTGCACCTCAACAGCAAACATGAATTTCCCCCTTTGCTAAGTACGGTATGCCATGGCTTGCATTTGGATGGGTGACTACATGTGAGCACTTTTTGCTGTAATATATTCCCCTTAGGAGATGGGGCTATAGCTCAGTCAGGGGTAAAGCAAGTGCTTGCATGCAGAAGGTCCCAGGTTCAGGAGAGCTGGTCTTGTGGTAGCAAGCATGATGTCTCCCCTTAGCTAAGCAGGGTCCACCCTCGTTGCATATGAATGGGAGACTAGAAGTGTGAGCACTGTAAGATATTCCCCACAGCGGATGGAGCCACTCTGGGAAGAGCAGGAGGTTCCAAGTTCACTCCCTGGCATCTCCAAGATAGGGCTGAGAGAGATTCCTGCCTGCAACCTTGGAGAAGCCACTGCCAGTCTGTGAAGACAATACTGAGCTAGATGGACCAATAGTCTGACTCAGTATAAGGCAGCTTCCTATGTTCCTATGTATGTTCCTGTGTGGGCTACCAGAAGCACAATACAGTTGCTTTGAGGAACGGACGCAGCTGCCTCATCAACTGAAGTTTGCTTCTTTACCTCTTGTCCTTTTGTCTATTAAACGGCAAGCCAATGACAAACCTAACTGAATGCAATGGCACAAAGGCAGTCTATCAGTGCAGGGAGTAAGTCAGGAAACAAATATGCTCGCCTTATCCTCCTACACTCCATCATTAAGTCCTGAAATGCCCCATCAAGAGCTGACTGTGTGACCATCCCAAAAGTCTCCTTGGCACAGACTATTTCACTTAAAGTCTGGGGGGGGGGGCAGTGGGGAGGTCTGCTTCTCCTCTTTCACCGGGAGTAATGCGACTGAAGTGGGTGTGAACCCGATACATTGAAGGCAAGGGAGGGATCAGGCCCCTGGGCTGCATTCTCCTAGGCCTAATCTCCAAGACTGCTGATTCCTGCGTGAAACATTTCTCATTAGCTGCTCATTCAGGGAGCAGAAGCGTTTCTGCCAGGTCAGCAGAACGCAGGGCACATTTTTTGGCTCTACAGCAAAAAGCAGGCAGCTTGAGTCCCTCATAATCATGCGGACTGTTCCCAGTCGTTTCCTCTTAGTTTCATGGTAAGGGAGGCCTTTGGTTTTACTGCAAGTCCAGAAAAACAACACCCAACCCAAACATTTTGTAACCTGAAAAAAAACAACACTAAATTTTGCAAGTTCCTAGCAGGGGAAGAGAAAAACCCTCCAAATGAAAGATGTGATGCAAGTGTGAAATATATACGTGTGTGTGTGTGTGTGTGTGTGTGTGTGTGTGTGCTTATTCTACACTCTCCCTCGAAGCCCAGAGTGGTGTACATGGTGATGTTTCTCCTCACAACAACCTTGTGAGGTAGGTTAGGCTGAGGGAGAAATGACTGGCCCAGAGCAACCCGGTGCGAGTTTCATGGCTTCATGGAGACTGAACTCCACCGTCCTAGTGCAACACTTGAACCACAGCTTTGATCTATTATAGGATCAAACAATAGCTGGAGAGTCTTAGGTTGGTCATCGCTTTAATAGTCAAAGGTGCTTTATTCACAGGGGGCAGCCCCAGTGCCTGAGGCGAGGGACCAAATGCTGCCTTGCCCCATGGCCCTGGTGGGTTTTATAGGTGAGATTTGGGACGCTGAACGCACAGAGTCCCCAAATTATTAAAACTTATATTGCAATTATGTGTAGAGAGGCGGTGTGTGCTTTCCAACAAAAGAGTACACACACACACATACAGTGGTGATGCATGCAAGCACAATCCCTCCCTGCTCCCACCCCAGAGTAAGACTTGGAAAGGGCTCAGAATTCCCACAGAACCACATACTTGGTGCACATATTTCCGTTTTTATCAAAAGCAGGCTCCAAATGTGTGGACAAAAATCACATGGAAAAAGCACTTCTCCGATCACGAAACACATTTGCATCGTGGGGTGCCGATTTGTTATTGCCTTTTTTAAAATAAATGGCGAATTCCTCAGACACCCTCATAGGAACATAGGCAACTGCCTTATACTGAGTCAGACCCTTGGTCCACCTACATTAGTGTTGTCTTCACAGACTGGCAGCGGCTTCTCCAAGGTTGCAGGCAGGAGTCTCTCTCAGCCCTATCTTGAAGATGCTGCCAGGGAGGGAACTTGGAACCTTCTGCATGCAAGAATGCAGGTGCTCTTCCCAGTGCGGCCCCCTCCCCTGAGGGGAATTTCTTACAGTGCTCACATGTAGTCCCCCATTCAAATGCAAACCAGGGTAGATCCTGCTTAGCAAAGGGGCCAAGTCATGCTTGCTACCACAAGGCCAGCTCTGCTTCCAGAGTGCGAGCTGGAACTCTCCGTAACAGCTCTTGCCATTCACCAACTGTCCTTCCCAGATCATCGGACTGGAACACGGACCTGGCCATGTAATTGGATTATGCAACCCTTTATATAAGCACCAGGCCGCCCTCTGGAAGGAGGATTCTGGAGCTGGTTTCTTTAGAGCATCAGAACTGGCTAGAATTCTTTTCATATCCAACCAATACGTTTCAGGGGGAAAGAACTGAGCATCCCCGAGGAAGTCAAAGCTGATCAAAACAGAAGGAAACAGACTTATGTTCCCAGTTGCCTTTGGAGCTTTGAAGTAGCTTTCATGTTGCTGGACCTTTCTCCACCTTTTCGCCAGAACAACTATCTTTGTGATGCTTAAAGGCAGCTGGGGAAAGAGGAAAGTGCAGGCAATCGATTTGGCACAAAAACTCCTGGATTCTGGGGGCTATTTTTATGGATCCTGCTGCATCAGGGTCAGTACAGAGCTGATGGGCAGGTTGGCACCACGCACTGTTATTTTTACACAGGATGTCAGCAGCCAGAAGCCCTCCTCCACCTCCAAAATGTTGTGTGCATTCAGCAAATTGAGAGATCTGCTGTCGTCCAGAAAAACCTGTCAACACATTAATCCAAACACTCTCCTTGGAGGGCCAAAATAGAGATGACGTGAGCATTCTGTGGCTGGAACTCCAAATGTCTTTTTCTGGTTCAGAAATATCCATGGGTAAAAGAGTTGCCATGCCCCCTGGAATTTCGGGTTTCATCTGGATTTTAAGCATCTTACCCAGATTGCTTAGCCCACCCACCCAGATTCGCCCCAATCTCAGCTTGCTTTCTTTTCTTTTCTTAAAGCCAAGCTCTAGCCCTCATAGAAGCAGAGTTATGGAGCAAAACGTAGAACCACTATTCTGCTCCAACATTATTTTCAAGCCAATTTACATATAATGCAAATTCAGCACCCGGATTCGGAAAGTCAGAATATGGGGAAGCTAATGGGGAAGAAGAAGGTGATTTGAATTAGGGCCACAGGGCAGGGGAGTGGGGGGAATCCTTAATAACTCCATGCAGAATTCACTACATTCATGACATACATTTCACTCCTCTTTTTTTTTTTTTTTGCTTGCAATTATTATTCACATTATTATCCATCACTGGAGGTTTTCAAACTGAGGCTGGATCGGCCATTTGTCAGGGATGCTGTAGCTGTTCCCTGCTCTGACGAGAAGACCTCCAGGGCTCCCTTCCTACGAAAACTCTATGATTCTCTGTTCTGGGAGGCAATTCTAGGCAGAAGGAGTCACAAGGGAGAAAGAAGAAAATCACTGGAGGGAAGGTGTCGGCACAGAGGAATTTCTCATGCCTGCATGGAGGTCAGGAATAGGGCCAGTGGGTCTGATCCTGACGCCACCCTGCCATGTCTGTATTGCGCACGTTGCATTACGCTACGGTACAACGGATATTTATATATTCGCCGTAAATATTCGGCGTTGAATGAAACAGTGCAGCTGGAAAGCTTCCTAGCTAGAAGTGGATGCAATATACAAGCAAGAGCGGAAGATCATACCAGCATTCAATAAAAAGGGCAAGGCCAAAGTGTGCGTCCTTAATAGGAGCTGACAGCAGAATAGCCTCCTTCTCCCCAGCCGCTCAGGAAGCTGCAAAAGGACCCGTGGCCTCAGGTTGCACACAGATTCTGCTCCCTGCTTTGAAGCCTTCACTCTGTTTATTATTAGGTAATGCGAAAGGGACATCAATGTTAAGCACTCCCCTGCAGCCAAACACAACCTTTCCGGGGAGAGAGAGAGAGAGAGAGAGAGAGAGAGAGAGAGAGAGCTGGGTTTCACTGCTGCCCTTGATGGAATAATCAGAGCAAACTGGCTCCAAACAGTGGCTGCTGCCATAGGTTGCCACATGGCCATGCTATGGCCACACAGAGTTCATGCTCTTCTGCAGCCAAGGCAGAATTTTTTTATATTGCATACAAATATAATGGAACTAGTAGGTGAGGCCCCTCATTGACTAGGCAAAGTCATTTTGCAAAGGTTATACTTCATAGGAAAGTTCAAGCAAATATACATAATCAGAGTGCCGTTAGGCATGGACCTGGAGTCCAGGCCCATATGCCCAAGGGCACCATGATTTTCCCCAAGGGAAAAGAGGGATCCTTTTATATTTCTGGAATGGCCTGACCTAGAATTCTGAAATATGGCACAGCTGTAGGACAGGTTATCAGGACTCTCTGTATGGTTTTTCAAGTCCATTAGTCAATCCATTGATTTTTAATTATTTCTAATGATTTTTTGAATTTTAAAACTTCAAAAAAGAGTCAAAGTCCTCTAAGTGGCTTCATCCATGGCAGAAAATTACAAAGCATTCTGGAACCGAAGCCCCACCCACCACAGATCATAATTCCACCGCCATGTGAAGGAATCTGCCCTTTGCCTTCATTTAAAAAAAATTGCAACATGCCCCCCCCCGCCACTTTGCCTAACCCTTTACATTTCCAGAATGGCTGGACTTAGAGTTATAAAATGGGGCACACATGTAATCCAAGATGGCAGGACTCTGTCTATTTTTATTTCAAGGAAATTGATCAATCCTGTGATTTTTAATGAATGTTTTTCAAACTTCAGTAAAGCTGCCAAAAGAGTTATCTCTATCCATAGAGTACTTCACATCTAGTGAAAGTGGAAGTAGCTGTTACAGCTGAATAAACTATATGTGTGTGTGTGTGTGTGTGTATTCATTCAAATGCACTATGTTCAAGTCGGTTTGTGATCCAAAAGGTCTGCATGAGAACTGTGAAGGGGCATGTATTGTGGTTATAATTCCCCCCCCAAACGAATGAACTATATGTCCAAGTTGGTTTGGTGTTTGAACTGTGGAGTAAGGGACATGTGTTGTGTTCCAGTTAGTTTGTGAATGGTCAAGAAGCTGTGTGAATCCATTGGGGCTTGCCTAGTCTTCTTTGGCTTTGTCTAATGCACTCTGGCCCAGGCATGTGGATCTGTGGTGAAATGTATATATATGGAGAGGATGCTTACATAGGAAGCTCCATATACTGAGTCAGACCATTGGTCCATCTCGCTTAGTATTGTCTACACCAGGGATTCTCAACGTTGGGTCCCCAGATGTTATTGGACTTCAACTCCCATAATTCCCAGCTCCAGTGGCCTTTGGTTGGGGATTATGGGAGTTGAAGTCCAATAACATCTGGGGACCCAACGTTGAGAATCCCTGGTCTACACAGACTGGCAGAGGCTTCTCCAAGGTTGCAGGCAGGAATTTCTCTCAGCCCTATCTTGGAGATGCCAGGGAAGGAACTTGGAGCCTAGATGCTCTTCCCAGAGTGGCTCCATCCCCTGAGGGGAATATCTTACAGCGCTCACACTTCTAGTCTCCCTTTTGTATGCAACCAGGGCAGATCCTGCTTAGCTTAAGGGGACAAGTCATGCTTGCTACCACAAGACCAGCTCTCTTCCCTACTTATTTTGTGCTTATTTTGTGGCTGAGGGGTGTATGTGTGTGTGTGCGCATATGTGTGTGCTGTAAGGTCATTAGGCCCAAGGTCCAAAATTACCTAGCTGCACTTCTGTACATAATAGATTTTTTTAAATAATATGCTTGCAAAAGGAAAGTAAAAGAACTATTTGAAATTTGTAGGATTTCAGGATTTCAACTTCAAACGTTATTGGTTTTATTGAAGGATGACCATATAAAGTAAATTTGAATTGTAGTAAATCTGAAGAGGTTTACTTAGACCAGTGTTACAGAGGTGCAGAAGTGGGCATACAGCAAGCAGTAGCCTGAAAAAGTATCAGCCACCCAAAATCTGCTGCTGTCAGCCAGTGCCAGTCTGAAGAGCATGTTTGGTTTTTCAGTTTTGCTTTGGCAGCTCTGCTAAATCAGGCCCCGCCCTGAGAAGAAGGTGTGGCCTGCATTCCAAGTGCTCAGAGAACATCAAGTGCCCATTAGCACTAATTAAGCAAGCATCGTAGCTATCAGGTTATACCAAGCTTAAAGAAATGATCCTCTCTTAACTTTGTACAACAGAAGACAAGGAAAGGTGGTCTCATAGTAGTGAGTATGAATTGCCCCTTTTGCTAATTAGGATCTGCCTTGGTTTGCATTTGGATGGGAGACTACATGTGAGCATTGTAAGATCTTCCCCTTAAGAGAATGGGGCCATCACTCAGCGGAGAGCATCTGAATGCTTGAGGTCTCAGGTTCCATCCCTGGCAGCATCTCCAGGTAGGGCTGGGAGAGATTCTTGCCTGTAACCTTGGAAAGCCGCTGCCAGTCAGTGTAGACAATACTGAACTAGATGGATCAATGGTCTGACTCGGTATAAGGCAGCTTCCTATGTTCCTATGTAACATGGCTACAACAATATAGATACCTGTCCCCCCACCCATGGCTGAAGACCCACTGGGTTCTCTTGTGCCATGTCCACCATTCACCATCATCCTATTAGGACGGGCAACATTATGGTTCCACTGCAGAGTTAAATTCAGATCTTTTTGTCCTGGTGACGCCATGCATGCAGAGCAAGATGCAGAGTTGTAGACTCCGGTGCCCTTTCAGAGGGATCCCAGGCATGACATCCCCACACGCTTAGACAGCACGTTCCAAGACTCACAGTGGTGAAGATAAGCCTCAACATGTGCAAGCAATGTCTGCAAAAACAGGTTTATAGTCCAGCAGGTGGAACATCTGTATCACAGAGCATCCCAAACAATGGCTTTACAATGATGTCCAATAGATTCAGGGAAATGGGAAAATATAGACATAAGAACAGCCCTGCTGAATCAGGCCCAAGGCCTATCTAGTCCAGCATCCTGTTTCACACAGTGGCCCACCAGATGCCTCTGAGTAGCCCACAGGCAAGAGGTGAGGGCATGCCCTCTCTTCTGCTGTTGCTCCCCTGCAACTGGTATTGAGAGGCCTCATGCCCCTGAGGCTGGAGGTGGCCTATAGCCACCAGACTAGATAAGAATCTGTTGGCTGGTATTATACATGTACTGCTGTTATAGCACAGCTGTACAACTTCAGTCCTCCTGCAGATATTGGGTGTCATAATCCCTTATTATTGGCCACTGTGGCTGGGGATGATAGGGGTTTGGGTTTCAAAACAGCTGGAGGGGTGGTGCAGCCCTGTGTTATAATGCAGGGTTTCTTAACCTTGGGCCCCCAGATGTTGTTGGACTACAACTCCCAGAATCCTCAGCTGCAATGGCTTTTGCTTGGGGATTCTGGGAGTTATAGTCCAACCTCTTGGGGGCCCAAGGTTAAGAAACCCTGTTATAACGCATTATTTATTTATTAGGTTTTTTTATACTGCCTCAGCCAGGTGGCTCTAGACGGTTTGCAAATATAAAAATAGATGACAAAATAAGTAACTCATTAAAAATCAGTAAGTATTGCTTATATGTTCCACTGCTGCCTTCTATGTACTACTGTGGCACAAGTGTCACAGGAACCTACTGGTTAGTACTTGTGACATCATATAGACGCTGAGTATTACTTTATATCCATGTCAGGAAAAGCTTCACCAGCTACATCCTCCGCTTCCACCTATCAGAAAAGTGAGAGGGCCAAGGCCAGTAAAGAGTTGGCAACCCTTAACGAAACATGCAGAGAATGAATAATGTATAAAGTATGGAAAAGGGATAGATATGCAGAAGTCAACAGGTTCTTACTTGAACATATAGTTTCATGACATCCATCTGGCAAACCAGATGCAGCAATCCCTTTGGCTGAGCAGGGTTTTTTTGCAACAGAACAAACATCACACAACAACTTCAGCATTCTTTTTCTTCTTCTTTAGAACAAGGAGTTTAGATTTCATGTTGATTTTGTTATTATTGTTGTTATTTTCATTGCTTTAAAAAAAAAGCGGACTGCCCTGAAAACATGCTTGTATTGAAGGATCTAATTAGACATAAAAGGCAAATTCCTAATAAACAAAGTCCATAAAGTTGCAGACCAGCTGAACAATGCTCAGGAACTTAAAAAGAAGTGGCGGTGGAGGGGGGGGAGATCTCTCAGTATTCCTTGAAAAGACTAAAATACTAACAGATGCAAGACTTGAGCTTTTCATTTCCTGTGTAAATCTGTTATTCCAAACGTGAATGAATAAACAATCACTCACAATACTTGAATCACATTTGTTTCTCCAGACCCAGAATACATAATTGCTGACAGCTTATTCATAATCATTACATTACAGACTTTTTGCAACCATCGCTCAACAAAGGGGTCCTAAAAGACCCATAATTTCTTGAATTTGGCATTCATGCAGCTGAAATAATCTTAATCAGAAGGATTCTGTTTTCTCTTGTCAACAGTACCACTGGTATCATTCACTAGCACCAATTTAGGAGGAAAGAGTGAGCTCCTTCTTCCCAGAACAGGGGTGAGCAAACTTGGCCCACCAGCCGTGGCCGAACTATATATTAGTATTTGTTATTTATTTATTACATTTCGACACCGCCCAATCCAACGGCTCTGGGTGGTTCACACACTAGAAAACTACAACTCCCATCACCCCCCCGCCGCAAATTATTTTTTATGTCACTGGAGTTCAACAAGTCGTTTTGCTGACTAAGTAATTAAGTAGTTCAATGCACCAGATTGGTATGTGCCTCTGCGATGGTTTTGCATTTTTACTTCGCTGGTCCTAGACCGTAATAAAGAATTGCATGGAGGATAGTCCGCTAAAGAGGAGCTCAGAGGTCCACTGTGGAACACACCTGCTTCCTGTCCAGTGGGACAAGCTCAGTGTATCGCTCAATGGCCTGGTCCGCAGGTCATGTGGGGATCAGTGGGGTGAGTACATGTCCTACCGAAGCCCAGGGGGACATCATGGGGAGTCCAGGTTCCACATGGTGCTTGAATGGGCCAGTGTATTACCCTCCCTCCTCGGCACTGGCAAAGAGCCAGTGTTCATGAGGGCCAGGGTTGGGCGAGCTGTGTGTCACCTGCCTCTTCAGCTCCCACCCACCCACCCATCCCTCACCATCCACCCCATCATCAGTGCCAGGAAAGAGCTGGCATGACGGCGAATGAGCTGGGCAGTGATGTCATTAGCCTGCGTGCCGGCTAAGAATGTGCATGGAACCGGGTGGGGGAAGTTCGAAGGGAGGGAGGGGATAGCTTTAAGAGCGGGGGAGGATGCACTTACCCCTCCCTCCGCTTTCCCCCCACCGGCGCTCCATGAGTAAAGGCTCCGTTGGGGTGGCAGCATACCTCCCTGCCGCTCCATTCTCTCTTTGGCTGGAAGTGGCGCGTGTGTGCACGCATGTTGCGCACATGCGCACACTTCCAGCCACTTCCGGTCAAAGAGGGAACGGGGCGGCAGGGAGGTATGCTGCCACCCCAACAGAGCCTTTACTAATGGAGCCCCGGCAGGTAAGTGCACCCTCCCCTGCCTTTCAAGTTATTACCCACCCTGCCCTCGAGCCTCCGAACCGCCTGGTGTTCAAACCTGTTCGGAGGCCTTCAAAAGGGCCTCCAAACAGGTTCGTGCACATCCCTAGTGCCAGCTGTTTGCCACGGAGGATGAAGGTGGGGGGAAGTGGGCGGTGGGGGCATGGAAGGGGAGGCAGGGCAGAGGCCTGTGGTGGCAGCAGGAGGAGAGCCACCACAACATCTAGTGCAGGGCTGCTCAACTTGAGATGTTTCTGAACTCCCATAATCCCCAACCACAGCAGCCAACAGCCAGGGATGATGGGAGTTGTAGGCTAACATCTGCAGGAGGGACAAAGTTGAGCAGCCCTGATCTAACGGCAGGCTCCCACCCATATCGCTATCCTGGAGCATTATGCAGGCATACATGCATGCGTGGAAACAGAGGCCACCCAGATCAGTGAGTGCCTGTGCCTCCATGGGCCCCTCAAGACTACCGCTGGAAAGCAAGGCACTCCATCCTCCTTGTTGCTTCTGGAGTCTCAGGTGACCACAACAGCCAGGGGCATCTCTTCTCCGTTCCATCTGATATGCCATCTGCACCACTCCTTGGGCAACAGGGATCTGGCTATCATTATACATGACCTGGTCACCCCTCCAATCAGTTAATGCAATGAACTCAGTGTGAGGCAGCTCTTGAAACTGGGTAGCACCTTCGGCTAGTCCAGAACTCTGCTGCTTCTCTTCTCACTGGGACGCACAGGAATGAAGCCTGACACCATGTTTTGGAATCTGCATAGGTTTCCTATGATTCAAAGTGCTGGTTATGACCGCTCTAGCACATCATCTCTGTGATGTGCGTGCATGCGCAGAGGACTCCTGGGAGCTTTTCATAGGAAAAGCAGGGAAGGGGCGGCAGGGAGGTATCCTGCCGCCCCAATTACTACTAAAATTATGGGTGCCAGAGTGGGAAAGCGGTGGGAAGGGTAAGTAAACCCTCTCCCGCTCTTAAAGCAACCCCCCCACCCGAACCGAACCGCTCAGGTCCAGACCAGTCCGGACCAGTCCGGAGGCCTTTAGAATGGCCTCCGGACCGGTCCGGTCTCATCCCCATATAAGGCAGCTTCCTATGTTCCTATATTCCTATTAGCAAGGCCGGCCCTCGGTTTTTTGGCACCCTTGGCAAAGTCTGACTTTGCCCCCTACCCCACCCCCGTCAAGATGTACAGAGCCGTGGCTTCAGTGTGAGCCATGCAAGTAGCTTATTTGCCGGGTCGAATGATCACCCTGTACAAATGACCAACGAATAAATGGCCAACAAATAACTAGCCTGTGCTGGTTTGGAGATTCAATGAGAAATCAATTGTGGGGCAAAACTTGATTAATTTACTCAAGCGGGTGGGCAGGCGGTAGTGTGTGCCCACTTCCACCACCGCCAAAAAAACTGGTGCCCTAGGTGACTACCTAAGTCCGCCTAGTAGATGGGCTGGCTGTGTATGTTAACATTTTAAAAAGGCATCCTAAACATCTCCCCAAAAGGCAAAAATAGGGACAAAATAGGTATTGCATACTACCTCTTCAAGAGGCAGACCTCATTGGCCTCAGGATGAGAAGGGCCATGTGAGAGCTGGGGGAACCAAATTTATTTTGCAGGAGAAGCCTGTATGAGTGGCTGGGCCTGCATTATCTCCCCAGGAGCCTGAATCCTAGGCCCAGTTGGACTATAAACTAAAATCAGTCTGTGGGTGTGCTAATTTGCTTTAGTTACCAATCTGTATTTTATGAATGGAGATTTTCCAGTGAGTTGTTAGCAGTACGTAGTGGAGCTATTCTTAGAAGAGATCTGCTGTGTGCTGCCGTTCTCACATATCAGGGCGGAAAACAGGCCTGCCCCTTGTAAATATGAGCCCCTGGAAAGTCTGCATTTCAGCAGCCCTCTTGCATGGGGCCTGGACACACACCCGCTCAGGCGTCCCTTGGAAGGGAGCTGCAGCACGTGGCAACTTGGTGAAGCTCCAGGATGTTGATTCAGCCAACCGACTCCACCACTGTTTCCTGTTTAGATGCGCTAAAACTATTTGCATCGTTCCAAACAAGCTGTTGTTTCAGTGCAGCCAGTTACTGCCGACAATGCAAGAGCTGAAGGCAACTGAAGAGAGAAACAGCTGGCCTTGGGCAACTGAACCCAATGCAGTGGAGGAAACAGCAGCAAAGCACTTTCTCTAAGCAAGCTGCTGGGCACTCTGGCTTTTCATCCAGCTTTTCCTTGGGTTGTTCTTTATAGTCATATTACAAAGGTTACATAGGAATACAGGAAGCTGCCTTCTACCGAGTCAGACCCTTGGTCCATCTAACTCACTATTGTCAACACTAACTGGCAGCAGGCAGCTCCTCCCAAGTTTCCAGGCGGGAAGTCTCTTCCAGCCCTCCCTGGAGATGCTGCCAGGGATTGAACCTGGGACCTTCGGCATGCCAAGCAGATGCTCTGCCACTGACCTATGGCCCCATCCCCAAAAGGAAGATAGGAAGTTGTCTTCTATTATGTCAGAAGTGGTCCATCTCAGGGGCGGATTAAGCTTTTTGCCACCCTTTTACCTTAAACAAAAAAGGTTCGCCTTTTTAAAACAAAGGTAAAAGGGGAGACTCTCTCCTCACCCACTCCACTCTGTAGCCGCCGCTGCCCATAGAGAGGGGTGGCAAAATCTGAGGAGAGGCAACATTTGCTGCTCCTCAAATTTTGCCGCCGTAGGCAAACGCCTACTCTGCCTCTCCGTTAATCCGCCACTGGTCCATCTAGCTCAGTGTTGTCTACAGTTAGTCCCTTGCTAACTGAGCAGAGAGGCACCTTTTCAAAGTGGCGATTCTCTTTACTTAGCAGGAGGAGAGCAACTGGCCCTATCCATCCCCAACACAGCATCCCTCCAGGGGCTGTTGTTGGCATCTATCTTATGTTTCTTGTTTAGATTATGAACCCTTTGGGATTTCAAACAAGGAGCCATTTGCTTGTTTGTATGTAAACCACTTTGGGAACTGCTGTTTAAAAGCGGTATATTAATATTCATTGTATTTGGGAACATAGGAAGCTATCTTATATCGATTCAAACCATCGGTCCATTTAGCTCAGTATTGTCTACGTTATTGTCTACATTACTGGCAGCAGCTCTCCGAGGTTTCGAGCAGAAATCTCTCCCAGCCCTACCTGGAAATGTCAGGATTTGAACCTGGGACCTTCTGCATGCAAGCATGTGAGTGCTCTTCCACAGAGCTATGGCCCCATCCCGCAAAGGGAAGATCTTACAGTGCTCGTATGTAGTCACCCCCTCCAAGTGCAAACCAAGGTGGACACTGCTAGCCAAGGGGGCAATTCATGCTCGCTACCACAGGACCAGCTCTCCTCCTATACACCCTTGCCTTGTGCATACAACGGTTCAAGAAGGTAGGAAAAGGCTAGGAACACCCAGCTGCAGCCTCCTTACTGGGATTATCAACCCGCCAGGTATGGCCTGGAGTCATGGGCGGCCCTTGCATGAGGCAGGGTGAGGCGGTCACTTCAGGCACAGCAGCAGAGGGGATTCCGTACCAGTCCTCTGCCCCGACAAGCACCACCCCACTCTCCCCTGCCACTGCCACATAGACACGCAGTGGCGATATTTTTCTCCTTATGTCATCTCTGCCCCAGGGAAAGTTACTGACCAGCTAAATTCAGAGGTGCACCTCGGTAATTTTGGAGCCTGGACCTAAAGGCCTTTGGAGGGCTCCCCCCTCCTCCAAGTTAAGCATTGTTCCCTACACACACACACTGTGACACACGCAGTATTTTCAACACGCGGATTCTTGAGGGCACAAACAGCAACTGAACTCACAAGAAGGTAAGAATAGCAAACAGGTGTATTTATGCAAATATGCACAAGCAGAAACACTGCAACACGCAGCAGAGCACCCACACCACCCAGGACAGACTGAAGAGGATTTGGGGGGCCCCAGGGGGTGTGGAGGCCCTGGATTTCCACCCAGAAGTCCAGGGGTAAGAGCACCTCTGGCTAAATTGCAGTGTATCGGGCTGCTGGCAGAGGCATAGGAGCAGGGCCCGGGAAAAAATGTTGACAACCCAAATCAGGGGTTGAGCCTGGGCTACCAAAGGCCTACTGCAATCTGCAAAGTTAGTGTCTGTTACTTCGCCCCAGTAGCTATCTGACTATTAATCTCTGTGCTTCCTTTCTGCTTATCCTCCTGTCTGCTTTGCTAAAAATAACACAACCAGCGGTCATACATAGCAGCTGCTTATGAATGAGAGCAAACTGTAGAGGAGGGGGAAATTAGTAGAGAGCGTTTGTGTGCGTGTGTTTTCCAACAAAGGCAGAAAGTCGAAGCAGTGCTAGCAGCAAAAGCCAACACGCAGTTCATGCAGAGCCAGAGTTTGTTTTAGTTTAAGCTTATTTAGTAAGCCAGGATCAGCATGACAAACCATCAACAAACTTAGGATCAATTGGATCTCGCCTCCTGTCCTAATTACGGGGATGCAATCCCAGCCTGCTTCGCTTACGGTAGTGAGAGAAGCACTTGATGCCTAGAGCAGGAGTTCCCAATCATAGGTCCCCAAAGATTGTTGGACTACAACTCCCATCATCCATGGGCCACTGTGGCTGGGGATGATGGGAGATGTGGCCCAACAACATCTGGGGACCCAAGGTTGGAAATCACAGGCCTGAACAGTAATTTGCTGCTTTAGATTCACATCTCAGCAAACATGAAGAACGTCCAGGTGGTAATGTGTGTACCTGAATCCAAGACTAGGTTTTTTTCTGAGTTCTTTGATATTATAAATTGTGCGGTCATCTTAAATTCAGAGTCCTCTTCCTTTTCAGGTAAAGTTAACCTCTATTTTTAAAGGAGGCCATCTTAAATTCAGAGTCCTCTTCTACTTGGGTAAATACAGTAATATATTTTGCTCTTTTCTGGGCTCCCAGGAATGTTACTGGGCTTCCAGACAGTACTGAGCCCCTTGCAGATTTTTCTGCAATTTGAACTGGAATTGATCTTCCAATTCACACAAAAAAATCAGTGGTGTTTTACTAGATTGTGAACCACCCACAGATTTGCATATGGGGAGGTACAGAAATGTGCCAAATAAACCAAATAAAATAAAAAGTACTTTTAAAAATAACAATAAAAAGGCAAAATATTGTGAGAGGAGGCAAACATGTGGACAGTCTTCATGCAAGCTGCAGAGGGGTGGCTGTCCACATGGGTGGCAACTAGGGATGTGTGAATCGGTTCAAATTTGAATCGATTCGACTCAAATCTGGGTGATTCAAATTCAAATTGAATTCAAGTGATTCAAATTCAAATTGAATCACCCCTGAAAAAGGCAATTCAATTCAAATTCAAATTGCATTTCAAAATTAGATTTGAATTCGATTTGAGGGCTGCTTGGCACTTTTTTCAAGCCATTCAGGCCCCCTGATTGGTTAAAAAAAAGCACCAAAACAGGCTCAAATTTATTCAAATTCTATTTGAATTTGAACTGAAAAATTCATTTCATGCACATCCCTAGTGGCAACTTACAGGTGGGCTGGCAGTTCCCATGGGTCCACCCCAGTACGTGCCCTAACTCCCACACCACAGCACACCTATGGACTTGAAGCACATCTCTTTAGGCCCATTGCATAATTTGCTACCTGTAATATTTGTTTTGATTCCAAAGGCTTTCTATAGCATGATTGAAAGGTATGGTGTAATAGCATCCCATGTATTAATCCAATGAATCTGACAGATTGAGGCCATAATATCTGTGAGCAAGTTCATTGCTGGAATATCCCCTCAAGGTGTTCCTGACAAGGGGTGGCAGAGGACTTTCTGGGCCCAGTCTGTTGTATGTGGATTGCTTTCCTCACCCACAATTTATTGACAGCTGTGCAGTGGGCTGCTGCCACCCTCACCCCCCAAATTGGCATGCAAAGGAAGTGTATTGAACTACAATTTATTGTGACTGTGGATGATGGGAGTTGTAGTTCAGCAACATCTGGAGGCCCCCAGTTGGGAACCACTGGGCTAAAATCTTCACAGAAACTCTCAAGGCCAGGACTTTACTGGCCTCCTTACAGCAGTGAGGAGTGAGGGAGATATCTTACAGTGCTCACAAATATAGTCTCCCATTCAGATGCAAACCAGGGTGGACCCTGCTTAGCAAAGGGGACAGGTCATGCTTGCTACCACAGGACTAGCTAGGGAGAAGCCCCAGGAACACTTCAGAAACAGTCTTCCCTCTAACCTCAGTTATTCCTGCTAATTGAACAAAGTAAGATACATCTTTTTTAAAAGTGGTGATTATCTTATATTTAGCAGGGAGGGAGCAACTGGCCCTATCCAGCCCCAGCACAGCACCCCTCCAGTGGCTGTTGCCGATGCCTACCTTATGCTTCTCTTCAAATTGCAAGCCCTTTGGGGACAGGGAACGATCTTGTTTTATGCGTTTGTTTATCTGTATAAACTGCTTGGAGAACTTTTGTTGAAGAGCAGCATAT
This sequence comes from Hemicordylus capensis, assembly GCF_027244095.1. NCBI lineage: Eukaryota > Metazoa > Chordata > Lepidosauria > Squamata > Cordylidae > Hemicordylus > Hemicordylus capensis. Next base: position 17,811,280 of record NC_069663.1, read on the forward strand.
AAATAGCCATAGTAGTAGTAGTTGTAACCAGGATTCCTAAGTGTCGTTGGCTATAATTCCCATCATCTGCTGAATCAGAATCAATTTTATTACAGCCTTAAGCCAACCAGTCCCGTCATCTGCAGCTGCAGTAGCATTTGTCTGGGGATTATGGGAGTTGTAGTCAATAACATCTGGGAATCCCTGTTACGAGGAAAACTGATCAGGACTTCCTTCAGTGTTAACATCCATAGGATTGTGTCACGTATGGCACAAAAAGCCTCCCCCCAACACATAAAGGTTCTTAGGCGGAATGAATCAGTGAAGCAGATAGGCTTTAGCCACACCCTGGCTAGGGCCATGAATCCAGCCTGAAATGCAGGATCTGGTGCCACACACAGGTAGTCACATATCATGTTACTTAAGCCAAGGGCCACTGTTGACAGCCAGCTAAGCAGGTGTGGTCATGTGACTATTCTACAGTTAACTTTAGAACATCCTGGTAATATGGGCTTGACCCCAACTCCACCCTTGGATTATTCTTTGCTAGTCCTTTCAGTTTTGAGTCAGGGATCATTCCAGCAATAAAGGAGCATGTTTATTAGCCTGTGGAAAAAGCAAGTTTGGTTGGTACAAAAGTCAGGGTGAGCCTATACAAATCTCATAGTTAACTTTCATGAATTTCAAATATTCCAATATTCAATTTCAGATATTAATATATATTTGATTGCTCCCCAGGTTTTTTGTTTTTTTTTAAATACACCCACTTCCCTACAATAGAATTATAAAACTGCAAGGAGCTGGCTAACCTGAAACGTTTCTTCCTGATATTAGAGCTTGTTTTGTGTATTTACTTGCAGAGGGTTTTTGCTCTGGGGAAGGATTAAAAAATGGGATATACACCTCTGCAGACTGACATGGTGCCACCAACCACCTTTTTCTGCTGCGTGTGTCCGCCAGATTTTAGTCTGAGCATCAAAAATCCTAAGGATTGGGGATCAATAAATGTTTGCCTTGGAGAACTGGGGAACCCCTTTTGTTCTCAGGGGTTTCAGGTAAATTAACCTTAGGGAACTTCCACATCTCTGATTCCTGGCCAAACACCCAAAAGTGTTTGGTGTTTGAAGTGTAGATCTAATTATCCCCATAGCATCTCCAGAAGAATAACTCTCATTTCAATCAGCTGCATGTCAGTTAACATATGTTAAGTATATTGGTCCTGCTAAAGCTGTGATGTCATGTCAGCAGGGCCCAATTTTGTCAGCAGGCAAACCTGTGTTAAAAAGAGCAGATTCCCAACCAAGGTGACAATTTTCTTAACACATCTCCCTTTCCATTACATCTGGTAATTGCTGCAGTAGTCTAAAAATTCAAGATTTTCATTTCCTTTTGGAAAAAAGGTTTCTAGACCTCATGATTGACGATAATGGAAAACCTGAAAAGCTGCAAGCAATTCTTATTAGGGGATCACAGCTTGTCAGAGGCTTTAGGTGGGGCTGGAGATACTTCTTTAAGGCTACTACAAAGCCCATGTATGCCTTAGCCCAGAGGTTCTTAAGCTTGCCTTCCCAGATGTGGACTACAACTCCCATCACCCCCAGCCATAACAGTCCACAACAGAAATGCAACAGAGAGTAAGTATAAATGAGAACCATTCTGATGTAGTGATTAGACTACTGGACTAGGGCTTGGGAGATCTAGATGAACCCACCTACACTCAGCAATCTGCAGCTTGGGCTGGTTGTCTTCTCGCTGCTTAGCCTGCATCACAGGGTTGTTGTGAAATAGGAGAAGAACTATCTTTGTCCACAACCTTGGAGGAAGACTGAGATCGGGATGTAATAAATCCGAATTATGGGACTTGTAATAAATCCAAATTGTACAAAAATAATACATCTGTTAAAACACACACACACATACACACACAACCTGCTTTCGGTCTATTGTGTTGTGAAACCTGGACAACTGCTTTCATCGTGTTGTGTTGTGAATCCTTGTCATGCCAGTACAATGCAGGTGGCATTATCAGTTTCAAGTCCTCCTTGTCCTAGATCTCTTCCTTAAATGTCAACACCATCAGTTTCCTCCAGTTAGGGCCTTCCACAATCTCACACGGAAATGATCTTTTCTTAACACATTTGAGTAACATCAGGCAGCGCCTTATCACCACGATCCGTTCAGAGCGAGGAGAACAGAGTCAGGCAGTTTACAGGGGCTTCCTCACGGCTGCCCAAGCCTCTAAAAGCATTCGCTGAAAGAAAAGGTGACACCAGGAACAGCAGAATTCTGGTATTCCTGTCGAGTAGCAGAATTCTGGTTTTCCTGTCGAGCAGGGAAATCCCCTATCCTCTTCCCTTTCCCTTTACACACCCACACACACATCCGCTGTTTTCATCTGGAGGAAATTCCTTCTGGGGATTCCCTAGCAAGAGAGACCATCTCAACAAAATCCCCTCTCAGACATGCCATTCCAAGAGAGGCATGAGCGGACCAGTACCTTGCTTGAGACTTTACTTGTTCATCCTTCAGCATTGTGCCCTGTGCAGGGATGGTGCTGTACTAGAGCAGAGGGCTTCCAGGAACGCTGTGGGCCCCCTCCCAGGTGTGTAGCAAGAACAGAAGGGGTCATGTTCACCTGCATGCGTCCCTCAGCAGCATGACACCCCCCCCCACTTGAATAGCACTTTGGCATCTTTGTTGGGGTTTGACTCCAGTTACAGAGTACAGAGTTTAGTTGTTGCAGCTATTTAAGTAACACACATGGAGATCACTGTAGAGTCTAAACTAAATTGATTTATTGGTGAAGGAACTCTCCATAGAAAACAAAAGAACTCCAGGAGTTTAGTGCAAAGAGAATGCTCTTCCCCCACAAATAAAATAAAAGAGCAAAGAGGAGAAGTTAAAGCTTTTTCTAAACCAGGTCTTAAATCATGTGAAAAACACAGTTTGAATAAGCATCTGACTTTGGATTTAAAACAAAACAAAACAAAAAAACAGCACCTCTGTGATTTATATTATCATCAGGGGTAAAGCTTTTCCTGGAATGTACCACTTCAAGCTGCAGGATCGTTCATATATAAATCCTCAGTCTGCCATTAAAAATATTTTCCTGAATATAGAAAAACAGCATGTCAGGGAGACGGCTGGACTGAAGCCTAGTCCTCCATGTACTAGATTTCTACGTTCACAATAAATTGTGGCTGGGAGTGACGGGAGCTGTAATTCAGCAACATCTGGAAGACCACAGGCTGGGAATCCTTGCACTAATTTGCTCTGAAAACTGAGACTAGAGTTTTCCTGTTTGGACGTCACGGGAAATTGTGGTTTAACAAACCAGGAAGCTTTCGGTTTAGATGGTAGTCTGAGGCAGGGAGGAAAGAGCGCTTGGCTACACAAACTGTCCCCAATTCAACAAACCACTTAGTAGGCTTATTGCATTTGAACTGGGCCAGTGTTTCTGTCTCATTTCTTTTTCAGCCCCTGGAACTTCCTCATTTTCTTCAGTCGTCAGATGGAAGCCCATGACTCTCGTTCACAACATCCTGAAAATGCACAGGCAGCTTCCATTCAGAAATTCTGAGGAAAAACTTTTTAAAAAAATGTTTGATGGATTCCCCAGTGTATTAATATAAGAAACAAGGTCAACTGTGTGGGCAGTAGGGGTGTGCCCAAACTAAAAAAAATGTGGTCCGACTCGAATTTGGATTTAATTCGAACCAAACCATGTGTTTGCTGAACCGGTTCAGTCAACCTAACCAGCCGGTCTGGTCTGTTTGACTGAACCAGTTCGGAGTTTGAGCACAGAATCCAGTTAAGATACCCCTTTGCAAGTAAAGCGGTGGGTGTCCTTGGAATCTCTAAGGGGAGACCGGGGGGTGGACACAGTAAGAGAGATAAAAGGGTCTTACCCACCCGGCACAGCTGCCAGCACCATCACGCCCCTCCACCTCGGCGCAGTCCAAGTGCACACGATGCCTCTTTTAGCAAGCTACCCGCACATTATGGTTCCATCCTCTGTGAATGTGCAGAGGCCATTTGTGTGGCCTACATGCTTGCGGATGGGGATCAGCTCCTATGCAATGCATAATCCCTACTAACTGAGCAAAGAGGCACTTTTAAAAAGTGACGATGATTCTCTTGTATTTAGCAGGCGGGGTGATATTTTAGTTTGGAGAAATTCCAATTCCAACCCAACTCTTGACAAATTGCCTCCTATAAGCCCGCCCACCTGCTCCTACCTGGGTTCAGTCTGAAAGAATCAGTCCCCACCAACAAGCAAAGACTATGGACACAGGGATATTCTCAGGGATTAGCAACGGGTCATTCTGAAGCCCTTGGGCAACTGCCCAGCTATGTCAAATCCTGACCCTGACCCTGGCAATGAGCACCCCATTGATGGAAGTCACAAGACTAGACGCAAAGCAGGGCATTGGTGGGGACTAGAGTCAGGGAGCCTGGCCTTGGCTGCCTCTGTGCACCACCAATCCTGATTCTGGCGCTGCCTCGGCCCCAAACCTGGGAATTTACCCCAGGCTTTACCTAGGTTTAAGGGTGTGAGAGTACCCTTAAATGCAGGTTCGGGTCGTGTGTGTGCGAGGGTGCAGGCAGCCTGCACACAAACACACAGAGCCGGGCAGCAAGAGTGCCCATCCCTCAATACCCATATGAAGATGATGAATTTATGTACCACTTTTCAACAAAAGTTCCCAAAGCGGTTGACATAGAAATAAATGATTTTAAAATGGCTCCCTGTCCCCAAAGGGCTTACAAGTGGATATTGTTTTAATTGTGTTATTATAGTTTTAACTTTTGAAATTTTAATTGTTGAATTATGTTAATCTTTTTATTGGTTGCTTTTATTGTCTTGTAAACCGCCCAGAGAACTTGTGTTTTGGGTGGTATAAAAATATGCTAAATAAACAAACAAATAAATTATTAAAAAGAAACATCAGACAGACACCAGCCACAGCCCCTGGAGGGAAAGGGCCAGTTGCTCTCCCCCTGCTCAACAGAGAGAATCACCACCGCTTTGAAAAGGTGTGTCTTTGCTCAATTAGCTCCTGCTACAGTGCCTTGAGGGATGCCGGGGAACGTCCTCCTCTGGCCCCCTGCTCTGCTGATTGTCACAGCGCCACTTGTGTGCCACAGCGAACAGCAGAGTGACATGGGGAGGAAGATCATGTGTGGGGAGGCAGGTTCCCCCCGCCCCACCAGCGAATATGGTTGTGTGTACAACATCAGGGCCTTTTTGGTTGTGCCCCCCTGGTTTTGGGACACCCTCCCGAAAGGGCATCCATGCGCTCCCAGCCATAGAGTTTTTAAAACACAACTCAAGGCACATCTTCATCGAGAGGCTTTTCTCTGTCTTATCTATTGTTAATAACTGGTAGGTCTTTTACCTTTTGATCGGTATTTTTTGAACATCGTTTTAAACTAGTCTTTTAACTTCTATTAATGTTATTATTATTTTAACTCTTTCCCATTGTGGCCATTTTATAGATTTTGGGAGCCGCTCTGAGCAGGACTGTATTGGAGGGGCGGGGCAGAAATATTTCAAATGTCTCATTGAAGAGGCTCCTGTTCTGTCCAAAGTTGCGAGCTACCGTAACTGCTTCCACGTGTTCGTTGCGATTCCTCTCGTGCTGTCCCGGAGGGCATGTTCAACACAGAGGCAGGCACGGATGACATTTTGCTTGTGGGTACCCGGCACGTAAGCATACCAGCATGCTGGTCGCCCATTCCTGCACCATGATTTCTGCAGAAAGCCCATGCCTGGAAGTATCTGTAGAACTTTGGAAATGCGGCTTTCAACTAGGTTAAAATCCCTCATGATTCTTACGTAATTCTCCTGGTAGATTTATGCTGGCAGAACACGATGCAGCGTGTTATATAATTAACACAATTCTCCTTAACTTGCGGGTGTGGGGGGGCGATCTTTGGAGTGTAGAACTTGTTGGTTGGCTTCTGATGACAAAGAAAGGTGGGCTGACTGGTAGGGCAGCCTAGTCAAGGAAAAAAGTCTGAAGGAGGTTAAGCTGCTTCTCTCCATCTAAGCCTCCCTCATCAGCATTGTCACTCCTGGGTGAGATGAAGTTTGGTGCATGATGTTAAAAATTGGGAGGCTACAGATCCTTTAGCAGAAAGTGGTTTCTTCTTCACCAAATTGATTTAAAAGCTGGGAGTATTCTGCAGCATGGGCACAGAGCTCAATGAGCTTTCCCTAACGGGCACCTTTACTGCAGCAGGAAGATCCTAAAGTTAAGCCATTTTGAGTGCTGCACCAACGTACTACGGATACGATAGATATTTACATACCACTTTTCAACAAAAGTGCCCAAAGCTGTTAACATAGATATAAATAATAAGATGGCTCCCTGTCGCCAAAGGGCTCACAATCTAAAAAAGAAACATAAGATAGCCACAGCAACAACCACTGGAGGGATGCTGTGCTGGGGATGGATTTTTTTTTTTAAAGTGCTACTTTTTTAGGATGTGCATAATGCACAGAAACTACGAATTGTCAGGAGCAAAGATGAATAATGCCATTGGCTTCCAAAAGTTTGTGACAGAAGGGGTGCACTTGTTTAAAGAGGTTGGGAACTCCGCCATGTTCGATGATGTAAAAAGTGACTGATAACAGTGAGAAAAGGAAAGTGAGTAGTCCAGGCTCCTCTGGAACCCAGACCCTGAACAAGTGTGCCCATTTCTCCTCCCCTGCCCAGACACTTAGGAACATAGGAAGCTGCCTTATATCGAGTCAGACTATTGGTCCAGCTAGCTCAGTATTGTCTACACAGACTGGCAGTGGCTTCTCCAAGGCTGCAGGCAGGAATCTCTCTCAGCCCTACCTTGGAGATGCAACCAGGAAGGGACCTTAGAACCTTCTGCATGCAGGCATTCAGGTGTTCTTCCCAGAGTGGTCCCACCCCCTAAGAGGAATGTCTTGCTGTGGTCACACATGTAGTCTCCCATTCAAATGCAAAACAGGGTGGACCCTGCTTAGCAAAGCAGACAATTCGTGTTTGCTACCGCAAGACCAGCTCTCCTCCCATAGACAACTTCTCACAGTCTCCATTGCTGCTCCCCACAGAGATTTCACCAAAGAATGTAACACTCTTCTGCAAGAGTGCTGTCAAATCCCCTCTTCTGAGGATTTTCTCCCACTCTATGTAGGCTTCTGAATATGGAATGTGAATCTGGGCAACCAAACATGTGCACGGACAAGGGAAATGCACAGTTGCAGTGGTGCACGCTACACACGCAGATTACACTCACCAGAAAGTTTTTCACACAGGGCTTTGAAAGCCTTTTAACTCGCATCTCCTCCAGAATGGAGGTACATTCACATATCGGCCAGCTTTACCGCGAAGTCCCTGCGAGTTATCAGGGAGCAGCTCACACACAATTCAGGTTTTCCACTGCACGTTACAGTGTGGCCCGATTTATATCCAGGGTAAAAAAAATCCACTGTTTTCGTCAGTTCTTTGGGACTATCTTGAGTTCGAAGTAAAGCCTCCCAGTATACTTGCGATAAACCCTGCTGTGCGTAAAAGTCCCGGGGGCATAGCAAAGCTGGAGTGGACCCTGAGACAAAAACTAAAGATGGACCCCCCTCACACACCTCCTTTGCCTTCCCCTAATATCACTGCTGCAGACAAACTCTAAAGAGTTAAGAGCAAACTGCCACCCAGCAGATGGGGGGCCTCTTCCTCAGGTGCCCAGGGACATGGCCATTTTGTTTTCGGTGGCCATTTTTAAACAAATTAAAATTATAAAAAATGGCAACCCCTGTTCAAGTGGTGCCCGGGGCATGTGCCCTGCCTGCTCCATTCTAGATACGCCCCTGGGCAGCAGCAATATAGGAAGATGCTGAAAGGCATCATCTCATACTGCGCGGGAGGAGGCAATGGTTAACCTCTCCTGTATTCTACCAAAGACAACCACAGGGCTCTGTGGGCACCAGGAGTCGAAATCAACTTGACAGCAAACTTTACCTTTATTTACCCAAAAGGAAGAGGACCCTAATTTTAAGGTGACTCCCCGCACTCTTTTCTAACATCAAATAACTTGGAAAAAATCTAGTCTTCAATTCAGGTAAACACAAGAAGTAGCTATGCCCCTGATACTCACATACCATTGTGCAGTTCTGAATGTTCCTTTTTAAAAAGTCCTATATTGCCCCAATTGTCCAACAATCTATTTAAAAGAAAGTGAGACTGCAAGTATTTCCCAGAGGGTAATCTCAGCAGCCTCTTTGCATGTTGCAGAAACACTGAAGGCAGATGCCCCAAGCGACAGAGTTGTTTTGTTGTTCTCTGCTCTGTTTTCAGCACCGGCCAGGACTATCTCAGTTCCTTTGCTCTACCTAGAAATGTCTCTGTGAAAGTCCCAACTATGAGTCAGCCTTTGCGCGCACACACACACACCCCTTTCTCTGTCTCTCCGGCACATCTTTAACTGCAAAACAACACTCAAATCAGGAAGAGAGTTATTTATACCTCCCCTAATGAGATCGTCCATCTCAAACCATAGGCCGCTTTCCTGGAATTTTCACCCGTGATACAAGACATCAAAAAAGTCCTCCTTCAAATTGCTGGCACAGCCTGAATGATCAAAGGGCAGGCCCGCAAACTCACTTGCACATCTAACATCAATCCCAAGGCATGGTTAGGAACACAGGAAGCTGCCTTATACCAAGTTAGACCATTGGTCCATCTTGCTCAGCACTGTCTACACTGACTGGCAGAGGCTCTCCAAGGTTTCAGGCAGGAGTCTTTCCCAGCCCTACTAAAGATGCTAGGGATTGAACCTGGGACCTTGGAGGTGCTACAACTCCATCCCCTAAAGGGACTCACTCACATCACCCATGCAAATGCAAACCAGGGCAAACACTGCTTAGCAAAGGGGACAATTCATGCTCAGTAACGCGAGACCAGCCTCTAACGGTTGGAAGGTGCATACTGCAACAGCCTTGCTGAAGCTAAGCAAGTCTGGGAGTAGCAGGACCTGGATGGGAGACCCTCCTGGGTGCTCCAGGTATGCCCCCTTGAGATCCATCGTGGAAGAAAAGTGGGCTGTAAATACACAAAACTGCAATGCAGGAATGGTTGACATGCATGTCTGTATGGGTCACCACCATGCACATTTGAACATCCATCTTTATGCACAAAGAAGGAGAAAAGAATGTGTTATATATGCTGCTTCAGGACAGGCTCTGGTTTCATAAAAATGACTTAATTTGTGTGTGCACAGGGAGACAGTCTGCTTCTTTGCTTTGCAGCATTATTATCCATAATTAGTATGGCTGTGCATCACATCATCCCTGAGAGTTGGGTCCGAGGAGATGCAGGTCCTATTTTAGCATTTTAAATCAAAAATGATTCTGATGAAAAAGGCCTCCGATATCAGTTGATATAAGCCTAACAAACCTTACTGGAATCATATCTATGTATTATTTATTGTTCTATGTGAACCGCTTTGAGAACTTTGGTTGAAGAGCAGTACATAAATATCAGTAGTAGTAGCAGTAGTAATAGTAGCAGTATCAAATTGTACCAGATCTTCATTAAAGGTTTGGTGTTTTTTTTTAAAAAAACCATCCTAATGCATTGAGCTGATACCAACTGTCAGCTCTATGCAACTCAGATCGTTGTCCCCTCCTTGCATCATATGCAGATTGAGCTGATAATCTATCTGACCCATGTCCTGCCTTAACAAACAGCTATAATCATAATACTGCCCCCGCCCCTGGCCAATCACTCCAAATATTTATGATAAACATTTTCTGAACATAGACATCTGAAGGTCAAACTAGAAGTGACGTTAAATTTGTGTTGTGGGTTTAAATTTGTTAAATTTGGGCTTATTGTGAAGTATATTGGTCATATTATTATTATTATTATTATTAATTCGATTACTGTCATAGACAGTAATAAGGGCTCGCCCGCTAATTGAGTAAAGAGGCACCTTTTAAAAGTGGTGATTCTCTTTACTGAGCATGGGGAGAGCATCTGGCCCTATCCAACCCCAGCACAGCATCCCTCCAGTGGCTGTTACTGGTGTCTATCTTATGTTTCTTTTCTAGATTGTGAGCCCTTTGGGGACAGGGAGCCATCTTATTATTTCTAACTATGTCAACCGCCTTGGGAATTTCTGTTGAAAAGGGGTATATAAATATTCTTTGAATATGTATTCATATTCAACTGAAATCGCATCTTCTGATTTTTTTAAAAAAAAGAATAAGAATGGCAGAGGGAGGTGATCCAGAGCAGAACCATGGGGCAAGAGGGGGGTTAACCTTTTCCCTCCATGCCACAGTCCCAAGGATAATCACTCCTCTCAAAACTACAGTATTTGCTCTAGGAAGGAAGCTGTTAGTGGTACCCAGAACAGCTTCCCTCCCATGGACGGGGCTGGACCTCAGTGGTAGAGCATCTTCTCGCATGCAGAAGGTCCCAGGTTCATTCCCTAGCAGCATCTCCAGGTAAGGCTGGGAGAGACTCCTGCCTGGAGAGCTGCTGCCAGTCAGTGTAGGCAATAGTGAGCTTGATGGACCAATGGTCTGACTCAGGTATGAGGCAGCTTTCTATGCTCCTATATTTCAGGGCAAATATCTCTGAATATATCCCTGGGGTGGGCCAGTGTGTGTCGGGACCACACAGTGCAAAAGGAAAGGGATAAACCTCCCTTTTCCTGTGAGCTGTAGTCGCACACACACCCTGCTGCTGCGATATTTTAAAAAGAGTCAGAAAGAGCACATCTAACGCCAGGTCTCTTTTGACTCTAAAAAAGATCCTTTGGATCGAAAGCATGTGTTGCAGATTTCCCTGACTGTAAGCAACCAATCTCTATAAAAACCCAAAGGGAAGTTTTCTGAGTTCCAGATTCCCCACAGTTCCAATAATCTTTGTATCTCTAAACTGCTAACAAAGGGGACCGACCTGCCCCCCAGCGAGCTATTATTTTCGCAGCTCCTAAGGGCTCTATTATCTATCTGAAGATTAGCAACATTCCCAACTCTAGTGAAAGAACATTCTTGGGAGGCCCACTGACTCCTAAGTGGGCAAGCAGATATATACACAACTGAATGATACAAGCAGAAAGGCGGGGGGGGGGGGCAGATTAGTCACTTTGTGACAAGAACTCTTGACTTTCCTGGGGTGAGAAGGGTTAAGTGGTCTCCTGCAGCAGAAAGGCTGCTGTGGGGAAAGCGATCTGCAGTCATGTTGAAACCAAAAGAGGGCTGTTGTGTTTCTTGGAAGGGGAGGGGAGGTGTGAGAAGTCTAAAGCTACCACTCTATGAAACAGAACTGAATTGGGGACAAAATGCACCATTGAACTCATTACAATGGAGGAATTTTAGAGCTGGAAGGGCTCTTAGAGATCTTCTAATCCACCCCCTGGTCAGTGTGCAGAAAACTGCTTCGGTATTCCTGGCAGATGGCTGTCCAGCCTTCTTTGGAAAACCTCCAGCAGGCTCAGCATAGGGGAACAACATAGGAAGCTGCCATATACTGAGTCCGACCATTGGTCCATCTCGCTCAGTATTGTCTACACAGACTGGCAGTGGCTTCTCCAAGACTGCAGCCAGGAATTTCTCTCAGCCCTATCTTGGAGATGCTGCCAGGAGGGAACTTGGGACCTAGATGCTCTTCCCAGAGCGGCTCCATCCCCTAAGGGGAATATCCCACCATGCTCACATGTAGTCTCCCATTCAAATGCAAACCAGGGTGGACCCTGCTTAGCAAAGGGGACCATTCATGCTTGCTACCACAAGACCATGGAGGTGGGGTGAGGCAGCAGCTTCAGGCAACAGATTATTGGGGCACCAGTAGGGCAGCAAGATGCCCATCACTGTCACCACTGGAAGAGCTGGTTGGAGCCAAGCTGATGCTGAAGCTTTACAAGGAGCGTCTCTCCTCACATGGAAAGAAGAGGAGGCTGCTGGAAACCTTCCCTCTTCCCCACCCCTAGGCCACTTTCAAAACTTGCAAGGCATCATCCTGCCTCTGAACATGGAGGTAGCCTATAGCCATCAGGACAAGTAGGCGATAAAGAACAAGTGGCTCACACAACGCATGATCCACTTGTGGAACTCTCTGCCGCAGGATGTGGTGACAGCCAACAACCTGGATGGCTTTAAGAGGGGTTTGGATGACTTCATGGAGGAGAGGTCTATCAATGGCTACTCGTCAGGATGCCTCTGAGTACCAGTTGCAGGGGAGTAATGGCAGGTGAGAGGGCACGCCCTCAATTCCTGTCTGTGGCTTCCAGCGGCATCTGGTGGGCCACTGTGCGAAACAGGATGCTGGACTAGATGGGCCTTCTTGGGCCTGATCCAGCAGGGCTGTTCTTATGTTCTAACATAAGAGCTCCCAAGGTTCTGGGCAGGAGTCTCTCCCAGCCCCACCTGGAGATGCTGCCAAGGACTGAACCTGGGACCTTCGGCATGCCAAGCAGATGCCCTGCCTTGCCCTGAGCTAACTTGACTTGCTAGCAAACGTGCTTAGGTTTGGGGGTGTCCGTCGAATTGGATTGCCACCTTTTGGATGGCTCCCATCTCTGTCTCCATGCTAGCAGTTTGATCTGACGCAATCAAAGGCGCACTTAGTCACGGACCATGGGGGTTTGGTCCATGGCCTCCTGTCTTCTGAGGGGCCTCCAAATGTTCTGGGGGGCCTCCCCAGAGCCCCACACCCTGCGGGCAAGTCAAATATTGCTTTTTTAAAAGTGCCGCTGCACAGTGGGGACAGGGGCCACCAGTGGGTGTTTGGGCCCTCGGGGGAGGGAGGCAGCAGCAAGAGCTCCTTCTCTGAGCCCACCTGCCTCCCAAATGACAGATCAGGCTATTTGGGGCCCATCTCGGGCCTCTGCGCATGCATAGATTTGACTAGTCCCCAAGCCGTGTGTGTGTGTGTGTGTGTGTGTGTGTGTGTGTGTGTGTGTGTGCGCGCTCGTGCTCTGAAGCCCTTAAGATCCAGGCTCCAAGATTACCTAGGTGCGCCCCTGCAAGCAATTCGCCAACCTGTTCTTTAGCAACTCCTCCATGCCATGAAAACCTGCACTTGCTGCCTTCTGCACTGGAGACACAGGCTGAGTCCAAGTTCAATGAGCCAAAAGGCAGCACAATCCTCCAGTGCTGAAGCTCCTTTGGAAACGGAGCATGTCCAAAGCATGCAAACCACCCCTTGGGTCCTTCCCAAGACCTTTCAGTTCACCTATTTTAAAAAGATCCCTTTTCTAAAATGTAATGCCTTTGTGTGTGTTTTATGGCAAGGGTTTGTTTTAATGTCTGAATTGTAGGTTTTATCCAATTGCTTTATGGTTTACTCTGCAAGCTGGCCAGAGCACAGGTTGTGGCATGGCCAAAAAATAAAGTTATTGATGATGATGATGATGATGATGATGATGATGATTCCACATACACACACGCAGGTGCACTCACACCCAATAGGAGCCTAAAATCTATACAGAATTGAAAATAACGTGTCCCCATTGCTACAACTCAAGCACAAACTTATACAAATAATAGGGGGGCTTCCTCCCCCAACATGCCCTTCGAGGAATGTCTAGAGTCCCCAAATCATCAAAGAGCGGCAGCCATCTGCTCAAAGGACGGCTCTCCTCCGCCCTCCCCCAACAAAGGCAAGAAGCACAAGGACAAAACCAAAGCACCCAGCCAGCCGGTGCAGAACCAGACAAAGGCAAGCACTTTGTGGCTGTTGTTTCTAAGCATGCACCTCACCCCCAAATCCCAGTTATCAAGGGCAGGAATCCAGAGCTAAGGGAAGGGGAGAAGGAGGAGACCATTGCAGCCTTGCCGCGAGGCAGAGAAAAGCCTGCAAGCAGTGCTTTGCTTTCCTAGTTCCAATTTCCTGGTCCCCATGTCTCCATTCCCAGCACCTTATCGGATACACAGCAGCATTAGCAACCGGAATAAGGTGTTTCTAGGCCCCTGCTGCTGAAAATCCGCTCTGGGTTACCCCATATCCTATATGGGTAGACTGCCCCTTTCAAAATGCATTGGGCTTCTTTCTGACCCAAACTGCTGTTTGTGGTCAACTGGCTTGGGGTAACGTCCCCTGCTAACAGAGCAACGAGGCACCTCTTAAAGTGGTGATTCTCTTAGGGTTAGCAGGGGAGAGCGACTGACCCTTTTCATCCCCAGCACAGCACCCCTCCAGGGTTTGTTGATGATGTCTACCTTGTGTTTCTTTTATATTGTGAGCAGTGTTCTCTCTAATTTTTCTCATCTGTGTGCAGCATGACTTTTGTTCTGGGCAGCAGAATCAAGGCAGTGTGTGCACACATGCATTCAGAGTGGGGCCTACCTGATTCAACCTGAGCAGCATCTAAAATCAACTAAGCGGACGTTAAAAAAACTTGTGAATGCACGCATGTGCGCACACCTTAAAGGGAACACTGATTGTGAGCCCTTCTAGAACAGGGGACCATCTTATTTATATATTATTATTATTTTCTGTGTAAACCACTTTGGGAACTTTTGTTTAAAAGCGTTATGCAAACTTTCATAGTAGTAGTAATAAGTTGTAGCACCCTACAAATACTGTACTATCTGTTGGGAAACTGGGAAGACCCTACAGTTTGCTACGACAATCTACAGTTTGAGTGAAAGCAGAAGTAAATTAAACCTCAGGTGTGAGGCAGGGGGGTGGGGAGGAAAATGTGCAGATACATGGCTCATTCATGATTCTCCAAACCACTGTCTGAATGTGGCCTTCGCATGTATGCTTGTTTTCTGTCTTATGTGCAACATTAAAGTCCTACTCATATGTTATGTTCCGGTTCCTGTGGGTGATCTGTACACAGGTACAGGTATTCACACTCTGGACACCTTCAGACATCACGCCAAACTGGAGGCAACCATGCTAGAGGTTCGGGTTTGTGGTCGTCTAAATGTCCCAGTTCAGTGAGAAAAGTGGCCCGAGGTTTCAACCACAAACTTGAATTTGTACCCTCAGTTGCTCTTCCGTTTCGCCGCCGAAACCTCTGGTCAAAAAGCATCATTGTGTTGAGTTGAGGGTAGGAAGTTCCTCCCTCTCTCTGTCCCCGATTGGCTGCCGCAGCTGCCCTTCATGAGGAGGTCGCCCACCCCCCTTTAAGGCTCTCAGACTCCAGATCAGGATAGTTTGGGAGTGCGGCGGCAGGAATGGGGGCAAACTGTGGGCCCATTGGACCCACGGTTTACCGTTATGTTTGAAAGCAGCCATGATGTTGAATGCGGGTACAGCAGTGCACTTTCTATCAGTCCCACGCATTTGAGAGACCTGTATCCAGGTTCACCTCAAAAATGAACGCATGCAAAGCCATTTACACAAAATTCATGTATGTGTGTACAGACAGTGGGCATGCAGACAACATAATAGGCTAGTTTACATGATTATTATTAGGGCAGGACAAGTGTCCTACCTTAGTTGAGGAGCTGGGCGCCCTCCCGTTTTCCAAGAATCTGTGAAGTTAAAACAAGGTTGGGGAGCTTGATCGTGTGCTGAGCTCCAGGTGGGTAGGGCGGTAGGTAGGGCGGTGGGTAGGGCCGAGGACAGAATCTGAAGAGAGCATGCTTGTCCTACCCAGCTGAGGCTTCGCACACGAGCATGCTCCCTGCCTCCAATCTTGTTTTACACTCACACGCAATCACAAAAATGGAAGCGTGCACAGCTCTCGAATTTGGATAGGAACACCTCTTCCCCAAGTACCCTTTGTGTTAACTGCCCTATAATGTCTGAGTTAGGACTCGAGTGTGTTGATGAACATATATTTCAGCCGCTTCCGGGGGGTGGGGAGGGAACACTGTCATCCTCTCCTCTTCTTCTTCTTCTTACAAATGCATGAGAAATGTGTGATAGGGCAGCTGTTTAACAGAGAGCAAACCTTGTCAAAATCTAACAACAAATAAATAAAAGGGGGCAAAAAAGCCCAGCTATGAAATAAAATATATGCAAGTTAAACCGGTTCTGAGATAAGGAGATATATTTAGGTAACTGAAAGCAGTTAAGTGTTTTTTTAATCAGCAGTTACGTGTCTCTCAGAAGATAAACAATCCTAGATCATGACCTCCCAACCAGCTGGCTTTGTTTTCCGACTGATACAGCATGTTTGCTCACTTTCCAAAGAAACTCAGCTTTTTTATTCACTTTAGCTGCACCTCAAAATAAGCTGTGCTCCTCCATTCTCACTTCTTTCTTGGCTCTTTTTCTCCACCCAAATATTAATTTTAACCAACCAATTTCTATCTTTTGCTATTTTTAATAATGTGGATGCTAAGAAGTGGAAAAGAAAGTTCAATTTGTCATTTCTTAGAGCCAAACTAGCTCCAAAGTGACCTAATGAAATCTATAAGCCTGATTCAGACATTATGCTGTGCGAGCGTACAGATGTCTGTACACTCGTACATGTTTGTGTGAATGACTGTACCTGTTTTCATGTTAAAAGTAAACCTGGGTACAGGTCCCTCAAATACATGGTACAAATAGGAGCTATACTACAAAACCTATGTTCCAGCATAATGTGAACAACTGTACCTATGTACAGATGTGCACCTGTTGTACGAACGTTCAAAAAATGTCTAAATCCAACTAGAATGATCCAAGTACCTGGGATCAAAAGTCAGAGTTATTCATTCCCTAAAATTAATTAATTAATTGTGGCTGTGTTCTCACAATGAGAATGATCACGGTTAAAGCTCAAACTGCAATCAGCAAGCCACCACAAGCTGCCGTGGAGAGTGTTGTGAGACCCCAGAATTTCCAGGCTATCCCAGTTAAATCACTGAGGCCAACCAACATTTAATTGGATCCTGGTTATTTATCTCAGTTAAATGCTGGTTAGCCCCAGCAGTTTAACTGGAATAGCCCCCGATCATTTACGAAGCATGTTGTGAAAACCCAGAATTTCCGGGCTAGTCCAGTTAAACTTCTGGGGCTAGCCAGTATTTATTATTATTATTATTTATTTACACAGTCAGACAGGTGTTATTGATTGGTTTGTTTTATCCAGACATCAAGTCCTTCCCAAGGACCTGGGATGGCTGAATTTTATTATCAATGCTGTTGCTGTTATTATTGTAGATATCATCGCAGAATATAGGCTGTTCCCAGTAAAGTTGCTTTTTGTAATTGGCTGATGGTGATTTCTGTGGCCCCTATGGTGTTGAGGTGCTCTTCAAGTTGTTTTGGAATTGCACCTAGGGTGCCAATTACCACTGGGGTTACTTTGGTCTTTTTCTGCCACAGCCTTTCAATTTCAGTTTGTAGATCTTTGTATTTTGTGATTTTTTTCTATTTCTTTCTCTTCTATTCTGCTATCCCCTGGTATTGCTATGTTCCAAATTTGGTACATTCTTTTTAAATAACCTCTTCTAGTTGGACTAGACTTGTAACAGCAGATCATTATTTCCTTGTTGGCATTATTATTATTATTATTATTATTATTATTATTACTACTACTACTACTACTACTACATTTATATCCCGCTCTTCCTCCAAGGAGCCCAGAGGATCCAATTAAATGTTGGTTGACTTCAGTGATTTAACTGGGATAGCCTGGAAATTTCGGGTTCTCACAACATGCTCCGCAAATGATCAGCCCACAGACCTGGGTTTAATACTGTGGTGTAGTGAAGCAAGAGAGAGTGAGGCAGCTGAGGAAGATGAGAAGAGTGACCCAAACTGGATGCCACTGTCTTCTCTCCTCCATGCAAGCTTGGAGGACTCATCCTCTCACACACTCCCAAAGCTTGAAAGGTTGGTTTTGAAAGGGGCCCAGCCTCTACCTGAGGCATGAGTCTAGACAGCATATTACACCTCACCACACATGAACCTGTCCCCTCACCCACAATCCCTTGGGCCACCCCTGAAGCTGCCTTATACTAGAGTTAAAAACACTGACTGGCAGCAGCTCTCTGGAGGAGTTTCCGGCTCAAGGTGGAATCTTCCCACCTCCGACCTAGAGACACCAGGGACTGAACTAGCAACCTTCCGTATGCAAAACATACACACTACCACTGAGCTGCAACCTCATCATCCCCTCCCTAACAGGAGCAGAGCTCCATATGGCATGAAAGGGTCTGGCCTCATGCAAGTGGCTTTCACGGTTGCCCTGCCCCAATCATTGGCCGCCTGTTATTGTCGACGGCAATTAGCATAATTGGTTGTTGCAAGGCAGGGCTGGCATTCCACAGCACAGAAGCTGCAGCCCAGCTTGCCCTCGGCGGCTTAGTCCCACCGTAACCGGCTGACACTCTGCACCTTTATGGGGAGGGGGACCAGATACAAGGAAGGGGAAGACCTGGGCCTCCAATCGCTGCATAGAAGAGGGAATTTGGACAGATGCCGCTTCTCTCATCCCTGCAGTCCTCTGACATGACAAGCTGCAGCTCCTTGCAAGTTCTTTGTCCATGCCACTAAAAAAAAAAAGAGGCCAGCAGCTCTGCCGATCCTTCAGTCTGGTGGTCCTATCTTTCAGTCTGAATCCAGTACTGGGTTCAGTCTAGCTACAAAGAGCAAAGGGGTTTCCACACCAGCCCTTTTCTCTGGAATTGCAACCACAGAGCAACATTTTCACACAGCTGAAAGTCAGTGTTTTCCGTGTGTCCCCTTCCTGTTTTGTTTTGTTCTTTCAGACCTGATGTGTGACTACACAAGTAACCCTCGAATATAAAGTGGGTAAAGTTCAATGCAAGTATCGCCAAAGTTAAAACGGCATTATTCAAAACTTAAACCTAACCAGGAAAATGGGGTTAAGTTCCTGGGAGTTCGTGAGAAGCGGTGTGGACTGCTCATTGCTGCCACTTTTATTATTTATTATTATTTTGTTATTTATTATTATTTATTTATTCAATTTTTATACCACCCTTCCAAATAGATCAGGATGGTTTACAATAAAGTCCCCAACCCCACAAATAAGCACCCCACATGGCTTCTCAGCTGAGAACAAGTTGGGGATTTAAAAGTTAAACTCCCAAGCCTGCAACTGGGTTGCTCATTTAACTTTTAAATCCCTAACCTATGCTCAGATGAGAAGCCATGTGAGATGCATGTTCAAACCACTTTGAGATTTTTTTTTGTTGAAAAGCAATATATATTATTAATAATAGTAATAGCAATAGCAACTCCTAGCCACCTAATGCTGCAGTGGGGAAAGGATTTGATCATCAAGCGAGACTGGTATGTTACCCAGAATATGGGAAACACCTATATCGGGCAGCAGCGATACAGGAAGATGCTGAAAGGC
The DNA here is from genome assembly GCF_027244095.1 of Hemicordylus capensis. Taxonomy (NCBI): domain Eukaryota; kingdom Metazoa; phylum Chordata; class Lepidosauria; order Squamata; family Cordylidae; genus Hemicordylus; species Hemicordylus capensis. The sequence goes on from NC_069663.1 coordinate 17,830,510, forward strand.
ATCATCTCATACTGCACAGGAGGAGGCAATGGTCAACCCCTCCTGTATTCTACCAAAGACAACCACAGGGCTCTGTGGGCGCCAGGAGTCCACACCGACTTGACGGCACACTTTACCTTTAATAGCAACTCCAATTTGCCCAGTCTGAACAGACAAGATGTGATAAAGATTTTTCAGGGCTCCTGTTCCTTTAAATGAAACTCTTTCTCTTTTGAGGAAAGAAGTTGGGTCGAATCACAGAACTCCCACTTTGCATTTAATTTGGCCCTTAGCCCAGAGCTGAAAGTTAGAGACGAAAACATACCTTCTGCAAAAAGCCTATCTGTACAAGTAGGGTCATCAGAGATTGCCTTTAATTCCTGCTCCGGTGCTGTGTAGGGACAGTGTAGTGTGGCCCTTAAAGAGCCACTGATGCTCAGCCCCACTTTGAATCTGTCTAGGGGCCAGAGCATCATAGACTTCATCTTCATTCAGCAAAGGATCCCTGCAAAGGTGACAATAGAACTAGTTTGGGGGAGCAAAGGGGTGGCAAAGAACATTATTAGGGGAGCAATGAATTTTTTATAGATTAAATACTTACAGAGCTACGGTAATTAATGTATTTATTATTTATTTATCTAACATTTCTATCCCGCCTTTCCTCCAAGGAGCTCATAACATACATGGTTAGGTTTGTCCTCACAACAACGCTGTGAGGTAGGTTAGGCTGAGAGATACATGACTGGCCCAGAGTCACCCAGGGAGTTCTGAGGTTGAACGGGGATTCGAACTCAGGTCTTCTCGGTCCTAGTCCAACACTCTAACCACTACGCTATGCTGGCTCTTGTTAGTTTATTTACCGTATTAATGAAGCTTGACTCACATTTTCAAACATATTCACAAAATGGGACAGCTTCCTCTTCGAAAATGTTGTCTTTTGGGAATCAGGCCACACCTTCCAGTCTGCTTTTCTCTTCCTGTCCAAGACTAAGTGGCCAGAAAGACTGGAGTGGGAAGAGATGTCAGCACAAGGCCAGCTGAAATCTGCAAGACAGATGACCCTGCACACCCCCTGCACACATGGCCTCACCCAGTCCAGATACTTGCCAGGAAGGAAGCTAAGAGGTGGACCTGGCTGCTGGGAGGCTGAAGGATACCTACCTGCCTGCCCTGGCTTCTGCTGCCTGTTCTGGGGCAGAAGAGTGAGTGGATGAGGCTTTACGACAGAGACCTTTAAAAATATCGAAGTCAAGTGATCAGACCATAATAAACGAAGACTGACTGTACGGTCTGATGCTGTGCAGGAAAGTTCCCGTCACGGATGGGGGCGGCAAAAGGGGGAGCAGGGAATATTTTGGGAGGAGCATCCGCTCCCCCTTGCAGTCATCCCTGGCTCCCGCCTTTGCTTTGGATCTTGCAGCAGCCAACCTCCTCTCCCTCCTCCTTCCCACCAGCCTCCTCTCCTCTCCCTCTGGTTCCCAATTACCATATCCCTTTGTTCGGAGCCACGCTTCTGCCTGTCTGCTGGAGCAGCTGAGGCAGGATCAATGTGCTGTCCCTATTCAGGCTCTTAGTCTGGGCTGCTTTGTGCCTCCGAGAAGAATGCCAAAGTCATTTGCACAAAAATGTGCTTAAAACAGATAATATGACCGCGCACGGGGTGCGTGTGAGAGGCTGGCGGAGCAGGGGGTACGGAGGGCCTTCCTGCGCCCTCATTAATCAGGGGCAGAGTAGCAGGTGCCTGCTCTGACAGCAGCAGGCTCTGACTTCCTGCCTTCTCCAGCAATGGCCCATTCAGAGAAGCTGCCGCCGCTGCCATCCCTGCTGATGCTCAGGATGGGATTTGACTTGGCACAGAGTTGCTGGGCCCTAATCTAAGCATTTGTTGGTTATCTCCAAAGAGACTTCCATAGGCTCCGACTGTCTACGTCAACTGTCTCCACCCAACTAGCCACCCAACCTTGGGCAGCACTTTGATCATGAGAGCCAGCCCATTATTTAATTCAGACACCAGGTGACACTAACATGAGTTACTGTTTTGGACCAAGCTAGTCACTTATTTTTTTCCCCCCTCTCTGGTTCCTGTTCCTTGAAGTTAATAAATACTACTGACAATTGCCCTGAATGGTGTTTTCTAAGCCTTCTACAAGAGTCTAGATTTGAAAAACTCTGGCACTCTGCTGATGTTCCAAATTCATGGAAGGGAGAGCAAAATTGCTCCCATAGCTCCACCCTGCAACCTCCATGCAGCAGCTGGGCGGTCTGCATGAGCTGAACTTTCCTTTTGCGAAGAGTACCTTTTGTCCATACAGAGTCTAGAGGCATACAGCTGTAAGCATCTTTGCTGATGACCTGATCAACATGTGGACAGGGGTGTGCCCGAACTGTTTGAAGCTGAACCGGTTCGCCTCGAAGAGGGCCACTTTGGCGGCTCAATCGCGAACCAAACCGGGTGGCGATTTGGTCCACGATCGAAATGAACCAAGAAAAATAGTTTAAAGTGTTTACCAGCACAGCACAGCTCCCAGGACCACCCACCCACCCCCGGAGCAGCACAAGTACACGACAATCCCTCTTTAGCAAGCCGCCCACATGGTGGTGGCGCGGTTCCAGCCTCTGCACATGCTTACTAAAGAGGGGTCGCCATGCACTTGGGCTGCACTGGGGACAGCGAGCGGCAGTGCCAGACCAGTATGCACTTTAAACTACTTGTCATTGCACCCCCCACCCCGCCCCTCGGCTGCCCTTCGGTGGATTCTCCCACCCCTTTACTTGTAAAGGGGAATCTTCACTGGATTCCCCTTTACAAGCATAGTGGCTCAAACTGCCAAACCGGTTCGGTCAAATGGACCAGGTCGGCCAGTCGGTTTGACCAAACCGGTTTGGCAACAGGCAGCTCAGTTTTGATCCGAATTTGAACCAAACCGTGAGTGTGGTTCATGCACACCCCTACATGTGGAGGTGGGGGCAGTCATAAGTTGTGCAGAAAATAAGCAGGCACTCATAAGGTACACACAGCCATTTGTTACAGGAAAGCAAGCAATCAGACTGTATAATCTGCTGGCTGGGAGATAACAGAAATCAAGCCATGTCCCAAGCTGCAGAACCATTAAAAAAGTGCCTGCAGCTGAGTACCAAGCAAAGCTTAGAACTGGCAAGGCACATATGTACCAGCTGACCCTTAGTAATGTAATAAGTACATTGCATGGTTAAATGAATTCAACTCTGTTATTATATATATATATATATATATATATATATATATATATATATATATGAATGATATATATAGCATGGGTTGTCTATATGTTTTCGTTGGAATTCTGATTCCCCCCCCCCAGCCTATCTTGTCTTTTGAAAAGCATCTTTCAAAAGCCCATGGCATCCGGGAAACACGGCCACTGACATCTTGAATTTTGATTCTCCCAAGCTCCCCTTTGCAATCTGCCCTACACTCCCCTCTGTGACATCAGAGTAGCCCAGCCAATGGCAAACAGGAAAGCCATGCTTCCCAATTTTGCCTCTATCCAGCTTTCTTTTGAGCTTAATGAAACTTACTGCAAGTAATTGTTCATAATTTGCATCTGCGCATCTCTGTCTCTTTTTAATGCTTTTGGCAAACAGAAGTTTCAAGGGAGGGGTGTCTTATTTTCATCAGGTAAATGGCATGAAGGGAAATAGTTAAACTTCCTGTGCCACAGTTCTGATCCAGTCTGGGCACAGCTGCCATTTGTGAAAACTTTAAAGAGATTGGGGTGCATCTTGGGCACCCCCATTATCAATCATAGGGCAATTCAATCAACCATCATTAGGGGGAGAGAAGCAGCCCCCTACCCTAATTTGGGAGCTGGGCACTCTCCCAATTTTCCATCATGTGTAGGTTGAAGGCGGGGAGCTGGCTTATCAGTCAAGCCCCAGATGGGTAGGATAAACATGCCCTACGCGGAGTCCGTCTTCTGAATGAGGTAGGCAAGGAGATTGTCCTACCCAGCTGGGGCTTGACTGGGATCAAACTCCCCACCACCAGCCTTACAACCAGAGCGCACCCAGCTCCTGAATTAGAGTAGGAGGCTTCCCCTACCCTAATGACCTGTTGGAGACGGAATCCAGTGCATCAACCTTTTGCACCAACTATCCTAATGACCACTAGGGGCACTGGAAGTAGAGGTCGTTAGTGAGGGTCTCCTTACCTGTCCCTGCTTGTTGCCTCTACTGACCCCTGCTTCTTGACTCCTCAGGTACTTCCTGTAGTACTAGTGAGTCAGCCCTCTTCCTTTCCTCCTACAGAGAAGATGGAAACATCTCTCTCCCTAACTAGTCATTATGTAGCCGATAGCTAGGATAGGTCTTTCCTATCTCAAATGTACTTCACCAATAAATCAATTTAGTTTAGACTCTACACAGTGATCTCCATGCGTATAATTAAAATAGCTGCAACAACTAAACTCCGCACTCTGTAACTAGAGTGTTAGCTTCCTTGGACTTTGCTAAATACTTACATACTCCAACATGACCATCGTGTGAACTGGCCTATAGTTTGACCCCGATCCTGATCACAGCAGATAATGGCACCCCCACCAACTGCTTGCTTGCAGTTCCAGGAAAGGAAAGAAAGCAACTCTGACTTCCAGCCAGGCAGTAAAATGCCATCTGTCTCCCGGCTGGGGGTCCCGTGTCCCAGAGACAGACCTCCCTTTAACATGATGCGATGGAGTGGTGAGGCACATGGCAAGCAGACATTGCAGCTATTGATTCTGCCCGCTCCTTTGCAGCCCTCTCAAGGAGGACAAAGCTAAAGGCAGGGGGAGGAGAAACCAGGGCAGAAAAGGGGGCTCCTCTTCTGGAAAATGTTTTCCTTGTCAAGGGATGCGTTTGTCTGCGTTTCGGTTCAAGAGGCATGAATACAGAAGCATCCTTTCTTCCCCCTTCCTCTCCTTGTGCAGAATTACACCCACGGGGCTCCAGCAAAAGGGTGATGCTCACAGATGATGAGCCTAACATTAGACTTCGTATGAGGACTGGTCATATAGTGTGACTTTGCATTGGTCCAGAATCTGCATCAACCCAGATGCAGAATCTGTATCAATCCAACATCCTGGAAAGCAACAAAGCTGGGAAACCAAGGGGAAACTCGGCTGGGTTCCCTCTCCATTTTTGTGGAAGGCATGCCTTTCTCTGAGCTCTTTAAACTGCCTCTTGGAACGAAAGGAATGTCTATAAGGCTGTTTCTGCAAGCAGCACTTCTGTCAAATTTTGCACTTCCCAGGGCCTATCTTTTGGGGTGGAGAGCCCGTCTTATGGTAAGGTAAAGTGTGCCGTCGACTCAGTGTTGACTCCTGACGACCACCGAGCCCTGTGGTTGTCTTTGGTAGAATACAGGAGGGGTTTACCATTGCCATCTCCCATGCAGTATGAGATGATGCACATCTTCCTATATTGCTGCTGTCCGATATAGGTGTCTCCCATAGTCTGGGAAACATATCAGCAGGGATTCAAACCAGCAACCTCTGGCTTGCTAGTCAAGTCATTTCCCCGCTGTGCCATGAGGTGCCAACATTTGTCATAGTTTGCATTTGCATGGGAGACTATGTTATGAGTGTTGTCTGCGGCAAGATATTCCCCTTAGGGGATGAGAACATAGGTCAGTGGTAGAGCATCTGCTTGCATGCAGACAGCCCCAGGTGCAATCCCTGGTAGCATCTCCAGGTAGGGATAGGATTCTGGAAAGACTCCTGCCTGAAACCTCCCAGGCTGACTGGCCATGCATCAAACACCTTCACAGGCATGTCTTTATTTTCATCAGCGAAAAAGAAACATATCAGCAACAATGCTGTGCTGGGGCTGGAGAGAAGGACAGTTACTCTCCCCCATCTAACTATGAGCATTACCGCTTTAAAAGGTACTTCGTTGTTCAGTTAGCATGGGGCTAGCACACTGGGGGCTGGGAAACACACATCTTCGTAAAATCAAAAGGACATTCAAGTGCCGGGTCCTGCCCTATTTCCCCTGTTAAATCAGTCTAACCAAATAATATTAATATTTACTTTATTTGTTTTTTACATTTATATCCCGCTCTTCCTCCAAGGAGCCCAGAGCGGCGTACTACATACTTAGGTTTCTCCTCACAACAACCCTGTGAACTAGGTTGGGCTGAGAGAGAAGTGACTGGCCCAGGGTCACCCAGCAAGTCTCATGGCTGAATGGGGATTTCAACTCGGGTCTCCCCGGCCCTAGTCCAGCACTCTAACCACTACACCACACTGGCTCATATGTCAACTTTGCAACTTTTTCTTAACCCAATAGGTCCTTTTCTTGAGCGCCCCCCCCCCTCACACATACTCCAGAAATCTGATTAGTCTATAGCAGGCCTGCTCAATTTAGGCCCCCCAGCTGTTTTTGAACTACAACTCCCATAATCCCCAGCCACAGTGGCCAATAGCCTGGGATTATGGGAATTGTAGGCCAACATCTGCAGGAGGGTTGAAGTTGAGCAGCACTGGTCTATAGCAAAAAATGATGTTTTATTAAACATTTGTACCCATTGTTTACCATTCTTAACTACTGTCAACTGCAATTTTCAGGTCTCAGCCTTTAAGGGTCATTCAGTTTGCAGTCTTCCTTTGTTTTAGACAGCCATAATTTTATTTTAAATTTTGCTATCTCTCTGATTTTTGTAATTTTTTATAATAGTCTTTCAGTATATTGTGCACCCCTAGGCTTTTAATATCTACTTTTACTTGTAAGATGTAATCACCCCTTATACTTTGTGCAGGTCTATGACTGTAATAAAGATTGGTTGTGTTGGTTGGTTGGTTGGTCGGTCTATAGCAAGTAAGGCCAAACTGCAACGAAAGCTGGAAAAAGCCAAGAAGCTACTGGGACTTTGCTCATCAGAATGGGCTGAATGTACATACCTGCCGTGAAACATACTTTCTGCAGAGCAGAGGGATATGGCCTGTTTCCTGGCATGGAGCCTTGAACCTGAATCCTGCCAAGGCAACCCATAATCCCTGGCGCTGCCCTCTGGATGGCCTGCCTGCCGCACTCAATGTGCCATTGTTGATTATGCAAACCTCTATGCCAGCTAATAATCTCTGTGCCTGGTTCCCGAGAAGAAGGGAGTTAATATGATCAGTGATCACTTATACAGGGACAGGCTCCAATCAGCATTAGGCTGTGTTCCATCTTCACTGACCTTAAGAGAAGGATGGAGCCGCAAGTCATTTGCAGTGATTTACGTGCGCCTGAGGCAGGGTACCAAACGCTGCCCCCGCTCGTGTGCACCCTGCTCCCTCCCCCCCACCCCGCTTTTGACGTCATCTTTTCATCTTGTGTCTCAATGTTCTGCTGCCTGAAGTTATTGCCTCACCTTGCCTCATGGAAGGGCCACCCTGGTCGTTTGCAATGGACATCAGAACTTACTTAGGGTTCGCAATTTAATGCATTTGTTTTAATTCAGCTTTTTCCTCTGAGGAGCTCAGGGATGGCACATGTGATTCTTCCCACTCCCCCATTTGGTCCTCACCACTACAGTAGCAACACCAGTGGTGGCCCATGTCTAGATTTTTGGTGGCCCACTGCCAGCGCGCACCCACAGTGGCCACTCACCCACTGCCACCATCACTTGCCCACCAACCAACCACCGACAAAGTGTAATGACATCACTGGCCCAGCACCAAGGGGGTGATGTCATTATATTATGTCATGGTGATATAATGGGAGGCAACTGGCAGTGACAAGTAGGGATCACTGTGGATCCCAGGTGAGCTCACTGGATCCCCCTCAGCCTGTGTTCAGAGCACACAGTCTCTCGGTTATAGATCTGCCCCTGATCCTCCCATCAACTCTGGAAGATAGGTTAACTAACCACAAGACCTCTTGTGAACTTCCTGGCTAAATGGGGATTTGGTCTCCCTGTTTCTAGTCTGACATTCTAACTGCGATGCTGATTCTCAGGCCTGAAGCAGCAATCATGCATACTTCCAGGGAGAAACTTATTCTATCATGAAGGTGAATTATTATGGAGGATTTTGCAGTGCATCCGGATGGATAAAAGCCATGTGTTTGTTTGGGTTATATGCCGTCTTTCATTAAATTAACCTGAAGGTGGTTTACAATAAACTTTAAAAACAATGCAAAACTATTAAACAGTTAAAACAATACAAATATTAAACTGGAATGTTAAAAAAAGAAACAGTTAAAACGTTTAAAAACATATACACAATAAATTCATAAACACAGCACAGAAGCAGCTGTTAACAAGAAAGCAACCCATTTTCAAACAAAGACTGGGTAAAAAAAACACGATTGCACTTGCTTTCCAAAAGCTGTAGTGAAGACTGAGGAGCAGATGCCCACTGGGAGAACATTCCAAAGCCTGGGGGCAATAACTGAGAAGGCCCTGTCCTGTGTGCACAGCAGTCGAGCCTCCCTCATGGTTAGCACACAGAGCAGAGCCCCCTCCGATGACCTTGTCAAGCGAGCAGAAACCCTTGGGAGCAGGCGGCCCTTCAGGTATCCAGGGCTCAAACATCTAACTTTGTTTTCATCGCTGCCACTGGCCAACATGATGTGCAGTATTCCAGTGACAGTGCAATGCACACCAGGGCTGCTGCAAACTCATAAGGCACCCCCAACATTGTTGAAAACGAGCAACTGCACAACAAGTATTTATATACCATCCGCTTTTCAACAAAAGTTTCCAAAGCGGTTTACACAGAGAAATAAATAGAGCCAGCGTGGTGTGGTGGTTAGAGTGCTGGACTAGGACTAGGGAGACCCGAGTTCAAATCCCCATTCAGCCATAAAACTAGCTGGGTGACTCTGGGCCAGTCACTTCTCTCTCAGCCTAACCTACTTCACAGGGTGGTTGTGAAAGAGAAACTCAGGTATGTAGTACACCGCTCTGGGCTCCTTGGAGGAAGAGCGGGATATAAATGTAAAAAATAATAATAAATAATAATAATAAACAAGATGGCTCTTATTATTATCTACAAGCAGCAGATGGGGATAACTGTAGTAGCACTGCTTGCATGGCCACTAACTCTCAACAGGATTGGGCCTGCCTTAGGAGTCTGCAGCAGTCCAGCACAGGCCGCGTGGCCACTGGTACACTGAGCATCATGTCAACCGTTGCTTCTCCCCTCCCAAGCTCCATAGGAGTCTCAACAGAAAGAGGTGGGAAGGCTGCAAAGGCTTGAAACACCAGGAGGATGTGACAACATAATTCAATTTTTTTTAAAAAAGACAGTCTCAGTAGGATGGTGGAGACAGCGGGAGGTGTCGGATAGAAACAGAGGAGAAGAGACATCTAACCAGCCAGGGGCGTAGCAAGGGGAGAGTGGGGCCCACACTCACATAGTGAACACAGGCGGCCTCCCCACACGCAGCAGTGCCCTCTGTGGTGGCATGGCATGTGAACGCACACACAGCCATTCATTCCTCCCCCAGGTTGGGGCTCCTGCCACTGCCACTAGCCACCTCCTTTGGCTGCTTGCCTGGCGACAGGCAGCTGCAGCCGGGGCGGTGTCAGCTGCAGGTGGCCGACGGTGGTGGATAGAGCCCAGGCCAGAAGGAGGGGGGTCTCGGCAGCTCCTCTCGGATTCTCAGAGGCTCCCGGAGACAGGGCCCAACCGGTCCTTTGAAGCTGTATACCCTGTTATGGCTCCACCCCAGCCACCAGCAATGTTCTTCCCCGTGGTGTGGATGGAAAACAGCACCAGGAGTGCAGAAAAGAAGCACCAAGAAAGCACTCGCAAGAACTGCTCCATTTGGAAGCACCCACAAGAACTGGAAGTTCAGTTCAGAGCGCCATGGAAGTAGCAAGAAAGCACCAAAAAGATCTCCATCGAAACATGCCCTTTGTCTGGCTCAGCACACCCTAGCATTCAAAAACGGAGGCACCCTTGCCCTTCCTGGATGAGGATCTGGCAATGCGAAGCACGTCTTGCAGGGCCGGGCTCAGAAAGGGGGCGAACCCCTGTTCCTTTCCCACAGTTACATTCCCCATTTAGAAACCAGTGTGTAGCCCCAGGCCCATGCACTCATTCTGCCTCTGCTGTTTAACCAAGCTAATAATTAACCCAGAGGAAACTTGTTGTTCAAGGACATGTTGGGGGAAATAGCCCTTTTGGGGTTTGCTTGTAGAGGTGTGGATTCCTCATTGAGGGCCCCTTCTAGGGTAGAAACCACTGTTGGGGTGTTCTGCCGGTGCTAGCGTGGAGCCGTTGTGTTTCTAGTGAAGCCATTCCTCGATCCAGGCCAGGTTCTAGATTAGTTATGGTTTCAGTTCGGTCCTAGACTGGAGACAGGCAGGCAGACAACAAGCAGCAGCAGCAGAATAAAGAGCAGTCTACACTTGCCTTTCTGTAATCAAGACTTCTTTCATCAAACTATTAATACTCTTAATCATACGCCACTGCTTGGTCCTCATGTGCCAAAACTCTTTCCTCTGCATTCCACAGGACCCACCACCTGTAGTTAGATTTCAGCTCATTTCATGAAGCAAGGCTGAGAGACCACTTCAGTTTGTCCTATGGGAAAACTCCCCAACTCCTCCCGCAAACCCCCAAACCAAGAGGTATTTTCTACACATACTCCTGCAATCCAGGGGGTAGTGCATAGCCTTTAGGTAGTGGCATTTGTAAAAGAAGAAGAAGAAGAAGAAGAAGAAGAAGAAGAAGAAGAAGAAGAAGAAGAAGAAGAAGAAGAAGAAGAAGAAGAAAAGAGTTTATGGAATGGACAGGCATCACTGCAAAATTTGCTGGTGTTTCCCACCCCAATCAGATGGCATCTATGGCTGGATAGGCGACCCCATGATGGAGTGATAGGACGGCAGAACACTCAACATCTAACAAGTTAGCAAAAGTAAATTAAAACATCCTCGCCATGGGCCCCTAGTGTGATAATGTGGGCCGGGGGGCAGGTTTGTATCACACACAATGTCATCAGCGACACATAGGCTTTATCCAGTAAGTCAATATCTTTATTCCTGTGATTCCATCCTTTCTCCCTTGCTGCCTCTTATGCTTGGATCTGCCTTCCAGAATGCATGGAGGATGCCACTTTTCTTCACATACCTCCTCAAAAGACACCTTTTCCATTACGACTTTTGCACACCTTCCGGTTTCCTACTATAACTAAACCTAGGCATATATAACTGGAATTAATGCATATCCTTCCCTTGTTTTTACTGATCTCAGTTTTCTTCCTCTTCCTCTCTAAGTATGTAGCAATGAGAACACAGGAACAGCCCTGCTGGATCAGCCTCAAGACTCCTCTAGTCCAGCATCCTGTTTCACACAGTGGCCCACCAGATGCCTTCAAGAAGCTCACAGGCAGAGGGTGAGGGCTTGTCCCCTCTCCTGCCATTTCTCCCCTGCAACTGGTATTTAGCGGCATCTTGCCTCCGAGGCTAGAGGTGGCCTATAGCCACCAGACTAGTAGCCATTGATAGACCTGTCCTCCATGACTGTGTCCACTTTTAAAGCTGATGGCCATCACCACATCCAGTAGCAGAGAGTTCCATAAGTTAATTATGTGCCATGTAAAGAAGTACTTCCTTTTGTCAATCTTAAATTTCCCAACCGTCAGTTTAATGGAATGACCCCTGGTTCTAATGTTGTGAGAGAGGGAGAGGAGAGGAGAGAGAGGGGGGGAACATCTCGCTCTCGGTGAGCGTACCCTCCCAGTGGGCATGTCATGCAAACCCACCAAGCGCCAGTTCCCAACCCATCTGCCCGACTTTCTCCACCCAGATTCACAGCTTGATTACAAAAGTCGGCTGGAAGTCAGGAAAAAGTCAGGTAGACGGGTTGGGAACATGAACACGCGCCATTAACCAATGGTTCCCAGCAATGGAACTTGGCAGCGATTTCTCAGACTGTAAGGTCCTCAGGGCAGGGAGCTGTTTTCTTATACTTCATAAAGTATAATGTATGAGGCACATTCCTACCAGAGCCTCCTTCTGGCTCTGCAGCTCCCGCACCAACACAAACACGGAAACTGGGAGCACAAGTCTCCAGCTATCCCACAAAGCATTGTGCAAGCAGCAAGAAAGCAGCCCTCAGGACTGCAGCAGCTCCCCTGTGCCTGGCCACATAAGCCTCAGGAGGAGTCTATGGCCGCTGACCAAAACAAAAGGTAGGATGGGCTCAGTTCTCATCCTACCTCACCCTTAACCTGGGCAGTAGCAGATCTTGGCTACCCAGGTTTGGAGCTGCTCGTTCTGGAGGACTCTCGGTGCCCAAGACTCCCAGGTTAACCCTCTCCTACCCAGGAATCTCTGGTCATGAGAATAGGCTCAATGAATGACTGGTCCTAATGCTACATTCACTGCTTGCTAGCCCAGGACAACATTTTGGTAGGCTGTTAATTTCATGTTGAAATTAACAGCCTACCAAAATGCTGTCCTGGGCTAGCAAGCAGCTAAAGCATGAGAGGACCCGGAACTTCCCCAGGCTTTACCACAGGTTTACTACAAGGCTTTATTTACAGTGAGTTTGAATTTACCCCCCAAAATGAAGCAAAAAGTGGATTTTTAAAACTCTGGATATAAATCAGGCTATACTCTAACATGCAATTAAAAAACCCAAATTGTGTGTGAAGTGCTCTCCAATAGCTCACAGGGACTCTGGAGTAGATTTTGCCAATATGTGAATGCACACCCTCCATTTCAGAGGAGATGCAAACTAAAAACTGGGTGTGAAAAACTCCCAGGAATTGCTACAGAACAGCCAGAACGGGAAGCCGTAACACACTGAAAGTTATTTAGTTGTATGAGATCTCACTCAAACAAATTGCAATGCAGAAGAATTTTTTTAAAGAAGGGCCTAGTACTTGGCTGTTATCCCAATGCCTTAGCATTCATTGGTTAAAATGCTGGAAAGCGGGAGCAAGCTGACTTCTAGCCATTGGCTAGAATCCTGCTTGCATATGAGCCATTGGCTGGAATCCATCTTGCATGAGCAAAAGGACAAGAGAGGCTTCCCCAGTTAGAAAATCTTGCAGTGTGTACTGTGGGAAAAACAATATTCCTTCATGCTACAGAAGTGGAACCTTGAGGGAGGTAGTTCTGGTTCTTGGCTCATAAAGGAGTTACAACACTGTGCTTTATTGTGTCATAGTGGTGGTGGTGGGAGGGAATAGAAGAACCTTCAGACCAAAGGCTGCTTGAAATGAGATTAACACCTGTTGCATAATCTGCCTAAACAAAGCACTCAACTGAGTTTTAACCCCTTAGCAAAGAGCTTTGTTCTGCACTTACCCAGAGCGAAACAGGCATGTTTTGTATGTTTTTCACTGAGCTGCTCAAATGATTTGCAGATTAAAGACTTTGCCACTGGGTTGGTCCCACCAGAAGCACAGAGGGGAAAGGAGAGCCGGCCCTCTTCTTCACAGCAGCTTGTATACAAAATGTGTGCAGCATGTCAACTTCCCAAGTCACACAGAATTCTTCAGCATGGATATTCCAGGAGGGGAGTTTTTCTGTAGGCTGAGAGCTTGCGTACTGAACACTAGTAGGCCCAAGGAACAGGGATGGTTTCACTTATTATGGCTAGATTCATGGGTCTTTCCCAGCTGTATCTGAAGATACTAGAACCTGCATGAAAAACAAGGCTCTGTAATTCAGCTATGGTCCCTCTCCATGGTTTAGTGCAGGGGTGGGCAAAGTCAGCCCACCAGCTGTTGTTGAACTACAACTGGTCTCTCATCTCCAGCTGGGGAAGATGGGAGTTGTAGTTCAACAGCTGGAAGGCCAAGTTTGTCCATCCCTGGTTACGGGTGAATTTGACTTCTGGGTCTCCAGGTGAAACTACATGTCATGTCTAGGGATGGCTCCAAAGGGGAGCAGGCACTAGTCCCAAAATCTTTCCCACTCCCCCATCCACCAGGCTAGAACTTCCTTATTTGTTTAGCATATTTCAATGCCATCCAAAACGCAAGTTCTCTAGGCGGTTTACAGGATGATAAAAACAACCAATAAAAAGATTAACATATTTCAACAATTAAAACTTAAAAAGATAAAACTATTAAAATACAATTAAAACACTATCTAATTAAAAGCCTGGGTGAACAAATGTGTCTTGACTGCCCTTTTAAAAGTTGTCAGCACACCTCCTCCCCCTTGGAGCCTTACAGCATCCTGCCCGGCTTTGGGAGCCAGGCATGCTCCTGGGTGGGTTTTGGTCACGTGTTTGCAAAAATCTAAGAAGGGGGAGGGGGAAGTGATCGTGTGAGAGCCAAGTTTGTGGGAGGAGAGCTGGTCTTGTGGTCGCAAGCATGATTTGTCCCCTTTGCTAAGCAGGGTCTGCCCTGGTTTGCATTTGAAGGGGAGACTGTGTGTGAGCACTGTAAGATATTCCCCTTAGGGGAGGGGGCTGCTTTGGAAAGAACACCTGCCTGCTTGTATGCAGGAGGTTCCAAGTCCCTTCCCTGGCAGCATCTCCAAGATAGGGCTGAGAGAGATTCCTGCCTGCAACCTTAGAGAAGCCGCTGCCAGTCTGTGTAAACCAGGACTGCTCAACTTTGGGGGCCCCAGAAGTTTTGGACTACAACTCCCATAATCCCCAGCCATAATGGCACATAGCCAGTGATGATGGGAGTTGTAGGCCGACATCTGCTGGAGGGCCAAAGTTGAGCAGCCCTGGTGTAGACAATACTGTGCTAGATGGTATAAGACAGCTTCCCATGTTCCTGTGCTGGATCAGACAGCTTTTCCTCCCCCCTCAATAATATGCTGGGTACAAGTGCTGGATAGGATGTCAAATTGCTTAAAGGTAGGAAGTATTATTCAGAGGAGGGGGACAAAGCAATCTCACCTTCTTTGTTCATTCAAATCTGTAATCACATTTCCCAGAAAATAATTACCCTGCACTTCAGATCTTCATTACCTGTGTGCCAAACTCCTGTGTTTCCTAAATTGGCATGTTTGGGTTTTATTTTTATCTTCTTTGTCACCAGCAGTCTCATCTTGCCTCTTAGGATAGCAGCTCTCTATGCACATAGCTGAAAAGACTGGAGGAAAATACGCCTTTATTCACTTCTTGCTGGTGCACCGCTGACAAGATCCAGTACGTTCCGGTTAAACTGGAAGGCTGAGTATTATGGGATGGAGCTAGGCTCCACTGATTTAAAGAGACCTATAACCAAGTTAACTTATTAAAGGGCCTCTTCACTGAAGCCGTTCTCTATCCTCAGTAGCTTTTTCTCCTCACTCCCCAGGGTCAAGGGTTATAGCGGTGGCAGGTAGGCTATCAGGTGGAGAAAGTTATGAGGGATTGGGGCCAGCATACCGACTGTGGCTGAAACTATTCCTGGAGACTTCCCCCTACCACCACCAATGGCTTATATCAGGGGTTCTCAACCTGTGATACTCCAGATGTTGCTGAACCACAACTCCCATCATATCCAGCTACAATGTATTGTGGCTGAGGATGTTGGGAGTTGTAGTTCAGCAACATCTGGAGGGCCGCAGGTTGGGGAAGCCTGCTTTAAAGTAAGGTGTGCTGTCGAGTCGGTGTCGACTCCTGGCGCCCACAGAGCCCTGTGGTTGTCTTTGGTAGAATACAGGAGGGGTTGACCGTTGCCATCTCCCACACAGTATGAGAGGATGCCTTTCAGCATCTTCCTATATCGCTACTGCCCGATATAGGTTTTCCCTTGACACATATATATAAACACTAGAATAGCAACATCAGTGGCAAGCCTTGTCTAGATCATTTGGTGACCTGCTGCCACTCACCTGTCACAGTCCCCCGCCCACCCACCATTGGCCTCCACAGCGGCCTCCTGCTCACCGCAGCTATCGCCACTGGTCACTTCCCATTAGACCGCTGTGTGATCCAGTTACACGCAGTATGATGACTTCACTGCCCTGGCAGGAGCCCTTCACAGCAAAAGAAGTGCCAGGACAGTGCTGTCATTATACTCCACTGCAGCGATAGAATGCAAGACAACGGATAGAGATGGCCGCAATGAATGGAGGTGGGCGGCCACTATGGAGGCAAATGGCAGGTGAGCACAGTGGCTCCCTCCCACTGGCAGTCCATGGTGCTCAATTGTAGCTCCACCCCTGTGTATCAATTGTAGCTCCACCCTGTGTATCAATTGTAGCTCCACCCCTGTGTATCAATATGTCCCTGACGGGTGCTCAATTGTAGCTCCACCCCTGTGTATCAATATGTCCCTGAGGGCTGTGCATGGCAACCCTCAGAAACAGATTTCTGCAAGTGTGATGGGTTTTTGGAGGGAGGGGCAAAGGTAAAGTGTGCCGTCCAGTCGATTTCGACTCCTGGCGCCCACAGAGCCAGCCCTGTGGTTTTCTTTGGTAGGATACAGGAGGGGTTGGGAGAAATGCAAAAATCCCTCCCCCCTCCATGGCCAGTCTACTGGACAAATAACCCTTCCGTGAAGGGATGCTGAAGGCTCCTTGCCAACCTGCAGCCCTCCTTCCATCACTGGAGGGCTGCGGAGAGTGTCAGCTAATATCCCCCCCCCCCAATATTTTCCTCAGTGTCAAGCCTTTTGCAGAGCTGCACAACTTTGGCCCTCTTTATTTTAGATTGTGAGCCCTTTGGGGACAGGGATCCATCTTCTCTTCTTATGTATTTATTATTTCTCTGTGTAAACTACCCTGAGCCATTTTTGGAAGGGCAGTATAGAAATCAAATAAATAAACAAACAAACTGGCTTTGGACTACAACTCCCATCATCCTCAGTCACAGTGGACAGTAGTCAGAGATTATGGGAGTTGTAGTCCAGCATCTGCAGGCAGGCCAAAGTTGTGCAGCCCTGATTCCATGTTTGTTTGTTAACTGCATTTTTTTACTGACCCATAAACCAGTCTCTAAGCATTTTACAAATGTTTAAAACTACTGGTGTGGTATCTCGCAGATCAAATAAGTTTTATGATCAAATAAATTTACAGATCAAATAAGTTAATAAGTTTTTCACAGATCAAATAAGTTCACTGTGAAAACTAATTGACCCCCATTTGCTATTGCCTCAGTTGTGCAGTATACATACTTTCATGCTCCTTCAAATGCTAGTTATGCTCAGATTATGCAATGCATGTGTGGTTCACACCTTGGCTATCAAAGTGTCCTATATCAGGATGTATTCTTTACTATCTTTAGGTCTCGCCTTCTTAACCTTTTGTTTTTTCCACTGTACTCAGCCCACGTGTGTGTGTGTGTGTGTGTGTATCTATATCTGCTGCCTCTGCAATATACTTTCCGCCTCTGGTGAAGAGTCTCTTACCTCCAGAACCTCACACCAAAATTTACAATCTCAGTTCCACTGTGAGGTCAGTAACCTTGTGAAATCTGTTAGTGCAACAGAGCAAGGCCTTGTTAAAATAGTGTGAGTTGCTGAAATTGTCATTCAAAAGAGTTCAGCTCTTCCCCAGGATTTCTAGAAGTTAAAATTCAGTGGTATGGTTCACACAATCATTCAAGTCTAGGTTTAATGTGGGTTACCAACATTTGCATGATTGAACTGATGCCACTAATCTCAGATTAATCTCAGCTATAAATCACCTTGGCATGGGTTCACACCATCACATGAATATTGGTAACCCACATTAAACCTAGATTTGAAGGTTGTGTGAACCGGGCCACAGTATGTGTGTGTGTGGTTGCATCTGTTCTCAAATAAACATACTTACAAAGAAATACATGCATGAGCATTAAGGTGTCATGTAGCATACAGCAGACTGTGTCACACTCTGGTGCAGCTCAGTTTAAACTGTGGATAACACATTACCCCGGTTCAGACATCATCCTAAGCCACGGTTTAATCATGGCTAGCGTAATGACCACAAAACTCAGGCTCATATGCAATACACACACACACTTCATGTGCAAGGGAAGGAAGTTTTCAACTTCCATTTGTGGTTTAAGGCAAGCCAAGATTTGTTATTGCATACCAACCCAGCTAATTCCAGCTTGTTCTAACCACAGTTTATGAACAAGCCAGGATGTGAAACTGAGATTCAGTCTCTTGCTGCTTGCTCCCATACAACTGACCTGAACCCTTAGGCACCCACAGCCTTCTTTGTTAGCCAGCCTTTAACTGAAACTCATTTGGCAGGCACTAGAGGCAGGGCCTTTTCAGTAGCAGTACCACATTTCTGGAACAGTCTCCTCAGGTATATCCATATAGCTTCCTCCTTGCCCATTTTTAGGCAGTAGTTGAAGGCATTTGTACTTTGAGGCATTTTTTTTCCCATTCTGATGTTATTTGAATTCAGGCTTACAGACTCACAGCCAGCGGGGGCTAGAGTGGGCCTATGCCCACACCCACCCCACCCCCCAAATTTTTCTTTGCCCTCCTAATTTTTTTTACAAACAAACAATTTTTAATGTTTAATTAACTGGCTATTGTTGGCATTTAGGGCTGATGGAGGCCCAATAAGCTGGCACTCGTACTTTTTTTGCCGCTACCCCACAAACCTTTAGGCTGCGTATGGGCCTACTGACATACAGGGTAAGGGTGCAGCAGTGCAGGAGAGCAGCCTGACAGAACTTTCCAACTAATTGCACTGGTGCAGCAGGGAAGTTGCATTCTGGTGCCCTCCCCTCCCACAGGAAGCCCTCTGTGCAACCTGCAAATATGTTACTGAGTGCTGCATAGCCCTCAGGGACATATTTTTGGGTGGCACAGAGGACTTCCTGGGGAAGGGGAGGGCATCAAGAACTGCCCCTTCCCTGTTGCACTGGAGCAGTTAGTGGAGAAGTTCTGCCAGGCTGCTCTCTTGCTACACCAGTGTGTTCTTGCTCTGTATGTCCGTCACTGAGGTTATTCACACAATCAAAAACGGTGTTCTACCCAGGTTTGGGAGCTGTGTGTGCTCCCAATTTTCGGTTGTGTGGAAGCAAGGTAGGAGGAAAAGCTACCCAGGTTTTCCTCCTACCTTGCTTCCACACAACCACTTCTTCCCAGGTTTCCCTCCTACCTTGCTCCCCCACAACCGAAAACTGGGAGTACACACAGCCCCCAAACCCGGGTAGAACACCATTTTTGATTGTGTGAATGACCTCACTGTATTTTAGTGCCTTGTTCTAGATTTTCTTTGACTCATTGCACCTTTATGTATTGTATCCAAAGAAAGTGAATCCTTCTTAAACGTCATCAGTGGAGACAAGTTAGCTAGGACTCTCTGAATTCAACCCATCAAGCTGAAATATAAATAATAATACTGATCACTCATTCTTTATTACAAGTGAGAATAGTCTGCATTTCTATGTGTTTTCAAAATAGACCTGTTTTATCATGGTAGAGGATGGGCTCGTCTCATCTGGTTTAGTAATCTGGAAAAATGTGTTCTGTGTGCTTTTTATGACCTGCTTTCCATTTGTGGCATGCGTGTAGTCAGAACTATACACCACACCTCCCAGTTTCCTGAGCCACATACCCCCTACAAATTCCCCTTCAGGGAGGAGAGCTAGGCTTGTGGTAGTGAGCATGAATTGTCCTCTTTGCTAATCAGGGTCTGTCTTGTTATGCATTTGGATGGGTGATTTCATGTGTAAAATATTCCCCATAGGGGATGAGGACATAGCTCAGTTAAAGAGCATCTGCATGCTTGCATGCAGAAGGTCCCAGACTCAATTCCTGGCATCTCCAAGTAGAACTGGGGGAAGAGCCACTACCAGTCAGTGTAGACACTAATGAGCTAGATGGACCAAAGGTCTGACAGCATAAGACAGCTTTCTATGTTCCTATGTCCAGACCAGTGTTCCCTCTAACAGGGATTCTTGGATGCTGTTGACTACAACTCCCAGCATCCCCAGCTACAATAGCCTTTGCTTGGGGCCACACCATCGTTTTGTATAAGGGCATTATAATAATAGCAGTTTTATTTTCAATCCCCTCCCTAATGATCCCTAGCATGGAACTGGCCTTTTTCACAGCTACCACACATTGAGTCGACACTTTCAACGAGTTGTCCACCACAACCCCAAGATCCCTCTCCTGGTCAGTCACCGACAGCTCAGAACCCATCAGCATATACTTGAAGTTGGGTTTTTTCGTCCCAATGTGCATCACTTTACACTTGCCAACACTGAACCACATTTGTCACCCACTCACCCCAGTTTGGAGAGATCCTTTTGGAGCTCCTCACAATCCATTTTGGTTTCCACTACCCAAAAGAGTTTGGTATCATCTGCAAATTGGGCCACCTCGCTGCTTACCCCTGCTTCTAGATCATTTATGAATAAACCGAAAAGCACCAGCCCCAGTACAGATCCCTGGGGGACCTCACTTCTTACTTCCCTCCATTGTGAAAACTCTCCATTTATCCCTACCCTCTGTTTCCTGTCCTTCCACCAGTTAGCAATCCATACATGTACCTGTCCCCTTATCCCATGACTTTTGGAACCTGGACCTAAAGGCCTTTGGAGGGGCCCCCCTCCCCTGCAAATTATGCATCATCATGCTCTGCCAGGAGGCTACGCCACTTGGGAGAGAGTAAAGAAGATTTGGGGGCCCCCAGGGGCTGTGGGGGTCCTGGACCTCAGCCCCAAAGTCCAGGGGTTGAAGCGCCTCTGATGTCACCTCATCCCTGCTGTGGGATGGGCCTCGTCCCTAAGGATCTTACTTCGGCCCTAGCTGTTATCTTTATCTCTATTTATTTATTTATTCTGGGTTGTTGTTCTTGTGGTTTTCAACATGGGCGCAGGAGCTGCAAGAGGTACCAGTCCAAACCATCCATGACACCATGGGGCTGAGATCTTTATTTGCTATATTGCTGCGGCAGCATGCAAGCCCGCCTCCCCCCCCCTGCCACCCACCCAGTCTCCGCCGCGCAAGGGAAGGGCCCCAAGCGCCAGCCATCGGGGCCATCTCGCTCTGCCATGTGTGCTGTAAATGGCACCCAGACAAAGAGATCTTGTTCCATCGCTCTTCTCCCCGGGTCGCTTTCTTTCTCCCTCTTTCTTTGCCATTCATCTGAATGACAAAGGCGTCCAATTACAGTCCTCCCGAGGAATCAAACGGCAAGTCAGCCAGCTCACTTAAGCGGCTGGCAGATTAAGACAGATAAAGCGGTGCGGCTGGGGGGGGGGGGATTTGTATACAGGTATTGACTCTGCGTTGGGGTAATTCGCATGCGGGGCCGGCCCAGGCTGCGAATTGGACCCGGGGAAAGAACAACTAGCCGCATTTTTTAATGAAATCATCTGGAAAATTCACAGCTGCCTCCCTTCAGTCCGCCCCCCCCCCCCCCGGCCTCCATTGTATCACTGAAGGGTTATAAATAATTCAGCCTTGCTCAAATATTTATGGAAATCAATTTAGTCCCTGGTCTTTCATTCCTCCTCTTGGAAACAACACCATGGCTCTCCACGGCTTGAGCGGCACACAGACACCTTACACCCTCGGCCCACCGGCCAGCCGAGACAGAACAGACAAACACTTGTCCTGCTAGGACTTCAGGCTTAGCAGGGCTCTCCTTCATGGCGAGGAGATAAGGCCAAGATGAGGGCTTGCAATAGAGAGTTTCTTGTCCCCTGCCAGATGCTCCTCTGTGTATCTGCAGACGCCTGTTATCACTAGGGGTGTGCATGGAACCGGCTGGCCTGGTTCGGTTCGGTCCGGCCCCCTACCAAAACCACCCCCCCCGGTCTGGTCTGGTTCTGTGGCCTCACAGAGGGCATTGGCGCATGCGTGGCGGCCGCCAAAATGGCGGCCGCGCGCTCATACGGAGGCCCGAAAGGGCCGAAATGGCAAATTACCCGGCCATGGTGGGCCGCGGCGGTGATAAGGACAGCCGGCGGGGGGAGAGGGAACCCGCACTCACACACACACACACCTGCGGCCTCAGCAAGCCCCCCGAAGGGGCTAAAGGTATTTTGAATACACTTTGAAATTTAAAAAAAAAAAATTCGCGGACCGGTCCAGACCGGACCCGGCGGTCCGGTTCCGGTCCGATGGAGCCGGGGGGGTTGGTTCGGTTCGACCCTGAACCCCCAAACCCCCGGACCGAACCACCGGAACGCCGGAACAGTCCGCACATCCCTAGTTATCACCGCATCACACCACTGTAGCCAAAAATGAATATCACTAATACCGCGCAGGGTTGCAACGGTGCGCCCCCTCAACCATAAAGCCGTGCAAACAAAATGTGTCATTCTTTTACAAGTGTGCGTCCTGCCTGGTGTCATATAAGTCCTCAGGGCGTCCAATTTGCATGAGTCAAAACATTTCCCCTATGAAGAGAGCTAGTGTGGCCTAGTGGTTAGAGTGTCAGACTCGGCGCAGGCAGGCCTGGGTTCAAATCCCCACTTGAGCTCGCTAGGTGAGCTTGGGTCACCAACTCTCTCTCTCTCTCTCTCTCAGCCTCACCTACCTCGCAGGGCTGTTGTAGAGATAATATGAGGGGACTATGGATGTTGCACTGAGCTCCTGGGTGAAAGGGTGGCATTCAAATGTAATTCATGATAACTTTGGGGGGAAAGTTAGTTTAAAAAGTTAAGTAATTATGAAGTTAGGTGGGCCAGCCCCTTTAGCTATTGTTTTTAGAAGGCTATCAGGGAGCCTGATTTGACTAAAAGTGGAAGGGGTTAGAAGGAGGGCTTGTCAATTTCATTAAGGGTTCTCCTACCTTGCTTTCTCTCTCTAATCCCTGTGCTGAAATTCAGGCAATCAGCAAACAGTAATAAGGATGTGCACAAAATTCGCTCAAATCGATTCGAATCGCTTTGGGCGAATTTTGTGCACATCCCTAAATAGTAATAACAATTGCCCTCTGCAGATGTCAATGGAGTGAAAATAATTGCTAATGAAATCTTCAGACTGTCAGGGAATCAAAGACAGACATCCTGCATGTCAATGCACTTTGGTGATGTTCAGGTAATCCTAAAGCACTCTGAATGAAGCCAGATGGTGATTGCCACACCATCTGGCTTCATTCAAAATGCTTTAGAGTAAGTGGCTGTGCAGCCATAGAGAAAAACTCCCAAAGTGGCTCTGATATGTCCTTATAGGTTTGGTAGAACCAGGAAGAGGGGGCATTGTATACTGTGTAGATTATTCTGTATCGCAAAATGAGGGATTTAACCTGACCACCAACCTTAATTGTGTTATGTCATTAAACTTTAATGGTGTTGTGTTGATTGAGTCCAACCTGGGATGGATTGAACCATAAGCTGGCTGTGATGTCCAGGATGACTGAGCTGTCCCTGCTGTCTGAAAATCCACCATCCTACTTCCCAGCAGGGTGGAGTGCCAGTCTTGCAGTAGCAAGCATGCATTGCCCCCTTTGCTAAGCAGGGTTCATCTTGGTTTACATTTGGATGGGTGATGACATGTGAACACTGTAAGATATTCCCCTTAGGGGATGTGGCCACAGCTGAGTGATAGGGCATCTGTTTGGATGCAGAAGGTCCCAGTGTAACTTCCTGGCATCTCCAAGTAGGCATGGGAGAGACTCCTGCCTGAAACCCCTGGAGAGCAGCTGCCAGCCAGTGTGGACAATACTGAGCCTGCTGGACCAAGGGTCTGACTCAGTCGAAAGCAGCATAGAAGGCAGCTTTGTGGGTGGGTGTATGTGTGTGCGCGCATGTATGCACATTTCTAGACACACACAGCTCCTTCATGAAGGCAGATGCTTTCCTGCCTTCATGAAGGTTTGTTTTGTACAATGAGAGGATAATTTGCACCCCCCCACACACACACATCCTCAATGATGATATAAAATCTCACCGCATCTGATCAGCCTTCCCTTTCTCTAACCCCCACCCTGCACTTCTTGCCTCTTCATAAATTATTCAGCTTCCCTAAATATGCATAGGGGTCTCATTAACAACTAAGTTTGCTTATTTAAAACAACAGCACAATCAAACCTATGCTGTGTCTTTGTACTCAGAAGCATGAAATATTCATGCGCTGGGAATTTCCATACGCACTTATTGATTCTTTAAAGGATGTGTGTTTCACAGCTTGAGGGAGCGGTGTGTGTGTGTGTGTGTGTGTGTGTGTGTGTTTAGCATTTTGGATCCAAGATTTAGTTCAATAACTCTTATGCAAAGACACGTCAGGAAAGCCCAAGTTGATGGCTAACAGAAATGTGGATTTATGCGCACAGGAAAAAGACTGTGCTCTCAAATATTGAAGGTATTCACACGTGCATGCAGAACCAGGCTAAGGAAGCCCAGCCCGGTTTTGCACGCTCGTGTGTACCACCGGGATCAGGCCCGCCCACAGAGCCTTCCTCTAAAACAAGGTTAGCTGAGTGAGCACTCTCCTTCCCCCTTTTTTCCAGTCGTCTGCCAGCCGTGGCTGCTTGTACGTGACTGCAGGGCTCCCGGTCGGCTCCGGGGAGGGGGGATCCCCCATAATGCACCACGTACTTGCACAGTGCATTATGGGGACTCCAGGGGGTGGGGCGACGTGGGGCAAAGCATCCGGCACCCTGATCCTCAGAGCAACCCGCAGCAGCCAGTAATCGTCTGGGTGGGTGATCCTCCTGCCCAGAGGGAAGGATCGCCTTGTCTGCGGGGAGGTAAGCTTTCTGAAGCTTCCTCCCCGGTAAGACCCTTTCTCACTGGTTGTGAGGAACGGGTCGTTATCTGGGGGTTCCCCTAACCCTGATTTGTAGTCGAAACAAGAAGGAGTCTTGTGGCATAAAGGAACATAGGAAGCTGTCTTGTATGGGGCCAGCAGCTTCTCCAAGGTTTCAGGCAAGCCTCTTTCCCAGCCCTACCTGGAGATGCTGCCAGGGAATGAACCTGGGACCTTCTGCATGCAAAGCAGGCGCTCTGTCACTGAGCCACGGCACCTTGTACACTAACAGTTTTATTGAGGCACAAGCTAGAGCCCCCTTCCATCCTCAGACCCATAAAGGGGTACTCTCAGTTGGCAGACAGCTAGCGTCAGGTTTCAATGGGCCTTCAGCAAATTGCTCTATAGGACCAACCTCCCATCTGGGTGTGCTGGAAGAGCAGGAGAGGCTTAAGATGTAGCAGCATCTGTAGGGGCAGCATCCCTGCTGACTGGGCAAAGAGGCACCTTTTTAAAACTGTGATTCTCATTATTGAGCAGGGTGGGAGCAACTGGCCCTATCCATCCCCAGCACAAGATCTGCTAACTTGGCAAAGAGGCACCTTTTAACGTGGTGATTCTCTTTATGTAGCAGGGAGAGAGTAACTGGCCCTCTCCACCCCCAGCACAGGACCTCCAGTGACTGTTACTGGTGTCTGTCTTGTGTTTCTTTTTAGATTGTGAGCCCTTTGGGGGCAGGGAGCCATCTTATTTGTTTGTTATTTCTCTGTGCAAACCATCTTGAGCCATTTTTGGAAGGGCGGTATAGAAATCGAATGAATGAATGAATGAATGAACATCCGTCCAGTGGCTGTTGCTGGTATCTATCTTATGTTTCTTTTTAGATTGTGAGCCCTTTGGGGACAGAGAGCCTTCCTTCTTTCTTTCTTTCTTTCTTTCTTTCTTTCTTTCTTTCTCTCTCTCTCTCTCTCTCTCTCTCTCTCTCTCTCTCTCTTTCTTTCTTTCTTTCTCTTTCTTTCTTATTTATTTATTATTTCTCTATGTAAACCACTCTGGAAACTTTTGTTGAAAAGCGGTATATAAATATTAGTAGTAGTTGTAACATTTTTAGGGGGGAAGTTAACCCTGGTCTTGATTGAGTCCTAAATGAATTGAAACAAACATACTAGTACGTTCTAGTTCAGCAGTTGATTCATAATGTGAGCTAAGGTTTGGCTTTTGTTTAGCTTTGTTCTTGCTATTTCTCTTATTGTAAATCCATTGGTATCAAATGTGTATAGTGGACACTGAATACACACAATATGCTTATATGAATTGTCCTTGAACTGGCTAGGAATCTCTCTTCGTTTTTATTTGCTTATTTATTTAAAATACTTACACGCCACCCGCTCCAGTACACTACTGCTCGGGGCAGCTCACAACATTAATAAAACAGATTAAATCATTTTTAATTATTTGGATTTTATTTACTTATTTTTAATTTTTAGCTTGTTCAATTATTATAATTTATTATAATTTTATTATAATAAAAATAATTATAATCATTAAACAAGCTAAAAGACCAAGCTAAAACCACATTTAAGAGTTACAAATGTTAAGAGTCTCAGATTAAAAGTATTAGTAAAAAGCTAAAAACCAAGAACGAAGAAACCTATCAGATCTAAGACTTCACAGGAAATTGCCAGGGAATTATCAGCACCTTATGAAGCTGGGAGGGGGAACGCTACGGTTACAAGCAGTGTACCAACCCAGTTGACATATCTGGTATAGACTTTCCCTACAACTCTTGGCGCTTACGGCATATGTGCCCTGTTCGTCAGTTGGTCTGAGGGTTTTCCACAACCCATCAGCTAAGTGCCTGGCAGCATCTCAAGAGTCCTGTCTATTTCAGTTCAAGGATCCCGCCAGGAAACACTTAACTCCTTTTCACCATCCCAGGTCTGCCAGCCAGCAGCTGCGTGCTGAGTAAATGAATACATTCATTCCAGTGTCTTTAAAAAAAAAAAAAAACCCTTTGGGAGGCCTTGGAAAAGATAGGCAAATATTATTTCAAACTTTGCATAAGTGGAGATGGATTTCCTAGTTGGACAAACATCAAATGACCGGCTTTCACGATAATATACATCCATGGGGATTTGCTGGAATATTCCCTTTGTTAGATTACTAGAGAAATAGCTTGTTGTGTGTTAATTTATTCTCCGCTAAAAGAAAAACAGAGTAAAACGAGGTGTGCTGTAATGATCATGAGTCGTCTTGAAGTCCTTAATATAGTCTAATTCCATGTGATGCATCCTGTCCATCCAGCCGTCATACTGAACCTCCCTCAAATGAAACACAAATCTTTCTCTTTTTAAAAAATGTATTTGCAAATATGGGTGTCATCATCCCCATGTCAGCATGCTTGGATTACTGTACTGGGCACTCCCCTGATTACACTTGACAATGGGGGTAAAATGCTTTGGCTTGGCAGGATCGTATTGAAAACAATCCCCCAGAATCTCAGACTCCTACTATGGGAAAATACAGCGCTTTTGGGGGGGGGGGCAACACAGTAGCAGTATAACACAAAGATAAATTCCAAAAGACGGTATCAGAAATGTGAACAGCATCTTGCTATCAGCGTAGGGACTTCAGTGTCACAACACAAGAAGTACAGAAGCACACTTAGCAGATCCGTAGTGAGACCGTTGTAAGATTTAATCTGGAAAGTGCCCAGCAGAGCTGCACAACTCTGGCCCTCTAACTATGGATGGATTGCAACTCCCATCATCCCTAGCCACAGTGGCCAATGGTGAGAGATGATGGGGGTTGTAGTCCAATAACAGCTGGGGGGCCAGAGTTGCGCAGCTCAGCTGTGCCAGATAAGCTGGATATAGGTGAGTTTTGTTGTTCACGATTCAAGCTAAGATTCCAGCCTGCTTGGCCTCCATTCAAGTGGATCTCGTTACCTGTGTGGGTTCTGTTCTTGGCCGCAACTACAGGTAACAAGACATTGAGTGAACGGAAATTGGAGGTTAGATTCCTGGATGGCAAAAAAAAAAAAGGCAAGAAAATTGCTATAAAAGGCAGAAACAAGTGAAATGATGTATCGTGGCACAGCTGTCTAGCAATACCCCCCCCCCCCCCCGCAATCCCCAATTCTCTCGAATTTCTGCGAAAAATCACTGCAGGGTTGTTGTTGTTTTTTAATGAAAGAGCCGCAAAATGGCTCTGATTAGCAAAATGGTGACCCACCCCGAAAACGCGCATATGTGAAATTAAACCCTTTGTTGAACCATGTATACCGAGGTCTGGTATTATATTCCTATACCCATAGGGAGTTTGTATTCCTATATCCATAGGCAGTTGCCTTATACTGAGCCACACCACTGGTCCATCTAGCTCAGTATAGTCTATACTGACTGGCAGCAGTTTTCCAAGGCAGGAGTTTCTCCCAGACCTACGGGACTTTCTGCATGCAGATGCTTCTCCACTGAACTATGGCCACAACCCATAAGGGAAATCTTGCATGTGTAGTCTCCCATGCAAATGTAAACCAAGGTGGACATTGCTTAAGAAAGAGGACAATTCACGCTTGCTACCACAAGAGCACCGCTTCTCACTGCTCCAATTCTGATCTAGGTTGAAATAAACTAAGATCACTTGTTTTTACTCTGAAACAATCAACCATAGTTTATCCTAGCCTACTTACTTCAAATGCACTAAGATCCGTATCCAAGGTTTGAAGTACGTTACAGATCTCTGTTTATTTGAAGTAAGCAGGCTAGAATAAACCGAGATCAGTTGGTTCGGATGTCATGCTCAATCTTGGTTTATTTTAGCCTAGATTAGAAGTGGATGCTCGCATGAGCATAAAGAGGGGGAATATGCACTCCTGAGGCTCGGATAAAGACCCCAACTATAACTGAAGTGCTGTGCAACATCTGATCTGGCCCAAAGTTAGTATTGAGGTCAAGCAGGCCGGAATTCTAGACTGAGTCGTGAAAAACTGAACTGAGCAAAAGAACTGGGGTAATAAACCACCTAATCTGCTGAGAATCAACCGGACACTTTCTTATAATTTTAGCTTTCCTAATAAAGGGAGGTAGATTCAGGCAGGGCTGGTCCAAGACATTTTGGTGCCTGCGTATGAAGGCAGAAAAGGTGGTGCTTCTCAAAGGTGATTCACTGCTTTGGTGAAGAGCATCCGCTCATATATTGCGCAACACCCAGTCATATCAAAATTCACTGCAATTAGCTCAGCTGTGAGTCAAAAGTCTCCATGAAAGGTCATCAGACAAGAAATCAGGAGAAGCCAGTTCAAGGAAGTTGTGATGAACCTGGAGGTTTCCCAGACAGGGGGGCTTTACTGCTGGAGGAAGTAATGTAAATTGGGACATGTCGGGACGATAGCACCTATCCACACATATAGGCGTAAATAAGTATAAATCACAGTAAATTGGGGCCATTCGCATTGCTGCCTTCACCTTCCCTGACTCCGCCTCCTCCTCCTGCTTCCACTGCCCACCTCATGAGCGAGAGGGCAGATCGGTTGATTTCTCCCTTGCACGAGTGAGAGAAGAAGAAACCTGTCTACCCTCTTGCTGGTACGAGCTGACAGGCAATGGTGACAGGCACGCGCGCACCCTTTACCATTTAGGGTAGCCATATTTTGGCTTTCCAAATCCGGGTGCCTAATTTGCATATTATGTAAATTGGCTTGAAAATAATTTCTGAGCAGAATAGTGACTGCACGTTTTGCTCCATAACTCCGCTTCTACAAGGGCTAGAGCTTAGCTTTAACCAAAAAAATGAATGAAAGCTGAAATCCAGGCGATTCTGAGTAGGCTAGGCAATCCGGGTGAGATGCTTAAAATCCAGGTGAAACCCAGAATTTCAGGGAGCATGGCAACTCTATCACCTTTCCCAGTTGGCTTGGTGCATAATCCGGAGGAAAGAGTTGTGGCATGCAAAGACAAGACAGTGGAGTGGAATCAGGAATATTAATAGTTTAATGAGATAGATATTATGTACAGAGAGGCCAGTGCAAACTGCTTTTTCCATGCTCTTGCTGCTAGCTGTTTGTTAGCCTCGCCTCTACTCCAGGACTGGAATACAAGTAACTAAAGCCCCATTCAAAAGCTGGCCTGGATCAAGGAATGGATTCAAGGGTTGCTTCTTCTCTCCCTTGCATGTGAGAGAAAATAACCAGAGTGAATGGGTTGCTGCTTCTCTCGTGAAGGAGCAAGAGAAAACAACGGATCCACCTGCTCGCTGGCAGGAGCTGGCATGAGGCAGACATTGGAGGCAGGAAGGAGGCAGGGAAGGCGAAGGCAGCAAGGAGGCAGAGGAGTAACTATAATAGGGCAAGGGGAGACAGTTGTCCAGAGGCCCACTGCCTTGAGGGGGGCAGAGGCAAGTCACATGACTGACTCCCCCAGCCGCGCACCCGCCCAGGCTTCCTTCAGTTGTATCCATCCTCCGAAATTGATGTGAGTGTTAAGACCTGGAGCTACCAGAACAGCATGTCTTTCTCTAGTACCATTAAATGACTTGCATCGTCCACAATTGACAAAACCTTTAAAAAAATAATTTAGGATGATGTTCTATTGTGGCACATAGATAGATAGATAGATAGATAGATAGATAGATAGATAGATAGATAGATAGATAGATAGATTACTATGCTTTTTGTTACCACTATTGAGCCTCATTTAAGATTCATGAGATGAACTTCAGTGAGCGGGGGGAAGGGCATTTTAAAATCTTGTCTCTGGGCCCACTCCAACCTTGCTACGCCCCTGCAAGGAGGTGACAAGGTAGGGGTGAAACAGAGGGGTGGGGTATCTCCAAAATGCTGGAGTATCGCACACAACCATTCCCAACAGTCTCCCAAAGTGCAACTTTTTTAGGATGCATATACACTGCACATTAAGCACCAATGATGAAGAAAAAAAGCTTAATAATGCCACTGGCTGTGTGAACGGCACTGTATTGAAGACGCTGTAAATCCCTCCCACATATGAACTCCCCCCTCCCCCAAGAGTAGTGAAGCAGGTGTCAATCACCACTGGGAAACACCGCCTGGCCTGTGTTCCCCATGATGTCTGAAATCTGACCACCAACCTGACATTACAAGCTTCTGTCCTGACATAGGGCAAAGCTCCATGTTTCTCAGGCAGTCAGGCAGCCAGCCTCAGAACTCTGTGGATTCTGTCGTCTGGTCCCCTAGGCAACCACTGCAAGGAACTGGTCAGTCCTGGGGGAAGTGTCTGATGCCAATCCTATCATCCCCAGAATTCCCAAATGAAATGCTAATACATTTGTTATTAGATAGAATAACAGCCTTCAAATACTTGCCCCATCCTTGGATTTCCTCCTTAATGGTAACAAAATAGGTAGGCTTGACATGGGTGGAGAGCTGGTCTTGTGGTAGCAAGCATGAGTTGTCCCCTTTGCTAAGAGATTCCCCGTCGGGAATATGGCTGTAGCTCCCTGATAGAGCATCTGCTTTGCATGCAGAAGGTGCCAGGTTCCATGCCTGGCATCCCCTGGTAGGGCTGGGAAATTCCTGGCTATTGTAGGATTTTCCACTGTGTATTCAAAACCCTAAACCATTGTGATTGTATCTCTGTAAGTGAGCTGTGAATTTATTTGACTGTACCACGAGGGCACATTCCACAGAAGGAATCTCTCCTCTACAGCCAGCATGCAAATGACAATAGATGTTCCAGGAAAGGAGGAGAGATGATCTGGTGGTAGCAAACATGAATTGTCCCCTTTGGTAAGCAGGGTATGCCCTGGTTTGCATTTGGATGGGTGGCCACACATGCTCACTGCCTGCTGTGAGATGTTATCCCTTAGGGGTTTGGGCCATAGCTCCCTTATAGAGCAGCTGCTTGCATGCAGAAGGTCCCAGGTTCAATCCCTGGCAGTGTCTCTGGGAGGCTCCTGCTTGAAACCTTGGAGAGCTGCTGCCAGTCTGTGCAGGCAATACTGGGCTAGATGGACCAAGGGTCTGACTCGGTATAAGGCAGCTTCCTGTGTTCCTATGTAAATCTGCCACCAAATACAGGGGATGATTGGCAAGCATCCTACCTTCTGGCTGATCTTGCTGCAGTAGCCCAAATCAGCAAAGGCATGGACATTTGGTGGTAAATAGATGCCTTTGCATTGTCTCCACTGCAGTTTGTTGTTGGCTTTGTTGGTTTGTTTAACCAAGTTGTATACTGTCCACTACCAAAGTCTCTAGGCGGCTTACAGCCATAAAACCAAGAGATTTTAACAATTAAAACAGATAACGGTTTAGTGATGTTTAGACTGGTATCGTACCAGGGGTACATGCTGATTTCCATGAGCCTGAACCGCCTTTGAATCTGACCATCTGCTCTGCTGCATGAAGCCTACGTTTGCACAACAGACTCGGAGAGCAGAGCTCCCCTATATTAACAAGTCTTTCAGTACAATGTTTCTCTCCCCACCACCATCACCACCTGTGTCAGTGGGAGTTTTGCTTGCCTGCCATTATGATGACTCACATCCCCCCTTCCTATCATCTCAATGACAAAAGTATAGTTTTATACAAATCTACTCAAGGAACATAGAAAGCAGCCATTGGCTGAGTCAGACCAACAGACCATCTAGTTCAGTATTGCCTACTCTGACTGGCAGCTACTCTCTGGGGCTTTAGGCAGGAATTTTTATCAGCCCGACCTTGAGATGCTAGGGATTGAACCTGAGACCTTCTGCATGCTAAGGTGGTTGTTTTATAGCTGCTTCCCTAATAAACACAAAGCCATCTTATGTAGATTTAACTAAGGGTTTATTCAGAAGCAACTCCATTTTCTCCTCCTTTTCATAGGAACACAGGAAGCTGTCATATACTGAGTCAGACCATTGGTCTATCTAGCTCAGTACTGTCTACCCAGACTGGCAGCATCTTCTCCAAGGTTGCAGGCAGGAATCTCTCTCAGCCCTCTCTTGGAGAAGCCAGGGAGGGAACTTGGAGCCTAGATGCTCTTCCCAGAGCGGCTCCATCCCCTAAGGGGAATATCTTCCAGTGCTCACACTTCTAGTCTCCCATTCCTATGCAACCAGGGTGGACCCTGCTTAGCTAAGGGCACAAGTCCTTTCTGACGCCACTCCCCACATTCTGTACAGGATCCCCACTGGGACAAACTTCTCAACAACAAAAGATAAAAGATTACTAACAGAGATCCTCCACAATTGAGCTATGGCCTCATCCCTGTAGGGCCGGCATGCAGGAAGCTGCCGGCAGTGTGGGTGGGTGCAACCCACCGGCAGTGGCCCCCTAGGCACCAGCATGCTCCCTACATCTGACATCAGACACAAGAAGCATGGCCATATGTGGGACGGCCCTGTGCCTGCACGTGGCCACGCCCCTGCATGGAATGTCAGATGCAGGGGCGTGGCTAGGTTGGATGGGGCGGGTCTACAGGGAGAGGCAGCCAGGTTCTTTGGACCTGTCCACCCAGTGGTGGCTCCGCCCCTGCTGTAGCGGCCATTTCTGCACATTCATTCTGCAGTTGGCAACACTGCTTTGCAACTCCACTAAGGCTGCCACCTTCCCACCCACCCCAAAGGAACTCCTGTGCTTGATGACAGGTAAAGATGGCCAGTGAAGCACTGAATCTCCATGCCCTCCATAACCTCCTGGGGGCAGGTGTTGATTTTCAAGAGCTGGTAGAGCTCTTACATCACCAGCTCCCACCTCATGACATCACTGAGAGCCGGCATGCTGGATCAGGGAGACGCAAGTTCGAATCCCCATTTGGCCATGAAACTCACTGGGTGACTCTGAGCCAGTCACTTCTCTCTCAGTCTAATGGGGTTGTTGTGAGGATAAACATAACCATGTACTGGGATCTGGGCTCCTTGGAGGAAGAAGAGCGGGATAGATAGATAGATAGATAGATAGATAGATAGATAGATAGATAGATAGATAGATAGACAGATAGATAGATCAAGCCCTGCCTCATAGGAAGCTGCCATATACTGAGTCAGACTACTGGTCCATCTAGCTCAGTTTTGTCTATCCAGACTGGCAGCGGCTTCTCTAAGGTTGCAGGCAGGAATCTCTCTCAGCTCTATCTGGAGATGCCAGGGAGGGAACTTGGAACCTTCTACATGCAAGCATGTAGGTGCTCTTCCAAGAGTGGCCCTATCCCCTGAGGGGAATATCTTACGGTGCTCACACATGTAGTCTCCCATTCAAATGCAAACCTGGGCCAGTCCTGCTTAGCAAAGGGGACAATTTGCGTTTGCTACTACAAGACCAGCTCTCCGACCCTCATCAGGCTTTGAGATACTGAAGAGCTGGCAACCTTACCCGAGGCTCCCCTAACCACTCCCACCCTGATTAGCACATGTGGACGAGTGACTGTGGCACACTCACTTATATATTCTCATCAGACAACACCGACCTGCCTACTGAATCCGTGCCCTTCCTTCCCATCCCTGACCTGTTGAGCTGCCAGCAGGCAGGAATGGGAGGAACGGTGGGAAGAAGGTGGAGCCGCCTGCAATCTCTGCCAAGTGCACCCATCCTGTCAAGGATCCAAGCCACAGCTTTTGCTCACCACCACCCCAGCGATGATGTCTGCTCGGATCCCCAGTGCCGGAAATATTTACAGTGTGATGGAGCATTGGAGCTGAACTCAATCTGTAGAGTGCAGCAAGGAGGCAGAAGAGGCCAGCAGCTTTCTGGAGGCACCTGCTTGAACTAGCTCTTGTACTTCCTCACCGTCACACCTCTGCCGTACACCGGCACTCTGCTCTATGCAAAAGGAGAGCCTCCCAGAAGGCTAGGAGCAACAGCAGGGTGTCCATCACCCATATCGACAGGGGTGAAGAAATGTTGGCTCAGTTTATCAGCTAGACAAAATATTTTACTCATCAAGCTAAGCTGGTACATTGCTCGTCAGGACTTTTTCCCACTCGTCAGGCATCGTTTTTCACTGGTCACAGACTAGTAGACTAGTGGATTCCTGCATATTTAGGCATCTCATAGCAACATAGGAATGAGTGTTTAGGAGTGAGTTTTATTAAAATCAGTCATTCTGTCTAGCACTCATAACGATCATTTACAATTTACATACAGAGCAGGAAAGACATCAAAGGAATCTAAAAATTACAACAGTTATAAACAACATACCAAGAAAAATGCACAAAGATACAGTAAAGATATATTTTAAATGCTGCGTAAGTTACATGTGTTACATAGGTTGATACATTGGTTGATACGGTCACAGGAACATAGGAAGCTGCCTTATACCAAGTCGGACCCTTGTTCTGTCTATGAACACAAATACGACTAATATTTATATGCCGCTTTACACCAGAAGTTCCCAAAGTGGTTTACATAGCTATAAACAATCGAACAAACAAATAAATAAAATGCCTCAGCTCAGGCAGGGGTCCTTTCCCAGCCCTACCTGGAGATACTTCCAGGAAGTGTGAACCTGGGACCATCTAGGTGCAAACAGATGCTCCACCACGGAGCCATGGTGGCCCCATCTCCTAATGGGAATATCTCTTTCAGCAGACAGTGCTCATATGCAGAGGTGCTCTTACCCCTGGACTTTGGGGGCGAAGTCCAGGGCCTCCACACCCCTTGCCCCCCCCCCAATCTTCTTTAGTCTGTCCTGGGTGGTGTGGTTTGTGCCCTCAAGAACCTACATGTTAAAAAATGATGCTTAACTTGCAATGCAGGGGGGCGGGGGAGAGCTCCAAAGGCCTTTAGGTCCAGGCTCCAAAATTACCTAGGTGCACCTCTGGTCATATGTGGCCACTAATCCAAAGGCAAACTAAGGAGAACCTTGCTTAGCAAAGGGGACAATCCATGCTCACTACCATAAGACCAGCTCTCCACCCATGTCAAGCATACCCATTTCATTAGCACTAAGGAGGAAAACCAAGAATGGGGCAAATATTCAAAAGATGTTATTCTGCCTAATAACAAATGTATTAGCATTCCATTTGGGAATTCTGGGATGGATGGGTGGAGGGAGGGAGGGATGAAGGGATGGATGGATGGATGGAGAGATGGAGGGATGGACAGAGGGACAGATGGAGTGTACACATTACACTGCCATAGATCAAGGGACGTGTAGGCAATCTTGCCTCTCCAGCTATTGTTGAAAATTGTGGCTGGGAGTGGCTGGAGTTGTAGTTCAATAGCTGGAGATGCAGCTGTTGAACTACAACTCCTATCATTCCTCACTATTGGGCACTGTGGCTGAGGACAATGGGAGCTGTAGTCCAAAAGCAGCCAGAGTTGTGCAACCCTGCCATAGATATATAAAAATCCATTTATATGGAGCCGTTACCTATGGGCTCACTTCCATTTAAAACTTAACAGTTTTTTAACAGGGTGTTAAATTTATAATTTTAATGTTTAAATGTTTTGATTTTGTCTTAATTTGTACTGTTCTATTGTAAACCGCCCAGAGAGATAAGATTTGGCCCAGAGATGTAAGATTTGCGAGTACACCCTCATCCCCAGGGCTGTGTGCTCCTGCTGCATGCAGGCTGAGCGCACATAGACAACGACGAAGAAGAATATTTATATACTGCTTTTCAACAAAAGCACTTTACCCCTTCTGTAAAGGTACAGTCGTGCTGTTGAGTTGGTTTCGACTCCTGGCGACCACAGAGCCATGTGGTTTTCTTTGGTAGGATACAGGAGGGGTTTACCATTGCCATCTCCTGCGCATAGCGTTGCCATCTTCAAGCTTCCCAAATCCGGGTGGCCTGATTTGAATGTTATGCAAATTATGCAGCAGCTAATTTGCATTTTATTTTTATTTTATTTTTGACAGATTTGTATACTTTCCCCTCCCTCTCTGCCCTCCCATGTGATCCGATCCAGAGTAAAATCCGGGCAGCATATTTGAAATCTATGTAAATCCCGGTGGAATTTAGCAGCCAGATGGAGGAGCCAAAATCTGGGGGCAACCCTGAATTCTGGGGGGCATGGCAATCCTGCCAACACAGTATGAGATGATGCCTTTCAGCAACTTCCTATATCGCGACTGCCCGATATAGGTGCTTCCCATAATCTGGGAAACATACCAGCAGGGATTCGAACCAGCAACCTCTTGCTCCCTAGGCAAGTTACTTCCCTGCTGCGCCATTAGGTGGTCCCCCAATATTTTTTCCAGTGCTGCCACAGTTGCCATTTGCCCCCTCCCCCATCTGTGACATTCAGAGAGAGTCTTGCTTCCCAATGGCAGGGAGAACAAAAAGGAAAGGAACCCAAAACATGTCTGTGAGGATGTGGCTGCAACCTTTTCAGCTGCACTGGGGAATTTAAAGATTGTGCATGGATCCATGGGTGCAACCTAGCCATCCCAGAGCCCCCAGGCCATGCAATGCTCATCACTTATTTAATTACAGCACAGTAAATGGGTATGCCCGCTTTCAGGGCGGTGCTGTTCCACACTCCAGGGCAGAAACTGCCACTCTGAACCATCTTTAATTCTCAGCCCTTGACCTGAAAGCCCTAGCAGCAAACAAGATCTATCAGAATGCTGATTTTTTTAAAAAAAAAATCCATTCAGGGATCATCCCACTCTTCCTCCAAGAAGCTCAAGGTAGCATGCATGGTCCCCTCACTTTTCGTCTCACAACATCCCTGTGAAGTAGGTTAGGCCGAGAGATGCACATAACCATGCACACCGCTTTGGGCTCCTTGGAGGAAGAGCGGGATATAAATGTAAAAATAAGAAATACAGGAGAGTGAAGACATCCCTTTTTATTCAGGCTTTTGGTCAATAAGCTGTCCCTGCTCCTTTTACATTTTTGGCTACATTTTGTCCTGTTTTCATGTTTGTTTGTTTGTTTTTAAATTGAGTTTGATTGTTTTATCTGTTTTTTATGTTTGTTTAGTTGAACTTTGTTGTTTTATCTTGTTGTTAGCTACCCTGAGCTCTCAGGACAAAGGGCAATATAAATGAATGAATGAATGAATGAATGAATGTTATACCTGTTTTTATCTAAAGGAAAGAAGACTCTGAATTTAAGACAACCCCACCCCCCGCAATTTCTAACAGCCACGAACTTGGGATAAACCTAATCTTGGATTCAGGTAAATGTCAGTCTTTTGAGCCTTCCAACTCCAAAGTTCTAATAAGAACTTAGAGTCAAAGCGTGATTAATTCGCAAACAGGAACAGGTTCATTGATGGCATTGCTTGATAAGAGCTCCACTGCTCAGTTTCTAGCACGAGTTCAGGCAGTTTCCCTGTGGAGCAAAAGCTTTGTGAAAGAAGCGAGAGTAAATTGTTCAGGAAGCACGTCAGTGGGCACCCAGTTCATGCTCACGACTGCTGGTACGTCAGCTCAAGAATGTATCCTGAGTCTCAGCCTCCCATCTCAGCCCTCTCAGCAGAAATCGGGCTGTCCTTTCAAATTGGGCAAAGCTAACAAAAACAAGACCAGTCAGTCCATCAACTATTTCTGTTAACAAGGTTTGGTGCATCAGCAGAATATTCTGTTCAAATATTCTGTGTATATTCTGTGCATAGGGACATAGGAAACTGCCTTATTCCAAGTCAGACCCTTGGTCCATCTAGCTCAGTATTGTCCACACAGACTAGCAGCAGCTTCTCCAAGGTGACAGGGAGGAGTTTCTCTCAGCCCTATCTTGCAGATGCCATGGAAGGTGTAGTGGTTAGAGTGCTGGACTCGGACCGGGGAGGCCCGAGTTCAAATCCCCATTCAAGCCATGAAACTAGCTGGGTGACTCTGGGCCAGTCACTTCTCTCTCAGCCTAACCTACTTCACAGGGTTGTTGTGAAAGAGAAACTCAAGTATGTAGTACACCGCTCTGGGCTCCTTGGAGGAAGAGCGGGATATAAATGTAATAAATAA
This sequence comes from Hemicordylus capensis, assembly GCF_027244095.1. Lineage (NCBI taxonomy): Eukaryota > Metazoa > Chordata > Lepidosauria > Squamata > Cordylidae > Hemicordylus > Hemicordylus capensis. The sequence continues at coordinate 17,868,864 of NC_069663.1, forward strand.
TAATAATAATACATGGAAGCATGTGGATGCTCTTCCCAGAGCAGCCCCATCACCTAAGGGGAATATTTTACAGTGCTCACGCATGTGGTCTCCCATGCAAATGCAAACCAGGGTGGACTCTTCTTAGCAAAGGGGACAAGTCATTCTTGCTACCGCAAGACCAGCTAAGGTACTTCTTCCCCACTTGCCATCCCAAGCATTTATCATCAGGAGAAGCCAGCTGTAAAACCTGCCGACTTCAGCACAGACTTTGGGGAGACTACAGAGATCAGAAGCTCTGAAACTGCCTAGCCAGACCCCCTCCCCAAATTAGAGCCATCTGGGTGTGGCCAGCAGAGTGAGGCGATAGTGGGGGGACCTTTGTTTTCCAGTCTCAGCCAAAGGACAAGGCAGCCTTTCAAATGCTTCACATTCCCAGCTAGGTTGGAGCCTGGGGTGATTGCATTTCCCAGCGATTTGCAAAACAACAGAGGGCTGTTTATGCAACCAGCACCAGGAATGTGCCGGGATCTCAGCTCACATCTTCCCCAGCTCTGTGTTTCTCAAAGCACATTCTTTCCACCAAGATGCCCTTCTCATTACACCTCCCAACCTGGCACCCTCCACACACAATCTATTTTTGCTGAAACACTTAAAAAAAAGTCTATCTAGGAAGTTGTCTTATACCAAGTCAGACCACCAGCAACGGCATGGTATAGCAGTTGGATTAGGATCGGGGAAACCCAGGTTCCAATCCCAGCTTGTCCATGAAGCTCACTGGTTAAGAACATAAGAACAGCCCTGCTGGATCAGGCCCAAAGCCCAACTTGTCCAGCATCCTGTTTCACACAGTGGCCCACCAGATGCTGCTGGAAGCCATAGGTAGGAGTTGAGGGCATGCCCTCTCTCCTGCTGTTACTCCCCTGCACCTGGTACTCGGAGGCATCCTGCTTCGGAGGCTGGAGGTGGCCTATCCCTCCAACTAGTAGCCATTGATAGACCTCTCCTCCATGAAGTTATCCAAACCCTTCTTAAATCCATCCAGGTTGTTGGCTGTCACCACATCTTGTGGCAGAGAATTCCACAAGTGGATTATGCGTTGTGTGAAAAAGTACTTCTGTCTGTTGGTTCTAAATCTCCTAGCAATCAATTTCACGGGATGACCCCTGGTTCTGGTGTTATGTGAGAGGGAGAAGAATTTCTCTCTATCCACTTTCTCCACTCCATGCATGATTTTATAAGACCTCTAACATGTTTCCACACAGTCGTCTTTTTTCAAAACTAAAAAGCCCCAGGTGTTGTAGCCTTGCCTCATAAGAAGGGTGCTCTAGGCCCCTGATCATCTTGGTTGCCCTCTTCTGCACCTTTCCCAGTTCTACAATGCCCTTTGTTTAATGACTTATCTCTCAGCCTAATCTACCTCACAGAGTTGTTGTGAGGAAAGGCATAACCACATACACTGCTCTGGGCTCCTTGGAGGAAGAGTGAAATACAAATGTATAAAAAGAACAAATAACCCTGCTTAGTATTGTCTACACCAGTGTGTAAGGACATAAGAACAGCCTTGCTGGATCAGGCCCAAGGCCTATCTAGTCCAGCATCCTGTCCTGTTTCACACAGTGGCCCACCAGATGCCTCTGAGAAACCCATAGGGAAGAGATGAGGGCATTGGAACCTAGGAAGCCACCTTATACCAAGTCAGACCATTGGTCCATCTAGCTCAATATTGTCTACTCAGCAGCAAATCCTCCAAGGTTGCAGGTAGGAGTCTCTCTCAGCCTAGGGTTGCCATATTCAAGTTTCCCAAATCTGGGCGGCCTAATTTGCATATTATGCAAATTATGCCACAGCTAATTTGCATTTTATTTTATTTTATTTATTTGACAAATTTGTATACTTTCCTCTCCTTCTCTGCCCCCCCCATGTGATCGGATCCAGAGTAAAATCCGGGTGATCCGGGCAGCACATTTGAAATCCGTGTAAATCGGGGTGGAATTTAGCAGCCGGGTGGAGGAGCCAAAATCCGGGGGCTACCTTAAATTCCGAGGGACATGGCAACCCTATCTCAGCCCTATCTGGAGATGCTAGGGAGGGAACTTGGAACCTTCTGCATGCAAGCATGCAGCAAAATGTTAAAGAAAATGGTTCCCTGCCTCAAATTGGCTCAGAATTCTGTGTGAGTAGAGGGTAAGGAGTGAGGAATCACAGATAATTTGCTAGTTCTAAATTGGCATGCCCTCTCTCCTGCTGTTGCTCCCCTGCAACTGGTATTTAGAGGCATCTTGCCTCTGAGGCTGGAGGTATAATCTTCACTATTTTTCAAGTGGGAGCCACTTTGGCCAAAAAAAACACCCCTCAACATGAGAGCCATTTCCCACCAGCCTGACCTCCGTGCAGAGCTGCGCTTTGCCCGGTGCTGGTGTGAGGCCCCTTTAAGAGAAACAGATCCCTGTCAAGACCAAGCACCTTCTTGGAAGGTGCACACTGAGCACTCAGAAGTGTAGTCCTTCCCAGCACTTTCCACATAAAGCTGTATGAGGAAAGCACCGGAAAGAACTACATTTCCCAGAACTCTGTGCAAACATTCGAAGATGGTGTTGGAGCTCAATAGCCTCAGTTTCCCTTAAAGGAGCCCCACCAGCATTAAGAAAATGCAGCATTGCATTGTTGGAATGGTCACCTCCATGCAGTCCCAGGGAGTGCGGGTGCTTTGTGGAATATTCGGTTTCGTTCAAAGCTTTGCACAGGCCTAATAAAATACTAGTCAGGAAGCCACACTTAGGAAGCCACCACTGGTTCCCAAGCCTTGTGGTGAAGAACTGAAGCTTTCTAGGGCTTCAGGCAGGCCTCCCTGGGCACACTAGAAATGAGAGATGAGCACGAAATGAATTTTTCCATTTGTTTCGGATTTGAATCAAATTAAAAAAATTGTTTCGAATCCGAATCAAATCCGAATCTGGTCTGAACATTCAACATGAATTCAAATTGAATTTAAGGGGTGATTCAATTTGAATTTGAATCACTTGAATCACTGTGTTGAATTGATTTGAATTTGAATCGGTTTGCACATCCCTACTAGAGACTGAAGTGGGCACCTTCTGCATGCAAAGCAGGATGTAGCTTCACCACTGACTCTCAGCTCCATTCCTGTCTGTCTAGTTCTGCCTCACTGCCTAGCACCATCATGACGCTAGCAGCAACCTAGAGCCATTTGGGTTAGGCGGTACAACAATTTAACAAATACAATCAAAACATAAATTGTACATGGCATCTTGTACATGGCAAATGTCCCTGGGCCCTTGAAAGAAGGGGGCCCACTGGCTGGACTACAACTCCCAGCATCCCCAGCCACAGTGACGAAAGCCTGGGGATGCTGGGAATTGTAGTCCAACCACATCTGGGCATCACACACACCCCGGTTGAGAATCCCTGGTTTAAGGTTTAAGAGTCTTCACGAATTGGTTTAAGAGTCTTTGCGAATTGGACCTCGCTAGTGGCCCACTTCCCCAAGTTGACAAGCACTGCATGCCTTATAGTAGGAAAGGCTTTAGGATTCTACTGCCATATTAGTCCTATTCACATGTTGTGTTCAGCACTCGGACAAGTGTACAGTGTGCACACATGCAGATAGTTATCCATACGTTATGCTGAACCCAGCTACAGTGGTACACTTCTAATCTATACCATACATTTGAGGGGTCTGTACCAGCGTTCCTTGTAAGAGGGATACCCAGATGTTTATTTATTTTATTTATTTATTGTTAAATTTATATACCGCCTTTCATTAAAACAATCCCAAGGCAGTTTACAGCAACATTTAAAAACAAGATTGTAAAAAAAGACACAATTAAAATATTAAACTAAAAATACAAAAGAAATCTGATTTAAAAATTTAAAACACAAGCATAAAAGCAATACAAAGTACAAAGAGCAGCAGCAGAGACAAAGGCACCATTGCAGCTAGGGATTATGGGAGTTGTAGTCAACACCTGGAAATCCCTCTTTCATGAAACACTGTACCCAGCTTTGCTTTTAAAATGAGCACAGGTACAGTCATTCACACAAACACATGTACAAGTATATAGATATCTGGGCATGCATACAATGTCTGAATAGGGCTATTCTGTTCTATGCATTAGCCCAGAACATAGAAGCCACAAGAGAGGAGGATCGTGTGTAAAACACTAATCCTCACCGGGCCACTTCTCGGATGTCAGAGATATGAAAATGAGAAGTCACGTAGCACCAGCTGAAAACCTGCAGCAACATGTCCAAAGGTTGATTTCATGCTTTCCTGACTGCTTGCACGCTGATTCTTTCCACTTCCTCTTACGTACTACTGACTGAGTTTATTTATGGCTGGTGCTTGGATTGCATGACATATGAAGGATGCATATTTAACCCTCAGATTTTGCTCCCATACCTAGAACAGCATTATGTGGATAGATAGATAGATAGATAGATAGATAGATAGATAGATAGATAGGATCACCAAGAATTTTCCCATCTAGAATTTTCAAGGGGGAAACTTCCGGCTTGCATGCCACCATACAGAGTCAGTCAGATTGTTGGCCCTTCTATCTCAATATTGTCTCTGATTGGCAACAATTCTCCAAGGTTTCAAGCAGGAGTTGGTTCCTGACCTACCTGGAGCATTTCCAGACAGGGCTTTTAACTCACTTCTCCTCCAGAATGGGGGGGGGGTGTTCACATATCAGCCAGATTTGAGCTCAAACCCCTTTCCAAATATTCTCTAGCACAGATTTAACCTAGAGCGGGGGTGGGGGTGGGGGGAACAATCTCGGCACCAAAAAAAAAAAAAAAAACTTGCCAGAGTAAAATTTAACCACACTTGCAGAGAAAATGAGCACAGTGGCCAGCAATGGTTGCTATGGGAATAGGGATGTTATGAGCATATCCCTGTTACATAGGAACATAGGAATCTGTCTTATACGGAGTCAGAATCTTGGTCCATTTAGCTCAGTATTGTCTGCACTGACTGGCAGCAGCTCTCCAAGGTCACAGGCAGGCAGGAGTCACTTCCCCAGCCCTATAATCCCAACCCTACCTGGAGTTGCTGCCAGGGATTGAAACTGGGGACTTCTGCGTGCAAGCAGATGCTTACCACTGAGCTACAGCCAGAGGTGCACCTAGGTAATTCCGGAGCCTGGATCTAAAGACCTTTGGAGGCCCCCACCTGGCTGGAGGCCCCCCTCCCCCTGCAAGTTAAGCATCATCCCCCCTATACACACCCACGGTGACACACACAGTATTTTCTACACATGGATCCTTGAGAGCACAAAACAGCACTTGCACTCACAAGAAGGTAAGAATACACAATGGGTATATTTATGCAAATATGCATTAGCAGAAACATTTCCCGGTGCAGCACGGGCCAATGGTACGGCACGAACATACCACCCGGGACAGACTAGAGAGGATGGGGGGGCAGGGGGTGTGGCAGCCCTGGACTTCAGCCCGGAAGTCCAGGGGTAAAAGTGCTTCTTGCTACGGCTTCATGGGGAGGAGAGCTGGTCTTGTAGCAAGCATGACGAGTCCCCTTTGCAAAGCAGGGTCCACCCTGGTTTGCATTGGAATGGGAGACTACATGTATGAGCACTGTAAGATATTTCCTTTAGGGGATGGGGCCACTCTGGGAAGAGCACCTGCATGCAGAAGGTTCCAAGTTCCCTCCCTGGCAGCATCTCCAAGAAAGGGCTGAGAGAGACTCCTGCCTGCAGCCATGGAGAAGCCGCTGCCAGTCTGTGAAGGCAATACTGAGCTAGATGCACCAATGGTCTGACTTGGTATATGGCAGCTTCCTATGTTCCGATCCCTTGAGGGGAATATCGTACAGCAGACAGCAAGGTCATTCTGATGACCGTTGCTTGGGCATTGGGAAAGGCAGAGTTGGACCTACCTTCTCCCCCAGATGATCTTGACATGATGCGAGCCACACAGCTTGTGCACCCACACAACGGACACTGCTGCGAGCTCCACGGCATCCCGGATGCTGGGAAAATGAGTCCTGGCCTCCAGGTATCCCACAATGCACCGTGCAATGTGTGACGTACATTGGGTGAATCCCCCATGAGTCAGGCACTCTAGGCACCCAACTCCGTGTGAGCTATGTGAGGGGGAGAGCAACTGGCCCTATCCATCCCCAGCACAGCATCCCTCCAGTGGCTGTTGCTGGTGTCTACCTTATGTTTCTTTTTAGGTTGTGAACCCTTTGGGGACTGGGAGCCATTTTATTTATTTTTGTTTCTCTATGTAAACCACTGCGGGAACTTTTGTTGAGAAGCAGTACATAAATATTCTTCTTCTTCTTCATCTGTGTGCACTCAGGCTGCATATAGCACGGGCGCGCGCACACACACACACACACACAACCCCAGCCCGGGATTGAGGGTGCACTTGCGCCCTCTAACCCCAGTTCGAGGCTGGGATTAAAAGTCGGGCTTGCGGAGGATGCACTACCAGGATCGACCTCGATTCTGGGGCTGCACACGATTAGCCCAGCCCAGGTTGGGCAACCCTAATTTGGTTGGGCTGCTCGTGTGTACAGCCTCAGTGAGTGCTCTCATGTAGTCACTCTTCCAAATACAAACCAGGGCAGACCCTGCTTAGCAAAGGGGGCCATTCCTGCTCGCTGCCGTAAGACCAGCTCTCCTCCCATGCTTCCGTCTTTGATAGGCTAGCAATGATGTCGCCTGCCACTGCTGCTACCTTCATTTGTGTGTTTCTTCGGGGGAGATCTCCAGCTCTCGAGGCCGAGCCAGAACAAGATTCCTGTCGCTGGAGAAGCAGGCGGCTCCAGCGTAGGCCAACCCTTTGCCTTATCAAGCCCGGACAGCTCGGAGCCCCTCCCAATCAGTGGGGGGGTGGAGGGGGGAGGCACAGAAACGGCACAGTCAGGGCCAGGGAGTTGCAGCAGCAGCAGCTGACTCATCAAATTCCCTGCAAAATCATAAAAACACACACATGTCGAGGCACCGCCACGTCTTGGTGTTCTGCAGCATTAACTTGGCTCACAACTGCCGGGGCTAGATGCTGACTGCTCCAAGGAGACCCCCAGCGTGGGGAGCTGGCGGGCAGTTGGGTGGGGGGTTGGATGTATGAGACACTTGCATGCATCTACGACGATTCAGACGTTCGCCCAATTCAGACGTTAGCCTGTGTATACACAGGTACAGATCTGTACACAGGCAACGTCATGTGCCTGTTATGCTTTACGGATGTACAGTAAACTCCACACTTGTTCATGTGTTTGTGTGAATGACTGTCCCTGTATTCATTTTTAAAGTGGGCCTGGAGACAGGCCCTTCAAATGCACGCTACAGATCGGAAGGGTACTTCTGTACCTGTGTTCAGCATAACATGTGAATGGGCCTAAGTTGTACGAGTGTACAGGTGTCTGTGCACTTGTCCATGTTTTTGTGTGTTCATTTTAGAGGGGAAGCTGGGTGCAGGTCTCCCAAATGCACATTGGAAGTACATGGCCGTACCTGTAGTCCGCATTTCATGTGAATCACTGTACCTGCATGCAGAGTTGCACCTGTGCACAGAGCCCTATTCATATGTCACTTCTCTTGTGTTGAGAAGGGCTGTACAGCCCCTGCGAGCCCCCAAATCCTCTTTAGTCTGTCCTGAGTGGTATGGTCGCCACACCGCTGCCTGTTGAAATGTTTCTGCGAATGCATATTTGCCTAAATATACCATGTTTCATATTCTTACATTCTTGTGAGTTCAGTTGCTGTTTGTGCCCTCAAGAACCTGTGTGTTAAAAATACTGTGTGTTTCACAGTGTGTGTGTGTGTGTGTAGGGGGGTGATGTTTAACTTGCAGTGGCGGGGGGAGGGGGCTCCTTTAGGTCCAGGCTCCAAAATTACCTAGGTGCACCTCTGCCACTGCCAGTCTGTGTGGATAACGCTGAGCTAGATAGACCAAGGGTCTGACTTGGTATCTGGCAGCTTCCTATGTTCCTAGGGCTCCAAAAACTCAAGGGCCAGCCCTGAACACAAGGACAGCAGTATACTTCCTATCTGTATCCTGCAATTACCAGCAGTAATTGATTTTCCCACTTCTGCTTTCTTGCAGGCATTATTCCCCATGCAACACCTAATCTGGATACTATAATTAACACCCTGAAAACTTTGGTCCTACTTCCCCAGTGACTACTGATTAATATTTAGCATTGGCTTCTTGTGTCTTTTTAAACTCTTTTTAATGCAAATTTTACTTGTCGGCCTGAATCCCAAAAACACCAAAAGGAGGCCTTAGCTAGCTCTGAATATGATTGAAGTATGGCATAAAAGCCGTAAGAAAAGGTGGCAATGATGAGGCAGAACTTTACTTGCGCATACATTTAACAAGTGGTATCGATCTGAGCAATTATTTTCATGCAGCTGGGTGTGCAAGGCAAACAGGAAGGATCACTGAAAGGAAAGTGAATGTGAAAAGGGGGCTGATAAATATGCAGTTTTTACATTTTAAAGTAACGTGTAGATTTTTAGAAGGTATCAGGGGGAGCAAATAAGAGCCTGCCATCTAAAGCTGCTTGATACTGAGTCAAACCATTAATCATCAGTTCCAGTACTGCCTACTCTGACTGGCAGCAGCTTTCCAGGGTCTCAGACAGGGAATATTGACCATCACCTGCTACATGAGCCTTTTAACTAGAGATACCCAGGGTTGAACTTCTGCATGCAAAGCATGTGCTCTACTCCTGAGGAATCTGAGCTTCAAATACCCCACTGTCTGCCTCCACACTTGCCAGGGGCGGGGCCATTCTTTCATGAGGCATGGTGAGGCAGGGGACTCAGGCGGCAGATTATTGGAGTGCCAGCAGGGCAGTAAAATACCTTCCCCGCACCACTGCTATTAGAGCCGCTCCTTGAGACTGATCTGAGCCTTGCAAACTTTGCAAGGAGCATCTCTCCTCATATTCCTTCCAAAGCCTGCAAGAAGCCCAAGGAGAGAAGAGGCAGCTGCTGGCAACCTGTCCTCTTCCCTGCTCCCCAACCACTTCCAAAGCTTTTCTCCATGATCGACATCATTCATTTGCTCAGCCCATGTCGTCATCCCCTCCCGGCTGCAATTTCATTTCCACGTATTCCCTGGCTGTCCTGTCCTGTTCTCCATCCCCCACCCCCAAGGTTGGTTTGTGATTATCCTTTTGGCTTCTGACAAAAGCTTCATGCATGCTGCCTGCCAGGTGAAGACCAGAAATGAGACACCGTGTCCCCTGGTGTGGAGGAATGGTCCGTGACATCATGGCAACATTGCTGATAATGTGATGAAGCCTTGGCTTTTGGGACTGAACCTGCCTTGCATTACCTGCCTGTCTCCCTGTTATATTCTATCCAGTATTAGAAGTTTACAGAAGAACAGCCCTGCTGGATCAGGCCCAAGGCCCATCCAGTCCAGCATCCTGTTTCACACAGTTGCCCACCAGATGCTTCTGAGAAGCCCACAGGCAAGAGGTATGTGCATGCCCTCTCTCTTGCTGTTGCTCCCCTGAAACTGATTATTATTATTATTATTTACATGTTATATCCCACTCTTCCTCCAAGAAGCCCAGAGCAGTGTACTCCATACTTGGGTTTCTCCTCACAACAATCCTGTGAAGGTGGTTAGGCTGAGAGAGAAGTGACTGGCCCAGAGTCACCCAGCAAGTCTCATGGCTGAATGGGGATTAGAACTTGGGTCTCCCCGGTCCTACTCCAGCACTCTAACCATTACACCACGCTAACTCCTGATATTTAGAGGCACCCTGCCTCTGCGGCTGGAGTTGGCCTATAGTCACGGGACTAGTAGCCATAGAGAGACCTGTCCTCCGTGAATTTGTCTATGCCCCCTTTAAGGCCATCCAGGCTAGTAGCCATCACCACAACCCATGTTTGTCCCAGTGGGGATCCGGGGGAGGGGGTCATCAGAAATTAAAGGGGAGGGAAAGGAGAAGGAGGAAATGGAGTTGTTTCTGAATAAACGCTTAGTTAAATCTATATAAGATGACTTTGTGTTTGCGAGAGAAGCAGCTATAAAACACTCCCTCTGCCTCCCTTTTCTGAAATACCTGCCTGCTTCTCCCACCCCCAGCAGTTGCAATCTTGCAGAACAGCCCACCCACTGCTGCTGTTGACACTAGGAAAAACACAAACACACAGGGCCAAACTACAGCTTTCATATAATGTGCACTTTGGCCCTCAAACGACAAGTCCTAGCGTTTCCTGTAAGCTTGCACTCTCCCTTCTGCCTTACTCAGCAGCTCCCTGGAGCTTTCCCAAACAGCAGTCTTAAGTATTCTGCAAGGCTTTAGGCGAGTTCGAAGTTGCCCCCAAAAACCCAATGCAAAGAATGGATTTGTTTTGTTTACCCCGAATATAAATCGGGCTACACTCGAACGTACAATGAAAAACCAGAATTGTGTGTGAAGTGCTCCCTAATAGCTTGCAGGGACTTTGGGGTGAATTTGGCCAATATATGAACACACATCTCCATTCCGGAGGAGATGCAAACTTAAAGCCAGGTGTGAAAAACTTCCTGGAGGCTTTACAGACAGGGCTGTTACCCTGAATCTCCTCCGGAAGAGAGAGTGTGTGTTTACACACCAGCCAAACTTGCCCCAAAGTCCACTGGAGATCCTTGGAAGCACTTCACACATAAATTGGGCTTTGTCTTGCAAATTCTAGCTTATCTCAATGTATTTCCAGGTTTTTAAAATGCTGGTGGTTTTAAGCGACTTTTTCTGAAAACGCCAGAGCAAATAGGGAGAGGCACTGACATAGAATCATTAACATGATATATAAAGCAGGTATATGCTTTAGAAATCCCACCCTCATTGGCTAGAAGGGAAACATGGAGGCATGCAATGTGAACCTACACCAAAAAATACCTGAGAGCAGAGGGGAGGGGCTGCTTCCCTCAGTGCCACGAGTGTAATTCAAAGTGGCTTCGCTCCACATTTACCCCACAGCATGAAGCCAAGTGTGAATAACTCCCTGGTTGGCCATTATTATTATTGTGCATGGACCCTGTTACACTCTTAACGCCTGCCTCGAGGTGCTGAACTCAAAATGCAACCAAGGAGCAAAGAGCTGGGAAGGAAGATCTGCACATTTCAGAGCCACTCAGAAAGAAAAACAACTTTTAAAAATATCTGTAGGGTTGATTCAGAAGCTGGGGCGGTTCGCTGTTTTATGACACAAATCGAGAAGTCAGGAAACCAGAGCTGGTTTCTGTTATCAGGACTGAACACAAACAGTCCTGGATCTTCTTGTGCAGTAAGGAACCTATTCAGGGAAACTGATGGTCTTTCTTCAGCAGGACTGGATTCATCATTACGTGAAGCACAGAGTTCTGGGGACAGTAACAGACCCTGCTGTGGCTACATTATCAAGGCATCTGCAGATGTAGGTACCATGCTCAGCTTTGCTCCTTTGACAAAGGTTCAGATCACTTGCTAAGCATTTGAGGAGTTCCCCGCTCATTTCACTGAACTCCTCCCCTCCAACATAACCCTTGGGCTGTTTCGCCCGACTGCCAGAATCCAGGTAGGAGAAAAGCTACCCAGATCTCCATGATTGTTACCCATTCTCCATTATAGAATCCAACCAGGGAAAGAGCCGCATGGCTGACATCATGTCAACAACACCTCCACCGCCCCACCAGCGCTTGCAATTGCAAATCACTTAGAGCAGACCATACCCCAAACAGTTGTTAAAGTCCCCTTCATTGAGTTCTGGAAAATGCCAATTTACTGGCATGGCCACCCCAGACATCACAAAGAAACTGCGGGGCATAACAGAAGCCCTGGGTATTTTCCCCACAAAAGCCTCTGAAACTAGAGGATTTTTAAAGCCGGACATACTTTGGGCTAAGCCAGAATGCTCAGCCTCCATTTGGGAAAAACCAAAGTCCTGTCTGTCCTGGTCCCTGATAACCCGCAGAGACTTTGGGGTAAATCCAGCTAATATGTGGACTGGCAAACTCCAGTCCAGAGTAGATTCGAAATAAAAGCCCTGTCTGTAAAGCCTCCAGGCTTCTTCTTGTGCATGATCAGTTTAAATTTGAAAACGTTTATTTGTTCATTACAAAATGCCATCTGAAATATTTGGTGCTCTCTTCTTCCTTTCCTCCCCCCTGAAAAAAGGTGTGTTTCTTAAAGAGGCAACATTCAGCTGAGACCAAGTTGTGATGGGGTCGAACTTCTAGTGCAGTGATCTTCACTATTTTTCAAGTGAGGGCCATTTCGGCCCCCAAAACCCTTCAATGTGAAAGCCATTTCCCACTGCTGACCTCCACACAGTACTGTGCTATTCTCAGTGCTGGGAGGGCCCTTTAAGAGAGATAGTGCTCTATGGGGAAAGCGCTGGGAAGGGCTCTACTTCCCCGCACCTCTGTGCACACCTCCCAAGGTAGTGCAGGGTTTTACATATGAAACTTGGAAGAATTCTACTTCCAGCTGCAATTAGAAACAAGTCAGAATCAGTCATGACTCCTGCACCAACCGACCCTGACTTATTCTAACCAGGAGTCTTAATAAACCACAGTTTTTAAGACGTCTGGTTAGAATGAGCTAGTATCAGTCTGCAGAGGCAGCTCTTTCATGAGGTAAGGTGAGGCGGTCATCTTGGGCAGCAAATTATTGAGGCACTAGTGAGGCACCAAGTGAAGCACAAATTATTGAGGCACCAAGTGAGGCACAAATTATTGAGGTATTAGTGAGGCACCAAGTGAGGCACAAATTACTGATGCATCAAGTGAGGCACCAAGTTATTGAGGCACTAGTGAGGCACCAAGTTACTGATGTACCAAGTGAGGCACCAAGTTATTGAGGCAAACATTATTGAGGCACCAAGTGAGGCAACAAGTTATTGGGGCACCAAGTGAGGCACAAATTATTGAGGCACTAGTGAGGGGGCAACTCCTGTCTGCCCCCCCTGCCCCCCCCCCCACACACTTTGGGGGAAAGGGAAGGAAAGGGAGGAAGTTGTGTGCAAGGGTTGACATCTGTCACCTCAGGCACACCTCAGGCACACCAAGGACTTGGGCCGCCACTACAAATTGGTTGATTCAGACATCACAAACAATCCCAGCTTGTTTCTTCTAACTGCAGTCGGGAGCATAATTCTTCCGAAGCTCATGTGCGAAGCATAGTGGGGAGTGAGTATGCACTCCTGAAGCTCTGAGACATAACACAAAGACAAATTCACATTTTGGCTCTGCGTGGTGTCTGCACCAGACCAATGAATGGGTAGCTTAGTTCAGATCTCAGTCAGGATTTCCAGTGAGAGTGACCCTGTACAACTTCCTCCTCCTTCCCACCAGTTCCGTCGTATGGCAGTCTTCAGCTGCGATGACATGAAGCACATTCAACAATTCCTCTAGTCACTCTGACGAGACAGGAGCAGCATCTATCAGCAGTAATGGTGACTTCCCTTATTATAGTTCTCAACCCTGAGTCACCATGACTGAGTGATGACTGAGTGTCTTCTTAGCCCTGTAAGAACCAGACCCTCTAAGGAAAGGATGGAAGATGAAGTGAAATACAAATGGCAGTAAGGACAAACGTCTCAAGCACTTTGGTCTCCAGCTGGTGTTGGATTATAACTCTCATCATTCCTTAGGATCAGCCCATGTGGCTGGGGATGATGGGAGTTGTAGTTCAACAACAGCTGGAGGGCTGAAGTTGTGCAGTTCCAGTCTAGAGCAGAGATTCTCATTGTTGGGTCTCCAGATGTTTTTAGACTTCAGTTCCTATAATCCCTGACCAAAGGGCACTGGGGCTAGGGATTATGGGAGTTGAAGTCCAATCACATCTGGGGACCCAATGTTGAGAATCCCTGGTCTAGAGCAAGTGCATGAAAGGACAATGCAAAGGATAATGCAGGGCATGTCTTTACCTATATCTATTTCTAAGCAGTAGAATTGTCCTTCTCCTCTAAAAAGGCTTCAGCAGATATTAACTTTCCTAACAATAGTGTGCCATCAAGTCGATTTCGACTCCTGGTGCCCACAGAGCCCTGTGGTTTTCTTTGGTGGAATACAGGAGGGGTTGACCATTGCCTCCTCCCGTGCAGTATGAGATGATGCCTTTCAGCATCTTCCTATATCACTGCTGCCCAATAGAGGACCAGTGGGGATTCGAACCGGCAACTTTCTGCTTGTTAGTTAAGCATTTCCCTGCTGCTCCACTTAAGGTGGAACTAAAACAAAATATATTTCCTATTTATTTAAAATATTGATACAGCCCATGGAAGCTCACAAAATTAATAAAACAGATTTTTTAAAGATAAAAATGTAAGATTAAATTTTCTAGTTTAAAAAAATTGCTTTTGAGGCCCCTAGCCATCATAAAAATAAAAAATGATGACACACACAAACAAAAAAAGGCACCAAAAGAAAGCTGAGAGAGTGTCAGATTTTGGTTCCATAGGGGCGAGCATAAAAGCAAGTTATCAGATGCCCCCAAATTAACACATGTCTAAATTTGAGGCCCCCTATGAACTTGAGGACCCAGCTAAATGGCCCTTTTGCCCCTGCCCCCCACAATTGGCCCTGGTTAGTATTGTTTCCATTAAAAAAAAATGATTTACTGCAGTCAGGAAACATACAGAAAGCAATACATTTCCTATCATCTTTCCATGTTCTGGATCAACATCAGCAAACTTCCCAAGCGATAATCCTAATGGGTCCATAGATAATTCACAAGTAGTTATTGCTTGTATTAAATGTAACAGAGGATGCCCAAACGATGTCTCCTTATCACAGGACCACCAGGAGGTCTTTAAACCCCCAATATCTTTTTCTTTATTATTCTTTGGGGATTTTGGGTACTCGGCCTTTCCTGTGCTGGAGTGTACATCAAGTCAGCTTTGACACAGAAATGTGTCAGCAGTGGTATTTCTTTCCCAGAAGCCATGGAATTAAAAAAAAGAGCCATCTGCTCCGCCGTCTTATCGAAAGACCGTCCCCATCCCACCTTCCTGATCAACTCACACACACTCCAGACCACAGAGTGCCCTAAACAGCCAGCGATACCACAACTGTGAAGACAAGTGTCAATGTGTGCTTAATATTACTGATTTAGGGACAAACAAGTTTCCTCTTCCGCTTCCCACATTTTAGAAATGCACGCGGCCAGATATTCTGCGAACTGTGACGTCCACAGCTGTGTTCTTGCTTCCTTGTGTGATCTATTGCCCTCTTTCAACTCTTCGAATTCTAAAAGGGAAGAGGAGGGCCGGTTTTTAATTCTCAGCAGAACTCTGAAAGGCTGCAGTGTAAGCCTCATAAGTCCCCACGAAAGAAAATAACATAGCAAGAGATGCCAGTGCAAATACATTCCTATCACACAGTTCATACTAAAGCACAATACTGGATGTTACCCAGAGGTCATCTATACCTCCTCCCTGGCTCCAGACAGCCACTGACCCTGCTCCACACCCTGTCTGCCTGTATTTATTTATGTATTTATTTATGTATTCATTTATTGTTAAATTTATATACTGCCTTTCATTAAAACAATCCTAAGGCGGTTTACAGCAAAACTTAAAAACAAGATTGTAAAAAAGACACAATTAAAATATTAAGCTAAAAATATAAAACAAATCTGATTAAAAATTTAAAACACAAGCATAAAAGCAATACAGAGTACAAAGAGCAGTAGCAGAGACAATCATATAAATGTCTGGGTAAAAAGCCATGATTTAACATGCTTTCTAAAAGCTGTGATGGAGACTGAGGAGCGAATAGCCACCGGCAGAGCATTCCAGAGTCTGGGGGCAGCAACAGAGAAGGCCCTGCAGGACAACCGAGCCTCCCTCATTGTATATTTGAGTACAATATATGGCAGTGTGGAAAACAGCCACATCTTGGCTCATAGGAGCCCTTGTCAGACATTTTTATGTTGTACAGTCCTACAGTCGTCTTTACACTTGTACATGTTAGTGGCAGAAGCACTATCCAGCCATTATATTGTACGAGTGTACAGATATCTGTACATGTGTTTGTGTGAATGACAGTACCTGTGTTCATTTCATTTATCTGTCGCATTTATACACCGCCTCATATAAAATCTGTGGGCGGTTTACAGATTAAAGCACCGCAACAATTAAAACCTTAAATAAAACAATATAAACCAAATTAAAATGCAATAATTTAAAAAACAAACCTGGGTACGGGTCCCTCAAATGCATGGTTCTGTTAGGAAGTAGACTGCTGTACCTGTGTTCAACGTGTGAATAATTTCTCTACCGGTGTAAAGATCTGTACCTCTGTACACTGTACACTCATTGTGCGAGCGTGCAACATAACGTGTGAATAGTGTAGGGTGGCCCCTTCCACATCACCGAAAGAGGACATTCATCACCAAAAAGAGGACGAAAGAGGGTGCTGATTTGCATAAAATCTTACTGATATGTATAAATATACCTATACATTAATATAGAAGAGACCAAACTTTTCCAACGGCAATATTAAAACCCAAGCGGCCATCAAAGTATTAAATGTCTGTCTAATCCAGGGATTCTCAACGTGTGGGTCCCCAGATGTAATTGGACTTCAACTCCCATAATTCCCAACCAAAGGCCACTGGGGCTGGGGATTATGGGAGTTGAAGTCCGATAACATCTGGGGACCCACACGTTGAGAAACCCTGGAATCCTTTTGCCTACCCACCTCCACCATGGTCCCCAAAAAGAGGGTGGGTGGGGGAGGAAAGCCTTGGAAAGCTTACCTCCCCCACAGAGGATCATCCTGTTGGTGCTGTGCACGCGGATCGCACGCCCAGACACTCCACCACTGCCCTGGCAGAACAGAGGCGCGGGAGCCGGGATGCGTGATACCAGCCCCTGGAAATCCCATAATGCACAGGGGCCCCCCAGTGATGGGCAGGCACCCATTGGTGTATCGGTGCCGGATGAAAGCAGCTGGTGTTTACTCATGGTCAGGTAAACAGGGTTAAGGGTGCACTCACTCCCTTAACCTCATTAATGAGCAGGTTACCCCTGCTAACTTGGCAAAGAGGCACCTTTTAAGGTGGTGATTCTCTTTATTTAGCAGGGGGAGAGTAACTGGCCCTCTCCACCCCCAGCACAGGACCTCCAGTGACTGTGGCTGGTGTCTGTCTTAAGTTTCTTTTTAGATTGTGAGCCCTTTGGGGACAGGGAGTCATCTTATTTGTTTATATTTCTCAGTGTAAACCGCCCTGAGCCATTTTTGGAAGGGTGGTATAGAAATTGAATAAAGAATAATGATGATGATGATGATGATGATGATGAGGCGGACTTCCTAGGTGGGTTTGCCACTGAGGCACTGATGGGAACCTCGTGAGAACAGCCTCATTGTCTCAGTTCTGTGGTGCCGGCATGCTTGTCTATATTTGAATGTAGCTATGGACTGGCTTAGCCACGTAATGGCGCGGTGGGGCAATGACTTGCCTAGCAAGCCAGAGGTTGCTGGTTCGAATCCCCGCTGGTATGTTTCCCAGACTATAGAAAACACCTATCTTGGGCAGCAGCAATATAGGAGGATGCTGAAAGGCATCATCTCATACTGCATGGGAGGAGGCAATGGTAAATCCCTCCTGAGACAACCACAGGGTCTGTGGTTGCCAGAAGTCAACACCGACTCGACGGCACACTTTACCTTTATGTACTGGCTTGTGGGGTGGAGTCACAGTTTGTTTGTCTGCTCTTCCACTTGCTGTCTTGAATTTCAGTCTGAGAGGTTCTCTCGCTCTCTCTCTCTCTCTCTCTGCATTAGAGATTGTTGGCCCATTTATTGTTTTCTTAGCAACAGAGGCTATTCTCACGATGGGGGGAAGCCAGCTAAGGGAGCCCAGCCCAGTTCCACCCCCCCCCCCCGCCATCGTGAGAACCACCGGGCTTGCAGGCATTCCCATAAGGAGTCCCATAACAACAACAACAATTTATATTCCGCTTTTCAACACAAGTTTCCAAAGCAGTTCAAGCCCGCTCACCCCGCAAACCCCCTTTCGGCTCTACACACGGATTGTATGTAGATATTCCAAGTGATTAACTGCCACAGACACGCAAGTCGCAATACAGTTTCCTGCCCACTGCATGAGGTTGAGATAGCATTCTGCTGGCATTCAAACAGGGCTAGCACATGTGAAAGCACGGAAGGATGCACAATGAGATCTGTTTGTTTTTTTAAATCACCTGGTTTATAATTTTAAACCAGGTGATTTTATTATTGCCCTGAGTCACCGTTCTTCAGCCTACAAATGCTGATATAGAGCCAGCGAGAACAGGGGCTGAGAGAAGAGCTGGTCTTGTGGTAGCAAGCATGACTTGTCCCCTTAGCTAAGCAGGGTCTGCCCTGGTTGCATATGAATGGGAGACTTGATGTGTGTGCACTGGAAGATCTTCCCCTCAGGGGATGGAGCCGCTGCTCTGGGAACAGCATCTTGGTTCCAAGTTCCCTCCCTGGCAGCATCTCCAAGATAGGGCTGAGAGAGATTCCTGCTTGCAACCTTGGGGAAGCTGCTGCCAGTCTGTGAAGACAATACTGAGCTAGATAGACCAATGGTCTGACTCAGTATATGGCAGCTTCCTATGTTCCTATGTTCCTATTTGTTTGCAGGGCTGGCCATAGGCAAAGTTTGATTTGGGTGCCCCCCAATTGAGAAGTGTGGAGCCACGGCTTTGATTTGCGTAGCTCAGGCTCACATGAGATTGAATGACGGTATTTGCAGATGATCAGCGAATGAGGCTATAGTGGGAAAGAGTTCCCAGGCCTGTTATGGGGGCTAAGCTCTAACACTTCAGAGATGAAAAGATCCGGCTGTTTATTTGGAAACCCAATCATTCTGAGACCATTTCTTTTCGGAAATGAATGCGGAGGCAGGCGATTCATCTTCAAGAGAAGGAGTCCAGCTTCTGAGACTAGCTGTTGATTGGGGGCTTAGGTGCCGTGAGCAAATAAGAATATATATTTGGGGGTGCAGAATGTGAGGTGCGGGGGCAGGATTGCATGTTACATTCTTATACCTCTGGGCAGTACTTCAGGGGTAAAATGCAAGAAGGAAAGAGTGGATAATTGGCAGTGCTATATCCTGGCACTGTTTATGTGCCTCCCCCGTAAGAATCAATGCCCTCAGCAACCTCGGCTGCCGGTAAGTTTCTGGGCAGAGTGCAAGATTTTTGTTATAAGAGAGAGAGAGAGAGAGAGAGAGAGGGAGAGGGAGAGAGAGAGAGAGAGAGAGAGACGTTTATTCGGTCACTGGCCAGCAAAAATTTACAATAAAACAGTACACATTTTACAAATAAAATAACATAACCTATAAAGCCCTAAACAGCTTGGCCCTGGGTATTTAAGAAGACGCCTTCTTTGCTATGAACCACACCGCCCATTGAGATCGTCTGGAGAGGTTCGTCTGCAGTTGCCACCGGCACGTCCGGTGGCTACTCGGGGACGGGCCTTCTCCATTGCTGCCCCGAGGCTTTGGAACACACTTCCTGCTGAAGTAAGAGCCTCCCCATCTCTCACAACTTTCAAAAGGGCAGTCGAGATGCATTTGTTCACCCAGGCTTTAAATTAGATATGTTTTAATTGTGTTTTAAGAGTTTTAACTTTTTAAATTTTGATTGTTGAAATATGTTAATCTTTTTATTGGTTGTTTTTATTGCTTTGTAAACCGCCCAGAGAACTTGCTTTTTGGGGCGGTACAGAGATGTGCTAAATAAATAAATAAACAAACCGCGTAGGTCTGTCTAGTGGACAGGCTGGCCCTGTTCATTTGAATGTGGGGGTCAGCTGGTAGAATTAAGTACAGAGTGCGGGGGGGGGGCGGTGAGCGAGAGATCTTTATTACAAGCGTTGATCAGATACAGAGAGGCAAAAAAGCCGATTGTACAGCAACTAAATTAAGCACAAGCGAGGGAAACTCCATCCAGAGCCCTTTTTCTAGTTTCTAAGCATAGCAGAAACCAGCCCAGTACTTTCAGGTTGTTGTTTGTGAAGGGCTAAAAACATCTGCATGCCACAATATGCAGCCACTTCCATCCAGATTTCCGGACCTCATACTTGTACAGTAGAACATAAGGCCAAAGATGATGACTAATTTCCCAGCCAGCATATATAGGAAAGTGCCCCATAATCAGTTTAACTCATTTAACTGAGCACTTGCAAAGCATACCTTTTAACGGGGGCGGGGGGGAGGTTGGTCCATACACACGTTAAAATTTTCAGGGGAGCACCAAAAAGTGGGGAGGCCAAGTTTTGCCCCTTAGTTGCTCTCCAAATACATTACAATATAGCAATGTAATAATTATTTGTTAATAATTTAATTTATTATTATTATTATTATTATTACATTTATATCCCGCTCTTTCTCCAAGGAGCCCAGAGTGGTGTACTACATACTTGAGTTTCTCTTTCACAACAACCCTGTGAAGTAGGTTAGGCTGAGAGAGAAGTGACTGGCCCAGAGTCACCCAGCTAGAATCATGGCTGAATGGGGGTTTGAACTCGGGTCTCCCCGGTCCTAGTCCAGCACTCTAAACACTACACCATGCTGGCTCTCGTTTGTTTGTTGCCCTTTGGGGTGTAGGGCACAGTATTTCATACTATATGCTTACACCACAGGGAAGTACTACAGGGTACATGAGATACAAGAGGGAAAGAAAGAATAATTGTTAGTGCTATGTTCTACAACAGCACTATATTCTACAATAGCACTATATTCTAGTGCTATATTCTAATATTCTAGAATAGAAAATATTCTACATTTGATGCTATATTCTATATTCTAGCAAATGAAGAAATACTTCGAAAAGCAAAAACATAAACAAATAATACAGACAATCAAGAGACGTAAACTGGAGTATTGTGGACATATCCTCAGAAGAGTAAATGATCAAATACCACAATTGACGCTAGATTAGAAGGGAAGCTAGCAGGAAAAAGATCAAGAGGAATGAGGAAGGAGGGATGGATGGGTGACCTGAAAGGATGGCTAGAAATGGACACAGAAAATATCCTCCATGAACATAGGAACAGAGGAAGCTGCCATATACTGAGTCAGACCATTGGTCTATCTAGCTCAGTATTGTCTACACAGACTGGCAGCGGCTTCTCCAAGGTTGCAGGCAGGAATCTCTCCCAGCCCTATCTTGGAGAAGCCAGGGAGGGAACTTGGAACCTAGATGCTCTTCCCAGAGTGGCTTCATCCCCTGTGGGGAATACCTTGTAGTGCTCACACATCAAGTCTCCCATTCATATGCAACCAGAGCAGACCCTGCTTAGCTAAGGGGACAAGTCATGCTTGCTACCACAAGACCAGCTCCACAAGACCATGATTCTAGGGACTGCGATCTATGGCTTTTGCTGGCCACCAACCTCTCAATAGGAAAAGGCACATGAAGAGAGAGAGAGAGATTCTGGCGCTGTTTACATGCCTCCTTCCCACAAACTGGTGCCCTAGTCTACTGCTAAGTTCTGCCTAATGGATGGCCCAGTCCTGTTCATCTGAGTGTGGTGAACAGCTAGTAGAATTAAGTATGGAAGGGCAAACAGTGGTGATGCAATACAGGAGGGGGAAACTTGGGGGGCAGAGAAAAAAGGAGGGGGCAGACCTGTCCCTGTCCCACCCCTAACTACAGATCTGGCGGCAGGAAACAAACACGTCCTTCCAGTTTGATAGGCAAGGGGGAAGTTTGGCATTCCGCAGCAGAGAAATAAATCCAGGCACTTGGAAAACTTCAGTCAGACACTTCATCTCCACCGTTATTGAGTGGGAAAGGGTTAAACAGAGTGTGGACTCTGTTCTCTTGCAGGGAAAAGTTCGTCAGCCCTCATGATCAGTGCAAGACTTTTTTTTTTTTTTTTTTTTGACAAGAACCGGGTGAGGGAGGGAATGAAGCCATGTGGATACACAGCCCTGTCAGGTGGGTAGGACAGAGAAGCAACTGCTGTGGACCTAGCTGAACATTATAGGCTAAGAAGAAGAAGAAAAGGGCGGCGGGGGGGGGAAGAAGGCAATGGTTGAATATTAACAAGGCATCAGGACTTAACGCAGACTTTCTCTGCTCATTCCTTTCCATGACTGCAGATGGCCGATGACTCTGTTGGCTCTCAGGTGCACTGTGCACACGGTATGAACAACAGGCGGTGGGAACCTGCAAAACAGGTCTCTGTGACCTCATGATGGAATACCTCCAGCTGGCTGTGAGTCATGCATACAACCCATTCCAGGCCCAGTATCAAGGAATAAGGAGAAGTCAACATGGGTTTAGCTTGCCGCAAAAACCTAATTAAAAAAAAAAAAAAAACCAGTGCAAAGCCCACATGGTTGCACAGGGCCTCTCCCCATTTTGTGGGGGTCTTGCAAGTTATTTATTTGTGTAACTATGTAATGCGTCTATATACCACCCTGTATAAAATCTCAGGGCGGTTTACAATCTAAACAAACAGCAGCTAAAACCCAGGAAACAGATGAAAATGACTGTAAATAAGTTCACCACAGCAATGCGGAGAGACCCAATTGCTTCAGAATGTTGTGAAGGGGGGAACAAAGATTGCCGTCATCTAGAGCAGTGCTTCCCAACTGGTGTGCTGTGGTATACTAGTGTGCCATGGGTCAATGGTTGGTGCGCCCCACTGACTTGCTCCGAGTCAACTCCAAATCCAGGGAGTCTCATCCATGAGCCAAGCACACCCATTTTGGCTATTGGTAGCATCTCAGGGACTGAATGCTCATAAGGATTTTTGACCATAGGAACATAGGAAGCTTCCATATACTGAGTCAGACCATTGGTCTATCTAGCTCAGTATTGTCTTCACAGACTGGCGGCAGCTTCTCCAAGGTTGCAGGCAGGAATCTCTCTCAGCCCTATCTTGGAGATGCTGCCAGGGAGGGAACTTGGAACCCTCTGCTCTTCGCAGAGCGGCTCCATCGCCTGAGGGGAATATCTTCCAGTGCTCACACTTCTAGTCTCCCATTCAAATGCAACCAGGGTGGACCCTGCTTAGCTAAAGGGACAAGTCATGTTTGCTGCCACAAGACCGGCTCTAGACCAGCTCAAGACCAGCACAAGACCATGTCTACCCCCCAGAGATGGGAAACAGGTGAGAGCAGGGGTGGAGAAATGTTGTCTCAGTTTATCAGCCAGACAAAATATGTTACTTATCAAGCTATGTTGGCACATTGCTCATCAGGACTTTTTTCACTCATCAGGCATCATTTTTCACTTGTCACAGACTAGTAGACTAGTGGATTTCTGCAGCCCTGGGTGAGAGCACTGTTACACTTACAGCTTCCTCTGTGTTATCACCCCTTCTTTATCCCTACCACCAAACAATCAGGGTAAAATTGCAGTCATTTTTGCAAAGAGGAAAGAGTTAGGGTTAGGGTAACAATGAACCAATTGTTGTACTTTCTCCAAGGAGTACATGGAGTACATGTTCTTCATCTCTGAAGAACATTCCTGCCAGTTTTCCATTCCTCTGTCAACATGGATAAAGTGCTATCACAGTTTTTTGTGCTTTTAAAATGCACAAATTAAAATATCATTGCACATTTGGCCACTGCCGGACAATAAAAGGGTCAGGACAATAAAAGCTTGACAACACACTGAAAGCTGGGAGTATTGCAATGCTATTGTCTATTTTCCATTTCTAGGGCTGTAGACCTTGTCAAAAATCACAATGAGAATTCGTCCCCCGAGATGATACCAACCACTTCTTGTATTCTGTCTAGTAATCTTTTAGAAAAAGGAGGGAAAGGAGGAGGAGAAAAACGGAGTTGCTTCTGAATAAAGTGCTAATTAAACCAACCAGCATAAGATTGCTTCGTGTTTACAAGGGAAGCGGTTATAAAGCTACCCCAGCTGGCTCATGTGGTATAAATTCCCCGCTTTGGAAGCTGACTTGCCCCATAATGCACCAGGAAGGACATGTCCTTCCCAGTGCATAAGAGAGTGAGTTTGAGTTCCCTGCTTTTGGAACTGGCTGGCTCCCTTATGCACTGGGAGTGATGTGTCCTTCCTGGTGCATTATGGGGCGAATCAGCTCGAAGAATGCGAGGGATGGCTATGAATAATAATTTAAAAGTATATAAGGAGGAAGAAAGATAAAAATTTTAAAAACCCCAAAATTGTACAGTTTTGCTGCAACACATACACAAAAGGTGAGCATGTTATGGGGGACACGTACATGTTGTGTGTGTGTGTGTGTGTGTGTGTGTGTGTGTGTGTGTGTGTGCACCTGGGGACTAAACACACACACACTGATCTAGAGAAACAGAGTTCAAACAGAAGAAGGGTGACAAAGGAATTCGATCAAATTCCTCAAGCAAGACGCACAGTGGGGGGACTCCAATTATGCAAGCCACATCCAGCTGGGCAAGTTGCATTCTCTCCAAGCGCCATGCTTCGATGCCTGATGTTGCTGAGTACGGAAAATAACACCATGGTGTTATTGATTTGTTCACAACCGATTGCGAAAGACCCAAAAGGAAGTGTAGGAGCTTTTGCAGCACAAACAAGTCAGACAACATCACACATGACACTGGTGCCATTTCTTCCGCAGACAAAGGAGTTATCCATTCCCATTTATGGGACGGGGCTGTTGCTCAGTGGGAGGGCATCTGCTTAGCATGCAGAAGGCCGCGGTTTCGATCCCCGGTGTCTCCAGGTAGAGCTGAGAAAAATTCCTGTCTGAAGCCCTGGGGAGCCCCTGTCAGTCGGAGTAAACAATCCTGAGCTAGATGGACCAATGGTCTGACTCAGTAGACAGCAGCTTCCTATGAGCAATGTAGAATGTTAAATTTAAAAGGAGAAGTGCCAACGCTCAAGTCTGCCTAGAGATGACATTCTATTGTCCGGAATCCTTCTCCATCACCCAAAGTGCATAAGGCTAAGATGGGCTGGGCTCACATGGTAGTGAGGGGAATGCACTCTGCAAATGCTCAGGGGCATTTCCCAACTGTTTGGGGACTGAATCCTGGCACTGAAAAGAGTTTTCAGGGCTTGAGCCCTGCTGGCAACATAATGCATAAATTGGTGGTTCATGAATCTAGGATGCAGCAAAATCCATGATCTGCAACACATGGAAAGGTATGTACATCTTAACAGGGAGGTGGTGGTCGCAGGTTCCATAGCAGAGCTAGGAATCAGAGCTACTTGATTCCCTGGAAAACTGCTGTCAGTCAGAATCGATAATACTGAGCTAGATGGACCAGTGGTCTGACTCAGGGCCTCAATTCACACAATAGTTAGAATCTCGGTTTAATGTGGGGTACTGACATTAGCGCGATTATGAACCCACACCAAGGCGGGAATCCCAGATTCATCTCGAGCCATAAACTGCCTTGGCATGAGTTCACAGAAGCTCTGTTCACATGTTATGTTCAACATCTCTGTTAAATTCACACATTCTGTTCATGAAGTGTACAGAGGTACAGATCTGGTAGAGGTCTTCACACGTGATGTTGAACATAGTTACAACAGTACACGTCCTAACTGTACAACTCGAGGGGCCTGTGCCCAAGTTCACTTTTTAAGTGAATTCAGGTACCATCATTGGCACAAAAATATGTACGAGTGTGTGGACATCTGCACACTTGTACAACATTCACACAGTCAAGAAAACTGTGTTCTACCCATGCTTGGGAGCTGTGTGGGCTCCCAATTTCCGGTTGTGTGGAAACAAGTTAAGAGGAAAACCTGGGTAGAAGTGATTGTGCGGAAGTAAGGGAGGAGGAAAATCTGGGTAGCTTTTCCTCCTAGCTTGCTTCCACACAATCACTTCTACCAAAGTTTTCTTCTTACCTTGCTTCCACACAACCAAAACTGGGAGCACACACAGCTTCCAAACCCAGGTAGAACACAGTTTTTGATTGTGTGGATGACCTCAGTGTCTGAACAGGACTACAATCACATTTAATGGTGACCCACATGAAACCTAGATTCAAATGATTGTGTGAACCAGGCCAGTATAAGGCAGCTTCCCATGTTCAAAAGCAGCTTCAAGAGGGTGCAACTTCAAGAAGAGGGATCTCAGCTCAGTGGCAGAGCATGTGGTTTGCACACAGGAGGTCCCAGGTTCAAGCCCCAAAATCTCCAGGCAGGGCTCAGGGGGGAAACAGTTCTACTAAAGAGCTGCTGCTAGTCAGAGCTGACAATATGGTCTTTCTGGAGTTGTGGCTGAAATTTGTCACCTGCTGGCTCATTTCAAGGGGACATCTCCACCCAGTGAAGATGGATATAAATCAGACGTATATAATAATTGCGGACATAGGCAGTTGGCCGCCCTGCTGTCAGAGAGGAATTAACAGGGCAGCAGAACAAATTCTGCCTATGATACAGCAATGAATGTGTAGTGACTAATTGTGCCAATGCCACAGTATGGTCTGACAGCAAAAAACAGCCAAGTTCTTTCTAAGAGAGAAAGCACAGCTGTCAGGCTGCAAACACCAAGAGAGAAGTGATACCAGCAAAAGCTCTCCTGCTCTGGAATAGTCTGTATATTCTAACAAGAGACAGTGGCTAGCATACTGAGAAAGGACACACCTTCCTTGCACACAGAACTTCCCAGCTAACTGCACCTATGCAGCAGGAAGTAGCCATTTTTGACGCCCTTTCCTTTCCCAGGAAGCTGTCTGTGCCACTCTAAAATGTGTCTCCAAGGGCTGTGCAACCCTCAGAGACATATTTTCAGGAGGCACAGAGGGCTTCCTGGGGAAGGGGAGAGTGTCACAAATGGCCACTTCCCTGCTGCACTGGTGCACTGAACTGGGAAGGTCTGTTAGACGGCTCTCTCACTGCACTGGCGGATGCCAATATGTTGTTTTAGAACAAACTGTAACTCATCGCATACCCAGTGCTTGACGAAGGCAAAGCCCTCCCCACCTCTGTGATCCCAGAGAGGGCAAGGCGATGGTAGGTGATAGTACCATTACCAGAATGTTTGTGATGAGAGGCTTAAAGGGACATGGAATCTTTGAAGAACATAAATACAGGTATCCTAACAGGTTTTAAATTATTAGACTGCATGAAATATTGTGTGTGTGTGTGTGTGTGTGTGTTATTATACCATTTAAAAGTTACAGCCCATTGCTTATCCCAGAGGTTCTCAAACTTGGGTCCCCAGATGTTGTTGGACTACAGCTCCCACCATCTACAGCCAAGGCTATTGTGGCTGTGGATAATGAGAGCTGTAGTCTCACAGCATCTGTGGAAGTTTTTCACACCTGGTTTTTAGTTTGCATCTCCAGAATGGAGATGTGCATTCAAATACTGGCCAAATTTACCCCAAAGTTTCTGCAAGCTATCAGGGAGCACTTCACACACAATTTGAGTTTTTTTATTGCACGTTAGAGTGTAGCCCGATTTATATCCAGGGTAAAGAAATCCACATTTTGGGTCAGGTTTGGGGGGGCAACTTTGAACTTGCAGGAAACCCACAGGAAAGCCTGCTGTTTGGGAAATCTCCTGGCTTATCCGTCTCCCCATTACACATGCACTCATTGGTCAGAACATTAGATGATAACTTGATTACGTGAATTAATAACCCGCTAGCTTGGCAAAGAGGCACCTTTAACAGGGCGATTCTCTTTTATTTAGCAGGGGGAGAATAACTGGCCCTATCCACCCCCAGCACAGTACCTCCAGTGGCTGTTGCTGGTGTCTGTCTTATGTCTCTTTTTAGATTGTGAGCCCTTTGGGGACAGGGAGCCATCTTATTTATTTGTTATTTCTCTGTGTAAACCATCCTGAGCCATTTTTGGAAGGGTGGTACAGAAATCAAATGAATGAATGAATGAATGAATGAATAGGCTAGAGATTTTTTTTAATTAAAACGTTTTATAAAACTGAAAGAGGAGGAGGCCTGGCACACCCCTGAGGTTACCAGGGCCCCACAGACTGCCCTGTGACTGCAGCCCTCTTCCTGGGAAGGAGAAGGCACTCTTCCTGCCCAGAGACACTCTTGCCATTATTACAAATTCAAGGCCTTTGGATTTGGCACTTAAAACAGAGTCCGGGTGTCAAGACTTAAGAAACTCGGGCTTAAAATCTTTAGTGTATGCACATATGTGCGCATGTTAGGGTTACCAACCTTCTGTGGCAACTCAAGGCCTCTGTGCACGTACAACAGATGCGTAAAGATTTGTGTGCAAATCCCCTTTGTGCGCATCCTCCTTTGTGTGCATCCTCCTCCCCCTTTCTTAAAAGCAGGGAGCAGAAGGGTATCTTGTCACCTCGCTGGTGCCCTAATAGTCTGCTGCCTGAGGTGACTGCCTCACCTCGCCTTATGGAAGGGCCGCCCTTGCCAACCCTCCAGTACCAGCCTGCAGTATCCTCTAGGAATCTGCATCTCTAGGAAGAGCAGAATCTCGAGGAAGAGCAGGCTCCAAGTTCCCTCCCTGGAAGCATCTCCAAGATAGGGCTGAGAGAGATTCCCGCCTGCAGCCTTGGAGAAGCCGCTGCCAGTCTGTGAAGACAATACTGAGCTAGATAGACCAATGGTCTGACTCAGTATATGGCAGCTTCCTATGTTCCTATCAATCTTCAGGTGACTCTTGAAAGCAATGTAGCAGATCTGAATGGCTTGCGATTGGGAGGGGATTAAAATGGGGAAGCAGAAATCTCCAGGAGGAATAGCTTCAGTCAGGCTTGACAACGTGTGTGTGTGTGTGTGTGTGTGTGTGTGTGTGAAGAGCCCATCTTCTTAGCTCCTGTTGAATTGCTGACATGAGTCTGACCCAGCTGCACCTTGCCCTCTGTTCGTTCCGGCAGGTATTACAAGCATTTCACATCCTTCTCATGGGGGAGAGGTGTTTAATTAGGCCAGGCAGGAACTTGCTGTGCATGTTTATGTCAAAGCAAAGGCCAATGATGAGCAAAGACCAGCTAATTACAAATGGCCCAGCGGAATAATGTGGGGTGGACGGGGGGGGCGGTATGTGTGTGTGGAGAGTTGAGTGAGAGTCCAAGATGGCTGCTCTCCAATAAGCAGAGCCCAGTTGGCAGGGGGGGCTCCCTTCAGCCGCCTCTTTCCCTTTTAATTAAAAGCAAACACCAAGCGCGAGAGTGGGAAGGAAAGCCAGTCAGCAAAGCCAGCTGCAAAAGGCCAAGAGGAAAGTAAATACAAGAGAGAACCATTCAGGAAGTTTGCGATTCCTTTTGCGACTCTTGGCCTCGGCCAATGGGGAGGTGGGAGGGATGCTTGCCTCCAAACAACAGGCAGGCCTGTAGCCAGCAAAGTTGTGGCGAAGCAGCCCAGGCGCCCGTGAGGGGAGCTATCGCAGGTCTGAAAACGAAACGGAGAGAGGGAGGCATTTTCTCACTTGTTAAAAATGGGTTTGCCAAGATGCAAACTTTATCGATGGAATTCACAGTCAAGAAAAAACAGCACCGAGGTTTGGGCATCTGCTGTGCATGCAGAAGATTCCCAGTTCAATCTCCTGCTTCTCCAGGAGGCTTTTCAGACAGACAGCTTTATCACGGGTTTGGGGCATAACAGATACAGTCTGTTATCCTTGCCAACTGTGGGTTTCCCAATCGTAGTTTTGAATATCCACAACTGGGAAATTATGGCTGATCTTGCCAACCGTAACCTAAGTATCCGTGGTTTGGCGAGATTTTTTTTGCAGTTTGGGGTTGTTGTTTTTGTAATTTGGGGGGGTCAGGAGGTTATTTTCAGGAGTTGGGGTCATTTTGGGGGGTTGGGGGTCATTTTTGAGAGGTCCCCCTCACTCCTCTTACTAATTCCTGGTGATCTAGGGAGGATTGGAGGAAGGGGTTTCCCCCCCTATTTTTCACTGTATCTTGTGATCACAATTCCCCTAACCCCCTGTTTGCCATTGATTTCAATGGCTCTCCAACTGTGAATTTGCCAACCACAAGGCTTTCCCGGAACGGAACCCTCATGGTTGGCGAGGGATGAGACTGTACTCCGATGCAAAAAGAGGCAGTTTTTAATCCCAGATATAAATCGGACCAGGTTCCAATATGGAGAGAAAACCCGGAATTGTGTGTGAAGTGCTCTCTGAAATATTGCACAGACGTCAGGGTAAATCTGGCCAATATGTGAATGCACACCTACCCTCTCAAAGTAAAGTTGTGATAAAGTCGCCATCTGAAAAAACTCCAGGTAGGGCTGGGAAAGACTCCTGTTTAAGACCCTACAGCGGGCGGGGGGGGGGACTTGGCTCTCTAGCTGTTGTGGAACTGCAACTCCCATCATCCCCAGCCACAATGTATTGTGGCTAGGGAACATGGAAGTTTTAGTTCAACCATAACAGGAGTGTGCCCACCCCTGCCCTAGAGTGCCACTTACTACCAGTCTTCACAGATCAGAGCTACACAACTGCAGTCCTCCCGCTATACAAATATGACTAATATTTATATACCACTTTTCAAAAAACGTTCCCAAAGCAGTTTACATATAAATAGAAACTGCTCCCTGTCCCCAAAGGGCTCACAATCTAAAAAAGAACCATCAGATAGACACCAACCACCACCACTGGAGAGATGCTGTATTGGGGATGGATAGGGCCAGTTGCTCTCCCCCTGCTCAATAAAGAGAATCACCACTTTAAAAAGGTCCCTCTTTGCTCAGTTAGCAGGGGACAACTGTTGTAGAACTCCAGCTGTTGTAGAACTGACTGACTGATCGATTGATTAAGTGCCGTCAAGTCAGTGTCAACACTTAGTGACCACACAGATAGTTGTAGAACTACAACTCACATCATCCCTGATTACTGGTCACTGTAGCTGGGGATGGTGGGAGTTGTAGTCCAACAATAGCTGGAGTGCCAAAGCAATGCAGCCCTGGCATAGACAACGCCAAGCTAAACACACTGATGCTATCCACACAATCAAAAACTGGGGCTATTCTCACAATCAGGCAAAATCGGGCTAGGGGAGCCTAGCCCGATTTTGCCTGATTGTGTAAACCACCGGGCTCGCAGGTGAGCCTGGTGGTTTACAAGCAGCTAGCCTGCTTTAGTAGCCCTCTCTTTAGCCCGGGTTTGCGGAGCTGGCAGTCACATGGGCGGCCGATCCAGCCGCCCCACTCTCCCCACAAACTCACTCTGGGCAAGTCTCACAGATCGTGAGACTCGCCTCATTCTGTCTTATATAAATTTAGTCTGAATTGCAGAGATGTAATTCGCTATGAAAAAAGTGTCTACAAGCCCGTGTTTGCTAGTTTGAAAAACATGTCGATGCAGTATTTTTCTGATGGAACTTCTCCCACCCATGCCAGCAAAGCAGTTCAGGAGATGGCAGACAGACAGACACGCAGCCGTACGAGAAATGGATAGAAATAGCTTTCAGCAACCGAATGATGGGCAAAGGCAAATTGCTGTATGGTTAGAGAGAGGAGACCTGCTTCTTTCCCTGACTTTCTCACATGTGCCTTGAGGCAAGTCACCCAGCTTCATAACGAACTGGTGTGCCAGGTCAGGTCAATCACATTCTACTTGGATGTGATCAATTGCCTAAGTATGTAAGTGTGGAGCTTATTCCGAAGTGGCTTCATTTCTAGTGATGAAACAGTTGTCCCAGAACTGGTTGGACCTCAAATGAATATTATGAGCTGGTCTGTAAGTATGCCACACTCTTTTGGACAAGTGTGGAATCCGGTATCCGGTGCAGGAGTAAACACTGAAAGAGTCTCAGATTTCATTTTTTAAAAAAAACAAAACAAGTTTCTAGCCCTTATGGCTGGGGGGAAAAACAGGCTTAAAATGATATGGGGGGAAATGGGGTGGTGGGTATAAAGGATTGTCAGGACTTAGGGGACCCAGTTCCAGTGTCCTGCATAGCTTCATACATGCTGATCCCAGCACACAACAGTCTTCTTCGCTATGAACCCCACCACCCATTGAGGTCATATGAGGAAGTAACTGTCTCCAGTTACCGCCAACTCGTTTGGTGGTCACACAGAGACGGGCCTTCTCGGCAGCTGCCCCGAGATAGTGGAATGCGCTCCCTGCTGAGTTGTGATCCTCCCCATCTCTGGCTTTTCTTTTTTCTTTTTAAATTGAAAACCCTTTTTTTTTAACCCAAGCTTTCTCAAGTTTTTAATTTAAAAATACTGAGCCGGGTCTCATGAGCAGTGAGACCCGGTTTGGGGAGCTCAGCGGGGAGAGCT
This sequence comes from Hemicordylus capensis, assembly GCF_027244095.1. Lineage (NCBI taxonomy): Eukaryota > Metazoa > Chordata > Lepidosauria > Squamata > Cordylidae > Hemicordylus > Hemicordylus capensis. Next base: position 17,900,973 of record NC_069663.1, read on the forward strand.
GGCTAAGCCCACTCTCCCTGCAGACAATCAGGACGGGAGCCCTGAGCAGCCAGATCGGTCGCCCACACGATTGCCAGCTCTGTGACAGAGCCGGCGGGGGCTGGGGAGTTCAGGGGCCGTGTGGCCCCCGGAAGTTCCAGTATGCCCAGTGTGAATGCGCAGCACATACTGGGGAGACCCCCAGAGCCAGGAGGTGGCTTTTCGCCTCCCCTCCGGGTGTCAAGAAACCCCTGAGTGGGGAGGCTGCTTTTCAGCCTCCTGCCGGGGGTCTACTCATGAGTAACTGCGGTGCGGAGCTGTGCCGCAGCTACTCACAATTTAAAAACCCGGTTTTTAGGGGCAAGCTACTTGAGAACCACCGAGCCCGGTGGTTCTCACGGTTGCAGAAAATCATGTGAACAGCCTCACTGTTTGTTTAATTTTATGGTTTTTAAATTATTGTATTGTTTTATTTTTTATATGTGGTGTTATATGTTGAACTGTTTTAACTTTTATATCTGTTTTAATTGTTGTTACCCACCCAGAGACGTAAGTTTGGGCGGGGCATAAATTAAATAAATAAATAAATAAATAAATAAATAAATGAAAGCACAATAAACATATATATGTAAATAGAATGAATCTTGCATAACTAATCAGGGCCAAAGCTCAATAGTACAATCCATACCCCTGAAGGTCATTGTGGCATTGTTTAAACCCCCAAAGGGGGTTATGGGAATTGAAGTCCAACAACATCTGGAGACCCAAATTTGAGAATCCATTGGTTAATGAGTGTGTTGGCAGAGGGCTTGCTGAGACACTCTTCTTCTTCTTTTTCTTCTTCTTCTTCTTCTTCTTCTTCTTCTTATTATTATTACATTTATATCCCGCTCTTCCTCCAAGGAGCCCAGAGCAGTGTACTACATACTTGAGTTTCTCTTTCACAACAACCCTGTGAAGTAGGTTAGGCTGAGAGAGAAGTGACTGGCCCCGAGTCACCCAGCTAGTCTCATGGCTGAATGGGGGTTTGAACTCGGGTCTCCCCGGTCCTAGTCCAGCACTCTAACCACTACACCACGCTGGCTCTCATATTGGCACTGTAACTGTCCACAGCATCCTTGGTGACACAACACCTGAAGAAAAATCTACTCTATAGGCTCGTTCACATGGCCGCTGGCAGGGGAGGACTTTTAAAGCCCTTTAGCTTATATCTCCTCCATTCACATATCGGCCAGATTTACCGCAAAGACCTTTTGAGCTATCGGGGAGCACTTCACACATGATTCAGGTTTTTCACTGTGCATTAGAACAGAGTTTCTTAACCTTGGGCCCCCAGATGTTGTTGGACTACAACTCCCATCATCCCCAGTCATGGCCTTTGTGGCTGAGGATGATGGGAGTTGTAGTCCAACGACATCGGGGGGGGGCAAGGCTAAGAAACCCTGCGTTTCTTAGTGTAAAGGTAAAGTTGTGCCGTCAAGTTGGGTGTCGACTCCTGGCAACCACAGAGCCCTGTGGTTGTCTTTGGTAGAGGAGGGGTTTATCATTGCCATCTCCCGCACAGTTTGAAATGATGCCTTTCAGCATCTTTTTATATCGCTGCTACCCGATATAGCTGTTCTCCATAGTCTGGGAAACATACTAGTGGGGATTCGAACCAGCAACCTCTTGCTCCCTAGGCAAGTTATTTCCCCACCGTGCCATTGAGTGTATCCCGATTTATATCGGGAGTAAAAAAAAATCCACTTTTTGTGTTGGTTTTTGGAGGCAACTTCAAACTCACAGTAAAGCCTCGCAGTAAACCCTCAATAAAGCCCGCTGTCTGGGAAAGCTCCTGGGCACACTTCCAATCAGTAGTCATATTTGCAAACACCAAGACAGGAGGCATGATCATGTTCAAGGCAACAGTTGACTGTTGCTGGTGTCTATCTTATGTTTCTTTTTAGATTGTGAGCCCTTGGGGAACAAGGAGCCTTCTTGATTATTTCTTTGAGAACTTTGTCGAAAAGTGGTACATAAATATTCAGTAGTTGTCATCATCGTAGTTGGGCAGGATGGCGTTTCCTCCTACCTTGGTCAAATGCTGGGGGAATCTGGGTAGGGATCACTCGACCAACCCAGATGCTGTCTCGCACACAATCATTCTCCTCACCTCCTAACTTAATGTTGGCTACCACATGGTCCCCTGCTAACTGAGCAAAGAGGCACCTTTTAAAAGTGGAGATTCTCTTTATTGAGCAGCGGGGAGAGCAACTGGACCTATCCAGCCTCAGCATAGTATCCCTCCAGTGGCTGTTGCTGGTGTCTAACTTATGCTTCTTTTATAGCTTGTGAGCCCTTTGAGGACAGGAAATCATCTATATTTATTTATTTATTTGTGTTTGTTTGTAAACTGCTTTGGGAACTTTTGTTGAAATTGATTGATTGATTGATTGAGTGCCATCAAGTCGGTGTCAACTCTTAGCAACCACATACATAGATTATCTCCAAGATGATCAGTTTTCAACTTGGCCTTCAAGGTCTCTCAGTGGCGCATTCATTGCTATCGTCATTGAGTCCATCCACCTTGCTGCTGGTTGTCCTCCTCTTGCCTTCAACATTTCCCAGCATTATGGACTTCTCAAGGGAGCTGGGTCTTCGCATAATGTATCCAAAGTATGATAGTTTGAGCCTGGTCATTTGTGCCTCGAGTGAAAATTCTGGATTGATTTGTTCAATGAGATCCATTTGTTTGTTTTCCTGGCTGTCCATGGTATCCTCAAAAGCCTTCTTGAGCACCAAAGTTCAAAAGTGCCAATACTTTTTCTCTCTTGCTTCTTCAAAGTCCAGCTTTTGCATCCATAGAGTGTCATGGGAAAAACCATTGTCCAAATGATTCTAATCTTCGTAGGTATAGACACGTCACGGCATCTAAATATCCTTTCCAAGGCCTTCATTGCAACCCTACCAAGTGCTAGTCTGCGGCATATTTCTTGACTGCTGGATCCTTTACTCTTGATGGTCGATCCACGGTAAAGGATTTTCAACAGTTTTTGTTGAAAAGCGGTATCTAAATTTCCTTCATGTTCATGTTCTGGAAATCAGAAGAACATCCAGTTGTCCTACCCAGGATGGCCGTGTCCCCCACCCTGTGCCAGCAGTCATGGGATTGAGCTTCGTCTCACCTATTGTATCAACTAAGCACAGCACCATTTCCAGAATCTGAGTCCCCACCTGGATTCATGGGTGTGCAGGCACATGTACCTCCTCTGCACATAAGCATTCACCGAGCTGCACATGCTGGATCCAACAAAAGCAACCTCCACGTTTCCAAGCTGAAAACAATCGCTCTGTAATTACGCAATTAATTAACTTAGTCATCACCATGCATGTGGGCATCGAAGACACATCCGTCCGTAAAGCACCTCAACTGAAACCCATCCCAACCACTTGCTGGGACAAGCCTTGTGTAAACAAAGGAGGCTTCCCACATGCGTCAAAGTTCAGGAGCCGCAGGCATCCGAAAGGAGTCCAGGATGTCTTCCAACTGGAAAAGCCTCCCTGCTGGGAACCTGCCTTGCACTTGGGCTGATCACACAGGTGCTGCTACTGGGAGTCCCCGTAGCCCAGGAGTTCTCCACCCTGGGTCTGCAGATGTTGTTGGACTACAGCTTCCATCATCTCCTGCCTTTGGCCATTATGCTTGGGGATGATGGGAATTGTAGTCCAACCACATCAGGGGACCCAGGTTGGAGAACCCCGGTTGCCCAAACCACAGCCTTTACTTGGCAGGTGCCTTTCATTTTCAGAATACAATCGAGAGCTGGTCTTGGGGTAGCAAGCATGACTTATGCCCTTTGCTAAGCAGAGTCTGCCAGGGTTGCATTTGAATGGGAGGCTACATGTGTAAGTACCGTAAGATATTTCCTTTAGGGGATGGGGCTACTTTAGGAAGCGCATCTAAGGTTCCATGTTCCCTCCCTGGCAGCATCTCCAAGACAGAGCTCAGAGAGACTCCTGCCTACAACCTTGGAGAAGCCGCTGCCAGTCTGTGTGGACAATACTGAGCTAGATGGATCGATGGTCTGACTCGGTATAAGGCAGCATCCTATGTCCCTCGCCATCCCTCGCCAACCATGATTTTACCAACCGCTGTCTTGAGTATCCGCAAACAGGAAATTGTGTCCAGTCTAGCCAACCGCGACCCGAGTATCTGCAGTTGGCGAGTTTATTTACTGACCGCGGGGGTGAGCAATTTTGTGGGGTTTAGAGGTTCAAGCCACTCATACTTCTTGTTGACCCTTGCCCACTCCTTGCGATTTAAATTGCATTTGAGAGCGTGATTGGCGAGGGGCAGGGGGAAGATTCAAAAATCTCCAGAGGTTCAATGTGCTCATTCCTCTGGGTGACTCTTGATAATATTAACAGATTGCGGGGGATTTTTTCCAATTGGGGAGGGATTTTTCCTTCTTTTTTTCTTTTGGTCTTTTTGTGGTCTTGGTTCCCCTAGCCTCATTTCCTATTCATTTCAATGACTCGCCAACTGCGACTTTGTCACGGTTTCCAGGTTTTGCTGGAAAGGAACCCTCGCGATTAGTGAAGGATGACTGTACATGGAACCTGATACAAATGGATCCTATTCGTACCCGATTCCACTCATTCCAGATGAATGTTTCATGAATGAAATGAATGGAAACGAATGAATGGCAATGAATGGAAATGAATGGCAATGAATGGAAATGAATGGCAATGAATTGAAACTCTATTTTCAGAACTCCAAATTAGTTGCTATGTGTTTTCATTCGTTAAAAACCATAGTGTTTTTTTACTTATTACAGGTTAATAAAATAGCAAGTTAAGAATGAATGAATGAATGATACAAAAACCACTGTCTTGCACACACCTTGCCAACAGCCTGTGGTCAAAAATACCATTGGGATGATCTGATTACCACCAGATAGCTGAAATTTGAGTCACAAATATCTGCAGCCTTTTGCAGAACATAATTATCTCCCACTTCTCTGATTGATCATTATTTCATCTCAGAGTTTTGTATTCTCTCCTCCCAGTTTTGCTTCTAATTTATCTATTTATTTTGTTGTAAAATTTACAAAACGTTTATGATAAAAATATAATTTCTAAAAGTGCAGTGGTGCATAAGCTAAGGACTTATGGGAGGGGAAAGGCGGACCACACAAGACGATGCAAAACAGCAAAACTTAAATACGGGTAACCCTAATTTACAAGTAGGCTGATTAATCTTAATAATCTTTTTAAAAATAATTAATAATTTTAATAATCTTTTTTAAAAATAATAAATAATTTTTAAAAAATAATTTTATTAACATAACATTTTAAAAATTGAGGGAGGTGGTGTAAGACAGGTGCCAAAATACTTGCCAATCATTTCGCTATGTTTATTTTTTGTTTTAAAACATATATCTCACTTTCCCCCTCCAAACAGAGGACCCCAAACTGGTTAACAAAACAAGGCAAAAGGTAACGTGTGTCGTCGGGTCGAGTCGATGTTGACTCCTGGCAACCCCAGAGCATTGTGGTTATCTTTGGTAGAATACAGGAGGGGTTTACCATTGCCATCTACCGTGCAGTATGAGAGGATGCCTTTCAGTATCTTCCTATATCGCTGCCAATATAGAAGTTTCCCATAGTTTGGGAAACATACCAGCGGGGATTCGAACCGGCAACCTTCTGTTTGCTAGTCAAGCATTTCCCTGCTGTGCCCCTTAAGCAGCTATAGCTTAAACAAAACAGTCAGTTGTTACAGGGGGTTGATGGGAGTGGTAGGATTCCCATCCGCATCTGGGGAACCACGTGTGAGAACCCCTGGTTGTCAAGCCCTGTATTCACAACTCTTTCCTTGTGTTTACGGAGCACTATGTGTTTTTCACTCGCTCCGTTTCACATCGCAAGGCTACCTTTTGCATGTTTCACCCAAGGGGAATGCGGTTGCATGAGTAGTGTATGAGGTCACAATTCTCCCCAGGGATACATATTTATAGATTCTTTTGCGGGCCGTTCCCTTGCTCTCCCTCTCTTCCCCCAGCAGGTCTTGCCTCAGCCACCTCTTGACACCAAGGCAAGCTCCTCTTTTGGGGGGAAGAGCTGATCTTGTGGTAGTAAGCATGAATGTGTCCCCTTTGCTAAGCAGGGTCTGCCCTGGTTTGCATTTGGATGGGTGGCTACATGTGAGCACTGCTTGCTGTAAGATATTCCACTTAGGAGATGGGGCTGTAGCTAGAGCATTTGTTTTGCATGCAGAAGGTCCCAAGTTCCCTTCCTGACATCTCCAGGTAGGGCTGGGAGTGACTCCTTTCTGAAACCATGAATATGTCTTCATCCATCCATCCATTCATTCATTCATTCGATTTCTATACCGCCCTTCCAAAAATGGCTCAGAGCTGTTTACACAGAGAAATTATAAATAAATAAGATGGATCCCTGTCCCCCAAAGGGCTCACAATAGAAAAAGAAACATAAGATAGACGCCAGCAACAGTCACTGGAGGTACTGCTAAATAAAGAAAATCGCTCCCTCTGCTAAATAAAGAAAATCGCCACATTAAAAGCCCAGTTAGCAGGGGAATAGCCGCTGCCAGTCAGTGTAGACAATACTGAGCTAGATGGGCCAATGGTCTGACTCAGTATAAAGCAGCTTCCTATGTTCCTACGCTTGGGAAAAGTCAGGCACATTTGTGTACTTGCTCACATGTTAGCATCATGCATGCAAGCCCCTATTTTTGCCATGTCTACACACCCTGCAACTTCCAAACGCAAACAGGCAGCAAAATGTCCACACAAGAAGTTCATACATCCTACTCCTAAACCTGTGCAGAAACCAGTGTCGCCTGTTTCAGGATCTCATCACACTTCATAACCACAGCAGATACCTCATTACATGTAGCTGCCCCTTCATGGTCCAGCTATTCTCATGAAAGAGAGCAAAATGTCTCCTGGCCTCTTAAAGACTAACAGATTTATTTTGGCATCAGCTTGTGTAGATGAGAGTCCACTTCATCAAACAAGTTACGCCACAATGCACCTGTTGTTTTCTTAAGAGACTAAAATGGCAAATCCTCTAGGAGTGGTCGACATGAAAGTATCTCCTAGTCCTGCTCTTGAATTCTATCTAGGATGTGCATTCAGATATCTTATATCTAGTTCAGAAAGAGCTGGAAATGCTATGGATCCATAAATGGAGCATCTATGGGTAAGAGGGAGGGACCAGCAGACTCAGGGTAATCCGCAACTATTTTGGTTTCATAACAATCTGGAGGGAAAAGCTTAAGGGGGGGAAAGGAAAAAAAACCAAACCCCAACAACCCAAAACTGCCCCAATATAACTCAATGGAGCGGAATGTTTGGGGACTCAGAGGGCACTTAACAGACCACCAGGCAGGCATTGCTAATGGAACGCAGTGGCAAGGAGGGAGCGAGTGGGAGGTTTCTCAGCCTGAAGGATACTCCCGCAAGGACTAGTGAAGCGTTCACATTTGAAGCAGCTGTGGGAATGCCGTGGGAGTCCATGCACTGCTCCGTCGCATTCTGAATTGCAAGCCCAATTATGCAAAAGCACTATTATTTTGGAGCGCTCCCCTACACCCCAGAAGTGCTCTGTAGAAGCACAAATACATCCCTACCTTAAGGCCCATGTTTACACTTTTCCAGGGCACTTCAGAACCACAGGCGGGTGTTCCAAAATATTAGCACTCTTGCGCAATTGTGCTCGTAATTCAGAACATAATGGAGGAGCACACGAGGGCTCCCTGAGTCCCTGCAGCCATCTGAAGTGCAGACGCTTCAGTAGTCAGGATGTCAGCCACACCTCCCATTCCCCCCGCCCGCCCCGACCATATCCTTGCAAAATAGGCTAGGCTGAGTGATAGCGACTGAACAATCAAGTTAAATGGCTGCCGAGGGATTTGAATACAGATCTTCCCAGCCCTACTCCACCGCACTAACCACTACCCCACACTGCTGAGAAGCTGCCAAGTGGTGAAAGATCAAGTGGGAAGCATCGTACCAAACTGGTCCTGGCTCCTTGGGAGCAGCAGGGAACAGCACTCCGAACAATGACTCATTCCTAAGCTCCTGTTTACAAAGCACTGATCTTTGTTTTCCAGTGAGCAATTCCACAATGACTCCAGAATCAATTCCCTGAGCACTCACAGCCAGAAGAGCCCAACCACCTCTGCGTGCGCCGTGCAAGGAGGGAATATTTTTCCCAACGTGCATCACTCCTACACATTGCCTCATTACAATGGAGGTTGGGTTTTGCTTTTAATTGCATGGCACCAATCGCCTTTCCTTTGCCTGACTCTGTTGGTGGCGTAATATACACAACCCAAGACGAAGGTAAACACTTTCTGTCCTGGAAGGAGATCCAAAGCCAAGCCGGAGAGTCTTGCTACCAGGAAGTCTTCTGTGTGAGGCATTCTCCAGCTATGCTGAGCGGGACTGAAAAACAGACTCAGCATTGCTTTCTGGGAAATGTGTATATCATCAAGGCAGAGAATTCTCCCATGATACCTATCCATTTAGCGCTATCCATTCAGTAGTTTGGGCTCCACCCCTTTCTTGTGTCAAGTATTTTGAATTTTTTGTTTTGTTTTTCTTTTAGGAACCAACCACCAGGGACCCACAGATTTAGACTTCGCCCACTAGCCAGCCATTAATTCTGGTCACCACAAATCCCCTCTTTTCCCTTAGATCCTTTTCTGGCAAACAGGCAGAGGGCTTAGGAGAGGTGGGTCCAGGGACGTAGCAAGGTTGGAGAAAGACAAGATTTTAAAATGCGCCCCCACCCCCACTGAAGCTCAGCTCATGAAGAAATCTTAAATGAGGCTGAATAGTGGTGTGTGTGTGTGTGTGTGTGTGTGTATATACACACACACACACACACACACACCTATGAGCCACAATAGAACATCATCCTACATTATTTTTGTAAATTGTGGATGATGCAAGTCATTTAATGGTTCTAGAGAAAGACATGCTGTGCTGGTAGCTCCAGGTCTTAACACTCACATCCATTTCAGAGGATGAATGCAAATGAAGGAAGCCCGGATGGGTGCGCGGCTGGGGGAGTCAGTCATGTGACTTGCCTCTGGGGCCCCCCAGGCAGTGGGCCTCCGGACAACTGTCTCCCCTTGCCCTATTATAGTTACGCCCCTGGGTGGTTCTTCTGTCACTTGCACTGGGATGTGGCGATGGTAAGAAACAGGAGGAGCCCTCTCCAATGCTCAGAAAGGAGTCCTGCTGTTTCTTCCTTCTCAGAAATGGCAGAGCAAATGAGACCTCTGGGGAGGAGATCTTGTTGGAGATGGACTTCCAGTGCATCGACCTTTTGCACCAACTATCCTATTGACCACTGGGGCATTGGGAGTAGAGATAGTGAGTAAGGGCCACCTTAAGTGGCGCAGCAGGGAAATGCTTGACTAACAAGCAGAAGTTTGGTGGTTCGAATCCCCGCTGGTATGTTTCCCAGACTATGGGAAAACACCTATTTCGGGCAGCAGCGATATAGGAAGATGCTGAAAGGCATCATCTCATACTGCGCAGGAGGAGGCAATGGTAAACCCCTCCTGTATTCTACCAAAGACAACCACAGGGCTCTGTGGGCACCAGGAGTTGAAATCGACTTGACGGCACACTTTACCTTTACTGTAACTGTTCTACCTGTCTCTACTCTATGACTCCTAATATGACTCTACAGGTATCCTATCCAAAACATATTTTCTCTGCAGAAAGCCCTACTGGTTTTGATAGAGCTGACTTTCAAGTAAGCAAGCCTAAAACATAGGATTCAGTTATGATGTCCAAGACCATGTGGCACAGCGGTCCAGTAATGAGGGAAAGAGCGGGAGGGTGGAGCAACCCCCCCACACACACACACACTTCCTAACACTGCCCTCTGACAGCATAAAAACATGCATGCACAGAGTGTGTGTGTATGTGCAGTGGTGCTCTTACCCAGGGCCTCCCCACATCCTGGGGCCCGCCAAATCCTCTTTAGTCCGTCCCGGGTGGTGTGGTTGCCACGTCGTGCTGCCAGCTTACGCTGCGCTGGGCAGCCAAGTGGGATTGTGATCTGCGCCCAGTGCTTTAGAGACGGGGGCGGTGGGGAAGAAATATGTGGGAAGGGAATATGTTAAGTCGCGTGTTGAAACGTTTCTGCTCACGCATCTTTGCAAAAACATGCCTGTTTTATGTTCTTACATTCTTGTGAGCTCAGTTGCTGTCTGTGCCCGCAAGAACCCACATGGATAAAATACTGTGTGTGAAGGCGCGGAGTCAGATCGCCAGCAGCCCGTGCCCCGCTCACCATGCCCCACCGCCCCGTATCTGACATCAGACGCATCCGACGTCAGACGTGAGGGGCGTGGTGTGGCTCCCGAACGGAGTCACGCGGCTCTGTTTGGGAATCTGGCCAGGGCTACATTCACAGCGCGGTCAGGAACGGTTCTTCCTTGCCTTAAAGGCAGGGGAGAGCCGCTTCTGGCCATGCTGCAAACTCCCGAATGGGGCCGCGTGGCCCCGTTCGGAAGCTAGGTTGGGGCCGGCGCTGTGTTTGCAGCGCAGCCAGGAGTGGCCATTTAACTCCCGAACGGGGGCCATGCGGCCCCCACTTGGGAGCTAAACCAGCACCCCTGGGTCTGACATCAGATGCTGGGGGTGTGCCGGGGCCGTGAGGCACAGCCCCTGATTGGCGGTGGCCCAGGTTCTTTGAACCCGTTTGCCCAATGGTGGCTCTGCCCGTGTGTGATGCTTAACTTGCAGCGGGTGGGGGCCTCCAGTGCGGGGGGGGGAGGGTGAAGTCCAAAGGCCCCAGGTTCCAAAATTACCTAGGTGCACCACCTCTGTCTGTATGTGTGTGTCAATCCCAGGTAGGAAACATAGGTCACTGCCTTCTGCCGAGTCAGATCATTGGTTCATCTAGCTCAGTAAGGTCTACACTGACTGGCAGCTCTCCAAAGTTGCAGGCAGGAGTCTTTCCTAGTCCGACCTGCTGGAGATGGCAGAGATTGAACCTGGCGCATTCTTCGATTTCTGATCGGGCCAGACCAGACGCCAGACACAAAATACCCCCACCAGCTCTGGCTTTTCGTGGCTACGGATGACGTCCTCTAGGAACAAGCCAGCCGAGAAGAAAGCATGGGATGAGAGCGTGTGAACAGGAGGGACGCGGTGCACCGCACACGCGGAGGCCATGCGCGTCAACATTCCTCTCTCCTGAAGGCGAGCTGAACGCCGCCGCCTCCTCCTCCTCCTCCAATCAGAACAGCGGGCCATCATTTGCATAGCAAAGGCAGAAAACCCGGGAAGGGCGGCGGCGGCGGGGGGGGGGCACACGGTGGAACCCGGGAGTTAATCATCGACAAGAAACCTTGCCTTGCCTTGGCTGGCAAGGCGCTTGCTGCACGGCAGGCACCTCCCGCGCCCTCTCACCCCGGCCCCGCCTTCTCCAATCGCTGGCAAGCACCCGTGGAGCCAACACCCGCGTGTTTGCACATCCACACGACCGCTGCAACCATGAGCGGGCCCCGGGAGGTGCTCGCCAGGGGGCTGAGGGAGGACAGAGGGACGGCTGCATGGGGAGCGCGCAAGAGGCTCTCCTCCGTCTCCTTCTCCCTCCTCGTCCTCTGCATATGCAGCCAGCCCGTGAGTCCCGCCATTGTGTTGCACTCCCTCCTCCTTCTCCGGAGATGAAACAAAAACAGGTAGGCGGGACTCTGATTCCTCACCTCGGCCCCCGAGGAGGGGGGGAGACCAAACGGGGGGTGGGGGTAGGAAGGCAAGAAAGAAAGAAAAAGAACCCATTCGGGAGCTCTGCGCCAATCAGGGCCCAGGGGCGGGGACTTTTCCCCCGCCCCTCCTTTGCATATATAAGGCTGAAGTTAACCTACTTGCAATATACACAGTGGAGCCAACGAGGGTTGGAAGGCGGCGCGGAGGGGTGCTTTGGGGTTGAGGCGGCCGGGCTGGGGAAGGTTTTGCAAGGGGCGCCCGGGCTGGATGGCTTGGCGCTGGTAGGAGCAGCAGCAGCCGCCGCCGCGTGCAAAGGAGAGCCGCCGCCGCCGCCGCCGCTTTTGTTGTGCCGAGCCTTTGGGCTTGCGAAGTGTGCCGTCTTCCCTTTGGATCGCCGCCCTCGGGGTACGTATGCAAGAGAAGCGTCCTTCGCGGGTCGCAGACGGGAGGTGACATTGGGGCTCGGGGTTGGCACTGGCGCGAAGGGCCGCGGGGGAGGCGGTTGTTCTCCGTCCTTGCGCGATGCAGGGCTGTTTTTCTCCACCGTCGGCAGATCATGGAAGGCGGTGGGTTGTCTTTCCCTTCCCGCTATCCTCCGCTCTTCCCCCCCCCCGCCCCCCGTTTGCGCGGAGCGCTCCTCGGCTGCATTGTCTGAGCTCGGCTGCAGGGAGCGAAGGGTTAAACTTTTGTTCGAAGTGCTGATCTTTGTGCTGGCGGAATGTGCCGGGGCGGGAGCTGCTGCCGGAGCCGGCAAGCGGGAGGAGGGAAGGGTGAGAGCGCGGGGCGGGGGGGAGCGGGAACTGGGCGCGCAGCCTTTTGCATTCGTCCAGGCGTCGCAGCCGGGCACCCTCCTCCAGGCAACGCTGGAGACGGGCGGCCGCCTGGCCCGGCGGAGGCTTGCTGCGGCGGGAGAGGCGTCCTTGCTTGGGACGGCGCAAGATCGCCTTGGATCGAGAGCGGATCCCTCCTTTCTTTTAGCCTACTAGCAGCGTCCTGGCTTTGTATCCGCGAGCTCATCAAGATGTGCTGCAAAGGGCGGGGGCCGCCCAGGCGGGAAATCCAGGAAAGAATGGCTTGCGGCGGAGTAAAAGCCCTGAAAGGGCAAGCAGTTTCGGAATGGGGTGGATTTGGGGCCCCTCGGTGGCCCTTCCTCCTCCCGGGCGCTAGGGGGCAGCAGCGTCTGCCCTGTTCGCAGCACTGTCTCTGCTTCAGGGGGCATGATAAAGGCTCTAGATATGGACGGTAATGGCCACAATTTAAAAAGGGGTTAGATGCATTCATGGAGGAGAGTTCTATCAATGGCTGTTCGCCATGGTGGCCAGTATCGAGCCTCCACATTCAGAGGCAGTCTATCTCAGAATTCCAGTTGGTGGGAGAAGCAACAGCAAGGAAGGGCTGTTGCCTTCTGTGCTATATGTGGGCTTCTGGTTGGCTGCTGGGAGAAGCAGGATGGTGGACTGAATGGACTTTGGGCCTCATCCAGCAGGGCTCCTGCATTCTTTTGCCTTTTTGGAGGACTAGACTGGATAGAACTCGAGTGGCCAGCCAAAGTCCCTCCATCTATTGGACTACAACTCCCATCATCCCAGATCCTTTGCTACTTGCTGCAGATGATGGGTGTTATAGCCCAACAACGGCTGCAGAGTTGAGGCTTTACCATTCCCATCTATAGCAGAGGTGACTCTCCAGCTGTTGCTGGGTTACAGCTCTCATCACCCCCCTAGCCCCAATAAAGTGCAGGTGTGGATGATGGGAGTTGTAGTCCAACTGAAGATCCTTGGGTTGGCCACCCCAGCCTAGAAGGATGCTCCAGCTCAGGGCTGCAAGGCCTATGTCCCTCCAGCTGCTTTTGGACAATAACTCCCATCATCCCCCCCCCAACCACAGTGGTCAGTAGATAAGCATTGGGGGTTGGAGTTGAACATCTGCAGGAGGGCTGAAGCTGTGTAGCCCTGTTCTGACTGTCTCTCTCATACAAGCACACACATCCTCTTCCACCCCAAAGCCAGTCCCACAGGGGCTTCTCCCCCCCCCTCCCGAGGGATCACTGCCATCTTCCACCACTGTAAATAAAAGTTGGGTGGGTGTGTCTGCACACATACTCTTCAGCCAATTAGCTCTAGCCCAGAAATGTATGTCAGTCACCCTTGGGTTCTCCCCCCACCCCCACATGCATGCATACACACAAAAAGTTAACCTATAAATCCCTGGAATCATGCAGAACATGACCTGCAGGCCTCTCTTCCCCTTCAGAGCAGTAATTGACAATTTAAGCTTATTTCCTGTTGCTCCCCCCCCTTCTTCTCCCACGGTGGAACTAGAGATGACGTGACCCCAGATGGTCTCCCAGACCTGGACCTGCTCAACTTCCGCCCGGTGCCTGCCTTGCATGCCCTCGGGCCAGGACCGCCCTTGCCTCCCTGCGTGGCCTGGGCAGCGCCCTGCGTCTGGAGGTCCACCCTCTAACCTCCCCTCTTTGCCTTGCAGTGTCCAGATTGCCATGGCAGACCACATGATGATGCCCATGAGCCACGGTGTGAGCGGGATGCAGACCTACCGCATGGGGGTGAACGCGATGCAGGCGCCGCCGCAGCACGGGCAGCACATGCTAAGGACGCTACCCGCCAACCACCAGATGATGCAGTACGGCGGCCCCGCCATGGATGGTGGCATGCGGCAGAGGCCGGGCATCAGTGGACAGATGGGCCACCACCAGGTGCCCAACACGATGTTCAGCAGTCCCAGCCAGCAGCAGCAATACATGGGGCCGGTGGGCACGCAGCAGCTCATGGCCAGTATGCACTTACAGAAACTCAATACGCAATACCAGGGTCACCCTCTCATGGGTATGAGCAATGGACCCATCGGGGCCGGCGCCCCGCAGTATAGAGTGGGACCCGGCCAGCACCCCGCCATGCAGCATATGCCTTCTCCCGCCTTGACCTTGAACATTATGGACACGGATCTCATTGACGAAGAGGTCTTGACCTCCTTGGTCATGGAACTGGGTTTGGACCGGATTCAGGAGCTGCCGGAACTCTTCCTGGGACAGAACGAGTTTGACTTCATCTCTGACTTTGTCAGCAAACAGCAGCCCAGTGCCATCAGCTGCTGAGGGTCCCTGCTGGAGGTTGGCGCTTCTGCTCAGTGGCTTGGTTTTGATGATCCTTCCCCACCCACCCACCCAAAAAACACCCAACCCCTTGTTCTGTCTTCCCTGTGCACAGACGTACAGGTGTTCTCGGCTGGCCCACCTCCCCGAAACACAATGGACAATCACTGGAGGCTTTCTGGCTTGCACTGCTTTGCTCCCTCGGGTGAGGTCGCAGGTGTCCTTGGATTGGAGGAAGCAGAAGGCTTTTTGCGGGTGGAACCAGGATGGAGTCCTGTCGAAGATGGTTCCCCCTGGCAGCTACAGAACTTCTGTCCCAAGGAGATGGGCCTCTTACAAAACTACTGTCTGGACTACAAAGGGTGGGCGGGCGGGGAAAGAGCGCAGCAGAGATCTGCTTCGATATTGGCTTTGCCTCGGGAGTCTGCAAGCTACTTGGAACACACCCCTCCATGTGTGCGTGTGGTGGTGTTGTGTGTTGGGTTTTTTGTTGTTAACCACTCTCCCACTGCCAGGGGAAGTTGTGTGGTTTGCTCTGTTGCTTTCCCTCCCCCCCCCCCCATTATTGCCCCTCAATACTGTGAAATTAACAGCCAGTTTGTTCTCCTCTTGCATTAGAGATCACTGCCTTTGGGTTGGTTTTTGATGTTTGTTTGTTTGTTCCTCCCCCTTCAGTTTATTTGCTTTTGAAACAAAAAAGCAAACTCTGGAAACAAAATATTTGGGGGATAGGTGTATGCATGCCTGATCCCCCTTCAAGACCCAGGCCATCTTTTGTTATTATTATTTTTTTTTTCAGAGGGCGGGGGGCAAAATTCAACTAATTGGGTGAAGATCATAAGACTTCCTTCCAGGCTGTGACAACCAGAAGCTTTAAGCCGAAACTCTTTCTGCCTCTGAAACCAAATAAAATCCTTGTAATTGTGTATTACGAATTTTTTTTTTTTTAAGAAAAAAATCTTATTTATCTTCTGTGTGTGTGTACTTGTTTCCAATCCTTATTTATTTGGAAGGGCTCAATCTGTTTGCCTTTTGAGATTACTGGGAAGGGCTAAACATATACACATGCGCATGACCCTTCACGCGTCTCTTTGCTGCGAGCAACAGCTTTTGCCGAGGCTGCAAAAGAGATCTCTTGCTCTCTCCCAGGGTTTGATTTTAAAGACAATTTTACTGCTACCTGTTTCGCGGAAAGAGGAAAAAGGAGTTTTGATGTGGCCAGCAGCTTGTTTCCTTTTCGGGCTCCAAGGAAGGAACACACAGCTTCATCCTCTTGACTCTGGAGTTGCTACTGCCCTCTCATGTTGTGAGCACATTGACGCGTCATTGACTGAAGTAAGAATGTACAGGTGATTTTTCAAATAAAAATTAAAAACCTCTAAAACAGGGCATGCTTTTTTTGCTTGTGTTGCTTGGATTTTCCACCCAGTGCTTGGTGACATAATCCTGTGCTTGAAGGTTCCTAGGCTTCCTGCATGCATTTGAACCACATTTCTCCTTTAAATAGGGGACTGGTTCTGAATGAGATTCCACTACCCCTGCTTAAAAATAAATAAATGGGGAGCTGGTGCCTGTTCTGAATCGAGGAGCAGGGCTGTAGCCCCAATAGCAGAGCACACACAGCAGGCAGATGTTCCAAACTTCAATGCCTGGCCTCTACTAAAAAAGATTCCAGCTAGTAGATGCTAGAAAACCTCTCTGCTTGGCGCTTAGAGCTGTTGCCAATTAGAGTAGACAGCACGGGACTAGATGAGCCAATGGTCTGACTCGTTATTGATCAAATTTGTTGCCCTGATCCTCCATCTCCATGCAGTTTAAGACAACATAAAACAGATTACAAATAAAAAACTAAACAACTTAAAGCCACAGTCTGCTTAAAGCTTGGGTGAATAAATGTGTCTTCAGAGACTTCTAAAAAGTCAGATGGGGAAGCTCTTATTTCAGCAGACTCTCATTCGAGAGTCTTGGGGCAGCAACAGAGAAGGCCCATCCCTGAGTAGCCACCAGAGGAGCTGGTGGCAACTGCAGACGAACCTCTCCGGTTGATCTCAATGGGCAGTGGGGCTCATGGTGAAGATGTTCTCTTAAATACTCGGGGCCTAAGCCTGGGTTAGACTTGTGTCCAATGTCATTTTTATGTCCACTAGATGATGCACATTCTGGGGCAGTGTTCGTGATTGGTGGTCCCAGGGGCCAGCGGAAGCCCCCATCAGCCCGAAGTACATCTCCTGATTGATTATCTGGGCCTGTGTGGAGTTTCAGCCAAAGCTGAATAATCTGCAGAGTCCCCTGCCACCATGAGCCGTGCTGCAGTTTGTCCTGTGCCAGAGGGACTCCTTGAAGGGGAACAGAGCCCCCTTGAGTCCCTGCCCCATTCTGGAAGGTGTGCACAGAATGTTGGGAAGTGTAGGCCTTCCTGGTGCTTTCCCCATAGAGCTTTTAAGAGAGGTCTCCATCTCAAAAGGGTCCTCCCAGCACTGAGAGACGTATGGTACTGTGCAGAGGTCCGCACAGTGAGAGGTGACTTTTTGAAAGTTTTTATTTTATTTTATTTTGCCAAAGTGGTCCCCACTGGAAAACTAGTGAAGGTTACTGTTCTGGGGGATAGCATGATCAGGTGAATGTTCAGTGTCTTTTTTCCCCCCTTTCCTTTTCTTTTTCCCTTTCCCTTGCTCTAGTTGCCTAGCAAATGACTGACTTTAATGGCTATGAGTAAACTTGTCTATTCAGGTGTGGGGAGCCTGGAGCAATCTTCTTATTATTATTTTTACATTTATATCCCGCTCTTCCTCCAAGGAGCCCAGAGCGGTGTACTACATACTTGAGTATGCAATATGCAAAAGGCAAATGATCTGTGCCTCTGGGTGGCCATGCGGATGAATGAGAGACTTTGAGCCTGTCTGCGGTCCTTTAGCACAAGTCGTGCAGTGCACCTGATTTGAATCTGCTGCAATTGCGTGCACGCTAGAGGTGACTCCTTGTCTTCTCCGAAGCAGCCAGCTGGCATCTTCTGATAATAGCTGAAGCCTTTTCTCTTTCATGATAATGGATGCAGATGTTTTGGCATATTAACCTTGCTTTGTGTTGATGCTGCCATGCATTGCGGGGCATTACTTGGGCACGGCAGGGACTAATGCTACTCCACTTGGGGTTCACCAGGAGCGGATCTGATCATACATACTCTAATCTAGTGATCATTGTTGGTTTTTCAAGCAGGGGTCATTTTTTGGTGGGGAGGAACCCCTTCAATTTGAGAGCCATTTTCCCACAGTGCTGACCTCTGCACAATACTGTATTTTTCTCAGTGCTGTGAGGGCCCCTTTAAGAGAGAGCGAGCCCTCTTTTAAACGCTCTAAGGCAGGGGTGGCAAACTGCAGCCCACCTGCAGATGTTGGCCTACAATTCCCATCATCCTTGACCAACATGGGATGAGGAGGAGTTGTAGGTCAAAAACAGCTGGAGGGCTGTTTAGGAACACAGGAAGCTGCCATATAGTGAGTCAGACCATTGGTCAATCTAGCTGAGTATTGTCTACCCAGACTGGCAGTGGCTTCTCCAAGGTTGCAGGCAGGAATCTCTCTCAGCCCTCTCTTGGAGATGCTGCCAGAGAGGGAACTTGGGACCTAGATGCTCTTCCCAGAGCGGCCCCATTTCCTAAGGGAAATATCCAACCATGCTCACATTTAGTCTCCCATTCAAATGCAACCAGGGTGGACCCTGCTTAGTTAAGGGGACAAGTCATGCTTGCTTCCACAAGACCAGCTCTCCTCTCTGACACCCCTGCTCTAAGAGGAAGGATCTGGCTATACTTAGGGTGGGTGAGGGCAGTCACTGACTACCATGGCCTTACAGTGAGCAACGCTGCCTTAATCTATCCACTCTTTCTAAGATGGTATCCATTCACAATTGAAAGCGAATGCCACTGTAGCTAATAAGAGAATCTGAATGGGTCTGTGCGGAGAAGGACCTTGAAAGCACAAATTGCCTCCCCCCCCCACGTGTGGTTGTTGAAGCAGATAGTCCTACAAGACATAAAAAGACTGCCAGTGTCTCTGGGAAGGGTGGATCCTTGAAGGGAGCTGATGTGTTAGCGGACTAACACTATCCGTTGCTGATTAGGTGTTGCTACAGCACAATGCCAGCTTTCCGGGGATCAAGCTGTTTCCATGTCCCTCCCCTCTTCGTTTCTATTAGGCTTCTCTAGTGTTTATGAAGAAGAGCCACTTGACCCTGCCCTCTGGGGGCCTTGCAGCCCAATGATAGCTGGGCCTTCTGCTGTGCAAAGCCTGTTCTTCAACAGCAGAGCCAATGAGCAAAGGCAAACCATGATTTTCTCGGCACAGATGACCAGGCTCAAGCTATCATACTTTGGACTCATTATGCAAAGACCCAGCTCCCTTGAGAAGTCCCTAATGCTGGGAAATGTTGAAGGCAAGAGAAGAAGAGGACGACCAGCAGCAAGGTGGATGGACTCGATTACAACAGCAGTGGATGCACCACTGAGAGACCCTGAAGGCCAAGTTGAAAACTGATCATCTTGGAGAGATTCTAGCTATGTGGTCACTAAGAGTTGACAACTACTGTTGTTACTACTACTACTACTTATATCCCGCTTTCTAACACAGTTTCCAAAGCAGTTTACATAGAAAAATAAAGGATAGAGTCAATAAGATGGTCCCTCCCTGTCCCCAAAGAGCTCACAAGCTAAAAATGAAATAGAAAAGGTAAACACCAACAACAGCCACAGGAAGGATTCTGTGCTGGGGTTGGATAGGGCCAGTTGCTCTCCCCTGCTAAATATAAGAGAATCACCACTTTGAGAGGAGAGGAGATCTGGTCTTGTGATATAGCAAGCATGACTTGTCCACTTAGCTAAGCAGGGTCTGCCCTGTTTGCATATGACAGGGAGGCTAGAAGTATGAGCACTGTAAGATATTCCCCTCAAGGGATGGAGCCACTCTGGGAAGAGCAGAAGGTTCCAAGTTCCCTCCCTGGTGGCATCTCCAAGATAAGGCTGAGAGAAACTCCTGCCTTAACCTTGGAGAAGCTGCTGCCAGTCTGTGAAGACAATACTGAGCTAGATAGACTAATGGTCTGACTCAGTATCTGGCAGCTTCCTATGTTCTTATGTTGAGAGTTGTGTCTTTGCTCAGTTAGCAGAGTACTCAGCCAAGGCAACTGAGCTGGGAGTGCTCCTGATGAGCAGTTGTGTAAACAAGCAAAGGGAGAGGAGAGTGATCAGGTGGGCACACCCTTCCCAGAGCTATCTTATTTTTTAATTTCTATTGATGTAAACCGCTTTGGGAACTTGGGTTGAAAAGCAGTATATAAATATTTGTCGTATTTGTATCCTGCCCCCAGCACTTTACCGAGAGTGAACAAAAAGCTCTCCTACCCACCTCCCACACAATCACTCTCCCCTCCTCCTATCTTGCTTTTTCACATTGACACAATCGCTGATTGGGAGCGCACACACACACCCTGACCCGTTGGTCCTCCGACTCTGTTTAGGGTTCTGAGAAGAAGCTTACTGGTTGCACATCTTTGTATCTCCCTTGCTGTCAGCCCTGAGGCATGTGGCTTCTGTTACTAGAACTGCTCCGATTAGACAACCAATCACTTTTGGCTTCTGTGGCCAGGTTCAGTTTAGATTAGCCCATGTCTCTTGTGTTGAAGGGAAAATGTAGATAAACTAGCAGTTCAGTACTTACTCAGTTACCAAAAGTCTCTACAGCTGATAATGATCAACTCCCTTAGTCTGAAAGCCAGCGTTGATTATATTCTCAAGGGTCTGGAGGTTCTCAAATTTGGTCCCCAGATGTTGGTGGACTTCAGCTCCCATCATGGACTTCAGCCATTGTGGCTGTGGATGATGGGAGTTGTAGTCCAACAACATCTGGGGACCTAAGTTTTAGAATCCCTAGTGCATCAACTGTCTAAAACACCACAATAACCATTGGCCAGTTCTTCCAAGCGACTAGCCCCACCACTAGAATAAATCTGTCTCTCCAGGCTGTTATTTCTTACACTTCTATACTTCCTTCCATGATGGAACTCAAGGTAGTGGCACATACAGGGCTTCTAGGGAGTCCCATCCAAGCATGGACCAGACCCAGCCCTGCTTAATTTTAGCAAAGTGGCTGCATCCTATACTGTCAAATGACATCCTGGGATCTGAGTTAGGAAGCACTTGTGAACTGCTTGTCTCTAATGCAGTGGTAAAGAGCTTCTGGAGAAGCAAATAGGACGAAATAATCCTGAACGGAATTTTTTAAAAAAACAACTTTACCCAGAGCAAACTAGATGAAATGCTTTCTACATACAGAACAGACTAATTTACAGTTTCATCTGGTTTGTTTGGGGGGTTTTGCTAATAAAATTACATAGGAACATAGGAAGCTGCCATATACCGAGTCAGACCATTGGTCAATCTAGCTCAGTATTGTCTACACAGATTAACAGCAGCTTCTCCAAGGTTGCAGGCAGGAGTCTCTCTTTGCCCTATCTTGGAGATGCCAGGGAGGGAACTTGGAAGCTTCTGCGTGTAGGTGTGCAGGTGCTATTTCCAGAGCCCCATCCCTAAGGGGGATATCTTACAGCGCTCACATGTAGTCTCCCATTCAAATGCAAATCAGGGCAGATCCTGCTTAGCAAAGGGGACAAGTCATGCTTGCAGCAACAAGACCAGCTCTCCTCCCTTGCTGTCACAGAGGTACTAGTGGCCTGTTCTCACTCATTGCTGCCATATGTGAACAGATAAAAGGAATGATTTGATCTTAGTAGATGGTCTAATATGCAAGAGATGCTGTGTGTTTATGCTGAATTATGATTATTAAGGATATGTATATATCACTTTCCAGAATCTCATTTCTTGTAATTTTTAAGACTTGCAGTGCTAATCTTTGACAAATGAGTTTCCTAAAATTATAGTTTCATGTTATACTCCTATTGCAGGATAAGGATACAACAAATGTCTTGGAATGAAAAATGATCCTGAAATGTGTGGAGTGATGGAAATCAGCATGTAATATAATCGTTTAAGTGGGCAGAGCTGTACTGAAATAGGAGCTGTGGATAGTTCATCTGAAAACACTCACATTCAAAGTCACTGAATCGCAATAGCTCCTGTTTATTATTAACAGGTATAAATATTACTTAATAAAGAGTAACTGTAGTCAGTTCCTGTGCTGCTTAACTTGGTTCCAGGGCTATAGTCTGAAGGTATGCATACAAGCAATATTGCTGAAGCTAGTGCTGCTAAGTGCTTGGACTGGTGACAGATGGGGAATCTAAAGGAGCCACTCATGGAAGTGGGGCTGGATAGAAATAAAAAGATACTCGTCTAGGGCGAGCAGAGATTTCTCCCAGATGACCAAGCAAACGTCTGGAAACTGGAGGATGGTTGGTGTTTTTCTCCCCCGCCCGCCTCCACCATTCCTTCTGGGGTTTGCACGTGCCACAGATGATGTATGTGTGGGCTAGGAATTGGTAGATGTATTTGCAAGGTTGTACCTAGCACCCTCCCTGGATTGAGAAGTTCGATGTGATACTGATTCACTAGGCCAGGGTTTCTTAACCTTGGGCCCCCAGGTGTTGTTGGACTACAACTCCCATCATCCTCAGCCACAAAGGCCATGTCTGGGGATGATGGGAGTTGTAGTCTAAGATCACCTGGGGGCCCAAGGTTAAGAAACCCTGCACTAGGCTCATTCACATGACTGCCGGCAGGATAGGAAAAGTGCCCAGCCTGGGCAGGAGAGCTGGGCCATGTGATCGGTGGCCATGTGAACTCCAAAGATCAAGACAGGAGGCAGGGAGAGCAATTGTCTGGGAGCCAGGCGCTGGGTAGGGTGGCTTTTCGTCTACCCTCCTTAAAATGCTGGGAAGAGATTCTGGGTAGGGTGCACCTGTCCTACCCCGCTCCTGCCTCCCCACATGATCACTCTCTTCTCCTCCCACCTTGTTCTTTGGAGTTCACACTACCACCAATCAGGCACAATCTTTTTCTTACGATAAATGCTGTCATATCTGCAAATGGTGCGTATCTCGCTTTGGCAGGAGGTGACCACTATTTACATGTCGCAAACAGTGGCTTTCCAGTGTGCAAAGGTAAAGTTGTGCATCAAGTCGGTGTCGACTCCTGGCGGCCACAGAGCCCTGTAGTTGTCTCTGATAGAATACAGGAGGGGGTTACCCTTACCATCTCTGTGTCAGCCTCCCTGAGCCATTTCTGGAAGGGTGGTATAGAAATCGAATACATTATAAATAATAATAATCTCCCGCGCAGTATGAGATGATACCTTTCAGCATCTTCCTGTATCGCTGCTGCCAATATAGGAGTTTCCCATGGTCTGGGAAACATACCAGTGGGGATTCGAACCAGCAACCTTTGGCTTGGAGGTCAAGTCATTTCCCCACTACACCATTAGGACAACAGAATGCACAGATACATGACTGGCATTTGTTTTCCTTCTGCACCCCTGTATAAGTCAAATGGTTGGAAGTTGACACATCGCTCACTGTAAAAAATCCATGACAGCATAAAGCTTGCCTTGGGTTAGTAGGAAGAAGTCTGGGACGTCTCATTCAATAACAAACCACCGGAGAGATCATCTACAAACTTGGAACGTAGGAGGCTGTCTTATTCCATCTTAGACCATGGGTCCATCTAGCTCCAAATTGTCAGAATCACTATTGTCTACAACAGTGGTTCCCAACCCGGATTCCTCCAAATGTTGCTGAACTACAACTCCCATCACCCCCAACTACAATTTATTCCCAAATTGGGAACCACTGGTCTACACTGACTGGCAGCAGCTTCTCCAAGGTTCCAATCAGGAGTCTCTCTCAGCCCTACCTGGAGATGCTGCCAGGGATGGAACTTGGCACCAGGGGCATTTCAATAAAGGTAAAAGGTAAAGTGTGCCGTCGAATCGGTGTCGACTCCTGGTGCCCACAGAGCCCTGTGGTTGTCTTTGGTAGAATACAGGAGGGATTTGCCATTGCCATCTCCCGCGCAGTGTGAGAGGATGCCTTTCAGCATCTTTCCTGTATTGCTGCTGCTCGATATAGGTACTTCCCATAGTCTGTACCTAGCAAAATAACATACATAATTATTCTTGGAAAGGTACAATTGAGTTTATCAAAAAGGGGGCTGTAGGCCTGGGCTAATGGGGCAGCAGGAAATGACTTGCCTAGCAAGCATGAGGTTGCTGGTTCGAATCCCTGCTGGTACCTAAATCGGGCAGCAACGATATAGGAAGATGCTGAAAGGCATCACCTCATTCTTTGTGGGAGGAGGCAATGGTCAACCTCTCCTGTATTCTACTGAAGACAACCACAGGGCTCTGTCGTCGCCAGGAGCTGACACCGACACAAGGGCACAATTTTGCTTTAGGCCTGGGCTCTGGATCCTTGCTAGGTACTTAAATGCCCCTTGTCCCAAGTTAAATTCCTGTCATTTCCCCTTTTGGTTTGCCCCCCCAACCCAATGCCATCCTCCTGCAATAGCTGTAGATCTGAAAATCCTAGTGTTTTGTCTGTGTGTTGCGTGAAGTTTCTTACAAACGGAGCCGCAGCCACGCTGGAAACCTGCCACAGGCCACTGAAGCAGTTTATATGCTGGCCTTGGGCCGAAATAAACAAACAAACACTGAAGCGGTTTGCGAATGGGGCCGCGTGTCCCCACTTCTACGTTTTATTTATTATTCATTACATTTATATCCCGCTCTTCCTCCGAGGAGCTCAGAGCGGTGTCCATGCTTATTTTTATCCTCACAACAACCCTGTGAGGTAGGTTAGGCTGTGAGATACATGACTGTCCCAGAGTCACCCAGTGAGTTTCATGGTTGAATGGGGATTCGAACTCGGGTGTAGTCCAACACTCTAACCGCTATGCTCTGCTGGCTGATTTTGCCACGGCCCTGCGTCTGACATTGTGGCTGGGCATGGCTGGGCAGCAGTGGAGGTGGTGGCAGGCTGAACTGGGGCCACCAGCAGCCTTGCTATTCCACTGGGAGCTCATGCCCCATGGACCACTCCTTAATGACACCCTTGCCTGGGACTATGCAAAGCATATGCTCTGACACTGAATTCTGGCTCCAGTGAACACACACAAAACATTAGAATTTTGAGGAAATCTACTGCTATTGCAGCATGATGGTGTTGGGTTTTTGAGGCGAACCAAAAGGGGAAATTACAGAATCAGTTATGTAACTGTCGGATCCTCTCTCTCCCTCTCTCTCTCTCTCTCTCTCTCTCTCTCTCTCTCTCTCTCTCTCTTTGTGTCCTTCAGCAAAAGTCTCCTTAAAGCTTGCTGCAGATGCTCTGTTGCCCTGAAAGCTAAGGTGTGCATATGTGGATTTCTGATGTACATGAAATACATTAAGGCCGTTTAGGAGAAAGCCAAATAGACGATTTCTGGTGGTCACTCCCCAAATCAAACTTGCTGCCATTAAAATCAAATCCGATGCTATTTACCCAAACTTTTAAAACTAGAGTTGTGGTTTTGAACTGTTGTAATGTTTTAATTTCAGTTTTAATTTGTTTCGTTTGTTGTAAATCGCCCAGAGACGCGAGTTTGGGGTGGTGTGCAAATAAGAAAGAAAGAAATGTGGCAGCGTGGATTTGCACATATTTCTTAAAATGCTGCAGCCTACAGAATTTGGATGGACAGCTCCTCTTGCTGCATGACAGACGTACTTTTGAAGGGCTTGTGTCCTATAATATGCTTACAGAGAATCTTCCTCCAGTTAGCTCACAGTAGCATACATGGATTCATTCGTATGTTCTAGGACTAAGCCATGGCATTAACAGGTGGGGAGCAAAGTCCCAGCTTGTTTACAACATTTAATTTCCAAATCCTTCTTCTGCTTCGGAAGATCATGTATCGTTCTGAGTCGGGCACCTTCCCTCAGCTATTGTGACCAGTCAAAATACACAAACTCCAGCCTGCCATGTAACAACAGGAAACACTTTTGACAAAAGTCCACTTTATGTGTTCCTTGGCCTGGAACAATTTGTTCATGGATGGGACTATTATTTGCTCCTCTCACACGAAGAGAGCTCTCCAAACAATGTCTCACTTGCTCTATTTAGTGCCAGGTATGCGAATCAGATCTTCCTTCCAGGCCTCGTTCCCATACTCTGTGCATTCCACTTTCACAGTTATCTCTCCAGATCTCTGAATGGAAAGAGGCCAAAGGTCTCCCCGTTCAAAGTGCTATAGCAAGAACTCATAATTAACTTGTGGAATTCCCTGCCACAGGATGTGATGACCACTGGTTTCAATGACCAATTACTGGATGAGAAGTCTACAAATGGCTTTTAGGCATGATTGTAGGCATGACTGTAGGCATGAAGTCTACAAATGGCTTTTAGGCATGATAACTGTGTGGAACCTCCAAGTTCAGAGGCAGTATATCAATGAATACCAGTTCCTGGGACTACTGCTTTCAAGCTCTGCTAACTGGGCAAAGAGGCACCTTTTTAACATGGTGATACTCTTTTATTTAGCAGGGGGAGTGTAATTGGCCCTATCCACCCCCAGCACAGCATCCCTCCAGTGACTGTTGCTGGTGTCTGTCTTACATTTCTTTTTAGATTGTGAGCCCTTTGGGGACAGGAACCCCCCCCCCGCTTTGGAAACTTTTTTTGAAAAGTGGTATATAAATTGTTGTTGTTGTTGTTGTTGTTGTATGGCTTCCCAAAAGCATTTGGTTGGCTGTTGTAGGGGGGAGAATGCTGACTAGATGGCCCAATCCAGCACAACTCTTACGTGCAATTTGTATTGCATACAGCACACGCACATTACTAACTTTGTCTTATGCACACCCCACCCCAGCTGTCAGGAGTGTAACCAGGTAGTAACACCAGGATAACTTGATTGTCAGAAGTTAGCCTGACTGTGCTCATACTAGATCAGCTTTTAAAAACCTTGTAAGATGCATATTCAGCAGTCAATGCAGTTTCAAAGAACTCTGTCAGCATGTTGGGGCCTGCTGAGTCTTGTTTTGAGTTTATTTTGTTGCTACCGCTTCAAGATGCTGCCTCCGCACACAAGACCCTTCCAAGTCAACACAGAGGAAACGGAGGGTGCTCAGGGGTAGTGCTGTCCACACTAAGGAATTAATTCAGAAGCCAGGGTGGTACAGAACTGCCGTGACCCATAGCTGTTTCTCATGCTTTTGGTTTGTTTATGCTCTCCTGTGGAGGAACTGGCTAAGTCCAGACCTGCATAGAGTCTGAGATGGAGATTGCATTATGTGTCTGAGCTGCTCTCTGGGCTTTTAAAACTCCCACACAGTCATTGCTCCTGCCATAAAATCTGCATTATACACTCATCGGGCAAGAAAAGAAAATTCTCACGGTGGAATGTTGAGATCTACAAGGGCAGGTTGAGATCTACTGATAGGTCACCAGACGGTTTGCAATAGATCAGCAAGGATATCTGACTCCCAGTTGGGGAAGAGAGTTGGTCTTGTGGTAGTGAGCAGGAACATCAGAACATCAGAACAGCCCTGCTGGATCATGCACAAGGAAGCCCATCTAGTCCAGCATCCTGTTTCACAGAGTGGCCCACCAGATGCCTCTGGGGAGCCCACAGGCAAGAGGGGTGTGCATGCCCTCTCTCCTGCAGTTGCTCCCCTGCAACTGGTATTCAGAGGCATCGTGCCTCTGAGGCTGGAGGTGGCCCACAGCCATCAGACTAGTAGCCATTGATAGACTTGTCCTCCATGAAGCTAAGCCCCTTTTAAAGTCATCCAAGCTGGTGGCCATCACCACATCCCATGGCAAGGAATTCCATAGATTAATTATGCGTGGTGTGAAAAAGTACTTCCGCTTGTCGGCCCTAAATTTCCCAACCTTCCGTTTCATGGGCTGGCCCCTGGTTCTAGTGTTGTGAGAGAGGGAGGAAAAATTTCTCTCTGTCTACCCTCTCCACTCCATGCATAATTTTATACATTTCGGTCATGTCTCCCCTTAGTCGCCTCTTTTCCAAGGTAAAGAGCCCCAGATGCTGTAGCCTAGCCTCATCAGGAAGGTGTTCCAGGCCCCTGATCATTTTGGTTGCCCTCTTCTGCACCTTTCCCAGTTCTACAATATCCTTCTTAAGATACGGTGACCAAAGTTGTACACAGTACTCCAGATGTGGCCGCACCATAGATTTGTATAAGGGCTTTATAATAGTAACATTTTTATTTTCAACCCCCCTCCTAATGATTCCTAGCATGGAATTAGCTTTTTTCACAGCTGCCGCTCACTGAGACAACACTTTCAACGAGCTGTCCACCATGTCCCCAAGATCTCTCTCCTGGTCAGTCACCGGCAGCTCGATCTCATCAGCATATATGTGAACTTGGTGTTTTTTGCCCCAATATATATCACTTTACATTTGCTCAAATTGAACCGCATTTGCCATTTTGTCGCCCAGTCCCCCAGTTTGGAGAGATCTTTTTGGAGCTCCTCACAATCCGTTGTGGACTTCACTACCCTAAATAGCTTAGTGTCATCTGCAAATTTGGCCACTTTGCTCATCACCCCAACTTCTAGATCATTTATGAACAAGGAATTGTCCCCTTTGCTAATCAGAGTCCATCCTGGTTTGCATTTGGGTGGGTGACATGTGAGTGCTGTCTGTGGAAAGACAGATGGGGCTGTAGCTCAGTGGTAGAACATCTATGCAGAAGGTGCCAGGTTCAATCCCTGCATCTCCCGGAAGGGCTGGGAGAGACTCCTGCTTGAAACCTTGGAGAGCTGCTGCCAGTCAGTGTAGACAATACTGAGCTAGATGGACCCATGGTCTGAGTTGGTGTAAGACAGTTTCCTATGTCCCTAACAGTGCTAACCAAAAAAGAAAAGCTCCCCTCCCCATTCTAAATTAGAACCCCTGCTCTGTAGTAACTCATATGAACATACAAAACTGCTTTTTTTTTTTTTTTTAGCTGAGTCAAACCATTGGTCCATCTAGTTCAGCCCCATCTATACCAGGTCACTTTCCAGACTAACTGCTCAACAGCAGGAAAATGCCTCTGTTCAGGCAAGTCACATTCGAAACATAAACAGCAGGGGAAGCAGTCTCACTGAGACTAACTAACAACGTGAAAAAAACCAGCAACTTTCTAACACCAAATATACGATGGCATAAAAAAGGTGTTGTTTTTTCAGGTGGTAAGTTTTCGCGAGACTGCTCCCCCTACAGGTTTTACTTTTTGAATGTGATTTGCTGGAACGAGGCATTTAGCTCGTTCAAATTTAGTTCAAATCCCCATTCAGCCATAAAACTAGCTGGGTGACTCTGGGCCAGTCACTTCTCTCTCAGCCTAACCTACTTCACAGGGTTGTTGTGAGGAGAAACTTAAGTATGTAGTACATGGCCTCAGGGCTCCTTGGAGGAAGAGTGGGATATAAAATGGAAAATTGAAGAAGAAGAAGAAGAAGAAGAAGAAGAAGAAGAAGTTCTCTTAAATTCTTTATTATCACATGTCCACACAGGTACAGCAGTACACTTCCTACCTGTAACCTGCATTTGTGGGGCCTTATCCAGGTTCGCTTTTTAAATTAATGCAGGTACAGTCACTCATACAAAAAATACATACCTGTGTAAAGACATCTGGACACATGCACAACATCATGAGGTCATTCACACAACCAAAAACTGTGTTCAACCTGGGTTTGGGAGCTGTGTGTGCTCCCAACTTGTAGTTGTGTGAAAACGAGGTAGGAGGGAAAGCTGGGTAGAAGTGATTGTGTTGAAGCAAGGTAGGAGGAAAAAATGGGTAGCTTTTCCTCCTACCTTGCTTCCACACAATCACGTCTACCCAGCTTTTCCTCTTATCTTGCTTCCACACAGCTGAAAGTTGGGAGCACACACAGCTCCCAAACCCAGGCAGAACGCCTTTTTTGATTGTGTGAATGATCTCTATGTCTGAAGAAGGCTAGATTGTACTAGTGTTGAACGTAATGTATGCATTGGGTTCCTGTGTGACCCATGTTCTTCTAGTGAGCTTCAGCTCCACCCTTAAGGCCTCCAGGGATCTTCTGGGCCCACAAAATATTTGGTTTTGATGCATTACGACACCGAGGAAGATGTGGTTATAAAGCCCAGAAATGTTGGTCAGAATCCTCCGTTAGGTTGCCTCACACGCACTCCACCAAGAAAAACGGACAGCCTGTCTCTTCCTGTTTCTGCAGAGACTGATGAGGAGAGTCTGCAAGCTGTTCAGGTCAGGTTCAACAGGATGGAAGTGGCCAAGGCACTGTAATTTTTGGTGAGCTGGAGGCCAAGTGCTTCCACCAGTCAGGTGGTGAGCTGGAGTGGCCAAACCAGAGTGGGGGAAGAGAGAGAAGGAAATCATGGTCCCACTGCACCAAAGTGGTAGGGCAGTCCTGGATAGCAATTATCTTGGGAAATGAGTTGTTGGCAGGGTGGTGCCAGGTGTACCTACCTGTGTGTCCTCCCTGTTACACACACAGCTGGGAAAACAATCAGTCTGAGTCATGCCAACAGGTAGCACCCATGTGCTTTTGCACCTGACCCAGGATTCAGCATGCACCCCCCAAAATCTTGCATTGGCCCTGGTGATCCTCTTGCAGTGCTGGTAAAGGCCGATTCACACAATCACAATCTGGACTGCTCTTTCCATGCCGAAGCCATTCATTTTTCATGGTGCAAACACTGTGAATAAGCCCTAGATTTTGTCAAAATGACCTTCTGGTGTGAAAACATTGGTCTGGCTTAGGGATGATTTGAATTTGATTCAAATTCAAATTCATTTGAGTGAAATTTGTGCACATCTCTAGTCTGGTTGATCGCTAAAACTTAAAACTTTAAAACTAAGTAAATTAAAAGTCCAGTTAAACAGAGATGTTTTCAGATTTTTCTTTAAAGAAGGGGAGGCTCTAATTTTGTTAGGAAGTGCATTCCAAAGTCTCAGGGCGGCAACTCTAGAAAAGGCCAGGTTTTGAGTCACCATCAACCAAGTCAGTGGCAACTGTAACCTGACCTCCCCTGGTTATCTTAATTTCAGTGGGACTACTCAGTAATAATTTTCTGAAGCCCGTCAGTCAGGCTGAATGAAGGGGAACACTGAGCTTCAGCACATAACTAGCCAATCAGGAGCAGAGGAGGAGGGTCTTCATCCCACTCCCTTCCTTTCGGCAGTAGACACATTGGCTTCAAGCATATAAGAAACAAATAATGTGGTTGCACTATGGGGAGGCAGGAGGACTCTGCATACCCCCTGGAAGCTCTTCAAGTACCCCATGGGAATACCTAATCTGAAGCTGCTATTTTTACTGGTCCGTGGTCCATCTAGCTCAGTCCTGTCTACACCAGGAGTCCTTAACCTTTTTGTATCTACAGACTCACCAGCTCTTCAAGTATTATCCCCAAATCCCCACCACATGGGAAAAGAGGGAAAATCAGGAATGGCTGGGCAGAGAGCTTGGGAATTTGGCAGGCAAGTGGTTCAGGATGACAGGACTCTGTGTGCTGCATTTTAAGTCAATTGGTCGATGTTTAATGATTTCTTTTTGTTTGATGTATTTGTGCACAAGAACACCTTTTTGGTTTGACGACACAGTGCTCTTGAGCAAGAGCACCATTTTGTCAAGCCAAAAAAGGTGCCCTTGCACCCAACAGATGAAGGGATTTACTTTAAATTCAATACACATATATAAACAGAGCTGTCCTTCTTCAAGGTTCAGCTCTCTGCCACGTGACCTCTAGAAGTTAAATATCTGAGTGTGGATGGTGGTGGTGAATGTTTCTTGACTTTGGTGCCCACATGTCTAAATGCCGGGGCATGAAAATGAAGCATCACACAGTGCACAGCCGGCACACTGCAGCTGTAGAGGTATATTTTGACCTGTTGATAACAGATTGTCGGATAACTGTGTTTTTCAAGTCTATTTTTAACCCAAAGGACAAACAGTTTCTTGACTTTAAAATCGATGAAGGACAGGCTATGGCAGCGTAAATGAACACAGCAAAGAGCAGGAGAGGAAAAGAGCTTTCAGCAACATGCAATGAGGTCTCAGTTATTGATCTTTGGAATGACCATCAGGAGATGTTTGTTGCATCTGGTTTTAACCCGAGAAATGTCGGAAGATATGCCATTTGACCAATATGTGAATGCATACCCTCCATTCCGGAGGAGATGCAAACCAAAAGCTGGGTGTGAAAAACACCCAGGAACATTTCCAGATGGGGCTTTTAGCTCGCTTCTCCTCTGGAATGGAGGGTGTACATTCACATATAGAACAGATTTACCCCGAAGTTCCTGCGAGATGTTGGGGAGCACTTCTCACATGATTCGGGTTTTTCATTGCACATTAGAGCATAGCTCAGTTTATGTCTGGGGTAAAAATAATCCACTTTTTTGCATTGGTTTTTGGGGGGGCAAATTCAAACTTGCAGTAAAGCCTGAAATCTGGAAATGCTCCTGGTGACTACTGAAAGCAGTCTTGGAAACTGAAATGCCTAGATATGGTGAAAAAATATTGGGGGCGGGGATGGGGAGAAATCTCCAGGAATAGCTACAGTCAGAGTTAGCAAGCCTAGATGGAAAGATAGAGCAGTGATGGCTTTTCTTGCCTTAGACAGTTCATGGGCCAATCTAATGAGATAGAGTTGTAGTGCAGTGTTAGAACATCTGTTTCCCACGTAGAAGACCCCAGGTTCAATTGCTGGCATCCCCAGGTAGGGCTGGGGAACACAGGAACCTAGGAAGCTGCCATATATTGAGTCAGACTGTTGGTCTATCTGGCTCAGTATTGTCTTCACAGACTGGCAGCGGCTTCTCCAAGGTTGCAGGCAGGAATCTCTCTCAGCCCTATCTTGGAGATGCTGCCAGGGAGGGAACTTGGAACCTTCTGCATGCAAGCATGTAGATGCTCTTCCTAGAGCGGTCCCATCCCCTAAGGGGGAACATCTTACAGTGCTCACACATGTAGTTTCCCATTCAAATGCAAACCAAGGGCCGACCCTGCTTAGCAAAGGGGACCATTCATGCTTGCTATCACAAGACCAGCTCTTGGTGAGGTGCCTGAAACCATGAGAAGCTGCTGCCAGTCAGTGCAGACAATACTGTGCTAGATGGACCAAGCCCAGGGGCGGAGCCACCATTGGGCGAACGGGTTCAAAGAACCTGGGCCACCACCAATCAGGGGCCACGAATGCGGCCCCAGACACGCCTCCCGCATCTGACATCAGGCGTGGGGGCGTGGCTAGCTGGGCCCCTGCATCTGAGGACAAGCACGGGGGGGCCAGGGGGCTGCCGCCACCGCCACCGCCACCACCATACCCAGGCCACTGCCAGCCTCCTTACGCTCCTGACAAAGCCCTTGAATCGTTATAGGGCAGCTTCCAGTGACCCTACATAATCTTGGCTCTCGTACAAAGGCCTGGTAGCAGCAAACATGCTTCTTTCTCTTTTGTTTTCTGTTTATCTCTCAGAAGGCCAGGCCCAAGGCCTGTTGGGTTTCCCAGTTGCCTCTGGGGAGCCCACCCGCAGGAGACGAAGGCATGTCCCTGCTCCTGCTGTTGCTCCCCTGCAACTGGTCTCCTGCAGCTGGTATCTGGGCACTGCTGATCAGCTGTACACACATGCTCATCTCTGAATAGGGCCGACATGCATGCCGAGGGGGCAAGGCAGAGGTTGGTGGCTACAGTCTGTGACTGCATTCTCATCCCCAAAGCCAAAGTCGGTTTAACGGTCCTCAGAAGTTGCTGCTCAGTTGCACTAGGTGATGCAACCAAAATATGCAATCCAGGAGGAGGAGAGGATGTGGGGAGAGGCAATAGACGATGGCACAACAGGGAACCCGCCCATATCTGCCAGAGGTGCTCTTACCCTGGACTTTGGGGCTGAGGTCCTGGGCTGCCACACCCCCGGGGGGCCCCCAACCCCTCTTTAATCTGTCCTGTGTGATGTGGTTTGTGCCCTCAAGAACCTACGTGTTAGAAATGATGCTTAACTTGCTGCGGGGTGGGAGGGCTCCAAAACTACCTAGGTGCATCTCTGCATCGGACTCCTGTCCCCACGCCATGCTGTGTAAAAGACCTTGTCTGAAGTCGACAATAAGCCTTCTGGTCTTGTGGTAGCAAGCATGACTTGTCCCCTTAGCTAAGCAGGGTCCGCCCTGGTTGCATATGAATGGGAGACTAGAAGTGTGAGCACTGGAAGAGATTCCCTTCATGGGATGGAGCCGCTCAGGAAAGACCAGAAGGTTCCAAGTTCCCTTCCTGGCAGCATCTCCAAGATAGGGCTGAGAGAGACTCCTGCCTGCAACCTTGGAGAAGCCACTGCCAGTCTGTGAAGACAATACTGAGCTAGATGTATGGATGGTCGGACTCAGTATATGGCAGCTTCCTATGTTCCTATGGGAAGAACTGTGGCACTTCCATATTCTGCACAGGGCCTAGCCGGCTCTTCACAAGATCGGAATAGGAAATGTTAGTATTGCTGGTAGCAGAAGCAAGGGTGTGTGTGTGTGTGTGTGTGTGTGTGTGTGTGTGTGTGTGTGTGTGTGTGTACAGAAGGATCTGCCTAAAATGTCTCCATTCCAGGGGTGTCCCAACTATTGGGTCCCCAGATGAGGAGAAGAGCTGTTCTTGTGGTAGCAAGCATTAATTGTCCCCTTTGCTAAGCAGGGTCTGCCCTGGTTTTCATTTGAATGGGAGACTAGAAGTGTGAGCACTGTAAGATATTCCTCCTGAGGGGAAGGGGACGCTCTGGGAAGAGCATCTTCATGTTTGCATGCAGAAGGTTCCAAGTTCCCTCCCTGGAAGCATCTCCAAGATAGGGCTGAGAGAGACTCCTGCCTACAACCTTGGAGAAGCCGCTGCCAGTCTGGGTAGACAATACTGGGCTAGATGGACCAATGGTCTGACTCAGTAGAAAGCAGCTTCCTAAGTCTGGGAAACTGGGTTGAATAGGGACAAGTTGCTCTCCCCCTGTGAAATATAATCAATCATCTTTATTTGGTCCATTGACCAGCAAGACAAATACATAACAACAACAAATTACAAAATACATTCAAATAATCCCACAAGGCCGACCCTACATCAATATACTCCAGATTCTGCTAGCAATGTAGCAAAACTTTGCCACTGGGTAAGAAATATCAGCATCCTTATCTTCAAGGAGAAAATTCACTAACAAATCATTAGGCATACTGCTTCGACAGCAACCCAAACGTCGTGATAGTAAAGGTACAATGAAGCGTTTCCTAACCTCTTTATTCAATTCACAGTGGAGCAGGATATGAGCAACCCTCTCAATTTCATTAGAGCTACAAGGGCAAATTCACACTTCGGTCGGCCAATGATGGAATCTGCCGTAAAGTAATGCAGATGGCAGTGTGTTAAAACGTGCTCTAGAAAAGGCCCAACGATATTTAGAAAAGGTGATACTAGATAAATATGGGGCAGTAGAAAATTCTAGCCATGATTTTAAAGGTCTCTACAGTTTGGGGAGAAGGGCAGTCTCATTTTGTAGCTCAATATCCAGAAGGCATTGGCATCCTGGAGGCCCAGCTCCAACCTGTGAAATATAAGTGAACCATCACTTGAAAAGGAAATTCCTTGTCCAATAAACAGATTCCACTGTAGCTCAATGGTAGAGTACATTCTCTGCATGCAGAAGGTCCCAAGTTCACTCTGTGGCATCTCCAGGTAAGGCAAGGAAAGCTTCAGCCCCTAAAGAGGTGCTGCTAAGGTTAAGCCATGATGTGTTTAGCCTCTGTACTGAACAGAAGGCTGTGAAGAGGGGAGGTGTGATTGCCATCCCTCCAAGAAAGGCCTGGAGTCACCAGAATTGATCTCCTAGAGGCTTTACACACAGGGCTTCTGCCCCGAATCTCCTCCGGGAGAGAGTGTGTGTGCACACACACCAGCCAAACTTACCCCAAGGTCCCTTCAAGATCCTTGGACCCACTCCACACACAAGTCAGGCTTCGTCTTGCAAATTCTAGCTTATCTCGAGGTATTTCCGGGATTTTTAAAAGCTGGTTTTAAGCTACTTTTTAATAAATAGGGAGAGGCACTGACACAGAATCATTCGCATGATAAGAAGGGTACTCTTTTTAGAAATGTGCCGGGCGGAGGTAGGGGGAGGGACGGGGAGAGGCTACGGGTAGAGTGCCGGGCCTCCCGGGATTCCGTACTCTCTCCCTCTCCCCACCCCACCCCCATTGGCTAGAAGGAAAACATGAAGGAAAATGTGTGAACTTGCATCAAGAGCAAACCCGAGAGCAGAGGGGAGGGGCTGCTTCCCTCAATGCCGCAAGTGTGATTTGAAGTGGCTTTGCTCAACATTTAACCCGAAGCAGGAAGCCATGTGCAAATAACTCCCTGGAGCTTTCCCAGACAGCAGGCTTTACTACGAAATTGAATTTGCCCCCCCCCCCCCAAAGCACACAAAGAGTGGATTTTTCTACCTGATATAAATCGGACTAGGCTCCAACGTGCAATGAAAAACCTGAATTGTGTGTGAAATGCTCCCTGATTGCTTGCACGGACTTTGGTGCGAATCCAGCCAATGTGCGAATGCACACCCTCCATTCCGGAGGAGAAGCGAGCTAAAAGCTCCATCCAAGAGTGCTCCTGGTGACTCTGTGGCAATCTTGGAGATGTTTACAACTTTCTACTGCAAAAAAAAAATTGTGTGTGTGCGTGGCGGTGGTGGTGGTGGTGGTCCAGGAATAGCTTCAATCAGAGTTGGCAGTCCTAAGGGAAAGGCAACTGAGACCATGGTTGGGGGGAAACAGGGACTATAACCCTTTGTGTCCCCATCATGGCCCCAATCAGACCATGACACTTTCCAGCCAAAAAGGAAATTCTCAAAGTGGCTTACAAAGCAAAAAGCATGAAAAAAAAGGTTATGAGAAGATGGTTCCCTGTCCCAAGGGGACTCGCAATCTAAAAAAGGAGTGCGGTCCCTCCATCGCCAAGCAGCCTCACTCATCCCCAACAGAGCTTTAGATCCAGGTTCCAAAATTACCTGGGTGTAGGGTTGCCATATTCTGGCTTTCTAAATCCGGGTGCCTAATTTGCATATTGTGTAAATTAGCCTGAAAATAATTTCTGAGCAGAAGAGTGACTGCACATTTTGCTCCATAACTCTGCTTCTACAAGGACTAGAGCTTAGTTGTTTTTTTAAAGGAAAAGAAAGAAAGCTGAAAGCTGGGCAAATCTGGGTGGGCTAAGCAATCTGGGTGAGATGCTGAAAACCCAGGTGAAACCCAAAAGTCCGGGGGGCATGTCAACTCTACCTGGGTGCACCTCTGCCCTGCACCTCTGAGTTCAGAAATTAAGCCCCAGCAAGTTTCGGTCTGACTCCTGCTTCAAGCTTTGAATAGTGAAGAGGGTGGGCGGGGAATGTAATTGCCCCCTCCCCAAAGCACATGTTTGCACTTTTAGAGCCCATGCTGACGGCAAGGCCAAGATGTTTGAAACATAATTAGATATTCATTGGACTTTATTAACGCCAAACAAGGACATGTATGCCTTTGTTCTGCTGAATGCCTGCAGCAGATCATAATCAGGCTCCATTTTCCTCTACCCCAATTTGAAACATCCTCGAGTGAATGGAAAGCAATGGGGGAGGTGGGGGGGGGGAGAGGATAACTTTGCAAGCAAGCACCCTGGCCTCTAGCAGCAGCAACAGCAGCAGCAGCAGCAGCAGCCCGATCTTGGATATAAATAACCA
This sequence comes from Hemicordylus capensis, assembly GCF_027244095.1. Taxonomy (NCBI): domain Eukaryota; kingdom Metazoa; phylum Chordata; class Lepidosauria; order Squamata; family Cordylidae; genus Hemicordylus; species Hemicordylus capensis. The sequence continues at coordinate 17,938,520 of NC_069663.1, forward strand.
GGTTCAGGAAAAGGCACTTTCCGCTTGGCTGTCAGAACACTGTGAATCAACAGCCTTTGAGCTGCAAAAAAGAAAGAGAGAGAGAAAGGGCCGTCTTCTCCTTTCGGTTTGAAAGGCCTGCATCTGGAGCACTTGTCACAGTCTGGCCTGCATTCAAACCCACCTGGGTTCCTCGGTTTCAGATGCCAGACAGTCTGTACAAAGCGAAGGGGCAGAGCTGACGCTTGCCCATTTCCCGCAGCGTCGAAGGGGCTGGCTGCAGGTTTCTTAGGGTGGCAACGCTGGTTATGCCAATGAGCAGAGGAGCCTTTTCAAGTGGCAGCTCTCTTTATATTTAGCAGGGGAGAGAAACTCAGAGGCTCAGTGCGTGGCAGCTGTGAAAAAAGCTAATTCCATGCTAGGGATCATTAGGAGGGGGGTTGAAAATAAAAATGTTAATATTATAAAGCCCTTATACAAATCTATGGTGCGGCCACATCTGGAGTACTGCGAACAGTTTGGTCACCGTATCTTAAGAAGGATATTGTAGAACCAGGAAAGGTGCAGAAGAGGGCAACCAAAATGATCAGGGGTCTGGAACACCTTCCTTATGAGGCTAGGCTACAGCATCTGGGGCTCTTTACCTTGGAAAAGAGGCGACTAAGGGGAGACATGACCGAAATGTATAAAATTATGCATGGAGTGGAGAGGGTAGACAGAGAGAAATTTTTCTTCCCTCTCTCACAACACTAGAACCAGGGGCCAGCCCATGAAACGGAAGGTTGGGAAATTTAGGGCCGACAAGCGGAAGTACTTTTTCACACAGCACATAATTAATCTATGGAATTCCTTGCCATGGGATGTGGTGATGGCCACCAGCTTGGATGACTTTAAAAGGGGCTTAGCTTCATGGAGGACAAGTCTATCAATGGCTACTAGTCTGATACTTGTATGCCGAAGGTTCCAAGTTCCCTCCCTGGCAGCATCTCCAGGATAGGGATGAGAGAGAATCCTGCCTGCAACCTTGGAGAAGCCGCTGCCAGTCTGGGTAGACAATACTGAGCTAGATGGACCAAGGGTCTGACTCAGTATAAGGCAGCTTCCTATGTCCTCTGTTCCTATGCCGAGAGTTTGTAGGGGGGAAACAAGCGATGCTTGCTTTCACGGTTGATTCTGCTGCTCTGGGTAGCGCTTTTCTAGATCAAGCACTGTACTGACATCTGTTCTTCTCAGAACCAGCTTCTGCTGTTCTGTAACTTACCCAGCCAGCACAAATAAAGAAAGGATGCACCCTTTCAAAACACCCCAACATCTCTATGCTTCACTTCAATCTTGTGCACCATTGACAAACTTTCGCAGGACGCTGCTGCCCCCTGGTGCCTGATTTCTCCCAAAATATGATCACCACGCTCGAGGAGTCGTTTGCTCTAGGATCCAATTAACTAACTGTTGCAGTGGTCACAGGAACAAAGGAAGCTGCCATCTACTGAGTAAGACCATTGGTCTTTCTGGCTCAGTATTGTCTTCACAGACTGGCAGCGGCTTCTCCAAGGTTGCAGGCAGGAATCTCTCTCAGCCCTATCTTGGAGATGCTGCCAGGGAGGGAACTTGGAACCTTCTGCTCTTCCCAGAGTGGCTCCATCCCCTGAGGGCAATATCTTACAGTGCTCACACTTCTAGTCTCCCTTTCAAATGCAACCAGGGCAGATCCTGCTTAGCTGTAGGGACAAGTCATGCTTGCTACCACAAGACCGTCATTTGCCCCTTCTCAGTGGCCAAACAGTAGCTTCTGGTAGTGAAGGTGGGAAACAGCACAGGGCAAAAGGGTTTGTTGCAGATCTAATCTAGTTATGTGGCATGCCGCTAGGAACATAGGAAGCCACCCTATACTGAGTCAGATCACTGGTCCATCTAGCCCCTGCTAACTGTGCAAAGAGGCACCTTTTAAAGTGGTGATTTTCCTATATCCGGCAGCAGTGATATGGGAAGGTGCTGAAAGGCATCATCTCATACTGCATGGGAGAAGACAATGGTAAATCCCTCCTGTATTCTGCCAAGAAAATCACATGGCTCTGTGGCCTCCAGGAGTCGACACCGATTCGATGGCACAATCAACCTCTCTTATATTTAACAGGGGGAGAGCAACTGGCCCTGTCCAACCCCAGCACAGCATCCCTCCAGTGGCTGTTACTGGTATCTGCCTAGGGCTGCCATATTCTGGCTTTCCAAATCTGGGTGCCTAATTTGCATATTATGTAAATTGGCTTGAAAATAATTTTAAAGCAGAATAGTGACTGCACGTTTTGCGCCATAACTCCGCTTCTACAAGGGCTAGAGCTTAGCTTTTTTAAAAGAAAGAAAGAGAGCTGAAATCCAGGCGAATCTGGGTGCGCTAAGCAATCTGGGTGAGATGCTTAAAATCCAGGTTAAACCTGGAATTTTTTTTTGGGGGGGCGGGAATGGCAACTCTATATCTGCCTTATATTTCCTTTTAGATTGTGAGCCCTTTGGAGACAGGGAGGGCATCTTATTTATGTATTCTTTATTTTTTTATGTAAACAGCTTTTTGAACTTTGGTTGAGAAGCGGTATATAAATATATGTAGTAGCAGTATAGTTATACTGCCTGTTTTCCCTCAACATTTATCTTAGTTCCAGTTATACAGATGTTCATGCATAAAAGGTCCGTTGACAGCAATTCTCTGCAATGTGGAAACTGAAAGTCATTTGCTACATTGCCTGATAGAACCAATTGTTATTTGGAGCTGAGGTGCACAAGTTTCCTCAGATGTGAGCTGGTGTGTGTGTGTGTAGTACAAAGGCACAATGCTATTTCTTCCAAGTCAGGCAACAATGGAGGAGAACATTATCAAGGCTGGCAATTTGCATAATAAAGCAGGCCTGTCTGGCGGGGACTTTCTGATTGTCACCTCATCAAATCTCCCACTATGCAAAACAGCAGGCAACAAAAAGGTCCCTCTCCCCCACTTTGCAATGGGAACCTCATTAGCCTTGAGAAAAGGAAGTCGAATTTCGTCAATAATGTACTATGCAGGAATGAAGTCCTTTCTGTCCCTCAGGGTGTGTCCTTCAATCAAACAACTTCGGTGTCATTTTAATCTTTTGGGAATCTCTTGCTGTGATTTCCAGTGATGCTGTGATCTCTCAAAAGCAAGCCCAGCCCCCCAGCCCCGACCATTTGGTTCTTTTGAGCCGAATCCAACTTGAAATGAGGAATTAAGGTGCTCTTCCCTGCCACTCCACCTACCCACAATTCCTCAAGCAAAACAAGCTTCTTGATGAACTTACAGCCACACCCCAGAGTATTCAAGTAATCATTTATATCCATCCTCATAGTCAGGGCTGCAGAAATCCACTAGTCTACTAGTCTGTGACGAGTGGAAAATGCCTGACAAGTGGGGGGGGGGAGTCCTGATGAGCAATGTACCAACATAGCTTGAGGAGTAAAATATTTTGTCTGGCTGATAAACTGAGCTAACATTTCTTCACCCCTGCTCATAGTCATCAAGGATCTCACACTCCAACCCATAGCCATGACACATTTTCGTTGGCTTTAGGTGTCAGCCAAAAATTTAGGAGCCAGAATGCCCTCCGCTCCATGAGGGGGAACAGAAGCCTCTTGCTTGCTCCCGCCTTGCTTGTTCACACCTCCTCATTGATCTCAGCCAGCCAGCCAGCCACACTTAAAATGTCCAGGCAGCAGGCACCATACTTAATGTCCAGGCATCAAGGCAAGCTGGCACCTGGGAACTGTTAAGCCCTGAGCCATTAGGCTTGCCACCTTTCTTCTCAGGCCCTGCTCCTATGCCAGACAAATTAAGTAGGTAAAACATTTTGTGATATAGACGTGAAGGGCTGAATAGATCTTCAACTGAGCCAGTGTGGTGTAGTTGCTTGAGTGTTGGATTAGGACTGGGTAGACTAGAGTACAAATCCCCATTCAGCCATGAAATTCATTGAGTGACTCTGAGATCACTTGTCTCTCGGCCTACCTCACAGGGCTGTTGTGAGGATAAACATAAATTAATTAACAGGATTCGAACCAGCAACCTCTGGCTTTCTAGTCAAGTCATCTCCCTGCTGCGCCATTAGGTACCACTTTCTTACCACCATAAGAGAGTCAGTGGCCATGACTTCATTATGTATTCCAACATCTGGCCCGTCAGATTGCTCAATAACCAAAACAAGGCACTGAGGCTCTAGCCTGCCTTGGAAGCTATACTTTAAAATCATCAGGACCTTATCTCTAAATTAGAGTACTTATGATGATGAGAAAAAAGCCTCTACATATGCCCAGGAGCACTCTCCTACATGACACAGAGCAGGTCCGTAGCACTGATAATAGTTTGTTGGGTGAATTATTGCTTCAAATTAGTCTTGCAGTGCAGCTCACACTATGGGCTGGTTCAGAAGTCACGCACGCAGAATCTCAGTTAAAGCTGGGATCAGCGTGACATCCCTGGTCTCAGGAATACGCACTCTTCTTTGGCCCCTCTCCCATGCTTATGCTAACCTACTTGCTTCAGATAATCCAAGATTTGTAACTCACTTCAGACCTGGGGTCCAGATCTTGGGTTATCTGAAGCAAGTCAGTTTTAATATCATTATTTTGTTATGTCTGGTAGGTTCTTTAGCTTCTTTAGTTTTTTATAATTTTCAGTTTTAATTGGAACCTAATAATTGTTTTTAATCTGACTTTAAAAAAAATTAATTTGATTACTCATATCTGTGCCTGTTATTGTTGTAAGCCGCCCCAAGCAGTATTGCACTGGAGGAGGGGTATAAATATTTTAAATAAATAACAATAAATAAATAACCAAGGTTCCATGTGACAGCTGAATCAGCCTTTATACATCCTTCAATGTGTGCCAACACAGCGGGGCAGATCTCCCTTCCAAATGGGGCCGCGCACAGGGGCGTGGCTAGCCGGCCCCCTGCGTCTGACATCAGATGGGGGGGTGGGACCAGGTGGCCGTGGCCGAAAACAGGCCACTGCCAGCCTCCCTTCACTCCTGCTGCAATCCTATGCACATTTTGATTGATTGATTGATTGAGTGAGTGCCATCAAGTCGGTGTCGACTCTTAGCAACCACATAGATGGATTCTCTCCAGGATGATCTGTCTTCAACTTAGCCTTTAAGGTCTCTCAGTGGTGCATTAATTGCTGTCGTAATTGAGTCCATCCACCTTGCTGCTGGTCGTCCTCTTCTTCTCTTTCCTTCAACATTTCCCAGCATTATGGACTTCTCAAGCGACCTGGGTTTTTGCATAATGTACATATGATAGTTTGAGCCTTGTCATTTGTGTCTTGGCTAGAGGAGTGAAAATTCTGGATTGATTTGTTCTTAATCCATTTGTTTGTTTTCCTGGCTATCCATGGTATCCTCAAAAGCCTTCTCCAGAACCAAAGTTCAAAAGCGTCAATACTTTTTCTGTCCTGTTGGAATTAATGAGGGTTACTTCTAAGTAAAAATGCATAAGCTCGGGCTGCATAGCTGTGTGATTCTACGCACACTTGACTTAGGAGTCCTGAGTACACATGAAACAGTTTGTTTATTTATTTATTTGTTCAATTTATAGACCGCCCTTACAAAATAGCTCAGGGAGGTTCACAAACATCAAAGACCCTTTAAAACAATTTAAGAGCACTGGAAGGCCAGGTCGAACAGGTAGGTCTTTAGGGCTCTCCTAAATTCCAGTAAAGAATTCAAATTATGTATGTCTGCAGGGAGCGCATTCCACAGTCCAGGAGTGGCTACAGAGAAGGCCCGCCTCTGGGTCTCCATCAGACGAGCTGGTGGCAACTGAAGCCAGACCTCCTCAGATGATCTTAGTGTGCGGTGGGGATCAGACCAAAGAAGGTGCTCTCTAAGGTAACCTGGAGGCAAACTGACTCACTAGAAGAGGAATAGCAGAGAAACATGGCACATCCCCATCGTTTTAAGGTATTTAGGGGATCATCCCTGTAATGATTATTAAGAGGCAAATTACTAAGGAATCACAAAGCAAATGGAACGATTCCAAATGCAAATGAGAAAAAGATTGTTCACTGAAATCCACTACTTGGAGCTCAAAAATTAACTTGGACTCATTAATCTGAACTCATTAACATATTAATTAATTTGAACTCTTTAATCTGAAGCTCCATTGAATGAAGGGGGGCCTTGCTTTCGAGTAAAACACCCTTGGAGGAGAGCTGGTCTTGTGGTAGCAAGCAAGACTTGTCCCCTTAGCTAAGCAGGGTCCACCCTAGTTGCATTTGAATGGGAGACTAGAAGTGTGAGCACTGTAAGAGATTCCCCTCAGGGGATGGAGCCGCTCTGGGAAGAGCAGAAGGTTCCAAGTTCCCTCCCTGGCAGCATCTCCAAGATAGGGCTGAGAGAGATTCCTGCCTGCAACTTTGGAGAAGCCACTGCCAGTCTGTGTGGCCAATACTGAGCTAGACGGACCAAGGGTCTGGCTCAGTATATGGCAGCTTCCTATGCTATGTTCCTATGTGTTGCTCTGCAGTCCTACACACACAGCACGTCAAGGCGTCTCTCCATAGGGGGATATACAGGCGATCATGCCATCTCTCCGAGGAACAGCCACAGCCAGTGGTCCCAGGCAGAGACGACTCCGAAGAGCGCATCCCGTTGCCATGGTACCCCCTCCGCAACCTCCGCTCCCCGTGGACGCGTCTGCGCACGCGCCCCAGGATGAGGATGGTGCGCACGCGCACGAGCGCTCTCCCTCCCCCGCCCCCTACCACCGCAAGTCGCGGAGCGCCGAGACTGCGTCGCCGGACTCTGCTTTCACCACGCCTGCGCGGAGGAAGGGCGGGCGGGAGCCGGCCGGGTCTGCCTTCCGCGCGTGCGTTGTTGTGAAGGTGTTGTCGGCGGCAGGGCTGGTGGTTGGAGCGGGGTCCTTCCTGGCCCGGCTCGCCTTCTTCGCCGTTTCGCTTTCTTCTGCGTCCGCCCAGGCTTGACCATGTCGTACGGCCCGTTGGAGACTTACCGGCCGGGGGGGCTGCCCCCCCGGGACTTCAGCGCCATCATCCAGATCTGCAGCAGCAACGTACAGCGCCTGGCACAATGCAGTGAGTGAGGCTCTTGGTCGCTTCCCCCACCCCAAGCCCTGAGGAGACACCCCCCCCCCTTTTCCTTGGCCCGTCCCTAATCTCCTCCCAACGCTTCCTTGTTATTCCTGCAACGACGATCTGTTCCCTTCCCTGACTCTGCTGCTTCCCTGCCCCCGAGTCGAGATTGTAATCTTCTCGGGGCAGAGACTTGCCTCTTTATGCTTTGTAAAGCACCATGCACGTTGGTGTAGTAGTAGCAGTACTAGTCGTCGCCGTCGTAGTAGCGGTAGTAGTCGTATCCCTCTTTCTGCCAATAATATATTCCATAATATTTATTTGTTTATTACACATTATATCCTGATCTTCCTCTGAGGAGCTCGGGGTTTATTTTTATCCTCACAATGTTTACATGTTCATTTTTATCCCCACAACAACTCTGTTAGGTAGGTTAGGCTGAGAGATAATGGCTGGCCCAGAATCACCCAGTGAGTTTCATGGTTGAATGGGGGTTTGAATTTGGGTCTTCCGGGTTCTAGTTCAACACTCTAACCACTGTGCTATGCTGGCTCTTTTATAATATGGATTTTCTTATTTCTTTCTCTTCCCTATTTTCTCCCTGGTTGGTTAGTTATTCACTTGTTAAATTTGTTCCCCCATCTTTCAGCTCAATGGGCCTGAAGATGGCTTACAATGGATAGCAGTAATCATTATTTTTGAAACCATTGCAATAATCCTAATTTTGCATGTATTTGCAACAATTTAGCCACCCTTGACTCTCTGGCAGTTTTTACCTAGCCACTCCTCTCCTCTCCTCTCCCCACCCAACCCCTTAAAAAGTATGTCTCCCCCGCCCCCTTCTTTGTCCACTTTGTTTTCTTTGATAACCATCAGTCCAAACTGGCCGATCACAGTATATTCTAGCCTGCTTACTCAGATTCTGAGATCTGTACCCAAAGTTTGGAGTAAATTTCAGTTCTCAGTTTTTCTGAAGTAAGTCAACTAGAATAAACCAAGATCAGTCAGTTTCCAAACACACATCACAGCCAGTGTTCCCTCTAACAGGGATTCCAAGACGTTGTTGACTGCAACTCCCATAATGCCCAGCCAAAGGCCATTGCAGCTGGGGATGTTGGGAGTTGTAGTGAACAGCATCTGGGAATCTCTGATAGAGGGAACAGTGGTCACGGCCAGTGTGTTTGTTTTAACCCAGTTTGGAAGTGGATGCTAGATTCTTGAAGAATGTGCATTCCTGAGGCACATGGGTGTCGCACAGAGCCCGGTTTTTACTGAGGCTCCACGGAACGTCTGAACTGGTTCATAGAGTTGGAAGGGGCCTGGTAGATTATCAGGATGACGTCTTATGTTGAACATGGGGAGGAGAGCTGGTCTTGTGGTAGCCAGCATGACTTGTCCCCCTTGCTAAGCAGGGTCTGCCCTGGTTGCATATGAATGGGAGATTACATGTAGGCCTATAAGATATTCCCCTTAGAGAATGGGGCCTTGTCCCCTTTGTTAAAGCAGGGTCCACCCTGGTTTGCATTTGAATGAGAGATTACATATGAGCACTGTAAAATAATCCCCTTAGAGGATGGGGCTGCTCTGGGAAGAGCAGAAGGTCCCTCCCTGGCATCTTCAAGATAGGACTGAGAGAGTTTCCTGCCTAAAACCTTGGAGAAGCCACTGCCAGTCTGTGTTGACAATGCTGAACTAGATGGACCAATGGTCTGATTCAGTATATGGCAGCTTCCTGTGTCAGAGGAAAAAGTACTTGCCCTTTCCTGACACATTTCCCACTCTCAATTTTATGGCCTTCAAGGACCCTTCAAACTCTATAATTCTGTACTCTTGAATTGTCCCTGTCAGCTGTGTATAGGGAATCCACTTGAACTTGAAGCATTCTGTCTGTGCATACCTCAAAGATCAAGTGGTCTGAAGCACTGGACCCTTCCGTCTCAGCTAGAGCTGCATTACAGTATCCTTCCTGCTAGAATTGGTGAAATTAGAATTGATTGATTGATTAAGTGCCATCAAGTCGGTGTCAACTCTTAGCGACCACATAGATAATCTCCAGGATGATCTGTCTTCCACTTGGCCTTTAAGGTCTCTCAGTGGTGCATTAATTGCTGTCGTAATTGAGTCCATCCACCTTGCTGCTGGTCATCCTCTTCTTCTCTTTCCTTCAACTTCTCTTGAGAGAGCTGGGTTTTCGCATAATATGTCCGAAGTATGATAGATTGAGCCTGGTCATTTGTGCCTTGAGTGAAAATCCTTGAGTGGATTGATTTGTTCTATTTGCTTGTTTTCCTGGCTGTCCATGGTATCCTCAAAAGCCTTCTCCAGCACCAAAGTTCAAAAGTGTCAATACTTTTTCTCTCTTGCTTCCTCAAAGTCCAGCTTTTGCATCCATAGAGTGTCATGAGAAAAACCATTGTCCGAATGATTCTAATCTTTGTCGGTATAGACACGTCACGGCATCTAAATATCCTTTCTAAGGCCTTCAGTAACCCTAACAAGTGCTAGTCTGTGGTGTATTTCTTGATTGCTGAGTCCTTTACTGTTGATGGTCAATCCTAAAAGGCAGAAGCTATCCACCATTTCAATGTCTTCATTAAGAATGGATCGAGATAAACAGTTTTTTTAACTGCAGGGTGACTTATCATCACATGTCTTTGTTATGGTATGCAGCCTTAAATCAGATCCTCTGAAACTGTTTTTGGAATAAATACATTACCAAACTGTTCAGAAGGCTAGGATACATGTGGATCTTTGCCATGAATTGACTGCAGAAAATCATCTTACAGTGAAAGAGAAATAATTCTTTTGACTGTACCTTGAGGCTTTAGACATTAATGTTTTTAAAAACTTATTTACATTTATATGCTGCTCTTCCTCCAAGGAGCCCAGAGCAGTATACATGGTTATGTTTATCCTCACAACAACCCTGTGAGGTAGATTAGGCAGAGAGAGAAGTGACTAGCCCAAGGTCATCCAGCGAGTGTCATGGTGTCTGCTGGCTTTTTTGCACTGCATCCAACTTCCACTTCATGATGTTTCTCTTGGTAAAGATGTGTTCTTCCCTAACCAGCAGCGTCTGCTATATCATCGCATAAAAGATCTCCCTTCATCCATTGGCAAATGACCACTTTTTAGGAGGAGGGCAAATTGAATAGACTAAAATCCATTTTAGAAATTAACTTTAATGGATCAAGTGCTGCATTGTGGGTTGCAAAGGAATTTTAAAACAAAACTGTAGGCAGACGGGAGTCCTGTTTGTTTTTTTGAATTCTTTAAATACATATTTGATTGGAAACACCACTCTGGGATGTTTAAGAATAACAGCCTATTTTTAAATATGTCTGCTCTGGCAGACTAATATTAGGGCCATTGTTCTGTGCTTCTGCACAAGGGATGCTCATGAGCAAAATCCAGCATTCTGAGGAGCCTCTTTCCAGGCCCAATTCAGAGTGCTGGTTTTAACCTTTAAAGCCCGGAACGGCTTGGGACCAGGTTCCCCGAGAGAGCGCCTTGCCCCATATATCCCGACTCAGATCTTAAGATCTTCTTCGGAGGCCCTGCTGCCTGTGCTTCTCCCAAATGAAGTGAGTGGCTATTTAGGAGGGTCCCTCGGTGGTGGGACTGCATCTGTGGACTAGCCTCCCCAGTGAGGCGCATCTGGCATAGTCACTTTGTCCTTTGAGAGGCCAGGTGAAGACCTTTCTGTTCACTCATTCTTTTTAAAATTGATTGAAAATAGTTTTGTGTATTCTGTTTTATTTTTTATATTGTAATTTGTTTGTCGTGTGTGTGTGTGTGTATGTATGTTGGATGTTTTTTACTGTTGTGTTATTGTGAGTCGCCCAGAGAACAATCTGTTACGTGGCAGCTAACAAAGTTGTTTATTATTATTATTATTATTATCATCATCATCATCACTATTATTATTATCTTATTTATTATGAGAGGGGAGAATTAAACAACACTCCTTCTATTTAACAAAGGCATCCTTGCCTGGTTTCCTGTGAAAAGGAAGAATTGCAACTAGGCAAATCATTTTGTAAGAGTTTTTCAAATCTTTTTTTTTGACTGATAAAGGTAAAGTGTGCCGTCAAATCGATTTCGACTCCTAGCCCCAACAGAGGGGTTTACCATTGCCTCCTCCCGTGCAGTATGAGATGATGCCTTTCAGCACCTTCCTATATCGCTGCTGCCTGATAGAGGTGTTTCCCATAGTCTCGGAAACATATGTTTGTTTCCATAGTCTGGGAAACATACCTGCGGGGATTTGAACCAGCAGTCTTCTGTTTGTTAGTCAAGCATTTCCCCACTGCGCCACTTAAGGTGACTTTTGACTGATAAAATAGGCTTTAAAGTACATGGGTTCAGTGAAATAAGCACACAAGAGCCTTGCCCAAGGCCCATCTAGTCCAACATCCTGCTTCTCATATTGACCCACCAGATGCCTCTGAGAAGCCCACAGGCAGGAGTTGAGGGCATGCCCCCTCTCCTGCTGTTGCTCCCCTGCGGCTGGTATTCCTAGCCCTCAAGACTAGTGGCCATTGATGGACAAATTCGAGGACAACTAACAGCCCCCTTTAAAAGCCGTCCCAGCTGGTGTCTGTCACCACATTCTGTGGCAGACAGTTCCACAGATTCACTAAAGCATCTTAAAACTTTGGAAGAGGGACCTAGTAGGACTTTCAGAAGCAGAATAAACATGCAGAACTTGCTAGAATTCTGAGTTTTAAACAGTACAGGCAGCTCAGCTCTGCCAGGACTCTGATCTCAGGAAAGGTGATGTGGGCACCTAGTCCTTGAACAGCATGTCAGGTTTTTTTCTAAGTGAACCATTTAAAGCCTTTATCAACAGGTCTTATCTACCAAGGAGGGGAGGATTGGTCCCTACTGGATTTTCCTGGATTATTTCTCTCTTCTGCTTCCCATTCCAGTTTGCCTAGTGCTAGCCTTTGAATTGCTCACATCTTCTAATGTATCCTGATCACATGTAACCCCTTGCTCCTTTTCTGGCCCTTAGCCTTCCTAAAGGTTCAAGGGGGGGGTGCCCCCCAAAAGTAGGTGGGGCAGCTTATTTGGCCCCCATCAGCTGTAACTGCAAGCAATATTGAGAGTTGTTTTTAAAGAATTCTTTGTAGTCACTGTACGGCCTTCTCTGTAGTGGCTCCCAGGCTGTGGTATGTGCTCTCTATAGACATTCGTGGTTTAACATCTTTACCAGCCTTCCAAAGAGCCCTTAAACACATTTCTTTCAACCAGGCTTTTAGTGATCTCTGGATGTTTTAAATGTTTAATTGCTGTTTTAATAGCTGGCTTTGTTTGTCTTTGTTTTATTGAACCTCCTGGAGCCTTTGGAGTCAGGCAGTATATAAATAAAAACAATTAAGGGGTGCCAAATAAAAATTGGGGGGGGTAGGGTAGGCTATGGGTCAGGGCTGCTCAACTTGGGCCCTCTTGCAGATGTTGGCCTACAATTCCCATAATCCCTGTCTATTGGCAACTGTGGCTGGGGATTATGGGAGCTGTAGTTCAAACAGCTGGGGGGCCTAAGTTGAGCAGGCCTGTACAGTGTTTCCCCTTCTCTTCTCATTGTGTTCAGCTTGAGTTGATTGGTTGGCTATAAAATGTGTCATTTACTTGCCGTGAACTCTTATCCAAGTATACTTGAAGGCCATTTCTGTTGGGTTCAGTGGGGCTGCCTCCCAAAGAGTAGTGCATATAGGATTGCAGCCTTAGCAGTAGAGCAATGCAGAAAGCTTGCTGCTTTTCATAGTATTTTGTATAACTATGGGGTCGCTACCTTGACATGTCTAGTGATGGTGAGGAATGCAACTGTTCTTCCAAAAGCAACAAAAAAACAATGCTATGAAGTTTTCAAACAGCCAAGCGGAGAGAGGAAAACAGTGGCTTCCTTTTCACAATAAATAGAGAGAGGCAGGATCCAAAGATGTCCGGAGGTTTCCATAGACCTGGACAAGGCTTGTTTGGTTTTTTGCTGTGTTTCCTTTCAAGTTCCCTCAAGAAGGGCGGCCAGTTCATCTGAGCCAGGCAGTCGCAATTCCCCAGATCTTGCTCACAGTGTTGCCTTCGAACAGGAGCTCCTTGCCTCCAGCTGTTGCGGCAGGGGATGATGAGAGTTGTAGTCCAACAGCACCTAGGGACCCATGGCTAGCCACCCCTGCCATGCCAGCAGTGTTCCCTGGAGCAGGGATTTCCAGGTGTTGACGACAACTCCCATCATCCTCAGCTGCAGTGGCCTTTGGCTGGGGGTGATGGGTTATCTAGTCAGCATCTGGGAATCCCTGCTGCAGAGAACATTGCTTGCAACCTAAGAACGGCCTTGCTGCGTCAGGCCAGAAGTCAGTCTAAAACAAGGATTCTCAGCGTTGGGTCCCCAGATATTAGTAGACTTCAACTCCTATAATCCCAAGCCCCAGTGGCCTTTGATTGGGGATTTTGGGAGCTGAAGTCCAATAACATCTGGGGACCCAACGTTGAGAATCCCTGGTCTAAACCAGCACCCTGTTTCCCACAGTGACTGATGAGCAGATGCATCTGGAAATCCCAGAAATAGGGAGGAGAGCTTGTATTATTATTATTATTATTATTATTATTATTATTAATTCAATTTCTATACCGCCCTTCCAAAAATGGCTCAGGGCGGTTTACAAAGAGAAATAAAACAAATAAGATGGCTCCCTGTCCCCAACGGGCTCACATTCTAAAAAGAAACATAGGACACACACCAGCAATAGTCACTGGAAGTACTGTGCTGGGGGTGGATAGGGCCAGTTACTCTTCCCCTGCTAAATAAAGAGAATCACCACGGTAAAAGGTGCCTCTCTGCCCAGTTAGCAGGGGTAGCAAGCATGGCTTGTCCCCTTTGCTAAGCAGGGTCCATCCTGGTTGCATTTGAATGGGAAACTACGTGTGTGAGCACTGTAAGATATTCCCCTTAGGGGATGGGGCTGCTCTGGGAAGAACATCTACCTGCTTGCATGCAGAAAGGTTTCAAGTTCCCTCCCTGGCATCTCCAAGATAGGGCTGAGAGAGACCCCTGCCTGCAATCTTGGAGAAGCCGCTGCCAGTCTGTGTAGACAATACTGAGCTAGCTACATTATTAGTAATAGTAATAACAATAATAACTAAATTTCTATCCTGCCCTTCACCAAGGAGTTACAAGGTTCTCTCCCCCTGCCCCGCCCATATATCCTCTCAACAACTCTGCAAAATAGATTAGGCTAAGAGATTGTGACTGGCCCAAGGTCGGCCATTGAGCTTCATCACTGAGCAGAGATTTGGATCTTGCAAGGCAACCCCGTAAACAAGGCCACAGGCATTGTTAGCCTGGATGACACTACCTGGGAAGCATCAGAGAAGCACAATTGCAGGAATGATTCTTGCTCCACCCTTTACAGTTTGAGTTGGGAGAGAAGCTGGAGCTTGTAGTATTTGTCAGAGGGAGGGGTGCACTTGCCATGGCAAATGAAAATGCGAAATCTTCCATTCAGGCAATTCCCAGAGTAACAGAATCAGGCATGCTACCACTTTTTTCCACGACTGTATCCGTAAGCACAGTTTCAAGTTGTTGTTTATGCCCACTGGCAAGAGAATGTATACTATAAAGCCATATTTTTACAAAACCTTTAAATATTATAGATGGTGTCTGAAACGTGCAAAATAAGTTGTAACGGAATCACTTTTGGCAACCGTTTGATTCCGTTACCAACCTTTGGGGGGCGGGGCATGTTTCAGATACTACCTATAATATTTAAGGGTTTCATTAAAAATATGGCCTTATAGTAAGAGATGTTCTCTTGCCAGTGGGTGAATATCAGTCTGAAAAATTGCTTGTGTCTACAGTTATTGGGGGAAAGGGATAACATGTCTGATTCTGTTGCCCTTGGAATTGCCCATTTAAGGCTTAAAAGAGAGACAACCGTAACGCTGTAAAGCGTTC
This sequence comes from Hemicordylus capensis, assembly GCF_027244095.1. Lineage (NCBI taxonomy): Eukaryota > Metazoa > Chordata > Lepidosauria > Squamata > Cordylidae > Hemicordylus > Hemicordylus capensis. Next base: position 17,953,551 of record NC_069663.1, read on the forward strand.
CTGCCTGGTCGCCTAGGGGCAGTTTTGACTCACCCCAGGTGAATGGCTATTACTCACCTGTTGTAAGGTGTTACAGTCCTGACATGTGTCCTTGTGCTGGCTATTGCTGCTGGTTCTCTCATGCATAACCATCGTGGAGCTGCTGTAAATGAGTTCAAGCTGGCCATGTTTGCCAACTAGCACAGGCAAGCCGTGAGTGTTGGGGAGCTATTTATACAGCACTCGCTTCTCACACGGAGAAGGTGTCTCTTAGGTCCAATTTAATGATTTGTGTCTTTAACAGCATCAGGTCAGAAGAAGCATCGGCCTGGAGCGGAAAGCTTTTCAAAGATGAATGCACAGCGGTTCTGTCCATGCCCGTCCCCCCCGCTGTGCTTTCTGCCTTTCAGATAATTGATAATCTGTGTGCGTCTAAGGAAGGCATCCGCGAAAGAGAGATGTTGAAAGTGGGAAGCAAAATACTAGGGCTGTTCTCAAGAGGGGAGGAGAAGCCGCCTCCCCCTAGATTGGGAGCTGTGCGTGTGTCCATTTCCTATTCGTGTGCGAGTTTTAAAACAAGCTTGGAGACACCGTCCATGAATCGGCTGTGCTAAGCAGCCGCCAAATGGGAGGGCTCCCTCTGATCCAGCAGCCGTACCCAGGTCTTTTATGAGGTCCGAGGGAAAGCGCTCTGCCCCAGCTGCTGCTTAGCACATAATAGGCACATCGACAGCTGCCACATACTGAGTCAGACCATTGATCTATCTAGCTCAGTATTGCCTACCCAGACTGGCAGCGGCTTCTCCAAAGTTGCAGGCAGGGGTCTCTCTCAGCCCTATGCTTTGGTAGTTTGTTGGTTCAATTTAAAAAATCTTGTCCTATTTAAAAATAAAATAAAATCTTGTCCTATCTTGGAAATGCCAGGGAGGGAACTTTGAACTTTCTGAAGCTTTTCCCAGAGTGGCCCCATCCTCTAGGTGGAATATCTTACGGTGCTCACAGGTAGTCTCCCATTCAAATGCAAACCAGGGCAGACCCTGATTAGCACAGGGGGCAGCTCATACTTGCTACCGCGAGAACAGCTCCCTGCCAGGGCCTCCAACCCTGTTTTTAACATGTATATGAGGCGAAAACAGGAGCACGCGCTGCTCCCAAACTACAATAGGAGGCTTCTCCCACCTTCTTCCTAATCGTGTGAACCAGCCTCAAGTCTTACAATCCAGTCCATTGGAGATCGACTCAGACTTGCCTCCCAAGAAAGTGTGGGGTTGTAAACCGAACCTTTGCACTGTGTTCAGTTCCGTCACATTGCTGACAGGTGTCATAATCATTTCAGAAGCAGTTGAAAAAGAACCTGAGAAACAACAACTACAATATGGCTCAACTAAGATGGGTGGTTATGACCTAGGAAGCTGCCATATACTGAGTCAGACCCTTGGCCCACCTGGCTCAGTATTGTCTACCCAGACTGGCAGCGGCTTCTTCAAGGTTGCAGGCGAGGGTCTCTCTGAGCCCTATCTTGGAGATGCCAGGGAGGGAACTGGGAACCTTCTGATGTTCTTTCCAGAGTGGCCCCATCCCCTAAGGGGAATATCTTACAGTGCCCACATGTAGTCTCCCATTCAAATGCAAAGCAGGGCAGATCCTGCTTAGCAAAGGGGATGGACAATTCATGCTAAGTGTCGCAGCGGGGAAATGCTTGACTAACAAGCAGAAGGTTGCCTGTTCGAATCCCCGCTGGTTCACCTGTATCAGGCAGCAGCGATATAGGAAGATGCTGAAAGGCATCATCTCACACTGGGCGGGAGGAGGCAATGGTAAACCCCTCCTGTATTCTACCAAGGAAACCACAGGGCTCTGTGGTCGCCAGGAGCTGACACCAACTCGACAGCACAACTTTATTTTACAACTCTATTTTAGAACAAGTATAGCCACCTTAACTGGCGCAGCGGGGAAATGCTTGACTAAAAAGCAGAAGGTTGCTGGTTTGAATCCCCGCTGCTATTCTACCAAAGAAAACTACAGGGCTCTGTGGTCGCCAGGAGTTGAAATCGACTTGACGGCACACTTTACCTTTTCCATAAGACCAGTTCTCCTGCTCATCTGGGGACCCAAGGGTTGGGACACCTCTGGAACAGAGACCTTTTAGGCAGAGCCTTCTGTGTGCCTGTAGATACACACAGAGGCACTATGACCCTTGCTTCTGCTACCAGCAGTACAAACATTTCATATTCTGAACATGTGAAGAGCCGGCTAGGCCCTCTGCAGAAGATGAAAGTGCCACAGTTCTTCCCAGAAGGTTTATCGATGACTTCAGACAATCTCTCCTCCTTTACGTGATTCCTCTTTTCCTGACATATGACTTAGACAAGAAATGGTTATTGATTTGTTGAAAGAAGAGTAAGAGTGAGTAAGTGTGCATATGTAACTTTCAGAGGAGAGCTTTTATGGCAAAATGGTAACAATATCCTCAATTCTGCCTCCACAGCTTCTCAGATAAAGAATTTGATGAGTCAGCTGGGAACCAAGCAAGACTCCAGCAAGCTGCAGGAAAACCTGTAAGTCTTACTGGCACCCGCCCTGGGTATGCGCCGTGATGAAAGTGCCAGGCGCTCAGACGGATTTTGGAGGTCCCAATTCTGAGGCCTGCTCTGCACGTGAAGTAGAATCTGGAGGTAGTGGAGTGGACCGCATCACTCCAGGCCAGGGTTCCCTGTCTCAGGGATTCCCTGATGTTGCTGACTACAACTCCCAGCATCCCTCCCATCACACCCCAACATGCCCTACCATGCTGCAGAGTGGTCCAGGGCATCCAGGGGGGCTGAAAAGCAGCCATAAATCGCCATTTTTGCCCACTTTTTTTAATTTTTAATTTTTTAATTTTACATTTCATATCCCGCTTTTTTTAAACAAAATGAGCCATAAAATGGCTCCCAAACACAAAATGGCAGCCAGAAATGATCTCTGAAGTCATTTCCAGCCACTCCTAACCTGTAGCTACATGTTTTTAACCCTTTCCTCCCCATTCCCCCCACCCCCACATATACCGAGGTCGGGTGCTAATTACCTGACCACAGATATGCGTTTCTTTTCCGCAGCCAACAGTTGCAACACACAGCAAACCGGCTTGCCAAAGAGACGAACGAATGCCTAAAGGAGCTGGGCTCCCTGCCGCTCGCCTTATCCACGTCGGAACAGGTTTGTGATGGTTCTCTTGTGGTTGGGCTTATTTCAGCATTGCCAGCATTTATTTTAAATATCTGAGAATACCAAGACTCCTTTGATGGGGAGGCCGTGCTGCAGCTGCTGGACTTCAGCTCCCATAATCTCTTGACTGTTGACCAGCGTGACGGGGGTGATGGGAGTTGTAGTCCCAACAGTTGGAGGGCCAAGGTTGTGCAGCCCTGGGTTACCTACAAAGGGGCTAAGTGCATGAATCCCATTTAGAGGCTGAATTGAGGAATGGGGAATTCGTGGACATTAACGCTCTCCTCAAAGTACTAATCGCCCCCCACCCCCGTTACTTTCATCTTCTATAGTCAGGCTGCTCAACTTTGCCCTCCCCACACCTGTTTTTGGACTGCAACTCCCATAATCCTCAGCCACAGTGGCCAGTAGCCAGGGATTATGGGAGTTGTAGGCCAACATCTGCAGGAGGGCCAAAGTTGAGCCTGGTCTGTAGTAAGTGAGGAAGCAGCACCCCGTTGACAGGAAACAAATATTTCAGGACTTGTTGGTGCATGAAATGGACAGACTCTCCATTCTAGGTTAACAGGCCCATTTTTTAAGACTGTCTTTTTCACCCTCTGTCTCTATATAGCCAGGTTTTATCCACTGGCTTTTTGTTTTGCTGTGTGAATCTGTGGGAAAGGAGAGATGGTAGTGTGAAAATAGAATGTGCCCTCTTCTCTTGCAGAGAGTATCTGGCGTGTGCTTGATCAGTAAAGCACATGCACAATACAAATATTGCACAAGGGCAAGAAAATTGCGCCGCTGCGCTAAGTCACGGAGATTCTCAGAGTGGCACTCGGGAGCGAAGGCTCCCAGCGCAACGGGTGAGGCATGCTACACATTGTATGCCCTGTTGCGCTCGTGCAAATGTGTTGGGATGCATGCTCCAGCCTTGGCGCCACTAGCTAGTGGAACATGTTTGCCCAAGTGCTTTGTTAGTCTGGATGGCAGCCATTGTTTTCATACAACAGGCACCATAATGAATTAAAATAATGCCAATCAAGTTGGGCCATTTAAGGGTGTATCTCTTTTCCAGGTGAGACACTGAGTATAAAACATAATAAATGCGCAGCTCTTGGGCATGCCAAACTTGGTATGTTAACGGTTTTCAGTGTCTGCAATCCCCTGCCCCCGAAACGTTATACAAGGTAAAGAATTGTATATTATTGAGTTGTCATAGGAACATAGAAAGCTGCCTTCAACAGAGTCAGACCATTGGTCCATCTAGTTCAGTATTGTCTACACAGACTGGCAGCAGCTTCTCCAAGGTTGCCCACAGGAGTCTCCCTCAGCCCTATCTGGGAGATGCTGTCAGGGAGGGAATTTGGAACCTTCTGCATGCAAATACTCTTCCCAGAGCAGCCCCATCCCCTGAGGGGAATATCTGACAGTGCTCTCACACACTAGTCTCCCATTCAAATGCAAGCCAGGGCAGACCCTGCTTAGCAAAGGAGACAATTCATGCTTGTTATCACAAGACCAGCTCTCCTCCCTCCTCTCCTGTCATGTGTTAATGCAGCGATCTTTACTATTTTTCCTTAGGGGCTAATAAAACTCGCATCACTGGCTACTTGTGTTGGAGAAAAAGCTGCTTACCGTAGCGATAAATCAGTGGGTAAACAGGGAGCAAGTCTGAACTGATCCTCTCAGATCACAGTGACAGATGTGATCTATATAAGGGTTAGAAGTACATAAGCAGTTCTTATTGAAAATGTGTTGTGCTCTTCTTACCAGTAATTAAATCTCGGGTTTCAATCTGTTTTCTAGCGCCAGCAGAAACTACAGAAGGAGCGTTTAATGGATGAGTTTTCTGCGGCCTTAAATAACTTCCAAGCAGTGCAGAGAAGAGTGTCTGAGAAAGAGAAGGAAACTGTTGCGCGGGCAAGAGCTGGCTCCCGTCTCTCTGTAAGTTGTCAGCCAAGCTTCCTCATGAACATAGGAAACTGTCTTACACCATGTCAGACCATTGCTCCATCTAGCTCAGTATTGTCTACACCAGGGATTCTCAGTGTTGGGTCCCCAGATGTTATTGGACTTCAACTCCCATAATCCTCAGCCCCAGTGGCCTTTGGTTGGGAATTATGGGAGTTGATGTCCACTAACATCTGGGAACCCAACGTTGAGAATCGCTGGTCTACACAGACTGGCAACGGCTTCTTCAAGGCTGCAGGAAGGAGTGTGTCTCAACCCTATCTTAGAGATGCCAGGGAGTGAACTTGGAACCTTCTGCATGCAAATGCTCTTCCCAGAGTACATAGGAAACATAGGAAGCTGCCATATACTGAGTTGGTCTATCTAGCTCAGTATTGTCTTCACAGACTGGCGGCGGCTTCTCCAAAGTTGCAGGCAGGAATCTCTCTCAGCCCTATCTTGGAGATGCCAAGGAGGGAACTTGGAACCTTCTAATGCTCTTCCCAGAGCAGCTCCATCCCCTAAGGGGAATATCTTACAGTGCTCACACTTCTAGTCTCCCATTCATTTGTAACCAGAGCAGACCCTGCGTAGCTTAAGAGACATGTCATGCTTGCTACCACAAGACAAGCTCTCCTCCCATAGCCACATCCCCTTAGGAGAATATCTTACAGTACTCACACATTAGTCTCCCACCCAAATGTAAGCCAGGGTTGATCCTGCTTAGCAAAGGGGACAGTTCATACATGCTGCTGCAAGACCAGCTCTCCTCCCCAGGTCCCTCAAGAGGCACATCTGGCCCACTCTCTTTTTAATGTTGGGCAGATAATAAAAGACTTGTCTTTTGACCGCCCAGCGTTAGATGACCCTTCATTCCTCTGGATTGTTCTAGAGTGCTTATTCACTACTGTGACTGCATTAGTACTGAGTCTGTACGGTGCCTAAAATGTCTTATTGGATTGCATTTTGAATTTGTCATTCTGAGCTTCTTTAGGAGCCTCTGACCCAAAAGCACATAGAAATGTGGCAAGAAAGAAATGGATGGGGCTAGATGTCAAATGTCTGTCTTAAGATAAATGCACACTGTTGGGTTTTGTCATCATGCCCTCTCTCCTTCTGTTACTCCCCTGCAACTGGTATTGAGAGGCATCCTGCCTCTGAGGCTGGAAATGGCCTATAGATTAGTAGCCGTTGATAGATCTCTTCTCCATGAAGTTAAACCCCTCTTAAAGCCATCCAGGCTGCTGGCTGTCACTGTACCTTGTAGCAGAGAATACCCATGTGTTGTGTGAAAATACTTCTCTATCCACTTTCTCCACACTATGCAGGATTTTATTTGACCTCTATCATGTCTCCCCGCAGTTGTCTTTTTTTCTAAAGTAAAAAGCCCCAAGTGTTGTAGCCTTGCCTCATACGGAAGGTGCTCTAAGCCCCTGATCCTCTTGACCCTGGATTCAGCTTGAGTTCAAAACCGGTCCCCCTGTTGCCTGTTCTGTGAAGTTGAGGTTCTGCTCTCAGTGAGTGTGGCCCTTCAATATTGCTACAGTGTGAAATGGTTCCAAATCTCCCCAGAATCCTCCCTTGGTGGTGGTACGGCATTTGGGAGTGAACCACCCAGCAGTTTTCTTTCTTCCTTTCTCCTCCCCACTACACCTCAGTCTTGTCTGGTCTCTCACCCTTCTACGCCAGGGCTATGCTGAGCTTCTCCCAAGTTGGGACTAGATTCAGCATCAAGTGCAATATTAGTCTGGCCTCATGGGACCAAGATGGAGCTGGAATGACTGGCTGAATAAGTGGGGTGTGCGTGTGTGCGTGCGCGCACACACTCACTCCCAGGCTGGCTGCCATATTTGCCTTTGGTAATAAATATTTCTTGGCCATGTTAGCAGTGACTCTGGGCTACTTGGACTTTGTGTTTCTTTTTCTCCCTGCATTTGGCACACAGTGATCTTGATTATATAAGTCAGGAGTGGGCGGACTTCAGGCTTGGAAGGTCTACTTGGTTCAAGATCTGCCAATGGGCGGCAAGTGTAGAAAAGGTACTTGAGGGGCACAGCCAATTGTCTCATGATGGGTTCCCAGGCTTCGGTTCTTGGATGTTGTTGGACTAAAACTCCCATCATCCCTAGCCACAATGGCCTTTGTGGCAGGAGATGATGGGAGTTGTAGTCCAACAACATTGGGAACCCAAGACTGGGAATCCCTAAGCTTCTGCATCTTGTGAGCCATATGCTGGGACAAATTGCATCTACTAGTACAAATCTCCAGATGACACAGCACTCTAAAACTGGCCGGAAGAGCTGCACAAGGCCCTGGTCAAAAGCAGCCATGTAATGTTCCCGTTTTACAGACAGGGAACACTGAGGCTGAGAGAGAAACAGTTAGTCCAGGGGTTCTCAAAATTTGGGTCCCCAGAATGTGTTAGACTACAATTCCCATCATCCCCAGCCACGTTGGCCATTGTGGCTGAGGATGATGGGAGTTGTAGTCCAGCATCCCGGGACCCAAGTTCGAGAACCCCTGAGTTAGACCAAGGCCAGCCATGGCAAAGAACTTGACATTTGTTTTGCTTGTTATACTGTTGGGAATTAGAGACTTTCTGATCCGCTGCACACTCTCCCCATATCTATCAGTGAGTCCTGATATGCATTCTACACCTCCCCCCAAGTATGCTGATTGCAGGGAAGGGTGATTTCTACCTTGAAACAGAGGCAAGGACTCGAGGAGGACTCTGTCCTTTCCCGTTTTGGTCGCTTCAGGTTGGTTTGGCCATATGAGAGCCTTCTGGTGCACAAATCGAGGATGCGATGGCTGTTGAAATCCACGAGACCTCCAGGCAAATGTGCTGGGATGAGGCTGTAAAGAACTTGATTGCAGAATCCTATCCTTCAACCTACTGCAGTGCAAACCTTGTTGTCTGATTATGACCAAATTATGTCTTCCAGGCAGATGAGAGGCGCAAGGAAGAGCAGTTGGTCTCATTTGACAGGTAATGTCTGCGGCTTTGCGGTGACCCGTATTGCCTCTGCTTCATGAAACACAATAACCATCATGTGACTCTGTTGGGGAAAACATTATACAGGAACTAAGATTTGTGAGTGCCTGGGGAAATGACACAGCACTGTGGCTGTATTCACAGCTTGTGCCACAGGAATTTGATTCAGATGTCTGTTTCGGAGATCTGTCTGGCTTGCACCTTGGGGGAAAAGCTGTTTTAGATATGTCTGTGTGCCCAGCCATGTTAATTCAGAGTAGGAAAAAGCAGTCATAGCAGATGTAGGTGCTTATGGTGTATGTTAAAAAAAACCCGATGCACTCCCAGATTCTGTGCTGGTTTGACAGATGCATGGAATACACACCAGTGTAAGGAATATGCAACATAAGAGCCCTACTGGATAAGGCCTGTCTAATTCAGCACCCTGTTTCCCACAGTGGCCCACCAGATTAGGGGTGTGCATGGAGTGTTTCGTGGGGGTGGGTGGGTGCGAGTAGGTGCTTTAAATGGAGGAAGGCAGGTCTTACCTGCCCCTCCGTTGCTGCTCCACCGCCCCACTATGGCACTGTCAGTATTAAACAGCCACACTCTCTATTCTGAAAAGCTGCACCACACGGCTGCTTCCTGCTCAGGAACAGGAAGTTCCCTGTTCCCGGGGCACGTAGGCGGCATCGGCACATGCAGGCGCCATTTGCGTGGTCAGCAACACCATGCTCACTACACACATGGCACCCTTGTGTGCATGGATGGTGTGTGTGTGTGTTGCTGCTGCTGCTGCTGTGCACAGGGAACTTCCTGTTCCCAAGCAGGAAGCAGCAGCTAGGCTTATCAGAACAGACAGTGCAGCTGTTTATTACTGACAGAGCTGCAGAGAGGCAGGTAAAATCTGCCCTCCTCCTCTTAAAGTGCCTGCTCACCACCTGCTGAAATGATTCGGCTGGGGCAGTTCTAATTTGAGGCGCCGAAACGCTGGTCTTGGGGAACAGAGCTGGTCTTGTGGTAGCAAGCATGACTTGTCCCCTTAGCTAAGCAGGGTCTGCCCTGGTTGCATAGGAATGGGGCTGAGAGAGATTCCTGCCTGCACCCTTGGAGAAGCCGCTGCTAGTCTGTGTAGACAATACTGAGCAAGATGGACCAAGGGTCTGACTCAGTGTATGGCAGCTTCCTATGTTCCTCTGAGAAGGAAAGCAGCTGGCCCAAAGTCACGATATGGCTGAGTGGCAATTTGAACTGGCCTCTCTGCTGACCACTGTATTGCACTGGTCCTCAGTGTGATGTTGCATTCTTTCTGCAGCAATGAAGAATGGAATCAGATGCAGTCCCAAGAGGAAGACGTAGCAATAACAGAACAAGACCTTGAATTGATTAAGGAGAGAGAAACTGCCATTAGGCAATTGGAGGTGAGTGAATTGGGACAAAAATGTGTTGTGTTTTTTTGTTTTTTGAAAAGGACGAGCTTATTATATTTAAGAAAAAGATCAATGAGAGCAGAAATTTTGAGAGCTAAAATTTCCTTTTCTTTGCACCTTCTTGCTAACTGAACAGGGGCTGCTTCCTTCATCCGCAAGAGCAACTACTACAAACATTTATATACTGCTTTTGCAACAAAAGTCCTCAAAGTGGTTTACAAAGAAAAATAAATAAGAGAGTTCCCTGTTCCTAAAGGGCTTAGGAACAAAATAAACATTGGGTAGACTCCAGCAACAGCCATTGGAGGGATGCTGTGCTAGGGATGGATAGGGACTATTGCTCTCCACCTGCTAAATAGCTAACATTTAGATGTTACTGGTGCTCCCAAGCAAGAACTAAACTCTTGCAGATCTTTGAAGCAATTTGCACTGTGGATGCTAAGACGGGTCTCCAGTGTGCAGCACAGCTTGGAAGCCAGTGTTTCTGAAACTGGGGGCGGTGAGTAGAACCCCCCCTAGGTGCAGAAACACAATGTTGCCTATCTTAGTAATGGAGCTAGAGCAACCCCTGCTAACTTGGCAAAGAGGCACCTTTTGATGTGGTGATTCTCTTTATTTAGCAGGGGGAGAGTAACTGGCCCTATCCACCCCTAGCACAGTACCTCCAGTGACTGTTGCTGGTGTCTGTCTTATGTTTCTTTTTAGATTGTGAGCCCTTTGGAGACAGGGTTCCATCTTATTTATTTGTTATTTCTCTGTGTAAACCACCCTGAGCCATTTTTGGAAGGGTGGTATAGAAGTTGAATAAATAATAACTACTACTACCCAAAATGTGGACTGTGGCTGTGTTGTAGAAAAGAGTTGTCATATCTGTTGTGGCTCTGGTTATCTTGTACAAAAGGAGAAGTGATCTGAAGAAAGGGGGTGTGGGCTTGTGCTGGAAGTGGGGGTTGAAGTGGGATCAGGATATAGGAACCAGGCAAGTATGGTACTGATGTTTCTATCTAGGACTTGGGGTGGAGGGACAATGTAGAAGATCACTTACGTCCTGAAGGTGAAAAACAGAAAGTTTTAGGATGACTGTTTTTCAAGGTGTGTGCATGTATTGAACATATATAATGTAATATGTGGCTTAAGCTTCCTAAGGGCACAGTGGGGAGGTAACTTGCCTAGGGAGCAAGAGGTTGCTGGTTCAAATCCCCGCTGGTCTGTTTCCCAGACTATGGGGAACACTTGTCTTGGGCAGCAGCAATATAGGAAGATGCTGAAAGGCATCATCTCATACTGCGGAGGCAATGGTAAACCCCTCCTGTATTCTACCAAAGACAACCGCAGGGCTCTGTGGTCACCAGGAGTCAACACCCACTCGACGGCACAACTTTACTTTACCTAATATGTGGCTTGGATCCAAAGAGGTCCTTCTGTCATCATAAGGCACTTCCTCAGGAGCAGCTGAGTGCAGGCAGCAGAGCAGAAAGACTCGGTGGCACTAATGCCAGTGCCTTTGGTCCTTTGAATTTAAGCTGCAATGAAGTATCATGCCTTTCACATTCTCCCCCCCCCCTCCCCCCCTCCCCGATGATCTCTCTAATTATATAGGGGAAATATAACCACTCTTCTTACCTTCCTCTTTTCAGGCAGATATCCTGGATGTGAACCAGATATTTAAAGATTTGGCTATGATGATCCATGATCAAGGAGACATGATTGGTAGGTGGAGACCTGTATATGCTCAACCTATGCTGTGGCATTTTCGCTTCAGTGTGCTCTCGCTTCCTGAATTTGAAACCATTTATAGACATAAGTGGCTATATGTTCAGTGTAAGGACATTTGCTGTTGGGAGGTTGTTAATTTTTACCCCCAGTAGGTAAAACAGCAGAGCACTAAGGAATGAGCGCACACGCCAGTTACAGAGTAGATAGATGGTTTAGTTTTTGCAGCTATTTAGAGAAAACACATGGAGATCCTTTGTAGAACTAAATACTAAGTATTTATTGGTTAAGTACACTTGGATAGGAAAGACCTAACCCTAATCTAAAGAACTGCATAATGAGTATATAAGGAGGGAGAGAGATGTTTCCGTCTTCTCTCTAGGAGGAAAGGAAGGATCGTGACCCAGCACAGGAAGTGCGGAAGAGTCAGATCAGGGGTCATAGAGTGGAGACAGGTAGAACAGTTAGGGAGACCCTTACTCACTATCTCTACTCCCAGTGCCCCTAGTGGTCATTAAGATAGTCAAACTGTGGCCCTCAAGCTGTTGGCCTACAATTCCCATCACCCCCAGTCAGAGTGTCCAGGGATGATGGGCTGGCTAATTGAGAATGTGGGATTAGTATAGGAACCTTGGATGCTGCCTTAGACCATGTCAGACCATTGGTCCATCAAGCTTAGTATTGTCTACAGCCAGGGCTGCTCAACTTTGGCCCTCCTGCAGATGTTGGCCTACAACTCCCATAATCCCTGGCAATTGTCCATTGTGGCTGTGGGTTATGGGAGTTGTAGTCCAAAAACAGCTGGGGGGGCCAAGGTTGAGCAGGCCTGGTCTACAGTGATGGCCAGCATCTCTCCAAGCTTTCAAGCAGGAATCTCTCCCAGCCCTCCCTGGAGCTCTGGAGATTGAGCCTGGGAACTTCTGCATGCAGAGCAGGTGCTCTACTCCTGAGCTACAGATTTGAGGCAGTGGACCACTTTCCCTTGGTCCCTTTTCAGATTCACCCCATTAGATACTGATCAGGATTCTGAGAGAGATAATAGATCCTCCAGTTCCCAGCTTCAGAGGCATGATGCCTCTCAATACCAGTTGCAGGGGAGCAACCACAGGAGAGAGGGCATGCACATACCTCTTGCCTGTGGCCTCTCCAAGAGGCATCTGGTGGGCCACTACTTAAAACAGGATGCTGGACTAGATAGGCCTTGGGCCTGATCCCGCAGGGCTGTGCTTATGTGCTTAAAACAATAGCATAAAAGAATTATTAAAACAAACGATTAAAATTATAATTAAAAGCCTGCGAGAACAGGAGTCTTGAGGGTCTTCCTGAAAACAAGCAGAGAAGGAGATGCTCTTATTTCAGCTGGGAGCATATTCCAAAGCCCCAGGGCCGCTGCAGAGAAAGCCCAGTCCCAGGTCGCCACCAAACGCAGTGGTGGCAATTGTAACTGGACTTCTCCAGGCGGCAAGGTTTATGACAAAGGAGGCACTCTCTTAAATAGCCTGGACCCAAGCCGTTAAGGGCTTTGTAGGTAATAACCAGCACTTAGCATTTCACCCGTTGTAACAATGGCATACAGGTTAAACTGAGAAAATTGGACAGCTGTGATTTGGCTTCTTGAATGGGTGCTTTTCTTCCCTGCAGACAGCATAGAAGCAAATGTAGAAAATGCAGAAGTCTACGTGGAAGGCGCCAACGAACAGTTACAGAGAGCGGCTTATTATCAGGTAACGCTCGCACGGCCCGTGTTGTCACTCTTCAGCCAAAGCTATCAAGCCATCCCTTAAAAGGAGAAAATCCTAGTGAGGGCTGAGCTTGGAGCTGATATTTTGCTGACTTCCCCTTCAGAGAAGACACAGGTAGCATTCTTTTCACATTTCCAACATTCAGATGAGGGAAATCCCTTGAAATGGTGGTTCTTCTAAACAAAAGCTCAAGGAAAGGGGATTTATATTCTCTTGACTGCCCCATTCCCAAGTGACATTTTTTTTACATTCAAAGAGATGAAAGACGATGTGGTTTTCCTGCAGCAAGGCTCTTGCCAATAAGATTCTCCTCTGTGCAAGTTCTGTTGACCATAGAACAGGGTGGCTGAGATAGTCTTGTTACAGAAAATCTACTTCTGCTTTTCTGATTGCAGTGCTTTCCTTAGACCATAGAAGAAATCCAGTCCTCTCTCTGTTTGACAGCTTTGCTCCCTGCCCTGCCTGTAGAGAGCCAGACTGTGGTTCAGCACATGCTTCAGGGCAGTACCCATGGTCCTCAGGGAATGGGAGCATTCATATTGGTGCAGGATGTCTGCCCTGCACCAGTGTTCTCTCACTCCAGTTTGTGTGTTGAGCTCCTGAAAGTTACTCTCCAAGCCTTGCTACCTGGAGATGCCAGGTTTTTTGAATTGGAGATGCCAGATGTTGACCCCTAGGGCTTTCTGCCTGCCAAGCATGTGCTTTCCCTCTGAGCTGTGGCCCCTCACCTACTGAATCTAGCCTATATTTCAGTAAAAGTCAGTTCCTACCATCTTAAAATATATTTGGTATGGTGGGTGAGCACCCAGGAGAAGGCTTTGTCAGTGTTATTAAACAACCTTCATATCACCCACTGAAAATCCCAGATTCCGAGTAACTAGGCATTTATTTTGATAGAGGTGTGCATGGATCAGTTGTAGTTGTTCAGCCTGAATTTGGACCAAACCAGCAGACCGGTTTGTTCGATCTACCCGGCTTGGGCAGTCAAACCGACGAATCAGTTTGGGCTGGTTCACGATCAAGCCGCTTGAACTGGCCCAACTAGTGGTGGACCAGTTCGATTCCAAACTGGTTCTGCATATCCCTAGATCTTGATCATATGAACTGGCCCTTATCCTTCAACTGCCTTTTTGACCACTGCAGTTGCCAACGGATTGCAGTTGTCTTGCTTCGTTGTTCCTGTTTTCCTTTTTGTTTGTTGTATCCTACTCTTCCTGTAGTGGAAATATTGATGAGATGAACATGTTGATCTTGCTATCCTCCTTGGGGTCAATTGCTTTTTACCCCCATTTTTGTCTTTTCTCTTTTTAATAGAAGAAATCTCGTAAGAAGATCTGCATCCTGATTCTCGGCTTGGTTGTGGCTTCTGTAATCCTGGGACTCATTATCTGGCTGGCGTCAAAATGAAATCCTGACGTGGAATTGAAGTAGATGCAGAGTTGTTGTTGTTTTTTCCCAGGGGAAAACGGGTAGGCTAGCCTGTGGAATGAATTGAATTGATTGCGATGAGATGACGCACAGACCGGTTTTCCTCTAGTAATTATTACATATAGAAACTAACATGAAGATAACTAGTTCTTGGACTTAGTGAACCATGAAGACAGTATTTATCAGTTCGTGTGAACTTTATTTTATGTAATTAAACTTAACTTTGTGGGTTTTTTGTTTTCTGTGCTATGCTGCGGCTGTCCCGAATGTAAAGTGTTGAAGGGTGTGATCAGTAATCTATGATGATCTTGTTTGTTGACACATGCATTACTGACTTGATTTTTTTTTTTAATACATGTGTGCTGCTTTTATAAGTGACTTGCATAGGGATAACTTTCAAGGGCAAAATCTGATTAACCAAGCAATTTTCAGCTCCGAACAAATCACGAGGCAGTTCAAAGAACCCATCCAGGTGCAAGCTTGTGAGCCACTTATTTATTTCAAACACTTGTTCGTGTGTTCCGTCTTAAATGGCTTCTGAAATGTTCCTGCTTTTCAGAAACTGCTTCTACTATCGCACAGCGGGAGAAAAGTTCAGCTTCCCATGGTGCACCCAGTTAAACATTCCATTTCCTACATTGTAGCCTTTAGCTTTTAAGCTTGTCAGGGGCAAGTTCTAGACACATCTGCCTTTGGAATCGCACAAAGAAAAATGTTGAGGCCATCTGGGTTTGGAAACCAGAACGTACTCCACAATTGACTAGTTTAGCCAGGAGAGAGAGAAATAGCTAGTCTCTGGGAATAGGCTTTCTCCCCATTTCATGTCCATGGTGACAGTGAATCATTTAGCAGTGTGTCCTGCCATTTTGTTTCCTTGTGGTGGTGTGGTCAGTGACAGGCTATTGAGCACTCCAGTATGGTTTGGTTTATTGCCTCTAACACATGCATTTGTACCATGAACTGCAGCACTGAAAAATCAAAGGACGGACCCTGTGATGTGCAAAAATGGAGATAGCCAGGAGACATTGTGCATTTGGGGAGTAACTGAATGGTATCTCCCTGTCTTTTTCAACAGAAGGTTTCGGACCTTTGTGGTATACTTGGCTGAAAGTATTTCTTGCCTCTCTAGACTGTGAGAGCTTCTCTGCTCTGAGCTGCTGTTTATTAAAAGGAATTGCTGGGTAGGGCTCTTGAGCTGGTCCTCCTCCTAAAAATAACTGATGAGAAAAGCTGAGAAGTTGACTTAGTAAGATCCTGTATACAAAAAGCCACAAAATCCTTATACTGACACACTCCCTATTTATTCTTTTTTTAAAAACCTTTTCCTTTAAATTGCTAAACTGTGAAAGTTGGTGTAGGTGAAGAATAATGCCCTCATTTGCACACATCTTTCTTTGCACTACTGCTTCACCATTCCATCCACGTAACAATCAATAAACATTTTTAAAAGGATTTAACAAGGTGTCTCTTTTTTCAGTTGGAAGCTAAATCCAAGTTGGGGGAGGGAGCAATGGAGAATTCTCATCACGGATACCATAACATGATATAGTAACTTGCATCAGAGTCCAGCTTATAAGGCAACGCATGGTGCCAGTGTATATGGATACATTCTGTTATAAAAGGAGTTCACAAGCAAGAGAGGACCTTGAATTAGTTATAGAATCAATTGTAGTTTCTTGGCAATTATGGCCCTTATTGGGTCGCTTCACCGTTAAACCTTAACAGAAGAAAGAGAGCCTTTAAACAAACTTTGCTGCTGCTCTAATAGAGTTTTATAGTAAGCAAGCATCAAAATGACGTGAATGACATCGCCAAGCTCCCAGAAACTGCTTGGAAATCAAGGCCACAAATACTACCATATCAGCATAAGTGCTTCACTTCTGATCTTGTGTTACATAGGATAAAATTATTAGGCCTCTAACTTTGAATATAATTGGTGTCCTACCCTGAGTACTTTTTTGCCCTTGACAGGAGTCTAATGAAAAGACAGTTTAGGTCTGTCTTTGGGTCTGTCTTGGGTGTGAGTGGCACCCATGGGTCATACTTGAGGATCTGTAGGTGCAAAAAGGTTAAGCCAGTGCTTAACTGAATACTGCATGCTATGTGTTCAACCAGAAATGAGCCTTCAGCTAGGTGTACTAAAGAGGTGGAGCAGTTCAGGAAGCAGTCTTTAATGGGAGGGATGTTACAAGTAGTTGACTCACAGTTGCCTCTTGCCTGTGTGCTTTCCAGAGGCATCTAGTGGGCCACTGTGTGAGGCAGGAGGCTGGAGTAGGTTGGCCTTGGGCCTGATAAAGCGGGGCTTTTCTTAAGTAGGGGAGAGTTGTTTATAAAATTATGTATGGTGTAGAGCAAATGGATAGAAGTCTTCCTCTCATAGTAGAACTCAATTTCATCCAGTGAAATTGACAGGCAGATTCCGGACACACAAAAGAAAACACTTTGTCATACCTTGTGGGATTTTCAGCCAAATTCCATGGTGCTGGCCAGTAGCTTAGCTGGCAAACACATGGAGGAGGAGAGGTCTATCACTGGCTATGAGTCATGACAGTTAAGTGGGGCCTCCATGTCCAGAGGCAGTGTACTGCTCCAGCTTCCATCTCAGTTACAGGGGGACAATGTGGCCCCCTAGAAGCATCTAGTTGGCTGTTTCAGGTGACAGGCTGTTGGTCAAGTGATCCAGGAGTAGGGTTGCCATATCCCCGGAATTTAGGATAGCCGCCGGATTTTGGCTCCTCCACCCGGCTTCTAAATTCCACCTGGATTTACATGGATTTCAAATGCGCTGCCTGGATTTTACTCTGGATCTGATCACATGGGAGGACGGAGGAGGAGGAGGAGGGGGAAGTATACAAAACTGGCAAATAAATAAATATGCAAATTAGGCCGTCTGGGTTTGGGAAGCTTGAATATGGCAACCCTATCCAGCAGGGTTCTGATGACAGTCCATTCTCAAAGGGGAAGTGGTGGTGGGAGGGTGCATACCTGCTACCATGTCCCTATTTTCCCATTACTTGTATCTGTGCCTACGGTATCTTGTTGTAAACCGCCCCGAGCAGTATTGCACGGGCAGGGTATAAATATTTTAAGTGTGTGTGTGTATTTTTTTGAAGGTGGCATGGAAGCAGGGTTCCCTCTTAACAGGCCTGCTCAACTTTAGCCTACAGTTCCCATAATGCCTAGCTATTGGCCACTGGCTGGGAATCATGGGAATTGTAGTTCAAAAGCTGGGGGCGGGGCTAAATTGGGCAGGCCTGCTGTCTAGCAGTTATATAACAGGCCGCAATAGCCTCTCAGCCTAGCCCACCTTGTGTAGTGGTTGTGATAAAGGGGGTCAGTCATAATGCCCCCGCCCCGGGCTCCTTGGAGTATGGCTGGGGGAGCTATACATGGGAGCAGTAAGAGGCTTGGCTGTCCTTTTGCACTGGGTCGTTTTATTTGACAGATGTGAACAAAGCCACTCAACTGTCTGGCCCCGCTCTCTAAGGTCCGTTTGGTGACAGCGTCTGACTCTCCTCCTCCCTCCCCGCGCGCGCACACACGCCTGGCTGCCAAGATGGCCGCCGCTCCAACGTGCAGTTTGACTGACGGGAGCCGTCGCGCCCCCAGGTTCCCGCTCTTTTGGGAGCGCCGCCGTGACGTCACTATAAACGCCGCCCTCCTCCACCCGCAGCCCAGACGGGATCCGCCGCGGCCTCCACTTCCCGCCTCGCCGCGGTGTGTGCTGGGATTGCCCCCCCTCCCGGCGGGTCTTCCAGCTTCCCGGCGTGCCCCGCGCCCAGCTGAATGGGGGCAGTCACAAGATGGCGGCGAACGCGAACTCCACCGGTGGTGGCGGCGGTAGTGGCGGCGGCGGGAGCCTCCCACTCTTTGACTGTCCGACCTGGTGAGGGTGGGGGCCTGTGGCGCTGGAGAGCGAGGAAGTGCAGAAAGCCCTGGGCTTCTCCGGGGGGGAGGCCTCGTGACTCGGGGGGGCTGGCAGTTGCAGCTGCCCTGCAGGGGAGGGCGAGAGGCTGAGCGACCCGCCAAGGCCTGAGCCCCTGCCCAAGTCTGTCAGCGGCACGTCCTGACCGAAAACCCTATGAAGTCGTTTTCTTTTAAGCAGTGGGTGCTTCTGAGCATGGATAAAGAGCCATGGCTCACGTTAGCCTACCTGAGGCGAAAAGGGTGCTTTTGAGCATGGGTAGAGTGCACGCTGCATACTCGTGATGGGCTTTTGTGACGTGAAGGAGTATGGGCAGAGAACTGTGTCACTTGCCAGTCTATGTGAAATTATAAGTGCAGGGGCACATAGTGCATGTTCTGGCACTGCCTGAGTGAGTGGCCTTAGAGAAGTAATAAAGAAAAGAGGGTACCCCTGAGCATGGGTCAAGTGCCTGCTCCTTACTCAAATAAGGTAGGGAAGAGTAGGTATGCCTTATCACTCTGAACTACAGTGTTGAGCCTTACTAAACATGGGCTGAGTGGGGAACTCCTCTAGCATCCAGCCACCTGATAGCGCAGCGGGGAAATGACTTGCCTAGCAAGCCAGAGGTTGTGGGTTCAAGTCCCTGCTGGTATGGGAAACACCTGTATCTGGCAGCAGCGATATAGGAAGCTGAAAGGCATAATATCATACTGCGTGGGAGGAGGCCATGGTCAACCCCTCCTGTATTCTACCAAAGACAACCACAGGGCTCTGTGGTCGCCAGGAGTCGACACAGATTTGAGGGCACAACTTTATCTTTACAAGACTATATCTCCTTACCTCCATGTGAACTCCATGGCTTGATATTTTGGTGGACAGGCAGCCTTATAGCATGCAGGAATTTCCCCCCCATGGCTTTAAGACAAAGAGTTATGGTAGTAGGTCAAGTCATGGCTGGGGACAATTGAACAAAACATGAGTAACAAGACTGCTTGTGATGTCAGTCCTCTCTGTGTGTGGATATGTAATTTGCAGTACAACTGCCCATGTTGTTTATACTGGTCACCACTGTGTACTTGAGTTTCCCCCCACATGGTCTGCTTGCGCATACAAGCGCCATCCATGTGGCTAGCAAAATTGTGCTGGTTTTATCTGAGAACTAGATCGTACATTTATGTACAGAATTCTAAACACTTAAAAGCATTTGGAGATAGGGATGCGACTTGGAAATGCATCCTCAGTGCGTGGATGTGGAATTCTCCCCGCCCCGCCCACATCAAACCTATAGAAGTAGATCCTTTAAATTTGTGTGTTGAGTACTATGCTTCCATGGGATCCTCGCTCATTCAGCGTAAAATACCATTTTCTGTTTTCCAGTGTCAAATCTTGAAGGATGTGGAGTGTATGTGTGTCTTTTCTGAAAGTATTTTGTTACGAGATAAGGGATGCTAACCTTAAGCAGTGATTCTGAAACTTTATGGTAGTGAGCCTTCATGGCCAAACAGATGGACCTTCTCTTTGAGCTGTGCTATGGATTATTTCTAAACCCGTGCAGGGGTTATCCATGTACTTTCTTCAAGTGTGTGAAACAATACTGAAGGCTTGGAGGGATGGGGACTCTCCATACGCAGAGTAGCTGATTGGGAGGAAACTAGGCCTTCAGTAAGTATCAGTCATATATTTTAAACTCTAATTAGCGGTGCACACAGTGAAAAGATCTTGATGACAGTCTGCAAATGTTAATCTTGAGATGCAAGTATTATCCTTCAGCTTTTCATTCAACTGTATTACTTGTACACTTACTATCCTGTGAGATTCTAGTGAATTCATATTTTATCATTATGGGTTTAAAGAGATAAAAGGATTAAAACCTAGCAAACCTAGTTTTTACATTCTGCTCTAAGGTTGCTGGCCTCTTTCAATTGTAGACCCTTGTGTCATTGTGCTGTGTGGCTGAAAGAGGAATTGCAGTGAGAAGCAGAGCAAAATACACGTTCCTGGAATAGAAACAAGTGCCCAACTCCTGAATTGTTTAGACCAGGGGAATGATCTTGTATGTTTTTCTTGCATCTGGTGGTTTCACTTTGTCAGACAAAAGAAACAGCATCCCTCTCTGGAAGTTTTTAATACAGATTTGGTTTGGTTAATAAGAAATAATGAGAACCTATGGTGGAGGAGATCCTTTTAATGGGGCAAACACAGGAAATGTATTCTGAGCAGAAGTTTGTGAGCGGAAGTAAAGCATACAACTCGTGAATAACACAGATACCCCTAATTGCTAACACAGTATTGTTTCTCCCTCCCACCCTCTTGCTGGATGGGATAATTGAAATGTCCATTGAAGTAGTGGTGTTCTTGCCAAAGGGGCATACCAGTTATACTTCTGGGGATGTCAATCTGGGGCTGCCCCTGGACTTTGGAATGCGCTCCCTGTTGAAATAAGAGCCTCTCCATCTCTGGCAACTTTTAAAAAGACACTGAAGACGCATTTATTCACTCAAGCTTTTAATTAGAGATATGGTTTTAATTGTTAATGTTGGTTTTAAATGATTTTAATGTTTAAATGGTTTTAATTGCAAACTGCCAGAGATGCAAGTTTGGGGCAGTATAAGAATAGGGTTTTGTTTTTTTTAAAATACTCCTTGTGCAAACCTTGAGAATGCACAGAGCCGTAACCTTGAGAGTTTGCACAGAGCTGTAACTCAGAATGTCATATGGTGTTGTTGTTGTTCACCGCCTAGAGTCTTTGGAGGAGGTGGTATACAAGAATTCTAAAATAATGAATGCATGAATAAATAAATAAATAAATGTTTGTATGTATGTGGCTGAAAAGTGGTGTATACATCATAGCACTTCTGCTGAATCAGGCCAAAGGTCCATTTAGTCTCATAGTGATGAGCCAGATGCTTCCAGGAAGCCTATGAACAAGGAAACTAAAAGGAAATTTTTCCAGTTGTTGCAAACTGGTATTCAGAGTCTCCTATCTCTGAACATGGATATTCCCTTTGGCTTTTATGACCCTTAGCTATTGACAGTCCTCTTAACTATGTAGGTGCCTGATCCCCTTTTAAGGTCATCTAAGTAGTGTTCCCTCTAACATGGATCCCCAGATGTTGTTGACTACAACTCCCATAATACCCAGGCAACGGCCATTGCAGCTTGGGATTCTGAGAGTTGTAGTCAACCACATCTGGGAATCCCTGTTGGAGGGAACACTGCATCTAAGCCAATAGCCATCACCATATCTTGCAGCAGAGAATGTCATAAATATATTTTAACTAAACATTTCTAGATGACTTTTCTGCTTTCAGAAAAGTACCCAAGGCAGTGCACGATCTTTAACTCATAACCTGTATAATCAAGTTCAAAAGAACAATTGGATCACAAAAATATACATTGTGTGAAGACACTAGTGTGTGTCAGTATCCAAAGTTGCTGATACTTATTTCTCTTACGGAGTTAGGATTAATGCTGCAGATTGTGAAATTTTGCTCCAGAATCCCGCATTTCAGCCATAAAGCCCAGGTTCCCCACCTGGTTAATTTCGGGGTGCGGCAGCAACTAGACATGTACAGTGTGAATGAGAGCTGAAAGGCCCCCTGGTGTGAGACTGGGTTTTGTTTTCATAGTAACTTTGGATCTGTTGTTAACTGTAAGGATTCCAAAGTCTAATTTTAACTATTCCTAAACAAAGCATGTTTGTGTTCTTGTTTCCTAGGGCAGGAAAGCCTCCACCAGGGTTGCACTTGGATGTAGTCAAAGGAGACAAACTCATTGAGGTATGAAAATGGATGCAAAACATTTGTACATTGGTCAGGAATATGCAACTGATACTGGGTCACTCTGTGAACAACACAGGCAGAAAACACAGCAAATAGCAGTTAGAGTGTGTAGTCTTCATCTTCTGTCCCCAGATGTGCTTGAATGCAGACTGCATATCCAGCAGTCCAAAGCCACCTCATAAGCCAAGGCAGCACTGCATGTGTACCCTTAGATGCTAGATGTGAGCATCTCCTCCATCCTCCTCTTCCTAGCATCACTTCTTAACTGTGCAGACTTGGATTTAGAAGGGTGCTCCAGGGTGGAACCTGTTCCCTTGTTGGATCAAGGTTTTTGTTTTGTCAGTCCTCTGTGAGATCACTGTTGCTTTCATTTTACAGATGGAAATGAGATGCTGAAAAACCCAAGTTACATAGAAACTTAGGGAGCTGACTTACACCGCGTCAGACCGTTGGTCCACCGAGCTTGGTATTGTCTACCCTGACTGGCAGCAGCTTCTCCAGTTTTTCAGGCCAGAGTCTCTCCCATCCCTACCTGGAGATGCCAGGGAGTGAACCTGAGATCTTCTGCATGCAAGCATGCAGATGCTCTTCCACTGAGCAATGGCTCAATCTCATAAAGAGAATATCTTACAGCAGATAGTGCGCACATGTAGTCACCCATCCAAATGCAAACCAAGGTGGACCCTGCTTAGCAAAGGGGACAAGTCATGCTGGCTACCACTAGACCGGCATTCCTCACTGGTCCTAGTTCAATCCTCCAGTTAGTAGACCACACCAGAAAGTCAGCCTTTATTCAGAGGGAGAGTGACAGTTGTGGTGTTTCACATGTCATGCCACCTGTTACTCCGTAGCAACGTTGTCTGCCTGTTTTGAGTTGTAAGCAGTCCCAGGAACAGCAAGCATCTTCCATATTTCATGGCTGAAAATAGCCCACTGTTACTGGCATTTGCCAATTGTGTGATGTTTAATTCCTTACAGGTTTGTGAAGCACTTGATACTAACCAAGCCATCTCTACCCTAGCTCTCATCGAGAGTTCAGAGGTATAACTTGTGATTGGCTGGGTCAAAGAAGTGCAACATTAAAACAAGCCCTGAAGTATTTAGCTCAGTGTGTGGAGAAACACACTGGGTTATAGCTCAGAGGCACAAACACGTTTCCAACGTGCCCCCATGTTTTGTGCATGAAGCAATGCCTTGTGCAGATCCTGGGCCTCTTGACTTGGATAGAGATTGTGGTTAGTATTATCATTCACATATACTGCGAGTGCTACCGCTCACATCGGACTTACACAAAGGCCTTGTATTGGGGCAGTATGCGTAGGTAAGATTACATTGGTGGCAGACACAATCCCTCTGTGAGTGAAGAGTGCCTCTGTTAAAATGATGCTTCCTGTGGCATATGCATGGCATCATCTTTGACGACAAAGTATGCTTCTTGCTTCAGTACTGTGTTTGCTCATATGAATATGTTTGCTGCTGATCATCAGTTTTGTTAATGTTGTAAGTTGCCCAGAGCAGTAGTGCACTGAAGGGGCGGGTTATAAATATTTCCAGTAAATAAATAATTGGGTGATGGCTGTCATTGTGGTATATTTTGGACTTAAACTTTCATAAACCACAGTTCAGCAGCTTTGTTCCAGTATAGTTCTTATAGCGGCTGCCTGTTATGAAAGGACTTGAAAAGCCATCTTTCTTAACCCTCAGCAGCTTTTTATGTTCTTCCCTGTGCCTTTTCTTTAACATTCTTCCTTACATTGCAATGACCTTTAAGATTCCTGACTACCGATTAACTATTCTGCCATTGATCTGCAGACTTCATTTACTAGAAATGAATAATATATATTTTTAATATATATACAGCTAGATTGTTCCTCTTGGGGAAAGCAGGGGTGAAAAACATTGTTGAGTTCCTGAACTTGAGAATGTGTTGGTGTAACCCCTGCTAACTTGACAGAGGCGCCTTTTAACGTGGTGATTCTCTTTATTTAGCAGGGGGAGAGTAACTGGCCCTATCCACCCCCAGCATAGTACCTCCAGTGACTGTTGCTGGTGTCTATCTTGTGTTTCTTTTTAGACTGTGAGCACTTTGGGGACAGGGAGCCATCTTATTTATTTGTTATTTCTCTGTGTAAACTGCCCTGAGCCATTTTTGGAAGGGCGGTATAGAAATTGAATGAATGAAGAAATAATCCCCTCCCTCTGTTAATCCTAATTCTGAGAGATCTAGGTTTCTGTCTAATCCCATTTTGGAATCCTCGGGCTGTTTGTCTTTCTGGATGGGTTGCAGTTTCGTCCTCTATCCCCCTGCCCACTCCTCACTAATGTGCAGTGGTATGACGTTCTCTCTGCTTTGTGTACTTGGATCCACACTTTTAAGAAAATGCAGCAAAAAGTCTGAGTCTTGGTGATGTTGCTAGCTATCTGATATATCTTATCACAGAAATTGATCATTGATGAGAAGAAATACTATCTCTTTGGGAGAAACCCTGACCTGTGCGACTTTACCATTGATCACCAGTCATGCTCTCGGGTCCACGCTGCCTTGGTCTACCACAAACACCTGAAGAGGGTTTTCCTGATAGACCTCAACAGCAGTAAGTTGGTTAATAATTGACTGAGTAAAATACCAGCAGGGAGCAGCAGAAGACATGCTCAGTGTAAAGTTTCAGGGGGGGTTGGTTCAGATCTGTTTGTCTTTGCATTTTGTATACATAAATAAATAAGGTTGAAATGAATACAGGTGGCCCTCATTACCGGCACCCACGGTTTTGCGTATCCACGGTTGGGGTCATAGGGACCCAGTTCATTTGTGGGGTGAAAATAGGGTTATTTTCAACTATCTGTGGTTTTTGAATGGCCAGAAATGACTTCTGGCGTCATTTCCTGCTGCCATTTTGTAGTGATGAGCCATTTTGTGGCTTTTTTCTGCCAACCCCCCCCCCTCAATAAGGAACAAAAACCGGAGGATTTGGAAGTTTGGGGGGCAATTGCTGGAGAGCAAGGTACTGTGCTTATTTCTGCTCCCCTCTGCTTTCCCTTAGGATAGGAACCTAGCCCCCCAATCCCATAAAGCTAAGGTTTTGTTATCCACAGAAATTCGCAGGAATGGAACCTCTGTGAATATCAAGGGCCACCTGTAATTATAATAAATATCAGTTAACGTGTGTAGTGCTGTTTTGTGTATGGAAAGTACTTCCCATATATGATCTTTTACAGTCCTGTCAGGTAAGTAGCAGTATCCCCATTTTGTAACTAGAATGCTGAGAGGGAGTGGCTTGCCAAGGCCATCCAGTGAGCTCAGAACCAGGAAAGTCCTGGTTCACAGTTCATTCTCTTAAGTTATTCTCTTTCTCATTCTCAGCTCGTTCTCTTAAGCTCAGGGCTGCACACCTTCGGCCCTCCTACAGCTCCCAGCATCCCTTGTCACAGTGGCCAGTAGTCATGGATGATGGGAGTTGGGGATGTGCATGAACCGGTTTGGAGGTCCTTTTCTGGACCAGTCTGGTGTTTGAGCCAATCTGGCGATGGGGGGCGGGTACCTTTAAGGGTGCTCCTCCCCGCCACGATTCCCCCATCGGTGCTGTCTCCAAAACTGCTGGCACAGGGCTCAAACACTTCTGGTTTGATGCTGACCAGGGCAGCCGGGAGGTGCGCTACCACCCCATGCCAGAGGTTTTGGAGACAGCACCGGTGGGGGAAACACGGTGTGGGGTGTGTGTGTGCGTAAGAGCACCCTCCCGATTCCTTAAAGGTAAACCACCACCACTACCACCCCGCCTCTGCACCCGCCCAGCGTGGGTTTGTGCACATCCCTAATGGAAATCAGTCTCCCATATGCAGGAGGGCCCTGTGTTCTGCTGTCCATTTTGGAAAATGTTGCTCCAGTTGATTTTCACATTAGCCTCCCATGGCAGTGAATGGTGGGAAGGGGGAAAGGAAGGGGTGGCGATGGTGTTCCTGAGGCATCATCCTTCTGTTCAGTATTCCAGAGTGAACTCTCTCTTTCCCATGGCGATTTTTGTTGCAGAGTCCTTAAGTGTTTGGGATGGGAAACAGCCAGCATTCTTGGAAGCTCTTTGTTAGTAAATTAGGCAGCATTGTCTGTTAGGTAGTTTGAGCTTTGTGGCAAGGAACAAGCATTAATAGCAATTGCTCTAAGACTTTGGAATTGCCTTCCTGGTGAGGCTCATAGCCACTCTGTGGCTTTTCAGGAGGGATGCAAAACCAGCTCTTCTAAAAGCAAAAAGGGCTTACCTAACCAGGGATCTGTGGGGGCCAGTTAGTACTGGAGACAAATCTGAAAAACTGGCATCTGTCTATTACACACACACACACACACACACACACACACACACACACAGAGAGAGAGAGAGAGAGAGGTCCCAGCAGCCGTTGTGGTGCAACCTGAAATCTGCCCCAACAGGTTCTAATCTGATTAAACTGCCTCTTATTTCAAGCTGTAGATTTTGAGGCATTGAAATAATGCTCAGCCTGCAGTCTCTTTTTTTCCACCCTTTCCACTGCTGCCTTTTGTTATTTGTTTATCATTAAAAAAAATTCTGAATCACTTGAAATGTATTTGCCAGTTTGTGACACGATTGGTCCTAGTAAAGATATTACCCTAAGGAGACAAAAGGGGGCGCTGTGGCCAGCATTTTCTTCTTGGCTGCTTTCTGTTGGAAGCTACCCCAGGCTTTGGAGAACCAGGTCACAGATGTTTTAAGTAAACTGCCTGGAGCCATTAGAAATGAGTGGTATATAAATGTAATATACATTTATATACCACGGAGCTAGTGTGGTGTCGTGGTTAGAGTGCTGGACGAGGACCACGGAGACCCGAGTTCAAATCCCCATTCAGCCATGAGACTTGCTGGGTGACTTTGGGCCAGTCACTTCTCTCTCAGCCTAACCTACTTCACAGGGTTGTTGTGAGGAGAAACTCAAGTATGTAGTACACCGCTCTGGGCTCCTTGGACGAAGAGCAGGATATAAATGTAAAAATTTAAAATATATATAAATTAAAAATAAATAAATTTTAAAAATAAAGAGCAAACACCACTGTATAAGCTGGGGTGGGGGGGTGTCTGCCATGAAATTATAAGAGCAAGTCACCTAAGGTATGCTGATAGCTAATGGACTGTGTTGTGTTTAATTCCAAAATGCTCAGCACATGGCACTTTTTTGGGTCACATTCGGTTGGAGCCTCACAAACCACAGCAGATTCCCATTGACTCTACAGTTTCATTTGGTGCCTCGACACGGGCCTACACGCTGAGGGAAAAACCTCAGACGTTGCCATCGGCCGTGAAAGGAGATGAGAAAATGACCAGCGAAGATGATGAGCTCAAAGGACTCCTTGGCCTGCCGGAGGAGGAGACAGAGTTAGACGTGAGCACAGCACCATCCATCCACTTCATGCAATTAATGGCGGTGGGCGGGGGGTGCCTCCTGGCCTGAACCGTGGTTTCAGCCACATCAGAACGAAGCCATTCTGGTCTTGAATGTTTTGTGTGCAGCACATCTACTCTCACAACTCGGATGAAAGTGAGCCTGATTTATGGCTAGATTCTTCTCGGCCTAGCTGGAACTCTTGCTCCCTTGGCTAATCTGGGCATCTGCTCCGAAAGGCTACTTGTGGGCACCTCTTCCTAGAAGCAGGACTGCTCAACTTCGGTTCTCCAGCTGTTTTTGGACTTCAGCTCCCAGCATCCCCAGCCACAGTGGCCAGTTGTCTAGGATTATGGGAGTTGTAGGCCAGCATCTGCAGGGGGGCCAAAGTTGAGCAGCCCAGAGTTTGCCCCCTCAATTCAATCCCAAATACTTGGCGGGGGGGGGGGGGGGCGGGTGTAGGGGACAGGATGCAATGTTTGACTTTGACAGCAGGGTTGTGCTTAACGGTCTCCTCTTTGGTTCCTCAGAACCTGACAGAGTTTAACACAGCCCACAACAAGAGGATCTCCACATTAACTATAGAAGAAGGAAACTTGGATATCCAGAGACCAAAAAGGAAAAGGAAGAATTCTAGAGTAACGTTCAGTGATGACGACGAGATCATCAATCCAGGTGAGTCTCTAGATTTCATCCTCTTCTCCTTCATATCATACACACACCAGCTATACAGGCCACTTTGCCTAAAGCCAGCCAACCAAGCATGACAGTGTGACCCCACTGCTCTTTGGTACCCAGTGCGTTGTACAGCAGATCCCTTCAGAATGCTGTGATTGCACTTCTAGTAGGGAGCAGCTCTGCCTCCAGAATTCACCTTGCTTTCCTTGCAGAAACTTGAAAGAAATAACTGTTCCTTAAAAAGCATTGGAGGTTGTGGCATCAAGGGCAGTTATTTTATTTAAAGCTAGTAGGTGAGACCAGTCATTTACTGGGCAAAGTCATTAGAGATTACACTGCTAGGAACGTTCAAGAAATGAAATCCAGGAGTTTTTGAATTACTGATCTGATTGAAGGTTAAAAATCTGTTGAGAACAGTAACTACTGATTAAAACTTGCTGATTATATTCAGAATTTCTTCTAAAACACACACACACACACACACACACACACACACACACACACACACACACAAACACACACGTGTATCATTTAAACCATTCAGTGAATGAACATGCTAGTGTAAAGAGTAGTGCATTCTGCTAATTTCAATGGGAGAAAAGTATATGCAAAATATGGTATCTGTAGGTCAGAAGTATGAATTTATTTTGCACAAACAAATTCTTCAAAATATGTAGTGGGTATTTATATCCCACTGCTCTGGA
Source organism: Hemicordylus capensis (assembly GCF_027244095.1). Classification (NCBI taxonomy): domain Eukaryota; kingdom Metazoa; phylum Chordata; class Lepidosauria; order Squamata; family Cordylidae; genus Hemicordylus; species Hemicordylus capensis. The sequence continues at coordinate 17,982,418 of NC_069663.1, forward strand.
CCATCCCCAGAATGCCTACAAAGTTAAAAACAGCTGTACCATTTTTAAAAGAAGAAAGGCATAATTTTTAAAAAGCCAGGAGGATAAAACTGCAGGTACACCAGAATTAAATAGTTCTTACTTGGTCTTTCAGCACTAGCAGGAAGGGGGCCAGCTGGATCTTCCAGCTCTCTCCCTCACACTCAGTAGCTGCATCACAAATAGCAGCAGCAGCAGCAGGATCTGAAACGAGGCCTCCTCCAAGAACCTGAACAGATGAATCTTGTGGGAAGAGATGGTCCTTCTAAGTATCCTAGTCTCGAGTCATTTAGGGCTCTAAGTAATCACTCACTCTTGGAAATGGACTCCAGTGGACTAGAAGTAGGGGTGTGCACGAACCATGGTTCGAGCACCATTTTGGCACTGCGGGGAGCTTTAAGAGAGAGGAGAGTAGGTCCTTACCTGCTCTCTGCTGCCCCATACTGCTTCCAGCTGGGGCGACGCTTAGCGCAGTGCCTGCACACACGTGGCATCCACACATATGCATATGCATGGTCAGCAACACCACACTGACCACGCAAATGGTGCCTGCGCATGCATGCTGGTGCCATGTGGAGGTACTTGGGCCAAGCGCTGCCCCAGCAAGAAGCTACATGGGGTGGTGGAGAGCAGGTAAGGACCTGCTCTCCTCTTTCTTACAGCTCCCCCTCCCTGCGGCGCCAAAGCAATGCTCAAACTACAGTTTGTGCACACCCCTAACTGGAAGCCAGTAAAGCTGATATGGAAATGAAATCACGTGTTCCATAAAATTCCCCTAAGGGGATTTCAAAGGTGAGGGTCAGGCAAAGAGAGGTGAAGATTGATGAGAGATGGTAAGAGGAGAAGATTGTGTGTGGACATCTCTTAAATGTCAGCCTTTTCCTCATTCAGTTTGCTATCACTTCATGATTTTTGTGCTGAGAAGCAGTATATAAATATTCTTAATATCAATTTTGCTCCTGTATGTAATGATGTCAACAGAAGAAGAGAGTTTGTGCAGATAGTTCAGTGCCTACTCATGCAGCATGGTGTAGGGCCCCTTGGCAGTGACATGGGCTGCATCACAGCTGGAGTGTGGAGAGCCCAGAAACTGTCTGAAGGAGATCTTTTGCTAGTGGAGCTCGGTCTGGCTTCCAGGGTCTTCCCTCCACTCACGACACATCCCATATCATTGCCGAGGGTTCCTCAACACTGCCTTTTTGGCAAGCTCGGGACTGTAGTGATTTAAAAGGGGCTTAGACAGATTTATGGAGGGCATTTCTGTCTGTGGCTACTAGTCTTGATGACTATAGGTGACCTTCAGGTTCAGAGGTAGACTGCCTCTGAATACCAGTTGCAGGAGAGGAGGCATGCCTTTTCCTGCTTGTGGGCTTCCTAAAAACATGGGCAACAGGGTGCTAGACTGGGTAGACCTTGGGCCTCATCCAGAAAAGCTATTATGTTCCTATGATGCCAAGAGTTGCTTGTTCTAATTCTTTTCTACTGGCATCACTGTGTATGTGAGTCAAGAATAATAAAGTGCAAGATCTTTGTAGAGCTTCAGTTACCTTTCACACCTGCCTGAGGCTGTATTAGAAATGGAAAAGGATGGGAATAGCAGGAGCCTTCCCTCTGTTCCCCAAGAGACTGCTCTAAGATAACTATATAAGTCTGGCTGCATGTTCTCAGCTCTGTGCATATCAGTATACAGAGATTTTCCTGAGAACTAGGTCATGCTAATAATCTTTCCCTTTGAGAAGGCTTGCGTTGAACCCATTCAGTGCTGAATACTCTCTTCAAAAGCCATTTTAAAATAACTATTGTACTTCAATCTGATTTAATCACACAGAGGACGTGGATCCTTCTGTTGGACGTTTCAGGAACATGGTACAGACCGCAGTAGTCCCTGTGAAGGTACGTTGCTGATTTGTCAAATTCTTAACGGACTGTGTAAGTTGAGGCTTTCAGATCTGGCAGGTTGTGGCCAGTGACATTTTTAGATACAAAGGTTAGGCTTTGTTGCTAGATCCGTAGAAATTTGTTCATACATTTTGAGACACACATCCCTGATTTTAACCCACACTTTATTCATATGTAAGTGCAGCTGCTTCAGGACTTATTTCCAAGGAAGCTTGCAGGTTAAAAGGAATTTCTGTCCAACAAAGGCAGTGGGTTAGTAACGACAGGCCAGTGTTTGATACAAGAAGAAGAAGCGATTGACAAGATTCCATCGTGTTTCCTTCCTAGATAAACTGGTGTCTGGCATATTTAATTCATAGAAAAGGCAACAAAATTAAGATGGCCACAAGTGACATCCTCTTACAGGATTGTTGCTTGCAACTTGTGACAAAAATATATGGAATACCCAAGCCACCTAGTGAACTGGCGTTGAAAACAAGAAATACAAATAGAAGGCATAGTTAGGCCTGTTGGTAAATAAATGATTCATTTAAAGAACTCTTGCTTCATTGGGTCTATTGATTGGTCCATCTGAAACCCAGGAAATGCACAGCTGGATAAAAACGACCAGGTTAACACGGTCTCTTGCAGCTATATAATCCAGTTGATCTGTGAGCCAGGCTCACAAATCTTGGCCCTCGGTACCATCTTAGGGGACGAATGCTCACATCGATTTTTGGCCACATCTACCCCCAGAGATGGAACAGGTGATAGCATTGTTGCCCTTAGAACTTTCTGTATTATCTCTCCTTCTTTGTCCCTACCTCCAAGCAATTAGGATAAAATTGCAGTCGTTATTGCACAGGGTCAGGGTTAGGGGTAGCAATGAACAAATTGTTTTACTCTCTCTATGGAGTAATCTTTAGAGCACATTTCTGGCTATTTTCATTTCCATTCTTCTGACACCAGTGAAATTTTATAGCAGTTTTTGTGTTTTTAAGAACACCATGGCAAATGTGGCTGCTGCAGTCCCGATGGTCAGGACAATAAAAGCATGATAACCCACTAAAGCTATTGCCATGCAATCATCTATTTTCCATCTCTACAGGTGTAGACCTTGTCAAAAACGGCAGTGAGCATTTCTCCCCACCAGATTGTGTCAACCGCCCCAGCTGGCTCATGTACCAAGTTGAATTCTGTCTGGCTCCGCAGCTGAAAGGGCTTCCTAACCTACTTCTCCTTTGTGCTACTGCAAAGCATTTGTTTTCTGGCAGGAGGAAGAGGATTGTGGTTACATGGGTAAAAGTATCAGTGCCGTAGGAGCCTCTTGCTGTGCTGTAAATTAACAACCAAATTCCAAAGGGCAGTTTTTAGCAGCAAGAACTGTGCATGCCCGATTTAAAGAAGTGTCAGCAAAACAGGCAGGAATGGATTTAATGTTATGTCATTGTTAGGCCATCAGCAGCAACGTTCTCTGCACTGGTCTTTGTTTTACATTTAATTCCAAGTGTTTGGGAGAGAGAAAAGGCCTAATTTATAAGAAGCTACTCTTGTTCCAAAGTGAAAATAGCAAATGTAATCAAAGTGGTCCAGCCTGATGCAGAAGAAAGATCAGGCCTCAGAAGATCCCCGGATGTCATGCTATTCTAAGAAACAAGAACAAAGAATTCTTAATACCTGCATGACTCAGAAATAGTTTCTCCCGCCAAGTTAAAAGTAATTCTAGTTAAAAAAGAATAGATTTCCAATGTAGAAAATTGGCTGCTGTGCTACAATGGGAGTGGTGCAGCTGGGCAGTTTTGGAATTTGGAAGGAAAGGGACTGAGTCAAGAGAGAGTGGTCCAGAAATCCAGCAGAATGAGGCGGTAGAATTCCGAGATGAGAGTATGGTGTGCGCCACTGCAGACTATATGTAGGGGAGCACAGTTGGCTAAGGGCAGGTCTAAAACTTTTCACCCAAGTGTGCTATTTTCCTCTTTGCAAGGTAGGAGTGTATGTGTGTGTGGTAGCATTCAAAAGTGGCTTCCTTACTTGCCGTCTGAAATGGTACCGCCCATTCTACCTGCTCTTTTCCACTTCAGTCTGCTGTGTGTATGTGTAGATCTGGCTTAGGCCTCTCAGTGGTGGTGAGCACAACCTGCCTGTGCCTGGCACTTTCTGCCCTCTTATTTTTGCATTTGCCTATAAAATTTGGGCTTCCGGGAATGGAGCAGGAATTCCAAGAACTACTTCAGGTGGCCCCAGGGACTAGGGCCTGCCCGATGGGATTTTTTTCCTTTGAATCTCATGCCATGTCAAAAGCAATTTTATTTTTTGAAGCAACAACAACAAACCAACCCACATTTATATATCGCTTTTCGACAAAAGGCCCCAAAGCAGTTTACATAGAAAAAACAATAATAAATTAATAATGGATCCCTGTCTCCAAAGGGCTCACAGTCTAAAGAAGAAACATAAAATAGGCAACAGCCACTGGAGAGATGCTGTGCTGGGGCTGGATAGGGCCAGTTGCTCTCCCTCTGCTAAATATAAGAGAATCGCCACTTTAAAAGGTGCCTCTTTGCTCAGTTAGCAGAAAGCCTGCTCGGGTTCAACAGCAGTGTGCCATGCCCTGCTGGGGGCTGCTGTTCAAGGCCTACAAGGTCTCCACTTTTAATTCTTTATCCTATCCTTCCTCCAAGGAGCCCAGGGTGATGCACATAGTTCTCCCCACTGCCCTCTTTTATCTTTGCAACAACCTTGTGAGGTAGGCTAGGCCAAGTCAGGGCTACTCGACTGCGGCCCTCCCAGCTGTTTTTGGACTATAACTGCCATCATCCCCAGTCATAGTGGCCAGTAGTCGGGGATGATGGGAGTCATAGGCCAATATCTGCAGGAGGGCTGAAGTTCCTGGGCTTTCAGGTAAGTTTCCTGCGCTTAAGTGATAGTGACCGGCCCAAACTCACCCAATGAGCTTCATGGCTGGGCGGGCTTTGAACCTGGGCGGGTTGAGGCCTAGGCACATAGGAAGCCACCTTATCCTGTGTCCGGCCATTGATCCACCTCGCTCAGGACTGTTTATGCTGATTGGCAGTGGCTCTCCGAGGTTTCAGGCAGGAGTCTCTCCCAGCCCTGCTGGGAGATGCTGCCAGGGATTGAACCTGGGACCTTCTGCAGGTGAGCAGAGAGATGCTCTGCCACTGAGCTATGGCCTCGTCCCCAAAGAGTGCTCACATGGAGTCACCCATCTGAATGCAAACCAGGGCAGATCCTGCTTAGCAAAGGGGATAGTTCATGCTTGCTGCCACAAGACCAGCTCTTATCCCCAGACTCAAGGCGCCACCCCATCTCGGCCATTTCCCCCTCCCCTCTTAGAGGGAAAAGAAGATAGATTCTATAATATACCTTTAAACCAAAATGTAAACACCTTTTACATTGGGAGATCTGGTCTGACACGAATGTTTGTCCTTCTGACTGCAGAAAAAACGAATGGACAACGCTGGCTCCCTGAGTGCGGATGAGTCTGTGACGCGGCGCATGCAGAACTTTCCTTACAGTGGAGGACTGTATGGTGGCCTGCCTCCCACTCACAACGAGACCGGCGCCCAGGCCCACAGCATTCACGGCACAGCCCTCATCGGGGGCCTCCCGATGCCCTACCCGAACCTTGCCCCGGATGTGGACTTGACTCCGGTTGCGCCCTCGGCGGTGGCCATGAACCCTGCTCCAAACCCTGCCGTCTTTAATCCCGAAGCTGTGAACGAGCCCAAGAAAAAGAAGTACGCCAAAGAGGCGTGGCCAGGCAAGAAGCCCACCCCTTCTCTTTTGATCTGAGGACAGCTTGGCCTATCCTGGGAGAGGAGGGCGCCGGAGCAGCGGACCAGAGGAAGGCACTCTGCAAGGACAGCAGCATTCAGGCTTGGGTCCCCGCTGCGGGTCGTAGCCAGGTTACAGGGCTAAACTCCCCTTCGAGATCGATCTCCAGAACAGTTCTACTGATGTCTAAAAAAAGAAAAGGGACATAAAAAAAAATATCTCTCCCGCTTCCCAGGGAACCACACTGACTAGCGGTCCTGTCTTCTTCTTCCCCAACCATTGCCGCTCCATGGTTATTTTGTTCTGAGGTTTGTCACGAATTCGGGGGGCGGGGTGGGGGCTGTCAGGTCAAGCAAGGTCAGCGTACCTTGATCGTGCAGCTGCAGAGGCAGCAGAATGTCGGGGACTGAGCGTGTCCTGCCCAGGTCTGGTGTCGAGAGCCGAGAGCACCTGCTGAGGTCTGCCGTCCAGCAAGAGGCCTCCTGCTGACCTGCGGAGCCCCTTAGCCCTGCTACTGTTCCTCCTCGCTGTTGCTGCCTGTGCCCTCTTAGAGTGTTAACGCAGTAGCAAGCACAAAGAAGCAACAACCTCCATTTGCCTTGCCTTCTCCCTCTGGGTGGTGGTGCCCGTAGTGGCGGCAGCTGCAGAAAGAAAGTAGGCACTGAGGGCATCTTGCCCAGGGTAGTCCCCAGATCTGGGACCAGTTCAGCTTAACCCGCTGGCTGCTGGCAGACATTCTTCCTTCGGAGGATGTGTGGACCAGGTCACACACAACACCGCAGTCAAGCTTCTAGTAAACAGCTTCATTTCAGTCAAGTACAATCGCTTCCTTTATATCTCAGGATGATGAACTGCTTTTTTTTAGTCCCAAGTGTCACCTTTTTGTGGTGTAAACAAGCATAATCACTCAAAGGCTCGAGACGTGATGAAATGGTCAGGAAACAAGCATGGAACAGATTGCTGTTTGCTCAGCATCCTAGGTTGAAAGCACCAAAAGTACAAGGAAAGGAATCTCACTTGGAACAGCGGGTCTAGTTAATGCGGTTTTACCCTAACCTAACAGTGTCCCTTACAGGTTTTCCAGCTAGTGGTCTTTGGCTCTTCTGATGGGCCGGCTCTTGGGGGCGGGAGTGGCCAGTGACTGACAATGGCCAGATGTGCTTTTCAATAACACTCTATGCAGTTTGGCTTTTTGTGTACTTGAGTGGAAGGGCATCATGCAGTTTCTTGCATGTCTCCCTCTTCCAGTCTAATCTCAAGGCCAGGGTCTCAGGTGAAGTTCGTTTCTGGAATATTGCATGTGCAGTTCTGTCAATAGGGATGTTGCCCAAGTTAAAACAGCTTCCTGATCTCAGCCGCACTGTGTTGTGATTTGACTTGTTGACTTCCCTTTTTCGGTTGAACAAAAGCAAGTTTGACATGGACACTCGCTTCGGTTTCAAACGCTTGGACCCTAAAGACTTTGTAGCTAGCCCAGGCATATGTATATTGTACACACTGAAAAATGAAATTGGAGTCACCTTGCCTTGGAGCTGTATATGGCCTTTTTGCTCCGGCATCTTAATCGGCAGACTTCCAGCCCGGTGCTGGCCTGCTTGTCGGCCCTTGACCAGTTCTGTCATTCAGAGGCTGTGTGGGCATCTTCAAACTTCCATTGCTTCATGCAGCAGGATATAGTAAACCCTGGGCACATCTCCGTTGTTGAGCACTTTGGCCTGTTGATTTCCACAGGAGAGCTGAGCACATTCTTAACTGCTCCTCCCCTCCATTGAAGTCACAGGACTCAAAGCATTTGAACTAGCTGGAGTGCAGCCAGTCTTTGCTCAATGTTGCAGCCAACGCTGGTTGTCTTAAAGCAGGGACTCTCGAACCTGGGTCCCCAGATGTTGGCCTTTGGGGCTGGGAACGAAGGGCGTTGCGGTTACACCGAATTCAGTGCAACTGCTTTTTTTCGGAAATTGAAACCCCATATCCTGTCATGTTGGCGTCTGGAGTGAGTGACGATCTTGTGCAACTTGCTTCTGCACAAGCTGCTTCGGTCTGTCTCATCCTATGGTGTACATAGGGCTCTTTTGTGACGATGGAGCTGTTTCTTTTGATGTTATATAACCATACAATATTTTAGGTTGTGCTGGCTATAACAGCTCATGGGCTTTAGTATTGCATACTCCCAGTCCTCTATTGCTTCATTTGCAGTCTCTCATCTGGATATTTCTTTACCTAACGTTTCCCAGGCTGTAGAGCGGTCTTCTGACTCCAAAGGCAGCTCTTCAGAATAATGACCAGCTTAAAGCAGTTCAGCTTTTCCTTGCTGGATTTTAAAAGAAGATTTTTAAATGACTTTTTGCAAGATGCATCCCTTGGGATTTGCCTGCTTGCTGGTTTCGGCCCCTCACCTCCCTGGGATAGTACAAATTCTTAATTTTTAGATCGTTGAAGCCAGTCCCGGCTGATCTTGGGCATCGGAGAGGAGAGGAGAGACAAAAGGTGTGGGGCTCTGTACAGAAGTTTGTACATTTGTGTAATAGGCCTTTTCACACTCTGTTTAGCTTTTTACCTGTAACCTTTATTACACTGTAAATTAAATGACCGTTTTGCCAAATGTAGAGTTTAATGTGTGTTCCCAAACTTAATGGTGGTGTCCGGCAAGTGATACTGTGCAGTTCCTGCTCCCACTTTAATTATTGCTGTTGTGCTTTCCCATTATTAATGCTTACAATATTTTAAAAAGAAAATCAAGTAAGTAGATAACACTTTAGCTGCAAACATTAAAAGCACAAGTAAAAAGAACCTGACAAAACATTAGGGAAATAAAATTTTCTTCACTTGGTATCTGAATGATGGCACCAAATGAATATATCTGGGGAGGATGTTCTAAAATCATGGTGCCCCTACAGAAAAGGCCCTGTCTCCAGTCTTTGCCAACCTATCCAAAATCAGTTGTCTAATTACAGCTACTTAACCTGCATAGCCCAAAGAGATGAATCACCAAGCTGCTTTATCCTATTTGCAAATGATTGCTGGAATACTGGCTTAGCCTGGAGTCAGAGTTAATACCTGTCCCCACCTGATTTACCCCTTTTGGGGTCGAGCATATATCTTTAAAAGTAGGGCCTACTGGCAATGAACCACTGTATTTGCAGTAGAAAATGAAAGCCTGTATTTTCTGGATGCTGTAGCATCTGCCAAAAAATGGAGAAAAGGGGTAGATATCTTTGGAGTTCCCCCCACCCTTCCCTCAAACAGAACAACATTTATATTGCTTGTCATGCCAACAAAGCATTCTCTGCTGAAGCCAGGAGGGCAAGAACTATTCCCATCCCTGTTGAAACCAACCAACTTAGGGAAATCTTAGTCTGTTAATGGAAAGTTTTTTAAGAACATAAGATCAGCCTTGCTGGATTAATCCAGCACTCTGTTTCAGACAGGAGCCCACTAGATGCCTTGGGAAGCCACACAACCAGGAGACAATGGCATGCCTCCTCTCCTGCTGCTGCTCCTCCTCTGCAACTGGTATTTAGAGACATGGAGGTAACCTATAAAGACATGGGGGTAACCTATAACTATCGGCACTATAGCCACTGATAGACCTGTCCTCCATGAATTTGGAGGACTTGTTCACCATCCAAACTGGTGGCCACCACCACATTCTGTGGCAGAGAATTCCATGGATTATGTGCTGAATGAAAAAGTCCTTCCTTTGGTCAGTCCTACATTTCCTAGCAATCAGTTTCATAGAATGACCTGCTTCTGTGTTGTGAGAGAGGAAGAACAACTTCTCCCTTTCCATGTTCTCTAAACCATGCATAATTTTAAAAACCCTAGTCCTCTCCCCTGAGTCCTTTTTGTGGCAGTCTTACCTCATAAGAAAGGTGCTCGAGCCCCCTGATCACCTTGATTGCCCTATTCTGTACCTTTTCCCATTCTACTGTATCATTTTATGGGTGGAAAGTGCAGAAGAGACAACCAAGATGATCAAGGGGCCAGAGCAGCTTCCTTAAGAGGTAAGGCTACAACATTTTAGGACTCTAGTTTACCAAAAATGCCGTTGCAGGGAGAGATGATGGAGGCTTATGAAAGTATGCATGGTAATTGATTTTTACTTGATGGCTCACTTAAGCTCTTGACTAAATGTGGATAAAAGTAGTTCTGAAGCAAAGAGCATACTTTGTTTTTAGGAGATGCAGGCATCTTCTTAGGCAATCCGTCCTTTGCTTTTGTCTGCTCATGATTGATCAGCTGCATCTTCTCATTGATTAAAGGTTTTTCAGTAAATTAACTGATTAAACGTTGCAGCCTAGAGCCAGCCCATACTTAACACACTGCAAAAGAAGCAGGGATACTTTCTCATTTCCTCCTGCCAGAGAGACTGCTGCTGTCAGTGGTTGTTAAATCACGGAGGAGGACACCCTTTGGAGAACTGAAATTGGGAAGAAAGCCAAGGATGTGGGGGCAGGGAGAGAGAAGCCATTGCTTCAATGGTTCCAACTAGGTTCCTGGCAGAGGGGAAGTTGGATCCCACTACTGTCAATATAGGACCAAAAAACAATTACTATAGTTTTAAGATAAATCGCCTCTTCTTTTAATTAAAGCTGCCAATGTTTTCTTGGTAAATAATTTAGATTGAGTAAAAGAAACCTGCTTTAAAAGGTGTCCCCGACAAATAGAGCAGATGTTTAAAAAAACAATTAGCTGTAAAGTCCACGGACGGCAGGCAACTCCTTGAAAGAGGCATTCCTGTGTTCTTTTTCCATGCAGGAGGGAATACCTCTTCTGAGATGGTGCCAAAGGTGAAATATATTTGCACCATCTAAAACCAGGGAGTGAGTTCTTCAGAGCTGTTCATGTTTTAAATAAGAACCTAGGAAACTGCTTTCAAGTCAGACCCTTGGTCCATCTAGCTCAGCATTGTCAATCCTGTCTGGCAGCAGCTCTGCAAAGTTTCAGGCGGGAATATTTCCCGGCTGTACCTAGAGATGCCAGGGGATGAAACTGGGACCTCCTGCATGCAAAGCAGATGCTCTACTGCTGAGCTATAGCCCCATCCCCTCTTAGAGAAATTCCTTACAGCAGACAGTGCTCACCTGTAGTCACCCATCTGAATGCAAACCAGGGCAGGCCCTGCTTAGCAAAGGGGACCATTCATGCATGCTACTACAGATATGTGAATCTGATTAATCAACTAAGGTTTGTCAAATTACAGCCCTGCTCCCAATGAAATAAAAGCTGGGAAATGCCAACAATCTGCTAATCTTTCTGTGGAAACTCAGCCACTCTGTGGCATCTCTACCAAAAACAGACTGACTACAGTTACAGGATAGGAAAACAGTGAGGTCTCTGTGTAATTTTGAGGTGTTCATAATACTGCGTTTTATGAAAGTTGCTGTCCAAGTATGGCTATCCTGCTCTTCAGGTTAAATTCTCCCTCACAAAGCAATATGCCACACTTTGGATTTTCTACCGAAGGCACCGAAATGGCTCACCCTGTGTGATGCCATATGCAGATTATTAAGCATAAAGACAGCATGAGGGATTGGTACCATCAGCTGTTGTTTATAATAGTGCAGTCATAAGAACAGCCCCGCTGGCTCAGGCCCAAGGCCCATCATCCTGTTTCACACAGTGGCCCACCAGATGCCGCTGGAAGCCTACAGGCTGGAGTTGAGGGCATGCCCTCTCTCCTGCTGTTACTCCCCTGCAACTGATACACAGAGGCATCCTGCCTTTGGGGCTGGAGGTGACCAGCTGGGATTGGTACCTTCTGCTGGTTTTTTAAATAGTGCACTCATAAGAATAGCCCTGCTGGATCAATCAGGTCCAAGGCCCATCTAGTCCAGCATCCTTTTTCACACAGTGGCCCACCAGATGCCTCTGGGGAACCCCCAGGCAAGAGGTATGTGCATGCCCTCCTGCTGTTGCTCCCCTGCAACTGGTATTGAGAGGCATCGTGCCTCTGAGGCTGGAGGTGGCCCATAGCCAACAGACTAGCAGCCATTGATAGACCTGTCCACCATGAATTTGTCTAAGCCCCTTTTAAAGCCATCTAAGCTGGCCAAGTGTGATCTGAAAAGACAAATGACCCTGCCAATGTTCCCTCTAATGGGTTCCCAGATGTTGACTACAACTCCCAGAATCCCCAGCTTCAATAGCTTTTGCTTGGGGACAACATCATCTGGGAATCCCTGCTAGAGGGAACACAGGACTCTGCTGCATCACACCAAAGGATAATTCAATTCTGGTTGAATGTTTAGCTCTACATGAATATTAAACACTTATGAGTTACACAGCAGCTGGTTCATGGAGCTGAACCTTTAAACTCCACTGCTTAAAACCACTCATTTTCTACAAAGCAGCTTGGAAAAGCAGACAAATGAGAGGGAGCACTTTTCGGCTACCTCCAGCTGAGTACTTTTGGGGGCGGGATGATTCAGAGATACCCAACACGGATGCATTCAAGCAGAGCCAAGACAAAGCATTTGTGCGCCTCAGCAACGTTTGAAATTCACACCCTGATGGAAGTAGGAAGTACACAATTTTGCCGCTCACAACTTCCACCCGAGATTCTCCACCCTACTTGTCACTGTCATGTAAAGTTGGGCGTTGAATTTCGCCAGTTTCCCATGCGAAACTGCCGTGAGATCTGGAAGTTGATGGGTTCATACAAAATGCCGGCTGCAAGCATTACTCCTTACTGAGAACTCTTACTTTTGGGTGGTCCTGTGAATCAACGCAATATATGAGTCCAGCGATAAGCAACTTATCCTTCCTGCCATAAATGGCATATTCATAGATTTCTTGTAGCCAGATTGTGGCTACATTTTAGGCTGAAGGATCAGAGCGAAAGGAGGGCAAGATTCTGGTTCCTCACTACAGTTATGTCCATCTACCTTTTTTGATGGTTCAGGTAACCTCTTCCTCCCCCTACACCACAAATTGCCAAATATCTATGAAGTCCTGTCCACTTAAAGTCTTTAAACCTTCATCTTAATGCCTGAGACTTGAAGCATCACAAAATATATTCCACGGAGGGAGGAATTTTCCTATATTAAAAATACGTTTGTAAAGTATAACACTTAACAGTTAAAATTGTCATCTGTTGTGCTTCTCTGCATGCTGCATCCTAGGTGGTTGCCTTGCTGAGTTATTCCTCATCCTGGTTCTGCATCTAGGCCACACAGGAACTGTGCAATTCTTGACACCCTAGGCGCAGTTTAACTTTGGCAGCCGAAAAGTGTAGAGCCCCAGGTTTAACTTGAGAGTTTGGGATGGGAGAGAAAGCAAATGCAAGGTTGGCTTTGTCCACCCGCTCTTTTTTTGCTCCCCACGCCCAAATGGTGTCCTAGGCAACTGCCTGGGTCTGCCTAGTGGACAGACCAGCCCTGGTTGATCTCCTGCCGGACCTTGAATCTAAACAAAATAATCCAAAACAAAGCGTACCAAACTATATGTAATTATCTTGAATCTAACATCACCACACTAGCCGGTACTTCTTGGCCGGAAGTACCAAGAAGCACGGAAATGTGGGTCCAATGGACCTGCGCCCCCCTCCCCGCTGCTATCCCGTCCATGTTCGGACATTGGGGAGAGGGGGCCTCTCTGCGGTCAGCGAGACTGCAGAGAGGTGGGGGAGCTGGCTGTGCAGGCTTCCTTCTTGACGGAAGGATAGCCAGCACAGCCATTGGGACTGGAGTGAGGGAGGAGCTTCCTCCTTCAGCTCCAGTCTTGTGAGGCCCAAAGTGCGGTGCCAGCGTTCGAACGTAGCGCTGGCACCCCAAAACCAGAGTTAGTGGAGGCAAAACTCCATTCTGACCAAAGGAACTGCAGGTCCCTTTTTTTGCCCTTAACTCTGGTTTGCCAAGTTTGGACTTGTGACTTTGGAAACTGGAGGTGAAGGGATCTCCGGTTTCCTATTTCATCTGAATTTGGCCCTTGTGTGTGGTGCCTATCTCCCACATCATTCTGAGCACCATAAAGCATTCGGCCACCCCCAGGGGAAGGTACGGCCTCTTTCTGTAAAAGAGGAAGTGAAAACCACGGTTGAACTTGCATAAAACTGTCCTACATTGCAGCTGAGTCCTCTCCGCACATACGCACTCTGCCACAGCAGCAGAGTCCGTGCCAGGCACGATGGACTCTATTTCCTTCCAGCAGTACATCTGCAATTTGGATCCCACTTCCCTGCCAAGAGTGGTGAAGATCTGCTCTGGCGTCTACTTCCAAGGTGAGTGTTACCCAAGCCTGTATCTCTCGCTGTGTGGCCAGACTCCTCCTCCTAGGGGATGAAGGCAAGCAGCTGAGCTTCGTGGTGTGTAAAGGGCATGACAGTCCGTGAGCATGAAGAGGCAGCAGTTGAATGCAGTTCCAGGGAAGCTAGTTACAACAGACAAGGGCTTTGCACAACTACGGAGGGGTTAAGAACATAAGAACAGCCCTGCTAGATCAGGCCCAAGGAGGCCCATCTAGTCCAGCATCCTGTTTCACACAGTGGCCCACCAGATGCCGCTGGAAGCCACAGGCAGGAGTTGAGGGCATGCCCCCTCTCCTGCTGTTACTCCCCTGCAACTGGTACTCAGAGGCATCCTACCTTTGAGGCTGGAGGTGGCCCACAGCTCTCCGACTAGTAGCCGTTGATAGACCTCTCCTCCATGGAGACATCGATCAACCCCTCGCAGGGATTGGTGACCCCTGCGAGGGGATCGGATTGTATGTTTCTCAGTTCTGTGAGGGCTCCTTCAGGGACCACAACAAATCTTCCTGAAGTCCAGGGTGAAGACTCACCCTCAGTTGCCAGAAGCCTTGCAGGGAGGAGGAGACTTTATTTTATTTTATTTTTACATTTTAATATCCTGCTCTTTCTCCAAGGAGCCCAGAGCGGTGTACTTACATACTTAGGTTTCTCCTCACAAGAACCCTGTGAAGTAGGTTAGGCTGAGAGAGAAGTGACTGGCCCAGAGTCACCCAGCAAGTCTCATGGCTGAATGGAGATTTGAACTCGGGTCTCGCCGGTCCTAGTCCAGCACTCTTCCCAGAGACAGTGGCTGCCCAGTGGTGAGAGCCTGTGTGGTTGCTGTCTGCGGTTGTCAGCTTGCCAGCCTGTGTGCCCCCTAATGTGTGGGGCTGTGGCTGCCGCCCTGTGGGTGAGTCTGTGCGGGATCGGGGCCAGAGGGAGTGAGTCAGCAGGTCCTGAGGGTCAGCTGCCCAGATTAGCCATCTTTCTGGGCTTATAAAAGGGCTGCTATGCTGTGGTGGTGCTGGCAGGCCCGCCACCGGTGGGGTCACCACCAGAGGAGTGACACTAAAAGGCGTCACCCCTTTGGGGGAGCCACTTCGGGGGGCAACGAGGATGAGGGCCTGGTGGTATTTTTTGGCTTCTGTTGTTTTTTGATCCTAGGTGTTTCAGATGTGTCTTGGTCTGTCTGGGGATAGGGAGACGGGGGGGGGGGTGTCCATTGACTGTGGGGTGGCTCTTCCGGTGGTGGTGGGGAATAGAGGAAGTAAAGTTGGCAGGTCAGCGTGTTTTTACCGGGGAAGAGAAGTCAGAAGTCTATTAGCCGTTTCTCCCTCTGGCTGCCCTGCCAGCTCTTTGACCTTGGGGAGCAGTGCCAACCTCCCACGCCCTCTCGCCTTGCGCCTCTGTAATGCCAGGTCTGTCCAGAATAAGTCGGAAACCATCCACGATCTGATTCTGGATGAAAGGGCAGACCTGGTAGGTATTACAGAGACTTGGTTGGGGGAGGCTGGGGGCCCAGTCTGGTCCCAGCTTCTTCCTCCAGGGTACTTTGTTGAGGTGCTGCTCACAGGGCCACCGAGAACGAGCTCAGGCCCTGCTGGGGGAAAAAATTTTCAGGCCCCCTCCACGAGGCTCACCACCACCACCACCACCACCACCACCACCTTATAAAATGTTTAAAAATGGGGTCGGGATGAGGAGAGGGAGCAAACCCACCCTTTCCTCCTTGCCCAGAGAAGGTCATCGCCCCACCTTGGCCTCCTGCGGAAACCTGTTCTTAAGTGTCTACATGTTGAAATCTAATGTGCACAGGCGCGTTCAGCACAACAAAACCTAGTTGTGTTTTTGTTCTACCTCTTCTGTGGATTTGAGGGCTACTTGAGGCAAAAAATATAGAATGGCATGTACACGTACGGCCAGCGACATCCCCCAGGGGAATCAACATTCAAGGTGGCAGAATTTTCCGTCCAGATCGGCTCTTAGTTGTTGAGAAGCAACGGGGGAAGAAGGTGGTGCTTTCCTGCCCCACTGGTGAGCTTCCTGAAAGCCTCTGGTTTGCCACTATGGGGAGCAGGCCACTTCAATAGATGATCTGATCCTGCAAGAGTGCTCTTGTGTTCTTATATCGCTTGGGGTCAGGGGTGACTGTCGGACCTCAAGTTATTCACCCAAATTAATCTGCCAGGACCATCTGTTCTACATCTCAGGCCCTGCCATCAACTGAGATCTGGTTGGCAGGGACTCGAGGCAGGGACTTTTCAGTTGTGGCCTCTTAGCCTTGAAATGCCTTCCCAGATGAGCTTTGCCATGCTTCCTTCCTCTGGGCTTTTAAGAAACAAAAACCCAACTTTTTAGGGAGGCTTTTTAGTGTTTTATTCCAGTAAGTTTTAAATCTATGAATCTGATTTTAGCTGGGTCTAGTTTTTAATGGCATTTTATAGATCTTGAATGGTTTTCTCTGTTCTATTGTCTTTGTGGGGACACCCAGAACTGTATCATACTGTGGGGTGGGGGGGACATAAATATTTTAAATAGAGTACCTTGAGCTATGGCATGCCTAGTGATCTGGAGCTTTCCCAGAAGAGCAGGCTTTACCATGGGTTTTCTGAAAGGTTTTACTGTGAATTCGAAGTGGGGTTGTTGTTTTTTTACCCTGGATATAAATGGTGCAGTGGGGAAATAACTTGCCTAGGGAGCAAGAGGTTGCTGGTTCGAATCCCCGCTGGTATGTTTCCCAGACTACGGGAAGCACCTATATCAGGCAGCAGCGATATAGGAAGGTGCTGAAAGGCATCATCTCAGACTGCGCGGAAGATGGCAATAGTAAACCCCTCCTGTATTCTACCAAAGACAACCACAGGGCTCTCTGGTCACCAGGATTCGACACCGATTCGATGGCACAACTTTACGTTACCTAATATGTGGCTTGGCTCTGTGGTCGGAGTCGTCGGCACAACTTTACTTACCTTAACTTCACACTCTAGCGAGCAAATAAAAACCCAAATTGCGTGTGAAATGCTCCTTGATAGCCCACAGGGACTTTGGGGTAGATTTGGCTGCTATGTGAATGCACACCCTCTACTCAGATGTGAGCTAAAAGCCAGGTGTGAAAAACATAGGACCTAATATAGCCCATTTGCTGGATGACAAATATAGAATCCCACCAGTGCCTGTTTCTGGTGTTTATCATCATGTCTCTTTTTAGACTTTGAGCCCTTTGGGGACAAGACACCATCTCATCATCACCACCATGATTTTTATTCTTTTTCTGTGTAAACTGCTCTGAGAACTTATTTGTTGAAAAGCAATGTACAGATAGGTAGGTAGGGCGGAAGGGATAGATGAAGGATGGATGAAGCTGCAAGCCATTTGATCAGAGGACTTACAGCTAACATTACAGAGCGTTGCTGAGTAGTGGTTTTTATCTGTGGGATGCTATTAACGTGAAGAACGAAGAGCAGATGTCTGCTTGTGGGAGGGAACATAGACTTGTGGTAGAGAAGACAAAATGTAGTGATATCCGTCCAAACAAATTGTGGTCTATGATGAAGTCTACTCGACAGAAGTGGCATCACTTCATACTTCATATATACATGTCCTAAAAATATGCTGGGATTCCAACAGCTAGCAAGTGGAGAGGAGAGCTGGTCTTGTGGTAGCAAGCATGACTTGTGCCCTTAGCTAAGCAGGGTCTGCCCTGGTTGCATATGAATGGGAGACTAGAAGTGTGAGCACTGGAAGATATTCCCTTCAGGGGATGGAGCCGCTCAGGGAAGACCAAGGTTCCAAGTTCCCTCCCTGGCAGTATCTCCAAAATAGGGCTGAGAGAGATTCCTGCCTGCAACCTTGGAGAAGCCACTTCCAGTCTGTGAAGACAATACTGAGCTAGATAGACCAATGGTCTGATTCAGTAGATGGCAGCTTCCTGTGTTCCTTAGTGGTTACATGTGTGAGCACTGTAAGACATTTCCCTTACGGGTGGGGCACTCTGGGAAGAGCACCTGCATACTTGCCAGCATAAGGTTCCGGATTCCCTCCTGGCAACTCCACGATAGGGCTGAGAGAGAAACCCCTGCCTGCAACCTTGGAGAAGCTGCTGCCAGTCTGTGTAGACCAGTGGTTCCCAACCAGGGTTCCTCCCGATGTTACTGAACTACAACTCCCAGCACCCCCAGCTACAGTTTATTGTTAATCCCCACCACCACCACCACTGTGAGGCCACCTCCACTGCCTGGCCGAACCACCAACCTTTAAAATAATTCTAGCTGCCATGTTGAGCTGAGCACCCGCCTGTGGTGGCGGCAGGTGGAGCAGGAGCTGCCGCTGAGCCTGACCGCCTGGCACAGCGACCCTTGAGAACTGCAAGGCGCTCCAGCATGCCTGCGCAGTTCGAATCGAGCTCAATTCAAACTGTGCTGGCCCCCACGTCTGACGCGGAGGCATGGTCTGGCTCCCGAACTGAGCCACAAGGCTCCGTTTGGCAGCAGATGGAGTTTAATTCCTGAAGGGGCCCTGCAGCCCCTTTGGGAGCTAATGAAGGCTGGCGCTGTGTTCACAGTGCAGCCAGGAGCGGCTCTTAAGAGCCACTCCTGGTCACCTTTGTTTAGCTCTCGAAGGGGCTGCACGACCCCTGCAGGCGCTAGCTAGGCTAGCGCTGCATTCCCCTAAAGGCAGGGAAGATCCGCTTCTGGCAACATCGCGAATGCAGAGGCCATTTAACTCTCGAACGGGGGCCACGCGGCCCCCTCTCAGGAGCTAAACCAGCACCCTTGCGTCTGACATCAGTTGCGGTGGGGGGTGTTGGGGTCATGAGGCGCGGCCACTGCTTGGGCACGGCCCGGGTTCTTTGAACCCATTGGCCCAATGGTGGCTCCACCCCTGCTCGGTAGAAGGCAGCTTCCTGTGTTCCTATGTTCCATTGTTCACTGGTTGCGTGCTGGCGGGGGGATGTTGTGGGGACAAGGAGAACATTTGCACCCCTCAGTTCAGTGCTGGGTCTGCCATTGTGTACATGCATTTATTGTAAACATGAACCTGGGTACAAGCCCCTTCGAATAGATGGTACAGACAGGAAGTGAACATGTGAACCTAATGTAAGGATAATTGTACACGCACACAAATCTGTACATGCCTACTCTCAAAACCGGTTGGATGTGCCTCGAGCGTAGTGTGTGAACAAGCTGAGAAATCCAGCCTTGTGTACTTCCTGGAACTTCTGTCAAGCCTTCCTCTCTGGATTGGCATTCAATAGCAAGGGTGAAACAAGAATGGGGAAGCCTATTAATGCAAAGTTTCCCATCCTGTTAAACCGGGATAGGCAACACTGGCTCTCTGGCTGTTGCGGAACTGCAACTCTGCCCCTGCTAACTGGGCAAAGAGGCACCTTTTACCGTGGTGATTCTCTTTATTTAGCAGGGGGAGAGTAACTGGCCCTATCCGCCCCCAGCACAGTACTTCCAGTGACTGTTGCTGGTGTCTCTCTTATGTTTCTTTTTAGAATGTGAGCCCTTTGGGGACAGGGAGCCATCTTATTTGTTTGTTATCGCTCTTTGTAAACCGCCCCGAGCCATTTTTGGAAGGGCGGTATAGAAATCGAATTAATAATAATAACAGCTCCCATCCATACGTTGTACCGTAGACAGTTCAACAGCAGCCAGAAAGCAATGGTTACCTACTCCTTGCTTAATGGGATGGGAAACTTAGGTTTTTATGCTGGTGGTTTATACATTGCTGCTAGTCACTATATTGCCCTGATTCTCCAATCCTGCTGACATTTTTTGGCCCTATGTAAAGGAGAGATGGCCGTAAGCTGTAAATTAGAGGGGATGGGTACATAAGTTGTGTCTGAGAACTCTGAAAAGTGGGAACTGGCTACGTGCTACTGGGAAAGCAAACAGCCTGTGAGGGTGGAAACGGGAAGTTCTGCTGCTGGACTGCAGAGAGATGGGTAAGAGGAGAGCAAAACTATGCAGAACCCTGAAGAGGGGGTGGGGAGGGGAGCTGGTCTTGTGGGAGCGAGCATGAATCATCTCCTTTGCTAAGCTGGGTCTGCCTTGGTTTGTGTTTGGTGGGGTGACTACGTGTGAGCACTGTGAAATATCCATCTTAGGGGATGGAGTCATGGCTCAATGGAAGAGCCTCTGCATGCTTACATGCGGAAGGTCCCAAGTTCAATCCCTGGCAGCATCTCGAGGGAGGGCTGAGAAAAACTCCTGCCTGAAGCCCTGGAGAGCTGCTACTAGTCAAAGTCGACAGTACTGAGCTGGATGGACTTGTGGTCTGACTCGGTAGAGGATCGTTCCCTGTGTTCCTAGAATGAATGTTGGGGTCCGGAGCATGGTCTAAGGACAACACACTACAGCAGGGTTTCTTAACCATGGGTCCGCAGATGTCATTGGACTACAATTCCCATCATCCCCAGCCACAAAGGCCATGGTTGGGGATGATGGGAGTTGTAGTCCAGTGACATCTGGGGACCCAAGGTTAAGGAACCCTGCACTACAGCCACACTGTTGAAGCTAAGCAGGTCTTGCTGAAGGTCGGTGCTTGGATGGAAGACCCATGCATGCTGTCTTTGGTGGCTGGGTTTGTTGCTCGGAGTAAAGCATCTGCTTTACGTGCAGAAGCTCCCAGGTTCAATCACTGACATCTCCATGCAGGAGAAGATTCCTGCTTGAATCCTTGGAGAGCTGCTGCCAGTCAGTGTAGGACCGAGGTAAGTAAGTAAGTAAGCTTGGATCTGCAGCTGCTATAGAACTATAACTCCCATCATCCCCAGCCACAGAATTGTGGCTGGGGATGATGGGAGTTGTATTTCAACCACAGCTGGAGTGCCAAGGTTGCAAAGCAACGTAAGGGAGAGGAAAGGAACACCCAGCTGGCTTCCTTTGCATGAGGCCCGGCTACCTTATCGGCCAGTAGAGGAATCCCCTTATCTTCCCCTTGCCAAGCAGTTCAGCAGGAAGTAAACATGGCAGTGCCCACTGAACAATACTCTAAATAGAAAGCACCATCAACGTAGGGGAGAGGACAGGATGTGAAGGTTATGCAAAGGATGAAAATGCAAATTGAAAGGAGCCGTCAGGACCTTTGTTCTTGCGATGCGATGCTTTGGGTAAATATGACATTGCGAAAATATATTGGTGGGAGGAAATCGCCCAGAATAGCTTCACTCCAAGTTGGTAGCCTTACAGATCACCCTGGACAGTCTAAGTGCTGCAATTGTAATTTAAAATGGGATGTGGGGAGGAGAGAGGAACCGGTCAGAGGAGGAACCTGGGAGGACAGCACTCAAAACACTGTGGTGACCTTGCAAGAGGCTAGCAAGTATCATGTTTGGGTTGTCCATCAAATGGGAACCAATGTATGTTGCCCATACCATACTGGAGGTTTTGTTCTGAATGTCGCAGAGGTAGCAAAAGCACTGTTATGATTGGGCAGAGGGGATTCCGTATGCAGATTATGAGAGAGGGTCAGCTGGGTGAAACTGTTACTGGTTGAAAGATGCGTTTTAGGTAGCTCTGGGTAAAGAAAAGAAGTGCTATATTGATTTCGAACAGGAATGAAACCTTGATGGTGGTTTATCCTGTGTGGTATCTTTTACTGTCAATTCCCATGTGAAGACGGAAGGGTTGTCATGAGACTGCACAGCTGCTACCCAGAGATGCTCGAGGGATAAGGGTGAAGGCTGAAAGTTTCCTTGAGTGGTAGCAGTGGCTGATTATCCAGCTATAAACATCTCAAAACCTCATCTTGAGGTGTCATAGCTGGTTCCAAAGAAAACAGGTTGCTTTTAGACAGGCTGCCTCGGCCCCTACATTTATAAAAGTGGGATCATGCAGGCTGACCTAACAGGGTTGTTGTAAGGATTACAGACTTGTATTCCTCACCGAGGGAATAAAAATTAAGGGACCATTCAGTTAAAAAAAAGCAAGAAGTTCTGGTAAGAACTAATCTGCCTAGTTTCCTTTTGCTATGATCTTAATTGATAACTACCATCTTCACAAGTTCGCACACTTTTGGCTCAAACTTTCACTCCTCTGCCATCTTGAATTGGGGTGAATGACATCATCACAAAGTACACCAGTGAGGTGTCCCTATCTGTCCCTGCAACTGTACCAGATTTGGTCCAAATTGTTTAGGCTACTCCTGGCTCAAACGTTTTTGCGTCCGCCATCTTGAATGGGGTGGATAACATAATCACAAACTACGCTGTTGAGGTATCCCTATGTGTCACTACAACTGTACTAAATTTGGTTCAAATCGGTTCCCACATCCACCACAAACATTCACTGGTCCACCATCTTGAATTAGAGTGGATGACATAATGACAAACTATGCCGTTGAGATGTCCTTCTATGTCCCTACAATAGTACTAAATTGGGTCCAAATCAGTCCAGCCATTGCGAAGTCGGTAGGGAGGCAGAGCTGGGTGGTCTCATAAGATAAATATGAGATCTTCAAAATAGGGGCCATACAGGCTGACCTTACCCTTCCATAAGGCAGGGTAAGGTGATCGGCTCAGGAACAAGAAGGCCAAACCACAGCTACCAACACCACCCTTCTTCATCGCCCTGAGGCACACAGTTCACTTTCCCTTCCTCATCCTGCTGGGACCCACTTCTTCTCCCACATCTAGCTTGAGCAAGGAATGCCCCAGTCACCACTGTCTGGCTTGGTGGCCTAGTCTGAGAGTGCTGAGCACCTGCCCACAGACAGCAGAGGCATCATATTGTTCTTCGCCTCGGGTGGAAGTAAGTCTTGGGGCCCTTGAGCAGAGGAAGGAGAGCTGGTCTTGAGGCAGCAAGAATGAATTGTCCCCTATGCTAAGCAGGGTTTGCCTTGGTTTGCATATGAATGGGAGACTACATGTGAGTACTGTCTGCTCTAAGGTATTCCTTAAAGGATGGGGCCTAGCTCAGTGACAGAGTTATCTGCATGCTTGCATGCAGAAGGTCCCAGGTTCAACCCCCAGCATCTCCAGGTAGGGCCAGGAGAAACGCCTGCCTGAAACTTTGGAAAGCTGCTGCCAGTAAGTGTAGACAATACTCAGTATAAGGTCCACCTTCCTATGGTCCACCTCTGGTTGGAAGCAAAACAGATTCCCTCTCCAGAAAAACATGAGTGAGGCATACGACGAATATTTATATACCACTTTTCAACAAAAGTTCCCAAAGCATAGATATAAATACAAACATAGATATAAATAATAAGATGGCTCCTTGTCCCCAAATGGCTCACCATCTTAAAAAAAAGAAACATAAGATAGAAACCAGCAACAGCCACTGGGGGGATGATAGGGCCACTTGCTCTCCCCCTGCTAAATTAAAGAGTACCACCACTTTTAAAAGGTGCTTCTTTGCTCAGTTAGCAGGGGGCATGAGTACTGTAGCGAATTAAAACCTTTGTCTCAGAGCAAGCTCACGTGAAGGAAAGAAATGCTGAATCATCCCTGCTGTGCTGCCTGGCTAGGCTTTTCCTAAAACTATTCTATATTCCTGGTAGGTTTCAAATGCTACCGCTGCCACCCCTCTTATCAATAGACCTCAAACCTCCCAGTGATTGGAGTGGAATCCCAGGGGAAACTCTCTTTATTTTGCTATTGAATAAGTACAAAATCTTCCACGTGCAAGCCTACATGTGGTGAAAAAACTGATAGTTGCTGAACTTTTGAGGATGTGTTTGGACCAGAGGAATCCCCCTTCAGGCCCCCTTTTTTATTGAGTTAAAAACTAACTTGGAGGCTTGTAAAAAGAATTTTTAAAAACCCAGTTTTATTCAATTACTACAGACTGCTTCCGTCTGAGGCTTTATCAGCTTTAAATACAGTTAAGAATACTTAGTAGGATTGCAAAATAGGTTGTCTTAATACATGCTTAAATGTTTACAAAGGCTTTTGCAACTCCATAGGTAAGGTGGGCATAGGCTAGTGTTTCTTATTTTAATTACGTTACAGGTAAACAATAATAGAACAGTATTAGGAATAGGCAAAAGTACACACACCAAAGCAATATAATATCCCTAATGCAAAGTCTGACTAAACAAACTTTTCTCTAGACTAAACTTCCCAAAGCCATAAGCTCTGGCTCCTTGCCTTGAACTCATAGGAACATAGGAAGCTGTGATATACTGAGTCAGACCATAGGTCCATCTCGCTCAGTATTGTCTACACAGACTGGCAGCAGCTTCTCCAAGGTTGCAGGCAGGAATCTCTCTCAGCCCTATCTCGGAGAATCCAGGGAAGGAACTTGGAGCCTAGATGCTCTTCCCAGAGCGGCTCCATCCCCTAAGGGGAATATCTTACAGTGCTCACACTTCTAGTCTCCCTTTCTTATGGAACCAGGGTGGATCCTGCTTAGCTTAAGGGGACACATCATGCTTGCTACCACAAGACCAGATCACCAAATGCCTGATGAGAATTCAAGCTTCCTGCCCTCCTGTCTTTCAAGGATCTGCAGTGTTATTCTCCTGCAGCCAACCTCCGTAGCCACATGTCCTCCTGAGCACCTCCAGCCTAGCTTCTCTTCTAACAAAGAACTTCCTTCTTCAGGGCAACAGCTCTCTAGGTCCCACCCCCCTGGTGTGCTGATTGGATGAGCCCTGGAGTTCACCAGCCTGTCAGTCAAGACAGGGTTCACTTCCTGTTACCTCTTTAGAGAGGGGAGGCTGGTCTCTACAGGTATCTATCTGTCCAACAATAGTGTAGCCACCATTGGATGGACAAGTGTCCCTGGGTCGTCGGTGTCCAGGGGCCACCAGGGCACTCCCTCCACCCCACCAGGCAACCCATCACTGCCGCCCCCCCCCTCCGGCACCCAGCCAGAGCACAAAGCACTTGGAAAGTATGTCCATACTCCAGGGCTGACCACACACCCCGAGTCAGCATGTGCATGCTTCCGATACCAGCTTAGGGGGTATGGCAGGGGTGTGACAGAAGCAGCTGGTCCCAGGGCTGCCGCTGGCCTCCCTATGACTTTACTGTCCAAATATTCTGTATGACAGACTGATGAAAACTATTTTGTAATTTCCTCCTTTTTTTATCAAGCTTTTCACACCTTTGCCATCTAGTCGTCCTACTTCCGTGCCTAGTTTCCTGCTTCTGATATGTATGAGGAAATGTTTACTGTGTGTTTGAATGTCTTTTAATCTACTTCTCACATTTCTCCTAATATAGACTCAGTTTTCTGGTACACGTTCCTGGCAGATTAGTACCTCTATCTTGTCTTTTGGGGGTGTTTTGGGGGAAAAATTAGAGTGGCCTATTTATCTTCCTCTTGGTCAGTAATAGTTACTGACCAAGTAATTATGATCTAATTATTTAATTAGATATTGTTTTAATTGTGTTTTTAATAGTTGTAATGTTTAAAATTTTAATTGTTGAAATGTTTTAATATTTTTATTGGTTGTTTTTATTGTTTTGTTGTAAACCACCCAGAGACTTGCGTTTTGGTCGGTATACAAATGTGTTAAATAAATAATTATTTTTTTTAAATTGTTTATTGTTAAATTTATATACTGCCTTTCATGAAAAACAATCCCAAGGTGGTGTATAATAAATAATAGGACTGTGGTGGTGATCCACTTAGCCAAGCGCTCTGAAGCCAACACACAGCAGGCCATGCAGAGTAAAGGAATCCCCACAGCTAGGGATGCCAGCTTTTCAGACAACCTCTGTAGCTGTGCCATTAGTGGCAACATGAGCTGCAGCATTGAGCAGGCAATAATGTTGATTTCCACTGCATGGGGGTAGAAAGCACAGCAGCAAGGACTGCTTTAAAAAGTTGGCAACTCCAAGTATGTAGGCTGGCAGATAGGAGCTTTTAGCAGTTTAATAGTGGAAGTGGTGGAGAGCTGGCCAAGTTTTCCCAGTGGGGGTAACTGGGGTGCTTAAGGTACATAATGTATGAAATGCTGGCAGAGGGCATGTCTTCTGGTTTTTGACTGATGCTGGGAGCATCCTTGCTGGGAGAAATAGCCATGGGGGTGGGGTGGGTGCTACCTAGATCATTTGAGGCAGAGGGAAAGGGTTAATGCCCGTCCATTCATTGGACCTGATCCCGATCTTGGCCCCTCTCCCTCTGTGGCTGCTATTTACATTCTCTGGGATGGTCTATGTCAGGGGTTTTCACACTTGTAGTCCAACAACATTTGGGGACGCAACTCCCATGGAGAAGATGGTGTAGAATCTAAGGGAAAGAGTTGTAGTACGCAAGGACAAGGCAGTGGAGTGGAATCAGGAATATTAATAGTTTAATGAAATAGATATTATGTACGGAGAGGCCATTGCAGACTGCTTTTCCCATGCTCTTGCTGCTGGCTGTTTATTAGCCCCGCCTCAACTCCAGGACTGGAATACGAGTAACTAAAAACCCCATTCAAAGGCTGGCCTAGATCCAGGAATGGATTCACAATGGATGGGAGCTATAGTCCAACATCTGGGGACTCAAGTTTGAGAACCCTGGTCTAAATGCATCATAGCTGCTTTCTGTTTCACTTTTGCTGCTTCTCCTTTTGCATCACACTCCCATCTTAACCAATTTCCACTCCCCGCACTTGCCTCCACCCTCAAAAACAGTACAAAATCTAAAATTTCTGCGTCATGTTGTAGCAAATGTGTCTCTGTAGAGGTGTCTCTGTGTCGGCAGACGTTGCATTGACATGTTTCATTCAAATCAAATCAGCTGTCATCCAGGTAAATACTCTGAAAGTCTGTGTGTGTAAGTAAACTGTGACAGGCACAGTTTCCAGAACCTGGCATTTCTTGCCTTTATATGAATTATAAAAGAAAATGTTTTCAATTATTATAGGGCTAAATTAACTATTCTAGTTCCCCACACTGTGTCTAGTTATAGACACACGGTTCTGTAACAGCAGCAAATATTTATATACCGCTTTTCAACAAAAGTTTCCAATGTGGTTTACATAGAGAAATAATAAAAACATAAATAAGATGTACGGTTTTCTGGAAAACATTGGTAGTAAATCGGTTCTTTTGAGGCATAAGTTTGTTTATTTGTTTATTTATATTCTGCTCTTTCTCCCAGGGGCTCAGAGCAGTTTGCATGGTTATGTTTATCCTCACAAGAACCCTGTGAGGTAGGTTAGAATTAGTGGGGTTTTGTGTTATACAATTCCCTTTCTTTTGTGGTGATGATCAACTATCATCCAGATAAATACTCTGTGTGTCTCTGTGTGTAAGTAATCTGATTCTTTTGTTAAAAATCAACAACTTTTATCCACTCTTCCAGCAGTTGGCAGTTTCTTCTTTAGCCTGGATGCTGATCTTTTCTCTCTCTGTGTGTCCACAGGGTCTGTTTATGAAATCTTGGGCAGTGAATGCTGTTTATCAACAGGAGACCTCATGAAGATCGTAGATGTTCAGCTCCAGAAAGTCACCTGTGAAAATATGGAGAACGGGCACATGTTTGATCTGCCGCAGGATTTCAAAGGTGCGTGCAGGCTTGGACTTCTGTGTTTCCTCGTACACTTACACAGCTTGTCTGTGAGTTGACGGAATGCCAGAGAACATTGGCTTCAAAGCCCCTGCTCATCAACTCTCACGCTGGCTTTAGGCAAGCTGTTCTTATAATTATAGAGCTTCAGCTTTCCAATATGCTCAATAGGGGTAGCATACCTTACAGCAGGAGTGGCTCTTGGATCCCCAGATGTTGTGAGACTAAAGCCCGACAAGAGGAGAAACTCCAGAGCAGCGATTCCCAACCAGGGTTCCTCCAGATGTTGCTGAACTACAACTTCCATCATCCTCAGCCACAATAAATTGTAGCTGGGGCTGATGGGAGTTGTAGTTCAGCAACATCTGGCGGTGCCCAGGTTGGGAACCCCTAGTCTGAGGGAGCATAAAGATAAAGTAATTAAAGCAATTAAGACAATTAATGAGTCTCCTACCTAAATGGCTGCACTGGCTTCTACTGCTTGTTCTAGCGCAGAGTGAGTGAATGAGGTGTCTTTAAACAAAGGAGGCCTTTTAAAATAACTCATTCAAGTATATGCCATGTACATATGAACATAGGAAGCTGCCTCCTATTGAGTCAGAAGGCGTAGCTATAATTGAGCGAAAGGGTTCAAAGAACACGGGCCCCCAGCTCCTGAGGGCCCTCCAACTCCACCCCTCCCTATTTTCTTCATTATCTCCCTCACTCTCGGGGGCCACCAGAGAGAGGGATGAACATGGGCCCTCTCTCCCCTAGCTACGTCCCTGGCCGACCATTGTTCCATCTAGCCTAGACAGGCTGGCAGCGGCTTCTCCAAGGTTGCAGGCAGGAATCTCTCCCAGCCCTATCTTGGAGATGCTGCCAGGGAGGGAACTTGGAACCATCTGCATGCAGACGCTCTTCACAAAGCAGCCCCATCCCCCTAAGGGGAATATCTGACAGCACTCACATGTCATCTCCTCTTCCATTGCAATCCAGGGCAGACCCTGCTTAGCAAAGGGGACCATTCAAGCTTGCTACCACAAGACCAACTCTCCTCCCATCTTCCTGTTGTGAGTTTGCATCTGCTACCTTGGGCTTAGCTCCTTTGAATCAGGAAGGTGATTGCCAAGATGGGAGTGGAGAGACAGATTGATTTGATTGATTAAGTGCCGCCCAGTTTGTGTCGACTCTTAGCGACCACATAGATGGATTCCCTCCAGAATGATCTGTCTTCAACTTGGCCTTTTAAGGTCTCTCAGTGGTGCCTTCATTGCTGTCATAATCAAATCCATCCACCTTGCTGCTGGTCATCCTCCTCTTCTCTTTCCTTCAACTTTTCCCAGCATTATGGACTTCTCAAGGGAGCTGGGTCTTCGCATAATGAAAGACATAGCAAGAGAGGGTCAAAGCTGACCTGCAAATGAGGCTACAGGATGGGTTACTGGCCACCTCCACTGGCCCATCACTGCCAGACGCCCCCTTCACAGCAGCTGCTGCTCCCCTCCTCCCGCTCCCACATTTGGCCTTTTCAACAGCCAGGGTGGGAAGGGAAGAAAATCAAGCATGGAGGAGAAGCATAGAGTGCTGGGCTAGAGTGTCGCTGGACGGTGGTGTGGTTGGCATGGGTTAAAACCCTACCCCGATGCCATAGCCCTGATTCTCATTTTAAAACGTAGGCAAAAGCATGGACTTGATATAATGTGTACTTTGACCCTGTGTCTCCCATTCCTGCAAAGAAACGAGTTTTATCAGTATTCATTGGGATAGAGGCTAAGATGTGTGACTGCAGCTGGTAACGTGTATATTCTGCATGTGGACTGGATGGTTTTGTCCATAGATGCCTTGGGGGTCAGATTGCCCTTTGCAGAACTTTAGCTGTCCCCCAAACATGGGGGGGGTTTCCATAATTACAGGGAGAAAAAGAGAGAGGAAATAGGAAATGTTTCCACCAGTGCTCCTCCTGGCGACCTGGCAACCCTCCTGAAGTCCATGGGTCAGGCCCCCAAATTTTGCCCATCAGGACCATCTCAGGGTATGAATGCTCATCGTGATTTGGGGCAACATCAGTTCCCCTGGAGATGGAAAATGGGTGGTGGCATTTTTCTGCTTACAGCTTTCTCTGTGTTATCACCCCATTCCCCCCCCCTCTTATCCCAAATGATTAGGGGTGAAATTGCAGTCACCCTATTTTTGCAGTCATTTTGGCACAGAGCAAACAGCTAAGGTAACAATGAACGAAGTGTTGTCCTCTCTTCCTTTTGGAGGACATTCCTGCCCATTTGTAGGTCCATTCCTCTGACAACACTGATAAAGATTTTATAGCAGTTGGTGTTTTTAAAACTATGAAAAGCTTTTAAAAACACGATTTCAGATTTGGCCTCTGCAGGCCTGTTGCTCAGGACAATAAAAGCTTAATTACACACAGGCACATAGGAAGCTGCCTTCTACCGAGTCAGACCCTTGGTCCATCTAGCTCAGTATTACCTGCACTGACTGGCAGCAGCTTCTCCAAGGTTGCAGGCAGGAGTCTCTCTCAGCCCCATCTTGGAGATGCCGGTGGGGGGGACACTTGGAACCTTCCACATGCAAGCATGAAGACGCTCCTCCCAGAGCAGCCCCATCCCCTAAGGGGAATATCTTACAGTGCTCACACATGTAGTCTCCCATTCAAATGCAAACCAGGGTGGACCCTGAACGTATTGCAATGCCTCTTTTCCATCTGTCAACTATCACCATGAAGATTTGTCCCTCCAGATGGTGCCCACCATTCCAGCTGGGTCATATACTACTGACAGTAACCCTCTGCTCTTGAAAAATCCACAGGTCTTTTTCAGCCCATTCCAGAAACGCCAGGTGGTACCCAGAAGAAACCCTTCTCTCTGAACCCCTTCTCGACCCAGAGCAAAACCGCAGAGTTCTGTGGGCGACTGTACAGTCTCCAGGAAGTCTTGCGGTCCGCTGCTGTGCGGCAGAAGAGGCTGTCGTGTCTCGAGATTGGCAGGAGCGAGTTCCAGCTCTACCCTGTGTACAAAGTGAAAGCAATCATGCACTGTACGTATCACCTGAACTGGGCTTCCTTGTGGCTGGGAATTGCTAGTCAAATCAGGGGGTGTCTAGACCTGCCTTTGCAGGGAGGCAAGCGTGCATGTGCGGACATGCTTGCATGTGTAGGGCTTTCTTCTGATACCACAGGACTTCTGTGTCAGTTACTCCCCTGCTGCTAACTGAGTGAAGAGGCAGCTTTTTAAAGTGGCGATTCCCTTCATTTAGCAGGGGGAGAGCAACTGGCCCTATCCACCCCCAGCACCGCATCCTTCCAGGGGCTGTTGCTGGTGTCTATCTGATGTTTCTTTTTTAGAGTGTGAGCCTTTGGGGGCTGCTTTGGGAACTTCTGTTGAAAAGTGGTATATAAATATTTGTCGTATTCAAATTGTATGTGACAAAAACAGGCAGCGGTCTGGCACTCCACTGTGACAGACCAGGACTTGGGCTCTGCCATGGAGGCTGGTGCAGCTGAAATGCTCCTCCAGACAAACTAATTCCTTGCACTGGGGCAGCCTTTTCATGAGGCAAGGTGAGGCAGTCACCTCAGGCGGCAGATTCCTGGGCTGCCAGCAGGGCAGCAAAATGTAATGAGGAGTATGCCTCTCGTCATACTCCCTGCAAGAAGCACAAGGAGAAAAGGCGAGGCTGCTGGCAACCTGCCCTCCTCCCTGCACTTCCAAAGCTTGCAAGAGCAGGGAGGGGGCACTGGCATGGGACAAACTAGGATCCTTGTTTGATCACTGATTCTAGTTTGATCATAGATCTAATCCGAATTTCAAGTTTTACAAAGGGATTTTCATTGAAAGTCATTTCTAATGCAAATAGGCTTACTGCGGATAACTGTTAAAAATTAGAATATTTGTTTTTCATTGCATTTTTGCCACGTTAGGGCCATGTTAGCCCCTGCTAACAGGGATCCATCTTATTTATTTATTATTTCTCTGTGTAAACCGCCCTGAGACATTTTTGGAAGGGCGGTATAGAAATTGAATAAATAATAATAATAAGTTGAAAAAGGCTTTACTACTACTTCCTTGTTTGTTTTCATGCAAAAAAGCCTTTTCCTCCAAGTTGTACTTGCTTTTCATTTAAAATTATTTCTCATGCAAATAGGCTTCTTGCTGAAAATAGTTGTCATTAGGATGTTAGTTTTTTCGTTGCATCTTTACCAAGTTAAAAAAAAACTTTATTTTGTGTTTTTCATGTTCATCCATTTTGTTCATCCAACAAAACTCACACACACACACACACACACACACACACACACACACACTCTCACCCTCGTAAGCTTGTCATCGCTGGCTTCAGCATGTTGTAATCTGGCCTTGACTGGTAAGCAAGTGTGTGTTTAGGGGTGTCCACCCCAGGAGCCCCCTTGACCATGTGGTGCTTTCTTCTCCAGTTCGAAACGGCGTGGTGAAAATTGACTCGACGCTGGATGTTGAGGTGGTCGATGTCACTGAGGAGTCTCGTGACGTCTACTTTATCAAGCCGTTGATGCTGAGTGAGGTCCTGCTATCGGATCACAGGCTGCCGGTGGAGGCCGAGATCCTTGAGGCACCGGAACTCCCAATTGCTTTCCAAAGTGACTGGGTTTCCTGCCTCTCTAAGGGCTGTAGGGTCCATATCCACAGCAAAGGGTCATCGAGGCAAATCCTAGCCTCCTCCCAGCAGGGCAAGAAAGGGGCCTGCCACTACTTCCTCCTCTCCAGCAGCTACAAAGGGACCTTTCGCCGATGCCCACGCAAGTTCAGCTCCACCACGGAGTTGGCTCTCAGCCTCGGCCCGGCCAGGAAACTGCAGGTGGTGGTCACAAAGGACCACAACAGCAGCGAGGAGATGCCACTGTTCACTGTCGGGGACCGGCTAAGAGTCCTGAGCCTTGCCAGGGCAGACAATCCTTCCGGCATGGACATGCTTGTGTGCTGCAGGGACAATGGAGAGGAGGAGGAAGAGGAGGAGCAGGTCCGGCTGCCTCTCTTCTTGGAAGCTGGCTTTGTGGAAGACCTCAGAGACAACAAGAAGTATACTCTCAGTGAAGTTGTGCAGGAGCTCCAGCTCCCCTGCGAAGTCAAGGTGGTGCCCAAGGATGCTGCTGACCCTCTAGGCAGTGTCTCCATCCTGAGGCTGGAGGCCCAGATCAAAGAACACTGTCTCCTGGTCAGCTTGGCCAACGAGCCGTCCCTTGCCTTTGAGATTCCTCCAAAGTGGATGGACGTGCCTCTTTTCTTCACCGAAGGCTCGGAGAAGCCCTCACCTCCCACCAGCTGCTCCAAGGTGGAGGAGCTGAGTGAGGCCTTTTATTATCACTTGCTGAAGCTGCTGCCCAGCAACGTGCCTCCGCCTCCAAGGCCCCCTAAGCGGAGGGATTCCAAGCTCAACAATTGCCCCGAAAAGCCCGGAGAAAGGAAGACTAGTGCAGCGGAGATCTCTAAGGTAAGGGGTAATGGAAATGAGGGCAAAAGAGAGAAAAGGAATATGGCTATGGGATCCTGATATGTAAAACATAAATATTAGTATTGCAAATAAAGTCCACCAATTTAAATATTTTTGGCTACATAACAAGGCGTGCCTTCTTGGGCAGCAGATTAAAAAGAAGTGTTAAGTACTTAGGAATTCATGAGTGGCAAGCATCTGCTTGGGAGAGGTAAGCCTTGGGAGAGGCATTCCCAATTCCACTTGGGAGGAATGACTCTTCTGCTACCACTGCCACCTCCTTCCTACTCTCACTTCGCTTATCTCCGCTGCCAGCATTACTTGGCCGGCTTTTTGTGGCGGAGTGATGGGACGCTTCCTTTCTTGCGCAAGCAAGAGGTATCCCTAGAAGAATTAAAGTTATTCCTAGATCAGGAGTAGGCAACATGCGAGTCTCAAGGGGGTGCTGAACTACAACTCCCATTACCCCCAGCCACAGTTTATTGCAGCTGGGGGTTATGGGAGTTGTAGTTCAGCAACATCTGGAGAGCTACACTTTGCCTACCCCTGCCCTAGAAGGAACAGAGGGTGCTTCTGCTGCAACTTTCGTCCATTTTATAACCAAATGCGAGATGTATAAAGACCTCTGTGCAACGTATATCCATCCGTTGTTAGCTTCAAAGACAGAAGATTCTTCTCAAAAAACATTGTTGTTTTTTGCTAAGGCATAGCAGTGAAGAAGATCACATTTTGGGCAGCAAATTTTCTTGCTAAAGCATTGTACGTTCCAAGCTATAAGAACAGCCTTGCTGGATCAGGCCCAAGGCCTATCTGGTCCAGCATCCTGTCTCACACAGTGGCCCACCAGATGCCTTTGGGAAGCCCACAGGCAAGAGGTGAGGGCATGCCCTCTCTCCTGCTGTTGCTCCCCTACAACTGGTATTTGGAGGCATCTTGCCTCTGAGTCTGGAGGTGGCCTATAGCCCTCAGACTAGTAGCCATTAATAGACCTGGCCTCCTAAAGATAATACTATGGATTACTGTGGATCATTATAGTGTGTTTGGTGTTTCACTGATATCACAATGTCTGTAATTAATATGC
Organism: Hemicordylus capensis; assembly: GCF_027244095.1. Classification (NCBI taxonomy): domain Eukaryota; kingdom Metazoa; phylum Chordata; class Lepidosauria; order Squamata; family Cordylidae; genus Hemicordylus; species Hemicordylus capensis. Next base: position 18,016,334 of record NC_069663.1, read on the forward strand.
AATGTTTTTTAATGCTCAGTGTGTAAGGCTTGTTTTCTTGGTGAATTTTGTATAACGGTAAACTGCCGTTATACCATAAACCCATATACCAATATTACCATAAATCATGTTGACACAGGCATGAGTGACCTAAAAAGAAAAGAATGCTATTTTCCCTTCAGAACTATTATGTTACTGTAGGTAAATTAGATGGATTAAATGCCACAGAATGAGTTGACTTCATTCATTCATTCATTCATTCGAGGAGACTGGTCTTGTGGTAGCAAGCATGACTTGTCCCCTTAGCTAAGCATAGTCTGCCCTGGTTGCATATGAATGGGAGACTAGAAGTGTGAGCACTGTCAGATATTCCCCTCAGGGGATGGAGCCACTCTGGGAAGAGCAGAAGGTTCCAAGTTCCCTCCTTGGCTTCTCCAAGACAGGGCTGAGAGAGATTCCTGCCTGCAACCTTGGAGAAGCCGCTGCCAGTCTGTGAAGACATTACTGAGCTAGATGGACCAATGTCTGACTCAGTATATGGCAGCTTCCTATGACTAAGGCTTTATTAATCCAGTGACGTGGGTCTATCTGTACATCTCTCCCACATCCTACAGTCAGAAATCCAGCAGAGTAAATCATGCCCATTTAAAGAATGATGAGGTTAGTCTTTAAGTAATGAGGTTACTCTTTGAGGTTTAGGTTTTATGAAGGTATACCTGAAGGACTGGACCACTATCACAGAAACTGGGTTCTGCAAGATGTAGCCAGGCTCTGGAGCATGTCAAGGGAAGAGATGATAGAGACAGCAGAAGAAGGTCCCAGGACAATAGAAGGAGGGATTTCTTGAGGGCCTGTGGGGTCAACTTAATGAAGATGATGGAAATGAATTCCTTCCACTCACCTGAAGCCAACAGTGGGCAGCCAGTTAAGTAGGCATGTCTGAAATGTGATCAAATGTCAGGTTCCCCCTCCATCCCAATCTAAGGCATTTAGTATCCAGCGGCTGGAGACTATCAGGTTTGCCACCCCTGATCTAGGACCTCTTATCTACTAAGAGCATCTTCCAATATTGTGCTCAGAATAAAGACTAACTGTTCTGTGTTTCTCTGTACCAGCCGCCTTTTAGAGAGTCAAAGTCTCAAGAATCTGCAAAAACAGGAGCGCGTCAGGATTCTCTGAGATATCCAAACCAGTACACCATCCAATATGGACCACAAAGGCCCCCGAAGCCCACCAAACCTTGCTTCCAAGTCACAGGTATGGTGATCAGTTCTCCTTCTCTTACAGCAGTTGCATTAGAGCAGGCCTGCTCAACTTCGCCCTGCCGGCTGTCTTTGGACTACAACTCCTATAATCACCAGCCACATTGGCCAATAGCCAGGGATGATGGGAGTTAACATAAGAACATAAGAACAGCCCTGCTGGATCAGGCCCAAGGCCCATCTAGTCCAGCATCCTGTTTTGCACAGTGGCCCACCAGATGCCGCTGGAAGCCACAGACAGGAGTTGAGGGCATGCCCTCTCACCTGCCATTTCTCCCCTGCAACTGGTTGTAGGCCAGCATCTGCAGGAGGGCTGAAGTTGTGTGCTGCCCTGCATTAGAGCAAAGCTGCCCAACTTCAGATCTCCAGCTACTGCTGGACGACAACTCCCATCATCCCTATTGGGCACTGTGGCTGGGGAAGATGGGAGTTGTAGTCCAACAACTCATGCAGGACTGAAGTTGTGCCAGACCTGCATTGAAGGCACCAGTTCCTGAAACTTGAGATCAAGTCTTTTCCCCAGACCAGAGCGTTTGCTCAGTGTATTTCAGAAAAGGCATATGGTCCATGAGCCCATTCCACACATTTTGGCCATTGGAACCATCTCAGGGGGACAAATACTTATAGTGACTTTTGGCAATGTCTACCCCACTAAAGATGGAAAATAGGTGATAGCATCTATACATAGTAATGTGTGTGTGAAATTTGTGAAAGCTTTTAGAACACCATTGCAAATTTGGACGCGGCAGGCCGGATGATAAGGGCATTAAAAGCACAATAACCGATTGGAAGCGGAGAGTATTGCAATGGCATTGCCTTCCCCCCACATCTCTAGGGATGTAGATCTTAACACAAATCACAATGAGCACTTACCCCACCAGATGGTACCGACCGCCTCAGTTGGTTCACCTGCAACTGTATTCTTGCTACAGGAGGCCTGAATCCATCCTTTGTATTCAGTAGGTGTCCTTCCCTACCCATCTCTTTAGAGCAGGCCTGCACGACATAAGGCCTGGGGGCCGGATTCGGCCCGCAGGGACTATTTTACTGGCCCCCAGGTATCCTGCAGCAGCACAGGAGGTGGAAACTGCCTTACAGCGCCATCCTGTGCATGCTTTCTTGGAAATATGCTCCATTGGTGTGCCCAGTGGGTCTTACTCCCATGAAAGCATGCCTAGCATTGCTGCCTGAGAGCAATAACAGTTTAGGGAGAGGAGAGAACTTGGCGTTTGTTTGGGGATGGCATGCTCTCTAGCAGCCCCACTGGTTGAGCAGGGACAGGACCTATTCTCTGGCCACTATCCTTGGCTGAAACTATGGGTCCATTGACAGGGGGAATAGATCCATAAGTAACTAATAATATTTTTAATTTTAATGTAAGCATGTGCTAAAAACTGACCTCTGCCCCTGCATGCCAAGTTATAGATGGTTCTGGCCCACTAGGGCATTTGAGTTGTGCAGCCCTGCTTTAGAGCATCAACCCCTGCTAACTTGGCAAAGAGGCACCTTGTAAGGTGGTGATTCTTTTATAGGAGGGGAAGAGTAACTGGCCCTATCCACCCCCAGCACAGTACCTCCAGTGACTGTTACTGGTGTCTAGCTTATGTTTCTTTTAGATTGTGAGCCCTTTGGGGACAGAGACCCATCTTATCTTATTTATTATTTCTCTGTGTATTCCCTGAGCCATTTTTGGAAAGGTGGCATAGAAATCATATTTATTTTTATTTTTATTATTATTATTATTACTATTATTATTAATCATCATCATCATCATCTTCTGAGGCCCTGTTCTGTTTGCAGTTGTGGTGAATATATTGGGGGACTCCTCCGCGGGAGACCCACTTAACTCCTTTGCTGGTAGCGTTATGCTAGTGAGGAGGAGAGCTGGCCTTGTGGTAGCAAACACGAAGTGTCCCCTTTGCTAAGCAGGGTCTGCCCTGTTTTGCACTTGAAGGGAGACTACATGTGAGCACTGAAGATATTCCCCTCAAGATGAAGCTGCTCTGGGAAGAGCATCATCTGCTTGCTTGCATGCAAAAGGGTTCAAGTTCCCTCCCTGGCATCTCCAACATCAGGTTGAGACTCCTGCCCATTACTTTGGAGAAGCCACTGCCAGTCTATGCAGACAGTACTGAGCTAGATAGACCAATGGCCTGACTCTGAATATGGCAGCTTCCTATGTTCCTGTGACTTTTTTGCACTTTCTTTTGCAGCGACATTATGTTTCAAAGCATATCGTGTTTATTGCTGTAAATCACCTTGTGGGTTGCAGACATGAAAAACAAGAGGTATACGTATTTAAAAATAAACCTTTCTTTTCAGGGACATCAGCCAGCGACGACTCTGACCACGACTATGAGGAACTTTGTGAAGAAGTTCAAAAGACAGTTCACAAGCTGCAAAGAGCTAGTATTAAGCACTGAGACTCTCATGAATCAGGTCACAGGCTCAGTTCTTTTGTCCTCATCTCTCTCCACCACGCTCTGGATAGTGAAGGTTGCTGCTTGTTCTCACCTTTTCCCATTATTTCTGGACAGCAGCTGCCATCTTGCTTTGGAAACAAAGGCCGAGAGCTAGAGTGGCCAAAAACTACAGGACAGGACTCTAATCAGCACTTCCAATGCTAGCACACAGGAGGACCGCAGTTTCCTTCCTTAAGTATAAAGACCAAAGAGTGAGTTATCTTTAGAGCCTTGTATGACAGTGTCTGTGCTCATGCTTTTTAGCAGGGCATGACCTAAGGTTAGGTGAGCACTAACATGGTAGCACAAAGTTATAGAAGCTTCTTAATATTTTAACAAACTACCCTGAGATCAGACACACAAGGCTTTCATTGCATTTGTAAAGTGCTGGATGCTGTTGACAAGGGTTTGCGTTAGCATGATTATATGGTTTGTGGTTGGGTGGTTTTTTGCGTGCTTTGTAATCTTTCCTTAACCAGTCAAGCATTCATCCTTGACTAGAAAAAAACAGGTGAATGACCTTCGTGTCTGTACTGTAATGCACCTAGTGGTGTGCATCTTGCATGGTCCGTGTTGCCTTTTTATCTGCTTTTAAAGCTGCTACCCAAGAAAGAGCAAAGCCTTGCCTTCTGCTCCAGTTTGTTCTCTAAAGGAGTATCCAGTTGTTAGAATAAAAGCTGGGATTATCTGGGTTTTGCAGGAGATTTTACATGAGAAGCCATGGCAAGATTGTGGAACACGGTATCCTAGGACAAAACAAGACCAGCCTTACTGTCTCAGGTCAAAGGCCCATCTACTCCAGCATCCTGCTTCACGTACTGGCCAACTGAGTTGATGTAGGAAGTGGGAGAAAGAGGACAATGCTCCCCACCACTGGTATTCAGGAGAATGTCCCCTCCAATCCTGGAGGAAATATACAGCTATCCAGGCTAGTGGCCACTGATAGCCCCGTCATCCATGAACTTGCCTCTGTCCCTTTTAAACCCATCTAGATTGGTGGCCATCACCACATCCAGCAGGAGCAAATTCCATAGTTTAACTACACGTTGTGTAAAGAAGTACTCTTATCTGTCCTGAGTCTCCCCCTAGAACTTACCTTCAAGGTAACATTAGTCCCAACTAAAAAGGCCCAAACATTGTAGTCTTTCCTCAGAGGAGTCACTCCAGCCCACTGATCATTTTGGTTACCCTTCTCTGCACCTTTCCCAACTCTACACTCCCCCGTAAAGGTGCCGTGACCAGAACTGTACACAGTATGCTGGGTGCAGCTGCACCAAAGGTTTATCTAAGGGCATCACTGGAGGAGGAAGGGCTTTTTGGGGAACCTGCTACAGCTGCCACTTGGTTGGAGTATCTGCTTTTGCTGTTGCTCCTCTCTCTTCCAGCTACTGCCTTATTTAACCAGAGTGCTACCGGAGGCATAAGCCAAAGGGCTCTCAGCCTGAGGTGATCAGCTGAGGCATGACAACCTTGACCTTCATTCAGAAGATTATCTAGCCCTCCAGCCTTTTCCTCTAGCTTGATACTATCCTTAAGGTGCAGTAACCAGAACTGTACACAATACCAGGTGCCGTCACACCATAGATTTCTATAAGGGCATTACTACATCAGCAGTTTGATTATGACAGAATCATGTCAGCGAAAGGAGAAAGATATCTCTTCAAAATAAAGGTGCTTTATTGAGTTATCAAAAGTTTCCTATAATAAGAAAGCTACTCCATGGAAGGGTTACTATTCATCCTAAGCATTTTTGTTAGGATGACTTTACCTTTATGCAGGGTGTGTGTGCGTGCGCGTGTGAGTGCTTCAGTGTGAAAGTTGAAATGCCATTTCCATGTCATGGTAGTCCACACAGCCACATCCATTTCCAAAATGGCTCAAAAAGCTACCAAAAATAATACAGGAAGACAGACTTGGGAGTGAGTACCATTCTTCACATGAAGTCCATTTGCCTTCTGACATACCTGCTTCAGTTGCTCATTTGGTATCATGACAGCTATCTGAGTTTTGTGCATGACAGAGGTCCCTCTGGGTAGGCAGAACTGAAAGTAATATTTCTGGGAAGTACAAAAGAAGATATCTTCCATGAATGCATAGCTCATGAGGACTATGTTATGAATAGGGCAGTATAATCCAATTCTTGCGCAAACTGAAACCCACTCAGTTCAAAAAGTTCATCTTCTGAAAGGCACCTAATCAGCATCTGTGGATTTAAAGTGATCATCATCCACAGTAGAATAGATGTGTCCTTCGCTGCTCAGAAACTCAACAGCTTTCCTAGAGGGAGAAAGAGAGAGAGAGAGAGAAAATTAGCTATGTAATTGTGTCCACTTGGATAGCATATCAAGCAGGAGTTATCAGATATGGCCATGCTAAGCCTTTCAGAGACAAAACAAGCAACCTGAGTCTTCCCAAACTGAGAAAGCAAAGAGGTGACTATGGGGAGTCATGATAGAGGTATATACAATTATGCATGGAATAGAGAGAGTGGAAAGAGAAATTTTCTCCCTCTTTCACAACACTAGAACCAGAGGTCATCCCATGAAACTGAAGGTCAGGGAATTTAGGACTGACAAAAGGAAGTACTTCACACAGCTCATAATTAATCTATGGAATTCTCTGCCACATGATATGGTGATGGCCATTAGATTGGGTGGCTTTAAAAAGGGGCTTAGGTCTATCAATAACTACTAGTCTGGTGGCTATAGGCCATCTCCAGCCTTAGAGGCAAGATGCAGGGGAGCAACAGCAGGAGAGAGAGCATGCCCTCACCTCTTGCCTGTAGGCTTCCCAGAGGCATCTGTTGGGCCACTGTGTGAAACAGGATGCTGGACCAGATAGGCCTTGGGCCTGATGCAGCACAGCTGTTCTTATGTTCTAAAGATCTCTCAACCAGTAGCTCAGAGAACAGTCAAGTCCACATACCAGAATGAAATATATTCTGAATCCAAAATTCTCTACGAGGTTCAAGAAGCAAGGACAAAGCTACAAAATAGTTGCAATTTGCCCACTTTTGAATACTACAATACTATAAGCTGGCAAGAATTTCTACAGTCTACCTCTGCAAGAATCCTGGAACTTATTTTTCTTGCTCCAGGATTCTGACCTGTCTCTCTAACTTAAAGATTGTCATTAGAGTTGCCACACTGTGATAGAGCATTTCTGACTACTGTGATAATTTAAATTGTTGTTGGCACTAATGCATACGTAACCCAACAGGGTGAGACAAAATCACTTGTGCATTCCTGCAGACTAACTGCAACTTTCCATAGTTGCTGGGATTTGGGGTTTTCCATTCTTTTTATGAAGATCATCAGTGGTCCACCAATGTATTTTAAACATCCTGCTGTGTTTTAATTAAACCAAGAGTGGATATTCAGAATCTTGTTAGCAGTTAAGATGGGATCTCTTGCCACAAATTAGTTACATGTACACACTCTTACTTAAATGCCTTCCTGCATCAGATTAGGGTCCAGGATTCGTTGCAAGGATCTCAGCCACCTAATGCTATGTAGTCCACTAGAAATTGACTTGTGTCCACTGGTGGAGCATGGTCTGTATCCTGCTAGCCCCTGCTGTACACCAATGCAATGCTGGACACAAAAAGGGAAACCTTCAGCTAGAAAAGGAACTCTGCCTGAGCACTGTGCCACTCATACTGGTTTCAAGGGTAAAAGGTCCCGCGGGAGTATCAAACAGCATGGCAAAGCTTCTTTCTCCCCCTCTGACTGAACTGAGTGAAGCATTGGGGCAGTCTACCCTTATCAAAGCCCATGGTTCCTGTACATACATACTTGATTGTTGGCAGATTCATATTATGTAGCTGGGATTTCAGGTCCTGAAGACTTATCCCCTCAGTAGTTGTGCAGCTTTTAATCAAATTCAGAACCTTGAAAAGCAAAATTCAGGCAGGGTTACTCATACACAAAGTGGCATCGCAGGGGGAAACACTTTGCATTCCAACTGCTTTAAGAGAATCTGTTTATATCACAGTGATAGGAGGCAGCATTAGACCTCTTGTTGACAGAATGAGCCCAACTACTGGAATTCTAACAGACAACAACAACAACACTATCTATAGAACGCTTTTCAACAAGAGTTCCCAAAGTGGTTTTCATAGAGAAAAATAAATAAAATGGCTACAGCAAAGCTATCTTCAGCTTTCAGCAGTGGAAGTTTGCAGTGATTGAAAATGCATGCATGCAGGAGGACCCTTGGGGGCTATGATTCACACATTCCAAGGGTTCTTTTCATTCAGATTTCATTCCAAGGGTTCTTTTCATACAGAGATGACTTGGCATTTCTTGTTACTGTGCATTTGCTTGCTTTAATGCAATGACAACTTTTAAAGCTAGTTACATTGTTTCTGATTTATACTGTTAGCCACTTCAATGACTTCTAATAGAAAGGCAGGTTATAAAATGTCTAAAATAAATAGTAATGCATTTTTAAAAGAATTGCAAGCCACTTTGAGCATGTTGATAAAGCAATCTAGGAAGCAATAAATCAAATATAATTTAACTCTCAAGTGTGTCATGAAACAAACACTGTTCATATGATCATAGGAAGCTGCCATATACCAAGTCAGACAATTGGTCTATCTAGCTCAGTATTGTCTACACAGACTGGCAGAGGCTTCTCCAAGGTTGCAGGCAGGAATCTCTCTCAGCCCTATCTTGGAGATGCCAGGGAAGGAACTTGGAGCCTAGATGCCCTTCCCAGAGCAGCTCCATCCCCTAAGGGGAATATCTTACAGTGCTCACACTTCTAGTCTCCCTTTCATATGCAACCAGGGCAGATCCTGCTTAGCTTAAGGGGACAAGTCATGCCTCCTACTACAAGACCAGCTCTCTTCCCATGTTGTTGCTGTCATGGGGTACCATACACCCCCATTGTGCAGTCTTCTGCTCTAATGATCCTTTTGTGTTTTTTGTGTATTGTGCACTGTGCCAGTTGCAGGGGAGCAACAGCAGGAGGGAGTATACCTCCATCCCCAGGTTGTGGGCTTCCAAGAGGCATCTGGTAAGCCACTGAGGGAAATAGGATGCTGGTCTAAACAGGTCTTGGCCTAATCCAGCAAAGCTGTTCTTATGTATTTGGATTCTCTGATCTGTATAAAGGCAACAAGGGCAATCAGCTGCCAAAGCTCTAGACACAGAAGCCACTGGAGGAGCAAGATGCAGAAAAATCAGAGGCTACTTAGAAATCCCTGTACACTCACCTGACTCTGGGGTTGTGAAAGTCCCCTCAATGGCAAGGCACCACTTCCTCCATAGCTCGCTACCGTGCTCATCCCCATGGGAGCAAGCGATGGAGGCATCTTCATTGAGGCTGACTAAAATACAGGGAGAGAAACAAAATGACCACCATGGTCATTGCATAATTCTGCACAAATGACATCAGAAGTTTAAGGTGCGGAAAGAAAGGCGAAGGAGACAGTCAACAAGAAACAGCAAGAGGCCGATTGGGCTGGAGGAACAGACCCAGAGCATTCTCAGCTGTGCCTGCTAAAGCTGTCTCGGCTCGAAGAGCCCTAGTCCCCCCCACCTACCCACACTCATCAAATGTTGTAAGTTGATTGCCCTCTAAGGAAGGAGAACTGGGTGGGGAAAGCCTCCTACCTGAATTTGGGAGCCATGCACTCTCCTGATTGGCCATCGTGAGAATTCTACAAGCAAGAGAGGAGGAGAGGAAAGGGACTGCCTGCAAGCTGGGTATGGAGGCGGGCAGTATTTTATTTATTTGATTTCTATACCACCCTTCCAAAAATGGCTCAGGGCAGTTTACACAGAGAAATAATAAATAAATAAGATGGATCCCTGTCCTCAAAGGGCTCACAATCTAAAAAATAAACATAGACACCAGCAACAGTCACCGGAGGGATGCTGTGCTGGGGGTGGATAGGGCTAGTGTTCCCTCTAAGGTGTGCGCACAGGAGGCATGGGGGCAGGGATCTGCAAATTTAAGCTTAGCTCGCTAGCCAGCCATTATTTGTGGCTGCCACCAATCCCTTCTTTTCCTTCAGAGTCTTTCCTGGCACACAGGCAGAGGGCTTAGAAGAGAAGCAGGTCTTTGGTCACTTGCACTGGGAGATGGAAAGCAACAGTGGGAGCCCTCTCCTCCTGCTTGGAAAGGATTCCTTCTCAAAAACAGCAGTGGAAGTAAGACCTCTGGGGAGACGTTCTGTGTGGTGCTGGTGACCGGCTCAGCAGAAAATGGGGCACTCACCACTGGCAAGCAGGCACATGGATGCTTGCATTCTTTCCCTCCACCTTCACGCTGGAGCAGGGTACAAGTTCTGGGCTTGCTGCCGCCACTCGCCTCTATATCCAATTCCCCCTCCTCCTACCTTGTTTGTAGAATGTTCATAGTGGTCCATAGCTCCCCAAAACTTTTCCTACCCTAATGCTGATCATGGGAACAGCCCTACTGCCTGGTTTCTACTCGTACCATGCTGCCTTTTCCGAGGATCATGTGTGCATTGACAACTTCAAGCAAGTGTGAAGTGAACTCGTTCATATCCTCCAGTGGCATGATCTTGAATGCAACCAGGCTCTTCTTGTTCTGTCAGAAAGCAAACCACAGATTAAACATTCTCAAATGACACTGACCAGGAGATACTGTGAAAAAGATACAAGTCCCAAACATCAATCATAGAGTGACCCTTAAGTTTGAGAACGTGCTCCCAACTAATTCCATTGGTGTTTTTTTTTAAATGCACAAGCAAGAGGCTAAGAACACTTTCTAAGTATGGTTACAGTATTACAAAGTCTTTACTCCCCGTAGCCCGAGTTCAACTTTTCAGCTTTTGCTGGTATGAATTGTTGTCCCAACCTGCTACAGAGTTTTCAAAACCCTTCTGCATCTAAAAAAAGAATACATTGTTACATGAACCATCTCTAATCACATTCTCCAAGAATTCTACAAAACTCAAACATCTTCCGTTTACTAAAGCTGTGCTACATTTGTTTATTATTCAAAAGATGTATATGCTGCCATTCTTCATAAGTGGCAGCTTACAACAATTTATTCTCTCTCACACACTCACACCTGAACAAAGCGAGTATTGTTCCCCACCCCCAGTTATTCCACAGTGCCTACCAAGTTTGCCCAGTACCCATTAAGCATACTGACATGTACAGGATAACTTTGAGGAATTTACTATTAACGTTACATAAGCTATCTTTCCATTTGATGACTGTAGAGCCTGATTTTAATAAATAATTATGTGTCTTATTTATTCTAGTTGTACATCTAGTTCCTTTACAACACTGAATAAATGCTATCTGGTCATCAAGACGTTGCTTGTTTGTTAGTCAGCATGCCCTTAAGCTGCTCCAGCAGGCATCTGAGCCTTCTCCCTCCACATCTACCATGTTCTAGCACAGCCATCTGCCCAAGGCCCTTTTCACTAAAATTCGCTGTTTTCATAATTGTTTTTAACAGGCTGCTTCTAAAAATGGGCATATTTAGCAGTTCCCTAGAGACCTTTCCTTTTAATTCCCTAGCATAAAATATTTAGTTATGCTGGAAGTGCTTAGAAAGGAAACATGTTATTTGAGCAATATTAATGCTGCTAGAAGGATGAAGGTTCATTCCTAAAGATATTTATTACAATGGCAAATAGAATGGGAAGGATGCATCGGGCTTTGAAGTCTATTTGCGATCTTGCTGAAGCCAGAATGAATTTCTACTGAAACCGGGCACATTTTAAGCTCGGTTAAGGCTCAAATAGACAAGCAACACATTTTCAAAGCAAGTAACAGGGACTTGTTCCACAAGCAGACAAAAATCACATATCCTCCTTCCTAGCTGGATAGAGCAGAACAGAAAATGGATAGGATTCTGGACTGTAAAGAGGTTGGTATCTATTGGTAGGGAGCAGAGGGCACTAATGATCTTGCTTTTAGCCAAAGTATTGACCTAACTAGGAGGTCTCCCTTTCAGATTCTCCAAGTCTATGACTCTTACCTGGAAAGAGCGCAAGTGACCAGCCACTTTCACATATGTCCCAGGTGGCACCACAACATTCTCACTGCCAGCCTCCTTCAAAAATAAGGGAAAAGAGGTCAACCACTTTTCAGCCTTTACCAGCAATGCCAAACTACTTTAGGGTCATAGGAAGCTGCCGTATACCGAGTCAGATCATTGGTCCATCTAGCTCAGTATTGTCTACACAGACTGGCAGTGGCTTCTCCAAGGTTGCAGGCGGGAATCTCTCTCAGCCCTATCTTGGAGAAGCCAGGGAGGGAACTTGGAACCTTCTGCTCTTCCCAGAGCGGCTCCAACCCCTAAGGAGAATATCTTACAGTGCTCATACATGAAGTCTCCCATTCATAAGCAACCAGGGCAGACCCCACTTAGCTAAGGGGACAAGTCATGCTTGCTACCACCAGACCAGCTCTTCTCTCTCCACACTTGGGTTATCCAATCTGTTTGGAAGTGTTTTCTCTACTATTGTATGGAATCCACAAACAATGTAACTGAAGCAGTTCAAAGAACTGTTTCTCATGTCCCCGCAACTGACAGTAAGCACAGCCTAATCATTGCTGCCTCTCTCATACAGAGTCAAGCACTGAATGGGCACACATTGGCTTGGATCCCAACATACTACTCCACTAGGGGAAGGGGTCCTTGCACAGAGCGGGAACTCAGGATCCAAACCATTCCTAGTTGTGCTTTTCCAGAGAATATTCCCCTTCAGAATTTACAGCTTTAAATAAACTCTTATGTTTACTCAAGTAACTCCCAATGACTTCAATGGAATTTACTTCCAAGTATGTAGCCAGAACACTGCAACCTTCATGAGCTAATCTTCACCAACACAGTGAAGTAGATAATTATTAACCTTGCTTTACAGATAGGAATATACAAAGCTGCCATATATGGAGTCAGACCATTGGTTCATCTAGCTGAGTATTGTCAACACAGACTGTTAGCAGTTATCCAAGGGTGCAGTCAGGAGTCTCTCTCAGACCTATTTTGGAGATGCTACAGAGGGAAAGCATGAAAGCATACAGGTGCTCTTCCACTGAGTTATGGCCCCATCCCCTAAGGGGGATATCTTCCAGTGTTCATATGTAGCCTTCCATGCAAATGCAAACCAGGGCAGACCCTGCTTAGCAAAGGGGACAATTCATGTCTGCTACCATAAGACCAGCTCTCCTCCTGGTTCCAAACAGGGCTGAGAGAAAGCAACAAGGGCCTTCTTTTGACCACCCCCGCCCCAATGCTTTCTGTGGGAACCTGCTAAGGTGTCCCCAGGTTGCTAGCTGCCCATGCCCAGTTGTAGAAAGGGGAAAGGCTCACCGGTAGAAGAATGAATGCAGATTAGAATTTGGGCAGGAGCCCAGGTGCATGTCTGATCAGAAGCAAAGACAGGAAGGAACTGGGGAATCACACCTGAGCATGCTGGGAGAAGGGGGACAGACTTCAGCTACTTGAAAAACACCTGAGATTTCCTGTCTATCAGGAGCAAGGAGTGGAGGTTAACCCTTTGTGAGCCGTGACCTCCTACACTGAGGGAGAAAGCAACATGATTTCCTTAACTATTTCCACAGTCTTACATCAGTGTCCACCCACTGCCTCACATCCATCGGGGCGGCAGTCATGTCATCCACTTTGTAGAGAATGTTCGTCGGTGCTTTTTCAGCTTGCCTGATTATACCTACAATAATGACCTGTGGGGGAAAATAGACAGAAAAGGCATGTTCAGTGAGACAACCTCTGATTTCACACTGGATCGCAAGACTAGAAGCAACCCAAGGTTATTTGGCTCAACACCTTACCCTTCTGCACGTTATTAAACTCTGCCTATTAATTAACCCACTCCAAGTGAATTATAGAGGCTTTTCTCAAGTGTAGCCTAACCCAGGCTAGAGAAGACCAGCCTGGGTTAGGCTGCATTTGAGAACTGCCAACGAAACCCCAGCTTTTGGGCCTGACCGAGCAAGCGCTCCCTTAACCCAGGCTACCTGCTCATGTGTAATCGCAGGTTGTTTCCAGCCCTGCTGCACACACAGACAGGAGCCTAGAGTGGCCATCTCTTGGGGGAATCCCGTAATGCATTGCACGTGTTGTGCGGTGTGTTGTGGGATTCCTGGACATGTCGACCCGGCCTCCGGAGTTGCACCACACAGCGCTGCTCAGACCATGCTCCCCAAACAAGAACTCCCTCAAGTAAAACAAGCCTCCCCCACACCTGATCGCCCTCCCCAGTCCCAAATCTATACACACCAGGGTGGCTAACCAGTTTACCTGTGAAATCTCAACTTCTTTGATCTTGAAGGCATCATCCACCTGCTCAGCAGAAAGTAACTGAGACACAGTGCAGGGAACAATGTTCTGTGTCCTGGATCTCTGTGAAGGAGAATGGAAAAAAAAAATCTAAATACTCAGTACCTTCCTCTTGGAAGAGAAGATGGCACTGCCTAGCTCAACGAACAAGTTGATTTTTTAAAAACCTAACAGTAAAAGGTAGAATACTTAATTACCTCACCACCACCACCGCCCACCTCTTTTTTTTTAAAAAAAAATGTTGAATGTTTTAGTCTCTAGAAGTTATTTTCTCATCCCAGGAATCAGTGAAGAGTTTTTGTTTTGGTCTGGCAGGAATTTTTCTCTTCTCTTGCAGAAGGGAATTTTGCTAGAACTTTATCCAAGTGGTTTGGAGCCAATCTATCAGCATTATACAAGGCTAGAGTTTGGAACAATTAAGGCAGTCAGCATCAAGCTTCCAAAAAGGGTAAGAAATGCTCAAGATCATTTCCTGGGTTACAGAGACTGCAAAAACCAACAAAACCAAAAACCAGAATTGATGACCCGCTATCTCTAAAGGAGACGGTTTGTGATTGTATTTATCTTTGCTTCACCAAATAAATTTGATGTATTTATTGGATATAGAGGCAGCTGAGGCTTACACTCAGAGAGAAGGCAGCATGAAGTGTTACTAGCTGAGCTTATTCTGCTGGCTCCCAGAAGCCTCCCTGTTTACAGCTGCATCTCCAAGCTTGAAGTTTGCACTTTTGCTATGCTCAGGAGCTGCACCACAACGTGAGCTCCCAGTTTATGTTATGCATGGGGACAAGTCGCTTAGTTGGCAGTGGACTGGTCATCCCTAGATTTGGCTGAAAGCAATACAAATTGCATTGAGGATTAGCTTCACACCCCCTCCCCAAAACTAGACTTCAAAACTAGCTATTGCAAATTATCTGGCATCCGAGATCATTTTAGAGTTAGGATGAACTCAAACTCCTCTCATCCTCTCACAAGAGAGATAATATCTGTTGCTAATGAAGCACTTAGGCTACATTAGCAACAGGTATTATCTCTCTTGTGAGAGGATGAGAGGAGTTTGAGCACTTAGGATACAAAGGCAAAGCAGATAAGGGGATGAGTCAGTGACGTAACTTTGAAAGTGTGCCTATCGAAACTTTTGATAGAATTGTTGGGAGAGTCAGTCCCAACACAGGATATTCTTTGATGCATCAGCATACTCTAGTTTTCATTACAACCAGTCTTGCACACAACAGGCAATTCACACCCTGCCCGACCCAGGAAAGACAATCAGAAACAACGCATTCCGAACCGCCCGCCCGCCCGGGCTCTCCTATTCAGCAAGGCATGACAGGAGACACATTTGGGGATAGAAGTATCCCTAAATCCATGACCCAGTGTGTTCCCCTTTCCATCCTACTGGGGACTCTATTGTGTGCTTTCCTGTGTCTATCACTGGAGGCTCCAACTGCAGAACATCACAAGTGTGTTCCCTCGTGCCTCTCACTTGGGATTCCATTGCAACAGGGACTTCAGCCAGCCCATCTCTATGCTCCCTTGTATGCTATACTTGGGATCCTGCTGAGCATTCCCTATGCTCTCTTGCAACCTGAAGAGAGTCTGAAATCACTACCTGGACCGGTCTGTGTGCCCTTCCAGCCAGCATCCCTAGCAGACTGCAGAATATTATGGCTGTGTCTTTAACAAATGACACATCCTACTAGACCATCCAGTCACATAGGAAGTTGCCTTATACCGAGTCAGACTATTCGTCCATCTTGCTCAGTATTGTCTACACTGACTGGCAGCGCCTCTCCAGGGTTATAGGCAGGACAAAGGAGTCTCTCCCAGTCCCATCTGGAGATGCCAGGGAGTGAACCTGGGGTCTTCTGCATGCAAGCAGATGCTATTCCACTAAGCTATGGCCCCATTCCCTAATGGGAATATCTTACAGCACTCCCATGTAGTCTTTCATCCAAAGGCAAACTAAAGCAGACCCTGCTTTGCAAAGGAGACAATTCATGCTTGCTATCACAAGACCAGCCTTCCTCCCCAAGAGTATTTCTACTCTTTCAGAGAAGTCAAAGAAGAGCTCCCAGAAACACAAGAGAGACCTAGTTTGTTTTACACAAAGTTCTACATACCGATTTCTTTTCACCTTGGGTCGCAGAAGGCGATGCAAACCCCCCAGGGGATTGTGTATATCCAACACCACCACCACCACCACCACCATATCCACCGTCAAAGCCAGCTGGAAATAAAAATATAAGTTATAGAAAGAAATAACAAGGCTACTTCTGCCCTTTTTGAACTCTGGACTCTAAAATGAGGCCCCGAACTCCTCCAAGCAGCGTTCCCGCTAATTTTTTTTCCATCTGTGAGTGAAATGAGTTTTGTCCTGGATTTAAAATTAACTGAGCAGACATCAAAAAAGTGTGTGTGTGCATATTTAACATATTTTAATACTGCCCAAAACTTACATCTCTGCTTTGCATAAGCACCTGCTTTGCAGGCAGAAGGCCCCAGGTTCAATTCCTGGCAGCATCTCCAGGTAGGGCTGGGAAAGACTCTGGCCTGAACCCTTGGAGAGCCGCTGCCAGTCAGAGTAGCCAATACTAAGCTAAAGGGACCAAGGGTCTGACTCAGTATATGGCAGCTGCCTATGCTCCTAGCAGTCACCCCACCTGCTCAGCACCTCAACTGGAAGCACTGCTCCCTGAACTGGCTGCTTCCCCACTTCCCATCCCTCCCACGTCTGTGCGACTGGCAAGCCTGAGGGCAAGGCCGATGTCACGGTTTGGGTTTTTAAAAAGTCTCTGAACAGGGCCTAAAACATTCTAGGCGCCTTGCAAATAATACTAGTAGGAATAGGATTAATGCTGCTGCCCACAAGGCGTCCACACACTTGCAACAACTCTTGGGCAAGTCGCCCTCCTTGCCTTTCCTCCCCGCGCTCACCGTGACTGCCCCACATGTCGAAGAACGAGAGCCGACAGCGCGCGCGAAATAGCGTTCGTTCAGGCGGTTTTTCCCGTTTGCTTTTTGGCCCCGACCTCGCCCCGTCGTCTGGCGCGTGCGACACACAAGCCAATGGACGCCTTGGGCACCTAAAAGAAGGCAGTCCTCGCCCCCCGTTTCCTTCCTCGCTCCACCCTCCTCACTGCACGAGCAGCCAATCGGGTTGTCGCTCTCCACCAGATTTGGGGGCGGGGTCCACGCAGCAGCTGTCCGGGAAATTTCCTAGCTCCCCCTGCGGTGGGTTTCTTTCTCTTGGTAACATAGAGGAAGAGAAGGCTGGGAGAATGGGATACTTCTGGTTCTGAATCGAAGGCCGTGTCTGGTCTATGCCAACGCACTAGAAACAGGGAAGAGAAAGAAAAGGAGACTCTGCGTGGACGCATCCATCATCACAGGCTTTTATCGGCCCTTTTCATTCGGAACCGAGCTAACGGCGAGGATGATCATGAGGAAGATGAAGAGTACTTATATGCCGCTTTAGCAAAAAGTTCACAAAGCGTTTTTGCATAACAATATACACGGCGCTTAGTGTAGCAAGCGCTCTCGTGGATTACGATCCGCTTCATCATATGCAATGGATCAAACTGAAGGTACAAAAAAGACTCTTTGCTCCCCCCCCCCGACCCTCGCCCGTCCGTCGGACAGGGTTTCTTAGATTTGGGTCTCTAGATGTTGCTGGACTACAACTCCCACAGTCCCCTTTGGCCATTGGGGATGGCCAAGGGGGGTGATGGCGCCAAGCATTTTAGATCCAGGGTGTTAGATAAAGGTTGTGCCTGGAGTCGGTGTCTGCTCCTGGCGACCACAGAGCCCTGTGGTTGTCTTTGGTAGAATACAGGAGGGGTTGACCATTGCCTTCTCCCGCGCAGTACGAGATGATGCCTTTCAGCACCTTCCTATAATGCTGCTGCCTGATATAGAGTTTCCCATATTCTGGGAAACACACCAGTGGGGATTTGAACCGGCACACTGACAGCCTAACCTCAAAAATTTCTTGTTTTGTTTTTAAGTAATGTTTTACCTTTGTTTTTATCTTGTTGTAAACCCTAACCCAGAGACGTAAGTTTGGGGTGGTATAAAAATATGTTAAATAAATAAGATAAATAAATGGCTGGAGAGATGGGACTCGAGGGCTTTAGATTGCTTAGAAACGATCTGCAGGGCCTGGAGTGCTCTCTGCTGCAGCAGAAAGGATCTCAAATGTGCTGCTGTTTTGGGATGTAGGACTAGAGGCCCATTTGCTTCATATCAGTTAGAGGGGCTGTTCACACAAGCATGTGCAAAACCCAGCAGCCTGCAGGGAGCACAAGCACGCCACACCCAGCAGCCTGCAGGGAGGTTGTTATAAGCACTTGGCTGACGAGTATGGGAAGTTATTTGTAGGCTGTATCTGGTTGGCACACTTTACTTTTACTTTATCTGGTTGGCAGAGCACAAGTTGTGCAGGGCTGATAAAAGCGACACAAGATTCCTGGTTGCCCTGCCTTGGCAATATTCTACATTGCTTAATTTCAGGGCAAAAGTACACGGTGATATACTGTGTTTATTGCAGATCATTGACTGGACCACAGAAAATATCAGACTTGGTGCTTAGTTATTTTGTCAGGAGGTTGTCGGTTTGAATCCCTGCTGGTAACTATATTGGGCAGCAGCAATATAGGAAGATGCTGAAAGGCATCATCTCATACTGTGTAGGAGGAGGCAATGGTAAACCCTTCCTGTATTCTACCAAAAACAACCACAGGGCTCTGTGGGCGCCAGGAGTCGACACCAACTCAATGACACACTTTACCTTTATGTCTGGCTAGAGATACATTCTGGCTGGGACTAGCATCAGAGGTTGGCATGGTTGGGCAGCTGCTAAGGGCCATGGAAACATTGGAAACTGCCTTCTACCAAGTCAGGCCATTGGTCCATCTAGCTTTGCATTATGTACACAGACTGGTAGCGGCTCTCCAAGGTTTCAGGCGGAAATCTCTCTCAGCCTTATCTGGCGATGCCAGGGAGTGAACCTGGGACCTTCTGCATGCAGCCATGCAGAAGCAATTCCACTGAGATATGGCCCCACCCCCAAGGGGAATATCTTACAGCACTCACACGTAACCACCCATCCAAATGTAAACCAAGGTAGACCCTGCTTAGCAAAGTTCCATGCACACTACCACAAAACCAGCAATCCCCCTCCCAACCAGGTCCCCTCCCCCAACTGTTGATCCTTGAGACCACCTCTGTGCCTGTAGCCTGTGTGTCTGGGCATTTTTTAAATTCAGAACTGCACAATGGCATGGGTGAGTGTGATTTGCTTTGCACACACAGCCTGTGCCACTACAGCACACCCTGTGCATGTTCCTTGAATAATAACTCCCTGAATGTTGAGGCATTTCTTGTGTCAGTTTTTGTTTGTTTTCTGTTTGTTGTAAACAGCCCAGAGACATGTGTTTGGGACGGTGGCCAAATATATTAGGAGCCACTTAATGGTGCAGCAGTGAAATGACTTGACTAACAAGCCAGAGGTTGACGGTTCAAATCCCTGCTGGTACGTTTCCCACCTATATCGGGCAGCAGCGATGTAGGAAAATGCTGAAAAGCATCGACTCGACAACACACTTTATTTTACTTTACAAATATACTCAGTAAGTAATAATGATGCCCCTGTGTCCAAAGTCTGAACCCTTCCCCTAGCCCTGTTCTAAAAATGTTGCTGTCACTCACTGCTACATTCTGTTCCTCCATTTGGGTCTGATCTTTAGCACCTAACTGAACATAAACTGGCCTCGTTAATGTTTGCTGCCGGAAGTCGAAGTGTCCTGCCAAGTCAGCAACGAACTTATTTCAGTCAGAAGGGAAGGAAAAGCGAGAGGAAAAGGTGTGGTCCCTTTGGCGTATTTTAGGAAGAAGAACATGCCAACCAGTTGCCTCTTTCAGTCTTCGCATGCTCATTTGTTTAAAGAGCCTGCAAGTCTGTCTGTCTTTAAAGATAGCAGCATTGCTTAGCAAACTGGGTAGATCCAATTCTGATGCCAAGTAGGGTTGCTTCAGCCACAGTGAGTCAGGGCTGGGAGAGGCTCGCTTTTCCCACGGCTGCACCTTCAGAAGACAAAGTGGATCATCAGCTGGCAACGGGCCTCTTTTGACCAAGATGGATCTTTGGAGGCTTGCATGGCTTCTGGTGCACTGCAGAGCTGTGGCTGCCAACTCAGGTAATGTACACCTTGAGCTTTAGATTCTTTGGTTGCTTGAGCGTATGCCATGCATTCCAGCTAGCTTGGCAAAGAGGCACCTTTTAACGTGGTGATTCTCGTTGGAAACTTTTGTTGAAAAGCGGTAAATAAATATTTGCTGCTGCTGTTACAGAACCAAGTGCCAATGGGGAACTAGAACAGTTAATTTAGCCCTACAATAATTGAAAACATGTTCTTTTATAATTCATATGAAGACAAGAACCCTGCTAACTTGGCAAAGAGGCACCTTTAACGTGGTGATTCTCTTTTATTTAGCAGGGGGAGATTAACTGGCCCTCTCCACCTCCAGCATAGTACTTCCAGTGACTGTTGCTGCTGTCTATAACCAAACACTGGGAAAAGCAAACCATGCCAGTGGGCATCTGGTACAAGAACCTATGGCATATACTGCGATCTCAGAAAAGCAAACCCATATTATTTGGTCCCGTTCCAACCAGACTACAAATAATGCTTTTTATGTAATTTGGTCAGATCTTATTCTTTACAGCAATTGGGGAAATTATGGTTGTTTTTGTACCCCAGACAATATTAGAGAGATCAGGGCCATGCCAGGCAGGGCAGAGAAAGAGCTGAAGCCCTCCACTGTGATTCTGAACTGCAGGAGGACTTGATCTGGCTGCTTTTTAAAAAATTTAAGTAAATCCTGTCAGCACTAAGGATAGGCGTAATGCAACTGGTTCTGAGCTTGACTCTTGCCTCTTCCTAAAGTGAAAGCTGAGCAGTTTCATCGATGCTCCTTCTTTGATCTTTAACAGGCTCATTTTGGCACATCACGGACCTTCATCTGGACCCGGAGTACACACTGACGCCGAACCCATTACAGGTGTGCCCATCTGCAGGCTCCCAACCAGTACCCAATGCAGGGCCTTGGGGAGATTACTTGTGTGATGCTCCCTGGATCCTGGTCAACTCTTCTGTCTATGCCATGAAGGAGATCCTCGCTGACCCAGACTTTATTCTCTGGACTGGGTATGGCACTGCTTGCTTTGTACAAGATCTATTAATGAGTTTTTTGAAATGTATATCCTACTGAGCCCAGAGTGCCATATTACTGCACTCTCCTTAAAACAGCCATGACTTGCATGGCTATTATGCAGACAAAAACAGACCTGCATGTGCTCTCGGAATGGTACCTAGACTGGATGGGTGGGACCCAAAGAGAATGTTACCTTCTCCATGGCTTGCTGTTTCCTTGTGCTCTCTCTGTGCTTTTATCCACCTGTTAGTTTTACCTTTCCACAGATGAAATCCTAGATGATTGCTATATTTAGAGTTGTCAAAACTGAGTCCCCAGATGTTGTTGGACTATAACTCCCATCACCCCCTGCCACAATGCCCTTGGCAGGGGGCAATGGGAATTGTAGTCCAGCGACATCTGGGGAGCCAAGTTTGAAAACCCCTGTCATTTGGTTAGAAAGCCTATATATGGTCAATCCAGCCAGGGGTTTGTTCAGTCTTTGTCCGGTGTCTGTGACCTTGATGGCAGTTGTGTTGCTTTCCAGAGATGACACTCCTCATGTGGGTAATGAGAAACTGAGTGAAAAAGCTGTGTTGCAGATAATCGAACGACTAACCAACCTGATCAAACGTGTCTTTCCAGGTAAGGTGATGTGCCAAAATGGCTGGGTGTTGCCAATGACAAAAATCAGCACCAGGTGCTCATCAGCTTTTAAAGTTCAAGAAGTTGAAGCTACTCACTCTGTTGCAAGACAGGAGGTAATACTCCTCTGAAGACTTTCAAGGATAGGCAGCAGCAAGGGAAACTTTACATGTAGAGGCAGGGATGTGTGTGCTACTAGAAATCAGTTCTGCGGCAAGCACGCTGGATTCTGTCGTCTATATTTA
Source organism: Hemicordylus capensis (assembly GCF_027244095.1). Classification (NCBI taxonomy): domain Eukaryota; kingdom Metazoa; phylum Chordata; class Lepidosauria; order Squamata; family Cordylidae; genus Hemicordylus; species Hemicordylus capensis. Next base: position 18,038,417 of record NC_069663.1, read on the forward strand.
TTCATTTAACATTCTTGTATGCCACCCACTACTGAAGTCTCTAGGTGGTTTACAATATTAAAACAAACCAAGACATGTTTTAAAAATGTAAAACATATAAAAGTTCAAAGTAAAATAGCTACCCATAAAAAACACATCTAAATAAATAAATACATACATGTATAGCCCTATTCAGACATTATCTTGAACACTCGTTCCGAGTGTACATGGGTATGGATCTGTACACGGGTACAGTTTTTTACATGTTATGCTGAACATAGGTACAGCCGCACACTTCCTATCTGTACCATGCATTTGTGGGGCCTGTACCCAGGTAGTATGTCTATGGGTTTTTTTGCTTCTGGCCGGTGATCGAAATAAAGATCCATTCATTCATTCAGCTCTCATTGGGAGTTGGCCGAGGATGATGGGAAGGCCATTGTGGGTGTGGATGATGGGAGCTGTAGTCTGACAATATCTGGAGACCCAAGATGGGAATCCCTGGCATGAGCCATTCTATGCTTTATTTTTTAGTAGGTGGTGCCTTCCCCGTTCTTTGTGGAGCAGAGATCCATTTGGGAGTGGGAGTCTGAGAGGAGCACAAAGGATGATATTGTCAGAGTTGGAGTGCAGAGTTGAGACTGCTTTGAGATGGGCAACAATGATGTCCCTCCTTCCATTCCTGGTTGGATGGAAGAAAGGCTGTTTCCGGATAGGGCTCTTCCGAGTTTACGTGTTGAGGGTCTCTTCTTGGCCCAAGCTCCCCTGTTCTGGTTACCAGTAGAGCAGCTCTGCCTACCATCTGGACTACTGAACAGCTGGAGTGATGCAGCTTTCAGCCAAGGCTACATAATCCAGCAGTCATAATCCAGTGCTGAGCCATTTACAGGGATTGCCCCATAAATGACTCAGCACTGGATAATGACTCTAGCTTCTTCTGGCACTAAAACGCTTTTCCTGAATGTCCCCACCCACGTTCTGAGTTGACTTCTGCTTTCTTCCAGGCACTCCAGTCTTTCCTGCAATGGGCAACCATGATTTCCACCCAAAAAACCAGTTTCCACCCGAGGAGAACAGGATCTACAATGCCACAGCGGAAATGTGGCGCCTCTGGCTTGGTGACAACTCTACACTTGCCTTCAAAGCAGGTGTGTGCTAGATCAGCTGGGACAACTTCAGGTTATTTGGGGCCTTGAGGAGTTAGAAGGGAATCCAGGAAGCCCAAATTAGTTGAGTCCCCCTGGTTCAGTATGTACAATGAGAAAGCAAGTGGGTGTTGCAGACTTTCGAAAGAAGGCAGTTTTCCTAAGAACAGAGTGCTTAGATTTTGGGGTTGGTGTGGGACTCGTATTTGTATAGAAGCTGGAACTTGATTAAATGTTTCAAATCAAGCCAACTGTTAAGTAAATTATTTTAAATCAAAATGGCCATATCCTAATTTCACAGTGAGCTTATAATTGGACTGATTCAGAAGTCACGTGGAACCATGGTTAAATCTTGGTTCTGTAAAATGTCTTGGAGCCCCAGCAGCATATGCTCCTCCCTCCCTTGCCCACGCAGAGAGATTTCAAAAGGATTCCACTTCCGGCTGAAATTGGAAACAAAACCAAGATGGGTTGTGACATCCAAACCGTTAGGCCTTTCTAAAATGTGGTGACACTCTTCTGTTTAGCAAGTGGAGAGTGTTCCTCCAGTGGGAGGAGAGCTGGTCTTGTGGTAGCAAGTATGAATTGGCCCCTTTGCTAAGCAGGGTCCACCCTGGTTTGCATTTGAATGGGAGATGGCATGTGTGAGCACTGTAAGATATTCCCCTTAGGGGATGGGGCCGCTCTGGGAAGAGCATCTGCATGCTGGCATGCAGAAGGTTCCAGATTCCCTCCCTGGCATCTCCAAGATAGGGCTGAGAGAGACTTCTGCAGGCAACTTTGGAGAAGCTGCTGCCAGTCTGTGTAGACAATACTGAGCTAGATGGACCAATGGTCTGACTCAGTATCAGGCAGCTTCCTATGTTCCAGTGATTGTTGCTAGTCTTTTACCTTGTGTTTCTTTTTTAGATTGTAAGGCCTTTGGGAACAGGGAACCACAATACCATTTATTCTGTGTAAACTGCTTTGAGGACTTTGTTGTTGTTGAAAAGCAGTATATAAATATTTGCAATCATCATCAATCATCTTGGTTAATTTTAGCCACATTGCTTGAAATACACCACGATCCGAAGCCAAGTGGGTTTCACATCTCAGTTTATTTCAAGCAATTTGGTTAGAATAAACGAAGACTGACCAATTTTGGACATCATGACTGATCTTGGTTTGTTTCTAACCACAATCAAATATAACACAGGAAGCTGCCTTATACTGTGTCAGACCCTTGGTCCATCTAGCTCAGTATTTTCTACACTGACTGCCAGCAGTTCTCCAAGATTTTAGGCAGGAGTCCTACCTGAAGACTCCCAGCCCTACCTGGAGACACTAGGGATTGAACCTGGGACCTTCTGCATGAAAAGCAGATGCTCTACCACTGAGCTATAGCCACAGCCCCATTCTGACTTTCACATGAGTAGGGAGGGTGTGTTTGTGCTCCCAAGACTCAAGGACACCAAGTGGTACCAAGATTTAACCATGGTTCCATGTAACGTCTGAACAGGCCCATGTTTCTAGTTAAAGCCACAGCTGCTAAATATACTCTTGTTCTTTGAGGCCAGCAGAGACCAGATTAGATTAGATGTTCTTCTGACTGCCTTGCAGGTGCTTTCTACAGTCAGCTGCTGCCTGGTCCTGGCAAAGGAAGGCGAATGGTTGTCCTCAACACAAACCTGTACTATGAAAATAATAATCAAACCCTCAGCCTGCAGGATCCAGGAGGCCAGTTCCAGTGGCTGGAAGAAACGTTGGCCAATGCTTCAAAAGCAGGAGAAAAGGTTTCTTATATCTGCCTTTATTGCTTATGGACTCTTGCTGGTGTCTATCTTATGTTTGTTTTTTAGATTGTGAGCCCTTTGGGGACAGGGATCAATCTTATTTATTTATTATTTCTCTGTGTAAACTGCCCTGAGCCATTTTTGGAAGGGCAGTATAGAAATCAATCAATCAATCAATCAATCAAATAAATAAATAATAAAAACAGGCACCCCTTCACTGCATTGTGACATGTATTCAGTAAAAAGATAAATTGCCCTCACCAACATTTTGGATTAGTATATTCTCCCGGGAGCAGAAGAGGGAGCCCACATGCATTGCACACATCATTCCCGATCCTCCAAACCAGGGGGTTCCCTGGCTTTCATCTTGATCTTGACCATGTGTACCCAGAAATAAGTCCCATTTATTTCAGTGGATCATATTTCCAGGTGAATAGGCTTAGGACTGCAGCCATAGCAATTCTATGCTGGACAGAGCGGCTCTATTCAGACACCACACCAAACCAGGGTTAAGGAAGCTTAGCCATGGTTTGGCGTGATGTCTGAACTGACAAGCTATGGTTTGCGACCAGCTACCAAGCTAGAATCAGGAACCATGGTCTGAAGCAAGCATTTCAAGAGCATCTCTGATGTGTGGGATGAGTTTGAGGTTTCCATTCATCCTCCACAGTTACGAGGGAGGCAGATCACTATTATTCCCATTATGCAGATGACAAACTGAGACTGAGCCTTGGTTAATTAGCATATGGTCACCCAATAGGTATGTGGCTGTGCAGAATTTTAGAGCCAGTCTATGTTCCTGTACCATTATACCTTGGAGCTCAATGTGCTTTCCCTCCCTTCTCAACTTGCCTCCTTTCTTTTACAGGTCTATATTATTGGGCACATCCCACCAGGCTTCTTTGAGAAGAAACGAGGCAAGCCCTGGTTCCGAGAGCACTTTAACCAAAGATACACAGAAATCATTCAGAAGCATCATGGAGTGATTGTGGCACAGTTCTTTGGACATCATCACACTGACAGCTTTAAAATGTTTTACAGTAACACAGGTACACTCCTCTTGATGTCAATAGATTCAAATCCTCCATATCCTCTCTGCAGCCCAAAAATATAAGTTTGTCTTTTGAAAATATGCACTGACGTCTCTGGCTCAATTCAAACACTGCCTCAAACCACAGTTTGCACTAGCCAAAATTTAGAACACAAACTATGTTTTGAGCTGTAAAATAGGTAAGCCATGGTCTAGAGTTTGTCTGCTTTCATCTCCCCTTCACTAAATCCATTCATGACATCATGGTACAACAGCCTCTGGAAGCACAGCAGTGGCCATAACCCTGGTTTGCAAACTTGTTTCAGACCATGGGTTCTGATACTAGCTTGCCAGCTGATTGCAAACCATAGCCTCTCAGTTCAGACAGCATGCCAAACCATGGTTAAGCCTCCTTAACCATGGTTTGGCATGATATCTAAATTGATTCATTTGTCCAGCATAGAAATGATATGGTTGCAGTGTTAAGTCTTTCTACTTAGAAATATGATCCACTGAAATAAATGGGATTTATTTATGTGTAGACATTTAGATCAGGCTGAAAGTCACATTCAGATATCCCATACTCCATGGTCTGGAGGATCAGGAATGATCTATGCATGTGTTCTCCATCTTCCACTCACTCTAGGTTTAGTAGGATTTGTCAGTTTGCTGTGACATTCAACCTGGCAAACCATGGTTTGAGGAATCAGACCTAACCAGGGTTGCAGACCTCAGGATAAGCTCCATACATATGCTGTATTGTATTGTTTTGCCATCTTATGCATGTTTCAATTGGACTCTTCTTTTAAAGGTTCCCCGGTCAGTGTCATGTTTTTAGCTCCAGCAGTAACCCCCTGGAAGACCACTTTACCCGGTGTGCACAACGGAGCAAACAACCCTGGCATCCGGGTCTTCACATATGACCGAGACACCCTGCTAGTGAAGGTAGAAGGAAAATGTCAAACATTTATGTTTGTCTTCAGCAAATCGAATGTTAGTGCCATTAAGGCAGAGTCCTCGGGCAGAGAAGTTAATAAGGCCCAACGAAGGAACAGGCAGAGAACTGTGTGGGTCAGACTTCTTTGGGTATTGACTACAGCTGCTTGTTTCTGGTTTGCTTTATATTACTGGCAGGGTGCTATGCAAAATATAGCAGTGACACACTCTTGCTCACAAGCGTTTATCGTCCATGTTAAACAAAAGCGATTAATTAGGGGATGGGGAAGAAGTTGGATGATGAGGATAAATTTGTAGTAAATTGGAATGGGACGATGACATAAGAAGCTGCTTGATACTGAGCCCAGCTGCGTGTCTGCTCTGACTGGCAGCAGCTCACCAAGGTCACAGGCAGAGGTCTTTCCCAGCCCCGTTATCTGAGATGCTTCTAGTTGAAAATGGTGGAGAGGTTGAATCAGGACCTTCTGCTCTATAGTCTAGGTAGGACCAGTATTTCCGCCTTCCTTATGAACCCATCCGTCAGGTAAGGTTGGAACTCCTCACTTAATGAGTCATTTCGCCTCGAGTCACCAAGATACATCTCTCCTGTTTGCCCAGATGTTTTAAAAACATTTATGTTCTATCAGTCACTGATCTTGATCTGTGTTTTTGGTTGTTTTAAGTGTGTGTGTGTGTGTGTGTGTTTGTGTGCGTGTGGGTATTTTAAAAACTGGTTTCATAAGTCACTGTGAGAGCTTTTATAATGAAAAAGCCAGGTAGAAATTTATAATACATACATCATTCTGTGAAAGGGGCAGATAAGAGTCATACCAGCACCTGTGTCAGTAAATACTGTCAGCACCTGTGTCAGTAAAGCACCAGTATTAACAGGTTCATTCCTGGCATGGATTCCTTCTTAGCATGGTTAATTCCTCGCATGAATTCACCACTGTTGTCCACATAGGAAGCTGCCTTCTACCAAGCCAGACCCTTGAAGATCCGTCTAGCTCAGTATGGTCTACCCAGACTGGCAGCGGCTTCTCCAAGGTTGCAGGCAGGAATCTCTCAGTCTCAGCCCTATCCTGGACATGCCAGGAAAGGAACTTGCAACCATCTGCATGCAAGCAAGCAGGTGCTCTTCCCAAAGCAGCCCCATCCCCTAAAGGAAATATCTTACAGTGCTCACACAGTCTCCCATTCAAAGGCAAACCAGGGTGGGCCCTGCTTAGCAAAGGGGACCATTCATGCTTGCTACCACAAGACCAGCTCTCCTCCTCATCAACCAGTTCTCCTCAAATGCCTTCTGTTCTGTTTTAGGATTTGACGACTTATTATTTAAACCTCTCCCTCGCTAACACAGAGTCCCCCAAATGGGAGAAGGAGTATAGCCTGACGGAGGCTTTCCAGATCCCGGACGGTTCTGTCCTTTCCATGCACGTCTTGCTGGAGAAGCTCATGAAGAACAACAGTCACTTCCAGCAGTACTACCGCTACAACTCAGTTCAATATGACCTCACAGACTGTGACAAGAGCTGCCAGACCGACCACATCTGTGCCATCGGGGAGGTCGATTTTGCAAAATACGACCAGTGTATTAAAGCCAGGAGCACCGCACCAGCGTCCCCCATCCCAATGCTCAGCCTCCTTTTATTTTGCTCAGGGATGGCGCTTGTTACTCTCGGCCTGTGGGGAGCCTTGAACAGACTGGTACAGAAGTAGGGCCACGTGGATTCCATATGCTGGACAAAAAAAGCATAGAGCGGAACCACCACCACAGGGACTAGCACCTTGAGAATCTCAACCTTTTCATTTTTTAAAAAACAAAGCTAGATTCCCGAGTACATATACAGAGAGACAAGTGGGTGCCAATTGCATGCTACCTCCTTTAAAAAATGAGAATCATTTAAATTGCAACTCTGAATGCATATAAGAACTTGTGAAGCTGCTTTGTATTGAATTGGACCACTGCTCCATCGAAGGAGATGGCCTGACTCTACACTGACTGGCAGAAGGCAGCAGCTTTTCAGGGTTTCAGACAGGCCTTTCCCAGCCCTTCCTGGAGTCGCCAGAGATCAAGCTTGAACCTCTGCATACAAATCAGATGTTCTTCTACTGAATTACAACCGTTTCTGTGTCTTATCGAGATAATTCTACTGCAACAAGATTCAAAGACTTTGATCGCATATTACTTTTCTTAGAAATCACACAGGACAATCAAGACCCATTGATAGGCATAAGAACAGCCTTGCTGGATGAGGCCCAAGGCCCATCTAGTCCAGCATCCTGTTTCACACAGTGGCCCACCAGATGCCGCTGGGAAGCCCCCAGTTCCCTTTGCCTTTCAGGGAAAAACAAATATGGCTTGCTGATCCTTTGCTGCAACTGCATACCGAATTTGGATTGGATCCCACACCTCTCCCACTGACTTGAATTGCTGAACCACTGAGTATTCTGGTAGGGAGGAGAAGGGAAAGTTGTAATGTACAGCAGCAGGCTCGTTTAAAGGCACACAGAAAGAACAGTAGTAGTAAAGCTCATTCACATGTTATATTTGTACAGTGTACACAGGAACAGATCTGTACACAGGTGCACCTATTCACATGTTATGCTGAATGCAGGTACAGAAGTACATTTCCTATCTGTACCATGCATTTGAAGGGCCTGTATCCAGGTTCACAAAAACATGTGCAAGTGTACAGGCATCTGTACACTAGTGTAATGTCTGAATCAGCAACATGCACTGAATAACAACCTTATCTGCCGTATGGGGAAAGAGACTTCATTTGAATTATATTTTTCTTTGAATAGAGCTCATGATTTCATTATTAGTGAAAATAACTGGTTTGATCTGAGTCATAGGTTCTTCTTCCCATTAGCTGAAAATAAGGGACAAATGGCATCCCTTAAGGGACAATTTTGGGCAGAAACAAGGGACGTCTCTGCATGCTACTCAGAAATAAAACCCCACGGAAATCAATTCAATCCTCACTGCAGTCTGAGTGTAAGTAAGGCTTAAGTTACGCTTCGGTAGTGGTTAGAGTGCTGGACTAGGATTGGGGAGACCCGAGTTCCAATCCCCATTCAGCCATGATACTAGCTGGGTGACTCGGGGCCAGTCACTTCTCTCTCAGCCTAACCTATTTTACAAGGTGTTGTAAGGAGGAGAAACTCAAGTATGTACTACACCGCTCTGGGCTCCTTGGAGGAAGAGCGGGATATAGATGTAAAAATAAAAAATAAAACAAGTAACTTACTGCACAGAACCGCGCTGCTATGCATGCAGCATGTTTGCTTTGCTGTTTTCCAAACTAGTTCTAGCTACTTCCGATGCCCAGCAGTCGCTTTGACTTGCGTGTTTTTAAAATCAGTTCTCTATTTTGCAGCTATCGCTTTTTTCAGAGCGGATGAATCATTACTTGTTGGTGGTTTGTAGACGCCGCTCTGAATGCCCGCCTTGCAGCCTTAGCCCCCTTTTAAAAATAAACACACTTCAGGCCAGCCGCATTTGAAGCCCGATTGCAACAAGTCGAAAGTCCAAGTCAAACCCATTTAAAGGGCATCCCGGCGCTTTACCAGAGTCAGAGAGTTTATTTTTTATTTTTTGCTTCCAGCGCGTTCCAGACCGTCACCAAGCGAGTCTGAAGTTTTCTCATTTTAATGCATTTGTTCCTCCAAGAATCAGGGATCGGGGCCGCCACATTGCCGCTTGGACGGCCATTCGGGCGCGCAACACTCGCTTTACGCACCATGTAACTCAAGGCTAGACGGCGGCGGTGTGGGGCGCGCCAGAGACGGAAGGCCTGTGCGGCTTGCAGGGCGGGGAACAGGCGTGCTCTCTCTGGCTTGCATCCCGCCTCCCTCCGCCGAGGAGCCTGGAAACCGGAGCAGGGGAGGTGCCCGAGCCGTCCCCAAAAGTTTGTGGTTGGTAGAAAGAGGAAGAGGGCAGAAGGGAGGGAGGAGAATGTCATGGAGATCGGCGCTGGGAGATTCCCTCGAGGATGATCTTGGCCGTCGGAGGGGGGCGCGGGAAGGGCCTTCTTCTCGCCATTTGCAGTCGGTAGCGTATTGCCCGGGGGGGGGGGCAGGAGAGAAGAAGAGAGCATGTGGGGTGACTAGCCTGGAGAGGAGGGCGGAGGAGGTCAGCTGGGGTGGGGAGGAGGCGTCCTCCGGTCAGCCAAGATCTAGAGCAAGGACTGACCCAGAACACTGTCGAAGAGGAAGGATCTAGACTTGGACTTGGCGTGGGGCCCCCTTGGAAAGATCCCGTGCTGGTGAGGGTTGCTGAAAATGATCCTTTGAGTGACGGGTGGCGAATCCCTAAGAGGTCCAAGCAATCGTGCAGGGCGACCTAAGAGTGATCCCATTGGTCAGGGAATTAAGGGTGGAGTTGATGAAGTCGTCGCCATGGCTATCTGATTCCAGACCACTTTGGTTCAATCAGGGGTGGGGTGGAGTGGGGGGACTTCCTTAGCTTCCAGGAGATTAGGTGCAGCTGCTTTGGAGGAGGAGGGGGGGGGGAAGCAAGATTTCAGCCAGCTGAGCAGCTTTGCCCTAAGAGTGGGCAACCCAGCCCCTCTGCTTCCTGTGACCCAGAGCAATGGCGTGGTCCGGCTGTGCTCCCCTGGGCTGCTCACCTCGCTATCGTTACCTGGACCTCTTCTTCACCCTGGTGGGCACCATTGCGTTCCTGGCAGACATTGGCGCCGATGTGTGGATGGCGGTCAGCTACATACAGGCCGGGCACTACCACTGGGGTGGGCTGGTGCTTGGCCTGCTCGTCGTCTCCTCGCTGACCACGCAGTTGTTCAGCTGGGCCTGGTACCAGAGTGACCCCAAAGAACTGAGGCAAGCGCTGCCCACGAACCAGGCTCTGTTGGCGCTACACGTCCTGCAGCTTGGCTACCTGTACAGGTAAGGGCGTTGGGAGATGCTCTGATCGGTGGGGTGGCCAGTTGGATCTGCTCTGCTGTTTTGACCTTGACCCAAAAAGAAAATCTACTATTATAGGGGCTTCTAACTTTGGGGTCCCCAGGTGTTGCTGGACCACAACTCCCATCACCCCCTGCCACAATGGCCTTTGAGGGTTGCTGGGAGTTATGGAAACCCCTGTATACCCTGCCCCTTGAGCAGGCCTGCTCAACTTCAGCCCTCCTGCAGATGTTGGCTTACAATTCCCATAATCCCTGGCTATTGGCCACTGGGATTATGGGAACTGTAGTCCAAAAACAGCTGGGGGGCCTAAGTTGAGCCGGCCTGCCCTTGAACCTCATAACGTCTTCCCTTAGAAGCCCTTGTCTTGTGGTAGCAAGCATGACTTGTCCCCTTAGCTAAGCAGGGTCTACCCTGGTTGCATATGAATGGGAGACTATCTATTTATTTATTTAGCACATTTTTATACCGCCCTAACCCAAGGTCTTTTAAGGACTAGAAGTGTGAGCACTGTAAGATATTCCCCTCAGGGGATGGAGCTGCTCTGGGAAGAGCAGAAGGTTCCAATTTACCTTGGAGAAGCTGCTGCCAGTCTGTGAAGACAATACTGAACTAGATAGACCAATGGTCTGACAGGGACAGACACAGACAATGCTGTGGGCCTCGTTTGTGAGGCTGATCATACTTTTTTCCTGTCCTCTTCCAAAAAACTCAGCACAGCATCTGAACTCTCCTTACAGATGTGGCTACTTGCACAGGGCTACCCAGTGATTTGATGCTTCGTATTCCTGTGTTAATTAGTTCTGAATATGATGATGCTCAAAGGAGGTTGGAACATAGGAACCCGCCTTATACTGCCTTGGTCCTTCTAGCTCAGTACTACACTGACTGGCAGCAGCTCTCCAAGGTTTTAGGCAGGAGTCTCTTTCTCAGCCCTACCTGTCTTGGAGATGCTGCCAGGGATTGAACCTGGGAGCTTCTGCCTGCAAAGCAGATGCTCTTATCGCTGAGCCCCATCCCCTCAGGGGAAGATCTTGCAGGAGACAGTGCTTGCATGTAGTTGCCCATCCAAATGCAAACCAAGGTGAACCCTGATTAGCAAAGGGGACAATTTATGTGTGCTATCACAAGACTGACTCTGTTCCCTAAGAACGGAGTCTGTTCCCTTGGTGGTCTTCCCCCCTTAACTGTTTTATCCTCACTACAATTCTGTGAGGCTGAAAGAGATGTTTTTGCTATTAGGTTAAGAAGATCTGGTTCATTAGTCAGGATGTCGGCTAGCATCTTGAGAGGGAGAAAAAAATTCTCTGTCTGCTTTCTCTACGCCGTGCATCATAGTATAAACCCCCGTCATGCCCACCCCCTGAGTTGCCCTTTTCCTAAACTAGAAAGCTCTAAATCTTTTCTAAATCTGGAGAGCCAGCGTGGTGTAGTAGTTAGAGTGCTGGACTAGGACCGGGGAGACCCGAGTTCAAATCCCCGTTCAGCCATGAAACTAGCTGGGTGACTCTGGGCCAGTCACTTCTCTCTCAGCCTAACCTAAACATTTATGTCCTCCTCTCTCAACAAGGGTGACGTACATTGGTTCTCCAGACCCCACCACATCCTATCCTCTCTACCACCCTGTGAGGTAGATTTGGTTGACAGAGAAGCCCCAGCAAGCTTTGTGGGGATTTTAACGGGTCGTCCCCCCCAGTCCAAGGCCAACACTCTGACCACTCCACCACATTGCTCTCCTTTTGCGTGGAAAACGGCCACGTGTGTTACTGTCTTTGTGCAGGTGCCACCATGCCCTGAAGGTGGGGTACCACGTGTGCAGGATGCAAGCGGCCCCCGAGGCCCAGAAGAGCTACGCCATTTTCCTGTCCCATGATATCAGCTTACTGCGCCTCTTCGAGACCTTCCTGGAAAGCGCTCCTCAGCTCACCCTCCTGCTCTACGTTATGCTGTGCACGAACAAAGCCCAGCCATTTCAGCGTGAGTGTTTGGCCTACAGGGGAGGAGGGACGGGGTGCGCCTCCAGCTGGCCCTAGAAGCTGGCTTAGGAACACAAGAAGCTGCCTCCTACTGAGTCCGGCCATTGGTCCATCTAGTTCAGGATTGCTTGCACTGACTGGCAGCGGCTCTCCAGGGTCTCGGGCTGGAGCCCTACCGGGAGATGCCAGTGATTTAACCTGGGGCCTTCAGCATGCAAAGCAGATGCTCTTGTGCATCTAGGGTTGTGCCCTACAACCCCTTTAAAAAGAAAAAAGGGATGTGTCTGCTCTGCTGCCCAAAAGATAGCCAAGTAAGTGCCAGGCAATCCTAGTTTTGCATACCTGCCAACATGTCCCTATTGAATGGGGAAATAGGGACATGTTGGCAGGTATGGTTTTGTCTGTGGGCTTCTCATTCAGCCATCTGCCTTTTCTTCAGAACTATATGTCGGAGGAAGCTGGAACATGGGAAGCGGCCTTATACTGAGTCCAACCTCTGGTCTAGCTAGCTCAATATTGGCTACACTGACCGGTAACAGCTTTTCCAGGGTTCCAGGTAGGAGTCTTTCCCAGCCCTTACCTGGAGATTGGGTTTGAACCTGGCTGGGACCTTCTAGGTTGTTTGGTTTCAGGGATTTTCTTGCATGGATGTGAGAACATAAGAACAGCCCTGCTGGATCAGGCCCAAGGAGGGTCCAGCATCCTGTTTTACACAGTGGCCCACCAGATGCCGCTGGAAGCGTTCAGGCAGGAGCTGAGGGCATGCCCTCTCCCCTGCAACTGGTACTTAGAAGCATCCTGCCTTTGAGGCTGGAGGTGGTCTAGCCCTCCAACTGGTAGCCGTTGAGATCGTGCTTGCATAATGAATTCTAGCTTAAATTGGAGCAAAAGACCATGGCTTTTTGTAACAAAAATAAAAGGTAAATCAAAATAAGATGCTAAAAAAAGCCAAATTCTGTGGCTTCTGCACATTACTTTCACCAGCTGCTTCACTAGACATTTCACACCCAGGACCAACCTCTGTGCTTGGGTGATGTGAGCTTCCCTCATCTCTTCCTCAGGCTCTTTGTTTTATGTCCTCTTCCTGGTTCTCGTTGCAGTGCTCGGGATTGGCACATCTTTCTTATGCATCGCCTGGGCCCTCTTGGATTATCACCAGTCCCTGCGCTGCTTTCTGCAGGACAAGCACAAGCTGGACTTCCTTTCCTCGGCCATCTACTTCCTGTGGAACTTCCTGTTGGTGTGCCCCCGCATCCTGTCCCTTGCTCTCTTCACCGTGCTCTTCCCCAGTTACATCTTCCTGCACTTCCTGGGTGTCTGGTGCACCATGTTCCTCTGGGTGTCTCTGCAAGGCACGGACTTCATGGAAGACTCTGCCTTTGAGTGGCTCTACCGGGCCGTGGTGGCCGTCATCCTGTATTTCTGCTGGTTCAACGTGGCCGAGGGGAGGACGCGCCACCGCTCCGCCATCTATTACACCTTCTTGATACTGGACAGCAGCCTCCTTGCCACCTGGTGGCTCTGGTACAACACTCCCTTGAGCTGGGGCTCGGACGCCCACGTGCTGCATGCGCTTTTGGCCGCCCTGCCGTGCTATCTGCTCGGCGTTCTTTTGAGGGGCATCTACTACAAACAGTTCCACCCCAGGATGCAAGTCCCACCCTTGGCCAGCTACGACGAAGTGGACTATAGGGTGATACGGAGGCAAGGGGCTGCTTTCCACCGAGGGCTGGGCATTGGCTCCATCAGCCCTCGGATGTATGGACTCTCTCAGTGCTTCTTTGATGGCGTGTCGAAGAACCAAGGAAACGTTGGGAATGTGTGGGAGAGCCCGGCTACAACCAAGCCCCCTTGTGGGCAGGACGTACAAGTGTGAAGCACATCGGGAAGCCCACTCCCCTGCATACATTAAATCTGCCTTCAGGAGCAGCTTGTCAGGACATGGCCAGGTGTGAGATCTTGATGTTTTAGACCAGGGATTCTTAACGTCGGGCCTCCAGATGTTATTGGACTTCAACTCCCATAATCCCCAGCCCCAGTGGCTTTTGGCTGGGGATTATGGGAGTTGAAGTCCAATAACATCTGGGGGCCCAACGTTGAGAATCCCTGCTTTAGGCCGGGCCTGCTCAACTTTAGCCCTCCTGCAGATGTTGGCCTACAACTCCCATAACCCCTGGTTATTGGCCACTGTGGATGGGGGTTATGGGAGTTGTAGTCCAAAAGCAGCTGGGGGCGGGGGCAGAGTTGAGCAGGCTTGCTCTAGACCAGGGATAGGCCACCTTCACTCTCCAGCTGTTCAACTACAACTGCCATCATCTCCAGCCATGGGAGTTCAATAGCAGCTGGAGAGCCAAGTTGGCCCACTCCTGCACTGGAAGCTGTTTGTGTGTGTTGAGCTTTTGTCCTCACATGTATGATGGTTCTAACTGTCCCTTGATTAAGTCAGTTGCCCTGTGAGATTATTTTCTCCATCGCTCTTGATGAGGGTCCTTCAGGTACAATGGGCTAGTCACCTACAATTCAAAACACTTAATCCATTCTTTCTAGCGCACCTTTTGATCTCTCTCCTTGATGTGTTTTCATTGTCATTGTCTTGTTTACTTGCTTCAGCCTTTAATCTTTTCACCCACACTGTGTGTGGCCAAATGACCAATTTGTGAATAGCCCCACCAGGATTGAGTTAAGTTGCCCCACAAATTCTAGGGCTGCTTTCACAGCCCTCTCTAGGGTCAGACCAGGGTCCTACCTACATTTTGGGAGCTGTATGAGCTCTTGATATAAGATCATCTGCAAGAGAGAAGCAAGGTAGGCGGTATGGAGAGTGATCATCTGCAAAGCATGTGCTGGGTAGGGGAGCTTTTCCCTGGTACAGCTGCTGGGTAGGATAGATCCCTCCTATCCAGCACAAGCTCCTTCTACCTTGCTTTTCCTGTTTGCAGACAATAGAAAACCAGGAGTGTGCCCAGTATGTGATCTTGGGTAGGATGCTGGTCTAATCCACCTTTCTTCAAGTGATCTGCCTCTCCTTGTTCTGAGTAGTGGTCAAGAGGGTCTTCTAAACAATCCTATCTAGTATGTAGCTCAACTCGGAAAAACATTCAGTGTTCCCTCTGTGGCAAAAACAACTTCTGTGTTACAGTGTTCTTTGGTGGTTCATGTGGCCAGGCTGGTTTGGGGGGTCCAAGGGTAAACCAGATGCAATACAGTAGACATCTCTCTTGCTATTATACATATATACACACACATACTCACTCTCTCTCTGCACAGCTTCAGCCCTTCAGCCGTGGATGGACTAAACTTCTGGCTCCCCTGTTGACTACTGGGGATGATGGGAGTTGTAGTCCAACCACAGGTAGAAGACTGAAGTTGTGCAGCCCTGCTGTTGAAGCTATACGTTGAGTAGAGGAACAGAAGGGGCTGCTGAAGTTTCCCTTCTCTGGCTGCTGTGTGTGTGTGTACACACAGCTTCCCTTGAACTTGCAGCTTCCCACAGCTGCTATTTTTATTTTTTTTAAAGCATGTCCAGAGCAGTGGGCCCTGTAACGGATTCCCAGATGTTGACTCCAACTCCCAGCATTCTAAGCTGCAATGGCCTTTTGGCTGGAGATGCTGGGAGTTGCAGTCAGCATCATCTGGGAACTCCATTCCAGGGGCCACCGGACCTGAGACTTTCACTTCTGCGATGCATCTAGTTTGGCCCTTAGTTTACCCTCTGAGTAGAATGTTAATTTATTGATGTTTATGAAGGTTTAGGCACAATTAAAGCAATTCTGGTACTGCTCGTGCTTGTTAATTTACCAGTGCTTCCACACCAGGAGTCCTGAGCTATCTAAGTGTCTGTGGAGGGGCCAGAGTTTGTCCCACCAGCTGGCCCGCAGCAACAGAGCCCAAGCTTCAGGAATAGGACC
The DNA here is from genome assembly GCF_027244095.1 of Hemicordylus capensis. NCBI lineage: Eukaryota > Metazoa > Chordata > Lepidosauria > Squamata > Cordylidae > Hemicordylus > Hemicordylus capensis. The sequence goes on from NC_069663.1 coordinate 18,054,092, forward strand.
CTGTGCGGGGAGCCACTCACACTCCTGTGTAATGTGAAGAGTACCGTGGTCTTGTGCCTTGGAAAGTCCACTTTGCTCAGCTTCTCCTACAGGAAGTATTTTTTAAAAAGAGGAAGGAACAGACTTCATAAACTTCAAGAAGGTACTGGCCTTGCTCTTCCTCCTCCATCCCCAACATTCTTTCTTTCCATCCCAGCCTTATGGGCAATGCATGTCAGTTTTAATCTGCAACTCATCATTTAATATGCAAGACTGACAGGGCTTACCTGTGCCCAAGAGCCCGTCCTTTTCCATGCAGACCAGTGCTTTGGCTGTTTGAGGTCCCCAGCAGGTGTGGAGGACAAAGACTGTTGCTGGATATGTAAAAATACCACACTCTTTGGAGTGTGGAGTCTTTCATCATCTCCCCCCCCACTCCACTGAGTTGTCAAAATAGGTCGCGGAAGGTTGCACAGCCCTCAAGGGCATATTTTTGGGTAGCACAGAGGGCTTCCTGGGGGAGGGCATCAAAAATTGCCACTGCACTGTTGCAGTTAGTGGGGCAGCTCTCTTAAGCTGCACATTGTATGTCAGCCACTGACTTTGGAGTATTGAACCAGAGTCTCTCCAGTCCATGCAGTAGCTTACAAGATGATTTTGAGCACTTGGGAGGTGTCTAGCTTGCATATGGGTGTATGTATGAAGTCTCATACATCTGGGAAACCTACATGCCCCCTGACTTTCCTGTAAGTGAGTGATTCCAAACTGGATTTCCAGAAACGAGGAGCAAGCCACATTTTTATAGAAAATAAAGACTTTATTTTTCCAGTTCACAGGACACTTCCCATTACATAGAACATGATGTTCAAGGAATCAAGAGCTGTTAATGCCCTCCAGTCACTATCATAAGCACAGTGGATGCCATTTTTTGACATCTTCAGGACCCTGAGGGAGAGTTAGCATTCCTAATGGACACTAGCACACACATTTGTCTCAATTGCAGCCACACTGGGATGTTTTGTGATGGGTTAGACTGCGCTGGAACAGACTCGGGTTGGAACTGATAATTTAACTCTCCCCTCTTGATACCGGAAGTCAGGGACTCTGAGAGCCCCCACTGTCCACTCTTGAAACAGAAAGGAACTAGTTGTTGCATGGGTGCTAACCAGAGCGAGAAGGTACTGAATCAGGAGACCAAAAAAAGATTTCCAAGACCCAAGAGAAATGCAGCCGGTGAGTTCAGTAAATACAAGAGAAAGGATGACCTTTATTAATGTTAACACAGAAAAATGTACCATCACCTGAGGGTTTAGGAGAAAAATAAGTTCAAATACATCAGAGGGGACACTGTATAAATATTGATATCTGATGCCAAAAAACACAAACCCGCTTCACACACAGCCCAAAGTTTTTCAGAAATCCCGAAGGCTTTTGAAACGGGCATTCTAAGCAAAACAACTGGAGAGCAGGATTTGCCAGTCCCTGTCGGCACCCCTGTCTGCTACACTTACCAAGAGAGTGTTAATTAAAAAATAACTTGCATGTCGAGGGTCTCCCACAACTGCTCGATGCAGCTGCTGACAGATCTTGGAGTTGTGGTGGAAGATTTAAGGCACAGAGTTGATTCCAAAGTCAAGCACAGCCCTCACTGGCAGGAAGGAAGGGACCCCTGGGAAGGGTTGGCCAGCCAGAGTGTCTCCCCTCCTCCCACAAAGCAACGAAAATCCACAGAAAAGTAGAATGACAGCATTGAGTGGCCTCGCATTGTGTTTCAGAGGTGCAAAGCCACCTTGCTTTGGGGGAAAGTGCATTTTCATTCTGCTGATTACCGGCTATCTGGCCTTCAAAAAGCTTGTAAGCTGGTGCCTGCCTATCGGTTAGGAACAGGGCAACCCCACAGCTTCCTCTGCAAGAAGGCGGAGGGGCTTCCTCCATGAGGTACGTTCCTATTCGGAATCTACCCACTAGTGTGCACTGTGTTCCCAGTGGAAAAGGAATTAGCTCACTGGCTGCCTAGGGGGGAGCAAACGTTTCATGAATTGAGCGAAGTCTCTCCGTGCTGCCTGCTTATACGGTTCAAAGCATTTGCAGGTAGAGGAACAGTAGCAGGGGGAATTGGCAGGGGATACTGCCTGGTCCTAAAGGCAGTGGGGATCCTTCCTGGGAGAAGGCAGACTTTGGTTGGGACTACAGAATGGAGTATCTGGCATTTCTTGGAGCTGGCAAGCAATGAAGTGACAGGATGCCTAGCTTCAAGGCATTAGCCAGGAGGTCCACACCCTCGCTGCTGCACATTTTTTGCATTTCCTGCATGTGTTCCTACTTTCCTTTTTGCCAGGCCAGTGCTTGAACCCCATGCTGCCGTTGCTTTCTTTTCTCCTGGATTAGAGATGAATCGTTCCAGGGCTGCAGCCAACTGGGCTTCCACTGTGCCCAGCTCCCCAAGCCAACTGGGAAATGCCAAGGTGATGCACGCAAAAGATGATGGTGCTGAGCTGAAACCTTGCTTGGGGAGGAGGAGGGTCACGGCAAGTGCCCATAAATCAGAGCCAGGCACTTTCCTAACCAGCTTCCTGTGCTAGCTATGTGGCTGTCATGGGCATCATGGCAGCATGTCCTGTTGCATCTTGGGAAATGGAACTTGCCTAGCTGCAGAAAGGAAGGTGAAATCAGAGGATGCCTGGGCCCAACCTATGCCTCACTCTCCCTCTTCCATTACTTGGGAAATTGCTGCACTCTGACATTTTTGAGCCAAATGGAGAGCAAGGTGTTCACTGGAGAAAGACGCTTATGAGGAACCGGGCACACTCCCACAACCATCCCACCCTGGTGTCAAACGTTAAGGGAACGGCTGCACATTCAGGGCCCCAGCAGACAGGGAAGGAGAAGCCGCCTTCCCCAAACACAGAATGGTTCGAGAGTCCCTTTCTTGAAAATCTACAGCCCTTTCCGGCTTTGCAAGGAGGGAAAGCTTCTACCCTTTGCTGTAAAAAAATAAACATCTATGCATTTGCTTTTCCATCTGGAAGTGAGCGAGGGGCTGGGAGGTTGACCAAAAATACTTTACAAAAGTTGGCTGCTTTTCCGCATCATACCACGTAGGGCTGCACAGTGAGAGAGGTCTCTGCTGCTGGGGAGAACCCCGCCTGGGATGCTCGGCTCAGCCCCAGAAATTCCCTTCGCCAAAATGCAGATGGCAATGAAGAGCAGCCCACCGACGTGCCAAGGCTCCGGCAGCTCCCCAGGCAGGGCCCTCTTGCCCCTGTAAGCTGCTCCTCCGGGGCAAGTGACGGCGGGGCGCCTCCTACTGTACACTTCCATGCGCTACATTTTCCTTGTCTGGATGAAAAAGAGAAGTCCCCAAGCGGGCTCCTACGAAGCCAAGAGGGGCTGTTGGGAGCTATGCCGAACCGCCTCCGCTCAGCTCTTCACAGAAAGTCCAGTTCAAGGGCTTGGTGGAGGGAGACCAGGTCAGCGTGGTTTGTGATTCTCCAAAAAGGCATGTTATGCTGCAAACGGAGAGGCAAAGCGGTTAGGAAATGTCCCCAAGCCACAGGTGGGCCCTACCCTCTGTTCCCTCTACCAGGGATTCCCAGATGTTCCTCGCTACAACTCCCGGCATCCCCAGCTGCAGTGGCCTCTGGCTGGGGATTCTGGGAGTTGTAGTCAACAACGTCAGGGAACCCCTGGTAGAGGGAACACTGGCTATACCTTTATTAGGACTACTTAAAACAGTGATCTTGGGAATTTTTCAAACAGGGGCCACTTTGGCAAAAAAACAAAAACACCCTTCAATGCGGGAGCCATTTCCCACTGTGCTGATCTCCAGATGGTACTGAGCCATTCTCAGAGCTGGGAGGGCCCTTTAAGAGACACGGAGCCCTCTCTTAAGAGCGCTAGGAGGAAAGCACTGGGAAGGGCTACACTTCCCAGCAGTCCATGCATGCCTTCCAAAATGGAGCAGGGGCTCCATTTTCCCTTAAAGGAGCACACACACCCCGCCAGCGCTGGACAAGTCTCAGTACTGCACAGTCAGAAGGGTCATCTCCACATGGTGCCAGGTAGACTGTGTGGAGATGGGGGCAGGCGGGCGAGGGCCCCATCTTCACCTTTTGCCCCAGGGCCCACTCCAACCTTGCTATGCCCTTTTGGGTCCCCAGATGTGACTAAGGGATCATGGGAGTTGCAGTCCAACAGCATCCAAGTTTGAGAACCCTTGAGAAAAAGAGAGCTCCAGCCCACAGTTACCTGCTTGGCTGCCATCTCCTCATCGCGCCCATCTCCAATAACCACATATGTCACCTTCTTCCCGAACCGAGACACGATCCTTTCGAAACAGCTCTCTTTACCTGCCAAGAAATGTACCTATCTTTGTAACTGGGATCTACGGAATGTTACAGAACCCAGCCCCCAAGATGGCAGTCTTCAGTTGGAGCCGTCCCCCCACGGCATATATGCATATACACAGAGAGAGAGCAAAAATTTCAGGATACTGAAAATTTGATCAGGCCCAAAGCCTAACTAGTCCAGTATGCTGTTTGCTACAGTGGCCCACCAGCTGCCTTTTGCCCACAGGCAAGAGATTAGGGCATGCCCTCTCTCCTGCTATTGCTCCCCTGCAACTGGTATTTAGAAGCATCTTGCCTCTGAGGCTGGAGGTAGCCTGTGGCCACCAGACTAGTAGCCACTGATAGATCTGTCCTCCATGATAGACTAAGCCCCTCTTAAGGCCATCCAGGCTGTCACCACATCCTGTGGCAGAGAATTCTATAGATTATTGATGCACTGTGTGAAAAAGTGCTTCCTTTTGTCAGTCCTAAATTTCCTGGCAAAACGAATTTGTCCAGACTGTCTTCCAGGGAAGCCCTACATGGAGCGACCTTGTCTGGAAGTCTAGTAACATGTCAGTCTTGTCTGAAACTAATCTGGAAGTCACCAAAGCATGAATGACAGCGTCTAAAATCAAGTTGTTGTCCCAAAAGGCAGCTTTTAGGCAGCTTAGGCCTCAAGGAGCCTGGTTGTGGATGCTGACAATGGAATGTATCCGGTGGTGCTGGTTTGATACGCTGAAGTCTCACTTTTCCTTTCCCCCACCCCTCTCCATTCCTCAGCACCCAAGAGCTAACTCTGATCACCAGCCATGTCAACAGCCACAAAAGAGGAAACTGGTGTAAGCACCTACCTATTTTTGTTGCGCTATAAATATTTTCAATTGGGAAGACTTCACCAAGTCCATACAGCAAGACTTTGGCCAGGGCTGGCACCAGCTGGGTGGTCGTTATGAGAACATTTACACAATTCTTTCTAGAGGGTAACAAGATAAACTAGTCAATGAAAGTAGTTCTGAAACACTCCAATGCGACAGATCATGCATGCTCAGAAGAAACAATAAACTTACAGGAAGTTCTGCTCTGATCCTACCCTTTTATTCACAGATAGGCACTCCTGCCTCATCTTCAAGTCCATTTCTACAGGTTCATTTTTTTGTAAATTTAAGACTATGCACCCCCTCTGAACTAAAAGTCCAATGAAGGAAGAAAAGCCAGCCAGCCGTGGGTTTGGGTACCCAGATAAGGTTCTCCACCCATATATGGCTTGGTTTGCCACAATTAAGACAAGACATTTTGACACTGTAGGATACATGAAACACACCAGAGCAAGCAAGCTCCCTTGAAACCTATGACATCTCTAAAGACAGAGAAGAGAGCCACACTGTACTAGAGCGTTCATGCTAACCTCCAGCACAACGCTCACATTTCCATACCTGGACTGAATGAGGAGTAGGGACTTCAACGCTGTTCCCAACCAGGAATCTGTTAACATTTCTATGTCCTCTCTTAATCTCTGCAAGGCTTCCTTCTTCTCTGGGCTAAGGAGGGCTATGAAATGCACAGACCGGCAATATGTAAGTCAGAAACATCGTTTCACCAAGTCATGTTACTGTACAATGTGAGTGTGGATCTACATCAGTGCTTTCTGGGTTCACTTGACACAGAATTGTTTATATTGGGAAGCAAGATTAGGAAAAATGTCAGACAGTCACACAAGCCCCATTCGCATATTATGTTCAACACTTCTATGACAAGTGTACAGCATACACAGGTACAAATACACATGGACAAATGTGTTGGTACCCCTCCACGAAAAAAGAAGAACCCACAATTGTCTTTGAAATAACCTGAAACTGACTCACTTTGGTTTGCATTTGGATGGGAGACTACATGTGAGCACTGTGAGATATTTCCTTTAGGGGATGGGGCTACAGCTCAGTGGAAGAACATCTGCATGCAAGATGTGGGAGGAGAGCTGGTCTTGTGGTAGCAAGCATGACTTGTCCCCTTAGCTAAGCAGGGTCTGCCCTGGTTGCATATGAAAGGGAGACTTGATGTGTGAGCACTGGAAGATCTTCCCTTCACTGGAAGATCTTCCCCTCAGGGGATGGAGCCGCTCTGGGAAGATCAGAAGGTTCCAGGTTCCCTCCCTGGCAGCATCTCCAAGATAGGGCTGAGAGAGATTCCTGCCTACAACCTTGGAGATACTGCTGCCAGTCTGTGTAGACAATACTGAGCTAGATGGACCAATGGTCTGACTCAGCATATGGCAGCTTCCTAAGTCCCAGGTTTACTCCCTGGCATCTCCAGGTAGGGCTGGGAGAGACTCCTGCCTGAAACTTTGGAGTGCTGCTGACAGTCAGTGTAGGCCAGTGGTTCCCAATTAGGGTTCCTCCAGATGTTGAACTACAATTCCCAGCATTCTCAGCCACAATCAATTGTAACTGCGGGTAATGGGAGTTGTAGTTCAGCAACATCTGGAGGAACTCTGGTTGGGGAACCACTGGTGTAGCTAAAGGAGAGCTGAGCTAAATACTGAGCTAAAGGAGAGCTGGTCTTGTGGCAGCAAGCATGAATTGTCCCCTTTGCTAAACAGGGTCTGCCCTGGTTTGTATTGGAATGGGAGACTACATATGTGAGCATTGTGAGATATTCCTCTTAGGGGATGGGGTCACTCTTGGAAGATCACCTGCATGCTTAGGAAGATAGGAAGCTGCCATATACCAGGTCAGACCCTTGCTCCATCTGGCTCAGTATTGTCTACACTGACTGGCAGCGGCTTCTCCAAGGTTGCAGGCAGGAATCTCTCTCAGCCCTATCTTGGAGATGCTGCCAGAGAGGGAACTTGGAACCTTCTGCTCTTCCCAGAGTGGCTCCATCCAGATCATCTTACAGTGCTCACACTTCTAGTCTCCCATTCATATGCAACCAGGGTGGGCCCTGCTTAGCTAAGGGGACACCTCATGCTTGCTACCACAAGACCAGCTCTCCTCCTTGCATGCAGAAGGCATAAAGCAGCCTCCTTTTAGGTTACTTGAAGGGTCTTAAAAGACAGAATGAATGAACAATGGCCCAGCTCCTTTTTCTCCAGTGCTGGTTACCCTATTCTGGCTCTGCTGCTCCAAGCAGCAAAAGAACACTTGTCAGGGAGTCATCTGCTCCCCTGCCAGTTGCTCAGTCTGCAGCTGAGCAAAAAGGTAATTCACACTCACCGACAACGTTGTTTTTGTATTTGTCATAGACCTCGCGCACCTTCCGGTAGCGGAACGCCAGCTTCCTCATCCAGTCCACTCCGCCCTGGACACCCACGGAACTGTGGTTGGCGTTGCTTGCTGAGCCACTGAAGCCATCAGTGGAAAAACTGTAGTTGCTGTGAGAGAGAGAGATGCAAGCTTTGTGCCAGGGGTACAGATCCCTCCCTAAGCACTGGAGACATTTATTGAACTCCTCCACCCGCCAAACCGAAGAATCCATATCTTCAATCCCCAAAGCATATTTTTCGCCCCGCAAAGTGTCTTCCCTCTCCCCTCAAAAAACTGAAGTGAGGCATTACTTCTCATTTTTTCCCTCTGTCTGCACCCTTGCAGACAGAACTTAGGTGACTGCTGATTGCTCATTGGCTACCTTTGGCCCATGGGTAAACAACTGCTGATTGCTCATTGGCTACCTTTGGCCCATGGGTAAACAACTGCTGATTGCTCATTGGCTACCTTTGGCCCATGGATAAGTAACTGACGGCCAGTTTTTTAAAAAATGCAAGATCTCCTAAATACCACATTTAAAGCAGTCATATGAGAGATATAATTTGTGAGTCTTCAAAAAAGGAAACCATTAAAAATATATATTGATATATTAGAGTTAGATGCCCTGAGGCCTAGAGACAGAATGAGCTATCACCTTAAATCTTGTCCATTGTCATCTGAGGCAACGTCTTCCACATGAACTTGATCACATTCCTGTAGGAGAGGAAATGAAGTGTAGAAATGTGACCTTTGCCTTTAAAATCCCACAAGCCTGAAAAGGTCTAGAGAATGAGTGATGCCAAGATGAAACATATTTCAAATAAGGTTAAAAGCCTTCAGCTCCCAGTGCAAGAACTTGTATCATTCAGTGCCTCCAAACAACCTGGCCCTGAACGAAACTGGCGCCTTTTGGTTGGTCCTTGTGGTTCATACTACATGCATAGATGGCCTACTCAAAAGCATGTTGTTGGATTGATTTCGGTCACATTTCAGATACACAGAGAAGAAGGTGGTCTCTACTACTATGGACATTTATATACTGCTTTTCAACCAAAGTTCTTAAAGAAGTTTACATAGACAAATAAATACTAGATGAATAATAGAAGCATGTAGACCAGGGATTCTCAAACTTGGGTCCTCAGGTGTTATTGGACTTCAACTCCCATAATCCCCAGCCTCAGTGGCCTTTGGTTGGGGATTATGGGAGTTGAAGTCCAATAACATCTGGGGACCCAACTTTGAGAATCACTGATGTAGACCCTAAGTTGATAAACAGTCCAAATCTGGCTAGTTTGGGAGTTTAGGAATCTGGATTGGTTTCTGATGCCTGGACCAGCTGGTGCCATCACTCCGCTTTGTTCTTGACATCTGCTTTGTTCTTCCAAGGAGCAGAGATTCATACAATACCCCATCATCCATCACATTGGTTTAAAGTCAGAATTCGAAGACAAACACACACCTCTAGGTCGTTGAAAAATAAATGTGTGTCAGCCACTTCAAAAATCATTTCTTCCATAGTCAAACCAGAGCCAATCACCAAAGTTGGATCCTTGAACAGAAAAGAAATTTACTTATTTATGCACCATATCTGTATCCTGCTTAAAAAACATCAACCCAACAACAAAGCAGCTTACATAAAAATACAACACACAATTTAAGATACATCCAAATAAACAATAAAAGTAGAACGGCAGCACAATTTAAAAAAAAATCAACAGAAAATAAATTCAGTCTGATATGAAAAGCTTTCTGAAATGGAATCTTGAGCATCAGTTTAAAAACACAAAGATGTTTTAATGTTTTTTTGTGTTAAAGCTTTCAGAGAAAGAGGTCAGAGCATGTAATATAAAAGGAAAATCTGAAATTTAAGCCAAAGTAAAGGTAAAGAAAGTGTGCCTTCAAGTCGGTTTCAACTCCTGGCGACCACAGAGCCCTGTGGTTGTCTTTGGTAGAATACAGGAGGAGTTTACCATTGCCATCTCCTGTGCAGTAAGGGATTATGCCTTTCAGAATCTTTCTATATTGCTGCTGCCCGAAATAGGTGTACTAATATGGATAAAAAGAAATCATGGGGCTCCCTACCAAGCAGTGTGTTTGGGTAATATTTTATTTATTTATTTATTTAAAATATTTATATGAGATGTTCCTTCAAATTATAGAGAAGGTACAGAACCTCCTGCTTTATCTGATAAGGTTGTGGTATGCATACATGGATGGCTATAAAATGGTGATACACCTAGAATGCGAAGTATGCACTTCATATTTTTATACTCTTAAGCACAACGAAAGCATAAATCAAATGTAAATGTTTTCACTTAGCATTCACGTAATTGTCAAAATGCCTGTGCTGAACTCAAGATACTCTCAAATACAGACATGCCTCTGATCTACTGCTGCAGAAGCCCACTTTTACTAGATCTGCCTTTTGAATTCATTCACTAACTCAGAGCAAAAGACACGGCACACAATTTAGGTTGAAAAGTCTGCAGGAAGACAGAACCATCAGTACCTTCCCATATTTCTGGGCGTACGATCCCGTGAGAAGAGAATGAAATATTATGATGGTCTCATCCAGGTCCCATAGGAACACTCGCTGAGGGAGAAATAAAAAAATGCAGGTTAAATGATGGGATTTTCCAGCTGCCAAGAATGTCCTCCAATTGCAGTGGCTTAGGCTGCTTTTACGGGCATTTGAAATCCATGCGGGGAAACCCTGGTGGTCTCTTATGCAGGTATGACGACTGAACTATGCTACAACTGTTTCATTTTTGCATTTTTTGAAGTCACTGTCAGGGACTCCAGGCCTTGGCCAAAGAACTTGAGGTCTGAGTGCTATCTTAGTAAAGAGAGTCGGATTTTCAATTTTCAGTTGTGAGCGAGTTAAAAGTTAGTTCGGAGGAGAGGGAAGTGATCGTGCGGGAAGTGAGTGTAGGCTCTTACAGCATTCCCTCCTACTCTGGAATTATGCTGGGTAAAAGTGCTTGAGAGCCTGCGCCCACCTCCCACATGATCTGAACTGAAACGGAAACCTTTGTTTCGGGACATGACCAGAAAAGAAAAACCCACACAATCACTTTTCCCTCCTCTGACCTGGCTTTTTAACTTGCACGCAACCAAAAATTGAGAGTGCACACAGCTCCTGAAGGCGGGTAGGATGCTTGCCCCCCCCATTTATCTGTCACGTGAAATAGCTTAGTGTGTACTCAGATATAATCATCAATCAATTATCATCATCACCTTTATTTGTTAGCCACTGCATAAGAAAATTGTTCTCTGGGCGGCTTACAACACAACATTAAAACATTAGATAAAAACACACAACACATAAAATCATGACAGACAAAAGAAAGGGAGGGGGGGGAGAAAATACAAAATATAATACAGAACAATTTAAAAGACATTGTTAAAATCAATTAACAATGAGGCCGCTCTTCAAGTACAGGTGTGTTCAACTTTGGCTTCTGTAACTGGCAGACTGTATGGAGCTTCTGGATTGGCCAAGTCTGTTATAAAAATGCTACAAAGCCTGACTTCCTGCCAGGGGCGTAACTCTAATAGGGCAAGGGGAGACAGTTGTCTTGGGGCCCACTGCCTGGGGGGCACCCCAGAGGCAAGTCACATGACTGACTCCCCCAGCTGAGCACCCGCCCGGGCTTCCTGCAGTTGTATTCATCCTCCGAAATGGATGTGAGTGTTAAGACCTGGAGCTACCAGAACAGCATGTCTTTCTCTAGTACCATTAAATTACTTGCATCATCCACAATTTACAAAAATTATGTAGGGTGATGTTCTATTGTGGCACATAGGAGTTATATAGCATGGGTGTAGCAAGGTTGGAGTGGGCCCAGAGACAAGATTTCAAAATGGCACCCCCCTCACTGAAGCTCAGCTCATGAACTAAAGAAATCTTAAATGAGGCTGAATAGGGATAACAAGCATAGGAAAATATATATATATATATATATATATATATATATATATATATATATATATATATATATATACATATATATGAATGAGAATGAAGATATAATCTTGTTTCTGGGCCCACTCCAACCTTGCTACGCCCCTGCTTCCTGCCTTTGCCTGCTCAACAGAGCAATACCTTTGCCTGGAGGTTTCTTTCTTTCCTACCATGTCAAAGCCTTTTAGGCCTACAGTTCTAAAGCAGTGGTTTATATTCCACTCTCCTCCCCACTAGGGATGTGCACGGAACCGATTCGAAAGACCGGCGGTTCAGCCAGTTCAAAGGTGGGTGGGGGGATCTCTTGAAGGACAGAGGAGGGGTCTCTTACCCCAACCTGCTGCATTGCCCCATGGGCATTGCCTTTTAAAAGGGTCCGGAGGGGCGGCAGAGTACCCCCTTGCCACCCCGGTGCCTCCTCGGACTGGAAGTTGGCACTGCGACGTAAGAGCACCCTCCCCCGTCCTTAAAGAGATCCCCACCCCCACCTTCGAACCGGCAGGCACTGGTTCCGTGCACACCACTACTCCTCACACTGCCTTTCCTGCAGTTATTCAAATATCCCATCCTATACCGGCAGGGGGAAAGAAAGAGGCCATGCGCTGTTAAAGCTCTGGAAGACTATCCACCGAGAGAAAGAACAGGGGAATTAAGAAAAAGAATGGCTGGACACCAACTTCAAGCTCATTGTCCTGTGGTGAAGAAGAGTCTGCTTTCCTCTTGCCTCGGTTCTTCCCAGTCACGTTTTTCCTGGACTGCTCATCTACGTCTTTACTTGCTGTTGCTCTCGGCAACAGTGGGCTTGTAGATGGGTCTCCTAGAAGAAAGGGGAAAGGTCTTAACAGACTCAGAGAACATCTTCTCACGCGAAGCTGCCTTATATTGAACGAGGCCATTGGTCCAGTTACCTCTGTACTGACAACACTAACTGACAGCAGCTCTCCAAAGTTTGGGACACGGATCTCTCTAGGCTTGATCTGGAACCTACTGCATGAGAAGGAGATGCTCTGCCACTAAACAACAGCTCTTTCCCTCCCTCAAAAGGTGCATTTCGTCCCATCAATGGCTTCCTTTCAGAAGCAGACAAAATGTTCCTTGTTCCACTAAGCTTTTGAGTCCGTTGCTTGGGGAAAAAATGACATCTTGACATTGACAGTGATGCAGCTGTTCAATTGTTGTATTTAATTTATTGTTTTGTAAACTGCTTTGTGAGTGCATATTGAACAGTGACATACTGATGCTGTAAATAATAAAAGAAACTTCAGTTGGAGAGGTAATTTATGGGTTCCACCACACGGGGGTGGGCAAGACCCATATTAGGAAAGCGATAGGCACACTTTCTCTAATACGTGCATTTTTAAAGTCCATAAGGGTGTACGGTGATTAGATGTAGCTTGACATCTTAAGTAACCCAGAGGAGGGAAAGTCGCTGAAGACATAATACAACTTCCAGACCTTTGAGAGCTTGCTTTTTGAAGTTGAATATTGTAGCTTTTTTCAAAAGGTACAATTTCTTTAATACCCACTAATTTATTCAGAGTGTAGCAATTTCAGTTAAAGGGGGAGCCATGTTTTAGACAGCAAGAGAAAGGGGGGAAATGGCTTTTCAGTGGGCTAGCACCCATATATTGGTAAAGCAATAGCCCAGTTTTTATACACAGGTGGGGGGAAACAGGCAATTTTCATATTCCAAGAATTGGAAGGCCAGCAAGTCTCATTTTTACTAATAGTCAAATGATGGAATCTTGCCTCAAACTGTGTACCACTACAAACGCATATGGGGGTCACAGTATTTTAAACACTTTCACAATGTAGAAAACTAGTAAATCAGAGACAAAGGACTTGGTCCTTTCCTGCAAGTGCTACCTTTTAAATGCAAAAAGGGGTGGGTTTTTTTAAATGTTGGGGAGATTTATTTAAAAAATGCAACCTATCTCCCACCTCTACTTTGCAGTGGTACATTCCAGGAACAGCTCTTCACAATCTGGCAAATGCACAGACCACCCCTTAATTATCTTATTTCCTGTAATAAGGCAGGCATCACTGTAGGCATTTTTTTAAAAAAATGTAGCTGCCCTCTAGTCTCTCAGAAATGAATACAGTCAGCTGCAACATTGAGGGAAGGTACACGTTCCCAGCATTCAGTCTCTTGCAAACCTCTCCAGTGCCTCTAACCAGCAGAGGAACTGCACAAACACTATATCTACATGGCAATGCTTTCGCAAATCCAAATGAATCATCACTGGAAGCCAACCTGTCCACGCAGAATAAGGTGGAATATGGTTAGCCCTTAAGTCCTGCATCTATCTATATATTTAATTCTCCTGGGTGAGCCTTGGAATGTGCATCCTTGCGCCTAGCTGATTGGCTGGGCAGCGGAGGTGCCTGATTGGCTGAGGCGCACCTGGAGACTGGGACAGAAGGTGGGGGGAAAGAGGTAGCTGGCCCCAAAGAGCGCACAGATGCTCTGTGCAGGGTCGGCTAGTTATATTTAAAAGATACCTTTCCAAACCGCAAATGTACTCTAATCTCACTTAACAAACGCAGATGGGTGTTTGTTCTGCAGTTGCAAACGTTAGAAAGGGGAAGGAGGGAAACACATTTGGTGTTTTTACTACCATGAGACAACTTTCATCTGGGCAATTCTCTCCTCCTCTGCCCAAAGCAGGAAAATAAATGGAAGAGGCAATGGAAGTGTGTACGGCTGGCATCCTTCAGTACAGAGATTCCAAAGATCATTTATTGAAATGTGTCGGAATAAATCTTCTGTTCTGCATGTGTCCTTTTTGTGGTTATTCTCAGCTGACACTGACCCTCTCTCTACATCATTTTGTCTGTGTTTGAGAAGCCCTGAGATACAGACTCATACTAGAACCGTGGTTCCCAGCCTGTGGTCCGCGGACCCCTGGTGGTCCACAAGGGTACTGCAGGTGGTCCGTGGTGGACGATGGGGAGATAATGTGATAATAATCAACTTCAGCCTTCTCATTAGCTAAGTGCTATCTTTCCTGCACTGGTAGTCCTACTGCAGGTAAATGTACTGTGACGAGTACAACATGTTTGGGAGTATCATAAATTATTAGAAATAGTTGCGTTTTCAATACCCCTTGTTATAGATGTTTGACTCCTGCCAGTCAAAGGCTATGTTAAAAATGTTTACATGATAGACTGCAAAAGCTTTTGATGACAATGTAGTGATCTGTATAAAGGAAAAGGTTGGGAACTGCAGCACTAGAACATGCCCTCTGTGCAACTACAGAGTTCCAAATATATCAAAGGTAGAAGACAGGTTCACAAAATGTTATGCTTCTGTGGGGAAAAAACCCAATGCCCTGCCTTGCCAATAGATCTTGTGAAATACATGTCTCAAGATATAGCCTCCCCCAAGGGCTTGAATGCTACTTTCCCCTTAAGAATCTCTCCTGCATCATCCTAGAAGGCTCAACCATTTGAACTGTGGACCTTTCGTTCAAGACTTGTGCAAAAGCAATCTCCAGTAACTAACTGACTAACTGAATGACTAACTAACTAAAGTCATTTTGCAACCAGTAGAGTAGGGATGTGCAGAATGTTCCAAGCATGAAATGTTCCGACTCAAAACAGGCCGTTTCGAGTGTTCCGAACCCAGAACAGAACGCCCTTCAAATGAAAGGCCTGTTCTGAGCTTGGAAGGGAATGACCCTGTTCCAAGTTGGAATGTTTCGAGTGTTCCAAGCACCATTTTGGACTCCCAAATGGCACTTTTCTGGCCTCTGCGCACAGTCAACAGCCATTTGTATGATCAGCACCACCACAAAAATGACTGCGACACATGCGCAGAGGCCAGAAGAGTGCCATTTCAGAGTCCAAGATGGTGCTCGGGAGGTTTCAAGTGCACCTGTTCTGTCAGAACAACCGGTTTGGCTGTTCTGACAGAACATTCCAGGGCATTTGTGTTCCATTCCAAGCTCAGAACACAATGCAAATATCATCCCGTGCACGTCCCTACAGTAGAGTTAACAGAAATACTAGATGGAAACACTGACCAGTTTTTTCCAATAGTAGAGGATGACATGATTGTGGAAAATACAGCTGGCAGTGCCAATAAAACTGCATAGCCACCTCCAAGTCCTATATTACAGTGCTGCCATTATCAGCCAGTGTAGTGCAGCACAGTGGTTAGCGTGCTAGACAAGGATCAGAGAGACCCAGGTCCAAATTGTCCCTCACCGGATGACCTTGGGCCAGTCACTATCAACCTAATCTATTTCACAGGTTGTTGTGAGGACAAAGGTCAGGAGAGGAAGAGAGAATCATTTATGCCAACCTGAGCTCCTTGGAGGAAAATGAACTAATAAATATGAACACAGGCCACAGCCTAGCCCCGGAAGTCTCAAACTGTGGTCCATGGACCACGTCTTCAAGCTTCATCTAGGTGATCCACAGAATACTTGCAGAACAGTTGAGAAAATCAGTAATTTACCTGGCACCTGATTATTCTTATTATTCATGTTTTGATCTGTACAGCAAAAATATTAAGTAGCTCGTCAAGGCCCCAAGCAATTTTCAAGTGGGCTGCAAAGTTTGAGGATATCTGGTCTAGCCCAAACAGGGGTTCAAGGCCAATTTCTTTAAAATCTCCATGTGGAATTGAAAGCACACACATCTTGGGAATTGTCTTTCAAGGGTTCTCTCTCTCTAACCTCAGCCTCCCTTTTGTTCTTGAGCTGCAAGGGCAGGGTATCGCCATTTGGTTTACGTGACAAACCGACACACCTGTATGATGAACCACACAATTGCAACCCCTGTCCTAGAAAAACACAAAGCACATGTGCAAAGTGAAAGCTGGGACCTGCATATATAGTATTTACCTGAATCGAAGATGACTCCAAATTTAAGACGACCCCCATAAAAACAGAGGTTAGACACAGGTTATATTTGCATTTACCCAAAAGGAACAGGACTCTGAATTTAAGACAACCTGCTGATTTCTAGTATTCTTTAAAAAATAGGGCAGGGGGGAAATCTAGTCTTAGATTCAAGTAAATACAGTAAATCCTTCAGGACTGAAAGTGGAGTGCAGCAAAATTTGTTTCCTAGCAGGGGAGGGTGCAAGAATCAGACATATGCATCAGGCAGATAGGAAGATAGGGAGCTGCCTTACACAGAGTCAGACCATTGATCCATCTAGCTCAATATTGTCTACACTGACTGGCAGCGGCTCTCCAAGGTTCAGACGGAGATCTCTCCCAGCCCTACTTAGAGATGCCAGGCATTGAACCTGGGACCTCCTGCATGCAAAGCAAATGTTCTACCACTGAGCTATGGCTCCATCCTCTAACAGGAATATCTTATAGCAGACAGCACTCACATTCAGTCACCTGTCCAAATGCAAACCAATTCAGGCCCTGCTTAGCAAAGGGTCTGATTCAAGCTTGCTACTACAAGACCAGCTTTCTTTCCCAGATCTATACATATGTATACTCCTCATGGCATACTCAAATTTTTTGCATACACCCACACACCAGTCCCAACCTGCATGAACACAAGGAATTCCAGACATGCAGGGGGAATGCATAAAGACTTCCCAATCTGCCATTTCCCCATCGTCATCATTACCAGAGGAATGTCTCTGCGCCGTCTGAGTAGGCACCATGGCATTTGGCTTTTCAGAAGGATAGGTGGTCGTTGCTAACGTGGTATTCTCTGTGCTGCTGTCTGCTGGTGCTACAACTCCAAAGCTAGAACTTGGGTAATATGGCTGGTATTGACTCTGGCCAAGGATTGTGTACGTAGGATACTCCTATTGAAAGTAAGAAATCAAAAAGAAGGCAACAACAACAAAACAAACCCCACACTTCCCTCAGAATACTGAAAGAGGTTCCAAATCCTGATGTCCTAAGTCAGGGGCTCCCAAACTGGGTCCCCAGATATGGTTAGACTACAATTCCCATCATCCCTAGCTCCAGAGGAAGAGATAGGAAGCTGCCTTAGACCGAGTCAGACCATCAGTCCATTTAGCTCAGTATTGTCTACACCAGACCTCCTCAACTTCGGCCCTCCTGCAGATGTTGGCCTACAGCTCCCATAATCTCTGGCTATTAACCACTATGTCTTGGGATTATGGGAGTTGTAGTCCAAAAACAGCTGGGAGGGCAAAGTTGAGCATGCCTGGTCTACACTGACTGGCAGTGGCTCTCCAAGGTTGCAGGCAGGAGTCTTTCCCAGCCCTACCTGGAGACGCCAGAGATTGAAACTGGGACCTTGTACAGATGCTCTTCCATTGAGCTATGGCCTCCATCCCCATTATGGCTGGGGATGAAGAAGCCAACTAGCAAGTTAGCGACTGTCGAGGACCTTCTCCAGAACGGATCAAGATGGCTTGCAATTTATACAGACACAAGTTTCCGAAATGCCCAAGTGAGAAAACTGGAGGTTGAGAAGGTGCAAAGCAATTCAGCCAAAGAGCAGCAAAAACGAGATCTTGTAAGAGCTCCCAGGAAGAAACTCTGTACTTTTCAGCTATAAGGCTATTTCCCGCATGCAGTGAACATGCTGTCCATAAAGTAAAGCACCTGGACGTTCAAAGCTTGGTTTCCTCTCTGCTTCTGATATACACATCTAGCAAGAAAACACAGCAGAGAGTTAAACCTAATCAAAGGGCTTCTGGAGATTCAGTCTCCGGGCATGCAGGATGGAAAATAAGAAAGAGACTCCAGTTCAAAATGGGCGTGGGGGGGGGGGGCTGCCCCAGTACCTAGGTGTGCTATGGAACAAAACAGGTTTCATGCAGGCTTATTTCTACAGGAGGATGTACCTGTTGAGAGATGCTGGCTACTGCTGATGCTGAAATATTGACAGCAGCTGAGCAGGTGGAAACTGAGTTGGCATTGGTACTTGAAGCTGAAAAAATCAAAGGATGACTATATGTTAATGCATTTCAGGAAAAGCATCAGGGAAGAAACCGAATGTAATGGGGAGGTGGGGGAGAGTGGCATTCCCGGCACTGTCGTCCCAATTGAGCTTTCCTTTGATCAAAGGAGAAGGATCTGCAAAGACAGTCAGATGGACAGGATAGAACCGGGCTACTCTATTGCCCTATGCGAGTCATCCCTATGTGGGTGTGAGGCCCAGGACTGGGGGGTAAGTACAGCATTCATGTTTTTGTTGATTAAGGAGGGATTAAGGACTGTCTGCTGCAACTTCTAAGGCAGCAGTGATCTTCACTGTTTTCCAGGTAGGGGCTACTCTGGAAAAAACCTTCAGAGTGAGAAGCCATTTCCCACTGCCACTGATCTCCACACAGTACTGCACTTTTCTCAGTGCTGGGAAAGCCCTTTAAGAGAGACAGAGTCCTCTTAAGAGCTCTGAGGGGAAAGCACGGGGAAGGACTACACTTCCCAGCATTCCTTGCCTGCCTTCCAAGATGGTGCAGGGGCTCAAGAGGGCTCTGTTTCCCTCAAAGGAGCCCCACCAGTGCTCGGCAAAGCACAGCACTGCATGGTGGGTCATCTCCGCATGGTGCCAGGGGGACTGTGCAGAGTATCCAGCTTTGGCCAGAGCTTCACACAGGCCCAATAAAAATCAGTCAAGGAGCTCCAGTTAGGGTTGATGGGGGTCGTCACTGGCCCCTAGGCCTGACATTTTGGAACACTAACCCAAAGGCAAAAAACCTCTATGCCGCTTTCTTCAAAACTAATATGCAAATTGGTGCAGATTTAATTTATTAAACCTAATTTAACTATCAACTAAGATTTCTTGAATTGGGGGGTAGCAAGGATAATAAACTGAGCATCTGAAAGGATAGGTGCTGCTGTACAGATCCACTTCCCCTGCGCCGAGAGCTTTTAAACCTTAAACGTTTTGGCCCTTTGCCGACTACAAGAGCTATTCACGTGCATTCTGCAGCGGAAGGGACAGCCATGCAGAGGACCTGAACGGAGTCAGAAGCAAACAATTTAATCCCCAAGGTGGATGGCCCACTTTGAATGCAAAATAAAATCGCTTAATTCTAGGAAATCAGCTTTATCATTTGAGATCCTTCCTGGAAATCTTCCAGCTAACGTGCCTGTTTTACAGGAGACAGCTCGTCTCCCTAATCAGAAGGGTACTATCAGTGCTGGTTTTATTACTGTGATGGTATCTTGATGCTTACCATTACTAATGCAACTGATGGAAAAAATTATTAGCCCTCCCCCAAAAGCGGTATGAGCTCCTCCTGGCAGGTCTTGTGGGTGGTGGCAATGACGCTTGCAGCTAGGATGCACCCAGCTGCCTGGTTGTAGCTTTCTTCATATTGCTACATGACACGCTCCAAGTCGTCTATTTTTATCAGTACGTCCAATGTGCATTCCATGTCACAACGACATGAAATGTGGCTGGAAAAAAGACACATCCCAATCTTACCCAGCAGATGCAACTCTCCATTTTAATCTTGCTGCTTAAAAGCAGGCATAGGAAGATAGGCAGCTACCATATACCGAGTCAGAACATTGGTCCGTATAGCTCAGTATTGTCTACACAGACTGACAGCAACCTTCTCCAAGGCTGCAGGCCGGAGTCTCTCTCAGCCCTATCTTGGAGGGAACTTGGGACTTTCTGCATGCAAGCATGCAGGTGCTCTTCCCAAGGGAAATATCTTACAGTGCTCACACATGTAGTCTCCCATTCAAATGCAAACCAGGGTGGACCCTGCTTAGCAAAGGGGACAATTCATGCTTGCTACCACAAGACCAGCTCTCCCATAAGCTCTTGACAAATGTTAAGCTCTTGGCAAAATGGTAAACTTTTGACAAAACTCAGTCAGGCGTGAGTTTTGTCAAGGTCTGCTCAACAATACCAACTGTGGCTTTTTGAGATTAAATGTACTGCAATGTGTTTTTAGCCAATACGTTTTAGTGCCAAGACACGCACTCACACACACACAATTTTCCTCTTTTGGAAGCCTCTGCTTATTAGCAATTAGAACATTAGCATTTTAAAATCATACTCTACTTACTGTAGGTTTTTAAAGGAAAGCACACACACACAAAAAAGAACGAAATGAGAAGCCTATGAAACCCAAGGATTCATGTTGGAACTGGATTAATACTGGATGTCATCAGGTATCAAGAAGAAGTTATTATACCTGCCTATTTGATATTTATATACCACCCCTCCAAAAAATGGCTCAGGGCGGTTTACAACAAATAAAAAGAATTAACATCAATTAACAGTTAAAATCAAAACTAAATCAATTAAACAATTAAAACCATCAAAACATCAAAAACAGCAACATTAAAATAATTTAAAACCAGCATTAAAAATTAAGCCGTAAATCTAATTAAAAGCCTGGTGGGAATAAATGTGTCTTCAGCACCTTTAAGCACATTTTAGTCAAGGCTCTGCCTTGAGGCGCAAGCCTCTGGCGTATGCCAAAGGGTGGGGGCGAAAGGGTTCTTGCCTAGTGGCAAGCAGTTTGCCCTTATACAAATCGATGGTGCGGCCACATTTGGAGTAATGTGTGCAGTTCTGGTCACCGTATCTTAAGGAGGATGTTATAGAACTGGGAAAAGTGCAGAAGAATGCAAACAAGAGGATCGGGGCCTGGAGCACCTTCCTTATCAAGCAAGCCCACAGCATCTGGGGCTCTTTAGTTTGGAAAAGAGGAAACTACAAGGAGACATTATAGAGGTGTATAAAATTATGCATTGAGTGCAGAGAGAGAAAATTTTCTTTCTCACACAGCACTAGAACCAGGAGTCAATCCATGAAACTGAAGGCCAGGAAATTTAGAACCAAGAAAGGGAAGTACTTTTTCACAATTAAAATCTACAGAATTAATCTACAGAATTCTCCACCACGGGATATGGCAATGGCCACTAGCTTGGATGGCTTTAAAAGGGGCTTAGACACATTCATGGAGGACAGGCCTATCAATGGCTACTAGTCTGGTGGCTGTGGGCCATCTCTAGCTTCAGAGGCAAGATGCCTCTCAATACCAGTTGCAGGGGAGAGAGGGCATGCCCTCAGCTCTTGCCTGTGGGCTTCTCAGAGGCATCTGGTGGGCCACTGTGGGAAACAGGATGCTGAACTAGATAGGCCTTGGGTCTGATCCATCAGGGCTGTTCTTATGTGGAACTTGCAAGGAAGCTACTGAGGGCTCCTGTCTTCAAGACGTGCTTGTGAGGCAACAACTTTCACTGGTATCACTCTATGTACGCCCATAGTTTCACAAGCAAAACTATGTGCCAAAGACACCCACCCTTCTAACCGTGTCCATGTTATTATTATTTGATACACGTCTTTTCTGCAATTCCTCCAAGGAGCTCAGGGCAGCATATAAATCCACCCCCCACTCCATGTTATCATCACAATAACCCTCTAAGGTGGATCAGCCTAAGCAAGGACGTCTGCCACAAGGTTAGCCAGTGAGCATCATGGCCAAGCAAGGAGCTGAACCTGGGACTTCTCACTCTTAGTCAGACATCCTAACCATGCCATTACACTGGCTCTCAGCACTGCCAGGATTGTGAGGTACTGTCCGCCTGCCAGTGGAATTTCTAAATTTTTATTTCATGCATTTATATACCTCCAATTTAGTATATCTCACGCAATGTTCCCTCTAACAGGGATTCCCAGATGTTGTTGACTACAATTCCCACAATCCCTAGCCAAAGGCCTTTGCAGCTGGGGATGCTGGGAGTTGAAGTGAACAACATTTGGGAGTCCCTGTTAGAGGGAACACAGATGTTTCCACAGCTTGGAAACATACTGCCAGCCAATGCAATGCTTTTAGAACAGGAATAAGATGGAACAGGAGGATTGTTTTATCTGGACTCCTTCAAGACAGTTAAAACAAACCTGGAATTTTGCTTCGGAGGCCAAAGGAGTCACTCCCTTAGCTTGAACTGTTAAGACGTGCTGCCCACTTATCTTATTGCTAGTTTCCTGAGAAGTTAAGTTTTGATCAGGGACAGGTCTTTATCAGTTTCTTAACACGGAATTACAAATCATGAGCTGCTGCTCTAACACAGCACTTTCCTCCACAGCTAGCATTTAGGGGCCAGCATCACCAGGCACCTGCCAAGGGCCCAAAGGCATCAGAAAGTCCCACAGCAGTGTTCCCTGTAGCCGGGATGCCCAGATGATGTTGAGTACTACTCCCATAAACCCCAGCCAAAGGCCATTACAACTGGAGATGCTGGGAGTTGTAGTCAACAGCATCTGGGAATCCCTGTTTCAAGAAACACCAGTCCACAGCTGATCCCCAAGACCGCCTCGGTGCACAAAACGTTTGTGTGGTGGCGGCAGAGAGACTCTTGGGGCGGGGGGCAGTTTGCCAAGGGCCTCCCAACGCCACGAGGCAGCCCTGCGGGAAGCATTTAACTTGCTTCAGAGGCAAGGAGAACAGATTCAGACCCAGAAGCAGAACAGTCCGGGGACTGCAGAAAAGAGAGGCCTTCTGGCCTTTGAACCAGGGCAGCTGAGAGTTGCGCCCCCTCTCTCCCAGGAAGAGCAGCACAGCAAGGGGAGGAGCAACCCGCTCCATCCTTCTGCCAGAAAATGAACAGCTGTAGGGAACTCCTACTCCTGCTATACCACTTTTCGACAAAAGTTACCAAAGCAGTGGACGCAGAAAAATAAATAAATACGGCGCCCTGCCCCCAAAAGGCTCACACTCTAAAAAAGGAAACACAAGGCAGACACCAGCAATAACCACTGGAGGGATGCTGTGCTGGAATTAGATAGGGACAGCTGTTCTCCATCCCCCGCCCCCCAATGTAAGAGAGTCACCACTTTTAAAAAGTGCCTCTTTGCTCAGGGGTGTTGCTCTGCTCCTTGGCAAGCAGAACTCTGTTCCAACTGCCAGCTGACCCAGGACTACACAAGTGAAGGGGAAGGACACTTATGCCGTTTGCATTGCTTTAAATATGTTGCAACAAAACCAAATATTTATATACTGCTTTTCAAAAGAAGTTTCCAAAGCGGTCAACAGAGAGAAATAATAAACAAACCAAGATGGCTCCCTGTCCTCAAAGGGCTCACAATCTAAAAAGAAACATGAGAGAGACACCAGCAACAGCTAAAGGAGGGGTGCTGTGCTGGGGCTGGATAGGGCCAGTTGTTCTCCCCCTGCTAAATAAAGAGAACCACCACTTTAAAAAGGTGCCTCTATGCCCAGTTAGCAGGAGTGCAAGCGGCCAGTCATAACTTGATCTTCAAAAATATAAACAAACCATCCCGAAGCTTTTGCCAATAAGGAACATGGCTTCACAGTCACGGATACATCCAGTGGACATCACTGCTGCCTAGTCCTGCTAACCACTATGCATTTTGAGAAGGTGAGCCCAGCACTGTTAGGGGACAAACATGCGCATGCGGAAGAGAGACATGCATGTGGCTTTGTGACCCGTTCCTGCCCTTCCCCTGGCACAGAAAAGTCACCTGGTTCCGATGGGGCTGGGCAAACCGCTTGAGAGGCAGGCAAGCTACAAGCAGAGGCAAAGGGGAAAGCACGGCTCAAATGGCACAGAGAAGCATGCACAGACCCAAGGTAAAAACGTGCAGGCTTCTTCGTAGTCCCTGGACTGGGATACAGGGGAGAGGTATGTAGATTTTTAAAAACCATGCTGTCCTTTACCTTGAATAGGATAAGAATAATGTGCTGGGCTGGGCTGGCTTGTGGTTAACCCTGTAGTGCAGGTAAGCACACTGTGCTGACTTGGAGATGGCGTCTGAATTAAACCACTCTCAGGTTTCATACCTGGCCACAGTGCACCTGAATCAGATAAATTGCACCAGTTACAAACAAAATCGGCCGTGGTCAAGCCATACGCTTGCTCCACCGAAATTATTTTGCCTGTGCAGACAAGTGGGGAAACAAAACAGAATGGAAACATAAGCCTGCGTATTTATATATGGAACTGTTAATTCGGCCTGTGCAAGTATGGATATACAGGCTTAGAGAAAAGCAGAGTCGGCGGCGAAGGAGGAGGAAAGAAAGCTAGCCAAAAATGAAAATAGAGGGAAGGGGGTATGGTAATTGGGTTAATTCCCAAGCTTTTGGCACTGCAGATGAAGCTCTTGCTGTGCTGCAGCGAAGAAGTGGCATTGCAGGGATTCTGCTGTGTGGAAGACAATCAGCTGCCTGAGAGCAACTGTTCCTGTGACACGATGCCCTTTGTGGGGAGGAAGTTGGGGAAGTAGTTTCTGATGCAACTGAGTCCAAGGTCATCAATGCATAATGCAGAGATAGGCAACTTTGCCTCTCGAGCCATTTTTGAACCACAACTCCCACGACCCTCAGCCACCATTTACTGTGGCTGGGGATGATGGGAGTTGTAGTTCAATGGCAGCTCGAGAGCAAAGGTTGCCTATCCCTGGCATAACATATCCAATATCTGGCACTGCAAAGTACAAATATGAAAGATCACACACACACCCCATTAAAAATTAACCCCAACCCATCTTTGTAAAATCAATTCTCCATCAAACACAAGTGCAACTGGACCCAACTCTTAGCCTTGTAGAGCGGATGTAAAGGTCATCTAGTCCAACCTCCTGTTCAGTGCAAAACTTGTGCATACACTCTGGGAGTGCAGCTTGTTCTGGCCGTAGGAACAATGGGGAAACTCGAAACACTCCATTGTTCCCCATGGGCAGCTCCTGGGGACACCCAACTGATACTGATGGCATTTCCCTTCCAAGATAACACACACCACTGGTTTCTTCCCACACTCTCCTTGCTGAGGGCTGCTTCACACATTATATGGTTCATGTATCCATGAACATCCACAGGAATCTTTCCAGCAGGGGTGAGATGGGAGGGTATATACAGTACATACGAATATATACACAAACAGAAATCGGAACACAAGCTATGAATCAGGGAGGGGCTGTCTCCCTTGCTGCTTCTGTGGACAACTATGCATGCATACACACACATAGCAAAACAAAACAACAGAACTACCCACTCGTCATACAGATAAGCTTTCAGGTGTGCACGTAAAACATTTTAAGGGTGAAGAAGCCCCGCAACAGCTTCAGGGCAGGCAGAGTAGAGGCCCTTCCTCCCAGAAGAAACTCTAAAGCTGAGAATATGACCAAAAAGAAACAAAATAAAATGGAGTATTGAAACCTTTTTGTTTAGAATTTTCTGACTCCCAAAGGCTAGAATTTCCATAAAGCAATTCTACAATCCACTATGAAACTATACTTTCCTGAGCAACATAAAGAGAGAAGAAGAAGTCTAAAGATAATCAGAGAACAATTGTTACTCGTGAGGGAGTCACAGAGCTTCAGCTCACTGAGCAGCAGGGCACCTTTTTAAAGTGATGATTCTCTTTACTGAGCAGGGGGAGAGCAACTGGCCCATTTCAGCCCCAGCACAGCATCATACCAATGGCTGCTGGAGGTGTCTATATTATGTTTCTTTTTAGACTGTGAGCACTTTGGGGACAGGGGTCCATCTTCATTTATTTTTATTTCTCTATGTAAACGGCTTTGGGCACTTTTATTTTATTTATTTGTTTATCGTATTTTCATACCGCTGGATATGTACATCACTAGGCGGTGTACAAATTTTTAATATTATTAAAATATTAAAATACAATTAAAAAATCACAGATGAACACACATAAAACACAATAAACTGACCCTATCCACCCCCAGCACAGTACTTCCAGTGACTGTTCCTGGTGTCTATCTTATGTTTCTTTTAGATTGTGAGCCCTTTGGGGACAGGGATCCATCTTATTTATTTATTATTTCTCTGTGTAAACCGCCATGAGCCATTTTTGGAAGGGCCATATAGAAATTGAATAAGTTAACAACAACAACATAAAACAAATTAAAATTATTGAAATTAATTCTAATTAAAAGCTTGTGAGAACAGGATACTTTATTTATTTAGAGATTTAATGTACCACCCAATCCAAACAACTCAGGGCGGTGTACAAACAAGAACAGTATCTGAGATTTTAAAAACAAAAACAAAAATTAAAATTAAAGGGCAAATGCCTGACAGAAAAGAAATGTCTTCAATAAAGTTTTAAAGGCTGAAAGTCTTGAGGGTCTTCCTGAAAACAAACAGAGAAGGAGATGCTCTTATTTCAGCAGGGAGTATATTCCAAAGCAGCCACAGAGAGAGCTCCAGAAGATTGTAAAAGGCAGCAGGGTTCATGACAAAGGAGGTGCTCTCTTAAATAGCCTGGACCCAAGCCGTTAAGGGCTTTATAGGTAATAATCAGCACTTTGAATTTCACCCGGGAATATACTGGCAGCCAGTGCAGTTCTTTCAAAACTGGTGTTATATGGTCCCTTTGTGCTGTCCCAGAAAACAATCTGGCTGTAGCATTCTGTACCAATTGTAGTTTCTGGACAACATACAAAGGCACCCCCATGTAGAGCACATCACAGAGCGCATTTTCACTTTGGTTGAAAAGCAGCTGTCAGGGATTCCCCAACGGGCCACAGGCTGCTGCAAGAGATCGAGCCGGCACTCGGGAACCTACCCTCCCAGTGTGGCCGGTGTCGGTCCCCCCCAGCCATGCAGCCCAGCAGGTGGCTGCTTGCCCCAGCCAGGGAGCATCTGCCTGGCTCACACAGAGTAACAGTGCACCATCACTTGAAGACAGCGAGTCATCAGATCAGGGGCAACTCACGCGCTATCTCGGTCTGAGTTCTCGCGAGACTTGCCCCACCTGCCAAGGGTTATATAAACCAGAGCTGGCCAGTGATGTCCAGGAGGAGAGCGGCCAGGAGAAGGAGCTCTGTGACTCCCTTGGAGAGCTGGAGGCATCTGTGAAAGAAACAGGTTGCCAGACAGTGGAATAGTGCTCCCCCGTGGCCATAATTCTGAGGCCATCTGGAACCCTCTACACAGGAGGAGGAACCTTACAGCAGCATATAAATGTTCTTTGTCATCGTCATCCTCCTCCTCCTGCCCCAGATGTAGATGCAGAGCAAGGGAAGCATATGGCATGCTTAGAATGTGTTGTGTAAGTGCTGTCATTATTATTAATTACAAACTGCTTTGAGGCAAAATCGGAGTAGCATTTCTGAAAAGCTGAGAACTCAGCTTTGAGTTTTCTGTCAGTGCCTACTGAGGGAGGGGGGCCTCCTAGAACACCAGAGGGAGTGAGTGAATAGGTATGTAAGTGCATCCAAAGGAGTGAGAAGTATGAGGAGAGGCCTATCCTGCCTGCTCGAGTCCCCACCTATACTACGTCTGTCTTTAAGACCGCACCACCTATTGAGATCATCTGGGGAGGTCCGGCTGCAGTTGCCACTGGCTCAGTTGGTGGCAACTTGAAATTGGGCCTTTTCTAGAGTTGCCCTGGGACCCTGGAACATGCTTCTTAATGAAATTAGAGTTTCCCCTTCTCTGAACGTTTTTACGAAGGACCTGAAAACATACCTGTTTAGCCAGGCTTTTAGTTTATCGTTTTAAAGCTTTGGTTTTTAGAGCTTTTATTTGTATTTTTTACATTGTTTTGTGTTAATGTTGTAATGGTTTTTAGATTGTGAACCGCCACAGGACTTTTTTGTATAGGGCGGTATACAAATGTACTTGTCGTTTTACTAAACAAACTAGGCGAGACAAAGAAAAAAATCTGGGATCTTTCCAGATTGTTCTTCACAAACATGGGGGGGGGGGGGGCCCTAGGATGTTTTTCAATAAAAACAGAGACTCTCAAACTCTGCAGGAGTGCCTGGATTTTGCATTCAAGACTGCCAACTCTGTTCTGTGGTATGACCAGAGTCACGTGGGCTCCTGGAGACAGGCAGCAGAACAATTTCAACAGCTTGCTTTAAACACAAGAGAAAGAACCAGGAAAGAGGTCCCCTCATACTGACTTCATCATCAGGCCAGCGTCCTTGCAAGGCATACGAATGCATGAAGCTGCCTTATGCGGAGTAAGACCATTGTCCATCTAGTTCAATATGGTCTACACAGACTGACAGCAAATCTCTGGGGTTTCAGGCAGGAGTCTCTCCCAGCCTTAAGTGAAGATGCCAGGGATTGAAACTGCATGAAAAGCAGATGCTCTACCAATGAGGTCCAAAGCAGGCATTGTCTGGGCCCATTCACCAAAGAAAATGCACAACAGCCATTTCTGGAAACTGCCATCAAGTTCTTATAAACATCTCTGACTAGCTTGGCAAGTCATCAGGATAAAGTGCTAGCACAGAAGGATTTGTCTGTTTTGTTGGTGGTTGTAAAGATGCCAAATTAAAAAGGCTAATGAGCTTTGGAGACCAAATGGCGCTTTCATGTTCAAGCAACTCTATACCAAACCAAGTACAGCTTCGGTTGCAAGACTCTTGTGCCAGCTGTTCCAGAAACCTGTAGAATCTTACATTGACCTGTACAAAACAAAAGGGACACTCACATGCGCCATTCTCAAAGGGAGGATGCAATGCATCTTGTCCATCAAGAGGTCTGGCTTACCAAAAGGAGGTAGTCCATAGGCTTGGGTTGTCTGAGGATAAACAGCATACGTCTGCGACTGCTGCAGTGCTTGGTACTGAGTCTGGCCAGAATAAGAAGCCATCGTTTCTGATACAGGTACAGAAAGAATATGTGCATATGGCCTTAAAACAAAACAAGAAAGAGGGGGGCATGTTATTAAGAAACATGACTGGTAAGTAGCAGAGAGCTGAGTCAGGAAGGCCAGGATGCAGAGGAGGAGGGCCCATGCCCCCCAGATCAACTTAGGGACATAGGAAGCTGCCTTATACCGAGTCAGGTCATTGGTCCATCTTGTTCAGTATTGTCTACACAGATAGGCAGTGGCTTCTCCAAGGTCACAGGCAGGAGTTTCTCCCAACCCTATCTGGAGATGCTGCCATGGAGGGAACGTTGGACCTTCTGCAGGCAAGCAGGCAGATGCTCTTCCCACAGCAGCCCATCCCCTAAGGGGAATATCTTACGGTGCTCACACATGTCATCTCCCATTCAAATGCAAACCAGGGTGATCCCTGCTTAGCAAAGGGGACAATTTCTGCTTGCTTCTACAAGGCCAGCATGCCTCCATCTTCTCCATCAACAGCATTGCAGCAGGCAGGGGGCCTGCAGGGGGCAAGTGCGATGCCTTCTCTTTCCTCCTGAATGCCTTCTCTTTCCTCCTGATAGCACAACACTGCTGAGGAGAGGACCCTGAGGAGAGCTGGTCTTGTGGTAGCAAGCATGAATTGTCCCCTTTGCTAAGCAGGGCTTTCCCTGGTTTGCATTTGAATGGGAGATGGCATGTGTGAGCACTGTAATATGTTCCTGGGGCCACTCTGGGAAGAGCACTTGTATGTTTGCATGCAAAAGCTTGCAAGTAGCTTCCTTGGCAGCATCTCCAAGATAGGGCTGAGAGAGCCTGCAGCCTTGGAGATGCCACTGCCAGTCAGTACTGAGCTAGATGGACCAATGGTCTGACCTGGTAGAAGGCAGCTTCCTATGTTCCTTCCCAATGTTGCAGTCCTTTCAACCAGGAGCGGCAGTTTATCAGGACCCACTTGGACTCTGACCTGGGGGAGACCCTCTGCCCCAACTGAACCCCTGACCCTGTCTAGATCCAAAAGACTAAGCAGCCAGAGCTTGCTGCTCCTTCTGCAGTTGCTCCCTCAGAGGTGCCTTGGGACTCTGGGGACCCAAAGCCCACCAGCGGGGCTCCTCTCCTGACACCAGAGATGACACCAGGGCTGGACTCCAACAGTGGAGGTGAAGCGCACGGCTGCTTGAGGCCTCTCTCCCAGTGAGCCCTGAGCTCCAGGAAGGGGTGGGGCTTCTGGCTCCTACACAATCCCTTCATTTGCAGCCAGCTTTTACTGATTTATTGGCTACTTCTTTGAGCTCTTGCCTTTACCCAGAAATGGCCCTTTGATTGGGGTGGGGGGAGAGACAGAGATGCTACAGAATTGACCACAGAACATTGTGGTACTATGGCACTGTGAATGGACGCTGTTCTAAAATGGAACATCCCTTTGTCTACTAAGGTACCTGTTGATTAATAATCGATTTAAACAGCTGGGGAACAGAGGGGGCCTTTTATCTGTGCTTGTTTTACTCATGGTGGTGTATAAGCTGAATTATTTTATTTTTATGTATGCCAACTTTATTTTTGCACAATAAAGGGACTTTTTGAAGAGTTGAGGATGTGCGCATTGCATCGCCAACATATCAGCTTATAATAATTAATCATTTAATTCAAAACATTTGGCAGGGGAGAGGGGGGAGACAATTCAGTACACCAAACGAAACTATTCCACTTACTTTGCAGAATACATCTGTGAGGTATATTCATTTGATGACCTTGAGATGTAATCAGTGCATGGCATAACTGCAAAATACACATGCAAATGATCAAGAATTATAGCTTTGAAGTCATTAACAATCACAAAAACTAAGACAGGTGGGCACAACTGTGTGCATTCTAGCACACAGAAAGAAATATTCTGTATTCAGAAATCTCAGCAGGAATTTTCCCAATCTGTTCCTCAAAACAGTGAGGACTACACAGGTGATTAAAATGAAATAGGTAATTGAGACAGATCATTCAGTGCCAGATATTATCCTGCATGTTTGGACAGAGAACCCATGCACACACACACCCAAAATGAGGACAAATGCAAGTCAGTTTAGTCCCACTGCATGGTCTGAAGGCACATGGGACAGAAGGCAGCATGGTCTGCAAGGTGGGACAGAAATTGCACTAAACAGAAAACAATTAGCACAATATATTCCATTCAAGCATTTGGGAGTGAGGACGTTATACAGTTTGATTTTTACAGAGACAGAAGGTTCAATCTCCAGTCAAAAAGATCATGTAGCAGAGAAAAAGGCCAGAGATTCTGAAGAGAATTCCCCAGACCTACAAAGGGACCTTTCCTATATCGGGCAGCAACAACATAGGAAGGTGCTGAAAAGCATCATCTCATACTGCACGGGAGAAGGCAGTGGTAAAACACTCCTGTATTCTGCCAAGAAAACCACATGGCTCTGTGGTCACCAGGATGACAGCACCATCCTTCCTTTACAAAGAGACCTAGATCCTCTTAAAGCGCCATTAGTGAAGCATAACTTTAAGAAGTCCTGCATGCCCTGAGGGGAAGACTGAAGAAGACCAGACCAGGGAGTTTATGGCATCAGCTTCTGAGGAGACCACCAACAGCCTGAGACAAGTCTGTTACTTTAATATTTTGCCTTCCCTAAATTTGTTGATGTTGCCATCTTTTAATTGTAAACCACTTTGGCAGGAAGGTGTGTGTGTGGTAAAGAAGTTAATAATAACACATAAATACTGTTAAAATGAGAGCAGTCATAATTTAGGGGCTAAATCACATCTCAGGCATGGCCTTACTAGGTGGCCTAAGGCAAGCCACTCTTCTCAGTCTCAACCCTTCTACCTGCAATTTGTAGATAATGCAGTCATCCCTTGCCAACCAAATTTCCAGAGGTTCGATCTGCTCATTCTCCTTGGTGACACTTGGTGATATTACAGAATTTTTGTGATTTTTTATTTATTTTATTTTTTAGTATTTTTTAATATCCTTTTCCTTTATTTTTAGGATTATTTTGCGGCCATGGTTCCCCTAAACTCCTGTTCCCCATAGACTTTAATGCCTCACCAATCATGTATTTGCCAACAGTGAGGTTTTGCCAGAAGGGAACTCTAGCAGTTGTTGAGGGATGACTGTATAGCAGACTTGCCTTATAGGGCTGTTGCAAGATTTATGGAGATAATACACACAAAACTGTACCGGGTGCCCAAACTATTACTATTAAAATAGAAATCTCACTGGATCAGAAAACAAAGAACTGCACAGCCTTCTTGCACATCCAGCTGAGGTGGCCCCACAGTCTTACCTAGGAAGCATCTTGCTCTGAGGGGAGGAAAGAAGGACAAAGCCTAAAGGGCTCAGAAGATGGAAGATCTAAACATGTGGCCTGGTGTATGTTTTTTCATTGAAGCTTTTATGTAAACCGCTTTGGGAGGTCTGCCTGAAAAGCGGTATATAAATGCCAAGAATAATAAAATGAAAATAAATAGCAGGCTGGCCTTCCTGTTCTAGTCAAGCGCTGTCTAGGAGCAAGCTGGAGGGCAGAACCCATGGTAAAGGAAGGCCTCCTATGCTGTGTGAGAAAATAAAGAACTGCACAGCCTTATTGCATATAAACAGCAGTCCTGGCCACAATCCAAAAGAGCAAGCACATCCATCATTTTTGGAGAGCCTCCCTTCAGGCAACTGCTCTCCCAACCTGTTTTAAACCCCTCACAGAGGCACAGGCCTGCTACTTCAAAGAAAATTGCTGGGGCTACGGGCACATTTTTTTCCTGCCCATGTCTTTGTTTCAACAGTTTCCACACCAGATTCTCAGAGTTTCCTTTAATCCTAAAGGAATCTAACAATTTTAATCCCAAGAGAATTTGACAAAGATGAACAAACCCAAGAGAGGTTTTTAAAATACATAAATAAAAAAGCTTGGGGATTCTGGGGTGAGGGGGCAGGCTGAAAGAGAACCTCTTACAAAACAAAATGCATGCGGAGATGTGCGCCCCTCTGGACTGAGGTGAAAGAGTTCGTATTGCAAGCCTTTGGGATTTAGGAGGAGGATTCTTTTCTCAAGAACTGCTGCTGCTGGGGTTCTGGACACAGCTGCCCTGTGTGGTGTGCCACCAGAGCTATAGGTTAGAAGCATCTTCCAGGCTGAGAAGACTTCCCACATACTAAAGTGGCTCCTTACAGGAAGGTTTTCCTGTTCAGGGCAGAACATAGGAAGGTGCCTTATACCAAGTGAGAACATTAGTCCATCTAGCTCAGCACTGTCTACACTGACTGGCAACAGTTCTCCAAGGCTTCAGGCAGAAGTCTCTCCTAGCCCTCCCTGGAGATGCCAGGGAGTGAACCTGGGACCTTCTGCAGGCAAGCAGATGTGCTACCAGTGAGGCCCCATCCCCTAAGGGACTATCTTACAGCAGGCAGTGCTCACACATAGCTACCCACCCAAATACAAACCATGACAGACCCTGCTCAAAAAGGGAACAATTCATGCTCATTACCGCAAGACCCTCCAACACTGCCTCAGCAATGCTAAGCTTGGCAGGCTCTAGCTTGTTCTGACTCTTGGCTTAGTCCTAGCAGGACTCCTGGTTCCTGGCTCTCACTTAACAATTGCCTATGGTTAGAGCCTGCCTTATAGGGGCGGGGGGGGGGGGGGAGGCCTTAAGGAAATCCCATAGGCCACATTTCTCGACTCTTTCCTCCTCCCCCTTTTTACCATGGTCCTCCATAGCCTTCTAAAAACAGTTACAAAGGAGGGAATCACAACAGGAGGAGGGAATCACTCCCATAATCCCCAGCCACAGAGGCCAATAGTCGGGGATCATGTAGGCCAATATCTGCAGGAGGGCCAAAGTTGTGTAGGTCTGTCCTAAACCAAGAACAATAATAAAGGAGTCACTTACTTTCACTGGACATGGACAGGTTTGAACCAAGGCTTGAGGATTCGGGCTTCTGTTCGCTATTGTCCGTGCTGTTCACTTGCCTGAAACAATTAATGCAGACACAGGAGCCGTAATTAGTCTCTGAGGTACAGAAGCACCATCTGTCTTTGCAGCAGCTGAAGGCCAACCATTCATGGAAACAGCTTTTTCAAACAGAAATAAAGAGGACAGACCAATATCTTTACACTCTCTTCCTATCGTACAGGAGGCAAAAAGCAACCTAAAGGCTGCATAGATTCTTTTTAAAAAGGTGTATATGAAAAGTTACAGAAGCACACAAATGAAATAGAAGTGTGAAAGGCTGTGTTAAATTTCCTTTACAAATCCACCTAAGAACATCAGTGACTGTTGCTGGTGTCATGTTTCTTTTTGATTGTGAGCCCTTTGGGGACAGGGATCCATCTTATTTATTTATTATTTCTCTGTGTGAACCGCCCTGAGCCATTTTTGGAAGGGCAGAATAGAAATCGAATAAATAACAACAACAACAACAACAACAGCAGCAGCAGTTTTATAGTTAAGAAACTAACAAAAAGCTTTATAGAAGGAGAGGGGGGAAATTATTGCTAAATCTGTTCTGAATCCACTTTCCAGGGCAATTGTCTCAAATTCTGTCTCAGAATCTAGCTGTCAGGATTCATGCTTTAGCTTGGGCCTTTCAATACTTTAGACAGCTACCGCTCCCATGCCTTACTTATTTAAGAAAGGTATACACCTGCCAGTCAGCATTGCTATTTAGTCTTGTTCCGTTTGCTTATTGCTGCTTTGGAGATTTGATGGATTTTATTGTTTGCTTTTATATGGGAATACGCACCTTAACAACTGTTCACCTGATTCCTGCATCTTGGCTTTTTTCATCTGCAGAGACAAATATGTTCAAAGATAGCGGGTTAGTCAAGTATTATCATTAAAATATTACTCCGGTTTCCAAAGAAAAGGTTCCACACCATTAGCAGTAAAATAAATAGACTTGCATGTGTTTCATTACGGGGGGAAATAGCATATGAGTCTTTCAAGAAAGCAACAATAGGCCTTGCTTTGTGAATTGTTCTTGGCAGATAGCTCAGCATTCGGGGTCTTCCCCTTTCTGTCCTGTGGAAGGCAGATTTACCAAAATTTGCCACTCAGGTCACCAAATCCATGGCTTGCTGGTAACTTGATCCCTTACCAAAAGAAGTACAAAGTATATTTACCTGCCAACATATCCCTATTTTCCCATTCAGGTGAATGGGGAAATAGGGACACATTGGCAGGTAGTATACAAAAACTGGCACACACTGGATCCAGAGTGAAACAAACAAATATGAATAGCTGCCAAATTAATACTTGCATTCTGCATACTGTATAAAGTTTGATACCAATTCCAGCCCCAGGGGACTGAAATCAGGACAGGGAGCCTGCCACAAGGGAGAGGAAGCTGGTGTTACCTCCAAGGAGGCCCCAAACCATCTTCTCTTCAAATGACTCAAGAGGATGACAACCAACTTTGTAGGGGAGTGAGGGCAGAACAGCATTAGAGAAAAGCAAATTTCATTATTTGTCACTCTCAACTTGTGTCCCTTGTAATAGGGAACCCAAGAGGTTGTTGACTATGACTCCCATAATCCCCAGCCAAAGGCCATTGCAGCTGAGGATGTTGGGAATTGCTTGTCTACAAATCTGGGAATTCATGTTCTAGCAGACATTGCTCTCAACACTAATCTTAGGCATTTGGGGAGTTTTACAGTCCTCTCAATTTTCACTTGAAAACAAGATAAAGCATTCAGGGTGCCCACCTCTTTGCCCCTGTGGACTGATGAATGCACTGTACTAGATTAACTTCAGCTCTTAGGGTCCCATCCCCCCTGATAAAATGCTGAGTGGCTTACTTGGATGGTAATACTGCTGTTAAAGCAGAGGGACTGGTGGGTGTCAGTGTTCCCTCTAACAGGGATTCCCAGATGTTGTAGACTACAACTCCCAGAATCCCCAGCTAAAATAGATTTTTCTTGGGGATTACGGGAGTTGTAGTCCACAACATCTGGGAATCCCTGTTAGAGGCAACTCTGGCGGGTGTGTTTGAATACAAGAGTGATGGCAGCAAGGAAATGTCAGTTGATTGACCAGCACAGGGAAGACCAAGATTTCTTGTAGTCTGTAACCTATTTCGCATGCACAGCATCCCAATCCCAGGCCCAATCCATGACAGTCCCACAAAAGGCTGGGAAGACCCCTTCCGAAACTTTGGAGAGCTGCTGTAAGTTGGTACATGCACTACTGAGCTAGTATAAGGCAGTTTCTTACACGGAAGGAGAGCTGGTCTTGTGGTAGCAAACATGACTTCTCCTCTTTGCTAAGCAGGGTCCACCATGGTTTGCATTTCAATGGGAGACTACATGTGCCTTTAGGGGATGGGGCCCCTCTGGGAACAGCACCTGCCTGCTCGCATGCAGAAGACTCCAAGTTCCCTCCCTGGCAGCATCTCCAAGATAGGGCTGAGAGAGATTCCTGCCTGCAACCTTGGAGAAGCTGCTGCCAGTCTGGGTAGACAATACTGAGCTAGATGGACCAAGGGTCTGACTCGTGTATATATTCACTGTGTTTCCAGTAGTTCACTCTCAAAAGTGGGGTGAATTTGAGGAAGGAGCCTTTAATAGTTAAATAACTTCTACTTGTGTTCAGTTCTGTTCTGGCTGAACACTGGATGAAGACTCATTCTGCTTCTGTTCCCAGCCCTGCATTGGAGGTGTATTCCCTGCTAACTTGGCAAAGAGGCACCTTTTAACGTGGTGATTCTCTCTGTTTAGCAGGGGAAGAGTAACTGGCCCTATCCACCCCCAGCACAGTACTTCCAGTGACTGTTGCTGGTGTGTGTCCTATGTTTCTTTTTAGAATGTGAGCCCGTTGGGGACAGGGATCCATCTTATTGATTTGTTATTTCTCTGTGTAAACCGCCCTGGGCCATTTCTGGAAGGGCAGTATAGAAATCGCAATAATAATAATAATAATAATAATAATAATAATAATAATAATAATGCATAGCATTTATCTAAGTGTTCTAAATTGAAGATCAGATTGTGTCCTCTCAATTTATTGAGCTGGTAACCCAGAGATCATAACTGAATGCAACTCCCCCCAACACTAAAACACTGTTACTTCGGCACAGATGTTTTTCTTAAATTGTGTTGAGTGGATCATATTACAAGTGCTGTAGACACGAGCCAGTTTGTGGGGAAATTGAAATTTCTTATCTGCACCTGTTAAGAGGGCAAGGCTTAATGATACAGCTTTGACTGGCAGAAGTTTTCCAGATGGGAGGCTGGTCTTTCACTGCCATTTCTGCAGCTGGATGCAGGCAACACAGGCTCAGCTTGGACCACCCTCAAACCAGGGATGGCCAACCTGAGGCTCTATAGCTGTTCCTGGAGTACCGCTCCCCACTTCCCCAGCCACAATGGCCAATAGTCAGGCAGTATGGAAGCTGTAATCCAGGCCTGCTCAATTTAGGCCTCCCCCCAACTGTTTTTGGACTACAACACCCATAATTCCCATCTCCAGTGGCCAATAGCCAGAGATTATGGGAATTGCAGGCCAACATCTGCAGGAAGGCTGAAGTTGAGCAGCCCTGCTGTAATCCAACAACAGCTGGGAGGCCTCAGGATGACCAACGCTGCTCCAAAACCATGGTCTAGAGCAGGGATTCTCAACGTTGGGTCCCCAGATGTTTCTGGACTTCAACTCCCAGAATCCCCAACGAAAGGCCACTGGGGCTAGGGATTATGGGAGTTCAAGTCTAATAACATCTGGGGACCCAACGTTGAGAATCCTTGGTCTGGAGGATTGGAAACAAACATTTTGTTATCCAGTCTGCATAACTGGGGGTTTGTGTAGGCTCTTTCTTCAGAAAAGGATGGAAATGTTTGGAGCACCCCTGCTAACTAGCCAAAGAGGCACCTTTCAAAGTGGCAATTCTGTTATGGCTAGCAGGGGGAGAGAAATTGGCCCTATCCAACCCCAGCACAGTGTCTCTCCAGCGGCTGTTGCTGGCATC
This sequence comes from Hemicordylus capensis, assembly GCF_027244095.1. Taxonomy (NCBI): domain Eukaryota; kingdom Metazoa; phylum Chordata; class Lepidosauria; order Squamata; family Cordylidae; genus Hemicordylus; species Hemicordylus capensis. The sequence continues at coordinate 18,092,095 of NC_069663.1, forward strand.
ACCCTTGTGTTTCTTCTTAGACTGCGAGTCCCTTTGGAGACAGGCTACCAACTAACTATTGCAAATCGCTTTGAAAACCTTTTCTTGTTGAAAAACAGTATACAAAATAGTAGTAGTAAGTGCGATAAGTTTCTGCTTGGAAAAAAATGGGAAGCCAGATGGTAGCTCACAAACAAGACAAAATAAAGGTGGCCCTTGTTAATTCCTGGGGATTCTGCTCTGGCCTACAACTGTGGATAATGAAACTTAAAGTCAATGGGAATTGGGGGATTAGGTTCCAGAGCCCAGGAAAATGACCAAAAAAACCATTGGAGCACATCACTGTATCTTGGCCCGCTCAGCTCTCTTGTTCTCCCATTCTCCAGCTCCTCCAGTAATGCATAATCATGAGGTTTCCTCACCCCACTGTTGAAGTCCAGCACTTAGCAGCACATGCCCAGAGGCATCTGGTGTGCCATTGCATGAAACAGGATGCTGGACCAGACAGGCCTTGGGCCTGATCCAGCAGTGCTGTTCTTGGGCCCCTTGGCCTGTTTGGTTGGTAGGCTGGCCAAAAAGGCAGCACAAAATTAAATCCAATTCAGATAGTAAACAGACACACACAGAGGAGTGTGTGAGGATCAAGGAGTGAGAGGAGAATAAATTCTGAATGGATAATTAAAATCAAATTTGAATTGAATTTTATTTAAATTTAATTAAATTAATTAAATTTGAATTGAATTTTAGTTGCAAATTAAATACAGTACTGTAATTATCAAAATGGAAAAAAATTGAAAATTTTAATTGAAATTTTTAATTGAAAATTTTAATTGAAAATTTTCATAAAAATAAAATTTATAGAAGTGATGATCAGCATCTTATGAGGGCAGCACAATGCTGCAGGAGGCCCCCAAAATGGCTCCAAGAAGCTCCACAGGAATGGCTCCAAAAAGGCTCCCAATGGCTCCCTAAGGATACCAAACTCTACTCAAAATGGCTTTTAGAAGCACAAAAAATTCTAAACATGTAGACCAAAGCACTCCACTGTCCTCCTCCAAGCTCCTCTCACAACCCATAAGCACATGCAGCAAGAGCACAACCATGTAGGGGCAGAACTGCACTGCCAAAAACTGCGGATAAACAAGGTCAGGTATATATTGCCTGACCGCAGATATGCGAAACCGCAAATGCTGAAACCGTGGATAACAAGGGCCACCCGTACAGATGTTTGATTCCAGCATTTGATGATTAGAAACCTCTGTGCACAGAGGGACAATTGTTGGGTATCACTACTTACAGCAATAATTATTCACTATTACAAAAACAGAAAGAAAGAAAGAAAGAAAGAAAGAAAGAAAGAAAGAAAGAAAGAAAGAAAGAAAGAAAGTCACACCTAAGAAGTAAAACCAAACCTGAATCCAAATCATGGTTCAGAAAGATTTTTTCAGGGAGCCGGAACTGGAAATGTATGTATGTATGTATCTATCTATCTATCTGTCAATCATAATCTCTTGGCTACCTGGAATTTGAATAGAACCCAAACTTCTAAACATAAATAGTGGTAACTGGTTCAAAATAAGTGGTTCAGTAATCAGCAAAACCTCATGGAAATCTCAGGAGGTCTAATGAGTGATATTGATAGGTTACAGCCACTAAAAGGCTGCAACATTTCTTGTGGTGGTGGTGGGCATTAAAATTAAGCTCTGGTATCAAAAATCCCAGGATAACTTTACTGCATCACTGGATTTTCAAATTATTCCTTGTTCCTTTCAGAGTTAGTATAACCAATTTCATTCTATACCTGAATGAATGCCATCATTAACTCAAGCAGCAGTATTTATTTATTGGATTTCGTATTGGTTTCATCTTATGGTCAATGGGCTGGAATAAAGTTGACTGATAAACAGCTTTCCATCTTCCACCCTTGTCAGACAGAAGAGTGTTTATGGGCTGAAGCATGAGATTCAAAATCAAGCTGAGGAAAAACGCACATGTAGATCCACATTTCATTTCATGCCTAGCACAAACTGTTGTTTGACAGGGTCTGATGTATCAACATACATCTCTGGGATTATCTGCATCTTCTATGCTTTATTTTTATGCCTTTATTTATGACCCCTATTCAGCCCACCATTCCACAAACTTAAATTGCACTGAAATCTAATAAAATACAAAATCTTTGGCTAGACAGCCCTCCTGTGTGTTAATTGTGTGCAAATATAGTATTAATCAGAATATTCATTACTTCTTAAGTGCCTAACACACTGTGCAGCCTAAAATCACATTTTATGCCAAGAGCTCTTTACAAATCAGGCACTGCTAAAAAGCAAACACTGGTATATTTTCTTTACTATTCATTATCAAAAGAATGGTGATGGATATTTATTTAGATCTGCAATCTGAAAACATTCTACATGCATTTTATTCCAGCCAATGCTTTTGTTTCTGATAGTACATGCTCAGGCAAGATTTCAGCTTCCAATGCCAACAAATTTCCCTCCCTCAAGTTAAGATAGTTTATATTTAAAACGAAGCTTTCCTCCAACAGTTCATCACAGAAAATACAGATGAATAAGGAATGTAAAGTCTAATGTTAAACAGCATTTAAAAATGGGTTCTGCTATTTCTTTTCCCAGAAAAAGCATTAAAATATTTTGAACATAGTCTCCAACATAATAAATATAATATATGTTCCTTACTGACCCCAGATCAGTTCAACATTCTCATCGGTGATGGTTTTCTGTTCCGATGAGGCAAGACACCGAATCAATGTCCCATTTTCCAGCAGGCTCACCACAAGTTTATTAGCAAATCCCTTCTGACGGCATTTTCAGTTTCCCTCAAGTATACTCACCGGCTGTTCCACTAAGTCCTGTACCTCTTCCATGGATGTGACTCTTTTCAAAATGTTCCAGTGGACAGAATGTGCGCCTTCCTCTGTCGTCTTCAAAGCCTGTAAAGAAAGGGGTTCGTAGCTTTATGTACTTTTGGAAGAGCTTATCATTGAGGTTATCAGTGGCCGCAGTTGAATCTAATCTGCAGCTTTCTAAACGTATGTGGGCTTTTCCAAAATAAAGCAAGACTGCACTCACATACGGGGGGTGGGGGGAGCAAAGATTTACCTGTAAGCCCCAAGGTAGAATCGATAGCGCAAGATAACGAAGGAGAGCACATGTGTGCGCCCCTTGGCACGTGGCACACTCTCGCAGCATTGCTCTTGCTGCTCAGCCACCACAGAACGCAACAGATTCAGCACCTCCAAGGCCCACGTGTGTGCCATTGTAAAAATGCTTCAGGATTATCAGTGTAACATGAAATGATAAAGTCTGGGCCATTACAGTGCTCATTATGATGATACAATCTAACCTGTTTTTTAATTTAGAACACTTGTATAACTGTCACACATGTACACATGGGCGCGCGCGCGCACACACACACACACATACACACACCCCAACACAAAACCAGCACAGAGCTGGCCACAGGATGTTTTCGACAAGCAAAGAGGTTTGCTATCTTACTTGCTACTTAAAAATGAGCAAAAAACAAAGGCTTGAAAAGTATGAGCCAGGATGCAAAGAACCATGTGTCTATGGCACAGCATCTGCTCTGCATGCAGAAGGTTCCAAGTTTAATCACTGGTACCTCCGAAGGTTGAGAGAGACTCCAGCCTGCAACCTTGTAGAAGCTGCTGCCGTGGTCTGACTCAGTAGGAGGCAGCTTCCTGTGTTCCTAAGTGGGGGGAGAGTTTACTCTTCTTCTCTCACAACACTAAAACTCAGGATCATCCAATGAATGATCCTGAGCTCAGTGGCAGAGCATCTGCTTTGCATGCAGAAGGTCTGAGGTTCAATCCCAGGTAGGGCTGACTTCCAGTGGATGGCCCTCCAAGGATACTGAGCTAGCTGGATCAATGGTCTGACTCAGTCAAAGGCAATTTCCTATGCTCATTGCTGTGGAGGTGCTCAGTGTTTCCTTCTAGCAGAAGCTTCTGGCTCCTCATATCACCAAACTTGTGGTCAATGGTTGAGGGCCCTCAGCCAGGGTGCAAGGGGATGCCGTCAGAAGGAAAAATCAGCCAGTCAGACTCCTGCATGGGCGCATGGCCCTCTCTGGAACACAGCCATAGTTTTTTGAAAACTATTTTATTTATTTATTTATTTATTTATTTATTTATTTATTTATTGTCCATTTTTGGAAGGGCGGCATAGAAATCGAATAAATAAATAAATAATGAAAGAAAGAAAAACGCCTCTTTTCAATCAAATAATCATATTGCTGAGCCAAATGGCACTGCACCAAGACAACAGAAGAAAAATGTTTATTTCCATAACATGCAATCAATTTATAAAATTCACTGCCACAAGATTTGGCAAGGGCCATGGGCTTGGATGGCTTTAAAAATAGCATTAGACCCATTCATGGTGGAAACGTCTTTCAATAGCTGTTAGCCAGGACGGCTAAATAGAACCCCCATGTACAAGGGAAGTATTTCTCCAAATACCAGTGGCTGGCGGTAATCCAAAATGGTCTCCCAATATATTTTAATGTTAGGGCAGGTCTAAAGTACATGACATACATCAACATGAGTATGGATTACATTTCCAACCGTTTTCGTTCGATAGGGTAGGGACACATTTTAATCTAGAAGGATTAAGATACCATTGATATTGTATTCTAAACAAATTTCCTTTAAGTTTGTACTGCAAGTAATTTTTCAATTACAATACTAAATCCATAGCCATTACACATCAGATGTAACATAGCTAGGTCTTGCCTCCATTTCTTTCTAACAGAATATTTTGCTTTCTTCAGTGCAACAGCAATAACTAAATATGTCCAACCAACCTTTTATTGCTAAGCAAAAACAATTAATTATTCAAATGTAGATTTTTTTTAACATAGCCCAGAATTAAGGGGAAAATATATTTTGTGTGCCTGAATCCTTCCATTCAAGCAACAATTCGGAACAAACATGATCATCCATAATTAAATCAGAGATGGCTGTAATTAATAATTGTCCCATAATATATGCCTTACTACAAGTACTAGGAATTATAATTAAGTTGTTCATTATTTAAAAAAAGAAAAGAAAAAAAGTCAGTGGAAACCAGAACAAGAAACTGGTCTATATATTTCTGCCATACTACAAAGTAACTGCTAATGATAATAGTCTAGGCTTACGTCAGAAAAACATACGTCAGAAATATCTTAAGTAGATTTTTTAATCACTTTTGCTCAGTTCGAGCAACAGTATCTAAATTACAACAATCTGGTATAGTTGCTAAATAAACTACATTATATTACACTTATACCTCCTTGATTATATTCATTTATCTTAATAACAGACCTCCATAGTTTTAGTTTTACTGTGACAAAATTTAGAATAAACTCAGTATCTTATATTAATAAGATGGAATAATAATAATAATGATCACCTTCCGTTTTGTATCCAATACATATGAAGGACTGACATTCAATTATACTTTACTTTAAATATCTCAGGATGGTTGTGGTAGGTAGCTTGTTTGTTTGTTTTAATGTATTATAAAGGCTGCAACTTGCAGAAAACCAAGCCGTGCAACTCCTCCCCCCCCTTGCACACAGAGAATTAAAAGGTAAGGAGAAAGGCTGAGATCTCACAAGTAACACAACTGTTCACGGAGCTAGACAGGACCAGAACTGGGTCACTTAAGGAGGAGCTGAAGGGATAGAGGACGTGCTTTAATTTGATTGGCCCTGTCTCGGAGCATGCAGAGCTTGACAACCCATCATGTGTTGGATGCCCTCCCCATACCTTGGAAAATGACTGGGATCTAGGCACTATGGCACAATGCTAAGCATGTTTACATTGACGTAAGCGTCATTGTGGTCAGTAGAGCTTACTCTCAGGAGGGCATGCATAGGATTTGTAGCCATAAACTCTTAAAATAACCAATATTTCCATTTCTTAAAAAGACTTTGAGATCTAACGTCTGGAAAGATATGCTTGAAAATGTGACACATAAATATCCAAACAAGAAGATTTCGTTCTCTAACGTGAAATCCTTTTCTTATGTAAAAAGGTGAGAATACAGCATATGATAGTAAACTTTACATGTAAAGTTCTGTATTTATATACTGAATCTTTGTTTTTAATCTAAAACTGAAATGCATCACATAAGTGATTCTAAATTAGTAGCACAGATATATAGGGTTGGAAGATTTCAGAGGAAGCATTTTTCAGATTCATTTAGTGTATTGTAATGGGTGGCTTTAATTTTTGTTCTCTCAATTTTTATTATTATTTTAAATTGTAAATTATTTCAAGAATGGAAAAATAATAAACATATAGTTATTTTAAAAGTAGGGTTGCTAGCTTTTGAACCCATCTCTATAACTGTCTCCTAACCAGCTGCTCAATCTGTAGCAATTAGCCTCTGGTCATATTTAGCTCTGAGTCACGAAGAGCTTCATTTGCTGATTTCTGAAGAGTAAACCTCTGTTAAGACACAATAACAGACTGGACCAGAGTTGTTTCTGGACACTTGGCAACCATAATCCTAAGTGTGTTTTCTTGAAAGTAAAATATTCAATGAGAACGACTTTAGTAAGTACTGTATACTTAGAACGGCAATCTAAACATGTAAAAGAACAGAACCGGGCTCGGGGTATCCCTGCAAAGACCTTTTAATTTTTACTTCAGAATGCAACATCATAAACCTTTATGCCTGAGCATGACCGATATCCCAACAGATTCTTCATTTGTGAATTGTATCACAATTTCAAACCACAATGGACCATTGACAGTCACCAATGAGGGACCTTGGACTTCGATATACCATGCCAAAATAAGGGACATTCTCAACCAGACTCTGACAGTGTGAATGAGAAGCACTCGTTCTTGAGTATCCTCCCCTGCATGAAATATGTTACTTGGCTACAGATATTAGCCTTATGAACGGATGACCTCCTTTAATTCAATCCATTTCCAGAATCAAACAGTGGAAGAGACCAAATACTGAAGACCGCACGCATTATGAGGAAAGTGAGGTGATTCCTGCAGAGCCAGAAGGCAAGGTGTTCTCCATTACAATATTTGAAGCCTTAGATTTTAGTTTAATATGCACTTTATCCTTTGCTGAAACAATAAGAGACTAGTGTTGGAGCTCTGAAAACAAACCAGGATAATGGAAAACTGATAAGCAATTAGACAAATTGTTCATGTCGTATTTACTCTGCACCACTCTGAAGATTCATCCTTAAGAGCAAATGGTTTCATATAAGAGGTAAACATTCATGCTTTTGAGAAGCTGGTATTTACCATGTCTGCTAATGGCTTCAGAGAGACACCTTTAAATAATACCATCTTGGTTTTTAAAAAACCCAGTAAATATAGTGTGAAGCCTAAAATATTCACAAAATGGATAACTAGTAAGATTCTCTATTTCGTTATAGGTCTCTATGTCACACCACATGTGGTGTGCAAGACAACCCATCAAATATCTTTGACAGGAAAGCCTGTGGATTTAAGTCTATTTATAACATCCAGTTAAACCTCAACATAGTGTTCAATAACACAAAAGTCAGATCTGAGCTTCATGCACTAAAAAGGATTTGTAATAATATCGAGAAATAATTTGTGAATGTTACTATCTTCATGTTTAACTTGAAAAGTTAAACATTCTGAATTCTAATTCTGCAATTCTTAACATCTTAATCTTCTACATACATTAAAAGCACTCACTGCTAATTAAAAATGGAAGATATGTATCCGAATGTATTGGATGCATCTACTTTTTAAACTAAGTGATTCTTAGTAGCACTTTGGATAAGGTGCTGATTTTGTGCTGCCAGTAATATAGAATTGGTTTAGCAACTGGGAAATCAAGCACAATTTCTTTAACTTGGAAAATATTAAATAAGCTGTAAATAAAACCACAGTGTCTGAATTACAGGATAAATGTTAGGAGCTCCTTAACGAAATCCACAAGACTCACTCCCTGATTTGCCCTACTTTAGCAAGATCAGCCTCCCACCAGACTACAGTAGCCAAGGAAGCCCAACACAAAAGGTAAGGGGGCTGCCCTGCCTCTGGACCCTCCTGTAATTTGAGAGCACAAAAGGTAATATAAGGGGACTGGCCCCTTTCTGGATCCCACTGTAATTTGAGAACAGCGTCAAAGATTTTTTCCTACAAGCCTGAATAAAAGGTTCAAGGCAGAACCTACAACTTGAAAAAATGTGAGTGTCCAACCACTTCAGTAAGTTCAGCTCCGTTTCAAGCCCTTAATGTAAAATGTCAGAACTGGATAAGGACAGACATAGAGCTATCCAAATGGGAAAACTACTAGCTTGCACTGCATTTCATTATTAACAAAATTTCAGCCAGAATATGTTGAGTCCCTCAAAATTACTACAGCAACTTACACCTATGCTGTCATAGATGAACTACAAAGAGATACAAAGTTTTCCAGGTACTCCAAAGGCAGCAAATTTAAAGTAGTGGAAACTAAACAATATGTTACATCAGGTCCATATAACCTGCCCAGGCAACTTGGGGAGGGGAGAGAAAAGAAAACCAGCTGTTGGAGTCTGTAGGCAGGACTGCAGGAAGGGCAGGTGGGAAGGGGTGCTTAATACTTTTATTTGTTATTTGTTCTTTAAAACATATTCCCCATCTGTTTTTCCTCCCATTGGAGTATCTTTCCTCCCCCCTCAAATGGGAGCAGAAGCACCTTTAGGGGGAGACATTTTTGAGAAGAAAAAAGAGTCAGCAGGTATTAAAAGGATTAAGCATATCTTCTTCCTCCACTCTTGACTGCAGCAACCGCCAATATCTGTTCTTTAGTCCTTTGAGTATTTCTTCTGTTTTGACAGTGGCCTTGATGGGAGTGAAAGGCAACCCTGCAGCCCAGATGTCAAAAATACAGTGCACCAGACAAATGCCCAATAAGCTTAACACCAGACAAATGTGAATAAGAGGCAGGTGGGGGAATAGTTTTTGGCTCTGAACAGGAAAAGTAGGTTCCAGTTCAGGACCTTCTCTTTCTAGTAACAGGCCATGCAGTCTATTTAGGAATGAACATACATCTAAGCCTACAAACTTAAGCCTACATCCCATGGTGGCATGGGATACTCCAAGGGAAAGGGCTTCGTAAGCCATGGTAATGCAGGCCCTGATGCCGCATGAGAGGGCAGCTTTTGAAACCTCTGGTCCCAGGGATGTGGGAAGGGAAGACACAAACATTCCTTTGGGAGTGAGAGCCGTAGGTGGAGAGTAGGTCTGGGGGTCACAGAGTGTGTCTGTGCCCTCCACCAGGTGGGAGGAAGGACAGAAATACTGAGGCAAGGACTGGTGAAAAAACGAGGCAGCTTGTGGTTGGTGAGGAGACACCTTTGGGGAGACTCCACCGCACAGGGACTACTGTCTGGTGGCAGAACCAGTCAGCTTGAGTGCTGGCTACACCACAGAGGTGTTCTGCTTTGATAAAGGCTAGGCGCCATCCGGCCCAGGGAAATAATAGACTGGATTCCACCAATGAGGAGCAGGACTTGGTGCCTCCCTGGCAATTCACATGCAATTTGGTTGTGGTGGTGTCTGTTCAAATGAGGATGTGACAGTGGTGTATGAGTGGAAGGAACAGAATCAACTAGGCAGACAGCACATAGATCCGGCCAACTGATGCTGTGGTGGAGTTCTGAATGGTTCTATTTTCCCTGTGCAACATGGTTGTTGCAAGTGCACCCCAAGCAAGTAAGTTGGCATCTAACGTTATCAATAATCAGTGGCGTTCCCTGAGGGGAGGGTCCTCGGTTAGGGTTAGAGAGATCCATCATTGGAGAGATTGGTGGGTGGGTAGATCAGAAGAGAGACTTCTATAATCATGGGGGAAGAAGATGGAGGACTTTGGGCCACCTGTCTGGGAGGGGGGAAGCAATTATCTCCTTGGCTGTGTCAAACCAAACCCTGAGGTGATGGAGGGTATGAGTCAGGGAAAGGTGGTTGTCTCATTTACAATGAAACCATGTACCAGTAGCATTGGAATGTGGATAGGTTCTTTGGATAGGTTGGATAATGCCTCATGTGACATATGTAAAAGCATGTTGTTTCTCTTATCCTCAGGAGATCTGAGACGTTCATCTCCATCCTTGTTCATGATTGCCTCCGAGACCAGAGCTGCCACAGTACATTGGTGAGAGGCACCAATAATTAGGTCACGAACTCATTAGGCAAAGTATAAAATGTCTTCAGTAATGTAGCCATAACCTTGACAGAGGTAGGGGCATTCCATTCCGCAACCATCATATTGAGGGCAGGGCAGGGAGGGAATAATAGAGGTTTGATGAAGGGCAGAAGGAGAAACCTCTTGCCCTAGGGTGAAGGTAGGTATTGAAGGTGGGTCTGTAGGAGAAACAGCAGCGTTAATGGCTCTTTAAGCTTCCTCGGTCACTACATAATTTTCTCTGTTAAGCAGCAACATCAAAGATGTACGTGCCAGCATTTTCCCGAACTTGAGACTAACTCCGTGTAAATTTCCCTTGTTGTGTGGTTGTAATTTCCTATCACTTAGCAACATTCACAGTCATATCCATTTTTTCCTTTGATCTTCAAATTAATTAAACGCTAAACCCTCAGAGTCTACAAACAGGTCAACAGGGAACTGTATACAGAAAACTTCATTATATAACCATTACCTGTACAAGCTTCTTCAGAAGCCAATGCAGGGGGGAAAATCGGACCAGGAAAATTTAATACTTTTCAAATGTTTTATATTTTGCATCTTGAGGGTCATGATGACAGAAAAATTCTACAACTAAATAAAATAAACATGGGGTTTTAGTTTGCTTAACAGGTGCTCTGTCTCAATTGCATTTATTATTGCCACCATGATTAGCAGAAATTCAGAGGTGAAAACAACCTCATCATTAAATATTGTTCTTCAATCTTTGCTAAAATCAATTCAGTGCTGCTGAGATAAGTCACTTATAATTGGGGAAACACTTAAGTGGGTATTTTAAACAAATCTGCAGAATGAACAGTCTTTCAGTATTAAAAAAAAACCTCGGCTAATGTGGGCATATCTCTGAGGAAAACCAGGTATTTGTTAAATCTCTCTCTCTTATATAAGTCCTTTATATAACGGGTGCAATTCACTATGAAAGTTTTTTTAAAAAACCACCTCTTAAATTACTGGCAAACCAATTTCAATAATATTTATTCAGAACATCTCTCCCCCACACTGATTTCAATAGGCCTTGCTTTCAATATGTATGCTTAGCACTACAGCTTCAGTCAAGAAAACTGAAGATAAAAATATTTTGTATTAATTATATTTTAGGCTTATAATCACAAATGTATTATTCATTTTGCCTGGAACTTTACAAATAAATAGCAACTTTCAACGTATTACCTATCTTCTTTTTTAAAAAAAAACCCTCAGCTTCAGCAACAAATTTTATTTCTCATATAGCCCAAAATGTACTACGTTTTATTTTGTGATACCATTCAGACATTTTGGCTGCATTCTACACACCCAGACTGCTTGGCTTTAAGTCAATTAAAATCCCCATAATTTCAGACCTATTTGGATGATGACACTGCAGTTTTTAAAGATATCCCCCTTTGAAATCAGAAGTAAAGCCAAAGTTTAAGTATTCTGTGTTTTAATTCCTAAACAGTAAATGGTTAAAATTATTAACAATAATCCAGTTTTCACAGCAAATGTCATACAATTTAATCATCCATTCCAAGTGACATCCAAATGGTGCATCGTACAAGAGCATCAAAGGTTACACTTTATCTCTGTGCTCCGGAAGACAAGCCTCCGATATTAACATCAACCAAGGTTCACCTGAATGTCAAGAAATAGCCTAACGGTGGGTCCCCAGATGTTGCTGGACTACAATTCCCAAAATCCCAAGCTACAATAGCCAACCCCCAATAAGAGTTATAGTCCAACAGCGTCTGGAAATCCAAGGTTGGGAAGCCCAACCTTGTCCAAAGTGGCAAGCAATGATGCAATTCAAACATTTCATAGGCAGGGTTGTGTACAGACACGAAGCCCTTTTCGACTACCACGGTGCTGCATCGGATAGATTCAGAAATCCATATTTTGAGGCAACATGTATAGTTCTTCATACACGATTCTGTAGCAAGCTGCCTAATCAACTGGAAACCATATCACTGATTATATGATATAGATCATTAAATGATGTCTCCAACCTTCTCATTCAGATATTTCATGGACAAGCACACATAATATTTGGTTGCCATAACAATGAAAACATGTCTGTTTGCAACTAAAGAGAGCCTTTATCCCACCAAGAAGAATGATTCAAGAACTCTGGTCAGCAGCTCATATTATTTTTGCATTTCAGGATGTATTTATTGTTGACTTAGCAGAGCGACTCTGGAAATAAACATTTCTGTTTGGTTCTCTATACATATACACTAAGCAAGAGGGTTCACTTGAAGATACAAGCTCTACTCTGATCCTATATTGTGCCTGCATTCAGAACTGTATACACATGCATGTTTTTGTTTGAATGACTGCACCTGTGTTCACTTTAAAAATGAACATGGGCACAAAGGCCCCTTAAATGCATGATACAGATAGGAAGTGTACTGCTGTACCTGCTTTTAATGTAACATGTGAATAACTGTATCTGCATACAGATCTGTACCTGTGTACACTGAGCACTGGATGAGTGCTGAACATAATATACAATTAGGACTTAAAAGTTGGATCAAAAGCTGCTTTTCACACAAGCAGAGATGTGGACTTTCTGGAAAATTCTGAATTAGAAAATTTCTCCCTTATCTGCATAAAAGTTGCATTATTTCCACCCCTAAACAATTACTATGCAACTTTTTCTGATGCCCTAAATGGACTGGGATCTGATTTGGCATGTTGTTTGTCCTGTTTACACACTTATACACACACACATACACACACTAATTTTCCCTAATGTTTTTCAAGTAGCCAAGTAGAAATTTTAGAAATGGAATGTTTTTCACAGAAAAAGTATGGGGAAATTGGAGGAAAATTCTATCTGTGCACACGTGGGAAGGTGTCTTCCACATACATAAATGCTCTTCAGTTGTGCAAATGTTTGTATTATCTCTTGTGCAAACACAATCATGAAAACTATTATCAACCCTACCTATTATAGCATGGCATGATCTCTTATGCAAGTTCTTCTACAAGTGTTTACAGCACAGCACTAGAAGCTATTTTCTTCCACTCACTGTTCTTTGAATCCAGTCCTACATGTCCAAAACATTCTAATGATAACGGCTGGCCCCGAAGCATAGAACAATCACAATGTTTCTCCTTGGTATAGAAAATAAATCTCCACACTGTTTAGTTGTCAATCTAAACACTCATAAAGTGCACAACAACAAAAGAAAATCTGCTGCTCTAGATCTCATGATGCTTGACGTCAAAAGTCACATTTTTGCCACCGTTTTTTTTTTAAGTGTAGAAAACTGGGTTTTAACTTGTTTCACAGAGGATCATGGATTCTGTTTTAAGAAATCATGAATATAGACCTCAATATGTTTGTCTTACCCTCAGCTATCCATTTGTACCAGGTTACATTTAAGAGGCATGTAATATAAATTGTTTTAAAATAGATACATTTTAAACACAGTTTAAAGGGGTGGGGGTTCCCCAGTTAAAATATTTCTGCTGAACCAAGACTTTCGTTGGTTCCAATTTAAAAAAAAAATCTTTGGGTTTTTATCCACACTGTTTGGAGCCTTTTACTATGGTAACCATCTGGTTGCCAAAACAGAAAATCGGCAGTGCAGATTGTTTGCTGCCTACTAGAAAGGATGCTGCTTGCTTTGTAGCGCGTTTTAGTCAGAACAGTAGGTTAACGCAAAGCACTAACCGTGCTTGGGGAAAACAAAAAAATAAAAATAAGAGATCTTCCTGAAGATACACACAAGATGTGCCAGAGGAAGCTTTTACCAATCAACATGTGAAGTCGGTGCAGGCATTTTGCTGTTTGCTGGAAAGTGAGGCAGCAGGAGCCAACTAAAATAGGACTGATAGCTGCCTTAGGCAAACAAATGCAACGCTTGTTTAGTGCTCTGGCGATGTCGGCCACCTGCTAGCATAGAGAAAGCGCAAAAGTCTCCACTTTAATATTTTTTATTTATTAAAAACACATATATCCTGCCTTCTGGCCCCAGAGGCCTCCTGGGTGGCACACAACAAAACTGAGCACACGGTATCATGAGTCAGCCATAAATTGGGGGCTATGCCCACTCTTCCGTCAGGTTCTAAACATTTTAGAAAACAACTGCTGCATCCAATACAGGACTGTCACGGAGCCTGTACCTGACTCCGCTACATCATTCAACAGAGGAAAAAGAAACGGTTCATATGTTTTGCTCTATTATCTTGAAGACCAGGAACTTGCATTCTTTTTCTTTTTTCAGCAAGGCCAATGTTTTTTGTATTCTACCTGAGTGTGTTCCTAACAAGAGCGTAGAAAGAGGACCAGACACACAATCAAAAAAACTGTGTTCTACCTGGGTTTGGGAGCTGTGTGCGCTCTCATTTTTCAGTTGCGTGGAAGCAAGGTAGGAGGAAAACCTGGGTAGCTTTTCCTCCTACCTTGCTTCCACACCACTGAAAATTGGGAGCACACACAGCTCACAAACCCAGACAGAACAGTTTCCGATTGTGTGAATGGCCTCAGTATATCAGAGTTGGAAGGTTCCTTGGAGGCAGGGGTGAAGAAATGTTGGCTCCGTTTATCAGCCGGCCAACATATTTTACTCGTCAAGCTATATTGGTACGTTGCTCATCAGGCCTTTTTTCACTCATCAGGCATCATTTTTCACTCGCCACAGACTAGTAGACTAGTGGATTTCTTGGAGGTCTTCTAGTCCAGGCCTCCGCTCAGTTCAGGAAACTTCTACAGCATCCCCTGACAGAGAGCTGTCTCGCCTCTGTGTGAAAACCTCCAATGGAAGAGAGCCTGCTGCTACATGGGGGAGACTGTTCCCCTGCCCAATAACTCTTACAGTTAAGAAGCTCTTCCTAATGTCTGGCCTAAATCTGCTGCCTCGCGGTTTCAACCCCTTGGTTCTAGTGCCACCCTCGGAGGCAACAGAGTCCGCTGCCGCTTCTATGTGACAGCTCTTCAGATACTTGGAGATGGCTATCACAGTTCCCCTTAGAGTTCCTTCGGACGCTTCTCATAGGACTTGGTTTTCAGACCCCTTGCCAGCTTTGCTGCCCTCCTCTGAACCAGGAGCTCTTCCTCTGCCTTGAATCAGGCCCATGCTCGTATGGTTGCCACCCACAGGCAACGTGGCCAAACCAGTGTTCCCTCCAAGGCATGTGCATGTGTTCACAAGTTCTTTGATGTCCGCTCAGTTAATTTTAGATCCCGCTCAGATTGAATCAGGACGGCCCCCCTCCGAATGCATGTGCACACACTGCCTTGATTCTGCAGCCCAGAACAAAACTCATTCCGCCCACAGAAGAAAAAAATTAGAGAGCGCACTGGACCAAACTGATTAAAGTAGAATCTGAATAACACCGAGAGAACAAAACCAGGAAAGAACCTTGGAGCATCTTAAAGACGAACACAGGGGCTCCCTGAGTTACAGACATCTGACTTAGAAACATCCATATCCTCTATAATAAAGAGCTAAATAAAGCGTGATCCCGTGTCCCTGCCCATGTCTTTCTCGGCCGTTCTGGGCATGCGCGGAGCGCATGCCCAGAACGTCCGAGAAAGATACGGCTGCAGGGACACGGCAGCCATGTTGAGGGAGCAGCGGGCCAAGAAGGAACTACGGGGAGGGAGAAGCTGGGATCAGGGAGGACAGAGGCGGCAGCGGCGGGTACGGCCGAGCGGCCGCAAGACTGGGCCCGCTGGCGGCGGGGGAACTGAGCCCGCTGGTGGCCGCTGGCGGCGGTGGCCGCTGCAGGGCGACTGGGGCCAATGGTGGGGGCGGCGGGGAGAGGACTGGGCCTAACCCGCTGGCGGCGGACTGGGCCCACTGGCGGCGGCGGCCACACTCGGCCCCGCCAGAGACGGAGGGAACGGGAGGCGAAGCCAGGCGGGGGAAAGAGGACCGGCGGGGTGACCATGGGCGGCGGCATGGGAGGAGGAAGTGGGCGGCAGGGAGAGAGGGAACCCACCACGGCCGGCCATGGAGGTCCCGGGAGCAGGCAACAGCCAGAGGAGCTAAAAGCGCGCCCAAAAGGAGGAAGCGCAGCAGGCAGACTGACAATGAAGTGGGTGGCCCCGAGAGACAGCTACTCCCGGGCGGGCTCCTCCTCCTTCTAGCGCCGACCACAGAGAAGAGAAAAACGGCGGGCGCAGAACGGACTACGGAGAAGGCAGAGACGGCAGCAGGGGATCGGGAGGGGATCGGGAGGACTGAGGGAGGAAGGCAGAGAGAGAGAGAGAGAGAGAGAAGTGAAGGAGGGAGGGAGACAGGACAATAAAGACGGAAAGAAGGAAAGAAGGAAGGAGAGAAAAGAGAGAGAAGGGAGGGAAACGGACAAAAGAAACAAGGAGGGAGGGAGGAAAAGAAAGAAAGAGAGAAGTAATGAAGGAAGGAAGAAGAAAGAAAAAGGAGAAAGGAGTGAGGGAGAAGGACAAAAAAAAAACAAAAAAACAGAAGGGAGGGAGGAGCAGCCAGCCCCAAAGAGCGAGCCCGTTAAAGAAAGAAAAGAGGAAAAGAGAAAGAAAACAGAAAGATGGGAGTGAGAAGAGGTGGAAGAAAGGAAGGAAAGGAGAGAGAGGGAGAGGGAGAGAGAAGAAAGTAAGGAAAGGAAAGAGTGGAAGAGTGGAAGTTAATCTGCACATGCAAACAAGTTGTCACTCTTGGGAACTATATGAACAAATGAATGAATGCTTTATTATGGCCTTGGACCTGGGCAGGGGGACCAAGTATAATACGGAAACACAATACCATCTGAAAATCAGAACCCTACATAGACAATAATGGAGTTAAACCTCATTAATCCACAATACTAAATCAGACAAGTTATATAATTTAATTACTTAGTTAATTTGAGATGACAGCTACAAGCAGCAGAACAAAACTTAGCAACACTATCAGAGATAAAAGCATATTTTGGAAACTATATGCATTCCAATTATGAACATCTGACTTGCCAACGTATTTTTGGAACACAACCCATTTATAAGTTGGGGACTGTACATTTATTTAAGCATATGCATCCCTGAACTAAAGACCACTATATCAGATGCATAACAAATTATACTCAGTTGGCAGGGGTGTGTGTGTATACACACACTGGGATAGATTTTTAAAAATGGTAAAAGTGAAGTCAAAGCACTATGGAACAGAAGAGTCACAGTTAATGATCATTATTATGAAGAGCAGGAATGTAAGAAATACATTCTGACAAGTCACAGTAGCAGTGATAGTAGATACAGCAGTCTTCTGGGTTGCGCTAAGTTGATTAACTAAAGTTAACTGCTGAGATAGAAACAACAGTTTCCAATTACAGCCTGAACGGGTGGACTCAAATCTGTGAAGAATGGGACCAAATTATTACAGAATGCGAGAGATGCAGTGGGTGGCTATTCCTGTGTGAAGTTAAGTGAATAAGAGAAGTGCAGTGATAATTTCCATCAGTAATAATAAGCCATAATACACTCTTCCTGGCTGTACCATGTTACTTATGCAGCAAGAGGTTTTTGGGTTTTGTTCAAACCAAAATGGACAGAATCAAAGCTCCTGATAAATTCTACTACAGCAGTGCTTGTGCTGAGAGAATGAAATTGGTCCAGCCCTGGTTACAGCCTTCTTTTCCTAAGCTGCACCTAGCCATAATCGTGTCTGTCTCTGTAACCTCAAGATCGGACAACTGTTAACATGCCTCTCCAGGAAAGACTCCTGCCTGAAACCTTGGAGAAGCTGCTGCCAATCAGTGTAGACAATACTGAGCTAGATGGACCAATGTGGTCTGACTTGGTATGCGGCAGCTTCCTCTGTTTCTAAGACCGTGCAAAAGCTGCTGCAGCTCTCCTCCAGAAAGCAATCGACTTCCAGGAGTTGACAAAACCCAAGTTCCCAAATCTGCATGGGGTCCCTAGAAGCCTCCGACAGGGAGTCAAGCCATTAAAAATTTGGGTACAACCAATGTGGTACAGTCATTTATTTATTCTGATTTATACCCAGCCTTTTGCAATAGCCCCAAGTTATATTTCATGCAGGAAAATATCAAGGTATTTTGCTTGCCATGTAAATGTAAAACAAACATTTTTTAAATTTTATTTTAACTGTTTAATGTGTTTGTTTCTGAATTCTCTAAAAAAACATTTTCACAAACAAAATGCATACAACAGGTTTGCTTGTTTAAAAAACCATGGAAAATAAAAGAATTATACAACAGAAAGTTGAGTACCAGATTTTTGAACCGCTTACCACTTTTTGTGTTTAGGGGTTTGGTTCAGGTTCAAGGAAACCAAGATCATTTAGCTTCTGGTATAATTCCAGTTCAATGAAAGCCTTTCTGAACTAGTTTTTCAGTTCAGGTTCAGGATAGGTTTGGCTTCCAGGCTTCTGAGTACATTTAAGGTGCCAATCATGATTTTTAAACGTCTATAAACAACTTGGACTGATTTGTTTCAAACCTTGAGATCAACTGCCCGACTCATTTTTAAAATTTAAGTTCTTCAATTAATTGACTGAAACTCATGTAACTGATGATCAATGGAAATTTGGGTGTCAGCTCTAGGAAAAAGCTAGGTAGGAGGCACATCCAGCCAGGATCCCAGACTTGTGCAGGCTCCCGAGAACAGGTCATGTGTCAACAAAAACCGAAGTAGGACAGGAAAATAATCATGTGCTAACTGTGATCTGGGGAGGATGGCAGCAGCCAACCCCACTTATGTACCCAATACTGTACTGAGGGTGGAGGAAAAGCACATCCCATGTCATCCTGCGCACTAGCACAAGGTCACTTTCCCATTCTCCTACCTCCATTTTTGCCAACATAGGAAGCTGCCATATACTGAGTCAGACCACCGGTCCGTCTAGCTCAGTATTGTCTTCACAGACTGGCAGCGGCTTCTCCAAGGTTGCAGGCAGGAATCTCTCTCAGCCCTATCTTGGAGAAGCCAGGGAGGGAACTTGAAACCTTCTGCTCTTCCCAGAGCGGTTCCATCCCCTGAGGGGAATATCTTGCAGTGCTCACACATCAAGTCTCCCATTCAAATGAACCAGGGCAGACCTAGGGCACAACAAGTCATGCTTGCTACCACAAGACCAGCTCTCCTTTCGTGGCCAGTTCTTGAGAACACACATAGGTCTGGGATTCTGGCTGGATGCTGCCCGCCCCCCGCCCCCCACCGAGCTTTTGATCATCTGAAGGGGCTCAAGGTCTTTACGGTGGTGGTTCCCAAAGGAACACCCTCCCCAGGCACCTATTTTGTTATCTGTAAGGATTCGCTGATATAAAGGCATATATCATATATACGCTGATATTTTATACTGAGTGTTACCGGCTTTTTCTCCCTCCCCACTATGTGCTAACTAAGTGTTTGATTTGATTGGTGAGTGTTTCAGATATAAGAATGTGGATTTCAAACAGTAGAACTTTGAACACTGAGGCCGACATGTTGACATTGAAGTGTTTGTTCTCTGTTGTAGTTTTACTTATGTTTTAATTGTACGCAATAAAGAAGGTCGGGAGAGGAGTATTATCTGTAAGTATCAACAACATTTTAAATGTGCCCAAGTTTAAAGAGCATCTAATGTGTGGTAAGTTCTACCCAGGGCCGCTGTCGGGGTGGCACTGTTGGGCAACTAGTGGCCTAACAGACTTCACATGAGAGGATAAACATGGGAGAGGAGAAACTATGTACACCATCCAGAGCTTCTTCAAGGGACAAAAATGTTAACCATTCAAACAAACACACATACACCATTCAGCTGACAGTACCCTACAAACTCTGCGATTCAAACTTCAGTACATTCTGTACTGAAATATAAATGTGAAGTGTGACTTAACTCTGAAAATCACCATGTGACTTTGGGAGTCATCCCCACGGTGAAAGTGTTCTGCCAGGTTGTGTCATAAATGGAAATTTTCCAAGGATGAACCATTGGTGAGATTCCCAAGAAATCCAGCTGCCGTGGATACAAGCGCAGGGATCATGCCAATGACTGTCCCATGACTAAGGGTTCCACAAGAATGCAACCACAGGTCAGGATGAGAGCATGGTAGGGCTTTACGGACTAATAATGAAAAGCAGAATAATTGTCTCATTTTGATCCTGTCAGTTCTCCCAAATAATCTCCCTGCTCTCAGAACAGATCTCCTTAAAGCACGAGTTTACATATTTTCTGGGAAGCTGAGGTGACTCTCCTCTTACACCTCATGCCAGTTCGCCTCCAACTGTCTCACACTTTACAGCAGGGTTTCTTAACCTTGGACCCCCAGCTGTTGATGGACTACAACTACCATCACCCCCAGCCATGTCCATTGTGGCTGGGGATGATGGGAGTTGTAGTCCATCAACAGCTGGGGGCCCAAGGTTAAGAAACCCTGCTTTAGAGCATGCACTTTCCCGAGGCCACCAGTACAACCCTACAAGAGCCCTGACAGATCAGACCACCCTCCCATCACATCCAGCATTCTGCTTCCCCTAGTGGCCGAACTGATGCCTTCATGTCCTGCATGTGGCTTCCCAGAGGCAATAACTCTTACCTACTGCATGTCTCCAGAGCCACATAGTATTCAGAGGCATTCTGCTTTTGGCTATGGAGGCTCCATTTAGCTCAGGGCTTGAAAAATCCCAGGCACCAGGGAGCCATGAAATCTAGAATTTTACCCATGGCGGCAAGACTAGGATATTCAGAATAAGAGTTACTTAATAAAGATGTGACAGCCACCTAACGGCGCAACGGGGAAGTGACTTGACTAGCAAGCCAGAGGTTGCCGGTTCGAATTCCTGCTGGTTTGTTCCCCAGACTATGGGAAACACTTCTATCGGGCAGCAGCGACCTAGGAAGGTGCTGAAAGGCATCTTCGCAGACTACGCAGGAGGAGGCCATGGTAAACCCCTCCTGTATTCTACCAAAGACAACCACAAGGCTGTGTGGTCACAAGGCTCAGTCTACACCAATTCAATGGCACAACTTTACCTTTAATAAAGATGTATTTGCCCCAGGCAGCCCTCTTTCTCTTCTAAGTATGTGGCTTGCAAAGTGGACAAGGAGAAACCCATTCACCCTCACCCTCCACAGTGTCCATCACTACATCTGGGAACTGTGTCAACTGTCCATTGACTGGCTCCTCTATTTGGGGGGCTGGCTGCTCCTGGATCCAGAGAAAATGTGTCAAGGCCCGATTTAGATATTCTAGCCAACTGCTGCCAATAGGGATCTCCTCCGACATGACTGTGTCTCAGTCTTGTTTAGAGACATCAAAGCCAACAGCCACCAACACACTTTATTAATTACAGACTGCATGAAGTAGGGTCTGATAAAAGCACCAGAGAGCCCTGTTGGATCAGACCGAAGTGTCCCATCTAGCCCGCAATGGCGTTTTGTAGAGTGGCCAGCCAGTTTCTTCCAGGAAGCTCACAAAGCAGCTCAGGCAGGCAACAGCCTCCCCGCCCCACCATCCCACACACTGTATAGCCCCAGGACAGGGGGAGACAACCTTTGGCATGCCGGCTGTTGATGAACTACACCTCCCAACATGCCCAGCCACAAGAGATTGTGCTTGGGAATGATGGGAGTTGTAGGTCGACGACAGCTGGGACACCGACGGTTGCCCAACCCTGCCTTGGGACCACCTGATGGCACAGAGAGGTACACTGCCTCTGCACATGGAGGCTCCATTTAGCTAGGCAGGACAAGAGCGGTGGAGGGACTGCCACCACTTTCAAAGCCGCCCCAGCGGTGGCCAACAGCGCCACCTACCGGCAACAACCCGGTCCCGCAGGTCCTCTCTTCGCCCTAAGACCACCCTAAAAGGGGATTCGCCCATTTCGCTCAAACCCCGCCCCCTTCCCGCGCCAACTGCCGGGATAACGGGCGCCCGAGGAAGGGGCGGGGCCACGGCGGCCCAGGCCACGCCCACCGGTCGCGCGGGCGACTCACCGTGACGGGGCGTCTGTGGAGGCGGCCTGCTGGGCCACGGGCGACATGGCAGCGGCGGACCGGTCACCAGCAAGAAAGGAACCTCTCCAGCGACCTCGGCTCGGCCTCGCCCCGGAAGCGGAAACTCGCCGGCGGACGTGACGTCAGAGCGAGCGGGTTGGCCATGGCCTTGCTACTATTGGCTTCCTCCTCAGAGAGGCCCGCCCGCACCTTAAAGGGGAGGCTGGCTGCGGCTGCTTGCTGAGGAAGGGGGTTGTTTGGCTGGCTTTGTTCCCGACTGGAGGGACCGGTGAAAAACAGCAGCAGCAGCAGCAGCAGCGCCTGTCTTCTCCCCCAACTCTCCACTCGGCTGTCTTGTCGACTGTTGAGAGAGCGGGGTGGTGGTGGGGGGGTGATGTATGCGCGCGCGCTGGGATGGGGGGGGACAGCCGAAGTGCTCGTGCTGAAGGTGGCGTTACCCGCACCCGCCGCTAGGTGTCGCCCAGCGATCGTGGCCGCTCATTCCAAGCCCTTGAGCGAGAGCCTTCCTACGATTCTTGGCAGAGCGCTTTGCAGTGAACCGTTCTCAAAGCGTTTTAGAAACATAGGAACACAGGAAGCTGAGTCAGACCCTTGGTCCATCTAGCTCAGTATTGTCTACCCAGACTGGCAGCGGCTGCTCCAAGGTTGCAGGCTGGAATCTCTCTCAGCCCTATCTTGGAGATGCTGCCAGGGAGGGAACTGAACCCTTCTGCTCTTCCCAGAGCGGCTCCATCCCTTAGAGCCAGTGTGGTGTAGTGGTGAGAGTGTTGCACTAAGACCTGGGAGTTCCGAATTCAAATCCCCAATCAGCCCTGATACTAGCTGGGTGACTCTGGGCCAGTCACTTCTCTCTCACCCTAACCTACTCACAGGGTGGTTGAGAGCAGAAACATAACCATGTACATACACCACTCTGGGCTGCTTGGAGGAAGAGTGGGATAGAAATGTACTCAATAAATATATAAATAAACCCACTTTGGGGCACCTGCGGTTCTTCCAGGGGTGTCCCCCTTCCCCCAAGAGGCCTCTACATTGCCCACCATTGCTTGATGGGCACCGTCCCATATCCCCCTTAGGGGATGGAGCCATATCTCTGGGGTAGAGCATCAGATTTCGACAGCATCTCCAAGATAGGGCTGAGAGAGACTCCTGCCTGCAACCTTGGAGAAGCCGCTGCTAGTCAGTGTAGACATTCCTGAGCCAGATGGACCAATGGTCTGAGTCAGTATAAGGCAGCTTTATATATTTTGAATGTGCTGTATTATATCCCTTGTGTCTGCTTTTTTTTAATCTTGCGGTTTTTAAAAAATAGGATTTCTACTGTGACTCTGAATATTTATATATTGCGCTTCCACAAAAGTTCTCAAAGCAGTTTACATAGAATTTTCACCCCACCTTATGACTTACGAAGCCCTTGAGGCGGTTTACAAAAACAAAATTAATGTTTTTATCGTTTTAGTCTTGATGTTTGTTTTAATGGTGCTTGTTTTGCTGTAAGCTGCCTGGGGGGGTCATAGATGAAAGGTGGCCTGAAAATGCAGACTGTAAATAAGCAAGCATGTTTGCTATGAAACAAGACCCATTGAGCTCAATGGATCTTACTTCTGAATAAATGTTTAGGACTGTGCTGAATGGTTCTACTCCTTAACTCATTTACCAAGTCCCAAGTGTGGCAGTGATAGTGTCTTCTATGCTCTGCACAGGAGGATGGGCAGTTCTGAATCAGAAGAATGTTCCCAGGAGCAGAAAGAATAATAAATTATTCACAGATAAATATTTTTACAGACTTTATTTTAATAAAATAAATTTTTCCCACAGAGGCTTGGTTCTATCCCAAATTATCTTGCCTTGACACTTCCGGCATGATCCTTACATATTGCTGTAACACTAGATTGTAGAGTTAAAAAGAAAATCACAGTAAGCCCAGATACAATAGCCAACAAGTAAAACTTGGGGTTTGTTTCATTTCACCCCATGGCTGCAGTATGTAATCACTGTCTGTACACTCATTACAAAAGTCTGAGGTTTTTAAGCTCAGTGGCTGTCGTAACCATGAGACCTCATAGGTTTTAACCATGTAATACTTGACATTTAATGCTATGAACATATGTAAACATTGGAGAAATCTTGGGGCCTTGGGTTGCCTAGTTCCCTTGAATGAAAGAGAATAAAACATAGCCATATGAACAAGCATCTCTTCTTCCCCACACAGAAAGCCACCCTAGAAGATAATTTTTCAATACCCATGTAAGAACTCACAAGCTAAACATACAGAGATGCCTCTTGGAAACCCACATTTAGTTAGGGCTTCAAGGCAGTAGTTCTCTCCGGCTCTCCAGCAACTGGTATTCCGTGCATACTGCCTCTGAACATGAAGGTTTGATTAGCTGTCATGGGTAACAGCCATTGCTAGCGCTCCCTCTATGAACCTCCTCTTAAACCATCTAAGCGAGTGGCCATCACATCTTGTGGCTGAAAATTCCATACATTAATTCTGTGTTGTGTTCAGAAGTATTTCCTTTTGTCCTGAATCTTTTTGTCCTGATTATGATCCACTTCCTCCATGGTATGCAGCTTTTCATAAACCTCTGCCCTCCCTTAGTTATCTAGGCCTTCTGCTCAATCAGGGAGGGTTCCCAGAAGCATGTACTCAGGTGTTTTGGCTGCGCAAACACACACATAGGCAGCAATACTATTTGCTATGGAGCTGCCCTTATGTGAGAGAGTCCCAAATCAAGTGTTCCTACCCAAGTCATTTGATGATTGACTTATATTTGTCATCATTTGGGCTGGCTTCTACAAATCCACTTGCCAGCTCACCAGTGGTGAGTGTCCCCCAGCGCTTTGATGAGCAAGACATCCAGCATCACACAGATCTCCTCCCCGGAGGTCTCATTTCCACTGCCATTTTTGAAAAGTCTTGTGGTAGCAAGCATGACTTGTCCCCTTAGCTAAGCAGAGTCCAACAATTTAGTTTTGCCTACTTCAAGAGCCACCTAATGGCACAGCGAGGAAATGACTTGATTATCAAGCCAGAGGCTGCTGGTTTGAATCCTCACTGGTATGTTTCCCAGACTATGGAAAACACCTATATCGGGCAGCAGCAATATAGGAAAGATGCTGAAAGACACCGTCTCATACTGCGTGGGAGGAGGCAATGGTAAACCCCTCCTGTATTCTACCAAAGACAATCACAGGGTTCTGTGGTCACCAGCAGTCAAAACTGATTCGTAAGCACACTTTACCTTTACTTCAAGATAATCTGGTTTATAATAATTTTAATGTAATTAATGTAATTGCCACGTGATTATTTATTTCATGGTATCTGTACTATATCCTGTGCTGGTCTTTGACCATAATAAAGATGGTTGATTGATTGACTTGTCCCCTTAGCTAAGCTAAGGGTCCACCCTGGTTGTATATGAATGGGAGACTAGAAGTGTGAGTACTGTGAGATATTCCCCTCAGGGGATGAAGCTGCTCTGGGAAGAGCAGAAGGTTTCAAGTTCCCTCCCTGGCTTCTCCAAGATAAGCCTGAGAAAGATTCTTGTCTGCAACCTTGGAGAAGCTGCTGCCAGTCTGTGAAGACAATACTGAGCTAGATAGACCATTGGTCTGACTCAGTATATGGCAGCTTCCTATGTTCCTAATACATTTTTTAAAATCGAAATATAGAACTGCATACCAGCTACAACTAAATAAGCCCCCATTGGTGACACAGCCTAATCCTAAGGATGTTACCCAAGACACAAATTCCACTGAGTTAAATTGAATTTGCTCCCATAACGTATTTCGTGAGAACCTGGAGTTTTACTGGGAATCCAGCTTCGCCTCCACAACAAGCCTGGATTGAGCTGACCAATCTGGGCTCAGTCTGGTGTCTGCAGGGGTGGATCTGGATTCCCAGTGCAAATCTCTACATTTATCTGGAAGCAAGTTCCACTGATTTCAGTTGGATTTACTTCCAAGTAAATATGACCAGAATTGTAACCCAAGGTTAATGCTGTGATGGATCTAGAAAGTAGAAATATGCAATGTACCGTGCAAGTAAAATCTGGAAGTGTTTGACTTGATTAGAGTCAGGCTACACAGACGTGCAATATTAAGATGGTGATATATAGTTTCTAATAATGTCTTCCCACATTTTTTGTATTTTAAAAAATCCTACCACCACAACAAAAAGTTACTCAAGAGCAAAAGTCTAAATCTTTTTCCCCCGTGACATGAAAATGTTTCAGATATTCCCCTCAAAGCTCCTGAGATGAAATTGTTTCTAACATGTGGGCCATTGACACCAAGCTTGAGTCACATATGTTTATTTATTTAACACAGACCCGTGCAGTACAGAGCCTGTTCTCACAATCAGGACAATGTGAGCTGAAGCGGGGATCTGGGAACCCCAAGCAATGTGTGGCTCCCACAACATATTTTGTGGGAACCTGGAGTTTTACTGGGAATCCAGCTTCACCACCATAGCAAGCCTGGATCAGAATCTAGGATCTGATCTGAGCTGACCAATCTGGGCTCCATCTGGTCCCTGCAGTGGCAGATCTGGATTCCCAGTCAAATCTGGATTTTCAGGAGCATGTGCAGCTTGCAGAGCCCCACTTCAACTCACATTATCCTGAGGGTGAGCACAGGCCCATCATCTTCCATCTTGAACAGCAAAGGTTAAGATTAGGCGGCCATTTGCTGCTTATCTGTGGCCAGATGAGCAAACCACAGCTTCCTCCACCACTGTTCTTTGAAGATTTCTCTCCTTTTGCAACATGCCTGCTATATTAAGCTCTTCTCGGAGAAAAAAGCTTGCCCCTGTGCAATGAACAACCTGCTCTTGCTTTCCAGATCCACGGGGGTCCTCGCACACAAATATAATGCCCATCTTTTAAACAGAGGTCCTACATTATTTATTCCAAGTATTTTCCTTCCATGACCACAAAAGACAACTAGGCTGGCTGAGGTATTCTGCATTTCCCTTGCGGGTTCCTGAGAGGCAATGCTTCTAGGAAGGGTCCTGAATGCATTTCAGTTCCTGGAGTTGCTCCTAGGGTAGAGACGAGAGCTGAACACTGGCTTCATCTGGCAGACGTGTGGCAAATTGCAGAGTTCTTGCCTCCCTGCTTGCTTGTGCTTAGCACCGAGTTAGCATAGCAAAGGTCTTGCTGCTTGGTAGGCCGCAGCATGGCTTCTAAGGCTTGGTGGAAGCATGCCGCAAACACTCTTCCAGAGGCACCATGACATCCACACCGGTCTCCGTCGTTTGCCTGGAACACTTGCGGCTATCTTTTATGTTCTTGATACTCTCTGAAACGTGTTTCCTGAACCTTTTGGTAAGGAAACAGTAGATGATAGGATCCAGAACACAGTTGGTGCCAAGGAGGCATAGGGTCACTTGATGTATGTCATTCACCAGTTGTTGGCTCCGGCGGCTGATGTCCCATTTGTTCAGAACAACCAGGGTCCAGGGCAAGTCCACAATGTGGTGAGGCACAAAACAGATGATAAACACAGCCAAGACGGTGGATACCAGCCAGAGTGCTCTATGCCTAACATGGGTGCTCTTCTGGGTCTTGACTGGTTGGGAGAGCAGTGTCCGAATAATGAATCCATTGCTGATCAGGACAATTAGAAAGATCGCAAAGAAGCAAATGCAAATGACCACATGGATGGCAAGGACAGCAATGTTGTCTTTGGTGGTGTCATAACGCTCAAAGCAGCGATTGAAAACATGGTTGCTGATGATCTCGTCATTGATGCTCTCTCCAATGAGGAAATACATAGACGGGCCACCTATCAGGATCCAGATAGCTACAGTGACGTAAATGCCCCGCCTTCGTGTCGACGACTGAGCAGCTGTGAGGGGTTTTGTGACCGCTTGGAACCGATTGTACGTTATAACTCCCAAGAAGGCAACTGAGCAGTACGTATTCACAAAGAACAAGTAGCCAGCCAAATTACATAAAAAGGAGGGCATGATCCAGTTCCCTCTCTTGTGATAATACACAATCCACATTGGCAATGTGATGAGGAAGAGCAGGTCCGCTATTGTTAAGTTGACCATGAATAGTTTGATTTCATTTAATTTCTTTTTAGCATAAACCCGGCCAAAAATATAGAGCACGTAGGTGTTAGCCACAAAGCCTAGAATGAAGATGATGCTATAGTAGACGGTGAACAGAGTATATCTGAACTCGGAATCCAGAGGCTCATTGGAAGAGGAATGTCCATTATGGATACCAACAGCAGAGATGTTCTCTTGGCTTTCTTGGAACGTCGTACTCATTACAATAGTCATAATGTCTTTCTTAAGGCAAAGTATGTTCCTCTCTGTTTTTCTTATTCTAAAAAACAAAAGAATGAAATATGTAATACAGAGTAAATAGCCAAGTACAAGCACTCTTTCAGGTTATCATCCCTCAAGTATCAGGTGTTGGTTTATTTTTCTTGCTTTAAAAAAAATCTTGCTTCCTACAAAATCCAGGCACTTATAGAATCATTAAAATTAATGCAGCTATGTATCAGGACAACACAATTCCATAATCTTCATATATGGACGTATGAACTGCCTTTTTTCAGAGTAGATCATTGGGCTATCTAGACTAGGAACGTCTACTCTGACTGGCAGCAGCTCTCCACTACAGGGCCTTGGGCAGAGGTCTTTGCCATCACCTGCTACATGATCCTTTAACTGGTGGTGCCAGAAATTGAACCCAGTACCTTCCGTATGGAGCCACCTAATGGCACAGTGGGGAAGTAACTTGCCTAGGGAGCAAGAGGTTGCCGGTTTCAATCCCTGCTGGTTTGTTTTCCCAGACTATGGGACATACTCCTATCAGGCAGCAGCAATCTAAGAAGATGCTGAAAGGCATCATGGTAAACCCCTCCTCTACCAAAGACAACCACAGGGCTCTGTGGTCGCCAGGAGTCACACAGCTTTACCTTCTATATGCAGTGTATGTGCTTGAATCACTAACCTGTGTGATCCCAATCTCAGTTACAGTAAAACAGTACCTTAACAAACTGCTTAAAATCCTGCTCAAAGACAATGACTGCATTATCTTGAAAACAGAGATGGACGCTGGTGGATTTCCCTAGGAAAGTAGCTGAGTAATCTAGGCTTTAAACTTTTTTATTTTGGATTTGGGAGCCAGCCCAGACATTCAGAAGCCAGCCAATGGGCACTTGACAAAATTACTTAGTGGCAGATGTTGAGGTAATTCACACAATCACAAACTGTGTTCTGCCCGGGTTTGGGAACTGTATGTGCTCCCAATTTTTGGTTGTGTGGAAACGAGGTAGGAGGAAAACCTGGGGAGCAGTGATTGTGTGGAAGCAAGATCGGAGGAAAAGCTATCCAGGTTTTCCTCCTACCTTGCTTCCACACAACCAGGAACTGGAAGCACACACAGCTCCCAAACCCGGGCAGAACACAGTTTGTGATTGTGTGAATGACCTCATTGTGGAAGGAGAAGGTCAATGGGCTTCTCTTTATCCCCTTCACAAGTAACATGTTTACAAAAGAATCTGGCCTCCCCGGACAAATAAAAAAACTATACGCAACTTCCTCTGAATTTCCTATTCTAAGCACCACAGTTGAATTTCTAGGTGCCATCACTTCCTGTCTGGGATCTATCACGCCCTGGAATAATCTCGACACCTCCATTTCTGCCACCACCTTTTCACACCTTGCCCCTGAGGGCAGGGCAAATCAAAGACTCCTTTGACTTTTCCAGCCATAAGGCTGGCATCCCCTGCAGTTTCACTGGCACCGACTTACTTGGGGGCAGGGGAGGGAAGTGAAACTGTAGGAAGAGGCAAAGAGGATGTATTTCTTGGTGTTTGAGACACAGTACTTGATCCAGGGAAACCACACAATGAATTTGTCAATAAGGCAATGTGGTGTGGTAACATATCAGCTGAATTGGTTCATCTTTTTCTTTTCTTAAAGTTTCCTTTCTTAATAAAAGCAGATTAGAAGTACAAAAGACTGGTTAGGCTAGAGACAGGCAATAGGGAACTGAATCTGAAATATTAATAACTGTGAAATAAAATAAATAAAAATCAAATTGTTTTGAGTCAATCTGTTCTTGAAATATTCGGCTAAAGGACTGAACTCTGGTCAAGTTCAGCTCATAGCCTTATCTGGCCCTAACATAGAGGGCTGGGTTTTCTGTGGTGGTGTTTTTTGCAGGTAACCTCCTATTTCTTCATATCTTATGGGTGTAAGCAGGAAGCTAGAACCACAAGGGCCTCAGATATTCCGGAGGGCATATTTAGAATTCTGGGCTTCCCTTTACTGAGACACATCTTCCTTTTTCACGCTTGTATCAAGTGGCCATCTGTTCTTTCTCATCAAGGACAGTCCTTGTTTTCATTCTGAGCGTCCTTTGCCTTCAGGAGCAATGGTCTTCAACCGAGGGACCAAGACTCAATAATGGCTCTTGGGCCAACTTAATTTGGGACACCCCAAGCGTGACCTTCTGTCTTCTTAGAACATTCAAGAGAAGGAAAAAAGAATTTGTGACGTAGCAGTTGGGATGAAAAGTAGATCTAGGGTCTACAGTTCTAGAGGGCTTGTTTATCTTCTCAAATTGGGGGCAGAAGGTGCAGTGATAGACAGAGGTGCTCTTACTCCTGGACTTCTGGGCCAAAGTCCAGGGCCTCCTCAGCCCCTGGGGGCCCCCAAATCCTCTTTAGTCTGTCCTGGGTGGTGTGGTTGCCCGGCTGAGCATGATGATGCTTAATTTGCAAGGGAGGGGGCCCCTCCATAGGCCTTTAGGTCTAGGCGCCAAAGTTACCTAGGTGCGCCTCTGGTGATAGCAGTTACAGTTTTGCTGCATCATTGCACCCCACAGGTAGGGGAATGAGGCGAGGTGATTAAAGGCATTATATGCCTCTTGCAGCAGATATAAGAGCAGGCCTGAAATCACCTGAACCAGCATGCCCTTCCCAGATGACATTCTCAGTTTCATTTTTTAACTTTTCTTTTCTTCCCCTTTGTTTCCTTTCCTTCCTCTCTCCTCTTCTACTTTTCCTTTTCTTCCCCCTCTGTTTCTACCATCTGTTTCTACTGGGCAGGATCAAACAAAACTGAACGAAAAAAAGAGAGCCCCCCGCCCCAACGTGAATCAGAATGGAACCCAAACCCAACATCTCTGGGTTGCCTTGAGCCTGAACCAGAACCAAGGTCCTACATTCAAAAAATGGTTCAGAATAAGTGGTTCACCAATCAGGCAATCAGCTTGTAATTAATGTTTTATTATCTTGGAGTATTTTTTTTAATCCTGTTGTGTGTGTTTTCTGTGTAAGACCCTTTTAAATGTTCAGAAATAAAGTTTGTAAATAAGTATTTCACCCCCACAAGATAAATGGCTGTCATTGTAGTTACTTTATAGTTTACGATGTAAAAAAGAAAGTCTAATATCGTTCCACAGGAAATGGTATCTAAACCAGTTTGACGCTCCTGAGGTTAGTGTCTGAACTGGAACTGAACCAGAGAATTTAAAATACCAATGAAGCGGAACCACATTTCTAAGAACATAAGAATAGCCCTGCTGGATCAGGCCCAAGGCCTATCTAGTCCATCATCCTGCTTCCCACAGTGACCCTCTAGATGCCTCTGGGGATCCCACAAGCAAGAGAGGAAGCCATGCCCTCTCTCCTGATGTTACTCCCCTGCAACTGGTATCCAGAGGCATCCTGCCTTTGAGGCTGGAGGTGGCCTATAGCCCTCCAACTAGCAGCCATTGATAGACCTCTCCTCCAAGAAGTGATCCAAACCCCTCTTAAAGCCATCCAGATTGTTGGCTGTCACCACATCTTGTGGCAGAGAATGCCACAAGTGGATTATGCGTTGTGTGGGAAAGTACTTCCGTTTGTTGGTCCTAAATTTCCTGTCAATCAATTTCACGGGATGACCCCTGGTTCTAATGTTATGTGGGAGGGAGAAGAATTTCTCTCTATCTACTTTCTCCACACCATGCATGATTTTATAGACCTCTATAATGTCTCCCCACAGTTGTCTTTTTTCTAAACTAAAAAGCCCCTGGTGTTGTCGCCTTGCCTTATAAACAAGGTGCTCTAGGCCCCTGATCATCTTGGTTACATCCTGGTCAGCCTGTAATTATATACATAGTGGTCAAGTACAATCAAAAACTGTGTTCTACCTAGGTTTGGGATCTGTGTGTTCTCCCAATTTTTGGTTCAATGGAAACAAGTTATGGGGGAAATCTGGGTAGAAATGATTGTGTGGAAGCAAAGTAGGAGGAAAACATGGGTAGCTTTTCCTCCTACCTTGCTTCCACACAATCACTTCTACCCAGGTTTCCCTTCTACTTTGCTTCCACACAACCAAAAATTGGGAGTACACACAGCTCTTAACCCTGGGTAGAACAGTTTTTGATTGTGTGAATAACTTGATTTAATCACTTCATCTGTATTACAGAAATTTTAAAAAACTAATTAAACCTAACACAAATGTGGTCTTTTAATTCAATATATCCAACGCAGTGAGCATAATAACAACAATTTTGATTCCAACATATCCCAACTTGCATATTTGTAATCAATTACAGCTTCTGGCATTGTCCTTTGTTTTGAATATCATCCAAATGGGCAATTTACCATAAGCATTAGACTTTGCTTCATTACGCCCGTGACTGGATGTGTCACACGGAATTCTAGCATTTCCAGGTATTGAAAAAAGGTCCTTCGGGATGCGAAGAACTAAATTGTTCCATCTTTACACTTCCCTGATGCATCTTGTCAAGTCAAACGGTGCCAGAGGCAGCGTTTATTTTTGCCTTCGCTGAAATGGAGTTGGAGAACCCAGCAGGGACCAATGAAGAGAAGCTCAAGCCATAGGCATTAACGGCCAGTATTTAACCTCACAGAGTGGAGAATCATATTATGTGGCTGCTGGCAGTGCAAGCAAACTGTCTCAGCATCCTGACAAAGAAGCCTTGGTTGTGAAATTGGGACATATCCCTAATGGACATTGTATCGATTGCATTGATAAAAACAGCCTCCACTTACCAGAGTCAAGAGAGCGGATATTCTCAGTGGAGTTCAAGTTTTGGTTGGAGTATAGCAGAGAGCGTACATCAATAAGTGAGTTTGGGTTGTAGGTATTCTCTCGCTTCACGTTTGGCTTCAAGCAGCTTGCTCACTCGTAGAGCTCCAAAACCCGGGACTGCAGCAGGAAGGTTCTACAAAGGCATTGAAATGAAGAAATGGTGACATCACAGCTGGGGAAATGAGGTTTTGTAAGATAGAGGAGGAAGCCAATTAGCCACAAGGGACAGCAGAGCCACAATGAGCCATCACTAATATTTATCAACAGATTTGTTCTAAAATGCCTGACTTGCAGAGGCTATTAAAGCTTATCACTGCTCCTGTCATACATCTAATGGCACTGAACAACTTCCAGTAAATGGAAACAACTTCCAGTAAGAGGAAATCATATGTGGCACAGTCATGAATGCCAGAGGCCCCAGCCTCCAGCTGACATTGCAATAAACCTAGCAGATGTTGGCACATGGCAGGTTAAAGAGCACCTTTGCATCCAGGGCGTTTCAGTTTCAGTTGGTACTCTCCACCCAGCTGCCCTACCCTTTGAGAAAGAGAGAGCGCATAACCTGTGGCATGCTGTTATCACAGGAATCTAGTCAATCTGAAAAAGGAAGGTGCTGTCTATCCAACAGGAAATTACTGTCCCTGTGACTGCCAACCAGGGGTGTAACTATAATAGGGCAAGGGGAGACAGTTGTCTGGGGGCCCACTGCCTTGCCCCCCCCCGAGACAAGTCAAATGACTGACTCCCCCAGCCACGCACCCACCTGGGCTTCCTTCAGTTGTATTCATCCTCCGAAATTGATGTGAGTGTTGAGATCTGGAGCTACCAGAACAGCATGTCTTTCTCTAGTACCATTCAATGACTTGCATCACCCACAATTTACAAAACCTTAAAAAAAAATAATTTAGGATGATGTTCTATTGTGGCACACACACACACACACACACACACACACACACACACACACACACACATATAAAACTTCAGTGGTGGGGGGCCATTTTAAAATCTTGTCTCTGGGTCCACTACAACCTTGCTACGCCCCTCCTGCCAACTTCTGAATTTTCTGGTGTATCTGAACAGCCCTTGTTAGAGACAGAATGGTGGATTAGATGGACCTTAAGTCTTGACAGGCTGAATAGAATGTGTTGTGTGGTGCGATCAGCAAGGTCTATCATGCTCCACATCATGCATGGTGTGGAGAAAGCAGATAGAGAGAAATTCTTCTCCCTCTCCCATAACACTAGAACCAGGGGTCATCCCATGCAATTGATTGCCACAAAATTTAGGACCAACAAACGGAAGTTCTTTTTCACACAACACATAATCCACTTGTGGCATTCTCTGCCACAAGATGTGGTGACAGCCAACAACCTGGATGGCTTTAAGAAGGGTTTGGATAACTTCATGGAGGAGAGGTCTATCAACGCCTACTAGTTGGAGGGCTATAGGCCACCTCCAGCCTCAAAGGCAGGATGCCTCTGAGTACCAGTTGCCAGGGAATTGGCTGGTGTATCTGAATAGCCCTTGTTGGAGACAGAATGGTGGATTAGATGGGAAAGCCTTGACAGGCTGAATATAATGTGTTGTTTGGTGCAATAGGCAAGGTCAGTCTCAGCTCAGTCTTAGATCCCAGTTCCCGACTTTAACTGCTAGGGCTGTGCAGTTGTGTTGGTCCGACAGGTATGTCGGGACTGATATGCCGTCTGTGAAGCATTATCAGAAGGACACAGCTGTGATTTGCTGAGCAGAAACAAGCCCATCAGGTCTAACCATGGGCTTGATATCACACGTAATGGTCCTTAAGATTTGGAGACGAATGCGGATGAGGAAGCTTGACCACTGTAACGTGTCCAGGATATTTGCAATGTACACGTGCTGAATCTGGTTCTGAATCATCGCAAAGCCTCGTAACTGCAATTTCCTTCTGATCTCAATAACCCTCTTTAGCCCAGTTGCTTGGCCCCGAGTTCACATTGCATCACTTATTCTGATAGCGTGAGAACAAGGCGCACAGAATGATGTGGCTCTGACTGGCTGATGCAAAAAGCGTAAGCAGGAGTAAATGATGGTGGTCAGAAAGAAGTGCAAAAAGACACCAAAAAGACGAAGAGAAATGCCTGCAAGCCTTGCCAATCAATGGCAAGGATGCTTCTGTGGGCTGGCTTCTCCACTTGAGTCCACCTGTAGCTCCTTCTGCTTCTGAAGAGAAGCATTTCGAACCTGGAGTGTATCACAGCGGCGACTCAGGATCTCGTGCGCCTGAGGCAGGGCGCCAAATGACACCTCCTTGTGTACATCTTCCTTCTTGTGGTAACAAGCATGAATTGTCCCCTTTGCTAAGCAGGGTCCACCCTGATTTGCATATGAATGGGAGACTACATGTCTGAGCACTGTAAGATTTTCCCCTTAGAGGAAGCGGCCGCTCTAGGAAGAGCACCCGCATGCTCTTCTGCATGCAGAAGTTCCCCAATTCCCTCCCTGGCATCTCCAGGTACGGCTGGGAGAGATTCCTGCCTGCAGCTTTGGAGATGCCGATGCCAGTCTGTATATAGACAATACTGAGCTAGATGGACAAATGGTCTGACTCGGTATAAGGCAGCTTCCTATGTGGTTGATGTTTTTAAAGCAGAGCAAAGGAGGGGAGAGCTGGTCTTGTGGTAGCAAGCATGACTTGTCCCCTTAGCTAAGCAGGGTCTGCCCTGGTTGCATATGAAAGGGAGACTAGAAGTGTGAGCACTGGAAGATATTCCCCTCAGGGGATGGAGCCACTCTGGGAAGAACATCTAGGTTCCACGTTCCCTCCCTGGCATCTCAAAGATAGGGCTGAGAGAGACTTCTGCCTGCAACCTAGGGGAAGCGGCTGCCAGTCTGTGAAGACAATACTGAGCTAGATAGACCAATGGTCTGACTCAGTAGATGGCAGCTTCCAATGTTCCTGTGAGGGTATCTTGCCATTTTGCTGGGCCCCAATAATCAGCTTCCTGAGGCAACTGTCTCACCTCGCCTCATAGAGGGGCCGCCCCTCCATATCACCAACTGCTAGGGACCAGAAGACACGGCAGAGCAGCAGAAGGGCTGTTCATGTGGGTTACTCATTGGGTAGCCTCAAAGTCCACCTGCATCTCCTTCAGTGTCTGGAGGAAAGAATCTGGAACTTGACCAATGTCATCGAGTGTTAAGGACCGGACGACTCTGCCGTACATACCCCACACATCCCTAATTATTGTGTGGCTGTTTGGAAGCTTCTAGTTATACCATCAATTGACAATCTGGCAAGCAGGTGGACAGACCATAGGACATACATAGTTGGGTGTGTAGCAACCAGACAGTCAACCTGGATTCTTGCCAAGGCCAACCAGGAAGCCTTTATAGCCTCTCCCATGTCAGGGGCAGCCAATCAGCTACTTGGGCAGGAAGAGTCACTGTGGATCTTGGATAAAAAACCATAGCAACCCAATTAACTTTCCAATTAACTTTCCAACTGGCAGCCCTGTGTGGCTGATGTGTGGGGCAGCATGGCACAAATCTGAAGAGCCTCCTGACACCCAGAAAGCCCTCCCTCTGGGGGGGGGGGGTGCCTTTAGAGTTCCACCCCTTGGCATTGCCCTGAAAGGAGAAAGCCAAGACCAAGCTCTGCAAACTGCTGCCATTAGTCATGCAAAACCAGATAAGGGTTGCTCAGGAAGGAAGACTGTGCAATGCTAAACCAAGTGCACAGAACCTTTGGGACATGGGTTAAGTAGCAAGATTGCACACTGAGGTGAAAAGCTTGCAACCCTCAACACACTTCCTACAGAGTTAGCGCCACTGAACGGAGTGGAAGTTATTTTTTGAATAAGTCTAGTTAGCCGAGCACTGCACAGATTTACGAATATCTGCTTACATACAGACTGAAGGTGTTTGCTCTTGGCTTTCTGGGAGAGGCGCCAGGTTTGGCAGAGGTAGGCTTAACAGCGATAAAAATGAGATGGGGAGACATCACATTGGTTGGCAGCCGTCCAGTGAACCCCATGGGCAGATCAAATGGCTGCCAGCCAGTCTGGAAGTGAGGAATATGTCGGGGATGTGTTGGGATTTGGGAAGCGAGAGAAGGAGACTGCTCTAAGAAATCCTAGGCAATTGTCCCTGGGCACTTTCCTAGACAGCAGGCTTTGCAACCAGTTTTCTGGGAGGCTTTACTGCGAGTTCGAAGTCGCCCCCCAGAACGGACGCAAAAAGTGGATTTCTTAAACCCCAGACATAAATCGGGCTACACTCTAATGTGCAATGAAAAACCTGAATCGTGCGTGAAGTGCTCCCTGATAGTTTGCAGGGGCTTTGGGGTAAATTTGGCCAATATGTGAATGCACATCCTCCATTCTGGAGGAGATGCGAGCTAAAAGCTGGGTGTGAAAAATTTCAAAGTGAGGGCAATAGACTGAATCCATAGAATGGACATAGCGACCCCCACAGCTGCAGAGCAATTTAATGAGATGTGATTCAGTTAAGAATATGACTGGATTAATTAATGTGAGGCACAGACCACTGAGAAGTTCTCTTGCACTAAAGAAGACCATTTTTGTTGTATCTAAAGAATTACTTTCCTACTATGGACTTGACAGCAGGGTTTGAAATGTAGTATAAATCGCAGGTTGGTTAGATTAATTATGTTTGTAAGAGTTTGAACTTATGTTTCGAATTATTATCATAGCAAGGGTAAATTTTATAGTTGTTGATTCACGAATAAATGTGAGCGGGAAGTCCACCTTTTATGTGTGTATTTTTAATGAATGATAATATTGTTGTTGTTAAAATCAATAAAAATTGAATTTGCAAAAAAAAGAAGAAGAAGAAGTTCTCTTGCACTAGCCCGAGTGAAATGAGTGGGGCTTTCACAAGAACACAGTAGTGTTCCTGCTGGTCAGGGCTGTCAACCTCTCACTCTTAGTTACCTAACCTTGCCTCATGGCAGCACTACCTTTGTGATGATGACACACACAGAGAGAGAGGCCAAAAAGGCAGCACAGGCACAAGTCCTAACATGCATGCAAATCTTGCCCGACTTCTGGTAATTAGGTTGGTATATGTGGATTGTTATCTTATACTAACAACCCATAGCATTGTTCAGGAAACTTCAACAAAG
Source organism: Hemicordylus capensis (assembly GCF_027244095.1). Classification (NCBI taxonomy): domain Eukaryota; kingdom Metazoa; phylum Chordata; class Lepidosauria; order Squamata; family Cordylidae; genus Hemicordylus; species Hemicordylus capensis. The sequence goes on from NC_069663.1 coordinate 18,130,396, forward strand.
TTAAATGCGCACGCACACGCGCACACACAGAGAGATACGATCCAAATGTGGTCACACTCGGTCGGTTCATTTATACTATTATTAATCCTTCTCTGGCATCTGAACAGGGGTCTAAAAATGAGCACTCCTCACCTTTGCTTAAAGCGGGCATTCTCAAAACGGAGTCCCCATGTGTTGGACTACAACTCCCATGACCCCCTGCTGCAATTTAGTGCAGCAGGGGATTGTGGGAGTTGTAGTCCAACCAGAGTGTGGGGTCCCAAGTCGGAGAACTCCTGGCTTAAAGAATTCCACAGACTACCAATCAGCTTCAGGGCACAATGAAAAGCACTGGTTTTGACCTTAAAGGCTGAAATCCGAGGTGGTCAGCTTGAGGCTCTCCACCTGTTGGACAGCAACTCTCATCACTCCCAGCCACAATAAACTGCAATTGGAAATGATGAGAGTTTTAATCCAACAAGCCTCAGGTTGGCCACCCATGACCTAAATGGTCTGTTTATTTTAAAATTATATTTATATACCACTCAACTAACCAGAGTCCTCAAAGCAGTTTACAAAAATAAAAATAAAACCAACATCTAAAACAGGGCTGAAAAACATTGGCCCTCCAACTACAACTCCCATCATCCCCAGCCACAGTGGTCAATGATCAGGGATGATGGGAGTTGTAGTCCAACAGCCTGTGGGCCAACGTTGTGCAGCCCTGATCTAAAACAAGAGAAACAAAACAGAAAAACTCTTTTTAAAAAAAATAAGCTAACGCAGCTGGTAAACTAATACCGTGCCAGCAGGAGTCAGGTGAACCAGCAATTGCAAATTAAACATTTGCTGGAAGAGGAAGGCTTTTGTCTAGTGTCTGAACATTTACAGGGAAGTCATCAGGCGAATCTCTCAAGGGAGAGTATTCCATAGACGGGAGCCACTGCTGAGAAGGCTCTTTCCCTGGTAGTAACCTGTCACACCATTGTAGGTAGCCTCTGAAAATGGTCTTAGAAAAGGGGCAAAAACATTTCAGAGAAGGCACCCTTTCGGATAAACTGGTTCTAAGCCATTTAGGGCTTAAAGGCCAATACCTTGAATTGGGCCTGGAAATGGATTGGCAACCAATACAACTGATCTACGATGGTCATAATTTGTTCAAACTAACCAGCCCCTGGTCTGTCTAGGACCACGATTTCTGAAGGAGTGACAGCTCCCACACAAGCTTGTCTAAGTGTTAGAGCGCTGGTTGCCCGTGCTTGAAGTGAGTGGCTACTGAAGAGGCCTTTTTGGTATTACCACGACCACTTGGTAGTGGTGCCTTTTCTGTGGAACTCCCTCCTCTCAGCTGCTCACCTGAGAGTTATTTGCACATGGCTTCATGCTGCGGGGTAAATGTGGAGCGAAGCCACTTCGAATTACCCTCGTGGCATCTGAGGGAAGCAGCCCCTCCTCTCTGCTCTTGGGTTTCCTTTTGGTGCAGGTTCACATTGCATGCCTCTGTGTTTTCCTTCTAGCCAATAGGGAGGGAGGGAGTGAGAGAGCGTGCTCTTTGGGTAGGAACACAATGTTGCCTTCAAAACCTGGCGTCCTAGACTGGGAGCATTCATTCATTCATTCATTCATTATTTATTTATTTATTTATTCAATTTCTATACTGCCCTTCCAAAAATGGCTCAGGTAGGTTTACACAGAGAAATAACAAACGAATAAGATGGATCCCTGTCCCCAAAGGGCTCACAATCTAAAAAGAATCATAAGAGAGACACCAGCAACAGTCACTGGAGGGGGTGCTGTGCTGGGGGTGGATAGAGCCAGTTACTCTCCCCCTGCTAAATAAAGAGAATCACCACATTAAAAGGTGCCTCTTTGCCAAGTTAGCAGGGGTTAGGGTTAGTCATGCAAAACCAGACACACTAACAGATTTCTTCCCTTTTTTCCAGCACATGTGTGGTGTTTTAACCAGCAAAAACCTTAAGCAAGCAGACTAATATTGTTCAAAAAAGTCAGCTTGAGCAAACACAGCGGTTTTACTTTTGTAACTAGAACTTAAAGAGTTCGCTTCCGGCAGTTAGGCAAGCCTGCTCAGTTTGCATTTCTGGAGAGCTCTATCTGCATTCCTAAAGAGGGTATTCCTCTTATCCTGTTAATGATCCCACGTCAGTGCCTCTCCCTATTTGCTCTGGCATTTTCAGAAAAACTCTCTTAAAACCAGCATTTAAAAACCCCAGAAATACATCGGGACAAGCTCGAAGAGAAAGCCCGATTTGTGTCGGGGGTGGGGTCAGTTTGGCTGGTGTGTGAACGCACACACTCTCTTCTGGAGGAGATTCGGGGTAACAGCCCTGTATGTAAAAGCTCCTGGGCGCTTTCCAGATTAGACCCTGCAACAGGTCAGGACATATCTCTGAAGTGTGCTTCCACATTTCCTGTGTTGTGACACCACGGTCCCTACACTGACAGCAGCAGGGTGCCATTCACATTTACGATGCCTTGTTTTGGATTTAATCACTAAGATTTATCGCTATAATGTTGTATATCTGGCATTAAAAGGTTGCTGTATTTTCCAGTTGTTAGTTTTCGTGAGACTGCTCCCCCTGCTGGGTACTTTGCTATTTATGTTTTGAATGTGATTTGCCTGAACCGAAGCATTTTGCCGCTGTTGAGCAGGTAACCTGGAAAGCACCCTGGCTCTGAATCGGGTTGTTTTTGGGAGCCAGGTGAACATATTGTTCTAGTTTCCCAGGCTTTGTGTGCCTTTCAGCAGTTCCTGTCAGTTTTACTGCCGCTTTGACTTGTTATTGTGTGCTTCTCTTTACTGCTCTTTGAACGCAGCTATATTTTAGATGTGTGCAGTGATGTTGTGCCATCTTGGGAATTCCAGTGATGTTGAGCCATCTTGGGAATTTGATCATCAAAGTTGAGGTAAAAGTGACACATCTCGGACTGTGACCTTCATTTCTCCAGCCCCACTACCCTCAGCTGTCTGAGAGAGGAGGACGAGGGCATGGCCTGGAGGAGGGGCAAAGGGGTGATGTGCCCCCGCTGACCCTAGCAGACCATGGACATTTGTCACTCCTCGCGCAATGATGGCTACACCCCTGGATTTGCTTCCTCACACTTCTCTGCCCTTTGCCCTTGCCCCTTATACCTGAAACTCTCTCCCAGAATGCCTCTGTGATGCCACTTATCCTGTTGCCTTCAAACCTTGGGAGCAGAACTGGTCTTGTGGTAGCAAGCATGAATTGTCCCCTTTGCTAAGCAGAGTCCACACTGGTTTGCATTTGAGTGGGAGGCTACATGTGTGAGCACTGTAAGATATTCCCCTTAGGGGATAGGGCCATAGCTCAATGGTAGAACATCTGCATGCTTGCAGGCAAACGGTTCCAAGTTCCCTCCCTGACAGCATCTTCAAATAGGCCTGAGAGAGACTCCTGCCTGTCACGTTGGAGAAACCGCTGCCAGTCTGTGTAGACAATACTGAGCTAGATGGATCAAGGGTCTGACTCAGTATATGACAGCTTCCTATGTACCTAACCTTCCTCAAAACCCATCATTTCTATGACAAAAAACCCTAGTCCTAATGACTGTAACTAAATACAAGTAGGTATAATTGAAATAACAGCACATTCATCCAGTTTGCCCCTCCTCAATTTCCCTTCCCCTTCTTCGTTGTCTCCCTATTCAGACATTTATGTTGTGCCTGTATTCAAGTGTCTGTACACACCTACATTTTTTTGTTGAGAATGACTCTACCTGTGTTCATTTGAAACGTGAATCTGGGCACAGGACCCATCAAATGCAGGATGCAGATAGGTAGTGTACTGCTGTACCTGTGTCCAACATAACAAAGTGATTAACTTTTCCTGCATACAGATCTGTCTCTCTGCACACTGTACACAGATTGTACAAGCCTTAAACATAATTTGGCTTCTGTTGTGTCTGTTTCTTGATTTGTAAGTCCTTTGCACAACGTCCTGACCTCTCATAAGCTGTAAAGCACCATAGGTTGGGTTGGTGGGTGGATTAGTATTTATTATTCATTATTATTTTTATTGTATTGTATTATATTGTATATATTTATATGCCGCCCAAAACTTATGTCTCGGAGCAGTGTACAATTTTAAAAAAAGCAAATTAAAACAAAATTTAAACATTTAAACATTTAAACAATTCACAATTTAAATGGTTTGTTTAAGCTATAGCTACTATCATGCCAAGCCACCTAATGGCGCAGTGGGGAAATGACTTGTTTAGCAAGCCAGAGGTTGCCGGTTTGAATCCCCACTGTTACGAAACACCTATATCGGGCAGCAGTGATATAGGAAGATGCTGAAAGGCATCATCTCATGCTATGCGGGAGATGGCAAAGGTAAACGCCTCCTGTATTCTACCAAAGACAACCACAGGGCTCTGTGGGCACCAGGATTCAAAATCAACTCAACAGTACACTTGACCTTTACCTTACAAAGCAGGGTATACCACCTAATGGTGTAGCGGGGAAATGACTTGCCGGTTCGAATCCCCACTGGTATGTTCTCCAGACGATGTGAAACACCTATATCAGGCAGCAGTGATATAGGAAGATGCTGAAAGGCATCATCTCATACTGCACGGGAGGAGGCAATGGTAAACCCCTCCTGTATTCTACCAAAGACAACCACAGGGCTCTGTGGTCGCCAGGAGTCAACACTGACTCAACAGCACACTTTACCTTTACTTTATTATCATGCCACTAACAGAGAGTATAGAAATAGGCACCACGTATGCAGATCTAAGTACAGAAGAGGAAGAAATATTCCTCACACCCAACCACCCCTAACAAAACACCTCCCACACTACACCACATCTGAGCCAAAGCCAAAGTGAGGTCTTACCCCTTTCTGCAGCTCACAGCTCACAGCCTGCAGTAAGTGCTGGGAAAGAAGAACAGACTAGTCCTTATCTTGACCTGCTCCACAATATATCCCACTGATGGAGAATTTCTGCCAGGCAACTTGGCTGGCTTCAGGGAATTTTTCAGAGTTGCTCTGTGGTCCAGTAATAATTGGGGTAAGGTGGTGAGAAGAACACTGACAAGAGAAAAATCTTAATCGCGATGAGAAACAAGGACTCTGGAAGCATCAAAGAAGCGGGCTCAAGATACACCCTGGGAAATCCCACTGGTTGTACGTTCTAGCTGCTTGAAACTAATTTCCCAACAGTCAGAGCAGGAAGGAAGTACAAAACAAACAAACAAAAAACCCCACATAGCAGGGTAAGGAGGGAGTGGGATCTCAGGTAAGTGAGTCACAGCCCTGTAGCACTTCATCAGCTGGTTTCTGCTCCTGCTCTCACCCAGATTCCTGCCCAGCCTCTTTGGAAATACCTGAACATAACCACAGGGCTCTGTGGGCGCCAGGAGTCGAAATCAACTTGAGAGCACATTTTACCATTAAGGTCTGTGATTATGATTGCTGCTGCAGCAGATGTTCCCGCCATCCAGGCTAATGGCCAACAGGAGGATATTACTGAGGGCCAAGCCAGACGTGATATTAATAATTAAAGGCTTCCTTCTAGAGGGGAAGGAGATAGATAGATAGATAGATAGATAGATAGATAGATAGATAGATAGATAGATAGATAGATAGATAGATAGATAGATAGGCTTACTTTAAAACAACAGCAAAGTGGGCCCGATCTGGATCAGAATCACAGCACAGAGGTAGGGCATGCTGAACACCCAGTACTCAGATTATAGCCCCCCTGTTCAGACATCTGTACGAGTGCTCAGAGTTCTGTCAGGGAACCATACAAAATCATGCGAATAAACATAGGAAGCTGCCATATACCGAGTCAGACCACTGGTCCACCAAGGCTGCAGACAGGAATCTCTCTCTGCCCTATCTTGGAGGTGCCAAGGAGGCAACTTGGAACTTGCTCTTCCGAGAGTGGCTCCATCCGCTAAGGGGAATATCTTCCAGGGCTCACACTTCTAGTTTCCCATTCATATGCAACCAGGGCGGACCCTGCTTAGCTAAGGGGACAAGTCATGCTTGCTACCATAAGACCAGCTCTTAGTTACCAACTCCTGTATGTTACCAACATACAACTTACCAATATACAACTCCTCTTAGTCACCGACTCCGAATTCCATAGTCAATGTTCCACCACGGACCACACATAAAGGGCACATAGGATGCAATCTTCTCTCTGTTTGAGTTTCCCAATTTTGTCCTGTACAAAAAAGGTTCCATAAACATACACTAGTGCTGGAGCAGAGTTCATATCACACCCCCTCCTTTCAGGGGTGGATTAAGACTTTTGCTGCCTGTAGGGTTTGCCACCCCCCAAGGATTTGCCACCCCCACGGCCACAGCGAGGGTAGGAGTGGCGAGGGGAGAATCCCCACTTTTTTCTTCTAAAACCCGCCACTGTGTGGTGGGATGGGGGAAGCAAAGGCCGAACAGCGGTGGCTGCGGGGAAGCGGGGTGAGGGGAAAGTCCTCCCTTTTACTTAAAAATGCTGCTTCGTGGCAGGATGGGGCAACAGCGGCTGCGGCAGGAGGGCGGTGGTGGGGCGAGGGGAAAGTTCCCCTGCAACGCCGCTGTGCGGTAGGGCAGTGAGGCAGCGAGGGAAAGCTTCTACCATGCAGTGGCGTCTTCAGGGGCGTAACTATAATAGGGCAAGGGGAGACAGTTGTCTGGGGGCCCACTGCCTTGGGCCCCCCCCCACTAGAGGCAAGTCACATGACTGACTCCCCCAGCCGCGCACCCGCCCGGGCTTCCTTCAGTTGTATTCATCCTCCGAAACTGATGTGAGTGTTAAGACCTGGGATTTCTTTACTTCATGAGCTGAGCTACAGTGAGCGGGGCATTTTAACATCTTGTCTCTGGGCCCACTCCAACCTTGCTATGCCCCTGGGCGTCTTAAAGTAAAAGGGGGACTTTCCTCTCATCCCCCCTCCCTGCAGCTGCCGCTGTGTGGCCTTTGCTGCCCCCGTCCCAGTGTGCAGCGGCGGTTTTTAGAAAAAAGGGGGGGGACTTTCCCTTCACCCCCAGAGAGAGGCAGCAAAATTTGAGGAGCAAATTTGCCGCTCCTCAAATTTTGCTGCTCCTCAAATTTTGCTGCTGTAGGCAAGTGCCTACTTTGCCTCTCCTTAAACCCGCCACTACCTCTTTCCCCTCCTCTTCCCCCCCTGTTAAAACCATACCCCAAATTCCTACCTTTCTGATCTCTTCCCCTCCCTGCATTTTCTGTCGGGAAGGGAAGAGGAAAAGCAGCATGGCACCATTTTGCCTTCCTTCCTTTGCACACCGTCCAGGCTGGGCAGCTCCTGCTGCTGCCACCCCTGAGAACTAGCCTACAGCCTGACATCTGAAGCAGCCTGCGCCACCTTGCATCATGGCAGGGCCAGCTCAAGAAGTAGAAAGGCAAGTCATGATGTTATGATTCAATGAAGGCGTTTCATTCCTGAAGGCAAAACATAACCAGGGGCGTAGCAAGGTTGGAGTGGGTCCAGACACAAGATTTTAAAATGCCACCCCCCACTGAAGCGCAGCTCATGAAGTAAAGGAATCTTAAATGAGGCTGAAGAGTGGTAACAAAAAGCATAGTAAATACACACACACACACACACAGACACACACACACACACACCCTATGTGCCACAATAGAACATCATCCTAAAAGGTTTTGTAAACTGTGGACGATGCAAGTCATTTAATGGTACTAGAGAAAGAAATGCTGTTCTGGTAGCTCCAGGTCTTAACACTCACATCAGTTTGGGATTATTATTATTATTATTATTATTATTATTATTATTATTATTATTATTATTTGATTTCTACACCGCCCTTCCAAAAATGGCTCAGGGCGGTTTACACAGAGAAACAACAAACAAATAAGATGGAACCCTGTCCTCAAAGGTCTCACACTCTAAAAAGAAACATAAGAGGGACACCAGCAACAGTCACTGGAAGTACTGTGCTGGGGGTGGAGAGGGCCAGTTACCGAATACAACTGAAGGAAGCCCGGGCGGGTGCACGGCTGGGGGAGTCAGTCATGTGACTTGCCTCAGGGGGGCCCCAAGGCAGTGGGCCCCCAGACAATTGTCCCCCCTTGCCCTGTTATAGTTACGCCCCTGCAAATGATCTTCAAAGCTTCCAGAGATCCCTATCTATGTCGTGGGGTCAGCAAAAGCAGCCCTCACTCTGGAGCTGAGAACTGGCAGCTGCAAAGCAGAAGCCAGCTCAGCATCTGGGCTTCCTTCCCTAATTGGGCTGGTTTTGACCTTTAGACTCCTGAATGTTCTGGGACCAAGTGATCTTAAGAGCTGTCTCATCCCATAAGAACCTACTTCCTCTCTTACTTACCAGAGACCCTGCTACATGATTCCTCCCTCTCCCCATCTGAAGGGCTGTGAAGGCCTATTTCAGACCTCAGTGTTGTACATATAGAAAGATGTCTGTACACGTGTCTGGTTTTTGTGTGAATCAGAACATGAGAACATAAGAAAAGCCCAACTGGATCGGACCAAAGCCCAGGCAGTCAGGTGCGGAGCGAGGCTGGTGGAGACCTGTGTTCGGCCGCAGTGGCCCCCTGCCCGCCCGCCCTCCCCCCCGTTTTGACAGATGCAGGGGCCTGGCTATCCACACCCCTGCGTCTGACGTAAGATGCAGGGGCGTGGTCTACCTCCCAAATGGGGCCACATGGCTCCGTTTGGAAGGCAGATTGGCCCGCACTGCATTGGGCAGCACAGGCTGGAGTGACTCTCCTTGTCTTTAAAGGCTCTAGTTGTAGGGGACGGAAGTGTAGGGAAGTGTACTGCTGTAACTTTGATCAGCATGATGTGAACAATTGTACCTGTGTACAAATCTGAACTTTTGCACACTGTATACTCGTTGAAGATGTGTTCAACATAATGTCTGAATGGGGCTATAGTTATACGAACATAAGAAGAGCCCTGCTGGGTCAGACCCAAGGCCTATCTAGCCCAGCATCCTGTTTCCTACAGTGCCCTGCTAGATGCTTCTAGGAAGCCCACAATCAGGAGATGAAGGCATGCCCTCTCTCCTGCTGTTGCTCCCCTACAATTAGTATTCGTAGGTATGATGCCTCTGAACCTATAGTCATCAAGACGAGTAGCCACTGATAGACTTGTCCTCCAAGAATTTGTCTAAGTCCCTTTTAAAACCATTTTAGAAGTTGATACCTCAGTGATGCAATGCACATATTAACACTTCAGTTCTCTTCAAAAGACACTTCATTGTGCAAAAACAAAAGTGGATAATCATCAATCAAAATGTTTTGCTGTACACACAATCATCAGTTAAACAAACATGCATTGAAAAAGACCTCTTCTGTTCCCAGATGTTAAATGTTCTGTGACTGGCGGAGTTGACTCAGCCTTTTGCCATCTACCCCTGCTAACTTGGCAAAGAGGCACCTTGTAACGCAGTGATTCTCTTTATTGAGCAGGGGGAGAGTAACTGGCCATATCCACCCCCAGCACAGGACCTCCAGTGACTGTTATTGGTGTCTGTCTTAAGTTTCTTCTTAGATTGTGAGCCCCTTGGGGACAGGGAGCCATCTTATTTATTTATTATTTCTCAGTGTAAACTGCCCTGAGCTATTTTTTGAAGGGCGGTATAGAAATTGAATAAATGAATCAATTAATCAATCACATCTCATGGCAGAGAATTCCATAGATTCCATTGTCATCTCAACAGTGTCATTGAGCCTATGAAATTCCCTTCATGGGAATTTGGCCCCATCATTGCTTGGCTTTAGGCAACCAGTGAAAAAAAGTGGTTTAGAGCCAAAGAAAATAGCATTTTTCTCCAAATGCTTACGAGTTCCAACAGTGCTGGTTGGTTCTGTAGCTGTTTTTCTGTCTCTGCAAGATATTATACAAGCAGAACAACATGTTTTGGATTGAGTTTCATTTTTCTCACATGTTGCTCTTTTGTGAGGCGCAAAATAGCCCTTCCACAGGCAGATGGAAATATAGGAACATAGGAAACTGCCATATACCGAGTCAGACCATTGGTCCATCTAGCTCAGTATTGTCTACATAGACTGGCAGCAGTTTCTCCAAGGTTGTAGGCAGGAATCTCTCTCAGCCCTGTCTTGGAGATGCCAGGGAGGGAACTTGGAACCTTCTGCTCTTCCCAGAGCGGCTCCATCCCCTAAGGGAAATATCTTACAGTGCTCACAATTCTAGTCTCCCTTTCATTTGCAACCAGGGCAGACCCTGCTTAGCTGAGGGGACAAGTCATGCTTGCTACCACAAGACCAGCTCTCTTCCCTTAAACCTTTGGGTCTAACCCATTGCTTTTTCAAAGGGCATTTAGGGAACAAATAACTAGTTATGTTGCACAATGCTGCTGGTTCTTTGTTGTTGTTGAATTTTTCTTGTTTTTTTGCTGATCAGATCAGTTCTAATTTCGGTCAATGACCAGCAAAGCACAAGACAATAATATGATAGTAAAACAGACAATACAAACAATCAACATTGCTGATTGTGCTTTACAATTTTCTCATTAGCCATCTCATGGACCCATTTAGAATTTGAGCCACCCAATTCCTGGGAGGTGCTTGGATCGCTCCTCTCCTCTTGCCTCCCCTGGAGCTCTGGCTGGCTTCATTCCTGGTCGGCTTCGTTGTCTGCTTGTGTTTTCTCCGTTTTCGGCGCGAGGGAGAGAATGAAGAAAACACCCAGGCAACAACAAATCCAGCTGGGAAACAAGCTCAGGAGGGCTGAGCGGGGCCTTCCAGGTGCTGGCCACACCCCATGCATGTGACCTCACACACAGGGGCGTGGCTGGCACATATAAGGGCCACTAAGGAAAGGAGCAAACACGAGCCCACTTTCTCCACGCTATGCACCTGGCTGAAGCCTCAGCAGCTGCCCAGTAATACTGATCCCCGGTGCCAGTATCTGGCATTGAATATTATTATGGGAAGGCATGTCGCTGTGGGTGACTTTTTCTCTTTTTCTCTTGCTTGGATGCTTCTTCTCCAATTGCATGTGATTGATGCAGATTGCAGAAACTAGACAGAAGCAGGGAGGGGGCATCTTCTCCTTCTGCAAGTCCACAATGTCGTAACCTAAGTGCAGATGTCTGCGGAGTCACTGCATTTCCTTAGTCTGTATAGGATTTCCTGAGAACTGCATAGAGTATTACTGGTTTTAAAAAGGCACCATAGGAGGAGATTTAAGCTTACAAGCATCCACTTGAGATTGCCTAAATATATTCCCCTGCTTGAAGGGCAAGCAGGAGGAGCCTGTCCACTAGGCAGACCTAAGAGAGCTGGTCTTCTGGCAGCAAGTATGACTTGTCCCCTTTGCTAAGCAGGGTCTGCCTTGGTTTGCATTTGAATGGGAGACTACATGCCTGAACATTGTAAGATATTCCTCTCAGGGGGTGGGGTTGCTCGGGGAAGGGCACCTTCCTGCTTGCATGCAGAAAATTCCAAGTTCCCTCCCTGGCAGCATCTCCAAGATCAGGCTGGGAGAGACTCCTGCCTGCAACCTTGGAGAAGCCGCTGCCAGTCTGTGTATGAAGGGCTGGTCAACTTCAGCCCTCCTGCAGATGTTGGTCTACAACTCCCATAATCCCTGGCCATTGGCCACTGTGGCTGGGAATTATGGGAGTTGTTGTCCAAAAACAGCTGGGGGGCCTAAACTGAACAGGCCTGGCTGTAGAGACGATGCTGAGCTAGAGGGACAAATGGTCTGACTCAGTATAAGGCAGCTTCCTGTGTTCTTAGGCAGCTGTCTAGGGCACCGATTCGGGGTGTGTGTGTGTGTGTGTGTGTGTGTGTGTGCTATATGCCTCCCTCTCCGGACAACCACATACATGTCTGCCTTGCTGGGAGTGCCCGTTTGCGCTCCCCAGAGGGAGAGTGGGGTGGGGATGTGGGGGGTGGGAGAAATTGCCAGCAAAACCAACCTAGCCTTGCTTTGCTTTTCTGTCTCTCCCATCCCGGTGAATGAGCAGCCCGAGGGGAAAGCCAGCGGTGGGGAAAACAGAAGCTTTTGTGCCTCCCCCCACTTCAGCAAACGCTGAGTAATACAGATGGAGTAATATAGATGGAGACGGTGCCATCTCTCTCATCGGATTAAGGATGTTTCTGTAATGCAATTAAGGGTGCATTTAAGATGCTTCAAGAGTCAATCGGACACTAATGCAAGGAAGCCAGATTGTAAAAAACAAAAATCAAAAACCACCCCAAAACACAGTTGCTAAGTATTTTTAGAAGCACTTTTTCTAAGTGCTCATTATTCAGTTTGGAAATGCGAGCCGAAGTTAATTTTTCTGTACTAGGAGTAAACAAAACAAGAGCCAGCATGGTGTAGTAGTTAAGAGTGCTGGATTAGGACCGGAGAGATCCGAGTTCAAATCCCCATTCAGCCATGATACTTGCTGGGTGACTCTGGGCCAGTCACTTCTCTCTCAGCCTAACCTACTTCACAGGGTTGTTGTGAGGAGGAACTTAAGTATGTCGTACACCGCTCTGGGCTCCTTGGAGGAAGAGTGGGATATAAATGTAAAATAACAACAACAGCAACATCAACTCCAGGGATGGACCAGTTTCAATGCAAACTACAGCTGGCTATGCAGATAACTTAGTCAAAGTTTTGCTCCACAGAACTGGGCGGAAATGCAAGTGTGTGATGAGTTAGCCCTGCTAACTGAGCACAGGGGTACTTGATAAAGTGGGGATTCTCTTATATTTAGCAGAGGGGCAGCAACTGGCCCTATCCAGCCCCAACACAACATCCCTTCACTGGTTGTTGCTTGTGTCTCCCTTACAGTATGTTCCTTCTTAGACTGTGATCCCTTTAGGGACAGGGAAGAACCATCTTATTTATTATTTATTTTTCTACGTAAGCTGCTCTGAGCATTTTTATTTAACTTAACCTTTTGTTGAACATCTGTTTTTCATCATCATCATGAATGGAACATAGGAAGCTGCCATATGCAGAGTCAGACCATTGGCCCATCTAGCTCAGTACTGTCTACACAGACTGGCAGTGGCTTCTCCAAGGTTGCAGGCAGGAATGTCTCGTCTCAGCCCTGTCTTGGAAATGCCAGGGAGGAAACTCGGAACCTTCTGCATGCAAGCATGCAAGTGCTCTTCCCAGAGCAGCCTGCTACCTTAAGGGGAATATCTTAGGGTGCTCACACATGTAGTCTCCCATTCAAATGCAAACCAGGGTGGATCCTGCTTAGCAAAGTTCCTGTTTGCTACCACAAGACTGAGAAATTGTGGTCCCCATTCACAAAGAATAAATCAACCTTCCTGACTGGAGCAATTAGACAAACCCATTTCATTTACTGGCAAACTATTAGGGTTGTTAAATGCGCCCTACTCTGAAGGGTAATTTTTGGTTGTGTGAATTGATCCTCAAATGGCTCTTTGGCAGAATTCTACCTTTGTAGATGGCAAAGAACATAGCGCCCCACGTCTCCAAAGCTATATTAATTTCTCAGAGTCAATAAAAGAAAAACTGTGCACGTTGTGGTGTTGCAAGCTTATATTAAAGCTACCATTGGTTTTCTACAGTTGTAGAACATGACCACAGTGGAGTCACTAAAAGGAAGAAGTAAGATCATGAACCTTTGTACTGGCGTGCAAGGGAGTTACCATAGGGTGGAGATGGCATTGAAAGAGGAAGTTTCACAGGAGCTGAGTAGAAAAATAGAACAGACAAGGCGTAAGGACAGGAGAGGGGGGAAATCTAGTAAATTAAAAAAACACCACAATCATTATTGCATCAAACTTGGGGAATCATTGATCTACCATTTTCTCATACAGTATTGCCAAGGTTGGGAATGTGGATCTCACTGTCAACACGAAGCCCTAACAGGGGTTGTGACGGGATTCACAATCTCTAGACTAAACACTAAGAAAGAACTGCCCAAGATAAGAACCACCAGAGACCCTTAAGAAGTGTCAAGAAACACCATGGTAGGAGCCCACTAGAAGATCAGTGGCGTGAATATATGCTCAGTGGAGTACACACATCATTTCAAAAGCAATACTCAAACCCTACAGTTGTTAGGATCCCACACAACAGATGTTGGAAAAGATCTCTGCTGGAGACCGCAGAGTGCTACTGCCATGTCATAGGAACATAGATGCCATATACTGAGATGCCATATACTGAGTCAGACCACTGGCCCATCTAGATCAGTATTGTCTACACAGGCTGGCAACAGCTTCTCCAAGGTTGCAGGCAGGAGCTCCTGGGAGGGAAGGTGGAACTTTCTACATGCAAGCATGCAGATGCTCTTCCCAGAGCGGCTCCATCCCCTAAGAGGAATATCTTTGTGTGCTCACATATAGTCTCCCATTCAAATGTAGATCAGGGCAGACCCTGTTTAGCAAAGGGGCAATTCAACTTTTGCTACCACAAGTCCAGCTCTCCTCCCATATCAGTGTGGTCAGTAGTGTTCTAGACCAATCAATGGCCTAGACGCAGTACAAGGCAACTTCCTCTGTTCATCTCTTATTTTTTTCCAGGTGTGTATACAGACCCACCATCACACACCAGGTCCATACCAGAGAAGTCAACATCTTGGTCTAGGCAAGACTTTCAGAAATCAGGATTTGGACCGATATGGGTGCTTCCCAGCAGGAACAGTAATGCTACTGCATGCCACATCTGACATTTGCCTCAAATGTCAGGCCAGAAACGTGCAGCTGACATTCCCTGCTACATAGATACATAGGAAGCTGCCTTATATGGAGCCAGACCATTGGTCCATCTAGCTCAGTATTGTCTATACCAGGCTGTACACTGACTGGCAGTAGCTCTCCAAGATTTCAGGCACAGATGTTGGCCTACAAATCCCATAATCCCTGGCTACTGGCCACTGTGCCTGGGGATTATGGGAGTTGTAGTCCAAAAACAGCAGGCGGGGGCTGCTAAGTTGAGCAGGCCTGGTACTGAACTAGTTGGACCAGTAGTCTGACTTGGTTTATGGCAGCTTCCCAAGACTTTATGCACATGGTTATTGCAGTTATACACCTTCATCAGCACTGCATGCCAATTCACTTACACTTGATAAGATAGCTCATTATACCTTGCTTATTTTGCAGCCTTAATATTGAATGTGGATGCTTAGCCTAGCATTTGGTCATTTAACCTCAATAACAGTCCTGTGCATTTGAGCTTTTTGATATTTGTCTTCTTAAACAATGCAAAAAAGTTCATAACATATTGTTTAAGAACAAAGTGTTCTTTATTTGTATGAACTGGCTTGGGGTCCCCCCACCCGACTCCAGTGATTGGAACTACTCCACACATTGTCTAGTAGCAAGCAAGCAAACAATAATTCCACCGCAGAACAAGAAACCCTGGGCTTCCCTTGTTACAAAAGCCTGGCCTAGTTTCCGGGACCTTATTTTTAAATTGAAGCAGCAGCTTTATTGTTTCATACTATGAAAAAAGAGGGGTGCAAATGGAACAAAAAAACTCCTGCATGGAGATTCATGCTCAACTTCATGTCAACAGCCAGATTAATAGGAAGTAAGATTACTCCTCCAAATGTCTGATCATCCAGCTGGGCAGTCAGAACTGTGTGGGTGACAGTGTGCAAGTGGCTTGCTGCTATTAGCAGAAGTGAAAAATCCTGTAGCCGAGACAGCAAGGGGTGACTCAGGCACTAAACCGCTTAACCTTAACTCTGCCTCCTTTAAGACATCACAAAACTCTACTCAGCAACTGCAATAATACACACAAGATGGTTGCATTCTGGGATGTTGATGAGCAGTTCGGCTCGTCAAAGGCCAGGTAAAGACAACTACTTGTGTGTTGCAACTATTTTTAGATATCCTGAGATTGGCTTATGGCTGTCCATTGCTGATCTGGAGCTTAGCTGGCCCAGAGGCCAACAGTCTGGTCAGTGAAAGACTCCCAGAAGCCAGGCTTTATTATTATTAATCAAATTTGTATACTGCCCCAAACTTTCATTTCTGGGCGGTTCACAATAACATAAAACCAGTTAAAAACATATACAAAAACTTAACAATTTTAAAATAACCAGAAATTTATACCCCAAAATATTAGGAAGCTTAGAAAACTTGGGCAAAAAGATGAGTTTTCAGGTGTTTTTTTGAAAATTGCCAGAGATGGGGAGGATCGTATCCCCATCTCTGTATTATTATTTTTACATTTATATCCCGCTCTTCCTCCAGGGAGCCCAGAGTGGGTGTACTACATACTTAAGTTCCTCCTCACAACAACCCTGTGAAGTAAGTTAGGCTGAGAGAGAAGTGACTGGCCCCAAGTCACCCAGCTAGTCTCATGGCTGAATGGGGATTTGAACTCAGGTCTCCGCAGTCCTAGTCCAGCACTCTAACCACTACACCATGCTGGCTCATTTAGCCCAAGTTTGGCCATGTTAGATCTAAAAAGCAAAGCACTTGGCCATGCTGTGCCTTCCAAACCTCCAAGAGTATGATACTAGAAACTAAGCCTGGAGCTGCAGTGAGGGCTTTTTAGTGAATTTCAGGTTTTACTATGTATACAAGCTCCACCACCACACTCCACCACCTCTCATGGTGGCTATGCTGCAGTGCCAGAATGAGACACAGGACAGAAAATATTAGAAAACATGCATCATTACATGCAACATTAGAAAAAGTATTGAAACATGCATCTCTAGAATGGCTGAGAATCAAACACCAAACATTTTTGGGTAAAAATTTATTTTACATACAGAACATTGCCACTAACTGAATATTCAATGAGATAATGTTTATTTACAGAGCGGTCTGGTATTTTAATTGGCTAGTCACCCACCAGCGATCCTGGAACTAAGGAGTTGCCAGCCGGGAATCCAAACCAGGGGACCATTTCAGCTCCATGCAACTGAGTTGGTAACTTTGCAGAGTCCAACTAAACATCTCCATTCCAGGCTTCAATCCGCTCTATTGACAACTGGAAACCGATGCCGATGAAAACCTGACAACCGGTCTAATGAGCAGGGGAGTCCACCAGACACCATTCTCAGCACCTGCCTTAGTTGGACACGTCTACAGATCAGGCCTGATGGCGACTTGAACAGCAATATCCTTGGAATACAGAACATTTAAATTACAGAACTACAGGTAAATGCGACAGCAGTTATGGCGGGGTTTTCCTACGTAAGCCAAGTGTTCTAAGAGCAGCAGATTTGACCCTGGACATCACACCATGAACCTCAGGCAAAAAACGGGCAGAGTACAGAAGATACTTTGACCAAACTCAATCATACTGAAAACAAAAGATCCTACTGGAAAGCAAGAAGGGGTTAAACGTGGTGGTACAGGAGAGTCCTTTGGAGCCTGGAAGAGCCAGACTCATTCACGCTGCTCCATCTTCACTTTGGGGGGCCTCAAAAAGGTCCTGTTTTTCTTCTCTTTCTTGCCTTTTGTATTTGCCTGGAAGTTCCTCCAGCTGTCTACACGTCCATCTCGACTCTCCTAGATATAAAGAAGAGGAGAGAGAACAATTAATAAAGGCCGAGGCCAGGGCTTTAATTTCCTGTCCTCCATCCAACAGAAAAGACTCCTTCAGATGTCTCCAGAGCACAAACCAGCGGCTTCCCTGCCTCCAACCACAGAAAGAGCTAACTGGTCACAATTTGATTATCTGGCTTAACAACAACTGGCAGGGCTCATGGAAAGTTATTGTATATGAAAGCAAAACAATTCCCATCTCTGCCTTCTGTCCCAAACTTCCCAGACCTGTTATTTAAATCCCGGCTACAATCCTTTGCCTTAGCAATATTGGCTTTCATAACCTGACCTCATTTCTAGCCAGCCCATCCCTACTGCAGTTCAGTGCTTCCCTGAAGCAATGTCTTGGCACCACGTTTTCATTTTCAAATTCCTTGCATATCAACGTTTAGGAAGGGGACATACCTCAGTGGCAGGGCATATGCTTTGCACACAGAAGGTGCTGGTTTATATATGACAAATATTTATATACCGCTTTTCAACAAACATGCCCAAAGTGGTTTACATAGATAGATACAAATAAATAAATAAAATGGCTCCCCGTCCCCAAAGGGCTCACAATCTAAAAAAGAAACATAAGATAGACACCAGCAACAGCCACTGGAGGGATGTTGTGCTGGGGATGGATAGGTTCAGTTGCTCTCCCCCTGCTCAATAAAGAGAATCACCATTTTTAAAAAGGTGCCTCTTTGCTCATTTAGCAGAGGATTTATTGTTTTATTGTTAGATTTCTATACCACCTTTCATTCAAACAATCTCAAGGCGGTTCACACAAAAGTTAACACAAGACTACAAAAGTTACACAATTAACATATCAGCTAGAATATAAAAATATTCTAGATTAGAATCTAGATCTGATTAAAATACAAGCACAATATAACCACAAAAGATAAGATACAAAGCAGCGGCAATAAGAACAGTCATATACAAGCCTGAATAAAAAGCCAAGATTCCACACGCTTTCTAATAAACTGTGATTCTATTCCTGGCTTCTCGAAGTGAGGCTGCAAAAGACCTGTGTCTGAAACCCTGGAGCACTGCCGCCAGTAGACGATACTGACAACAGATGGACCATCAGTCTGACCAAGGAGAAGGCAGCTCCCTACGTTCAGGCTTAGGTTGCTGAGGCTACGCCCTTGATGAGAGAACACCACAAGTTGCCCAGGACCAGTTACCTCAAAGTTCTTTTGCCACTCTCGCTCACGCTTGGCTTTCTCTTGAGCCTCAATTTCTTCTTCTCGCTGCCGCTTCCTGGAACGTAAGCCAAAGAGGAGAAGTTAACAAGACATTCCCGATGGACGAAATTAGTATTCAGGGGTGGAGGGGTTAATAATAGTAAGATATGACTAATAAAAGCTGGTTATAAAAGGCTATATTGATATGGCATGAGGATGAACTGCATGGATCTGCTGTATTAAAATATACAAGGTAAAAAAACCCCTGAAGAGACTGACTGAATACTCCATAATTAAAAACATGGGAGCCGAGATCAAGCTCAGGCTGTCACCTGCCTGGAATTCATGCCCAGCTGTAATGGGGTTTTTTAGCTACGAACTGCCCTCGGGTCAAGGCCTGGTGGCTGTCAGGGCCCGGCGTATCCTACGCGCTGCCATGCAGAACTTGGCAGTGTTATACGTGAGGGTTGGATCTTCATCCGAGAGCGGCATCACGGTGTCCAGAGTACTAGGAGAGGAGATCTTGTCCCACCCCATGTCAAGTCACGTGGCAAGTCTTCAGGGGCATCTGGTTTAATATACTCAAGATCAGGGCAATCTTGGATACCATTTTAGAACTAGCTGCAGGGGAGGAGAGAAGGCATGCCCTCAGCTCTTGCCTGTGGGCTTCCCAGAGACATCTGGTGGGCCACTGTGTGAAGCAGGATGCTGGACTGGATGGGCCTTGGGCCTGATCCAGCTGGGCTGTTCATATTTTCTTAAGAGAGGAAGAGCATATTTCCCATAATCTTACACAGCAGCTACCTATCCCCAAGTAGTTGGGAGAGCAAAGGGTCCAAATTTAACAAACAGAGATTACATTAGCTCTTTGAATTATCTGCATGCAGAAGCTGGGATCAGGAGCACAGCCTAGCAGCAACTCTCCATTTTATGGAAGAACCGCTTTTTAAAAATAACAAAACCAACACCTCTCCGATATAAAAACCCTTAAGAGCAACTTGCTCCTGCTGTAAAACACAGCCAACATTTGGGTCAAGAAGAGGTGCAGGTTTTGTGAACCAGCCATAGTTCACAATAGTAGTTACCAGGCTCCTGTGTTCAGAATACTGGGCCACATGATCAAATTCTGTACAGAGCTACTCAGAGGAGACATACTTAGTTAGAGGTGGGAAAGTGTGGCTCTGGAGCAAAAGGTGGCAGGAAACAGAAGTTCTGGCTCTCTCCGCGACAGGACTTGGCAAGACAATGACCGCCCTCTACAGTCACAACTGGATGTTACAATCGTCTATTTCTTGCTCTCTTCCCCATAATATTTTTGTCTGACATATTAGACATAGTGGGTACAGTTTTCACCAATCCCCACTGCCCCCTGAAAATATGACTCTGAAGGTTGGGGGAACCTCGGGGACATATTTTCAGGGCACATCAGGGCCAGAGGGAAGGGTGGGGGGAATCAGCAAAAATTGCCCTTCTTCACTTGCATGCATGATATTATCAGTATACTGCCCAGTGCAACTTGCTCCAAAACTCTGGAATAGGGGAAATGATACATTTAAACAACTCAATGAGAGCCAGTCTCTTCTCTGCATCAAGCAATTTGGAGTATAGAAGACTGATTTTGGACATGGAATATGCAGGCTCAATCCCCTATTCTGCTAAGAAGCTCAGTGGACCACACAAAGTAAGTGTCTATCCCTTAATGTAACCTGCATCAGTTATCCTGGATATCCTCCGAGTCATCAGTGTAAGGCTATACTTCTTACTCAGTATTTAAATGCAATAATGTTACTCTACATTGCTATTAAAATGCTTAATAAAATAATTCTTTTATTCCAGCACTCCCTCCCAGACTTGTTTTGGTACACCCCAACTATTAAGATTTATTTATTTAGGGGATGGGGCCAATCAATAAAATAAAAGTCTGCTTTGCATGCAGGATGTCCCAGGTTCCCTCCATGGCAGCATCTGCAGGCAGGGCTGGGAAAGATTCCTGCCTGCAATCTTGAAGAGACCACTGCCAGTCAGTGTACTGAGCTAGATGGACCAATGGTCTGACTTGGTATAAGGCAGCCTCCTATATTCCTAAGATTTAGGACACTGCCTATGTGTACCAAGAATCTCATGTTCAGCCTCAGAACATAGGACCTAAAAACCCAGCGTTCCTCCTACCTTTCATGCATTTCTTTTGCCTCTCTCTCTTTCCTTTTAATTTCCAGTTCCGCAAAGAGTTTCATGGTCTGTTTGTAAACAGCTTGTTTGAACTGTTGAGAAAAGAAAAAAAGCAAGTTTAGGACATAAAAGTCTAGCTTCAGCTTAGCCTTTCAGTCCGACAGTCTTAACCTCTGGGCCTGAAGAAGTTCAAAGCTACAAGTCAACTCTTGCACCCTTAAAACTCTGTCTTTCTGCTCACATCAGCATCATCACAACACCTGCACACCCCAGAGAAGTCTTTCCAATGTTCATACAAAATGCCATATTGTGGTAAAGTTATCAAGAGTGTGGCTATTTTCTGTTTTGGGGATTAAGACTAAAATTGCAACCAGAAACAGTCAAGGGGAGCAGGAAAGGGGTAGGGGACTTTTACATTTTGCTATACTCCCATCTCCCTCTGTAAATGCCAGGTATTTTAAGCCAAAGCCAAACAGAAAGAAATGAATTGCTCCCAAAGAAATTGGATACATCCCAGCCTTTCTAGACTCAACCTTGCAAACTATTTATTGCTTGTCAACTTACTACTTCTGGGTCATCCTCTTCTATGTTGGTTGACTTGCCTTCCTTCTTCAACTGTTTCTTTTTCTCTTTTGCCTATTAAAAAAAAAAAGGTACAAGTCAGGAACACAGAAGCCTTACAAAACACGAGTTTGCAGCTATTCCTCAGGCTCTTATCTCTATGACTGATTCCTACAGTGCTATAGTATCAGTCAACAGAGACACAATTTTAATGGGCATTGATTGGGGTATCCTAGTCTATTCCCTTGTTAGAATATAGATAGTTACATTTAAAATATTTGAGGCAAGTACTACAAAACAGTCCACACAAGCACTGTGAGTGACTTAGGACAAGTTTGAGTACTCCAATTAAGATTTTAAAAAGTTTGCAGTTATAATGGGCAGTATTCCCCCTAAGGCGTGCGCATGTGCACGCGCTCACAAGTTTTTGGATGTCCGCTCAGTTAGTTTTAGATCCTGTTCAGGTTGAATCAGGAAAGCCCCATTATAAATGCACATGCGCACACACTGCCTTGATACTGCCGCCCAGAACAATACTTGTTCCACGCACACATGGAAAAAATGAGAGAACATGCTGATTCTGGGCAAAAAGAGACTGAAGTTGAACACCCTTTGACTGCACCAGGGATCTGGGAAACTATAGGCCAGTTAGCTTAACTTCTGTGCCGGGTAAACTGATGGAAAACATACTTAAGGACAATTGTTAAACATATAGAAGAAAAGGCCTTGCTGAAGGAGAACCAGCATGGCTTCTGCAAGGGCAGGTCTTGCCTCACTAACCTTTTGGAGTTCTTTGAGTGTCAACAGGCATGTGGATAAAGGTGATCCGGTTGACATAGTATACTTGGACTTCCAAAAAGCTTTTGACAAAGTTCCCCGCCAAAGGCTCTTGAGTAAACTTAGCAGTCATGGGATAAGGGGACAGGTTCATGTGTGGATTGGTAACTGGTTGAAGGACAGGAAACAGAGGGTAGGAATAAATGGACAGTTTTCACAATGGAGGGAAGTAAGACGTGGGGTCCCCCAGGGATTTGTACTGGGACCAGTGTTCTTTAACTTGTTCAAAAATCATCTAGAAGTTGAAGTAACCAGTGAAGTGGCCAAATTTGCAGATGACACTAAACTATTTAGGGTCGGGAAATCCAAAACAGATTGTGAGGAGCTCCAAAAGGATCTCTCCAAACTGG
Source organism: Hemicordylus capensis (assembly GCF_027244095.1). Classification (NCBI taxonomy): domain Eukaryota; kingdom Metazoa; phylum Chordata; class Lepidosauria; order Squamata; family Cordylidae; genus Hemicordylus; species Hemicordylus capensis. Next base: position 18,152,963 of record NC_069663.1, read on the forward strand.
GTGAGTGGGTGACAAAATGGCAAATAGGGTTCAATATAAGCAAGTGTAAAGTGATGCATATTGGGGGGAAACCCCAACTTCACATATACACTGATAGGGTCCGAGCTGTCAGGTACTGAACAGGAGAAAGATCTTGGGGTCTTGCTGGACACCTTGTTGAAAGTGTCAACTGGGTGTACAGCAGCGGTGAAAAAGGCAAATTCCATGCTAGGGATCATTAGGAAGGGGGTTGAAAATAAAAATGCTAATACTATAATGCCCTTATACAGATCTATGATGCGGCCACATTTGGGGTACTGCGTAGGTGCAGAAGAGAACAAACAAGAGGATCAGGGAACTGGAGCACCTTCCTTATGAGGCAAGGCTACAACATCTGGGGCTTTTTAGTTTGGAAAAGAGAGAGGCATGATAGAAGTGTATAAAATTATACATAGAGTGAGGGGCAGAGAGAAATTTTTCTCCCTCTCTCACAACACACGAGAACCAGAGGTCATCCCATGAAACTGAAGGCCAAGAAATTTAGGAACAACAAAAGGAAGTACTTTTTCACACAGCGCATAATTAATCTACGGAATTCTCTACCATGGGATGTGGTGAAGGCCACTAGCTTGGATGGATTCAAAAGGGGCTTAGACAAAGTCATGGAGGACAGTTCTATCAATGGCTACTAGTCTGGTAGCTATAGGCCACCTCAGAGGCAAGATGCCGCTAAACACCAGTTGCAGGGGAGCAACAGCAAGAGAGAGGGCATGCCTTCATTTCTTGCCTGTGGGCTTCTCAGAGGCATCAGGTGGGCCACGGTGGGAAACAGGACGTTGGACTAAATAGGCCTTGGGCCTGATCCAGCATGGCTGTTCTTATGTACACCTTCCTCCACAGGCATTACTTACGAAATAACAACAAGTATTTGTATGGTGCTTTGAACACTCCAAAGGCAAGTAGGGTATTATTATCCGCCCCCCCATAGTAGCTGGGGGCTGAGGCTAAATGGAAGTCTCTCTCTCCTAAAGTCATTTAGTGAATTCATGGCACAAGTGAGATTCAAACCAGGGAAGTCTCCATTCGCACCTCAGTCTGAGCCACTAAGCCAGGAGAGCACAGCATGTGGACAACATAAAACACTGTTCAAAGCAAGGCAGTTCCAAGTTCAGCTCCCATAGATTTCTTAATCCATCTTAATAAAGCTCACTACCCAACTCTGCAAAGGTTTTCTTCTTGGCCCCGGGCTGCTGCTAATATCACCCTCTCCTGGGACCCAGTAACACATCTGCCCTTGGGACAAGCTCAAAACATATCCATGGCTGGGAGTACAGGATAGTCATGGGGCATTTTGGCAAGGATGGAAAACCAGAGTTAGAGAGGGACGGCTTACTCGAGCTCCTCCATGTACTCCAACAGTATGGAAGGAGTAGCAGCAAGGCAGCCTAGATGTCTGCTTCCTTGCCTGTTGTTTAATTGGAAATGAACACAAACATGTTCTCACTTTCCTTCTGTAAGCAGGGGGTCTTGGAGCACAACTTTGGTCCTCCAGCTGTTTTTGGATAACAACTCAGTCACAGTGGCCAATAGTCAGAGATTATGGGAGTTATTATTATTATTACATTTACATCCCGCTCTTCCTCCAAGGAGCCCAGAGCGGTGTACTACATACTTAGGTTTCTCCTCACAACAATCCTGTGAAGTAGGTTAGGCTGAAAGAGAAGTGACTGGCCAAGAGTCACCCAGCAAGTCTCATGGCTGAATGGGGATTTGAACTCGGGTCTCCCTGGTCCTAATCCAGCACTCTAACCACTACACCACGCTGGCTCTTATAGTCCTCCACCATCTACAGGAGGGTGAAAGTTGTGCAGTCCTGTCTTAGAGGGATATCGTTTAGTCAAACGGAAATGCTAAGATTGAGAGGAAGCTATGTGAAAGTGTTCAAACAACTTAATGCAATGCATGTCAAATATTAATCTATTATTCTATAAGGAAGTGACCATAATGAACTCAAACTCTTAATTCTTAGCTCCATTTCTTTCTTTAAAAAGTTTTGAGACTGATTTTTTAATAAGATAAATATTTTAATTTGTCCAAAAGTGTGATCTATTCAACTTCCATAAACACATTGGAAAAGAGACTGCAACAGATCTCAGATACAGTTATCTGCACAATAATTAACATTCATCCCAATTCCAAGAATTTAAACACAAATATCAAAAGTTAAGTTAGGTGTCTTCCTGACCCCAGTTGTTTGTAAAATGCAATTCTGCTCATGGTCAAGGCACATTTTTATTAAAATCATGGCTGAATCAGAGTATGGGAAAACTCTTACAATTTAAACATTTGCAAACAAACACTACAGCTCTCAGTACATATAATATTGTGGATAGAAGGATGCCCTCTCTAGGCAACCAAGCCCAGTTGCTTAATCCCCAAACCCAGGTCACAGGCTGGCTGTTACACACCCCACACAGTACTTACAATGTGCTCCACATATTCCTTCCCAGCCTGTATCACGTCCAAAGCTCTCTTCTTTTGCTCCTGGTCCAACAACAGCTTGTATGCTTTGTCGACAGCTGGCAAACCAAATATTTCCATCAGCACATTCACATAACTTGACGAATCTACCCTGCTTTAATGACTAGAGCTTGAGTAACAAACAAAGCCACCATTCATTTTTAGAGATCCAACAGAGCAGCTCTCTCCAGCTCTAACATCAAAACCAGCAACACAGAAGAGTCATGGAGGTACCTTCAAACGCCTTCTGGGATCTGTCAGCATCATCTTGGTTTTTGTCAGGATGCACCAGTATGGATAACTACAAAGTACAAAGCACAAATTGCTCTTTGTCAAAACTGGTGATGCTGTCACAAGTGTGTACACACATGTACACACACACACCCCACACCTCTCCTTCTCTGTGCAATTTATGAATAGCACACCACTAAACAATCATAGTTAACTGCACTCTTTCTGAGGCAAGCCCTTCCTTGAATTCTGATCCCTGCCCCCAGATCTGGATTCTCAGTCAGCCAGCTTCCCCCACTCTGCGAACCCATTTTAATCACTCAGGAGATGGTGCTCAATGAATCAATATAGCCTTATTTACGACTGCAAATATTTATATTTGTCACTTCAGCCAAAGTTCTCAAAGCAGTTTACATAGAAAAACAAACACAGACAAACTTCTGCAATGCACTCTATGTGGGGCTGCCTTTGTACGTAGTCTGGAAGCTTCAGTTGGTACAGAATGCAGCAGCCAGGTTGGTCTCTGGGTCATCTTGGAGAGACCACATCACTCCTTTGTTGATGGAGTTACACTGGCTGCCAGTAGCTTCCAGGCAAAATACAAAGTGCTAGTTATAACTTATAAAGCCCTAAATGGTGTAGACCCTGGGTATCTAAGAGAACATCTTCTTCATTATGAGCCCCACCGCTCATTGAGGTCATCTAGAAAGATCCATCTCCAGTTGCCGCCAGCTCAGATGGTGGCCACATGGGAACGGGCTTTATCGGTTGCTACCCCGAGACTGTGGAATGTGTTCCCTACTGAGATACGATCCTCCCCATCTCTGACAAATTCTGACAAGCATTTAAAAACCCACCTCTTCACCCAAGCTTTTTCAGTACTTTAAATTTTTAAGGTTTTAATCTGTGGGTGATTTTTAAATTTGTTTTATTTAACAATTCAAAAATCACCCACAAATTAAAACCTTAAAAGTTTTTGTATATGTTTTAACTTGTTTTATGCTATTGTTAACCGCCCAGAGATGAAAGTTTGGGGTGGTGTACAAATTTGATAGATAGATAATAAGATGATCCTCTGTCCCCAAAGCGCTCACAATCTAAAAAGAAACATAAGGCAGACACCAGCAACAGCCACTGGAGGAATGGTGTGCTGGGGTTGGATAGGGACAGTTGCTCTCCCCCTGCTAAACAAAGAGAATCACCACTTTAAAATGGTGTCTCTTTGCTCAGTTATGTTCACCATTTGTATGCGTGTACGGTGTTCACAGGTGCAGTTATTCATACATTATGTTGAACACAGGTACAGCAGTAAACTGTGTGTCTGTACCAGTGTTCCCTCTAACAGAGAATTCCAGATGTTGTTGACTAAAACTCCCATAATTCCCAGCCAACAGCCCTCGCAGTTTGGGTCTTTGGAGTTATAGTCAACAACATCTGGAATTCCTTCTTAGAGGGAATGGTGGTCTGTACCATGCATTCGAGGGGCCTGGATCCAAGTTCACTTTTCAAATGAGTGCAGGTACAGTCATTCACACAAAAATATGTACAAGTGAAAAGGCATCTGCTTCTTTAGGGGCAAATCACATGCAGCTTTACCATCACTATCTCCCTGTAGAAACTAGTTCTTGTACCTCCACTGCATCACTGCTGAAAAGTAGCCATTGCTCTTGAGCAAGAGGTATGTTTCCTCTTCTCACAATCAAGTCACAATGTTACATTCAGGCCATGAAACTGGCAACAATGCCAGAACTACCTACCTGACGGAACCTCTTTTTTATTTCTTCATCTGTAACTTCAGGATCTAACTGCAATACCTGGAACAGACAAAAACAGCATAATCACCAGCAGTTCCAGTTTCTGCATCCTTGTAACTATCCACAGCTTTCTCCAGCAAGACCATCGCAACCTAATAGGCAGGTTGAGGTAAGGAAAAAAGGCATGCTCTTCCCCAGATTACATAACTGGAAGTTAAATAAGCTCAGAAACCTCATCTGTGTGCTTAGATGGACATTTCTCTCTTGCTGCTGAGACCAAGAGACAAATAATCCCACATGCAGAACAGAAGAGGAAAACTGCTGTATTAGTAGCAGCGTTAGATTTGGGCTATAAGGACCACATCAGGAGGGATAAATTTTCAGTTCAAAAAAATATCTCCAATACACAAGAGGGAGTGCAGGGACGCCTGGGAACCATAGTTCCTCTTAGCCTCTCCAATACACTTAATTTTGTTGTATACCAGTGAGGCATCTTTTAGACCTGCGAACTCCGAATGTAACGGAGTTCCGACACACACTATCCCCCACCACATAAAGGCAGGTGCTCATGGTGCAACTAGGATCAGGCAGTAGCTGTTCTTTCCAGCATGGAAGAGGGCACCTTTATTGCTGAACTGGTAGCTGCGTTGGGGAGACCAGGAGGATGCGGAAATGCCAGAAAGGCACAAGGTGGGGGGGAGTGCAAGGGAGCCTGGGGACTGTAGTTCCTCCTAGAGCTTTCTCCTCCAATACCCCCCGCCCAACGCAACCTCCCAAACACCCCTGAGCAGCTACCGGTTCCACAATAAAAGTTCTCCCCCACTGGGAAGAGCAACTACTGGTTCGTCAATTGTGCCTTTTCCTGGAAATGAGAGACCTTAAGACAGTGGTGCACATGCTGGTAACCTCCAGGCTTGACTACTGCAACACACTCTATGTGGGGCTGCCTATGTACATAGTCTGGAAGCTGCAACTGGTGCCAAATGCTGCTGCCAGATTGGTCTCCGGGATGTCCCGTAGAGACCATATTACAACAATACTAGAAGATCTACACTGGCTACCAAAAGGTTTATGGGCAAAATACAAAGAGTTGGTTATTACCTATAAAGTCCTTAACGGCTTGGGCCCACGGTATTTAAGAGAACGCCTTCTTCATTATGAACCCCACCACCTATTACGATCTTCAGGGGAGGTTCGTCTGAGGGTGCCACCAGTTCATCTGGTGATGACTCAAAGGCGTGCCTTCTCTGAAGTTGCCCCAGGACTGTGGAATGGACTTCCGGCTGAGATTAGAGTTGTTCCATCCCTGTTGGCTTTTAGGAAACAGCTGAAGACACATCTCTTCAGCCAAACTTATTCAATAAATAAGTAAATAAATACTCCCTGGCACTGGTCGCCCTGGGAATGCCTGCCTCAGTGTGGAACTTCTGACACATTTCAATCAACTGCACAGGCCTAGTAACTTTAAGGAATAGCAGTATTTAAACATGAACACACCACACAGTAAATAGAACTCCTCCTTCAAACCAAGTGATACTGTGAAGGAACTTGGAAAGAGGCAGAGAGCATAGATTTATTAACTGCAGATCCAGCATAAAAATGCTTGAATCAACTACATCACAAGAGTGTGGTGCCCTGGGTTCCCATTAAAGCAGTGAGTAGAAACAGGCCATCATGGCACAAAGCATAGGAATTGGGTTGGATTCTACTATTCTGCTACATCAAGCACTATGCTTTGATAAAATGTCCAAGGATGCATAATTTATTTGCCAGTTCAGTGACTCGGCTCCAATGAATGACTAAGATTATTTTAAATCCTCCACATGAGAAGCCGAGAATGCTGGGACTAGAGACTCAATAGATAGCTATGAATATTCAATTCCAAACCCCACCCTTCTGAAGAGTCCGCTATGAACCAAGCATGACTGTCAGCCACAGAACAAACAAATTAACACCTATCAATAAGCCCTAAGGGGCCATTTACAATTTGAATTAGGAGGGAAAGTCCTGTGCCAACATACAAACACCAACTAACCCATGTACATTTTACATCACAAGCAAATAAAGCCCAGGAGGAATGCAGTGTCTGGACAATCAATGCTCTTCGACTTACCTCAAATGGATTCAGGTTGAAATAGGATGATCCAGGCCTAGTGAGCCTCTCAATCTGATTTTTTGAAGTTAACACAGAGTCTCGCTTTTCTATTTGTTTCACCTGCAGAGATTGGAACCATATTATAATGCCACATGATGAAAGCAGCAGTTTTACACACAGCGTCTCTTCAGAACCCAGCAGCAAAGCAGTAAAGACAGGGATCCAACACAACACACGATTGAAACGTATCAAGGTGTTACTCTTTACAGCAATATGATTGCCTATGACAACAAATGATTGTTTTAAAAGCAGAAATATAAGTCCAAAAGGAGACCGAAAAAGATAGAGCACTGTCCTCATCAGCTGAATAAATAATTCCAGGCAAATTCATAAACTGCTCTGGTGTGTACGTTCAACATGCAGCAGACCCTGGGAGTGACTTTTGATCTTGTGCAGCACTCTGACCCTACTAAACATAATAGAGTTAGGTCTATGCATGTATATGTGTAGACTCCCACCATGCAATCTAGCTGTTTAAAAGTGGAGGGGAGGTACTCCCTCATCCTACTATATGTAGACCCTTACTCACATATGAATTGCAATTGTGATCCAATTTGGCATATCATTTAACCTACATATTTAGTTAAAAACAACCCCCCACTATATTACGCTTCTGTTTACAAATCAGTAAAACATGCATACTCTCTCACACACTTCCTAGGGATAATCACCTGTAAAACATTAATCACAGCTTTGAAACTGCCAAGCTTAACTAGTTATTGCATTGACATTTATTCATTGTGACTAACATTTTTATGACACATACAGGACTTTTTCCACTTCAGGAAATTTTCCACAGAACATTTTCAGACCCACACCTCTGCTCCTGCCCGTCAATGTTTTGGTCACTGATTATAAGGCCCTGGAATAATTGCTAAGCACCACACAGATATTAAGATTTTATCTTTTTAAAAATGTAGATGGGCATAACAAATTTAGATAAGCATCTACCAGGCTCACTGTATTTCAGCTCTGGCTGTTCCCCATGGATCTGTACTGACACCCTATACCGTGGCATTTGTGGAAAGCTACTGCATACAGCCATGGCCCAAGAGCCCAGTGTTGGCAGATGGGGCCTGAGAGTAAGCTCTCCAATCAGTATGCTTCCTTGGGCAACATCCAAGAACTAGTTGGGGAGAGAAGTAGGGTTGCTAACATGGTCTGAAAATATCCCGGGAGATCTCCCCCCCCCCGCCACCCAATTTTTTTTCTTTTTTGAAAAAAGATGTCTATATTGTGAGCCAAATGGGAAGGAAGTACCATCCTCTTCTTGCTTGCATCATTCGTACCTTCCGATCTTATTGTTCTGTGCAAGTCACCCTGAGGCCCTTCCCACTGAAGATTAGTATAAACAACAATCGCCTCCTAAGAATACGCTGCATTTTTCACAGTATCAGACCATGAGCTTCTACGGGGTTGCCTTCAATCGCGATCAGGAGACCGGTGCGGATTCCTGGAGGCTCCAGGGCAACCATGGAGGGCTGACAACCCTGGCCAAGAGGAGCCCCGGAAGCGCAGCCTGGGCCGGGGGGCAAGGGGCGAGGGGCGAGGCAGGGGCTGCAGGCCGCCCCTCCACCGGCCACCCCTAGGGCTAAGGGTCGAGGCCCAACCCGCTAGAGCGACGCCTCGCCCGCTAAGCGCAAACCCCGAGGCCTACGAGGTGGGGCCGGGCCGGAGAACACTCAGCCAGGCAAGGAAGGCGGACCGACCCTCCATACCTCCGTATAGAAGGTGAGAAATGCTTCCTCAGCGCCGCGTCCGGCTTCTCGCTCCCCCGGAGCCGCCATCCCTTGAGCCACGTGACCCACACAGCCCCCTCCACGTGATGCGGGACTCCAGGGCTCCGTAGGCGCCCTCTCCACGTGATCACAGGCCGACGAACTGGCTGGTGTTCGCTCTACCCGCCCCGCGCCAATGCCATCTCCATGACATCAATCGCTCCAGCTTTTCTTGGATGGGCGGGGGGAGGGAGAGAAGTGGAGTTTCTTAAAGGGCCAGAACAGGAGCACTGGGTTATTATTATTATTATTACATTTATATCCCATACTTAAGTTTCTCTTTCACAACAACCCTGTGAAGTAGGTTAGGCGGAGAGAGAAGTGACTGGCCCAGAGTCACCCGGCTAGTCTCATGGCTGAATGGGGATTTGAACTCAGCTCTCCCCAGTCCTAGTCCAGCACTCTAACCACTACACCACGCTGGCTCTAGGCTAGGAATGGAATCTAGGGTTGCCTAGGAATGAAGGAAGCTGTCTTCCTTACAAAGTCAGAGCACTGGGCTATCTAGCTTAGTGTTTTCTGCTCTGACGGGCAGCGGCTCTCCAAGGCCTCAGATCGCAGCTTTTCTCTCTGAGTGTGCCCTTATGGGACTCTGCAATCTCTAGCACAGTTTATTGTGGGACCAAACGGGGCTCCAGACTATGGCACTAATTCATTATATTTTTATCCTACCCTCCAAGGAGCTCAGGGTGGCTCTTCATCTTTAACTTCACAACAATCCTGTCAGGTAGGTTAGGCGAAGAAAGGGAGGAGAGGGAGCTGTCTGCTTTGCTAAGCAGTGTCATTTGCATTTGAACGGGAGACCACATGTGAGCACTGTAAGATCCCCTTAGGGGATGGGGCTGCTCTGGGAAGAGCACCTGCCTGCTTACATGCAGATGGTTCCAAGTTCCTTCCTTAGCATCTCCAGATAGGGCTGGGAGAGGCTCTTGGCTGTAACCAGTGTTCCCTCTAATAGGGATTCCCAGATGTTGACTACAACTCCCATGATCCCCAAGCAAAAGCCATTGCAGCTGGGGATTCTGGGGATTGTAGTCAACAATATCTGGGAATTCCTATTAGAGGGAACACTGCCTGTAACCTTAGAGAATCCGCTGCCAGTTTGTGTAGACAATACTGAGCTAGATGGACCAATGGTCTGACTCGGTATATGGCAGCTTCCTCTGTTCCTAAGAGTTTCTGGCCCAAGGTTACCCAGTGTGGTTTATGGCTGAGGTGGGATTTGAACCATGGTCTTTCTAGCTGAAGTCTGACACTCTCTACCCCAGTGATCCTCACTATTTTTCAAGTGGGGACTCCCTTGGCAAAAACCCTTCAATGTGAGAGCCATGACCCTCTGTGCTGACCTCTGCACACTACTGGGCTTTTCTCAATGCTGGGAGGGCCCTGTAAGAGAGACAAAGCAAAGGCTTCTCCCAGGAGCGGTAAGGGGAAAGCACTGGGGAAGGGCCGCACTTCCCAGCACTCTGTGCATGCTTTCCAAGATGGTTCAGGGACACAAAAGGGGTACTGGACAAAGCACAGCACTGCACAGTGAGAATGGTCATCTCCACATGGTGCCAGGGGGGCTGTGCAGAGTATTCAGCCTTGGCCGAAAAACAGAGGAGTGGAAATTCACTAAACCACAATTTGGCCTATGTACCAAGTAGATAAGCCAGGAGGATGAAGCAATAAGGAATTTACTAATTGGTGGTTAAAATCTGCAAAGCACAAGTAACTGGTGGTTATAATGTCCAAATGTTCAACTCTTTAACAAGAAGAAGAAGAAGCAGCAGCAAAATTTCTTTTTGCAAAAGCAAGATAGAACTTACAATAAAAAATAAGTGAGTCCACACAATGAAAATATAAATTAAACATAAACAAAAATAACATCAAAATAAAATTAGATAAAAACAGAAAGAAGTGCTTAAAAAAAATTAAAATAGTATCTGGATCAGAAATGGGGGCGGGGAGACTGAGGCACTGCCACTTGAACTGTAGGATCGAAATTAGCAACTTCTGGGGATTCTTCACTGATTCAGATGAGTCAATTCACACACGGAGAAATGAGATTCTAGTGTGGAAAAAGGTCTGCAGGTAAATGAGATAAAAAAAAAATATCAAAATGATGTTCAGTTCAGTTCAAGGTTTATTACCAGCACAACAAGGAAATAGAATAGAACATCCAACACAGTCAAAATGATGTTAATGGAATGCCTCCATACTTGAGGGGTTGGGTAGTAAATTTTGTATGGGAACCTGCGAGCGATTTAACCATGCTTTCCTTTTCCAGGCTGTGAAAGTCGTTCTTCAGAACTACTTGAGAGACCTTAAACTTGGCTTAAAGGCCAAGTTGAAGACTGATCATCCTGAAGAGAATCTATCTATGTCGTCGCTAAGAGGCGACACCGATTTAACGGCACTTAATCAATTAATCATGACAATCAATTAATCATGATGGCAATGTGGAGCCTCCATGTTCAGGGCCATTCTGCTTGCTACTGCATGCCAATCATTGGAGGAAGGAGCCATTGTTTTCTTATTCTGCACGTGAACTTCCTGGGAGCATCGCCTTGTCCACTACGGGAAGCAGAATGGTGGGCTCTACACAGACCTTTGATCTGATGATCCCAAAAGGGTTCCTTCTTTTTATGCCGTTCTGTTCGTGGCCAACGGATGATGCCTTCGCTCCACTACCGGAAGTTTAGAGCGTGAGCGGCTATAACCTTTCTCTCGACCTACCTATCTTCATGGTTTCTCCTTTTCCTGGGACGCTCCTCCTTCTTCCGCGCGTCCTCCTTCATAGCGTCACAGTGGTTGGCGGGTTCCTTCCCGCCCCTTTGCGCCGATTGGCCCGCGCTTCACCTTTATTTCCGCTTCCTGTCAGGTTCAGGAAGAGGCCTTGAGGAGGCCCAGGGTGTGTCCCGCCCCCACTCTCCTCCAAGGACAGAAAACTGAGATGGCTGCCGTGGGTTGTGTGTTCCGCAGCGGCTTGCGAGGCGCCCTGGCTCTGCCGACGCAGCAGCGGGCCTGGATCTCTGGCTCCAACGACCAGGTGGGGGAAGGGCTCGCTTGGGGGCGTGTCGGGTCCGGTGGTCCGGGCGGTGTTGTAAACTCGCAGGCGGCCGTGGCGTGAGCCCTTTCTGACGTTTCTCCCGTTCTGTTTTCCTCAGCGGTCCGACAGCGGGTCTATCCGTGAGGCTGGTGGCGCCTTTGCTAAAAGGGAAGCGGCCGAGGAGGCGCGCTACTTCAGGTGCGGCCTCTCTTTCTCGAAGCCTGGCTTGTTCCCTTGCTAAACAGGGTCCGCCCTGGTTTGCATTTGAATAGGAGATTACATGTGTGAGCACTGCAGGGTATTTCTCCCTTAGGGGAGGGGGCCTCCCTGGGGATAGCCCCTGCCTGCTTGCATTGTTGTAAACTGCCCAGAGACATAAGTTTGGGGTCATATAAAAATGTGTATCATTAACATATTTATATTATAACTATATTATAATAATGCAGCAGGTTCCAAGTTCCCTCCTTGGCATCTCCAAGATAGGCCTGGGAGAGACTCCTGTCTGCAACCTTGGAGAAGCTGCTTCCAGTCTGTGTAGAGTGTATGTGTAGCTTTGAATGGGCCTGCCCTAACTTCTGCTCCACTGAGTTAAATGTACCTCAGCAGCCATATATAATCACTTGTCATATACTTGACAGCTGTCCTGTTCTTTCAGTTCCAGACAGACAACAAAAACAAAGTGTATTGTGCTTTGATGGGCCACTGAATCTGGCTTGTGTGTCACAACATGTGCAGACCTGCTTTGAAAAGACAATCAAACTGATGGTCACATTCTGTGGCAAATGTTGAACAGTTGCACTAGCTTTTGTCACCCACATTGTGTCTCATTCTAAGCCCTCTGGTTGGGCTAGGCCCCTTAACCTTGTTGTTTGAGTGCTGCATCGTATATTGGTGCAGTCTGGTGACTCCTCTACTCAGCATAGTGTGCATGGAGTACAGTGGGAAGCAACCTTCCCTCGAACAGGGATTCCCAGATGTTGACTACAACTCCCAAGATCCCCAAGATGGCTTTTGCTTGGGGATCCTGGGAGTTATAGTCAATATCTGGTGATCCCTGTTAGAGGGAACGCAGGCCAGGGCTCACATGTCGTGGTGGTGGTGGTGGATGGATTGCTTTGCTTCACTGCTTCTTGCAAGTTGCCTTTACTGCAACCCATCCCGCAGAAGTCTTGGATAATCTGTTATATTCATGCAGGAAGAGAGAGAATGAAGCTCTGGCAAACCTGAAGAAACACCATGAAGAGGAAATAAGTATCCACAAGAAAGAAATAGAGCGTTTGCAGAAGGAAATTGAACGCCATAAGTCAAAGATCAAGAAGCTCCATCATGATGATGATTAAGTAGCTGCTTGCCCTGTTGGTGCATTGTATGTTGGCAATTGCTTTGAAAATGGTTGGCGACTTCCATGATCTTGCTCTTATCAGTGTGAGAATTGTGAAATAAATCATTCACGTCTTGATCGTAAAATACTCTTTGCAGACTACCCTTAATATTTTGCTGTGCCTTTCAGACGGTGATTTCTGGCTGTGCAGAACATTCATCTCAAGATACAGAAGGGCTTAGGCAACCTATAAGATGCATCTTCTAGATCAGTGGTTCCCAACCTGGGCTCCTCCATATGTTGCTGAACTACATCATTCCCAGCTACAGTTGATTGTGGCTGGGGGTAATGGGAGTCGTAGCTGAGCAATGTCTGGAGGAACCCAGGTTGGGAACCACTGTTCTAGATGTTTGCATTGTTCAACCAATCTTTCCTACTGTGTGCATACTTCCTCCTTTGTTGTCTAGAGCAAATAGTACTGGCTCTGCCCCTTCTCATTGACAATCACTTGCTTTTACACTAATGCTATAGTGTACATACAGATTGCAAAAGAGTGAGCACAAGAGCAGTGAAGCTTTCAGATAAGACAATTTAGTTTGATCTTATGGTGGCCATTCTGAAGCTTGGGTCCCTAAATGTTGTTGGACTACAGCTCCCATCATCCCCAGCCACAATGGCTGAAGGGTAATGGAAGTTGTAGTCCAACAAATCTGGGGACTCAAGCTTGGGCACCTGTGTCTTCTTATATCTTAGAACGGCATCCAAGTTAAATATTTCATCAAGCCCACTTTCAGGTTCCTAACAGAAATGCCTTATCCATTGTTTCAGAAGGAAGATCCCTTGTCACTCATCTTTATCAGCCAAAAGTTGAGATGCCCTGGGTGGGAAACGTGGTCCCCTGATCCTTTCATCATAGTACCTTTTTAAGCCTGATACTTTATTGCCTTTCCAGAGAGATCATTTTGCAGTGTTCCTAGGCAATTCTAAGATTCCTTTCAAACCCAATCCTGGTTCATCTCCAGTATTCCAACTTGGGTATACCTTAGATATATACCCAAGATATCTCTTTGCTATGCTGTGCTGGACTGGTGTTCTGAGGTAAACCTTTTCCAAGTTTTGACTACTAGTTTTCAGTCTTTGAGTACCAAATGTCAACTTTCTGGCTAGCATGGGAATAATTTAAAAATTCTGGAGTACCCTATTTAAGACAAGTTTGTGTGAGTGTCAGTCAACCTTCGGCTTTCTGGCCAGCAGGGAAGTATCCAACTTTACTATACAAGTTTAGTAAACACATTTCACCCACAGAGGGATTCAGGATATTGTTGTTTTTTAGCAGCGGGGGCATGGGGGAAACCCCACCAAGTAAAACAAATAACAAAAGCAGAGAAAACAGCAAAAACAAAAACCCTAGCACTTGAAACAAGTTTCAACCCCCCTGTTCAGCACCAAAAGCAAAGGAGCATAGCTAACTGGTATTCCATAGCTGTAGGGCAGCATTCTAGAAGGCCCTGCTTCTTGTGGAGAGTAATGCTTTTCTCAATTTACAGATTCATATGGGTAAGGGCTCTCTGAAGAGGCCAGGACAGACCATTTAAGGCTTTCTAGGTCATCTTTCTGGGCCCAAGGCACACACTGGTAGCCAGTGAAGCTGTTTAGGCACTGGTATAATATGCACCTGAAACCAGTTGGATAGTGTTCCGAGCCAGCTTGATCTCTGAACTATCTTCATGGACACAGAACACCTTATAAGAATGGAATCCTGAGGTTACTGAAGCATGAACCGCTGTGATCAGTTCTTCATTGACATAGCCCTTGGAAAGACCACGAGTCTTAAGGGCCACTGTGAATTTCCCTTTGCAAAGGAGCAGTGTGTCAAGATGGCAAAAGAAGGTGAAGAAGGAAATCCCAGGCTCTGTGCCACTTCAGCCCATTCTGTCACTACTGCAGCTCCAGCGACTGGTAAGCAAAGCAAAGTAGAGGGTGTTTGTGGGGTGGGTGGATAGAGGGAGGTGCTTGAGGGATAGGGATGGGGCTGGTGGTAATGGGGGAGAGAGCTGGCAAACTTCCCTGAAGATGAGTTGTGGTTTAGAGCACTAGTCCCTCTTTCTGTGGTAGGCTTTTTAACTTCTACAATTATCCTCCAAGCTTGAATTTGGTCAAATTTGCCAGCGTCCCTAACTTCACTACTAGCATTAGTGCAGGACCTGACACCATCGCCTCCTTGGCATGTGCAAGAACAAACCACAGATTTGATAAAATGCAAGGTTCAAAAAGATGTGCATAGTATGACCTTTGAGAGCAAGTAGAAAGCCGTGCTATAGTTCAGTGGCTGGGAGAAGCAGTTCTTTTCTAGAGGGATTGCTGCTCAGTATGCATAAAAACTAAATAGTCATTCTAGTTGCATTTTATGGAAATGCAGCATGTTAGAAAGGTTTTAATTTATTTATTTTTAGGAACTTCTTTGGGTGGGCTCTGCCAATGGGGCACTGAGAGTAGTGCAATCTAGCCATCTTACCCTCTTCTACTGAAAGGCCTTCCTTTCTGCCTCAGGTTGCTGCTCTGTCTGCCTGGCTCTGTACCCACTTCAAATTATGTTAATATATAAGGGTCCTGCATAGTAGTTATTCTTCCAATGTGAATTGCTTTCACAACTTCTTCTGTGGATCTCGCAATGAAACATGTAACTCGGTGCTTTGCTTCTGTACAGTACACTCCCTAGAACCTGTCAAGCAAGTTACAACAAAGTCTTCAGTAAGAAAAGCCCAATTTTTGTGTGTGGCAAATGCTCAGATAATTTGCAAAGGTGATCATATTTACACAGCACCATCTGGCTGCAGATGAGAGTCAGTCCCCTAGCACAGCAGCAGAGGATCACCACGCACAAGATGCCAATCTGTGATCCAGTTCTCTACCCCTAGACCATCAATTGGAGCCATCCTAGCCATCAGACCAGAATCCTCTGCCCCTCTTGCCTCCCGCATTTCAGTTGTTTCTGGTTTTAAGAACTGTATATGCTAGAGGCACAATTTGCTAGAGTTAGGCATACAGATTATCGGCAGGCTACTACATGCACTGCATACTACTGGGCAGGCTACCACATGTGTGGGATTCAAAATCTGGACAGACCTGAAACAGTCAGGATAGCAGGTACTGTATAGAACTGCTGTAGACAAAATTGTGCTCTTTCAAATCTAGTTCCTCTTATAGAACACTTCTTGTGGCTTTATTACATGTGTTTGGAAGTTATTCCAAAGCATCACACTGGAAACTATTACTAGAAACAGTTATTTTTTGACCAAGGAGCTGTGAACTTACATAAATTATTCCAGCTTAAATTATTCCAGCCTGAATCCATCCCCTACCCCCCTGACATGGGTATATCGGCTGCGGTGATGCAGTGGAGAAGCAGCTTGCCTAGGGAGCAAGAGGCTGTGAGTTCAAATCCTCACAGGTGTGCTCCCCAGACTGTGCCTAGTAAATATAATTGTAGTCACCTATATTGGGCAGCAACAATATAGGAAGGACAGCCAAAGTGACAGCAACAGCCATCATCTCACACTGTGTGGGAGAAAGGCAATGTTAACCCCTCCTGTATTCTACCAGGCAAACGACATGGCTCTATGGTCTCCAGGAGTCGACACTGACTCGACGGCACAATCTTTCCCATGGGTATGCATGTCCCCAAAGACTACACAATCTATTTTACAGTATTTGCAATATGTATATATTTACAATGTAGGTGCTACTGATGCTTCAGTAATCCAGGGTATAGAATGATATAGCTTAACTGGCACAGCTGGTTTTGTGGTGTCTTGTTTGTTTGTTTGTTTGTTTTTACACTTATATCCTGCCTTTTCTCCAAGGAGCTCAGAGCGTGCATTGTACATGGCTATTTTTATCCTCACAACAACCCTGAGAGGTAGGTTAGGCTGAGAGATACATGACTGGCCCAGAGTCACCCAGTTGATTTACAGTCAGATCACTTATTTTGGTGACCAGGGACTCTAGATTATTCAGGGTAATCTTGATGGCCATGCACTATCTGATAGAATAAGATGGGTGTAATTGTTTACTTGTGGGTAGGAAAGTTGCCTTGCTGTTAAGAATAAATCTGTCAGTAATAAAGCACTCTTCAGCCACTTGATAGAAGTAATGTGCCTAGGGAGCAAGAGGTTGCTGGTACGAATCCCCGCTGGTATGTTTCCCAGACTATGGGAAACGCCTATATCAGGCAGCAGCAATAGAAGAAGATGCTGAAAGGAGATAGCAATGGTAAACCCCTGCTGTATTCTTCCAAAGAAAGCCACATGGCGCTCTGGTCACCAGGAGTCGACATCAACTCGATGGCACAACTTTACTTTACACTTGGTGAAAGTGTTTCGAACACACCATCTTGCCATCTATTTCCCCAACAGTAGGGGCATCCAGAGAAAGGATTCTGAAGAACATCTTTACTGATTATTTGCTGGTCAATGACCAAATAAACTTACCTATCTTTACTGATGAGGAAGTTCATATAAGAAGTGGTATTTTACTCAAGTGCATATATTGGCTTGCTTAACTTTTAAAAACATTCTTCTGCCTTTCCTGCTAAAGATGATTCAAAGCAGTTTAAACAAAAATAGCCACAAAGAGTAATAAGTAGCCAGAAAAAAAAAATTGGCCTACATCCAACTAAGGGCTTTGTGTGGGCAACACTTCCATGCATGCATGAAACAGAGGTGAGTTTCAAAAGCAGTTTGCATGTCAATATTGTCTCTCAGTATGTGGATGATGTTCTTCTTATACTGCTTCCTCTTTCTTTTGTTGGAGGTTAAAACCTCAGTTGTCACCTCAACATGTACCCTCTAACCACTTTGTGCTATTTTTGTACACAATCTCGGAAATGGAGTCAAACAGAGGCTGAAACCAAAAGCCAATTCAAAAATGAATGTCAGTGAAATGACCTGAACTAAAATCTTTTGGTTGCCTTTAACATGAACCTAGCCCCAAATGCAAAAAATTGTAATCAGTTCAAAGAAACTGGTTCAATAACCAGGTACATTGTTTAATTTTCCTGTTTCTGATTATATCCTGTTCTTCTAGTAAACATTTGAAAAAATGCATTCATTTTATAAAGTACACTGAAAGCAAAAGAGTTTGATACTGCAGGAAATGCATGGTTTCAATCCAATTTAAGATGTCAGACTGTTCCTGGACTATATTTTTTTTTAAGCTAGTGTCTGAAATGGAGAATTAACATAACCTAGGCAACATCCAGACTAGTTAGCAGGAAGCACTTATCTCAGAGACAAGATAGTCATGACTAACTTGACTCCCACTTATTTAAATAGGACGTAGTCATGACCAATTTCATCTGGATGTTGCCTACTGATGAACCTGGATTGGAACGGAAGTCAAATGTTTAATTGCTCGACTACTTGCGATGGCACACTTTACCTTTTACCTTTACCTGCTCAAGGGGCACATGAGGGGTTGTATCCTATGGTGCAGTTCCAAACTTTCTGTTTGTGCAAAAGGGGGGATTGCTACTCCCCTTTTCCCCACTTAAGTCCCCTGCCCTGCTACCTACTAATCTACTCCTAAAAGGTGTGTGTGGGGGGAGACCTTCCTGAATAGCTTGAAGGTGAGGGGAGTGATCCCCCATCCTTGTGTAACCTCCTTGCGTAAACTGAATTTCTTCAGTTTGTGAAATGACACCTTGGGATGGTGATTCCCAACCAGGGGTATACAAAGCCCTGAGGCTTCTTTGAAGTCTTATAAGTGGTACTCCAGCCCTCCTGATAAGTGATTAGGACGCAGTTCCTGATGAGAGGGCTTGGCTGTTAGTCACTGGCTTACATCCAGATTGTTACTCATGATGAATAGTGCTACTGAAATTAGTGTGACAAGTTTACTTGTTTTAATTAATCTCAGTGGGTGTACTCATGAGTAACTTAGTCCAGATGTAAGCCAGTGACTGCAATAGTCTGTCTCATAAACATAGCATTTAAATTGGTAGTCTCTTACATATCTATGGGTATACTTGAGCTGGAGGTTTCAGACAGAAGGGATTAGAGTTGCCATGCCCCCCAGAATTCCAGCTTTCACCCAAATTTTAAGCGTCTCACCTGGATTGCTTAGCCTGCCTGGATTTCAGCTTTCATTAAAAAAGAAAAAACAGCAACAACAAACTAAGTTCTAGCTTAGAAGAGGAGTTATGGAGCAAAATGTGCAGTCACTATTCTGCTCAACCGCTGGACTTGGATCAAGAGAGGTAGCACAGGAGGCTAGCTGGGAGGGGTTCAAGAATATAAGAACAGCCCTGCTGGATCAGGCCCATGGAGGCCCATCTAGACAAGCATCCTGTTTTGCACAGTGCCCCACCATATGCCCCTGGAAGCCACAGGCAGGAGTTGAGGACATGCTCTCTCTCCTGCAGTTACTCCCCTGCAACTGTTCACAAGTACAGTAATCCCTTTAGGAATGTTGTCTTTGTTTTTTATGAGTAGGGAGGATAGTTTACTTTTGATGTAAATCACTGCCTGCCTACCAGGCTGTGTACTGTAATGTTTAAGGACTTCCTTGGCTTTATGTTCAATGCATGCCTACTTAGAAGTAAGCACTGTTGGTTTCAATCAGATCATCTCTCAAATAAGTGTGTACAGAATTGCAGCCTTAATTTAAAAAAACCTGTGCATTTTGTTTGTTTTGCTGCTGCTAAGTCAAAGGAAATGGTCAGGCCAATATATCTTCTCCAACTATTGTTGGTAGATATCCAGGGCAAATACAAGTCAACTGAAAAGTGCAGCTGCAATTTGCATATGCAAAATTATTTTCAAGTCATTAAAAATTTTTTTTACTGCCTCCCTTTCTGTGCTCATGGGAAAGCATACACAAAAGTTTAAGTGCCTGTCGAGTAAGTGTCGACTCTTAGCGCCCTGACCATATAGACAGATTATCTCCAGGATGATCTGTCTTCAACTTGTTAGGTCTTTCAGTGGTGCATTCATTGCTGTCGTAATCGAGTTCATCCACCTTGCTGCTGGTCATCTCTTTCCTTCAACTTTCCCCACGAAAATGACACCAAATAAAAAACAATCCTAAAAAAGCCAGCTAACAAGCAGCAGTAGAAGCAATATCAGAAAAGTCATATTTGTAGACAGCAAGCTAAAAATATAACATTGCAGGCGCTGATTTAACATTTGTCAGAGTAAAATGGTTTTCAGCATTTATTTTAAAAAGCTAGGAAAGCTAGGAAACCACCTTTTGACATCACATCAGAGATGATGAATACTCTTCTGTAATTTTTTTTAAAATTCTAAATTGTTCTGTATTTTATGCTGTAATTTCTTGTGTTATGCCTTTTAATGAGATGTTTTTACTGTTGTGTTGGAAGTCGCCCAGAGAACAGTTTGTTATGGGGTGGTTAACAAAGTTTATTATTAATAATCATCATAATAAGATATAAATCCTCTGCACGCTGAGAACTACTATGTCAGGGAACTGAATTCTAGCCCCGTCTTCTCTCCGATATGCTAGTTTTCTAAGTGCAGGAAATCATTATTTTCATTATTACGGTGCATGCAGGCGCACGCAGTCGCCTGTAGGCTGAAGTGGTACAGCCCAGATATGGTTTAATCGCCTCGGCAGCGGCAACTGGGCCTTGGCGGCACTCGGCCCTAGGCAACCAGCCAGCCTCCTTTGTCTAGCAACTGAGAAAGCGGGAACCAGCCGCTCTTTAAAAGCCCCGGATTTCTTGCCTGAGCCCTACCGGCGCGCCGCGGGTTTTCGTGCCCGCGGATTGGCCAGCCGTCCCGCCGCGGATTGGGCAGGGCGGCTGCCGTCTGGTCCCGCCTCTCGGCGCTCATAGGTCCTTGCGGCCGCCTCTCCGAGACACCGCCCTCCGATTGGCCGCCGGCCGCAGTCCCTGGAAACAGTTCCGGGAAACCCCTCGCGTCGCCGGGGTCGCTCTAGTCGTCCATGAGGGGAGGGAAGCGAAGGAGCGCGCGCCATTTCCAGCCGCTGCTCTAGCCGCGCCGCGCAGGTCCCACTCCGGTGAGTCTCCGCCGGGGCTGCTCGGCCGGGGGAGCGCGGGAAGGAGTGGGTGGTGGTGGTGCTAGTCCTGGTAGAGGAGGAGGACGACGACGCCGGCAGACTGTCCGTCAGTCAGTCAGGCGCGTGCCCGCGCGCGCGTCTAGAGCATAGGCGCCGGTCCGCCGCCGAGTTCCAGGCCCCCTGCTCCGGAGGCGCCCTTTGTGGCCGCTGCCGCGCCTGAGGCCGCGTCTGGGTGATGTAGGCCGCGCTCGACATGGAGGCGGCGAGCGCGGGAGGGAGGCCCAGCTGCGGCGGATTGGCGGCGTGGGCTTCTCGCGGGAGTGCGCCGGAGGCCAGAGAGGGCCTTGGCCTGGGGGCGGGAAGGAAGGATGGAAAAGAGCGCTGCTTAAAGCAGACCTCCTGCCTCTGCCTGCGCCGCCAGGTCCGACCCCGCCGTGGTCGCCGGGGCGTGCAAGGTTGTGTCCCCTTTACCCAGACCGGATCGGGTCCCCAGTCAGCCCCGTTTCTGCTGGTCGACTTTTTTGGAGGGGTGTGCGGGGAGGGGTTGCTTTGTCTTTTTTCTGGGAGGCTTGTGCATGGTGCCTTCTTTGGCCACAGGGAAGGCAGTGCCAGGCCAGATTTAGAATTGCCGCCAAGGCTGCAGCTCTAGGCTTAGGAATCAGTCAGCCCCACTGAAACCGGTGGATTTGACAGTGGGTCAGCAGGAATCGGTTGGAGCTGCCTGGCTGTAGTAAGGATGGACACTTACCTAGGAGTAAGCCCCTTTGGGCACAGCGGGACTCGCTAACTTCCCCCAGACCACCTGCATAGGATTTGCCGCCTTAAGTACCCGCATACATATGAACGCCTATTAAATCTGCAACACTTTCCCTTTTGCCGGGGAAATTCCGATCCGTGTTCTCTGTTTTGAAAGGCGGGCAAGTTTATCGTTCCAATTTATCAGCAGCACCACTCCCACCAAAAAACAAAAAAACAAAAAACAAGCCAGGAGTTTGAAGTTATTTCAGTTGTTTTTCATGCAACTGAAACTCCTGTCATCGGAAGTTCAGCATAATCAGACTTGGCAGTATTAGTGATGATTTGTGCTGTGACAATAATGATATATTATGGGGGCCGCTGCTGATAACTGCGGGTGACTTCTTAATTGCAACATATGCTACAGTTGCGAAGTTATTGTGTTAGTAACAGTCGTGGGGCCTGTAGGCTAGCCTTTTTTCTACAGGGTGCTGTTTTGAGAACTGTTTCAAGTTGTGTGTACGTATTTGCAAATCCTTGATGCATTGTGTTAATATTTGGGTTCTGCTCTACCAAATGCTCTGTAATTCCTGGGTCCATTGTACAAATGCAGATGTAATGTTGAGCTTATTTTGGATGAACTGAAATTTGTGATTTGATATCATTTGAGGGTTTTGGCATTTTGAGATAGATGAGAATTCCTTATAGTAAGTACCTTGAAGACTGTGGCCTCTGTACCTGAACAGATATGCTCAAGGAGTTCCTCTGCCAGTGGAGCGTGACTCCCTTTCTTTTTAGGTTCAGAACAATAACAGTGGATTGTTTCTGAAACTCCTTTTTGTTTCTAAGGGGGTAACAGTGTTCCCTCTAACAGGGATTCCCAGATGTAGTTCACTACAGCTCCCAGCATCCCCAGCTGCAATGGCCTTTGACTGGGGATTATGGGAGTTGTAGTCAGCAATATCTGGGAATCCCTGTAGAGGGAACACTGGGGCGGGCGGGGGGGGGGGGGGGAGAAGATGAGATTTGAGCATTCTTAAGTAAATAACAAGGCATTCTAAATACCTATATACATTCTTGTAGCTTTACTTTTTTTTAGTTTGCAAAATCACAGTGACTCCCCCTCCCCCAAAAGAAGCAGCTTGCTGAAAAACTTTGTTTAGTTTGAGGTGTAGATTTTCTGTTATATAAACAGTAGAGTCAGTAGCATTTTATTCGACATACCTTCACTTTTGGAAGTTTAATAAGTGTGTTGATAGGGCTGCAGTGGTTCCAGCTGCAATTTAGCATCCCTATAAATCAATATCTAGATCTGTTCAAATTCCATTGGTTTGGATGTATGGTTTCTTGGGGAACCATAAATCTGTGTTGCTGACTTTTCTATGTTGAAGTAGAATGGGATATATAATTCCATTTTAAGAGCAAAACTGTCTGTTGTGCTTGCATCTTTATTGATTTTAATGTTGTTGATTGAATGTTAGGGGTTCTTTTCTTTTTTTTTGCAGTATTTTGTTATATGTAAGGAGTTGGGAGAAAATGGAAAAAACAAAAAACTATTTGATGTAACTTCAGGCAGAAGTTCATTTCTTTGGTTCACAACTAACATATAATAGTGTTAAGTGACTGAACTAGTTAAGGTGATAACTAAGATTGCAGTCCTTCATATGGATACCTGGGAATAACCCTCATTGAACATAAAATGAGTAAAAATCATTAGGATTATGTTGTTTATGACCTTGCACTGGTCCAAGGCACTGATCTCTGCCTTGTACTCATGCAGGATGAAGCATGCAGAGCTTTGCATCAGTTCCATATGTGTTGTAGTGTATATGGAAGAGATAATGTTAGTTGACATCCAAGAGTCTGTACACCACCTAAAGATTTCGATATTGGGTGGTATATACAATCAATCAATAAGATGCCAGGATTGGAACTTCACTGGGCACCACTGCAAGCTATGCTTTAGAAACATTGTTTTTTAATGAAAGGCGGTATATAACTTTAACAATAAATAAACAATAAAATAAATAACACAACACTGCAGACCTATTCCCAGTGAAAGGCCACATAGGCATACAGCACATACACACCCCTCTGCACGTAACAAATGACACTGATATACAGCATGTACAGACAGAAGAAATTCTTCAACGTATCCCCCATGGGTGACATACAACGCGCTGCACCCCACAGACTCTCTGGGCTAAATCATGGGAGCAGGTTGCCCAAGCATAGGATGGGGTGGTAGGAAATAGATCTTGCTGGAAACAAAGAATAAATGGAATGTTAGTAGCACTAATGTCTACAGCAGGGCTGCACAACTTTGGTCTTCCAGCTGTTGTTGGATTGCATCTCCCATCATCCCCAGTTACAGGGGCCACTAGTTGGGGATGCTGGGAATTGTAGTTTAAGAACAGTTAGTGTGCTGAAGGTGTGCAGCTCTGGCCCAAAGGGATCTTGCACCAAGTCATGGCTGGGATGGCAGCTGGTCAGACTGAAGGATAAGATATTGATTAGTTTGCACAAGTGAAAGGAGAAATGCTGCTTCTGTCCTGGGCTAACACACTTTCTATTTTAACTGGGGCATGGGTTCATACATTTTGACCATCATTTTGTTGCTGTAAATTTAAGTCCTATTTAACTTCAATGGGTGATGCCACATCAGTAAGAAGACTCAGTGGTTTTAACTAGAGTGAATGCTGAGGCACAACAAACAGTGAATAAGAGCAAATGATTGAGTGTGACTCAAGAACAATAAGCACTCAAGCAGCATAGACAGTTGAAATCCAGACAGAGCAATCTAGTAAAAATGGATTAACAAAGACTAATGCAAATTGTTAAAATCAAGCTATCTAACTTCCCTCTAGCCCTCCTAGTTAACAGTTAAACCCTTTAAAGTACCCCATGCAGTATCATAGCTGCCTAGATCCAGAAATGCAGAGTTGAAGTTCCATGGATTCAGTGACCTGAGCTACTAGCCTCTTTACAGTGGAAGAGCCAACAGATTTTGCACAAAGAAGGGAGACTAGCGATGAGCTGAACAGAATGGTGTGAAGGGAGAAATAAAGGAATACTGGTGTGAAGGGAACGTAAATGAGAAGCTACCCAACATGCCTTTCCCCAGGATTATTAACAGTAACCAGCTCAGCATCTTAAAACAATCAATAAAATTCAACTAAGAAACTTCAACTAAAAAGCTTGGCTGAAGAGATGTCTTCAGTTTCCTAAAAGCCATCGGGGATGGAGCAGCTCTAATCTCAGCAGGAAGTGCATTTCACAGCACTGGGGCAACTACAGAGAATGCTCACTTCCAAGTTGCCACCAGACAAGCCAGTGGCATCCTCAGACGAACCTTCCCTGATGATCTTAATAGGCAGCAGCGTTCATAATGAAGAAGGTATCTTAAAATATCTTGGGCCCATACTGTTAAGTGCTTTATGGGTAATAACCAGCCCTTTGTATTTTGCTCAGAAACCTATTGTCAGCTAGTGTAGTTCTTTCAAAAAAGGAGTGATACAATTTCCTGGGGACCAGCCTGGGACCAGCATTCTGCACCAATTGCAGATTCCAGATTACACAAAAAGGCAGCCCCACATAGAGTGCATTGCAGTAGTCAAGCCTGGAGGTGACCAGCATTTGCACCACTGTCTTAAGGTCACACTCTTCCAGGAAAGGGCATGTTGTATGAGCCGAAGCTGTTAAATAAGCACTCCTGGCCACTGCCTCCGCCTGATATATCAAAGAGAGAGCTGGGTCCAGAAGTACTCCCAAACTGTGAACCTGTTCCTTCTAGGGGAGTGTAACGCTATCTAGAACTGGTAGATCTATCCCATCTCCTGAATTGTGGCTCCCTACAACAAGCACCTCCATCTTATTTGGATTCAGCCTCAGTTTATCCCGCATCCAGCCCATTACCACCTGCAGACATTTAGGGAAGCTATGCCATTACCTGATGAAGCTGACATGGAGAAATAGATTTGGGTGCAGGTAGCACCCTGCATCAAATTCCCTGATGATCTCTCACAATGGTTTCATGTAGATGTTAAAAAGCATTGGAGATAAAATTGAGCCCTGAGGAACACCATATAAAATCTCTCACTTTGTAGAACAACAGTCTCCAAGCAGCACCCTCTGAAATCTTCCCGAGAGGTATGAGCAGAACCATTGTAAAACAGTGCCTCCTACACTCACCCCCCTCAGACAGTGCAGAAGGATACCATGGTCGATGGTATCGAAGGCTGCCGAGAGATCCAGAAGGTCGCACCTAACCCTCTGTCAATTCATAATTGGAGCTCATCCATCAGGCCAAACAAGGCAGTCTCCACCCTGTAACCTGCCCGAAAGCCGGTTTGAAATGGGTCTAGATAATCTGCTTCATCCAAGACAGCTTGGAGCTGAGAGGTTGCGACCCTCTCATTCACCTTGGCCAATCATGGGAGGTTGGAGGCAAGCCTGTAATTGCTTAACTCAAAGGGATCTAATTCTTTAAAATAGGTCTAATAATTGCCTCCTTAAGACAAGGAGGCATCCTACCTTCCCTCAGAGAAGCATTTATGATCTCAACCAGGCCCTCTTGAATAATATCCATGCTAGATTGTATAAGCCATGTTGGGAAGGGTCAAGAGAACAAGTGGTAGGATGCACTGTTCCCAAGCAGCTTGTTCATTTCCTCAGGAGTGACAAACTGAAACTGATCCAATATAACCACATTAGAGAAGTTACTTGAGGCCCCTCAAAAGACTGTACCATCAGTGGTTTCCAGGTCAGCTTGAATACGAGAGATTTTGTCTACCAAAAATTAATTCAAAACATCACAGTGGCTAACTGATGGTTCCAAAGCCAGGGCAGAAGAGGTCCTCAACAATTCTGTTGGACGTGAACTGAGGACGCAATATGTGCAGCAAAGAATTGCTTCTTTGCCACACATGTATTGCCAGAGCAGAAGTCTTCAATTGTGCACTGTGCTGGAATCTGTTGGATTCGGGTTGAGTCGTCCTCCACTTGTGCTTTAGTCGTCTACCTAGCTGCTTCCACTCCCACAGTTCTTCTGTATACCATGGAGCTAATTTAGAAGCAGGTTGGAGAAGACGCTTAGGAGCAATCGTATCTACTGCTCTGATGAGTTCATTATTCCAGTTCTCCACCAGGCCATCAACAGGGTTGCTGGCAGAGCCAACCTTAACCCTCCAAGGTCTCTTGGAATCCTGTTGGATTTCAGTAACCTTCAGTGGACTATCCTAATAGGCCCTTCACCCTTGCAGAGGTGACTAGCGACTGCAAGTCAAACCTTCATCAGGTGGTGGTCCATCCATGGCAGTTGGAAATCATCGGAGTCCCCAGCCACGGAACACCTCCTTCTTGACTTTGATCTTCTTGATCTTGACTTTGCTCCTCAGCTTTCTTGTGGCTGTGCAGTCAAGGAGATGTCATCTTCATCTTCTTACAGCCAAGTTCCCAGGCACATGGCTCTCACCAGTTATCCCAGCATCTCTGGGTCCCAAAGATTATATGGAGCCAGACTTTTCCATTAAGCAAGGTCCATCTTGGCTGAACTTAAATTCTGATTCCCTTAAGATTTGACAGGACTTGATTAACAGTTGCCACCAACTCTGTTCCTCTCAAGAGTCTTCTGGCATGGACTAAGGACTAGGAAGGAAATGAGCTTGTTTGATTTTTGTTCTGTGTTTCAGATGTAGTTGGAGTTTCTAAACTGTGATGCAAAGTCAGAGCTTGAAACTCAGGTGAGACGCTGGAGTATCTGACTTCGCAGAGTGCTTTGGAGGCACGTGGGAATACATCCATTGTTATTACAAAATCAGATCTTACGTTTTTTGCTGATTTCCAGGCTTGGAGGAGAGGCAGGATCAATCTCTGATTTTGTGTCTTGCTCAGAGGTTCTGAGTGCCTCCAAAACACAGCATGGTCAGATGAGAGGCAATCACCATGGTGATTGTGACCAGCAAATTTGTGGACTGTTAAGTATGGGATTGGGCTGCTAGCAGTATTCCCTCTAACTTTTTTCATTTGTGCGCAGAATGCAGTTTATTCTGGGCAGCAGTATCAAAGCAGTGTGTGTGCATGTGCATTCAGAATGGGGCCTTTCTGATTCAATCTGAGCTGTATCTAAAATTAACTGAGTGAACATACAATTTTTTTTTGTGTGTGCACACCTTAGAAGAGAGCACTGGTTGCTGGTTACATTCACGGTTGTATTTGAAGCTGGTCCTGCTTTGTTCTGGTAATGTCAGAGCAGGAGGCTGGGAAGTAGCCTGGAACATGAGTAAATCTGAGATTGTTTTGTCCAGAGAGTCAGTCACATTGCCTGGCACATGTGTGTTTCCAGCAGTGTTCCCCCAACAGGCATTCCCAGATGCTGTTGGCTACAATTCCCATAATCCCCAAACAAAAGCCATTGCAGCTGGGGATTCTGGGAGCTGTAGTCAACAACATCTGAGAAACCCTGTTAGAGGGAAGACTGATTTCTGGCTTGAGTGAGTTTAGTACTGAAGTTTGCCATATTCAGAACAAAAGAGGTGTCATGGGCATCTTTATGGGAAGGCAGGGCAGAAGTATTAAAAGTGTGAAGAAAATTGTTGGTTAGCACACTGTATTTGAACACAAACCACATTATTGGAATTAATTCTGTGTCTGCGTGTTTGTAAACCTTAGTGAGAATGATTCCCTCAATGGTAAAACTCAAAACAATAATGCTGGGTTCTGAGAAATCTTTGATTATATCCATTTGCGCAGTGACAGTATATAATTCTGGTGGAGTTAGATCCTGGCACTAATTCTTATCTCGTCACAAAGCTTGTATGCGTTTTAGTTGTACACAGACTAGTGCAGTTCATAGGCTTATGTTTATTGAGGCAGTTCCTGAGTTCTGCTTGTTTTTGACATTCTGTATATTTTAATGCATGAGTGTCTGTTAGAAGACTGTTACAACAAACATTTTAATCTGAGGAGCCCGTGTAATTTTCCTGAGATTTGAGCTATCCATGATTACACACAAATAAGTTTGTAAGAATATTTCTGGTTACTTTGACCTGAAAGCATAGCAGAAGAACATTTGAGTTGCAGCCTCAGTTCAATGCTGCAAGATTAAAAGGTTGGTGTATGTTGGGTGAAGATTTCCCCAGATCTTTTCTCTCTCCCCCCACCCCCAAGGTCCACAATCCAAGGGAAATTTTGAGATATTTCTAGCAGAATAACAACCATGAAAGAAAACTTGGAGCAGAAGTTCTCAAAATGATTCCCTCCCTCCCAAAGAAACAAAATTAAATTTTTTCTTAACCTTTATTTGTATGAGAGAGTTGTGGTTTTGTGTTCAATACATACATTGCACTTTGACAGACAAGGCTTGCAGAGCTTCTATACTTTCCCCAAAGTTTAAAGCATTTCTTAATATGCTGTGAGTTTCTCTGGGAATCTTTTAGATAGATAGCAAGATAAAATGTTTTGGAAATAAATGCTGACTAGCCAACCCACACAGAGCATCTGTGTGCTCTTTGGGGCTGGCTTCCCCCGCCCTCTCCTGCCCCGCCCTCTCCTGCCCTCCCTCCTCCCCCTCCCCCCTGCCCCTTTCTCTCTTGCCCTCCCCCCACTGAGTTCTTTACCTCTGCTGCCACAGGCCTTACCAGGTGGCGGGCAGCCAAAAAGGGCCCTGCCGCCGCTGCTCCTCCTCCCGGGCGACGAACAGGGAAGTTTCGCTGCCCGGTTCCCTCCCGCCCTGGTCTCCCATGGGCGCCTTGCCTCCATGGGCGAGCTGGGCCTGCTGCCGCCTGGCCTCTGCTGGCGGGCTGGGCCCGCCGCCTGGCAGGCCTGCCGCTGGGCCAAGTACCGGCTCCGCGGCCCGCCACTTGTCGCCCTAGTACACTTTCTCCATCTTCTTCCCCAGTCCACTCCCCTTCAGCCTTCTGCCCCAGTCTCCTCCCCCCAAGCCTTCTGCTCCAGCTTGCTCCTTCCTCCGTTTCCCCCTCTTTCTCTCTTTTTCTCTCTCTCATTCGTGCTTCCCCCCTCCCCCCCGCCGCTTTTTAGCCTGCTTGTGTTTTCCCTACTGGCCGTTGCTGCTTCCTCCAGTCCCTGGTGAGTCGGGTGGCCAAGCGTTCAGCCGGCTCCTTCCTGCACAGCAAGTGTCTTCCGAAGCCGTTTGTCTATTCCCAGCCAGGCTCCGCTGCTTTCTCTCCCCACAGCTTCCCCCTCCCTTCTGCCCCAGTCCGTTCAGTTCTCCTCTCCACCTGCCTGCTTTCTTTCCTTTCCTTTCCTCCTCAAGTGGCCACTTCCCTAGGTGGCCAACCGCTGCCCAGCCAATCCGCTGGCTTGCCGGGACGCATCCCGTCCCAAGAATTAATATAATAGATTAGACAAAGAAAAAAACTTAGCAAGCATCTATATATTTCCAAGAATGATAATAACTGGTTAGTTTTATAATGTCCCATAGAGTGTTCTCAGGGGGCAGGGGATGCAGTCTTCTGCAGGCTTCCTTATGGGATTGCATTGAGCATCTTTATAACATGTAGATTTATCAAAACTGTAGATGTATCAAAATTGGCAGCAGGAGACTTGAACATACAGTAAGGAATCTCTGTACTTCCAATATTTATGATTAATAGTGTACCATGGCTGGTTTTTCAGATAGTTGTCTTTGCTTCAGTAGTGTTGGCATTTGATTGCTGAGAGTGAACTCCTCCCTCATCTTTCCCCCGTGTGCTTGAGACAAGATGAATGATGATAGAAATGTAAGAATTCATATAACCAAATGGACCATGTAGAAATTTTTCGGGGGAAATCTTTTAACACCGCAGTCGTGTATTTGGAAAACAATATTAAGATGTAAAAGCAGCTTATGTCAGTTCTGTGCATGCTTGATTTTTGTGTAGTTCATTGTGTGAGCTTCAGTATTCTTTCATGTATGTAAGGTGGTATTAAGGCACACAATAGTGAAGCAGATTGCTTCTGTGGACATTGCTTCAGTTTCATGCATCATAAAAAGCTTAGTTCAACTTGAAAATACTTTATTATGGTTTGATCTCGAAACAGAACACTGTTTCACAAAACTATGCAGTAGCTCAAACTCTCAAGTTTTTAATCCTGTGGCATAAGGGTTTTCAACCATTTTAAACAAGTGTACTGCTTTGATCTCAAAGCTTCAGCTCAGGTACCCCATATAAGCTAGCCAAGAATTGTGACTCCAAGAAGTAAATCTTGCCAAAGCTGGTGGGAAATAAAATAAAAATTAAGTGAATCTGCCCTGGAATCAGGCAAATAACAATAATCCAAACCCCTAACTACATTGTGAAGCCTCCTGACCAGGTCTCCACCAGTGTGTTCTCTAATTTTTTTGATCTGTGTGCAGAATGAGTTTTGTTCTGGGTAGCAGTATCAAGGCAGTGTGTGCGCACATGCATTCAGACTGTGGCCTTCCTGATTCCACCTGAGCAGGATCTAAAATTAACTGAGCAGATATCAAAAAAATTGTGTGCATGTGCACACGCCTTAGAGGGAACACTGGTCTCCACAGCATACCCCTGACCTGACCCCACCTCTCCCTCCTCTTCTCCAAATGGGTGGCTGGTCAGGTGCTCAAACATCAACCAATCAGCATTTCCCTCAAGCCTGCCAGTCAGGTTGAGGGATGGTGGGCTGAGCATAAGCACATAGCCAGCCAGTTATGTGGACAGGAGGAGGGACCGATGCTGCCTTACACTCCTCCCATGCAAGTGAGTGAAGGAGGTGGGAGGGTTCTTTGTACCCCATGTACCCCCTAGGAGGCTTGTACCCCCTATGAATGCACCAGGGGTTCAGATATCCCTGTCTGAAAACCCCTGCTGTAGCTCCACACTCCAAGCGTGGTGGCATCTGCTAAAACAAAACTTGTGCACACACTATAGTATGGTGATAACCCACCAAGCAGTTTTTTTGGTATTGAAATAAAATGATTGTTTTAAGCTAGCAAATGTTTTCTGGAGTGACACTTTATCAACGTTTTGTCTTGCTGTTTGTTTGTTTATTGATTTCAGTGCTTCTACTTGGAAATCTATCTTCAAGTTGCATCTAGTATTTGAAGGACTAGTCTGTCTTTGGCACTTTAAAGGTTTTAAGCATCTTCACCAAATATGTCTATGCACAGATTGCACTTTCTTGTAATGTCTAGACTGCTTTGCTTCTCTAATACTGTACTACTGATTATCTCTGTACCTTAAGGAGTGGTTTATATTGCTCGTGCTTTCATGGCAAAATATTAAACACTGTTTGAGATCCAGACAAATAGAATCTCTTTTACAGTGAGTTAGAAAAAGCCCCCAGGAAGTGTTTGAGAGCTAGTGGTACATTTCCCATGCATGTCTTTGTAGCCTTTTTATTGACGTTAGCATCAAGTTTTCTTCATAGAATATTGAAAGTGCTGTCTTTCATTTAAACTCTTAATTTCTGGAATAACATGCTTTGCTATGATGTGCAGAGTTTAATACAAAGTTCATCTTGCCAATATGTTGATTGTTCCACTTGTGCACAACCTAATGTAGTGTGTTCCCTTTAAAAACAAAAAGTGAGAAAATATATTGCATTCTGGCAACCAGTCTATGTTAAAGCAGCAGGACTTCTCTTATGTAACATAATGTTGGGTTTGAAGGAAGACATGGAAAGTAAGCCAGAAAACTGGGAAAGATGGCTAGCAAGTATTGACTTTGATATATTTAGTTGCCCTGGAGGCCTCTGTATTGAATACATTAATCTACAATCTCTTTAAGATGAAGGGAACAATGGCAGATATTTGTGCATTTTAGTATGCCCCCAACCACAATGATCATCACAGAAATTCATCATGCAAAAGTAAAAAATTAGACTTGATGTACATGAAGTGCTTAAAACTGTTCATCATTCCATGTACATGTTCCACAGTATTTCAGGACTGTACTTTTTCTTTAATCTAGGTGAGCTGCATCCTGAAGGCTTTAAATGTAGGTGTAATGCAAGTCACTTGCAGCATGTTTATAAATTAGTTTAGATAAATGCATTGTCCTACAAATTAGTTATTTCTGGCTTTATGTAATATAGCTCCTGAATTTTTTCCAGCAGCATAATAAAATGGCTAATCAGGTGAATGGTAATGCGGTACAGTTAAAAGAAGAGGAAGAACCAATGGATACTTCCAGTGTAACTCAAACAGAACACTACAAGACACTGATAGAGGCAGGCCTCCCACAGAAGGTGGCAGAGAGACTTGATGAAATATTTCAGACAGGTATAATATGCATTTCTTGTTTCTGATTGGTTATGAAAGTGAAGGCAAACCATTTTCAAATTTTTAGGTTTTAAAGTTGAAAAAAAAATTGCTGTATTTTGCACTGTGTAGCTTTGAATGTACTGCTGCTTTCACTTCTTCGAGGTCAAATTGGGTTTGACATGTGTTGACAGTATCTTAGGTCTTCAGGACACTGACTTTCACAAGTAAATGTGGAGATTCCAGCCTGCTCAATTGCAACTCTTCCCAACAAAATAATAATTTCCTTCCACTTTTCTATGATCACCAATTTATGATGGTTGCTAAAAACTTAATATTAGGTGGCTTATTGGGGAAAATAGTTTGCTTGGCCTACTTGGGATTACGTTTGAACTCCCGTCTGTATGTGAATGTCATGTCTGTCTAGCTCTTAGTTGGTAGCTCAATCTATATGAGTTATTTACACCGATTTGTTTAGTTTAACAATAATGGTTTGAATTATGTTTACCTTGATTGGAGCAAGTGGCTTCTTGTGTATTCTAAAGAGAGAGAGAGAACATATGTTCTACTTTAGGAAACACATACTTTTTTTGGTGTGAAATAGAAACTCCCTCTTCCTCTTTAGTATGCTTGTTGTGAACATACTTAGACATGTAAATGGAATTACTTCATGCCCTTACCTCAAATACTTCAGTGGCAAAATACAGTTTTAGCTTTCTAAAATACTCAAAACGTTCTGCAAACTTAAGGCAATTCAAAAGAATACTATATCTGTCTTCATTAGGTTGATCTTCTGGCTCATGTGGCTGATCTGTCTTGAAAGACAATCTCAGTGAGCCCCTGCCAGCTAGCTGTTATTTCCTTAGAGATGTACATCTCTAAGGCTATGCTGTGATGATGTGCACTTAGTGGCTTGAGTGTAGGTGTCTGAGAAAGGAATTTACAGGATTTTAGAATGCGTTGCACTTAGGTTGTGTTGTGAAGAGTTCAAGTAAATATCAAACTTTAAAATGCATTAATGTTAAAAATTTTCTACCTAGGATTAGCTCAAAAATATTTGTACAAATCTATCTTCACGTGTAAAAAAGAATTACTTTACCCTGCTGGGATTTCTTACTGCCGTTGGCTACTTCTCATTGCATAACTAGTAACTTGCGGCTGAACTTCATGACTTTTAATCTGCTGAGTTTTGTCCCTGGATAAATGATGCAGATGCTTTCCAATATGCAGGATCAATCCTGAAATGCAGTCTCTGTTCACTGCCATTCTGTGTGTTCGAGAGTAAGGGCTTTTCTAGCATTGTTCAAAATCCTGAAATATTCAAATCACACTCTGGATATTTATTAAAGCCAATACAAAAAACCTCAGCATCTCGCCTGATAGAACTGTGCTCCACAGTTTTCATAAACCTACTACTCACTTTAGATCATGAGAAAGAAAGTACATGAAAATCTTCCAAAATATATGTGCTTCAGAACTGGTCCTACAGTGTGGGGTCTGTACCTGTAAGCCTAATATTATTGTACTTGAAGTACATAACAGGGCTCGAAATAATGTCACTGGCTGGAAAGTGCGTGGCAAAGGTAGTATTTAATTATAGACAAAACATCCAATGTAATACTTACTTTTTGTAGACATGAGAACTTCTCTTTGCATTTTTTGAGTGTGGTGGTGGGGGACTGGCTTTGTAAGTTGCAATAATAGCTACTGTAACACATTGTGGTTATAATTCTTCCTTGTGCATAGATCGTTATGGCTCCATTCCAAAGGGGGGTGGGTTGGAATCTTCATGCTCCTAAACGCTTGGAATGGGAGCCAGAGTTCATTATTTCAAACCCTGATATGTAGTGTTGCTTTGTGCAACAAACTTTATCCCCAAAGATTTTGAAACCATTGTGTTTCTGGATGTAGTCTACAGTAGCTAGCTTGTTTGGCTCTTATTTCAATTTTAGCATAGTAAAATAGTCTCTCTTAAAATTAATTCATCTCTGTGTAATTAAATGGGAATCTGTAACTTTTCTCTATTTTTAATTTTTTAGGATTGGTAGCTTATGTTGATCTTGATGAGAGAGCAATAGATGCTCTTAGAGAATTTAACGAAGAAGGAGCCCTCTCTGTATTACAGCAGTTTAAGGAAAGTGACCTGTCGCATGTACAGGTAAGGTGAGAGCTCCTGTGGCGTGAACAAATAGGTTCACAAATATAGTATTGTGTCTAACTTGCCTATAGCAAGCACCAACAAACTCGCTAAGGTTGAAATTCCGCTTTTGAATTGAAATTCTTTTGCATTGTCTTTTGATTACTGTTTGAGCAGGAAAGCCTTAATACAGTTACGTCTAGAGTTGCATACTTTCACTAAGACATATGTATTAGTGTCCTAAATTAGCCTAATGATTGTGCACTATTTAATGGACTGGTGTCTTGTTTTAAATAAGTTAAATCAAAGACACTGACAGTTGTCTTTAGTTCTGACAAATTGGCTTTAACTGGATCCTGTACTGCAAGGTTCAGTGGTTTCAGGTTGCTTCTTATACCTTCTGCTTGAATTATTTCATAAATTGTATCTGCAGAACAAAAGCGCATTTTTATGTGGAGTGATGAAGACCTACAGACAGAGAGAGAAACAAGGAAGCAAAGTACAAGAGTCAACAAAGGGTCCTGATGAAGCCAAGATTAAGGTATTATACACCTATGCCGAATTAAACTTGTTTGCTTCTCTTAGCTGCACCATTGTAATATACTCTGTCATAACAGATCTGGAAAGCCTCTGCACCAGTGAGAGGGAGACTTCCAGGACAGGAGGAGGGGCATGGCTCAGATCCAGTGCACCATCACCGCTCCCTAAAATAAGTTGAATGAGTACTGTCATTCCCTTTTCTCCTTTGGTAGAGGCTCTGTGTCTTCAACCAGTTGCATATTGAGCAAATGACATGCAGTGAAATTTGGCCTTACCATACTGTTAGTGGAGCAGTATCTCTGTTGGATGGAATAGAGGGAAGGGTGGTAACCATAATGTAAGTTGCCAAATACTGCCATGAAATTGGCTAACTGTATGGTAGTACAATGCTACAGTAGCTAAACAAATGGAAGGATAACATCAGCTGCACTTATAAGAAGTGGCATGCATTTGGCATTTCTGACACCCAGTGAAGAAGCAGTGCAGGCAAACTCCCATGTTCTATAGCCCTGAAGGCACAAGACCGCCACATTGGTGTAGCATAACCGAGTCTATACTAGTGACCCTGCACTGACACACATACCTCACTAACAGGAGAATGATGATCAATACAAACGGGGGCAATAAAGCATCCAGGACCAGCATTCATAGATCACATGTGTGTTCACTTCCATTTTTCCTCTGGTGGTAGGAGATCCTCAGGAAGGGTTAGGAACTGTGCATGCCCACTGGAGATGGAACCATCTTCCTCAGGGCACTTGCCCTCCAAAGCCCTTAAAAAGTCTAAGCATTTGGGGGACCAGATTACCAAAAAGAAACGTAAAGAGTCCCTGGCCAAAGCGGAGGGACACAAACGTCTCAGCGAACGCTTGCTGATTCAAGCGGTGTGTTGCCGCTCTAAGTCCAAAATGTTGGGAAACGGCACCAAAGTAAAGGAGGGGCACAAGAAAAGATCAGCCATCATTGGTTTTTGGACACAATTTGCTTGGGCCCACTAGGGCTTAAAGTATGTTTTACTGCCAGCCTGGTCCTGTTCTGGTATGCATATTGTGTGCATTGCTGACATGAGGAATATAGTGGTCAGGATTACTACTCTCCAAAGTTTTTTAGCATTCCATTTCAGTACTTGTTGACTATTGGTTGTGTGTACTGTATTTAGCCTTGGATAGCATTTACCACCTCCTTTGGTCTGCACAGATCAAGAAATGTTGGCTCTGTTCATCAGCCAGACAAAAATTTTACACATAGCTATGTTATCACATTACTCATCAGGATTTATTTTGTTCTTTAGGCATCATTTTTCACTCATCATAGACAAGTAGACTAGTGGATTTCCTGAGCCCTGTTGGGCTGTATTTCCAAGCAGGGAGGAGAGCTGGACTTGTGGTAGCAAGCATGAATTGTCCTCTTTGCTAAGTTGGGTCTGCCTTGAGTTGCCTTTGAATGGGAGACTACGTGTATGAGCACTGTAAGATATTCCCATCAGGGGATGGGACCACTCTGGGAAGAGCATTTTGCATGCAGAAGGTTCCAAGTTCCCTCCCTACCTCCCTGGCATCTCCAAGTTAGGGCTGAGAGAGATTTCTGCCTGCAGCCTTGGAGAAGCCAGTCTGTGTAGACAGTACTGAGCTACATGGACCAAAGCTTTGACTCAGTAAATGCAGCTTCTGATGTTCCTATTCCACATCAGAGAAGACCTGGCCCTGGCACATTGTGGGCCTTGTACCAGGCTCACACTTCCCATGGGTTATGCCTTGATCAGAGATACCTAGGCCCTCCCCATTTCCATAGCCATCACTTTGGAACAGACCTGCACAACTTGCAGCCTATCAGCTTTATATTGTGGCCTTCCATTTGCTTGATCCCCACCTCCCATCACCTTTGAAGTTCTAGGCCAGGGGTGTCAAAGTACAGCCTTCCAGCTGTTGTTGGCCTACAACTCCCATCATCTCTGGCTACTGGCTACTGTGATTAGTGATGATGGGAATTGTAGGCCAACAGCAGCTGGAGGGTTGCAGTTTGACATTCTTGTTCTAAACAGACAAGACACGTAGTTTATCTTTTGAGGCTGGGCTGTGTTTGGCTTGTGCCAAACTTCATAATTGTGCAGGCCTAGCAGGAGAAACTGTGGTATAAATCTCAGATACACTAGAATTTTACGGACAGTGTTTGTTTTGGGAGTTTTGGTGTTGTAAACATGTCTTCTCTGTCTCTTTCTTAAAATTCAGGCGTTGTTAGAGAGAACTGGCTATACTTTGGATGTGACCACAGGGCAGCGGAAGTATGGTGGCCCTCCCCCTGATACTGTCTACTCAGGTTCTCAGCCTGGCATCGGCACAGAGGTTGGTTCAGCTTCCAAATATCCGTGCGCTGCTGCTTAAGATGGCTCTGACCCTAAATGAAGCTATAGCTTCATTTAACAGTTTATCTTATATTTATCTAGTTCCAGCTATAACAGTAGTGGTTATATAACCCAGTTTTGTAATCAGATGCTGGCAAA
Organism: Hemicordylus capensis; assembly: GCF_027244095.1. NCBI lineage: Eukaryota > Metazoa > Chordata > Lepidosauria > Squamata > Cordylidae > Hemicordylus > Hemicordylus capensis. Next base: position 18,190,905 of record NC_069663.1, read on the forward strand.
ATAATGCTTCCTACAGGAAGCTGTAAGAGTGGATGCTTAACTTTAAAGACCTGCCTCTACTCTTCCGATGAGTGATAATACTGTGGTAATCAGAGTTACGCATCATGTTTGGATGCAACAGTGTAAATGTGCCTGAAAGCACTTTCCCCTTACAAGATAGAGAATTATTTTTCCACAAGTGCTCTTGAATAGTAAATTTGTTTGGTATGTTGACATCTAATGCAGTCTACATTGAGTCTCTGAGTTTCTCCCCACATTTTTCTTAATTGTTGCCTTTCTGTCTTTAGGCACTTATTGGATTTTATATTTTGAAGGAGATAAATCAATACAATGAACTCTCTCTGTTTACTGCAGTGATTTATCCAACAAACATTGTTCCCTTCTAGAGTTGTGACTATTACTCAGATGTTTATATATCAAAACTTTAACAATTGACTTCCCTAATCTGGGAGAATCATGGTTTTTTATGTCAATGGAGTGATGTGAAAACTTTCATGAAAATAACACTAGATATTTAATAAACTTTATAAAAAATCCATTCCTACTCTGAAGGCTCACGGTATGGAGTTAAAAATCTGTTATGGAACAGTTTTCTGTAATGACTCTGTAATGTAAATTTGTTGTGTGGACTTTAGTACACAGAATAAGGAAGACAGAAAATAATGGTAATGTAAAGGAGATGGTCACTTGGGTTGTTGGATAGAAGTTATGTGTCGAGCTAACTAGACTAAGTACATTTACTATGGACTAAACCCCATTGAATTCAGAGGGGTTTACTTCTGAACCCTCATGCTTAGAATTACACAGTAATTCAAGTTTCCCAATTATCCAACAATACTGTCTTTATCAGTGAGACCAAGGCTGCGAAACAGGCCAAAGTGCCTGGAAAAAGCTAGTGAAAAGATAGGTTATATATAAATATTGGCATTCTGAAATCTATATACGAGAAAGCATCTCAGTTCAAGTTGATTCAGGTGTAGTTTTGGTCATAAATCTGGCAGCTGTTCTTGAGAACTTTGGTTGAAAAGTGGTCCATAAATATTTGTCGCCGTCAGAGGAGGAATATAAATATAAGCACAATACAAGATGCCTTCCACATAAGGCCAATAAACCAAGAGAATAAATACAAGAAAAACTTTTTAAACAACTTGTAACAAACATAGAGCTAAAGGCAAAACATTATGGCATGCCAGTGTAAATGCTGTCTGGTATTTCAGAACTAAGAGATTCTCGAGATAGGTGATTGGAGAAAGTATCTTGCTCTGAAAAGTATACCAAATGATTTTATAAGGTAGAATAGAACTCAGGAGGTGGTAGGTGTTGATAAGTTTCCATAAATAAGAAACATTGACACTTTTAACGTGCTTACTTCTCCAAAATGGTATGTAAGATTTGGAATGTTCACTATATTTAGCTTTTGAGATATTTCTCCTGGGTTGCTTGTCATTCTTTGCTGTGCGAGCAGGCTCTGTAACTGAAAATTGCCCTTTCCCCCCCCCCTGTGCTGGAGCTCATCATTATGGATTAAGTATGCAGCATGCTCGGAAGACAGGACTGATATCATTGTAGTTTTAACTTCCTGCCACCAGGAGGCAGCTAGACCCCAGTTCCAGTCCTGTCTTTGCTTGGAACACAGCATATAGAGAGAGCTCTTGCAAATTTAGGCCTTCAGGTCTTTTATTTTCTTTTCTTCTGCTCCTATCTCCCCCACCCCCACCCTATTCCCCTTAGATTGTGCCAAGGTGTGAAAGTAGCAACCTAAGCCCATTTTTAATTGAAGAAATCCCTCAAAAGATCTTGTTTCTTTTCCAATTTGACCAGTTTGGCTTAGCCTTTTGTTTGAGTCTTTTACTTTCGGTTTCCCTTTCCTCCACTTATGGAAAGAGCACAAGCCAAAGATCTCTTGGGGGCTCCCTTTCTGAAGGTCCCCCTGCAACTACAAAGCCCATCCCCTGACAGCCCGTCAGGGCACTCTTCCCCCCCCACCCGGTCTCCCTCCCCTTGTGGAGGCAGCAGGGATGCACGAAGTGGCCACAGGTCTGTGAAAAGCCTCCAAAAAAATCCAAGCACCTTGAGGACACTCAGCTGCCAAAAAAGAAAAGATCACCCACTTGCCTGCTCCTTAGCTAGCACCTTATCATTAAAAATGTATGCAAGCACACCAAACCGCGCCCGAAAAGCAGCACAGCGCAGAGTGGCAAAAAGGGGGCTGCTGTCCAGGGTTCTGTGGGCAATTCCCTGGCATCCAGTAACATCACGTCTGGGGTGACTGGTGTCCCCCTGCACCAAAATCCAACACTCATGAGAAGGATGGCTTGGCCCCAGCTCCAACTGGTCCAGAGAAGCCAAATCAGTCTGCTGGTGACAAAAACTCAGCTCCACCTATGGAGGCTTTTCCGGGAACGCCACTGGACGCTCCACCAGCAGGCCTGAGCGGAAACCACGGTTCTCAGTAAGTAACCTCGCAAACACCCTGTTCCAGGGCCAGTATTGACTGTGCCACTTGATGTAGATGATTGGCTAAGACTACTTATGGGGGAGGGTGGCTCAGCCTTCCACTATGCCTTAAACATGCCACCTGCGATGCCACCTCAAGACCTGGGACACCCACTGTACCCATGAGACCCAGACTACCCAGAAAACAATTGTCTCCTGACTCTAGTCCTTGGAGGGAACTATTCCACCATCTGAGCGTGGTCTTATCCTACAACAAAAACTGGCGGCTAAAGGTAAAAGGAAAACACATCATTATTCCTCTTCTGATTCCACCTCACCTCCCAAACATCCCTGCCCTCTTCCATCCAATCCTTGCACACTCAACCTACCCCCCCTACCCCAACCTAGCCTATCTATAGTGCCCCCCCCCACCGGCCAAGCCTAGATAAGCCTGTTGCTTATCAAGCCAACATCCGAACTTGAGTCCAACCCTCTTTGGGTCTGACAAAGAAGGGGAACTATTGGAGGAGGAGATAGCTCAGCCATTTACACTATCTGCTCACCTTTTTTCGTCCTCTTATTTCGATATCCTATTAGCTAGCGGAAGCAAAAAGAGCCATCAATGATGTGGCCTCAGCAGAATCAATACAAGAGGCTACCAGTCTGGATCAAAATGTATTCCCCGCTGCCGACTCGCCATTTCCCACAGTTCCCTTTCCCAGAAGCTTTCGCAAGGTCATGCTGGTAGAATGGCAGCAACCAGCCTCTTCTAGGCCAATAGGCAGCTATCCCAGAAAACACTATTCCATGCCACAGGATGTGACTTGCCTTCTGGCAGTACCCTGCATTGATGCCCCAGTTGCCCAGATGGTGTCAACGGTGATTCTAACTACTGAAGGGCACAATCAGTTAAGATCTTCCTGGGGACGGGAAGTGTGATTCCTAACTTAAGAAGGTGCACAAGGCATTGGCAACAGTAATCAAAGCTGCCACTACCAACTCTATCTTTGCCTGGGTTTCATTCTTATGGGCCAAGGAGCTCATAGCCCTAGTCCCTCCTGAAAATGTCAAGCGTTGTCAAGGCCTTAATAAGCTAACCAAGGCAGCGACCCTAATGGCAGACTCCAGCCTAAACTGCCTACAGCAGGCCTCCAGGTCCATGGTAGCCGGGGTGGCTGTGCGCAGATCTCTCTGCTAAAATCGTGGCAAGTAGACCCCAAATCCAAGACTGCGCTCACAGCATCTGCCTTTACTGGATGAGACCTGTTTGGTCCAGCGCTGGACCCCATATTAGTAGAGACCAAGGACAAAAAGAAAGCCATGGCTTCGATGCGCAGGGACTCGTACAGACTGTTTTGCAACCCTACACAGACTTGGATGTCCTCCTCTTCCTTCCGCCTCTTCAGGCAGTACCAAGGCTCCTTCCCTTCCCAAGGGAGGGAATTCCGCACATCCAGTTTGAGGTACAGGACGACCTCAGTGGAGACAGCACTTTGGTCTTAAAGTGAACAAAGAAAAAAGATACCTGTCCAGACGCTTCAACACAGCCCAGGACTCTGTCTCCCTACCCTAGGAACAGAATCTTGTGGGACCTGACCAAGAGTCCAGCACTGTTTCTAACAGTGGCCAGCCAGAGATAGTAGATGTCTATCTCCCAATTATACACAGAGCTTCACTGCCTCTGAACCTGTCTGGAGGTTTCATCTAGTCGTCATGGTTAATAGCCATGTCTTCCAACTAAATAAACCAACAGTGTGGTTTATGAAAATGTTAGCTTGTAAATTCTAAGAGCGGCTGTTTTAAAGAATGTGTTTTCAAAAAGCGCAGACAAAATTGTTCTTAAGTTAGGCCTTATGACATTTAACTATACATATATATTTGCTGTCTGGATAGTTAAGCATAAGCTTTTTAACTAAGAGTTAAACTAAGTTTAAGAGGAGAGGTATTTGAAAGAGCACTTGTTATAAAGAATATGTGATTCTGGGGTAGCAGTTGGCCTAATTTATGATTTATGAATGTGCCATATGAAACTCTTCCTCATTGCGAAATAAGATACCAATACAGACATTTTAAATGTTCTGAAGTGGCTGTCCTTTACTCGTTAAGCATTTTGCATTGACCTGTAGTTGGCGCAAATAAATTAACAGACTTTGGTATTAATGGTTATTTTTAGACTCTTAAATGTTGCCTGTCTTATTGTAATGTGTTGCTTGCTCATATACAGTGGAAAGGTTAAAGACACAAGTGTGTCATTGTGAACCATAGAGTTGAGAACTGTGTGCCCCCAGAGTTTTTGACTGAACACTTTCAGCTTGGAAATGTCCAAAGCTATATTTATGGTGTGTAGAATGTTTGGTTCAGGAAGGAAAAGAACTTCTTAAACTTCCCCCCAGGTAAGAAAGTACTTCCTAGATGATGACCAATGTATTTAAAACAGAATTATTTTTCCTTTAGGTGTTTGTTGGCAAAATCCCAAGGGACTTGTACGAAGATGAATTGGTGCCACTGTTTGAGAAAGCAGGCCCAATTTGGGACCTGCGGCTCATGATGGATCCCCTCTCTGGCCAGAACAGAGGTTATGCTTTCATCACCTTCTGTAGTAAAGATGCAGCACAAGAAGCTGTCAAACTGGTGAGTATTGTGTCGTCATACTAAAGTCTGTAGAAGGCTGTAGTAACTGCTGTTCAGGCACAAACACAGCTTGTAGATAGCAGAATGTGATTAGATTTACTTATTTTTGCTTTTATCCCTATTCCAGTTAACCAAATATTAACTTGTCTGTTTACCATCATGTATATAAGACCAGGGATATTGAGTTTGTAGATGAGTTAGCACTTGGACTCCTGCAGCATTCTAGGGCCCACACCATGACAAATTGTTCACTATAAATTGCTACTACCTCCCTGTTTAACCTTGCTGTCTGTCTGGTATACAGTGGGAAATTACAAACTGAATTTGGCTGATTCCTACTTCAGGGCTTCAGACCCTCAAGTTCTCATTGATCCAGAAGGTGGTCTTCTGGATCACCTTTTTATCAGCCTTAATTTTTATACCAGGAAACTTAGTTTAAAATAATCTAACAGTACAGTCCTATGCATGTTTACTCATAAGTCAGTCCGATTGTGCTCACTGGGTCTTTGTCCTTGATATGTGTGCTTAGAATTGCAGTCCTAGGCAGGAAGAACTAGCAGGATGTCTGCAAAGGAGCCATGTATGACTTGCCTTTAAAAAAGTGGGGGGGGCGTTAACAGGGGTTGGTCTCAGGCACTGGTCTGAAAGCACAGGAGAAAACCACCTTACTGAAACTACGTAGATCTGGATCTGGTCATTGGCTGGATGGGAGACCACTTGGGGAGCTCATATATGCCACTTTGAATTCCACCAAGAAAGAAGGGTGGACTATAAATGTAATAAAATAACATACAATAATCAAGGAGGTGTGATCTAGTAGGTCCTGTATACTTGATTTTTGAACAGGTTTGGACAAGATCCCTCACCAAAGACTCCTAAGTAAATGGAGCTCCATAGGAAGAGCTTTGTACCGGTTGTTCAGCTCAACTCTAAATTCTGTGAACTTAGTCATGGAATGACAGGGACCTCTTCTGCATGGTAACTGACTTAAAGATAGGAAGCAGAGGGTGGGAATTAACAGGTCTCGCATTGCAAAGAAGTTGGGTCCCCCAAGGATCTGTAATGAGACTGGTACTATTTAGCTTAATCAGTTATCTAGAATTAGGGCTAATTAGTGAATTGGCCAGACTTGATAACACCAAATTTAGAATGGCAAAATCCCAAATGGTCTGTGAAGAACACACTTCAAACTGAGTTGACTGGACAAGAGAATGGCAGTTGACTTACTATGTATGTGCATGCTGAGCGATGCATCTTGGGGCAGAAAAATCTTAATGCTGCATAGATTGTATCCATCCTAATGGATTGTAAATTGTAGCTGCCCATCTTCGGATCATAGTAGAAAACTTAACTGAAAACATTAGTGTGCTGCAGCACTGATAAAGGCAAACTCAATGTTGCAAAAATGATTGAAAGCAAAATACATGTATAATGGCTTTATATAAATATGTAAATGTCTGCTGTTAGAGAACTCTTGGGAATTTAGGTCACTCCATTTCAAAAACAGTATTTTAATAAAGTGGAGAAAGCACATCAAAGGGGTTAACTAAAATGTTCACAGGAATGAAGTATCTTTATAAAGAAAAGCTTGGGAACTGCTTTTGACAATGAATTGTATTCATGTATATGGCTTTAAGAAAGGATTAGGGGTGTGTGTGTGTAAGTAACAGTGGCCCTTTGCCATGAAAACCTAGGACCCTCCATGTTCTGAGGCAGTATACTCCTGAATACAAGTGTTGGAGACAAACAGGAGACAGCTAGCTAGCTCCATTGTGCCTCCTTGTGAACTTCTTGGTGGCATCTAGCTAGTAACTGCTGGAGAAGAGCTGAACTGAAGAGTTTCCTACTCAACTCCAGCAAAGTAATTATTGCTTTGCATTCTTAACTTGTGAAGTCTCCATATACTTTATAAAATAGAAAAACCAAAGTCTTAAGTTGGCCAAAACTTTGTGGATGTTGGGAAGTGAATTAAATCTTATTGGAAACTTAAATTTTGCCCTGTTAGCACATCTTCATTTTTTTGGTAGTAGATAGCATTATATCACCAGATTATCCCAAAGGACATAGGAGAGGGTTTCTGTCATTCCCGTTATCAGTTGAATGTTTGTTTGCTTTTCCTTTCAGTGTGACAACTATGAAATCCGTCCTGGAAAACATCTTGGTGTATGCATCTCTGTGGCAAATAATAGACTGTTCGTTGGATCAATTCCAAAAAACAAGACCAAGGAAAACATACTAGAAGAATTCAGTAAAGTCACAGGTACAGAACTGAGGGCATGAGTTCGTGTTGTAAAATCTGTTTAATTTCACTTGCACAGCCAGCTGATTTTCGTTGCTGGTAAATATGCCACTTGCATTATAAGTTCGAGTGGCTATGAGAAATAAATTCATATTTCACCTGAGTTTTAATAGGACTGTACAAGGGTTGATTTTGCTCATTTTGACTTCAGGATTCCATAGGTTTTGGGTGTATAGGCCAATGAAAGTGATGTTCTTCAAGTGGCTCATCTGTTGTTTACATTAGGCCCTGTGGTACTGTGCCCTGCTCTCCCATGCTGAACACAAAATATGCATGTTCACTTGCCCTGTTCTCTTGATCTTAGGATAGTTGAGAAGGAACGTAATGGTTGGGGGTGAAAATCTAAATGCTTGAGATCTTTTGTTTTTCCTCCTGCCACCTTTTGAGGTTAAGAATGTACTTCACCAAACCTCCCAAGTAAGGGACCCCTAGCTTCATGTGGTGGCCCAGAAATGTTGATGTACTAAATAAGCTCACAAGTGTCCAGTAGCAGCAAAGAGCCCGGGCAAGGAGAGGGGTGGTACAGTACCAAACCCACAGCAGCAGCTGCAGCCTTGGTTAAATAAAGCTAGGTTGGGATCTCTCCTGCATGGCAGGCTCAAGTAGGTATCATTTGGAGCCCTTCCAGTTATTGGAAGAACCTCTCTCCATCCAAAGTTCCTTGGACGGATCTGGTAGGTGGTTGTGATGGTGAAGGCTACCTGTGTGGCCCTTGCCATGTGAGAGCCCAGATGTAGAGAGAGGAATAGCACAGACACTCCCTTGGATCCTTCTGCCCATTTTGTTTCAGGTTCCAGGACAAGGAATCATCTATGTCGCCATAGCTGTGCCCAAAGGTGGTTGGAGATATGTTTGGAGAATTCCAGTTCTTGTTATCAACTCTGTTTAATTGGATGCATTGATTTTAGTTCTGCATCGATTGAACTGAGGAGTATGCTGATGATGTAATCTGCTTTTACTGAAGTATGTGTGGTTCAGTTGGCTTTTCAAGCTGGAAAGATTTTAGTCCTCGTGTTACATTCAAGTATCTCATTTTCCCCCCCAGAGGGTTTAGTGGATGTAATTTTGTATCATCAGCCCGATGACAAAAAGAAGAATCGGGGCTTCTGCTTCCTAGAATATGAGGATCACAAATCAGCAGCTCAAGCTCGACGTCGGCTGATGAGTGGAAAAGTAAAAGTCTGGGGAAATATTGTTACTGTGGAGTGGGCAGACCCAGTAGAAGAACCTGATCCAGAAGTCATGGCAAAGGTAACCAAGTGGAGGCTGTAGGGGGTATAGGTCTGCCCTGAATCTTTGTCTTTGTGGCAAAGAATTTCATTCATTTCCTTTGGCTGTGTCTGGAATAAAAGGAGCATTTCCTCCTTTGGCAGATGGGTGCTCATGTTGGGACTCTGCTTTGCATACAAAGGGCACAAAAATAAGCAAAAGGTTCTACAGTTTTGGGGCACTTGACTATTTCAGATCACCTTTATCAAAAGTCAGGCTAATAAGGGACTGGATTCTTGCTATATCAAGCACAGGTTTTTGTCAGGTGTAGAGGACAACCACCTTGGTACTCTCCTAGTCCATCTCATGAAGATTACTAAAGTGGATTACTCCAACCGTATCCCCTACTTCTCTGTGCGACACTAAGAAAAGAGGTTATATACCTTTCAATCAGTGCCTTCTGTTTCTGGGGAATCTGTAATTAAAATGGGGCAAAATCAGAGTGTGTGCCTGTGTTTCCTGAATGGAGACTGAAAATCAAAGGGTGATGAAGGACATGCCTCATGGACTCTGCAGAAGCCAGCCAGCACTGAAGCATTCAGCTATGCTGTTAATTGTCAGTTTGTCTTGAGGGCAAAGCAAACTGGAAAGCCCCTTGTGATGCAGATAGCTAGGAAAGAGTAGTTGTGAAGAGTTATTGGAATTCTTAAAGATTCAGCTAAGGAAATACATTGAGATAGTACAGCTCAAAATTATTAGTGTGGCTGATATTTCTGAAGCTGATGCCGAGATTCACATTTTCTTAACAGGTGAAAGTTCTATTTGTGAGAAACCTGGCCACCACAGTAACAGAAGAAATCCTGGAGAAATCCTTTTCAGAGTTCGGAAAACTGGAAAGAGTGAAGAAACTAAAAGATTATGCTTTCGTTCATTTTGAAGATAGGGGGGCAGCAGTCAAGGTATGTACACACCATTCTAGACACAAACCAAAATGCTTTCCTGAATCTTATGGAATTCAGACTGGCCTGGATAGAATGTGTGACAAAATGCAGGTCTCCATCTTAGTCCAAGGATGTCTTACACTTCTATTCCACCCTGGAATGGGGGTAAGACGGCACAGAATGATAAACAGGACTCTGGTCTCTCACCCTCCTTTTGTTCTTACAGCTCAGTAGCAAGTGTGTGGGGTGGGATAAAATATAAAGCAAAGTGTCTTCTGACACTCCTGTGCTGTTGCTTCTTCTCCCTGCCCTGCTGATTAAGCTGCTTCTGAATGTCGAAAACTCTAGAAAAGCTGCCCTCTCACAGTAATTGGGAAGCATGCATCATAAATCTACTGTGTGAAAGGTGTGTTCCGGGTTTTGATCATAGTGCCTTGGGCTTCTTGCAGCTGTCCAACAAGAAGGGCCAGTGTGTAGCATACTGGCCAAGATGAAGCTATGAATAAAAATATCAGATTCAGATCTTTCCTCTTCCCCTGAACTCAGTGTGCTGGTTCAGACTGTTATGCTGACCAGGTGTAACCGACCTGTGGTACTCCAGATGTTGTGGAACTACAGCTCCCATCATCCCCAGCTACACTTCAGTGTGACGGGATGATGGGGGTTGTAGTTCAGCAACGTCTGGAGTACCACAGGTGGGGAACTTTTCTTAGATGACTGTGAACAAGTCTCTCCTTGCAAGCTTGTGCACTCCCCCATTTTCTGTGTGCCAGAAACAGAGATTGAAAGCTGCAGCTTTCATGGTTAAGCTAACCACACTTCCCAGTTATGTCTGAACTCAAAACTGTGGTTTGTAGAGCAACTCAGGATCAAACTTTGGTTCGATATCCAGTACATCCAAAGCCTGAAACAAAAGTCAGGGGAAAGGATGCTGTTTCCTGCTCCACTTGCTCAAGAAATCTCCATGCTCCTCTTTTCTCCACCACAGCTAGCAAAGCTCCACTTCCCAACTTACCAATATGCTTCCAGATTAAGAAGTCAGGATGAGAGCCGAAATGGGTAGCTGCCATTAGCGCTGTTTCTGCACAGTGTGGGGCTAGTGGAGCCCCCTTCCCTTCCCGGAAAGGAGAGTATGCAGCCTTCAGTACAGGGTCTTGTTCCAAAGCAATGTGTTAGTAGCTCTTTAAAGTTAGAAGGAAGATTGGGACTAGCCTGGAAGGAGTTTCATGCTTGCCACGAGCCTGGCAGGCTGGTTTGAAGGCCTTTTTGGAAATATAAAGTCTTTCACTTTTGGAGGTCCTTAACACCCAAAAAATGAGAGTGTCTTGTGTAAAAACAGTCATTTTGGGTTTGAAAACGTTTAGGCCTCGGAGTGGCCAAGGTGGAAGCTTCTGAAGGAATTACTATTTAAAACTTCTTTCTCCTCTCCAAACAGGCCATGAATGAAATGAATGGAAAAGAGATAGAGGGGGAAGAAATTGAAATAGTGTTAGCCAAGCCTCCAGATAAGAAAAGGAAAGAACGCCAGGCTGCCAGACAAGCCTCCAGAAGCACTGCGTGAGTTTAACTTGATTGATTGTAACATGGCACAAGAAGGCCAAGCTTCATGCTGCCACCAATATAAAAAAACAAACACCCTTATATTTGACATTTTGGTCTGAAGTGGGAAGATTTTACATTATTACTTCCCCTCCCCCACCACTTAACACACACGAGATGAGACTGATCTTTTTTTCCTCCCCTCCTCCTCTTCACTAGGTATGAAGATTATTATTACTATCCTCCACCTCGGATGCCACCTCCTATTAGAGGCCGAGGCCGTGGAGGGAGAGGCGGCTATGGCTACCCCCCAGATTACTATGGCTATGAAGATTATTACGATGATTATTATGGCTATGACTATCATGACTACCGTGGTGGCTATGAAGATCCTTACTACGGCTATGATGATGGCTATGCTATCAGAGGAAGAGGAGGAGGAAGGGGTGGGCGAGGCGCACCTCCACCACCTAGGGGGCGGGGAGCACCACCACCAAGAGGTAGAGCTGGCTATTCCCAGAGGGGGGCACCCATGGGTCCACCAAGAGGAGCCAGGGGTGGGAGAGGGGGCCCTGCCCAGCAACAGAGAGGACGTGGTGCTCGTGGAGCCAGGGGCAACCGTGGGGGCAACGTGGGAGGCAAGCGAAAGGCCGATGGGTACAACCAGCCGGATTCCAAGCGTCGCCAGACCAACAACCAGCAGAACTGGGGATCCCAACCCATCGCTCAGCAGCCGCTTCAGCAAGGTGGTGACTATGCCGGTAACTATGGTTACAATAATGACAACCAGGAATTTTATCAGGATACGTATGGGCAACAGTGGAAATAAGACAAATGAGGAGGGCATGGGAGTATTGGCAAGATAGAATTTGGCCGTAGCTCTACATCCTTTCCAAAATTGGCTTAATGTTTCATCCTTCAGTAGTGATTGGCTGCCATTTTGTATTGGGCTGAAGAATCACTCGATTGTGTATATACTCAAGTCTTTTATTTTTTTCCCCTTTTCTCATAAATGCACTTGGACATTACTGAGCTTGCAGAATTCCCAAACTCGGTTTGGGGATACAGTGCTTTTTATCGTTTTAGGCTTCATTTTAGCAGTTTATCAGCAAGGATGGGCAACACTGTTAAATCATGATTTTGCAAATCTTGTTTTTGGAGAGTTTCATTTTTTTTTAATTTGGGATAGACTACATAGGCATATGCTGTACATAAAGTAAAGCTAGTACTTTGTCTCCGTAGTTTTAAGAAATTAAAAGAAAATTAAGTTTTTCTTGTATTGAAAATAACATGACTGTATGTTTTGCATTCCTAGAAGTAGGTTAACTGTGTTTTTAAATTGTTATAACTTCAACCCTTTTTGAAAATCTGCCCTACAAAATTTGTTTGGCCTAAACGTCAAATCCGTGGCAATTTGTTCCTTGATGTGATTGTATTTCCAATTTCTTCTTGTTCATGTAAAATTTCAATAAAACTCAAAAATCTATTCAAAACATTACCTATTTCAAATTCAATTGTGTCCTAAAACATTATTTTATTGGTAATCCTTGCAAGAAACATTTTTTAAAAAAACTGCCTATGTGAGTGATCAAATTCATGAAAATCTTTCGCAATTTCCAACACCTGGCATTGGTGGCATGTGAGTCAGAGCTAGGCCTAATAATAGAATCAAATTGAAATTTATTAATTGGTGCTCTAATCTAGTTGCCTTTAACCTTTGAATTCATTGCTTTCTTAACAGCTTCAAGTACATCTGAACACTTGCTCAAGCCATTTTTAGTCAGATGTGAGAGAAGTATTGTGTAGGAAGGCAGTCCGTAAATTTAACATGTTTTTATGTTACTAATGTAGATAACACCTAGTTACTCCAACACAATTTGATAGTGCTCCAGTGTAAAAGAACAGACAATGTGTGCTCAATTCTAATGTAAAAACTTCTTATTTAGAGTCTTTTCTTTGAACAAAGATATGAGATTGGTTGAAAATTATAAGTACAGTGAAAATGTAAATCTTGTGCTATCAGTAACAAACAGGATTACTAATTTAATTAAAAGTAGTTTTTACACCTTGCTGAATGAATGATTTTAAAGTGCAAATTTCCATTGATTTGGGGTACTGCTAGTTTTATCTTTCAAGAATTTTCAAGAATTTTTATATTTTATATAGAATTTTTAAATTTTGTGAATTTTTTGGATAAACCCTGTTTTGAGAACCATTTTTTAAAAATATGCATTTGGCTCTCAATTCATGATACTTGGTTTCTCACCTGTTTGGATTCTAGCACTATGCTGTACTACAGTGGAATACATTTGTATTTCCAAAGGTCTAAAACTTTCATGTAAAGTTGGCCAGCTTGGATGTCCATAACAAATACTTAGTTCTTGAGTTATGGGTATGCATTTGATTAGATGATAGTGAAAATACAAAAGTTATAAGGAGAGAACAAGCTGCTTGTCTGAACCTCCTTTAGCCTCTCTCTGTGTGGAAGAATTGTATTGTTCTCACAATGTTATTTCTTCCCAATTTTTTTCTGTTGTGAGTCTCATTCGATTGAGAGGGGGAAATTGCTTCTAAGAATGAATTCCCCCTTTTTATATCCAGACAGATAATTGGGGGAGTGGAGGATTTTAAAACAAAAGCTATGGTTTGTTCTTGTGGGCATTGACCATAATTATGATCAAATGAAATCCTGTAGCTGTAAGTCATATAAGATGTCTTTGGCTTTTGTTTTGACTGAAGCTGCAGGATTGTTCTCGTGAATCTTATCTGGCTTTGGGGCCTATTAATTATGAGGTATTGGCTGATTTTCTGATTAATGACACACACAAAAGTTCATCCCATGTACAATTGACAGTACATTTGTAACAGTACCTTGATTTGTGAAACCAAATTTGAGCTGACTTAAAACATTTGGGTGGAAAAGGGCCTTATGCATCGTAAACAAGGACTTCCAACAGAGGTAAAGGAGAGTTTTGAACTGATATAGAAACATATATATGCCAGTCTAGAAATAATTGGAAATCTAATACACAAATGTGCTACAGCGGAATGAGAAATTGTTCAACATGTTTGATAGTCTTGCAAAAAATGCTCATTTTCTAAACGATTCTCATTCTTTCTCAAGTAGCAGCATCCTTTAATGCAAGAGCAAAATATTTCAGTGGAAATGCAATCTTTTACACAATGCTTTCAAATTTGTTGTGTTCAACTCAATGTTGTGCAAATTTATAGATCCTGCCTGTCATCAAACACTTGTCTAAATTTTTTTTTAGTATTTTCCAAACATTTCATTGGTCTGTGTACTCTATCAAGAGAACAAAAATCTCGTGTTTCCAATTAAGCAGAGCACAATTTAATTAGAAAGTCATGGCTTTAGGAAACTTCTTTCCTTTTTAGTACCATTTTAACAAATAACTAAAAACCAAAGTGCAATCCAAAATATATTTTGTTCATCTGTGTCTTGACCTTTGTTCATCAAAGCATTTCGGACAAGCAAAACCCTGTCATAGAGGAATCTCTTGAGCCTGTGTTCTCCAAGGTGGGGGAGGAATCATGAACTGGGATTCAATATTTGATCACTCATTTATAGCAGTTGCTTCAATGTCTATTGATATGAAGGTGATTTTGAAACAAACTAATACCAGAGTTTTGGTAATTCAGAAACTTTTGTCAAAAGACTTCTACAAATTCTTGATTATGTAGATCTGCTATTGTAATGTGAACAAGTTTATATTTCAAAGTTAACCAGCTTATTGAGAACTATTCTCATTTACAAAAGAAAATGTCCAAACTTGTAGAGGTATAGTAATTCATGTAGGATTACAGTTTCTTCAGTAGAGTTTCTTTTTCTAGCAGTTGAAGAGACCGATCTGCAGTAACTTAACAGTCTCAAAGCATCCCCCCCCCATAATTGCTCTTAAAATCCAAAAGGATTGGAAGATCTTAAGCTTAATAATCAGCTATATGAATGACTGCCTCATTTATCAAAGCCTGATTATATTTTTCACCCTTTCTGCATTTGTATGCCATTATTTGAACTCATTTGCATTCTGAACATTAAAAACATGCTTGTAATAAGGCTATTATGAGTAAAGTGAAGGAATCTATGGAAATATTTCAGTAAGAATACAAGGGAGCTCTTAGGGCCTAATAATTGTATAGTCCTTATGCAAGCAAATATTGGAATTTCATTAGGGCATTTATTTTTGCTTGGCCAAGCATGATTTGGGTTCTTGCAATTTCTAATGTACGAGCCAGATTTTTTTTCAAACATTGCACAGAATCCTGTGACTCAAATTTGGACTATTTGTGTAAGTATTTCATGGAACATTAAAATTGGCAAAACTATTACTTAAACAAGTAGTTAAAGCTACTAAAGCTCTCTTCAGAGGCCTTAAGACTAGCATTCTGGACTGTATGTTCCCATTTCTCTGAAAATGGAAGCTTCTGTTAACTTAGGCCAAGTATTGAACTGCTTTGCACAATAAATTTGATAATCTAATTCTACAAAATCCAGGTTGGCTCATCAAGGTGCACATTTGATTTTTGGGGGTTTTTTTTAAAGTAGAAATGGGCTGTTGCCTCTGAGCTTCATTGCACAGTAAAAGTATATCTGATAAGTAACTAGGTATTGGTTAGAAGCTGGCAAATTTTGGCTCTGGCTGACTTAATTTTCCTCTTGAAAAATATGTTAACATCTTGTAAGGAGGTTACCAGAAGCTCTGAATGACAATTCGGAATGTATTGCGTTACATTTTCTGATGTTATCCAGAAACCTGCAAGTGTACCTTCTGTTTTAACTCCTTCCTTTTATTACCTGACTATCAGGGAAGCGTGCTTGTGGCTGCCCTGACCTGACATGTCACGATGTCGACTTGCTAGGTGGGGTTCGCAGGGAACAGTAACCATTGGAGTTATCGGTAAGAGAACTTTTTTTCTCATTTTTCTGTAGTAAGATGAAAGGGCTTTTCCCCTGGGTGGTGGGTGAGATTGTTACTTGCCCTCTCTCTTCTTTATTCCACTGTCTTAAGTTTCATGTTAAAAATTCTTTTCCTTCTAGTAGGTGCATTGTATGGTCCTCTCGGGGAGGTGAGCATGAATGAGGACCTATAGATTTGCAATCTATCTAAAAGCAACAGGGGAGGAAGATGGTTTTAAAGGGCTTTAAGCCCATCTAAAAAAATTAAAATTGCACGTAAAAAAGAGTCTTTGTAGAACTCTAGCTAGAGAACTGCTCGTTGAGTGGGGGATCTAAAGGTGCCGTCCTGCTCATGGAAGAGCTGTGTTACACCTCCCACTAGTGTGAGCATTGTGTGAGACAAGTGAAACTAAACACAAGCATTGGGCACCTGGGTCTTTTCCTGTCCAGCTATCCAGGCAGTATTAAATTTCAAAAGAGCTGAATAGGATTCCCCCTCCGTGCATTCATTTAATCTGTATATTAAAGGTGTGACAGTATTTATTCTTTAAATCATGTCTCGTGTGGAAGAAACACTACAAGTAAATGAATTGGTGTGGCAGCTATGGATAAGTATACTTCAGTTGAATGAGAGCTACCTGGATACCTGCCCTGTGGGGGGTGCGCCCCTTCGTTCTCTCTGCATCTTTTTCTAAATTCTCTATTCTCAGCTTAATGAGTTCAAAGAACTCCTTGTAACATGGATAAGAATGGCGGAGGTTTGAGCTCCGACATGTTGCTTCCTAGAATGCTTGGTGCTGCAAAGAGACAGTTGCTCACTGAATCGCAGAGTTCAGATTGATGCTCCATTCTAGACCCAGCTGTCCCTTTTATGCAGCTTCTGTTTACAAGGAGTCCTTGTACCAGCTGAATCCTGTTTGAACACAACTCAAATCCTCTTAAAAATAGAAGCAACCTCCACATTAATAAGCTTTTCTTGAACTCAAATAAACAAGATCTTGCAGTAGAATTGGTATGATCACATCTTATCTGCCTGATTTGTTCATTTCAGCTTATTTAATAAAACTCTGAAAGACCCCTCTGAATGTAACAATATATTTTCCATTCACTCATTCACTAGTGTGCTGGTGATCTTGTTACTAGTAGACTAAGCATAACATAGCTGTTCATTGTTTCTCTTCTGCCTTCCTATTTCTTGTTGTATTAAATAAAATTGTATGTTTGCTATATCTGAAAGTAAAATAGATGTTGCCTAGATTCTTACCTCATGCTGGAGTCACTGGGTCCCCCAAGGATTTAAGCTGTGTTTAACTTCAGAGGCATGTTTAAGATCAGTAATTGCCTTCTGCTTATCTGAGAGGTTCAAACAAAAAGAAAATAAGACCTCATTCCCTGTAGAAGAACTGCTAATTAAAATAAGTGAGATTTAAGTCATGAAAGAAGGCTAAAGCCATATTCACATGTTACGTTCAACACAACTATTTCTGAAGAGTTTGCACAGGTACAGATCTGTACTGGGGTACAGTTATTCACATGTTATACTGAACGCAGGTACAATAGTACACTTCCTATCTGTAATAGCAATAGCAATAGCTGTACCCAGATAACATCATTTACTCAATGTGTAAATGTCTGTGTACAGACATCTGAATGCAGATACAGTACCACTTGATGTCTGAATAGGGCTTGGGTCTCAACCTGGTTGCAGTTTTAATTGAATCTATCCTCTCTTTTGTTTGAAATGAACTGCTTTGAATATGTCCATGCTTGTAAATGAATGTTGAACTGCCTGTGGGTTGCATATAAATAGTTGCTCATTTCTAAGTATTTAGATTTTTGCATGAATTAAGTGAAAACTCGTGATATAAGACCTTCATAACTAATGTATGTGTATAGGAACATAGGAAGCTGCCATATACTGAGTCAGACCATTAGTCTATTTAGGTCAGTATTGTCTACACAGACTGGCAGTGGCTTCTCCAAGGTTGTAGGCAGGAATCTCTCTCAGTCCTATCTTGGAGATGCCAGGGAGGGAACTTGAAACCTTCTGCTCTTCCCAGAGCAGCTCCATCCCCTGAGGGGAATATTTTAGAGTGCTCACATGTGGTCTCCCATTCAACTGCAACCAGGGCAGACCCTGCTTAGCTAGGGGGACAAGTCATGCTTGCTACCACAAGACCAGCCCTCCTCTCAACATTTCTAGCCAATTACATTTGGGAATACCAAATCTTTGTGAAAAGATATACACATTCTAAAATCCTCACACACTAAAAATGTTATGCATTTTTGCCAGTGGAAAGTTTAATTATGCATCTGATTTCATTTTAATATTCAAAAGATAACACACAGGGAAACCAAAGGAATCAAACGAATGGAGATGAATCACCTTCATGTCCTAGTTCAGAAACTGTCTCATGGGATTGCTCTGGAACATGTTTTAATCCAAATTTTATTTTAAATATCTTCCGTAACTTGGAGGAACCAGTGCTCCCTGTAAGAGGGATTCACAGATGTGGTTGACTACAACTCCCAGCATCCTCAACTGCAACGGGCTGTGGGGAATCCCTGTTAGAGGGAGCACTCGGGGTAACCCTTTTTCCCTGCCCCCAAACTGTACAGCCTTGTCGTCTACTGCTGACATTACTCTGTGCTCCAACTTTGGATCAAACTGGTGTAAGAGCAGCTTGGAAACAGAACAATTTGTTTCATTGGCCATTGCGAGAGCCTGCTACTTAGAGATGTCCATATGGGTAAGTGAGGAGTAGCTAGCTGATTTTATTCTTATGAACTCTGATGGCTGGGAGCACTAGAGCGCAGCAGACTTGTGGGACATCTAGGTCGTAATCAACATCATATATCCCACCTTGTCTTAAAGGGTCTCAGAATGACATGCGGGTTGCCCTTTTGCAGGGCCGCCCAGCTTCAGCCCTTCACCTATTGTTGGAGTGTAACTCCCATCACCCCAGCCCTGGTAGCCAATAATCAGGGGTGGTGGGAGTTGTAGTCCAGTAACAACTGGGGGGCCAAAGTGAGGAGAACATAGGAAGCTGCCAAATACTGAGTCGGACCATTGGTCCTTCTAGTTCAGTATTGTCTGCACCAGTGTTTCTCAACGTTTTTGAAGACATGGACTGGTACATTATTCATGTGCAGTTTCCTGGACCAGCAGTTAGTAAGGGGGTCTCCCCTCTCACCCCCACTCCCAGGCACCTCCCAAAAAACAATTTTGGGCCGTTCTCCGGAGCCCATTTCCAGGCAGCCCTCTCTACTGGATAATGCTCATTTCAAGGAATTGAAATGAATGTTGTCCAGCAGCAAGGGCTGCCTGGAAATGAACTCCGGAGAGCTCCTGGTGGCCCCCACAACCAGCCCAAAATTGTGGTTTTTTGGGGTGTGGAATGTGTGATTTTTATTAGTGATGCCTCACGGACCGGTACCCAATGCCTTGCGGACCGGCACCGGTCCACGGACCTGTGGTTGCGAAACACTGCTCTGTTCTACACAGACTGGCAGCAGCTTTTCCCAAGGTTGCAGGCAGGAGTCTCTCTCTTTCTCTTTCACCTATTTTGGAGATGTCAGGGAGGGAACTTGGAACCTAGATGCTCTTCACAGAGCGGCTCCATCCCTTAAGGAGAATATCTTACAGTGCTCACTCATCAAGTCTCCCATTCATATGCAGCCAGGGTGGACCTTGCTTAGCAAAGGGGACAAGTCATGTTTGCTCCCACAAGACCAGCTCTTCTTTCTCGTTGTGCAGCCCTGCCCTATTGCATCCGTACAACAGCCCTGTAAGGTAGGTTAGGTGGAGTCAGGTTAACTGGCTCAGGGTGTCACCAAGACAGTCACTCAAGCATATCAGGAGTAACCGAGCAGACTCGTGGGATATTGTCAAACATGCCTCCTGCTGTGAAGTTTGCCGCCTTGGTGTGAGCAGCTGTCCTGCACTGGCCAGGTTCGTATCAAGTGGAACTTGTGATGACTTTCATGGTCCATAAAGACCTCAAACTGATGGCCCTTCACAAAGTGTTTCCGATACTGATTGTACTCTATTCATTAATGTGTGGAGATAACAGAAATGGCTAGTCTTCCAATGCACATTACTGAGGATGTCCCTGTCCCCTTTTAAATTGGGTGTGCTGTCAGCCACAGATGAATGGATGACCTGATGGAATTTTATGGTACTCTCATGTAGCTTGCAAAAATTCTGAAGAGACTGGGTTTGAATGTGGAAGTCGAAAAGCTACTTGATTTTAATCCTATGTAATTTTAAAAACTTCTTGATAGGGAGACCTCCTTTAGCCAGCCTGTTTGCATATTTGGCGGCTTCGAGAGGTCTTGATGTTCGCCACGAGCAAATTCCACTACCAAATACCTACTTCCCTTTTCAGTATTAACTAAATATAGCAGGGTTTCTTAACCTTGGGACCCCAGATGTTGTTGGACTACAACTCCCATAATCCCCAAGCAAAAGCCATTGCATCTGAGGATTCTGGGAGTTCAACATCTGGGGGGCCAAGGTTACGAAACCCTGAAATAGAGTGTTATGGAAAGGGCTGTAGCTCAGTGATACAGCACATGCTTTTCATATAAGATGTCCCAGGTTCCGTCTCCACAGGAAGCTGCCTTATACCAAGTTGGACCATTGGTCCATCTAGCTCAGTATTGTCTACACTGACTGCCAGGAATCGAACCTGGGACCTTCTGCTTGCAAAGCCGAAGCTCTACCACTGAGCTCTATGGGACCATACTTGGGAATGGATTCCCTCTCTGAACCCTTAGAGAGTTGCTGCCGGTATACATAAGAGAATACAAATCTAGATGAATCAATGGCATGACTTCGTATAAGGCAACCTTATGTGTCTGTATTGACGGTCAACAATAGTGGTGGCTAATTTTTAAAGCAGTGTTTGAAATTAGACCATGGTTAATGCTGAGAAGGGAACATGAGCCAGAGAGGCACTCACAATATCTTAAACATGGTGAGGAGAGTAGCCGGGGTGGTGGTGGTGGTGGTGGGTGGTTTTGCATCTCCATGGGGCCTTTGTGGCATTAATCAGAACCGGATTCTGTTGTCACTCCATCTAATACTGGCTGTGGGATACACAGAACCGTACATACCCAGGGATCCACAAATTTAGGCTTCGCTTACTAACCAGCCGTTATTTATGGTTGCCACTAATCCTTTCTCTTCCCCCAGATCCTTTTCTAGAACACAGTCAGAGGACTTAGGAGAGAAGTGGGTCTTCTGTCACTTGCACTGAGTCGCGGAGATGGTAAGAGAGAGTGGGAGCCCTCTCGTACTGCTCAGGAAGGATTTCTGCTCTTTCTTGCTTTCTCAAAAGTGTCAGTGAGTGTGTGACTTCAAGGAGGAGATCTGTGTAGTGCTGGGTGTCATCTGTACAAGAGGGCTGGGGCACCTGCCACTGGCAACTGGATTTATTTTTTATTTTATTTTATTATTTATTTGTAAATGCCTGTAGATACAGTATTTTCCAGAATCCAAGACTAGGTTTTCCCCAAGTTATTTGGTGTTAAAAATCAGGAGGAGTCTTAAATTCAAAGTCCTCTGCCTTTCAGGTAAATACAGATAACCTGTATTTAATCCGTATTTTTAAATAGTCTTAAACTCAAATGTGACTTCTATTTTGGGTAAATACAGTATTTCCTCTTTATTGTTTTTGATGAAATATCCTGCTGACGAATCTCTTCCTGCATCTTTCAAACTTCATCTCGCTTTTATTTATTTCGCTACCTTTCACAAATAAAAATGAAAATGTTCAGGGCAGAGAGATGTCAGGTTTGGTTTTTATAAGGAATTTGAGATATATGTGAGGGAGGAGTGTGGATATATTTGCGAACTGCACAGTTCTGGGTTTGCAGGTATGTAGGTAGACTTGGTTGAATGAGAGACAGCTTTACAAGAGATTTGTTGATTTTCTGGAAAGAGCCCTACCTCTGTTAAATGATGTAAAGTCCTATATTGTGCAGACAGGGTTACAGGCCAATATATTGGTTTTTGTTAAAATGATTTCTGCTAGGTTTTGTTTTCTGAAGCCCTGGCTTTTAAAACTTTCTAGTGCCCAGTAAAAATTTGCTTCTTCCTTCTGTTAATGAGCTCAGTCTTGTCAGAGGTGGGTCCCCTGTCTACATAATCCACCTCAGCTAGCAAATCCTGACTCTAGTGTTGTTCCATTATGAAATGCATCTCTAGATTCTGTGTTCCATGAAAATAAGTGGAGCACTTTCTAGTAATGACTAGTCTTGTCAATTGAGATGTATTATAGAGTCGATTTCGACTGGTGAAGAGCTAGCAGAGAACACCATCGTTCTTGGCATCTGCAGAAAAGTGCTGCCTTTTTTGAGAGGAAGAGATCATCACCTTGGAGCCAAAGGGAGGACATTGTAATTTAAAGGGTAAGAGAAAACCCTCTTAGTCCTTGGGCTGGAGAGCTCGTCTTGTAGAAGCAAGCATGAATTGTTGACTTTGCCTTGGTTTGCATTTAGATGGGTGACTACATGACTTCTGTCAGATCTTCCCCTTAGGGGATGTGGCCGTCGCTCATTGGTAGAATATCTGCTTTGCATGCAGAAGTTCCCAACTTCACTCCCTGGCAGCATCTCCAGTAGGGCTGGAAAAGACTCTTGCCTGCAACCTTGGAGGAGCTGCTGCCAGCCCGTGTAGACAATATTGAGCTAGATGGACCAATGGTCTGACTCAGTAGAAGGCAGCTCTCTATGTTCCTATAATGGTGAGAGGCATCTTGCTGCTCTGCTGACACCCCAGTCAACTGTTGCCTGAGACATTTGCCTTACCTTGCCTCATGAAAGGGCCACCCATTAAGTTAAAGGTGCTCCAAGTTGGGTTACTGAGCAATAATCTTTCCCCACAAAGTCTCTGGTCTTGAAATGACATGCAGGAAGTGGCTGGACTGATAAAGAAACCTACTCACTTTCTATCTTGTAGGAGATAGAAAATGATGATAAGTTGACTCCCTGACCCAGCGGGCTCAAATCTAAAAAAGAAACATAAGAGAGACACCAGCAACAGCCACTAGAGGGATGCTGTGCTGGGGATGGATAGGACCAGCTGCTCACCTATTTTTCATTCTTTAGTGGGATAGATGTTGCCAGAAATCACTATGAACATTCTTCCCCTAAGCTAGTCCATGAGCCAGGGCCACATATTTTGGCCCACATATTTTCGGTAAAGGTAAACTGTGCTGTCAAGTCGATTTCGACTCCTGGCAACCACAGAGCCCTTTGGTAGCATACAGGAGGGCTTAACCATTGCCTTCTCCCGTGCAGTATGAGATGCTGCCTTTCAGCATCTTCCTATATCGCCGAGCATTTATCGCCGAGTTAGTTGAGCATTTCCCTGCTGCGCCACTTAAGGTGGCTATATTTTCGGCGCTCTCTCTCTTTCCCCCGTTTTTGTTCTACATTTGCATTCTGACTTTTATAAACCTATGGCTTTGTGTTCGGGATCCCCCTAGCAGAAATGTTAAAAATGAAGGCAGAAGTTCAGCTTTTGTCAGCAGGGTACCACACAGTGAAAGAAGTCTGCAGATGCTACTTGCGTACATGAAATTTGGCCTTGGACAAGTCCCAAACCAACATTTGCAGGTAAGACTGTTCTTGCTTTCTGCTCATTAATCAGTTTGTCTTGCATCCTGCTTTGTTGCTGATTCCTATTGTATAAAGCTATTCAGTGTTAAATTAGTATTGAAAGCTACTGATCTGGGTAGTGGTTCTAGACATTCATGACTGTGGGTTCTGCACCTGCGCAGATCAGCTTCGGGTAGAATTTGTTAGCTTCTCGCGGCGCCTATAACTGCACTGTGCATGTGACTGCAGTGCCCTCTAGTGGTGGGTGAAGCAGAACTCCTAGTGAAGTTATTCCCATTGTGGTAGACAGTGAGTGAATGCAGCTGGCCTGTTTATCTTATAACCTTATACACTTTACTGGCTGCTCATTTTGTACTGGATAAAAGATGAATTATTTTATTTTATTTTATTTTATTAATTTTAATGTTTCTTTAAATTTTTATGCTTTTTTTTGCATAAAATGATAAATTTAAAATATTCTGTCTCTTAAATTGAAGCAAAATGAAATTGCACAAAAGCACCCGATAATTGGAAAAGGGAGTTTCACCAGAAGAAGGATGCATCTTCTTGAATCTGTTCAAGATTCCTTTACACTTGGGCCTTTATGTGTGCTGATCAAACACCAAAAAAGAATACGGTAGTGGACATGGACCTCACTTCTGAATCTCTGCTTTCTTTTGAAAAAAGAAAAACAGGCAGTTTCTAGTCATTGTTCTGAAGGTATATTTGGTAATGCTTGGTGAAATATCAGAAACAAAAGGGATTTCTGAGTAAGATTTCTAGGGAGGTTCAGTGCCCAGTATCACTTCTTGTTTCTCTCAATGAGTGGCTGAATAAATTAGGGGTGTGCACGGTCTGCCAGCGGTGGAGGGTACCTTTTAAGCAGGAGGGAAGGTGCTCTTTTACACAGACCCCGCCACATTTCCCCCACTGGTGCTGTGACCAAAATTGCTGGTGTGGGACAGCTGTGTATCTCCTTGCCACCCCAGTCAGCATCCTACCACGCATGTGCACCAGCCACTGTCTGGCAGGACACTGACCGGGGTGGCAAGCAGGCACACAGCTGCCCTGAACCAGCGATTTTGGCCACAGCGCCGGCGGAGGAGGTAAAAGCACCTTCCCTCCTGCTTAAAGGTAATCCCCCTCGCTGCCACTGGTTTGGCCGAATGCTGGACCTTCAGAACTGGTTTGGTGGTCTGTAAAAGGACCACTGAAATGGTCCGTTCACACCTCTAGAATAAATTATGAAATTTTGACTGCAGAATTTTGGTTGTATAGCAGTTGGTTGTAATAATATTAATTAGGGTTTAGTTTTAGGTTTAGTTTTAGGTTTAGTTTAGTTTAGTTAGCACAGATGAGACACGGTCTTGTCTACAGGACTCCATGCCTTTTTTAGCTCTAATGGGACATATTTGATCAAAAGAGCTGGTTTCAATTACTGTCATTTTATCTTTGTATATGGACTCTGCCAGCTCACTGTCCGCTATACGCAAGGGGGTCTTCACACATAACTGCTTGGCTAAACTGAGGTTTAATGGCAATGTTTAACTTCAAGCATTTAATCCAGTCTTTTTGACCCACAGTGCTCTTTACTATCGCCTTTAAGGGAATCACGCTGCATCTTTCATTTGCTCTTTGGCCTGGTACTTTGGTAACAAGCAAAAGTGGATCAGCTGCGTAAAAATGTACAGCTTGCTAGAAAAGCGGTAGGTAGAAGTCTGTTTAGTGCAAGGTAATGACTTGACGCTTCATTTGTGTGCCCATTGTTTCTTCACTTACATAATGTACCCACTTTATTTCTTCCAAATACTGTTTTTAAAAAAATAAAACTGAACTGAGCTCTGATTTTACTCAAAGTCTGCAGCACTTATGCTGTCCTTATCAGCTTTGACTCCATTACGGGACAAAGCAGGGCCATCCTGCCTGTAAAACATGTTGGTGTGTTCACTGCTTTTTGCAAAATAGAGCAGTCCAATTGATAGGAAATTGCTAATCACAATCTGCGTTTATATTCTGATCAAATACGGGAAGCTTGCTGTATGGCATACAGAAGGGCAGGCTGCTCAGTTCTCCCTCTTCTTCCCACTCCACTGACAAAGCTACAGTTGAGCTAAGCAACATTTCTGATTTATTGTAAGTCATTGGTTACCTGGAAAATGAACCTTGCTAAACTCTGATGCTCTCCCCCCACTTTTTTTAAACTTTCCCCAAGCATCTGAAGGAGCTTTAGAACAGTTATGTTTTGAGTTTCCTTATGCTGTGGTGCAAAAAGTGCAATTCAGTTGCAAAATAGCCTATACAAGGTGCTAGTCACCTTGCTTCCCATTTGACTTTGACTTGGGTTGACTTTGTTAGAACCCAGGTATTTGCAAAATCCAAATTGAAGAGCCTTATTCGGTATTACTGGACCTGTCCCCTCCCTAGAAATTTCTCCCACATTTGGAGGGCTGTTCCCCCAAATGGAAAATCAATTTTTTCTGCTGGTTCTTATGCGCTGAAGTTGACCCATTCTGATATGGACTTAAAAATTCTTGTCGTTTCCCCACCATTACTACATGGAGGCCAATTAGAAGCATGCCACATTTAGCCTACCTATCCTGTTTGGAAGATGGCTAGAACTTGTCTTCGTAGAGCAAATATGTTGCCAAGAATTTGCTTACCTAAGGCTTACTTAAAGAGGTGACACTGACATTTAATTTCTATCTGTAGCTGAATAAACCTCATGGATCAGGCTTGTGATATATTACTGCGGAACTGATAAATAAAATGAAAAAATGTCTTATGCTATTGAAAACCTGACATTTCAGAGGTGTCATAGGAGGAAGCCAGAAAGACCCCCTTGAGTGGGGGATACTGTGCTGCTGTGAAGCAAGCCGCTTCCTCTGATTCGACAGTAATGGATGCACAGCAGAACAATGACATCGCTCAGACCTGGAGAAACAAAGGGGTGAGTTAGCAACTGGGTTGGCTTCTTGATGAGAGTGGCCACCCACCCCATATTAGCTCAGTAAGGGCTGGCATGACCCAGAGGATCAGAAGAAAAGTCCATCAGCGGACAATGCCAGTTCCTAGCTTGAAGGAGCATCCTTGATCACAGCATTCTCATTCCTACATAACTTAGAGTGGTGGCTAGTATAGGGGTGGGGGGACAGAAGAGTGGAAAGGAAGTTTGTTAATTTTATTTAGTACATTTCTATACCACCCTAGCCAAAAGGGTCCCTGGACAGTTCACAGTCTTAAAAACCATTAAAAAATTAACTCGATTAAAACAATTTAAAAACACAAATAACCAATAACAACAACCCGAACTTTAAAACTATAAACTAAAAGTCTGGCTAAGCAGTTATGTTTTTAGGTACTTCTTAAAAACATTCAGAAAAGGGGAAGCTCGAGTCCTGGGGCAAAAGGCCTGGTTTTGAGTTGCCACCAACTGAGCCGGTGGCAACCGGACCTCATTAATCTTAATTAATCTTAAGTTGAGTATTGAGCATTCTTTGCTTCACTTCAAATGCAGACGTGCAAATACATTTTATATTTTTATTCCCCTGAGAAAAATAGTGATCTCCCTTTCAGGATTATGATGAGCACAGACTCAAAAAGGGCGACAAAGCACTTCATGGATATTTGAGTGTTGCCCCGTTTTCTTAAAATAATCTCCCTGTACATGGAAAATTGTAAGCAGAAATGGTTAGACTAGAATTCTTCAGAACTGCTGGCATTGCATGGGGAGGGAGTGTTTGAGATGGGGCAGCATTCAACCATGGGGTTCACCTCCCACATTCCTAAGTGGTACACCCCAAGGAGGTCTTTCACATGCTTTCGGAATGTGCAAAGTGGCCCTCAGAAGAACAAGAGGCATGTCCTACCAGTACAGAAGGATAAATCTTCACATCTCTGTGAAACAGAATTGTGGGGAATAAAGTTCTTGATCTGCATTTTTTTTAAAAAAGGGAATAACTGTATTTGGAACTTAAAAAAAAAAAAAGAATTGTATCTTGTCCCAGAATACATGGGTGTTTCAGTACAAGAACTAGCGATGCAAAAAAGACACACAGTTTGGGTCACTGGTCATTTTTAGGGACCTATCGTCTTCTGATTGAACTGAGTATTCATTGCGTGGTGTGTGTTTACCAAAATAACAGGTGGGTATAAATAGCTTCAGCAAGGAAGTGAGAATTAAAAGTCTGTTTTTTGTTTTGTTTACTGGTCTTGTTTTGTACATAGCTTTTAATAAACACTTTTCAGATGTGAGTCTTCTGTGGTCTTTTTTCAAATCAGCTTGCTCATATTTAGAGAACATGATGAAAGTATACAGTGCTATTCTACTGCTGAAGCTGTGTAGATCTGCCTGGACGAGGAGCTGTCTGTAAGGCAGACTGCCCCTTTGGATGAAGACTGGGATGTAAGTGAATGGAATATAAATGGCGTGTGGCCACTGTGGCAGGGAATAAAGGGAGTTGTAGTCTAACAGCATCTCGAGTCCCAAGTTAGAATATCGTGCTTTTATAGTATTCTCCTCTGAACCAAGAGAAGTGAAGAAATTCCTCTTGTCAAAGTGGTGAGCAAAACAATTTAATTTTCAGTAATCCAAATTGTACGATTTCACACAAGGTCAGTAGGAACTGAATTTGAGTTTTCCTCCTCCTGGTTATATTGTGTCAGCCTGTCAGTTTTGACACTGCTAGGAAATGGAATCCAATCTTGTTAGACGTTATGAATGAAAAAATTCAAGTAGCACTTGAACTTTAGTCTTTCATTAGTTTTAAATTATAGCCTTCCTTTAGGAAGGTCAATAAACTACCCCAAGTCTACACGTCCAAAAACAAAACGGCACCCAAACTCATTATCAGGAATAAATCGATTTAAAGTGAAGTTCTGGCTGGGAATGGGATTCATCTTTACATGAATGGGGCACTAGAGAGGGGACTGCGTGGTTTATTAGAGTGGGCAGTGAAGGAAGGTCAAGGCTGTTTATGATGTCAAGTATTGGAGAGGCTGGGGAGCAAGATATGTGCCTGGAGCGGTGGATCGGGAGGAGAGTGTTGGAAGTGGAGGGAATTAGCCAAGAATGGCTTCAGTCGAGAATTGTGATGCTAACTACTAAGCAAAAATAAACTACTTGGAGTGCATTAAGATCCAGATCTGAACTCCCCTGAGAATTAGAGCACTGAAAATGCTAGAGAAAACAAAATCTTAAAGCACTTAAATACACTTCATAATGTCTTCCATGGTTCTTCCATGATTTTTTTTTTTTTGGTGAAATGATGAGTCTGCCTACAGATAATAGGTCTGGGGGGCGGGAAAGATGCTTGCACATGAAGCAGAAAATCTCTTCTCGGCCTGTTCCAGTACCGCCTCCCTTCTGGACCTAGGGGGATTCGTAATAACTATAACTGTCACTTCATCTGTGGAGCAGGGGAAGTTTGGTTTTAATAGGAGCAACTGTCCTCTGCTTCAACAGGACGAAGCAAGTGCACACAGGCACCCCTGGTAAGAGTGCCTCGATAAATCTGTGAGTACACAGTATGCTCCTGCTAAAGGTTTAACACAACAGCTCTGAAACATACCTGCCTGGTTGTGGATATCAGACTGCGCTGACCTCTTACTCGGGTATAAATATTTTGCCCTATTTAGATCAAAACAAATGGCAAGGTGTACAGGGGAATAAGTCAAACTCGGAGTAATGTGTTGGGGCTGTGTGGGCACCCTGAATTAGCCGGAGAAGAGGAGAAATTGCTTTAAAAACCCAGCTATATATTGTTCCTTTGAGCCACTAGGTGGCGCTGCAGTTTGGACTTGCAGCCTCGGGAAGGTAAGTTGCTTTCCGTGTGTCTCGCATTTCGAGGCACTTGGCCTTTTCCACCGTTGTTCCATGCCTGCAGATTGTGGACTGGGAATTGCATTGAGGGGCATATAAAGGGCCTTGGCGGTTTCAAGATGGCCGTGGAGAAAGTGCTCTTCTCTACCATCCTGTAGACTGCAACTCTCAGCTGTTGGCATCTGCCTTTGGCTTCTCAGAGCATTTTCGGTAGCCGCTTGTAGGAACAAGTAAAAGTCTCATCTTGCACAATGTAGACCCGCCAGCAAGATGCCCATAATGTTATCCCGTGAGACAGCACTGGGGCACAGAGCAAATAGCTTCCAGCAGACTCCCCAAAGCTTTCTTTTCCAGGGTGTTCAGTGAAGACTGGGTTGTGCCCTCTACCTCATAGGAAGCTGCCTTATACTGAGTCAGACCAGTGGTCCATCTAGCTCAATATTGTCCACACAGACTGGCAGCAACTTCAGGGTTGCAGGCAGGAGGCCCTATCTGGAGACGTCAGGGAGGAAACTTGGAACCTTCTACATGCAAGCATACAGGTGCTCTTCCCCAGAGGTGCTCTTACCCCTGGACTTTTGGGCCGAAGTCCATGGCCTCCATGCCCCCTGGGGGCCCCCAAATCCTCTTTAGTATGCCCTGTGTGGTGTGGTTTGTGCCTTCGAGAACATACATGTTAAAAAATGCTGCTTAACTTGCAGTGGGGTGGGGTGGGGGACTTTAGGTCCAGGCTCCAAAATTACCTAGGTGCACCTCTGCTCTTCCCAGAGCAGCCCTATCCCCCAAGCGGAATATCTCGCAGTGCTCACACATGGAATCTCTCATTCAGTTGCAAACCTGGGCAGACCCAGCTTAGCAAAGCGGACCATTCATACTTGCTACCACAAGACCAGGTCTCCTCCCAAGATGATTAAAGGCCTGGGCTGCATATATTTGTATTTCAAACACACCAGTCTTTTGACTCTGCTTATTATACAAGGAGGATAGTGTTAGTTCTGACACGTTAATGAACATTTTATATATGCCATTTCAACAAGGATGTTCTCATTGACTTTCAAACTAATTCAACATTGGTGTGAATATGCTGCACAGTTTTGACTCTCCAGCACCTTTTGGTCCATAGCTGCCCTTGAAGAATATCCGGAAACTGCAGGTAATGCAAAATGCAGGAGCTAGGGTTTTATCTGGAACTGGCTGGTAGGATCACATCACACCCATTTAAAAAGAGCTACACTGGCTACCCGTTTGTTTCTAGGTCCAATTCAAGGTGCTGGTTTGACCTTTAAAGCCATTAATGGTTTGGGCCCGGGATACCTGAGGGACCGCCTGCTCCCAAGGGTTGCTGCCTGCTTGACGAGGTCATCTAAGGGGGCTCTGCTCTGGGTGCCGACAGTGAAGGGGGCTTGGTTGTCATACACGTGGGACAGGGCTTTCTCTGTTGCTGCCCCCAGACTCTGGAATGCTCTCCCGATGACTATTTGCTCCTCGGTCTCCATCACAGTTTTTAGAAAGCATGTTAAATATTGGCTTTTTGCCCAGGCTTTTATATGACTGTTTCTACTGCTGCTTCTTTGTATTTTGTACAGTTTTTATGCTTATATTTTAAATATTTTTAATTAGATTTGTTTTATATTTTAGCTTAATATTTCAATTGTGTCATTGTTTATAGTCTTGTTTTTAATTTTTGTGTAAACTGCCTTGGGATTGTTTTAATGAAAGACGGTATATAATCAATCGATTGATTGATCAGTATATACATTTAACAATAAATAAATAAATCTCCAGGTAGGGATGGGGAGGACCCCTATTGGGAACCTTGGGGAGCCAATCAGAGTAGGCAATATTAAGCTTGATAAACGATTGGTCTGACTATTTGCATGCCTACTCAACTTTGGCTCTCCTGCAGATGTTGGCCTACAACTCCCATAATCCCTGGCTATTGGCCACTGTAGCTGGGGATTGTGGGAGTTAGAGTCCAAAAACAGCTGGGCAGGGGCAAAGTTGAGCAGGCTTGATTTAGAGATAGGGCTGTGGCTCAGTGGTACCCGCAGTTTTCTTTTTATGTGGAAAGTCCCAGGTTCAATCCCGGGCTCTGCTGGAAAAGGCTCCTGCCTGAAAGCTGGGGTTGCTGCTGCCAGTCAGTGGAGTACTGAGCTAGGCAGACCAATGGTCTGATTCAGTATCCAGCAGCTTCCTATGTTCTTTTAAGGGCAGCAGATTTCTAAAAGGAATGTGTCAGGATGCAGCTTCCTACACCCAAATGGAGAAATGAAATTCTCTGTAAAAATGAGTAAAAATGTCTATAACGGCTTGATGTTGTGACAAGCATCCAAAGCACGTTAGGGGTCAAGCATGGGGGTCAAGCATCTGTGGGTCTGATTGAGACGGACACCAAAGGCGTTTGACGCTGTTTTAATGCCACATTCCTTATTTTTAGTCCTCCATATTCATATTAAGAGCCAGTTCCAGCCTTTAACACTGTATGTGTGATTTCCCCCCTTTTAGTATATGATAATTTTTGTGCTCAGAACGTACTTACTTTCCTTGCTGTGAGCGCAAAACGTGCAGATGAATCCCCAAATTAAGCTGATGATGTGTTCGCAGGAACAAAGACAAATTACACTGAGTTCTCCTTGGAAAGGTTATTTGAAATTAAGTCTTCTAAAATAGTGTGGCTAACATTTCTTCCCCTACCCCCCCTCCAAATGTTAACTTAATCTAACAGGCAGGCAATCCGACCCCCCTTGGCATCATCCCATCTTTTGTAGGTTTCTCCTTCACAAAACACAGTAGTTGATTGGCTGGATGTCTCTCATGCACTGTACATGGGGCTGCCCTTGAAGACAGCTAGGAAGCTTCATTAAGTGCTGCAGTCACTCCCGAATGGAACTCGCTGTGTAGAATAGATCGCTCCAATGTTCTTCCGACTCCATTGCTCACCATTTCCTTCCTGGCTTTAACCCTAAACAATCTGGGGCCAGGATACCTTAAAGCCTGTCTCATTCCGTATTTCAGGGGTTCTTAAACTTGGGTCCCCAGGTGTTGGACTGCAAGGCCCATCATCAAATGCCATCGTGGCAAGGGGTTATGGGTGTTGCAGTCCAGCAACATCTAGAGGCAGAGGTGCACCTGATCCTAGGTAGCTTTGGAGCCTGGACCTAGAGACCCTGGGAGCCCCCCCACCCCAAGTTACACATAATCCCCCTACACACACAAACACACACACTCCCATGACACATGCAGTAAGTCTGGGAAACATACTAGCAGGGATTTGAACTAGCAACCTCTTGCACCCTATGCAAGTTACATCCCCACTGAGCTATTCGGTGGCTTTTTGTTTGATCTAGCAGGGCTCTATCACGACCTCTTCTCCATAACTTTGTCTGATGATTAGTTTGGCACCAAACTACATGCTACGTAATGTAGATGCTTGAAGCAGAATTACCTGTTTAAAACAATCTAAATAGCCTCAGGGGGGTCAGGATTAAAAAACAGTGGAGAGCGGGGTGTTTTACCCCATGGCTTCTTCCATGGTCCTAATTCAGATCGGGGAACCCTGCAGATGCTATTTTCCTGGAAAGAGATGCTTCCGTTGTATGTATTTGTTTATTTCGGCCCAAGGCCAGCATAGAGATGCTTCCATTGGCATCAATGTCTTTTTAAAAAATTGGGACAGATTTTGAAAGGAAAGAATGAAGGGATTGTAGCAAAACATCACAAATGCCTATTTTATTCGGAGAAACAGGATGTCGCTGCTAGAAAGCAAACAAACCTGTACAACCCCAGGGTAGAGAACAGTGCTTTGAACAGTTGTCGAGCCATCCAAAATTAAGTGAGCTGATTTCTGATGACCTCTTCAAGGGTGAAGAGGCCAGCTGGTACCTATGATCTAACCATTCGCTGAAGTGATTAAAGAGGGTGTCCCCCCCCTTTCCTGGTATGCAAATAAATGTTTAGACAGAGTACAAATGTCTCTTGAAATCACTGCCTGGATATGCAAAATGAGCCCATGAGTGCAGTAAGCTCTGAGAATTTACTGGCACACTCTGATCTGCACATCCATCCTTGACACTCACCTTTGTGTGAATATTCCTGGCAGTGCAGCGGCTTGAAAGGTGAGGGGTGCATATTAAAGACTGCATTTCAAGGGAGTCCAAATCCTGCCCTGTCCTTAAAGTACAGCCTCAAGCCCACTTGAATGTTCAAAGAGCCTAAAGGAAAAGTGTGCCGTCAAGTTGATTCCGACTCCTGGCGACCACAGAGCCCTGTGGTTGTCTTTGGTAGAATACAGCAGGGGTTTACCATTGCCTCTTCCCGTGCAGTCTGCGATGATGCCTTTCAGCACCTTGCTGCTACCTGATATAGGTGTTTCCCATGGTCTGGAGAACATACCAGCGGGGATTCGAACCGGCAAGTCGTTTCCCCGCTGCACCATTAGGTGGTATACCCTGCTTTGTAAGGTAAAGGTCAAGTGTAGTGTTGAGTTGATTTTGACTCCTGGCGTCCACAGAGCCCTGTGGTTGTCTTTGGTAGAATACAGGAGGGGCTGACCATTGCCATCTCCCGCACAGCATGAGATGATGCCTTTCAGCATCTTCCTGTATTGCTGCTGCCCAACATAGTAGCAGCGGGGATTTGAACCGGCAACCTTCTGCTTGTTAGTCCAGCATTTCCCCGCTGCACCACTTAAGGGTGACTGGGCACCCTGCTTTGTAGAGCTCCTACAAATAATCGTTATACAGGAACTGCTTGGCTTGTATGTGCTACAGAACTGGTTCTCTTCCTCCTCCCTTACCCAGCATGCCTGTCCTCTGTGTCCTCCAGGACAGGAAAGCGAGTGGTGCTCCACGAGAGACTGCCTGCCCGCCTGCCCTTCATGGGAGGCAACCCAGGTCTTATGGTCCACGTGACGAATTTCTTTCCACTTGTCCCGGGGCCTCGCACAGATGTTGCCTTCCCCGAATGAACCACCTCTGAGCATACAATTTGTTGCTGTAGGAATGTGACATTATGCAGCTCTGCAAAATAAGATCGCCTATGAGTGACAGCCAAAGAGATGCAGCTGACACGTTGGATTTGGGAATGGATTTGTTGCTATGCTCCCGACCTTGAGAAAGTTTGAAGTACAGCCGCATGAGCCCAGGACTCCGAAAGAGAGGGTGGCAGAAATGTCCCTTGGTGTGGAGCTGCGAGGAGAGCTGGTCTTGTGATAGCAAAGCATGGCTTGTCCCCTTTGCTAAGCAGGGTCCACCCTGGTTTGCATTTGAATGGGAGATGACATGTGTGAGCACTGTAAGATATTCCCCTTAGGGGATGGGGCCACTCTGGGAAGAGCATCTGCTCTGCGTGCAGAAGACCGAGGTTCCCTCCCTGGCCTCTGCAAGTAGGGCTGAGAGAGACTCCTGCCTGCAACCTTGGAGAAGCTGCTGCCAATCTGTGTAGACAATACTGAGCTAGACTACCAATGGTCTGACTCAGTAGAAGGCAGCTTCCTATGTCCCTAGCTCTGCGTTCATACAGGCTTT
Organism: Hemicordylus capensis; assembly: GCF_027244095.1. Taxonomy (NCBI): domain Eukaryota; kingdom Metazoa; phylum Chordata; class Lepidosauria; order Squamata; family Cordylidae; genus Hemicordylus; species Hemicordylus capensis. The sequence continues at coordinate 18,225,826 of NC_069663.1, forward strand.
GAGGTAGCTGATGTTTTCTGTTTTTATAGGCAAAGAGATTAAGAGGCAAAATATTTTCTCCTGTAACTGAATGTAACTTCAATTGCATTTGCGGATGCTAAAATCAGGGCTACAACCATGATTCAGTTAGAATACTATTGAAGCTTTTTGTAATTGATCAAAAAGGTCAATGAATGGGGCGATTTTTAAAAGATTCATTTTTTAAAATTCATGTTTGGCATTTTGTGAAATAAATAAGATTTATAAGCTCAATGACAGGAAAACAAAACTGTTTATACACAAGACAGAATTATCGTATTATAAGGATGGTTTTTCCAGAATGTATACAGACTGTTTGTTATATGAAAGACATCTTGGTGATTATAGACATCTTGGTGATGATTTGTATAACTGAATGGTGGGAACCAGTGTAGTATTAAAGTGATGTAAGGTTTGACATAAAGAAAGTAAAATAATGAAAATGTCAGAATGAAAAATCCCAGAAGAGATATGTGACTGTTGTGTTAATTTGTCCATTAATGCTGATTTCCAAACGTACGAGAGTGAATGTCTTGAAGCACTTCACTTTTCCAGTGGAATGCAATTTCCATCTTTGCTACTGTTAGTCCAAATTTGATAAATTTTCATAAGCTCTTTGTGGGTCTATTAATTGTATAGCCAACAATGCCGGCACTGGATCAAGCTGTATATCAGATCACCCAATCATTGATCCAAGTTCTGCTGGGGGGGAAATGAAGCTGAATTTTTGTGGGTTTTGTTTTTTTTTAAACAATCTGACCACATATAAAACCAAGTCCCCTATGAATAATTATTTTTAATTGAAATACTTATTAGAAACTGCACATGCGGCTCTGTCTTAGGAGGCATGCCCTCTTCATAGGAACATAGGATAGGAACATAAGAAGCTGCCATATGTTGAGTCAGACCATTGGTCTATCTAGTTCAGTATAGTCTACACTGACAGGCAGCGGCTTCTCCAAGGTTGCAGGCAAGAATCTCTCTCAGCCCTATCTTGGAGAAGCCACTCAGGGAGGAGACTTGAAGCCATCTGTTCTTCCCAGAGCGGCTCCATCCCCTGAGGGGAATATCTTACAGTGCTCATTGGTCTCCCATTCAAATGCAACCAGGGCAGACCCTGCTTAGCTAAGGGAACAAGTCATGCTTGCTACCACAAGACCAGCTCTCCTCTCTTCACACTCCCACAGAAAGGAATACCTCTTCTGAGATGGCACTTCTGATATCATGCACCATCTAAAAGGATGTTTTTCTTCCCCCTTCAAAAGTGTTTTAATCAAATGCAAACATATGCAGATTGAATTAGTTAATTCATTAAAACTCATCTGATTGACTAAGATGTGTCTAACTGAGTGACAGCCCAGCTAAAATATTAAGAACTGGAACAGAGGGTCTTTAGAAGTTATGCTTTTACTCCTCCACAGTCCATTCACGAGTTCAAGTCCCCATTCAGCACTGGGTGACTCTGGGCCATTTCTCTCCCAGCCTAACCTGCCTCTCAGGGTTGTTGTGAGAATAAGCATAACCAGGCACACTGCTCTGGGCTCCTTGAAGGAAGATCAGGATATGGATGTAAAAAACTAATGGAGCCTACTTTTAACATATTGACTCTTCCCTATGGGTAAACATAGGAAGCTGCCTTTTTCCGAGTCAGACCATTGGTCCATCTAGATCACTACTGTCTACACTGACTGGCAGCAGCTCTCCAAGGTTACATGCAGGAGGTCTCCCATCTCTTCCTTGGGCTGCCAGGGAGTGAAACTGGGAGCTTCTGCACACAAACATGCAGATACTCTTCCACTAAGCTTTGGCCCCATCCCCTGAGGGTAATATCTTACAGTGCTAACATGTAGTCTCCCATCCAAATGCAAACCAGAGTGGACCCTGCTTAGCAAAGGAGACAAATCATGCTCACTACCATAAGACCAGTCACCTAATGGCACAGTGGGGAAATGACTTGCCTAGCGAGCAAGAGGTTGCTGGTTCGAATCGCCGCTGGTATGTTTCCCAGACTATGGGAAACACCTATATTGGGCAGCAGCGATACAGGAAGGTGTTGAAAGGCATCATCTCACACTGCGTGGGAGGAGGCAATGGTTAACCCCTCCTGTATTCTACCAAATAAAAGCACATGGCTATGTGGCTGCCAGGAGTCGGCACCGACTCGAGACCAGCTCTCCTGGTAGAATTGGTGTGCTTTAACCTGTATCCTGGAAGTGGACCTTAGAGGGAATCCAACATTTTGTTGCAGGTTCTGCTTGTACATCCTAATAATGAGATGCATCTGTAGCCACCGTTTCTAATTTTTTCTCCTTAAACAGAAAATAGAATAAAATGACCTCCATCACGCCCTTCGTTTTGCATTCACAAGCTCACCGCCAGCGATCCATGTCATTAAACATTCCCCTGGCCCCCGCCTTTTCATTCTAAAAGGAACTTGGCTATTTTATTTATTACCAGTTCCGGGCACCTCATTACTTGGAATGCCTGACTCCCAAATGCAATCTCCCACTCCTTGAAAGCCTAGTTCCACAGCATTAAATCCAACCACACAGACAGGGCTGTAATCATAAATCCCTATCAGAGTCAGTGGGTTTGGTGAACTGTCAGAATAGCACAGGCTACAAGGAGGTGAGGAAGAGTGATCAATGGCTTACAAGGGGTCTTTCCCCCCCAGTGCCATCTAGGGAGTTACTATTTAGGAGACCTGTTTTTCCCCCAGCCCCTCATCTGCTGAATGGAGATAATAATAGTGACCTACTAGAAAACCACAGGGCTCTGTGGGCACCAGGAGTTGAAACTGACTTGATGGCACACTTTATCTTTACTATTATTGTAGTAGGTCACTATTATGATTATAGTATGGTATGTATTATTATTTCTTGTTTACACAGACAGGTGTTATTGACTGGTTTGTTTTATCCAGACATCAAGTCCTTCCCAAGGACCTGGGATGGCTGAATTTTATTATCAATATTGTTCTTGTTGTTATTATAGATATCGTCGCAGAATATAGGCTGTTCCCTGTAAAGTTGCTTTTTCTAATTGGCTGGTGGTGATTTCTGTGGCCCCTCTGGTGTTGAGGTGCTCTTCAAGGTCTTTTGGAACTGCACCCAGGGCGCCAATGACCACTGGGATTATTTGGGTCTTCTTCTGCCACAGCCTTTCAATTTCAATTGGTAGATCTTTGTATTTGGTGATTTTTTTCTATTTCTTTTTCTTCTATTCTGCCATCCCCTGGTATTGCTATGTCGATTATTTTAACTTGTTTTTCTTTCTTCTTGACTACAGTTATATCTGGTGTATTATTATTATCTATTTACACACAGTCTACCAGATGTTATTGACTGGATTTGGTACTTTAATTATCGGGCCCCTTCCAAGGGTCTAGAATAACTAAAGAAAAATTAAAGATAGCGTCGTAGTATTCATGCTGTCCCAGAGTAGTGTGGCCTTCTGTAGTTGATGTGTTGTGATTTTGTCGATGCCCAAGGTGTCAAGATGGTGTTCAAGTTCTTTTGGTACTGCACCAAGGGCACCCACAACTATTGGCACCACTATTGTTTTCTTTTTCCAGAGCCGCTCAATTTCAATCTGAAGGTCCTTGTATTGTTATTTTCTCCAGTTGTTTTTCGCTGACTCGTCTATCCCCTGGGATTGCAATATCGATTATCAGAACCCGATTCTTCTTGATGACTGTTAGTTGAGTGGGAGATTCAAACCCACTCCCAGTCCAGCACTCTAACCACTACACCACACAGTCTCTCAGTACTGAGTTGGTTCTCCCCTGCCGGCAGTGAACTAATGCAGCAAAGTTAAACTTCCGAGAAAATGGGATTGCACTGTTATTGGTGTCCTTAATTTCCCACGCGGCTCTGCCCACATCCTGCAGCAGCAGAAGTTATTATGATGTGTTTTGCTTGATGCTGAACGCTGGTACATGGGGGTGCGCTAATGCTCCCCCCCCCCCGGCGTTCCCACTAAAAGCAGCTGATTTTTGTAGCTGGCATCTCAATGGGAACCGAAAATAGGTTTGTTCAAATGATCTAATTGTCTGAGTTAGACAAGTACATCACTGAGAACATTTCTTGCTGTATGGAAAATGTTGACACTTTAATCGGTTGCCAGTCACTGGGATAGATGTTTGTGCCTGAGGACATGCTGTGGCTTCAGTCTGAATCCCTGGCTCGGAGTTAGCCCATGGGATGCTTCTCTGGCTACAGGGTTCATCACTCCTGGGCAGTTCCTTGGAGCTTGAAGGTAACATATGAGGCTGGCTTAGACTCAGTCAGACCCATCCGGCTCAGTCAGTATTGTCAACGAGAGTTGGCAGCAGCTCTCCAGGGTTTCAGACAGGAGTCTTTCCCAGCCTTAAGAACATAAGAACAGCCCTGCTGGATCAGGCCCAAGGCCCATCTAGTCCAGCAGCCTGTTTCGCACAGTGGCCCACCATACCTTACCTGGAGATGCTGCCAGGGATTGAACCGGGGACCTTCTGCATGCGAAGCAGGTGCTCTACCACTGAGCTACAGCCCCATCTCCAAAAAAGAGATCTCTGGCTACAGTCACATAGGAACACAAGAAGCTGCCTTATACTGAGTCAGACCCTCAGTCCATCCAGCTCAGTATTGTCAACACTAGCTGTCAGAGTTTCTCCAAGGTTTCAGGCAGGATTCTCTCCCAGCCTTACCTGGAGATGCCAGGGATTGAACTGGGGAACTTCTGCATGCAGAGCAGATCTTCTACCACTGAGTTATGGCCCCACCCCCTCCCTAAAGGGAGTATCTTACAGCAGACACAGCTCACATGTAATCACCCATCCAAATGTAAACCATGCTCAACCCTGCTTAGCAAAAGGGACAATTCAGGGGTGCTACCACCACCAGACCAACTCTCTGCCCCTTCAGCTGATGTTTATCTGTCTCTGCTTCTCTATCTCTGATGCTCTCCCTTCAAAACTGCCCTAATACTCTTTCTTTACACACACACACACACACACACACACACCCCTGCCTGATTTGCCAATGACAGCATTCTCAAGCCCTATTCGCACATTATATTCAGTACATATTTATTATTTATTATTATTATTTTGATTATTAAAACTTTTATACCGCCCTTCCAAAAGTCTCAGGGCGGTTTACATTACAAATACAGTCTGTACTCACATACTGAACTGCGTACATTCACATGTTGAGCCGGTTCTCATGATCAGAGATTTCTGGGTAGGACAGGGTTAACCCAGGAATCTGTGGTCATCTGGGGAACCGGCAGGCTTTACATCCCTGAACCCTGGGTAGCCCAGGTCTGCTACCCAGGTTTAAAGAGAGGTAGGAGGAAAACAGAAACCATCCTACCTTCTTTTTTTGGTCATCTGCGCTGCCGTGTGGTTTTAAACTGCTCCCTGGCAGTCAGTGGCCATGTTTACCATAGAGTTCCATGGCTTGTGGGGCCAGGGAGAGGAAAGCTGCTGCAGTACTGAGGGCGGCCTCTCTGCTGCTCCCGCAATGCATTGTAGTATATATGAAGGCCCCAGCTCCCACTTTTAACAACGGAGAACGCCACTGCGACGTTCGTGTGGGTGTGTGAGCTGCAGAGCCCATAAGAGGCTCTGGTCATCTGGAAGGCACAAGGACGGAAAGTGCTTTCCCTCCAGCCCTCACTCATATTTCTTTTATTACACTTCTATACCGCCCTATCCAAAGGCATATATTTCTGAGAATGGGCCCATTCTGTCCAATGCACCAACAGTAGTACATTTCCAGTGAGTACCTTGTATTTGTGGGCCTTGTATCCAGATTCACTTTTGAAATGTACGGTCATGCACACATTACTATGTACATGTGTACAGCCACTTGTACACAAGTACAATGTAACATCTGAATAGGGCTTTGGTGTCTTCTCAAAACTGTGATTCCCCAGGGTTCTTTGCGGGGGAAGAAATGGCAGTTAATCTAATTTAAAACCAGTCCAAATTTGTTCTCTTACATCGGTCTGGGTCCGTGAGCACATATGTATGCACCATAAGGCTTGTTGTGGATGAAGGAATGTCCCCAGAGCTGTGTCGGAGTTGAAGAAAATCACCACGGCATTGTGACTGAAATAAATCTGCAGTCGGGAGTGCCTTCTCAATCACACAGGTGGTCTTTATCGCCAAGCCCTTCTATCAAGTAATTTTCTAGATACCACCACCTGTCTTCCTGCAGTTATTTAAGGTTGAATAAGAAGCATGACTGATTCAATGCATGAAAACAGTCGGATAGGATAATTCGAGGTGCTCTTGACTGTCTTCCTCCTGCGTAATTAATGATTCAATGAGGAACATGACAGCTGTGACACCTGAACATAATATATGCCACACTGCCTGTGCAACTACACTTACTAAGACTGCAAACCTATGCATGGCTGCTTGGGAGTGGGTCCCTTTGAACTCTGGGAGGATTGCTTCTGAGTAAACGTGGATGGTGCAGCGGGGAAGTAGCTTGCCTAGGGAGCAAGAGGTTGTTGGTTCGAATCCCCACTAGTATGTTTCCTAGACTGTGGGGAAACACCTATATCAGGCAGCAGGGATATAGGAAGATGCTGAAAGGCATCCTCTCATACTGCATGGGAGGAGGCAATGGTCAATCCCTCCTGTATTCTACCAAAGACAACCATAGGGCTCTATGGTCGCCCGGATCGATATTGACTCGAAGGCACAACTTTACCTTAAACATGGATAGGACTGAGGGGAGGGGACCGTTGCTCAGTGGCTGGGAAGTGTAGGCCTTCCTGGGAATTTTCCTCCTTCAGAGAGGGCTCCCTCTCTCTTAAAGGGCCCCCCCAGCACTGAGAAATGTGCAGCGGTACTTTGCAGAGGTCAGCACAGTGGAAAATGGCTCTCACATTGACAAGTTTTGTTGTTGTTGTTGTTGTTTTGCCAAAGTGGCCCCAGCTTGAAAAACAACAAAGATCACTGGCTTAAACGGAAGAATAGACAGATCCAGTGGGATTGAGGGGTGGGAGGCCGAGGGGGTTGGTAGAACTGTCAAATGCTTGTATAGGGAAGAAAAGGTGCCAACCAGGGCCAGCCATACTATGAAGTAGAGAAACGTGGTCTGTTTCAGGGGACGGTTGTTGGTTTTGTTCTTTTAATTAGGAACATAGGAAGCTGCTACATACTGAGTCAGACCATTGGTCCTTCTAGATCAGTATTGTCTACCCAGACTGGCAGCAGCTTCTCCAAGGTTGCAGGTAAGAATTGCTCTCAGCCCTATCTTGGAGATGCTGCCAGGGAGGGAACTTGGAACCTAGATGCTCTTCCCAGGGCGGCTCCCACATCAAGTCTCCCATTCATATGCAACCAGGGTGGACCCTACTTAGCTAAGGGGACAAGACATGCTTGCTACCACAAGACCAGCTCTCCTCCCTAGACCAGTTCTCCTCCTGTATGCCACCCTGGGAGCATATGCTGATAGGAGGCGAATGGGTACACCCAATAAATACTCCTGCTTCTCCATGCTGGGGAGCAGCACTGGTTGAACAGCTGCCTGTCGCAAAGCTGCTAATGGCACAGAACTGTACCAGGGGAAAGTGGCACTCCTAAAATAGAAATAAGAGTTCCAGCCCTGATTGGAATGCAGAAGGAGAGACCCTTTTTGGTGCTTCTGCTTGATATTCTCCAGGGAGGGTACTGGTAGTCCTCCGTGGCAAAGCACTCTGTCTCTTTTCCCAGGGTTCTTCCTCTCTTGGTATCTGTGCCCATTTTCCTTCTTGCCAGGTCTCTGGAGTTGAGCTCCTAGCTTAGAAGACAACTCTGCTTTTTATCCTGGTTTCCCGAGACTCCAGTTTCATTGCCTAAGCATTATCTTTTTCATTTCCGATTGAAGGAAAGAGAAGATACACTCCTCTCCACAGATAGATCAGATATGACTTTATTAGATGCTAGCCAAACACAGCTTTTAAACTGCATCAAGGGAGGAAGAATGCCCAGATATCTTGGCCCAGTCTACTGCTTTGACGGGGTTGCCAACTTTTAAATTATCCCTTATAGCTGTGCCTCGAACGGTTGCTCAATCTGCAGGAAGGATCCAATCATCTTGCTTATCATCTAAGATAATATTACCTTATTATCTCCATGTTAGCAGCTTCACCTGCTTATGCCTACAAATCAAGATGCTCCCCCTTGTCTTGTTAAAGGCACAGCTGCAAAGTCCAGTTGAAAGGTTGGCAACCCTACTTGATGATGCCTGCACAAATGCAAGAACTGTTGTGTGTTTCATCCCATATGCTTTGACTATCCCTATGTGCCAGGGACTGTTGTTATTTCTTAGTTCTTCTTGTCCCTGGTAAATCCCCAGGGTTTATTCTTGACATGTTTTGTGCAGTGGGGGAAAAACCTTTGTGCCATCGGAACTAGCTTTTTGTGCAGTTGGGAATATGGAAGTTTAATAAGGAACAGCATTGTAGAAATAGATGAGAGGGAAATGAAAGAAATAGAAAAATAGAAGATGATTACTGTTTTCTTTCCATCTTCATATTTATAATATATTATTGGGACCAACTACTTGAGTTGTCAAAGCATTGATTAACTCATTGAATTGTATACACAAACAGTATATGTAGGATACAACAGTTCTATAGCATTAAATTTAAGAGAACATTAAGAGCTGCTCTCTTCATCTCTTGCTGAATGGGGTCAGGGTTACCTGTTCCAATCATCTCCCCCTCTTCATCCCCCTGGATAAAAAGAGATCTCGTTCAACCTGTGACGAGGCCTGGCAGATAGCCTCACTTCTTTCGGGCTGTCTCCAGCTGGGCAGGTGACGGAAATGGCAGACAGGAACAGCCAAAACAAAAATGGCACCGGGGGAAAGACCCCCCAGAGATATACAGAACTCCACAGCTGGAAGAGTCCTGAGCCCCCCCCCCGAAAGCTTGCAAACTGCTTGCAAAGGTTTAGGGCTGACACTTCTGAAATGTTCCATAGCTCAGTGCCTGAAACCCCTAGCCGCTCTCAAAGTTGCAATGGTAGTGCATCAATCCCAAGATTGCCTGCATACAAATTGCTTTGCTGGATGCAACCCAAAGGTTCATCCAGTTGTCAAGCGCTCCATTTCCTACACTGGCCAGCCAACTGGTATGGTGTAGTGGCTAACTTGCTATGGTTGGGTTTTAATGCTCTGAGCTGCCTTGAACAGTCTGTTCAGGGCCGGCCCATCCACTAGGCAGACCTAGGCAGTCGTCTAGGGCAGCAGTTCTTGCGGGGGACATAAACAGTGCCAGAATGTAGCAATTATTCTTTCTCTCCCTCTTGTATTGCACCCCTGAAGTACTGCCCAGTGGTGTCAGAATGTAAGATGATCTCCAAAAGACCTGTGCATTCTGCACCCCAAAATGCACACACTTCTTTGCTCACAGCACCTCAGCCCTCAGCCAACAGCTGGTCTTATAAGAAGCATTCGTCATAACCCTCTCTTGAAGGTGAACTGACCACCTCAGCATTCACTTCCAAAAAGAAATGGTCTCAGTCAGGATTTCCAAATTGACAGCAGCATCTTTTTCATCTCTGCAGTGTCAGAGTTTTGCCACCCTAATCTCTCCCACTGTATCCTCAAACCAGCATGGGCTAGTAATTCACTAGTCATCCATGTAGGCTGTGCATTCAACCTTGCGAATGAACAGCCTGCATGGCTCAAGTTAAAGCTAGCGTGCTGCACTTCCCAGCTGGAGGAGCATTGAAGTCAAATGGGAGGAGAGCTGGTCTTGTGGTGATTGATGATTGATTGATTAAGTGCCATCAAGTTGGTGTCACCTCTTAGTGACCACATAGATGGATTCTCTCCAGGATGATCGGTCTTCAACTTGGCCTTTCGGGTCTCTCAGTGGTGCCTTCATTGCTGTCGTAATCGAGTCCATCCACTTTGCTGCTGGCTGTTCTCTTCTTCTCTTTCCTTCAACTTTCCGCAGCGTTATGGACTTCTCAAGGGAGCTGGGTCTTCGCATAATGTGTCCAAAGTATGATAGTTTGAGCCTGGTCATTTGTGCCTTGAGTGAAGATTCTGGATTGATTTGCTCTATGATCCATTTGTTTGTTTTCCTGGCTGTCCATGGTATCCTCAAAAGTCTTTTCCAGCACCAAAGTTCAAAAGTGTCAGTGCTTTTTCTGTCTTGCTTCTTCAAAATTCAGCTTTCACATCCACAGTGTGTCACGGGGAAAACCATTGTCCAAACTATTCTAATCTTTGTAGGTGTAGACACGTCACGACATCTAAATATCATTTCCAAGGCCTTGTGGTAACAAGCATGAATTGTCCCCTTTGCTAAGCAGGGTCCTCCCTGGTTTACATTGGAATGGGAGACTACATGTGAGCACTGAAATATATTTCCTTTAGGGGATGGGGCCGCTCTGGGAAGAGCATCTGCATGCTTGTATACAGAAGGTCCCAAGTTCCCTCCCCGATAGGGCTGAGAGAGACTCCTGCCTGAAACCTTACATAGGAACAGAGGAAGCTGCCATATACTGAGTCAGACCATTGGTCCATCTAGCTCAATACCGTCTACACAGCTGGCAGCAGCTTCTCCAAGGTTGCAAGCAGGAATCTCTCTCAGCCCTATCTTGAAGATGCTGCCAGGGAGGGAACTTGGAACTTAGATGCTCTTCCCAGAGTGGCTCCATCCCTTAAGGAGTCTACCTTACAGTACTCACACATCAAGTCTCTCATTCATATGCAGCCAGGACAGACCCTGCTTAGCAGAGGGGACAAGTCATGCTTGCTACCACAAGACCAGCTCTCTTCCGTGGAGAAGCCACTGCCAATCTGTGTAGACAATTCTGAACTAGATGGACCAATGGTCTAACTCGGTATAAGGCAGTTTCCTATGTAGCTTTCTACAGGGGCTCCAAAAACCATAGGCCAGCCCTGCCTGCTGCAAATGGATAGCAGATAATAAAGTGCATGCAAACCATGTGATTCTAGATTATCAAAGCAGATGAGCCCAGCAGCTGCCGTTCCTGATTTTAATCGTGTGTCATTTATTTTATGTGCATCTTTTTCACTAGGAAAGATGCACCACGGGGCAGAAGAAGACAGAGTCAGGCACGGCCAGGAGGAAGAACAGAGCTGGCTCTGTAGGCATGGAGGCTCAGTGGGCTCTTTAAAGTTGTTGGGTTGTGGGGTTGTTGTTTTTTTGCCAGCTTTCCCACTCCATCCTGTTTTACATTATCTGTCATCTAAAAAACAAAGCTATCAAAGCTGCTCTCACCACTTTCTGAGGTTAAAAGCAGATTGCTAGGCAAAGGAGTGCATTGTGGGGAAGGATGGAAGGTGATGTGTCGGGCGTGGGTGACACAATAGGGATAATTTCTGGGAGGAAGGAGGAAAAGAAGCCCTCCGTCACTCAGTGTACCTGTGGGTGGCAGTTTTTGTGGATGAGAAGATGATCCTTTCTGGCTTCAGAAGGTGGCGAAGAGGTGATGGCCTTTTGATCTCTCCCAGCCTTCAGGTTCTATTTTTGTCCTTTCGCTTTGGAAGTGATTTCGGATACTAGGAATGGTGTGCTGGGTTGTCTTGAGAGTGCCCTGCTGGGGTCATGCGGCAAATCAGTCCCTGCAGGGCAGAGGTGCTCTTATCTCTGGACTTCTGGGCCAGGGTCCACGGCCTCCACACCCACTGGGGCCCCCAAATCCTCTCCAGACTGTCCTGGGTACGCCGCCACCAGCCAGCCGAGTGTGACCTCTGCTTTAGGTACAGAGGGGGGAGTGGGGAAAGAAATATGTGGGATGGGAATATGTTCAGTTGTGTGTTGAAATGTTTCTGCTCCTGCATCTTTGCACAAATATACCTCGTTGATATTCTCACTTTCTTGTGAGTTCAGTTGCTGTTTGTGCCCTCCAGAACCCACGTGTTAAAAATATTGCATGTGCCATGGTGTATGTGTGAGGGCAGGCCTGCTCTACATTGGCCCCGCCAGGTGTTTTTGGACTACAACTTCCATAATCCCCAGCCACAGTGGTCAATAGCCAAGGATTATGGGAGTTGTAGGGCAACATCTGCAAGAGGGCTGGAAATGAGCAGGCCTGATGTAGGGGGGTGAGGCTTAACTTGCAGCGGGTGTAGGGGGAGCCTCCAAAGGCCTTTAGGTCCAGGCTCCAAAATTACCTAGGTGCACCTCTAGGGCAGAGCCCCCTTCCAGTTCATTTTAATGGGGGTTGAAAGAGTGGGGCCTGGGATGGTCGGCCTGCTTGCCTCGCCCTAAGGACCGCCTCTATGGTATAATGGGAGCAAAGAGAGATCCATCATTCCCTCCTTCTCTCAACCAAAAAACTTGGGGTCATTCAGGGAAATTGATTGGTTGGCCAGAGGTCCCAGACAAACAAATGGACACATTGCTTCACGCAGTGCATAATTTATGGCATTTGCTGCCAGAAGAAGTGGTGCATAGCTGTGAGCTTTGATGCCTCTTAAGAGAAAGGATTAAGCAGATTCACAGAGGATAGGATTGTCAATAGCTGTTAGCAAAGAAGGGAAGTTCCTGATTCAGAGGCACTATGCAGAGGGGTAATGGAACTGGTCAAAGAGGCATCCTTTAAAGAGGCGTCTTTTAAAGTGGTGGCTCTCTTTATATTTAGCAGGAGGCAGGGAGAGCAACTGTCCCAGTTCAACCTAGCTAGGGCTGGATCAGCCACCTAACGCCGCAGCAAGGAAACGACTTGCCTAGGGAGCAAGAGGTTGCTGGTTTGAATCCCTGCTGGTATGTTTCCCAGACTATGGGAAACACCTATATTGGGCAGCAGCAATACAAGAAGATACTGAAAGGCATCCTCTCATCCTGCGGGGAGGAGGCAATGGCAAACCCCTCCTGTATTCTACCAAAGACAACCACAGGGCTCTGTGGGCGCCAGGAGTCGACACTGATTCGAGGGCACAACTTTACCTTTAGGGCTGGATTATGACATGCAGAGACCCTAAGACAGTGGTTCCCAACCAGGGTTCCTCCAGATGTTGCTGAACTACAACTCTCCCAGCATCCCCAGCCACAATAAATTGTAGCTGGGGATGATGGGAGTTGTAGTCCAGCAACATCTGGAGGAACCCTGGTTGGGAACCACTGCCTACGTCAAGCTTACAAGGCCTGCCTAGGTCTGATTAGTGAGAGGACTTTACAGAGTATTCCGCTTTGGCCCAAATATTCACGCAGGCCCAATAGACAATTAGGAGGTTTCACTTAGGGGGTTCATGGGGGCTGCCACTGGCCCACGGGCCTTACAGTGAAGAACATGGATCTAGGAATATGACTACAGACCAAGCAATAACTGAGGTTCTATCCTGAGCACTAGAACTTTTCCCAACCATAAGGACTAGGAACCTACAAACTTAAAAACAAACAAAAAGGAATGGGCGCTCTGGCATCTCAGTTCCAGTAAACTGTTTTCCAGGCACAATCCCCAGTTAGACCCCTGCTAACTGGGCAAAGAGGCACCTTTTACCGTGGTGATTCTCTTTATTGAGCAGGGGGAGAGTAACTGGCCTTATCCACCCCCAGCACAGTACCTCCAGTGACTGTTGCTGGTGTCTATCTTGTGTTTCTTTTTAGAATGTGAGCCCTTTGGGGACAGGGAGCCATCTTATTTGTTTGTTATTTCTCTGTGTAAACCGTCCTGAGCCATTTTTGGAAGGGTGGTATAGAAATAAAATAAATAAATAAATAAATAAACAAATAATCCAGTGAAAGATGGAACTGGAGAACGGCAGCATTCCTGGGCATGTGTACCACACATCAGAAATTAGCTGAGGCTGCTGTTTCTATATTGGTCAGAATTTGGGCTGGTTTTGCAACAAAGAGTGCCTCAAAGACTTTGCCATCTTCAGCTATTTCCACTCCTTTGGGCAAAGCACACTTGGGGGGGGGGGAAATCTGGCTTTGCTAAGACAAAATCACATGCAAACACCACATGCTCCCAAAGAGCCTCTATCAAGATGTACTCTGCACGCAGGGTACATCTTCTTGCGAGGATGTATGAGAGGCACGTACAGATGTTAGTCAGATTGTTTAGCGCACTGTTGGAAGGTGCTCATATGCTGCGACAATGAGCCCCATTAGCGAAGGGAAGAAATAACCTTGAATAGAAGAGCTTTGACAAATACCTGAACAATAGTCCTGCCTAACAGGCTGATTCTAGGAACTGCAATGGAAAGGGAAGAGTTCATAGCATCAGGTGTCAGCAGGGCCGCAATCCAGATATGGTGCATTGATTGAGAGCTGATGTGGTGGGAGCAAGCATCATCACCAACTATGCCATTGAGGTGTCCCTATGTGTCCCAACAGCTGTAGTAAATTTGGTTCAAATCAGGTAGTTCACAAGTTAGCTCATTTGTGCCTCAAAGGTTTACATGTCCGGCATCTTGAATCGGGGTGGATGATATCATCACAAACGACGCCATTGAGGTGATCCTATATGTTCCTATAACTGCACCCATTTTGGTTCATATTGGTCCAGGCTTTGCGAAGTTGATAGGTGGGGATGGACGCACACATGGAATGCTGGGTGATCTCATAAGCCTCCTGGAAAGTCGGCTTAAAACAGGTAAACGTCACCTCTCTTTTCATCTCCTTTTATTTTTCCGCAATGGCGTGACTTAGAGTTCTGAAACTGGGTTCAGATGTAGGATAGGTTAGCAGGATTTTGTGAATTGATTTTGAAGTGAATCGGTCAATCTGTTGGTTTTTAATGGTTTTTTTAAAAACTTCAAAAAAGTCAAAGTCCTATATGTGGCTTGTTCCCCACCCTCACCCACCCCAGACTATAATTCCACCCCTAGGTGAAGGAATCTGCCCTTTGCCTTCATATAAAAGTGCAACTTGCCCAACCCTTTACATTTCCAGAATGACTGGGCTTAATCTTCAAATTGGACACACATGTAGTCCAAGATGGCAGGACTCTGTGTATTTGTATTTCAAGGAAACTGGTCAGTCCTGTGATTTTTAATTAATTTTCCCCATCTGCAGTAAAGCTGCCAGAAAGAGATATCTATCCATAGAGTACTTCACATGTAGTGAAAGTGGAACTGTTACATCTGAATAAACAATTTATTTATTTATTTATTTTACAAATGCACTCTGGCCCAGACCTGAGGGTTTGTGCTGAAATGTATATATATGGAAAGGATGCTTATTTTGTAATCCATCCCCCAGCCCGTAAGATCATTATTCCCAGGGTCCAAAATTACCTAGCTGCTGGTTCAAATCCCTGGTATGTTTCCCAGACTATGGAAAACACCTATATCGGGTAGCAGCGATATAGGAAGATGCTGAAAGGCATCATCTCATACTGCGTGGGTGGGGGCAATGGTCAACCCCTCCTGTATTCTACCAAAGACAACCACAGAGCTCTGTGGTCGCCAGGAGCCAACACCAACTCGACAGCGCAATTTTACAGGTACTTTACTTTACCTTAGACAGAAATTACAGAGGAAAGTGCCATTACCTTATACCAAGTCATACCATTGGTCCATCTAGCTCAATAAAGACACTGACTTACAGCAGGGTTTTAGATGGGTCTTTCTCAGCCCGATCTGGAGATGCCAGGGACTGAACTTGGACCTTCTGCAAGTAAAGCCGATGCTGCACCACTGAGCGATAGCTCCATTTCTTCTACCTGGAGATGCCAGCAATTGAACCCAGGACCTTCTGCGGACAAAGCAGATCCTCTTCCACTGAGCTATGGCCCACAGCCGAGCAAGCTTTCAGCTGAAGAGCTGCAACTCCCCTGTACTTGCAAATGCTCTGTGTCTTGAATGGGGTATGCAAGCATAAAGATGCTCTTCCCAGAGTGACCCTGGGATATCTTACAGTGCACTGCTGACATGTAGTAGTCTCCCATTCAAATGCAACCAGGGTGGACCCTGCTTAGCAAAGAGGACATCATGCTTGCTACCACAAGACCAGCTCTCCTTTCGCATGCTGTGGTCTCTATGGTCCTCAGCCTGGGAAAGAGAAAGGAGACAGGCCCAGAGAATATGAAGACGTTCCCGAAGCAACTGTAAAGCGTTAAAGCAAAAGTCAGACCACACTTTACATTGCTCAGTTACCATGGCAAAACGCCCACTCGATAAGCACAGTCTTAAAATCTTTTCTACACTTTTATTAACAAAGAGAGAAGTAGGAAAGCATCCGGAAGGTCTCCAACTTCACTTAAGCTTCGCACGTAAACACTTTTATCTTTCCCTATAGAAATTAAAAACCCCAGTTCCACAGTATCTCAAGAGTGCTAACTGTCCTTTAGGGAAGTCGGTGTTGATGGCTTCCTGTGGAGACCAACAAAGGCAAATGTGAAATTGATGAAGAAGCAGCTGCAATGTTAGGCTATTTTCACAAGAGATTGCTTTCGCATTGCCCATTCAATTCAAATGTAAAATCAACCTTGCAAACACATATGTCAGTGTAAGGTTATCCTCTTCTGCATTCAGTCCTGCATAAACAGGAAAAACGCTGTGTTCCAGACTGACACAAGATTAAAGGAACCTTTAAAGGAACCTTTTGTTCCTTTAAGACATTATTGTTATTATTGTTGTTATTAATTTACTGTTTTTACCTTAATCCAAGATTCAGGTATAGGGAGGGACACAGGCAGCTGCCATATACTGAGTCAGACCATTGGTCCATCTAGCTCAGAATCGTCTACATAGATTGGCAGCAGCTTCTCCAAGGCTGCAGACGGGAGTCTCTCTCAGCCCTATCTTGGAGATTGTGCTTTGGCAACGTACTGTATGCTTTGGTAGTTTGTTGGTTCAATTAAAAAAAATCTTGTCCTATCTTGGAGATGCCAAGGAGGGAACTTGGGACCTTCTACATGTAAGCATGCAGATCCTCTTCCCAGAGCGACCCATCCCCTAAGGGGAATATCTTACCGTGCTCACATGTAGTCTCCCACCTAAATGCAAACTAGGACAGACCCTACTTAGCAAAGGGGACAATTCATGCTTGCTACCACAAGACCAGATCTCCTCCCCCTAATCTGGTCCCCCCCACCAAATTCTTGATATTCGAAATCGGAAGGTCGTCTTAAATACAGAGTCCTGTTCCTTTTGAATAAATGTGGGTGTAATAACAAAATGGGTCTATTTTGCAGTACATCATTGGTGTAAATGTTGCAGTACATCCTTGGTGTGGAAAAGAAAAGTGAAAGTTGTTAGTTTATTGTGTAACTATGTGTGCATGCACACACAGAATGAGCAGCAGATTAACAATGTCAATGCTCAACTTCTCCCTTTGTTCCTTGGGAGAGTTCACACACTTACAGGTTTTTAATGCTGCTTTTTATGGGTGGAGATGGTGGGGTTAATCCCTCATGTCAAGAGCTTACATTTGTTAAATCCCTTCCCTCTCAGAAACACAAAATTGCTGGTGAGAAAACGAAAGAGTTTTAGATACCATTCCTGCTCAGAAGCAGAAGGGGTTGTAACTGTTGTTAGGGAGCATTCTTCAAGCTGAGAAATTTCCCACTCTTTTTGTTCAAGCCCTCTTTCCCCCCTCCCCACCACTGAGTTCCATTAGCTCCACCTATCGGATTGTCTGTTACATGCCCTCTGAGTTCACAAACATTCCACTCCATTAAGTTACACAGTTGAGTTGGGGTTTTGGTTTTTTTTTTTTGCTCCTTAGGTTTTCCCCCTTGCAGATTTTAGTAAAACCAACATATCTGTGGGTTACCCTGAGTTTGCTGGTACCTCTTGTCTTGCCTGCAGGTGCTCCAGCTATTTGTCCATAAGGATCATAACATTACCAGTTCTTGCAGGAATACAGTAGGTATAAAATGATGGTGGTGATGATGATTTTATTATGAATATTTATATATTGCTGCGGCGGCAGCAATGATTACGACTATGATTTATATCATAGTTCATAGTTTCTCAAAGCGTTTACATAGAAAAAGAAATAAGACAGCTCCCTATCCACAAAGGGCTCACAATCTAAAAACGAAATATAAGAAAAGACACTGGCGGGATGCTTTGCTGGGGGTGGATAGGACCACTGCTAGATATGAAGAGAATCGCCACTGTAAAAGGTGCCTATTTGTTAGCAGCAATACTGACACATAAGGTAGAATTTTGCCAGCAGCAGCTTCTCTGGCTGCTGCTGCTCTGTAGTGGACTTGGTGAAATTCTTTTTAGCAAAAGAACAGAAGCCAGTTTGGACTTAGAAACCCTAGCTGGCAAGCATGTGATGTCGTTTTGCTGAGTTTATATCTAGCACCCTAACTGGGAGACCAACGCTGGCAAAGTAGTAAGGGGGAAGCTGATACTGGTCTGCTGAGACAGCATGGCAACAGCGTGCGTATCTATCTATCTATCTATCTATCTATCTATCTATCTATCTATCTATCTATCTATCTAATTCTCTAAGGCATGCCCGTGGCTAATCCCGTGTGTGGCAGCTCTTGTGAGAGTTCATGAGCAGAAGCAGCTGATTGGGCAGTGGGGATTCCATATGCAGATAGGAAAGAAGAGCCCGTGAGAGCAGAAGCACCATGGTGATTGGGCAGTAAGGGTTCCATATTCAGATAGGGAGGAGGAGACTGTGATGGTTAAGGTCAGTTGGAATGCAACTGTTACTGGTCGGAATATGATCTTGATTGTAGAGGAGAGGAATCTCAATCTCTCTCTCTCTCTCTCTCTCTCTCTCTCTAAATAGATAGATAGATAGATAGATAGATAGATAGTGGGCAAGGGTCTGTGTGAAGAGAGGGGTCGTGAGGGAGGGAAGAGCCCCTTCAGGAGAAAGAGGCTGCCGTTGTGTGAATTAGATGAGGAGACAAGATGAACAAGAACTGTTAACTCAGGAAAGGAGAGAGAGAGAAAAAAACAAGGGTGGGGAAGAAGACAGAGGGGAAGATTGAGCGGAGGAGTGAGAAAGAGAGAAAAAGAAGGGAGGGGGAGAGACGGGCCTGAGCCTGTTAGTGGCCTGAGGGGAACGAGCAGCAGTATGAGAGGATGCCTTTCAGCATCTTCCTGGATCACTGCTGCCCAATATAGGTGTTTCCCATATTCTGAGATTTGAATATGAATTCAAATCATATTTGAATTCAATTTGAATTTCTGGATTTGTCTGACGCAGTTGCTATTAGGAATACTGATGAGACTTCTTTTCTTTTTCTTTTTCTTTTTTTTCTTTTCAAGACTCCAAGGAGTTGGTGCTGTTTGGGACTAACACCTCCCACCTGGATGCCTGCTTCTGCACCTGTATCACGGGCTTAAGCTAAGGTGTGGCATTGCTTTGCACGCGTGTACAAGCCATTTTGGAAGGGCGGTATATAAATCAAATAAATAAATAAAAAATAAATAAATACGTATCTCTCAGGCCGAGATAAACTACATTCCGATGGGTGGCTTCGGCCTATTCCTACTTAGTATAGCAATTGGCCTTTTAACTCTGAAGTATTTTCAGAAGGATGTGAGATTTCTCGTGCGCTCTGAAGGGCAATGCGGCGTTTGGGAGAATGAGTGTGGAGGAGGTGTGAGGGGAGTGCAGAACGAATGATAAAAGTGGTTCCGTGCCAAATTGTCACTCATCCAATCCCTCTAAAGCTGTGAGGCCCCCTGTAAATGAGGCAAGGAATCTGGCTTTGCCCACTGAAAGCTTCTGGGGAGTGCACGATGCCACCCAGATTCTGCTTCAAGCAGAAGGGGATTTTTGAGTTTAGTTCTGTCTCGCCCCACGTCATTCTCCAGAATCAGCCATCGTTGCCACGTGGGCCTTGGTGAACATGGTTATGAATCCCTGTGTGTGTGACTTTGATTGATAAGAGTGTCGCTTCTTGCACAATGGGTCTTTAATAAATGTTCTGGAGAGGAAAACGCAGACTGAGTCAACTTATCATCATTTTCTATCTCCTACAAGATAGAAATTACAGTAAGTATGTTTCTTTATCAGTCCAGCCACTTCCTGCATGTCATTTCAAGACCAGAGACTTTGGGGGAAAGGAAAGTTGCCCAGTAGCCCAAATTGGAGCACCTTTGACTCCATGGGTGGCCCTTTCATGAGGCAAGTTAAGGCAATTGTCTCAGGCAACAGTTGATTGGGGTGTCAGCAGAGCAGCAAGATGCACCTCGCCATTATAGGAACACTTGGAGAGGCAACCAGTGATTGAACCTGGGACCTTCTGTGTGCAAAGCAGGTGCTCTACTGAGCTACGGCCCCATCCCTTAAGGGGAATATCTTACAGCAGACAAATGTAAGCACCGCCCTAAACCTTCTGCCCATCAGGATGCTGCTGACCAAAGCCATATAACTCTCCTTGCAGATGTCACATTGGCCCTCAGCCTATTTCCAAATCCCGTTCTGGTGTCTACCTTTAAAGCTCTAAACCCAGAGGTTCTCAAAACTATGTCCCCAGATGCCGTTGGACTACAACTCCCATCATCCCCAGCCACACTGGATGATGGGAGTTGTAAATCAACAGCATCTGGGGACCCATGTTTGAGAACCTATGCCTCCTTTCTGGCTGCCCCAGGGCTTTGGAATGGTCTCCCTGTCAAAACAAGAACTTATCCATGTCTGGTTGCTTTGAAAAAGGCCCTCATGACAGACCTGTTTTCTTGGACTTTTAGTTAAAATTAATTTTAAACTGTTTAATTATTTTTAGCCTGCAAAGTGGTTTTAATCATTTCTTTATTCAGTTTTCACATGTATAGTATTTTAAATTATGTACACTGCCTAGGGAGACACATATCAGGAGGTATATAAATATGATTAGACAGACAATGTTGACCCTGAAGAACAGCTGAAGGACCACCTCCTTCTTGATGAACCTGCCCAGGTATTAAGATCTGCTGCAGAAGCTCTCCTCTGCGTTCTGCCAATGTCTGAGTTTTTATGATGGTTTGGAACTTGGAAGAAGGTATTCTCTGAGGTGGCGCCCAAGTTATGAAATTCCCCATCTTTGTTGGCCTTCTGCCAGGGGGCCAAGAGCTTCCCCGCTGTAGCTGCGCCCATGCACACAGTTGTGGAAGTGATATTTGGCAACCTTTCTTTCCTCTGGAAGAGCCCTGTGCGCCTTCTGAACATATGTCCCCGAGGACTGCGCAATCCCGTCAGCAGGTGTGACAATATGCATCCTTGCAACAGCTCTGGGAGGTTGCTATTTTAAACTTATGGACCATGGTTATTTTCGTTCTCCAGCTGGGAAACTGAGAGCGCAAAATAGAAACTTGCTTTTGTGACTTGCCCAGCATACTAATGACTTGAACTGGGATGTGAACCAGAGTTTCCAAATCTAAGGCTTGGAAACAGAGGTTCACATCCCAGTTCAGGACATGGATGTGCTGGGCTAAACATGCTGACTCATGGTCAGGTGACTCCCAGCTCGCCGCTGATTGGTCCCCACTCCCTTAAAACTCTGGGTTCTGCTGGGCAACCTCTTAGCCATGTGGCTGCTCAGACCTTTAGATTGTGTAGCTAGATTGCTCCATCTTGGCAATCATATAAGTAACCAAACAGTGAAGTGTAGTTCCTCCCAGTGAGTGTACTTGGATATGGAAAGCCAGTTGGCCATTTGCATCTCCCTGAGGCTGTAGTTTGGTGGTAGAGCATCTGCTTTGCATGTTGAAAGTCTCGGGTTCGATCCCCAGCAGGATCTCCAGGTAGGGCTAGGAAAGACTCCTGCCTAGAACCTCCATCAGTGGCTACTAATCATGATTGCTCAATGGGACCTCCATGTTTTGGGGCAGTATGCCACTGAATCTCTATGTAAATTGCTCTTTGTAAACCACTTTGGAAACATTTGTTGAAAAGTGGTATATAAATGTTTGTTGTTGTTGAATGCTAGGACCGTGTGAAGTGGCACCAAAGACTGTAGCTCAATGGCAGAGCATCTACTCTGCATGCAGAAGGTCCTGAGTACAATCCCCTTTGCTAATCAGGATCGACTCTGGTTTGTATTTGAATTAGATACTATACGTGAGCACCGTAAGCTATGGGACCGCTCTGGGAAGAACATCTGCTCTGCATGCAGAAGCTTCCAAGTTCCCTCCCTGGCTGCATCTCTAAGATGGGGCTGAGAGAGACTCCTGCCTGCAACCTTGGAGAAGCTGCTACCAGTCTGTGCAGACAATACTGAGCTAGATGGAGCAAAGATCTGACTCATCATAAGGCAGCTTCCAGTCCCTAGAATCTCCAGGTAAGGCTGGGAAATGTCCAGCTGAAACCTTGGAGAGCTGCTCCAAGGTTTAGTGTAGACCAGGGGTTCACAACCTGTGGTGCTCAAGGTGTTGAAGAACTATAATTCCCATCATCCCCAGCCACAATGGTGGGGATGATGGGAGTTGTAGTTCAGCATTGTCTGGGACGGCAGTGGGGAGACCCTCAGGTGGCCTGGGGATTTTTGTGTCTACTGGGTTGATGGCACAAATTGTGGAAGTACCATTTCATGCTAGCTGGATTGTAGCTGTGTTGCTATCTTTTAAGCTGTTTAAGATTCTCTGTGTTAATCTTTATCTGCCTCCACAGCGATCATATGCTCAACTTAGATCCCTGTGGAAAGAAGTGGAATCTTATGTCTCCTTGTTAGTTAAAAGTTTTCCAGCTGCCCTGTTGATTATTGGGGTGATCTTAATGCTAGGATGGGTCCCAATGATGCCACCTTGGCAGACAAGTTCTGATTCTTGCCCCCTGCTACCAAGGGTGGACACCCCTTTCCCCCACATATTTCCTTGGACCCTGTGGTGAACTTTGCTGGCTTATGTCTGGTTCAGGCAGCCAACAAATTAGATTTAGTTGTTCTTAATGGAGCTGCCCCTGAGCTACCATCCTGGCCAATTCTCGTTCTAGTATGGATCCAAATTATCTACCATAGGCTATTTGATGCTCTCACTTGATCTGGCTTTTAGGGTAAAGAACTATATTATTGTACCAAGGCCTGTAAGTGACCATCTGCTGCTTACTCTTTTTTTTTTCTTTTTTCTTTTTGCGATCTTGGAAATCAGTCTGTGAGATATTCTTCTCACACCCACTTAGATTCTTCTGTTGAACCTGGGAGACTTAAAATTAAATGGAGTTTGTGATTGAACAATAAATGGGCAAACTCATCCCAAGGTAGGGAGATTCATGCTCAACTTTAAAGTCATTCGGGTAATGTTGTTTCCTTTGTGGGAGTATATGAGGAACTTACACAGATTGTAAAACCGTTATTATCTAGATCTGACTCAGTTTGTTCTGCTCAGAAAGTTGGTTCCCTCCAGGAAGTGGTTTGATCGTGATTGTGTAGCCGCTAAAAGAGACCTTCTGTGGCATTTTAGTGATTTACAAAATAATCCATCATCAGCTACAAAATTAAGAGCCTTGGAGAGTAAGAAAGCATACAGAATTCTTCTAAGGGATAAGAAAAGATAAGAAAAGAGCTATGGTCCATGAAAATTGGTCTGCTCTCATCAAGTCTGTTGAGACCAATAACACTGCAGAGTTCTGGAGATTAACATCTTCCTGCTCCAATTTAGTATATAATCATATGACCAATACAATTTCTGTCAAGGTTTGGGAACATCACTTTCCTGCTCTTTATAATGATCAGTATGCAAATAATTCTCCATATATTCCTCTTGATTCTACTTCTTTGTGGCCGCCGGTAACTACTTGTGAAGTTAAACATCTAATACAACAGCTAAATCGTGGAAAAGCACCAGGCAGTGACTTTGTCCCCTCTGACCTATTAAAATTGAATGTGGATTGGTGGGCCCCAATCTTAGCTGCTCTGTTTACGCATATTGACCAAGCAGCTCAAATTTCCCAAGACTGGGGCTTAGCCATTAAAGTTCCCATTTTTAATAAGGGTTGTAGAGCAGATTGGTCCAATTACAGGCCTATAGGCCTTCTAAATATTATTAATAAGTTATACACTAGACATCTTTGCTATAAACCATGTGATTGGTTAGAGCAGGAAGGTTATTTGGAAGATGAACACGCTGGTTTTAGAGATGGCAGATCAGCTATGGACCACTGCTTGATTTTGCATCACCTAATTGAGAAATACATTCGCTCTACAAAAGGTTCGCTTTTTGTAGCCTTCGTAGATTTTAAAGAGGCTTTTGATACCATTTCTAGGGGACAGCTATGGGCAAAACTTGCTACTACTTCAATTGACAAATGCCTTTTGGTGTTGATCATTAAATTGCATGAGAATACAAATCTTTGAGTAAGATTTAGCCATGAGGGCCATCTGTCAAATGTAATCTCTACACAGAAAGGCGTGAGACAAGGTTGCCTTCTGGCTCCCTTTTTATTTAATATTTATATTGGTTCACTTATTAAACGTCTTCAGATCACAGACACTCATGCACCTGTTAGCAGGGGGAAAGCGACCAATTCTTATGTATGCAGATGATGCAGCAATTTCATCACAGACTAAGATCGGACTAAAACGAGCTCTAAGAACCTAGGCCCACCATTGCCATGAAGAGCGCTTGATCATCAATTATGCCAAAACTAAAATAATGTGTTTTAACAACAGATTTAAAAGCTCAGTTTGGCAGGCTGATGGTTATAAAATCGATCAGGTGAAATGTTTTAAGTATCTGGGTGTAGTTTTCCAATATAATGGGAAGTTGACTGCCCATATTCAATCAGCAGCTGATTCTGCTCAAAGGAGCTCTGCTGCTATACTTAGATTTTTTAGAACTAAAGGTGGTGGTTTTATCCCAGTGGCCATCAGGTTGTTTATAGCTAAATCTCTGTCACAACGGAGCCCAATTGGGCCCTTATAATAATTTTATCCTTTTAAAAAGAATTCAATTGGGTTTTCTCAGAGCCCTGTTTAATACTCCTAAATGTACTGCTAATGCAGTGCTGTGGCAAAAGGCAGGGCTTCCAAAGGTGGAAATCAGGGCCTGGAGGGTTATCATTAACTATCGGCTGAAGATTCACTTGCAGCCGGCAGGCCTAATACCTTATTTTCTTTCTATTTCCTCCTGGCCTACTTGGTTTGAGGGGATAATTAACACATTGTTTTTGATAGGTTTAGATCCTGAACACCTGCTGGAGCTGGGCTTTCGGAGAGCAAAGGCTCTGGTATGCCAATGCCTTTTCAACATCGAGCTACAGAATGAGACAGCTCTCCTTCCAAACCTATATAGGCCCTTAAAATCATGGACAGGATTTTCCACTGCCCCGTACTTATCCACTGTCACCTTTTCTAACTTTCGTTGGGCCTTCTCTAGAGCCCGCTTTAATGCCTTGATATCTGTTTTACTTTATGGCAGATTCCATCAATGGCCGATAGAGGCACGATTATGCCCCTATAATGCTAATGAAATTGAGACGGTTGCTCATGTTTTACTTTATTGTGAATTCTATAAAGATATTAAGAAGCGTTTAATTGCGCCTTTGCTGTCTCGGCGCGTGCTGTTTGTCTTGGTGGTTTTTGTATTTCTAATGATTTGTTAGTGAACTTCTTACTTGAAGATAAAGACTCTAGTATCTCATACTCAGTGGCAAAGTTCTGTTACATTGCTAGTAGAATTCGGAGTTCCCTGGTGCGTGGTGGGATTTTTTTGTAGCTGTGCCTGTGTTCAGTTTGAAGTTATTTGTAGGGTTACCCCTGTGTTATGAAAAAGCATCACCAGCTGATTCCTGCAAGTCACAGTCTCAATCTTTTTCACCAGGCTTTCTCAAAAGGAAAGAAATGGGGACAAAAGAGGAACAGTGATTCCCCCCCCCCCGCCCCCACCAAAGACACAGAAAATAGGAACAGTTTGCACCTATGCCTTTTTTCTACTGGCTCTTCAACAGCTTTATTACGTGAATGTCAACGGCGGGGGGCGGGGTTGTCCTTTTTGCTTCAGCTGCCATAACTATCGCTTGGAGGGTGCAATTCCTGTGACATGTGGCACTATTCCTGCTGTGACAGGTAGCAGAGGCTTTTTTTAAAAGGCCCTTGTCTTTCCTCAGGACTTCATCGCCCTTCGTTATGCCTTTTCAGTTGGCGTTAGAGCTCCCGTGAGTGAAATTATAAAAGACAGCAGTTGCTCAAATAAAGTGCACTATCTCCTGGACACACAGTATGGGCCCTCCAGCATAGGTGAGGGAAATATCTGTCTGTCCCAGTTTTCCATGAATGAAGGGGGGGGGGATGTGAGGGGAGGGGGGGCTGTTTGTCCCTATTTCTTTCCTTTGGGGAAAGCCTGGTGAGAAATATTGATCCTGTGACTTGCTAGCGCTGTCATTCTCCAGTGTCCCCCACCCCCTTTCCCTAAAAAAATAAATCTGTGCTGCGAGAAGGATGTGCCTCATCTCTAGTGTGCATGCACCTAAATGCATGCGCACGAGCACTAAGGTAACATGAAGCAAGCAGCATGATAATTCAGAGAGAATGGAGGACTAGGAACAGGGAGATCCGAGTTCAAATCCCCATGTAGCCATGAA
Source organism: Hemicordylus capensis (assembly GCF_027244095.1). Lineage (NCBI taxonomy): Eukaryota > Metazoa > Chordata > Lepidosauria > Squamata > Cordylidae > Hemicordylus > Hemicordylus capensis. The sequence continues at coordinate 18,252,232 of NC_069663.1, forward strand.
ACTCACTGGGTGACTCTGGGCCAGTTGTTTATCTTTCAGTCTAAGCTACCTGCTTCCTGCCTACCTTCCTTGGCTGTCTCCACAGGTAGCTGCCCGGAGTGCCTTCTGTGGAGCCAGACCATTTGTCCATCAAATGAGGCTCATTCACTTGGCTGCCAGCCTGGGTAGGATTGCTGGGCACACTCCCGATCAGCAGTTATGCGCTTGCAAACATCAGGGAAGGAGGCAGGGAGAGTGATTGTGTGTAAGCTGGCTTCATAGGAACATAGGAAGCTGCCACATACTGAGTCAAGCCATTGGTCCATCTAGCTCAGTATTGCTTACACAGACTGGCAGTGGCTTCTCCAAGGATGCAGGCAGGAGTCTCTTTCAGCCCTATCTTGGAGATGCTGCCAGAGAGGGAACTTGGAACTCAGATCTTCTTCCCAGAGCGGCTCCATCCTCTAAGGGGATTATCTTAAAGTGCTCACATGTAGTCTCTCATTCAAATGCAACCAGAGCGGACCCTGCTTGGCAAAGGGAACAATTCATGTGTTCACAAGACCAGCTCTCACAATGAACTGGTGTTTAAGGAACAGCTATGGGAGCCAAATGCTTGATCAAACTCATTAAGGAAGCGTCTATCGAGTTGGACCCTTGGTTCATCCAGCTCAGTATTGGCTGGCTACACCAGATCTGCTCAACTTTGCCCCCGCCCCGCCACTGTTTTTGGACTATAGCTCCCATATTCCCTGGCCACAGTGGCCAATAGCCAGGGATCATGGGAGCTGTAGGCCACTTGCCTAGGGAGCAAGAGGTTGCTGGTTTGAATCCCCACTGGTGTGTTTCTCAGACTATGGGAGACACTTATATCAGGCCGCAGCGATATAAGAAGATGCTGAAAGGCATCATCTCAGACTGCGCAGGAGAAGGCAATGGTCAACCCCTCCTGTATTCTACCAAAGACAACCACAGGGCTCTGTGGTCACCAGGAGTTGACACTGACTCAATGGCACAACTTGACCTTTACCTCAAGGCCAACATCTGCAGGAGGGATGAGGTTGAGCAGCCCTGGCTACACCAACATCCCAACCTCTGGTGTTCCAGATGTTGCTGAACTACAACTCCCATCATCCCCAGCTGCAATTGATTGTGGCTTGGGATGATGGGAACTGTAGGCCAGCAACATCTGGAGTACCATGGGTTGGGAACAGTGTTCCCTCTAACAGGGAATGGGATTCCTAGATGTTGTGGACTACAACTCCCATAATCCCCAAGCAAAAGCCATTGCAGCTGGGGATTGTGGGAGTTGTAGTCAACATTTGGGAATCCCTGTTAGAGGGAACACTGGATGGAATCTGGATAGTGCTCCTACCCAGCTGCCGCCTGGCTCATCCCTTAATGTTTGCAAGGACACGGCCGCCAATCAAGAACATGCGCCTGGCTCTCCTAACCGGACGGAGCCATTCTGCATGCAGCGTAGTTATGCTACCACTAAGCTATAGCTCCTTCCCCAAAGCGATGGAAGCAGTGGGATTTAAACCCATGTGTCTGTAGTGTTTGGGGTTAATCCGTTCCTTGAGCCAGGCCAGCTTTTGAATGAGGCTTTAGTTACTTGTATTCCAGTCTTGGAATAGAGGCGGGGCTAACTGTGGGGGTTTTTGTGTGTGAATCCATTTCTTGATCCAGGCCAACTTTTGAATGGGGCTTTAGTTACTTGTATTCCAGTCCTGAAGTAGAGGTGGGGTTAATAAACAGCCAGCAGCAAGAGCTACTGGAAAGAGGCGGGGCTAACTAACAAAACAGAGGCGGGGCTAACAACCAGCCAGCCGCAAGAGCTACTGGAAAGAGGCAGGGCTAACAAACAGCCAACAGCAAGACCATGGAAAAGTAGTCTGCACTTCCCTCTCTGTACATAATACCTATTTCATTAAATTATTAATATTCCTGATTCCACTCCACTGTCTTGTCCTTGCTTACTGGTTTCTACAGTGTCCAAAGAGACTGGAGCCTCAATCCAGTGGTTTAGATGGTTTAACCACTGGCTAAAGGGAAAGAAAGCCACCTAATGGTGCAGCGGGGAAATGACTTGCCTAGCAGGCAAGAGGTTGCTGGTTCAAATCCCCGCTGGTGTGTTTCCCAGACTATGGGAAACACCTATATCGGGCAGCAGCGATATAGGAAGATGCTGAAAGGCATCATCTCATACTGCGCTGGAGGAGGCAATGGTCAACCCCTCCTGTATCCTACCAAATAAAACAACAGGGCTCTGTGGTTGCCAGGAGTCGACACCAACTCGCTGGCACAACGTTACTTTACTTTAAAGGGAAAGAACATCAGAATCTCATTTAATTACATGGTTGATATACATTAAAATAGCAAATGAATATTAGTAGCTGCCTTATAGCATGCAAATGGTATAGCACAGGTTTGTCTACACTGACTGGCAGCAGCTTCTCCCAGGTCTCAGGCAGGAGTCTCAACCAACCTTACCTGGAGATGCCAGGAATTGAACCCGAGACTTTCTGCGTGTAAACAGATGCTGTACCACTGAGCTATGGCCCCATCCCCTAAGGATAATTGAATTTCTTACAGCAGACAGTGCTCGCATGTAATCACTCATCCAAATGCAAATGGATGTGTAACAGCTCCGAGATTTCGTGAGTGAGGAGAGGGGGAGAGGAAGGTGAGTGGCCAGTGAGAGGAAACAGTGGCCAGGCCGGACGTTGGGGGAGAACAAACTGGGACCGAAGGGAAGGGGGAGAGACAGGGAGAACTACGGGCGCAGATGCTCTGTGGCAGGTCAGCTAGTTTATTTTATTTATCCTTGACCCACTCAGGTCAAGGATACTGCAGCTATAATAACTATCCTAGTAGGAGTTTGTACAGGGGGTGGGATTACTTTCTCCACATTCCCCTATCTTCCAATATTTTACAGATGAAAACCGCAACATGCTTGTAATGCTGATATTCCCATCACAAGGATCACTGGCCGAGGCCCCCGCTTGCTGTCCCCAAATTTCACATTGCTGAGGGGTCTGCTTCATCTGCTTTATCCTATATTCATTTACTTTGCATCTCCTTTGCTTTATTTTCTCTTTATGTTCAGTTCATAAGTGCTTTGACTCTTGCCCGATTCAAAGTGCTCCCTACAGCGGTGTTAGAGGGGAAATACAAGGAAACACCTTATACAGTGAACTGGGCAAAGAGGTACCTTTTAACGTGGTGATTCTCTTTATTTAGCAGGGGGGAGTAACTGACCCTATCCGTCCCCAGCACAGAACTTCCAGTGACTGTTGCTGGGGTCAGTCTTGTGTTTCCTTTTAGATGATGAGCCCTTTGGGGACAGGGAGCTATCTCATTTATTTATTTGTTATTTCTCTATGTAAACCGCTTTGAAAACTTTTGTTGAAAAGCAGTATCTAAATATTTGTTGTTGTAGTAGTATAGCTTGGTTATGCCCCTGTGGCACTGGAACCATCGAGACAACTGCACATGTTTTACTTTATTGCCTGTTTTATAAGAATATTTGTAATAGTTTTATTTCTCCACTAGTAAATTATCCCAGCCATACCTATATGTTTTATCTTCAGTATTTGTTATCTGATTATAATGATTTAATTTCCCTAAATGTGGCAGACTTTCTTTTTGTAGCATGTAAAACTCGTAAAGAGATACTCTCTTGAAGTAAATACCCTCTTCTCTCCATTGTCTTGGATGTTGGTTTTTGTATGGTGTTTATTCAGCTGGTCAATTGACTGTAATAAAGGAATCTCCTTATGCTCAATACATATACAATTTGTATATAGTGTACAGTGGTACAGATCTGTATGCAGGTACAGTTGTTCATAGCTTATGTTGATCACAAATACATCATTGTACTTCCTCTGATGATTTAAAATTGATTGATTGATTGATTGACTGATTAAGTGCTGTCAAGTCCGTGCCGACTCATAGCGACCACATACATAGATTCTCTCCAGGATGATCTGTCGATGATTAAAATAGGGGCGGCAATTTTCCAGGGGAAGAGACCAGAAAATAGAGATGGTCCCTAGGAAATAGGGACAGTTGGAACTGTGGGTTTTTCCTTCAATTAACTGCTAATGAATCTATTCTCTCTTTCCCACCCCCAATCAAACTTAAAACAGATTACAAGCATATTCTCCCCATGAGGAGGGAGGGCCTGCTGAACTCTCTATCATGTCATATTCTAGTTGTATTCAAAATCCAAGCAGCTGGCCTAGCGAGGCAGCCTCTTCCCTGTAGAGAGAATCTCACTGATTAAATCCTCTTAAAAGCAAATTGTCTTGATGAATGGAAGGAAGGATCTGCCCGTCTCTCTCCAAGTGACAATTCCGCTCATTTGGCAAAGCGTTTGCTGCTCCTCGTTCTCCTGCTGAAAGGTGCCTGTGCAGCTTTGCACAATGGTCCCCTGCTGTGTTCGAAATTAAATGAGAAAGATGCCCAAATCACGACATCTCTGCAAATGGATTTCCGTGTGGTTAAAGAACTTTTAATGAATAGCACGCAGCACCACCACCTTTTCTTCTCCTGGCAGCAGAAGAGGCATGGGCAGAAATTCCAGGAACATGAAAAGACAGCCTGCAGAGCAGTGACGAGGCAAACCTCTCGAGAGATGGATTTCTCCCTAGAAAGTTGCACCGCCCAACATCTCATCGGCACAAATAGGGACAAGCTTCTAACCAGGTTCATGAGGCAAAGTGAAGCAGTTACCTCAAGTGGCAGTTCCCTGGGGTGGCAAAATGCCAGGAGTATAGCTATCATTGGGCAGACAGGTTCAAAGAACACAAGCAGCCAACGTCTGATCTGGGAACCACCTCTTGCTTCCTCCCTCCCAAGGGCGTAACTATAATAGGGCAAGGGGAGACAGTTGTCTGGGGGCCCACTGCCTTGCCCCCCCCGAGGCAAGTCACATGACTGACTCCCCCAGCTGTGCACCTGCCCGGGCTTCCCTCAGTTGTATTCATCCTCCGAAATTGATGTGAGTATTAAGACCTGGAGCTACCAGAACAGCAGGTCTTTCTCTAGTACCATTAAATGACTTGCATCGTCCAGAAGTTACAAAACCTTTTTAAAAATAATGTAGGATGATGTTCTATTGTGGCAGCCTCATTTAAGATTTCTTTACTTCTTGAGCTGTGCTTCAGTGAGGGTGTGTTTGTCCCATTTTAAAATCTTATCTCTGGGCCCCCTCCAACCTTGCTACGCCCCTGCTTCCTCCCCCCATTTTCCTAGCTGCTCGCTCCTTCCCCCCGGCTGGTCTCTCGCTGCCACCCATGGTGGGCTCAAGTTGGCAGGCTGAATAAATGAATGAATGTTTATTACAGTCAATGACCCATAACATTAACAACACAATACAGCTCATTTCACATATACAAGAAAATATTATTTAACCAATTCATTCTAATACCATTTACTCAAACAATTTGGATCTTGTCTTGCTTGCTGCTGCACAGAATTTAGCCACAGTCGGTGGTATGCATTCACTGCTATCTGCTAACACAAAAGAAACATACCCATCCTCTTTTCTACCAGGGATATCCAATTAAAAAGGGGGGAATCAGTTCAGAATGAATATCCCTGTAAAATAAGCAATATAGCAAAACAGGAGCCACCGATTCTACACCTTGACCACAGGGACAGATCCAATTATTAATAGGGATTTTGTTATATCTGCCCTCTACTACAGCTGATGGTAAAGCATTAAATCGTGCAAGAGAGAAGGCTCTTCTCTGAGACTTGGAAACTAATTGAAATAAATATTGTGCGGGTTTTGGGTAATTTGTAAAACTACCAAAAAAGTTACTTGTAGAAATTTGTGCAAGATCCCTCTGTTCTTCAACTTCTGCTATACACTGCTTGATAAGCCTTTTAGCATGATCAGGACCAAGTGGGCGGGCTGTCTGGGCACCCCTTCCCGAGCTAGGCCCCTGATCGAAGCAGCTCTTCCACACTGATCTGACCTTTGCAAACCTTTGCAAGGAAGGCGTCTCCTTTTGCAAGAACCACAAGGAGAGAAGAGGAGGCTTCTGGCAACCTTCGGCCCTCCCTGGCCCCTGTGGAATCCAGCGAGAGGAAGGTTGTAGCACACAAGGATGAGGCAGTGGGATATAATTGACAACATCAAGAATTTAATCAAGGACATCTTTGGTAAAGTAAAGTGTGCCGTTGAGTCGGTGTCGACTCCTGGCAACCACAGAGCCCTGTGGTTTTCCTTGGTAGAATACAGGAGGGGTTGACCATTGCCATTTCCCACTCAGTCGGAGATGATGCCTTTCAGCATCTTCCTGGAATTGCTGCCTGAGCCACACACACACACACACACACCATTACACATTGCTGAAGGCTGTACTTTGCCTGGCTGCTGTGTGTTGCATTTACATGGCAGTAGCTTTCAAAGGGGAAGAGGATAGGCGAAGAAGAGCCCTGTCCCGTTATTGTGGAATCTGGGGGTGCCCCAGCATTCCAATCATCACCGTCTTCTCCAGTCATGGGAATCATCTCCCCACAAGCACTGTGCTTATCTCGGTGGACAAATGCTGCAACCATGGAGGGCAAGGGGCGTGGCTTCAGAGTGCATCAGCATAGGAGTGGGGCTTTTACCGGAGTGCCCCATCTCTGGATTCCATAAGGATTAAATGGAGCTAAAGGGTGTGTTCATTCACACACCTGGACAGCAGCGTTCTCTCTAATTTTTTTCCCATCTGTGTGTGGAATGGGTTTTGTTCTGGGCAGCAGTATCAAGGCAGTGTGTGCGCACGTGCATTTGGAGTGGGGCCTTCTTGATTCAACCTGAGTGGGATCTAACATTAATTGAGCAGACATCAAAAAACTTGTGAGTGTGTGCACATGTGCACACCTTAGAGGGATCACTGCTGGACAGAGCGGAAGAATGGACAGAGTTTTGTGTGTGTGTGTGTGTTGGTGACAGTACCACCTAATGGCGCAGTGGAGAAATGACTTGACTTAGCTCCCATATTCCCTGGCCACAGGGGCCAATAGCCAGGGATTATGGGAGCTGTATTTATTTTTATTTATCTGTTTGTTTGTTTGTTTGTTTGTTTGTTTTATTTATTTAGTGCATTTTTATACCGCCCTAACCCAAGGTCTCAGGGTGGTTGAGCTGTAGGCCACTTAATGGCACAGCAGGGAAGTAACTTGCCTAGTGAGCAAGAGGTTGCCAGTTCGAATCCCTGCTGGTATGTTCCCCAGACTATGGGACACACCTATATCAGGCAGGAGTGATATAGGAAGGGGCTGAAAGGTATCATCTCATACTGCACGGGAGAAGGCAATGGTGAACCCCTCCTGTATTCTACCAAAGACAACCACATGGCTCTGTGGTCGCCAAGAGTTGACACCGACTCGACAACACACTTTACCTTTAGCAACCACTAACTGTGGCTAGGCATCCAGCACAATCGTAAAAATTATCCTCAGATGGTTTTAATTGCAATGAAAAGCATTTCTTGGTATGCGTCTTGCACTGCAGAACAAGTTGCTCACTCCTGTAAGACAAGATAACTCGAGCTCTTCTTTACCCCACGCAGGGCCACCTGGAATTTCCTGTATTTGCATATCTATCTACCCAGTTTAATTTCCTGGCCTTATGTGGCTCAGTAATATGCAATAAAGCAAATTACTTTGGGATGGATTTACATATAAATAGCAATTGAAAGATAAAGGTAATGTTGAATGGCACTTCTTATTCACGGGCAGAAAAGACAGCTGTGTCCTTGTGTGTGTACCCATTCCTGCATGACGAACTGACCCCTCTTTCTTGTTTCATGAGGTCTGTTTGCCATAAGTCCCGTTGGGTCTTCCCACCGCTTCAGCCCACGTCCAAATCTGTCAACCCCACAGATGATTTACAAATCCCTGTTCCTGTTCCTGCCGTGCATTTATTTATATATTAAATTTGATCCTGCTTTTCAGACAACCGTTTCTCTCAATTTACATAACTCAAAGATTCCATATGGTGCTGACGGCAAACGCTGTGTGGGTTCAGTGGGGGCGTAGCAAGGTTGGAATGGGACACGAAGTGAAGATGGCCCTTTCCTGCCCAGCAGCTTTCTTCAAAGTGGTGCAAGGGAGAGCAAAAGGCAAGTTGTTGTGGGTCATCCCCCCCCCAGAAGGTCCCCGAGACATTTGTCTCTCCTCCTCACCCTTGCCCAATTGTAGCTATGCTCCCAGGGTCCAGATGTCGCACAAAATGATAGTTTATTCCACCTAAGTGTACTTAGGACTGTTAGCCAACAACCTGGATGGATTTAAGAGGGGTTTGGATAACTTCATGGAGGAGAGGTCTATCAATGGCTACTAGTCGGAGGGTGTGGGCCACCTCCAGCCTCAAAGGCAGGATGCCTCTGAGTACCAGTTGCAGGGGAGTAACAGCAGGAGGGAGGGCATGCCCTCAACTCCTGCCTGTGGCTTCCAGCGGCATCTGATGGGCCACTGTGCAAAACAGGATGCTGGACTAGATGGGCCTTGGGCCTGATCCAGCAGGGCTGTTCTTCTGTTCTTAGGAGCTAATGGCACAGTGGGGAAATGATTTGCCTAGCGGGCAAGAGGTTGCTGGTTCGAATCCCTGCTGAAACATCTATATCGGGCAGCAGCGATATAGAAAGATGCTGAAAGGCATCATCTCACACTGCGGTAAACGCCTCCTGTATTCTATCAAAGACAACCACAGGGCTCTGTGTACGCCAGGAGTCAACACTGGCTCGATGGCACAACTTTTAATTTGTATGTCTGAATCCACTCTGATCAAAAACCTGTGGTTTTTTTCAGGCAGTCAAACCAGGATCTGAACCGAAGATTTTGAAGTTGGTTGGTTTGTCCTAACCATGGTCTCATGTGATATCTGAACCTACAACCATGGTTTAATCTTGGTTTGCTTCAGTAGGTCCACCTCCACCCTTACAGGACTCTTGCATAGAGAGAGGCAAACCTTGACTTCTAAGCTCCCTTCCACCTCTGACATTCTATGAGATGCTGCAGCACTCGGTTGGTCCCAAAACAAATGTAAATTCCCAAAATGAATGAATATATGAAGCTGCCTTAAGTGGAGTCTTTGGTTCAGCTTGGTCAGTATTGTCTACACAGTAGATAATCTCCTAACTTGAAGGGAGGAGAGCTGGTCTTGTGGCAGCATACATGCAGGGGTGTAACTACCATTAGGCAAGGGGAGACAGTCATCTTGGGGCCCCACTGCCTTGAGGGCCCCCCCAGAGGCATGTCACATGATTCCCCACCCGCCCGTGTTGCACCCCCTATGAATTATGTTGAGTCTCTTGGAGATCGGCAGGAGCAGAGAGTAAAAAAACTAGATTCAATGTGAACTAGATATTCACCGTATTCATAATGGGGATGTGAGTGTGAGTGCACTATATATTGTGGCCAGAACCTAAGGGGTATACTCGTGAGTCAAATGGGCCGTAACCCAAAATTTGGCTTTTAAAAAGTCAATCTTGTCTCTGGGCACACTCCATCCTTGCTATCCCTCTGCATACATGAATTGTCCTCTTTGCTAAGCAGAGTCCGCCCTGCCTGCATTTGAATGGGAGACTATGAGGCGAGTCTCACAACCAGTGAGACCCACCTTAAGAGGGTTTGCGGGGAGAGCGGGTTTAGCACGCAATCCCCGCAGTCAATCCAAGCTGCAGCCCTGGGCAGCCAGATCGGCTGCCCATACGACTGCCAGCTCTGTCACTGAGCTGGCGGGGGATGCATGGATCGGGGACCGTGCAGCCCCCGGAAGCTCCGGGATGCCCCCGCACAAGTGATCTTTTTTTGGTGACTGTGATTTTTTGGTGATCGTGAGAATCGCCTCTATATGTGTGAGCACTGCAAGAGATCGCCCTTAGGGGATGGGGCTGCTCTGGGAAGAGCACCTGCATGCTTGTATGCCGAAGGATCCAAGTTCCTTCCCTGATTGGTATCTCCAAGATGGGCCAGAGAGAGAGTCCTGCCTGCAGCCTTGGAGAAGCCGCTGCCAGTCTGTGTAGACCAGGGGTTCTCAACCTTGGGTCCCCAGATGTTGTTGGACTTCAGCTCCCATAATCCCCAACCAAAGGGCATTGGGGCTGGGGATTATGGGAGTTGAAGTCCAATAACATCTGGGGACCCAAGGTTGAGAACCCCTGGTGTAGACAATACTGAGCGAGATGGACCAATGGTCTGAGACTGATTGACATTGGGTCTCCAGGGTGAGACCAGGGTATCTGAACCTGGCTGGAGATGCCAGGGGGTGAACCTGGGACCTTCTGCATGCAAAGCAGGTGATCTACCAATGGCCCATGGCTCCTCTCCAATGGAGTGCCAATATGAATTTTGTTATGTACACACCCCTCGTTATTCTAAAGGAGAAGATGCTAGGAAACAGAGAAAAGTCGGAGTTTCCAGGACCTGATGTTTTGCAGCTGTTTATATTTCAAGCCACCCGGCGCATGCTTCTCAGGAATCTCAATTCCACAGTGCTTTGAATTCTGCTGTCGCACTTGTCAAAGCACATCATTAAGGCCATAACCACAGTTGACAGACGTCACCATTTTGTCAATAAAATCACAGCACATTGTTTCCCAGGATTTTGGATTTTGGAGGGTTGAAATTCCACTCTCGTATTTAATTGCAATCTAGGCAGCAAGGCGACAGAGTGACAGAACAAGGGAGACAAAAACGATCACTTTTAATCAGGAATGAAAATATTGAGACACGGACATTTAAATGAGCTGCTTCTACTGGGAGCCCTGAAGAAAGATTCCAGTATAATGGGGGTCAGTAGCATGTCAACTCAGAAGGCAAACTCTGTTAATGTTTGTTAGGAAAGGAAATAATACAAAGTTGCAAGCTGCTGCAAGGGATTTACTCCAGAGTAGTCTCATTCACATCTTGTTGGGATCTGAAATGGTTCTAGTTTTTCAGACTCTCTCTTTCCTGAGAGAGAGGGATGGGGCCGCCCATAACTCACTGGCAGAGCATCTGCTTGCATGCAGAAAGTTTCAGGTTCCATCCAGGTAGAGTTGGGCAACTCCAGCCCTACCTGGCAATGGCAGGTAGGGCAACTCCAGGTAGGGCTGGGAGGGACTCCAGCTTGAAACCTTGGAGAGCTGCAGCCAGTCATACTGGGCTAGCTGAACGAATATTCTGACTTGGTATAAGGCAGCTTCCTATGTTACAATGAGAGGGGGAGAATTGGGGGGCAGCCATGCTATGGCAAATTTACCTGGAGGAAAGATGGCTGAAGGCTTAGGATCAGGTTTCCCTGTGACAGGGATTCCCAGATGTGGCTGACTACAACTCCCAGCATCCCCAGCTGCAATGGCCTTTGGCTGGGGATGACGGGAGTTGTAGTCAACCACATCTGGGAATCCCTGTTACAGGGAACACTATGATGTGTTTGGGTTTTTAAAAAAATCTTTGGTTCGGACAATACTTCATGCGATTAAAACGGGGACATGCCACATAGGCACCTGTCCTATCTTTTGCGAATGTTGCAGTGTGTCCCTTTATCACAGGGCTGCACAACTTCAGCCCTCCAGCTGTGCTTGGACTGCAAGTCCCATCATCTCCAGCTACAGTGGCCCATGGTCAGGGATGATGGGTGTTGTAGTCCAGTAGCAGCTGCAGGGCTGAAGCTGAGCAGCCTGGCTTTCTCCTGTTGTGGGGGCTCTTCATTGGAAAGGCAGCTCTACACATAACCCAAGTTAAATGAACATGCCCCCGCCCCAGATAAATTAGCACCCCGCCCAGATGGTGTCGACATTCTGCACCCCTGCAGAGGCGCACTTAGCCATGGACCATGGGGATTTGGTCCGTGGCTTCCTGTCTTCTGGGAGGCCTCCCCAGAGCCCTGCTGCTTGCCCCACACTGGGCAAGCAAAATATATTTTGTAAACCTTTTCCAAGCACTGCTGTGCATCGGGGATGGGGGCTGTTTGGGCACTCGGAGGAGGGAGGTGGTGGCAAGAGCTCCTTCTCTGAGCCCGCCTGCCTCCCAAATGACAGATCAGGCCATTTCTGGCCCATTTTTGGCCTTTGCGCATGCACATGTGTGCGCAGAGAGCCCCTAAATGGGCCATGCTGGGGCTTGGAGTCTCAGACTCACCCCCTGCCATGGTCCTGATCCGAATCAGCCTCCCTGCACTACTTGTCCTCCCAGAAAGGCCGAGAAGTATCAGTAGTATCGTTAGCCTGTGAATCTGCAAATCCCTTTTCCTGGTAAACGTCGAAGCCAGCCCTGAAACTAAGAACAGAATGTACATGAGCAGAATAATAATAAAAAAAATTAGACTTTGATTTGGGATTCAAGTTTATAGCCGGCGAAGGTTCAGGAGCTGACATGGCACCCAAGGAGGAGGTAGGACATTATAATAGCAGAGCACAGGCGCTTTCAGCTAATGTCAGTTCTGTTTGTTTCATGCGGAGAGTAGGAACTTCTGACAGAGCCTTTGAATCCTGCCAGGCTTTGCAATCTCTCTTTCTCATCCATCAGTTGATTGTCCCTATTTCTTGGGTGATTAGTGGGTTTTGGAAAATACCTGTGTCTTTCACAATCCTTCTTTCTCAGGTCAAGTTCAGATCTAGCCCTCTTTGGATTTGTTTTCGCATGGTATATCTCTGGATTCCCTTTTGCTGAAGTTTGTGGCCAGGGGTATAGCAAGGTTGGAGTGGGCCCAGAGACAAGATTTTAAACCCACCCCCCGGAAGCTCAGCTCATGAAGTAAAGAAATCTTAAATGAGGCTGAATAGTGGTAACAAAAAGCATAGTAACTGTGTGTGTGTGTGTGTGTGTGTGTGTGTGTGTGTGTGTGTGTGTGTGTAAAACAAACCTATGTGCCACAATAGAGTATCATCCTAAATTATTTTTTTAAAGGTTTTGTAAATTGTGGACGATGCAAGTCATTGAATGGTACTAGAGAACATAGGAACACAGGAAGCTGCCATATCCTGAGTCAGACCATTGGTCTATCTAGCTCAGTATTGTCTTCACAGACTAGCAGCGGCTTCTCCAAGGTTGCAGACAGGAGTCTCTCTCAGCCCTATCTTGGAGATGCTGCCAGGGAGGGAACTTGGAACCGAGATGCTCTTCCCAGAGCAGCTCCATCCCCTGAGGGGAATATCTTACAGTGCTCACACTTCTAGTCTCCCTTTCAAATGCAACCAGGACAGATCCTGCTTAGCTAAGGGGACAAGTTACGCTTGCTACCACAAGATGCTGTTCTGGTAGCTCCAGGTCTTAACACTCACATCAATTTCGGAGTATGAAAGGAAGCCCGGGCGGGTGCGCGGCTGGGGGAGTCAGTCATGTAACTTGCCTCTGCCCCCCCCCAAGGCAGTGGGCCCCCAGACAACTGCCTCCCCTTGCCCTATTATCATTACGCCCCTGTCTGTGGCTTTCTCTCAGGGCTGGATCGAGAGATGGTGAGGCCTTAAGCTGTGTCAAGCTTAAAAAGCCCCATAGCATTAGGTAAAGTGTGCCGCTGAGTTGGTGTTGACTCCTGGCGACCACAGAGCCCTGTGGTTGTCTTTGGTAGAATACAGGAGGGGTTTGCCATTTCCATCTCCCGCACAGATCTCTGCTACCCGATATAGGTGTTTCCCATAGTCTGGGAAACATACCAGCGGGGGATTCGAACTGGCAACCTTTGGCTTGCTAGTGAAGTCATTTTCCCCACTGCACCATTAGGTGGCTTCATAGCATTACCAGAATTTTTTTTTTAAAAAAATCTAACACAAAGGACAATGAAGATAGAAATAATCAAAGTTTATTTTTACTTGGCAAAGATGCAACGTGAAACTAATAGTCTAACAAATCAGTTATCTTGCAATAAACCTATTTGCATTGGAAACACTTTTAAATGGAAATGCATTATGTAAAACTTTGGATTTCATATTTAAAAAAAAAATTCATGAGAGGGTTTAAGCTGTAGTTTGCTTAGCTTGTGCCTAAATCCAGCTTTCTCGCCATCCTGCTGCTTTCAAACTGCCACCTGTTCCAAGATCTGAAGCGCCGGCATGAACGATAAAGGCCTCATCACAATCCAAGTGAACTCTAATGGTGAGTGTTGTTTGGGTCTCCTTCAGGCTATCAAAAGCCTTCTGACAAAAATCCATCCCGTGTACTTCGTCTGATCTATCTTTAGAAAGGCGCAATGATGGGACTGACATTTGGAACAAAAGCTCGGCAAAAATAGGCCAGGATCTCATCCGAGTGGTTACAGCTGGGCTGAGGGGTCAAAAGAAAGGTCTGGGGAGACTTATCAGGACCTTTGGAGATCCCCTGTGCCACAACAGGTAGGAAGGAGAGATCCCTTGTGCCACAATATAGCACCCTGACCACCTGTGGGGAGGAGAGTTGGTCTTGTGGTAGCGAGCATGAATTGTCCCCTTTGATAGGCAGGGTCTGCTTTGGTTTGCATGTGGATGGGAGAATCCTGTAAGATATTCCCCTTAGGGGATGGGGCCGCTCTGGGAAGAGCATCTTCATGCTTGCATGCAGAAGGCAGAGGCATTCTTTCCCCTGGACTTCAGGGTCAAAGTCCAGGGCCTCTATAGCCCCTAGGGGCTCCCAAATCCTCTTTAGACTGTCCCAGGTGGTGTGGTCACCAGGATGAACATGATGATGTTTAATCTGCCTGGGGGCGGGGGCAGCTCCAAAGGCCTTTAGATCCAGGCTTGGATGGCTTTAAAAGGGGCTTAGACAAATTGATGGAAGATAGGTCTATCAATGGCTACTGGTCTGGTGGCTATAGGCTACCTCCAGCCTCAGAGGTAAGACGCCTCTAAATGCCAATTGCAGGGGAGCAACAGCAAGAGAGAGGGCATGCCCTCACCTCTTGCCTGTGGGCTTCACAGAGGCATCTGGTGGGCCACTGTACGAAACAGGATGCTGGTGGACTAGATAGCCTTGGGGAACAGCAGGGCTGTTCTTATGTTCTTCTTGGAAGGCGTGCCCGCAGTACTGGGAAGTGTAGACAGACACAATATATTGTGTCTGGGGAAGTTAAACTGCTGGAGGGCCAGCTTTGCCCACCCCTGTCTTAAGAGAGGACTCCGTCCCTCTTAAAGGGCCCTCCCAGCACAGAGAAAAGTGCAGGACTGTGTGGAGGACAGCACCCTGGGAAATGGCTCTCACATTGAGGGGTTTTTGCCAAAGTGGTCTCCATCTGAAAAAGAGTGAAGAGATCCCTGTCCTGGAGCTTAAGAAGATAAGCAAGGTCCCGCTGGATTAGGCCAAGGGCCCATCAAGTCTAGTGTCCTGCATCTTCAAGTGGCCAGCCAGGTATATGAACAAAGCCTGGAATGGGGGAAAGAGGTCAACCGCCCCCTCCCTTTCTTCCACTCAGTGGGGGGAAGAAGGGTGAAATAGAAGGATTTCTGTTTCAGAAATCCAGAAAGAAGAAGGGTAAAACAGAAGGATTTCTGTTTCTGCTTTCATAATACCGCCCCCCTCCTTTCCTCTAGGTGTTTTGGTCTCCTGTTTTTAATAACAAATCTGTCACGGGCGGGGTGGGGGGGACCTGTTGATTGAAAACAAAATCTTAAGTATTTGTCTAGTCTTTGAGTTCATGGAATTATTGTCTGCTATGACTCATCAGCTTTCTGAGAGATGGTGTATTTCTCACATTCATAACTTCACCCTTTCCTATGAATTTCCTGCTGTGCGTCTTTCATCTGAACAATCTTTCTTCTACGGTTGCCCTCAGTGGCGAGGAAATTAAAAGCGGCGAGGTTAACATCTCCTTCCGCACTTGCTGCGTTCCATCAGTAATGTAATCTCTTTGCTTAAAACCTGTGTTTTGGATTGTGCTCCATAGCGTTTTAATAAGGTAAGCGAGGCTCTTGGTTTTGTGGAAGACACGTCTACAGAACAAGCATAAACAAGGGAGGAAATTAAAATTCACTTATACTCCTGTTTGGAATTATTTTTAGTGGGAAGAGCTGCGGTAGCAGGTCATAACTACTTCACTGCATAGACTCAAGGGGTAAATTAGGGAGGAGAGCTGGTCTTGTGGCAGCAAGCATGAATTGTCCCCTTTGCTAAGCAGGGTTCACTCTGGTTTGCACTTGAATGGGAGACTACATGTGTGCACTGTAAGATAGATGTGGCCATTCTGGGAAGAGAATCTTCATGCTTGCAGGCAGAAGGTTCCAAGTTCCCTCCCTGGCATCTCCATGATACGGCTGAGAGAGATTCTTGCCTGCAACCTTGGAGAAGCCGCTGCCAGTCTACTGAGCTAAATGAACCAATGGTCTGACTCAGCATATGGCAGCTTCCTAAGTTCAGAAGCGAATTCCACTAAACAGCAGGTTAATGAAATTTCCCTGGATCAGGCTGGGCCAGCTGGATGCTGAATGGGGTCCTCACTCCTTTGACAGCTGCAACCCACCCAGCTCTAGCAATGTGGTGGCTTCTCCAGTCTGGTTTGAAAATCACCCTAGGAAGGTGGGAGCAACTCATATTTTCTCACAGCAGCTGGAACACAAGGAGTTGACTTACAGTCAGAAAAAACACTAGACAGATCCACCAATCAATACCATGACTGAACTCTACAACAAATAAACACTCTGCTAATGGAAGCAATAGTATCTATATTATTTCTCTTAGATGTACCCGTTGCTAATCCCATGCGTGGCAGCTCTCGTGAGAGTTCGTGAGCAGAAACGCCGTGGTGATTGGGCAGAGGGGGGGTTCCATATGCAGATAGGGAGGAGGAGCCTGTGGCACTGTGGTGACTGGGCAGTGGCGATTCCATATGCAGATAGGGAGGAAGAGCCTGTAATGGTTAAGGTCAGTTGGAATGTAACTGTTACTGGTCGGAAGATGTTCTTGATTGTAGAAGAGAGGAATCTATATATATACAAGGATAGCAGGCAGGGGTCTGTGAAGAGAGGGATTGTGAGGGAGGAAAGAGTCCCTTCAGGAGAAGGAGGCTGTCGTTGTGTGAATTAGATGAGGAAACAAGATGAACAAGATCTGTTAACTCAGGGAGGGAGGGAGGGAGAGAGAAAGAAAGAAAAGAAGGGAGGGAAAGAAAGACAGAAGAGAAGAGTGAGTGGAGGAGAGAGAGGAAAAAAGAAGGGAGGGGAAGAGTGAAGAGCAAGGGATGGGCCCGAGCCTGTCAGCAGCCTGAGGGGAACGAGCAGCCATCGTAGTGCATATTGGCAGCAAGGAGGGGCCCAGTCAACTACTGCAGCTGTTTGGGGCTACTGAGGCCATTAGCGGAGAGGGGGAGGCAGGCAAGGGATGGGCCCGGGACAGTCAGTGGCCTGAGGGGATCGAACGGCCATGGTGGCAGTGAGGAAGGACCCAGTATGCTGCTGCTCCTGTGGGGAGGAGTAGGACTTGGGTGAGGGTGGGATAAGGAGTCTCTCTGGGGATAGGGGGCTGCAGCTTGGATGATAGGCTCCAGCAATGCTGCAGCCGTGACCAAGAGGGGTGAGGGGGGATGGAGTAAAGGGATGGAGGAGGAGGAGCAGGAGTGTGGCTCAGGTGAGGGTGGGGAGATCTCTGCGGTGAGGGGGGCTGTGGCAGGGGGTGAGGGGAGCACTAGCATGCAGTGCTTTGTGCAGGTCAAGCTAGTTAGAATATATGGGAAACACCTATATCAGGCAGCAGTGATATAGGAAGATATAGGCAGCAGTGATATAGTTACAGGAAGATGCTGAAAAGCATCATCTCATCCTGCGGGGGAGATGGCAATGGGTAACCCCCCTCCTGTATTTTCCCGAAGGGAAACCACAGGGCTCTGTGGTCGCCAGGAGTCGACCCTGACTCAACGGCACAACTTTATCATTACTTTATCTTTGAATCTCAGTTTCACTTTGAACATGTTTTGGTCAATATAAGAGCCGTCTCCCACTGTGCTGGCTCCCAGTATGGTGCTTTTGAACACAGGAAGCTGTCCCCTACACCAGGGCTGCACAACATTGGACCTCCAGCTGTTTCGGACTACAACTCCCATCATCCCCAGCCACAGTGGCCAATAGTCAGGAATCATGGGAGTTGTACTCCGACATCTTCAAGAGGGCCAAGGCTGTGCAGCCCTGCCTTATATGGGTTCATGCCAGGCCATTAGTACTGACTGCTGTTGACTGGCTGCAGAGTTCCAAGGTCTTGGACAGGGGTGTCATTAGGCGGTGGTCTATGGGGCTTGGGCCCCCAGTGAATGGCTCAGAGTCCCAAATCGCATCTCAGATCCGGGGTGGGCGGTGGCCTCTGCTGCCCCAGCAACACCAATGGTTTCTCGTCTCTGTCTCCTCCCTAAAAGGTGCTGTGCTGGGGAGAAAACAGATGCTCTAGCCCTGAATATAACACTTGTCTCCTCCTGTTTCCCTTTGGGGAGGAATCAGATGCAATTATTCTTGGGGTGGCATGATTAAGTTTATTTATTTAAAAGGGGGCGTGTGGTCTAGCAGTCTGGATCTTCTGAATACCAAACAACGCACAGTACTGCCCTATTGCGATAGGCATAAACACGACTGGTTTTTAACTGGGGACTGTAGTTCAGTGGAAGAGCAATAAAGCCAGGAATAGAACTGATTGATTGATTAAGTGCCGTCAAGTCAGTCTCAACTCTTAGCGACCACATCGATTATCACATCTCTCCAGGATGATCTGTCTTCCACTTGGCCTTTAAGGTCTCTCAGTGCTGTCTTAATTGATCCATTTGTGTGTTTTCATTGCTGTCTTAATCGAGTCCTTCCACCTTGCTGCTGGTCGTCCTCTTCTTCTCTTCCCTTCAACTTTTCCCAGCAGTATGGACTTCTCAAGGGAGCTGGGTCTTGCATAATGTGTCCATAGTATGATAGTTTGAGCCTGGTCATTTGTGCCTCGAGTGAAAATTCTGGATTGATTTGTTCTATGATCCATTTGTGTGTTTTCCTGGCTGTCCATGGTATCCTCAAAATAGAATGACTGCTTTGAATACGTCCTTATGTTTTAGTTTCAAAAGGAAATCTACCAGTTATGCAACTGATCCTTCCCCTTCCTCCCCCCGCCCCACACCATGAAATTTTCCTCTGATTTTCCAGCGCAAAAATGGGAGATCTACACACTAAACAAAAGAATGTTCTAATCGGAAAATGAAATCTAAATGTCCAAGCAGAAACTTCACTCGGAACAGAAACTTCGAATTGCGTGTGGGCTTAAAAACAACAACAACAACAACAACAACAACAGAGAGAGAGAGAGAGAGAGAGAGAGAGAGAGAGAGAGAAATACTACCTCTATGAATATGAAAGGTGAAATTTGACTTCCATTCTGGACTGTGGTTTCTTTCTGCACTTTACTGACTGTAAAGTCAGTGATGCGCTTGACCGGGTTGATCAGGTTCTTTTTCACCTCCCACTCTCCAAATTGAGTAGGGGGCTGGGGGCTGAATCGGACAGATTCCCCACCCCCACCCCCCGCGCTCACCCTTTGTCCTCCAGCCGAATACCCCCCCCCCCGCGCGCGCTTTAGCTCAGCTGAGCAACTTGCTTTCCTGTCGCCTTCTGGACTGGAATCCTGTCTGGCCGGGGAATCCCGCAAACACCCCAGAGATTTAAGATCTGACTATAAGTAGCCCTAGACCAGAGCCAGGGCCGGAGTGAAAATTGCGCTGCGAAGCGTAGATCTTCTTCCTCATCTTATTATCCCTAGAGATGCTGGTTGGTGGGTCTTACAGTATCTCGATGGGGTGTTTCCCCCCCCACCGGATCGGACCGGAGCGAGGACATCCCGGGAAACCAAGCGTTATCTGTCTAGCCCTGTAGACGGGTTGGGCCGTCCCCGGAGCGGACCGGAGGGAAAACCGCCGCCTTAGGAGGAGCCCACCACGTGGAGTAGCGGAGGCGCCGCTGGGCTCTTCTTGTGCGCGCAGCAGAGCCTCGCGTCTGGCACACGCTCCCCGCCGCCGCGCCAGAAAGGACCTTTTGGTCTCCCGAAAAACTCCTCGACAGATCGGATCTCCTTCTCCAGGACGGACTAAATAAGCGCCATTCTCTTCGCCGCCGTATCGCCTGCAAACTGCATTTAAAAAGGGGGTCTCTTCTCCGCACCCACTACCGTAAGTCTGGGTCAAACTTTCTTGGGCGTGAATCGGAGCGAGACCCGTGGTTGTGATGGTGGGGGACACGGAGCATCCCGGGCGGGCTCCGGAATTATCTGTTGGCTGCAGCGTTCCACAACTAGGTGGCTCGAAAAGTGGCTCTCCCCCCCCCACATTTCTGTTTCAGCAATCTAAACATGCGCAAAGACACCCATAAATGCACTTTGGGTGCACTCTGTGCCCCCGCTTCAGTATTTTTTCTTCCTCAAGCTGTTTTGGGACCAAATTGCCTTTGAAATCCCCTATCCGCTTTGCGGGATGCTCTAAATTGGCTTTAAATCCCAGTTCTAAGTGGTGGTGGCACCAGGGCGGGAAAAAACGAGTGGGGGGGGAGCACAGAAGGGGCAAAGTGCATTTATGGGCGGGCGAGCTGGGTCCCGCATATGAGATTTCTGAAACAGAAATGGGGAGCCAAACTGTTTCTCTGGGGGCACTTGCCTGCCGACCCTCCAGAACTGCCTTTGATTTCTTTAAACTGGTTTGTTGTGCATTGACTTGTAGAGTCATTCGGAGCATTTGTGTGTGTTTTTACCAGCATCTAGAATCCACAGGTACCCAGAATAAAGAAAGAGTCAGAGACATGGGCACAATGGGTTGATGGTGTTATACATAAAAGTAAATTTTGCTTTGGCGAGATCGATGCATTGTAAAAAAAAAAAAAAAAAAAAGTAATGGCAAAACGTCAAGGGGTCTGATTCAGCTATCTGACCTGTTGAGTCCAGCTCTTCTGCTAGGCAGCTGATCTTGGTAGCTGGAGCCTCCAGTTCAGGGTTTTGTAGTTCTGTCTTGCAGAACTGAGAGGGGAAGTTAGCAATCTGTGTCTCACCTGCTGGACTAATTGCCCTGTTTTAGAAGAAGGTCTATGCTTTATTAGCTGGTGACTTCTCAGTTCCAGACATTAAATTTTGCCCCAATGCCTTCTTGTTTCCTCCCGTCCCCACCAACCATTTGATTATGGGGGAGAGCTGGTCTTGTGGTAGCAAGCATGACTTGTCCCCTTAGCTAAGCAGGGTCTGCCCTGGTTGCATATGAAAGGGAGACTTGATGTGTGAGCACTGGAAGATCATCCCTTCACTGGAAGATCTTCCCCTCAGGGGATGGAGCTGCTCTGGGAAGAGCAGAAGGTTTCAAGTTCCCTCCCTGGCAGCATCTCCTAGATAGGGCTGAGAGAGATTCCTGCCTGCAGCCTTGGAAAAGCTGCTGCCAGTCTGTGAAGACAATACTGGGCTAGATAGACCAATGGTCTGACTCAGTATATGACAGCATCCTATTTTTATTTAAAGGGTAAATTCAAGGGTGCCCAGTCTGAGGTTCTCCAGCTGCTGTTGCAACTGGGGATGCTGGGAATTGTAGTCCAACAATATCTGGAGAGCCCCAGGTTGGCCCCCCCTGAAATGCACCACCAAGACTTCTCTCTCTCTCTCTCTCTCTCTCTCTCTCTCTCTCTCTCTCTCTCATACCCTTTAGACTAGAGCCCAACCTTCTCTTGGAGAAGTTAAACAGAAGAAATGTGTGTGTTCTGGCTGCCACTGGAGTTTTTGACCTCGAACGGCAAAACAAGACTCCAGTGGGCCGCCAAAAAATGAACACGTTTCTTATGGTAGAAGCTTTCTGGGACCATACCTCTGGGAAGTATGAATTGCTCAGGATTTCTTCTTTAAAATACCATTAAAGAAAACCAACAACTTTCACTGAGCATATTGCAGTGTACAAAATGGTGCATTCAGCTAATCTCAGTGGCCGGATTGTGTATGCAAAATTTGGTATCTGTAAGTCTTCATCTCAGACTGCGCAGGAGGAGGCAATGATAAACCCCTCCTGTATTCTACCAAAGAAAACCACAGGGCTCTGTGGGCGCCAGGAGTCGAAATCGACTTGACGGGACACTTTACCTTTACCTTTAAGTCTTTGGGAAGTATGACTTTATTTCTCACCAAGCAGCCAACTAACCAGTTCTTCAAAATACATAATAGTTTGGTATCAGTCGTTTTAGTCCTCTAGTGTTGCTTGGTTGTTTTTGTTTAATTACAGCTAGTGTGTAGCGGGGTGTATTTTATCTCTGCTATCGGGATGTTACCCTTTGACTCACTTTTGAAACTGATGTTTTCCTCCTCTATCTGTGTATATCTATATCCCCCCTCCACCCCATTTGTGGATCCCCTGTTCTAAATATTAAATTTATGCTTCATCCTTCCCGCCCAACCTCATATTCTTCCCACATCCTTGGATCATGAAGATAATATTTTTTAAAAAATATGAAATGGACAAAATATCTTTTCACTCAGACAATAAGAATGGGATGACTGTCATCACATTGCCTTTTAAAAGGCTTTCTGAAGATTTTCTGGTGTATGTGCATTAAGAATTAGTAATGGGAGTTATTGACTCAGTTCTATTGGGCATCTTCATTTTTATGTCACAGGAACATAGGAAGTTGCCATATACTGAGTCAGACCATAGGTCCATCTAGCGCAGTATTGTCTACACAGACTGGCAGTGTCTTCTCCAAAGTTGCAGGCAGGAGGAATCTCTCTCAGCCCTATTTTTGGAGAAGCCAGGGAGGGAACTTGGAACCCTCTGCTCTTCCCAGAGCAGCTCCATCTCGAGGATATCTTACAGTGCTCACACATCAAGTTTCTCATTCATATGCAACCAGGGTGGACCCTGCTTAGCTAAGGGGACAATTCATGTGTGCTACCACAAGAACAGCTCTTCTCTCATGTCACAGTAGCCCAAGAGAAAACTCTACAGCTTGAGGCGTGCCTGGATTTTAAAGAATCGAAGCAATTATCTACAGCGTTTTTTGTTAGTAGCTTTTCTTGTTTTGGGGATTGGATTGGTGCAGCTCTCTGGTCTGTGCCATTGGGTTCTTGCTCTGGTCCTAGTGAGCTCCGTTGCAGGTCTAAAGGGCTGTAGATTCCTGGATCCATCGCAGGGACAGCTGAAGCTCAAGCCCTTTGGGTGCCTGAAGTGGGGTTCCCAATGCCACCTCTGACATTTCACCTCATCTGCCCTCTCCTGCCTCTGCCACCACCTGGCTGAGTGTCCGCATGTGTAGCAGCACAGTAGAAAAGTTACAATTGGATGCAAAATAATAATAATAATCATCATCATCATCTACTTTTTATATCCTGCTCTTCCTTTAAGGAGCCCAGAGCGGTGTACTACATACTTAAGTTTCTCCTCACAACAACCCTGCAAAGTAGGTTAGGCTGAGAGAGAAGTGACTGGACAGATTTTACAGGGAAGATCTATGAGCAGAAGAAGGCAAGAATCTAATCTCTCTCATGTGGGTCTTGCCAGTGCGCCCAAGTGGTTTATGGATTTTGTGCTTCAGTGTTATGTTTCTCATGGGTGTTTCTAGAGATAAACATTATGTGAAAATTAAGGCATCTCAGAGCTCTGCTTTCTCTTGGCTTTGAAACTGCCAAAGCTTAAAGCTAATGCTAGGCTGCCCCCTAAAGTCAGATACCAGCCACACATTAAAAATGTTCATCTGAATTGGAACTGGAGGCCTGTGATCCTTTCAGATTCGGGACCCCACTTTTAACTGAAACATGAAATCCATTGCCATAGAATCCGTTTTTAATTGTTTACAACTTGCCTAGGTGCCACGGCTCTGTGGCCGCTGTGATTTGGTGTTGAGGATTTGAATATCTTGTCAATGTACTGCAAATTACTTAGAGATTTCCCATTAGATCTTGGCCCACTTTCTGACTGCGCTCAATACAGAGCAGTGATCTTCACTATTTTTCAAGGAGGGGCCACTTTGGCAACCCCCTCCCCCCCAAAAAAAACACCACCCAACAACAACCCTTCAGGGTGAGAGCTTTTCCCCACTGCTGACCTCTGCTCAGTACTGTACTTATCTCAGTGCTGGTAGGGCCTTTAAGAGAGACGGAGCCCTCTCTTAAGAACTCTATGGGGGAAACAATGGGAGGAGCTTCACTTCCCTGCATTCTGTGCATGCCTTCCAAGATGGTGCAGGGACTCAAGAGTTTCCCTTCAAGGAACGCCCCCGGCCTTAGCAGTGGGAGAGCAACTGGCCCTATCCATCCCCAGCACAGTATCCCTCCAGTGGCTGCTGCTGGTGTCTATCTTGTGGTTTTTTTTTAGATTGTGAGCCCTTTGGGGCCAAGGAGCCATTGTACTTATTTGTTTTTCTATGTAAACCGCTTTGGGAACTTTTATGGGAAAGTAGTATATAAATATTCTTAGTAGAATAGCACATCCTCTCTGTATGGTGCCAGGAAAATTGTGTAGAGTATTTAGCTTCAGTGAAGCTTCACACAGGCCCAACAAACATTTAGAGGGATGCCCTTAGGATTGGTGGAGGCTGCCACTGGTCCCCAGACCTTACAATGAAGAGCATTGGTACTGAAGAAAGGAAATTCCTTCCAGAGTGTGTCTGGACAGAGTGTTAGAACTTGGCCATACAATTTCCTTTCTTATCACTTGCTTGGAATCTGAAAAATGACCGTTTTTCTAGAGGCTGAGTTAAGATTCTTACACAATGAATGACCACTTGGTCATTTAGCAAAAATGGAAGCACAGCTCTGCTTTTCCCAGCTGCCAAAATAACTAGCCTATGAGTGTTCTTCCTTACTGCTGACTCAATGATCTATTTCATTTCTTGGCTCTTCTTGCAGAACTCAGGGAACAGTTGACAGCATCAGGGTGGTTGCCCAAGGTTTCAAGCAGTCTGGGAAAAAATCATTTTATTGGAGACCTTTGACCCTGTGAAAATTAAGAGCCTGCATTTTCCCCATATTTGTATATGAACAGCATAAACACAGGCACATGGCATGATTTGAGGAACACAAGGATAAGCATGAATAGCAAAGAATAACAAACAATATTTTCTCAAGTGAAACGATTGGTTATGCCATGTGATGCAAGACAGAAGTTCTTAAAACAATATTAGAGTGGCTACATTTACATACATATATGATGCATCTGGATGTGACACCAGCGGAAGAAGGGATTTAGTGCAAGCAATTCTCGGCATTGCTACAGTCCCCTGAGCCTGCCAAACCTTGCCAAAGGTCGTGAGACCCTCAGCAATGATGTGGGCTGCATTGCGGGTGACTGCAGGGGGAAGGAGGGAGCTCGGAAACTGGGCGGGGCTCCGCTAGCGCCAAGGTTGGTGTTGTCCCCCATCCCTCTGCAGCAGCCCATGACACAATCCATGTCATTGCTTAGGGGTTAGAGTGCTGGACTAGGACCGGGGAGGCCCGAGTTCAAATCCCCATTCAGCCATGAAACTAGTTGGGTGACTCTGGGCCAGTCACTTCGCTCTCAGCCTAACCTACTTCACAGGGTTGTTGTGAAAGAGAAACTCAAGTATGTAGTACACTGCTCTGGGCTCCTTGGAGGAAGAGCGGGATAGAAATGTAAAAATAAAAATAATAATAATAATTTGGCAGGTTCCGGGGACTTCAGCACCACCAAGAATGAGGCGATGGGGCTGTAGCTCAGTGGTAGAGCATTTGCTTTGCATGTAGAAGGTCACAGGTTCAATCCCTGGTGGCATCTCCAGGTAGGGTTGAGAAGGACTCTGCCTGAAACCTTGGAGAGCGACTACCTCTCAGTGTAGACCAAGGCTGCACAACTTTGGCCCTCCTGCAGATGTCGGACTACAGCTCCCATCATCCCTGACTGTTGGCCAGCGTGGCTGGGGTTGATGGGAACTCTACTTTAAAAACAGTTAGCTGAAGGGCTGAAGTTGTGCAGCCATGGTGTGGCCCAGTGGGTCCCAGCCTGAGGGCCTCCAGATGTTGCTGGACTACAACTCCCACCATCCTCAGCCACAATACAATGTAGCTAGGGCCGATGGGAGTTGTAGTTCATCAACATCTGGAGGCCCCCAGGTTGGAACTCACTAGTGTAAACAACACTGAGCAATAACAGTGTAGATGAGTACTCGATGGATGAATGAAGATTCACTTCCTCCCCTGCCAACTGAGCAAAGAGGCCCCTTTTAAAAGTGGTGTTCCTCTTTATTTAGCCGTGGGAGAGCAACTGGCCCTATCCAGCCCCAGCACAGCATCCCTTCGGTGGCTGTTGCTGGTTTTGATCTTATAAAATTGAACAAGTGGCACATTTCAAATGCTTGGGAGTAGTTTTTCAATCTGGTGGCTCTAGAAAAGCCCATGGAGAACACGTGGCTTTAAATGCTCAGAGAAGCTCGTCTGCCATCCTCCAATTCCTGCGGACAAGAGGAGGCCGTGATCTACCAGCAGCTCTCAAACTGTTCAAAGCCAAGTCGCTAGCTCAACTCCTCTTTGGCGCTCAATGTAACTTTTTAAAATGCAGCCATCCTTATTATTAGCTCTTTTATGATATGTATCATCATATAGGCAATCACCTTCATCCACCCGTACTTTTTAACATGTAACTTTTAACATGTAATCATTATTAGTAATTTCATTCTGGTCTGTGACCATAATAAAGGTTGATTGATTGATTGATCGATTGATCTTATGTTTCTTTTTTAGACTGTGTGCCCTTTGGGGACAAGGAGCCCTTTTATTTATAACTATGTAAACTGCTTTGGGAACTTCTGTTGGAAAGCGATATATAAATATTGGTCATATTTGTACTTAAATATTCATCATATGTTCCTATGAGAATTGCTTGGGCATGCTCTCTTACGCTGACATTGCTGTGTCTATGAGCTGCTATATGTTCTTTGCGGGCTGCATTTTAACGGACTAGTTCGGCCATAAGGAAGGCCTCTTGGGAATCTTCCAAGTCCAGCTCTTCCATCACGTGGAAAAACAGAAGAACTGTTAGGTTCGCATATGTCCTGACATGGCCGCAGCCCCCATTCTGGTGGAATATCAAGATATACAGATATTCATGTTTTGCCCCGTACCAGTCAGAATGGGTGTTGATGCAAGGAACCCTGCCATGATTAGAGATGGGCTGGAGTTTTATATGACGCATTTAAGTTATGTTTCAAATCTGTCCTGTTTTTCTAGACGGTTCCCCCAGCTGATGTGTGTGGACAGCTTCAAGGCCAGGTAAATTCTCTTCTGTGAAGTCTTCGTCCATAAATTCTGTTTAATTCTCTGGTCATAGTCTTTGGTCACCAATCTAATGGGTGACTCACTGGGTACTGTTGCAGAAACTCTCTGGGTTCTGTATCTTAATAATAACGTCTTGTAGCAAAGAAAAGTAAAGTGAGGTGTCCAGAACTATTCCGGAACAAGGTCGGGGGAGAATAACTGGCCCTATCCATCCCCAGCACAGCATCCCTCCGGTGACTGTTGCTGGTGTCTATCGTATGTTTCTTTTTAGATTGTGAGCCCTTTGGCGACAGGGAGCCATCTTTATTTATTTATTTTTATCTCTCTATGCAGACTGCTTTGGGAACCGTTTTTGAAAAGCAGTATATAACTATTCATAGTAGTAGTACTTTTAAAATGCAAACATAACAAGCATAAATCATTTTGTTTTAACTCATGTTTTTAACTTTTTTCGATTGTTTTTGCTTTGTTGTAAACCACCCAGAGACGTACGTTTTGGGCAGTATACAAATATGTTAAATAAATAAATAAATAAATAAATCACATCCAATCAACTTAGGGCACTGGAAAATTTGCTTATGAAAGATGTTCTGAAAAATCCATATCATTGCACAGCATAGAGCCTGGTTCCAGTGTTGCTCTGAGTTCACAAGCAGGTTCATATGGGAGGAGGTAGTCCTTAAAATAATATTCTGCCAAAGAAAACCACATGGCTCTGTGGTCACCAGGTCAGGGGTCGACACTGACTCAATGGCACAACTTTACCTTTACTTCAGTGATGTATTGAGAAACTCCTGCAGTTCATAGAATGCAGTAGTTGCACTTCTGATGTATTCCTGAACTAACTTAGGTCCATGTCTTCCTTCTAGATCCAGTTGGGAATAATGAGCCATCCAGCCATGCCTTTCTTCTCTCTGGGATTCTGGACTTTGCAGTTAAGAATGATAGCACTTCCTCCACGTGATCATGAACAACTTGCAAAAGTTAAATTCAGAGAACCTTCTAAGATGTCTGTCCATGTATAACGGTAGGTGGTAGCACAGGCAGAGAATGTCCAGAAGAGAACAAATCATGATGATAGAAAGAAGTGCTTGTAGATTAAGCATTGCATAGAGAAAGTGGCTAGAGGGATCCCTACCCCCACAGCAAAAGTTGGGGTCTCTCAGTGGTATTGACTTGGCAGTAGATTCAGGACAAGGACAACAACAAATATTTATATACAGCTTTTCAACAAAAGTTTCCAAAGCGGTTTACATAGAGAAACAATAAATAAATAAGATGCCTCCCTGTCCCCAAAAGGCTCGCAATCTAAAAAGAAACAGTCTGAAAAGAAAAGGACAGACAAAAGAAAGTAATTCTCATTGACTTGTGGAATTCATTGCCACAAGTTGTGGTGATGGCCATTAGCACAGATGGCTTTAAAAGGAGCTGAGACAATTTCAGAGGTCCGTCAATGAGCCATTATAACTATGTGAAGTCTCCCATGTTTAGAGGCAGTATACCACTTAATATTAGTGCTGATGGGGTGGCCGTGAGTGGAGACTATTTCTTTCATACCTCGCTTTTGGCTTACCTAAAAGATGCTTTGGACTGATCCAGCAGAGCTCATTTGTTTTGTGTCCTGCAAGTTAAGATACTGGCTGGCATATACAGTGCAAGGATGCAATGCTACAGCAAGAGAGCAGCCTGACAGAACTTCCCAGCTAACTGCACCACCGCAGCTGGGAAGTGGCAATTTTTATTCTCCAGAAAGCCCTCTGTGCCACCCAGAAATATGTCCCTGAGGGCTGCACAGCCCTCAGGGACATATTTTAGGGTGGCTCAGAGGACTTCCTGGAGCAGGAGAGGGCATCAAAAATTGACACTTCCCAGTGGCACGGGTGCAACTAGTTGGGAAGTTCTGTTAGGCTGCTTCTTCCCTACAAAGGCGCATCTTTGCTCTGTATGTTAGCCTATGTTTGCACTGCATTTTACCACAAACCTATTCTGTATGCAGCTATTAATTTATTCAGCTCTACAGTTTTGTGCGTCCGTTTGCGCAATTACACATCAAAAAGAAGAATATCTGTTCCTGTCTCTGAAGGACTTAAGGCTTAATGGCGCTTAGCAGTGGAAAATTGCATGTTCAAAAACTATTTACTGCTTTAGCAAGCCACATTCCTTTTCAACTTGCTGTTTTGAATCAATGCAGATTGCCATTGCAAACCCTTCTGTGCTAGGGAGCAATTATTTCTGTCTGCCTTAACAGAAATACTTGGCTAGGGTGACATGTTTCTGTCCCTCCTCCATCTCTGGAACCTGGAATTCCTGATGGTGGAAGAGGGCCAGTTTATTTATTAATTACATTTTTATACCACCCCATCCAAAGGCTCTGGATGGTGTACAATAAGTTGACTTCTTAGTTGGCTAAGAAGGGCAGGTGGGGTAGGCGTACTTGTACTTTCCCTGAACACCTTTGTCGATTCTCCCCCAAGGAATGAGCGAAAGCTGAATATCGGAGGTTCCTAATGGCGCAGTGGGGAAATGGCTTGACTACCAAGCCAGAGGTTGCCAGTTCGAATCCCTGCCGGTTCGAATCCCTGCCGGTTCGAATCCCTGCTGGTAACTTCCTACAGGAAGTTGCTGAAAGGCATCATCTTATATTGCACGGGAGGAGGCAATGGCGAACCCCTCCTGTATTCTACCAAAGACAACCACAGGGCTCTGTAGTTGCCAGGAGTTGACACTGACTCAACGGCCCACTTTACCTTTAGTTTTTTGAGAATACAAATTAGGAACAACAGGAGTCAAACTTGCAACCATCTACATTAATGCATCTGCTCTTCCACTGAGTTATATGGGTTCTAGGGTTGGTTTAGGTCAGGGCTGCACAACTTTGGCCCTCCAGCTGTTTTTGGACTACAGTTCCCATCATCTGCAGCCACAGTGGCCAGTACTCGGGTATGATGGGAACTGTTGTCCAACCTCTGAACGAGGGCTGAAGTTGTACAGCCCTGGTTTACATTCAACAGTTAGTAATGTGAGTGTTTGTGGTCTTCTGCCATGAGATTATGAATTTACTGTGGCAATCCTGAACACCCTTACTAGCCGGTGAGTCCCAGGCGGAATGAGTCTCAGACTTCTGCACCTATTAACTGCCACGAGCCTATCCCAGACTGTCTGGCTCGCTCAGACGGACTTCTGAGGAGATTTGCTTAGGATTGCACTGCATGAGGCAGTAAATCTCACTAGTGTCTGAATATTCTCTATTAATAGGTGGCTGAGGATTAGTGACTGGAGTTGTAGTGTAGTAAAATCTACCACAGCTAATGCTTGGTTAATGCTTTTGTTATCGTCTTGGCTTCTGGTTAACAATGGTATGTTCGTTTTCTTTCTCTCTCTCTCCCTCTGTCTCTCTCCCTTCCAGCCCTAAAGTTCTGTTCCACAAATCCCAGTTTCGGTAAAGACTGAGATACATTCTCAGGTGTATGTAAAGGATTAAATTGAAAAGAGGAGTTCCAACTCAGCAGAGAATGACCCAGTACAACTGGTCAGCAGAGTTTCCCTTCCAGAGTATGTCTAACAGGTCTCTGAATGCCAGTGAAATGCCCAAGGGCTGGGATGAGGGGAGTTTGCTAGGCCTCCAGGTCACCCTTGCTGTGATTCTGGCTGTGATCACACTGGCGACGATGCTCTTCAATACGTTCGTCATCATCACAATCATCCTTACCAGAAAACTCCACACGCCTGCCAATTATCTCATCGGCTCCTTGGCGGCCACTGACCTCTTGGTTTCGATCCTGGTCATGCCCATCAGTATTCCGTACACCGTCAGCCACATCTGGACCTTTGGCCAGATCATGTGTGACATCTGGTTGTCCTCGGACATCACCTGTTGCACGGCTTCCATCCTGCACCTTTGTGTGATTGCCCTGGACAGATACTGGGCTATCACAGACGCTCTCGAGTACACCAAACGCCGGACTGCTGGCAGAGCTGCTCTCATGATCGCTGTGGTTTGGGTGATCTCCATTTGTATCTCAATGCCGCCTCTTTTCTGGAGGCAGGCCAAAGCCCACACAGAAATGGCCTCCTGCAACGTGAACACGGATCAGATTTCCTACACCATCTACTCCACCTGCGGGGCCTTCTATATCCCAACCCTGTTACTCGTGATCCTCTATGGTCGGATTTATGTGGCCGCTCGGTCCCGCATTCTGAAGCCGCCGTCGCTCTACGGGAAGCGCTTCACCACCGCCCACCTCATCACGGGCTCGGCAGGGTCCTCCCTCTGCTCCCTCAGCTCAAATCTTCACGAAGGGCATTCCCATTCCGGCAGCTCCCCAGTGTTCATCAACCACGTGAGGATCAAAGTTGCCGATAGCGCCCTGGAGAGGAAACGTATTTCTGCCGCCCGTGAGCGGAAAGCCACCAAAACACTCGGGATGATTTTAGGGGCCTTCATTTTCTGCTGGCTCCCGTTTTTCGTGGCGACTTTGGTCTTACCCATCTGTCAGAATGCCTGTTGGCTCCCACCCATCCTCTTTGACTTTTTCACATGGTTAGGCTACCTGAACTCCCTCATCAATCCTATTATATATACTGCTTTCAACGATGAATTCAAACGGGCTTTTCAGAAAATGATCCGATTTAAAAAATGCTCCGAGGCCTAACTCCTTCTAGTTTTTGACGCAACTGCCAATACATAACATTCAGCCCACCTGCACTCATAATTTCCTACCGAGTGGGTGAACAATCATTGTTCTCCTTGTCTCCTTGTCACATGTGACTGACAACCTCTTGTTTTTTCATTGCACTTCCTTTTGCTCTCTGTAATAATTATAACTTCTAAGAGTTGCTAGTCTGTGCAGTGAAGTGTGTGTGTGTGTGTGTGTGTGTGTGTGTGTGTGCAGAGCTCGGAAAGAAGATCTGGAACATGGGAGAAGATCTGGAATGAGCGGGATGAAATAAATATGGGAGAAGCTGGTTTATATAGACAGTGTGGCACAATTTCCCCATTCTTGCTTTAGTGTGAATTAGACGCCGCAGCAGCAGCAAGATGTGTTTGTCTACATTAATTGTCTCAGAGCAACCCCACCCAAACCTGTAACATGGGAATAATATGACTTTTCAGGTTTTTAGTAAGGATTATGGAGCTAAGCACAGGACACACTTTGGGGGAAAAGCTATATAAATAATAGGTTCATTCATTTGACCGCTGGCAGGATAGGACAGGAGGAGCAGCCAGCCTATGGGTAGGAGAGCCAGGTACGCTCCTGATTGGTCATGTGCTTGCAAACATTAAGGGAGGAAGAAGGGAGAATGGTAACATAAGAAGCTGCCATATACCGACCGGTCCAGACCATGGGTCCATCTAGCTCAGTATTGTCTACATCAGGGATTCTCAACATTGGGTCCCCAGATGTTATTGGACTTCAGCTCCTATCATCCCCAACCAAAGGCCACTGGAGCTGGGGATTATGCGAGTTGAAGTCCAATAACATCTAGGGACCCAACATTGAGAATCCCTGGTCTATGCAGACTGGCAGCGGCTTCTCCAGGATTGCTGGCAGGAGTCTCTCTCCTCCCTATCTTGGAGATGCCAGGGAGGGAACTTGGAATCTTCTGCTCTTCCCAGAACAACCCCATTCCCTAAGGGGAACATCTTGCCGTGCTCACATATGTGTTCCCTCTAAGAGGGATTCCCAGATGTTGTTGACTACAACTCCCAGAATTTCCACCTACAATGGCTTTTGCTTGGGGATTATGGGAGTTGTAGTCAACAACATCTGGGAATCCCTGTTAGAGGAAACATTGGTAGTCTCCCATTCAAATGCAACCAGGGTGGACCCTGCTTAGCAAAGGGGACAATTCATGCTAGCTACCACAAGACCAGCTGATTGTGTGTGATGTGGCAGCTGGGTAGGACAAACACACCCTACCTAGATTCCGTTCCCAGTATTTTAAGTTAGGCAAAAGTTAGTTGATTTCACCCAGTTTTTAACTTGACTTTGGCTTTAAATTGTTTTAAGGTTTTTGTTTTTGTTTTTGTCTTAATCTGTTTTATATTGTTGTAAATTGCCCACAGACAGAAGTTTGGGGTGGTCTACAAATTTGATAGGTAGATAGATCCCCTCCTCTCTAGGAGGAAAGCTGGTCTTGTGGTAAAGGTAAAGAGGAGTTTACCATTGCCATCATAGCAAGCATGAATTGTCCCCTTTGCTAAGCAGTGTCCACCCTGGTTTGCATTTGAATGGGAGACTACATGTGTGAACACTGTACGATATTCCCCTTAGGGGATGGGGCCGCTCTGGGAAGAGCACCTGCTTGCTTGCATACAGAAGGTTCCAAGTTCCCTCCCTGGCAGCCTCTCCAAGACAGGGCTGAGAGACACTCCTGCCTGCAACCTTGGAGAAGCCGCTGCCAGTCTGTGCAGACAATACTGAGCTAAATGGACCAATCGTCGGACTCAGTATATGGCAGCTTCCTATGTTCCTATCTTCTTCCTATAGATAGATAGATGCCGTCCTACCCAGCTGCCACCTTGCGCACAATCACTCTTCCCTCCTCCTGCCTTAATGTTTTCAAGCACACGGCTGCCAGTCAGGAGCACACCTGGCGCTCCTACCCAGGGCAGGTGCTCTACCAGCAGTCATCTGTACGAATCTGCTAAGTATTGTTATTTATTGTTCCAAACATCAGAAGGTATTATATATTGTAAAATACTGTAGTGAGGGAAATGGGTGTGAGCATTAGCCCCCAGTATCCCAAATCCACTTTCCCTCTAGTACAGATTTTCTCCAGTGGGGCCACTATCTAGCTGTTTTCACTACCAATCCATGGCGTGTGACATTCACCTGAAATGTTGCAAAGTTTTTCAAATGGTTCTGAGACCCCCTGGGGAAGTCTGCGAGGGATTCTCTGATGAGGAACTTGGTAATGATCTTCCATTGTGAAGAGCAGTCATTGGGAAGTGTCGGCAGTATTCTGACGACTCAGTCCCATGGATATTTTGGAAGGAAGACCCATGCGATCGCTAGAATTTACTTCCAAGGCAGCATAGGAGAGTGGCCTTAGGTTCACTCTCAGTTTGTAGGCGATCAAGCCATAGCTCAGTGGTACAGCCTCTGCTTAGCATGTAGAAGCTCTCAGATTTCTCCTTGGTGGCTATTTATGCACTCGGCTCTCAGCTCATCCCTGCTGAGTGGCCTGCCCAATTGCACAGGAAATCTGAAAGCATTCTAGATAGCTGTGGAGCAAAGAATGTTTGTTTGTTGAGCTGTCATTTGAGCTGTCCCATATTTCTTGTGAATTTGTACATTCTTTTTTGAAACGGAGTATTTTGTGAATTTTCTTATCAAACGAGAG
Organism: Hemicordylus capensis; assembly: GCF_027244095.1. Taxonomy (NCBI): domain Eukaryota; kingdom Metazoa; phylum Chordata; class Lepidosauria; order Squamata; family Cordylidae; genus Hemicordylus; species Hemicordylus capensis. The sequence goes on from NC_069663.1 coordinate 18,286,705, forward strand.
CATCATTTGAGATTATTTTTCTACGTTTTTCTCATGTCAGACCGGAACTGTATAATCAGATTGAATATCCCAGCAAAATAAACAGCATGAGGAATTTTAACCAGAGCTTTCTTATTTTCATTGGTATGGCTTTTTTCTTGTCTCTGGTGGTGGCAAAAGTCAGAGAGCAGAAATAATTCTGTTGAGATCTCATTCCCTAGAGGAGATCCTCGAGAGGAGGACATGGGCATAACACTTTCTGCCTCAGCACTATCACGGCTATCTTGTGTTAATACTGCAATAATCCTGTGGTGATCTAATAAAGTGGGATGATAAATGCAATTACTTGGAAATGCCTTCCATAAAAATCAATAGGGCTATCATTCCAAGATGATCTGTTGAAAACCAGGGAATGTATTTGTTTGTGGTTACATGTGAGGACATGCTGTGGGGAAAGATGTGCAAAATTCTGCACCAAGAAATTTTGCCATGGGATGTGGTGATGGCCACCAGCTTGGATGGCTTTAAAGGGGGCTTAGACAGATTCATGGTGGATAGTCTATCAATGGCTACTAGTCTGGTGGCTGTGGGCCATCTTCAGCCTCAGAGGCAGGATGTCTCTCAATACCAGTTGCAGGGGAGCAACAGCAGGAGAGAGGGCATGCACATACCTCTTGCCTGTGGGCTCCCCAGAGGCATCTGGTGGGCCACTGTGTGAAACAGGATGCTGGACTAGATGGGCCTTGTGCCTGAGCCAGCAAGGATGTTCTTAACATTAACGGTATATAAATCAAATAAATAATAATTAATAATAAATAACTTCCTGAGACCTGTATAAATTATGCAAATATACGTTTTGAAATTTTTGCATAATATATTCTCCTTCTGCTAGAAAATAGGTTATGAACACACTTAAATTCTGTTCCATGGAAATCCTGTTCAGTTCTCCTCCCTCCTCTGGCTTCTCATCAAGAGTGGCAAATATGTTGTCTATTGAATCTTGATTACTAAATACAGGATCCATACATATGTGTCAGTAACACAGGATGTGTTAACAACAACAACAACAAATATTTATATACCACTTTTCAACAAAAAAGTTTCCAAAGCTGTTTATACAGAGAAATAATGAATGAATGAATGAATGAATAAGATGGATCTCTGTCCCCGAAGGGCTCACAGTCTAAAAAGAAATATAAGAAAGACACCAGCAACAGTCACTGGAGGTACGGTGCTGGGGGTGGATAGGGTCAGTTATTCTCCCCCTGCTAAATAAAAAGAAGCACCAGGTTCAAAAATTCACAAGCCATAACCCTGACTACCCTCGGTTTTAGCCAAATTAAGGCCCACTTGTAGCCTTCTAAAAGCAATAGCAAAGGGGAGTGTCACCAAAGCCAAGGGGTTTGGGCCCGCTCTGGCCTTCCTGCAATTCAAGTACTGGTTGTGCTTAAGGGACAATTCTTTCACTGTGCCTGAATACAAGACAGGCTTTCAAACTTTCAGTATATGATCATCACAGTCCTAAGGGCTAGAAACGTGTTTATAAATGAGAGCTGAATGAACTCTGCAATCAGTACAAATGTCTGCACTTCACTTCTGCAGCACAAAAGCACAGAACAGACACAACCCAGCACATTTCTATTCTTTAATATATTGCCTCCATAACCTAAACAACAATCTTCTATATTAGAATCACGCTTACACACCTCACTCTTTTAACCATGATAACCTGCTCGCAGTTCCTTCATTTATTCTAGAAAGGTTCAAATAATAAGACAATAATACTGAGAGGAAATTGGTAATTATATCTCCTCCACCCAGGAACCGAAACTAACACCAGGGCAATTAAGAGAGGGACAATTAGATTATTCATCAGTAATCCTGCTGCCTTGCTGAGCTAGTTTTATTGTTTCCTGTTGAACCTGCAAAGAGGACGTATTTAATTAACATTAGAAAGGACCTTTTGCTAAACAGGTCTTATCTGTGCATAAATATTATAGAAGGATTTTGGTCACAGGGAAAGGCCTTGTTGGATAATATGATTTTTTTTTTAATCCCACCGATCTTCCAAGGAACTCGGGGCAACATACATGGTCCCCCTTTCTTTACCCTCACAACAGCCCTGTAAGGTAGATTAGACAGAGAGAAAGTACTTGTCCCAGGGACTTTCATGGCTGAGTGGGGATTTGAACCTAGGACTCCCAAGTCCCAGTCTGACACTCGAACCACTATTCAATGCTAATCCTTCCACCATTTTTAATTCTGGTTCCAGCAAATAGCAGAAATGCTCTTGTGTGGAAGCAATCATAGTGTCGTAAACCAACAGGTCTATTTAAAAAGAATGTGAGTCAATGTCATCATCATCTTGTGTCAGTAGATGGCGGTGTGTACATGCATTTTAGAAGCCCTGCTTGTTTTCTTGAAGAAGCTGTGTTAGAAGAATGTTCTCAAGATTGCAAGGACAATCACTCAAAAAGCGGTGAGGGGTGGGACAAACACACACACACACACCTACCAAATTACCCTTCCGCAGTACAAAGCAGGCTGTCCACTGAGAACTGACAGCATACGTAAGGGCTATTTATACCAAGAGGCCCCTGCCATTTAAAGATACAGCATCAAGTCAGTGCCTTGTGAGGCAGGCCAAGGTCGAGACAGAAGCTGTGTCTATAATGAACATCTATTTCCCAGTGAGCATGTTCCATGCAGCAAAATCCCAGAAGTCCATCCAGTGAAGCTGCATCTCTGCGGGGAAAGTGACACATGGTGTTACCTTTACAACAGGCCACTGCATGAATCTGAAGATGTGTGTGTGCATAGCTTTCAAAAAAATGATGTTACAAGCAGCCCAAAGGTCTGGAGTTCTTCCACCTATAGAACAGTGGGTGAGGAGATTTCTTTTATTAGAATTATGGGAGGAGAGCTGGTCTTGTGGTAGCAAGGAGTACTTGTCCCCTTTGCTAAGCAGGGTCTGCCCTGGTTGCATATGAGTGGAAGACTAGAAGTGTGAGCATTGTAAGATATTCCCTTCAGGGGATGGAGCCGCTCTTGGAAGAGCAGAAGGTTCCAAGTTCCCTCCATGGCTTTTCCAAGATAGGGCTGAGGCTGAGAGACTCCTGCCTGCAACCTTGGAGAAGCTGCCATCCGCCCGCCCCCCGCCCCGCCCCAGATTTTAAGGATCTCACTAGGAACATAGGATAATAGTATAGGAAACTGCCATATACTGAGTCAGGCCATTAGTCTATCTAGCTCAGTATCATCTTCACAGACTGGCAGTGGCTTCTCCAAGGTTGCAGGCAGGAGTCTCTCTCAGCCCTATCTTGGAGATGCTGCCAGGGAGGGAACTTGAAATCTTCTGCTCTTCCCAGAGTGGCTCCATCCCCTAAGTTGAATATCTTCCAGTGCTCACACTTCTAGTCTCCCATTCAAATGCAACCAGGGTGGACCCTGCTTAGCTAAGGGGACAAGTCATGCTTGCTACCACAAGACCAGCTCACCCAGATTCACCAGGAATTCAGCTTTCTTTCTTTTCTTTTCTTTTTAAAGTTAAGCTCTAGCCCTTGTAGAAGCAGAGTTATGGAGCAAAACGTGCAGTCACTATTCTGCTCAGAAATTATCTTCAAGCCAATTTACATAATATGCAAAATAGGCACCCGGATTTGGAAAGCCAGAATATGGCCACCCTTGACAATACGGAACTAGGTGGACCAATGGGCAGCTTCCTATGTCCCTAGACAGTTACTGGGCCAGCTTCTGCTGAGAAATTAAATTGCTCCATGGAACATCTCTATTAATCTTCTCACACACAAAAATCTGCCTCTCTCTACCACAGCTGTCACCTTCAAACCAAGCACTAGAAACCCAGAAATGCTGACTCAACTTGTATCTTTGCAATATGTAAATCGCCAATGTTGTCATTTTCAGATGTGTTTTTCATTTGACTACTGGATGTTACTATGTGCCTTTGGACATTTTCTACCCATTTTCCCTATCTAGTACATAACAGTTATCAGAAATGCAGCACCAGCCGTTTTAATTGATGTCCAGTTTACTCCTGTGTACGTTTACTGTATTTACCTGAATCCAAGACTGTGTTTTGATATTCGAAATCAAGGGGTTGTCTTAAATTCAGAGTCTTCTTCCTTTTGGATAAATGCAGGTATAACCTGCATTTTTAAAGGGGATCGTCTCAAATTTAGAGTAATATTTGATTCAGATAAATATGATACTTGCAAGTAAGACACATCTGACATCCAGAGTGAGTCTGATATCCAGAGCAAGGAAACACCAGTACAGTGAAAGAAGCAGACAAATCATACTTTCAGATTAACTCCAGACTCACTTCCAGACTAATTGCGGTGCATGGGAGGAGGAACTATTTTTTATGACCTCCCATTCCCCCAGAAAGCCCTCTGTGCTACTGCCACCTGAAAATGTGTCCTAAGGGCTGGATAGTTTTCAGGACATATGTGTGGTTTCCTGGGGAGGATGTAAAAAACGCCCCTTTTCTGGTGCACCAGTGCAGTTAGTTTGGAAGTGCTTTAGTATGTGCCTCTCACTACACTTTTGTTACATCCTTGCTCTGGATTTCAACCAATTATTCTAACTAGACTTACTCCCAAGTACATAGGGAGGAGAGGTAAGGTATAATTGTGCTGTCGAGTTGGTGTCAACTCCTGGAGACCCCAGAGCCCCGTGGTTGTCTTTGGTAGAATACAGGAGGGGTTCACCCTTACCTCTTCCCATGCAGTATGAGATTATGCGTTTCAGCATCTTCCTATATCGCTGCTGCCCGATATAGGTGTTTCCCATAGTCTGGGGAACATACCAGCGGGGATTCGAACCAGCAACCTCTTGCTCCCTAAGCAAGTCATTTCCCCACTGCACCAGAGGTAGTGAGCAAGAATTGTCCCCTTTGTTACACAGGGTTTGCCTTGGTTTATATTTGGGTGGGTGACTACATGTGAGCGCTGTAAGATATTCCCCCTTAGGGGATGGGGCCATAGATCAGTGGAAGAGCATTTTCTTTGCATGCAGGAAGGTCCCAGGTTTCCTCCCTGGCATCTCCAAGATAGGGCTGGGAGAGCCTCCTGCCTGAAACCTTGAAGAAGCCGCTGCCAGTCAGTGTAGACAATATTGAGCTAGATGAACCAATGGTCTGACTCCGTACAAAGCAGCTTCTGTGTTCCTAAGTGTGTATAAAATTGCAACACTGGGTGTCCAGAGTGGGGAGGGAGCAAGAGGGGGCAGTTGCCCCCCTGGATTGAGCCAGTCTCCATTGAATTTAATGGGGCATACTCCCAGGAAGGGGGGGTATAGGATTGCTGGCTTTGCCCCGCCCCCCTAAAAAAGTTCTGCAGACGCCCATGATTGCAACCTTGATTTCATGATTTGCTAGGTGACGGATGCTTGCCCAGAAGTATGTTCAGGCTGTTGTGATGTGGTTAGCAAGAACATTTTCGGGCTGTGCTGTTTGAATATACGAATGTGACAAATATTTATGAATACAATGGATATTTATATACGGCTTTTCAGCAAACGTTCCCAAAGTGGTTCACATAAATATAAATAAATACATAAAATGCCCCCTGTCTCCAAAGGGCTCACAGTCTAAAAAGGAAACAAAAGAGACACCAGCAGCCACCACTGGAGAGATGCTGTGCTGGGGATGGGTGTGTGTGTGTGTGTGTGATATGGGCAGTCTGATGATCCACAACTCAGTGAAGCTGACAGACATAGATGTATAGCCATTTTGGACGGACCTGCATCAGCCTTTAATAAGCCACTATTTGCACTCTGTGTGCAATCTGACACCATGTACTGACATGCATGTCTGCATACCCTATCATGTGTTGCCAGGAAGTTTTTCACAGGGGGCTTTTAAAGCCCTTTAACTTGCATCTCCTCCAGAATGGAGGGGGTGCATTCACATATCAGCCAGATTTACCCCAAAGTCCCTGTGAGTTATCGGGGAGCAATTTATACACAATTTGGGTTTTTCACAGCAGATTAGAGTGTAGCCCGATTTATATCCAGGATAAAAACAACCCACTATTTATTTCAGGTTTTTGGGGACAACTTCAAGTTCTCAGTAAAGCCTCCCAGTAAAGCTGCTGTGTGTAAAAGCGCCAGGCACACGGATAGCAAGTTGCTGCAAACACAGATGAAGGCATTTCATGTATATAGTGGAGTGCTAGCTGTCCCTGGTACCAAGTGATAGGAGGATACGCACATGGGACCAATTTTACACAGTGAGAGAAAACAAGAAATTCCGCATGTTAAAAGTATGAAACCCACCCATTAAAATCTATGGCATACACAGGTTTACATAGCAGAACTCCAACCCAGCTGATTTGTGAACCGCAAGGTTGACTGCACTGGCATTTAGCACAGAGCTTTGCCATATGCTTTGATTCTCTCTCCCCTTGCTGCTCTATTGAATTGCCTGGGAATTAAATTTCCCCGACCCAGAGGTGCACAGCATCCATAGGATCCTGGTTACTTTCTCCAATGCAAGCGACTTCGAGAAAAGCAAAGTGTCAAAAGGCACACAGAACACACCATCCCCATATATATCGGGACTCCTTGCTTGTCTGGGGCAGGAGTGGGGGTGATATATCAGCTCTCAAATGGAGGAAGCCATCCATTTTGTCTCAGCCCCCCACCCCCTTCCTCTTGGCCTGGCTTAGGCATGGATGCTCTGGGAAGAGCTCATGATGAGAACAGCCCTGTGGACGGTCCTGAACCGCCTGTTCTGAAGAAGATCTGGATTCCTAGGGCCGCCTAACAGGCAAGGGACTGTCTTTCTCCTGATTGGAAATTATGCTGAGTCTTTAAAAGCACATTCAGCCAGCAGAACAGAGATTTAACCAAGTAAATGCTGGCTGGATTTTTGCACTGCAGCACACACAGAGCTCGGGACCGGGATCATTGTGCAATGCTGCATTTCACAAACGCAGCTGCCTGCCCCGGCATGACTCAAAGCAAGACTTCTTCGCCCTATTTCCAGGTATTATTGAGTTTTTCCGTCTCTTTCCTCTTGCCGAGTTAAACGGGGTTTTAACTGATCAAATGTGATTTCTCTCCATTGTGCTTTATTGAACTGCATGATGCTATGAACATGTGCTGTAGGCAAAGATCCAGTTTGGATAACCAGTGCATGAGATGTTTAGAGCTCTGCGTCTGACCACGCTTACTTAAAAGTAAATGTAACTGAGCCTGAAACCCATGGGGATTACTTCCATGCAAATATATTTTAAGCGTGCAATGCTGCAATTTACATCCTCTTTAACTCAATATCAAACCTGACAGTAGTTCTGTGTTGCACCATAACACGTCCTGATACTATTAATAGTCACTTGGTTGGGAGTAAATTCCACTGATTTAAATGGGACTTACTTCCAGGTAAATGTGTATAGGGTTGCATCTTTAGTAGTGAAACCCTTAGCTCACTACAGTAAAAAAAACCCAACTGTCTTCAATCATATATCAATGTGTATTTTGGTGGGACTACTCTAGCATAAGTTGATTGAATGGCTTAAGAAAGCTGAGGTTTTCAAAAGTCATACATGTGTGATTTCATAGGGCAAATGTGCACAGGATCAAAACCACTCTGAAATGCCTCTCCATCCAATATAACCTTGACATGCCTGCAGATTGTTGGAGTCTGCAAAGATGGTGATGTGCTTTCGTTCTGCTATGAATACTTAAAGGGAAAAGGGATATGAACTGAGCTCTAAAATGTAGGATGTGCCAATGCAGCCAACAAAATCAAATGCTCAGTCCTTATGGAATGAATGGATTATACCAGATGGGAAATACAGGATGAAGAGGTAATGCTGAGTTAGCAAAGGACAAAGTAATGTGTCTCACAGCACCAAATCAAGGCAGTTCCTACCCAGACCACCTGCAATGCAAAAATGTACATGTGTGAATTCTTCCCACACTGATCTGGTGCACAGATTGCATTTAAAAATAAATATTCATACAGAACAGAACAGAACTTTATTACAGTCATAGACCAATATACAAAGAAATACAAACAATGCATCATGTAAATAAAATTTTAAAAAGAGAAGAGAGAAATGTATAAACTACTTATGAAGTGCATTGCTAAAGATCAGATCGAGTTTTGCAGATTATAAACCAAAACCTGGTCACTATATTAATAATTTTTTCATCTGAGTTAAGTAATAACAACTTCAAATAAAAATCATACATACATATTAAGGATTAGGACTGGAGAAAAAGTATTAATTGGATACTGAATTCTAGTGTGCACTAGAAACATTATTACTGCTTCATTTACACATCCTGTTAATTCATGCATCTAATAAGACTATGTAAAGGTAAAAGGTGCCGTCGAGTCAGTGTCGACACCTGGCGACCACAAAGCCCTGTGGTTTTCTTCGGTAGAATACAGGAGGGGTTTACCATTGCCATCTCCCACACAGCATGAGATGATGCCTTTCAGCATCTTCCTATATCGCTGCTGCCCAGTATAGATTTTCCCATGGTCTGGGACACATACCAGCAGGGATTCGAACTTAAGAACATAAGAACAGCCCTGCTGGATCAGGCCCAAGGCCCATCTAGTCCAGCATCCTGTTTCGCACAGTGGCCCACCAGTTGCCGCAGGAAGCCACAGACAGGAGTTGAGGACGTGCCCTCTCACCTGCCATTACTCCCCTGCAACTAGTACTCAGAGGCATCCTGCCTTTGAGGCTGGAGGTGGCCCACAGCCCTCCGACTAGTAGCCATTGATAGACCTCTCCTCCATGAAGTCATCCAAACCCCTCTTAAAGCCATCCAGGTTGTACTGGGAACCTCTGGGTTGCTAGGGTTTGTAAATATGGAGACTTGGGGACTTTAACATCAGCACACACAAAATGGGAATCCCTGCGTGTCTGAAGTGCAGCTGCTCTTGCGCAGGAGTGCAAATACTTCAAAGATCTTCCTTGTGCTCTGGAAGTACTCTGTTAAAGTGGAAGCACATCCCTGACCTCCATAGTCTGGGAAACATACCAGGGGGGATTCAAACCTGCAACCTCTTGCTCCCTAGGCAAGTTACTTCCCCGCTGAGCCATGAGGTGGCTTTGAATGATACTATTACCCTGCAAATGTAACTTATGACTTTTCCCTTCTTGCCACTGCCAGGTACTATCAGAGCAAAATTGCATGAGCTTTTACCTATTGGTTAGAGCCGAGTGAGAGAAAGAAAGAGGATAAAAGGAAAGTTTTTAAGTGTATAAAGTTTATAACCCCTGCTAACTGAGCAAAGAGACACCTTTTAAAGTGGTGATTCTCTTATATTTAGCAGAGGGAGAGCAACTGGCCGTATCGAAACCCAGCATAGCATCCCTCCAGTGGCTGTTGCTGGAATCTGCCTTGTGTTTCTTTTTAGATTGTGAGCCCTTTGGGGACAGATTTGATTAAGTGCCATGAAGTTGGTGTCACCTCTTAAAGACCACATAGATAGATTCTCTCCAGGATGATCTTTCTTCAACTTGGCCTTTAAGGTCTCTCTTAAAGACCACATAGATAGATTCTCTCCAGGATGATCTTTCTTCAACTTGGCCTTTAAGGTCTCTCAGTGGTGCATTCATTGCTGTCGTCATCGAGTCCATCCACCTTGCTGCTGGTCGTCCTCTTCTATTTCCTTCAACTTTCCTCCTTTCCTGGCTGTCCATGGTATCTCAAAAGCCTTTGGGATTTCAAAAGTCTGGGGACAGGGGACCATCTTATTTATGTATTATTTATTTCTCTATGTAAATCGCTTTGAGAACTTTGGTTGAAGAGTGGTATACTGTATAAATATCCATAGTAGTCAAAGTAGTAAGTTATTAGACCTTAAAAAAAAAAAGGAGGATATAGGCAAAAGTTCTCGAAGGTAGATTGTTGGACCTGCCTCATGGAGCATGGAGTCTTTGAGAAGAGGGGAGGATATGATGGGGGTGGTGGTGGAAATAGAGATGGGGTAAACAGGGCATGAATATATAAATATTTCAGTTACACCTACTTAGACTTAGCTACAGGAAGGCATGGGAACTGAGAGATTGTACAAAGTTTCCCTGAACCTGAGGACAGACCTGAAGGAAGCCACAAAGGTGGCATCAGCAGCTGTTGTGAAAGGCAACAGAACAAGAACAAGGATGTGAGTTTTGAGCCGCATACAAATATACTAAATAAATAAAGCAGCAGCGACAATGCTGTTACATTTTTAAAGTTTGTTTTAGTTGTTTTTGGAAAAGAGTTTGTTTTAGCTGTCATTTCTGTCCCAGGTGTCGTTTATTGCTTTATTGTATGCTTGTGCATTACTACTACTATGAATATGTATATACCACTATTCAACAAAAATTATCAAAGCTGTTTATGTAGAAAAACTATTAAATAATAAATTAGATGGTTTCCTGTCCCCGAAGGGTTCACAGTCTAAAAGGAAACATCAGGTAGACACCAGCAACAGTCACTGGAGGGACGCTGTGCTAGGGTTGGATAGGGCCAGTTGCTCTCCCCCTGCTAAATATAAGCCAGTCCCACTTTAAAATGTGCCTCTTTGCTCAACGTGTAGGGGGTAATTTTGAATTTATTTCTATTAAATTTATTTCCAAAATTTTAAACAGTGCCTCACTATGAGGTACTCCAGGCTGAAGAAGAGAGTACCTCCGGCTTCCGTGAGATAGACATCAATTCTTCCGGATAGACATCAATTATATATTTGGAAGAATTTGTTTCTTGGTGTGCAAAATAAAGTCATACTTCCCGATGACCTACAGATACCAGATTTTGCATACACAATCCTGCCACTGAAATTAGCTGAATGAGCTGCTTTTTATACAGGAATGTGCTGGGTGGAAGTTTTAAATAATTTTTTTAAAAATAAATTCTGAATATATTTCCTGATTACTTATGGATACCAAGTTCTGCATGAACAATCCTACCTCTTAAATTAGCCAAATGCACTGCTTTTTACACCAGAACATGCTGCTGAAAGATCTATATATATAATTCTCTAAGGCGTACCCGTGGCTAATCCTGAACATGGCAGTTCTCGTGAGACTTCCTGGCAGGGCAGGGAAGTGCAGAGCACAGCAGGGGGAGCCTCTCTCTGAGACAGTCTGCCGAGGGAGGGAGGTTGAGGAGGAGGCGGTGCCACTGCAAGCCGGCTCTAACTGCCCGCCTCCTTGCAAGGAGGACGGCCAAGCAGGCAGCAGCACGGGTGGGGAAACCGGGGCCAAAGGGATGTAGGCAAGAATGAACTGGCTGAAGGGATGGGGAGAGGCGGAGAGCGATCTGGCTGAAGGGATGGGGGGAGAACGAATTGTCCAAAGGCATGGGGAGGGAGAACCAACCGGCACAAGGGATGAGGGGAGAAGGAGAGTGAACTGGCTGAAGGGATGGGGGGTGAGAATGGCTGAAGGGATGGAGACAAAATGAAGATGGGGCAGGGAGCCAGATCGGTTGTAGGTGGGGGAATCACAGCGAGAACTAGGGGCGCAGGTGCTCTGCACTGGGTCAGCTAGTTGAAATATATTTCTTGTATTTTTAGAAGAAATTCTGAATATTTTAACTGTTATTGCTTCCAATAGATTTTTAACGCTTTAGTTCCTGTTGCTTTAGTTCCTTTTTGCAAGTGCACACACACACGCGCGCGCACACACACATATATATAATTTACTGAAAATATTTATATCCCGCCCCTAGTACACTACTGCTGTGGGCGGCTCACAATAAAATAGAAACCGTATACAATAGAAGTAATAAAATTAAACAATTTGAGTAAACAAATTAAAAGTTAGGTTAAAATCTACCACCAGTATTAAGTTCAAATTAAAAGTCATTTTAAAAGATAAAAACAGAGAATATGAACGACATATTGTTTAATTTCTTGAACTTTCCTAGAACTGTCATCTATGCAAAAGCACCCCAAGGAGGGTCCTCACCTACAAGCAACTAGACCAGGCTTCCACAACATAGGGGCTGGGGTCCAGATCTGGCCTGCAGGGCCTTTTTGGGGGCCCCAAAGAAAACCACATGGCTCTGTGTGGTCACCAGGAGTCGACACTGACTCTGCCACACAACTTTACTTTTACTTTACAAAGTAGGAGTATCCTGCAGGAGGAACCATAAACAGCAGGATCCATGAAGAGCTCTAGGATTGCAAGTTTCAGGATTGAAGCCTGAAAACAACAATGATTTAGGGAGAGGAGAGGACTTGGTATTTATTTGGGGCTGGCATGCACTCCAGCTGCCCCACTGATTGAGCAGGGACAGGGCCTATTTTATGGGCACTCTCCTGGGTCAAAATTGTGGGCCCCTTGAGAGGGGGAAAGATCCATAAAAGTTGTCTCCATTAATGTTTTTGATAATTAATTTTAACATCTCACAATGTCACTGAAAATTGGCCTTCATGTGGGGGCATAACTATAACAGGACAAGGGGAGACAGTTGTCTGGGGGCCCAATGCCTTGGGGGGGGGGCCCAGAGGCAAGTCACATGACTGACTCCCCCAGCCGCACACCCGTCCGGGCTTCCTTCAGTTGTATCCATCCTCCAAAATTGATGTGAGTGTTAAGACCTGGAGCTACCAGAACAGCATGTCGTTCTCTAGTACCATTAAATGACTTGCATCGTCCAGAAGTTACAAAACCTTTTAAAAAATAATGTAGGATGATGTTCTGTTGTGGCACATAGGATAGATAGATAGATAGATAGATAGATAGATAGATAGATAGATATAAATTTTACTGGGGGGGGGGGGCATTTTAAAATCTTGTCTCTGTGCCCACTCCAACCTTGCTACGCCCCTGCATTCTGGCCGACTGGGGCGTCTGAGCTGAGTCCCATTCACTTCAACGGAGCGCCTTCGTCATGACTAACTGAGTCTGAAGGTCGCCTTTAAAAATAAAGAGACGTAGCACTGGCCAGTCTTGGAGGGGCCAACGGGTTCCTTTTTGCAGGGAGCGAAGAGAGGGTGGGTGTTAGCACGCGGGAGAGGGCGCCCGCTCCGTGTGGCTATCCCGGCCCCCGTGGCCACCAGCAGAGGCGGCCTGGGCTTGCCGCTCCGGGGCCAGCCAAGCGCTCTCAGGCCGCCGCCTCCTCCCTGCGCCCGCCCCGCGCCTGCCTCTCTCGCTCTCCCTTCCTTCCCCCTGACGTCAAGCCGCCGGCCCGCCCGGGCTGCTGCTGCTTCCCCGCCTCTCATTGTCAGGAGGAGTCCCAGCACGGCTGCCCGCGGCTCGGACGCCCCCTCCGAGCAGATCCGAGTGGGCCGCCCCGCTTCGCGGAGTGGGGGCCCGGGTCGCCTCCGGCAGCGGCAGGCGAGGGAAGAGAAGCAGGGACTGGAGCCGCCGCCGCCGCCGCCACCCAGCAAGAAGAAACTCCCCGGCGGAGGACGCGGCGCGCTCTCCTTCCCGGCAAGTTCCTTGGCGGATCTGGAGAGGAGGAGGAGGAGAAGTCGGTAAGCGGGTGGCTGGTTGCTGGGAAGGATGCGGGTGTGTGTGTGTGCGCGCGCGCGGGGGTCCTCTTGGGGAGGGGGTCATGCAAGGGGGAGGGCGGCAGCGGCGGGCGCTCCAGGCAGCCCTCTTGCGCTCTGCTCTCTGCCGCCGCCGCCTCCTCTTGCGCCTTTTCTGCTCCAGCGCTGCCAAAACCAAGCTGGGGCTGGGAAGGAATTCGAGGCATCCGCTTTGTTCCGAGTTGCCAGTGTGCGCACACAGAGAGAGAGAGAGAGAGAGAGAGAGAGAGAGAGAGAGAGACCCTTGCGGGGGAAACCCGAGCGAGCGCCTGGTGGGAACCGGCAGGCAGGCGGCTGCCTCTGCCTGCAGCAGCAAGCTGAGCAAGGTCCCCGCGGCGGCGGCGGCGGCTCTCCCAGCCCCGGTTGCCTTTTCCTTTTTGCAGCCGAGGAGGTCTCCGCTTGGAAGAGCAAGGAGAGCGTGCGTGCGTGTGCGCGCGCGAGGAGGAGGAGGGAGTTCTGGGCTCGGCAGGAACTTCCCAAGTTTCTCCCCGGGTGACTCTCTCTCTCTCTCGCTCCCCGCCGCGGGAGGAGAAGGCCCGGCCCTTCCTCCAAAGGAAATGCCTCTAGGAAGCCGCTCCGCCGCGTTGCCCCACGGCGGAGGGCTGAATGGGGCCAGGGCGCCTCGGAGGCCGATTCTAGGCGTGTTTACTCGGAAGGAAGCCGGCTTGGCCGCCGGGAAATGCGCCTTGGAATGCGGCCTCCTTGGCCACCCATTGCTGAAGGCTTCCTGCCGAAAAAGGCTTGGTATTGTTATGGCTGTTGTTGCCAACTTCTTCAAAAGTGCACCGCAGTGAGTCGTAAACGAGCAGAGACGCAGTTATGACGAGGATGCAGCCCATCCTCCAAAGAAGTGCGTGCATAGGCACCTCCCACTTTTATCCTCACAACAGCCCTGTGAGGTAGGTTGTGAGAGGCAGTTAGGACCCACAGTTGCCCCAGTGAGCCTTGGTGGCTGAATTCTTGTTGAGATTCCCTGTCGAAAGACTTGATATTGCTTCTGTTGTGTTACTTTAAAAAAAAGTAAATTTCCCACAAGGCCCTGAGTAGTAAAACAGTGGAAACTAAATTATGAAGGCAATGCTGTTCCTCCAAAGAACCCAGGGCTGTGTCCATGGTTGTATCCTCATGACAGCCCTGTGAGGTGGGCTGTGAGAGACAGTTGGGGCCCCACTGGTAAGGCTTTGTTTCTTGTTATGACTGTCCTGTGAGTTCGTTTTGAGAGGCACTTCATGAGTGACCCAAGGTAATAGTAAGCTTTGTGTCTGAACAGAGATCTGAAATTTGGTCTCCCTTGGTCAGAATCGCAATGCTCCAACCGTACGTAGCACCATGCATGTCTATGCAGAAGAAAGCCCTGTGGAACTCACTGAGACTCCTGTCTACGGCACATTTGCTGAGCATAAGCTCCCTTGAACTCAGTGTGACTTGCTTCTGAATGAATGTGCCTGGGATTGGACTAAAATATTGCAGTCACATCTGCTTGCTTGAAAGTTGAAGCCCATTGAAATCCAAGGGATATAGGCCTGAGGAAGTGTCCTTTGGGGTGCAAGGCAAAAATAAATGATGCTGGGAAACCTGTGTTTCAGGCGAGTCAGTTACCTGGGCAAGTCACTATTGGACAAGTCACTTTGCCTTGGACTTAGTTTTATAGATTAAAAAACTGGAGTAATAGCAACATACCTCCAAGGGTTGCTGAACTTTTAGTGAGGAAGAAAAATGCTATCTGCTCTGAGCCTTATGGGACAGAGTTAGGGTTGTCACTTTTCACCTTCCTGGTAGGGCTTTGGTGACTTTGACAGCAATGACTGGTAGAAATTCAACAGATGTGGCCTCCCTGATTGGTCTTACTACCATACCAACAGTAGCTGCACTTGTTGAATTTCTGCCTCTTATGTAGTTCTTAAAATTATAGGAAGCCTTGCTGGGGGTGGGGGAAGGTTGCAATCTTAGATTGTCTTGTTGATAATTGCAGATATAGTTCTGATGAAAATGCTAGATGGGGTGCATGAATTCCAAGGAGGACGTGAAGCCTTGTTGTAGGAATTCTGGAGAATGAATAACGCGTAGATAATGAAATCTGACAGCAAAATTCTTAGCATTAGGAAGATATGCTCTATGCTGCTATGTTTTTGACCAGGTGGTAAAAGTGAGATTCAGGAATGTATATGATTCTTTTTTCGATAGTGTTTGCATTTCTGTAATGCTGAATTATTTTTTAATTGCATTTTTTTTTGCCTGCTCTTTCTCCAGGGAGCTCTGGAAACATCTGTGCTTCTTCTCCCTTCTTTTTAACCTCACAAGAATCTTGTGAAGTAGGCTAGCCTGAGAGATAATGACTTACCTAAGACTACCCCGTGAAATTCATGGCGGGATAGGGATTTGAATGTGGGGCTTCTTGATCATAGTCTAACCACTACACCATACTGTCTGAGGTAGAAGCATTGATTGAGGTCCTAAGTCCAAAGAGCCCCATGTGGGGACGCAAACCATCCTCACCCGAACTCAGCTGGGACCTACAGTTGGTATAGCTACAGTTGAAGGGAACTTGTTCTCTCCAACCCAACATTTGTGGCTGTATTTTTTTAAAACTGTAAATTTAAATAAATTAATAATAAACCTAGCATAGCAGTCAGCATTCATTTCATTTTTATTTACATTACTATCCCGATCTTCATCCAAGGAGCCCAGAGTAGTGTATACATGGTTATGCCAGCGTGGTGTAGTGGTTATAGTGCTGGACTAGGACCAGGGAGACCCGAGTTCAAATCCCCATTCAGCCATGATACTAGCTGGGTGACTCTGGGCCAGTCACTTTACTCTCAGTCTAACCTACTTCACAGGGTTGTTGTGAGGAGAAACTCAAGTGTGTAGTACATAGCTCTGGGCTCCTTGGAGGAAGAGCGGGATATAAAATGTAATAATAATGGTTATCCTCACAACAATCCTGTGAGGTAGGCTAGGCTGAGATAAGTGAATGCCCTGAAATAACATAAATATTTGTCAAGACAGAAACTGTGTTGCAGGCTGCAGATGCAAGAGCTCATTTTTGAGCAGGAAAATATTTGTTTTTTGGGAGCTAAGGGGTTGTTCCTTTGACTATTGAATGGTTTGGACAGTGTAAGATATCAGTCTTGTTTTGCCGGCACTGTTGTGAAGGTGCATAGCGAGTGGCAGGCATAAGGCTGAACTTCTGTACGTGCAGGTTGAGCTGGGAATCTTTAAATGTAGTAACAAGCCGAGAATTCTTCTGCGTCAGAAAGACTTATTTTAATCAGACTTCACCCCAAGGGCAGAGATGCTTTTGCTCAATTTACTCTGAGGAATTTTCAACTTTGCTAAAACGAAACCATCTTCCTTGCTCACGGAGGCAGCTTTGGGTGTGAATCGGAGTATGTTTATTGCCCTTTCTAGTCTATTGTTGTCCATTCAGGGCTGACTAGGGAACAGGCCTGTTGGGAAGGATCAGAGGAAGCCAGCACATGCTTTCTGATGAAATGTGCATTTGTTTTCCGTAAGTTCTATGGAATTTAGTACTTGGGCTGCGGCGAGGCTATTGTCTGCAAGTGAAGGAGGCCAAGGGTTTCTGGCTTCCTTAATTATTAATTGTGACTGATTTTCTCATTGGAAATGAGGGGCTGAAGAGTAAACTACATGGGCCCATGGGGACCTGAAGAGGAAACTGCAGAGCACATCTGATGGGGTACAAGCTGAGGGCACAGGACTCTTTAACCCCCTCATCACTGCAGTGAGTAGCAAGGGTTTGCGTCGGGATCTCCCCCTTCTGCGCTCCTCAGCGGCTGACTCCTGCGCATGAACCAAGACAGGGCGCATGGGAGTGAACATCAGAAACATGTGATGGTGTCGGAATACGTACAGCCCTGGTCATCAATTGAACTTGTTTTCAACGGGGACCATATTCTCAGATGAATTGAAGGGTCATCACCTTTAGCACACACAGACCAAAAAAAGGCAAGAAACTCATCACGTCTGGTTTCCGTTTGAATGTCGCCATGTGTAGGCAGTATTTCCTCTAACAGGGATTCCCAGGTGTTGTTGACTACAACTCCCAGCATCCCCAGATGCAGTAGCCTTTGCTTGGGAATTATGGGAGTTGTAGTCCTGGGAGGAAGAGCGGAATATAAAATGTAATAAATAAATAAGTGCAGACTGTAAACAGATCTATCAGATAAATGTGTTCTTGATGAGACACATCAAGTATCCTCTGCTTGAGAACAAGCTTAGCTCTCTGCCAGTCTGTGTAGACAATACTGAGCTAGATGGACCAGTGGTCTGACTCTGTACAAGCTTCCTATGTTCCTAAGGTGACCTGACTGCATGTACGTCCTCATAGCCTTACTTCTTCCAGCTTGCATCTGTTGACATTGTGGTTTGTTCGACAGACAGCTCTGTGGCTCATCCAAACTCTTCGTGGGTCCTGTGCACTTCAGCTTCTGGCTTGCGTGTGGGAACCCAGACGAGGCCCATGGAAACATGGGCCTGAGATGCATGAAGACCTGAGAGCCCAACCAGAGGGTCTGTTGCTCTTGGCACTGGGGAGGAGGTGATAAAGAATCTTGAGCATTTGGTTTGCATAATAAGGCTCCGTAGAAGAAGGCTGTGAGGGAGATCCTGAAGGGCAGGGCTGAGTTCTTGCATCAACAATTACCCGTCTTGGTTGTATACTTGTGATTTGCACGGATCTCTTCATTAGGCAAAATCTGAGGAGGCATTCTGTGTCTGGGAGGAAGATCTGGTAAAAGATGTTAGCAGGACAGCAACCAGCTGTACCTGAGATTTTCAGTTGTTCTCGTAGTAAGCCACTCCTGAGTCAAATAGCAGATGTTTGAGCACCATAGGAATATAGGAAGCTGCCATATACCAGAGTCAGACCATCGGCCCATCTAGCTCAGTATTCTCTACCCAGACTGGCAGCAGCTTCTCCAAGGTTATAGGCAGGAGTCTCTCTCATCCCTAACGTGGAGATGCCAGGTTCGATAAGTGTTGAAGTTCAATAAGTGTTGAAATGAGTTGTTATCTGGAAAACGCATCTAATGTATGTTTTGATTACAGTTTGTACTTAACAGTTACTTGTAGCTTTGATTCAGATCCATTTCTGTATGTTTTGTTTTGATTGTGGTTTTTGATTAAGGTTCTGGCTTGCTGTTTACGTTTGATAACAAGAGTAGAATCAGAATCATTTTGTTTACGGCCATAAGCCAAACAAAACTAAAACTTTAGACTGTTACCAGGCATAAATATACAGCATAAAATAACTAAAAGATACACAATCGGCTTCATAGAACCCCATGATGAGAGGTCAGTTTCATAGCCCCATATAAAAATTTAGCAGCCAGTTTAGTAATACCCACATTAACATCAGCAAGACATAAATTAAGATAAAATGAGTCAGGCCTGCCTGGAAACTGAACAAATAAAGGGGGATAACAAGAGTATCATATGGGGCCCCAGGGCAGTCTGCTCTCTCTGCAAGGAGAGCTGGTCCTGAGGTAGCAAAAATGAATTGTCCCCTTTGCTAAGCAGGATCTGCCTTGGTTTGCATTCAGATGGGAGACTACATGTGAACACTGTAGGAGGATGGGCTTATAGCTCTCTGAGAGAGCATCTGCTTATATGTAGGGGGTCCCAGGTTTAATCCTTGGCATCTCCAGGTAGGGCTGGAAGAGACGCCTGCCTGCAAACTGGGAGAGCTGCTGCCAGTCAGTGTGGACAATACTGAGCTAGATGGACTGACCATCTGACTCCGTATAAAGCAGCTTCCTCTGTTTCTGTGCACAGTTGTGTGGGCAACAGCGACTGAGTAAATCCACTCTGAATTGATCGCCATCTTGATATTATCTCTTCAGAAGCCTGCGGTATATTTGGTGAAACTTTCCAACTGACTCAAACTGATCACAGAAGTGCCTCGTAACTTGTGGGCACGAAGGCAACATGTTGAAAGTGAATATTGAGCGGTGGAGTAAAGATACACAGTTGTGTTGGCAAACCAAAAGAATCCACTCCGCTGTTCTGACATGGTAGCCCTCTTGACCTTAGCGACTCATAAGGCGATGTGCATGGCCACATTAGTAATGTTTTGAGATCTTGTATCCCCCCCACTCCCACCCCAATTTGTGATTCAGGATTGGTCACTGCATGTCTTGATTCCGATCTAGGCATTTCACGATGCAGACAATTCTGTGGGTTGCAAACTCCTTGGGTCTGTAAAATCGGCCTGAGGGCATGTACCACTTACCCCTGACAATGGTCCTCTTAAAATAGACCCCTATTGAAGACATGAAGCTGCCTTTTACTGAGTCAGACCATTGGTCCATTGAGTTCAGGTTTGCCCGCTCTGACTGGAAGCAGCTCTCCATGATTTCAGCCAGTCATCTGCCTGAAACTGTCTACTTTGACTGGAAGCCATTCTCCAAGGTGTCAGTGGTCTTTCCAAGTATTAGGCAAAAGGTAAAGTGTGCTGTCAAGTTGATTTCAACCCCTGGTGCCCACAGAGCCCTGTGGTTGTCTTTGGTAGAATACAGGAGGGGTTTACCTTTGCCATCTCCCGCATAGCATGAGATGATGCCTTTCAGCATCTTCCTATATTGCTGCTGCCGATTTAGTAGCAGTGGGGATTCGAACCGGCAACCTTCTGCTTGTTAGTCAAGCATTTCCCCACTGCGCCACTTAAGGTGACTTCCAACCAGCATTGCAATCTGAGTATTTTGGAACCTAGGAAACTCCTTTCTACTGAATCAGGCCACTGATCCATCGCGCTCAGTATTGTCTACACTGACTGGCAAAGGCTCTCCAAGGTTTCAGGCAGGAATTTTTCTACAGCCCTACCTGGAAATGCCAGGGAGTGAACCTGGCACCTTCTGCAGACAAAGTGGATGCTCTCCCATATAAATAAAAGTATTTATTCAAATGGTAGCTTAATAAGGAAAGTTCTCGAAACCAAGACCAAGTTATATAATAGTATTTCTTCAACTATCAATTTAAAAGTATCAAAAACAATTCATAAAAAGCTCCCCAAGTTTGCGATAGAAGATTTTTAAAGTTTTTTGTGTGTCTGTGTGTAGGTAGGTACGTAGGGGTGTGTGTGTGTCTCTGTGTGTGTGTGTGTGTGTGTGTGTAGATAAATAGATAGTAAGGACCAGGGGAAGTTGAAACGTGTCTGGCCAACAGTTTATTACTGGCAAATTGTTTATTTACTGTGGAGAAGAACTGACACGTGTGTGTGTGTGTGTGTGTGAGAGAGAGAGACTCTATATTACATATTGGACATTGCACACTATATTTTTAAAATGTTATTGCACACTTGTGAGATTGTATTGTTTTTGACATTTTAAAAATTACTGTTTGCATAAATACTCTTATTAATTATATAACTTTGACCTGTTTTTGAGACTTTGCCTACGGGACAAGTGGTCATGCTCCTTGTAAATGCTACATGTACTTAATTAATCTTTTGCACGGTGAGCAGAAACTTGTTCAGCATATTAGAAACTCATCTTGAGCCTACTGTCCTCTTCTCTTCTCTTCTAATATAATTAGCAATCGGCATGGGTGTATGAGAGAGCCCCATCTTGCATCTTGAGGGAACGAAGATCCCAGCTCTTGTTAGTACCAAATGCTCAAAAGTCGCAGTGCTGACCTCACAAAAGAAGGAGGCGAGCTTAGAAAGAGATGAGCAATGAAAGAGCATCGGTGGATATGCGTGTCTTGCAGGATCTTTGCTACTGCTGCTGGGTCATATTGATTTCTTGGCAGTGGGTTGCTGAGTACTAAAAACAAAACACAAGAACCACCCTGCTGGACCAAGGATCTGTCTAGACTCTAGACTTGCATCCTGTTTCCCACAGTGGCTGGCCAGATGCCTCCAGGAAGCCCATGAGCAAGAGGCAATAAGAACATAGGAAGTGGCCTTCTACTGAGTCAGACCTTTGGTCCATCTTGCTCAGTATTGTCTACACTGACTGGCAGCAGCTCTCCAAGATTTCAGGCAAGAGTATTTCCTAGCCCTGCTTAGGGATGCTGCCAGGGATCAAACCTGGGAGTGCGACCTTCTGCATGCAGAGTAGAAGCTATTCCACTGAGCTATGTCCCCATTATCCTAAAAAGAAAGAAATGTGTCTGGTACAACATAGCAGCGTAGGTGTCAGGCATTGCTGGTTTTGTCTGTGGGGTTCTCATCTAGTGGTCTACCTTTTCTTCAGAACTATCTTATTTATTCATTCATTCGATTTATATACTGCCCAGGGTGGTTTACTACAAGGTAAAAACAATTAAAACAAGTTAACAGTTAAAATCAAACCATAAAAACAGAATAAAACCAATTAAACAATTCAAACAGCTAAAAAAAAAAAAAACCCTGGAGAACCAGGGCAGCAGTTTAAAACAATGTAAAACAGTTTGTCGATCATTAAAAAACCCTGGAAGGCCAGGCCAAACAGATAGGTTTTAAGGGCTCTCCTGAAGGACAGTAATGATCTCAAATTACGGATTTCTGCAGAGAGTACATTCCACAGTCCAGGAGCAGCTACAGAGAAGGCCCGCCTCTGAGTCTCCACCAGACAAACCGGTGGTAACTGGAGAGTGTCCTCCTCAGATGACCTTAACGTGCGGTGCGGATTATGCAGAAGAAGGCACTCTCTAAGATAACTCGCACCTAAGCCGTTCAGGGCTTTAAAGGTAATAACCAGCACTTTGGATTTTGCCCGGAAACGTATCGGCAGCCAGTGTAACTGTTTCAAAACAGGCATAATATGGTCTCTCCGGGTTACCCCAGAGACCAGTATGACAAAGGATGGTTGAACATAGGGTCATAAGAAGCTGCCTTATACTGAATCAGACCATAGGTCCATCTAGCTCAGCATTGTCTACACAGACTGGCAGTGGTTTCTCCAAAGGTTTAGGCAGGAGTCTTTCGTAGCCTACCTGGAGATGCTGCCAGGGGTTGAACCTGGAACTTGCAAAGAGGGAGATTGGTGGCAACCACAAATAAAGACCGGTTAGTGAGCAAACCCTAAAATTGTGGGTCCCTGTGCATACGGATCACAAAAGCAGCTAAAGAGTACTGCAAACAAGTAGCCTCTAGATCCTGAAAGTTTACAGCATTGTCCAATACTTAATTATAATACATTTAAATAGGCGAGTGATGAAAAAGAGAGTTTTAGAACTGTTTAATTAAACATTTCAGTGTCCACTTTCCTCAGTAACACAGCTGTGATTTAAACTGCAACTGTGTTTGCTTGAGGAAGGTGGAAGCCAAAGCTTAACTAAACAATTTTAAAACTATATGCTTCATCACTTTCCTATTTCCATATATGTCTAAGGAACCAAATGGATGCATTTCCTCATTCCCACATTACATTTTTATCCTTTTGACTGTTACAATAATTGATAGTCTCAAAAGGGGGAACGTAGCTTAGGAAACAGCCCTGATTGCCTTCTGGTTTGAGAATTAAATTTACGAGGAATATGATCTCAGCCTGCACTGAAATCTGTGGGCGATTCTAATTAGAAAACTATTCAGATTCCATTCCTCTGTTTTTGGTTAGAATTTTATAATTGTTCTGCTGGTGGAGCTAATCATATTAGGGCCCTTGTAAAGAAACCCAGATGAGCTTTTAAGTATGTTGCTGCAAGTTTTTCAGGGATTGGATTTTAATCCGCTGATGTCGGTAATAGTTAATTTCTCTATCCTGCTTCAAAGCCTGTCAAATAGCAGAGTGATCATGATTGCAGTAGGCATCGGTTAAGTCACATGAGGTGCGAGGGCCTGTTTGTGCCTGCCCGAATCTAGCTGCATTGTTTTTAAGAGCATGAGATGGACCTGCCTCAGGAACCGTGCACACAAAAAAGAGCTCTGTGCACCTGGAAGACGAACAGATTTATTATTTTTAGGTTGCCTCAAGTTTCTGTCTGTGTGTTTGCTGAAACAGACTAATTGGGGCTGGCTATAACTCTGGAATTTGCTCCCTAAGGAAACATGGGCATAAAGCATGAATTTTTCATTAAGACCCCCCCCCCCCACCAAAAAGTTCCAACCTTCACTTACCACATTAGTGTCTGCCAGCAAACTCCAGTGCATTGCAGAGATTTCTGGGGCTTATTTTTAGATACACATGGCCTTTGGTGCCTCATTTTATTAACTACACTTCTAATGCCACCTTTCTTCCAAGGAGCTCAGGGTGGCAAATAAGGTCCTCTCTGCCGTTTTTGTCAAAACAACCTTGTAGGGTAGGTTAAGCTGAGAGAGAGTGGTCAAGCCAAGGTGAGCTTCATAGCAGGATGGGGATTTGAACCCGGGTCTCTCCAGTCCTAGCCTGACACTCTGCCCACGTTCGCCCATGTGGACTTAAATAATGACTTAGAACAGGGCTGCACCGCTCTGGCCCTCCTGCAGATGTGGAACTGGGACTCCTGACTATTGGCCGCTGTGGCTGGAGATTATGGGAGTTGTAGTCCATAAACAGCTGGCATGCCACAAAGTTGGGCATCCCTGGTTTAAAGCTTAAAATTCTGGCATCTCCACATTGCAAGAGATCAGAGACCGACAATGCAGACTGGCGTTGTGCTTATGCGAGGATGTTGGACTCCTGTAATACTCCTAGCACTGTATTGCTTGTATAGCCGACTCTGCATTGCGCTTGTATAGGATTTGAAGTCCATGTTGTCTGGAGCCTGCGTTCTGGACTAGCGTTGTGCAACAGCTATCCTAATACAACCCGGGTCTGTTCTCCGTGTTGTGCAAGGGCAGCAAGGGCACAAGCACTAGCAGAACTTGATAGAGAGGGGAGCTGGTCTTCTGGTGGCAAGCCCCCTTTGCTAAGCAGGGTCCACCCTGGTTTGCATTTGAATGGGAGACTGCCTGTGTGAGCTCTGCAAGTTATTTCCCTTAGGGGATGGGGCCACTCTGGGAAGAGTGCCTGCCTGCTTGCATGCAGAAGGCTCCAAGTTCTCTCCCTGGCATTTCCAAATAGGGCTATATGTAGCAGGAAACCTAGGCCATTACTATGCATTAATTCCATTAGACAAGGGCTGGGCAAAGGTAGATGTTGTTGAACTACAACTTGCATTATTCAGTCATCCACAGCCACAATTCATGTATTTTTTTATTTTTACATTTATATCCTGCTCTTCCTCCAAGGAGCCCAGAGCGGTGTACTACGTACTTGAGTTTCTCCTCACAACAACCCTGTGAAGTAGGTTAGGCTGAGAGAGAAGTGACTGGCCCATAGTCACCCAGCAAGTATCATGGCTGAATGGGGATTTGAACTCGGGTCTCCCCGGTCCTAGTCCAGCACTCTAACCACTACACCACGCTGGCTCTTTTGTTGTGGCTGGGGATGATGGGAGTTGTAGTTCAGCAGCATCGGAAGTGCTACGTTTTCCTGCCCCTGCAGTAGGCTTTAATAAAATGTTTAAAATAGAGGGGGAGAATATAAGGAGCAAACAGTATGCATAAATGATCAGTTTTGATAGAGGAGGGAGGTGAGCATCAGAGGGTCTGAGAGATGTAAGACCCTTAAAGGCTGGGGATTATGGGAATTGTAGTCAAAAAACAGCAGGGGCCAAAGTTGAGCAGGCCTGTTTTAGTGGGATGGGGTCATAGCTCAGTGGTCGCGCATCTGCTTTGCATGCAAAAGTTCCCAGATTCAATCCCTGGCAGCATCTCCAGGTAGGGCTGGGAAATACCCTTTGTCTGAAACTCGGGTGAATTGCTCCCAGTTGTAGGAGACAATATTGAACTAGATAAACCAATGTTCTGACTTGGTGTAGGGCAGCTATCTATGTGCCTATGATTTATATTATATATACACACAGAGTATATACATCAAATTACATCAGTTTTAATATGTGCACCACTCACTGAATAATAGGTAAGGTGGCAAAGGTTGCAGGTGATGCTATCCATCACTCGGTTGCACTCCGTGGCACTGCAGGGCCTGGGGCTTCTGCCTCCTCCCCCACTGGAGGATTCCAGCCATATCTGGGATCGCAAGGCTGCCTGCCCCTGCCCCCTTCCAGCCACGCCAGGGTGGCGGGGGGGGGGCGCTGTTTTAACAGCCCCTGGGCAGGAAGCTACAGGCCCCGTGGCACCTGCTTCCCTGCCTAGGGGCGCTCATGACTTGTCCAACTAGTTGCAAAGTGTCTGGGGTCAGGAATGGGGAAGCGTTAGTTAGTGGTGTCTCTGCTGACTGCAGCCTCTCTGGCTCCAAGGCATGCCTCCGATTGCCTGGACTTGGCTGCCTGCGTTGATGTGGGGGCAGAAAGGTACATCGGCACAGGGCACCAAGGAAACGACGTGGGACAGGGCTCACAGGCGATACAATTCAATTCCTTTATTATGATCACAGACCAGCACAAGCTCACAGGCTAAAAAAGAAACATAAGATAGACACCAGCAACAGGCACTGGAGGGATGCTGTGCTGGGGATGGATAGGGCCAGTTGCTCTCCCACTGCTCAATAAAGAGAATCGCCACTTCAAAAAGGTGCCTTTTTGCTCAGTTAGCAGGAGACATAAAATGAAATAATATAAAAGGAAATAAAGGAATGATAAAGAATATAATAATAATAATTAAAGGAAATAAAAGAGCTAGACAGTGTCATAACCAGTTTTCAGGAGGTACTCTGTTGAAGCGGAAACAAGAGTCTTGTAGCAGAAGCTTTTGATTTTGAGTCCTGCTGCAAAAATTGTGCTAGTCTTTGGTGCCTCAAGGAGGAGAGCTGGTCGTGGTAGCAAGCATGAATTGTCTCCTTTGTTAAGCAGGGTCCACCCTGGTTTGCATTTGAATGGGAGATATTGTGAGCACTGTAAGATATTCACTTTAGGGGATGGGGCTGCTCTGGGAAGAGCACTTGCATGCAGATGGTTCCAAGTTCCCTTTCTGGCATCTCCAGGATAGGGTTAAGACTGAGAGACTCCTGCCTGCAACCTTGGAGAAGCCACTGCCAGTCTGTGTAGACAATACTGATCTAGATGGACCAATGGTCTGACTCAGTATGCGACAGCTTCCTATCTTCCTAAGATTCCTTGTTCATGAAAGGTATCATTTTAGCAGCTATTAGATCTCTCTCTCACAGGGCCTCCATCCTAATTTATGGGCTTCTGTTAATACTTTTGATCCATTTGGCAGACACATTACATTTTGTTTCTCCTTGTTTTGGAATGTCTTCAGAAATGCAGACGCTTGAGTTGAGCCCCCCAAATCCCGATAGCAAGTGTGTTTTAGATTGTGGGACTTGAATTTGAAAAAATATAATGACGTGAGGTTTGTCTTTGATATGATTTCCTTATTGTTGCCCATTAGCACGTCTAGCATCCCGCTTTGGGAACCATCACTCCCTCCATGCTTTGCAGGCTAAAACTGTGCAGCAAGATGCAGCCCATAATTCCATTTGGCAATCCATCATCCGATCTGGCAGGAATTGCAGCAATTCATGATGCTCCCTCCCGAGTTGGTGGTAGGATGATGGGACCACTGTGACGTCTATGGCGCCATGACTGAGGTGCCAGAACACAAACCATAACATTTCCTTCAGACTTTCTGCAGAACTTCCTAATTTCCAAAACTTGATGAACAATGTATGGTCAGTAGTTCTTGTCCCACAAGTATAAGTCTTCTTGCTTTAACCTGAATAAATTTCCATCCTCCTCTACGGGGTGGCCACCCTGAGGCTCTCCAGCTGACTCCAACTCCAACTGACTACAACTCCAATGACTACAACTCCCAGCATCCCCAACTGCAATTTATTGCAGCTGGGGGTGCTGGGAGTTCAGAAAAAACTTGGAGGGCCTCAAGTTGGCATCAGTGTTCCCTCTAATGGGATTCCCAGATGTCGTTGACTACAACTCCCAGAATCCCCAGCTGCAATGGCTTTTGCTTGGGGATTATGGGAGTTGTAGTCAACAACATCTGGGAATCTCTGTTAGAGGGAACACTGGTTGGCATAGGACAGGCCTGCTCAATTTAGGCCCCCCAGCTGATTTTTGACTACAACTCCCATAATCCCCAGCCACAGCAGACAATAGCCAGGGATTATGGGAGATATAGGCCAACATCTGCAGGAGGGCCGAAGCTGAGCATAAGGACACGGGAAGCTGCCTTCTACAGAGTTAGCCTATCTAGCTCAGTATTGTCTACCCAGACTGGCAGCGGCTTCTTCAAGGTTGCAGGCAGGAGTCTCTCTCAGCCCTATCTTGGAGATGCTGCCAGGAAGGGAACTTGGGACCTTCTGCATAGAAGCATGAAGATGCTCTTCCCAGAATGGCTCCATCCCCTAAGGGGAATATCTTACAGTGCTCACACATGTAGTTTTCACATTCATATGCAACCAGGGTGGACCCTGCTTAGCAAAGGGGACAAATCATGCTTGCTAAGACAAGACCAGCTCTCCTCCCTTCTGTGTTTGCAGGGACCCACAAATTTAGCCTTAGCTCACCGGGCAGTCATTATTTGTGGTCTCCACCAATCTTCTCTCCCTCCCCCCCCCCTGGATCCTTCCCTGACATACAGGCAGAGGGCTTAGGAGAGAAGCAGTTCTTCTATCACTTGCACTGGGATACGGCGATGGTAAGAAACAGGGGGAGCCCTCTCCAATGCTCAGAAAGGATTCCTGCTGTTTCTCACTTTCTCAAAAATGGCAGTGGAAATGAGACCTCTGCGGAGAAGATCTGTGTGGTGCTGAATGTCCTGCTTGCCAAAGGCCTGGGGGGCACTTGGCAACTGGATTTGTGGATGCCTGTATATTTGCATCTTTGATGCCTTGGTAGTACACATCTCCTCTCTTCTTTCCCCCCACACAAACTACATTTCCTAAGCTTAAAAAAGAAAAAGAAAACAACAACAACAACAACAACTCAATTTCTATACCGCCCTTCCAAAAATGGCTCAGGGCGGTTTACAAAGAAAGGTTTACAAACAAATAAGATGGCTCCCTGTCCCCAAAGGGCTCACATTCTATAAAGAAACATAAGACACACACCAGCAACAGTCACTGGAAGTACTGTGCTGGGGGATGGATAGGGCCAGTTACTCTCCCCCTGCTAAATAAAGAGAATCACCACGGTAAAAGGTGCCTCTTTGCCCAGTTAGCAGTGGAAAGCCAAGCTTCCCACCCCTCATCAGATAAATCTGTGCTTTGCTAGTCTCTCCATCCTTCCAATCAAAGTTCCTGCTCTATATTGTTTGAATTCATCCTCACTAAATGTGAGCAACCAAAATGAACTATTTTAATTTAGCTTTATTAGTGTTCCAGGCATTTTCCATGGGTTTTACGATTGCTGCCATAATTGATATTTCCCTGTCCCTACTAGAAATATTCCTCTGAATCAGTCTAAGAATTATGTTTGCCTTCTTTGCAGGCATTTCACACTCTTTGCAGGCATTTCACACAGACATTTCTTTGCAGACATTTCACACAGGCTCATTGGCCTGGTTCATACATGGCCCTGGTGTCAAAAATCCTGCATGTGGTAAGGCATAAGAGTAAGCCGGGCATTAAGTCATCTTTCACGGCATGAATAATGCAAGGTTCACCTATCCTGCCCTTGTGATCTATCCCTCCCATAAAAGGGGTGAGTCGAATGAGTGAGGTCTACACATGCATGTGTGTGTGTGTCTCACACACAGTGTTCTCTCTAATTTTTTTTACATCTGGGTGCAGAATGAGTTTTGTTCTGGGCAGCAGTGTCAAGGCAATGTGTCCGCACGTGCATTCAGAGTGGGACTTTCCTGATACAACCTGAGCGGGATCTGAAATTAACTGAGCAGACATCAGAAAGTGTGAGAGTGCGCACGCCTTAGAGGGAACAGTGGTCTCTCATCATGTGTTGTGTTGAGTCCCAAGGCCTGAGGGCTATGTGATACAGCTGCTTCGTTAAAGCTATACCGGTACAGAGAGGAGAGCTGGTCTTGTGGTCGCAAGCATGACTTGTCCCCATAGCTAAGCAGGGTCCACCCTGGTTGCATATGAATGGGAGACTAGAAGTGTGAGCACTGTAAGATATTCTCCTCAGGGGATGGAGCCGCCCTGGGAAGAGTATCTAGGTTCCAAGTTCCCTTCCTGGCATCTCCGAGATAGAGCCGAGAGAGATTCCTGCCTGCAACCTTGGAGAAGCCGCTGCCAGTCTGTGAAGACAATACTGAGATAGATAGACCAATGGTGTGACTCAGTATAGGGCAGCTTCCTACATTCCTACTTCCTTTTTAGAAGGTCGCTCATAAAACTTGTGAATGACATAGGTCCCATGACCATTATCTGAAGAATGTCGCTAGTTCACCAAATCATCCAGGAAGAGTTGGGCCATGCACTTATTTTTGCAGTCTGTAACAAGATAGTTGAAGTCCATTACAGCATTATTTCTGCATGGTGCTCTCTCACGGCGCTCAGCCTGGAGGTCTGTAGCAAACTCCAGATTCTACTTCAACAGAGCGCCTTCTGTCGTTCTTGACACTTGCTGATCCTGCTTGTTGCTCTCAGTTTCACCACTGTCAACTGTGTTGTTGACATACAACGCAAAACCAAGTGCTTTGTTCTTTCTGGGTTGCCTACACAGCTTGTGGGCAATTCCAAGGGTAATGGGATCAGGCATATTGCCACTTTTTCAGTGATTGTAGCCATAAGCAAATTTTCAAGCTGAAGTTATATATACCCACTGGCAATAGAACATCTCCTACTTGGCCATATTTTTACAAAACCCTTCAACAGATAGTTTCTGAAATGTGCAAAATGCATTGGTAACGGAATCAGAAACAATGCCCAGAAATGTTGATTCTGTTACTGGCATATTTTGTACATTTCAGATATTCGCTATAAAACGGAAGGGATTGATAAAACATATGACTTTGTAGTGGGAGATTTTCTCTTGCTAGTGGGTACGTAGAATACCAGTTTGAAAATTTGCTTATGGCTGCAATCACTGAAAAAGTGGCAATACGCCAGATTCCATTACCCTTGGAATTGCCCATGTTTTCCATTTGGGGCTGCTGCTAAAAGCACTGGGAGGTACCACCGTTCCCAGAAGTATCTGCGCACCTTCCTGGCTGGCCCTAGATCAGTGTTCCCTGTACGAGGGATTCCCAGGTGTTGTTGACTACAACTCCCACAATCTCTAGCTGCAATGTCCTTTGGCTGGGGAATATGGGATGTTTCCCAGACTATGGGAAACACCTATATTGGGCAGCAGCAATATAGGAAGATACTGAAAGGCATCATTTCATACTGCGCGGGAGGAGGCAATGGTAAACCCCTCCTGTATTCTACCAAGAAAACCCCAGGACTCTGTGGTCACCAGGAGTCAACTCAGACTCGACGGCACACTTTACTTAAATAAGATGGTCCCCTTTTCTCCAGAGGGCTCACAGTCTAAAAGAAACATAAGGGAGACACCAGCAACAGCCACTGGAAGAATGCTGTGCTGGGGTTGGATAGGGCTGGACTACAGCTCCTATCATCCTCAACTGTTGGCTGCTGTAGCTGGAAATGATGGGAGTTGTAGTCCAAAAAGCATCTGGAGGGCCCGGGTTGTACAGCACTGCTTT
Source organism: Hemicordylus capensis (assembly GCF_027244095.1). Classification (NCBI taxonomy): domain Eukaryota; kingdom Metazoa; phylum Chordata; class Lepidosauria; order Squamata; family Cordylidae; genus Hemicordylus; species Hemicordylus capensis. The sequence continues at coordinate 18,317,745 of NC_069663.1, forward strand.
AGACTGTGCTTCCCCCCATGAATCTCTTGAGCTTTGGTATTTTCTAATGAGACTCTGTTCCAGACACCTTTACCAGCCAAGGGGATGTTGACATTCACAAGGAGCAGGGTCTTTTAGTGGTGGCACCCTGATCATGGAACGTTCTCCCCGCACAAGCCCTGTGTGGCATGTTTTCTCCTGTCTTTTGTCTTTTGTTTTAAATTGAGCTAAGAGCTTATTCCGCCAGGCCTTTCGGATAAGCTCTTGCTCTTCTGTTTTTAATGTGTGTCTTATAGGAATTATATGCTAAATCTTGGTATTTTACTATTTGAGTATGGTCTTGCTGTACTGAGCCACCTATGGCACAGTGGAGAAGCAACCTGCTTAGAGAACAGGAGGCTGTTGATTTGAATCCCTGCTAGTATATGGGAAACTCCTATATTGGGCAGCAGCAATATAGGAAGGTACTGAAAGGCATCATCTCATCCTGCATGCATTGTTTCTTCCGATACATTAGCAGCAGTGAATGGATGCCAAGGTAAAGTTGCAGTGAATGTTTTTCAGGTGATCAGCCCTAGGAAATATGTGAGAGAGTACATATGTTTTATTGATTTGTAAACAGGAGCGTGATATGGTGGGTTCCCCCCGCCCTACTAAATATATAGTTTACATATCATGCCAAGTCAGAGCACAATAATTGCATGGGAAAATTTTCTGGAAAACTTTCCAGCCAATGTTCCAGTTCAGAATTTCCCGGAAAACCCACATCTCTGGTAGCATTGCTCTCTGCCTGTGTCCTTGGAGAGCAGCTACTAATCTGAGTGGTTCTGTGTTCAACTGGGCAGTTGTTTGGCTTGCTATATAAGGCAGCTTCATGTTATATTTCATATGGGCTAGGTTCACACAACGGAAGGATCCTCGTTAAATAGCTAATTGGGATTAATGAGCCCTGGGGAGCAGATTCTGAGAACTCAGAATTTCAGAGCAGTCTTTGTCAGACCGCTATGGTGAACCAGCATTTAACCTAGTTATCTATCCCGGTTAAATGCTTGTTAACTGGAGAGGCTTGACCAGAATTGCTCCAAAATTCTGGGTTCTCACAGTCGGCTCCACAGGGCTCACTAATCCTGATTAACGTTTTAACCAGGATCCTTGTGATTATGTGAACCAGCCATGATGTGTGGATTCTTTCCCAATGGATGGGAAAGCAGGACAAAAACAAGTTAAATAAATGGGAGACTATATGTGGGCACTGTACAATATTTCCCTTAGGGGATGGGGCTGCAGCTTACTGGTAGAGCATCTGCTGTGCATGCGGAAGGACGTAGGTTCACTTCCTGGGGACGTCTCCAGTAGGGCTGGGAGGAGACTCCTGCCTGAAACCTCGGAGAGCAGCTGCCAGTCAGTGTTCAGTCCTGAGCTAGATGGACCAATGGTCTGACTCGGTGTAAGCAGTTTCCTACATTCCTGTGATGACAAGAGCCAGTGTGGTGTAGTGGTTAGAGTGCTGGACTAGGACCAGGGAGACCTGAGTTCAAATCCCCACTCAGCCTAGAAACTCACTGGGTGACTATGGGCCAGTCACGCCTCTCTCAGCCTAACCTACTTCACAGGGTTGTTGTGAGGATAAATATATAACCATGTACCCTGCTCTGGGCTCCTTGGAGGAAGAGCGGGATATAAATGTAAATAATAACAATAATGACAAGAGTTTTAGTCCAAAACACAAAGTTGGGAAGCCTTGTTTTACCCCAAAGTTCTACACATTCAACTTATCATCTTCGATGGGCAGAGTATGGTTTTGTGTGTGGGGGGGAGGATGCTCCTCTTCCAGGGTTACAGCATTGGTTGCAAATAGCATCATCTGGCATACGTTGTGATGTCATTGCGCCATGTAGCAAACCCAGGCACGGTTTGCTGTTTCTTGAGAGCTGGTTGGAGTCTATGAGTCAGCCTGGTGTGTTGTTTAATAGATCTGAACTTATTTTAATAATATTCTATTTCAGGCTTATGCTTTAATGTAATCCGGCACTATATTAATCTGCTCGAAAGTTTAGTTTAATTATGCACTGGGAGAGCTGCACCCTGGTTTCAAGCAGGCTTGCTTATTCGCACTCCAACAGAAACGAAAACCTCTCTCTTGCTGCCTTGTGTGAGCACAGCTTGGCTTTCGCCTTCAGACCACTTTCTCCTGAACCGCTTTGCTCTCTTCCATGATGCCTCAGTGGAGGAAGTTTGTGGTTGCACCGGCCTTGTTGTGTGGCGGATGAATGGAGGCGCTTGTGGGACTCAAGGAAGGGTTTAGGGACCTGGGTGAGCACGGATCCCTCCTCTTACTGGGTCATGTCAGGAGCATTCTGCCTGCTCAGAATGTGAACCTGCCCACCACAACCACAGCTGGATCCAAGAGGGCGAACTCCAGAACTCAGGGGCTGAACGAATTCCTTGTGTCATCCTAGCCAGCCTCTCTCCATGTATTGGCTCAGGCCTAGGCAGATTTTCTTTGAATCCAGGAGCCAGTCGAAAAATTTCAGAGCCCGGCAATTGACACTTGACCTTATTACTGTATTACCTGAATTCAAGACTAGATTTTCCTCGGGTTTTTTCATGTTAGAAACCAGGAGTTCATCTTAAATTCGGAGCCCTGGATTCAGTGCTCATAGTGTGTGAGCACTGTAAGAAATTCCCCTTAGGGGATGGTGGCCATAGGTCAGTGGAAGAGCACCTGTTTGCTTGCATGAAAAAGGTCCCAAGTTCCCTCCCTGGCGGCATCTCCAAGACAGGCCTGAGAGAGACTCCTGCCTGCAGCCTTGGAGAAGCCACTGCCAGTCTGTGCAGACAATACTGAGCTAGATGGACCAAGGGTCTGACTCGGTTCCTATGTTCCTAAATGCCAGCAGACGTACAACTAAGGCAGCAAGTGTCTGCATAGCCTTTCCTTGGCCTGCTGTCATCTCCTGCATTCAACACACAGCTTTGCTTTCCGAAGAGCTGCTTTTACTGCAGTGCTGCAGGTTTGCTCGATGCCGCCGCCACATCTCCCTGTTTTCCGTTTGACCCGTCAATGGCATTGCGTTGAATAGAATGCACCATCTCTTTCCCAAAGCCGAGGAGCAATACCACATGCGCTTGTTTGATCGTGGGGTGGGGGAAAGAGAAAAAAAAGGCTTTTTCTCAGCCGAGGGGATTGCAGGCAAGGAAATGTAAGCGGATCAGCTGATTCCACTGCAGCACTTTCTGCGGGGCGGCCCCTCCCCTCCACGTGGGAGTGTGCGGAGCAACCTTGAAAGGGGAGGAAAGAAATCCTGATGGAATCTCTGTGAACTTGTTGTTACATGTGCGCCTTCAGCAGCGCATGCCAGAGGGGAAAGGAGCCATCTTTCATTGCCCCTGTACGTCGGGAATGATTTGGACAGGCCTCGGTTATTGTGACTTCCCTCACCCCACCCCTTGCCTTTCTAATTCTGCTTTGGTTTTGAAATGATTCTGTTGGTTTGGTCTTGAGGTCAAGGTCCCAAACCTTTGGTGTGGGCAAAGGAACCTCCCCCCGCCTGCAGCCTATAACGTAGGAACTTGGGAACCTGCCTTATACTGAGTCAGACCACTGGTCCGTCTAGCTCAGTATTTTCTACACTGACTGGCAGCGGTTCTCCTAGGTTTCAGGCAGGAGTCTCTCCCTGTCCTACCTCGAGATGCTAAGATGCAGATCTGGGCCCTCTTTTTACAAAGCAGACACTCTGCTGTCACTGAGCTGTAGGCCCGTCCCCTAAGGAGAATGTCTTAGAGCAGACTGTGGTCGCATGTAGTTGCCCATTCAAATGCGAACCAGGGTGGGCCCTGCTTAGCAAAGGGGACAACGCATGCTCGCTACCACAGGACCAGCTCTCCTCACCGCACAGTACATCGAGCACACCTGTGTTAGTCAAACATCTCAAGCTTTATTTCTGTATAGGCCATAAGAGAAATTAAGTGCAATATATATACAACATAACAGAAACCATCTATTTTAACTTATTGCCGTGGGGAAAAGGTAGGTCATCCAGTGCAAGTCCAATTGCTAACTGATTCTGACAGCTCAGATGACAGTGAATTGAAACTGTGCACACATACACACACGTCCAATTTTATTAGGCTGAGTATAAGGGGGAAAACATGGAGCAGTATCTTGACCAGTGGTTCCCATCCTGGGTTCCTCGATGTTGCTGAACTGCAATTCCCATCATTCCCAGCTATAATTAATTATGGCTGGGGGTGATATAAGTTGTAGTTCAGCAGTGCCTGGAGGAACCCAGCTTGGGAACCACTGCTCTAGACCAGTGATTCTCAACGTTGTGTCCCCAGATGTTATTGGACTTCAACTCCCATAATCCCCAACCAAAGGCCACTGGGGCTGGGGATGATGGGAGTTGAAGTCCGCTGACATCTGGGGTCCCATCGTTGAGAATCCCTGCTCAAGACTGTTAGTCATGACTAAGTTCCATGGAAACATGGGACTTGAGAGTTCATCATGGCAGATGAGGTGCCATGGCATTCCTCAAACAGTCACGGGATCGAATCAATTCAAGTTCAAACCATAGTTTGAAAGGGCTGTGGATTCTTTCAGAGATCTTGATTTTCTTGCAAAACTACAGCTCCCAAAGTGCTCTGGGAGCTGCATTGGAAAACAGGTCACCGATGCCTGGTGGTCATTATGGCCTCGTGTTATATGGCAATTTCAGTTTTCAGAATGAGTATGACCAGCAATGGATTTCCCTGTGTGATAGCAGTGCGTTGATGTAACGTAGTTTGGTAGTGATATAGATTGTGCTATATCAATGGGAGGATGTATTGATTTATTCAGTCATTGCGGTGAATGCATCTTTTGTGATCCATTATTCATGCAAAACAGACTGTTGTTCATTAGGATGTCAGGAGAAACAAAAATAGAAATATGGGCAAGTTTTGTTCATGGTAAGTTTGTTCCTCCATACGGACACAGCTCCTGAAATACAGTCTATTAAAAATATTCCTTATTATGTGGCAACCCTGACTTTCCTGTTCCCATTTGGGGGTGGAGAGCTGGTCTTGTGGTATCGAGCACGAATTGTCCCTTTGCTAAGCAGTGTTTGCCTTGGTTTGCATGTGAATGGGCAACTACATGTGTGAGCACTGTAAGATATTTCCCTCTGGGGATTGGGCCGCTCAGGGAAGAGCAGAAGGTTCCAAGTTCCCTCCCTGGCATCTCCAAGATAAGGCTGAGAGAGACTCCTGCTTGAACCCTGGGAGAGTTGCTGCCAGTCAGTGCAGACAATATTGAGCTAGATGGACCAGTGGTCTGACTCAGTATAAAGAAGCTTCCTATGTTCCTGTGCACTTAAGATTACATTCACTGTCCTGACCTGTAAACTGCTTAGGTTTCTTGCCTGGCTTGTTGAGAGCTGAGAGCTGAGATAGGGCGGTATCTCTTGTGTATGAATCCAGGAATAGAATAATAGATTCCACCCACCCACATGGTGGCATAATAACAATTGCTTGAGCTGTTGGCAATTAATGGCTGATTCATATATATATATATGTGTACATCAGTTAAAGCCTCATCACTTGTTGACTCACAGCCCAGCATGTGAACTGCCTCCTTCCAAGAGCATTGGGGTCAAGGCGATGTGTGATGTGCTTATCCTGTGATGCCTCTTTCACTAATGTGAGTCATCAGTTGAAACTGCGATTAACATGCTTGTGCAAATGCGCCCTAAAATGGCCAAAACGTGATTTTTAGTAGCTTGGTGTATTTGAGGGGAAATACTTTGTAGCAAGCATGACTTGTCCCCATAGCTAAGCAGGGTCTGCCCTGGTTGCATATGAATGGGAGACTTGATGTGTGAGCACTGCAAGATATTCCCCTCGGGATGAAGCCGCTCTGGGAAGAGCAGAAGGTTCCAAGTTCCCTCTCTGGCTTCTCCAAGATAGGGCTGAGAGAGATTCCTGCCTGCAATCTTTGAGAAGCTGCTGCCGGTCTGTGAAGACAATACTGAGCTAGATAGACCAATGGTCTGACTCAGTATATGGCAGTTTCCTATGTTCCTAAGGCAAAAAAGGTCATCTAAATTCTGGAAGTAGCTGTCTATAACTATGTGCTGTATGGGGATATCAAGAAACAGTGGAATACTTTGTTACACTTGTTTTAAAACTGCCAGAGTCTGGGAAATTTATCTTGTAATGGGAATATGACATTTATTTCACTAATTTTATTTACTCCCTCCCCTCACCCCACTGTATCAGAGTCCTGCTTCAGCTGGAATAATTTTGTCTAGTTTTATCTCAGTTAAGGTAAAGTGTGCCATCGAGTTGGTTTCGACTCCTGGCAACCACAGAGCCCTGTGGTTTTTCTTTGGTAGAATACAGGAGGGGTTGACCATTGCCCAGCAGGGAAATGACTTGCCTAGCAAGCCAGAGGTTGCCGGTTCGAATCCCTGCTGGTATGTTTCCCAGACTATTGGAAACACCTATATCGGGCAGCAGCAATACAAGAAGATACTGAAAGGCATCCTCTCATCCTGCGGGGAGGAGGCAATGGCAAACCACTCCTATATTCTACCAAAGACAACCACAGGGCTCTGTGGTCACCAAGAGGCGATGCTGACTTGACGGCACACTTTACCATTAGACCTGGAAACCCTTACGCCCAGATTTTCCAACCTTGTTTAGATTCTTTGGATGGATCTTGACATTTTCATTTCCCCCCCACAATATTTTGTGCCATGTTTAACCAGACACACTGTAACACTCTGTTGTTACTCAGAATACCCTGCTACAAACGTGTTGCTATCTTCTTTAAGGACTCGGCACAGGGGCATTAACTAGTTTGCAGGCAGCTTGTTTGAACTCCCTCGATCTGCTACTAGCAATCATTTTTTGACCCATGCCACAAATCATCCCAAACTTAACCTGGTGGTGGTGTGAGAAGACTGTCTTTGTGGCTAGTTATACAACGGGGTCAAAAATTCATTTTTCTTTCCATGTCAAGCTCTTCCCTTGTTTTAAAGTCAAGCAGCTAGGAACTGCCTGTGGTCTGATTTGGAGGATGACAGCCTTCTAGTTTGATCTTGGCTATCTGAGTCTTTCCACATATGACAACTGAGTGCCTGCTGTAGGGTGGTGTGAAGAAGGGAATGCACCGCAAGAGCATTCTGCTTCTGGACAGTTTGTTCACAGATGTCAGTTGTGTTACCATATTTTTGATGACCTCCATGTATGAGCCCATGGGTAGGAAAAATTTCCCCAAGGTCAAGACTAACATCCTTGACTAGCCCTCAGTTGGGATGTAGATGAAGGGCTATGAGGAGCTGGCTAGAGAATTTTGATCAAATGTTCTTTTGACCCAAATAGGGCATTCATCCTGATTCCCCAGAGCAATGTAAACTGCACAGTTGGTATAAATTAATTCAGGGTGCATATGGACATAGGCAACTGGAATGATGGGGGACATCAGCACTATAGAAATGCTTTGACTAGACTCTTCTCAGATGTACAATGTTTTCTTGAGGATCGAGCTCAGGGGGAACTAGTTCTGCTGGTTTGCTGCATAAGCCAGCTGTGCACAGAACTGATTGGATAGTTAATGTGACATCACTAATCCATCCGCTCCCCTTCTTCCAAGACCAGTTTTTCAACTTCCAAAAAAAAATGTGTGTGAGAGTGAGTGTGTGTGTGTGAGAGTGAGAGAGAGAGAGAGAGAATTTAAAGGTGCCAAATGAACCTTGAATTGCATAAACTAACAAGGAGCCCTTGAAACAATAAAAAGGCAGATGGTGAATGGAGGGGTAATCTTGGCTGCAATCTTAAATACACTTACCTGGGAGCCGGGTTCCCTCTAATGTTTTTTCATCAGTGAGTGGAATGAGTTTGGTTCTGGGCGGCAGTAGCAAGGCAGTGTGCACACATGTACATTATTATGTGCCACTAGAGATACAACACACACACACACACACACGCACACACACACACGCACACACAAAATATGGAAGGTGGGGGAAAGTACTTTACAATTCTATTTGTCTTCTGTTTTAAAAGCAGTTGTATTTGCCATTGGTGGTTAAAAGTGGCCTATAAAATAATAATTAAAAAAATAAAACTTGTCTGAGTTTTGTTTATTTAAATGTGATATCATCTGTGCTTTCTTACTCTTACCCTGTAAAATGCTGATTGCCTGAGTATTAGTTGCCCCTATATTTTGATAGTTAAGCGGCAGACTTCCCATTTCCTTCCAAATATCCTAGAGATTGGAGCGAACGCATGTTTTAGATTAGCCAAACTAACTGCTTGCCAAAGCGCCTTAACTGTAGATTGATTAATTTGTACATTTTTGTTCAATCTTTGGGAGCTGATTCGAACCTTCAAGGCAGATAATAACGTCACAAATTTAAAGTACTATACTTGGAGCACTGTGTACAGTTTTGTTCACCACATCTAAAGAAGGAGATTGTAGAACTGGAGAAGGTGCAGAAGAGGGCTACCAAGATGATCAGGGGCCTAGAGCACCTTTTTTATGAGGCAAGGCAACAACACCTGGGGCTTTTAAGTTTAGAAAAAAGATGACTGCAGGGAGACATGATCGAGGTCTATAAAATCATGCATGGTGTGGAAAAAGGGGTTAGAGAGAAATTTCTCTCCCTCTCGGATAACTCTAGAACCAGGGGTCATCCCATGAAATTGATTGCCAGGAAATTTAGGACCAAAAAACGGAAGTTCTTTTTCACACAATGCATAATCCACTTGTGGAATTCTCTGCCACAAGATGTGGTGACAGCCAACAACCTGGATGGCTTTAAGAGGGGGTTGGATAACTTCATGGAGGAGAGGTCTATCAGTGGCTACTAGTCTGGGGCTATAGGGCCTCCTCCAGTCTCAGAGGCAAGATGCCTCTGAATACCAGTTGCAGGGGAGTAACAGCAGGAGAGAGGGCATGCCCTCAGCTCTTGCCTGTGGGCTCCTGGTGGCATCTGGTGGGCCACTGTGTGAAACAGGATGCTGCTAGATGGGCCTTTGGCCTGATCTGGCAGGGCTGTTCTTATCTTCTTAAAAATAGATAAACATAGGAAGCTGCCATATACTGAGTCAGGCCACTGGTCCATCTAGCTCAGTATTGTCTACACAAACTGGCAGCGGCTTCTCCAAGTTTGCAGCAGGCAGGAATCTCTCTCAGCCCTATCTTGGAGATGCCAGGAAGGAACATAGAATCTTCTCAGTGCAAGTGTACAGGATTGAACTTTATTTTATTTTTATTTTTAGTATTTGCAGAAGAAATTCTGAACAACATACTGACCTACCCCAACTTATTAGGATTTAAAGACAAACCAGTATTTAGAGGGCTTTTAAAATGAGTTTCCTGTGACGAAGCAAGTGCATCAAAACAGATTTTTTTGGTGGGGACGGGGGAGATGCTTGATGTTCACTTTAGCAATTTGCGAAGCCACTTCCAAGAAGCTGGGGTGTCTTAGTGCATTATAAACTTAGGATTCAGAAGATGGTCATTTCCTGGTCGACCCCATTTTAAACGTGAGTGACCGGCACAGTCACTGCTAATGGGGTCTGGGGATGCTGTTGGCTGCGAATCCACACACACACCAGGAAGGAATAAATGTGTTAACACAACCCCCCCCTCCCCACATTCTGCCAATTACGTTGGCAGAATTTTGCCTCTTTCCTCAAGGTGGCCACTGCAGAAGCTACTGCTGCCTCCATCACCTCCACCCTCCTCTGCCTCCATCCACAGATCTCGACCGTAAGAGGGGATTTTGGATGAGGCTTCGGATGAGATCTGCAGCCAGAGCTGGAGGAAGAAGAGGCCTGGCCCGAGGAGGCAGCAGCGTACCGGCCGGGGAGAGGGGGAAACCAGGACCTTGGCAGGCGATAGGGTGGTGGTGGCAGGAGCAGCAGTGTAGCGAGACTGTGGCCCTGCCAGAAACAGCTGCGCGGGGGGCTGACATTTTGTGTGTGCACGCGTGGGCACCTTAGAGGGAACAGTGCCTGGGAGTAAGTCTCAATGACCTCATTGGAATTTATTTCTGAGCAGAGATGGCTTGACAACCAAGCCAGAGGTTGCTGGTTCGAATCCCCGCTGGTATGCTTTCCCGGACTATGGGAAACACCTATCTCGGGCAGCAGCGATATAGGAAGATGCTGAAAGGCATCATCTCATACTGTGCAGGAGGAGGCAATGGTAAACCGCTCCTGTATTCTACCAAAGACAACCACCGGGCTCTGTGGAGTCGAAATCGACTTGAGGGCACGCCTTACCTTTAGACATGCATTGATTAGTGCAATAAATCACTCAACTTGGTAGCAATTATGTCTGTCACTTGCAACACAAAAATGGGGAAACTGGACTTGCCCTCTATAATGGGGTGGGGGGACCACACATGGACCCCTGTTCTTAAGTACATCTGTATGCAATTTCAGTTAATCGTTTCTAAATACTTTCATGCCTCATGTATCCCAACTTTGATCGGCTGACATGTTCTCGGACAGTACTGTACTGAATGGCTCTCTGCAGCAGTTTCGCTGGCTTCCCTCAACGACGACGTACTTCCATCCCTCCGCCACAGAATGATGGAAGCATTTGGGTTCTCTTCTCTTACCTTGAATCCCCTGAGAGTCTACTGTTGAAGAGGGTGACAAGAATGCATTTGTTACAAAGAAAGATCTCCATTTTTGTAAACCTGGATGCTTCATTGATGGGCACCACATGTGAGCCTAGGCCAGGAGAGGACAACATAGGAAGCTGCCTTATACTGAGTCAGACCATTGGTCCATCTAGCTCAGTATTGTCTGCACAGACTGGCAGCGGCTTCTCCAAGGTTGCAGGCAGGAATCTTTCTCAGCCCTATCTTGGAGATGCTGCCAGGGAGGGAACTTGGAACCTTCTGCTCTTCCCAGAGCAGCTCCATCCCCTGAGGGGAATAGCTTACAGTGTTCACCCATTCAGATGCAAGCCAGGGCAGACCCTGTTTAGCAAAGGGTACCATTCATGCTTGCTACTGCAAGACCAGCTCTTTTCCCTTTGACAACCTGAGGCCCTCTACGTGTTGTTGGTCTGCATCTCTCATCATCCCCAGCCACTAGCAGGGGATGATGGGAGTTGTAGTCCATCAACAAGAGCCTCCAGTTGGCCACTCCTGGCCTAGATCCATAAAAAGAATCATATGCCTGGAACAATAGGCCAAGTGTACACCTGTGCCCTGGCCACTACCTTCCATTCTGATTAGTCAGAGATTATAAATCCGGGTAAATGGAGGCCACCAATTTCTAAACAAGCAGGTGTCACTGCCTTATTAGAGGTACACCTCTTGGTCTCCACCTCATTTTACTGGGTCAAATTCTTATCCTGCCCTTCCTCCCAAGAGCTCAGGGTGATCTCATTGTTTTTGTCCTCACAGCAGCCTAGGCTGGGCCCAGAGAGAGTGACTTGGCCAAGTGAGCTTTGTGACTTGAGTGGGGATTTGAACCCAGGGCTTTTGCAACTCCACCCTGTCCTCTAGCCCGGGGGTTCTCCGCTTTGGGTCTGCAGATATCGTTGGACTGCAACTCCCTTCATTCCCAGCCACAGTGGCCAAACAGTCTAAGGAACGTAGGAAGCTGCCATATTCTCTGAGTCAGACCATTGGTCTCTCTAGCTCAGTACTGTCTTCACAGACTGGCAGCGGCTTCTCCAAGGTTGCAGGCAGGAATCTCTCCCAGCCCTACCTTGGAGATGCTGCCAGGGAGGGAACTTGGAACCTAGGTCTGCTCTTCCCAGAGCGGCTCCATCCCCTAAGAAGGGGAATCTCTTCCAGTGCTCACACTTCTAGTCTCCCATTCAAATGTAACCATGGTGGACCCTGCTTAGCTAAGGGGACAAGTCATGCTTGCTACCACAAGACCAGCTCCCCTCTCTTGTGGCTGGGGATGATAGAAATGGTAGTTCGACCATCTCTGGGGACGCCAGCCTGAGAATCCCTGCTCTAGCCTGAGAGTAGCCTTGGACCTTCTCAGACCCTGAGCCCCATTGTACACTCCGACCTTACAGCAGCATGTTTATGGCAGTCACAGGAACATACATAGGAAGCTGCTTTCTACCGGGTCTGACGGTTGGCCCATTGAGCCCAGTATTGTCTATTCTGACAGCCAGTGGCTCTGCAGTCTTTCCCAGCCCTACCTGGGGATGCTGGCAGGGCTCGAACCTGGGGCCTTCTGCATACAAAGCAGATGCTCTACCACTGAGCTATGGCTCCATCCCCTAAGGAGAATATCTCATTGCAGACAGTGCTCACATCTGGATCCCACTTGTTGCTTGCTGGGACTCAAATTAAATTATGCAATTTGAACATGTTTGTCTGTATTTTAGGCCTGTTGATGGATTCTGCTGCATGTATGAACATGGTCCTCACTAGGATGAAGAAATAGTCACCTGCCAAGGGCATAGCTTGGTAAAGTGTGCCGGCGAGTCGGTGTCGACTCCTGGCAACCACAGGGCCATGTGGTTGTCTTTGGTAGAATACAGGAGGGGTTTACCATTGCCTCCTCCCACGCAGTAAGAAAGGATGCCTTTCAGCATCTTCCTATATTGCTGCTGCCCGATATAGTAAAGGTAAAATATGCTGTCAAGTCGATTTCGACTCCTGGCACCCACAGAGCCCTGTGGTTTTCTTTGGTAGAATAGCAGCGGGGATTCGAACCAGCAACCTTCTGCTTTTTAGTCAAGAATTTCCCGGCTGCACCAGTTAAGGTGGTTATACTTGTTCTAAAATAAAGTTGTGCTGTTGAGTCGGTGTCGACTCCTGGCGACCACAGAGCCATGTGGTTTTCTTGGTAGAATACAGGAGGGGTTGACCATTGCCATCTCCCGCGTAGTATGAGATGATGCCTTTCAGCATCTTCCTCTATCGCTAATGCCCTATATAGGTGTTTCCCGTACCAGCGGGGATTCGAACCGGAAGCCTCATGCTTGCTAGGCAGGTCACTTCCTGCTGTGCCATTAGGTGGCTTTTAAAGGGAAAGTTGATTTTGGTTCCTGGCGCCCACAGAGCCCTTCATCAGAGTTTATCATTGCCTCCTCCCACGCAGTATGAGATGATGCCTTTCAGCATCTTCCTCCATCGCTGCTGCTCTATGGTCGCCAGGAGTCTACACCGTCTCGGCAACACAACTTTACTTTAGTCCAGGGATCCTCAACATTGGGCCCCCAGATGTTAGTGGACTTCAACTCCCATCATCCCAAGCCCCAGTGGTCTTTGGTTGGGGATTATGGGAGTTGAAGTCCAATAACATCTGGTGGCCCAACGTTGAGGATCCCTGCTTTAGTCAACAGCATCTGGGAGCCCCTGTTTCAGCAAACACTAGCTATCGCCTGTTTTCCATCTCTAAGGCTGTAGACCTTTTAAAAAAATCACAAGAAGCATTGGTACTGAACACCCCCCCCCCCGCCGCCGCAATGGTACTGACCAGCCCAGCTGGTTCATGTCCTACCACTGGCGGGGAGGGGAAAGACCAGAGCGATTGCACAGCAGCAAGCATCAGGTGTTTTTTTCCACCACTGCAGTAAAGTCTCTCTGGGCAGCAAGGAGTTTGCATTTCAACACTGGTTCCAAGTCCACAAACATTCTTCACTGGCCTGCTCCTAGGCTGGGCGGAGGGCAGAGCTGTAAGATTAGGACCCCGCCTTGGGCATAGTGCTGGCTACAATCCCTATTTTAAAATTCAGAAGTGAAGCTTTTTCAGGATTCTGCCTTTTGCTCCAGAGACCAGATTCCATGTGTGTTTGGTTAGTTCCTGGACCCGCCAAATGTACACAGCTTTGCTGCTGGAGAAGTGGGGCCCGCGTTAATGGTTCCACACGTGATTGCACTTTCCCCGGGTGGACCCGGCTGCATGAACCCTGGGGGCCTGTGTTGCTGTCTGAGCTGAGCAACATGCACAAAGTCTTCTCTGGCTGAACTGCGGCAGGAGCCTGGCATTGTTTTCCTAATAGGAATCCGAATGCCACGAGGAAGTCGAAGAACAATAACTAGAGCGTGTGATCCTGCGGACCAAGGGACCAAGTTCCGGAGAGCGTGCGCAGAAAGAAGTGTCTAGGATTCAGCCGTTTCCTCCGGGTGCAATAAATAACTCACAGTTCAGGCCTGCCCCCTAACTGGAATGCAATTCCTGTGTTCGGGGTATTCACCTAGCTGTGAGTCAGTGTCTGGCTTAGGTGGGTGGGGTTTCTGTCACTTCTGATTAACTCCAAGGCAGGGTTTCCTGACCTCCTGCAAATTGTAACTTGTCTTGTCTGTCCCCTGTGTGCCTGTCCTTCGCTCCAGCGGCAACTGGTCTCTAGGCGTAGCAAGCCAGGGGGTTGAGCGCTGATAAAGAGGAAAGCAGAGCTTGGAATGTTTTGCTGGTTACACCCCTTGCCCCAACATATAGGAAACTCGGAAGAGAATATCAAGAATATCAAAGTCAGTAACACAAAATGGATGGCTTGAAAACAAGTGTCAGTTAAAACAGTTTCAGAGCAGATCTAAAGGCTCCCCTGTTCAACCTAATATGGAAGGTGTCATGGAAGTTTGCTTCCATCTTTCCTGCCCCAAAATACTCTGCTCCACTTTCCCTGGCGCGGCGGCAGCAGCAGCAGGGGGAAGGATATTCTGGCCTCTGTTGGAGAAGCAAAGGCTGCTGGGTATCCCCCCGTTTTTTAAATGTGCTGTAGCAGGGCTACTCACCTTCAGCCCTCCTGCAGTTGTTGGCCTACAACTCCCATAATCCCTGGCTATTGGCCACTGTGGAGGTTTCCCACACATACAGTTGTTTACAGGGACGCTCAATCACATAAACCACATAAGACTTGATTGATTGATTAAGTGCCGTCAAGTTGGTGTCGACTCTTAGTGACCACATAGATGGATTCTCTCCAGGATGATCTGCCTTCAACTTGGCCTTTGAGGTCTCTCAGTGGTGCATTGATTGCTGTCGTAATCAAGTCCATCCACCTTGCTGCTGGTCGTCCTCTTCTCTTTCCTTCAACTTTTCCCCTCATTGTGGACTTTTCAAGGGAGCTGGGTTTTCGCATAACGTGTCTAAAGTATGATAGTTTGAGCCTGGTCATTTGTGCCTCAAGTGAAGATTCTGGATTGATTTGTTCTATGATCAATTTGTTTGTTTTCCTGGCTGTCCATGGTATCCTCCAAAGTATTCTCCAGCACCAAAGTTCAAAAGTGTCAGTACTTAAGTCCAGCTTTCAGATGGTAAAATGCCTTAAATTGTGTTTTTAAAATCATCCATAGGATTGCAGAAAAAGGATATTTTAACATGTCTGTTTACAGTTATTCCTACATGGGGACTGGGAACTCTGTAAGTCACCATAAACACTGATGGTACAATATATATACACACACATAACCTAAATGGGGCACCTGTATGCATGTCGAGACAGACACAGTTCTGCAACTTCACTCAGAGGTGCACCTAGGTAATTTTGGAGCCTGGACCTAAAGGCCTTTGGAGCCCCTCCCGCTGCAAGTTAAGCATCATTTTTTTAACATGTAGGTTCTTGAGGGCACAAACCACACCACCCAGGACAGACGAAAGAGGATTTGGGGAACCCCAGGGGGTGTTGCATCCCTGGACTTTGGCCCCAAAGTCCTGGGGTAAGAGTGCCTCTGACTTCACTACAGTCCGGGTTTCTGTGTTACCCTGCATGTGGCTGCGCTTGTGGTTCGGGACAACTTAATGTGGCTATTTGCTGTTTGCCTGAACAAATGAAACACTTGAGAAGTCTCAAGTGACCAGGGTGGCCTTCCTAATCTTTTGGACCCAGCCGTGTTAGCTCCTTCTGTTGCCTCCTAAAGGCAAGGTAAACAAATGCTGTTTGTTAATGTTCTGCTGTCTGTATGAAACAATTTTTGGGTTGTTGTGGGTTTTTTTTTTTGGTCTTTTGGCTGATGGCCCAGGGGTCCCCTGCTAGTGTATGTTGTGAAGTCGGTTTTGTGCAGAACAAAAGGGGATGTCGATCTGGAGTGGAGCCAGTGTGATGTATGGGGTGGGGGGGAGGGAATTCTTCAGACTTGCAAAATCAGTCGTCGTCCCCCCGCCCCCACTAGAACCTGCAAGATCCACCAGCCAGAGCCAGGTGTGAAATGGTGGCTCACAGGGGTGGGCATGGCATAACCGTAGCATGAAAGAATGGTGCTGCACGCACAAAGGTTCAAGCCAAAGTAGTAGCTGAATCTTAACCTTCCACTGAGATCTTCCTTGTTGACCAAGTGAAGCAGGGCCCACCTGAACTCTTGTGGTGTCTTCAGAGGATGGAGTGAATCCTAAGGTCTGTTGCACTAAGGCCTGCATTTAATGTCCTTCATTAGGGTGGAACAGGCACTAATCCTTTGAGTAATTTCTCCTTCAGCCGTGCAATTATATTCAGAGGGAGGTTTCATGCCCTGTTTGCTAAGTTGAGTAAATTCCCATCAGGAAGTTAGGAGATCAGGGAGAAAGGTTCCCCCAAGATTATGAGAGCTTTATGTATAGGGATTTTTTCTTTATATCATTGAGATCTTGTCCATTATCTCACCGGTTCTGGTTGGCTAGATGGAATTTCTGCTGCTGTGGGTTCCATCTCTGAAAAGATGGAGTCCTTTGTGGATGGCACTGTAGCTCAGTGGTAGAGCATCTGATTTGCATGCAGAAGGTCCCAGGTTCAATCCCTGACATCTCCAGCTGGAAAAGACTCTTTCCTGAAACTTTGGAGAGGCATCGTCCACTGAGCCAGATGGACCAAAGGCCCCTTTCTATGTCTCCTTTCACAAAATGACTGGTTCAGGCTTTCTGGCAAGTGGACTAATGATGTAGTTACATTCGCCTTCTGTGGAGATATAGACTGGTAGCTTGAGGGGAGGTGTAGGGGATAGTAGAATCCCATTTGCCCTTTGAGTCTATATGTGATTATAATTCCACAATGGATTTCAGCTGATGGCAAGTTTGAATGACTTCTTGAAGTATTGCTGTGAACATGGTATGACTGTTAGGATTTATAACCATTGAATTTTCTTCTTTGGTGTCTTACCCCAAGAAACATCAGCCTTTCCTGGACCCTTAAGGAGGCGTTGTCTAGAGATGATGGTGATGGTGATGGTGATGACAGCATTCTCCTTGAATGCAGTTTTAAGAGGTTTTATTTCCAGCCAAACTGAAAATCTCCCCTCCCCTCAGAGAAGTTAGACTGCAAACATTCTGAAGGCTTTGTTATCTGACCAGTTGGAATGTTCTCAAACATTCTGTGCCACCACCTGAACCGGTTGATGTAAGAGGCTTCATTACCACAAACACAATACAATAGGAGACTCAAATTCCCCAGCCCCGTTCCTAATTTTTAGATGTAAAGTCTTGAAGTCAGATGCTCTTGAGTTGGGTAGATGTCAGTTAAAAATAAATAAATGGGGACACTCACGATAAAGCTCTGCTCTGTCACTGTATTAATCTTTTAGTGTTTCTTTGGTACACTGATGTAGCCTAAGAATGTTTTAGTAGCACACGGAGTATTCCTGTGTGGAACAAACTGTAATTTCCTAACCATAAAAGAAAGTAGAATATGTGGCTTTTAAAACCACATCTGTCCAAAATGCCTTTAAACGAGAAGAAACAAGAATGAGTACAGTGCATACTCATTAGCATTCTGCTAAGATAATAGAGGCGAGGAGGAGGTTCCCTAGCACGGGCAGAAAATTGGATGACTGGCACATCTTAATTACGGCAGGTTTGAAGTTTTGAAGGTCAGACTTTAGTTCCTGGAACTCTGCATTACCAGGGCAGCCTGTTGGAGGGGGAAATTGATGGCAGTCGCAGAGGCACATAGGAAGCTGCCTTCTACAGAGTCTGACCACTGGTACATCTGGCTCAGTATTGTCTACACTAACCGGCAGCGATTCTCCCAGGTTTCAGACAGCCCTGCCTGCAGAGGCTGAGAGTTGAACCTGGGACCTTTTGGTACACAAAGCATATTCTATACCACTGGGCCTGGGCATCATGTGGTTTTGAAGAAACAACTCCGTGGCACTGCCTACCATATAACTACAAGATTTTCTGCCTTTTCTGGAGCCCTGCCACCTTTCTGACCGTTCATGGCCTGTCCTTGGGTGGTGGTTGCCCAGTTGAATTGGGCAGGAGTCTTGAATCAACTCCTGACGAACACAGAGCCCTGTGGTTTTCTTTGGTAGATTACAGGAGGGATTTACCATTGCAGTCTCCCACGCAGTATGAGATGATGCCTTTCAGCATCTTCCTATATCGCTGCTACCCGATATAGGTGCTTCCCATAGTCTGGGAAACATACCAGCGGGCTTGCATGCAGAAGGTCCCAGGTTTTCTCCTTGGCAGCACCTCCAAGATAGGGCTGGGAGAGACTACTGCCTGTAACCTTAGAGAAGCTGCTGCTAGTCTGAGCTAGATGGACCATTGCTCTGACTCGGTATAAGGCAGCTTCCTGTGTTCCTACGCCTTCAGTGCCTAGACTGGTGCTAAAGAACCAAACTAGAAGTTGAAATCACTGTTGTGCCAATAAAGCAGGCTGGTGGGACCTCTCCTCTGTTCTCTGTACATTCATAGGAAGCTGCCATATACTACTGAATCAGACCATCGGTCCATCTAGCTCAGTATTGTCTACACTGACTGGCAGCAGCTTCTCCAAGGTTGCAGGCAGGAATCTCTCTCAGTCCTATTTTGGAGATGCTGCCAGGGAGGGAACTTGGAACCTTCTGCCTGCAAGCATGCAGATGCTCTTCCTGGAGTGGTCCCATCCCCTAAGGCAGTGATGGGGAACCTTGGCACTCCAGCTGTTTTTGGACAACAACTCCCATAATCCCCAGCCACAGAGGCCAATAGCTAGGGATTATGGGAATTGTAGGCCAACATCTGCAGGAGTGCCAAGGTTCCCCATCCCTGCCCTAAGGGGAATATCTTACAATGCTCACAGGTGTAGTCTCCCATTCAGATGCAAACCAGGGCAGACCCTGCTTAGCAAATGGGAATATTTATGTTTGTGACCACAAGACCAGCTCACTTTAAAGCCACCTGCCTCTACATCCCTGCTTTTCCGGTGTGTCCGTTCACTGCCACTCCTCGGCATTCAGTCCCTTCTCCCACATTCTCAAGGCCCTTTTCTGAGTTTGCTTTTCTTTCACCGCATCAGTCGCTTAGAGTGACACAGCCTGACACATCTGTCTCTTAATAATACTCAGAGATGAGACGGTTTTGCTGGTTTAGCCGAGAAACTGAGAATGACACAAGCCGATTCGCAGAGGCTTGGCCTTGGATGACATTGTGTGCTCTTAATACCTGCATCATGATTGGGTGGGAGCAGCTTCTCCCTTCACTGCAGAAGAAATGCTGCAGTGAAGGGAGAAATTATGCCCACCCAGTCACGACTCGGGTATTAAAAGCAGCCAGCAGCCTTCAAGGCTAGACTTCTGTGAACCAGCTTGTGTCCTTCTCAGTTTCTGTTTTGGAGAGCCAGCATGGTATAGTGGTTAATATTGGACTGGGACCAGGGAGATCCCGGTTCAAATCCTCATTCGGCCATGAAACTCACTGGGTGAAACAGGAACATAGGAAGCTGCCATATACTGAGTCAGACCATTGGTCTATCGAGCTCAGGATTGTCTTCACAGACTGGCAGCAGCTTCTCCAAGGTTGCAGGCAGGAGTGTCTCTCATCCCTATCTTGGAGATGCTGCCAGGGAGGGAACCTGGAACCTTCTGCTCTTCCATCTCCTGAGGGGAATATCTTCCAGTGTTCACACTTCTAGTCTTCCATTCATATGCAACCAGGATGGACCCTGCTTAGCTAAGGGGACAAGACATGCTTGCTACCACAAGACCAGCTCTCCTCTCCTCTTCTCGCCTCCTCAGGACCCAGTCACTTATCTCTCAGCCTAACATATCTCATACGGTTGTTGTGAGGATAAACTTCACCAGGGTGATAAACTTCACTCTGGGCTCCTTGGAGGAAAAGCAGGATATAAATGTAAAAATAAATCAAAATAAACCTACATGCTTTTCGTAGCTTACAGGCCAGGTATGCTTCCTACTGAAATGTTAACCTCCTAAGGGGGGAATTCTCCCTCCCTTGCACAAAATTTCTTTAGCTTTAGCCACAGCTGCAGTCAGCATGACTGGTTACAGGGAGGATTTGTTTTGGTCCAGCTTGTCGAGGTGAGGCAGAATGAAAACCTGAGAAGGGGGAGGTTGTTTCTGGCCAATTAGGGGTGTGCACAAAACTGAGTTTTCCGGTTCGATTTGAATCCAGACCAGATTCAGATCGGAGCGTCACTGCCCCACCCCAGAACTGGGCCCCTGGCTTGGTTCGAAGCCTCTACTGCACAATAAAAAAAGGCTTACTCACAATGGCTGTTGGGGGGGGCAGGCTCCCCTGACCCCCACTGACTTCTCCACAAGTCTCGAGGGCCGGTCCAGGCCTTCTTCGGCCCGTTTCAGCCTACTTCAACCCATTTTGGGCCTCTGCTCATGTGTGTAGCCCATTTGTTTGACCTCCATGTATACACATAGGCCATTTGCTGAGGATCATGCAGACTTCTGGGACATATTCTCGTGTTCCACAGGGCTTTCAAGGGAAAGCATTTCCAGTTTCCAAGGGAAGCATAGATCACTGCAAATCACCCCCTGCACGACTCCATGCTGTGCAGCTAAGAAGCTCCCAGCCGTTCAAGGCACATCTTTTTGGTGTGCATTCACTTCTTTCGTTAGGATGTCAGCTAGTATGTTTATTTGCAAGAAACTCACATAAAAACATTGAAGAGAGAGATTATTTTACAACCACCAGTTATTTTTTACACATCATATTTTTATCGCTCTTCCCTGATAACTATGCACATCTGTGCATGGCCAAACTACATATTATACCATATTTACCTGAATTCAATACTAGGTTTTCCCCCAAGTACTTTGGTGTAAGAAATTGTCTTAAATTTAGAATCTTCTTCCTTTTGGGTAAATAGAGGTATAACCTGCATTTAATCTGCCTTATTTTAAGGGAGTCATCGTAAACTCAGAGTCGTCTTCTGTTTGGGTAAGTATAGTATTTTTTTTTTTAAAGCATAAAGAATAGTTCTCTTGGGACTATACTGCTTCAAAATGCAGATGGTTTGGTTCAGTGGGTGAATACACTTGCAAGTGTATTTAGGACCAACATAAGAAAATACTTTTCCACATTATGCATAATCACTTTGTGGAATTCTCTGCCACAAGACATGGCGACTGCCAGCAGCCTGGATGGCTTTAAGAGGGGTTTAGATAAATTCATGGAGGACAGCTCTATCAGTGGCTACTAGTTTGAGGGCTATAGGCCACCCCCAGCCTCAGAGGCAAGATGTCTCTCAATACCAGTTGCTGGGGATCAACAGCAGGAGAGAGGGCATGCCCTCAGCTCTTGCCTGTGGGCTTCCCAGAGGCATCTGGTGGGCCACTGCATGAATCAGGACTAGATAGGCCTTAGGCCTGATATAGCAGTTCTTAACGAAAAGGTGAAGTGTGCCGTCAAGTCAGTTTCGACTCTTGGCGCCCACAGAGCCCGGTGGTTTTCTTTGGTAGAATACAGGAGGGGTTTACCATTGCCTCTTCCTGCACAGTATGAGATGATACTTTTCAGCATCTTCCTATATCGTGGCTGCTCAATATAGTACCAGTGGGGATTCGAACCGGCAACCTTCTGCTTGTTTGTCAAGCATTTCCACACTGTGCCACTTAAGGTGGATTTAGGTAAATATTAAACAAGACTAAACCTTCCTGTCTGTGGAAAGCTAGCATGTCAAGAACAGTTCCAGCCTGTCATCCTCTTGACATGACATTTACAAATCCATCCCCTGCCTACCTGCACTTCTGTTCTTTTCTCTTTTCTTTCCTGAAAAGTGTCTGCCGCCCCCCCCCCCCCCAATCTAAATGTTCCAGAAAACCCACATCACCGCTCAGCATCGGTTAGGAAAAAGGAAGTTGCTCAGCCCTCTGGAGGAGAGCAGAGGCCAACGACTGCCAAGCAGAGAGCTGCGTTTTGACCCTGTGTGCCATATTCATCTCAGGTGGGGATTAGGGCAAAGGCATTCGCCCTTGCAAACAGATGGCATCCAGATACGCTTGAAAAGGAAAGTTACTGCCAAAGAGAGGATACAGGAGTATCCTTATGAGGGAGTAGAGCTGGTCTTGTGGTAGGAAGCACAACTTGTCCTCTTAGCTAAGCAGGGTCCACCCTGGTTGCATATGAATGGGAGACTAGAAGTGTGAGCACTGCAAGATCTTCCCCTCAGGGGATGAAGCCGCTCTGGGAAGAGCAGAAGGTTCCAAGTCCCTTCCCTGGCAGCATCTCCCAGATAGGGCTGAGAGAGAGTCCTGCCTGCAACCTTGGAGAAGCCGCTGCCAGTCTGTGAAGACAATACTGAGCTAGATAGACCAATGGTCTGACTCAGTATATGGCAGCTTCCTGTGTTCCTATGAGTATCCTTTTGGCTTGCTGACGTGTACTAAAGTCCCCACAACATTAAGGTTTTTGTCTTGTGTTGCATCCTTGTGGGCCCCTTCCATATTTGTCTTAATGCAGCAGAGCTTGATGTGCTCACAGTCAAGGATGTTTTGTTAGCCTCCAAGAATGCAGCCTCCAGCCTGCTCTTCCCATTTCGCTTCCACAGTTCTCTCTCTCTCTCTCCTCTCTCTCTCTTCCCCCGGCCACGGTTGACTGGTGGCCTGGGAGCCTGTCCACGCCTTCTGCTTGTAGCAGCGCCTTCAGGAAAGGAGCTGGGCCTGCTTGCGCAAAGGCTGCAGGTGGCCATGCTGCTGTTGAATGACCCTGCTGCCTGTGGGAAATGAGTCACTTCCAAACAGGCTTCCCAGCAAGGCGCAGCAGTGACCCTTCGGTGCGTTTTGTGTGGCAGCGCACTTGCTGTCGTCCTCTCGCTCGTCGTCTTGCAGAACTTTGAAATGCCTGGTCTTGCCCGTGCGGGAGGAGGAGGCAGTAGGATTCTGAGGCAGGAGAGTGGGGCGACACCACTTTAGACGCGCATAGGGGTTGCCGTTTTTGAATGCCGTAAAAGGCTCCCTGCAAGGTTGTTCGTTTTTTAAGCGAGTGCATGTGGGGGAGAGGTTTTAGACCAACCTCTTCCCTGTTGAGCTGATTTTTGCCTTGCAAAGTTAACAACAAAACAAGACAAATTCAGAGCTGTGGTTTATTCATTCATAAATGTGATTGCTGGTGTGCAATCTGAAGTGGTCCCGTCCATTCTATCACCTCAGGATTTTTCCACCTTCATTCCCACCACATTCTGTTGCGTATGGAAAACGGGCCACAGGAGAGCCTCCCACTGCTTATTATTATTATTATTATTATTATTATTATTTAAATGTGTGACTTGGAGCTCATGAACAGTTGCCTGGAAAAAACTGTAAGCAGGAGCAAGGTAGAACTTGTGCCTTTCGGTGAATGTTATGTGCTTAATGGTTGTGCTGCAGTTGGTCTTCCCAAGGGCTGGACAACACATCAAAGAGGTGGTAGAGTCCTGAGGTAGTCTAGAGGGGGCTGTTCCACTTGCAGGAGGGAGATGGCATTGTTGAATGATCCCCGCTGGAAAAAAGACTCCCAGCAAGTAAAAACAAGATGCCCTAACACTGTTGTCTTCGTTGTAAGGCAGGTCTGCTCGACTTTGCCCCCCCCCCCCCCGCCGCCAGCTGTTTTTGGACTACAACTCCCATAATCCCCAGCCACAGTGGCCAATAGCTAGGGATTATGGGAGTTGTAGGCCAACAGCTGCAGGAGGGCTGAAGGTGAGCACGCCTGTTGTAAGGCCTGGGAGCCCATGGTGGGCCTGTTGATTGGGCCTGTGCAAAGCTTTGGCCAAAGCTGAATACTCTGGATCAGAAGTGGGGTCTGGCACGTTCAGTTGTGGCTGGGGGGTCATGGGAGTTGTAGTTCAACAACAGCCAGAGATCCAAGGCTGCCTACCCCTGGGCAAGTTGGTATACTAGTTAGTTGTGAAGCCTGATACATTTTGTTGCATCATGGACTAGACAATAATGGATCAGGATATGGGATTAGTTGAATAAATTTCTGCAGATCAAAACAGCTGGTTTATTAAGCAAAATACTTGATACTGGCCACAAAGCAAAAATACCCATTAGGCGTACAAAATACCAGACAATTAGCAAACCTTGTTATACTTTGGAGGGTATAGGATGCCTTTGGGGGCTTCCCTCCTCCCCTGCTATTCTTTAGGCATGGCAGCTTCTACTGAGGTTGAAGATCATATCCTTCTTCCTGTTAATGGAACATTATTAGAAGCAAGAGGTTTTGGGTGGTTCTGCACAGGGTCACATCGTACTGTAATTACTTGAATCCAAGACTAGGCTTTCCCCAAGTTCCTTTAATTAGAAACTAGCTGGGCCGGGCACAGAACATCTGGGCCGGGCACAGAAATCTACACCTCTAGTTTCCCATGCCTGCCACCTGGCTGCCAATTTCTTTTGTGACTGGCCACTGATTTCTTTCCCCACCAGCTGGCCGTCCGCCGATTTCTCCCATCTGCTGTTTTCTCCCGTCTGCTGTTTTCTTCCCCCGCCCGCCACTGCCATTTTCTCCCCCCCCTCACCATTTTGTTTCCCGCCTGTCTGTTGCTGCCACTTCTCTCTTCCCCTGCTGTCAGCTCACTTGCGAACTCTCGCGAGAACTGCCACACATGGGATTGGCAATGGGTATACCTTAGAGAAATATATAGATAGATATATGGAGCGGAGGGTCATCTTAAGTTCAAAGTTCTCTTGAATAAATAGTATAACCTATTTTTAACCCATATTTTGTAAAGAAGTCATCTTAAATTCAGGACCATCTTGTCTTCAAGTAAATACGGTACTTCCAATCAAACAATTTAAATCTCAGCTCGTGAAGGGAATGTAATAGTAAATAAATCTTTCCTTTTTGTTATATTCACTTTCTGCTTTCTCTTTTCAGGTGCAGCTTGTCTCCCCAAGAAGCTTAATGACCTAAGAAGAAAAATAAAGAGTTTTAAAAAGACATTTCTTCTCTGTCATCTGAAGAATTTAAAAAACCAAGGTCAAAGATGGCAGAGTACTCGGCCTATAAGGAGACATCAAATCGCCACTTACGCTTTAAGCTGCAGAGTCTCGGCCGCCGCCTCGATGAATTAGAGGAAGCGACAAAAAACCTCCAGAAAGCTGAAGATGAACTTCTAGAGTTACAGGACAAAGTGATCCAGGCTGAAGGCAGCAACTCCAGCATGCTGGCCGATGTGGAAACTCTACGGAAAAGAGTGCTGAAAATAGAAGGCAAAGATGAGGAAATCAGGAAGGCAGAAGAGCTGTGTCGGCTGATGAAGGAGAAACTCGAAGAAGAAGAAAGTCTTACTCGGGAACTGAAATCCGAAATTGAGCGGCTTCAGAAGCGAATGGCAGAACTGGAGAAACTCGAGGAGGCCTTTGGCCGGAGTAAAAATGACTGCACTCAGCTATGCCTCAGCCTCAATGAGGAGAAGAACCTGACCAAGAAGATTTCGACAGAACTGGAAGTTCTTCGGGTGAAAGTCAAAGAGCTTGAACAATCTGAAGACCGGCTGGATAAAACCGAGCAGAGTTTGGTGAGCGAACTCGAAAAGCTGAGATCCTTAGCCCTTGCTTTCATCAGCGAAAGAAAAAACTTCACCGAAAAGGAGAAGCAGAATGAAAAGATAATACAGGAGCTAACACAAAAACTTGAGCAAAATAATAAATTGAACCGGGTGGATCAAACCCGAAATGCATCTAACCTGCTGGAAAAATCATCCAATAGTATTCTTGAGAGGAATGATATGAGGATTGAAGTGGACGTGAGTACTTCTGCACTGTCATCTAAAGAAACCAGGAGAAAAGGGAGCTTGGATTACCTAAAGCTCGTGGAGAATGAAACACGGAACAGATCGGAAAACCAGAAGAATAAAAACCAAGAAGACAACAAAGTGAAGGACCTCAATCAAGAAATCGAGAAGCTTAAAACTCAAATCAAACTTTCTGAGACTTTAGAAGAAGAACTTAAAACTCTGCGAGCCAAAAATAACGATTTGCACGACAGCTTCTTGAGTGAGCAGAATAAAAACAAGCTTCTCACGGGCCAGCTCGAAGAAATAAAAATGCGGATGAAGAAGCAAAAAGAGCTGGAGAATGGTGAGGCCGAGCCTGAGGAAATCAATTTACCCAGCCGAGTTAAACACGACAGACCTAAACATCGAGCTGTGACAGCCGAGTCAACGGTTTCAAAACCTAAATCCCGGGAACTTTCACCTCAGCACAGGCGGGAGAGAATACGCAACCGTGAATTCTCATTTAATAATGAGAACTATAGCCAAAGCAGCAGACGGGTTCCAAGTCCGAATCTGAACAGTAGGCGAGGGGCTAAGGCATCTAGTACGTCAGCATTGTTGG
Source organism: Hemicordylus capensis (assembly GCF_027244095.1). Lineage (NCBI taxonomy): Eukaryota > Metazoa > Chordata > Lepidosauria > Squamata > Cordylidae > Hemicordylus > Hemicordylus capensis. Next base: position 18,344,174 of record NC_069663.1, read on the forward strand.
ACGCTATAGCAACCGATAGTAAACGAGCGGAAGACAAATCAACCCACCTTTCCTCACAGAAAGAGACCCCACCACCTGAGGTGAAGAAATCTAGGGAACAACCATCTGTGCTGAGCCGTTACCCACCTGCGGCACAGGAACACAAAGCTATGAAGCCCTCCTTGAAACCCAAGAGCGAGAATGTATTGCGGAGCAAAGTTGAAAAAGTATCCCCGTCTTTTAATGATGCGAATCACTGTAAGCCCGATGCACTTGAAGAAAAGTGGAACAAAGGAGAAACTGTGATGTCCTCTTCTGAAAAGGGTATTAAGACAAATCATACAGAAGTACCTGTTGTTGCAACAGAGGTTTACATCTCAAAGACAAATCGTGGGATATCCAATGGAGCTGCTCCATCCTATAGACGCCATCTCTCTTCAGAAATGTTAGCCGCCGAGCTTGCCAGCTCAAAGACAGAAGCCATAGCACCCGTATGCTCTCGCAGGCAACCCGTGGAAGAGGGTTCTGTAAAAGTAGTTAACTCACAAGAAAATGAGAGCATGGATGCTCAGCTTGAAATGGCAAAGCCATTGCCTTTATCGAAGTCTTGGCTAATCTCAAGAAGTCAAGAAGATCTCTTGCAGGGTGTCTCAGCTTCTCGGAAGGAAGAAATGGGTCAGACCACCACTGGCTTAGCGGCCGATGCTAACCACGTTGGTCTGAAACCCACTTCTGCGAGAGCCAAAGCTATAAGATCTGGCAGCCATGAGAAATTCAACACGGATGAGGAGAGAGGTGGAATTGCAGCCAGTTCTACCAATTTAGGGGTAAAAAGGGAACCCATTTCCAGAGAATTCACAAGCTCCCGGGGCACTGTTCGAGCGTCTCTCTTTGAGAACAACAAAAATACATGTGGCGAAGAAGAATTTGGCAGGTCATCCAGAACTGCTGGCATCACAGGGTTGAGATCCAAAAGGCCGTTCAGTCCAAGGGAAGCTCTAAGTTCGAAGGCTGTTATCAAGCCTGCGATTGTGGAGAAAGATGTGAAAGAAATCATGGGTGGTGCAGGATCCGGACTGGAAGGGACCTCTGAAAAGCAGCACTCGGTCTTGAAAACCGGATCCCACAAAATGACTAGCAGTATCACCATCTACCCCTCTGAGCCCGTTACTCCGAGGGCCAGCACCAACGAAGCTCCAAAGGAACAGCTGCAAATGTCCGCCAGCAACATTCGAGTCATTCCGAATGAGCTCTCATCAGGAGCAAAGACAACCAGCACACCTGGCGAGATATCCATGAACAAGAGCAATATAACCCTGAAGCTACCGGAGACTGATAAAAATGGGGAGTCCGCTCCGAGAAGCAGGGTGGAGACGGTCGTCTCGAAAAGCAGCATTACAATAAAACCTTCTGAAACCATTGAGAGAAACAGCGAGGCAGCCGCGGATACCATCAGCTGGAAGAGCCACAGCTCTTCAGAGGCCAACTTGTCAGATGCCAAACACGTCACGGTGCGAAGTACGTGGAGGACACGGAGGGGTCTGCAGTCTTCAGAAGACTCTGCAACCAAAGGGGTTGAGAATTCAACAACTCGAAACCCTTATAGATCGTCTGCAGACCTTTCCAGGCCAGAAGGGACCAGCGCACGCATATATGCAATTGAGCAGAACTCCAGAAGAGCCAGTGCCACTGTAAACTCTTGGAATACTCCAGAACTGGACTCTAGAAGAACCAAAAGTAGCTTAAGCGCATCTGAGATGCTCAGCCAGAGGGCCTGCATCAATGAACCCGTGACGGCTTCAACTTGGAATTGCACAGCATTATCGGTAAGTGTGTTCTGCATTCTTTGATTTCAAACTAGAGGTTCTAAAAAGGTTGCCGCCTTAAATCAAGGGGACTGGGTGGAACCTTTGTATTAAATTAGCAGTGGTGGTGAAGGGTACTTTTCCCCCAATTGGCAGCACTTGGTTTAAAAAAGTTACACGAAGAGTTTGTTTTTGCCATCAGAGTAGGTGGCAAATGGATACAATCTGTTCTGAATCGTTCTGAGTTAATGTTTCCGTTTTTGAGTGTCCTGCAAATTTTTATGTTCTTTTAACTAAGTCAGATATCTTTGTTATGGCTATAGTGAAACAAATAAGCCAATTGTATTGATTGAATTTGTTTTTTGCCATAGGCGCCCACCACAAATCTATAGTACCAGGATACTAAATACTGCTACTACAACAAATATTTGTATATTCCTTTTAAACAAAAGTTCTCAAAACAATTTACATAAACAAACAAACCAATAATACATAAACCAGATGGTTCCCTGTCACAAAAGAGCTCACAGTCTAAAAAGAAACACAAGGTAGACACCAGCAACAACCCCTGGAGAGATGCTATGTTGGGATTGGACAAGGTCAGTTTGCTCTCCCCCTATTAAATATAGGGAAACCGCCACTTTAAGACCGCCACTTTTATAAGTTTATCTTATAGGAATGATTTAAAAAAATTGCACTAAATGTTTTGAGGAAAATCTGTATAAATATATTGATTTTTATTTCTTTTAAAAAGTTGTTTCTTTAAAAGGTCTGCCCTTCAGAGTGGCATATAACAGGAGGAGATGATCCCCAAGACACCCTGGTCCAATGCCATATAGGGCTTTCACGGTTAAAAGCAGCATAGTGAGTTTAGTCCAGAAACATGATTACAATTATAATTAATAATAATAGAAAATGTTGGGTGTGTGTGAACCCTTCCTTGCCTTTTTAAAAAAAGTCCTGGCTCATTTCTCAAGAAGTCAGGAATATCTCTTGCTGAATCTCTCAACTCCCCCCCAAGAAAGAAACAGACCATTGTTGCCAACTTTTTAACAGTGTTGGTTTATAGCAAAGGAACTGGAGAGAAGTCAGTTTAGAGGGGGATGTGATAAGTACCACTCTTCAGATACTGAAGGGTGATTCTGGTCCCAAGTAGCCACCAAACGAGCCAGTAGTAGCCGTAACTGGACCTCCCCAGATGATCTTAATAGGTGGAAAGGTTCATGATAAAGGAGGCACTCTCTTAAATACCCTCGACTCAAGCTGTTGAGCTTTTTATAGGTAATAACCAGCACTTTGTATTTTGCTCGGAAATATATTGGTAGCCAGTGCAGTTCTTTTAAGATTGGTGTTGTATAGTCTCTTTGGGTTATCCTGGAGACCAGTCTGGCTGCCGCATTCTGCACCAACTGTAGTTTCCGGACTATGTAAAAGGCAGCCCCACATAGAGTGCATTACAGTAGTCAAGCCTGGAGGTAACCAGCATATGTACCACTGTTTTAAGGTCATTTACCTCTAGAAGTGGGCTTAGCTGACATAACAGCCAAAACTGATAAAAAGCGCCCCTGGCCGTTGCCTCAGCCTGAGACCAGAGTGAGTTTTGAATCCAGGAGCACTCACAAGGTACATACTTGTTCTTTCTGGGGGAGTGTAACCCTGTCCAGAATAGGCAGATCTAAACCATCTCCTGAGTTCTGACCCCCCAACCGCACAGTCAGTAGCTCCATCTTATTTGGATTCAATTTCAGTTTGTTATCCCTCATCCAGCCCTTTATTGCCTGTTGGACTTCAATTCCTATAATCCCTAACTGTTGTCCACTGTGACTGGGGATGATGGGAGATGTAGTTCAAAAGCAGCTGGAGTACAGCCCTGGACCAGATATTCTAGAAGACCCTCTCAAGCCGTGTGATTCTATGTTTGCAGGATATGGGGTCCCAAGGGTGGGGGAGTTTAATCATTACAGGTGGTGGGGCCAGTCACAAGAGGGTGGCTTTCCATAGGCAAGGTGATGTTGCTGCCTCAAGCAGTGGATGTCGAGGGATGTTAAAGATGACAGGGAGGCAAATCTGATTTTTTATTTCACAGAACTACATCATACATTTCACATTTGCTTAATGAACCGAATCAGATTATTTCTACACACAGAAAGCATGATTATTGTCTAATGAGGCTTGTGTAGGTTAGCTTCCCAATAGATTATGCCCCATGCTAATCATTGGAAGTGGGTAAGAACCAGAGATGAGGGGTTGAAATTTTTCTACAGAAAATGGTCCAAAACAGAGTTTTCTAAATTTCTTTCCACATAAAGCTTCAAATTTGTTTCCAGTATAACTTTTAAACCACATTAAGTGTCTTCATTGATTCCCCACCCAACCCCTACCTTTTAGCTATTTCAGTTCAATTACCTGAAAAACTTTGAAACCCAGAGTGGGAAATTAATATGGTGGGGTTTCCTTATGAAATCTATAGGTCCAATAATATGCCAAATCAGACCACAATCTATATAGGGTACAGTGTTCCCTCTAAGGCGTGCATGTGTGCGCATGCTCACACATTTTTTGTTGTCTGCTCAGTTAATTTTAGATCCCACTCAGGTTGAATCAGGAAGGTCCCACTCTGAAAGCATGTGGGCTCACACTATCTTGATACTGCTGCCCAAAACAAAACTCATTCCACACACAGATGAAATTTTTTTAGAGAGAACACTGATAGGGTACCTGAAAAAAAATGCCATCAAATTATGCAAATAAGAAAAATTGTATGGGAAATTTTCCTGGAAAATTTTCCAGTTCAGAGTTTTCCAGAAAACCCACATCTCTTATGAAAAGTACTACCACCAGCTGGATTTTCCACCTCAGGTTCTAAAATAGGTTATACATTTTGTTACCGTACTATTAATTTCATTTGTGTACCACCCTTCCTCCAAGGAGCTCAAGTTGGTGTATTTTGTTCTCTCCCCAACTGTGTGAGGTAGGTTAGGCTGAGAGAGAAAGTGACTGACCCCGACAGCTTCATGGCTAAGTGGAGATCTGAACTTGGGTCTCCCCAGTCCTAGTCCTACGGTCTAACCACTATGCTACTCTGGCTCATGTGGGGCAACAGAACTGCAAATAGGTTTGTCTCTACATGGATAAAGCCGAACACAATCCCCATGATTGCAGCAATGCTTTATATGGTGTCGTGATCCAACAGCTGGATCAATTTACTGACCAGTTCATGCTTCTGTTTCTCCATGAGGATCTGGGCCTAGAAGGGTCGGGCCTGCTTGCCTGGGTAGGTGAGGGCAGTAACTGAGAGGAGAGCTGGTCTTGTGGTAGCAAGCATGACTTGTCCCCTTAGCCAAGCAGGGTCCGCCCTGGTTGCATATGAGACTTGATGTGTGAGCACTGCAAGATCTTCCCCTTGAGGGATGGAGCTGCTCTGGGAAGAGCAGAAGGTTCTCAGTTTCCTCTCCGGTGGCATCTCCAGAATCGGGCGGAGAGAAACTCCTGCCTGCAACCTTGGAGAAGCCGCTGCCGGTCTGTGTAGACAATACGGAGCTGGACGGACCAAGGGTCTGACTCGGTATATGGCAGCTTCCTATGTTCCTAACTGTGTGTTCAGCAGTGTTAATCCAAGTTCTGCAAAAGCATGCCACTTGTGGACGTTGGTGTGCAGATTCTGACCATATTGTCACAATGTGTGGCGAAGTGCGATCTCTTTGTATTATACCACAAACATATTTCACGGCTTCTCTTTGTACGTGGCCCCCTTTGCCCTTGGAAGAGATGTCGCTGCTTGAATGTATATATCCATGAACTGGCATCCTCTCTTTCAAATGACAGGTCCTAGGATTTTCTGTACAATCTCCCCTCCCCCAGGATGCTCTACAGCAGTGGTGCCCAACTAGGGTTCCTCCAGTTGTTGCTGAACTACAAATCCCATCACTCCCAGCCACAATAAATGGTGGCGGGGAATGATGGGAGCTGAAATGATGGCGCAGAAAAACATCTGGAGGAACCCTGTTTGGGAACCACTACTCTAGAGCAGGGAGGGGTTCCCAAACTTTGTTCCTCCAGCTGCTGTTGGACTACAACTCCCATAATTCCCTGCCACAATGGCCTTGGGATGGGGGTATAGTCCAGCAGGCTATCGGGAGTTCTGCAATATAGCCTCAGTTCCCCCCCCCCCATGATAATGGGCTTGTACCGTAGGTCCCTGAACTCTGGATCGAGCTAATGCATTACCAGAAAGAGAAAGCCATAAACACTTCCAAAATAGTCCTAAGAGATTGTAGTGTGCTATAGATTTTAACTACTTTGGAAGCCTGTCTTGGCTGAACAGCAGAGTAGACATGTAATTAATGAATGATTAATCAATCAATGTAGGTAGAGCTACCTGTTTAATAATGGAATGGGGTCAGAATGCACAGAAGGGTTTCAGTTATGCTTTTAACCCGAAAACCGTTTTAGCACCTTGCATCTAGAATGTGGGGAGGCAAGAATTGCGCGTTCCACCCAAACCGACTCTGCTGTCTGTCTTCTAAGCTTGCTTTCTATAAATACCCAGTGACTCTCTTAGCCCAGTTCCTTCCGTTGTCCCGATACTGTCACCAGCAGGAAGTTTTCCTGACCAGAGACTCATCTGCTTTTCTCCAGCCTAAATGCCTGCTGCTGGTAGGAATGAAAACAGCCACACAAACACCCCCTAAATGGAAAACCAGAACTTTTGCTCGCAACCAATAGGATGTATAAATGAGCACATCAAAGTCTAATACAAACAAACCTCATTCACTGCGGTTTCAGTATTCATGGTTTCGTGTATCCACGACGTAAAAATAAGTACTAGCTTCCATATTCATGGTAGGGTGTTTCGCGTCATCTACGGTTATGAACTTGACCCTGACCCTGAAGCTGACACTTGGACCCTCAACTTGATGCTTTGCCGTGGTTCACATGTACAGTTTAACCGTATTTAGCGCTAACTGGAGTTAAAATCCTTAACTCCATTAACGTAAGTGGAGCGGAGGGAGAAGGGAGCTCCTCCCTCCCACTTGGCCTCCCGGTCCGATCCCAGACTGTGGGCAGAGCATCACCATGTCAGCTGCTCGGCCACGACTGGACACGATCTCCAGCAGGGTGTGTTGATCGAGATCGCGGGTTTCCAGAGCGGCTAGCCTGCCCTCAGCAGGGGCAGTGCCGCGAGAGCCCTTTGAATGCTCTGCAATGCCAGCACCGCTTCTGCCAGCCATGGCACTGCCGCCCTTGACAAGTGGCCCTGCACCCCGGAAGCACCACTCAAATCCTAAGCCTAACGCCGTCCCTGCGGGGGAGTGGGGGCCTGGTGGGGATGGAATCTAGGGATGTGCATGGACCGCGGAGGTGCAGTCCGACGCTGGGTGTGTGTGTGTGTTGCTTTAAGGGGGGCCCTGTTCTTACCCCTCTTGCCGCTTTCCCCCCTCCAGGGCTCAATTTTAAAGCAAAATCTTAATACCATCGCGTAAATTTGGCATTCGTGACCCCACAAGACGGTTCTTCTCGTGAGCAAACATCCCCAGCCTTTCTGTGTGACGAATAGAACTTAGCTGCTGCCGCTGCCCTGCTTAAGTCTGTCTTTGGGCTTCCCCCTCCTGGTGCCGTGACGGGACCACCCTGCTTGTGGTTCCTCTTGGGGTGCTTGTGGACACCTGTGCCCTGTTGCCCCTGGCAGCTGAGCAGCTTGACAGGCTGGACAGTCCGGGATGGGGCGTATTCAGCTCCAAAGCTGTGCGGCTGACAGGAGGGGCGGAGGTTAATTTCCAAGCAACTACCAGCGAGAAGTGCAGAAAGCTTGGAGTGGCCACATCCTTGGGCAGGTCTGCGCCACCACCTCTATGATTGGATTTAGGAGCTGGGCGCTTAACTGTGGTTAGGCGCAGGTCTGGGACCCGACGTAAGGCTTCGGCAGCAAACCTTAGGAAAAATCCCCTAAGAAAAAAACTGGAGTGAGTTAGGGCAGACTGGAGTTAACTTTTGAGGCTTAACTGCAGTTTTCTGCTTTCGGGCATATTGCGGTTAAATGTTGATAAACCTTGAACTTGACACTTTGCCCTTGAACATTGTGGGGTGGGGTGAAGGAATCCCCATGTGTGTTCACTTGAACTGGCTCGAGTCCTGTGATGCCTCTCTGGCCAGCTTGCCAACCAGTCAGGCCTGGGGTTTGTGCTGCGAAGTGTTGAACTTCAACTGTGGGGTAAGGAAGCTTCATGATTACGGTACTGTATGTATCACTGGAGGAGCGAGAGAGTGGGAGAGCATAAGATCTGGGATGGCCACAATACAGTGTTGTGCACCATCTTTATTTCTGCTTTTTTGGGATCATTTCCCAGGCTCCAGAACCTAACTCCCTAATTCCCATAGATGCAGTGCCTCGTTATTCACGCTTGTAAGCGAGGAATGGAACCCCCGCGAATCGTAAGGTCCACCTGCATATAGTCATATTACAAAACCAGTGTCAAATACCATGTAACAAAATTGATCAATGTCATCATCATCGTCACACATTATAAATTATCAAGGCAATATCTGCAAATTAATCATAGACATTTCTACTTGAACCATTTATATTACTACATTTCAATGAAAACGTTCTCAGAGCAGTTTACATAGAAGAAGGTCTCCTGCCCCCCAGAGGGCTCACAGTCTAAAAAGAAACACAAGGTAGACACCACCACCAGCACTACATGGATGCTGTGCTGGAGTTGGATGGGGCCAGTTATTATTATTTTGCTCTCCCCCTGTTTGAAAGAGAGAAAACCCGAGTGCCTCTCTCTGCAAATATAGTGGTCCAAGCTGCTGTAGGATACAGAACTCAGTGGTATGTTACATGCCCATATTTACCTGAATAGAAGATGACACCCTTTGAAAATATGGGTTAAATATAGATTATAACATTTGCCCCAAAGCAAGAGGACTCTGAATTTAAGACAACCCCCAATTTCTAACATCAAAGAATGGGGGGGTAGTCTTGGATTCAGGTAAATACAGTAACTCAGTGGTTTGTCCCATAATCCCCAGATGTTGTTGGACTACTCCTCCCATCATCCCAAGGCCATTGTGCCTGGGAGTGGTGGGGTTGATTGTCCAACATCATCTGGGGACTCTGGTTTGAAAACCCCAGCCGTAATAGCTTCAACCAGGAGCATAGGACAATTCTTGAAGAGTATTCAGGTGCGAGAACTCCTGTATTATGGAATGTTGCACTCCGTATTGAATCCTGAAGAATTATTACATTTATATCCTTGCTTTCTTCCATGATGGATCTCAAGGTTGTGTGTGTGCGTAGGTAGAGTTCCCAGGCAGTCTACCATCCAGGTATAGACCAGAGCCACTTAGCTTCAGCAAGTTTGCTGCATTGTACACCTTCAGACCAGGCCTCTGTTGAGTTGCTACTTTAAGAAGTTAAAACCATATTTGTGTGTGTGTGTGGTCACACACGCACACCCCTTTAATCTCCAAAAGTACTGGATGATTTCAAAGAGCTGGAGACCTATTGCGGAATCACGAACGGAGAGATTTAATCCATAGAAGATATGCAGTGCTGTACCGAAATGTGTCTCCCCCCCACCGCACCTTATTGTACTGTTCTATTTACAGGCAGCATTTGAGAGGGTTCAGCAGGGGAGCAAAATACAGACCCTCCCTGCTACTGGCAGTGGCCAGTACTCCTCTAGCTGGCCAGCAACCCAAACAGCTTTTGAGTCCTCTCAGCACTTGCACGTGTGAATGTGGAGGGCTAGAAGCAAACTTCACGGAGGGCCTTCTCTGCCAATGGCAGCAGTTCCTGCAAGTAATGAAATCCAGCGAAAAGGCTTGCAGGACGCACCTTCGTGCAGGCAGAGGGGAAACTTGCAACCCTCAAGCACAGTTCCGATGCAACCAGAAGGCGGCAATTAAAAAGATGCGTGCGAGTGTTTTTTAAGGACTTGGGAGCTGGGAGGAAGGCATATGGAATGGTTTTTGAACATTTCTAGGTTTGGCGGGCGGAGGCTGCTGCACTTGAATGCTGCCATCTGGAGATTGCTCTTTGGCTTGTGATGTAGTGCCCTCTGCTGGTGGTAGGCTGCAAGTACACTACTGCTTCCTTATGGGAGGAGAGCCGGTCTTGTGGCTGCAAGCATGAGTTGTCCCCTTTGTTAAGCAGGGACCATATTGGTTTACAGATGAATGGGAGAGACAGATTTGATTTATTTAAAACATGTATATACCACCCAAAACGCAAGTTTCTGGGCGGTTTTCATCTGCTTTTATTGTTTTGTTGTAAAGATTAAAACATTATAACAATTAAAATTTTAAAATGTTAAAGCTATTAAAAACACAAACTAATAAGCTAATATCTAATTACCCTTAGGGGATGGAGCCACTCTGGGAAGAGCATCTGCAGGCTTGCATGCAGAAGGTCCCAAGTTCGCTCCCTGGCAGCATTTCCAGGATAGGGCTGAGAGAGACTCCTGCCTGCAGCCTTGGAGAAGTCGCTGCCAGCCTGTGTAGACAGTACTGAGCTAGATAGACCAATGGTCTGACTTGGTAGCAGGCCGCTTCCTATTTTGATGAATGTACGCATTCAGCAAAATATGTATGTATATTTTATTGGGCACCCAGGGCAAAGTTTGCACCGCCCACCCCCATCGCCCCACTGGAGAGTGCAGAGCCCTGGCTTTAACTTGGGTCACAGAGGCTGCTATTTTGCGAGGTCAGACGACCAGCCTGTGCCAATGACTAGCTGCTCTGGTTTGAGATGCAGTGGGAGAGAGCTACCAGTCTATTTGGGGGTGGGGTGGGGGAGACCGTAACCCTTCCAAGATGAAAAGATGCTGCTATTAATTGGGACAGCTGACCCGAGACCCTTTCTTTTTGGAAATGAAATCCATAAGTCAAGAGAGGGAGTGCAGCTTATGAGACTGGCTGTTGGGGGCTGAGGTGCGGGGAACAAAGAAGAGCAGGTATTTGGGGGTGCTGAAAGGGCAGGCCTTGAGGGAGCAGCAGTGCCTCTTGCATTCTTTCACCACTGTGCAGGACTGCACAGGCTCCATCCAAGAGCAGGGGAGAGAGCAGTTTGCAATGCTCTACTCCGGCACTGTTTATGTGCCCCCCCCCAATAAATAAATTGGTGCCTTAGGTCAGGGATCCTCAACGTTGGGCCCCCAGATGTTCTTGGACTTCAGCTCCCATAATCCCCAATCAAAGGCCACTGGGGCTGGGGATTAAGGGAGTTGAAGTCCCAGAACATCTGGGGGCCCAGCATTGAGGATCCCTGCCTTAGGTGACCACCTAGTGGGTCCACCTAGTGGACGGGCCAGCCCTGATTACTTTTCTGTTCTTCCCTTGCTCTGAAGAAGGCAGGGTTGTGTACAAATTTATTTATTAAAATTTTTCATACATACCACCTCCTCCGAAGACTCTAGGGAGTGGACACCACCACCACCACCAATAACAAATTTTAAAATAAATGAATTCAAGGGCAAACACCCAGTGAAACAGGTAGGTCTTAAGAAGGGCCTTAAAAGCAGCTAGGGAGGGGGCTGAACAGATCTGGGGGGGCGGGGAGAGTGTTCCAGAGAAGAGGGGCGGCTACAGAGAAGGCCCTGCTCTGACATAGTTCTTCCTCTCACCCCGCCAGGCTACAGTATAACAAGCAGTCCAAAATCATGGTTCACAACAGTAAATACAATAAAACTACAGCTGTTAAAACAATAACGAAATAACACAATTTAAAACATTCACAGATTACTAAAAGTCAGGCTAAAAAGGTGCGTTTTAAGGGCTCTTTTAAAGGCTGATCAAGATGTAAAGCCACAAACATCTATAGGGAGTGCATTTCACAGCCCAGGAGCGACGACAGAGAAGGCCCGTTCCCGAGTTGCCACCAGACGAGGAGATGGACCTCTCTCAGTGGCCTTACTGTGCGGTGGGGATTTCCCAAGTAACCCGGTCCTAAGCAACTTACCCTTATAAAAGACAAACGCTGAGAGTCTCAAGATCCTGAATTATGCACTCATACTAAATCCTGTGCTTGCAAGGCGTGATGTTGGGAGGACAACACAGCCCTGATTGCAGGGTTACCATGGAGATAATGAGAGAGAGAGAGACCCCAATTCAATGCGCATCCCCACATCTGCCTGTTTGGTGACTTCATTGTTACATTTCTGTCCCACGGAGCTATTTTTAAAAAAATTTGCTGCAGTGATAAAAATGAGCTGAACCTATTTTAACTTCGGCATCTCACCACTGCATTGGTGGCGTTTTGTGTTTCAAAATTCACTGGAAGGTGATGATATGATGATCTTTGGTAGATTTAGATTCCTTTATTACGGTCTTCGACCGGATAGACAATCATTATACAGTTTGCGGCAGACAATAAAAGCTACGTCAAAGTAAATATCTCTTTGTGTATTTTGCAAGCTATATAGCAAAATTTTTGCCACATTTAAAGAAATGAAATCATCATGGTCAGTCCGAAGGTGGTGCATATAAAACATGTCAGTATAGCTGGGGAAGTTTGCTAAAAAGGACAAAGTAACCCTAATCTGAATCTCTTTTTAAAATGAGCAACAGAGCAAGACATGCGTGGTTGTTTCTATGGCACCTGTGCCGCAAGGGCATAGCCAAGCATCTTTATATCTTTATAATTAATTCTTGAAAACGTGCCCGTGGGGATGCGTCCCGGCACCCAGTGGATTGGCTGGGCAGCAGGAGCTCACGCGCGGCAGAAGGCCGTTGAGCTGCTGCGGGGGAAATGGCAGCGGCGGCAGCACACCCGCCGAGGTCAGGATGTGGCGGCCGGAGGAGATGGAGAAACCGGCAGGAGGCAGGAGAAACCGCAGGTGGGGAGGGGGAGAGAAGTCGCTGGGCGTCCACCGGAAAACAGATTCGGGGGGGGGGGGGAGAGAGTTGAACTAAGGGCGCAGATGCTATGCACCCAGTCAGCTAGTTACAGGGTATTTTCTTAAATTTCCCTTCTAGTACTGCAGTAGGGAGAGCATTGAAACAAGCTAGGGTCAGTGCTTTCCTGAATTTTGATGTTACGTGGTTTAGATAGCTTGAAGGTCTCAGAGGGACAGTTTGGTTGGACAAGAGTACCCCTTTTGGAAGGCTGGCCAGGTCTAACTGCCCTTCAGTGTATCCAGTACGCTCTGCTTAAATACTCTTTTGGCCTGATCAGAGCCCAGCTTGATAAGATCCTCCTATGAGAAACCATAAGAAAATAATTTCTGCTCCTAAGACCTTTTCCACTTTGATTCAGAGTTGTCAACTAAGGTCAAGGAAACTAGCCCTACTGGACAGAATACTGATCTTAGCCAATATTATTTATTAATTATTATTATTATTATTATTATTATTATTTATTATTTATTTAAGCAAAGACACACAGCCAGTGCTGCGATCTTTGCAGTCAACAGGCCTCCTAGGAAGCCATGGGCCAATTGTGGGGCTGGGGAGCAGAATGGGACATAACAGCTGCTATCCCACACTGCTGGACTAGGGAAAAAAAATCAAGCGTTCTGTTTGTTAAAGCACCCAACCTTTTCCCCGGTCTTTGTGCAGGAGGAACACAGAGATTTTGTTCCCAGTTCCAGAAGAAAACAGTTTGGCTCCTCCGAGCAGCTTGCCTGGGCAGACACGCCAAGGAAGAGGCCAGACGCCAGGCTGGAGTCCCACCGCCAGCTGCCGGGTAGCAAAACCGAGGAACGAACGCGTTGGTCCAAAGGCTACTCAGAAGACAACTGAATGAACCAAGGGTGAGGCAAACCTCTGAGCTGTTTTGTTTTGGTTTTTGTGACGGAAGTGGTGAGCCAGTCTTGCAGTAAGTAAATTAAAGTTGTGCTGTCGAATCGGTGTCGACTCCTGGCGCCCACAAAGCCCTGTGGAAGAATACAGGAGGGGTTTACCATTGCCATCTTCGAGATGGCAAAGTCCGAGATGATGCCTTTCAGCATCTTCCTATATTGCTGCTGCCCGATATAGTACCAGTGGGGATTCGAACCGGCAACCTTCTGCTTGTTAGTCAAGCATTTCCCCGCTGCACCACTTACAGTAGCGAGCATTAATTAGTATAGGGGGCATTAATTGTCCCCTTTGCTAAGTAGAGTCTACCTTGGTTTGTATATGGATAGGTGACTACATATGCACACTGTCTGCTGTAAGATATTCCCCTTAGGGCAAGGGTTCCCAGCCTTTGGGGTACTCCAGATGTTGCTGAACTACAACTTCCATAATCTGCAACAAGGCTGCTCAACTTCGGTCCTTTTGCAGATGTTGGTCCACAACGCCCATAATCCATGGCTATTGGCCGGCCACTGTGGCCGGGGATTATGGTAGTCCAAAAACAGCTGGGGGGAGGGGGGGCTAAATTGAGCAGGCCTGATCTAAAACTACAATTTGTGTAACCACCAATTCCGGTAACTTTGCCAGGTGTCCATCATCTGGCTCCTACATTTTGGGGGCTGGCTCCTAAGATCCAAAACATATTTGTCAAGGCCTGATTTAAATCATGATTTTAACCACCAGAAGAAAAACCTGATTTGAATCAGGCTTCCCACTGGTACTGATATTTCTTCACACGAAGATAGATATTCCTTCCATTTGTGTCTGCAGCCAGAATGGATATGGAGAAATTTCGTGAAAGGGAACATTCTCTCTGAGTCCCAGAGGTTTCAGGGTCGTCGTCCTCCCCCCCCCCCCCCGGAGAAACTGGAATTCTCTCCGGAATTTTTCAGGGTTCCTCTAGAAAAGCCACCCAATAGCTCAGTGGGGAAATGACTTGACTAGCAAGCCAGAGGTTTCTGGTTCGAATCCCCACTGGTATGTTTCCCAGACTATGGGAAACGCCTATATCGGGCAGCAGCAATATAGGAAGATGCTGAAAGACATCATCTCATACTGCGCGGGAGGAGGCAATGGTAAACCCCTCCTGTATTCCACCAAAGACAACCACAGGGCTCTATGGTCACCAGGAGTTGACGGCACACTTTACCTTTACACAAGGAGAAATTTCAGAAAAAAACTTCTCTACATCCTGTTGTGTTAACTATGGTGCTTTGGTTGTCCATGGCAAAGTAAACTTTTGTCCATCGGGAGCCCAGTGCCTAATGGGGTGGCTCTTTCCTCTCTCCGAAGGTCTTTCCCACTCCAGCTGCATGACCGCCGGAAGCCAAGCTTCACCCTCTTGCCCTCCATTGGCCTTCCCTGCAGCCAGACCACCACAGAGACATGTACAGTGCCTGACTTTGGACTCTCCAGCTCCCAAAGGCCCATTTTTCCACAGCCTTGGGCGGCTTTGCGTTGACCTCCTCTTCCATGGAGGAGGCTGCAGAGACTTTGCTCAGGGGATCTCCACTCCTCCAACTGACAGAGCTTGAATTATAGCTTGTGACCGACCGAGGCCTTTGGCTGGAGTCAGACCAACCCGCGGCTTCCACTCCCGGCTATGGGATTTCCCGGAGAAGCCAGAGTTTTCTTTGCAACCACTGCAAATGGTCAGAGGACGGGATCGCTGCCTGCGGCTTCTCTGTCTGCAAGACCTCACAGAGCCCAACATCTGCACAGAACTGGAAGCAAGCAGCCGCATGCCAGGAGATGCTGTGGATTGCCATCTCCCGCGACCAGTTCACACTGAAACTGGATTCCACAGTCTGCACGGCCTCGCCGGGGTGGGGGTGGGGGGAAGGGGCATGACAAGTGATCTCCAAAGGGATGAAGTTGTGGGTGGCGGTGGGGGGAAGAGAGGGGCATGACAGCCAGGCCGTTGCTTCACTCCGGTTGCATTGCCTTCCCACCTGCGCGGCAGGGGCTTGGCTGGCTTGCCCTCCTGCCTGAGCCCCACTCGCACGCAATAAACTGAAACGCACCCTTCCGCAGCTCCCGCTTCACGGGCCGGCTGCTGAGGAAGCCACCCTTGCTCCTTGGCTCCCCACTAGAACAGCCCTTCCTGGTGGAGACCGCACACCCTTTCTTGCCATGAAGCGATCCCCGAACCCTCTGCTCCTTGGCCGTCAAGGCCTGCTGGCTCCAAGTTTGCAAACCGGGACTGGACTAGACTTGGGCGAGCCAGCAATCTCGCTGCCGTGGCCAGCAGCACCAGCAGCACCTCCAACCAAAGGCCCGCCGAGGCTGAGGAGGGAGCACCCCAGAGGGCCTGGGTTACTCCAAGAGGGCCCTTGACGCATTACTTGAACTAACAGCTTGAGGCCTGCGGGTGGGCTACTTTCCTGCTCATCATGGCCACTGGGCACCACCGCCGGGGGTGGGGGGCAGCCTCCTTTGTTTAGCACCTCAACACACCTGGAGGCAGGGGACACTCCTTTATTTCTGCTACCTCAGTCTTCACTTGCTTGTGCAAGGGGGCCAGCAAGGACTCTTCCCGAGACACACGGCCTACCTTCTTCCATGCCTGCGTCGGACCGAAGCTTGAACCCACCGCTGCCCCAGCGGCCCTGTGCCCAGGTCTCTCCTCCTCGGTCTTCCCGGTGCAGTTGGTGCAGCAAGGCTTTGAGGCGGCTGTGCTAGCAAAGTCTTCTTCCTCCGCTGCTATCCAGAGGGTTTTGAAGTTGTCGGAAGAAACTGTTGCTGCCCCCTCCCCTTTTAAAAACTGGCCCGTGAGTGCATCAGGTGAGAGCTTGTCGTTGAATCCATCAAGGCAGGGCTGCACTAGGGATGTGCACAGAACCGGCTGGACCGGTTCGGTTCGAGTCCGGACTGGACTCGAACCCAATTGGGCCAGTTTGGTCCGGCACCCCCTCGCACCTCCCCCAGTTTACTCCGGTCTGGCAGGGGGCTTGCAAACGTTTCTCTCTCTCTCTCTCTGTATATATATATTTAACCTTACTCCCCTACCAGGGAGTTGCGGGGGGTGGGGTGTCCACGGAGGTTCCCCCTCAGTTTTCTATATGTCTCCTTCCGGCCGGTTCGGCCGGCCAGGGACATATAGAAAGTCAGTGGGGGGAGGGGGAGGGGGAGGGGGAACCCTCTGTGGACCCCCTACCCCACCGCCTCCAGCAATTCCCTAAGGTAAATCCCCCCCCCTTTGTTTTAAAAACAGAAAAACGTTTGTGAACCGCCTGAACATTCACATGGTGGGTGTTTGGTCCGGGGTCGGACCGAACAGGGGGTGGTTCGGTTCGAACCCAAGCAGTTCGACATCGAACCGGCTCGACGTCGAGCCGGTTTGCACATCCCTAGGCTGCACAACTCTGGCCTGCCAACTGTTGGACTGCAACTCTCATCTTCCACAGCCCCGGTGGCCAATAGGGATGATGGGCATTGTAGCCCAGCAGCTGGAGAGTTAAACTAAAGCAGTGGACACAAGAGTTTGAGCTGTTGGAAAGAGAGGGAAATTCTTGTCGCGATAGTGGCTCTCTGGTGGCCCACCAGCACATGCCTTCCAGTACGTGGTGCTCCCATCATCAAGTGAGCCAGGCCTACATGATATAGCCCTTTGTGGGGATTTTCAGGGGGCAAAGAGGGATCTTCTTCCCTACCACCTGCTGGAGAGACGAGGGAGATCTTTGAACAGGGAAAGGGATTTAAGTTCCCCTCCCATAATTCTCTTCTGGAACACCACCCCCTCCCCATCAGCATGAAGAGGGAAACGTTTCCTTTGTAGCCACTTGTTCTGCCTCCAAGTGCAGAACCTGAAGCTAGAACTCCTGAACTTGAATAACCTCCTGGACTTGCAGCGCCACCGGGAAAGACCCTGCATTCCGTTCTCCGCTTCCCTTTATCATGCTTCTCAGGAAGGCGTCAGGCTGTGTCTTCACTACCAGTTAGTCGGCCATCACAGCAGTTTCCCTCCCTTTTGCCGAGAGTAAACCACTGTTTGCCTCTCCCACGCCACCCCTCTCTGTGGCCAGCTTTCCTGGTGTGTGTCGGAGGGGCGGGGAGATGCAGTATTGTTTGCTCAGGGAAGGACTCCGTTGTGATCCCAATGAACAGGAATCAGTACCAAGACATTCTTTTCAGTGTTAAATTTGGGAGATGTCCAATTCTGAGACTTGGAACAGACCTGCTGTTCTTTTCTCTCTCACTCACTCACATGGTCCAGTTCTGCCTCCGTATCCTTTGGAAAGACAACGTCAGCACTGAACTTGAGCCTTTTACTGTCTTGAGCATAACTGGAGCTTGTTAGTTCCTGCTGTCCTCACAGGTCAATTCTTAGGATAGTGGAAAGGGTGGGGGGGAAGAGAGCTGATCTCTTTTATGAAAGCACAAGGAAGAACAGGGGCAGTGTCACCTTTGGGTGGAGTAGCTCTTAAAAGCACCTACCAGCTTTAAATGCCAAGTGAGCCCCAGAAAATAAACTAAAATAGGAAAAACTAGGCTACAGTTTGGGCTACAAGGACAAGAAAAGGTGTCTTCTTAAATCAGACCAGCTCTCACATAGCACTCCTGTGCTTAAACACAATTATTAAGATGTGCATATATTTGCATGTGTTCTCCCACTGGTCCTAAGGAAAGGGTCACCTTGTCTATTCCTTCTACATTTTCACACAGCCTTGAGGCCTAGAAACATGCATTTCGGGCTCCAGTATCTTGGTGATGTACTCACAGCTGAGTCTTGCTGTGCTTCAGCTGCTGCTGTGTTATGGTGCCTCTCCCACCCCCCACCCCTGGAGGAACTAGTTCACACTTATCAGTAGAGATGGGCGTGGTGTTACACAGCCCATTAGCTAGCCTCCATTCATGGGTAATGTGTTTACATAAAGCTCTCTCTGAGATAGCTGATCTAGTCCAACCATTTTAAGTTAACCACCCCTGGCTGAAATTGATCTCCAGCAGGGCAGTGGCAGTGTCATGGGGTTTTTGTTTTTGCTAACGCACAAAAAGGAAACCATTCCATTGTTGATCCAAGAAAGCACTTTAGCACCTGCAAGGTAACATGAGCAGTTCCATTCCTCTCAATTTGGGAGCAACACTTGATGTTGGAACAGAGCCTACTTGAACATTTAACGGCAAGAGGGTGTACACCCCTGTGCTACCTGAGCCATTCCTTTGGCTGGGTCAGATTTCTGTGATTTTTGATGTGGTGCAGCAGATGATGTTAGCCCATGATCACGCGTTCATAGAAGCCCGACAACCCTTCCCTGAAATACATTTTTATGGAAATGCATTCCAGTCAAACTTGCTTTTTAGCTCTGCTTAGGACTGCAGCCAAGTAGCTTTCCCTCTCCCGTTTCCCATCTCTGCATGATGAAATTGCACTAGTTTGCATTGTGCCTGTTCAAGCAGTGAGACCTGGGTGACCTTAGAGATGCCATACCTTGTATTTGCGAGTGCAGAAGCCACCTCGCGCCCCAGGAAGAGCACCTAGATTATAGGGGGGGGGGGTTTGCAGGAAAGATGGCATCTGGCATCCAACACCATACATCCTTAGAGACCAGGAAAAATGCTCACTGACTATATAACTCACGGGTTCATGCGTTTTCTATGGGGCCATGGAAAGCCTCTCTCCAGTTAAGCTACAGCCACCATTCTAGGGGCTACCACTTAAATTTAGAAATGACTATTTCCTGCAGTACCATATTCACATGTTGCCCCCCCTCTGCAGTTAGAGACAAAGGTGCTTGCTTTTAAAGTCTTTTGGGTGCAGCCAGAGTTCCCATGGGCTCAGGGCCAAGGAGCAGGCTGATTGGCCAAGTAAGAATCACTTGAGACAGACAAGGGCTTTGCCTCCTTAGCACTAGGACTGCTGTTCTTTGTTTCTAGGCAGGCAGTAGTTCTGAAGCCCAGTAACGGAGGGCACAGAAGACTTTCCAAACTGCAAAGCAATCTCACAGCAGTACACCACCTTCAGGGAGCAACCTTTCCCATCCCAACAGATTCCACAGCCTTTTTTCAGTTGTTTGTGAAGAAACAAACCCAGAAGGTACCAGTTGCCCATTCCTTAGACCTGAAATGCACAGAATATACTTGAAGAGTCGGGGAGTGGGACGAACTGTCTTTCCCTCAAGATTGGCAGCTTCTCACGTGGCCATCTGGCCTCCAAGGCCTGGTCTCCTTTGTTCAAGGCATGAGTGCCTCTGCTCTCTGCACTGGGACCAAATGAACTGGGTAGCCTTTATGTAGGGGTCATATTAGAGCCTTTGGACGGATAGGGCAGTATAGAAATGGAATAAATAAATATTATGGAGCTCAGAAAAAAGCGGGGGGGGGGGGGCATGTTTAAGAAAGACAAATCTGCCCTTGGTGGTTTAATCAGTTTGTTCATAGTTTCAGGGTGGTTTAGCCATAGGTTCCAGGGACTGCAAAATGAAGTCTAACATTTCATTAGGCATTGATAATGAATGTAAATAGCCATTACAATATATGTTGGGGTTATCAAGATTAGTGGTCCCATAAAGCCAGGGGAGTAAAGACCCTCTGGAGACCCTAACCCTTGAGTGCAATAGGAGCTGATTGTATTATTAAATTAACAGGGACGATTGCAGGAAACACAGCGACTGGCTCAAGTTGCACACTTTAAAAAGGAACAGCTGTAAAGTGTATTTGTAAATATTGCCAGCATTTTGGCAAGTTAAGCTTTGTTTTAACTGTAGCATATAAGTACAGTAGGAATCCACAAGGGACTTTTTAAATGCTGAAGACGTGTGTGTAAAAAAATAAATCCAATGTCATATTTGTAACATGCTGCATGTGATAACCTCCATTTTCCTGTCGAGACATAAACCCAGCTTCTTGCAGTCGGGGTTTAGGAAACTGTCCTCATGTACAGTGTAGCCTCCACAGCACTGCTCCTTTTTCACCTTTCCTCATGGCAGAAAGCGGCACTGCAGCCTCTGTCGAGAATCAGCAAGAAGCCATAGCTCAGAGGTAGAGCAGCTGCGTGCAGAAGGTCCCGGGTTCAATCCGCGGCATCTCTAGTTCAGGCCTCTCAGGCAGCAGACCTTAAGATCCCAGAAATCTGCAGCCATTAGAAGAGACAATTCTTGGCTAGCTGGGCCAGTGGTCTGACTCTGCCTAAGACAGCTTCATAGGTTCCTATGCCCTTAAGAGTAGAGTCTCAAATCTTTTGTGATAAGTTGATGTCCGAGTGCCAAGAATTCAAGGTCTTAGCCATAGGTCAGTCAGAAGGTGCCTACACGTAGGGAGCATCGGGTCGTTGCCTCAAACGGAGGCTTTGAACGGGTGCTCCTCCCCACTCCTGAGTGCGTGAGCTGGGAGGGGCTACACAGAGATGCTTGGCCACCCCCTCTACCTGGGGGGTATCAGCAGAAGAGGCAGCCATGGCAGATTTGGCTGTTTCATTGAAGGCCCAGCTTGATATCCAAAGAGGGAAAAGGGGCGAAGGTGCTGCTGTGCAAAGGTCAGCCTTCCTCCTCTTTTTCTTTTCCTCTTGGCTAAAGACCAAAGGAATGGCTCGCCCCCTTCTGTGGCTGTTGGGAGGCCCCCTCCACATCTGCACAAGGGGAAGCATGTTGGTCTTCCTGCCACTTGAGAATCCTTCAGATTGTGTGGAATGTATTTTTAAGAGATGAAATATATTTTTTCTATTTGCTAATGTTACGCCTGGGTGGAAAGAGGTTGCGGAATCCTGGCATTGTAACTACAGGCAGATGAGCGTCTCCTGCCTTATACGTCCTCATTTTCAAGTCAAGGAAAAGCAAGTGCAATTTAGCAAAAGTGTTTCCGAGGCCCTCACTCACCAGCCCTCAGAAAAACCCACTCCACTCCATACCCAGCAATGCTACCAGCACTGTCCCACTCTGGCCCCAACTCAAATGGAAGCACCCCTGGTGCCGGCATGTTCAGTTGGGGAAGACCTGCTCTTTCACCTGCAAACTGTGCCCTGGAAACAGGTGGTGCTAACCTCCCACCAGTCACACAGAGCAACACGTCTGCATGCTATGTTTAAACGCAAAACGTTTGTCTGCATGTTATCTTCTGACTAATGCTGTCCTGCAGTACATAATCAATAAAATTATTTGTATGTTACTGAAAGGTGTGGAAATTGCTTTCGGAAAGAACTTTTGCTGCTTGTGCCCACGAAGAAAAATGTCCCATGCTGAACATCCTGACACAGCATTGTACTGAATGGTCTTAAGATCCACTTCCTGGCCAAATCGCTAACATTTCAAGGGCATCTTTAGATCTGCATCACACAATTTCTATCCTTGCCACTAAATGAAATGGCAGAATAGGGTTTTCAAGAGTTGCGTCATCAAGTGGGTTTTGACTCCTGGCGACCACAGAGCCATGTTGCCCCCCCACCCCCCATCAAATGGAGCAGAACTGAAACCAGTTCAGTACTCCAGAGACTCCAAGCGTTTCTGGCAAGAGGAGTGCTCTGGGTGAGTGAATGACAGTTGATACATATATGCCGCTACATATATGCCACAGGGAAGCAGACGGAATCAACCGCTCAAGACTGTCTGAACAAAGCAGCCTTTCCAGAAACACTCCCTAGGCTGTTTCAGGCATTAACTCCAAGGTGGCCAGCTACTCCCCCTTAGATTCTAAAATGAGAATTTCAAGATGGTTATGAGTCCAAATACTGCTTGGCAACTCTTTAAGGGGTATGCAGATTTTCCAAGCAGGGTTTGTTGCCCTGAAAACACATGTGATATATGACAAATACGGAACTAGATCTTCAGATCTTAGCAGCCCTCTTGCTTCGGCTTCTGATATCTCCATCTCCCCCATCAAATGATTGATCGCTGTAGCTTCCCAGCAAACCTTCATCTGCACCGACACCACTCTCTCTTACTTCCGGGTGAGAGCCAAACATTATCTGCCAAAGTTGCAGACTCACTGTCTCTCCCAGTCCCTATTCTAAGATAGGGAAAGGAGTTAGTTGTGAAGCCCCAATTCCCCAGTGTTTTTGAGTGGGTCTGCCTATAGCATGATTGGCAACCTTTTCGATGCATGAGAGAGCAGAACATACCACCCTCCACAGATCTCAAATGAAAAAACAGTTTTGGTGGTTGTTGGGTTTTGGTGGGGTTTTTTTTTAGAAAAAAGGAAAGCTTTATTTTGCTTTCCAAAGCAATATCCACATGAATCAATCTTACCTTAATGACTAACAGCAGCTAACTTACAGAGTTCTAAAACTTGGGAAGACCCTGAACCCAAAGACACATCTGTACCAAAGTAGATCCCACACAAAAGAGACCAGGAGTCTGTATTCTGAGGAGCACCAGCACCACTCCAGGGAGCCCGGGCTGGCCTGGCAGTTGAGAGCGATGTTCTCAAGTGTTGTGCTGGAAGGCCATTCCGTGGCGGTGAGACTTCCGACTCCTGGTTCAGCCTTCTAGCTGGCAGCACTACAGACCAGGAAGACGGCTTGCTTCGAACCACAGGTCCGCCCAAGGCATTCTGAGCCCAATGCACCGATTCTAGCAGCTTGCATCTTTACAGAGCTGGAGCCTGCTGTGCCGGTGCTCCAGGAGTGGGCTGGCGAGTCAGAGTATACATGGCACCGAGAAATTGGTCTGCAATGCGCCCAGCTTCTCTCAGTCCACTTAGAAGAGCTCCGTGAACAGTTGCTGGGTAGTTGCGAATCGTATGTTCTCCCGCAAAGAAAAGCCGAGGAATTGGCTGGGAGAGAAAGAACAGAATGTTACAAGATTCTGATGCATCCCATGAACCTTTTATTTACTTCCCATGAACTACTTCATTTATTCATGTTGAATGTCAAAATGAATGTCTGTTACAGGGACCATGTGTATTCAAACCTTTCCAAGTCAGCTCCCAGAGAAATGCAGTCAGATACTTTCAGGTCCCCACCCATTTCCTAAGTGTGTGTGTGTGCATAGCTCTAGTCCTGCTTTCTAGCTATTTCTGTGTGATGGGAAATGGGCTCTGGTCCTTAAACAACTGATCACTTCATAAGAACTGCCCAGAGATGAAAGTTTGGGGCAGTGTGCAAATTTGATAAATAAAAAAATAAAATAATAAGAACAACCTTGCTGGATCAGGCCCAAGGCCTATCTAGTCCAGCATCTTGTTTCCCACAGTGGCCCACCAGATTATTATTATTATTATTATTTTTACATTTATATCCCACTCTTCCTCCAAGGAGCCCAGTGTGGTGTACTACATACTTGAGTTTCTCCTCACAACAACCCTGTGAAGTAGGCTAGGCTGAGAGAGAAGTGACTGGCCCAGACTCACCCAGCTAGTACCATATTTGAATGGGGATTTGAACTCAGGTCTCCCCAGTCCTAGGCCAGCACTCTAACCACTACACCACGCTGGCTCAGGCAAGCTCACAGGTAAGAGCTGAGGGCATTCCCCCGCTCCTGCTGTTGCTGCCCTGCAACTGGTCTTCCGAGGCATCCTATAGCCATCAAGACTAGTAGCCACCGATAGAATTGTCCTCCATGACTGACCATCATGGACAAGTCAAAAGATGAACAGCTTTGAGAAGTGCATCAGGCAACTAAGACATAATTCATCCTCTGTAATAAGTGCCACTCAGCTGAAAGGATACCCTTCCCCAAAAAGATAATTGAGCATCACTGGCATCCTCCCTTAAGCACAAGCCCCAAAGATGCCTCTTCGATTTCATCACATGTTCCCCCTCTTAAAATGACTTGCACACAAACCCGTTGGGGGGTCAAGTCGATCCCTTCATTCCAGTTGGCTACTTCTCATTTGCTGTCCATCTGCTGGGGACCGAAAGCTCTCAGGGTAGAGATTACCTCACGTCTGTGTTCTGTACAGCACCTAGCACAGGGGGACTGCTAGAATACGGGGGGCCTCTGAGAAGCCATGAGGCCAAACTGCCAGAGACAATCCCAAAAGGCATTGCAATAAGATGCTGACGAGTTATCCATTAGAATTTTACTTTATTTTTACATTTTACATCCCGCTCTTCTTCCTCCAAGGAGCCCAGAGCGGTGTACTACATACTTGAGTTTCTTCTTACAACAACCCTGTGAAGTAGGTTAGGCTGAGAGAGAAGTGACTGGCCCAGAGTCCCCCAGCTAGTCTCATGGCTTGAATGGGGATTTGAACTCGGGCCTCCCCGGTCCGAGTCCAGCACTCTAACCACTACACCATGCTGACTCTCTTAGAAGAGCAGCTTCCTCCCGTGTCACCTCCTAGCTACTGAAAGGAAACAAAGCTGCCCCTACACAGAAATAAATGTAATGGAACCATGTGCCTTGGGTGAGCAGCTGCTGCTTTCCGACACTCATTGGAATGTTCTTACCTGAGGAGCTCCTGGAATGGCTGGCCCTGGAGTGATTGGCTGAGCCATCAAGTCATAATCGTTTCCTGAAGATCCAGCTGCTACATAGGAGTAGGATCCCCGGGCCCAAGGGTCAGCCCGCCAGCGGGACACCACTGTCTCCTTGGGCTGAGGACAAACAGAAGGAAAAGCTGTGCTGGAGGCATTCTGGTCATCAACAGAGGACAGCTACAAGTCTTGGAGTCCCCAGAGACATGGGGTAAGACGTGATTACCACCTCTGCTAGCTGTGTTCTGAGAAGCTTAAGGCCACTTGAGTGCACAACTTACAGACTGAGCGCCAACTGCACCCTTGTCTATAAAAATGGAAAGGCATTTTCTCCACAAAACTGAGCTTGAAAGAAGCGAGGGAAAGGCACCCACTGGCCACACAGCATGAGGCCACTGTTGGGTTGTGGGGGCCGAACACAATGATTTATTATTTCTAATTGTGGTTTAGGTCTCCCTCCTGCATGAAGACGCAACACAGGCTGTACAACAGATGCGTCCCAAGAGGATGACTCTGTTTTATGTCTGCTCAATATACGTAAAACAAGGGCCTCTCTGGTCAGCCAACAACTAATTTCCTAGCCTTTACTACTACTACTACTACTACTACTACTACTACAGATATTTTTGTACCGCACTTCAAAGTCCTCAAAGTGTTTTACATAGAAAAATACATAAGATCGTTCCCTGCCCACCAAAGGCTCACAATCTTAAAAGAAACATAAAGGAGACACCAACAGCTACCACTGGAGGGATGCTGTGCTGGGGCTGGATAGGGCCAGTTGCTCTCCCCCGCTAAATAGAAGAGAATCACTATTTTAAAAAGTGTCTCTTTGCTCGGTTAGCGAGGCATCTTGTGCAAGCACAAATACAGCATCCTAGCCAGAGTGTAATGCTGCAGTAGCAGAGATGCTGGACAGTGCATGGATGTGTCGTCTGGCTGGACTGAAAGACTTCTCACTGTAGAAACTGATCGGAGGCCCTTGTAACATGAGGGCAGGGAGTCCTGCTGCCCACTCTCGCTCTTCTTGAGGCCTGAAAGTATGAGCACCCAGAGGGAGTTCACACCAGCAACTTCAATCTGGAAGTGCCAGGAGGTATCGACAAAGAAAGCTCAAGACAGAAATTCTCATGCACTCCATACCATGGCCCAAGTCATGCATCACAGAGGTTAAGGCTATTCGGTGGTGGATTTAACTATACCGACTGCCCCATCTAAAACCATTCTTCCCCCTCTATTTTGGAAGGTTTGCTTTTAATGCAGTGGCAAAACATGATAGCGACATGGTAGGGTAGAGATTTTACGGCACGGTGGCATCTAGGCCACACTATACCATGCACTGGCAGAAATAAGATTGTTGAGGATGAAACTATGTGGACCAAGGAAACGAAGGTTCCACGTGGTACCTGAGGGACAGCACTGCTGCCAAAAATGCCTTTGAGGATAGCAAGGCAGCGCCCAACAATGACATCGTCACTGATGTTCTCCATGATTCCCGCGGCTTCTCCTGCTACCAAGGCCAGAAGAATGGGTGCTGTGGAGGAAAAAATGGATTGGGACATCAGTAGGCAGCCAGCACTAGCAAAACCAGCTTTTGTTCTATATCTTGCTTGTGTTTTGTAAAGTTCTCTGGCCTGTAGTATAAATGCAACAGATTTCCCTATACAAAACTGATGGGCTTGTTTTTGTTCTGCAGATTTCATCATCTTTTATAAGAGACCATGAGGCAGAGATGGTATAAGGCAAGAGAAGGCTTATACTGATAGACAGTGATTTAAATAAGGATGTATAGCAAAAATGATGGCAAAGGGGCCACCAATTACAGAGGAAACAAGACCAGGGTTTCTTGTTCAGCTATATCAGTTTCTGATCAAACCAGACCAAAAGCAGCTGCCATACTTGAGCAATGAAGAAAAAGCATCTCTCTCCTACCCGGTCATTTGACACAAGGGAGTCTTGGGGCCTTCTCAGACAACGGCTGCCTGGGAGTAGCTCCCTGATTCTGTCTCCATGTGGCAAGTGTCCGATATCATTCTGCACAGAGTGGCGGTTTCCTTGATGAACCACTGAGATCCTCCTCCCACCACCTGTACGGCTGCAGCTCCACAGCCTCACCGAAGAAGCATGCCTCCTCTGCTTTCTGAGCAAAGTGGCACCAGGTGAGCAGACAGTCCAAAACTGCCAGATGGCCTTTCCTGTGCAACAAGGCTGGCAGCAGCCTATCGATCCTAGAGACTCCACCATCTCCCCATCAACGCAGAGGTCAAAATCCTGCCTTTGGTACCACACACGTGGCTGTAATGCGGCCACACCCTGCCAGACCCTCTCCTTTGAGGTCCCATGAAGGTGGCAATGCTGGGCTGCCTTTCCCATGCTCCGGTCTGCTTTTGCATCCAACGGCTCAAGTGGGCAGAGTAAGAGTGCTCAGAAGGAAGAAGCTCAACGGTGATACATGTATACTCTAAGCTACAATCGGTTTTATATGTCACAGAGTCTCCTCTGCCTTTAGCTGCTATGTTATTACCTCCACACGAAGCAGCTACCTACATCTGCTTCAGACGCACTCAGCAATTCTCCTTCTGCTCCTATAAAAACGCACTAAACGTGGGTCAGCACAAATACCTTTGTAAAGGTTCCAGAACAAGAAAAGCTCTCCTCTGCTGGCCGTCGTGCTGCCGACGTGACCAAACAAATTAACACTTGGGTCCCAAAACACACGATCAAAACAGAGCACAACCTAGAAACAAGGGAGAGGGGTTAGGATCCAGAAGATACCTTTTCACAATATGGGTCAATGGTACATTTTACAAAACTAAGAGTGTTTGTTACATCAGAAAAAGTTTCAGGCACGGACACCCCTTTAACAAAATAATTTGTTGTATATCTGTATCAAGGCGGCTGTGTGTTCACTTTAGGTGGTGCTCCAGTTCACTCCCAAGGTCCATGAATGCTCCTAGTGCGTCTATTAGGCACAAATGAATAGGAAGCAAACACCGCTCCCTCTAAGGTGCATGCGCACATGCACACACCCACACACCCCAAGCCCTCCGCCCAGCTTTTCCAGATGGCCGCTCACTTGCGCTGTGGCTGCTGCTTCCCCACCCCCACCCCCCTGCCGCCTTTCCCCATTGCTGCTGGGGCTCTTGTGAAGGAGGGAATTGTTGAGAGTCCTGCTGCAACCAGCAGGGAAAAAGGCACTGCTAGATAAAAGGAATTTTTAAACAATGGCTTCAGAAGCTGTGCTGCACACATAAAGAGAGCAATAATGTACTGACTGGACTTTTCCTTTGATTAGTTATGCAAGAAAGCTTAGAACAGTTTCATATGCAATTAAATTAAATCACTTCTGAGTTTTATTATTTATTTTTTACCCCGCTCTTCCTCCAAGGAGCCCAGAGCGGGGTACTACATACTTAGGTTTCTCCTCACAACAACCCTGTGAAGTAGGCTAGGCTGAGAGAGAAGTGACTGGCCCAGAGTCACCCAGCTAGTTTCATGGCTGAATGGGGATTTGAACTCGGGTCTCCCCGGTCCTAGTCCAGCACTCTAGCCACTACACCACGCTGGCTCAGTTAAGCCTTCCCTCCTACCATTTAAGGGAATATTGTAATGGTGACAGAAGGCAACAAACAGGAATATTCTGGCCCATGCAAGTTTGGATTTTCACTGCAAGCTGACTGAAGCGAAAGCATCCTTAAAATGGCATTTACTACCAGAGTCAAGTTTCAGGGGGGAAAAGACACAGTTGTATGGCCTGCAAGGGTGATGATTTATCTCAACCTGGTTTACCTGCTTCTTTTGATTTCTCTGTTCCCAATTACTTTACACTTTATGACTGAAACCTGAATATGTGCTGATCTTGGGGGGAAAAAGCATTTAGTACATTGAGTGATATGAAGTATCAAGATCTGTGGTGGCTCATTTACATAAGTAAGTCATTACATTTTCTCAAGCAATGAACATCTTAGTGTTAATCACTATCTTGTTTACTATGACATGAGTTATCGTAGGAGGCAATATTTATCTGATCAAATAGTTCAGCTACAAAAGCCCATACAATAGACCCGGTATTCTGTAAAGTGCCACTAACCTGTTTTTTTTAACTAGGCAGACAACTCACTAATTTAATAAACCCAATCAGTCATGAGTCATCAGCTTTTTAGAAGTGTTCAGCTCCATCCCATCACTTAAATTGAGCAAGTACTTCCAAGAGAGCCAAGATCCTCCTGCCAAGCACGAAAAGCCAGAAATGCTCACTTTTGGCAAACTAGCTATTATTTAGACAACTCTACCTCCAAGTTTCCTTGAAAACCTAAAACCACTTTTTGGAATAAACCTCTGAAATCCTGCCTATAATTTTCTTGGGACCTGTACTATATTTCAGAAAGAGACCCATGTCTCCATTCTTTAACTTTTATGTTTATCTAGCATTTTCTCAATTTGTTTAAAACAAGAAATATTTCTATTTCCAGGTTCTAGTTCTATTCCTTAAACATTATTGGTAATCAAACCAGAGTATAATGGATGCAATAGTAGTGACCTAACCACCTAGTAAGCGGGGGTTCCATCTATTCCTTCCCAGCAAAAATAGTTAACACATCTTTCTGATGAACAGATAACACATTTTAAAAATAAATGACTCTACAGTGTAAAGCTATAGTGTAAAGCTGCAGAAGAAGAGAGATGGGGGGGGGGAGAGATAAAATTTTGCACTTTGTGCAGCACATTATTGGGGTGTGGGGGAGAGAGAGGTGTGCGCACTGCCTTGAAACTGCCACCCTGAACAAAACTGTTTCCACTCACAGATGATAAAAATTAGAGGGAACACTGGAAGCAAAGGCTTCCAATTCAATATTGCTATATGCTGGGGACTGTGCGTGCAATCAGTACTGCATGCTCAAGAAAACTGTGCACCTCTGAAGTGGGTAAGGAAAAGCAAAGGATTAGTTTTGTCTTTTAAAGGGAATTCTCTCCCAGGAAAAGGCTCAGTGGTACGTGTACTCTTCATTTTATTGTTCACCATGGGATATCAAAAGAAATGAAGACAGCTTCTTTCCATTCCCAGAGCAGGTAAAGCCGCAGCTATTCGAGCTGCTTCCCTTGTCCACACACCCCTCACAGACTTGAAGTTACCTTGTTCAGGTTTCCAAATCCCATTCTCTGCACGGCAGATGTCTTCCACTCGGGAAGAGGAGGAACAAACTGGACTGCAGGAGGCTGCTGCTTCAAAACGCCCAAGGGAAGGGTGCACAGCACAGCGTCACACTTATAAATAAATGTCTGGCTAGTGGAGCGGGTGTTGACAGCGATCACTTCACAGCCTGGGGAGTGGCAGAGAAGGGAGACAGCTTATGTTATCCAGCCATCAGTACTGGGTGTGTGTATGGGGTGAATGAATATAGACACCTTGGCATACTAATCATTGTGGTTCTTGAGAACTAGGGAGACAGAAAGAGACAGTCGTCTTCACACACACCACCACAGGTTCCTTCTCTCATTTCTAACACTGTGATCCATGGCTGAACCAGCTCCTACTCCTAGGAGGACCCCTGACACTGGGCTGGTCAGTGGACAGCTTGCTTCACAATTCTTACCTTAAAGAGCCTCACAGCCGCTCCGGAAAGCTGACTGCTCAACGCCACCCCAGGAAGATCCTGGCTGAGCACACATCTGAGCTGGTATCTCCTTGTCCAGCCCAAACCCTGTCCCATTGGCACTACATTCTCCTTGGGGGTGGGGCTGCGGCTTAGTGGCAGAGGATCTGCTTTGCAGGCAGAGCATCTGCTTTGGTCCCAGGTTCAATCCCTGGCAGCATCTCCAAGAGAGAGCCGAGAGAGATTCCTGCCTGAAACCTGGAGAACCACTATCAGCCAGTGTAGACAATACTGAGCTAGATGGACCAAGGGTCTGACTTGGTAGAAGGCAACTTCCTGTGTTTACTCTGCTTTGAAGAATTCCATGGCTATACTTTCTTCCACATGTCTCCCCTTATTGGCTTCCACCTTTCCGTAGAAGTGCATCCTCCATCGGCCCTTCTATTCCACTAGACACCTCATTTAGCCATGATTCCCTATACATGCGCAATCACACTTTCTCAGTCTGCTGAGCGGTCGTCCATCATCTCTGCATTCTCCTTCAAAATGTAATGCCTGTAACAGGCTTTCATGGTCCGCCATAAATTGATACTTTTGGCTCCCTTCCCCATCCTTGCCTCGCCTGCTTTCAAGCCCTGGTTGCCCTCTTCACTGCCTACAGACATCAGATCCCAAGACCCAGCAGGCAGGCACCATGCTGGCTCTGTAACAAGGTACAGTGTCTACAAGAGGCACGGAATCACCAGACGACGACAGATGGCTAGCAGCAGGAGCACGCAAATCCAGCAAGGGATCTTTCTCCAGAGGTAGCGACCAGAGAGCAGCCTTCATTTGTAGGGCAACCAGAGAGACGACTGCAGGTTCTGCTTACCTGAAGCTGTGTAGCGAACCTGTCGGACGGCTGTGTTTAGTTTAATGTCTAATCCTTCAGCTAGAGCCACAGGCACACAGGAGTAGCCATTTCGCACAGTCAAGTGACTGCCTGTGAACTCAAAATCATCATCCTAGAAGGGGGCGGGGGGAAGAGATTCACAAGTCACCATTTGTATCCAGGTACACCTTTCTGTCACGCTACCCATATTTATGAGAGACAAAAGGTGGTAAGAGCATCCCACAAGTGGCAATGACAAAAGGCTACTGCTTATATGGAAGAATGTATCTAGTATAAGCAGGAGTCCATATAGCTACAGTTACACAAACTCTCCGACTATGTGGCTAAAATGAGTTGTCTGCATTATGTATCTAAAGAAAAAAGGCTACAGGCAGAATGCTAACACTGCAAATCTTAAACACTGTCTAGTCTGCTAGACCATGTAATTCTGCAAGAAGAGGAGATTCGCTGATCTTGTGGTAGCAAGCATGAACTATCCTTTGCTAAGCAGGGTGTGCCCTGGTTTGCATTTGAATGGGAGACTACACATGTGAGCACTGTAAGATATTCCCCCTTAGGGGATGGGGCCTCTCTGGGAAGAGCATCTGCATGCAGACGTTTCCAAGTTCCCTCCCTGGCATCTCCAAGATAGGGTTGAGAGAGACTTCTGCCTGAAACCTTGGAGAAGCCGCTGCCAGTCTGTATAGTCAATACTGAGCTAGATGGACCAATGGTCTGACTCGGTATAAGGCAGCTTCCTATGTTCCTATGGAACAGGCACCAATAAAATGCAAAAGGTAAATTCTGGAGCGGTCGTCAACCTATATTTAAAGACAGCCTCTCTCTTTGGGTTACATTTCAGAACCACTAACAGGGCTGCCAATATCCTGTAATACTACCACAAAAGCACATCAATGTGGCCGTAGTATGTGGGTTGGGGAGAGCATTTGAACAGCATGTCAAGAAATTAGGGGTTGATGCTGCAGTACCCTGCAGTGTTATCGCTTTGAACACCACAAAACACCCTTACCCTCCCACCCACCCTCCCTCCAGTTTTTGTTAAGGGAACACCACACATAATCTTGGCCAGGCGTTGGCCCACTCATATCATTTCACATTCCAAAAATTAGAATTTACTCATAAGTAGACCCCTTGAAAACTTTCGGCTAGAGAAACAGTGTCCAGTTACCTGGTCCCAGTGCTTCAGAGACAGGGTGGAGAGTGGAGTGGCGTTCGCAAACTCTAGATTTGCAAAATGCCAGTCAAGAATTTGCCTGTCCCTCGATGATAAGTAAACATCACTAAAAAGAAGTTTTAAGAGAACACACGTTAGGGGAATGTTCAACATAGTTAGCCTCCACAGTTTTTAATCCTTCAGCAGGATCACAAAATTTAGCCCCTTGTGCTCACAGCCATTTTTTATCATCATAGATCATTATTCCTACAAGGCAACTTGCACGCCTGTTCGGCTATTTTGCCCAGGTGTGTACAAATTCTGTGGCTGCAGAAGGAATAGGAAGCACAAAAACGGGGGTGCTGAAAAGCACAACCCCTACCCCTCATCCATGCACTCAAACAGGCCGTTCTACAGCTTTTACCTTGGAGGATTGGCTTCAAGTTCCTGAAGTTTCTCTTCCAGTTTTCCTTGCGTTTCTGCCAATTCATCATACTCCTGATAAGGGGATTACATAAGTACATAAATGGAGAGGTGGCCACTGAAGGGCAATGTTGAAGAAACTCCTTATTAAGCATTGGGGGTACAATGCACACAATCTGCACAGGAAATAGTCACCCATGAACACACAAGATGTTTCAACACTGGCCTGCACAGCCTTTAAAAAGCCGTATTTCTTTGCAAATCAATAGCCCCACATCCAGAAACGGAGAATGCCTAAATGCTTGGACTAAGATGTTGCAGTGATACATATCTGAGGTATGACATGCAGCCCATGAGAGACTCCTAGATGGTGGCTGTTTCGATTTTAAATTGTTTCAATTTGATATTTTAATGGTTGACTTTGTAAGCCTCCTAGAGTAACAATTTTATTAGGTGGTATAAAAATGCAATCAATCAATATGACATGTGCAATTCTGCATGCAGAACCCCCCTTTTTAATTGAAAAAAAAAAAGGGAATCATTTAATAAGCAGAGGCAGTTTTCATGTTGCTCCACCATACCTTGCAGAGAGCAGTAAGATCTCTATGCTTACTCTTCACAAGGAATTCAGCAGTAATATCCCGAGGTGGTTTAACTTCAGAAGCCTCTTTGTATTGTTGGTGGAGCTCCCTTATCTTCTCTTTTAAATTCACCATCTAAACGGAGCAGGGAAAAGAAATAAACACTAGTAGGAGGAGTGGAGAAGAGGAGAAGCACTTCATACTCCCTTTGAAGCTTCAGAAGGTCCTATTGCAAAAACACCATCTCTTATTTATTGTAGGGGCCTCTTAAGAAGGGTTTTTTTTTAACAGGGAGAGAAGAGGGCTGTCCACGACTCAGGATGGAACAGCACCAGACCTTATTAAGAAGATCTTTCAGCTCCTCTTGGGTTTTCACAATTTTCTTCCAGTGTTCAATCTGTTCATCTTTCACATGCTTCTCCTGTAATCTGAGAAAGAGAGGCCACCACATTATGAGAAACCATTATAGTTCACTATCAATAGACTATGCCACTCTAAGTGATGATGGCTCAAGCAGTGACATTTTAATCATTTACAATATCTAAGTATGACATTTAATCTTCACTCAGATCCTTCTTCTCAACAGGAAGAGCCATCAACGATATAAGGTGGGACCGCCACACAGATCTGCTGAATTAGGGCTGCACAACTCTGGCCCTTGCAGCTCTTGTTGGACTACAACTCCCAACATCCCTAGCCACAGTGGCCAAAAATCAGGGATGATGGGAGTTGTAGTCCAAAAACAGCCCGAGACCTGAAGAGATGCAGTACTGCACCAGATCAACCTATTAACATACTAAAACGATCTCAAATGTATGTTAGATATTTGGTGTCCTATCCTATCCTGTCCTGTCAAAGTGGAAGAATGCCAAATGATGAGACAAAATTAGATGAAAGGAAGAAACAGGATATGGTATTTACATAAGGGTTTAGTCAGAGCCTCTGAGAGGGCTCCTTTGATAGTCTGTGAGCAAGAGTGAGAACCAGCTGTTAATATACTGCCAGCCTGAAGCAGCATTTCAATGGCACAGATTCAAGAAGTTAATCCAAGCGCCTTCCTTGCTGATTCAGAGAAGGCTGGAAGAGCATCTCTAGACAATCTGGGTTGGCAACTGATGACCGGGAGGCAGGATCTGTCCTCTCAGCTGCCCAGCCCCTCTCTCCTTCACTTCACTCTTCTTTAAACAATTCAGAGGAAAGGGCATGCAGGGCTGGTTAGGAAAGCCAGAAGAGGAACAGTTTTCTCACCGGCTACCTTGCCTAGCAAGGCAGTGGGAAGAGAAGACACAGATCAAGTTGCCAGCATGGCTACGTTTAGGGAGGAGAGCTGGTCTTGTGGTCGCAAGCATGACTTGTCCCCTTAGCTAAGCAGGGTCCACCCTGGCTGCATATAAATGGGAGACTTGATGTGTGAGCACTGCAAGATATTCCCCTCAGGGGAAGAAGCCGCTCTGGGAAGAGCATGAAGGTTTCAAGTTCCCTCCCTGGCATCTCCAAGATAGGGCTGAGAGAGGTTCCTGCCTGCTACCTTGGAGAAGCCGCTGCCGGTCTGTGAAGACAATACTGAGCTAGATGGACCAATGGTTTGACTCAGTATATGGCAGCTTCCTATGTTCCGTGTTCCTATGTGCGTACATGCACACACCTTCTCCTTCCCACATACAAGGTCAACTTTACCATTGCCTCTTACAAATATGTAATAAACCGATCTAATTATTTATTTTATTTATCATACACACACACACACACACACCCCTCGGCTGGTATGTATATCTCTAGGTAGTGTATACAATTTAAACACACAATATAAAACAGAGTTAAAACAAAACAATTTCACAGAATAAAAAGTTAAAACAATTTCATGGGGTAAAAACAAACAGTTTAAAATTAATTTCAGTTAAAAGCCTGAGAGAACAGGTGTGTCTTGAGTGTCTTCCTAAAAGCAAACAGAGATGGAGATGCTCTTATTTTGACAGGGAGCAAATTCCAAAGCCCAGGGCAGCCAGAAAGAAGGCCCAGTCCCAAGTCGCCACCAAACAAACCAGTGGCAACCATAACTGGACCTCTCCAGATGATCTTAATAGGCTATAATAGGTTCATGCCAAAAAAAGGTGCTCTCTTAAGTACCCTGGACCCAAGCCATTGAGGGCTATATATGTAATAACCAGCACTTTGTATTTCACTCAGAAACATGTATCAGCAGCAAGTGCAGTTCTTTTAAAATCAGTGTTCTACAGTTCCTTCAGGTTGTCCCAGAGACCAGTCTGGCCACCACATTCAGTACCAATTGTAGTTTCCGGACTATGTACAAAAGTATTAGCATTTCATCTAATTTATCTTAACTTTATTCCACACACCCTTTTATGTTGTAGTGCAATAGGATTATAAGCCACCTTGAGCAGCTCATTAGAAGGCAAGATAAAAACCTAGATGAATGACGTGACATTTTATTTTGTGTTTGTGACAGCACCCTGTGTTGTATTTCCTGCTTGAGCAGGTCAGGTGAGGAAAGCCAGACTATCAGAAGAGAAGGAGGAACACAGGAAAAACAAAACAAAACACGAACAAAAACACAAAACACGAACAAAAACACAAAACACGAACAAAAACACAAAACACGAACAAAAACACAAAACACGAACAAAAACACAAAACACGAACAAAAACACAAAACACGAACAAAAACACAAAACACGAACAAAAACACAAAACACTGAAGCCACTCTGGCAACCACACTGACAAAATTTTACGAGCTCCTGCATGCAGAAGGAAATGATGTGAGCCTCAGTTGAGGGGGGTGGGGATAGCACAGGGGCATACAGGCAGGCAGGCGCACATACACACACACACACACACACACACACACACACACACACACACACACTAGCTCGGTCCTCAAAATCCAGGTTAGTATTTTTGAAAAGAAAATCACACCATATACTAGAGGAAGATCTTAAGTGCACCGACCACAAACAGGGATGAGGACTAAAGAGTTCTCAGAAAATTAAATCCCACTTACTGAATAACGACTTCTAGAGCCTGGCCCAGGGAGACAGGTTTGTTATTAAGGACATTGAAGTCCAGCTGGTGGCTGAGGTAGGAGGTGGCTTCTAGTAAACGATTAAACTCTTGTTCCACCATTTCGTCTTTCTCCTTGGGAACCTGCAAGCATTACCCTTGAAGTTAAAAATGCACAACAGGGCAACGGAAGCTCAAGAACAACGAAGCTGGAGAGTCTGCACCTTGGGGTACTACTACTACGGATATTTATATACCACTTTTCATCACAAGTTCCCAAAGTGGCTTACATAGATATAAATAAATAAAATGGTCCCGTCCCCAAAGGGCACTCAATCTAAAAGGAAACATAAGGCAGATGCCAGCAACAGCCCCTGGGGGGATGCTGTGCTGGGGATGGATAGGAATAGTTGCTCTTCCCCTGCTAAATATAAGAGAATCACCACTTTAAAAGGTGTCTCTTTGCTCCGTTAGCAGGAGTTCAACTGATTACCTATATATCCTCTTTCTGAGGCAACTTAGGCCAAGATTACTACTTGCCCAAAAGCAACTTCATGGCTGGCTGAGGATCTGAATCAAGATCTCTCTGGGCCATTGATTTCCAACATACTGTCAGTTTCATCCTACTGGCTAGTTTTAAAATTATTAATGGTACAATGGTACACCACAATGCAGTGTAGTGCCTTGATAGGACTGAATGTGCTCCCTAGAATTAGAGATATGTATGAATTTGGTTATGACATTTCAAGAAAGCTAAGTAAAGAGGAGTCTGAAGAGCTTCAAGGTTGTAGAATTCACACTCTAGAAAAGATGGGATTCTTGCTTCCAGAGCAGCAATTTTTTTGAAGCATTTGAAAGGTATGTGTACATATACAAGTTTAATGTAAATATAGCCCTGGGAGATCAACTGTGATTAAGTGATTTGGTTGTGATATATTTAAACAGACATGATACAGGAGCTCCACAACTGCATCTTCTGCTTCTTATTTTTATTTTTACACTTTAGGGTAGCTGCAGGCTGCTCTGGTTTTTACTGCAGCAGTAGCACCAACTCCCCAACCTAAATAACCACTCTGATGCTGCTAAGACTGGCTCTGAGCATAACAGCTCAGCAATGGATGACTTCTCCCACAAACCAGTGTATCATTCTGCTCCAAACCACTTCCTCAGAAATATGTTACCAGGAATTATTAGACTTACTGCTTGTCCATTGGCTTCATAGAGTGGACATTTTTGTTTTATCTTGGCCAATTCCATGTTTACTTGCTTGCTCACCACGGCCATTGGGTTTCCTCCTGCAAAAGGTTTTGTACAGAAATGAGAAATGCAGTCTTTCAATCTCTATGTCCAGAAGGGTCATATCCAACAAAAAAGGGGAATCAAAATCTGGAAGCATTCTAAGATTTCTATATGAGTGAAGAACTTCAGCTTCATAACAGACCCAAATATAAAATGTGTTTAAATTTGTCTCTCTCTAACTGGGAAGGGCTCTCCTCTGCTTCCTGAAGATGTTGCTGTCTCATTCTGTTACAGACAGAACTGGATTAAACCAATACCTGACAGACAAACTTACATCATAAGAGCTCTGCTGGATCATACCAGGTTTATCTAGTCCTGCTACACTGCTCTGCATTAAGTACATAATTTTGCTCTCTTGCTACCTTTATACTCATGGTGCCACAGCTGAAAAGGCCCTGTACATCATGCCCACTGGCAGAACGTCAGCCAGCCAAGGGAATCTGATCTCCAATGCTGAATGGAGTATATAATAATAAATACATAATTTTGCTAGCTGCCACATAACAAATTGTTCTCTGGGTAGCTCACAACACACCATTAAAACATCAAAGAAAAACACATCACAACAGACCAAAAGGGGGGGGGGAAACACAATACAAAAGTATTCTATTTTTTAAAAAATCTGTTTTAAAAACCAAACTTTAAAATCAGAGTTTAAATCAAAAGCATATGGGAAGGCACATGTGGGAGAAGGCTCTTAAAATGGCTAGCATGATTGTATGCAAGGGTGAAATTGACAACCATAACTTTCTCTTCTTACCTCGGAGGCCTGGCATATCAATGAGTAAGGACAAAACAGATTCAGGTCTCAACTAACATCTAAGGATTTGCAGGTAATAAAAAACAACCCACATTCCTTTGAGGCAGTGAGGACAAGGACAGATATCATTGATTGTTAAACAGGATACCAGCTGACTATAATCCCAGGTGCCTAAGACTATTTAGAAAAAGTGCATGGATGCAGTAGTTGAACCCAGACGTGTTTCAAAGTTTAAGACTCACCAAGTCCTGTCACCACCATGGCTCCCAGATCAGCAACATAGTTTCCTTTGCGAAATGTGGCAACTCGACCTCCCACACGATCCTTTGGAAATGAAAATCCTAAGGGTTAGACAGGTGACGAACCTTTGCTGAAACTCTTTGTTAATTTTGCTAAATCTCCTGAAATACTAGCAAGGCAGTTTTTAGGTACATATTTAAAATCAGTTTCTCAAGAAGAGCTGGGCAGATAGTATTAAATTTAACTCAAGTGTGAATTGCAGAACAGAAGGGATAGGCTGGTGAATTTCACGAAGCATTAGTAAACCCCAACCCATCTAAAATGAAACAAGGAACCCCATAAGAGAAGAAGGGCAGCAACAGGAAGAGGATACACGTGGATCAGCCCGACATCTGCTTTAATATCTCCTCTAATAATAAGAGACCTCTAAAGAAAAGAGTGTGGTTGCACAGAATGTGCTCTCTGAACTAAGCAGCAAGCACGTGCAAAGAACACATCCCGAGTGAAGCAGGAGCTCCAGTCAAACATATTACTACTACTACAACATTTATATCCCGCTCTTCCTCCAAGGAGCCCAGAGCGGTGTACTACATACTTACGTTTCTTTCACAACAACCCTGTGAAGTAGGCTAGGCTAAGAGAGAAGTGTCTGGCCCAGAGTCACCCAGCTAGTATCATGGCTGAATGGGGATTTGAACTCAGCTCTCCCCGGTCTTAGTCCAGCACTCTAACCACTATACCACACTGGCTCAGATATTCACAGGCTAGAAGAGGTGAAGGAGCCCCAAAGCCTCATCTGCCTGCTTAGATTGTTATGCCTTTTCCTACATAACCATTCTGCATTCTTCATTTGTTGCTTAAACATCATAATGTGCCACTGTAATCAAATTCCACTCAACTGGGGAAATGAATAGGCACCTAAACAAGGCAGGACCACATAAGGCAAAGCAAATCTTATTCACTTATTTATATGCTGTATTCTACCTGGCAGCAAAAACTCACTAGGGAGAGTGACTGAGTGGGACTCAAGATGTGGGTATTGTTACAGAGATCCCCTGGCCTCACATTTTTGTGGCCTTCAGCTCTGACAAGGGTAGGACATGGACAAAACCTTCCCGCTGCAGCTCTAAGGGTGCAGGGAGGTACACATGAGAGTGCCCACTATGCAAAGTAACAAAGTACAAGCAGATGCCAGAGGAATTCCAGCCTCCCCTCCAACATCCTTATCCAGCTCGGCTTTGTACAAGTCCACTGTCAATGTGCCAAAAATGTATGGACATGCAGGCTAGGGAAAAAATATGTGTGGCCAGTAACATGTGGACTTAGTTATATACACCACAGGCACTCACCCTTGCTTCTAGGAGTGTGACATCCATTCCAAAACTTTGCAGTTGGCGAGCAGCTGCCAAGCCAGAGACCCCTGAACCAATGATGATCACCTTGCCAGTCTTCTTAGCTAAACAATGCAGAGGGACAGTGGAATGTTTTTGGATTTATTAGCATAGTCTGGGCTCTGATGCACAGGAAGGATGAACATATGTGAACTACACTCTCTGCTCTCTCTGAGCAGGTAATACACAGTTCACTTCCAAATTTTCCTTAACATTATTACTAAGGAAATGCAAAACAGAGATGGCTTGTTCTGAGCATATTTAATTTATTTAAGGAGCATGGCTGAACAAATTCCTGAACTAAGTTTTCAGAAGCATCAGAAACTTTCAGCAGGTCTGCAACAAGAATGGAAGTTTGTTAGACCTGGAATTCTGAGGAAAAAGCAGCTC
Source organism: Hemicordylus capensis (assembly GCF_027244095.1). Classification (NCBI taxonomy): domain Eukaryota; kingdom Metazoa; phylum Chordata; class Lepidosauria; order Squamata; family Cordylidae; genus Hemicordylus; species Hemicordylus capensis. The sequence goes on from NC_069663.1 coordinate 18,384,891, forward strand.
CTTTCAGAGGAGTTGGTTTTCCAAAAATACTGGCCTTCCAGACAAAGACAACTAGGCCAGAAGCTCAAGTCTAACCAAGCGCATAGTATATACTAGGAGTCAGAACCAGAACAAAGAACTCACAGGTTCAACCTAGACTATGATTTGATAACCCTCCCTAGGATTTTTTTCTTCAAATAGTTCCAAGAACTGTGACATTAGTCCATCTTCCATCTCCTGACAGGATGGACAGCAGCAAAAATTTTTTGCTTTAGACTGCAAATCATCTGTCTCACCCACATGGGTGAAATCTGTACTACAGAATGATGGAAGCATAAGGCAAATCAAGCCTGAAACTGAACGAGTATACAGAAGTGACCATCCTACCCTCAATTCATTAATCTAAATAAAAGGCAGGTGATACATTTCGGCTCCAAGAACAGAAGATTCCACATTCAAGTCCTTACTTGGTAAAGGCTTCACTCTTTTGTAGATGCCAAAATTGATCAAGCCATGCCGCTCTAGATAGCTATGTACTCGGTGAACAAGCACAGTGTCACCTACAAAAACAAGAAAGAAAGGTCTTTTAGCATACACCTACAGTTAAGCCACCTAACAGGCAAGCGTTTTAAGTACAATGGTCAGGTGTACTTAGAGACAAGACAAAATGGCAGAGTGAGGGGGAAAGCCGAGAAGGGACTTGAATGTACACGTTCCAATTTGTGAAAATCCTTCAGACTGACTCCGTGGTGTAGCTGCAAGTTTAGAAGTGCTGGCATTCTCCATAGCCACAACCATCCCAATAACTACACCCACCACTTAGAGAGATGCAAAATTTTTAGGGTTCCATTACAAGAAGTCAAAGGATAGTCTCCTCATTTTACAGAGCTTGAACCTCATCTGGTTATTCACCCAGAAGAACAGCCTGGATGGTCAAATCCAAAACAGATTGTGAGGAGCTCCAAAAAGATCTCTCCAAACTGGGCAACAAAATGGAAGATGCAGTTCAATGTTAGCAAGTGCAAAGTGGTGCATATAGGAGCAAAAAAACCATTCACATGCTGATGGGGTCTGATCAGTTGGTGACTGGCTAGCAGTGTTCCCTCTAAGGCGTGCGCATGTGTGCGTGCTCACTCTTTTTTGATGTCCGCTCATTTAATTTTAGATCCTGCTCAGGTTGAATTAGGAAGTCCCCACTCTGAATGGTGGGCCACTGCGTGAAACAGGATGCTGGACTAGATCGGCCTTGGACCTGATCCAGCAGGGCTGTTCTTATGTCAGCCACAAAGGGTGGAGGATACTCCTTATAACAGAAAACGGGAAGAATGTCATAAAATCAATTGTAGTACAATAATCAATTATGGAACAAAGTGTTGGAATAGTAAGAGCAGCATATTATTTCCATGTAGAAAGCAAAGGATGTATGCTCTTGCTGAGACCTTGGAGGAAAACAGCATTGGGACTGTGTCCCTGCAGTATTACACAACTGGATTTACTACTTTTAAAGTCCTGCTGTTAGCATTTCCCCTGCATCATTTGGATACCTTCCTTTTTTCCTTATCCAACCTTCACTTTTAAGAACAAGTCCATACCCCTTACAGATTATATAGTTACTGTTTAGAATAAGACAGAAATAAGTGTCAACTTACTATTATAAGGCACTTCCAACTGTTGTAGTGTTGCCTCAAATGTCAGCTGAACCTTTGGGTTATCCAACCAAAGCTGCAACTGTATTTGAATGACACAAACAGAAATTAACTGTCACAAATACCGTAACTTAGCTGGCATTACAGGATATTGTGTTTTTAAACCAAAAATCTGTTTTAGTCAGTTTCAGTAGTCTTTTTCTCACTCTGTGACTTAAATTTAGAGGCCTTAAGTGGATACAAAGCCCTTTCCCCAAAGTTCTGCACTTGGGAGAGCCACCTCCTCTTACTGGATGCTCTTAGATTCCAGTTACTACAGGGGTTTGTTTGCATTCCTGCTTCTTGCCTTTTCCAGTCTTTGTTCCCTTCTGAGTTTCAGATTGGGGTGTTTGCTAATATGGGTCCTTGCTTTTTCAGAACATTGCGTTGAGGAAAGTGGGGACGTGGCACCCCTCTCCCTACTTCAGGGTTCTGTCTATTATCAGATTATTGTTAAGAGGCAACAAACGCTCCTTTTAACTGTCAGAATCCTCTCTCGCTCCCTTAACTTGAAAGTATGCAGGTTTTTCAAGTGAGCATGCTCATAATTCAGCATGCTCTTCAGTAATCTGAAGCTAGTAGTTGTTTGTTCCAGCAGGTGAATCTGGGGCCTTATACTGATGGTGAAGGCAAGATTTGTCCCAGCACATCCTTTGCTGCACATCTGCAGTGTGAGCAGTTTCATTTAAGTCTGAACCAAATCTGTGACACTTCAGTAACTGTCTTGATATTGTATCCTAATATTGATGATGTGTGCTACATTAAGATATAGAGGGATCCTTGCAACATGGTTTCTTTAACTTTAATTTCTGTTGGCCACAAAATAGTGCAAAAACTTGCAGATCTGCTACAGGCACCGTTTGTGGAGCTGAGCATGTCACTTAAAGATTTTAGAGTATGGCCATTAACTGCCTGTTTAATGGGTAAGTTATCAGAACACATGTGGAAAGACAGACATTTGTACCTAGTGATGTCTGGAAACGAACTTCAACATGGCTAATCTGGCAGCACACCAGCTCAAAGACATCAAGCAACACAAACACTATGATGGATATACCCAACTAAACAAGTCAAAAGTCTCAAGATATGCCACCAAATTCAGCATTTGACAGCTCTATTTGAAGCTGAGCTGCTACACAGATTCCTAGACACAGAATCAGGATCCCTGCTGTATGGCAAGCCAGCCAGATACCAATCACAATGCCAAAAACCAAAAATGCCCTTCCTGACATATCTAAAGAGTGTTGCGTAGCCTCTTTGAAAATAAATAAAAGTGTGTCTCTTTCAATTAACATACCGTTCGGTTTCTGATGTAAAGAAACACCTTCTGAGTTGTTTGTGGCCCACCAATGATGTCTGGAAAACAAGCCGCTTCTTGCGAAGTCATCCGGTCATGTGGAAGTCTGCTCTGGAAAGCTGCACCCTCCACACCTATAGTGAAAAAACAGGTACGTAACAAGTACTGATTTTGCTACCCAGGATCACCTTTAATCCAAGCTGAAGTGTACCGCATGTATGCCACCTCAGACTGAATGTCTGCAAATCTTCTGACCCATCTTCCCTGGAAGTGCTTTTAAATGCTCGCTCACTCTAAACTCACACTGCCCTGAGTCATTTTTGGAAGAGCAGTATAGAAGTCGAAGGAATGAATAAGTTCTTTTAAATGATATACATATCAACTAACATAAGACACAGCCAATTGATTGTAAGCTACCACCCGAGTGTATATATACACACGTATTTCATTAGGCATAATGTAATTATAGGAGGTTAACAATGAACGATGCAAGAGTAATGATAGAGTTCGTGATGCAACTACTACAAAATCAAGACAAGCAGTCATCAGTTGCTGAAAGCTAGCTATTGTGATAGTTTTGGACAAGAAACAGAAGTGGGCAGGCCATCAATATGCCCAGACTTACAGGGGCTAACTAGGGCAGGGCTCTGTAGGAGAAGCATTTGTAGCCAACAGCTTTAAACTTGCACGCTCACAAGTTTTCTGATGCCCGCTCAGTTCATTTTTGATCCTGCTCAGGTTGAATCAGGAAAGCCCCATTCTGGTGTGCACACACTGCTTTGATACTGCCGCCCAGAACAAAACTCATTCTGCACACAGATGAAAATTAGAGGGACCACTAAGAGGGACCACTGGCCAACAGGTAGAAAGGTATCTCTCCTTTGTGCGACTACAAAGCTGCTTCTCAGGAGCAGCAAGGAACAAGGTGAAAGAGGCAATGGAGGCTAGGCAACAGGTATGAGATCCCATGAGGTAAGGAGCTCAAAGACCTCACATTAAGGGCAGTTTGGTCAACAGCAACAACCCACTAAGGCCTAGACTTAGGGGACAATCACAGATCTCAGCAGGGGAAAGATAGAAGGGAGAGGTCAAAAAAGGATCATTCCTCAGGATCAGATCGACTGAGGAAAGGCAATTGCTACACCAAGGGGCAAGCATAATGTTAATAAATTTCACTTACAGGTCATAGAATTTGCAGCCAACCCCAATTTTACAACATAATCAATAATGCCAAAGTGTGCTATGACACAGGATAATTGGGAAGGTTTTCTACTTTTACTTTTGCAAAGTCCATCTTCAACACATACAAACTCTGCACTTTTGTGGCTATTTAATCTGTGCAAGTTACTTAACACTGCATGCTGTACCACCACTCTTACAGCCCAGCATTCTGTGGATAATTTAGGTTGGAACAAAAGAAGGTAAGACTTGTGCCTGTACTAAAACCTTGCACATCTTATACAGTGCTTGTGTGGCAGAAGCTGTGCTCCAACAGAACAATGGACTGAAAACACACAAAGTTTCTCATTTATTTAAAAATTCACTTTGTATTCACTACTTCAAAAAACAGGTGAACTATGAAAATGTAGCAGTTTTCATGTATTAAAAAGGTACTGGAGACTGTTTACACTGCTTTTCAACACAAAAGTTCTGAAAGTGGTTTAGACAGCAAAAGGAATGAGGAAACGGTTCCCTGACCCAAAAGGGTGCACAATCTAAAAAGAAACACATCTGGGAAAAGAATTCCCAGATGTTGACGACTACAATTCCCAGAACTCCCAAGCATAAGCCATTGCAGGTGGGAATTCTGGGAGTTGTAGTCAACAACATCTGGGAACCTGTTAGAGGGAACACTAATCCCCAGCTAAATACAACAGGCATCACTTTGAAAATGAAACGTGAAATGAATGATTTTGCTAAAAGTGAAAAACGACTTCAACTGAACTACTGTCTATGAGAAAGTTATCCGTTTTGTAAGAACTACCTTGCTAATACTGGGTTGCAGAACATGTTTGCAGTTCTTCCAAACATTCTCCTAATTTAGATCACGGCCCATGGGTTCTACCCAAAGAAAGTCATTTTAAAAAATAATTTCCATAAACATACAAACATTACACAAAGCTGTAGTACAAACGTTTATGGAAAGTATTTTAAGATGGTAAGTATGAACATCCAGAAGCCATATAATGTTCACTAAAGATTCATCCAAGAAGTTCCTTCCAGAAGTTAATGTGAGTGGATAGTGCCTGCAAGGATGGCCTAGCACTGCTGATGTATGAAATCAAGTTAAAAGTCAATCCTGACTAAACACCATTGAAATCAACGAGACAAGTCAGTCATGACCAACTTGCTCCATTCAGTTCAATGGGAATTGTCCAGGATTCACGTTCTTTGGCTACAACCCACTGGGCTTGATCTAGATGAGGAAAATGACTGGAAGCACCCCAAAAGCTTTTTTGCTGTTGTTAAGCTATCACCCTCAGTACAGCATCTACATATTTTGGAAGGGATTTACTAAAATTTGCCACAGCACTTAATGCTAAAACATCCACTACAGGATTAATCTACACCGGGGTTGCACAACTTTGGCCCTCCAGCTGTTTGACTACAACTCCCATCATCCTCAGCCACAGGGATCAATAGTGAGGGTTGATGTGAACTGCAGGCTAAAATCTGCAGGAGGGCCAAAGTTGTGCAGCCCTGCTTTACACTGAAAAAGGTAATCAGCTTAAAAAGAAATCCAAAGTACCCATTCAGTCTAAAAGTGTATTGAACATATTTACCATTTCAAAGTCTCCTATCTATAAAAACACCTGTATGTGTACCGGGCATGAAGTAAATGGAAAGAGGGCGGGGGGGGGGGGGGGCGCTACAAATCCTACTGACAAGTAAGGTAGCTCCTTCCATTGCTCAATAGCCTGTTATTCAGCAAGGTCTTTTCTCAACCACTAATGCTGCCGAATTCCCCACTTAAAAACCCCAAGCCTTGACATACGCAACAAGCAGCAATGTGGACAAAAAGCAAAGGTCTGCAGTGTTGTGAAGAAACCTTGTGTAAACGGCTTGTATCAGTGAAGAGCAATCCCAAGAGAAGGTAGAACACACAGCTTCACACACACTTCAGAATGTCTGTCACAAGCACAATGGTGCAGATTTAAGTGACACTAAAGGAGATGGCTCAGCTAAGATGAACGGAAAACTTTCAGAATAATTTGGTACTATGACTGTGTTGACGAGACTCTCAGAGAAAAGCTAAGAAGAGAAAATTGACTAAAGGCAGGCACATTTTTGATAAAGGATCAACTTAAGAAGAAAATGGGACCCCTTCCAAAGCAAAACAAAGATTCAATTTCTCACAGAACATGATTGAGTTAACCAGTTGAAGTATAGCAGAATGAAGATCTACTTAGACTGAACAGCAAAGAATGTCATGATACTACTCTATCAGAGGCAAGAATAGCCACACACAGCAAAGTGAGGTAGCCCCAGCCTTTGAATCACTGACTATTAAGAGAAGCACATTAGAAATATCACTAATAAGAAACCCACCAATATGGGAATGATCTTGCAAATGTGGCCATAATGTGGGATGCAGCTAAATGGTGGGCAGGCAACAACTCTCCTTTCCTGTCTGTTCTCCACAGGCGTTGCTCTCTCTTTCCTCTGGCAACTGCTCCCTCTAGGAATGCCACTTCCTTTCCTGGCAGGTCTCTTCTGTCTTAAAAAGCTTGCTGCCAATGAGAACAGCAGCTGCTGCAAATTTTCTTGGCAAACTTAGGAATTTTCCAGTGTGCCAAAAGGATCCAGGGCAGAGGAAGAGAGAGTGTAACTGAGAAAACTCTCAAAACTGCAAAGGTCTTGCTCGAAACCTAACCCTAACCCATATTTTTCCAATTGGAGAGTTTCCCCACGTTTTCTGGACATCAATGAATTTCTCTGGGATTTCCTTTGTTTTTTGGTAGTCTGGGCGAGGTTTCACAACCTACTTGTGAAAACTGTGTTTTTTGCATGTGTATCTTTCGTGGTTTTCGTCTGGGTAGGATAAGGAAAAGAGGAAGGTATCCAAATGATGCAGGGGAAATGCCTTCAATCAGAAGTGCCTTCTATCAGCTTTGGCTGATATTCCAGCTGCGTCCGTTTCTTGAGATAAACTACCTCAGAACAGTGGTAACCTCCAGACTGGATTTCTGCAATGCGCTCTATGTGGGGCTGCCCTTGTGCATAGTCCGGAAACTACAGCTGGTTCAGAATGCGGCAACCAGGTTGGTCTCTGGGTCATCTCTGAGAGACTATATTACTCCCATTACTCGGAGAGACCATATTACTGCCGATAGATTTCCAAGCAAAATACAAGGTGCTTGTTATAACCTATAAAGCCCTAAATGGCTTGGGCCCTGGGTATTTAAGAGAACGTCTTCTTCGTTATGAACCCATTGAGATCACCAGGAGAGGTCCGTCTGCAGTTGCCACTGGCTTGTTTGGTGGCTACTCAAGAACAGGCCTTCTCCGCTGCTGCCCCAAAGCTTTGGAACATGCTCCCTGCCAAAATAAGAGCCTCCCCATCTCTGACAATTTTTTTTTTTAAATTTCAAGACACATCTGTTCATCCAGGCTTTTAATTAAATACTGTTTTAATAGTTTTAACATTGTTTTAAAATTTTAAATTGTTGTAGTGTTTTAACTTTTTGCTGTCATTTATTTGTTTTAATTTTTCTGTTTTTGTTGTAAACTGCCCAGAGATGTAAATTTTGAGCGGTATTAATAGGTTAAATAAATTATATCTCTATCTTAATGTTGCCCTGAGACAGAGAAATACTAACTGGGCATTTGTAAGGATGTCTAAAATCATGGCGTCTATCTACATCATAATTTGCACTAGAAGAAGAGAATCACCTTTGTCTCCTTGCACCTTTCCCAGTCTAACCAAGATAAACACTTATATGGGACACCCAAGATTTCTAACACGATGGGGTCAAACAAGTCCCCTGTGTCTACATGAAAATCCAGACTTTCTATCTACTTTACAACTTGGTGAATGTTCAAGTATTTTGCTAATCATTTCCCAGGGAACTGGGAAAGTGTTTGTGTGTCAGGAAAGTAGGCACAAAAGCACGACTCCCATGCCATTTAAGAGATAAAAGCCTCTGTCCACAGTTTCAGTGCTAAGGTAAAACTCATTTTTCTATGGCTCAGAGTCAGGGCAGATATATCATGAGGTACAGACCTTGAGGGACTGTGCCATTTCAGAACTGTGGTGGGGAATATTTGGACACTGCCCCATAAAGAAACTCTGTACCTCAAGTCCTAGTCTAGCCTGCCTTCTGATGTGCTAGTTTTTCCAAATGCAGAGAGGTTTCCCTTGCCCCCATTCAAATATGCAATCCTCAGCTGTATTCTAAAGTTATAAACACATCACCTTCTTGAGGTCTGACTTTGGGCACACGTGCTCAGTTCTTGGTCTTTTCCATCTCCCCAGATGTCTTCAGAACTGCAGCAAAACACCTCTTAGAAATTCTCCCTATGCTGCCCATAGTTTCAGCAGTCAATATTATATACCCCTCAAGAAGAATATCTTTTCTCACAAAAGATTTCAAAGGAATATGTTCTTGACTTTAGCACTAAACGTCCAATGAGATTTCAGAATGAACCTCTAGCCATTTACATCTTGATAACCAACATCCAATTTACTCAAACAGGTGAAGTTCAGTCTCTAGAAATTAGCTGATTCAGTGTACGTCAGTTTACAAACATGCTCAAGAAGAAACTGACAGCCTGTCCCCCTAAATCTATAGTATCCGGAAGGCCTTTCTATTAGCACTGGCAACCTCACAGGCTCCATTTCAAAGAATCAACATTCTAGATCTTGGTTCAAGAACCAGAAAACATCTAGGAATGATGGCTCCTCAGACACTTAAATTCCAACCAGCATGCACCACAAAAAACTTGGGCAGGGGGGTGGGGGTGACCATTTGGACAGAGTTCTTTAAGAAACTGAGCCAAAAGCCAGAAAATATGATTAATTCTATTAAAGCTGACCAGAAGAGGGCAACCAAGAAAGGCCTGGGGCACCTTCTTTATGAGGCAAGGCTACAGCATCTGGGGCTTTTTAAGTGTGGAAAAGAGGTGACTACGAGGGACATGATAGAGGTGTATAGAATTATGCATGGAATAGAGAGAGTGGACAGAGAGAAATACTCCCCCCACCCCAACAACACTAGAGGCAGGGATAATCCCATGAAATTGAAGGCCAGGAAATTTAAGACCAACAAAAGGAAGTATCCTTTCACACAGTGTATGATTAATCTATGAGATTATCTGCCACTGGATGTGGTGGTGGCCACTAGCTTGGATGGTTTTAAAAGGGGCTTAGACAAATTCATAGAGGACCGGTCTATCAATGGCTATTAGTCTGGTGGCTACAGGCCACCTCCAGCCTAAGAAGAAAGATGCCTCTCAATACCAGTTGCAGGGGAGCAACAGCAGGAGAGAGGGCATGCCCTCACCTCTTGCCTGTGGGCTTTTCAGAAGCATCCGGTGGGCCACTGTGTGAAACAGGATAATGGAATAGATAGACCTTGGGCCTGATCCAGCAGGGCTGCTGTTTTGTTCTTATGACCAGGAAGTAGGGCATTCTTCTTAACATCACTCCTCTGAAGCATATAAAAGGATTATGCTGTGCAGCGTAAGAGCCCCCAGAGTCTTTAAGTGAGGAAGCCAACTGCCTTTTCAACCAGTACACAAAGGGAAGAGGAGGGCTGTGAAGCTTTCCTAAACTGTTTCAGAGCAGCTTGCCATTTCCCCTCACGTTTCCCACCTGCAATGAAGGCATTATCCCTCCCTTTTCTGCTACACCTCATACTACGGCCTGGCCACCCACACCCACACGCACTTGCAAGCTTCAATCCCTGAGTTCGGGCCTCTTGCTGCTAAGTGGCAAGCATCCAACGCCACCCTCACCTGATGCTTGGCAGTCTCCATACCCTCCAGAACTGTCGTCTTGAAGTCCTCCTGCTTGTCCTGTGGAAGGAAAGAGGAGATCTCAGGGACCTTACTCCATCAGTTAAAATCATTTGGGGCACATGAAGGCCTGGTAGCTGGCGATTCAGGTTTAGCAGTTCACTAACTAGTGGGGAAAAGAAAAACATTTCCTGAGAATTCCACCTTCTGGAATCTGGGTCAAGGGAACCACACTTTGCCATCTTCTAATGCTTCATCCTTGTTGTTGGAACCCTTTGTCAGACTTGTACAGAGGGGGGAAAATAGAAATATACAATATTGCAGTGCACATGGTTGGTAAATACTTGAGAACCAATTTATTAATAAGCTATAGAAAAATAAATATTACATTTCTTGCTACCCATACGAAGAATACATAGATGGGTAGTCTAACCAAGGGTTTAGAACACCAAGGATCTGAGGCTTAGCCTTGGAAACAATTATTCTGAAGGGAAACAAGTCTAGCCTACCCTTTCTTCTCTTCCACAAAGCCTTGAAACCTACAAATGTTTTAAGGCTCATAATTCACCAACTCCATATGTACCCTAAAACTTCTCAAATGATAAAATAAACTGAATGCTGAATATATGGGAGTATTCACCCATACATGCATCGCTGGAATGGATAGTGACATGAGCAAGGCTCGTGGGCAAAACTACACTATGATATTTTGAATTTTTAATATATCCACAGACAGAAGCATGAGAAACACACAACTGGAAGAAGACATAGATTATTTCAGCCTGCACCTAACTCTGCATATAAAACAACTCTGGAGTTTTTAAGCACCTAACCTTTATCTGCAGAAAACCACCTAGAGAATGTGCTGTATGTCTAAACACACCATGTCTCAGTAGCCCTGATGGGATGTTATTCAAACCAAGTACAGCATACCCAGGTACAGGGTGAACAGAAGTGGGCCAGCTTCTAGCCTTGTCCTCTGGCACCAGTGCTGCTCTGCAATTACATTCCTCGGCTTTCTCCAGGGGCACACAGTGCACGTGGGGAGAGTTGCTCCCAGTTATTTGAAATGCTTGCCACCCAGCATTTTTTAAAAAAAAAATATTGTATTTTTATTTATCATAAATCATAGGGAGAAACTCTTCCTGCATACAATGTGTGCCTCTGCAGACAAATGCTGTAGCTGGAGAAAGCTGGGTGTGTGTGGCTATGGAGCAGAGTGGGTGCAGTTAGCCAATGCACCCCCATTCCCCCGCACCTGAGTACCCAGTTGGCTAGTGCTGAACACCAGTGGTGCAGTCTGCTGCTTCTGACTACACAACTACTCTCAGAGGAAAAGGGCTGGGAATACATTGATGAGAACTGGAATTTCGCATACTTCAAATGAGTTACGGTCCACCAAAATCGAATATGCAAATGAACATTCAAGGACTTAAAGGAGCTAGCAGGGCGCCACCCTTGATCCAGGCAGTAACATCTTAGGGCAACATTCAGCAACACACCATAATATTCTGGTCTAGGCTGAATATATTATAGTTTAAGTTTTGCTGAATTAGAGGCAGTAGGGAGACTAATATGGTAACTATTCTCAGTCAATGTTCTCAATCTTCCATATTGCTGAAACACATACTTTGGTCTACTAAAAGTTTAACCAAGTGGCTAGCAAATAGTAACCCACAGGCATCTATTACCTGGCGCTTTGCCTGGTGACACCATCAGACCCCGCCCATTGCACTCTTTACTCTCCCTCTTTCAAAAGAGGGAAACAGGAGAAACTAGAGGGGGCATAAGGGCATGCTTCATTAATGCATTTGGATTTGCTAGAGGAGATGTGGCCACCACCTCTTTTTCATTCTGCCCTTTTCAGTAGCTGATGCAGTGATAGAGAAAAGAGATATCAGTTCTACACACACATTGCATGAGGTACCATGATGAGAGCAGTTTACACAAGAGAAGCATACAGCAGGATGCACACAAAGAACGCAAGAGCAGAGGAAGCACAGGACAGAAGGTAAGAAAAACCTGGAGGTTGGCTTTCTGACCCAAAACTCATACTAGATCGGGGCTGCATAACTTTGATCTTCCAGCTGTTTTTGGACTACAACTCCCACAATCCCCAGCCACAGTGGTCAACAGTCGGGAATGATGCGAGCTGTAGGCCAACATCTGCAGGAGGGCCACGTTATGCTGCCCCAAACCAGATCCAGTTCTCCAGCTAGCACAGCTGCCGACTACAGCTAGAATGGAAAAACAAATCATCAGAAAGAGACAAGCACAACAGACCCTTCCTATCTGTTATGGAAAGGTTAGATTATACATATTGTATGGAAACTCTTACCTTATCCCCCCAGCAAAAAACCTTAGTATATTTGGATTTGAATACACATGCTGCTCACCTCAGAAATGGGTTCCAGAGAAATATAAAACCATGCATTTGTTTCAAAATGGTAATTAGGTTACTTGAATAAATTAGACTAGCATACAGGTTTGAGTTTTAAAAGGGCTTTGAATTGCTCAACCAACTATATGTGGCAACCATGAGGGGAAACGTTTTGATTGTTGAACACAAAGATGGTGTTTGGGTGAAACATCATTCTCAGAGATGTGCAAGCCTATACTGAAAAATTTAACTATCACATTTGTATCCTACCATTCCTCCTGCTAGATCTATTCTTCATGTTTTCCCTTAAGAACCCTGAGAATAAAGTTGAGAGTGACTGGTTCAGGATAACCCCAGTCCAATGCAGCTGCAGTACTGGTTCCCAAAAACCATGGTTCGCAAGCCAGAGCTAAGAGCATCTATCCCACTCACTTCCCCAGTGTTAACTACTGTATGATTTCATTGTTGCATATGCATCAACACAAACCAGATTCCTTTGGTAATCACCACTGAAAAAACATGGTTTTAACCTCTTGATTTATGAGCTGGTGTGTCTCACCCAGATTGTACTGGTGCATATGTAATAAGGACCAAGGCAAACACGGGGAAGAGAAAGTAAGGGAAAAGAAGAGAGAGAGAAAGGGTATAAATAATGTGCAAACCATGAATTTCCAAACCACATCTTGCAAGGAATAAGCATTCTGTCTGCAACAGGCCAGAGTGAACCATAGCATTTGAAACCAGGTCTAAGGGTGTTCACGGAACCAGTTCTGTACACACCCGGGAAGCGGGATTGCTTTAAGGTGCGGGGAGGGTGCACTTACCTGCCCTGCCACACTTCCCCCTCCAGTGCTGCTTCCAAAACCGCTGGTGTGGAGTGGCTGTACACCCTCTTGCTGCCCCAGTCAGGGTAAAACCGAAGTGGCGGGTTTTATGCTGACTGCTGGGCTGACAAGAGGGTATACAGCTGCCCCGTGCCAGCGGTTTTGGAAGCAGCGCCGGAGGGGGAAGCACAGTGGGGGAGGTAAGGGCACCCTCCCCATGCCCTAAAGCGACCCGTCCCCCATGTTCGAACACGGGATTTCCAAACCAGTTCGGCGTTCTAGGAATAGAACGCCGAACCAGTTTGTGCAAATCCCTACCCAGGTCTTCCTGATCACTCTGTCCATTTCATCATACTGTCAATAACCAAGGGTCTTCAAAACAGATTCCTTTTTGTGCTAAGAAGTTCGTAACTATGAGGAAAGAGTACCAAAAGTATAACTCTCACTCCAGGACATCCCAAACTACATCCCTTTACATTATCACATGTACTCTAACTATAGCAACAGCTTGCAACATCTTGCTAACAACAAAAATAGTCAGCATGTCCCTTTCTAAACCATGTCAGAGAATGGCACCAAAAAAAAACCCCATTGTGGCACAAAAAGAGTTGTGGGCCTAAAAACTAAAAAGGGGTGTTTTCAAAGCTGTTTAACTGAAGTACACAGTTCTTAAGCTTCCTTTCTGATAAGTTCCAAAAACAACACCCACCCACAGGAATGCAGCAAGAGGGTATAAAAATAATGTTTTAGTCAGACATTGATACAGCTTCTCTCAATAAGTCACAAAACAGATTTGTGCTCCGTGTGAAAAACTGACTCATCCCATTCTTGCCGACTCCCTCCTCAATTGGTGAAACACCTTACTGCACCATAAGAGAAGATTCTGTCTGGCAATATAGCCAAACTATTGTTTATTCCTTTTATAAATTGCTTTTCCACACAGTGCTCAAAGCAGTGCAGTGTGGATGACAAGTCCACCAGCTTAGGCCAGCAAGTCACCAATCACCTATGAGGAGGAGGAACGTGTCACTACATGTTCCAAGTAAAAATACACAGAAGGAGACAGTTGGAGAGATTACTCCCTCGACAAGAAGCACCTTGTGCAAAATGCTGACTGATGCCTAAAATGGAGTAGAGAGGAGGAAGAAGAACAGCCCGTGAAAAAGAATGAACCTGTATGGATTCCAAACGGGGAAAATCACACCTCTGGTAAGTGTCTTAGTCTGTAAGGGAACTGAAAGCAGAAAGGTCGAAATTAAATGGTCCCCAGTGCTAAGTAGGGAATGTGTTTCCCTAACTAGTATTAATATTAAGAGTTATTAAACTGTAAAGCAACTTATTACACAGTCTATTCAAGTACTGCAGTACAATTCAGTTTGCACACCCAATTATCAAGGAGCTAATTCTGTCATATTTATAGGAGATGCAGACAGTGTGCCACACAGAATGGAAAGTATTTGCTAGAAGACCAAGGTAGTGTTATGTCAGCTGCCACTTTGTAGTAAGATCTAGTGTGACATCACCACAATACGCTATGACTGGAATTCAGCAAAAGCAGAAGAAACAGAGAGGACAAACTTGGCTCGTCCAGATATGCTTTCATCTCAAGGAAATTCCTATAACTCACAAGCACGAGTCCTTACATGCAGAAAGCGGTATTCAGAGTTTGACAGAAAGAACACTCATTCTCCTTCCAAAGTTGAATTTTTCACATTGTGGGGTGGGGAGGGACTATAAATGGTTCACATAAAAATAAGAGCAGCTATTTTTTTTTTAATTTAAAAAATACTGGAGTACAGCCCTAATTTAAGTAGAGTGCAAGGGTTCTAAGCTCATCACTGAGAAGCTAATTAACTCAAGAATTCTGGGGCACGGGAAGGAATTGAAAATGACTACATCCAGCATAACAGAGGCAGACAACTGCATCAACCAAGGTCTTGGCTTCTTCTCCAGCAGAGAAAGCAGAATTAAGATGGATATGCTTTCAAGCATGCAAAGCCAGAGGAAGTAGCAATAGTCTGTACAGTTAAAAAAGTAAGGATTTTGACAGAACTCTATCAGCACACTTCAAGCAAAAAGGTATCTTCCAGCCTTATACAAACACTTGGAACACCCTAACTTTCTGCATGGCCTTAATTTGAGCCCTGAATTTTGTCTCAAGACTAAGCATGCCCTGTGCATGAGTATGTGTCCATACTGCCTCCAAAGGAGCATGCATACATTGGCACAGGGCAACTGTTGCCCTGGCAGATGGGGACATTCTACTCACCAGATGGTTCTTCTGGCTCACTCTCGTTCTCTTCCTCAGGAGGTGGGGGGGGAGGTGGCGGTGGCAGTTTCTTCTCTTTCTCTGCTTTAGCATTCCTCTCCTCTTCAGAGTAATATTCATCTTCAGAGAGGTTAGCAAGGCTCTCATCCATTTCTCTGTACTCCACCTGTAAGCAGAACCGTTCAAAGATAGCTGAAACCCGACAAGCAAGTAGACACTGACACAGCAGTGCGACTGGGGCTGCAAACCTAGACACCATGACTAGGGATTAAGCCGCACTGGGCACACTGGGGTTTACTTCTGAGTAGACATGCCAAAGATTGTGCTGTTAACACAATTTTTAAAAATTGAGAATGTTTTAGACAGATGTAGGGTCTATTCCTAAAACTTCTACTTGGCTACTTGAAAAACTTTGGAGATACAGTGAGGGGAAATGAAAATGGGGGGGGGGGTTAATTGATCAAACAACATGCCAAATCAGATCACAATCTATTTAGGGCATCAAAAACATTTGTATAGCAATTATGCAAATTTTATGCAAGTGAGGGAAATTTGCATAAAATTTTCTTCGGGAAACCCACAGCTCTGGTTTTATATCAACTATAATTCCATGTATCCAAATATTTTAAAAAGTTACCTTAACCACCACCCCAATTTAAACTCTGTCAAGATTTGCTTCCCCAGTCCCCTGCATGTGGAAAGCAAGACAGTCCTAAACCTCTCATTTCTATACAATATAGTGCCTTTTCCTGAAGATGAGAAGATTGTTCATGTGGGGGAGGGAGGGAGAGACACACACCAGCAGCATCTGTCTCTTTCTTCTTCCCCTAAACAGCTCCTTTCTTTCCACCCCTCCCATAATACAAACAGAACACAGCTATTCCCACCTCTGGACTGGCCACAGCCATTTTATCACAAGACAAGACACACTGAATTTCCCAGCACTTTCCTCTGTCATTTCCCTTCATAATCTCCCAAGGACAGCCACTGCAAGGATATACTGGTAAATGGTCTGCAATTTAGTGCAGTAGCCAAGCCACACTTCTGTATACATGTATCGACCTGGGAGTAAGCCACACTGAATTCTCTCTAGATTTTAGCCCACCTTTCTACTTCAAGTGACCAAAGCTTGGTGAACTTGCTTCTGAGAATATTATGAATGCCCATCTTAATTTTTTGTTTCACAGGATACCCATCATAGGTGGTGCTGGGAGACTTCGGCCTTACATCTCGGCTACTGGCCTATGGGGCTTTGTCAGGATTTCTCTCATTTCCCATGCAGTTTAACATTTACATTTGGCCATGGTGGGGAGGTCATCTGAGGATTTGGGCTGCAGTGTCACCAGTACATGAATGATACTCAACTTTACCTGTTATTTCAATCATCGGATACCAGGGAGACAGTGGAAACACCAAACCCCATGTTTGGATGCAGATTTGGTCTGGATGAGGCCAAACTTAATCCAGATAAAATTGATTATTAAATTTGGCAATCCAGCTGGTGAGGTACATCTGGTTTTGGATGGAATTGCCCTCCCCAGAAAGACCAGGTCTGCAACTTGGGAGTGCTGCTGGATCCAACACTGCCCCTGGATACCCAGATGGCAAGTGACCAAAACTGCCTTTACTAGCTTTGGTGGAAATAACAGCTGCAGCCATACCTGGAGAAGATAGGGATGTGCACGAATCTGTTCGGTGGCCCTTTTATGGGCCTCTGACCAGGTTTGAACCCTGGCCGGCTTGAAAGTTCAACAGCTAGTGGGGTGTGTGTGTCCACCTTTAAGGGTGGGGGAGGATGCACTCCCCCCACCCTGCCGGCGCACAATTTCCAAAAATCCCATTGAGGCGAGAGCGCACCTCCCTGCCACCTTGTTTACCGGCTATACCTGCAAGTACCAGATGTGCCTGTGTGTGTCTGGTGCGTGTGCGCGCCAGCTTGAAGGTTCAACGGCGGGGTGTGTGTGTGTGTCCACCTTTAAAGGCGGGAGAGGATGTACTCCCCCCCCCCACAATTTCCAAAAAGCGCAGCACATCTAGTACTTCCAGGTATATCCGATAAACAGGGCATATCTGGTAAACGGGGCAACAGGGCAGCAGGGAGGTACGCTGCCACCCTGATAGGCTTTTTTTGAAATCGTGGGAGAAAATGGAGAAGTGGGAGAAATGCAGCAGGGGGATGGGGGGGGGGCGAGTGAATCCTCCCCCGCCGCCCTCTACCAGTTCCATGCACATCCCTAGGAGTAGATAGATCTGACCATTGCTGCCCATACATTGGTTACATCCTAGATAGATGATTGTAATGGACTCTACATGGGGCTGTCTTTGAAGACCCTTTGGAAGCTTCAGCTGGTCCAGAATGCTACCACAAGAATGCTTGTGGGGGCTAGCTGCTCCATGAATGATACCCATTGTGTGGCAACTTAAGAGAGCCAGTGTGATGAACTGAGTTTTCGACTAAGCCTGTAGAGACTCGAGTTCAAATCTCCATTCAGCCAAGAAACTCACTGGGTGACTCTGGGACAGTCACTTCTGTCAGGCTAACCTACATTACAGGGTTGTTGCGAGGATAAACATAGCCATATACACCGTTATGGGCTCATTGGAGGAAGAGTGGTACATAAATGTAGACAAATGAACTTCACTGGTTGCCAGTTTGCTTCTGGGCCAAATCCAAAGTGCTTTATAGCTGGGTACTTGACCCACATGAGAGTACTTGACCCACATGAATCTACCCAAGGCTTAGTATCTGCCTCACAAACTTTGCTCTGTCACCAACCATCGTCTCCAGTGTGCATGGACGCAACTAGAAACAGGGCTTTTTCTGTTGTCATGTGACACCTGTGGAACATCATCCCACTGCGAAGATCAGACAGGTTGCATCCCTGGCCATGTATAAAACATAGCTGAAAACTCTCCTCTTTAAGAGTAGCTTTTGGCCCTGACTTGTTCTAAGTTCTCAACTTGACTTTTAATATGTTGTTTTGGTTGCTGCTGCTTTCAAAAATCTGGTTGCTATGTTTAAAGTGTGTTTATATTGAGTTTCTAAAATGCTTTTAATGATCTTGATCTTTTGTAAGCCGCTTTGGGGAGTATCGCATTCAGGGTACAAATGTATTCAACATTATCCCTTGTAGCAGGGGTAGGCAACCTTAGCTCTCCAGCTGCTGCTGAAGTACAATGAACTGTGGCTGGGGATTATGGGAGTTGTAGCCACAGGGCTCTGTGGGCACCAGGAGTTGAAATTGACTTGACAGCACACTTTACCTTTGTTCAACAGCTGGAAAGCCAAGGCCATCTACCCCTGCTTTGCAGCTTCAGGCTTTTATCACAAAGCAGAAGAGTGCACTTAGTCACTCTACTAATTTAAATCGCAGAACCTGAAATGCCAGAATTTCAAACATATGCAGCAGATTTTCACCAACTCATAGAGGGGCATACCAGTGCAATTTCCTGGAATTTCTGACCAAGTCTCAAAAGGAAAGAAATTAAAGTTAAAGGCAAGTTTTGAGTTGTACATAGTAGTATACTGGAAATGTTATTCACCTTGATTATAGAGCTGCTTGCAGCTCTATAAAACCACTTTCAGAAAGAGCAAAATTTACAAAGTGACAATCTACATGCAAGGTACTAATCTTGCATGTAGGGGCAACCATGTTAGTCTGTTGCAGTAACAAGAACTTGTGACACCTTAAAGACTAAGATTTGTTGTAAAGCAAGATTGAGGACTAGAGTCCACTTAATCAGATATATGATGGGGTGCTCATCTACAAAAAAATTATGCTACAATCACTGTGTTAGTCTTTAAGGTACCACAAGACTCTTGCTATATAATATGTACTTTTTTGACATCATGAAGATATTTCACCAATTTTATTAGAAGGCTCTCCAAGCAAAAGACACTCAGCATCTTACAAGCACTTAAAGCATTTACACACAAACTGAAGTAGACTGCAAAACAACAGTGAACCACACGTGATTCTGTATACCCATAAAGGCCTGGGATTACTGGAACTGATGGAAAGCTATGCTGAGCTACGCAAATGCAGTTCCAACAGCTATTCAGTTGCTCCTATCCATCAACAAGGGGCCAGCAGGAGAAACAAAGCACTGTTCACAACATTTTCAAAGAGCTCCACAAATGAAGCAATCCTGTTCCCAAAACACTGTATGAACAGACTTAGTGATAATATACAAACAAATCAAAAGATGGTCTCTTACAACTGAGCTATATAGCACTCTGGCACATATGACTGCACATCTCTGAAAAAAGGATTCTCAGTTGTAATCCATCCAGAACCCTTACAACAGAGTAGGGAAGTGGTGCTAAACAAGGGCCACCTTCATAGTCCTATTTTCTTATATACAGAGCACTTCCTTGTAGGAAAGGACACAAAACCCAAGTTTAGGTAATGGCATGAGTACACGTACATTTCATAGAGTGTAGTTACTCTGCAAAGCAATGGCTAACCACTTTCCTGTGTGCTTATGTGACGCAAAACATATGAAGCAACCCTGATAACATGCAATTTCAAAGTATTCCATGTGTTAGGAAAGCAAGAGTGAGAACAAGCAGTCTGATTCTATTCATTGCTTATTTATTGTTCTGCCCCATTCAGAGGGTTCAGAATCAGTTGCAGCATTAAACACAACTGAAAAGACTTCTCTGAAACAAAGCAAAACAATCTAAATCTACTGAACACACACGTAATGTGGCACCTAAATAAAAATGAAATTCACATATTTCTTGTTCTTGCAACATAGGATCTAGAACTTCTCAATTCCTCCCTCAACTTGGTACAACTTTGTGAAGTCTTAATAACAACAACAACAACAACAACAATAAATAATTTGATTTCTATAACGCCCTTCCAAAAATGGCTCAGGGCGGTTTACACAGAGAAATAAATAAAATTGAACCCTGTACCCAAAGGGCTCACATTCTAAAAAGAAACATAAGATAAACACCAGCAACAGTCACTGGAAGTACTGTGCTGGGGGTGGATAGGGCCAGTTACTCTCCCCCTGCTAAATAAAGAGAATCACCACGGTAAAAGGTGCCTCTCTGCCCAGTTAGCAGGATCTACACATACACAAAAGAAGTAGGTGGCATAATCTTGAGACTCCAAGAATATTACATATTAAAAATACATGTATCCCACCTTTCAGGATCAAGTCTTCACAAGGAAAAAAAAAAACACAGGATAAAACAAGCTATGCAAAAAAACACAATTCAACCACAAACAACATGGGGCAGTTGTGTTTGCCTATTACAGCTGAACACAAAGGAAGTCTTGAAGAGCCTTGAACCTCAACTGATTTAATGTGGCAAAAGCTTTTATGGACTTGAGCCTGCAACGACCTCACAGAAGTTTACATCGCAATGAATACTAGTCTTTACATCCTTTTTTTAAACCCTGAGGATAGAACCCCTATAGACTATACTACCATATTTACTTGAATCCGTCTAGTTCCACCCCACCCCCAGGTTTTTGATGTAAGAAATCGAGGAATTGTCTTAAATTCAGAACCATGTTCCTTTACCTTTATTTTTAAAGGTGTCATCTTAAATTCAGAATTGCCTTCTATTCAGGTAGTTCAGGCAGCCACAGCCAGTGCTGGGATACCACTGTTTAATGCTGGGGGGGGGGGGTGACAGGGGACAACCTGCAAACTAGCACCACTGCAAGGAGGCTGGACTAGAGAAGGGTTTCTTAACCTTGGGCCCCCAGATGTTGTTGGACTACAACTCCTATTATCCTCAGCCACAAAGGCCATGTTTGGGGATGATGAGAGTTGTAGTCCAACAACATCTGGGGACCCAAGGTTAAGAAACCCTGGACTAGAGCATCTCTCTCCTTGCAATGCAAGGTTCTACTAGCAGGGAGTGCTTTCTCCTCTCTCTCTCCCCCCTATCCCCTCAAAAGTGGCACCCCCTTCCCCAAACACAGAAGGGTGCACACTATGTCCCACGTCTTTCTCCCGAGTATGCAAAGAAACACAGGAAGCTGCCATTTACAGTCATCCTTTGCCAACCATGGTTTTACCAACCACTGTTTTGAGTATATGCAAACAGGAAATTGTGACAGGTCCTGCCAACCACAACCCAGGTATCCGAGGTTGGCAAGGGTTCAGCAATTTGGCAATTTTGCAGGGTTCAGAGGTTTGATCTGCTCTTGCTAATCTTTCTGTCCTTTGGCAATTTAAAATGCCTTTGAGTGATGGGGGGGGGGGAGTTAATTTTTCCAGAGGTTCCATCTGCTCATTCTTCTTGGTGGCTCTTGGCCATATTACAAAATATTTTTTAGCATTTTCTCTTTATCTTTAGGTCTTTTTGCAGTCGTGGTTCCCCTAACCCCGTTCCCCATAGACTTTAATGCCTCACCAACCGTGAATTTGCCAATGGCAAGGTTTTGCCAGAAGGGAAACCTAGTGGTTGGCGAGAGATGACTGTACCAAGTCAGGCCATGGGTCCATGTAGCTCAGTGTTGCCTACACTGACTGGCAGCAGCTTCTCCAAGGCTGCAGGCAGGAGTCTTTCTCTCTCAGCCCTCTCTTGGAGATGCTGCCAGGGAGGGTGCTTGGACCCTTCTGCATGCAACTCTTCTTCCCAGAGCGGCCCCATCCCGGAGGAGACTATCCTGCAGGGCTCACACATGGAGTCTTCCCTCCAAAGGCAAACCAGGGCAGACCCTGCTCAGCCAAGGGAGGGAACCATTCCAGGAAAAAGGGCTGGAAGGGAGGGAGCTCTCTCAGCACGAGGCGGCGCAGAAGCCAAGCCGTTTTCCGCCCGGCGGAGGAGCGGCGGCGGCAGCAGCAGCAACACCACCCACCTTGGCCCGCTTCCGGCGGCTGGTCCTGCGGCCCTCGGGGGTCTCGGCGATGCCAGTGGTCTCGGAGCCCACTGCAGGCCCGGGCCCGGCGGGAGGCGGCGGCGGGGGAGGCGGCTCGGCCAGGCCCCCGGGCGGCGAAGCGCGCAGAGGCTCCTTCTTCCGGGGCGTGCGCTCCGAAGCCCCTGCGGCTGCGCCGCCCTCCGCGGAGCCCGAGAGGGCCGGCGGCGGCGGAGGGGGCGGCGGAGGAGGGGGCGGAGGCGGCGCGGGAGCTTCGGAGGTGCCGTCGCCCCCGGCGCCGCCACCCACCGGACCCTCTGCTGCTGCCGCTGCCGCCGCCGCCGCCGCCGCCACCTTCTTCCCGGCCGCCAACATCACCTCAGTCGGTCTCAGTCAGTCAAACGGACAAAGGCGACCCCGCCGCACGCGAGGGACCGAACGAACGCGCAGCAAGCTCCGCCCCTGGCGGCGCCCGCGACGTCACCGCCCCTTGGCCACGCCCCTCGGGCCGTGTGCGCGCCGAGAGCCTGGAGCCCTCCTGAGAGAAGTGGCCAGAAGAAAGAGGCGAGGAGGAGGCGAAAGGCAGGGAGGAGGGTGATTTTTTGACCTTCGTCGCGCCCCGTAGACTCGCTCGGGGCACGAGCCTCGTCGCAGGCTAGCACGTCCCGCCCTTTCGGGGTGGGCGTGTCCACACAGCCCGTCAATGAATTTTAAAAAACACCACACTCACTCGCACAGACAGAGAGAGATTCCTTTTCGTCTTTCTTCCCCTCCCACAACTCCTTTTAAATTCATGTTGGTTTCCATCGGCTGAATGAATGAACAGGAAAGCTGAGCATGCGCTTAAATCTCTCCCACTGAAATCCAAAATAGGGCTGGACCGCCCCTTCCCCCTCACCTAAAGAAAATCCTGATTTCAATAGAAGAGCTGAGCAAAATCCTTTCATCTCTTCCACTAAAATCGAAAAAGACTTAGAACAATGGTTGCCCCCCTCAAGGCCCCTTTAAAATCCTGCTTTCAGTCGGAAAGAAAGTTGATTTAAGCATGTGCTTAAACCTCTTCCATTGCAATTAACAGCAAGATTTGAAACTGGCTGGACCGCGCCAAACGGTCTGAGTAAACAGAAGCGGGGCGGGATAGGGAAGCGTAAAATGCATTTATGGGTGGGCAAGCAGTGTCCCACATATTAGATTCCTGAAACAGAAATAGGGGGCAGTGGGGGGAAAGCCACTATTCTGGGGAGCAAACCCCCCCCCAAACATGCACAGGACTGCACTGTTAGGCATGACTAAGTGCACACCCAAGGCTGCATAGGATCTGCATATTAGGGTGAAACATCTATTTAAATAAATGAGGTTTACTTTCTAACAAATGTGTTAGCAATATAATTCCAATTTCTAGCCATTATAAAGGGTGAGGGCAGTGGAAGGGGAAAGAGACATCTAAATATGTGGAATAAGAACAGCCCTGCTGGATCAGGCCCAAGGCCCATCTAGTCCAGCCCTGCTGGATCAGGCCCAAGGCCCATCTAGTCCTGTTTTACACAGTGGCCCACCAGATGCCGCTGGAAGCCTACAAAATGTAGAAACAGAGGAGCCTCAAAAAAAGGTGCCAGAAATTACAAAAACACAAACTGTGCTGCATATAAAGATCTGAGGATTTATGTGGAGGAAAAAAGCAAAACACATACATCCATTTAGTCTGTAACGGAAGATGCTATATCAATGGTCTAGAATAACAATAACAATTATCTCTCCTGTTGTTATTCCCCTGAAACAGGTACTCAGAGGCATCTTGCCTTTGAGACTGGAGCAATGGTCACCACCATTGGGCGACCAGGTTCAAAGAACCCAAGCCGTGGCCCCGACACCCCCCACCCCACATCTGACATCAGATGCAGGGAGGCTGGTTTAGCTCCCGAAGGGGGCCGTGCAGCCCCATTTAGGACTTAAATGGCCATCGCTGCATTCGTAGTGCAGCCAGGAGAGGCTCTCCCTGGCTTTAAGGCAGGGAAGATCCACTCCTGGCCGTGCTGCAAACACAGCAATGGTGAGGATGAAGAGCCACAGGTTGGCCATACCTATGTCTAGGCCATGATCATGAACAAGTCATTATGATACGGCGTAATAACTAGAAGGCATGGTGCTGTGCATGTACATCTCTAAGATCTTACTTGATCTTTACCTGTTTACACGTCTCATTGCTCTTGAAGACATCAGTTTTGGAAATATGTTTGATTACTATCCCAGATTTGATGGACTTATACAAAAAGGTGCGATTATGCTCATGAATAATCCCATTAATTCCAGTGAATCTTAATTGCTCTGTCTGGGCTGTATATGTCTCCTGAATGATTTGCAAATTCCTATATGCATACAACTTAAATATCCAACTGGTAGCCAGAAAAACACTTTTGTATATACTACCCGCACTAAAAGCTGATCTGGCTGAAAAGGAATATACTTAAAAATGTCTAAGAAATCCAACTCTGCCTTTGGCAAAGGCCATCCTTTTTTCTTTAACAAGGGAAGATTAGTCTACATTACAACAGATGGAAGTTTGGGGAAGTCTACAAATTTGAATAAGGAGAAGAGCCTTTTTCGTTTAGAAAGAAGGCAGGCGAGACCTGCATGAGACAGGTTGCTGGACGGGATGGGCCTTGGCCTGATCTAGCAGGACTTTTATTTATTTAAAATTTCTCCTCCAAAGGCTCTAGGTGGTGAAAAATAGCAATAATTTAAAAAAAAAAAAATTAAAGGGCAAAAGCCTGGTGAAAAAAGTAGGTCTTAAGAAGGGACTTAAAAGCCACTAAGGAGCGGGATGCACGAATCGGGGAGTGGGACAGGACGTGTGTTCCAAAGGGGGCGGCCACAGATAAGGCCCTCCTACTTTTCTTATGTTCTTAACTGCTGCCCCCCAAACTTGCTGGGGAAAGAATTCTTGAGGACAAGTTCCAAACCCACCATTCACACTGTATATGCAACACACACAAGCAAGGCATTTTATCATCTGGAATTTATTCTCTGTTCCCCACTCAGGGAAAGAGATGACTTTATTATCTCTGTAAAAAGTAGCCTTTTCATTCGTTGCAGGTATGAACTTGGACCTAAGGGAGAAGAGCTCAGACTTTCCATCCAAACAGTGTTTGGTTTTAAATGCTTGAATCCCAATGATCAGAAGAGGGAGGGTTTACCACATTCTGACCATCTCCCCCTGCCATGGATGAGGTAGGAAAGCTAGAACTTTACCGCATAGAACATCCAGACAACGTGCTTAAAAGGTACAAAAGTCACTCCAAAAGCTTTCACAAATTCAAGCGTGGACACCTCAGGTTGTGACAAATTGCTCTCCCCTCAAGAACGGCTTTTTTGATTTAAGATAAACTTTTTTTTAAACATTACATTCCTTCCCAACTCAGTCCCCACAAGGCATTTCTCTTTAAAATTCACTTCAGTTAATTGAATACAGGGTTTCGGGAGCTAGTTTCAAATAGGGTGAATAGCACATGTCGCTATGCAGAATGGTGTGCTGGGAATGGAATGGATATATACGCTTTGTTTTTTTAAAAAAACAAGAACAAAAATGGGAACTTGATTTGGGGATGGAGGCTCCTTCTCTGAGCCAGCAGTTATTTCTGTCAATCTTGCTTGGATTCCTTCAAGGCTTGAAGTCTTTCTAACAGTGGAGGGTGAGAATAATGCCACATGGAAAACAGCCAGTCTGAAACAGGAAATCCCAGGTTATCCTTGTTTAGCTTGATCAGCGCCGAGTACAAGTCTTTAGCTTTGCCGAGATCCTTGGCAAATGCATCAGCTTGAAATTCAAATCGCCTACTTAGCACAGTTAAACAGAAAGAGAGAACCTGTAGAGGAAACAAAGACAGGAAAGTTGCAGGATGTCTCCCCAAAATGATTCGGAGTCCTTCAAGTCACTAAAATGGTCTCATCAGTACCCCTGGCCCCCACCTGCTTGCTAAAGATTAAGGAGAGATTAGAGCAGGAGTAGGTAACCTTGGCTTTCCAGCTGTTGTTGAACTACAATTCCCAGCATCCCCAGCAATATTGTGGCTGTGGATGCTGGGAATTGTAGTTCAAAAGCAGCTGGAGAACCAAGATTGCCTCCCCCAGATTAGAGATTCATTCCCCCTCCCCAAAGACTAATGCAGTGGTTCCAAACCAGGATTCCTCCAGATGTTGCTTGACTACAACTCCCATCATTCCCAGCTACAATATATTGTGGCTGGAGATGATGCGAGTTGTAGTTCAGCAACATCTGGAGGAACCCTGGTCAGGAACCACTGAACTAATGTATAGAAATTGGCCAACTTTGGAGCTCTACTTTAGGAACAAAGGTTTTCCAAATTGGAACACTGATTACAAGTGCAGGTAGACGTTGGTGTTATATGGCAGCGAAGAAGTCACAGGCATTTAAGCAGAGGTAGCTTAAGGTGAAATCCGAAGCACTACTTTACCTCGTTGTAAGGTGAGAAAATAAACTGAAAGATGATCAACAGGCCTATCAGGGTAGGCTGGGTATCATAGAATCCAAAAGCAGCAAAAAGCTCCTTTCGACCAATCAGCACAGCAAACAAGAAGAAACATAAGAAGGAATTCATCTAGGATGGGAGGCAAAAGAAACATACATTGCACTGATTATTTGTTCACTGACTTCAGTACAACAGCAGAAAAACTGGATATGAATGTTTTAAATCAATCGATTAAACCACCCCTCTGTTTTGCAAAAATGCCCTAGTCTAGTAGATCCCTGAGCACAAGGGACCTTCATGGTACATCTGGAGCATTCAAATTCATTTTTATGGAGGATGCTACTTCTGTGTATAAAGGTTCAAACGTGCAGAGATGTGCACAGGGAAGCCCACTCTAGTGAAACTCCACTGAAGCATGCTTAAACTTTGGATTGGAGCAAAATGCAAGATATTTTAGAAATGTGGAAGTTTTTCTGAACTCACTCAGGGAAATTTGGGCTCCACTTAACTTGGCATTGTCAGTGCCACAGCCACAATGCCAGCTCTATCTAGATTTTATTTAGGCAGCCCAGCTGAAACGCTCTCATTTTAGAAGACAGCAGTTAAGACAAAAGGCGCAGACAACAGGGGTCTCCCCAACATTTTCTGCTTACCTGGCTGATTACAATATTTTTGATGGTGTGGCCAAGTTTCCAGTGTCCCAGCTCATGGCCCAGCACAGCCAAGACTTCTTCATTTTTGCAACCTTGCTTCTTGTTCTACAGTTGGGGTGGGTAGAGATCATACAGGAATTCTCACAATATAAGCAAGGACAATTCAGTGCTTAAATTAGTGCTGTGGGTGGGGGGGGCAGAAGACCTTTAATGAAACCCTCTAGCCCACCCCCTTGACTCCCCTAAATTTTTGGCCAAATTGTGGCCCCCTTGTAGCCTTCAAAAAACAGTAACTAGTGTCTAGCTGAAAGGTAAAGGAGCGAGGCCTTCTTTGCACCGTCCCCGCCCCACTCCGCATGATTTATGCACTCTGACAGCCTTCTCCAAGCTCATGACTGTAGCATAGGACTGCACAACTCTGGCCCTCCTGCAGATGGTGGACTACAACTCCCATCACACCCAAGTACAACTGGCCCTCATTATCCACTGTCCTGGCACCCGCAGTTTCACATATCTGCGGTTGGATCATGGGGACCGTTTCTTTATTTGTAGGGCAAAAATAGGGTTATTTTTGGCTAGCTGTGGTCCTTGAGTGGCCGGAAATGACTTCTGATGTTATTTCCTGCCACCATTTTGTAGTGCTGAGTCATTTTGTGGCTTTTTTCTTGTGGGGGGTGGGGGACTGGACCCTAAAAAAAAGAACCAAGAACTGAAGGATTTTGAAGTTTGGGGGGCACTGCTGGAGAGCAAGATCCTGTGCTTATTTCTGCTCCCCCCTGCTTTTTCCTGTGATTTTCAGCACACTTCTGTGTGCTTAGGAACCTAACTGCACCCCGATCCCCATAGTGTTAAGGCCTCTTTATTTGCGATTTTGTTAGCCACAGAAATATGCAGGAATAGAACCCCCATGAATAACGAGGGCCCTGTGGCTGGGGATGATGGGAGATGTAGTCCAAAAATATCTGGAGGGCAAAAGTTGTGCAGTTTAGGTACAGGTAGCAGAAATAATGGAATGTTTAACATTGGCAGCTTTGGTCCCAAACAGGTTCTGCCCTCCTCTTGCATGCTCAGCTAGATGCAAAGCTCCCTGGCTTGTTGAACCAGCTTCCAGTGAGGTTTGACCAGAAAACTGCAATGGAAGCAATCCCACCAAACCAGGATCCAACTGCAGATGCTCACTTTGGCTTTTGCCTTGGTGTCTGGATCCTCCCCATCTCCTCCAGCCACTGCAGTCTCTGCCCCGGAATCCTCGGGGTGCTCTTTATTAAGTGCAGAGTAATCCTCCAGGAGAGTGTCAAACAGCACGATACGCTTATTTTTGAAGAAGCCATAGAAATAAGCATTACTATGAGAAGACCGTTTGGAACCTGAGGAGGAAAGGGGAAATCAGTCACATTAGAGATGCAATCAGACATGCCCCTTGAATCTAAACAATATAATGTATTAGTTCTTTTAGTGGGCAATCATTAGGTATAAGGTATCTTATCAGTAGCTGACAGATACTGTTATCAGCCTTCAAAGAAACGGCTTTCCAGCAGCAGTTCTACATCAACAGGGATATTTAATTTTGTGGTGCTGTTCAAATGCTGTTTGGGATGTCCAAGAGGGAAGAAAGAAAGTTATCTTTCCACATGCTTAATAGGAAAAAGATGAATTTCTGTATAGCACTATGAAAAAGCATGTGTGGAAAAGGCCCAAGTTCCACACTGTTCACCACACCGAAGCCCAGTGAAATCAATGGGCTTCAATGCACGTAATGATCTTCAGCACTAGCCACAATTAAAGCAATGAGCACCAAGATGTCCAGTTTCAGATTTTCTGGAATTGCTGCTATTGTTTGCTTTGTTAGTTTTTTCAAGCATGTCACATTCAAGGACCCTGTAAACAGAGAATAGGAACATAGGAAGCTGCCTTATACCAAGTCTGACCATTGGTCCATCTAGCTCAGTATTGTCTACACAGACTGGCAGCAGTATAAGGTTTGACTTGGTATAAGACAGCTCCCTATGTTAAGACTTCAGGTCTATCCATGTTCAACAGATCAGATCTACTCGATTAAGGTTGCACATTTTGCTTTTAAATTCTCACCTTCCACAACATAAACTTTGGTCAAAGGAAAGTCTATATTCTTTGCCATGGTCTCAATTTGCTGTTTGAGCTCTCCTTCAGGAAGCGGAATGAATTTATCAAACAAAGGAGCAATGTAGTCTGCATAGATTGTGACAAGAACCTACAAGGAGCATAAGTGTTAAAACATATATTTATTGATTTACATTTCTATACCGCCCCATCCAAATGGCTCTGGGCAGTGCACAGCCACAAAAATAAAACCTCAGAATCTGTCCTTTAAAAACAATCATTACAAACAATTTAAAAACAGAATAAAACCATTAACAATGAAAAAATTTACAACAGTTAAAAAACCCTGGAAGGCCAGGCCAAACAGATAGGTTTTAAGGGCTTTCCTGAAGGCCAACAATGAACTCATGCTACGGATTTCTGCCAGGAGTGCATTCCACAGCTCAGGAGCAACTACAGAGAAGGCCCACCTCTGTGTCGCCACCAGACGTACCGGTAGTAACCGGAGATGGACCTCCTCAGATGACCTTAATGCTAAGGCCAGTTAATCCATAATCAAATGTAATCATAGGAACATGAGAGCAGTATTTCTGTATGGAAAATGAATTCTAGGTCTTCTACATAGCATTTCTGCTCAGCTTTGGGGCTGGAGGTGGTGGCACTGACTTACTGGTGGCGTTCTTGAGTAGCAAAAAATGTTCCACCTTCCTAAAGACTTGATCAATCAAAGGAACAAGGAGATCCTACTTCATTAGAGAAGCAATTTTAATTACTAAGTCAGAGGAGGGTGGTGCCCCCCCCACACACACACTTTAAGTTTATTGGGCCTGTGCAAAACTTCAGCTGAAGCTGTATACTCTGCACAGTTGCCTGGCACTATGTAGAGGTGACTTGTCCCACCATACAGTGCTGAGCTTTGCTCAGGGGTGGGGGGCTCATTTAAGGGAAAAGGAGCCACTCTTGAGCAGTGTTCCCTCTAACAGGGATTCCCAGATGTTGTTGACTACAACCCCCATAATCCCCAAGCAAAAGCCATTAGAGCTGAGGATTCTGGGAGTTGTAGTAACATCATCTGGGAATCCCTGTTAGAGGAAATGTTTTTATCAGCCCCTGCACCATCTTGGAAGGCATGCACAGAGTGCCGGGAAGCGTAGGCCTTCCAGGGTGTTCCTCCTAGAGCTCTTAAGAGAGGGCTCCATCTCTTTTAAAGGCACCCCACCCACCCCCCAGCTCTGAGAAAAAAAATGCAGGACCACGCAGCAGAGGTCAGCACGGTGAGAAACGGCTCTCACCTTGAAAGTTGATTGCCAAAGTGGCCCCCACTCAAAAAAACAGTGAAGATCACTGAAGTAGAGGTACAAATGGATCAATTCTGGACACAACGAACAGGGGGGTTATCACATACTCACCAAAGAAACGACCAGTGTGAAAAGCCAGGCATAAATGAAGAAATAGTCCCCACCGATTTTAATAATGTAGAGCAGGAGTGATGTTACTGGCAAAAGGATACACTGAGTCACAATGAACTTCTTGAGAGCATCTTTAAAGAAAAACCCCAGAGTCTGTAACAGAAAAGACATCAAGGTTAGGTGTTTTGAAGCCAGCTCTGTTTGCTTCCACAGTAACTGTCAAGACAGCCCTTTACAGGCATGAAGGCGGCCGAATGGAAGACTTTACTCTTTGTTCGGCAGCAACAGAAAGACCATACCTGCTGATTGAAGCCATGTTTTTCCTCGATGACAAAAGTATTGTAGAGGCTCCACGG
The DNA here is from genome assembly GCF_027244095.1 of Hemicordylus capensis. NCBI lineage: Eukaryota > Metazoa > Chordata > Lepidosauria > Squamata > Cordylidae > Hemicordylus > Hemicordylus capensis. The sequence continues at coordinate 18,416,093 of NC_069663.1, forward strand.
CAGACCAGTGACCGCGCTGAAGAGCGTAGCAAGCAGCAGGAAAACCAGTGATTGTACAATCTAAGCACATGGGGAGGAAAAAGTGAGACAAACAGGAAATGCTTGCATCCTTTTGTAGACAAGCTCAATTCTACTGCACTTTGAGAGGGCACGGTTTTTCCAGGGGCAGATTTCACAGTTGTTAAATCATAGCAAAACAACATAATGTTGGAGGAAAACTGACTACACACACACGGGATCTGCATAAACCAAGGTTTGTGCACTGATTTGGCACTGTGGGGAGCAGGATCTTTCAAAAAAGAGGAGCTGCAGGTGCTGGTCCCAAGAACCTGTGCATGGCGGCGGGACACACATGGTGTCCGTGCATGCACAGGCACCATTTGCATGGTCTGCATGGTGTTGCTGACCACGCAAATGCCATCTGTGCATGCACAGACGCCATGTGTGTCCCGGCGCCATGCACAGGTTCTTGGGACAAGTGCCACTGCAGCAGGAAGCTAAATGCGGTGTTCCCTCTAAGGTGTGCATGTAAGTGCACACTCACATGTTTTTTTTATGTCTGCTCAGTTAATTTTAGATCCCGCTCAGGTTGAATCAGGAAGGTCCCACTCTGTGTGCACACACTGCCTTGATACTGCCGCCCAGGACAAAACTCATTCTGCACACAGATGAAACAAATTAGAGAGAACACCGATGGAGAGCAGGTAGAAAGGGAAGGACCTGCCCTCCTCTTTTTAAAAGATCCCGCTCCCCTCCCCACAGCGCCGAACCAGTACACACACACACAAACACACCATTAGCTTGACCCTAAGAGGACACATCAGCTCTAACCTCATCTTATCAACAGCAACGACTCTAGAAACTGATCGTCGCCCCACCTCTTATAATAGAAAATATTACTTTGCCCCAATACACCTGGAATAAAACACCTTTAAAAAATCACCAACCAATTGGATCTGATTCAGCTCCTACAAGCGCACACAGTCATACACAATGCTGCTAACTGATGCCAATGGAGACAAAGGGGCGAGAGATTTCAGACAGGGGCTGTCATATTACAACTCCATTTTTTCTTTTTCTTTAAAGGTGTCATTGGGTTTTACGTGCTGTGGCTGTTTTACGCCTTGTGCCAGAAAGTTGCATGAGGAAAGTAACACAGTTAATTGGGAGTAGGTCTCATTAGATTCAGTGGGACTTCCTTCTACATAAACCTGTATAGGGTTATGTTCCATTTGCACAGACAGGCAGAAGCATGAGCCACAGAACCCATCTATTCTTGCAGTCAAGCAAAATCTTGTACAAGTGCTTGTGGAACAGTGCGAGCGGTTCTTTTCCTTCCTTTGGATCCAGCCCTGTACCTCCTTTGTAAGGTGGCATTCTGCACATCACTGAAATAAAGAAATCCTAATTCCTAGGGGCAATAGTTTTTCTAAAAATTATTCAGTTGTCCTTGTACCAAGAGATCTGGGATCTTTCCAATCTTTGCCACACTGGGCTGGTTCAGACGCCGCATGGTGGGGTTAAACCATGGTTAAAACATGGTTCTGCTGATGTCCCAGGAACATGAGCCCCCCACAACCCTGGCCATACAAGCCTACTTCTGACTGAGGAATACTCGACATTTTAACAACAACAGGTTGCTTAGCATTCAAATGGACAGTTAAACAAATACACCTACCTCATATTCTGGCCCAAAACCAGCACGACTAGAAATCTCTCCCGATAGGGACCAAAGGAAAGGAATTCCTCCACACAAAAGAATCACCTATTAAGCAAACACACACAACAATACAGAAAATGCCAGCACAAACTTTTTAAAAATCTCAGAAAGAGCAACAGATTGGCACTTTCCCCTATCCTCCATCTTTGCATTGTCACAAAGCACTTTTGAAACCCTTTTTTAATATCAGATTTCACTAGGCAACTAGCAGACCCAATTTGCAAACCCTGTCAGAAATAAGAACAAACCTCACATTTAAGAAACACGGCAAATAAGAATGCATTTTAGCAAGAGTAAACCATAGCATCTGCTAACCAAAACATCTTCTGTTTTTTAACTGTAAGTAGGGGCTGGTATATTTCCCAGACTATGGGAAACACCTATATCGGGCAGCAGTGACATAGGAAAGATGCTGAAAGGCATCATTTCATACTGCGCAGGAGATGGCAATGGTAAACCCCTCCAAAGACAACTAAACAGCTCTGTGGTCGCCAGGAGTTGACTCCAACTCAACAGCACACTTTACCTTTCGGGGTGTGCAAAATCAGTTCACTTGTGAAGTGGACCGCCATGAGCCGGGCTAGTTTGAACGGTTCGATTACGAACTGCTTCGAGGTGGTCCATTGAGCTGGTCCACTTCGAGCTGGCCCAGTCAATCGGTTCGACCAAACCGGTTCGATTTGACATGGGAATTATGGGATCAAAATTCAAGCCCAATTTGGACCAAATCACACTAAACAGTCCATGCACACTCCTAATTGTAAGTATATATTTACATTATCATTAGATTCACTTATACTAAATACAAACAAACAGCTGCAGAGTCAATATTCTGTTACAGATCATATCTCAAATTCAGTGGTTTTGAGACGTGAGTTTACTGCCCTGAGACATGAGTTTTGGGTGGTATATAAATGTGCTAAATAAACAAACACTTTCCTTTTCCAACCAAAACATATAGCCACACGATACACAGTATTTCCTGACACAGAAAATAAACTTGAATGAACAATACACCTCCCCATCACAGCACCTGTCCAACGCAAGGAGTATTTTTGTTCAAGAAGTCCAAACAGCTCAAGAGAGTGAGATAAACCACAGCTGGAACCAACAAACTATGGCTTGCCCACTAGATCAGAATCACAAACCATAATCAAACCACAACTTGCAATTCTGGACTGGGAAGCAACCACAAACCACAGTTTGTTGGTTTGGATGTAGTCACAAATTATGGCCTGTGGCAAAAGGGAGGGAATTGGAGTGCACAAGAGGAGAATGGAGCAAGTGAGCTTGAGATCTGCTCATGCCACACCAAACTGGGGGACAAGCGCAAGCCATAGTCTCCTGGTTCTGGTGGATTGGGAAACTATCATTTGCTGCAAAAAGATGGGTCAGAAAGTGAGAAGGGAGCACACAGCCATAATCTCACACATGTAACATCAAAACCATGGTTTAATGTTACTTCCATACCAGGTCACAAGGCAAGGGCAAACTGCTTCCTTATGCCATCATAGCACCCCGGCTAACTGAGCAAAGAGGCACATTTTTAAAGTGGTGATTCTCTTTATTTAGCAGGGGGAGAGCAACTGGCCCTATCCATCCCCAGCACAGCATCCCTCCAGGGGCTGTTGCTGGTGTCTATCTTATGTGGGTTTTTTTTAAGATTGTGAGCCATTTGGGGACAGGGAACCATTTCTTTTATTCATTCATTCATTCATTCATGTTTCCACTTTGGGGACTTTTGTTGAAAAGCTGTATATAAATATTTGTCGTATTTGTATCATAAAATAATCAGCAAGATCATTACAAGCAGTAAGCAAGAACTACCAAGAAACCTTTCTAGCAACGTGTCTATCACCATCCTGTTGTTCCAGATCATTGAAAAACTAGGATTCTTCTGCTCACTCCCAGGATTAGACCTGATGCCACACATTTTCTGCTGTCCACAATCTATATTTTACATTCCAAGTCATTAAGAAAATATACCAAACCTAGGAAAAGAAGGGATACATACCGTGCCCTCTATCTCCGAATATAGCCCCGACCAAAAGCTGAAAGCACTTTTATCCAATTGATAAAGGCGAGATTTTTCAAATGTTTCCGAGTCCATGATTGGCCCTAATTCTAATGGGACATGGGTTGTCGTCTTGTACACAGTCCTCTGAAATAGTTTAAAGATAGCAGTAAATGAAGCTTGCATTCTGAAAGGCAAAAAGTGTTCTGGACTGTCACTGGAAATCCGCCCGGTCAATCTGAGGATTGTTCGATTCAATTGCATAGATGGAAATCAATATGGTGCCCCACACCTATAGAATCACACATATTATATTAAGATCATGTCCAGACTTTAAGAGATGACATCAACCAATGGGACAGACTGCTGAGAGCTACCTTAGCAGCCAAAAGGAATATACTACAGAACTGGAAGCTGCTATATACGAGTTCAGACCATTGGTCCCTCTAGCTCAGTGTTGCCAGGAGTCCATCCAGTGTTCCCTCTTACAGGGATTCCCAGATGTTGTTGACTACGACTCCCAAAATTCCCAAGCAAAGGCTATTGCAGCTGGGAATCCCTCTTAGAGAGAGCATCTGGGAATCCCTCTTAGAGGGAGCATCTATCCTCCACCCTACCTGGAGCCCCTTCCCAAAGACAGCTGCTATGCCCGAAAACAAATTATGAGTTGCGGATATTCCAGATCAGTCAGCAGAGGAAAGAGTGCCTTTTTGTCAAGAGAGACAGCCAAGAGAAGTTTCCCAATATCTGGCGAAACCTACTGAATGCTCAATGTCTCCTCACCACATCTCCCCCAACGGCAGCAGTAAACTTCATTTCCATCTTTTCTCCCCGCCCCCTTTGGTTTGGTAGGGTGGGGGACAGAGTGAAGGTAGGATGACAATCTAGTGGGGAGGGGCAGGGGTTGTTATAATTTGTATTTATTTATTTAAACATATTTATATACCGCCCAAAACATATGTATCTGGGTGGTTTACAATAAAACAGTACAAACTAAAACAAAATTAAAACATTGAAATAATTTAAAATTTAACCCGCTAAAAGCTGTACATCCAATTAAAAGCCTGAGTGAATGAGTGTCCTAACTGCCTTCTTAAAAGTTATCAGAGATGGGGAGGCTCTTATTTCAGCAGGGAGCGCATTCCAAAGCCTCAAAGAAAGCCTGTCCCTGAGTAGCCAACCAGATGAGCTGGAAACAACTGCAGGCGAATCTCTCCCAAGATTATCTCAATGGGTGGTGGAGCTCATGGCGAAGAAGATGTTCTCTTAAATACCCAGGGCCTAAGCTGTTTAAGGCTTTATCAGTTATAACCAGCACCTTGTACTTTGCCCGGAAACTTATTGGTAGCCAGTGTAGCTCTATTAGTATAGGAATAATATGGTGTCTCAGAGATTACCCAGAGACCAAGCTGGCTGCCTCATTCTGTACCAACTGCACTTTCCGGACTATGTACAAAGGCAGCCCCACATAGAGTACATTGCGGAAGTCAAGTCTGGAGATTATTTCTGTCTTTATAGCCAAAAATTCAAACCATTTTTTAAAGTGTGTGATGGGGGAAGTCCTATACATGTGCTGCATGTCCTAGTTCCAGGTTTATTTTCCTGGCTGCCACCACAACCAGCATCACCCTTCTCCCAAGCCAATGTTGCTTTAAACTGGGGTGGGGGGTGCAACTTATACTGGCCTTTAGGTCCAGTGAACAAAATTACTTAGGTGCACTACGGTGTGAGCGTCAGATGAATACCGAGCTGGGAAATTCCACCACTGAAAAAGACATCCTCTTTTCGGTGACAATGTGATCACTGTTAAGATTAATTAATGTTAGGATTGTCAATGGTGTAGGCCTGAACCAGACCAAAGCCATGTTACCTTTCATATATTCTGTCTGTGTAAGGGGGGCCTAGGGGATTCCTTATAAGGAGTTGCTTTTCTGTGCCAAGGAGGGCCAGGAGAGACTAGATAAGAAGGTGATGAGGCACTCACTTTAAAGTACATGTGCAGAAGTTAGCTGGAAATTTACTGAAAGTCCAGACAAAGGAAAGGGGCAGTACCTATGTATCATCTCCTAGGCTATAAATATGTCATGCTTAAATGATCAGGGTCTTGGGTTTGAGCAACAGCTGCCAAGACCTTTGTTACTATAGAGCAAAATAAAGCCTTTTACATCCTTCTCGGCTGGTGAAGTGTTTGGCTACTGACCCAGAAAAGAACCTCTCTTTGTTGGGGTACAACATCAATATATGATCACTATTAAGTTTAGCAATAATAATATCAATACTAGGATTAATATTAATTCTATTAATTCTATTCTATTAATAATTAACACAAAGAGCTTCTTGTTCACCCAGGTTTACATTATTATTTTTAAATTTTTACTGTAGACTTTTGTTTTTAAACATGCTTTTAATTGTAGGCTTTATTCCATTGTTTCGGGCTTTTTGTTTGTTTCTGAGCCGCCTGAAGAACTAACTGTTATTATGCGGCGGCCAACAGATCCTCATCCTGACCAGGATGCGAGCTTGGGGTAGGGCTGGAAGGGGGCGGGGGAGGGAGAGAGCGGGCTGAGGGTAAGAGCGAAAGGAGGAGCCCGCCGGGTCTGACGGGGAGCAGGAAGTCAGCAGAAGAAGCGCGATCGCAACCGCTCCCGCGGCTGCTTCGGGGCCGCTCCGGGGGGTCCCGGCTCGGCTCGGGGGACTGACCTGCCTCCAGGCGAGCAGCGCCTCCCACAGATAAACGGCCCAGGAAAAGAGCAGCACCGAGCAGAAGATCCGCGACTCCAGCGGGGCCTCGGCCCAGAGCGCGCCCAGCAGCGGCACCGCCATGCTGGGCCTCCTTCTGCCGCCGGCCGGCCTTCCGCAGCCCTCACTCGCCAACACGCCTGCCTCTCAACCGGCTTCCGCCTGCGATGACACCCGCGCCCAGCCCCACTTCCGCTTCAAGCGCTTCCGACAGAGCACCGGCCCCGCCCCCCGTGCACCAGGTTTGGGCGACTCTAGGCAGGCATTTCCGGCTCTCGATGGCTAATGTGAGGACCTTCCAATCCGTAATATATGGGGCGGAAGCAAAGACCACGCTTAGAAAATGGCATCGTGGGTTTGCTCAGGGATTCTCAACGTTGGGTCCCCAGATGTTATTGGACGTCTACTCCCATAATCCTCAATCGCCTTTTGTTGGGGATTATGGGAGTTAAAATCCAATAACTTCTGGGGACACAACGTTAGCTAGATCAGAGTATTTCGGTGCAACTTTTAAGCTTTAAACTCTTCAGCCTTTTAAAAAAACTGTGTCCTGTCTGTGGGTTTTGTTTTTCCTCTATACGGTTCTACGGTTTTATCTGTTTTACTAATTTTGTGAGCCGCCCCCCGACCAGTATGGCACAGGCTATACACCATCTGAATCTTCAGCAAAAGTTGACAAAGCGACTTACATAGCAAAGGGGGGGGGGAATATTCCCTGTCGAGACTCAGTCTAAATATATCCTAATCAATTTATCCCGCTTTTCATGTCTTTTTAAACAAGGCAGTTCGCAATCAAAATACTATTGTTTTTTAAGTTAAGAAGTCAGACTTAGAGGTTCTCTTCCTCCTTACACAGCTTTGAAAAAAATACTCTTGCCCTTCTTCAATCTCCCTCAAATACAAAAATGAAACTAGACAAGGGTGAGATAATTTCCCCTCCAGTCTCCAGGAATCAGCCTCACTTTCCAGTTAACTATTGGAGACCCTAATACAAGGGTGGCCGATCTGAGCTCTCCAGCGGTTGTTGGACTAGAACTCCCATCATGCCCTGCATTGGAGCAGGAGTTATGGGAGTTGGAGTCACCGTTCTAATGATATGCTGGCGAGAAAAAAATAGGGGAAGTGATAAGCGAGCCTCTTTCGCTATTGAAAGTCTCTGCTTGTCGTCTAGGTTTTGGAGGGTAGCTTAGATTAAGTAGAGGGAGGAACTCTGGATTTCCAAAAGGCTTATGCTTTGAAAGTAGTGTTTAAGCCACAGCTTCATGCAGCTCTAAGTTTATGCTTGCCTTTCTTGTTTTCTTTCCAGACCCACCAACAACCCGGCTACCTCTTTTCTATTTTTAAAAAAAACAAACCTCCAAGAGTTCTTACCCCACTGGGTGGGATGACACCAGAATATTGTTCCTTGATGGAGGGATTTGATTAGACATTACACTTCCAAAGATTTCCCATTTTCTTTTCTTTTCTTCTGCAATCTGGTTAACATCTGCAGTGGAAAACTCACTGCAAAGTGCAAGGGCTATTGGCATGCTTAGAGAAACAATGCATTTAGGGGAAGTTTTCTTATGTTTGGTGCATCTTCCCCTTCAGGCATAGCACTATGCTTCTATGAGTGGTTTTTGACAGAGCATGGCAAATTGCAGTACCAGTTGGGTACTTCCCCTCGCCCCCCAGGGTCTCAGCAGGAATGGATGCAAACATGAAGTATTTGCAGGGCTGCACAACTTCAGATCTCCTGCAGTTTTGGGACTAAAACTCTCACCATTCCCAAAGGTAGGCCACTGTGGCTTCAGATGATGGGAGTTGTAGTCCAACAACAGCTGGAGAGTTGAAATTATGCAGCCCTTGGAGCACGCCTGTTCAGCTTTGGCCCGCCTACAGCTGTTGGCCTACAACCCCCATAATCGCTTGCTATTGGTCACTGTGTTTGGGGATTATGGGAGTTGTAGTCCAACAACAGTGGGGTGGGGGGCAAAGTTGAGCAGGCCTGCCCTAGAGTAACGTAGCTGTGATGCTCAACCAGCAGGTGTTTTAGAGCAGGAGGGTCTCCAGCTGTTATCGGACCAACTCCCATAATCCCCTGCCCCAGTGGCCTTTGGTTGGGAATTATAGGAATTGAAGTCCAATAATATCTGGGGACCCAACGTTGAGAATCCCTGTTTTAGAGGACAAGCTTCCATTTTGGGGACCTGCTGACTTCCTACTTGAAGAGAAGCACAGTGCAACCCAAAGTTTGGGCACAAGGGTGATTCCAAGGCTAGTACAATCAGGCATTTTATCACTTTTTCAATGACTGGAGCCATAAGCAAATTTTGAAGTTGATATTATATATACCCACTGACAAGATAACCTCTACTATAAGCCATATTTTTACAAAACTTTTAAATATTATACAGTATTTGAAATGTGAAAAACATGGTGGTAACAGAATCAGAAATGATGTCCAGAAATTCTGATTCTGTAACTGACATATTGTGCAAATTTCATACACTTATAATATTGAAGGATTTTGAGAGAGAGAAAATGTGGTGTAGGAAATATTCTCTTTCTTGCCAGTGGATACATATAATATCAACTTCAAAATTTCCTTATGGCTAGTCTTTGAAAAAGTTGCAGCATATCCAATTCAGTTAACCTTGGGATAACCTACAAGTCTGGAATGATACAATATCCACATCAGAGCATTGGGAATAGAATGGTTTTTAACAAGGACAGAGGGCAATTTTGATGTTCAGCCCGTGTTTGAAACCCTTTCCTACATAACATACCTTAGTCTTAAAAGTACTCAAGGCCAATAGAACCCATTTTAAACATGTCATTTTATCTACATTTTATGAGCCCCTGGTGGCGCAGTGGTAAAACTGCCGCCCTGTAACCAGAAGGTTACAAGTTCAATCCTGACCAGGGGCTCAAGGTTGACTCAGCCTTCCATCCTTCCGAGGTCGGTAAAATGAGTACCCAGAATGTTGGGGGCAATATGCTAAATCATTGTAAACCGCTTAGAGAGCTTCAGCTATAGAGCGGTATATAAATGTAAGTGCTATTGCTATTGCTACTGTTCATACTTGTGGGGGAGTTTAACCCAAGGATGCACTTATTAGGTCTTGTGGTGGCAAGGGGGTAGCAATTCACTGTGCTAGCAATGAATTGTATGCAAGGCCCACCCGCTGTGTCTTAGGACAAAGGGCAGTATATAAATATAGAGCCAGGTTATGCATTAGGACCACGTCCACACAGATCAGCTTCAAGTACAGTATATCACAACATAAACCCAAAGTTAGGGCAGAAGAGTCACATTTCCTGTATACACAAAAAACCCTATCACTTCTAACAGTTGGAAGATGGGCACCTAATTCATGCAAGAACCACATGTAGGAAAGGCAACACCAACTGAAGCAAAAGCAATCTAAAGGTTTTTGAACTAAAGTAAACACAACCTAGGTGGCCCCTGTAACTAGAAGACAAGTTGTGCTTGGGTTGGTAGATTCTAGAGCACCTTGATATTTTAATTTTTTAATTAAACATAGCAATGTTTAGAACTTTATATATAATAGTTACAGCTTGTGTGTGTGTATTCTAAATTTTAAAAATAATAAAATAATGTTTTAGAGATGTAAGTTTTCGGTGGAATACAAATAAGTCAAATAAATAATATACTAGTTGCTCCCCAAGCCACCCTCTTCCTTCCAGTGTGTATTCTCACACTACCTTTTGTGCTCTGCTACAGAGACAAACTGCATATGTACTGAGAGCCAGTATGGTGTAGCGGTTAGCAGACTAGGAGTAGGGAGACCCAAGTTCAAATCTCTATTCAGCCATGAAACTCACTCGGTGACTCTGGGCCAGTCACTTGTCTCTCAGCCAAGCCTACCTCACAGGGTTGTTGTGAGGAGAAATACAGCTACTCTGGGCTCCTTAGAGGAAGAGTAGGATATCAACCTAAAATAAAAATAAATAAGAACAAGAAGCAAGGGCAGACTTGGGATATCATCCACACTAGTCAGAACGCAAAGCTGCTGCCTCCTCCCTCGGAGAGCAGGGAGGCTTCGTTTTCAATGTGCCTTCTGCAATTAAGCAATTGTTTGCACTGCCCTGCTTATACCCATGCCTGCTATAAATTGTATTTTCTGCCCACTTGTTTTTGGATCTGAATAAGAAATTGGTTTAACTTTTCAGTGAAAAGTGCCTTGGGAGCTGGTGTGGCTGGTCTGGCTCACAGACCATGTGCACACACTAACCGGCACAGTCAAGACACACAGAGCATAAGCAGCATTAGTTACACAGTTCAGATTCAGCACCTCTTCTCAATGCAAGTGTTCACTCTTCAAACATACAAAACACAAGTGTAAGTAAGGGGGAAGTTACGGTGAGTCCCCCACACAGTATGACAGTGGAGAGTAGAACTGAGCTGATCCTTTGATATTTCTTTTAGAAATTAGGCATTGAAGAAAAGCCACCTTTATGTAAGCATACAAGATTGATCTGGAAAAACCTGCACCAGCAGTAGTAAGTTACAGTTAACATCTTTGATACAAAGGTAGATTTCAGATGATACATTATGACAATAAAACCATCGTGTATTCCCAATGCATTTCATATCCAACACAAAGCATTTTTCTTCGCCTGCTGAACTGTAGCTGATGCTTGTAGTCTCTTCCCTTTGCTTTAGCCTGTTTCCTTCCAATATCCCACGATGCAGTTGTGTTGCCTAAAAGCAATACCTCTAGAGAAGGTGCACAGGTCAAAAGAATGCCAGCATGCCTAAACAGTAGCATAAAAATTTATTACAAGTAAATGGGTATAATTTTAGGTAGTGGTAATTTAACCCAAGTGAGAAACTGAAGAGCACATCGTTTTGGCAAGTTATTTTAGACAGGAATACAAGGCAAGGCAAGAAGGATTTTTAAAAGGCAGCTATTAAGGACATTAAAAAGATGTCTTGGAAACTGGAAGCAGTCAGATCAAAAAGAGAAACACTGGAGCATACTAGATATTGCAAATCTACATTCACTGCTTTAACAAGGCTGTTTGCTATCCACACATTTTCAATTAAACATCTTACAACCATTTTTTGGTGTTCAGAAATGTCTCTTTTTCTCTATATTATGTTATGTTTGGAAAAAATATGCAAGGAATAAATCAGAACATTGATAAATTACCAAAGACTGATCTAAAACCTATCAGAAATCTTGGGGATTAGCTTGCTATCCAGGAGCACCCTTCTCAAGCCCTTAATAGTGGCATTTCCTTTCCCTCCTCTGCTATATAGATGCCTCGCATTAGATAATGGTGGGGAGGGGTTGACTTGCTCTTGAGAGGCAAGAATCTTCTCCATCAAATGTCTGGCAATTTAAGTGATTGTATTGGTTAGGAATGATGTTTTTTAAACAAGTCAAGTTAGCAATCTGGGTAGTGGTAGTGACAGCACAGAGTGCCCCAAATTGTTTCCTTTCAAAGTGGAAGACACCTCAGACAGGGGCACACTTTGCCTGCTAGAATCTCTTGTAGATCCAGTCTGTGCACAATGGAACCTCTCCAGCCTTGTAAGCCAAGCATTAAAAATGGGGTTCATTGCTCATCATGAAGACCTATATCTAATAGTAAACACCAAGCTTTATGCTTTAGAACCTATGGTTTAAAACAAGAGACTGATCCTGGAAACAGGAAGACTACACTAAGCAAAACGACAGGTTGCTTACCTGTAACTTGGGTTCTTCTAGTGGTCATCTGTGCTTTTACACGAATGCGCAAAGCCCATTCGTGTAAGAGCACAGAGACCACGTCGAAGAACAGTATGTGCTGTCTAAAAGAAAAAGTGTCCTGAAATTGAGCAATGTGGTTGCCTTTTTGAAGTTACCAAATCCTGAGATGTGACTGGGTGGGAAGTTTCCTAGGAGTTCCATAAAAGCTACTCTGAAAGTGTACATTTAAACAAGAAATAAGAACAGAGTGATAGAAGCACAATTAGTGTCTGGCAATCCTAAGATTCGTACAGAACGCTGACAGTATAAACAGTTACATGGGGAAATTGCCATATCGCACGATTCCCTGAAATGCATTGACGCTTCTCTGATTATGTGGCCTGGAAAGGCAAAACTGACCTCACAAATAACCCTGCGGACCTACTGAACAGGGATTTCCAGACTTTGATAAGGTTGTCTCTTATGCCCAGTGGTCATGAGATGTTTTGTTTTGAGAAACTGAAATTTGGGGAAAGGTGCTGGATAGGGCAGAAGAGACAGACCTCTTTTTGGGGGGGGGGGGCAGGTTTAAACTCCTTAACCTTAGGCAAACGTAGCACCAATAATTACAAGATATGGAAGGGAAAAGGGGCTGGCCCTCTCAAACTTCTCACACCACACAGCTGACCATCTTATCCAGAAGTGATCTTTGATCTGATCCTCCAAAGCAATTATTCTATTATAGTTCCAGTGCACACTAGTTAGAACTAGCAATGATCATTTTGCATTGCTTAAAAGCAGGATCAGACAATTTCACCGTTGCCACATTAGCTATGTAGAACCTCCATATTCTGAGGTAGTATACCACTGAATATCAGTTACTGGGCAGTGTGTTGCCTTTATGCCCTACTGACAGCTTCCCAGAGGCATCTGACTGGCCCAAGGAAATAATGCAGGCCTTGATGGACCTCTGGTCTGGCCCAGCAGGGTGGTTCTTATCAGTAAAAAAAGATCCCTAATTATATTGATCTCCCCAAAGTGTTTGAGTTAGTAGCCCAGATTGTGTGACTACAGCAAACACAATACAGGAAACATCTTAGGAATGTGTAACATCAGTCTATCAAAGGAAAACACACAAATGTTTAAGAGAACTGAGAAAGTGGTATCAAGAGGTTAGGAGGGTTGGCACCAATGTTCCCGGAAACAGCGATTCCCAGATGTTGATTACAACTCCCAGTATCCTCAGCTGCAATGGCCTTTGGCTGGGGATTATGGAAGTTGTAGTCAACACCACCTGGGAGTTCCTGTTAAATGCAACACTGCCCAACACCACTTCAGATAATTAGTAGTTTGTTTTTAAGCCCTGAATGACTCAGTTTCACAGGTGGTTATATAGCAGGGGCATCAAAAAGATGTACATATCACGCAGTACAAGAATAAGATAAATAAATAAAAATAGAAGCAAGTGGTATGTGGACATTTTGGGGATCATTTCACAACCCACAATACTAGCAGATGGGATACATAAAGCACACACAACATTTTTGCCCAGGCCACAACTGATCTGTGAAAACGCTAGCCACAGTTCCACTGACCAGCAATCTCAAACGGCCACCAGCATTTTAAATTGTCAATGTACAGGCCTTCTTGCAGAATGCTTAAATATCATTTATCAAGGGGGAAGAACACAAATTGCATGTATTCATACTCCATTATGCTTCTTCTAAAGATCCAGAACTGTCAATTCTCAGTCAAGGGACCTGCTAGATGAGCAGCCAATAGCAACACAAGCAGAGTTATCACAATTCCCCTAAAGCAATAACAATAATAATAATAATAGTAATAGTAATAAAGTCTAAATGAAGGTTTATTACAATGTTCTTTCAGCCTATATTGGGTTCATTTCCCCAAATGAATAGCTTAAGCTCCCAGCAATGAACAGATTTTTCCATTTCCCCCGCAAAGTACATCAGAATCAAGGATGTTTGTGTCTTTAATTAGCTGCTCCTCCGTCCTTCTTGGCATACCTTATACAATTTGTAACACCCTTGCTAGACTTTTCCCTTCAACAGCCTACACTACCCTGTCAGTTCCCCCAGCCAGCCCTAGACATCAACACACACCATCACAGTCGGGTAACGTGCCAGAATTCAAACATTTACTATACGCAAACACCCAGTTCAAAATTTCTCTTACGTTATGGACATCTGGCTGTACAGTCAACCAAAATGGGTGAAAAAATTCCTTTTATTGAAACTCATAACTCAAAAAATATAAGATGCTGTAGTGTACAATATGTTACACAAAGCACCCTTGGGTGCACATTCAAGTCAAGTAAGAGCTCCATCCTCCCTCCCCCCCCCCCACCCCAGCCTTGGTACCCTAAGTACTTGTTCCATATACAATCATGCACATTTACTTTGCAAGAGGAAGGCTCCCCTCCAATATCTGTTAATTAGCACCAAAATACCAGTTTGGTTGGTTTTTTCCTCTTAATTTAATAGGGGAGCTTATATTAACTCAGCCAATACTGTAGACAGATGTCATACATTCATGGAACTGAACAGCCTAATCTAACCTCAACAACATGTGCACTGAACCAATTAGCAAGTTTTCCCCATGTAGCAGTAGTGGAGGCAGTCTTTTTTTTTTTCCTTTTTAAATTAAAAAAAACACAACCATTTATGAACTTCCCACACAAAGCTGATCTGCTTTTTTTGTTGGAAAAAAGTCTATGAGGGATGTGGAAAATTTAGACCTTTCAAGGACAACTACTGGTCGTAAATAATGAAGTTGTTTTAAGGCATGGTCCCCGCAGTCTGTTAACGCCTTGTCCAATATGGCCCTCAGGTTTTCCAGAGAAGGGATAGAGTGCGAGTCTGTGGATAAGAGAGGCTGTACTCCTCTCAGCTGCCCATGAGCTTTGGAGCCATTGTTCTTCTTGGACACGGAAGCTGCGGGGACATTTTTGTATGTGACACTGCCCTGCACAACATCCCTTTTTGAGTGTGTGTCTTTCCCTAGCACACCATCCATTTTATATTGTTCAGACGGCTCCCACTCGTCCTCAAGGTCGTCATCGTCGTCGTCATCGTCCCGTTCCTCACTTTCCTGAATGAACTTCAGAAATGAAGACTCAAACCCCATTGGTTTGAAGGACTTTATATCAAAGGGTTTGGGTGCCGGCTGCTTCGGTGTCTTCTCTTTTGCGGCAGGAAGGGGAGGTCTTCTAACGTTCTGCTGAGATGATGCGTGTTGCCAGTCGCCGGCCTCTTTCTCCCTTGGTAACTGTGCGCCCGAGCTGTTCTCTCTTCCATCACCTGCAGGCGAGTCTTCGGTTTTACGCAGAGGCGACTCCATTTGGCTGCATTCTTCAAGACACCTGGTTTTGGGGCTGTGGATATGTTTTAAAGTCCCTGCGTACAAAAAGACACTCGCCTCCCGGATCTTGCTACCTTCGGAACACCTGCCATTTTTGCTGCCTTTCTCGCCACGATTGCACCTGGTGTTCAGAAGATGATGCTCTTCGCTTCCATGCCGGTAGGCGCGATGTGCTGTAGCCTCCTCCTTGACGTCCCCATTGGCCTCTTTACTGGAGCCCTGGCTTGCTTCTGAACAGGGATCATCATTTATCGCAGTACCACATTCAACGCAAAAGACAAGCTTCTTGTACTCCTCTTCTATATAAATACTGGGCATCTGATGGGTGCGCTTATAATGTCTCACGATACTGCTTTCCAGTTTTACTACTGAGAGACACCCCTGGATCATGCAAGGATACTGGGTCTGATTGCAGTTGTCTCTGCACATCCGCAGAGCTTCCTGCCTCGTTCTGAAGTTGTACAACTGCTTTCCGTTGCTTCTACTGGGTTGTTCAGCTTTCTCGTTGAGGGATCTCTTTTTCGCATTCTCTCCATGTTTCAGACACCGATCTTTTGTGTACCTTTGCTCCTCTTCATCCTTGCAGTGGTCCTCTTCCTCTTTGGCATCTTCGGAGACACCGTTGTAATCGCTGTGCCGAAAATATACATGCTGGGAGTAGCTGTTGTACGTTGTGAACACTCTGTTGCAGCCATTCAGATCGCAGTGGATTTCGATGTCTTTATTTATTTCTTCCTCCTCCTTGGCATGTTCTTCCATCAGGTGATGCTTTAATTTGTAGAAGGAATAAAACGTAGCAGGGCACCGGGGGTGATGGCAAGGGAATCTTACCGACTCTGTTTCGGAAAGCACTTTTGAATCTTCCACATGATCAAGGCTATGAAAGTCACTGCGATGCTTAACAAGCGATTTAGAACACAAGAAGCGTTTGCTGCAGGCCTTATGTTTGCAGACAAATATTTTTTTACATTTGGCAAGTTCCCTCTTTGTTCTCGCTTTGTCCTTTTCTAGGCAGAGCTGCTCTTTGTTATACTGGTGCACAGTCCTGTAGTGACGAATCAACCCTTTCTGATTGGTGAATGCAGAATTGCAGTTTTTATGGATACAGTGGAAGGGCTTATGGTATTTATTTAAAATGTAACATAAATTTCCTTTGGCAACTGATCGTTTACTTCCCCTCCCTTCTCTGGTTTCTAGTCCTTTTCGGTGGCTTTCTAGAGCAGATAATTTAGTCTGCTTTCCAGTTATGCAGCTCTCTGCTTCTTCACTTGATTCCAGATCAGTTTCAGAACTAAGCTCTTCTTTCTTCGGATGACAGTCCTGTTCACCAGGGAGCTTAGCCTGGTCATCAAGTTCTTCCTCTGCATTGGAATAGAAAGCAGACATTGAAGCCATGGAGTTTTCCAGCATATCCTCAGAACACTCACCCATCTCCTCAAAGCTATCATTAGCAAACAGTTTCTGAGTTGCTGCCTTATTGCCAAGTTTATGCTTGTTTCTGTAATGGACTCTAAGGTGGGTTTTTCTAGTAAATGATCTTTGGCAAATGTGACATTTAAAAGGGGAATACCGATATCGAAACATGTTCAACTGAAGCACCTTCTCTTTTGAATAATTGTGTTTTCTAACGTAATGCGTCAACAGAGCTTCGCGGGTCACAAATTCACACGTGCAGCCTTGGCGTTCACAGAAAAAGGGCTTGGCTGCCAACTGAGTCAGGTATTGGGTTGGCAGCTTGCCTCTCGGCTCTTCGGGAAAATGGTCTGAGGTAGATTCATCTTCAGAGTTGGGGCACTTGGATGAATAGGGCTGTAGCAACCTGGAAGCATTTCCAATCCCACTGCTCGAATGTTTTAAGCTTAGATGCTTCAAGCCCAAGAGAAGTTCCAACATTGCATCTTCTGTACTTGACACTTTAGGATGTTCAAAGAGAGAGGTTTCCGGGGAAGAGGGACAGGTTTCTTCTTTCAGACCACCTTTGATGTTAGAGCTTGTATTACAATCTATACTGCCTGGGGAGTCAGCATTTGTATCTGAAAGATGGCTGGGCTCGGAATTCAACTCTCCAGGGGGACGGTTATGCAGACTTTTGCTGAACTGACTCATCCCTTTAGCTTTCAGGCCCAGCTTCCGCCGAGGCTTGAAATGGTAGGGATGAGCCCTTCGAAGGTGTTTTTGCATGCCCTTTGAGTTCTTGTATGTTGAACCACAGCCTTCAAAGCCACAGGTAAACCTTTTCCCATCAAAGTAGACGGCCACATTTGAATAGCGCTCTTTTAGACTGGATGGAAGGAAAACTTTCTCATGGGGTAACAAGATACCAGGAATGGGCTGGCCACTATCTACTGTTTCGGTCAATAAAGACCCCTGCTTCTCATTGGCTGGGGATGCAATGTTGCTTCCAACACTGCCATTACTTTTGCCCTCCACCTCGCCATCCGAGAGAGGCTCTTCTTTGACCTGTAGGAATCTTTCCGAATTTGTAGACCCAGAGGGCAAACACACACTTTCGTGCAAATGGGAATGATCTGCTTGCTCAAATGCCTCGGAATCCGAGAGACAAGCCAGACTGTCGCCCGAAACCTGCTCCTCGTGCTTAACTGGTGTCTCCTTCATTTCACCATTTGAAATATGCATGGAAAGGTGATGCGTGAACTCCGTTTTGGAATAATAGAACTTTTTGCAGCCGTGGAAGTTACACGTGTAAGACGCATCCCGGAAATGCTGCGCTTCGTGGTGGTAGAGCTGCGCCAAGTCGCTGAACACAATGTTGCAGCCGTTGAGCTCGCATTTGTAGCGCAGGTCGGCGTGCTGCTGCTTGTGATGCAGCAGCTCGTTCACCGAGTCAAACCGGGCGTAGCAACCCACAGACACGCACATGTACGGCTGAGGGCCGCGGTGCACCCGCTCGTGCTCCTGCAGGTGGAACGCCGACATGAAGTGCCGCCGGCAGTACGAACACTTCTCCCGCTTGTTTTTCATGTCCAAGTAGTGCATGGCATTCTCATCGTTGTTCTGGTGCTCGGCCTTGAGGTGAACACTCAAATACTTAAACTGCTTAAATACGCGGGCACAATCCGTGCCGGGGCAGGGGTACAGGTCTCGGTCTTCCAAGTGGCAGTTTTCTAACTTGCTGAACGTGACGTAGTCATGCGTGTCACCGCTTTGGGCTCTCTCGCAGGGGGCCGATTTCAGGGGCTGGTTGCCTTCGAGGGCGGCAGAAGCCATCCTGGACAGACTGCTTTTCGCCAGCTTCTCTTTTTTCGACAGCACCTTCTTATTGTTGTTGTTAGTCGCCCGGTATTTTCTACTGGGTGGCATTTTCACATGCTCCATGACATGCGTGACAAAGACTTCCTTCCTCTTGAACTTTTTGATGCACACGGGGCACGTAAACATGCCGTCTTCCATGTGCATCTTTGAATGGTGGAGGATTCTGGCTTCGATACACTCTCTTTTGCAGATGAGACAGAAGAATTTGTACTGAAGCCAACGCTGGTACCTTTCTGAGGATCCAATCGGCTTTTTGACTCTCACTCTCTCTTTGGGCCGATGTATTATATCGTGGCCTTCAAAGTTATTCTCTTCCCGGCTTTCCTCACAGTCACTTAGAAAGCTATCTAACAGTTCGTTGTCATTGAAGGACATCTCGTTGCCACTCAGGTCATCCTCTGACTCAGAAACCTCTTTTCCCAACAACTTGAGGCAATGCCGCTTCAAGGTTTTCCAGTCCCAAAATTCTGGATCAAATGGCCAATAAGCCTTCAAAGCTAAGAGCAGCTCACAACGGAGTGAGTTTGGAACTGGTGCATTTTCGTCATCAAATTTTTGATCGGGCTGCAGGTAGAGCTCTTCCAGCAAGTTGTAGCCCTCCTCACCCGGCTCAAGTAGAAATTCAGTAAGCTGGCATGCTCTTCTAACTTCAAGGTCTTCAGGCAGAAGACAGGCAATTGTTTTGCATACAGATGTCTTCATATCATTGTTTTCACTTGATCTGAGCTGCAGGGCTCTCACACACAACAACACAGACACAGCAAGGCCTGCTTCTTCTGCCTATTGGGAACAAAAGAGAATAAATAAGTACTTCCCCCCCACAGAAGCGTTCCTCAAGAAAACAGAAAATGATGACACTGACATCTATCCACTTCAACCTTGACACAAACCAGGGTGGCCCAGCAGTGGCAGTGGGGACAGTAGCAAGGGCCCCAGCCCTCTGGCGAGCATGACACCCAGCTTCCCATGGATCTCTTCCTCCACAGGTCTCATTTCCACTGCTATTTTTGAGGTGGTGAGAGATAGCAGGAATCCTTTCTGAGCAGTAGAAGGGCTCCCACTGTTTCTTACCCTCTCCATATCCCAGTGAAAATGAGAGAAGGCACATTTCTCCAAGACTTTTTTTAAAAAGAAGGCGGGGGGGAAGACAACCGAGGGGAGACATGAGAGAGGTTTATAAAATTACATACGGTGTGGAGAGAGATAAATATATATATCTCTCTCACACACACAACCTTAGAACCAGAGGTCATCCCATGAAATTTGAGGTCAGAAAGTTTAGGATCAACAAATGGAAGTACTTTTTCACACAGCGCATAATCAATCTATGGAAATTCTCTGCCACGGGATGTGGTGATGGCCGCTAGCGTGGATGGCTTTACAAGGGGCTTAGACAAATTCATGGAGGACAGGTCTGTCAATGGCTACTGGTCTGGTGGCTATAGGACAACTCCAGACTCGGAAGCAAACTGCCTCTAAATACCAGTTGCAAGGAAGCAACAGAAGGAGAGAGCATGCCTTCTGTGGGGCATCTGGTGGGCCACTGTGTGAAACAGGATGCTGGACTAGATAGGCCTTGGGCCTGATCCAGCAGGGCTGTTCTTATAGAAGACCTCTGCAAGTGTGCCAGAAAAGGATCTGAGGGAGGAGAGGAGATTGGTAATTGCCTAGCTAGTGAGCTAGGCCTGAATTTGTGGATCCCTGACAAAGCAAAAAAAGTCAAGGTGTCTAGTCTGAGCTGTAACAAAAAGGATTAGGGAAGTACACACAGAAGGGTCAAATTAATTTTGCACTGAACATCCTGACAAACATTTGCTCCAGATAACCATAATGGCAGATACCAAAACACAATTTTTTGTTTTGTTTTATGAAACACACACGGTTGCATCCCTTGACGCATGCCCCCCGTCCAAAGAAAATTACATTACAGCACATCAGCAGACCACAAGGAGATACGTACTTCAGCTTGTATGACTCTGATCAGGAAGAACAGGTGCTGCAATGTTTTCGCAATAATGCCAAACTGCCGGCATCTTTCCAGAAAGGAGTCTAAAGATGGATCAATTCTTCTTTGTAATTTGCTCCAAAATAAAGTCAGCTCCCTACAGAAAAGGTTCAGGACAAAGGGATGATGAGAGAGAAAAAAAATACACAAGCAACTGGGCAAGCTTTCACACAAGCATGGACACAGCTGGGTTTTGTTTCACTTATCTCACAAAACTTTCTAATATGGGCTGTAGAACAGTCTTGTGCAAGCAGAGGATAAAGCAGAAGATGCAGAAAAATATCTGGATGCAACCCAGCCCAAGGTCTGCACACTCAAGTGACTGCCCTTTCACCCTTGTTGACCCTTACACTTGACATTGCTTCCCAGAAGGTCTCCATACTATCTCTGTGGCTTCCTTCAAATACTATCTCTGTGGCTCCCTTCAAATTCCTCCTCAAAGCTCTGCTTTTCCATGGTGGCTTTAGCCCAACTCTAGTCCCTATAGCCAGGGGTGAAGAAATTCTGGCTCCATTTATCAGCCAGACAAAATATTTTATTCGTCAAGCTATGTTGGTACATTGCTCATCAGGACTTTTTTCCACTCGTCGGTTTCCACTCGTCGGGCATCATTTTTCACTCATCACAGACTAGTGGATTTCTGCAGCGCAGCCTATACTCCACTGTATCTAAGCTTAAGAATGAGTAACAAATAAATGCATAATCTTACCCCATATCTATTTTCTTCCCCCTCCCTCATCATGTGCCATTTTCTAGAGTGTAAGCCTCAAGGCAGAGACCTGCCACCTTGTTCTTTGTAAATTGCCACACATGTGGATGGCTTTATAAAAAATAGCCCAAACTGCTTTTGTTGGTTAATGTTTGGTACTTGACATCCAGATCAACACTGCAGTTGTAGGAGAGCATTTTTGTCACACTAAGGAAAGAGATGCTTCCTAAAAAAAATATGTCCCTGAGGGTTGGGGAACTCCCATGAGCATATTTGTGGGAGGCACAGGTGGCTGAAGAGGCAAGGGAGAACCTGTGAAAATCATCCCTTATCCCTGCCTTGAGTGACAAAGAATGCTCTTCCTCCATCGTGATGTTAGTCTCGAAGCATAAATTTTGTTATCTAATGCATTTAGCAATTCTTAAGAGCTGGGAGGAATCAGCTTAGATTTCATAGTCCAAACAAAATAAATGCAGGAAGAAAAAGTTAATTGTTTATTATTTATTTAAAATATTTGTACCCTGCCCCGTACACTACTGCTTGGGGCAGCTCACAACATTAATACAAAGATAAAATGTAAAATAAGACTAATAAAGTTAATTAGATTTAAGCTAAACAAGTTAAAAGAACAGCCTAAAACTACATTTAAAATTACAATTTTTTTAAACGTTTCAAATCAAGTTATTTTAAAAGCTAAAAACTGAGCACTAGAAGGACTAAAGAACCTACCAGATATAAACGGAGATGAAACATTTAAAAGCCTCTTTAAAAAGATGGGTTCTCAATTTTTGCTCTTCAGGGAGGGCATTCCAAAGCTAAGGGGCCACAACCCAAAAGGCCCTGTATTTAGTCCCCACCAACTGGATCTTTTTTAGTGGCAGGCCCATGAACAGGGCCTGAGATGATGAGCAGAGGGCCCTGGCAGGTTCATACAGGTGAATGCGGTCCAACAGATACCCCGGCCGCAGGCTGTGTAGAGTTTTAAAGCTTTAATATTTTTTCTTTACACAGAAGGACCCTAGAAGCATTTACATTTCATTGTAAAGCCACCCTGAGGACCCACTTGGGGCAGAATGGCAAGCAAAAAAACACACACACACACCCTCTGAAAAACAGTAGATAGCTAGATATGCCACTTACCAAGAGCAATACACACTAGCAGTCTGAAGCTGCTGAGTAAGGTACGTTGTACAAAGAATGAATGCAGCACTCTCTTGGCCCTCGGCTTCCAGGTTACAAATCATATCAAGGGCCTCTTTGCAGTCCACCTTTGCGATCTTTAAAAAAAAAAAAAAAGGGGGGGGGGGAGATGACATTCCAAACAGTTTATTCCAGACCATTTCATTCCTTGCACAAGCAAGAGACAGCAAATAACTATTGCTCTGCAATAATGTGTGCTACTACCAATGGTCTGTTAAGGCTGTGTGCAATAAAGATATTAATACGCCACTGAGGTCCAGTGGCAAAGTCACAGACATCTCAACCCCATTCTCCTTCTGTAGAGCAAAAATGAACACAGACTTGAGTTTTTAACTAAACGAACAAGGACAGAGCCATTGAAGGCCCAGGTCTCCTCACAGAATTGCAGTTCTCCACATTTTTTGGAGGGTGTGCTCTTTTTTTTTTTTTTTTAAACACACAAACACTCTGGATGTGAGATTTCAAGGTCCTATCTACATCATACACAAAATCTTGGCCGTATACCACATGAACAAAGAGACAGAAGTAGTGGTGGTGGTGGTGGTAAGTGTAGAATAGTGGAAAAGCAGGAGAGCTGGTCTTGTGGTAGTAAGCATGAACTGTGCCCTTTGCTAAACAGGGTCCACTCTGGTTTGTATTTGAATGGAAGACTACATGTGAGCACTGTAAGATATTCCCTTAAGAGGATGGGGCCGCTCTTGGAAGAGCACCTGCATGCTTGGCTGCAGAAGGTTCCATCCTCCCTCCCTGGCTGCTCCATGATAGAGCTAAGAGACACTCCTTCCTGCCACCTTGGAGAAGCCGCAGCCAGTCTGTGTAGATAATACTGAGCTAGATGGACCAATGGTCTGACTGGCATAAAGGCAGCTTCCTAGGTGCCTATATTCCTAGAGAAAACCAATTTTTATGTTGGCAGTTTTGACCCCAAAAAGCTACAGCGGATGCCCACTAACCTCTCTGATAGACTCTTCAGTTGGAAGCATGGAGCACAAACATGTGATGTAGGCTTGGAGAAAAGGAGAGACGTTTGAAATTTCTGTGGACTCTTTGCAGAGTTTGGACAAGGCAGCAGCTTGAGGAATACAGTTTGTTTTCATCAAATGTTTTATTCGCATCTGCAGAAAGGCCGGTCCTTCTCGTTTAATCAACTTCTTGACTAGAAAAGGAGGCAATGAGATTTAATTAATTAGTTTACTGCCAGAACTTGTGGCAAGTGGCAAGATGTGCCCAGCCAGAGCAAACGGTTACCATCCAAGGACCTGCTTATCTGTGTAGCAAAACTGATTACAGATGCCAAAGATTGTTGACCACTCCATATCGTAAGTAAAATAAGTACCAAACCATTTCTTATTCTCAACATAGTTACTTGTGATCAGAGGGGGGTCTAAAACTTTGTAGATGACCCAAGAACCATCCCAGGCCGTTTTAACAGCTTTCACAAACCCCTGACATTCTAGAATCAGAATATTCCATTGTGAAGGAACCAAACAGATCACTAGTAAGATTTTAGTTTGCTGTTTAAAGAAAACAGGCAGGTTTAATTACAATAGAGGGAAGTTCCAGGCTAAGGCAAGTTGGTGAAGAAAGGGCAGATGGATTACTGCAACCCAAAGCTCAGATTTCAAGGCACATGAAGAATCGGTGTAATATACACAGTGATAATTCATGAACACCTATCACCTTGCCCGGTACTTCAAAAACAAGAAATTCCAGCTCATACCACACTGTCTATACCAGAACAGTGGCAGAGCAATGGAATTCTCATTGGAAGGGTAGCCTCACTATCTTACCTTCTTCTGCTTCTACTGGTTGCTGCGATATAATGTTAAGAAGAACCGGATTCTTCCACACACCTTCCTTGGTGATGTCAGCCAGTATTTCAAGACTGTTATCTCCAGATTTAAGCAAAGCATTATGGGCATCCTATCCAGGGTGAAAAAAAGATATATACTGTATCATTTACTAGATTCTAGTTAGGACCACTACTACTGAGCAGTTTCGGATTCATATAAACTGAGCTGTAGGATTTTCATCATATGCACCTACACTTGGCTCGGGAATTACTTTTCTTATTGCTTGTTCTTATACATCTCTACTGTACATGTTTAACTTAAGTACAACAAGAAAAGAGAAAAGTAAACACCTCCTTAGTCCTAAGGTTTTCAACATCTAAATTTTCTTCCATCTATAGTACAACATTACTACTACTTGCAAGCAAATATTCTCAAAGATGCTTCTTTTGAGAAAAGAATTATAATTTTCTGACTTCCAAAAAATTTCTGATCCTCTTGAAAATACCTCATGGCATTGTCACTACTTTGTCTTAAGAGTCACCAACAAATTTCACATTGGTGTTATAAGTTGTATTTTTCTCTGCAAAAGTCCTGCTTTTTGTGGCCCATCCGGCATCCCGATGGTAAAATAATACAGAGCAGGGCTTTGCTCAAGAGACTGAGCAAGCAAGGAGTTTCATACACAAGAAGGTGTTTCCCAAGATACTCACTTTAAAAGGTAAATACCAGTACTAAGAGGAATGCCACTGCAAGACAGGCAGCAGTGAAGTATAAGATGGGGGTGGAGCGTTTGTTCTCGCCCCACCATATACCACCCCTCCTTTTAGACTACAGTTCCCATAATCCTCAGCCAAAGTGACCAATGGTCAGGGATTATGGGAGTTGCAGGGCAACATCTGCAGAAGGGCTGAAGTTGTGCAGTTCTGAACTATAGTATTACACACACACGCGCGTGTAGAATTTACTTATGGCTTCATAATATGTTAAAGGTTCCATGAAGAACTGGAATTCTAAATGCATAAGTACACCACTCATTTAAAGGTTACACTTAAAATCTTCATAGTGTATTCATCCCCATTTAATGACTAGACCAAATGTTTAGATTTTAGGTCATTCATACCAGAATCATGCAGAGCAAAAGAGCTGGTTTCTAGCAATTGAAATAATGTACTTTGCAGGATGAACACAAAATATACTCACCTGTATAGATTCAAACAGTCTTAATGGTTCGCACTGATCTTCACTTTCAGGCACAGAAAGCAGTAGTTCAAAACAGCTCCTGAAATTTAAAAAGCTGCAGCGGTAAGCTGTAGAAGTTAAATAGGATTTCCTACTGGATCATTTTGTACCTCTATTTATTATCTCTCCAGGCCAAAACAATGTACAAACAACTTAGAAAATATCTATGGTCAAGGTCAAATGGCTTAGCAATTGTTGTTAGCATTTATGCTGCTTACGATGGAGAAAAATGCAGACCAATGCATAACAATGTTTAGATTATAGAATATTTTTGTTAGACCCATGACTTATAGAATGGGATGAAGTTACAGTTGCATTGTCAGCTAACCCTCAACAATTTATCTGATGCAAGAAAGCCACCATGATGTGATTGTCAATAATGATCACTTAGTATTGGTGCTTCATTTGTATTTCTGAGTTTTTCCAGGTACTGAATTTGAAAGAAATTGCACTATAAAACAGCATCCATGAGTAGGGAAATTAAAATCCAATTGGACTGAGGGGAGGTGTACCCTCTGAGGCCATTCCTTCTACAAATCTTAGAAGTGTGATGGAGAAGTCCTCTGACACTGAATAAAACCCGCAGGGTGGGGAAAGGGAAACTGATCTCAGAGGGTCCATTCCGCCACCCTCTAAGTTAGTTGGAGAGGGCACTGCCCCTTGCTGCTGACAAGGGAAGGGCTACAACTGGCTTCTGGGCAATTACAAGGGTCATGGAAGCAGGCATGTTACCACTATCTCAACGGCTGTAGCCATGGTCAAGCTGATATTATATATATGCACTGGCAAGAGAATGTCTCCTGCTATAAGGCCATCATTTTACAACACCCTTAAATATTATACTGCAAATGAAATGTGTAAAATATGTTGGTAACATAATTAGAACTTTTCAACATCATTTCTGATTCAGTTACCAATGCATTTTGCAAACTTTCAGAAACTATAATTCTGAAGGATTTTGCAAAAATATGGCCTTCTAGTAGATGTTCTTGACAGTGGGTATATATGACCCTGATATCAACTTAAACTTTTGCTTACGTCTACAGTCATTGAAAAAGTGGTAACATGCCTGATTCAGTTATCCTTAGATTTGCCCTTGGGAGGACGCACTCTGCAGTGTGTGCTTCCTCCAAGCACAAACCCCTTCCCCTTCTCATGGGTCCCAGTTTTGGCTTGTCAGACTCCCAGCCCTGGGTGACTGAGAGATTGCACCTATGTACTGCTCTCTGCTACTAGGGCTCTAGGGCATTCCACATCTGCAGCCTTTGACCCTGCTCCTCAAGTGGGGACTTGTTCCAACTTCCCACTGTAGGGCATCTAACCTTGGCAGAAACTCTGTCTCCTCACAACCTCCGGAACATCCGTACTTTTGCCAAAATAAGGAGCGAGTTCGTTGGTATCAAAAAGGGGCTTCATGAAGAGGACAGACAAGTCAACATAGGGAGTTACAGAAGCTGTGCCATAAAGTGAGGTGTCCTCCCCCCCAACCCTTCAAATGGCTTGCCTCAAACTGTACTTACAGCACTAGCCTGCCAAGCACCAGAAGTACATCTTCACATTCTGTAGTCAAGTAAGGTCGGGCATTGGCAAAACTCTGAATAGCAACTTGATACACTTCCAGAAGAGGCAATGCATGCTCTGAAGCACCCCGGCTGCCAGCATATTGTAGCAATGTCTGAAAGAAAAGCAGATTATTTGGCATTCATACTCTAACTGAAAAACAAGCCGTCCTTCAAGTTATAGTTCTGTGCTGAGGAAACTGAACTTCGTATCGGTCTCAAAGGCAAAAGAGAAAGAGGCAGCTTGTCTCTTGACTCTCTGCACCTTCTAAAGCTGAACCGCTAATACTAATAATTACTATGATTAATGGACTCTTGAGAATGCAGTGCTTGAAGAAGCTGCTATATGATCCGTTGAACGTAAGCTGCTGAACCAGAAAACGTGCTGTCTACAGGCTATATAGACACACCCACAGTCAGGCCACGTTCGTAACTTGAGAAAATGTGTCCACAAACAGAACCACCAGAGAAGAGGTTTTCAGATCCAGCCAACTTTCCTGCAAGGCAAGTACCATTTCTGAGAGAATCGGCCTTGCCACACATATAGCAGCAGGACAGCCTAGCATGTGCCAAGCCCATTCAGAAGAACACATTTCCCCCACATCGATGTTCACTGCCGGTGATGCAGTACAGGCAGGGGTTCTGCAAAACCAACAGGGGCTATGACTGGCAATTCATCCACCGAGCCCCATGTGCACAGCACAGCTCCCAATCTTATTGTTTGGAACATTTAGATTGTTATTTGTATTTTATGTAAGCTGCCCCGAGAGCCTCAGCTGAAGAGTGGTTAACAAATATCAGGATTTTTTTTTTTAGTTGAGAACTTGGGGCAAACTAGATACATTTTAGAGCCCATGGTCAGATTTCCCGATGCCCTTTCTCTAGCAAGAATAGGGTCTCATTGGCCCAATTGTGTTGATGTTCATTCCCTTACTGACAAAGGAAAATACTTAAGAGTGAGCTGCATTTTGCTTTCTTTGCTGCTAGTGCCATGCTCACAGCAATCCTGAAGTTCCTGTATGCTGACTTGTGTTCAATGATGGGTTAATAAAGGAGGAAAGAATTTCATATTGGGCACCAAGTTCGGCTTCCCACAAACCTTGGCTTTCCTTTTAACAAAGCCTCTCTGCACAGACCATTAATACTTTGTGTTCCAAGTGCTTCACTTACATCCTCTCACTAATCAACAACAACAGATATTTATATATTGCTTTTCAACAAAAGTTTCCAAAGCAGTTTACACAGAGAAATAATAAATAAATAAGATCCCTACAACCCTCCTGTAAGAGACATCAGAATTATCCCAATACTCCTGCCAGGGGTCCACAAACATGCTTGCCAGCTCACCAGTGCTGAGTGCACTTTTTTTTTAAAACCTGGGGAGAGACTGAAACTTCTGAAAGTAGCAAGTTGTTTCACTATCCCAGACTTAACACGTCAGCAATGAGCCCTACCCCCGTAGAGATAGGAAGGGGGGGGCTTGCCCCTCCAGTCACACTCTGCCTCAAAAGCACTTCCAGAAGAGGGGTGCACAAGAACCACGGTTCGAGCATCAGGTTCGAGCATCAGTTTCTCGTGCGGAGGGGAGCAGGAGCTTTAAGAAAGAATAGACAGGTTACCTGCTCTCCACCGCCCCATGCAGCCTCCTGCTGGGCGGTGCTTGGCTCAAGAATACCCCCCTGGTGCCAGCTATGCACAGACACCATGTTTGTGTTGGCTCTGTGCTGTGATTCTTGGGCCGAGCACCGCCCCAACAGAAAACGGCATGGGGCACTGGAGAGCAGGTAAGGACCTGCTCTCTTCCTTAAAGCTTCCACTTCCTGCACCGAACCGGTGCTCGAACCACCATTTGTGTACACACCTATTCCAGACTCCCCGCTTTTGTGGGAGGGGGCAGGGTTGGAGCGGAGGCAAATACAGTTTTCTCCAGCAACTGAGGCCAGCCTAGATTTGTGACTCCCTGCGACTGGGAGGATCAATGGACAACAACCAGACTAAGTTACTCAAGAGTACTACTCAGGAGTTACTCTAGAAGACTACTTACTTTCAGTAGGATTTCCATCAAGTAGCTTTGTCAGGATGTCAGCCTGGTCTTGTGGTAGCAAAGGGAACCAAGCAAGTGGTTCCCTTTGCTAAGCAGGGTCTGCCCTGGTTTGCATTTGAATGGAAGACTACATGTGAGCACTACAGGGTATTCCTCTTAGGGGATGGGGCTGCTCTGCGAACAGCATAGGTTCCAGGTTCCCTCCCTGGCAGCATCTCTAAGATAGGGCTGAGAGAGACTCCTGCCTGCTACCTTGGAGAAGCCACTGCCAGACTGTGGTGACACTACTGAGCTAGATGGACCAATGGGCAGCCTCAGCAGAAGGCAGCTTCCTATACACAACACTCCAGAGGTATTTATCAGTGCTAAGCAGAGCTTTACTGTCAAGCCACCAAGTCTTGGAAAACATGTTCCTGCAGAGATCTCAAATGATATTTGCTTGCTGTGTCATAACATTGCCTTGGGGAGTTATAGGCAGTGTTCTAATTCATGCATCCAAGGGGACTTGGGGCTTCTTTTCTCAAACAGGATTCCCTTGTGCCACTCAGGAAGCCAGCCAGAGGTGAGTTTCCAATGCAATATGCAATTTGCCTGGCAACCTGTTACTCATAGTAAAAAATCCATGGGGCATACATAAGCCCTAGGGCTCACCCTAAAACTACTTTAGATTACCTGATGAAAACTATGGGCCCACTTACATCCATTCAAGCACCCTGAGGGAGCCAGCTGAGCACATTTCAGAACACTGAAGCATTATCATTTATCCCACGAGAAGCATGGAGATCATGCCTTTCACCTTCAAAGAGAGCAACATACCTGAAGGCTTAGCTTTACAGACTGCTAACAGCTGCTCTCAGTTTCTTTGCAAATGCTTACAACTGTTTGCTCAAACAGCTGAAGTCAACCTGACAAGTCTGTCATTTAAAGGGGGATTTAATTTAAGTCAAAGTGATTTATATCATTGATTTAAAAATCATGATTTAAACCTCCAAGAAAAAGCCGCAATTTAAATCACTGATTTAAATCAACCTTAATCAATGGTGCAACTCTGATCACTAAAACTTGTTAATTTACAACTCAATAGAAGATTTACAACATCTAGCAGGAGCTTATATATACTTCATGTAATTGTTTTTAGATAATTTGATTGTTACTAATTTAAGAAAAAGTACTTAATACCTTTTTTTAAAATGTAATGGATATCTCTTTCATTACCTGTGTCAAGCTTAACACATTTTTATTTTTATCCAGGGAAGATATTGCTTCAAACTATTCCCAGATAGGGTGCCTCCTACATTCAGATGCTATGACAGCTTTTTGGTGCAAAATGTGGAACAGCACAGGAAATTGTGTACTGCGTAACACCATCCCTTCCCCTCCTTGTACTGGGTTTTTTTTACCTCATCTCTTTTCCTATATTGTATCTTCTGTCTTGGCCCAGCCCACTACAAAACCATTCTACTATCCAACTTCTTCCTTTTGTACAAGGAAAAACAGACTTAAAAACAGAAAGTGAAGGGACAGAAATTTCAAAAAAAACAACAACAACGAGAGCTAGTGGCTGCTACGCAGGCTAGAACCTGTTTCATGAGATGAAATGGAAGTCAATGTCTATATTTGATTGTTAGGTAACTCATTGTGTGTTAGAAAGCTATTAATTCTTTTTTTTCTTAGGAAACTTAAGTGTTGGGGTAGCAGGTTGGTTAATATTAAATATCATTACAATATTGTTTTTTTACATAAGGAATTGGAAATTTAGTATTTTATTTACCTTCTTTTTAAAACGTAATTTCAATCCAGTTTAAAAATTCAAACAATCAGATTATTTTTAATAATTGGTTTTTATCCATGGAAGAAAGGCACTTATATTTGCTCTTTTGCCAGGTCTTCTGGGACCACAGCAGTGCTCCATGAATTCTCCCATGCCATGGCTAAATCTTCTGAAGTTTGACAACTCCTTCAGGGTGCTAGGATCAGTTCCACTGACTCAAGAATTTGGCTATGCTCCTTTGTGATCCTGATCAACCTCCTTTCCACTTCCTTTTATCAAAACTGAGATGTGTTGTTTTTTCTTGCTTGCTTTGTAATGGCTGAAGCAAATGGATTCTGGTTTTTTATGCACTTTCACATGTTGGTAATGGGACAATGGCTATTGAGAGGGGTGGGGAGAACACAGAAATAGTTAAGCAATGCCCACCAGTATTCCCTCTAACAGGGCCAGAGGTTGTTGACTACAACTCCCAGAATCCCCAGCTGCAATGGCTTTTGCTTGGGGATTTTCGGTGTTGTAGTCAACAACCTCTGGGAATTCCTGTTAAAGGGAACACTGGTGCCCACAGAAACATCCAGACTGACCCATCTTTTTGCATTGCAACTTAGCAGACCTAATGAGCCAAACACCACACAGAAG
The DNA here is from genome assembly GCF_027244095.1 of Hemicordylus capensis. NCBI lineage: Eukaryota > Metazoa > Chordata > Lepidosauria > Squamata > Cordylidae > Hemicordylus > Hemicordylus capensis. The sequence continues at coordinate 18,447,860 of NC_069663.1, forward strand.
ATGACCAAGACAGATTAAACCAGGGATGTCAAGCTGCAGCCCTCCAGCTGTTGTTGGCCTACAACTCCCATCATCCCTGGTTACTGATCACTGTGACTGGTGATGACAGGAATTGTAGGCCAACAGATGCTGGAGGACCACAATTTGACACCCTTGTCTTTAAATCACTTATTCTGTGATCTTGCACATTTATGGCCAGGGCTTCAGAAATCCACTAGTCAATAGTCTGTTGACAAGTGAAAAATGATGCCTTACAAGTGAAACAACTCCTGATGAGCAATGTACCAACATAGCTTGACGAGTAAAATATTTTGTCTGGCTGATAAAATGAGCCAACATTTCTTCACCCGTTTATGGCACCACAGCACTCAGTGCCTCACCAGCATTGTACAATGCCCAAGTGTTACTGGCAATTAATTCCCAAGTCTTGTGCATGAGGATAACAAGGTTGCAGCAAGCAGAGCAAGTGTGCATGTCTCCTCTTCACAGCACCAAGTGTTCCAGATTAAAGCCACCTCTCTATTCCTATAAGAGTGTCAATGAAACAAAGGGTCCACAAATATCAGCTTGCCCTACTTACTAATCCAACACCTCTCCCAATCCAAATCGTCCCTCAGACAGACTCTCAAAAGACTTAAGCCGTGACATAAGCAAGATGTCTAGAAAACTTTGAGGTTGTGAGGAGAAGGGATAACTTCAGCTCCACCTGCTGAAGTTATTGTCTTCCACAGAGATCTTCCATATTGTAGAACCTTCTCTTTCCCCTAGGAAGTTCATGCAGTGGAAAAAAAAAACATTTTGCCTGAATGCTTATTTGGGATCCCCAAAGAAAAGTATGGCAAGATGACCAAATAAGCACTATAACTTATGTGATCACACACAAGTGTCTTGGTACTGGCTATTCATAGAAGTAGTCTCCCAAGAGTTACAGTAGAAGAGAAAATATATTGTGCTAGAATATATTTGGATGAAGGAACATACGGGGCGGGAGGGGATGTTTACAAGATACAATGAACTTGTATCGAAACAAAAAAACTTATGTAGTGACAAGCCAACAGCATCTGGGGCTCTTTACCATGGAAAAGAGGCAACTAAGGGGAGACATGAGAGAGGTGCGGACACAGAGAAAATTTTCTCCCTCTCTCACAACACTAGAACCAATTTCAATCCCACGAAATTGATTATCAGGAAATTTAGGATACATACAGCACATAATTATCTATGGAATTATGGAAACCCTGTGAAGTAGGTTAGGCTGAAAGAGAAGTGACGGGCCCAGAGTCACCCAGCAAGTATTATGGCTGAATGGGGATTTGAACTCTGGTCTCCCCGGTCCTAGTCCAGCACTCTAGCCACTACACCATGCTGGCTTCAATGACCACCTGTTGGGTGGCTTTAAAGGGAACTTAGACAAATTGATGGAAGATAGGTATATCAATGGATACTAGTCTGGTGGCTGTGGCCCACCTCCAGACTCAAAGGCATGATGCCTCTCAATGCCAGTTGCATGGAAAGAGCAGCAGGAGAAAGGACATGCCCTCACCTCTTGCCTGTGGGCTCCCCAGAGGCATCTGGTGGGCCACTATGTCAAACAGGATGTTGGACTAGATAGGCCTTGGGCCTGTTCCTGTAGGGTTATTTTTATGTTATCACATCCATGAATGGTTCCGTAAAAACTGGAATTAAAGCAAGCAACACTGTTGCAATTCTACACCAGATAGCCACACCTTCTTGGAAACAGCTGGAAGCTCAATTAATGTATTTATGAACTCCCAGGTTAGTTCAAACATCTCTCATTAGTTATTTCCCTTCTCTGTGTTGACAGCAGTGTTCCTTCTAACAGGGATTCCCAGATGTTGACTACAACTCCCATGATCCCCAGCCAAAGGCCACTGCAGCTAGGGATGCTGGGAGTTGTAGTGAAGAACATCTGGGAATCCTTGTTAGAGGGAACACTGGTTGACACATGTAATATATCAATGAGCAGATCCTTAAGAGTCTTGACTCACACTTCCTGTTTTGTTTCCGACTTGCTGTTTTCAGATCATTAGGGAGATCCTTGTGAAGCCACTTCACAAAGTGCTTCCCTTTTTGGGAACACAAAAACTGTACCCAGTGTGAAGCTACATTTGTGCTGCTCAAGAACGGTATGGAATGTGACCTGAGTTTTTGCAGGGATTTGATGATTTTTAAGAATAACCCTCCTTAAGTGCTTTCAACACAACTTGTGAACGTTTATGACAGTTTCTAACTCTCCTTGCTTGACACCTGTAGCCCATAGCATTTCTTACAAGATCTGTTATTGCTGATGGCCTCACATAAAACTCTGTGGTTTATTCTGAGCATTCTGTCCACCTCTCTTATTACCGGGGTGAAGAAATATTGGCTCAGTTTATCAGCCAGACAAAATATTTTACTCATCAAGCAATGTTGGTACCAGTGCTAGCTCTAAGGCGTGTGAACATACACATGCTCACAAGTTTTTTTAATGTATGCTCAGTTAATTTTAGATTCCGCTCAGGTTGAATCAGGAAGGCCCCACTCTGAATGCATGTATGCACACACTGCCTTGATATGGCCACCCAGAACAAAACTCATTGCTCTCACAGATTAAAAAATTGAGAGAACACTGGTTGGTACATTGCTCATCAGGACTTTTTTCACTCGTCAGGCAACATTTTTCACTCATCACAGACTAGTGGATTTCTGCAGCCCTACTCATTACTTCCAGTCCCTTATGAAGTCTACATCCTTAACACTTTTCTCTTGCAAAACATTCCGTCCTAGATCTACATTTAATCTTGCATAATTTTTCTAGTGTAAAGCCCTTCCCAGGGGCATGCTTCTTGCAAAAGGTGACTATGCCACTTTGCCTTTTTAAGACATCGTCTTTGGCAGTCCAATATCACTAAAAGAAAATGAATTACCATTAACAGTTTCCTTCCTCTGAGGAAGAAAAAACCCTGGGATACAAAATCACTTGAATTTCCCATTGGGGTAACTTGGTTTGCCAGCCTACAGACAAGGTTAATCCAGAAACATTTCAGTAGTTCAGCAATGCTAATTTGATTTCTTCGCCCCAGCTAGGTTTCTGATCCTTTGCTACGCCTGGTTTCATTCCTTTCCGCTGGAAAAGCATCCTAATTGGTTCCAAAGTATGAACATTAAAAGGCACTTACTCCTGACCAGTCTTGGCCATGAACTGATAGGTGGACATATTAGAACGGGTCTGCAGGATGGCCTCTCTCTCACACCTTTCTGAAAAGATCAGCTATTTCCACCTTCAACTACTAACTGCCACATCTCTCCAAACGCTCAACATAAAGCAAACATTGCACAGTTTGCCCACGTTCAGAAGGATCACAAATGCTACAGGCAGTGCAAGAGCTGTAATCAAGTAGTTTGCCATGAGCACCCCACCTCTCTACTCCCTGTGCAATAAGTATGTTTAGGTGACACATACCAATTTCTACTGTCACCACAAAAATCTGGGGTAATCATCCCCCCAGAATTGAAGAACATCACAACCATTTGAAGGTTAAGGACCTCCTTATCAGATTGCTAAAGTCCAGTGATCCACTCTAGCCAACAACCTTTCCTTTTGGTTAAAGCTAAATCCATCACTACAATACTGTGTGGCCAAGCACCATCTCTGAGGATACATTAGACACACAGCCAAGCCTTTCCCCTGGATGAGAAGTATGTAAAGGGCCACCAGCCCTAATTTCTCTACCCGATGCTCTACAGTTAATTCAGTTCTATTCTGTCAGGTGTCATACTCCACAGTATCACTGAAGTCTTTTACGATCCTCTATTCCACAGACAATTATTCCTGCAAGCACTGGATAGAGCTAAGCCATTCCCAAGAACTCTTTAGTACTACCACTGATTATGGAAGGGGAGCAACAAGATTCCAACTGTGTGTGTGCCAGGCCAGACTAGTGCTCCACACATACCCTCATCCCACCACTCAGAGAGGTTCTGATGTGATCAAAGTACCATAGAAAGAGGCTGCCCTCCTGATTTCCGCATGATTTACTGTTCTGGCCCCTGCTTGGGATGGGTATCACTTCTACTCCTCTCTTTTCATTGCAGCTACAATCATTTAACAACTCCAGATCCAGAAATGCAACAGAATTTCCTGCCCTTTGAGGCGAGTGAGGGATGCACCTCAGCCCACCTCACTGCTCTAGACCTGCTTTCCTCCAAGAAATGAAGATGCATGACCTCCAACTCATGCAGAAAGGACATGGGAGTGCCTTACAATAACATGTAAACTCTTTCAGGAATACAAGTTTTGTTTGTTTGTTTTTAAGACAGCCATCTCTAGGAAAAACTCTTGGGCAGGAACAGACCCATACCAGACTAGGAACATAGGAAGCTGCCATATACTGAGTCAGACCATAGGTCTCTCTAGCTCAGTATTGGCCACACAGACTGGCAGCGGCTTCTCCAAGGTTGCAGGCAGGAATCTCTCTCAGCCCTATCTTGGAGATGCTGCCAGGGAGGGACCTTGGAACCTTCTGCTCATCCCAGAGCGGCTCCATCCTCTAAGGGGATATCTTACAGTGCTCACACTTCTAGTCTCCCATTCATATCCCACCAGGGTGGAACCTGATTAGCTAAGGGGACGAATCATGCTTGCTACCACAAGACCAGCTCTCCTCTCCTCTAGTTCTGGGGAGCAGAGGGTTCAATCTTTGCTCCATCCCCTTTGTCAAGGCAATACCATTGGTTGGTTGCTAGCACATGCGAGAGGATATGGACCACCTCTGGTGTGACCATTGAGCAGATGGAATCTACAGGTTGGTTTTAAGATAGAAGATGTACATGAAGAAACCTAGTCCTGCCAAGATTGAAAGCAACCATGGCCAAAAATGTTTGTAAGCCACCTTGAAGATACAAATGGTGGGAAAGCAAGTATAACTCTTTTAGAGCAACCAACCATACCCCCTATTTAATAAGAAATTATGCCTCAGCTATCAAATGTTTTGGGAAATACTGTGCAGTAGAGGTTCACTTGCACTCCAAGAGATAGGGATGGACACGAATCGTGATTCGAAGGACCGATTGCCTGCACAGAACAGAGGAGAGCAGGTGCATACCTTCTCCCCCGCCGCTCGCCACCACGACATCGCGCCTCCCAGCTATTTTGGCGTGCCAGCGTTGCTTCCCACCAGCTGCCCCCGCATGACACTAGCATGAGGAGACGTGGTGTGCGCATGCGCAAAAGGCTTTCTGAAGCCTTTTGCAGCCGAGAGGGGGAACGGGCAGCAGAGAGGTATCCTGCCACCCCAAATGCTTACAACAAAACCCGAGCCGGTGGGGGGAAAGCGGTGGGGGGGTAAGTACACCCTCCCTCTGCCCTTAAAGGAATCCCCACCCCAGTGCCAGACCACAGCTCCGCGGATCCGTGCACATCCCTACTCTAGGAAGGACTGGAAAAGACCCCTGTCTGAAACCCTGGAAAGCCTCTGCGTGTCACTGTAGACAATACTGAGCTAGATGTACTAATGGTCTGACTCAGTACAAGACAGCTTCTAATGCATCTCTGTCTATGCCCCAACTCCTTTTGCAAGCACACAGATTCAACCTAAAGTTTAATATGGCATGTCAAGCTTGCAGCTCCTGGATGAAAGTACTAGGTGATCCAACCAGTAGGAACATTGGAAGCTCCCTATACCAAGTCAGACCATTGGTCCATCTAGCTCAGCATTGTCTACACTGACTGGCAGAGGCTCTCCAAGGTTTCAGGCAGGAGTCTTTCAAAGCCCTAACTGGAGATGCCAGGGATTGAACCTGGAACCTCCTGCATGCAAGCAGATGCTCTCCCACTGCACTAAGGTCCTATCCCTTAATGGGAATAACTTAGAGCCGACAGTGCTCACATGTAGTCACCCAATTCATTACCACAAGAAGGGCTCTCCACCCCAGCCACATGCATGTTTCATGGTGACTGGGCCATATAATATAACAGATCTGCATGTGGTTCATTAGAGCTTGACTGTCAGTACCACTGGTCTTCAGGGTTTGTGTCAGCACACAACATGCACTTCATATAGTCCTTCACAGCAACATTAAAAAATTCTGTTTGGAATCAACATAATCAAATCTGACATTATCCCTTTCCTCCTCTATGCTAGATCAGAGAACAGCCTCAACATGTGTGTTACAATCTAGTCATGCCTTTATTAGAACCAACTACATTGTCTTGATTTCAGCAATAAACTTTCCAGTTCTCCAGCCACTAGACTGTAGCTTGGATTTTTGTTGATGGACTTATGCAGCTGCCTATGATCTATCACAAACATTAATGACCATTGTGTAAAGATTACACACATGTAGAATTATGTATTTCCTTTGTTATGATTGGTTGTGTAACAAAGTCTATACTTTTTAACATTAGCAATAATATTTACATAAAAGATTACACACATGCACTGATGCAAAAATCTAGTCATGTCCCATGGTCATGTTTAAACTCAAGTCTCTTTCTTCATCAAGTATCAGAACTCCAAAGCAAATTTTAAAAAGATAACTGATATTCTCTGGCCTTTCTGTCTTAAAATGGAAGCTATGCAGACAATGTTACTTTTAAAACTACACTTTCATTTACAAAGATTATATACACTGCAGTAAATATTTCATTGAAGTACAATACAGTTACTGTTTCCTAGCACCATCTACATGAACTGTAGCAACAATCAGGAGGAGAATGAGAATCACATTTTCAAATAAAATCACAACAAAAGAATTAATCTGCCCAGATTACTACTCAAAAAAGATCAGTTTCTAAACTATTAACACCAGTTTGGGGCATTACAAAGATTTATATTAAATCAACAGACATGAATAGATTATGTAGATTATTTTAACCCACCCTTCCAAAGCAAAATTCAAGACAACTTACAGAATACTAAAAACTAAAACACAGTTCAGATACACACTCAATTCAGAAGAGCAGCAGTCCACAATCACAACCCACCAAAGACTTTAGCAAGTGGTTGTCAAATATGTTTGGGGAGAGCATTCCACAGTCAGGAGCACCACCACAGAAAAGGCCCTGTCCTTGGCAACCTCCTTCCCAAGTCTTTGCCAGTGGGGCCAGACAGACTCAAGCCCTCAGCAGATCTCTGGAGGATCCTGCTAGTGGACTGAGAACATGCAACCTTCCCATCCAAGAAAAGCCAAGAGCAGACGTTGTGGGGCTGGGGGGGGGGGGGTTCCTCCTTTTTGGTGATGGGGAGAAAGAAACTGCAGACACGCATTAGCCTAGAGCACACAAACACCCTACGTGTCCTCCCCCCCCCCCATCTAGTAGAAAAGACTGAAAGACGAGTAATCTGTGGGGATAGGGCCCCAGCTCAGGGGTGGAGGATCTGTTTGCATGCAGGAGGTCCCAGGTCCAATCCCATGTGGCATCTCCAGGTAAGGCTGGGGAAGCCTGCTGCCTGAAACCCCTCGGGGCCGCTGCCCATCAGTGTAGACAACACGGAGCTAGATAGATCAGCAACACTGAGCTAGATGGATCAGTGGTCTGACTCGGCGCAAGGCAGCTCCCGATTGTCCTCCTGAACTGCCACGAGAGGCGGGCGGCCAACACCTTCGTCAAGCAGGGCTCCCACACATAAAGGCACACGATGCCCGCCCACCATGAAGCCACCCTGAAGACCACGCAGGGCCACAAAAGAGGCGGCGGGCGGAGGCGACGCCCCCGACAGCGCGATCCGGGCACAGAGTCTTTGGCTCGGCACGGTTAACACGCACTACTTATGAGCACGTATTTGTCTTCAGATGGTGCACTTCAACCAGGGACGTGTAGGGAGGCAGGGATCTGCCCCGAACCACAAGACCCGAAGCAGGCGGAGGGAAAGAGAAGAAGGGGCGGCGGGACTCATCCTCCCATTCGAGGCGGCCCCAGTGCCCCGCCTCCCTCGCGCCAGCGCCCGGCAACCGTTCGCCGCCGCGGCCGCCACCGCCTCCAGCTCGCCGTCCAGCCTCCTCCGCGGAGCCGACCCGGCTAGCCCGGCCCGCGCCTTCCTCCTCCTCTTCCTCCAACCGCCCTCCTCCAACCGCCGCTCAGCTGCGGGCCCGCCCAGCAGGTCCCCCTCACCTGACAGAACCCCCGGCAATAGGCGCCCGACGAAGCCTCCGCCACCCCCTGCTCGCTCAGCTCCGCCTGCAGCTGCCAGAGCCGGGAGCGGAGGCCGGCGGCCAGCCTCTGCATCTCCGGCGGCAGGGCCGCGTCAGCCTCGGCGTCCGCCATCTGCACCCGGCCCCACCGCGCGTAGGCAAGAGTCACGTGACCCGCCCCAGCCGCTGACCACATCGGCAGGGGACGGACTCACGTGACGGCAGGCCCCGCCCTTCCCCGGTCCCCGCCCCCTCCCCTCTTCTCCGTCTGCGCATGCTGCCTCCCGCCTCGTCGCTCGGGAACTGCAGCCTTCGGCGTCCCCATTGGCCGCGTGTCTCCCGTGGTGGTGACGCATATACATCGCGCGGCTGTTTAGGGACTTGTTTATTTTTTCCCGTCCCCCCGCCCCTTCCTAGCGTTGTCCAATGGAGTGGCGGGGCGGGGTCATTTCTCGGAGCAGTGGCTCGAGAGCTCGCTCCGTAATGCTGCGGCAGGAAGTTCTAATACGATCTTCGGCTGTTTACAGGATTCTGGCGACCTTTCATGTATTCCGTTGTTATCAATTCGTTTCTCCTGATAGTTAGATTTCTTAACAAAAGAAGAGGAATCAAGGGTCTCGTGGCACCGTGAAGACGGAATAATGTATTGGAGCATATGCTTTGTAGACAGCGGTGGACTTCGTCAGATGCCTAAAGTGCAGTCTGCAGTGGGCAGTGAAATATATACATTGATATAGATACAAAAATTGTAAATATTTTATTAAAATTAGGAAAGGTGCATTATGGCTAGGAGGAAACAACTTGTAAAATAAAATATTGTATATATTTTTTTAAAGTAGGCAATTCAGAACCATCTGTTATTCCTGTTTCTGGTATCTAGTACTAACCTTCTGTTTGTTGTTTATTCATATTGTTCTTTCCTGGGTTTTGTTGTTGTTTGACAGTTTGCATTACCTTTTCCTATAGTACAAACTATCCTCACAAAAGCTGAGAAACAGATTTTTCTATGGCCATTTTAAGATCCATTATTTTTATTTCATCTTAATAGTTTAGAGAGAAATATAGCAGTGGGAAAGGAGCCAGTAAACAAACCTTTTCAGGTCAACACTTAAGATGCTGAACATACATATGATTTACAATACACTATAAGTATTCATGTGGACTTTAAAATGAAAAGCACTTAAATATTTAAATTATATTCTTAAAGTTAGCAAGTTCAGAATATGTGGATTGACTATTGCAAGTATTTTGTTTCGCATGTATATTCAATCAAAAGCCTGATTTCTCAGGCTTCTAATTAAAATTAATTTCAAATTGTTTTGTTTTTATTCTAGTTTTATATTTGTTATATTTTTTATTGTGTATACTGCCGAGAAATACACATCAGCTGGTATATAAATATGATAAATAAATAAGTTCTGAGAAAATAGATTTTGACTGTTCCGTCACTTCAACTATCCTTAAAAGACTTGCCAGGAAAAGTCTTTCTGGTTAAACTAAAACTGGATATAAGATGGTCATATTATAGGTTCAATGTCAAGCTGTTGTTGGGACAAATTCTACTCTCAGAAATGGCAATGGATTTGGAATAATGTATGTTGACATTTGAGTAATATTAATATGAATAAAATTATGTTAAATGATATCAATATATCCTTTAAAAGATATGTAACTTACATCTCGCTATTAGTGTGTTATTCATTCAGTGCTGATGTATCTTGTATTTTGGACATGCCTCCTTATTTGTAGGTTGTGGAAACAGAATCTGGCTATCATAAAAGCAATAACAGGTTGTGGTATTTCACTTGACACAAAGTATACTTCTAGGATATGAAAACTACTGTAGATGGTGGTTTTGAACTGATTCTTTCTAACCACTGGAAAGTTAAGTGTAACTTCTTATTGGAAACCTATGGCATCACCACCTTGAATGGACATTATTATAGATGATATTGACAGTAGTGTACTTAACCAAGTTGACAAATTATAGGAAAGCAAAGAAACATTCTCATCTAGATTAATTAGTAGAAAGATTGATTTTATTAATAAAGTATTGGAACAAAGGGTTTTTTAAAAGATAACCTTGAATCATATTGACTGCTTTCTCTTTTGCTAATAATCATTATTCAAGAAATTTTAAAGTAGTTTAAATGTTATTTAAACACATTCAGAGCTTTACCTGGAAATTATTTTACTGGAATATGTGAAAACTGCCAACATGTTAATTTTAGCTAGCTCAAAAAGTTGTGATTATATATTTAATATAATGCATGTGGAGAGCTATACAATTATATATTTAACATAATGCACGTGCATTTTCTAGGGACGGTCTCTGAAAAAAAGTTAATTATAATTTTGGAATGTCTCTACTTGGCAGATATGGTATCCAGACATTATATTAGTGATTAAATTTTTGTGAAAAAATGCATTTTTACACATAGACATTTTTCCATGGAAAAATACAGCGGGGGGGGGGTGGACAAAAATTCAGGAAAATATTCAGTTACGGAACATTTTCCGCCACACATCGCTGCCACGATCAGCCATGGCCCACCTGATGTGCAGTGTTATGACTCTGTAACGCTCTGCCCCAGGGGCTGCTGTGATGCTGCTCAGTGTTCCCTGTAAGAGGGATTCCCAGATGTTGTTGACTCAGCTGCAATGGCCAGAATCCCCAGCTGCAATGGCCTTTGGGGATTATGGGAGTTGTAGTTAACAACATCTGGGAATCCCTCTTACAGGGAACACTGATGCTGCTGTGAACAAGCGGTTGCACAAGGAGCTCCGTCAGAGCAGTCTTGGGGCTGCTTAAGAACCCACAGCAGCCCCCGAGGCAGAGCATTACAGAGGCATCACACTGCACATCATGTGGGCCACTGTTTGCTTTAAATGAGTGCACAGCTGGTTTGCCACTGTAGGAAACAGGATGTTGGGTGAGATGAAACTGATCTGATCCACTAAGACTTTTCTTTTGTCCCAAATTTAACCCTACTGCTCCATCTAGCGCTGTAAGAAAATATTACTTCCATTTTATATTAGAGGGATTTCTGTACAGGATAATGTCCAGCCATTTAGATTCTTTCTTTCTTTCTTTCTTTCTTTCTTTCTTTCTTTCTTTCTTTCTTTCTTTCTATCAAATGGTTGGACTCCTTTTCTTTTCTGTTACAAAAAGGGGGCTAATTGTGAGGATGCTAACTTCCAAAATACATCATCATTGCACTTAGTCATTTTGCATCATGCAAATGCCCTATAGCTATCAGACAATTTGCCACATAGCTGTTCTATGTTCTAGATTTAAGAAATCAAAACTGCTTTGTGATACCTTAAACACTAGCACATTCATTTTAGCACAGGCGTTTATGGACTAGAGCTCAGTTCATTAGCTGCATCAGTAATCCAAAAACTTTTGGTTTAAGATTAGAATTAAGATGCTTTTCATTTTCACTCATGCTCTAAAAAAATGGGAATTGCAAGTTAACGTGTCTATCTTAATTTCTGCGCCATATGAGCTGTAAAAACTTTGTACAGTCTGGTATACGATGGTGGCTTTAAAAATGAGGCTCCATGCACCCACACTTTGCTTTGATCAGAGAGCCATCAGGCAGAAATTCATCGGGGCATCTCTAGGAAGTGATTAGGGAAGCTGCACCTGTTAAATGTCTGCCTGGATACACCACTCCCCAGCCCAATGTCCAACTGAAAGACCAAGGCAAACTGTGGGTGCATGGAGCCTCATTTCTAAAGCCATCATCATATTATTGAACTGTGCAAAGTCTTTACAGCTCATGTGGCATGGAAGTTAAGATGTTGAAAAGACTCCTCATCTTAACTTTACTGGCACAACTGTGCCAGTTTAATGCAGAGAGAGAGTGAGAGAGAGTGAGAGAGAGTGAGTGAGTGAGTGTAGGAAGTCAGAGATTTCACTTTATTTATTATTTATAATTATATCCTGCTATCCCTATCAAGGACCCCAGAGTGGTGTACATGGTTATGTTTATACTTACAGCAACCCGGTGAGGTAGATTAGGCTGAGAGATAAGGGACTGGTCCAAAGTCAGATAGATAGATAAACAGTACAATCAAAGCACTCTGGATTGCAATAGATACAGTCTGTGACTATTTTTAAGTGAAGCTTTAAAGGATAATAACTGCTGATTAATATCAGCAATAATCATACGAAAAGCAGTTTTCTTGGCTATGCTGAGTTAATTAACTCATATATTTAGATGGTCAATGGTTCCTTTCTTATCAGTACCTAAAGGGATACTGATAAGGTTGTAATGGGAAGAGAGCTGGGGGTGGGCGTTGTAACAAGCATGGATTGTCCCTTTTGCTAAGCAGCGTTTGCCCTGGTTTGCTTTTGAATGGAAGACTACATGTGAGCACTGTAAAGTTTTCCCCTTAAGGGATGGCGCTGCTCTGGGATGAGCACCTGCATGTTTGTACGCAAGTTCCCTCCCTGGCATCTCCAAGATAGGGCTGAGAGAGATTCCTGCTTGCAACCTTGGAGAAGCAGCTGCCAGTCTGTGTAGACAGTGCTGAGCTAGATAGACCAATGGTCTGACTCAGTATATGGCAGCTTCCTATGTTCCTATGGGGTGGACCCAGGTAGCCAGACCTGTCAAATACTACAGACTGATGGCTGGGCAATCGTTAAGCAATCTTTCTCACTTCCCAAGGCAGATGTTCAAATGCATAGAGTGCCTTGGCCAGCCCCTACTTTTTCAAAGGCTTCTTATCACCCTAGCAGGCAAGAATCCATCAAGCTTCAATGCCCTGTTCCTGTGTGAAATTCCAGTAAGCAATTCCACCCTCCCACAGCCTTTGTGTAACTAACTACCTGGTAAGGAAACCATTTCTCCTGTCAAATTATTCATGTGAAGTAACCAGCATGTGAGGATTGGTGAGGTATTTCCTGGCCCTGGTTAAAGAATATTGTTCTCCCTTTTTTCTTTTTTTAACAGCCTAATTAGGAACAAAGAACAAATAGTTTTGTGGCATACCTTAAAGACTAGTCTCTAGACCACTTCATCATATGCACAAACTTATCTTCTGTTGGCAAGTGTGTGTGTATGTGTAGTGGGTATGGAGGAAGAGGAGGAGAGGAGGAGGAGGAGAAGAAATTGTAATCAGCAGAACCAAACAGCCATGAAATGCAGGAAGTATGGTTTGTGACCATTCTATGTAAAGCTGAAATGTATGAAAGATAAACACTGTGACAATTCACAACAGCAATAGTTGGCAATCACATCATCTTTGTAGTTCTGCTAAGTACATTTACTTCTGTTGTGGGAGAGGAAACTGTTATCTTGATTCAAGCCTCTTCCTTCAAGGAGCCCAGAGCAGTGTACTACATAGCGGGATAGGACCGTCTCCGTGGTCCTAGTCCAGCACTCTAACCACTACACCATGCTGGCTATACCACACTGGGTATGTGATATTGGTGTGACATAATTCAAGCATAATTCAAGTTCAAGCATTCTCCAACAGGGTAGAATTACCCAGGTATTGGGGAAGCAGAAGTGCACCAGAGAGCCACATCCTCTGGAGTTGATGTGCTCCATAGCCACACCTCCTATTCTCCCCAGGTTCCACACTAATAATAATAATAATAATTAATACATCTGCCACACAATACACCAGATATAACTGTAGTCGAGAAGAAAGAAAAACAAGTTAAAATAATCGACATAGCAATACCAGGGGATAGCAGAATAGAAGAAAAAGAAATAGAGAAAATCACAAAATACAAAGATCTACAAATTGAAATTGAAAGGCTGTGGCAGAAAAAGGGTTTTTGTGAAAGACTATCTTGCCAAGGTGTGTGTGTATAATTCCAAGGGTAACTGAATCAGGCATGTAGTTACAACATTTTCAATGACTGTAAGCAGATTTTTAAGTGTGTGTGTGTGTGTGTGTGTGTGTGTGTGTGTGTTTGTGTGTGTACACGCCTGATTCATGCCTGATTCAGTTACCCTTGGAACTGCCCACTTGTAGAACACCAGAACAGAGTGAACGTTGCATTAAAAACAACTGTGAGCCTCTTTTTCCATCTCTGCTTTTTGCTTTCAGCCCAGACACAATCTCACACTCTGCTGTGTTCCCACTCTGTTTTTTCAGGATTCACTTCATGGCAGGTGCTTGCTTGAGAATGTCTTATGTAGATTCAAAGGGAAAGAGGACGCCTTCAGGAGGCTGAATCTGTCAATTATTTACCCCGAGTACAGCAATAGGTATAAAATGATGCCTCCCCTGTCCTCTTCACCCAGCTATCATGGAGAAAGCCCTGGGCATGGTGCTACTTCTGAGCTCTACAGGTAAGAAAGTTAGGAACATAGGAGCCCGCGTGGTGTAGTGGTTAGAGTGCTAGACTAGGACCGGGGAGACCCGAGTTGTTGTTGTTGTTGTTGTTGTTATTATCATTATTCATTATTCTTATTCATTATATTATTATGTATGGAGTTCAAATCCCCATTCAGCCATGAGACTAGCTGGGTGACTCTGGGCCAGTCACTTCTCTCTCTCAGCCTAGCCTACTTCACAGGGTTGTTGTGAGGAGAAACTCAAGTTTGTAGTACACTGCTCTGGGCTCCTTGGAGGAAGAGCGGGATATAAAATGTAAATAATAATAAGTGTGGTGTAGTGGTTAAAGTCAGACTAAGACTTAGGAGGCCCAGGTTCAAATCCTCATTAATCCTTGAAGCTTATTGGTGACCGTAGGCTAAACACATCTCTCAGCATAACCTGCCTCACAGAGTCGTTGCAAGGATAATATCTTTTGTTCCACTGGACTCTGGGAAGAGCATCTAGGTTCCAAGTTCCCTCCCTGGCAGCATCTCCAAGGTCAGGCTGAGAATGATTCCTGCCTGCAACCTTGGAGAAGCCACTACCAGTCTGTACTGAGCAAGATGGACCAATGGTCTGACTCAGTATATGGCAGCTTCCTATGTTCCTATGACCTTTATTTATTTATTTATTTATTACATTTTATATCCTGCTCTTCCTCCAAAGGAGCCCAGAGTACTACATACTTAGATTTCTCCTCACAACAACCCTGTGAAGTAGGCTAGGCTGAGAGAGAAGTGACTGTTCTAGAGTCACCCAGCAAGTATTATGGCTGAATGGAGATTTGAACTCGGGTCTACCCATTCCCAGTCCAGCATTCTAACCACTACACCATGCTGGCTCTTAAGGCAAATAGGACAATTGTGTTGCTAGCAGACATGGATTAGTTAAGAATCAACTATTAGCCTGATCCTAAAGACTCCCAATGAGTTAAATACTAAGGCTTGCTTCCGAGAAAATATATTTCGGTTTGTGGTAGACCCATGGTTGAGTGTCGATAGGGCATCTATTCTGCAGTGCCCTACTACCACTGAACCATTGCCCCATCTCCAACCCTACTAGGGCTGGGAAAGATTCCTGCCCAAAACCTTGGAGAGCCACTGCCAGCCAGAGTAAACAACAGGCTGGCTCACAAGATGGTGAATAGGATAGGACAAGTGTCCTGCTCAACTTCAGGAGCTGTGTGCTTCCCGTTTTCTGCTCTTGTGTGAGTAAACAGCAAGGTAGGAGGCATGGGCCGTGATCATCTGTGAAGTGGGAGCTGGGTAGGAGGGCTTTTTGTCCTACCTTGTTAAAGATCTGGGTACAGTTGCTGGGTAGGATGCTGTCTTCCTACTCAGTGGGAGGCTAGCTGACGATCACTGCCAGTGCCTTGCCTTGTTTTTCCCTCACACATCACCACAAAACAGGAGCACGCGCTGCTCCCAAACGTGAGTAGGGCGTCTGTCCTACCCTATTTCTCATTGTACAAATGAGCCTATCACTGAGCAGGATGGACCAGTGGTCTGCCTTGGAATAAGGTCTATGTTCTATGATTTCAGCCTTCGTTATTTCTCTTTCCTTCCTTATAGTCCACCATGCATTCCAAAGTTTTCAGGTGAGTAACAGATCCAAAACCCATCAGTAAAATATTCAAAGCTGATCAAGGACCAGGGCTGCTCAACTCTGGTCCTCCAGTTGTTTTTGGACTACAGCTCCCATAATCCCCAACCTACAGTGGCCAATAGTCAGGGATTATGGGGATTGTAGGCCAACATCTGCAGGAGGGCCTAAGTCGAGCTGTCTTGCCATACTGACCTAAAACGACTGCGTGCCTGCTTCACGCCAATCACGCTGTTTTGATAAAGTAGCAAGAAGCAACGATACGCCGAGGAACCGCTAAGACATCGGCACCTAAGAGGATCCATGGAGGAAAGCTGGGATCTAATTTTAGTTCTAGGCCTGACAAATGCAAGGGCCTGTCCCAGCGAACTCCTGTCGACAGTGTTGTGCCCGGAGGGAAAGCACAGCATGTAAAGAAACCATCAGTTCTTCGGGCAGGACGTGCGGCTTCTTGTTCTCATAACGAGAGGACATTTGTGCCTACACCTGTGCTTGGATGTAGGAAGCCTTTCCCCAAGGAACACTTTTCAAGGTCTCTTGGCTTGGGAAGGTTAACCCTGCGTATGACATTTGCCACTTGCCACAAAAACCGCTCTCACGGCCAAACATGGGGGCTCTTCTAATGATCCTCTCTAGGGTAGGAGGGGAGGCCAGGCTGGATCTGGGAGCCATTTGCCCTCCCAACTAGCTACTGTGAAAATTCTACAATACAAACAAGGTAGGAGGAGGGGGAGATGATCGTCCGTGAGCTGGGCATGGAGGCAGGCAGCAGCAATGAGTCCAGAACTGAAGGCCTCCTACCCACTGTGAGGCTGGGTAACTAGAGCATCGAATGACATACAGATACGCCCAATATTTATATACCGCTTTCCAACAGAAGTCCCCAAAGCTGTTTGTTTGTTTGTTTGTTTGTTTGTTTGTTTGTTTGTTTGTCAAATTTATACCCTGCCCAAACTTACGTCTCTGGGCGGCCATAGAAATCTGTATCTGGGAGGCCATAGTTGACATAGAAACAGAGTTGACAAGAGTTGACAGAGATGACAGAGATGGGTGGCCGTCTCTGGGCGGCCATAGTTGACCTAGAAATCAACCAGCCAATCAATCAAATGACTCCCTGTAGTGTCCCCCAAAGGGCTCACCATCGAAAAATGAAACATACGATAGCCACAGCCACTGGAGGGATGCTGTGCTGGGGACGGATAGGGCCAGTTTCTCTCCCCCTGCTATGTCTGTTGAGCTACGAAGGCTGAAAGCCTCCCTTGTCCTTGCGTGTGTGATATGGTGGTCTTGTGTCACAGTGTCCGCTCAGACCGGTGAGCGCATCATCGGAGGATCGGAGTGCTGGCCACACTCTCAGCCCTGGCAGGTCTTCGTGTACAATTCCCAGCTGACTCGGTGTGGAGGAGCCTTAATTGATGAGCATTGGGTGGTGACGGCTGGGCACTGCCTCGGAAGGCAAGTTGAAGGGGCCATGGGGGGGAGGGAGGGAGGGAGTGGAGGGTAGGGGAAGGCCTCTGGGCCACAAGTGCTGTCAAGCAGAGAATGGAGGGCAAGAAGACAGACTTTTAAATTTACTGCTTCTCCATGTAAATAAAACCAACAACACCTCTCTGCATGTAGCAAGCAAAAAGAGGTTAGGCAAAACTCAATCTGCTGACATGCTAGCAGAACACATTTTCCATGGGGAACATTCAGACATGCAACTCCCTCCCCTGAAGTTTGACAAGGGCTATACCGGTGATTGTTCCGAACATCTTTCCCTTATAGCACGATCTCAGTCCATCTTGGGGAACATGATTTGCGGAAGAACGACGAAGGAGAACAGCATTCCTCTGCAGTTCAAATCATCCGCCATGCTGAATTTGAACCCGTGTCTCTGAAAAACGATATCATGCTTCTGCGGCTGGATCCCCCTGCCACCCTGGGGGATACCATTAAGATCATTCCCATGGCTACAGAGTGTGCGCCCACTGGAACCAATTGTGTGGTGTCAGGCTGGGGCACTACTACCTACCCGGAAGGTAAGTAGAATGGCCAGGTTCACACATGGTAGCGGCTTAAGGCAGAAACAATAAGAGAAATGTCATAAAGCAGGTCCCCTGTTCGTATCACTATCTGTTCAACAGCCATGCCAGACCAATAAGGGAACAGACAATATTTATTATTATTTATTTATGTGCTACATTTTAATACCACCTTTCTGCCTTGACAAAGGCACCCAAAATGGTGTACAATATTAAAAGTAGCAAATTGCAGAATGTTAAGAAAACGTTGTCTCAGGCTGTGGGTCTTTTCAGGAGCTGAGGACAAGAGCTCCCTGGCCTGAGTGCCTCCTTTCTTGCCTTCCTCTCAGGGCACACTGGTCTTTCCGTACTCCTGGGAAGGTTGGGGGGGGGGCTGCCCCAACTGTCCTCACAGGTCAGAGCTGGTCTCTATTGGGGCTGATGTTATGCTCCATGTACATACAGTCTATGAACAGTGCACACACACTTATGTATGCACATATACTTATTCACGTGACGTTCAGTGCATAGGAACATAGGAGCATAGGAAGCTGCCATATACTGAGTCAGACAATAGGTCCATCTAGCTCAGTATTGTCTACACACATTGGCAGCGGCTTCTCCAAGGTGGCAGGCAGGAGTCTCTCTCAGCCCTATCTTGGAGATGCTGCCAGGGAGGGAACTTGAAACCTTCTGCTCTTTCCAGAGCAGCCAATGTAACAATCTTACATTGTTCATACATCGAGTTTCCCATTCATATGAACCCTGCTTAGCTCCCGGCACAGATCATAATCACAGAGAGTCGCCCGGTGCAATGGCCAACAGCGACCACACCACCTAGGACAGAATAAAGAGGATTTGGGGGCCCCCAAAGGCTGTGGAGGCCTGGGACTTTGGTCCTGAAGTCCAGGGCTAAGAGCACCACTGGATCAGCGGCATGCAGACGGTCTCAGAGTCATATTATCCCCAGCTCCTCCAGTTGGTGCAGCAGGGATGTAACTTGCCGAGGGAGCAAGAGGTTGCTGGTTCGAATCCCTGCTGGTGTGTTTCCCAGACTATGCAGCGATATAGGAAGATGCTGAAAGGCATTATCATCTCAGACTGCGCGGGAGGAGGCAATGGGAAACCCCTCCTGTATTCTACCAAAGACAACCACAGGGCTCTGTGGTCACCAGGAGTCGACAGCACCGAGTTGACACTGACTCGACGGCATATCTTTACCTCCAGTTCAAAGGATCTACGAGAGCAGAGCTGGGAAAGAGCAAGCGTCTGGAAGAGCCGCTCTCATTCAGACTAGCAAGTTCCCCCCCCCCAAGGACAATTCAGAAGTGCACAATGTTATATGAGTGTAATTCGCGTGTGTGTGGTGTGTACCGTGGCAGCACACACTGTGCATTAGGAATGTGTGCGAACTTTGGCGTGAGAGCGATGCGGGGGAACTTTAAAAAAGAGAAAAGTGGGGCGGTGCACATCGCATAAAGTCCCATGTGGCGTCAGCACGCACATGTTGTCTGTGCATGCATGGGCACCATTTGTGTGGTCAGCAACACCATGCTGATTCCGCAAATGGTGCCTGCGCAGACGCCATGGGTGTGCTGACACAGTGCGGAGTTTCTTGGGAGGCATGCATGCCACCTTAGCACTGGCGACGAGCAGGTGAGGACCTGCTCTCCTCTTTCTTAAAGGCCCCTTGTGCTGCTTCCGAAATTGGGGGTGGGGGCAATTTAAGACCACTGCTGTAAGATCACATCTTATGTTCAGATTTTATTTCCAGGGGTGAGCGGGAGGAGCAGGATCTAGGGTTAGCAAGGAAGGAACTGGAAGGCAAAATAGTGAAGCAACCAGCCCTGGTAGTCTGTGTTTCCCACTCAACTCAAGGTTTAATCTTGCAGTGAACTATTCCTACATCCTGAACTGTATGGATACAACCATCTTGGAAAAGGATATATGCACAGCTACATATGGAAGCTACTTCTCAGAAAATGAGATCTGTGCAGGAAAACTGGAAGGAGGCATAGACTCATGCCAGGTAAGCCACATACAGCTTGCATGAAATCAATCAATCTAATCAATCTCATGCAGGTTGTAGTCGATTTGCATATTTCTACACATGAGTAAAAACAAGAGGATTGTTCTTACGATCAAGGTCGAAGGAAGAGCCAGCCAGGATAGGAGAGCCATGTGTGCTCCTGGTTAGCTTTTGTAAGTTTGCAAAGATCAAGGTAGGAGGAGGGGAGAGTGATTGTGTGAGAGCCGGCAGCTGGGTAGGACAGGCACGGCCAATCCACATTCTGTCCCGAGCACTTTATCGAGGGTGGACAAAAAGCCATCCTACCCAGTTCCCAACTCCCACACAATGGGAGTCTATCATCAGCTTCCGACTACAAACAGACAAACATCTGCCACACAATACACCAGATGTCACTGTAGTCGAGAAGAAAGAAAAACAAGTCAAAATAATCGTCATAGCAATACCAGGGGATAGCAGAATAGAAGAAAAAGAAATAGAAAAAATAACCAAATACAAAGATCTACAAATTGAAATTGAAAGGCTGTGGCAGAAAAAGACCAAAATAATCCCAGTGGTCATTGGTGCCCTGGGTGCAGTTCCAAAAGACCTTGAAGAGCACCTCAACACCATTGGGGCCACAGAAATCACCATCAGCCAATTACAAAAAGCAGCTTTACTGGGAACAGCCTATATATATTTTGCGACGATATCTATAATAACCAACAGTATTGATGATAAAATTCAGCCATCCCAGGTCCTTGGGAAGGACTCGATGTCTGGATAAAACAAACCAGTCAATAACACCTGTCTGACTGTGTAAACAAGAAATAATAATAATAATAATAATAATAATAATATAATTCAAGGACTTTCCCCCCTAGCACAACTTTACTCTGGACTTTCTGACCATTTTGCTTTGGTGAATCTACAGGGTGATTCTGGAAGCCCCATGATCTGCAACGGAGTCCTTCATGGTATAGTGTCCTGGGGAGCAAACCAATGTGGAGCGAAGCAAAAGCCAGCCATCTACACCGAGATCTGCAAATTCCGGAAGTGGATCGACGAGACCATAGCGAGAAAGTGACCCATCAGCCTAAGCGTTGACTTTCCCCAATAAACGTGTGGAGGAAATAGAATCCATCCTTGGCTTCCCAGTCCTGGCTTCTTCCATTGGGCACAGAGACATAGGAACACAGGGAAATGCCTTATACCAAGCCAGGCTGCCATTGGTGCATTTAGTTCAGTCTTGTCTACACTCTACACCGACTGGCAGCGGCTTCTCCAAGGCTGCAGGCAGGAGTCTCTCTCAGCCCTGTCTTGGAGATGCCGCCAGGGAGGGAACTTGGGCCCTTCTGCATTCAAGCAGGTAGGTGCTCTTCCCAGAACAGCCCCATCCTTTCTAAGGGGAATATCTAATACTAGCAGATCCAACCAGTCAATAACACCCGTCTGACTGTGTAAATAAATAAATAAATAAATAATATTTATATACTGCTCTTCAACCAAAGTTCACAAAGCAGTTTACAAAGAAAAATACATAAATAAAATGGTCTCCTGTCCCCAAAGGGCTCGTAATCTAAAAGAAACACAAGGCAGATACCAGTAACAGTCACTGGAGGGATGTTGTGCTGGGGCTGGATAGGACCAGTTGCTCTCCCCCTGCTAAATAGAAGAGAATAACCACTTTTAAAAGTGTCTTTAAAAGCACCTTCAAAACCAATTTAAAAGCAGGGGTTCTACCTATGGAGTCTGTCAGCACCAGGGGCATAGCTAGCTGGCATACTCTAATTCCTCCTGTGTCTAGGTATACCATACTCATTTGGGCAATTTGAAGGGTAATGGAATCAGGCATGTTACCACTCTTTCTGACTGTAACTATAAGCATATATTCAAGTTAATACTATATATGCACTGGCAAGAGAATATATCCTATTACACAGACATATTTTTACAAAACCCTTCAATTTTATAGATGGTTGTAAAATATTTTGTGCAAAATATGCTGGTAACGGAATCAAAAACAACAAGGGTAACTGAATCAGGCATGTAGTTACAACATTTACAATGACTGTAAGCAGATTTTTAAGTGTGTGTGTGTGTGTGTGTGTGTGTGTGTGTGTACACGCCTGATTCATGCCTGATTCAGTTACCCTTGGAACTGCCCACTTGTAGAACACCAGAACAGAGTGAACGTTGCATTAAAACACCTGTGAGCCTCTTTTTCCATCTCTGCTTTTTGCTTTCAGCCCAGACACGATCTCACGCTCTGCTGTGTTCCCACTCTGTTTTTTCAGGATTCACTTCATGGCAGGTGCTTGCTTGAGAATGTCTTATGTAGATTCAAAGGGAAAGAGGACGCCTTCAGGAGGCTGAATCTGTCAATTATTTACCCCGAGTACAGCAATAGGTATAAAATGATGCCTCCCCTGTCCTCTTCACCCAGCTATCATGGAGAAAGCCCTGGGCATGGTGCTACTTCTGAGCTCTACAGGTAAGAAAGTTAGGAACATAGGAGCCCGCGTGGTGTAGTGGTTAGAGTGCTGGACTAGGACCGGGGAGACCCGAGTTGTTGTTGTTGATATTATTATTATTATTATTATTATTCATTTTTCATTATTCATTATTATTATTCATTATATTATTATGCATGGAGTTCAAATCCCCATTCAGCCATGATACTTGCTGGGTGACTCTGGGCCAGTCACTTCTCTCTCAGCCTAACCTACTTCACAGGGTTGTTGTGAGGAGAAACTCAAGTTTGTAGTACACTGCTCTGGGCTCCTTGGAGGAAGAGCGGGATATAAAATGTAAATAATAATAAGTGTGGTGTAGTGGTTAAAGTCAGACTAGGACTTAGGAGACCCAGGTTCAAATCCTCATTAATCCTTGAAGCTTATTGGTGACCGTAGGCTAAACACTTCTCTCAGCATAACCTGCCTCACAGAGTCGTTGCAAGGATAATATCTTTTGTTCCACTGGGCTCTGGGAAGAGCATCTAGGTTCCAAGTTCCCCCCCTGGCAGCATCTCCAAGGTCAGGCTGAGAGTGATTCCTGCCTGCAACCTTGGAGAAGCCACTACCAGTCTGTACTGAGCAAGATGGACCAATGGTCTGACTCAGTATATGGCAGCTTCCTATGTTCCTATGACCTTTATTTATTTATTTATTTATTACATTTTATATCCCGCTCTTCCTCCAAAGGAGCCCAGAGTACTACATACTTAGATTTCTCCTCACAACAACCCTGTGAAGTAGGCTAGGCTAAGAGAGAAGTGACTGTCCTAGAGTCACCCAGCTAGTATAATGGCTGAATGGAGATTTGAACTCGGGTCTACCCATTCCCAGTCCAGCATTCTAACCACTACACCATGCTGGCTCTTAAGGCAAATAGGACAATTGTGTTGCTAGCAGACATGGATTAGTTAAGAATCAACTATTAGCCTGATCCTAAAGACTCCCAATGAGTTAAATAGGCTTGCTTCCTAGAAAATATATTTCGGTTTGTGGTAGACCCATGGTTCAGTGTCGATAGGGCATCTATTCTGCAGTGCCCTACTACCACTGAACCATTGCCCCATCTCCAACCCTACTAGGGCTGGGAAAGATTCCTGCCCAAAACCTTGGAGAGCCACTGCCAGCCAGAGTAAACAACAGGCTGGCTCACAAGATGGCAAATAGGATAGGACAAGTGTCCTGCTCAACTTCAGGAGCTGTGTGCTTCCTGTTTTCTGCTCTTGTGTGAGTAAACAGCAAGATAGGAGGCATGGGCCGTGATCATCTGTGAAGTGGGAGCTGGGTAGGAGGGCTTTTTGTCCTACCTTGTTAAAGATCTGGGTACAGTTGCTGGGTAGGATGCTGTCTTCCTACTCAGTGGGAGGCTAGCTGACGATCACTGCCAGTGCCTTGCCTTGTTTTTCCCTCACACATCACCACAAAACAGGAGCACGCGCTGCTCCCAAACGTGAGTAGGGCGTCTGTCCTACCCTATTTCTCATTGTACAAATGAGCCTATCACTGAGCAGGATGGACCAGTGGTCTGCCTTGGAATAAGGTCTATGTTCTATGATTTCAGCCTTCGTTATTTCTCTTTCCTTCCTTATAGTCCACCATGCATTCCAAAGTTTTCAGGTGAGTAACAGATCCAAAACCCATCAGTAAAATATTCAAAGCTGATCAAGGACCAGGGCTGCTCAACTCTGGTCCTCCAGTTGTTTTTGGACTACAGCTCCCATAATCCCCAACCTACAGTGGCCAATAGTCAGGGATTATGGGGATTGTAGGCCAATTTCTGCAGGAGGGCCTAAGTCGAGCTGTCTTGCCATACTAACCTAAAACGACTGCGTGCCTGCTTCACGCCAATCACGCTGTTTTGATAAAGTAGCAAGAAGCAACGATACGCCGAGGAACCACTAAGACATCGGCACCTAAGAGGATCCATGGAGGAAAGCTGGGATCTAATTTTAGTTCTAGGCCTGACAAATGCAAGGGCCTGTCCCAGCGAACTCCTGTCGACAGTGTTGTGCCCGGAGGGAAAGCACAGCATGTAAAGAAACAATCAGATCTTCGGGCAGGACGTGCGGCTTCTTGTTCTCATAATGAGAGGACATTTGTGCCTACACCTGTGCTTGGATGTAGGAAGCCTTTCCCCAAGGAACACTTTGCAAGATCTCTTGGCTTGGGAAGGTTAACCCTGCGTATGACATTTGCCACTTGCCACAAAAACTGCTCTCACGGCCAAACATGGGGGCTCTTCTAATGATCCTCTCTAGGGTAGGAGGGGAGGCCAGGCTGGATCTGGGAGCCATGTGCCCTCCCAACTAGCTACTGTGAAAATTCTACAATACAAACAAGGTAGGAGGAGGGGGAGATGATCGTCCGTGAGCTGGGCATGGAGGCGGGCAGCAGCAATGAGTCCAGAACTGAAGACCTCCTACCCACTGTGAGGCTGGGTAACTAGAGCATCGAATGACATACAGATACGCCCAATATTTATATACCGCTTTCCCACAGAAGTCCCCAAAGCTGTTTGTTTGTTTGTTTGTTTGTTTGTTTGTTTGTTTGTTTGTTTGTTTGTTTGTTTGTCAAATTTATACCCTGCCCAAACTTACGTCTCTGGGCGGCCATAGAAATCTGTATTTGGGAGGCCATAGTTGACATAGAAACAGAGTTGACAAGAGTTGACAGAGTTGACAGAGATGGGTGGCCGTCTCTGGGCGGCCATAGTTGACCTAGAAATCAACCAGCCAATCAATCAAATGACTCCCTGTAGTGTCCCCCAAAGGGCTCACCATCAAAAAATGAAACATACGACAGCCACAGCCACTGAAGGGATGCTGTGTTGGGGACGGATAGGGCCAGTTTCTCTCCCCCTGCTATGTCCGATGAGCTACGAAGGCTGCAAGCCTCCCTTGTCCTTGCGTGTGTGATATGGTGGTCTTGTGTCACAGTCTCCGCTCAGACCGGCGAGCGCATCATCGGAGGATCCGAGTGCTTGCCACATTCTCAGCCCTGGCACGTCTTCATGTACAATTCCCAGCTGACTCGGTGTGGAGGAGCCTTAATTGATGAGCACTGGGTGGTGACGGCTGGGCACTGCCTCGGAAGGCAAGTTGAAGGGGCCATGGGGGGGGGAGGGAGGGAGGGAGTGGAGGGTAGGGGAAGGCCTCTGGGCCACAAATGCTGTCAAGCAGAGAATGGAGGGCAAGAAGACAGACTTTTGCCCCAGTAACCTTGTACTTGCTGGCTGGCTGCCCACAACACCCCACCTCTCTAAAATGAGACTAGGAGGTGGAAACAGAGTGAGATCTCCTATGCCTCCAAGGGGTGTGGACACAAACCTTAACATTCCAAACTCAACTATTGACATATACAGTAGTTGTGGAGAGCTGGTAGAGGCAAGCTGGTCTTGTGGTAGCAAGCATGACTTGTCCCCTTAGCTAAGCAGGGTCCGCCCTGGTTGCATATGAATGAGAGACTAGAAGTGTGAGCATTGTGAGATCTTCCCCTCAGGGGATGGAGCTGCTCTGGGAAGAGCAGAAGGTTTCAAGTTCCCTCCCTGGCAGCATCTCCAAGATAGGGCTGAGAGAGATTGCTGCCTGCAACCTTGGAGAAGCCGCTGCCAATCTGTGTAGACAATACTGAGCTAGATGGACCTATGGTCTGACTCAGTATATGGCAGTTTCCTGTGTTCTTTTGTTCCTATTATCAGTTGTACACAATGCAACTCTCCACATAACTCTTGGACACTCTTGCCTTCTGTTGCGTCCACCCTCCCAGAGGTCCCTTAAGTTCCGGTGGGGTCCTCGAAAGGCCATCTGGACAAGGCGTCCGCCAGAATGTTGGTCTTCCCTTGAATATGCTCCACATCAGGTTCATACTCCTGGAGGACAAGACTCCAGCGAACAAACTTCTTCTTCCTGTGTTGAGCAGCGCCACTTAAGAACGGCATGGTCGGTTCTGAGTTCAAATCTACAAAAAGAACAGTTGTCGTGCAGCGATAGCCAGACAACACCCTTTTATGACTGGGGTAGAGAACATGGCTCTCTGGATGATGCTGAACTACAACTCGCATCATCCCCAGCCACAGGGGATGATGGGAGTTGGAGTTCAGCCTCAGCTGGAGAGTCAAGCTTGCCTATCCCTGCTTTATTACTATACTTCAGGGAGTACATGACTATACTTCATAGCTTAGTGGCAGAGGGCATGCTTTTCATTAAGAAGGTCGCAGGTTCAGTCCTCAGCATCACCAGGTAGGGCTCGGAAAGGCACCCTTTTGAAAGCCTGGAGAGCTGCTGCCGGTCAGTGTTGACAACAATGAACCGGATCCTGACTCAGTATATGGCAGCTTCCTGTGTGCCTACTGTGGTACAACCCTTCTATAACAGATGCAGGAGAAAGGGTTGTGTAGAATCCAGAGGAAAGAGTTGTGGTCTGCAAGGACAAGACAATGGAATTGAATCAGGAATATTAATAGTTTAATGAGATAGATATTATTTACAGAGAGGCAAGAACAGATGGCTTTTCTGTGCTCCTGCTGCTGGCTGCTTGTTAGCCCCACCTCTGCTCCGGGACTGGAATACAAGTAACTAAAGCCCCAATCAAAAGCTGGCCTGGATCCAGGAATGGATCCACTAAAAACACCACAGGTTGCAAATTTACTGCTTCTCCGTGTAAAAAAAAAACCAACAACACCAACAACAAGCATGTAGCAAGCAAAAAGAGGTTAGGTAATTTGCTAACTCAATCTGCTGACATGCTAGCAGAACACATTTTCCATGGGGAACATTCGGACATGCAACTCCCTCCCCTGAAGTTTGACATGGTTGAGTCAAGGAAGGGCTATACCGGTGATTGTTCCGAACATCTTTCCCTTATAGCACGATCTCAATCCATCTTGGAGAGCATGATGTGAGGAAGGAAGACGAAGGAGAACAATATTCCTCTGCAGTTCAAATCATCCGCCATGCTGAATTTGAACCCGAGTCTCTGAAAAACGATATCATGCTTCTGCGGCTGGATCCCCCTGCCACCCTGGGGGATACCATTAAGATCATTCCCATGGCTACAGAGTGTGCGCCCACTGGAACCAATTGTGTGGTGTCAGGCTGGGGCACTACTACCTACCCGGAAGGTAAGTAGAATGGCCAGGTTTCACACATGGTAGCGGCTTAAGGCAGAAACAATAGGAGAAATGTCATAAAGCAGGTCCCCTGTTCTTATCACTATCTGTTCAACAGCCATGCCAGACCAATAAGGAAACAGACAATATTTATTATTATTTATTTATGTGCTACATTTTAATACCACCTTTCTGCCTTGACAAAGGCACCCAAAAAGGTGTACAGTATTAAAAGTAGCAAATTGCAGAATGTTAAGAAAACGTTGTCTCAGGCTGTGGGTCTTTTCAGGAGCTGAGGACAAGAGCTCCCTGGCCTGAGTGCCTCCTTTCTTGCCTTCCTCTCAGGGCACACTGGTCTTTCCGTACTCCTGGGAAGGTTGGGGGGGGGGCTGCCCCAACTGTCCTCACAGGTCAGAGGTGGTCTCTATTGGGGCTGACGTAATGCTCCATGTACATACAGTCTATGAACAGTGTACACACACTTATGTATGTACATATACTTATTCACGTGACGTTCAGTGCATAGGAACATAGGAGCATAGGAAGCTGCCATATACTGAGTCAGACCATTGGTCCATCTAGCTCAGTATTGTCTGCACAGACTGGCAGCGGCTTCTCCAGAGTTGCAGGAAGGAATCTCTCCCAGCCCTATCTTGGAGATGCTGCCAGGGAGGGAACTTGGAACCTCAGATGCTCTTCCCAGAGCGGCCAATGTAACAATCTTACTTTGTTCACACATCGAGTTTCCCATTCATATGAACCCGGCTTAGCATCCAGCACAGATCATAATAGCAATAGCAATAGCACTTACATTTATATACTGCTCTATAGCTGGAAGCTCTCTAAGCGGTTTACAATGATTTAACATATTGCCCCCCAACATTCTGGGTACTCATTTTACCGACCTCGGAAGGATGGAAGGCTGAGTCAACCTTGAGCCCCTGGTCAGGATCGAACTTGCAACCTTCTGGTTACAGGGCGGCGGTTTTACCACTGTGCCACCAGGGAGAATCACAGAGAGTCGCCCGGTGCAATGGCCAACAGCGACCACACCACCTAGGACAGAATAAAGAGGATTTGGGGGCCCCCAAAGGCTGTGGAGGCCTGGGACTTTGGTCCTGAAGTCCAGGGCTAAGAGCACCACTGGATCAGCGGCATGCAGACGGTCTCAGAGTCATATTATCCCCAGCTCCTCCAGTTGGTGCAGCAGGGACGTAACTTGCCGAGGGAGCAAGAGGTTGCTGGTTCGAATCCCTGCTGGTGTGTTTCCCAGACTATGCAGCGATATAGGAAGATGCTGAAAGGCATTATCATCCCAGACTGCGCGGGAGGAGGCAATGGGAAACCCCTCCTGTATTCTACCAAAGACAACCACAGGGCTCTGTGGTCACCAGGAGTCGACAGCACCGAGTTGACACTGACTCGACGGCATATCTTTACCTCCAGTTCAAAGGATCTACGAGAGCAGAGCTGGGAAAGAGCAAGCGTCTGGAAGAGCCGCTCTCATTCAGACTAGCAAGTTCCCCCCCCCCAAGGACAATTCAGAAGTGCACAATGTTATATGAGTGTAATTCGCGTGTGTGTGGTGTGTACCGTGGCAGCACACACTGTGCATTAGGAATGTGTGCGAACTTTGGCGTGAGAGCGATGCGGGGGAACTTTAAAAAAGAGGAGAGTGGGGCGGTGCACATCGCATAAAGTCCCATGTGGCGTCAGCACGCACATGTTGTCGGTCCATGCATGGGCACCATTTGTGTGGTCAGCAACACCATGCTGATTCCGCAAATGGCGCCTGCGCAGACGCCATGGGTGTGCTGACACAGTGCGGAGTTTCTTGGGAGGCATGCATGCCACCTTAGCACTGGCGACGAGCAGGTGAGGACCTGCTCTCCTCTTTCTTAAAGGCCCCCTGTGCTGCTCCCGAAATGTGCTCCAACCATGGTTTGAACCATGGTCCGTGCACATCCCTACCATGCATTTTCTTTGTGCACACATGCTTTTTTGCTAGGAGTCATATTCCATAAGACTTAGAAGCCTCCATAGAGTGGAAAAAATCCTCACAAATGGGAATTTGACAGCACGATCGCAGAAGACTGTAACATTCTTTGATGAAGTATCTGTGGGGAGCGTCTTTCACAGAGGGTGGAGAAACGTGTACCATTGATCAGGGTCTGGGTTCTAGAGGAGCCTGGATTACCCATCTGACTTTATTCTAGGGATGTGCCCGAATCGTTTCAGTGGTGGTGCCTCAATAGAGACATGCCAAAACGATTCAGGCTGCCGCAGCCGGAACTTTTTGGCAGGTGGGAGGAGTACTGGCTTTAAAAGGAGGCATGCAGGTCCCTACCTGCTCCTCCACTGCCCCCTGCCCCCACACTGGTGTCTGTTCTCTCCATTCTGAAAAGCCCCATACTGTGCGGGGATTTTGAGAATGGAGAGAAAGGACAGAGCCATGGCAGGAGGCAGCAGAGGCACAGGTAGGGAGCTGCGTGCCCCCTTTTAAAACTACCGCGCTCTCCGGCGCCCTGGGGATGCACGAAAAACTGTGTGCACATCCCTACTTTATTCAGCGTTGTCAGTCATTTTTGTTTACATCGTCTAACATTAACTAACTTTGGCATGACTCAAATCTTTGAACGGCACAGATGTTTTAGAACTGCACTTAATTTTTTTTTTTAACCCCTGCATGTTTTGTGTCTGGTTGCACATTTAAAAAAAAAGCCCTGCAGACAAGATAGACTAGAGGTGTTCTTACCTGACCATAAGGCAGGGGTCTCAAACTGCAGCCATCCTACAGATGCTGGCCTACAACTCCCAATATCCCTGGTTACCAGCCATTGTCACTGGGTCTGATGGGAGCTGTAGTTGGGGGTGGGGGCAATTTAAGACCACTGCTGTAAGACCACTTCTTATGTTCATATTTTATTTCCAGGGGTGAGCGGGAAGAGCAGGATCTAGGGTTAGCAAGGAAGGAACTGGAAGGCAAAATAGTGAAGCAACCAGCCCTGGTAGTCTGTGTTTCCCACTCAACTCAAGGTTTAATCTTGCAGTGAACTATGCCAACACCCTGAACTGTATGGATACAACCATCTTGGAAAAGGATATATGCACGTCTACATATGGAAGCGACTTTACAGAAAATGAGATCTGTGCAGGAAAACTGGAAGGAGGCATAGACTCATGCCAGGTAAGCCACATACAGCTTGCATGAAAGAAGTCTTGGCTAATCAATCTCATGCAGGTTGTAGTCGATTTGCATATTTCTGCACATGAGTAAAAACAAGAGGACTGTTCTCACGATCAAGGTTGAAGGAAGAGCCAGCCAGGATAGGATAGTCACGTGTGCTCCTGATTAGCTATTGTAAGTTTGCGAAGATCAAGGTAGGAGGAGGGGAGAGTGATTGTGTGAGAGCCGGCAGCTGGGTAGGACAGGCACGGCCAACCCACATTCTGTCCCGAGCACTTTATCGAGGGTGGACAAAAAGCAATCCTACCCAGTTCCCGACTCCCACACAATGGGAGTCTATCATCAGCTTCCGACTACAAACAGACAAACATCTGCCACACAATACACCAGATATCACTGTAGTCGAGAAGAAACAAAAACAAGTTAAAATAATCGACATAGCAATACCAGGGGATAGCAGAATAGAAGAAAAAAGAAATAGAAAAAATAACCAAATACAAAGATCTACAAATTGAAATTGAAAGGCTGTGGCAGAAAAAGACCAAAATAATCCCAGTGGTCATTGGCGCCCTGGGTCCAGTCCCAAAAGACCTTGAAGAGCACCTCAACACCATAGGGGCCACAGAAATCACCACCAGCCAATTACGAAAAGCAGCTTTACTGGGAACAGCCTATATTCTGCGACGATATCTATAACAACTGACAATAAAATTCAGCCATCCCAGGTCCTTGGAAAGGACTCGATGTCTGGATAAAACAAACCAGTCAAACCAGTCAACAACACCTGTCTGACTGTGTTAACAACAACAACAACAACAACAACAACAACAACAACAATAATAATAAATTTAAGGACTTTCCCCCCAAGCACTACTTTACTCTGGACTTTCTGACCATTTTGCTTTGGTGAATCTACAGGGTGATTCTGGAAGCCCCATGATCTGCAACGGAGTCCTTCATGGTATAGTGTCCTGGGGAGCAAACGAATGTGGAGAGAAGCAAAAGCCAGCCATCTACACCGAGATCTGCAAATTCCGGAAGTGGATCGACGAGACCATAGCTAGAAAGTGACCCATCAGCCTAAGCGTTGACTTTCCCCAATAAACGTGTGGAGGAAATAGAATCCATCCTTGGCTTCCCAGTCCTGGCTTCTTCCATTGGGCACGGAGACATAGGAACACAGGGAACTGCCTCATACCAAGCCAGGCTGCCATTGGTGCATTTAGTTCAGTCTTGTCTACACTCTACACCGACTGGCAGCGGCTTCTCCAAGGCTGCAGGCAGGAGTCTCTCTCAGCCCTTTCTGGAGATGCCAGGGAGGGAAGTTGGAACCTTCTACATGCAAGCAGGCAAGTGCTCTTCCCAGAGCGGCCCCATCCTTTCTAAGGGGAATATCTAATACTAGCACAGGGCATCTGTGTGGTAGTACACTCCCCCAAGCCTTCTGCCCCACTCTGCTTTCCAGTCTCTCTGATGCTTCCCCCACTTCTGCCCCAGTCCGTCCCCCGTTCCTTCTCCTCTTGCCGGGGCCTCCTCTCCTGTTGCCAGGGCCAGTCCGTCCTGCCACCACCTCCTCCCGCCTCCTGCTCCCGGCGGCCAGGCCAGGCTGGGTCGCCACCCCGCCTACTCCTTCCCCGGGTGGGACAGGGCCAGTCTGTCCCGCCTCCGCCTCCTCAGGCCGATTTGCGACTCACCGCCACCACCATTGCCGCCATTTTCATTGCTGGGAACTCTCGCCAATGCTGGGAACTTTCGCAGCATATCACGAGAGTTCCGCCGCCAAATCCTAACCACGCATTGCTGGCTAAGAGAAATAAGTATATAGATGCTCACACATGTAGCCTCCCATTCAAATGCAAACCAGGGTGGACCCTGCTTAGCAAAGGGAACCATTCATGCTTGCTACCACAAGACCAGCTCTCCACCCATGCCCCAGGGAGCATGCCTCAGCAGGAGGCTGTAGACAGATTTCATCCCCAACATAGGTTGACTGCAGTTATTAAGAGGCAAGAATAAAGTGAAACAAGGTTGTCTGAAAGGGTTCAAGTGTGCAGTAGACTAGTTGGGTCGACTACAAGAAATGTACTCCATCCAGAAGTTTGAGCACTCTAAGATATTCTGCTTAAGGGATGGAGCCGCTCTGTGAAGAGCCTCTAGGTTCCAAGTTCCCTCCCTGGCAGCATCTCCAAGATAGGGCTGAGAGAGATTCCTGCCGGCAACCTTGGAGAAGCCACTGCCAGTCTGTGAAGACAATACTGAGCTAGATGGACCAATGGTCTGACTCAGTATACGGCAGCTGCCTCTGTTCCTCTGTATATAGCTTTTAAACAAAGTTCTCAAAAATAATACGATGGCTCCCTGTTCCCAAAGGCACTTCGTTTGCAAGAAACATAGAGGGAGACACCATGAACAGCCAATGGAGAGAGGCTGTGCAGGGGTTACATATGAGGACAGTTAGAAATATTGGGGCAGTCTCCCCCGCTTAATATAAAGGATATAACTTTGGAAGGTGTCTCCTTGCCCACTTAGCAGTGAGTTCACTGCAGGGGTGCAGATCCACCCCAAGCATTTGAGGAACTCCCCCCCCCCGCATTGCTTTCCCATCCCAAAACATATTTTCCTCTTCCCTAACTGAACAAATTTGAGTGTGTCCTAAAGCTTTCCTTCTGTCTGCACCCCTGATTTACTGCATCCTCTTCAGACAACCAAGTTCCATTTGATTCCAGCCATTTAACAACTTCCAGTCGGATTCCATCCTTAAGGGTCCTCCAAAAATGTTCTTTTGTAACTTTTATATCACAGGTGGCTAAACAGTTCAGACAGTCATAGGAACATAGGAAGCTGCCATATACTGAGTCAGACCATTGGTCTATCTAGCTCAGTATTGTCTTCACAGACTGGCAGCGGCTTCTCCAAGGTTGCAGGCAGGAACCTCTCTCAGCCATATCTTGGAGATGCTGCCAGGGAGGGAACTTGGAACCTAGATGCTCTTCCCAGAGCAGCAGCTCCATCCCCTGAGGGGTATATCTTCCAGTGCTCACACATCAAGTCTCCCATTCATATGTAACCAGGGCAGACCCTGCTTAGCTAAGGAGACAAGTCATGCTTACCACCACAAGACCAGCTCTCTCCTCCTCAGAACTAAAATATGGGTGGCCCCAAACTATGTCAAGCTATGCATGACTGTACTTTGCAAGGGCTACAAGCTAGCTAAATGTGATCTCCCCCATCTCCAGCTCCCTCCACCCAAACAAACCCCAGCAGCATTTCCCTCGCCTGCCCTGCAACACTTCCAGCCATGCATTGCTTCTCTTTGTGAAAAGCAAAGAGCAGCCCTGCTGGATTAGACCCTAGATCTACCTACTCAAGCCTCCGGTTTCACACAGTGGCCCACCAAGTGCCTCTGAGAAGCCCACAGGCAAGACGTGAGGGCATTGCTCCTGTGCAACTGATATTTATTTATTACATTTTATATCTCGCTCTTCCTCCAAAGAGCCCAGACTACATACTTAGGTTTCTCCTCCCAACAACCCTGTGAAGTAGGTTAGGCTGAGAGAGAAGTGACTGGCTCAGAGTCACCCAGCTAGTCTCATGGCTGAATGGGGATTTGAACTCACGTCTCCTGGGTCCTAGTCCAGCACTCTAACCACTACACCATGGTGGCTCTTAGAGATGGCCTATAGCCACCAGATGCTAGGGATTGAACCTTGGACCTTCGGTGTGCCACTGAGGGCTAGTAGCCATTGATAGACCTATCCTCCATGAATTTGTCTAAGCCTTTTAAAGCCATCCAGGCTAGTGGCCATTACCCGTGGCAGATAATTCCATAGATTGATTATGCACAGTGTGAAAAAGTACTTCCCTTTGTCAGTTTTAAGTTTCCAGACCTTCAGCCCCAGACAGTGTAGTCTTGTCTCATAAGGGAGGTGCTCCAGGTCCCTGATCCTCTTGGTTGCCCTCTTATAATTATTTATTTGATCTCTATACTGCCCTTCCAAAAGTGGCTTTTCCAGTTCTACAGTGTTGTGTCTACATGCTCAGTGTTGTGGAGGCTGCCACAGGTACTGTGGAAGCTGCGCTATTCTAAGTCAGACCATTGGTCCATTATTGTCTGCACTAGGGGTTCACAAGCTTTAAAAAAAGGTGCACCCCTTCTGCTGCAAACCTTTAGCTCAGCAATGTTCCCTCTAACAGAGATTCCCAAACTTTGTTGACTACAACTCCCATAATCCCCAAGCAAAAGCCATTGCAGCTGGGGATTCTGGGAGTTGTAGTCAATAACATCTGGGAATCCCTGTTAAGAGGGAACACTGCAGCTCAGTGGTAGAGCATCTGCTTTGCATGCAGAAGGCCCCAGGTTCAATCCCTAGTATCATCAGGTAGGGCTGGGAAAGACTCCTGCCTGAAACCTTAGAGATGTTGCCAGTCAGTGTAGACCAGGGGTTCTCAACGTTGGGTCTCCAGATGTTATTGGACTTCAACTCCCATAATCCCCTGCCCAGTGGCCTTTGGTTGGGAATTATGGGAGTTGAAGTCCAATAACATCTGGGGGCCCAACGTTGAGGATCCCTGGTGTAGATAATACTGAGCTAGATGGACAAAAGGTCTGGCCCATGTCCCACCCTCTCAATAGGCCATTTTCATCAGGCAGACACATCGCCTCAACTGTAATAAACTCTGACTTGAAAAGAACGCATGTCACAACACAACCAGAAAGGTCTTGTTCCATCTTCTATTGGGTGTCCAGGAACAAGGGAAGGGAGATGGAATTTCAAGTTTCAGTATTAGGAGGAACAGAATAAGACGAGTGCTGGAGAGTGGTCAAAATCCAAAGTTTAATGTGGTGATTTAAGGCCAGAGAGGAACTCCCTGGGCAGCAGGGACAGAGAGAACACAAATGCTCGTGCCAGCCATATCTGTACCACCCTGACCACATGGAGAGTCACTGCCAGGTAGCCGAGGGACTCCAGCAGCAACCAGGCTTCTCTGAAATAGCTCTGCAGGCCCTTGGCCTTGCTTCTCCCATCCTTCCCTTCCAGCAAATACTGCAAAGCCGGCCTCACCAGTTTTAACCTTTCTCATGGGACATGGCAATGGTCAACCCCTCCTGTATTCTGCCAAAGACAACCACAGGGCTCTGCGGTCGCCAGGAGTCGGAACCGACTCAACGGCAACGACACGAATTTATCTCCATTTTCTTCCCCCGCAAAGCAGCGTCTCTGGCTTCCATCCTGCCCTGCAGCAACATTCTCCAGAAATCCAAGGGCTTGGGTGTTAAAAATCCCCTTTGCTGTGGATGTCAAGTTTTGAACCATCTGCCATTTTGTCACTGGCTCTTCCTCTTTGAGCCGCCATCTTCTGAGCTTGCCCAAGTTGCTACTTCATGCTGGTCACTCCCAGGGTTCTGTCCCCACCCCTCACTGTTCCCACTAACAGGAATTCCCAGTTGTTGACTACAACTTTCAGCATCCCCAGGTGCAATGGCCTTTGGCTGGGGATTATGGGAGTTGTAGTCAACAACATTTGGGAATCCCTGTTAGAAGGAACACTGCCCCCCACCAAGGTAGCTCCAGGAAGCTACCTCAGCCAAGGGTGTCGCTATAATTGAATGAGGGGTGTGTGTGTGGGGTGTGTGTGTAGAAATGTCTCTGGGCCCCTGAATGAAAGGCTGTCCACTGGCTGGGTGGCAGCTTGCTCTTCATTGTCACCTACTCCTGCTTCTCTGAAGAACAAGACGGAATAGTAGAGGCCCATCTTCATCTGTCTTTCCACTCCAACCTTGCTATGCCCCCTACCCCCAGTGGAGAACACACAGACGTCATTCACACAGTCAAAAACTGTGTTCTACCTGGGTTTGGGAACTGGGTGTGCTCCCAGTTTTCAGTTGAGTGGAAGCAAGGCAGGAGGAAAAACTACCCAGGTTTTCCTCCTACCTTGCTTCCACACAATCGAAAACTGGGAGCACACACAGCTCCCAAGCCTGGGTAGGCCACAATTTCTGATAGTGTGAATGACCTCATGGTATTGCCCACGTAATTGTAAACAACAACGTCTCTACACAATTCATTGTGGTTTTTTGCCCTCAGTGACATTTCTCAGCAGTAGGGAAGGATGCGCACAAATCTGTTTGGAGGCCCTTTTATGGGCCTCCAAACATGCCCCAAAGACCAGTGGTTCGAAGGTGGCGGGGGGGGGATACCTTTAAGGGCGGGGAAGAGTGCTCTTATCTCCACCGGCGCTGCAGTTTAGAAGGGTCCAGTGGGGCGGCAGTGTACCTCCCTGTCACCCTATTGCCTCGTCAGACCGGAAATACCCAGATCATGCGCATATGTTGTGCTTATGTGCACGTCGCACTCGTGTGCCGGGTGCTTCCGGTCACTTCCAGTCCGGTGGGGGAAACGCGGCGGGAGTGGTAAGAGCACCCTTCAAAAAAGGTGTCCCCCCCCCATCATTCTCGTTCCCCCTCCGGTTCCGTGCACATCCCTACTCAGCAGCAGAGGAGAAAAGAGCCGCATGGAGAGGCGTACGATCAGAAGTCTATTGTCCTGGGGCCCTGGGAGCCCTCCTCCTCCTGCACCCTGGTCTCCGGCTTCTCCCCACCCACCAAAGCCTTCTGCAAGCGGCTAGGCTTCCCGATGCCCAGCCGAGGAAGGCCGCGATTGAGCCCTTCCAGCAGCACACACGCTTTGCAGAGCGACTGGCTGGAGAGGTAGCCGCAGCGCTGGCAGGTGCCCTGGGTGGGCAGGCGGACGTCCTGGCGCACGGCCAGCCGCTCGCCCGAGTGCACCAGGTCAGCCACCACGCTGGACCGCGTGGCCTCCAGGTCCTTGAGCAAGGTGCGGGCGTGGCCCCGGTAGGCGTTGGGCGCGTACACGCACTCCGTGCTGAAGTAGTCCAGGCCTTGGAAGTAAGCGTACAGCACAATCTCCTTCTCGTAGGCGTGCTTAAGGGGCTTGCAGCGGGGCAGTGCCCCCTCGCTGCCCGTCAGTATCCCCGCGCAGCGCCGCAGACGCCCCACGTCCCCACGCAGGAAATTCATCAGCACAGTCTCAGCTACGTCATCCGCATTATGACCTAGGAAGTGAATCAGACACCAACAAATTAAATCAACTGGAGCCCATGGCCTTCCCAGTTCTTCCCCAATATGCAGGGAAGCCGATTTGATAGCCGATGTGCTGGCATCACAGGGCAGTCCTGTTTCCCCTTCCCCCATTACATACAGTGAAGATTTCACTTTAGGAACGTAGGAAGATAGGAAGCTGCCATATACTGAGTCAGCCTACTGGTCTATCTAGCTCAGTATCGTCTTCACAGACTGGCAGTGACTTCTCCAAGGTTGCAGGCAAGAATCTCTCTCAGCCCCATCTTGCAGATGCCAGGGAGGGAACTTGGAACCTTCTGCTCTCCCCAGAGCGGCTCTATCCCCTAGGGAGATATCTTGCAGTGCTCACACATCAGGTCTCCCATTTATATGAAACCAGGGCAGAACCTGCTGAGCTAAGGGGACAAGTCATGCTTGCTACCACAAGACCAGCTCTCCTCTCTGTTGACCTAATCTAGCTCTACAATGCCACTTATGAGATGGGGTGGCCAGAACTGTATGCTGGCAGATTTTTCAATGGCCTTCTCCAAGGGGTTTAAGGTGGCCTATACGGTTCTCCCCCATTTTATTTGCACAACAGCCTCTTGAGGTAGGTTAGGCTGTGAAGGTGCAATTGGCTCAAGATGAGCTTGATGGCTGAGCAGGGGCTTGATCCTGGGTCTCTCGGTCCTAGTCCAACAATCTAACCACATTGTCTCATTACTACCACTATTACGGATATTTATATACTGCTCTTCAACCCAAGTTCTCAAAGTGGTTTACATAGAAAATAAATAATACATAAATAAAATGGCTCCATGCCCCCAAACAGCTCACAATCTAAACAGAAACATAAGACAGACACCACCAGCAACATCCACTTGAGGGATGCTGTGCTGGGGTTGGATAGGGCCAGTTGCTCTCCCCCTGCTAAATACAAGAGAATCACCACTTTAAAAGGTGTCTCTTTGCTCAGCAAGCAGGAGCAATTAGCAGTCTTTGACTATCGCTAGCGTCGAAGTAAATCTCCGGATACATGCCACAGAACCTTCTGTTGTGCTCACACTCTACACATGCTCAGAGTCATCCCCTCCCTCAATATTTTACAGGTCGTAAGGCTGCAGCCCTAGTACCTGACACAGCCTCCGGGCTGTTGTGGGAGGAGAGCAGGTCTTGTAAAAATATATAACTTATCCCTGCAATCAGGCTCTGTACCAGAGGGCTGGAAAGTAGCATATGTAACACCGATTTTCAAAAAGGGATCCCAGGGGCAATCTGGGAAACTACAGGCTGGTTAGCTCAAAGTCCCTTGAGCTAAGCATGCATGATTTGTCCCCTTAGCTAAGCAGGGTCCACCCCGGTTGCATATGAATGGGAGACTTGATGTGTGAGCACTGATGGAGACTTGATGGAGCCCCTCTGGGAAGAGCAGAAGGTTCCAAGTTCCCTCCCTGGCAGCATCTCCAAGATAGGGCTGGGAGAGATTCCTGCCTGCAACCTTGGAGAAGCCTCTACCAGTCAGTGTAGCAGAGAGACAATACTGAGCTAGACGGTCCTATGGCCTCTGACTCAGTATATGGCAGCTTCCTAGGTTCAAACCGTGCCCTTCGCTCTGAGCCAGCAGCCGCCCACCTGTGGCGATCTTGTCCGCTCCAAGCAAGGCAGCGCCTCGGTCCAGCGCCTGCCGTCGGAAGACGCCGCAGAAGGTGCAGTTGTTCTTGGGGCCGATGTGGCGGGCGATGCGGTCCATGCTCCAGCCGTAGAGCTCCTGGTAGGAGACCACGTGCAGCGGCAGCCCCAGGCGGCCCCGATTGCGGCGCACGGCGGCCAGCGAGTCGTCCCGGTAGCCGGCGATGCCCTCGTCGACGGAAAGCAGCAGCAGGCGCAAACCGTAGCCGTGGCGCTCGTTCAGCAGCCGCAGCAAATGCGCCAGCACCGTGGAGTCCTTGCCGCCCGACGCCCCGATGGCCACCGTCTCGCCCGGCTGGAAGAGCCGCGCCGCCACGATGGTGCCGTGCACCTCCTCCTCGAAGGCCGCCACGAAGCATTCCCGGCACAGCGCCTGGCCCGTCTTGGGGCGGCGGAGCGCGGCGCGGCGAGCCCCGCAGCTCGAGCAAAACACGGGCGCCGGCATCCCGTCGAGGAAGAGGCCACGGCAGGAGTCCCAAGTACTTTCTCCTTTCCTGTGCATCTGAGCATGCTCAAAACCCTTAGAGCATGCTCAGTATGGCCAAGTGAAGCTCCTGTCTGTTTTCTGCCCACAACCACTATCACATTTTCATTCCTTCTTGAAATATCGAAGGAAGGCACTTTCCTGATGCAGAAAAGCATCGGATGTTGTTGCATGTGTTACTTTGCATTAAATAACTCTGTAACATAAAGAAGAAGAATGACTACAATAGTGTATCCAAAGGATTAATGTGTAACTCTGTGAAATGCCTGGCGAACTGGCAAGAAGGGACGCGCATGCTCAATCTCGCGGCTCTCGCCAATTGAAGCCAGTGCCCTTACCCTGAAGGCCAATCTATCAGAAACCTCTTACACTTTATCTTGCAGGAGGACATTTTGAATGCTGGCAAGAAGAGAGCATGCTCAGTCGCTCCATTTGTAGCCAGTGCCTTTAGAGAAACCTGTCAGAATCTCTTACCCTTTAACGTGCATGGCACAATGTTGAATTGCTCCTAGGTTTTACTGAGTTAAACTATAACAAGACATTTTAACTTCACATTTAAATACTGGAGTCCTGTATTACATTATTCAAGTAATATAGTATAATGTTACATTGTTATATGCAACATTTTATGTATGTCAGAGCCAATGTGGTGTAGTGGTTAGAGTGCTGGACTAGGATGATGACAGGCCCTGATGACAGGCAGAATATGCATTTGTTAAACAGTAACACAAATAAATAAAATGGACATTGACATAGGAACATAGGAAGATTTCTTATACTGAGTTAGACCCTTGGTCTCTCTAGATCAGTATTGATTACTGACTGGCATCTTTCCCAGCCTAATTGCAGATGGATGCGAGAGCTGGACTTCAAAGAAGCAAGACAGAAAAAAGTATCGACGCTTTTGAACTTTGGTGCTGGAGAAGCCTTTTGAGGATGCCATGGACAGCCAGGAAAACAAACAAATGGATCATAGAACGAATCAGGGGCGGAGCCACAATTGGGTGAAAAGAACCCGGGCCACCACCAATCAGGGGCCGCGACCCAGATGTGCCCCTTGCGCCTGAGATAAGACACGGGTGTGTGTGTGTTAATTCAGTCCCAAATGGAGCCCCAGGGCCCCGTTTGGAGCCGAAATCGGCCCACGCTGTGTTGGCAGCACAGCCGGAGTGACTCTCCCTGCCCAATCGACCTCCCTCCCAAATGGGTCCGCGTGTTTAGGAGAGATATCAGCCTCTGCCTCATTGGCAGCGAGACCAGGAGCAGGCACAGCTCTACCAGCCTTTAAGGCAGAGTTGCTCCAGCCCACGCTGCCCAACGCAGTGCGGGTCGATCTCCCTTCCAAACGGGGCCACGCAGCCCCATTTGGGAGGGAGACAACGCCCTCCCCGCGTCTGATGTCAGACACGGGGGTGTGGCTAGCCGGGCCCCTGCATCTGACATCAGATGCAGGGGGTGGGGGCCAGGGGGCCCTGGTGGTGGCTGCACACAGACTGCCACCAGGCTCCCTATGCTGCTGGAACAAATCAATCCAGAATTTTCACTGGAGACACAAATAACCAGGCTCAAACTATCATACTTCAGACACATAATGCGAAGACCCAGCTCCGTTGATATGTCCAAAATTCTGGGGAAAGCTGAAGGAAAGAGAAGAAGAGGCTGACCAGCAGCAAGGTGGATGGACTCGATTACGGCAGCAACGAATGCACCACTGAGAGACCTTAAAGGCCAAGTTGAAGATAGATCATCCTGGAGAGAATCCATGGGAAGAGAGCTGGTCTTGTGGTAGCAAGCATGACTTGTCCCCTTAAGCTAAGCAGGATCCACCCTGGTTGCATACGAAAGGGAGACTAGAAGTGTGAGCACTGTAAGATATTCCCCTTAGGGGATGGAGCCGCTCTGGGAAGAGCATCTAGGCTCCAAGTTCCTTCCCTGACTTCTCCAAGATAAGGCTGAGAGAGACTCCTGCCTGCAACCTTGGAGAAGACACTGCCAGTCCGTGTAGACAATACTGAACGTGGACACCGACTTGACAGCACTTAATCAATCAATCAATCATCAATCAATCTATTGCAGATGCCAGGGATTCAACCTGGGACCTTCTACATGCAAAGCAGGTGATCTTCCACTGAGCTACAGCTCCATCTCTTATAATGTGGAGCCATATGAAAGAAGTACCACAGAAAGCGTGTCTTAAAAGCAGTGGTTCTATACATCCCTTTTTGGCGGCCCGAAGCTGAAGCTGATAGAAAATGTGATTCTGCCGCTAGAGGGCAGCCTCAGCCTACAGTCCCTTCTGGAACAGGAGGGTGTTGCAAAGTTGGAAGATCGTGGAAGAGGAGACACCTCACTGAGGTGAGCACCTGGCTCTGATGCCCACAATAGGATGCTGGGTAGTGTTTAGCTGTAGACACTATTGTGGTGCTAGAATGGAGGGGGATTTCCTGTAAGGTGGTCAGCAACTCCCTTTAGCAGCTGCAGACCCACCAGCCACAGAAGGGTATTATGCACTGGGGGCCCACCAGCTCCCCAAGCTGTTTCCTGTTATTCATCCTTCATGCTTTGCCTGGGGCTAGAACTTAATTTCCTGCCCTCTCTGCATCTGCATCTGCAAACAGGGTCACGGAAAGGGCTTTTCTGACAAGCGGCCTCAATATCCTCCCAGACACAATGAGGATGGAAAAGGGGAATCAAGGACCTGTGCAGAACAGAATAATGGAGAGTGAGGAGAGACCCAGTTAATGCTGTGGCCGAAATGTCAGAATGAAATGAGTGAAGGAGGTGGAGTCCTTTCCGGAAAATAATTGTCTTCTGCAATAAATGTGCAGTTGCAGAAGCTCTAAATTTCTTTTGCCCCACTGCAGGGGCCAGCGTTATCCTGGCATTCATATTTTGTTGCTGCTAAAATGTCAGTTTTAATTTTTCAAACACAGACACATAATTTATGTCTTTAATATCAATAAAAGATATGCAATATCAATACTGAATCACATTTCTTTAACATTAATGTATCACACTAGTGAGTGTGGGTTTGGATAGTGCCTGTGCTGTCACTGGAAGTGTGTTGCAAGTTTATTTATTTATGTACTAGCTGGGCTGGGGCTGGGCCCATTGCTTCTACGCCTCTAGTTCTCCCCCCCGCCTTCTCCCCCCACTGCTTTCTCCGCCCACTGCTGCCACTTTCTTTGCCTCCCCCCCCTGCACTAGCCCGCAAGCCTGTCCAGTACCCCCACTTTCGTCTCCCCCACCAGCAGCTCGCTTGCTAACTCTCGCAAGATCTGCCACACATGGGATTAGCTAAGGGTACACCTAAGATGGGTTACCTTAAGTGGCGCAGCGGGGAAATGCTTGACTAACAAGCAGAAGGTTGCTGGTGGTTCCAATCCCCGATACAGGAAGATGCTGAAAGGCATCATCTCGTACTGTGCGGGAGGAGGCAATGGCAAACCCCTCTTGCCTTTGGAGGCAAACCCCTCCAAAGAAAACTACAGGGCTCTGTGGGTGCCAGGAGTCGAAATCGACTTGACGGCACACTTTACCTTTTACCTTATGCCTTATATATATAGAGAGAGAGATTCTTACATTTCTATGCTGCTCTTCCTCCAAGGAGCCCAGCATGGTGTACATGGTTATGTTTTCCTCACAACAACACAGTGAGATTGGTTAGGCTGAGAGATACATTATTTGGCCCAGAGTAGCCCAGTGAGTTTTCCTCTCACTCACCTGTGCAATGTTAGGAACTGCTTTTGAATGGAAGCAGTAGTTAAGAGTCCCCTACTTGTGCCAGGCTCTGGAATCCTCTCCCAGTGAATGTCCTCCCTTTGACTTCTGTGGCTGCTTTAAAAAAACAACAACTGCAGACCTTTTTATTTGTTCAGGCTTTTACCCCATTGGGGCTGCCGGGTCTCTCAGCTTTCCTGTTTCTGTTTGTCTTTTGTGTGTGTGTGTGTGTGTGTGTGTGTGTGTGTGTGTGTGTGTGTTGGTCTTTTATGGTGTTTTTTTACTATTTTATTTATTTATTTATTCATTCATCAAACCTATATACCACCCAAACTTTTGTCTCTGGGCAGTTAACATAAAACAATTAAAACACATATAAAAGTGAAAACAAATCAACAGTTTAAAATCAACCATAAAATTAAAACAATTTTAAAAAGCTGAGAAAGCTTGGGCGAAAAGATGGGTTTTCGGGTGTTTTTTAAAAATCGCCAGAGATGGGGATTTAATTTAACTGATTTGAATGTTTTAAATGTGATGTTTATGGTTGGGTTTTTTTAAAATTATATTTTAACTTGTGTAAACCACCTTGGGATGTTTATTAAAGGTGGCATAAAAATGGAACAATACGATAAGCGAATAATTAAATAAATAAAGTGCTAGTGAAGTTCTTTTAAGCAAGCAAGCAAAACAAACAAACACAAAGTGATAAATACCATCCAGTCCACAGCACTGCAGGTGCATAACCCAGAGGGGAGATTTCCAGGAGGGGGCATTAAGTACCGGAGTGCATGTTCACTGTGAACCAGCAGTTTCCTCCTACTTATCTTGCCAGGATTATGTGTGAAGTTGCCCAATGTTCTGCAGACATTATACATGTTCTCTCTCCACGGAGAGCAGGTTTCCTCTCATTCTCTATTGCAATGCAAGGGGTTGGGCGGGGGCGGGGGAACGGGACTGGCAGCAAACAGACTATTCCTGCACGGTAAGGTTACCCGCCGTATCTCACATTGTGTGTGTGGGCAGCGATATTGTGCTGCTGACACTGGATCCCAATTAGTACCACTTTA
Organism: Hemicordylus capensis; assembly: GCF_027244095.1. Taxonomy (NCBI): domain Eukaryota; kingdom Metazoa; phylum Chordata; class Lepidosauria; order Squamata; family Cordylidae; genus Hemicordylus; species Hemicordylus capensis. The sequence goes on from NC_069663.1 coordinate 18,492,799, forward strand.
ATGCTAAGAATAACCTGACATTTTCCCATCATGTAGACAGACGGAGAAAGGAAAATGGAGACTTGCCTAAATAAAAAGGTGTATGTGTTCTTTGCCACTGGTTCCAAAAGGGCTGATTGATACCCAAACCTAAATATACCCCTGCTAACTTGGCAAAGAGGCACCTTTTAACGTGGGGATTCTCTTTATTGAGCAGCAGGGGGGTGACTGGCCCCCTCCACCCCTAGCACAGCACCTCCAGTGACTGTGGCTGGGGTCTATCTGATGTTTCTTTTTAGATTGTGAGCCCTTTGGGGACAGGGATCCATCTTATTTCTTTATTATTTCTCTGTGTAAAATGCCCTGAGCCATTTTTGGAAGGGTGGTATAGAAATCGAATCTAATAATAATAATAATAATAATAATAATAATAATAATAGAGCATTTTTTTCTGAGTCAAGTCATGTGCCATCTAACAGAATCACCATCACACTCGTGAGCGGGCATGGAACAACTCCTTTGTTCGACCACAGTGACCTGGGACCCTGCCTGGACTCAATTCGCCTCCATGGTATTGGTATTCTTGCTGAAAGACACAGCAAGCTGCCCTTTCTCAGGACTGAATGTTGAGGACAGGCTGTGGGGAAGACAGGAGAAGCTCGCCTGCCCTGCAGACAAGCAATGTGGAGTTGCTGGGCATGCTAATCATGCGCCAAGGCGGTGCGCAGCTGCCATGGGCAGTGCGGGGTTCAAGACGCATCGTCCTGGCCCATCATAGTGGCAGGGCCAAGCACGACATATTTTAATTAATATTAAAGAAGTTAGAGTGTTGGACTAGGACTGGGGAGACCCAAGTTCAAATCCCCATTCAGCCATGAAACTCACTGGGTGACTCTGGGCCAGTCACGTATCTCTCAGCCTAACCTACCTCACAGGGTTGTTGTGAGGATCAACATAACCATGTACACCACTCTGGGCTCCTTGGAGGAAGAGCGGGATAGAAATGTAATGTAATAATAATAAAGGGAAGGGCCGTAGCTCAGTGGTATTGCTCCTGCTTTACATTCAGAAGGTCCCAGGTTCAATCCTCAACATCTCTAGAGAGGACTGAGAAAGATCCCTCTCTGGAATTCTGGGGACGAGCTGCCAGTCAGGGCAGACAATTCTGAGCTAGATGGGCTAAAGGTCTGACTCAGAAGAATGCAGCTTCCTATGTAACTTGTGACTTTGAGCATGTGCAGAGCTCCTTCCCCTCACCGGTGTGTAAGAGCAACTGAGCATTTGGAATGAAAGGGAAGAGAACTTCCAGGACAAGTGACCTGATTTCAGGACAGTCTTGAGTCCTGCTATTTAGAAAGAAGGAACATTTCTGCTTGCAGAAGAACCTTGTGGCAGCTGGATGCTTGCCATTGTCACATTCAAAACATAAACACACAAAAAATTGCCACACCGTTCAAAGGGGGTTACTTCTTGCTAGGTTTGCCTATGGCTGCAGCCTTAAAGAACCAGTTGATTCAATAGATATCCTTGTTACCTTTGTGGGATAGGAGGAGGGCTGGTTTTGTGGTGGCAAGCATGAATTGTCCCTTTTGCTAAGCAGGGTCTGCCCTGGTTTTCATTGGATGGGAGACATGTCTGAGCACTGTAAGATATTCCCCTTAGGGGGTGGGGCTGCTTTGGGAAGAGCACCTGCATGCTTGCATGCAGAAGGTCCCTGGCATCTCCAGGTAGGGCTGAGAGGGACTCCTGCCTGCAACCCTGGAGAAGCTGCTGCCAGTCTGGGTAGACCAGGCCTGCTCAACTTAGGCCCTGCTGCTGTTTTTAGACTACAGCTCCCATAATCCCCAGCCACAGTGGCCAATAGCCATGGATTATGGGAGTTGTAGGCCAACATCTGCAGGAGGGCTGAAGTTGAGCAGGCCTGGTGTAGACCAGGGTTTCTCAACGTGTGGGTCCCCAGATGTTATTGGACTTCAGTTCCCATAATTCCCAGCCCCGGTGGCCTTTGGTTGGGAATTATGGGAGTTGAAGTCCAATTACATCTGGGGACCCACACGTTGAGAATCCCTGGTGTAGACAATACTGAGCTAGACGGACCAATGGTCTGACTCGGTGTAAGGCAGCTTCCTGTGTTCCTGTCCACCCTGATCTAATCACATTAGAGGCTGTGTATGAGAAATATGTATTTATTGTATCTTGAGTTTCCTCCAGGGAACTCGGGGTGACCAAATGGAACTGCTGCATTTTTTTGCCCACAATAACCCTGTGTGGTAGGTTTTGCTATGAGTTTAACCCAGTGTTAGGGTTTTAACTTCCTTTTTAGGGTGTTCAGTGGAAGGAGTGAGGGGCCAGTCCCAAAGAATTTAAGAGCCCATTTTCTGCTAGACTTGGTAATGTCTGCATCTTATCAATCTATCTGTCTACATCTGTATACCACCTTTTGTTCTGAGACCCCAAGGTGGTGAATAACAAAAAAACAGCAACCCCAAAAAACCAATCATCAATTTAAAAACACACACAGCTAAAAACCATTTATCAGGAATTACAGGTTTTATTAGTTTCATCTCCATGTTAATTAGATTCCATTTCCAAGCCATCAGGCACAGCCAGTGTAGGCGATGTCTGCAGGTTCACCATGTGTCACCCTCTCAGAGGCATAGCCACCATTGATGAGGGGGGACAACAAATGTCCCTGGGACACAGGGCTGCCACAGCACATCCTTGCCCCTCTCCTACACCCAACTGGTAAATGAACCAAGCGCTCGTTGCTGGGAGAGACAAAGGTGGCTCATTGGTCCCTTCCTGCTGGCGAATGCTGCGTTCACCAGCTGGGCGCTTTGCTTATCTCCTGTGCTCGGAGCGAAAGAACATTCAGCTGGTGAACAAAACACGAGGAGGAAGGACCGAAGGGCCATGTGTCCCTCATAGTACTGGCTATGCCCCCTGCATTTGTTCCACATCTGACCAGGGTGGATCTTATTTGTGGGCCAAGTGGGTGATGCTCACCTTAAATTTCTCAGTTATCCATATGAACTCTGCCTCCATTTTGTGTGTCTACTGCCTCCCTCTGTTGTTCCCTGCTGCTCTTGCCTGCAGCCTGTTGCTGCTTTAAGAGTTGTGAGGTGGGCAACAGTAGCACCAACCTCAGAGAACAAATGAAAAGCCCCAGATCTTTTAAAATAGAAATATTAATAAGGCAGGAACCAATAACCATGCTCACCTTTGTTTTGCAAAGTGGGTGGTCCTAGGATCGCCATATAAACCAATCAGAGAGGGACTAGGCTGACTGACTCCTCAGGCAGCCAATCAGAGTGCCCAGAGCTTGGGGAAGTCTTTTTCTTTTAGCTACTCAGAAGAATCCAATCATTATTTTGGCTAGAGAGCAGGCAGGTTGTCTGGCTGTTGGTAAGTATGATCTTTTGTTGGTTTCTTTGTGAGTGTTTGGAGAGGAGGAATGCTTCCTCTCTGATCTGAATGCAAAGCATTACCAAAATGACATGATATAACACATTGGAAGGAAGAGCAAACTGTGAGACTGAACTAATTAGATTAGAAACTGGCAGAAGAAGTCAAAAAGTTCACTTAGGACATATGCATGGACTTCTGAGTCCAAACTGCTTTTCAAATAATGGCAAAAGTGGCTTTCCTTGTGGGTGTGGTGTAGAGAAGGAATTGATTCTGTTTTAAAAATCCATTTGCTATGCAGAGAGCTAACCAGGTTTTTTCTCTGGATTGTGGTCTGTATCTCTAACATTAATCTGTCTTCTGGGGATTATGGTTCATTGGGCAAGGATTAAGGAAGTGATCTCTCTATTAAAAAAAAATGTTGCTTGCTAGGTCTGTGTTTTACCTGTGGCTTATATAGATTTATTTACTTTTACATTTATAGGATCGACTATCAACAGTAAAAGATCCAGCAGGCAAGAAATATGCCACAGACTAGCACTTGGAAGGGATATTTAGATGCTGTGACGTGTCTATACCTACAAAGATTAGAATCATGGTTTTTCCCATGACACTATGGATGCGAAAGCTGGACTTTGAAGAAGCAAGATAGAAGTATTGATGCTTTTGAGCTTTGGTGCTGGAGAAAACTTTTGAGGATACCATGTACAGCCAGGAAAACAAATGGATCATAGAACAAATCAATCCAGAATTTTCACTCGAGGCACAAGTGACCAGGCTCAAACTATCATACTTCAGACACATTATGCAAAAACCCAGCACCCTTGAGAAGTCCATAATGCTGGGAAAAGTTGAAAGAAAGAGAAGAAGAAGAGGACGACCAGCAGCAAGGTGGATGGACTCGATGACGACAGCAATGAATGCACCACTGAGAGAGACCTTAAAGGCCAAGTTGAAGACAGATCATCTTGGAGAGAATCTATGTCGTTGCTAAGAGTCGACACCAACTTGATGGCACTTAATCAATCACATGGATAGCCCTTACTTCCTCCAAGAAACCCAGAGTGGTGCAAATGGTTACATTTATCCTCCCAACAGCCTTATGATGAAGGTTATGCTGAGAGATAAGTAACTCTCCCATAGTCACCCAGTGAGTTTCATGGCTGAATGGGAATTTGAAACTGGATTTCCTCTAGTCCAGCACACTAACCACTGTACCACTCTGCCTCAGAGTTCTTTCTCCTTGTTGTTATCTATTATTAGTAGTATTCATTTTTGAGAGCTGCCCTGGTGACTTCAGAATGCATTTACTCGCCACAGAAGCAGCCTTTTGTAGCTGGTCTGTGCTATACTTGTGGCTTGTACAGCTCTTTTCCTGTGTGCATGCATGCCATGTTAGATACAAATCTACACACTACTACAAAGTCCTGTCAAGGCCTATAAAGGAACTATTTCCCATATTTCGCTGCATCTCTGCTGATGAGCAATTGAGATTTGTGTGCATTTTGATCCCACTCAGCTAAAAATCTATGTCTTGCCAGTTACTGTTAAGGCACCCACCAACTCCTGGCTCCACCTCTGCTCTGCAGCTGCCCACAATTGGCTCCACTTCTTTCTGTCTGTGGCTCCACTCATCACCTGCCCTGCCTACTGTTAGCATGAGTTTGTGAGCCCTTTGGGGACAGAGAGTCTCCCTGCTTTGGGGACTTTCGTTGAAAAGCAGATTATAAATATCCGTTGTAGCTGTCCTTTTAAAAATTCCCTGATAAATGATTTTACCCATTTCTGTAAATACCAACCCCGCAAAAGATCTAATCCTTAGACACATCCACCATAGCGGGAAATATGTGCCCGTCTCATCACAGTTGTTCCAACAGAGCCTAGATTTATTTTTAGTAATATATGGCTTGTGCTTTTGGTCCCACTAATTTACATTACTTCCCTCTCTCAGTACTAGTCACTGCATATGTCTGTAGATATCTACTGACTATGGATTATGCCCCCATAAATCTGTACTCTCCAGGTGCCCAAGACTTTTTCTTGGAGGGGGCTGGCTTTTCCCCAGGGGTGGGGTGGTCTCTCTTTCCCATTCATTCTCCTCCTCCCCGACTCCTCTCCCCGCCCCCTCCCCTTCGATCCCACCGATAAGGGCCACGCCCCCTTTCTCCCCTTTGTAGTTTCCCCACCTCCAATCCGCGCCGGTTTAGCCGCCGGTGACGTCATAAGCGCCCCTTGCTTGGTTGGCTGGCGGAGCCGAACGCTTCCTGCCAATCGCTCCTGCTCGTTGTGGCTGTTTCGCCCCGCCCTTTCTCCGGCGCCGGCGCGCGATTGGCCCGGCTTCACACCGCGGAGGGGGCGGGGAGGCGGAGGCAGGGCGCGCTCCAGCGCGGTGGTGTGTGCGTGCGGCGCCCCCCCCGCCTCTCCCCACTCCCCGCCTTGCCCTCCCGCGCGGTCGCGCGCACTGTCCCTCCCCTCTCGGCGCGTGGGGCAGCCAGACTCGCAGAAGCGCTCCCCCCCAGTGGGGTAGTTGGCAGCGGCCACCCTCTTGACTCCCCACGCCGGAGGAGGAGGAGGAGAGGAGGAGGAGGAGGGAGCGGCGACGACGACGACGACGAGACACCGGCAGAAGCGGGGAGCCAGACGGCCCCGGCCCCCTCAGTCTGGGCAGCAGGCTTCCTCGGAAGTAAGCCCCATTGCCTCCCCCAGGGCTTACTCCCAGGTAAGCCTGCCTGACTCTGGTGTGGTTGTGGGGGGCGGTGGTCGCCTTCGGGGCTCTTCCCGGCGCTTGGGTGGGGGGTGGGCTTTGCTGGGTCTCTTGGGCTTCTAGGAAACGGGGTGGGGGGGGGAGAGGCAGCCCCCCTCGGGCCTCCCTCCCCTCACTGGGGTGGGGGCGACCCTGTGCCTCCTTTGCACTTGTGCTTGTTCCTGACTTACTGATGCTCTCGCCTACCAGAAAAATGTCAGTTTCTCTCTCTCTCTACCTCCCCCAAGACCTCAGTTTTGAGTCTTGCCTCTGAGAAGCGAGGCTGTTAGTAGGCTTGGCATGGGGAGGATTCGCCACTTGGTGAGAAAGGGTGGCTGCTGCTTCTCCTCCTCCACCACCTCCTTTTTAAACCCCAAATGGAAAAAATAAACAAACTGGTTTTCTTTAAAATGGGGGAAACTGAAGCTGCTTCAGGCTGTGGTCCTAAGCATGCTTCCTTAGGAAGCAAGCCCCACTGAACTCCATGGTGTTAACTTCTGGGGATTGCATCCTGGGGGACTGGGTGGGGATGGTTGATAAGCTGGAGAAATGGGCTGTCTTTGTGTCTGTCTTCTGGGGATGGGGATGAGGGTGAGTGTTGGTGGGCCAAGGGCAGGTTCCTGCTTTCCTTGGGAGAAAGTGGGGTGGGGTTCATCAGTATTTTTCTTTTAAAGCAAAGATAAGCTTGGGATCTAGGGATGGGGATCTGTGGCCCACTCCGCTGGTTAGGGTAGCCTCTTGGTGTTTCTGTTCTTGTAGGATCTAGACATAAGGCCCACACATTGTTTCCTGTATCTAGGAGAAGGGGTGAGGTATTAAACTTGTTTCCCCAACAACGGAAAGGTGTAGAAATGCTGTGGTTTCAGTGTCTGTGCAGAGAATAATCATTTGGAATAACCAAATGTGACTCACCTGGAGAGAAGTGACCTGGGCATTATGCTTCCTCCAGAGGCTGGAATCTAAAACTCTTTTATCTCCATATTCCGGAAACTGGATTTTGTGGGCAAGTTGCTTTTCCTTGTGCCAGTCAGATCAGTTGGCCTTTCCCCAAATACCATAAGCCTAGGTTGCACACCCTCCCCCGTGCCCCCCAGGTATGGCTTACATTTGGGAGCATGGTGCACACCCATTTTATGTACAGTAGTGTAAGGAACTTTACAAGACTAAAACCACATCTACACAATAAAGCTGCCGCCTGTAGGGTAACTGTTATTACTACCTGACAAAGGTTTCTGAATCACAGCAATTCCCGTTGTAAGCACACCCTTGCTAACTGAGCAAAGAGGTACCTTTATAAAGTGGTGATACTCTTTATATTAAGCGGGGGAGAGCAACGGGTCCTATTCAGCCCCAGCACAGCATCCCTTCAGTGGCTGTTGCTGATGTCTAACAAGATCGTGAGCAATTTTGGGACAGAGAACTGTCTTATTTTCTGTGTAAACAACTTCTAGAATATTTGTTGAAAAGGGTAGATAAATATTCATGTTAGTAGAGATCCTTAGTTCATTCAAATCCTGTGAAAGGCTTTCCTAAATACATATGTGGACCTCTTTCCTGCTTTATTGTGTGCAGGTTAAAATATGATGTAATCTCACTTTTTCCTTACAAGGAACATGTAAAGGTTTTTGGTTAAGAATAGTGGCTTGTCCACCATCTGGTCAATTTGCCAGGTCTAATATTTGAATCTCAAGTTTTTGTGCCAGCATAACTACTAATTATTTCTACTAAGTAGTATTTGGCTTCAGCCTTCATTAGGAATATAGGAAGCTGCGAATTACTAACTCTTCAAGAGTATGGGATTGCCTCATGTTAGCTTGTGTCCATAGGCTATTACAGACTGAGAATCCATAGGAACATTGGAAGCTGCCATATACTGAGTCAGACCATTGGTCTATCAAGCTCAGTATTGTCTTCACAGACTGGCAGTGGCTTCTCCAAGGGTTGCAGGCAGGAACCTCTCAGCCCTATCTTGGAGAAACCAGGGAGGGAACTTGGAACCTTCTGCTCTTCCCAGAGGGGCTCCATCCCCTGAGGGGAATATCTTCCAGTGCTCACACTTCTAGTCTCCCATTCATATGCAACCAGGGCAGACCCTGCTTAGCTAAGGGGACTAGTCATGCTTGCTGCCACAAGACCAGCTCTCTTTTCATTCCTATTTCTTTACTCTGTGATGGAGCAATCCTGCTGTACTCCAGTTGCTACACCCAGCTCTGCTTGTACAGCCAGATATGACGGGTTGGAATCTAGTCAGTCAACTTCTATCCGTTTTGTCCTTGTTTTGAGCTCCTGCTTACTTATCTGAGACAAATTCCAGCACCATATCTGTGTTGATCTATATAATTCATGTTGGTATGTCTTTTCCTCACCTTCTTCTCTGAAGTGGGCTTTTGACTGGGCAAATGCAGTTTCTGTTGAACCGGTTGGTCTTGAAGGAGGTCATTCTCAGACTGGATTGTGTGGGACGTGGCAGGAGGAAACACAAAGTTTTGCGTGTTTTATTGACAATAGGGACTGAAACCCTATAAAAGTGTGAGCGTGGCCCTTACTGAGATTTCTTAAGAGGAAGAGGAGTAGGTCTCATGCTCTGTCTATTTTGTGTCCTTTTATCTAAGACTGGAGATGAATTGGTGTGAGAAGGGGTTTACATGAACCGGGGAGAGAGCCAACTGGGGGGGGGGCAGCAGGGGCTGGTTTTGCTGTCCTGAGAATGTATTGTTCCCCTTGCTAAGCTGGGTCTGCTTTGGTTTGCATTTGGATGGGTGACTAAATGCGTGTACTGTCTGCTCTAAGATATTCCGGATTGGGGCCATACATAGCTCAGTGGTATTGCATCTGCTTTGTGTGCAGAAGGTCTCCGGTTCAGTTCTTAGCATCTCCGGGTAGGACTAGGAGAGACTTGTGCCTGAAACCCTGGAGAGCTGCTGCCGGTCTGTGTAGACAGTACTGACCTAGAGGGACCCGTGGTTGGACACTATATAAAGCAACTTCCGGTGTTGCTATGTGTTTAGAACAGGGCTGCTCAACTTTGGCCCTCCAGCAATTTTTGGACAACTACTCCCATAACCCCCAGCCACAGTGGCCTGTAGTCAAGGATTATGGGAGTTGTAGGCCAACATAAGAACAGCCCTGCTGGATCAGGCCCAAGAAGGCCCATCTAGTCCAGCATCCTGTTTCAGACAGTGGCCCACCAGATGCCGCAGGAAGCCACAGGCAGGTGTTGAGGGCATGCCCTTCCTCCTGCTGTCCCTCCCTTGCAACTGGTACTCAGAGGCATCTGCTGGAGGGCTGAATTTGAGCAGCCCTGGTTAGGAGGTGAGTTAGCAAGGGAAAGTGCAGCACAATGTGGTGAAGAGAATAGGGTGCCGAGATGGTAAATTCGGGTTTCTCTGTTGGTTTGTGTGCTCATGCATAGAATACTTGGTAATATTAGAAGGTGGGGTTGGGCGTTCTTTAAATGCATGAAATGTTGCTCTAAGGTTTGGCCATTCTTTTGAACTGTATTTGGTTTCACTTCTTCCCTCTTAGCCAGGAACATAGGAAGCTGCCATATACTGAGTCAGACCATTGGTCTGTCTAGCTCAGTATTGTCTTCACAGCAGCTTCTCCAGGGTTGCAGGCAGGAATCTCTCTCAGTCCTATCTTGGAGATGCTGCCAGGCAGGGAACTTGGAACCTTCTGCTCTTCCCAGAGCGGCTCCATCCCCTAAGGCGAATATCTTACGTTGGACGTAAACCCCCTCCATTACCTGATGTGCTTTGAAATTCGCCCCCTCCGAGTTACGGTACTGCCTGCATATATTTTATAACCCTGTGGGTTACCAAATCCTTGTTTGTAAATCTTTGTAGATATATGATGTACAAACAACCACTTTGTATATAATTGTGCTTTGGTAATGTGCTGTATGCTTTGGTAGTTTGTTGGTTCAATAAAAAAAATCTTGTCCTATTTTTAAAAAAATAAAAAATCTTGTCCTGTCTTGGAGAAGCCCAGAGAGGGAACTTGAAACCTTCTGCTCTTCCCAGAGCAGCACCATCCCCTGAGGGGAATATCTTACAGTGCTCACACATCAAGTCTCCCATTCATATGTAACCAGGGCAGACTCTGCTTAGCTAAGGGGACAAGTCATGCTGTTCTTCCTTGCTGAAGAAACTATCCAGTCTGAAGATGGGGACTGTGTGTCTGCACAGTCAGATTGCTTCACTCCCATTTATTTCGGTTAGAGCTAAGCAACTGCAAGATTGCAGTCTAGGTCTAAGTGTGCTGCTTTTGGGTCCCTGCCCTCCATTTCCTGTATAGGAAATACTCCATGTGGAGAGAATGGTGATGATTCATCCCAGGCATTCTGTCTATAGGCCGGCAGCTATGTTCTGGTAATATATCTATAAGAATCAACAAATCATGCAACATCCCTTCTGGTGGTGAACCTCAACAAGGAGGTGCAAGAACGATTTGAAAATGCCTTGTTCAGAGAGGGCCCTTAACATGTGGAACTCCCTCCCCTGGGCAACTTGCTTGGTGCTCGGTCTGCCTCAGGGCTCAGCAATTCCCAGGAGCCAGCTCACCATGGCACCTGGAAACTTAAGCATGGTGCTGAGTCTACATGATCAGGAGGGGTGAGCATGCAAAATGGGGTCAGGTTGCCCCCCTCTCTTCCTGATCTTGTCTGTCTTGCTCAGTCTGGTGATGAACTGATGCAGCCAGAAAGAGGAGGGAGCAACGCAGAGATGTGGGGAAACTTCCCCTACTTTATCTTCTGGTGGAAAATGTCCCATTTCTAAAATTTCATTGGCTGACATCTGGACTAGCTTTCTGCATGGACAGCAGTGTGAGTGCCAGATTAGCAAGGAATTAATGCTGTGGCTTGAGCAGGGGAAGGGGCTACGTTCTCCAGTCTTTCCCCCCCTCTCAAGCTCACTGTGCACCACCAGAATATGTCCCAGAGGGTTGCACAACCATTCCCTGCTAATTAGTCATAGAGGCACCTTTCAAAGTGGTGGTTCTCTTATATTAAACAGGGGGAGAGCAACTGGCCCTGTTGCACCCCAGCACAGCATTCATCCAGCGTGTATCTTTTGTGTCTTCTTAGACTGTGAACCCTTTGGGGACAGGGAACAACCTTATTATTTTTCTATGTAAATCGCTTTGAGAACCTTCTCACCGAAAAGCAGCATATAAATAGTGGTAGTCTGGAATTCTCACTGCTGCCTTTGTGCAATGCTAGTCCGAATGTCCAGTATAGTTCCACAGTATTCTTTAGTAACGATGAATGGATGCCAATGCAATATTGGACAAGTTCAGCCATTTGGAGGTTTTTGTTCATGTTTTTCAGGTGATTGTATACCTAGGAAGTGTGTGAGGAAGTACATACATTTTATTTGAGTCTTCCAATTAAAAAAAAAAAGAACCCAACAACTTCTTTCCATGTGAATTTCTCTAGTTTGTTTCACTATAACAAGCACAGTGTTTTGATTGGTTTCCCCCAGCCCTGCATCAAATATTTCAGTTTGGCTGGTGAGCTACTTGAGAAACATTTGTGATACAGTGTGGGAGTTTAATATGGTGGAGGTGGGGTGTTTTTTAAACAAACTCCATAAATAGGTCAAATGACCTGCCAAATCAGATCATAACCCATTTAGAGCATCAGGAAAAACTGTCTAGTGATTTCTTGAGAAAGTAGTGCAGGTTTTTACGCAGACGAGGGGCACGTTTACATGTGAAGTTTCTAGAAAAATGTCCAACTTGTAACTTCCTGCAAAACCTACTTCTCTGTGAGCAACCTTTGGCCACTTTGCTTGCTTGCTTCCTCCTCCTTAGTCAGTCTTGAGCCAGATGGACATGGCCGAGGAATGGAGGGAGCTCCCCGCCCTTGCCTTGTTGACTTCTCCTGGCCGCATCCTTCTGGCTCAGGCAGCCGATGGAGCAATGCCAACAGGAGGAATTAATTTGCCCTTCTTCGCTTGCTCAGTCTTGCTGCAGCTATTTATATACTGCTTTTCAGTAGAAAGTGCTCAAAGCGGTATACATTGAAAAAAGAATAAGAAGATTCCCTGGCCCCAAAAGGCTCACAGTGTAAAAGGAAAACAGAAAGGAGGCACCAGCAAGTGCCACAGAAGGGCACTTTGAATAGATCACTATTTGAGGTTACCTGGAAAACATCCATTTTTTCTTCTCTATACCTAAGAGCTCGCTTTCTGTTCTTGAGAAAGACTTCTTTGCCGTGGGTGAGATTGCTTTGGCTCAGACTAGCAGAAATTAGCCACGGGAAAGGTGTTGCCTTTCCTTGCCTTTCCCTGATAAAAGATCAAATCATTCTTCCCTGTGTAGTCTTCTTTAACATGTGGTCCTCTTCTTAAATTTTACCCCATGACTGCCATAAGTGCCTTCCGATTAATACTTGTGAACTGGCCGTATTCCCCATTCCAGGTCTGATGGCAGCTAGTCTTGTGAAGGTGGGTCCTTCCTATTAGTGCTCCGTTCCTGTTGCTTAGGATTTGCATGGATTGCCAAACTTCATATCTCCCCTCCAATCTCCAGAACTGTGAACGTGATTTTTTTTAAAAGCTTCTGTCTCTTGTCTGTGTGTCAGTGTCAGTGTGGATGGTGGGATAGAAGGGCTGGCTCATCAGTCCTCACAGAAAGATGCCTTTTGAGGTGCAGCATCCAGCGTCTTGAACACCCTCCAGATAGAGTGTGGTTGCAAGCAGCAGCCAAGGCCCTTTTCAAAGCTGTCTTCACCTTGGCTCGTGCCCATCCCACAAAAGTGACTCCTGCACACAGAATGCTTGTGTGAATTCCGAGGAGTGGTGGGTGGAGGTTTGTGGAGCTTACTTTGAACAGTCTGTGGGGGACTTAGAAGTTGCACCCCACCTACAAACACTCACATCCCGCTGCCTTTTAGAAACAGTGGGATTGGAAGAAAAAGCTTGTTGGAAAAGAATTTGGATTTTCCCCCTTTTGTTTCTGTGTGCCCCTTTTCATATCTGCCCTCTTAAAATAGGGAAGGAAAAGGTATCAATTGATTGCGCGTCTGGGGGCAGTGGGTGGTTTTACTTCTATTTTAAAAAGTATTGGATAATGCCTACTAATTTTATACATTTCATATATATGATTAAGACTTGGAGTGTCAGATTTAATGGACCTGTGGTCTGATCCAGCAGAGTTGCTCTTATGTTCAAGCTTATCTCAGAATATAGGAGCACAGGAAGCTGCCTCCTACAGAGTCAGACCCTTGGTCCACCTGGCTCAGTATTGTCTGCACTGACTGGCAGTGGCTCTCCAAGGTTTCAAACAGGAGTCTCTCCCAGCTTTACCTGGAGATGCTGTCAGGGATTAAACCTAGGGCTTTCTGCACACCTAGCAGATGCTCTACCACTGAGCTACGAGCCCCATCCCCGAAGGGGAATATAGTACAGTGCTTACATATAGTTACTCATTCAGATGCAAACCAAGGAGAACCTTGCTAAGCAAAGGGGGCAAACTACTTTAACACCTGCAGGAAAGGCTACAGAAAGGAGGAGTGCTTTCAGTATTCCCTTTTTATGTCACCTTTCCCTGAAGGTGTTGGAGTAGTTTCTCTCTTTCGGTTTCCACCTGTTGCAGAAGATCTCTGCTGGATCCAAAGGTCCATTACGTCTAGCATAGGGCACGGCAAATTCCACGTGCCAGGGAGCCTACGATATTCAGAGGGAGAGTTAATAAGAACTTTATTGGTCCTAGGCAGCCCTTTTTCCACAGTGGCTGATCAGATGTTTCTGGGAAGCCCAGGAGCAGGGCTTGAAGGTGAGGCTCCCTCACTCAGCCCCCCCCTCCTTGCCCCATGCAATTGCTCTTCAGAGGTATACTGTACTGTCTGAAGGTGGAGGGTCCCCATTGGGCTATCATGGCTAATGGATGCTGACAGAGCTTTCATCTCCCATGAAAGTCATTTGAGGCAATGGACCTTGGGACAGCAAACTCCATAAGTTGCAAAGCTTTAATCTTTAAAACAGATTAAAAATCCTCTCTGAACAAGTGAGTTTTAAGATCTTTTTAAAAAACCCTAAGGAAGGGAGCAGGATGAAGCTCTTCTGGGGGGGCATTCCAGAGCCAAGGGGCCATAACTGAAAAGGCCCTGTTCCTTGTCCCCGCCAACCGAAGCTCTGTCAATGGCATTAGATTAGATTTATGGTCTGCTCTGGGCAGGTTACAGCAGTTGTTTCATCTCCCCGCACCCCACCAGATATGCACACTTCTGTCCCCAAGAGGTTTGCAGTCTATTTAAAGGATTTGGAAGATCAGGGGCCAAATAAATTAAATGATGGTTTTGAGAACAAAAATGAAGTCACCGAGGAGTTTGATTCTGTCCATTCCTCCTCTTGATTCTTCTCCTCCCTCCTGCCCTCTGCAATTGATGGCATGTTCATGTGGCTTTGTAAAGAGAAAATCCGATATTAAAAAACTGGGTGATTCCTGCCCCTTTCCTGGACATACTTTGGGGAAATGTGTCACTAAACACAAACCGCATAAGAATGGTGTAGTGTTGCTTTCTGGAACGTGGGAAGCACAAAGAAAAACCACACCTTAGATGCATGGCTCTCCTTCCCTGTTCCTTCATCTGCTTCCCCGTTTGTTTAGTGGTTTTAATGTTAGTGTTAAAATGGTGATAGTTCCCTGCCTTAAGTGATTGTTGGAAGTCATCCAGTCTATGGAGGTTGTGCAATCTTTGCTTGTGAAGGTTTGGTGGAGGTTGGGCTGGCTGATCTTGGAGGTTCTGTGACTTTAGGGGTTATAGAATGGCCACTTGATGTTTAAGAAGTTTCTGCTGCAGTTTCTGATTCAGTTGAGCCCGATGGAAACCCGTGTTGATCAATTGGGTCAAACTCCACAAGGACAATAAAATATCTCTTTAATCGGGGCCACTTAGGCTGTGGGCAGAAGTTGGATCCTGTCTTCAGGGCAGGGGGTTGGAGCCCCTAGTGTCAGGGCTTTTTCCGCCTCAACGATCCCTCCTTCCAAAAACTAGCCCTTTAAGACAAGTTAGGCACTAATGTTGCATCTTGGCAACCTGTGGGTTGTCTAAGCAACAGAATGCTAAGTCTGCTTTTCATTAGGGAACTGTGGAGCCGAATCCCTGTGAATTTACCACCTCCTAACCTATAGCAAGACTTCTGTGCTTCTCCCTGTGGGTTAATGAATAAGCTAAGCATGGGAAAGCTGAATTGCTGCTTGCATAGAAGGCATGAATGCTCTCGGGTAATGGTGGGCTTCTAGAAGGAGGCTCCCTCAAAGCGGTTTCTGCTGCCCCAGGAGGTGCTGTGGACGGTAGGTGAGATTTTAAAGGAGCATGGTCATTCTGTACTTCAGAACATAGGAAGCTGCTTCGTATCGAGTCAGACCATTGGTCCATCTAGTTTGGTATTGCCTACCCAGACTGGCAGCCGCTCTCCAACGTTCCAGGCAGGAGTCTTTCCCAGCCCTACCTGGAGATGCTGCCAGGGAGTGAACCTGGCACCTTCTGCATGCAAAGCAGGTGCTTTACCACTGAGCTGCGGCCCCATCCCCTCAAGGGAATACCTTGCAGCAGACAATGGTCACATGTAGTTACCCATCCAAATGCAAACCAGGGCAGGCCCTTCTTAGCAAAGGGGGCAATCCGTGCCAGCAACCCCTGGCATGTGGATCCAACTTGAATGCAGGCTGACTGCATTTCATGCTCCAGTGTGTTTGATTCAAGAGGTAAATGAGAGACGGAAACTTTAATAATTGACTTGGAGTCAGTTTTGCCCCTCTGCTCCCAGTTAGGGCCCATTGCCCTAATCTTGAGGGAGAAATTTGGGATGACTGGCAAACGGCACAAGTGGGTGCAGAGAGTGGAATTATCTTGGCTGCCGAGGTACCAACTGCTGGTAGTGATTAACTCCCATTCTTGTTCTGTACACGTAGCACATTCCTGACCCCGTTTCTCCCCCGCTCTCAGTTTTCCCCGTCACACTTTGCACCAGCAGTTTCCCTCTTCCTGTTTAAATTGGCTACATAATATTGGCTTGGAGAGAGTGCATTACATTGCTGTGTGCAAATGCCAGGTTTTGCCTCTGCCTTCCCTCTCGCTGCTCTTTCTGTGTGCACTGGCTCTAAGCAGCCCTCTTTTTGATTGTTATCTCTTGGTCACAGACCCATCACAGAAACTCCATGGAAATTAGAACCAAACAAATGTTGGGATCCAAGGAGTAGGACATCCCCGATCCTACTGAGCAAACAGAACTGCGTAGTCCGAGGTGGGTATCCTTAAATATATGTTTGCTGAGCTGGGCATTGTCTTTTACAAAGACCTCTCCATTTGAAGTTCATACAGCTGAAGAACTAGCAAACTCTAACCATTGCTCCTTATAACAGGGATTCCCAGATTTTTTTTTTACTACAACTCCCATCATTCCCATTCAACGGCCATTGCAGCTGGGGATGATTGGAGTTGTAGTCAACAACATCTGAGAATTCCTGCTACAAGGAGCACTGTTCTAGAGCCTCCCTTTCTGAGGGCCCATTCCAGATGACTTAGTTTCTCTGTGCTGCTTCATGTCTGTGCTCTCTTATTATCGTGCTCCTTTCCCCCAATGGACTGAAGGAAGACTCTAGTGACTGACAGTCTCTTACTGGGGAACAGTTGTGCCCCAAGAGGAGGGTTGATGGTGGTGTCCTATTGCAGACTAGACAGTCACTTGATCTCTGTAGCCTTTCGAAGTGGCCAGCTCTTCTAATGTGGCCTGTATACTTCCTTTTAAAATCCCAGTTAAGTAGACCAGGAGGCCTGTTTTCATGTCCCATGCATGCGTCTTGGTGGTGGGTGCAGAGCTGTGTGTTGAGAGATGTAGTGTGGGAATTAGGCTCTCATGCATTCCATTATAAGGAGCAGCTGGCGTGACCTAGGTACCCCTACGCTTTGCAGCCCTTAGCTGTGCTGCAAATGGTCTTGCCGGTTCAGAACAGCGGGGCTGTTGCTCAGTGGCAGAGCATTTGCTTTGCATGCAAAAGGGCCCTGTTTAATCCCTGGCAGCATCTCCAGGTAGAGTAGTCTGGGAAAGACTCCTGCCTGAAACCTTGGAGAGCTGCTGCCAGTCAGTGTGGAAGATACTGAGCTAGACGGGCCAATGGTCTGACTCTGTATAAAGCAGCTTCCTCTGTGAAGCAGCTTACTTTCCATAATATCCCAGAAGGTGCTGTGCATTGAATGCTAATCCCAGGGGAATTGCACAATCTTGGCAATAATGACTCGGGGTGGGGGTGGGGGGAGCACTCACTCATCCTTTCCCAAGCTCAATTTGCCTGGGTTTCATCTGCTTCCCACCCACCGCTACAGGGCTGTCCGTCCCTGTGCTTTGAAACTGAGATGGCCAGGAACACAGCCCTGTGATACGGCGGCTCTGTCTATAGCTTGCTCTTTCTTTGGAGTGGGGGAAGAGGAGTCAGACCAGATGGTACTGAAACGTCTGCTTTGATATCCGTTCAGACTCTTGGTGTCCTTGGTATGCTCCCTGTTCTGCTTCAAGAGCTTTCAGTTTGAGACAGACTTGTAAGAGCTTATCGTGAAGAAGAGCGTACGACTCTTCTTCCGACCTGCTTCCTCCTTTCACCTTATGCTGGTTACGTTTGCATTGTAAAATGTGCAAACTGTGTAGGTTCGAAGGTGAGGGTTGGGTACGCTTGAATGTCGTGTTCAAGAGAAGTGCTTTAGTGGGCCGAACAGCTTTGGCTTGTGGGACCACGGCAGGAATACTTGTCAAGAACAGAGCCCAGAAGATGCAGTTTTCCATTATTTCTTGCAAGATTTCATAGACTGTGCTCCCTAGAAGCAACTACTGTATTGCATTCTGTGGAAGGAGTGAGTACCATATTGATCTAAGTACAAGACAACTCTGAATTTAAGACAAGGCCCTTAAAAAATGGAAGTTAAATACAGGTTGTACCTATATTTACCCAAAAGGAAGAGGACTCTGAATTTAAGATGACTCCCTGATTTCTCACATTGGAGAACTTGGAAAAAACCTCGTCTTGGGTTCAAGTAAATGCAGTAGATTCATGGCTGACAACTTTCCTGCAATTAGGTGAAGAGGGCCTTCACTCTGTTCACACTCTGACAAATGGTTCAGGTCAGGTGTTGACATATCAGTTGGCGAAAGGAGAGAGCAGACGCTTGCTAGCATTCTTCTGATGCTTCTTGCAAGCGTTTCAAGGATCAGTCCCGAAAAGTTGCTCCTGTGGCGGTGGGGGCTGGGGTTGGGACCTTGGTGCCCCAGTAATCTGCTGCTTGAGGCCATCGCCCGCCTCATGGAAGAACCAATCCTGCATCTTGTTTCAAAATGCAACTGCTCCCAGTCCCTATTTTTGTACTTCCTCCTGGTGCTCTCTTCACTTATGAAACAATTACATTCTAGATCAGGGATTCTCAACGTTGGGTCTCCAGATGTTGTTGGACTTCAACTCCCATAATCCCCAGCCCCAGTGGCCTTTTGTTGGGGATTATTTATTTTTATTTATTTATTTTACATTTATATTCTGCTCTTCCTCCAAGGAGCCCAGAGCGGTGTACTACATACTTAGGTTTCTCCTCACAACAACCCTGTGAAGTAGGTTAGGCTGAGAGAGAAGTGACTGGCCCAGAGTCACCCAGCTAGTATCATGGCTGAATGGGGATTTGAACTCAGGTCTCCCCAGTCCTAGTCCAGCACTCTAACCACTACACCACGCTGGCTCTCTGGATTATGGGAGTTGAAGTCCAATAACATCTGAAGACCCAACGTTGACAATCCCTGTTCTAGATGATCATCTCTCTCCCCACCCCCAATTCAGCTGGTTGGAAGTGGTGACACCATGACACAGAATGTACAGTTTTGCAAAGTTTAGAGGGGTGTGTGTGCGTGCACAAGAGAGAGCGACATGACACAGGCTTTTAACCCAGAAATTGCGGTACTTGTGAACTCTACAGTAGTAGTTACAGTGGCTTGTTCGATGGGAAAAGCAAAATGATTTTGGTCTATGAGAGCAGCCTTAGGCCAAGTTAGATCTGCCTTTGACATTTCTATTCTAACAATTCAGTAGAGAGAGGGAGCTGCTGCTTTTTATAACAGTCATACCTTCAAAGGGACCAGAGGGGCTCTTTCTAGTGGAATAAGCCCAAGTTAATTTCTCACCTAATTATTTGTTTCAACGTGCATGTTTGTGTGGGAGCTGAAAAGTTTGCAGACCTGGCTGGGTAGACGTTGCGAACTGGTGCAGCAGGCAACTATCATTCCCACCCAGATGGAAGAGTTCTCTGCAGTGCGAAATGGTACTTTCCATCATTTTAAATGCCAGTTGGGCCAAATTAAAGTAATGTCCTACTGGCTTGGGAGGTAGATGCTGAGTCTTGAGCTGGAATATTTTGGCCTCCTGACACAAGCTTAGTCACAATCTTAGTTTGATTAGATAATTTGGGCATCTCAAGATGCAGCAGAATCCTCTGCCAAAAATATCCGGCTCTCCGGAATGGTTTGTTTTGTGGCACTGCGTTTTCCATCAAATGGAGTTGCACAAATTCAATGGAAGGGAAGGATCTCGAATACTGTAGCATGTTTCATGCACTTGGGGGTACATGGTGCCTTCTAGAACTGCTGTAAGCCAAACTTCTGCTTCAGGATCATACAGTTTAAAGAAGAACAAGAGGGGGAAGGAAGAAGCCAGGAGTTCACAGCAGGATCATTAAACACAAGTGCACTTATAGGGATTCCTTCTCAGTTCTCTTAACGCTTAGCACTGGGGTGGTTTTGTAGAGTTAGGTTGGGAAAGAGTTTAGACAATAGCTTATTCTAGAGCTGCACCACTTGGGCCCTCCTGCAGATGTTAGACTACAAACTAACATTGCTGACAACTCAGATGTCAGGCTTGGGGGGTATTTGTACTTTTGAGGTGGGGGCTTTTCTCCGTACTTAGAAGTCCTCGCTCGGTGCACAGATTTGAACTTGGGAGGAAGGACAAGGGTTTTGTCTTGCTTCTCCCCCGCCTCTTCTTCAGCAAGCTTTGCCTTGGTACGGATAATGCCTTTGCAACAGGAAACTCTCAGATGCACAAGGTTTTTACATCTCAGATAACATCTTAGACTCCCTGCCTCCCAGGCAGGACAGCTTTTCACACCCTCCTCAGAAATGTGCAGTGCCATATTGATAAACCCGGGTTGCTAAGAAGCACGACAAGTGATGTGTGTCTCGCTCTGGCACTGCCATTGAGAGGAGGAGACGACCTTGGAACTGGTTTCTTCAGTAGTTTTTGTGGTGCTGGTTTTGGGGGGTTTGTAGAGCTTCAAGTCAGCATCGGGGGGGGACCCCTTGCATGGCAGTGTCCCCTGCACTCCACAGTGGGGAAGACGTGAAACTGTGGAAGGCCCTTTTGCCCAGCCGTTTCAGGTTGAGGCATTTGGGTTCTCTAATAATAATGCTGGTTATGTGTCTTTTTAAAGTTTATTTCTGCTAGTCTTTACCTTAAAGGGGAAGCTTGCCTCTCAAGTTTGGCAGTCTTCTGAAATTCCCTTCAGGTCAGCAGAGAGAATGCAAATTTTCAGGTCAGCAGAGAGAATACAAATTCTTCGGTAAAAAGTGTTCCTTTCTTAGGCAGGTTTGGCTGCTAAGCTCAGTCAGTTAGAGACAGGTCCTTCCTTAGCATTGACCCGATCCAATGAGTTTGCAGATAGGAAAGTAGGAAGCTGCCTTCTATCAGACCCTTGATCCATCTAGCTCAGTATTGTCCGCACAGACCATGCACACCTTCCAAGATGGTGCAAGGCCTCAAGGGGGCTGGCTTCCTTTCCCTTAAAGGAAACTGCACAGTGAGAATTATTGTCTCTGCATGGGGCCAGGGGGACTGTGCAGAGTATTCAGCTTTGGCAGAAACCTCACACGGGCCGAATAAACAATTTGTCAGTGGGCTGCACTTGGTGGGGGCCCCCAATGGCCCAGTGTTCCCTCCAACAGGGATTTCCAGGTGTTGTTCACTACAACGCCCAGCATTCCCAGCTGGAGTGGCCTTTGGCTGAGGATTCTGGGAGTTGTAGTCAACATCTGGGAATTCCTGTTAGAGGGAACCCTGGACTGGCCCCTGGGCCTTACAGTGAAGAACACTGTCCCAATGAGTTTGAGGCTCTGTTGTGATGTTCTGCTTCTGCTCCACAGTCCCAGCAGGATGATGGTTTCGAATTCCTGGAGAAGCAGTTGGCCATGGGGGTCTGATTAGGGGATGAGCCTTTGCGTTTAACCCTGTGTTTGGAATGGGGACGGAACTGGAAGACCATGCCTCTGGGACTTTCTTCAGAATCTGAGTGGGAGCTGCTTATAAAAAAACAAAAAGAAGCCAGTGGCTAATATCGTTTGAAGTGGGTGTCAAGTGGCATGGATCCCTTCCTTCTGTCTTGCTCTCAGGTCCCAAACCTCAGTTTTCAGCCAGTTTCCTGATGCATCAACTTTCAGTGCAGGTGTTTCTGAGGGTGGGGGGTTCCCAGCCGTGGCCTTCCCCAGATGTTAGACTAGCCAGACACAATGGCCACTCTTGACTAATCATGGCTCAGACTGGGTCTACCCAGGCAGCAAACAGAAGCGGGTGGTAGAATAGACTGTGTGGCTTCAGGCTGCAAGTGGAGCATCATGCTAACAGACTGCTGGGGGGCGGGGAACCCCTCCCTGCAAATAGAAAACTAGTACATCAGACAGGTTTTAGCCCAGTGCTGTGCCTGCCGGGCTAGTGTCCTCTTTGCAGGGCGTTATTAGGGGGGCATTTAGGACCGCGATGGTCTGTCTGCAGCAGTTCTGGTGGTTCTGCTACTGCCTTCTGCTGCATGGGAATTAAGGCCTTAGTTTATTCCAGAATACTCTTCTGCTGTACTTGCAGTTGCATTGCTATCCTGCCAGCCAGCCAGGCTTTGGACAGCCAGCCTCAGAGGTAAGGTGCCTCTGAATGCCCACTGCAGGTGGGGAGCAGCAGCAGCAGAAGGGAGGGAAGGCCCTCACCTCTTGCTTGGGGCTTCTGGTGGGACATCTGGTGGGCCACTGTATGAAACAGGAGGCTGGACTAGATGGGCCTCCTTGGGCCTGATCCAGCAGGGCTCTTCTTATGTTCTTATGACATGTACCTTGACCTCCTTCAATGTGGCAGGAGGCAAGGCAGTTGCTGCCTCTTGCCTGCTCCTCCCTGGCCTTGATGTCCAGCCTCTTCCCACACTTACTGTGCGGCACAAACCGCCGCTTGCTGCCAGTAACCCAACTTGCTGTCCAGATGTGACCCTAGGCACATTCTCTCACTGCTTTGGTTTGTGGGCGAAGGAGGAGCTCTGCACCAGTGACTGCATATGGAAGCAGGGCTAGGCGAGTTACTCCCGATGGATGAACTTAGACTACAACGGCTTGATTTGGGAGCGGGGGAAGGAGGCCGAGGTGAGCAGGCGGCCTTGCGATTCTTATTCCTCCTCATCCAGCTTGTTTGTGCCCTTGCAGATCTCCACTCCCTTTCTATAGGAGATGGAGCAGCTTGGGGTGTGGTGGGAAACGGGTCCTCCAGATGTGACTCCAGATTATCAGTCTGAAGAAGTGTCTTACAAAGTATCTTAAGAAGTGTCTCCAGATTATCGGGGTTTTAGGCAGTCTGGTGACACCAAGATCATCAGTCACCCTTTCCCAGAGATGTGCATTTTCAGGGGGATAATTTTTAATTGGAAATATTTCGGGGTGGGGTGGGGAGGGGAGATCCTGTCCAAATTTCCTCCTCATTTGCTGAAAATTCACACTGATATTTTCTCAAAAACCAAAACACTATCCAAATTTCCTTATTCCCTAAATAAATTTTGATCTGGTTTGGCGTGTAGCTTGACTTCTTTATACTCATTTAGAAACCGCAAACCCTCCACCATAATTTCCTTTCAATGTGTATCAAGAGGTTTTTCAAATAGCCAAGTAGAAATTTTAGAAACGGAAAAATTTCCATGGAAAAATAAAACGTGGGGAAATTTCCATCCCACCTCTCTGCCCTTCCCCTTTACCCCAGTATAGACCTTCTAACGTCATTCCAGGTAATTACACTGCTTCAGGTAGTAAAATGTTAAGGACATCTGTGGAGGGATTTGTCTGTCCTACTGTAGCCCTGTACAACAGAATGCCCAGGGGCCCACGGGGACATTTTTTGGTGACCTAGGTAGCCAGCAACAGCAGGAGCCCCAAAATTTGGCATTTGTGTGGGGCTGGAAAGATGCCCACTGACTGAGAAAGGACAGGGCTTCTTTTCTGTCCGCTATTTTTGATTAAAATTGTGTGCCCATGGGGGGAGGAAAGGACACAACTAACTAGTAATTGCTATAATATTTATCTTTAATTTTACTGCAATAATCAATGCACTAGAAATTGACTTTGGCCCCCCCATTCATCGTCATGGTTGTTTCTGGCCCCCTGAGACAGTTGAGTTGTGCACCCCTGTTTTACTGCATCTGCTATGCAGTTAGTTTATTCTTACTGAATGACCCACCACAGGCAACGTAGGTACCGCCTGAGAATGTTGACCAGATGCCAGTAGTCATTAGTTTTGATAAGGATCTTAGGAAATAGAAAGTATGTTGACCAACTAGAGGTAGTATTAGCTTTTAAGGGAACAGCTATTGTGTAAAACAAACAACCTTGATTACCAGCAAGGGCTGTGCTTATCTCTGTTTGTATATTGGCTTTGTATTCAGGCCTGCATATTCAGACAGGAGTGTATTCTGTTAAAAAACCACAGTTTAAGCAGACATCCGTCTTTCTTACAATGGAGATCCTCCCCTGCCCCACTGCCCAACCACATGGTTGCAACCTGAAGTGTGCAGGCACATGCCTTTTTAGGCTCCACCCTAGAATAGGGCTGCTCAACTTCTGCCCTCCTGCAGATGTTGGCCTAGGTAAGGTAAAGTGCTGTCAAGGTCAAGTCGGTGTCGACTCCTGGCGCCCACAGAGCCCTGTGGTTGTCTTTGGTAGAATACAGGAGGGGTTGACCATTGCCATCTCCCGCGCAGTACGAGATGATGCCTTTCAGCATCTTCCTATATCACTGCTGCTCAATATAGGTGAGATGTTCGCCTACAACTCGCATAATCCTGGATATTGGCCACGGTGGCTGGGGACTGTGGGAGTTGTCGTCCAAAAACAGCTGGGGTGGGGCCTAAGTTGAGCAGGCCTGCCCTAGAAATTTGTGTTGGTCACCTGAACCACCCCAACCACCAGCACACACCCTATCTTGACATGGAAATCTCTGGCTTTTGGAGGTGACAATCACCTGCCCTCCCCTCCATTGTCAGCTTAGGACTTTGAAATGGCCTGGGCTGCTTCCTTGTTCCTCCTTGGCTGTTGCAAGCTGGCATTGCTCCAAGGCACCTGTTACTTCTAACAGGATCTGCAGGAGTTACTATGGGATTGGGTTGGGAATCCGTGTCTGAGATGCCCCTCATTTATTGCCATGGAGTGTGCTCTTGTGTGTTGTAGGGCTGTGGGTAGAGGCTTTTTTCTGTCCTGTTTCCTGAGATCCCATAACTGGATAGGCAAAGACAGAAGGATCAGCAGCTGAGGGCCCCAGGGAAGGATCAGCAGCTGAGGGCCCCAGGGAAGGATCAGCCTTTTCTCAGCCCAACAACAAAAATCAATGGTTTGTGGACCTCCACCCCTCCAACCCCTCTTCAGAATTTGGGACAAAACTAGTTGTGGATTAGAGTTGCATGTACATATAGAGCATATGTCCTGCCACTGAATTATGGTGACCCTTTGGGGATGGAGTCATAGCTCAGTGTCAGAGCATCTGCTTTACATGCAGTAGGTCCCAGGTTCAGTTCCTGGTGTCCCAGGTAAGGCTTCAGACTTCTGCCTCAAACCTTGGAGAAGTCGCTACCAGTCGGGTTGGGTTAGACGATACTGAGCTGAATGGACCGATGGTCTGACTCATACAGCAGCTACCCATGTTCCTGTGTTGCAGGTCGGTTGGGGGCAGTGTTCCCTCTAACAGGGATTCCAAGATGATGTTGACTACAACTCCCATAATCCCCAGGCAAAAGCCATTGCAGCTGGGGATTCTGGGAGTTGTAGTCAACAACATCTGGGAATCCCTGTTAGAGGGAACATGGGTTGGGGGAGGGGAAGGAAGGTGAAGCATTATTTCAATAATAAAGGTGTAGTGGATAAGTTGGGGTGACCCACTTTTCAACACACAAGAGTTTTCAAAGCACTTTACATGATAAAAGAAGTAAGGAGTGGGCTCTCTGTCCGCTTGCGGTCCAGAAAGAAATGCAGGAAGACAGGCTGAGCTGCTGTGCTGGATTGGAGAGGAAGAGTTGCACTCTGTAGGAGAGCCGACACTTTGAAAGGTGCTTCTTTGACCATTAGTCAGATCTCTGCTCAACCTGGAAGTTCCCTGCATCATCTTGAGTTTGCTACTTTGCAATGTGGTGGTTCTATGCTTAGTGTGGATGGGGAAGACACATAACCTTGGATGCCACCCTGAGCTTCTTGGAAGAAGGTGGTCGTGGTGGTAGAGAAGTAAAGAAGTATTTCTTGTCTGACAAGGAGAGCTGGTCTTGTGGTAGCAAACACGACTTGTCCCCTTTGCTAAGCAGGGTCCGCCATGGTTGTCTTTGAATGGGAGACTACATGTGTGCACACTGCAAGTTATTCCCTTTGGCCCCACTCTGGGAAGAACATCTGAAGGTTCTAAGTAGTGTTCTCTCTAATTTTTTCCATCTGTGTGCGGTATTAGATTTGTTCTGGGTGGCAAGGCAGTGTGTGTGCACATGCATTCAGGGTGGGGCCTTCCCGATTCAACCTGAGTGGGATCTAAAATTAACTGAGCAGACATAAAAAAAAGTGTGAGTGTGTGCACATGCGCACGCCTTAGAGGGAACACTGGTTCCAGATTCCCTCCCTGGCAGCATCCCCAAGATATGGCTGAGAGAGACTCCTGCCTACAACCCTGGGGAAGCCGCTGCCAGTCTGTGCACACAATACTGAGCTGGATGGACCCAGGGTCTGACTTGGTATATGGCAGGTTCCTATGTCCCTAACTTTGATGTGTTTGATTTGTTAGCCTCATTCTTTGTATTTGTTTTTGAGCATAGCCAGAAATTATTTTCCCCTCCTCCCCTTCCGAAGTCTCCACCATGCTTGCCGTGATGTTCTGATGTGCTCAATCCTTGCTGCCTGTGGCTGGGGGCGGGGGGGGGGGGAGGGGGGACCAACAAATTTTTTCTTTCCTGTGGGGACTCTGCATTTGAGTCTGCATTCTTTAAAAAATCGCTTCAGTGAAAGTTCTTGCATGGCTGCAAAAGCGGGAAGGTTTTCTCCGTTATTTTGGCGACACACCTGGGGTACTCTGGAGCATGCTACTGCAGATGCTGTTGTGTGGTTGGGCTCTAGATATGGCAGTGTAAGCAAGTTAAAACCTTGCCCTGCTGTTGTAACCTGAGCTTCTGTCTGTATGCCAACACACATGAGTGGCCTGAATGGGAAACCGGATTGAGTCAGTGCGTTACCAGATAAGAGTCTGGTTACTGGTTAATCTTTATTTATTTTTATTTATTTATTTAACACATTTCTATACCGCCCTAACCCAAGGTTAGGAAACTCACTTGAAGAAATTGTACTCTATTTAATTGTGAAGATTTAATAGATTAGAATGTGTTTCGGGTGCGGGGGACACACAATCATTCTGAAGGATAACTTAATTTGTTTTTAGATCATGTGTTGCATTTGGAAGAGGAATTCCTCCTCCTCCTCTCTTTCAGGAAGGAATGCCTTTTCTGTGATGGGGGGTTGCCACTCATGTCTCCTGGACCGGGGATTCCCAGAGGTTGTTGACTACAACTCCCATCATCTCCAGCTGCAGTCGCCTTTGGCTGGGGATGCTGCAAGTTATAGTCGACAAATCTGAGAGTGCCTTTTCCAGGGGATGTGGGTTGCCATCTGTAACTCTTATAAGTTGCCTATCTGCCTATGCTTCCTGCTAACTGAGCAAAGAGGCACCTTTAAAAAAGTGGCGATTCTCTTATATTTAGCAGCGGGGGAGAGTAGCTGGCCCTCTCCATCGCCAGCACAGCATCCCTCCAATGGCTGTTGCTGGAGTCTAATTTATGTTTCTTTTTTTAGATTGTGAGCCCACCGGAGACGGAGGTCTATTTTTATTTTTTATTTCTCTATGGAAACCGCTTTGGGCACTTTTGTTGGAACGTGGCATATAAATATTCGTAGTTGTAGTAGAATCAGGGGCACCCTTCTAGTTGATCAGTATGTTGGTTTGATTGATCTAGCTGATGGATTGGCCGTGTGTGGCAGTTTTACTCACATCTCTTCTTTTGCTCCTGGCAGGTGACCGCCTTCTGGCCCCCCTGTGTTGCCTTTGAGCCCAGCCCTACCATGGATAGATGATCTCGGCCCCGGCCCCGCCATGCTGCAGTCACGTGCCCGCTACCTGCTGCTCTTCCTGGGGGTGCAGCTGGTGGTGATGGCCCTGCTGTACCGCGAGGGCTACCGCAAGCGTGTTGCCTACTTCCTAGGCATCTTCTACAAAGGGGGCACATCGACTCTGCTGGGCAGTCTGCACAATGCCTCGCTGACGGGGGATGTCTATGCCAACCTGAGCCTGATTGCCCGCCCCCCTGTGCCCCCAGAGGACCTTCCTTACTGCCCTGAGACTTCTCCTTTCCTTGGTAAGGGAGCCAGGGTCCCTCCACTCTTGGGTCTTGGTTTTGGGAAAGGAGCTTGAGTTCAGGTTCTGCCCCAAGATCAAGGTGTTGATGGTTGAGGTGGTACTGCAGAAACCGTGCTTTCATTGGACAAGTCAGGTGTGTAAAGATGATGCAGTCTTTTGAGTGACACTGAACTCCTCAGCCAGCCAAGGATACTAAGCGCGCAGTGGTGAAATGGAAAACCTTTTTGAGTTTCTGGAAACAAATCTGTCTGAGAAGCAGTGTTCCTTGTGACAGAGGTTCCCAGATCTTGTGGACGACGACTCCCAGCATCCCCAGCTGCAGTGGCCTTTGGCTGGGGATGCTGGGAGTTGTAGTCCACATCATCTGGGAATCCTTGTTACAACGGCTGAGAACTCGGTTCCACATCAGCCGTCCCCTTCCATATCCCCTTGCTCTCTGAGCAGAGGTGGGTGGGCTTGCGAGGACCTTCTTGGCTGCGGCACTCAGATTATGAAGCAGCCTCTTCATGGAAGTCAAGCTAGTTCCATTTGCTGCTTGCCTCTTGGCAAGCTCAGAAAACTATGAGTTACTCCACTATGCTTTTAATATTGCCTCCTCTATATCAATGAATATTTATTGATACGGTCAGAGACTAGCAAATAATACAGGTTGGAAAAGGAAAGTATTCAAACATAATACAGTAGCCTAGTTAATGATTTTGTTGTAAACTGCCCAGAGACGTAAGTTTTGGCTGGTATAAAATATGTTAAATACAATAAATAATAATGTATCTGAAATGTCTACCTATACAGAGTAAATTCGAGCTCCTTTTGCTATGTGGGAGCTGATGTCTGTTGCTGGATTTTACTCACGGTCAAACAAAACTTGGCAGCATTTAGGAATGTCTCATCTCCCTGGTCAGATAGTAAAAGACTTACATAAAAGAGATCCGAGTGACCCGGGAAATTGGTTAAAAGCAGAGAAATGTAGTTTCAATTATGTTAAATTGATGGTTGGTTAAATGGGGCTTGGTTATATTTTATAATCGTGAGGCACCATAAATACAGCTCTAGAAAGACAGGACATACATTATATTAATTAGCAAATGTTCTGCATATGTGAGTTACCGGTATGTATATTTGATTTGCTAATGAAGAATTTAATGTTACCCAGAAGCTTGCATCTTTATACTCCTGGCTGGCCTAATAATAGAAAACCTTCTGGATCTTGTGCAGCTGCCAGTTTAGCAAAGCAGTGGTGAGGCCTTGTGGGTTCTAGCAAGTTGCTTGGTATTTTGTGAATCAAAATACTTAATAATTCTGCCTATCTCTCTTAAATTTTTTACATCTGGTATCACTAGTGAAGATATGGTGTTAAATCACCAGAGGTTGGAGAGAGATCCAGGAATAGAGGGGGAGGAAGAAATAAAATAGGAATCTTGGAACTGAGGTGAACTTGCAATGCCCATTTTAGTCTAAAATGACAAGTTTTAAATGAGAGTTGCTTGTCCATGCTCTTGAAAGTAAAATTAACTCAATGGATTGTGATTTATTTATTTTTAAATCGCAACTACAAGTTACTTAACAGTCCTCCAGGGTTTCCTTTCATGAGGATTCTGATCATCTTAAGATTCCAGCAGGTGCCCTCTGCAGTCTGACAGACTGGTTAGAAGTATGTGCAGTTTAATTTAAGACTTTGTATTTATGATGTACACCACTGTTGGTTGGACTGCCCTTGTCCAAGGAAATAAGATGCACATATCTGGAAGAATTTCTTCCGGCACTTTTTTGGTATAAATCAAAGCGCTGAATTTCTGCTAGCCAACAATAAAAGACATATAACTTTAAAAGTTGGAGAGAGATGCGCCTTTGAAATGGAGTGTGCATGTCAACATGGATTTCCCCCCTGTATATATGATGAATTGTGTTATTGATCAATCTGTATCGAGCAGGGCCGCACAACTTTGGCCCTCCATTTGTTGTTGGACTACTACTCCCACAATCCTCATCACAGTGGCCAATAGTTAGGGACAATGGGAGTTGTAGTTCAATAGCTAGGAGGCTGAAGTCCTGTAGCCCTTATATGGACCTTCAGCCTTTGGTAGACTCTTCCCCCAACCATGTGTTTTGCTATGACCTATGCTCCAAACCTATGCTGATCTAATAAGAGTTGCAGCTTTCCCATTGGAACCGAGTCTCTGTGGGGTCAACGCCTGCTCTGCTGACGCACAATGAGATGAAGTTTGACTGCCATCTCTGCTTGTCTACAGGAGGCCCCATTCGGGTGACCTTCCCAGCCGGACTGTCACTGGAAGATATTGTGCGGAAGAATCCTTATGTGACCAAAGGGGGGCGCTACCGCCCCCCAGACTGTGATGCCATCCACAAGACGGCAGTCATCATTCCCCACCGCAATCGGGAGCAGCACCTCAAGTACTTGCTCTACTACTTACACCCTTTCCTGCAGCGGCAGCAGCTCAACTATGGCATCTACATTATTCATCAGGTATGTCGCTGCAACGACGTGTGAGGCTAGGCGCCTTGGAGAGCCAGGAATGGGCGTCTCCTGCGTAGCCATCACAGTTCTAGGCAACCGGTTAGATCTGGGATTCCCAAACGTTGCTGACGACAACTGCCACCATCTCCAGCTGCAATGGCCTTTGGCTGGGGATTATGGGAGTTGTCGTCAACAACATCTGGGAATCTCTGTGGCAGGAAACACTGCCCCCAGATCTCACCTGCTTCCCAGAACTGTGCTGGGAACTGTCCCAGTTCTGGGAGTCCAGTTCTTCACCTGGGAGTCCCAGATGTTGTACAGAGATTCCGTCTCACCAGGGAGAGGATTGCTGCAGCAGCCACTGTTTTCCAAAGCATGTCTTTCCCAATTGTGGGCGACTGTGTGGCTTCTCTCCTGTTAGGAGAAGAAACTGCAGCACAGCATCCTTTCAGTGGCTGTTGTTGGTGTCTACCTTGTGGTGTGTGTGCTTTTTTAAAAAAGATTGTGAGCCTTTTGGGACAGGGAATCATTGATTTATTTTTTCTTTGTAAACTGCTCTGCAAACATTTGCTGAAAAGCGGTATATAAATAGTGGTAGTGGTAGTCTGCAGTGGCCCTAGTGCTGTGCTCTCTTTGTGCTGGCAAGATATGAGGGCTGGAGTCAGGCTGCTTTAAGTACCAGGCAGTGGCAGGGGCTGTCCACAGTGGCTCAGCAGTGGGTAGCCCTCTGCCCCATAAGGTGGAAAGCCGTGTTTTCTAAAGGTTGCAGTGATGCATGGCTTTCTGCCATGAAGAGTCAAATCCTTCCAGGAGGCAAGGAAGAGCCAGACACAAGGCAAGGGTGCCCAGCCATGCAAATGCAGAAGCAGGGCTGGAACTGGGTGTGGGGAATGAATGGGGGAGCAGTACCCAATGGTTTGAGGTCCTTGGAGGGGAAAGAGGGAAGCTGGGAAACTTGTTATGGGCAAATGCAGTCCCCATAGGAAGCTGCCTTATACCAAGTCGGACCATTGGCCCATCTTGCTCAGTACTGTCTACACCAGGGGTCCCCAACCAGTGGCACCCCAGATGTTGATGAACTACAACTTCCATCACCCCCTGCCACAATGCCTTGTGGCTGGGGATATGGGGAGTTGAGGTTTACCAGCTAGAGTGCCAAGGCGGCCTATCCCAGTCTGCACTGATGGGCAGTGGTTCCAACATGCAAGCAAATGCTCAATCACTATGCTACGGCCCCATCCTCTGAGTGGAATATCTTACAGTGCTCACATGTAGTTGCCCATCCAAATGCAAACCAGGGAAGACCCAGCTCAGCAGAGGGGGCAATCCGTGCTTGCTCCTTCAAGATCAGCTCTCTTCACCTTGTCAAGCTGGAGGGGCCATGATATGGGAAGAAGCGGAATAGAAGACGACGACAACAAATATTTATATACCGCTTTTCAGCAAGTTTCCAAAGTGGTTTACATAGAGAAATGATAAGAAGGCTCCCTGTCCCCAAAGGGCTCACATCCTACAAAGAAACACAAGATAGACACCAGCAACAGTCACTGGAGGTCCTGTGCTGGGGGTGGATCGGGCCAGTGACACTCCTCTTGTTCAATCAAGAGAATTCCTTAACCACATTTAAAAGGGCCTCTTTGCCCATTTAGCAGGGCAAATAGAAGATCGAGTTGGCCCCGATGACTTGGTTCTGGAGGAGCTGCCAAGTGCAAGAGTCCAGAATTCAGCAGGGAGGAAGGGCCCTGTCTTCCTGCAATACCTGAATGTCGAGCATTGTAGGGAGACTGGTTTCAGCGTGGCGCGGGGGTGTGTATGTGTGTGTGTTTCACGCGTTGCTCCGTGCTTTGCTGTAACTGCCCCTCACCTCCTTTTCCTCAGGCCGAGAACTACACTTTTAACCGGGCCAAGCTCTTGAACGTGGGCTTCAAAGAAGCGATGAAGGACGAGGACTGGGACTGCATGTTCTTCCACGATGTGGATCTCATTCCTGAGGATGACCGCAACTTGTATGTCTGTGACCGCTTTCCTAAGCACGTGGCAGCCGCCATGGACAAGTTTGGCTACAAGTAAGATTGCTGGGAGTTCTGCTCCTTTTCTTTGGAATGCTTCCCTCCATCTGCCCTTTGCCCTTTCCGTAAAATGCCACAGCTTGCCCTGAAGGAGAGAAGCCCATTCCTCTCCTCTTGTGTTCTGGGATGACCACGTTGGCCCAGCTAGTGCATTCTAACCCAGTTGCTGCACCCTTTCAAACAGGGGACCTGCATCACTTTCGGTAGCTCCATTATCACTCTAGGCATATCCTACCAGACTAGAGAGCCACCTAATGGTGCAGTGAGGAAATGGCTTGACTAGCAAGCCAGAGGCTGCTGGTTTGAATCCCCGCTTTGACTATGTTTCCCAGTCTATGGGAGACACCCATATCGGGCATCAGCGATAGAGTAAGATGCTGAAAGGCATCATCTCATACTGCATAGGAGATGGCAATGGTCAACCCCTCCTGTATTCTACTACAGGGCTCTGTGGTCGCCAGGAGTCGACACCGACTCGGCGGCACACGTTATCTTTCACCAGACTAGAGAGAGGAACCGGGCAGAGGGCATCTCTAGAACTACTTCTGAAATGCTCTAATGGTGCACATCCATAATGGTGCGCAATGTGCCAGTGGACATCATTTGTGTGCCAGCGGAGGCTTTAAGGGGATCTGTGGCACAGACTAGCAGGCCTGCTTGTAAATAAATGCCCTTTTTAATTATTCTGGCAGACTTCCCTACAAGACCTATTTTGGAGGGGTTTCGGCACTCAGTCCAGAGCAGTACATGAGGATGAATGGCTTTCCCAACAACTACTGGGGCTGGGGAGGTGAAGATGACGACATTGCAGTCCGGTAAGCAGTTCTTTGAAAGGCAGACCTTGATGCTAGAGCAGTGGGCAGATCCAGTTTCTCCTTCGCTTCCTCTTCCGCTGGGAAAAAAATCATGGGAGGGGAGCAGCCGGTATTGTGGTAGTAAGCAGCAATTGTCCCCTTTGCTAAGTAGGGTCCATCCTGGATTGCATCTGAATGGGGAGACTACACGTTCAAGCACTGTAAGATATTCCCCTTAGGGGATGGGGCCGCTCTGGGAAGAGCACCTGCATGCAGAAGGTTCCCAGTTCCCTCCCTGGCAGCATCTCCAAGATAGGGCTGAGAGAGATTCCTGCTTGCAACTTTGGAGAAGCCACTGCCAATCTGTGAAGACAGTACTGAGCTAGATAGACCAATGGTCTGACTCAGTAGATGGCAGCTTCCTATGTTCCACTTCCAGCAGCCTGCAATTCTCGGGGCTGCCATTCACAGGAAGGTTGGCCAGTCAGTCCTTCCTGCCACGATGCAAGGAAAAGCGGTATAGCTGAGGACTGGGATTCCATCAGTCCTGGCTCCCAAGCCTACCCTCGGTTGGCCCCAGGGTTTGTGTCGGAGCATGGGAGGCCTTGGCAGGGAGGGATGGGGCGAGAGCGGCTGCTGGATTACAACCCCCATCATCCCCAGCAACCAGTTGGCACGCTCTGAGGAAGTAGGAAGCCAGGATGCTCTAGCGGTTTGTAGAAGTTATGGAATTGGAGCAGACCTGGAGAAGCTGAAGCCATGCATTGCACTGGTGTCTCTTGGCTGCCAAGAGGCAGCTGTGTGTATGCATGTTGGGAGCTGATCCGTGCTCCTGCTGATGCTGCCCCTCTGTCCATCGTCCTGCAGGGTGGCCCTGAGCGGGATGCTCATCTCCCGTCCATCGATTCAGTTTGGCCGCTACCGTATGATCAAGCACGGACACGACAAGGGCAACGAGCAGAATCCCAAAAGGTGAGTGGGGAAGAAACCTGGGCGTGGACCCAGACTGATCTCCTGGCGAGCTGTGTCTGGCTGGCTAGTCTGTTGGGAGCTTGCTAGCCCTGGGCCCCTTCGCAATGCCCTCTAGCCTTCAGAGCCCCTAGGGTCAGGGCGCGTTTTGGGTCTGGAGGGCCCCGGCGGAGTGGCTCTTGGAACAACTTCATTTACATTGTGTTGTGCTTGTGGCAGTGAAGCCTCTGGCCTTGGTTTGCCCAGCTGGGTGGTTCAGGTGCTCAGGGGACGAAGTTGTTTGCCGTCCAGATTCGGAGAGGGAGGAGGAAGCTGCCACTTTGGGATTAAAACCCCACACAAGGTTAGGCTGAGGACGGGGAAGGCGTGTAGGGAAGCGAAGGATTTGGGATCCCAAAGCAGTTAGGCGGATCATGCTGCTTCCTTAACTGGTACTTCTCTCAGCCTCAGCCTCCCTTGCTTTGCATCTGTGATGCGATGGAATCCTGACTATCAAAGCTTGCAGCTGAAGAATCGACTGGCTGCTCTAGTATTTGAAACTCGGGCCTAATACTAGCCAGTGCTGCTTGGCCTTCATTACCAGACTCAGGGGAAGAGCAGCAGCAGCAGGAGATCGGGCCTGCCCTCAGCTCTTGTCTGTGGGCTTCTCAGAAGCATCTGGTGGGCCGCTGTGTGAAATGGGATGCTGGACTAGAGAGGCCTTGGACATGCCCTCCTTCCTGCTCTTACTCCCCTGCAACTGGTCCTTTGGTCCACCTGGACCTGTCAACCCTTCCTTTTAAGCCAGTGATCCTTGTTGTTTTTCAAGCGGGGGCCACTTTGGCAAAACAAAAAAACCAAAAAACCACCAGTCAATGTGGGAGCCATTTCCCACTGTGCTGACCTCCACACAGTACCGCCGCACATTTCTCAGTGCTGGGAGGGCCCTTTAAGAGAGATGGAGCCCTCTCTGAAGGAGGATAATTCCCGGGGGAAACTGTGCTTCCCAGCACTCTGTGTCTGTCTTCCAGAATGGTGCAGGGCCTCAAGAGGTCTCCATTTCCCTTCAAGGACCCAACGGCCAGTGCTGGGCAAAGCGCTGTGCTGCACAGGGAGATAGGTGATCTTCGTAGGGTGCCTGGGGGACTGTGCAGAGTATTCAGCTTTGGCTGAAGCTTCACACAGGCCCAACAAGCAATGAGTCAAGGAGCCCCATTGAGGGTTGATGGTCTCCTCCCTGCGAATTCCTCCCGCAGATTTAACTTGCTGGCCAAGACGCGGAGGACGTGGAAGCAGGACGGCATGAACACTCTGGAGTATCAGCTGCTCTCCAAGCAACTCCACCCCCTCTACACCAACATCACCGTCTTCATTGGCACCGAGAAGGGCATGCGCCATGCCACGTGATGCACTTGCCACAGGGTGGCATGTGGACAGGGGCCCCCACCCCAGCACTGCTCCTGGATGGAGGAAACCAAAGAATCCACAGTGGGGGACAGAGCCCTGCACAGAGTGTGTGCTTGTCCGCGTGCACGTGCGTGTGTGTGTTCGCGTGCGTGTCGTGCTGACTGCGACGACCAGCAAGGTGCTAAGAGATGCTGCGTTCCAGGGAGTGGATGGGGACTCCACGCAAGACTCTTCTCCCCGCCCCTTCCCCTTCCCTCTCCTCCTTCCTGGAATCGTTTTTATCTGGGGGTGAGGGTGGGCTGGGGGGCAAGGGCTTGACTTTCTGGGACTCGGCTTGTGGGATGCCTTTCGTACCTTTGGAGGAGTGGCCCAGCAGCTCAGCCAGAGAAGCCGGCCTGTCCTTTGCTGTCTGAACTCCGCCGCTGCCGCGCCACAGATTCTTTCTTATTAAAGTGCAATTTATTTTAACCATGTGTGGCCAAGTAGTTTCTCGCCTGGGGGTCAGCTCCTTGGAGGGGGTGTTGGGAGCCAGTGCTCTCTGGCCAGCAACACTTGGTGCCAGGACGGGAGCTGGAACCTAGCTGGCTGAAAGGCAAGAGAGGCTGGGCGCAGGCCAGAGCTATTCTATTCGCTTTCCCAAACGGCTCGGGAAGTCACCAGGCTAGGACCGAGATGCTTCTGCCCAGGTAGGTGCTATGGAGTTGTGCTGGAGGAAAGTGTGAGCTGTATGCATAGTGTCAGCCTTGCCTAGCAAATTGTGATAAAGGCCAGAGGGACTTGCTCTTCTCCTGCCTTGTCAAGGCACTTGCTCTTCAGAGGACTTTGTGTTCTACTCACCTCTGCCTGTGCTGCGGAAAAGGCTGGCTACATTTCCCCCAGGAGAGACCTGGACTTGCAGTAAAGGTGCAGTGTGCCATCAAGTCAATTTCGACTCCTGGCGCCCACAGAGCCCTGTGGTTTTCTTTGGTAGAATACAGGAGGGGTTTACCATTGCCTCCTCCAACGCAGTATGAGATGATGCCTTTCAGTATCTCCCTATATCACTACTGCCCGATATAGTACCAGCAGGGATTCGAACCAGCAACCTTCTGCTTGTTAGTCAAGTATTTCCCCGCTGTATGTGAATTGTTGCCTTTGCTAAGCAGGGTTTGCCCTGGCTTGCATTTGGATGGGTGACTACAGTGTTAAGATATTGTGGAGGCTGCCACAGGCACGGTGGAAACTGTGTTATTCCAAGTCAGACCATTTGTCCATCTAG
Source organism: Hemicordylus capensis (assembly GCF_027244095.1). Lineage (NCBI taxonomy): Eukaryota > Metazoa > Chordata > Lepidosauria > Squamata > Cordylidae > Hemicordylus > Hemicordylus capensis. Next base: position 18,529,580 of record NC_069663.1, read on the forward strand.
TTCAGGACTGTCTGCACCCAGGGGTTCACAACCTTTTCAAAGAAGCATACCCCTTCTGTTGCAAACCTTTAGCTCAGTGGTAGAGCATCTGCTTTGCTTGCATGCAGAAGGTCCCAGGTTCAATCCCTGGCATCATCAGGTAGGGTTGGGAAAGACTGCTGCCTGAAACCTTGGACAGCTGCTGCCAGTCAGTGTAGTCCAGGCCTACTCAACTTAGGCCTCCCCAGCTGTGTTTGGACTAAAACTCCCATAATCCCCAGCCACAGTGGCCCATAGCCAGGGATTATGGGAGTTGAAGGTGAGCAGCCCTGGTGCTAGATGGACCAATGGTCTGACTCTGTATAAGGCAGCTCCCTATGTACCTAAGTCTTGGATGTCAAGACTCTTTCCTCTTGAGCTGTGGGGGTAGAAGCCTATTCAGAAAATCTTCCTTGTAAAATTTCTAGTTGAAAAACTTTTGACACACAGTGAGGGGAAACTAATGCGGCGTGTTTTTGCCACGGCATAAAAAGGTCAAACGGCATGCCAAATCAGACTGCAATTTCTTTAGGGCATCCAGGAAATTTTCTAATTCAAAATTTCCCCACACATCTCTGGTGTGGGGCTCAACTGGTCCTCTGAACAGGTGCATGTGGAATTGCCAGAGGTCCATGGTGCTACCTCCTTAGAATATGAAGCCACTCAACTGCATGGGAATTCCTTCCAGAACAGTGGAAGTGGCCCCCTGTATGAGGCAACTACCGTCACCAGTTCTTGGCTGTTGCTCTGGCTGGGAATCCAAGTTGCACAACAGACACGTTTTTGCTGGCATGCGATAGAAGGTTCAAAAGTCACTACCACCACCCACCTCGGGCCGATGGAAACAAGAGCCTGGGAGCTGCAGCAGGCAGCAGCAGCAGTGGTGAGGCGGGGTTGGGGGTGCAGCTGTTGCCTTGCCCCAACTCCCGAGCCGCCCCTCTGCTTCCATCAGGCCAGTTGCCTGCTGGGAATGAGGGTGCACATGCACCCTGATACACAGGGCACATGTGCGCCCCTCTTCAGCAGTCATGCTCCAACCGTCCAATAGTGCTCTGCCTCACCGGGGCTCCCAGGCCCGTCCTGCTCCCATCGGGCTCAAGAGCGGGGTGGCGGTGGCGACTTTTGAAACTGAAGGGGAGTCGAGTTGGCCAGAGGAATTCTTAATTCAAACCAATTAGATTCAACTAATCTCTCCACCAACAGGTAGCTTCCCTGAAGGCAGCTTGAATCTTACACAACAGCCCTGCTGGATCAGGCCCAAGGAAGCCCATCTAGTCCAGCATCCTGTTTCGCACAGTAGCCCACCAGACGCCACTGGAAGCCTATAGGCAGGAGTTGAGGGCATGCCTTCTCTGAATTTTAATTGTTTAATTAATTTATTGAACTAATATTAAGTATTGAATGAGCCAATGCTTTAAAAAAAATGATAGTCCTCAGCCCCTGCAAACGGTTGGTTTAGGCCCACCAGGGCATTTGAGTTGTGCCATCCTGGCGTAGGGCATGATGTGGCAACCAGCAGATGAAGCCTCTGGCTGGAGTTTAGCTTCTGAATTCTCTATCTGTATGATGTGGTTCATGGTTTAGTTATCAGTGGGGGAACTTTTTCTATTGGGCTCAAAGCCAAATGAAAGGAGTTTACGACAACTGGCAGTGATTAGGGACTGGGTGGGGACCATTTCACTGTGCACAGCTTTCCATCTGTCTCCACCGATTGTTCCATGTTCTCCTCTAAACCCCTACTTCTCAGACCTAGCCAGAAAAACCAGATCCCTTCACATGCTGAAGGACTTTGGACTATTGAGTCCTGCCACTGGTGTCGGAGAGAGTTTTAGCTTGTTCACAGCTTTGAGGAAGGTTGCATGGGAGTGACAGGAGGAGAGAGCGAGCGCATGACCTCAACTCCTGCCTGTAGGCTCCCCAGAGCCATCTGGTGGGCCACTGTGTGAAACAGGTTGCTGGACTAGATGGCCCTTGGCCCTAATCCAGCAGGGCTGTGCAATTCTCCATTCTGCTTTGAGCAGTGGACACCCAGATATCTCTCAAGCCCACAAGCAGCTCATGAATGGAATAACCCCCATGATTTGTCCCCTAGGAACTCGTAGCTAGCAGCGTACAGCCTCTGGAGCTGCAAGTTCCATCATGGCAACCTTCCACCAAAGCAGCCCTGATCATCCATCTTTCCCCAGGTCTGCTATTCTTAGAAAGTGAGCAGAACAATACATAACTCAGGTACAGCCACACCAAAGACTTGGATAAAAACAAGCTATTTGTATTTTTCTTCTTTATACTCCAACTGCATTGGGGGTGTGACACACTCCCTAGAGAGTAGTGGGTTTATTTAGTTTCCTTCTCCCCACTAATTTGTGAGACACTAGCTCATTTCTCCAATTTCTGCACCATACTGGTAGAGTAGGAGTGCAACATGAACTTTACAGCATATTAAATGCCAGCAGATGTAGGGCCTGTAGCTTCCCAGTCTGCTGCTACTGCTGTTCCTGAATTGGTTGTCTTGTGCCGTTTCCTGAAATCCATCTTGTCTTACCGATGCCGGTCAGGCTAATATCCAGAGGGGAAATTAAAGGGGGAGGGGCCACCACCTACCTTCCAGAAGACTTGGCTAGGGTCTTTATGTGTTCCAGCCAACTAAACTCCTGGCACCAATTCTGAACAGTAGTCTATATGATGGTAGTATTCTCAGCAGGGCCTGCTTCAAGGTGGCTTGCTCTCTTGCATGACACTTGTGCTAAGCTAGCAAGCTAGGACACCACTATCAGATTTTCACAGTTGTTGCCAGAGTTGACTCTTTGGGGCCAGGTTACCAGATTCTTTAGCTTCGGATAGCTTCATTCCTCAGTCTTGTGTGCAGATTGTATGTCCGGGGTGGAACAGGGGTTGAGCTTGTTTGCTGAACATGTAGATTAAATCATGCACTACAGAAATAAGAGCCCAGCTCGATTGGAACCAGGCTCCCATCTGGTCTATATTGTGCTTCCTAAAGTGGCTTGCCACAAGTTTCTGTGAAGGCAATAGCAACCTTGTGTGTATGACCGGTCCAAAGCAAAAGAGGCACAATCTGTGTGGCCTTGTTCATATTCTGTCAAGCACAGCTACATTAGGGCCTCCTTGCCCTACTTAAAGATGGAACGTGTGTAAAACTGCAGCTTGATCCTGTGGCCTGCCCTATAAATGCTTCACTTGGTGCAGAGCAATTTGGGCCTTATTTGAGGCCAAAGGATGTGTGTGTCATGTACGTTGAGGGTTTTTAAATATATATTTTTTCCTCCCAGGAGAACCTGATTGAGATCACTTCCCAATAAGCCTCATACAACATCAAAACCCTGTATTTACAGTCACTGATTAAATGGTGGTATCTTGACACCTGACACTCTCTACTTTCTTTGCATGTGATCACACGCCCAGCAGTCCTAAAGGAAAACATCAGGATGACCAAATGTTCAGAAGGCCAGATTCAATCAACACATCCACACCCCGAAATAACTAAAACACAACCCACTACTTGGAAGTTGTGGGTCAGCGGCTTCATCATATCGAAGTAGGAATCTTCAGTAGGGCTAGGTATATTAAATAAACCAGCCCCATACTGTTCTGTATATACTATACAAACTAAGCAAATATGTTTACATAGTCTCCATAATTCTCGTTAAGAGGTACAAGACACTCTGCCACCATTTTGAAAGGAGCTATTCTGCCTGTTATAGATGCCCTGAAAAAATATTGTCTTACCTGCTGCGGGACACTTAAGCTGTACCTCTTGCAAAAAAAATCTTTTAAATGTTTCTGTTGTGTCTGTGTCCAAGAGCCTGTGAGGCAGCTATTCAACTGCTCCTTTGGATTCTGAGACTTCTCTAGTCAGTCTACACGTTGGCACACATTTGGCCTCAATCAGGTTCCTCATGGCCAACTCCCATTAAAATTCTAACTACATTTAGTGCCACTGGACATGTGTGTGAAAGTGTGTGGCTGTGCTTTAGTTAGAATTAGTCAAGGGCATATTTAGAGTCATAGGTCCTAACCGTTTTATTTGGGGAGGGGAAAAATGGAAATCAGGGATTGTTAGGATGATTGTTGAACCCAATGGCAGCCTTATCCTCTTTTGAAGACTAACCTATTGAAGCATGAAGGTAGCACAAGATTTAAAGTCTATCAAATATTTGATTCCATTTCCACACAAGCATAGGTGGGAAACCTCTCCTCCTCCCTCTCCCTGCCACTGTAGCAGCATGTGAAGGTGTGTGGTCCCCCCCAGCCCGACCAGCAGAAGTCAATCTTCTTGAGCTTCCCTCCATCTTTAGCCATTTCACTGAAAATTAGCCATTTACTTTCAAACCTCTCTCTTTGTGGGTGAGGAACCAAGATTTGAGATAAAGAACAAATGCTGATATTTTTGCAGAGTTCACCACCTAATACTAAATGCCACACTACTGCTGAATAGATGTAGGCCATGTAGTATAATCTGGCACAATGACAGAACATGTTGTTCTAGCATCATTGGCCAATCTGTTCTAGGGAAACAAGTGTACCCGTGCTCTGCTGTTAAATGTTTTGTTCAAATCAGAAGTATTTAACACACACACACAGGCAACCTAAGCAAGCAAACAAACCCAGCTCTCAGGAGGAAAAGGAGATAGTTATGGCACAGTATAACACGAACAGTTCCAGCCCTGCTCAGCTACCGGCTCCTGCCCCTGGGCAAGGCAGAACCAAGGCCCTAGCAAGCAAGTGGATATGTGCTCCCATGGAAACTTTTGGCCTTGCCTGTGTGTTGTGGGTTGCCCGTCCACTATTTAGATGAACTCTGTGTATGTGGGGTAGAGAGAGTGAGTGGTGTCACTCGCAGATCACCTGCTCCTATCCCTTGGTCTCTGCCCAGCTTCCACACTTCCTCCTCAAAAGCAGACCCTTCAGGGAACAGCCTGGGCTCAAGCCAACTGAATCCCGCACAAAGACAGGAGCGCTGAGGTCCAAAGTCCAGCCCGGCACCTTACCAAGACACGTAGGACCTGCACAGTGACGGGTCCCAGCCCACGGTCCTGCTCTCCCTCCCGTACAAAGAACCAGGGGCCGGCACCAGATGGCTGCACAGGAGTCAGCATAAACATTCGCTGGTTGGGGCAACCCTTTATTTCCAAGCAGGGGAAAGTTTTAGCAGCAATTCCCATGGGACCAACACAGGCCACCAAGCCCATCAGTCCACAGAGTGCACAGGAGTCTGTTGGTCTGTCCAAGCAGAGTGTCGAAATTGCTCGCACCAGGGAAGGGAACGGCTGCCAGGCCACATGCCGCTGCCACCGCGTGATTTAATAGGGGCTGTGGCCGGGAAGGACCACACACGTCAGAGTACGCACTGACCAGAAGGGGGGAGGCGGCATCCAGGCTGTGAGGGCGGTAGGATGCTGGCTCCACATGCTCCCCCCCCGTCCTTCCCCCCCTCCCCCCTCCCCCCCACAATGCTTACCACTTGCAGCAGGGTCCTGGGTAGCAACCGGACCCGGTCTCTAGACTGGCCACAGCCAGGCAACCTGACCCATCCCACCGTGAAGTCCTGGCCCACTCCGACTCCCCCGGGGTGGAGAAGTGCTCTGTGGGGGCACTGGTTCCCTGCCCTACAGTCAGTCCTGGCCCGTCCAGGCTCGGGTGCAACAAGGGAGTGCTCTCGCCGGGCACTGGCTCCTAGCCTGCCGGGCCAGTCCATCATCAGGAGCTGGCAGCCGTGCCCTGCGGCACACAGACCCCCAGCAGTGCAGTCTCGTCAGTGTCCCGGTGCCCACGCCCGCGGAGAGGGTAGTTGAGGCCGAGTCCCTCGGGGCGAGAGCTGCCAGCAGTCCTAGTCCGGAAAGCCGAGGCCCCCAAGTGCAAGGCTGAGGAGCCCAGCCCGGGGGGGTTGCAGTCCAGATGGCGAGGGCCCAGGGACACCTCCATGGCCTCGGGGAGTGGGGGAGACAGCGGGAGCGGAGGGCGCTGGTAGGGGGGGTGCCCGGTCGGGGGGAAACATGGCATGGCCTGGCTGGGTGTGGGCTTGTGAGGTAAGATGTGAGGAATACTCTCGTTGTCACCGCTGGCCCAGAGACGCATCTGCTGCTGAGAGGGGGCCTGGAAGGCAAAGACAGGGGGGACAGCAGATCAGCAAGGAGGAGTGGGAGTGGGAAACCAAAGAAGGGTGGGAGAGGGCTACTGCGGGAAGGGAGTGGGGAGCCCAAAGGGCAGGCAGAGCCCACCATGCCACCTACTTGGGGACTTTGCATCTCGCAGTCTGCATGCACGGTGCCCATGCTGCCGTAGTAACGGTTGCTGTAACGGTAAGCACGGTTGTCATTGGAAGAACCACTGGAACCACCTGCAGGAGGAGGAGGAGGAGGAGGAGGAGGAGGAGAGAGAGTTAGAAAAGGCACACCAGCTCTATGGGGCAGAAGCAGAACTCAGGCTGGGTCCGGAGTAGGTGGGGCCGGGGAGGGAGACGAGTCGGGCCCCTAACCAGGATGGAGGGTGCCGAGGGCACTGCTGGGAGTGTAGAGCTCTGCCCTCCCTGCAGGGTGGAAGAGAGCAGGATACACACCAGAGCTGGACACTGAGCTGGTGGTGCTGGTGGAGTGGCTGTGCTCCGTGCCCAGGCTGGGCGAGGTGCTGGCGCTCGTGTTGGTGCCCTCGTCGGCAGTCTTCTTGAAGAAGTTGTGCTGCAGGGCGTAGAAAGGGGTGATGCGGCTACGGGGCTCATAGTCCAGCATGCGCAGCACCAAGTCCTTGAACTTCAGGTAGTCAGAAGGGGAATGGCCCTGCTCTCCGGCACGGCGTCCGCCTGGGCCCCCGCTCTCGACCCCTAACACTTCGTGCAGCCGCCGCGTTCCTGGAACCTTGTAGTCCTGAAAGACAGCCAGAGGCAGGAAAGTGAGCTGGCCAGTGCCAACGGCAAAGTGGAGCAAGGTCTCGGGCAGAGGAGTGCTGGGCTATCGGACCCCGGAAAGGGTGGTGAAATTTTCCGTGAGGCGAAGGGGGAAAGAGGACTCCATAGATCTTTTGGGAAATGGGAAAGATACAGGGGCACATTATTTCCTGGCCTAAACCTGAAGGAAGGCTTAAACTCCAATCATCATGGAATTAAACGCACAAAGCAAAACTAAGGGTCACAATCCTCCTGGGTTTTGATGCAGCGCACCTGACGTTTACTGGTCTGCTCTGGAAGTAGCTGTCGTAAGTAAGCCTGTCAATGCCTCCTGCGTGCAGATGCCTCCTCTCTTGAATTTCCAGGAGGTGCGTGCAGGAGGCATTTCCTCAAGTGTGGCCAAGGAGAGCAGGCCCTGATAACTCTCGCAGAGGGATAAAGACCATTTTAGGGTTCAAAAAACAATAGGTGGTGCAAAAAAGAACCCCAAATAAAAATCTTAATATACAAATCTTAAATCATTAAATCTCATTTAATCAAGCTTGCACAATAAATTATAACCCACTGATTCCTATGCATTGATCCCACTCATAAGAACATAAGCACAGCCCTGCTGGATCAGGCTCAAAGCCTATCTAGTCCAGCATCCTGTTTCCCACCAGCTGCCTCTGGGGAGCATACAGGCAAGAGGTGATTGCATGCCCTCTCTCTTGCTGTTGCTCCCCTGCAAATGGTATTGAGAGGCATCTTACCTCTAAGGCTGGAGATGGTCTATAGCCCACAATAATTGGGTGCCTATAGCCCACTCATAATCCACAATAATTGACACTATTAAAATCCTCACAGATAATCACACATAAAAACAATCTCCTTTCATTAAAAGTGTATTTGTGCACCACCTGATTACTTTCACCCAGATTGTTTAAAGGTGGCACTGTGAACGTGTCAATGTCAAGAACCCGTTCATGGCAGCTTATGTGTGACTAGAGCAGGAGCACTCCCAAGAAGAGGAAGCAATTTCCCTGGACTGGGCATTCTCTGGCACACGCAGCTGGCTTCACACTTTGGGAAAACAGCTGCACTAGCAGGGCACACCGCCAGAGCGGCTTCCTTGTTGCTTCCAAGCAAACTGGCTCAACATGGGCCTGAAAGGAAGGAGACAAGGTAGTTGCTCCCCACGGCAATATCCTGGCAGTTCTTGGCTCCTCAAACCCTGTGCAGAAGCCCCGAAGAAGAAAAAAGGGGAAGATGGGTCAGAATATATGTGGGGAGAGGGCAAACAGCAAGGAGTTTACTACCTTTACTGCACTTCTGAGAGAGAAGAGAGCTCAGCTGTGTATTCAAATTATGAAGAAGACTGGAAAACACAGGACTCTCGTCCCGCCCCCGCCAAATGGGATTTCATCCCTCTCCCCTCGAGTGTCTCATTTCTTAAAGCCTAAGGCTGAGGGCAGGGCTTGTGTCTTTGTCGATTTAATCACTATATGTACTTCAGGAAAAAAAATAGGACTGCAATTCTTTCCCCACGTCAGTGCCAGGAGAGAGACTGAAAGTGACGGCTACAAAACCACAGTCCTACAGGGGAAGTGATCTATCGCTGGGAAGCTCTGCACTGAAAACAGAACTAGAAACCGTACGAGGGCATGAATTGTAGCCAGGCACCAAGGGACGAGTAAAAAGAGAAGAGAATGGAGAACTCTGTCTTGTGTAGGCAATCACCGAGTTATCGACTACTCTTGGCTCTCTAAAAGGGAGCAGGGCAGGGAGTGCTGAGGGATGGAGTAGGCTGTGGGAGGCAGGAGAGAGAGAGAGAAGGCGCTCAAGCATTACCTTCCTGCCATCTTTGCCCCGCCGGAGGACCCAGCCCCCCTCAGGCAGCTTTTCAAAGTACTTCCGTGCTTTGGGAGCCTGCTCCAACATGTGAGGGGGTGGCAGTCCCAGCACCTCCACAATCCGGCTCATCTGGTCCGCCTGCAAGGGAAAGGCACAGAATCAGGGCGACTGTGGCAAGTTCCAGCCTCCCATCCCAGCCATTGCCACCTCCTCCTTTCATGGGCCGGAATCTATCCCTCCGGTTTTCCTGCTCAGGTGGCCCTAGAGTGTCCACCCAAGCCAGAAGGGCCCTGCAGCCCCTCCCTATCCTCTGCGTCTAGGCTGCGTGGTGCTCCTTGGCCAGTCCAACGGCTGCCCTGGCTAGACGGCAGCTCCCTGAAGTGCGGTCTCCTCTCTGTTGGGATCCCACTCCCATTTCCCCGCCCTGGGTGGCCACTCCTCACCTACCTCATTGGCGCCACTGAAGAGAGGCTCCCCTGTGTGCATCTCCACCAGAATGCAGCCCAGGGACCACATATCAATGGCAAGGTCATAAGGCATGCCCAGGAGCACTTCAGGTGAGCGGTAGAATCGGCTCTGGATATACTGGTAGATCTGCAGGGACAAAAGGCCAGATCCCGTCAATTGCGGCGTGGGAGCCATTGAATGGTCATGGTGGCAGCAACACTGGACTCCCAGTTCCTGTGCCTTACATGTTGGGTGGGACTTTTGGAAACAAATTCATATGAAAATTGAGCAAATCTTAGAAGTTAAGATTCCCTTTCTTCCAGAAATTTTTTTTATAAGTATGATAAAACCTTATGTTCCTGCTAAATCAAACGAATTGTGTTTATATATGATTACAGCGGCTAGGATTATATATGCATCTAATTGGGGTATTTTGGAAATCCCTTCCTTACGATTGGTTTTTGAAAGTGTGGGATTATGCTTCAATTTTGAAAGTTGCAGCTTATGTACATGGCATGTTTATTGAATCATTCATGTCTGTGTGGGAACCTTTTATAAATTACAATATTCGTTATGGTCCAACTTTGTTCCCATTTTCTGGATTTGACTTATAGTGTTTTTGATATGTAACTTACAAGAAGCTGATCAGATTAGATTTTACAATTCTAAGAGTCTGAATTTCTTTTGCTTTATCCTGTTCTAGATACTTTTTCTTTACTGATGTAATTAATTAGGAAAATGGTTTTTCATCATGAAAAATAATTGGTTTTAAATTGGCAAAGAGGCACCTTTTAATGTGGTGATTCTCTTTATTTAGCAGGGGGAGAGTAACTGGCCGTATCCACCACCAGCACAGTACCTCCAGTGACTGTTGCTGGTGTCTATTTTATGTTTCTTTTTAGATTGTGAGCCTTTTGGGGACAGAGAGCCATCTTATTTGTTTGTTATTTCTCCGTGTAAACCACCCTGAGCCATTTTTGGAAGGGCGGTATAGAAATCGAATAAAATAAACAAACAAATTGTTTTTATGGTGATTTGTCTTTGTCCTCTTTGGTCTATTTCTTAATGAAAATTCTTATTAAATAAGAAGTTGGGTGGGACAAGTGCTTTCCACATTGACATTTTGCCACCTGCCTAGAACTTGAAAGATCCTAGACGACAGTTGCTCCCTGTCTAAAAAGTTCCAGGTTGGGTTCCTGGATTTCAAAGCGGGTGCCAGAGGGAAGAGAACAACTAGAGGGAACAAGTCGTGGGTTGATTCCAATTGCTGCCCATTACCCACCCCGGCCATCTCCTTTGGCAGTTGTTTTAATACCTGCTCAGGACTCTGATGATCGGAAATATAGGAAGCTGTCTTATACCAAGTCAGACCACAGGTCCATCTAGCTCAGTGCTGCCTAAATTGACTGGCAGCAGCTTCTCCAAGGTTTCAAGGCAGGAATCTCTCCCAGTCCCACCTGAATATGCCGCCCAAGATTGAACCTGGGACCTTCTGCATGTAATTCAGATGCTCCACCCACCACAGAGCAACGGCCCCCATCCCCCCCAATGCCAGATCTGCCCGACTCTTGTTTTAATACTGGCTCTTCATTTCATGTTGTTATTTATTTCTCGATGTAAACCGCTTTGGAAACTTTGGTTGAAAAGCGGTTTATAAATATTTGTCACCGTCTCTCTGGGACTTGCATCGTTGAAATCTTATGAACTGCTTTGAGAATCCAAGGACTGCAAAGCAGGCTAAGAGTCAGTTCAATAAACCCAGCCTCTCCAGTTTGAGCACTGGGAGTGGAATCTGGAGGGGGTGTGCACCTGTCACTCACCCGCTGGCCCAACTGGCAGGAGCTGCCAAAATCCACAATCTTGATGGCACTGCGCTTGGGGTTGCAGAGCAGGATGTTTTCAGGCTTAAGGTCACAGTGGATGATGCTGAGCTCGGGGGTTGCCAAGAAGAGCAGCGCCGTGCACAGCTGCTGCGCAAACTTGCGTGTGAGGTTGAGAGACACACCGCGGAAGTTGGTATTACGGAGCAGGTCGTAGAGGTTGTAGGACAGCAACTCAAACACCAGGCACAGGTGGCTCCGGAACATGAAATGCCGCTTTAAGTGCACTGGAGGCCGGTGAAGAGAGAGAGGGAGAGAAAACAGGGGTGGAATAACGGACACGGACACTCCCCACACAGGCTTTGACTGCACCCCACTGGCAGCCCTTTGGCATCTCCCCACTGCCATGTCGTTAAGACTGCCAACATAACCACTTCCCTTTCATTTTTAGGTCTTGTAAATCACTAGTTACACCACACACACAAAATTGTAGGAGTGCCTGATTAAGACTCAAGGGACCCAGGTTCAAATCCTTGGATCAACCATGAAGTTCACTGGACAGTCTTTGGGCGGTGACCTTCTCTCAGCTTAACCTGCCTCACAGGGTTGTTGTGAGGATAAAATGGGGGAGAGATGGGGGAGAACCTTGTATGTAGGGATGTTCCCAGAACCGTTCTGGAGGCGGCGGGGTGCTCCCTTAAGGGCGGGGGAGGGATCACTTACCCCTCCCGCCGCATTTTCCCCGCCGGCGCTCAGACAACGGAGCACCGGCAGGAGAAATGCGGCAGGAGGGGTAAATGCACCCTCCCCCTCTGCCTCCGAAAGCCAAAACGGCCCCTACCAAGTCAGACCATTGATCCATCCAGCTGAGTTTAAACCAGGGCTGCACAACATTGGCCCTCCAGCTGCAGCTGGACTACAAGTCCCATCATTCTTGGCCACTGCAACTGGAGCTGTAGTTCAATTCCGCAGCTGTGCAGCCCTGGCCTATACTGACTGGCAGCTGCAATCCAGGGTTTCAAGCAGGAGTCATTCCCAGCCCTACCTGGAGATGCTGCCAGGGATTGGACCGGGGACCTTCTGCGTGCAAAGCAGGGGCTTAAGTGATGCCCCCATCCCTGATAGGGGGTAGGACTGTAGTGCAGCAAACAAACAGCTCTCGAAACCATGGCCTCTAAATAACTCCACATGCACAGATGGCAAGCTGTTGCCAAAGTTCTCCCTTTGGTATCTGCCAGTGAAACTTCCCTTCTAACCAGGATCTCACATATACTTCCGCTCTGTTTCTCTCCATCACACAGAACTCTTCTACGTATTCTCAAACGGAGACCTCATGAATACACAGATCTCACCAAGTTTGTTCTCTCATGCACACTTCTTGGCTGATTTACCCACAAACCACAGTCACTGCTTTCCAGACTCTCACCAATGTAGTATTTCATCTCTGTGTCATGCTGGTTCATCAGCTCCAGCAACCGCAATTCAATCTGCGCCTGGCTCAGAAATGCCTTCTTGTTCTTGATTATCTTGATGGCCACCCACTCCTGAGACTGCTGGTCATAGGCCTTCACCACCTAGCGAGGGGGGGGGGGGAGAAAGACACATCAATATTGTCTCATCAGTCAAGCACATGCATCTTGTTGGCTTCCTGGTGAACTGATATTGGGGAGAAGCACCCATCAAAGTTATGGGGGCAGGGGGAATATTCCGTGGGTGTGCAGACTCCTTTGGACTTCAAAACTTCAACCTCAACAACCTGAAGAAGATGGCAGAAAGTGATTTACTGATGTTGGGAGGCATGTCCTGGTAAGGAACAATCTGCCAAGTCCCAATCTATGTTTTAAAGAGTACAGGGTGTGTGGACTGCATCCTTGTCACAGAAGCGGATCCAGAGCGACTCTCTTTCCCCCTCTCACACCTGTCCAAAAGATCCCTTGCCAATGAGCGAGTCGATCTCATAGCGCTCCAGCCAGCGCTCGCCATTGCGGACGATGTAATCATAGTTGTCATCATCGTAGCCCTCGTTGTGCACTTTCCGCTCCTTTTTGATACTGGGGTCCTCAGGTGCCACCTGCAGGGCTCGGCGCTTCTTCTTGGCATAGTAGACCTGGCAAGGAAAGACAGGATCAAGGCCCAGCAGAAACAGGAGCCCCTCTTTCAAAATGGGGAGCCGACCCTTCCCATGAACTCTGCACAGCAGTCAGTTCCTCTGGGTAGCCCCAGAGGAGGCAACCTCAGTGCTCTCTGCAGCAAAGGAAGTAAGAAATGGGGCCATCAATATGCAGCATGGAAGGAACAACAGATGCCAGGACAAGAAAAGACCTGCTGCTTTTCCTTCAGAGGGTGGCCTCTTACCTCATTGATATGCTTGTATGTTTTGATAAGGTCCACAGACAGTTTGCGTAGTGGGGCGGTGGCAGAGTCCCGAAAAGTGAGCGGGATCCTTCTCTGCAGGATGGCCAGGTCTGGCATGATCTGTGCAACAAGGGGGGGTGGGAATGACAAGTGTCAGGAGGTTAGAGACTTTAATTTGGGCTCTCACTTTTCTTCCTGGAGGGCCAACAGGTATATAAACCAGCAGTGAGATTGGGGGGCTACACCCCACACCACGAAGAACCCTGCTTTTATGCCATTCCTTTCGCTTGGGGGGTGGGGAGAGAAGAGGAAGGCTAACAGGAGAGGGGTTGGGGGGTTTACTGTGATTACACCCTTTGAATCTAACAGGTGTAGCATGAATCTCAAATCTAGCCTCCCTCCATGCCATGGCAAAGGCCCTGACATCTACCCAAGGAGCACTGACTAACCTGAGCTCAGGTAAAGCAGATCTCCCCCTAAACTGTGGCTCTCTCTAGGGTTAGACTAGGGACTTCCCTCTGCCCACGACGGGTCTCTCAGCATATCTTGGGTACTGTCTGCTCCCAGGATCCCAACTCTAGCAGCAGAGCTAACACTAACACACACACACACACACACACACACACACACACACACACACACACCACATTCCACAGCTGTACTGGCCTCCTGGAGATTATCTGTGGAATGACCACAGGCTCAAGTAAGAAAGGAGCCCAGCGGAGCTGTGTGTCTTGACACAAGCACACCTTGGAGAGAAGGCAGCAGAAGGAAAAGCTGCTCCCCCAAGCCAACCCAACGGGGCTCTCCAGGGCATTACCTGCGGATGCTCAGCCATGGGCTGGATGCTGGAGAAGGGAGCATGGCTGTGCTGGCTCGACATGATTGTCTCAGTAGGAAGAGAGCGGCCCAGAGAGGCAACCTGGCTGCAGGGCGGCAGCTGGCATTGTGAGGTGCTGCTGCCACCTAGAGGACACAAAGAGACTTTTGGAGAAGATTCTCATCACTGAGCCGGCACACACTAACGCGCACACCCGCACTCCCCTGACCACAACACACACAAAAACAGACCAGCTCTCTGCCCTGACCGCAAAACACACACTCTAATATGATAAGAGGGTCAGGGATCCTGATTTCAGTAGGGGTGAGGCCAGAGCCAAGAACTTGGGTTCTATTCCTGCCCCCCCTTTTTTTAAAAGGGGGAGGATAGTGGATCCAGTTTCCTGAAACAAACCAGGGCAGAGACCTTCACCCAGTGAACCGAAACTGTGAGACAAATGTATCAGACTGTCAAAAGGCGTTTGCATTTCAAGTAATCGTTAAGCCACTGTCTTTTGCAATACTGCATGCCACAAAGCAGGATGGAAGCCATGCAGGTGGCTCTTACAGTTAGTATTCCCCAGCTCTGTAAATTTGTTCTGATCAGTGTTGATGCCTTAATGATGCCAAGGGGCCGACTCCCTGAAATGGTTTCCGTTTCTGGAGCCCCCTCAAGATACCACAGCTCGGAAGCAAGTGGCAAGCCAGCCTCTGTGAGCTTTCCTAGATTCAACACGCGCAGGAAGACCTGCTGAGCAGCACTGGGGTGCAGAGAGAGGGAAGGCTGGAGGGGCAACTCTTTGCATAGGTTTTGTTTTTGGAGGGGGGCAGGGGGAGAGGAATCAATTAGTCAATCTTCATTACAGTCACAGACCAGCATAAAGTACAAGGCAAGGGTGATTTCAAGCAGTAAGAGGCTTAGAAAAGGTGGAGAGGGAAGACACTTGCAAGGGAGAAAATATGTTTTGGGGGGAGTTCAGTAAAAAGCAGGCTGGGGAGTATGCACCGCTGGATCAGCAGGTTTCACTGAATGAAGGCTGTGAGAGGGAAGAGAAAGGGGTGGGGTACCAGTTTGGCAGCCCTGGGACAGCAGCAAGAGGGGAGAAGGAAACGACAGATGGTTCCTAGTAGTCAGTCCCAGATTCTGCCCTCTTCAAGGGGCAGAGTGAAAAGGGTGTCGGATTGGACAAGGGAGGCTTGGGTCCAAATCTTCACTAAGCCATGACGCTCACTCATGCCATCTCTCAGGCTAACCTGCTTCACATGAGAATAAGAGGAGAGAATAAAAAGGGGTGGGGGAGAGAAGAAACACTACTCAGAGGCCTAGGGATGGTTTTCTCTTTTGCACCAAAGGATGCTTACCTGAGTACATGCACACCCTTACCACAACTGGCATTTGCAGGGACTGGAAGCCAAAGAGCAGGGGAGAGGATTGAATGGCAAGGGGCAAGATTAGTGCACAGAAGGGCTTGAGCAGAACTGGCTAGCAGGAGGGCCAACAAGTGGAAACGGACAGAGGTATTGCATGTTAGGGGCAATGGCTGCTGAAAAGGGACTAGGATGAGGAGAACTGTAGAGGGAGCTAGACATGGCATGGCCAGAGGGCACGAATCTCATGATGGAGCAACACCCCAGAGCAACACACAAGATCTCTTCTTCCGAGTGTATAAGCAAAGGATTCCCTATAGCCCAGTGGGGAGTTCAACATCACCACTCTTGTGAACTTTACCTCAACATTCCTAGCTGCAGTTCTCCTGCTCCTCTCTTCTGAGAAAAGAGACACACTATGAACACAGCACAGCTGAGCGAGTCCCACAAACTCAGTTCCCCCTCTGCAGCTACTGAAGCAGCCAAAGGGACCGTCTCTTCCTGAGGCTGCTGACAAGGCCCCTGTATATGACCCAGGAGGTGGTGAGCTATTAGGGGGACGAAGCAGACAGGGCAGGCATGAAGGTGCAGTGGAGAGAATGGAGGTAGTGGACGCGTGCCTCCTGAGGGCCAACTCCCTTAGCAAACTGCCCTCCATAGGTCTTCTACCTGGTTAGGCCCTGAATAATAATAATAAACTGCACAACTCACCTGTGCACTGCAGTCTGTCCCAGAGGCTTCTGGGTTGTGCTCTTACTGACTAAGTTAGCACAGGGATGATTGCTGCATGCATTTGTACAGGTAGTTTCCCTTCCCCAGGCAGAGGGAGAACATCCTCCCTCCAGATGCATGACCTCTAATCATACAGCTCCTCTCTCACTGGCAGGTACCTCTGGGTCCAATCCTGAGCTTCTGGCCCAGGGCAGCCATTCCAGCGGCTGAGCCCTAGCCTCGACCGCAGGGGCCTGTGGACCTAGACACAATCATGAGTGCTGACTCTGGGCCAGAGACTTCTCTCTCGGCCTGACCTACCACACAGGTTTGTTGTGAGGATAAAAGAGAACCAGGTAACCTGCTCTGGGGAAAACATTCTCCACACTGCTCCCCTGGAGAGTTAGGCCTTTGCTCTTGCTAGTGTCCAGCTTCCATTCAGTCAGCAGAGACTAAGAAAGACTCTTAAGTCTTTCACTGGTCAGAAATTCAAAACTCCCCTTTACGTTACTGGTTTGCAGAGTTCCATTTTGTAATTGTGACCCAAAAGTTGTATTTCCTATTTACCAGCAGTTTAACTTTGCCTTTCCTGAAAATTAGGCCAAGGGGGCTAATGACAATAATGTACACTATAAAAAATAACCAGTTATTTCCCAACACTGCTGTCACGTGAGCCAAATCTAAGAGGCACCACTTGACCCTGCCAAATTTCAAACTCCAGAGGCCTAGATGAAAAGCACCTGTGGGAACCTGACTTAATAACAGGGTATTTTAGGGTAAAGTCTACCACAGACCACTCGCTTCTCAAAGTAGTCCTCCACTAAGTCCAGTTGCTGGCATTACTACTTTCGAACAGGATGGCATGTACAGCTTACAACAAAACAAGAAATCTGTGCAGTGGCAACCCAATTCTGTGCCAAGGAAAACTGAATTCTGCAACCTCTATTCCTATATATGTACCTCTGTATAATTGCTTGTTTCTGTTTCATCAAAGGAAGAAACTAGAAATTTTTACATTACCAATTTTTTCTGTCAAAGGTTTTCTATCCCACATCACTGCAAACAACATGTTGAACAGGATCACAATTTACTTTAGTGTGGGGAAAATTCCAACCATTAAAATTTCTGACCCATTTTATGTAAATTTTATGCAAATGAGAACAAACCCTACATGGAAATTGTTTTCTGGAATTTTTTCAATTCAAATGTTTCCAGAAAACCCACGTCAGATTGAAAGACTTGCAGGGCACAGAAGCCCTAGCTTATGAATCTGCTTCTAAGATTTCAGCACGTGTTGTAGGTATGCACTTCCACTCTTAACTCTTCATGGGTAGGAACCTGCTTTAAAGGCTAAGGAAACAGATTTGCAGGACATTGAACTCTACAGCCAATAACAAAACCCTGGGCCATCACAGAATACACGTGGCCTTGCTGATAATTCAGTCACAGTCACTGCTCTCATGATGAGCAAGGGGCAAAGCATCTACATAGCTATGAGACAATTCCTAGAGTTTTGTCACATGCTAGCCTAGACGAGAAAAACAATCCAGGGTCAAGCTACGCAAAGAGGAGCAGACTCAGTTCTCAGCGGATCCTACTGAATTATATGGGAGAAAGGAAGCTGACTACAATTTGGGACACAGTTGAGAGGTGGCAAAACCTGCCCCTCAATCCAGAAACTAGGCCCATCAGGGCAGGGAGCAGTTGAGGCCCACCTCAATGCATCTCCTTTACTCCCTTATAATTCCCAGCCCCAGTGGTCTTTGGTTGGGGATTATGGGAGCTGAAGTCCAATACCATCTGGAGACCCAACGTTGAGAATCCCTGCTCTAAACCATGGTTTATTAGCATTATGAGAACCAGCTGTGGCAAGCCTTGGACTCATGTGTCGTCGTCCCCCCATTTTCTCCTCCACGTATGAGGTGAGGAGACTGGAAACTTCCACTTTGGGTTTTGAATAAACTGCTGTTTCCAGTTATGTCTAAACTTGGGAAGCTTTGGTTTATAGGAACATAGGAAGCTGCCACTGGTCCATCTAGTTCAGTATTGGCTATATTATACTGACTGGCAGTGGCTCTCCAGGACTTCAAGCAGGGATTGAACCTGAGACCTTCTGCATATAGAGCAAATGCTCTACCACTGAGCTGCGGCCCTACTCCCAACTATTCTAACTGTGGTCAGTTAAACCAGGATCTGAAACGACAGTTAAACCAAGATCTGAAATGACAGTTTAATCCTTGTTCACTTCAGTCTCCTTCCCTCATACACAGAGGAGAGCACATGGGTGCTAGGCTTGCTGTGCTTTTCCTCATAACATCAAACCATGGTCTAGCGTTACAAACCAGGCCTAAGTCAGACCATTGGTTTTTCAAGTCCAGTATTACCTACTCTTAGAGGTAGCTGCTCTCCAAGGCCTGAGATCCTTTAACTAATGCTAGAGATTGAACGTGGCACCTATGCATGCAAGTGTGTCCTCTACCATAGAATTATGGCTACCAGTCATGCCTCTGAGGAAAGGCAAGCACTGCAACTGGGGACACTACTGCAGTGAGGTCCAACCAGCTCTTCAACCTAACAGATGGCCCAGCCTAGTACTTACAGTGCTAGTGAGGACTGCTAGGAAGCTGCAAGGTTTCTGTGTGCCCAATCCTCACTCCGTGACCACAATGGCTATTGCAGTATACAGGCCCTTCCTTCCCCCAGGGCTGTCCTTAGAGAGCCCTGGTGGGGAACGGGGCTCAGGGCAAATCAGCCAGTGTGGGGCCCCCTTCCAATTAATTCTAATGGGGGTTAAAAGAGCGGGGCCCTGCTCGCCATGCCCTAAAGACAGCCCTTCCCTTCCCAATGGGCATTTTGCTAGGTGGGGCTTCAAATTAAAATATGGTCACCATATAAAACAAGGAGAAGTTGCAATGATTTTTAAAAACCATTTTTATTTTTATATTTATATCCTGGTCATACACAGGGCTTCCCAGTGGTCTCCCCTCCAAAAGCCTGTCTGCTTAGCTTCAGTGATGCTGCATCAAGTTCTTTTAGAACACCTAGCCGGCCTCACTGTAGCGGTAGTTTTAAAGGAAATATAGAAGTGAACCTCAGACTCAAAATCCCATCTTGTACACACACTTGCAAGCAGCATAAGCCAATCCCATTCATTTTTGGAGCAGTCAAAACAATTGATCGGGGCTGCTGTGCACATCAGCCTAGGCCGGGGTACCCAACGTGCAGTACTCCAGAACTTGCTGAACATTGTCCTCAGCCAAAATATATTGTGGCTGGGGATGATGGGAGTTCAGCAACATCTGGAGTACAACAGGTATGGAACCCCTGGCATGCCAGCAGATTCTACGAGAAGTCGGGCATTGTCATTATGCTCCCATCTAACTCCTTAAGAGCTCTGCCTTATTTTTTGAATTTTACCTGATAATTCATGGTAATACACAAACACACACACACACACACACACACACACACACACACACCAAACAGCTTGTAGCCACCTTGCTGCGAATTTAGGTAAAGGTAAAGTGTGCTGTCAAGTCGATTTTGACTCCTGGTGCCACAGAGCCCTGTGGTTTTCTTTTGGTAGCATAGCAGTGGTCCACAATGGGAAAGGTGACATCATAATGTTTGAATGTTTAATTGGTTTTACTCTGTTTTTATTGTTTGGATTTTGTTAACCGGTTTTAATTGTTTTTATCCTGTTGTAAACCACCCTGAGCCATTTGGAAGGGAGGTATATAAATTGAATGAATGAATGAATACAAGAGGGGTTTACCATTGCCTCTTCCCATGCAGTATGAGATGTTGCCTTTCAGCATCTCCCTATATCGGTGCTGCTCAATATAGGGCTGGAAACATACCAGTGGGGATTCGAACCAGCAACCTTCTGCTTGTTAGTCAAACATTTCCCTGGGATCAACTCATGAAGCCCGAAGACCCCCATTTCCCCAAAAGAAACTCCATTCATAAAAAGAATTAGCAAAATCCTGCTCTCTTTCCCCTGCACCCATTTCAAGCTGCCTTCTGCATTCACCTCAACTGTTGCTATCACAATTTCCATCTTAATAAGCAGTCCGCTCTCCAATTTGTCCACAAGTAGGAACCAGCTAGTCAGATTCACACAGAGCTTCTGACAGAGCAAGTGAAAGAAGGTAAAGAGCAGCCAGAGCGAGGGCTTAATGGGGACTGGGCCAGATCCTGCAGATTGTGCTTCCAAGTATTTAGGCTGGGAAGTAGAACTGAGCTAATTGGGAGTAGCATGAGTAACTCAAGTTTTTTCAACTTGGGGATCAGCTAGACATAACTAGGAGATTTCTCGCTGGGTTAAGTTTAACAGCAGTTATCTGTTAGATCCACCCCCAGAATGCAATCAGGATCTCAGAATTGGGGGAGAGGGGACTAACATTGTCCCAATGAAAAATAACTCCACCAAAGCTGCGGGGGACAACATACAAGTTCTCCATTTGTCCTGCAGAGGAGGGAGAAGCTTCAGGGTGTGTGCATTTTATTTATTTAATTCATTCATTCAATCAATCTATATAATACCCTTCCTAAAGCGGCACAGGTCAGTTTACATTAAAATAAAAAACACATAACAAAACAAAACAATTAAACCAGATTAAAATTAAAACTAAAACTTTAAAAGCCAGATTAAAAAGATGGGTATTTAAGGCTCTCCTGAAGAGCTCCAAGGAAGATAATCATCTTATAGCCATGTAGAGTTTTCACTGGGAAAACAGTATGGGGAAAGCTGGTTAACTTGTAGTGTCATAATCTCAACTAGAGTCAAGTTTCCCGCCAGGGACCTGGCTAATCAAAGAAATAAGCTCTCTTTGTTCCATATCTAGTATGGCCCTTATCTCTCACCATATCAACAATGCTCAGAACAGCATACATTTTTATCTTCACACCAAGCCCTAGGAGGTAAGTCAGACAAAGAACAACTTGCCTAAGGCCACCCAAAGCAAGTTTTATGGCTGATGGGGATTTGAACCTCAGGTTCTCACATCCAAACTAATGGCTCTCCATGCCACAGCACACTAACATGGGTAACAAGCCCCAGAAAACTTTTTAAAGTGCTTCTTTTAAGCAGTATCCATGCAACACTGTGAAGGTATGTGAAGTGCGGATCTTTGTAGCCTCCAAAATTAATGTTTTAAGTTATACTTTTGCAGTTTTCCTCTTAATTGCATTTCTAACTATTCTTCACCAGGGAATTTTTTTGCCTTTTTAGAAATAGTGGTCTTACTGACCAAGATGGTACTGGTTTTAGACATAAAATGTAATGTTATTACCATTGCTGGTACCTCAGCAACCATCAGAACTACTAGGTACTATTCTTAGCTGTAGAAGGGACGTGCTACAGTGGCTGGAACAGAATACAGCAGAAGACCGGTTAAGAGCGCCAATGGTGTCTATTCCTAGCTCTGCCAAGCTGAAGCATAAAATCCAGCGCCAACATGGTAGGAAAAGCACCTGCTGAGGTCCCACTGCATCCAATTCCCAGCCGCACAGAGCCCCTCTAGTAACAGACATTTCATTTGACCCCCACCATTAAGATCTTGGGGGACTCTTCTCATATCCCAAGAGACACTGACTTCCTTCTTCCACCTACTGTAATCCTAAAGCAAGACTTTATCTGCAACAGTCCCCCAGTTTCCTTCTTCCCCTTGACATGGCCCTAGACAGGCACATGTTCCTCAAGTGCCTGTAGCTTTTGTTTCTAATGGCTAGATTAGGACAAAGATCTCATTCAACTGCTCAGCAGAACTTTCCTGTTTGCCACAAACAGCCCCTACCTGTGACCAGCTTCCTGTTGTAGCAGGCAGAAGGCAGAAAGCAGGAAGGTTCCTGTGGAGCCCAATGAGTTTGCAGCGTCAGCAGCATGGTGTGAGGCACAGTTTCAGTGCTAGAGGGGATCACCATGGGAAAGACCACTCCTATCCAACACTACACTCCAATCAAGTCCACACCATGGAGAAGAACAGTTTGATCAAGCCCACGGCTGTCCCGGCAAGCCAGTCCACAGCCTGACTCTTGGACAGTATTCGCCCAGGTTGCGCTCCCAAGAGAGCAAGCCTTAAAGCCACAGTGAGCTAACTGGAGAACAGTGCTACACAGCTGTCATTGCAGAGGCTATGGAAGGTCAGCAGGCGTGGAATGCTCTCTTGGCTGGATCAAAGCAAACAGCTGGTAACATGCCATGGCCAAGTGGAAACTGATCAGAGGAACAGCTGACAAAAGGTTTCTAAACGCAGGCCAGAGAAACCACTAAGGAGGGGATGAAAACGTGCCAATTCCCAACTCCTCTTTCCTAACATACATTACCTCTTGGCCGCCATTCGCCTCCTTGAACTTTCCCAAAGGAATTAACTCATTCGTGCTGTATCTGAAAATATGAATGAACCATTTCTGCTAAATCCTTCGAGACTGGAGGAGTTTGGGAGAGGCGTTTCTAGAAATCAGAATGGAGGTATTTCATTCCACAAACAAACATTAAACACTTCACATTTGTAACCACTAAATTAAGTGTTCAGCCAAAATAAAGCTTATCGTTACAGTTTACTTATGCAACATGCATCTAATTTATCCTCAATCACATATTTGGGGGGAGGAGAGAAAGAGCAACATTTTAACCCTTTTTTTAACCCAGCCAAACCCTTTTTTCCTTCATAGTTATTCTTCCAACAACCAGTGAAACAATGGCAATTCCAGAGATTGACTTTGAGACATGGGGTGGGGACAATGTAACAAAATTGTCCCAATGGCCAATCAGTATTCAGTTGCTAGATGATACATTGATCTCCTCCCCAAACATTGTCCTCTCCACAGGCAGCTCTAGAATTTCCTGATTCTAGCACCATCCAGCAGTCATCCTGCTGGCCCCTCCCCATCAGTACTCAAACCTGCAGCTCAGACTCCTCCCATCATCATGACAATCCAAGCCCGCTACATGCAAAAGTACTAATAAAGAAGATGTACAGCCACAGCATGGATATCCTTTTTCAGCGGGATCCATACAACAAAGCCATTCCTGGGGCTATCCTAGTCACACTTTTCCACAGCTTGCTCTAACTTCTAGTCTACATTGGGGAAAGTCATAACAAAGATATGTTGACACCAAAACTTTTACTTGCTATAGACTTGTCCTAATGAACCAGAGTCCTAACAATTACATATCCAAGAAACACAGATCTGTGGCTCTGCTCATGTATTCTCTGGGAAGGTGTACAGCTGGAGAAAGACTAAAGCCAATATAGATAGCAAAGCAGAGATTTACACACAGCTAGCTAATTGAAACCAATTAGAACAAAACAGACAACAACAACAAAAAGGGGGGGGGGCAAATTTGCCCAATTCTTTTTTACTATGTTTTTTGGCCTATAGAATTTGCAGTGGCTTTTTTCCTAGCACAGAATTGTACAAAAATTAGCGGCATGCCTACAGAACATAGAGGCCGGGGCCAAATGGGATTATTTTTTAATGAGAAGTTAGTAATATTCTCTCCATCAAGTTCTTCTGCTTGTCTATGCAAGTTGCTCATGACAAGTTCTGCTCCTTTTGTAAGCTCCAATCACTGTCTCCTCTTAGGCATGCGTACGTGCGTTCACACAAGTTTTTGGATGTCCGCTCAGTTCATTTTAGATCCCGCTCAAGTTGAATCAGGAAGGCCCCATTCTGAATGTAGGTGCGTACACACTGCCTTGATAACTGCCACCCAGAACAAAACTCATTCCACGCACAGATGAAAAAGATTAGAGGGACCACAGGCCTCAATCTGATTTTCCTGGTAGCTCACACAGGCCTGGTTCACTCTTATTACCAAACCAGTTACACGATCACGCCTCTGGCTTGCTTGTCTCCTCCTTCCCTCGTGGGATACCATAGTTTACTGTTTTATCTGAACTGGCAAACTATGGTTTGCATTTGCCCTCCAAACCAGAACTGCAAATCAGTGATCAAATTGTAGCTTGCAGTTCTAGTTTAGAGGGTAAAAGCAAGTCATAATTTGCACTTGGGATGTAATGGCAAACTATGGTTTGTTGCAAAAGGAAAAGAATCTGAATATGAGAAGGGAGGAGGAGGAAGCACTCAAGCCAGAAACCTGCTTATGTAACATCAAACCATGGTTGAGCTACATGTGAATCAAGCTACACTGATGCAACAACTCTCAATTTAATTCTGACACAGCAAAACTAATCTAGGACCCCTATTAACATCAATATGAATGCCTGGACAGCCTGCTCAACAGACTCTGTTTAACAGCAAAATAAACCTTGGAAATGGGCTGAACTCTTTAGAAAGTATGCAGCGTTTTCTCCTGGGGTAGGAAAATACAGGAAACCTTGTAGTTTTCCAAAACAGAGGCCAGAATCCAAATTGTTAGTCATGTGCTCAGTGCCTTCCCATCTAGCCTGTGCCCAACATATTGCATCAACCACCTGTTCGCCTTCTGTCCCATGTAAATCTTACAGATCTACACAGGACAACCATGAAATCACTCCATACTCAGTTATGCACCAAGTATATCTTTGGTGTAAGATAACAAGGGGTTTCCAATATCAAACCCTTTTTGATCAACAGGGAAAGAATAATTTTGTCTGAAGGTTGATCAGCACCAAAATCTAGAGATGTCTACTTGCAGGCTGGCTCCACCATGCTAGAGGTTACCAGACCTCTTTCCAAGATGGTTTATACTGAAGAAGATGGCATCATGAATAAACTGAAATGTGCTGAGGTGTAGACAAAACAATCACAGGAGACAAATGAAGGAGTACATGCCACTTGCACAGAGGTGTGTCAGCTTTAAATGGAGACAAAACTGAGAAAAAACTATGTTTTCCTATGTTCCTACCTGTAGAAAGTATCAGGGCTGGAGGTCAAATCAGGCCTTTTTCCTAAAGCCATCTGCTCCCCTCCAACCCTATTAAGTTGGCTTCACCCTCAGTCCAGCCCGAATACCATTCCTATGGGATGAGTCTATTATGAAAGATCAGGAGCCTTGCCCTAGAGAATTTTCTAGAGCAAAGCCCACTTTGGCAGTTGCTACACATGCAAGCATACCTCTATATATGGGTCTACATCCTTCTGTGCGCATCAGAGG
Organism: Hemicordylus capensis; assembly: GCF_027244095.1. Classification (NCBI taxonomy): domain Eukaryota; kingdom Metazoa; phylum Chordata; class Lepidosauria; order Squamata; family Cordylidae; genus Hemicordylus; species Hemicordylus capensis. The sequence continues at coordinate 18,554,952 of NC_069663.1, forward strand.
AAGGGTGTTGCACACATATGCTTTCAGTGATGCCTTCTACCAAGGGGTAGGCCAGTTCAAACATAATTCTGACCATAACAGCAAAACCGCAGGAACCAAAGTGGGAAGGCATCTCTGGAGACATGTAGTTCAATCCCCAGCATTTGGCAAGATGCTCTGTAACTCAAGTATCCCAAACAAACGTTACATAGCCCTTTTCTTAGAATGTCCCCCGCCCCAAGAAATTAGATTCTAAACCCTTCTAGGAAGATTACTTCAGGGCGGAATTGCAGTCTGGATGCTCGCTCTTGTTAAACTAATTCAATGTGCTTTTCATCCAACATTCCGTGAATACGGTGAACAATGTTATTTCCAATGTTATTTCCATCTTCTACAATTATTTACACATTGACAAAATGCTCCTTGTTTTTCCTCACACACCCATTCCTCCAGCTTTTCCTCCTACAACTGATCTCCCAGCTCTCTTATGAATTATTTCCAGCACATCAACATAATTCTAGCATCCATAATATATGGGACACAGCACCTCAAATAAGATCCTAATAGTGCAGAGCAGAATTAATACTATTAATAATTCCTGATGCAATGCAAGTCTCCACTGTCTCCTCATGGTGCATAGTCTTATTTGCCCCCAATAAAGCAGAGATACTGGTCAGCTGGTATGTTTCAATGCTTCAAAGCATTCTCAAAGAGCAATATCCAGTAAAACTTTCCCCATGGTTAATTCCAAAGCTCCTTCAATTCTGAGGTAGCATTCTCCAACATGGACAAAAGTTTATGATATCTCCACAATGCAGGCTACAAAACTACAGGATAGCTTGTTTAAGAGATGCAAATAAAGAGACAAGGACTTCTCATTTGCTGTGCCTTTCTATTCAAGATCTGGTTCCTTAAAAGATCTCATGGAGCTCGTGGACCTTCAGAGATCTGCTTGGGAAGAGATCATGTTCCACATGATCCGCTTCCACAACTGTGCTGCCTGTACCTTGGCTGAAGAAATCTTCAAGTACTTGCCACAACTTCTGATAGGATTTGGAGGAAATGCTTCTAAGTCACAAGTATCCACTGGCTTCAATCATGAAAGGAATGTTTCTGTCATCTGGTGTCTAGGAGCATTCCAGCTGCGTTTTACATCATATGGAAGAGCTTTATAAGAAGAACAAGATCTTTTGGGAGCAAATGCAGGTTTGTTGCTGTAACTTTAAAAGCCACTGCCAAGACCTTGGTGGCCTCTGGAAAAGCATTCTAGATCTTTACATGGCAAAACTCCCAGATAGCAACTCAGTTTGAACTAGCACCATAGTATCCTTGACTGGTCTTTATGGGGAGGGCACATCATCTCAGTTATCTACTATATTCCAAGTAGACAGTCAGAATGGTCACAGCTGGAAGCACGATCAGCTATGCTGGCAAGGACAGTGGAAGTCACTCTCTGGACTGTCAAGGTGCTGGCCCCCTTTATCAACCTTTTGGATACTGCAGGAAAGTCCTTGCAGAACCAAGGACTCCACATGAGTCACACAAATGATCCAAAGACACCCAAAGCTTCAGGGGCAGGCGAAGGCTAGGAACCCAGGTGGAAGAATTGCATGAAGTTTCTGAAGAGGCCTTTTTGTTGCTGCACTTTCTTCTCACCTTATGCAATCAACCCTTGGGATTAGAAAAGGCATTTGTATCCTCCTTTAGGAAGAAGAAAGATGCTAGTATCTCTTCTGTCTTAACAGTGCTGGAGATACAAGACCCCACCTGTCATTGTCCCAACAACTGCTGTTCAATATCCTTCTCCCTCACAAACCAGAAGTCCCAGCTGGAGACTTCTTGCTAACCACCCACTGGCTGATTTCTGTTTGAGCTCCTAGTGCCTGTTGTTATGGCAAACATGCCAGAGCATGCACCCAGTAGAACAGCCCTGTCCAGGGTCCTGTCTCATGCTGAAATCCTGTCCTATACACTATGAGTGGAGGATATGGGCAGGAGGTGGTTAAAATCTACATCTATTCTAGGCTGCTGCTAGTCCCCTCTCTCTGCTGCAATCCCAGAAGGGGGATGGGCAGAAACTTAGTGGCATGCTGAATGCGTGCAGACTGAAAAGGAGTGGCTCCTATAAAGCAATCAGAGGCTCCCAAGACCTAAGGCTGACCAGCACAGCTGCATGCTAGAGACAGGTCTCCCTGTTCGGCCTCCTAAGGGCAAGAAGGAGAAAGATGCACTGGTGTAGCTTTTAGAATCTGCCACAACAGGGTTCGTGCAACAAGGTGATTGCCTCTGATCTCAGGAGCCATAAAAATGTATTAACCGAAAGCAATCAATTAAAAAAAAAAAAAAACCACACACAACCACACACACACCCAACAGCAGCAGCATGAAACAGTGGTCCGAGGGGATGAGAGGAAGTGGAAGCTGAGCAGAGCTAAACGACTGCAATGTACACTCGAATCTAAAGCCAAAAGAACACACACTTACAATTTCAGACTTTCATGGGGCTGCCCTATGATTTCTGAACATTTCAGCATTGCCAGCTCTGCTGCTGCAATGGCTTCTGATGAGAACGTACAGTAGCAAGTGCTTGGTCCCTACCCAAGGAGAATGCACAACGAGTTTTTCTGGACTGCATGCATCCCTCGCCAGAGCGGCTTCTTGCTGTGCAAAGAGAGAAAAAGATGCAGACTGGGGAGGGGGCGGGAAGGGGGAGCAGGGACCTGGCTCTCTTTGCAGCAGCAAAGAAATTAGCCAAGAAGCTGTATTTCTAGCATGCAGGGCTACCTAGGGGAGTTTCAGTCTGTCAGCCCACCCTGGCATTGTACGTCATTGGCACAGGGCCAAGCCTGCACTCTGCTTCCAGGCCACAGGCTACACATTAACCCTCTGCTTGGTCCCTGTTCTGCCCTGCAGATTTCCACCAGGCAGCAAATTCAATCCCCGCCTCTTCACTCGCTCCTGTGCAACGGTGCCTCTGCCATGGCAACAAGCTTCTCATTGGAGCGCCGAAGCTGCCGGGCAGCCAATGGGGAAGCAGATTGTGTTGCTAGGTTCTCCGGGATGCAATGGGCTGATTATGCCCAAACAAAGCAAGAAAGAGAGGAGAAGGCGAGAGTCTCCAAAAATACCTCGGTAAAGAACTGGCTCTCCTTCCAGGAATAGGGGCTAGAAATAACCTGCAAAGGGAGACCCAGCAACAACAGGGCTCAAGCTGCTGGCACCAGGCCACAGCCACTCACCGCAGCCGTGATCTCTCCTGCTCGGTGACTCTCAGAGCCAGCTGGGTACAAAACTCTCCCCCTGTCCTGAATCCCAACGGGTGCTTGAGTTGCATTGCTGATGTGTCACCATCCTTCAGTGTAACAGCAAGGCTAACATAAAAGGCTGCCTGGTTCGGCCACAACGTCCTGCCTATGACTGCCTTCTCGTACCATCCCCGGCACAGTCAGTACCCCTTCTAGGCAGTCTTGCTGCCACCGCTCTGCAAGATCAGAGAGCCAAGAGACATTCACAGCTGTGAGGAAAGTACACAGGGAAAACACGGCTGGGCCTTCATCCACAACTCATCTGCCCTGCGCCGCTGAAAAGTCAGAAATGCTACCCTATGTCCAACAGGCTTAAAGCTCAAGACAAAGGCCACTGAAGTGAGCTGGGAACCTGCCCTTTTTGTTAAGTCAAGGTCTGGATCAAGCCAGGTGCCTGTTACTCCATGCTCCAGGGCAACACTGTTTGCCAGGATGATTCATTTTTATAATCCATTGCCTGATAAAAGAATCACGTACCTGGAGACCCAACTCAAACCAATGAAGGTGTGGAAATGCCCAACTGAGGTCAGGCAAACCGAATCTTAACTATGCCCTTTCATAAACTTGCTTCTGAAAACCTGAAGGCAACAAACAAAACCAATGGAGGAAAATTCCAACCTCATATGGAAAAGTGCCAACTCCTCACGTGCCTTGGGGGGGGGGTGTCTCTGTGATTTATTCCAGAATGCCACACAGGGCATTACCAACCTGGGAGCTTTCATTTTGTAACCTCATGTTAAACATTAAATACTGAAGAGTGTCTTGGCTGCCAAGGTGTTTCCCTTCTTTGAAGAAGACTCAATTCTATGCTCCATAGGAGCTCTTTCCATCACTGCAACATAATAATTAGGGGCATAAATCGGAGCTGGCAATCAGCAATGGTCATAATTTTATAACATCCAAACCACCCCAATCCAAAATGGTTACACTAATGGCAAAATACATTTAAATGCTTAGGAAACTCATACTCTCCATTTAAAGCCACAAGAATAAAGCACACATAACAGCCTCAAATTTACACTGTGTGGAAAGGATTGAAAAATAACCACCATTGTCATGAAAATATACAGAAAACTTAAACGATGAAATAATATTGTGTGTGTGCATGCAGGGGCACAAAGCTAGGACAACAAAAAGGGATGAAAAACCTTGAAATTCCAGCATCACCAGCAAGTCAGAAGAGGCCAAAGAAGACTAATGAAGAAGGACCAATGTGTAAGCCAGGCTCCACTGAGATGTATACATGAGATAGCAGCCTAATGTTGAAGTCCTAAGCACACTTACTCAGAAGTACATTTCCAGTAAATCCATGGGACATTCTTCCAAGTAAGAGTCAAGTAAAGCTGCACAGAAATGATTCAGGACACAGTCACACACTGCAGGGAGCAAATGATCATCACAGGCTTCAGGATCTGATATATTTCATACCAGAAGGATGCTTTCAGTCTATCAAAATAAACAAGGCATCCCCAACATAAAGATACTATATAGCATGCTTGCAGATGAAAATACTTAATCTCAGAATTACGCCATTCCATGGGAAAGCCGAATGTATGCGGTAAAGATTACGTCAAGCGCAACGAACTTAGATTATGGCAGAAGGAAGAGCATGTAGCAACAGACTGTAGGCTATAATATGGGTGACACAGATTAACCTACTAGCCATATTTGGGTGTGAAAGATCCTGCCTCAATACAGAGGCCTCGAGTAGACAAGAGCCATTCTGGGTGAAACCAAGGTCCCATCAGCCAAGTACTCTGTTTCCAACAGGGATTGGATTTGGATGCTTCGATGTGTTTTAACAGCCCAGGATAATAGAGTACTCCATTCCTGCTGTTCTCTCCCAGACTTTGGCCGTTTCAGTTACCTGGAATACAGTAAGCATTTGGAATGGATGCCTGGAGCTTCTTAGCATACGAGACCGATCTTTCATGAATTTGTCTAACCTCTTTTAATTTTGTTGTTTGGCCACTACTACATTTGATGCAAGGAAGGAAGAGAGCTGGTCTTGTGGCAGCAAGCATGATTTGTCCCCTTAGCTAAGCAGGGTCTGCCTTGGTTGCATATGAATGGGCACTATAAGATATTCCCTTCAGCGGATGGAGCCGCTATGGGAAGAGCAGAAGGTTCCAAGTTCCCTCCCTGGCTTCTCCAAGATAGGGTTGAGAGAGATTCCTGCCTGCAATCTTGGAGAAGCCACTGCCAGTCTGTGAAGACAATACTGAGCTAGAAAGACCAATGGTCTGACTCAGTATATGGCAGCTTCCTATGTAGCTCTACAGTTTGTTTCACTATGGTAAGAGAGAGAGGGTTTGAAACTTGCTAAGCATTCTCTGATTATTTATTTAACATATTTATATACTGCTCCAAACTTATGTCTCTGGGAGGTTTTGGCATAATGTGAATGGAGAAACCTCATTCTACATTTCCTAATCTAGTTTCTCTCTTCATGAGTAGGGGTTCTAAATTTTTTAGCCTTTGCTCAAATAGAAGCTGTTCTGATCACATATGAGACATAAGGTGACCAGGACAGCACATTGTACTCAAGATGCAGATACCTCAGGGAGTTATACTGGGGGTACTATTTTCTCTATTATCTTCTAGTTAGCTTTATGCATGCCATTCTGTCAACCATAGAGCTGACATTTTTAGGGATGACCTTCAGGTCTCTTCCAGCTCCTTTACTTGATTCAGGTTGACAAATTATATCTATCTCTCTCACAGTCCAGAGGCAACAAAAAAACTGTTTTTGCTGGCTGCTTTTAGAATATTTGAAAATGCCTGTTCCTGAAACTGAACTCTAAAGCTGATTATATAAACAAAATGTTTTTCCTATTAGTACAGAGTTAGGGTTGAATGTATTTCCCCCCAACACTAGATTGTATCCTAAGGTGATTCTGTACAAACGAAAGGCACTTTCATTCATGCAGGAACAGTGATTTCCACCCACTCTCTTCCCTTGGCAGCCCCCCACAGTATATACCATCTTGCTCAGGATGGTCGCCCAATCCTTGGGAATGCATTTTTGAGGGCGAGAGAGGGCTGCTGTGAGGGTGGCATGTAGATATTCCCTTGAGAGAACTTCTGTGCACACTCCATTAGGCACAGAAACTGTATTCGAAGACACTGCGAAACTCATTTTAATCTTCAAGAATTTGACTGAGCGCCTTGCTATGGAGTGCAGGTGTTACACTGGGCTCCCCAAACGTGGGAAATTCACAGTACAACCTTAAATACACCCTTCTTCTATGTCAAGAATTTCCCTTGTTTCTGTCTTCTGTCTCAGTGCTGAATCAGGAACTGTACCAGCAGGGCCAAAGCCATTTGGTCTCGATCTATTCTAGTCCTGAGTACAAGAGCTGAATAAGTCATAACACAGAGCAGGCAGGAAATTTCCCTTTTCTTCTGTGGGCTCAGATTGTGTCCCAAACCTACCCACATGGTAGAGATCCCTGTAGACCAAGCAAAAGAAACCATCAGCCCACTCCAGCAAAAAGATTGATTCTTCTCACAATCAAAACCATTTTCTTCTTACATCAAGCTTACTGCCCTCATCATACCTAATGGTGAAAGGACTTCAAGTGTAAATACCTGACCAAAAAGTAGCATGTAATCAAAAGGTATGAGCAGCTATGGGGAGTGTTCTAGAACACTTCTCATTTTATCCTGGTGCCCAAATGTTTGGGGAGACAGAAAGAAATGGGAATGGTGGCTTCTCAAACTACTGTCTGAAGGTCTGAAGTGCAGAAAGAAATATGCCAGAGCACTGCTAGCAGAACAGGATATCTAACACAGTTACCTTAAAACTTCAGAAAGGAATGAGGCAAGGGGTACACATGAAGAGCAAAGAAAAAAGTGCTACAAGAACTGAGAACTATAGCAAAAACAAAACTGAACTGTAGATAACAAAGGACTTGGATTTGGACACAGGGGGGCAGAGATACTGAACTGGTCTCCAGAAGATTCAGAGGAGTGGGTCATTTCTGAGGTGGTGCTGCAGCCAGAAGCACTAGTCAATGGAAACTTGAGCACATATAGACACATTTCATGACATGTGATGATGCCTGAGTAATGGGGGCTATAGCAATGGGTCTTTGTTTTTTTTTAAATGTACCTTTCTTGTCTGTACCAGCTACATTCTACCTGATGACATGCATCTACCCACAGCAACTTCATTTCATAGCTTCAGGACAGGACAGAAGCAGTAATGTGGAAGTGAGAGAAAGCCCATCAGATAGGAGTTAGTTCTAATGGCTTTATTTATTTGAGAAATGGCTCAGATGCGGATTAGCCAGACAGGATGAAGATGACTATGAAACCAGCATCTAAAAAATGTAAAGGAGCAACTGCAAAAAGTCGTGTGTTTATTGAGGCCATATGTGCTCATAACTACCAGGGCCTCCACCCCGTGGTCCCAGACTGTGGTGACAGTCAGCTATCTTCACATAGGTAGAGCCAAGGTTATTATGACATTCTCCCAAACCACACTTGCTTGGCCCTCCCAGATTTTCCTCCAGAAAGAGCTGGAGAGGCTTCCTAACATGACAAATGAGTTATTTATGCCACAGCTACTGAGTGTTCAGATAATCCATCCTATCTACTGTAACAAGTGTTCAAAGGCCCTGGGAACAAATGAATGCAAATCTTAAATAAAGTCTTTCTTCAGTAATTACTCAATTGCCAAATTAAAATTGAAGGTGGAATTGAAACTGTGTTAGGATCATCATGCAGTTAACAACCGGATTTTGCTACCACCTGGCAAAAATAAATAGTTTACCTAATGTAAAACAAATGGATATTGTAAAACTACATGAGTTATACAGAAACTTTGCTAGAGACCTTAAGAGGTTCAAGAAAATATTCTTTTAAGCAAGCTCTGGAACTAAGTGGCTCCATGTCAGATCTGATGCTCGTCTTAACGATTTTGTCCATGTTCATGCCTAAGAGAAGGCAATAATTCTTTCAAGCAGACAGGCCATTTCTCAACTTAGTACCTCAATGTTAAGAGACCAAACAGAGGATTGTGTTTATGTATAAAGCAAAGTGTATGCCGTCAAGTTGATTTCGACTCCTGGCGCCCATGGAGCTCTGTGGTTGTCTTTGGTAGAATACAAGAGGGGTTTACCATTGCCTCCTCCTGTGCAGTATGAGATGATGTCTTTCAGCATCTTCCTATATCACTGCTGCCTGATATAGTAGCAGCAGGGATTCGAACCGGCAACCTTCTGCTTGTTAGTCAAGCATTTCCCCACTGTGCCACACACTCTGTTTATGTATACACCCAAAGTGTATGTAATCACCCAAAGAGATTTCAGTGTCTCTTTGGGAATGACAGTCCCCATATTCTTTATCTAGATTACTCTAGTACAATGTCTATCTAAATTAACTATAGCCACGTCATACCCATACAAGTCACCAGAAGAAACTGATGGTTTGGTAGCCACTGAAGTCTCTGGTGGCCACAACAGCCTACTGCTGCCACATGAGAAACTATGCCTAGGAATCTTTATTAACTTGATCCAGTTTCCAGGACTGCTATATAAGTCTATTATAGCAAAGATAATAGAATTCTAGAGCAAAGGTACAGATCGTTTGTGTTCAGAAGTTCATACTGCAGTAAATTCATCTAAAACATCCCACAGAATCAAGATGAATTTGCAGCATATGCCTTGGCTTGCTTGCTTGAGTCACCTAAAATCATTTACGTGGAGTGCCTCTTCTCAGCTTGTGGCACTGTGAGCTAGCTGAATTGCATGGGTTGATCTGAGGGGATCCTGTGTATGAGTGGCTATGCTTTATGTCCGAAGATGAACAAGGTGGCAATTTTGATCTTTCAGCTCAATGATTCTGTCAGTTCATCCTTCTGGAACATCTGAAATGTCCCTCATCAATACAGTATGCAATGGTATTAGCACCACTGCATTCATCCCGGAAAACATACATAATAAACTATCACATTTGCCTTCTTTGCAATTAAATCACATTTGTTGGTCATAAGCATCTTCTGTTTGGCCAAGATTACAAAATCATTCCTTCCTGCCATTTGCAGCTGATAATAAAATGTTTATTGCCTTCCAAGCACATCCTCTTCCACTGTACTACTGAATCTCAGTCAGATACAATTACTCAAGTTTTTAAAATATCCAGTTCCATCACAAAAAGAAGTTCCTGATCCTTATCTTTATTGGACATGTCTATCAGCATGCTGTTAGTAAATGTCATAGTATTGGTAAACAACCACAGGAAGTGCCTCGGGTATGGTAACCTTTGCTAGTCCCCTTGGCAGTTTCACGTTAGTTGGTGTGGAAAGATCCTGAACTTTTACCCCAAAGTATGAAAGATTCCAAAAAACACAAACAATAAAACCCCTACATAGATAACATACCTGCCCGTATCTATATACCATGCAGGAGAAAACTCTCTACCTGGGCATCATAGGCAATAATCCTGTACCTGGACATTCCAGATCAGAGAAAAAATGAAGCACCCATCCTCTCAACATTCTCAGCTTCAGAAACAATCAGTAACAGAATGTGTTGCTTTTCCCTCCAGGGCTCTTACTGCATCATTATCATTATTCTTCATCATCATCATCATCCCTGGATGTGCAACTTTGGTTCCCAAATTCTTTCTCAACAAACTTCTACTTGGGGCAAGGGAAAGGAAGGCCCCCATAGGTATATAGTTACCGTGGATTTCCTGGACTTCACTTTTTATGACATGATTATTTCATTGGTTTCAGTGATGCTTCCTCATACAGAACAGACTGGAGGGGGAGGGGGGTGAGAGAGACAAACTCCTGGCTCCAAGATGGCAGCAGGGATTGCCAGGACCACAGTGCCAACTAAAGGAAAATCAGGCACAGGCTGTACTTAAGTACTACACACACAAATGGAGGCCATACCCAGGCCTGCTCAACTTAGCCCCCCTAGCTGTTTTTGGACTACAACTCCTATAATCCTCAGCCACAGTGGCCAATAGTCAGGGATTATGGGAATTGTAGGCCAACATCTGCAGGAATGCTGAAGTTGAGCAGGCCTGCCATACACTGTCCACCAGCGATCCTGCAGAATGAAAGCTCACAAGTGCAACCATTCTTCATTTCTTAAAGTGTGCCCAACCACAGATGAGTAAATATATTACAGAGATGTATTGTGGGAATGTGCACTATCTTCCACAGCAGGAGGAGAAATATCCAACTTATCTTCTGCAGATCCGAGCATTTGAACAGCTTGATAATCCACTGTATGCTGTGCCTATCAGTGAAATACTGGGAGCCCGGAACAGCCTTCACCAAATATGACCAGGAACTAATATATTCAGATTGATTTCCAGCAACTGGAAGACTGTCCACACTTGTTCCAAAATGATTTATCACCAGTGCAGCTTCTCAGTGGTCACAACTGTGGCCAGAGAGAAATCCAGAAGAAGCCAGGCCTAACTTAAGTACAGTGCAGTTCTTCATGGATTGAATTAGACAAGAGACAGACTAAATCATCATATCAACAGTGGTAGTTTAGCCTGAATCATCATCATCTAGAGGAGTATGAAGAATTAAGAACATCTATCTACAAGAGTCTGAGGACAAAATATTCAACATTAGAGACTTTTAACAGAGAATTATACAGCACTGGCAAAACTCCATGTAAGACTATTCCAACCTGTCTTACACTGAACACGGTCAGGTCCCACCTCAGGCACAGCTGGGCATGCAAAGAAACCAATCTAGCATCCACATCATCAACAGAAGTTGGATCTACATCTAAAGTTTTATCAGCCAATGTAGTGGTTTCCAGAAGTCAGCATTAACAAATGTAGAGAGTATAATTTTTTTAAACAATGAACTCATTTGTAAACAGCAACAGGTAGCAGGAAAGGTAGCACAGGCAGAACTGCTCAAGGAAACGGAAAAATCTCAGTTTACATAAAGCTACAGTTGGCAGGAACCAAGTTAGCCAATTTTGAAGGCTAACCATTAGTTTTGAAGTTAGCCATACTCAATACTTTTTCAAGCAAATGGGTTATGGAGACAACATAATACTAGTTCATGTTACAAAATTAACAAAGCTCTGTCATAGGGGATAGGCAAATATACGGTAAGAGAGTATATCCTATGAGTTTTATTCCTCTAGTGTTATTGCGATACATCTAATTGCTTTATATATGCTATTAAATTCTTGGCATCAGCACCATCCTGGGACAAGAGTTCTATGGGTTATCTGTATTGTCAACTTAAAACAAATAGCTTTCCCACTACCTGCTCTTACAATTCACAGCGAGTGCAAATTGTATCACTGCAACTTATTACTGCAATTATTTATGATGGCATTTATAGTTTTAGCATAAGGAACCACAGGGGTGGGGAGGCAGGGAGGAGATTTTTTTAAAAAAGTTAAATGTTACACTAGAATTATTAGTGCTGAACCCCCCAAAAAGTGGCAAGTATTGTGGGTACATTTGGACTGAATTTGGCAAGGGAGAATAGAGAGTGAGGAAAGGTGGTACATATGGATGAGTCCTATTCATGAAGGTTATGCAATCAAAGTAGCTGTCCCTGGAGGAGGAGGGTGAAAAGAGTAGAATTCATGTGCAGCAACTACATCACAGAAGTTAAACATTCACAATTGTGATGGGTGGGGGCGAGAAATAAATAAATTCACTTCCTGAAAGAGAAACACTCAATCTGCAGAGGAATCAACCCATATCCAAATCAAATATAAAGCTTCCCTTGATTTTCAAGACCCAGGATTCCAGGCAAGACACATACATTCATTCAAGAAGTCACCCTATAAATATGGTGCACACTGAGGCATTTTTTACCCACTTTTATGAATGGGGTACAGTGGGAGAGCTTTAGACTCTCTCTGACTAGAAGTAGAAAAATCACTCCTTTCAAAAACAAGTTTACATATACAGAAAATGGCTACTTAGTTGCATGTGGATTAAAAAAATTCATTCAACATCCATGTATGCCTATGTCATAAAAGAATTAGTGTTAATGAGTACAGAGGCATTTCCAGGCACAGTTATCCCAAAGACAGAAGATGTGTGATCTCGATCTCTCTTTTATATGTATACACACACGAAGGAGAAAAAGCCCTGTGGCACCTTCAAGCCGCACAGATTTATTGCGATACAAGCTTTCATGAAGTAGAGCTCCCTTCATAATCACCTTTAATAACTATCGAGCAATATTTATTATTTATACAAACACATCCGAGGAAGCAATGACCTCGCACGCCACAATAAATCTGCCCCGTCTTTCAGGTGCCACAAGGCTCTTTTCTGCGTCTCCGGAGGCAACCCGAGGCACGCCGACTAGAGAGTCAATCCCGCTGAAATCAGTGGGGTTGACTTCCGAGTAAACGCGCGCAGGCTTGCGCTGCAAAGACGACGGGGGCGGCGGCGGGAGAAAATGGTCCGTGTCCATGCACCAGCAGCAGACGCATCCCGAGAAGGAGGCGGCGGCGGCGGCGGCGGCCTGAAATCCGGCAGGCTGGGCCTAGGAGAGCGCGGCGGGAGGGGGGGTGGTGAGCAGAGGATGGCTGCGCTGCGGAAGGCCGAAGTTTGGGAGAAGGAGACTACTGAGGAAGAGGCGGCGGCGGCGGCAGCAGCGAACCAGGGTGGGGTCGGGCGGCGGGGAGGGGACAAGGGCGGAGGCGGGGCAGCCCGGCCGGGAAGAGAAGCGGGGTCCCGCCCGAGGCGAGGCAGAAGCTAGAGCCGGGCAGGGGCGGGGCCTGGCGAGAGTCCGGCTCCGGGTGGGTCTGCCCGCAGCCGGGGTGGGAAGAAGGCAGGAAGGAAGGGGCGGCGGCGGCGGCAGCTGAAGGGAAGGGCCCGGAGGCGGCGCGGCAGCGGCGGCTTGGGCGGTGGCGGCAGCCGGGCGGGTCTTACCTGAGGAGGCGGCCCGCGGCGTGTTTCAAAGCTGGGGCTGAGGAGAAGCGCGCTGGGGGCGGGGCGCGGCAGACGGGCGGGTGCGCCCCCACCCCCAGCGCAAGGGGCGTACTCCGGCGGCTGCTCCGGCGCCGGGATTTCCCAGTAATGCAACAAAAAATGGCGACCACAACAAACCGCCTCCGCTGCCGCTGCCCAGCGCATGCGCCCCGCCGGCGTGGCCACGTGAGCTGGGCGGGGGAGGAAGGTGGGGGGAGAAGGAGGGGCGGCGAAAAAAAGAAAAAAGGACGCGCACCCTCTCTCAGGAGCGCGTGCCCCAGCTCTCTCGGCTCCGGCGAGCGTGCGCAGACGCGAGGAGTCGCTCGGCGCCCGCCTTCTGGGTTGTACCACCACCGCGGGTACAACCTTTCTTTTTCCCCCAAAGGGGAGAGGGAGAGAAGGGCCAGAGCGCACCCTCCGTGAAGTCAACTAGCAGGTCAGATGGAAAGGCGACGGCGCTAAGCCCATCACCCCGATGTGCTTGTAGCTGACTCTGCAGGGAAGTCGAGAGAAACGTAGGTCACACCTGCGCTCCAGAGTGGTACAGCCTGCCGGAGTTCTACCATTTTAGGCTCGTTCTGCTCGCAGTGGTTTCATTCCCACGTTACCGCAGGGAGCAGCAGCAGCAGCAACACCCCGTGGTCAAGCTTAGCTGCTTCGAACATCGCTGAATGAAAAGTTCTATTGGAATGTGTCGTAGACCTTAAACAAAGTTAGGGTAAAGGGAAATAAAGACTACCTCCATACAGGGCTTGCAGGAAAGATCTAAGCACAAGGGGCTCATCCAGTTCTTTCCTTCGTCGACAGGTTGGAGCAGTGTCAACATAGGAAGCTGCCATATACTGAGTCAGACCACTGGTCCATCTAGCTCAGTGTTGTCTACCCAGACTGGCAGGGGCTTCTCCAAGGTTGCAGGCAGGAATCTAGATGCTCTTGCCAGAGTGGCTCCACCCCTTAAGGGGAATATCTTACAGTGCTCACGTGTTCTCCCATTCAAATGCAACCAGGGCAGACCCTGCTTAGCTAATGGGACAAGTCATGCTTGCTACCCCAAGACCAGCTCTCCTCTCATGAACTTGTAAGAGGAGAAAAGCTTGAAACACTGACTTGGGTTTGTTTGTTTGTTTAGAGGTGAAAGGAAAAGAGAAGAGAAATGGGATGTGAGGCTTGTGTTACAGTATCTAAATGGAGGGGGGGGTCAGAATACAGGGAAAGTATATTCCAGTTATGCTCCTAGCAAAAGCCCAAAACTGGTTTTTTATTTAAGGTTAGTGTTGCCCATTTTTCTCTGTCCCGAGAAAGGTATATTACCCACTAGAATACCTGTCATGGATGAGTTTCATTTCACATTATGGAAATGCTTGTCTACAACCAGTCAACAGCAGCTCATTCATACAGCAGCATTAGTCCCATAAAGTAATAGAGGATTACAGCTTTTAATAGGTGTGGAGCAGACTCCAACATATTTTACTCAGTCTCACTGAAACTTACACCACTGCAAGGCAGTTTAGGATGGCATCCTAAAGAGGCGATATGGTGGCAGGAACCCTGGTGGTCTGAATCTTATTGAGGCAATAATGCTTTTTGAATTCACACAAATAGTTCTGATTACAAGTCAACAGCAGGATACGGAGAAGAACTCAGCTCTCTCTTCCAGGTCCTTTTGCAAGGATGGATCCACAAGCACCACTGCGTGATATTGCTTTATGCTCATGCTCCAAACAGGACTATGGAACAGCTGGAAAGAGGGAACGGGAGCAGGCAGAGCAGAATACAGGAAGCTTGAACAGGATCTGATGTAGAAGATAGGATTTGTGGGCCAACTGATTGGTTAACCAATGTCACTGGGTCACTGGCTCACTTTTACAACTGCCTTTAACAACCAATTTGTTTTTTCATCGTTGTTGTGACTTTGCTTTAATTATTTAAAAAATTATAACTGGGCTGATCCTGGTGTTCCAAGATACAAGCCAAAAAGAACTGTTCAGTGAACTGTTTGTACTAGAAACCTTATTCCATTAACATAATTCTTTACACATTTTTTTAAAAAGTGAATTTAATTGTTTCACAACTCATATTGTTTTTGCAGTTAGCACAAGTATAAAACCCAATGATTATTAGAACCACCAAAAGGATGCTTTAAAGTTGAAGGGTTAAAAATGCCTGGCCATTATTTCTGTTGACTGATGCTGTTGCTGATCAAATGCCCAATGCTGAGAGTAGTATTGTCTACACACTAGCCGTTGTCAGACCTGGACTTCTTAATTTTATTTTTTGTCTTCAAAGTTGTGGTGCCACCACAGGCACATTCCCACTTTAGATTAGGGTGTGGCTCCTCAGCCAAGCTGATGTAGAAGAGGACAACTTTATATGACAATGAGGCTTATTACCCGTTAACATGTATAGAACTGGCCCTTAACCCCAAGTGAACAGAAGGCCAAAGTTTACAACATGACTCATTCTGTCCTTACTCATTACAGAGAACCCTTGATTTTATAGGCACTGGTTTTACAGACTTTGGATTTTATGGAAAGTGTCTACTGAACCTCCCCCGCTGAACCTTACCCCACCGGGGTAAGCTGTGCAAATTGGATTTTATGAACAGCGTTTTGGGTTTTTCCTAGCAAAAATAATTTTTCTAGTGAAAAGCTAGTGAAAATCATTTGCTTTTCACCTCAATTTCACAACTTTTTCCTAATCCAGACAAACTTCCCCCCATATAGTCCACAGAAGAGGATTCACTGGAGATACCTCTGCTCCTTACCTGGCCTGCAAAAAGAACCAGTAACTGCCTCTACAATTCTTATTTTAATAAAAAATATACATTTGAAGACTCGGCAGAAAACAGATGCAGAACAGCATCTCTAAACAAATGCTTGGCCCTTGGGAAGTTGGGGCCCAATCTGGGAGGGGGGGCGGGGTAGAGAGTCCTGTCTCTTGAAGTGGCAAGGAAACCACCTTGAACCTATAGCACTGGAGCAATGCATGCCAAAAGCTTCTGCTGCCTCTATTTCTTCTGTTTCGGAGGAGGCCTGGAAGGGAAGAGGGGAGAGCATTGCTTAAAAGATTTGGAGTAATGCAGGGTTGTATCAATCCTAGTTTTGCAGGACACAATTTTGCATCTGGTACACAATTCAGCATATTCAGACTGGACTTCCGTTGGGTGTTACTCATTGGTGGTCTCCTTGCAGGTGGAACATAGGAAGCTGCCTTATACCGAGTCAGACCATTTGTCCATCTTGCTCAGAACTGTCTATTCTGACTGGCAGTAACTTGTCCAAGGTTTCAGACAGGAGTCTCAGCCATACCGGGAGAGGGAGATACCAGGGATTGAACCTGGGGCCTTCGGCATGCAAAGCAGATGCTCTACCACGGACCTATGGCCCCATCCCTGCTTGAAATAGACCTCAAACATTTACATGGAGAGAATAAATACTAGAAAAGACTCCCATCATCTCAGAGGCTCAACAGCACACTGCAGGATCCTGCAACTAGCTGAGAACTGTAAGACAGTGGACAAAGTTCTCATAATTCCAATAAAAGAGAGACCAACGTTCTCCTTATTGTGGAGGAACAGGAACCTACTCAAATTAAGAAATTGATTATGATAGCTTTCCCAAAATATGGTTAATTGCTGTTGCTGGGGACTGGTGCAAGGCGTAGCTATTCCCACCCTGCAAAATAGTGGGGCAAATATAGTAGAACTTTTGCACCGTCCTTTGAAGATGCTGCTAGAGTCAAGATAATGCCAGCAAACAGTCTCTGTGCACCAAGCAAGGGAGGAAACCAACTTTGACTTACAGCAATAATTATTTTGGCCATACCTGTAGATGCCCACCACCACGGCGTGATCCCGCTCATAGGGCTCCAAAGTCAACTGTTCCTGGGGTTTCATGTTCTCCTGCTGCATTTTCTTCACCTCAGATGCAAAGACTGCCTCGGGCACTGCTGTGGAGTCAATGCAGTTGGCCTGGAGAAGGAAGGAGGTGAGGATTGCCAGCCAGTCCCAAACACGAAACCCCTGGCTTGCTCGAGTGGGACAACAGCTCATCATTCCCAAGCGTCCCCAAAACCGCAACACACAGGCCAAGATTAGGGACTTACAGTACTGACAGGGACAGTTTTCTACTGGAAGACATTGGAAAACAAAAAAAAATCCAAAAATCTACATTGGATTACGAGGAGTGAACAGTTTTAGGGTCTGTCTCAGAAGCTAATCCATGGGGCAATTTTAGCAAGCTTGGCTCCTTATCAGAGGCTGTAGCTGCTTATCAGAGCTGCCATGAGAAACTTCAAGCCTTGAATTGCATCTCATTAAGCACCATTACATACTCTCATACTGACATACAAGCTAAGAAACTGCACTAACCTGCTTTGTTTAAAATCATGTATAAAGGGACAGCCTGCTACCTAATGGTGCAGCAGGGAAATGACGTTCCTAGCAAGCCAGAGGTTGCCGATTCGAATCCCCGCTGGTACTATATCGGGTTGCGATATAGGAAGATACTGACAGGAATCAGCTCATACTGCATGGGAGATGGCAATGGCAAACCCCTCCTGTATTCTACCAAAGACAACCACAGGGCTCTGTGTTCGCCAGGAGTCGGCACTGACTCAACGGCACACTTTACCTGCTTAGAATGCCAGTTGGATCTCACACTGGACCACTGCCCAGGTGCCACAGATTCCTGTCAGAGCACATCCCCTACTGCCCAATAGAATCCCCAATAGTTTTGGCTTAGGGCAATGGATCCCAACCAGGATTCCTCCAGATGCTGTTGAAGTACAACTCCCAGTCCCAACATCCCTAGCTATAATGTGTAGTGGTTGGGGGAGCTGGGAGTTGCAGTTCAGCAACATTGGGAGGAACCCTGGTTGGGGACAGCTGGCTTACAGGGACCTAAGAAGCCTTATGTCTCTGTCTCCGCTTGGATTAAAATACCATCTACTTCATCTTCCATCTGTGTGTGTTTCTCCGTCTTGGCACCAGGAAGGGACTGTGCCCCTGGACACATCTACACATAGCCATGGCTCACAACAATACCCTGGTAACTGAGCAAAGAGGCACCTTCCAAAGTGGTGATACTGGTATATTTTGCACGAGGACAGCAAGTGTCCATACCCAGTCATGCATCCCTCCAAGGGCTGTTGCTGGTGTCTACCTTACGTTTATTTTCAGATTGTGAGCCCTTTTGAGATAGGGAACCAATTTATAGAGATTCCTTTCTGAGCTCAAGCTGATCTGCTAACTGAGCAAAGAGGCACCCTTTAAAAAGTGGTGATTCTCTTTATCTAGCAGGGGGTGAGCAACTGGCCCTATCTAGCCCCAGCACAACATCCCTCCAGTGGCTGTTGCTGGTGTCTGTCTTCTGGTTCTTTTTAGATCGTGAGCCCTTTGGGGACAGGGAGCCATTTTATTCATTTATATCTCTGTAAACTGCTTTGGGAACTTTTGTTGAAAAGAGGTATATATTCATTGTTGTCATTGTCTGGCTTAGAACTGCCAGTCAAACTGAGCAATACACCTGCTAACTTGGCAAAGAGGCACCTTTGAACGTGGTGATTCTCTTTATTTAGCAGGGGGAGAGTAACTGGCCCTATCCAACCCCAGCATAGTAACTCCAGTGACTGTTGCTGGTGTCTGACATGCTTCTTTTTAGATTGTGAGCCCTTTGGGGACAGGAGCCATCTTATTTATTTGTTATTTCTCTTTGTAAACCACCCTGAGCCATTTTTGGAAGGGTGGTATAGAAATCGAATAAATGAATGAATACCTTGATGGAGATGACAAAATGGCCACCATTCTTCAAGAAGTTGTGTGCGTTCAGTGCCACGATACGTGACTGGTCAGGCTGAGCCACATCGGCAAAGATCACGTCCACCATTCCTACAAAGAGGGGTACAGGAGACACCAATATTTGGAGGTGCTTCTGCCAGTCTTGTCCCCTCCTTCCTCGTCACAAAATAAATACAACAGGCCTAGAGCTTCCAAACTTTGTCCCTGACCCTGTGCTGTGGAGATGGCACAACAGCTCTAGAGAGGCAGCATCTCTAGAGCGGGTCCAGATTTATTTAGGGCAGTTGCTGAAGATCAAACCAAATGAATTGCGGTATGACTATCTGGAATTTTAATTCATTTTAAACATGTATATCCCACCTTCTTGCGGAAGTCTCAAGGCAAACAAAATCAAACACCCAGTACAACAAAGAACCGCTAATAAATCATACTTGATAAAGATGTTAAAATATCCAATTTAACAGAGTGAAGAGAGAAACTAGAATCACCTAAGTAGCACCAAGTACCATTAGAGGCCCAAGTTAATGGATTTTGCCAGGCACTTAAAAGAACAGCAGTGAAGGTGCCAGATGAACATGCTTAGAGGGAATTCCATAATCTGGTGTCACCACCAAAAAGCCCCCCTTAACTCATGAAGCAAAAGTGAAGCCACATGAATTCCTTGGACAGCATCCAGATTATTTAGTCATGACTAAGCACTATTGAAACTAGTGAGACAAGTTAGTCAGGACTAACTTAGTCTGGATTCTATCCCTTATGTTGTACAGATCCCAGCATCAATCACTAGCAGCTTCAAGATCCATATGCAAGGCTCCCGTGTATGGCTCTGATAAGTCCTTCGTCTCAAGACAACAGAGACAGACACTGCTCAAGGGAATAGTCTGGTCATTCAGGATTCAGACATTTGCTGAGGTAGGGTGAGAGCAGCAGCCGCGCTGACTTATTTGTATTGGTGTGCAGCCAACTGATACACCTTACCAATCAACATGCGGTATTTGTGTGGATGCCGTGCGTCCTCAATCACAGGGATAATGTTGGTCCGTTTCTTCGCTACATTAATGAGATCACGGCCTGAGCGATGGGAGAACTCCACAGCATACACAAGCCCCTCCTGAGGGACCAGAAACAGCAAGTCTTGAGAACACAGTGGCTGGCACAGCCCATAGCAAGAAGCAGCATTCACAAGGATCTTCAGCTTTGGATCTCTGATATGTGTTCCCTGATGACATTTGAGCTAGTCCCCCCCCCCACACACACACACACATGGTATGGCAATGAAGAGGAGTTCTTAGCAATCTGGTTCAATTTTAATGAACTGTTTGGGGTTTAATGAGAAAAATCTTTGGAAGGCTCCCTCTCACCCAAGTATACTATGTAAATGATTAATTCCCACCCCCATTTGCATTTTCTTTTCCTAGCCCCTTTAGCCTTTTTATTCAACATAATTATGTATATTACCTTTTGTTATTGTCCATTTAGTTTCTGTAAAGTAAGGTGTCTGCAAACTGGTTTTTAAATTTTTACCTATGTTATTGTATTGTACTGCATTGCTTTTTGCTGTAGTATTTATTTGGTTGTTGACCATAAATAAATGAGTTTAGTAAAACTTTCTGCAGTACGCAAGCTCCTCTCATTGAGACTCACTGGCCTTGATCACACAAGTCCATCCCTGGAGAAACACACTAGCAGGGCCCAGAGAGCCTTAAGGTCCGTAAGAACATAACAGCCCTGCTGGATCAGGCCCAAGAAGGCCCATCTAGTCCAGCATCCTGTTTCACACAGTGGCCCACTAGATGCCGCTGAGAACCTACAGGCATCCTGCCTCTGAGGCTGGAGGTGGCCTATAGCCCTCAGACTAGTAGCCGTTGAGTCTCCTCCATGAAGTTATCCAAACCACTCTTAAAGCCATCCAGGTTGTTGGCTGTCACCACATCTCGTGGCAGAGAATTCCATAAGTTGATCATGCGTTGTGTGAAAAAGTACTTCCATTTGTTGGTCCTAAATTTCCTGGTTCTCAATTTCATGGGATGACCCCTGGTTCTAGTGTTATGTCAAAGGGAGAAGAATTTCTCTCTATACACTTTCTCCACACCATGCATGATTTTATAGACCTCATCCCATGTCTCCCCAGTCTTTTTTCTAAACTAAATAGCCCCAGGTGTTGTAGTCTTGCCTCATAAGGAAGGTGCTCTAGGCCCCTGATCATCTTGGTTGCCCTCTTCTGCACCTTTTCCAGTTCTACAATATCCTCCTTCAGATGCGGTGACCAGAATTGTACGCAGTACTCCAGGTGTGGCCACACCATAGTTTTGCATAAGGGCATTATAATGTTAGAAGTTTTATTTTCAATCCCTTTCCTAATGATCCCTGCCGCACATTGAGTTGACACTTTCAATAAGCTGTCCACCACGACCCCAAGATCCCTCTCCTGGTCAGTCACCGACAGCTCAGATCACATCAGCGTATACTTGAAGTTGGGGTTTTTCGTCCCAATGTGCATCACTTTACACTTGCCAACACTGAACTGCATTTGCCACTTTGTTGCCCACTCCCCCAGTTTGGAGAGATCCTTTTGGAGCTCCTCACAATCAGTTTTGGGTTTCACTACCTGAAAGAGTTTGGTATCACCTGCAAATTTGGCCACCTAGCGGCTTACCCCTGCTTCTAGATCATTTATGAATAAATTAAAAAGCACCGGTCCGAGTACAGATCCCTGGGGGGCCCCACTTTTTACTTCCCTCCATCGTGAGAACTCCCCATTTATACCTACCCTCTGTTTCCTGTCCTTCAACCAGTTAGCAATCCACACATGTACTTGTCCCCTTATCCCATGACTGCTAAGTTTGCTCAAGATTCCATTTGACAACAATTCCAGTTTCTGGCACCTTAGCAGCAACTTACTGGTCCAACTATATCAGAGACATGAGAGACTGTCGTGCCCGAGGCTGCTCCCAGGTACAGCACTTTGGCGCCTGGTTTGATATGGATCTGGTCAATGCCTCCTAGGATGGCGGCCGCCAGCTTGGAGCGGAAAGGATTCCAGGCACGGTATTCCACTTTTAGTTCACCATCCTGCAAGGAAGAGACAAACATATCCTAGACATTAGCCCAGGGCATGACAAATCTCTAGCACCCAGGAGAACAAAAACTGAACTGTGGCACCTAGACTAGGATATTCACAGAGCTATTGAATACGATCTTTATTTGTCCCAGGCAGCCTTGTTTCTGTTCTAAGTACGTTACTTGTAAAGAGGATAAAGAGAAGCCCATATACCCTCCCCCAATTATGTCCATCAATAAATCTGGTAGTTTCACCAAGGGTCTATTGCCAGGCTCCTAAATTTTCAGGCTGGCTCCTAGATCCAGATAATTTGTTCATGCCTGCATCAGCCTTATCCACACATTGTGTTCAACATACATAAAATCTACACACACAACTGCACACACGTTATGTTCAACAGTATACTTGATCCATATTCTGTATTTTCAAGGGGTCCAGCCCCTGTACTGACTTAAAATGGTCATTTACACAACATACACAGTCATACAGACAACAGTACATGTGAACCATCCTTAAATGGTTCTAGTCATGCTAATCATATGCTAGTCATAACTTATACAGCCCTAAATGGCATAGGCCCCGGGGTATCTAAGAAAACATCTTCTTCATTATGAGCCCCACCGCCCATTGAGGTCATTCAGAGAGATCCGTCTCCAGTTGTCACCGGATCGGCTGGTGGCCACACGGAGACGGGCTTTCTCAGTTGCTGCCCCAAGACTGTGGAATGCGCTCCTTACTGAGATATGATCCTCCCCATCTCTGACAATTTTTAGAAAGCATTTGAAAACCCACCTCTTCACACAAGCTTTTTCAGTTCTTTAAAATGTTAAGGTTTTAATTTGTGGGTGATTTTTAAATTGTTAAATTGTTTTAAGTTTTTGTATGTATTTTAACTAGTTTTATGCTATTGTTAACTGCCCAGAGACGAACGTCTCCAGACCACTACCTCTGGAACATGATACCCCAATTTGTATCTGCCCTTTCCGCATCATTTATTTATGGAAACTGCTTTGGGAACTTTTGTTGAATATATAAATATTCAACATATAAATATTGGTCTATATATATATTGACTAACTTTATTTATTTATTTATTTATTTATTTGCCCTTTATTTATTTAATTATACTGCCCTTCCAAAAATGGCTCAGGGCAGGTTACATCAAAATTAAAAAAAAAAAATTAAAATCAAAACTAAATCATTTAAACATCAAAATAATTTAAAACCAACATTAAAATAATTTAAAACCATAAATCTAATTAAAAGCATCTTCAGTGCCTTTTAAAAAGTTGCCAGAGATGAGGAGGCTCTTATTTCAACAGGGAGCACATTCTAGAGACCAGGAACAGCAGCAGAGAAGGCCCATTCCCAGGTTGCTGCCAAACCAGTTCGTGGCAACTGCAGATGAACCTTTCCAGATTATCTTAATAGGTGGTGGGGCTCATGGTGGTGATGTCATTCTCTTAATATACCAATATACTAACATACCAATATTATTTATATACCAATATTGGTATATAAATATTGGTCGTACTCGTATTCCACATTTGCGGGCGAGTCTCCCTTGTGCTTCTCCAAGGCATCATCCACTACCCACCTCCACAGAAATCCTCTTTTCTCCATATACAGATTCGCCAGGAACCAGGTTCCGTGTCACTAGGGCATCTTCCTTTCCTCTGCAGATGAAGACACCTAATCAAATGAGAGATCAGAATCCGACTTAATATAGAAGAGGGGCTTTGTATCAGCAAAGAGAAAATGGTGCTGAAAAATGGAAAAAACTGGGAGACTACCCATACTGCTTAGGCTACTTCTAGATAGCAGCTAGCTAAAAATTTCTGCTACATTCGCTAATTGAATTGCAACGTTTAATCAACTAAAAGGGTGCCCTGGATTGATCAGGCAACTGGTTTTTTTTAAAGTTGATGATTTTTAATTCAAGTACATATAAAACTGTAGACGACAAGTGGCATCTGAAGAGAATTGTTTCCCCTTTTCTTTCAGAAAGGAAGACCTCTCCTAGACAATGCGTGCTATAACATATATGTGTGCACCTTCTGATAAAGGAAGTCTTTCTGCAGAGCTATACCCATGTGCAAATATCAGCAATGGAGAAACTGTGGTCAATTAACTGGGAGAAAGCTCTACTTTCCTGGAATTGAATTCCTATGTAGATATAGGAAAGCTCTAGGCCAGCAAAGTATTATGGGATGCTAGAACTGATGCTAGAATCAGCACTGGACAAGCGTTTTATGAATATAGTGAGAAAGCAGTACAAACCCACAACATAGGAAGCTGCCATATACCGAGTCAGACCATTGGTCTATCTAGCTCAGTATTGTCTACACAGACTGGCAGTGGCTTCTCCAAGGTTGCAGGAAGGAGTCTCTCTCAGCCCTATCTTGGAGAAGACAGAGAGGGAACTCGAAACCTTCAGCTCTTCCCAGAGTGGCTACATCCCCTAAAGGGAATATCTTACAGTGCTCACATTTCTAGTCTCCCTTTCATATGCAACCAGGGTGGACCCTGCTTAGCTAAGGGGACAAGTCATGCTTGCTACCACAAGACCAGCTCATATGCCCATTCCCACCATTCTCTGCTGCAAAATGCAAAGGGAACTTGACTTTTCACTACCCCACTGGCAGGGCTCTTTGCTTCATCAGCATGCAGCTCCTTTCCTGAAGAATACTTTAGAATGTACTTGCTTCTGTTTCACGTCAAACATAGAGCTGTGCCCAGGACTGCTAACAGCTGCACTACACACAGATCTTATGAAATCCTGGCCAGGGTGCTGGAATTCCTACAAAAATTACTTTCCTATTCATTGTCTCAAGTTATCACCCACACACACAAAAGGCTATACGAAATTAACAGGAGCAGATAGTGTTTCAAGCATTCAGTTGTTGAACCCGTTATGAGACTATATTCACGAGACAGCAAATGTTCAATTTATCTTTGCTTTCTACCATCCAGCAAAAGTCAGGGATTTGAGGATGTTCTGGTGATCAGTTTATCAGTGGATTCCTTCCAAAGGCCAGCGAATGAAGTTGCTGTAACCACTCTCAGCATACAGAATGAAACTGTAACCACTCTCAGCATACTCAGGAACCTAACCCCAAATTAATTTTCTGGCACGACCTACAGGTCATAACAACTTGCTTTCCAAAGATGCTCCATATATTGTACCTTTCCTTTGTCCTACACCAGATGAAGTGGGTGGAAACAAACCTTCTCTGGTGCTCTGGACACACCGCTGCCTTCCCTCCCCCCATTAGAGCAGAAGAGCCCCTCTCTATTATGATAGTTCACAAGCAGAATTAAGTGTCTTCTTTAAACTAGGCCCACTACAGGATATACAGTGCAAGTCTTACCTTCATGCCTGTGGGGCTCAACTGTAACCTTTTTGCCGCCTCTGAAGCCACCTCGTCCTCCTCCTCGCCCACCACCTCCTCGCCCGCCACGGAAGCCGCCGCCGCCACCACCTCTTCCTCCTCCTCCTCGCCCACCTCGAAAGCCTCCTCCACCGCCAGGAGATCTAAATCCACCTCCTACAGGTGAAAGAAACAAAAAAACACAAAGTACAGGATACCACAAATCCTATATTGCCTTGGTAATCGAGCCAGAGTTCTTGGACTTACGCAATTTTATACAGAAGGGAGCCTCACTGGGCAGGATCCAGACTAATCATGACTAGGTGCCATTGAAATTGATTAACCATGATTTACTTGTCTTATTTATTTCAATGGTGCTTAGCCATGACTAACTTAGCCTAGATGCTGTCTACTGTTTTCTATGAGTCTTAGTCTTACCTCCTAAGCGTTCTTCATTTCAGCAGTCTAAAGAGGTGGGGTGGAAGATGTGCAAGGGAGAATTATTTGTCATTTCTGCTGTTAAACAAACAACTGGGAATTAGAAACCCTAACAACCAACCCAGAGAGCTCCAAGTCTGTGACCACCTAGGTAATCCACTAACCCAGTATTAGGGTTGCCTAGTTGCCCACTCTCCAGTACTAGCCTGGAGTCTCCAGGAATCCATATCAAATTCCAGGTGACTATTGAAAGCAATCCTTGAAATGTTAATCCCCTGCTAGCTGAGCAAAGAGGCATCTTTTAAAAGTGGTGATTCTCTTTATTTAGCAGGGGGAGAACAACTGGCCCAATCCATCCCCAGCACAGCATCCCTCCAGTGGCTGTTTCTTTTCAGACTGTGAGCCCTTTGGGGATGGAGAGCATATCTCTCTCTGTGTGTGTAAACTGCTTTGGAAGCTTTAGTTGTTTCCAATTGCTGTTTACAATACAGCAATATTTGCTGTATTGTATTGATGGCTTGATATTGTGAAAACCATGAGAAAAAAGAATCTAGAAGAAGAATCATAAAGTTGGCATTCCTAACAAACGTGCCATCCTAGTACTCCCTATACTCACAGCTTCATCCTGACTTCATCACATACTCCAAGTGAACATATAGGTCCTGAGATGGAACATAGGAAGCTGCCTTCTACAGAGTCAGATGATTGGTCCATCTTCCTTAGCACCAGGCCTGCTCAACTTTGGCCCCCCAGCTGGTTTTGGACTACAACTCCCACAATCCCCAGCCACAGTAGCCAATAGCCAGAGATTATGGGAGTTGTAGACCAACATCTGCAGGAAGGCCAAAGTTAACCAGGTCTGGTCTTTACAGACTGGCAGCGGCTTCTCCAAGGGTACAGGCAGGAGTCTTTCTCAGCCCTGTCTTGGAGATGCCAGGAAGGAAACTTGGAACCTTTTGCAAACCGGCAGGTGCTCTCCCCAGAGTGGTCCCACCCCCTGAGGGATCTTAGTCTCCCATTCAAATGTAAACCAGGGCAGACCCTGCTTAGCAAGGGGGACAACTCATGCTTGATGGCACAAGAGCAGGACATGCCATCAGGCCCATAAACATATCCCAGAGCACCTGGCCTGTTCCCAAGCATGCAGCGTGCAGATCCCAACTAGAAGCGGCAACGTGAGAATACACAAACCAAAGCAGGCACCCGCTGGGGGAAAGGATGAGAGAGCCGCTCACCTCGACCTCCTCGAAAGCCTCCACGTCCTCCACGATCCCCAAAGCCACCACGTCCTCCACGGGGACTGAATCCTGTAGAGACGGATACACAGCCCAAATGGTGAAGAGGGTCACTAACTCTTCAGGCAGCCACGTGTCCGAGCGCTCTCAACCTCCCCAATCCCCACGACCTTGCCTCGACACGCGGCTACCAGAGAAGATGCAAAGGAAACCACGCCACGGCCTCCCGAGGTACTTTTCCCTCCCCGCCTTCCCTCCCTTACCGGGCCGCATAGCTGGAGCGGACTGGAGAGACTCCTTTGCCCACGCGCCTAAAATTCGACAAGTGTGTGTGGAGTCCAAGCAAAGAACCACGCGCCGGAAGCCGCAGGCGCACCGGAATTACGTGAGGTGGGGGGGAAGGGCAGTTGCGCGCGAAGGTTTCTGGGAAATGGAGTCTGTTGCTAAAGAGCGCTTGAAAAGCGCTCCGGGCGTTCCTACTGCTTGGGGTTGTTTTCTTTGTTTCTGCTCTGCTGGCGGAGTGCTGAAGAAGGGATAGGGAGGACTCCGCTCCACTTGGCTTTTAGAGGTGCAGCTGTGTCATCTGCATGTTGGCTTTCCACATTAACAAAAACAACAACGGAAAGAAGCACACAAATAAATGAAATAAAAACACCCCAGAAGCTTCAGCCCTACTCCTCGCTAGAGTTAGCCCTTGCTAACTAAGCAAAGAGGCACCTTTTTAAAGTGGTGATTTTTCTGTATTGAGCAGGAGGAGAGCAACGGGCCATATCCAACCCCAGCGCAGCATCCCTCTAGTGGCTGTTGCTGGTGTCTAGCTTATGTTTCTTTTGTAGATCGTGAAATATTTATTTTTATTATTTCTCTGTGTAAGCTGCTTTGGGAACTTTTGTTGAAAAGCGGTATATAAATAATAGGAGGTGGTGAGGTCTGGGAAGGGGGAACCCGAAAAAAACCTTCTTGCTAAAAAGTGTCCCCACCCCGTTGTTTCCAGTAAGAGGGATTCCCAGATGTTGTTGACTACAACTCCCAGCATTCCCATCTGCCCATGATCTCAATGGGTGGTGGGACTCATTAGCAGAGAAGATGTTCTCTTAAATACCCGGGGCCTATGTTGTTTAGGGCTTTATAGGTTATAACCAGCATTTTGTATTTTGCCTGGAAATTTATCGGCAGCCAGTGTAGCTCTTTCAAGACAGGAGTGATGAGGTCTCTCCAGGATAACCCAGAGTCCACTGCAGTATTTAGGGGTGGCCCAAAATACTGCATTACAGTACACAACCCGGTAGCACTGTTCCCTCTAAGGCGTGCGCATGTGCGTGCACTCACACATTTCTGATGTGTATTTCTCAGCTAATTTTAGATCCCGCTCGGGTTGAATCAGGAAGGCCCCACTTTCAATGCATGTGCGCACACACTGTCTTGATACTGCCACCCAGAAGAAAACTCATTCTGCACAGAGATGAAAAAAATTAGAGAGCACAGTGCAGACATACATATTTATATTTACATTAAAAGCAAGCTATCCTCTCCACTGCCCAATGGAGATCCCCTGCTGATAAAAAAACAAAGGCAATATTCCTAAGGGGTTTACTGTACTTGTGAAACTCTCCCAGCTAGTTTCCCACCTTAATCCAAGTCCAGCGATAGAGCAGAATAGTGAATGCTTTTTTTGCTAACTCCACTTCTACAAGGGCTAAAGCTTAGCTATTTATTTTATTTTATTTTATTTTATTTTATTTTATTTTATTTATGCAATCTGAGGGAATCTGGGTGGGCTAAGCAATCCGAGTGGCATGCTTAAAATCCAGGTAGTACTCGGAAAATCTGGGGAGATGGCAACGTTAGGGACACCTTGCTGATGCCCCAATAATCTGCTGCTGGCAGAGACCCCCCTCACTTTACTTTATTAAAGGGCTGCCCTGGGGCCCCACTGAGACACGGCCCCACCTCTGAGCAACAGCCCCTTCCAATGTCTCTGTGGTTGCAGGGGACAAGGCTTTTTCTTTCCTATGTACTTAGTGCAAAGCACAGCAACAGTTTGATAAACACACACACAAACAGAAAAAGAGACAATTTTTTTGTTATAGGTATGCATCCGTTTATATCTGAAGTTGGGAACAGACACTCCCCCCCCACCCACACACATTGAGTTAACAGTATTCAGAATAAAACATTTTACTCAAACACAATATTGATGAACACTGCCTTTCCGAAATGAATTAAAAAATGTAACTTGCACAAACGTGTGACAAATTAAAGCCCGCTTCTGTGCGTAATGATCTTTTCTAAGCATTTCAGGGTGTTGTATGGCTAAACAATGGGATATTTTCTGGCCCTACATTCCAGTTACCAAGAAAGTGGATTAATCTGAGGAAGATTAGCCCAAGCAGGAACTCGGAGGAAGTTTGAATTGAACTGGAAAAGCAGGCAGGAGTAGTTCCTGAATGCAAGGCAGGTAACCCTTGTGATGTTGAGTTCTGTTTTAGATGCTGGAGCCACCCAGGTAAAGCAAGGTCTCTCTCAGTGAGCTGATTTGAAGTCAAGTATGGTATGCTGATACCATAGGGAGGAGAATTTCTAGAATATGTTGATTTGCCTAAGATGGACATGCATATTGATTTGGGAGTAAACGCCTCTGTGACATACTGCATGGTATGTCAGCCCAGTAACACTGCATGCCTGCAAACTGTGCAAATATTACACAAGAGTAAGCCCATAGGAATAAACAGGCTTACTCTTGCATAACACCATTTGCACGGTTTGTGCACAGGCACTGTTACTGGGCTGAAAAACAAACGGGGTGCACATGAAGCACACAAAACAGCCCAAAAATGACGTGCACACTGGTAATGATAAAAAAAGGAAACAAAGCTGAAATACCCTTGGTAGAACTGCAGCCTAAAAACCTATATGATCAATGTATGGAAAAAATTGAAGTTGTTCCCATGAACAAAATACACAACCCATCTATCTGCTGAATGGAGTAGCTATATTGATACCCATGTAGAGCATAACAACAACATTAGCATATAACAGCCTAAATGATACAGAAGTAAACTGTGAGAATACAGAAAATAAGTCCTTTGAAACTTATTGCAATTCCAGTCCTCTGTTACGCAGTGGCATTCTCATAATCCTCTGCTGCCCAGTGGCATACTCGCAATGGTTCCAGAAAACAGTTGCAAATTGTGTAAATAACCATTTATGTACTGGAACAAATGTCTTGGAAATGCAAACAAAATCCTTATAGGCTGACCCGGGATTTTACTAAGCCCATTTCGGAAAAACCTTCCTTCTTCAGAGGAAACCAATGTCCAGATTATTCCTTCTGAATGAACCCCAAAACTGTAGCTTTATTCATACAAATCTTCATGGAGGCAGCATACCCTCCTATTGCTCCCCAGTATTCTGTGAGAATAAAATATATATTCATTGATCCTTCAAACAGATCCCTTAGATGAATAACCTCACAAAAACCACCCCATCAAACACAAGGAAATTCAAACCTGATTATTCCTTCTGCATGAGATCAACAAGCTGGAACTTAATGCATTTGTATGCATAAAGCTACAGTTTCAAAGGACTTATTTTCTGTATTCTCACGGTTTACTTCTGTATAATTTAGGCTGTTATATGCTAATGTGGTTATTATGCTCTACATGGGTTTCAATATAGCTACTCCATTCAGCAGATAGATGGGTTGTGTATTTTGTTCATGGGAACAACTTCAATTTTTCCCCATACATTGACCATAGGTTTTTAGGCTGCAGTTCTACCAAGGGTATTTCAGCTTTGTTTCAGTTTCCTTTTTTCACTGTTACTGGGCTGGCATACCCTTGCACAGTAGGTCATCCACTGAGAGTGGCTCCTGCTTTTGAGTAAACATGCATAGGCTTGTGCTGCAAACGTCTTTTTGAAAGATCCATTCAAACTCCATCCTGAGTTCTGGGCTCATCAAGGCAGTAATTGTTTGTCTTTCTACGACCCATGACAGGGGGGAAAGCTATATGGTGGTAAACCTTTCTCTGACTACTAAGACCAATTAGTATATGAAAGTGTACGGATGATAGTCAAGCCTAATGATCCCATAAACAAAGGACCTATTCCTATGTAGTGATGTTCTCCTCTCGATGGAGGAGAACTTGCAAAAATTGTCCCATCTGATTGCAAACTCCACATTGGGTTTTGCAGAACAGTTCTGTGAGCAGGAGATTAAACTCCTACCTGTTCCTCCTCACTCACAGGCCCGTCCTGAAAAATCAGCATGGACGTGTGTCTCCTTCTGAGAGTACAAATGATACGTTGGAGTCCTTGGGCTGATTCCACTGTATTCGCACTGTAGATGATGCCAGTGGCTACAAACACTGTCCCTGTGTCTTATTCATGAGAACTGGTTCTCTGTCAGATAGAGTGGATGGATCAGCCCGCCCCGAGCCTCCCTATAAGACTCCAAGCACAGGAATTGCAGTACTGCTTGTCATGTGGTGTGCTTGATTTCCAAATCCTCAATTTCCTGTCTTTGGGAGACCTGCTTTGCAGCAAAAGAAAGCTGCACCGTTCAGGGTGGCAGGGATGAGGGCAGGCTTTGCGACCTTGTTTTGTGGAAGTGTCTTCAGCATGATCTTAAAGAGTTTCATGAATCCAAGAACGGAGGAGAAGCTCGTGGCGGGGCAGCACTTGCACAGATTCGTCGCATTTCTCGAACTCGTCTCCCCCATAATTTAGCAACCCAGCAGGCGATGCTGTTAGTTTCTGGAGAAGGGGAAGCAAAAAACAACAACAACAACAACAACAACTTAACAGGGAAAACGACTGAGAAATGTTCTCTCCACTGCAGAGACACAGCTGCAAACAATTAGCTCTATCTACCATCTGTACATCGCTTCTTCATGTTGAGGGACAGAGTCACATGGACGCCTGGCTCTCTAGGCCCGTCCTTCAATTTTCAGCTGTCATTCAATAGAAAATAAAATAAATCTGCTGCACCCTTGTCATTTGTGAAGATACAAGGGAAAGCATGCAGATTTATTCCGCTCAGTTACTCAACAGAGGGTAAACATGTCCCCACCTTCCAGGGCAGGTGTGTAGGGAGGAAGCCAGCGCTGGGCTAAGCGGCTCAAAATGGAGCCGTGTAGCACTGGCCGGGAATCGGCTTGGAAATGGGGTGTACGGCCCAGGTTGCGAGCAAAACTTCGCCCTCTGTGTCTGCCGTGTAACACGGGGCGTGGCTGGGGGGGCAAGCTGTGGCCCGGGTTCTTTGAACCCGTTCATGCAATGGAGGCTCCGCCTTGTTCCAGGGTCTTGGCTAAAGTGCAGAGGTACTGGGATCACTGCCAACTATTTAGGAACATAGGCAGCTGCCATATACTGAGTCAGAAGACCATTGGTCCATCTAGCTCAGTACTATCTACCCACACTGACAGCAGCTTCTCCAAAGTTGCAGGCAGGAATCTCTCTGAGCCCTACCTTGGAGATGCCAGGGCTGGAACTTGGGACATGCTTTTCTCAGAGCAGCTCCATCACCTAAGGGGAATTTCTTACAGTGCTCACATGTAGTCTCCTGTTCAAATGCAACCAGGGTGGACCCTGTTTAGCAAAGGGGACAACTCATGCTTGCTACCACAAGACCAGCTCTGAAAAGGCACTGCCTTTTACACTGTATGATGTTAACAGCGTTAACCATATATTTATATACTGCATTTCCATTAAAAATGTTCTCAAAGTGATTTAAACAGAATAAATAATAATAATAATAATAATAATAATAATAATAATAATAATAGATACCTTACTACTACTGTGATGACGACGACTGTTATATACTGTACCACTTTTCAACAAAAGTGCACAAAGCAGTTTACACAGAATAATAAATAAGATTGTTCCTGTTCCAAAAGGGTTCAGAGTCTAAAAGAAAATATAAGGCAGACACCAGGAACAACCACTAGAGAGATGCGGTGCTGGCGTGGGATATGGATGGTTTATTTATTTATTTAAGCATATTTTTATAACGCCCACTACTGAAGTCTCTAGGCAGCTTACAACAATAAAACAAACCGAGAAATTTTAAAACAATAAAAACATAGAAAATGAAAAGAGCTGCTCATAAAAACAACTAGATAGCTAAAAAGCTTGGCTGAAGAGATGTGGCTTTAGTTGTTTCCTAACAGCCAACAGGGATGGAGCAGCTCTGATCTCAGCAGGAAGTCCATTCCACAGCTCTGGGGCAACGACAGAGAAGGCACGCCTCTGAGTTGCCACCAGACGAGCCGGTGGTACCCTCAGACGAATCTCCCCTGATTATCTCAACAGGCAGCAGGGTTCATAATGAAGAAGGTGTTCTCTTAACTACCCTGGGCCCAAGCCATTAAAGGCTTTATAAGTAATAACCAGCACTTTGTATTTTGCCAGGAAACTTATTGGTAGCCAGTGTAGTTTTTTTAAAACCGGAGTAATATGGTCTCTTCAGGATGTGTCGGAGACCAATCTGGCAGCAGCATTCTGCACCAATTGCAGTTTCTGGACTATGTACAAAGGCAGCCCCATGTAGAGTGCATTGCAGTAGTCAGGCCTGGAGGTGACCAGCATGTGCACCACTATCTTAAGGTCACTTACTTCCAGGAAAGGGCTCTTCCCCTGCTAAATAAAAGACAACTGGCATTTCAACGACCCAATTTCCGAATCAAATATTTGTGTTATGTATCTGGCTAGACAAATGAACTGACTGACTGAAATTCTGGTAACAAAATCTGTCCATCGTGACTATTCCTATTGAGCTTCCTTGTCTGCCTTCTCTAGGATTATGGTGCCAGGATGATCCATGAATAAGAAAATAAATTACCAAAGTGTCCGGCAGGCCCTCATCTGGGCAGCAGGAATACTGGCAGATGCGGCAGGTTTTCCAGGCAAGCAAAGGGAGGACCAGAACAGCCACCACGAAGGCAACGAAGAAGAGTGGAGCGAAGGTCACCAAGATGGCTTTACCAACTGGAGGCAAGAGGGGCAGTTAGTTACTCAGAGAGCAAAGATCACAATGAGACCATCTGTACTATGTACATTGGTGTCACTGGGCTGCATTTTTTTCTGAAACGCAGCCCAATCGTGACACTGTCTTATATAGGAACATAGGAAGCTGCCATATACATATACAGATGGACCATTGGTCCATCTAGCTCAGTGTTGTCTACACAGACTGGCAGCGGCTTCTCCAGGATTGCAGGCAGGAATCTCTCTCAGTCCTATCCTGGAGATGCCAGGGAGGGAACCTAGACGTTCTTCCCAGAGTGGCTCCATCCCCTAAGTGCCCACATGCAGTCTCATGCAGTCTCACTGTGCTCACATGTGGTCTCCCATTCAAATGCAACGAGGGCAGACCATGCTTAGCTAAGGGGAGAAGTCACACTTGCTACCACAAGACCAGCTTGAGTCTTCCAGCTTGGAAGAATAACACAAAGTGACAGGAACAGCCACCTTGTGGAAACTATACTGGTCGAAGTCTGGTCAGTGTAGGGCAGGCCTGCTCAACTTTGGCCACCCCAGCTATTTTTGGACGACAACTCCCAAAATTCCCAGCCACAGTGACCAATAACCAGGGATTATGCGAGTTATAGGCCAACATCTACAGGAAGGCCGAAGTTGAGCAGCCCTGGTATAGGCTGATTGGGACCTCCATTATACTGCCTTCAATTCTGTGCTGAAATAAGAGGATGATATAAATCTAACAAATAAATACATAATTTTAAAAAAGGTAGGGCAGGGTTTTTTAACCTTGGGCCCCCAGATGTTGTTGGACTACAACTCCCAGAATCCTCAGCTGCAATGGCTTTTGTTTGGGGATTATGGGAGTTGTAGTCCAACAACATCTGGGGGCCCAAGGTTACGAAACCCTGAAGTAGGGCACAGTGTCCCTGGAAGACCAAGACATACATTTCAGAAATGATGGGAATTCTCTATTAAATACATATTTTATTGAATTTATTATATTACAGTCACAAAAATTTTAAACAAAGAGACCGAGCATAATACTTTCTTTGACTAATATAGCCACTATCTAGCAGTATTTTTCAGTTGTTGTGCCCAAGCTTTAGAACAGCTTCTCAGGGGAAGGTATGGCTGGTCCAAACACTTTCCCAGATGTGTTTTAACCTTTGTTAACGTTACACTGCTGCTGTTTGGTTTTGCAGTACTTTGTATGCAGGGTCAGTGTAACCTTGATCTGAAGGGTTACTTCTCAGTTGTGCCCATGAGTTTTCTTCCCCGCAACTAATAGCAGTTTCAGGGGTGAGGAATAAGTAAGGGAGCAAAGGATTACTCCACCTTCCACCTATCTGTTGGGAATTCTCTCTGGTAAGGGAAACCCTTTTTCATTATAGCAGAGTGCACAGAGGCACAACACAGCGGAATTTGGTTAGGCATGGGTGTATGCTGAGAGCAAAATAACTTTGAGCCAGTTCATAGTTTCAAATCAATATAAGGAGTATTTATTAGAGAACTCCATTCTAGATAGGAAAGTGAAGAGATAGGATCTCTAATCTATCTATCTATCTGGATGCAGATGGATTCTGCATCTCTGCACACATGGTGCAGGGAGAGAGGAACTTGCATGTTGCAAGGGAGAAGGAAGGGAAGAGAAGGGGAAGAGGAAGTGGCAGAAAGGAGTCAGACCGAGTCAGACCATTGGTCTATCTACTGTAGCTCAGTATTGTCTACACAGACTGGCAGCGGCTCTCCAAGGTCTCAAGTGAATGCTGAATGTGACTGCCCTCCCCCTGCAAAGGAGAAGCACACCTGGAAAGGGAAGTGCCTATGCCGTTCTCACCTGTGGCCCTGACGCATTGCACCCGGCTGAAATTGCTGCTTCGATTGATGGCCTCCACGTAGGTCTGTGCTTTGACACAATATTCAGCTCCAGCTTCCATGGTTTCCAGATGTACGCTGCTGCTGCTGTCTCTCACCACTTTGCGATACACCTAGTTTCATGGGATTCAGGGTGAAAAAGGGATTCCAAAGTGAAAAGCCGCCCAGAGCAGCAAGTGTCAACCACCCAGAGGTGCAAGTTTTGGGCGGTATGCAAATATGTTAAATGAAAATAAAACAAAATAGGAGATGATGGGAGTTACAGCCCAACAGCTGGCAGGCCAATGTTATGCGTCCCGGATCTATGTGGACTGACAGCAGCTCCACAAAGTTTCAGGCAGGGGTCTTTCCCAGACAGAACTGGAGATGCCAGGGATTGAACCTGCACACAAAACAGGTGCTCTGCCCAAGTGTTTTGGACCCTTCCCAACTCACCTCATGTTCCTGGCCCTTCTTCCAGTAGGATATCCGGAACTCAAAAGCTGGTCCAAGATGTTCTAGCTCCACCAGCAAATGGTACCCATCGGCTGTGACAGTCAGCATGGGTGGAATGAGGGATGCTGTGAAGAACAGAAGCATGTGAACATACATGAATGAACACAAATCTCACTCTCCTGCCCTGATAGAGGGATTCTTCTCCTGTGCAAAGACTGCCCAGGGAACCTCCAACACTTACCTATGGCACATCCAGATGGTAGTGTGGGAAAGTGTCAGATGGGCATCTAACAATGCAGGCCTTACATGCCTGCATTAATTCTTCCTTCTTTATGGACACTGCTTAGCATTTTCCTTCGGGGGCAAATAGCAGCTTTTTGAATTTACATGAAAACAGCATGGGGAAAGAGCGTTAAAGCCCCCTCCCCAATGCTATCGTCTCACTGCTTTGCGTCTGCTCTCATGGCTTCCCATCTTGTTTTGATCCTTCACTTCCTGTCTTCCAGTCACTCTCGTTTCTCTGTTTCTGCTTTCGGTCTTTTAGTCCATGGCTTCCCAACTTTGGCCCTCCAGCTGTTTCTGGAGCACGTCCCATAATCCTCAGTCATAATGGCCAATCGTCAGGGATTATGGGAATTGTAGGCCAACCTCTGCAGGAGGGCCAAAGTTGTGCAGCCTTCTTTTAGCTGCTTTTCGTAAGCTGGAATTCTGACTTTCAGCTCAGCCTGATGGACATTTCCATCTCCTCTCCTGCAGGTTACCCAGTTTCTCCCTTTAGAACTGTTCCCACTGCAGCCCTGTCCTTTTTTTTTTTTTTTTTTTTTTTGAGCAGATGCTGATCTGCCTTCTTGGTCCACTGAGAGTTAGACTGACATGCACATCTGGCTCATGTGATCCAGACACACCAAAGCTTCAGCCCTGCGCTATGGATGAGAGTCCAGAAGGTGTTGAGGCAAATTGCAGCACCACAGACAGGAAAACAGGTGATGTGCCTGCCATTACTCTGGACATCTCCCATTTGATGTTAAGAACATAGGAAGCTGCCATATACTGAGTCAGACCATTGGTCCATCTAGCTCAGTAGCGTCTACACAGACTGACAGCGGCTTCTCCAAGCAGGAGCGTAGCAAGGTTGGAGTGGGCCACAATATAACATCATCCTAAATTATTTTTTAAAAGGTTTTGTAAATTGTGGACGATGCAAGTCATTTAATGGTACTAGAAAAAGACATACTGTTCTGGTAGCTCCAGGACTTAATACTCACATCAGTTTCGGAGGATGAATACAACTGAAGGAAGACTGGGCAGGTGTGTGGCTGGGGGAGTCAGTCATGTGACTTGCCTCGGGGGGGGGACCCAAGGCAGTGGGCTCCCAGACAACTGTCTCCCCTTGCCCTATTATAGTTATGCCCCTGTCTCCAAGGTTGCAGGCAGGAGTCTCTCTCAGCCCTATCTTGGAGATGCTGCCAGAGAGGGGACTTGGAACCTTTTGCATGCAAACATGCATGCAGATGCTCTTTCCTGAGCGGCCCCATCCCTTAAGGGGGATATCTTACAGTGCTCACACATGTTGTCTTCCATTCAAAAGTAAACCAGGCCAAACCCTGCTTAGCAAAGGGGACAAGTCATGCCTGCTACCACCAGACTAGCTCTCTGCTGAACTGAATGTACTCAATTGAAAGGTGAGGAGCCCCACAGCCTGGGCCCCATCTCTGGGGCACCGTCCTGCCTTTGTCCTCTATTTTCTTCTGATCGGTTCTTGTTTTTCTAGTAGGAGCTCCTTGGGGCTAAGGCGGAGTGGAAACTGGATTCCACTACCAGCCAGGCATTTAGCAATCCTGCACAGACTTGAAATGCCTCTTGAATTGCAAAGATGGCAATTCTGCCTGCAGGCTACATCGGCAGTAAGAGTACCAGCAGGAGCTGAGGGGAGGACAGACCAGCTCTGTCTAAACTCGAAGGGAGTTTATACCATCCCAAATGTGATGCAGGGAAATTGGTCCACAGATACAATGGCAGAAGGGGTACATACTTGGATGGCGAGATGCCATGAAAGCCAGATACTTGTCTCTTGTCCTGCGAGAGCAATCTGTGCTACCAATGAATTGCTGACATGCTATTTTCATAACGTGAAAAATACAGATTTTCCTACAGCCCACAAAGCACATGAGCTTGGGGAGGAAGGGTGATTTTATGGTGATTGATTGATTAAGTGCCGTCAAGTTGGTGTCGCCTCTTAGTGACCACATAGATGGAACATAGGAAGCTGCCATATACTGAGTCAGACCTTAGGTCCATCTCGTTCAGTATTGTCTACACGGACTGGCAGCGGCTTCTCCAAGGTTGCAGGCAGGAGTCTCTCTCAGCCTTATCTTGGAGAAGTCAGGGAAAGAACTTGGAGCCTAGATGCTCTTCCCAGAGCGGCTCCATCCCCTAAGGGGAATATCTTACAGTGCTCACACTTCTAGTCTTCCTTTCGTATGCAACCAGGGTGGATCCTGCTTAGCTTAAGGGGACAAGTCATCGTTGCTACCACAAGACCAGCTCTCTTCCCATGGATTCTCTCCAGAATGATCTATCTTCAACTTGGCCTTTAAGGTCTCTCAGTAGTGCATTAGTTGCTGTTGTAATCAAGTCCATCCACCTTGCTGCTGGTCGTCCTCTTCAACTTTTCCCAGCATTATGGACTTCTCAAGAGAGCTGTGTTTTTGCATAGGAGGGACCTCAAGACCCTCCTGTTCTCTCAGGCTTTTAATTAGAATTAATTTAAATAATTTTAATATATATTTTTTAAAAACTTGTTTTAATAATTTTATGCTATTTTTATTGTCATGTATTCTAATTTGTGACTTTTAAATATTTTAAATTTTGGTTTAAAGAGATATACATATCAGGCAGTATAAAAATATGATAGATAGATAGATAGATAGATAGATAGATAGATAGATAGATAGATAGATAGATAGATAGATAGATCGATAGAATAAAAATAAAATAAAATAAAATAAAATAAAATGATGTGTCCAAAGTATGATAGTTTGCGCCTGGTCATTTGTGCCTCGAGTGAAAATTCTGGCTTTGATTTTGTGGCCGTGAGCATGAATTGCGAGCTGGCTCAAGAGGCCTAACATGAAGCTGGGAGGGGCAGCCTACCTAAAAACCCCAACTCGTGGCCACATATGACATGCTTCCAGTCACAGCTTTAGCACTTCAGTGAGAAGTGGACCCAATGATCGGCTCATTCGGAGTCCAAAGTGTGAGGTTTTCACCACAGAAGCGAGCGGCGCGCAAATGAATGGACTTACTTGTGACACGATTGAAGAAGCCACCAAGCGTGGCCCAGCACGAGGCTTGCGTGCCAAGGGCTGCCCTCACACGAAGACTGTACGGCACGGTGGCAGAAATGTCTTCTGTGATGTCGCACTGAGTATTGGTGATGCCTGAACACTCTTCAATGAGGATCCAGCTGTCGTTGGCATAGTCTCTCTCGTATGCTCTGAGGAAAACAGGGAGAAACATGAAGAAACAACACCCAATAGTCTTGTCTTCTGAGAATGCTGATCCTCAGGCCTTTTTGGCTGGGAAAACCAATGTTCAGTGCCTAAGACACACACCTCATGCAGGGGTGCCTGCTTTCACTTTGCAGTTGTGTGGGGATTGTTGTACCTCAGGCTCAGAGAAAACTGCCTTATGGCTCTGATAACATGCTTTCCCACGTGTGTGATAAAGGTCCGCCAAGGAAAAGGAAAGAGAGGTGCAAAAAATTCGACCAAACTGATCCGAATTTGAATTGATTGGACTCGAACCTGCTTGCACAGAGGGGATTTGTTTGAATCTATTTGGATTCAGGTAAATTTGAATGAATTCAAATCTAATTTGAGTGATTTCGATTTGAGCTCAGGCGAATTTGAATCAATTCGAATGAATCCCATTCTGTGCAAGCAGATTCGAGTCAAATCAATTTGAATTCAAATTGATTCGGTTGAATGTTTCATACATCCCTAGAAAGGGAGCACTTCTTAACCCTGCATGGGTAGGTTTGCACCATTCCTTCCAGATTTGCCTTGTTCCTTCCTATATCTCTTGTTTTATTTCAGTAACCACGCACACTAGTCTTCATAGAATATATTATCCCATAAGCTTGTTGTTCTGAAGCCTGTGAGACCTGCAACATTTGGGTGCCTGGAATTAAATCCAAATGGCAGCTTCCACTGCAGTAAACATAAAATATATGATATAACTGACTATTTATACAAGGGCCACACTGAATTAAACCAAATTCATCATCCTGTTTCTCACAGTGGTCAGCCAGATGCCTCCGAGAGTGGCCAATAGCCAGGGATTATGGGAGTTGTAGGCCAGCAACTGCAGGAGGGCCGAAGTTGAGCAGCCCTGATCTACACAAACTGTCAGCAGCTCATTGTCAAATGAATTGTCTCATTTTCTAAGCAGGGTCTGCCCTGGTTTGCATTTGAATGAGAGACTACCTGTGAGCACTGCAAGATATTCCCCTTACA
This sequence comes from Hemicordylus capensis, assembly GCF_027244095.1. Classification (NCBI taxonomy): domain Eukaryota; kingdom Metazoa; phylum Chordata; class Lepidosauria; order Squamata; family Cordylidae; genus Hemicordylus; species Hemicordylus capensis. Next base: position 18,595,879 of record NC_069663.1, read on the forward strand.
GATAGGGCCACTCTGCAGAAGGTTGCAAATTCCCTCCCTGGCATCTCCAAGGTAGGACTGATAGAATCCTGCCTGCAACCTTGGGGAAGCCACTGCCAGTCTGTGCAGACAATACTAAGCTATATGGACCAATGGTCTGACTCCGTAGATGGCAGCTCCCTATGTCTCTGTGTTGGAAGAGGGCTCTACTCTATATCATGTCTAGCATGTCAGTTACTCTACCCTGTACCAGGGCTTGTCTGAATTAGCCAGCACTCAAGACGGGAGAGAAACTTTGCAGGAAAAGTTACCCTTGAAACTCGACTGAATATTTCACAGCTTCTCCAGGCACAATCACTGGGTTCCATACCAGAAAGTGTTTCATATTGGTCGACAGGATCGTGATGTTCTGAGGGGGTGGCAGCAAGACACCTTCACATAGGAATCACCCAGCAACATCAGAGAGAGAAAGCCAGAATTAGCTCTATGAGTTATTATGGAGAAGTTCAGGTTTCCTTCCACCTTTTCCAAGTGAACCAAACTGTCGTAATGTCACTTACCATATTTACCCAAATAGAAGACTGCTCTGAATTTAAGATGCCCCCCCCCCTTAAAAATACAGGTTAAATACATTTCATACCTGTATTTACCCCAAAGTAAGAGTACTCTGAATTTAAGTGGACTCCCAATTTCTAAAATCAAAGAACTTTGAAAAAGCAAAAGTAAGGTTATCAAGAAAGGAGATAAGATTAGTCCGGCATGACCTGTTCCTGACAAACCTGGAGGGAATGTGTTGACATTCCACAGGGCCCTTCATAGTACCCAAAGAATGCTTTATCTGATGACACTGAGAGGTCCTAAGGAAATGCAACTCTCCAGCAATGACACACCATATCCATGGAGTCCATTGGCCTCTCTCTGAAACTAGCCTCTATTTAATGCTTCACAGTACCTCCAAATGCCATGCCCTACACATTCCTGATGTGTTGGTTTAATTAGCATCTTATTATTTTCATTGAATATAGAAATACTTCAAAATAAATAAATAAATAAATAAATAAAAATATAAATATCGCTTGACTTTAGGCTGGTTTGAGGAACGCTCTGACTGGCCATCTCAGTCATTTTGGGGAGTAGCAGGTTGTGCCTGTCCACACATTCTGGGCACTTGATTGCATGGGGGGTTCAACCAACACGCCCCTCAGTGGTTGAAACAATACTTGAAAGTAATCGTACTATAAAGCAGTACATGCTCCTCCCCATGTGATTAACACTGGTTGTGCACAGAACCGGCAGAGGGCGGTCCAAAGGTGGGGGGGATACCTTTAAGGACTGGGGAGAGTGCACTCACCCACCCGCCCCGCCATGTTTCCCCTGCCAGCACTGCAGTTTAAAAGAGTCAAGTGGGGCGGCAGTGTACAGTGGTCCCTCGACTTACGAACTACTCGACATAAGTATTTTTCGAGTTACAAACGGCAGTTTTAGATCCGGTTTTAGATGCGGTTTTTTCGACTTACAAATTTTTAGATGGGGTTTCCTCGACTTACGAATTTTACATGCGGTTTCCTTGACTTGCCTGCCTGTTTACTGCCTGTTTATTCTTGAAAAGAAATGTTCCTGTGCAGTTTGCAAGCCTTACTGGGGGTCTGGGTCTTTTTTCTAGGCTCCGGAACACATTAATCCGTTCCCAATGCATTCCTATGGGAAACCGCTTTTCGACTTACGAACTTTTCGACTTACAAATGTGCATTCGGAACGGATTAATTTCGTAAGTAGAGGGACCACTGTACCTTCCTGCTGCCCCGTTGCCTCCTTGGACCGGAAGTACTTGTCACGGGGATACACGTTGGGCATGCGTGCATGCATGTTGTGCTCACTCGTACATCATGCACATCCGGTCAAAGGAGGCCACGGGGCAACAAGGAGGTATGCTGCCGCCCCGCCGGACTCTTTTAAATTGCAGCGCCCGTGAGGGAAACATGGCGAGTGGGGGGGGGGTGAGTGCACCCTCGCCAGGCCTTAAAGGTATCCTCCCCGCCTTCGAACCGGTCGAACCGCAGGTCTTTCAAACCTGTTCGGAGGCCCCTAAATGGGCCTCTGAACAGGTTCGTGCACATCCCTACTGGCTGGTCAGAGTAGGAACATAGGAACCTGCCTTAACTGAGTCAGACCATTGGCCCATCTAGTTCAGTATTGTCTACACAGACTGGCAGCGGCTTCTCTAAGTTTGCAGGCAGGAATCTTTCTCAGCCCTATCTTGGAGATGCCAGGGAGGGAACTTGGAACATTCTGCATGAAAGCATGCAGATGCTCTTCCCAGAGTGGCCCCATTCCCCTAAGGGGAATATCTTATAGTGCTCACACATGTAGTCTCCCATTCAAATGCAAACCAGGGCAGACCTTGCTTAGCAAAGGGAGCAATCCATGCTTGCTACCACAAGACCAGCTCTCCTCCCCTATTGACTGAACCACCTTATGCATTCCTCTCTTGGCGTTCCACAGTTGGTGAAACTCATTTCTTCCTAAACTTTCATGTGAAGTTTCTCCCAAAAAGCTTATTTCCCTTGATGGCATTCCCATATTGTCTCTCTTTGCTTTTCTCAGTCCTTGGATTTCTGCAATATTTGCGGTTTTTGATGCTAGTGGATTACAAAAATCTGAATAAACATAGTGTTTTTCTTCCTTCTCTGATCCATAGTTATTCCATTCCAATTCCTTCCCTAATGTTAAAGGCGTGTGAAGTTCCCCTCTGCTTCCCTTCTTAACTGCTGTCTCTCCTGCACCAAAGCTATTCCCTCTCCACTGTGTTTATTATATGGGGAAAGAATATCTCAGCAGTCACAGATGATCCTTACCACTACTGCTATTTTAGGAGTGACCTGCTTTTCTCTTTCCCATCTTAAAGCAGCCATATTTTGTAAGTCACCTCAGAGCTTTCTCTCTGTCTGTTTGGTGGGTTGTGCTAGATTTTCCTGATTCAGAGACATATCAGAAACGGAACCATTAGTTCTACCAAAGGGCCTTATAATAATATTATTTATTTATTTATTTATTTACACAGTCAGACAGGTGTTATTGACTGGTTTGTTTTATCCAGACATCGAGTCCTTCCCAAGGACCTGGGATGGCTGGATTTTATTGTCAATGTTGTTGCTGTTGTTATAGATATCGTCGCAGAATATAGGCTGTTCCCAGTAAAGCTGCTTTTTGTAGTTGGCTGATGGTGATTACCGTGGCCCCTATGGTGTTGAGGTGCTCTTCAAGTTGTTTTGGGATTGCACCTAGGGCGCTAATTACCACTGGGATGATTTGGGTCTTCATATGCCACAGCCTTTCAATTTCAATTTGTAGATCTTTGTATTCTGTGATTTTTTTCTATTTCTTTTTCTTCAATTCTGCTATCCCCTGGTATTGCTATGTCGATTATTTTAACCTTTTTCTTTCTTCTCGACTACAGTTATATCTGGTGAATTGTGTGGCAGATGTTTGTCTGTTTGTAGTCGGAAGTCCCATAATATTTTTGCATCTTCATTTTCTACAACCTTTTCAATTTTATGGTCCCATCAATGTATTATTATTATTTATTTATTTACACAGTCAGACAGGTGTTATTGACTGGTTTGTTTTATCCAGACATCGAGTCCTTCCCAAGGACCTGGGATGGCTGAATTTTATTGTCAATGTTGTTGCTGTTGTTATAAGTATCGTCGCAGAATATAGGCTGTTCCCAGTAAAGTTGCTTTTTCTAATTGGCTGATAGTGATTTCTGTGGCCCCTATGGTGTTGGGGTGCTCTTCAAGGTCTTTTGGAACTGCACCCAGGGTGCCAATTACCACTGGGATTATTTTGGTCTTTTTCTGCCACAGCCTTTCAATTATTGTTATTATTATTACATTTCTATCCCACTCTTCCTCCAAGGAGCCCAGAGCAGTGTACTACATACTTGAGTTTCTCTTTCACAACAACCCTGTGAAGTAGGTTCGGCTGAGAGAGAAGTGACTGGCCCAGAGTCACTCAGCTAGTTTCATGGCTGAATGGGGATTTGAAGTTGGGTCTCCCTGGTCCTTGTCTGGCACTCTAACCACTACTCCTGAGTGGAACACTGGATTTCTGATTTATTACTTTTGGCAGCTCATGAAAGAATTGCTTATTTTAAGCAGGGAGCTCATGACAGGTTTCAGGCAATTTGGATATTTTCGTAGGAAGTGGAGTTGGATGATACTGTTACCAGAGGGTTTCAGGTTTTTTAAAAAGGTTTTTATGGGGCATTGGGGTTGGAAAGTGATGCATATTTGTATATTTGATAAAAGAGGAAGGGGGAAAAGAATTGCCATGCGGCAAAATGAAATAGTGTTGTCATTATCATTTGTGATGTCTTTTTTTGCAAAGTTTATTGTCCTCTCTGCCAAATTATTAATAATGGCTGACACGAAGAAAACCATGTAGCCCAGTGAAATTAAAAGTATTAAGTCTTGCCTAAGTTGTCCTTTTAATCTCAAAGGACAAGTATTGCCTGACTTAATTTCAGTGGGATTACTCTGAGTAATTTTCCTCATGCCAGTCAATATCTTAAAAAATCAAACTGTTCCTACAACTTCCAGATAACATAGACATGGCTGTCTTTTTAGGTTGTTTTGATGACAAATCTTCACATAGAACTTAATTTAATTAACATCTTCTAGACTTTATATTATCCCCAAACATTTGACAGATGAAAAGGGTGACATGCTTTTATTGATATGTATTTTCCACTTTTCTCTTCCATCATAGAAATGAAGACAGCAGACATGGGATTCCCAAGTAGACTCCCATCTAAGGACTAACCAGATCTAGAACTGCTTAGTTTCAACAAGGTGGCTGTATCATATGCTCTCAAGCCCAGGAACCAGATTTTTACACAAAGATCACTTGGATTCCAAACCTATGCATGCTTGCTTGAGGGTATGCCTTACTGAACACAGTGAACTGAATAACATTGCATAGGATTGCACTGTTACTGTGATTTCTCTTCCCCCATTATATAATATGAACGTCTCTTCTATGCATGCTGAATGATCCATTAATTTACTCTGCAATAAATAGCCTGTCTTACAGTAATTTAAAAACATATCCATATTTACCCAAACTGAAGATGACTCTGAATTTAAGTCAACCCCCTTAAAAAGTAGAGGGTAAATAGAGGTTAAACCCGCTGACTAATGAATAATCTACTATGTGGTTATATATTCATTAAAAACCATATTGTTGCTATTGTAACGAGTGTGATATTATGTTGCTTCATGTTTCTGTACTGGTCAAAGACTGTAATAAAGTTTATCTATCTAGGTCAAACCTGCATATACTTGAAAGGAACAAGACTCTGAATTTAAGATGAACTGATTTCTAATCAACCGTGAAGAACCTTGGGAGCTCCCACAGCAAACCCTAATATGTTAAAAAAGTCCTTTTGAACTTGCCTCCCCAAAGGCAAAATGGGAATATTGATTTCCCTGAGACAGTGTCAGAAAATACCCGGGATTGTCCCTGTAAGTAGAGACAACTGGAATGTATGAAACTTATTTGCAGTTCAAGTAGCTCTTAAGGAGTTCAGCTCTAAAAGGCTAGACAGGACATGACCTGGAATTCCCCAGAATCTTCCCACACACTCCCCCTTATAATTCTGAACTGAGATCATACAGTTATAACCACTTACCTGAGACCAAAAGTGGCATAAAAGAACAGAAGAAAAAGGAACGGAAGCAAAGGGCCATTGCACTGCAAATCAGGATGCTTTCCCAGATAGAGCTGGTCCACACATTTTCTTCTCCTGGGCCAGAAGCCACTCCATACTCTCAGAGCTGAGTAGCAATGTGGGTAATCACTGCAGGATCCCTTTCATGCTCGGTATGGAGCATAAGCTGCCCCTGTAGTTTCTTGAACATTGCTACTGCCGGATCCTGCCCCCACATTCAGTTGCATTGCTCAGGAGGGCGTGGCCACAGGACACTTAGATTCAAGGATAGGTTCAGGTAATTTCATTTGGGTATTCTCCAAGCGGTTGTGTAACTGACCTAGAACAAACTGCTAGAGAGGTTGGTTGTGTGGTGGCGCAATCAGCTACTCTGAGGAAAGCTGAGTTGTAGCGACTGGGTATTTTCCAAATCCTGGAGATGGAGGTTGTTTCCCAAAGACTTTAGAAACTCCAACCATTTTTTAGAACTGTTCAGGAAAAACTAAGGTCTATCTCCATTAAATAAATAAAAAAAAGAACTGATAGGCAATCCCTTGGTCTAAAAGGAGGCCAGTCTACGCTCATCTTACATTCTTTCCTTCCTGTGTAATCCTTCGTTTGCTGCATCATCATCATCATCATCATGGGAACCTATGAACACAGGAAGCTGCCTGATAGCAAGTCAGACCATTGGTCCATCTAGCTCATCACACCAGGGCTGCACAACTTTGGCCCTCCAGCTGTTGTTGAATTGCAACTCCCATCATCCCTGACTATTGGCCACTGTAGCTGGGGATGATGAGGGATGAAATTGTGCAGCCCTAGTCTACACTGACTGGTAGAGGCTCTCCAAGGTTTTAGGCAGTAGTCTTTCTCTGCCCTACCTGGAGATGCTGCCAGGGATCAATTGAACCCTGGCATCTAAGGTAAGCAGATGCTCTATCATTGAGCTATAGCCCTATTCTCGTTATGGGAGTGGGGCGGGGAGAGAGAGTGAAGCTAGAGTACTGTGTATGGTTGTGGCTACACCATCTCAAAAAGGATATTGTAGTGCCGGAAAATATTCAGGACGGATACAAAAAAAAAATTACAATCTAAAACTATTAAAACATTAACACGCTTAAAACAATTTAAATTTAAAATACGAATAAACACTCTAAAACCTAAAGTTTTAAAAACTATGAACTAAACGCCTGGCTAAACAGGAATGTTTTCTAGGGTTTTTTGGGGTTGTTTTTTTTTAAACCATTCAGAGAAGGGGAAACTCGGATTTCATTAGGAAGCGCGTTGCAGAGTCTTGGGGCAACTCTAGAAAAGGCCGGGTTCTGAGTCGCCACCAACTGAGCCAGTGGCAACTACAACCAGATCTCCCCAGATGATCTTAACAGGCGGCAGGGTTGATGAAGAAGAAGGTGTTCTCTTAAATACCTCGGACCCAAGCCATTCAGAGCCTTATAGGTAATAACCAGCACTTTGTATATCACCCGGAAACTTATTGGCAGCCAGTGTCGTTCTTTTAGAATAGGTGTAATAATGTTATCCCTTCGGGCAACCCAAGAGACCAACCTGGCTGCTGCATTCTGTACAAACTGCAGTTTCCAGACTACATACAAAGGCAGCCCAATGTAGAGCGCATTGCAGTTGTCCAGTCTGGATGTTACCAGCATATGCAGCTAAAACACCCTTCAGAAGGTGACTGGCTCGGAGTGGAGACACACTGTGGGTAAGGAGTTTGTTTCATCTGGCCTCCCCCCCCCCAGCCTTTTGGATGGGCGAGAGGGATTTGGCAACAACTCTGGCATACTTCTCCCTTTTGCAGGCTGCTATTTGCTGTTAGTTCACTTTCATTGTGCTGTAATTTCTTGCACCTGGACGGGCTGGCTTGATCGGTGGTGGGTGAGACTGACACCAGGCCCCAGGGGCGTAGAAAGGTTGGAGTGGGCCCAGAGACAAGATTTTAAAATGGGCCCCTCGCTGATATACACACACAAACACACTTCACAGCATATAGTGCACTCACACTCACATCCCCATTATGAATACAGTGAATATCTAGTTCACATTGAATCTAGGTTTTTTTTTTTACTCTCTGCTACTGCCGATCTCCAAGAGACTCAACATAATTCATAGGGGGTGCAACACGGGTGGGCGGGGAGTCATGTGACATGCCTCTGGGGGGCCCCTCGAGGCAGTTTGTTTTCCCTCATCCAGCCCATTACTGCTTCCAGGCAGGCATTTAGGGAAGTTAGGCCATTTCCTGATGAACTTGACATAGAAAAATAGATTTGGCTATCATCAGCATATTGATAACACGCTGCACTAAATCCTCTGATGATCTCTTCCAGCGGTTTCATGTAGACGTTAGAAAGCTTTGGAGACAGTATGGCGCCTTGTGGAACTCCATACCGGAGCTCTTGTTTTGAAAAGCAACAGACTCCCAGTGACACCATCTGGAACCTACCTGAGAGGTAGGAGCGGAACCACAGCAAAGCAGTGCCTCCCACTTCCAACCCCTTCAGGCACCCCAGAAGGATACCATGGTTGACAGTATCGAAAGCCGCCAAGAGATCCAAAAGGTCAAAAGAGGGTTTTTTTTAAGATTGTGAGAAGAGCTGGTCTTGTGGTAGAAAGCATGATTTGTCCCCTTAGCTAAGCAGGGTCCACGCTGGTTGCATATGCATGGGAGATTAGATGTGCGAGCACTGTAAGATATTCTGCTTAGGGGCTGGAGCCACTCTGGGAATTGCATATAGGTTCCAAGTTCCCTCCCTGGCATCTGCAAGATAGGGCTGAGAGAGATTCTTGCCTGCAGCCTTGGAGAAGACACTGCCAGTCTGAGTAGACAGTACTGAGCTAGATGGACCAAGGGTCTGACTTGGTTATATGGCAGTTTCCTATGTTCCGTTTTGGGTGTTGGGACAGGGGACCATTTTATCTTCTTATAGCTTTTGCTTTGAGAATTGATATTGTCAATAAGTGACATATAAAGGAATATCATATCATAGATTGACAGCAGCTTCAAACAGAGGATCCTTCTCAGCCCTACCCAGAGACGCCAGGGATTGAATCTGGGACCTTCTGCCTGCAATAATAAAATGCAATAAATTAACAATAATCATCACCCAAGAAGATTTATTATTATTATAATATTATTTATTTGATTTCTATACCACCCTTCCAAAAATGACTCAGGGCGGTTTACACAGAGAAATAATGTTGTACCTACATTCAGACAGAATACTTGAGGGATGAGAAGTGGGCTGGAAAACTAAAATTTACTCCAGGCTATCCCACTGGTACTATATCGGGCAGCAGCGTTATAGGAAGATGCGTCATCTCATACTGCGTGGGAGGAGGCAATGGTAAATCCCTCCTGTATTCTGCCAAAGAAAACCACAGGGCTCTTTTGGCACCAGGAGTCGAAGTTGACTTGACAGCACACTTTACTTTTATATAAAGGGGCAGGATGCTTTGGGATATACAGCTGAGTTATATATATGAGAATGTGAATCTGCATTTTATTTATTTTATTTTATTTAATTTATTTATTTTTGCATTTATATACCGCCTTTCATTAAAAATTTTGTTTTGATTGATTAAGCATTTTGTTTTGATTGATTAAGTACCATCAAGTAGGCATCAACTCTTAGTGACCACATAGATAGATTCTCTCCAGGATGATCAGTCTTCAACTTGGCCTTTAAGGTCGCTCAGTGGTGCATTCGTTGCTGTCGTAATCGAGTCAATCCACCTTGCTGCTGGTGGTCGTCCTCTTCTTCTCTTTCCTTCAACTTTTTCCAGCATTATGGACTTCTTGAGGGAGCTGGGTTTCCGCATAATGTGTTCAAAATATGATAGTTTGAGCCTGGTCATTCGTGCCTGCCTTGAGTGAAAATTCTGGATTGATTTGTTCTATGAAATCCATTTGTTTGTTTTCCTGGCTGTCCATGGTATCCTCGAAAGTCTTCTCCAGCACCAAAGTTCAAAAGCGTCAATCCTTTTTCTATCTTGCTTCTTCGAAGTCCAGCTTCCGTATGCATTTTTGTTTTAAGTAGCGCGAATTCAAAAGACTTTCCTCTGAGGACAGGATGGCAGAGGCTTTTGAAACACCAAGCAGTTTTCTCTCTGGTCCGGCAATTCTGCCGCGCATGCGCAGAAGCAAGCGGCGGCTGGCTTGGCTGCTCGGGGTAAGAAGGGAACGCTTTCAAACTTCCTTCTCAAGAGGTCGCCTGCGTCACAGAGGCCGGGGCGCATGCGCAGAAGCCGGACGATGAAGGTGGCGGTGGCCGGTTGCTGCCATGGGGCGCTGGATAAGATGTACGAGACCCTCCAGCTGCTGGAGCAGCGCCACAGCCACGCGCGTCCGGACTTGCTCCTCTGCGCCGGAGACTTCCAGGCTGTCCGCAACGCGGATGACCTGCGCTGCATGGCGGTATCCCAGAAGTACCGCCGCCTGGGCGGCTTTGCGCGGTGAGTGGCCCCAAAAGGGACCGACGAGTCCCCTTTGCAGCCGGATCGCTGCTTTGAGCAGGCAGAGAGGGGCGAGAGCGAAGAGGAGGGTGCTTCTGAGCGTGTGCAGAGGGCGAGCTCCCTCCGTGCTAATCCCAGCTTCCTCCTGCTTCAACCACACATCCGGTATTAGGGAGCAAGCTGTCTACGTCGGCTGGGATTCTAGGCGGACTCAGTCGTTTTCAATCAACTTTATTATAGTCTAGCAAAAACAAAACGCAATGAAAGTGACTAGCAAAAACAAAACGCAATGAAAGTGACTAGCAAAAACAAAACGCAATGAAAGTAAGCCAAACTGTCCCAAACAAAACCAAGAAAATTGCTGCTGCACTCTGCTTGATTTGCTAAACCACTATGATTAATAGAATTAGAAATTATCTCATAATGGACTTTGCAGGCTTACACACACTCACACTTTTAGCAGCACTATATGTATAACCTGGATTCCCATCGGATATAACAGTAAAAGGTGCAGTACAGAAGAACACATCCCACCCGTGTTCCCTCCAAGGTGTGTGCATGTGTGTGCATTCACAAGTTTTTTTTATGTTCTCTCAGTTAATTTTAGATCCCACTCAGGTTGAATCATGAAGGCTCCACTCTGAATGCATGTGTGTGCACACTGCCTTGATACTGCCACCCAGAACAAAATTCATTCTGCACACAGATGAAAAAAATTAGAGAACATCCCACTGTTTCAAGCACTCCAGTACCATAAGAATATGTATGATCTGCATATGGTATTTAAAAAAAATTTCCTTCAAGCACCACAGAGGGGAGGGCATTGAACCATGCCAAAGTAAACATGCTCCAATGTTTGACTACTGCAGGAGTGGCAAAATAATCAGCGAGTGCACTATTGTTGATTGAGCTTCCTAAACTAATGTTCTTAGGCACTAAATGTAATTTGTATTGCTGTTAAACCTCCATAATGCGCTGCCTAAATGTCAACTTTGCTTGATGGTATTCCAGCGAGGCCAGCTTTGCTTGATGTTATTCCATCAAGACCATAAGCTGAGAGAGAATCCATATGACCAGAGTTTCTCCACCAGTGACACTTTCCAGGCAGATTGGAAGTTGTTAGTGGGGCTAAGTCCATTAGGGGGAAAAGTTAACTTTGGCCAAAAATTAAAAATGATAACCCTTGAAATGAATGGGACAAGTTAGTCATCATGTGCCATGTTAATTTCAATGGGACTACTTATGAGTAACTTAATCAGTATGCCAGCCACTGGGCTTGTTAGTTGTGGCGCTGTGGCTTCCTCCGAGCAGGAAACGTGAACAAGAGCAAAGATGCTAGATCCTTAACACCTCTGTCTAAGATTTTGGCTTTTGACTGTCTTCTTCTAGGTATTATTCTGGAGAGAAGAAGGCCCCTGTCCTGACGATCTTTATTGGGGGCAATCATGAAGCTTCCAACCACTTACAAGAATTGCCGTATGGAGGCTGGGTGGCACCGAACATCTACTACCTTGGTATTCCATTTCACTTCTTGTTTTGATGGATCGCCGTGCTTGGCATAGAAGCTGGGGGTGTGGGCTTAAGCGCTGCTGCCCTGAAGGAATGGAAAGAAGCAGGGTGTATTCTCTCTTTTCTTCTCACCCCAGCGGGGTTTGGTTGAAAGAAGTGAGAACTCGTGTAAGGGCAAAGAATCTGAAGTGTGGGGAAGTCCTTCGTTCAGATCTTGCCTTTGCCATGAACTTGTAATAAACTAAAACTGTTTTACAAACGGTTTTAAGGTGACCTTAAAACAGCCACGCTCATTCAGCTTTTGTCCCCCTTCCTCCAAATCTGTGATCTAGGAATAATGCGTTCAGCACCATGCACCTAAGAACAGCCCTGCTGGATCAGGCCCAAGGCCCATCTAGTCCAGCATCCTGTTTCGCACAGCAGTCCACCAGATGCCTCTGAGAAGCCCATAGCAAGAAGTGAGGGCATGCCCCTGCTCTTGCTGTTACTCCCCTTCAAACTCCCCTGCAACTGGTATGGAGAGGCATCCTGCCTCTGAGGCTGGAGGTGGCCAGTAGCCCTCAGACTAGTAGCCTCTGATAGACCTGTCCTCCATGAATTTATCAAAACCCTCTTAAAGCCATCCAGGCTGGTGGCTGTCACCACCTCTTGTGGCAGAGAATTACATTGGTTAATTATGTGTTTATGCTAAACCAGTTTATGTTGAACCAGTGCTCTTCTTTGTAAGGCCCAGGTGGAGCCCGCCCCGCCCCCCGCAACCATCAATCCTAAATGTGGCCCCCTCACTTCTTGTTTGTTGGACCTGTGTGAAGCTTTGGCCAAAGCTGAATACTCTGCACAATTTCCCTGGCAGGGCTCAGGAAACCCACTGGTCTACTTGTCTGTGACGAGTGAAAAATGATGCCCGACGAGTGAAACAAATCCTGACATGTAATGTACCCACATAGCTTGATGAGAAAAAATATTTTGTCTGGCTGGTGAACAGAGAACATTTCTTGACCCAAGCTCCCTGATACCATATGGAGAATGCTGTTCTCACTGGTGAACATGTGTGCTGCCCCATGTAGGTGGGTGTGGGGGCCTCCTTTAAGGGAAATGGAGCCCTCTTGAGCCCCTGCACTATCTTGGAAGGCATGCACAGAGTGCTCGTAAGAAATGGCTCTAGCACTGAAGATGTTTTGCCAAAGTGGCCCCGCTTGAAAAATAATGAAGATCACTGTGTTGAACCCTGTTTAAATGGGGTTTTGGAGCATGAGTAAAGAAGCGGTTCAGATGAAGGGACACCCTAGGACACATCGGGACATCCCCTTGGGACCAGTGTTCCCTGTAACAGAGAATCCCAGATGCTGTGGACTACAACTCCCAGTATCCTCAGCTGCAGTGGTCTTTGGCTAGGGGTGCTGGGAGTTGTAGTCTATAGCACCTGAGGTTCTGTGTTAGAAGGAACACTGCTTGGAAAGGCAGGGCATTGTTTGCTCTCAGCACATCTCCCACCTTAGCGCATGTGCTGGCAGGCAGTCTTCAGAACCCGCCCACACTCTGTCGTTATGCCCGATTGCAGGAGCTCAAAGAGCGGGTCGGGAATGTGGCTTTGGAGGAAGAGCTGAAGCTGAGCGGCAGAGCTAAGTCAGGGCGCTTCATTGTAAGGCCCAGGGGCCAGTGGCAGCCCCCATCAACCTTTGGTGCAGCTCCCTGATTAATTGCTTATTTGGACCTGTGGGAAACTTTGGCCAGAGTCCCCCTGGTACCATTCTCACCGTGCTGTGGAAAATTATGTGTGCTTCCTCCATTGTGTGCTTCATCAAGGGAAGATGAAGATGAAGCCTGGTCTACCTTCCCTTCCTTCATCAAGGGAAGATGAAGATGAAGCCTGGTGTACCTTCCCTTCCTTCATCAAGGGAAGATGAAGATGTGTGCTTCATCACCTGGTAGCATCCTGTGTGCTTCATCCATTCTCACCGTGCTGTGTTACACTTTACTCCCCTCCAGTGAGGCTCCGTGAACGGTAAATGGAGCCCTCTTGAGCTCCTGCACCATCTTGGAAGGCATGCACAGAATCCTGGGAAGTGTAGTCCTTACCCAGCGCTTTCCTCCAAAAGAGAGTCGGTAGGGATGTGCATGAACAGTTCGCGCACTCCCTGGAGCAGTGGGTGCCTTTAAAGAACAGGCAAGGTGCTCCTTACCAGGGTTCCCTCTAACAGGGATTCCCAGATGGGGTTGACTACAACTCCCAGAGTCCCCAGCCAATGTCCATTGCAGCTGGGGATGCTAGGAGTTGTAGTCAACAACATCTGGGAACCCCTGTTAGAGGGAATACTGCTCCTTTCCTGTTTGTCCCTCCCTGCCGACGCTTGGGTTCGGAAGAGACGTGCGGGGCTGCAGCATTCTTTTTCTGCGGCCTCGATCGGCATCGGCGCGCACATGGCCGGGGTGCTCGTGACGCTTATCAGGGCTGCAGGAAGGATCGTTGAAGCCCCGCACGTCTCTTTCACACTCAGGCGCCAGCAGGGGAGGAAAGCGAACAGATAAGGAGCGCCAGCCGCTGCTGCCTTCCGAGCGACTCCAACGCCAGCATTTGAACAGGTCTGGCGCTCCAGGAAAAGAGTGCCAAACCTGTATGTATGTGCACCTCCCTAAAAGAGAGGGCTCTGTCTGTCTTCAGGAGCCCTCCCAGTGCTGAGAAAAGTGCAGTACTGCGTGGAGGTCAGCAGGGTGGGAAAGGGCTTACTCACGAAGTGGCTCCCGCTAGAAAAATAGTGCAGATCACTGAGCAAAGTAGGTAGATCCTTTTGTGTATTGATGGTGTGTGTGTGTGTGTGTGTGTGTGCGCGCGCGCCTGTATTTGAAACAACGTCCCTTTTCTTCTGTTTCAGGTTATGCTGGGGTCGTGAAGTATCGTGGGGTGAGAATAGGTGGGCTCTCTGGAATTTTCAAATCTCATGACTACAGAAAAGGTGTGTCTTGATGTAACTGGGTGGGTTGGTGTTCTAAACACACACGTATTGTTGAGACTGGGGTTTCCTTCTGTAGCGCACGAGGCATCTGGCACTAGAGTGGGTTGTGAGTGGGGCTGTCTGCGATTCTGTGCATCCTTGGGGCGCAAGGGAACCAGCCTGGAAGAAAGGAAGAGAGTTGTTGTGCTTGGATGTAGGAAACCTGGGTTCAAATCTCCACTTAGCTGTGAAGCTGGCCTTAGGCAAGCCACGCTGTCTCAACCTAGCCTGCCTCACAAGATTGTTGTGAGGCTCCTTTGAGCTCGCCTGATGGTAGGAGAGGATATCAATCGGGGCTCTGGAATGCGCTCCCTGATGAAGTAAGAGCCTCTCCGTCTCTGACAACTTTTTAAAAGTCCCCAAAGACTCATTTTTCCAGCCAGGCGTTTTAACTTGTCCGGAGTTTTAAATTGTTTTAAGGTTTACATTTTTGTTTTAATTTGCTTTTATGTTGTAAACTGCCTAGAGCCAGAAGTTTGGGGAAATCTACCAATTTGATAAATAAATGAATGAAAACAAACAAACAAATAAAAGAAATAAGGATATGATAGTCTAGCCAGTTTTACTGCACTTTTCCGGTGATATTTTTCCAGTGTTAGCCTATCTCATCTGGCTCAAACTCAGTACAGAGGAACATAGGAAGCTGCCTTATACTGAGTCAGACCATTGGTCTGTTTCGCTCAGTATTGACTACACTGACTGGCAGCGGCTTCTCCAAGGTTTCAAGTAGGAGCCTTTCCCAGCCCTATCTGGAGATGTTGCCAGGGATTGACCTTCTACATGTAAAGCAGATGCTCTGTCACTGAGTTATGGTACCATCCTTTAGCCTTTGTGGCTGAGGATGATCGATGTTGTAGTCCAAAAACATTTGGGCATCCGAGAGCCCCGGCCTTAAAAGGTCTGGCTTCTGATCCCTGCTCATTTGTGTGTTGAGTCCCCCTTCTGTACACTCAACATTTATTTATTTATCCCTCCATCCATCCATCAGTTAATTAATTATTTGTGTATCGCCCCATAACTTATGAACCTGGGCAGTTTACAGCAATAGAACAAAGACCATGCAATATTTCTAGGCCAGGGAGTCTCCAACCTGTGATACTCCAGATGTTGCTGAACTACAGCTCCCATCACCCCCAGCTACATTTTATTGTGGCTGGGGATGATGGGAGTTGTAGTTCAGCAGCATCTGGAGTGCCACAGGTTGGAACCCTCTGCTCTGGGATTGCAACCCAGACAGGCAGGTAGCAATTAGTCTCGTTTTACAGAGGCGGGGCTTGGCATGCAGGTGATGGATAAAGCCAAATATACTAGAATACAAACTTCATCCCTCATTGCATATGAGGCCATCTTATTTATTTATTATTTCTTTGTGTAAACTGCCCTGAGCCATTTTTGGAAGGGCGGTATAGAAATCGAATAAATAATAATAATAATAATATGTGGTCTCTCTTAGACCACCTGCGTGCAGGTTGAGTGTCTGGCCCTACTCTAGGTCATTGCTAGTTCAGGAGATCAGAGCTAGAATCCAGAGAGCTACCTGACGTGAGCCAGAGAGTTTGTCTATACCCCAGTCGTCCCAAGCCACAGTGTGGAGCACTTTGTCTAATGAAGCAGCCATGCTGATGCTAAGCAGGTCTGGATCTGGTCAGTGCTTGGATGGGAGACAGCTTGGGAGTTCCATATTCTTACTAAAGCCACCCTTGAAACACTTTCCTGAGCATGAGTGTTTTACTTGTAACTGACCTTTCTTAACCTATTCCAGGCCACTTTGAGTGCCCACCGTACAACCAGGATACACTAAGGAGTGTCTACCACGTGAGGAGTATTGAAGTCTTTAAGCTCAAACAGGTTAGTGTGGTGGTTTGAGTCTTGGGCTCTGACTGGAGAGACTTGAGTTCAAATCCCCACTCAGCTATGAAACTTGCTGGGTGACTCTGGGCCAGTCTGCTTGTTTTTTCCAGTTCCCTCATTGTGATCCATCTTGACCATTTCCCCATGGAAAGGCAGGATGTGCATAGAACAAACAAACCGGAGCTAGCTTGGGGTTCATTTCCTAACGACGGATTTATTTATTTATTTTATTAGAAGCTTTTAATATACCGTCCACTCCAAAGACTCCGGGTGGTGTACAATGACATGTAAATAAGATAACGTTAAAAATTACAATCAAAAATTACATTAAAAATTGCAAACGAAAATATATAATGGAAAGGAAATAAAGGTAAACTGCAAGGAAATAAAGTAAACTGCAGGGCAAATGCCCGGTGGAAAAGAAAGGTCTTCAATAAGGATTTAAAGACCAGTAAAGAGGGGGCTAGATGAATCTGAAGGGGAAGAGAATTCCAAAGAAGTGGGGCAGCAACCGAAAAAGCCCTTTCGTGGGTCCTAGAACTCCGAACCTCTTGAAAAGTCAGGGGCCGACAAAAGGGCCATCTGAAGTGATCTAACAGGACGGGATGTAACTGGATAGGAGAGGCGGTTCTGTAGGTCAACTGGCACTGCAAGGCTTTGGAGGTAAGAACCAGGACTTTGAATTGAATTCGGAAGCAAATTCTCTTGTTTAACAAAGGCTGATCAGGCCGAGTCTTCTATTCTCTCTCTTTTAAGTGTCGAAGTCCTACACTATCATTCCGGGAATTACAGCAGCCCCCATTTCTGATCTGTGTTGCGTCCGTCCCGATTTAACAGCTGAAGCAGCCCATGGATGTGTTTATGTCCCACGACTGGCCGAGAAGCATCTACCACTACGGAAACAAGAAACTGCTGCTGAAAAGGAAATCTTTCTTCCGCCAAGAAGTGGAAAGCAATACCCTGGGGAGTCCTGCTGCTTCGGAACTGCTGCAGCACCTGCAGCCCACGTACTGGTTCTCCGCCCACCTCCATGTGAAGTTTGCTGCTTTAATGCAACACCAGGTAAAGCAAATGAGAGGGATGCACACGCACCTGTTTGGCATTCCATGTCTAGAACACCGAACTGGTTTGGAAGCCCCGCGTTCGGACCGGTTTGAATGTGGGGGCGGGGATCGCGTTCCCCCCTCCGACACTGCTTTAAAAAATGCTGGCGCAGGGTGGCTGTATTCCCTCTTGCCGCCCTGGTTCAGTGTCATTCTGGAAGTGGTGGGCGCGCATGCGCCATGCATGCACATGCGCTGCTTCCGGTATGACGCTGTTTCAAGTAGAAGCGTACCGATATGTTACTAAAGACGTAGGAATGTTCAAATTTCCATGGCCCAAAAGGCATTCTTTGCACTCGTTCATGTTAAATGAACCGCCCTGAGCCATTTTGGAAGGGCAGTATATAAATCAAATAAATAAATAAATAAAATGTTAAGAATTTCCAGCATAACATTTTGACTATACTATCCATTCTGATATCTCACAAAGACACTCCAACATTCTATAACATTTTGTGCCATCTTCACCCCTTTCTTTCCTTTCTCAGCATATGATTAGCGGTGCCAGTTTGTCCATATACAGAGTGAAATTTGGGAGGAGGTACAGTGGAGGGACCCTTCTTGCTTGCATTTCTTTGCCTAATGAGGAGCCCTGAACCGAATCTCCTTTAAATCAGGCAGTCAGAACCTTGGGGGGTGAACCATGGAACTCCATACCTTTCACATTTCTTCATACTGCAGCTCTCTATAAAATGGACTTTGTGCTTCAGCCTTGAAAGTTTCTCATTCTCTTGTTGTTGGGTTGCGATTTTTGTAAAACCCCAAACAATTGATTTACTGAAGTGTTTGCCTTATGCAAGAGAGCATGGTATCTGAACAGAATGCAAGAGAACCTCCACCGTTATGACCAACTGACATCTGTTCTTCTGGGTTGGGTTGGGTTTGAATAGCCCTGGTCTCATTTATATGTGTTGTTTTTCTAGTGATGCCTTTTAATTCTGATTTCTAGGCCAATGGCAGCAGGCAGGAACCAAAAGTAACAAAATTTCTGGCCCTGGATAAATGTCTGCCGCACAGAGACTTCCTACAGGTATGATAACCATGAATGATCTGTTCTGTGTATATTTCAGGCCTAAGAAAGACAGGTTGTGGGTGAAGCTGCCTCGGTGACAGAGCGCCTGCTTTGCTAAGGAGAAAGAGCAATGGACACTGTAGCATACGTGATGCCAGTTATTCGGGCTGGGCATGGGCCAGATTATTGATGAGATCCTGGCCATTCTCGCTTTGTGCTAACAATGCAAAGGGTGGTCTGGATCGCCGCGAGCTGATGATCTTGACTGATCTGATGCATCGGAATGCGGGTGGGGCGGGGCGGGGCTTGCCTTTATGGGACAGTCAGCTTCTTTAAAGAAACGGGCTGCGTTCCAGCAATGGCTGCATTTCCAAACATCGCCTTTCCTTTCCTAGTGCTGCCTGTAGAATGCACCAGGAAATGAAGCAACGTTGCATCCTTTCCCAGGTGCATTAAGAAGCTGCTTTCTACCGAGGCAGGCCGTTGATCCGTCTAGCTTAGTATTGTCTTCACTTACAGGCAGCAGCATCTCCAAGGTTTCAGGCAGGAATCTTTCCCAGCCCTACCTAGAGATGCCAGGGATTGAACCTGGAACCTTCTGCATGCAGAGTACATGCTCTCCTGCTGAGCTATGGCCCATCCCCTAAGGAGAATACATTACAGTGCTTACATGTAGACTGCCATCCAGATGCAAACCAGGATGGACCCTGCTTAGCAAAGGGGACAATTCAGTCTCACGACCACAAGACCAGCTCTTTTTCCTTGTTGGGGGTGGGGTGGGATTGGAGGGTGGCCATGTGCTGCAGCTATAGGGCATAATCCCCCCCGCCCCCGCATAATGCACCAGGAAAGTGATGCAACACCATGATGATGCTTTTTTTTCTGGAGCATTCTGGGGCAACAGGAGGAAAGGCAAAGGTGGTAAACCCCTGCTAACTGGGCAAAGAGGCACCTTTTACCATGGTGATTCTCTTTATTAGGGGGAGAGTAACCGGCCCTATCCACCCCTAGCATAGTACTTCCAGTGACTGTTGCTGGTGTCTATCTTATGTTTCTTTTTAGAATGTGAGCCCTTTGGGGACAGGGTTTCATCTTATTTGTTTGTTATTTGTCTATGTAAACCGCCCTGAGCCATTTTGGGAAGGGCGGTATAGAAATCGAATTACTACTACTACTACTACTAATATTTTGAAATGTGACTCTTGCAGCTGCCAGAAGGCAGTCAATTTCTTCAAAGAAACTGTCTCTAAAGGTTAGCCCAGCCTCTCCCCTGTCCTGTTTGACACCATACCGATACAATGCGATGTGGATCTCGTAGGGTACTGATATCGGAGGCATTTTCTCCTCCTGAAATGTTTCTGGAAGAAAATCCTCTGATTGGGCTTGCATCGATTCGTCTCGGACCCAGTGATTGACTTGATGCGATGCACAGCCCTACCAGTTCTATCCATGGCAGAGGTGCCTGAAATTCACAACCTTCCTGTTAGGTGATCTGAAAAATCTTTCCCATTTCTGTTCCTTTCCTAAGATCATAGAAATCGAGCACGACCCCAACGCACCCGACACCCTGGAGTATGACCCTGAATGGATTGCGGTTCTCAAAGCAACCAACGATCTCATCAACGTTTCTCCAAACTTGTGGAATATGCCTGAGAACAATGGACTTCATGCAAAGTATGTAAAAAAAAAAGGACACTTTCTTGCCATGAATGCTGGCCCATGAGCACTTACCTGATGCAGCTGCTTGCTAGAATATGGGTATAAAGTGAGCTTAGGCACACAACCCCCTGAAGACTGGCCCAAATTTTATATAGAAAACGGCCTTATGCAAAGTCAGACTCTTGGTCCTTCTAGCTCAGTATTGTCTACTTTGACGGGCAGCCATTTTCCAGGGTTTCAGGCAAGAGTCTCTCCCAGCCCTACCTGGAGATGCCAGGGATTGAACCTGGGACCTTCTACATGCAAAGCAGAAGCTCTACCAGTGAGCTATGGCCCCAACCCACTCCCTTAAAACCTTGTTAGGAACATAGGAAGCTACCTTATACAGATCATTGGTCCATTTAGCTCAATATTATCTACACTGACTGGCAATGGCTCTCCAGGGTTTCAGGCAGGGGTCTTTCCCAGCCCTACCTGGAGACACCAGGGATTGAACCTGGGATCTTCTGCATGCAAGGCAGATGCTCCGCCACTGAGCTACAGCCTTCCAGGTAAAAAAGGACTGCCTTATACTGAGTCAGATCACTGGTCAATCTAGCTCAGAAATCCCCTACATCAGGGATTCTCAATGTTGGGTCCCCAGATGTTATTGGACTTCAGCTCCCATAATCCCCAGCCCTAGTGGCCTTTGGTTGGGGATTATGGGAGTTGAAGTCCAGTAACAACTGGGGACCCAACATCCCTGGTCTACACTGCCTGGCAGTGGCTTCTCTGAGGCTTCAGGTAGGAGTATCTCCCAGCCCTCCCTGGAGATGCCAGGGATTGAACCTGGGACCTTCTGCATGCAAGGCAGATGCTCTATCACTACTGGGCCTGAGGCAGAGAGTTAAAATTTAAATGTGAGCATATGGAAGCCTGCAACAACAAGCGTAGGTTCTGCACAGAAGCACAACTATGTAAAAGCGAAACTCTTCAGATGATGTAGAGTGGGAACAAGTCCTAGAATCTAACTGAGCCTCCTTGCTTTTGACTTCTGGCAGATGGGACTACAGTGTTTCAGAAGAAGATATCAAGGGAGTTTTGGAAGAGGCGAACAATGACCTTCAGATTCCTCAGAACTTCAGTGCGACAGTAGCTTGCTATGACACAGACAAAGCCCAGCAACGCACAGGGCCAGTTCATAGAATCAATCCCCAGACTACGGAGTTCTGTGCCCGGTTTGGCCTCATGGACATTAATGATCGAATCCAGCAATTCAGAGAGGAGTCACGGGAGCACAAAGGCACCGAGGAAGAGGAGGAGGAGGAGGAGGAAGACAGTACTGGATCAGCAGAGGAGCCCAGTGACTATAGCATAGACGTTTCTGGGATGTCGGCATCGATCAACCCTGATGAAATCATCCTGGATGAGGACAGTGATGAGGAAGATCCAGATACCTGCTCAGTGGACCCTTCACCTGATCACCCTTCCGACACCTCCACAACTTCTTCCGATGTCAGGATCATGCCAGATTCCGTTACTGTATCGCCCAGCGATGCGGTGGACATTGCAAACGATGAACCGGAGAAATCCAGTGATGGAAACCAGACGGAAGAGCAAAGCCCTGACGAGAAGCCCATGAAGCGGATAAGTGGCGAAAACGAGGAAGGTAGTAGCGGCACAAAGAAAATTAAAAGGCGGAACCAGGCCATCTACGCTTCCAAAGATGAAGACGAAGATGTGGAATGAGAAACCTTTTGATGGCATCGCATTAACTGCTGCACACTTCAAGTCTTCAGTGGCGT
The DNA here is from genome assembly GCF_027244095.1 of Hemicordylus capensis. Lineage (NCBI taxonomy): Eukaryota > Metazoa > Chordata > Lepidosauria > Squamata > Cordylidae > Hemicordylus > Hemicordylus capensis. The sequence continues at coordinate 18,617,949 of NC_069663.1, forward strand.
GTTGGGATTCTTGCAATACTATATGGTGTTGATATTTTAACTGTCCCAGCAAACTCTCTATTTTAAAAATAGCTTTTATAATATCACATATATTTTTACGGGGACAAGTACTAGTTTGGTATAGAATGCACTATAGACTTCTGCTAATCAGATGCTAACGCAGCACTGCTGTTGCAAGAAAAGGAGAGGATCTTCGCATTTTAGTAAATGTTGGAAATGAGGGTTTTTGTTTTTAAATTTGGTGGAGCAAATTCAAAGTGATTCAACTTCTTTGACACTTCGGCTTTCTCACACACAAACATACACACCCCACAGCAGAACCTAGATCTCACATGCCATTCCTTTTGTCTTGACAAATATTATGAGGTCATGATTCTTATGTGGCCTTTTCCCTAGTCCTTTCCCTTACCAGTGGTGACAATTATATGCCTTTTCAGCTTTAGGAACTGTCCAATGTGGGGCATGCTAGTTGTTTCCAGTGCGGAGGGTACATCCAAAAGAATATTTACCATGTAAAATTGGGAAATTAAAAATCTTATAATGAGTGTAGGTACAGGCTGCTCAATTTAGGCCTCCCAGCTGTTTTGGGACCACAACTCCCATAATCCTCAGCCACAGTGGCCAATAGCCAACATCTGCAGGAGGCCAATATCTGCAGGAGGGCCGAAGCTGAGCAGCCCTGGCTGTAGCATGTCAGATGTGAAACTGGAATTTGGGGGTTACTTCATGCCATAGTTTCCCAAGAAGCTCTCTGTGTGTGTAAATAAACAAATTCTTTTTTTTTTAAAAGGGCTACCACTTGGTTTCTGATTTTCTTTTCATGAGGTGTGATAGGAATTACCTATGTCTGTATTCATGCACCAGATTATGTAAAACGGCTTTAACTCTTAACGTATTGCTAGTGCATTGTTGTAGAAGCCATGGTTTGTTCCTGGTTTGCAGGGAGCGCTTTGTTTTCTGTTTTGGATCCCAGAAGAAGTGTGCCACGTGCCTTTCTCATGCCTCATTTAGATAGTAGAGAGCCTTTTGAGGCCCTTTGCAATTCTTGTTTGTTCTGACCACCCTGAATAATTTGGTCTCATCAGCAAGCTTGGCCACTTCTGAAGAAGCCCAGTGTTTCTGCTTTGGCTGCCAGGGTGCAAACCCGTTTTTGTACCATGGCAACTGAGGAGGACTTCATTAGGAGGATGTCATAGAACCAACCAGAGAGAAGGCGACCTTGGACTTAATCCTGAGTGGTGCCCAGGATCTGATGTGAGATGTCAGAGTTTCATAACCATTGGAGAACAGTGACCGTAGTGTGATCCCATTCAGCTTATATACAAGTGGAGTATTGCCGGGGAAGTCCAACATGGATACGTTGGATTTCAGAAGAGGAAACTTCTTAAAAATGAAGAGACTGGTTAAAAGGAAGCTGAAAGGGAAAGTCAGGAGGGTCAAATCACTCCAGAAAGCAGGGAACTTATTTAAACCACAATAATAGAAGCTCAGTTGGAATGTATACCAAAAAAGGAGGAAAGGTACCATCAAGTTCAGGAGGACACCAGCATGGCTAACAAGTAGAGTCAGGGAAGCTATAACAGGGAAGAAGACTTCCTTTAGAAAATGGAAGTCCTGCCCAAATGAAGAGAACAAAAAGGAACATAAAACTCTGGCAAAAGAAATGCAAGGACACAATAAGGGATGCAAAAAGAGAGTCTGAGGAGCATATAGCTAGAAGTGTCAATGGGGATTAACAAAAACTTCTCTAAATATATCAAAAGTAGAAAACCTGCCGGGGAGGCTGTTGGACCCTTAGATGATGAGAGTGTGAAAGGGATTATTGAGGACAAGGAGATTGCAGAGAAGCTGAATGAGTTCTTTGTGTCTGTCTTCACAGCGGAGAATACAGACCATATACCTTCTCCAGGACTGAGCTTCTCCAGCTCAGAGGCTGAAGAATTGGGCCAGTTTGAGGTGATGAGGGAAGATGTTCTAAACGGTTTTGAAAAACTAAAAGTGAACAAATCGCCAGGGCCAGATGGCATTCACCCAAGAGTTCAGAAGGAACTCAAATGTGAAATTGCTGATCTAGCAAAAATATGTGATTTGTCCCTACAATCAAGGCTCAGTACCAGAAGGCTGGAAAGTAGTTAATATAATTCCAATTTTCAAGAATAGATCCAGGGGATCCGGGATATTAACTTTGGTCAGCTTAACTTCAGTGCTGGGTAAATTGATGTAAAGCATACTGAAGGACAAAATTGTTGAGCATATAGAAGAAAAGGCCGTGGCAAATTCCGTGCTAGGGGTCATTAGGAAGGGGGTTGAAAATAAAGAAGCTAGTGTTAAAATGCCCTTATACAAATCTATGGTGTGGCCACATCTGGAGTACTATGTACAGCTTTGGTCACCGTATCTAAAGAAGGACATTGTAGAACTGGAAAAGGTGCAGAAGAGGGCAACCAAGATGATCAGGTGCCTGGAGCAGCTTTCTTATAAGGCTAGGCTACAGCATTTGCAGTTTGGAAAAGAGGCGAGTGGTGACTATGGGGAGACATGATCGAGGTGTATAAAATTATGCATGGAGTAGAGAGAGTGGAAAGAAATTTTTCTCCCTCTCTGACAACACTAGAACCAGGGCTCACCCCATGAAACTGAAGGTCGGGAAACTTCGGACCGAAAAAAGGAAGTACTTCTTCACACAGTGCATAATTAATCTATGGAATTCTCTGCCACAGCATGTGATGGCCACTAGCCCGGGTGGCTTTAAAAGGGATTTAGACAAAGTTATGGAGGACAGAGCTATCAATGGCTGCTAGTCTGGTGGCTATTGGCCACCTCCAGCCTCCGAGGCAAGATGCCTCTACCAGCTTCAGGGGAGCAACAGCAGGAGAGAAGGCAAGCCCTCAACTCCTACCTGTAGGCTTCCAGCGGCATCTGGTGGGCCACTGTGTGAAACAGGATGCTGGACTAAATGGGCCTTGGGCCTGATCCAGCAGGGCTTTTCTTATGTTCTTATTGATGCGGCTGCACAAAACTGCTACGGAGAATTAATTGCTTTAATGTCTATACATCAGGCTGTAAAACTAAATGCCAGTAGATGGCACCTTTGCACAGAGCAAGAAACATTTAAGTTCTGCGTCTGAAAACTCTGGCTTGACCTGGCTTCCTTGTGCAGATTTGGAGATCAGGGGCCAGGTATCCTTAGGGGCCCAACTGATCTTCGCTTGCTGGTGTGTTTGCTTGATGGAAATAGTGCAGCTACCCAGCTTTTGAGCCACCAAATGGCGTAGCAGGGAAATGGCTTGACTACTAAGCCAGAGGTTGCTGGTTCGAATCCCTGCTGGTATGTTTCCCAGAAACTCCTATATTAGGCAGCAGCGATATAGGAAGATGCTGAAAGGCATCATCGCATACTGTGCAGGAGGAGGCAATGGTAAACCCCTCCTGTATTCTACCAAAGAAAACCACAGGGCTCTGCGGTCGCCAGGAGTTGACACCAATTCGATGGCACACTTGACCTTTACCCAGCTTATGCAGTGAATTATAGCTGATAACACCAGCATAGAAATTCCAAGATATCTCTAAAGCAGAGCTGCACAACTTAGGCCTTCCAGCCATTGGTGAACTTCAACTCCCATTATCTTGACCATTGGCTACTATGACCAGGGATGATGGGAGTTGTAGTCCAGCAAAAGCTGTAGGAGCAAAGGTGTGTCGCTCTGCTTTCAAGGTACCCGAGTCTCTTGAATCTAGTCGTGTGCTCAGCAAGATCGGTACGACAGCTGAAATTGTGCAGCCCTGCTCTAGGGAGAGTATTCCAGAACTTCACACTCTTGATGGTTAAAAAGGTGTTCTGTTTTCCAGCTTAATTAGTGTCCAATTTGGCTTGTTTGGAAAAGTCTCAGAATCCCAGCAGCTGTTGATTTACCAGTAGACCCCATTTTGCAGGGACAGGCACTCTTGGCTCTCCAGCTCTTGTTAAACGACAACTCTCCCATCATCCCCAACTCAAATAAATCATGAATGGGAATGGTGGGAGTTGTAGGTAACTCCCAGAGAGCCCAAGGTTGTCTGCCCTTGCCCTTTCAGTTGCTGTTTACACTGGAGAGCGTGTGGGTGGGCGAGCCTTATTTCGATAGCAAAACGAGGGGGCGGGGGAAACACAGATTAGGGGTGTGCACAGACTGACGTGGTTCGGTCCGAATTCGGTTCGCCAAAGCAAGCTGGTTGAGTCAAACCAATCGGCTGGGTGGCTCGGTTTGACGAAGCGGTTCACAACCGAACCGCTCGAACCGGTCCGGTTTGCACATCCCTATAACAGCACAACCCCACTGGTGTCGCGATGGGAAAGCTTAAAAACAGCATCTTGATTTCTTACAAGTGCCATCCTAATAAGAGAAGGCCATGATCAACTGTCCCTTCATTAAGAGCAGGGAAAGACAAGAAACGGCGGCGTCCTGTAAATCCATTGGTGTGAGCCAACAGCCCCCGGGGAGACCAGTCAGTGGGTTAAAAATGAGCGGCTTGTGAATTGCGTGCTGGAGTTGTGCAGTGCCCAGATCCATCACCTGAGCTCTTCCCACCTGCTTTGGAAGGTTATATTTGAAGGAAAGAGCACCCTCTCTCTGGGAACAGGCAAGAGACTTCTTTTGTTCAGTGAAGGGGGGGAAGATAAGGGTAAACATTGATAATCAAAATTTAGGTGGTACTATTTAGGATGGCGCTGTAGCTCAGTGCTAGAGCATTTGCTTTGCATGCAGATGGTTGCAGGTTCAGTCCCAGACATCTCCAGTCAGGGCTGGGAAATACCCCTCTGAAACCTTGGAGAGCTGCTGCCAGTCAGAGTAGGCAATACTGGGCCAAGGGTCTGACCCTGGTATACAGCAGCTTCTTATGTACTCGGTAGAGTACATAACCAACCACGACTTGGCATGCAGGGGCTGAGGCCAATTTTCAGTGCATTTATTGCATTAAAATTAATTATTAAAAATATGAACGAATCCCCAGTTATTAGTTTCTTATGGATCTTTTCCCCTGCCCAGGGACAGATGATTTTGACCAAGGAGAGTGGCCATAAAAATAAGCCCTATCCCTGCTCAGTCAGTAGGCACCAGGCGTGCATGCCAGCCCCAAATAAATACCAAGTCCTCTCCATTCCTTAAAGCATTGTTGCTTTCAGGCTTCAATCCTGAAACATGTAGTCCTAGAGCTCTTCATGGCTCCTGATGGTCATGATTCCTGCTGCAAGATATTCTTTCCTGGAGTCAGCAGAAAGGTCCCTGTGGGCCAGATCTGGTCCCTGGGCACACACACAGGTGTGTGTGTGTGTGTGTGTGTGTGTGTGTGCGCGTGTGCAATTAAGACTGGGACTACAAGGGAAGGGGAAACCATTGAGTTGATCAGGCTTCAATACCCCAAGCACCTGCTAGTCAATATGAATCACGGGACAACTCAATAAAAGGGTTGAATTGTTGAATTTTTATTAGCCAACATGGAACAAAACATCACCAGAAAGGTAGTTTTATTTCCCTTTGGAGCTGGATGTATTCAGCAGAAATGTTTTAAAGCAGATGTTGTGGGCTGTTTTATGGATGTGCTCCGGGGTTTTTTTTTTGTTTTTTGTTTTGCTACGGTGGCAAAACCTGTAATTTTCTTATGACTTACGATCTGAACAAAGACACTTTATTACTTAGTAATACAACAAATTGCCCTCTTAAAAGCTAGACTTGTTTGGCAGACACTAAACAAGGTCATCGGCCATTTAAGGCTATGTGTATAGCTCTGTAGAGGTATCTTCATAAAACCTGAAGATATAGTAACAAGGAACTACAGGAATACTAGCTCCAGTGAATTCTGTCCCTTCACCCTGAAAATGGCTGAAATGGCAACCCTTGGCCACACACACACACACACACACACACACACACACACACACCAACACCAACACCACCAACAAAACCCCCACCCCATTTTCACTGTCTGTGAACTAAGCAGCAAAATTGGAATGTGTATCTTTGGGACATCTCAAGTTAATGTTTAAGGGGAGGGTGGGCTCATCTTTGCTCCTCTTCCTGGTGGCCCCTGGTGCATGCCAGCCGTGTCCCCTGCGTGTGATGTCACACACGGGGTGGGGTGTCCAGCACCCGGAAGGGCCCCGCCCGTGGCACTCGGGAGCTCCTTTACCAGCTGGCAACAAAGTGCTGGCTGCATGTTTTCTTTGAGTGAATGAAGAAAACAGGCAGCCGACAACACAGCCGGCTGAGAATGAGGCCGGCCGGAGCTTGGGGTGGCGGCGAGCCAGGAGGCACGCAGGAGCTGGGCGGTTTGTGTTCTTTGAACACGTCAGCCCAATTATAGTTCCTCCCCTAGAGTTGCCATGCCCCCCGAAATTCTGGATTTCACCCGGATTTTAAGCATCTCACCCAGATTGCTTAGCCCACCCAGATTCGCCCAGCTTTCAGCTTTCTTTCTTTCTTTCTTTTTTAAAGCGAAGCTCTAGCCCTTGTAGAAACGGAGTTATGGAGCAAAACGTGCAGACGCTACTCAGCTCAAAAATTATTTTCAAGCCAATTTACATAATATGCAAATTAGTCACCCAGATTTGGAAAGCCAGAATATGGCAACCCTACCCACCCCTCTTTAGAAACTTGCTTAGAATGGGAGAAAATCCCTAGAACTGGGAATCTGACAACACTGTTGCAGAAGAGGACTTGATTCATTGGTGAAGATTCTGTGGGGAGCAGCAGTGGAGTCTGTGGGAAGCGTCTTTGGCAGGGAGAGGAGAAACAGGTATTTACTTTTACTTCTTAAAATTATTATTATTTACACATGTATACTCCACTCTTCCTCCACGGAGCTCAGTACATGGTTATGTTTCTGCTCTCAACCACCCTGTGAGGTAGGTTAGGCTGAGAAATACGTGACTGGCCCAGAGTCACCCAGTGAGTTTCATGGCTGAATGGGGATTCAAACTCAGGTCTTTCCAGACCTAGTCCGACACTCTAACCACTACACCACACTGGCTTGATCAGGGTCTGGATCCTGGAGGAGCCTGGGCAACTCACTTGACTTTTCTCATAGTTATCAGTCACTTTTTACATCTTCCCACTTAATACAACCTTTTGCAATGGCTTTGATTTTTGGACTGTACGAATGTTCGCTTAGATTTCACATTTTGTGTCTGGTTGCACAGTAACCCCTCAATTGCTAATATATAAGTATCCCAATATCCCACCCAATATCTCATGCTGGCAAGGCCACCACAAGATGTGGCTGCAAAGGGGTAGGAACTTTTAAAATAAAGCAAGTCATCCAGGAGAGGAAGTCAGTCCTAATTGGACCCTAGCAATCCGCCTGGCCCAAACAAGAAACATATAGCAAGTATGTACTGGTGTTTTGAAAACTGGAAGAGAGGATTGTATTCTTACAGGAGAGCATGAAAAACATTTAATTATCAGAACGGGGGAAGCTGTGGATCTGAGCCCCGCCTTGTGGGCCTAGCAATGCCCCTGAGGACAAGTTCCATCTCTGAAAAGCTATCATTAAGCCCTCTTTAGCAACTGTTTACACCTCCTTCAGAGCTATCAAGACTCTGTTAACATCCTTGTAAAGTACAGAATTAGTCAAAGAGCAGCAACAACACACTGAAGCACGTGGCACTATCGCCATTTCTCTCTTGCTTACTGCGAAGTGTGCCACGGGCTTGTGATAATCTCTCTCACCTGCACAGGTGCACCTTGCGGTTAGCAAGAGGTGCTGGGCTGAATGGAGAGGCCCAGCGTCACTCTGGCCACCACTGACGTTGGCGGGGCGGGGAGAAGGACTGCTTGGCTGACGCAGCCACCCCTTGGCCACATGGCGGCTGAATTTTTTTTTAAGGAGGTTCGCGGGGTGGCTTCAGGACCCCCCCATTGGAATTTGGAGGCCCCCCTGGACCTTGGAGGCCACAGACCAGGGCCCCAAGGTCCGGGGCTTAGAGTGTCACCGTACATAGGAACACAGGAAGCTGCCTTCTACTGAGTGAGACCCTTGGTCCATCTAGCTCAGTATTGTCTACACAGACTGGCAGCGGCTTCTCCAAGGTTGCAGACGGGAGTGTCTCTCAGTGCTATCTTGGGGATGCTGCCAGGGAGGGAACTTGGAACCTAGATGCTCTTCCTAGAGCAGCCCTGTCCCCCGAGGGAATACCTTACAGAGCTCACATGTGTAGTCTCCCATTCAAATGCAAACCAGGGCCAACCTTGCTTAGCAAAGGGGGCAATTCATGCTTGCTACTACAAGACCAGCTGTCCTGCCTGAGAGTCCGTAGCTCAAGCTGGGGGAGGAGGAGGAGAGGTGTGACCCAGTGGGGAGAGAAGGGGGAAATGAACAGTGTGCCCCAGAAGGGCAAGGAAAGTGGACAGACATCTGTGCTGGTAGGGGGCCTGATGCTTGCTGGTGCTGGTGCCCTTCCTCACACCTGTGCCTGAGGTGACCCCTTCATCCTACCATGGTAAAGGGCTTCTCCCACACAGGGGAGTATTCCAATGGGACGACATTTCAAGTAAACACTTTAAGCCAGGGTAGGCAACCTTGACTCTCCAGTTTTTGCTGAACTACATCTCCCATCGTCCCAGCACATAAATTGTGACTAGGGATAATGGGATTTGTAGTTCAGCAACAGCTGGAGACTTGTCTCATAGGATCAGGCTGTATGTTTTGAATGACCCTGAGTTACAAAGTGTCTTTCTCAATTACTCAGGCTAGAAGACTCTGAGAGACCTCTTGTCTGCAATGGGAAACTCCAAGCTGTTGTGTCTTGAGGAGATGTGCCCTGTATCTCCACCAGCCAACCAGGGGTTTACATGGGCATTTTCAGATATAAGGACTGGATCGTTAAGACCATGAAGGAGAATTGATTCATCATGGGGAAACTGGAATGCTGAGATCCCAGAGCAAACCATGAAGAATACACACATCCCAGCCATCATCCTTTTTCATACAGGTCTACTGCTTGCTTTCCCTCACTTCTGTTGTAGCTCCCACACTCTCATATGTCCACAGGTAGTTTTGATCTGCTCCAAGAGGTGGATCTCTGATGGCTTTTGAGCGCTTTGCAAGAGTTTGGCATAATATATTTTGTGTTGCCAAAGCAAAACAAGCCCCCCTCAAACCCACCCTCAGGAAGATTAAACCATTTGTGAACGTGTAAATGTGTTGGTCTCTGCTTGCTTGGGATTATAAGACTCTCAAATGGAGAGCCACCACTTGACAGAAGCTTTAGACTAAGTTTCATTTTATTCATTGATTTCATGATTATCCTACCCTTTCTCCAAGAAGCTTAGAGTAGCTACATTCTCTGAGGAGATTCTCACAGTCAGCAAAAAGCGGGCTAAGGGAGCCGGCTCCTGGCAGCAAACCCTCCAAATTCCCCCTCCCTTTAGCCGAGGTTAGCAGAGAGCGCTCCGCTAACCCCATCTTTTGGATCGTGTATTGTATTGCTGTGGCACAGCTCCGTGCCATGGCAACACACAAGGAGACCCCTGGGGGTCTCTCCAGGATGCCCCACACACTTGCATCTGCCAACTTACAGGGGCCACGCAGCCCCCGATCCCCACAGCTCCCACCAGCTCCATGATGCAGTCCGCAGTCATGTGGGTGGCTGACCCGGCCGCCCAGGGCTGCTTTCCTGCTCATCTGCGGGGAGAGCGGGCTAAGCCCCTTCCCAGCGAGTCTCACTGATCGTGAGACTCGCCTCTCTGAGTAGCTGCATCCAGAGCTGGGCTCAGGGATGTGTTACCCGGGCAGTCACCCAAGGCGCCCCCCTGAAGGGGGTGTTGAGCTGAGCTTGCTGGATGACTCTTTGCTGAGCTAGGAAGAAGAACTTTATTTCCAGTCAATGATCAGATACATAAAAGCCGAAAGACCCCCCGCCATATGCAATACAATACAGTACAATGGGTATAGCAGACCAAATTAAGTATAATAATTGTAGCAAAATCAAATTACATCTCATCGGCAGTCCTTTGCTGTCTGATCTTCATGGCTGCCAAGCAAAAGTTTGCTACCTTTTGGGTAATATCTACACACTCGTCAGAGAGGAGAAAACGTGTTTAGTAAGGCCAATCCCTATCTGGCCTGTTCAATAACAAGGGTGTAATCAAGCTGGCACGTGAGTCTTTATAGAAGGAGCAGTACAAAAGAACATGCTGCATTGTCTCAAGCATCCCTTCGCCACAAGGACAGATCCTATTGGCTTGAGGCGTTTTATTATACCTGCCAAAAAGTACTGCCAAGGGGAGCACATCAAATCTGGCTCTGAAGAATGCTTTACGTAACAGTAACTTGGGGAAGGTAAGTGATGATAGATATTTTGCAGGAGAATGGCTGATATTTGCATAATACTCTTGATTGGGGTCAGATATAATGAGATCCTTTTGGCATTCTCTGTGCAAGTACCCTCTGGGCTTGGACAAGGCCCAAAGTCAGCAGGTACTCAGGGGACAGTCCATAGGACAAGAATTTCTCTCTAAGTGCTACCTCCCAACCTGATTTATAATGATCAGCGAGGACCAGGGGGCCAAACCCACAGGACACAATTTGAGCTTCAGCCAATAGTTGCGCATCAGTTTCCATGTCTTGGCTTCCACTCTTAGAATCCCTGTCTCCAACCTCAAGCTTACATTGGACACGCATCTAGACGTGCCAAGAATTGCCCTCAAAAATGTAGTCTGGACTGTCTCCATCTCCTTATGCTTGATGTAAATTCCTAGTTGTGCACCACACAAGATTTGGGCCAACAAACAGCTTCAGGGAAGCTGGTACCAATTCCCCTCCTTTGCCATAGAAGAATCTTAAGAACTTTGCCAAGCTAGGCAGCAAATAATTGGGAGGTAGCTCTAGACTCTTTTTATGCGTATTGCTGGGAATGCCTGTGACAGCAGGACCTGTTCCTCTATTAGATTCTGCAGCCCTGCACAAACTGGAAACAGTGATAAACAAACCATGGGGGAATGGGTGTCGAAGGCACTCCTTGCCCAGGGTGGCATTTATCCCAGGGCCAGCCCTGGCTGCATCATTCTCCAAAATCCTTTGCATTCATACAGATACACATGGTGCTGTCTGCTCCTGCTTCCAGACATCTGGAATTTGTGATTTCTGTCTTCTGCCCGCACCTGGGAAAGCTGATGGCAGTGCAATTCTCGCTCCTGCTGCCTCTTGAGCTGGTGGGCTCTTAGCAGCCTCAACAAGTGCCTGGCCTCATTGACCACTAGAGCTGGCTATGCCCTATTGATATGCATCCCTGTGTGAGCAGAGAGAGGAGGGGAAATGGGACCTTTCTGAGGGCAGCAGTGCCCAAGAGGGTGAAAAGGGGAGATGCTGGTTGAGATTATTTCTTACGCTTTATTTATGCCCTTTGTGTCCGTGGAGAAGTCACATGCGCTGCATGGTCGAATTGATCCAGCCAGTGTAGTTGCAAACCTTGGTATAGATGCCAGGCTTTAGAGGCTGGCCACACACCTCTGGCCCCCAAGACACAATACCCTGAAGTTCTTCATTGCAGATGAGTGGTCCCCCAGAGTCACCCTGTAGAGGCAAAAAGGGCCACCCCGCACCATGGAGTTTGATTAGATCATATACCTCTACAGGAAGAACATGGGAAGCTGCCAAATACTGAGTCAAACCATTGGTCCGCCTAGTTCAGTATTGTCGACACTGACTGGCAGCGGCTCTCCATGTTTTCAGGGGGGAGTCTTTCCCAACTCTAGCTAGAGACGCCAGGGATTGAAACTGGGACCTTCTGCATGCAAACCGGATACTCTTCCATTGAGCTACAGACCCTTCCCCAGAAAGATGGTGATTTGGATGGCTGCTGTTGCTGCTTTCTGAGGAGGCATATGACTCCTTTTGCTTTGAAGACTGGATCTTGCCCACTTTCTTCCCATTTGGGGCATGTAATTGGCACTGCCTTATCTAGTGTGGCCCTAACAATGGGAACAGAGTTTTGCTGGTTGGCAAGAAGGCTTTGCCTGTGATAGCACCTAATGGCTGATCAGCTTTGACAGTGGTAACCCGGCCCCACCTGACGGGATGGGGGCTGGCAAAGGAAGCTAACATCTGAGCAGTGGTGTGGTGCTGGTACGTTTTCCCATTCCAGAGTCTCAGCTGGGGCACAAAGCTCTTTGCTGTCTAAATGGAAATAATATGCGGATCTTGCTATTCCAACAGTTGGTTGCGTCAATGAATGTCTGACTACAATAGATTCTATTCCTACTTTTGCTCATACAGTCGTTCTAATCTATGTTTAAGGTTGGTCACTGACATTAGCATGGTTGTGTGAACGCACACCAGGATGAGCATCTAGGATTCACCACTCCACACAAACCTCCATAATTGGTCATCTTGGCATGGGCTCACCCAATCATGCTAATAGGAACACAGGAAGACCATTGGTCCATCTGGTTCAGTATTTTCCAGTAGCCATGCTCCAGGCTTTCAGGCAGAAGTCTTTTCTAGCCCTACCTGGAGATACCAGGGATTGAAACTGGGAGTTTCTGCATGCAAAGCTGATGTATTGCCCCACCCTCAAAGGTGACATACATAGGCCTCCCATCCAAGCACTGAACACACCAAGACCTGCTTAGCTTCAGCAAGGTGGCTGTGTTGCGTGCCCTGAGACCATGCCCTGGGACCCAAAAGGTGTAATGTTGGTTTCCAACTTTACACCTAGGTTCAAATGATCATGTGACTCGGGACAAGGTTTAGAACAGGGCTGCTCAACTCCCCCCCCAGCTGTTTTTGGACTACAACTCCCATAATTCCCAGTCACAGTGGCCAAAAGCCAGGGATTATGGGAGTTGTAGGCCAACATCTGCAGGAGGGTCAAAGTTGAGCAGCCCTGGTTTAGAATATAAATGTGAGGGATATGGGAGGCTGACCTGGCTGAAAATTCAGCTATTTTCCTCACCTGACAGGAGTCCACACCTCCTTCTCTCCGACCCGCACACAACATGTTCTCAGTGATGGCATCAGGATATGCTTCCTCACATTCTCTCTGAGGGATGATGTTCAGGTAAGCACACTGAAGTTCATCAGGGATAGTTGCTGTGAAGACAAGGGTTATTGATGCTGTTAGGAATATAGGAAGCTGCTTTATATCGTGTCAGACCATTGGTCCATCTAGCTCAGTACTGTCTACGCCAGGCCTACTTAACTTCGGCTCGCTTGCAGATGTTGGCCTATAACTCCCATAATCCCTGGTTATTGGCCACTGTGGCTGGGGATTATGGAGTTGTAGTCCAAAAACAGCTGGGGGGCCAAAGTTGAGCAGGCCTGGTCTACACAAACTGGCAGTGGCTTCTCCAGGGTTGCAGGCAGGAGTCTCTCTTAGCCCTAACTTGGAGATGCCAGGGAGGGAATTTTGGAACCTTCTGCATGCAAGCAGGCAGATGCTCTTCCCAGAGTAGCCCCATCCCCTGAGGGGAATATCTTACAGTGCTCACACATGTTTCCCATTCAACTACACGCCAGGGTGGACCCTGCTTAGCAAAGGAGACAATTCATGCTTGCTACCACAGGACCAGCTCTCCTTTGAGTTGTGCTGTTTCATAATAGTAAAAGCTCTTATCCACAAGGAAATATACCTAGACCCAGGTGTGCAGAGGTTGTATGATCTACATATTTGTTTTAGCAGAACACACTCCAACACATTCTGTCAGCCGGGCATGCTGATCTGCATAGGATGCATGCCAAAAGAGTGTGCTGAGAAGGCCCATTCACACGTTATGCTCAACACCTGTACAACGAGTGTATGGTGTACACAGGTACAGATCAGTGTTCCCTCTAACAGGGATACCCAGATGTCGTTGACTACAATTCCCAGAATCCCCAGCTACAATGGCTTCGCAGCAGATTCACAAGATGTTTACTTTGGGTGATTAAATTGACAGTCCACATAGCTGTCGGCTCCTCCCGCATTCCCTGTGATCTTTCTCCTATGTGCGTTCCCATTGTTTGTTTCCATCTTGTTATTTAGCTTTACACCAGGCCTGCTCAACATCGGCCCTCCTGCAGATGTTGGCCTACAACTCCCATAAGCCCTGCTATTGGCCACCATAGTTGGGGATTATGGGAGTTGTAGTCCAAAAACAGCCGGGGGGGGGAGAGGGCAAAGTTGAGCAGGCCTGCTTTACACCTTGTTTTTCTGCAAATGTGTTCTCAAAGCAACGAAAAGGAGATAATAGGAATGCACCCTCTCGGCCGAGAAACCCCAAAGCATCTGCTGTTCCTACAGGCTGAGGCTTCCCCAATGGGAAACTTCTCTTGGATCTCACCCTGCAGCCCTTTTGGCCAGCAAAAGGTTTTGCCCCTTCCCCCTCTACAGAGAGATTAGTGCTGTACGTCTAGGGCTGGAAGTCGTGCCCCAGCCTGACACGAGGCACCGGGTCCCAGGAGCGACACACTGAGAGGCCAGATTGATGGGCTGGACGTTGTCATTGATGGCCACCGAAGAGGAGAGCTTGATCAGCATGATGTCGTTGTCCTTGCTGACCGGATCGTAGTTCGGGTGGGCAATGAGCCGGATGGCCCTTTTCTGCTGTTCGGTACCCTCGTTAAGCATCATGTTGTGCTCCCCCAGGCGCAGGTAGGTGTAGCTGCAGGAAAACAAGAGGCGGTTAGCTGAGGAATCAAAAGGTCCCAGGTTCAATCCCAAGAAGCATCTCCAAGTAGGGCTGGGAAAGATTTCTGTCTGGAACCCTGGAGAGATGCTGAAAGTCCAAGCAGACAATACAGAACCAATGGTCTGACTTAGGAAAAGCCAGCTTCCTTCGTAAAGATAAAGGTAAAGTGTGCTGTCCAGTTGATTTCGACTCCTGGCGTCCACAGAGCCCGGTGGTTGTCTTTGGTAGAATACAGGAGGGGCTGACCATTGCCTCCTCCCACGCAGTATGAGATGATGCCTTTCAGCATCTTCCTATATCGCTGCAGCCTCTTTGCAAAGCAGCGGGGATTTGAACCGGCAACCTTCTGCTTGTTAGTCAAACATTTCCCCGTCACGCCTCTTAAGAGGCGTAGCTTCGTATGTACCTACGTACATATAATGGTTCAGTAATATATGGTATAATGTTCAGAATGTATGTATATGTTCTGTAATGCCTGAACAGGGCTATTTTTCTGTAAGCTGTAATTAATTAATTAATTAATTAATTAATTCAGTTTCTACACCACCCTTCCAAAAATGGCTCAGGGCAGTTTACACAGAGAAATAATAAATAAATAATCAATCAAAGTTTATTACGTTCAAATAAATAAATAAGATGGATCTCTGTCCCCAAAGGGCTCACAATGTAAAAAGAAACATAAAATAGACACCAGCAACATTCACTGGAGGTACTGTGCTGGGGGTGGATAGGGCAAGCTGCTCTCCCCCTGCTAAATAAAAGATAATCGCCATCTTAAAAGGTGCCTCTTTGCAAAGTTAGCAGGGGTTTGCCTCAAAGGACAGTGGTTTCCCAAAGAAAAGTGGTCTTGTGGTGGTGAGCACGAGTTGTACCCTTTCCTAAGCAAGTTCTGCCTTGGTTTGTGCTTGGATGGCAGCCTATGAGGTAATCCACATGACCTTTGAGAGCACCGGAGAGGGCCGGAGGGGGGAAGGCAGGAGAGCACCTATTCCCCCTCCTCCAGATGATCTGGCATGGTCCTGGCCACATGACTGGTGCTTTTAAGAGCCTCCTGACATTCTGGAAGCCAGGAAAATGTGTGCTAGCCTCCAGATATCCCACAATGCACTGCACGACAAATGCAGTGGATTGAGGGATCATGCTGTGAGTTGGGCGCTCTAGGTGTTCGGCTCTGTGTCTGCTCAGGCCTGGATCAAAGGGTTAAAAAGTCAGGTAAAATTCCCAGGCTGCCCATGCATTCGGACACATGGGTTTAGCAACCTCTGGACCCTTCAACTCTGGTTCCGCGTTACGTGCAAATGCACCCTAAGTATTTTCCAGGAGGTCAATGCCGGGATCGGCATCATGCTTCACATGAGCAGCCCTACTCAGGTAGGACTGAGGTAGGTAGGTAGCCCTACCTGAGTGAGTAGACCTCCTCAGGTAGGACAGCCCAAGCCTAGGTAGGGCTGCTCTTGTTAACAGCCTCTAAGTGTGAGCACTACAAGATATTTCCCTTGTGGGATGGGGCCATAGCTTAGTGGGAGAGATCTGCATTCTTGCATGCAAGAAGGTCCTGGGTTCACTCCCTGGCATCTCCAGGTAGAGCTGGGAGAGACTCCTCCCTGAAACCCTGGAGAGCCACCGCCAATCAGAGTAGACAGCACTGAGCTAGATGGACCAAGGGTCTGGTTCAGGAGAAGGCACCTTCCTAAGTTCCTACTAGGGATGAGCAAACCAGCTCGAACTTGAGCCGGTTCGAATTGGTCTGGCTTGAGGTCAAGTTGAACCCCACCTCCCGCCGCCAGCTGGCTCAGGGCCATTTCAGGGGTTCTAATGTAAAAAATAAACATTTTTAAAAAACAACAAACAAACAAACACTCACCGCCTCGGGGTGTGTGTGTATCCAGCGGTTCCCCCTCCTCCCGCCTACCTCTCTCCAGTCTCAAAATGGTCCGGTTCGGGCTGCTTTTGGCCCTTTCTGGGCCTCTCTATGCTGGCGGTGGCCATTTTGGAGGCCACAGAACATGTGCACTGGCCAACATGTGGTGTCTTCCAGCGTATGCTCCTAACATTCTTCTGAGCTGTACTACGGCTGCAAGCAAATGGCTTGTCCTTCCCCCTCACAGAGTTCGAGGACCTACCCTGGCATCTTGCAATGTGCTGCAGTCACCACCCAGTCTCTGTTCAGCAGGGACCCGCTACAATAGAACCGGTTCGAATCGTAGATGGCCACTTGCCAAGGTTGGGAGCTTCTCAAGCAGGTGAATCCTCCAATGATCCGTGTCCCTATCTGCGCTGCCACTGCAATGGAAAACAAGAGGAGAGTTCCTCGGTGAGGTGGGGATGCAGTAAAGCAAAGGACATTTTTGGAAGGGCGGTATATCAATCAATCAATCAATCAAATAAATAAATGCCTGTATCCTTAGGGACAAATGACACTTTACATTAAGCACATCATTACGTAGGAAGCTCCATAATACTGAGTCAGACCATTTGCCCAGCCAGCTCAGTTTTGTCTACACTGACTGGGAGGAGACCCCAAGATAAACAGGCAGGAGTATTTTCCAGCCTTACCTGGTGATGCTACAAGGACTGAACCTGCGACCTTCTGCCTACAAGGCAGATCCTCTTCCACAGCGCTATGGTCCCATCCTATAAAACTGATGTGCTTATTTTCTCTGTGCAAAGTAGGAGCTGCAGGGGACTGATCTGGATTGGGACCGTGGCATGGGAGGTCTTTAACCCTCTGTGTGTCCCAGTCTCAAACCAGATTGGGCCCCCATGGCTCCTGCTGAGTAAAGAAACGTTATACATGACAGTTGTAAGGCCATGATTATCAGACACATTGTTTGGCTTTTAGTCCATTCCAGCAAGTATGGGGGAAGGTGGAAAGGAGGGCATCATGGTACCTTAGAAAGGCCAGCACGATTAAAAAGTAACTGGCTGAGACAGGAGCAGAGTATCTGTGCCTCTAGTTCTCCCTTCCTCCCCCTCCATTTCAGGGCTCAGCCAGTCTCCCTTGCTGCCCTTTCCGCCCCCCTTCCTCTCCCCCTCCGCCACTGGTGCCACCTCTTCCTCGACCTCCTTCCCCCTCAGCAGCTCTTGTCCTCCTCACGAGGAGCACCGCAGCCCATTTTTGTCAGCTGCTCAGCCACCTGCAGTGGTGCCGCTGCCTTCTCCTTGACCTCCCCTACCTCCCTTCCTCCCACCAGCTCTTGTCCTCCTTGCGAGGAGGCCGGCAGCCCTGTTTTTGCTGCCTGCTTGTTCGTCCTCGGCGGCTCACAAGGGCGCCGCCTCCTCCTCCTCCTCCTCCTCCTCCTCCTCCTCCTCCTCCATCTCCCTTCCTCCCTCCTCGCCAGCTTGTGCAACTCCTGGCAGCTGCTTGCAAACTCTCACGAGCTACCAGGGGGTACTCAGAGCCCTCCTGCCTCATAAGCAGTCTTATTGAAATTAATAGGACAAATTTACTTATCCTATTAATTTCAATAGGAGTACTAATTAGTAACTTAGGCCGCATTCATACGTAGCATGAAGGACAGCCCACACAGCCAATAACAGCCAGAGAGAGGGAGGAGCTTCCTCCTTCAACTCTGGTTCCAGACAACCAAGTCTGCAGTTCCTCATGCAGGTGGCTGTCAACCTTGGCACGGAGCAGTGAAACTCACCACAACCTGAAGGTTTAATTTGGAGTTTGGTGAGCAAAACCTCGGGTTGCTCTTCGCATAGAACTGGAATCCCATGCATTTGGACACACAGGTTTGGCAACCTCTGGTACCTTCAACTCCGGTTTTGCGTTATGTGCAAATGCACCCTAAATCCAGATCAGGACTGCACAGCCTTTGTCCTCCAGCTGTTGCTGGACTACAATTCCCATCATCCCTGACTATTGGCCACTGTGACTGGGGTTGACGGAAGTTGTAGTTCAACAACAGTTAGAGGGCCAGGTTTGCCCACTCCTGCCTTAAAAGGTACTAAAAGTTGTGTATTTGATGCTTTGAATATTTGTTTTCAAATTTGGAATGTCTGCATTAAGGTCTTTTTGTCAACAGTGAAATGATTGCTATGTGGCTATTCAAAACCGTATTGCCTGTTTTGTTTTTATAGTTTGTATTATGCTTGTAAATATCAAATAAAGAGACTACGATATTGACTTAGCTGGCATACACATACATGCACATGTGGGGAAAATGCAAACGGGTATACAGCTGAGCTTTGCATAGAAACATCACAGGCTGTGCCTCTTGCATTTCTTAGGCATTTAGATTCCACCCTGCTTTCTAGACACTTCTAGATTCAGATGCCAATTCTGAATAACTTTTGATGCATCTGATGAAGAGGGCTCTGGTCCATGAAAGCATCTGTCACAGTGATAATAATGATAATAGTAATAATACAGGAGGGCCGCGATATCTGCGGATTCGTTATCTGTGGATCTGTGGATCTGTGGTCGGGTAAAAGACACCTGACCTTGGCATAAGCCGAAAGAAAGGAAGGAAGGAAGGAAGGAAGGAAGGAAGGAAGGAAGGAAGGAAGGAAGGAAGGAAACATGTCAGCCTCATGTATCCGCGGGTTGGGGGTGACCAGAAATGACAGCGGAGGTCATTTCCGGTGGCCATTTTGTGTTTCAAAACCTCAAAATGGCTCCATTTTAAAAAGAGAGGGGGAAATGGCAATTTCCCACCTATTTGTGGGCGTTCCGGGGCACAGCACGACTCAGCGGGACCAGCAAAGCATGGTAGGGAGCTTCCATCCACATTTCCCTCTCAAATTTGGCTGATTTTGGGCAATTTCTGGCAATTTCCCCAAAGACCGGGAACCTAGCCCCCACAATCCCATGGCCCCCAATGAGCCGATATTCGTGGTTTCCGTATCCACGGTTGCAGCTTGGAACAGAACCCCTGCAAATATCAAGGTCCTCC
Organism: Hemicordylus capensis; assembly: GCF_027244095.1. Classification (NCBI taxonomy): domain Eukaryota; kingdom Metazoa; phylum Chordata; class Lepidosauria; order Squamata; family Cordylidae; genus Hemicordylus; species Hemicordylus capensis. The sequence goes on from NC_069663.1 coordinate 18,637,495, forward strand.
TGTAATACCAACTTGACTTGTTAGCTGCCCCATAACAAATTGTTCTCAGGGCAACTCCTAATAAAACAAGAATAGAATAAAGCATGCAATTAGAGCCCATAAAATAAAACAAAAAATTACAATAAAATACAGAATACAATACAAAGAACTTTTAAAAACCTGTTTTAAAAGGCCCGAGTGAACAGAAGTCTCTTCATCTGGCATGGAAAAGAACAAAGCGATGAGGCCAGGAAAGCTTCACCAGGGAAGCTATTCCATAAATGGGGTGCCACCCCCAATCCTTAGTATCCCCCCTGCTCACCTCATTTGGTGGGGCCATTTGGGCCTTGAAGAAGATCTCAAAGTCTGGCTAGGGACATATGGGTCAAGGTGGTTTCTCAGATAACCTGGTCCCAAGCCATTTAGGGCTTTAAAGATAAACATCAGTACTTTGATTTGGGCCTGGAGCAGAACAGGAGGAACATAGGAAGCTGCCATATACTGAGTCAGACCATTGGTCTATCTAGCTCAGTATCGTCTACACAGACTGGCAGCGGCTTCTCCAAGGTTGCAGGCAGGAATCTCTCTCACCTCTACCTTGGAGATGTTGCCAGGGAGGGAACTTGGAACCGAGATGCTCTTCCCAGAGCGGCTCCATCCTTGAGGGGAATATCTTACAGTGCTCACTCTTCTAGTCTCCCATTCATATGCAACCAGGGCAGACCCTACTTAGCTACGGGGACAAGTCATGCTTGCTACCACAAGATCGGCTCTCCCCTGGGAGCCTGTGCAGTAACTGGACAAGTACATCTGTTATTCTTTAGGCTCCTCAAGAGAGACTCTGATGTTCACACACCGAAAGAGCTTTCTCACAGCAGCTTTCTATGCTCAGATACCCAAGGCCTCTCTAAACAGTTACACGTTTCTTTGGAGCTGTCTTTGTTCAATTGCATCATTTTACTAGATCTAAAATGTGAGGCAAATGAGTAGGAATGCAGGAAGCTGCCTTATATGGAGTCAGACCATTACTCCGTCTACACTGATGGGCAACAGCTGTCCAAGGTTTCAGGCAGGAGTTTTCTGCACAGCCTTACCTGGAGATGCTGCCAAGAATGGAAGCTGGGACCTTCTGCAGAAGGTTATGATCAGATAATTCCATCCATGCACAGCTCGAATTTTTATACATCAGTTAATTAAACAAACAAACAAACAAACAAACAAACTCAACGTGGGTTTTGTTTAGCAAAGGGAATGAGAAAATAGTTCCCTGTCCCCAAAGAGCTCACAATCTAAAAATAAGCACAAGGTGAACACGAACAAAGCCCCTGGAGGGATGCTATAATAGGAAGTTGCTCTCCCTGTGGTAAATATAAAAGAGCCATCCCTTTAAAACAGGGGTGTTTTTGTGGCCGGGAATGATGGGAGTTGTAGTTCAACATCTAAGGAGCCAAGGTTGCCTGCCTCTGCTTTAAAAGGTGCCTTCTGATCCAGTCAACAGGAGCCTTATTAAAGCCTTATTGTAAAATCTTGTTGAAATTGAGGAGAAATTGGGTTATATTTGTCTTCAGAAAGCCAAGGTGGGACACTGGAAATAAGAGTCTAGCCTTAAGGGAATGCTGCTTGTGGGCAGCCCTGTAAACCCAAACAAGATGTGCTAGATGCTTTGCCATTTATGTGCAGTTCAGTTCTATGTAGCATAGTCATCAGTTCAAGCTTACATATGGCCTTACCTGAAGATGCCAGGAGCAACACCAGCGCTGCCACCTCCAGGGCTGTCATGTCGACAGGTGAGAACCAGAGGGTCTTTCTGGCAATGGCCAGCTGAAAAGAGAGGTGTATATTGAATGCTTATAAAGAACCAGGGTGGTGTTGTCACTGGAAACTGTGATAGAGGGAGAGCCAACTCAGATGTGAGAGTTTGAATACTTTGCACCACCATAGCCCAGATCCAGATCAGCCCCAGTCCATCAGAGCTACTGTTTACTCCAAGAGGGAAACACATATGCACGGGCGGCTCTTTCATGAGGCAAGGTGAGACAGTTGCCTCCAGCAGCTGGTTATTGGGGTGCCATTGAGCAGCTCTTTGGGACTGATTGCATCCTTGTAAAACTTGCAAGAAGCACAAGAAGAGAAAACAACTGGGTCTAGATCAGGCCTGCACAACTTAGGCCACCCAGCTTGTGGTGGCACAACTTCTCCCATTAGCTAAGCAGGGTCTGCCCTGGTTGCATATGAATGGGAGACTAGAAGAGTGAGCACTGTAAGATATTCCCCTCAGGTGATGGAGCCGCTCTGGGAAGAGCAGAAGGTTCCAAGTTCCCTCCCTGGCAACATCTCCAAGATAGGGCTGGGAGAGACTCCTGCCTGCAACCTTGGGGAAGCCACTGTCTGTCTGTGAAGACAATCCTGAGCTAGATAGACCAATGGTCTGACAGTATATGGCAGCTTCCTATGTTCCTAGTTCCCATGGCCTACTCTCAGAAGTACGTGCAACTGAAATAAACACATATTCTGCTCCTGCCTACCCCTCCTTCCCTCTCCCTCTGCCTGGGTGAACAGAGTGTAAGCTTTTTGGGACAGAGCCCTATTTGCTTATATATTTGTAAAGCAGCATCCATATTGATGCCACAATATTCATTAATCTTAAGAAATGTCATTTTCAAAGACGTTTGCTTTTTGCAATTGAAAGTGTCCTTTAGGGAGGGGACAGGCGTCCTTTCCTGCATTTCAGACTACATGTGAATATTTCGGTGGCATCCGTATCTCTGGTTATTATGAAGCGTATATGAAGTAGGCATGACATATAAAATGTATAAACCCCTGCTAAATGGCGCAGTGGGGAAATGCTTGACGAACAAGCAGAAGGTTGCCGGTTCGAATCCCTGCTGCTGCTGTATCGGACTACAGCAATATAGGAAGATGCTGAAAGGCATCATCTCATACTGCATGGGAAGAGGCAATGGTAAACCCCTCCTGTATTCTACCAAAGACAACTACAGGGTTCTGTGGGGGCCAGGAGTCAAAATCGACTTGACGGCACACTTTACCTTTTACCTTCAACTGGGCAAAGAGGCACTTTTAAAAGTGATTATCTTGTATGTAGCACACTGAAAGCAAATGTCCCTATCGAGTTCCAGCACCCAAAACAGTCACCATTGCTGAAGCTAAGCAGGACTTGGTGTGGCCAGTGTCTGGATGGGAGACCCATGCATGCCACCTTTAGCATTAGCTGAGTGGCAGAGTATCTGCTTTGCATGCAGAAGGTCCCAGGTTCACACCTTGACATCTCCAGGTAGGGCTGGGAAAGATTCCTGCCTGCAACCTTGGAGAAGCCGCTGCCAGTCTGTGTAGACCAGGGAATCTCAACGTTGGGTCCCCAGATGTTATTGGACTTTGACTGCCATAATCCTCAGCCCCAGTGGGCTTTAGTTGGGGATTATGGGAGTTGAAGTCCAATATCATCTGGGGACCCAACGTTGAGAATCCTTGGTCTAGATTCAAGCCTGAGCTAGATGGACCAGTGTTGTGACTCAGTATAAGGCAGCTTCCTATGTTCCTACGTTCATTGCTGGTTTCGACTTTATTTTTGCTTTTAGACTGTGAGCCCTTTTGAGGCAGGAACCATCTTGTCTATTATTTATTTTTCTATGTAAACTGCTCTGACAACGTTTGATGAAAAGGCAGTATATAAATATTTGCAGCAGTAGTGGTGGCAGCTGTATGCTCTTTTAAAAGTAGCATGTTTGGCAGTGTACACAGAGCAGGTCTTTGGCCCTTGTTGTGATTTTCACCTCCATTCCAGTGACGCCTCCTGCTATCCCCAATGCCGCATTTTATGGCAACTTGAAATGGCACCCTTGTTTACCATCCTTGATAATAAGCTGGGAGACGTTGCTCCAGAAGGAAGGCTGTAGCTCTGTAGAAGAACTGTCTTCTTTGGAGGCCTACAGGAAAGCCTTAAAGACCCACCTCTTCAGCCTGGCCTTTCATGATATCTAGTTTTAAACTGAAATTTAATGAGATTCCATCTGGTTTAAATTCTCAATTTTAATTGTTTTATTCTGTGTTTTTAATTTTAATGTAAAACTGCCCTGAGCCACTTCAGGAAGGGCGGTATATACACTGAATAAATGAATGAATGAACGAACTTTATTTGTTAGCTGGCCCGTAACAAATTGTTAAAACATTCAATAAAAACACATAAAACACACAAAATCACAACACACACACACACAACATGACAACATAATTTAAAACTTTTTTAAAAAAAATTAATTTAAAAAATCAATTTTTAAAAGACCAAGTGAACGGAAAGGTGATGGCGCCCGGTGAATCTCACTGGGGAGGCTGTTCCATAAACGGGGTGCAACCACTGAAAAGGCCCTCTCCCTAGTAAAGAGAGAGAACCAGGAAGGATAACGCTCGCAAGCAGGCAAAAAGTCCACATACCTGCGATGCAACTGGATGATTTCGGGGTTTGCCGTGATCCGATACCTGTTTTAATGTCTTTGGTTCCACCTTACGGAGCAGCACAGCAGCAGCGGAGAGGACGCCAGAGAGCACGCATCAGCAGGAGTGCCTAGCTTTGTATCGTACAAAGTCTAGGAGGCTGTGGTTGGTGGCAGTCCTAGTCCAGCTCTGTTCTCTGCTGCGGCCCTCTCCCTTCCCTCTTGGCCAGGGCTGATTTTTGTGACAGCAGTCCACATGCCTTTACAGGGCCTCAGACGCGTCTTCTTCCGACGTTAATTTCTAGGCACTCCTAGTAATCAAGAGGTGCCAGCCTTTAATTATGATTACAATGGATTTTTATTTTTATTTTTTTTGGCCTCATCCTTGGATAAGGCTGCAAATTGAGCAATGGCTGTTGCTAAGGGCCTTGGAAAGAGAGATTAGTGTTTGTCTCACCCTCACTCCCACTCTGCGGCAGCTGTCTGTCACCGTGGCGCTTACTGGGTCAGACGGCAAGGGTGCAGAGCGGAAAAATGTTTTCTGGCAAACGAGGCATTACGCCAGTTAGGGTCAAATTAGATGGGGTGTCTAGTGTGTGCTTGGCAGGGGCGTTCCTTTCATGAGGCAAGGTGAAGCCATGGTCTCAGGCGGCGGTTTATTGCGCGATGCCCTCTGCTGTTGTTATTGGAGCAACTCTTTGGGACTGATCGGACCCTGGCAAGCTTTGCAAGGAGTACCTCGACTCCTATTCCTTGCAAAGCTTGTGAGCAGCACAAGGAGGAGGCCGGCAACCTTCCCTTCTCCCAACCATCCCTGCTCCCACACCTTCTCCCAAGCTTGCTAGGATCCATTTTGAAATTTTAACCTGCTAACTGAGCAAAGAAGCAACTTTTTAGAGTGGTGAGTCTCTTTATTGAGCAGGGGGAGAGCAACCGGCCCTATCCATCCCCAGCACAGCATCCCTCCACTGGCCGTTGTGGGTAATGTTTCTTTTTTTAGATTGTGAGCCCTTTGGGGACAGGGAGCCATTTTATTTTATTTTAATCTATTTATTTATTTACTTTTGATTTTATATTTCATTCATTCATTCATTCATTATGCATTTGTTTATATTTATTTATATCTTATTTATTTATATCTATGTAACCTGCTCTGGGAACTTTTGTTGAAAAGCGGTATATAAATATTGGTCGCATATTTGTATTCGTATGGCAAGGGGGCTGGTCCCCACCAGGGTCATGGGGCAAGGCAGCATGTGGCGTCTTGTCCCAGGCACAGCAGAACTGTGAGCAACTCCATCGTTTAGCAGTCGCAGAGCTTGCCTTTACTTTTGTAGATATTGACATTACTATTACGGTACTAATCAGGGGTGTTGCAAGGTTGGAGGAGGCCCTGTGGTGAGATTTCAGGCAGCCCCACCACTGCTCGTGCCCACCGCCTGCTGGTTGTCCTGCCTGCCTTTGCCAGGCTGCACCTTACATAAGAAAAGCCCTGTTGGATCAGGCCCAAGGCCCATCTAATCCAGCATCCTGTTTTGCAAAGTGGTCCACCAAATGCTTCTGAGAAGCCCGCAGGCAAAAGGTGAGGACATGCCTTCTCTCCTGCTGATGCTCCCCTGAAGTGGGTATTTAGAGGCATCTTGCCTCTGAGGCTGGAGGTGGCCTATAGCCCTCAGACTGGTAGCCATTGATAGACCTCTCCTCCATGAATGTATCTAAACCCCTCTTAAAGACACCCAGGTTGCTGGCTGTCACAACATCTTGTGACAGAGAATCCCATAGTTTGATTATACGTTGTATGAAAATATACTTCCTTTTGCTGATCCTAAATTTCTTGGAAATTAGGTTCAAGGGATGACCCCTGGTTCTAGTGTTATGTAAGAGGGGGAGACATTTCTTTCTATCTGTTTTCTCCACACCATGCATGATTTTATAGAGCTTGATCATGTCTCTCCTCAGTCGTCTTTTTTCTAAACTAAAAAGCCCCAGGTGTTGTAGACTTGCCTCATAAGGAAGGTGCTCTAGGCCCCTGATCATCTTGGGTCTGCACCTTCTCCAGTTCTACAATGAACTGATTTTCCCTTACTGATGTTCTCACGAGCCTGAGAACATATGAGACTCCTGGTGGGCAGGGCCAATAATCCACCTGGTAGGGGTAGGAAGAGAGGAACATAGAAGCAGAAAAAAGTTAGAGGGACGCATTGCCTGAACTGCCAGTTGAAACTGAAAGTTCGTCTCTGGTCCATATAGATCAGGAGTTCTCAAAACTGGGTCCCCAGCTGTTCTTGGACTTCAACTCCCATAATCCCCAGCCCCCATGGTTGGGGGTTATGGCATCTTCAGCATAGCATCCCTCCAGTGGCTTTTGCAGGTGTCTGTCTTATGTTTCTTTTGTAGCTTGTGCGCCCTTTGTGGGCAGGGAGCCATTTCATTTATTTATATATACGTAAACTGCTTTGGGGACTTTTGTTGAAAAGTGGTATATAAATATTTGTTGTATTCGTCGTCGTATTCCTATCTTTAAAGCCTTAGATCAGGGCTTCTCAAACTTGGGTTGCCAGGCATTGGACTACAACTCCCATCATCCCATTATCCAGTGTTTTTGGTTAAACCATTCCTTGATCCAGGCCAGCTTTTGAATGGGGCTTTAGTTACTTGTTTTCCAGTCCTGGAGTAGAGGCGGGGCTAACAAGCAGCCAGCAGCAAGAGCACTGAAAAGCAGTCTGCACTGGCCTCTCTCTAAAGGTAAAAGTAAAGTGTGTCATCAAGTCAACCTAATATCTATCTCATTAAACTATTAATATTCCCGATTCTACTCCACTGCCTTGTCCTTGCAGGACACAACTCTTTCCCTTGGATTCTACCTCCCTATTATAGCTCTGCCCTGCACGGGTTCAGATGGTCGCAGTCAAGTCGATCGCTGACTTTGTGAATAGGTTGTTGTGTGTTGTGTGTGAACTTGCCCTCGTAAACCACTTTGCAAACTTCTCACTCAAAAGTAGTATAAAAATTTTCATAATGAGAATATGTGCACTGAAACACGAGGATCCGTCTGCTCCTGGTTTTGATCGGTTCCACCGAGTCGACTGGTTTTATTTCTTTGGCAAGAGTTGAGTTGCATGTTTTGTAAACCACAATTAAAAAATAATAATCTCCAAATGCTGCCGATGAATGAATGAACCTTGACGGCACACTGAGAAACACTTCACCAGCCTGAGAGAAGACGAAGATGAAGAATATTTATATACCGCTTTTTAACAAAGTTCCTGAAGCGGTTTACATAGAGAAATAAAAATAAATAAAGATGGCTCCCTGTCCCCAATGGGCTCACAATCTGAAAAATAAATATAAAATAGACACCAGCACCAGCCACTGGAGGGATGCTATGCTAGGGATGGATAGGGCCAGTTGCTCTCCCCCTGTATAAGAGAATTACTACTTTGAAGAGAATATAAGAGAATTACTACTTTTAAAAGGTGCCTCTTTGCTCAGTTAGCAGGGGAAAGCAACATGAAAGCAACATGAGAGATCTCTGCAAATATGCACTCTGGGTATGATGTTAAATACATTTATTATTTGTATTTATTTTCCTTTTGTGCCACTTGGTGGTTGCTTGCAGTCTTAATTAACTGGGATAATGGGTGTGAACAAAAAAGAAGGAAACGCCATGGCATGGCAAGATAAGGCACTCCAGCGGTTGATGGCCTGGAGGTGAAAAGTCAAAGCTCAGTTTCATATTCTTTATTCAGAGCTCAGAACCCAGCAGTGACATCTCCCATTACAGACTAGCAAATGTCTGCCGCACGACTGACTGAGTTGCTCCGTATGATGTCGTTAATCCAGCCGGTGAACTGACAGACGTTTGTGTAGACCCCAGGTTTCCCATCCTGTGCACAGATCTGCATCCCCCAGGAAACAATGCCCTGGAGTTTATTGTTGCACACCAGCGGACCACCGGAGTCACCCTGCAGGGAGAAGAGCAGAAGCAACATCAGCTAGGCTGTGGGCTAGGGCGCTGGAGGGGTGCAAAGCAATGAGCACCAGGCCACCAGCTAAGTCAGAGTCCTCCCAGCACCGAGAAAAGTGCAGTACTGTGCAGAGGTCAGCAGAGTGGGAAATGGATCTTGCATTGCAATTATTTTTGCCAAAGTGGCCCTCGCTTAAAAAGTAGTACAGATCACTGGCATGGGCGTCCACAAGATGTTCGCCAGGGGTGGGGTGGGGGCAAGGCCAGCAAACCTACACCCCCTCCCTGGGAGTATGCCCCTTTGAATTCAATGTAGTAGTAGTACTTTATTACTACTACTACAAGTAGTACTTGTAGTACTACTTGAGCTACTACAAGTAGTACAAGTAGAGCTACTACAAGTAGTAGTACAAGAGCTACTACAAGTAGTACAAGTAGTAATAAAGTAGTACTTTATTACTACTACTACACAACGGCCTCTCAATGCAATTCCCATTGAATACAATTCAATGGGAACTCACTCAATCGGGGTGGGGACACCTGCCCCCTCTTGCCCCCACTGGCCAATCATTGGGCTACAAATACGACTACAACAAGTATCTATATACCGCTTTTCAACAAAAGTTTCCAAGCGGTTTACATAGAAATAAATAAATAGATAAATAAAATGGCCCCCTGTCCCCAAAGGGCTCACAATCTACAAAAGAAACATAAGTTAGACTCTAGCAATGGCCACTGGAAGGATGCTATGCTGGGGATGGATAGGGCCAGTTGCTCTCCCCCTGCTGAATCAAGGGAATCACCACTTTAAAAAGATGCCTCTTTGCTCAGGCCCCACAGGGCTAAATGCGGATGTCACCATGCATTTGTTCTGAGAAGCATCCGGTGCTGATTTATCCCAACAACATTTTATTGCTTTGTGATTTCCACCCTGCTGATGGGGGAAGATCTCTTACCTGACAGGAGTCCACACCGCCTCCCTTCACAGTAGCGCACAGCATGTTTTTCGTGATGGAATTTGGGTATGCCTTGTTGCATTGCTCATTCGAAATTGTGTAGACTTCTGCACACTGCAGGAGGTCGGGGAACTCTGCTGCAAACAAAGAAGACAGGCTGTTCATGGATGTTAAGGATTCCACAGACAGAGCCAGGACCTTCCTGGTGGGCCCAACCTGGACCTGCTAAAGCTGTCTTTGGCTAGCATCACATCTCTTGCCCTCTCCTCCAAGGAGTGCTTCCATGCAGAAGGTTCCAAGTTCCCTCTCGGGCATCTCCAGATAGGGCTGGGAAAGACTCCTGCCTGCAGTCTTGGAGAAGCCGCTGCCAGCCTGGGTAGGGAATACTGAGCTGGATGGATCAAGGGTCTGACTCGGTATAAGGCAGCTTCCTATGTTCCTAAGTGTGTGCTTCCTCATCCCCAGGCTACATTGACTCAGAATTTAAGCTCCTGTGACTCTATCTAAAGCAGGGTTTCCCAACAGGGAGGGTTCAAGTACCTCTAGGGGTACTTGGAGGGCTTCCAAGGGGTACTCAGAGCTTTCCTGCCTCCCCACGCTGTAGCTGTGCTGTATGTTCCCCGCCTGAGAATCGCTGACTTGAAGCCAACATGTCCTCAGCGATGTGTCTGCTGCAGAAGGGGAGGAAGGAGGGTGAAGACCCTCCTCCTCTGCTCCTGATTGGCCGGCTACAGGCTGAAGCTCAGCACGCCCCTCCCCTTAGCCTAACTGACAGGCGTCGGAGAATCAGCACTGAGTATTCCCATTGAAATGGGTAGGATCAGTCAACTTTTCCCATTCATTGCAATGGGAGTCCTTATGAGTAACTTAGTCTGGACGTCAGCCAATGCCTGGAGTACAGTGTTCCCTCTAAGGCGTGTACACATGTGCACGCACACAAGTTTTTAAATGTCCGCTCAGTTATTTTTAGATCCTGCTCAGATTGAATCAGGAAGGTCCCACTCTGAATATATGTGAGCGCACACTGCCTTGATACTGCCATCCAGAACAAAACTCATTCTGCACACAGATGAAAAAAAATGAGAGAGAACACACTGCTGGAGTAGCCTGTCTCATAACTGTCACACACACACACACACACACACACACACACACACACACTCTCCACAAGCTTTCCCAGACAGCAGGCTTTACCATGGATTTACTGCAAAGCTTTACTGTGAGATAGAAGTTGTCCCCCAAAACACAAAAAGTTGATTTTTTTTTTACCCTGCATAGAAATCGGACTACACTCTGAGCCCTTTCTCACGAGAAGTGAGGTCTACCCGGTTTTCGGGGAGGAAGCCCTGAAGAGCTTACCTGCCTGCAAACGATCGATCCGATGTCCCTGGGCAGGTGAATCGCTCGCCCACACGAGCACTGCCTGCTGCTGCTGCTAGCTCTGAAGGTTGGGGCGTGGTTATGCGTTGCTGTGGGTCACCCTGCCCCCTGGAGCTCCAACAATGCACCACATGAGTGTGCGCGGTGCATTATTTGGATCCCCCCTTCCTTCTCCTCCCCTCGTCTCCCCTCCCCAAGTCTGACACATGATTTTAAAAATGGGATTAAGAGAATGTTAAATCCTGGCCTTTTACCCAGGCTTTTATATGATTGTCTCTGCTGCTGCTCTGCTGCCTTATACCGAGTCAGACCCTTGGTCCATCTAGCTGGGTAATGTATTCTGTACTGTTTTTAAGCTTGTATTTTAAATTTTCAATCAGAATTGTTTTTATATTTTTGGCTTACATTTTAATTGTGTCATTTCTAGAATCTTGTTTTAAATTCTGCTGTAAACCGCCTTGGGATTGTTTTAATGAAAGGCGGTATATAAATGTAACAATAAATAAATAAATAAATAAATAAATAACCCCATTTTGAGGGGAGGCTTTGTGGGCGGGTTTGCCGCCATGGTGCCGCTGGGATCGGACCCGTTCCTGGTGGTTCACATGTGTGTGCAAAACTGGTTTTGCACACGCATGTGAACAGCTTCACTAATGTGCAATGAAAGTGCTCCCCAATAGCTTGCAGGGACTTTGGGGTAAATTGGGCTGATATATAAATGCATCCCCTCCATTCTGGGGGAGATGCAAACTAAAAGCCGGGTGTGAAAAACTTCCATGGGATACCTGAGCTCCAACTCCGGGTATGCTTGTTTTTTTAAAAAAAATGTTGAGAACCTAGCATCTAAAGCATCTGATTCTGAGGGAGAGGTGAAACATTGAGTTTCCCTTTGCTGGCCTGTCTGTGTAACTGCCACTTGAATGTGGATGTGCCTCCATCCATAGGCGTTCCACTGGGCTACATCAGTGGGAGAGGGGAGAAAGCTGGGACCAAATGTCATGTGGTTCCTCCTGGCTCAGAACTGACTCCAACCATGGCCATCCCACATGGCTGCATCTGAGGAAGAGCGGAGACCGTAAAGCCCACTTTCTCTTCTTGGCTTAGGAACATGGAACATAGGAACATAGGAAGCTGCCTTCTACCGAGTCAGACCATTGGTCCATCTAGCTCAGTATTGTTCACACATACTGGCAGTAGCTTCTCCAAGGTTGCAGGCAGGAATTTCTCTCAGCCCTATCTTGGAGATGCCAGGGAGGAAACTTGGAACCTTCTACATGCAAGCATGCAGATGTTTTCCCCAGAGCGGCCCCATCCCCTAAGGGGAATATCTTACAGTGCTCTCACATGCAGTCTCCCATTCAAATTCAAACCAGGGCAAACCCTGCTTAGCAGAGGGGACAAGTCATGCTTGCTTCCACAAGACCACCTCTCCTCCCATAGACCAGGGACCATTCGGCTCTTCTTGCCCCAGAACAGAACAGTCTCTTTCACCTGCCATTTTATCTGACCATTACACCAATTATGTAGCCATGCAGAAGCAATGGATACTTGAAGGTGCATATTTTCCTTTTCTATCAGGCTGTGTAGCATTTTCTATCCTTTTCCTATCAGGCTGTCTCTCAGGCTGTGTGTGTCATGATTTTCAACCAGAGGTTCCCCACCTGTGGTTCTCCAAAGGTTGCTGAACTACAGCTCCCATCATCCCTAGCCACAACAGGCTGGGGATGATGGGAGTTGTAGTTCAGCAACCTCTGGAGGACCACAGGTGGGGAACCTCTGGTTTAAACCATAAGCCCCCTTGGGTACATTGCCAGAAAGGTAGTATAGAAAGGATTTTCGGTTTCCTAGGAGAATCTATCTATGTGGTTGCTAAGAGTCGACACCGACTTGACGGCACTTAATCAATCAATCAATCAGTCAGTCAGTCATTAATCAGGTGAAATCTGACTTTGCTGTCCTCTCAGCCAAGAGGCGTGAAGCCTCAGCTTGAACCTGAGCTGTGCAGGCTGCTCATTTGCCAGGACAGGGGAGAGAACAAAGCAAGGCCAGCTTGGATTGGCTCATGGGCTCTTTCTCCTGCATTGCACCCGCTCACACCCCCTCTCTGGAGGAGAGCGAGTGGGTGCTTCGGGCAAGGCTGACATGTCAGTGGTTGCTTGGAGAAGAAAGGGAAGTTTGGAGAAGAAAGGGACACAGCCCACCCACCCTAACCCAGGCAATGAATCGGTGCTCTAGGTGATGGCTCAGGTCTACCTAGTGGGTGGGATGGCCCAAATTGATGAGGTGATAAAGAAATGAATAGATGCTGATGAGGACCTATTGATTAGAAGTTTCAGAAGAAAGACCTTGGAAGATCCTTGCGGCACACTTCCATTAAAAACAATGGGCTTTGTGCTGACACTTTCCTCTAAAGATCGGTATGGAGAGAGAGAGAGAGAGAGAGAGAGAGAGAGAGAGAGAGAGAGAGAGAGAGAGAGAGACACACACACACACAATTGGCCCCTTGTTCTGCTGTCTGTCTCTACACCAGGCCGGCTCAACTTTGACCCTCCTGCAGATGTTGGCCTACAACTCCCATAATCTCTGGCTATTGGACCACTGTGGCTGGGGATTATGGGAGTTGTGGTCCAAAAACAGCTGGGAGGCATAGGAACATAGGAAACTGCCATATACTGAGTCAGACCATTGGTCTATCTAGCTCAGTATTGTCTACATAGACTGGCAGCGGCTTCTCCAAGGTTGCAGGCATTTGTGTGAAAAGCTTCTCACATCCAGCATCTTCTTGCCATCTGCAAGGAACCAGAGACACAGGAACAGAGGAAGCTGCCATATACTGAGTCAAACCATAGGTCCATCTTGCTCAGTATTGTCTACATATACTGGCAGCGGCTTCTCCAAGGTTGCAGGCAGGAATCTCTCTCAGCCCTATATTGGAGATGCTGCCAGGGAGGGAAGCTGGAACATAGATGCTCTTCCCAGAGCAGCTCCATCCCCTAAGGGGAATATATCTTACGGTGCTCACACTTCTAGTCTCCCTTTCATATGCAATCAGGCCGGACCCTGCTTAGCTAAGGGGACAAGTCATGCTTGCTACCACAAGACCAGCTCAAAGACAGTGTGAGTTGCATTACCTCCGATATTTCACTGATGAAAATAGGGGAGTGCCTGGGAATGTGTAGGAGGCATGGCCAATCAGCATGGGTGGTATGAGGTACAGTGTGTAGGAGCTGTGGCCAATCAACTCAGCATACAGTTTTGGCCACAAACATGCCACAAATAGAATGCAGGGTTGTTGTTGTTGTTGTTGTTTTAAAAGCAAGTTCAGATGCAGAGCAGGGACTTTGTGCAATTTATGCAGCGCCACCTGCTGGCCAGCTCTGGCTTTCTGAGAAGAACCAGTCTTCCAATTTTAGCAGATGTGCTGCCAAAGCAAGCCCAGAAGAACTAGCTCTTTCTCCCTTTCACCAGAAATGTAGCAGTCAGTTCGTGGTCAGCAGCTGGTGCTGAGAAAATGGCAGAAGAACAAAGCAGATGAACCGAGTCCATACCCCCAACATTTCGGGATGAAAATAGGAATCGATTTGTAAAACCAGTTCTCATACCAAGGATTATTGGCCAAGTGCCCCCACCTCACTAATATACATCTCTGGAGAACTGGATCTCACCTGCTATATGCTGTGCCTTGCACACAGTGCCTTAATGTGCACATGCAAGTGCCTTAGAGGCATGATGTATCCACCCACCCACCCACGTGGAGATTTAATTTCTAGAGACTATACGGAGGGAGGGGAATCCTGAAGAATGGCAACTCCAGCAACTCACATGAAAAAAATAATGGAACAAACAGGAACATAAGGAGCTGCCATATCCTGAGTCAGACCATTAGTCCATCTAGCTCAGTATTGTCTACACAGACTGGCAGTGGCATCTCTAAGGTTGCAGGCAGGAGTCTCTCTCAGCCCTATCTTGGAGATGCTGCCAAGGAGGTAACTTGGAACCTGCTATACTCTTCCCAGAGCAGCTCCACCCCGCAAGGGGAATATCATGTAGTCTCCCATTCAAATGCAAACCAAGGCAGACCCTGCTTAGCAAAGGGGACAAAAGTCATGCTTCCTACCACAAGACCAGCTCTCCTCAAAGCTTCCCCAAGAGGGAAAGCGATTGACCAGGGACAATGACAAAATAGGGTCAGTGATTGACCAGGGATAGATTCCAGGAAAGAGAGGCTGTCCCTGGTAAAGAGGAACAGCGGAGGCCTACAGATTTCTGACTCCAGCTTGCTGGCTCCATTCCCCCTCTGTGCCCCCATATGTATTTGCAGTCCACTACTGTACATTTAGGGGACTGGGTGGTGCCCCAGCCAGACACCAGGCAACGGACGCCTGGCTCAGCACATGTGTCGGCCAGCGGGATGGGCTTCACGTAGTCATTGATGATGGCCGGATTGCGCAGTCGAATAAGCATGACGTCACTGTCGTGCGTGGTGGGGTCGTAGTTCGGGTGTGGGAATTTTTGTACGGATGTGATACACTGTTCTGTGCCCTCGTTGGCCCTCAAGCTGTGATCCCCCATTCGCATATGGATCTCCCTGCATGGGATGAACAGAGGAGGAAAAACAGATCACATGAAGAAGATCATAAGAGGAAGCATCTCTCTCTGCCTATCTATCGTTCCACTTTAAGCACTTCTATGGGAAAGTGGTTTCTAGATATTTGTCTCCATCATTGTCGTCGAATCCAAGGGAGAGAGTTGTGACATGCAAGGGCAAGGCAGTGGAGTGGAATCAGGGCTATTAACAGTTTAATGAAATAGATCTGATGTACAGAGAAGCGAGTGCAGGCTGCTTTTTCCGGGCTCTTGCTGCTGGCTGTTTGTTAGCCCCGCCTCTACTCCAGGACTGGAATATGAGTAACTAAAAACCCCATTCAAAATGGCAGGCATACTATTTGTACTGTGCAAGGATATATCAGCCCAGGGTTTCGTTTATTTGCATTTATTTTGTTTATTTAGAATATGTATACCCCACCCCTCCAGTACACTACTGCTCAGGGTGGCTTACAACATGACTAAAAGAGATACAATATATAATAAAAGATGAATAAGTTCAACAAGTTTAAAAAACACACATTTGAAATTACAATTTCTTAGAAGTTTCAAACTAAACATTATTAATAAAAAGCTAAAAGCTGAGGACGATAGAAACTAAAGAACCTACCAGATATCAGCAGCAGATGAAACACCGAAAAGCCTCTTTAAAAAGATGTGTTTTTAATTGTTTGTTTTTTAAAAAAAACCCACTGAAGGAGGAAGCATGGCGGAGCTCTTCGGGGAGGACGTTCCAAAGCCGAGGGGCCACAACTGAAAAGGCCCTGTCTCTAAGCCCTGTCTCCAATCCCTGCCAATTGGATCTCTGTTAGTGGCGGGACCATGAGCAGGGCCTGAGATGATGAGGGAAGGGCTCTGGCAGGTTCATTTGGGCAAATGTGGCCCAACAGATATCCTGGCCCCAAGCTGTGCAGAGCTTTAAAGCAGGAAGTATACCACAAACCCTCCCCCAAAGGACCCCACCACAATATAATCACCTAATACAAAACTATAATCACCTAATAAAAAACTTTTTATTGGTTTTTAGTGTCTTGTAAACTGCCCAGAGAACTCGCGTTTTGGGCAGTATAAAAATGTGATAGATAGATAGATAGATAGATAGATAGATAGATAGATAGATAGATAGATAATCTAGAAGTATGCATGGGCCTCCAAAGAACTATTAATCTAACCTGTAGATAACAAAAATATTGCAACCCTCTAAACACTATAAAATCAGTGATAATATAGAATAAATTTTTAAAAATTCTTAGCTAAAATATCCACATAGACAGTACATATAGAAAACCATAAATACTCTTAATGAATACATAAATCAATCAAAAGTATGAATCCGAACAATCCCTATATAGTACAGTACGTTCAAAATGGACTTCACCACTGGCCTCTTCAAAGTAAACGGGGGAAAGTGCCACAACCAGCAATCCAATCAATCATGAAGTTTCCTTCTAAGTTTCTAGATGTCCAGTTTAATAGATAGAAAGCCCTATCAATTGTAAATGACGTGGAAATGCAAGCTCTGTATTTTGTGAAGAGCCAAAACCAGTCAAAGAACTCAAGGGTGGCGGCAAGGGGGGGCGGATTCTGCCTCACTTCCTTGCAGGTTGCAGCTTCTGCCTCAGCTCTCCTCTCTGCCCATGCTTTCTTTCTTTACTCTCAAACTTCTCCATCTGGCCTTCTCCTTGTGTTGTTTTTGGTGAATCCATTCCTTGATCCAGGCCAGCTTTTGAATGGGGCTTCAGCCTTCAGTTATTTGTATTCCAGCCCTGGAGTAGAGGCGGGGCTAACAAACAACCAGCAGCAAGAGCACTGAAGGCAGACTGCACTCTGTAGATAATGTCTATTTCATTGAACTCTTAATATACCTGATTCCACTCCACTGCCTTTTCTTTGCATACCACAACTCTTACCCTTGGATTCTGCACTCCTTGTTTTGTTATCTCACCTTCTTCTTGCCCCGGACACTCAAAGTATATACGCTGTATAAATAGTTGAAGAGGAAAATCTTTCAGACCTCAATCTTGAAAACAGATGGACATCAGTTTTTATCCTCTTTCCCCCATGGAAAGTATACTTATGAGATTACCTTGCTGTTCATGTGGGTGTCTGTCCATATGTTTGTGTCCCTCAACAACTTCACAATGTCTGCACCATTGTGCACCAAATTTGGTACAGATATTGTGCCACATAGGGACAGCTGAATAGCGTGGTTTGTGACAATGCCACCATGCACCCCGATCGAAGATGGCAGCCGTACAAAAAGTAGGCAGATTAGTTCCTGCATATAGATAGATAGATAGATAGATAGTGTGTGTGTATCTATCTATCTATCTATCTATCTATGTTTTTGGAACACGACAAATATTTATATACTGCTTTTCAACAAAAGTTCCCAACGCGGTTTAAATAGATATCAATCAATCAATCAATCAATCAATCAATCAAATAAAATGGCTCCCTGTGCCCAAAGGGCTCTACAAAGGTAATATAAGATAGAAACAAGAAACAGCCACTGGAAGGTTGCTGTGCTGGGGACGGAAAGGGCCAGTTGCTCTCCCCCTGCTAAATAAAGAAAATCACCACTTTAAAAAGATGCCTCTTTGCTCAGTTAGCAGCTGAAAGCAACATGAAAGCAAATATATTGCCATGAAAAGTGAGCTAGATGGAAAGCAAAGGTGCTCTCTCTCCCTCCTTTCTTCATTGTCCTGCAATTGCTGTCTGGGCAAATTAGGTCATGAGAAATGACATCACTGCTCAACTTGCAAAGATGATCCCCAAGATTGCTGTTCAGATGCCAGTGGAAATATGAGGCTAACTCAAGATCACCTAGCTGTTATGTATGCCAAAGAAACTAAGCACAGAAAAAGTGACTCATGGAAGGCCACCCAAACAGGTAATGAAAGGATACAGCCTAGACTTCCTGACTCTGGAAGGTAACTGGCAGATAGAAGACAAGGAAATACTTCTCTTTTCTCTATGTTATGGTGACTGTTTAAGTATTGGGAAACTGTCAGTCATTCAGTCAGTCTTTATTACAGTCTCAGTAATAAAGTACACCTAAAACAATTATAAAATTTGAACACAACCATACTAATAACATATCTCTACACTGGTTCTAACCATAGTGAGCAGAATGTCAAACTCATATTGTAGAACAACAAAATTTCACAAATGTGTGTATTACTGACGAATTTGTATCTATCAGCAAATATTTGATGTAGAATTTGTCCGAACGTCCTGGAAGGTTTTGTAAAACAGGCTTGATCTTCACCGGCTCTCTAAGATAGGCAAAGGGTATGTCTGGGATTTTATGTAAATTGCCTGGAGATGTTTCGTATCAGGCAGTTTATAAATCGAATAAATAAATAATGCCCATGGGATGCTGCACAGGCTGTCAGCCATTTGACATCAGAGCTAGTTCCTCAGTGGTCTTTTTACAGTCACAGGATGGTGTCTGGGAGCATTTCTGCAAATGTGTATATTGTTGTTGTTGTTGTTGTTGTTTACACAGTCAGACAGGTGTTATTGACTGGTTTGTTTTATCCAGACATCGAGTCCTTCCCAAGGAACTGGGATGGCTGAATTTTATTATCAATATTGTTGCTGTTGTTGTTATTATAGATATCGGCACAGAATATAGGCTGTTCCCAGTAAAGCTGCTTTTTGTAATTGGCTGATGGTGATTTCTGTGGCCCCTATCATGTGTTGAGGTGCTCTTCAAGGTGTTTTGGAATTGCACCTAGGGCGCCAGTTACTACAGGGATTATTTTAGTGTTCTTCTGCCACAAGCTTTCAATTTCAATTTGTAGATCTTTTGTATTTTGTTTTTTCCCCTTTTTCTTGTATTCAACTATCACCTGGTATTCGCTATGCCGATTATTTTAACTTGTTTTTCTTTCTTCTTGACTACATTTATATCTGGTGTATTGTGTGGCAGATGTTTGTCTGTTTGTAGTTGGAAGTCCCATAATATTTTTGCATCTTCATTTCCTACAACTTTTTCAATTTTATGGTCCCACCAATTTTTGGCTACCGGTAGCCAAAATTATTATTATTATTATATTTATATCCCACTCTTCCTCCAAGAAGCCCAGAGCAGTGTACTACAGACTTAAGTTTCTCCTCACAACAACCCTGTGAAGTAGGTTAGGCTGAGAGAGAAGTGACTGGCCCAGAGTCACCCTGCAAGTCTCATGGCTGAATGGGGATTTGAACTCGGGTCTCCCCGGTCCTAGTCCGGCACTCTAACCACTACACCTGGCTCCTTATGTGAAACTGTATGGTTAGAAAAGGGCATCCAGGTTCAACTGGTTCATATAACATCTCACCATCCTCTTTGAGACTAGATTGCTAGACGGATGGTTTGGGGTTGTTTCTGGTCCCTTCTGTGTGTACCCGATGACTCACTCCCATAAAACAGTTTCACGTGCATGAACCACATGCCTCCAGAACAAACTGTGGTGCTCCTTGTAGCCCCTGGGTGACCCAACGGACACTCAGAAAATTGGACATCCAGAAGCACACCCACTGTCTTCCTTGCTCCAACCCTCCAGTTCCCTGGCATTTCCTTACCCCATGTTATCACAGTGGGCAGCGGTGATCACCCAGTCCTTCTCTATCAGGACGCCTCCACACTGAATATCAGGGCCATTTTTCATGTTGTTGGAGAGGATAACTTGGTAGGGCTGGCGGTGCCTGGGGCACTCACGTCCCCCGACGATCCGTGAGTCATCTTGCGCTGCTACTGGGGAGGAAACCAGCCAAGATTATTTGCAGGTTCAGACACATCTTGCAAAGTCCTAGGGCAAAGCAGCATGGAGATGGGGAGGTCAGCCTCAGTGGAAACCTTGGGCAACATTTTGCTTGGGCTCAAGCGAAAACTTCTGCTTGGGCCCAAGTTAGGATGCTACCTGTGGTGAGGAGCAAAACGCTGCCTTGTCCCATGCCCCTGGTGGGGGCCAGATAGGGATGTGCACAAAACCGGTTCGCCTGGTTTGTTCTGAGTCCGAACTGGACTCGAACCGAACCGGCCATGTTTGGTTTTGGCACCCCAAATGAGGAGCCCAGCTTGGCTTGAATTTGAGCTGTTTTGGGGGTGCCAGGGACTTTATGGGGCTTTTTTTAAAAAAATGGCAGACTTACTACCTCCGAGGCCTCTGAGGGTGCTGCTCTGGTCGTGTGGGTGTGAGTGGGTGTCTTCAGTGGTTCCTCCTACCCTGCCAGCCTCCCCCTGGTCTCTTATGGGCTGTTTCAGCCCTCTCTGAGCTCACAGTGGCCATTTTGGAGGCCGCCACGTATGCGCATGGAGGTTGAGTCACTTCTCACACATCCCTAGGGCCAGCCAGCCCCCTTTGAAAACAAATCTGTGCAGACTTTGAAAGTGCACAAGTGGGCAGGGAGGGCAGAAGGTTGCCAGCAGCCTCTTCTTCTCTCCTCGTGCTTTTTGTACGGTTTGTAAAGAGTGACAGAGCAGGGAAGCAAGAGTGCAGTGAGAGAGCAGCCTAACAGCCAACTAACTGCATTGGTGCACAGGGACATGACAATTTTTGACGCCTCTCCCTTCCTCAGGAAGCCCTCTGTGCCACCTGAAAATATGTCCTTGAGGGTTGTGTAGCCCTTGGGCACATATTTTCAGGTGGCACAGAGGGCTTCCTGGGGAAGGAGGGGCTGTCAAAAATGGCTGCTTCTCCTCTGCACAAGTGCAGTTAGTTGGGAAGCTCTGTCAGGCTGCTCTCTCAGTGCACCCATGCAGCCTTGCTCTGAATGCCAGCCAGTGTGAGCAGTGGTGCACCTTGCAAAATGTGCAAGTATAGGCTTGGTCCAAGAGAGCTGCTCCAATGGTGACAGCAGGTGACATCTCACCACTCTGCTGGTGCCCCAGGAATCTTCACCCCCTGAGGCAATGGCCTGACCTTGCCTCATGAAAGAGCCGCTTGCTGGGCTGAATTCTGGTGCATACACTCAAGAGGTGCGGTACATGAAGGAGAGGTGGAGGGCCTGCTGCTCCTGGCTGGCAGGCGAGAAGGGGAAGGGGAGGCCACAGAAAGGCAAAAGGATTCTAATGGCACGGATAGGAGCCGTGAGGAAGTCTGTAGGCTGAAGACTGCTGGTGAAGCAGGAACATTTATTATTATTATTATTATTATTATTATTATTATTATTATTATTAATTTATTCAATTTCTATACCGCCCTTCCAAATATGGCTCAGGGTGGTTAACACAGGGAAATAATACATAAATAAGATGTATTATTTATAAGACATCCCAAGGCGGTTTACAAAAGTTGAAATACAATAAAACTCCATAAAAACCACATTTGAAACCTGAAAATCAGTTTAATGGTAAAACAATAACACACAGACACACACAGACACAGACACACACAACCAGCCATAAAAAAGACAAACAGAAGCAGGAAAGCTGAAAGACCCCGGCAGCCCTTATGGGGTAAATGCCTGAACAAATAAAAAGGTCTTTCATTGTTTTTTAAAAGCAGCCACCAATGTCAAGGAGTGGACATTCACTGGGAGAGCATTCTGGAGCTGGGGGGCAACAAGACTTTATTTATTATTTCGCTGTGTAAACCGCCCTGAGCCATTTTTGGAAGGGCGGTATAGAAATCGAAGAAATAAATAAAATAAATAAATAACAACAGAGAAAGCCCTATCCTGCTTGCACAGCAATTGAGCTTCTCTCAACATCAGCACATGGAGTAAAGGCCCCTCTGACACCCTTGTTAGGTGAGCAGAGACCCTTGGGAGCAGGCGGTCCTCCCGGTATCCAGGGCCCAAACTATTCAGAGCTCTAAAGGTAATAACCAGCGTCTTGAATTAGTTCCGGAAACAAATTGGCAGCCAGTGCAGCTCTTTCAAAATAGGTGTGATATGCTCCGAGCGAGCAGTTCCAGAGAGAACCCTGGCAGCTGCGTTCTGCATTTATTTTATTTAATAAAATAAATAATAGTAATAATAATAATAATATACAGAGAGGCCAGTGCAGACTGCCTTCAGTGCTCTTGCTGCTGGCTGTTTTTGTTAGCCCCGCCTCTACTCCAGGACTTGAATACAAGAAACTAAAGCACCATTCAAAAGCTGGCCTGGATCAAGGAATGGATTAATCAAAAACACCACAGGGTGGGGGTGGAGTTCATATAAGGGCACCATTTACAATGACGCCAGCACAGCGACAGAAAGTGCTGTTCGTACAACCAATGGCATTATTCAGCTTTGCTTCTGACAATGCGCAGTTACTCTGTGTCCTCAAAAAGTAGCACTTTGGTGGTGCAGTGTTCAAAACAGCTTAACTTTAGGCACTTCCAGCTGCAATAAAGCCTCCCGTCTGGGAAAGCTCCAGAGGGGAGAGGCTTTAACCCCATCTGTGTCTCCTCCCTCTCTTAGATGCTTCACCTCCGTCGTCTTGTATAGAATGATCTTTTCTGTTTGCCTCTTTGCATATGCTCTCATAGGAACGGGGATGAACATTGATTAACAAGGTCTCTTTCAGCTGCCTATGCCCTCTTGAATTTTAAACATGGTGGTTTGAATTGGGATTCCAGCTTTTAGTCCTGTTTTTCATACTGCTTTGCTGCCTGTTTATTTTACTTAGGAACATAGGAAGCTGCCTTCTACTGAGTCAGACCGTTGGTCCATCCAGCTCAGTATTGTCTTCACAGACTGGTAGCGGCTTCTCCAAGGTTGCAGGCAGGAGTCTCTCCCAGCCCTATCTTGGAGATGCTGTCAGGGTGGGAACTTGGAACCTTCTGCACACAAGCATGTAGGTGCTCTTCCCAGAGTGGTCCCATCCCCACAGAACTCACACATGTTGTCTCCCATTCAAATGCAAACCAGGGCAGACCCTGCTTAGCAAAGGGGATAGTTCATGCTTGTCGACACTGACTCAACGGCACACTTTCCCTTACCAGCTCTCCTACCCCTAGCCAACATGATGGAAGCA
Organism: Hemicordylus capensis; assembly: GCF_027244095.1. Classification (NCBI taxonomy): domain Eukaryota; kingdom Metazoa; phylum Chordata; class Lepidosauria; order Squamata; family Cordylidae; genus Hemicordylus; species Hemicordylus capensis. Next base: position 18,660,784 of record NC_069663.1, read on the forward strand.
ATGTGGAAAGGAGCATTATGTGGCTTCCCGGAATCTATTTGAAAGCTGCCCCGAGAAGCATCATGATGGAGGGGCGGAATGGAAACATTTGAAGTCAATAATCAATTCATACAATTAAACAAACCCTTATATTCAGTACCAAGGCGGCCCGCTTCCTCTAGGACAGTTGACCAATTACCCAGACATATCAACCCACACTGCAGATGTGCAGAGGGACAGACACTTGTGCATACTTTGCGCTCAGACACATCCTTTTGGCCAAACACCCCGAGAATGTTGTTTGCCTACCTGGACATGTCATCAGGAATAGCACTGCGGTCAGAAGCCTCACGGCCCTGTAGGGAGTAAACGGCGCCTGCATACGTGTGACTTGTCGTCGGAAGTGCTGTTGGATCAAGAGGAATTTATTGTCACTGCATCTGTCACCCTTAAATCCCTGCTGGCCCCACCTTCCTTCTCGTTGCCTGGAAGTGGAAAGATCCAGTTATGTGGGTTCACACCCTGTTACTGCCATTCAATGCCTGAGCACCCCTGACCAGACAAATGAGGATGAAGGAAGCTCCCTGCTGGTCCTCCAGCACAATATGGCTCCTGCGATGGCAGCCTGAGCTGTCCTCCAGTGGAGACTGAAGTTAAGGTAATTTTCTGGAGTTCCTGAACAGCAGGCTCACCCAAGGCACAATGAGCCCTTTGCGTTTGCTGCTCTCCATCCTGTCATGTTCCAAGTGACGGAACCATAAACACAACCCAGCCAACGGCCCTATTAAGTTAAGGCCCTTGCACTGAACCTGATTTCCTTGATCTAAATCCAGCTTCTTTTCTTACACGGTGGTTCAAGGTTCTAATTACAGTTGGGGTGTGTGTTGGTGAGTAAGTGAGTGTGCCATGTGGTACTGTATTAGGGAGCAAGAGGTAAAAAGGGGCAGGGGGCTTTTTGGAGCACCCCCCTTCACCTTCCCGATGGCTAATGAGGCAGAAACACCCCCGCCCATCAAGTATTCTGTCACTGGAATCCTTCTTCCATCCCCAGATAATGAAAAAGATTATTAAGCTCCCCTTTCCACCAGCAGGTGTTAGCTGGGCTTTTCTTTTCTGCTGAAAGAGACTTGTGCAGAAGAGGGGCAGTGCACAGCCTCTAAAAGGTGCTTTCCAGATTGCACACTATCACAGTGTCGCAATGGGTCCCTTAAGTGTGCCTCTGTATTGCCTGTGTTTTGACATCGCAGCCCCTGCGATGTAAGGAAGGTGCCGTTCATATTTCTGACGCCTTCTTTGGAATCTTATTGCTGCGTTACAGCCCTATAATGTCACATCTGTGTGGCAAAAAAATTAAATAAATAAAGCTGTATTTGCCTGTTGTAGGAGGCTTGCCCCCTGACAACAGATCTCGAATGCAGTTTGAATTCAGCGACACAAAATGTTGCCGCTTACACCGCTTTTCGCATTGTAAGGCTCACAATCTGGAAAGCGTCAAAGAGAAAAGAATTTGCAGCAGAAGCAGCACGGAAATCCATACTGCACCACTAAGTGCCTGAGACCCCGGAGCAAACACGTTCTGCATGATAGTAGCACAAGGAGGGCTGCAGTTCCCGAGGCACAAATCAGCCTCCCAAACCGAGCAGCTGAGTTACCACTGGAAAAAGATGGTCTTGCACCACGGAAGTGTTTGTGGCAGCCACTTTGTTACAGTGGAGTGGATCTGTCCTCGAAAAATAAAAGCCTTTTTGGAAAGGCCCACAGAAGTGAGCAGAGAGAAGAGAAGAGAAGAGAAGAGAAGAGAAGAGAAGAGAAGGATAAATACATGGTGTGTATATATGATGGGAGTTACTCCTGTAAGTGTCAAAATGAATGCCCAAGGTTTATATCTCAAATATGACTTATGAAGCATTGCTAAAGGAAAGTATCAATCATTTCACAGCAATCTGTGAAGGGAATTTTCACTTTCATTTTTAAAAATTTGCTTTAAAAATGTATTTTCATATATGTAGGTGGTAAACATGGCATGCAGCAGCTGATACGATGAGAAGAATTGCTCAAAGTAGTCCCACTGAAATAAAAAAGACAAGTTAGGCAACACCTAAGTAGTCCTTTACATTTCAGTGGGGTTACGGTGGGCATTTTTCCTCATGTCAGTCAACATGATTGAGCACCACTGAAATCCATGAGACAAGTTGGTCATGACTAACTTACAGCCTATTAATTTCAGTGAGGCGTAGCCATGACTAACTTGGTCTGGATGCTGCCTAGAGAAAATAACCCAAGAAAAATGCATTTGAAAGTCCTGAATAGTTTATATAGAACTGGAGTTAATGTTCCAGTTAAAATCTCTCTCTCTCTCTCTCTCTCGGGAATGAATCTGTCTTAGGTTCCGCACTCCACCCTTTGCTGCTAAAACCTTTCTTTTGCAAAACAGAATTGATTCTCTCCTGACTCCGTGATCTGATTGTCACTTTCTTGGCCATCTCTCCCTCTTTTTCATTAAGAGGGAAGGTGACATTAAAAGTCAAAATAATCCAAACACTGATCCATTCTGAATGTGAAAAGGCATTCAACCTTACATTAGACATTGTAGCACAATCCTTTCCCAAGTCATATTGTCACCTCTAAATACGCATTTTCTATTTTGCAAAGGAAAGGCATTGCTTTAGCAGTGAAGAAGACACGGCGAGGGGGAATCTAGGGCAGAAAATGCCACTGTACAGGTGTGAAGTGGTGGTTCTCTAGAGAGAGAGAGATCAATTAACTGGATCATTCAATCCAGTTCTATATGAACGATTCCTGGAAAGTATCGAGGTGGTGTGTCTCAAGGAGAGACTGCCCAAGACCGTAAACCGCCCTGAGCCATTTTGGAAGAGCAGTATACAAATCAAATCAAATCAAATCAAATCAAATCAAATAAATAAGAAACTGATGGCATTTGTATTTCTCTTCATACATCTGGGGGAATCGTCTTATGTGCCAGAGGGCTGAGCAATGGCTATAGGTCACAAGGTCACGGTCCATCTTCTTTTGCCCTGGGGCTTCCTGGTCTAGTCCTTGCCCAAATTACCTTCCCTCACCCACTTCCCTCACACAAACCATCATCACCTGCAGTTCCTGGGTGGAGAGAGATGTCGTCGTGATGGAGCATCCAGTGAGAGTAGGTTTCTGAAGGTATCTGTGGTTGTCGCAGTCACTGCTTGGGCTATGAGTCAAACAGGCCCTTACCTGCCCAATCTTTGACGTGATCAATCGCCCTGTGCTTATCCATTGCACATGTCTAGGCAAAGAGGGCAGGGCACTCCCTGTGTCACCTTAGCACGCTGAGCCTCCGGTGCAGAACTGCTCCTTCCCTGTCGGGTACCTGGATCTCCAAAGAGCCCACAAAGTCTGTTGACCAGCGGGGCGGGTGGAATTCTTTTCTGCCACTTCCAGCCCACTCTCTGTCTCGAACTCTCCAATAAATCAGGTCAGCTGGAGCGAGCTCTCCTTTAAAGTACCTGCCTGCCTTCAGCCAGTTTCGGTCTCTGAAAGCTTTTGCTCCACCCTCATAGTGTATGAATGCTCACCACTGTTGAATGCATTACCTGGCTTCGCTTTAACCTCCTGGAGGTGCAGAAGAGAGCCAGCCAAACAGCACAGATTCCCTCTCTATCCCGGGGACTTTCTAGGGATGAATTGGTCTAACTTTTTTTTGCAGGGGTGTAGCAAGACATTTTTCATTGGGGGTAAGAAGCAAATACTGGGGAGGCAGGAAGGTTGGGGAAAGGCCACTATAAAGGAGGTTTCTGCTAAATAGGGGTGAAAGGGAATGATAACTAAGGGAGGAGAGCTGGCCTTGTGGTAGCAAGCAGGGCTTGTCCTCTTTGCTAAGCATGGTCCACCTTGTTTGCATATGAATGGGAGCAGGGGTGTAGCAAGGTTGGAATGGGCCCAGAGACAAGATTTTAAAATGGGCCCCTCCCTCACAGAAGCTCAGCTCATGAAGTAAAGAAATCTTAAATGAGGCTGAATAGTGGTAACAAAAAGCATAGTAATATATATATATATATATCTCCTATGTGCCACAATAGAACATCATTCTAAATTTTTTTTAAAGGTTTTGTAACTTGTGGACAATGCAAGCCATTTAATGGCACTAAAGAAAGACATGCTGTTCTGGTAGCTCCAGGTCTTAACACTCACATCAATTTCGGAGGATGAATACAACTGAAGGAAGCCGCAGCTGGGGGGGTCAGTCATGTGACTTGCCTCTGGGGGGGGGCCCAAGGCAGTGGGCCCCCAGACAACTGTCTCCCCTTGCCCTATTATAGTTATGCCCCTGAATGGGAGACCACGTGCATGAACATATTCTGCTTAGGAAATGGAGCTGCTCTGGGATGAGCATTTGCATGCAGAAAGTTCCAACCTCCCTCCCTGGCATCTCCAAGATAGGGCTGGGAGAGACTCCTGACTGCAACCTTGGAGAAGCCGCTGCCAGTCTGTGTAGATAATACTGAGCTAGATAGACCAGTGGTCTGACTTGGTATATGGCAGCTTCCTATGTTCCTTTGTTCCTAAAAACCCTCATTCACGCATCTTAATTCAGAACTTGAATTGCAAAGGACACACTCTAAGAAGAGAGATCCACACACTGAGCAACCACTTAATTTAATTTAATTTAATTTAATTTAATTATTTAATAGTTACTTGTTTATAGTTCAATTTCTATACTGCCTTTCATAAACTGTATCCCAAGGTGGTTTACAAAAATTAAAATAAAATAAAATAACATAGAAATCACATTTAAAACATTAGCAAAAATTAAAACATGTAAAGATACTCAGAAGCAAGATTGCTGAGAAATCTGGCAACCCCTAAGGGGTAAAAGCCTGAACAAATGTAAAGGTCTTTAGTTGTTGTTTTAAAAGCAGCCACAGATGTCAAGGAGCAGACATTCACTGGGAGACCATTCAAGAGCCTGGGGGCAACAACAGAGAAGGCCCTGTATGTGCAGAACCAATATATAATCTATATCTTATTCCATTCATTCTGTTTACCTGCTTTTCAGAAAATAGAACTGGATCATTCCAGGTCTTATCAATAGGAATGGGATCACTCTGGCAAAAGAAATTCAAGGTGACAATAAGGGAGGTGAAAAGAGACTTTGAGGAACATTTAGCTAAAAGCATCAAGGAAATAACAAAAAATTATTTAAATACATCAGAAACAGGAAACCTGCCAGGGAAACCAGCCATACAGAAACAATCTAACTAAATAACCCAATATTAACAGCATCAGCAGTGAAAATAAAAGAAAATCCAGACACAGATGAGAAAGAGAGCTGGTCTTGTGGTAGCAAGCATGACTTGTCCCCTCAGCTAAGCAGGGTCTGCCCTGGTTACATATGAAAGGGAGACTAGAAGTGTGAGCACTGTAAGAGATTCTCCTTAGGGAATGGAGCTGCTCTGGGAAGAGCATCTACGTTCCAGGTTTCCTCCCTGGCATCTCCAAGAGAGGGCTGCGAGAGATTCCTGCCTGCAACTTTGGAGAAGCTGCTGCCAGTCTGGGCAGACAATACTGAGCAAGATGGACTCAATATATGGCAGCTTCCTATGTTCCAAATTGTAATATCCAAAAATGGCCCCTTCCCATCCTGCCAAGAAGCCTTGTGAAGAAGCCACAACCCTTCACAAACTCTTAAAAAGAGAGCAGAACTAAAGATAGGACTGATGATGTGACACCAGGGCTTTTAAAAAGAAAATCCAGAACTGCACAGGGGTATGTGAGTGCAATTCATGTGTGTAGAGTGTGCTGTTACAGCACACCTGAGCATTTTCCTTGTCTGTGCACACAGACTGTTGCCTAGAGTCACATTCTGTGACAATTAGAAGCATACACAGAATGGGGAAAAATAGAACTTGCAGTTTGACACAACCATTGCAGAAGAGTGTTAGATTCATTGGTGAAGACGATGCTGTGGGGAGTAACAGTGGAGTCTGTGGGAAGTGTCTTTGGCAGGGGGAGGATAAATGAGAGTGCTTGATCAGGGTCTGGGTTCTGGAGAAGCCTGGACTCCTCATTTGATTTTTCTCATTGTTAGTCACTTTTACTTCAACTCACACAGGGGTCCCCAATCTGTGGTACTCCAGTTTTTGCTGAAATACAACTCCCATGATTCCCAGCCACAATAAATTGTAGTTGGGGTTGTGGGAGTTATAGTCCAGCAACATTTGGAGTACCACGGGTTGGGAATCCCTGATCTAACATAAGACTAGGGATGTGCACAAAACCTGCCAGGCCAGTTCGGTTTGAATCTGGCCCGGCTTGGATTTGACGTTGAGCCCTGCTTGGACCGAGCCAGCTCGCACACTCCTTCATAAGACTACTTTAGCTTGACTTGAGTTTTGAACTGCAGAAATGTTCGTTTGGAATGACACTTAAAAAAAAATTGGAGCTGCACATTTTATATCTGCTTGCACATTTTAAAAAGCCCTGTGTAAGCCAGCGTGGTGGTGTGGGAGCCAGCGTGGTGGTGTGGTTAGAGTGCTGGACTAGGACCGGGGAGACCCGAGTTCAAATCCCCATTCAGCCATGATACTAGCTGGGTTACTCTGGGCCAGTCACTTTCCTCTCAGCCTAACCTACTTCACAGGGTTGTTGTGATGAGAAACTTAAGTATGTAGTACACCGCTCTGGGCTCTTTGGAGGAAGAGTGGGATATAAAATGTAAAAATAAAATAAAATAAAATAAATAACAGCACATTAATTTACCCTGGTTTCCCATGAGACAAAAGTGAGACGGCTTGAAAGCAGAGCTGTGTCGGTCACATTGCAGCCTTTTTTATACCACTGAAATTCTCTGTTGCCACAAATGCTTCTCCTCGCAACTTCTCCGGAGATGGGAAGTTGAAGGCACGTGGATGGTGCTGTTTAAATAATCAATTTATAATAATCAATCATAACAGATCATGACTGATGATGTGTACTCCTCCTCCTATTGCTGCTGTGAGACAGGAGGAAGGGGGAAGGAATGGGTCATAAGGTTAAAGCAGCCCTACTATGAAGAAAGGTGCGTCAGTCCCTTCCGGGGAAGATTTTTGCGTCTGATAAGGGCAGCAGAGTGGGAGACAAACAGGTCCATAGCATGCAATACACAGGAAAGTCTTCCTGTGCAAACCCTTCCGGATTCAATGTATCATGCTACTGTTCATGATCTTGTTACTGCCACAAGTTTACACTTCCTGTTAGAGGCTGCCTGTTGAGTTTTCCATGCCGTGCTGCAAATTGTGTTGCTGCAGGGATCTTCTCCACCTTCTTCTTGCCTGGCTCTTGTGCCTTTGCAAGCGTTGCACATTGGGCATTCAACAGGTGCAGCATTTTCCACCCTGGAAATATAGAACTCTGTAGAGGAACTAAGACTGGAAAAACAAACCAACAAACCAACAACAACAAAAAAAAAAAAAACCCCAAACCTGGCAGACCTGACATCCAGGAAAACAGAAGGTGAAATTCCAAGGAACTCGAAGGATATTTGATTTATGGAACACTCAAGATCTCATTCCAGGCAAATTAGCTCTTCCCCACAGGCAATTTGGGCTGGAGTCATAGAGTGGAGGGAATGCAGCCCTTTTCCCCTGAACCATGGCCCTCATCCAAATGATCCCTATTGCTGAACTTGCTATTAGCTAGAGGGGGAAATGTAGCAACACAAAATTGTGTCTCTACATTTGCATTGAATAGCAGCTTTGGGAACGGAGGCAATTTAAATTGTGGAACTGGCAGGCATGCAAAAGGTTAGATTCCCTGCACCCCACAGCCAAATTGGGGGGCTCCTGGAGAAGAAGATTACTTTGGGAGTTCTAATGTAATTTTGTGGCAGTTTATCTCACTGTTGCTGTCATTTTGGGTGCTATAACTCATTCTCCTCCCTCTTCTTTCTTTTCTTGTGCTTTACAGTCTCCAACCATGCTTGATATATGAACACATGAAGCTGCCTTCTGTTGAGTCAGACCACTGGCCCATCTAGCTCAGGATTGCCAACACTGACTGGCAGCAGCTCTCCGGGATTTTAGGTCAGGTATTTCCAAGCCCTATCTGGAGATGCTGCCAGGGATCGAACCTGGAGCCTTCTACTGCTATAGCCCCATCCTCTAATACACAGTTCTGTATCCTATGAATATATGAGAGCTAGCATGGAGTCGTGGTTAGAGTATTGGACTAGGATTGGGAAGATCTGAGTTCAAATCCCTATTCAGCCCTCAAACTCACTGGGTGACTCTGGGCCACTCACTTATCTCTCACCTAATTTATGTCATAGGGTTGTTGTGCTGATAGATAGAAGCATGTATAACACTCTGGGCCCCTTGGAGAAAAAGTGGGCTATAAATGTAAAAATAAATAAATATGAATCTGCCTTCTACTGAGGCTGATCACTGGATCATCTAACTCAAGTCTGTGCTGACAGGCAACAACTCTCCAGAGATCAAGACAAGGGCCTTTCCCAGCTTTTCTTGGAGATTCCAGGAAGGAAGTGAACTTGGGACTGCCTACTACAAATTTACTACTATGGATTTTTATATACTGCACTTCAACCCAAGTTCTCAAGGTGGTTCACATAGAAAAATAAGCAATACATAAATAAGATGGTGCCCTGTCCCCAAAGGACTCACAATCTAAAAAGGAACATAAGGTAGAAATCAGCATTGGCCCCCAGAGATCTGCTGTGCTGGGGTTGGATAAGGCCAGTTGCTCTCCCCCTGCTAAATATAAGAGAACCACCACTTTAAAAGGTGCCTATTTGCTCATTTAGCAGGGGTTAACTGTATACAAAACATGCATGCTACAAGAGGAGTTGTTCTCCGTCTGTGTCCCTCTGCCTGTAAAAAGGCCCTCTGATTATGCAGACACAAATCCTGAACATAGGAACATAGGAAGCTGCCATATACAGAGTCAGACCACTGGTCTATCTAGGCCAGCATTGTCTTTATAGACTGGCAGCAGCTTTTCTAAGGTTGCAGGCAGGAATCTCTCTCAGCCCTATCTTGAAGAAGCCAGGAAGGTAACTTGAAACCTTCTGCTCTTCCCAGAGCAGCTCCATCCCCTGAGGGGAATATCTTACAGTGCTCACACTTCCAGTCTTCCCTTCATATGCAACCAGGGCAGACCCTGCTTAGCAAAGGGGACAAGTCATGCTTGCTACCACAAGACCAGCTCTCCTCTCCAATGTGTCCAATGAAGTCCGATGTGCTACGTGATCTCAGGACACTGCTCATGAAAACAAACCAACATGAGGTGGACGTGAACATTTGAGAAGATGTATTTTAAGAATGCATCCAAACGTACGGTAATTGGATGCAATGAATAATGGTGACACCTTTTGCCAGTTTCCCCTTTTCATTCAAAAATGATTACACCACATTTTGGGGCATAGTTTCCCGTGAGTTCTGCTGGTGAAATTTAAAGTGGCTTGCACAAGATTCCTTCAAAACAAGTTGCAAAACCTGGATGCTGACAGCCAAGTTGCAGCAACTTGTCCATAATTCCTGTTAGGCACCACCAAAGAGATGGCAAGCACCATGTGCCTTTCCTATTTGGGACAGCTTCAGGTTTTCATACTCTGTTGGATTCTAAGGGAACACATTTTATCCAGAGTATATTGGCATGGGCTTGCTTTTAGACATGAAATATTTTTGTAGTGGAGGTTTTCAGACTGGGTTACATAATCTGCTGCTAAATTAATGAAATGAATTGTTGACGTGTAAACAGAAAGTCCCCTGATAACTTTGCAAAGAGGCACCTTTTAATGTGGTGATTCTCTTTGTTTAGCAGGGGGAGAGCAGCCCTATGCACCCCCAGCACAGTACCTCCAGTGACTGTGGCTGGTGTCTATCTTGTGTTTCTTTTTAAATTGTGAGCCCTTTGGGGGCAGGGATCCATCTTATTTATTTATTTATTTATTATTTCTCTGTGTAAACTGCCCTGAGCCATTTTTGGAAGGGCGGTATAGAAATCGAAACAACAACAACAACAACTTTACTGGGAACAGTCTATATTCTGCGATGATATCTGTAATAATAACAGCAACATCACTGATAATAAAATTCAGCCATCTCAGGTCCTTGGGAAGGATTCGATGTCTGGATAAAACAGACCAGTCAACAACACCTGTCTGACTGTGTAAACAATAATAATAATAAAGTGGTATTGAATGAGCCTGTGCGCACTGAAAACTGGCAGATCTCATCCGATCCAATCTGACCCAACAGGAAAATTATCAGGAGAGATCAACATGACCCCCCTGCTGGGTCGGCTCAAATTAGAAATCTGACACTTTTTCAATATTCTGACATTGGTATTTAAAAGTTAAAGAGGTTTTCCTTAAACTTTAAAATCCCAATGGCTGAAAGAGAAACCACTTTTCATTTGGGAGACTGTGAAACTAAGCCTGGTTGGGATTTAAAAATTAGAGGGAAACCCCCTGTAGGTTTTAAATTCCAACTCGGCAGAAGACAAGCTGCTGCTTAGCTGAGAATCAACTCTCTTCTCCTGGGCTGGAATTTAAAAGTTAAAGGGAGATATAATTAACTTTTAAATTGCAACTAAATGAAAGAGAAGCCGCCCCTCAGCTGATAAGAAAAAACCAGTTCCAAGAGTTCTGTATCGTGCTTCAGCATTATCTCCACCCCAACAGGGAAGCAAGAACTGCTTGAGCTGATAAGCTCTTTTTAAGACTTCTCCCCTGCTCCCTGGCACCCTTTCTTCTTGGCTTTCCATCACCTATGGCACAAACTCCATGCCTTCTGCTTCTGTGTGGACACCTGGATCGTGCCTCCAATTAGGGGTGTGCGTGGACCAGTTGCGGTGGTTCGGTCTGAATTTGGTTTGAATTCAGACCGAACTGTGGGTTCCTGAACTGGCTCAGTTAAACCCACTGGCTGGGCTGGTCAGGCCAATGAACTGGCTCCAACTGGTTTGAAGTGGTTCACGTTTGAACCATTCCAACCAGTCCAGTTCATGGTGGACCGGTTTGCTTTCGGACCAGTCTGTGCACACACCTACCTCCAATTTCAAATACCCATTGAAGTTTTTAAAATATTTTTTAAAGGTACACAATCACTTATGCTAATTTTATTTAGGACCATTTAAAGCTGCATTTCCATTAAAGAAAACAACACAAAATGTAATAATTCAAGGTGAGAAACTATTTTTAAAGAGTTCAAATGACAAAAATACAGAGATCCACATACAGCACAGCATTCTGCGGGCAGTTTCCACACTACCCAGACTGCTGTATGCATTTTTTTAAATCGATGTTGTGCTATAGTGCAGTTATGCAAATGCCTACTATTGCACAATGCAGTTGTGTGACGCTACAGCCATTAGCTTTAGTGTTGCACAGCCACGTTTGTGCAATTGTTGGTATTTGCACAACAGTCCTCTACTTCAACTATGTTGATTTTTTAAAAATGCACACAGCAAGGTGGACATTGTAGTAACTGCCCGTAGAACACTGTGTTGTATGTGGGCCAGTATACTCAACCACTGCGGGTTAAATTACAGCAATGAAACAGAATGGTTCTAAAAAGCAACAGGAACATAATTTTTATTCTATTTAGAACAATCAAAAGGACTTCACCTGTCAACTAAAGGTCAGTTATGTAGGTGCCAGGTAATCCTCCCTGGAGAGAAAATTCTACAAGCAAGGTGCCACAACCAAGAAGGCCACTCTGCACTATACATTTAAATACACTTGACTGACATTCAGACAAATGTTTCACATACTGAAAATTTTCATGTGCATGCAATGGGGAGGGGCAAGATTCTCCACTCCCCCCTTCCCTTCTGCCTCCTGATAATATGTCCTTGTGGAGGAGAGTTTAGAAAAAAGATGACTGTGGGGAGACACGATAGAGGTCTATAAAATCATGCATGGAGTGGAGAAAGTGGATAGAGAGAAATTCTTCTCCTTCTCCCATAACACTAGAAAAAGGGGTCATCCCATGAAACTGATTGCCAGGAAATCTAGGACCAACCAATGGAAGTACTTTTTCACACTCCATGCATAATTTTATACACCTTGATCATGTCTCCCATTAGTTGCCTCTTTTCCAAGGTAAAGAACCCCAGGGCTATAGTCTAGCCTCATAAATTAGGTGCTCCAGGCCCCTGATTTTCTTGGTTGCCCTCTTCTGCACCTTTTCTAGTTCTACAATATCCATCTTAAGATATGGTGACCAAAGCTGTACGCAGTGCTCCAGATGTGGCCTTTCCTTAGATTTGTGTAAGGGCATTATAATATTGAGACTCCTCAGGTCCTCCTGTCTCACTGTCCCTGCACATGGAACAGGTAGCACTTCAAAGAATGCTACCCTGGGGATCCTGGACTTCAATATGCTACCTAGCAGCGCTACACCTGAGCTACAGCCCAAGGCATCACCAAAACGTTGCCAAAAGTCTGGCATCACCAAAACGTTGATCTAATCATATAAACAAATGCCATCTACCGAACTATCTTTTAATATAAGAATAATCCCTCTACAGACATACAATTATATCCTATCCTATAGGCTGTCGTATCAAAGATACTTGATAAGATTGTATTTGTTCAGATAACTGGAGCAATCTTTTTTTCTGATTCTTGTACTACACGGGAGCTTCACGAAATAAAATAATGAGGCTCTTCTCACGACTGCTGGAAAGCAAGCTAAGGGAGCTCAGCCTGCTTCCCTGTGGTCGTGTGCTGCAAAAGGAGCCGCACAGCTCCCGGCAGCAAACCACACTAAGTATCCCCCCAAAAAACAAGGTTAGTGGAACAAGTGCTCCATGAACCCCATTTTCCCAATTGTGATATGCTGTGGCGTGGCTTCATGCCGTGGTGACTCATGAGGAGACCCCCCAACTGGGAGACTACAGGAAACTTCCCAGCCTTAGGGGTCTCCCCAGAATGCCCCGCGCACTCACACGGGACTTACAGGGTCTGGGCAGCCCCCAATCCCTGCTGCCCCTGCAGGCTCCATGACGGAGCCGGTAATCATGTGGGCGGCTGATCTGGCCACCCAGGGCGAGCTCCCTGCTTGTCTGCAGGGAGAGTGAGTTAAGCCCACTCTCCCTGCAGAGCCCAGTTAGGCTCTACCCACTAGGGATGTGCAAACCAGCTCAATGTTGAACGGGTTCGACATTGAGCCGGTTCGGTTCGATGGCTCGATGTCGAACTGAATCACCCTGTTCGGTCCGTGGATTTTTTTTTTTTAAAGTTATTTTTTTTAACCTTTTCCCCTTTGGGAAAGGTCCTTGAGGCAGCAGGGTGTGTGGGTCCACAGAGGTTCCCTCTCTCCCCATTGGCCTCTGTTATCACCCCCTCCGGCCGGTCCATAGATTGGCACGGTGGTCATTTTGGCAGTTCACAAGTTAGCCCAATTGAGCCTCAAAAGTTTATGCATCTGCCATCTGGAATCAGTGTGGATGACATCATCACAAACTATGCTGTTGAGATGTCCCTATGTGTCCCTACAACTGTACCAGATTTGGTTCATATTGGTCCAGGCGTTGTGAAGTTTAGGAGGGGACACATGGACACACACATACACAATGCCAAGTGATCTCATAAGGAAAGTAGGCTAACAATGGTAATTAATCTGTTGGAGAAAATGAGTTTCACTGAACAGGAGGCACAAATACACATCCACAGCGTTGAGTACTGCAAAATCTGGATTTCACAAAGCCAGTAAATTAATTTGAGAGTCTAAATTATGAGACACTCCTGTCCTGCCACCTAAACTCTTCCCCCTTTCATCACTTCTCCAAAACACAAATGAATCGATTCAACCCCTCTCAATTCCTCCTCCACCCCGAGACTGTTAGAAGAAGAAGAGGATGATCCACACCCTGGTTACACTGAAGGACTTGGATTTAAGCAAACACGGCCACATGGTTGTCAATTACAGGAGAGGAGCTTAAAAGCAAGCACCAGCTGAACTAGGCTGTAGGTCAGATGACAAATCTATCTGCTCCTGAGCACCTTCCATCACCCTTTCTTCCTTTATTTTTTTGAAGTGTCAACCATTCATATCAGTTTGTAAAATGACTGTAAACGGCCATGGATTTCTCCAAGGAGCCTGGGAATTGTGGTTTTGTGTGCTGAGAATGCTCCTGCAGTGATTCCCAGGACTATGGCACCCATGATTCCTTGGTGAGAGCCATTACAATCCACTTTTACTTTGTAGCACATGTAACAAATCCTTGACAGTCTGGTTTAAAATAAAATAAAATTTAAAAAGTAGCCTCCAGAGCTACTCCAGTGTTCCCTCTAAAACAGGCTTCCCCAACCTGCAGCCCTCCAGAAGTTGCCAACCTACAATTCCCATCACCCCCAGCTCCAACTTATTGTGGCTGGGATGATGGGAATTGTAGTTCACCAACATCTGGAGGGCCGCAGGTTGGGGAAGCCTGCTTGAAAAGGGATTCCCAGATGCTGTTAACTACAACTCCCATAATCCCCAAGCAAAGGCCATTGCAGCTGAGGATGCTGGGAGTTGTAGTCAACAGCATTTGGGAATCCCTGCTCGAAGTAACACTGCTCCAGAGATTGTGATTTTGAGAAGAGTGATGAAAGAGGGGTGGAGGGGTCTTTATCCCACCATCTGTTTATCCCACCATCCATTTCTCTGCTCAGAATTGCCTCTCAGTCACTCTTCCCCACACCATCCCAGGGTTCCAGATACATAGTGGTTGCCATCAAGTCAGTTGTCTGCAAGAAGAATCAAGTGGAAGTTGCTGTCCCGATGCAAAGATAGCAACCTATTCTAGGATTGATCTAGGGAGGGGGTGCTTGGGGGAAGAAGGGCTTCCTCTCTGCCTTGTCGACACAGCTGATACACTCCCGGAAGGCCATCTCAGAGTGCATTGGCCCATTGCAATGCTGGAGCCATTAAAGTTATTGGAAGTGGGGCACAGAAAGGGTCACGTGGGGGGCAACCTTGTCCTACATGTTAGATTTCTGAATTATTTCAGAATTTCAGAATTATTTCAGAATTATATATTGTAATATTATTTCACATTGCTGCTCTCCTCCTAAACTTAAATAAGAACCAAAGCTCATAAGAAGAGACTTGCTGGATCAGGCATTCCCAGCATCTTGTTTCCCTCAGCGGCCCACCAGATGCCTTCAGGAAGCCCAGAAGCAGGAGATGAACATCCCCACTCTCATCATTGCTCCCCTGCTACTGATATTCAGACGCATCCTGCCTCTCAACCTGGAGGTAGCCTACAGCTGTCAAGACTAATAAATGAGCCTATGGGGAAGATGTCTTTATCCATGTGGTTGCTTTTTCTATCACACAAGGTTCAGCGAAGTGGCTGGAGCCTTAGGAATGCACACATGCCTTACTCAAGGTTGAGAGCCCCTACCTTAACCGTTTCTCCTGGCATCATTTACCTACTGAAAATCAACCACCCCCAGCTGTTATCTGTCTCAAAGTGACTGCAAATAACTGATAACAATGAGAAAAGTGTAGTACAGGCGTCTCTAGAACCCAGACCCTGATCAAGCATACATATTTCTCCTCCCCTGCTAAAAACGCTTCCGACAAACTCAGTTGTTACCTCCACCCGGAAGCATCACCAATGAAGATAACACTCTTCTGTAGTTGGCTGTCAAATTCTGGGGATGTGCATAAAATTTGCACAAATCAATTTGAATTGGAATCAAATTGGAATTGATTTTATTTAGAACCATTGAACAGAGTGGAGATTTGTCTGAATCGACTTTGGGTGAATTTGAATCAATTTGAATGAATCTCCATTCTGTTCAGTGGTTCCAAACAAAACCGATTCAAACTCAATTTGAATTCAAATTGATTCGTACGGATTTCGTGCACATCCCTATCAAATTCCAAGTTCTGAAGATTTTCTCTCACTGTGAAGTGTTCTATATTATTATTATTATTATTATTATTATTATTATTATTATTATTATTATTATTATTTCTTGTTTACACAGTCAGACAGGTGTTATTGACTGGTTTGTTTTATCCAGACATCGAGTCCTTCCCAAGGACCTGGGATGGCTGAATTTTATTGTCAATGTTGTTGCTGTTGTTATAGATATCGTCGCAGAATATAGGCTGTTCCCAGTAAAGCTGCTTTTTGTAATTGGCTGATGGTGATTTCTGTGGCCCCTATGGTGTTGAGGTGCTCTTCAAGGTCTTTTGGAACTGCACCCAGGGCGCCAATTACCACTGGGATTATTTTGGTCTTTTTCTGCCACAGCCTTTGAATTTCAATTTGTAGATCTTTGTATTTTGTGATTTTTTTCTATTTCTTTTTCTTCTATTCTGCTATCCCCTGGTATTGCTATGCCGATTATTTTAACTTGTTTTTCTTTCTTCTTGACTACAGTTATATCTGGTGTATTGTGTGGCAGATGTTTGTCTGTATTATTATTATTATTATTATTATTATTATTATTATTATTATTAGTTTGATTTCTATACCGCCCTTCCAAAATGGCTCAGGGCGGTTTACACAGAGGATAAATAAATACATAAAATGGATCCCTGTCCCCAAAGGGCTCACAATCTAAAAAGAAACATGTTGGACACCAGTAACAGTCACTGGAGGTACAATGCTGGGGGTGGATAGGGCCAGTTACTCTCCCCCTGCTAAATAAAGAAAATCACCACATTAAAAGGTGCCTCTTTGCCAAGTTAGCAGGGGGATGTCATGGAATGTGACTCTAGGTCACCAAGTATTTGTGCACAGACCAGGAAAATGCATAGGTTTGCTTTATGACAGATGCTATGCACGCCAATTACACTCACATACCATTGTGCAGTTCTGAATTTTCCTTTTAAAAAGTCCTGCAAGCTCCCATTACTGTATTTACCAGAATGCAAGACAACTATGAATTTAAGAAGACCCCTTAAAAAAGCAGGTGTTAAATACAGGTTACATCCTTATTTACACAAAAGAAAGAAGTCTCTGAATTTAAAATGACCCTCTGATTTCTAACATGAAAGAACATGGGGGGGGGAATCTAGTCTTGGATTCAAGTAAATACAGTACTTCTTGTTAAAGAAGAAGTACTTCCAGTATTAAACATGTCCCAAATTTAAATGTAATGAGCTGCATGTCTGTTTTGCCCCTGATTTTCTGAACTCTTGAGAATTCCATTTCAGGGGTTGAAATGAAGACTATCAGTGCCAGTGGTTAAAGCTGTTGTAATTTCCAGAAGTGATGCTTTTGTGCATCATTTGAGCGGGGCAGGTAAGGTGACACAGAGGAGGGAAATGGATGCTATCTTATCTTTTGTGATAACAGCAACCAGTCTAATGTCAGCTGAAGTGCTTTGTAGTTCTGAGTCACTAGGGAAGGCAGCCGGATGAGCAGGGTGTATGTCACACCAGACCCCCTAATCATGTCACAACCCTTTGCTCTTGCGGGTAAGGCTATGCCTGCCCGAGACTAATGCATAGAGTCCATTCCTCCTCAGAAATGGGGCTTGGAGGGATGGCGTGGGTGTCGGTGTTGCAAGCAGGCAGCTGCCAGCCGAGTGTTGCAATGGATCTACACAAAAGCTCAGCTCAGAGATCCTCTAATGATAGGGTGGCAAATGCTGTGGTTCTAATACAAAATCAGCTGCGCCCAGCAGAGTCATTTGAGTTCCAGAGACCTGCCTGCAGGCAGCAGGCAAAGAGCCAGCATCACCGCAAACACAGTCCCAGCACCGTAGGTGATGTGTTTCAGCAAGATAGCATCGTCATCATCCTCATTGCTAGTATCAGACAAATGAAAAAACAAGATATTGAAATGATTGATCTAGTGGTGTTGCTCCACTGGTAACACAATCCAACAATGCAGTCCAGGGCGACCCTTTTGTGAGGTGTGGGGGTGGGGGCAGTCCTCTTGGGTGGTGGATTATTAGGGCACCACAAGGGCAGCAAGTTGTCCCCCCACCACCATCAGAGCAGCTTGATGGACAGATCTGACCCCTGCAAGTTTTGCAAAGGTACCTCTCTTCACACTACTCATGAAGTATGCAAGAAGCATGAGAGGAGAGGGGAGGAGAGGAGAGAGAGGAGGAAAGGGGAGGGGAGAGGAGAGGGGAGGAGAGGAAAGGGGAGGGGAGGGGAGAGGGAAGGAGAGGAGGGAGGGGAGCAGAAGGGAGGGGAAGAGGGGAGGTGAGAGAAGGAAAGGGGTGGAAAGTGGAAGGGAGAGGATAGGGGAGAGAGGAGAGAGAGGAGGAAAGGGGAGGGGAGAAGAGAGGAAAGGGGAGGGGAGAGGGGAGGGGAGGGGTAGGGAGGGGGAGACGGGAGGTGAGAGCAGGAAAGGGGAGGAGAGATGTGGAAAGTGGAGGGGAGAGGGGAGGGGAGAGGATAGAAGAGGGGAGGGGAGGAAGAGGAGAGGAGGTGGCTGGGAATGTTCCCTCCTCCCTGCCCCTATGTACTTTCAAAGCTAGCAAGGGTTGGTTTTAGGAACATAGGAGTAGAAGGCAGCTTCCTATATTCTTATGGTCCTTCTTGTGTCTTTCTCAAAGGCAGCAGAGGGGGGGGGGGCATAGTGGCAAGTACACCCCTCCCCCAACAAGTAGCTTGTCATGCACCTCTTGTTACTTGATAGAAAGGCCCTTTCCCCATCCTCAGACAACTTTTCTTTGGGAAAAAATGTTATGGATAAACAGCTGTGGTTCCCTGTGGGACGACTTGTGGAGAGAGGGGGGAGGGGAGGGGAGGGGGAGGGGAGGGAGGAGGAGTGCAACCTTGTTAATTCTCTTGGACTTGTGCGCTAAATGCCTATCCGTTTGTATTCCAAGATCCCAATGGATTTTTGCCTCTTCATTTTGACCTCAGTCGGATGATTCCATCAATTCTTGCTTGCTGGCAATTTGTAATTCTTGCAAAAGTTCCAGTCGATCTTATGTCTTTCCTGATAATCATTCTACATGATTTTCTTACAACCACATACAAAGTGCTCAACCGTCTCATCCACTTCCTTGCATAATCGACACTTACTGTCTTTCTGGGTCTCATCAGTTTTTGCTTTTATAACATTTGTTTGTAGTGATTGTTCCTGGGCTACAAAAATGAGACCTTCCTGCAACGACCCCTTCTTTAACCACTGCCATGTTGTGCTATTGTTGACTTTTGATTGTATGTCATTAAAGAACTGACCGTGCAATGGTTATTATTATTGTTAATAATAATAATAATAATAATAATAATAATAATAATAATAATAAATATTTGCAAAGAGTATAATGCAGACTAGATGCAAAGCAGTTGCCATGGACTGACTTCCATTTATGAGCATTCCTGTGCAATGCACTCCCCGCACCATTTTCAGACATCTGACACGTGGGATGAACCTCCGGGCCCTCAGAAACACACTTTGTACTTTCTGTCAAAAGGACATTATCTTTTCTGCCATTATCTTTTCCTGAGCAACCCCAGAAGAGTCTGAGTCTGTTCTGAATTGTAGGGACTGTGATCCTTCATCTCTTCAGAGGCTTCTTCTGGCAATGTGCAGGAGCCAAGGAGGTCATTCGATTGTGTCCACGGGATACAATTCGGGGCAAGTGCAAATTTATCAGTGTACAATGTGAACAGACAACCTGCAGCCAGCAAGGGCACAGGCTCTTTCCTTCAGCTGCATAAGTCAATTCAATTCAATTCAATGTGTGAGTTATTACCTTTAAAGTTCCTGCCAATTCCCATTCCCATTCCGCTGACACCATAAATAACATTTTATAGACTTCTTTGTCTTTTAAAAAACTTTTAAAAGCTTTTAGAACAACATTGCAAATGGGGCTGCTGCATTGCAATGATGTAAGGCAAAATTTTGACATTGCATCATTGTCAGATGGTCAGGACAATGAAAGCATCAACACACTGAAAACTGAAAACATTGCAATGCTGTCACCTCTTTTCCATCTCTAGGGGTGCAGACATCTAAAATCACAATGAACATGCATAACTCCAGATGGTACCAACTGCTGGAGATGAGACTCCATAAGCGTCGACTCTTAACACCAGTAGAGGCAGTGAGTGCAGGATTGCCTCCTTGTCTCTCTCTTTACTGTCAATCTCTGTTCTACACCCAGGGTAGTATCTAGGGTGGGGCAGGCAGGGCATGTGCCCCGGGCGCCACTTGATGGGGGGTGCCATTTCTTAAATTTTTAAAAAATAAAAATAAAAATGGATGCCCAAAACAAAATGGCCACCACGCATGCTCAAATGGCCTCTGTGAGGCCCTAGGCCATGCCAGGCCTCACAGAGGCCATTTGAGCATGCGTTGCAGCCTCCAAAATGGCCACCACGCCGATCTTTGCAGTCCCGAATTGGCCCGAAAATCAGCCTGGGACGGGCTGTGGCAGTGAATTAAGAGGCCAGCAGGGGGAGGGGGAATGGTGAGTTTGTCTTTGAATCAGTGTGAAATCCTTAGTATTAAGGCCCACTGGGAGTTTCAGAAAGATAGTTAAAATGAGAGAAATAGAGCAAGAAATACTAGAATATATTCCAAGCAGTGACACAGTTTACTCTGCATGTCCTTTAATTATTTTCAGACTATCTGGGGAAAGTCAAATTCTCCATTTATTTTTAAAACTTATGCAATAGTGATGCTACAATTCATAGTAGAGAATTAGACAGGCACTTCTGTTCAGTTTTCCAAGTACACCTCCACATAGTATTTGGGTATTCCATGAGTCCCAGCATACTGACATTTGTCATTTTCCAGCATTTTTTGGTCTGGCTACGTTCACTGCTAAATAGTTTTCGAAATATTAAAAGACTAACGAGCTTGACTTGTATTTTTCAGCTGATATTATGGTAAAGTTATCTGAAAGATGGGCGTCAGATGTTTGGACAGGGGGCGCAATTTCAGTGCTTGCCCTATGTGCTATTTTCCCTAGATATGCCTCTGTCTACACCTCTTGTGATTGGTAGACTGATACTTTTAAGGCACTCCCAATTCTTTGTTCTCTTTGTTCTTTCTTCTTCCTTCCACCATGAGGTAGCCAGCTCAGAGTGCAGGCCTTTCGAGCTAACGTCTTCAAATAAATCTTGACTCATTTTCGTCCTTAAGCAATTGTTAACCTGCTAAATGATCAAAGAGGCACTTTTAAAAAGTGGTGCTTCTCTTTATCGAGCAGGGGGAGAGCTACTAGCCCTATCCATCCCCACAGCATCTTTCCAGTGGCTGTTGCTGGTGTCTATCATATGTTTCTTTCTTTTTTAGACTGTGAGCTCTTTGGGGACAGGGAGACGTTTTATTTATATATCTATGTATAGCGCTTTGGGAACTTTTGTTGAAAAGCGGTATATACATATTCATTCTATCGTATTCGTATCATATTTTCCAGGTCTCCTCTGTGAGCTCTGTTCTCATCACTGGGTTTCTCTGCTCATTAAGGGGTCAATTCAAATTATGTCCTACAGCAAGCACCTGGCTGGCTCATGTACTAGAGGGCTGAGGGATAAAAATCCTGATAGGCCCTCTGTGATGTTGTCGCTCCTTGTCTCTTACTGCTCTTCTGCTCATAAAATGAAGCCCGCCCCCCCCTCTAAAGGGAGACAAGTGCTGCTGTCTTTCCTGTGGGAGTAGACCGGTCGCTGCCTGCCTGCACAATGACCTCAGAAGCTAGGTCATGCTATTCTGCTGATGTGAGGATATTTATCTGATTAGAATGATGACAGAAACGGTGTCAGTTTTAGGCCCCCAGTGCAAGAAGGCTTCCAAGATTAGCATCAGTTAATCAGTTAATTGAGAAGTTAACACTTATTCAGCAGTTTAATTTCTCCACATCAGCCATGAAGCACCACATTTCAAGCAATCACTTCTGGCATGCTGGACTAGGCGGCATGTATCATCACATGGAAATGCTTAAAAACCATGATTTCCCCCTCAAATCATGACAAGACAGGGCCAGCCCTAGACCAAAGGGTGCCCCAGGTGAGAAGCACCTCCCCCCCCGCCCGAACCCTTGTTCCACTTTTGAGTCGGTTTTTAAAAACTGAATTTGCAGCCCCTTGGATGCCTCTGATATTCCATTGGCATGCATGAAATTTGCACACACAGAACTGTAACTTGGTATGATTATCTTGTTGCTTAAGGTTGTGGAAAGGAGTGGAATCAATTCTCTAAGGCCAGAGGTACCCCATTTTTTTTTGTTTTACAGAAAGTTCAAGGCAGTTTGAAAGAGTGATCATAGTGTGAATGTGCACCTCATTTTTGCCAAAGTAAACATTGCAGGTTTTGGTATAGTTTCAAGAACCTGCAACACCTATTTGATCAGAGGTGACTCCAGGGCCAAAAGATATGCACCTGTGTGTACATTCTGGGAAATTATGGCTGTCATTAACCACTTTCAAATCTCTTTTTAAAATCTTAAATGTGTTGAAAGTGGCTTGAGATATCATCTGTCCCTGGAGCTGCATAATTGCTGAAGCTGTTACCAGGTAAGAAAATGAGAAAAGAAAAGAAAAAGTTGCAATGTAACCTGCAAAGATTTAAAGATTTAACCTGCTGATATTGTGGCCAAATCAAAAGATGAAGGAAGGCTATAGAAGTGTTTGGCTATGGTGAATTTTGTAGGATAATATGTAAAGTCTTGTAAAACTTTATTTCAGTCGTAGACCAGCAATACAGGATAATATGATTTTATCAGCAATTATTTCTAATTTCATATATTCTTCTCTCTCCTGTGGTGAATTCTTTTCACATAGGTCTGTGACTTGGCACACCTAAACTAGCATACCCATTCTGAACATATTGGCTGCTAATTAATCTGTGGCCAGTAATTATTATTTCTGATTATGTTAGTTTTCTTTTACAAAATTCTCAGGTATATTTTTATTTATTTTATTTATTTATTGTTAAATTTGTATACTGCCTTTCATTAAAACAATCCCAAGGTGGTTCATACAAAAATTAAAAGCAAGACTATAAAAATGACACAATTAAAATATTAAGCTAAAATATAAAACAAATCTGACTAAAAAGATTTAAAATACAAACATAAGAACTGTAAAAAATACAAAGAAGCAGCAGTAGAGACAATCATATAAAAGCTTGGGTAAAAAGCCAAGATTTAATATGCTTTATAAAAACTGTGATGGAGATCGAGGAGCTAATAGCCACCGGGAGAGCATTCCAGAATCTGGGGGCAGCAACAGAGAAGGCCCTGTTCCGAGTACACTACAGCCGAGTCTCCCTCATTGTCGGCACTCGGAGCAGAGCTCCCTCAGATGACTTCATCAAGGGGGCAGCATCCCTTGGGAGCAGGCGGTCCCTCGGGTATCCCAGGCCCAAACTGTTAAGGGCATTAAAGATCAAAACCAGCACCTTGAATTGGACCCGGAAACAAACTGGTAGCGAGTGCAGCTCTTTCAAAATGGGTGAGATGTGATCCCAACAGGTAGCTCCACATAAAATTCTAGCTGCTGCATTTTGCACTAGCTGCAGTTTCCAAATATTCTTCAAGGGCAGCCCCATGTTAGAAAGATAGATAGATAGATAGATAGATAGATAGATAGATAGATAGATAGATAGATAATATTTGCCACGTTAGAAATATACATATCTCATGGATATGTAGTGCAACTACATTGCTTCATTTAAAAAGTTCCCTTTGCTGTTTTCTTGTTTGTTGTTATCTTATGAATCTATTATTTTATTCATTTATTCATTTATTCATTTATTCATTCAATTTCTATACTGCCCTTCCAAAAATGGCTCAGGGAATACACAGAGAAATAATAAATAAAAGGATAAGATGGATCCCTGTCCCCAAAGGGCTCACAATCTAAAAAGAAACATAAGATAGACACCAGCAACAGTCACTGGAGGGACTGTGCTGGGGGTAGATAGGGCCAGTTACTCTCCTCCTGCTAAATAAAGAGAATCACCACGTTAAATGGCGCCTCTTTGCCAAGTGAGCAGACAATGTTAACATGAAATATGTACATATGTACAAGAAATATGTACATTTGAGAATATCCAGCAAGCGTGATTGGCTTTGATTTTTGGCATCAAGAGCTGTATCCAAAGAGAGTAATGGAACTTAAGCCTGATTCAGACATTAT
Source organism: Hemicordylus capensis (assembly GCF_027244095.1). Classification (NCBI taxonomy): domain Eukaryota; kingdom Metazoa; phylum Chordata; class Lepidosauria; order Squamata; family Cordylidae; genus Hemicordylus; species Hemicordylus capensis. The sequence continues at coordinate 18,684,822 of NC_069663.1, forward strand.
GCTGTATCAGTTTACAGATGTCGGTGTACATGTGTTTGTGTGAATGAATGTACCTGTGTTCATTTTAAAAGTTAACCTGGATATAGGCCCTTCAAATATATGGTAGATATAGGAAGTATACACTCATGTGAATGATTGTATCTATGTACAGATCTGTACCTGTGCACACTTGTACGAATGTTGAAGATAACATGGGAATGGATATTTAGTCACAACAAGTCTCATTGATATCAATAGTGCTCTGTCTGTGTGTCTGTCTGTCTGTCTAATCTATGATACAACCAGTGTTCCCTCTAAGGTATGCGTATGTGCATGCACTTGCAAGCTTTTTGATGTCAGTTAATTTTAGATCCCGCTTATGTTGAATCAGGTAGGCCCCATTCTGAATGAACATGCACACACACTGCCTTGATACTGCCACCCAGAACAATATTAATTCCGCAGACAGATGAAAAAAATTAAAGGGAACACTAAATACAACCCAAAGAAAACATTAGAACATGTATGTACAATTCTACCATGCTGGCTAGATTAAATAGAAAATACCTTTCAGTACAGGGCCCCTGTCCTATATATGAATATGAATACGACGGATATTTATATACTGCTTTCTAAAAATAAGTTCCCAATGCGGTTTCCATAGATATAAATAGATAAATAAAATGGCTCGCCGTCCCCAAAGGGCACTCAATCTAAAAAAGAAACATAAGATGGACCCCAGCAACAGCCACTGGAGGGATGCTGTGCTGGGGATGCATAAGGCCAGTTTTATTTATTTATTTATTTATCACACTTGTATACTGCCCCAAACCCGCATCTCTGGGCGGATCACGATGCCCAGAGTTGCTCTCCCTCTGCTAAATAAAGAGAATTTTAAAAGATGCTTCTTTGCTCAATTAGCACGGCAAATACCCTAATCCTTACCCTAACCCATCCCATCAGTTGATTTTCTTCTGAAATTGCTTATCAAATTCCTCTCCCCTGCATGCGCATGCGCGCGCGCACACACGCACACACGTTCTGAGCAGACCAGAACAGCATCTGCTGTCCAGATGTTCCTCAAATTGATAAGAGTTTGGAGCAGATGTTCATTCCAGAGTCTCTTGGCAATTTAGTGGGTGCGGCATTTCACCCACAATTATCTGTTGGTGCCATGTAGTAATATCACTTAACAGTCTTAACTAGCTGATAAGCAGTTACACTCAGCAAGTCTGAGATGTAATGGCAGATAATTGGAGCCACAATTAATTGGAGCCAAATAAATGGTCTCAAAAATCTGGCTCTGCATGTTCTGGGAGGAGGGCACCACCCTTGAAATTGGGTAGGAACTCAATTCGCGAGTGTCAACAATGAGGCCATTCTGCCTTCCTGCTCCAAAAAAAGGTAAAGGAACATCTCTGCAACTCATCAGTAAGCTGTGGAAACTCCCAGTAAATTGGCAACTTGATCTGTGAAGACATTACCATTTTATGCATGCAGTTCCCATGTGGCCCTGCATATGTTGTGTAGAGTTCTCAGCATCACACCCGGAAACTGCACCAGCAGAACTCTTGGGCAGCAAGACGCTGTGTACCACTGATCCCTCCCACCAGAATGCTCAGCTGGGCTCTCCTGCCTGCTGTGGGGCAAAATTCATAGTGAGCTGAAAATTCCTCCAACTCCCGATTCCTCCAATAGGGATGTGCAAAACCGGCCTGGGGGGGTTGGGGTTCTGGGGTTCGGTCCGGGGGTCTAGAATCGAACTGACCCCCACCCCGGTTCTGTCTGGACCGATACCGAAACCCCCAGCCGGTTCATGAATTTGGTTTTTAAAAAAATTTAATTACCTTCTGCCCCTTCGGGGGGCTTCCTATAGGCCGTGAGAGGTTGTGTGTGTGTGTGTCCACAAATGTTCCCTTGCCCCCCTGCCGGCCTCTAAAATCACCGCTGTGGCCCGCTGCATTGTTATTGTTTGGACCTCCATAAATTGGTGTGGTGGCCATTTTGGAGCCTGCCGCACATGCGTAAATGGCCTCTGCGAGGCCTGGCATGGCCCAGGGCCTCGCAGAGACCATTTGCGCATGCCTGGTGGCCATTTTGTTTTCAGCAGCCATGTTTATTTTTATTTTATTTTTTAAAAAAAAAATGGCCACTGCACATGCATAAATGGTCTCTGTGAGGCCCTGGGCCATGCCAGGCCTCGCAGAGGCCATTTGCACATGCACAGCAGCCTCCCAAATGGCCACTGCACTGATTTATGGGTGGCAGGCTGCGGCGGTGATTTTAGAGGCCGGTGGGGGGCAGGGGAATGTTTGCGGCACCCCCTGGCAGCCTATAGTAAGCCCCCCAAAAGGGGCAGAAGGTAATAAAATTAATTTTAATTGAAAAAAATCATGAACCGCCCCCCCGGACCAGGGGGAGGGATCGAAGGGGTGCTGAACTACACTGTCAGGTTCGAGTCCGGTCCGGACTCGAACTGAACCAGGCCATTCGGTTCCATGCATACCCCTATCCTCCAATTCTCCTGTTGAACAGGCCCTGAGCCAACGCCCTCTCAGTCATTGCCCCATCTTCATCATCTGTTCAGAGAAACATATTTTCTTGGCTCATCCTTTGTGTTCAATTTTAAGCAGAGTCAAAGAAGAAGTAGGAGGGACAATGGAATGTGATCCCTGGTTACTTAAGATATCACAAAGGAGTGTCTCTAGAGTACAGCTTGTTCTGAAGCACAGCTCCTGGTGAAGCTGATAGGGAACAAGGAAGGCGATGGATTGACCTTAATTGGGAAGGTCAGGAAAAGGGCAAGCAGTCCTGGAAAGAACATAAGAACAGCCCCGCTGGATCAGGCCCAAGGCCCATCTAGTCCAGCATCCTGTTTCACACAGTGGCCCACCAGGTGGGTCGTCCAATAGGGGTTTGCACAAATTGATTTTTGTGGTTTGATTCTACCTCGAATTCATTTTGAATTAACTGAAGTTTCCAAACAAAATACAAAGGCTGTCTCACATACAGCGCATTGCAGTAGTCATGCAAACTTCAAAGCAGACCAGAGCATTGGGTGTGGCACAAGTTACTCTCAAGGCTGGACATGGAGCTGGACATGGTGGTTGCTGACATCACAGCAACCACCAATAAATAATACACACAGACACATAGAGCTGAGCTGCCACTGTCCATTTCTCACCACAACACCATCTCACAAACAGACCAAAACACAGCTCAAGGAAGGAAGGAAGGCACCCAAGTTCTGCCTTTGTCAATCTCAAATCCAGCAAAACCAGATAGTTGTAGCAGCCATAGGTAGCACAGCATTTGCACTGAGAAACGAAAACCACAAAATCAAATCTCCTTGCCTCTCCTGATGTAAGGGCTCTTTCTGCCTCCCATTCCCTTTGAATACATTTTGAAATTCTCTCCTCCTCCCCCCTTTGTCAATCTGAGATCCAGCAAAAGAGTTATAGCAGAAATAATATACTCAGTTGTGAGAAAAGAAAACCACAAAATCAAACCTTCCTTCCTTCTTCCTTCCTCCTGTCCTCCTGATCTATCCTCTTCTTTCATAAGGACTCTCTCTCTCTGCCTCTCAGTCCTTTTGAAAACATTTTGAAATTCCCTCTAAAAGTGTTCCCCCTCCCTTCTCCCCCAGCCAATAGGGGCACAGTTGCCCATGCCAACATTTGATTTTAATGACAACCAGCCAACGAAGAAGCAAAGTGATCTCAAGCCAATCGGAAGCCAGTGCATGAAAATCAATCAGCGGTGGGGGGTGGGGGGGAGCCTGCCAAAATAGCCACACCGAATCATGTGAATTGGTTTGTGCCGAATCGGGGCTGATTCAATTCAACCTCAAATCAGCCCCTTCATTTAAGGGGTGATTCAATTCATGGTCAAATCTGCGAATTGCCCCCAATTCGATGCGAATTGATTTGCACACAAATCAAATTGCACATCTCTACAGTCTAGGCTCTTCTGGACCCAGACCCTGATCAACCATCTCTATTGAGCCAGTGTGGTGCAGTGGTTAGAGTGCTGGACTAGGACCGGGGAGACCCGAGTTCAAATCCCCATTCAGCCATGATACTAGCTGGGTGACTCGGGGCCAGTCACTTCTCTCTCAGCCTAGCCTACTTCACAGGGTTGTTGTGAGGAGAAACTTAAGTATGTAGTATACCACTCTGGGCTCCTTGGAGGAGGAGCGGGATATAAATGTAATAATAATAATAATAATAATAATAATATTTCTCCTTCCCCTGCTAAAGACACTTCCCACAGACTCCACTGCTACAACCCAGAATCTTCACCAATGAATCTAACACTCTTCTGCAATAGTACTGTTAAATCCCCAGTTCTGAGGAGTGTATTCCACTGTGTGGGCTTCTCAACAGCATGGAATATTACTCTAGAGGATGAAGTATGTATGCATAGACAAAGAAAATGCTCAGGTGTGTGTTGTAGCAGTCATTAAGTGCATGCCACACGCATACATAGTATGCTTACACTCACATACCACTATGTTCTCAGTTTCCCTTTTAAAAAATCCTGTGATGACCCTATGGGGAAACTAGAAAATTAGGAATTAGAAGATTAGGAAATTAGACATTTCCTGCAAAAGGGAGTGGCATTCAGAGACAATTGGGACAGAATCAGAGTTCCATTCATTCCTCTAGAACAGGGGTGGCCTATCTGAGGCTCTCTAGGTGTCATTGGACTACAACTTCCACAATAAATTGCGACAAGCAATCTGGTGGGACCACAGTCAAGATGCTGCAGCCACCAAACAGCAGATAAGTAGTTTGCTTTGCAATCACACAGGCACACACACAGCCATGGTTGTCAGGAGAGGCATTACAAAAGGGAGGAGCTGCACGATTCCACATTGTCACCTAGGGAGTCACTCTGGAAAGATGGAGAAACCACACCCAAAGAGTCATTAAGAGAGTATTATCATGCAAATGACCTGGTCTAACCTTTTTGGATTCCCATGGCCACAGCTAAGCAGACGGAGTTTGATATGATCTTGCACTTCGTAAGGAATCATTTGGGTGGTGAATGTTTCATATTAACTTAAAGCACCAAACAGATATTCAGGCAAGTAGTTTGTGGATCTTAATAGGAGGAGGCAAGTAATCCCAAAGAAATTCTTCTTTATTAATAATGGCAAAATATTGCAGTATATCTCCCTGGTGTGCATGTGTTACCTGAGCCTGTGCATGAACATGATGAAAATTTTACCTCCTCAGAAGTAGAAGGGGTTGTGACTGTCTTGAGGGAATAGTCTTCAAGTTTGAGGAATGTCCTGCTCTTTTTGTTCAAACATGTGGTGGTGCAAATGATCTCTGCAGGAGGCCAGTGGCAGGGCGGGTTGGAAGAGTCCCTACCATCGCCGATGTCTCTGCCTCCACTGCTGTCATTGCCTCCACCACCCTCACCGCCTGCAAAGAGAAGGTACTAAAGTACCCTTTCTCTCACCCCACCAGCCTTAGTATAGGGAATGCCCCTTTACTTGTAAAGGGGAATCCTCGCTGGATTCCCCTTTCTAAATATATCCTCCCAACTGGCCCATGAACCAGTTCGCCCCGGTTCGGTGGCTGAACCAGATCAGACCTGGTTATGCCAGACCCAGAACTGGGCCAGGCCGGGTCGGTTTGAATTCGGTCCAAATTTAAACCGAACCAACCAAACCAGTTCTGTTCACACCCCGACATTCATTTTTAAAAATCAAAGTCTGCCTCAACTGAGAGAAAAAAGGGGGTGAGGAGGAAAGGGGGGGGTAACGTTTTAACAACAAAAAGGGGGAGGAGGTGAGGAATGCAGAATGTGCCTCTACCTGCTGAGCATATGAAATAATGTAAGGAAACTTCTACACACCCACTAGGATTATACTGAAAGTTTAAGCTTCTAGCCTTGAAGGTGATGAAACTGGTTATAAGTCTGTGACATCCCCAACAGTAATTTCTGACCTGTCAACTTTAATGATGGGATAAATATCCTGCAAACTAGACTGCAAAACCTTGAGGTAAGGCAAGCTTGACAACATATCGGTTGTTTCAGGGGTTCCCTGAGGGACCATGGTGTCGGTCCAGTTGGCCTGTGGAAAATCTTTGCCACACTGAATGTAATTTGCTTCCTGGTAATCTAGAATAAAGTTGCTGAAAATAATTCTCCTGAATGCTTATTATCCCCCCTCCCCCCGTTCAAATTTGTAGACTGGGCTATTTATTTGGCCGGGCTATTTATTTATTTATATTATTTATTTATTTTTCAAATTTGAAGATTACCCCAAACGTCCACCTCCTGGGCGTCGATTCACAACAACATCAAACAGATAAAGAATGAAGATCTTAAAACAATTTAAAACTACAGTCCAGTTAAAAAAACCCTGGGCGAAAAAATAAGTCTTTAGAGACTTTTTTCCAGACTACAACTCCCATCAGCCCTAGCCACAACAGAGAAGGCCTGTTCCTGCGTAGCCACCAGGTGAGCTGGTGGCAACAGCAGACGGACCTCTCCAGGTGATCTCAGTGGGCAGTGGGGCTCACGGCGAAGAAGTTGTTCTCTTAAATACCCTGGGCCTAAGCTGTGATGGGAGTTGTAGTCCAATGCCGCCGGGGGACCCAAGTTTGAGAACCCCCTGGGGTAAGCTACCTAATTTGTGTCCAGATATTTCTCAGCTGTATCATTTGTTCAATGAGAAAGTGCATTTACTGCCCTCTGGTGGCAGCCGCCAATTTGGTGAAGGTGAGGCAGCTGTATCCTTTCCTACTGCCTCAGAGGATTTAAAAGTACAGCCACAGTCACCTGATGAGAACCCGGAGTCCTGAGCAATGCAAATAGATCCATAATGATTGCCTTGATAGACCCCCCCCTCAAACTTGCAGCTGGTTGAGGACTTTGTCTCAAAAAAAGCTTCTGGGAAACTGATCATGGCAGCTGTTCTGTTTTCTAACTCAGCAGCTAGAACTGCAATATGCCTCTGGAACTCAGAGGCATATTGCCTCTGAAAAAGGAGCTTCTACTTAGCTGTAACAAGTGAGACCTGCAACCAAACATTACATTTTGGCTGCATCCTCACGTAGTGTGGAACTGTGGGCCCAACGGACTCACGGCTCCGCACCCCCAACCTCCCCCTCCCTGTCCAAATTCAGATGTAGCTGAGAGCAGACTCTCTGCAGTCAGGGAGACTGCAGAGAGGAGGGGGAACTGGCTGGGTGGGCTTCCTTCTTGCGTGAAAGACAGCCCACACAGCCCACACAGCCAATCACAGCTGGAGAAAGGGAGGAGCTTCCTCCCTCAACTCTGGTTCCAGACAGCCGAGTTTGCAGGACTGCATTCGCACATAATGTAGGCTGTGGCTAACCTCGGGTTAGAACGGTGAAACTCACTAGAACCTGAAGGTTCAAACTGGAGTTTGGAGAGCAAAACCTCGAGTCGCTCTCTGCGTGGAACCGGAGTTTCGTTGGGGTGTCCGCAGAGGTGCACTTAGGTAATTTTGGAGCCTGGACCTAAAGGCCTTTGGAGCCCCATGGCCACTGGAGGCCTCCTTCCTGCTGCAAGTTAAGCATAATCCCCTTACACACACACACACACACACACACACACACACACACACACACACACACACCGTATTTTTAACACTTGGGGTATATTTATGCAAATATGCAATAAGGTAAAGGTATAGTGTGCCGTCGAGTCGGTGTCAACTCCTGGCGACCACAGAGCCCTGTGGTTGTCTTTGGTTGAATACAGGAGGGGTTTACCATTGCCATCTCCTACGCAGTATGAGATTATCCTTTTCAGCATCTTCCTATATCGCTGCTGCCCGACATAGATGTTTCCCATGGTCTGGGAAACATACTAGCAGGGATTCGAACTAGCAACCTCTGCCTTGCTAGTCAAGTCATTTCCCCACTGTGCCATTGGGTGGCTAAATATATACAGACACAATATATGCAGAAAAATACACACACAACTTAACATATACTGATCCCACATTCCCCCCATGTTGCTAAAGCACCCGGCACAAGTCATAATTACACTCAGCCACCTAGTGCAGTGCAGGCCAGCAGCAACCACACCACCTAAAACAATCTAAAGATGATTTTTTTGCAGGGGGGTGGAGAGTGTGTGGAGGCCCTGGACTTTGGCCCCGGAATCCCGGGGTAAGAGCGCCACTGGGTGTCCTGTGTTCGGATGTATAGGTTTGGCAACCTCTGGCCCCTTGAACTCTGGTTTCATGTTCATGAGAATGAGATGATTGTGTCCATGAATCTGGGAGGCAGTGGGAGAGATTTTGCTGCTATTAACTAAGTAGAGAGCGGGGAAATCTAATGGACTTGGCGCCCAGGCTCAGAAAGCCTTGCAGGGCAAGGCATCCGTTCCCTGCTTTGGAAAGCACTTTGAGCCTGGGCATCAGCTAGGGAGTTTTACTGCCTCTTTCCCAAGCCCAGAAGACTGCTTGGCAATCAGCTGGATCTTGTGCCTTGGCTCAGAGAGGTTTGCAGTGCAGAGAGTGCAGTGCATCTGCTACTGAAGTCCCCAGAATCATGTGGTCCTGACTACCGAGGGTCCACAAGCTCCATCTAGGTGGTCTGTACAAAGCCTGCAAAATAGCGGAGTGCACAATTGTGCAATTCATATAGGCCTGTAATTGTTCTATTTTTAAAATTATATATGAGTGATGCACTTTGGTTTATAGAAGAAAAGAGTTACATTAATAGTCCACTACGACACCAAGCCATTTTCAAGTGGTCTGCCAAACAAACAGAAAAGAAGACGTTTGAGAACCTTGGGGCTCCTGTATTCTACGGCCCCTGCAGTGTATCCTGCTTCCTTCTTTTCATTACTAACCTGGAAAGGGAGGAAGCTGAGAATGTATCCGGCTAGGAGGAGGTGGCAGCAGCAGCAACAACAACAGTGCAGGGTTACATTGGGGTGGCTGTTTGGGCAGTGATGGCTGTGCCACTGCTTTTGCCATTGCAATGGTGGTTAGCAGTGAAGGGGGGGGGGCATTTCCCAGAGGGAGGGAGAGTGCATTCCTCTGTGCCCTGAAGGAAGCAGGTGGAGCACTGGAGTTCCCAGGACCACCACCACAAGGTTTCCCCTTCTACCCTGGAAAGCTGGTCTTGTGGTAGCAAGCGTGACTTGTCCCTTTAGCTAAGCAGGGTCCACCCTGGTTGCATTTGAATGGGAGACTAGAAGAGTGAGCACTGTAAGATATTCCCCTCAGGGGATGGAGCCACCCTGGGAAGAGCAGAAGGTTCCCAAGTTCCCTCCCTGGCAGCATCTCCAAGATCGGGCTGGGAGAGACTCCTGCCTGCAACCTTGGAGAAGCCGTTGCCAGTCTGTGTAGACAATAGTGAGCTAGATGGACCAAGGGCCTGACTCAGTATATGGCAGCTTCCTATCTTCCTAATAGTCAACCCAAAATATATGCTTTTTTGTTCTTATATGGACTTCTTTGGCATGGGATGTGGTGATAGCCACCAGCTTGGATGGCTTTAAAGGGGGCTTAGACAAATCTATGGTTCATGGACGACAGGTCTATCATGGGCTACTAGCCTGGCAGCTATAGGCCTCCTCCAGCCCCAGAGGCAAGATGCCTCTGAGTACCAGTTGCAGGGGAGCAACAGCAGGAGAGAGGGCATCCCCTCAACTCCTGCCTGTAGGCTCCCAAAGGCATCTGGTGGGCCACTGTGTGAAACAGGATGCTCTACTAGATGGGCCTTGGGCCTGATCCAGCAGGGCTGTTCTTATGTTCCTACCCCTGCGTACTGCCCATCCCTAGCGGCGTTCCCCCACCCTAGGGGGAGCCACCACTGCCACTTGATTAGGGGGAGTTGCCACCCTCGTCGCTGAGAGGGCAGCTGTCACCACCACTCATGGGATGTTGGGAGCATGCCACTGCTGTGGGGAGAGGCCGTTGCCCATGCCACTGAGTGTACATATGTTGCGCACATGGCTGATGTTCAAAACAATACACGGAAGCCAAGGAGAAGCATGAGGGTGCTGCTGGTGGGCACGATCCTGCTCTACGCATTGTCACCCCGCCCCCGTTCATCATTTCCTTGGCACTTGGAGAGGCAAGGCTGGCCCAGTCCAAGAGGTACTGTAGCTCCTGGGGTGACAGTAGTAAAAAGTGATTGGGTTAAACAAGAAAGCCTTTGATGGATGGAAACAGTTACCAGATCTTTGGGACAACAGAATGTATATGGGTTGCTGTGGTGGTGGTGGTGGTGGAGGAAGCTACAATATATCCCACCCACTTGCCATGATTTTCCCAATACCCTCTCTTTCCTCCCATTTCATTATCAGACTCAGCAGAAACATTTGTCCCATTTCCTCATATGTACTGGCAGAAAACAGTGGAAACAGGAAACCAAGTGGGGAAGGGAATGCCGATCACCAACTACCAAACAATAAAAAATGCATATTTGCATTTCCATTTTTTAAAAAAATAGCAGCCACAGAGAGACTCTAACTGGGATCGTGATGTGAATAGAAGAAGAGCCTTGCAGGATCAGGCCCAAAGCCCATCTCATCCAGCATCCTGATTCTCACAGCAGCCCACCAGATGATGATGATGATGATGATGATGGCGATGGTGGTGGTGATGATGATATTTATATTTATTATGTATTTGATTTATATACCGCCCTTCCAAAAATGGCTCAGGGCAGTTTGCCTTTGGGGAGCCCACAACTGGAAGGTGATGGCATGCCCCCTCTCCAGCTGTTGCTCCCCTGCAACAGGTATTTGGAGTTATCCTGCCTGCCTCTGAATCTGGAAGAAGTCTAGGACTAGTGACAGGATTAGTAGCCACTGAACCAGGACTAGAATCAGGACTACTGAGCCAGAATCTAGCCACTGATGGACTTGTCCTCCCTGAATTTGTGGGAATGTGGAGTCTAGCTTTGGGAATGTGGGGTTGATCAGGGGTTTCGTGTTTTCCACTGTTCCCCCCATGAAAATCCACTCACAATCTGCTATTTGCCCTAGGAGGAAGCTTCTATCCATGTCCCTATGTCTTTACATCCTGGAACAAAAAGCAGTCCCTGGGAGGGGTGGGGTGAGATTTTTGTTTGGAACACAGTAAAGGGGAGGGAAAGGGTTAAGCCCTCTTTGCTCCACCATGGTCCCAATTCAGATCTGACCTCTCCTGGGACTTTTACACACAACAGGCTTTACCACGGGTTTGCTGGAAGGCTTGACTGTGAACCCAAAATTGTCCCCCAAACCCGAAACAAATAGAGGATTTTTAAATCCCGGATATAAGTCGGACGACACTCTAACACACTGTGAAAAACTCAAATTCTGTGGGAACTGCTCCCCGATAACTCGCAGGGACTTCAGGATAAATCTGGCCGATATGTGAACACACCTCCTCCATTCCGGAGGAGATGCGAGTCAAAGGACTTTCAACGCCCCATGTGAAAAACCTCCTGCAGCTGCTTTTTCAACAAATTAAAAAGACAAAAATGCCATGACGCTTTTCTCATCATATCTACTTTGGCCCAGGAAAAAACAAACAAACCAGGATCGGCAGCAGTGGGCAGCTGCTTGCTACCCCCCCCCCAAACAAATAGACATGCCTTGCCCAAGTCCCTTGGGACAAAAGGGTCTACAGCTGTGTCCCAAACACCGCCCTGCCATCCTATTATCCATTGCAGTCCTTCCCCGTCACTCCATTCATTTATTCATTTCTTGTTCACATTGGTATCCACTCTTTCTCTATCGAGTGCGGGGTGGCTCACGTAGATGTGGGTTGCCCCACTTGATCCTCACAACAACCCTGTGAGATAGGCTAGCCATAAAAGAGAGAAAGAGAAGGGCAGACCCCTCCCCTCAGTACAACCACATGTGGAGCGGAGGAAAGCAAACTGGCCAGCGAGAGAAGCAAAATGGAGGCAGCCTTGTGGGGGAGCCCGGCAAGAACTTGCCGGAGGTGGAACGCCCACCATGATTCTAAGGCACCTGAGAAGTAGAGGAAGGAAAACATGTGCACAACAAGATGGCTGATCCGCACGGTCCCTTGGCTGACTTTATTTCCTCCACTAAGTTCTGAACTGCTGGATTGGGTGACTCAATACAGTCTATTTCCTATCGTTTGCTGGATCCATGGCACAATACAGCAGACTTTGGCGTATACTCCTGGGTTCCCCTTCTGCGCGCACACATACGTCCCCCAAGAAACCACGCCTTCGAGCTTCCCGCCACAGGTGAGTGGACCGCCAGAGTCACCCTGTAGGAAGGAATGGCAGAAATCATCAACAGACATGCCTAGCATCAGACACAGCCGAACCATATGTATATACTGCTTTTCAACGAAAAGTTCCCAAAGCCGTTTACATAGATAGGTATAAATACACAGATAAGCAGATATTTTATCTGTTGCCCTGTCGTCTACTTTATTTGCCTCCCGTTCGCTATTTTAGTTTTTAATTTAGAATGCAATCTTTAATGTTGCCTTATTTACATGTTTTTGTACACCGCCGGGTGGTATATCAAATGCTTCAAATAAATAAATAAATAAATAAATGAGGATCCCTGTCCCCAAAGGGCTCACAATCTAAAAAGGAAACGTGAGATCAACACCAGCAACAGCCACTGGAGGGATGCTGTGCTGGGGCTGGATAGGGCCAGTTGCTCTCCCCCTGCTAAACATAAGAGAATCACCACTTTAAAAGGTGCCTCTTTGCTCAGTTAGCAAGGGACAATATTTGTCGTATTCGTATCCGTTTGCCGTGTGCACCCATTTCTTATTCTTCAAGCTCAAACGATCTCATTTATTTTGCATAATCTAATAAAAATACAAACAGCCACAATACGGTAATATCTTTATCGTAGGGCTGCACGACTTCAGCCCTCCTGCGGCTGTTGGACTACAACTCCCATCATCCCTGGCTATTGGCCACTGTGTCAGGGAATGATGGGAACTGTAGTCCAACAAGAGCTGGAGGGCTGAAGTCGTGCAGACCTGCTTTCTTGGGAACAAGCTACAATCGTACAACTGTGACAATAAGAATACATTCAGCAATAATATAATTAATCTCACAATGATATGGTATTAATTTTATAGAAATACAATACATTCTATTGTCTGTTGTAATTATTATGCTAAAAATAACATAATATTGGTCCTAATAAAGGTATCATCTTACTGTGACTTTCGGAATTTTTCCAACATGGTAACCTACAATATTTGTTCACAAATCAAAGTGTTTAGCATTTATATAGTGCTTGAGAGCGTTCAAAGAACTTCCACCCACAGCCTGGGGGAGGAGGGTGGGTCTGTATAACCGGGGGATTCTCTAAGACTGTAGAACAAAATTACTTTATTAAAAAAGGAGACAATCCCAACCCAACATTCCTGACAAGTGTTGCATATGCAGAATGTTCTCTGTTAGGAACAGAGGTCTGTATCCAAAGAAAATGAACCTTAATGAGTCACCACTGAAATCAATAACACAAGTGAGTCATTACTAACTAAGTCTTATTAAACTTAATAGGGCTTAGTCAGGATTTGTTGTCTTTGGATACAATCCAGAGCATTTAAAACAACAACAAGCTCTGAAAGTGGTGGTGAAACTATCTTTTCAAGTTGGCCTAGGGAGAAGATGGGGGGTTAATACCCCCATCCCACTGCTCTGCTCAGATATAGGGTTGAAGCTTTAGTTCCCTTTTTAAAGGATGATTTTGTTGCTTGGATGTATCTATAACTTTATTTGAGGGTCTCTTCAGCTCTCAAGAGTGGTATAATAATCATTATCGTTATCATTATTATTAGTAGCAGTAGTAAAAATGGTATATAAATTTGCTACTTTAAAAAGTAAAGGGAAATAATCAGAGGAAATTAGCAATTAAAGACACTTCTCCCTCCTCCCTGGGTGTCATGGGCATGCTGTCAGACTCTGAGGATGAGGAGGAGGCAGGCAGTGTGACAGCAGAGGAGGGAGTGCAGCAACCTCAAAGGCAAGAAATTGCAGAGGCAAGTGGGACCGACTCACGGAATGTTGAAAAAGTAACAGAGCCTAGTACGAGAACTCCTGTGGAGGAGGTGCAGCCTATCTCAGCCGTAAAGAGGCATCAGTCGAAGAGACAGGAGGAGATAAGGAGGTGCACATGCAGAACGGCTTGACTAATGGCTTGAGATAAGGAGAGCTGCTGAGTTAGGAACCCATGATTGAGAGCACATGGCTTCAACCTATTTAAGATGGCTTCACCTTAGCCGCATTGCTGGTAGCAACGTTGTATTTTGGTGAGCTACCCAGCTGTGTTCCTGCTTGTTTTGACTGTGCTTTGACTCCGGACCGTTGGGACTCTGTTTGGGGAATTCGACTTGGACTTGGTTTGACTGACTGGATATTGTAACAACTCAGACTGGCTGTGGTTTGGAAATTGCTTACTGCTTGGCTCTGACATTCTCCTTTTGACCCTTTGCCTACTTCACACTCTGTCTGCTGATATATAGCTCTTGATTAGCCTGACAGGCTTATGACACTGGGAGACAGAAACTGAGATGGGGCAATTCACAGATTGGCTGTTCAAGGGACAATTACTCACAAATCCCCCAGTTTAGATCAACAGGAAGAGATAAAATGAGTTGAACCTGCAGGCAATAAAGCTTCTCTTTAAAGCCACATGCAGAGGCCTTTGCTGAATGAGACTTTCTTGTGAGAAGTCACCACCGAGGAGCACTGGCCATGGGGAAAGTCCCTGCTACTTAATATAGCACTATAATAAATGCTGTGAGGAACCGCTGCTCAATTCTGTTTGCAGCTAATTGCAGAAAAGCAGCACCACAGCAATGCTAAAGTGTTGTAGTGTTAACTCATCCCTGGTTCCTTTGTACAAAAAGAATAACAGCTGACCCCCTTGCCCCAAAATATGACATTGAAAAATGAACCCATGTTCCTTCTTGGTCATACTGGTGGGTATGCTTAAGCAGGAAGCTGCCTTATACCAGCTGTACCATTGGTCTGAGCCACCTAATGGCGCAGCGGGGAAATAACCTGCCTAGAGAGCAGGAGGCTGTTGGTTCAAATCCCTGCTGGTGTGTTTCCCAGAATATGGGAGGAAGCCCTGCGCGGCCGGATCGGCCTCCCACACGACTGCCAGCTCCATGATGGATCTGGCAGGGGCTGGGGAGTTTGGGGGCCGTATGCAGGGCATACTGGAGAGACCCCCGGAGCCGGGAGGTGGCTTTTCACCTCCCCTCCGGGGGTCTACTTGTGAGTAGCTGCAGCGCGGAACTGCAGCGCGGCTATTCATGATTTTAAAAACTGGGTTTGCGGAGCGCTTGCTCTAAGGGGAGGGGTTGTTTGGTGGGTTAACTGCTGGGAGGCAACCGTGCTTGCCTGTGAGCCCAGGTGGCTCCCGCCGTCAGCCAAAATCGGGCTAAGCTCCCCTAGCCCGATTTTGGCGGATCGTGGGAATAGCCTCATTCTCTTATGTACCCAAGGCCTGAGCTGTATAGGGCTTTATAGGCTATAACCAAGATAGATAGATAGATGTTGGAGGGACAGTGAGTCCCTTTTAAAAACAAACAAATGTGCCTCGGGATGAAAAGTTTGGGGAACACTTCTCTAGAAGACACATGACATTTCCTCAGGTAGTTTCTGCATATCCCTAATTTCAGAGCCGCCTCTCACCTGGCAGGAATCAGTGCCTCCTTCCTGTACTCCAGCACACATCATGTATGACGTAACAGCACCACGGTAAGCTCTATTGCACTGCTCCCGTGGAACGACGTTGACGTCTGCACACTGCAGAATGTTCGGAAGCTTTGCTAGAAGAAAGACACACAGACATCAAGAGGTCAACGGTGGCGAAAGAGCGCAAATATCAGGACTCTTGGCGTAGTTACTTTAAATAAAGACAAGGAGCAGGTCTCTGGGTTGCAACCTCCGGATCCTAACAGGAGCCTAACCCAACCTCCAGATCCTAACAGGAGCAATTGAATAAGGGTCACCTCTAAACAAATCAATAACAGCATATAATCTATAAGTATTAAAACTAGGGTTGCTGCCATGCCTGCCCCCCAACCCCCCGATCGTACCTTTAATGGTTGGAACATAGTAACAAAGGATGGTGAGTCAGACCACTGGTCGATCTAGCTCAGCATTGTCTACACCAGGGATTCTCAACGTTGGGTCCCCAGATGTTATTGGACTTCAACTCTCATAATCCCCAGCCAAAGGCCACTGGGCCTGGGGATTATGGGAGCTGAAGTCCAATAACATCTGGGGACCCAACGTTGCGAATCCCTGGTCTACACTGACTGGCAGCAGCTCTCCAAGGTTACAGGCAGGAGCCTCCCTGGAGATGCCAAGGACTGAATATGGGACCTTCTGCATGCAAGCATGCAGAAACTCTTCCACTGAGCTCTGGCCCCATCCCCTAAGGGAAATTATCTGACAGTGCTCACATGCAGTCTCCCATCTAAATACCAACCAAGGTAGACCCTGCTTAGCAAAAGGGGGCAATCCATGCTCGCTACCACAAGGCCAGCTCTGGCTTGCAGAAATGCACAGGACCACAGTGAGGAAAAAATCGTTGTTATTGTCTTACTTGTTGGTTATTATTGCTTTACCTAACCTGCCTATCCTTGAAACTCAAGGTGGGTTTCATAACATAACAGGGGTGTAGGCAGGGGAGAGTGGACTCGTGTTCACCCCTCTCCCCAGCAGCCCCTCGTGTTCACCAGCCCCGCCCCCTGCATGTGATGTCACGCACGGGGGTGTGACCAGCCCCCGAAGGGCCAGCACTGCCCTCTAGAGTTCAGTTCCCAGCCAGCTTCATTGTCCTCTGGGCATTTTCTTTGCTCTCCCCCTCGCTCTGAAAATGTCCAGCCGACTGGGAAGGAAATGAGATCTGGAGGGACGCACAGGCCCATCCAAGTGCTGGCCATGCCCCCTGTGCTAACAGGGAAGCCAGATGGGGAATGAGGTCAGCTGGAACTTGGGGGGAGGAGTGAGAGACGAGCCAGGTAGAGCTCAGAAGCAGAGTGGCTTGGGTTCCTTGAACCCGTCCGCCCAGTTATAGCTCTCTCCCTGTAACATAAAGTTCAGGTAAAGTTGTGCCCACAAGTCAGTGTTGACTCCTGGTGACCACAGAGCCCTGTGGTTGTCTTTGGTAGAATACAGGAGGAGTTCACCATTGCCTCCTCCCGCTCAGTATGAGATGATGCCTTCCAGCACCTTCCTTTATAACTGCTGCCCAATATAGGTGTTTCCTATATAGTCTGGGAAACATACCAGCGGGGATTCGAACCAGAAACCTCTTGCTCCCTAGGCAAGTTACTTCCCCACTGCACCATTAGGTGGCTGAGCCCTGTAACATAACCCCCTGTTAACTGGGTAAAAGGCACCTTTCAAAGTGGTGGCACTTTAAAGGGGAAAGGAAACAGTTTCCTGTTCGTCCCAGCACAGCATGGGATGCATGCTTTCCAGTGCCTGACTGTGGCTGTGGTCTCTATTGTGCTTCTCTTTAGCCTGTGCACCCTTTGGGACTCTGAACTGAACTGCCTTTTCCTTCCTTTTGCTACGTAAACTGCTCTAAAAACTCTTTTTGTTGGAAAACAGTATCTAAATATTCTTCTTAACAAAAACAACAACAACGTTTCAGCCTAAACCAAACAGATCAATACGTCTCAACCTCATTGATATTAGAATTGCCAACATCTTTCTGGAAGTGCTCCTGAACTTTTAACAGCTTTGTATAAGCAGCAATTCAGTCGCTGAAGATTTTGCACTCAAGGCCTCTCCATACATGTGAAAGTTTCAGCTGCTGGATTTCTGGCTGTCTTCTGACTATTGAAGACAGAGAAGCTGAGCACCAGACATGACTCATTGGCTCTGGTGTATGAAGAGAGGGGGCAGGGGGGAGAAAGAGAGAGGGAGGGAAAGAGGGAGGGGAGGGAGAGAGGGAGGAGGGGAGAGCAACAGAGGGAGAGAGAGGGAGAGGGCGGCAGGGGGACCTCTACCCAGAAAAGACTCTTGTGCTGTTTAGAGATAACCAAATAGATATTTCCTCCAGGTGCAGCACTGTCCTTCCCAGAGCTGTTGTGCCAGGGAAAACCATCTCATCTGCATAATTTTTGCATTTGTGAAACTGTTCAGGTTACAGGGCACTTCGGGATCCAGAGCTGGCATCTTAAACCCTAGAAGGCCGATTTGCAGAGGCAAAGGGCTATCTATACACCCCTCCTCCCCAAGTTTGTTGCTGCACCTTGAGGAGATTGGATGGTGCCCCAGCCAGAGACGGTGCACTGCTCTCCACCGTTAGGGCAGTCGGGGGTCAGTTCAACAGGCCTCACAGCATCGGTGATTCTGGCACAGGGTCGGAGCCGGAGCAGCATGTAATCCTTGTTGTTCTGGGCTCGGTTGTATTCGGGGTGTACTTTGACTTCCGCAATATCCAAGCACTGCTCTGTGCTTTCAACCCTTTTGAGATCCTGCTTCCCTAGGCACACCTTCATACTGTGTAGACACAAGACAGGGGATTAAAACGACAGCAGAGGAAGGGTTCGATGCAGACCGATCCATTATCAGATGCTGGGTGGATCTAGGAGGACTGGAGTGCATTTTTAATCAGCCAATTCTTTTCTGGAGTGTGCAGCTTACACCTACACCATACAGCAGAAAATCTAACTAGGAATAGTCAGCCTAGCCTGCCATATGACTTGGGCTGACCAAAGGTCCATTTCGCCCAGCAACCCATTTCCTACGCAGCGGTCTAACAAATCCACAAGCATCTAGCTCAGTATAAGATGGTAGCCAGTCATATACTGAGACAGTAGCCTCCATCTTAAAGGAACTGCCCTGTCGTTTATTTATGCATTATTTATTTGACATATTTTTGATTCTAAAGCTGCAAATTGGTTTTAAACTGTTTTTAATGTTTTAATTGCTATTTTAATGTGTGCTGTCTTTGTTGTAGACGGCCAGAGATGCCAATGTATACAAATACACGAAGTAAGAAAATAAACATACAAAGGTGTAGCGAGGATAGCTCCAGGAAGAGCTTCAGCCTGAGTTGGCAACCCTGCCTGCTGGTGAACTTTGCCTGTGCTTGGACTTACCCTCGCCTGGGTCTGCAGTGAGCGGCAGAGAGCACCCAGCATTCATTCACTAAGCTGCCTCCACAGTAAATGTTCCAGTTGCCTCGGCGTCCAGTTACAAGGGCTGCTTGGTAGGGCCGGGAACTCGGTTGGCAGGGATACCCTCCAATGATTCGGTCGCTTGGTTGAGCAAGCACTGGGACAAAATACAAAGATAATCATCACGGCATCACCGCTCCCTGGACCTTAATTCCCACTATACAATTCCCACTGGTCCTATCCAGCCTCAGCACAGCATCCCTCCAGTGGCTGTGGCTGCCTTGTGTTTCTTTTTAGATTGTGAGCCCTTTGGGAACAGGGGATCATCTTATTTATGTATTATTTATTTTTCTATGTAAACCACTTTGACAGCTTTGGATGAAGAGCAGTATATAAATATTTGTTGTTGTTGTAGTAGTAATAGTCACAGCAGCAGCAGCAGCAGCAGCAGCAGCAATGGCAGTAGTAGCAGTAGTTCAGAAGTAGTTCAGCAACATCTGGAGTACCACTACCCCAGGGATTCTCAATGTTGGGTTTCTAGATGTTATTGGACTGAAATCCCCATATTCCCGAACCAAAGGCCACTGGGGCTGGGGACTATGGTGGTTGAAGTCCATGTCAAGAGGACCCAATGTTGAGAAGCCCTGCTCTAGGCAAACTCCTAATTCTGCCTAGTGGACAGGTCAACCCTGGAGACTACATCCGCTCACTCACTGAAGCAATTCTCATGATCCGTGAGAAGAGCTTCCGTCGGGTCTGTGGGGAGAACGGGCTTAGCCCACTCTCCTTGCAGCCAATCCTGCCCAGAGCCCTAGGCGGCCAGATCAGCTGCTCACACAATTGCCAGTTCCATCACGGAGCCGGCAGGGTTGGCAAGGATCGGGGGCCGTCCGCCCCCCTGGAAGTTCCAGGATGCCCCGTGTGCAAGGAGCATCCTGGAAAGACCCCCGGGTCTGGAAAGCTGCTTGCAGCCTCCCAGACTGGGGTCTACTCGTGTGTCGTCGTGCATCGCGGCGACACTCGAGCAAAGAAATGAGGTTAACGGAGCATTCACTCTGTTAACCTCATTTAAGGGAAAGGGGAATTAGGCGGGCTAGCTGCCTTGGGCGCACTGGGCTCTCTCACGAGCCCAGTGGTTCCCACGAGCACTGGGAAATGGCCTCCCTTAGACCACTTTTCAGTGATCATGGAAATAGCCTCTCACTCACTCACTCACTCACTCACTCACTCACTCACTCACTCAGAGATTTAATGAGGTCATTCACACAATCGAAAACTGTGTTCTACCTGGGTTTGGGAACTGTGTGTACTCCCAATTTTTGATTGTGTGGAAGCAAGGTTTAGAGGAAAACCTGGGTAGACGTGATTGTGTGGAAGCAAGGTAGGAGAAAAAGCTACCCAGGTTTTCCTCTAACCTTGCTTCCACACAATCACTTCTACCCAGGTTTTCCTCTAACCTTGCTTCCACACAATCAAAAATTGGGAGTATACACAGTTCTCAAACCCAGGTAGAACACAGTTTTCGATTGTGTGAATGACCTCCATGTCTAGACATCCTGGAGAGGGATTTGAACCCCCAAGTGTGATGACATTAGCACAGCACACTAGCAAAACTTCAGGAACCAAACAGACAATTGTAGTGTATGGAGTTATGTCACTCTTTCTTTACCTGAAAAGCTCATCATCAAAAGCAGACCCAAAGCTAACAGCTTCATCCTTGCACAGGTGGATCAAGATGAGTCCAAGTCTTGTGGAGTTTTCTGTAGGGCAGAAAATTTGCAGAGAGCAATTGGTGGACATCTGTCAGACTAAGTCACTAATACCAATCCTTTACTGGGCTGTGTGTACACACCCAAATGACGATATTGAAAATCAACATCGGTAATTGTTTATGTAACACTTGTTATTCATGCAACATGATCATTAATTCTTATGCTGAAACAGGAGATATTTACCGCTGATGCAAACATTTCCTGTTTAGTCAAGGACATGTGAACTGCACTGGGGGAGGGGGGAGGGGTTGAGATGTTGCTGGACTCCAACTCCCATCATCCCCAGCCACAATAAATTGTAGCTGCAGGTGATGGGAGTTGTAGTTCAGCAACATCTGGAGTACCAGAGGCTGGGAACCCGTGCTCTAGTGTACTCTACCACAGAAATAATATTTCTTTTAAAAGCGGTGCAGGAGTGCTTCTTGCAAAATAGCACCAACCTACATCTTTTAACTTTTAACTTTTTCTGTTTGTTTGTTTGCTTTGTTGTAAACCGCCCAAAGGCGTGCGTTTTGGGTGATATAAAGATATGTTAAATGAATGAATGAATAAAATCTTACACCTGTTGCAGCATCAGTCTCGGGAATGAAGAGGGAAGGTAGCTACACACACACACACACACACACACACTCCTTGCCACATCTCCCCTATAAACCCTCCCATAGGTCTAGACAGTAGGTCCAAAATGGGTACACTACAGAGCAGAAAGCAAGAAAGCCAAAGTCACTGAAATGGCCTATGGGGTTTTGGCCCCCAATGAATGGCTCAGAGCCCCAAATCTCATCAGCCACCTCTTTCTCAAATGGGTGGTGGGCGGGCATTTGTTTCATCTAATCCCCTTTGGGAGGAGTCAGATGTCATTATTCCGGGGGGGGGGCATGATTGAGTAATTCTCTCAAAAGGGGGGGCTGTGGGCTCAGGTCCTGCAGGCCTCACTGACTACGAGAAACATTGTTGGTTATCAAGTACAGCCAAATGACCCCCCTCTTTTCACCATATTCTGAGTTAAGGCATAGAGATGAAGGGTTAATCTTCCTCCCTCTTTCTGCAAGGGACCTGAGCGAACTGCTCATTCCCTCGAAAGCATGAATGGACTGATGTTACACCAGTGGGATTGTAAACCCTCCAGGAGTTACCTGGAGTCTCTAGCGCAGGCACAATAACAAGGTGATGGATGAAAGCAATCCTGGAAATCTTAGAGGCTTGGGATTGTGGAAAATATTGCGCCGGGTAGGGGTGGGGGAGGGTGGATCTCCAGGAAAAGCTTCAGTTGGAGTTGGCAACCCTATACGATGGCAAGAAACCAAGAGCCAAAGGCTGGGGAACAGGTTGGAGAATTAACATTAAATACCTTTAGGAAATAGACCTGAAATGAATTTGCAGGAGGTGGGATGGCATGTGGAGAGGGCATGGAATGGAAATGCACTAATATGGATTTGGATTTCAGATTTGACATTTGAATTTTGTATTGTGCCTATTTTCAGGTAGAGTTTAAGGCCCAGTTCGGATGACACGCCAACCCTCGGTTATGCTTACCTAAGGTTGGCATTTCTCATCATCCGACTATGGGGAAATACGAATATAGCGAATATTTATAGACCACTTTCCAACAAAAGTTCCCAAAGTGGTTTACACAGATATAAATAAATAAATAAATTGGCCCCCCTGTCCCCAAAGGGCTCACAGTCTAAAAAAGAAATATAAGATTGACACCAGCAACAGCTACCAGAAGGATGCTGTGCTGGGACCGAATTGGGCTGGAAATGCTGCAACCGCGGTCCTGTTGCCACCTTCAAACCACAGATTGAACCCTTGGTTTGAAGTTCACTAGGTTGCTGGAACCGGAGTTCTGCTGGCCCCCTTGTGTCATTCGAATGCAGTAACCTGGGGTTTGTGCAGAAGCTGTTTCTGCAAGTTCATCCCCTCTTATATCAGAGCCAATGGTTGTTGGGCAAGTTACATGCTTGGCAGAAGAGGCAGACAGTGGGGGTTACAGGTGGAGGGAATGGAATGGCAGCTGCCGGATCATCTGCGGTATGATTCACGGCTTCCAAGGTTAACCTCAGGTAAGCCTACCTGCTGTTTCACTTGTTGTTTGAATTGCCCCCCCCTCTCAGAGAAAGAGTGGGGAGGGTGAGGGAGAAAATCATACTGTGGCAACAAAACATGAATCAGACATAAGAAAATAAGAACAGCCCTGCTGGATCAGGCCCAAGACCCATCTAGCCCAGCATCCCGTTTTGCACAGTGGCCCACCAGGTGCCTCTGGGAAGCCTACAAGCAAGAGCTGAGGGCATGTCTTCTCTCCTGCTGTTGCTCCCCTGCAACTGGTATTCAGAGGCATCTTGCCTCTGAGGCTGGAGGTGGCCTGTAGCCACCAGACTAGTAGCCCTTGATAGACCTGTCCTCCATGAATTGATAGTCATTGATAGACCTGTCCTTCATGAATTAAATTGGGAAAGGGGAGAATTCTCCAATACCAGATATTGGTGTGACAATCCAAATTTCAAAATCTAATTTCCAAATTTTAGAAAATTCACCAGGGTTCAAATACATGTAACATTTTTGCTTCTACTCTAGCATCCACCTACCTTTAATCTTGAACACTTTGACTCCCATCCCAAAACATCATATCCACTTATCCAACCATCTACAATCGGAATTTTAAAAAGTCAAATATTTTTTGTTAAAAAATGATTTATCACTTTTGCTGAGCAAATCCCTTCACTACCCTTCTGTCTCTCACCCTAAGAACAGAATAACCTTGTTAAGAACTGAGAAAGGTTTGCAATCTCTCCATTGTTCCATATTTTACTTTTACTTTTATTTTTATTTATTACACTGTATATCCCGCTCTTCCTCCAAGGAGCCCAGAGCGGTGTACTACATACTTAAGTTTGTACTTAATATGCAAGATAGTAAACAAAACAATGGGAAGAGGTGAGGATCGGGCTGGTCTGTAAGTTGGCCCGTGGTACAACAAATAGTACAAATTTAATAACAGTCTTTTACTCCCCAAGCAAATTCTGGAGATAACACCAAGAATAAATCTGGTCGCTCACTCACCTGCAGCTCTTGATGGAGATGATATGGACAGATGGTGTCTTTACAATGTTGCTTTGAGGACCGGTGAGTAAGTAGTGGAGAAGTTAACATTTAAATGCCAGGAGAATAGGACGGCCCTACTGATTCCCTCTCTGATGCATCACGACGTTGAGCCTCTGCTGTGACTCAAAGCAGTGCCAATATCTCCAGATCTCTGTTCCAACAAGAAACCCATGTTAGGTGTTGAATGGGCCAACCTGCAAATGGGTCCACCCTCCACCTCTTCATATACTTTACCTTCTCGAGGGAGGGTGGTATTGGAGAAACCACTGGAAGTAATCGTGTGCACCCGTGGAGAGATAAATACCAGGGGAACCTGAAATGCAAGCTCTCTTCACCTCCAAGGGAAAATCTAGCTCCTGTGTGTATGTGTGTGTGTCCATCAAAAGCAGATGTATAATTCACCCTTGTTGGAAGGGTGAATTCTGTATGCGTATCTATTTTTCTGTATCTTTCTATCTGTATCTATTTTTCTATCTTTCTGTATGCGTATCTATTTTGCACTGCCTGCCTTGACCCAGAGCATACTCACACGACAGACTAGGAGCTGCCAACTTTTGAAATGGGCTCAGTAGCTGTCTGTTGAACAGCACTTCAATCTGCTAGAGTGGTTGCGTTTATCTCCAGAGCATGGAAATCTTCACGGGCTGATTTTTGGGTATCACACTTTTACTGTATGGATAGGAACAGTCTAGGCTGGCTCCCCCCTGCTCCTCACAGTCAATTGGCCGCCCTATTACAGACTGAAACTGCTTTAGGGAAGACAGGGTATCTAGAGATTGGATCTGAGGTGTCCGACACTGAGGAGATTCTCACGATCAGGCAAAAGCGGGCGAAGGGAGCCTCGCCCATTTTTGCCCGATCGTCAGCTGCAACGGGAGCCGTGCAGCTCCCGGAAGCAAACCCTCCTAATTCGCCCTCCCCTTAGAGGAGGTTAGCGGAGCGAGTGCTCTGCTAACCCCGTCTATTTGATCGTGTATTGCCACGGCACGGCTCTGCGCTGCAGTAACACATGAGGAGACTCCCACCAGAGGCTGAAACAAGCCTCCCGGCCCTGGGGGTCTCTCCAGGATGCCCTGAGCGCTCGTGCGGGGCAGCCTGGAACTTCCGGGAGCCATGCAGCCTCCGATCCCCGCAGCCCCTACCGGCTCCGTGACGGAGCTGGCAGTTGTGTGAGCGGCCGATCTGGCAGCCCAGGGCTGTCTGAGGATCATCTGCGGGGAGAGCGGGCTAAGCCCTCTCTCCCCACAAACCCTTTTAAGGAGGGTCTCACTGATCGTGAGACTCGCCTCACTGTAACCGTTCAATGGCCGTTGCATGCCGAAGGGAAGCCTGGCATGAATCTTCTCCACTTTGTTGGCAGGCACACAACCATTGCATCATGGGGTGATGTGGCTGGAAGTCAGCACAGGCTTCCTGTAAACTGCAGGAAACCACTGGTAGAGATGATTATGCAAAGCAGGGCAGCACAAGTCTGCCCCTTCTCCAGCTGTTGTTGGACCACAATTCTGCACCCTAACCCCCAGAGCTACCAGAAGGAGCCGGTGCTCATCTGGGCAGGCGATCCGCCTGCCCAAGCAAGGACAGCTGCTCATTTGCGAGGAGGGTGCATGTAACCCGCTCTCCCCGCAGAATGACCAGGAACTCTTCTCACTGATCATGAGAAGAGCTCCTATGTCTTTCCAGCAAGACTGACAGCTCTGAAACCATTCCAGAAGACACCACTCCCCTCCTGCTGTCAAAACAGTGATTCCAAGATGGTGGACACAAATGGAGCAGGTTTGCCTGGAGAAAACGCAGTGCTGTCTTCCCCCTGGAGGAGCAGGGGCTAAGCCAGCAGCTCCACGACCTCTACCTGGCCATCAACCATGCCCAGATACTACTGCCTTATGCCTGGAGCCCCAAGGACAAGTATAACTACATCAGGGTTCTCAAGGGGCAACCTGCACATCCACTACAATGGTGAAAGGAGACAGGGAGGGATAGGCTGAGGAGATAGCAGGGTGCAGTGGCTGCCCAGGGAGAGGTCATGTTCCCTGGGGCCCCATTGTGACCTGGAGCCAGGGTGGGGATGAAGAATATCGACATTTCCTGGAGAGCATTCAATAGTCACTGGGAGATTGATACCAATTCCGGGAAACTCCGGGAGGGTTGTCAACTTGATTTCCCACCGAATTAACGAGAAGGCGGCTAGCAACAATGGCATGATAAAATGATAACCGGTATTAAAATGTCACATTTCTATTAAAATCAAGCTGCCATAATGACAGGAGCAGAAACATCAGGTAAGCCATGGAATTAAATAAAACCCAGCAAAAACCCGCCAGCAGATAAAAGTAATAAAGGCACCAGGGAGAAACAACACAAACGGCGGCATTATAAATTCAGTGCTTGATGGGAGGGAAAAGTCCTGGTTCAGCAGCAGCAGATAAAAGTCATCAAGGAAGAGGCAAAAGAGTTCGAATGTTTTAGAACGATTTCTAATGATTTAAGGGAAGACAGTTCTAACGTTTGGGTGCAGTCCTAGAGAAGGCCCAACCAGACAAAATGTGGCTGGAATGTGGAGGAAGACCTGGCCAGCATTTCTTTAGATACCAAAGCTCTTCTCACGATCCCTGCAAGTGGTCGCGGCAGACACATGTTCAAAATAATTAGGGTAAGGGTGTGCTCACTCTCTTAGCCTCATTTGAGCAAGAGACTTCACAGACGGGTTTGCAGCCATGTAGGCTCCGGGATTGGGCCCGATCCTGGTGGTTCACACGAGCGTGCAAAACCGGGCTGGGCTCCCTTTGCCCCGTTTTGCACACTTGTGTGAATAGCCTCACTGTCTTGAAAGTTTTTAACATTGTTTTACATGTTTAATTATTGTGGTTTTAGCCCTTTTATTTTGTTGTAATCGGTATTTTATTGTGAGCCTCCCAGAGATGCAAGTTTTGGGCAGGATATAAATATGTTGAATGAATGAATGAATCTCAGCTTCCCCAAAATTCTCACCTACGTGCTATTTGAAACCCTTTCTGTTCAGTGGTCCTTAAAGCGCTAAGGATAACCATTGCATTGAAATCAAAGGTGACTTCTGTCCCTTATCACAAAGGCCAGATGAACCACTGTGCAACTTATGAGACAGACTTAGCCAATTGGAGTCCCTGCTACTGTTTTCTAAGGCAGAGGTTCCCAACCTGGGTTCCCAGATATTGTTGGACTACAGCTCCCATCATCCCTAGCCACAGTGCCTGGGGCCATAGCAGTTAAGAGCATCTGCTTTGCATGCAGAAGGTCCCTGATTCATTCCCTACCAGCATCTCCAGGAAGCTTTACACACAGGGCTTCTACCCCGAATCTCCTTCCGAGGAAAGTGTGTGTGTTCACACACCAGACAAACCTACCCTGAAGTCCCTTTGAGATTCTTGGACCCACGCCACACACAAATCAGGTTTTGTGATGCGAATTCTAGCTTATCTCGACGTATTTCTGGATTTTTAAAATGCTGGTTTTAAGCTACTTTTTCTGAAAATGCCGGAGCAAATAGAGAGAGGCAGTGACGTAGAATTATTAGCATGATAAGAGGGATGCTCTCTTTAGAAATGCAGATATCGCTCTTAAGGAAGCTCTCTCTCTCTCCCCCACTCCCCTGGCTAGAAGGAAAACACAGACGCCTGCCATGTGAACTTGTTTCAAAACAAAACCCGAGAGCAGAGGGGAGGGGCTGCTTCCCTCAATGCCGCGAGTGTCGTTCGAAGTGATTTCACTCGACATGTATCCCAAAGCATGAAGCCATGTGCAAATAACTCCCTCATAAGGCTGGGAAACACTCCTGCCTGAAAGTTTGGAGAATCGCTGCCAGTCAGTGTAGATAGACAACACTGAGCTAGATGTACAATGATCTGACTTGATATAACACAGATTCCTACATTCCTGTGTTTGTAATCCCTGTTCCAAGGCCTTTACTGTATAGATCTCTAGCCTCCCATGCACATTTCCTTTAGAACTTCCTAATGTAGTGGGCAACCCTCCCATCATGAGGAACTGGTTGCTCTAATGCCTTTGTGGTGTCATTTACAATTGACAGGATCAGCACAACAAAGAAAGGATGCATATCTCTGGTTGACACAATCAGTCATCCTGGCCTAACCACCCCCTCTCACAATCAAGGAGTGAACTGACAGTTGCCGTGAAATGAATCAAGTGCTCTTGGCAAAATCAGCAGAGCAGATACCAGGATAAAGGTGCCAAATTGAGAAATACCAGTAGCTGTCTTGGGTGAACAGCATTCATAGTTCCAGCAAGAACCATGCTGCTTTATGAATGAACTACCGGAGACAAACCAAGGTCTGTGGTTGAAACATGTCATTAGTGTTGGAAGGAGTTGCCTTGTCCCAGAAGAACATTCCTGCGATAACCACCCAGAGACAAATTGTTAAGGCATCTGTGTATCTGCACATATGAATGGGATATGCAGGACTTCTTCTCATATGCTATAGTGTGCTGAAACAGTAGCTTTCACTATTGATGAGGAATCAATGGTCCATTGACAGCCAGCATGTGAACTAGTGGAGCTAGGAGTTCTGGGTTCAAATCCTGACTCAGCCCATGGTAAGTCCCTGTTTGGTTTCCCCATCCCTCTAGAGGGTGAATAAGATAAGGATTATACAGCACTTCATACCATATATATTGTATTATATTATTTATATACTTAGAAAATATTTTAGAATACAATAATAAACATTGTATTAGTTGTGTGTGAGAGAGAGTGAGGCTCTTCTCATGATCAGTGAGAAAAGCCTGGATGGGGTTTGCGGGGAGGGTGGGCTAAGCCCGCTCTCCCTGCAGACGAGCAGTCAGTCTGCTCCGGGCAGCCGAACCGGCCACCCACACGACTGCCGGCTCCGTTACAGAGCCGGCGGGGGCTGGGGGGATCGGGGCCCATGCGGCCCATGGAAGCTCCAGCATGCCCTGAGCGAGTGCACAGGGCATTCTGGAGAAACCTCCGAGCCAGGAGGCTGCTTTTAACTCGGATGGTGCATTACCAGAGCTCCAGCGTGGGACAACACGTAGTGGCATGTCCTGGCATCCCAAGCCTTGGAGCTGCTGGGAGAACTGGTGGATGTCTAGGTGAGCAATCTGCCCACCCAGGGAAGGGAAGACAATCGTCTGCAGGGAGGGAGGTTTGACCCGCCTTCCCTGCAGCCTGCCCACGAGCCCTTCTCACGGATCGTGTGAAGAGGCTCGTCGTGAGAACGCACAGAAGGATTCGAGCATGAAAGGAAATGGCCTGTTGCAATCACCTTGTAAAGATATAGACACATAGATCACAAGAGGGCTTGTCAAGGAAGGATTATAGGAAGAACAAAAATGAGGGGAGCAGGGAATGATGGGCAGAGCAACAAAGGTGACTAAGAATAGGAAGGGATGCTGGATTCACCTTATTGCTTATTTCAGAAATTTGACAACACCTGAAAAATGTAGATGTGCTGCTGTTGGCCTCGAGGCCCTGTTGCCACGTGATCGGGGACAGAGCTGATATTGCCAGCAGTAAGTAAGAGGGTGTGTGTAAAGTACATAATTTCTGGGTGTGGTTGGTGATGGTGATGGCAAGAGATGTTTAGGGAATGGGGAGTGAGAACAGGAAAACAGCAAGAGCAAACATTCAGCCATGGGGCAGAGGAACTTAGGAAGTTTATTTTTTATTATTTATTATGTATTCATTCATCAAACTTATATACCGCCCAAACTTTCATCTCTGGGCGGTTAACATAAAACAATTAAAACACATATAAAAGTTGAAACAAATCAACAGTTTAAAATCAACCATAAAATTAAAACAGTTTTAAAAAGCGGAGAACGCTTGGGTGAGAATTCTGCTCTGATTTGCATTTGAATGGGAGACTACATGTGGGAGCATTGTAAGATATTCCCCTTAGAGGATGGGGCCACTCTGGGAAGAGCAGAAGGCTCCAAGTTCCCTCCCTGGCAGCATCTCCAAGATAGGGCTGAGAGAGTCTCCTGCCTGCAGCCTTGGAGAAGCTGCTGATCCATCTTATTTATTTGTTATTTCTCTGTGTAAACCGCCCTGAGCCATTTTTGGAAGGGTGAAGAAATTGAATGAATGAATGAATGAATGAATACATCAATAAATAAAGCCAGCAAGTGAGCAGCTGAACCTTCTCTAAACAGATTGGCTGGCCGGTTACAACAGTTTCAGTCATTAACAGCTGGAGTGCACTGCCCCTACCCGGTCATTAAACTTGCTCTGACTTAGTGCATGGGTATAATAATTGATGGCAAATCCCCCTTGCAGGATTTGTATTTATGAGGACAGCTCCATGAATATTCACAGTTTATCCTTTTTTTTATGTTAATGTGCTTCCTGTGTACTTTGCATTCCTTTTATTCCTTGACATGAAACATGTTTTCGGTGGCTTCTGACCTCTTGGTGCCTTTCCTGGGGAAAGGTGTCGATTTTTCTCAGAAGAAGCCGATTTTGGAAGAAGTGATGCCAGGAGGAAGAAGATGCCAGATTGTGCTCTGTGCAGCAGCATAGAAGTTCCAGGGCATCTCCAACCTAGGTCTGAGGGAGATTCCTGCCTGCAACCTTGGAGAAGCCGCTGCCAGTCTGTGAAGACAATACTGAGCCAGATGGACCAATGGTCTGACTCAGTATATGGCAGCTTCCTATATTCCTAAGGGTACGCTCGAGGGTGCACATGTCCACTCACCCAGAATCCCCAATGATAGACACAACTCCTAGATTATAGGCAGAGGTGCACCTAGGTAATTTTCGAGCCTGGACCTAAGGGCCTTTGGAGCCCTCCCCCAAGCAAATTAAGTATCATGCCCCTACACACACACACACACATACACACACACACACACACAATGACACACACAGTATTTGTAACACATGGGTTCTTGAGGACACAAACAGCAACTGAACTCACAAGAATGTCAGAATATAGAACAGGCATATTTTTGCAAATATGTATTAGCAGAAACGTTTCGACACTTAACATATTCCTGCTCCACATGCCCCTCTGTCTCTACAGCAGAGGTCTTGCTCAGCCACTTGGCACAGGTCACAGTCATGCTTGGCCGCCTGGTGCCATGCGGACCGGGGCGGCGACCAAAGACTCAAGAGGATTTGGGGGCCCTCAGGGGGTGTGGAGGCAGAGGTGCACCTAGGTAATTTTGGAACCTGGACCTAAAGGCCTCTGGAAAGGGCTTTTGGAAACCGCCCTGAGCCATTTTGGAAGGGTGGTATAGAAATCAATCAATCAATCAATCAATCAATCAATCAATCAATCAATCAATCAATTAAAAAGCAGGGAGAGGTGATCCTGGCCAGGCTGGGAGCCCAGTGCTGGCTGAAACTTCTGAAAAATGTAGTGTTACTCAATTGCCTACTTGTTCTGTCCCCCTTCCATACCCGGGAGCTGTTTCTTCTTCTTTTCCTTCTAAAAAAGACTACTCTTACTTTCCCAGTAAGTGGCCTTCATGTGTACTGTGGCGTTATCTATTATACAGCTAAGGCCTGAGAGCTGAGTGTTGTTATATAGGCCTTTGGTGACCTATTGGAAGATGCTATTTCCCTAGGAGGTCCAACCTTCTGCCTTTAAAATCACCAGACACCCAGTAAACCTTCGTACTGGGATAATTTTTGGATGATAGCCAATAGATGCTTGTTATGTGTAGCCAGGGCCACCCATCCATGAGGCGAAGGTATAGCTATAATTTAGCGGATGGGTTCAAAGAACCCAGGCCACCTAGCTCCTGAGGGCCCCCAGCTCCACCCCTCCCTATCTTCTTCATTATCTCCCTCACTCCAAGGGGACACCGGAGAGAGGGGTGAACATGGGCCCCCACTTCCCTAGCTATGCCCCTGAGGCAAACTGAGGTGGTTGCCTTCAGCAAAAGATGATCAGGGGCTGGAAGGCACTCCCAGCATCCCACTCCTTACTCTTCCTAGACCAATGGATTTTGAAAAGGGGGATGGAGAAAAGGTGGAAGTAGAGGAGAGGAGAGGTGATGGGAGACACTCTGGAGCTATTCTCACGATTAACAAAAATCGGGCTAGGAGAGCCTAGCCCTATTTTTGTTAATCGTAAGAACCACCGCGCTCGCAAGCGAGCCTGGTGGTTCTTGAGTGGCTAACCCGCTCAAGTAGCCCATCCCTTAGCCCGGGTTTGCGGAGCGAGCACTCCGGAAACCCGGGCTATCTGCTCGTGAGTAGCTGCGATGCGGCTCCGTGCCACAGCTACTCATGAGTAGACCCCCTACCGGGAGGCGAAAAGCCACCTCCCGGCTCCGGGGGTCTCCCCAGTATGCCCTGCATGCTCGCACAGGGCATACTGGGGCTTCCGGGGGCCGCGCGGCCCCCACTCCCCCCAGCCCCCACCAG
Source organism: Hemicordylus capensis (assembly GCF_027244095.1). NCBI lineage: Eukaryota > Metazoa > Chordata > Lepidosauria > Squamata > Cordylidae > Hemicordylus > Hemicordylus capensis. The sequence goes on from NC_069663.1 coordinate 18,717,169, forward strand.
CTCCGTCACAGATCCGGCAACTATGTGTGCGGCCGATCCGTCCGCCCAGGGTTCCCTGCACGATCGTCTGCGGGGAGAGCGGGCTTAGCAGTTTTGCAAAAACTGGGTCTCACAGATCATGAGACCCGTCTCACTCTGTCTCACCATTCTCCTCTCCTCTTCCTCCTCCAAAAACACCACACTGGGCTATCTCTGTATGTAGCAAAGTAATATAAAGGCTGTACTTAGAATCTGTACTTAGAATCTACAGTTTCACAATCAAGGATGTTTTGTCCCTGAATTATCTGGATAAAGGCCTGGAGATCCCAGGAGCAGAATGTCAGACCCAAGGTGATTGCTGTAGGAGAAGAATGGCAGTTCAGTTCAACTCCCATTAGCAGAGCAAAGCCAGTTTGGGGAGAATTCAACCAAGCAAGAGGTCTTGAGACATTGAAGAACTACAAGGATCTATTTAGAAGTTACAAAAGGATAGGAAAGCTGAGCTTAAGGCTGAAAGGGGAGAGAGACCAAAACAAACAGCCATCTCTGGAGAGACAAAATGGAGACTAACACTTGAAAAACAAAGCAGGAAGGAGTCCAGCACTTTTATCCATGACCCTAAAACCCCTGAGTGGTCACTCTGAGACACTCTGAGACAGGGTCCGAGCTCCAATACTCCTTCTCATCGGCTCATACTGCTGTCCATAAGTCCCAAATTCTCTCTCAAGGTTTTGAAACTATCCCTGGCCAATGGCTTAGTTAGCACATCTGCTCCCATTTGTTCACTTGGACAATACATCATTTTGACAAGTCCTTTTTCTTGTGCATCCCATACATAATGATATTTTGTTTCAATGTGTTTTCTAAATTTAATTTTCTCCATTTGTGAGATCTGGCTGCAGCTTTGATTATCCTGGAATATCTCTGTGGGTTTTGGTTCGTCCGTGTTGAAATCTGACATTTCTTGTGCAGCCTCTTAACATGCCTCTTAACAGCCTCTTAACATGCTTGAGTGGCAGATACATATTCTGCCTCAGTAGATAAGAGAGCAAATATTGATTGCTTGCAGCTACGCCAACTGACTGCTCCACCACCCTAAAAGAATTCATAACCACTGGTTGACTTCCAGTCTGTTTGATCCTCAGCCCAGTCTGCATCCAAATAATCTACTAATTTGTGTCCACTACTAGCAGGTAACTTTAATTTTAGATGGATTGTCCAGTTTAGATATCTGCCTAGTCTCTTTACCGCAGTCCAGTCATTATTGCTGGGTGTGCTTACTTTCCTACTCAAGATTCCCACAAATGCAGCTATATCTGGTCTTGTTATCATAGCTACATATAAAATCCATCACCGTCCTGTACTCACTATTGTCTGGCAGAAGTTCACTCTCCTCCTTCTGTTTCAGGTAACCTGTTTCCATAGGTGTACTCATTACTTTGGCCTCTGTAAGTCCCAAATACTCTAGTAAATCATTTATTTTCTGTTTTTGGTTAAGCAAATAGCTTCCATCCTCTTCTCTCTCTATGTGTATCCCGAGAAAGTGTGAAACAGGCCCAAGTTCTTTTGCTTCTATCTCATTATTCAGATGCTTTATTATTTCAAGGCTGTCCTCTCTATTTTCATAACAAATTATCAGATTATCAACGAAAATAAGTATATAGGTCCATCTGTTGTCTTTGAGCCTTGAGTACAGGCAAGGGTCAGCCTTTCCTTGGGTAAATCCCTGAGGTGATTCTCATGATCACCAAAAAATGGGGTAAGGGAGCCTAGTCCGCTTTTTGGCAAGCATGAGAACGACCGGGCTCGCAGGCGAGCCCGGTGTCCTCAAAGCAGGTAACTCTCTTAACTAGCCCTCCCCTTAGACAAGGTTAGCAGAGCGAGCACTCTGCTAACCCCGCCTTTTTGATCGTGTGTTGCTGCGGTGCAGCTCTGCGCCACAGCAACACACAAGGAGACCCCCGATGGGAGGCTGAAACAAGCCTCCCGGCCTTGGGGGTCTCTCCAGGATGCCCATGCACTTGCACGGGGCATCCTGGAACTTCCAGGGGCCACATGGCCCCCATCCTCCACAGCCCCCACCGGCTCCATGACAGAGCCAGCAGTCATGTGGGTGGCCGATCGGGCCGCCTAGGGCCACAGCCTGGATCGTCTGCCAGGAGAGCAGGCCAAGCCCACTCTCCCTGCAGAACCCCCTTTGGCAAGTCTCACCGATCATGAGATTCTCCTCCCTCATTGACTAGCAACTGGTTTAATTTGACATTCCAGGCTCTTGCAGCCTGCTTTAGTCCATAAATACTTTCCTGCAGCTTACATACAAGTTTTACTTTACCAGGTTCCACAAATCCTGGAGTCTGCTCCATATAAATATCTTCTTTGATGTCTCCATGAAGAAATGCAGTTTTCATGTCTATGTGATCCACTTGCATTTTCTTTGCTGCTGCAATGCTTAGGAGTGTCCTTACTGAGGTGTGTTTTACAATGGGAGCAAATGTCTCATCATAACCCGCCCCATATATTTGCAAGAATCCCTTTGCCACCAGTCTCGCTTTGTAACGCTGGACATTTCCTTCTTCCTTTTGCTTAATTTTAAAAATCTACTTGCACCCCACAGTCTTTCTTCCTTCAGGTACCTCTGTGAGTGTCCATGTGTTATTGTTATGCAATGATTCCATTCTTCTTTTGCAGCTTCCTTCCAGTTTTGTGCTTCAGTTGCAGTTAAGCTATCAATTTCTTTCCACATGCTTGGTTCTTGAAATCTTTCTCCCTTTGCAATGTAGGAAAGTTAATTAGTGGATAATTAGTGGATCCATGCCCAACTTGGGGGTATATCAAATGGACATTTTGCCAGGGTCTAATTTGCATCCCCTGTCTGCTCAACATTTTTATTTATTTCATGGATATTTGAGTGCAGAGTGTCCTCAGACTATCTGCAAATGACACAGAGCTGAGTGGAACTGCAAGCATTTTGGAGGAGACCAAAGTCCTCCGGTGACCTCTATATTCAGTGCTATTGGTGAGGTCATGGGAAGGTATTACTGCATCCTACACATCGGTTACTCATGGCATTGGCCTCTCCTCTTCCACTGCATCATGCACAGCCTTTTTGACCACAGTTCTTATTATTCTTTCCTCACTCTGTTTATGAAGTTGTCTTCCCTTGCATAGACTTCTATAAGGTAACCTAGGAGCCAAACTACCTATTACTCCTGTCTGAAACCTTGGAGAGCTGCTTCTACCAGTTAGTGCAGAAAATACTAAGCTAAATGGACTGATGGTCTGACTTGGTATAAGGTAACTTTTACAGGGATTCACGTGAATCATTAGTTTTATCTTTGATTAAGGATTTACCAGGCAGAGGAGATGAAGCATATGTTTTATTTCTTTTATCAGATCATCAAATCCATGTTACTCACAATGTGGCTACATTTTGCTTAATAGCAATGAATAGAAGCAGACCATATACATAGAAAAATATATATGCACCGTGTATAATAATCTGTTCACACACACACCATGTGAGATAATTCTGCGTAAACGTTATGCCAAGTTTTTTTAAACCAAAATTACAATACAATAAATCCAATAACATTTACAATTAACCAAATATATGAATGTTTTAACACAAGTATCAGTTGAACCTCCTGTAATAAATTTGCATACAATGATGAAACACAGACAATTTTAAAAGAATTGTGAGAGAGATAATTTCTAAATTCATAAGTCCCAAATGATGTTGCTTGAAGGTCAAATATGTCAACAGTTCCTTTGTGCATATAGATTGCTATATAATGGAAGAGTAAATATGGAAGCAATCCTTATGCTTCCCACAAAGTCCTTATAGGTCTTTACTCTCACAGATTCTTGTTCAGATTCTTACTCTACAGGTGTACTAGGTAGCTTTTCACCTGTTTCTTCCTGCTTAGGCAGGACTTCATCAGGAGAAATATTTATCTCTTCACAAGTGCCTCTGCACTGACCAGTGGTTTCACATTGGAGCTCCTACTGAATATAGGGTTGTTCTGTAGCAATGAATATACGCCAGCAACTAATGATCACTGTAGTGGAATAATTTATCATGCCACTGTATATTTGTAAAGCTATATTGTTGCTATGCTGTATGTGTATGATATGTTTTTCAGCTTGCTTCTGTACTGGTCAAAGACCGCAATAAAGTTTATCTCTTATCTTCCTATGTTCTTATGCTCCTAAGTCTTCCACTAGTGCTTGTACAAGAGCTCAGGGAACCAGATTGAGTTATGTTCCACTCACTGGTTTTTTGATCTAAGCCAGGGCTGCTCAACTTCAGCCCTCCTGCAGATGTTGGCCTACAACTCCCATAATCCCTGGCTATGGGCGACAGTGGCTGGGGATTAAGGGAGTTGTAGTACAAAAACAGAGGACATCCGGCCAAGATGGCGTTGGAGTAGCAGTACACAAACAGCCAGAGGGCCAAAGCTGAGCAGCCCAGATTCAAAACCAATGACCACATCCAGAAGATTGGTCCAATGACCAATGACCACAACCAGAAGAGTGTCTGAAGCAGGTCCTGCTGAGGAATGAGTGACCTCACCAGCCCATGTGGCAGCACTGAAGAACCTGGCTCTGGGTCGTTTCCGAAAAATAGAGGCGTATGTGCCTTTCAGGCGTATGTGAAAGAATACAAGGACGTGTATGTGGGGATGGCACAAACAACTTCCCTCTTTACGGAGGGTTTGCAATCAGGGTGTAGCAAGGAGAGAGGTGTAGCAATCCCCAGGTGTGGCCTGCTGCACGAGGATTCCTTTGCATCCCAAACTCACATGTAACTACTCTGGAACCTGTGTTCTTGTAGAACTCTTGGCCTCATGCATTTTCCTAATGGAAGAGAGGTGTGGCCAGCAGCAAATGCCATCTGGCTGTCCTCCTGCTGCTCTTCGAGACCACATTCTAATGCAGCCTTGCCTGTGCATCTGATAATTCGTCCTTCAGCCATTCACCCATGGATGTTTTGAAGGGCTGAACCGCACAGGTACAATCTCTGTTGGATACTAAAGATTGGTCCACAGAACAAGTCCCTGACATGGTTACATTAGAACAGCCCTGCTGGATCAGGCCCAAAGCCTATCTAGTCCAGCATCCTGTTCTTCAGAGTGGCCCAACAGATGCCTTTGGGGAGCCCACAGGCAAGAGGAGAAGTCATGCCCTTTCTCTTGCTGTTGCTTCCCTGCAATTGGTATTGAGAGGCATTGTGCCTCTGAGGCTGGAGGTGGCCTATAGCCACCAGACTAGTAGCCATTTAAGTCATTCACACAATCAAAAACTGTTCTACCTGGGTTTGGAAGTGGTATATGCTCCCAATTTTTGGTTGTGTGGAAGCAAGGCAAGAGGAAAACCTGGGTAGGAGTGATTGAGGTGAGTCTCACTATTAGTGAGACCCGCCAGAGGGGGTTCTGCGTGGAGAGTGGGCCTGGCAGCTCTCCCTGCAGATGATCAAGGCTGCAGCCTGGGAGGCCAGGGAGGCCACCCCCGTGACTGCCGGCTTCGTCATGGAGCTGGCGAGGGCTGCGGGAATTGGGGGCCATGCGGCCCCCGGAAGTTCCAGGATGCCCTGTGCGAGAGCACGGGGAATCCTGGAGAGACTCTCCGGGCCGGGAGGCTTGTTTCAGCCTCCAGGCAGGGGTCTCCTCATGTGTTGCCGCAGTGCAGAGCTGCGACGCAGCAATACACAATCAAATAGACGGGGTTAGGGGAGCACTCACTCCGCTAACCTCGTTTCAGGGGAGGGCTACCTAAGCAGGTTGCCCGCTTTGAGGAAACTGGGCTCTCCTGCGGGCTCGCCTTTGAGGAAACCGGGCTCGCATCCTCATTGAGGAGGTTCTCACGATCCACCAAAAGTGGGCTAACGGAGCCTACCCTGCTTATGGTGGAACGTGGCTGCCACGGGAGCTGCACGGCTCTCGGCAGCAAACCCTCCAAATTCCCCCTCCCCATAGCCGAGCTTAGTGGAGCGAGCACTCCGCTAACCCCGTCTTGTAGATCATGTGTTGCCGTGGTGCTGAAACAAGCCTCCTGACCCTGGGGGTCTCTCCTATGCTTCTGGTCAATGACTGAAATAAAAATGACTGACTGACTGACTGACTGACTCTCCAGGATGCCCCGTGTGCTCACATCCGGGGGGCACAGAGCTGGCAGACCCCTCTAGCCTCACCCCCTGCATCTGACACCAGATGCAGGGAGCATTTAGCCACACGTTTAGCCATGCCCCATGTCTGTCAGATGCGGGGGCATCGTTTAGCTGCCAAACGGGGCTATGCGGCCCCGTTTGGGAGTTAAACAGGCTAGCGCTGCGTTCGCAGCATGGCCAGAGCACTGTGATCAAACTCCCAAACACAGTGCTGGCCAATCTAACTCCCAAATGGGGTTGCGCGGCCCCATTTGGGAGCTAAATCAGCCAGCGTGGCCAGGAGTGGCTCCCCCTGCCTTTAAAAGGCAGAGAGAGTCACTCCGGCTGTGCTTGGCCAGTCTAACTCTCAAACTGGGGCACCAGGTGCGGCCCATGAAAAACAGTGGCCCGGGTTCTTTGAACCTGTCCGCTCAACAGTGGCTCTGCCTCTGTGTGAGGTGGATTAGGCTGAGAGATGAGGAGGACACCCAGTAAACTCCAGGGCTGATTGAGGATTTATATGAGTGTGTTCTTACATCAGATTTGCATATCTTGGGTTCCACCAGGCCTAATATAGCACGCCAGCCATGTACAATGCCAAGCGCTTAACCACTTTTTGTTTGTGTTTTTGACACCCAGGCAAGTAAAAACATCAGGAGGTTTATCACCTTTCATAAGTTGTCATATCTTTCTGGTAGACTGCATTTGGCTTGGTGGGTCACAAGTAATGCAAGCCTGTGTCACATTCTTGTTTGCCACAGCAGTGTTCTGAAGCTTTCCGAGTTTGGCAGGCTTGTAGGACAAGAAAACCACTGCTGTCAAGAAAACCTGCCAAACCAGCTGTCAATATAAACAATGCACATAAAATGAGGTTGCTTCCACACTAGTCCTTTCCTCTGGAATTATCATCGTTCAGTCATGCATAGGAACACAGGCAGGGGCCTAGCTATAATTGAGCGGATGGGCCCCAAGTTCCTGAGGGTCCCCCAGCTCCACCCCTCCCTATTTTCTTCCTCACTCCAAGGGGCCCTTACTCCCCCTTACTCTCTCACTCTGAGGGGCCACCAGGGAGAGGGGTGAACATGGGCTCCCTTTCCCCTAGCTATGCCCCTGAACACAGGGACATCTCAGCTCAGAGGTGCTCTTACCCCTGGACCGTTGGTCTCCAGGGTCTCCACACCCCCTGGGGGCTCCCAAATCATCTTTAGTCTGTCCTGGGTGGCGTGGTTGCCGTGCTGAGCCACTTGCTCATGCTGTGCAGGGCAGGTGAGTGCAATTGTGACCTGCACCGGGTGCTTTAGAGACAGACGGAGCCGGCGGGGGCTGCAGGGATCAGGGGCCATGCACACAGGGCTCTGCGGTTAACCCCATCTAGTGGTTAACCCCATCTGGTGGTTCCCACTGATCGTGGGAACCACCTCTACATGTGTCATTGTGTGTGTGCAGGGGGGTGATGTTTAACTTGTGGGGTGTGGGTGGGGCCTCCAAAGACCTTTAGGTTCAGGCTCCAAAATTACCTAGCTGCTCCTCTGCCTCAGCAGAGTAGTTTGTGATTATATCATTTACCCCAATTCAAGATGGCGTACATGTGAATGTTTGCGGCACAAGTAGGTTAACTTGGGAACTGCCTAGCCAATTTGAACCAGATTTGTTACAGCTGTAGAGACACATAGGGACAGCTCAGGGACATAATTTGTAATGATGTCATCCACCCCAATCCAAGATGGCAGACGTGTGAACATTTGAGGCACAAATGGGCTAACTTGTGAACTTCCTGATTTGGACCAAATTTAGTCCAGCTGTATGGATAGTGAAAGGAAAGTAGGCAGATTAGTTCCTACCAGAAAAACTTGTTACGTCATCTCTCAGAATACCACTTCTGCATGATTTGAATTTTTGAACTGCACATTATTGTTGTTACTACTACTACTACTACTACTACTATTGCAAAGCTTTTTCAATGACCTTCTTTAATACTCAATAAAAGTTAAAAGTTTAAAAGTTCTAAAACATTCAAAAGATTAAAACTTAAAAACTAAATCATAGATGCAACAAAATAGCAGACCTTTCGATGTAAGACATCATCCTCAGCGTTGTTGTTATTATTATTCATGTTTTGTGTCTGGTTGCACATTTTTTAAAAGCTCTGGTTTTCTTTCTGCTTCAAGTTAATTGTGGAAAATCAATGGTCAGCTGCACTAAAAGCCTCTAGTGTGGAAATAACCTAAGCTTTATGGCTTCGAACCTAGGTATATAAAGAACCTGCTCCTCATTTATGAACTTGCCAGACATTCAGATCTTCCCTGGAGGCTCTTCTTCAGGTCCCCCCATCTTATGCAATTTGGCTAGTGGTGCCCGGAAATAGGTCTTGTAACAGAAGCCCTATCTCCAGTCACAACTTAAATGTCACAGTTTAAATACAGCACTACTCAGATATGTCTTTAACCTGCATCTCTGAGAATCTTAACCCGGTTTGTGGTTTCTTAGGTGTGTGACAAGGACTGTGTGTGGTTTGTTTTTGTTTTTAATAAATTTAAGCCACCTTGGGGATTTTCTAAATTGAAAGGCAGCTTAAACCTATAATAAAAGTAAATAAGCAAGCAAACAAACAAATGCATATATACAGTTTTACATCCTGCAGGGCCTCACTGCAGATGCTGTTAGTTGTGCTTAAGACCTATTGAAATCAGTAGTACTTGAGAGATTCACACCTAATTGGAAGCCAAATTTTCCTTGGATCAGGGCCATTTCATAAAGTAAAGCAGCAGTCCTATCCACCCCAATAGGGAATAAATCCTAATGAGTTACATGAATAACATCCTGACTAAATATACTAAAAGAAATTATATTGAAAGTTGGTTGTCTTATAGAGTAACTCTTGAGTAGTGCTGTTGAGTATCTTGATCTGGATGTCAGCCTATGGAACTTACTTCTGAGTAAAAATGCTTAGGATCACGCTACACATCCCATCACAGGAACCTCAAAAGATTGGAATGTCTGATAAGTCATAACCCAGAAAGTTATTTTAAAATATATAACAGGTTTTGCCGATTATAGCTTTCCCCCGCTACTGACTTGCCAAATTGGCAGAACACACTCAACTCCTACATGAAGCATTAGATAGTACAAATGGATACAGGTACCCAAACCACAAATGTCAACAACAGACACAAACTTACAAACAAACAACTCACCCACAGCCCTAACTGGAGCATAATGTAAGTCTGGAAAACAATTATCTGGTCTTTTTTCTGTGGTGGCTGGCACTTTTCATAGGCATAATAAGTTCTTTTGGTAAGAACTAACCTGCCTACTTTCCTTTTACTATCTCTACAACTGGACTAAATTTGGTGCAAATCAGTTAGGCACTTCACAGTTCACTTGCACCTCAAATGTTCACATGTCTGCCAGCTTGAATTGGGATGGATGACATCATCACAAATGATGCCATTGAAGTGTCCCTATGTGTCTCTACAGCTGTAGCAAATTTGGTTCAAATCAGTTAGGCAGTCCACAAGTTAGCCCTCTTGCAGCTCAAATGTTCACACGTCCGCCATCTTGAATTGGGGTTGATGACATCATCACAAACTACTCCATTGAGGAGTCCCTATATGGGTCCAGGCATTGCGAAGTTGATGGGGGTGGGGGGTCCCCCGCCCACACACACAATGTCAAGTAATCTCATAAATTTACTTTCCTCAAAGAAAGTAGGCTAAAAATGAATGAGGGTATATCTCCATGGGTGGAACTACAACAAGACTTATACACTACAGCAGATGAATAGCCAACCAATGAGAATGCACAGGTTTACGCAACCACTGGTCTGTCAGAAACAAGGATGTCTTCAGAGAGCCTTGGCAAGGTGCAGGGCCTAAAGCAAATCAGCCATTGTGGGGCCCCCTTCCAGTTAATTTTAATGGCAGCAATTAGGACGTGACTCAAGCAGTCACCCTGGTTGCCCTGCCCTAAGGACAACTCTGGTCAGAAAGCCGTAACATCATGGTGAAATATCGGGATGTCTGATGCTCCTGTCAGATGTGATATCTGAACCCACCCAAGTTCAGTTCCCATGCCGGTCACTGATGTTTGACCGGGCCAACCTCTGTAACCAAGAACTGAAGTCTGATTGACCAAGTTGGTAAAAAGTCAGTAATGCAGTGCAGGAACCAGACTTGAGTGGGTTCAGGCATCACACCTGACAGAAGCATGTGGTCTCCTATCCCCACACAATACCAAGATGTTACTGGCTTTCTGAGTGGCTGGTTGTGGTATCCAATGTCATTATTTATTTATTTGATTATTTGATTATTTATCTGTTACATTTTATTAAAAGATTTGCCGTTCCTCCCTTCTGTCTATATGCCACTCAGGGTGGTTAACCATCACAAATCGCTCCAACAAACATCCCTAATAAAAACAATCACAGTAAAAGCAAGGTGGGCTATGATATGCAATACAGTGAGGCTATTCACTCGGTGGAGGAAAACTGGGCTAAGGGAGCCCAGCTAGGTTTCCCTCCATCATGAGAACACAACGAGGCTCTTCTCACGGCTTAGCCCTCTCTCCCTGCTCTCTTCCTTGCCCCCATTGGGCACTACCACCCACCACACTGGGTCATCCCTTTCCCCTTGATTTGAAGCGATACATTTGCTGGAATCCCCATTATTCCCTATGGGAAAATTCTTAAAGATGTGTAAACTTTAAAAAAATTCACCAAAAAAATCAGCCCTTTGCCTAATTCCTTTGAAATTTGGGTGGTAGCTTCCACCCATTGGACACTACCACCACCACCCACTCTTTTTGCCCTGGGACCCTTTTTAAAAATCCAAATAGATTCGGATTCAGAAAATTTGGCTACAAAACAAAACGGGGATGTTTTGATTCGGATACAAATCGAAACAAGAAAATTCCAAAATGCACACCCCTAGTTACATGGCTGGAGCTGCTAAATAATTATCTCATAACTGGCATTTATGCTGGCTGCTATGACATGCTTCAGCTACAGCTCTTTACAAGGAGGGACATCTCCCATCTGTGAACCCACAAAACTCTCCAAAGGAACGCTGCCTAAGGGAAATAACTCTCCTATAAAATGGCCATACCCTTCCATATTACCCTCCATGGTGTGTTCTCTAATCTGTGCACTGTAGCAGAAAGAATGTTCCTGCTCTGTGGGTGTGTGATGCCAGTGTTGCCTGTAAGCAGATAATTATGCCATGTAAATTGCAAGTGCTCTCTCAGCAAATCCCGCTTCCTGTGCCTGAGTGTTCTTTCCGACTCCTGTTGGAGTGGGATGGAAAGCCAGCCCTATTGTTTGCCAGAGAAATTATTATGTGGATGGCTTGGACTTCCTTTGCTCTGTGGTTTCTGAGCCTCGGGCATCCTCAGATTTAGCCACTACGGCAGGTTTAACCGCTCCACCATCCACACACATGTAACCCAAACCAAAGAGATGCCCATTGCTCAATCTGCCAGCTGTACATCCCATGAGGTCATTCACACAATCAAAAACGGTGGTTTGGGAGCTGTGTGTGCTCCCAATTTCCGGTTGTGTGGAAGCAAGGGAAGAGGAAAACCTGGGTAGGAGTGATTGTGTGGGAGCAAGCTAGGAGGGAAACATGGGTAGCTTTTCCTCCTGCCTTGCCTCCACACAAGGAGGCGATTCACACAAGCAGCAGCAGGAACCAGGCTAAGGGAGTGCTCCGTGAGCCCCCCTTTTTAAATGATCATGTGCCTTGCAGCTGCGGCGGAACACTCAGGGAGGGGGTACCCTAGGAATGCACCACACACCTGTGTGGTGCATTTCTGGGGCTCCAGGGGATGGGGTGTCGCAAAGCGGTGTATCCCTTCGCCCGACTCCTGGAGCTCCCGGGTGAGTTACGGCCAAGCACAGGAGCACCCGCATGAAGCCGCTGCTTGTCTGGGCAGGCGATCCGTCCACCCAGGGAGTTCCTTGTGATCGTCTGCAGGGAGGTAAGCAATTTTGGGCTTCCTCCCCGCATAAAAGGGTAGCCCTTCCCACCTGGTTGTGGGAAGAGCTTCAATCACTTCTACCTTTCTTCCGCACAACTGAAAACTGGGAGCACTCACAGCTCCCAGACCTGGGTAGAACATAATTTTTGATGACCTCCATATGTTCCAGCTGTCCCTCTTTACCAAGGATAGTCCCTGGCCTTGTTGACACTGAGGCTGTTCTCATGATCATGATCAGTGTACGTGATTGTTGATCTGTGTGTGTTTATCATTCACACATTACACTCAATAAACCTACATGCAATCTGTACTCTACATTTTCAAGGGGTCCAGAGTCTTCAACAATGTGCAGTGGTAGTGAGATTGATGATGATGTATGAGCCCTTGGTCACTGAACCTTGGTATGAGACCTTGGACAGGGAACCTTGATATCTCAGATAATGAACCTTGGTATGAGCCCTTGGACACTAGACCTTGATATCAGACCACTAACATCTGGGGACCCAACGCTGAGAATCCCTGGTCTACACTGATGGCAGCAGTTCTCCAGGATTTCAGACTCTGAGGTCATTCACACAATCGAAAACTGTGTTCTACCCAGGTTTGGGAGCTGTGTGTACTCCCAATTTTTGATTGTGTGGAAGCAAGGTTAGAGGAAAATCACTTCTACCCAGGTTTTCCTCTAACCTTGCTTCCACACAATCAAAAATTGGGAGTACACACAGCTCCCAAACCTGGGTAGAACACAGTTTTCGATTGTGTGAATGACCTCAAGGTCTTTCCCAGTCCTATCTTGAAATACCAGGGATTGAACCTAAGAATCTGAATGCAAAGGAGGTGCTGTACCACCGAGCTATGGATTATCTTGATGCATACAGGAAGCTGCCTCCTACTGAACCAGCCCTTTGGTCCATTGAACTCAGCATTGTCTACACCAGGCCTGCTCAACTTCGGTCCTCCTGCAGATGTTGGCCCATAACTATAACCATAATTCCCATAACCCCTGGCTATTGGCTACTGTGGCTGGGGATTATGGGAGCTGTAGTCCACAAATAGCGGGGGGAAGGGGCATGTTGAACAGGTCTACAATGGCTGGCAGTGGCTCCCTAGGAATTTGAGACAGAGGTCTTTCCCAGTCCTACTTGGAGAGCTCCAAGACTGAAGTATGCAAGAGGAAAGCCGAAAGGGGGAGAAATGGTAATCTCTGTGGAAATATGGCACTGTGTTAATGGAAAGATGTGCATACAGAATACTTAAATTAATCTTTATTTTGTAGGTTTAGGGGTGGGGTGGTTATGCAGGATTGTATTCCACAGCTATGTTAGGCAGAAGCCATCGTCTGCTCCAGCCAATTGATGTAATTACAAACCTTCACAAAGACACTGGGACTTTCTATATCAGAGCATTCATCAAAGCCCCAGGAAGTGATGCCTTGCAGCTCATTATCACAGACAAGTGGTGAGCCTGGATCACCCTGCAGAGAGACATAACAAGAATACCTGTAGGAATGCAGGTATGCATGTATATATAAAACATTTATATGCTGCCCCTCCAGCACACTGCTGCTTAGGAGTCATAGAAAGGGCAAATCCCATTTCTCTAAAAAAGAAACATTTAGGAACATAGGAAGCTGCCATATACTGAGTCAGACCATAGGTCCATCTAGCTCGGTACTGTCTACACCAAGGCTTCTTAACCTTAGGCCCCCAGATGTTGTTGGACTACAACTCCCAGAATCCTCTGCTGCAATGGCTTTTGCTTGGGCATTATGGGAGTTATAGTCCAACAACACCTGGGGGGCCAAGATTAAGAAACCCTGGTCTACACAGACTGGCAGCGGTTTCTCCAAGGTTGCAGGCAGGAATCTCTCTCAGCCCTATCTTGGAGATGCTGCCAGAGAGGGAACATGGAACCGAGATGCTCTTCCCAGAGTGGCTTCATCCCCTGAGGGGAATATCTTACAGGGCTCACACATCAAGTCTCCCATTCATAAGCAACCAGGGCAGACCCTGCTTAGCTAAGGGGACAAGTCATGCTTGCTACCACAAGACAAGCTCTCCTCTCCTCTCATCACATGAGGAACACAGTGCATTGAGGGATTCTCCCTCAGCCAGGTACTCGTGTGTCTTGAACAGACACACAGCCAGTGACCCAGGGGAAAGACACACTCACGCCCTACTGCCAGGGTAAAAGCCAGGGTAAAAACCCTGGGCTACCTGGAGAGGCAGTGCCAGGATCAGCCAGGATCCCAGTGCTTCACACGAGCAGCTCTACCCAAGTCGGGCTACCCAAGGCTGGGTGGGGCTGCTTGTGTGAGCAGCCTCACAGTTTAAAAAGAAACAACATCCAACTGACCATTTCTAATCATAAAAACCAAAAAAATACAATGTTCGCCACAAATGCTCTAGTAGCCAAAAATAATGCCTAGGGTTGCCAAGCTTTCCCCCCGCAACCTTTGCTCTTCTGTTTACAGTACAGATTCTGCTTTTAACACAGATCCTTCATTTAGTTCGCACTGGTAGTACTATATGAATGAATAATGTACTCAGAGGCAGCTCTTAAATGGCATTCTCCATAACTCTTTGCCCACGTGTCCAAAACCACCCTTTCATTGCAGAGCACAGCACACACCCACACCCACACCCACTGATTTCCATAGGCTCTCTACTTCCAGGTTCCAGCTAAGTGTGTTTCAGTGTCAGCGGATCGCCATACAGTGGAACAATCTGTCCATTATGTTTTCTCTTTTCTGCTTGGGGAACCGACCCCCTTTCCTTACCTGGCAGGAATCCGAGCCTCCACTTCTCACAGTGGCGCACAGCATATGATCCCGTAGGACTTTAGGATAGACTGCCACACATTCCTGGTCAGAAAGAGTGGTGATATTTCCACAGTGCAGGACACCTGGGTAGTACTCTAAGAAAGGAAAGAGAGAAGCGGGGAAATGATGAGGAAGAGGATGGTTGGTTTATTTTTCTGAACGGACTACTTAGGGGGTGTGTGTGTGTGTGTGTGTGTGTGTGTGTGTGTGTGTGTGTGTGTGTGGTGTCAACGTTCCCTCTAACAGAGATTCCCAGATGTTGTTGACTACAACTTCCAGAATCCCCAGCCAAAGGCCACTGCAGCTGGGGATGCTGGGAGTTGTAGTGTAGATCTGTTGTTGATCTGGGTATCCCTGTCAGATCTGTTGTAGATCTGAGTTGTAGATCTGGGTATCCCTGTTAGAGGGAACAGTGGTGTGTGTGTGTGTGTTTTCAATGGTACTAGGTTAGTGGAGCCTCTGAAAAGTGACAGGGAAACTTCTGCCTCCCTTTCCCTGATGTTTTTCGCCACAAGGCTTATTTCCTTCTCACGCATGGAGTTGATTCACATCAGTCTCCAGATCATGGAAACACTGGCCATCACACAGTTATGGCGTTCACCTCTTCAGATAAATGTCACTGTAACCGTGAGTGGCACACCGCCGTGGGTGAGTGACGGGCTGGGTGGGACTTCCAACCCTATTTAAGAGGCAGTATGTAAGAACATAGTCACCTTAAGTGGCGCAGAATTAATTAATGCTTGACTAATAAGCAGAAGGTTGCCGGATCGAATCCCCACTGATACTATACTGGGCAGCAGTGATATAGGAAGATGCTGAAAGGCATCATCTTGTACTGCGCGGAAGATGACAATGGTCAACCCCTCCTGTATTCTACCAAAGAAAACCACAGGGCTCTGAGGGTGCCAAGAGTCAACACTGACTTGACGGCACACTTTACCTTTACTTTTATGTAAGAACATAAGAAGACAAGAACAGCCCTGCTGGATCAGGCCCAAGGAGGCCCATCCAGTCCAGCCTCCGGTTTCCCACAGTGGCCCACCAGATGCCTCTGGGAAGCCCACAGGCAAGAGGTATGTGCATGCCCTCTCTCCTGCTCTTGCTCCCCTGCAACTGGTATTCAGAGGGATCCTGCCTCTGAGGCTGGAAGTGGCCTATAGCCCTCAGACTAGTAGCCCTTGATAGACCTGTCCTCCGTGAATTTGTCTAATGTGATGTGCAAGAATCAGCAAGGGGAGCTTTTCAAAGTACAGGGCTAACAATTAGCTTCACCGGCATATTCCTGCACATCAAGCTGCTGTTAAAAACCACAGCAACAACGGCCCATTGAAAAGGTGACAACCATCACACTTGAAAGGAGGCTTTCAAGTTTCCATGCTGTTGCCTGTTCCCTTTCCCTCCTCCTGGTTTCTCCATTTCTCCCTATGAGGGCTAAACTACGAAGCTCTATGCACAAGCAGTGTGTAGAGAGCCTGAGAGGGTTTGGCAGGGAAAGTGGGCTTAGCCCCCTCTCCCCGCAGATGATCACCTGCGGAGCCCTGGGCGGCCGAATCATCCACCCACATGACTACCGGCTCCGTCACAGAGCCAGTAGGGGCTGCAGGGATCAGGGCCCCTGGAAGTCCCAGGATGTCCCGCGTGAGTGTGCAAAGCATCCTGGGAAGACCCCACCCCCCAAGACTGGGAGGCTTGTTTCTCAGCGGGGGTCTCCTTGCAAGTCGCCGCGGTGCGGAGCTGCGCCATGGCGACTCACGATCACCCAAATGGGGTTAGCGGAGCGCTCGCTCCGCTAACCTCATTTAAGGGGAGGGCTACTTTGGCAGGCTAGCCGGTGCCGCCAGAGAACTCACAATGGGAGAAAACTGGGCTGGGCTCCATTAGCCCAGTTTTGATCAATCATGAGCATAGCTTCTACATGTTATACTGGTGCTCCCTGATGGGAACCCCCAACTCGTTTTCTTGTAAAAGCAGCCACAGATAGGGTGCATTTTATAGGAGCCAGCATGGTGTAGTGGTTAGAGTGCTGGACTAGGACCAGGGAGACCTGAGTTCAAATCCCCATTCAGCCATGATACTAGCTGAGTGACTCTGGGCCAGTCACTCTCTCTCAGCCTAACCTACTTCACAGGGTTGTTGTGAGGAGAAACTCAAGTATGTAGTACACTGCTCTGGGCTCCTTGGAGGAAGAGCGGGATATAAATGTAATAATAATAATAATAATAATAATAATAATAATAATAATAATTTGGTTCAGTGCCAGAGCCATGACACAAGGGGAGCTCCTACCTCAAATTTGCTCCTACCTCAAATTTTCCAGCTTAAATTGCCACACTCCAAGTTTCTAAAAGCCACCAAGGAGAAAACAGCTGGGCACACAAGCAGGCTAACCCAGGTCCTTGGGAAGGACTCGATGTCTGGATAAAACAAACCAGTCAATAACACCTGTCTGACTGTGTAAACAAGAAATAATAATAGAAAACAGAATAGACATAGCAACACCAAGGGATAGCAGAATAGACAAAAAGAAATAGAAAAATCACAAAATACAAAGATCTACAAATTGGAATTGAAAGGCTGTGACAGAAGAAGACCAAAATAATCCCAGTGGTAATTGGCGCCATAGGTGCAGTTCCAAAACAACTTGAAGAACACCTCAACACCATAGGGGCTACAGAAATCACCATCAGACAATTACAAAAAGCAGCTTTACTGGGAACAGCCTATATTCTGCTACAATATCTATAATAGCAACAACATTGACAATAAAATTCAGCCATCCCAGGTCCTTGGGAAGGACTCGATGTCTGGATAAAATAAACCAGTCAATAACACCTGCCTGACTGTGTAAACAACAACAACAACAACAACAATTTGGTTCGGTGCCAGAGCCATGACACAAGGGGAGCTCCTACCTCAAATTTGCTCCTACCTCAAATTTTCCAGCTTAAATTGCCCCTCCCCAAGTTGCTATAAGCCACCAAGGAGAAAACAGATGGGGCACACAAGCCGGCTAACCCCCTCTCCCCAAACACCGTGGCCTTGATCCCTATTGCCCTCACATCTGGTTTTATGGGAAGAAAACGATTCAGAGAGTTCCGATCCAGGAGCACCAACACTGTGTGTGGTTTGGCCCTTCAGCACACCCCAGCATCTTGCTTGCTTGCTCTACCTTTTTCCAGCATGGTGGTGCCCCAGCCTACAAGCACACAGTAGCTGCCAGGAATGGGGCAATTGCTTGGCAAGGCCAAGGGCTTGACAGCCTTGTTGATGAAGGCTGGCGTATGGAGTTTGACCAACATGATGTCATTATCTTTGCTGTAGCTGTCGTAGAAGGGGTGCCGGATAGTCTTGGATGCAATCTTCAGCTGTTCAGTGAATTCAAAGTGACTCAGGTACTGTTCGCCAAGCTTTACATAGAGTGTCCTGCAGCACAAAGGACAGAGCATAAAGGGAGGAAGATATGTATAAACCTGCAAGAGATTGTTCAAGGACCAAGATCGCTCTTGAAGCACCCTCATGGGGTTCCATTCGAATGTACCTCTTCCTCTTCAGGGTTAAACTCTGAAAGGCCTGGTTCTGCACATTTCAAGGAGATGTCAACTGTGCACAGCACTGATTGGCTAGTTCCCCAGAGGATATCACTAAGAAACCATCCCCAGGCCCTCAGCACAGATTTGAACTTTAAAACATCTTTTAAAAGAATACTAAGGCAAGGAATGAACTCATAAATTCATGCAGCACTTTAATATGGCAACCCAGGTCAATTTCCCATTTTGATGGATAAGAACATTTATGCATATTTAGATTAAAGTACTTTAAAGGGACAGCCTCCCTGAAGTATGGGGAAGGGGAATGTTCGATTCACTGATATGTACATCTATCTTTTCAGCTGTGTAGTTTGGCTTGGACAGCAGCTTAAGAACTTGCTGTAAATTCCATCATACTGTTACATCTATCTCCCCCCGAATACTTTCAAGATGAACTGATGACCCAAATTACGTTACATCATGTAACATCTATGACTGGATCTCCCAGTTAGGGGTGCACAGAACTGCTTCTATCTGAACCTGTTTCGAATAGAACCGTCTCGGTTCGACCAATTCGGAATCAAACAGAATGGGATCCCCAAAAAGCGGTTCCCATCTGAGTTAGTTCAAGCCGAACCGGCCCTGAGTTTGGAAACGGTTCGGCAGTTTGAGGGGGCATGCTTGAATTGAACCACCAGAATCAGTTCATGCACACCCCTACTCCCAGTGTTAGTTGGCTGTTTTGACTTTGCCATGTTGTCTTGTTTTTTGGAGGTTTGACTGTTATTATGATTGTGCTATGGTTTTATGTTGTAGAACTCCTGGAATGTCTGTTCTAAGACAGTATAGACAGTTTTAAATCAATCAATCAAATCAAATGCATTGCTGCTTGAAAATAGTTGCTGGGGTGGGGGCAGATTGGAGTGACCCAGTTGCACTGGGGGAGGAGATGTCGAGCCTTTTACCCAATCTCAGTTGCTTTGCCAAGTTGCCTTTATCTCCACCAGGAGATTTTACAGAGAGGGCTTCTACCCTGAATCTCCTTCAGAAGAGAGTGTGTGCATTCACACACCAGCCAAACTTACCCCAGTCCCTTTGAGATCCTTGGGCCTATTTCACACACAAATCGGGCTTTGCGATGGAAATTCTAGCTTATCTCAATGCATTTCTGGGTTTTTAAACTGCTGGTTTTAAGGCTACTTTTTCTGCAAACGCTGGAGCAAATAGGGAAAGGCACTGACGTAGAATCATTAGCGTGATGAGGGGTACTCTCTTTAGAAATGCAGATATCGCTCTTTAGTAATCTCTCTCTCCCCCCCTCCCCCACGCCATTGGTTAGAAGGAAAACACAGAAGCATGCCATGTGAACTTGCAAAAATGTTGCTGGTCAATGACCAAATAAACTTCTCTCTCTCTGAACTTGCAAAAACAAAAACGGAGAGCAGAGGGGAGGGGTTGCTTCCCTCAATGCCGCGAGTGGGATTCGAAGTGGCTTTGCTCAACATGTGACTACCACGTGCGACTACCACGTGCGACTACCTCCTGGGGGGGGGAGTGCCCATATCATGCCTGCGTTTCCCCCTTCTCGAGAGCAAGGGCCAATTCCAACTTTCCCCCTTCGATATGAAAAATCCCTTAATCCGTTTGTTGCACAACCCACTCAGACGCTCTCTTGCACAAGCCTGATTGCAATGAATAGATGCTGCACCCCAACAGGCTGCACCCTGTGCCTTCCAGAAAGAGCATCCCAGCAAGAAGGAAAAGACCAGCCTGGCACCACCCAACAAACAAGCAGCTGCCGAGAGTTTGCTTCCCTGCTCCCTACCAGGATGAATGCTTTCCTCCAGCTGCCAACTTCCCAGGGGTTGCCGACCTGAAGGGAAACACCTTCTGGCCTTAAATCATCAGATGGATGGCTGCTGCATTGTGTATGTGTTTGTGGGTGTATTATTATGATTATTCTCTTGTTGCAGCTGAATTATTGGAATAAGCCAGCAAAGCAAAGGTGGTGAAGATCACCATCTCCACTTCCTGCTGCTTTTTCAGCTGGGATCAGGCCCCTCCGCCCCTCACATTGGTCAGTCTAACCACCAATGACCCTGTGAACAGGAGGAAGAGTAGAAGAAGCCAGCATGGGGGTGTGGGGTGGGGGGGTGTGGGGGGGAGTCCACCTTTGATTAATTGAATGATTTGCTATTTTTATTGATTTTATATAAGCTGCTCTGGGGGCCTTAAAAGTAGCCCTGAAAAGAGATGGGAAAGGAAGTGCAGGCCAGAAGGTGGTGCTCCAAAAATAGTGCAAGGACGGTGGTCCCCGTCTGGCTGAAGCACCAAAGATTGCAGAGAAAGAGGAGTTATTTGGAAGCTAATGCAGGCATCTGGAGCCTGCATGAGAGCCTACTGTTAACTAAAACAGGGAGGCTATTCTTGCAAAAGCTCAAAAGCAGGCTAAGGGAGCCGAGCCCGCTTTTGAGCAGTTGTGTGCAGCACTGGGACCACACAGCTCCTGGTTACTAGCCTCCTAATTCCCCCTCCTCTTAAACGAGGTTAGTGGAGCTAGTGCTCAGCTAACCCCGTTTCCCTGATCGCAAGTCACCACGCCGTGGCTCCACACCATGGCAGCTCATGAGGAGATCCCTGACTGGGTGGCAACAACAAGACTCCCAGTGTCGGGGGTCTCCCTAGGATGGGCCGGGGGGGGGGCCTGATCCCCACCGTACTTACCAGCTCTGTGATGGAGCCTGTAATCATGTGGGCAGCTGATCTGACTTCCCAGGGAGGGCAGAGTGCTCATGCAGAGAGCCTCAGGGAGCCCCAGTAATTCACTGCATGAGTGAATGGTGCATTTTTGGGATCCCTCCCCCACCCCCATCCAGTATGCCAGCCCCAACTGCAGGCAGCCGCGGCCGGCTGACACACGATTAGAAAAATGAGGTTAAAGGAGAGCTCATTCCCTTAACCTCATTTAGCAGGGAGGCTACTTAGGCGGGTTTGCCGCCGTGTAGCCACTGGGATTGGGCGTGATCCTGGTGGTTCACACGAGCGTGAAAAACCGGGCTGGGCTCCCTTAGCCCGGTTTTGCATGCTCGTGTAAATAGCCTCAATGAATCATGTGTGAAAATGCCCTAAAAGATCAAAAGGTGCAAGTTGCATCTTGAATTGGCAGCAAATGGCCAGCAGATGGTGCTGTGAAATTGCACAAGGGGGGGAATTGCATAATTTGGATGGGGCGTGGATAACCAAAAAGAACTTGCATTTCCAAATGTGGTATTTCTCTGTTTGTAAAACAACCTTCATTGTTATCAACTCTAATTTCTCAAGCTGCAACTGAAAACGGATTCTGGGACTTAGGCCTGGCAAATCTCAAATTAGGCCTTCATTTTTGATGTGATCCCTGACTATTCAAATGGTCCCAGCTATCACGCACAGACCTATGGCAAGATCCTGGCTCAGGGACACCAGGAAGATGTATCAATCCAATCTAGGCTGAGCCACAAGATATTCAACTGCAAAAATCTCTCTCCTTGTTTGTGATTCATGGCATGCATGGGCAAACCACTGTGGTTTGCCAATAAAATCTCCCTTAAAATAATAAACTGCTCTGTTGCAACTTCAAAGGGTACTCTGAAATTGAACTGGCAACTTTTGATTGGTTGTGGGCCTTTAAGAGCAACTTGATGTGTGAAGATTGAGCAGGTGAAGCTATTCCTGGAACTTCAAGAAACAAGTGAAGCCTTCCCAACTCTTCAATTCCTGAATGTCAAATTGCTAAAGCCACCTAATGGTGCAGCCATTTGCCTAGAGAGCAGGAGGCTGTTGGTTCAAATCTCCGCTGGTGTGTTTCACAGAATATGGGAAACTCCTATATCGGGCAGCAGCGATATAGGAAGGTGCGGAAAGGCGTCATCTCATGCTGCGCGGGAGGAGGAAATGGGAAACCCCTCCTGTATTCTACCAAAGAAAACCACAGGGCTCTGTGGCCACCACGAGTCGAGACCGACTCAACGGCACAACCTTTCATTCCAAATTGCTAATAATAATGGAGGCTGTTCTCACAATTAGAATAACCCTGCTGGGGCAGCCCCAGGTTGTGAGAAGCGGTGGGATGCTCACAGATCCCTCGGTTCCCTACCCACCTAACCCGTGTCAATAAACCGGCTCTTAGCCGATGTTAAGGGTGCACTTGCATAGAGAGCCCGTCTGATGGGGGGGATCCCCAATGCAATGTGAGTGTTGTGCTTTGCACTGTGGGATGCCTGGAGGCCAGAACACGTTCCGGCCCCAGATCCCTCCACCCTGCTCTGTGCAGCTCCGAGCCGGGCTGCCCGTGTGGGTGTGCTGGAAGCACACCGAAGACAACCTGCGTGGTCATCGGGGGCGGGGGGGAGGATAAGTGGAAATCAGCCTTCCCCAATGGCTGGCAACCTGACTAAATTTACTCAAGGAAGTCCCATTGAAATTAAAAAGACAAGTCAGGCATGCCTAACTAACTGGTTACCCCTGCTAACTGGGCAAAGAGGCACCTTTTAACATGCTGATTCTCTTTTATTTAGCAGGGGGAGATTTACTGGCCCTATCCACCCCCAGCACAGCACCTCCAGTGACTGTTGCTGGTGTCTCTCTTATGTTTCTTTTTAGATTGTGAGCCCTTTGGGGACAGGGATCCATCTTATTTATTTATTATTTCTCTGTGTAAACCACCCTGAGCCATTTTTGGAAGGGCGGTATAGAAATTGAATTATTATTATTATTATTATTAACTACTACTACTACTACTACTACTACTACTACTACTACTTGTCCTTTTTCAATGGGTCTTCCTCAAGTAACTTGTCAGGATGTCGGCCAATATATATATTTAAAGTTATCTACCACTTTCTGATACATTTACCAGACTAAAATAATAATTTAAAAAATCAATAACATTAAACAATATAAAACATCAGAAACCAACAATATTTAAGAGCAGTAGCAACACAGCAACAGCATCCATGTGGGATGGGTCTTCTCATCCCATACAAGGGCGGGGGGGACAACAGCAGCTTAGTTTGGAAGATCAGCTAAAATAGAAATAGGTTGGAGTGCTGGACTAAGAGAGGAGATCTCTCAGAGGCAAATGACACCTCCCCTTCCCTATCTAAGTTCAAAAGGGAAAAGCCCAGACTTGTTCTTTGTGGATGCACACATACCGGCCGGTGAAGCATTGGGCAGCTGTGACCAGCCACTGCTTATCTATCAGGGTCCCTGTGCAGTGGAACTTCCAACCATCATAGAGGGCTGCTGTCCACGGCTGGGAGTGCTCAATGCACTGGAAACCCCGGAGCATTCTGGGTGCCGCCTGTGCAACCCCTGCTGGGGAAAAGAAGGTATATTAGAACAAAGGGTCAAGGTTGGTGGGAAGCCAGTAGTCACCCTCTTTCTTGTTCCACCACAGAGCTAGGGCGATGTGCACCTCATACCAAGCAAAAAGGTATTGGCTCGGAGAGGGATACCCTGCCTTTCTATCAAAGTATGGGGAAGCCCCAAGAGAAAAGGTGCCTGTCCTTTCTTAGGGCATCCTAGGTCCTAAGATAGCCCCCAGACTTCTGACTTGGTGCGTCAGAGGAAGGTAGGAGGAAGATACGTTGGGCCGCTCCTGCACATACCTAGCACATCCTCTTACCTGCAGAGGTGAGAAGCAGAAAGATGATGAGAAATCCCATGTCTGTTGTCACAGGAGCAGAGAGCAAGAGCAGCAGTGTCTGCCGGCTTGAGGGATGCACTGAAAAACTGAATGAAAACCAACAGTGGTAAGTTATGGCAATGAGACTCCAAGCAGTCCCGTTCACCCTAGGAGGGACTTCCAAATGGTGAGGTCATTCACACAATCAAGAACTGTCTTCCACCGGGATTTGGGAGCTGTGTGTGCTCCCAATTCCCAGTTGTGTGGAAGCAAGGTGGGAGGGAAACCTGGGTAGGAGCTACCCAGGTTTCCCCCCTGCCTTGCTTTCACACAATGAGGCGATTCTCACGATTGCCCAAAAGCGGACTAAGGGAGCCTAGCTCGCTTTTGGGCGATCGTGTGCTGCAACGGAAGCCGCGCGGCTAATTCTCATAAATACCCCTCCCCTAAGACTGAGAGATTAATGGAGTCAGCGCTCCGTTAACCTTGACTTTTTGCTCATGTGCTGCCGCGGTGCGTGGCGACACACGAGTAGACCCCCCGGCTCGGGGGTCTCTCCAGGATGGAACTGCTTGTGTATGGGGAGGTATACTCTTCAAGGCTTCCTCCCTACTAACCTGATTGCCCTTTCTCACTGGTCGTAAGAAAGGGCTCCTTGCTTCCACACAACCAAAAATGGGAGCACACACCGCTCACAAACCCAGGTAGAACACAATCGTTTTGGACTGTGTGGATGACCTCGGTGTCTGTCCAAAAGAGTACTGTCCCAGCCTTCCCAAAGGTAAGACCTGCAAGTCAGTTCCCTGTCTGGGGAAGGGCCAAAGCTCAGTGACAGATCGTAGGCTTTTCATCCCAAAGTCCCCCAAATTCAATCTGTGGCATCTCCAGTTCAAGAACCAGGCAGCAGGAGGTTTCACAGACTGGGCTTTAAGCTGTGGGGTAGCCAAGGAGCGAATCTTCTCGGCGGCACATGCAAGACAGTCTAATCCGGGGGATTAGGTGAAGCATTCACGTAGCCCTCGGCTGCTTCCCTATGCACATCAAAGACAAGCGTCGGAGCTTAGCGAAAACCTCAAGGCTTTTTCAAAAGCCGCTGGAAATGGAGGATTATTTTAAGTCGGGCATACCTCGGGCTGAGCCAGAATTCGCAGCCTCCCTTCAGGGAAAAACAAAACCCGGAGGCTATTCCCACGATCAGGCAAAATCGGGCTAGGGGAACCTAACCCAATTTCGCCTGACCTTGAGAACCTGCCAAAATACCCCTCCCCTTAAATCAGGTTTGCGGAGTGAGCGTTCCATAAACCCGGTTTCTTAAATAGTGAGTTGCCGCAGCGCGGCTCCATGGCATGGCTACTCACAAGGAAACCCCCGACCGGGAGGCTGAAAAGCAGCCTCCCGGCTCGGAGGTATCTCAAGCATGCCCTGCGCGCTCATGCAGGGCATGCTGGAGCTTCCGGGGGCTATCCCTTTATCAGAGGCCCACTATGCAGTAATCAGCAGATGGATCTGTCCATGGCATAGATCTAAACAAGATCACTAGCAATTGCTTCAGACCCAAGCTGATGTTAAATGCACAGTTACAGGGGGCCAATTCAAAAGTTGGCAACACTACCAAGAAAACGTTATTTTCCCAGCCAGAGGGGCAAGAAATTCAGAGGCAACATAGAAGCAACATAGTTGTATAGCTGCACATCCCACAAGGAAGGATGATTCAGAAGCAAAGGAGGATAGAGCTCCAGCACTAAAAAAAAGTCGTGTGGAATAGGGAATTTCAGCAAGTGTCATTTACTTCATCCCTACATGACAAAAACAATACCTCCTGAAACTCACATCTTCCTTTGCCACCTTATAGAAAGGAGGCAGATTATCAAGAATATGGTTATTAATTCCCTGGTCCCCAAACCGGCAAACAAATATTTCTCTTAAGACATTCTGGAAAAGAGATGTTCAAATTAGCCCTCCCCTAACCATTATCCTTGAGGTCATTTATAAAACCAAAAGCTGTATTCCACCCATGTTTGGGAGCTGTGTGTGCTCCCAATTTCCGGTTGTGTGGAAGCAAGGTAGGAGGAAAGCCTGGGTAGAAGTGATTGTGTGGAAGCAAGATAGGAGGAGAAGCTACCCAGGTTTTCCTCCTAGCTCGCTTCCACACAACCAAAAACTGGGAGCACACACAGCTCCCAAACCCAGGTAGAACACAGTTTTTGATTGTGTGAATGACCTCCTTGTGTTGTAACTGAGGCACCGTGAATTAACTGTGCCCAGTTCTCTTAGGCATAGTTCTGCCTCCAAACTCCCCTCTCCTTCTCTTTCCTCAGACCAGGTCGATGCAGGCCTGCATTAAGAGCCCCACTAGGGAGCTCTTAATAAAAACCCTGTTAGATAAACCTGCTAGTTACCGATAGTTGTGCAGAACATGAATCCAGCAGTCAAGATTCAACAGGCAACCTAGTCCTTCCCTCCCAGAACTACCCACCTTGGGAGGCCCATTTTCACCTTGAGATTTACTGTTCTGAATCTATCCAAGGGTGACTCCAGAGCACTGTTCCAACAGGGATCCCCAGACATTGTTCACTACAACTCCCAGCATCCCCAGCTGCAGTGGCCTTTGGCTGAGAATTATGGGAGTTGTAGTCAACAACATCTGGGGATCCCTGTTAGAGGGAAGACTGCTCCAGAGGGGTGGCCTCAGAAGAGTCATTGCCCCCTCCAGATGCCCCCGTCCCCAATTTCTGTTTCAGAAATTTAACATGTGGGACACAGCTCACCCAGAAATGCTCTTTACTCCATCTGTGCCCCTCTCAATTTTTTTGTGGTGCCGCCACCACTGCCCATTTGCAGCGTTTCTTCCGACACACAGTTTGTCACGAGGGCAGCCATTGACGTGTTGCATGTGGAAAACTCCCAGCACTCTCCACTCCAGAATCTCTCCTCGCACCACCACGACCATTAACAAAAAGATGGCATGTACACAAACAGTTGCACATCCATATTCACTCAACCATATGCACGCACAAATATTCCCTATAAACTTCAAAATGTCGGCCACCACCAAGAACGTTGGAGCAACAGTCACCTGCAGACTGGATTCGGGCTTTCGCTTCAAGGGAGGCTTCGGCAGTCAGAGGTAGTATCCACCCAGCCCAAAGGACGGAGCTGAGAGAGAAATGTGCTTGTACTTCAAGCGTTGAAAAAGGAACCATTCAGAAGAGAGCCTCCCCTTCCCCACCAACCAGACTCCACATTAGGATGAGTGCGATGAGCCTGCCCATTTGACGATGCCTGTCACGTTCCTCAAAGGTTGGCCCATCCTTCCTTCGACACCCACATACTCCTTTGATTTCAACTGCCTGCCAGTCATGCGTCTCAAGAGCCCGAAACGTCTGGAGTCTTCAGGACGCTACCTCCTCCTCTGTTATTAATCCAACGTGCTCGTCTCAATAATGCCACACACCTCTTTGGTGATTCATTTTTATTTGAGTGTTGTGGCTGCTTGGCCAAACTCACAAAGTGGGATTAAGCCACTAACCTCACGTCATGGATGTTCACTGAAGAAACTCCCAATTTGCTGCCCATCCCTCAAATAAAGCACAACCAATGATTGTCAAGAACACTGGCAGGGGAGGAAACAGAGACTTGGGCAGGAACATAGCAAGCTGCCATATAATGAGCCAGACCATAGGTTCATCTAGCTCGGTATTATCTACACAGACTAGCAGTGGCTTCTCCAAGGTTGCAGGCAGGAATCTCTCTCAGCCCTGTCTTGGAGATGCCAGGGAGGGAACTTGAAACCTTCTGCTCTTCCCAGAGCGACTCCATCCCCTGAGGGGAATATCTTACAGTGCTCACACATCAAGTTTCCCATTCATATGCAACCAGGGCAGATCCTGCTTAGCTAAGGGGACAAGTCATCATGCTTGCTACCACAAGACTAGCTCTCCTCTCATGATGGAAATGAAGATGGATGAGCCAATGGAAATGGAAATGAGCAAATGAGGATGGATGGATGGATGGATGGATGGAGAGGCATCCAGCCTCCTAACATACAAAGAAAGGTGAAAAGCTATACCTCAGGGGTGGCCCTTTCATGAAGCAAGGTATGGCAGTTGCTATTGCTCATCTTCACGCTCTGAAAAGGTTCACCTGCTGGAAATTTACAGATCAAATTGCTGTTAAGAGCATGGGAGCAGACGCTGGTTTTTAAAAGCTGGTAACTGGCCAAGATGCTTGAAAACTTTATGTCTCTCCATCTTTCTCTGTGTAGGCCTCCTGTTCTACTCTTGCATGGTATAATACTGGGACTCGCTCACTCACACTGGATTTGCCTCTGTATACAGATTTGGGTGCTGAAGTTCAAATTCCACAGTATTAGGACATAGGATGACAGTGTACATGGGTCACAGCTACTTCCTTATCGCTTTAACCTGGATGTGAGTAGCTGGTCACCACTCACCAGCAGTGATGATCTCAATGTGCAAGCTGTAATTCAGGGTGTTTCTGCCTGGAACAGTGTTGCAGGGGGTTATTACTGGATGTTGGATGGTTTACTGGACTGTAGAAGAAGTGCTACATATCATAAGCCTCACCAAGCCTAATTACTATCGTCACTGGTTCTACAAGGGATTTAGTTGGGCATTTGGTCCATGGGCGAATTGGGGTGTAACAAGGGAGAGAAATATGCTCAAAGGATTTCTCTTTCTAGTATATCAACCCAGACTCTGGGCAGGTTCAGACGACCACCTATAAGTACTTAGTAAGTCGGAAAGGTACTACTACTACTACTACGAATGGTTATATACCACTTTTCAACACAAGTTCGCAAAGAGGTTTACATAGAAAATATATAAAAAATAAACAAGATGGCTCCCTGTCCCCAAAGAGCTCACAATCTAAAAATAAAGAGAGAGCCACAAGGGAGATACCAGCAACAGCCACTGGAGGGATGCTGTGCTGGGGATGGATAGGGACAGTTGCTCTCCCCCTGCTAAATATAAGAGATCCCTCACTTTAAAAGATGCCTTTTTGCTCAGTTAGCAGGGGTTCACAACAGAACCAGAGGATGCAGGGAGCATGCACTTCTGTTGAGTGTGTCATCCGAACACACCCAAATCCTGTTACTGAGAATCTCCACCCACCCAACATTTTATTGAACTCTGTCCCAAAGATCTGGGAGTTCTGCGGAGAATCTTGGGGGAAATGTCAGGAAGATATTCTTCGTAACCAGATTCGGTAAGTTCAGATGACACATCTGATTGGACTGTGCGCGCTCCTCTCTGGTTCCTCTCTTTCTTCCAACTCAGTAAGTACTTACAGGCAGTCGTCTGAACCTGCCCTATGGCTTAGTTCTCAATGGAGGTGGCAAATCTGCATCTGGACCATGTGACTTCAGACTGCAAATTGGGGTTCTCAGGTCTTGAATGTTCCTTCATGCAAAACTCCATGAAAGCAGAAAACATAGAGCCCGTTCTCATGATCACAGAGAAAGGGCTCCATGCTGCAGGGGAGGAAGCCTGAAAATGCTTACCTCCCCCCCACGCCCCCCGAGATGATCCTGGTCTTCTTGCTGGGCAAGTGGATTGCTTGCCAAGGCATTGTCCAGCTGCTACCATAATGCACCACGGATAGTGGTCTACCATAATGCACCATAGCGGCAGCCCCCAGAACTCCCATAATGCACCATCGAGGGGCATTCTGGAACTTCCAGGGGCCACATGGCCCCCCGCTCCCTACAGCCCCCGCCAGTTCCGTCATGGAGCCAGCAGTTGTGTGGGCGGCCAATCCAGCCGCCCAGGGATACCTTTTGATTGTCTGCTAAGTCTGCTCTCCCCACAGACCTGGAAGAAGCTCTTCTCATCGATCATGAGAAGAGCTTCAGTGAGTCTTAACAGCCTTAGTCTGACCCTCAATGTCTCGGGGTGGGCTCTGTACTTTGCTCACTCAGTACTGATTCAGTAGAAAGACTTGTTATTTATTTATTTATTTAGCAAATTTGGTTCAAATCGGTTAGGCAGTTCACAAGCCCACTTGAGCCTCAAAGCCATATGTGTCTGCCATCTTGGATCGGGGTGGATGACATCATCACAAGCTACGCCATTGAGGTGTCCCTATGTGGCCCTACAACTGTACCTGATTTGGTTCATATTGGTTGCGAAGTTGATGGGTGGGGGGACGGGGGACACACAGACACATAGACAAACAGACACATGGACACACACACAGAATGCTGGGTAATTGCATAAGCCTACCAGAAAGTAGGCTGGAAAGGTCACAGGCCCCAGGTGCTTCCAGAAGCCAACACAAGACTTGGTGATCAAACACAACTTTTTATTATTTCACATTTTTACATAGCAGCAAGGAAGTGCTGAAAGCACCAGACAAGGAGCAAACCAACCAACGTGGAGGAGTCAAGTCAGCTCCACCCCCAAACAGCAAACATATTTGCCCTCCGCTCAAAGTTTGTTCAGGACCATCTGAGCCGGACACCCATCAGTTATTTCTTATGGTTTCTCGGATCCAGTCGACGTATTTGCAGACATTAACATAGACTCCTGGTTTGTTTGGTTGTGCGCATATCTCGTAGCCCCAGGACACAATCCCTTGCAGCTTCCCATTGCAGACAAGGGGACCCCCCGAGTCGCCCTGCAGAAAGAAAAAAGGAACAATGGTCACTCCTGCCAACCCACTTCTGCACTGAGTACTCCTCTGTGGAGTGAATTAAGCTGAAAGAGGGTGTTGGGTGCTTCCAGCTTCCAAGTGTGACCTATTAGTAGGCTTCTGTTGTCCAAGCCTGCATGAATTGATGCTTTGTCCAGATAGACAGCAGGGTCCTGGTGTGATTTTCTCAGCGCCGCCTGCTGGCCTGCACATGCATAGTGTGAAGAATTGAATATTATTTTTAATAGTGAAAAACCACCTTAAGTGCAACGGGGAAATGCTTGACTAACAAGCAGAAGGTTGCCGGTTCGAATCCCCAGTAGTATGTTTCCCAGACTACGGGCGCCAGGAGTCGAAATTGACTTGACAGCATACTTTACTTTACTTTACTTTACTTTACTTTACTTTACAGCGAATGGTGGGTTTTCATAAAATGCAAGTGTTAGCCAGCAGGTGGGCATCATAGTCCAACAACATCTGGGTGTAAAATCCAAGGGGAAGAGTTGTGGTATGCAAGGACAAGGCAGTGGAGTGGAATTAGGAACAGTAACAGTTTAATGAAATAGACCTTGGACCGGGTCTCACGATCAGTGAGACCCGGTTTTGTCCAGTGAGCGGGCAGGGAGCCCTGGGCGGCTGGATCGGCCACCCACATGATGGCCGGCTCTGAGATAGATCCGGAGGGGGGTGGGGTAGCGGGGGCCGTGCGGCCCCCGCAAGCCCCAGTATGCCCTGCACGAGCGTGCAGGGCATACTGGGGAGACCCCCGAGCCGGGAGGCTGCTTTTAAGCCTCCTGGCCGGGGGTCTACTCATGAGTAGGCGTGGCGCGAAGGCATGCCACAGCTACTCATGATCGCAAAAAGCAGGTTTGCAGGAGTGCTTGCTCCGCAAACCTGCTTTTTGCCAGGGGTTCTCGAGTGGGTTAGCTGCTCCAGAACCACTGCGAGCCCGGTGGTTCTGATGACCAACAAAAATCGGGCTAGCCTCTGCTAGCCCGATTTTTGTTGGTTGTGAGAATAGCCCCATTATGTACAGAGAGGCAAGTGCAGACTGCTTTTTCATGCTCTTGCTGCTGGCTGTTTGTTAGCCCCGCCTCTACTCCAGGGAGCTTCCCAGATTACACCCTACAACACTGTCACTAGGTGTCCGTTAAGTGTGCTTCCGTACTGCCTGTGTTTCAACACTGCAGTCCCTGTGCTGACAGCAAGGTGCCATTCATATTTCCGATGCTTTCTTTCGGATTTTATCCTTGTGTTTTAGCCCTACCACGTTGCATGTGCGTTGCAAAGAACTAGCTGTATTTTCCCATTGTAGGAAGGTTGTGCAACGATTCTGCCAAGCTGAAGCATTTTACTGCTGAACAGTGTGTAATTTGGAAAGCGCCCAGGACTGGAATACAAGTAACTAAATCCCCATTCAAAAGGATTTAGCTCAAGGAATGGGTTAACCAAAAACACTACACTGGGGGGCCAAGTTTGAGAACACCTGATCTACGTTTTCACTACTGGCACTTCCCCTTCCCTAAAAAATATCCGTCAAGGAGATCAACTCACCTGGCAAGAATCTGTGCCTCCCTCCATCTGACCAGCACATACCATGTTCTCATTGAAATACCTGGGGTAGATGGATTGGCAAACATCAGGGTTGACAATGGTGATGTTTGCACAGTGCAAGACATCTGGGAAATTGACTGTAAAGAAACACAAGGTTCAGAAAGATCATCAAATGGAAGACCAGATCATGGCATCTGTGTTCAACCTTGACTGCTGGATTTGGACTCCCCTTGGATGTTTATAACCAAACCATGGACTTATCTGACAGGGTTATATACAACTCTTTGAGCAGGGCACTAAACACAGGGTTTCTCGTCCAGAGAATGAGAAGAATCAGGAAGTCTGTAGGCTGAGCTGTACAACAACTACTCCATATGGCACAGCAACCCTTGGCGCTAATGGGAATTTTCTCTCTTGGGGTAAAATAATAGTTATGGGAATAATCCAGACTGGGACTGTGGTGGGTGTAAAGGGTTGAACCCTGCTCCACCCCATGCTGCAGTTGTGGTCCAAACCGATGCCCCCCATTATTATTTAGAACATAATAACTAAGCACATCAGTGCCAAAGCATATGCTTAAAACAACACGTCACTAGGCCTTCAGTATAAGGCAGCTTCATATGTCCCAGCATATGGGATGGGTCTGTAACTCAATGGTAGAGCATCTGCTTTGTATGCAGAAGGTTCCAGGTTCAATCCTTGGCAGCATTTCCAGGGAATTATTCACACATGGCTTCATGCTGCAGGGTAAATGTGGAGCGAAGCCGCTTCGAATTACCCTCGTGCTATCTGGGGGAAGCAGCCCCTGCCCTCTGCTCTTGGGTTTCCTTTTGGTGCAGGTTTGCATTGCATGCCTCTGTGTTTTCCTTCTAGCCAATGGGGAACGAGTGAGCAAGCGAGCGCTCCTTGGATAGGAACGCAATGATTCTACGTCAGTGCCTCTCCCTATTTGCCCGTGTTTTCAGAAAAACTCTCTTGAAACCAGTATTTTAAAAACCCAGAAGTACATCGAGATAAGCTAGAATTCAGAAGCCCGATTTGTGTGCGGAGTGCTTCCAAGGATCTCGAATGGACTTCGGGGTAAGTTTGGCTGGTGTGTGAATGCACACACTCTCTTCCGGAGGAGATGCAGGGTAACAGCCCGATCTGTAAAAGCTCCTGGTAGGGCTGGGAAAGATTCCAGCCCAAAATCTTGGATAGCCGCAGCGTAGACAGTACTGAGCTAGATGGATCAATGGTCCAACTCAAGAGAAGACAACTTCCCTTATGCACCAGAGGCATTCACAGCTCAGTAGAAAAGCACTTGCTTTGCACGCAGAAGGTCTGAGGAGCAATCTATGGCAGCACCTCCAGGTACGGCTGGATACCCCTGCTAACTGAGGCACCCTGCTAACTGAGGCACCTAACTAACTGAGGCAAAGAGGCACCTTTTAACATGCTGATTCTCTTCATTTAGCAGGGGGAGAGCAACTGGCCTGATCCACCCCCAGCACAGCATCCCTCCAGTGACTGTTGTTGGTGTCTATCGGATGTTTCTCTTTAGAGTGTGAGCCCTTTGGGGACAGGGAGCCCCCTTATTTATTTGTTATTTCTCTGTGTAAACTGCCCTGAGCCATTTTTGGAAGGGCGGTATAGAAACAGAATGAATAAATGAATGAATGCTGCTGCTGGTCAATGAAATCATTACACCCAGGCACAACCGGGCTAAGGAAGCCTAGCCCGGTTTTGCCTGTGCATTTGTACCACAAGGATTGGGCCGATCCCAGTGGCGCCTCAGCTGCAAAGCCACCTCTGGGGTCACCCTCCTAAATGAGGTTAGGAGAGCAAGCACACTCCTACCCCCATTTTCCTGATCGTCTGCCAGCCCCAGCATGAGCATCTGGAGCTAGCAGACTGCGGGGCTTCCGGTCAGCTTCGGGGAAGGGGGGGTCCCCATAATGGCCTTGTGGGGTGCCCTATGGGAGTTCCGTGGGTGGGGCAATGTGGGATGACAGGTCCCAGCACCCCAACCCTCCATACGGCTGGCAGTAGCCCACAACCGTCTGGGCGGGCTATCTGTCCGCAGCAGGAAGAGTCCTCGATCATCTGCGAGGAGATAAGCTTTTAAAGGCTTCCTCCTCACTAGCCCACTTGCCCTTTCCCACCGATCGTGAGAAAGGGCTCAACGTAGGCTATACTGAGCTAGATGGACCGATGCCCTGGTGCAGTACAGGGAAGCTTCCTATGTCGCTATGTAACCTACCTTGTGGACTTGATGTTGTCCCCCATCCTGACACAACACATCTGTTCCCAGGCACAGGGCAGTGGGTAGGCAACTCCAGGGTTTGGACTTTGCTATTTAAGCAGGCTGGTAACAGCAGCTTGATGAGCATGATGTCATTGTTTTTGGTTACTGGGTTATAGTCAGGGTGCACAATGACCTTTGATGTCAGTTTGAGCTGCTCAGACCAGTCCAAGCGCCGAAGGTTGTGCTCTCCAAGGCGGACAAAAAACGGGCTGTGAATAAACAGACACAATTAGTCTCTGCTGGGAAAGTTGCCTGGCGTCAAAGAGGAAAGGCTACCCAGGTTCTCCTCCTACCTTGCTTCCACACGTTCACTTCCACCCAGATTTTCCTCTTCCCTTGCTTCCACACTTTCACTTCTACCCAGGTTATCCTCCTACCTTGCTTCCACACTTTCACTTTTACCCAGGTTCTCTTCCTCCCTTGCTTCCACACTTTCACTTCTACCCAGGATTTCCTCCTACCTTGCTTCCACAGGTTCACTTCCACCCAGATTTTCCCCCTCCCTTGCTTCCACACAACTGAAAATTGAGAGCACACACAGCCCCCAAACCCAAGTAGAACACAAGTTTTGATGGTATGAATGACCTCGATGTCTGAATCAGGCTCCGGTTGTTTACCGCACCCCTTGAGCACACCTAAACACACACACAGACTCAACTCAAGTCCACTCACAATGTCGCTTTACAATGGGCAGCGCTGAGCACCCAGGATTTGTTGATCAAGGTCCCTCCACATCGCAAACGGAAGCCAGTAAAAAGCGCAGCCTGCCATGGCTGGGAGTGGGGAGAACAAGGCTTCCCACCACGTATCCGTTCTCCATTTGCAGCAGAAGCTCGAAGGAAAAGAGAAAACAGACATAAGCATCGCTCAGGAGAGGGGCGGGTACGGCTGCATCCTGAGGCCACACAGCAACCCAAAGAGGACCGCAGTGTCTTATGTGGCCATTTCGGGGGGGGGGGGGATGGATGCAGGGGTTCTGACAGTCAAAGCTACTTATACAAGTTTGGGCCTAAGGTGCAAAACGAATGTGGGAGAGACACAGATGTGTTCCCTGACTCCTGAACACAACTTCAAAAGCACTTTTGTCTCCCATAATGGCCGCATTTGCACATCACATGGAACCGTGGGTCCCATGGACCCGCAGTTCCGCTCCCCCTCCATCCCCCAATCTCCTGTCCGCATTCTGATGACAGGGAGAACGTCCCCTCTGCAATCAGCGAGACCGCAGAGAGGAGGGGGAACTGACTGTGTGGGCTTCCTTCTTGCTTGAAGGACAGCCCACACAGCCAATCACAGAGTGAGAGAGGGAGGAACTTCCTTGCTCAACTCCAGTCCTTCCAAATGCAGCCTCCAGCGCTGCATTCGAAAAGAATAGAGGCTCTGTGGACCTTCGGTTTTGAGTGGCAAAACTCACTACAAACCAAGGGTTCAAATTGGAGTCACTGGAACAAAACCTTGCATGTTGGGTGGTGCAATGGACAGGATCGGAGTTGCACACATCCAGATGCAACCGTCAGGAAACCTCAGGTCCCTGCAACTCCAGTTCTCCATTACATGTGAATGTGGCTAAAGTGTGAAGCATGAACACAACCTGGGGAAGAAGGCAAACCTGAAACAGTGGCTAATGCATATCTCTCTTGGCCAGAAGCAAAGGCTTTATGGTTTCTGTTCATCTGCTTTCTTTCTTCTGGTTTTATTCACACAGCAGAAAGTGACGGGAAGTTGAGGTAGTAGGGTGGACTTACAACCTCAGACTAGGTGTGGGGGGGATACAACTTTTGAGGGCATCCTCATATAAAAATGCTTGTTTTATTTGGTTTTTTTTAAAGCAGGAAAAATATCTTGCCAAGTCTATTCCCAGCTTTCCAAGTTCCTGCTCACAGGGAGAGCTTGTTTGTTTCTTTTCACGCAAAGGAGAATCCAAAAATGGTATCCACCCTTGAAGTAGCACAATCCATTCTACCATCTCAACGTTCTATCACCTATTACTCTCAGGCTTTGAGGCTGGTCTACCCATGCAGCAGAATGAAGTGGTAAAGTCCTCCTGAGATGGTAGACTGGATTGTACCATTTCAGACTGCAGCGGTGGGAGGGGGGTGTTGTCATGTTGTTGAATGCTCACCAAGATTGTTTTTTAAAATCTCTACAAGTAGAAAACTAGCATGGAAAGTGGGCTGGGCCAAAACCTCTCTCTATGTGATGTAAACATTTTTCTAAAAAAAGCAAACTTGAAGGGAAGGGTTTTCTGTTTTGTTTTTTAATGTGGGGAGCACCACAAACCCCTGCAATCTGAAGTGGTGCAGACCAGTCTACCGCATTATCCTGCTGCATGGATACATTCCTGCTGCTATGGATAGACCATAGGGTTGCCATGTCCCCCAGAATGTAGGGTAGCCCCCGGATCGTGGCTCCTCCACCCAGCTGCTAAATTCCACCCAGATTTACACAGATTTCAAATGCGCTACCCAGATTGCCCAGATTTTACTCTGGATCTGATCACATGGGAGGGCAGAGAAAGAGGGGAAGTGTACGAATCTGTCAAATAAATAAATAAATAAAATGCAAATTAGCTGTTGCATATTTTGCATAATATGCAGATTAGGTCACCCGGATCTGGGAAGCTTGAATATGACAACCCTAATAGAACAGGCTTTACATTTCACACAATGACAGCTCCTATTGTTCCTTGCGTAGTATGTCCTACTGGTCTTTCCTCAATGATTAGTTTGACAAAACAAACACTTTTAGAAATACTTGCCCCTCTCTCTCTCTCTCTCTCACACACACACACACACACACACACACACACGGACACACCCCACACAAGCAGGCACTTGAACCTATTCACTGACTGTGACAAAAGGCACATGGGTGTCTCTGCTTATCCAAGACCTTACCAGCCGACACCAGGGACAAAATGACAGCCAGAAGTCTCAGGAAAGCCGATGACATGGTATTTCGGTGGTGATTCTCTCCCAGAAGATTTCCTGTAGGAAAGCAGATTGTAGGGAAATCATCTCTTTGCTCCAAGGGCTGCCAGAAACAAAGGTGGATCAACAGAAGAAAACAAAGGAAGAACTCCAAGAGTGGAATTTCTTGTCACCACCAGAAAAAGTTAGAGCAGAATTAGGATCACTGAGAACAGTCCATCCTACCCATTACACAGAATGGGGTATTAGACTGAGATGGTAGATGTCTACACCGTACCTTTTCAGATTGCAGGTGGGGGATCCTATTTTTGAATGCCCCCCATTTAAAAAGGTCGCTGTATATAGTAAATGAATGAATCTGCCAGAGCCCTCCAATCATCATCTCAGGCCCTGCTCATGACCCCGCCACTAACAGAGATCCAGTTGGTGGGGACTAGAGACAGGGCCTTTTCGGTTGTGGCCCCTCGGCTTTGGGATGCCCTCCCTCCGTGTTTTTTTTAAAAAATCTTAAAACACACCTTTTAAAGAAGGCTTTTTAATATCATTATTATTTTGTTATATCTGATAGGTTCTTTAGCTTTTTATAATTTTCACTTTTAATTTGAACCTAATAATTGTTTTTAATCTGACTTCTTTTTTTAAAAAAAAATCAATTTTATTACTTGTATCTGTGTCTATCTTGTTGTTGTAAGCCACCCTGAGCAGTATTGCACTGGAGGGGCGAGGTATAAATATTTTAAATAAATAATAATAAATAAATGAGCACCTCACAAAGAAAGGTTTAACATAGTCCCTGCAAACCATAAATGCAGTTAATCTGTTACAGGGAGAAACATTCAAAAATAAGACGCACCCCCCAACACTTGCAGTCTAAAAAGGTACAATCCAGAATTTTGCCACCTCCGTCTATCACATTCTGTGCAGTGGGCAGAACGGCTGTTCGTGATACTGATTCCACACTTTTTACATGGGGAGCACTCCAAAATAGCACACACGCACACAGACACCCTGAAAGGGCACAGTCCAACATTCTGCCACCCTAGTCTACCCCCATTCTGCATAATTGTTAGAACAGCTGAGTTATTAATTAGTTTGAGGAGGATTTAAAAAAAAATCAGTTCCATTCACTTCAGCAGTTATTTCTGATGTAATCACAGCTGGTAAGTAAAGCCAAAATTACTTCCACCAATTCTGCTGGTGGAGATGGCCTGGATCTAGACTTAATAAAATTTCAATGCTGTCAAAAAAACAAAGAAACAAACCAACCTAGAGCTAACAATATACACACTACATTGGATCCATCCTATAAAGAACTTCTAATTACTCTGGAGCGCACAGAAAGCCACCTAAGCTATTGAACAGGTAGCTGCAGTTTATGATCCACGGCCCAGAGAATGCAAGAGGAAAGCAAGAAAACTGTATTCCTTAAGTCATAGCTCCCGGCTATGCTGCAGAAACCCCCGTGTTATCTTTGTTGGCGGTAGCATCCCAAGGAATGTATTGCCTGCCCTGATCTGTTCAGATGAACAAGTCAGAACTGCAGATATGGCAGATAAGGCTGTGTGAACAATGAATCAGTTTGTCAGCTGTCAAGGATGAGATCTCCTGTCAGGGTACTCCCTCTGCCTCCAGAGGAGATCCTAGAAAGATGCCCCAGAGGTAGAACCTTGACAAATGTTTCCTTCCCTATCCCATGCTAATAACACACTTACAATAAATTAAAAATTAAATTAAATTAAAGTTGTGCCGTCGAGTCGGTGTCGACGAGATGATGCCTTTCAGCATCTTCCTATATCGCTGCTGCCCTGAAAAGCAGTCAATGAGAAAATCAGAGAAGCTTAGAGATTTCTTACCCCTCAGGCTGCTGGGATCCTAGGCTCTGACTACCTCCCCTCCTGGCTTTTATTTCCAAGTCCTGCCTCGAATTAGCCGAGCTCAGTTGATCAGGAAGTGCTGGTTAACACCCCCGCCTTTATCTTTCAAAGGCAAGTGACTAGGATCTGGTCCATTGTTCAGGTTATTCAAACTTCCTGATGATAAAGTCGATGACTATTGGAGAAGGAGGAAGATGGCAAAAACCTTCTATCCCAAGGGCCAAACCACACAGCCACAATCGGGCACTTACCTCCCTTGCACAAGGTCCCTGAACCGCAAGCACCAGTTCAGGTTGCCACAAACCATCCAACTGGGGCTTTAGCAGGGCTGACCCTCCCATGAGGCAAGGTGAGGTGGTTGCCTCAAGTGGCTTATTATTGGAGAAGATGGCTTGTTATGGCTGCCAAGATTCCTGAGCTTATTTATTCATGTAATCATTCATTTCATTCAGTCATTCATTCCATTTCTAAACCGCCCTTCCAAAAATGGCTCAGGGCAGTTTACACAGAGAAATAACAAATAAATAAGATGGCTCCCTGTCCCCAAAGGGCCCACAATCTAAAAAGAAACATAAGATAGACACCAGCAACAGCCGCTGGAGGGATGCTGTGCTGGGGGTGGATAGGGCCAGTTACTCTCCCCCTGCTAAATAAAGAGAATCACCACGTTAAAAGGTGCCTCTTTGCCCAGTTAGCAGGGGTTGATTCATTCATTCCAAATATTGACAGACTACAGACTTGGCTCCAACTGGTACCCAAATCAATGTACAATCAGCACCCCCAAAACAGCCCTGGAACCATCATAAGACAATTCCACAGAACAAAATTTACTACAACAAAAAACCCTCAAGAAAAAATGTAAAGCAATGATCACAAACCAGTTAGACTAGGGGTGGGGCTGTAGCCCAGGGGTAGTGCATTTGCTTTGTGTGCAAAAAGTCCCAGGTTCAATCCCGGGCATCTCCAGGAGCTTTTTCACATAGGGCTTTTAATTCACATCTCCTCCAGACTAACAAGTAGAATGCTGCCGGTTCGAATCCCCGCTGTTATGTTTCCCAGACTATTGGAAACACCTATATCGGGCAGCAGAGATATAGGAAGATGCTGAAAGGCATCATCTCATACTGCGCAGGAGGAGGCAATGGGAAACCCTCCTGTATTCTACCAAAGACAACCACAGGGCTCTGTGGGTGCCAGGAGTCAACACTGACTCGACGGCACACTTTACCTGGAGGGTGCATGTTCACATATCAGGCAGATTTACCCCAAAGTCCCTGCAAGGGAGCACTTCCCACACAACCCGGGTTATTCACTGCACATTCGAATGTAGCTCAATTTATATCCAGGGTTAAAAAAAAATTCCTCTTTTTGCATTTTTTTTTTTGAGACGGGTTTGCAGTAAAGCCTCACAGTAAACTTGCGGTCAGGGGTGTAGCTATAATTGAGCAGATGTGTTCAAAGAACCCAGGGGCCCCCAGGTCCTGAGAACCCCCCAAATCCACCCCTCGCTATTTTCTTCATTATCTCCCTCACTCCAAGGGGCCTGCTGTGTGAAGAATGCCCAGTTGTATGAAAAAAATTCTTGCTGAAGCTCTGGAGAGTTCCTGCTGGCTCTCCTGAACTGAACTAACTGGTTCAATGTAAGTGATTGGATAGCCAGGCATTCGTGCTGCAGTTGTAGAATTAATATTTTATGTCTCTGTTTTCTATCCCCTGGTATATGTTTTGTTTGCAAACGTTATACATGTTTTTTTTAATTACACAGTTAAAAAATAATATATAGCTTTCTCAAGTCCAATTGTTCTCATTCTATTCTTTTTATAGTTACATTGCAAGCAACAGAATTTGGTATTCTGTGTTAAAAGTCTGTAAACAAAACTGATTCAAAGTGTCTGAACCCCTTAAAACACTTTTAAAAGTGGGGAAGTCAAATTTGTGGTGGGGGGGGACAAGAAGCAACCCTCCCCTCCCCCTGCCAAGATGCTGGAAAATGGATTTATGTCTTCTATTTAAAAAGCACTCCAAAGCTGTGCCCATTGTGTTGTGAAAGAGTGTGAAACAGCTCTTTCTCAGAGCAATCTCTTCCAAAGAAAGGCCCACACACCTGTTCATTGCCTAGGGAGGGGAAATCCTGCTGTAGTGATTTATCAGGATAGCAGGAACAGCTTGCAAAAAGCTTTTAGTAGGCTTGTGAATCATCTGGAGAGACCTAGGGAGGACAAAAGTGTTCCACGTAAAGAAGGCCAATGCGAACTCGCTGTAGCTAAAGGCATTCACTTTCAGAGAGAGAACTCCATAAACCAAACCAAAGAATGTCAGAATTTGATCACTGATTCTGATTCAAGGGTATGCAGGGGAAAAATAGCAGATACTGCTACCAATTATTCAGCATCAATTTTGAGCTCTCTATAACTCAACCACAATTTTGGGGTTAAAGGTTGAACATCCTGCATGTATTTCTGTTTCTAGGGCCATAAGAACAGCCCGATTGGATCAGGCCCAAGGCCCATCTAGACCAGCATCCTGTTTGTTTGTTAATTTATTTATTATTATTTCTTGTTTACACAGTTAGACAAAATATTTTGTCCCTGCATACCCTTGAATCAGAACTAGTGATCAAATTTATTGTTGTTGTTGTCGTTGTTGTTGTTACATTTTATATCCCGCTCTTCCTCCAAGGAGCCTGGAACGGTGTACTACATACTTGAGTTTCTCCTCACAACAACCCCGTGAAGGTGGTTAGGCTGAGAGAGAAGTGACTGGCCCAGAGTCGCCCAGGAAGTCTCATGGCTGAATGGGGATTTGCACTTGGGTCTCCCCGGTCCTAGTCCTGCACTCTAACCACTACACCACGCTGGCTCTCTTGAGCAGCGTTTCACACTTTGGCTCACCAGATGCTTCCGAAAAGCCTGCAGGCAGGGGGTGAGGGCATGCCCTCTCTCCTGCCATTGCTCCCCTGCAACTGGTATTTAGCAGCATCTTGCTTCGGAGGCTGGAGGTGGCCTATAGCCACCAGACTAGTAGCCATTGATAGACCTGTCCTCCGTGACTACTGGTGGCTCTAGGCCATCTCCAGCCTCAGAGGCATGATGTTGAAAGGAAAGGAAAGCAAAAGAAGCATAAAATAGGAGAGTCGCTATTTTCTAGCCCTGGCAACTTGCTGTCCCTGTTTTGTCCCTTTAGAGAATAACTTGTCAACATTTTGTTAGTTTGGAAAACAGGGAGCTGCCTTATACCAAGTCAGACCGTTGGTCCATCTAGCTCAGCATTGTCTACACTGATTGGCAGCAGCTCTCCAAGGCTTCAGGAAGGAGTTTTTCCCAGCCCTACCTGGAGATGCTGCTAGGGAGTGAACCTGGACCTTCTCCGTGCAAAGCGGTCTGGTCGTGCAAAGCAAGCGCTCTCCTAACCCCGGTTTTTTTAATCGTGTGTCAGCTGTGGTTGCAAGTAGCTGTGGCTGGCAGGCTCAGGGAGGGGAGGGGGAGCCCCATAATGCACCACACACCTGTGGTGGAGCTCTGGGTGGGGTGGGGGAATGCACAGTGATACATCTCACCATCCCGACCCTGGTTGCTACTGGCAGCAGCCAGCGCTTGTGTGCGCAGGCGATCTGCCCACCTAGGGATGCCAGAGAGATTGTCTGAGAGGAGGTAAGCTCTTTAGGGCTTCTTCCCTGCAAACTGGGTAGCCCTTTCTCACTGCTCATGAGAAAAGGACCACTGTGTTCTACCCGGGTTTGGGGGCTGTGTGTGCTCCCAATTTTCACTTGTGTGGAAACAAGGTAGGAGGAAAACCTGGGCAGAAGGGATTGTGTGGAAACAAGGTAGGAGGAAAACCTGGGTAGCTTTTCCTCCTACCTTGCTTCCACACAATCACATCTACCCAGGTTTTCCTCCTACCTTGCTTCCACACAACCAGAAACTGGAAGCACACACAACTCTCAGACATGGGTAGAGCACAGTTTTTGATTGTATGGATGACATCGATGTTTCTCTAGGATGACTTTAACCAAAAGAAGCATTGCCCTCTTCACATTTAAATCAATGGAGGGCAAGCTATTATCAAGTAAATGAATACAGCTTACAGCCAGGTAGCAAAGATCTCTCAACATGATGTAATAGTGGAAGGGGTGAGGTCCATGAAATTATCCCTGGCATGAGAATTGGGTATTTCAAGAGTGACTGATACCAAGATCCCCGTCATTTCCTCCACCTCATTTGTCACATAGTAGACTTGTTCTGGAACATCCTGGTAAAACTCAAATGGCGGCCACCAGCCAGAAGGAGATAGGATAAGTGTAGGTTATCCCCCCCGCCCAACCCCACTTGACCTCCCAAAATATGATAATGCATTTACCTGAAACCAAGACTAGTCCGTCCCCCCCAATTTCTTTGCAGTTAGAAATTGGGGGTCATCTTAAATTGACTTGGGTCAATGGCTTAGGTTAGGGTACTTAAGAATGCACCTTCTTTGTCATGCACCCTGTCGCCTATTAAGATAATCTGGAGAGGTCCAGTTACAGTTGCCGCTGACTCGTTTGGTGGGAGCTAGGGATAGGACCTTCTCTGTGGCTGCCCCGGGGCTTTGGAATGCTATCTCTGCTGAAATAAGAGCATCTCCTTCTCTGTTTGTTTTTTAGGAGGACCCTGAAGATGTACCTGTTTCCCCAGGCTTTCAATTGAAATTTTAATGAAAATTTGTAAACTGCTCTGAGCCATTTTTTGAAGGGAGGTATTGAAATCAAATACATACATACATACATTCAGTTTCTATACTGCCCTTCCAAAAATGTCTTTTTATATATTGAGAAGTTTTATCTATTTTTATGAATTTTAACTGTTTTAT
The DNA here is from genome assembly GCF_027244095.1 of Hemicordylus capensis. Lineage (NCBI taxonomy): Eukaryota > Metazoa > Chordata > Lepidosauria > Squamata > Cordylidae > Hemicordylus > Hemicordylus capensis. The sequence continues at coordinate 18,761,420 of NC_069663.1, forward strand.
ATTTATATTGTTTTTATATTATGTCTTAACTTGTACACCGCCTGAAGATTTCTATATCAGGTGTTCTATATATATACAGAAAACAAATAGATAGATAGATAGATAGATAGATAGATAGATAGATAGATAGATAGATAGATAAATTTCGGGTCAGGGTGACATGAGTTCAAATCCCCATTCAGCCATGATCCTTGCTGGGTGACTCTGGGCCAGTCACTTCTCTTTCAGCCTAACCTACTTCACAGGGTTGTTGTGAGGAGAAACCTAAGTATGTAGTACACTGCTCTGGGCTCCTTGGAGGAAGAGCGGGATATAAAATGTAAAACAAACAAACAAACAAACCTATATGTAACTCATATTATAAAGAGGGTCAATTTAAATTTAGGATCATCTTCCTTTGGGGTAAATATTATAAACTATATTTAACTCATATTTTAAAGGGAGTCATCTTAAATTAAAAGTTGTTTATTATTATTATTATTATTATTAATAATAATTTGATTTCTATACCGCCCTTCCAAAAATGGCTCAGGGCGGTTTACACAGAGAAATAACAAGCAAATAAGATGGAACCCTGTCCCCAAAGGGCTCACATTCTAAAAAGAAACACAAGATAGATACCAGCAACAGTCACTGGAGGAAGGACTGTGTTGGGGGTGGATAGGGCCAGTTACTCTCCCCCTGCTCAATAAAGAGAATCACCACGGTAAAATGTGCCTCTTTGCTCAGTTAGCAGGGGCTAAAGTTGTCTTCTATTCACCTAAACATGGTAGTAGGGAACCAGGTCCCCACTGCAATACTCCCCCAAATTTGCCCAAAAGTCCTCCCTTGAAGATTTGCAACAAGCCCTGGTTACAAATGTATTCCTATTTCCACCTGAGAAACATTGAATAGCTTGGGGCTTTTGGGATGGCATCGGGTTCTCTCAATGGCCTCCTTAGTACAGGTCTCTGGATAGGACCCCCTCATGCCTGGGAAGGGTAGTGAAGCCCTCCCTCCATGGATGACAAAAGGAGGAAATTTGCCAGACCGAATTCAAGCAAAGGTTAGTTCTTCTAAGATTCAATGATTTAAAACATGGATTGCATAAGAGTCAATGAAGTCATCAAGACTTCATTGGCTCTAGGCAGCAGGCGCTTGACCAAGCACCTATCATTACTGGAACTCATGACTTACAAGACGTAGGCCTGAAGCAAATCTCTTCATGCTTCATCAGGGCTTATTTTGAATAATCATTTGAAAGAGCTGGGAAAGTTGCAATATGTTTAGTCCAGCACCCTCCCCTAAGACCGGAAATCCTATTTCTACAAAAGCTCTAACAAGTGTCAATCTTGACCGAGAACTCAACAAAGTTACCTAACCTTTTATTCCACTCTTGCCGTGTGCTCATAAATGTTCCCAAATGTTTGATTCAGATTTGTGATTCAGAGTTTAAGAGCATTGCCTAATTGTTTACCTGTGTTCTTCCATTCTGAAAGGCAACGAGGTCATTCACACAATCAAAAACTGTGTTCAGTTCAGGTTTGGGAGCTGTGTTGGCTCCGAATTTTCAGATGTGTGGAAGCAAGGTAAGAGGAAAATCTGGGTAGAAGTAATTGTGTGGGAGCAAGGTAGGAGGAAAACCTGGGTTTTCCTCCTAACTTGCTTCCTCCTACCTTGCTTTTCCTCCTACCAAAAATTTATTTATTTATTTATTTATTTATTTATTTATTTAACAGATTTCTATAACACCTCAAACTTGCATCTCTGGGCAGTTTACAATTAAAATAACATTAGAAGCATTAAAATCATTAAAATTAGAATCATTTAAAAGCAAACATTAAATATTAAAACTATCTGCATTAGGCATGCAAGCCAGAAAATTAAAGATTAAAACACACACAGACACACATTTGTTAAAACAATCAATAACATTCAACTAAGAAACTTCAGCTAAAAAGCTTGGCTGAAGAGATATGGCTTTAGTTGTTCCCTAAAAACCATCAGGGATGGAGCAGTTCTAATATCAGCAGGAAGTATATTGCGCAACAATGGGGCAACTACAGAGAAGGCTCGCCTCTGAGTCGCCACCAGACAAGCCGGCGGCACCCTCAGACAAACCTCCCTTGATGCTCTTAATAGCTGGCAGGTTCATAATGAAGGAAGTGTTCTCTTAAATCCCTTGGGCCCAAGCAGTTAAGGCCTTTATAGGTAATAACCAGCACTTGCCCGGAAACCTATTGGCAGCCAGTGTAGTTCTTTCCAAACAGGAGTGATATGGTTTCTTCAGGACATTCCGGCGGCAGCATTCTGCACCAACTGCAGTTTCTGGACGATGTAATGTGAATGTGATCAGCTGACTCCTTAATCCAATGTAATTGCATGAGGTCTTTAGGATTGCCAGTCCTCCAAGACTGTCCCAGAGTCTGCAAGAAGCAGCCTTAATCTCCAGGTCACTACTGAAGCAATTACAGAGATCTGAATGGTGAAAAATACTGGGACAAGAAATCTCCATGAATAGTTTCCATCAGCATTGGCAACCCTAGGCTCTTTCAGACTTCTCCTGCCAAGCTTCATGGGGTTTTCCCTTAAGTAACTGTTCATAAGCTTACAGCCAAGACAGGATCCGTATTTGCATGTCTTACATCTGTTATTCAAATGCTTTGTTTTGCTCATTTTCAGATGACTCTCTTCTACTTTCTGTTACACTTTTTAATATTCAAAATTGCACAAATAGCCCTTGGGGTGGGGGTGGTGCTGAGAAGTGCTTTGAGTGGCCAGCCACGTTGCCCACTGACGACAGCTAGGCTTCCCACCTTACAGCTTTTATCTCCAGGGATTGAAAATGGCCAAACTCATACACAACCATGACTCGAGATCGAACTGAATGATCTGACATCATATTGAGAGAAGGACAAGCCAGATACTGGTTACATGGTTGTTTCCATTTTTTAAAAGCTCTTTCCACTAATAAAGACCTGGCAAGTAACAAATCCGAGCCACCTAATGACTTGACTAGCAAGCCAGAGGATGCCGGTTTGAATCCCTGCTGGTATGTTACCCAGACTATGGGAAACGCCTATATCGGGCAGCAGTGATATAGGAAGATGCTGAAAGGTATCATCTCATACTGTGTGGGAGATGGCAACGGTCAACCTCTCCTGTATTTTACCAGGAACGTAGCCACCATTGTGCAAACGGGTTCAAAGAACCCAGGCTGCCAATGGTAGGGGCAGCTGAAGCCCCCAAGGGGGCGTGGCTTGGGCTCTGGTAGAGTCCTGAGCAAACTCCCCCTGCCCATGCCTGGGCTACTAAGATCCCCGAGCGAATGCTTACCCGTCCTTTTCAGGCAGCGTTTGCTACCTGAAGGCATCTATTTCCCTCTCCCTCCCTCCAGAGAGGGAGAGAAAGGGAGAATAGTTGCTTTCAGGCAGCAAGCGCTGCCTGAAATGACAAGGAAGCCCACACTCGGGCTCTTTGGAGCCTGAGGCCACACACTTCTTTGCATGTGAGATCTGCAAACCAGATTTCATTCAGTAGTCAACTGAGTTTGCAGTTTGAGGCAATCTGTGGCAATGAGATCAAGCCCCACTGAACATGGACTAACTTCTTGATCTCATTGCCTCAGATTGCCTCAAACTGCAAACTCATCTGCATATATTTGTAGAGCAGGGGACGGGGACAAAAGTTCCAAAGAGGGGGAAACTTACTTTGTTTTTAGACAAATGCATCATAAGAACAGCCCTGCTGGATCAGGCCCAAGGCCCATCTAGTCCAGCATCCTGTTTCACACCGTGGCTCACCAGATGTAGCTGGGAATCCCACAGGCAGGAGCTGAAGGAATGCCCTCTCTCCTGCTGTTACTCTCCTGCAACTGGTATTCAGAGGCATCCAGGGTATCACAGTCAGCACTGTAGCAGGGAAAATCCTCTGGAATCCTGCCCTCCTGTTTGATCCAGCCCCTTGCGTTCATCCTTCAAGCTGAGTCGATAGATAATGGGGCGTCTTGACGGACAAAAGAGGATTGGACAAGCTTCCCTCTCTAGACTTGCTGCCTGGATAAATTTAAGTTGAAATGCAACAAGGATGCATGCTTAAATAAGCTTTTATTTTGTGATCACAAAAGGCAAAGTACAAGCCAGAGAGTCCACTGAAGCCACACAGTTGGCTGGTTTATATAGGTTTCAAGCAAACAAGCTTGAAAAGCAAAGTCAGTAAAGCAATTAATACATGTTATTGGTAATTAAACATACACATTCCAGAGGTGCAACTTAGAGCCTGGGAAGATGAGTTACTACTTGGCCTTTCTGATAACCTTACTCCTTATAGGTATCTGGTGCCAGGATGTTTATTTTTTCTTGCGTGTGGGATTTGGCTAATGGACTAGTTGCATACCTATGCTATCTATCTCCTGACAGAGTCAGGCATTTGTTATTTCTGGCCTCCTATCTCACATTATTGGGAGGGGCCCCACATTCCTGGTTTGAACACTTTTCATGACTCAAACAATTTTCTTTGTTTCAAGCCTAGTGGCTCTTTGTGTTGTTTAATAATCTTAACCAAACTTTGAATCAAACTCTTATACACTTATTAGTAGGCCTGGATGAAACAATTCCATATCAGCATAATCTTAAAAAACATCGAGCCCTTTCTCATGAGCAGTGAGAAAAGATGATCACAGAAATGGGGTTAGGAGAGCATTCACTCTCCCTATGTCAGCGGTGCACACACGCAGGAAAAACTGGACTGGGCATCTTTAGCCCAGTTTTGCCTGCATGTGTGAATAGCTTCATCTTTGATTGCAGGGGTGTAGCAGGATGCCTCCTTGCTTTAAGGAGGCAATTATTAGACCACTTCTGAAGACGCCTGCCTTGGATCCCTCAGAGATAAGCAGCTACAGGTCTGCCTCCAACCTTCCATGGCTGGGCCAGGTGATTGAGAAGGTGGTGGCCTTCCAGCTCTAGGTGGTCTTGGAGGAAACTGTTTATCTAGACCCATTTCAGACTGGCTTTGGGTCAGGCTATGGGGTGGAGACTGCCTTGATTTTTGGTCAGGCAATGGAGTGGAGACATGACCGAAGTGTATAAAATTATGCATGGAGTGGAGAGGGTAGACAGAGAGAAATTTCCCCCCCTCTCTCACAACACTAGAACCAGCAGGCATCCCATGAAACTGAAGGTTGGGGAATTTAGGACTGACAAGCACACAGCGCATAATTAATCTATGGAATTCCTTGCCATGGGTATGTGGTGATGGCCACCAGCTTGGATGACTTTAAAAGAGGCTTAGACAGATTCATAGGGGACAGATCTATCAATGGCTACTAGTCTGATGGCTGAGGGCCATCTCCAGCCTCAGAGGCACCATGCCTCTCAAGACCAGTCGCAGGGGAGCAACAGCAGGAGAGAGGGCATGCACATACCTCTTGCCTGTGGGCTCCCCAGAGGCATCTGGTGGGCCACTGTGTGGAACAGGATGCTGGACTAGACGGGCCTTGGGCCTGATCCAGCAGGGCTGTTCTTATACCTTAGTTGGCCTGATGGATGATCTCCATTTGGGAATTGACAGATGTAGTGTGACTCTATTGGTCCTTTTAGATCTCTCGGTGACTTTCAATACTATCAACCATAGTATCCTTCTGGAGTGTTTGAGGAGGTTGGGAGTGGAAGGCACTGCTCTGCGGTGGATCCACTCCTACCTCTCGGGCAGTTTCCAGATGGTGTCCCTTGGAGACTGTTCTTCAAAATCTGAACTTTTGTATGGTGTCCCTCAGGGCTCCATATTGTCTCTGATGTGAAACTGCTGAAGGAGATTATCAGGAGATTTGGTGCAGAGTGTTATCAGTATGGTGATGACTCCCAAATCTGTTTCTCCATGTAGCCATCATTGGGAGAAGGCATAACCTCCCTAAATGCCTGCCTGGAGGCAGTGTTGGGCTGGATGAGGGATAACAAACTGCGACTGAATACAGATAAGATGGAGGTACTCATTGTATGTGGTCGAAACTCACGATATAGGTTTGATCTGCCTGTTCTGGATGGGGTCACACTTCGCCAGAAGGAACAGGTACACAGCCTGGGGGTGCTTCTGGATCCAAGCCTCTCCCTGGTGTCCCAGGTTGAGGTTGTGGCCATAAGTGCCTTCTATCAGCTTCAGCTGATACACCAGCTGAGTCTCTTTCTTGAGATAAATGACCTCATAACAATGGTACATATGCTGGTAACCTCCAGACTGGACTACTGCAATGCGCTCTATGTGGGGCTGCCTTTGTATGTAGTCCAGAAACTGCAGTTGGTCCAGAATGTGTCACCCAGGTTGGTATCTGGGTCATCTCAGAGAGATCATATTATTCCTGTATTGAAAAAGCTACACTGGCTGACGATAAGTTTCTGGGCAAAATACAAGATGCTGGTTATAACCTATAAAACCCTAAATAGTTTGGGCCCTGGGTATTTAAGAGAACATCTTCTTTGCTTTGAGCCATACCGCCTGTTGAGATCATCAGGAGAGGTCCGTTTGCAGTTGCCACCGGCTTGTCTAGTGGCTACTCAGGGATAGACCTTCTCCGCTGCTGCCCCGAGGCTTTGGAACACACTTCCTGCTGAAATAAGAGCCTCGCCCCATCTCTGACAACTTTTTTAAAGTCCTGAAAGATGCCTCTGTTCACCCAGGCTTTTAATTAAAACTTTTAATTGAAAATGTTTAAATAGTTTTAACATTGTTTTACAATTTAAAATTGTTGTCATGTTTTAATTTTTTCTGTTGTCATCAGGATTGTGCTGTGTTCTGTTTTAAAGCATAGGCTGGCCTTGAAATTGATTGGCGGGACAGACAGGAGGAGGTCCTTCTTCACAAACAATGCCGGAATTGAGGTATGGAATTTGCTGCCACGGAATATGGCCAGGGCCACTGGCCAAGGTGTCTTTTTAAAAGGCTGAGGACAAACAGGCACATGGCTGTTAGCCATGATGGGTTTAGAGGTAGATAGTAAAGGTCTCACTGGGGGCAGGGGTGTGTGGTTTAAATTAGGGAAACAGCACGGCAGGGGAGAGGTTAACCCATCCCGTGCATGCAGCTGCTTTTAAACAAAGGAAAAGAAGTAGGGAGTCCCAAACCTGTTAACCATATGGCTTACAAGCGGTTGTGTACCAGAGCCTTGTGCCTTTAATAAATGCAGAGAGGAGAGAATTTTGGCAGATATCACTTCTCTCACCACTGTATCACTTTGACGAGAAAAGCGATGCCTGCCAAAAGTCTTCTTTTGGCACAACGGACAAAGGCCGCTGGTGGGGAGGAGTCTGCTCTGCATCGGATCTTGCAGGCTTAAGAAATGACAGCTACCCTAGGATCCCATCTGGCTGCAGAGTACAGGGAGGTGTTCAGCAAAGTTAACGTGGAGGGTTACGCAGAGGGCACCTGAGGTCAGGAAGCAACCCGAACTACACAATGGTGTGCATGGTTGTGAGTGACTCAGTGCCGCTACGAGGAACTGAATGGAGCAGCTACCAGGTGCTTTGCCTTCACCTATTCAGACAGCCACACCTGCCGTACCTTCAAAGTGACAAACGGACAAACCTGAATTCAGTTACATTGCATCTGGTTTGTCCTTACTCACAAACTCTGTGACCCACGCCATACGCTCTTGCCTGTGTGATCAGTTCAATTCCCAACTGTAATTAGAGTTACCTTTTTCCTTCTTGGTTCAGGTGGGGTCCCTTTCCCTTAACTGGCAGGCAGAAACTAACAGGGAAAGCGTCCTCCCCCCCCCCCCCCAGCACTTCACTGCATAGCAAACCCACTAAAAGAGCCTGCTGCTTAGCTTGGGTTTTGAACACGAGGACAGCCTTAAACTGGTCTTAGTGCTCATGGGTCAGTGCCACACGGCTCCACTCAGCACTTACACGCGAGTAGCCTCCTGGCCAGTGCCAGTAGGATCCCTTTAAGAAGGCCCTGAAAACTCATTTGTACGGCCTGGCCTTCCAAGGTTTTTAAATTGTTTGGGGTATTATAATTGGTTTTAAATGTTTTTGAATTGTTTTTAAATTGTTCTTATATTGTTTTACATCGTGTGTTTTAGATGGTGTTTATTAATAATAATAATAATAATAATAATAATGATGATGATGATTCAATTTCTATACCACCCTTCCAAAAATGGCTCAGGGCGGTTTACACAGAGATATAACAAATAAATAAGATGGACCCCTGTCCCCAAAGGGCTCACAATCTAAAAGAAATAAAATAAAATAAAATAAAATAAAATAAAATAAAATAAAATAGGCACCAGCAACAGTCACTGGAGGTACTGTGCTGGGGGTGGATAGGGCCAGTTACTCTCCCCCTGCTAAATAAAGAGAATCACCACGGTAAAAGGTGCCTCTTTGCCAAGTTAAAACTTGCTGTGCACTGTTCAGAGCCTTTGGATGGGGCGGTCTAGAAATGTAATAAATAAATAAATAAATAAATAAAGTGCTGCGCTCTTGCGTGGTGCTTTATAGGAGTTCTGGGGGCTGGGAAGACACATCCCAGCCCCCCCGACCCTCCACAATGCCACCAGTAGCCAGCAATTGTCCCAGGAAAGAGCCTTCGATTATCTGCCAGGGAGGGAAGCATTTTAAGGCTTCCTCCAGGGGCATAGCTAGGGAAGAGGGGGGCCCATGTTCACCCTTCTCCCCAGCAGCCCCTCAAAGTGAGGGAGATAATGATCCCCGCTTGGTTGGCCACCCTGGCTCGGCCTGGGACAAAATACAGAGGCCCTTTCAGATGTTAATTGAAGATTTCCTATTTGCACGTTCAGCTCCTTGTATTGCTTCCCCATTTAGTGTGGTGAGATGAATTGCCCTTTAATTGCCCTTTATTAGTCATTTAGCTCTTTCTCACAGTCAGTGAGAAAGGGCTTCAATCTAAAGGAGAGGAACTAGGGGTGTAGCTATAATTGAGCATATGGGTTCAAAGAACCCGGGCCACCCAGCTGCTGAGGGCCGCCTCCCCCAGCTCCTCTCCTCCCTATTTTCTTCATTATCTCCCTCACTTTGAGGGGCCGCTGGGGAGAAGGGTGAACACGGGCTCCCTCTCCTCTAGCTATGGTCCCCTAGTGGGGTTACCAACAATCACTTATTAGCAGGGACTTCCCTTATTTCTGCCCAAAATTGTCTGCCCAGACCAGTAGCCTTTCCCGGCCAGGTCTCTGAAATGCACACCAAGTCGGCTTCTTCATCCATAAGCAAGTCATGGATGATCTCAGACTTATTTTGTTACATTTTAAAATTTTTATTGGTTTTTACAATGTCTTAACAATCCAATTACATTTAAGTAAATGTTGACTTCCCGCTTACCAATCTGCATGGTTCATATTGGCTATACAAATCTACCATTGCTATAATAATTCAAAAACATATATACTCCACATTGCAAACTCAATTTTACCCTACCCAACCTGCTGTTGTTACTAAATTTCAAACCCAGCTGAAAGGTCCATATTGGAAAAATAGTTCTTTAAGTAAAATAAGAATGGCTCCCAATCTTCTTTGAAACATTCCAAGTTTTCAGCCCTTATGAGTGCTGTAAGTTTTGCCATCTCAGCGTATTCCAAAATTTTTATCAACCAATCTTCTTTTGAGGGCATTTTATTATCTTTCCATTTCTGCACATATACTATTCTAGCCGCCGTGGTTGCATACATAAAAAATGTTAAGTTTCTTCTGAAGAACTCTCCTTGCGTTATTCCCAGCAGAAAGGATTCTGGCCTCTTAGGAAATGTCATTTAAAAATTTTTCTTCAACTCATTATATATCATATCCCAAAAGGCTTTAGCCTTCCCTCATGACTACCACCACATATGAAAAAATGTTCCTTCACATTGTCCACATTTCCAACATTTGTTTGGAACATTTTTATACATTAATGCTAATTTTTTTTGGTGTCAAATACCACCTGTACATCATCTTATAATAATTTTCTTTTAAAGTATAACATGCAGTGAACTTTAAATCAGTTTTCCATAATTTTTCCCAAGCTGCCATATCTATATTATGACCCACATCTTGACCCCATTTTATCATAGTCGTTTTAACCACTTCATCTCTTGTCTCCTCCAAAAGCAACAACTTATACATCTTAGAGATTAATTTTTCATCATTTTCACACAGTTCCTTCTTGAATCTCAACATTTGATCCTCAAATCCAACTTTCAGATCCTTCTTGTAAATTTCGTTTAGTTGATGATACTGAAACCAGTTACTAGCCAAATTTTGTACTTCAGTTATGTTTTTTTATTTACAGCCCCAATCTTGAAAACATAAAAAGTCCCTCTAGGTACCCTATTCAGATTGCATATTTATCTCTTTAGGTGCCAAAGCTTCAAATGGGGATACCCATAATGGAGTTTTAGATTCCAGCCATTTTTTGTATTTTACCCACACTCCCATTAGACTCCTCCTTACATAGTGATTAAGGAAGTCTTTATGCGCTTTACTTTTATCGTACCACAGATATGAATGCCATCCAAACCTGATCTCAGACTTATTTTGGACTGAACTGGCATTACAGAGTAATAAAGTGAGGATCTGTGGGTTGTTGAGGTTCTGTTGTGGGGAGGAAACAATTATTTTCTCCCACAACAACAACAGAAAATCAAGTCAATTAATTAAATAATACACCTTCAGGGTGGCTGGTTAATAATGATGCCAAACATTTCAAGACATGCGGTCCTATTTTAAAGTCTGGTTTGCATTTGAATGGGAGGCTACATGTGCAAGCCCTGTAAGATATTCCCCATAGGGGATGGGGCTGCTTTGGGAAGAGCACCTGCATGCAGAAGGTTCCAAGTTCTTTCCCTGGCATCTTCAGATAGGGCTGAGAGAGACATAGGCTGCTGCCAGTCTGGGTAGACAGTACTGAGCTAGATGGACCAACGGTCTGACTCAATATGTGGCTGCTGCCTATGCTCCTATGCTTAAAAAAACCATTCCTGATTTTCTAGGATGCACCCGGTAACTCCTTAGGAGCTTTTTCTTCACTGCCTGTTTGTATGAGGTGTAAACACCCTTTGCATGTTCCGAATGGTAATTAAATGAAAGAATACTGGAAGCAATTTTCAGGAACTGGTGTGTGAAGCTTGTCAGCCTCCTGTGCAGGTGTCATAATCCAAAATTACCCCCATTTGGAGACATTTTAATCTCCCAGTGTTGCAAATTAACAATAGGGAAGCATTTGAACAAACAATTCAGAAGATGGAGGGTGGTGGCTGACAGCCTTTTTCGCAATAAATAATCCGTCGGGTAGATGAAGAATTGGGAGGAAATGAGAGCCACCGAATGTTGAGAAATCCAGTTGTCAGGTGGTTAGAAGACGCTGTTTGTGGGGTTCGGCCGCATCTTCCCGTTGGGGCGTTCAACTTTGGTAATACTTCCCCACAGCTAGCCCTTGGGGCATGGCGTGCCCGGCATTTCCCCCAAAGAGGAGCTGCTGTGGCATAGATGCTCCCAGTTGGAAGGGGAGACTAGATGTCCGATGCCAAACACAAGCAGAAAGCAGTGCTACTACTCTGCTGCAAAATGGTAGCAGTGAGTGGCAAGGGTTCATTTATAGGACAGAAGCAATCAGGAATACTTAACGCCCCCACCCCCCGTCGATTTTCCTCCACAGTCCCGCCTTCCACAAAGCCAGGGGCGTGGCAAGGTTGGAGTGGGCCCAGAGACAAGATCCCCTCACTGAAGCTCAGCTCAGCTCATGAAGTAAAGAAATCTTAAATGAGGCTGAATAGTGGTAGCAAAAAGCCGTTTCGGAGGATGGATACAACTGAAGGAAGCCCGGGCGGGTGCACAGCTGGGGGAGTCAGTCATGTGACTTGCCTCTGGGGGGACCCCAGACAACTGTCTCCCCTTGCCCTATTATAGTTACGCCCCTGTACAAAGCACTTTCTCCTACTTAATACAGCAAACACACATCTGGTAAGTCCGGGGGGGAGGGTTAAGCACAGACATTCCCATCCCTTCCTTGCAAATCTCTCTCTCTCTCTGGTAGTGCTTCTTCTTCTTCTTCTTCTTCTTCTTCTTCTTCTTCTTCTCCTCCTCCTCCTCCTCCTCCTCCTCCTCCAGGATGTACCTATAATTAGCCAGCGTGGTGTAGTGGTTAGAGTGCCGGAATAGGACTGGGGAGACCTGAGTTCAAATCCCCATTCAGCCATGAGACTTTCAGGGTGCCTCTGGGCCAGTCACTTCTCTCTCAGCCTAACCTACTTCACAGGGTTGTTGTGAGGAGAAACTTAAGTATGTAGTACTTCTCCTCCTCCTCCTCCTCCGGGCTCCTTGGAGGAAGAGCGGGATATAAAATGTAAAACAAACAAACAAATAATAATAATTGAGTTGATGGGTTCAAAGATCCCAGGGCTCCACCCCAGCCACTGTTCCCTCTAACTGGGATGCCCAGATGTTGTTGACTACAATTCCCATAATCCCCAAGCAAAAGCTATTGCAGCTGGGGATTCTGGGAGTTGTATCAACAATATCTGGGCATCCCTGTTAGAGGGAACACTGCCCCCAGCTCCTGAGAGCCCCCCAGCTCCACCCCTCCCTATTTTCTTCATTATCTCCCTCACTCCAAGGGGCCACCGAGGATAGAGGCAAACACTCTCCCTCTCACCTAGCTATGCCCCTACTTCTTCTTCAGCTGTTTTAAGTGTCATTTGGATGCAGTAACACTTACTCATATACCTTGGGCTTGTCGTGTTATTGTCCTGTTCTGGTCTGAAATCCATTCAAATGGTTGCTACGACTTTGCAGCTACCATAGTTTATTAAAGAAGTTTGTGTTCCTTTGGGGTATACTCCCAATGTATGGAATTTATCTCTATCAAAAATTATGGATAAATTATGAATTGTGGCTGGGGATGATGGGAATTGTAGTCCAACAACATCTGTGGATAGAAGGTCAGGAATCACTGCCTGGGATGAATCGAAATGAACTTTAGGCCTTCATCCTGGAAGCGAGCTGCCATTTCCTTTTTGGCAGCCCTTTTCACGGTGTGAAACTCACAGGTATCGACTTTCCTGTGACCCATCCTGAGGGGTTCAGATATTACATTACACCTGCATTCTTGAAGGATTTCACACAACTGCCTGCCTGCATGCAATTACTTTGCCAGGAGTCAAAGACGTGGGTATGGGATATGCATGTCATTGTAATGACATGTTTTACTCATCTATTGTAATGTGGGACACAAGCTGATGGTGACATTAGCTGACCCCTGAGCAGACAAGTTCACCTGCCAGAGAGGCTGTTGAGTGGGAGGAGTCCTGCTAGTTTGCACTCACTCACTCTCTCCCTCCCTCCCTCTCTTCCAATGACATCCCCACCACAAGGCATCCTGGGTTATGTAACCCATATCTAGAATTATCACCTAGTCAGGTAGCCACCTCATAGGCAGTAAGAGGCCCTGTGGATTATGCACGGGCATATCCTGTCATAATGTGTGCATAAGTTTTTGCAGAAATAAGGGTGTCAGATTCAAAGACCAGATTATGCTTTCAGCCTTCTTCACTGTAATCTCCAGACTACAAGCACTGATCTAGGCAGCAGGGCCGTGCAATGTCAGGTCGGGAGAAGGTTGGAAAAGTTCCGATCCGAACTAGAGAAGTCCTGTATTGACTTCTAACCTCCTTCCGGGGAAAGTGGAGCTTTCCAAAGCTCCAGATAGTAGCAGGAGTCTGCTCTCTCTCTCTCTCTCTTTGCAATCATAGCTGGCAAAAACACACACCATCTTCTGCCCTCTATCTGCCCACCCACCCACCCATGCATTTATCTCCTTTTCCAAAAGCTTTTAGCCCATTTCTAAAACTTCCTTTAAAAAAACAAAACAAAAAAAGCTGGATTAACCTACTAGCAAAAGTAGCATTTGCTACGGGCCCCGCATTTTCGAGGGTCCCGCACTAAATGCTTGCAAGCTTTTCTCCTGTTCCTATAACCTCCTCTCACGTCTGGAGATCTCTCCTCCTCTCTGCTTCTACAATCCACCCTAGGCGGGAAAAGAGGGTCTTAGTGCTCACCAGTCACCCAGCCCTCACAGTTTTACTCATTCCTTTTGAAGGGAATGTTCGCTTTGCTGCCCAGGCAGTGCTCCAAACAGGGGAAAGTCGGGGCTTGCAGCAGCCTGAAGGAAATAGCCTGTCCATTTCTTGGAAATTTCTTGTCACGCTCACTTTCCTTATGATGCTGGATGAGATGGTGATGCCCATGTCCCACCAACCCGCCCCTTTACCCTGAAAGGTGCTAATAGCCTTATCCACTGTTTGCACATTAAAAGAGTAGGGGTTTTTTAAAGCCAATCCAAGGAAAAACCATCTGCTATTAATATCAGAGCAAGATTTACTCTGGGGATCAATTTGAATAAGAATGTTTGTTTTTATTTGTTTCATTCATTCATTCGTTCGTTTGTTCGTTCACGACTCAGCGAATTACTTTACTATGCAAGTAAATAATTTATGTTTTAATATTTATGTGCATTTTTAAAAAATTTAGGGCCCCTTTATAACATATGCGACAGGCCCCGCACTAGCTTAATCTGGCCCTGAAAATAAAGCAGGTGGTTTCTGTGTTTCCCCTCTAAGATTCTCTGTTACATCACTTCCTCTGCGATTCTCGGGTGCTACGTTACTTTTGTACCAGGGATTTTTGCTGGGGGAAACCCAGCCCCGACATTCTGAAGGGTCCAAAGCACTCTGAACTGACATTTGTGATGGGATCAGATGAGACTGGGTTGGACCTGATCCTGACATTTGCAAATGTGCACAGCCCTCCCAGGCAGTGGCCAGACCTTGGAGTCATTTCTTGGTCCTAGATGTCACAGGTCCTCCCTGACCCCTTTCTTTTCCACATCAACATAAATAGTGCTAAAAAACAACTGAAGTCTTTGGAAATGACCTCGACGCTCTGTTCGCTGCATGACATTAGCTCAGTCTCACATAAGCTGTAGATTCTGGAAAATATTGCCCATTTGAGAAGTCCGATTACCCCTGTTAATGAAAGATAAAGCGTCAGTCACACTCATGAAGCATTCATGAAGGGGCCATTGTCAAAGATAGTAATTGCTCCAAACAGGGCTGCTGTCCACCTTCTGTCTCCCCTCTCTTTGGAGGAAATTCCCCTTTCTTTGGAGGGAACCCCAAGCAAATCTCTGCAAGAGCTCCTGCCCTGAAGGAGAAGGGAGTATTCATCAAGGTGTGCTTCTCCATTCCTGTTCCTAATGTCCACCCATTTGCCCGAAGCACAAACCCATTTCCTGGATACCCAAAGGATGACATGCATCCGCTCTCAGTCAAGATGCCAGCTATGCTTGTGTGACTTTTCAATTGAAACCAGCAAATATATTCCTGCAACTTTGCCTGCAGCCAGCCAGAAACTTTGCCTGCAGCCAGAGAGTCATTCTGAAAACTGAATGCCAGTTTCACCCACAATCATGAAGATGTTAATTGCCCATCTGTGCCAACCATGGGGCCCCACTGACTGCAGATTCCGCCCTCTGTGCCTCTTTTTATTGCCCCTTTAGATCTGGAACGGTCACAGAACAGGTTGTTAGACCTTTAATTTCTCCGTTTGAGTCAGGGTAATTATGCCACATTTACTTTTTGTGGGACTTATATGAGCTTAATCAGTGGCTGACATCTTGGCGAACGAAGAATGGGTTCAGTGGGAGAAGCACCAGTGTGGCACCAGTGCTGATGAAGAGTTCCAGACAATCAACTTTTATTTACAGTCAGACTAGCAAAGCATAATGCACTAAGTACAGTAAAACACAGTACTTTTACACTTCTCAAATATGGAATTAATTGCTATTTATTACAATTGCTACTGTGTCTAAACACTAGTTTAGTATAATTGATCAACATTCTCAAAAATTAATAGAATTCAAAATGATCTCACATCAAATTCCTCAAGCCACCATGCAGAATCTGGCAACACTATATGTCAAGACTGGGTGATAATCATCCAGGAGTTCCAGATGAACACTTCACTGAAATTAGTGTGTGTTTGTGTGGGGAGGATTTCAATGACCTCTTCTACCCCCAGAAACCTTCTGTGTCACTGGAAATGTCCCTGAGGGCTGCATGACCCTCAGGGATACTTTTAAGGAGGCACAGAGAGTGCTTCTGGGGGAAAGGGGAGGTTGTTGAAATTTGGCGCCCACCACTGAGCAGCAGTGTTGCTTCACTTAAGTTGAACTTCATTACGAACATAGGAAGCTGCCTTCTACTGAACCAGACCACTGGTCCATCTAGCTCAGTATTGTCTACCCAGACTGGCAGCAGCTTCTCCAAGGCTGCAGGCAGGAGTCTCTCTCAGCCCTATCTGGAGATGCCAGGAGGGAACTTGGAGCCTTCTGCATGCAAACAGGCAGGTGCTCTTCCCAGAGCAGCCCCATCCTCTAAGGGGAATCTCTTGCAGTGCTCACATGTAGTCTCCCATTCAAATGCAACCAGGGCAGACCCTGCTTAGCAAAGGGGACAATCCATGCTTGCTGCCATAAGACCAGATCTCCTCCTTAACTTGACTGTAGTTAGTTGAACTTTTCAGAAGCACTGGTGCTTCTTGCATTGCTTCTCCTGGTGCTTCATTAGACAGGGTGTCAGCCACTGTGTGAAATTGCTACACATGATGCCACATAGCACCCATCACTGACCAACATGAGAAGAACCACAATATAGTAGATTCAAAAGGAGAATCCCAGCTCTACAGTGGCAACCAACTTACTGGAGAAACAGACCCAAACGAAATAAGAATGTATATTATTTCATAAAGAAATAATATCACAGGATAAGAAACACAGAATAAGTGTAAGAAAGTGAGAAAACACAGAATGTGAACTGATAATTAGAGCACAGATGGAATATTAATTGATTATAGGTTCAAGGGAACAAAAGATAATATTTAGGGCCAAAAACAGGTCGTGATAAATGCAGTTTGGCCCTGCATATTATTTGTTTTGTGTTTTGTGTTTTGTGTTTTGTGTTTTGTGTTTTGTGTTTTGTGTTTTGTGTTTTGTGTTGTAAATGACGGCCACGGGATTGGGGGTAGACCTTCTGATCCAGATGTAGATAGAGATTAGGATATTCTTTTCAGTTCAGCTGGCTAGGTAAAAAGATGCAATGCTACCATCAGTTGCACACCTAGGTAATTTTGGCACCTGGACCGCCCCCACCACGAGGGCCCCCCCATGAGTCCCCGAAACATACTTTGGGGGGCCCCTCCATGCCGAACCTCCGCTTTTAAAAAAATTTCAACCTCTGCACAACCAAGGGGTAGCTACCAGGGGTGTGTGGTCTGAGCAGTCCCCCCACCCCCCCCACCCGCCGGCTGCAGCCGGAGAGACCACTGGGTCTGTCTGTTTGGCCCAGTGGCTCTTGCTAACTGTGAGGAGTGCTTGTGCAGTTGAGAGAGATTGTCACCTGCCCGCAACGTCATGGGCTTGAAGTTTCCCCAGATTTCTGTTTCTCCTTGCCAAGATCCAGAAATTCTCTTTCGAGTTTCAGTTTGGAGACATTTATGTTCCAACCCAGCTTGAAGACATCAGATGGCTTCACACTCCTTTGTGCTAAATAAATTGTTATATATTGAGGCATCTGTACTGATTTTTCAGATCCAGGGCAACAAGTGCAAAAGGCTGCTGCATCAAGAAGGTACACACCCATGTGGACCACCAAGTAGGTGCCTGGTGCTATCCAGTTGACCAGAATGGGAGAATTAATCATTGGTGGAAGTGATTTCATAGGTGCCTGCAACATCTTGAACCATGTACAGCTAGCACCCTCTAGTGGCCTAGAGATTTACTAAATTACTTATTGTATTTATAAGACATAAATAACAGCCTTTTGGTCCATTTTGGACTGCAGCAGTTTCCCTTTCATGGCATCAAGGGCGTTGCTAGGTACTTAAAAGATTGGGGGTGTGGGGTCGCAGCCCCCATTTTGATAATTAAACTCAATCATACAACCCCACCCCATCCCAAGAATAATCACATACATTTTTTATTCTTGTGGTGTGTAGGGAGGTTGCATAATGGTTGGAATTGCCCAGAGATTGTTGTAAACCATCCAGAGATGGAAGTTTGGGGCGGAATAAAAATTTGGAAAATAAATAAAAGAAATATTATCATACAGCACCTGGGCCTCCGCTGCTGAACTTCCTTTCTGGAAGAGGTCATGCGGCCTGGAGGGAGGTGGCTGACGAGGTTTGGGGCTCTGAGGCATTTATTGGGGGCCTTATGGCACCCCGGCATGGAATATATTGTCTGCATACAAGTCATTCTGTTAAAGCACAAATCCCCTCCTTAGAAGCATGCTAATCCCCCACTTGTGGCTTATCTTTATCAGCGGGAGGGGAAGGGTCATGGATGTTTCCTGATCTTTACCGCTTCCTCCACTTTTAAGGCAACACATAGAGGCCTCTCCTCACACAGCACTTTCATGGCTGGCTTCTATAGGGTCTCCCCACCCCCAGGTGGTCATTATGGTTGCCAGCCTTCTGGGAATGGGCTGGAGACTCCGCGAATCAGCATCGCTCTCATGGTGATTGCCGGAAGCAGTCCTCCTGGAGATCTTTACCACGCAGTGTTGAGATATATGTTGGGAAGAATATTGGAAAGTCACATCTCCAGGAACAGCTGCTTCAGACAAAACCAGCAACCCTGTTTCATGTAACACCACACATTGAGGTCATTCACACAATCAAAAACTGATTGTGAGAAGAGCTTCTGTTGGGCTTGTGGGGAGAGCGGGCTTAGCCCACTCTCCCTGCAGATGATCAAAGGGCAGCCCTGGGGCAGCCGGATCGGCCACCTACATGACTGCTGGCTCCGTCACAGAGCTGGTGGGGGCTGCGGGGATTGGGGGCCACACAGCTCCCAGAGGTCCTAGGATGCCCTGCGTGAGTGTGCAGGGCATCCTGGAGAGACCCCTGAGTCCAGGAGGCTGGCTGAAGCCTCCTGGTTGGGGGGTCTACTCATGTGTCGCCACGCGCCACGGTGACACATGAGCAAAGCAATGAGGTTAATGGAGCGCTCGCTCCATTAACCTCATTTATGGGGAGGGTGTTTTTCTAGGTGGGCTAGCCACCTTGGAAGCACCAGACTTGCCCGCAAGCCCGGTGGTTCCCATGATTGACCGGAAGCGGGCTAGCCGCACTGTGTTCTACCTGGGTTTGGGAGCTGTGTGTGCTCTCAACAAGCCTCCCTGAAAGATATCTGTCCAGCCACTCACAACATTCATCCTAATGTCTAGCCTTCTGGGATCAAAGGCTTCTTTTTGTAACCTTTCTTCCAAGTAAATCAGATTTCAGCCAAATGCCTTCAAGACAATTGCATTCTCTCTCTCTCTCCCTCTCCCTCTCCCTGCTTGTTTTTTGCTCACTATAGCTTATGACCCCCAAATTAACAGCATATCTCTGAGACCACCTCTGTGCCCACAGCCTTCATGTGGAGGGCAGTTCTCTGAGGGCCACCTTAAACCAAATGGTGCTGGCACCTAGGAGCTGCCACTGGTTCTCCTAATGTTCAACCTAGATTTCTCTCTCTCTCTCTCTCTTATTTCTTCCCATTGCAAACAGCATGAACTATTTATGTTCCATACCTCCCAGCTGACTTCATTGTTTCAAAAGTATTTATAGTCCTCTTCATATAGTCCACTCCAACAATCTGTATTCTTATTAAACTTCCAGACTCCGTGGTTAACTACTGTGTTCAAAGAGTCACAATGTGCCCATTGACGCCTCAAGAATGTTGCCGTTCCAGAGAACCCCTTTATATAACAACCAGCCATTTCCGTCGTAAATTAAAACAAGCAAAGCCATTCTCTGTGGTGATGCACCATGAAACCAGAGCCAATTATAAGACGTGCGCAAGGACACCAGAGAGCGCTCCAGCATGTTATCTGGACCAACCCATTCCTTGGCCATTGGAGACATCCATCCACTCATTATGGTGCACCAAACGAGGACGGAGGGTGTGGACCTTCAAGATGGCGCAAGTGATAATGACAGATCAGGAGGCGTCCCCCCCACCAGCTAGTAAATGCCATATGCCAGCTTAGGGCAGACCCTGCTAGGCCCAGAGCAGGTTAAAAGCATGTGGCATGGGGAAAGACCGGCCCTGACTCAGCTGGGACCAGAGCTTGCACGTCAAGAAACCCAAGAGAAGATTACTTCTATGTGACTGTGTCTTTTGGCTGGTAAGAGCAAGAGGGGTGGGGTAGGGGACGTGAATTGTAACATGTTAGGTACTGGAGTGCAAATCTGTCTAGACTTCATGGGCAGCCCTTTCATGAGGCAAGGTGAGATAGTCACCTCAGATGGCAAATTATTAGGGCGGCCAGACTGGAGATGTGAACGCACGGGGCGGGGGGGACAGGGAAAACAGGCTATTTCTGGAATGTTTTTTTCTGTGAAACTGTGTGGGGGTTTTTAACCAGGAAAAGTGGGGGCTGGTTTTTGAAAAGGGAGGATGGGCAAAAAATTGGTGTCTTCCCCCCACCAAAGGGGAAAAGGGGCTGGGGCTGGGTTTCCTTTCCCCTGTTTAATTCCTGGCTTGCACATCTCTACCTCCACTACTATTGAAGCAGCCCTTCAGGACTGATCTCTGACCCTTGCAGGCTTTACAAGGAGTTTGGGAACACAAGAGAAGACTGCTTGCTCTCCTCACATTCTTTGCAAAAAAACGTGAGGATAGAAGAGGAGGCTACGGGCAACCTTCCCTCCTCCCTGCCTCATGCACCACCTTCCAGGCTTCCAAGGGTTCATTTTGAAAGGGGGCTGGTCCCCACCAGGCGCAAGGGGCAAGGCAGCATTTGGCACCTCACCTCAGGGGCCAAAATATGTTGGGCCTCCCCTGTGTGATGGGAGAACTCCACCCTAATCCCAAACATCTGGCTGGGGAACTGGTTGTGGTTACTCAGGTAGGAGTGGGACTCTACACATGCTCAGAGAGACTAATCTCACTTTTTGTGCTCCAACGCTCAGATTGAACCCTGGTTTTGCTATTCCTTGAGTTACTGTTTTAATTAGTCCTGGGTGATTTTGTTTTAATTCTGTTTATAAATGTGTCTGGGCTTATCTGGCGATGGGGAGCATATCTACTGATCATGGGGTGGCAATTCTGGTGGTGGTGGTGGGGAACAGAAGAAGTAACGTGGGCAGGTCAGTGGGCCATTACAGGGGAAGGGGACTTGGAAAGTTAATAGCTGTTTCCCCTTCCGGCTGTCCTGACAGCTCTTTGACCTTGGGGAGCAGTGCCAACCAATCTTGGGACCTCACCTTGCTCCTTTGTAATGCCAGGTCGGTCTAGAACAAATCAGAAACCATCCACGATTTGATTCTGGATGAAGGCGCCGACCTGGTATGTATTACAGAGACCTGGCTGGGGGAGGATGGGGGCCCAGTGTGGTCCCAGCTTCTCCCTCCAGGGTACTCAGTTGAGGAGTGGGTGAGGGACCGTGGACGGGGAGGTGGAGTGGCTGTGGTCTATAAGAATAACCTTTCCCTAACCAGGATCCCTGTTAAAGTGTCAGACCATATTTAATGTGTGTACTTAAGTCTGGGGACCAGGGATAGACTTGGACTTCTGTTGATGTACCGACTGCCCCACTGCTCAACAGAGTCCCTAACTGAGCTGACAGACTTGGTCTTGGGCTTGGTGTTGGAGTCCCCCAGGCTTGTGGTGCTGGGGGACTTCAGTGTTCATTTTGGGACCAATTTGTCTGGGGCCATAACTATGGGCCTATCTCAAGTGGTCTCGGGACCGATGCACATTGCTGGTCACACACTTGATTTGCTTTCACTCTGATCGGGGTGGTCTTCCATGGGTGGGGAATCCTGTGATTTCCCCATTTTCATGGATGGACTACCATCTGGTTAAGGTTGGAATCACAATCACTTCCCACCTTCTCAGGGGTGAAGGACCTATTAGGATGGTCTGCCCGAGAAGGTTATTGGATCCAATAGGATTTCAAGAAGCCTTGGAGGGATTTAGTATTGGCTGTGCCAGTGATCCTGTTGATGCCCTGGTGGAGAATTGGAACAGCAAACTCATCGGGGCAGTAGACATGATTGCTCCTAAGTGTCCTCTCCAACCCACTTCAAAACTGGCCCCTTGGTATACAGAAGAACTATGGGGGCCGAAGCAGTAAGGTAAGATGACTGGAGCGCAAGTGGAGAAAGACTTGGCTTGAATCCGACAGATTGCAACATAGATCTCATTTGAAGGACTATGCTCGGGCAATACATGTGGCAAAGAAGCGATTCTTTTCTACCCATATTGCATCGGCAAGTTCACGTCCGGCAGAGTTGTGAGAGGACTAGTATGTACCCCTCCTCCCTTGAATCAGAATCTGGAACCATCGATTACATGCTGTGATGTGTTTAACGAATTCTTTGTGGGGAAAATCTCTCGTATTTGGGCTGACTTAGACTCCATCTCCACAATTACTTCAGTGTCTGATGTGGAGGTGTCCAGCAACTCCTCTTGTGTGATTATGTTGGATCAGTTCCAGTGTGTGACTCCTGAGGATGTGGACAAGCTGATTGGAACTATGCGGCCTACCACCTGTTCTCTTGACTCTTGCCCAACATAGCAGGGGGGTTGTTGTAGAAGGCCTGGTAGAGATTATAAATGTGTCTCTGAGGGAAGGTAGGGTGCCTCCTTGTCTTAAGGAGGCAATTATTAGACCGCTTCAGAAGAAGCCTACCTTGGATCCCTCAGAGTTGAGCAACTATAGGCCTGTTTCCAACCTTCTGTGGTTGGGCAAGGTAATTGAGAGGGTGGTGGCTTTCCAGCTCCAGAGAGTCTTGGAGAAAATTTATTATCTTGACCCATTTCAAACTGGCTTTCAGGCTGGCTATGGGATGGAGACTGCCTTGGTTAGCCTGATGGATGATCTCCATTTGGGAACTGACAGAGGAAGTGTGACTCTGTTGGTCCTTTTGGACCTCCCAGCAGTTTTCAATACTATCAACTATAGTATCCTTCTGGAGTGTCTGAGAGGGTTGGGAGTGGGAGGCACTGCTTTACAGTGGTTCCGCTCCTACCTCTCGGGCAGGTTCCAAATGGTGTCCCTTAGAGACTGCTCTTCTTCAAAATCTGAACTTTTGTATGTATGGTGTGCCTCAGGGCTCCATATTGTCTCCAATGTTGTTAAACACCTACATGAAACCGCTGGGAGAGATCATCAGGAGATTTGGTGCAGGGTGCTATCAGTATGCTGATGACACCCAAATCTATTTCTCCATGTCAGCGTCATCAGGAGAGGGCATAACCTCCCTAAATGCCTGCCTGGAGTTGGTGATGGGCTGGATGAGGAATAACAAACTGAGACTGAATGCAGATAAGACAGAGGTACTCATTGTGCAGGGTTGGAACTCAAGAGACAATTTTGATCTGCCTGTTCTGAATGGGGGTCACACTTCGCCAGAAGGAACAGGTACAAGGTCTAGGGGTGCTTCTGGATTCAAGCCTCATCCTGGTGACCCAGGTTGAGGCAGTGGCCAGAAGTGCCTTCTGTCAGCTTCGGCTGATACACCAGCTGCGTCTGTTTCTTGAGATGAACGACCTCAAAACAGTGATACATCTGCTGGTAACCTCCAGACTGGATTATTGCAATGCACTCTATGTGGGCTTGCCCTTGTATGTGGTCCAGAAACTACAATTGGTCCAGAATGCGGCAGCCAGGTTGGTCTCTGGGTCATCTCAGAGAGACCATTTTACTCCTATATTGAAGGAGCTACACTGGCTGCCAATATGTTTCTGGGTAAAATACAAGGTTGGTTATAACCTATAAGGCCCTAAACAGCTTGGGCCCTGGGTATTTAAGAGAACGTATTTTTCATCATGAACCCCACCACCCATTGAGATCATCAGGAGAGGTCCATCTGCAGTTGCCACCGGCTTGTCTGGTGTCTACTCAGGGACGGGCCTTCTCTGCTGCTGCCCTGAGGCTTTGGAATGCGCTCCCTAGTGAAATAAGAGCATCCCCATCTCTGACAGCTTTTAAAAAGTCTCGGTGGAGTTTCTCTCCCCGTAATCTCTCAGTGAAAGAATAAACCACATTTTCCCCCATTTGCCAGGAAAGTACAAAGGAAAAGGGATGAGTTAGCCAAGCAAGCACAAGCTGGCCAGCAGGTGGCACTGTGGAAATTGCACAAAATCCCTGTCGGCCATACGAACAGCCCATAGGATCCCACCGGAAAAGATGCTAACCTGTGGCTAACTTGTGTTGGAAATCTCTTATTTCCAACTTGTGCACCAACTCTTCAAATTCCATTATTTTTCTGCCACATAGAGGGGCTCTAAATTGTGATCACTTTAAAGACATGGAACTTTGTTCTCATGCCTTTTGCTTTGTAAAGCACTTTGAGAATTTTTGTTGAAAAGTGATATGAAGATGATGATGATGATGATGATGATGATGATGATGCCACCACCCACAATTGTCACTGAAATGAACTTTGCATTAAAATGTTTGTGTCTGTCACTTCTCAGCAAGTGTCGTAGATTTGTTGGCATGACTGACCCGACAGGATTTACGATCTCTCCAGCTTCACTTCTGTGAGTCAAGATAGAAATTCTGTAGATAAGAAAGTAGCAGCTTAGCTGCACGGACGAAAGCAGAGGATGCCTCTCAAAGATAAAGTAGTAGAAGCAAAATAAAGTCCCCTTGAAACTAAATTAGGTACCCCTTTCTACAATATCTGAGCAATAACTGAAATAAAGGACCAAGGAAGGAACAGAACAAGGACAGGCTGAAACAAGAAAGGTTGAACAATTATAAGCACGAGGAACACTGTCTGCGGAAGGCAACGTTGCTGACAGTACCATCTCAGGAACAGTATTTGCTTTTGCTTGATATAGGGCTCAAGATAACCGGCAGCCAACCAGGCTTTCCTGACTCAACACTTCTATTTCCTCTCCTGTGATATCTTGTGCCTGAGTGTCTCCCACTGAGCCTTTCTTTTGAGACGTCTTCTTAACACAGGTGAAATTCCAGCTTCCTCCTGATCAGTCTCCTCAGCCCTCATCTCTGCCAGCTGTTCAGATTCCCCTGTCTGCTGCCGTTCCAAGCTTCAGAGTCTGTTCTCACAGCCAAGTCCTCCTGCAGTGCTTCTGAGCCTGCTCTCCCAACCAAGTCCTCCCGCTCCTCCTCTGACTCTTCTGACTCAGAGGTCTGGGCCATGACACCAAGGCAGATGGGAGAGGTGCAACGTTAGGAGCCTTTTCACTGTCCCAATTGCTTCTCAGGAATGAACTGACAGATTTCTAGCTGTCACTAGGACTGGGATGAATTGTTGGTTTTCAAGGTGGCAACTTTACCTGGTCTTGGCTCTAAGCCATCTCACCCTTGTGCTGCACCCATAGTCATAAACTATGACTAGGCATAAACAATGGGGTTATTCTCACAACCTGCAAGAATTGGGCTAGGAGAGCCAGCCCAATTTTTGCAGATCATGAGAACCACCGGGCTCAGCTGCGAGCCCGGTGGTTCTAGAGCGGGTCACCCGCTTCTGTAGCCCTCCCCATAGCCCGGGTTTGCAGAGTGAGTGCTCCGCAAACCCGGGCTATCTAATTGTGAGTAGCCGTGGTGCAGCTCCGCACCATGGCTACTCACAAGTAGACCCCCAGAAGGGAGACGAAAAGCCGCCTCCCAGCTCCGGGGGTCTCCCCAGTATGCTCTGCGCACTCGCGCAAGGCATACTGGGGCTTCCAGGGGCCATGTGGCCGCTGAGCTCTCCAGCCCCCGCCGGATCCGTCATGGAGCCGGCAATCATGTGGGTGGCCAATCCGGCTGCCCAGGGCTCCGTCCCGATTGTGGGTGGGGAGAGTGGGCTTAGCCTGCACTCCCCGCTCAGCTCACTAAACCGGGTCTCATGGATCGTGAGAACCGGCTCTATGACTATGCACACTCACATGGCTGGGGGTGGCTGGGGACACACACTCACATGGCTGGGGGTGGCTCCACAATATGGCTGGGGATGATGGGAGTTGCAGTCCCACAGCCCTAGATTAAACAATGCCATTCCTTAGCAACATCTCTTGAGCTAGCCCTGGAACCTTAGGCATCAAATACCAGGGCTGCACAACTTCAGCCCTTCTGCAGATGGTGGACTTGGACTACATCTCCCGTCATCTCTGATTACTGACCACTGTGGCTGGAAATGATGGGAGCTGTAGTCCAACAACAGCTGGACAGCCCTGCTGTAGTCAAAATCTCTGTGAGTCCAGATCCCTTTTGATAACAAATATCTAATCTCCTCCCCTCTGCAGGAAAGTTCCTAGAGAGGTCTCTGGCCACACTATGCTCTGCCTAATGGGCATGGAGAGGTTGATCATCGCTTTACTCCTGGTGTCTTTTGGTAAGTGTGTTGGCAAAAGAAACGGGTGCATGATGGCATCATATATTCATGTCACTTTTAAGTGAGCACCTTTTTGCTCTTTTCATTTCCAAAAGTTTTAATCAAGAAGTTGCAGTGTTACACACACACACACACACACACACACACTTTTCCCAAGTGGAAGGGAGTTCCAAGGGTCAGCCATTTGAGGGCCAGTTCCCTTGTGAGGAGAGAGTACTGGAGGCTCATGGCATTCCCCTAATATCTATATACGTACAAATATACTAAGCAGAGGGGAGCAAATTAGTTCCCTAACAAACAGTACTCACCTTTAAAGTCATATCAGTTCCCCACAAAGCAAACAAGATGTACCTGGAACCCTCTTCTCCAGCCAGGCTGACCAGCTTCCAAGTCCAGACTGTCATCTCCTTCACTGACTGCCTTCAAATTCCAACTGTTTCCTTTCTAGCCACTTGCCCAAGTAGAGTGTGCATTTGGTAGTTAATGACCATCAGATGTCTCTGAATGCCCCTGCCAAACAAGGGGAGGTGCATGGCTACTGGGGAGAAGACCCTTTTGGTGGTTGCACCCCATTTATGGAACATCCTCCCCACTGAGGTTCACCTGGCTTCATCCCTTTGTCCTTTTAGATGCCAAGTGAAGACCTTTTGGTTCACCCAGGCCTTTTAAAATTTTAATTTTAATAAATTTTAAACGTTGATCTGAGTTTAACTGATTGTTTTTAAAATGTCTTTTAAATTGTTTTGTATTGTACTTTGTATTTTCTCTCCTTCCCCCGCCCTTTTTTGGTCTGTTATTTAATGTGTTATGTGTTTTTATCTCATGTTTTAATGCTATGCTGTACAATTTGAACAATTAGTCATGAAGTGGCTAACAAATAAAGTTGTTAATTTATATTATATTATTATTATTATTATTTTCCATTTAAATGAATGCCTTCTTGGCATCAATGATGCCCACTGAGAACGCATCTTCAACTACTGGCTAAACAAAAAACCTCACTAAAAGGCTAAGGCTGGCAAGTGGTGTGACCTTATGTACATATATATGAGCATGTGCACATATGCAGAACACAACAGGGCTCTTCTTACGGATCAGCACTAGGATGAGAGAAGCCTCCGCCCCTTTTTTTGGGATCCCGTTGTGGGAACCTGATTGGCCATTGTAAGAATTCGCCTTGCCCTGCCCACTACATCTGATGTGTGTGTGTGTGTGTGATCTGGTGTGATCACGGTGTGTGTGTGATCTGGCTCCCAAACGGGGCCACATGGCCCCGTCCGGGAGTTAAATCCAGGCCAGCACTGCGTTTGCAGTGTGGCCAGGAGAGGCGATCCCTGGCAGGAGATCTAGCTTCCGTTCGGGAGCTAGATCAAGGCCAGTGCTGTGAATGCAGCACTGGCCATTTAACTCCCGAACAGGGCCACGCAGCCCTGTTTGAGCGCTAAACCAGCCAGTTTAGGGAGGAGAGCTGGTCTTGTGGTAGCAAGCATGACTTGTCCCCATAGCTAAGCAGGGTCTGCCCTGGTTGCATATGAATGGGAGACTAGAAGTGTGAGCATTGTAAGATCTTCCCCTCAGGGGATGAAGCTGCTCTGGGAAGAGCAGAAGGTTTCAAGTTCCCTCCCTGGCTTTTCCAAGATAGGGCTGAGAGAGATTCCTGCCTGCAACCTTGGAGAAGCCACTGCCAGTTTGTGAAGACAATACTGAGCTAGATAGACCAATGGTCTGACTCAGTATATGGCAGTTTCCTATGTTTCCTATGTCCCTATGTCCCTGCTGTGTCTGACGTCAAATGTGGGGGGCGTGTTCGGGCCATGAGGTGCGGCCCCTGAGGGGCGGCAGCCCGGGTTCTTTGAACCCGGTTGCCCAACGGTGGCTACACCCCTGAAATAGATATTAGGTACAGAGAGGCAAGTGCAGACTGCTTTTCTGTGCTCTTGCTGCTGGCTGTTTGTTAGCCCTGCCCCTACCCCAGGACTGGAATACAAGACCCATTCAAAAGCTGGCCTGGATCCAGGAATGGATTAACCCAAAACACCAGAGTTCTGGGCTCTCTGCTGCTGCCCACCTCCATACCTAGCTTGCAAACTTTCCCCCTCCTCTTAGTTTGCTTGTAGAATTTTCACAATGGTTAATCAGCCATGTCCAAGCCACCTAATGGCGCAGCAGGAAGTAGCTTGCCTAGGGAGCAAGAGGTTGCTGGTTCGAATCCCCACTGGTATGTTCCCCAGACTATGGGAAACACCTATATCAGGCAGCAGCAATATAGGAAGATGCTGAAAGGCATCATCTCATAGTGCATGGGAGATGGTAATGGTAATTGTCAACCCCTCCTGTATTCTACCAAAGACAACCACAGGGCTCTGTGGTCGCCAGGAGTTGACACCGACTCAATGGCATAACTTTACCTTTACATTTACCAGGCATGTGCACAGCTCTTGAGCTGATCGTGAGAACAGCCCTGTTGTCTCCTCGCTTGACAGCCACAACAGTATGTCTATGTACAGTTCAAGTGAGCATCTGCATCTTTTTGCTTTCAAATGATGCAACTGTGGCAAGAAGTGGCAGTGGGGAACAAACAAGAAGCCTCTCTTCTGAAGCAGAAATTCAGAGATGGCAAAACAAAGCTTCAGTTTTGTTTCATCTAGGGATGTTTCATGTGTGTTTGATAGAATTTCTGATGTTTATACAGTTTGTATTTCGAATAACAAAGAGAGTGTTCTATTTTTGGATCTTTGAGTTGTATAGCAATACCTATTTGTTTTATACACACACACACACAGAGATACGTATGTGTGTGTATATGTGTGTGTGTACACACAAACATACACATACACATTTACATATACATATATATACACACACACAATTATTTTTATAATTAAAAAAGAAGTTTCTCTTCCTCTCCCAAGAGACAGAAATCAGTATAAGAATTAGAGAATTTTAAAAAGATGTTTCTCTCCCTCTCCCAAGAGAGACAGAAATCAGTATAAGGACTACGGAGTGGCCCACATTTTTCTCTGCCTCTCTTCCTATAGTCCCCCCCACACACACACACAGTAAGAGCATCAGGGGAGCAATTGCTCCAGGAGATCTCCAGCAGCTGCTGAAGACATGCAGATATTTCAGAGGATGGGTAAAAAGGAGGGAGGACGGAGCTTAAGGAAGAGGAGTTATAAGAGTGCCAGAGGGCATGGGGTGGCAGTTTCCACCCATGCTGAAGGCTCTCCAACCCATACATAAGTAAAAGTAAAGTGTGCCATCAAGTCGATTTCAACTCCTGGTGCCCACAGAGGCCTGTGGTTTCCTTTGGTAGAATACAGGAGGGCTTTACTCTTCCACGCAGTACGAGATGGTGCCTTTCAGCATCTTCCTATATTGCTGCTGCCCAATCTGCTGCCAGTTCGAATCCCGGCTGGTATGTTTCCCAGGCTATGGGGAAACATACCAGCCGGGATTCGAACCGGCAGCCTTCTGCTTGTTAGTCAAGCATTTCCCATCTCATACATACATCTCCGTAATGTATTGGCTGATATGTCTTGCAGTGTGCACCCAAGATGACGAAGGAAGGATCATCGGAGGGTATCCCTGCCTCCCCCACTCTCAGCCATGGCAAGCTTACCTGACTGGCCGGTACATTTGCGGGGGAACTTTGATTCATCCATCCTGGGTGGTAACTGCTGCTCACTGCTATGGCGGGTGAGTCCCAAGGATGCCCCCACACTGAGGAAGCCTTTTACCCAGTCAGACCATTTGGTCCATAGACTTTGACAGCAGCTCTCTGGCAAAGGTCTCAGGCAGAAGCCTTGCATGGGGTTATGAGAAAGGCAGACAGTGCCAGCTTGTGGACAGATCTGACCTGCCCAGCTATTGCAGTTGTTTGACAAGAATCCTGTGCGTCTCCAAACGGCATCCTAGTTTCTGAAACATTTATTAGAAACGTTGTGGACGACGACGCTACAAACTGGATGGGTTGTTTTACACGATTCTCAAACACACGCCCGTCTTTTGTTCCTGTGCCTGTCCTGAAGGGATCTCTTCGCTCTCTCTTTTCTGCACTTTTTGCTCAGGACCATTTAAAAGCTTAACTGGGAATAAGCCTGTAGTTTGTGACTACGAAACAGCTGTAAATCTAATTGTTAAAAGGACAAGTTAGGCATTTGAGTTATTGTCCTCATGTCAGCCAGTGCAGTGTGTCCAGGATACTCACTGAGTAATTTTCCTGGAAAATTTGAGTATTTTCCCTCATGTCCAGAGGGCCTGCCCCAGGACTTTTAACGCCCTGGGTGGAGTTTGGCTTTGGCGCTCCCCCCGCCAGGACGTGTGGAGCTGTGGCTTTAACTTGAGCTGCACAGGCTGGTCATTTGTCAGACCAGATGAGCAGCCCAGATGGATGATCAGAGAATGACTAGCCCATGCTGGTTTGAGGATACAGTGGCAGAGAGTTCCCAATCTACTATGGAGGCTAAATTCTAATACTTCAGAGATGAAATGATGCCTCTGTTAATTGGGAAATCCAGTCTGTGCCTCTCTCTCTCTCTCTCTCTTTCTCTCTCTCTCTCTCTCTCTCTCTCTCTCTCTCCCTCTCTACCTTCCTTTCTCTCTCTCTCTCTCTCTCTCTCTTTTTCTTTCTATCTAATTTATATCCCGCTCTTCCTCCAAGGAGCCCAGAGTGGTGTAAATGGTTAAGTTTATCCTCATAAAAACCCTGTGAGGACTAGTGAGGCGGAGAGAGATGTGACTGATCCAGAGTCACCCACTGAGTTTCATGGCTGAATGGGAATTTGAACTCAGGTCTCCCCGGTCCTACTTCCAACTCTCTAACCACCAGGCAATTCATCTTCAAGAGAGGGAGTGCAGCTTCTGAGATGAGCTGTTTATTGGGGAATGAGGTGCAATAAGCAATGAAGATGGTATATTTGGGGGCACAGAATGTGCAGGCCTTTTGGGGAGCAGTATTACATTCTTATGCCACTGTGTAGTACTTCAGGGTGCAATCCAAGGAGAAGACACAGAATAGTTGGCCATTCTACATTCTGGCTCTGTTTATGCACACCACCCCTCAAGAACGGGTGCCCTAGGCAACAACCTAGGTCTGCCTAAAGCCCGGGCCGGACCTGCAAGTCAGCCAATGTGTCCAGGGCTGCTCCCCATATCAGCCTGTTTTCCTTCTCTCTTGCTGCTAAGCAACATCGTCGTGCGCCTGGGAGAACACAACCTGGCTACCTGGGAGGGAGGGCAGCAGGCCCGGAACGTGGCCAGGTACTTCCGCCACCCTCAGTACGACGCCCGCACCCAAAACAACGACATCATGTTGCTGAGGCTGGACAGGCCCGTCTCGGTCAGCTGGAACATACGGCCTCTGAAACTGCCTGCAAGATCAGAGTGTACGTCCCCTGGGACAGTATGCCTTGTATCTGGATGGGGCACCGTCACCACTCCCCAAGGTAGGAATGCAAGAGAACCGTTTCCCTCACTCACTTTAGCGTGCTTCAGAAGTCACTGCGTTATAGGTATGTCAAAGACTGCCAAGCGATCAACGAAGTACTTTTACACACAATGCATAATTAACCTCTGGAATTCTCTGCCACAAGATGTGGTGAGAGACACCAACCTGGATGGCGTTAAGAGGGGTTTAGATAAATTCATGGAGGACGGGTCTATCAATGGCTACTAGTCTGAGGGCTATAGGCCACCTCCAGCCTCAGAGGCAAGATGCCTCTAATTACCAGTTGCAGGGGAGTAACAGCAAGAAAGAGTGCATGCCCTCAGCTCTTGCCTGTGGGCTTCCCAGGAGCATCTGGTGGGCCACTGTGTGGAACAAGATGCTGGACTAGATGGGCCTTGGGCTTGATCCAGCAGGGCTGTTCTGATGAGCATTCAGTCATGGAGTAGTTATTAAGGCGGAGGGGTTCATCTTTTTCAGCAACTTTCCCACCAGTCCTACAGTGTGGAAACGTCAGGGTTATTGCCCCAGAGAGATGTGCAGCCTCTTATCCTGGACTCATCACAAACAACATGGTGTGTGCTGGTTTACCGGAAGGTGGAGTGGACGCCTGTCAGGTAGGGCATATTTCCCCACCTCCCATTTTTGCATAGCTTTTCTCCCCCCACCCTTCGCCTCTGGCCATGACGGAAGTGTGTGAGTAGCAATGCACCTCTGTGAAATCAGAAGAGCTCTAGTATCGATCTTTCCAGGGGCCAAAACCTCAGTGGTTTTGGCCTTTAAAGCTTTGTCCCTCCCCATAACTAGCCGGAGCAGAATCAGCTATGCCAGGGAAGTCCATGAGCCAGAAGATGAATATTTATATACCACTTTTCAACAAAAGTTCCCAAAGCAGTTTACACAGAGAATGAAAAAATAAAGAAAGATGGCTCCCTGTCCCCAAAGAGCTCACACTCTAAAAAGAAACACAAGACAGACACCAGCAACAGCCACGGGAGGGATGCTGTGCTGGGGCTGGATAGGGCCAGTTGCTCTCCTCACTGCTCAATAAAGAGAATCACCATTTTAAAAAGGTGCCTCTTTGTTGTTAGCCAGGCCCTCAAATCAGTACTCAAATCATCAGTACCATCTCAAGGAATGAATGTCCATAGTGATTTTGGCACACATTTTAAGTGTGCCTGAACCCTGGGAGAGATAAGGCAGTACGTAGTATTAATTAGAATGGGTTCAGTGAAAGGCAACAAAGTTGGTGAGGGGTCTGGAAACCAAATCCTGGCAGGGAACAGCTGGAGGAGTTGGGTATGTTTCACCTTAGACAAAGAGGAGATAGGATAGCCGTCCTCAAATCTCTAAAAGCCAGTCACTTAGAAGGGGTGGCAGGGGAGTAACTATAGCTGGGCAAGGGGAGACAGTTGTCTGGGGGCCAGAACGCTGCCTCCAAGAGGCCAGGTGCCGATAATGCCGTGTCAGCAACAGGGCCGTCTTTTGCAGGGCGATTCTGGAGGGCCTCTTGTCTGTGATCAGCAGCTGACAGGGATTGTGTCCTGGGGCATGGAGAGATGTGCCCAGGCCAACCGGCCTGGGGTCTACACGAAAGTGTGCAACTACGTAGACTGGATCCAGCAAACCATGTGGAGGAACTAGATGCCAGCGACAGACCTCACCTCGCTCGTGTTGACATTCCAGGAGGAATAAATAATTACAAATGTGTGAGAATCTCTTTTGCCCTTCCCATAAACCCTAGTAAGCAGGGGTGGGCAGACTCCAGACTTGCAAGGTCTTTTTTGTTGTTGTTTAGATGTAGAACCCCGAGGCTCCCTAGCCAGGTGGGTGACTCTAGAACTAGTTCAGGGGAGAAAAGGGGTAGCAAAGAACATCATTGGGGAGCAAAGACTGTGCTACACATTGAGATCATCCACACAATCAAAACTCTGTTCTACCCGGGCTTGGGAGTTGTGTGTGCTCCCAATTTTTGGTTGTGTGGAAGCAAGGTAGGAGGAAAACCTGGGTAGAAGCAATTGTGTGGAAGCTGGGTAGCTTTTCCTCCTACCTTGCTTCCACACAACTGAAAATTGGGAGCACACAGCTCCCAACCCCCGGGTAGAACACAGTGAGGTCATTCACACAATCAAAAACTGGAAAGCCGGGTAGAAGTGATTGTGTGGAAGCAAGGTAGGAGGAAAAACTAGATAGCTTTTCCTCCTACCTTGCTTCCACACAATCACTTCTATCCAGGTTTTTCTCCTACCCTGCTTCCACATGATCACTTCTACCCAAGTTTTCCTCCTACCTTGCATCTGCACAACCAAAAATTGGGAGCACACACAGCTCCCAAACCCGGGTAGAACAGAGTTTTTGATTGTGTGGATGACTTCATTAAATACTTACAGAGGTAAGGTAATTAAGGTCATTAGTTTTGCACCTGGCTCTGCTTGGTGGACTTGGGAGTTCTAATATAAAATAAAGCAAATCCTGCAAACCTGAAGCTAGACCACCACTGGCCTAGGCTTTTCACCAGTGCTATGCAAAAATGAAGACCAACATCTCATATTCCATTGCTAAAGAACTGTTTCCCTTACACCAGTACCCATCTATCCTGGACCAGGCTGATGCATGAATGAATGAATGTTTTGAAACTCAGAAATGCTGTTCCAGCTGCTTCTGCCTCCTCCGTTCTTCCAGCTTTGCCCATCCCCCTCCAGCCCCACAACAAGGCTTGGGCCCACCAGGCAACAGGAAAGATCAGCCAGAGAAGTGCTTTCCTTCCTTCCATGGTTTCCTTTAGCAGAAACGCCTTCGGCAAACAAATCGCACTTGCCGTATTATTCTGTTGCAGAAAAAAAAGAACAGAGTCCTGTATTCCCTGAATGATTAATAGGTCTATTGTGCATCCAGTTGCATGAGCCAGTGATCACTTCATCCAATCTATCTCACAGGAATAAGAGGAGAGCTGGTCTTGTGGTAGCAGGCATAACTTGTCTCCTTAGCTAAGCAGGGTCCATCCTGGTTGCATATGAATGGGAGACTTGATGTGTGAGCACTGTAAGATCTTTCCCTCAAGGGATGGAGCAGCTCTGGGAAGACCAGAAGGTTCCAAGTTCCCTCCCTGGCGGCATTTCCAATATAGGGCTGAGAGAGATTCCTGCCTGCAGCCTTGGAGAAGCCGCTGCCTTATCTTCCATCAACTGTTCTGCTCTGCCAATCACAGAGCTACACAGGACGCAAAATCCTGGCTGACACTCACCCCAATCCTGCTCAACACCCACCCACTACACTCCAAGATTTCACAAGGCCTCACTGATACAGCTCCAGCAATTTTCTCAAAAAACAATTTCCTCAAAAAACAAACCAGGAAGCAGGCTGGAATCCTGTCATGTGTTTTAATTTGAAAAATTAAAGACTGCAGACAGAGGCCCCTCCAAAGCCTGCCTCATTTTTACCTTCAGCAGCTAATGCCCTTATTTAAAATAATAATAATAATAATATTAATTACCCCACAGCCATGAGAACCAGCCATTTGCCACATCACCCTTCAAATTTATGAGGACATCACGAATGCCCTGAACTACAGAATGCACACAGCTCAAGGGTGTCCACACTTGGTCAGGAATTGTCGTTCAAGAGCACATCTGTCCACTGAGCAAATTGGTTTATTACATTTATTGTGTAAAGAACACACACATGGTTTCTCAAACAATTCTTATCAGAGACAGGCAAAATACATAGCTGTGTATGTGCATGCTTTTTTTGTTGTTTTGTTTTTGGTAATAAATGCATTTGGCCTGCATCGTCTCCCATCCCAGAAAAAGCATGAAGGTTAGCCCAAAGCAAAAGATCTGTCAACCGTAATTCTGCATGAGCAAAATTGCTCCGAAACTGAACTCTGTAGTTGCATAAGGTACAAAAATCCCTGTCAGCGGGTTAAATGAGGCACAGCTAACTTTCTTGAATGACAGCTACTTTGGGGGCAAAGAGAGGAGAGCTGGTCTTGTGGTAGCAAGCATGATTTGTCCCCTTAGCTAAGCAGGGTCTGCCCTGGTTGCATATGAATGGGAGACTAGAAGTATGAGCACTGTAAGATATTCCCCTCAGGGGATGGAGCCGCTCTGGGAAGAGCAGAAGGTTTCAAGTTCCCTCCCTGGCTTCTCCAAGGTAGGGCTGAGAGAGATTCCTGCCTGCAACCTTGGAGAAGCCGCTGCCAGTCTGTGAAGACAATACTGAGCGAGATAGACCAATGGTCTGACTCAGTATATGGCAGTTTCCTATGTTCTTTAGGAGAGAGAGAGAACGTGCATTTTTTGGTGCTATCTGCACTTGAGGTGATTTAAGAGAGATCTAGTGTCAAAAAGCAATAGTGTGAGGTCAACGTGTCTTCAAGGCAGTGGAGCAGGATGTGAGGGAAAGGTTGCTCCGTTTCATTTTAGCATTTCCCCCTTCATGGTCTCTCTCAGTAATGCTGGAAAAGAGCATCGGCACATTTGCATAGTTAACCTGATGTTAAGTGCATCTGGTGTTTTAACAGCTCTTCAAAAGGAGCTCAGTTCAGACTGAGGAGCTACCTGAGCGGCCACTTTGTGTACTTTTCTCAGCCCATACAGCCCTTGTGGGTTTGTCCACCATAGACCAAATGTGCAAGTGCCAAACTGTCCAAGTGAGCAAGGCGCCCTGGTTACGCATTGCCAGGTTTCAGGCCAAGAAGGGAGTGAGAAACACCGGGGCTGGCGATTTGTGGTCCAGGCAATGGGTTTCCCCAACTGGTTTGACGCATGCAACTTGTCCTGAGCATCATCGGGTATATTCAGCCTGAGCGCCACCTTAGGGCCAAGGAAGGGAACAACAGGATCACCAGCTAGACCTCCTATAGACTAGAGAAGGTCATGTGATGCTGCCCAACTTCTATAAAAGCTACTGGATTAGGTTCCCTCTCCAAAGGAGCTCTTTGCTTCCAGCTGTTCCAGCGACTGTCCTCTCTCATAGCAGCAAATGGGTCTGATATATTTATTTGATTTATATACCACCTTTCCAAAAATGGCTCAGGATGGTTACACATGCACATTCTTTCCAAAGCAATGGAGGATACACATGCACATTCATTCCAAAGCAATGCTGGAGAGGCTATATGGAACAAAGCTCCCAAAGTAGCTGTCATTCAGCTCCGAGAGAACTATTATTCAGACAAGAGACAGGAACTACATTTCTCCATGACAAAGTAATAGGGCTTTAAAAAAACACCCAACCGGTTATGCACTTAGCATATGCACCTGGAGCAAGCACCAAACCACTGCACAAGGCAGGCCTGCTCAACTTTGCCCCCCTCTCACTTTTTGGACTACAACTCCCACAATCTCCAGTCACAGTGGCCAATATCCAGGGATTATGGGAGTTGTAGGCCAATAGCTGCACGAGGGCTGAAGTTGAGCAGCCTTGGTATAAGAATGCATTGTTAACAGCAAGGGCAAGAAACTGTTTGTTTTCTAATGAAGGCTCAGATACGAAGGATTCTGCCTTTGAGATCCCACCTTCCCCGCTCTGCACCTTAGAGCACTGTGCAGGTTCCTGGGCACCCTGAGTGTAGGCTGTGGCTGTAAGGAAGAGCATTGGGACCAGTGTTCCCTCTAACAGAGATTTCCTGTTGTTGTTCACCACAACTCCCAGCATCCCTAGCTGCAATGGACTTTGGCTGGGTATCGTGGGAAGTGTAGTCAACAACATCTGAGAACCCCTGTTAGAGGGAACACTGATTAGGACTTCACTGTAGCACAAGATGCTTAAGGTTGCTGGGGATTGGTTAGGTCAAGTTGTTCTGGAAACAGAGAGAATGCAAAATGCCTACGCAAACATAGATCGTGAAGAGCTTGATTCTGCGTGTTTGTTTAGCAGAGCACACAGCAGCTAAGGACAGAGCAGCGCGTGCCTTAGCTTTTCATTTCTGGGACTGATGGTGCTTGAGGGAGGAGAGCTGGTCTTGTAGTAGCATGCATGACTTGTCCCCTTAGCTAAGCAGGGTCCACCCTGTTTGCATTTGAATGGGAGACCACATGCATGAACATTGTAAGATGTTCCCCTTAGGGGATGGGGCCGCTCTAGGAAGAGCATCTAAGGTTCCAATTTCCCTCCCTGGCTTCCCCAAGATGGGGCTGAGAGAGACTCCTGCCTGCAACCTTGGAGAAGCCGCTGCCAGCCTGTGTAGACAATGCTGAGCCAGATGGACCAACGGTCTGACTCAGGATAAGGCAGTTCCCTAGGTGGCTTTATGGAAGGGCGGGGGGGGGACACTGGTCATCTATATATTTTTCATTGGAATCATTGAAATGTGATGTGACACGCCGCCACATCCAGCTCCCAATCTTGAACACAATGACTATGATCTAGTGCAGGGCTGCACAACCTCAGCCTTCCATCTGTTTGGGGGCTACAACGCCCATCCCCTCCAGCCACAGTGGCTGCTAGTCACGAATGATGGACGTTGTAGGCCAACATCTGCAGCAGGGCCAACACTGTGCCGCCCAGATCTAGTGCAAGTCAAGATGTAAGTTCCTTTTTGTGAACATAAAGGGCATCTCCAGATAGGGCTGAGACTCCTGCCTGTAACCTTGGAGAAGCTGCTGCCAGTCTGTGCAGACAATACTGAGCTAGATGGACCAATGGTCTGACTCGGTATAAGGCAGCTTCCGAGGTGCGTAAGAGGTGTGAAAATAGAGGAAACCCATCCAGCCAGACATTGAGGCTGTGCACACGAGCAGCCCAACCTGGTCTGGGCCGATTGTGTGCAGAGCTGGGATTGAAGATGATCCTGGCACTGCCTCAAGCCTGATTTTTAATCCCAGCCCTTAGCTGGGGTTAGAGGGCACGAGCATGCCCTCAACCCCAGGGTCGGGGTCATGTGTGTACACCCAGGCTGCACGCAATCCAAGCGCACACAGAGACAGGCGCCTAGAGTGCCTGATTCATGGGGGATTTCCTCAACGCACCACACTCATTGCGCGGTTCATTGTGGGATACCTGGAGGCCTGGACTCGTTTTCTCGGCCTCCAGCAATCTGCACTGCAGCATGGATCATGTGGGCATGTGACGGCGTGCTGAAGAAAAGCCTGCAGATTGTCTTGGAGGTGGGGGGAGGTCCAACCCTGCTGTCCATCCTCCCTGCCGCTGCCATGATTGTGTGCATGACCTTAATGTATCTGCAGCATTTCTGCACTATCAAACAGATGATTCCATGGTCAGCTTTCAAACTATTACCAGAGAGGGGGTGGCCTGATGCCCTTTCTCTCCTGCACAGATGATCAGCAATAACAAAAGTCCCTCTGACAGCGAGTCCCAGATGTTGTTGACTACAAGTCCCAGAATCCCCACCTGTAACAGTTTTTGCTTGGGGATTATGTGAGTTGTAGTCAACATCTGGAACATAGGGAACAATGCAGGAAGACCCCCCCCCTTTTTTTTTTACAGACAGGGGGGAATTGGCTAGTGTCTATGATGAGGTTTCCATTCTCACAGATTGTATGAAGTTTCCTTCTACCAAGTCAGCCAATTGGTCCATCTAGCTCTTGCACAAGCTCTCAGGGGTTTCAGAGGTTCTCCCCAGCACAGCCTGCAATTCTGGGGATTCAACCGGAACCTTCTGCTCACAACTCAGGTGCTCTGCCACTGAGCTACAGCCCCTGAACACACTACGGAAGCAAGATCTCGCTTAATGGCACTTACTTTCACACCACTAAGTTCAGGGTCTCCATTTTCCACAGTAAAATGAAGGATGATAGTGACACTATCATCAGATATTGGCATTTTGTTACCCTGTCTTCATAGCAATTTGAAGATAGGGTAACAAAAAGCTAATATCAGATGTTAATTCCTATACTTTTAAAAAATATTGCCTGTAATAAAAAGTTAACAAGTTAAGGCTTAAGCAGATGCTCAAAGACATCTTAACAGCACAGAGCTGACTGAACTGATGTCCTGAAGTGAGATTGCAGAGGGGAAGAACAAAGCTTTCCAAATACACCGATAAGTAAAAAAAAAAAAAAGACGTAAAAACAAAACACATTCCTATGCATGAATGGAGATCCCAGAAGAGAACTGCAAAAATAATGACAGGTTCCATTATGGCTACATGCACAGTAAATTATGAAAACCACTACAAAATATGTCAATGCACTTTTCCATACATTTGCTCTGTTTTGAATGCCTAATTTGAACCCACTGTCGAGTTCCACAATCTATTAAGAATACTTTGGCAAAAGAGTGGTTTGGTAAAAGGTGACAAACTCTAAAGGGAGTAAGAGGGACAAGGGAGCATTACAGAAGCAGTAGTTTTTATTTTAAAGAAAGGACAGCCAGCCATGTGAAATACAGATTTGGCCTCAGAGTCCTGGAGGCTTGAACCTTTCAGATACTGCTGCTGTCATGGTTTTGTTTTACCTTTGCAAACCTGAAAGCTAGAAGCTTGCCTTTTTAAATCATAAAAATTGAGATTCTCAGGAAGCCAAACAGAGCAGAATTCTACATGTGGAGAAATCACAGACGACGAACTTCTTGACTATAAGATTGCAGTTTTATAGCTGCATGGTTGCAATCAGGAACTCCAGAACAGTGTGCTAAACATACAGCCTACATACCTTAACCACAAAAGCCAAAGTCTGCATTTTGGCCTTGTCTGTGCAGAGTTTGCAAACTCTACATGGATTTTCAATCTTGCACATCATTGTACAGTTTTGCATAAAGCAGGATTTCTTTGGCATTTTTCTTTTCTTTTTGCAGAATTTGAAAATTCTATGCCCAACCAGTTTGTGCAGGATTTTCATAAAAGCACAAACAGAGAAAGCAATGAATTTAAAAAATGTGCCAAGGAAAGAAGATTCTGGACTCAGGGCTAAGAAGAAAAGTTGATAATTACACTAAAAGGAAGTCCTATGCTGTGTCACCCACAAGGACTAGGACTTAATCTTCCTTTAAGGCCTAGAATCCCAGAATGATGGTGCTTTTTTTTGTCTATTCCCAAAGCTCCTGGCTATAACCAGCTCTTAGACATCTCTAGACTATGTACAGAGCATGGCTTTTAGCCTCCCTACTATTCCTAGGGTTAAAGGTCTACTGGGGTCATCCACACAATAAAAAACAGTGTTCTACCCAGGTTTGGGAGCTGTGCGTGCTCCCGATTTTCAGCTGTGTGGAAGCAAGGGAGGAGGAAAACCTGGGTAGCTTTTCCTTCTACCTTGCTTCCACACAATCATTTATCCCCAGGTTTTCCTCCTACCTTGCTTCCACACAACCAAAAAATCGGGAGCACACTCGGCTCCCAAACCCGGGTAGAACACTGTTTTTGATTGTGTGGATGACCTCACTGTTTGGTTGAATGGGATTTCATATACACAGAGTGTATCAAGCAGACATGTAGACTGTTCCCTCGGCAGGATAGTAGTGTAATCTAAGAACCGTGCACAACTGCCGTCTGCAAGCCAGACAAAAGCATTTGTCTGGATGACGCGAAGGCTGCAATTCTATGCATATTTACTTGAGAGTGAACTCCCACCTGAGCAAAACAGGACTTACTTTGGAGTAAGTATGCACAAGACTGGGCTGCACCTCACACAAAGCAGCAGGGCTCCGTTCGAAGGGCATAATTTGTGTTGGTCTGCACCAGTCGGAAAGCTGGCCCTTGGAGGTCTACAGAGCCTTTAATCAAGAAGCTTGTGTCTTTATTTGAATGCACAGAAGACACTTTGATACAGTAGAACCACCCTCACGGACGTACAGGGCAGAGTGTATCTCTCCATTCCTCCCTCTCGAACAGGGGCTTTAGAGCAAAAAAAGGGGAGCTCTGTCTTTCTCCACACATCATACTGCATAACTGGGAGGGGGAAGAAAAGGAAACAAAGACTGCTGCAGTGACCGTGCTGCCGGTGAGAGGCTGCGCTCCAAACCACATGACTGCCCACAGTCCTTACATTCCCGAGGGCATTGGAGGATTGCTTGGATCGGACGGAGCAGCATCTGGAGGGCGGTGCAGGCTTGTTTCCTTGTAGACAAACCAAGCATTTCCTCCCCACAGAATCAGGTTGAGAAAACCAATCACCTAATAGAAAGCGAAAGAAACAGATGGCGTTTTAGGACTTGAGTAGATGTCTGGTTTCATCAGTGCAGGCTTGAGTACAGGTGACACCAAGATGCTGCTGGCCCCGCCCCCGACACCCACATCAGCATCAGGGACGGGGCCGACCCCACCTCCTTCAGCGCACCAGCCTTCTTCATCATCTCCCAACTGCTTACCTGGGCAGCCAGGATGCTAAACTGTAGACTGGCGACGAAGAAGCAGCTCCCAGCTGTGGGAGCTAAAAGTGGGAGCTAAAATCCGCAGCTAAAAGTCCTAGAGCAGCCCAGAGGTGGGCGAGGGTTGTGTGGGTGAAGGAGGCGGGGCTTGGCTTTGGCCCATGTGGCTGGGGAGGATGGGAGTTGAAGTCCGACAACAACTGGGGACTCAAGGTTGAGGACTCCTGGACTAGACAAGCCTTTTAAAGCCATCTAAATTTTACAGCAATGAATTTCACGGCAATCATGTGCTGCATAGAGAAGTATTCCCTTATGTCAGCCTGGAGAGCAGTTCACATGCTGCACTGTATTACATATAAGGATTTGTATGCGCCTTTGTGTGAATGGAACATACGAGGCTGCCTTATACCAAGTTGAACCATTGGTCAATCTAGCTCAGAACTGTCTACACTAACGGGTAGCAGCTCTTCAAGGTGTCTTTCCCAGCCCTACTGGGAGATGCCAAGGAGTGAACCTAGGACCTTCTCATGTAAACCACTGAGCCACGGTCCCATCCTCATGCCTGTATATGCGTTAATTCTGAAAGTCAACCCTGGAACTGTCAAAAACGTAGAGTATACACCACGATTCCTGCTGAATGCTGCATGCAAAGAACTGTATGTGGATACAGATCAACAACTGTGTACACGGCTTGTATGTGAACTAAACATTCAAGTGTGAATAGGTTTTGGTGAGCCTAGGTGGCAGTGTTATGAAAGCAGAGAAAATCTCCTCTCTTATCCACTCCGGCCACAACATTCCCAATTAAATAATTAGCTGGCAGCAACTCAAGGTCAAACTGCACATGACATTCAGTTGCAAATGTTTATCCTATATCCCAACAGGATTTGATTTTATTTTATCCAAAGGAACTGCAGTCTGGAGTGGAAGTGTGTGTAAGGGAAAGACACCCCTCTATTTTCCAGCAAGGCCACAAATCACTTCCTCCACACTGCTTTTCACCATGCAGAGGAAGAGATATTGGTACTCTGGGTAAGAAAAGTGGCCCACACGGAGAAAGATAAGCATGTCCTTCCACCCACCCCTGCAAACCTCCGGTCCAGACTGCAGTTTCCTGCAGCTCTACAGGGCTCTGTGGGCTCCAGGAGTCAAAATCAACTTGATGGCACACTTTACCTTTACTTGAAAAGGAAAAACCCACAGGGAAAACAGTCATGTGAAATGACAAGTATGACAAATATTTATATACCACTTTTCAACAAAAGTTCCCAGAGCAGCTTACATAGGTATGTATTATTTATAAATAAATAAAATGTCTCCCTGACCAAAACTGATCAATCTAAAAAAGAAACCCAAGAGAGACACCAGCAACAGCCATTGGAGGGATGCATCACATGCAGTTTGACACCAAAGCCCTATTCATACATGTCCCCTGCTAATTGAGCAAGAAGCACCTTTTCAGAGTGGTGATTCTCTTTATTTGGCAGGGGGAGAGCAATTGGCCCTATCCATCCCCAGCACAGCATCCCTCCAGTCGCTGCTGCAGGTGTAAAAACCCATCACGGGTAAATTACACCCTGCAACACTTTCTCCGATTGTGAGAGAGGGCTCAGTGTCTAAATTTACACTGCTTTGCAGTGGTTCAGCTCCTATCTCTCAGGCAGATTCCAGA
The DNA here is from genome assembly GCF_027244095.1 of Hemicordylus capensis. Lineage (NCBI taxonomy): Eukaryota > Metazoa > Chordata > Lepidosauria > Squamata > Cordylidae > Hemicordylus > Hemicordylus capensis. The sequence goes on from NC_069663.1 coordinate 18,805,167, forward strand.
TGGTAGAGCTCATTGACAGTTGCTCCTCAAAACAGGTCCTGTTACATGGAGTCCCTCAGGGCTCCATTCTGTCACCAGTGCTTTTTAATATCTACATGAAACTGTTGGGTGAGGTCATCGGGAGATTTGGTGCTGGGTGTTATCAGCATGCTGATGACACCCAAATCTACTTCTCCTTTTCATCTTCATCATCAGGAAATTGCACTCATTCTATAAATGCCTGCCTACAGGCAGTAATGGGCTGGAGGAGGAATAACAAATTGAAACTGAATCCAAGCAAGACAGAGGTGCTCATTGTAGGGGCTCAGAATTTGAGGCATGAGTTAGATCTTCCTGTGCTGGATGGGGTTACTCTTCTCCGGAAGGAGCAAGTGCGCAGTTTGGGAGTACTCATGGACCCAGGCCTCACCCTGGTATCTCAGGTGGAGGCCATGGCCAAGAGTGCTTTCTATCAGCTTTGTCTGATTCAACAGCTGGGTCCATTCCTTGAACAGGATGACCTCAGAACAGTGGTACATCAGCTGATAACCTCCAGGCTTGACTATTGCAATGTATGTAGTTTGGAAACTTCAGTTAGTTCAAAATACGGCAGCCCGGTTGTTTCTGGGGCAACCTGGAGAGACCATATTATGCCTCTTTTGAAACAGCTGCACTGGCTGCCGATATGTTTCTGGGCAAAATACTGGATGTTAACTTTAAAGCCCTGAATGGCTTAGGTCTGAGTTATCTTAGAAAGCGCCTTCTTCTGCATGATTTCCACCGCACGTTAAGGTCATCTGAGGAGGTCCGCCTTCAGTTACCACCGGGACATCTGGTGGCGACTCAGAGGCGGGCCTTCTCTGTAGCTGCTCCTGGGCTGTGGAATGCACTCCCAGCAGAAATCCGTAATCTGAATTCATTATTGGCTTTCAGGAGAGCCCTTAAAACCTATCTGTTTGGCCTGGTCCTCCAGGGTTTTTTAAATGTTTTAACTGTTAATTGGTTTTTGATTTTTTTTTATTTTAATGCAAATCGCCCTGAGCCATTTTTGGAAAAGTGATATATCAATCAAATAAATAAATCAAATCAATCAATAAATGCAGGTACCACATAATGTCTAATAATGCCACCGGCTTGTCTGGTGGCTACTTGGGGATGGGCCTTCTCCGTTGCTGCCCCGAGGCTTTGGAATGCGCTCCCTGTTGAAATAAGAGCCTCCCCATCTCTGAAAACTTTTTAAAAGCCAGTTAAAACGCATCTGTTCACCATGGCTTTTAATTAGATACTGTTCTGATAGTTTTTAAACATTGATTTAAATTTTGAATTTTTGTAATGGCTTTAACCTTTTTGTTTTGTTTTCTTTGTACTGTTTGATTGTAAACCGCCCAGACGTATGTTTTGGGTGGTATACAAATATGTCTGATAAATACAACAAACAAATTAACAGGGCTCCAGCACCGTGTAAACACCATTTACACAAGAATCTCCTGCAGCTCTAAAAACGAAAACCCACATAGGCCTCAACGCTCCAGCAGACACATATACCTAAAGTAAAGGGCATGAGAAATAAGCCAGTTCTCCCCACTCCTCCTCCAAAGAGCCGGGTAAGGATCCAAGTTTCAAGCAAGTTCAAAGAATGTGCTAGCCCCAGACACACCTCTGCAAGCTATGCTCTCAAGGACATACATATGCAGTGATAAGAACTGCAGTGCGGGATCATTTCCACCAGCATTCATTCTCCAGCAGTGGACAGCTGGGTGCTCTTGGGAAACTCACAATGGGGAGGGCAATTCAAGTCCCCGCTAGCTCAGGGTTTCTTAACCTTGGGCCCCCAGATGCTGTTGGACTCCAACTCCCATCATCCTCAGCCACAAAGGCCATGTCTGGGGACGATGGGAGTTGTAGTCCAACAAAATCTGGGGGCCCAAGGTGAAGAAACCCCACGCTAGCCGATTGCCCCCTAGCACCTAGCAAACACATACATACCACAGAGACATTCAAGGATCCCATGCTGCTGACTTCACGGAAAGTACATATTGGTGGCGTCCCTTTGCAAGGCTCAATTTCCGCTACCATGGGGCCGGTGGATGTTTTGATGTCCGTCAGGGCCTTGGCCCAAGCGGATGTGCTCACCAGCCACAAGAAAGAGACAATCACCGTGACGATGAAATCCTGCAGCAAGGAAGGAAGCACACAGACTTTTAGTGGAATCTAATCTGGGGGAATGGGGAAGGGTGCACACACAAAACTAGACTGGTCTTAGAGGCTTAACAGCACTGGCAGTATTGGCCCAAATGCTCCAGACGCCAGTTTTTAATTATCGAATGTGTATGTCGCCCCAAACCTCTGCCTCTGTTTAAGCCAGTTGCTTTCTGTAACATTCTATGTTATTTCGCTATGTAAACCGCCCTGAGCCATTTTTGGAAGGGCGGTATAGAAATCAAATTATTATTATTATTTATTATTATTATTATTATTATTATTAAGGTAAAGAGCTGTAAATGGCCCCAGATGGTCAAGCAAAATATTCTTTATCTGTGTATTCAGAGGTTACGGCATAACGATCCCAAAACAACTAGTTCCAACCCCCAAGGAGAGAACTCAGTAAGCAGGAGGGATGTCATACTCACCAGAACTCCTGTGATCCCAGTGGCAAGAAGAAGAAAGAACAATGGCACAGTAGTTAAACTGCAGGTTTACCAAGAGGCTTTACTACAAGTCCAGGGCATAAGGATACTTCGAAGCAAAGAGAGGATTTTTTAACACCCTGGACATAAATCGGGCTAGGTTCCAATACAGAGGGGGAAACCTGAATTGTGTGTGAAGAGCTCTCTGAAATATCACATGGACTTTGGGGTAAATCGAACATCATAAGAACAGCCCTGCTGGATCAGGCTCAAGGCCCATCTAGTCCAGCATCCTGTTTCCCACTGTATACCTCTGAGAGGGCCTGCCTTCTCTCCTGCTGTTGCTCCCCTGCAACTGGTATTGAGAGGCATCTTCTATAGCCACCAGACTAGTAGCCATTGATAGATCTGTGCTCCATGGCTTTGGCTAATATGTGAACGCATGAGCACCCTCCCAAAGTAAAGGTGCAGTAAAGTCATCATCTGAAAAAGCTCTTGGGGACCCAAGTTTGAGCACCCCTGATCTAATGGATTAAATATGAGGAAAGCTCTATTCTCATTCCTGCTGTGCCCTGAATTGACGGCATGGCCTTAGACAAGGCATTATTTCTCAGTTCCAGGCCCCCCCATCTGTAAAATGAATAGGAGGTTAATCTAGAGGGCTGCTAGAGAGGAAGTGGAGAAGAGGAGTTTTAAAACATTTTGCACATTAAAAGTGCACTAACTGAGCCAAGAGGCACCTTTTTAAAGTGGGGATTTTCTTTCGAGCAGGGAGAGAGCAACTGGCCCTATCCATCCCCAGCACAGCATCCCTCCAGTGGCTGTTGCTGGTATCTGCCTGATGTTGCTTTTTAGACTGTAAGCCCTTTGAGGTCAGGGAGCCATCTTTATTTCTCTCTCTATGTAAACCACTTTTGGAACTTTGGTTGAAATGCGGTATATAAATACCTGTAGTACGGTAGTAGTAGTAGTAAAATATCAATAATTAACATTAATTAAGTCGAGATTGCTGACAGTACTCCAGCTGCAGATAAACTTTTCTGCCTGAAGAAGAGTTCTGTGTTACCTGGAAGCTTGCTATCTCCCTCAGAGATTTTCCATTAAAAAGGTAAGACTCTGAATCATTTTTGTAGCTAATTTAAACATTTTTGAAAGGGAAAACATTCTATTGAACGATTCTATTTCCTTAAGAGTTGCAAAGTTCTGCTTTATAGCAGGCAAACTACGGCAGAGAAGGGTAGAAAGGAGTGATGCAGGGTTTGAGTAGCAGAAATTTGGTGAAGGTTTACTGTATTAGTATTTGCTTTCTTTTTGTTTTATTGTATTATTATCTGCTTTTACTCTGTAACCTGATTGTATTATTCTGTAGTTGTTTTATTTTATTTGGCCGTTGGCCGTAATAAAGTGGATGGATGGATATACAAGCCCATGCACTTCTCTGTCTCAGTGAGCACAGAATACACTCAGAAGAGTATTCACTTCTCAATTCCTAGCTGATAGGCAACATTCCCCCCACCCCGTCTTTGCTAAGTGCTGTAAAATGATATGGGAAGCTGCCAACTTACAATCATGGGGAGTTTGCCAGCACCCCGGTACAAGTGCAAGTAACCCAGGTACACCACCAAGGCGGCTATGCAGTAGAGGAACACAAACACAGCAAAGGTGACGAAGAACTCAGCGGAGGAGGAGAAGTCTCCCACCAGGTGGTAAGGCTCCTTCCAGGAGCTGATGTTGCATTTCTCTTCGGGTACGCCAAATGAAGCCTTGTTCAACCTTCAGACAGGATGAGAGGAAGCAAATTTTGAGAGGTCCCTTTCCAGAATCTAAGAGATCTCCCACAAATAGAAGAACCACCAAACCAACAGGAGACATTCAGCCGAGTCTGCATGTCACAGAGGATGGAGCACTGAGCGTAAACAGGTGGTACCTCACTGGGAAATGCAATGCCAAAAGGTGGCTGAGATGCTAAGTGTCCCGCTAATTTTAAATCCTACAAAAATTATTGCAACGCAAGAGGCCTTTCGTCTTGTGCCTCGAGCTGAATGGGAGGGAGGGAGGGGAGTGGATTCCACAACGGGTTCTTCCATTTGATTACAGACCCCTCCTATGCCCGCCTACCTTCTTTTCTTCAAGCAAAAGAGCCACATGTGGGACACTTCAGGGACAGAGATTGTGCTCTTTGTTATTCTTATGGTTACTGGGAAAGCAGTTGTCTGCTCTAGGCAAAGGCGCCATTTTAGGCTTCAACAGAGGGGCGCTGAAAGCTCCTCACCCCCGCCCCACCCCTAGTTGTCTTCTCCCACCAGCATTGGCAGCACTGCTCCTCTGGGTGGCTGGGTGGCAACCACAAGTTCTCTTCCAGAAGCCCCCAAGGCACAGCACAATAGCATTTCATGGCACTGCTCCCAGAAGACCTTTTTTTTGGGGGGGGGGGGATGGCACCCACCAGAGCACTACCACCACTGCTTGGAAGACCATTCTAGAAACTGCCAAAATGTCCCCCATTTCAGCACTGGAAAATGGGGCCGTGAAATGGGAGGGGGTCAGCTCATCTCAGTCTGTCATGAGCTGAACCCTTCTCAGAGGAGGAAGAGAACCATGCTTCAGTTGAGACCCCCTTCCCCCTGCAAGACCCAAAGCAATGAGAGCTTGTTACCCCTCCTCTGGCCGTCCCCTCGGAGTCATGGGGACATCAGGACTCGAGACCTCATCAGTGTTCCCTCTAACAGGGATCCCCAGATGCTGTTGACTAAAACTCCCATAATCCCCAAGCAAAAGCCATTGCAACTGGGGATTCTGGGAGTTGTAGTCAACAACATCTGGGAAGCCCTGTTAGAGGGAACAATAGACCTCATCTATGATCTGAAACGCTGGGGAAGAGACTCCCCACGCCCCGGCTTCCAAGGGGAAACGCTTGGACTGTGGGAGTACTTCAAGACCTCTCTTTCTGCCAAGGCCGCCCTGCTCCCCAGAGGGATAAATGCTCTTACCTGAATGGATAAGAAAAATTAGCCTGAAGAGTCTGGTTTAAGACCTTGCAGTTGACATTAATTGAAGTGTATCCACTGTAACCTCCACAGGTGGCAAACGCAAAGATGGAGAAAATCTACAAAGTACCAAGACCACAAAGAGAGAGAGAGGGAGGGAGAGATGGATGTATCAGTGCATTTTTTCCAGGTACATATAAGGAGGTAGCAACAACAATAAATATTTATATACTGCTTTTCAACAAAAGTTTCCAGAACAGTTTACATAGACAATCTAATTAATTAATTAATTAATTAATTAAATGGATCCCTGTCCCCAAAGGGCTGACAATCTAAAAAGTACACAGCAGGTTTGCATTCGATGGCCTTTTTATTTATTTATTATTCTTCCAAGGAGCTCAGGGTTATTTCTTTAGCCTCACAACAGCCTGGTGAGGTAAGCTGAGAGGTAAGTGACTGGCCTAAATTCATCCAGTGAGCTTCGTGGATGAATGGGGATTCAAACCCAGGTCTCCCTGGTAGTCGCTCAGACCGACCATTTCTGTATAAAGTTGCCTGAGCCCTTGGGTCAGCTTTAGAGGCCTTGCTCTTTGGCTCACCTTTAGCCAAAATCTGGTTGGAGGGTACCAAGGCCTTTTTAGTGGTGACACCAAACCTCAAGAATTCCCTCTTCGGGGAGATAAGACTAGCTTCTTCCTTAGCTATTTCTAAATGGCAACTGAAAAGCTCTTTTCCCCACAGAGCCTTTTAACTGCTTGGTGTGTGTGTCTGTGTGTTTAAACAATTGTTAGATTTTTTTTTTAAATGCTGATGCTTTTACAATAGTTTTATGATCTGGGGCATTTTGGCAAGAATGTATGTGTGTTAATGTCTTATTCCTGTTAGCTGCCCTGTGCTTGTTTATGAAGAATTGTGGAGCACAAATTGTTAAAGCAGATAAATGCAGAACTGCCTCGCCCCCTCAGTCAGAAGGCTTGGCAGGCCAGCTTGCTGCAAGAAGCCCAACCCTGCAGAACTGCAACCTCCCCTTTTCTGCATGCTGACATGATCCATCTCCGGAGAGCTGGGAAGACACGTCTTGGCCTCCAGATATCCCACAATGCATCGCCGAGCACACTGCAGGGCCCACAGGCGAAAGCCTAGCTGGAGGCACAGGAGTCAACACATCCAGAGCCGCAGGTGGCTCAATACCTGGGCAATTCGGCATAAATTCCCTCTGGAAGAATTCTCTGAGCCAATTAGTGGCCCTCGGGGAGCAGGGGGAAGGGTACTCATGTTTATCGGAGATAGATAGATATAAGTTTATTCAGTCATTGACCAGCAAATGTTTATCGGAGAGGCAATGGAGGCATCAGATGGAACGCCAGGCGATGGGGAACCCCTGGGCAGCGGGGAGGGAATGCGTGGGCCACCCGGTTCCCCCTCAACCGCTGAGCCCGTACCAGGTGAGGCCAAGGACGCCTGGACATTGTGCAAAGGGCGCTGGTCATCCCCCTCATGAGGCAGCGGTTTAAGATGGTGCACTTTCGTTTTTGACCGCTTGAATCAGGAGCCTCTCACTGAGCCTAGGGCTTTCAGTTCTGGCTCTGGTCTCCCTGCGCCGCTTTCTCTTTTTAGGAGAACTCTGACCCCCAAAATGTTAGATTTCTTCGGTGCCTTTAAAATCATCTGCTCCAAAGGCTGAGCCTGGAGAACGGGGGACATAGGAAACTTCCATATACTGAGTCAGACCATTGGTCTATCTAGCTCAGTATTGTCTTCACAGACTGGCAGCGGCTTCTCCAAGGTTGCAGGCAGGAATCTCTCAGCCCTATCTTGGAGATGCTGCCAGGGATGGAATGTGGAACCTAGATGCTCTTCTCCATCCTCTGAGGGGAATATCTTATGGTGGTCACACATTAAGTCTCCCATTCCTATGTAACCAGGGTGGACCCTGCTTAGCTAAGGGGACAAGTCATGCTTGCTACCACAAGATCAGCTCTCGATTGTGGAATGTACGAGGCGAGAACAGGAATCACATCCCTGCCCCCGTGACTTTGGTAATTTCCTTGTGCCTCTCTGAGCTTCCTCCTCAACCCAGGCTTACACAAGTATTACTCAATGCAAAGACATTACTAGGAACACTCTGCACTGAAGCTGTCCACATACAGAAGGAGGACAGCTGGCCTTGTGGTAGCAAGCACAAATTGTCCCTTTTGCCAAGCACGGCCTGCATGTGCATGGGAGACTACATGACAACACTGAGAAATTTTTCCCTTAGTAGATGGGGCCACTGCAGGGAGCATCTACACACCTGCATGTAGAAGGTTCCTTCTCTGGCATCTCCAAGATAGGGCTGAGAGAGACTCCTGCCTACAACCTTGGAGAATGAAGACGATACTGAGCTAGATGGACCAATGGTCTGACGCAGCTTCCTATGATTGTAGTATAGCCTATGTTGGGTGTTCAAACAGTGCAGGGGCTTCCACACTTTTTGACAACTGTACCTCCTTCTACCTCAAAGCTTCAGGTCCGGCACCTCATATTAAGTAGCCAGGAATTGTGACCCCCAGAAGGAAATCTTGCCAAAGTTGCTGGGAAATAAAATACAAGCTACGTGAATTTGTCCTGGAATCTTGCAAAGGACAAAACAAAAAGCTGATATTTGGTGCATCGTGCATAGTCCAACACGTTCTGATGAGGCAAAAGAGATGTAATTTTAAACCACACTTCAAAAAATCCTCAAAATCCAGTGCATCTAACTTGTAACCGTGGCCAGCATTTTGTGAAGAGCAAGATGATGCATAACTACAGTTGGGTTACGCAAGTTACCAAACATCCTCAAACGGAGAGGGATAGATATGCAGTTGTATCCAGGAATGTATATATGCTAGTAGAATGCAAGTATATATTTGTCATTTTATAAATATGAAGAGATTTTGTATGGCATTCAGTTAGGCCCTTACAATAATTTTGCTGCTTTAGAGAGTATACAGACACGTTTTTTGAGAGCTCTTTTTTGGAACACCGAGATGTCCTGCCAATGTGGTTATACGCATGGAGGCGGGACTACTAAGGGCCAGCTTCAAATTATTTATTATTGGCTAAAAATACATCTGCGACTGGTAGGGCTAATTCCCATGTTTCTCTTGGTGGATCCACAGCCGGCCTGGTGCCTAACAGTGATCAATAAACCTTTTTCTATGGGATTATCCCCTGAGCTGTTATTGGAACTGAACTTGAGTGCTAAGAAAAAGTAGTCCGCCAGAGATTAGAAGACATTGAGATTCAAAATGATTGGGCTTGTTTGCCCAAGTTTTATAAAGTTTTAAGGACCAGGGTTGGTCTTTCTCCTGCTTCATATCTGTACAATACAACTTTTAGCAAGTTTCGATGGGCTCTTTCAAGAGCCAGATTCAATGCTCTTCCATCTGCCTTATTGACTGGGAGATTTCAACATCTTCCCTTGGAGGCTCGACTGTGTCATTGTGATTCTGGTGAAGTTAAAGCAGTAGCTCATATTTTATTATATCGTAAATTTTATCGGGAGTTCAGACATCATTTAATTTCTCCTATACGGTCCAGATTGCCAGGCCAATCTGATGATCATTTAGTGAAGTGTCTACTTTCAGATAGAGTCTCCTCTGTCTCTAATACAGTAGCAAAGTTTTGTTATATTGTTATATTTTGTTACATTTAGAGTACGCACTTCCCCGACTGTTATGAAGGAAAGTTAAATTGTGTATGTGTTGTATATTTGTGTTATGGTTTGGTCAGTGACCGTAAATAATAAACTGAACTGAACTGTGCCTCCGTTTTTCCCGTACAAGTTTCCTCATTTGCCCAAAATGTATATTAATTTTTTCCTTAAAACAGCAACACTATAAAAGTTTTCTTGATGCCATAAATAGATTGTGATCTGATTTGGCAGGTGTTTTTAACCTATTTATGCAGTTAAAAAAAAAACACTTCCACCTTATTAGTTTCCCCTCACCGCATCTCAAGCTCTTCAAGTAGCCAAGAAGAGATTTGCAAATAGAAACTTTCCCACTGAAAAATAAAGTAGGGAAACATTTTCTGGAAAATGTTCTAGCTCACATCTCTGCATGCAATACATATCCCCATCCTCACTACTTTTCTGCCCATTTATCTGATGAAGAAGGGTAAATACCTGTGAAAACTCATTGCCACAATATGCCAGAGATGGAGGTTTTGGGTGGCATACAAATTCAATAAATGATTCATTCACTCTGAATGCAGGTGTGCACACACTGCCTTGATACTGCCGCCCAGAACAACGCTCCTTCTGCACAGAGCTGAAAAAAATTAGAAGGGAACACTGCTCCCTGGTGCCTGCGCATACAGGACACAACGCTGGGGAGTGCATGCTTGCAGCAAGCACACACTAAAGCTTTTACACACGCCTGCAAAACGGTTTGCAAGGGGGTGCAAAAATGGTAAGCAAGAAATCATTTGTACCTGTGTGTTGCCAGAGCTCCTTGAAGGCCAAGGACGGAAGGCGAGCCCATCTCAGCCCCTCACTCTTTTCTCATATTTTGGGGGTGGAAGAGGAGTGCAAAGACATGCTGTGCTCCCCACCACCTCCCAAAGTCCCTCAAATATTGCTGCATAGAGCAGAAGGCACCACCATGCCCCTTTAATTATAACTGTTGTAAGCACAACCAGGAGAGCTGGTCTTGTGGTAAAGTAAAGTGTGCCGTTGAGTCGGTGTCAACTCCTGGTGCCCACAGAGCCCTGTGGTTGTCTTTGGTAGAATACAGGAGGGGTTGACCATTGCCATCTCCCATGTAGTATGAGATGATGCCTTTCAGCATCTTCCCACATCACTGCTGCGCGATATAGGTGTTTCCCATAGTCTGGGAAACATAACAGCAGGGATTCAAACTTGCTAAGCAGGGTCCACACTGGTTGCACTTGAATGGGAGACTACATGTGAGCACTGCAAGAAATTCCCCTCAGGGGATGGGGCCACTCTGGGAAAGAGCATCTAGGTTCCAGGTTCCCTCCCTGGCAGTATCTCCAAGATAGGGCTGAGGGAGACTCCTGCCTGCAACCTTGAAGAAGTTGCTGCCAGTCTGTGTATTTATTTATTTAAACATATTTTTATACCACCCAAAACCTACATCTCTGTCACAGTATTGCATAGTGTTGTTTACACAGTGTAGACAATATTAAGCTAGATGCAGAGGTGCACCAAGGTAATTTTGGAGCCTGGACCTAAAGGCCTTTGGAGACCCACCCACCCCTACTGCAAGTTAAGCATCATTTTTAACACACAGGTTCTTGAGGGCACAAACCATACCACCCAGGAAAGACTAAAGACGATTTTGGGGCACCCAGAGGGTGTGGAGGCCCTGGACTTCGGTCCCAAAGTCCCAGGGTAAGAGCTCCTCTGGTTAGATGGACCATTGGTTTGACTCAGTATATTGTAGCTGCCTATGTTCCTATGATGCAGGCCAGGCCTGCTCAACTTCACCCCCCCCCCCCGCTATTTTTGGACCACAACTCCCATAATCCCCAGCCACAGTGGCCAACAACCAAGGATTATGGGAGTTGTAGGCCAACATCTGCAGGAGGGCCAAAGTTGAGCAGCCCTGATATAGACAAATGCCACACTGGATTTATAAACACCAGTGGTATTCCATTGCTGGTGTAACTCTGGAATCTGATACCTTAAGGCAGAATTCAAAATTGCTCCAATTCCTGCACCGAGAGGACAGGCATAAACAGGACTATTTCCCCCTCTCAATGTGGCATGCTTGAAATTCCACATGGAATGCTGAGAATGTTCACTTCCATTAAACGGAAAAAAGAAGGTAAGCCCTGAAGAAGCTGGGTGTTTAACCATCTAGGGCACAACAAGACTTCAGCAAGGTTCTCGCCCAGTATCTCACCCATCACTTGTATCCTTCCCAGCAGGAAACGGTTCTTATCTATGTATCTCCAGGTTCCCATTCTTCTCTCCTGAACTCCTTCTACTTCTAATGAAACAGCCAACTCGTGCATCTCAAACCTCAAGAAATGAGAGTCTCCATCAGAGACTAAAGAATTTGAATTTGTAGGTGTGGGACACCCGAGATAAGACAGGAACTCGAATTCCTTCCACTGAGTATTGCTTGTGCAGTGGACTGGACAGAATCAGGTTTTCAAACACCAGTAAAAAAAAAAATTCTAATCTGTGCAGTGCTTGAAAACACAATAAAGTTCTCAGATGTCTGCATCAAATTATTTCCCATGCCTGAGAAGCCTGGTGCTCCCTGGAAACAGATCTCCCGGACATGCCGAGCAAAAAAGCCACTTTGCAGAGGAACAAAAAGAAAGTCTTATAATTCCTCAGCAGAGCCATTTCTTTGTGGGTTTACAGGTGCTCACGCCACCTACTGTTCTGAAATCCAAAAATGGAGGCTTTCCAGCAAACTGTGAAAGCAACAAAATGAGGGCAGGTTAGTCCTGGTCTTTCTCTAGGGTGTGGCACTTCCGTGAGAAGCAGCAAGAATACACGTTGCATCTGTAGAGCGGATCTTGGAATTATACCAGCAGTTATTTACACGTAGTGATTTGGGTGAAATGGGTAATCTAATGGAAGGTGCTCAAATCTCCTCCTGGATTCATCTGGGAATCAGACACACAACAGGGCCTCTTGGTTTACCTCCCTGCAAAAATGATCAAAGCAGCACCCTTTTTGCTTGATTCTCTTTACTGAGAATTGGTGATTCTGAATTGGTGATTCTCTTTACTGAGCAGGGGGAGAGCAACTGGCCCTGTCCATCCCCAGCACAGCATCCCTCCAGTGGCTGTTGCAGGTGTCTCTTACGTTTCTTTTTGTAGATTGCGAGACCTTTGGGAACAGGGAGCCATTTTATTTATTTATATCTATGTAAGCCACCTAATGGCACAGCGGAAAAATGTTCGACTAACAAGCAGAAGGTTGCCGGTTCGAATCCCTGCTATTACTATATCGGGCAGCAGCGATATAGGAAGATGCTGAAAGGCATCATCTCATGCTGCGCGGGAGGAGGCAATGGTTAACCCCTCCTGTATTCTACCAAAAGAAAACCACAGGGCTCTGTGGGCGCCAGGAGTCAAAAGTGACTTGACAGCACACTTTACCTTTAAACCGCTTTGGGAACTTTTTTTTTTAGAAGTGGTATATAAATATTCGGCATTGTCCCCAGTCTACAACACAACCACAACTTAATGCAGAGAAATCAGGTTTCTATCTTCCCATCTCAGCTGTCCCATACACGAATTTTTCCTTCCTGATGCTTAGCTCCAAGAAAAAGTCATTAAGTGCATATCTTTATTGCCCATGAAAAAAGTTGAGGAAGTTTCCTGAAACATATAATTCAAAGGGTACCATGTGGCTGTCAGAGGAAGGCAAAGCCAGAAGGACAAGGGTGTCCACTAGGCTTTTTCTCCTGCTGAAAAGGGTCACGTGCAACACGTGGATAGAGATGGAGGAGAAAAACAAGTGTAGCCTGGGGATTCTAGCTTCAGGAAAAACGTGGGCACCAATACAATTTATATGAGCCTCCAAGTCTGGAACCAAAGATTTGCCTTGAGTCAGAGGCAGATTAAGGCATAGGCAGAGGAGGCATCTGCCTATGGCAGCAAAATTTGAGGAGTTGCCACGCCTCAAATTTTGCGGGGTGCCTCTGCGGGCTGCGATAGCTGTGAGGACGGGGGATGTGAGAGGAAATCCCCCTTTTTGTTTATGAAATCTGCCGCTGTTGCAGAGGGATGTTACACTGTCAGTGGCTAACTGCAGGGAGGGTGGAGGGGGGCGTGGAGGGAAGTGTACCCCACCTTTACCATTTCAAGTGCCACCCATGATTTTTCCCAGAGGCAGCCCCTCCCCTTCAGTAACATCCGTCCCGTCCTTGCAAAGGGGGCGTGAGCAAGCAAACACACACACACACACACACCCCTCTCCCATGGCGGCAAAGAGGTTAATCTGACCCTTTAGTATAGACCAGGCATCCCCAAACTGCAGCCCTCCCGATGGTGCTGAACTACAACTTCCAGCATACCCAGCCACAAAAAAAAAATTGTGTCTAGGGATGCTGGGAGTTGTAGTTCAGCAACATCTGGAGGGCCGCAGTTTGGGGACACCTGGTATAGACTTTTAAAGCCCTATACCAGGGGGCGGCAACATGAGGCTCTCCAGCGGCAAAACCATAGCTGGGCAAGAAGAGATTTCTTGAAGTCCAACAGTTGGAGAGCCGCAGGTCACCCACCCCTGCCCTATATGGTCTGGGAGGATTCAGCCTGTAAGAGATTCTCATATTTGAAAAATCCTTCCTATAAGTTAAGGCAGGGCTACAGAAATCTACTAGCCTACTAGTCTGTGACGAGTGAAAAATGATGCCCGACGAGTGAAAAAGGTACTGATGAACAATGAACATAGCTTGGGGAGTAAAATATTTTGTCTGGCTGATGAAACTGGGACAAAATTTCTTCAGCCCTGGGTTAAGGGAAATCAAGGGGTTCAGAAGCCTAGGTTCTTGTTCAAGTCTGGGCTGCTCAAGGACCAATTGGACCCAAGGAAACAGACCACATACAGGAGAACCTCGTTATTCACGGAACTGCTATTCACAGTTCTGCATATCCGCAGGGTGTCTCATTGATACCCTCTTTCTTTATCAATGGATATGAAGGGGTTGAATCCCATGTGTCTGCAGTTCCTAGAGGGCTGAAAGTGACTGCTGAGGGGGGCGGGGTCACCTCCACCTGCCATTTTGTTTCACAGAGCCCAGGAAGAGGCAGGAGGAGCCATTTTGTGGCTCATTAAATAAATAAAAAACACGGACTTTCCCCCACAATTTTTTGCAATTTTCAGGGGCATTTCACTCTTTGGAGGGCATTTCTGGGCACATTGGGTGCCTGCAGAGCACACCACAGTGAGTTTTGGGTCATTTGGGGGCTGTTTTGCCACTTTAAATCCCCCCTACTTTCCCCATAGCGCTAATTTTATTTATTTATTTAACATTTATATCCCATTCTTCCTCCAAGGGCCCAGAGCGGTGTACTACGTACTATACATACATAATGCCTCATTACTCAAGGCAGTAGGCAAGGAACAGACCTTGCCCCCCGCAAGTAATGAGGTTCTCCTGTAATTAAATAATTCAAAGTTGATTCTCACCAAACCTTGAGCAATCTTGTGGTTACAATCATGTCTGAGCGGGAAACTCATGCACAAAGCTGCACCGTCTGTTCTTGGAGCTCGGTGGCAAGCCCATCCTCCAGTAATGTCGACATCTTCCGCTCTACTTGTGATTCCGAACCTGACATCTGTAACCAACTTCAAATCTTGGTTACAGATGTCAAGTTCAGAACTCTAAGTAGGGCGGAATAAAATATTCAGGCACTGATGGGTTCAGATGATATGGCCAATATCATCTCCACCCAACACCCTGAACTAGCAATTTGGCTTTTGCATGTCATCTGAAACTGTGAACCCATGTTCCCGGTAACAGGAATTCCCAGATGGCCAATGGCCAAAGCCCATTGCAGCTGGGGATGCTGGGAGTTGTAGTCAACATCTGAAAATCCCTGTTTTAAATCCTTTAAAATTTGGATCTGATTTTAAAAGAAATATATTTTTAAATTCTTTTGTATTGTATTTTCTTTCTCCTACTTTTTTGGTCTGTTAAGATTTAATGTGTTGTATGTTTTTAATCTCATGTTTTAATGTTGTGTTGTAAGCCACCCAGAGAACAATTCGTTGTGGGGTGGCTAACAAAGATAGCGAACAACAAATAAAAATATGCTGTGAACAGGAATAGTGAGGATTTCGGGGCGGGGCAGCATTCAATACATGGTAGACAGAATTAAATGTTGAGTTGATTGTTTTTCTCCTTTTCTGTTTAGATAATTCTTTTTAAAGTCAATGTGTTTATCTTGAAAATGCCATTTCCCCCATTGCATTCAGCACTAGATATCCAATATCTCTTGCTGCAGGCTGGTCATGAGATCTTTGGACCAGAAGGCCTCCTTGGCAACTGGCAGTGGACAGGAAATCCCAGCAGGTAGCCCAGGAAGCAGATGGACTACCAGAAAAAAAAATGTACAGATTGTCAGCCAGGAGAAAGCTCCCATACTGGAAGCTTTCTCCTGGGCTGCTTAGTACACAACTGCAACAGGTTACACATTCTTCATTCCTGCACCCTGCTCAAACACTTTGCTGGGTGGGAACTCAGAAGAGGAACATTAAAATCAAAGAGAACCAAACTGAAGTGTAGTACACTGAAAGAGCTGTTCTCGTCACCAATAACCAATACAGTGTTTCCTCAGGCTTCATGAAATGAAGCCTACTACCAAAAAAAAACCTTGAGAACTTCCATTCTCCATGCAGAAGTGGGGGGAAACCATCCTCCCTTGTGCCAGCCTGCCTCAGTACTTGAAACCTTGCATCGTTTATTTCAGTTAGGTCTTTACACACTTTATGTTTACATAAGACCTTCTGTTTTAAATGGAACTATTTTGGCTGGAAAGTTCTTTCAGTTTCCTTTCCACCGGAGGTTCGGTTCTGCGTACAAAAATGAACCTCACGTGGAAAGGAAACTGAAATAACTTTCTAAGCAAGGTATTCTATGTTTTTAATGGTCTTAGTTGATTTTAAGGTTTTAGTGTGATTTTGTGGAATTCTATTGAATTGACTTTTGTAAACCGCCTTGGGATGAGCTTTATGGAAGGTGGCTTATAAAATGAACAATAAATAAAATTTGTGTTTGCACCATGGTCCAATTTAAGCAGAAACCAATTTAAGTGAAAATGCTCTGTCTGCAACCTCAAGGAAAGGAGCTTACAGTAGCCAAGGGCTCAAAACTCCTCTCCTCTAGTTGTCACTGCCAACATACAATTCTGGGAAATTCTGAGACTTGAACATCAGAAGCCCTATTAACAATAATAAGACACGCAAAACTATTTGCAAACACATCCAAATCACCTGATAGCATTCCAGGCACCCCAAACCCACTTGCCACTTGAGAAATATTGGTGTGGGATGTTTAAAAACAAAAAAGTGAGGTGGCAAAGAGCCTCTATGCAAGTCACAGGAGAGACCTTGTGTGTACCCTGATCTTGCTGCCAACAGTCTTTACAGCTGAGGATTGAGGCCTTCTCCCCCACCCCCTTTTCTTTTTTGCTAGCTTCTAGCTTGGGCTTTTAGAAATGGTTTTAAATTTGGGGGGGAGGGTGTACATGTATACATAAACGCTTTTATATTTGGTGCCTAGTGTGCTTACAAGCTGTTAAGGTGGCTCAGAAATGTTATAAATACATATTCAAAAGAGTACGTGTAGTCCTGCAGGACTGTGTCAGTGGGGGAAAGAATGATTGAATGCTCCTTCCTCTTAAAAACAAAAGACACCCTCCTAATCCACAGAAAACTATGATAGCAAGCAGAAAGGTTGTAACTTAAACCTTCTTCTCCTCAACAAGCTAGTTTTCTATGCACAGGGATTCTTTTAAAACACGGAGAAGCATTCAAACATGGAATTGTATGGTGTAGTGGTTAGAGTGCTGGACTAGGACCGGGGAGACCCGAGTTCAAATCCCCATTCAGCCATGAGACTAGCTGGGTGACTCTGGGCCAGTCACTTCTCTCTCAGCCTAACCTACTTCACAGGGTTGTTGTGAGGAGAAACTTAAGTATGCAGTACACCTCTCTGGGCTCCTTAGAGGAAGAGCGGGATATAGAATGTAAAATAAATGAAAAATATAATATTTTTTTTTTGCAGGAATGTACTAATCAGAATGCAGGTATGGGAGCTGCATAGTTGCTCCCTCATGTTAAAAACACAGAGCCGCAATCCCAAAGCACTATATATTGTGTGGTTCTCTCTGAATGTATCGAATTCCTAGAATAAGAGAACTGGGAAGGGCCTAATTCCAGCAAGTCAACCTTCCACCATCACAAAATAAGAGCAGCTGTGCAAGAATATTTCAGTGCAGGAATCCAGAACCGTGGGTCCCCAGGTGTTGTTGGACTACAACTCCCATCATCCTCAGACACAATGGTCAAAGGCCATATAATCCAACAACATCTAGGATCCCAAGGCCAGAAGCCCCTGCTGTGTCTCCAAGTAGGGCTGATTGGAAAAACTCCTGCCAAAAACCTTGGAAAGCCACTACCAGACTGTGCAGACCATACTGAACTAGATGGACCAAGGGTCTGACTCAGTATAAGGCAGCTTCCTAGTGTGACAGTTTGGGAACTAGTACATGCAATGGTGCAGCGGCGAAGTAATTTGCCTAGGGAACAAGAGGTTGCCAGTTTGAATCTCCGCTGGTATGTTTCCCAGACTATGGGAAACACCTATATTGGGCAGCAGCGATGTAGGAAGATGCTGAAAGGCATCATCTCATACTGCGTGGGAGATGGCAATGGTAAACCCCTCCTGTATTTTACCAAAGACAACCACAGGGCTCTGTGGTCACCAGGAATCGACACTAACTCAACCACACAACTTTACCTGCAACACATCAGAACTATCCTCCAAATGTCTTCAGCAAGTAAGTAAGTATTCACACAAAATATCAACCAACCACACGTCCCTTAGAAGGGCTTCAACCCGGCCAGGCCAGTCACTCGGTTCCATTTTCCTGTACTGTTTCCTTTCGAGCAAGAATAATCCTCAGCCAGTCTGCACAGCAATTATAAAAGCTGACTTAAGATCAAAATTTGCCTTGTGTACAGCATGCTCTGCTGATCTCTGCCACATGCTCCGCTGAGACAGTCCCCTATTCCAGGAAGTCTACGCTGAGTAAACTCACTGAAGTTTTTTAAAAAAATCTGTAGGCAGGCCTACCTGTGTGTATGTGTGTGCGCACACACACAGAGGGTACAAAGTGGCAATTCTCATTAATGGACCACAACCAGAAGGTGACGTGTATTAATGCATCTGGACTAATAATAATAATAATAATAATAATAATAATAATAATAATAATAATAATAATACTTTGTTTGTTAGCACCCCATAACAAATTGTTCTTTGCACGATTTCTTTGGAAGCAAAGCCAACAAACATCTCCACCCTGCAAGAAATATGTATGCAAGGGGGAGACACCGCCTAGAATAGAACTATGGGGCGGGCGGGGGAAGGGGCACTGCACATCTAAACAAGCCTCAAAGGGCAGGCCGGAGGCCACGCCTGTATTTTTCCCGACCGAGCTACCGGACCGAGGACAGGAAAAAACAGCCCCCGAGTGTCAGGGGCTTGATGCAAGCGCCTGGCCCCTCTCCGCGGGGAGATTGGGTGGACCTCACCGAGGGAGGACGGCGATCGGCCCGGACGCAGCGCACCAGGGGGCCCCGATCCCACCACCAGGGGCCACTCCGGCCCGGCTCCAGCGGCGCCCCGAGCCTCGCCTCGCTTGGAGGCGCGGCGCCCTCCCCAGGCAGCCCCCAGGCGCCACTCACCCATTGCAGGATCTTGATGAAGCCCAGCGGCTCCTTGGCAGGTCCCAAGTCGAAATGCAGCCCGGACATTTTCTGCAGAGAGAAAAAGAGCGAAGGGGAGGAGGCGGCTCTTGCACCCGGAGGGAGGAGCGGGCGGGAAGAGAAGGGCGGTCACGACCCGTGGGGCCGCCAGCCTCCTACCTGACTCAGTCGCTCCATGCTGCGCTCTGCCTGCCTCTCCTCGCACACCCCGCCCCGAGAGAGCTGAGCTCCGTCGTGGCCAGCGCCAGTGGCGCCACCCACCTCTCCGCGTGGTGCGGCGATCGACGCCCACCCTTCTCTGGGAGATGCCCTTACCCGGCGGCGGGGGCTGCTAAAATAAGGATTTAGATTACTTTAAGCAGCTGCTAGTGCTTTCCTGCATTCCAGCCCCCCCGCGCCCTGCCCAAGTCTAATGTTTTATTGCAGCAGCAACAAATTGTCTGGGGAAGAAGAGAAGCACGTGGCTGTTGGATGTTACTACTTGCCCTTTGTAATCTGGTAGTGCTCAAGATTGCCTGGGGCAGATGGAGGTGGAGGGGTGGAGACTGTGCCGTTCCGGGTTTCAGGTGGGAGAAGCAAGCCATGATGGTGCCTGCAAACATACAGTTCCGGCAACAACGGAACACACACCAAAAAATCAAAATCAAAACCTCTAGCACAGGGTGAGAGGTTCTAACTCAAGCCTAACTCCTGGTGCACTAGTCCCCCGCCCCTTTATTTTCAGGAAGGTTTGTTTTTGTTTTTAAATGGAGGGAAAATGAGATCTTTCTAAATATAAATATGAGCAGGTCCTCATGGGCGCACGTCCCTTAATGGTCAGAATGGGACCATGAGTGTCAAACGCACCATATATGTGGGGTGTGTGTGTGTATAGAGTGAGCGAGAGAGACCGACCACACACACACACACACCATAGAGAGAGAGAGTTGATTTGATTTATATACCACCCTTCCAAAAATGGCTCAGGGTGCAAAATTACAGCAAAATTAAAACAATTAAAATCAATTAATTAAAATCAAAACTAAATCAGTTAAAATCATTTAAACATTAACATCAGTAACATTAAAATCCTTTTAAACCAACATTAAAATTTTAAAACCATACATCTAGTTAAAAGCCTGGGTGAATAAATGTGTCTTCAGTGCCTTTTTAAAAATTGCCAGAGACGGGGAGGCTCTTATTTCAACAGGGAGTGCATTCCAAACGCACCATCCATTTCTGAAAGGGCTGGAAATGTTGTTAGCTGTATGAATTGAGAACTGGAGCACTTGCGAGCAAGTGGGAGATACCGGCAGACTTGGGGTGACCCACAGATAGATTGGTTTTGCAAAAATCTGGAGAAAAAAACCTATGCCTCCCTCCTCCCCATGTTAGTCAAAGGGACAGAATGTTTGTGAGCTCAGGCAGTTAACAGGTGGGCAGAGCTAACAGAACTCTGGCTAGGAGGGAGGAGGAGCATTTCAGCAAAAAGAGCTGCAAACTGTCAAGCTTGAGGACACTCCCTCAAGAAAGGAGTTTGACACAGTTACTCTGGAGTATTACCCTCCCAGGGGCTGGTGGGTATGGTTTTGAGGAAATTTCCAGCTCTATGGGAACATCCTGGAGGTTCAGATAATCACAATAAGACTTAACCCCCCTTGTAGCAGTTACACAAAACTGAAGAGCCTTCCTTCTTGACTCTTGAAACTTTACCGCTGGATCAGTGGTGGAGCCAGGGAATGAAGGCCCAGGTTCCACAAGAGCTGGTCTTGTGGTAGCAAGCATGACTTGTCCCCTTAGCTAAGCGGGATCTGCCCTGGTTACATATGAATGGGAGACGAGAAGTGTGAGCACTGTAAGATATTCCTCTCAGGGGATAGAGCCGTTCTGGGAAGAGCATTGAAGTTCCATGCTCCCTCCCTGACTTCTCCAAGTTAGGGCTAAGAGAGACTCCTGCTTGGAACCTTGGAAAAGCTGCTGCCAGTCTGTGAAGACAATACTGAGCTAGTTAGACCAATGGCCTGACTCAGTATATGGCAGCTTCCTTCCAGTATATGGCTTTTGTTTTTTCGCCATGCTCAGCCACAGGCTCAAGTAACACATGCACACACCAGAGATGTAAGGCAATATTTTGTCTTGGGCTCATACTTGTGTTTCTTTCAGAAAACTAACATGTGAGAGAAAGTTTGCTCCTCCCCTCAAAGGGCAAGTCATTTTAGCCCTTTTCAAAAACCACCCCTTCCACATTCCTTGGGAGGGGCACTGGGACCCCCTGCTAGCAAGGTCCTCGTGCCACTGAAGGGCAGTTGCAGGGGGGCATCGGCGGCTAGTATCCCACCCAAGTGGCTACCACATCACCTGCCCTCTATTTTTGTTTGCTAACTGAGCAAAGAGGCACCCTTTAAAATGCTGGTTCTCTTTATTGAGTGGGGAAGAGCAAATGGCTACATCCATCCCTAGCACTGCAACCCTCCAGCAGCTGTGGCTGGTATCTGTCTTACCTTTCTTTTTAGAATGTGAGCCATTTGGGGAGAGGGATCCATCCAAATCTGTCACATGTTTCAGAAATCTAATATGTGGGACACTGAACTCACCCACCCATAAATGCACTTTGCCCCCTTAGGAACATAGAAAGCTGCCTTTAACCACTTAACCTGCCTGCCTTGTTTTCTTTGGTTCCCTTCTACCTCAACAATGATTTTTTAAAAATACACTTTTATTTACATCTTCATAGGATAGGGGGGGAAGGCAATTAAAAGTAGGACCCAAGTTACAGCGGACACAGATCAGTTGCACGGTCATATCACGGAACTCTGGGAACTGTAGTTTTTATAAGGGGATGAACAATATCTTCCGGGCTTGCAGACTTCATCTCCGTTCTAAATTCAATAATAAGGTATAATTAGTATAATTTTGTAGAGCTCTATATTACACTATATAACACCAGTCTTCCCGCCACAAACTTATTTTAGATTATTTTAATAGCCTATTAAAATATAGATTCGCTTATTTTAAGCGAATTATTCAAATTCGCTTTTTAGATTAGCTTCTTTTAATTAAGCCCGACTCGACTTGACTTTACCGCTGAGTAGGAGTACGTTCGGGTTAGGATTTAAAAGTGATAAATTAGACGTGTTTTCAGTGATCGGCGTTGTGCCAGAGGTGCACATCCATGCGAGGGTGACCGGTTGGGGAGTTTGCTGGTCCTCTGAAGATGAAACTTACTTGCCAATACTTCGGCTGAACATTAAACGGATCAAAATAGTACGAAGAAGGGAAAGACAGAGGGAAAGTGAGGAACAACCAATCACTTAGATTATTTTGGGGAGGAAAAGACGCTTGGGTTTGCGGGGGGAGATATGAGTTAGACTTGGCGGCAGGCGGGGTGGAGTTTAGTAAAATAGGGGCGGGCAGGTGAGGTTGAGACGCTTAGGCGACATCACACAGTTATTTCTGAACTATACTGGAGAAAATACGCTTTGAACGTATTTCCTCTAGTGCAGACATTACCTGGGAAGTTGGGGCATGAATACATTGAAACTATTTCCTCCGATTTGCATTCATCTTGGGTTCTCTCGTCCTTTTCTGAATATTACTTGTATTGTATAAGTATTCTGCTTCCTGGTTTTTCTGCTTCTTGCAGACAGTAAAGATGCATGTTGCCAGTTTTTCTATCGCCCCGTTCTAAATCATCGCCACGTGATCAAGCTAGACTTATTTGGAAGCTCTTTTCCCTTTTGCCAACCTTACAGAAGAACACCAAGCTCGGGCCATTTGGCTGGAACGTTTGTGTCTGTCTGGGCGGGCGGGCGCTGGTGTGAGATATTCATTCATTCTTCCAAACTCTGGCAACTTTTAAGCGCGCAGACGGGTGGGACTTGTAGACCTCCGTCGCTTCCCTGTCCCAATGAGGTGAAGGACGGGGGGAATTTTGAGTCGCGCCCCTGCCCCCCGGTATCTCTCCCACCTGGAAGCATTGGGGTTGACCTCCCCCTTGGCAGCACTGCACGTTCTCCACAGTGCTTTGCAGAACAATCTTTCTAAATGCTGCTTGTAGGGAAAGCGGTGCTTCTCTCTTTATCGAACTTTGTATCCGGGAGTACTCTGCGCGCCTTATGAGCTAGCATAGTCATAAAAATTTTTAAAGTCCTGAACTACACGACCCAGAGTGCATTTCAATGAGACTTGCATGGCATGCTGGGAATTGTAGTTCTGCTGCCGCACCTCCCTTTTCCTAAGCGGGCAAGGGCTTCACTTCCCATTCGCTCTTTCAGGGCCCTCTCGCAGTGAGCGACGGCCCCTGTTGCAGAGACCGACTTCTCTGGCAAAGCCCTGCCTAAATTTGACTCTCGTTCCTCAGACATCCTAGCAGATCCCGGGACCTCCTCTGACTCCTATGGGAACGACCATTACAAACGCCTCAGTCGCCCACCATGCCTGAGGGCGGCTTCGCTTAGGGGCTGCCGCGGTGCCTCCTGGGAGGCGTAGTTTCTTCCTATCACCCCCTTCACCTTCTACCACGGCAGCCATGCTCCACTGAGGACTCTTCCTCCCATGGTGCACAGCGACGGCAGCAAGACACTTCCGGCCGGCGCGGCTCGACGGGAGCGGGAGTCCCCCGGCCGGGCCCTCCCCCCTTCCCTCCAATGCTCAGCTGCCTGCCGAGGGACTCGGTTTCCCAAGCTGCCCCGCGCTCGGGCCTAGGCTCTGGTGGGGATTGTTATTGTGGCGGCCCGGCCCCCCTGGACTCCTCTCAGTGTTTAAAGATGGCGGCGGCAGCGGCTGCTGCGGGAGGCGGCGGCAGCGGCTCCTCCTGGGCCCCGGTGCCGCGCGGCCGCTTCCCGGGACGGCCCGGCGGCTGCCGCGCGCGGGGCGCGGGGGCCGGGAGTCGCGCGCGGGTCTCCCTGCTGGCGCCGCAGCTCTTGCTCTGGGCCGCCGCTGGGGACGGAGAGCGGAGCGCGGCGGGGGACACCACCCTGGGGAGCCTCCTGGGCCTGGGCCGGGGCCTGCGCCGCCTGCAGGGCCTGCTGGGTGACAGCAGCGAGGGCGAAGAAGAGGAGCCGGTGAGATGATGCCCGCGGCGGGGCTCCCTCCACAGGGCCGGGGTGGGGAGGACGTCTGGGGCGCTGCCCGCGGCGGGGAAGCGGCGAGGGCCGGCCCTGGCCGCGGGGGTCCTCCGTGCCTGGCGCTGAGCTGCCGGCGAGGCGGCGGCGGGCGCAGACTGGGGAAGCTCCAGTCTGAGCTGCCGGGAGTCGGGCAGGCCTGGAATCCCACGCTCGGTCCCGGCATTGAGCCGCCGGGATGGCCTGGTCGCCGCAGGAAGCCGCGGGGGCTTGGCTTCTAGTGGCGGCGCCTGAGGGGGGGGGGGCTTGTCAGGGGCGTAGCAAGCTGGGAGCCGGGCCTGGGGTGAAAGGTGACGCTGGACCCCTGGAACAAGCCCCCCCCCCAAAAAAAACCCCACCGTTTTCTTCAGGGAGGTGAGGGGAGCGAAGAGCAAGCTGTCATCTATCCGGCGGGCCCCACTCTCTTAGGGGCCCTGAGATGCTTGACTGACTCCTCCCTCCCTCTCCTCTTGTTCCACTATAGCTGCACCTTTAGGGCTTGTGATGACCCAGTGGGCATCCCTGGATCCTGCGAGCTGGGGCGTGGGGAGGCGGGGAGAGATTCATCTAGCCGTTTTGTGGCACACGGTGACCCCGAGAGCCCAGCCTGTGATCTGGACGTTTTAAGGGTCCTGTCTTGCCTGGGAAAGGCTGTGCACAGAGTCGGCCCCATCACACACGGTGGGCTAGTTTCCTGGGGAATGTGCATAGGGTTGGGGCTGCGAGGGGGTCGACAGACTCCCCCCCGCCCCTTTGCTGTCAGATCTGCTTCTTGGAGTTGTGTGGGTGCATGTGAGTGTTCCTGCCTGCGGGTGCGCGCCTTTGGTATTTTGAATTGTGCTCATGGCTGGTTCAGATGCAGTGGGGTAGTCATGGTGAACTGATGCTGCCCTCCTTGGGGGAGGCTGAGGAAAGATTGCCTATGTGTGGCTGTGGCGTTTGGAGCCAGCTGTTCCCTCTTCTTGTAGGTGCTTTTAAAAAAAAAATTGTAAGGCAGTCGTTGCTGGGGAGGCAAGGGAGGATCAGTTGGTCCCTGGCTAGGTGGGGGCGTGGTGTGATCAAACATATGGTGCTTTTGTTCCTACCTTGGCTTGGAAAGCTGATCTTCTGACAGGTCTTAGTCACCTGCCGTGATGTCTCCTCCTTTATCCTTGAGTCTCGTATGTTCTAACCCTGCCTATATAAATATTAAGCAGTTTGGAGAAACTAGGCTAACCTGAGAGATCCCTTGTAAAGCTTCCTGCAAAAATCATGTGATGGCTCCTTCTGGCAACTCTGGGCCAGTGGGAACTCCTGGATGAGTTGAAGCTGCATTGAACATAAGAACGCAGGAAGTTGCCTTATACCAAGTTGGACTATTGGTGCATCTCGTTCAGTATTGCCCACGCTAATTGGCAGTGGCTCTTGAGTGTTTCTGATTTACGGCCCTTCCTAGAGGGGCCAAGGATTGAACCTGGGACCTTCTATGTGTAAGGCATATGCTCTGTCATTGAGCTGTGGTCCATTTCCCTTGAAGTAGGCTAGCCATTGGGGGAGGGGGATCTGGACATGAATATGGAAGGCTTGTATTGGAAGAATGGATTGACTTGAGTTTCCATAGATTGTGACAATGAGTGTTCAGACAGCTCTCCACTCTCAAAAGAAATTCAATAGGAGAGAAAATTGGAATACAGAAACTGGAAACTTCAGGAGAAGGAACTTGTTACGACTGGACTGCAGTTGTGTCTCTCACTATAGTGTGCACATCTTTGCTACCTGCAATTGAGAGTTAAAAGTTCAGCTTCTGAAATCTCTGTGTACTGCAGTATGGGACATGATGAGCATTGAGCAGAGGTTGAGAGTGAAACTGAGTTCTTGACTGTCTCCTGACCTTCCTGTAGCTGAACTGCTGGTTGGGTTTTGTGTATTCCCGCCCCGCCCCCTGCAAATAGGGTTTATTATGTCTTACATCTGAGTTTTCTGTTAAGGGATTCCTGCTTCTATTCTGGATTTCAGGTTGTGGGTTTGTCACCTCTGTCAGTAGCTGTAGAAGCTTGGCTCCAAAATTCATCATTGCCTTAAAAAACAAAAAAACTCCTCTGCAGCATTTTTAGCCATGGGGCGTGGATGATGTTACCAGTGGCGACCTGTTGTTGTACTTTCTGGAAAAGGACTGTAATGAGGTGCTGCTTAATACATATCTATATTCCCTTATGGTGTTGCTTATCCTGGAAGAACTGATGGGCTTGTCCTATTTTGGACACTGCACAAATATATTGATGGGCCTCTGGCAGTGGTGGTTTGCTGTCTATGTATGGTCATTGAGAGCAGCATAAGGAAACAGGAAGATTGCGTTGTAGAAGCTGCATGGTGTCAGGCGGAATCTTACCCAGGAGGTAAACCTTGTGTCTCACTTCAGCCTGTACTTGTTAGTCAAGGATCACGTGACTTGAATCTCCTTTCTCACAGAAATCTAGATTATCTGGGAGAAGGGTCCTAGGCCTTGTCCCTTGTCACCTTCATGACATGTCTTTATTTGTGGAACTCTTGTTCATATGATTTCAGTATGAGTTTTTCGTATGAGTTCAGTCAAGCAAGCCCCCACTTGCAGTTGGAAATGGTGAAGCCCAACACAGGCTTATCGCCTCGGTGTGTGTTAGAATGGTCAGATAACTAATCAATAAACATTCATTCATTCATTCATCTCTGAAAGGTCTGCTTTTGTCTTGAAAGTCTTATAGCAGCCTGATCAACTTTGGTTTTCTTGCAGATGTTGGCCTACAACTCCTATAATCCTTGGCTATTAGCTGCTGTGGCTGGGGATTATGGGAGTTATAGTCAATAACATCTGGGAATCCCTGTTAGAGGGAACACTGGTTGTAGTCCAGAAACAGTGGGGGAGGGGGGCGTAAAGTTGAGCAGGCCTGTTTTATAGGAAGGAAGTCCTTTATGGGTTGTCTGTTTGGGGGAGCTGGCCCAGTATAACTGTTGCTAAATGGTAGAGTTTAGTTCCCCATGCCATGCACCTAGTCCTCTAATGTGAAGCTAAGGGGAGAGATCGCAAATGGAAGACAACGTTGGTCTGAGCATTGTTTCCCAGGGTGGGATGCTCAACTTGCTAGGAAGGCTTGGGGTTTCTGTAGGGGAGAGGCCTGTGAAATGTGGGCAACTTGTGGTCAACAGCAAGTGCTCGATCTGTGATGGTGCTTGAAACCTATTGAAAGCGTACACAGGGCACATTCTGTTTAGAGAGGTAAGCTGGGAGGCTGGAGTACAACCTGGGAGGGTAACCAGAGTACAGAGCAAGAGGGTGTGTTCATCACCTTGGGTAGCAGAAGCATCATGCAGAGGTTCCTTATGAGTCTGACCACCTGTCCACCTAACTCAGTATGGTCTACACCAGGGCTGCTCAACTTTGGTCCTCCTGCAGATGTTGGCCTACATTTCCCATAATCCCTGGCTATTGGCCATTGTGGCTGGGGATTATGGGAGCTGTAGTCTAAAAACAGCTTGGGGTGGGGTCTAAGTTGGGCAGGCCTGGTCTGCACTGACTGGAAGCAACTCTCCAGGGTTTCAGGCAGGAGTCCTTTCCAGCCCTACTTGGAGTTGCCAGGGAGTGAACCTGGGACCTTCTGCACACAAGGCATGTGCTCCATTGAAGCCCAGCCCCTTTCCTGGACTAGGGCTGAGTGAAAATCAGGTAACTAAACTTATTGTGGTTACACTGAAAATCAACCTTCATCTCTTGGTGGTAGCTTCCGAGTCAGTGTGGAGAAATGCGCAAATCCTGGGAACTCTGATTTCCAGCTGCACCCCGTGGAAACTTAATGAGGGGTTCCTCAACAGGAAGATCAATAATAGCATGCCAGTTTGCCTAAAAGACAGCTCAACCACCTCTATAGATTACCTTGTGAAATGGGTAGCCACAAAGGGCTGTTAAGGGCACTGTAGGGCCCAGTTCCGGTTCACAGGGTAGCCTGTTCTAAGGCAGGAGTTGTCGACCTTGGGTTCCCAGATGGGTCCCCACATTTCTTACCAGCCCCAGTGGTCTTCAGCATTGGGGGGCGGGGCAAGGTTGGGAACTCATGTCCTAAGGTGTGCTTTTTGGTTCCAGGAGGGCAACTGTGAATGCAGCCCAGAATCCTCTGCAACATGTGGATGTTCCTGGGCAGACAAATGCAGGTGAAGAGGAAGTTTGGAAGCTGCTGGGCTGAGGCAATAGGAACTGGCCACAGTGTTTGGGATACAGGGACTTTGATGCTTCCTGATAGCTAAGAAGGGACAAATTGGGAATAACAGCTGAGGTTGCTTTTAAAACACCCTCTAATTTACAGGCAGTGCAGAGAAGAGCAGATCCCTTCATCGTGTCTACAGCGGGGCATAAAATCACCGGTTTCTTCTACAAGTATAGGTAATCCCTACAGTTTGAGTGTTAAGATGACCCCCTCTCCTCATAAACAGCCCAATATTAATGGTAATGGAATAGCCCTGGTGGGGTACATGTGTGCGCGTGCACACACATTTCTCCCCCCCCTTTGGGGTCCCCCCCCAGTGGTCATGGAAGCGCTTAGAGAGTAGTAATGATCTACATTCCACAATAATGGTCTGCTTCCATCATGACCTCACAGCAGTTAAAGAAATTAATGCCACCAGTGGCGTAACACCAATGGAAATGAAGCCCAAATGCTTCTGCACACAATGCTCTTTGAATACTACTGGTAAAGCGTGAGCATATTTCCTTCTCTAGTGCATGCAACAACAATTGCATGGCAAAAGGCCCATTCACACAATTATAATTAGGGTAGGACAAGTGGTGCTACCCTATTTGGGAGCTGAACATGTGCCTGTTTTGTGATTGTGTGCCATGGAAATGGTGCTGTCCTACCCAGTGCCTTATTGAGGTGGGAGGAATCCCTGTCTGACCCAGCTCCTCCCCCTCTGACCTTGCAGCTTCCCTCGCAATTGCAAAATGGGAGCGTGCACATTTGTCCTACCCTAATTACAACTGTGTGAACTGCCTTACTATCTAGGTTATTTCATGTATCCACAGGAGGGCTGTACAAGGGCATTCTATGGTGGGGCACTGGGCACAGTGTTTCCTCTAACATTTCCCCTCTGTGTGCAGAATGAGTTTTATTCTGGGCAGCAGTATCAAGGCAGTGTGTGTGCACATACATTCAGAGTGGGGCCTTCCTGATTCAATGTGAGTGGCACCTAAATTAACTGAGCGCACATTAAAAAAACCTTGTGAGCATGCTCTCGTGCGCACAACTTAGAGGGAATACTGACTGGGCATCCCAAGGGTAACAGCATCCTTGTTTTGCAGCACTTCTGGCAGCAGAGAAATGTGTTAGTTGAGCCTTCAGAAGGCTCAAACCAAATTGAGCAAGGCTTTCAGTACTCGGGTGGTTGGCGCTCTGTGCCAGCTCCCTGTTGCTACCCCTCTGGTCGCCCAGCCTCTCTCTGCCTCCACACCTTTGCTCTCTGCCACCATTTTTGAAAATCTCTGTGTTGAAAGCAGAATAAATTATACACAGTAATGTACATGGAGTTGACCTTGACTTTATCAGCAGCCTTGCAAAATCTTGCATCAAAAGTTGAGAGCAAGGATGATCACTCACAGAAAGGTTTGCCAGCTGACCTGTCTGTACATACCTGCGTTGACCATTTGGGGCCTTAAAAAAGCGGGGAGAAGAAACATTTCTGTTGCAGTTTACAGATGTTTTCCTGCCTGGGGGAAATGCTTATCAACAGGCAACCAGGCAAGTGGATATTCCCAAATCTGTTCCATTCGGGCACCTTGGGAACAGGAGTTGAGTGGGATCTTCCATCACAACCGCTGGTATTCGACTGGCAGTAGCTGTTGTAGTGCTTCAAAGTGTGGAGCCTGGGGCCAGAAGGTAACATGCTTGGAGGCTCCCAGCTGTGTTCTGGTCAATGCCGAAAATGGTCCTACAAGTGAGGTCAAAGTCAGCATGAGGCGCTCTCTCTCTCTCTCTCTCTCTCTCTCTGCCTCTTTGCCGCCAGGTAGGAGTTAGCTCAGATAAGCATGGTGTCAGACACCTGGGAATTAGCAGGAAACTCTCCCCCCACCTGTCCACTGCTGTTTCTTTGCCTTACTGTGCTGACCTAAAAGATGCTAAAGAATTGGGGACACCTGGAAACCATTCCCCAAATTGTATCAGCTGGTACACTTGGGCAAGACCCTGCTTTTGTCACTTGAATTCCCTCCTCCCCCACCCCCAATTCTCCTTATTTTCCCCACAGTCCCTCCTCTTACACTGGGTAAATGGGTAGGTTATTGAGGCTAGGTCGTAGGTGGGTAAGGGTATGCTACAGATCCGTTGTTGGCTTAATATGTACTAGTTTAAAACAGATTAAAAGGTCGCAAATTTAAAAACCGGTGGTGGCAGCCGAATTGTCACCTTACCCTGATTGAGAACTGATTCAGACCTCAGTTAGCAGACGTGTGGTATGTACCAGCTGGGGGGTGCATAGGCAATAGTTTGTTTGGAAACATCTTTACATCATTCCCCCTTTTATAGCTATTGCAGAGGGAAAGAGCACTTCCTTTTTCCTCCTGGGCCGGTTCTGCTGCGTGTAAGGATAATTCAGTGTGCCCACGCATTCAGACATGCAGCATCCCTGTGCATTCTATGGTAGCAGCAAACATCACACCATGTTTCCCAGGACCCATGAGAAGTCCAGCGTTGCCTTTCCCTCATGAACACCACTTGCATCAAGTATATAGCCCATTGACAATCACCTGATTAAAGGGATTTTGGTCACTTACGCAATTGGCTAGCGCTGAAGTGATTAATCAAACCTTCATACACTGGTGTGTCAGAAAAAGAATTCAGTGGTTGGGGGTAAGAAGCAGACAGGCTTCCTTTGGGTGTTAGATGGTATATATGTCAGACCATGGGCTTTTTCGAGGGCCTGTATGAATGCCCTCCCTTCAGAATTCTTGGCTGGCAGATACAATAGAATCCCAGTTGAACAGAGATATTTCCCCTGCAACTCTGATGAGATTGAATCAGTTGCACATGTGCTCCTGCAGTGTATCTTTTATGTAGACCTTAGGCGAAGGTTAATTGACCCTCTTTTACATAATCTGCCAGGTTGATTGGATGAATTCTACACCAAATATCTGCTAATAGATGTGAATTCATCTATCTCACACACAGTGGCAAAATTCTGTTGTTCTGCAATATGAGTTGGCCGCACTCTGCTCGCTAATGGTTCGATCCAATGTACCGCTATGTTATTAATATTTTATATAGTTTTAGATGTTATGTTTTTGGTCAAAGACCGTAATAAAGACTGACAGACTAGACCTCAACAAATTTTATTTGGCTCTAGGAGCCGGACAACCGTCTGCTCCATTGCGTGGTGGAGTGGGGAGGTGGACTCTCCTCTTTGTTTGCTCACTTCTCCTCCTGGTCATAAGAACAGCCCTGCTGAATCAGGCCCAAGGCCTATCTAGTCCAGCATCTTGTTTCCCACAGTGGCCCACCTCCTGCTGTTGCTCCCCTAGAGGCATTTTGCCTATCAGGCTGCAGGTAGCCTCTTGCCACCAGACTAGTACCCATTGATAGACCTGTCCTCCATGAATTTTTCTAAGCCCCTTTTAAAGCCATCCAAGCTAGAGCCTTTGCCAGACTGAGCCAAGCAATGGATCAACACAACCAGGAGTTGGAGGAAACAGCTGCCCCTTGCTTGCTTGCTTACTTACTTACTCCCCCCTCCTCCTGGTTGTCTCTCTCCATCACCTGGCCCAGTCACTGCACTTAAATTTCCAGGAGCCATGGTAAGATGGCTCACAGGAATTGTCGAGTCCTGGTGTGCGTTGTGTCGTAGCAGGCATCATCTTTAAGAGGCATCCCCCCTTCTTTCCTGTAGGAGGGGATGCTTCTTATGTTGTGCTCACCACCTGCAGTTTTTGTAAGCATTTGTATTAAAATGATAATCTGCTGCCCAACAATAGGAGACCCCCCTTTTAGAGGATAAAAATACTCATAATCTATGAATCTGAATAATTGATGAAAGGTTGCAGCCCTGCTTGCTTATATTTTTACACACATCTGCTAGAAGAGTGATTGTTGTCGCAATGGGTGGTTTGTATATGGACAGAGAACTCCACCTGTGGAGATGCCTTCATTGTACCAGTGTCTGCCACTGCAGAGGTTCACCTTTTCTGGCACAGAGATTCATGTGAACCATTCGTTTATACAGAAGAAAGTGCGAGGGGATGTGATTTGGGGGTGACACCAGTATAGAAAGGGGTTCCCTGCCCCTGGTGGCTCCAGCCATTGCAGAATCCAGCCTGCTCCTATTTTCATAGCCCCGCCTCTTCATCTGCATGTCCCTAACCTGGCTCTTGGTCGCACTAGGGTGTGACACAGTTGGGCATGGGTCATCCCCATGCAGTCATCCCTTGCCGATTGTGAGGGTTCCATTCCAGGAAAACCCTGCGATTGGCAAATTCGTGGTTGGCGAGCAATTGAAAACAATGGGGAATGGGGTTATGGGAACCAGGAACACAAAAGCAGCTAAAAATTAAAGAAGAAATACCTCCAATTCACCTAGAATTGTCAAGAGTCAGCCAGAAGAATGAGCAGATTGAACCTCTGGACTTTTTTTTTTTTGAACTCCAAGAATTTGCTAAAAGGTACTTTTGAACCCACTCACCCCAAAATTGCTAAAAGTCATTTTAAATTGCAAATAGCAGGGTGAGCAAGAGGAGCGAGCAGATTGAACCTCTGAATCCCCCCCTCCAATTGTGAAAACACCCCCTCCCCATAGCTCACCAAAACGCGGATACTTGGGTCATGGTTGGTGAGACCAGTCACAATTTCCCAGTCGTGGATACTCAAAACCATGATTGGGAAAACCACGATTGGCAAAGGATGGCTGTAGATGGATACGAGCTTAAGGCTCATCTAGCTTAATGGAGGGGTGATACAGAGGGGAGGATAGAGTGTCCTAGTCCTTTCCCCAGTCCTTAGGCAGAGAAGCAGGGAGGACCTTGCCACTTGCCCTGCTTTCAGTGAGAGATTGTGTCTATAGTTAGAGCAGGCCTTGACCAATTTTCTTTGCATCTAGGAGCCAGACAGTGGACACTTGACGAAATTCCCAGAATTAGCGATGCATAGTGGTGGTGGTGGGATGTGCTTCTCTTTCCCCCTTCTACCAGTATCCTACTTAGTACAGAAATAGAGCTGCCTGGGACAAATACATATTTTCTTACATTACCTCCGAATATCCTAGTTTAGGTGTTATGATTACATTTCTAGATACCCTGGCTCCCTGGTGCACAGGATTTGTCTGACTGGGGTACTGGATCTTCCCAGTCCTAGTCTTTTATGAAGCTCATGTGGTGACCTTGGGCAAGTCACACTATTTCTCCACCTAACCCACCTTGCAGGATAAAAAGATAGAGGATAAAAGGGAGAGGAATAATCATGTATTCTGCCCTGGACGGGTAGTGGGAAGAGTGAGATAGAAGTGTGTGAACTTGCATTAAAAGCAGGCCTGCTCAACTCCCCCCCCCCCAACCGCTGTTTTTGGATGACAACTCTCATAATGCCCAGCCACAGTGGCCAATAGCCAGGGCTTATGGGAGTTGTAGGCCAACATCTGCAGGAGCGTTGAAGATGAGCAGCCATGACTAAGGTGTGTGATAGAGCAGGGATTCTCAACCTTGGGTCTCCAGATGTTACTGGACTTCAGCTCCCATAATCCTCAGCCCCAATGGCCTTTGGTTGGGGATTATGGGAGTTGAAATCCAACAACATCTGGGTACCCAAGGTTGAGAATCCCTGGCCTACAGTTAAGAACCCATGTGAAAGCGTATTGATTTAATGCGTCATGATTTAAGTGCTTTGCAATCATGTCATGATTTAAGTGCTTTGCAATCTTATCCTCAGAATAATTTTGTGAGATAGGCCACTATTATTCCTTATCTGTCAAATAGGAACTGAGACGGAGAAGCCAGCACAAAATGGCTACGGAGTCCATAGCTGACCACAGGTTTGCTTTCAGGACTAAGTCCAGTAGTCTGTCAGATCGACACTGAGAGTTTCAGACTAAAACCCAGTGTTCCATCTCCAGTTGACTTTCTATTTGAAGAGAATGGCAAATTAGTTGCAACTGCAGCTATTCCTGTCTTTTAAAGTGCTTTTTCTTTGATAGAATATCAGAGATAATCTTTCAAAGATGACAAAATGCTGAATGAACTCTATCCCTTCTGCACTCCGATACAGCTGTTCTGGACTGGGCACTCAAGGTGTGTGTAAAGGGAAACAAGAAACGTTGCTAAGTAGGTGGATGTTGCTAAGGTTGATCACTCCCTGTTCCAAATCGGGCCTGAACAGCAGAGCCTAGACGAAATCGTATTTCAGTGATGCAGAAAATATGCAGAGTTTGCAGTGACTATCAGCTACTGGTAGAATTTCACTTCCCCATGCTTGCTCAAAAATGACTGCATTGGAATTTAAAGGGGTTGAGTTTTAATTCAAAAACTCTCTTGAGCAGCCACCTACCTGACAGCCATAAACATAAGCCTATTTCTGAGTCTCTCTGCCTATGGAGGCCTGATCGATTTTCATCTTACTACACATAAGAACAGCCCTGCTGGATCAGGCCCAAGACCTATCTAGTCCAGCATCCTGTCTCACACAATGGCCCACCAGATGCCTCTGAGAAGCCCACAGGCAAGAGGTGAGGGCATGCCCTCTCTCCTGCTGTTGCTCCCCTGCAACTGGTATTCAGAGGCATCTTGCCTCTGAGGCTGGAGGTGGCCTAGAGCCACCAGACTAGTAGCCATTGTTAGACCTGTCCTCCATGAATCTGTCTAAGCCCCTTTTAAAGTCATCCAAGTTAGTGGCCATCTCCACATCCCATGATAGAGAATTCCATAGATTAATTATGCACTGTGCTTAATTAATGCACTGTGCATAGTACTTCCTTCTGTCAGTCCTAAATTTCCTGACCTTCAATTTCATGGGATGGCCCCTGGTTCTGGTGTGAGAGAGGGAGAAAAAAAAAATCTCTTTCCACTCTCTACTCTGTGCGTATACAACTCTATCATGTCTCCCTGTAGTTGCTTCTTTTCCAGACTAAAGAGCCCCAGATGCTGTAGCCTTGCCTCATAAGGAAGGTGCTCCAGGCCCCTGATCATCTTTGTTGCCCTCTTCTAGGCCTTTTCTAGTTCTACAATATTCTTCTTAAGATATGGTGACCAGAACTATATGCACTGCTCCAAATGTGGCTGCACCATAGATCTGTATGAGGGAATTATAATACTAGCATTTTTATTTAAAATCCCATTCCTAATGATCACACGCATAGAATTGGCCCTTTTCACAGCTGCTGTGCACTCTTTCACCGAGCTCTAGGACTGGGAGGTCCAGAGTTCGAATCCCCACTCAACCATGAAACTCGCTGGGTGACTCTGGGCCAGTGATGTATCTCTCAGCCTAGCCTACCTCACAGGGTTGTTAGGATGAACATAACCATATATTCTAAGCTCCTCAGAGGAATAAATGTAAAATAAATGTAAAAATAAAATAAAATAATAAAAATAAATGGTTAGTCACTGACAGCTTAGATCCCATCAGTGTATATGTGAAGATTGTTTTGAGAGTGTTCTTCATATTGGAGGATAAAACCAGGATGTATTTTGTGTGCCCAAATCTTCAAGCCCAAGAGCTTTCTATCCCCAGCCAGCAGAAGTATTATTATTATTATTATTACATTTATATCCCACTCCTCCTCCAAGGAGCCCAGAGCGGCATACTACATACTTAAGTTTCTCTTTCACAACAACCCTGTGAAGTAGGTTAGACTGAGAGAGAAGTGACTGGCCCAGAATCACCCAGCAAGTCTTATGGCTGAATGGGGATTTGAACTCGGGTCTCCCCAGTGCTAGTCCATCACTCTAACTACTGCACCACGCTGGCTCAGGCAGGTAACTCCTGCCTGATGACAGACCTGCAGGGAAATGAACTTGGCCAACTCACACTTCCAGTCATTTATGGCATGCCAATAGTGCCTGGTGCCTGGACATCTAAATGGCTGGATTTCCCTGCGGTAGTTGCAGAAGTGACAACTGAAGAACTGGGTCCCCTTTGACACAGTGGAAACTGATCATTTCAGCCCATTCGGCAGAGTGGGGCAGGAATTTGGTATCTATTATGTCTCAGTACCAAAATTAAAGTGGATATCGGCTCAGCAATGTGACATTGAGGTTCTTTGGCAAGTGGCGCTGCATTCAAAGGAACCCGAACAGCATTGAGTCTCTCTGTGGGGCTTTTGAATAAGCACCTTGCTCCTGTACCATGAATTTATCTCCCCCCCCCTTTTCCCTCCCCCAAGAACCATATGCACATATTTAGATTACTTTTCCTGTATGTAAGAACTGAGGGCCAAACTAGAGAAGGCAGAGCCATGTTGCCCAAAGATTTCGTTTTCTAGAAAGCAGTGGTGGACGACGACGGCTCCAGATTTGGTGCTGGGGAAAACCTTTAGTTCTTCCCACCTCTCTTGATGTTTGGTGGTGACTGTGATTGGGGGCTGCCCCATCTCCAGGGATTAGGTGGCTGGTGACTGGATAGAGGGCCTTTTTGGTGGTGGTGCCATCGCTGTAGCATTCTTCCTGTAGAGCTGCTCATTTGACACCTACTCTGCACATCTTTAGGTAGCAGTTAAATCTGTTATGCTGTTAAGTGTTTAATGGGTGATTACCGCAACCCTTAACAAATCCCAGTGACCAGGGAGCCATGGTGCCTAGAAATCTAAGTGTGGTGCCTAGACTAGGATATTAAGAGGTAGAGTTACTTAATAAAATATTTATTTGTCCCAGGCAGCCCAGTTTACTTTCTAAGTATTCTGCTTGTAAAGGGGATAAAAAATCAATTTACCCTTCCCCCTCTACAATATCCATCATTAAGTCTGGTAACTTTGTCAAGTGTCTGGTTCCTAAATTTTTGGGCTGGCTTCTAGAGCCAAAGAACATTTGTCAAGGCTTGGGTTAACTATACGTTCCCTGTTTGGCTGTTTTATTCTTTTTATTGCTGTTCTGTTATTTTAATGGGCTTGCTATATTTGTGGCACTGAAAGGCGGGGTGTTTTTTTTAAAATCAACATTATTCTAAATAAAATTGCCAATATTTATTTATTTGAACACACATGCCATAGTGCTGTGGTTCTGATCAACACCCTCCCCTTCTCAGGTGCTTTCAAGTAAAAATGAAAATGTTGCGAGATCTGATTACAGATCCTGCATCTTTTTTTGCTCTTATATCCTTGCTTACCTTGCTGCAGTAGATGCAGCTTCCTTACAGCTCCTCCTTTTGAGATGTATGTTCTTTCTAGGATGGCCAAGAGGCACCATGGAAACAGGCCGAGAAGCCGCACTTGAGTAATGTTGTCATACACCGTTCAGGAGTGACGAGTGTTTTCTTGCTCACTTGGTACATCCTCGCTGCTCCTGCCAGAAAAAGAGTTGGAGCATGTTTAAATCAATATAGGTGTTCATGAGCATTTGGTGAAGGGAAAAGACTTGTGACTTAAGGTTCCAGTCACAGGTGCATCAACAAGGTGACGGCTTCATCCTTCTGCTCTAGGTCAAAGCGAGAAGGGGAAATAAAAAGGCCTCCTGGGAGAGAATTCCTTGCATGCTTCTGTCTGCTTCTTCCTCCCTTGTTGGGTCGAAGACTAGCCTGGGGGCCACCATTTGAGACCCCATTCAGATCTAATACTATACATAGGCTGTGGCTGGGGGGGGGGATTCTCAACCACTTTCTGGTGCTTGAATACAAGCTCTATCTTCATTTTGTGCTTTGAGACTCCCAGAACAGCGTTATGTTGTGTCCAGGGCCCCCCCGAGTGGTTTCCCACTATTTTATTTATGTTGTATGAGAGAAACCACAGGGTCAGGTGTGGCTTCCAAATGGAAATGGGTTCTGTGGTTCATGCCAGACCAAGCGCTTGAAGGGCCCTGTGAGGCACTGTTAGCCTGACACCTGGGAATGCCTTTTGGAGCCCGAGCAGCTGATAACAAAGTTGATTTTAGATGGGACCTTCCGGTGATAAACTCCAGTGCACAGCCATAAAGTGCTTGAAGTTGCTGTGGAAGGTCATCGGCGAAGGGCCCGAGAAGGTCACGGGCAGAAGTTCTGCAGGCAGCAACAGGGGAAGAGTGTCCAAGATGTTGGTTGAGCAGCACATCTCAGCAGGTGTCCTGTGGCCCACTAGTGTGCCATGGGACCCTGGCCAGTGGGCCGATTTGCTCTGAGTCAGCTGCAGAAGCAGGGAGTTCTGCCCCATAATGCACTGGTAAGGATGCATCCCTCTTGGTCAGACCTGCTCAACTTAGAAACCCCCAGCTGGTTTTAGACTACAGCTCCCATAAGCCCCAGCCACCGTGGCCTATAGCCAGGGATTATGGGAATTGTTGGCCAACATCTGCAGGAGGGACAAAGTTGAGCAGCCCTGCTTTTGGTGCATAAGGGAGTGAGTCAGCTCCCAAAGTAGGGGGTTTAAACTTCCTGCTTTTGGAGCTGATACACTTCCTTACACACCAGGAGGGATGCAAGGGAGGACCACAAACAAACAATAAATAGATGATGATGATGATGATGATGATGATGATGATGATGAATATTTATATACCGCTTTTTGACAAAAGTTCCCAAAGGGGTTTCCATAGAGAAAACAATAATAAATTAATAAGATGGATGCAAGCCTCAGTATATGATGGAGGGGGAAAGTGAAAATAAATAAATAGAAATTGCATGGTGACTTTGCTGTCACAATAAAAAAAAGTTTGTCTGTCTTGTAGGGCAGCGCCCCCTTCCCCCCCTTCTTTAAAATTAAGGTGTGCCTCAGGATAAAAAAGGTTGGGAATCATTATACTGGAAGAAGTGTTTGGAGGCTGTCTGGTCTTTGTGGAATCCTCCCAACAGCAGTGCACCCACTTGCGAGGGGCTGGGCTTAGAGATGGCGAGGTTATGTGCTGTTGTTGTGGAGTCTGCAGGAGAAAGACAAGCAGCTTCTGTGATATTCACCCCTCTTGCATTTTGTTACCCCAGAGCATGGAGCTCCAGCTTCCGCCCCCCCAGCCACACCTGACCAATGGTGTCTCCCTTAAGCACATACTATAACTGTCTGTGTCTGTGTCTGTGTCTGTGTGCAGTCTTGCTACTCTGTGACTATCGTCACATCACGTCTCCCACTCTGCCACATGGGCTGTGATGACCCAGGGCCTGTCTAGATAATGCTGGCTAAATCATTCTTGTGTCCCGTAATTTCTGCAGATTCCTCCATGGCCTGCAACTTTCCTCCCTGCAATGATAACATAAGAGCAGCCCTGCTGGATCAGCCCAGGACCCATCTGTTCCAGTATCCCATTTCTACCAGTTTGCTAGCCAGGGGGTCTCTGGGAAGCAGACCAGGAAGGTGATAGCCCCATCCCGCTGTTGTGCCCCAAGAGCTGGTATTCAGAGGCCCACTGCCTCTGAACTGGGAGGTTGTGTTTGTCTTTTGTGGCCAGTAGCTGCTTAAGAGTATTGTCCTCATCCACAAAAATGTATAACCCCCCTTTGAAGCCATCCAAGCCAGTGGCCATCACCACCTCTGGAGGCTGTGATCCACTCTGGGTTCAGGGTGCTGTCTGAGAGATCAGTGCCTTCCCTTGGTGACCCTGATTTCCTCTTATCTCTTACCTGGCAGGAAGAGTTCCTGGGCTTCCGTTCAGAAGATGACGCCTCTCAGAGCTCTCTGCGTGCTGCCCTACGGTCTAAAAGAGGTAAGTGTCTCATCCCCGGCGCTGCTTCATTGTCTCTTGAATCCTGTCCAACAGATCTGGTAGTGGCCTGAATCATCCATGAGCTCCTTCCATTCATTGCAGTATTGGCAACACTGAAAAACTGTGTGTAAGAATCCCATTAAGCAATTCTGCTGGTACAAGACGTGGGGGGAGTCAGTTGCATTAAAATTAGAAAATCTCTCTGCTGCTGCTGCTGCTTTCGACTGGCCTTCAGAAGGTGGCCCAAATAGCATTTCTGAAAGGTGCTGAGCTCTGTGTTTGAGTCTCCAAGGCATTTATAATCCAAGGCATTTATAATGTATTTTAGGTTGGTTTTTAAAAACAACAACACAGCACTGTGTAATCCTGAGCTGTGCAACTTTGACCCTCCAGCGGTTTGTTGGACTATAACTCCCATCATCCCTGACTATTGGCCGTTGTGGCTGGGGATGATGGGAGATGTAGTCCAATAACAGTTGGAGGGCCGAAGCTGTGTCTCCCGGGTGTAGTCACTTTAAAGGGCAAGAGTGAAAGGGATTGTTGTATACTGAATCCAGTTATTGTTTAAAGCAGTTGTTTTATAACAGGAGGGAGCTCAAGGCAACAGCCGCACCCTGGATGGTACTTAATAATTACTTGTCACAGAGTCACCCACAAATAAGTAGCAATTGGGCTGTGCTGGTGTTTTTCTTTTTGAATCTAAGAGTTTTGCATTCAGTAGGACTCCCAGCTTTTAAAAATCCCTTTTGCCACGTCATTTGGCTTAGCTCACTTGGTAGAGATTACATGGCATTTTACCAGATAGTTGAGTTTCACTTTTGCCTCTGTTCCCGGCTCATTCTGCTTTCTCACCCATTGGTTGTCATAAGGACTGTCCAAATTGTCCAAGAACTTTGAATGGATTAAACTTGGAATGCCTGCTAACTAGCTAATTAAATGGTAAATAATTTGCATATTCCAGCCTCAACATAGGTGCCTTTTGGGATACTGAAGGTAATGCAAGAGTTCAGTAAACAAAGGTTGCCAATTATGGTTAGGCTGTCTCGAATATGCCACCATGCTTTTCTGCCTAGCAGGACACTGTAGGCCAGTGAAATTCACTATTTTTCAAGCAGGGGCCACTTTGGCAAAAATCTTCCAGTGCAAGAGCTATTTCCCACTGGGCTGACCTCTGCAAGTGCTGTGTTTTCCCCAGCGCTGGGCAAGTGGGGGACAGGAGTTTAAGAGAAATGGAGCCTTGTCAAGCTCCAAAAGGCATGCATGGACTGCTGGGGAGTGTAGTTCTTCCCAGCACTTTCCCTGTAGAGTTCTATGGGGAAAGCCCGGGGGAAGACTACACTTCCCAGTGCTCCATGCACACCCTCCAAGATGGGGCTTGAGAGGGCTCTGTTCCCGTAAAGGAGCCCCACGAGT
Source organism: Hemicordylus capensis (assembly GCF_027244095.1). Lineage (NCBI taxonomy): Eukaryota > Metazoa > Chordata > Lepidosauria > Squamata > Cordylidae > Hemicordylus > Hemicordylus capensis. The sequence continues at coordinate 18,846,494 of NC_069663.1, forward strand.
GCTGGGAAAAGTGCCGCACTGCATGGTGGGTATTGTTGCATCTGGACGGTGCTAGGGAAGCTGTGCAGAGTATTTCACTTCAGCCGAAGCTTTGCGCAGGCCTAATATGCAATTAGTCAGGGATTTATGCACTTAGGGTTGATGGGAGTTGATTCTGGCTCCCGGGCCTTGCATGAAAAACACTTCTGTAGGGACAGAAGTGAAAAACACTTCTGTCATGCGTTCTGCTCTGGTATTAAGAGTTTGCATGTGACAGCACATGGTCATCTAGAGGCATTTGCTGCTCATCATAGGTGAGCTGCTCAAGTGCCTGACTTCAAGGCTTCACTGACAAAGCTCTCTGCAAGCGAATGTGTGCTGTGCAGTCTTCACTTGCATAGAGGGACATTTTTCAATCGTGTTGCAAGCATGCTGGTGCCTTAAGCGGCCCTTGTAGCTTAACACGGGCTTAGTTTGGGAGCTCTTGCAGTTGGCTAGCCAATCTTCCTGGCCCTGTGGTGGAGACACTTCCATTGTTAACGGTTTCCATCTTTCTCCAGGAGTGGCGGTACCAGCACGTGGCAGGAGGAAGAGGACCCTTGCTGAAGATGCCCATTCCAAGAGGCTGGCCAAGCAGAAGGCTGCGGAGTCCCAGCGGGAACGGATGGTGAAGGCCTTGGCAGAGCTGCTTCAGAGTGCCAAGGGCTCTCCAGCAAGGGTGAGGAGGCTGCCGGCTTCTGGCCCCAAAGCGGGCAGGATGCTTCCCGAGCAGACTAAACCAGCCGCAGAAGCTGATGACGCCACACTCTCTCCTGCCCTTCCTTCACAAAGGAAGAAGAACCTCAACTCGGTTGTGATACGCAGGCCCCGAGGTCGGCCACGGGGCTCCTTCAAAAACAAACGCACAGCAACTCCTGGGCCTTCTCATGAAAGCATCCAGGTTCCGTGTCCCAACCCAGAACCCGAGAGCAGCACTCAGTTGCCCTCACCATGCCCAGTTGTCAGTCCATCCCCGCCACCTCCAGAGCCTCCAAAGAAACCCTCACTCATCCTGAAGTTCTTTTCCAAGGCCAAGCGGCACAAGTCCGGCCAGTTGGTGGTGACCCATGTCCGGCTAAAGGGCCCTGGCAACAGGAGGGGCCGCAAGAGGAAATGGAGCGTTGTGCCGAGGAAGAAAGGCTCCCCGCTTCCCTCCCGATCTGTCTCTGAATCGGACACCCCTTTAGTGGAATCGGATACGTCGCCTCTGGATCCAGAACAGAAAGAAGAGGCTTCTGCTCTGGAGTCGGAGCCAGAGGTTCTTGCCCCAGGCCCAGAACCACAACCAGAACTTTTTGTCCCAAAGGCAGAGCTGCAACCAGAGATGGTTGCTCAGGAAGCTGAGCAACAGCCAGAGACTCTTTCCTTGAAACTGGAGGCATCTGAGCCCGAACCGGCGGTTCCAGCCTCGGCAGGGAGTATCTCTGCTTCACCCAACAGGATGTCCTGGAAACAGGAGCAGCCGCAGGTGTGCCCCCAGAGTGATGAGACATCGGTTCTTTCAGAGGGAAGGCCGCCTAGCCGGACCCATTCCACACGGGCACGATGTTCGAGGCGGGGGCGTCGGCGACTACCCCTCGGCTCTACCCGGCGGGTGGCCACTCGACAGTTACCAGCCAAAGGCAGGGAGGAGGTGGGGGCAGCTGCGCCGCATCCTGGTGGCCTCGGCTCCGAGGAGACTCCAGCTCACAAGGCCACCTTCCTGAAGAACATCCGTCAGTTTATCATGCCAGTGGTGAGCGCCCGTTCGTCGCGCCTCATTCGGACCCCCCGCCGCTTTATGGACGAGATTCCACAGAAGACGCCCAAGTCTGCTGAAAGTCCTGCCTCCGAAGGGCCTTGCCCGGACAAGCAAGAGACGCCCCTGTCACTGCAGGCAACCTACCTGCAGCAGACCCTCCCAACCCCTGCCTCTCCTGATAAAGGTACCTCTAGAGCCCCATCGCCCCCACCTTCCCCTAGTGTGCCCCACACAAGTTCCTCTGCTCCTGCCCTGCCTGAAAAGCGCCGCTCTATCCTCCGAGAGCCTACCTTCCGCTGGACCTCACTGAGCCCCACTTCAACCCCCAAGGATATGGGCAAGGCCCTCTTCCATCTTCCTTGCGAAGAGCCACCTTCTTTGCCCAGTAGTCCAGCTCCGACCTCTCTGCTCCCAACCAAGCGAACCCCGCTGTTGCGGGCCCCGCAGTTCACACCCAGCGAGGCACACCTTAAGATCTACGAATCGCTGACTGTGTCCCCGGAGGAGTCTGAGCCGGCCTCTGCTTGCCCTGAGGTCAGGAGGGACCCCCCAACACCACAGCAGGAGGCGTCCGCCCTCCCTTATGAGCCAGTGGTGACCCGCAGTGGCAAGAGGCTTTTGGGGAGGACAAATCACCTTGCCCTGCCTCTCTTTACAGAGGCGCCTCGACCACCCGGGGCCCAGGGCAAAGAGCTGATCACCATGGAGGATGTCAACTCTCCTGGTGTGGTACACAAGGTGGCCATCCGAAGGGTTCTGCCCCCAGCAGTCTGCATGGAGGAGGAGGCGGCAGCTGACAGCTCGGTCAGCGAGGCGGAGCCAGCTAGCCCCTGCTCGGAAGAGCTGAAACCCCCTCCAGAGATTCTGAAGCCCACCCTGACCCAGTTATCAAGCATGGATAAAGTCTACAGCCTACTTACTCGTGCCAAGGTCCAGCTCATCAAGATTGACCAGCAAAAGCAGTTCAAATTTATTCCGGTAAGAGGAGCCCTGCGGGGTGGGTAGGGTAGCAGCCTTGGGTGTCGTAAGACGTTGGAAAGCAACAGAATGCAGAAGAAAACACGGGCGGCCTTTGATGAGCTTGCTGCATCCATTGTTTGCACCAAATGGCCCACGGTGGGACTGTCTTATGCTGTCTATTAGGAGATCAGTGGCAGAGTGTTGTGTGCCAAAGGTCCTGGGTTCTATCCCTAGCAGCTCCAGATAGGGCTGGGAGGGTCGCTGCCAGTCAGTGTAGACAATACTGATCTATATGGACCAAAGGTCTGACTAAGTATAAGGCAGCTTCCTATGTTCTTGTCAGAAAGAGCTGTGGTAAACAAAAGCTGACCCATTGTAAGAGTCCACACAGGTCATCCATTCTATTAAAATAGGTCAGCATAGGCAGTGAAGCTGAGGTACTTGAGGGGCATCTGAATAACCATGCAGTCACTTTCATGGCAGATCACCATATTGCATACAGCAGCATTTGGGTAGAACCATAACCCAGTGGAAGAGCATGTGCTTTGCATGCAGAAAGTCTCAAGTAGGGGTGTGCACGGACTGCGTGTGGTCTGAATTCGGACCAAATGCTGCTCCATGAGCTGGTTCGGTCTGTGATCTGGTACAGACCATCTCCGGTTCGGAGCGGTTCATGGTCGAACCACCTGGTTCGCCATGGACTGGTTCTACTGCAGACGGGTCCATGCACACCCCAGTCTCAAATTCAGTTCCTAGCATCTACTGGTACAGATATGAAATGCCCATCTAAAATCCTGAAGAGACTGCACTGAACAAGATGGACCAATGGTCTGACTTGGTGTAAAGCAGCTTCCTATGTAACCTGTGGTACTCAAAATGCTACCCAGTCCCTAATCCAAAGATCAGGTGGTCGGCATGCTTGTCTGAATATGACTGATATTTGTTGATCCAGATCATGTACATCTTCTGGAGATGCTTTAACTGAGGCCTAATTCTCACTTAGGCAGTAAATCCCTGCCTCAGTTGGACTACTTCAGATCACAAGTGGGTCCTTGTATGATTGAAGACTTCTCTTATGCAGGAAACCTTCTGTAAATTCAGTGATGTGAGCCCCCACCTGCAGTTGGGGTACATCCCAGACACAGATTTACCACTTCATATAGGTCTAGGTTAGATACAGTGTAGCCCACACTGAAGTGTGGAAACGAGGTAGGAAAGACCTCTGTAAATAAAATGCAGAAACACATGCACAGCATTTCAAAAGCTGTATTTTATGTTTGCATGTTTGAGTTACATTTTTACCCTGCTCTTCCTTTGAAGAGCTCAGGGTAACAATCATGCTCCCTGCGACCTTTATATTTACAACAAACCTGTGAAGTAGGCTAGGAAGAGATGGGAATTTGGACCCAGATCTCCCCAGTTACTGTCCAGCACTCTAGCTGCTCTGCCATGCTGACTCATGGTCATGTCCAGAGCTGTGTGCACTTTGCACTAAAATCAAGTTTCGTCCCCGGAGAAGATCGGTGACCTGTCTAGATCATGCAGCTTAAGCACATTTGACTGGTGTCTGCTTGCTTTGCATAACTTCACTTCTGTTTGGTAAGGAGACGGGCTGCAAGCTACACAGGGCACTGAAGCTCAGTTCCTTGACTGCTGCAAAATCCACTCCCCCACCCACACCCAACAACCACGTGTCCACACCTAATATGTAGCCTCAGTTCTGAGATCTCGCCAGATATCATCTACACACCTTCAAATGCAGTCTTTGCAATCCTGAGATCTAGAAATTTTAATGTGACTCCCGATTGTTTTGGGGTGCAGTATTCTGCATTGCAGTATACTTTGGACACCTTTGTTCACATAAAGCCGATTCTAGAGGGACTGGAAAACCCAGTCCTGAATCCAGTTAACAGGTGGGAAGAGAATTCACAGGTAAGCCAGATTCTCCATTCTGCAACCTGAGAGCACTTCAGGATTGCAGAAAAGGCAAAATACCATTGGTTTATGCTTGCTTTGTAGACTTCTGGTTTACATGAGTTCCACCCCCCCACCCCCCCTTGGACTTTGAATGTTGATGTAAACTGGAGAAGGAAAGCTGAGATTCCTGAAACACTTGGAGCTATAAATGCGTTGAGAGGAACAGGAGAGAGAGGCTGGAGGCCCTGGTGAGGGATTAAATGGTACGCTTGAGAGTAAATGTAACATTCCCTGACTGCTGAAAGAAACGGCCAGCTCACCTCTTGTCTTCAAGAGTTCAGTGCAAGCTGCCCACACTTTGGCTCCTCCCTTCTGAGATCTGTTTCCTTCAGTGACCATGAATTTGCAGCCATATTGGGAAGATAAAGAGGTCACAGAAATCCAAACAATAAACCTGCTAAAATGTTCCCGGTGCTCCTTCAGCAGCAAGTATTTATAGACTTGGTGTTTCAGATATAGCCACCTAATGGTGCAGTGGGGAAATGACTTGACTAGCAAGCAAGAGGTTGCCAGTTCAAATCCCCACTAGTATGTTTCCCAGACTATGGGAAACACCTATATCGGGCAGCAGTGATATAGGAAGATGCTGAAAAGTATCATCTCACACTGCATGGGAGGAGGCAATGGTAAGCCCCTCCTCTATTCTGTCGCCAGGAGTCGACACCGACTCGACGGCACACTTTAACTTTATTTCAAATATATATACCTATGTGTAAAGTAATTCACATGTATTTCCCTAGGCATATAGGTGTGCCTAAATATCCACATAGGGGAAAGCTTATAGTCAAGGTATCTGGATCTTACTATACTGTGTTAGCCAAACTTAAATTCATCATACTCTGTTGTAACGCTGTTACTATTCCCAATAACTCAAATTGGGATTGAATGTATTCCTTATGGTGTTAATCATTCCAGTTTTTAACCCTTATCCATATATCCTTGTAGGAATTTTATTTTATTTTATTTTATTTTTTGCTATTGCCTATTATATTAAGGTTTCCCATTGCATTTCAATAATTATCTTGGTTCTGACTTTCTCTGTTTGGATGTGATTTTCCATGTCACATATTTAGCCCTTCATATTCTATATCCACTTTCCAAAAAATGTTGAACTACCTATCACTATGTGTAGTTTTTAAAAAGATGTTACCTGTTTAGTAGTAGTGGAAAACTATATTCAAGCACTTTTCTTTATTCTGGCTTTATCTATAGCTGGAAATGTCCTACCCAGCATATGATACAATTACATCATATGTTGTTAATTAACTAAATGAGATCTCAGTGAAACAAATCCTTAAAGTGCCACATACACTAATCCTGGAAAAAAAAATTAGTATTGTTCTTTTAAAGATCATCCTTAAATACAATTGAAAAGATCTTACAGTGGCCAGAAGTCAGATGCTCTGGCTAAAGAGGTGTCCATGTTCTAAGAGTATAGATCCAGAATAATTCTCTCTGCAATAGATCTATATTCTGGGTCTTATTATGAACCTTAATTTTTTCAGTGCACTAGAATCTTAAATCTTCTGCCATATGGTTATCTTAAAAATGTCTTACTAAAGGTGCCTATAGTTTTGTTTTTTTAAACAAATGCAACTCTTGTGTTCTGTAATTCTGATTTTGACTGGTCTAGTCATACCCACATACAACAAAGAGCATGGGCGTTGATGACAGATTACTCCTTTGGTGTTGCACGCAAATACGTTTATAAGCTGATACTCCCTAGAGTCTGAAGGGTTCACAGATACTTTGAGTTTGCCACAAGGTACTTGACCCACAGGTGTCTGTCCATCCAAGATACTAGTCATTATCTCCTCAGTGTTCTTCATACCACTGGGTACCAAAACCACCAATATCCAATCCATCTTGGATATTTGGACTCAACCTGTGTACGAACATGGGTCACTTATCATACTTGGGTACATTGTGTAGTAGGTGCCAATATTTTTTGTGAATAATTTGTGCAATCCTCTGAGAGTATGTGTCATAAGTGATGGGAATAATCATTCTTTCTGGAATATTCCTTGGTATCTTAGGGGTTAACAGGGTAGCCCTTTCCATGTGTTTTGCCTTGCCTTGCTTGATCACCCAATTTGGTTATCCCTTTGTTGGAGTTGGAGTTGTAATATTTTAGCCTGCTTATGAAAGGTTGACAGTGTACTACAATTTCTACATAACCTTAATATTTGCAAATATGGAAGATTTTCCTTCAAAGACACGGGATGATAGCTCTCATATTTCAATAAAGAATTAGCTTCTGAGTATTTCCTATGAACATCCGTGAATAAGGTTCCTTTCATGTATTTTATTTCAACATCTAGAAAATGATTTTATTCTCCGTGACATTTGAAATTTTATGGTCCTATGAATTGTATTGAAAAACCATTGGAAGCTCATTAGTTCTATCATTGAACCTGACCATATATTTTTTTTAAATAATCTAGATAACACTTATAGACTGTAATATACTTCACAAACATATTGTTATTAAGAATACATGGTTGTTCAAAGTTATCCATGAAAAGATTTGCCAATTCTGGGGCAAATCTACATCCCATGGTTACCCCAGATATCTGCCAATAGTATCTGCATATGCATAAATCGAATTACCCCCTCCCCCGCAAGAGCCAGGTCGGCTAATGTTCCAAGAAAGGAAGTTGGTTCTTGTGGTGGTCTTTTAAGGTTTTCTTTATATTTAACAATGCTTTCTCTGGAGGAATGTTTGTGTATAATGAAACTGCGTCAATGGTCACTAGCAAAAAATGGGCCGAAAGGGCCTGAAATTCTGAATATGATTCAGGAAGTCCATGTTGTCTTTCAAGTAGGTTGGAACCTTACATACAAATGGTCTTAAAAATGATTCTAAAAATATAGAAATGAGTTCCAGAATGGAGCCACATTCAGAGATGTGTATAGGTCTACCCAGGATTGGAAATACATTTTTGTGTATTTTGGGTAAAGGTAAAGTGTGCAGTCAGGTTGGTGTCAACTCCTGGTGACCATAGAGCCCTGTAGCTTTCTTTGGTAGAATACAGGAGGAGTTGACCATTGCCTCCTCCCGTGCAGTCTGAGATGATACCTTTCAGCATCTTCCTATATCGTTGCTGCCCTATATAGGTGTTTCCCATAGTCTGGGAATCCCCAGCAAGGATTCAAACCGGCAACCTCTGGCTTGCTAATCAAGTAGGCTATAAAATAAGGGCATCCTTTGTTGTGATTCAACAAAAAATCAGATGTTGATTTAGAAATCCATCCTTCACCGGATCCTTCCCTGAACAAATCTAATTTCTTCACAGTACTTCATTTGTAGCATCTGTAGGGCCGACATTGTAATGGAAAGAGTTATCATCTAATTGTCAACTTTGAAAATCACCCACCACCACTCTTTATCTACCTTTTTTAAAAAAATGTGTTTTCACGTTATCTAATGCTTGGCGTTCTGTTTTTGTTAAATTGTGCCAGGCATTCATATTGTGCTGCTCTAAATTAAGAATTTCCTTTTTGACCATCTCTTGAAAAACCTTCTTTGCATAAGGATTGTTAGTCAGAGGGTGAAAAGCTGATTTGGGTTTAAACATTGTTTTGTCCAAAGTGTTACTGTCAACATTTCCCTTAAAAATGACTTTTTTTTTTTTTAAAGTAGCCAAGGTGATTTTTGAAACATCTGTTGCAATTCTATCATTGTTTTAAAAGCATCCTGACTAGGGATAGGGACAAAGGAAGTCCCTTTTCAAGAACCTTAGTGTCTGTCCTTGGTAATGAATAGCTTGATAAATTAATTATCATACTGCCCTTGGAATTTGCTGCACCTAATGGCACAGTGGAGAAATTACTTGACTAGCAAGCCAGAAGTTGCCAGTTCGAATCCCTACCGAAATTGCTGGTATGTTTCCCAGACTATGGGAAACACCTATATTGGGCAGCAGCAATATAGGAAGATGTTGAAGGCATCATCTCATACTGCATGGGAGATGGCAATGGTAAACCCCTCCTGTATTCTACCAAAGACAATCACAGGGCTCTGTGGACACCAGGAGTCGACACTAACTTGACCGCACAACTTTACCTTTAAGACGTTCTGTATTCTGTCAACCTGCTTTGATTGTTTTCCTTTTTCCTGGGTTGCCTTTAAAAAGGTCCATCTTCGTAGAAGAAGCTATCTTGGTTCCAGATAATGATGGAGACTGGGATGTTTTGTATTTTCAAATATGCAAAGTAAATGTTTTCTTTCCCATACATGGGAGTTGAGATTGTGATGTTCTTTTTGTCGGGCGGGAAAGAGAGTTTGGATTCTCTGGATTCCTCGCAGCAGCAAGTGAATTGTTTGGAGGTTGCATTCTCAACCTTGCAAGACAGGTGTGGCTCCGTCCGTGTATGGGCCCCTGCGTGTCCCCATATGTTAGCACCCCGTCTTTGGAAATGGGCCTGTTGTATTGTATGTCTATTAACAAGTCTCTGGGATAACAGCTGCAAGCTGTTCCACCCCCACCCCATATCCCCAAACACCCAGTTGCTTAGCATTCTGTTACAGTGGGGAGGTGCTGGGTGGAAATCCCAAATCCATCACCCTTGTGTCTTTTCCCTTTAGGGGTGTCATACCATCAAGGCTGACGCTTTTGACATTCCAAAGGCCCAGAGCGAGCAGGAGGCAACTTCTGAACCCAAAGCAGCAGGAGAAGACAGGAAGGAGGCCAGAAAACAGGTAACTGGCAGTATGTGTAGTGGGTAGCCAACCTTGGCTTCTGGAGCAATGGGCCATCTAGAGAGGCAAGTAAAGAGGCATGTGGATCTTGGCCTGCTCAGCCTGTGCTGTGAGAGGCTTTTGGGCAGGGGGGGGGGGAATTGTCTTTCTCTGCCTTCCTTTAGGTCAGGGCTGCACAACTTCAGATGTTGGACTACAACACCCATCATCCCTGACTATTGGCCACTGTGGCTGGGGATAATAGGAGGCTGTAGTTCAAAAGCAGCTGGGGGGCCAAAGTTGTGCCACCCGGCTGTGAGTGGTAGGGGTCTCCTGGGAAGTGAGGCGTGTCAAGCCTCTGCTGCCTGTTGCTTGATAACCGCAGGTCCTCTTGCTTTCCCCTCACAGGGCCAGGAGTCTCCAGTCCAGGGCCCCCGCATCAAGCACGTGTGCCGGCATGCCTCGGTGGCCTTGGGCCAGTCTCGGGCCATGGTGCCAGAGGATGTGCCCCGCCTCAGCGCCCTGCCGCTACGGGAGAGGGAGGAGATTGCCGCGTCGCCCACCATAGAAGGTGAGGTTGGAGAGGAGAGGAGGCTAACCGAAAGCTCTGCTTCCTCCTATACCCCATGGCCTTGGCTAATGCTGATATTAATGAGTGGGTGGGAGGCCTTGTCGATCATTGGGAGGGGCCATAGCTCAATAGTCGAGGATATGTTTTGTGTGCGGAAGGTCCCAGGTTCAATCCTTGGCCTTGTGTCTAATAGCAGCCGGAGCATTTCCTGACATCACAGCCGCCCATCCAGTGACTTGGGAACAACCTCTTCGCAAAGAGGTAGCCAGGCTACTTTTGATTAAAAGTTTACTAAACACCAAGAGCGTTCTGTCTGTCAAAGTTAGATTCGCAAATGAACGAGTGGTTCTTGTGGTCTGATCCATTCCATCTTCGCTGAATGCATCTTTGCTCACGTGTGCAGAGACGTTTGGGGGAGATGCAAAGATGCAAGCACATTCACGGCGGCAGCCCTGTCATCGGTCTGACCATTTCCCTTTTCCGCAGAGACCTCCTCTGCCTCGGAAAGCGAGAGCGGCCACCAGAAGCAGGTGAAGGCGGACGCCGCGGTCAAAGCCGTGCCTCCCCCTGTGCGCCGCCACGTCTCCCACCACCATGTCAAGAAGAACCGGATGACTCGCTGTGGGAAATGCAAGGGTTGCTTGAAGCTTCAGGACTGTGGGGAGTGCATCAACTGCCTCGACAAGCCAAAGTTTGGGGGGCCAAACACCAAGAAGCAGTGCTGCGTGTGAGTGTGTGTCCGAGGTGTTCCCAGTTCTGACTCTGACATCATAATAAACCTCTTCCTTCAGTGCTGCCGGGGAACTAGAAGCCAGGACTTCAGGGCTCTCTTCCTAGCCGACAGGAGAGTGGTGTGGGTTCAGTGGTGTCACAGCACAAGCATCTAAGTTGGTTTGGGGTGCTGAATCTGGCGTCCAGAATTCCTTGGTGTTTGTTTTAAGTTTCTAGTGCTCAAGGCTGGTAAGGAAGGCTCAAAAGCATGTAGGCATTTGCCCAGATCTGGCTAGGAAAGATCCAGGCAGCCGAGCAGCCTCTAGACACTTCTTGGATCAGGAGCCATAACCATAAATCTGCACATTGGAGTGTGTAGCCGAGTGTCGGTGCTGCCTTTCTGCACTGCCTTGCCTTCAGTGGGGTGCACATTCAGATGTACGTTCTCATTCTCACTGCGCAGCACAACTAATCATGTGTACTCTCCTTTTAAGAGCACCACTAGAATCAGGGCAATTGTCTAGTGAAAGTCAGAAGTATCTGTGTGTGCGCGCACACACACATCTTATTAGAATTGCCAGTGATCAGAAGGTTGGGTTTTATCCTGTCCTTCCTCCTAAGAAGCTCGAGGACTGTGAATATGGGTCCCCACGTCTGGTTTTATGTTCACAAAAACCCTGGGGTTTTTTTGGCGGGGGCAGTTAGGCGGAGCTAGAATGATTGGCCCAAGGTCAGGGTGGATTGATCTAAATCATATTTAAATCACCTTGAGAGAACTTCAGTTTAAATCGCGGATTTAAATCATGTTACCCAATGATAATACTTAACAGTGGTGCAAATCTGATCACTAAGATGTTGATTCTCAGCTCGTTAGAGCATTTGCATCATCTAGGAGGGTAGACTTGCTGTGATTTTTTTTCAGTAACTTGATGGATATTTTTTTTACTAATTTAGGAAATCGTTCTGGCTTTTTATGTTACCGATACCTTTACTTGTTGCCTGTGTCAGACTGCCCTCCATTTCCTTGTTGCTGTGGTTACACTTAATATATCTTCCTTTTTACTCAGGGAAGGCAATTCTTTAAAGTATTCCCAGATAGAGTGTCTCTTACGTCCAGAAACTATGACAATTTTCTGAGGCGAAGAGTGGGGCACTATAGGAGGCTGTGTACTGAATAATGCCTTCTCTCTTTCTTGCCACTATTTTTCTCTGCCGCCTCCTTTTCTACGTCGTCTCTGTCTTTACTCCTTTGCGTTCACCCAGCCTCGCTACAAAATACCTGCCCTACTCTTCGGGCTGTTTCTTTGCACACATGACTCTAGTCTGCTTTGAAATGGACACTGAAAGTCCAGAAATTTCCAAGAGCAAGAGCTAGTAATTGCTGGGCAGATGAGATGTTTGTATGGAGATGAAACTGAAATGAATGCCTATGTTTAATTGGTAGGCAACTCAACGTGTATAATAGAAAGTTATTCTTAGGAGACTATAGGTATTAGTATAATGTCTATGATGAGATTTAGTTTTAACCATGTTTTTTAAACAAGAATTTGAAATTTAGGGTGTTTCAAAATTGATCTGTAGCCACCTAATGGCACAGCAGGGAAATGACTAGCAAGTCAGAGGTTGCCAGTTCAAATCCCCGCTGGTATGTTTCCCAGACTATGGGAAACATCTATATTGGGCAACGACAATATAGGAAGATGCTGAAAGGCATCATCTCATACTGTGCAGAAGATGGCAATGGTAAACTCCTCCTGTATTCTACCAAAGGCAACTATAGGGCTTTGTGGTCACCAGGAGTCAACACTGACTCGATGGCACACTTTTTACCTTTAAAATTGATCTACGATTTTTTAAAATAGACTTTTAAACTTTTTTTTAAAAATTGATTTTTATCCACCTTGGTGAGTTTCATGGCTGAGTGGAATTTGAACCCGTGTCTCCTTGCTTCTAGCGAGGTGCTCAGAGACTATACTACATGGTTCTCATCAGTGCCTCTTGTAGCTTCTCCCCCACCCCCCATGACTAACGGAAGCAGAATACATTATGTAAAACAAGCATATCTTTCTGAAATGCACTTAATTTGATGTATATAGGTCTCAGCAGCACTAGCTTTTCCTCATGGAGAATTTTGGTTACATTGTCAGATGAGCAAGATTGCTCCCACCATCTGTATGAGTGGGGCTACATTTGGCAGCCCAGCACTCGAACTAGAGTAGAGGGAACCCCTAGATCAGGCCTGTTCATTTTCGCCCACCTAGCTGTTTTTGGACTACAATTCCCATAATCCCCACCCACAGTGGCCAATAGCCAGGGATTATGTGAGTTGTAGGCCAGCATCTGCAAGAGGGCTGAAGTTGTACAGCCCTACCCTAGATTCTCCATTTGGAGTAAGTAAGGGCCGAATAAGAAGGAATATTGTATCTTAGACAACTGGGTGAATGGAATACAGTAAAGAAACAGCAAGAGGGCAAAGAGGAATGCCTGAAGGGGGGAAAGCCTTGTGATGGCGGGGCAGGAAGGGTGAGATGTCAGCTGGTCACTAACAACTTTCTCGTCCTCCATGCTGAACAAGGAACTGTCTCTGTGTTCCGGAGGCTAACGAGGGAAGGGATTCCTTAACACTTAGAATGTGAGGAAAGTTCCCCGTTCAGCGTTCTTGTTCATCCCACATGCAGGCAACAAAACAAACAAAGCCCTCTTCCTGAAACGTTAGTGAAAATGAACCAATTATTGCATTACATTTGAACAATAAAAAGCTGTACGCACATCCCTACAGCTAATCTGTATAGTCAGCCACCTGCATATTAACTTTTTGTATATATTGTTGCATATATGTGTCTGCCATAGCTTTTGACTGTGAAGAAAGGCTTCTGGTTTTGAGCCACACAAAAATACCCCCAAGCCTTATTTCAGATCAGAAGTCTTAGTAGCCTTCTTGGCCTAGATAGATGGAGCAAAAGGAGAAACGGAGCAATATTCCTTCTTTCAAAACTCTTGGAATCCCCTACTAGTTAAAATACTGGATGCAAGCTTCCAGGGCCATCCAAGGCCATAATAAGCAATGTAGAAACTGAGCAAGTTTATGCTGACCTGTTTCCCTAACCCGCCAAGTTATTACTGGGCATATTTCACCATTTGGCTGTAGGCACTGGTGGCCTATAGACCCAAACTAACTACCACTTAAGACGATTGCTTTTCAGTTCTCCTTAATGCCATTTCATGCCAGCCAGCCGGCTAACTTCTGAACTCATGGACTTCCCACCCAGGTCTGCCCAGCAGTTTTCTAGTGTCCTCCTAGGACAGGGCTGCATAACTCGAACCCTCTGTCTGTTGTTGGACTACAACTCCTAGCATCCCCAGCCACAGTGGCAAGTCAGGGATGATGGGAGTTGTAGTCCAACATCTGCAGGAGGGACAACGTTGTGCAGCCCTTTTCTAGGACAAGCAGTGTTCTGGTTTAGCTCTTTCAGTCTCGACTGAGTGTAAGTGCTGATGTGGAAGGGAAATGCATGTGGTTCATTTCACAAGAAGGATCTTCATCCCTGTGCTGGTCCAGGCCTTTCCTGGCATGGGGAGCTCAACAGTTCTGGTTTGCAGTTAGTTCTGAGCAGCTGCGGGCTGCTAAATGCATGAACAGCCCAGAACAAAGGAGCAGGTAATTTGAGAAGGCTAGACAGTAGTGGACAGAAACACAAGGAATAGTGTCCCTGGAGGAAAGCCTGAAGAGGTGCTTCGTAATCACTGAAGCCATGTTCCTCTCCTAGCTTTAGTCTTCACTGGAATAGTAAACAGATGCCAAGTTGTTCAGAAGTGAGCGTTTGCTGAAGGAGGATAGGCCTATTCATGGCTACTAGTCTGGCTGTAGGCGAACTCCAAGTTCCGCCTCTGAATACCAGTTGCAGGGGATCAACAGCAGGAGAGGGGGCATGCCTCCATCCGATGGTTGGGGTTTCCCAGAGGCATCTGGTTGACCACTGTGGGAAACAGGATGCTGGACTAGATGGGCCTTGGGCCTGATCCAGCAAGCCCCCTCTTATGTTCAATGTTGAGCAGGAGTGAGAATAGCTGGTCATCGGTTTCCTGCACTGGACCAGAAATCCACCAAGGTCCCGTCCAATACATATATTCTACAGCACAATTCCTTCAAGAAGCTCAAGACAGCAGGTGTGATGTGCCTCCCTATTTTTATGCTCTCAGCAATGCTTTTGAAAGGAGAGAAAAATCCCAAAGCTACAGAGCCGTGTGGCAATATCTCCGTCAGGACCAGCTAAAAGTAGTGAGCAGGCTTTTGAGCTTCCGGACTGATTCTTCAGGCTGGATACTGAGCAAAACCATGGGAAAGAGGAACATGCTAGATGTGATCTCGAAGCCATTCTTGATTTGGTCCCAGCAGTCCTCGGTGCAACCTTAAATCACTTACGTACCTAGCAAAGGCATATCAAAGCCTTCCTAACACCACCTGCAGTCCATTTTAAGACGACTATAGACTGCAGACGTTGGGGCTTCAACATCATGCTCTGCCTGTTCTGTTCTCTGTACTCCTAACTGTGTGTGGCTCAATATCCAGCCTGAAGGAAAGACAGTGACTGGCCCAAACTCATCCAGGAGGTTTTGTGGCTGAGCAAGGATTCGAACCTAGGTCTCCCGAATTTAAATCCTACTCTTTAGCTACTGCACCACACTGGCTGTAGGAGAAAGCATGTATCTCCGAGTTCTGATCAAGTTATGGCCCTTGCTCTGTTGCCTTGCATCTTGGGGATTTTTCCTTGCTCTAAGGGTTGGCCCTTTTCCCCTCTGCTACGCTTCAGTGTCCTGTTGGTCAGTGTTGTGGCCTCTGGGCTTACAGGTCTCGGCTTATATGATCAGGCTCCAACCTAGTCATATAGGCTTGGTGGCTGGCCATGGGTCAGAGCTTCTGCTGCTTCCTGACTCAGAGGTGTGAAGAGTCTGTATTGGGACAATTTCCCTGCTCTGATGATGTGTGTCTGGCTAACAGGTATCGGAAGTGCGACAAGATTGAAGCGCGGCGGGTGGAGCGGCTGTCTAAAAAAGGTAACAACTTGAGTATCTGTGGACTGGTGAACTGATGTCATGTGTGACTGAAGGTTGCCTGTGTGACTGTGCAGCCTGTCTGTGTGTGCATGTTTGCGTACATGGGTGTGTCCATTATATTTTCTACATGGCATTGGAACTCTTCCAACCGTTGAACTAGACTCCCCAGTTTTAATTGCAAGCACTTGATTTCTACTTTACATTGGGATGCATTGTTCACATTGTATTTGGTGGAACGTATTTTGCAAATGGCGCCAGTTCATGTAGGTTGCAATGTTATGCATTTTGTGCAGAAGCTGGAGTACAGCATCTAAACCTCTTGAGGACTGGGAGGAAGGGCTGAGGCTCATGGAAAACTGGGGGTGGAGAATGGAGTGTACCCATGGGAAAGCGGGTGGTTGCAGTACGGAAGGAAATCTTACTTCCTAAGCCCTGGATGCTCTGTTGGGGCGGAGGGGGAAAGATGTTCTTGTTTCGTTTATTTTCCCTTTTTTAACCTGCTCAGGGAATTGCCAATGCACTCTGATTCTCTCCCCCCACCCCCATTTTTATGAGAGCAAGAAATGTGGGGTTTGTGTCAAGGGAAAGAAGAGATCTCCCCCCGGCCCAGACTCTGTGTGCAATACTTGTGTTAGCAGACACACTCTATATTGTTGTGGATTAATTGCAGTCCAGATACTCTGCTGAGGTGGCTCCAAGTTTGAGGCCACTGGACCCTGCCCTCCTGTGGCAGGCATTTTGACCTCTCTCTGGAGCATCTCCTGCACTGCCTGGAGCAGAGCCAACATTCCAGCCTGCACCCCGGAGCAGGTTTCCAAAAGATCTTGAATGGTCTACTCCAGTAGACGTGCCTGAGGATTGTGAGAGCAGCATGCCTGCAGGGGTGCAGATTTCCTCCCCCTTCCCCCCCTCCGCCCGAACATTTGAGGAGTTCCTCCCCTCATTTCACTCAACTCTCCCCTGCCAAGTAGTGTTCCCTCTAACAGGGGTTTCTGTATGATGTTCACTACAACTCCCAGCATCCTCAGCTACAGTGGCCTTTGGCTAGGAATTCTGGGAGTTGTAGTCAACATCTGGGAATCCCTGTTAGAGGGAACCCTGCTGCCAAGCAAACCTACCACTCCATACCTTCAGACCCCCCTCAAAGTGTCTCTCCTTTCTCCCTCTGCTCACCCCCCCCCATTTAAGTGGTGAGTGACTCCTCAAGCTTTTCCTCCGTCTGCACCCTTGTATGCATGAGTTTCCGGGGCCACAGTACAGCCCCTCCTTTGAATTCTGAACATATTTGAGACTTTATTATATTTGGAAGAACATATTTGTAAAATCATGATTGTTTTATTTTCACTTTTAGTTTGCCTCTGAGGAAGAGCCTGTTGGCTCGAAACGCATCAGGCATGTACGATTTTATTGGAGCGTTGCATAATAAAAATCCTTTCAGCACAATGGGGTCTGCCCCTCTTTTCCTCTGGTCTGCATCAGGGCGGTTTTTCTTGCCCCTCTTTTTGTGTGTGTGGGCTCCTCCTCTCGCAGCTCAAGGTGTGCCCATGGTGAGGCCGTGGAGGAGGCAGCATCCAGCCAGAAGGAACCAGCTGGGTTGCCCTTGCCTGGGTCCTGAAATCACTCTGCCCATGGCCACATTCTTTTTACAGACCTTGCTTTTCATGTTGCTTGTTTACATTTGTAGCACGCCTGATCCTAAGGGTTGAGGGCAGGTAATATTCCTTGTCTAGAGAAAGAAATGCAAAGTCCTTGGATCCATGTGTGTTTTTTTAATGCTAGCTTGTTCAACTTCTAGAATTGTTACACGATTGTAACTTTACATGTTTCCTACATTACATAACTTTATAAAGCTCTTTTTCCTGCAATTTTGCATTTGAGTCCTTAACTTCTGAGTAAATGCCAGCTAGTGACCGGTCTTAATCTACTGCTGATTGTGGATTGACTGGGGACAGGGGTGTAGCTCGGTGCCAGAGCATCTGCTTTGCACACAGAAGGTCCCAGGTTCAATCCCTGACCTGTACAGAGTTGCCAAAAGATCCCTGCCTCCAACCTTGGAGAAGCCTCTGCTGGTCAGTGTAGGCACTACTGAGCTAGATGAACCCGTGGCCGGACTCGATATAAGGCAGCTTCTTAACATAAGAACATAGGAAGCTGCCATATACTGAGTCAGACCACTGGTCCATCTAGCTCAGTATTGTCTACACAGACTGGCAGCGGCTTCTCCAAGGTTGCAGGAATCTCTCTGAGCCAAATCCTTGGAGATGTTGTCAGGGAGTGAACTTGGAACCTAGATGCTCTTCCCAGAGCGGCTCCATCTCCTAAGACCCCTGTGGTACCCTCTGTGCTCACGACCCGAGTAGTGTCTGCAGACGTGATTCTTTTTGAGAGAGATTTGTGCCTGCTTTCCCCCTGGATTACTCTTTATGGTAAACCCCTCCTGTATTCTACCAAAGAAAACCACAGGGCTCTGTGGGTGCCAGGAGTCGAAATTGACTTAACGGCACACTTCATTATTTACACTTTACCTTTACCCCAACACTCTCACTTAATGTTGAGGAAAATGTGCCCTTCACTCTCAAGCTGGAACTCAAGGCATACATGAGTTTCCCAGGAAATCTCCCATCCAGGCATTGACCAGACCCAGTCCTGCTTAACTTCAGCAAGTTGACTGACTTATATGCCATCAGAGCATAGCCTTGTATTTTGGAGCCTCAGTGTCCCCATGAAACTCCATCCTCAGGTTGATCAGAACTGCTGCAGGATGTGGCTAGTAAACTTGAGGTCGTAAGCATGAATGGTCCCCTTTGCTAAGCAGGGTCCACCCTGGTTTGCATGTGAATGGGAGACTACATGTGTGAGCACTGTAAGATATTCCCCTTAGGGGATGGGGCTGCTCTGGGAAGAGCATCTTCATGCTTCTATGCAGAAGGTCCCAAGTTCCCTCCCTGGCAGCATCTCTAAGATAGGGCTGAGAGAGACTCCTGCCTGTAAGCTCGGAGAGGCCACTGCCAGTCTGTGTAGACCAGGGGTTCTCAACATTGGCTCCCCAGATGTTACTGGACTTCAACTCCCATAATCCTCAACCAAAGGCCACTGGGCCTGGGAATTATGGGAGTTGAAGTCCAATAACATCTGGGGACCCAACGTTGAGAATCTCTGATGTAGACAATACTGAGCTAGATGGGCCAATGGTCTGACAGTATATGGCAGCTTCCTATGGAGCCTCACTGTCCCCATGATACTCAGTCCTTGGGATGCTCGGAACAGCTGCCAGATGTGGCTAGTAAACTGAGTTCAAGGCTGAACTACTCCCCCCCCCCCCCGCAGGAGACATGATAGCAAGAGGAGGACACACATTTTGATGTTCACCCTGCCCTTTTGGCTTGGATCTTCCTCTGCCAGGGCCTTGCACTGCTCTGTGCCCATCTGCAAGACAAAGAGAAAGGTTGATAACCACATTCCTGACCCTTTTTTGTTGTTGTTGAATGAGGGCTTTAAAACCAAGCAGATCCTCCTAGCTATTGATCTGCCACTAGTGAAGCTGATCTGGTATGACCCCTGGCGTAAGCAAAGCTCACTGTGGTATGATCTCTCGCCTTCGAAGCTGGTGAGGGGCACCCACTGCAAACGGATCGCAGAATGACGCAGATCTTCTTCCATCATGTGTAACCATGCACAAAGCTGAAGTGTAGAGAGGACTCTTCCTCCCCTCTTCAAAGGCAGATTCTATAGGATCCAGCCACAGGGAAACATTAAACCTCTGAAAGCGAAAATTAAACCAGCAAATACCTGTCCCATGTGCTTTATATCACCTTGTCATTCGTACATCAACCCTGTAAGGTAGGTTAGTATGATTATCCCCATATTCCAGTGGGGGTAGGGTTGAGGCTGGAAAGAAGTGGCTTGCCTAAGGCCATCTAAGTGAGTTCATGGCAGAGGTGGAATTTGAACTGGGAATACTGATCCAGAGTCCAAAGTAAGCTCTGCAGGATAAAAGTGTGCGTGCGCGCGCGCATGCGAGGGAAAGTAACCACACTCGGCTAAGAGGTGAACTTTTCCATTTACGCACCGATCCCTTCTATAACTGTAAAAATAAGTAAGTAAGTAAATAAATAAATAAAATTCAGCCTGGCTGTTGGTCATGATGGCTGTGTAGAGCCTCCATGTTCAGAGGCAGTAGACCTGAATATTGGAACATAAGTGCAGGAGGGCTGTGGCCGCCGTGCCCTGCCTGTGAGCTTCCTAGAGGTTTCTGCTTGGTCACTATGAGGAGACAGGAAGTAGCCCTTGATGGACCAGCAGAGCTGTTCTAATGGTCTGCTGAGAAATCTTTTAAAGCTGGCCTCTCTTGCTGCAAGAGGTGGTCACTGGGGGAGCAATAGCAACTTGGGGCCTTGCTGGCCTCATTGCCTCCCCCCCCGCCCCCTTAGCAGTGGGGCTGGGGCAATGAGGTGGTGAATGTTATGAAGGGGCCTGGAAAAGCAGCTGGCCCCTGCTGGATGGAGGGAGAGCCTCCATTCAAGGGCAGAGGTGGGTGGAGTTGTGGAATACTGCAGGTAGCTCTGTGTCTGGGGAGGGGAGAGGGGAGGGGGTCTCTACCTGGCTTGGGATGAGGCCCTGGGGGAAGGGGAGGGAATGGCTCTTCAGGAAGAGGTGGGGCTGAGCTGGGGCTGGAGGGGGGGGCGGTGATTGTGCCCCGAACGGGGCTGAGCACAGCACAGCGAGTGTGAGAGAGAGGATGGCATCGCGGCCTGCAGACTGGAGAAATCCTGATGATGTGAGCAGCTATCTGGGAAGAGAGGCTGGGGGCCGGAGGGGTGGGGAGAGAGAGGAAGTTGGCTTTTTTGATCTGCTCTAGTGGCTACAGTGGCACTGGGTTTCAAATTCTCTGTGCTCAGCAGTGGGGTGGGGGTGAGGGTAGTTTCGGGGGACAGCCAGGAATTAGAGCAGGCCCAGTGTGCCAGGACATGGACATCTAGCTCTGCCCTGGACCCCCTTTCCCCTGGACCTGGCCTCCCCACCTTGCTGTGTTGCATTATTATGTGAGACTGTCTCTCCCCCCCACACTCCCCCCCCACCAAAAAAGAAGGGATTCTTGTAGCCTGTGTTTTCAGTCTGGGGCACAGCTCCAACGGTGGAGGCAGGGGAAATGATCAAGGGGAAGCCACTGGAGCGGTCGCTTCTGTAGCAAAGGCCCCAAGAAATCTGGTGGCATCTTAAAAGGGACAAAGTGGGCTCTGGTCCACGCAAGCGGGAAAGCTACTTAAGGGACTGACTCAATTCCTTTGAATTGTGCTGTAACGCAGGCTGTCGGGTGCACATTTACCTGAGCACAAGCCTTCTTGCTCCCAGAGGAACTTAACTTCCCAATAAACATGCACTGGTGGCTACGGCTTTGGAATCTTACATGCTGACCGGCTGGATTGGGGTGAAGGCCTACAAGGGGCTAGGCCAGCTCTGCAAAATAGCCATGGCGGCCATGGCTACTGCAATTGAGCCTCGCATCCCCTGTCCCCTCCACCTGGCCCTGGATCTCTTTGTATTGGAAATGAGATAGTTAACAGAGGCTGACACATTCTCCCTGGGCAAAGCAGCAATTTGCCAGCCTATTGAGAGAGGCTGGGTGGGCCCCAGCAGGGCCATTATGTCAGGATCGGCTGATCCTTCTGAGTCAGATTCCTGGAGCCTGCTGGGGTCAGAGCAGTTCTTTCAAGGGCCAGGAAGAGGAGATGCCTCTAAGGTAAGTCAGTGATACCGAAGAAGGAGGTTTTGCCCCAGGCCCACCAGCAGTTTTGAACTTCAGGTAGATAATCAGTAAAGATAATGAGTAAAGCCCGGCTGCATTGGCCTGTGCTGCCTCAGAGACTCCAGTCTTCTGTCTTTTCCTCCCCCCACCTAGAGGTGCAAATGAGCCTTGCTAGTGTGCATGTGTTGGTGGGGAGGCTGAATGGCAGAAGCCGAGAGATCCTGATCCACCCACCACACCCCGTGGAGGCCGGCTGAGAGTTTGCTGACACATGCCTTTGTCTGCAGGCCGCACTGTGGTGAAGACCATTGTTCCCTGGGATTCGGAGGATTCCCAGGAGGAGTTCCCAGCCCCCTGGGAGGTGATGCTGGGGGCCACCGAGACGGCAGAACAAGACTCCTTGCTGCAACGCAAATCGGCCCGGCGCTGTGTCAAACAGAGACCCTCCTATGACATCTTCGAATCTTCGGACTCGGAGGACGCTGAGCCGGCGTCTGGGTCAGCCACACATCGCCGGAAATCCTCCCGGGATTCGGGTGAGACATGAATTTTGGGGTGCAGGTGTCCTTTCTGTAGGTAGCTGCGCCTGGCGATCTCAGGGATGACACTGCTGTGTCCTTCCGGCACATGCACAGGTGGGTGGTCATTGCCGTGGGCCGTGGCCGCCTGTGTTCAGGTTTTACATGGATTGTTATACAGAGCTGGCCTTTCTGCAGGGATGTTGTGTGTGCATGTGCAAAGTGGCCTTTATTCTACAGACCGGAAACCAAGTTGGCCCTGGACTGTCAAATGGTCTTATCCAGTAAGGAGCAAATGTTCCCAATGCCTGCCGTAGTTGGAGGGTTCAGAAGAGGGCAGCAGTGATGATGGTGGGTCTACAAACCACCTCCTATGATGAACGGTTGAAGGAGCTGGGTGAAGTCTAGAGAAGAAAAGACTGCCCAAGGATACAGGTTTTGGGTGGTATATAAATATGTTAAATAAAGGGGAGTATGATAGCTGTCTCCAAATAGAAGTAGGGTTGATGCATAGGAGGAGGAACAGCCTTGTTCTCTGTTGCTCCTGAAGGCAAGACTAGAACCAAGGGGATGGAACATAGGAAGCTGCCATATACTGAGTCAGACCATTGGTCTATCAAGCTCAGTATTGTCTTCACAGACTGGCAGCAGCTTCTCCAAGGTTGCAGGCAGGAATCTCTCTCAGCCCTCTCTTGGAGATGCTGCCAGGGAGGGAACCTGGAACCTTCTGCTCTTCCCAGAGCAGCTCCATCCCCTGAGGGGAATATCTTACAGTGCTCACTCTTGTAGTCTCCCATTCATATGCAACCAGGGCAGACCCTGCTTAGCTAAGGGGACAAGTCATGCTTGCTGCCGCAAGACCAGCTCTCCTCTGAAATGAGAATGCGAATATAAATATTTATACACCGCTTTTCAACAAAAGTTCCCAAAGCAGTCTACTTAGAAAGTGAATGAATAAATAGATAAGAAGGCTCCCTGTCCCCAAAGGGCTCACAGTCTAAAAAAAGAAACATAAAAGATAGGCACCAGCAACAGCCACTGGAGGGATGCTGTGCTGGGTCTGGATAGGGCCAGTTGCTCTTCCCCTGATCAATAAAGAGAATCACCACTTTTAAAAGGTGCCTCTTTGCTCCGTTAGCAGGGAGCTAACAAGGAAAGGACCAACAATTACATGGAAATGCATTTAGGCTAGACAATAGGCACAGTTTCCTAACTGTAAGAGCTGTTGACAGTGGAACTGTCTGCCTCATGCCACGATGGGATCCGCTTTGCAAGAGGTTTCAAAGACTGGGCAACTGTCTGTCAAGGATGCTTAGCAGTGTCCTGCACTGAGCAGGGGGTTGGACTCGAAGGCTGGACCGCCCCCAGCCTCAGAGGCAAGATGCCTCTCAATACCAGTTGCAGGGGAGTAACAGTAGGAGAGCGGGCATGCCCTCAGCTCTTGCCTGTGGGCTCTCCAGAGGCATCTGGTGGGCCACTGTGTGAAGCAGGATGCTGGACTAGATAGGCCTTGGGCCTGATCCAGCAGGGCTGTTCTTATGTTCTTATGCCTCCAAAGTCCCTTCTGACTCTGGAGGGTGCCCGGTAGGACTTCCATCTCCCTCCCCTCCCTTGCCATTAAATTAGCTCCCCTTTTTTGCAATCAAACAAGGCATGCGTCAACTCCCTGTGCTGTTGAGAAACAGAATAGATCCTTGTCTCCTTTGGGGACTGAATGAGAAAGTAAGTGCTTGTTAGACCTGTAATTCCCATCTCCCATTTCCAGATCTGCTTCCCATGGACTCCGAAGAGCAGAGTCGGCCCCGCAGAACCCCTCTCCAGCCTGTGGTGCAGCTCAAGGCCAGAAAGAGGCCGGAGAAGGTGAGTCTTGTGCAAGGGCTGAGTAGAAGAGAGCAGCTTCCTCTCCGAGGAGAACTTCAGATGGTGTGATGATATTGTGATGGGCTACTTGTTGTCCACCTGGAGGCTTTGGAATGTGTGTGGGTGGGCAGTCTCTGCCTGGGATGAAAAAGGACTGGACCCCAAAGCCCTAGTGTTAAGGGTTTGCTATGCCTTGTGCTCTTCAGCTGAGCTCTGCATTTGGGTGGGTCAGAACCGCCTTTGAATGCTGTTTGCTTTGGCACCCACATCTAGGCAGGATCCAGACGTAGCTCTTCCCTTCTGGCCTTTTGGAGGGCTGGGAAGAATCCATTTCAAAAATCCAATCCAATCCCAAAGCTGGATGGCTTTTGACTGTTGTGCCTTTTAGTTACTGGTTTTTTTTAAAAAATGTTATGTTTGTAAATAGTTTTGAGCATCAGGAAAGTAGTATCTAAATATGTCTAAACGAGGCAGAAATCTTCTTGGCCACGGTCCAATCACGGGAATGCTCTCCTTTCAAAATCCTGTTTCTTAATCCAGTTCCAAATGGATTCAGGCTTTGTCGCTTTTTAAAGAGAGAGTCCACATTTCAGACAGTTGTTTGACCTGCCATGTCCTTTGGTTCTCTAGGACATTCCCTCTTCTGGTGCTCTCCCGTCTATCTCCAATGGCTGGAACGGGAAACAGAAATCCACAGATGGTATCCACCGGCTCAGAGTTGATTTCAAGGTGAGGGGGAGAGAAACACCCGAGGCTGGAATAAGACATTGAGGTCATTCACACAATCAAAAACTGTGTTCTACCTGAGTGTGGGAACTGTGTGTGCTCCCAATTTTTGATTGTGTGAGTGCAAGGGAGGAGGAAAACCTGGGTCGAGAAGTGATTGGGTTCAAGGTTTTTCTTGTACCTTGCTTCCATAAACTGGAAATTGGGAGCACGCACAGCTCCCAAACCTGGGTAGAACAACAGTTTTGATCGTGTGAATGACCTCATTGTCCTAAATAAGCAGTTTGGCAAAAGTTCATTCTCTCTGGTGGAGGGGAAACCCCAAAGCCCTCTTTGTCCAATACTTTCCCCCATATTTGGTTTCCACTACTGTGGCAAGTTTGATAGAATGAACAGTCATCTGCAAATTAAACAGAAGAGATTTAAACCAGGGCTGTGCAATTTCAGCCCTCCTACAGATGCTGGACTACAACTCCCATCATCCCTGTCCTTTGTCCCCTGTGGCTGAGGATTATGGGAGTTGTAGTCAACAGCTGAATTAAACTGCGCTTTCGTCTCTTACCTCCCCCCGAGTTCAAATCCCCATTCAGCCATGAGACTAGCTGGGTGACTCTGGGCCAGTCCCTTCTCTCTCAGCCTAACCTACTTCACAGGGTTGTTGCGAAAGAGAAACTCAAGTATGTAGTATACTGCTCTGGGCTCCTTGGAGGAAGAGCGGGATATAAATGTAAAAATAATAAAATAATAATAATAAATAGGCTGAAATGGCTTTGCTGATGTTTATGTGCTGGTTGTAATTGGGATTTGCATGACACCATTATGTCAGAGATGTGTGGGTGGGGAAGTGCTTTTGAGCACGGGAGAGCTTGGAGGAGGAGAGTCCAGAGCAGTGTACCCTCTAATCTAAGTTGTGCAGCCCCAATCGACATGTGTGTCCTGCCACTGAGTTTGACAGCCCCTCCCGGGAGCTCAGTGGCCTCTGGACCTTTTCAGCTGGCTGATTCAGTGCCTGGGACTCCGAGGCCTCCCTTTCACTGCCACCTTTTCCTGCTTGGGTGTCTCCTAGGAGGACTGTGACCTGGAGAATGTCTGGCTGATGGGCGGCCTCAGCATCCTCACCTCGGTGCCCGTCTCCACACAGCTGGTGTGCCTGCTCTGTGCCAGCAAGGGCTTCCATCAGGTGGGCCCAGGGGATGTGGGGAGGGGTGCCTGGAGTCCTGCATCTCCTTGGGGAGGTGGGGGTGGGGAGAGGGGGATGGCGCATCTAGGGAATAGGAACATCGGCTGCCTTCTGCTGAGTCTGACTACTTGTCCCTCTCACTCAGTATCGTCTGCTCTGACAGGCAGCAGTTCTCCAGGGATTCAGGCAAGAGTCTCTCCCAGCCTTATCTGGAGATGCTACCAGGGATTAAGCCTAGGTCCGTCTGCGTGCAGAGCAGACGCTCTGCCCATGAGCTACAGCCTCCATCCCATAACGGGAGGGTGCCTGGATTCCTGCACCTAAGTGGAGGGGGGGGGTCATGATTGGTGGTGGGGAGCGGGTGATAGCTAGCCTCCCCTGCTAACTGAGCAGAGAGAAGCTGACCAATAAAACTTGAAATGGGGTGGGGCTTTTAATAGTGGTTCAAAAGCGATCTGGCTTTCAGGCTTCTGTGTACGGAGGCGGTCTGACACCCCGCTCTGCCATGTGCTTGGCAGTTTGTGTTCTGCCAGGTGTGCTGCGACCCCTTCCATGTCTTCTGCCTGGAGGAGGACGAACAGCCTCTGCCCGAGCAGGAGGAGAGCTGGTGTTGCCGCCGCTGCAAATTCTGCCACGTCTGCGGCCGCAAAAACAAGGCTTCCAAGGCAAGGAGGCATCAGTGGGGCGGGTGTGTGTGTGTGTGTGTCTTTGCGTCTTTGCAGGGGGTGGCTGGAACGATTGCCCTGCAACTCATATGGCCACGTAGGTTTCGTGGTTCCACAGACTGCACCACCCAAGCCCAGAAATGTGGCCGGAAGGTGGCGAATTCTGCATACCAAGTATCTTGGGGTGCTTTATTCTTCTTGATGGCAACACCTGACGAAATCTGAAGGCTGGCTGGGATTTGGGATGAGGGCCCGGCCGCCTTCCGGGTCTTTTTCTCTCTCGCCGAAGAAGAATTGGCTATGGGTCCTAAGCAGATATGTGCAAATGCATGTAATTTGCATAATGTATACAGGTTGCGTAATATGTCAGGTGCAGAATTTTTCTGCATCAAGAAGGAAGAGAATCCACAGCCCTGGTTATTACTGCTGGACTTGGTGCCAGGCTACATACAGAATCTCATGCCTGTTATGTGGTCCCTGCCTTGATGGCTCCCAGCTTTTGAATCTGCTGGAACAGAGGTGGTAGGTGGGGAGAAATGCCTGGATAAAGGAGAACGAATAGGCCGTAAGTGGTGCAGCGAAACGGAGGCCAGGAATGCCTCTTTGCTAAATAACTGGTCCCTGTTCAGCACTCTGGCTGCATCCGTGCATATCTGCTTTGTCGTCTTCTCCCCCGCCCAACCTCTCTGTGTTTCCCACTGGTTTTCCTTTGGCACCCTGGAGGTGCCTTGGGGTCCCCCTCCCCAAGCACAGGTGCTAACGGCTTGCCTCTTCTATTCCTCAATCTGCTGCAGCACCTGCTGGAGTGTGAGCGCTGCCGGAACTGCTACCACCTGGCTTGTCTCGGGCCCAACTATCCCACGAAACCCTTCCGTAAGAGGAAGGGCTGGGTAAGTGTCTCTCTGCAGGTGGCGAACCGTCGGCAGTCCAGGGCGACTCTCGCTGCACCCTTTTTGCCCCTGCAGGTGCCACCGTCCCCTCCCTCCCTCCTGGCTGCTAAGCTGTCGCCTTTGTCCTCTCCAGATCTGTTCGGCCTGCATCCGCTGCAAGAGTTGTGGGGCGGCTCCAGGGAAGAACTGGGACACAGAGTGGTCTAGTGACTACAGCTTGTGCTCTGCCTGCTCAGTGCTGTACAATAAAGGTGAGTGGAGGGGGGTCGAAACAGGACAGGTCTTTAGGTGGAGGCCGCTTCTGATGGCTGTAGGCTGCCTCCAGTGTGCCCTCTAACAGAAAATCCCCAATGATCTTGACTACAACTCCCGGCATTCTCAGCCAAAGCCCACTGCAGCTAGGAATTCTGGGAGTGGTATTCAACAGTATCTGGGATTCCCTCTTACAGGGAACACTGGCTGCTTCCATGGCGTCTGGATTACCAGCTGCAGGGAAGGTGCAGCAGGAGAGGGGGCTGGCCTTCATCTCCTGGTTGTGTGGCTTCCCAAGGCATCTGGTGAGCCATTGTGTGGAACTGGGTGCTGGATGAGATGGACCTTGAGCCTGATCCTACAAGACTCTTCTTCTTTGATGAGTTTTGGTTGTGTGGACTTGCCACGGAGGGCATGGGAGAGAGGAGTGTCGAAGAATCAGGCCTGCTCAACTTAGGCCCTCCAGCTGTGTTTGAACTACAACTCCCATAATCCCCAGCCACAGTGGCCCATAGCCGGGGATTATGGGAGTTGTAGGCCAGCATCTGCAGGAGGGCCAAAGTTGAGCAGCCCTGGTTAAGTGCATGCATATTATTGAGAGCAGCTAACGTTGACCAGGTGGATTCACATCTTTATACTCTTTCACATGCAGTCTTGGGTAACTAGCTGGTTTTAGACTACAACTCCCCTCATTCCCAGCCTTCGGCCATTGTGGATCGCTATGATGGGAGGTGTTGTCAAAAAAAGGGTGGGATTCACATGTTAATACTCTCTCATATGCAGCCTCGGGTAACTGGCTGTTTTTAGACTACAACTCCCATCATCACCATTCACAATGGCTGACGGCTGGGGGTTGATGGGAGTTGTATTCCGGAAACAAGACGTTTCTCCCAGACTACCCATCTGTGCATACCATGTGGCCCTCTTTTTGGAATGGGAAATGAATTTGTGGCGCTCTTGGAGGAGATGAGGGCCATCAAGTCTAATCTGACCTCCAAAGACAAAGTTCTGTTGGGTGGTTCTCGCCCTCTCCAGGTAACTACTGCCCAATCTGCTTGCACTGCTATGAAGACAATGACTACGAGAGCAAGATGATGCAGTGCGCAAAGTGTGATCACTGGGTTCACGCCAAGTGTGAGGGCCTCTCAGGTATGTCCTGGGTCTAGCGTCAGGGTCTAGCTGCTGCACCACAGTTCCTCTCCCCAATGCCAAATCTGCCTGTTTGCTGACATGGTCTGTAGTTGCCACCAGCTCGTCTGGCGGCTACTCAGGGACGGGCCATTTCCATTGCTGCCCCGAGGCTTTGGAACACACTTCCTGCTGAAAGAAGAGCCTCCCCATCTCTGACAACTGTTAAAAAGGCAGTCAGGACAAATTTGCTCACCCAGGCTTTTAAATAGATGATGATGATGATGATGATGATGATGATGATGATTGATTTCAATTTCTATACCGCCTTTCCCAAAAATGGCTCAGGGCAGTTTGATACTGTTTTAATTGTTTGATTTTTTTAAAAAGTAGTTTTAAATTTTAAATTGTTGTGATGTTTTAACCTTTGTATTTGTTGTTTGTTATTGTTTTGTTGTAAACTGCCCAGAGACTTGCGTTTTGGGCAGTATAGTTAAAATAATAATACAATAAATCCCATATGGGCTAAATAACGGTGCTGGGGGGGAGGTCGTGGCCGGGCTAGGAGAAGGAGCAGACCGGTTGGGAAGCAGAGGCCGTGGCTGCTTCTCCGCTGTCTTCTCCTCTCACTCTGCCAGGCCTTGTGCTGTGCCGTAAGCCCAGGTTGTTGGCCCGGGTGTGCTCCACTGTATCCCGAGAGGCGCCTCCTGCTTTCTGGGCTAGGACCCGGCCCCTCTGACGGACTCCTTCTTCTCTCCTAGACGAGGGCTACGAGATCCTGTCCAACTTGCCCGAAAGTGTCGTCTACGCTTGCCGGCCTTGCTGTGGCAGCGACAAAGCCAAGTGGCGCGACGTCCTCGGCTCGGAGCTGCGCAAGGGTCTCCGGCAGGTGCTCCAGGGGCTGCAGGGTGCCAAGTGTGCTGCCTCCTTGCTGCAGTGTGCACAGGTATGGTCTCCGGGGCGTGCGGGAGCAGTGGCCCGTGCGCGCTCTGCCCCTCTGAGCCAGCGTGGTGCAGTGGTTAGACCTGCAGGATGTTGCTGTGTGTGGGGACTTGGGAGCAGTATTCCCTCTAAGGCGTGCACAAGTGTGTGCACGGGGTTTTTTTTGTCACCCGCTCAGCCTTGTCTCCAGATGCAGTGGGACTACAACTCCCATCATCCCCAGCCATTGTCCATTGTGGCTGGGGATGATGGGAGTTGTAGTCCCACCGCATCTGGGGACCCCCTGGTATTTTGTTGCTCTGAAATTTGTATCTCCTGCTGACTTCCCCCCCACTCTTTGGACGTATGCTGCTGCTGGTTTTTGGCTTTTATTCTGCACTGGCTGTGTTAGAGAGATACTGTTTGTTATCTCTTCTTGTAAGCTGCCCTGCGAGGCCTCTTTTTGTTGGAAATGCAGGATAGAGATCCTTCTGACGATCGTAAATAACAATAACCTGGGACCTTCCGCGTGCCAGGCATGTGCTCTCCCGCTGAACTGTGGTTACAATAGCTGCTTTCTTAGGTCTTGCCCATGAAGGCCGCCACCGCTGCCTCCTCACTTGCATCCTCCACTTTAACAAAGAATCACACAACTTGTGGCCTCCTAAACAGAAAACATTTCACCAGCCAAGTATTGTGGCTTAGCAAATGTTCAACAATCCCTTCCCACATCTGCTTTTGCGGTCCCAGGCGGGCAGCAAAAACTTGAATTATACTGGGCGCAGGGCCCACCCCGTGAGCTGCCATGCACGGCTGGTGAGACGTATTTGGCTGGGTGGGATCGCAGGTTCTTCTGATGTTGCACAACTTTGGCCCTCCAGCTGCTTTTGGACTACAACTCCCACAATCCGTGGCCAGTAGCTGAGAGTGAAGGGAGTTGTAGTCCAACATCTGCAGAAGGGCTGAAGATGTGCTGAAACAAGTGTTTGTGTCTGTGTGTGTTTGTGTGTGTGTGTGTGTGTGTTTGTGTCTGTGTCTGTGTGTGTTTGTGTGTGTGTGTGTGTGTGTGTGTGTGTGTGTGTGTGTGTGTGTGTTTGGGCTTAGTAACAAAATGTTTTAAAATGTTTAAAAATACAAATAAACAAATTAGTAAACAGTTAGGAACATAGGAAGCTGCCTTATACTGAATCAGACCATTGGTCCATCTAGCTTAGAGTTGTCCATGCTGACTGGCAGCAGCTCTCCAAGGTTCCTAGCAGGGGTATTTCCTAGCCCCACCTAAGGATGCCAAGGATTGAACCCGGGACCTTCTGTATGCAAAGCAGATGCTCTACCAATGAGCTACAGCCCGGACCCTCAGTTTGGCCCTCAACTTGGCCAGCATCTGCTTTGCATGCAGAAGGTCCCGGGTTCACTCCCTGGCCACATCTCCAGCAGTGTTCCCTCTAACAGGGCTCCCCAGATGTTGTTGACTACAACTCCCAGAATCCCCAGGCAAAAGCCATTGCCACTGGGGATCCTGGGAGTTGTAGTCAACAGCATCTGGGAATCCCTGTTGGAGGGGACACTGATCTCCAGCTGGGGCTTCGAGAGACTCCCCAAAGCTTGGAGAGAGTCCCTGCCAGTCAGCGGAAACAGTACTGAACTCGATGGGCCAAGGGTCTGACTCAGTGGAAGGCGGCCTCCTACATGTTAAAATTAAGAGCGTCCCTGGAGCAGACGTGTTGGAGTTCCCCATCGCCTCTGTCCTTCGCCCTCTCCAGTGCTGCCCGGATGATGGCGTCAAGGTCCACCTGCGTCCCTGTGACCTGCGGACTGTCGGCAAGCTCTTCGAACAGGGCCACTACTCCTCCGTGGTGAGAGTCGGGAGCAGGGGCGCTCCGGGTTGGAGCTGGGGACAGGGGGAGGCGGGCCCGTGACCCTGCTGAGCTGCCGCCTCTCTTTGCAGCACAGCTTCCATGAGGACTTGGTGGGAGTCCTGTTGGGGCACCTGGAGGAGGGCCAGGCGAGCCTGACCGCCAAGGCACTCTACATTGAGGTACTCTGTGCAATCGGGGCAGGGCTTGGGGTGGGCACGAGCATGGCCCTGGGTTGGCCTGGAGCCCAAGCAGGCATTTCCAGATATGGGTTACAGCTCCCAGAACCCCCAGCTGCAGTGGCCTTTGGCTGAGGATTCTGGGAATTGTAGTCAACAACCCCTGGGAATCCCTGTCGACAGGGAGCACTGTGAGCCAGCATAGCCTAGTAGTTAGAGTGTTGGAATAGGACCAGCTAGACCTGAGTTCAAATCCCCATTCAACCATGAGACTCACTGGGTGACTTTGGGCCAGACCAGTATCTCTCAGCCTAACCTACCTCACAGGGTTGTTGTGAGGATAAAAATAACCATGTACACTACTCTGAGCTCTTCGGAGGAAAAGCGGGATACAAATGTATGTAAATAGATAGATAGATAGATTAAAAAAACGCTGCACCCAAACTAGCTTGAGTGGGAAATGTAGGGGGGGGGGGCGCAGAGACTTCCCTGGCTCAGAGGCCCCCATCACTGCAACTCAACCACTGTTATTTTTATACCCCTTTTCAGCCGCGGTTCTCAAAGCGGTTTGCATAGAAAGATAAAGTAAATAATTAAGATGGCTCCCTGTCCTCAAAGGGCTCACAGCCCAAAAAGAAACACAAGGCAGACACCAGCAACCACCTCTGGAGGGATGCTGTGCTAGGGCTGGATAGGGCCAGTTGCTCTCCCCCTGCTAAATACAAGAGAATCGCCACTTTAGAAGGCGCCTCTTTGCTCAGTTAGCGGGGGCCTTCTTCCCTGACTATTGGCCACTGTGGCTGAGGATGATGGGGGTTGTAGTTGTGCATCCCTGCCGTAACCCTATTCAGACACTGTGTTGTACCTCATACAGATGTCTGTCCTCACGTACGTTTTCTGTGCGTGGATGACTGTCCCTGTGTTCATTTTAAAAATGTCTTCTGGGTACAAGGCTCCTGAAATGCAGGTTACAGATAGGAAGCATCCTGCTGTGCCTGTGCTCAACATCTCACGTGAATAACTGTACCTGTGTACACGGTACACAGATGGTTCGAGTGGTGAGCATAATGTGTGAATAGGGCTCTTGTGAACACTCATTCCTTGTCTCTTCAGCTGATGGGCAAGTTCTTCAGCTGGTTTGATGCTCAGGATGCAAAGCACTGGACGCGCAGCAGCACCCTCCCCAAGTAAGTGCTCGGGGGCCAGGAAGGGGTGTCCCAAGGCAAAGCCCATTGGGTTGGTGCCATTCAGGAGCGCCGAGGCTTCTGTGGCACCGTGAATTGTGCAGATCTGGCCTGTAACTCAGGACATGGTCCTTCCTGCGAGGCTCTAAGAATCTCTGCAGGGGTGGGAGAGTTGTGTTTCTTTGCTTTGTGGCTGGGGAAAGACTGTATCGGCAGTTTTCTTCCAAAAACGAAGTCTCGGGAGCCTAGACCATGAAGTCAGTCCATGGCTGTGGGTGGGCTTGGGCCTGGTCCCTATCACTCTTCTCCTAGGTGGTGGGCTTGGGCGAGGTCCCTGTCTCTTTCTCCTAGTCAAACTCCCTGTTCACTGGGCCCCATACTCCTCAGATCCCCTTGGCTATAAGCCCCTGTAGAACCAGTTGTCTTTGTGTCTCTCTCTGTAGCATTTTTACCCTACTCTACAGCCAGCAACACTGAGTGCCTTTCATCAAATTCCTGAGCCCTTGATGAGCGTTGGTTCTGCTTCCAGGGCAGTTGGCCTTTGGGAGGGGAAGGAGGGCCAGACCCTGCCGGAGAAGCAGCAGCTGGTGGAGATGGCAGTATTACTTTGTGGCTTCCATCATTTCAGTCCCCAGTAACAAAAAGAGCCTGCCCCCCCCTCAAAGGTCCAATTGGAAAGCTGCTTTTTTCCAGACTGAGGATCTGTGTTTCTGGTCTTAAAATTAGGGCCGGCCTTAGTGAAACATGATCTCCCGGGGTGCCCCCTCCAGCCACAGATGACTTCTCCTCTTCCTCCCTACAGCGGCATGCTTCCCAATGCTGTCTTACCTCCCTCCTCCGACCACATCTACGCTCAGTGGAGGCAACCGGAGGAGCGCAGCCCAGCTGCCAACAGTCATCTGACTTCCAGCTCTGAGAAGATGGGTAAGGCACTCTCAAAGGGGGCCTCCAGGCAGACGGAGCTTGTCTACACCCTCCCCCTCCGTCTGGGCTTATCTGGTGACTCCTGGGCTTATCTGAAGTAGCTTTCTAGGAGTTTAGACTTGGTTCTTCCTCACTCACAGGTAGCATGAATTGTCCCCTTTGCTCAGCAGGGTCCATCCTGGTTTGCATTTGAATGGGAGACATGTGTGAGCACTGTAAGATATTCTCCTCAGGGGATGGGGCCGCTCTGGGAAGAGCATCTGCCTGCTTGCATGCAGAAGGTTCCAAAATTCCCTCCCTGCTGTCTCCCAAGATAGGGTTGAGAGAGACTCCTGCCTGCAGCCTTGGAGAAGCCTCTGCCAGCCTGTGTAGACCAGGGATTCTCAACGTTGGGTCCCCAGATGTTTTTGGACTTCAACTCCCATAATCCCCAACCAAAGGCCACTGGGGCTGGGGATTATGTGAGTTGGGGACCCAACGTTGAGAATCCCTGGTGTAGACAATACGGAGCTAGATGGACCAAAGGTCTGACTCGCTAGAAGGTAGCTTTCTTGCTCGTCTCCTGTCCTACAGCAAAATTCCCTTGGAATTCAAGGCCTTTAATGTCACAATCATGAGATCTGTTGCTTGTAAGTTTTTGTGCAGGCTGCCAGTGGCTCCACCTCCCCAAGCTGCTGTTTTATAGGGGTAGCTCTTAAGACTGCCCCCGCACCCACCCACCCCATATGTAGCTCCCAGAAGCTTTAAGCCTGCAAATGCCTGCGGTACCGCCTGCTCTTGTCCAGAGCGATGGCTATTGGGAGTTCTCCTGCTCTATTCTCTTAGCATTCAGGGAGTTGGGTGTCAAAACTACACATCCTCTCGCATGCAGACTTTTATACAAGTTGCTGTTGTGCGGCTTCACCTCGCCCAACTGCTACTTTGTGATAGTAGCTCCCAGGAACCTTTACGTCTGCTCACTCCTGTGGTAGCTTCTAGTCTTGTCCAAGAGGGCTTTGGCTGCTGGAGTCCTGCTGAGGGACGTTCTGTGCCTGCTCCTTGCTTCGGGAAGGTTGGGTACTTTTTCACACTGTGCATAATTAATCTGTGGAATTCTCTGCCACGGGATGTGGTGATGGCCACTAGCTTGGATGGCTTTAAAAGGGGCTTGGACAAATCCATGGAGAGGACAGGTCTATCAGTGGCTACTAGTCTGGTGGCTGAGGGTCACCTCCAGCCTCAGAGGCACAATGCCTCTGAATACCAGTTGCAGGGGAGCACCAGCAGGAGAGAAGGCGTGCCCTCACCTCTTGTCTGTGGGCTTTTCAGAAGCATCCGGTGGGCCACTGTGTGAAACAGGATGCTGGACCTGATAGGCTTTGGGCCTGATCCTGCAGGACTGTTCTTATGTTCTCTGGTTCTGCATGATCTTGGACACCTTTGCAGAAGATCATCCGAAGTGGGTGTGAAAGAGGTTTCTTACTCGCCTGTATCCAGATCTCAAGGCCAACTCGCTCCTTTTTCTCTCTCTCTCTCTCTCTCCCCCTCTAGCTGGGAAAGAGGTGGAGCCTGCTGTGCTGCAGCAGCCATTGGCTGAGCCAGAGGACAAGAGGCAGTGTGCCCTGTGCCTCCAGTACGGCGACGCCCCCTCCAAGGTAAGGAAGGTTGCATCACCTCCTGGTGGGAGGGTTAGAGGGCCGTCCCCACCACTGGTTTTTTATGTCCAGCCACTGCTTTTGGAGGCTGGGTTTGGTGGTGCTTTGCTTTGGGGGCATCAGGACTAGGAAGAGGGGGACATTGGAGGAGGCTGGGTATCAAATCTCCTGCTTCATGGGAGGAGAGCTGGCCTTGTGGTCGCAAGTATGAATGGTCCCCTTTGCTAAACACAGTCCACCCTGGTTTGCATTTGAATGGGAGACTACGTGCAAGTCGTGTAAGATATTCCCCTGAAGGGATAGGGCTGCTCTAGGAAGAACACCTGCCTGCTTGCATACAGAAGGCTCCAAGTTCCCTCCCTGTCATCTCCAAGCTAAGAGAGACTCCTGCCTGCAACCTTGGAGAAGCCACTGCCATTCTGTGTAGACAGTACTGAGCTAGATAGGCCAGTGGTCTGACTTGGCATGTGACAGCATCCTATGACCTAGTGTGCATATATTACTAGCTAACTGGACAAAGAGGCACCTTTTAAAAGTAGGGATTCTTTCTTTCTTTCTTTCTTTCTTTCTTTCTTTCTTTCTTTCTTTCTTTCTTTCTTTCTTTGAGGGGGAGAGCAGCAGCATTCCTCTTAGGTGATGATGCCAACATCCCAGATTCCCTCCCTGGCAGCAACTCCAAGATAGGGCTGAGAGAGACTCCTGCCTGAAATCTTGGAGAAGCTGCTGCCAGTCTGTGGAGATAGTACTGAGTGCGATGGACCAATGGTCTGACTCGGTATATGGCAGCTTCCGATGTTCCTATGGATTTGGATGCAGGAAAGTTAGTTGAGGAGACAGAATGGGGCCAGGAAATTAGTCCGTGGATTCTGCTTTATCGTGGGGAGACTACTGTGTCTGTGTGCATCCCATGCAGATCCCTTTCTTGTGGGTAGTGCTGCAGTTGTCACTTGCCCTCCACCATGACCCCTCTAATCCGAGATACCTACCAACCCTCCAGGATGCAGGGAGGCTGCTGTACATCGGCCAAAATGAGTGGACGCATGTCAACTGTGCCATCTGGTCCGCGGAGGTCTTTGAGGAGAATGACGGCTCCCTGAAGAATGTGCATGCTGCTGTGGCCCGGGGCCGGCAAATGGTAAGTAGGGCTTCTTCCGT
Organism: Hemicordylus capensis; assembly: GCF_027244095.1. Lineage (NCBI taxonomy): Eukaryota > Metazoa > Chordata > Lepidosauria > Squamata > Cordylidae > Hemicordylus > Hemicordylus capensis. The sequence goes on from NC_069663.1 coordinate 18,883,026, forward strand.
CTGCTCTGCGAGGACCATCAGAAGGCGGAAAGGGTTAGGCCTTCTTGGCAGTGTTCTCTCTGGTTTTTTTCATCTCTGTGTGGAATGAGTTTTGCTCTGGGTGGGAGTATCAAGGCAGTGTGTGTGCACCTACATTCAGAATGGGGCCTTCCTGATTCAGCCTGAGCAGGATCCAAAATTAACAGAGTGGACGTAAAAAAAACACTTTGTGAGTGCAGGCCATGTACGCATGCCTTAGAGGGAACACTACCTCTTAGTGGCCCAGAACTTATCTGTGAGACCGTTTGGAAATCCCTTGCCTGCAAAAGTAGCATAGAAGCCGGAATGTGGAAACCCTGTACTCCATTTTTAAAAGAGATTGTAGAGCACTGTGTGAACCCATCCCACTGACTCTTGGGAAACTCCTTCTGACCTCCTCTGGGGCTTCACCGGGTGCTGCCCACAGATCACTCGTCTTCAGCCTTGAGCACTTGAAACCTTTGCTTGAAGTGAGGCTGCAGAGGTTCTCCGCATGCGAAATTCTGCCCTGGTGCACAACATGCGCACAGCCCTGAGTAGTTGTGGCGCAGCCATGCAGCTTTGAAAGTCAACTGGATCATGTGCTCCCTGGACTGGTTTCATATCCAGAGCCTCTGCTTGGAATTTTTTTTTTTTTAAAACTTCCTCTGTGATGACAACAGAAACCCCTTCTGAGTGTTAACTGTGATAAGAACAATCCTTTGAGATCAGTGCTGGCCTATAGTTGCTTCCCCTGGCTGCTTACATTAGCATGTGGGGTGAACAACTGGAAAAGAAGAAGGGGCAGAGCAGTTTGCAAGGGCAGCTTAAAAGCATGTGCAGCGCAGATAAGAAAGTCATTTTCTCCCATTTGGATTTTTAAATTTTAAACTAGGTTTTTTTAAAAAATAGTTTCAGCTATAATTACTTTAAAAGAAAAACTGAACTGGTTTAAAATGAAACCTAAAACGAAGAAATCCCCCGTGTCAGACCAATACATAAAAGTCTGAAGAATACAATGGACGATATATATCTTATTAAACCTCTTTATAGGACTCTCTGAAGAGAATGCCGAGATAAACCATCATAAAGAAAATTGCTTCCCCTGAAGAAGCCAAAAAAGGATGAACTGAAAACATATTAATACATAAATCAAAAACAACATAGTGAAATAATCACAACACTATAAGCAGTAAAACAGTAAAAATAAACAATAGAATATACAAAATCCCAAAATGCTAAATATGCAAACATCAATGTATATACATAGCTTGAATGACATAAATCAACCAAATGTTCACATGTGTGCACACATCAGGAGATAGGAAGTGAAATAGATATGTAAGATAATAACCACCATTGTCGATTTTTACAATCTTAATAAATGCCCAATGGGTCATAAAGGAACAAACAAGCTATGTATATACATTGATGTTTGTATATTTACCATTTTGGGATTTTGTATATTCTATTGTATATAGCTTGTTTGTTCCTTTATGGTGGTTATTATCTTACATATCTGTTTCACTTCCTATCTCCTGATGTATGCACACATGTGAACATTTGGCTGTGGGGCAAGGAGAGGAGCTATTTAGGAATGCTTTTAAGAAATCAAACTAGTTGTTAGTATTAGAGATGTGCACGAACCGGTTTGGCGCTCCTTTTGTGGCACGCCAAACTGGTTTGAAAGTCCGGCATTTGAACTGGTTTGGAGTGGGGGTGGGGCTTTAAGGGGCAGGGAGGGTGCCCTTACCTGCCCCGCTGCTTTCCCCCTGCTAGCGCTCTCCCCAAAACTGCTGGTGTGGGGTTGCAGCGTACCTCCGGGCAGCCTCATACAGGAAGTGGCCAGCTTCGGGAGGTACGCTGCAGCCCCATGCCAGTGGTTTTGGGGAGAGTGCCGGCGGGGGAAAAGCAGCAGGTCAGGTAATGGCACCCTCCCTGACCATTAAAGGGCACCACGTCCCTAGTTAGTATGCACTTTTCTTTAGGAACAGTCTGGTTCAGGGATTTTCAATGTTGGGTCCCCAGATGTTGTTGGACTTCAACTCCCATAACCCCCAACCAAAGGCCACTGGGGCTGGGGATTGTGGGAGTTGAAGTCCAATAACATCTAGGGACCCAACGCTGAGAATCCCTGATCTAGTTAATCCCAACTTTTAAATTTAAATCCTTTGCATTGGCCTCTTTCTGTGGTGGCATGAATTGTCTTGATCTTAAATAGATATGGGGGTGTGTGTGGTGTGCACATGCGCGTGTACACACACACACACGCATGCCTTGTTGAGGCAAAGCCCGTCCATACATGCTTCTGGGACAGCTGTGGGTTTCTGTTTCACCCTTTTGCCTCTTGACGTCTTGCCATGCGCTTGTTGCTTTGCCCTCCCTTCTCCAGCGCTGTGAGCACTGCCAGCGCACGGGAGCCACTGTCGGCTGCTGCCTCTCTGCGTGTCTCAGCAACTACCACTTCATGTGCGCCCGCCTCTGCCACTGCACCTTCCAGGATGACAAGAAAGTCTTCTGCCAGAAGCACGTTGACCTCCTGGATGGGACGGTAAGAGAAGAGTGGGGCAGGCTGTATTGTAGGGAGGTGGGTGGCCTGGAATGAGTGGGTCATGGTGGGTGGTGTGGTGTGGTGACATACAGATGCCCCTGGGGAACTTGGATGTGTACACAGGGTTTCGCAACCATTTGTCTACTGATGTTTTACGTGCCGGGCCAGGATGGTCATAGTCAAGATTAACAAGCATCCTGAGCCACCTTTTCTGACCTTCTAGGAGATTGTTGCCGAAGACGGGTTTGACGTCCTGCGCCGGGTCTATGTTGACTTTGAGGGTATCAGTTTTAAGAGGAAATTCATGGTGGGCCTAGAGCCAGACACGATCAACATGATGATAGGTAAGCAGATGGGAGAAAGCTAGCAGTTTGTGGTCAGAACACTGGGACCTAGAATAGGTGGGCTTCTCTCCTCCTAGCAAGTGGTAGTGGTGGTGCTGCTGAGATTGGCCTGGTTGTAGGAACAAGAGGACTGGCTGGTTCAGCAGAGAGGGGGATGACCTGCAAGTGGGGAGGGAGGTGCAGCTCTCCCCTCCTCTGCTTGGTGACCTGAAACATTTGTGATCATAAGGGGGCAGGGGACCTCTGTGTATGTGGAGCCTACATGACTGGGGACCTGTCTGGGAGGAGGAGAGAAGACCTGGTCATCTGATAGCAAGCATGACTTGTCCCCTTTGCTAAGCGGGGTCTGATCTGGTTGTCTTTGAATGGGAGACTACATATGTGAGAACTATGAGATATTGCCCTTAAGGGCTGGAGCCACTCTGGGGAGAGCATCTGCCTGCTTGCATGTAGAGGGTTCCAAGTTCCCTCCCTAGCATCTTCAAGATAGGGCTGAGAGAGGCTCCTGCCTGCAACCTTGGAGAAGCTGCTGCCAGTCTGTGTAGACAATACTGAGCCAGATGGACCAATGGTCTGACTTGGTATATGGCAGCTTCCTATGTTCCTAGGAGCGGGTGTATATTGTATTTCTTTCCGCGTTCTGTGTTGTGTGTAAGGAGGGGGAAGAAGATCCAGCCCACCCCTGGCATGTGGTCTTTTTCTCAATTGAGTGAATGCCAGCCATTCATGTCTGTGGGAGAAGCCGGGGCAGTACTATACTCAAGCCATTGAGTGAGAGCTATAAATCACGGGTGACCCCAGTGAGCAGGGGAGGGGCTGGTCTCCCATGCTGCCGTCCTCCGTGGTATCCCCCATCTGTCAGATGCCTCTTTGCTCACTCCATTTCTGCTTTCAGGCTCGATGAAGATCGACAGCCTGGGGATGCTGACGGATTTGTCGGAGTGTGAGGGCCGCCTCTTTCCCGTAGGCTACCAGTGAGTATCCGCACCCAAGATGGCCCGACCCTCCTGCTAGAGCCATCTGTGCGAATTCAGGTAGTTTGGACCGGGTTCAGAGGATTAAACGCGGTGTGATAACTCATTAAACGTTTGCCACATGGGGTTTGTAACTGCATTTGGAGGTGATCGCTAAGAAGCGTTAGTCACAGAGCAGAGGAGCGGAAATGCGCCATTCATGTGCCTGCCCATGGGGGTACAAGTGACTAACCGGAAGTCTTCTGAGCAGTGAATGCACACTTCCCAGCTGTCCATGCAGAAGGCTGGGCCTTGGCTTCATCAACTGCCAGACAGATTCCTAAATCTCCATTACAATCTGGGCATTTAGAGAGCCAGGAAGTATCCATCCTCTTTCTCCTTCCCCACTAAAAACCCTGTTGATTTCACAACTGTGACTAGCAGGAGTCACAGAAATGCCTCCCATTTAACACTGATAAACTTTGGGAGAAGTCCTTATTTGAAAAGGACAGAAATCCTCAAAGTCTCTGGAGTTGTCCTGGGGCACTGCTTCCTCCAGCAAATACCATCTGAGTTTCTTTGGAAACTGTTGGACTCCAACTCCCATAATCCCCAGCCACAATGCCACAGACATTGCGCACTAAAACTCAGTGTGTTTGCGAGCATTGGTGACAGAGCCATTGGTTGCCTGGCGTTGTCAAGAGGCCACTCTAATAGGCCGGCTCTGTCTATCTTCCTTGCTCCAGATGTTCCCGAACATATTGGAGCACGGTGGATGCCCGCAAGCGGTGCTGGTATAAGTGTCGCGTCCTGGAGTATCGGCCGAAGCTGAGCCAGGAGGAGCCAGACGCGTTGGGGGTGCAGGAAGAGAACCACACCATTGTGCACAGCCCTGCTGCTCCGGCAGGTAAGACCAGTCCCCGCTTTCTTTTAGCTAGACTGATCCCATGTGGGGAACCTGAAGGGAGAGCGATTGAGTGCCAAGCAGGGACTCACAGATGTTGTTGACTACAACTCCCAGAATCCCCAGCTGCCGTGGCTTTTGCTTGGGGATTATGGGAGTGGTAGCGAACATCATCTGGGGATCCCTGTTAGAGGCACCAGTGGTGCCAAGATCTCTATCACGTTGTGTGCCTGCCTGCCTGTCTGCGTGTCTTTCAAGCCCACTGGTGATGGTGGTGGTTGCTGTCCTTTCCCATTGTGTCTTCTGTCTCTGATGATGTGTCTGGACTGTGTTTTCAGATTCTAGCCTCGGGGATAAGCAGCTCCTGGAAGTGCCCCCTTCCGTGCCACCGCCGGAGCGCCACTCTCCTGCACAGAATCCGGGGCCTCTGCCGCCCCCAGAGCCCGCCACCTCCAAGCCCAAATCTCTCTCTGGAGCCCGCATCAAAGTGCCCAACTACTCCCCCACTCGGCGACCCATAAGTGGGGTCTCATCCCGCCCGCTGCCCTCTCCTGGTGAGTTCCTGCAAGAGAGCAGCATCTGTAGTAAGGGGATACGGGCCAGGGTGAGAGGAGGAACTGGGATTGGGACCCTCCAGTGCCCTCTGACCAAGCTAGTTGTTGATTGGAGAACGGAAGGGATCCCCTGCTGCCCAGAAGTGAGCAAGTGGCAGAGGATACCTGGGAGTGTGGAGGCATGTGTGGAAATTTTAAAAATGGAGCACAGTGCGGAGAAAGTGGACCGAGAGCTCCCCCGCCCCCCATCCCAATCTTACTAGAGTTCAAGATCACTCAGTGGAACAGGTTTTAACAGTAGATTCAGGACAGGCAAAATAAAGTACTTTCCCGCACAGTGTTTGCTGCCACAGGCAACTGGGATGGCCACTGGCTTAGATGGCTGAAAACAGGCATGCAGGAGAGCTTGAACTGCAGCTGTTAGCCATGGTGGTAGCCAAGTAAAGCTGGCTGGGTTCAGAGGCATCCCAGAGGCGGTGACTTGGTAACAGGCCTTCTCTGTAGTCTCTCCTGGACTATGGAACTGGCTCCCTATAGACCAGGTCCACTCAGCTTTGGCCCTTCTGCAGATGTTGGCCTACAACTCCCATAATCCCTTGCTATTGGCCTTTGTGGCTGGGGATTATGGGAGTTGTAGTCCAAAAACAGCTGGAGGGCCAAAGTTGAGCAGTCCTGCTATAGACATTTGTGGTTTAGCATCTTTAACAGCCTTTAAAAGAGCCCTTAAGACCCCCCTCCTTTTTTTAAAAAGCCAGGCTTTTGGTAATCTCTGAATATTTTGAATTGTTTGAACAGACTTTGTTTTTGTGGTGGTTGTTTTTGTGAGCCATCTAGAGCCTTTGGAGTCAGGCTGTACATAAAACATTTTTCTTTCTTTCTTCACAAGCCCCTGGTGGCACAGTGGTAAAACTGCTGCCCTGTAACCAGAAGGTTACAAGTTCGATCCTGACCATTGGCTCAAGGTTGACTCAGCCTTCCATCCTTCCGAGGTCGGTAAAATGAGTACCCAGAATGTTGGGGGCAATATGCTAAATCATTGTAAACCGCTTAGAGAGCTCCGGCTATAAAGCGGTATATAAATGTAAGTGCTATTGCTATTGCTATTGCTATTTAATCCCCACCCACCCCCAATACTGTGCTCAGCACCTTGGACTCCTCTTGCCTAGCCGTGCTCCTCAATACCGGTTGTTGGGGGACAGTCCCAAGAAAGGCCTCTCGTCTTCATGTCCTACTTGTGGGTTTCCCTTGTGGGCAACTGGTTGACCACAGTGGGAAACAGGGCGGTGGACTAGATGGGCCTTCAGTGGCCTTCCCTGCCCAGCTGGGCTTTTAGAAATGTAAGCAGCTGCTGCCAGCTGAGTCAGACCATTGGTCCTACCGGGCTCAATACTGTCTACTCTGACTGGCAGTGACTCTTCAGGAGTCAGAGCTTCAGGCAGGATCTCTTCTCAGCCCTCACTGGTGATGCCGGGGATTGAACCTGCAGCCTCCTGCATACAAAGCAGATGCTCCCTCACTGGACGGCAGCCCCATCCCCTCTTCTCAAGCCAGTGGCTGAGAGTACTCCCTGACAGTTCTGGGGAGGAAGCTTTCATGGGATGGGAGACATGAGCATCTGTGGCAGACCCTGGTTATGGAACAGGAGCTGGTGTATCAGCAGGGAGGGAGAAAAGGGCCTTCCTGGGAAGCTAGGGCAGCATGTCTCCCTCTCCCCCCCTCCCCCTCAGCACCTTTGCCATGGTCTTGTGATATAGCAAGCATGACTTGTCCCCTTAGCTAAGCAGGGTCCGCCCTGGTTGCATATGAAAGGGAGACTTGATGTGTGAGCACTGTAAGATATTCCCCTCAGGGGATGGAGCCACTCTGGGAAGAGCAGAAGGTTACAAGTTCCCTCCCTGGCAGCATCTCCAAGAGAGGGCTGAGAAAGACTCCTGCCTGCAACCTTGGAGCAGCCGCTGCCAGTCTGTGAAGACAACCCTGAGCTAGTTAGACCAATGGTCTGACTCCATATATGGCAGCTTCCTATGTTCCTATGTCTTCCCTGTTTTCTTTTGCAGGAAGCACGTCCTCCATGTCCCATCACATTTTGACTGTGGGTGACCCAGACTTCCCCCCTCCACGCCGTGCCCAACGCCTCAGCCCCCTATCGCCTAGCAGCGCCCCCCGCACACGCCGCTCCTCCCTCCCGCCCCAAGTCACTGCTAACAGGACGAGTCCCCCCCGCACCACACTCAGGGCAATGCCGCCTCTCCCGGACGACCCCCCAGCTGGGAGTGGCTTCAGGCACACGTCTACCTCAGCCGGGCCGGACGGGCAGCGGCCCCCACCTACCTCACCCCCTCCCTCGCCCCCAGCCGTGCCGCCAGAGCTGGCTTTTGAGCTCAACGTCTCCGACTTGGAGTTTGACGACAGTCTTCTCGACGAGCCCTTCCAGGAGGAGGAGCTGGGGGGGCCCCGGACGTGCCCCTCGCCCAGCCTGGGGCTGCCTCAGTTGGATGGCCTGGGCGACGCCGAGAGCGAAGAGGAAGGAGAGGCCGGCCGCTACTTCCGCTTCCCCCGCACGGTGGTGACCCGGGAGCCGCCCCTGCCCTCCTACTCGTTGGACCTCCCCCTGCCCCACATCCACCAGCTGGACGGCATAGATGACGGCACGGACAGCGAGGCTGACTCCGCCGGGGGTCACCCGTCCACCAAGGGCAAGCAGGCCGAGCCGAGGGGAGAGCGAGAGCTGGCTGGCCCCGCTCCCGTCCCCGCTCCTGAGGACTTGCCTTCGGACATCGTGGACTTTGTGCTGAAGAACATGGATGCCCCCGAGAGCAAGGCCCCGTTTCCCTCCTGCCTCAGCCGGACATCTCCCCCGCTCCCTCTGCCCCTGCCCCCTCTCTCTGCCAGTCTTAATGGCACCGAGCCAGCCCACCCCAGCCCCCTTCCAGAGCCAGCCCCAACCCTAACCCTCAGCTGTGCCCCGGTGCCAGGCAACCCTGAGGTGAAGGTGTTGGGGGCCGAGGGGCAGGTTCCAGGCTCCCGCATCATCCTTGTGAACAAGCTGGGGCAGGTCTGTGTGAAAGTGCAGGGTAAGGAAGGCGGGTTGAACGCTCAGGATGGGGAGCAGGCCTCCAGCTGCAACGCCAAACCCAACCCGCTCCTGGCACAGCCCCCGCCCGCCCCCAACCTCGGCACGGTGATCTTGCGGGCCCCTCTGGGACTGGCTTCCAGCCCTTTGCCCACCTGGACCATCCGAGGGCCAGTGCTCAGCATGGTGCCCATGATGAACGTCGTGGGCGCTGCGCCCCAGGCTGCCGGCGGGCAGTTGGCCCTGGGCCCCCCGGCTCTGGTGACGCCCTCCTTGGGGCTCCCGCAGACATGTCTCCTGCAGCCCGTGGCGGTGAATTCGGGGATGCTGAGCCTCCCGGGCTTGGTGTCCTTGCCTGGCCCGCGACAGGCCATCCGTATCAAGAGGGTCTCCACCTTTGTGGGGAACGTGCCTCCCAAGAAGGCCAAGCTGGATGGGGTCAACGAGGAGGAACCGTCGCCTCTGTTGCCCCCGGGGACTCCAGATCACTTGGTTAACAACTGCCTCTCCGGCAGCCTGGTAGGCTCTGGGTAGGTACAGGCATCCGGGTTTGAGCCTTCTCTTTCTACTCCTCCTCTTACTACTGCGGCTATTGAATTGATTTGGATGTTTCAACGAGGTTCCGTTGTGTGTCAGCTTTGTAAAACTGCTCTGGGGTGAGCTTCATGAGAGGTGGTATAGAGATTTTTAACTACAATGAATTAAAAACGTATATACCGCTTTTCAACAAAAGTGCTCAAAGTGGCGTCTAAGAACATCCCACGCAGGGTTGCCCACAGGTCCCGCACTGGCTTTGTCACGGACGGTTCTGGAAAGATTGTATCTTTCTAACCGTGTCTTCAAGCTTTAAACTTGCAATTTAATACCTCCAGCAGTTCTTCACACACTCTAGTTGTGGATAGACTTGAGGCTTGTGGAGATCTATTAATTAAAAAATCATCACCATCATCTACTTGCTTTTTGCCAGAACTCCAGGATAAACTCTCATGCACTTAGGATAAAGAACTAGGTGCCTGCAAGCTTATGAAATTTCCCCAGGAACTTGCTTTCAGTACCAGAAATGAACTCAGTCTTTTCACACACAATTTCATACCTAGTTTCTTCCACTCCCCCCACCCCACTCCCTTCTTTTCAGCAGCTTAATTTTAGGGGGAGGGGACTTCTTACTGCTGCTATTAAAACAATTGGAAGTCAGAAACCCGGGCTGATCTGTTGCAAATCACTCTGAGATCTACCCAATAGATCCAGATCTACCTTCTGCCTGCCCCTGACATCCACAGTTGGATGATTGCTAGGATTGGGGGTAGGAGTGATTTGCAACAGGCTGCTTGATTTGCCTGAGGAACCCCGAGTTCTCTTGCGTGAGTGGGAAATGGTGAAAAACTGATTCTGTGATAGGTTCTTTAGAGGAGCACCTAAATGCACTGGCCGTTTCTATCTGCTTTTGGTGTATGGAGAGCCCTGTCTTCTGGGTCTTTTTCCTGTCTCTGATTAGAGATAGGAATCCTTTCTAAGAGCTGAACGTGGCTTGAGAGTAGGTCATTTCCTGTGGTGTGCACATATACTTCTTGCCTTCCATCTTCACCTGTCATTAAAAGGTGGTGCAGGTTTTTGAAACAATGCAAAGACCAGCAGCACCTGTTTATTCGAGGCGAAAATGAGATGCCTATACACACTATGAGCAACAAATATCTGTAACTGTTTTCAACTCTCTGCATCGTCATGTCTGTCTCCAACCGTAGTTGCTTGCAACTCTGCAGTAAGGTATCGGGGGCAGTAAGAGATCAGGATATCGGGGCAGTTAGGTAAGAACAGCTATGCTGGGCTATTAGCTTCCATCCTGGCATCCTCCTCACAAAACTGCCTTTATGGGATGTGTGTGTCCTAAATGGCCCCTTTTGCCCTGCAGCATCGGGAGGGTGCGGATAAAGACTCCTACAGCAAAGGGAGTCCTGGATCTGGATGCACTCAAAGATGAGGCAGGCACTGTTGGCGAGAACGAGCTGTGAGTATGAGTTTGGGGGTTGCAGAGGCCTAGGCTCCAGGAGTGTCATTGGGTGGGGGGTGGGGGCCTTAGGACCATAGGAAGCTGTCTTATGCCAAGTCCAGACCATCAGTCCATCTCGCTCAGTCTTGTCTTCACAGACTGGCAGCGGCTTCTCTAAGACTGCAGGCAGGAGGAGTCTCTCTCAGCCCTTTCTTGGAGATGCTGCCAGGGAGGGGACTTGGGCCCTTCTGCATGCAAGCTGCTCATGCAGCAATGACCCCCAGTGAATTGCTCAGAGCCCCCAATCTCATCAACCACCTCCCTCCTCCAAGATCTCTTCCAGAAAGGAGGGAGCTGCTAGCCTCACCTAAGTATTTGCTGCTTCCACCTTCATGGGTCCTGCTTTTTCCTGCTTGTCTTTTACACACAGTCTGCCAGATGTTATTGACTGGATTTGGTACTTTAATTATCGGGCCCTTTCCAAGGGTCTAGGATAACTAAAGAAAAATTAAAGATATTGTTGTAATATTCATGCTGTCCCGAGTAGTGTGGCCTTCAGTGGTGGTGGTGGTGGTAGTAGATGTTGAATAATAATAATAATAATAATTTTAAAAAACCACCATTGGGGCCACAGAAATCACCATCAGCCAATTACAAAAAGCAACTTTACTTGGAGCAGCCTATATTCTGCGACGATATCTATAATAATAACAATATTGATAATAAAATTCAGCCATCCCAGGTCCTTGGGAAGGACTTGATGTCTGGATAAAACAAACTAGTCAATAACACCTGTCTGTGTAAACAAGAAATAATAATAATAAATAAAGACTTTTAAAAGCATATGCAATTATACCTGCCGGTGGGGAGGTATTATTGAGTTTAATTATGAAAAGGGAAACTTTGGGCCCGGGGCCCAGATCTTTTAAGTACCTAGCAACACCCCTGCTAGAATCCCCTTCCAGCAGTGCTCAGCCTTCCCTGTGTGTACTGTTGCAGGTCCCCGATGGAACATCCCCCTTCCTTGGCAGCATTGCACTCCCGGCCTGGCACCCCAGAGCAGAACCAAGAGCCTCTGCTGGAACCAGTATGGCACAGATATGCAGGTAATGGGATCTCTGTCCCCTCGGACTAGAGTTGGGGAACAGCACTAACCTTCTTGTTCTTGGGTGTCCATACCTGTTCTATGAAGTGTGAAGGGGATGCCTTTATATTTATTTATGTATTTATTTTATTGTTAAATTTATATACCGCCTTTCATTAAAACAATCCCAAGGCGGTTTGGAATGTGTCATATCAGCCACATGCCTCTCTTGTAATAAAACAAAATGGAAAGAGGTGAGCTTATGCCCCCCAAGTCCTTTCCAGGTATGCCCACCACCTGTGCCTGTACTCAGTACATATTTAAAAATTATAAGTGAGAAGCACCTGAGAAGATGTCCTGCACTAGGGACAATCAGAGGATGCAGCCATGTGGTTTGGGCCTCAAGCAGAAAGGGGGCCTCAGATGTATTGATTCTCTGGCATTTGGTAAGTTTCAGCTCTTGTTTTTATCCCTATCGGATTGTTTTGCATCCCAATCGGACCAAAATGTGACTGTATGTTTAAGCAAATAAGACATGTGATTTGGTAGAAAGCATGATTTTTTTGGTTAACCAATACAGATTTTGTCATATTAAAGAGTTTAAAATTTTCATATTAATAAAAAATATATTGATTCTGATGGCACGTGATGCACGTGTCCTCTCAGACCAATTAATTATATAAACACACTACGGATAGTGACTGTGCTGGATCAAGTGCACGTTGAAAGGTATAGATTTGTTACATTGTAGTGTCCTTACAGTTTTACATGTAGTTGACTAAGGAATAGTTTGTGTGAGAATTCCTCATGATTATCTTCATGTGACAGCTAAAAGAGGTAACTGACTGGCTGATTGGGCCCTAGCTTAGCCGCTTGGCCATCATCATAGGCTTTTGTATCTATAGGCCCAGATTCAAGGTCAAAATCTGTGAGGACAGTCTTGTACTGTTTCATGAAGACACACGTTTGAAATTTTTGGATTTTTAAATTATGGCTAGCGGCCTCAACAGCTGAAAGTGACTCTGGCATCTCAGGACGTTTTGGAAGAGCCTGCTAAGGATTTGGTCTTAAGAGATTTGATCTTTGGGATTCTCTCTCTCTCTCGCAGGAGGAATGAGTGGTTCTGCGCGTAGCACTCCTCTCTTCCACACCCTAGGCTTTTTCTTTCCCTTCCTGCCAGAATATAATTGTCCTCCTGAGCCCTTCCCTAGAAACGGCTTTGTCCCAAGTGAGCAGAGCCTGAGCGCGCTCTCCGTGGCACAGTTGCTTTGCCTTCCGCGCAGAGTGAGAATCCGCTCTCGCTCCCTGTTGACCCCCTTCTCCCAGACAGTGTGGTCACATGACCTCCACAGCATCATTGTTCAGAGGCGTGGGCCTCCTGCTCTTTGTGCCCCCAGGGGATCTCTCCAGCTCGGATGAGGACAGCCTGAACCAGGAAGACAAAGAGAACGAGATGCCCCGCAAAACGCAGCCCCATCTGTGCTTCGAGATCACCAGCGAGGATGGCTTCAACGTGCAGGCTGACAGCATTGATGGTGAGTGGCAGACAGGCTGGGTCCAGGAGCCCCCAGCTGGGCTGCTGTTGTGCAGCCTGAAAGAATCCGGCATATTCCCCACCAATGATTGGTGGGTGTTTTCTGGGTACATTGCTCGGGGAACACTGTGGGTCTCCAAAGCTCTTCCTTGGCCAGATACTCACTTGCAGTGATGATTGTGCCTAGGACCAGATGTCTGACCTACTTGTAGTTAGATAAAAAATGCAGTGTGGGGCCATACATTTATTAGGACCAACTAAAATACCTTGAACATAAGAAGCTGCCTTACGCTGAATCAGATTCTTAGTTCATTTAGGTCAGTGCTGTTCATGCTGTCTGATAGTGACTCTTTGGGACTGAGGCAAGAGGCTTTTCCAGCTCTGCCTGGAAATTCTGGAGATGGTTGTATTATTGGTTTAAAATGTGTATATCCCACTCCTCCAGGACAACACTGCTTGACAGGACTGGGCCTGTAATCTCTTCTGCGTGCAAAGTAGCCGCGGTCCCCCTCCAAAGCAGTCCGCAATTACTTTGTGATGTTTTAGTTGGTCCTAAAGTAATATTGCCCTACTTTTTGGATCCATTCTCTCTCCCCCTCTCCCTCTCCCTCTCTCCCTCTCTCTCTCTCAACACACACACACACACACACACACACACACACACACACACACACACACACGGACCAACGTGGCTACCTTCAATGTTTGTGTGTTAATACTACTACGAATATCTATATACCACTTTTCAACAAAAGTTCTTTAAATGGTTTACGTGGCAAAATAAATATGTAAAGGGCTCACAATCTAAAAAAGAAACATCAGAGAGACACCAGCAACAGTCACTGGAGGGATGCTGTGCTGGGGCCAGGTAAGGCCAATTGCTCTCCCCCTGCTCAATAAAGAGAATCCCCACGTCTAAAAGGTGTCTCTTTGCTCAGCGGAGACTTAATAGCAAACTAGTTGAATAGCAAATAGTCAAGTTTGATAGTCTGCTGCCTGTGCCTTCTCTCCTGTTCAGGTGCCTGGAAAGCAGTGATTGAGAAGGTGCAGGAGGCCCGCACCAACGCCCGGCTCAAGCACTTGTCCTTTGCAGGTAACAAAGAGTCCTGTGCTGGTCAGGAGGCCTTGGGAAGTTCCCAGGAATCGCCTCTGAGGCCAGGTGCTGCCGGAGATCCCTGCTTCCGGCACGCTCGGGCTTGGGCTTCTGGGTGGGCCGAGATCCCCTTGAGTCCTGACCCCGCTGCTCTCCCGGCAGGCATGAATGGAGTGCGGATGCTGGGGATGCACCACGATGCCATCATCTTCCTGGTGGAGCAGCTATATGGCGCCAAGGCCTGCCACAAGTACAAGTTCCGGTACCACCAGCATGAAGGCGAAGAGGAGGAACTGCCCCTCAACCCTCACGGCTGCGCTCGGGCCGAAGTTTACGTCAGGTGGAGAGTGGCGTTGCTTTCTGTCTTGCGGGTTGGGTAGCGGCCATTTCGTAGTAACGGCCAGCATAAGAAGCTGCTTTGTACTGAGTCAGGCCATGGGTCCATCTAGCTTAATACTGTCAGCACTGACTGGCAGCGACCCTCCAAGGTTTCAGGCAGGAGTCTTTGCCAGCCCTATGTAGAGATGGCAGGGAGGGGACGTTCTGCAGTGCTCTCCCACAGAGCTTTCGCTTCAGCCCCATTCTTTGAACCAAGAATGGGGGTCACGGTCAAGTCTATTGGCTTCATGGTATCGAAGCTCAAGGGATGATTCCAGCAGCACAGTCTGGCTACCAGAAAGGCCTGGGTCTTCTGGGTGCATCACAGAACACCTGTCTAGCAAGCCGCTAGTCCCAGAACACACTGAGGGCTGGGTTGTCCCTGGGTTAGAGATCTGAAACCCATCAAGTGACCTTGGTTCTAGGTTACCCTGACCTGGTTAGCGCTGGAGTGAAAAGGGGGTTCTTTATCAAGTAGATGGGGAAGCAGGAGCCCATGTGAGTTACACACCCGTCTGAAAGATGCACCATGGGAGGGACAGAGTGTCCAGCAGCATGCTCAAATGTCCAGTGCTCCCTTTCTTCCAGGAAATGCACTTTTGACATGTTCAACTTTCTGGCATCCCAACATCGCGTGCTTCCCGAGGGAGGTCCCTATGATGAAGAGGAGGATGAGGTGCAGCTCAAATCTACCAGGTAAGAGGACATTCTTGGCTCTTGTTGTTCGGAGGCAGGGTGGCACAGCTTTAGCCTTCCTGCAGACGTTGGACTACAACTCCCGTGATACTTGACTATTGGCCACTGTGGCTAGGGATACTGAGAGTTGCAGTCCAGCAACTGGAGGGCTGAAGGTGTGCAGCCCTGTTTGGAGAATCTTCATGCCATCCGTTCTGACCGGGAACCCCATCCTATGCAGGTTGCAGAAACCCCACCATTGGTGCTCCTTGTGGTAATTTGCAGTTGATGGGATATGAACGGATTGTGTGGGGCAAGGCATGGTCAAGCAAGCGGTGTTGTGGGCACCAAGGGAAGCTTCAAAAAGTGGCATGTCCTCCTCGTCAGCTAATGGGCTTTAGGAAGGCCAGAGCCTCAACAGCCAGGCACCTCCAGTCAACATTGCTGTGCCACGTCACTGCCAGCAAAATATTGGCAAGGAGATGATGATGATGATGACGATTATAACTAGCTGGCCCGGGTGCAGAGCATCTACGCCTCCTAGTTCTCCCTTGTCCTTCCCCCCTCCCTCTTGGCTGTCCCCCTGTTCTCAGCCCCCCCCGGACGCTGCTGCTTTCTCTTTCACCACTGCAGTTTTCTCTCCCTGCCGCTGCCGCCCCCCCCCCCCGTTGTGTTCCCCCCTCCCCACTACGACCTCCATTTTCTCTGTCCTCCACCGCTTTCCTCTCCCCGGCAGCTCGCTTGTGAACTCTCGCGAGAGCTGCCACACATAGGATTAGCGACAGGTACGTCTTAGAGAGAGAGAGAGAGAGAGAGAGAGAGAGAGATTATAATGAAAAATAATAAACTTTGTCAGCTGCTCCATAACAAATTGTTCTCTGGGCGGCTAGTCTGAACTTATGTGGCAGGGAATTCCTCATACTAGAAGTTCCACATATTTCTGTTAAAGGATGTTGGTCTTTCGCAGAGTGTCACCAGTGTGATATGATTCTCTAGCTTATTCTCTTTTAGGCGAGCCACAAGCCTGGAGCTGCCCATGGCCATGCGTTTTCGGCACCTAAAGAAAACCTCCAAGGAAGCTGTGGGCGTGTACAGGTAATGGCCCAGACCTCTTGTATGAGGCCTCAAGCTATACCTAGGGCTCCCTGAAGAAGCCCTGGGCATAGGGCTACACATAGAAAGTACATGGCTCCTCTATTCATGACTAGTCTCCAAGAACTGAAGAGTCCTCGCTGTTGCTCATTGGTGGGCCAGCCTCGTTTTAATGCTTTCCTCCTTAGTTAGTCCTTCCTCTTCTAGTGTTGATGTGTGACCTTCTCTCCACCCCAGGTCAGCCATCCACGGCCGTGGCTTGTTCTGTAAGCGCAACATCGACGCAGGCGAGATGGTGATTGAGTACTCTGGCATAGTCATCCGTTCTGTGCTTACAGACAAGCGTGAGAAATACTATGACAGCAAGGTACGGATGGGCCAGGAAAGAGGGAGAGTGGAGGAAGAGGCAAGCCTCAAACTGGTGCTTGAGAGTCGTAGTGCCTTATGGGAAGATTGGTGGGCATGCACACGCTTTAGTAATGTATGATGAGAAAACATTCAGAATGCTGTTGCAAGGATGCTTGTGGGTGCGAGTCGCTTCACGAGTATTACACCCATCCTGTTTCAGCTTCATTGGCTACCAGTCTGCTTCTGGGCTAGATTCAAGGTGCTGGTATTGACCTTTAAAGCCCTACATGGCTTGGGGCCGGGGTACATGTCGGACCGCATTCACCCATATGAATCTACCAGGGCCCTCTGATCATCGTCTCATGACCCCACCACTAACAGAGATCCAGTTGGCGGGGACTAGAGACAGGGCCTTTTCATTTGTGGCCCCTCAGCTTTGGAATGCCCTCCCTGAAGAGCTTCACTATGCTCCCTCCCTCTGTGTTTTTAAAAAACATCTTAAAACACACCTTTTTAAGGAGGCTTTTTAATATTATTTTGTTATATCTGGTAGGTTCTTTAGCTTCTTTAGCTTTTTATAATTTTAACTTTTAATTTGAACCTAATAGTTCTTAATCTGACTTTAAAAAATAATAATAATAATTAATTTTATTACTTGTATCTGTGTCTATGTTATTTTTGTAAGCCGCCCTGAGCAGTATTGCACTGGAGGGGCGGGGTATAAATATTTTAAATATATAATAAATAAATAAGACTGTCCCAAAGTATTTCAGCCAAATAATAAATGACTACTTTCCCCCAAGCACTAGCTTGAGGCTTGCCTCTTCTTCCACTCTTCTTTTTGGTGGTGGCCCTGTTTCCTTCCTGCAAGGAAGGAGGAAACTTGTTGTGGGAAGTAGAACGGGGGACCAGTGGAGACTTAAGCAAAGGTGAGGTTGGGAAGGAACTGGAGGACCACCATCGTTTTTAACTCTGCCCTGAACCCTTGCAGGGCATTGGCTGCTACATGTTCCGCATCGATGACTTTGACGTGGTGGACGCCACCATGCACGGCAACGCCGCCCGCTTCATCAACCACTCCTGCGAGCCCAACTGCTACTCGCGCGTCATCCATGTGGAGGGCCAGAAACACATTGTCATTTTTGCCCTGAGGCGCATCTTTCGAGGCGAGGAACTCACCTACGACTACAAGTTCCCCATCGAGGACGCCGGCAGCAAGCTGCCTTGCAACTGTGGAGCCAAACGCTGCCGGCGCTTCCTCAACTGAGGACTCGTGCTGGGCCCAGTTTCTCAGACCTGTACCCTAACCCAGCTCCCCTTCCCTGATATCGCGGCATGGCAAGGGGCGCGGGGGACTTGACCTCATCATCATACCTTTCCAGGTGGGCTGCTGCTGCAGCGTGACTCATCCCTTTTAGTTCTTTGAGGTGTGCAGGAGACTCATCTCCAAGGAGCATCAGTGATGCCCATTTTGTGTGGGAAGAGAGGAAGCTCGTGGCAGTGGCCTTGTTGTCTGAGTCCATGGCTTGAACTTATGACAAGCAGAAACATGGGGCAAGTGTGGGAAGGGTGATCCCCAGACCCCTTGTTTGTGCCCATCTGCTTCATAATCTTGATTTTTTTTTTTTTTGGTTGCCCCCTTGTGGGGTGAGAGCATTTTCTTTAATTTTTGTATTTTTGAATTTTGTGAATTCCCCCCTGCTTAGGATCTCTCTTTAAAGGAAAAAAAAAAAAACCTCATCAAACCCAGGAGGATGTAAATATTTGTACAAATTTCTAAACCTGTTTATTTTCTATGCACTTTTTTATTTAAGATGCTCAGTCAGCTGAGACGGTAAAGGGTTGGATTCTTGTTGGTATAATTTTAAATAAAATGCGATTTTGACATGAGACTGTCACGTGGCTTCCATTGCAGTAACTCCAGACTGGAGGTGAGAGAATATTTTGTGAAGATGCTGGTAGGAAGAGAAACCAGCTTCTGGAAAAGGGCACAGTGCCCATCAGGTGTTTGATTTTCAGATACACAGACTTGCTTGCTCTTCCTGAGCTTAAACATCCAAAAAAAATCTATATTGGCCATGGCTGATGTTGGCAGCTACCCAAGAATGCTGACCTCACCTTCCCAAGGGGTCAGGGCCCTCCAGAAGAGCTCACGGCTTACCCCTTGAGACCACCTCTGTGCCCACAGTCTTCATGTGATGGTGGCGGAGTGACTCTTTTGTTGCCCATCCAGGTGGAAAGGAGCTCATGGAAGACAGTAGACTGTGAATTTGGTCTTCATGTGTTAAGGGTGGAGCCCATGAAGATCCTTAGCCAACATGTTAGCCTTCCCATCTGCTGGGAGATGGGAAATCCTGATGTGTGTGTATGATGCTTCCACGTCTGCTGCAGAAGAAGAATGGACAACACAGTCCATTAAACATGTTCAGTATCTTGTCCCATGTGAGATGTACTCCTTGATTCTGGCAAGTCTCAGTGGGGATGGGAACAAAAAATAAATCTAGGCAGTCTTCCTGGTTTGTAGGAGGGGCGTTGGGAAGGAAATGCCAACAATGCATATCTGTGAACTCTGGTAACTTTATTTTATGTAATGTATTTCTATCCTATGTTTCATTACAAAAGCTGAGTGGGGAATTTGGTCAGCTGGGATTCTAGAATGCAGGGAGAAACTCTCTGTGTGGTCACTATATGCCTCTTCAGATTAGCACTAAATGTGGGGAGAACCAGGGGGGTGGCCAGGGAGCGTGCTCTCATGGCTAGCTTGCAGTCTGTTCAGCTGCCTTAAGAATCTGCAGTGTGTGAAGACCCAGTCTTGGTGGTTTTTGAAATTGTTTGGAGATCTTTTGTCAATATGTTCACAATATGAAGCCATCAAAATATTCAGGATTGCTTTCAGTGGGTTAACAAGCTTAGGAAGACCATCCCTATAACAAACCATGCTGAGTATTTTATATATTGCTTTCCAACAAAAGTGTTCACAGTATAGAACAAGTTCTGGTAAGAACTAATCTGCCTACTTTCCTTTCACTATCGTCTTAATTGATAATTACCATCCTCACAAGTTAGCCCACAAGCTATCTTTAATTGGGTTCTATGACATCACAAACTATGTTGTTGAGGTGTCTTTATGTCACTCACAACTGTAGCAGATTTTGTACAAACGGTTAGGCGGTTGTGCCTCAAATGTTCGTGTGTCTGCCACCTTGAATTAGGGTGGATGACACCATCAACCATGCCACACACAGTTTCGGGTGATCTCATAAGCTTACTTTAAGGACAGTAGGCTAAAAATGTTTCCTGTCCCAAAGGGCTGACAATCTAAAAAACACACCAGTAAGGGACACTGCCTGGAAGGTCATTGTGCTGGGATTGAATAGGGACAGTTGATCCCCAACTTGCAAAATATAAGAGGATCACTAATGGCACAGCGGGAAATGACTTGACTAGCAAGCCAGAGGTTGCTGGTTCGAATCCCCGCTGTAATGTTTTCCAGACGATGTGAAATGCCTATATCGTGCAGTAGCAATATAGGAAGGTGCTGAAAGGCATCATCTCATACTGTGTGGGAAGAGGCAATGATCAACCCCCTCCTGTATTCTACCAAAGACAACTACAGGGCTCTGGTCGCCAGGAGTCAACACTGACTGACAGCACAACTTTAAAAGTAAAGTAAAGATGCCTCTTTGCTGAATTAGCAGAAAGTTGGGGTAGTTTACACAAGCTTGCTTCAAAGTCTCCCGCGGCCTTATTCTCTAATCCCAGAGGGGGGTGGGATGATTGTGGCTATTCCCTGGTGAGGAATGCATTTTAAACGTGCTCAGGAGCACTCCTGGCACTCAGTATGGTTTACAAGGCTGAAAGGAAGAGCCTTTGGGGCTGTTGGGAGCCAGCCAGGACCTGTTGGACTCCTGCTCTGCTGGCTTGGGCTATAGTAAAGTGCAGGGCATCCTTTTTTGCAGCTACCTTGTGGTATTTGTGGTATTTAAAACTTGTTTGTTTTAAAACCAGTTACATAGGAAACGGCCATATACTGAGTCAGACCATAGGTCCATCTGGCTCAGTATTGTCTACCCAGACAGGCAGCTGCAGGCAGGATGGAATCTCTCTCAGCCCTATCTTGGAGAAGCCAGCAGAGTTGATGTCCTCGTCCACCAATTAACACCACATGAAAGGGGTGTGCTGTTTTATTCATGTTGTCAGCCGCCCCCTGCAGTAGCCCACTGGAGGGGCGGGGCGTAAATTTGATATTTAAACTATTTATACCCCACCCCTCTACCTCCAGTGCACAACTGCTTACAGCATTCACTTCTCAGCACGAGTCGCGCTTTGACTGTCCTAAAACTTGTGCTGACCGCAGACCTTTCCCAATCTCGCATAAGGCGGGATCAGCCTCCGCCGCTTATAAAACTACAGCACCCAGCATGCATCTCCCCTAAAACAGCCCGATCCCGAATGATTGGCTTCCGCACTCTGACAAGAATTCCCGGCGCGCACTGCGAAAGGGCGCTGGCTCGGGCGGCCCCTCGCTTCCCAGCAACCCTCGGGAAAGCGATTGACTACAAGCCCCAGAATTCTTTGCGTTCGGGTGGCCTCTTTAGGAAACAAGTGTTCCGGGGGGGTGAGTCCTTGTGGGTGAGGGGGAACCTGTAGTAGCGGTTCCTTCCTGTTTGTGGGGCGGTGGAGGGAAGTGGCTGCTTGTATGGGGAGAAGGGTCGCTTTCTAAGCAGGAGGGTGTGGCGGGCCTAGTTCCCGAGTCTTGCCACTTTCAGCATTCTCGCCCCTCTTCCTTGTTTTCACTAGTTCTCTGGTGGGTCCGAGGCTTCTCTCTTTCTCCTGCCCCAGGCTGGGGGTGTGAGGCAGGCGCCAGCACCATGAACCTGGAGCGAGTTTCTAACGAGGAAAAGCTCAACCTCTGCAGGAAGTACTACTTGGGTGAGTGACTGTGGGTGGGCAAGGCCTGCCCTTAACAGCAACGACGTCGATGGAGCCTGGCAGCTTCCAGGGCAGGGCTGCACAACTTCGGCCCTCCAGCTGTTTTTTTGGACTACAACTCCCATCATCCCCAGCCTCTGTGGTCAATAGCTGGGAATGGTGGAAGTTGTAGGACATCATCTGCAGCGGGGCTGAAGTTGTGCACACCTGTTCCAGGGGCTCCCTCTTGGTCGTGCCGTTCAGATGGGTCTCGTCGCTCCCGTTCCGTGATTGGAACAGGGAATTGTTAAATTTCTTTGCTGGTCTTCTGCCCCAGAGTTCAGGGTAGCATGTGTGCTCCTTTGCTTTTATTCTCACAACAGCCCAATGAGGTAGGCTTGGCCGTAGGAGAGGGACTGGCCTAAAGCTCAGTATGCTTCATGGTTTGAACGGGGTCTCCCTGATCCTAGGAATGTAGGAAGCTACCACATATTGAGTCAGACCATTGGTCTTTTCTATTATTTATTTATTTATCCCCGGTCCTAGTCCAGCACTCTAACCACTACACCAC
Organism: Hemicordylus capensis; assembly: GCF_027244095.1. NCBI lineage: Eukaryota > Metazoa > Chordata > Lepidosauria > Squamata > Cordylidae > Hemicordylus > Hemicordylus capensis. The sequence goes on from NC_069663.1 coordinate 18,905,075, forward strand.
GCTGCTTCTAGACAGTCTAGCTCAGTATTGTCTACCCAAGACTGGCAGTGGCTTCTCCAAGGTTGTAGGCAGGAATCTCTCTCAGCCCTATCTTGGAGAAGCCAAGGAGGGAACTTGAAACCTTCTGCTCTTCCCAGAGCGGCTCCATCCCCTAAGGGGAATATCTTACAGTGCTCACACGTCTAGTCTCCCATTCATATGCAACCAGGATAGACTGTAACCTGGGGTTCCCAACCTGTGGTGCTTCAGATGTTGCTGAACAGGATGATGGGCCTCCATCATCCCCAGTAATCTGTGGCTGAGGATGATGAGAGTTGTAATTCAGTAACATCTGGAGAACCACAGGTTGAGAACCCCTGCTCTAACTTATATGCACTATGGTGCCTGCTGAGGATTTTGCAAACATTTATGTTGATTTAGACTGCTTTTAGGACCTACTTTGTGTTGAAAGTTAAGTTTGATTTTTTAAAAAGCCATTGTAGTTCATTTGCATAGTAGTAACACAAAGTTAAGCATGTTGTGGTGACACAATTGGGGGTGTGGGGCATAAAAATACATAGTTCATGTTGTACATGTGTATACTACTCTTCAATCAAAAATATCATGACAAAATCAGGAAAAAAAATCACAGTATATTCACTGCAATCAAAAACCAGGAGGATTTTAAGAAAGCATAAAATATTATCAGATTAACGTCAAAGGGAGTGGGAATCCATTCTCAGAACTTTGTTTGCAGTGTTATGCTCCCAGGTGCATAGAACTTGTGAATTCCTGCTGTGGCATTTGCGATGTTCTCACTATAAATATTAATACTTTGGTTTTCTTGCTTATATATTTAATATGTTTTGCCATAGAAACAATTCAGGATAAGTCCATCTTGGATTCCACACACCTTTTCCATTATTCTAGCTTGTTTAAAATAATAGAAAAAGTGGGACACATCCCCTCTAGAAGGAAATGCTTCTGGAGCAGTAACCATTGAATAATTTTTTTGTCATCTCTCCAGGTGGCTTTGCTCTGCTCCCTTTCCTGTGGCTGGTGAACGTTTTCTGGTTTTTCCGAGAAGCTTTTATGGTGCCAGCATACACTGAGCAACTGCAGATCAAGCGCTGTAAGTTTGGGGCAAGGGAGTCCTATAAGTGCTAAAATGCTTGCTTGAGGGCCCAGCTTGCTGGTTTGAGGGTGGAGCTTCAATAAGGAAGCTGGGACACACAGTTTCCAAGGTGAAGGAAACTGTGATCTTGGATTCCTTCCCAAGATACTGCTGGGAAGGAAAGGAGGACTCAACACATCCTGATTATTCTTTCCACCTGTTTCTCATCCCAGATGTCCAGCGTTCGGCTGTGGGCCTTCTTTTTTGGGTGATTGTGCTCACCACGTGGATCAGCATCTTCCAGACACACCGAGCAGCGTGGGGCGAGATGGGTGACTACCTGTCTTTCACCATCCCTCTGGGCATCCCCTGACTAATCACTCCTTCCATGATGTCACTGGCCTGGCACTTTTACTTTTTTCTTAGTGGACTTTCTGAGCGGCTGCTGGCTCTTTCCAGCTCTCCCCTTTTATGGAATCAAGGTGGGATTGTGCCATGGTGAACTGTGGTAGAACTGCCTCACCAGAATCCTCCACTCAGCATGCCCTGCTTACGGCATGCTCCAAAGGTGGCCAATAAACCTGGGATTACCTTTTTCTACTTGTCTGCAGTGTGGTAGTATTGAGATAAAGCATGTGTGAGTGTTTTGGGAGGTGAGGGAAGATCTTTCTTGCTAAAGTCAAGCCCGTGGCTAATGTGAATTGTGATCGTTGGTTCATTCTGACCCTGCATTCTTGGTAGTGGTGCCACGTTCTACAGTGTTTGCACCAAGCAACACGATTCAGCAGTTGCTCCAAGACCAGAGGCAAACTGTCATAACACATGGGAGGATCAACAACTCTGGCTGCAATAACTTTTTCAAAGACTTATGTTGTCCTGGAGCAGGCAGCAGTGGGTACAGACTGTAGCTCAGTTTCCTGCAAAAAGAACCTCGTCGTGTAGGAATGTAGACATGTGTCCGCCTGCCCAGTGGTTGGGTGTGGCATTTAGTTGTGCACGATATGAGGTAGCTCATCTTTTGTTTGTACCATCATGACAGACATCTGATCCTTTGCAATACTATAGCCTTTGTGTTGCTACACTAACCGCAGTTTGTGAAAAGACAACATCCTGTGCCCAGAAAGGTAGACTGATGTTGCAGTCAGTGTCCCCTTGAACACTTGGCATAAGGAAGACTAAATACAGGCTTTATTTTCCTTTTATTGTAGCCGGCCTAATGCTTTGTCTCACTGGGCCTGCATCTATGGCTCTCTGTTCTCGATTGCTGAGCACAAAGTGAGAGACCTCTCCCCATTCGTGAGTCCTCCACACATCCGTCACAGAAGTAAGAGAGGCCTCTTGGTTCCTACTGGTTGGAAGACAAGCATGCTTATAAAAGGAAAGGGTCAGTCTCTCCCTTCATGTCACATTTTGGAGACTGTCTCAAAGCAACGAGAGAGATTCTCACTGTCTGAGTGTCTCTGTATCCCAACATGAAGAAAGAGGCTAACCCCAATCCCTAATACATTTTATTTATTACAGTTTATATCCCGCTCTTCCTCCAAGGAACCCAGAGCGGTGTACTACATACTTGAGTTTCTCCTCACAACAACCTTGTGAAGTAGGTTAGGCTGAGAGAGAAGTGACTGGCCTAAAGTCACCCAGCAAGTCTCATGGCTGAATGGGGATTTGAACTCGGGTCTCCCCGGTCCTAGTCCATCACTCTAACCACTACACCATGCTGCCAGAGGACTTTGTGTCGGATTCAGTGCTGGCCACAAATAATGGCTGATTACCAAAGCCAGGCAAAATTTATGGAGCCTGTTGGTGTAATTATTATTACTAGCTGGCCCGGTAGAAAACATCTGCACCCTGGTTCACTGCCTCTCACCCCTCCCTGTACAGTTCAGCTTGCTGCCCTGCCTTAATCCACCCCCTGCCTGAAACCTCCACTGTCCCCCCTGCACAACTTGTGCCCATGCCCCCCCCACTCACGTGCCCCCCAATCTCCCAGCCTTTCCCTTCCTAGGGAAAGCAGCATCGCAGCAGCCAAGGTCAGCTCCTACCTCTGGCCTCCATTGCATCACCCTACCAAGTCTTGTTGCGAAGAGAATGGCCAAGCCAGAGCATCTCTTCCAGCCTGCAAGGAGAGCCCTCGGTGCATTCTTCTGCCCCTGCTGTCCTCATGAGGAGACTCAGCAGGGTGACAGATGCCGCTGCTCAATGTTTCTTCTTCCTTGTTGCCGCAGCACCACTGCTGCCTCCTCAGAAGCTGGCCCTCCATCCGCCGCTCAGCCCTACTCCGTGCCTTCTCTGTCCTCTGGACAACTCTCGTGAGGTGTACCATGGGATGTGCGACATACATCCTAAGGCTTTTGTAGGTCGGTAGGTAGGGAGATATAGATTATTATGCTTTCAACAGAGTTCACAAGAGGTTCAAGAAATTGAAGGAGGCAGGGAGGTTCCCTGTCCCAAAGTGGATCACAGTCTACAAATAAAAGAGAAAGGCACAAGATACCAGCAGCAGCCACTGGAAAAGAGACTATGCTAGAAGAACATAAGAACAGCCCTGCTGGATCAGGCTCAAAGGCCCATCTAGTCCAGCATCCTGTTTAGTACAGTGGCCCGCCAGATGTCGCTGGAAGCCACAGGCAGGAGTTGAGGGCATGCCCTCTCTCCTACTGTTATACCCCTGCAACTGGTACTCAGAGGCATCCTGCCTTTGAGGCTGGAGGTGGCCTATAACCCTCCGACTAGTAGCCGGTGATAGACCTTTCCTCCATGAAGTTGTCCAAACCCCTCTTAAAGCCATCCAGGTTGTTGTCTGTCACTGCATCTTGTGGCAGAGAATTTCACAAGTTGTACTATGGACATAGCTCTGCCGCCACCTCAAACAAATCTTCCTGGCACATGTCTGCATGGCATCATGTCCCTTGGCAAGCCAGCCCTATGATCCAAACAAAAGAGACTAGGATGTACCAAGAGAGGCAGGTAAGTTTCTACAGGCTGCACCTTTTCTTGGTGGTGGTCAAAAGTCTAGGCATGCAGTTGCTAGAAGAGGGCCAAGGAGACTCATCTCTTAAAGTGTGACCAAAACTGCACACAGTACTTCTATGAAGGCACTCTTGACCTTACCAGTGGTTTTAGGAACATAGGAAGCTGCCATATATTGAGTCAGACCATTGGTCCATCTAGCTCAGGACTATCTACACCAGGGGCGCACAACTCAAATGCCCCATTGGGCCAGAACCAACCATGAGTTGGCATGCAGGGGCCGATTTTCAGTGTATCATGACATTAAAATTATTAAAAACATAAATGGAAGCAACAATTAGTTACTTATGGATCTTTCCCCTTGTCAAGGGACTCACAATTTTAATCAAGGAGAGTGCCCATAAAATAGGCCTGTCCTTGCTCAGTCAGTGGGACACCTGGAGAGCATGCCAGCCCCAAATAAATACCAAGTCATCTTCTGCTCTTCCTCAATCACAGTTGCTTTTAAGCTCCAATCCTAGGCATCCAGGTCTAGAGCTCTTCATGGATCCTGCTGTTCATGGTTCCTACTGTAGGATACTCCTACCTTGAGGCCAGCAAAAAAGTTCCTGCAGGCCAGATCTGGCCTCTGCGCCTTATGTTGTGCAGGTCTGGTCTACACAGACTGGCAGCGGCTTCTCCAACGTTGCAGGCAGGAAACTCTCTTAGCCCTATCCTGGAGATGCTGCCAGGGAGGGAACTTGGAACCTTCTGCTCTTCCCAGAGCGGCTCCATCACCTGAGGGGAATATCTCACAGTGCTCACACATCAAGTCTCCCATTCATATGCAACCAGGGTGGACCCTGCTTAGCTAGGGGGACAAGTCATGCTTGCTGCCACAAGACCAGCTCTCCTCTCCTCTTCAAACAGTGTTCTGGAAAGCTTCTCTTAGATCTTGATTGGGTTTGGTACACTTGTGCTCTGCATAGCAATGTGACTTACAGGTGTCTCTTGCATGGTGTGTGAGATTGTAGATATTTAATCTCCCCACTGTGTGAATCTAACCAAGTGAACCCTGGCCCATGAAAGTTCATGCCAAACAATTTGTTAAGACTTTGAAGTGGTAAACTACACCCTGTGTGTTTCTGGGAACGCTCGGTTCACACAAAACAAAGCACAACATGCCCAGACAGCACTACATTTGCTGTCAACGTTCTCTGTGTGGTCTTTAATAAAAATCTTGAAAAACACGTACCTCTTGGAAGCACTGGTCAAATTTCTGGCTAACTTAATCTTGCTTAGCTTAGCATTGGTAGGGCAATAGAATGTTACTGAAGAGCTCCTCTTCCCGTGCCTTTTACCATTAGCCTCACCTGCAGAAATATAAGCAGGAGGAGCCAACCTTGGGCTAAGGGCTGCTAATATTAGGGTAAATAAAGATGTCCTGGCATGGAGATAAAGTGATGAGAGAAGCTTCTCTTATTTTCTTTATGTGGGACTGCACATTGGAGCAGGATGGAGTGAAAAGGGTGACCACTTTACGGGAAGAGCATTTTTACACCTTGGACAGGTAATGGGATGTAGGTTGGGGTGGTCAAAAGTTGCAGTGGGGAGGAGAGAAAGGAACAAGGAGTATAATGGGCCATTGGAGTCGATAGCCCTGCACTATGACTTTAAAAATCTGTCTAGCTTGCTTCCCTAAGCCAATTCTCACCTTTTTGAGAGCCGGCGTGGTTAGAGTGCTGGACTAGGACCAGGGAGACCCGAGTTCAAATCCCCATTCAGCCATGAGACTTGCTGGGTGACTCTGGGCCAGTCACTTCTCTCTCAGCCTTACTTACTTCACAGGGTTGTCGTGAAGAGAAACCTAAGTATGTAGCACACTGCTCTGGGCTCCTTGGAGGAAGAGCGGGATATAAAATGTAAGAAACAAACAAGCAAAACAAAACACTATGTCACACCACCTCTCTAATCAATAATAAGATAATGCATCCAATTGTTTGCCTAGCACCTCCTTTTTAACTAAAAGATAGATGGTCATCTTGGTTTTAAAACCGACAAGCTGGTGTGTGTGTGTGTGTGTGTGTGTGTGAGAGAGAGAGAGAGAGAGAGAGAGAAACTGGTCAGTACTTTTTAATATGAGAACTTGGGTGATTCAAGCTTGTCACATGCCTCAGTAAGAGGGAATGTCTGGTTTGCTGTAAGTTAAAGGGTCACTATTAACTAACTATTTGAGAGGTAGGCAGGCTGTTGCTGCAGACGCTCTGGAGGACAACACTGACTGGGAGTGATGGCAGCAATGATGTGTACAATGAATTGGATGCTTGTGTGTGAATTGGAGCAGGTGGGACAAAGCGGTTCAAGGTATTGGGGCAAATTGTGTGTCCGTGTGCATGCACACGCGCACTTCTTAGCCATTCTTTATATAGTGATGTGCATGCTGCTTTAAGTGCCGTCAAGTCGGTGTCGACTCTTAGCGACCAAATAGATGGATTCTCTCCAGGATGATCTGTCTTCAACTTGGCCTTTTAGGTCTCTCAGTGGTTTGTGCTGCTTTACAGAGACTAAAAGGATAATTCCTTGCCCTGATGTGCTTACAATTGAAATGAACACATGAAAGATGGCAGAGCAGGAGAAGGGATAAACTGGGGGAGAATATGTGATTATTTCAGTTACACATTCTTAAGCTTAGTGACAGTAACATATGGGGGTACCCGAGCTCTTTGGCTGAGCTCTGAGCTACTGAAGCGAAGGTTGCTACTCATTGAATGGCACAGAGCATCTGTCTATAAAATACTACTGTATTTACCCTAATAGAAGTTTACTTTGAATTTAAGATGACCCCCTTAAAAAAAAATATGGGTTATAGACTGAATTTAAGATGACACCCCCCCCCCTCCATTTCTAATACTGAAAAACCTGGTCTTGAATTCAGGTAACTATGGTACATGGCAGACAGAAATGAATGAATGAAGCTTTTCTCTGCATGGAAGTACAAGAATAGCATCTACTTAAATTACATGGTGGGGTGGGGGGGCTGCTAAAGATGGTGGCAACCTGGCCAACAGACTTCGAATCCTGCTTTCTCTGCTTATAGATTTGTCAAATGTTGCTACCTCCATTTCCTCCCTTCTCCTGCTCTGCTCCCTTGCTGCAGGCACAAATATGCCATTTTTTCAGATGTGGTGAATGCATGCCCACACAGACTGCTCGTCTCCCTCTCTGACTTCATCGGAAAAGCTGGGTGTTAAAGGCAAAGAATGGGATGTTGCCCAAGATGGGCAAAGACATCTTGTCTGGCCTGACTTGAAATTGCAGTACCTCTAGGGGTTTTTGTTGTTGTTGTTTTTAAACGTAGTTACTGTGAGAGCTCTTTGCTCTCCCCCTCAGGGTTACCTGAGCTCTTCCTGCCATCTTGATTTTCCAGTCTTTCCTGCAGCCTCTTCAGTGTGGTGGGTCTGGTATCTACGGCTACATGCACAATAATACACATTTATTCTGGATTAACCTTCCCCCGCCCCGCCCCCCCGGGAACAATTGCTAATATGGATAGAAATCAGTGCTTCTCTTATGAATGTGTCTTTTTAAAGAAGAGGTGGGAGGAGGAAATCCAACCTGTTCACCACCACCAATGTGTGTGAAAAGAGTGCTTAAAATAGATGCAACACAAGAGTTGTTAAGAGCATGAGCTGTCAGTCTCTGGTCCAAGTCTGAGCTCAGCCCTGCACTCACCAGGTGGAGTTTAGCAAGCCACCATCTCTCAGTTCTCTGTCTTGGACATAATACTGGCCCACTTTACTGGGTTGTTGTAAGTATTACTAAAGATTATTGTAGCACCTTAAAGACAAACGCACTTGGCATTTGCATTTGTGAATTGGTGCCCCCTTTATCAGATGCATGATTTTCTCAGTTGTGTGTATGGGTACATTATCAGCTGCGGGGCCTGCAGGATATGAAATGCAAGAAGTTTAGTGACTGATCTGTATAGAGATAAGATTCATAGAAATTCAGCCAGAGCCAATATGGTGTTGTGGTTAAGAGTGTTGGACTTGGAGCAGGGAGGCTTGGGTTCAAAGTCCCACTTGGCTGTGAAGTTTGCTCTCAGCCTGTCCTACCTCACAAGGGTTTTGTGCAGACGACATGGGGAAAGAACTTTCTAACTGCTCGGTTCCTTGAAGGAACAGAGCAGTTCAGGAACATGTGTGAAGATTAGAAATGTGTAAAGTAAAATAATAGGTGGTGATGAGTCTATCTAGTGATGCCTAGTAACATGTAACGGGAGAGGAAAGTGTTGTCTCTGTTTAAGCCTAAATTGATAGATTTGACCAGTGAATGATGGCTGAATAGCCATGGAATGTAAGAGGTACCGCCTGTTGTAACTCTTCTTTTGTAAAGCTAAGGATTTGTCCAGTGATAATTTACAATGGCAGTTGGTAGAGATGGTGATACTCTCCCTGGCTGCGCTAAATCACTTAACACAGGGGTTCCCAAGCTTAGGTCTCCAGCTGTTGTTGGACTGCAGTACTGTCCTTCAAGCATTGTGTCTGGGTGTGATGGGAGCTGTCGTTTGACAACATCTGGACAGCAGTGTCCTCTCTAACTTTTTTCATCTCTGTGCGGAATGAGTTTTGTTCTGGGCGGCAGTATCAAGGCAGTGTGTGCACATTCAGAGTGGGACTTTCCTGATTAAACCTGAGCAGAATCTGAAATTAATTGAGTGGACATAAAAAAAACTTGTGAGCGCACACACATGCTCACATCTTTGAGGGAACACTGATCTGGATGTTCACGTTTGAGAACCCTGGCTTAACATGTGTAATGAGACAGAAAACCACCGTCCTCCTTTCAGCCCAATACAATCCAATCACCTGATGAATTCTAGTTGAGCCATTTCAAGCTGGAGTCTCTCCTTATGTAGTTCCTTTACTCTGAAGGATAGTGACTTAGGTCAATAGCCAAGCGTCCTGGGAGATTAACATTAAAACCCACTGCAAATGTATAAATTACACACTAGGTCCATTCAAATGATCAGAAACTGGGTAGGAGACGACCAGTCCTACCCAGTTTTTGGAGCCAGCTGCCCTCCCATTTTGCAATTGTGTGTTGGATAAAAACAAAGTAGGAAGCAGGGAGCTTAATCAAATGTGAACTGCCCTACTATCATATTCAGGGATACTTAATCAGTTAGATGACCTTCATTATGTCCCCTGGAGGCTGCAGTCCATTTGATTGGGCTGCAAGTGTCCGGCCTCTGAGCAGTTGCTCAATTCCATCTCCTCCTCACTGATTTCTTTCTGTTCCAAAAGATTCTGTTCCCTGCTCCATGCAGGAGAACTGTTCATTCCTCTGTCATTTGATCCTACCACCTGCAGGCAGTACTTTTTTCAGCAACTTCATCCCTGGGGTGGAACCACTGAGTCATCCCATCTCATCTTAGCTGCTGACATCCCTCCATCACTTAACCCTTTCTGACATGTACAGTGACACATGTGTTAGAGGTGGTTCTCCTCTGAGCCCCATGACTCAGTATTCAGTGATGCAGATTATTAGGACTCTGGAGGTATCACTTAATGCAGGGGTTCTTAAACTGGGGGCCCCCAGCTGTTGCTGGACTCCAGCTCTCATCATCCCCAGTTACAACCAGGCCTTTGTGGCTGGGGATGATGGGAGTTGTAATCCAGCAACATGGAGAGACCCAGGTTTGAAAACTCTGACTTGACATGTTCAGTCTGCTCCTATTCTTGATACAATATTTTCTCCCCACATATGGAACTTGAGTGGAAAGACTCACATTTTTGTCTTCTCTGGAATGGTTTGTGTGTGTGATGTGAGGGTTAGGTACTGAAAGAAATGCACAACATAAAACGGGCCTTTCTAGCTCAGGCCAATGATACATTTCATCCAACATCCTAAAGGAGGAACTCAGTAACCCTCCCCTTCAGTTGTGCCCCACTCCAGCAACTGTTATACAAAGGTATACTGCTCCTGAACAAGCAGGTTCCATTTAGCTGTTATGGCTCTTTTAATATACCTGTCCTTCTCAGTTTGTCTAATCCACTTCAAAGCCATCCAGACCCATTCCTTGTGTCAGCAGATTTTGTAAAATGGAATAGGTTTCCATTAAGTAGAGATTTCTCCCTGTTAAAAAGAGGGATACAGGGTTGGGAATGTGGGATGATGGTAAAGGAAAGTTCCTGCTTTTTCCTTCAGGGGAGGGAGAAGACGTTTTGCCTCTAACTAAAACAGCAACACACACACCTATAAAGCAAGAGTGATGAGAACATTATCCCAACCTAATGATGTAATTAGGAAGAAGCTTGGTAATGGTTCACACCCTTGTCCTAAATGATTAGCCTGCATCTGAGCTGTGCAATTCTTCTGAACTCCTCCATGGGACTGGAGCATCCCTGTGAAGCTGGCTGGAGCAGATCAGCCTCATGTGGCTGGTAACTTCCCCTCCCAGCCTTAAAGGCAGCTGAACAAGCAGTCATCACACTTGGACCTATTAAAAAAGCCACTGAGAACATATTCCTGCAATTACGTCTGACTCGTGGAAATGGTGCCCAACTTTGCAGTCGCTTAGCAAGAAGGGTCATTGTTTAGTAGCCATCACGTTTCTTCTAAATTATTAGGTTGCCTGGATCGATGTATGTTTTAAGGGCAGACTTTAAACGCATAAAATGTCCTGCCTTGCAAATGTGTACATTGTGTGTGTGTGTCATGAAATATCCCACTCTCCCAATCCCCATGTTTTTGGAGATTCAAAACTCAGGATAGCCTCATGAAGCTGTTGAAGAAGCAAGTTCTCAAGCAAGACTGGTGGTGTATCCATCAAATCAAGTCTGTGCCAGTGCTAGGCCATGCTACCCATCTCGCCTTTTCATTGTATATATGCTTTTGTAAGTTGTGGGAGGATAGGCCATTCTCCCCTACACCGCGCAATCTCTTGAGGGATCAATTGTAGCAGAGAGATGTGTGAGAAAGGACATGTCTTTCCCCTTACTGTTTCTCCATTTTACATTTCTCTCTCTCAAAGCAATTTTTCATTTAAAAAAAGAAAATGTGGCTCAGTTATATGCACGTGCATGTAATGTGTGTAGTGAGCCATTTCTGAATAAACATGCTTAAGATCCCAGGGAAGTCCTTTTGATTTAAGAGCGCTAAACTTTTGACAGACTACTCCCCACTCCATCGCAGATACATTCAATTATTTCTGTTGTTCTTTCCAGCGTACTAAAGAGCTTTACAATTCTTATTTCAATTATCCTTGCCTAATAAGGGTGGTGGACCCAGGGGCGTAGCAACCATTCAACAAGGGGGGGCAATTGTCCCCAGGCCCCAAGGGTCTGGGCCCCCCCCAGCTCCTCCTTGCCCTTGGCCAGGGAGTGCGAGACACGCCCCTCTCTTCTCTAGCCAGTGTTTCACACTGGCTGGGGAGGGATATATTCTCCCCCACCCTGGCATTGGTCCCTCCCCTGCATCTGACATAAAAACCAAGGGGGCGGGGCCAGTGCCAAGAAGGAGGCTGGGCAAAGTTTGATTCCCGCCCCCCATCAGTGGTTGGTGGAATCTCTGAAAGGGAGCTCCTTTCCCTGGAAAAGGAGCGCTGGCCCCGCCCCCTTGATTCTGATGTCAGGCACAGAGGGTGTGGCTTGGGGCATGCACGTGGTTTGCATACACAAAGGAACACCCAGGGGGCAGGGGAGCCGCCAGTTGGTCCTTGTCCCCTGGCCCCCGCCCAGCTCCCTACCCCCTGGGTCAGAGCATTGGGCTAACTAGCTTAGTATTGTCTGCTCTGACAGGCAGCGGCTCTCCAGGGCCTCAGATCGCAGCTTTTCTCTCTCACTGTGCTCTTATGGGACTCTGCAAATCTCTAGCAGGTTTGTTGTGGGACCAAACAGGGCTACAGACTATGGCACTGATTTTATTATATTTTTCTCCTACCCTCCAGGGAGCTCAGAGTGGCTCTCCGTCTTTGTATTTACATAGGAACATAGGAAGCTGCCATATACTGAGTCAGACCATTGGTCCATCTAGCTCAGTATTGTCTTCACAGACTGGAAGTGGCTTCTCCAAGGTTGCAGGCTGGAATCTCTCTCAGCCCTATCTTGGAGAAGCCAGGGAGGGCTTCACAACAATCCTGTAAGGTAGGATAGGTGAAGAAAGGGAGGAGAGGAAGCTGGTCTTGTAATGGTGATGTAGTAAGCATGAATTGTCTCCTTTGCTAAACAGGGTCCACCCTGGTTTGCATTTGAACAGGAGACTACATGTGAGCAGCTGTAAGATATTTCCCTTCGAGCAGGGGGCCGCTCTGGGAAGAGCATCGGCCTGCTTTCATGCGGAAGGTTCCACAGTTCCCTCCCTGGCAGCATCTCCAAGATGCTGAGAGAGATTCCTGCCTATAACCTTGGAGAATCCGCTGCCAGTCTGTGTAGACAATACTGAGCTAGATGGACCAATGGTCTGACTCGGTATATGGCAGCTTCCTCTGTTCCTAAGAGTTTCTGGCCCAAGGTTACCCAGTGTGGTTTATGGCTGAGGGGGGATTTGAACCATGGTCTTTCTGGCTGAAGTCTGACACTCTCTACCCCAGTGATCCTCACTATTTTTCAAGTGGGGACTCCCTTGGCAAAAACCCTTCAGTGTGAGAGCCACGACCCTCTGTGCTGACCTCTGCACCCTACTGGGCTTTTCTCAATGCTGGGAGGGCCCTGTAAGAGAGACAAAGCAAAGGCCTCTCCCAGGAGCGGTAAGGGGAAAGCACTGGGGAAGGGCCGCACTTCCCAGCACTCTGTGCCTGCTTTCCAAGGTGGTTCAGGGACACAAAAGGGGTACTGGACAAAGCGCAGCACTGCACAGTGAGAATGGTCATCTCCACATGGTGCCAGGGGGGCTGTGCAGAGCACTCTGGCCGAAGCTTCACACAGGCCCAATAAACAATGAGTCGGGGACGGTGGCGGGGCGGGACACTTTGGGTTGATGGCAGTGGTCCCGCTAATAGGGATTATGGGAGTTGTAGTCAACATCTGGGAATCTCTGTCAGAGGGAGCACTGGTTGATGGGGGCTGCCACTGCCCCCCGGCTTTACAATGAAGATCATGCCACGTCAGAACGGAGGAGTGGAAATTCACTACACCACAATAAGACAGGAGAATTAAGCAATAAGAAATGTACTAATTGGTAGTTATAATCTGCAAAGCACATGTAATTGGTGCTTACAATGTCCAAACACTCTATTCTTTTTTTTTAAAAAGAAGCAACATTTCATGTTGCAAAAGCAAGATAGAACTTACAATCAAAAGAAGTGAGCCCACAAAATGAAAATATATACTAAACATAAATAAAAATAATGACCTCAAAATAAAATTATTTATTTAAAATATTTCTATACCACCCAAAACTTGCATCTCTGGGTGGTTTGCAATTAAAATCATTAAAAACATTAAAAACATTCCAAACTTAGTATTAAAGATATTAAAACTATAAATCTAATTAAAAGCCTGGGTGAATAAATGTGTCTTCAGTGCCTTTTTAAAAGTTGCCAGAGCTGGGGAGGCTCTTCCAAAGTCAGGGAGCACATTCCAAAGTCCAGGGGCAGCAACGGAGAAGGCCGGTTCCTGGGTAGCCGCCAGATGAGTTGGTGGCAGCTGCAGGCAAACCATCTTAACTGGCATTGGGGCTCATGGTGAAGACAACGTTCTCTTAAATACCCAGGGCCTAAACTGTTTAGGGATTTATAGGTAATAACCAGCACCTTGTATTTTGCCCGGAAATGTATTGGCAGCCAGAGTCATTCTTTCAACACCGGAGCAAGTTCAATGCGTATTCCATTAGTTATGGAAAGTGAACTTTCAGGGAAGCAGGGGAGGCAAGCTTGAAATGTTCAGGTGAGGGAAGCCAGGTGCGTAATTAGAGCATCATCAGGGGTGAAGCTGTGACAGTTTTGGGGATGTATGGAATACATCTGGAAATGAACACACGAACACTCTCACATGGACAGAAACAACCATACATGCACACAAACTCCCATGCAGACAGAAAACTGTTTGGGCCCTGAAATACCATCTGCTCCCAAGGGTTTCTGCCTGCCCAACAAGGTCATGGGGAGGGGTGTCTTTGCTCTGTGTGCTGACATTGAGAGAAGCTAAATTGCCGTGCACACGGGACAGGGCCTTCTCTGTTGTTGGCCCCAGGCTCTGGAATGTTCTCCCAGTGAATGCCCGTTCTTTGACATCTGTGGTGTCTAAGAGCAAGAAAATCAGTGGAGGGCAAGTGGAAAGCGAGCAGTGTCTGTGACACTGCACAACATTCAATTCCAATTCCCCAGCTTTGTGGAGCTTGAGCCAAAATCAATAGGCTTAATTCTGGTCTTAAACCAGCAAGTGTATTGACCACCAAATTGCAGGAATAAGCAGGAGGAAAATATTTATTTATTTTTATTTATTTATTTCGCATGTTTTTATACCGCCCTAACCCAAGGTCTCAGGGCGGTTCACAACAAATACTAAAAACAGTTTAAAACAAATAATAAACAATCAAAAGTTAAAAAGTGCTTCAATCACATGTACTTGTGCTTAGTAGGGAATGGGGAATGAGGCGTTTTGCTAAAAGCTTCCTGAACAAATGGGATTTAAGGAGGAATCTAAAAGAAGTTTAAAAAATAGGCATTGCACTGGTTTCCTAGTTTGAGGACCTATATGGGGCAGAAAGGGGAAAAGGGCAGGGATGTCCAAGGCAGCAAGACACGATCAGTAAGGAGCTGCTGCTTCTTCCAGTGGTCCACTTCACGATGCATGTTCTGCTCCTTTTCAGAATGCAGGCAGCTCTTAACAACAGAGCCCCAAATTCCCCTGAAAGTTGAGATGGATGGTTACCCAATCAGCTGTCTTCTCTTCTCAGCAGAAAAATAGTCTCAGGCTATTCACATGTGCATGCAAAACCGGGCTAAGGGAGACTTTTGCAGGTGTGTGAGACCCGCTGGGATCGGTCCTGGTCTCCCCCGGTGACATGGCGGCAAACCCACCTACATCGCCTCCCTTCTAAAGAAGGTTAAGGGAGCGAGTGCTCATTTTTGTGCTCGTGTGTCAGCCCCTGCCAAGCTCCCTATGCCACTGGTTGGACCTCTGCCTGCTGTGTCTGACATGGGATTTGAAACCTGACCCTGCACTTGATCCCCGCCCCCTGCTTGATATCTTGTACTACACTAGTCCTCAGTAAAAACAAATTAGTTGATGTGAACTATAAAAAAAGCACTTCAGCATGCAATGTCACGAATCTTTGGGCTGGGTGTGTGTGTGTGTGTTTTGACTGATCTGAGACAGGACTCCCACATTGCCTCAAATATAATGCTGTACAACCGAGTGAGTTCACACACTCAGCGGTGAGTAAAGTGTCCTACAATCCAGTTATGCACTTACATGTGTGAACTGGCGCTTCAGCATGCAGAGGCTCTTACTGCATCACTGAGCCAAGCAGGCACTTATGTTTATGGGCTGGACCACCCATGCCTCTGGATCTCTCCCCACCCTCTTAAGAGACTAACAGATTCCCAGGAGACATTCCGGATTCTCCTGCTCCATGATGCTACCTCCTCCTGTAAATAGGCTGGGAGAGCCTGCTGAAGCAACTGATCACGCTGGAGGTGTGGATGCTTCTGTCAAGTGCTCTGCTCCAGTGTGACTGGTTCGGTGAGCTCAGAGTCCTGGCTGGAGCTGGGAAATGGCAAGCAAGCATTTAGGAACATAAGAAGCTGCCGAGTCAGACCACTGGTGCATCTAGCCCAGGGCTGCTCAACTTTGGCCCCCCTGCAGATGTTGACCTACAACTCCCATAATCCCTGGCGATTGGCCACTGTGGCTGGGGATTATGGGAATTGTAGTCCAAAACCAGCTGGGGAACCTAAGCTGAGCAGGCCTGGTCTACACAGACTGGCAGCAGGCAGGAGTATCTCTCAGCCCTATTTCGGAGCTGCTGCCAGTCTGTGAGTAGGGCTGAGAGATACTCCTGCCTGCAACCATCTCCAGGGTTGCAGGCAGGAGTATCTCTCAGCCCTATTTCGGAGCTGCTGCCAGGGAGGAAACTTGGGACCTTCAGATGCTCTTGCCCGAGCAGCCTCATGCCCTAAGAGGAATACCTTCCAGTGCTCACACATGTAGTCTCCCATTCATATGCAACCAGGGCGGACCCTGCTTAGCAAATGGAACAAGTCCTCCCATTTACAGATGCTAAGTAGATTGTGGGGTTAGGTTTGGGATGCATCACTGAGAATCGTAATTCTACTTAGTAGTTATGTATGCTGAATGTCCGTGCACATTAGCTGAGTAACCCTGCCAGTATTATCCTCACATTGCTATTGTGAACCTGAGAGAGAAGAGATTTCCCCAGTTAGCACTCCTGCTAACTGGCCAAAGGGGCACGTTTCAAAGTAGTGGTTCTCTTTATATTTAGCAGGGCCAGAGCAACTGGCCCTTCAACCTTGCAATAGCATCCTTACAGAAGAACATAGGAGCTGCCATATACTGAGTCAGACCATAGGTCCATCTCGCTCAGTATTGTCTACACTTACTTTTCGAAAGATTCCCCTCTGGGTTTCTCGTATGAATGAACATCTGAAAAGTGGGGGGCATACTGGAGATCTAATGAAAACGCACTAGCAACACCAAAATCATGTTGTGATTTTCCTAATCCATAGCCTGATCTAGACGTCTCACTTCTCACGCGTTAGGGTCTGCCTTGGGAACGTGGGGCCAGCACGGGCTCAGAGCGGGTCCAGCTCCTGGGGGGCTGGGAAACAACCCAAAGCCAGGTTGGGGAGGGGGGAGAAAAAGGGAAAAAGCGCACGGGAAGAAGCTGCTGCTCCGGGTCCTATTTGGGCACGTTCTAGAATAGAATCCTGGCAGCGCTTGGAGCCACCCTCGGCGCGGATTGACACCCCACACGAAGCAGCCCCCGGCTTCTCTCTGCCTCCCCCCGCCCGGAGCCGGTTGGTGGCGCTCACGTGTGTTTTCACCGCCGGAGAAGCAGGGCAGGCTGGAGCCACGCCCCCAACTCTTGGGCGCCCCGCCCCTTTGGCTGGTGGCGGCGCCCCGAAGCCTCCCAGCGCTTCTAGCGACTTCGAGGGGGGCGGGTCCGCGCCCAATATAAAGCGGCCGCTGCGGGACAGAAGCGCCGCCTGCGTCTCTTGTGGTCCTCCGGGAGAGATCGGCTGCTTTGCTCATCGGCTGCTGCTGCTGCTGCTGCTGCTGCACCACCACCACCATGGACATCGCGATCCACCACCCCTGGATGCGCCGACCCTTCGGCTTCCCTTCGCTTTTCCCGACCCGGCTCTTCGACCAGAGGTTCGGTGAGGGGCTGCTGGAGAGCGATTTGTTTTCAGCCACGCTCAGCCCTTGCTACATGCGAGCGCCAAGCTTGCAGATGCCGCAGATGCCTCCCATGCCGGCCATGCCCCCCATGCCGGACACGGGGCTCTCCGAGGTAGGGGCTTTTGCGCGATCGGTGACGCGGGGGCGGGGCGGTAATGTGTGCCTTTCCCGGTGCAGCCGGGGAGCTTGCCTTCACTCTAGGGTGTGCGCGCGCCTGTCTAAATCGGCATGCGCGACTGTCTCTGAGCGTGTGCAGAGTGCGACGGAGAAACTGTAGGATGCCCCCTTCCATCCGTCTGAGACTATTGGGGAGAGCTAATCAAGAGCGTTGGTGCTCCATTTGTCTAGCCCTGAATGCCAGCAAGGCCTGGGGGTGGGGGCGGTTGTGTCACCGGTCTGTGTGTGTGTCAGACTGGTGGAAAAAGCTGGAAAGTGGCAGTGGGTGAAAAAGGTGGGCGATGGCAGCCGGAGAGGGTGCCAGCAGGCAGCCGGTGCAGGCAGTGGGAGGCTGTGCTGCCTATTATGGTAACATTCTTCAGCCTGCCCCAGCTGGGCCTGCAGGGAGACAATGCCAGCTGGGCTGGCTGCCTTGCCCTGTGGGGAAGGGCCTGGCACGGCTCTGTCTCTCAAGCCCACAGGGTCACTACCGAAGGCCTGGACTGCCTTGCAGGGTCTTTTCGTGCATCTGCCTTGTTTCCGATCTACCATTAAGGAAAGCAAATAAGTTGGGGTGGGGGCTCTGTTTCGCTTACTGGCTGATGCACTTGCCAGAACCCTTCCTGATGTGGCGCCCCGTGTTGCCTGGTCCGGTCCCACCACTGCCACCCGATTCCCATTGACTAATTGGGGCTTGACACCTTATCTTCTCTTTCATTTTTACTGCTTTTCCCAGTGTGCCTCATCATGCTCCTTGGCAGGGCTCTTGCTCCTGTCTTTTAAGCACAGTGACTCTAAATATAGAGCAGAACTGGTCATGGTGGCGATAGGTAGAGAAAGCGGCATACCCTTCCTCCAGCAAGAAAGGAGAGCATGAGCTCTCACTGGTTTTCCAAGGGGCAATGGAAACCCCAGGAGCTGTGTGTGAGTAGCCTCTCGAATGCCTGCGCTGTGGTAACCCCTGTAACTGCGTGGAAAGGTGGCAACCACCATGGCACTGGATTTTCTAAACTTCCTAACTTACTGTAAGGCGGGTGGGGATGTTATGTTTACCACAGGGCAATGAACATGCTTGCCAGATTTGGCAAGCTTTTCTTATTTTAAAAATTAAGAATCAAAATTAAATAGGAACAGAATTGGGTGATATGCAACAAATCCTGTGCATGTTTACTCAGAAGTAAAGGTAAAGTGTGTCATCAAGTCGATTCCAACTCCTGGCACCCACAGAGCCCTGTGGTTTTCTTTGGTAGAATACAGGAGGGGTTTACCATTGCCTGTTCCAACACAGTCTGAGATGATGCCTTTCAGAATCTTCCTATATTGCTGCTGCCTGATACAGTAGCAGTGGGGATTCGAACTGGCAGCCTTGTGCTTGTTAGGCATTTCCCTGCTGCACAAGTCTCCCTTATTTCAGTTGAGACTTGCTCCCTAGAAAATTGTATATTGGACTATTGCAAATCATGCAAATAGTCAAAACATGCATGCATCTGGGAATTTTTGCTTAGGCAGTCCTCATTCTGCCAGTAGAGGACAAGGGCAAAGTGCAGAAACCCCACACTTGAGATCCGGCCTCATATGTTTGGATTGTGAACCCCCTGGGAACAAGGATATTAACTTTTCAGAAAATGCTGCCCGCTGCTTTGAATCCATAGGATAGAATGGAGGTACAATCCTAGTTAGTTTCCGAGACTGAAACGTAGGACAGCTGCTTTGTACTGAGTTAGACCACTGGTCCATGTAGTTCAGTACTCTCTTACCCTGACTGGCAGCTGCACTGCAGGGTTTCAGACCCTACCTGAAGATGAAGACCTGAATCCCAGTCCTACCTGGCGATGCTGCCAGGGACTGAATCTGGGACCTTCGGAATACAAAGCCATGCCCCCCCCCCCCCGTACCGGCTCAGGCCACTAGTCCATCTATTTTATTTATTTATCAAATTTGTATATCGCCCCAAACGTTCGTCTCTGGGCGGTTGGGGTCATCTAGCCCAATGTCTACTTAGACCAGCAGCCATGCACTAAAAACTTGGGCAGATGCCTTGCCCAGTGCTCTTGGATTCTTATGAGATGCCAGGATTTCATCCGGGGCCGTCTGCGTACAGAGTAGGTGCTCCACCCATCCAGGCATTACCCACACAGTTCAAGGTCTTTTGCAGAAGCCTTAAGGAGCTGGCTTAGGGGTGCTGAAACTTTCCATTATGGCTGGGGGTGATGGGGTCTGCATTGTGACATCTGGGGATGTTAAGAACCCGAGTTAGAAAGAGCCAAGGAACACTGAAATTTTGTTCTTGTGTGGTGCAGTTGCGGGATCCACACAGTCATGGTCATGGATGGTATCCTCTGCACCTAGCCTGAACTGCAAGCATGCAGCTGGGTCTGAATCAATCCATCGGGAGTACAAGAAAGAATACATGGGCAAGTTGGGCCAGACTGCAGAAGTGCCATAAAACTCTCTCTTCTCCCCCCACCCCCACTTCCTGCCAGGTGAAGATGGACAAAGACAAGTTCTCTGTGTTGCTGGATGTGAAGCATTTTTCTCCCGATGAGTTGAGCGTGAAGGTGGTGGGTGATCACATTGAGGTCCATGCCAAGCACGAAGAACGCCCGGTATGTAGCTTCCTGCAGGATCTGTAGTCTGATCTCTCCTGAGATCTTGGTGTGTACGATCAGCAAAAGCAGCAAGTCCAGTTAGATTTAAGTGAAATTCGAGAACTTGTAGCAAGCAAGGAAGGATCGGATTGCAAAAGGGCATTGGATAACCACTCTTACACTGGTCCAACTCCAGTCACCAAAATCAACTTAAGGTTTCTGAGAGATACTTAGTCTTGAATTTTGGTTCTCAAGATTTTTTTTAAATTATTATTATTATTTTTGCAATGCTGCTCTTCTTCTAGAGCAGGAGTTCTCCGCCTTGGGTCCTCCCAGTGTTGCTTGGCTTGGCCATTGTGACTGCGGATAGTGGGAACTGTAGTCTTTCTGGGGACCCATGATTGAGAACCCCTGCTCTAAAGCTGGGCTGCACAACCTTGGCCATCCAGCTGTTGATAGACTACAACTCCCATCATCCTTGACTGTTGGCCACTGTGGCTGGGGATGATGGAAGTTGTAGTCCAACAGCAGCAGGATGGGAGTCGATGACGGCGGGGCTGAAGTTGTACAGCTCTGCTCTAGAGCAGGGGTTCCCAGCCTGTGATGCTCCAGATGTTGCTGAACTACAACTCCCATCACCCCCAGCCATAATAGGTTGAGGCTGGGAGGATGATGGGAGTTGTAGTTCAGAAACCCCTGGAGCATCACCGGTTGGGAACTGCTGCTATAGAGCAAAGGAGTAAGCAGTCCTCAGCACACCAAGTCTAACTGCCTTTTAGGTCAAAAATGTGCTGAAAGTCTAATGAGCCAGGACAGACAAGATGTTTGACTGCAACATGTTCCTCGCAACCCACCCGTCAGATGGCGATGAGTCATGGAAGCTTCTGCAAACAGTCAAGGGTGACCCCCTGCCCCAGATAGCATTACAGTGATCGAGAACTGTCTGGAATGTGTCTCTCCCGCCCCCTGCTGCATCCATGGTCCTAAATAAACCCATCCGTCCTCCTTGCATGCCTTGTTTACTTGGGGATCCTCTCTGCTTAGCAATAGGCTCTGGCTGACCAGTTACTCACCTGTTTTCCTTCCACTCTTCCTCCAGGACGAACATGGCTACATCTCTCGGGAGTTCCATCGCCGCTACATGATCCCCAAGGGGGTCGATCCAGCAGCGATCACCTCGGCCCTGTCTCCAGATGGTGTGCTCTCCATCACTGCACCCACTACCCCGGCCCTCCCTGGAACGGAGCGCACCATTCCCATCAGCCGCCAGGAGAAGCCGGCTGTCACGGGGAAATAACCGGGTGGCCGCTTAGGCGGGCTTTTGCTTCCTGTTGTCGCCAGCAGTCAGCATCTTGGACCTGCCCTCCCCTCGCTTGTAGCTACAAGGGCTATTCCCTCAGAGCCTCAAAGGAAGTGGCATTTCCTGCTCCCCCACTTCCTGCTGGGGGGTCTTGATGGCAGAGACTCTAGGGCAGTATTCTGTCCGGGTGCTTCCCCTGCAGTTGAGTAGGATCTTCCGGGAGCAGAAATGGGGCCTTTCATTCTGGTTAGGAGTGCTCCTCTGTTACAGGTTCACTTTGTACCACTGTGCTGAATTCCTCGCTTTCGGATAAATACAGATCCTTGGTTACATGTATTTGCTTTACAAACCAAAAGGCTGTAGCAAAACCCAGTATGGATACTAATAAATTTGATGTAACTGCCCTTGGGTGTACCTTGTATCTCGTAGATTAGCAGAGAAGAGGACAGTCCTTACCCAGGAAGGTGGGGGTAACGATGGACTACATTACTGATCATCACATGGAGAGCGTTTGGGGACATTCTGTCTCTCAGATCCTAGCTTCGGTGTTGGACCAATTTGTAGAGCAGAAGAACATCAGGCAGGGGAGTAACAGCAGGGGACTGTCTACATGCATTCCTTGGCTCTGCCATGGACCCTCCTCCTCACACCCCAGCTGGGAAATCAAAAGAACTCCACCCCTACTCCACACACCTCTCAGTTGTTGACATCTGGTTCCCTATCCCAAATTGCTTTAAAACTAGAGGCAGAACAGCTTTAACTGGAAGTGCTTAAAATGCACAAGACCTGTCATTCTAGGTATTTATCTGCACATGTGTAGGCAAGTAGCAAATCTTAATTACACAAGTTTAACACTCACCATGACAACAACATAGAAATATTCCAGTTGGGCTGGCAAAAGCCTCCTGCCTCCTCCTACCTTGGACAGCCGCTGCCAGTCAGTGTACACAATACTGACCTAGCTAGACCAAATATGTCTGTACAAGGCAGCATCCTACGTTCGAGGTAGTGGCAGGAAGGGAAGGGCAGGGCAAAAACCTAAACTGGATGGCCTCCAGCTCCAACATGTAACAAGAAAAAGCTGCTAAGGTTTCAGTAAAGGCAGTGACCAGAACGGAGGAATTAAAAGGAAACAGGCCTTGGACAGAAAACACGATGTGTCAGCATGCACATCTTAAAAGAGGGGCATTCTACAAACTCAGTACTTTCCTGTATTAAGTGTAATGAGTTCCAGCATGGAAGGCACGTCAGACCGATGGACTTCTGCCCAATTGAAAACTGGACGCTGACTACTTCTTACTTACTGCACAATGTGATTAAGGGAGTAGCTTCTAAGGTACCAAGCCAAAGTGGCCTCTGATGTCTCCTTATTCGGACATTGTGCTCTACAGGCATTCAGGTTGCTCCACACTCATGAATCAATTTTGTCTCATTGTACCCGAGTTCATTTTAAAAGTGAAGCTAAGTGCAGACCCTCTCATACACGGGTACAGATCGGAAGTGTACTGCTGTGTGTGCACTCAGTAGAGCATAACGCTATGTGTGTATACTGTACAGAGTATCTGCTTTGCATGCAGAAGGTCCCAGGTTCGGTCTCCAGGGAGGGCTGAGAAAAGTGCTTGCCTGAAGCCCCACCACAGAGCGTGGCTCCCAGAATAGACGGTACGGAGCTAGATAGATCAGTGATCCAACTTCGTATCAACATAATGTGCAAATGGGGCCTGAATCGGACGTATATGCTTACTGGGTGGCCATCCTCCACCCTGTTCAGCAAAAGGGTCCATGTGATCCATTCCACAGGGGAATCCCAGCCTGAAACATTTACTCAGTCACAAAGCTCACTGGGTTACGGTCACTGGCTCTCAGCCTAACTTGCGGCAGAGAGTAAATTGAGAACCCCATCTAAGCCACCCTGAACTTCTTGGAGCAAGGGCAGGATACACATTTGACTAACACTCTCTATATAAAGAGCTAGTTCCTTGATTCTGTTTACTTACATTCTAGTCTAGGGCAGGGCTTTGAGGATGGGTCCAAGTATCCCTCTAGGCAGAATACGAATATGACAAATATTTATATACCACTCTTCAATAGAAGTTCCTAAAGTGGTGTGTGTGTGTGTGTGTGTGTGTGTGTATACATACATAGAGAGAGCGACACAGACAGACACGTATATGTATGTGAATATAAATATAAATAAATAAAACAGAGCAAGGGCAGGATCCACTTTTGACTAACAATCTAAATAGGAAGAGAGCTCATATACTACAATGGTGTGCTTTCCCGGTTCAGCTTCAGGGCTTCTTGGGCTCCAGACATTGTTAGACTAGACAGACACCCTCTGAATACTGCATTTATTATACAAAAAAAAACCCTAGAGGCAACAGTACTGACCCCCACAAGGTGAGGGGGTTAGAAGGAGACGCCAGGAGATGTGCCCCACTTGCGCCCCTCATTGCCGCTCATACATCTCCTTCAGGATCTTCATGCTCTCAGCGTAGCGCAGCTGGTTCTTGTGCGAGGCCTCTTTCCACCTGTGGATGGGAGAGGGCACATGGCAAGCACAGCCACACGCCTTGGCACAGGGGCGGAGCCACCACTGTGCAAACGGGTTCAAAGAACCCGGGCCGCTGCGCTCAGAGGCCACGGTTTGTGCCCCGGCCACACCTCCTCCGTCTGACATCAGACACAGGGGGCGTAGCTGGGTGGGGGCCACCAGCGGCTTCCCTACACACCTGCCTTGGCATTACACTGCCCTTCATGTCCCCCAATAGCCTTCTGCCTTGTATACTGCATAGGCATCACTGCCACACACCTGCAGCCCGTGTCACCTGTTCCTGCCACCTACCTCTGTCGGATCTTCTTCCACCGCTCCATGTTCTTGTAGATAAGGGAGGACATGGATGGCACGGCCTCGGCAGCCTGTGAGGAAGAGCAGGCATCAGCACATGGCTGCCTCCAAAGCCCTGCAGGGCTAAAACCACACCTGAGAAACAGACAGACTCCAAAAAACGACCCAAACTGCTTCATCAGCAGCTAAGCCAGCATATAAATCCCACGGTTGGGAAGGGATGCAGAGCCAACCTTGCGGTAGCGGTATGAGTCTTCATGGGAGCACTGCCTGCAGTGAGATATTCCCCTTAGGGGATGAGGCTGCGGCTCAGTGGTAGAGCATCTCCTTGCATGCAGAAGGTCCCAAGTACCTCCTGCCTGAAACCCACGGAGAGCTGCTGACAGTCAGTGTAGACAATACTGAGCTAGAGGGACTCGGTATACAGCAGCTTCCTAGGTTCCTCTTTTGGAGAGCTGCAACAGCAGGTCAGGGCACTAGAGATCCCTACCCAAGAACCATCTGCCCCAAAGAACATTCAGCACTATCACCCAGGACATCTCTCCTCCTGGGTCATAAGCTCGCGTTGATTAAGTCCCTGCCCTTTGTACACACCTCCTGAAGCTACTATGATCTCTCCTCCCCTCAAAGATCTCTCCTCAAAGATCTAAACACCGTGGAGGGGCGTTCATGAGGGTGGGGACAGGTGTTCCGTCTCGGACATGGGCAGCTCAGATGGGCATGGGCAGCCATGGAGGCCTGGGCACGGACAGGCTCCGCTTGGATGTGGGCAGCTCGGATGGGCGTTCCCTCTCATTCACCACAGTTATCTGATGAGCTGATCCCCTCCTCCTCCTCCTCCTCCTCAATGATCCCAGCCCCCTCCTCTTCACCCAGGACATCTCTCCTCCCCCTCCCCCAGCCTCCCCTCCTCCCCCAAAGAACATTCAGCACTATCACTGTATAGGAGAAACTAGTTACTCACAGGGGCTCCATTACTCACCTACTGCCGTGAGTAACGAGGCATTAGGGCTACGGAGAAAGCGGGGTTAGGTTCCAGAGTGGAGGGGGAAATTTTAAAGTGCCAAAAATGGTCCCTAAATGGCCCAGAACTTACTGTGGCATGCTCTGTGGGTCCCCAATGTGCCCAGGAATGCCCTCCAAAGGGCAAAATCCCCCCTAAAGCCACAAAAAAGCATGGGGAAAGGTTCCAAGGTTGGGCTTCTCAGAGGCACCTGGTGGGCCAGTGTGCGAAACAGGATGATGGACCAGATAGGCCTTGGGCCTGATCCAGCAGGGCTGTTCTTATGTCATGAAGATAACTGTCATGTGAGAGGTTGTCTTTACATGAGGTGAAGTGAGATTGTCGCCTCGAGCAGCAGATTATTGGGGTGGCAAAATGTTCCCTGCTGCCACTGCCGCCATCACCACCACCAGAGAACTAATTGGGACCAATCCGACCCTTGCAAGCTTTGCCAGGAGCGCGTCTCCTCACATAAGCTCTCAAGAAGCCAGAGAAGAGTATCAGGGGCTGCTGGCATCCTCCCCACATCTCTATTGGAGCTTGCAAGGGTCCATTTTGAAAGGGGGCTGGCCCACATCAGGTGTGGGGGGCAAGGCAACATTTGGCACCTTGCCTCGGGCACTACAGTCCCCTGGGCCATGAGGCAGAGCAAGCACTGCCAGAACAACAGGCCAAGTTTCCGTGAAAAACAAACCCTTCCAGTTCTGACCCAAGAGAGGCTTCGAGGCAACTGTGATCCGGCACCACAGACCACCCACTCTCCCCTCCCTGCCACAGCTGAAGTACGTTCTGACCTTGTCCACTACGACTTTCGCCTCCTCAGGCTCTAGTGGAGATGGGATGCGGAGATTAACCGTTTCCCCCGAGGCGTTTGTGTGGCAGGGCGTTGGAGGGGGCAGTTTGCACACATCTTGGCTTTTCCCATTCAGTCCTTCGGCCCCCTAGAATCAAACACATTTGGGAAGATAAGACTCAGTTTCAATCTCAGCTCAGTCACAAACTCTGGAAGTTATAGGTTTCCTTTATTCTCGCTTGTATATCCTGTCCTGCTTCTAAAGTGCTCCGAGTGGTAGACGTGGAGGTCATTCACACAATCGAGAACTGTGTTCTACCCAGATTTGGGAGCTGTGTGTGTGTGTGTTCCTGATTTTTGGTTGTGTAGAAGCAAGGTAAGAGGAGAACCTCAGTCGAAGTGTTGTATGGAAGCAAGGTAGGTGGAAAAGCTACCCAGGTTTTCCTCCTCCCTTGCTTCCACACAATCACTTCTACCCAGGTTTTCCTCCTACCGTGGTTCCACACAACCCAAAATTAGTAGCACACAGCGCTCCCAAACCCGGGTAGAACACAGGTCTCGATTGTGTGAATGACCTCATGGGCACACACCTCACAAGATGATGGTTGTGAAGAGAAGTTAGGTCAAGAGAAATTGGCCCCAAGATACCCAGTGATTTTCCTGAGGGGAATTTGATCCTGGATCTCTCTGGCCCAGGTCTAACCACTGCACTGTGCCAGCACGGCAAGCTGTTATAGCAGATATGAAAGCACAGCAATTAAAGGCTTGAGCTGTGTGCCTGAAATCCCTGGTTCGATTCCAGACCTGACGACAACACTCAGGATGTGCCTAATCAGATCACTTGTCAACCTCAGCTATCCCCACCAATGGGGATAATTCTGTCAGCCTACCTTCCAAGACTGTTGTAAGGATTATCAAGGTAACATATGAAGAGTTTTTGAACCCTCAGGCAAGAGGTTCTATGAAAATAATTCAGTATTAGCAGAGCTTAGCCTTGGTTATCCTTCTAAAAAGCCCCATGGCATCCTTTCCAGCTGGGGCCCCTCCTGGTTAGTACCTCCTCATCCTCTGGCAGGGTGGGCAGGGCAGGGCTGGGCGGTTGTTCCTGCTCCCGCACCATGGGACTGTTCCGCATCCAGGCCCGGCAGATGGGGTACAGCGGGGTGCTCTCGGAGAACTGTGCTAGATCCACACTCCGGTCAAACAGCTTGATGACATAGGTGTCTGAGGGAGACAGGAAGGAAAGCTGATCAAGATGGAGGCCCAAAAGGCTTTCCAGAAATCTCCTCCTCCAAGCAACCCAGTTCCTGGAGGGAAAAGAGAAACAATACGAGGGCTCAATTCCTTTTCCCAGTTGAGCCTGCTGGCTCAGAGACAACAACACTGGAACACAGCCAGGATGGCTTCAAAATATAAGGCCTCACAAACTTTACTGGGTCACGCCGAAAGTGCACCCGCTCTGACATCACTAGAAGACATCCTGATGGGCTGTCAGGCATCCCTTGTGTGAGGGGGCGTTCACCTGAATCGCCCCTCTAAATGCTCTCCAAAACCCTGGAGAGCTCTAAAATAGCATGGCAGGATGTGCTCCTGTAACGTCAGAGGACATGCACTCTTGGGACAACTCCGTCCCGATTGTGTGTTCTGGCTGATGTTTGTACGAATCTGCCTTAAAGACGACCAAGGAAGTAGCACACCTTCCCTAAAGGCTTTCAAGGCTGGAGCATTTTGTTTCAGAAAAGATTACCCGGTGGAGGGGATCGGGGAATAAGGAAGGAACAATAGAGGCTGATAAGAAAACCATTCTCTCTCAAAACCCTGGGTTGGGGTTTTGTGTGTGAGAGAGAAAATAGATCCTTCACGAATTATTTATGTTTGTACACCACAAGATGTGTCGACAGTGCTAGACACAGGTGCCTTTAAAAGAAGAGAGGCAAATTCATAGAGAATAACTCCAAAATCAATGGCTATTAGCCTTTGACGGAAGCAAGCAAGGAGGATGGAAGCAAGCAAGGCTAATGTGATTCGTGTCCAGGGGCAGAAGATCTCACATTAACAGAGGCTACGAATGGCCAAGAGAGGATGAACCTCAGTATCACGGTCCGCCTGAGAGTTTCCTGCTAGCCAAGGTTAAAAGACAGAGTACCATATTAGAAAGCCACTTGATCTGATCCACCAAGGCAACCGGCATTTAAAAAAAAAACTCACTCTGCTTCTGCTGTCCGCTTTCGGCAAGCCCATCATCCGTCTCCTTCCTCTTCTTACGCCGATGATGAGAGAACCGGGCAGAGGGCCTGGGACCAGAAGAGTATTAGAAAGTATGTGACTGGAGAATTCACGGCATATGTTTCGAAGAGGTTTAGAAGCATCTCCTGACTGCTGTGGTCAAGAGGTTGGGTCTAAGGGCTCTCCAGCAGCCAAGAATGGAAACTCACCAGACTGGCAGAGGGGTGAAGTACATAGCAGAAGCCATAGAGATCTCCACAGGAAGTAAATTGTTTAGCCACCTCTGGAGAACAGAGTTGCTTTTCTACAATGCCAGGTGGGGCAAATAGGATATCTATTTGGGGAAGGGGCCATAACTCAGTGGTAGAGCATCTGCTTTGCATGCAGAAGATCCCAGGTTCAATCCTTGGCAGCATTTTCAGATAGGGCTGGGAAAGACTCCCCCCTGAAACCTTGGAGAGTCAATCAGTGAAGACTATCCTGAGCTAGATGGACCCATAGTCTGACTCAGAATAAGGCAACTTCTTGTGTTCCTTTACATCAGGGCTGCTCAACTTCGGCCCTCCTACAGATGTTGGCCTACAACTCCCATAAGCCCTGACTACTGGCCACTGTGGTTGGGGATCATGGGAGTTGTAGTCCAAACACAGCCGGCGGTGGGGGGGGGGAGTTGAGCAGGCCTGGACTAGAGGGACCTGAGTTCAAATCCTCACTATGGTTGAGAAGCTCACTGGGTGATCTTGGGCTCCGACTCTCAACCTAACCTACCTATCCCCTATGGGGGATAGCCTGATTCATGCATACCACTATAAGCTACTTGGAGGGAGGCTGGAATTTAAATGTTAATTATTATATTATATATTACATATTGGGCAGCTTGGCCCCTGCAATCTACATAATGGAGATCAGCATGAAGCAGCATTACTGGTGGCTTCCAGTTTCAAGAGCCATTCTGCATAACAAAGCTCCCAGCTCACAGGAAAATTAGTTCATCAAGAGGCTTACCACTGGCATGCTAGATTCTGGAAATTAGCATTAATGGACAAATTAACACAACAGTCACAAGTCTCTTCTGGAGTTCCTCTCTCTTACACTTTCTCCCTGGTTCCTGCTGATCAGTAATCACTGTTTGTGATATTATAAATGGTCATTATGCGGTTTAGAAAGATGCCCTTACAATATAGTAATCCTGTGTTGTATACTTATCTCCTGCTATGTTTATGAATTGTATTTGTTTCAGAAAATGTCAAACAAACCACAAGTTTTTGTTGCTGTTTTAAAGAGGGTCATGATAACTTCTCCCCAATATGCTAGTCTGCTACACACAGGGAGCTTTCCATATAGGAGAGGGTTCAAAAACAGGAACACACACATCCTGCCCCGCCCCACTGCCGTTTGAATTGGTACGGCCAATAATTCTGCACAATCACAATGTGGAGGGCAGCTTTTTATGGACTAGTGCAACCCGCAAAGTGGCACTAAGTGGCAATAGCATCCAAGTCTTGTACTCACAGGTTCTCTCATTGCTTTCCATCTAGTACTAGAATGGCAGGGAGAACAGCTGTCTAGAGTCACTCATAACAAAGGCAGCTACACCCAAGTGATGCAAGACACACATACACGTGCTTATGCTCCTGAGGGCTGGGGGGCCCTCTTCAAGCACCCAGAGCAAGAGCTGCGCGAGGGGAATGCTTTTGTTTGCATCATGGGGAGAGGGGCGATTTCCAGCTCTTTCCTTCTCCTTCTGCCAGGGTCTCAGGAACACATCTGGGGTGGCAGAAGGAGAAAGAAACAGTTGGAATCACTCCTCTCCCTACTGTGCAAACAAAAGCATCCACTCGTGCAGCTTTTGCTCCAGATGCTTCTCATTGCTGAAGAGACAAGCCTTGTCAGCTGAAGAGGCAAGCTAAGCCTGGTCTTAGCTTGTCTCTTCAACTGTGGGGAGTCTTATGGTGAAATCTGGGAGATAAGCTCCACATGCATGCCTAAGTCCCTTCTCTGGATCCAGCGGAAATCAAGGGCAGTCAATGAACCCACGGAAGAGTGCTCACGCTGCAGTCCTCCATGCAATGGCCATCCATAGGTGGATGAGACATTATAAAGAACCATACCTCTTTCCTGTGGCAGTCGGAGAGCAGTCCCTGTAAACAGAAAGTAGAAAGGTCAAGAACTACTCATTACAGTGCTGGATCCCAGATGCGGGACATAAAACAATGGGAGTATGACCATCTCCATCATGTCCTCTTCAGCAGCAGAGCACACATTTTGCACAGAGGTGGTCTCAGGTTCAATTCCTGACATTTCCGCTTAGAAATATTTCAGCCAACAGGGTACGAGAGGCCTCTGCCTGAGTTCTTGGAAAGCTGCTGCCAGTCAGAGCTGACAGTTTGGGGCTTGATGAGACAGGCTGACTCAGCAGCAGGAAGCTTCATGTGTTCATGAGCTGTTGCAGACAGACCAGACCGAGATTGATTCTTATTTCCAAAGTGGAGAGACTAGGAAAACCCCCAGTATTTTCACCTGCTGGTAAACCCGATTAGTGGACTGTTTATTCTATTTGGAACTTGGTTTCTTAGCCTTAATTAGGATCTCTGGTAGGGATTTGGAACAGTCCTCTCCCAACCAGAAGCTCCGCATTGAAGAATGGCAAGCAAACCCTAGAGCAGCGGTTCCCAGCTGTGGGTCTCCAGATGATGTTGGACTACAACTCCCATCATCCCCTGCCATGGAGGCCTCATGGCAGGGGGCAATGGGAATTGTAGTCCAGCAACATATAGAGACCCACAGTTGGGAACCCCTGGCCTAGAAGGCTACAAGGAGGCCTTACTTGTTGAGCGCGTCAGACGACGACTTTCCAGAGTCTTCTTCCATCTGCTCCCTGAGGAGACATACAAAGACAGAAAAAGAGGAACACCGAATGTCAGCAGCAGGTACGTTAATGAGGATGTCCATAAATCTGCCATCTCACCCTAGCAGGCACTGTTCCTCCTTACAGAAATGGCAAAGCAACCCACAAGGCTTCCAGCTTTCCTCCCACTGGGGGTTAGATCAGCCTCTAATGACGTGACAAGCTCCAGATTCCTTCTACCCAAACAGAGCCAAGATCACACTCTTCCCTGGGCAAGGCTTACCGGTCCACATCATTCTTCTCCAGCAGACACTGCAGCACTGCATCAAGCCGGTTTCGAGCATTGGCCGTCTCCAGATCTGTGCAGGGCCGGAGGGGAGAGAGTGGTTGTTCTGGCAGAAGCATCCTGCCCACCCCACTTTACAGAACATCATAGGCATCTTTCTCCAAAGCTTTTTTCTACCCTCCCCACATTGGCACTGAAGACCCTTGGATTATTCTTCTGGGTCTGGCAGCCCAAATCAAAAGGCTTCCTATACTGCTAACACACACTCTCTCTCTACACCAACAGATAATTTTCAGAGAGTGCAATATGGAGAATGCATTTATGCAAAGGTCAAACATTTTGCCAGGAGTAGCATGCATGTTAAGCCTGCCCCACAGCACCGTATACAATCAACACCTATATGAAACCCGCACGGGGGCAATCACAATTTCCATCTCTGCTTTTATAAAGGAGCACAATAGACAGAGATAGCAAAACATTATCTTCAAACATACCCAGCTTAGATCAGGGGAACTGTGTGCAAGCTCTCACAGAACTCTTCAGCAGGCACAACGGAAACAAAACAAAGCTTCAGATCTCGCAGCACTCTACATTACGAGTGACTCAAACACATCTTGAAAACACAGTTCTCTCTCTCTCTCGGTCTATCTATAAAACTGGGTCAGCAGCAACCTGACATTGCTCACACTGGACATTTTATAAAGCATTCAGGATTCCTACGAATGTGTCAGAACCAGCATATTTTGGAAGCCACTGTAACACTGGGAAGTGACGGTATAAAGAAATAAAAGCAAATACAGAGGCATCAGAAACAACCCATACAGAAGAACTCCTAGATACAATCCTGTTAGTCTTTAGTAACACCCATTACAGAGATGCGAGTTTGGGGCAGTACAGAAATGTTAAATTAAATAAATTAATTAAAATAAGATAAAATTTAAAAAATTCCTGTCAGCAGGTCCCCTCCTAACTGAGCAAAACTGTTAAAAGTGGTGATTCTCTTGATTGAGCAGGAGGAGAGCAACTGGCCCTATCCATCCCCAGCATAGCATCCCTCCAGTGGCTGTTGCTTATGTTTCTTTTTTAGACTGTGAGCCCTTTGGGGACAGGGAGCCGTTTTAGTTATCTTTGTAAACCGCTTTGGCAACTTTTTTTTGTTGAAAAGCGGTATATAAGTGTTCATCCTATTCGTATTCCATTAGGGATATATAGGAGAACCAGAGCTGTAGCGGGATTCAGCTCTGCACCGAATGGAGCTTCTGGATTTTTGGCGGAGAGCATCTTCGCTACCTGCTCGGGGGTAGGTCTGTGCAGGTTGCTATTGCAATCACTACTTGCGTTTGACATTCATGCCACCTAGTTTACATGGCAACCTACCTGGCTTCTCTGTTTTCACCTTTGTGTGGAGCATCGTTTATTAGAGCCAGGTTCCTTGCAAGAGAAGACACCTATGTAAGAAGAGATACAGAAGGCTCAGAACAGGTAAAATGATATTTTGTATAAATTAATGTATCCTGCTATAGAACAGTATTCTTCATTGTACAGCCCGGGGACCAGTGGCAATCCCCATCAAGCCTAAGTGCAAGGTCCTGGACTAGTCGTTTATTGGCTGTGTAACGCTTCCGCCAAAGCTGAGTACTCTGCATAGTCCCCCAGCACCACGTGGAGACGACCATTCCCATAATGCAGTGCCCAGCGTCAGGGGGCTCCTCTAAGGGAAACAGAGCCCTCTTGAGCCCCTGTGCCATCTTGGAGGCATGCACAGAGTGCTGGGAAGTGTAGCCCTTCCCAGCACTTTCCCCTCAGAACTCCTAAAATAGGGCTCCTCCGTCTCTCTTAAAAGGGCCTCCTCCAACACAGAGAAAAGCAAATTACTGTGCGGAGATCAGTGCAGTGGGAAAGGTCTTTCACATTGAAGGCTTTTTGCCAAAAAGGGGTTTTGAGTTTTAGTAATTAACTCCCTCCTTAAGATTGGGAGGTTTTTGGTGGTTTCAGTATTATACCCTAGGGTATTGTGATATAAGTGGCATTATGTTTTTATTTTAAACTGTGTTATATGTTCTTTTCTATTCCTTTGTTGTGGTGGTCATAGACTGTAAAAAACTTTGAACTTTGCTAAAAATGGCCCCCGCTTGAAAAATGGCAGAGATTACTATTACTAAATAGCAGAAATTACTGAATATGTAAGTTTTCCATTCACACAAGACACTTTCCAGAAGGTTGGCCAGACTACAGTAAGGTAGGAAAACACACATGAGCGCGTGCACACACACACACCCCATAGTCCTTAAAGACTAACAGATAAAGTGTGGCACAAGCTTCTTTCAGGTTAGAAAGCTGGAGGAGAAATCTATAGGTGGGTAAGAATCCTTTAAAAAGAAAAATTATGGAGGCCCCAAACACAGAGAACAAACACCAGAAACTTCCGAATTCTTTATCAGGCCTCTTTGCTGATTTCACCATAACACAAGCACATGCTCTGTAATTCAAAACCTACACTTTCACTACATGCCATCCACCAAAGTTGGTCTTTAGAACCTGGGGTGTGTGTGTGTGTGTGTGTGTGTGTGTGTGTGAGAGAGAGAGAGAGAGAGAAAAGTGGGGGGAGGGAGAGAGAGAGAGTGTGCATCTTGTGGCATCTTAAAGATCAACAGATGCATTGTGCGTTTGCTTCCATGGACTAGAGTTCATCAGACCCATTAAACCTTATCCTCAGTTGACAGATCACACACACACACACACAGGTAAAAGGAAATGGGGGGGGGGGAAGGACAAACAGTGGGAGCAAAAAGCCATGCTATTCACAGAGTCTAGCCTGCGACATTGCTATGCAAACCTCAAATGTATTTTGAGCCAATGTGGTTGCCTTGTAGACTTTTAAGCCTTGCACAGAAGTGTCACAAGTTGCATGCCACAGCTTTTTGGCACGCTATTGACAATTTTCTCTCTCTGTATATATACCTACCTATCTAACTGTACTTCATGCTGATGTGGGCTGTAATGCAGAAGAGCTTCTGCCACAATACACCTGTGAGACTTTCAGGTACAACCACAAGTCTCTTTTGTCAATTGCTAGCTAAAAGGAGGACCACCCCTCTATTTCCTCTTACAGTTCAGCGTCCTCTTCCAAGAGTCGGAGCTCACCTTTCCAAAGGACCGGACCAAAACAAAACCCGGGGGGGGGGTATCTTTGGATTCTTTTTTTCCCTCTTGCTCACCCTATCCTCGCACGCTCCGGGAGACCTCCAGCGAAAACCAACAAGCAACCCTCTCGCTACCAATCGCCCTTTCTCCGATTCCCGTTCGCACGAATGCAGAAAAACCGCCTCTGCTGCACTGCATGCTGGGAATTGTAGGCACCTGCCTTGGAGGAGAAATTTCGACCCAATGGCCCGAGGATCTCCCGCTGCTGTTGGACTACAACCCCCATCACCCACAGCTGCAGTATATTGGGGCTGGGGGTGATGGGAGTTGTAGTCCAACCGCCCCAGCGCCTCCGGTTAGCCACTGCTGTCCCGGGCTGCTTGAATAGAAATTGTGCAGCCATTTTGATGGGTCAGAGGATTGCAGTTTCCCCGCAGGAGGCGAAGTTTTCTGAGGACTGTGTGTGTTTGTGCCGTATCTTAACTGGATTGTAGTCCATTGACTGGACGTTTTGGAGGAAAACACAGACACACGCAATTGCAGACGCCCAGGATGCTGTGAGGTCGTATATAATACAGTATACACCTTGCAGCTGCCACATTTTAATTTTTATTTTTTGCCCTGGTTGGAATCTTGTTTCTTTAACAAAAGCCATACAGATGCATGTTTATTTGGAAATAAATCCCGTCGTGTTGAATGGGACTTTCTTCCCAGATAAGTGTGCATAAGATTCATTGCACTGCAGCAGCTTGAACACCTTGGGAGTAAGGTCCTATTACTTGGGAGTAAGGTCCTATTGAACACAGTGGGGTTTACTCCAGGTAAATCTGCATCGCATTGGGCTCTGCGCGCAACCCTATGCAGGTCTAGATGTCTGCGTAGGTGTACATGTACAGGCTTTTGTGTGTATGCATGCACATGTGTTGACCCGGATACAGGCCACTTCAAAGGCGGGTTACAGATCGGAAGCCGTACTGTTGCGCATGGCCTGAACGCGATGAGTGAATTAACTTGAATTATCCATGCCCTGTAGATATGTTAAACATAATGTGTGAACAGGGCTCGTGTCTGGTTGCTACTCTTCAAAAACCGTTTCTCTCGGGTGGACATGCATGTTTCTTGCGATTCCCCCCGTTCCCCGCTTTAACGATAAAGGATTCATGCGCCGGTCTGGCACCGAGCATGACGGTACTTGTAGTTTGTAATCCCCGTATGGCGCGCGTCAGAGGAGCGTTCCTTTCCGGCGGGCAGGGCGCTCATGGGAATTGTAGTTCTGAGGCTGTCATGGGGCTGGGTGGGAAAGAAAAGCTGTTTACCCGACACCCTCTGCGCGCAGCGATTTCCTAGTTTGGTTGCTAAGTGACCGCTAAGGCGGTAAGTTTAGCTTGGGGTGAGCGGGAAGGATGCGGGGTACGGGTGGGCCGTGGCTGAGCGCGCGGTGGGGGAGATCTCCCTACGCTGAGGAGGTAGGGCCGAAGTCTGAGGGAGCCTCGAGTGACTGGAGCCCCGAGGAGAGCTGGTCCTCTGGGAGCAAGCATGATTTGTCTCCTTTGCCAAGCAGGGTCCCGTTCCAAGTTCTCTCCCTGGCTTCTCCAAGATAGGACAAGGTTTTTTTTTTAATCGAACCAACAAACTACCAAAGCATACAGTACGTTGCCAAGATAGCCCTATCTCCAAGATAGGGCTGAGAGAGATTCCTGCCTGCAACCTTGGAGAAGCCACTGCCAGTCTGTGAAGACAACGCTGAGCTAGATAGACCATTGGTCTGACTCGGTATAGGGCAGCTTCCTATGTTCCTATGATGACCATTAAGTATAATGGGACTCATGGCAAGAGAGGGGATGAGGAGCACCATCATAGGTATGCTTACTCAGAGGTAACCTCCACTGTGTTCAGTGGGGCTTGCTCCCAGGTAAACTATAGGCCTTGGCTTTCAGCCTCTACCTGGGTGGAAGTAAGCCCCAATAAATGCAAAAGGCTTACTTTGGAGTAGGCTTTTAATAAATAACAGTAACTAATTACTGCATTTTTCTTTCTCCGAGGAGCTGACGGCAGTATAAGGAATTCTCCCCCCTCCTTTTATCCACACAGCAACCCTTAGAGGTAGGTTAGGCTGAGAGAGAGAGAGAGAGAGAGAGAGAGAGAGAGAGAGAGATTGTTGACCCAAAGCCATCCAGCAGGCTTGATATTTGGATCTGTGTTTCTCCCATCCTAGTCTGAGTACTACTTTAAGAGTGTGCTGTAAGTGTTCAAAGGGATTCAGTTATTTACTCTGAGAAAAATCCATATGACTTCATGAATTGTTGTTGTTGTTCTTCCTCTGAGGAATGTAGGGTGGCATATAAGGACCCTGTGTGTTATTGGGTAGGCTAAAAGTGTGCTTTATAGCTGAGTGGTGATTTGAACCCAGGCCTCCCCAATCTTCATTTAGTATGTCATACTGGTCCTCCTTGCCCTTATACTCTTAATTAATCCAGAAGGTTAGCTCTATTTTAAATAAATGTGGCTCGCCAACAGGGTTTAACATTTCAATTTTACCTGTATTGGAATGAAATTTTACTGCTCTTTAAGCTCCATCTCTGCATCAGTGTGGTTTCTGCATTAGGGTGACCCTTCTCCCTCCCCCCTTTTTGGCAGGACTCCTGTAGACATTAGCAGCTGGTAATGTTTATCTCCATGCTGTGAAAAACTTCACCTGGTGATCTTTGCCGATGAAACTGCTGTTAAAGACAGAAAGAGCAGGGTGGTGTGTCCTCTTCTGGTAGGTTGACAGTCCTGTCTCAGGGCTGGACTTCGTGTTCCTACCTATCAGATCTTGCCCAAACACTAAAACTGTATTCAGGATGGCTTTCACTGTACTGGCCAGGGTTACGATTTTAGAGACCTTTAATTTTGTTAATGTTTCAGATTAATTTAATTATGTTAGTGGTGTGTGTTGGTGGTGTGTCTTATCTGCTTTGAGCTCTAGAGACAGGTCAGACTAGAAATTAAAACAATAAATAGAGTTGGAATGTTGTTTAGCTTTAATAATTTATTTCCAATATGCTCATATGTTTGTGTTCATTCCTGGCATTTTTATCATCTGTTTCCAACTGTTTATAGTTTCTTGTTTGCAGCAAACTGCTCTGTGAACCGTTTTGTTTTTCTAGTGATGTATTGCTTGGTTTGTGTTGTGGTTCTGTCTTTTTTTCCTTCCTTCCTTTAAAAGCAAAACAAAACCCTGCATTGCTCAAGGGAGTTCTGTCTTGGACTAAGTTTGTACCAAACTGATTTCTCCTATGACTTTAACAATTGTATGACAGACAGAAATGCCACATCCCAATCTTTTCCTGACAAGGGAGAAGTCTCCCCTGCTGAATTAGTCTTGAAGCTTGCACCCCAGGCTCCTGTTCTCCAGCACCTGCGTTTCTCCTGCATCTGAAGCCTCACCTCCCTCAAGCCACAGATCCTGGTAATATGCTGCTTCTACAGTCTTGGATCCCTCTTTCCTTCCCCCTTCTTCCCCTCCCTCATCCCTCTACTAATTCCTGATTTCCCCAACCATACCACTCCTGCACCTTCCTTACCTCCCCACCCCTTCCATCTATGTCTGAATTATGTTAGGCTCTAGGAAGACTTAATACACACACATATGATAGTTAGTAACATTGGGTTGATGTTGTTGCTAGCCATGATTGAAATATTATTAGTAGTTCAGATTGATTGTTCTGTTCTCCGCTCAGTTAGATTGATG
Organism: Hemicordylus capensis; assembly: GCF_027244095.1. Taxonomy (NCBI): domain Eukaryota; kingdom Metazoa; phylum Chordata; class Lepidosauria; order Squamata; family Cordylidae; genus Hemicordylus; species Hemicordylus capensis. Next base: position 18,943,412 of record NC_069663.1, read on the forward strand.
CTGCTGTTCTTCAATAATCAATAAGGCCCATTGAATTGTTTGAAGTATTTTTGGGTCTTCTTCTTTCTACCTTCATGCCCAGACTATACATGGTCACCGTATAAAGAACTGGTCACTTTGTGACACTGGTGAAACAAGCCTAATTTCATATGCTAGCTCCAGAGTATATCTAGCATACAAATCAGGCTTGCTTCACAACAGCGGGGGAAGGTGACAGCTCCTAATCTCTTCATGTTTTACGGTAAGGGAAGCCAGCTCTTTCAGCGATGGTTGCCAGACTTTCTACGCACAAGGAGTATTTGTTTACAGAAGTGCAGGTGTAGCGTGTCTGGCAGCTTTGGGTTCTAGCTTGGGTTGGAGATGATCCCAGATCTCCTGCTTGCAGAGCAGAATGGATTGCACTATGTGTCAAAATAAACTGTGCCAGAGCTTTATTAATTGCTAGACTTGGGGTTTTTTGTGTTTTTTAAAAAAATGATACTGAAAACATACGTGTACCGGCGATTTCCCACATTACCTGGCTTGCAGACCCGGGTTTGCTAGTGTGTGTAAACTTGATATATGATATATTTGCAAATGCTTGTTTGTGGTGTTCACACATTAAAACAAAAAGTATACCTAAGAATGTAATGTATGAAGTGGGGTGCATGTGTGCACGCACACATGTGTTCTAGCAGTACTTTGATAATCAAAATGCTTGAATGTGTTATCTAGTGTAATGCTCTATATAAACAGAATTTTACCTTATTCTGTTTTACCCTCCAGGTTGTGATCTCCAAATCCTTTTAAACTGAAACTAGTTTGTAGAGTGTGTTAATTTTTCTTTGGAGCCTTTTCTGTATGCCTCACTTGTCGGCTAGCTAGTTTATTCCTCGGCCAATGGGCAGCAACCTTTACGCTTGTGGTTATTGCCTATGTAGAGTTCTAGCGGTGTGAACAGCTGAACTTTTTCTGCTACAAAACGCTGTTCATTGTGGTTTTATCTGATTTTTGTTGATGCTGAAGTGTCTGTGCATTAATTTGCTGGGCGAAGTCATTTAAAAATAACCCAGAAGTTTCCACAGACAAGACTGGAACATACACACTTATTGGCCTGCTTGGGTGCCTGGAGATCCATGAACGTTGATATAACTAGATTAATTCTCTTTTAAAGACTTATGGGTACACCTTAAGAAGGATACTGTGGAGCTGGAAAAGGTCAACCAAAATGAGCAGGGGAATGGAGCAATTCGTCTATGAGAAAAGGCTACAACAACTGGGCCTTTTTAGTTTAGAAAGAAGACTGGTAAGGGGGGATATGATGGAAGTGTATAAAATTTATGCATGGTGTGGATAAAGAGAAGTTTCTCTCTCTCATCGTCTTAGAACCCAGGGTCATCCACTGAAGCTAAATGCTGGTGGGTTCCAGACAGACAAAAGAAAGTACTTCTTTATACAATGTGTAGTTATACTATGGAATTTGATGCTTTGGTGATGGCCACTAATCTAGGTAGTTTTAAAAAAGAGATTAGACAAATGCATGGAGCATACAACTATAAGTAGCTACTAGTGTGGATAGTTATATATTTCCATTAGGACCAGAGGAGGACATGCCCTTGAATGGTGATTTAAATAATTAAAACCGTGTCCTTCCATGAAGCAATTTTAATCAATTTGATTTAAATCAAATCAAACCCGGAAACACTTCATATTTTTTAAAAGTACAGAACAAGGTGGGCTAGATGCTCTCTGCATCTTGGCTGACTGCTTTGTGCCTTCCATGCTTTAAGTTAGGCTGAATTTTGGCTGATCATCAAATGTTTTGTTGAAAAGGAACCCTGAATGAGGGGGTTGCTTATTAGTTTGCATATATGTATAATAATCAAGATGTCCATGAGCAGATTAGATACTGGTGTGAGCTTTTTGGAAAAATTTGAATTGGGAAATTTCCCCATGGAAATTTCCCCCTTATTTGCATAACATCAATGTTTTTCTCAAAAAATAAAATAAACTACTATACAAATTTTCCTGATGCCCTAAATAGATTGTGATCTGATTTGGCATGTGATTTGACCTTATTATTCAGTTTAAAAAAACACCACCATCGTGGGAGCCAGCGTGGTGTAGTGGTTAGAGTGCTGGACTAGGACCGGGGAGACCCGAGTTCAAATCCCCATTCAGCCACGAAATTAGCTGGGTGACTCTGGGCCAGTCACTTCTCTCTCAGCCTAACCTACATCACAAGGTTGTTGTGAAAGAGAAACTCAAGTATGTAGTTCACTGCTCTGGGCTCCTTGGAGGAAGAGCGGGATATAATGTAATAATAATAATAAATTTCCTCTCATTGTATCACCATTTTTCAAGTAGGCAAGTAGAAATGTTGGAAATGGAAAATTTTTCACAGAAAAATGTGTGGGAAAATATTTCCAGAAAAACTTCCATTCCACATCTTTGTGGTCCTCTGTGGTTGTGTTCCATGATCTTCTCTGATCTTAGTTGAGCAACTAGGTCCAGAGTGCAAGTTCTTTGGATGATGTGGAGGCAATTCTCAGTTGACTAAAGGTGCCTGTCCAAAAATAGCACTCCTGTGATGAAATGGCTACTGAAGGCTCCTCTGGCACTCATATAGCCTGACATTAGATTCATGCTTAACGGAAGTCCATTGCACTGACTTCAGTGGGACTTACAGTCCAGTTAAGTGTGCAGACTTCAAGGCTCATGATTCTCCAGTGAGTGTTGTATCTGAGTTAGTTGGCACTTGGAAATTCGGTTGTGAATCTGAGCCTTCTCAGGCATATGGCATTGGAAAAGGTCATGCAGATGGATTTGAGCTTTGGTGCAAAAATGTCTGCCCTCCTGAACATAAATAGCTGGCTAGAGGAAGCTCATAAATACTTGCTTGCTGCTAAGTGATCATGTTGAACCATATTGTTTTCGTAAAAGCGGATTGCTCTTTTCTTTTGAAATTGGCAGCGGTGTTTCTTCTCAGGCTATCAGTGTGTGCCACAAATAACTGACAGACATGTCATGGCACAATGACATGGGGAGGAGAGCTGATCTTGTAGTAACGAGCATGACTTATCCCCTTTGCTAAGCAAGATCTGCCCTGGTTTGCATTTGGATGGGTGACTACACGTGAGTGCTGTCTGCTGTAAGACATTCCCTTTAGTACAAGGCTGCTCAACTTCGGCCGTCCTGCAGCTGTTGGTCTACAACTCCCATAATCCCTGGCTATTGGCCACTGTAGCTGAGGATTATGGGAGCTGTAGTAAAAAAAAAAGCGGGGGGGGGAGTTGAGCAGGCTTGTCTTAGAGGGTGGGACTGTAGCACAGTGGAAGAACATCTGCTTGTATGCAGAAGGTCCCAGGTGCACACCCTGGCATCTCCAGGTAGGGCTGGGAGAGACTCCTGCTTGGAGAGCTGCTACCAGTCAGTGTAGACCAGTGGTTCCCAACCAGGGCTCCTCCAGATGTTGCTGAACTACCACTCCCATCACCCTCAGCTACGATAAATTGTCGCTGGGAATGATGGGAGTTGTAGTTCAGCAACATCTGGAGGAACCCTGGTTGGGAACCACTGGTGTAGACAATACCGAGCTAGATGGAGCAATGGTCTGACTCGGGTGGAAGGCAGCTTCCTGTGTTTGGTGAGTCAAGCAGCGGAGTAACTTGGCTGGACTTGCAAGTCTGGGCTAGTGGCATCCTCCCTTCACAGTGAGAGAGCAGGAGAGCTATTTCAGCATTGGTGTAGTAGGAATCTTTTTAAAATTAGGATTCTGAGTTGGTAGGATGGGCCTGGGCAGGCTTAAGGCTCCTGGGAGCTCCTCTTCCCACCCCCCCTGCCAGATCCTTGGAAGCCACCAGCACAAAATGGCAGCTTGGGGAGGCGGAATCAGTTGCAAAATGGCAGCCGCTTTGGCTGCTGTTCCATGGGCTGCTGCTAGTCTGGGGAAACCTGTTTTGGATTAGGAGGAAGAATTCTCAAGTTACTCAGGCAGGCATTGCAGGCCGGCCAGCAGTCACTCTGAAGTGTTTTGATAAGCAGCAGCTAGTGGCAACTCCAGCACCATCTGTAAGCAAAGGGAGGCAGCTGCAGCTACACCTGCAGAGGCAGGGAGCGACCTGGGAGCCGGCACAAGAGAAATCTCCTGGGAGCGGCCCTGCCCATTCCGGAGTAGGAGGATAGAGTGAACCAAGTTGTGAGAGCCTGGATTGCAGCCTCTCCTGGGGCAAGGAAGTGGCATGAACAGATTTTGAGGTGGAATCGGGGTGGTGGGGAGGAGGTTATATGGCTAAACAGTGGAGAATTTCTTGAGGTGCTACTACAGCTTATTACACCTTGTAGTTATGGGTCTAAGCAGGGGACATATTCCTGTAGGACTGGGCAGGACATTTCCTGGCACTTCCTCCATTTAGCCCCTTCTCTGTTCTGCCTTGGTTGGATGGGTGCTATCTCCTTCCTGACAGTCATGCATTTCTCTCAGTTGTTTGGGCGCGTCCTGCTCTCTTTTTCTCCTTCCATTCTAGTCTGCTCTGCTTTTGTAGCCTCTCTTGATGCTATTGGCTGATTTGCTCTGATGGCTCAGGGAGCCCATGTTGGGAGGAGAATTGAGCCCTTCTGGCTTCCATGGCTTTCCTGCTCTGATGCAGTAGAGCAGCCAGGGTCTGTAACTCGTCATCCCCAGCCACATCAGTTGTTGTGGCTGAGGATGATGGGAGTTGTAGTCCAACAACATCTGGGCACCCAGGTTTGAGAACCCCTGCTGTAAAGGGACTGCTCATACTTGGCCCAACCAGCCAAGCACTTAAGGAGTCACTGGAGTTCTTGGAATCTGAACTGCAAGGTCTGTGAGCATCCCGTGTCTAGATAAACCCACTTATTAATGGTAATACTCCAAGGGATTTTGAGTGACATCTTGCAGGTATAGGTTGATAGTGTGGTCTTGAAGCATTTTGCTGACACTTCCAGTGTGTGAGGTACAAGGTATCTCTGGACTGGGGCAGATTGCAGAGCAATGGGATCAGGATGGGTGTTGGGCTCAGTAGCCCTGTTCCGGCTACTTAGATGGGTTGGGGTCCTAGCAACATCTTTCCCCCTTTGGCTGAATGTGCCTCAGCCAGTGGCCACAGGCTGGGGAACTGATGACGACGACGACTAATGTAATCTCTATGCTAAAAGAAGCAATTGATCTTCAGGTACCAGCCCAGAGTGATTCTGGTGATGTTAAAACCAAAACCAAAAAACCTCTCGGAACCATAGTAGTTTTCTGCCTCCAGAGGGGGTGCTGCTGTGTGCCATCTGCATCGTTCTTTCTCTACCAGCTGCAAGATATATATAGTATAGACGAAAAGCTAGGCAGGCGGAGAGTAGGGAAAGGTAGACAGACAGTTATTCTGGGCCACTATCTAGCAACTTTGCTGTTTGAGAATGACCCCGAAAGCAGTGAGCTGGAAAGAGGGGTCAGAGCCTTTTTGTTCTACAGAAATTTGCATAAAATATAGGCACCAGGAGAAAACTCAGTGGGATTTGCCTTATTTACCAGGCCTCTTAGCATCTGTATCTGCGGAATTAACGGTCTGTTGATCTGCAGCTTCTAGAAACATTGAGGGTTTTTCTTATTACCGAAGATGTTTCTGATTGTAATTGTTCTGAAATCTTTTCCTTCTTCTCCCACAAACCTTGTGAATGAATAAATCCAGTTTATTGTTTAGCCAGAAGGCCATAACGATCAATTTTTACATTTAAAAAACCCAAAGCATTTTAATACATATATAACACAGAAATCGATGTAATTCAGAAAACAAAGCATGCATAGCCAATCTGACCTAAATCTATAAATGGTCACCATAACAACATACCTGCATGATTTTAAAACAATAATTGCAATATTTAACAGATTAGCTTTCTTTTAATTTCTTTCTTTTTGCTGTAACTATTGCAAACTGAGCAGCTTTAAAAATTACAGGTGTATATTTGTCATTAAAAAGTAATTCCGTTTTCTGGTTAACAGGAATACTAAAGATCTTTTTCATCAAAACAGCAGGTAGACGTTTCCGATGATAGCATAAAGAGGTCAGAAAAATGTGGAAGACTCTCCATAACAAATCTCAAAAATACAGAATCTGGTCCCTTTGAGGAAGAAATTGTTTGCCTTTATCCCTGTCCAACAGCAATTTGGAATTTGGCCATTGGCCTGAGCGGAGTTTAACATGTACCAACAGCATCTGGTACATGCTCCAGCTTTCATCTGGGATGATCACATGCGGGGTGGGGGGGAGAACCTTGAAAATGCTGAGATGCTTCTCTTTTATCTCCTTAATGCTGACGACTGCTATTTCAGAGGCCAAAAAGCAGGACGAGCAAGAAAATGGACAAGAACATCTACATTCAGAGAAGAATGATTCAAGCCTGAGCAAATGCCATAAAGTAAACCACAAGCCATTTATTTAATCCCATCTGGGTTGCAGATTTCCCCTTCTTTGTGCCACCATATTAAAATGCAAAGCCAGTCTACTTTATGTGCCAAGCCACAGGGGCATTCTTTCAACCTGCCAACCTAAAGGCGCCACTTTGAAACCAAGCATAGGATCACTGCTGCAGCCGTAACTCTTTGGGCAGCGCTGGAATCTTTGGGTGTGTTTCTTTCACTGTCGTGCAACTGAGAATAATCAGTAGTCCCTGCTTTCTCTTGGGATAATGTGTATTCTGGGGTCAGGAGTTTGTTAGTACAGAATGGGTAGTGTGCTAGAGAAAGAAGCAAAGCCTACATCTTCAGCTAATGAAGCATGATCATCACGTCGTCTTCTGCATGATCCCCACTGCACATTAAGGTCATCGAGAGAGGTCCATCTCTGGATGCCACTAGCTCATCTGGTTGTGACTCGGGAACGGGCCTGCTTTGTAGTCACTTCTGGACTCTGGAATGAGCTGCCTATAAACATTCAGCTTTCTTACCAGCCTTTTAAAAAGCTCTTAAGACTCATTTTTAAAGCCAGGTTTTTAGTAATCTTTGAATTTTTTAAATTGTTTCAACAGTTTGTCTTATTTTGTTTTTGTTGTTGTAGTGAATTAAAGCCTTTGTCTCAGAGTAGCTCACGTGAGGGGAAAAAATGCTGAATCATCCCTGGCGAGTTGCCTGGCTGGGCTTCTCATAAAACGATTCTATATTTCCCATAGAATTAAAATGCTGCTGCCGCCACCCCTCTTATTGACAGAGCTTGAACCTCCCTGGGCTTGGGGTAGAATCCCAGGGAAAACTCTTTATTTTGCTATTGGATAACTACAAACACCTTCCATGTGAAGGCCTATAGCTGCTGAGCGCTTGAGGACGCTTTTGCACCAGAGAAATCCCCTTTCCGCCCTCCCTTTTCCTTGAGTTAAAAAACTAACTCTGAGAGGCTTGTAAAAAGAACAACAACAACAAAAAAAAAACCCCCACCCAGTTTTATTCCATTTGCTACAGACTGCTTCCATCTGAAGCTTTTAGGTTTTAAATATACTGAAAAATACTTAGTAAGTTACAGAAATAGGTTGTCTTAGGCTTCGGTTTCAGGTTGCAATTAGACACGCTTAAAAGTTTGCAAAAGACTCTGTAACACCCTAGTTGGGTTGACCGTAGGCTAGTGTATCTTATTTTAATTACATTGCAGGTAAACAATAATAGAACAGTATTGGGAATATGCAAAGCACACACAAAGAAATTAAGTATCTAACACAAAATCTGCCTAACAAACTGATCCCTATGCTGAATTCCCTTTTCCTTGAAAACTCACCCAACACCTGATGAGAATCAAGCTTCCTGGAATCCTGCCTCTCAAGGATCTCCAGAGTTATTTCATGAAAGAAACCTCCATGCTGGCTCCTGCCATAAGGGAGCAAACTCCATGCCCCTCACTAAGCCTTTCTGCATGCACTTCTCCAACGAGACTGCCCTTCTTGTTCCCAGAATTCCCAGCAACTGCTCTCTAGATCCCACCCACCTGGTGTACTGATTGGCTGCCCTGGAGTTCACCAGTCTGTCAGTCGAGACAAGGGTTCACTCCCTGCTAACTCTTTAGAACAGTCCTGCACAACATAACGCCCGTGGGCCAGATCTGGCCCGTGTGGACATTTTTGATGGCCCAGGTAGCCAGCAACAGCAGGAGCCCCAAAGTTTGGCATTTGTGTGGGGCTGGAACAGTCAAGCACCCACTGACTGAGGAAGGATAGGGCTTGTTTTCTGGCCACTGTCCTTGGTTAAAATTGTGGGCCTCTGTGGGGAGGGAAGGACCCATAACTAACCAGTAATTGCTTTCATATTTATCTTTATAATTTTACTACAATAATCAGTGCACTGAAAATTGACTTCACCCCCCACATACGTTGTCATGGTTGTTTCTGGCCCATTGGGACGTTTGAGTTGTGTACCCCTGCTATAGAGGGAGGGGAGGCTGATCACTACAGTTGTGTTTATTTTTGAGAACCGCCTAGAGCCTTTGGAGCTGGGTGGTATATAAATTAAATAAATAAATATGTTCCCCACCAGTGCAGAGATAATGATGATCAGCAAGGAATCCCAAGTATTAGACAGGTCTCTAGTAGCTGTCTGGTTAAACAATCATTGCCAGGCTTAGTTATGAATTATGCACTTCTCTGTTTTGTCAGGTGCTAGGGTGGTCCAAACTTTAGGGTCTTTGTACCTGATGGGTCTAGTGCAGGAGACAGATTATCCTTGGGGGCCAGGGAAGATTTCTTGAACAGCATGGATTAAGATACTTAAATCTTTCCTTCTGTTTAAGACTTTGCTTCATCAAGTCTAGCTCTTATTTGCCCTAGTTGTTTTGCAGCAGATCAGTGGCCTCATCTGAGGCATTTATAATGATCTGATCAGCCTTTTTGGCACTGGAAACATATAGAAATCCACATAGGGGTCTTTTCATTGTGCTTCAAATTGTACTGGGTTGAAGACGAGCATCTTTCCTCTCTCCAAATTTTTGTGCCACAAAAATATATGTGAATAGAAATTGTGTGCGTTGGATCTGGTGACTGTCTGGAGCAGAGCTGACTATGTTCTTGTGCATTCTCCCGATTCACTTCTTCCCACTCATGTCATCCAGATGCTGCAGGCTGCATGATTTAGTGCTAACCTGGATCTGTGGAGGAAATTGTCAAGGGGAAATTTTGTGTGTGTGGGCATGTTGTATAATGCCAGGGGAATCTGTTGTTCTGGACAGTGCCACTTCTGCTGTCCCCCAGTCTGTTGTTAGACTAGGAGGGAGCAGCAGAATCTCTGCTTGGTGGTTAGGTGTGCTGAGTCCATTCAAAATCTGCATTGGGAGCATCCTGCTGTTCTGATATTGTGTGAGTGCATCCTAAATCCTCAATTTATGATAATTCTTTGTAATTAGTGTAACTTTCAGTTTACTATTCAGATAGCCTTTTAAATATTTGACCAGTCCATTGCCATTTTTCTTCCTCTTTTAAAATCAATCAAATGCCAAACCTACTGTTTGCGTTCTTAACAATAATGTTCTGTTTCCTAGTACAGAAGAGGGTTTTTCCCTCCCATTCCTCTCCACCGAAAGAGAGAGTCAAAACGTTGTTTCCAGCCAAAATGGTCATTTGCAATGTCACTCTTCAGTTACACTGAACAGTACCGGGAAGGTTGCGAGACCCTGTGGCTATGGAATCTCATTATCGCCTTTCCACACATTGTTCAGTGGCAACTGGGGAAAGAAGCATTCCCATCACTGCCCCCAGTGTACAACAGTGGCTGTTCTCTTTGTTCTCGGAAGTTAATGCAGGTTTGAGGTATCTGGCTGTACTTCTCTGCAGAAATAGCTGCGAAGGGGAAATAATCCCCTCTGTTGGGAGGGACTCCTGGCACCCAGAGATGTAACTGTGATGGTCTGCTGTCTTCAGAATGGGGAGAGGCGCCTTAGCTGCTAGGAAGCATGTGGGAAACAAGGGGGGTGGGGGAGGACCTGCTCTGTGCTGTTCTATCCTCCTCTGCTAAACAAGCACAGAAGAAGCAACTGTATCTCCTGGGGAGCCTTTTGATCTCCTTGCCAGTGCTGTGTGCCGCAGGATGTGGCTTTAAACCACAGGCCAGTGCTGTAACACAGACCAAGGCTTGACAGATTGACGGGCTAGGGAGCCATTGCTATATCTGTATTTACCTGAAAGGGACAGGACTCTGAAATTAAGATGACCCCCTGATTTCTTACATCAAAGAACCTGGAAAAAACCTAGCCTTGGATTCAAGTCAATACAGTAATGAAATATTCATTTGTCCCAGGCAGCCTGTTTCTATTCCAAGTCTGTTACTTGCAAAGAGAATAAAGTGAATCCCATTTATCCTGCCCCCATAATGTCTGACACTAAGTCTGGTAATTTTGTTAAGTGTCCACTGTTTGACTCCTAAATTTTGGGGTCGGTTCCTGGATCCAAAGAGAGTTTGTCAAGGCCTAGCACTATCGGCACAGTTCTGTCTCTTAGGTTGAGAGCTTGGGAGCAGACAGGCTCCTCCTGTCCCCAGGGCCACAGACAGTCACTGACAAGGCCTGCCATGTCAAGCTTAAAATAAAGTTGTGCTGTCGAGTCGGCGTCGACTCCTGGCGACCAAAGAGCCCTGTGGTTGTCTTTGGTAGAATACAGGAGGGGTTTCCCATTGCCATCTCCCGCGCAGTATGAGATGATGCTTTTCAGCATCTTCCTATATTGCTGCTACCCCCTATAGATGCGTTTCTCATAATCTGGGAAACATACCACTGGGAATTCGAACCGGCAACCTCTTGGTCCCTAGGCAAGTTACTTCCCTGCTGCGCCTGCCACAGCAAGCTGCATAACTGGGAGCTCCGTATCTATGCAGGGCCTAAATACATGTGACATTGAATGCATCACTGACCAGTGTTCCCTCTTACAGGGGTTCCCAGACAACTCCCATAATCCCCAGCTAAAGGCCATTGCACCAAGGGTTGCTTGGAGTTGTAGTGAACAACATCTGGGAACTGCTGTTAGAGGGAACACTGGACCCAGGCAAGCTTCAGTTTTCTTTAGTTCAGAGGTGGAGAACCTTGGCCCTCCAGCTGTTGTTGAACTACAACTCCCATCACCCCCAGCCAGCTGGGGATGGTGGGAGTTGTAGTTCAAAAACAGCTGGAGGGCCAAGATTCCCCACCCCTGCTTTAGTAAATACCAGCCAAATTGGGACTGCAGCAGCCAAATTTGGATTGAGGGGCTCCCATATGTGTGTGTGCTGAGGAATAAAAGCAACAGTAGCAAGGAGCCATTTTTGTTCTGGCAATGGCCACTGAATCCACTCAGATTTCATGGCTGCGTGATGGAGTGCTAGAATCTGGACTAGCAGCACAGCAAGCAATGCGGTCGAGACTGATTCATAGGCCTAAATGGATGCTGTTTGACAGCTTGCAGCGTGACTCCATTTTGCATCCAGAAGCCTCAGGCCTTCTATGCAGGAAACTATGTGGGGCAAGTACAAAGATGCTCTGGTAGATTAGCTAGTCGATTTGAGTCCTTCGAAAGTTGGGTTCTCTTCTAGGAGGTACTGCAGTGGTTTCTGAATTCTGTTTTTTGAGATTCTGCCCACGTTGCATAATTTCTGGAGGTTGTCCTGAAGGCCAGTTCAGCCCAAACCAATCCAGCCAGTTGCTTGCTATGCCTTGGGCAAAAGTTATTATTTTTATTATTTATTATTATTTTTACATTTTATATCCTGCTCTTCCTGCAAGGAGCCCAGAGTGGTGTACTACATACTTAAGTTTCTCCTCACAACAACAACCCTGTGAAGTAGGCTAGGCTGAGAGAGAAGTGACTGGCCCAGAGTCACCCAGCTGGTATCATGGCTGAATGGGGATTTGAACTTGGGCCTCCCCGGTCCTAGTCCAGCACTCTAACCACTACACCACGCTGGCTCTGGAATCCCCACTGCTGCAGAGTTCTAGTCTGGGGAAACCACACTAGCAAATTGCTAGAAGGTGAATTGCTCCAGCCATCTTTGATCAGGTGGTACTTGGAGACATAACATTTCTCCAGAGCAAGGGGACTCATGCTGTTTGTTGCTCCATGGTACAGTGGCCTCAGTGAATGGGGTGCTTTCACGAGAAAAACAAAAACAGTTGCCTCAGCAACTGCTTGCTAGAAAAACAAGCATTGTGGAAATTTCCTCCCCAGCAGCACACAGGAGCTAAGGCGGCTGCTGCTGCAGATTTCTCACTTTGAACCCCCAACAGGGATTGCAACCTCAGAAGATTCAAGCTGCAGTTCAGCTGCGCTGGAACATTCTGCAAGCCTGTATTCCGCCAGGTTGGTTACTTTTTGGAATTGCCTCTGTGCCTAACGGGGATGTTCAAAAGCGGAAAGTTTCCTGGGCTGGTTTAATCAGTAGCAGAGAAGCGACTCTTCTGTGAAATTTTGAATTGGATAATTTTCTGGAAAAAATTCCCATGCAAATTCTCCCCCTCATTTGCATAGGATTTGTATTATCTTTTCTCAAAAAAACCCTTACTATACACATTTTCCTGATACCCTAAACATATTGTGATGTGATTTGACATGTTACTTGGCCTGTTTATACAGTTAAAAACAAAACAAAACACCTCACTGTATCTCAAAAGTTCTTCAAGCAGCCAACTAGCAATTTTAGGAATGGAACATTTTCCATGGGAAAAATAAAATATGGAAACCTTTTTTTGTTTTGGAAAACATTCCACACTGCACCTCCGATAAACATGTTGTAGAATGACCCCAGTCCATATGGAGGGTTGTCCTGTCCCACTCCCAGAACTGAGGGTCCTCTGGATATTTTTCACAGCTTGAGAATGTCATTGCAATCTTTTTGTGTGTGTGTTTTTCTTTCTCTCCCCCCCCCCTTTTCTTTTTGTTTGTGCATGTGTGTATCTTATGTTGTGAAAAATTGAATAAAAATTTTTTTTAAGAGAGAGAGAATGTCATTGCTGTTTTTCTTACCACGTTGGTAGGTAGGGGCCCTGCTGGATCAGTCTGAAGGCCCATCTAGCCCAGCATCCTGTTCCCAACAGGGTGGAAGCCTGCAAGTGGGACACCCAAGCTTCCCAGCAACTGGTATTCAGTGGCTCTGAACTTGGAGGTGGCAGATAGCCATCATGGTCACGATTGATAAACTTCTCCTTTGTGAATGTGGCTAGCTCCCTTTAAAGCCACCTGAGCTAGTGACCCCCACATTTGGTGGTGGCAGCAAATCCCACAAGCGAATTGTGAGTTGTGTGAAGAAGTACTTTCTTTTGGCTGTCCAGAATCTCCTGCTAATCAATTTCATTGGATAACCAGCACATTCTAGATTTACATGAGGAGAAATACGCTTCTATATCCACTTTCTCTTCACTACGCTTCGTTTTATAAACCTCTGTGGTGATGACCACTAGCTTGGATGGCTTTAAAAGGGGCTTAGACAAAGTCATGGAGGGCAGGTCTATCAATGGCTACTAGTCTGGTGGCTATAGGCCACCTCCAGCCTTGGAGGCAAGTTGCAGGGGATACTAGTTGCAGGGGAGCAACAGCAGGAGAGAGGGCATGCCCTCACCTCTTGCCTGTGGACTTCTCAGAGGCATCTGGTGGGCCACTGTGTGAAACAGGATGCTGGACTAGATAGGCCTTGGGCCTGATCCAGCTGGGCTGTTCTTATGGTGTGTGTCACTTCTCTTTACTCCTCATGGCAAAATTCTCAGCTCTGGGGAAAGTCCAGGTACCCTGAACTGCCTGATTGACTATGTACACTGACCAATTTTAGGTACGGTCATAGCGGGACATATTTTATTCTACATTTATTTATTTTTCACCTTTTTTCCATCATGGAACTCAAGGTAGGATACATGGGATTCAGAAGCAGTTTCTTCTTCAGACTCAGACCTGCTTGGCTTCAGCATGGTGACTTCATTGTGCCTTTAGACTATGCCCTGGGATATGAATGCCTCCCTCTGCATCGCCCTCTTGTTAAACAAAATGACTTGTCATTTCTCTGTATGCCCTGCCAGAATGCATTCACAATGATTGTGTAGTGTGACAGTGGAAAATTACAATTCCCTAAAAAGACTGTGTGGCTTGTATTAGATTTAATGCAGAACCAGCTTTCCTGGTAATCTGGTATTAAACCTGATTTAATACAGAACCATGGTTCCTTTTCAGACTCCTGGGTCTTCTTAATGTAGCCTTCCTTAGTTATGTGCTGTTCATGCTAACATTATGTCTATAAGCTTGCACAGGGAAGTGCGTTAACAAGTACTGAGAACTAGTATGATGTAGTAGTTAGTGTTTTGGACTTAGAGCTGGGTTCAAATCCTCACTCAGACATGTGTGGTACTTTGGCCCAGTCACTCTCTGCCTAGTCCATTTCACTGGTTTGTTATGAGGACGAAGGGTGAGTGTGGCGATCATGTATACCAACCTGAACTCCTTGGAGGAAGGGTGAGGTAAAAATGCAAATAAAAAAATGAGCTGCAAGTTCGCAGTTCAAATTTGAATCCAGCCATGAAATAACTAAACAGCCTTAGGCAAGCCACTATTTCTTAGCCTTGGCCCACCTGCAATATTTATTATTTATTTTAATTATTTCATTTATTTGATTTATATACCTTCCAAAAATGGTTGAGATTATGATCAATAATTGTGTCAGCCTACCTTTCAGGACTGTTGTAAAGCTTAAAGCTAAAGTGTGCTGTCAAGTCGATTTTGACTCCTGGTGCCCACAGAGCCCTGTGATTTTCTTTGGTAGAATACAGGAGGGGTTGACCACTGCCGCCTCCTGCGCAGTATGAGATGATGCCTTTCAGCACCTTCCTATATTGCTGCTGCCCGATATAGTACCAGTGGGGATTCAAACTGGCAACCTTCTGCTTGTTAGTCAAGCATTTCCCCGCTGCGCCACTGAGATGATAAAGTGCTTTAGCATTTATAAGCATTATCAATAATGAACTTGAGTTTATTTTAGTTTCTAAAAATCAGATTGTTGATCAGAGTTCGGTCCCATGACTCAAGTTCATTATCCCTTATAAATTACATTCAGGGACATCTTTAGTCTAGATTACAGTGCTGGGTGTGATATTTGGCATCTATATTTTTTTAAGGGAATCTCCTGACCACCACTATTCACATGAACATTTTAGGCTCAAGTGATGGTTTGGGAAGAAAGCCAAGAAATGAAGAAGGGAGTCAAGAGAGGAACTCCCCTAGTCGATCATTTCTTGTTTTATTTTCATTTAGTGCCTTCCTCCCTCATGCCTTCCTCTTCCTCTTGCCCTCTTTCTGACAAACCATTACCAGAACTCGGCAGAGAGGAAAAAATTAGGGGAGAGGGAAGCCAACTGAATTGTGCAAAATGAGCAAACCGATGTCAGAATATTTACTAGCATCTTCTTGTTCAGAGCACAGATTTTGGACAAGCTTGACTTCCACTAGCCAGCGGCTCAAGTCTGTATCCACAGCACAATCAAGACTATTGCCCTGCAGGACTGAATGCTCTGGTGTAGTGAACAATGGAATCCAAATATGAGAGCTGGTGTGTATCTTTGCCAGGGTAGTACTGGGAAAGTATGTCCCATGAGTAGGGCAGGAAAGGGCCTGGACCTGATAGGTGCTTGGGTAGAACAGAGGAAGCTGCCACATACGGAGTCAGACCATTGTTCCATCTAGCTCAGTACTGTCTTCACTAGCTGGCAGCAGCTCTCCAAGGTTTCGGGCAGGAGTCTTTCCCAGCTCTATCTGGAGGTGCCAGAAAGTGAATCTAGGACCTTCTGTATGCAAACATTAGAGATTAGATGCTCTATTGTTGAGTTACAGCCCCATCCCGAAGGGGAATATCTTCCAGCAGCCCGTGCTTGCCTGTAGTCCCCCATTCAAATGCAATCCAGGGTGAACCCTGCTTAGCAAAGGGGACAATTCATGCTCACTACTGCAAGACCAGTCCCCCCCCCACCCCACAAGAAACCAGTAGAAACCAGTGGAGGGAGTGTGTGGAGCTTTGGTGTGGTACACCCTTGTCTGTAAGGGCCAAATTGCATGTTATATTGAGTCTGCCATCAACAAATAGGCTGAGAATCGGTAGCCGACAGGAAGGGTTCCTTTTATGTGGAAAATGATCCTGCACTTTTTTTCTCTTATCAAAATTCCCCCTTGGCTATTTGTCCTCAAAGCAAATCTGGGGCAGAATAGCTTGGTGATGGAGTGGTCAGAAGGTTCTAGGTTCACGCCCTGACAGCATCTCCAGGTAGGGCTGGGGAAGACCTTTCTGAAAAAAGGGAGAGCCTCCAATCAAAACAGGCGACGCTGACCTAGAAGGATCAATGGTCCGATTTGCTATAAGACAACTGCATGGCTGGAGTTGCCGTTATGGGAGGGACTGATTTTTTTTGGCAGGAAAATGGTACAGAGGGGAATGTCAACCCTTTATCTCCACCATCTTGATCCAGTTCAGCCCATGTGGCTATTTATTTATTTTTTTAACATAAAAGGAACACCTTTGCTTCCAGTTTTAAGCTTGCCTGTTAAGAACAGACTTGGATCCATCTAGCTCAGTATTGTCTACACAAACTGGCTTCTCCAAGGTTGCAGTCTCTCCCAGCCCTATCTTGGAGGTGCCAGAGAAGGAACTTGGAACCTTCTGCATGCAAGCATGCAGGTGCTCTTCCCAGAGTGGCTTAATCCCCTAAGGGCAATATCTTACAGTGCTCAAATGTAGTCTCCCATTCAAATGCAACCAAGGTGGACCCTACTTAGCTAAGGGGACCATTCATGCTTGCTACCACAAGATCAGTCACCTTAAGTGGCGCAGCGGGGAAATGCTTAGCAATAGCAATAGCACTTACATTTATATACCGCTTTATAGCTGGAGCTCTCTAAGCGGTTTACAATGATTTAGCATATTGCCCCCAACATTCTGGGTACTCATTTTACCGACCTCGGAAGGATGGAGGGCTGAGTCAACCTTGAGCCCCTGGTCAGGATCGAACTTGCAACCTTCTGGTTACAGGGCGGCAGTTTTACCACTGCGCCATTTGGGAAGCCCAAATGCCTTTCTAATCGGTTGGGCTCTTGCACAGTGTTCCTTGTAACAGGGATTCCCAGATGTCATTGACTACAACTCCCAGCATCCCCCAGCCTTTGCTTGGGGATTATGGGGAGTTGTAGTCAACAGCATCTGGGAATCCCTGTTAGAGGGAATACTGCTCTTGTGGTCTAGAAGAGAAGCAAGAAAAATCAGTCCTACCCAGAAGGGTTGGCATCTTCTTGCTGCTTTCTGGCGAGGAATGGCTAGTCGGGGGCCTTGCTAACCAGGAATCCTTTTCTGCCCACAGTTTATCTATATTCTCCACCCAGGGGAGCCCTTTCTTAAACGCCTCTAGTCCCCGGAGCCATTACCATCCCTCCCAAGCCCAGCCGCTGATCCAGGAGCAGCAACACACGGTGAGAGGAGATAAGGAGATGAGGTGGGCCAACAGTGTTACGGAGCCACCAAGGAGGGCAGGTGTGGCAGAGGTGCTGGCAGAAGCAATCAAGTTGATCCCCTTGGAGTGTTTGGATCCCTGGTGATCCATCCTTGCAAGAACGGATGAAGGGAACATCCTGATTCTCTCCATTCACTGAGTATCCAGATATTGATTGTGACCATGAATGCCACTCCTTTTTTTCTTCATCCTGAATGCCGAGTGTGTTAGCTTGATGGCTGAGTGGCTTGGGAAGCCTGAGTTCAAATCCCTGCTCAGCCATGAAACTCGCTGGGTGACTTTGCACCGTTACCTCTTTGGGTCACCCTAGTCTACCTAGCAGAGTGATTGTTAGGAGGAACTATATGTGCTGCGCTGGACTCTTTGAATGAAGAGTGGGAGAAAAATGTAATAAAGAATTGTTGGGTGGGGCCATTGGAGTTATAGGAACAAGCAGTTGTAATTACGGCTCTGTTTAAAGGCTTCTGGAGAGTCTGCACCAGGCCTGGGATGTGGTGCTGCATTATGGACCCTGAGCAATCTCCCTCCCTCTCTCTTTCTTCTTCTTCTAGGCTCTGAGCCCATCTCGTTTACAACAAAGGAAGATCCCTAAATCTCCCAAGAAAGCAGAAACCTTGAGCCCCTCACGTCTGAGTTTCCTGCCCGACTCTGGCAACCACAGGGTGAAGACTCCCAGCTCAGATTCCACAAGCCCCTTCAATGAATCGTGGCCCTCAACTGAGCACAGTTCTTCCTCCTTGACCCCTGAGGGGGCAAAGGCACTTCCCTCCATACAGGCATCAGGGACCAAGACGCTGGCCTCACGAAGATCCCCGGAATCTGTCCTGGACAGCGAATCGGTTATTGCCAAGTGAGTTTCTTTAGGGTTCCCTCTGGGGTGGCAAGAGGGAGCAGAGCAATGAGGCAGATGTCTAGACTGATAGTGTCCAAGAGTCAATGTGGTGAACGGAAGTGGGAGTCCTCGGTTTGAATGTCAAAGGCTCCGACAGTGGCCCTGGTCAGTTCCCTGTCTCTTGGTTTCTTGGACTCTGTTCTCACTTACTGATTTGTCCCAGAGTTCTTGGTCTCTAGCAGGGCTGCACAACTTCAGCTCTCCAGCTGCTGTTGGACTACAACTCCCATCATCCCTGACTATTGGCCACTGTGGATGGGGATGATACTGTAGGCCAGGGATTCTCAACCTTGGGTCCACAAATGCTATTGGACTTCAACTCCCATAATCCCCAACCAAAGGCCATGGGGGCTGGGGATTATGGGAGCTGAAGTCCAATAACATCTGGGGACCCAACATTGAGAATCCCTGCTGTACACCAAGAACAGATGTAGGGCTGAAGTTGTGTGGTCTTTTGTCTCTAGGCTTGGGATGACCCCTACACACAGGGTGATGCAGATCATATGCCATCTCTTTTCCTTTGGCAGGTACATTGAGCGATTCCGTTATGGGCAGCCTACTAACCGTAGGGAGCGCTGGACACCCCACGGCCATTCTGCTCAGTTCTGGTGGTTTGGTCATTCGCTTTCTCCTGAAGGCAACACATTAAAAAAGGAAGCATCGCCGTCTTCAGGTATGTGGAGGTCACAGGAAGAGTGCAGACATGGTGGGCGTGCTAATCCAGGTAGGTTACTGAGTGGTTCCTAGGAATGATCTGATTTCTCTTGTAACGGAGCTGCTGTATTCATAGGTACAGTAGCTATAGGTAGGAAGTGCTTTTGTATCTAGAAGTTTGCAGTAGTGCTGTGCACAAACTGGTTCAGCGTTCTATTCCTAGAATGCCGAACTGGTTTGGAAACAGACTTTCGAACCGGTTCGAAAACAGGGGCTCGTTTAAGGCATGGGGAGGGCGTCCTTATCTCCCCCTCCGCACTTCTCCCTCCGGCACTGCTTCAAAAACTGCCGGCACAGGACGGCCGTATATCCTCTTGCCTCCTCGGCCAGCATAATACCAGAAGTGTATTACGCTGACCGGGGTGATGCATGCGGGCCACTTCCAGTATTACGCTGACCAGGGTAGCAAGAGGGTATACAACCATCTCGCGCCAGCAGTTTTTGAAGCAGCACCGGAGGGGGAAGTGTGGCGGGGGAGGTAAGGACACCCTCCCCACGCCTTAAAGAAGGCCCCCCCCCCGCCCCCCCCCTGCCCCTGGCCTCCTGGTTGTGCACGGAACCGGTTGATCTCCAGCATATTTGATAATTCAAGTAAACCATTATTTGCTCTCAGAAACTGAGCAAGGCAGAACAGAACAGCCCCTGTTCTGACTTGGTGATATATGTGGCCCCAGTGCCCCATCTGCTGACAACCTAGAAGCCTGCTTGCAGGCCTTTTGGCCCCAGCTTTGAAGTCACTTCAGTAGACCTGTGACCACGATGAAACTGTGCCGTTCCATGGGTCAAAGTTAAGGGAGCCACCCAACCGATGGGCAAATCTTCATGTGTTCCTTTTGCAAAGATGGCAGAGATCTTGAGTCATTAACTTCTTGATGGGGTGTGTGTCTCTTTTCAGACAATGGCCAAGGTGAAGCGCAGCCGTCGTCTTTCAGTCCTCTGCTGGACCGGTCTCCCTCTGTGAGTAGGCAGTGTTCCCTAGGAGCTGGGGAGGATACCGCTCCAATTTCCACAGGGCGTTTCTGTGTTCCAGCCCAAATTCTGTCTGAGGGGTCATAATGCGGTTGTGTTGATCTCCTTGTATTCTCTTTCCAACTCCCTGGAATCTTCAGAGCCACAGGATTTTAAAATCGTGATTCTTTTAAAGTGGTGATTCTCTTATACTTAGCAGGGGTAGAGCAGCTGGCCCTAACCAACCCCGGCACAGCATCCCTCCAGTGGCTGTTGCTGGATCTGCCTTATGTTTCTTTTTAGATTGTGAGCCCTTTGCGGACAGGGGACCATCTTTTGCTTGCTTGCTTGCTTGCTTTTTTCTCTATGTAAACCGCTTTGGAAACTTTTGTTGAAAAGTGGCATGTAAATATTTGTAGTTGTAGACAATTCTGGATTTCCTCAGGCACAGTAATTCATTGGTGGTTGCTGCTTTTCTCTAGCCTTCTGTCCCTAGTCTGTCCTTTCTTGCCCCAAGGAAATTGATGTACCTCTGTCATTTTGGACAGGCTGATGGCTGCACCATTTTTGGCCAGAGACTTTATCGACTCTTGGTGCTGAATGTATCCATAGGCACCCCAAACGTGGCCCCTAGACCATGCCAAGCCCTAACCTTGCCCTCTTGCCAAAATCTTGACACACTTCCCCCTCAAGAGTAGGCAGATGGCAAAGTCTCTTCCCTGACCCCTCCCTTCTGTAATCCCTCTTGCAGGGAGAATCCCAGGACACTTCTACCTTGGACCCCGAGACTGTGAACTTGCAGGAGAGAGCAGCCAGGCTCTTGCAGAGAAGGTAATGACTTTCTTTGTATTTTGCTTGGCCTGCCCCAGTTTTAGGAGAGCCGGTCTTGGGGTAGCAAGCATGACTTGTCCCCCTAGCTAAGCAGGGTCCACCCTCATTGCATTTGAATGGGAGACTTGATGTGAGAGAGATTCCTGCCTGCAACCTTAGAGAAGCCACTGCCGGTCTGTGTAGACGATATAGAGCTAGATGGACCAATGGTCTGACGGTATACGGCAGCTTCCTATGTTCCTATATCCTCTGGTCACATCTCCTTCCAAATATTCTGCTTTTCCCAATGTATCTTTTTGCACACAGTGCGTCCCCCACGAGCAGCTCCAGGCAGGTGAGCTCTGAAGGCCTTAGCTCCACCTCCACCCTCACAAATGCTGATGCAGATCTGGTTGGGCGTGCCCCACAGCACCTTGTGGGGCACCAGAGCAAAGGTAAGACCTGGGGCCCAGGGCCTCTCCTTTCAGGGCAATAATAACTCTGATGTGGCCCCAGAGCCATGAATGAAATGTGGGGTTGTGAGGATGAAGGAAAATGCGTATGTTGCTGGGTGAAGAGGTTTGGGAGCAAAGGCTGTGCCTTGGAGCAGTGCTTATATGCAGAATTCTGTGCATTCTGCAATTGCGCCAGTCAAGTGCAGAATCTGGTATGGAGAATTTTGAGAACTCCCACTGTCATTTAAAAAGAAACAGGCAAAATGCTAACCCTTCAAGTTGCAAAGCTAGGTGTGAAGAATTCATATATGCATAAACAACTCAAACTTGGACATTAGCTGTGCCTTATCTCATGGCGGAGCTGAGATTCATTACCCCTGCTAACTGGGCAAAGAGGCACCTTTTACCGTGGTCATTCTCTTTATTTAGCAGGGGGAGAGTAACTGGCCCTATCCACCCCCAGCACAGTACCTCCAGTGACTGTTGCTGGTATCTATCTTGTGTTTCTTTTTAGATTGTGAACACTTCGGGGACAGGGTTCCATCTTATTTGTTTATTATTTCTCCGTGCAAACCACCTGGAGCCATTTTTGGAAGGGCGGTATAGAAATCAAATTATTATTATTATTATTATTATTATTCGAACCAGGGACCACCTGGTTCATAGCTCAGTCTCATAGGTTCTGCGCTACACCAGCTCTCTTTGGGCCAGCGCAGAGTTTCATGTAACTTTTCCTTCTCTGTTAATGTAAACATAAATAAAATATGGAGTTCTGTTTAACTTTCCCTCAACAGGTAGTTTCAACTTACGCACACCCACCCCTTGCATGCATCCACACACTTTTCTCTATTTCCAGGTAGCCTGGGCACTTTCCCTTACCATATAACTCAGCTGTCCCAGTCCTGCTCTTCTTTGAAACAAGAGGATGACATCTTATTCCAGTGGCGCCTGCGGCGGAAGATGGAGGAAGCGAGCAAGGCTGCTGCTATGCTGCCCCCTGTAACTTGGAGGAATCAATGTTCTCAGCCAACCTGTGTTCCCAATATGGTAGGACCTTGAGATGAATAAGCGACCCAGAGTCAGATGTTTGGAGGAAGGTGCTCATTAACAGAGAGATCCAATGAAGTAGTTGGACGTAGTTGGAGGAGACCCAGATTCAAATCTCTACTAAGCCACAAAGCTTGGGTGATCCTGGATAGTCTTCATCTTTCTGTTTCAACCTGACTTTCCTTGCAGCAGTGTTGGAAGATAAGGGCGGGGGGGGGGGGGTTGGCATATGTGCTGACCTGAGCTGCTTGGAAGGAGGGCAAAATGAACATGTTATCCATTTATATCCTTTTTATTTTTTGGTGGCCTTTTGTTGTACTGAATATTGCTTTAATTGGCAACAAAAAACAAGGAGATGCAATAGCATGTTCTCCCATAGGGTGGGCCTGGCTTTTTCTCCTAGCTTCGTAAAGCCTCTGATAGATGTGTTTACCAGTGACTCTTCCATATGCAAAAATATGAGGGAAGGGGATTTGTGATGGCACAAGCACCAACCAATCAGTGCTGTGCACAGCCAGCTTCTATTGCAAACTAGCAGATTTTACCCCTGAGCTCAATCCTGGAGCGAATTAGGTATGTTTGACAAGAACATGGTAAGTGCACTTCTAGAGCTCAGTGGTGGCCATATTGATGTACCTTTGTATGCACTTTCTCTTGGTACAGTTGCTCAAGGCTGTGTCCCAAGTAGCAGTAGTGATTCCTCTGTGGCACAGGATGCCTTCAGCTTAATATAGAGAGGACCTATACTAAATTCCAGTTCCCTTTCCCTCTTGTCTTATGCTCTATGGACAGGACAGGACAATCCATTCCTGTTCTGTGTGGAAGGGCACCTAGTGATGGGTAAAGGTAAAGTGTGCCCGCCAAGTCAGTGTCCACTCCTGGCGACCACAGAGCCCTGTGGTTGTCTTTTGGTAGGATACAGGAGGGGGTTACCATTGTCTCTGCCCACACAGTATGAGGTCATGCCTTTCAGCATCTTCCTATATCGCTGCTGCCCAATATAGGTGTTTCCCATAGTCTGGGAAACATACCAGCGGGGATTCGAACTGGCAACCTCTGGCTTGCTAGTTAAGTCATTTCCCCGCTGCTCCATTAAGTGATGGGTCGGCCTTGTATAAGGCATCTCCTCCTTGCACCTTACTGGGAAGTCAAGTAGATGCAATCTTGGGTTCTTCAGGATGGTGTTTTGTTTCCCTGCAGATGGAAGGAGCAGCTCTGAAGTTGCCAGAACTCACCGTGTGGAGGAGCAATGTTGGAAGAACGCTGCCAACATCTGAAGCCCAGCTGGATGTGAAAACCATTGATAAACATCCCTGCTGCTGCACAGGCCCTATGAGAAATGACCCAAGCTCTGGGCATCCCACTGAAACGGCTCTGTTCCGTACCAGCAACCCGGCCGTTAGAAGTCCTGAACCAACTGGAGAGCAGGAACCAGCCCCCCAAGGGGATCCTATTTCTGTGTACCCCGACTCTCTTCTTCCGCCAAGGCCTTCAGAGACCAGCAGGCCTCTGGACCAGAGCACTTTGCCCCATGCGCAAAGGGCAGTGCAGCCTGTAGAGCAACTGCACTCTGAACCCAGAGGACCCCTGAGGCCATTCCAAGTGGAGCGGAGCAGAGCAAAACCAGCCCGAGCCGTGGGAGAGCCACCAGCCAGCCCCCACCAACATCCTGTTCAGCATGTCTTAGGCGAGGTATGGACCCCGGATCTTGGAATCTGCATGTCTGTCATCACAACACAGAATAGGGCCTCTCATGCAGAAGCCACTGCAGTTTTAATTCAAGAGCATATTTCTAGTTCTCTTGGTTGATAGAGACAAACTTGAGAATCTATTGGCTCAGAATCAAGGGCTAGGCTGTGGAGCCTCTATGAACCCCAAATAGGGCTATTAACTCCGTGGTGGCCGCTCACCAACATGCAGTGTTTATTTGCTGCGCTCTCTCCCTTCTCTGTGATTTTCACGGGTTCCACTATTCCTTTTCCTCCCCTTATTGCTGGAAGTGATTGAAGAGATAGTGCCAAATCGTTCAGACTTCCCACAAGTTTATGTTTTGCTCCAGTAGTCATTCAGACTGTGTTCTGGCTGAGTTTCTCAATGAGAAGGTAATCAGTAATCTCAAACAAGAGTCTTTGAAAGACAGCTTACTTACTCCTGCAATGTGTAGCCATAGTGGGGAGGGAAGTGTATTCCTGGGTAGGCTCTTGAGATCATGCAGGGCAACTCTGAGATACATCCATTGCCCTTTGAAGGTGAAGGTGTGCCCTAGAACATGTCCCAGATTCCTCTGGAGCAGGCAGGGATTCCATGGCGGATTCTCAGGGGTTCTTCTGCAGACAAGTTGTTGTGGAAAGGTAGATGTAAAAAAGAAACAAGCACCACCCTTGACTAGAATAAAGCAAAATGCATTCAAATAGTACAATTTAAAATTCCTCACTGGGTTGTGGGATCTAGAGAGCAGCGTTTACCTCCCGAAAAAGGCAGTTCATTGTGGATCAGCCGTGTATCGCAAGGCAGTAACACGGGCTGTCTTGGGAGCTTCAGGAAGGGGCTATCCGGGCTAGGAACAAGGAAGCTGCCTTATCTTGATTCAGACCACTGGTCCATCTAGCTCAGTATTGTCAACACCAGGCCTGCTCAACTTTGGCCCACCTGCAGATGTTGGCCTACAACTCCCATAATCCCTCGCTATTGGCCACTGTGTTGGGATTATGGGAGTTGTAGTCCAAAACCAGCTGGGGGGGGTGTCTAAATTGAGCAGGCCTGGTCTATACAGACTGGCAGTGGCTCTTCAGAGTTTCAGACAGGAGTCTTTCCTAGCCCTACTTGGAGATGCTGCCAGGGACTGAACCTGGGACCTTCTGCATGCAAAACAGATACTCTACCGCTGAGCTTTGGTCCTATCCTCCTGCTCCAGGCTCTTCTACCTCTGTACTTGCTTACCAGGGGGTGCTGTAGAGAACCCTAAAAGCCTAACAAGCACATAATCAATCTCTCTCTCTCTCTCTCTCTCTCTCTTTTCAAGGTGATTGCTGAAAGACTTTTCTCCCCACCTGAATCTCCAGCTCTCCATAGGGATAAACAGAAGAGGAGGAGTGCAAAGAATCGGGGCCAGGAGGAGGTTCTGCCAGAGACCGTTGCCACTCCCTCACATCCCCAGCTCCTGAGCATGGCTGCTCAGCTCCTTGAGCAGGCTGAAGGTGGGGTCACCGGCAGACACCTAATTTCACAGAGCTCCTGAGACATGGCAGCCAGATTGGCCGAAAGCACTTGCCTTCCCATGCACACAACCCCCCTCCTGTACATCTTGCCCGGCTTGGTGTTCTAGAAACTGGGTCCGGAGTCTAGATCCAGGCTCTAGAATACCAGGTCCCCCCACCCCCCGGCATGGGGCTGCTCTGTGTGGCCGGGCTACTTGGCAAGCACTGAGCTGCTTCTCATTTTGCATCCTTTAAAATGTGGGGGGTCCCAACAGGAGGTGCCAGTGTCCCTAGGGCAGGGCTGCTCAACTTCGGCCCTCCTGCAGATGTTGGCCTACAATTCCCATAATCCCTGGCTATTGGCCACTGTGGCTGGGGAACATGGGAGTGCCACCTAATGGCACAGCGGGGAAATGGCTTGACTAGCAAGCCAGAGGTTACTGGTTTGAATCCCCGCTGGTATGTTTCCCTATGGGAATCACCTGTATCGAGCAGCAGCGATATAGGAAGATGCTGAAAGGCATCATCTCATACTGTACGGGAGGAGGCAACGGTAAACCCCTCCTGTATTCTATCAAAAACAACCACAGGGCTCTGTGGTCACCAGAAGTCAACACCGACTCGACTGCACACCTTTACCTCTACTTGAGTTCAAAAACAGCTGGGGGGCCAAAGTTAAGCAGGCCTGCCTTACCTGAAGGGCTCCCAGGGGGTATTCAGAGCCCTCCTGCCTCCCACACTACTTGACTACTCCAGTCACTGCTCATAAGCAGTCATACTGAAATTAGTGGGGCAAGTTTATTCATGAGTAATGAATAAGTAAATGGATTTTAGCCAATGATGGGAGTAACCTATCCCATAACTGTAATATTTAAATTTTGTCTGTGCATGTGTGTGTATACACACACACACACTTCTCCCGTCCCTTTTATGGGGTACCTGAGCTGAAGGTTTGTCGCCGAAGGGGTACACTTGTTTAACAAGATTGGGAATTCCTGCTTTACAGTAAATGGACACGAGTTAGTAATGATTGAAAAGGAAATGGGGTCCCTTCTGGAGAAGACATAAGGAATATAGACGAGAGGAGGTCCTGGAGGGGTCTCGAAGCAGAACCCACACAGGTCCCACGTGCATCTGAGGTGCCCACATTACACTGCACATTGTACCTGCCCCATATCTACCTGCATGGCAGACTGGGGTCAAGCAGCATGCCAGCACCACCTGGGAGCAGCCCAAAGCCACGTTGACATGCCCTATTCATTGGGCTTCAGGCAAAGTGGGAGCACATTCAGAGGTGCAGTACAGACATGAGCCGAAAGGGAGAAGAGGGCTTGAGTGGGGAAGAGGGGCAGATCAGAAAGAAGGCTGAGCATACGAAGTTGCCTTACACCAAGTCAGACCCTTGGTCCATCTAGTTCAGAAGAGGAACAGACTAGCCGCCACTTTCCAGGGATTTGAGGCAGGGGTCTTTCCCAGCCCTACCTAGAGATGCCAAGGATTGAACCTGGGACCTTTGGCATGCCAAGCTGGTGCTCAGCCCCTGAATGATGGCCCTTCCCCTGGAGCAAGAGGAGGGCAGGATGTCTGGGAGTGTGAGCAGAAGGGAGTCCCAGAGCAGTGCTGTGATGTAGCCTTGATGTGAAGATGTCTGCACGGGTTGACGGGGAAGCACCCTAGACAGGGAGGGGGAGGAGGTGACGCTTGAATGCTCTGTTCTCGTGGTGTTTTGCAGACTCTGATGGCACAGAGTTCGAGGACGATCCCTTGTTGCAAGTGCTGAGGGGCCAGAGAGATTTGCTGCGCAGTCAGTTATGGTAAGTAACTGTGCAGCCTTCACAAGCAATTCTTGCTTGCGTCAGTGCAAATCCACACTCCTTCAGTCTGCTATGGGGGAATGTTGTCTTGCACAATGTGGGTCGAGAAGAAACAACCTGTCTGTCTGTGCTGGTCCTTCCGCCTTTCCCTGGGAATCAGTTCACTCTGGAATCCAGGAACAGATTAGTAGAGGACATCTCTCCTCTATCGGCCTTGGTGTCCACTGCAGCACCATACTGTGGACCGTTTTTTCTTCTCTCTCCTCCCTGCCCCCGCTCGCCGTAGTTTAGAAATGATTCGGTGAAGAAGCTTGGATATCTGGGCATGAACACTGAGATTGTGTGTATATGCATCCTAGCCCCATCCTTCCTTCTTTAAAGTACTTTGCACTTTCACTGGGCATGGCAGAACTATTATTTGTATACAAGCATGCATATGCATGCACACAGAAAAAATATAGCCCTGGCTGCAGAATTCCGTTTCCTGATAATCTGTGTTGTGTTTCTAAAATCAATTTTCTAGTCCTTTTGGCTGTGAAGATAATCTTGAAAGCAGGCACAGCTTTCTAAGGTGCAGCTGAATAAGATGGGGGTGCTTGGCATGTTCTGTAGCTTTTTGCCCCTCTCCATGTCCAGGAGAAACGGAATAAATTACACGGGCAATGCAGATGTGCTTAGTTTCTGCAGGCAGCAGAATCTCCGTGCATTAATGTGCAAAATCATTTCTGTGCAGTGTATGCACAGCCCATGGATTCCTTCTCTGACATGTGGAATGGCTGTGTTGCTCAGCGCTCCCTCACTGTTTCAAAGAAGAGTCAACTGCTGGCCAGTGGATCTGCTGATAGTGTGTGTGTGTGGCCGGAATGACTCTGGCTTCCTGTTCTCTGTTGCTCTGGTGCCCTCTGGCCCTCAAAGGCGGTATGTATTTGTGCTCTCGTTCTTGCAGGGCTGTGGATGTCCGGGTGACTCAGCTAGAACGTTCCCATTCTGATCAGAACTTTTCCTGTCCATGATGAGTCTCCTGCATGGTCATCTCTGCACCTGAAGTGTGCTTGAGGTCCCTTTCCAGCTGGCTCTGGGGCGTGATGGCAGTGGACTGTTGCAGGCACCCCTAGTGCAACTGGCATTCAGTGGTATTTGGGGAGAGATTCTTGTTGATGCTGACACCCTTCTTGTAGGGTTGGGCTGCCTGCACCTAACAAGCTGGTGTATTCATGGGAGCCAATTGGGTATGCAGAGTGGCCAAGCACTGACAGCTAGGGATGTCCCCAGTGCATCCGCGGTGTCCTGTTTCCATGGTTTCTTCGTATATTTTTGTGCCGGGATTAAAATAAAAGTGTATTTTTGGATAAAAAATGAACAGTGATAGTTTGCAACAAGCCAGCGTAATGTACCCAGCACTTCCAGTCCAATGGGACCCAAAGGCTTAAGGAGAGAGGCAAAGACTGTGATGTTGCTGGTGGTAATAGGGTTTTTGTGGGTGTGTGAACTGGGAATGGTGGCTCATTGGTTAAGTTAACTGCCCATTACTGTAGACAATGCTGTGTTAGATGGATGAATGGTCAGACAGAGTAGAAGGCAGCTTTGACATGAGAGGAGAGCTGGTTTTGTGGTAGCAAGCATGAACTGTCCCCTTTGCTAAGCAGGGTCTGCCCTGGTTTGCATTTGAATGGGAGACTACTTGCAAGCACTGTAAGCTATTCCCCTTAGGGGATGGGGCCACGCTGGGAAGAGCACCTGCCTGCTTGTGTGCAGAAGGTTCCAAGTTCCCTCCCTGGCAGCTTCTCCAAGATAGGGCTGAGAGAGACTTCTCCCTGCAACCTTGGAGAAGCCGCTGCCGGTCTGTGTAGACAATACTGAGCTAGGTGGACCAGTGGTCTGACTCGGTATAAGGCAGATTCTGATGTTTATGGACTTCCCAGGATAGTCTTTCTATCGCTGCTCAGGCACGGGAGCTGGATGGAGAGAGATGGGATATTGCTGTTGGGGTTAGGGCTAGAAGCACTCAGCTGTGTTGCATAAGCGAACACTCCTAGAAACACTTTGCGTGTGATCCTGCAGCCCCTCTCCCCCAGCAGCGTCTAGGAGAGATGCTCTTGTTCTCTAGTGCTGAAGTTAGCAGTGAGCAAAAATCACCTTAATATATTGAATAGTCTAACCACTGGTCCATCTAACACAGCATTGTCTACTAGGTGGCAGTGGTTCTCTCGGGCAGAGGCCCTTTCCATAGCCTGCTATCTGATCCTTTTATGGGAGATGCCAAGAATGAAACCTGGGGCCATCTACATGCAAAGCACTTGCTCTTATTTCTGGGCAATGGTTTCTCCTCAACCTAGAACTATAGGCGGAGCTCCTTCTCTGTCTGGGGAAAAAGGAAAATGGAGGTTCAAGGGTACAAAGAGGAACAAGAGAACACCTGTGTCCCTACTGTTGGTTCCTTTTGTAGTTTGTTTTATAAGGAGTCTGGCCTGATCCAACAAAAGACCCCTTTAGCCCAGCATACTGTTCCCAACAGTGGTTCGCCAAATGTCTCTGAGTGCATGATGCGGTGAGTGATCTAGCTACTCCATTGTTTGAGCTGCAGGATTACCACCCCTGATGCAACATGGTGAGACTCTTCCCCTCTAAGCTTCAGGAGAAACATGTGCGTGTGCACACACATGTGTGTGTCCTGCCCTCCCTGCAAGTAACTATTTTATTTATTTATTTACATTTTATATCCTGCTCCTCCCAAGCAGAAGGTTGCCGGTTTGAATCCCTGCTGGTACTATATTGGACAGCAGCGATATAGGAAGATGCTGAAAGGCATCATCTCATACTGCGCGGGAGGAGGCAATGGTAAACCCCTCCTCCATTCTACCAAAAGAAAACCACAGGGCTCTGCGGGCGCCAGGAATCGGAATCGACTTGACGGCACACTTTACCTTTACCTCCCCAAGTGGTGTGCATGCTTATGTTTATCCTCTCAACAACCACCCTGTGAGGTAGGTTAGACTGAGAGATAAGTGACAGGCCCAGAGTCACCCAGTGAGTTTTGTGGCTGACAGGGGATTTGAACTCGGATCGTCCTAGTCCTGCACTCTAACCACTACACCACGCTGTCTTCAGTTGATGGACTGCTGCAGGGTTCTAGGAAAAAGCAGAGTAGGTTGTGCATCTTAGTACAGTAGGACATGGACCGATATAAACTGCTCGGAGCCCTGGATACGAGAGCAATCCGAAAACCAAGCGCCAATAGGTGGTTGTGAGCAGCCAGTCAGAATCCCCGGCACTGTCTTTCCCTTGGACTCTTGAAGTTTGCTCATGTCCTGCAGAGAGCAGCCACGGGCCTTGCCTATGAGTGAGTTGGAGCTGGGACTGCCTGGATGTCCATCTGGAGAAGCTCTTCGAATCGTAGGCAGTACAGGACTCTGTGGGAGCGGGCTGAGGGGGCTGAATAGCCACAGCTGTGAGTGCCTAGGTAGTGCCAGGCATAGAGTTGGCTGTGTCTGGCAAAGAACAAGGTGCTTTTGTTGTGTCGAACCATTGCCCACTGTTTCTCCCTCTCCCTCTTGGCCATTGTCTTGTCCTCTTGCTCTCCATTGAATCTCTCCATCTCTCCAGTGGGCTGATGACCTTCCTGGGCTCTGCCATGCTTCATCCTCTCTGGGCGGAACCTGACAGTGAACTCTGAAACCTCGCCCCCCTATCCTTCGCTGGCAAGAGCAGAGGCAGCTATCCATCACTGCCTGTGAACGTCTGATGGCGAAGATACTGCACACATGACTGACCGTGTCAAACGTCCCTCCGAAAAAAACAGACACCGTCTCTGCATGAGACTCCATTAGGGCCCATTAGCACCTGAAACTCGACTCTTCGTTGTGGATGTGACAACATCGGAGATGGCTTTTGTACAGAAACGTTATCCTCTTGGAATTCTAAGCTTCCGTGATGGATGTGGGTGAAATATTTTGTAGGCATTCTGTGCCTGTCTGCTCCTGGCAATATAACCGCAGCAATCTGGCCCTGGAAGTGAACTACTTTCTCTAGTTCAGGGGTAGGTAACCTTGGCATTTCAGCTGCTGTTGAATTACAACTCCCATCATCCAGCTGGAGTGCCAGGGTTGATGAGCTGGTCTTGTAGTAGCACGCATGAATTGTCCCCTTTGCTGACAAGGATGTGCCCTGGATTGCATTTGAATGGGAGACGACGTGTGTGAGCACTGTAAGATATTCCCCTCGGAGGGGTGGGGTTGCTCTGGGAAGAGCACCTGCCTGCTTGCATGCAGAAGGTCCCAAGTTCCCTCCCTGGCAGCATCTCCAAGATAGTGCTGAGAGAGACTCCTGCCTGCAACCCTGGAGAAGCCACTGCCAGTCTGTGTAGACAATGCTGAGCTAGATGGACCAATGGTCTGACTGTATATGGCAGCTTCCTATGTACCCTTGTTCTAGTTGAAAAGTAGGGTGCGTGTCTGCAAGCCTACAGGGGAGGAGGGCAGGATGTTTTTGTAGAATCTCCCCTCCCCCTAAAAAAAAACCACACACACACCCAAACTCAAGCCCCGGCAGGAACATGCCTGGCAGCAAAGAACAGCACACAGGCATTAGCCATGGCCCCTGCAGGGCAGTGATCCCTCTAACAGAGATTCCCGGACGTTGTTGACTGCAACTCCCATAATCCCCAAGCAAAAGCCATTGCGGCTGGGGATTCTGGGAGTTGTAGTCAACATCTGGGAATCCGTGTTAGAGAGAACACTGCTGCAGGGTGCAATGGAATTGCCTTGGCCGCACCAGGTGCTTGGGAGGAGCAGCTGGGCAGGGCAACTCTGGCTCCTCCCCCCAAATGCTTCCCTGCAAAAGGATCCTTTCATGTGGTGGTGGTGAACTAACAGAAGGAATTATGATGCAGGAAGGGGCCCTGTGCTTTTGCTTGTCTTTCTCATCCTTTTGCAAGTAATTATTTAGTGGAGGAGAGCCGGTCTTGTGGTAGCAAGCATAAATGGGCCTCTTTGCTAAGCAGGGCCCACCCTGGTTTGCATTTGAATGGGAGAGCACATGTGTGACCACTGTAAGATGTTGGGGCCACTCTGGAAAGAGCACCTGCCTGCTTGCATGCAGAAGGTTCCAAGTGCCCTCCCTGGCATCTCGAAGATAGGACTGAGAGACACCTTGAAGAAGAAGCTGCCAACCTGTGTAGACAATCGTGAGCTGGATGGACCAATGGTCTGACTCAGTATATGGCAGCTTCTTGTGTTCCTATGCATACATGTAACCTTGCAGCTGGTGAAACTTAACTCACAAACTCCTTAACTTCTACGGAAGCCCCTTGTCTCTGTGTAAACCGGCGCCAAGGGGTTTGGATTCTCTCTCTTGCCCTGGAGCTGTGCACAGGGGCAGAGTAGGGTGCCCTCGAGGCATCATCCTGCATGGATTGGTGTGTCAGAAGCAGTCTAGCGTGTTCCTCTCAGGTGGGCTACCTGTAAAGATTCGGTTATGTAACAAACTCCCACTGTGACACCCTTTGATCCATTCAATTCATGACGTAGGATCAGTGCCTTTTTGAAGAAGTCTGGGCTTTTGTGTGTGCGCACGTTTGTTTTCTGCTTGCTACCCAGTTACATAAAGGCACGGCACATCAGTTTGTGCATAACGAACGGGACGAGGGGCAGCGCCTGCCATGGGGTGCTCCTTTGGGCTTGCATGTTGCCTCTTTGCATTGACCACAGTGGGCTCCTAAGGCAAAAGTAGCCTCCTTGAAGAAGAAAGCCTGAATAACCCCTTGACCGTGGGCCCTACCCCAGAGCGTCCCTCTGGGAGCTGTGGGGAAGGTTCTTCAGCCCAGGTGCTTCCTGCCTGGTGGCCCCTGTCTGTAGGCATCTCTCCTCCTCAGCCTGGGCTTGTAGGGAAACTAAGAGCGCGGGGATCAGTGGGAAGCCAAAAAGCACCTCTCGGGCCTTCCCTCCAGAGAGGTGACTTCCGTGTAGGGAAACAGCACCACCCGGTCTTTCGTAAGCCAGCCTAGGAGGAAGGGAGGTGGCTGGTTGGCAAAGCGGGGAGGGAGAAAGCCTCGGTCTCCTGCGGCGTCCTATATTCCCAAGGCCTTTCACGGGAGGGGTTGGAGATAATGCACTAGCCAAGGGGAGGAGGTAGACTTGCCCCCCCCCCATCACCATTATTTGTAGGGGGACAGAAGGTGTCTAGCTCAGAAATGGCCGGGGTGGGGATGGCGAAGCAGCAGCAGCAGCGGGGCTGTTGGGTCCGTCCCTCGCATGCTCTATGCCGAGCTCAAGGTTGCTCTGGAGGGCTGGGGTTGTGGGGGGAAGCGGTCGGCTGGGCTAACAGAAGCCCTTTGTGCTGCCCCTTCCAGCTGCCTCGCCGGGAGCCCCTTTTGTTCCCGGGTGTGTGTGTGTTGTGCCCCCCCCCTTTAACCCTCTTCGGTGCCATCGCACCACGCAAAGGGAGGGTGTGTGTGAGAAAACAGCAAGGGGGGCGCCTGATTTCCGGACCCCCCTCCAAAGAAAAACAAAAACCACCCAACCACCCCCCCTTCCCTTCCTCCCCCCCCCTCCTCTTCTTCCTCTCCCTTGCACCCTTTTTGTTGCAAGCCGACTGCGCGGGCGCCGATCGATCCTCACTTCTCTGCCTCCCCCCCACCCCCCCGCCGGGAGTCTGAGCCCGCCCCCGCCAGCCAGCAACCAGGCAAGTGCCCTCGCCCCGCCGCCGCCGCTCAGCTCGCCTGCCAGCCCGGTCGGCTCGCTGGCTGGAGAGGAGGGGGAGGAGGAGGGGGGAGGAGGAGGAGGACGGACCATCATCCAAGGGGCCGGGCCGGAGAGGAGCGGGCGGCGGCGGCAGCAGCAGCGTCGTCGTCGGGCGGCCGCGCTGCTCCCTCCCCTATTGTCTCCGCTCGGCCCGGGACTGGCTCGGGCTGCAGTCGCCGCCGGGGCGCATCAGGATCGCGGCGCCATGGTGGTGAGTGCCGGGGGAGAGGGAGGCTCGTCTGGCTGGGGGAAGGGTGCGGGGCGGGTATGGCGGGGGGAGCCCCCCATCTCCTCCTCCTCCTCCGGCGACATGCACCTGTTACCATCGAAACCCCGATCGGGAGCCCCTCTAAACAAAACCCCGCCCCTCCCGACTCCCCTCACCATGTTGGGGAGGTGAGGAAGATGCAGTTGTGTTGCTCCCCCCCCCGCCTTCCCTTCCCTTTCTCCTTGCTGCTGCTCCTTCGCGGGGGACCATCCATAGCCGAGCCGACCAGCTCCTCCGGAAATCCAGGAGAGGGGGGGATTGCATCTGGGATCGGGCCCTTGGCTCTGCTCTGTTCCTCCTCCCTTTTCTGCCTTTTGGGATCGGGCCCTTCTAAGTCCTGCAACTCGAGAGATCTGTTGGCACAACCACCAGCGCCATGTGGAGCAAGGCAGGGCTCAAATTCGTCTGCCCTAGGGAGTAATTAAAAAACAAAACAAGACACCCCCCCCACCCACACCTTAAGAGTTGTGTCTTCCTTGTAACTAGAAGATGCAGTCTCCCACCCCACCCGTTTCCCCTAGTTCATTAGGGGACCATTCTCTGTCCCACACAGCATTAGCTCTCTGGAGTTGAACGGTGTCAGGTCTGAGCATCTGGATTTGGAGTGCTAACCAGGGCAAAGGTCAAAAGCCAAAGTCAGGAAGCAGCCATTAAGAGCTACATCAGGCAGGATCCGAAAGGGAACAACCCGAGTGGGATCTAGGAAAGTGTGTGCAAGTTGTCCTGGAAAGAACAAGGCACTTCCTGCTCAGCCTTATATAGAGGACTGGCCAATGAGAAGGGTTTCTCTTGACAGGTTGGCCAGAAGCACCAGTGTTAAAGCCTGTTCTGCCCACCCCTGCATGGGGGAGAGGAAAAACCTGACCCAGTCAAGCTTGGAGTCCAACGTTGTGTGTAAAATCCTGCTTGTGGAGCTTTTCTCAGTATGGCCGTGCAGCTCCAGCCAGCTTTTTAATTTATTTATAATCATCAAAGGCTGGAGGCAGACCATCGTTTTTTACGAGCCGGAAGAGGTCTGAGTGAGGCTTTGCGTCTCGTGCTGTACATAAAGATATTTGTCCAACTGTTGTATCTGGTCAAACAGGTCCTGCAGGTTTTGAAAACCTGTCTGGACAAAAGTGAAAGTAGGATGTGTGTACACAGAGCAAGCAGTGATCCCCTGTTCCAAACTGTTTTCAGTTGCCCTTGGAGTGGGGGGAATCAACCTGTCTCCAGCCTTTATTTCTGTATCTAGAAGAGTCCTCCGTATTTACTCTGCGCTGGGTCCTTGACTGTCCATGAGAACTATGCCCAGAGTTTGCCAGCTTCCTTGTCTTTACCATCCCTGTGCTTTTGCTTGCCTTTCTCATCCTTTTGCAAGTAATTATTTAGTAGAGGAGAGCTGGTCTTGTGGTTGCAAGCATGAATTGTCCCCTTTGCTAAGCAGGGCCCACCCTGGCTTGCATATGAATGGGAGACTACAGGTGAACACCTGAGGTCCCAAGTTCCCTCCCTGGCTGCATCTCCAAGATAGGGCTGAGGGAGACTCCTGCCTGCAGTCTTGGAGAAACCGCTGCCAGTCAGTGTAGACAATATCAAGCTAGATGGACCGATGGCCTGACTTGGCAGAAGGCCGCTTCCTGTGTTCCTATGTCAAGAATTGTGAAGTTGTGCAAAAGACATGGTTCACGTATGCTCCAGAAACAGCAATAGAAACCGTGAAGAAATGCAAATGATGTGGAAAATAAGCTTGCCTGTGATCTCTAGCAGGTTGTTTTGTTGGATGAGGTAGACAAAAGCAGCAGGGAATATGCATGAAAGGACCCAAAAATATACTGGCTCACGCCGCATGTGGCAGCCATGATGTGTATATGTGTAACTCTTTATTTATGTGATGCTAGAATGTGTTAGTTCTGTTCTGCAGAAAGGGAAATGGAACTACCAGCAGACAACATGTCTAGCTTAGCTTGCTCTGTGCTGACCTCGGTTATAAAATAAACTTGATGTCATGAGTGTTGACGACCAGAGGTCAAATCGTTTTAGACTTTCCTAGGAACTGATGTCTGCATACCAGATTTCAGATGTCTAAGTAGTGTGGAAGGACCATAACTATTTTCTCCTTTAGGTCTTCTGTTTTGAGGAAAAGAGACAACAATGTCTCCTTTCTTAATTTCTGAGAAATCAAGAATATTTTGACCAATGTGCATATGAATTTTCTAGCATTCTAGCTAGTATGAGAGTACCTTCACCATTTCAGAATATGCTTTAGGTCACCCACTTAGAGGGTGAAATACGTATATGAATATCCACCCTTTCGGTGGTTTTGTTGTTCTTACAGCACCCAAGTTTATTTAGGCACTCAGTGTTTATTATTAATCACAATTAATGGCTCTGTTGGGCTCTATATTCCTGCTCACCACAAGCTGTTCCTTCCCAGAAATATCTCTCTCAGAGACTTGTCAGGTCTGGTTTAAAACTAGCACACCAGGAGATCACCCACTCCATGAAGCGAAAGAAGCTTTCTGGTTATCAGTGTCTCTTAGATTATGGGTGCACCAAATCTCAGGTTTCTAAGTGATTTTGAACAAGTTGGATTCCCTGATGAGTGTGTCAATCTGTAAAGTAGCATGTATACTACTGATACTGCATAACTAAATCACCATGAAATGAACACCATGGTGCGGGATTATATACACACCACCACCAGTTCTGTAGTGTCATGAAGACTAACACATTTATTGTGTCATGAATTTTAGTAGGCAAGAGCCTAGTCCGTCAGATGTGGGGTATTATGGTGAATGTCCAAAATTTGGACAATGCAGACAATCCCAGATGAATTTTGTGAATCCCTAAAATGGCACAGTGGGGAAATGCTTGACTAACAAGCAGAAGGTTGCCAGTTCAAATCCCTGCTGGTATGTTTCCCAGACTATGGGAAACACCTATATCGAGCAGCAGCGATATAGGAAGATGCTGAAAGGCATCATCTCATGCTATGTGGGAGATGGCAATGGTAAACCCCTCCTGTATTCTACCGAAGAAAACCACAGGGCTCTGTGGTCACCAGGAGTTGAAATTTACTTGACAGAACACTTTACCTTTTACTACTATGGATATTTATATACTGTTTTTAAAAAATGTTATGCAAGTGGTTTACATGGAAA
The DNA here is from genome assembly GCF_027244095.1 of Hemicordylus capensis. NCBI lineage: Eukaryota > Metazoa > Chordata > Lepidosauria > Squamata > Cordylidae > Hemicordylus > Hemicordylus capensis. Next base: position 18,980,890 of record NC_069663.1, read on the forward strand.
AGAAATAAGATTCCCTGTCTGAAAGGGCTTACAATCTAAAAAGAAACACAATATACACAATGTACATTTTAAAGTCATGCACACATGAATATTTTCCATCCAGAGTCTTGCTAGTCAAGATAATTTTTAATTGAGGAAGCCAGACATTGAAAACTCGGGCAGGCTCATCCCCAGGCTTTTCAGTCTCTGAGGCAAAAGGTTACTGAAGGGTTTGAGATACTGAAAGATTCTGAAAACTGCTGATGGGGTGAGTTTTGTTCTTAAGTGCAGAGCTAAGTCAGGGAGGAACCTTCCCTGAACTGGCCATAGGGAGAAAATTAGTTTGAGAGGAAGTTGCTATTTGATTTCTGGAGCTGACCATGGCTTCCTTTGATCTGCTGCTTTTATATTGTGGGGTGGGGCAAGGCAGTTGGATGTAAAGGAAAGGCATCACACATTTTTCTGGGTATGGAATTTAAAGAGGGGAACCTCTCTGTAGCATCTCCCTTTCCATATAGGGCACAGGACTTCCTGTCTTGGTTTCCAAGCAGTTCTGAAATCTGATCAGGAGGACGAGACTTGTTCATTCCCCATGAATTAGATTCCCTTAGCAAGAGAGTGAGAGGGGTTTTTGCAAATGGGGAAAAAAATCCAACATTTTGTTGTTGGAATCTGTTATTAACATAACATAATATAATATGTATATGCTGCTGTTCATCATCAACAACAACAAAAGTTCTCAAAGCAGTTTACATGGGGCTGGGGGAGATGGTTCCCTGTCTCCAAAGGGCTCACAGTCTAAACATAACGATAGATCCTAACAACTGTAAGCTGCTGTGCTGGGGTTGGATAGGACCAGTTGCTCTCCCCCATTACACCTGTATCAACCAAAAAGGAACAGCACTCTGTATTTAAGTCTTGGATTCAGGTAAATACAGTAAGTCACTATTGTCAAAGGTACCTATTTGCTCAGTTAGCAGGGGACTATATCAGTCTCATTGATATAATGGCTAAAGCACTCGCCTTGGATGAGCCAAAGACCTTGTCCAACAATATCTGGGGACCCAAGTTTGGATTAGAGCAGGGGTAAGTGTGGCTGGGGATGATGGGAGTTGTAGTTTAACAACTGCTGGATAGCCAAAGTTGCCTACCCATGGATTAGAGAGTTTTGGCTTTCAGATGCTATCTACAAATGTTCTAGTTTCATCCGAGATCATTAAAGCTAGTCCTGCAGTTGAACAAATTTATTAAAGAATGTGTATATGGTATTCAACTAAACACATTTTTAGAGCCCCTGCTTGTGAGCTATATCACCAAGAGGTTTCCCCACACCTGAGTCAGTTACTTGGAAGCCCCTTGTACAAAGAAGAGAAATACAAATTTGGTTAACATTAAAACAGATCCCTCTTTCCCCATTTCTAGTGATCTTGAGGGAAATCGGCAACTATAGCTATTGTCTAACACTTATCTAGTGTACCAGGTGTGCTAACCACTGAACAGAACACAAAGTAGCGCTGGTTCCTGTCTCGAATCCTAACGGATTTCTGCCAAAACGAATATCCACAAATCAGTTTGGCCCTGGTTGAGAGAGCGAGTCACACCCAAGGCATTATGCTTGATTAAAGACACATGGGTAATAACTTAGCCAGGACAGGAGCCCCAGATTGGGGTGAATGCCCCCTCCCCATGCCCATCTCCTTAGTCCAAGACAAGGATGACTAGATAGGCCCTGTTGCCACTGAGGTCATTAAACTGTGTCTGGACTTTGTTTTGGCTCAAGTGGGGACTTGCCCCTCTGAATGCTTTTTTGTACACACAAGGAGTTCTTGCGCATAACAAACTAGACATCTGGAGATGGTTCTAGAGCAGGTGTAGGCCACCTTGGCTCTCCAGCTGTTATTGAACTACAACTCCCGTCATCTCCAGCCACAGTAACTTGCAGTTGGGAATGATGGGAGTTGTAGTTCAGTAACAGCTGGAGAGCCAGGCTTGCCCACCTCCTGTTCTAACGTAGGCCAAAGTATGTGAACTAAACCAGGGGCCCCCAACCTGTGGTCCTCCAGAATATTGCTGAACTACAGCTCCCATCCTACAAATATGACGGATATTTACATACCGCTTTTCAACAAAAGTTCCCAAAGCGGTTGATATAGATATAAATTAATTTAATTTATATACTGTCCTTCCAAAAATGGCTCAGGGCAGTTTACAACAACAAAAGTAAAACCAGTTGAGCAATTAAAATCACTTAAACATTACAGTTATTTAAAAACAACATTAATGTTTAAAACCACAAATGTAATTGAAAGCCTGGGCGCATAAATGTGTCTTCAGAGCCTTTTTAAAAAGTTGCCAGAGATGGGGAGGCTCTTGTTTCAACAGGGAGCACATTCAGAAGTCCAGGGGCAGCAATGGAGAAGGTCCATCCCCGAGTAGCTGCCAAATGAGTTGGCGGCAGCTGTAGGCAGACCTCTCTGGATGATCTTAACTGGCAGTGGGGCTCATGGCTCCCTGTCCCCAAAGGGCTCACAATCTAAAAAAGAAACATAATGTAGACACCAGCAACAGCCACTGCAGAGATGCTGTGCTGGGGATGGATAGGGCCCGTTGCACTCTCCCTGTGCTAAATAAAGAGAATCACCATGTTAAAAACATGCCTCTTTGTTCAGTTAGCAGGGGCTAACTGAATAATACATTGTGGCTGAGGATGATGGGAGTTGTAGTGCATCAGCATCTGGAGGACCACAACTCATGGAGGACCATGGAGTCATGGAGAGTGCCCTCTGCACTTCTGCATTTGCAACTACATCACTGCTTATAGTAACCGCTGCTCCCACTTCAAGCTGGGCAGGAGCGTAAGGGCAATGTTATGCAGAAAGGCCGGACATTAACCTTCTATACTGTTAGTTTAGTGTATTTATTATAACAATGTAGAGGGTGAATCATAAAGGGGATTTTCCTGTGATCGAAAGAAGTAGACAGAAAGAAACTCACAGGGAAGAAAAAGTGGAAGTGGGAACTCTTGAAAGGAAAACGATGTCTAAGCTGATAATACTTCTCATTTTGAAGCACAATCCACTCGAAGTATTGTCCGTAGGGTGCTTTTGGGTATTTCATCACCATCCAACACAGGGACAGCTCATGTGATTGTCAGGCTTCTCGTGGCCACAACATTCCAGCATGTATCAGCTCTGCCTGAGAGGAGAAAGGAGAGCTGGTCTTGTGGTAGCAAGCATGAATTGACCCTTTTGCTAAGCAGTGTTTGCCCTGGTTGCATTTGAATGGGAGACTTGAAGTGTGATCACTGTAAGATATTCCCCTTAAGGGATGGAGCTGCTCTCGGAAGAGCAGAAGGTTCCAAGTTCCCTCCCTGGCGGCATCTCCAAGATAGGGCTGAGAGAGATGTCTGCCTGTAACCTTGGAGAACCTGTTGCCAGTCTGTGAAGACAATACTGAGCTAGATAGATCAATGATCTGACTCAGTATATGGCAGCTTCCTATGCCTGTGGCTACCTAGTTTGGTCACTGTCATGCACAAGATGAGCCTTTGCAAACACACTGCTACCCGTGTTTCCCCGAAAATAAGACAGTGTCTTATATTAATTTTAGCCCCAAAAAATGCACTAGGGCAATTAGCGGTACATCAGAAATTACTGCTAGGTCTACTTTCCGGGTAGGTCTTTCGGGGAAACAGGGTATCTCTCTATGTTTTTTGGATGCTTGTGTGGCTAATCCAGAAAAATGGGGAAACTGATTGACATCGGAGGTTACTGCAAACATTATGAGGAATAGGTTGAAAATTAAATTTGAATAAGGAATGTCCTTGATTGGTCAAATTGTGAGCAGGTGAGTGATAGCCAGTTTGCTGAGGCCCCTAGTCTGGAAATGGGCTGAGACGTACAAGGATTATGACTTTATTGGCTATTTACCCTGGGTCCGCAGATGGTGTTGGACTATAACTCCCCTCATCCTCAGGCACAAAGGCCACTGTGGCTGAGGGTGATGAGAGTTGTAGTCTATAACACCATCTGGGGACCCAAGGTTAAGAACCCTTGGCCTAGGCCATTTAGCACACAAAACCAGCACTTTTGAGATATACCTGGAGACCAGTGATCTTTCGGCATGGGTGAACTCTGTTCATTACAGAGACTCCTTCTTGTCAAGTGCACCACCTTGTCCCAAGCTGCTTCTGAGCGCTTGCAACTGCACCCAGAAATGAGTAGAGAGAGTGTGTGGCTCCATTTGCTCCTGCATAGGCCCAGGTTACTCCATCCGTTGTATTCCTGGCCATTGTTGATCAGGCCCACATGCTGGGTTCGCTCAGCTGGGCTTGGGTCTTTGTCCAAGGCTGGGACTCTCTGTGAAGGGAGCCAGAGGCTCCCACCCAAAATGGCATCCCCCACATCCGTGTCTCTTCTCTCCCCACACTCCGTATTGTGTAGTAAAGTGGAACGTGTGATACACGACGACACTGTGCTCAGAACTCCCCCACTCCCACAAGCAGCAGCCGGTGAAGTGGAGGAGGGAAACTGGGCAGAATGACAGCATGTCGCACATTTGGGTTTACTACTCATTAACCAGGGAGAGAGGAGGGAATGCTAGGTTGCCGATTCGGGCGGGAGCCACCTCCTCCAGCCCTATCTCCTTCTTTGTAATTGATTTCATCACAATACATGTTTATCCCACTCTTCTACTGAAGAAGTCAGGGTGGCATTTCTGGCCATTTCTTTTTTTTCCTCGCAACGATCCTGTAAGGTGGGTGAGGCTGAGAAATAATGACTGATCCAAGTTCACCCAGCGAGCTCTGGTCACTGCTTGGGTCCAGAAGGGTGGAGGGCTGGTCTTGTGGTAGCAAGCATGAATTTTCACCCTGATTTGCATTTGAAGGGGATACTACATGTATGAACACTGTAAGCGATTCCCCTCAGGGGATGGGGCCATTCTGGAAAGAGCACCTGAGGTTCAAAGTTCCTTCCCTGGCTGCACCTCCAAGATAGGGCTGAGAGAGACCTTGCAACCTTGGGGGAGCCGCTGCCAGTCTGTGTAGACAATATTGAGGTAGGTGGACCAGTGGTCTGACTCTGTGTAAGGCAGCTTCCTATGTTCCTAAGGTGCCTGCTAGCTGCAGAATGTGCTGGTAGGGCTTGAGGCGTGAGTCAGCTGTCTTCCAATTGTATTCTGTCTGAGGTCCCAAAGGGCTGAACCTGCTGTGAAACCTTTGGTGAGGTATGCCACCTTCACCCCCAGAGGCATCTGGCAAGGTGTGCTCTGGCCTATGAATGCTTCTGTCACAATAAGTGAGTTGTGTATTGTCCATCATACAGAGATTCCAAGCAAGGATTTAGAACTCCCTCGACTGCAAATTTCTGGAACTATTTTTTGTTGCTGAGGCTGTGGAGATAAAGACTTCTAAATCTCAGGACAATTTTCTTGTATAGCTAAATTCTAACGTGGTTTTTGATTCCCTTCTGAACTAATTGTCGGAAATGTTTCCGTGTATGGATGAATACCCTTCTCTTTGGTAGAACTTTTATCTGCTCTGATTTTGTATCAGTTTCATTTCATGGTCTTTGGGCTGAAATAAATATGGACTGATTGATAAATATGCTAGTCTTTAAGGTGACACAAGATTTGGTTGGTTTTGCGACACCAGGGAGTTCTTCACACAGCTTTACCATGAGCTTACTGTGAGGCTTTACTGCAAAATCAAAGTTATCCCAAAAAACAGATGCAAAAAGTGGATTTTTTAACCCCAGATATAAATTGGGCTACACTCTAATGCACAGTGAAAAACTCGAATTGTGTGTAAAATGCTCTCTGATTGCTTGCAGGGACTTCAGGGTAAATCTGCCCGATATGTGAATGCACACCCTCCATTCTGGAGGAGATACAAGTAAACTAAAGGGCTTTAAAAGCCCTGGGTGGAAAACACCCTCAACCATGTAACATGATCACCCATCTAGAATTTGCCCTGTGGATTATGCGGAGGGGAAACCCATTTCTTCTGTTAGTATCGGAAGGTGCTGTCCACAGTGTGATTGGCTGGGAAACATTGACATCACTAACATATCCCATCCTCCCTAAAGCAGTTTTTCAACATTTAATGTGTCCAAAGTATGATAGTTTTTGAGCCTGGTCATTTGTGCCTCGAGTGAACATTCTGGATTGATTGGTTCTGTGATCCATTTGTTTGTTTTCCTGGCTGTCCGTGGTATCTTCAAAAGTCTCCTTCAGCACCAAAGTTCAAAAGCATCAATGCTTTTTCTGTCCTGCTTCTTCAAAGTCCAGCTTTCGCATCCATAGAGTGTCATGGGAAAAACCGTTGTCTGAACAATTCTAATCCTTGTAGTTATAAAGGTCCAGCATGCTGGTACAACATAATATTTGAACAGGGCTAGAGTTATGACTATGTATATACCATTTCCCAACAAAAAGTTCTCAAAGCAGTTTCTATGAAAAAAGCAGTTTCTATTAAAAATATGAGATGGTTCTCCATCCCTAAAGGGTTCCCAGTTTTAAAAGAAACAGAAGATAGACAGCTATCAACAACTATTGGAGGGATGCTGTACTTGGGTTGGATAGGGCCAGTTGTTCTCCCCACTGCTAAATATAGGGGGAGCACCACTTTAAAAGATGTCTCTTTCCCCAGCTATTTTTCTTATAGAGTGTTCCCCTTCAAGAAAGGAGGGTGGTACTAAAAGATCATTTACTGGAGGAGAGCTGGTCTTGTGGTAGCAAGCATGAATTGTCCCCCTTGCTAAGCAAAGGGTCTGCCCTGGTTTGCATTTAAATGGGAGACTACATGTGAGGTCTTGTGGTAGCAAGAATGACTTGTCCCCTTAGCTAAGCAGGGTCCACCCTGGTTGCATGTGAATGGGAGACTAGAAATGTGAGCACTTTGAGATATTCCTCTTAGGGGATGGAGCCGTTCTGGGAAGAGCAGAAGGTTCCATGTTCCCTCCCTGGCTTCTCCAAGACAGGGTTGAGAGAGACTCCTGCCTGCATCCTTGGAGAAGCCGCTGCCAGTCTGTGGAGACAATACTGAGCTAGATGGACCAGTGGTCTGACTCGGTATAAGGCAGCTTCCTATGTTCCGTTGGGTCTTTTGCAGTTTGGATGCTCTATGAATGACCAAATGTGGCACACACCATGGGATATCTATGGCGAACGGGTAAAAACGTCACTGTCCTGGTTGTAGGGTGGTACTGTAGTAGAACAGTCTTGAATCTGAGGAGTGACATTTGAACAGTATTTTTGTGCCACTCTTTTTGCGTGTGTGTGTGGCAACATTATCCACAGCTTGCTTATTTTGTCCATGCAGGCCCGGAGCACGGACGGCATTGATACAACAGGAGAAGGGCAGGTGCGCTCTTTGGGGAATGCCACCAGTAACATCAAAGGGAAGCCGACCAAGAGGTAAATCTGAGGGGAGAGGAGGCAGGCCCAGGAGCGCTGCAGTGCCAGGTCCCACCCACCCCCACTGGATCAGGATGGTGTTGCCCACTTTTGAACTGCCTCTTGTAGCTGTGCTTGAAACGGCAGTTTGGTCTGTAGCCGTTGGCCGATGACAATGCTTGTGTAAAACTCCATGCCTGATGATCTCTGCAGAGCAAGCTGTTTTTAAGGGCACAAGAGCAGACCGGTTCTTTTTCTCTGGCCAGTTGGCAACCTGGTGTGGTGGGAGAGGGGCTTCTGCAGCCTTTATTTGGGGCTAGCGCTTTCTGGGTGGAGGGCCCTGCCTTTTGTTTTGAGGTGCCATGTAATTGTGGATTGGCACTAGTTGTGAGGTGTGGGTTGTGGGTTAGTAGTATGAACACCTGTACCGGGCGGGGCGGAGGGGGGCGCTCTCAGGGATGGCACTGGACGTGGTCTGAGAACAACCTTTCAAGACCACATGCCGTTGCTCCCTGAGAGAAAAGAGATTTTCAGCCAAAGGCTGGGGTGGGCCCGTGTGAGGCCTAAGCAAGCTGAGGGAACTGCGGTCAACAAGGCCCTCTTAGACAGGTGGCTTAAAATGGGCAGGGCTGGGAATGAGAACAGGTGATTCTTGGGCCCAGGAACAGGTCTTTGCAGATGTCGTTGACTACAACTCCCGTCATGCCCAGCGGCAGTAGCCTTTGGCTGGGGGTGATGGAGTTGTAGTCAACAGCATCTGGGGGTCCCAGTTACAGGGAGCAATGCTTGGGTCCGGAAGGTTCCGGCTAGCTGCAGAATTTGCCAGTGGGGCTTGAGGCGCGAGGTAGCTATCTTCCAGCATTTTGGACAGCTCGGGCCTTGGAGCATTTGACGTCCAGAGAGGACTCGGCCTCAGAATGGTCACATCTAACATCTCTCCCAGAGGGAGATAGCAAGCATGACTTGTCCCCTTTGCTAAGCAGGTACACCCTGGTTTGCATTTGAATGGGAGGCTACATGTGACCACTGTAAGATATTCCCCTAAGGCAATGGTTCCCAACCAGGGTTCCTCCAGATGTTGCTGGACTACAACTGCCACCATTCCCAGCTACAATTTATTGTGGCTGGGGGTGATGGGAGTTGTAGTTCAGCAACACCTGGAGGAACCCTGGTTGGAAACCATTGCCTTAGGGCAGGGCTGCTCAACTTCGGCCCTCCTGCAGATGTTGGCCTACAACTCCCATAGTCCCTGGCTATTGGTCACTGTGGCTGGGGGATTATGGGAGTTGTAGTCCAAAAACAGCTGGTGGGGGCTAAGTTGAGCAGGCCTGCCTTAGGGGATGGGGCCACTCTGGGAAGAGTACCTGCATGTTTGCATATGTTCTCTCCCTGGCAGCATTGCCAAGATAGGGCTGAGAGAGACTCCTGCCTGAAACCTTGGAGAAGCCACTGCCAGTCTGTGTAGGCAATACGGAGCTACATGGACCAATGGCTTGACTCAGTATGTGGCAGCTTCCCATGTCCCTTGCCTCTCATTTTCCTCCCTGCAGGCTTTCCATCACAAGGGGCCACTTCCCCAAACTGACAGACTGTGCCCATTTCCACTATGAGGCTGTTGACTTTGGACACATCCAGGTGCGTTTTCTTCCCTGCCTTCCCGAGGAATTCGGGGCCGAGGCACTGTTGCCTTGGGTCCCAGGGGCAGCCTGTGGAGGGACGTGACTTTGTTTTCTCCCCATAGCTGCAGTTCACACCAGAGCAGAATGAGAACCTCGGCAGCCTGGAGGAGGGAGAGCTTCTGTTTTCTGTTCAAGTCACCTGCAAGGTAAGAGAAGGAAAGGCAGGCTCGGCTGGCAGCGTCTGCTGTATTTGTTTGCTTCTGCTGGAGTTGCTTCTGATGCTGGACGGCGTTGTCCGCCGATTGGTAGCTGCTCACCAGGCCATGCAAATAGAACTGATTCATTTGTGTGTCAACAAAACTTTGAATCATATCTACATTTCATTGCTGCAGCCGCATATGATACAATGTCAGGGCCAGGTTAGGCAAAACCAGATCTCTGGTCTTTTGACGTGGGGGCACAGAGCAGCCACGACGTGTCTGAATCCATTTCAGTATGGTGGTGAGTGGGAGTGGCCCTAAAACGTATGTGTAACAGGCTGTGCATATAGGTTTCCTCCAATGGGGCAAATACCTGCTTGGGGCAGAAGCAGATTTCCATCAGGTAAATGGCGCAGTTGGAAAAGGTCTGTGATGGGAATTGGAGGGTGTTGGGGCTAGGGATTTCTATCAGTGTACTCTCAATGTCTTCCTTGAACTACAACCCCCGGGATTCTTTGGGGGAAAGCTGTGACTGTTAAAAGGGTATAAACAGCGTATATGTGCTTAAAGAGCAAAGAGGCACCTTTTAAAAGTGGTGATTCTCTTTATTGATCAGGGGGAGAGCAACTGGCCCTATCCATCCCCAGCACAGCATCCCTCCAGTGGCTGTTGCTGGTGTCTATCTTGTGTTAATTTCTTAGATTGTGAGCCCTTCGGGGACAGGGAGCTATTTTATTTGTTTGATTGTTTATACCTTTATAAACCGCTTTGGGAACTTCTGTTGAAAAGCCGTATATCAATATTTGTCGTTGTCATCTTCGTGTGCCTTGCTCACGGTAGTGAGGGAAGGACGTGGCTTCCTTTTAAGTGTGAAACAATTTATGATGTTAGTAAACAAATGTTGCCATTCATTGTTTGGAGGGAAGTCTGTCTTGCTGACCTTGTCCTGAACCCTGTGTGCTCATTTGACCTTGTGAATAGAGTCTGCACACCTACAAACCAATACTGTATTGTAGTTAAGTCTAAATATATGTGACTGGATAACTGCACATCCTTTTGCTGTCTGCCTCTGTCCCCACACTCTTTCCCTTCCTCCATCATCTTCCCTGTGTTGTATTTTAAGTTCCGCAGGGCGAAAATTTGTTCTCTCCTGCTAACTGAGCAAAAAGAGACACCTTTTAATGTGGTGATTCTCTTATATTTAGCCCGGGGAGAGCAACTTGCCCTATCCAACTCCATCACAGCATCCCTCCAGTGGCTGTTGCTGGTATCTGCCATGTTTCTTTTTAGATTGTGAGCCCTTTGGGGGGACAGGGGGGCATCTTATTTATGTATTATTTATTTTTCTATGTAAACCACTTTGAGAACGTTGGTTGAATAGTCGTCGTCGTCGGAGTTATTCTCTTATATTCTGTAAAGGGACATGCATGCTGATGGCACCATATAAACAACCATACAAAATAAAAATCCAAGCTGTCTGTGATCAGGCTCTGTCTGTGTAGTTTCTGCCTTGGGTACCAGTCTGCATACAGCTTATATGCATGCAGGCTGTGTGCAGAAAGTCAGGGGCAGAGTTTGGAGGCAGATATGATCTGACCAGTGTTCCCTCTAACAGGGATTCCCAGATGTTGTTGACTACAACTCCCAGAATCCCCAAGCAAAAGTCATTATAGCTGGGGATTCTGGGAGTTGTAGTCAACAACATCTAGGACTCCCTGTTAGAGGGAACACTGATCTGAACCGCCACTGTGTTCAGAGAGATGGAGAGATCTAGTTGACGGAACCAGGTTTCTGCCTCGCCCTTTATGTCCATCTGTTTCTCACTCTTTCCACTTTCCTTCCTGCAGGGAAAGAGCTGGCAGGTGCATCGCAGCTATGAGGAATTCCGCACGCTGGACGTCCACCTCCATTGCTGCATCTTTGACAGGCGTTTCTCTCAGCTTCCTGAACTGCCCTCCCCCAGCCACATCCGGGCTCACCCAGAGGTAACTGTCTGAGAGCCATGCGGGGTCTTGACTGGAACAAAGCAGAAAACAAGGCGCAGCAGGATTGATTGGTCATTAAACCAGCACAAGCAAAACAGATCCACACAAGAACAGTGTCAATAATGATAGATAAATTGGCTCCCTGTCCGCAAAGGGCTCACAATCTAAAAAGGAAAGACAAAATCGACACCAGCAACAGCCACTGGAGGGATGCTGTGCTGGGGATGGTTAGGGCCAGATGCTCTCCCCCTGCTCAATAAAGAGAATCGCCACTTTTGTTCAGTTAGCATGAATTGTCCCCCTTGCTAAGCAGGGTCAACATTGGTTTGCATTTGAATGGGGTACAACATGTGTGAGCACTGTAAGATATTCCCCTTAGGGGATGGGGCCTTTCTGGGAAGAGCATCTGCATGTTCGCATGCAGAAGGTTCTGAGTTCTCTCTCTGGTATTTCCAAGATAGGGCTGAGAGATACTGCTGCCGGCAAATTTGGAGAAGCCACTGCCAATACTGAGCTAGATGGACCAATGGTCTGACTCAGTATAAGGCAGCTTCCTATATCTCTGTATCATCTGATCAACATAAACATAAACAATATATTCATTAAATAAATGATAGATCACATGATGATCCTATCTTGTTCTCTCACCCATTTTTAAAAAAACTGCCTGTGCCACTAAGACGAGCGTGAATGTTGCAGATTGAACTCTCTGTCACATTGTCTTTGGGATATGTGCAGATGTCTTTTGCCCAGGGCTTCAAGTGGCTTACAAAACGGAGAACTAAAATTGAAAATACAATTGGAAACAAACTGGAACCACACAGCATTAAAAATGAGAGATGCCTATGGTATCTGCCTCTGATTCCCCCCCGCCCCCCCCCACGCCAAGAGTTTGAGGTTCTGCTTTTCCTGTTCTGCTTTAAAAAGTTAATTTAAAAACCCCCAACCTGACTTAAAAAAACAAAATAAGCAATTGCAGTTGCGATCCTGTGAGCAGATTTTTGGAATCCTGGGTTTCAGCATTTGAAGCAAGGTACTTTGGAAGCACCATATTTGTCTGATTAAAAATGACCTCCGGAAGTAGCCATTTCCACAGTTGGGGAACTCTATCCTTTCACTGATAGTGGCAATTCACTGTGTTCTCTATTAGTTGTCAACACCTGGGTTTTTTTAATGACTTCCTGCTGTTGTACTTTTGTTCAGTAGCAGGAAGGGGAAAGCATTAAATCGAAATTCACAATCCAGTGCTGACATTCTGGAATACGGAATTTCTAGTGAAAAAAGAGTGGGGCAGAATCCGCAAGTTCTCAGAATAGTGGAACAGTGATTTGGCGAAATAGGGGGAATCTGCTCATCCTTCATTCAAGCTAATATTTTATATCTGGGGACAGGCTGTGGTAGAACACAGGCTTTGCCTGCAAGAGGTTCCAGGTTCCGTAGGGCTAGGAAAGACCCCTTCTCGAAATTCCAGAGAAGTGCTGCCAGCTAGCATAGATAAAACTGAGCTACGTAGACGAATGGTCTAACTTTGTAGAAGGCAGCTTTGTGTGTTCATCGCAACCAACAGATCCACTCAGCAGCAATTGGAGAAAAGTACCTATTTTATGGAACTCAACCAGGGTGTTAAGAACAGAAGAAAAACCTTGCTGGATCAAGCCAGAGGCCCTCTAATCCAGCATCCCACTTCATGCCGTGCCCAACAAGCTTCATCTGGGAAGCCCACAACCAGGGAAAGAGAGCAACCACCCACTCCCCGTGGTTTTCAAAATAGTGGTTGAGCTCTCTTCATTTGCTTGGATCCCGGAGAGGCCAGCCAGGCCTGGCCAGCGACTCCATGTTCTTTGCCTCTCTCCCTCCCCAGCTGCTGGTGCCCATGCTTTCTCAATACCTGGAGAAGCTCTCGGCCATTGTGGACAGCAACATCAACTGTGGCCCCGTCCTCACCTGGATGGAGGTGAGAAATGGTGGCAGGGAAGGGAACAGACCCAGTCTCAGCCTGGCCCTGCTCAGACAGCTGCTTGCTTTCCACAACTCTCTCTCCAGGCTGCCATAATGCCTGGAAATCCAAGTGTCACCTGAGTGCCAGATATAGGACTGGGTTTTCAATAATATGTCATTTTGTTTGGGGGGTTGTTTGTTTTTTAAACCCATATATATGTATTGTTGTAAGACAGCTTCATAGTGCAGTGACTATGAATGTGAGCCCAGGTTCAGATTTAGGGCCTTGGGCAAACCACTGTTCTTTCCACCTCAGTACAAGGTAGCCATGCTAGCCTGCTCTACAGGGCTATTGTAAGCATCCGAGATATTGATTTCTGTTCTGAGTTTCCTACACCTGAAGTGCAAAATCTGAGTAACTACCCTGGGGCAGGCTGTTGGGTAGGACTAGGGTAGTAATGGTTTCAGGATCCTCGCAGATGCCCCCCGCATGCGGTTCAGCCACCTCTTGAATTTCTCCCTGTCGTGAAGCTGTCAAAGGCACAGGAGCCTTACTAGAAAAGGAGGTGGTAGCCCCATGCAAATGATGTGACCCAGTTATAGAAAGACAGCTTTGCCATCACCCTTCTGCTTCCCTTCCCTTCCCTTCCCTTCCCAGCATGCTCCTCACTATCTCTGCCTCTTGCCCACCACCAGATGACACCCCTGCAACATCCCAAGTCTCCACCCTTTCAGTAGTCTTTTCCTCCCCAATTTTATTTCAGATTGATAACCATGGCAACCGGCTGCTGGTGAACGAAGAAGCCTCTATCAACGTCCCTGCCATTGCTGCTGCCCATGTCGTTAAACGCTACACAGCCCAAGCGTCTGACGAGCTCTCCTTTGAGGTGAGCCCTCCTTGTGATGTGGGCTGCTCCTCGTGGCTTTTCTTTTTGGACCAGGGTTCCCGATGCTTGCTAAGTGATTACTTTGCGGCCCGTCTTCCCTGAGAAGACGTTCCACAGGAGGGCAGAGAGCAGCTCTTCTTTCCTCCAGTGAAAAGAGAATGAAGCTGTTTTCAAGCGTTATCTTTTTAGGGAACTGTTTCCCCATTTAACTTGCCTGCTGAGGCCCCGCCTTGTGTCTTGACCACAGAAGCCCTGCTTGTTGCAAAGGATTCTGGGGCGAGATCTGCAGCGCCACTTTGGTTCACGTGGAGTGCAGCTCTTTGGGCCTCACCATCACCCTGTGGGCCCTAGGACCTGCTCAGCATTCTTCAGTGGTTGCATTTTTTAGGGAACGAGGCCTCATGGCAGGAAAACGGTCTTTGGGAAAGGCTTGTTCGCCATTATGAATTCTCTAATTGAGGAACCCCAGGATTCCTTGAAAGACAGCAAGTGCGGCTTTGAGAGTTTTTGCTCAGATTGTGGCAAAAGAGTAGTCTGAGGAAAATTTGGAGTTGTTTGGGTGGTGTGCTTTTTGGCCATTGTTTAATTGTTGGCTCCTGATGGTAATTTATCTTGGCTTATGTTGCTACAGTGGGCTGGTCCAGATGTCACACAGAGCCATGGTTAAAGCCTGGATCCACATGAGGTCCCTGAGCCTCAGGAGCATGCGTTCCCTGCTCCCCTCTCTGGGCAAACATCAGCAGAATTCCCTTTCAAATTCAGGTTAGAAACAAACCACGATCAGTTGTGACATATGAACTGAGTGATCTTGGCTTATTCTGTTTGAAATAAGCCTACATACAGCCAGCAGCCTGGATGGCTTTAAGAGGGGTTTAGATACATTCATGGAGGACAGGTCTATCAATGACTGTTTGTATGAGGACTCTAGGCCACCTCCAGCCTCAGAGGCAAGATGCCTCCAAATACCAGTTCATTCATTCATTCATTCGATTTCTATACCACCCTTCCAAAAATGGCTCAGGGTGGTTTACACAGAGAAATAATAAATAAATAAGATGGATCCCTGTCCCCAAAGGGCTCACAATCACAGTTGTAGGGGAGCAGCAGAAGGAGAATGGTTCCCAGAGGCATCTGGTGGGCCACTGTGAAGCGAGATCCTGGACTAGATGCGCCTTGGGCCTGATCCATCAGGGCTGTTCTCATGTTTGTATGTTCTTATATGTAACCCCCTCCAAACCTTGAGTTAATATGTAGGTTTATTTTGAGCAAATTGTTTAGACTAAATCAAGATCATTCGGTTCAGATGTTGTGACTGATGCTGGTTTCCCCCCTAATCTGCATTGGAAGTAGAATTCCTGGGAAGCTCATGGGGGCCAGGGAGGGAAGAGCATTGCTCCCAAAGGTTGGGGGGATGTTGTGCAGAACCATGTGCTTGTGCATGATATCTGGACCAGCACGCTCTGTGTGTGTATGTGTGTGCAGGGTGTGTATGATTATGTTTTATTTACTTGTCATGATGATGGAAGTTCTGTAACTGTCTAATTCAGTGTTCCCTCTAACGGGAGTTCCCCTACAACTCCCAGAATCCCCATCCAAAGGCCATTGCAGTTGGGGATGCTAGTAGTTGTAGTGAACCAAATCTGGGAATCCCTGTTAGAGGGAACACTGGTCTGATTAGTTAAACCTGAGGTTCTCAACCAGGTTAGTTAAACCAGAGGTTCCTCCCGATGTTGCTGGACTACAACTCCCAGCATCCCCAGCCATAATAAATTGTAGCTGGGGATGCTGGGAGTTGTAGTTCAGCAACATCGGGAGGAATTCTAGTTAAACTCAGTGGTTTTCAACAGTAGACCAGGCCTGCTCAACTTAGCCCTCCCCACCGCTGTTTTTGGACTACAACTCCCATAATCCCCATTAACAGTGGCCAATAGCCAGGGGTTATGGGAGCTGCAGGCCAACATCTGCAGGAGGGCCGAAGCTGAGCAGCCCTGCAGTAGATCACTGACTTTATCTCTGTTTTGTGGGGAGAGTAATACTGGCCTTCCTTATAGGATTATTGGAAGGATTCGAGCTACAATGTAGGCAAAGCACTTAAATAAAGCTCTGGATCAATACAATGCATATTAATTTGTAACACTTGTCATATCTAACCCTAACCCTTTTGAAAACTAGGGCTCTGCCCTAGTGCTATGTGTCTCCATGCACTGACTTTTTTTTTAAATCTGTCTGATACAGGTTGGAGACATCATCTCTGTTATTGATATGCCCCCTAAAGAGGACAGGAGCTGGTGGCGTGGGAAGCATGGATTCCAGGTTGGACACAGGGGAGAAGCAGCATTGTAGCAGGAGAGACCAGATGACATGTTTGGCGGCCACTTTGTGTATACAGCCTTCAGTGGTCACTTTTCTCTGCAAAGTGGTGTCAGGGGGGGCCATTTTGCAGTATACATGACAAATATGGCAAATATTTATATGCCGCTTTTCGACAAAAGTTCCCAAAGTGGTTGACATAGATATAAATAAAATGGCTCTCTGTCCCCCAAAGGGCTCACAATCTAAAAAAGATAGACACCCGCAACAGCCACTGGAGGGATGCTGTGCAGGGGATGGATAGGGCCAGTTGCTCTCCCCCTGCTAAATACAAGAGAACGCCACTTTAAAAGGTGCCTCTTTGCTCAGTTAGCAGGGGAGAAGTGGCAGGTAGGAGGAAAGATGCTTAACCCTTTCCCTATTTGCCCTTTTCTTCCTGCAACTCTCTCCTCTCTTCCATCACTTTCTTCCTAGCTGGGGTTTTCATCCTGTGTTTCTTTCCGACACCCTGGCTGGAGTCACCTAATGGCACAGTGGGGAAGCAACCTGCCATGAGAGCAGGAGGCTGTTGGTTCGAATCCCACAGGTGTATTTCCCAGAATATAGGAAACTCCTATATCGGGCAGCAGCGATCTAGGAAGGTGCAGAAAGGCATCATCTCGCACTGTGCGGGAAAAGGCAATGGTAAACCCCTCCTGTATTCTACCAGAGAAAACCACAGGGCTCTGTGGTTACCAGGAGTCAACACTGACTTGACCGCACACTGGCTGGAGGAAAAGCAGCTGGAGGTGAATAAAATAATAAAAGCATCTGGGGAAAGTGGCCGTAAGCGTATTCAGCAGGAAAACTGCATTCAGGGGAAGCGTTTAGCACTCTTCTCCTGCTGCTTTTCTGCTGCAAACCACCCCACTGCAAATCCCCACCGCAGAGAAGAAATGGCCACTGAGGTTTTGATCCACAAAGGGGCTGCATCTCGTATCGTTCCAGCCTCTAGCATGACCAGATTCAGTGCAGAATAAAGGGGTCAAGGGTTGTGTGCAGGAGGGAGAATTTTAGCCGTTGCACCTTCTCCCAGCATTGCAGCTTCATGATGGGACCATAGTTCAGTGGTAAGAGCATCTGCTTTGCATGCAGAAGGTCCCGGGTTCGATGCTTGGCATCTGGGCTGGGAAAGACTCCTTCCTGAAGCCTTGGAGAGCCTCTGCCTGTCAGAGTGGACAATACTGAGTTAGAAGGACCGACAGTCTGACTCCGTATATGGCAGCTTCCTTTGATAAGTGAAGCAGCTGTATGTACTACAATCTTCTTGAAACCTGTGCATCTGTTAGAAGCTTTGGAGCGCATTGCTCTGACCACTCTGTGTATATCTTGCTGTCACAAAGTGGCATTTACACCAAAGCGATGCAACATGAATTTCAATTCTCATTGGTTTGGTTCAACACATCAACTTCCTCTCTGCCATGATTTGTTTGCTTTTTGCTTTTGGTGAAGTGTATTTTGCTTTGTCAGGAGGCAAGCGGTTCTCCATTTCTCCCCCCGCCCTAACCCAGACATTGTAACTCTTGTTTGCCTCCCTTTTTTCCTAGGTGGGTTTCTTCCCCAGTGAGTGTGTGGAGCTGTTCTCAGAGCGTCCCACCTCGGGACTCAAATCAGGTACAGTAACATTCTCTTCCTTGAACTGCCTGTTACCCTCTGGGTAACCTGCTTGGGTTGCTGGTTTTCCTAAATAATAATAATAATAAACTTTATGTGTTAGTGCCCCATAACAAATTGTTCTCTGGGCAGCTCACAACAGAGAATTAAAACAATAAAAATACATAACACATTAAATCCTAACAGACAAAAAAGATGAAAATAAAATAAAAAACAAAGCAGCTTAAAAACTTATTTTTAAAA
Organism: Hemicordylus capensis; assembly: GCF_027244095.1. NCBI lineage: Eukaryota > Metazoa > Chordata > Lepidosauria > Squamata > Cordylidae > Hemicordylus > Hemicordylus capensis. The sequence goes on from NC_069663.1 coordinate 18,999,099, forward strand.
TTAGTTAAAAATCAGATCAAATCTGAAACCAGAATTTAAAAGGCCTGGGTGAACAAAAAGGTCTTTACCTGGCGTCTAAAAGAACAAAGTAATGAAGCCAGGCGAACCTCATTGGGGAGGCTATTCCATAAACAGGGTGCAACCACCGAAAAGACCCTTTCCCTTGTAGCCACCTGCCTGACCTTGTTTGGCAGGGGCATCCAGAGGAGGGCCTCCGAAGAAGATTTTAAGGTTCTGAATCTAAATCTCTGGTCCGGGGAGCTAGGACACAAAGCTGTCTTGTACTCACTCACTACCATTGGTCCATCTAGCTCAGTACTGTCTACACTGTTTGGCAGGGATGTGCACAGAACCGGCAGGGGCTGGTTCGAAGGCAGGGGGGGATATCTTTAAGGGTGGGCAAGGGTGCACTTACCCCCCAACCCCCGCGTGTTTCCCTCGCCGACGCTTGCTTAAAAACCAGTCCAGTGGGGCGGCAGCATACCTCCCTGCCGCCCCGTCTTCTCCTCGGCCTGGAAGTGACTGAAAGTAGCCCGTGTGCATGCGCACATTGGCACGTGTACGTGCACCCCACGTGCGTGAGAGCATACACGACATGCCCGTGCATGCACCCAACATGCGCACATGCACGGGCTACTTCTGGTCTGAGGAGAGGGTGGGGAGGCAGGGAGGTACCCTGCCACCCCACTGGACCAGTTTTTAAGCGAGCGCTGGTGGGGGAAACGCAGTGTGGTTTGGGGGGTAAGTGCACCCTTCCCCGCCCTTAAGGTTATCCCCCCCGCTTCGAGACTTTCGAATCGTGCACATCCCTACAGACTGGCAGTGACTCTCAGGGGTTCCAAACATGGATTTGTCCAGCCATACCTGGAGGTGCCAGGGAATGAACCTGGGACCTTCTGCATGCAAGGCTGATGCTATTTCACTAAGCTACTGTCCCTCCCCAGCTCCCACTTATATGACTCCTACCTGTAAATGCTAGAATCTGCTTTTTCAGTCACATGGTATGATAAAAGATAACATATCTCAGACTATGTTAGACTTTGAAGCGTGTGGGCATGCACAAAACCTCCTAGATTGCTTCTCACATTATATTTGTCCTTTTTCAACCATAAGCGTTACTTAGAAAAGACATGGAAATGTCTGGTCTGAACATGCATCTGGGCCTTCAAAATCCTGGGGAAAAGTTGTTCGTTCTCATGTCTGGCAGGGAGCCAATGTAGGGAGAAAAGGACAAAACCCAACATAAGGATGTAATTGATTGTAATATAAATTTTGAAAGTGTTGGATTAATAGAAATTTGGGTAAGTTGCTGAGGATATGGAAATGCTATTCCACATCCAACCCAAATGAAAATGAGAGAAATTCTCCCAGTGTGTGCTGAGTACCGTGAACAAGGCATGATTTTCTGACATCTGTATCTCATTTCTGTTACACTCCTTCCTTCATGAAACGGAGGACTGTAAACTTGGGATGGTCGATCTCATTTTCCCCTTGCAGCAACCCTGCGAGCTTGCTTCAGCTAAGAGATCAAGAGTCACCTAGGACTGTGTTAGCTTCAGGGACTAGGATTATTTTAGAAACCCCAATGGAAGGGGACCATGTTGGAAAGAGGTCAGCTGTGGATATGTGTGTCATTCACTTTGAGAGGAAGGGACAGAAGCTGACAGGGGATTTATCTCTTCCGACTGCTTTATAGTCTGTGTGTTTTTCCCACAGATGCAGAAGGGATGAGCTGTGGCATCCCCAGGCCCCACGGCCTCCTCTCCCCAACCTCAGGTGAGACGTGGCCTAATCTGAGAGGGGACTTGAAACTGGCTGTGGTAGCCGAGGAGTTATATGCCATGGACTGCAGTTCACAAACTCCGAGGATGTTCCTTCCATCTAGGCCTGGCGCACACAGACATCTCTTTGTGAGAGAACACATGTACTTAAGTTCCCCTGGCCCAGTTCGGACAAGGACTGGCTGCAACATGCGAGCAGGGCAGGGTCATGCTGAGGGCACACCTGCTCTGACACCACTGGAGGACATCCCACAGGATGTCCCTTAGGAGCATAGGAACATAGACAGCTGCCATCTACTGAGTCAGACCATTGGTCTATCTGGCTCAGTATTGTCTTCACAGACTGGCAGCGGCTTCTCCAAGGTTGCAGGCAAGAATCTCTCTCAGTCCTTTCTTGGAGATGCTGCCAGGGAGGAAACTTGGAGCCTAGATGCTCTTCCCAGAGCAGCTCCACCCCTAAGGGGAAAGTCTTAAAGTGCTCGCACATCAAGTCTCCCATTCATAAGCAACCAGGGTGGACCCTGCTTAGCTAAGGGGACAAGGCATGCTTGCTGCCACAAGACCAGAAGTCCTTAATCATGAGGGGGTTAAACATGTTAAACATGACGTGTGAATGACTGTACAGTTCTCTACCTGTGTACACTGTACACTTGTCACACGAGTGTTGCGCATAACGTGCAAATAAGGCTTCTCTCTCTCATGTTCTGTTCCAGTGTCCAAGAAGCACGGCAAGCTCATTGGGTTCCTTCGCACCTTCATGAAGTCCAGGCCCAGCAAGCAGCGCTTGAAGCAACGTGGCATCCTCCGGGAGAGGGTCTTTGGCTGCGACTTGGGCGAGCACCTCAAGAACTCGGGCAGCGATGGTGAGTTTGTGCACACAGACTCTCCCTGGCATTCCCCTTGAGTATTAATGTCGGGGAAGTGGCAAATGTAGCTGAGGCCTCTTCTACCAGGGGCATAGCCACTATTGGGTGACCGGGTTCAAAGAACCCGGGCCGCCGCCCCTCAGGGGCCACGCCCTGTGGCCTCGACACACACCCTGTGTCTGTCGTCAAATGAAGGGGCAGGGGCTGGTTTAGCTCCTGAGCAGGGCTGCGCGTCTCTGTTCGGGAGTTAAATGGCTATTGCTGCGTTCACAACGTGGCCAGGAGCAGATCTTCCCTGCCTTAAAGGCAGGGCGAGCCGCTTCTGGCTGCGCTGCAAATGCAGCGCTACCCTCAATCTAGCTCCCGAACGAGGCTGCGCAGCCCTGTTTGGGAACCAGGCAACACCCCCTGTGCCTGACATCAGACGTGGGGATGTGGCTAACCCGCACGTCTGATGTCAGTCGTAGGGGGCCGGGCGAGCGGGGCTGCGATGGCAGCTGGACACGGGCCACCGCCCGTCTGGCCCCGCTACTGTCTTCTACACTGTGACAAGGCTGTGGTCTGCAGATGAGCGACTCAGTAGACACTCAGACTGGGCCTCAGCCCATCTAGATGCAACTCGGCCTACCCTGCTGTGCAGACAGAGAAGCCTGGCTAGAGTTAGAGAAGGCCAGACAGAACTTTGTTGGATCCTCCTTTTTACAACACCTTGGTGTCAGTTTGGAAGGCCCACCAGGGTTAGATAAAGTTGCCTCAGGGGCCTCTTCTGGTGCTTGGTTGGCCCTTTGTTGTATATATTTTGATTTTATTCATTTTATTTCTGTTTTATTCTGCCAGTCCCCCAGGTACTGCGCTCCTGCTCCGATTTCATTGAGAAACATGGCATTGTGGATGGCATCTACCGCCTCTCTGGGGTCTCCTCCAACATTCAGCGGTTGCGGTGAGCTCTACTCAGGAGCAGAGTTTGTGGGACAGGTCCTCATTTCGGACACAAAGTCCTTAAACAGAAGGCGGGACTGTGTCCTTTAGGGAGAGGTCAGGTCAGGAAGGTGTCCTGCAGCGGGGGAGTAAAGGTGGCACAACCTCCTCCCTACTGCTTATCTGAGGCCCTGCCGGCCTGCTCAAAGGAAAACAGGGCCAATAGATCATCTAGGCCAGTGTTTCTCAACCACCGGTCCACAGACTAGTACCGGTCTGTGAGGCATCACTAATAAAAATCACCCCTCAAAAAACAATTTGGGGCCGCTGGGAGCTCATTTCCATGCAGCGCTTGCTGCTGGATAACGTTCATTTTGCTTCTTTGAAATGAACATTATCTAGCAGCAATGGCTGCTTGGAAATGAGCTCTGGAGAGCTGCCTGAAATTGTTATTTTGGGGTTGCCTGGGGGTGGGGGTGAAGAGGGCGACCCCCTTACTAACGGCTGGTCCGGGAAATTGCACACGAATAATGTACTGGTCCATGATTCCAAAAATGTTGAGAAGCACTGATCTTGACAACATGGTTGCCACATGGGTGTATCCATGTGATAAATAAATTAATGAATTCTCAGCGCCTGTGGTAGCAAGCATGACTTGTCCCCTTAGCTAAGCAGGGTCTGCCCTGGTTTCATATGAATGGGAGACTAGAGATGTAAGCACTGTAAAATATTCCCCTCAGGGGATGGAGCCATTCTGGGAAGAGCAGAAGGTTCCAAGTTCCTTCCCTGGCAGCATCTCCAAGATAGGGCTGAGAGAGACTCCTGCCTGCAACCTTGGAGAAGCCGCTGCCAGTCGGTGTAGACAATACTGAGCTAGATAGACTAATGGTCTGACTCAGTATATGGCCGCCCACTTCCTATGTTCCCTATGCCCTTGCAGGAGCCCCAGCCTCATGGAAGTAATCATGCCACTTCAGTTGATGCAGGAACTAGGCCAAAAGAAGCCTTCCCTTTTCCAAGCCAGCAGCAAACAGAGCAAAGAACTCTTCGTGCTTCAGGCATGGAGAAGAGTCCACTAGCTGCAGTTCGGTGCGGTTTGTGTTGCTTTTTCTAATTTCTCCCCCTCTCCCTCTGCAGGCATGAGTTTGACAGTGAGCGAGTGCCCGAGCTCTCCAGGGACGTCTACCTACAGGACATCCACTCCGTCAGCTCCCTCTGCAAGCTCTACTTCCGGGAGTTGCCAAACCCGTTGCTCACCTATCAGCTCTATAACAAGTTTGCCGTGAGTCTCGAGACAGCCAGGAGAAGGGCCCCTCGAGGTAGCCCAGCAGCTGGCCCCTTTTTGGCCAGTGGCAGCTCGATCTCCTGTACTGATCCTGCTTGTCCGTCTGGACTAGCGGCCATCGAAATGAGAAATGATCCCTGAATGTGTTTATTGGGGAGGGGCTGTGATCCCTCACACCTCCATGTAAAGAATCTCAAGTATTAGGAAGCACCTTTGCTCAAGACCTGAGAGAGCTGGTGTTGTGGCAGGAAGCATGAAAGGTTCCCTTTGCTAAGCAGGGTCCACCCTGGTTTGCATTTGAATGGGAGGCTTAAGTGTGAGCATTGTAAGATATTCCTCTTAGGAGTTGGGGCCGCTCTGGGAAGAGCATTTGCAGGCTTGCGTGTAGAAGGGTCCAAGTTCCCTCCCTGGCATCTCCAGATAGGATAGAGATTTTTATTTATTTATTTATTTATTATTTATTTTTACATTTTATATTCCGCTCTTCCTCCAAGGAGCCCAGAGCGGTGTACTACATACTTGAGTTTCTCCTCACAACAACCCTGTGAAGTAGGTTAGGCTTGTAGGTTAGATTCCTGCCTGCAACCTTGGAGAAGCCGCTGCCAATCTGTGTAGACAATACTGAGCTAGATGGACCAATGGTCTGACCCAGTAACAATGTAGCAAAATGTGGTAGAGGGTGGCACCACTGCAGATTACAGAGAGGAGATGCCATTTTGAAATGCTCTTCTTCAAAAAATGAAACAAAATTTCCTGCAGGTAGAAAGCTACATCATGGAGCCTCCCCTTGCTATCTGAAAGGCTGCCATCCAGTCTACCTTTTCAGGACTCCACCAACTCATACCCGCCTCATTCTGCTGCATTGTGGGCTAGGCCAGTGTGTTTCCCAACCTTCTTCATTCTGAAATACACTTGCATTAAACGGGGTGGAAGGGTGAGGGCACACTGCCCCCTACACAGACAAGCTTTTTTGGTGGTGGTGGCGGCGGCAAAGGCACACCACAGCTTGTATGTATGCATTTTTGCTTCCCTCTTTTTCATGCTCAGCAACATAAGGGCACGAATAGCTCCATGCCTCCTCCACAGCAATTAGCAATTAGTGATAATACACCAGCATCCCTCCTGGTGCATTATGGGGCAAGCTAGCATGGCACTCTGGCCAGTGACCTGTAGCATACTGGTTGGGAAATGCTGGGCTAGGCCATAGCTTTTGACACTTCTTTGGCAAGCTGTAAGCTGGCACAGGCTGACTCGAATCAGCAGCTGCTGTGGGCGCAAAGCATCGAGTGAGTGTTGGCCCAGAGGGTGTACTAACCAGTCACTGTGTGTGCACGTTCCCAGGCTGAACAGTGGAGGTGGGAGTTGTAGAACAAAAAGAGGAGGAGGTGGATCAGCAGAGTACAATTACATGGTCCTCCAATGTGGCAGCCCACACAATAATCCGTGCAACAATTCCTCCTACTTCCTTATTCTTTTGTATTACCTGCTCTTTGTGCTGTGCTATTTTCGGCTTGGTTGACTCCAGCTCCCCCCTTTCTCCTCCCAAGTTCCATTCTATTATAATTGTTTTTGGTTTGAACTGGCAGTAGCTTGAGGGACAGTCTCAGGCATGGCCAGAGATAGGAACCAATTGGTCCCTTGGAAGGCATCACTTCCCCTACTCTCTGTGAGGGCCTTTACCTCAGAGGAACCTCTGAGGGCCTGGCACCTTGAGGATTTCTATTTCTTTTTATCCATTAAATTATCCTACCTTCTGGCCCCGAAGGGGCCTCCAAGTTGGCCAACAGTTTAAAATGCAAATGTATAAAAAGCATGAAGTGAGAGAGACTAAAAGCAAACTAGGCTAACCGTCATTGCAGCCTCTGGGGAGCCAAAGCTTAACACAAGTGCAAAGCTGGACAGAATAAAAAGGTCTTTGGAACCTGCCAAAAAGCTACTAGAAGGCTAGGTGAGGGAGGGAAGCTGTCCCGTAACAGGAACATAGGAAGCGCTGGTCTTGTGGTAGCAAGCAAGACTTGTCCCCATAGCTAAGCAGGGTCTGCCCTGGTTGCATATGAATGGGAGACTTGATGTGTGAGCACTGTAAGATATGTCCCTCAGGGGATGGAGCCGCTCTGAGAAGAGCATCTAGATTCCAAGTTCCCTCCCTGGCGGCATCTCCAAGATAGGGCTGAGAGAGATTCCTGCCTGCAACCTTGGAGAAGCCACTGCCAGTCTGTGTAGACAATACTGAGCTAGATGGACCAAGGGTCTGACTCAGTATATGGCAGTTTCCTATGTTCCTATGAAGGTGCCTTTTTTTCTGAGTTGGACCCTTGTTGCATCTAGCTCAGCATTGTCTACAGGCCTGTAGAGCATCTGCTCACATCCAGAAGGTCCCAGGTTTAATCCCTGGCATTTGCAGGTAGGGCTAGGAAAGACTTGTGCCTGAAACCTTAGAAAGCTGCTGCCAATCCGTGTAGATCAGGCCTGCTCAATTTTGGGCTCCCAGCTGCATTTGGACTACAACTCCCATAATCCCCAGCCACAGTAGCCTATAGCCAGGGATTATTGGAGTTATAGGCCAACATCTGCAGGAGGGCCAAAGTTGAACAGCCCTGCTTTAGGCCCTATTACTGACAAAAACTAGCTAGAAGCCTTTTCCTCATATGCAGTGAGGCCGCCAAAATGGCTGCCATCATACTCTACACTTGCACGCACCTTCTGAGAGTGGATAGCCAAACACATAGCCAGAAAGGTTGTGGTAGTGATGGAACCTGAGAATCCGCTGCAAGACCCACCATACATTGTTGTGAAACAAACATTCTAAATATAAGCAATCTGTTTATATTACAGCTGCTTAAATTATGAAATAATTTATATGTGTGTGTTTGTGTGTGTGTGTACACACACACACACACACACACACACACTTGTTGTCAAGCCAGAAAAATAAATTCCTGGCATTTCAGAATTTATGGATTCTGGAACACATTTATTTGTGGCTACCTGGAGCAAAATAGCTACAATAATTGACAAGGAAGGGAATTATGGGTCTACTCTCTTCTCTTTTGTCACTGAAATGCAGAGAAATTGGTTAGTGCAAACATTTCACAGGGAGCTGACCCCCCCCCCCACTTTGCTCCCAAAAAATTCTGCTCAGCCCTCCAATAAATTATAAAATGAATTTACCCAGGAAGATAAACTTTCAGTCACAAAATAATAAACATCTTTCTAACTGGTGGCAAAGATCATGAAGTAGAAAACCATACCTAGCTAGTGGTGATGTATAATGCAGAAAGGAATAGCCAGGCAATTAAGGAAGCGCTGAGCTTTCTGCCTGAAAGGCAAAGCTTGTTAAATAATATGTAATGCCAAAGCTGCAAAAACAACAACAACAACAAGCCCCACCCCACAACTACCATAGTCTCAAATGGTTGTGTGAAAAGGGGCAGGGTATATCCCAGGAATGGGCAGCTGGCAGCTTGCAAGCCAGATGTCGCCCTCGAGGCAATTTCATCTGACCTCTGGCAGCCCTGCCAGCATTTTAATTAAAATGTGGTCGAAAGCTTGCCCACAGTTCTAAGGAAAATGAAAACCATTGTCCAAAGCTGTTAGGAAGTATTCTACATTTCATATCCATAACCCAAAGAGAAAAAACATTAGTGCTCAAACGAGGCCTGAGCATATGCAATTCTTGAATCGTGAAGGTCTTACAGTTAGATGGCGCCTACTTAGTTAGAAAGCTCAGGGGCGCCTTCTTGCCTGGCACCTCCTCTTGACCCTGGCTGGCCCCATTAAAACCCAAGCAAGATAAACACAAAACCAATAAATAAACAGCAAAAAGTGGGTTAGTAGACGCAATTTCTGAAAGCATGGTGGTAAATTAGGGTCTTAACCCACTTCTGGAAAGCTGACAGAAGGTGGTCCTTTCATGCGATAGCTTGGACCTCAATGGAAAAACCCTGGTGAAAGCCAGCCTTAGGCCGATTCAGACATCTGTACACCCGTATACGCGTTTGTGTGAATGACTGTACCTGGGTTTATTTTAAAAGTGAACCTGGATACAAGCCCTTCAAGTGCATGGTACATATAGGAAGTGTACTTCTGTACCTTCATTCAACATAGCATGTGAATGAATGTACACACGTGGACAAATGTGTTGGTACCCCTGCACGAAAAAGAAGAACCCACAATTGTCTCTGAAATAACATGAAACTGACAAACATAATTGGCACCCGTCATTGTTTATTCCATATTTAACAAAAATCAGAGTGCTCCCTGACTTTGGAAGAGCCTCCCCAACTCTGGCAACTTTAAAAAAGGCACTGAAGACACATTTATTCACCCAGGCTTTTAATTAGATTTGTAGTTTTAATATTTCTAATACTGGGTTTTGAATGTTTTAAATGATTTTAATTGCAAACCACCCAGAGAGGCAAGTTTTGGGTGGTATAGAAATATTTTAAATAAATAATTTTGTTTTCAGGTCATTATTTTTTATTTATGTTTAGTATATACTGTACCTGTGTACAGATCTGTAACTGTGTGTACACTCATATGAGTGTTGAACGTAACATGTGAATGGGCCTCTTGAGGCCTAGAAAATAAGATAGTATTTTCCACCAAGCCCTTCCTTTAGCTCTCAGGGAGGTTCAAGCAAGCTGACCCTCCTCTGCCATCAGATCAGCCCGTCCTCGGCTTGTCAGGCTGACCCCCATGTTCCTTCTTCCATCCTCCATCCCTGCAGGAGGCCGTTTCAGTTTCTGGGAATGACGAGCGCTTGGTGCGAGTTCATGACGTCATCCAGCAATTGCCTCCACCGCACTACCGGTACGGATTGGTCTGGGGTGTGCGTGGCACCGAGGCAGCCCTCCAAAACGGGCAGGCTGGGTGGGCGGAAGAAAATTTGGAGGGAGCAGTGGAAATGGGCGGGGGGCAGGCTGAGTTACGAGGGGTCTGGGGCTCATCGAAGCAGACTCCGGCTGCAGCAGCTTCTGATCTGTCCCAACAGGACCCTGGAATTCCTGCTCCGGCACCTGGCACGCATGGCTATGCACAGTCAAAACACCAGCATGCATATCCGCAACTTAGCCATCGTCTGGGCACCCAACCTGCTGCGGTGAGACGCCCAGACCAGTGGCCCCGCACTTGTGCTCTACCTATGCCTTCCCTGTACCACTGAGACGCTCTGCTTGCACCCCCTCCAGCTCTTGCCTGCAATGCTCTCGAGACCTTATTTGTATTCCCCTGGCGTTTTAATCCATGCTGACACTGATGGTTCTCCGGGGCACAAAACTCCATCTTTCTCACACCGACCCTGAGAACAAGAAGCGACAGCTCTTAGACGTTGCTTGACTTCCTCAGTTCTTTCCCACATAACCGGCACTCTGCCCCTACCCCTTGTAGAATGGTGGCGAGGAGGGTTCTGTCCTGGACTTCCTTTTCTGGGGCCCCTCAGCACTTTCTAACTTTCATCTGAGGTTTGGCCTATCCCTTTGCTAGCATTTATCCCCATCCTCTTTGCTCTCCCCACAGTTCTGTCCTTGACTGTACCACTTCCCCAGCACTTACCCATAAAGCTCTAGGGTTCCTATCACATCTCCCAGGGCCCTGCCCACATTCTTCATGGTCTTCAAAATTCATGCTGCCTTCTAAATCTGGCCTGACGGCTGTTACCTTCAAACTAGGCTGTGTCTCTTCTAGGCCACAAGCATGTGGCCCCGAGTCTGTGAGTGTGCTTGTGTCCTCTCCAGACCATTTTTCTGTCTCTCAGAAGAAGTATTGCCTAGTAATTCGCCCTCCTCTTTCCATGGCAGGTCAATGGCTCTCGAATCTGTAGCCCAGTGCGGAGCGGATGCCTTCCAGGAAGTCCGGGTTCAGTCCCTTGTGGTCGAGTTCCTTCTCAACAACGTTCAGGTTCTCTTCAGTGACACATTCACCTCTGTCGGCAAGGACAGTGCAGGTACCTCGCCACACTGTAATGTGACAGCATCCTTGCAGAACGACATACTCCAGAATTCTGGTGGGAAGCTGTGACTGTTCCAGTAACTTTTATTAGGAATACAAATAAAGCTTTCCTTGGTCCTTCCCAGAGGGTAATAAATGGCACACTGTGAAACGTTTGTGCACAGATTCTAAGTGAGAGCTGGCTCATGCTCTACATCAGGCTTTCCTAGCCTGCGACCCTCCAGATGTTGCTGAACTACAACTTCCAGCATCCCTAGTCACAATTTGTGGCTGGGTATGCTGGGAGTTGTAGTTCAGCAACATCTGGAGGGCCGCAGGTTGGGGAAGCCTGCTCTACACACTCCCACACCCTTCCATTCTCCTTCCCAATGGGATCTCATGCACTCTGCAGAAATGCTGAGCTGGGACCTCGTGGGTTTCTACAGTGCCACTTGCTGGCCAAGTCTAGCTTTCCTCAAAGAACCTAGGCCAGGGGTAAAATTAAAGTTGTGCCGTCAAGTCGGTGTCGTCTCCTGGCGACCACAGAGCCCCGTGGTTGTCTTTGGCAGAGGAGGGGTTGACCATTGCCATCTCCCGCGCAGTATGAGATGATGCCTTTCAGCATCTTCAGCGGGGATTCAAACCAGCAACCTCTTGCTCCCTAGGCAAGTTACTTCCCCACTGTGCACACAACTCAAATGCCCTGGTGGGCCGGAATTAGCCATGACTTGTTGTGCACAGGCCAAGGTCAATTTTCAGCGCATTAGCATTAATAAAAATAATTATTAATTAAAGCATTTATTAGTTACTTGTGAATCTTTTCTCCTCATCAAAGCACCCACTGCTTTAAGCAAGCACAGTGGCCAGAAAATACTCCCTGTCCCTGTGGGACAGGGGAGTCAGTGGGAAATCTGGAGTTTGGAGAAAGATCCCCCCAAATGCAAAGTTCTCTCCTCTCCCTAAATCTTTGCTTTGAGGTTGCAATCATGGGTATGCTTACTTGGGAGTAAGCCTCACTGGGTACACTGTGGGCGCTGCAAGGCAGGATATTCCTATCTGGGGGCCAGCAAAAAAAAGTCCCCATGGGCCGGATCTGGCCCAACCTAGGCACATTCCAGATTGCATAGTACAACAGTGTCACTACGTGTCCACTGAGTGTGCTTCCATACTGCCTGTGTTTCGACATCGCAGTCCCTGTGCTGTCAGCAAGGTGTGTTCACATTTCTGATGCCTTTTTTTGGGCTTTATCTTTGCGTTTCAGTGCTACAACACGTTGCCTGAAACAACATTGCATGTGCGTTTCAGGAAAATAGCTGTATTTTCCTGTTGTAGTTTGGGCTTAGGAGGTTTGTGCAAGCTAGAAAAGACTGCTTCCCCTGCTGGTGGCTTTGCTCAACAAACGGCTTCCACCCTTAATTTATGTTTTCTATACGATCCTTCCAAGCTGAAGCATTTAATCGTTGTATAGCTCACTGCCTCGAGTCAATCTGGAAAGCACCCCGTGCCCTTTCATTACTGCTTTTCTGGTGAATGAGGGAAAGGATGGGTTCTTTTTGCAAAGCTAGAACTGGCCAGCAGGTGGCGTTGAGGAAGCCGTGCAAGGTCTGTGCTGGGCAGGACCACTCTAGGAAGTAGTGCAGAAGCTTGCAACAGTGTATGGAGAATAAGATCAATCCGTTGCAGTCTGAGAATGCCCTTTGTGGGTGCTAGTGTGGGGCTGATTTGGCTGCCCCAGTAATGTCGCCTTGTGTTCCTCGCTCCACCATTGTTGCCTGTCTCCAACAGGGCGCTGCTTCCTTCCCCGACCCAAATCCCAGTTGGTCAGCTGCCCCTCCACCCGACTGCTGTCCTTGGAGGAAGCACAGGCTCGCACACAGGCTCTGTGCAAGATCACCAAGCCCGAGGCCAGGCGTGACTCCACCGATTTGCAGGGGCAAGGGAAACTCTCCTCTGTGTTGGGCTCACCTGATGCCAGGTAATGGGGAGAAATTCATAAGGTAGGGAAGGACCCAACCAGACCAGAATCATACAGATCAGTCTCTCTGCTGAATGTGGACTATAAACCTTTTGCAGCAATTTTGGCGGGAAGGCTGAAGGGTTTTCTGTTGATATAATACATCCGGATCAGACAGGATTTGTACCGAAGAGAAACATTGAAAGGCAATTTGAGATATATATTTAATGCAATGGGGAGGGAGTAGGGTAAGCAAATGATGGCGCATGCTCTCATGTTTGTGCCCTTTGTCAGCCTCCAGCGACACCTGACTGGCTGGATGATGGGGACCCCTGTCTGATCATGCCCTTTGCTAGGCAGGGCTGGCCTCTCCCTTCTGGGCAGGGGCTGCTTGGTTTGAATGCCAGTATGGTCGCCCTGGGTTGATCTGTCCGTCCCACCTGCAGGCAAAAGGCAGAAAGCAACGGGAGGCTACGCAAGACCTCAGGTCCGAGCTGGAAGGCCTTCTTTGCCATCGGCAAAGCGCCGGTCACGTTCCGCAAGAAATCGCATCGACTCGGAGAGATCTTTGGCCTCGGCGAGTCTCTGCCAGGTGAGAGGCTTGGCTGATCCTGGAGTGTGCTGCCTGAGGCTCTCCTGTGGCCCCACAACATCATCCTTCCCTTCTTAATCAAGCTATAGCCACAGTCATCCAGTGCAGTGTGTGTCCCAACATTTCTAATTAAATTAACATTTAATTTGTTTTTAAAAAATTGGGGCACACTGCCCGTCTGCCACAAGTTAAAAGAACCTGCAGTGTGGCAGAGCCGCTGAGTGAATTTTACTTATTTATTTAGAGGTAGCACCCGAAGTGAGATGTTCAAATTCCTCCCTTTCGGAGCTGACTTGTCCCATAATGCACTGGGAAAGGCGTGACATTCCCGGTGCACTGTGAGGCGAGTCGGCTCCGGAAGTGAGGAGCTTAAACACCCTGCTTTGGGAGCTGTTTGAGAGTGAGTCATGAAAAGGCCTCTGTTCCTTTTATAACGATCCAGTGTGAACTGGATGAGGATTGAGGGCGGGCGGGTGGGGGGGGCGGGCAAGGGCAGACTGCAAGCTTGGTCTAAGGCCTCTTCAGAGGAATAACATCCATCGCGTCTCTTTTGCTGCAGGGGGACAGGCTGAGACCGTCACCCTTCGGTCAGCCAAGAGTGAGGAATCCCTGACCTCGCAGGCCAGCATGGCAGGTAACTGGTACTACAAGGCCTGGGCGGTGCACCCGAGAGGGTAGATCTTCACGACACATTTCCATTTCTCTCGGTTAATGGGTTTGGCGTTAAACCCAATGTACAAAAAGCCAGCCTTTGGGATCACTCAGCCATGAAGTCCCGTGCAGAAGACCATTGCAAAATTAAGCTGATGGGAACTGGGGTGTGTGTGTGTGTGTGTGTGTGTGACTGTACCAGATGCATGTCAGCCACTGGATGGCCTGGTTGTGTAGCTGGACAGCAGGATAGCAATCCTTGGAGGCAACTGTGTCGATCTGTGTCTTTTACTCTCAGAGACACAGCCTGTGAGCACAGCAGTGCACTGGGGTGGTGTACTGTACATCCCAGCCTGCTGTTAGGGGAAGGGCTGTAGAGCACCTCCTTTGCATGCAGAAAGTTCCAGGTTCCACCTCTGGCAACTCCCTGGTATGAGGGAGGAGAGTTGGACATTCTCCACACAGGGTTTTGAAAGCCCTTCATAGGGGTGTGCATGGAACCGGTTCCGGGATATAAAATGTAGGAATAATAATAATAACAACACCTTGAAGAGCACCTCAACACCAGAGGGGCCACAGAAATCACCATCAGCCAATTACAAAAAGCAACTTTACTGGGAACAGCCTATATTCTGCGACGATATCTATAATAACAACAGCAACAATACTGATAATAAAATTCAGCCATCCCAGGTCCTTGGGAAGGACTCGATGTCTGGATAAAACAAACCAGTCAATAACACCTGTCTGACTGTGTAATAATAATAATGATAATAATAATAATAATAATAAATAATTTTTTTTAAAGGAACATGAGGAAGACACCAGCAACCACCAGCAGAGGGATGCTGTGCTGGGGTTGGATAAGGACTGGATAGGGGCTTGGATGGGGGTTTCAGACCCCTATCTGGAACCCTAGAGAGCAGATGCCGGAGTGTAGACCAGGGCTGCTCAACTTTGGCCCTCCATCTGTGTTTGGACTACAACTCCCATAATTCCCAGCCACAGTGGCCAGTAGTCAGGGATTAGGGGAGTTGTAGGCAAGCATCTGCAGGAAGGCCAAAGTTGAGCAGCCGTGGTGTAGACTAGGGATGTGCACGAAGCAGTTCGCAGGCCATGTTGGAGGCCTGCAAACCGGTTCACTGGTCAGACCATCGCCCGGGGGAGTGTTGCTTTAAGGGCGGAGGGGTTGTACTTACCCCTCCCACTGCTTTTCCTCCTCTGGCGCTCCAGTTTTAAGCAAAATCTTTGGGGCGGCAGCAGTCTGCCCTGCTACCCCTGCCCCCTTGTTGTTTGCCAAATGTGGAAGTAACACGCGGGCATGCACCCTCCACCGCACGCGTCATGCACTTCACTGTGACGTGCACGGCATGCACATGTCAGCGGCGCCCGCGGCGGTGGTGAGCGCATGCACGCATGTTACTTCCGCATTTGGCAAACAACAAGGGGGCAGGGGCAGTAGGGAGGACCGCTGCTGCCCCGAAGATTTTGCTTAAAACTGGAACGCTGGAGGGGCAAAAGCGGTGGGAGGGGTAAGTACAAACCCCTCGCCCTTAAAGCAACACACACCCCCAGCGTCGGACCGCGCCTCCACGGTCCATGCACATTCCTAGTGTAGACAATACTGAGACGGATGTTTCAAAAGTCTGACTGGCTAGAGAGTGGGTTCATCTAGCCTTGATCCCTGTGACTTTTCTCTCTGTGTCTCTGGCCTAGGCCTCCCCAAGCTGCCCTGCCTGCGCCGCCCACACTCCAGCAGTGACGCCTTCTCTTCCTTGAAGCCGTGCCGCTCCTGCTCTTCGCTAGGTTCCTCTGTGTCGGGCCGGGGGGAGGACCAGCCCAGGACAGATGTGGCCGCACGGCGGCGTTCCTCCTGGCTGGAAGGTGACTCGGAGCTGGATTCGGAACTCGAGCTAAGCCCCCCTGGCCTCCGCGGCCTGGACTTTGACCCCTTGACCTTCCAATGCAGCCCTCCCGCTCGGCAGCCCTCCGTCTCGGACGACTCGGGCCCACCCAGCCCCGCGGGGGCCCTCTCACCCTGCTCACCCCCCACAATTGGCAAGGACACGTCGGAGCCTTTGCCCGTCTCCCTCCCCGACAAGGTGCTGGAGATGTTTGCAGGGGCTGAAGCTAGAGGGCTGAATGCACACGCCTCGCCGCCACAAATGATCTCCATGCTGCTTTGCGCTGCGGGTGGGCAGCTGAGCGACAGTTGCAAGAGGGAAGTCCGTTGCAAGCTCACACAAGCCAAAGGCCACACGTCGTCCCACAGTGAGTAGGATCCCATCTTGGTACTCTGCGTTAACTCGTCAAGAAGTGCCACTTGCTGGTTGCATGCCTGGAGCTGCTGAAGTGGATTAGAATCCCTACTTTCGTCTTTAAGCATGTGTCAATAGCAATGGAGGTGGCCACCTTGGCCATGAAGGCCAAACTAGATGAGATGATGGAAATCCATGAGGAGATTCCACGTGAAAATAAAAGTTTATTAATGCCTGGTCCACATTACGTAGCTCCCTTTAGCACAGGGTATTTACATTTATTAACGGGGAGGAGAGCTGGTCTTGTGGTAGTGAGCATGAATTGTCCCCTTTGCTAAGCAGGGCCTGCCCTGGTTTGCATTTGGATGGGTGACTACCTGTGAGCACTGTCTGCTGTAAGATTTGGGGCCATAGCTCAGTGGCAGAGCATCTGCTTGCATGCTGAAGATCCTAAGTTTACTCCCTGGCATCTTGAGGTAGGGTTAGGAGAAATTCCTGCTTGAAACCTTGAAGAGCTGCTGCCAGTCAGTGTAGACAATGCTGAGCTAGGTCACCAGTAGTCTGACTCAATATAAGGCAGCTTCCTATGTTCCTCTGCAGTGGGCTGTTTACATTGCTTACTTCCTCCATACACTATTGCGCATCGCCATCTGCTGGCCATTTGAGGGAAATCCATGCTGAAAGTCACATCTTTTCAGACTATGTTAAAAGTAGTTGAATTTTCCATGATGGATTTCCTGCATATGGCCAGCAGATGGTGCTGTGTAATAGCGCACAGAGGAAGTAAGAAAAGTAAACAGCCTGTTGATAAATACAAATACCCTGTGCAAAAGGGAGCTAGGGAGTATGGATAGAGAGTTAATAATAAACACAAACAACTTCTATTTTCAGATTGAATACTTCTCTGTCTACATATGCCCCTCAATTCTACGTTTTGGTAAAAAGCATCTTTTTAAAAACAGTATCCCCGAGGGCTGATTTTCAGAAACAAATCCGGAGATTGTATATGCCTGTCTGTTGATAACCAGGCACCTCATCATGTTATGAGCTACAGCAATTTTAAAGAAGTGGAGAGTGAGTTGGGCCCTTGTCCTTCTTTTGCATTCCACATAGTTAGAATTCCACATCATTGTGAACACTCCGATGTATCGCAGGGCTCTCCTCTGTAGAGTACTTAACATGAGAGCTCATCCCGCCTGCGGTGTAGGAGTGGATCTTGAGGAGGGACTTGAAGGAGGACTGGGAAGTGTCTTGATTGACAAAGAAGCAGGAGGCTGTTTCAGATGGTTGAAGGTGCGCTGATGGAAATGGGAGAAGGTGAAGGGCTCATCCCATCTCAAAAAGCCAAATGGTCAGCTGATGTTGTACCAAAGCCAGAACTCTGCCCTTCAATGCAGCACTAATTCTCATATAGAGCCTCTTAAGGGACCTGCAACTGCAGAGTTCCAGGATGGAATAAGAGAGACAACCCTGTAATGTGTGCTTGTGCTCTGCTTTCTCTTGCTCTCCCTCCTGGTGTAGGCTGCCTTGTAAGAACAGCCCTGCTGGATCAGGCCCACGGCCCATCTAGTCCAGCATCCTGCTTCACACAGTGGCCCACCAGATGTCTCTGGGAAGCCCACAGGCAAGAGATGAAGGCATGCCCCATCTCCTGCTGCTGCTCCCCTGCAACTGCTATTAGAAGTATCCTGCCTCTGAGGCTGGAGGTGGCCTGTAGACCAGTAGCCATTGATAGACCTAATGGTAAGGCTGACCCTGATCTTTCTCTTTCTCTCTCTCTCTCCCCCCCCCCCGCTCTTCAGGTCCAAAGGCTGAAGTGGCCCCGACATCCCCTGGCACGCTCTCTGTGCTGCGACACATCCCTCCACCCCCTCCCCCCAAAAATCCGGCTCGGCTGATGGCACTAGCGCTGGCTGAGAGTGCACACCAGGCCGTCCTTCAGCAGAAGCAGCAGGCTAGCCGTGGGCAGAGGGAACCGCGGACACATTTCCGGCGCTCCCTGTCGCTGGAGTGCAAGGCAGGGGAGCTGACAAGTGGAGCGCGGGCGCTCTACTCCATGGTGCGTCCCAGCCCCAAGGCCCCTGGTCCTTCTTCACTGCAAGGTCAAGCCAGGGGCAGGAGTGCGGGCAGCCAGTGCCGCGATCGCCAAGGAGGAAGCCAGGTAAGAGCCCGGAGCCCGACTGACTTTATTCATTTTTTATTTTTGAAAATTTTATTAATTTAATTTCTATACTGCCTAATATAGAAATCTCTAGGTGGTGTACAGATTAAAACATAATATAAAAATAAATAAAACATTTAAAATTCATAAAACAGATAAAAATCACAATAGATGTTTGTGATTGGAGGAGATCGTCTGGAATGGGCAGAGCAGGGCTGAACAAGCCCTCCCTTCAGGACGCCTTCCGGGTGACATGCTAAAACAGTGTCACTACGTGTCCGTTAAGGGTGCTTCCACACTGCCTGTGTTTCCACATCGCAGTCCCTGTGCTGTCAGCAAGGTGCCATTCACATTTCCGACGCCTTCTTTCGGATTTTACCTTGTGTTTTAGCCCTACAATGTTGCATGTGCGTCGCATAAAAATAGCGTTATTTTCCCATTGTAGGAGGGTTGCACAAGCTATTTATGTTTTCAAAGGCCTGCCAAGCCAAAGTGTGTTCCTGCTGAACAGCATGTAATCTGGAAAGCGCCCAGGCAGGGTGTGAAAAGGCCCACTTTTAATTTTGGAAGTCGGCCTAGCTGAAAGCTCTCTGAAGAGAACATTGGCTAGAAATGTTGAGGGGAATTAGTGGAGGCCCAAACCGCCTCTTCTGCTTACCTTTTTCCACCCTTTACTGTTTCGTGGAGGCAGGGGCGGCCCTTGCATGAGGCAAAGGGAGGCCATCTCCTCAGGTGGTAGATGGTTGGGGCAGCAGCAGGGCAGTGAGATGCCTTCTGATGTTGCCATCGGAACAGTTTCTGGGACTGGTCTGACCCCTGCAAATGCTGCAAGGAGTGTCTCTCTTTGAACTCATTGCAAAGCCTTCCAGAAGCACGAGGAGGGAAGAGGAGGCTCTTGGCAACCTTCCCTCCTCAATGCCTCCCATTCACTTCCGAAGCTTGCAAGGGGTGGTTTTGAAAGGCACCACAATACCTTGGGGCACAGGCAGGTTCCTTCTAGTGGCCTCCAGCTGGTGGCCACCATTTTTTCTCCAGAAGTCTCTTCAGATCAATGTTATATAATGATGACACAGCATCATTCTTTGTGGGGTGGGGATTGTGGCTAGTAGCCTCTGGGAAGAGCACTACCGCTACTGCCCGTAAGGCCTCCCCTCTCACTCCCATTTTGGGCCTGCTCGGAAATTCTTGAAATAAGCCCCCCACACACACACACATTTGCTGCTGGAAAAATGGGGGAGTGGATTTTGGCTCAGCCTTAATTAATTTAAGGCATCAAAATATCCAGTTGTTTATTTGATGATTATATGTCTATCGCCACTTAAATCTTCTGCCTCAGACACCAAAATATCCTGAACTGCCTCTCTCTCAGGGTGGGGAAAGCGCCTTCTGCTCAGCCCTTTGGCCCTGCCACGGTAAACATGGCTGCTGTTTCTGCTACTACAAGAGAATGGTGTAAAGAGGCCTCCGAAACGTTTCGGCCACCGGGGGCCGTTTCGGCTTTTGGAGGTGGCAGGGGAGGGTGCACTTACCCCTCCCGCCTCATTTCCCCTGCCGGCCGCTTCTGGCCGAGGACGACAATGGGGCGGCAGGGAGGTACGCTACCGCCCCGAGAGGCTTTGCTACAACAGAGCGCTGGCAGGGGGAATGTGGTGGGAGGGATAAGTGCACCCTCCTCCGCCCTTAAGAGAACCCCCCCGCCGCCTCCGGACGTTTCCGGGCACATCCCTAGAATGGTGGAAGATAAATCTTCTTGCGTATAGGAATAGACTCGGGTTAGAATTTTTTTCTGTTTATATATATTTTTTAAAAGCTTCACAAGTCTCTCTCCACTGTCCACCTCTCTTGCTTTGTCATTCTGCAGGTACCGTTCAGTCAGACCTCTCCCCTGGGTAGCTCGGATTCCTTCTCCCCCTACCGGAGGGCTCTCGCTGATTTACCTCAGAGAGACCCTCCGCCTCACCCCTTACCGGATCCGTACCACCTGTCCTGCCAGTCTCCTGCCTCACCAGCTGCCTACAGTTTTCACCACCAGCTGCCTCCCCTGTCAGCCCCATACCCTGCGCCTCGCCAGCCCCAAGACGCCTACCCCTTGTCCAGTCCATCTCCCGCCCCACCTAAACCTCCGCCTCCTCCCCACTTCCCCATTCCCTCGAGCCACTTGCCCCTCAAAAGCAGGCTCCCTGCCTTCCCGCCCTACCTCCCAGACCATCCGCTCCGGCAGCACAGCCGCTTCCCCGTCTCCTCGCGGGCGGGCGTTAACGGGACACCGCCGCCTCCCCAACTGGAGCACGAGAATCTCTATTATGAGATAGTGGGGGAGCCCCCTGCTTACCCAGGCATGGCCCGGCCCTGGCCATCCTGCCCACCCCCTGAGTATTTGGCCACCTTCAATGCTTCTTATGGGGTGTTTGAGAGGCCCTGGCGCCAGGCCTACCTCCCGCCAGCCCCGTCCTCCCTCCAGCCCATCCTGAAGAACAGCCGGATTCACCCCCAGCCACCGCCCGTGGCAGTGAGCCAGCAGGAGCCCATCTACGTCAACGTGCCCTTCCCCGAGCCCCCCTCCGTCAGCCCTACATCCTCCCCCCCACCCGAAGCAGCGCACCCCCGCAGCCATTCCGACCCTGGGGCCGCCCAGCCTCTGGCCCACCACAGCAGACCTCCGTTGCCTCAGAAACAGAGGCTCGGCTGGGGATACCCACCCACTGGGCAGTACCGCCAGCTCATGGATGTGTTACCGTGCAGCCGATCTGTGTTGCAGTTCTACCGGCCGCCGCCAGCCTGTTGGGGCCGGCCCCCATATGGTCCAGAGCCCATCATCACCTACGACGGACCCCCTGCCCGGCCAGGGAGCCAGGCGTCGGCACCCCCGTCGTCTCTGCGGAAGCTCGATGAGTGCTGCCCCTCCCCGCCCCAGTACGGCAATGTGGAAAGGAGGGAGGGGTCTCCGTCTGGCTGCTACCTGGGCCCCAGTTGGACCGTGTACACAGAGGGCCAAACGCACAGCTACTGCTGAAACACAGCGCCCCACGGTGGCACGCCTTGGATTTTCGGGGCTGGGCTCCGAGTTCCTGCCCTCCTCCCTTCTCTGGTGTTCATGGAACTACCTTGTGTACTGTTTGCTGTGAAAGATATGGGCGTTGGGGGAAGGCTGTGTCGCCACAAGTCACATGACCCTCCCTGACTGCCGCGCCTGCCCATTTCGATGACTTAGCGGTGGTTGTTTGGAGAGCACACGAACCTCTGAGGCAGCTCTGACTCCAGGGCGACGTCCCACACCAGAAGCTCAGCCCGGCATCAACGTGGAGTCCGTGACCCAACTGCGCCACCAGCTGCATTGCACGCCCAACCCACTGTTGACCTTGCGACCACCACGGCTCCTGTTGCATTCTCGCCCGCCAGCGAGGGGTTCGTAGCGTCCTCAAAGGAGACCATTTTGGTCACGTTGTAAAAGTCGCAGGGACAGGATTGAACCCCCTGATGGAATTATCCTCTTTGCTTGTATGAAAATGCTGCTCCTAAGACATTGCCCAGTTGGCCCTGCTCAGAGAAATGCAACGTGCCCGGGTTCACATTGTAGGGTGCAGTTGCCACTGTGCTATTCTCATGAACTACATCACTGTGTGATACCACTGGAGTCTGTATAGGGCTCTACCAAGAGAGGGCCCTTTGTGGGGGGTGCTCAGTGGCGAAGTCACTGCCCCCTATTTTCTTCAAGTTTTGGCAGCAAGGAAGACTTCTAACATTTTAACCATTGTTTTAACCCAATTAAAACATTAACAGGACTCCCTTTCTCCTGCCTTCCCAGAGATTCAGCCAATTCCTGGGAAACAGTGGCGCCCAGAAACCCCGAATCCTCATGTATCAGGAGGAATAAGGGACACTTTCCATTGGTGTCACATGAGCGACACACACCACTTCCTGCTTCCTATTACAGGCCATCCAGTCCTGGGCAGAGTCTGGTGTGTTCAGAGGATTTGGGGGTGGGTGGTTGGGCTGGGGATGCATTTGTGAATTCATTTAGGATTGGAGGGTCTTTGTACATGTGTATGCGTGTGTGCGTGTGTGTATGTGTGTGGATAATTTTTTTTTTTTTAAAAAAAATTAAGATGCATGTGTGCCTGGCATGGGAAGTTTATGTATATATGTGTGTTTGGAAACCAGGATTGCGTGTGTGAAAGGACATAGAATTCGGTATCCGTGTCTATTTGGGACGTGCGTTCGTGTCTGGAACTGGTGTGCGCTTTGCTGTGTGTATGTCTGTGAAGGTGTTTGTGTGTATTTCACGGACAGTATTTTAGGTATGGGGGGGAAGGCGGGAGGGGAATCTATGCCTTATTCCCCATGGGCAGGCAGTCCCTGCTGAACCAGCCACACCTTGACCCTGGGGCAAAGCTGGGCCACAAGCCAGCCCCACTGGACACCCCCCGAAGCACTTTTATATAGCCTGCGGGCTTCTTTTAGGATCTTCATATCATCAGATTTCACTAGGGAAAATTAGGTACGGTAATGATGATGCCTGGCTTCTCATCCCTGCAAAGTGGCAATCCGGACGGGTTTAAGCACTTGAGGCCCTGTTGATTGCGATGAGAGAGGGCTCAGCATGTGCGTAACCCCGTCCCATGGAAATTCTTGCCCTCTCAACGTGTTTAACTTTGCCGGGATGCTGCCCTTTCCAGCAGTCCTGTTCTGTGCAAGTTTATTCTGAAGTCAGTCCTGCTTCCTTGACCGGGATTGACTCCTGAGCACATGCACACAAGACTGCAACTTTACAGTGCGAGCCTATGCATGTTTACTCAGAAGTAAGTCCCACTGTGTTTAAATGGGGTTTACTCCCTAGTACGTGTGTCTAGGATTGCAGCCTTAAGCTCAGAGTTTCAGAGCCCTCCATGTGATTTTTTTAAAAAGGGGCTATTGAATCAATCCTATTGGAATATTTGAGACTGCTCATACTTGGATCTTGGCCATCCCAGCTGGCTGGAAGTCTCCTGTGGTGAGATTTAGATTATCCTCCACCCATGGCCAGGCATTGACCATATTAATGCAAAAAGTGTTCATTATGTGCAAAAACAATATGCAAATAATTCTCAGATCTCCAGCTCCAATATGGCTCTCAACTTGGAACTAGCAGCTTGCCCCATGCTAGAGTTTCCTTTCCGGAACCGCCCCTTGTGGGCTTCCTCAACTTTGATTTTATCTGCAGAAATTGCACTAACTTCACCATGTTTTTGTACTACTGCTGTGGTAATGACCTCCAGATTGCCCCAGATACTGACTCTCTTACATTCCCTGGCTCCTTGGGAAAGCAAAATGTGGGCGGTGTCTTCTCTAGCTTTTCAAAGACATGGGGGTACACTCAGAAAAGCTCATGTCTAGAGATCCAGGTAGAGCATAATGTCGGAACTACGCCTTGTCCCTGGCCCCTGCTGGATTGGGGCCTGTGCCTGTGGAGTGGGGGGACCATGAAAGATCTCGCTCTCTTTGGAGTTTCCAAAAATGAGTGTCCCAAATATGTGTAAATGTTGACAGTCTTAGATGAATTTTGTGAATGCCTGAATGGCAGAGGTAGATTTGCTCTGTTTTCAGGCATTTACAATAGCCCTGTTCATATACTAAGGCAGTTCACACAATCATCAGTTGATTGTGTGAACACCATCAAAATCTGGGAGTGCGCACAGTTCCTGAAGCTGGTTCGAACAAGTGATCTTTGTGAGACAGGAACTGGGTTGGACCGTGCCATCCTACCTGCACTTGTACCCAGCATTTTAACAAGGTGGGAGAAAAAGCTGCCCTACCCAGTTCCTGTCTCACAGACAATCACTCCCCTATCCTACCTAGGTTTTTGCTAGCATACCGTTGAAAACCGGGAGCACACATAACTCTCGAAGCTGGGTAGGTCACTTGTCTTACCCAATTAATAATCGTGTGAACTGTGTTATGTTGCACCAGCATTCAGATGTCTATACACTAGGGATGTGCTCAAAATGTAATTCGGCATCCGAATCGCAGCACAATCCCTTTTAAACCAAGGGCTTACACGGCCTCTTTAACATGGAAAAGAGCAGGTCCATACCTGCTCCTCCTGTACTCGTTGCCACTTGCGTAATCATGGTGCTCTCCCCAGCTATAATTGTGTGCCGGTGGGGTGTCTCCCAGACGCCCAACACCAGCACACACATGGCCTCCGTGCATGCATGGTGGCCATTTGCATGGTCAGCATGGTTGGTTCAGTCAGCATTACGGAAGTGACAGTGAGCAGAGGAGGAGCAGGTATGGACCTCCTCTCTTCCATGTTAAAGGGGCTGCGTAAGCCCTCAGTAAAGGGATCATGCTACGATTTGGATGCTGAATTGCATTTTGAGCGCATCCCTAATGTGCTGACATCTGAATGCTAGTGCAACATAACACAGTTCACACGATCATTGGGGAAGACAAGTGTCCTACCCAGCTTTGAGAGCTTTTGTGCTGCGACTCGTATGCCGAATCTCGTTTCGAGCACATCCCTACTGTACATAAGTACATGGTTTTTTGTGTGAATGACTGTACCTGTTTATTTTAAAACTGAACCTGGGTACAGGCCTCCTCAAAC
This sequence comes from Hemicordylus capensis, assembly GCF_027244095.1. Lineage (NCBI taxonomy): Eukaryota > Metazoa > Chordata > Lepidosauria > Squamata > Cordylidae > Hemicordylus > Hemicordylus capensis. The sequence continues at coordinate 19,024,079 of NC_069663.1, forward strand.
GCAGGGTACAGACACTGCTGTGCCTGTGTTCAATATAACACATGAATAACTGTATCTATGTACAGATCTGTACTTGTGCACACTGTACACAGATTGTACAAGTGTTCAAATGTAATGTGTGAATAGGGCTGATATTCATCTGGGATTGTCAGTATTCACGTGTGGATGCTGGCAGCCATCACATTTGGGACATCCACCCCAAAGTAATACAAATATGTCTTCTATTGGAGACCAAGGTCTATATTATAGTTCTGACATTATGTGTAATCAGATTTTAGATGTGGGGGCCGTTTCAGGGCAGACCCTCGGTGCCTTTCGAATATAGTGCATTGTGCAGACCTGCGATGATTTTGACCTGGGAGACAGATTGGAAATGGTTTCATGCTGTTCACTCACACAGTTGCAAAATAATGGGTGAGGCCTGCTTGGAACATCGACACACCTAGCAGAATGAGGTAGAAATAAGGAGGGTGGCTTCCGAGATGGCAGAATGGACCATATCACCTCAGGATGCTGTTGGTGGCTCATGTTTTTTTGAATGCATCCCTATGGTGGGGGGGATCACCCTAAACTAGCACAACAGGCAACAGTCTGGCCTAAAATCTTTCTCCCTGAAAAGTTAGATTTCTTTACTTGTAGGGGTGGTGAAGTATTTTCCAAAAAGGGTGTCCCTCACTTGCAGTGGGGAAAGTGGTACAATCCATTCTATCACCTCCAGGTTTTCCTGCCACCTTATTCAGCTGTGTGTCTGTGCTGACCAGAGTAGTGGCTTCCACTGGTTCCCTTTGAGTGTCAAGTGATGTCTCCCAGAGTCCGGCATCGAAGGCAGTAGTTTTGGGGAGGGGAGTGTTGGGGGCCAATCCCATATTCTCTGATGCTGTGAAGCTGTCACTGCCACGTGTGTCCGTCTGTATGTGCCTGTGTTTCTAAAGGCCAACGTTTCCTCATTGCCCCTGATGTGCTGCATCCTTTTTTCGGAAATGACTCCACCTTCCTTTCCCTCCTCGACTCTTGTACTAAATGGCTTAAAACAAAAACCAATTAACAAATAAAGGCAAACTGGCAGCTTGGGCCTATGACTCACTGGTTGTCCAAAGGGGATGGAATGAATCTGGGTGTGATGCTTGGGTGCTGTTCCACACTCAGCTTTGACTACTTGAAAGACTTATTGAATTTGTGCATTAAGGAATGGTTTGGGTGAACAATCCCTCCCCGTCCCCATGACATGGTGGAGATGCTCCAATGTGCTAGAGAGGAAGTATGTGCAAATGCCACTCATGACAAGGTTAGAAGATCAGGCAGCAGCATCCAGTCAGAGACACTAAGCTTCAAGGCTGCCTGTAAGTTGCATCTTCCAATTTATTTATTTTTAAATTTTATGTCCTGCTCTTCCTCCAAGGAGCCCAGAGCGGTGTTCTACATACTTGAGTTTCTCCTCACAGCAACCCTGTGAAGTAGGCTAGGCTGAGAGAGAAGTGACTGGCCCAGAGTCATCCAGCTAGTACCATGGCTGAATGAGAATTTGAACTCGGGTCTCCCCGGTCCTAGTCTAGCACTCTAACCACTACACCACACTGGCTCTCAATGGAAAGCACTTTCCAGCCAAAGTTAGCAGAGCCCCGGACCCAGCCATCCAATCTCAGGGGAAACTGCCAAACAGCATAACCTTGGCTCTGTGTGTGTGTGTGTGTGTGTGTGTGTGTGGCTGTGGCTTTTGGAGCATGCCAGTGCCTGGGCAGGACTTCTGGGTGTGCTTGGACATTGTCCCCACCTTAATGTCTAAAAAGGGCATACGTCCCCATGATTTCAATAGAATTTAGGCACCGCTTATATTTTTTGCTGGCTTCTTCCCTTTAGCACTAAGTCGAGGTGCCAGGTACTGGTTGTGGGTGCTCATTTAGGATTACGTCACCTGTTTAAGCAACGGGTAACTGACACCTAGCTTTGTGTTTTGAAGTAAAATCGTAGGCATAATGATGACTGAAGCCAAGACCAGTTCCCTTCTGCCTGGACTTCTACATACATGCAAGGGGAAAGCAATGATGGGAATGGGGTCAGTTCCTTCTCATTTTGCTAGGGCAGTGTCTGCTTTTTGGCCAGTAGGGGGCTCCATAATTCAGGAAGAAAAACAGGTGCAGCAGCCAAGTTTGATGCACAATTTGAAAGGTACTCTTCAGCATCTCTTTACACATTTTGCACAGCCCTCTCCAACATCCCATCAGTAGCAGCTCTGACCAGGTAGGCAGGTAGAAGTGAGGGAGAGAAAACATTCTTTCCCGACGTAATCATGCAATTCCCCAGCGACAGCCCACTCTCAGGCTGCCAACAGCCCAGCCCCACATACTCCCAGGCAAGCAGGTGCTTTTTTGTGGTTTTCCAAACAGTATTTATTACATGTTTTAAAAAAAAATACAAGAAGTTGCACAAAGGAATTAATTGGGAAGTTTTCTCCCTAGGAGATTCAAGCGCTGGGATAGCAGCGTTCAGGTGCTCAGCAGCAAGACCAGCCACAGACACACAGAGAGAACTGGCCGGCCTTTGAAGGTACACAGTGGTATAGCCTGATCAGAGAGAAGCCTGCAGAGGTCTCCTTAGGAGGTTGGAGGACGACTTCTGCTGCTTAGAGGAGCCAGAGAGGGCATCCATTCACCTTCGCAGGGCAGCTGGATTGTTTGGCTTCCTCACATTATAGTGTAATGGTAGATGGCTACAAGAACTACTGGACACTGGAAAAGAGGGCCTTATTACACACAATCCACAGCACCCTCCCCCCCCCAATGTATTGCTTTGTTCATCCTGCTTTTCCTCCCTCCAAGCTCAAGGCAACATGCCTTATGGAGCCCACTCACAACCACCCTGTGGTGTAGGCCAAGTTGAGAGACAGGACACAAGTCACTCTGGTGTGTTTCATGGCAGAGCAGGAATTTGAACCCAGGGCTCCCTGGTCACAGGTAAACGCTCTAGCCTGCGTGTTGACACTTCAGCCACACTTATTTTGTATAGCAACAAAAATGCCCACACTAGCACAACTTCAGCCCTCCTGCTATCGGACTACAACTCCCATTATCCCTGGCTATTGACCACTGTGGCTGGGAGTGATGGAAGCTGCTGTATGACAGCTGGAGGGCTGAAGTAATGCACCTCTGCTCTAGCCCCATTCACACATTATGTTCAACACTCGTACAATCTGCCTATACAGGAACAGATCTGTAGGCAGGTACAGCTATTCACATGTTATGTTGAATGCAAGGACAACAATACACTTCCTATCTGGATCATGCATTTCAGAGAGCCCGTACCAAGGTTCACTTTTAACATGAATGCAGGGACAAACATGTATGAGTGTACAGATATCTGAATGCAGGCACAAGGTAATATCTTAACTGCGCTTCTAGCTACTGTACAACACTGGTTCTCTACCCACCCATTTCCCCTCTCTCTTCAGGCAGGGAGATCTGCAGCTAAGACTCACCGTGAACATAAGGATGGCAAAGCCGAACCAGGAGACACCCCAGGCATAGCTGTCGACTGCATTTTTGATATGCTCAAAGCAGCCCTGTGGGAGGAAGAGTGAGACTTTCTTGAAGAGGAGGCATCGGAGGTGCTACTACTGCCTGCCCTGAACTCCCAGATGGGGAACCCAGAAGGCCTCCGTTTGGTCTGCAGAGGGAGCCAGTTCAGAAATCCAGAACTGGCTTTGCTGCAGAACTGGCTTTGCTGCAGAACTGGCTTTGCTGCAGAACTGGCTTTGCTGCAGAACTGGCTTTGCTGTAGTGAAGCCAGTTCAGAACATTTTGGAGATGCACAGAGATGCCCAGGAGTGGCAGGCAGCTTTTGGCAAGGTGCGGAAAGATCCCGATACCTTAGAGTTGATGTAGTTAATATGCCCCAGCCGGCAGCCTTCCTCATTGATGATGATGAAGTTGGGGTCACGCTTGCAGCAGTAGAAGGGCCAAGGGGCCACCACTTCAGGATACCTGCTGCGGAAGACTGAGGTGTTGTTCACCCAGTCCATGGGGTTGTTGGTACCGCAGCATTGTTGCTAGAAAGTGGAAGGGAGGGGGAAAATGATTGTACCAGTGAGCTTTTTGCAGCAGGAGGTACAGAGCCGATTTCCAACCCAACCCTCAGGGCACTTGGTTTTTACGTTAGGGTGAGCAGTGTGGAATTTCTGGTTCATCCATTCCTTGATCCAGGCCAGCTTTTGAATGGGGCTTGTATTCCAGTCCTGGCATAGAGGTGGGGCTAACAAACAGCCAGCAGCAAGAGCACTGAAAAAGCAGTCTGCACTTGCCTGTCTGTGCATAATACAATCTATTTCATGAGACTTGCACCTCTCCCTGGGGTCCCAGGTCGAGGCGGTGGCCAGAGGTGCTTTTTATCAGCTTCAGCTGTGTCCGTTTCTTGAGATAAACAACCTCAGAACCATGCTACAAATGCTGGTAACCTCCAGACTTGACTACTGCAATGTGCTCTATGTGGGGCTGCCTTTGTATGTAGTCCGGAAACTGCAATTAATACAGAATGTGGCAACCAGGTTGGTCTCCAGGTCATCTCGAAGAGACCATGTCACTCCTATACTAAGAGAGTTACACTGGCTGCTGATAAGTTTCCAGGCAAAGTAAGAGGTGCTGGTTATAATCTATAAAGCCCTAAACAGCTTAGGCCCAGGGTATCTAAGATAACGTCGTCTTCTCCATGAGGCCCATCGAGGTCATCCAGAGAGGCCCGCCTGCAGCTGCCAGCAGCTTGTCTGGTGTCTCCACAGAGGTGAGCCACCTCTGTTGCTACCCTAACACGCTGGAATGCACTCTGTTTTGAGATAAGAGCCTCTCCATCTCTGGTATTTTTTTAAAAAGTCCTTAAAGATGCATTTGTTCACCCAAGCTTTTTAATTTAATTGTGGTTTTAAATTGTTTTAAAGTTTACACTTTGGATTTGGGTTTATTTTTGTTGTTGTAAGCCGCCCAGAGATGGATGTTTGGGGCCGCATACAAATAAAATAAAATAAATACAAATAATAATAAGATATCTATAATAACAGCTACAACACTGATAATAAAATTCAGCCATCCTAGGTCCTTGGGAAGGACTCGATGTCTGGATAAAAAACAAACCAGTCAATAACACCTGTCTGTGTCAACAAGAAATAATAAATTAATATCCCTGATTCCACTCCTCTGCCTTGTCCTGGCAAGCCCCAACTCTTTCCCATGGATTCTACAAGCAGATTTCTGGTTTGTGGCATCTAGGATTGGTTTGTTTTTAAAATCCCAAGGCCCACCAAGCAGCTGAGGGGAAGGCAGAGTGCAGACTGAATTAAGAAACAAGAGGACATCAAGGACATTCTCAGGCCAGGAATGTGTTTTCAGGGCCAGAGCTGAGATGCTTGTGACAAACACTATCTCCACACCAGAAGATAGAGAAATCCTTCCTGCCCCATCGTCTTAGCATCCTCTGACCACCAGAACAAGAACCACAAGTCATGAGGTCCGTCATAAAATTCTATCCATAAGAGCTTAAAATAAGTAAATAAAATAATTTGGAGCACTGTGTACAGTTCTGGTCACCATACCTCTAAAAGGACCTTATAGAACTGGAGAAGGTGCAGAAGAAGGCAACCAAGACAATCAGGAGGCTGCCATCTACTGAGTCAGAGCCTTGGTCCATCGAGCTCAGTATTGTCTACACAGACTGGCAGCAGCTTTCCCAAGCCTGCAGGCAGAAGCCTCTCTCAGCCATATCTTGCAGATGCCAGGGAGGGAACTTGGAACCTAGACGCTCTTCCCAGAGCAGCTCCATCCCCTGAGGGGAATATCTTACAGCGCTCACACTTCTAGTCCCCCATTCATATGCAACCAGGGCAGACCCTGCTTAGCAAAGGGGACAAGTCATGCTTGCTACCCCAAGACCAGCTCTCCTCCCTCAGACCACCTTCCTGACGAGGTAAGGCTACAACACCTGGGGCCTTTTAGTTTAGAAAAAAGGTGGCTGAGGGGTGCCATGATGGAGCTCTATAAAATGATGCATGGTGTGCAGAGAGTGGGTAGGTGAATTCTTTCTCCCTCTCACATGACCCTAGAACCAGGGGTAATCCCATGAAACTGACTGCCAAGAAATTTAGGACCCACAAAAAGTACTTTTTAACATAACACTTAATCAACTTATGGAATCCTCTGACACACGACGTGGTGACATCCATCAGCCTGGATGGCATTAAGAAGGGTTTAGATTCATGGAGGTCAGGTCTATCAATGGAGGCTATCAATGGCCACTAGTCAGAGGGCTATAGGCCACCTCCAGCCTCAGAGGCCTCTGAATACCAGTTGCAGGGGAGCAAGAGCAGGAGAGAGGGCATGCCCTCACCTCTTGCCTGTGGGCTACTCAGATGCATCTGGTGGGCCACTGCGTGAGACAGGATGCTGGACTAGATAGGTCTTGGGCCTGATCCAGCAGGGCTGTGCCTATGTTCTTAAACTAACAACTGCTTTCTCCTTTTTGTAGCATTTTTGAGTTGGAAGGGGCCTTGGGAGGTCTTCTAGTCAGCCCCTGGCTCAGTGCAGGAAATTGCTACTGCATTCCTAACAGATGTGAAAAAAGTGAAGGAGTGTCCATTCTTGCATGATACTGTTAGAATTCCTACGAATGTCTGGCTTCAGTCCACTTCCCTGCGACTGCAACCCACTGGTTCTAGTCCTGCCCCAAGGAGCATCAGAGAGCAAGTATGCTCTTTCTTATATGCGACAGCCTTTCAGATACTTGAAGATGGTGATCATATCCCCTGATAATCTTCTCTTCTCCTGGGTTCTTTCCAGATGGCACCTTGAAATTGCTTTACTACGTCTAGGCTTGCTGTCCGTTCATAAGATTGGGATTTTGACACAGTCTTGCATATGGGAACTGCAGGGTGCCGTTCGTATAGCCACAGCCTGTTTCGGATCTTATCTTGACACATGCGTCGTGAAATAGTACCTGGGTGCTTTTCAGGTTAGCAGCTCAACAGTCGCAAAATATTCAGGCAAATCACATTCAAAGCGTAAATATTAAAGCACCCAGCAGGGGGAGCAGTCTCTCGAAAACTAACAACCCGAAAAACCAGCAACTTATTTACGCCAGATATACAATGTTGTAGCACTATATTGCAGTGATTTAATTTGAAACAAGGCATTGGAAATATGAACAGCACCCTTCTGTCCGCATAGGGACTGCAGTGTCACAACACAGGAAGTGTGGAAGCACATTTCCGAGATACACCATGACCCCGCTGCAAGGTCTAATCTGGAAAGCACCCTGGTTTTCGGAGTTTTGAGAACAGTTTGCAGGCTTGCTGTGCTTACTCAGAGGCAAATGGTTTAGTTCAATGGGCTTCCTCCTAGGTAAGAGTGCGAAGGATCGCCGCTGTAGAAGTATGGCTTGCTTTTGGAGGATTTGTGTGTGTGTGCACAAATCCGCTGCCCTTGCGCAAATTCGTCGGGGGAAGGGGGCAAGGGAAAGCTGTCAGTTACCCACCCCTCCTCCTCCTCCTCCTCTTCTTCAGGAAAGTGGGAGAACCAGGAGCGGAGGCGGGCAGCGTGTTGCTTCTTCTCCCCCGCCTCAAAGCCTCAGCAAGGGAGGAAGTGGTGTAAAATCCCAAAGCAGCTAACTCTAACTGGCTTCAAAATATTAGGGCTAGCTGTCGGATTTTACCGCACTTCCTCCCGCGTAGTCTGGAAAGTACCCAGGCTACGACACTGACTAAGCTTCTTCAACCGTTCCTTCTAGGACTTGGTTTCCACCCCCTCACCATCTTTGTTGCTCTCCTCTGAACTCTTCGCGTTGATCAATGCCTTTAAAATTCTCCCCAAACATCCAGATCTTTGCAAGATCTGGTAAGATGATGTGGTGCCCACTTCGACACAACAGTCTTTCCAGGGAGGTCTGACCAGACTTTCTCGTTGTACAAGTTAAGCGATTAGACATGTGGGTGGTTAGGCACGCTCTCCAAATGCAAGCTAAACTTTCGGCTAGGTGTGGTCCATGGACAGGCCATGATCAACCCACAAAGCTGGGTCCACAAGCCCCTCGAGAATCAAGTTTTTCCATGGCTTTAGCCCACAGATTCATCCTTAGCAATTCACTTCCAAGAATTACGAATGGGACAGATATGCTGCTCAAATACACGGGCTATGCACCCTCCAGCCATGATGTGACAGAGCTGGGCCTACAATAAGATCAGTTTTAACAGTCTGTACAGCAAAGCTGGCCAATCCCACTCAGCTGAATGAATACGACGGATATTTTCAGTTCACATAGATATAAATTTTAAAAAATGGCTCCCTGTCCCCAAAGGGCTCACAATCTAAAAAAAGAAACATAAGATTGACACCAGCAACAGCCACTGGAGGGATGCTGTGCTGGGGATGGACAGGGCCAGTTGCTCTCCCCCTGCTCAATCAAGAGAATCACCACTTTAAAAAGCTGCCTCTTTGCTCAGTTAGCAGAGACAAGGGCGCATTACCTCCATCATGAAGCGGTCCCACATACGGGTGAGCTCCCGGCCTTGGTATGTGTCTGCAGAGTAATAGGTCAACATCTGTTTCGTTATTAACTTGGAATTTGAAGATATCTGGGGTGGGGGAAGAGAGAGAACAAAATGTTGATTGGCCACATTCTCCCCAAACATTCAGATCTTTGCAAGACCTTTGGATGTTGAGAGTTCTGCTGCTGAAAGATCCAGGCTGTGTAAATATATGCAAGTTTACTTTGCATGATTTATTCCAAGCATACAATTTCCAGGTGGTTGGTTTTAATTAAGCCAAGAACACCAGCCCTGCCTCCCATCCAGCTATGATGGAACATAGGAAGCTGCCATATACTGAGTCAGACCATTGGTCTATCTAGCTCAGTATTGCCTACACAGACTGGCAGTGGCTTCTCCCAGGCTGCAGGCAGGAGTCTCTCTCAGCCCTATCTTGGAGAAGCCAGAGAGGAAACTTGGAACGTTCTGCTCTTCCCAGAGCAGCTCCATCCCCTGAGGGGAATCTCTTACAGTGCTCACACTTCTAGTCTCCCATTCATATGCAACCAGGGTGGACCCTGCTTAGCTAAGGGGACAAGTCATGCTTGCTACTACAAGACCAGCTATTCCCTCTGGAGATGGGATTGGAAAATGATGGAAATCCAGCGTGTTTCTGGGCTGTATTAGTTCTCCAGAATGAGATAAGCTGATAAAGTGATCTCATGTCTTAGGAACATTTTCTATATGCATTGCAAACCTTTCACTTTAAGCAGCAGAGACCTTTGGTCTTCAGGGGAGTAGCCTGACTAACATATCTAAAAAAGTAGATACCCAAATCATTTTTCTGCAAGATTCCTACCTCTCACCACCAAGATCATCAGAGGAGGTCTGTCACAGTAGCTGACCCTAGACGGTGGAATACACTCCCCACGGGAAGAAGAGATCTAACTGCCCTGGAGGCTCTCAAGACCTATTTTTTAAGCCTGGCTTTCAACAGCATTCTACTGGGCAGTTCCAGGGCCCTTTCACTCCGAAACCAAGTTGAAGCCTCCCCGTACTTACGAAGTCACGGTGTGTGTAAGATGTGATGCAAGACGCACACTCGAACAAGTAGACAACGATGATCAGGACCAGATACTGAGGATACAGAAAGCAGAGAGTGAGATTGAGCCTATCCGGGCGACAGCAAGCCAACATTCCCTTCTCGGCTCAAAAACACACGGCTGGAGATTGTCGAGAAGGACCTACGAATATTTATAGACCTCTTTTCAACAAAAAGGGCCCAAAGTGGCTTACGTCAACATAAATAAATAAAATGGCTCCCTGTCCCGAAAGGGCTCACAATCTAAAAAAAGAAACCCAAGAGAGACACCAGCAACAGCCACTGGAGGGATGCTGTGCTGGCGATGGAGTTAGCTTATGGAATAAGTTAGCTTATGGAACGTACTACCAAAGCCTCCAGAGATGTTTCACGAGCTTAGATGGCTCTAAAAAGGGATCTGAGCAATTCGCAGAGGAGAGGGCCGTTAGTCCTGACGGTTACATGGGATCGTTATGTTCAGCGAGGCTGTCTGTAGTGGATAATAACCACTTGCTGAGGAGCAAAAATGGAAAAGAGTGATTCCTTCCAGGAAGTCCCCAGGCAAGACTAGAAGGCATCTGCTTGGCCATTGTGGGAAGCAGGATGCTGGACCTTTGGCCCGATCCAGCAACGCTCTTCTTAGGTCCTTGTCAAAACAGATTTTTAAGGAATGCCCCCCCGCCCCCCAAAAACACCTGTTATACTTGAGGAAACAATGGACACACCACAAACAGCAGGCCTCCTTTCCAAATGGACCTTTCCAAATGGCATGTGAAGAGTGGTGCTCCTTGTGAAGTTTTCAGGCGTCAGGTTGGCCCCAAAGTACTGCTCTGATGGCAACAGCAGGTTGCATTTTGCCACCCTGCTGCTGCCCTACTATTCTGCCGCCCGAGGCAACAGCCTTTCCTTGCCTCATGAAAAGCCTGCCCCGGTTTAATTGCTATGTGTTTATCCTGCCTTTTAAAGAGGACAATTTTCCACATCAAAGCTGTTCTCATCTACCCCAGTGGCAGTGAGGGAGTAGTGGTAGGTTCCAGTTTAAAGGTAGATTTCGTTAGCATTGAGAAAAGTCCATGGATGACATATTAGATGGACGTACCATTGTGCAACAACTTTGCATACATGCACACTGCATAAGTGTTACGTAAAAGCAAGCCCACTGGAAGCTATAGGCTTGCTCTCATGTAACATTTGCACAAATCTTGCATGTGCACAACTTGCATGCCTGCAAAGTTACAAGACTGATGTACCATTGCACAGTATGTCCGCCCGTGCCTCCTCCCTTTACTCACCAGCAATACCATGAGGCGGTTGCCACGCACAAGGCTGATGATCCCAAAGATACAGACACAGAAGAAGGAAAACCCAGTGAAAATGGAGATCCAGGCACCTGCGTAGACATCATCTTTGCCTGTCACCCCCATGATGGGGTACACTTTATATGGATCAGCCGTTACCCAGATGGATTCAGCGTAAAGTGCCAGGCCGGCAAGCTGCATGAAGATTGAGAAATCGTTAGCAGGACTATGGTGAACCAGGATGCTCCAACCGATCACATGTGTCCCCCCCCCCCAGATTCTAGGGCAAAATCCTAGTCCAGGGTTTCTTAACCTTGGGCCCCCAGATGTTGTTGGACTACAACTCCCAGAATCCCCAGCCACAAAGGCCATGTCTGGGGATCCTGGGAGTTGTAGTCCAACAACATCTGGGGGCCCAAGGTTAAGAAACCTTGCCCAAGTCCCATCTCGTTGCTTCAGTCCACGGCTCAGCATTCTCACCATAATAATGACGTTGGCCATTACCAACAGCGTCACAAGTAATGGGGATCCTTTCTCTGCCATATTTCCCAGCAATGGCTCCTCTCCAGTTGCTCAGATTCTGCAGAGAAAGGGGGAAAAGACAAAGACAACAAGGGAATCAATTTGACTGCAACAGAGTAGACTCATCCCACTAGCAAGGAGAGTCTGGGATTAAGGCAGCTTAATCCTACACCAGGGATTCTCAACGTTGGGTTCCCAGAGGGTTAAGGCAGCTTAATCCTATACGAATCCCAGTCACTCTAGGACAGGGCTGCTCAACTTCAGCCCTCCTGCAGATGTTGGCCTTCAACTCCCATAATCCCTGGCTATTGGCCACTGTGGCTGGGAATTATGGGAGCTGTAGTCCAAAAACAACTCAGGGAGGCCCTAGGTTGAGCTGGCCTGCTCTAGGAACATAGGAAGCTGCCATATACCAAGTCAGACCATTGGTCCATTTAGCTCAGTATTGTCTACACAGACTGGCATCGGCTTCTCCAAGACTGCAGGGAGGAGTGTCTCTCAGCCCTATCTGGAGATGCCAGGGAGGGAACCTGGATGCTGTTCCCAGAGTGGCCCCATCCTCTAACGGGAATATCTTACAGTGCTCACAGGTAGTCTCCCATTCAAATGCAAACCAGGACAGATCCTGCTTAGCAAAGGGGACAATTCATACTTGCTATGGCAAGACCAGCTCTCCAACCCCCTATTGAGACAGCTGGCCATGTGCTTCTGTATTGTTCCTTTTATCTCGAGCTGCATTCCAAATATATTGCTCCTCTCGTTCTTAGATCCCTTGATAATTTGGATGGACTTATATAAACTTATTTCTTTCTGATAAATACACCGATGCCTCACACATGGTCACCAAATAGTACGGCTGCGATTAAGATCTGAATGTGGTGTATCAGAAACGGTCAATTTTAATCATTTTTCACCCACCCTTTCCCTCCTTTTTTATTTTGTTTTACCCAAAACTATTTTATCTCCATTTTTATGTAATAGATTACACATGTGTATATACATTTGTAGCAATATTTGCCTTTAAGGTTCCTTTTGTTTGATCTGGATTGTATATTTGATTCAAGATAGCAATAAAATTGAATGCTTTCTACCACAAGACCAGCTCTCCCTTTTAAATCAGCTCTGAAGGGTGTAAAAAACATTCATTCAAGACAATCTGATCAATACTTCACCAGCACCCAATCAACATGCTGAGATACAGAAGATCAGCTGGTAACTCCTTGCTCCAAAGCCCACCTTCCACTAAAGTCACATCATAGGAATATATATATATATATCTATATATATATCTATCTATCTATATATATATATATATATGCACACGTTTATATCCCGCTCTTCCTCCGAGCAGTGTACATGGTTATTTTTATCCTCACAACAACCCTGTGGCTTAGGTTAGGATGAGAGATACATGGCTGGCCCAGAGTCACCCAGTGAGTTTCATGGTTGAATGGGGATTCGAACTCGGGCCTTCCGGTCCTAGTCCAGCACTAACTACTACGCTATGCTGGCTCACATATTCCTTATAACAGGGCATTGGCGAGATATAGGAAGCTGCCTATGTTACTCTCGGGAGAATGTGTGGTATGAGATACTTGTAAAAGTGGAAACGATCCTAAACCCATCGATAAGGCAGGGTACACAAAGAAACAAAGAGTGCTGTTGACAATAAAGAGGCTGTGGAAGTCGCTCGATGAGCAGGGGAGTGCTTGTCCCAGGCTTTGCTTTGTGTCCAGTTCGTTCCAACAAGAGCAGGTCTAGCTGGTCAGGTTGGGCACACTTACAGGACAGCATTGCAGGGATTCCTCGGAGTCCAGATTGCAGCTTTGGTGAGAGAGGTGCAGGAAAGGAAGGTGGGCCACATCTCAAACCTGTCCTGCGAGGGACACGTGGCATGTGGTGCAATCCCAGGTTCTAGAGGTCACCAGCTTCCTTCGAGCTCTCCCTGCTAACTGTGAGCAAAGGGGCGATTTGCTTTATTGAGCAGGGGGAGAGCAACTGGCCCTATCCATCCCCAGCACAGCATCGCTTCAGTGGCTGTTGCTGGTGTATATATCTTGTGTATGGTGGTTTTTTGTTTGTTTGTTTTAAGATGGTGAGCCTTTTGGAGACAGGAATCATTTCATTTATTTATATCTATGTAAACCGCTTGGGGGGATTTGGTTGAAAAGCGGTATATAAATATTTGTAGTATTCGTATTCCTTATCATATGGCATTGAAGAGTTGGGCAGCTCCAAGTCAACAAATGAGATTGGAATGTGGGGGGATTTAGTGGCTCGAGACACGTTGCTGTCCTTCCCATTAGGGTGGCCATACGTCCTTATAGAGGACAGTTCTCTTTTTTGGGACCACATCATAGGAACAGAGGAAGCTGCTTTATACTGAGTCAGAGTATTGGTCCATCTACTCAGTATTGTCCTCACAGACTGGCAGCGGCTTCTTCAAGGTTCGAGGCAGGAGTCTCTCCCAGCCCTACCTGGAGAGGCTGCCAGGGATCAAACCCGGGACTTTCTGAGTGCAAAGCAGGTCTCTACCACTGAGCTATGGCCCTATCCTTTTTTAAAAACCAGGTCCTCTTTTTCTAGCAATGTGGACCTGGCCACCCTACTGGTACTCAAGTCAGGGAACTCATCTAATTCAACCTAATTTGTCCGGGTTTCTGCTTTGCCCAGGATCAGAGCAGGTTTTTAAAAAAATCTCTTTTTCTTTCTCTGTCTTTTCCCTTTTATTCAGCTTTTCTGAAGATGGACAGGGTGGGGGGAATAGAAAGACATTTGATAATTTGATGCCTATGTGTTGCCATTGGAAAAGTTTGGGCTCTTACATGTTACTTTATCTGTGCATCTATATGTAGAAATCTACACATGCAGATTTTATGCAAATCTGTATTTCCATCCCCTACTTTTTGGTCATTCACATCCACTCTTTTGGCAATGAGGACCTGGCCTTCCTGCTTCCTAGGGGTCTCTCCTGGGCATTAGCCCAGGCTTTGAGCCATCAAACACATAACATTAAGCACAGGGGGGTTTAGCATGCTCATCTTTATACCATGAAGAGCAGTCCTATTTTCAGGGATGGCCTTTCATGAGGCAATGGCCTCAGGCAGTGGATTATTGAGGTGCCAGCAAGGTGTGTCCCCCCATTTCTGCCATTGGAGTAGCTCTTCAGGATTGATCCAACCCTTGCAAGGAGATAAATGGAGAGAAGCGCAAGGAGAAAAGAGCAGGCTGCCGGGCAACATTTCCCTCTGCCTTGTCCCTGCACCACTTTCAAAGCTCGCCCAGATCAGGTTGGCGAGGCAGCATTTGACTCCTCGTCTCAGGCACTACAACGCCCTTGGGTTGCCCCTGCAGACCGGGAGCTGCTGGAAGTCAGATCAGCTCCTTGCCAAGGGGAGATTTTCCCTCCCGCGTAATAGAAGTGGGGAGTGCAGGGCATGATCCGGATCAGGTCCATTTCAGAAGGGAGATGGATTTGGATCAGGTCCATGGCAGGATAGAGGGTTAAAGCCCCTCCCCTTATCATGACCCAGAACTGTGGGTCCTGATCTGGACGCCAATTATTATTATTTATTCAATTTCTATACCGCCCTTTAAAAATGGCTCTATTTATTGCTAAATAAACCAGTACACTAGCCCCAGTCGTGTGCATTAGAGTAATGGCTACTTGATTGAAGGATAATTGGACCCTGTACCAATCCCGGCAGATGGGTACAGAGCTGTGGCAGAGACAGGGAGAACACAAAGTTTTTCACACCTGGCTTTTAGTTTGCATCTCCTCCGGAATGGAGGATGTGCACATATTGGCCAAATCTACTCTGAAGTCCCTGCGAGCTATAAGGGAGCACTTAACACACAATTCAGGTTTTTCAGCACATGTTAGAGTATAGCTTGATTTATATCCAGGATTAAAAAAAAAATCCACTTTTTGCATCAATTTTTGGGGGGCGACTTCTCACAGTAAAGCCTCGCAGAAAACCAATGGTAAAGGCTGCTGTCTGGGAAAGCTCTTGGAAGTCCTAGTCCCAAACCAGAAGAAGCTTCCAAACAACCCAAGAGGCTGCTAAAGACACCCAACAATTGTTAGGACGACTCAGCAATCCCAAAGAACAGTATTGGCAATTCCTCCACCCAGTACCAGATGTAGGCACCAGGTTAATCAGCTACAGCTTAGGGTCTCACATTATTAGTGGCCTCTGAATAATAAATGGATAAGTTGGCAATACTATGCACACACTGGCTCTAAGCAATTCTTCCACCAAGACCTCTTTATTACGCAAAGATAAAATATTATTATTATTATTATTATTAAAACTTTTATACCGCCCTTCCAAAAGGCTCAGGGTGGTTTACATTAAAACACCTTAAAATCAGTTAATAATTAAAATAAAAATTATAAAACATAACAATAATTAACAATTAAAAACATCATAAAACTACAATTAAACAATCAAACAATTTAAAAACAAATTTTTAAAAAGCGGAGAAAGCCTGGCTGAAGAGATGTGTTTTCAGGTGTTTTCTGAAAATTGCAAGAGATGGGGAGGATCGTATCTCAGCAGGGAGTGCATTCCACAATCTCGGGGCAGCAGCTGAAAAGGCCCGTCTCTGTGTAGCCACCAAACGAGTTGGTGGCAACTGGAGACGGACCTCCTCAAGTGACCTCAGTGGCCGGTGGGGCTCATAGCGAAGAAGACGCTCTCTTAGATACCCGGGGCCTAAGCCGTTTAGGGCTTTATAAGTAATAACTAGCACTTTGTATTTTGCCCGGAAACCTACTGGCAGCCAGTGTAACTCCATCAACAAAGGAGTAATGTGGTCTCTCCGAGATGACCCAGAGACCAACCTGGCTGCCGCATTCTGGACCAACTGAAGTTTCCGGGCTACGTACAAAGGAAGCCCCACGTAGAGCGCATTACAGAAGTCCAGTCTGGAGGTTACCAACAAATGTGCCACTGTTTTGAGGTCACTGATCTCGAGAAACGGGCGCAGCTGGCGTATCAGCCGAAGCTGATAGAAGGCACTCCTGGCCACCGCCTCAGCCTGAGAAACCAAGGAGAGACGTTGATCCAGAAGTACTCCCAGACAGCGAACCTGTTCCTTTTGGGGAAGTGTGACCCCGTCTAGAACAGGCAGATCAAAATCGTCTCTAGAGTTCTGACCCCACACAATAAGTACCTCCGTCTTATCTGGATTCAGCTTCAGTTTATTCTCCCTCATCCAGCCCATTACTGCTTCCAGGCAGGCATTTAGGGAGGATATGCCAACTCCTGAAGAAGTTGACATGGAGAAGTAGATCTGGGTGTCATCAGCATACTGGTAACACCCAGCTCCAAATCCCCTGATGATCTCTCCCAGCGGTTTCATGTAGATGTTAAAAAGCATTGGAGAGAGTATGGAGCCTTGAGGAACACCATACCTAAGCTCAGATTTTGAAGAGCAACAATCTCCAATCGACACCATCTGGAATCTGTCCGAGAGGTAGGAGCGGAACCACTGAAAAACAATGCCTCCCACCCCCAACCCCCTCAGACGTTCCAGAAGGATACTATGGTCGATAGTATCGAAAGCCGCCGAGAGATCCAAGAGGACCAGATGTTCAAATACCAAGAGGACCAAGAGGTCCTACCAAGAGGACCAGATGATCCAAATACCAGATGTTACAAGTTAAAAACTAAACAAAACTGGTTTCAATGTAAAAACACCACTGTCGGTTGCTTCATGACGATGGTGTTTTTACGCTGAAACTGGTTTTAACCTGTCCCCTCTGGTATGTTATCTTTGTGTAAGAAAGAGGTCCTGGTGGAAGAACTGCTCTGAATGATAATAATTGTAAGAGACTCAATTTCAAGTTTCACATAATACATTTGCACTGAAAAGTATTCCTAATGCAAACCGGCTTGTTGGAAGAGATTTGTTTTTGTTAGATTACTAGTTTTTTGTTGCACCTTTGCCAAGTAAAAATAAAGCTTTAATGATAATTCTGGGGGCGGGTGGGCTTTGACATACCTTAGGGCTGGGATAGGGACCCTTGACTCTCCAGCTGTTGTTGACCTACAACTCCCATCATTCCCAGCCCCAATAAATTATAGCTAGGAATGATGGGAGTTGTAGTTCAACAACAGCTGGAGAAAGAGGAAAGGCTGCCTAGCCTACCCTTGCCTAAGGGCCTCAATTTGTCACAAGCCGGCCCCTTCCTCCACTGTTAAATACATTATGAATCAAGGTACAGGGATACAGAGTTAGCTCCAATTCAAGTCCAGCCCAACTCTGCTGATGCATCCAAAAATAATAATCATCTAATTCTATAAAGGAGGAAGCCCAGCCCCTTGCAGTGAAGCAGAGCTGTAATCCCTACCACAGAAAATTTTAAGCTTTTTTAAATCCCAGAGGCTCAGGTTATTAGCAGAAGCAACGCTAAGAAGACCTTGAGTCCAAGATATGTCATTTGTGACTGCGAGCGACAAAAATAGGGAGGCAGCTATTCTGGAATTATAATATACCCTTTAATTGAATTTAGCTTTTCTAGTCCATATACAGCATAGGAAACGCAAAGCCAGGCTGAAGGGTCACTTGTGAAACGGGCCTCGCACTGGAACGTCCGCAGCTGTTTTCTACCGAGTCAGGACACTGGTCCATCTAGCTCAGTATTACCTGCTCTGACTGGCAGCAGCTTCTCCAAGGACAAGAGTCTTTCCCAGCCCTTTTTGGACATGGTGAGTCAGAAGCCCACAAGCATTAAGGCAATCATTAGGTCATTCTGCCCTGCTGCTCTCCCTCAAAAACTGGAGGTATACTTCTCTGAAACACAGAACTTCCACATTACACCATCACTAATGGCCAATTTGCAACCTTGCAAAAGGCATCTCAGATGATCATGGCCATCACAAGAACCCATAGCAGCCAATTCTATATGTTAGGAGTTCTCAAACTTGGTTCCCCAGATGTCATTGGACAACAGTTCCTAGCATCCCTTGTCACAACAAGCAAGGTCTTCCATTTTATTGAATGATCCTAAATTCTCATAAGAGAGAACGAGCCACTTTTTCTGCACCATGCATCATTTTACAAACTTCTATCTTGCTTGCAAACCACTTAGGTCACCCCGCCCTCTGCTAAAATAAGGAACTTCAAAAAGCTTTTGCTTTTCCTCAAAGGAAAACATGCACCAACAGCCCCTGATCATTTCCGTTGCTTTTCTTCATCTTTCTTCCAGCTCTCCAGTGCAGTTTCTTTTTTCCTTTCTTTGAGATGAAGCAACCAACACCCACAATTTAGAGTCACATCATAGGGCATGATTTCTACACAGGTCCTTGTGTTCAAGGCAATCCTTTCCAAATTAACTCCCAGGAGAACTAATCACACACACCTGCCATTTCTCCAACCAGCCTCACACAGCCTTCTCATCCACCTTGGGTATAACAATCCACACATATCAGCAATTTATGCCAGTTTCAGCATCAAAGTCTCACTCATAGAATCCTGGAAACTGTGGTCTACCAGGGAACTAAACATTCCATGCCAGAGAACCGTAGCCTAATCTCTGAACTACATTTCCCAGGTTTCCCTGGGGGAGGACAAAGAATTCTTCAATCAATTGGTTTGCAACATAGATTAACTCCTTGAGAAGGGCTGGTGGATACTGAAGGCATGAAGCAGAACAGAGTGAAAGCAACCAATGTTTTGCTTTGCTTTGCTTAAGACAGCTTATGTGTACAAAGCTAAGAGTATTAGAAGCATACAAGGAAAATCCCTTGGGTCCTTTCTGGAATTCATTGTTAGGAAGCATATACAGGTGAGAGAAATCTGTTACGGGTTTTGAGCAGCAGCTCTGAAAAGCAATCATTCCCCATTAGAGGGAAAGGAAAGGCTCTTACCCCTGGACTTCAGAGACAAAGTCCAGGGCCTCCACACACCCTGGGGCCCCCAAATCCACCGAATCCCAAATCTGTCCTGGGTGGTGTGGTTTGTGCCCTCAAGAACCTACGTGTTAAAAAAAAGGTGCTTAAATTGCAGCAGGTGGGCCCATAAAGGCCTTTGAGTCCAGGCTCCAAAATTACCTAGGTGCCCCTCTGTTCCCCATCCCAAAGGGAGCCCCCACTACTCACCTGTTAGCTTCACCCAAGCCACCTGCAACCTGTTCTGCCAGGTGCATGTGTCTCGGGGCTGCCCTTTATAGATAGTTACCCAAGCAAGGGGGCAATTGGGCTAGAAAACTGGACTGGATTTTCAGGATCGGAGTCCAGAAGGACCAGCAGGGAAGGGGTGGGTCTCCTTCTGCTATCTCTCAGTCCACGAGGTCATGCCCCACCCTGGAATGGGTTGACTGATCAGAGGCAAGACTATTTTAGCATAGCGGGAAGTAGATGGTTAACTGGGGACAGGAATTTCTCCTGCAGGGTTTCTTCCGAAGCCTGGAGAGAGGAGAGGTTCCGTCTGTTGGCCATTGGCCAACCTTATAAATTGACTGGCAGCTATGCACCGAAAATACACTCCCTGCCCAAGCATCATTCTCTGGGCCTGGTAGAAATTAATAGCACAGACTCCCTGCCTGCACCCTGACAACTTTGTTTTGAAAAATTGCAGACTTGGTTCTTCGGGTACTGTTTAAGCACGTTGAGTTGCCTGGCTTGGATTTATATGTAATATGGCTTGCATGAATCTTAATTATACATGATGGTATATTTCAGGGCATGCAGAAAGCCCTTTACATACTGTTCCCTATTCCTGGGATCTCATGTCAATCTGCCTATGGATGCTGGAGTCTAAGCAGGGATTTTCAACGTTGGGTTCCCAGATGTTATTGGACTTCAACTCCCATAATCCCCAGCCCCAGTGGCCTTTGGTTGGGGATGATGGGATTTGAAGTCCAATAACAACTGGGGCCCCAACGTTGAGAATCCCTGGTTTAGAGACCCGTCACTCACAATTGTATCTGCAACCCAAACTCCCTTTCTTCCTGGGGCTTCAGGGTCCCTGATGATTTTGGAGTTTGTCCCTGCCTACGGCTAGACCAAATGTGGGCAAGCTCCCCTCCATCTGTTGTTGAACTAAAACTCCCCTGTTCCCCAGCCGCACTGCTAAGCTAGATCTTATCTGCTCCTCTTGTCTGGACATAGGAAATACCAGCAGGAACTCAGGGAGTGGTGATTCTTGAGAGGGTCACATACCTCTTGGTCTCACTTTCACTCTCTATCTGGGCTAAAAACTGACTTCCCTGCATGTTGTTCAGGGTGGGGCAGCCCTTTCATGGGGCAAGGCGAGGCAGTCACCTCAGGCGACAGATTATTGGGATGCCAGCAGGGCAGTATTTTAGTGGCTGGACACTGGAGGCAACTGGGTAGGTGGCACACACTACATATTAACTGGCACACAACTACAGTATGAAGCAGAACACAATAGCTTGGTCCCAGAAACAAAGTATGGGGTAATCCAGTGTGTACTGCTCTCTGGGTTCTGTCATATGGAACTTGTGCAAAAACAAGCAGCTGCCACCTTGAAGAACTGGGTACATCTAGGAAAATAGTTTTCATTTCCTTTAAGCTCCTAGGCTTTGCAGGTCTTTGGGCACAGGTGGATCCAATGATCTCATTCACCAGCTTAACATATACCATTTCCCTTGGCTAGCTCAAGTGAGAGCCAGCACTGCTCATACAATCTTGGACTGAATGCTACGGAAAGATAAGGTAAGGTTGCCAACTCCTTTTTTTAGAAGTTCCCATCCTCCCTTGAAAACGCCTGGGAGTGCAGATCCAGACCCCACCTCCATCACAGTTGGATATTTGAGCTGCTTCCGTTAACCAGTTGAGGTAATTCTGAAAGCTAACTAGGGGTGTAGCTATAACTGAGTTGGTGGGCTCAAAGAATCAACCCCCTCCCCGAGCTCCACACCTCCCTATTTTCTTCATTATCTCCCTCACTCCAAGGGCCACGGGGAAGAGGCCCTCTCCCTAGCTACACTTCTGAAGCTAACCATGGTGCTTGGTCTCTGATAGGTGTATCACAGATATGCCATCAGTTGATGGTGCAGTTGTCCAGTGATGCAGCTTACCCTCTGAGTCATACCACTGAAGCGAAAGACTGGTTCAGATACAGTGGCCAGCCATGGGCACTGGGTTCATACCTCCCCGCTTGAGCAATCTGTACTTGAATTCATGTCAGAGTTGGGCAAAACCCTGGCTTGTCCAAACCATAGTTTGCCTGATGTGGACACCTCAGGAAATTCTGGTTTGCTCAAGCCAGGAACTGAAGGAGGGGGAACAAAGAGTCTATTGACAGCCCTCCACACTTCATCCTTGTAACATCACCCCTGGGTTCTTCAAAGGTGTGGAGACCCACCTCATTTTGACCATCTCATTCTCCCTCCATTCACACAGTTCACCACCGCCCCGCACCCCCAATACAGAAGAGACGAGGCACAGCACTGGGGTTAGAGAAGTGACAATATTTTTATTAGTTTGGTGGGAGGGCTGGCAATTGAAATCCATCTCCTAGTTTGTCTGGTTTTGACATTTGCATCTTGATTTCAAGAGTGTCAGCTTAGAAAGGAACAAGATCTAAAACAGGGCAAGGGTGGGCAGGGCACAAATCAGCAGCGGTTGGGTGGCAGAGCAGAGGTGCGTGCAGGGCACAGAGCCTGACATTTTCCTTTCCCAAATGTGAGCATGGCAGGGGAGGACAGCAGGGGAGCTGGCCCACTTGTGGGGCTGCCAGATTCCAGCAGCGTTCCTATTTCTGCCAGGCAGGGAAAGGTTCGCCAAGTGCACTGATTCCCAGCAATGTAGGAACAATGGGAGAACTTGCACCCACCAACCTTCTCCCTCTGCTGCTCTTAGGTGGACCAAAAGCACTGGTAGAGGGCATGCAATAATGCTAGGCTTTTAACATTTGTCCAGTGTAATTAGGTCTTGGGCAGTGTTCCCTGAAACAGGGATTCCCAGATGTTGTTGACTACAACGCCCAGCATCTCCAGCTGCAATGGCCTTTAGCTGCAGGTTATGGGCATTGTAGTCAACAACATCGAGAATCCCTATTATGTGGAACACCAGGCTTGGGGCACTCCCACTGACTCAGAAATCAGCCTTCTGTCTATTTCTTCTAATCTGTCTCGCAATCCCTATTAGTTTATGCCAACAAATATGGTGTATTGCTCAGCATGCCACCCTATAAAAGCTAGTAAAATGGTACTGTCCAAAGGCAGTACTTAGAACATTCCCCCACCCCACAAAAAACTGGTGGACAGAAGAAGGGACTCTGAAAACATCTGCCACCTCTCCCCTGCCCACACACCCTTTGCTGCTGCTGCTGCTGCCACCTTGCCGGGGAAAAGAACAGGAATCTCCCATTGCCGTAGTTTCAAATCAGGGACAGCAGCTAGTGCCCTGGCTGCATCATCGTGAGGTCAATATCATTCACCTAGAAACCCGATTTTATTATTGTGAACCGCTGAAAACGGGGAGGGTCGAAAAGTAGTGTACAAATATTACAAAATGAAAACGGAACAGATTTGGCATTCACCAGCATCGATGGCAAGAGAACAGCACCAGAGTAGCCTGAATTGGGGTGCTGAGATGGCTCCTACTTCATGGTGCATTGCTTTGGAAGGGGGGAGATGCTGCCCACCGCCCACCCCCTATGGTGTGATGGGCAAAGTCCTGCCCTTTAAGAAAAATACTCCAGTGCAGATGGCAAACAGAGACCCGTGTCTGTCCATCAAGCTGATAACAGCCACGACCCCATCCCCATTCATGGCTGAATTTCCATCCCCACCTAATTTAGGGATTGCTGGGATGGACAAAAACCAGCCCTCCATCCGTTTTCAGCAACTTTATGCCCTCCCCGTGAGCTTGGAGAGAGGGACGGAGAGGATGAGGAAGAGTGTAGAGCCCTATATCTCCCCTCTCCAAACTAGTAAGGAAGATGCTGCTGAAGTTAATGGGGAGAACAGAAGAGGGTTTGCCTACTCCGGTCCACCCTCGGAACTGGCTTGCCAATAAATTAAGTGCAACTAGTGAGGAGTTTAAAAGGAAGCATAACATTCATGTGAGAGGAGGGAGAAAGAAAGAAAGTGCAGGTGGGACTGGGTTCCTATGCTGGAGGCAGGCTGGGTTAGGTTAGCAAGAGGCTGTTAGGAGGATGCACAGCCTTTTTGTCTCACGTGTAAACTCTGGGCTGAGTTTGAAAGGGAGTGGGAACACACACGCACACGCACACACGCACACAAAGTGAAATGAAGATGAAGATTAGCGTGGTGGACGGAATGTGTGGAGGATGCAGCTCAGTGGAATACAGTGTTATGCACATGTCTAGTTTTGAGGTGATGCACACAGGTTACGGTGCGGGCAGCAGTTCCGAAACTACAGCTGGCCCTGTGCAAGTTGCGGGAGGGGGGGGGAGATGCTTAGCAAATGGCCACACCGGAGCTTTTTGGGGCAGGTGGGTTGCCGGTTTTGGTGCCCCGCTCCCTGCCAGATTCAAGAAGCCACCAACAAGTGCACATCGCGGAGGTGTCCCGGTGATGGAGATAGCCAGAGATGCCGCCAGACACTGGCAGCTCTGGGTGGGGGGGGGGCGCCTAAGAATTGAGAGTGGGAAATAGAGAAAGTGGGTGGGTGGGTGATGGTAGGTGGCAGACCAGGGATGGGAGCTGTACGCCCGGAAAGGTGAGCGTGAGAAAGAAGATGGCAAATGGAAGAGCAAGAGGAGGTGCAGGGAAACTGGGGGTCAGGCTCAGCCAGAGCAGAGGGAGAGGGGCTGTGGGTGGAAGTACTTCTGGAAGCTGCCCCTCTCCCTCTGTAGATACCACCCCTTCCCCACCCCCATGGTCACACCCACCTCCCCAGTGACACCACATTCCCCACCCACCCCAGCCTCGAGGAGCTCAGTTCATTTCTTCAAAGAATTTGTAGGTGGGGTTCTCGTAGCCATGGTTCTGCATCTTGTTCAACTGCCGCTCCTCAGGGCTAACCATGGGGTCCACCTGCCAAGAGGAGGAAGAAAGAGGAAGGGGTTAAAGCACACCACTGGCTCACCCACGGCTCCGTAAACAAACCTGCCGAGGGAGTTACCTGCACCAGCAATCCCCAAACTTGCATCGCCAGAAGATGCTGGACTACAACTCCCATCTTCCCCAGCCCCAATGGCCTTTGAACTCCAATCCCTATGACCCCCGCTTGTGGCTGGGATGTTGGGAGTTCTTGGACTACATTATCTGGGGGCCCAAGTTTCAGAATCTCTGATCTACACTGCTGTTTTAAGCTGGTATAAGTCATCCCTTCTCTCCAGAGAACTCTGGGAACTGCAGTTCAGTGGGGCAGGAATCCCAAAGAATTATGTGCATGGGTATGTGCATGCCCTCTCTCCTGCTGTTGCTCCCCTGCAACTGGTATTCAGAGGCATCTTGCCTCTGAGGCTAGAGGTGGCCTAGAGCTATCAAGACTAGTAGCCAGTGATAGACCTGTCCACCATGAATTTGCCCAAGCCCCTTTTAACGCCATATAAGGGGCTGGGTAGATGGCGGTCCCTTTCCACTGTACCTCAACAATGCCATGGCTGATGGTCCCGTAGGGCTTCCGGCGAACCATCAGGAGACTGATGATGATCACCATGGCAACAGCCACTGCCACTACAAGGAGGCCGATTAGGGCACCCCTGTTGATGGTTACCATGGTATCTGGCTCCTGTGGAGGAAGAGATTCAGTGAGACCTTAATGCACTCAGCCCTCCCAAATCAGACTGAGAGGAAACCCCTTGTGTCTATGTCACAATGTGGGGTGGAAGTGGAAGGGGAAAAAGAGAGGCGGCGAATAAAGTTTCTTCCACACCAGGCCTCTGCAGGACGAGGAAGTAGCCTCAGCACTTTTGTCTTTAAACCCCTTTTTTTGTTATTAAAAGGAAAACCATTTCCATATAAAGTTATAAGAAAAGAAACTAGCATTGGATGGGCATGCCAGAGGCACAGGGACATGTGCATAGCCACTAAGCACATTATAAGAATCAAACTGAGAGCAAATACTTTAAAGGAAACTCAGAAAAAAGATGCAGAAGTCGCAGCTGATGACATCGCAGGAATGACGCCACACACAGGAATTCCCAATCTGAGGTCCCCAGATGGTGTTGGACTATGACTCCCATCACCCCCAGCCACTGTGGCTGGGGATGGTGGGAGTTGTAGTCCATCATCGTGTGGGGTCCCATGATTGGGAACCTGTGACCCTAGAGATGCCAGAGATGCTCTCAGCAAAATCACATTCTACACAGCATTTAAATATAGATCTATATTTTAATTATGGAAGTGCTGTTATTTCTGGCTGATCTAGGAAGAGGTTGGGCTACCTCTAATTGAAAATGGCAACAGAACAATGCCCAAGGAAAATGCTGTGTCAAAATTAAGAAGTCGGTCTTCAATTTGGGAAGCAGAGCATATCAGCGTCTCCTGTGTTGTTAATTTGATAATTTGTTGAACGATTTTACACAGAACAAGAACTATTCTGAGGGATTTAGCTGGGGGCAGGGCGGGGGGGGGGGCAGTTTCAGATATACCAAGAAGTACCTCTTGAAGTCAGATGGTTATTTAAAATAAGAAAAATGGCTCATTAACATTTTTATTCCATGCCATTTTATGAATTGCTAGTCTGATTACAGTAATGAAAACTAATTAGCTGACCCCTTTCCCACTGACATAAAATAAATCACAAAAACCATTTCAAAGTATGAACTGCGTTTTGCATTTCTGTTATGGCCATTGGCCAACATGGAAATAAAGCCGGGGGGGGGGGAGTAAGATTCTAATTCTTTTCCTTAAATCCTTATGGAAATATATGGGATAATGCATATATTCTGCTCAAATGCTCAGGAAGAAGCGAGTCTGCCTTACACATACCATTGAGTGCAAAAGCATACCACTGAGACACAAGCAATTGGCACTTTATTAATTTTAATTCTAACACTTTAAACATTAGACTACTTATGTTCAGCCTTTTGCCATTTTGCAGTAACACAGAAAGTTCTCAGCCACTTGCAAATTTCTGCCTATGGAACTTAAGAGCATCGAAATAGGAGAGTGTGGCCAAGCCGTTAATCATTTTGGTCCATGTCGTTTAAATGCACGTGTGGGTTGCATTTAGATGCCACACAGGAGAGCTGTGAACAGGATCTGCTGAAGTTCTTTAGAAGTTAATCGCAGGTGCAATATTTTTCTGATTGAAGACACCCTTTGAAAATGCCCTGCGGGTTGTGTGTGTGTGTGGGGGGGGAATAGTACGATGCAGGGGAAAGGGTTAAATCTCTGCTCTCTCTCTCTGTCATGCTACAGTCCTGATTTCATCCAGGCAGGGGTGGCATCATTAGAAAGACCACCCGCTATGGACCTCTTCATGCACTGCATTCAAAAGCTGGCTGCTTGCCCTGGGTGCCTTACCAAATGAAGTTCGGAAAGCAGTGTTCCCTCTAAGGCATGTGCACTTGCCCGCGCTCACAAGTTTTTTGATGGCCGCTCAATTAATGTTAGATCCCGCTCAGGTTGAATCAGGAAGGCCCCATTCTGAATGCAGGTGTGCACAGGCTGCCTTGATACTCCCTCCCAGAATAAAATTCATTCTGCACACAGATGAATTTTTTTTTTTTAAATAGAACACTGTTTGGAAGACGTCCTCTTGGAGCAGGACCTTCTCCATAGTGGCACCATTCCTGTGAAATTCCTGTGACCTCTACAAGGAGATTCGTCTGGCCCTCCCACTGTGCATCCTCAGGAATTAGGCAAAGATGCTAGCTTGTTTAAAAAGCACTTGAGCTCAAGTTTATATTGTCTGCTGCATTTGCATTTTATTGCTGTTTTTTTTAAAGGGATGGTTGAGGGTGGGGGGAGATCCGAGGTTCAATTCCAGGCAGAGCTTGGAAAGACTCTTGTGTGGAGTATCTGCCAGTCAGTGTAGACATTACTGAGCTAGATGGACCAATGGTCTGACTCGGTATAAAGCAGCCTTCTCTGCAATTGTGTTTTTGTTTAGATTGATGATATGTTGCTTATTGTGACTATAGCTGCTGCTCAGTTAGGTTTTGTTTTGTGGAGAGTGTCATTAGCTATTTAATTGATTGATAGTTTGATTTCTATACTGCTTTTCATTAAAGTAATCTTTTGGCTTGACACTATTAAAGAAAAATGGAACAATTTTAAAGAGGAAAATAAAAATTAAAAAAATCCTCCGCCATGTAATATGTGGCACAGTACTGACGGCATAGCCAGGGGTACAATCACTCATGCTTTCCCCTGTAAAAGTGAGAATAGTGCAGTAGTTTACAGGGCTATTGTGAGAATAAAGATGGGAAAGGAATCTGCACACAGAGGAACACCTCAAGACAACAGACAGACAACCGGATTAGGAAATGATTACATCAACTGTTGCAATAGTTCAAGAGTGTGCAGTAAGCTTTTGATCCCCATAGCATTCATCAGGCATTCAGAGCAGAAATAAAACTGGATTTGTTCTCATGCTCAAGGCCATTTCCACAAATGATACTTAAGTCAACGTTTCCAGTCCCAGCATCTGCAATTCAGCTGTAAAACTTTACGAGGGCTAGAATGTATAGCTGAGTTTTAAAACTGCTCTTCCACCTTTAGCAGAAGTTGCTTAGAGAAGACTAAAATGTATTCTTAGCATCACCTGTCAAGTGTTTGATATGTTACTACTGCCTGCTAGGGAGCAAACAACATTTCTAAAAATTACAAGCTAACAAGAAATTCTCAAATATTTGGCAACAATATTTAGACCTTTTTGCCAATTCCTACTTTAAAATTTCACCTCGTATAAGGTGTAGTAATCTCTACAAAATTATTTTAATTGTTTTAACTGTTTTGAACTGTGTTTGAATTGTTTAGGTTTTAAAATTTGATTTTTAAATGATTTTGTTTTGGTTTTGTAAACCGCCCCGAGCTGTTGGATGGGGCAGTATAGAAATGTAATAAATAAATAAATAGATAGATACACTTAATGCGGAACAGGACTTTTTATTTTGATTCTCATTTGTCACCTCTCTCTTTTTCCCCCCATTTTGTCTTGGGGCGAGGAGAGGTTTGTGGGAAAAGATTATGGGCAAAATAACTACTCTCTGTATGCTCTTTTCTTTTTGTATATTGTTACTTGTTATAGGAAAATCATTCAATCAACTATTAATAGAAAAACCCAACCTGGTTTGGAAGTTTCTATCACCTAGTTGCACCAAGAAGAAAATCAAGCAAATTGGATTACTTTTTCCAGTTTTGTCTTTTCCAGAGAAATGGAATCCATCTCTCCCCACCCCAAATAACCTGAGGGACCAAAAAAAGAGCAAAGAAATATAGCAAAAGTGACCTTTTGTTCAGACACACTTTTTTAAAAAGCCATAAGGAAGCAAAACATGACATGAAACAGAAGGTGACCTTGGTCATGGTAATGAGGATACCAGTCATTTTTTTAAAAAAAGAAAAGAAAAGAAAGACTCCCTCAGGATAAATTTTCTTTGATTTGGGATTCTGCAGAGAAGCAACCAGATCACTGTAACTTCCTGCCAAGTAATCTGATGCTAGCGATCCGCTCAGAAAAGAGCTGCACAAACATCTGAGAAGGAAGAGGCTAAGGTGGTGTTGGAGTTTTATATTACAACAGATGTATGCAGGGCACAGAGTCAACTGATGCAGCATATATCCAAGGGAATAGTAAAAATATTTGCAAACATAAATCAGAATTTGATGAGCTGGTTGTAAACACACACACACACACACACACACACACACACACACACACACACGTACGTACTTCCTGCCTTTGGCTTCTTAAGTGAATTTGTTCTTCACAGGTTCTTTCCACGCATATCTCTGAAAGGATGGAGCCACAGCAAAATGGCAGATTATCTGCTGTGCATGCAGGAAGTTCCCGGTTCAATCTCTGGCCTCTCCAGGCAAGTCAGGAAATGAGCTTTTTCTGAAATCTTGGAGAGTTGCTGCCAGTCAGTGTAGAGCCTTTGTCCTGCCAGCTGCTGTTGGATTACAACTCCCACAATTCCCAGACTCAGTAGCCAGTAGTCAGGGATGATAGGAGTTGTAATGATGATGGGGAGAGGAGAACTGGTCTTGTGGTAGCAAGCATGACTTGTCCCTTTAGCTAAGCAGGATCTACCCTGGTTGCATATGAATGGTAGACTTGATGTGCGAGCACTGTAAGATATTCCTCTCAGGGGATGGAGCTGCTCTGGGAAGAGCAGAAGGTTCCAAGTTCCCTCCCTGGCATCTCTAAGATGGGGCTGAAGGAGATTCCTGCCTGCAACCTTGGAGAAGCCACTGCCAATCTGTGAAGATACTACTGAGCTACATAGACCAATGGTCTGACTCAGTATATGGCAGCTTCCTATGTTCCTATGAGAGCTGGTCTTGTGGTAGCAAGCATGACTTGTCCCCTTAGCTAAGCAGGGTCCACCCTGGTTGCATATGAATGAGAGACTTGATGTGCGAGCAATGTAAAATATTCCCCTTAGGGGATGGAGCCGCTCTGGGAAGAGCCTCTAGGTCCCAGGTTCCCTCCTTGGCTGCTCCAAGATAGGGCTGGGAGAGATTCCTGCCTGCAACCTTGGAGAAGCCACTGCCAGTCTGTGAAGACAATACTGAGATAGATGGACCAATGGCCTGACTGGTAGATGGCAGCTTCCTATGTGGTCCAACAACAGCTGACGGGCCAGAATGGTGCACTCCTGGTGTGGGCAGTTCTGAGCTCGATCTGACTCGGTATAAGGCAGCTTTCGATGTACTGACCAAAAAATGTCTAGGGCTGGACTCTAGCTCAAAGAGGCGCTGTACATTTGTCCCACAGTAGTCAGTGAAAGCCATCAATGGCAAAAGGAGGAGACATGTCTGGACCGTGAAGAGCACTGAAAGAGCAATGGATCTGCGCACAGGGACCCCACTGCTTCACCGCTGCGAAGGGTCCTCGTCATGCTGTGCTTCTAGCACCCCAATTGGAGGAGGGGGGACTCATCAGAAGCTCATCAGAATACGAATACGGAGAACCTTGTTACTCGTGCGGGGCGGGGGTCCGTTTCTCACCTACTAGCACAAGTAGCGGAACCATGAGTGACAAGGCATTACGGCTATGGGGAAAAGGGGTTAAGTTCAAGGGTGGAGGGGGAAAGGACAAAAAAATGGCCAAAACCAGCCCACAATGGCAAAACACAACAACCACCTTACTGTGACTGGTTCTCCATGAGCCCAGGAATGCCATCTAAAGGATGAAATGCCCCCCCAAACCCACCAAAAGAGTCCATTTTTGAGAAATGAGCCACAAAATGGCTCCTTTGGACATAATGGCGGGTGGAAGTGACCTCCATGGTCACTTCCGACCCTCTAGGAACCACAGATATGTGGGATTTAACCCCTCCGTATTTGCGGATACTGGAAACGGTTTTTATTAAGACACCCCACAGATACGTGGAACGCGCATAGAGGTTCTCCTGTAGTAGTGGTAATAACAACAATAATAATAATCCCAGTAGTAATTGGCGCCCTAGGTACAATTCCAAAACAACTTGAAGAGCACCTCAACATCATAGGGGCCACAGAAATCACCATCAGCCAGTTACAAAAAACAGCATTACTGGGAACAGCCTATATTCTGTGACGATATCTATAATAATAACAGCAACATCATTGACAATAAAATTCAGCCATCCCAGGTCCTTGGGAAGGACTCAATGTCTGGATAAAAAAACCCAGTGAATAACTCCTGTCTGACTATGTAAACAACAACAATAATGATGATAATAATATTGTTAGCTGCCCCATAACAAATTGTTCTCCTGGGCGGCTCCTCTTACCACTTTTCAACAGAAGTCCCCAAAGTGGCTTCCACAGAAAAATAAAATGGCTCCCTGTCCCCAAAGGGCTCACAATCTAAAAAAGAAACAGACACCAGCAACAGCCACTGGAGGAATGCTGTGCTGGGGTTGGATAGGGCCAGTTGCTCTCCCCCTGCTAAATAAAGACAATCACCACTTTTAAAAGGTGCCTCTTTGTTCAGTCAGTCTCCAAATGGTATCAGGATGATAGCCTACGCAGGGTATCAGGAGAACTCTGCAGAGTATGCTGTTTTGGCCAAAGCTTTATATGAGCCCAAGAAAAAGTTAGTTTGGGAGCCTCGTTTAGAGTTGATGGAAGCCACCACCAGCCTTTGGCTTTACAGTGAAGAAGACCGATCTAGATAAACCCATCTGGGAGCAATAAGCCAGTGATGCATTTAATACCACTTCATCTAAAATTTTGGTATTATGGAACATCACATTCTTAATGTGCCCCATTTTTCTTTTTTTTTTGCAGGGGGAGGGGGGAAAATACTTCTCTCTATGTTAAAATAAATAAAATGGATTAAAATAAATAGGTTCCCCCCTTTCGTGCCTTGCCAACTGCAGTCTCTTTACTTTTCTTCCTTCAGAACTAATTGGCGGCCCTGAAGACCAAGCTGGCTCTCCACTCTGCAGCCTGAGCCTTGGGTACTACTCCTTGCGCGGAAGGCAACAAGAGACCGAACCCAGAAAGGTGCTTACGGATTTGACAACAATGACATCAAAGGGAAGCACTCAAGGGGATGCCTGAAGAGGCAAGATGCTGGGAAAAGAATCCCGGGTTTTAGAGCAGACACAATTACTGTACCAAGGGAAGACAGGAACTAAATAAGGCCAATCCATTTTTTTTTTGCACAGAAAGCATCTTCCAAGCAAAGAAAATAATATACAGAGATGAAAGCACACCCTTCTTGCTACATAACAATAATAACTCTGTAGGATCAAAGTGTCCTTTTCCTCCGTGGCATCTCCAAGATAGGGCTGAGAGAGATTCCTGCCTGCAGCCTTGGAGAAGCCGCTACCAGTCTGTGAAGACAATTCTGAGCTAGAAAGACCAGTGGTCTGACTCAGTATAGGGCAGCTTCCTATGTTCCTTGAGAACTAAAGGACATATTCTTGTTTAGGGCTGTGTCACCTGAGTAAAGAAATCTGCATTGATTAATTCTTAGGAGCTTTAAGCAATTAATGGGAGAATTATATTTGCATATGGTTCTGTTGCAGGAAGGTTTTTGTTTGTTTTTTTAAAAAATATTTTATTCAATATATGTGTGTACTGCCCATCCAAATAGCGCTAGGTGGTTTACAACAAATAAAAGCCATTTAAATTTAAATAGTTAACACAATTGCACAAGCAAATCTTTAGGGCCAGCTAGAACAATTCAAAAATTCTGGAAAGCCAGACAAAAGAGATGTGGTCTCTTAAGGGCTCTCCTGAACACCAATAATGTTGCTAAACTACAGATTTCTGAAGGGAGTACATATTTTATTAAATATGCTTTAAGATGTTACTTTTAGACTATGTGTGTATTTGCTGCAGGAAAGGCATCCTCTCAGAAGAGAGGATTCCTTATGTAAGGGAGAAGGGGGAATATCTAAAGAAAATGACTCCTGCAGCTTTGATGGGTACTTATATTAAACATATCTTTTTTTTTTTAACTGCTTATAGTTGGGAACACTTTTTGAAGTTGATTAATCAGTTCAATTAAATCCTTTTAAAAACACCCTTTGAATCAATTAAACGCTGCAGCCCAGGTTCTTATAGCACGTAATGCTAGCCATCTCTTTTTAAATGTGAGGAATCCTAATCCCATCACTCTTGTCCAGTTAACCAAAAGGGAAAGAGCTAGAAACCAGGTCAATGGTTACAGAAGAGTTTTAAAAAGGACAACTGATCAAATACGCTTAAGGTAAAATGGCACTGAGACTAAATGTGTGTTTCAGGATAAAGATCCAGAAGACTAAAACTGATCGACACAGTGCCATATAAGTATATGGCTACCCACAACGAGTGAGAAAATAGGTCCCTACTTTGAAGAGCTTGCAATTGAGAAAACAAAGAAAGCTTACACTGAGTCAGGACATTGGGGAGGAGAGCTGGTCTTGGGGTAGCAAGCATGACTTGTCCCCTTAGCTAAGCAGTGTCTGCCCTGGTTGCATATGAAAGGGAGACTAGAAGTGTGAGCACTGGAAGATATTCCCCTCAGGGGATGGAGCCGCTCTGGGGGAGCAGAAGGTTTCAAGTTCCCTCCCTGGCTTCTCCAAGATAGGGCTGAGAGAGATTCCTGCCTGCAACCTTGGAGAAGCCGCTGCCAGTCTGTGTAGACAATAATGAGCTAGATGGAACAATGGTCTGACTCCGTATATGGCAGTTTCCTATGTTCCTAAATCTTGGAGAGCCACTGCCAGTCAAGTGAAGCCAATACTGAGCTAGATGGACTCATGGTCTGAGTAAGGTTCCTAGCTCAGTATTGTTTACATTGACTGGCAGCAGCTCTCCAGGACCGTTCTCAGCCCTAGCTGAAGATGCTGGGGATTGAACCTGGGACCTTCTGCATGCAAAGCAGATGCTCTATCACGAAGCTGTGGCCCTACCCCCAATTTATTTCCTGCCTTTTTCCCACTGAATTTAATCCAGGAACTAAGCCTGCTTAACTTCATCAAGGTGGCTATGTTGCATACCTTCAAGACCATTCTCTGGGAACAAAGGAACATAGGAAGCTGCCGTATACTGAGTCAGACCATTGGTCTATCTAGCTCAGTATTGTCTTCACAGACTGGCAGCGACTTATCCAAGGTTTCTGGCAGGACTCTCTCTCCGCCCTCTCTCAGGACCCTGCTTAGCTCAGCGGACAAGTCATGACTGCTACCACAAGACCAGCTCTCGTCTCCATCTGAGGCAGGCAGTGAACATGCCCACACAACTGAACAGAATTAAGAAATGTCCCATCTAAAAGTGGAAATACAGTCCATATAAAGGAAAGAATTGAAATTCTTCCGGTTAAAACCTAATAAAAGGCCTAATAAGACGAAGCCAAAAAAAAAAAAAAAGCAAAGCAAAGCAAAAGAAAAGAAAGAAAGAAAAAAAGAAAAAAGCAGGGAATGAGAAGCATCTAGAGAGAGCGACATAAAAGCCAATGAGAAGAATTTTAAAAGGACTGCATTAGAAGCAGGAAGCCTGCCAGAGAGAATTGTGAGGGTCATTAGACCATCAAGATGTAAAAAGAGCACTTAAGGCAGGCAGAAATACTGCAAAGAAGTTAAATGAGTGCTTTGCATCTGTCTAAGACAAAGACAAGGTTGGGGGTGGGGATGCACCCAAACGGTTCCTCACGGAGGCCATAAATCTGAAGAAACGACAGAAACTGAATCGTCTTCAGAGGACATTTTAGAGCAAACGGAGAGATTAAACTCATAAATCACCAGGAACAGATGGAACCCTCCCAAGAGTTCTCAAGGAGGAGAGAGGAGAGAGCTGCAACATCAGCACCCGGGGCCAGGAGGGGCACTCTGCGGTGGGGAGGGTGGCCTTGCCGAATGCCGGCTGCACACGCCAAAGGGCTGCTGCCGGGCATGGCACGGACATGACGCCCCCAGCATGACTGCCTTGCTGGATGGGGATCTCACGCACAGCTGCCCAACAGATGTTCCACACTGCCATCCTTGGCATCATCTATTCCCATTTGTTTGCGGGGAGGCAGGTGGGGACTGAACCCAAGCACCCCCTGTCCTGCCAAGAGGCGATGGATAATGCCAGAGCTGACAGTGCCAGACATGTGTTTGGCAGGAAGGCTCCCCACATGTCCCGCATGAGGATCTGTGGGTCGGAGCCTGGGTGCCTTTATCAGAGAGCTACGAGGCTGCTAATATCCTACTAGCATTTTTTTAAAAAAGTACATAGGAACATAGGAAGCTGCCATATACTGAGTCAGACCATTGGTCTATCTAGCTCAGTATTGTCTACACAGGCTGGCAGCGGCTTTTCCAAGGTCGCAGGTGGGAATCTCCCTCAGCCCTATCTTGGAGATGCTGCCAGGGAGGGAACGTGGAACCTTCTGCTCTTCCCAGAGTGGCCCCATCCCTTAAGGGGAATCTCTTCCAGTGCTCACACATGTAGTCTCCCATTCAAATGCAAACCAGGGCAGACCCTGCTTAGCTAAGGGGACAAGTCATGCTTGCTACCACAAGACCAGCTATTTTTACATAAGAACTTAAGGGCAGCTCTGATGGATCAGGCCCAACGCCCATCCTGTTCCCCCCACAGTGGTCCACCAGATCTCACAAACCGGGCATGGAGGCATGCCTCCTCTTCTGCTGTTGCTCCCCTACAACTGGTATTTGGAGGCATCCTGCCTCTGAGGCTGGAGGCTATACAGCTATCAAGACTAGCAGGCACTGATAGACCTGCCCTCCATGAATTTGTCTAAGCCCCTTTTAAAGCCATCCAAGCTAGAGGTCATCCCTCCATCCTCCATAGAGAACTCCACAGATTTAATTATGGACGGTGCGAAAAAGCGCTTCCTTTCGTCGGCCCGAAGTTTCCTGGCCGTCAGTTTGATGGTATGACCCCTGGTTCTAATGTGGGGAGGGAGGGAGAAGAATTTCTCTCTCTCCACTCCATGCATAATTTTGTAAATCTCTATCATGTCTCCCCTTGGTTAGCCTTTTTTTCCTGAACAAAGAAGCCCCATGAGGAGGAATTCTGGAAACCGCAGGCCAACAAAGCGGATTTCAGTACCAGGTGAGGATTCTGCCATGTCTTGGTACATCAACCAGCCAGCCGTGCAAGAAACTGGGGTAAAACGTTGCCCCAGCCATGTGGAGCAACAACCAAGCAGAAGCTATTTTGAGAGGTAATTGTGCTGCAGCAGTGAGGTTTGCATTGGCCTAATCGAGGCCTGATGTGGCTCCATTATGTGGATTGCCGCCTGAAGAGCCAACACAGAAGAGGCAAACTGTTAGCATGAAACGGCTTGCGATTTCTGGGATAGTTTTCTCCATGCCAAAAAATGGGGGGAGAAGAGAGAAGGTTTAAGCGTCTAATATGTGTTTTCCACTAGGAGGTCCATTGGAGATTTGTTTTTAGAGATTATGCGTCTGTTTTATGGATGTATGGTTAAGACGAAGGCTGTGCAACTTCGGCCCTCCTGCAGATGTTGCCAATACAATTCCCACATCGTCCCTCACTATTGGCCACTGTTTCAGGGGGATGATGGGAGCTGTAGTCCAAAAAGCGCTGGAGGGCCAAAGCTGTGTCGCCCTGGAGAAGATAATAGAATTTATGCTTATGGTCTTGTTTTATAGAGCACTCAAAGGCTTTATGGAAACATGGTAGGCCATTAATAAAATCTACTTTGGAGGCATTTGAGGATTCTTCCCTTTTCTGCCACAATTTTCACCATGCAAT
The DNA here is from genome assembly GCF_027244095.1 of Hemicordylus capensis. Classification (NCBI taxonomy): domain Eukaryota; kingdom Metazoa; phylum Chordata; class Lepidosauria; order Squamata; family Cordylidae; genus Hemicordylus; species Hemicordylus capensis. The sequence continues at coordinate 19,060,744 of NC_069663.1, forward strand.
CACCAGCTGCTAAAAACCACCCCAAAAACCCCCAACAGCAAAGTGTTTGCGCTTACATGCACGCAGGCTGTCCCCAGCTCCGTTCTTAGGAATTGGGAGGCCTAGATCCAAGCACTCCCTTCTTCAAGACAGATGACCGACACTCTCAAAACTGACAGCATCAAAAGTGTGTGAAAGTAAACTTATCCTATGGAGGAGCACACTACCACATCCTGCATTTCAGATTGCCGCCACCGTTCCAAAGTGTGGGAGGGTGGAACCCAGGAACACATGAAGCTGCCTTATACCGAGTCAGACTCCTGGTCCCTCTAGTTCAGTATTGTTTACACTGACTGGCAGCAGCCCACCAGGATTTCGGGCAGGGCTCCTTCCCAGCCCTACCTGGAAAAGCTGGGACCTCTGTATGCAAAGCAGATGCTCTACCACTAAGCTACGATCCAACCTAAGCCTCGCTTGCTAAAAACCAACATTGGCTCAGGAGAGCTCATTAATCAAATGCAAGACGGCTCCAGGAACATGCTTTTACCCGCACACGTTTCCATTCCCACACATATCGTACTACCGACCCAAAAGACCAAACAACTGGGATGTGACGGGCAGCACATGTTTTGGTTGCCCTGCTTTGAAATAAATAAATGAAAGAGGAGATGAATGGATTGCATGTCTCAGGCTGCGACAGAAGGATTTTGAGTTTGGATGAATCCATGCGTTCAAGAGGGTGGTGGGAATGCACGAAAGGGAAAGGATGGGGTTGGAGGCACACCTGGCCAGGTGGGAGGGCGAGGGGCAGTTGTTTCTGGCTGGCTCCAAAGCCACTTACCAGCTCGTCACGTTGGATTTCTTGGGACTTGTATACCATGCCTTTGACATCCGAGGCAGACACGTTGACCTAGGGAGAGGGAGAAGATGGAGATTTCAGAGCTGGCCGTCAGGGGCAGTCCTTCCATTGAGGCGAGATGAAGTCATCACCTCAGGTGGCGGATTACTGGGGGTGGCAAGACGCCTCCCTGCTACTGTCATCAGAGCAGCTCATCAAGGCCGATCGGACCCTTGCAAGCTTCACAAGGAGTGCCTCTCCTCACACTCCATACAATGTTTGAAAGAAGCACTATGAGAGGAGAAGGCGTTTTGACAGGGGGCTGGTTTCCACCAGGGGTATGGGGCAAGGCAGAATTTGGTCTCTCGCATCGGACACCACAATGCCTTGGGCTGCCCCCTAATGGGGATGGTTATAATCCATCCCCATCACGGTCTTCTGGCCTTGTAGTAGCAAGCATGAATGGTCCCTTTTGCTAAGCAGGGTCTACCCTGGTCTGCATTTGAATGGGAGACTACATGTGAGCACTGTAAGATACTTCCCTCAGGGGATGGGGTCGCTTTGGAAAGAGCATCTGAAGGTTCCAAGTTCCCTTCCTGGCATCTCCAAGATAGGGCTGAGAGAGGCGTCTGCCTGCAGCCTTGGAGAAGCTGCTGCCAGTCTGGGTAGACAATACTGAGCTAGATGGACCAGTGGTCTGGCTCAGTAGAAGGCAGCTTCCTATGTTCCTGATTTGGAAGGCAGAAGAGCACTGCGAGTGAGCAAGCAGCGTCTTTTCTGCCCTCCTAATTCCAACACCACGAAGCAGTTTTGGGCTCTGGTCTAACCCATGTCAACAGCCCTTCCCCTCCTAGGTGCATGACCTGACCAGTCCAACTCTCCCCCTTCCAGGCCTAAGCCAAACATGGAGGTATGGAGGTGGTACAGTCCTGCACACAATCACAACAGCACACAGCCACAATACACCGGAATCCACACGGTGAATCCTTGACAGAAGGGCCCTTTTAGACAAACATCGCTCACCACGTGGGAAGCCGACATAGCAGATGTCTTGGCCAGTGGCACGGCAAGGGGAAAGGGGGTCCATGCGGATATGGCTGCCCTCCCATGGTGGTAGTGGTTCAGCTCCTTTGCCCCCTACGGTGGCAGCCCCTCCCAACGGCTCGTCAGGCACCCCATGCCTGGGGTCATGGAGCTTCTGCTGCTCACCACCACTCACCAGCTGTTCAGATCAGAAGCAGCTTCTCACTCCAAGCCAGCTGGGATTGAAGAGCGCGCATGCACCCTTCCTTCCCAGCTCGCCGGGGTCAGGACCCAAGCGGCTGGATCGCGGCATGCAGGTAGCAGGAGCATGGTGCCCCGGGCGTGTGTGCGGGTGCGTTGCAGCGGAGGTGGATGGAGGGCCCACAACCGTACCCCCTGGTGGCCCTAGAGCCCCGTGATCCTTGAACATCCTGGAACTCCACTAAGAGAGGAGAGTTGGTCTTGCGGATGCAAGCATGACTTGTCCCCTTAGCTAAGCAGGGCCCGCTCTCATTTGCATTGGAATGGGAGACTAGAAGTGTGAGCACTGCAAAAGAGTCCCCTCAGGGGATGGGGCCTCTCTGGGAAGCCCAGAAGGTTTCAGGTTCCCTCCCTGGCAGCATCTCCAAGATAGGGCTGAGAGAGACTCCTGCCCGCAACCGCGGAGAAGCCGCTGCCAGTCTGTGTAGACAATACTAAGCTAGATGGACCGATGGTCTGACTCAGTAGTATATGGCAGCTTCCTATGTTCCTAGCAATGCCCCAGCGTGGCTGGCATCCTGGCCCCGTCCTCTGAATCCTACTCCACGGCAAAATTTATTAGATGTCCAATTTGCTTCTTTACTTTATTTAAAACCAAGAGAGACATACAATTAAACAGGAGTGCACAACCTCGGCCCTCTTGCAGGTGTGGGACTCGGACTCCCATAATCCCTGAATACTGACCACTGCAGTTGGGGGTGATGGGAGTTGTAGTCCATAAGCAGCTGGTGGGCCGAAGTCATGCAGTCTTGCAATAAAACCTAAGACGAGTTCCCCGCTGCACAACGTACCTTCCGTTCATACTCGTACAGTAAGGCCTTGTCGCTGGTTGGGTAGTCATATTCTACCAATCCTGAGGCTGTTGAGAAAGGAACTTGGTGAGGTACACAAAAGAGAAACCTCTAACTTTTAACGATTCTGTATGCCAGGGGTTCTCAAGCTCGGGTTTCCCCAGTGGTGTTGGACTACAACTCCCATCATTCCCAGCCCGTTCCTGGAGATGTTGGGAGTCGTGGTCTACCACCAACTGCGGACCCAACCTTGAGAACCCCTGCCCTATAGCAAGTGGTCCAACTCACTAAGGCTGCATTCCATCCACACTTACACGGGGATGATGGGAGTTGTAGTCCAACATCTGGGGATGATGGGAGTTGTAGTCCAACAACATCTGGGGACCCAACTTCGAGAACCCCTACAGTCTGTCCATCCCCTGTGGGCTAGGATCGCTCTTTTGGAAATGCCCTGCCCACTTCGTCCCCATCCGGCCCACACACACTCTGGGAAGCAGGCCCTCCCCACGTGCTGCTGGCCACTCACCTTTCTTGTCGGCTTGTTCAGAATCTGCCCGTTGCCCCACAGAGCACCAGAAGGAGAGAGAGAGGGAGAACGCATGGCAGAAAGAGAGCGGGGGGGGGGAAAGAAAAGAAAGACACTTTTGAGGCCAAGAGGAAGGAGGGAGGGAAGCAAAGAAACAACCTGGCCCTGAAAAACCAGAGGCCAAGCTAGCAACGACTCAGGGTTCTCATAAAGAATAAAAATAGAAATAATAAAAAGCAAAACAAACCTTGCAGTCCCAAAGTCTGAACACCCCTGCTGTACACGGCCCCTAATCTCTTACCCCCAGCAAGTCACCCCACTAGGGATGGGGCCACATACAGCCAGCGTGGTGCAGTGGTCAGAGTGTTGGACTGAGACCCGAGTTCAAATCTGCATTTAGCTACAAAACTCGCTGGATGACTCTGGGCCAGTCATTTGTCTCTCAGTTTAACCTACTTCACAGGGTGGTTGTTTATCCTTACAACCTTCATCCTTGAAATTCATCTTCGAACGGAGCTCCATAGACAGACCCTCCACCTGACCCAGTACCAGTTGGATCTCCACTTTGAACTATAAACTCAGGCACAACCCTGTGAAATATTGTGTTGTCATAATAATCTCCCATACCGACATGCTTTAGGGGCTTATCCTTACAGCCACCCTGTGAGGTAGGTTAGACTGGAAGACTGGCCCAGAGTCACCCAGTGAGTGAAGAGGGATTTGAACACAGGTCTCCCTGGTCCTAGTCCAGCACTCTAACCATGACACCACTCATTCCCAGTCAATAGGCCTTCCTGTTTTCCGATCCACCCAGGAACGGGACTTTGATGTCAAAAGCAGCCTGAGAACGTAGGCTTGATGTGCTACAGCAGAAAATAAATTAAAATTTAAAACCCTCCACCTCCACTCTACGATGACTTGATTCAGTGTTAAGCAAGTTTAGGAAAGGGACTGAAAAACAGCATCAGCACAGTCACAATGCTAACATGGGCATCGGTGGTGCATCCACATTTAGAATACGGCGAACTATCCCGACCACCATATCCAAAAGTATACAGGAGAAAGAGCAGAAAGGGGCCGCAAAGACAATTAGAGGACTGAAGCGTTTTCCTTATGAGGGCCGACTTAAGTAGCTGGCTTTATGTTCAGAAAGGACAACTAAAATCTATGAAGACATTACTAAACTCATTCTGGTCAAGTGGCAAGAGCGCCTGGTGGGGGGAGGATCCCTCAATGCACTGCACTTCTGGGACGGGGCACTGACTGATCACACCCAGCTGTGTGACTGACTGGACCCATCTCCGTTCTGGTCAAACACATTAAATTACTGTAGGTCAATGGGATTTGCTGGTGTCTGTGTCTGCTTCCTGTAGTTCACCCACGGAAATCTGGGGAAAGCACTTGAGTAGGCATTTAGGCCAAGGATGAATTACAGAGGAGAACTTTCCATCAGGCCCTACTCATAAAACTCCCCTGGGCATGCAACTGACCAGCTATCAAACAGGAATGCCAGACTAGAAACACCTTGCGTCCAATTCAGGGTGGCAATTCTAATGTTCTCCCACTCCACTTGCGGCTCAGGCATTCACGTCTCAGCACTCTAGAGTAGAAGATTTGCAGCTTTTTATAGCTGTCCTCCCTCAGATCTCATTAATTCATTCATTCCTTTGACAGTCAGATCTCATTAATTCATTCATTCCTTTGACAGTCATGGTACCTTTTCCTTCTTCTTTTTAACTCAATGAAGAATGTGTGGGTTTTTGCTCTGGGACAAAATCTCAACGAACAACAAAATTTGTTTGTGTGTGTTTTAATCTTATTTTGTCAGGTTTCTCTCCATTTAGGCGGAATGTGCAAATCCATTCTGACATTCTGAAATCCAACCAGATGGCTAAAGATGAACCACAGCAGAACCAAAGAGGTGTTTGAATCTCAGAACGGAACTGTGATCTACTCTAGGGGTGCTTTACTCACTCCTAATAAAACAGGAAGGCCTACCGGTATCAAATCCTGGATGGTCCAGTATGGTGGCCATACATCAGGCATTCTCAAGCTTGGGTCCCCAGATGGTGTCAGACTACAACTCCCATCATCCCCAGTGGCTGCAGATGATGGGAGCTGTAGCCCGAAACATCTGGGGACCAAAAGCTCACGAACCCCTGCTGTATGCAGTTGGCAAGTTGTGTTCAGCTTGGCTAGTCACAAGTGGCACAGACCTGCATTTTATACAGAAGTTCACCATAAACAGTAAACAGATCAGTATTGGCTTATTATCCATGCTGATAATGCATCAGATGATTTTGAGTGATCACTGCAATCCACTGTGAAGATAAAGCCTCTTTAATGGGCAAAGAGGCACCTTTAAACATGGTGATTCTCTCAATTTAGCAGGGGGAGAGTAATTGGCCCTATCCACCCCCAGCACAGTACCTCCAGTGACTGTTGCTGGTGTCTGTCTTATGTTTCTTTTTAGATTGTGAGCCCCTTGGGGACAGGGAGCCATCTTATTAATTTATTATTTCTCTGTGTAATAATCCTGAGCCATTTTTGGAAGGGCGGTATAGAAATCAAATAATAATAATAATAATAATGATGATGATGATGATGATGATGATGCAGCAGCTGTTACTGCCCTCAATTAACTTCCGTTCTCTGAGTATATTTGACATTATATCCCAATCCACTTGTTATAGAAATGAATACGGGGGCTAAAATTTGATTTTTCACACACCTACACCACACCCACACCCCAGCAAGAACAATAGACTAGCAGCCCACTGAATCCAGCGTAATTTCTGGTTTCCCTTTACGTCTCCCTTTCTTTTGCCACACTTTGATCTTCTCTCACTGTCCATCCATCTGCCCTGGCATGCAAGCCGAGCTTGATTTTCAGCTCTTCATTATCCTTTCATCCTCAGATCCAACCTGCTGCCAAAACCTGTCATTCTCACCTCTGGAATATTTCTCAGATCAATCCTCCTCCTCTAAAAATCTACAGATGCTGCTGTTGCTTTGGAGGTTTCGCTTGTTATTTCTCTTCTCAGAAACAACAACCACCACAATTTCACTTGTCATTTCTCTTCTTGCTGTAATCATTGTAGTTATTGATGCATCTAGTTTTTGGGGTTTTTTTAGCCCAGAGGTTAATAAATCTGGTTAAAAATACCCTGCAAGCCCTGGTTGATATTAGTTGTCCCGCTGAAATTGATGGGACAAGTTAGCCCTGCCTAAGGTTGGGCCATACTGCCCCCATCCCCAGCACTCTCACATCCTTTGGCCCACCCCCACCCCACTTTTTATTTATCAGCAAAGCCACTGCACAATTTTCTCAATCAGGCTTGTTCTATAGGCTACTCATATGTAGACTCAAAGGCAGAAATTTCATCAAAGCAGCCAACATTTCCTCCTCTTGCAAGGCAACAAATCAAAGCTAAATCCAATCTACAGAGAAAACCGCCCTTAAGGTCAAGTCATCCCTTGACTGACCCAGCACAGGTCAGCAAAAAGATGTAATTGTTTTGAGGAACAGCTGGGAGGATCTCCCAAGGATCAAAACTAGAGGAACTGAAACTTATTTGGCAAACAGAACTGGAATCAAAGTGCCACATTCTGAATTCTCATGAGCAAATTCTAAAGACAAATTTCTTAATTAATTTGGGGCAAGAGTGAAATTTGTGACATTTCAGAGTCTGATAAAACATTCATGGGTGTCTGGGGGGGGGCAAAGGGGGCAGTTGCTCCCCTAGATTGAGCCAGTCCCCACTGAATTCAATGGGGCAGACTCCCAGAGAGGGGAGTACTGGATCGCTGGCTCCGCCTCCCCCACTGGAAAAGTCCTGGGAATGCCCATGATAACATTGGATATTTTATTCCTGCTGGATAACAACACCTACATTTTCAACCTGAGATGTAATGTTTTTGAAGATCAAGCAAAATTTAAATTGGGGAAATTCATCAGATTTTCAGTTTTGCACAAAGGTTGGGTTCGAAAACAAACTGCCTGTTGCATTTCCTTGCACAGTCTCACTGGGTTATCATCCCCTGTACCAAAAGGCAGGGGCAGGCATCTTGATTTATGCTGTGCTTGCAAAACCAACAAAAAGGTGTGCTTAGTGAAAGACTGCACCGCTGTGCAAAAGACACATGGATTTTCAGAACTGTACTCCTGCACAAACTTTCCCTGCAAAAGAGGCGGCATGTCACCGCTTGTGCAAATGCAAACCTGTTTGCACCAGTGCAACACTAATCTGGAAGGGAAGCTCTAGGCTTGGCACAACAGCCTTGCACGAGTGCAATGTTAGCCAGGATGTCAGCCAGTAACATGGTGTGGAAGGTTTTCCATTGAAAATTCCCCCATTTGTAAAATGTATTGCGTGATAACATTCATTAGAAGTGTAAGAAATGAATATAGTACTGGTCAAATCAGGCAGTCTCAAAGATGCAATTAACTCCCCCCACCACAACGAGTTCTATCTCCAGGACACAGATGGACAGATATCAGGCTTGTGGGATCTAATTTTTCTTTCTTTTTAACTGGAACCTCATATGAACTTAAGAACAGGCCTGCTGGATCAGGCCCAAGAAGGCCCATCTAGTCCAGCATCCTGTTTCACACAGTGGCCCACCAGATGCTGCTGGAAGCCACAGCCAGGAGCTGAAAGGGGCATGCCCTCTCTCCTGCTGTTACTCCCCCGCAACTGGTACTCAGAGGCATCCTGCCTTTGAGGCTGGAGGTGGCCCACAGCCCTCCGACTGGTAGCCATTGACAGACCTCTCCTCCATGAAGTTATCCAAGCCCCTCTTCAAGCCATCCAGGTTGTTGGCTGTCAAAGTCAACCTCAAAGTCCATCAATCAGCAGCAGGTGCAAAACAGATTGTGGGTGGGGCCAGACGGAAAACAGTGGCGCAGGGGGCGGAGCTAGTTACCTACTGCGCCCTATAAGCCATGCACTGGGATGAACTGCATGTGCAAGAACAAACCTTCAACTGAGTTACAACAGATCAGAGATTCTTGTGCAACTCTCATACTGGCCAAAGGCAAACAATTAATACTCCTATTTTGTGGGAGAGGAATATTCAAGCTGAAAGAAAAAATGATTAGCACAAGGCCACCATGGCAGACCTCTCTCTTTTAAAAAAAAAAACAACTTTCAATTATAAAAGTAGCAGGAGTCAGAAACCCCTTGCTGCAAATCATCCAGAGATCTACCAGTAGATAGATCCTGATCTACTATCTCCCTTCCCTGCCGCAAGATGCACTCTCAAACCCAAACTCTTAACGTGTAAATGTAGAGGGGGGTGAAAGGAGTGAATGAAAATAAAACACACAAATCTTAACTCCATTTAAGGCAACAGAAAATGTTTCGATTCAAAATTTCCCCCAAACCCCACATCACCCCATTACATGGACAGATAAAAGCAGCTATCATAGCCATGTTGTATCAATGACCACAAACAAGAGGCAGAACTGGAAGATGGAAAACATAGTCCAGATCCAAAAGCAGAGAAGGGTGTAGCCAGTGAGGGACAGTGGGAGGGGATTGGGGCAGGGAGGAAGAGAAAAGGATGTGCATTTCTCATGCAAACACTTCTAACATCTCAAAACTCCCCTATTGCAATGCAGTAAGGAGAAAAAGATACTTCATCCTCAGGAAACTGACAGCAAATTTCCACTTATGCCTCCTGAAAACGTATCACAGAGGGTTCCACAATGCTCAGGGAGATTTTTTAGGAGGCAAGCTGGCTATGGGGGTAAGGGGAGGATTGCCAAAGAGTGCCCCCTCCCCACTTCAACAGAAAAAAAATCCACACACAACAAAAGAAACACCGCACTGTTGCACCTGTGCAGAGTTAATCGGGATGTTGGCCGGTGAGGTGATTAATGTTGTGTCTGATTTAAGCAAGACTTCTAGCTTTGGCCAGGATGAAGATGCGAGAATTCGGTACAAGCGAGAAAACCGAGCCGAGGAATTCAGCATAGCCAATCCCAGAAACCCAGACATCTGTGTGGGAAGAGAATCCTCTCCCGATATCTATAAGTTGAACCAGCAAGTCCAGTTCCTGTTGACTTTGCCTACAAGGTGCACACACTTCTTCAAATCCAATGCTTGTAGGCCTCACCCATCAACCCTGGACCAACTCCATGTGGACTGGGCCAGCAGAACACCCCCTGTCAACAGTGCCGCTCTAGCACAGACTGAGCAAAGCAAAGTTCCTTCTCCTATGTTCACAGCCCTGCTCACCTTCTCCATCACGCGGATAGGAATGGCTCTCCGCAACCAGGTCCTCGCTACTGTCCACGGGCAGGAACTCCTCAGTGGTGTGTGTCTCCGAGATAGAGGTGGTGAGCAGTTCATTGGTGGCTACCCGTTCCGATCGCAGCAGCTCCTCTGCAAGATTGCAATTTGTCAGCGTAAGGAGTTGAAGGTCATGCCAAGCTGTAGCCAGTGGGCTCGGGAACTAGTTGCCAGCAACAAATGTGGACCCAACTCCACCATTCCCTAAACTGTTTTTCTTGAAGATCACACCTAAGCAGATCGCACCTACATAGAGTAGGGATCAGTGGCTCTTGATGAAGATCACACCTTGTAGGTGTGATCTTCATTAATGGCTACTAATCTTTTACCTACCAACCTGGTCTGCTACCTTCAGGATCAGAGGCAGGATGTATCTAAATACCAAGTGCAGGGGAGCAACAGCAGGAGAGGGGCCATGCCTTCATCTCCCAACATGGGCTTCCCAGAGGCATCGGGCGGAGGGGCGGGGGAGGCACTGTGGGAAATAGGATGCTGGACTAGATGGGCCTTGGGTCTGATCCTGCAAGGCTCTTTATGTTCTATGGGATTCTATTTTTGCTCAAGATGCACCTGACAAATCCCGTGCCCTCACTCAGAATGGGCACCGTTTCCTTTAGAGCCTGAATGGTTCCCCATCCGCAAGGCGCCCGTGAGGCCACTGGAGGTTCCTAGCACACTGCATGGGAATCCCTGCTCCAACAGCCAGACCAAGGGCTAAGGAAGAAGAAAGCAAATATTTATATACCTCTTTTCAACAAAAGTTGCCAAAGCGGTTTACATAGATATAAATAAATAAAATGGCTCCTTGTCAAGGGCTCACAATCTAAACAGAAACATCAGACAGACACCACCAGCAGCCTCTAGAGGGATGCTGTGCTGGGGATGGATAGGGCCAGTTGCTCTCCCCCTGCTCAATGAAGAGAATCTCCACTTTTAAAAGGCACTTCTATGCTCATTTAGAAGGGGAAACCCTTCTCTCTGGCTTGCGTCACCCACTGCCATGTTAAATGACTCCATAGATGACATTTAAAAAACAAACGTCCATCCACACACATTTTTATACATTCCCTCTTGTCCTCATGTGCTGCAGTACACAAGCACATGCGCACACAGGATTCCTTTTAGAGAGCAACAGTGTTATTCGAAGGCACTGGCACGTCTCTCAGCAGGAAGTTCTGTTTTCTCTAGGGCTTCAGTTTCAAGGGTGAATTCCTCTCTCTACCAAACACACTCCAGAGGCCTCTGCAGCATCCGCTTTGGTTTCGACCAGGGCACCCGCGGAATTAAAGGCAGAAAGTGCTGTTTCCGACTTGGCAGGCGCCCCGCTTAAAAGGAGAGAAGATGGCCCCAGAGGAATCTGCATTAATTGCAAAAGGTTTCTGGGAGAAACCTTGCAAAAGGTTTCTGCTAGCTGGACAAAGAGGCATCTTTTTAAAGTGGTGATTCTCTTTATTTAGCGGAGGAGAGCAACTGGCCCTATCCAGCCCCAGCACAGCATCCCTCCAGTGGCTGTTGCTGGTGTTTCTCTTATGTTTATTTTTAGTTTGTGAGCCCTTTAAAGACAGGGATCCATCTTATTTTGTTTATTATTTCTCTATGTAAACTGCTTTGGAAACTTTGTTGAAAAGTGGTATATAAATATTTGCAGCAGTAGTAGTAATAAAGGTCCTCATTTAGCACCAGGAGGGGTACTGGCTGGGCAGAGACACACCTTTTCAAGTGGAGGCTCTTCTATATCAGCAGTGGGGGGCGGGGAGAGAAACTGGCCCTATCCAACCCATCATGACATCCCTCCTAGTGACTGTATGCTGGTGTGTCTGTGTTTTCTTTTTCTGCTTAAGACGGAGAGCCCTTTTGGGAGAATAAGCCGCTTTCTCATTCCTCTCAAGTAACCTGCTCTGAGAACTTGTTTGTGGAAAAGCAAGATAATACACATTCTAAAGAAAACAAGCCAACAAATAAAGTTACTCCAGGGGTAGCAGGGCAATAAATTGTGACGGGGGGTGGGGTGGCAGTTGTGATTCAGCAACAGGTGGAGAGCCAAGATTGCATCCCCCTTCTTGAAAAGGGACACCTGGGAAGTGATGGGGAAGAGAAGAAGAGGGGACATACAGTATACTTTGTAAGAACAGAGAAGATCTAGAGGGTGTGTGTGTGTGTGTGTGTCCGTCCCTATATGTGTCCACTTTAGAAGTGGAAAGGTGGGATATATGTTTCCCCATAAATTTATATCCCACCTTTCTTCCATCATGGAATCCAGGGAAGCGCAGATTTATTTATTTATCAAATTTGTATGCCGCCCTAAACTTCCGTCTCTTGAGATGGGTGTCTCAAGCAGCCACCCATCCAGGCACTGAACAGGCCAAATCCTGCTCAGCTTCAGCAAGCTGGGTGCATGATGTGCCCCTAGGGGCTAGGGTTCCTCCAGACGTTGCTGAACTACAACCCCCATCAGCCCTGGCTACAATTTATCGTGGCTGGGGGTGATGGGAGTTGTAGTTCAGCAACGTCTGGAGGAACCCTGGTTGGCCATGCCCTGCGCCCCCAGGGATAAATGCAGAGGAGGAGCACAAAGGATCAGAGCAGCACGTACCGATGTCTCCTCGGAGCTCCTGAGCAAGCTGGGGGTTCTTGTAGAGCAATGCCAGGCTCTGGTTCATCCGTTCTTCAATGACATGCAGGTGGGTGTACACCTGGAGGGGAAAGATCACAAAATCCATCCTGCTGCTCCCGGCAAAAGGCCCCATCAAGGAGACCCAAGATGGGGGCAGCCAGGAAAGAGGAAGGCTTCGCACCTGGAACTTCATTTGTTCGGCCTTCTCGGGATCGGCGGCAGCCACGTGCTGGTAATGGCGGAGGGTGTGGCGCTGGTCCTTCTGCTCTGCCCGGATGTACCTCTTCAGAGCTGCCAGGACCCGCTCCGGCTGGGTCGAGGGAGAGGAGGAGAGGGATGAACGCTGGCCAATCCTGCCGCCCCAGCCCCACCATTTCTCAACAGCGTGTGCATTTTATTTATGTATTTGTGACATTTTACATGCCGCTCTTCCTCCAAGGAGCCCATGGTTATGTTTAGCCTCACAACAACCCTGTGAGGTAGGGTCGGCTGAGAGAGACGTGACTGGCCCAGAGTCACCCAGTGAGTGTCATGGCTGAATGGGAATTGGAACTCGGGTCCCCCTGGTCCTAGTCTAGTACTCTAACCACTATAAAGGAAAGGAAAGGTTGTGCTGTCAAGTCGGTGTCGACTCCTGGTGACCACAGAGCCATGCAGTTTTCTTGGGTAGAATAGAGGAGGGGTTGACCATTGCCATCTCCCACGCAGTATGAGATGATGCTTTTCAGCACCTTCCTATATCGCTGCTACCCAATAGAGGAGTTATACCACCCCCATATAAAATCCCTGGGTGGCTGACAAATTAACAGACATGCATTAATTCACAAGTTGATGTCATTTTTACCCTGTCCTACCCCGCTGCTGCAAGGAGCCTTGGCCAGCATGCAGCAGTGATCCCCAGGATTTCCCAAGTGGGGATCAATTTAGCAAAAATCTTCAGAGTGAGAGCCATTTCCCAGTGTGCTGACCTCTGCAGAGTACTGAGCGCTGGGAGGGCCCCTTGAGGGAGGGTTCTCTCTCAAAAGCTCTGTGGGGAAAGCACCAGAAAGGACTACACTTCCCAGCACTCCGTGCACACCTTCCAAGGTGCAGGGGCTCACGAGGCACCACTTCCCTTAAAGGAGCCCCTTGGCACTGGCAAAGGATAGCAGCGCACAGTGGAAATGTGCGTCTGCAAATGCTGCTGGGGGACTGTGCAGAGTATTCAGCTCTGGCCAAATCCCCGCACAATCCAACAAATAGTTAGCACACTTAGGGCTGATGGAGACCACCACCGGCTCCTGGGCCTGACAATGAAAAAGCACCGGCATACAGTGTCCACCTCCTCACTTTATCACCACAACGACCCTGCAAGGTGGGCTGAGCGGGCATGAAAGGCTCACAGCCATCCAGTGAGCTTCTAGGGCCAAGCGGGACGTTGCACCTGGGCCTCTACATCCTAGCCTGACCCTCTCACCCAGGGCTGCCCAACTTTGGCCCTTCTGCAGATGCTGGACTACAACCCCCATCACACCTCAGAACTGGCTGGGGATGATGGGAGCTGTAGTCCAAAGCCTGGGAGGACAAGTTGTGCAGCCCTGCTCTGGCCACAACAGCGCCCTGCTTGGATAGGGGAGGAAATGAAGCCCATCCCGAGACACGGGAGATGGTGGTATCCACCAGCTAGAGAAGCCCTGGGCAGCTTCCCAGTCACAGCCCCTGCCCCGAGGCCCCCTCCTCAGCTTACCTGGGGATTATCACTTTGCACAGCGGTCAGGTAGCTCTCCAGGGCCGCCCGGCGGTTGTCGTTCAGCAGGGCCACCACACGGGCCAGGTGAGTCTCCACCAATCTCTGCCGCTCTCGGGCCACCTGCTCCTCCAGGGTCTGAAGGATGGACTGGAAGTGCTGGGGCAGGAAGCACAAATGGGGAGACCCGCATCATGCCCATGTGTAGGGTGGGCCCAGGCCCAGCCTAGGAGCCGCTAAAATGCTGGATAGGAGAGCACCGGGAGGCCCACACGGAAACGGGGCACTCGGGTAAACGCATCCTTTTCGCTTAGAGCCATGGGATTTTAACCATTTATTTGCTGCCCTTCAACTATTCGTATTTCCAGGGCAACTTAGAACAGAAGAACAGCCCTGCGGGATCAGGCCCAAGGCCTCTCTAGCTCAGGATCCTGTTTCACACAGTGGCCCTACAGATGCCTTTGGGAAGCCCACAGGCATGAGGTGAGGACATTTATTTACTTAATTTATTTAACACATTTGTATACCGCCCAAAACGCGGTATGCAACAAAACAATGCCCTCTCTTTCTGTTGCTCCCCTGCAACTGGTATTTAGAGGCATCTTACCTCCGAGCCTGGAGGTGGCCTATAGCCCTCAGACTCAGTAACCACTGATTGACCTGTCCTCCATGAATTTGTCTAAACCCCTCTGAAAACCATCCAGCCTGTTGGCTGTCACCACATCGTGTGGCAGAGAATTCCATAGGTTGATTATGCGTTGTGTGAAAAAGTACCTCCGTTTGCTGGTCCTAAATTTCCTGGCAATCAATTTCATGGGATGACCCCTGGTTCTAGTGTTACGTGAGAGGGAGAAAAATTTCTCTCTCTCCACACCATGCATGATTTTATAGACCTCTATCCTGTCTCCCTGCAATCATCTTTTTTCTAAACTAAAAAGCCCCAGGTGTTGTCGCCTTGCCTCATAAGAAAGGTGCTCTGGGCCCCTGATCATCTTGGCTGCCCTCTTCTGCACCTTTTCCAGTTCTACAATGCTCTTCTTAAGATAAGGTGACCAGAACTGTATGCAGTACTCCAAATGTGGTCACACCATAGTTTTTTATAAGGGCATTATAATATTACTGTACAACTTTAAGAGAATAGAGAGAGAGAGAAATCGAGAAACAGTAACAGTACCAGCAGAGCATATACGAAGCTGCTATAAACTGAGCCAGACCATTGGCTCATCGACTTCAGTGCTGTTGGTGCTGAATGGCAGCAGAAGCTCAAGGTTTCGGAAAGAAGGAGTCTTGCTTAGCTCTGCCGCTAAACTAGAGTCCCTCCCCTAGGCATCAATGTGTAAAGCAACAAATCGGAGCATCACAATAACTTTAGCCAGAATTTACAGGCCTGGGAAAGATAAAGGGATTTGCCTGGCACTGAAAAGACAAAGTTGGTGCCAAACAAGCTTCCCTGGGGAAAGTGTTCCACAAACAGAACATGGCAATGGAGAAAGTTCTCTCCCCAGATAGTAGACCCATAGGAATCCTGAGGAGGTCGCTAAAGATTATCCCAGCAGACAAACAGGTCCATATTGGCATAGGTACATGCGACACCTCCAGCAATGCTCGAAGCAGTTCACAGTATTATTATTATTTTTTTAACAATGTAAACAAAAATTCAGCTTGGAAAAATTAACAATGCAAAGTAAGGGACAGGGCAGCAGTGACTATTGTCACTGTAAACTGCAGTCACTGTATTGTCACTGTAAACGGCAGTCTTAAATGCCTCAGCCCTGTCCATCCACTCTTCTAAGCCGACAGATGTTACATTGCTTTCAGAAAACTGGAAGTGAGGTGGCAGCAATGCTCTTCCTCCTCCAGGAGGTGACTCCATAACCTTGGGGCAACTGCAGAAATGGCCCTGCTGGCCTCATTGTATTCATTACACAGACTCTCAAGGCCCATAAAGCAGCACTTGACAAATAAGGACAGCTGGGCTCAGACAATAGCAATAGCAATAGCAATAGCAATAGCAATAGCAATAGCAATAGCAATAGCAATAGCAATAGCAATAGCAATAGCAATAGCAATAGCACTTAGATTTATATACCGCTCTATAGCCGGAGCTCTCTAAGCCGTTTACAATGATTTTTAGCATATTGCCCCCAACATTCTGGGTCCTCATTTTACCGACCTCGGAAGGATGGAAGGCTGAGTCAACCTTGAGCCCCTGGTCAGGATCGAACTTGCAACCTTCTGGTTACAGGGCGGCAGTTTTACCACTGCGCCACCAGGGGCTCTTTGTCTGAAAACTGGCAGCCATCTGGACATGGGAAAGATCCAGACCCCAGAGCACACTCGGCATTGACCAAGTGACCACAGGCGGGCAGGAGAGAAGGTGGACTAGTGGTTGGCTGGCTGTGATCCCCCAAACCTCACCTCATTCAGTGACTGCCGGTCAGACTTGGGCAAGTTCTTAGCTTGGTTGTCAGCCTCGGCCCACTCCTTCATCACCTGTCAATCAAAACAAGGAGGAGTTGGAACGGCTTGTTTAAAGCAGATGAGGCAGGCTGCATATAGGAACACAGGAAGCTGCCTTATACTGAGTCAGACCTTTGGTCCACCTAACTCAGTCTGTCCACACGGACTGGCAGCGGCTTCTCCAAGGCTACAGGCAGGAGTCTCTCTCTCAGCTCTGTCTTGGAGATGCTGCCAGGGAGGGAACTCGGAACCTAGATGCTCTTCTCAGAGCAGCCCCCGTCCCCAAAGGGGAATACCTTACAGTGATCACCTGTAGTCTCCCATTCAAATACAAACCAGGGCAGACCCTGCTTAGCAAAGGGGATAAGTCATGCTTGCTACCACAAGAGCTTTGTGACTGTGCAACATCCCCTGGCAAGCGCTGCTCTTATGCTCAGGGAGGAGGGGCCTGTGGGAAAGGACGGACAAGGCCATCACCTCGTTGATCTGTCTCATGCGGCGCTCCTCGAGATCCATCTTGGCCCGCAGGAAATTGGCATGTTCGCTCCCGTCTCCAGGCATTTCAAAATAGACATCAACTCCGTCAGTAGGGCGAGGGGTTGGGGTCACTGCAAGGCAGGGGAGCTTGTTACACAGATCCCCACATCTGAACCCACAGACAGGGATGCATCGATGTAGCCGATCCCCACCCTGCAGAAGCAACCCCTCCGAGAACTTCCCCAGGGCTCTACACTGCACCCCCAGTGCTCCCGGTAACTGGGATTCCCAGATGTAAACTACAACTCCCATCAGCCTCAGCTGCAGTGGCTGGGGATGAGGGGAATTGTAGTCAACATCATCTGGGAATCCTTGGCGCAGAGAATGCTGCCCAGCACCCCAACAGCATAATTCAGAGCACTGGGCCGTGATGCACCGAGGATGCACCCTCTTGTGCCTCTCCCGAAGCTGCTGGGTGTGGGATGTGTTGGCCGGCTCCATCTGTCCATTTGGTGTCAGGAAGAGCCAGGTCCCGAGCGACTCCAAGACAGATGCTCCATTGTGAGGAGGAGGAGACGTGACCGGGCTGGGCAGCTGAGCATTTCCTCCTCCCCTCGCCCCGCCCCGTGGCTGCTGGCTCAACACGTCCCTACTTCATGGGCCAAGAGACACTCTTCTGCGGCAAGGATTCCACACCCTTCTCCCAACTGGCGATGTTGACTTCACCGACTTACCTTTGACATCCTCTTCGGTGGTCTGTGTTGTGGTGGTGATGGTCGTCTGAGTGATACTGTCATCATAGTATCCCGGCTCCACAAAATAGTCATCCCAGGCATTAGGGAAAGGGTCCGTGTCGCTGTCTCCAGGGCTCTCTTCCTCCTCCTCTTCATCCACCTCCTCCTCTTCCTCCAGGTCCCCTTCTTCCTCTATTTCCAAGCTCTCTTCCTCCGTTGGGACATGCCCCATCGGAACCTTGTTGCTGTAGAAAGAACCACCAGGTCAGGAGATTTCCTCACAGATGCCTCAAGGAAGTGGGGGAGACAGAACTAGGGGAGGCACTATGAAGCATGGGAGCAAGAAAGGAGATTCCCTTTCATGGGGCCCAAATGCAAATCCTACCAGGATGGAAACAGACACTCGGGAGCAGTGTCTTGATTGGCGAAGAGAACCCAAAGCGTGCTGGAATAAACTTGAAAATGCAGGCATAGGTCCCCCATTTTGAATGCAAGGTGATCAATGAATTGGGGTGTTACAGTCACCTCCTGAAGCGAACACTCATAAGAACACAAGAACAGGGGATCAGACCCGAGGCCTCTCTAGTCCAGCATCCCGTTTCACACAGCGGCCCACCAGATGCCTCTGAGAAGCCCACAGGCAAGAGGTGAGGGCATGCCCTCTCTCCTGCTGTTGCTCCCCTGCAACTGGTATTTGGTGTCATCTTGCCTCTGAAGCTGGAGGTGGCCTATAGTCACCAGACTAGTAGCCACTGAGATGCCTCAAGGAAGGCATCTCAATGCCTTCCTCGTATTTGGGGAAGTGTATGCAAGTGCTTTCAATCATGCGTTCATGCAGCTGTGCGAGAGAGAGTGGGCACGAGTGAGGGCACATTTTCTGAAACAATCCCCCCCACACCCCAGATTCAAAATCTGTGTGTTCAGGAAGCTCACAGCAGATCTGTCAGTTTGGGAAACTCTGTTGCACATCAGTTAGTGCCTGTAATAGATGCTCGTTGTACTATCAGAGTACAGGCAGCACACTCTAGACCCAGCAAACCACAGAAGGGGTGGGGCGTTGCCGCTTGGAGCCATGGACTCACCTGTGTAGGGCCTCCTCCCTTAAATGGGCAAGGACTTGGGGGGCCTCGGTGGCTTGCTCCACCCTGACAGGCGGGGGGCGGGAAGGGCAGCACACGTATTCCACGCCTCGGAAGCGGTCGGCCCCGCAGGGCAAAAGCATGCCATAGCTATGAAGCTCCAGTTCTTCCGCACTGCAGGCCTGGGAATTGGAGAGAAGGAGGTCAGGATTCTGCTAAGGGACACCCATTCCCACATCCTGTACTCTTGCACAGCACTTTATGCTTAAAAAGGTAACGTAAAACAATCCCACACCAAAGGAAAGTGATCCCTGCAGCCAGGAAGCTATGCAAATTGGCCCTCTAGGCACAACTGATCTCACTGTCTGCTGTGGGGAAGAGGGCCACAAGCTCTGGGCAGAGCACACACTTTGCAAGCCACAGCAGGTCTCAGCTTCAATCTCTGGCACTTCCAGGTAGGGCAGGGAAAGATCTGGAGAGTTGCTGCCAGCCAGTGCAGGCTGAATGGAACAGAATGGACCAAGCATCTGACTCAGTAGGAAGCAGCTTTCTATGGGCGCGAGAATTTGACAGTTGCTCTTAATTGACTTAATTTTGCAAGACTCCTTTTAATAGAGGCAAGGAGCTACACACAGGGCTATGCAGCTCTGTGAGGAGAAGGGAAAGGGCAGGGGGAGGAAAGCAGCAAGGTGGCAAACACGGGGTATGTGTGTAGAAATCTCAAAGGTGCCGACTGAATCGATAATTTTAATAATTTTGTTTTATTCACTTGTTTTATGAGATTGTTTTAATTGCATCTTGTGGACTTTTAACCTGTTTTTACCTTTTTAAAATGTTGTTTTAAATTTTGTACACCACTTAGAGATGTACATATCAGGCAGTATAACAAACGAACAAACATTTTTCACAATCTTCTTACCCAATGTGTTTCGAGCAATATGCTCTTCATCAGAGGCAAGTGTTATTTCAAATGTCTTTCTGGGAATTCTAACCCATGCTCTCCCTTCTTTAGTTGTATTTCCTTAATTATAGCCTATATGCTATTCCTGTCAGTACAGGATCTAATTCCTTTTGGATTTCTCCCCATGCAGTGGGGAACTTATTCAGTGCCCCCTCCCTCTGGCTTCTGAGACTTGGCCAGACACTATTCACACCGTTCCAAATGGGCTAGAAGCTTGCTTTACACAAAAGAAAGCTGATGTTTGGCAAATCCCACAGCGGATACGGCATACTGTCGCTTTTCTGAGCTTGCACATGCACACAGAACTCCGCCATTTTCAGCACCCTGCTTGGAGGAAACGGATGGTTCTTTATAGTTTAAAAATGGAGCTGCTCAACTTCGGCCCTCCTGCAGATGTTGGCCTACAACTCCCATAATCCTTGACTATTGGCCACTGTGGCTAGGGATTATGGGAGTTGTGGTCCAAAAACAGCTGGGGGACGGAAATTGAGTGGGCCTGCTCTAAAACCTCTTTATGCTTGCAAGTGCAAGGGTGCTACCTCTCTCTCCGCCCCTTAAAGGCCTTGGTACCTCTTCACTGTGGCAGGGTTTCCTTGACCTACGTGCTTGGCTTCCCCTCCGCTAAGAAGTGTGAACCCCTCACCTCTTTGGCCACGCTGTGCCAATACAAGTAGCTCTCGCACGAGTCCATCTTCTCCTGGTGCAGGAATTTGCACTTGTCGGGCACGAGGAGTGCTTCGCTCACGAATTCACCCACTGGGGAACAGAGAGAGAAAGTAAGCAAGAGGCAGAAAGCAAGCAAGAGGCACTCTTTCCACAGCTCAGAGCGTGAGCTTTGCATACCGAAGCTTCCCAGATTTCTGGCAATACAGCTGAAGAAGGGACCTCTGCCTGAGGACTTGGAGAGCGGCCGCCATTCATAGGAACATGGGAAGCTGCCACACTGAGTCAGGCCACTGGTCCATCTCGCTCAGTATTGTCTACCCAGACTGGCAGCGGATTCTCCAAGGCTGCAGGCAGAAGTCTCTCTCCGCCCTATCCACAACTTCCTGCAGATGATGGACTACAACTCCCATCACCCCCCCAGCCACAATGGCCAACAGTCAGGGATGATGGCAGCTGCAGTGCAACATCTGCTGGAGAGTACAAGTTGTGCAGCCCTGATATAGATAATAATAGGCTAGCTAGATCAGTAGCCTGACTGAGTTGAAAGCAGCTGCACAAACACTCCACAGCTGCCCAGTTCTCAACAGAAGGACGACACCAATCTTTGCAGCAAGCTCTGTGTGCCAGAAATCACTTGCCAGAATCACTGGCTCCCCACCATCTGCACTGGGCAACTAAGACATAGGAAGCTGCCATACCGAGTCAGACCACTGGTCCATCTAGCTCAGTATTGTCTATCCAGACTGGCAGCAGCATGCATAAGCTTGTGCTGCCAGGCTGCAATCCTATCCATGCTTACTCCAGGGTTTTTACAAACAGTTATTTTACCACGACTTTCCTTTGGGAGGGTGGGTGTGCATTCACATGTTGGCCAGATTGACCCCAAAGTCTATGTGATATTCCAGAGAGCACTTAGCACACGATTCGGGGTTTCCGCTCCTTATTGGAACCTAGCCCAATTTATGTCCGGGGTAAAAAAAATCCTCCTTTTGCATCCAAGTATCCCTTATGCCCCGAACTCACGGTAAAGCCTGCGGTCTGAAAAGCCTCCAGGAAAAAGCCCCACTGCACTCAGAGGGACTTGCTTCAGAGTGCAGAGATGCACAGGATTGCACCGAGCGATGTACACACCCCAAGCACCCTGCATCTCACTGTCTTGATCCTTCTAACACCAGCAGACCACCACCAGGCCCATTCCACAGAGCGAGACTAGCCTTTCACAAGCCACCTGCAGGGCAACCAGAATGAACAGGGGCCTGGAGCGCCTTCTTTATTACAAGGTAAGGCAACAGCATTGGGGCCATTTTTGCTTAGAAAACAGGCGCCTAACGGGAGACACAATAGAGGTTTGCAAAATTATGCCTGGTGTGGAGAGAGAGAAATTTCCCCTCCCTCTCTCACTACACGAGGGCTCATCCCATGAAACATTGCTAGGAAATTTAGGACAAAGAAGAAGAAGTACTTTTTCACACAGTGCAGAACTGATCTGCGGAACTCTCTGCCTCAGGATGGGTGACAGCCTCTGGCTCAGATGAAGGGGATTAGACCAGGTTCATGGAGGACAGGTCTATCAATGGCTACTAGGCCTTGATGGCTATAGGCCACCTCCAGGTCCAGAGGCAGAATGTTTTGAAATACCAGCTGCAGGGGAGTAACAGCAGAGAGGGAATGCCTTCATCTCCTGCTTGCGGACTTCCCAGAGGCATCTTGGGGGCCACTGTGGGAAACAAGATGCTGGACTAGCTAGGTCTTGGGCCTGATCCAGCAGGGCTGTTCTTATGTAGGGTGGGGATGGGAGACTCCTCCAAATCTCACAGCCCACTGGACTGCACTGGTCCTCTGTGGCTGTTCCACACGAGGCACTTACCCAGACACCGATAGGGCACCACAATGTGATGGTGGCCCTTGCACTGAGGTCTTCCTTTCTTGCACCAATTGTCAATGGTGACTGGCTGAGTGCCTTCCACGGCATTGGTGATCTGCAACTCGGGGTACACCTGAGGGGGGGAGAAAGAACATCATAGCAGCAGGGAGAAAAAGAGGAAGGGAAGCAGGGATAAAGGGACACTTTGGGCCCTTCTCCCTCTCTCCTTTGCATTGGCAACATAAATGATCTAGAAGTTGGGGTAAGCAGTGAAGTGGCCAGATTTGCAGATGACACTGAAAAATTTAGGACAGCAAAATCCACAACAGATTGTGAGAACCCCAACTTCACATATACACTGATGGGGTCTGAGCTGTCAGTGGCTGACCAGGAGAGAGATCTTGGGGTTGTAGTGGACACCTCATTGAAAGTGTCAACTCAGTATGCAGTAGCGGTGAAAAAGGCCAATTCCATGGTAGGGATCATTAGGAAGGGGACTGAAAATAAAAATGCTAATATTATAGTGCCCTTATACAAATCTATTTGGAGTAGTGTGTATGGTTCTGGTCACCATATCTTAAGAAGGACATTGTAGAACTGGAAAAGGTACAGAAGAGGGCAATTCCTAGTCCAACCCTCTAACCATTGCATCACACTGGCTCTCCGCCAATTTGGGCCTTCCCAACTTCATGCTCTGCAGAATGTTTGATGAGCTACACTTCCGTGTCCCACCATTAACAGTGTACCAACAGAGGCTAGCTCTGCAAATTCATCAGGAGCAGCTATAAATACCGATGAGGATCCTGGAGGGCAGGTGCCTGCCTAACAGCCTATGACACACCAATGTGTAAGCACAGTGTGCGTCTTGCGCACTGGGGTGGCACTACCAGTCATCACTCACAGACGTTCTGCTGCAGCACCACCACCAGCCTGAAGCACATGTGCACCAGCAAGGAGAGAAAGCAGCCTAGCCTGTGTAGAGAGCTGATTCTAGACTGTTTGATTGTTTTATTCTGTGCTTTTTAATTGTTTTTATTCTGAGACAATGTTTTGTTTGTTTTCTTTTATATTGTAACTTGGATGATGTACACTGCCTAGATGACTGATTGATCGATCAATCTATCTATCAGGTATAAATATGATAGACAGACAAATAAATAAATAAATAAATAGTGCATAAGCGGGGAGTGGTTTTGTTTTGGGGATTTATGTGCCTGGCTCAGACATACTAAGAGCACGAGAGAGAGTGAGAGAGAAAGAGAAAGAGAAAGAGAGAGAGAGAGAGAGAGTGTTTGCGTGCGCACACACTAATTACTGGGTGGCAAGCCCTCTGGATGTTTCTGTACTTGAGAGGCTTAGCATCAATACATCTGAGATGGAATGTGGAAATCTCTCACTCGTGGGTGCCTGACCCATGTCTTAGATTCTGGCAGCTCTCCCATATTTTATACTTTAAAACAATTTTAAAACGGTTTTAGATTGTTCTAATGTTTTAACTTTGTTTTTAAATCTGGGTTGTTTTATTGTAAGCCACCCAGAGATGTGAGTCTTGGATAGCACACCAATATGCTAAATTAATTAATTGTATCTCTCTCCCAGTCATGTCAGTAACACAACTCTGGAGTGTTCTAGCAAAGGGCAGGGTTCCAAGATGTATGCAAAGGGATCACACACCAGAGATAAAGTGAAGATTTTTATTTTACTACTTTGGATGTTTGTAGCTTCCCTCCAAACAGCTCAGAGTGGCCTATATGTGGGGTTACCAGGTGGCCCCTTCTTCACAGCACCTGGCCTATGCAGCTCTATAGACCACATTAAGCACAATTAGACTATTTCTCTGGAAACCCAGGAGAAAACCCGAAAACCTATTTCTCTGGACCCAGGTGTAGAACTGAAACAGGTGAAATGGATCACATGGGTCATTCAGGCAGGAATGGTCATTACTGGAGCTGGTGGGGAGTGGAATCCAGTGCAGGGTTAAACATGTGATTTAGGGTGAAGCCAAAGTAGCAGTACGAGGTGATATGGCAGCTGTATCAGTGGAGGGGTAGGAATGGAGGTAGGGTTGGAAAGAGGCTGAGAGGCCGAGAAAAGGGTCTGCATGAGCTTTGGAGGTCACATAAGAGGCGAGCCAATACCTCCTGGCAATAGCTGCGGATCTCCTCAGTGGTGCGGAAGCAGGTGTGAGTGCCAAAAGCGTCGGGTTCCCAGCGCCCTGTCTGTACATTCAGGTGCAGAACCAGTTTCCCACAGAACATGGCCACTTGGGGGTCGCCAAGGGTTGGACCCAGTGCTGCTCCCATCCCCTGCAACACAGAAATGGGGTGGGGTGGAAATAAGCCAACATGTTTCACAGAACTCCAGACACTCATTGGTCACTGCAAATGCCCCCCTCGCTGCTCTCACCGGCACGGGGAAGCGTGTGCACGCCAGTTAGCATTTGCAAGCGCCAGCCGAATTTGGGCAACAGCCAGAGCCAGGGCGAGACGTTTCCTGCTCCCCCCCACCACCACCACCCCACCGCCCCAAATCTTCACTTCTACCTGCCCTTCCATTCCTTTTTCTCCCTTCCCCCCCTCCTTGTTTGCACCATCCTCTCGTTCGGTCTTCTCCTCCTCAGCAACCACGGGGATGTTGTTGCTGTGGTAACCACTCCCCATGGAGTTGCCAGATCTTCTCTGTTGCCATGGAGACCAGCTCCCAGATGGAAATTAATACTGCATCACCAGTCCCTCCCTCAGCAGTTCCTCATCTTGGG
This sequence comes from Hemicordylus capensis, assembly GCF_027244095.1. NCBI lineage: Eukaryota > Metazoa > Chordata > Lepidosauria > Squamata > Cordylidae > Hemicordylus > Hemicordylus capensis. Next base: position 19,085,797 of record NC_069663.1, read on the forward strand.
CCCACACTCCCCACTAGCCGGCACCACCTCCTCCTTCTCCCCCCACCCCGCACCCCTCGCCTTCTTCCTTCCTCTCCCCTCTTCCATCCAGACTCCCTCCAACCGCCCCTCTCCCCTCATTCTTATCTCAGAGACATTCCTCCCAGTCTGAATAAACCTCAATTCCTCCAGCACTTCAGGCGATCTGGTTGGGGCCAGTCCCTCAGGGCAAGGCCAGATGGGGCCTCTGCAGCCGGCACCTCTGATCTAGACACTGCAAGGCTGAGAAGCTGCAGGTGCCCCCTCGACCGCCTTATCCCCTGCCCCAGAGGAGCCAACAAGGCCTCTGGCCACTGCAGCCTGGCTCAGGAACAAAGCCGTTTTCTGACCAAAAGATCAGCCACCACCACAACTTATTCATGGAGCAGGCCCACGGGAGCTGGGGAAAGAGGGCTGCAAAGCAGTAGGCAGCCTTAGAAGGGAGAAGTGAAAAGAAGGGGCCTCAAGCCTGGGCTCAATAAACCACCGGGCTTAGGACGGAGGCAGCGGCACTGGTCCAAGGCGAGAGGAACAAGTGGCAGTAGCACTGGGGCAGCCCCAGATACTGTGGCACCTGATTGACTGATTATAAGTGCCATCAAGTTGGTGTTGACTCTTAGAGGGATTCTCTCCAGGATGATCTGTCTCCAACTTGGCCTTTAAGGTCTCTCAGTGGTGCATTCGTTGCAGTCGTAATCGAGTCCATCCACCTGGCTGCTGGAGGCACAAAAGGCTGCCTTGCCCCATGCCCAAGGGCAGCCAGCTTCATAGGAACATAGGAAGCTGCCATCTACCGAGTCAGGCCATTGGTCCATCTAGCATAGTATTGTCAGACTGGCAGTGGCTTCTCCAAGGTTGCAGGCAGGAATCTCTCTCAGCCCTACCTTGGAGAAGTCCGGGAGGCAACTTGGAACCTTCTGCTCTTCCTAAAGTGGCTCCATCCCCTGAGGGGAACATCATACAGTGCTCACACTTCTAGTCTCCCCTTCAATGCAACCAGGGTGGACCCAGATTATCTAAGGGGACAAGTCATGCTTGCTACCACAAGACCAGCTCCCAAAACCTTTCCTGTTCATTTCAAAACCAACTCTTGGAAGCGATGCAAATGCATGGAGGGCAGGGAGAAGGAAAGCTGCCAACAAGCTCCTCTTCTCTCCCAGCACCTCTTGCAAGGCAGAGGACTCCTTGCAAACATTGGTGAGGGTCAGATTGGTCCAAAGAGCTGCTTTAATGGCATGGGACATTGTGCCAGTTAGAGACCCACCGCCGCCCTAAGAATCTGCTGCCTGAGGCCAATGCCTCTCCTGGCCTCATGAACAGGCCGCCCCTAACTGATGCTGCTCTGGCGGAGGCCAGAGAGCTAGTCACAAGGACAGCTGCCGCTACAGCAGAAGCAGGAGTGTAGTTATAAATGAACAAGGGGGAAAGTCAATGCCCCAAGGCCCACGGTGCCCCCCCCCGCAGACTGGGAAACAGCAGTTTGCTCTCCCCACCCACCTCCCTGGCTCATGGACAAGCTGCTGGCTCCTGATTGAGTATAGGAGCAAGTGAGAGAGCACGCCAAGGATGCTTTAGCTATCACCATGTCCATACAGTACTTCTGCAGCAAAGACATGGCAGAAGGAGGCAGGGGTTATAGGGACACAGGAAGCTGCCTTCCACCGAGTCAGCCCATTGGTCCATCCAGCTCAGTATTATCAACTCAGACTGGCAGCGACTTCTCCAAGGTTGCAGGCAGGAGTCTCTCTCAGCCCTACCTTGGAGATGCAACCAGGGAAGGAACTTGGAACCTTCTGCTCTTCCCAGAGCAGCTCTGTCCTCTGCGGGGAATATCTGGGTCTCATCCTCACTCCTTGTCCCAGGGCCTAATTCAACCTTGCTACACCCCTGAGCAGAAGCACTTGGCAAGAGTGGGAAAAGTGAGAGGGAGCTGAAAAAAGGAGCATTGTAGTCTTGGGACTGTGGAGGTAGCGGGGATTGGTTTGGTTCAGCCTAGCAGAGGGCAGCAGAGCTTCAAGGATGCCACACCACTCCCACTTTCCTTGAAGTCTCAGAGCCAGCTGAATTTAACAACAGCCCTCAATGCCCTGTCTCTGTGGATGAGCAAGTTACCCCTGCTAACTTGGCAAAGAGGCACCTTTTAATGTGGTGATTCTCTTTATTGAGCACGGGGAGAGTAACCGACCCTCTCCACCCCCAGCACAGGACCTCCAGTGGTCTCATCTTATGTTTTTTTTAAGAATGTGAGCCTTTTGGGGACAGGGAGCCATCTTATTTATTTGTTATTTCTCTGTGTAAACCACCCTGAGCCATTTTTGGAAGGGCGGTATAGAAATCGAATGAATGAATGAATGAGCAACAGCAGCAGCACAAGATTTACATAGGTAGCTGCCTGACACCTTATATCAAGTCCGACCTTTGATCCATCTAGCTCAGCATTGCTGGTCATAGGAACATAGGAAGTTGACATATACTGAGTCAGACCAATGGTCCTTCTCGTTCAGTATTGTCTTCACAGACTGGCAGCGGCTTCTCCAAGTTGCAGGCAGGAATCTCTCTCAGCACATACTGTATGCTTTGGTAGTTTGTTGGTTCAATAAAAAAAATATTGCCCTATTTAAAAAAATAAATCTTGTCCTATCTTGGAGAAGGCAGGGAGGGAACTTGGAACCTGGATGCTCTTCTCAGAGCGGCTTCTTCCCCTGAGGGGAATATCTTGCAGTGCTCACACTTCTAGTCTCCCATTCATAGGTAACCAGGGCAGCCCCTGCTTAGCTAAGGGGACAAGTCATGCTTGCTACCACAAGACCAGCTCCCTTCACAATCTAGCTCACTACTGTCTATGCTGACTGGTAAAAGCAACCCAGGGTTTCAGGCAGGAATCTTTCCATGCCCCACCGGGAGATGCCAGGGATTGACCCTGGGGTCTTCTGCAGGCAAGGAGATCCCGGGGTCCATCTGCAGGACTCTAACTCAGTGGATGCTCTGCCACTGAGTTGGAGTCCTTCCCCCTGAAGTCCAGGTACATCAAAGCTACTGAGTCAGACCTCTGGCCCATCTAGCTCAGGACTGTTGACACTGACTGGCAGCAGCCCACCAGGATTTCGGGAAGGGCTGGGACCTCCGTCTGCAGAGCAGATGCCTCCTCCCACAGGTGAAGAATGCAACCCGGAGTGGGATGAGAGGGGGCCAGAAAAGAGAGTCACAGTGGGTGTGCGTCATGGATGGGTCTGGCACTTTCCCCCAGGGGGCTGGAAAAGAGAATGGTGCGGTGTGTGTGTGTCTGAGAGTAAGGGGGAGGACAATGGAGAAGTCAGGCCCGGATTAAGTTGGATCCCGTGGCTAAGCTGCTGCTCTGAGCGATTAAGCAGCTGCTGCAATTCGGCTGGAGGCTGACCTCCCTCCAGGCCAGGGTGGAGCAGGGTTAGGCATCCTATGAAGAAGGCAAACACAAAACAAAACCCAACAACCTGGAGGCACTGGGGGGAGAGAAGAGAGGGCCAGGGGAGCCCTCTCCAATCCGCAGCCTGCCCAAGAGTCCGTGTGGGGAAGGGAGGAGGCCACGGCAGCACCGCGACAGAGTGGCAGCTAGAAGATGGAAGCCGGAGTGGCACGGAAGGGGTTAATTGGCACCGGGGATTAATAAGTGCAGCGCTAAGCTAATCCCCCTCTTCCCCCCCCCCACCGCACAGCACTTAGTGAGATGAGATAGAGGGGAGGGGAAGCCTCCACCTGTTCACCCCCCTACACACACACACACACACACACACACACACACACACACACACACACGCAACACCGGATCTTGTAACTGGGGGTGGGCGGGGTTGGGGGGGGAGCACTGCAGAAACAGTAGGGTGGAAGCCAGGTGGTGGCAACGGTGGGATAATGGCTCCTGGCCCTCTCCTCCTTGCTTCTGAGAGAAGGGAGCGGCCAAGAGGCGGAAGGTGACCCCCCAGGAGGCAGGAGGGCAGAAGATGTTGGGGGCGGGTGGGGGGGGGGAGAAGAGAGGGAAAAGGTCTCTCGTGTTTTCTCTGCCCTCCCCGGTCCTGCCGTCATCCTCTCCTCTCCAGCTGCATCATCACACCAGCTGGCTGTGTGAGATGGAGGAAGGCAGGCTTGCAGCCAAATTGGGGGGCGGCGGCGGGGGGGGGGGAGAGAAAACCATCCTCCAACTCTTGCTCGCCAGAGGGAGAGGGAGAGGCACCCCACACCTCTGGAGATTCAACCATGCAAAGAGGGGATTCCCCCCCCCACACACACACCTGTCAGTCAAACCATAAATCGTGGACCTGACCCTTTTCCGGAGCACGGGGGACACTCCTTAGCACTCTTAGCTAGGACTTGTGTGGCCAAAAGGGGCAGCAGACCCTGGGGGTGGGTGGGTGGGGAGACCCCTGCAACGGGGAAACGGGAAGAGGCGGGTTCACTGTCGAGGTGGTCCAGGAGCCTTCCCGATGGCACCTTCACCTCAGCCACAGGGAAATCTGCATTGAGGGAGAGGCACAGCCTCCGCCGATCATGAGCTCATAACCCCAGCTGTAACCAGAAAGAAATGAATCTTATACCAGTAGCAACGGATGGAGCCCTCTAAACTCAGGAGGTTTTCAAACTTTGAGTTCCCAGATGATGTTGGACTCCGACTCCGATTGGGGCTGGGGGTGATGGGATTTGTAGTCCCACATCAGCTGGGGACCCAGCTTTGAGAATTTCCAGGGCTGGCCCTATTCGTAGGTCATACACTCTCTCTGAAACTGATTGCTTTTCAAGTACCCTAAACTATGTTCCTAAGTAAGAAAAATGGTAATTAAACTACATATACAGGGCTGCAGAAATCCACTAGTCTACTAGCCTATGCCGAGAGAAAAATGATGCCTGATGAGTGAAAAAAGTCCCGATGAGCAAAGAACGTAGCTTGACGAATAAAATGTTTTGTCTGGCTGAAAAACTGAGCCAACATTTCTTCACCCCTGTACATATAGAACACCACAAACAGAATGATTAAAAAAAAAGATTAGAAAATGAGCCACCCATTATCCAAGTTGCAAGTTTTTGCAAAAAGAAAAAAAGTTAGCCCACACTTAGGGGATGGGGCCCTAACTCAGTGACAGAACATCTGCCTTGCATACAGAAGGCCCCAGGTTCAATCCCTGGCATCTCCAGGTAAGGCTGGGAAAGATTGGGAAGGCTGGGGAAGACTGTAACCTTGGAGAGCTGCTGCCAGTCAGTGTAGATAATACTGAACTAGACGGCCCAAGGGCTGACTCAGTATAAGGCAGCTCCCTGTAGCCGCCACTGATCCTGAGGTTAATCTGTTCCTGATTCTCCTATCATGGGCAAAGGACGGTCGTCCATCTGGTCTCTTACCCAACCAGGAATGAGAACTTCAGTAGAGTCCTGCTGGATTAGACCAAGGGTCTATCTAATGCAAGGCTGCCCCCACCACAACTGTTTTTGGACTACAACTCCCATAATCCCCAGCCACAGTGGCCAATAGCCAGGGATTATGGGAGCTGTAGGCCAAGGCTGAGCAGCCCTGTCACACTCATCTCCAACACGGGCCAGACGGATGTCTTGGGAAGCACAGAGGCAGCACATTTGTCCCTCGCCTATACCAATGAGGTACACTGCCTCTGATCTTGGAGGCTCCACATGGCTAATATCCACCAGGTAGCCTATCGCCAATGAATTTATCTAGAGCTCTTTTTTTATCTAAGCTGGCGGTCATCATTTCAATACAAATACATTAATAACCACCAGACTCTCTAGAGACTCCAAGTAGAGGCTGTATTGTGGTCACAGGACCCGAAAAGAACCAGAGCTTCATTCACCAAGGACTTTTACGCACAGCAGGTTTTACCGTGAGTTTATGGGGAGGCTTTACTGCGAACTCAGAGCTGTCCAATATGCCACAAATAGTGGATTTTTTTTTAAACCCCGGATATAAATCGGGCTACACTCTTAACACGCAGTAAAAAACCCGAATTGTGTGTGAACTGCTCCCTGATAACTCGCAGGGACTTTGGGGTAAATCTAGCGATATGTGAACACCCTCCCTCCATTCTGGAGGAGGTGTAAAAACCTTCCAAGCCTCTGCTGAGCCCTGTTTGAGAGGAAGGGGAATTTCGAGTCTCTGGTGGAGAAGTCACGTTCCTGCTCTGTTGCTCACTTTTGGAAAGCGATCCTCCCACACCTGAAATCTGCTCAAGTGCATGGAAACATCACCAGCCTGCTTCTTACGCTGGGTACGCAACTTAGCATGGTAAATTATTTTGCCACAACCAGGCCTTCTCCGACGCATGTGAACCACCCATAGCAAAAGCTCCAGGCAATTTTGCCAAGTAGTAAGAAAGGTAGACAAGTCTTCTCCATCTCACTGCCACCAACACACACACACACACACACACACACACACACACACACACCCTCAAAAGCGAAGTCCCACATTTGAATGGAGACCTCTGTGCTACAGCATAACAAGCATCATGTTTTAACACAGCAGTTCTCCAACTTGGGACTCCAGATGCCTGTTGGATTAGAACTCTCACTATACCCCCAGAGTCTACTGTGGCTGAGAATGCTGGGAGTTGTAGTCCAACAACATCAGGGGACCCAAGTTAGAGAAGCCCTGCTTTATCAGGACCAAAGTAGAAGGCTTGTTCCTGCATCACATCCCTGCAGGTCCAGAAAACATCAGGGCTCCTCTGCATCTGAAACATTTACAGCCTCCCAGCCAAAGATTTATGAGACCTCTTCTTTAGCAAGGTGGTTTTTAAGGGAACCAGCCAGGATGAAAAGAGACCCAGCAGCTTTGGGCTGGGAGGGAAAAGGACAGTGAACTGTGGCTAGCAAAAACATAGCAGAAGGATCATAGGCTAGCCCAGTGATAAAGTACATGGTTTCTCCAAGCAGGCCTGGGAAAGACCCATCTCTGAAATCTTGCAGGGTCACTGCCAGTGTAGACCATGGCTGCTCAACGTTGGGTCCCCAGATGTTATTGGACTTCAACTCCTATAATCCCCAACCAAAGACACTAGGGCAGGGGATTATGGGAGTTAAAGTCCAATAATATCCGAGGACCCAGGGTTGAGAATCCCTGGTGTAGACCACGGCTGCTCAACTTCAGCCCTCCTGCAGATGTTGGCCTACAACTCCCATAATCCCTGGCTATCGGCCACTGTGGCTGGGGATGATGGGAGCCGTAGTGCCTAATGGCGCAGCGGGGAAATAACTTGATTAGCAAGCCAGAGGTTGCTGGTTCGAATCCCCGCTGGTCTGTTTCCCAGACTATGGGAATCACCTATATCGGGTAGCAGCGATCTAGGAAGATGCTAGGCACCATCATCTCATCCTGCGTGGGAGATGGCAATGGTAAAGCCCTCCTGTATTCTACCAAAGAGAACCACAGGGCTCTGTGGTCTCTGGGAGCTGACACTGACTTGACGGCACACTTTACCTTTGTCCAAAAACAGCTGGCGGGGCCTAAATTGAGCAAGCCTGGTGTAGACAGTACTGAGCTACATGGACCAATGGTCTGACTCAAGACAGCTTTATAGGTTCACATGACAATAAGGGTCAAGCCACATGCGACACAGGAAAACCGTAAGATCTATTTTTGTTTTTAAAAGAAAATGGGCATGGGGTGTGTCTGATCAGCGCAGAGGCAACGTGGGGGTGGGCGTCGGTTATATTTAGGCTTTCCCCATACACAATTCCCCACATCCAAGTTATTTATTTCAAATATTTTTAGAAAAGCGGTATATAAACACTTTTCTCCAAAGCAGTTTACAACAGCAAGAAATCCAAATATAAGCAAAGGAGGTGGGGCAGGACCCAGCAGAACAAGGCAAGGACAGCATCAAACAACATAAAACTAGCATCAACATTTACATAAAACAAACATAAAACTGTTTTTCCTGCAGTGAAAAGCCATCCTGAAAAAAGTTAATCTGAAAGGCCTGTATAACACTCGTACGTATGGAGACCCCACCACTCTGCCTTCCTAATGATGCTCTTGGTTCCCAGGTGGAAAAGATACAGGTATATAGATCCCCTACGAAGGTGGTAGGTGACGACACTGGATGAGACCAATCAGCATCTGGGATGTGTTGGCCTGCAAGGGTCTCCCCACCATACAGACCACCCTTGGCCGCTGGCGAACATCCAGCTTCACTTTAGCAGCATCTTTCTTTCAGTACTTGGCTTTCCTCTGGAATAACAGCCTTTGCTCCGGCATTACTGCACTTAATGGAGATATAAAATTGTGTCTCTTGCCGAAGCATCAAAGGGGCTTTTCCGCTGAGGGGAGTGGGCCATTTTCCCTGCTTGGTAAATCAATGGGCAAGAAGGAGAGCAAAACCAACAGCCCAGAGAGGAGCTTAACAAATCCCAAAGGAGCTTCTCCCACAATGCCCTAGGAGGTGGCAACGGAGCAGCAGAAGGATGTGGCCACGTAGGTTAGTGGGAGAGCAGTTGCTTTGCCTGCAGAAGGTTCCAGCTTCAATCCCTGGCATCCACAGGTGGGGCTGGAAAATATCCTGGGCAGCTGCTGCCAGTCAGAGTAGACAGCACTGAGCTAGCTGGACCCGGAGTCTGACTCAGTGGCAGAAGGCAGTTTCCTAGGCAGGCCCTCGAGCCTTGCCTTGGGGCGATGCTTTGCCACCTTAGGGGTCAAGAGAGACTGCAATGTCTGGGGTCCAGTCAGAGGCGATTCCCCTTAGGAGAACACCCCTTGTCCCTCCTCCTCCTCCTCCTCACCTTGGAGGTGCCCCACCTCCCAGCAGAGGGGCGTGGAGTCGGTTTGCTCTAGAGCTCCCTTTGCCTAGAGGAGTCCGATTTTGCAAAAACGTTTTTTTTTTTAAGGGGGGCGGGGAAGTAACGCGGAGGAGGCCAAATCTCCCCCCCCCCGTCCCCGCACTGGGCAATCATCAAGGAGATGCTCAAAGGGAACAGTGCAAGCGGGTGGCCGGCATGTGTGCGGCTGACTCGACCGTCTCCAGCCAGCCCTTCCTTCTCTCCCCGCCGCCGCCTCCTCCTCCTCCATCACCATCACCATCGCCGCCGCTCCTCCGCTCTTAACGGGCAGGGCGAGAACCGCCCCCCACCCACCCCGGTCTTTCCCTGCCCCAGTGACCTTGGGCGGCCCCCCTCCCAGGCGCCGAGCCCAGGACGCCCCGCCGCTGCGGCCGCCCGGGAGGCTCTTTCGTCAGCCCGCCCCACTCCCGCCGCGGGCTCACCTGGGTGTTGGCTGCGGCTCCTCCCGGGCCGAGAGCCACGCAGGAGCCCAGCAGCAAGAGCAGAGGCGCCAGCAGGCAGCGCGCAGCGAGGGCGCATCCCGCCGCCCCAGCCATGGCCACGGTTCGCCCGCGAGCGGCTGGAGGAGGAGGAGGCAGCAGGAGGAAGAAGAGGAGGGAGAAGGGGCGGACAAACAGGGAAAGCGCTCCCGAAGAAAAGCAGCCCGTCGTCGTCGTCCCCCGAGGAGCTCGGCTACACCAGCTCAGGCGCGGCTCCTGCTGCTGCTGCGGCGGCGGCGGCTCCCAGCTGGGCTGTGACAGGAGGAGCTGGCCCCGACCAGGACGACAACAGCGCTGCTACTGCTGCTGCCGCCGCCTCTTTGCCCAGCTGCTGCCGCTGCAGCCTGCCGCTCGGCCCCTCCCCTCGCGCTCCGCCTGCAGCCACAATAGCCGCGACGTAGCGCCCAGCGGGGAGGAGCCGGATCCGCAGCAGCCGGGCTGGAGGCGGGCCTGGTCTCCTCTCGCTGGGGAGATGGAGAGAGGCGGCGGCTGCTGCTGCTGGGCCCGCCTTGGCCGGAGCCTGCTTCTTCTCCTCCTTGCTCCAAGCAGATGCGCAGGAAGCGGCGGGGCCGCTGAGGTTTGCGCCGCGCCGCCCTGGCGAGCCGCCCCCTTTGTTCTAGGCGTGGCGGCGGCGGCGGCTGGTGGGATTCCTCCGGGAAGGCGATGATGGCGCTCTGTCCATGCTCAGAGCCGCCGCTGGCCCCTTTCCCGGCGTCTCTGGCGCCGCTCCTGACATCCAGGCGTTGAGTTGAAGGGCTGGGCCTGGAGCCTACTCGTGTAAAAAGGATTCACGCAGGAGATGTAGCGGCAGGACTGGGGGCACAGAAGGGGCAAAGTGCATTTATGGGTGGGCGAACGGTGGTATTATTATTATTTATTCGATTTCTATACCGCCCTTCCAAAAATGGCTCAGGGCAGTTTACAAAGAGAAATAACAAACAAATAAGATGGTATCTCACCTGTTTATTTATACACTGTAGGGAAATGTATACATTTAATGCGCGCTCTTCCTCCAAGAATTCCCCTTAGGAGAACACCCCTTGTCCCTCCTCCTCCTCACCTTGGAGGTGCCCCACCTCCCAGCAGAGGGGCGTGGAGTCGGTTTGCTCTAGCGCTCCCTTTGCCTAGAGGAGTCCGATTTTGCAAAAACCTTTTTTTTAAGGGGGGCGGGGAAGTAACGCGGAGGAGGCCAAATCTCACCCACCGTCCCCGCACTGGGCATTCATTCATCAAGGAGATGCTCAAAGGGAACAGTGCAAGCGAGTGATTCTCTTTATTTAGCAGCGGGAGAGTAACTGGCCCTATCCACCCCCCAGCAAAGCATCCTTCCAGTAACTGTTGCTGGTGTCTATCTTATGTTTCTATTTTTAGATAGTGAGCCCTTTTGTGGACAGGGAGCTATCTTATTTATATACTTACTTTTGTAAACTGCTTTGGGATCTTTTGAAAAGTGATATATAAATATATATTTATTATGTTGTTCAGGTACCCCCATCCTCATCACGAGTGCTGGGCAGTGTTCATCCGAACCGGCTCAAATAGTGTTTGACTCATGTGTGGAGGGGGTGGTTTGGGTGAACTATTCTTCTGCAGGTATAGATGCTGGCAGGGGAAGTCCGCTTGAAGCAGGGACTACTCCGTGTTAGCACCAAGCAGTGCCTCCTTCCTTTTTCCTTCTAAAATAATCCCTGCTATCCCTTAAATCTTTCAAATCTTTCTCCCTGTTTTTATTTACTATTAGGAAAGGAAGGAAAAAAACCCTGTGATGCCATTTCACCCTTTTCCCTCTAAAGACCATCCATGGGAGAGGTGTTATCTGGGTGGGCTGTCCTGCTGCCCCTCAGAAATGGCCCAAAATCTGCTGTCCATTTCACCCTGCTCCAGAGCAGGTCTAGCTTGGAGATATTATTATTATTTATTTTATTTTATTTTACATTTTATATCCCGCTCTTCCTCCAAGGAGCCCAGAGCGGTGTACTACATATTTAGGTTTCTCCTCACAACAACCCTGTGAAGTAGGTTAGGCTGAGAGAGGAGTGACTGGCCCAGAGACACCCAGCTAGTATCATGGCTGAATGGGGATTGGAACTCGGGTCTCCCCGGTCCTAGCCCAGCACTCTAACCACTACACCACGCTGGCTCTTCAACTATTCACATTGGGCTGGTGCAGACATCACACAGAATCACACTTAAACCTTGGTTCCGTGCAGAATTCCTGGGCCCTGGGAACATGAACCTCCTCTCCTCTGCCACTGAGAGCCTCCTAATAATTCTTCTGATTGGGCTTGGAAACAAACCAAGGTCGGTCATGAGGTCCAAACTGGGTAGTCGTGGTTTATTCTAATCAACTTCCCTAAAATAAGCCAAGATATGGACCCAGGGTTTGAAGTGGGCCTCATATCTCAGTTTGTTTTTAGGGAAGTTGGCTTGAATAAACCAAGATTGCCCAAGTAGCATGTCGTGACTGATCTTGGTTTATTTCTAACCTAAATCAGAAGTTGAATGTTTGGGAAGCTTGCCCAGGCCAGTGAGGGGGAGCACGTCCTCCCGAGGCTCGGGAACGTCACATGGAACCAAGATTTAACCTCAGTTCCGCGTGATGTCTGAATTGGACCATTAAGTTATATGTTTGTACTCAGTGTATGAGGAGGCGTTGCTCAGACATGCAGCTTGAATATAGAGTGGGGAAAGGCACCTGCAAGTTCGCCACAGCCCCTGCTGATATACTTCATGTTCTCCCTACATTCTATTCTAGAATCTGAGCGGTGCAGGGAAGAGAACTGGATCCTAGGTCTAAGTCGGCCAGAGTTCTAAATCGGGGTTTCTCAACCTTGGATCTCTAGTGTTGCTGGATTACAACTCCTGTAATCACCGCCACAATGGCCAAAGGCTCAGTATTGTCCATCTAGCTCAGTATTATCTACAGTGGACCTGCTCCACTTAGCGCCCCCCCCAGCTGTTTTTGAAATTACCATAATCCCCAGCTACAGTGGCCCATAGCCAGGGATTATGGGAACTGTAGGCCAACATCTGCAGGAGGAACGAAGTTGAGCAGCCCTGGTCTACACTGACTGGCAGCGGGTCCAAGGTTTCAAGGCAGGAATCTTTCCCAGCCCTACCTGGAGAAGCTAGGAATTGAACCTGGGACTTTCTGCCTGCAAGTAGAGACTCTAGCACTGAGCTATGGCCCCATCCCCGGTGGGGGCACACAGCTGCTCAGAGGGGAGTCATGGGGAGCATGTTCCTGCGTTACTACTCCAATAAGCTGCTGCCTGCCCACCTCACCTCACCTCTCATGAAAGGACCATAGTTGGCATGGTCGCCACCCAAAATGTGTGGTTTCCACCGGGTGGTACCTCCCCTGACCCAGGGAAGATATATAGTTTCATTCTGGGTGTCTCACTGGGCTTTGGAGGTGCAGGGAAGCAGGAAGACACCTCTGCTGTTTCTGAATCCTCCTCGCAGTCTGGCTGCAGCTTCTCCACTCTTCTCCGGAGCCTGGCAGAGAACGGCAGAGCTTGTGCCTACAGCAGCCACGCTGACCGAACTTGTTGCTGAACTGAGCTTTGCTGCTTCTGAGTCTCCAGAACTTGGTGTGAGGTCAGAGAAGAGTCCCTGCCTGCTTCTCGCTTGGCAGTCCCCTGATTAGAAGATATCCTCTCCACTGGCAAGCTGGGGGCTGTATTTTTGTGAGTCCCAGCTGGTGGTGTTCTGCTGTCCTCTCCTGTTCCATCTCATCTTGCCAGCTTGTCATCTTTGATGTCCTCCCTACAGCTCAAACTGAACGTGGCCGAGACAGGCTCTAATTCACACACCCCTAACTTTCTTTTTTGTCACTGTCAGAGATGCTGTTCTCTCCCTAGTTTCCCCAGCACGCAAACGTTGGGACATGGTCCCCATGGTTAACAGGGATGGTCCTTTCATGAGACAAGGTGAACGGTCGCCTTAGGTGGCAGATTTTGGGGGTGGCAGCCGGGAAGCAAGATGCCTCCCATAATTGCCATCGGGATATATATGACAATGAATAAGATGAATATTTATATACCGCTTTTCAACAAAAGTCCCCAAAGTGGTTTACAGAGATCTAAATAATTTTAATTTTTTTGTAATGGCTTTCTGTCCCCAAAGGGCTCACAATCAGAGCCATTCTTTGGGACTGGCCTCACCCTTTTAAGATTTGCAAGAAGTGCCCTCAAATGCACTGTAAGATATTCCCCTCAGGGGATGGAGCCACTCTGGGAAGAGCAGAAGGTTCCTAGTTCCCTCTCTGTCTTCTCCAAGATAGGACAAGATTTTTTATAGGACAAGATTTTTTTATTGAACCAACAAACTACCAAAGCATACAGTACTGCTTCTCAATAGCATTATCAGACCCAGGGCTGAGAGAGATTCCTGCCTGCAACCTTGGAGAAGCCACTGCCAGTCTGGGTAGACAATACTAAGCTTGATAGACCAATGGACTGACTCAGTATAGGGCTGCTTCCTATGTCCCTATGTTATTTATTCTCCCACCTAGTGCTCATAATCTAGGTTGCCTATTAGCTACCGAGTTCAATTTAAGGTCCTGGTTTTGACCTTCAGGGCTTTGCAGGGTTTGGCACCTGTCTACCTACAGACCCACCTCTCCCGTCCAGTTACATCCCTTCTGGTCAGATCTGCTCAGATGGCCCTTTTGTCGGTCCCCGATTTCTGAGAGGTTCGGGGTGCTAGGACCCGTGAAAGGGCCTTCTCGGTTGCTCCCCCACTTCTCTGGAATTCCCTTCCCCTGCAGATTCGTTTAGCTCCTTCCTTGTTGATTTTTAAATCTCTATTGAAGACTTTTCTTTTTCGCCAGGCTTTTACCCTGTAGTTTACCTATTTGCTTCCCCTCCCCCCCGTTTTTCTTTCTTGTTAGTTACTTTAGTTTTATTTAGAATGTAATTTTAATGCTGTCTTGTTTTGCATGTTTTTGTACACCACCCAGAGTCTTGGGAGTGGGCGGTATATCAAATGTTTCTAATAAATAAATACATAAACAAATAAATAATTGTGTGTTCATATCTATCCTTGAAAAGCTTGCAAGAAGCATGAGCAGAAAGGGGGAGGGTTGTTGTTGTTATTATTATTTACACTTTATATCCCACTCTTCCTCCAAGGAGCTCAGAGTGGTGTACTACATACTTACGTTTCTTGTCACAACAACCCCGAGAAGTAGGTTAGGCTGAGAGAGAAGTGACTGGCCCAGAGTCACCCAGCAAGTATGGCTGAATGGGGATTTGAACTCGGGTCTCCGCGGTCCTAGTCCAGCACTTTAACCACTATACCATGCCAGCTCTTCTGGCAACCTTCCCTCTTCCCAGCCCCCCGTACCACTTCGAAAGTTTGCAAGGGTCATTTTGGAAAGCGGTCTGCCCCACCAGGGTCACAGGGCAAGGGAACATTTGGAGCATCGCCTAGGCACTGCAAGGCCTTGGGATGCCCCTGATTGTCAAACCTTGGCATTTCTTTGCCTTCAGTTTCTTCATTGCATGATCTGAGAGTATTGGCAGATGGCATCTCAGAATCTGCTGTGAGCTGATCTGCCGTGATTGGCAAGGGCTTCTGACTCCTAACTGTGTAAGAATAGCAAGAACAAAAACACAGTTTATTTCCTTTTCTAAATTAGGCTCTTGGGGGAGAACCAGGAGCGGGTTTTTGTATGAAGGGACTGTGAGCTCTGTACTGATGAAGAGGAAAACATCCTCGGAAGAACATGTGCTCAAAGGTACCCTGTTCCTGAATTCTAAGTGTGTGTCTGCCCCCTGAGTTGCTAGTCTACCAGACTCTTGGGGGGGGGGCGCTCAGGAATCTAGTAAGCTAGGAAATAGATCCTGCAAATCTGAAGTCTGCTCATTCCTACTGTGGTGGGTGGACTCAGCTGTGTCTGAGTGGGAAACCACTGGGAACTTTCTGATGATGAGCAAGATATGACTAAACTTTTATGTTAAAAATTGCCTCTTTTTTTGTTTTGTTGCTCTGCTTTGAAGTCTAGTTAGTCTGTAGAACACAAGTGGTGTGATCCCATTTTGCCACCTGTGGTAAAGGACAATATGGAACATAGGATGCTGCCTTATACTGAGTCAGACCATTGGTCCAGCTAGCTCAGTCTTGTCTACACTGACTGGCAGCAGCAGCTCTCTGAGGTTTCAGACAAGGCTAACACGGCGGCGCTTAGAGGAACAGCAGGCTACAAGCACAATCGATTAATGGTGATACCTCCTCCAACCAGTGCAGCAAGGCTAAGACAGCAAACGCTGGCCATGGCAAACGTCCAAATGTAATCTGTCCGAGACCAGAAGCGCCCTCTGGCTTGAATGACAGCACCGTGGGAAAAGTGGCCGTTCAGCTGCTAGTCAACCACATCCCATTGCCTCATTCAGCCTCATGACACACTGCAAGACAAACACTCTTATGTCTGGTAAATACTTCAAATATATATATATATTTAACAGCTGTATGAGCAAGCAGAAATCAACCGGGGCCGCTTTTGGTTTCATTGCACCGGCATTTGGGGGGAAACCTTTACCTGCTGAATTTCTGCCTGGCATAATAAGGTGCAGGAGGCCTGCCGGGGAAAAAAGACCCCTCACATTTTATTGATTTATTTGATTTATATAGCGCCCTTCCAAAAAAAAAAGGAAAAAAAAAAGGCTCATTTGCTCACAACAGTAGTAGTCATGGGTTTCTGTAAATACCAGTTGCAGGGGAGCAACAGCAGGAGAGAGGGCATGTCTTTATCCCTTGCTTGTGGGCTTCCCGGTGGCATCTGGTGGGCCACTGTGTGAAACAGGATGCTGGACTAGATGGGCTTCCTTGGGCCTGATCCAGCAGGGCTGTTCTTATGCCCTTATGACTCATTGTGGACCCCTGATGATGGGACTGATCCAGCACCCCTCTCCCTCAAGAGACAGTTCTGAAGTTGCAGTGCCTGGAACTTCACCTTATAGTCTGTGAAATCTGCTTCCCACACCTAGGGATGAGAGGCTGCAACAAATATTTATATACCGCTTTTCGACAAAAGGTTCCAAAGCGGTTTACATAGAGAAATAACAAATAAATAAGATGGCTCCCTGTCGCCAAAGGGCTCACAATCTAAAAAGAAACATACGATTGACACCAGCAACAGTCACTGGAGGTACTGTGCTAGGGGTGGATAGGGCCAGTTACTCTCTCCCTGCTTCGTAACTGGTGGATCGGGCCAGTTACTCTCCCCCTTCAATGCAGCCCGTCCTGTCATTCCCCCTGTCCCTTGCAGGCCTGCTCAACTTAGCCCCCTCCAGCTGTTTTTAGATTGCAACACCCATAATCCCCAGCCACAGTGGCTAATAGCCAGGGATTATGGGAGCTGTAGGCCAACATCTGCAGAAGGGCCCGTTGAGCAGCCCTGAGTCTTGCTCTGTTTTTAAACAACCAAACCAGCAGATGGGGAAAAGAGACAGATGACTGAGCCAGGCAGTGGGGTGGGGTGGGGTGGTAGGGAGGAGGAAGACTGGCTAACCCCTGCAAACTTGGCAAAGAGACACCTTTTAATGTGGTGATTCTCTTTTTTTTAGCAGGGGGAGAGTAACTGGCCCTCTCCACCCCCCAGCACAGTACCTCCAGTGGCTGTTGCTGGTATCTATCTTATGTTTCTTTTTAGATTGTGAGCCCTTTCTGGACAGGGATCCATCTTAATTATTTATTATTTCACTGGGCATCACTGGTCCTTGGGACGGACTCCATGTCTGGATAAAACAAACCAGTCAACAACACCTGTCTGTGTAAACAAGAAATAATAATAATAATAATAATAATAATAATAATAATAATAATAATAATAATAATAGATGGGCCAATGGTTTGACTTGGTATAAGGCAGCTCTGAATGCTTCTGTGACAACACACGGGTGGGTGAGACGTCATTGACCTGGGAGGGCACTCCAGGATCATGCCCCCAGGAGGCCAGATGGATGTCAAGTCCTTCACCCTTCTGGAATACGCACGAGAGAGCAATGCAAGAACATGTATGGATCCGAGGCTTCTGCTGCTTCATGGCTTTGTGCAGCTTCTGAATGGGCAATTTCATACACAGTCCCCCAAGACACATGCGAATTGGACAGGACTGCTGAAGGCCAGATCAAACCACAGACCGCCCTCCCTCCGGGCTTAGACAATGAAAGCTGGTGGCTTTCGCCATCACCCCTGATGAGCAGAAGTATCCCTCTGCTGGTGATGACTTGATATTACATGACATGCTAGCCTCCTGCCAGCTGTTGTGGAAGAAGCCCTCAAGCGAGGCCCTGCGTGGTTCCTCCCGATGATAAATGCTGCACACACTCGACTCGGAGTGTTACATTTGTGCCAGGGGGAGTTGCACAATATCCTGTCCCTGTTTCATGGAGGGGAGGAGGAGGGAGGGAGTTGAGAGCGTGAAGTTGCCAGCTTCTTTTCGAGCAGGACTCATGTCCGCCCAGCTGTCCCGGGGAGCAGAAACCTCGCAGGTGACGCTTTCCCAAGATGCAATGATGTGATGGGAAATGTCACTTGCTACCTTTGTGCACTCGCACAGGAGCCTTGCTGGAAGAAAGTTGGCAACCTGAGGGTGGGGTGGAAGAGCGCCCTGGTTTCAAATAATGCTAAGACCGCCTCCGATGACGGTGCACCCTCACGCTTGCTAGAAGGAAGCCACCCTGGTTCTTTGCTTGCAGGCTTCCCAGCTACATCTGGTTGTCCACTGTGTGATACAGAAAGAATGTGGGACCAGCAGCAATATAGGAAGGTGCTGAAAGGCATAATACTGCGCGGGAGGAGGCAATGGCAAAATCCCTCCTGCATTCTAGCAAAGAAAACTACAGGGCTCTGCGGTTGCCAGGAGCCAGCGTGGTGTAGTGGTTAGAGTGCTGGACTAGGACTGGGGAGACCCGAGTTCAAATCCCCATTCAGCCATGAGACTTGCTGGGTGACTCTGGGCCGGTCGCATATCTCTCAGCCTAACCTACCTCACAGGGTTGTTGTGAGGATCAACATAACCATGTACACTGCTCTGGCCTCTCTGGAGGAAGAGTGGGAGATAAATAAAAAAATAAATAAATGGTATTTGATTAATCATGCAGGAGTTCTCAAAGCTGGGTTGTCAGACTACAACTCCCATCATCTTTAGCCATGAAAGCCATCGCGACTGGGGTTAATGGGAGCTGTAGTCCAACATCATCTGGAGACCCAGGTTCAAGAACTCTTGGATTAATGGATGAAGAGCTAAGGAGTGTATTTTCATAAGCTTTCACTTGCATAACGGTTTCTGTTTTGTATCAGCTTGCAAGATTTGGCTTTCTTGGCTATTGGCTGGGTGATTTTACTCGGTGCCATTTGGTCAAAAGCTACTGGCGGAGCAGAGTTGACCCCAAAACTCTGGCTCTCCTATGGTTTAGCTCTGAGGATTATATCATGTTATGCAGTAGCATAAAGATATGTTCTCAGAGTTAACAGCTTGTCAACGAGACCATAGCCCGATTCAGACATTCTGTTGTACGAGTGTACAGATGTCTGTACACTCGTATATGTTTGTGTGAATGACCACACCTGGGTTCATTTAAAAAGTGAACCTGGATTCACTTTTTCAAGTGGACCTGAAAAGTGAGCCCTTCAAATGCATGGTACAGAAGTGTACTCCTGTATACTTGAATTCAACATAACAGGGGAATGATCTGTACTGGTGTACACTGTAGACTCATTGTACGAGTGTTGAACATAACGTGTGAATGGGCCCCGTACTGTTGTGACTTTCACAGTAGGGCGATGCACAGATATAAGCAAGCAATCAGGTGTATGCTAGGAACATTTTCATCTGCCAATTTTGGCACTTGTAAGCTGCTGTTTAAAGACACAAAAGCCAGTCCGATTGCAATTTCCCGTGCAACTGGGAAACCTCTGTGCCTGTCAAGGTGCCACTCCCAAGCCTGGCTTCCTGTTCACATATGGGAAAAAGTCACGTGACTGGAAATACCCATTTGTTGTGTGTGAAGGCAAAAGGTACAGTGGAGCTATCTTGCCTGTATTCCTTTTGTGCTTGCAATGAAGTTGTATCCTGGCAGGTAGCCTCTCTCGGCTTCTATGCCAAACTAGGGCACAAGCCTCACCCTTGGTCTACAGCAGCTATAAGAAATTCTCCTGGTATGCGATTTTAAAAATGGGTGAGAATGAAACCATCTAAACCACATACATAGGAAGATGCCATATACTGAGTCAGACCATTGATCCATCTAGCTCAGTATTGTCTTCACAGACTGGCAGCGGCTTCTCCAAGGTTGCAGGCAGGAATCTCTCTCAGCCCTGGGTCTGATAATGCTAATGAGAAGCAGACACATTCTGTGATTTCACCCTCCTGTCCTTTTTCAGAGACAGTGTGATAGCAGCCCAACTGGTTTCCAAAGAAGCATGACCACATCGGAAAAGCTGTGAAATGCCTCTAAAGCATAAGTTGTGGGTGGGGGTTGGACTTTAACAGGAACTTGCAGGAGGTAAGGCTCGCTCCACTGTGTATATGTGTGCGTGCATGAGTGTGGGTGTTTTATTGCCTGCTGCTATCCTTAGAGGGGTATCTACTGCACTATTAAAATGGAAAGAGGATCCTGTGACTTTAATATTAATGGAGAAAAGGGACTTTTGTAGGTAGGGCTGAAAGAGCCATCCTCCATTGCATGTGGTCAATCAAGTGCTGGGGGCAGTATTCAATTCCCACAAAGCATCAGTTTTCAATTTTTAAAAGGAAAGTTCCTAGTCCTTATGCTTTCACTTTAAAGAGGCAAGTTACTAGTCCTTATGCTTTCACTTTAAAAAAAGGCAAGATTCTCGTTCTGAAGCAAAGATATGCTTTCAGTTTTAATATGTTCCTGGTCCTTCTAGTAAAGAGACATGCCTTCATTTTTTTTTGGCAGCAAGGTGCTAGTCCTTACGGATGCAAAGGTATGTTTTCAGTTTGCCTGCATTTCTAAGAAGTTGCATCCAAGGGTTGGGCTGCAATGATATAAACAAACAAACAAAATCAGATAGTATAGATAATATTGCTATCTGAACGTGCCTCTGTGGGTGCTTTCACTTGAAGCCTGCAATATTCCCATGCACACCCCTGAAATAATAAGGCATCACCACTCTACTCCCACTTTTTAAATTAAATATAAATATTTTGAGTTTTGCAGTAGGCAGTACATTTGCAGCTCCCCCTCTTTTATATAGATATATATACGTATATAAAAAAGCACAACACACTCAAACAGGCATGATCATAGTGTGGCAATGAAAAATCCCATTTTTAAAAAAATGCAAAATAAAAACAAACATTCTGGAAAGAACAAACCAAACCAAATAGTCAAAACATCCACAGCAGGGAAATACACTTAAGGCAAACGTTATAACAAGGAATAACTTATTATTATTATTTTTTTAAAAAAGCAACAAAATCAACAAATCCCATTGGCTTTTGGCTTTCTGCTTCTGTCCATGGTCCGCCCTTGGCTTCTTTATTGGATTTTAATCGTTAACCAATCCTATCACTGCAATTTGCACTCCTCAGGGACTTTTATGCACAGCAGGTTTTACTGTGAGTTTCCAGGGAGGCTTTTCTGCAAACTCAAAGTTGTCTCAGAAAACCGCCACAAATAGTGATTTTTTTTTAAAAACCCTGAATATAAATCGGGCTACACTCTAACTTGCAGTGAAAAACCCGAATCATGTGTGAACTGCTCCTGGATAATTCGCAGGGACTTCGGGGTAAATCTAGCCATTATGTGAATGCACCCGCTCCATTCTGGAGGAGATGCGAATTAAAGGGCTTCAATAGCCCTATGTAGAAAGCTTCCTGGAGTCTCCTTTCAGGTCCTCAGTGGCGTAAAATGTTGAACGCTACTGCCACCCTCTGGACAGGCTGCTTTATTGCAGGTCCCTCTTCAATAAAAAGCAATGAGCCAGATTTTATTAAGTGGGGTGGGGAGAGATCTAGTTGCATTTTGTATTCATTCAGAGGCACCCCTGCTAAAGGGGACTGGGGCGGGGGGAAAGAGAATCACTGAGCCACAGTATCAAGCCAGTAAAACTGAAATGCAAGCAGTAATGCCCATGCTTAGGGGATTTCCCAGGATCATGCGTCTGCAGTAGCATCTGGAGTCTTTGCCTTCATGGCAGGAGGCCACCGCCAGGCAACTCTGTTTGGCAGCTGAGGGTCCTATTGTCCCATTGCCGAGGCCACACTAGAGCATCATTTTGTGCACCATTATGAACCCAATGGCTTTTCCTGCAAGTACCTTCTGACTGACAACCAGCGACAGCCGCCATTTTGAATCTGGATCCTTATAGGCCAAGGCTGCCCTTGAGTCACAAAAGTCCATTCCCAGTATCAGCAGAGGTGTGTCTTTGGGCCACTTTCCATGTCCTGCCATGAAGGAGGCCCGTATCGGAGTCCTCACAGCCCAGAAGCGAGAGAGGCCTGGCTCCGGTTGAAGATGTCAAGCAGGCTGTCGGCCATCTTGGGCACAATGGTAGGCCGCAGAGCCAGCTACCTGCCATCTTCCCCCGACGAGGAGAGTGGTGTGTCCTCAAGGCCAGGTGTTGGACCCCAAGCCGGCCACCTGGCCACATTCTGAGTCAGTTAGCCACAGGGAGCATCCATTCCCTTTTCTTTCCCTCTGAAGGTGATTGGAGTCTGGCAGGAGCCAGGCACGGGTCATACATGGGTCTGCATGCGTTGGTGAGCAGGGCGCCCGTAGTCAGACTGCTGAGACAAGGAGGTATAGGAGAAACGTGAACAGCCCGAAGCCTTGCTGGCCTGGTCCGACGGCTCGTAGCCACTCTCGGCCTTTTCGTAGCTACTCGGTTTGACGTAGCTGGTGAAAGCCCGGCTGTAGGGGGCGGTGAGGTACGCAGTCCCGCTGTACATGCTTTCCTGAGGGAAAAGCCGTTCGTGGGGGTCGTAGGCCGAGCGGGAGCCGGGAGTGCCCAGGGTGTAGCGGTGAGCATATTCGTACAGCTTGGGCTGCACCGGCCCAGCGGAAGGGTACAGGGAAGACGCCCCAAACAGAGGCCGGGGGGCTGGTGTATACTCCGAGAAGCTGCTCCCCAAGCACGGTTCCTCGTGGGCGCGGACCTTGTAGTAGCCGTTGGTGGGGTCCTGGTGAAGAAAACGATGGGAATGCCAAGGAAGCAAGTTTAAGATGTGGCCCAAAGAATCCCGTCCGCAGTGTTTAACCAGGTGGCTCAGTAGGCAGGCTTGCCGCTCGGGTGTGATCTCGGGGGTTCACACGAGCGGGCAAAACGATGGTGGATCTACCCTAGTAAGGCCCTTGCTAAAAGACACACAGAGGCCATGGTTCACACCATCAAAGAGGCTATTCACATGAGCGTGCAAAACTGGGCTGGGCTCCCATAGCCCGGTTTTGCACGCTCGTGTGAATAGCCTCTTTGATGGTGTGAATCATGGCCTCGGTGTGTCTTTTAACAAGGGTAGAGCCACCATCACCCTCCCGCGGTCCCAGCCTAGCTCACCTTCAGTTCCTGGCTCCCCTCATCATCTTCCAGGATCTCACTGTGCTCTGTGTGGGATGTAGCTGGTGACTCACTACTGGTAGCCTGGAGGGAAATGAAGACAGAAGGGTGAGCACAATGAAAGATCTTCTTGCCTCAACTGGAATTCGTTGGGTCAAACCAGATGCTATAAGAAATGCATCATTGTATTTCTCTCTTAATTTTTTCCAAAAACGGCAGCGATGTGGATGGGGACCATGGTGCAAGGTAGAAGTCTTTTTTTTTTTAACCCCCTCTTGTCCAGATAAAGATTTGCCTCCTCCAAGTAAGCCATTTACCCCAGCACACACACACACACACACACACACACACACACACACACACACACACACACTGCAAATAGCAACTTTGGTGGCAGAGGGGAGAATGTGATGACAGATTCCTGCGCTGAGCAGTGGGTTGGACTAGATGACCTCCCAAGGTACCTTCCAAATCTATGAATTTTGTGGAGGAAACTGCTTAGGTCTGGGGTTCTCAAACTTGGGTCCCCAGTTGGACTACAACTTCCATTGTTCTCTGCTGCAATGGCATTTGGCCGGGGATGATAGGATTTGTAGCCCAACATCATCTGGGGACTCAAGTTTGAGAACCCCTGGGTCCTTTTCTGGATTGGCAAGGGGAAAGGGTCCTTATCCAGATCGGAGCCCCACATGACTGTCATTTAAAAAAAAAAAAAGTTAAGAGTCAGAAATGCATTGCTACGTTTCTCATCCTGTCTAGTTTGACCCATAGTTGTCAGCACTGATGAGGAGGGTTTTCACAAAGGGCTATAAGACAGTACTGAGCAGAACTGAGCATTTTAAAAAGAAACATGCAAGTTTCTTGCCCTCATGATTTTGGGCAAAATCGATAATGCATAGGCAATGCCTGGTAACAAGAAGCCAGAAGGGGGCAAATCTTGCACGCCCCTTTCCCCACATTATTGCTCTGCTGTCTGTGCCAGACATTAACTCTATTCAGACAGAATGCTGCACATGTGTACAGATGTCTGTACACTTGTACATGTGTTTGCGTGAATGGTTGTACCTGCGTTCATTTTAGAAAGTGAACCTGAGTACAGGTCTCGGCATAACATGTGGAGATCTGTACTTGTTAACACTGCACACTTGTTGTATGAAGTGCTGAACATCGTGTCCGAATAGGGCTCTTGCCTCCTCGGTCTCCCCCCGTCACCAAAGCAAAAGAGAAACCCACCACATACTAGATGTTCATGTAGCACAAGCCGAATTAGCGCACCGATTGCAAAAGACCCAGCAGCAAAATCTGGACATTTTTCAGCGTAGGGATTGAACGGTACCATACAATGTGCTAGCAGGAAGCATGAATAAGGCGGCATGTGTGGGGCGGGGGAGTGGAGATGATGAGCTGAAGCCCCAGCCAGAGTGGGGCACAGAGAGACTAAAGGGAGAGCCAGAGATTCTTCTCCCTCTCTGTCCTGATACTTAAGACTTCAGGTTTCCCAAGTTGATGAATTTGCAGTCGGTCCGGAACGCCCAACAGGAAGTAGGGATGTGCACGGAACCAGCGATGTCTGCTGGTTCGAAGTGGGGAGACAGGGAGACAGACTGGGGAGGGTGCTCAACGTCCGCATGCGCACCGGGGACTTCCGGTCCATGACACATCGGGGCAGCAAGGAGGTACACTGCCACCCTGCGGACCATTTTTAGAGACAGCGCCAGTGGGGGAAATACCGGGGGTGGGGGTTAAGAGCACCCTCCCCAGTCCTTAAAGCTATTCCCCCCCTTCGAACCGGCCGAACCGCCGGACTTCCGAACCGGTTCAAAGGGCCTCCAAACCGGTTCCGAGCACATCCCTAACAGGAAGTGCTATTTTTAATAACCCAGAGTTAATGGAGGGGATCTTTCTGCCACAGGACATAGATGGCCGCTAGCTTGGATGACGTTTCCCAAAAGGGTTAGACAAATGCATGGAGGGTAGAACACAGCAATGGCTATGGAGTCACGAGCACTACATGGAGCCTCCGCGTGCAGAGGCAGTATACCTGCAAATACCAGACGCTTGGGACATACAACGGGGGAGGGCTGTTGCCGTCATGCCTTGGCTTGGAGGCTTCCAAGAGGCATCTGGCTGGCCACTGTTGGGGAGAAAAGGAGGCTGGACTAGACAGACCCGCGGCCTGGCCCAGCGCGGCGGCTCTGCTGACGTTCTGAGCGGGCAGGCTGGAACTTGGGGTTGTCCGCTGCAGAAATGGGGACCGTCTACAGGCCAGGGGGAGGAGAGCCCTGCAGTGTGTTTTCCGGATGAGGGTTGGCAGAGGCTTTGGGCCGAGATCACAGTGTTTTGTGGGTCACCAACCACACTCACCATGGGCTCCTTGCCGTCGTCTTCTGTCTCACTCGGCCGGCTGGGACTGCTCTCGCTCGTCGTGATCTGCACCAGGATGTCCGCCTTGGAGAGCTGCGTTCCCCGCTTGGCTGCAGGACAGACAGACAAAGAGGTGTGAGCAGGGAACTTTGTCATAGGAACAGAGGCAGCTGCCCTATACTGAGTCAGACCCTTGGCCCATCTAGCTCAGGATTGTCGACACTGACTGGCAGCGACTCTCCAGTGTTACAGGCAGGGGTCTCTCCCAGCCCTACCTGGAGATGCTGCCGGGGACTGAACCTGGGACCTTCTGTGTGCAAGCAGACAGGTGCTCTTCCAATGAGCTGCAGCCCCACCCACTTTACAGTATCTTGCAACGCTCACATGCAGTCTCCCATCCTAATGCAAACCAAGGCAAACCCTGCTTAGCAAAGGGGGCAATTGATGCTCACTACCACAAGTCCAGCTCTCCTGCCTTCTTTTCTGTTGTTGTTGTTGTTGTTGTTTTGTTGTTGTTGTTGTTGTTGTTGTTGTTGTTGTTATTATTATTATTATTATTATTATTATTATTATTTAACAAAAAATATATTTGTATTCTACCCCAAATGCACATCTCAGGGCGGTTAACCACAAACATAACACAGATTAAAACAGAAATTAAAATCTTAAAAAACAGTATGAATCAATATTAAATGATTCTACCTAGAAGTTCCAGAAAACCATCGTGTCCAGCATCCAGTGATGGACCTCCCCTCCTCCATGAATTTAATCCCCTTTTAAAGCCATCTAAACCAGTGGCCATCACCTGGGGCCAGTGTTCCCTGTAACAGGGATTCCCAGATGTTGTTGACTACAATTCCCACCATCCCCAGCTGCAATGGCCTTTGGCTGGGGGTTATGGGAGTTGTAGTCAACAACATCTGGGAATCCCTGTTACAGGGAACAGTGCCTGGGGCAGCTCTTCCATGAGGCAAGGTGAGGGAATAGCCTCAGGCGGAAGATTATTGGGGCACCATCCAGGGCTGTCCCTAGAGGCGAATCAGCATGTGCAGGGCCTCCTTAACATTTCATATCATTACAGAATCATACTGATTGATGATATAGAGTGTCAATAGTGTGTGTGAGGTTTTTGGACATGTCCGACCAGCTTGGACATATAATGCATTTCTAAGGAAAATAAAAATGAAAAAGCACAACACATGCTTCACAGTTCTCACTCAGACCTTCTGGGTTGCAAATCAACTTGAGCATAGTGCATTTATACATAAATATATATTATAAATTGTTTGTTCCAGAAGTGTTTGTAATATTCTGCCATGAAACAAGCCACTTATAGGACTTTTTGATGGGTTTTTAATTTAAATTTAAAATAAATAAATAAATAACAAAACAAACAATTTGTCCAACCCACTTCAGTTTAAATATACATATTCCTCCCACCCTGCCCTATATCTCTGCTCAGTACCAAAGCCCTATGCCAAGTCATTCCAGGTGATAAGGCTGGGACAGAAAGGGTTATTCTTAACCCTTTTTAAAAATAAAGGCAAAGGGCAGATTCTCCCATATGGGGGTGGAATTTGGTCCAAGGTGGGGGGCTTCAGTTCCCGACGTTTTTGTAATTTTTTTGCCATGAAACAAGCCACTTATATGACTTTTTTTGATGTGTTTCTTAAAATAAATATTAAAAACCAACAATTGATCTGCACCAGGTTGTCCCCCTTGGAAAGCTCAATTCCAAAGCCCGAAGGCAAGCCAATCCCTAGGAGGATAGGGGCCCATCTTCACTTTTTGTCCCAGGGCCCACTCCAAACTCTCTATGCCCCTGGGCTGGGCAGGGCAGGGCAGAGGGTCTGCAGACAGCTGTGGTGGGCCAAGGGCTGGACACTCTGCCTGCCTGCCTCCCTTCAGCGAGGCCTGCATGGAGGTCTCTCTGGAAGCCCCGCCCATCCACCGAACAGCTGAGAGGCAGAGAGAGAAGGAGCTCTAGCAGTTTGCCTGGGAGCCTTTCAAGCCAAAAAAAGCACACCCAAAGATCAGCTCTGACTGGGCTGTGCTGCAGGGAAAGATGAGTGGCTGGGCCTGCGGGAGAGAGGAGGGCGGGCTGCACTGCAGTGGGCCTAGAGTGGGGCGGGGCCTGTGTTGGTGCGGGGCTGGGGGCAATCGCCCCAGTCGCCCTGCCTTAAGGACGGCCCTGGCACCAGTAAAGCGGCGAGGTGCCCCCTGTGGCTACCACTGGAGCTTCTTTTGGGGGAGCGCCTCTCCTCCTTGCCAAGCTTGCAAGAAGCATGAGGAGAGGAGGCTACGGGCGGCCCCCTGCCCTCCTGCCTCCCCCCACTGCCTCACGTCCAAAGCCTGCATGGGTAAATTTGGAAAGAAGGCAGCATTTGGTGCATTGCCCCAGGCACTGCAGGGTCATTACCCAGCTTTGCCATCACCACAGCCAGTGGCAGGGAATTCCATATACCAGCAGTTTCCTCTTCACAGGCCTACCCAAACCCCTTTCAACGGGAGATGCTGGGATGCCTTCTGCATGCAGCACATGTGCTCTGCCACAGTCCCTCTCCTTCAAGCCAGAAAGCGCCCCTCCTCCCACCCTCTGCTCGGACTTGATTTTCTACCTGCAGCTCTACAGACCACCTCTCTCCCCACCTCGCCCCCATGGTGCTATTTTGATATCTAGCTCACACGTCTTCATTTTCCAGCACAAACACGCACTGTGTGCATCATTCAGTGCGGAGTCACCGGCCTGCATTTCGCCAGCCAGGTGCATTTTAAAAACTCAAGAGCCTGCCAAGCAACAGGGGTGCGGTCAGGATCCTCACCTTTCCCGCAGCGCTTACGCCGGTAGCAGAAAGAAACGATGACAACCAGGAGCAGGAGAGCAGCTACTCCGGAGGCAGCCAAGGCCCCCAGGATCAGGACAGACAGGACCTCTGCTGGGATAGTTTATTATTTCGTTAGTAGCGGTTGACTTAGTTTTATCCACCGACCACATCTGTAGCCAGCCCTTTCTTTGAGGACATCAGAGCACAAGCACATATCCTTTGTATCCTCCCAACAACCCTGTAAGGTAGGCTACACAGAGAAACAGTGCATGTCTAAGCGAGCTTCAGTTAAGAAGGGATTTGGACACAATCCCCCCATTCCAATATGGTGGGAGTCCTAACCAGTGTTCCCGGCAACAGGGATTCCCAGATGTTGTCGACTACAGCTTCCGTCATAAGACGAATATTTATATACCGCTTTTCAACAAAAGTTCTCAAAACAGTTTACAAAGCAGATAGATAAATAAATAAATAAAACTCCCCCCGCCACCCCCGTTTCCCCCCTGCCTGTGCCGTTTCCCACCCACCCACTGCCCTTTTCCTTGCCCCCACTGTTATTTTCTTCCTGCCCAGCCTCCGCCACCTTCTTCTGCCCATCCATCCGCCCCCGCCGTTTTCTCTGCCGGCCGGCTGCCACCATCTCCTCTCCACCTGCTGGGCCTCTGGCCTTGCTGCCACTGCCATTTTCTTCCTTCCCACCCACCCCGTTGCTATTTGGCAGCTGCTCACGAACTCTCGTGAGAGCTGCCACACATGAGATTAGCAACGGCTACGCCTAAGAGAGAGATATATATACATCCCTGTCCCCAAAGTGCTCACAATCTTAAAAAAAAGAAACTTAAGATAGACACCAGCAACAGCCATTGGAGCGATGCTGTGCAGGGGATGGATAGGGCCAGTTGCTCCTCCCCTCCGCTAAATAGAAGAGAGCCACCATTTTTAAAAGGTGCCTCCTTGCTCAGTTAGCAGTCATCCCCAGCCAAAGGCCATGGCAGCTGGGGATGCTGGGCATTGTAGTCAATATCACCTAGGAACGCCTGTTACAGAACACACCGGTTCTAATCATGCCCAAGAGCGTCATTCCGGGTGACTCAGCACAGCAGGACGGGGCCTCACCTTGTCGGTGCAAGCTGACCGCGGCAGAGCGTGCGCCAAAGCGGTTCCAAGCTGTGCAGTTGTAGGGCAGGGCGAAGTCGGCATCGTGGGTGGGGTCAATCAGCAGAGCCGAGAGCACCCCTTGGTCCGTCACGACTGTGTCCACCGTGAAGCGATCCAGGGAACCAGCGTCCAGCACCTGCTCACCCCACGCCCAGGCCTGTGGAGAGGGGCAAGCAAGAGGATCAGGAGTCTGGACAGATGGAGCATCGGAGATGTACGGGGACCAAGACAGAGAGTGAATACGAGCAGTACTAGAGAGCAATTAGAAACTCCCACTTTATGGAAGGGGGGAAAAAAAAGTTATTCGCCTCCTTCCTTGTGCCATCTTCTGAATTAAAGCTGGGCTCCTGCCCACAGTGGTTGTTTATTTTATTTTATTTTATTTTATTTTATTTTATTTTGGACGGGGGAGACTTACAGTTATCCACTTGACATCTTTACATTTCCACCCACAGGGCAAATATTAGCAGGTTATGCTATTTCAAATGGGGGAAAAGGCACAAGGGAGAGGGTTTCCACATTTCCACAGCCACAAGTGCAGGAGAGGAGAGCTGGTCTTGGGGTAGCAAGCATGAATTGTCCGCTTAGCTAAGCAGGGTCCACCCTGGTTGCAGATGAATGGGAGACTAGAAGTGTGAGCACTGTATGATGTTCCCCTCAGGGGATGGAGCCACTCTGGGAAGAGCAGAAGGTTCTAAGTTTCCTCCCTGGCAGCATCTCCAAGATAGGGCTGAGAGAGATTCCTGCCTGAAACCTTGGAGAAGCCGCTGCCCGTCTGTGAAGACAATACTGAGCTAGATAGACCAATGGTCTGACTCAGTATATGGCAGCTTCCTATGTTCCTGTCTATGAAATAAAAAAAAATGGTAGATACCCTGACTACATTTACTCGAAGAAGTCTCATTATAATTAAAGGGACAAGTAAGGCTCCCCTTCTGTTTAGTTTGGCCCATAGAGTCAGAGAATGAGCAACAGCTGCTATGTGGGGGCTTTACAGATAAACCCATGGGGCAGTTGTTGTTATGTGACCTGCTGATTGGGTGCAATGGCTCCTTATGCAAAAACAAGACATCAGGGCATTTCGTCCAGGCCATGGCTGGTCATTTTTGTCCATTTGCAACCAAGCAGAGAAAAAATAACCAGATCTGCATAGTCAGTCAATTACACTTCTGAGGATTATTAATTATAATTATATCCCACTTTTTGGCCAAGCTGGGGGCCCATAGTGGTTTACAATTAAAAATCCACTGGGATTTTTATCATGCAATTCCTAACCACTAGAAGCTCACCTTAGAAAGCGGGGATTCTTCAGGACCTCGATTCGTCAATGAATGAATGAATGCTGCACCTCGATTCGTCAATCTGGTTTCTTTCACCAGACGGAAGAATCCAATATTCTAACCTCTGAACTTGCACAGTATTCTGAACTTTTCACAATATTTTGTGGAAAATATGCAGATCTGGTTTAGACACAAAGGAACGGCAGGGACAGACGGACGGACAAGACGATGGCAACACTTACGATCCTGTCGGGGGGTGGGACGCTCCCTACCAAGCACTCCAGCCTCGCCTTGGCGCCCACCGTGGTCTGCTGGCTTGGCTCTGCGACTATAATGGGAGGACCTGAAAAACGAGGATGCCGTCAGGACCCTGGCGCAGTCAGGCCTCCTCTTTGCCAGGCCCTCTGTGACCCTGGGCCGGGCCTGTTCTGATGCCTTCCACCCCACCCAGTCCCGGCACAAGCTCCGGCTTCTCACCGTTCACTGCTAGCGCCACCTCCTTCTCGGCAACCCCAATGCGTGGCACAATGGCCTTGCACATGTAGATGCCGGCGTCCTCCTGCGTCACTGCCTTAAGGTGCAGAGTGTTTCCATTGCTAAGCACCTGCAGATGCAATTGAGCCCGGATTTACTTTTCGATACTAAAATATCAGGACTGTGGATGAATATCTATATACCACTTTTTCAACAAAAGGTTCACAAAGCGCTCGACCGCGATATAAATAAATAAATAAAAATGGCCCCCTCTCTCCAAAGGGTTCACGATCTAAAAGAGAAACGTAAGATAGGCACCAGCAACAGCCACTGGAGGGATGCTGTGCTGGGGATGGATAGGGCCAGTTGCTCTCCCCCTGTTCAGTCAAGAGAATCACCACTTTAAAAAGGTGCCTCTTTGCTCAGTTCGCAGGGATTCTTTTTTTTCCAGCTTAAAAGAACAGCAGCCCCACACACCTCCATAGTGGTGTGCAACTTAACAGAATATTCAAAAAATTAATTAAAACCACCACCACCAAGATAAACAATTAGGCAGCAAAGGAAATCCAGAAATGACAATCTATTTGGGGACTAAAGTTGTGCTGTCGAGTCAGTGTTGACTCCTGGCGACCACAGAGCCCTGTGGTTGTTTTTGGTAGAATACAGGAGGGGTTTACCATTGCCATCTTGCACGCAGTATGAGGTGACTAGTATTTTTAAGCCCGTTATGATAACGGGCGCTAGCTTTCTATCCCGTCTTTTCTGTCTCTCTCTCTCTCTTTCTGTCTCTTTTTCCCCCCCTTGTCCCCTCTCTCTTTTTGTTTTTTGTTTTGTTGTTGTCTCTGTTTTTGTTCTTCCTTATTTTGCTTTTACTTTTTTTGGGGGGTGGATGAATAACGGCCAAAATGGCCCATGAGAAGGTGGCCGCCCCCGCCTATCGCCCTCCCGCGCACCCAGCTGCCGGAGCCCACCTTACCCGCTCCAGCCCGAAGGAGAAGAGAGGAACTCGGGAACAGAGCTACTCTCTGTGTTAAGCTGCTGCCCACACTGTCGCAATGGACGCAATAGGCGTCCTTTGCGTCCATAGCGGCAGTTTGAGCAGTGACTTAGCACAGAGAGGAGCTCTGCTCTTTTCCCTCGGGCTGGAGCGGGTAAGGTGGTCTTCGACAGCTGGGAGGGCGATAGGCGGGGGCGGCAACCTTCTCATGGGCCATTTTGGCCCTTAATCTTTTGGGGGGGGAGCGGGGAAGGTAATTTTGGGCAGCTGGGAGGGCGGGTGAGCAGGCGGCGGCGGCTGTGAGTGGGTGGGGGCCTCGTTGGCGGCTTCGCCGCCACCTCGCCAAGCTTCATTTTGGGCAGCTGGGAGGGCGGGTGAGCAGGCGGGGGGCGACGGCTGTGAGCGGGCGGGGGCCTCGTTGGCGGCTTTGCCGCCACCTCGCCCAGCTTCCCTGTCCCCCGTCTTGGTCTTCCCCCGTCACCATTGCCCTCGCCTTTTTCAGGGCGGCCGCTTCTGGTTGCCTCGGCCTCCTCTTGCCGTGCCTCAGCTCATGGCCGAGGCGGCGGCTCTGCCGCCGCCTTGGCCACTTTCCCCCGCCGCCACACACTGGCTAATGGCTGCCCGTGGCTGTGGGACACTGGTGTCTGAGGTCCTGTGTCCCTTGGGCTCTTCTGGGCCTGCACTTCGCGCAGGCCCAGAACAGCCCAGGGAGGCAGGGACGCAGATCCCCAACGTTCCAAAGCCACGGCCACTCACTTAGCCTTTTATTATATAGGATGCCTTTCAGCATCTTCCTATATCGCTGCTGCCTGATATAGGTGTTTCCCATAGTCTGGGAAACATACCAGTGGGGATTCGAACCAGCGACCTCTTGCTCCCTATGCAAATTACTTCCTCGCTGCACCATTAGGTGGACTAGATCACCCTAAACTGAAGACCTGACTGGACAGGACTGTCTTTGCTGTTTTTCTATAGGTTAAAAGGGAAATTTCTAGATGGGCCTCCTGGAATAGGGATTTATAGAGTCTGGGTGCCACAACCGAAAAGACCCCGTCTCAGGTTTGCACCAACCTCACTCCAGATGGTAATGGGATGTGGAACAGAGGTTCCCCAGACAATCTCAGCTGGCAGGCAGAATTGTGCTCTCCTTAAAACTAAAAGAATCTCCCCCCTCCCACAGGTAAGTGGGAGTAAGTATGGAACCGGCACTGCAAGATTTTAATCCCAGCTCTGGTGTAGTTTGCAAGTTTAGAGCAGACAGGGTTTGGGAACCTGGGCTCCTGGTGTGAGTAACTTACCACACTAGATCCCTTCTTGGTCCAAGCCAGGGTGAGAGGTGGATTCCCAGTCCAGGTACAGGTGAAGGAGGCATCAGCGCCAACGTCAACAGTCAGGGGCTTGGGCTGGGAAATGAGGCGGGGTCCGACTGCAGAAAGAAAGAGGGAGGGAGGGAGGGAGGGAAGGGGTCACTGAGAGCGAGTGTGGTACAGGGTGAAGAGACTGAGCTGTGACTCAGGAAGGCTCCGGTTCAGGATTCCCTGGAAGCGGGAATTCCACATGGTGTTGACGACAACTCCCAGCATCCCCAGCCAAAGGCAGCTGGGGATGCTGGGAGTTGTAGTCCACACCACCTGGGATTCTGCTCATGTAAAACACCTCTAAAAGAAGCATTCCCTCTTTTGCTCTCACATATGAGCAACACTTCTAAAATGATGCATGCTATGATACATGAGAAGGGGAGGTTAACTCTTTCTTTGGACCCTGTTTTCTGCTGAAAATCCACCCCCACCTCCCGCAAAAGCAGCTATTTGCTGTGAACAGCCACGTTTGGGTGGAAGAGCAGTGTATCCACCTGCACCTCAAGGCCCAGAACCCCGCTCCTTCACTCACAATGCACATCCACCAGAGTGCTAACATTGGTGCTGCCCACAGCATTTGACACCTCGCATGACACGGGCTCCGTGAAGAACGATTGATCAACCGTCGCTTCGTAGCTGTCGCCATTGGCCTCCGGAATGGGAACGCCTCCTTTGGCCCACCTGTGGAGGCACGAGATGTCTTAGAAGAGCCTGGCTCAGGGCATTGTGGGAAGGATAGGCAAAGAGCAAGACTCCCAGCAGCAGAAGGAAGCAGAGAGGTCTCCACGTCCTCCAAAATGGCAAGCGTCAGCGAGGATGCAATCCTCACAGCTGCCATTAGAGGGCACCATAGCAACATCGTTGTCACTGTGTTGTCTCCGGAGGACAGGACACCTCCATTCTAACCCTTACCTGTACCCTGTCACTTCAGGGTTGGAGGTTGCTGTGCAGAGGAAGCTCACTTTGCCACCTTCCGGGACGGTTTGTGGCTGCACCGACAGCATTACGACTGGTGGATCTGCAAGAAAGCCGAGAGGAGTGGCTGAAACCCTCAATGTTTATTTATCTGGGTATACAGATTCCAGTGAGGGGATCCCCCCCCAAGCACTGGGGATGGGCAGCAAGAAATATGAATAAGTGCAGGATGGAGAGACAGTGGCCCGCTTCACACCGTTGTTCGGATCTAGGTTTAATGTGGGTTACCGACACTAGTGCGATCATATGAACACTCGCCAAAGTGGGTCATGGACCGAGAGGAATGTGAGATTTCCACCTTGGCGTGGGTTCAAAAAAATTGCACTAATGTCAGTAACTTACATTAAACCTAGATTTGAACGATCGTGTGAATGAGGCCAGTGTGTTGCAGATTTTGGTGCTGGTTTCCGTTGCCCAGCTTGGGAGAAAGGGATTCAGGGGGTGCTCGGACATATGAAGGACTGGGTTCAGCAAGGAAAGAGACCTTTTCCCTTCATATGGAACCCACCACCAAAAGTCATATGCAGACTTCATATGGAACCCACCACCAAAATCTGAAATGCATCATTTACCCATCCTGCACCTATACAGACCCCTTGCTGTCCCATCTCCATGTTTGGCTGTAGCTCAATGGTAGAGCATCTGCTTTGTGTGCAGGAAGTCCCAAGTTCAATCTCTGGCAGCATCACCAGATAGGCTGGGAAGGACTCCTGCCTGAAACTCTGGAGAGCAGCTGCCCGTCCGAGCAGACAGTATTGAGCTAGACAGATCAGAAGTACTGAGCTAGACAGATCAATGGTCTGGATTCAGTATAAGGCAGCTTCCTATTTCTTGTGCCCTACCCATCCCTTCTGTATACAACTTGCAAAAAGCCAACTAGGAGGAGTACGTCTTCTACAGCACCTGGCAGCTCTCGGCTGGTCTCCAAACCTTATTTCATTTGGACACATCTTGATCTAAGCATCATATAGGCAGCCATCTTTCAGACTGCTGCACTGTTAACTCCTGCCTGGAGCCTATTTGCTGGGGTAACCCAACCTGAGGTACTCCAGCTGCTGCTGGACTACAACTCCCATCACCCCCAGCCACATGGCAGGGGATGATGGGAGTTGTAGTCAAGCAGCAGCTGGAGATCTTAGGGTGGCCACACCTGGCAGACGTCACTGAGTGCTACGGCAGTTGGAATGACTATGGTATGCAGAAGAGAAATTTTACTATTAGGAAATGACATCATTTACGTAAGCAAATACCACTGGTGTTCTACCCCCTCTGCACACCTCCTGCAAGTTGTGTCCACAACTAATGCCTCATTCCAGCTCTTGCCTTTCCTTCCCTCCCCTTCAAACCCCTCCTCTTTCCACATGACTTTTGGCTTATCCTGTAACCAGACTCAAAGTTCAGGTAACCACACTGGCCTACAATCTCCCCTCTTTACCCCTTGTCTTTCTGTCTGTCTCCCCTGCTGCCTTAGATTGTAAGCTCTTTGAGGGCAGGGGTCCGCCTCTTTTGCCTCTGAAACTCATCAAAAGGTGCTCCGTATGCAGACGGCAAGGTCTGAATCATCAATTCAAGGCAACCCACATTTTGCACACACACACACCCCAAAGAGCAAAATCGGTATCAGTTATGTAAATTGAGGCTTTTTTGCTTTCTTTTGCAGATTTCTTTTTCTGCTGTTGCTCATCAAGGGGAAACTCAGAGCTCTACAGGGCATTGAAGCATCCCCTCTGCAGCATTAGAATTCCCGATTAATATTCCTTCAGCTAGAGTTCTTACTGACATAGGAAACCTTAAATTTGGACAGACTTCAGACAGGGGCTTGCTGAAAAGGGGAAAAAACAACTGCCAAAGAAAAACCCAACAATTCTTCTGACTGACTTCCATTAAACCATGAGACAGACCCACAAATTTTGGCCACTGGTGCCGATGGTATAGTTTTGGCACTGGTACCATCTCAGGGAATGAATGCACATCGAGATTTTAACCCCCTTAGAGACGGAAAAACTGGTGATAGCAATGTTGCACTTACTTTTCTCTGTGTTACCGCTCCTTCTTTATCCCTACCCCCAAAACAATTAGGGCAAAATTGCTGTCATTTTTGCACGGAGCAAAGGGTCAGTGTAATAATGAGCACAGTATCGTACTCTCTCCATGGAGTAAGACATTGCTGCCAATTGTCATTTCCATCCCTCTGGTATCGATACAATTTTATAGTCAATTTTGTGTTTTTAGAAGAACTTTAAAAGCTTTAAAAGTACCATTTCATATTTGGCTACTACAGGACAACAAAAGAACACACTGAAAGCCTTGTGATCCTCTTTTCCATCTCTCAGAGCTCAGACCTTGTCAAAAATCCCAATGAGTGTTCATCCCCCCCAGATGGTACCAACTACCCCAGCTGGATCATGTATTACTGAATCATATTCACAGCCAGAAAAGACAAACAGCCTTCTGGTGGCATTCTTTTACTTACAGAGACAGTTTTCCATTTCTTTTCGAACCATCCATCACCATCACTGGAACACAAACTCACCTTCTGGTGCCCTGAATCTTGATGGTCTTCACTGATCCCTCTCTACCCACTTCCCCCCAGTAAAAGCAAGAATCCTCACACTCCCATCACACTCATTGGGCTGCCCCCAACACAATTTGTCCCTGGGACAAATTCCCTCACTCTAAAAAGCATGATCTCCACCCACCCCTCCCCACGTGGACTTACATTGCACATTGAGGGTGACTGTGGTCTGCTTGCCTGCAGGGGCCGCTGGGTTGCTGACACGGCAAGTGAAGGAGCTGCCCATATCTCTGCTGCTGGGGGTCAAGAGAAGGGTGCTGACAGCCACCTCCCGTTTGCCATCGTCCATAAGTGCCTGCAGGGGAGAAAAGGGGAGTGTCCACATACTCTGCATTTCCTTGGATAAATAACTCTCTCACAACAGGACCCATTTATCACTTTTTTTTGTACATCTAAAAATACAGTATAATGTCTTTTAGCAGTTCCTGGTGAGCTCTTGCTTTCTGTAAAGAACAAATTATTACTTTTCTGCAGAATGGTGGTTCTGCAGAGTAAGAGCTGGCCAGCAGGTGGCGCTGTTAAAATTGCACAAGGACCTTGCTGGGCAGAGCATGAATGCATGCTGGAAAGGACAACAGCAGCCTCCTGAAACATGTGGAAGCAGAGCTCTTCTTAATGTCATCTGGAAGAGCCCTACTTTCTACAGGTGTTCGAGCATCTGCCTGCAGAAGGTCCCAGGTTCAACCCCGGGCAGCACTTCCAGATAGGGCTGGGAAAATTGAAACCTTAGAGAGCCCCTGCCAGTCAGTGCATGCAATACATTGACGGATCAATGGTCTGACTCGGTGTAAAGCAGCTTCATAGGTTTCTCACTTCTCTGCTTGCTTAACTCCTGCCGACTCTTGACTCACCTTGGAGTACACTGCAGAATCCTGCCGCTGCCTGTCACGATACCAGCTGATCTCAGCAGCTGGCTTGGCCCCCCCAGCACGACATGACAGGTTGTAGGGAATGTTGGAGATCACGTGCACGATTGGGCCATTTTGGATCTCAGGGTCATTGGGAGGGACTGGAGGAAGAGATGCAGAGAAAAGGAGATTGGTCACAGCATTTGGGAAGGGGGTCATGGAACCTGGAAATAGAAACTTTTCCGAAGCACTCGAGAAAGAAAAGAGGGCCAACCCCCTTCTCCACAAGCAACGACGGTATAGAAAACTCACTGAGGACGGTGAGCTTGGCCCGCTGGGATCGCAAAGCTGCCTGCGTGGCCTGGCATTCGTATACAGCATCATCATCCAGCTCGGCATAGTCTATCCGGAGGTTGTGCTGCCCGGCGGAGGCATCTCCGACAATGGAGTAGCGGGACCAGCCTGTAGTGAGGAGAGAGGGGATGCAATGCCAAGTTAGTGTGGGAGTGAGGAAGCAACAGGGAAGAAGCAGCACAGTGCCCCCTAGAGTT
This sequence comes from Hemicordylus capensis, assembly GCF_027244095.1. Taxonomy (NCBI): domain Eukaryota; kingdom Metazoa; phylum Chordata; class Lepidosauria; order Squamata; family Cordylidae; genus Hemicordylus; species Hemicordylus capensis. Next base: position 19,124,043 of record NC_069663.1, read on the forward strand.
GCACTGGGTTACTACAGGGACCAGTTGCTGCCATGGCTAGCTCTGCGCGGACGGTCACCTTTCCAACCACCCCATGTGCCCCCCTCAACCACGGTGAACATACCAGGCAGGTCTCTTTCTCCCCCCAAGGCCAGCCCGTCTTTGGTCCACTGAACCATGCCCCGGTAGCCCATAACTACGCAGGCCAGCGTCACTGACTGTCCAGACACAATCACCTGGTCCATGGGCTGCTGGAAGAAATAGGCTGCCAATCCTGAGGAGAAGGGGAGAAAAAACAGGAGGTGGTTAAGTTGAGCGTCAGGAGTTGGTATCGCCGAGAAGCTGCTGAGAGCCCAGGGCCTTCAGAAAGGCCAAAACAGGAGAAAGAGGGGATTGAAAAATGACACAGCAACAAAAAACAGGGGGGGGGGGGACACACAGAGGGAAAGAAACCCCAAGGTGCTGAATAAATTGGTATTGTCTTTATTCTGATGCAAGGTATAATTTCCAATAAGAGAAAAAGATGCAGCATATTTGTCCTTGAGGAAGAGCAATGCTCGACACGCATTGGGCTACAGAATAAAGACAATACCAATTTATTCAGCACTTTGAGGTGTCTATCCCTCTTTTTCCTTCAGAAATGCCCACCGTTGCTGCCCGAGACCCTATCTGTAGCCATAGCCTTTGTGCGGTGGGGTCGATTCTTTAGGGTTCTACCCAGGTAGGATGGGGCCTACAAAAGGAACTTTCCCAAGGCCCCCTCGAAACCTGGAGCCAGCCCTGAGGTAAAGGGGCCCTAAAATCTTATTTTGCAGTAGGCCCCGAAATCTTTTCATCTGGCCCTGGGTGGTGGTTCTCACAGGAGGAGTCCAGGACTTCTATGTCCTGTGGGCTGCAGTTTCAGAGAGTGGTAGTGCTAAGTAAGATGATTCCCTGATAAAAAAAAGGGCTCGCATTCCAAAAATAAAAACCGAAGGTAGACACCAGCAACAGCCACTGGAGGGCTGCCTGTGCTCGGGCTGGACAGGGACAGTTGTTCTCCCCCTGCAAAATAGCGGAAAGCCACCACTTTGGACATCCCTCCCCACTGATGTATTAGCTTTCTACCTGCACTGAGTTTTTTTAAAATAAAGAAATAAATATAAGAACACACATTCAAACACAGCCAGGGGAGTAGCTTCCATTGGGCAAGAGAGGACAATTGTACCTGGGCCCAAACGGTTTGAGAGGCCCCCAAGGCAATCCCGCCTTTGTCCACGAGTCACCCTCGCTGCCCCGCCACGACTTCCCATCTTTGCCGCTGGGGGGAGTGGTTGCGGCGGGCGGGCAGGCTTCCCCCGACTCCACTACCAGCCGGCGCGCGGGCTTTCCTTCCTCCGAACAGTGCATCCGTGCTGTTTGAATATGGAGACCGTCACATGACATCACGTGACATCACAGTATACGACGGTCTCCATACTCAAACAACGTGGAAGTGCTGTTCAGAAGAAGGGAAGCCCGCATGCCAGCGGGTAGTGGAGTGGGGGAAAGTCAGGGGGAAGCCCGCCCGCCGCCACTCTCCTGATGGCAAAGATGAGAAGTAGCAGCAACGGCAAGGCCGCCCACCCCCAGAGGTAATTAATGAGGGTGCTCACCGATGAAGGGCCGTGGTTTCGGCGCTGGGGCCCCCTGCTGAACTGTGTCCCCTGGCCGCTGGGAACCTCGCTACGCTCCTGAACACAGCACTCCCCACTGGCAGCCTGAAGTGGTTCAGTCCCCTCCAGATTTTATCGTTTGACCTTGCCAGCATGTAGAGCCCAGGCCTTCGCTAATAGCCACAGCCACAACCCCGCGCCAGTGCCGTGACCATTCTGCGTGCATTTACCCTCCTGCCCATCCTCCCTCGGCCGACGAGGGATGCCTGCATTCCCAAAGCATTCTTTCCGGTGGTAATTTTAGTCTCTCTCCCTTTGTGCAAAAAAGGAAGCCCCCAAAAAGTGTGGTGGAAGAGATGGGGGGGGGGAGAAAGAGCTGAGCATGTGCATTTGAGTTCTGAGGCACAGCAGCAGCCGCCCCTGGTCCCTGGCATTGCCTTATCTCCCCGCCGCAGACTGTCGAGGTGCCAGCTTCTGGGGCTCTGCACATGCCCTTTAGCCAAGGCAGCCTACGCTCCCACTCGACGGTGCCCTCCCTGAACGGCTGTTCCCCCTTCCACCTCCCAGGCTCAAAGCAAAACGCATTAAAAAATTGTTTGGAGATGGGGAGCGAGCGAGTGCAAGTTAAGCAGCGGGTTGCTGGAATCCAGGCCCTCTGGGTCCCATCACAGTTTGGGAGGGAAAGAGGAGCTGGTTGGATGTCAGAGCACAAGAAAGGACCAGGCACTGGAAAAAAAGATGGGGCGGGCGGGCGGAGCAGATCCAGTTACAGGCCTGGAGACCACTTCACATGTGGGCCTTCTTAAGTCATAATGTGTCCCTGCAGTGCTGGGTCAGGTTTCAAAGGGGCTGCGATTGTAGAAAGGGCCAACAATTTTATTAGGCATGGTACAGAGATGGAAACATTTCAAAAGAGACAGAGGCCCTGCTCACTGACTTAAGAGTCCCATAGACATACTATAGAAGGGAAAGGGGATGGGCAGGGAAGAGGAACAGGAGCTAATTTGGGAACCAAAACCTTCAAAGAGCAAAACGGAAGAGCCACCAAGGAGACGGCAATGAGGGCACCAGAAAAAATATATATAGGGCGGAAGGCATAGAAAGGACAAAGTACATTTCTCGCAGGCGGAGAGCTTTGTCTCACATGTTAGCTTTCTGAAAGGGGAGAAATAACCGTACACCACCAGCATAGCGTAGTGGCTAGAGTGTTGGACTAGGACTGGGAAGACCCAAGTTCGAATCCCCATTCAACCATGAAACTCACTGGGTGACTCTGGGCCAGTCGTGTATCTCTCAGCCTAACCTACCTCACGTGGTTTTTGTGAGGATAAAAATAAGCATGTACTCTGAGCTCCTTGGAGGAAGAGCAGGCTATAAATGTAAAAAACAATAAATGAATAAATAAATTTTGCATTAATGCTCCCATCTTAAACATGCTGACCTGGTTCACACAATCATTCTAATCTAGGTTTAGTGTAGGTTGCGATTGTATGAACTTTTACCAAGGTGAGAATCTCAGATTCATCTTGGGCCATAAACCATCTTGGCATGTGTTCAAACAATCACATGGATGTCAGAAACATTAAACCTAGATTCGAATGACTGTGTGAACCAAGCCATGTTCTCAAAAGCAAATCCTTTTGGTCGATGGAGTTAAACTTTCAAAGTAAGCATGCTGGTGATTGCAGCCTTCTTTTAGTTTCGAGTTTATGATTAAGCAATGAGGCTAGGAATGGACAGTTATTCCCATGTTATGTTGAGAGCAGGTACAGCAGTAAGCTTCCTATCGGTATCCGGCATTTGAGAGGGTCTGTACCCAGTTCCACTTTTTAAATGAATGCAGGTACAGTCATTCACACAAACACATGTATGTGTGTACATACTGAATTCATGTACAACATAATATCTGAACAGGGGCCACACACACACACACACACACACACACACACACACACACACACACACACAAAATGCTAGAGAATTGTGGCCAGCTACAACTTGCTACCATGTGAACAAGCAGTAAAACAAACATGTATTGCTGCTTTTAATTTAGTGTCCATGTGCACACTTATTCCACCATGTGTGTCTTGGCCCTCAAATTAGACACTATGCAGGAGATTTGTCGAAAGGATCTTCCGCAGTTTTAGAAGCGTGAATAGCAGGTGTATACGTATCTAACAGGTGTGAGCATATCTATCAAGATGATTTCGAAAGCTGCAAAGTATTATCTGGATCCCGGAAGGATGCTGTTAATCAAAAATAACAGTGTAAATTTACTGTTGATTAACGAAACGGAACTGTAATGCGCAAGACCTTTCGGCCTCTGCCATCTTCAGCTATATAAAACCGGAAGCCAAAAAAACACTTCTTGCCCATTATATTTCTGTTTCGTTAACCAACTATTTTATCGGTATTAAAAACCTGCATCAGGAACAGGGTGTTGTGGGAGAGGAAGCATAACTCTTTCCTGCAGACATCCTTGTAAGCGTAATGGCTGCCACAGATCAAACCCTCCGCACAGAGTTTTACCCTCGCTGGACATCACTTCAAAAACAAAGACATCTCCATTCATCTGCCAAGCATTGAGTAGTGAGCACAGGTGTATGACAGCCCCAAGAACGACAGATTAGGAAACTCTGCAGCTGCGTTTTTTCATTGCACTTGGTCTGTACCGTCCCCATTACTTCGGGGGGACACAGTTCCAAGTATCCGATGCAGTTTTGCACAATGTGCTTAGTTTCCGTGAGCAGAATGCGGAAGGGTATAATCCTCCCAGCCAAGAAACAACAAGCTGCCAGCCCCATACTCTTGCCCTAGACCTGCTCTGCATAACCTCCCAGGCTCTCCCCTCCGCCCTCTCGGCCACTGGGAGGCTGTTGAGACCCAAGAAGCTGAAAGAGTCTTTATTGGCGCACAGATCTCTCCATCTTGAGGCTCTTATCTCCTCACTAAAGCCTGCTTAACTGCAATCCAATAAGGCCAGCCCTTTGTCCCATTGTTTAGAAGTTTACCCACTAAACTAGGGTCTGAATAGTGGGATAATCCCCTCAAGAGGGTCAAGAGGGCCGAGACACAGAGGGAGCAAGAGACAAAGGCCTGGCAGAGAGTCAGAAAGGCAGGCCCGTTCTGCCCCAAGGGAACAGAAAACAAGGCCGGTTAATCACACAGAGGGACTGGAGCACTATAGCTCAGCCTGGTACCAGCCCAAACCTCTTCTCTGAGCCCTGATGCACCCAGGTGTTTCCCAGTTTTACAGCAAGGAAAATAAGGGGTCTTGACCAGACACTGGCTCTCTCTCTCTTTTGGGCAAGGGATGTTAGGAATGTGATTTAATCTCCAGTGCATCGCTTACAAAACTTGCTAACTAGGAATGTGCAAATTGATTCGAATCTGAATCAATTCAACTTGAATTTGAGAGATTTGAGTGATTTGAATTTGAATCAAAGTGCCCCTTAAAAGGGCAATTCGATTCAAAATTGAATCAAATTTTTGAAATTGGATTCAAATTTGAATTGAGAGTCGTTTGGCACCTTTAAAAAGCCATTCGGCCCTCCTAATTGGTTAAAAAACCCTCCCAAACAAGATTGAATCAATTCAAATTTGAATCAAGTTTTTGGACCGGATTTGAATTTGAAATCAATTTCCAGAATTCGATTGGGATTTGAAACAAACTGAAAAATGCATTGTGTGTACATCTCCATTGAGAAAATAAAGCAAGAACCATTCCAGTGTCTTCCCTTCTCTAAACTGCAAGCTCCTTGGGTCAGGGACCTCTCATTCTTGCTGAAGTGCCATCTGCACAGATGGTGCAACATAGCAATGGCAACTTTATTTGTTGCCCCCCCCCCAATTATCCTCCGGATGGCTCACAAAGCATTATTATTATTCATAGGATACCTCTCGAACCAGAATCAGGCCGATACCCCTCCCTCTGCATCCTCTGGGCTGGGACCATGGTGGGCGGGGGCATGGAATGGGATGGTATATCCACTGCATGCATGACTCCTAGTATGGCCCCAAATTTGCCACCCTTTAAGTCCCGATTCACCCAATCCAGCATCAATGCTGGCAGTTTTACCCAAGGATCACCCTTGGACTTTGTAATTGAACACACATTCTAGTCAGTAGCATAGCCTTATCATTGTTAAAAGTTAAACTTTTACACCTACCTCCCTTCAAAAGGCTCAGGGTGGCAAGTTCTCTCTACCCCTTCCCAACATCATTTTATCCTCACAACAACCCTGCAAGATAGGTTAGGCAGAGGATGGTGATTTGCCTAAGTCTGCCTTTGTACATAGTTCGGAAACTTCAGTTAGTTCAAAATGCGGCAGCCAGATTGGTGTCTGGGGTAACCTGGAGAGACCATATTATGCCTGTTTTAAAACAGTTGCACTGGCTGCTGATGTGTTTCAGGGCGAAATACAAAGTGCTGGTTATTACCTTTAAAGCTCTGAATGGCTTGGGTTCAGGCTACCTTAGAGAGCGCCTTCTTCAGTATGATCCCTATCGCTCGTTGAGGTAATCTGGAGAGGTCCGTCTCCAGTTACCACCGGTATGTCTGGTGGCGACTCGGAACTGGGCCTTTTCTGTAGCTGCTCCTGGCCTATGGAATGCACTCCCGGCAGATATCCGCAGTTTAGGCTCGCTGTCGGCCTTTAAGAGAGCCCTAAAAACGTACTTGTTTGGGCCTGACCTTCCAAGTTTTGTAAATTGGTTTTTTTTTAAGTACTTTAATACATTTTAAATGGTTTCTTAACATGGTTTTAATATTGTTTTTAGAACTGTATTTTAGATAATGTGTGTTTTTAGGTATTTTAAAATTTGTTGTACACCTCCCAGAGCCTTTGGATGGGGCGGTTTATAAATGTGATAAATAATAATAATAAATGATAAGGACATCTGGAGCATTTTCAGACAGCAGGCTTTACTGTGGGTTTACTGCAAGGCTTTGCTGTGAGTTCAAATTTGTCCCCTGCAAAATGACACAAAAAGTGGATTTTTTTTTTTACCCTGGGCATAAGTCGGGGCTAATGCACAATGAAAAACCCAAATCGTATCTAGAGTGCTCCCCCCATAGCTCGGGGTAAATCTGGCCGATAGTTGAACACACACCCTCAATTCTGGAGAAGAACCAAGCTAAAAGCCCCGTCTGGAAATGCTCCTGGTGTGCTTCAGGGCCAAGTGCAAATTTGAACCTGGGTCTCCTGGTCCTAGAGTCTACATCCAAACAGGCTCTTGCTACCCACACTCACCCATGAAGCACGCCAAGGAATTCTGTCTCAAAACATCTCTTACCCTCTCGCAAGTAGACTCTGACCACAGCTGCAACTTTTATTTCATCACTGGTTTTAAAACAGAATTGACCATGGCTTTTAAATTGCTTTAATTTGTGTTGTTTTATGGCAAGCCGCTCAGAGACGTGAGTTTGGGGCAGTATATAAATATGCTAAGCAAACAAAACAAAACAAACAAAGAAACCAACAAACCAATTTAGATCCTAGCAGAACTGAGGAGAGACCACAGAAAAGCTCTCAGCAATACAATTTTCACCTGATGTGCCAAATCCTTGAGACTCTACTTATCCCCGATCCCCACTTTGTTCTTGTCCAGCCCACAACATTAGCCTGGCGGTCAGCAGCTGGATGTCTCTGGGCTGGATCCGACCCCCTAAGAGAGCTGCATGACCCTTCACCCGTGCTGACCTAGAGGCAAAAGGAAGTGTGGGAAAAGGGGTGAATATGGCAAATGAACCTGAAGGCAGGCCACTAGAAGGGTTGGGGTGCCAGCCCCCCCCACTTCACTTCTTCTCCGAAAGTGACTTTTCAGGGAAAGTGGCTTCTGAGGAGACCCAGCTGCTTGACTTCGCTTGCAAGCACTCTGGGCCTCTCCCACCCCGAGCAACTAAGCTCCATGCTAGCATCTCTTTTTTACGGGGAAGCCAATAATGAAATAATAAACATGCCTCATAAAAAGGGACGATGGACATCACTAGTAATAAAAAGGATGGCGGAAGATCATAGCCCACAAAGGAGACGTGTATGGGCTTACAGGGTTGCGGCGGGGAGGGGGGGAGGAAGAGTCAATGCTAATCAGCATGGAGCAGCCATACGGGAGCTGGTCTCTTGTTCAGGGGCTGCTACAGCTGAAGAGACTGGTGGGACAAGAAAGCTGACATCTGCCTGGAACTGCCTCCTCAAATACCTTCAAATCTCTCCTTGCGGGGTGTGTGTGTGTGTGTGTGTGTTGGCTGTGAGATGTCAGATGCCACCTTCCCCTCCTTCCCCAACAAGGATATGCTTCCTGTCCTCTCTCTCTCTCCCCTCCTCTCCCCCATTGACAGACCTAGATTCCCCAATAGGCTGCAAAAGTCCCGAAGCACCAGGATCTCGGGGTGCCAGAGATTCCTGGCACCCCGTCTCCTCCAAAATGGGACATTCCGGCTAATAAGTAGACCGGGGTTATGAATGGCGCACTGAGCAAGCCAGGGGGTGAGTGGTTCTGGACGGGCCAGGCCTTAGAGCTCCCGAGGGGTCAATCAGTCCTGCCCACTGCTACGGTGCATCTTCTTCCCTCTCTCCTCCCTGCACCCACTGGGGCATTCTCTATGCAGGCACGCCCCGACCTGCCTATCTGGGCATGGCCCACAGCAGCAACCAGCTCCTCTGCCTCTACTCTCCTCCTTCTGGAACAGGAAGTGAAGGAGAGGAGAATGGGGGCGGAAGACACTCTGGCCCACCACTCTCCTCCACTTTCTCTTCCAGAAGCGGGGGGGGGGGGAGAGAGAGACGAGGAGGCACTGCAGCACCGGCAAGTGGGTGGCATACCCGCACAGAGTACACTTCAGTGGGAGAGAAAGCAGAGACAGCGGGCATGTTATAGATTGCAGCCTCCTCCGGGCAGGGACCTGTCAGCTCGTTGCCACTCTCAGAAGTGCCACACACCTAGTTAGTGCTATATTATGGACAGGGACACAAAGCAGCTAGTCAACTGCACATAGTCTGAGGTGCCTGTTGCACACTGATGCTCATGGGTGAAGGCTGTATGCGGTTACAAAAGCATCTTAAAAGCTCCCGGGTAAACACCTTTTAGTTAACCTTTTAGATTTTAAATTTTGATCTGATTTTAACTGATTTTTTTTAAAGTATTTAAAATTGTATTGTATCCTGTATTTTTTGGTCATAGGAAATAGGAAGCTGCCACATACCGAGTCAGACCATTGGTCCATCTAGCTCAGTATAGTCTACACAAACTGGCAGCAGCTTCTCCAAGGTTGCAGGCAGGAATCTTTCTCAGCCCTATCTGGAGATGCCAGGAGGCAACTTGGAACCTTCTGCATGCAAGCAGGTAGGTGCTCTTCCCTCTTCCCTGAGGGGAATATCTTGCAGTGCTCACACATTTTTAGTCTCCCATTCATATGCAACCAGGGCAGACCCTGCTTAGCTAAGGGGACAAGTCATATTTGCTACCACAAGACCAGCTCTCCTCCTTGTTATGATTTAATGTATTGTGTTTTTAATCTCATGTTTTCAAGTAGTGTTGTAAGCCACCCAGAGGACAATTTATTATGGGGCAGCTAACACAGAAAAGTTATTAATTAATTAATTAATTAATTAATTAATTAATTAATATTATTACTATTATTGGTTACACAAAAGTAAATTTGCACCAGCATCTCACAATGCCATATTATCAAGCAGCAACGGTACACTGTTTGCACACCCCAATTGCAAACCTTATGTTTGCATGTAGGCATCACACAAGTGCACAGCTTTTAACGCTCTCGCAAATGCGTTCATCCGCTCTCTCTCGTACATGCACCCCCCTGCCTTTACTGAACACACACAGCTGCAGGGAAGACGCCTGCCATAGGCCCACAGGGAGGTGTCCATATGGGCTTCCATCTGGTGACAGTCAAGAGCATTTCTCCACGATGAGGCAGCATCATGTAGGGCAGTGTGACTCCATTAAATTATGGGGCGGATCAGCTCACCCCTTGACCCACCACCCCGGAAGCCATTGCTTGCCCCACACACGGTGGCCGCTGGTGCTTCGCTTCCGGCAAGAGGCATTTCGCTAGGAGGATGCACATTTGTGTGTGCTGAGCGTGAAGAGTCAGCAACAGTTGCATACAGTGGGAGAAAAAGCACGTAGAGGCAAAGGTTATGGGAGGGAAAGTGGCAGAAGAGAAGCAAGGATGTAGTGAAGACATGAACCTGATTCAGACATGATGCTGTACGAATGTATAGATGCCTGGAAGAAGGGTGTGATAAAAAATGAAATAAAAGAAATAAAAATACTAGGTCTTTAAGTAGGCCCATACAATAGGGCTAACATGGCACAAGGCAGTTTTGGGAAGCCTAGCACCTTTGGCGGGGGGACTGGGCAAAGAGGCTTCTTTTAAAAGCGGTGATTCTTTTTAATCGAGCAGGGGGAGAGCAACTGGCCCTATCCATCCCCAGCACAGCATCCCTTCTGTGGCTGTTGCTGGTGTCTGTCTTATGTTTCTTTTTTTGATGGTGAGCCTTTTGCGGTCCGGAAGCCATTTTATATTTTTATATCTTTGTAAACCAGTTTGGGAACTTTTGTTGAAAAGCGGTAAATAAATATTCATCATGTCGTATCATATCGTATCCGAGGATTGGGCTGACCAAGTGACTGGCAGCTGCTGACCGGGGAGGTCCCTCTTTCCTTTCGATGACAGCAGATGCAATCACCAGCTAAAGCATCTGAAAAGGGCTTCTATTCCCACTGCTATTTATATACTTCTTTTCAGCCAAGCAGTTTACATAGAAAAATAAAGAATAAATAAATAAGACGGTTCAGTCTGCTGCATACTTGTTAAGCCATCATGGCTACCCCAAAGCATCCTGGGAACTGCAGCTTGGCCAGGATACTGGAAATTCGCCCCTGTGGAGACCCCTAGCCCTACCCTCTTGCAGGATTTTCACTTCCCAGACTTCTCTGGGGACAGGGAAGCCAATGCAATGTCTGCGGAGTAGTTCCCAGCCGCCAGCTGGGGAACAGAGACAAACAAACAGAGGGCACAAGGGATACAAATCCCAGTTTGGCCTAAGTGCCTCTTGTGTGTTGGGAGGAGGAGTGAATCCCACCCCCTGCCATCCATCAGAGTTTCGACCTTTCCTCTCACTTGATATGTCAGTGCAATACCTTGGAATCGAACTGAGTGGACGGCCTAGTGGTCAGAGCAACCGGGCCTGCCAGGAAGCAGGGTCCTTGTATTCCGGTTACCAAGCCCGTCTCCCCTGCTCTACACACCACTTGTTGGCTCCCTCCTTCCACCCCCATCATCCCCCCTCGGGCTCAGGGACGCCTCTGCGCCGTATTTCCACGCTTCACGGCAAATCCTTTTTGAAGTTGCGCAGAGGCCGAGGCGAACCGCTGAATTCCTGCCTGCTAATAGGCGTGAAATCAGCGGTCCATTGTGCCAGAGCTGCAGGGGGAAGGGAGATGAAAGCCGCCCAGATAGCACAAATAGCTCTTGCCAGGCTCCTTGTCCGCCCGGCGGAAATAGGGCAGAATCACCGAGGAGGTGTTCCGCACCTCCCCGGCAAAGTTTGCCCACAGGAACACAAGTCGAAACCACAGGGTCCAGGAACACCTCACCTTTGGGAGCCAATTAGGAATCAAGAGTAGGCAGGATACCCCGGTAACCCCATCCAGCCCTGCCACAGACAATGGTTACTCCACACCGTGCGAGCGTGGAGAGTCCATTCACTTGCTGCATACGTCTCAGCCCCTCCGACTCTGAAGTCAGCAGGGAATCCACCTTCTCTCCCCAACCGCAGAGTATGCAGCACAAAACAGGCAACATACCGCAAGTGCACAAAAGCCAATCAGGACTGCGTGGAGTTGGGTTTTTTTAAACGCTCAGATAGCCTATGGCTCTGCGGCGGCAAAGCAGATTCCCCGCCACGCGGCATAATTAAGAGAAATTCCAGCGACAAAAGTTCTAGGGAAAGCGGTTGAGGACGAGCCACGTTTCCTTAAAAAAAAGACACAAAACCACTGCTTTAAAAATTTTGTTTTATGTAAAAAGAGGGAAACGCGTGTCCTGAAGAAACATACAAGAGGAACATCAGTGCCTGACTTTCCCAGAGATAATCCATAAGGATCCAGCAGGAACCTGGCAGGATTATTGTCATCAAAAGGTACGAGGGTTACCCATGTGGACAGCTTTTGAACGGGCCAAAATAAAACTCACAGTTCAACTTCAGAGAATTATCCGTGAACTCTCAACATTTGATCTGGTCCTATGAAATGCACACGCGCCTGACGTACAACGGAGCTTTGATGCTTGTCTTCACCAAATCCTGGAAATCAACAGGAGGTTGCAACGTCTGCCTTGGCGTTCAAGCCAAAAGTTATTTTAAGTTCTTGTTTGACAAGGATGTCTTCCAGAAACAAGCCAACTATAACAACAACTATTTAAATACCACTTTTCAACCAAAGTTCCCAAAGCGGTTGACATAGAGAAATAATAAATAAAAAAAGATGGCTCCCTGCCCCCAAAGGGCTCACAATCAGGGTTTTCTCTAATTTTTTTCATCTGTGTGCGGAATGAGTTTTGTTCTGAGTGGCAGTATCAAGGCAGTGCACGCACACACATATTCAGAGTGGGACTTCCCTGATTCAACCTGAGTGGGATCTAAAATTAACTGAGAAGACATCAAAAAACGAGGGAGCGCACACACACGGACACTGCTCACAATCTCAAAAGAAACATGAGCTCGACACCAGCGCCAGCCACTGGAGGGATGCTGTGCTGGGGATGGAGAGGGCCAGTTGCTCTCCCCCTGCTAAATAAAGAGAATCGCCACATTAAAAAGGTGCCCCTTTACCCAGTTATAGCAGGGGTCACTGGGACGCCAGGAAGGAGAAGGCGGGGAAGGCCCTGGGGAAGTCATGAGTGTGTGTGTGTGTGTGTGTGTGTGTGTGTGTGGCACAAATCCCATGTTGTCATCCTGCAAGTGGGGAAGGGGGCGGGGGTGCGCAACCAGAGCTGGCAGCTTGTGAGTGCGTGAGCTGCCGGCCGCACAATAGCGCTTTGTATCACGGCCTCATTCAATTGCCATCAGTTCTGCCACCCAGCCATCTCCAGCCTGTCTGGTCTGCACGCCCCCCCCCCCCCGTGCTCGAGAGGTCTTTGCGTACTTCTGGGCATTTGAGCCATACAGGTCCCTTGCTTGGGCGCCCCCTAAAGGCCCTGGTTTCTCCCCATCAGTCGCTTGGAAACCTGACATACCTGCAGACCCTTGAAAGAAGCGGGGGGGAGGGGGGAAGGAGCCATTGCTCAGTGGCAGAGGTCGTGCTTTGCAGGCAGAAGGTCCCACGTTCAACTTGGGGCAGTGAGCATGAATGGGCCCCTTTGCTAAGCAGGGTATGCCCTGGTTTGCATCTGGATGGGCAACGGCGTGTCTGCGGTAGCGCTGATCCCCTTCATTGTAATGTTTTGGGTATGCCATCTGCTGTAAGGTATTCCCTGTAGGGGAGAGGGCCGTAGCTCAGTGGAAGAGCACCTGCTTTGACTGCAGAAGGTCCGAGGTTCAGTCCCTGGCAACATCTCCAGGTAGGGCTGGGAGAGACTCCTGCCTGAAAGCTTGGAGAAGCAGCCGCTGCCAGTCAGTGTAGACGAGACTGAGCTACCAGTCGCCTGGCTTGGCATAAGGCAGTTTTCTACGCGGAGCGCCCCAGCTTCCCTGGTCAAAAGGCTCAGGGGAGCAACAGATGAGAAAGCCCTCTGCCCATGCCCTGGAGAGTTGTTGCCAGTCAGAGCAGACAACCAGAGGCTCGAGAGACCAATGGCCTGACTCTACTGAAGCTTCCCCTGCTCGTCAGCAGCATCCACGGCCATGGTAGAGGGCGTGATGTGTATTGTTCAGAAGCTCTCAGGTTAAATCCCTGGCATCAACGGGCAGGCCTGGGATATGGGAGGGGAGCTGGTGGTCAGTAATCAGGAATGGTCACCTTTGCTAAGCAGGCTCCACCCTGGTTTACATTTGAATGGGAGACAACATGTGTGAGCACTGGAAGATATTCATCTGAGGGGACGGGGCTGCTCTGGGAAGAGCATCGACATGCTTGCAGGCAGAAGGTTCCAAAGTCCCTCCCTGGCATCTCCAAGCTGAGAGAGACTCCTGCTGGCAACTTTGGAGAAGCTGCTGCCAGTCTGGGTACACAATCCTGAGCTAGATGGACCAATCGTCCGACTCAGTATATGGCAGCTTCCTGTGTTCCTGAGTGGCTGTTGAAAAGGGGTATACCAATATTTTTAAGAACAACGACAAATGCCACTAACTGCCTTGTACTCCCCAGCCAACTGTACTGTCCTCCATGGCGAGGACAGAGGATCCTTTGACTGAGACGGATGCTGGCTCCTGCTTGGGCCCTTGCTGTGCAGTTCAGCAGAAGAAGCCTGCCCGCACCTGAAAATGTGGCACCCACACACACAGACCGTGGCGACAAGGCCCCGCCCCCCTCGTTCGCCAGCCCTTCGCGGCGACCGGCCTGGCACACAGCTTTGCACACCCTTGCAGGAGGTTGCCATAGCTGCCTGGCACCAGCTCAACTGCCAGAAATTAGGTCATTCCCAGAAGCCAACAGATGTTAATTTTGTGCATTTGTCTCTCTAAAGCTGGCCACTCCTTCCCTCTCCTCCCTTCTGTCCCGGATTGCTAGGCCTGTGGAAATCCCCTCGGCGCATCTGCCCATCCCCTCGGCGGCCGCACATGCAAAGTTTGGGGACCAGTGAACAATAACGGCATCCACCATCTCCGCTGGTGCCTCGGGTCTTCTCAGATGGCAGCCCTGGTGCTCTCACTCTGTCCCGCTGACTTCTCACGGAACTCAACTTCTGCCCTCCAAAATTTTGCAACTGGAAACCGAGACACACTTGTATACACCTCTTTGCCAAGTTAACCGCTGCTAACTGGGCAAAGAGGCACCCTTTAATGTGGCGATTCTCTTTATGTAGCAGGGGGAGAGTAACTGGCCCTATCCACCCCCAGCACAGCACCCCCTCCAGTGACTGTTGCTGGTGTCTCTCTTATGATTCTTTTTAGATTGTGAGCCCTTTGGGGACAGGGATCCATCTTATTTATTTATGTATTATTTCTCTTTGTAAACCGCCCTGAGCCATATTTGGTAGGGAAGTATAGAAATTGAATAAAATAGCAATAGCAATAGCACTTACATTTATATACCGCTCTATAGCCGGAGCTCTCTAAGCGGTTTACAATGATTTAGCATATTGCCCCCCAACATTCTGGGTACTCATTTTACCGACCTCGGAAGGATGGAAGGCTGAGTCAACCTTGAGCCCCTGGTCAGGGATCGAACTTGTAACCTTCTGGTTACAGGGCAGCAGTTTTACCACTGCACCACCAGGAGCTCTAAATTAGATAGATAGATAGATAGATAGATAGATAGATAGATAGATAGATAGATAGATAGATAGATAATACACAGGAGGGTCAGTGCCCAAGCTCACATGTGTACCCCAATCATACACTGCTGAAGGGCTGGTTTCCACCTGCCATATCCACCAACTTTGCCAAAGTTTCTCCTGCACTGGCGTTTGCAACTGTTGTTTCAGTAAACGGATCCGGACAGTCCCCTTTAAAAACGGAGACCTGTTTAACTGGGCGCTTAATCTGGTTGCGCTTCTAGACTAGCAGCAGTTCCAAAACATGTGCGCAACAGTGTTCCCTCTAAGGCATGCTCACGCGCTCACACTTTTTAAAAAAGGTCTGCTCAGTTAGCTTTAGATCCCGCTCCGGTTTAATTAGGAAGGTCCCATTCTGAATGCGTTTGTGCACACAATCCCTTGATATTGCCGCCCAGAAAAAAAAACCTCATTCCACACACAGATGGAAAAAAAAAATTAGAGAACACACTGGTGCAGACCATTCATTTTCAGGACAGGCAGGTCTGGGATGGGAAGAAATTGCATCACCCCCCACCCCACCCCACCCCAAACAGGCACACAGAAAAAGTTATCAGGGATGGGTGCGAGAATTTAGGAACTGTCTCTGATAAAACAGGCACGGTTGGAGTGTATGCAAAATGTATTCTAGATAGCACAGCCTAGTCCAGAAATCATCAAAATATAGCTCGTGAACAAGCTGTGGTGAGCCCCAGGCTTACATGCTCTCATTTTACCCTCGCTTTCTCTTTCTCATGGTCAAAAAGAGAGGAGAGCTGGTCTTGTGGTCGCAAGCATGACTTGTCCCATTAGCTAAGCAGGGTCTGCCCTGGTTGCATATGAATGGGAGACTTGATGTGTGAGCACTGTAAGATATTCCCCTTAGGGGATGGAGCCGCTCTGGGAAGAGTATCTAGGTTCCAAGTTCCCTCCCTGGCATCTCCAAGATAGGGCTGAAATTTATTGCCTGCAACCTTGGAGAAGCCACTGCCAGTCTGTGTAGACAATATTGAGCTAGATGGACTTATGGTCTCACTCAGTATATGGCAGCTTCCTATGTTCCAAAAGCTTCAACTTTTAGTTTTGAACAATTTCTCATTACTTCCAAACTTCAGGAACTGTGCTTTATTTTATTTGTGGTTAGTTAAACCAGGATATGAAACCAGAGTTTGATTCTGGCTTGTCTGAACTTATCATAGTTGGGGGGAAAGCCACAGTTTCCCAAGTTTGGATGCAACCTGAAACTGTGGTTTATTCCAATACAAAAGTGGAAGCTTTCCATCTCCTTCCCTTGCACATGGGGGGGGGGGAGTGAGCTGAAGGTTTTCTACAGCACACCCACAATAATCTAAATCATGACTTGAATGATCATCTGAAATGGGCCTATCATGTTAAACATTCCTCCTTTCCAGGCAGCTATAGGGATCCTGGGACCTACACTGATATTGACGTATCCAGCTATTGTTTGGGGCCTTTTAAAAACATTCATTATGTTTGCAATATTTTCTTTTGGAAGGCAAGTTGTTTTTGTTTGTTTGTTTGTTTAAGTACTCATCATGGCAGTGAGTCCCATTGGTTTAATTGAGAAAGGAACACTATTGTGGAAGAGACTGAAATTTGGCAAAATGTTGCCTCTTTGAGAAATACAAACAGGTAGCCTTGTAATTGTGTCTTGTAATTGGATCCATCTCTGGCGACAAAAGTGTATAAGCACATAAGAACATATGCAAAGTGGCCTCATCCCCTAAGGAGAATATCTTCTGGTGCTCACACATGTAGTCGCCCAATCAAATGCAAGCCAAATGCTTAATAAAGGGGACACTTCATGCTTGCTACCACAAGACCAGCTCTCCTCCCCTGCAAGTCCCCTACAACTGGTCCTGGGGGTAGCCTATAGCCACCAAGACTGGTAGCCATTGATAGATTTGTCCTCCTTGAATTTACCTATGCCCCTCTTGAAGTCATCCAAGCTGATGGCCATCGCCACACCCTGTGGCAGAGAATTCCATAGATTAATTATGCACCGTGTGAAAAAGTACTTCCTTTTGTAAGTCTTAAATGTCCTGGCAACCAGTGTCATGGGATGAACCCTCCCCCCCCAGATTGTAGTGTTGTGAGAGAGGAAGAAAAGCGTCTCCCTATCGACTCTCGCCACACAGAACACTTCGTCAAGCAGAACAGAAGCATAGACAATTCTGAATGATATAAGGGAATGTTGCAAAGGATATCAGCTGAGAGACCAGCTGACCCATGATGCCTTATATACTCTTTCCTCCCTTGTAGCTGTATGACTGGCTGCATTCAAAAGCTAAAGAGTGTAGTGAGAATTTGTCACAAGAGTGATTTGGTTGATTTCGGTAAACAGTGAATCTTTATTGGATTGTGGGGCGAGTTGGAGACAAGTCTGGAAACATGTTTCCAGGGACCGACATTTATTTATTTCTCCTTTAGACACAGCTTCATCCTCAAACTGAGGAATACAGCTCCATATAGTCTCCATTCTGTGGGCCACTTTTTGCTTTCACCATCATCATCAACAATTTATATATCACTTTTCAATAAAAGTTTTCAAAGCAGTTTACATAAATAGAATAGAATAAAATAAAGACGGATCCCTCTCCTCAAAGGGCTCACAATCTAAAAAGAAACATAAGGTAGACACCAGCAAGAGCCACTGGAGGGATGCTGTGCTGGGGATGGACAGGGCCAGTTGCTCTCCCCCTGCTCAGTAAAGAGAATCACCGCTTTTAAAAGGAGCCTCTTTGCCCAGGGACAATCAGTTCTATATCTTGGTTCACCTTTAAGTCCATTCATTCACACCACTTCATAATGGTAGAATTCCTTAAGCATAAACTATTTAGAACGGAATTCATTCCTTTCAAAAGCATCAAGGAAAGGCAATTTCACAAACTTCCCTGGACAGCTTAATCCCATCAGCCAAGTCTTCTAAGAATTAGGAAGCACACACAGGGTCAAAAGAGCCCAGCCTGGGCTTTGGAGGTGGAGGCGTTGGGGTAAAAGAAGGCACCCCAAATGGGCAGAAGCTAGATTGGAACCAGCGGGTAGATCTCTGGGTGTTTTGCAGAAGACCAAGAAGAGTTTCCAGCTCCCACTTCCTTAAGAACACAGCAAAAGGGCCACACCAATGAGCCCGACAATGAGCAAATGGTGTTTCTCCGAGTCTCAGTGTTCTCTTGCTGTTCTTTAAAACTGCAAGTTTCCATAAATAAATAAATAAATAAATAAATAAATAAATAATTCTCGGCCATAACTGGCCTGATGCAAATTGCTTATTTCTCACAGTTCTTCACCTGTCACAGGTGAGTTTTAATTGGCTGCCTCTGACCAGGTCAGAATCAGAATGCCAGATCTGTAGGCACTTGGAGGCAAATTTGTACTTGCACAGGTGGGGCGTCCCACAGCTCTGGCAGCAGGGCTGCAACTTGGGCTTCCCCACTGTTTTTGGATCACAATTCCCATCACCCCCAGCGACAGTCAGGGTGACCCCAGGCCAACATTTCACATCTGGCTTTGTCCCCCCCTCCCCCGCCCCCAGTCACTACTATGCACCTGGCTTTTGTCAGTGGTGCTCAGGTTCCAGGGTGGGGTGGGGGGAGTACATAGGAAATATAGGAAGCTGCCATGTATCGAGTCAGATAATTGGTCCATTTAGCTCATTATCGTCTACACTGGCTGGCAGCGGCTTCTCCAAGGTTACAGGCAGGAGTCTCTCTCAGCCCAATCTTGGAGATGCTGCCAGGGAGGGAACTTGGCACCTTCTGCCTGTAAGCATGCAGGTGCTCTTCCCAGAGCGGCCCCACTCCCTAAGGGGAATACCTTGTAGTGCTCACATGTAGTCTCCCATTCCAATGCAAACCAGGGCAGACCCTGCTTAGCAAAGGGGACAACTCACGCTTGCTACCACAAATGGCACAGCGGGGAAATGACTTGACTAGCAAGCCAAAGGGGGCCGGTTCAAATCCCCACTGGTATGTTCCTCAGACTATGGGAAACACCTATAGTGGACAGCAGCGATAGAGGAAGATGCTGAAAGGCACCATCTCATACTGGTCAACCCCTCCTGTATTCTACCAAAGACGACCACAGGGCTCTGTGGTGGCCACAAGTCGACACCGCCTCGAGGGCACACTTTATTTTTACCTGTACAGGAGGAGAGCTGACCTTGTGATAGATACTTTATGTTTACTTGACCACAAGACCAGCTCTCCTCCCATTCCAAAACTCCCCCGAGGAAAGGCAGGCGATTAATTCAGTGCTGCTCCTGCCAAGAGTGGCACCTTCTTCCCTTTGCATTCCAACAAGTTTTGAAGATGTGACAAAGTGCAGGCAGCCGGGACCTCCTCGGGTTTTGGAATGCCGAAGGCAACCCAAGAGGGGGACTGCTTACAGAGCGACATTCCCAATGCCAGAGCTTTTCTGGCTTGTCCATAGGAAGCTCAAGAGCCAGCTACTGGTGCAGTGGGGAAGCAACCTGCCTAGAGAGCAAGAGGCTGTTGGTTCGAATCCCCGCTGGTGTGGCCCCCAAAATATGGGAAACTCCTATATCAGGCAGCAGCGATACAGGAAGGTGCTGAAAGGCATCATTTATTTATTAAAAATTTCTTATATACTGACTCCTCCAAAGACTCTAGGCGGTGAACACCACCACCACCAATAACAATTAATTAAAATAAATTATTAATAAAATAATAATAATAATAATAATAATAATAATAAAAGGGCAAACACCTGGCGAAACACGTGGGTCTTAAGAGGGGAGGGGGCTGAACAAATCTGGGGCGGGGAGTGAGTGTTCCAAAGAAGAGGGACATACACAGAAAAGGCCCTCCTAGATCCTCAGGAGAAGGCAATGGTAGACCACTCCTGTATTCTACCCAGAAAACCACATGACTCTGTGGTCCCCAGGAGTCGACACGGACTCGATGGCACAACCAACATAGGAAGCTGCCTTGTACTGAGTCAAACCACTGATCTAGCTCAGTCTTGTCTACACCAGGGATTCTCAACGTTGGGTCCCCAGATGGTATTGGACTTCAACTCCCAGAATCCCCAGCCCCAGTGGCCTTTGGTTGGGAATTATGGGAGTTGACGTCCAATAACAACTGGGGACTCAACGTTGAGAATCCCTGGTCTACACTGACTGGCAGCAGCCAGGGTTTCAGATAGGGGTCTTTCTCAACCCTTCCTGGAGATACCAGGGAGTGGAACCTGGGACATTCGGCATGCATGATGCTCTACCACAGAGCGACGGCCCCATCCCTAATATTCCATGCGAACATACAAAGCTGCTGAGGTCTGAAGCAGGAACTTTATGCATGACAAGCAGGGACCCCCCCCTCACCCCCCCTGCCACTGTGAGCTACGGCTGCATCAGAGGCCTTAGAAGATGTGGAGAGCAACCTCACCATACTCATGAGGGTGTCTGTGTCACAGCATTGGTACACAGCACACTCCAGGATGTAGAAGACTGCCTGTATTTGCATATAGACACTTTTAACTGGATGGGTGGTGGGGGCACATGCGTTATCTAGTACATTCCTGTATGTTCTCCCGCAGATAATGCACAGCAAGCACCACAGCAAGCCGCTTGAAAATGTGACCTCTACAATTCACGCCTCCACTCTTGGCAGCTAAAGGACTTGGTGAACACAGCAGGGAGCAACACAGAAATAAATATATCATCTGAATGTCTGATTGAACATATGGTGTAAGTAGAAGTGGACCAACACAGATTTGCCGTTTTCCCCAAAGAGAAACCTTCTGGACATACATTTCAAATGCAGTCTGGGGGTTGGCCGCTGGTATAACACTGCCCTGTTGGGGAAGTGTTTTCCATCATGACTGGAGGCGGGGGGGGATTTTCAGTGACCCTCTTCCCTCTGCAGTTGCCTGTGCCTCCTGAAAATGTGTCCCCGAGGGTCCCACAAACCTCAAGGACATATTTCTGGGAGGCACAGAGGGAAATGGCGGGGGGGGGCACCTTTGCTGGGGTAAGAAGAGTACTCACGATAATTGCACAATTGATAGGACTTTACATGCATCTCTTACAAGAGTATCCAAGTATTAGTTAAGAATACAGGGAATAATTAACCCCCCCTTCCTTCCACAGAAAGTCCCGTCTCACTTTCATACCCATGAGTGCAGGTTTAGGGTGGCAAGTTTGTACCTGCCAGGCCCACCCATGACCTCCATATACTCAGCAGATAGCAAAAACAGGCTGTATACACACAGGTAAGGTCTTGCATACACAGAGCTCGCTCTCACCTTCCATAGTATGCCTGGAAAGAGGAGGCAGAGCCAGCCCTGAGGAGCACGATCCCCTGCCAAATAAGAGCTGAACACATAGGGCTGGTTCTCATGACTGATAGCTGGGTAGGAAGAGCATCCAGTTAGGCTCCAAGCCCTGTGCCCACACCCGCGAAATGATCACGAGTCAGCAAAAATCAGAGGAGGGGGAAATGTGTGCTAGGCACAATCTGGGTAGGACAGCATGGGACCAGCCTTTCCTTAGGGATGTGTACAGAACGGGCCAGGCCAGTTCGGTTCGAATCCAAACCAGATTTGAACCAACCCAGCTCGGTTCGACCACCAGACAGGTTCAAACTGGTTAGTTTTGCTCAAACCGGTCCAAACCGGGGCCAGTCCGGTTCAAACTCAGACCAGCACCCCTTTTTGGGGGACCGGGCTGGTTCCAACCTAGACCCGGTTCGCACATCCCTACTTTCCCTCCACCTCCAATACAGCGATGGGTACACTAAGTGCGTTCGCTGTGGCCGTCCTACTCAGATTGCGACTAGCACATGATCACTTTCCCTTGCTCCTACCTTCATTCATTCAATTTCTATACTGCCCTTCCAAAAATGGCTCAATGCGGTTTACAAAGAGAAATAATAAATAAATAAGAAGGGTCCCTGTCCCCAAAGGGCTCACAATCTAAAAAGAAACATAAGATAGACACCAGCAACAGTCACTGGAGGTACTGTGCTGGGGGTGAATAAGGCCAGTTACTCTCCCCCTGCTAAACAAAGAGAATCACCACGGTAAAAGGTGCCTCTTTGCCCAGTTAGCAGGGCTTTTGTTGTTGTTATTGCCATTTTTCTCCATTTTTTGCCAACACAAAAACATTTTTCAGGGCTGACAGCCTGGTTGGATGCTCCTCCTAGCCTTTTCTGAGAACAGACCCACAGATACGGATATGAGAACAGGTCTTTATTCTTTACTTCAAAAACAGTTTTTAAAAGAGAGACATGATTCCAAGGACTCAGATACAGGGGGTTGGGTGTTTGCATGCAGATTGGAGAACTCGTAGATTCACTCAGCAGGATACCAGTGCAAGAAGGTTTACAGGTATAAACAGATTACCTGGAAGACAAACACCTTATGGATTAACTATAGAAATGATGATCACACACACAGTATGATATGCAGGACTGTAGATGTTCAAACAGCTTAAGTGGTTTGAAAACAGATGAGTTACGTGACCTCCCGTTGAGTTGTCAGTGAGAAATACACTGTGTTATTGTATTTATGTGCAACAAGGGTCTAATTCAGGAATGTGCTGCTATTTTTAGTGGTTTTGATCAGAATTTTTTTCTACGCATTTTGCTATCCAGAGTTCATGCTCGTGAACCAAGACATTTATAATTAGACATTTGTGTATGAATGCATTTATGCTACTCTGTTTTTAAGTTGCTTTCACCCACTTTGTATTTTGAGGTCTCCTCATCCTCCATTTATCCCCCCTTTTTTGAGGTCTTCAGCAGACACTGACATTTCCCAACTTCTTCCAGTACTCATGAGGACTAGAAACTTAATACAGCTGTACATGGGCTAGTTACTGTAGAATAAGCAAACCTTATTCCTTATTCGTACAGATTCCTCAGAGGCAGTACAGCCACATCTTCCCAAATATTTCTAGATTCATGCACGCAAAGATACAGTTGCACATGTGCCAAGATGCTATTTCTGGACCTGTGAACTACCTGCTAAAAGAGCAAAGAGGCACCTCCTTGCAAAGAGGTTTTCAAACAGAGGCTGGACAAACATCTCAAGTTCCCTGCTAACTGACCAAAGAGGCACCTTTTAAAAGTAGCGATTCTCTTTAATTAGCAGGGGGAGAGCAACTGGCCGTATCCATCCCCAGCACAGCATCCCTCCAGTGGCTGTTGCTGGTGTCTATCTTATGTTTCTTTTTTAGATGGTGAGCCCTTTGGGGGCCAGGGGGCCATTTTTATTAATTGATGTATATGTAAACTGCTTTGTAGACTTTTGTTGAAAAGTGGTATATAAATATTTGTATTATTATTATTACCTGTCAAGGATGCGGTTGCAGTTTTCTGCACTGAGCAGGAGGGATGGACTAGAATGGGGTCCCCAACCTGTGGTCCTCCAGATGTTGCTGAACTACAGCACCTATCATCCCTTGTAGTAGGGGATGATGGGATCTGTAGTGCAGCGACATCTGGGAGCACCCCAGGTTGGGAACATCTGGACTACACGACCTCCAAGGTCCCTTCCAAATGAAACATTCTTATATCCCAATTCAAACCAGTGAACCAGGGTGGGGAAATACCCCATCTATGGGCACCAATTTATGCCATGCAGATATCCCAAAGTGAGCACTGTATCATTTAAAACTGATGCAGCTTGTGGGTGTGAAAAGGAGTGCAAGCCAAGGGTGTAACTACCGTTGGGCAAGGGGAGACATCTGTCTCGGGGCCCGCTGCCTTGAGGGCCCCCCCAGAGGCAAGTCACAAGATCATCATTCCGGCTTCCCATCTATCTAGCTCATGGTATCTTAGCATCTATCTAGCTAAGCAGCATAAACATTCTTACCTCTAGTGTTTCTAGTGTGTTCTAGGCATTAAAAGTAGCACAAATATATAGTATTCAATGTATATCACTATATATTGTGAAGTGTGCGTGTGTGTATCCAGTGAAATGTATTTCCAGGCAGCATAATTTTGAAATATCAGACTTAAATCCTTGTATTAGTTGGTTCTGCTGTTATTTACACCTTGTAACTAGTTAGGATAGTTAGAAGAGAGATCAGGCCAGGAGAAGGGGAGGAAAGCAGTGGGGGGGGGGCATTTAAAAATCTTGTCTCTGGGCCCACTCCAACCTTGCTATGCCCCTGGTGCAAGCAGATCCAACTCCCGCTTGAGAAGTTTCAGGGGCCTGGCCATGTCACAAGCCATAGCTGAGCAATTCATTAGGATTCCCTGAGCGGAGACCGGCGGATGAGATAGGTAATTCTGGCTGCCCTCTCTGCACACTCCTGTACAACAGCAGCCTGCCTCTCCAACAGCCAGGGTTCTCTTTTGCAGCGAATGCCTTCATTATCCCACAGCTCTGTGCCTTCCAGGGCTGGGCACAGGCAGTAAAAAACAGGTTTGGGGGCTAAACCAATATGTCAAGTTAAGCCCTGGCTTGGGAAGAAGCAATAACTGCAGGGGAAAGATGCACACGGCTCGAGTAACCCGCCCTCCCCGTGAAATATGTTCAGCAGTGACAAAATCTTTGGGACGCTGCCAATCTCTCCACTGGCCAGCAAGCATGTAATAACTGCAGTTTTTGAAGGCTTCTGTGCCTTTTCTTCCCTAGAAAACTCAATTTCCCTCATTTCCTCCAACAATTTGAGCGGGTAATAATCAATGGATATCTCCAAGCATCTCTCCAGACGCGTTAAAAAAAATCAATCCAAATGGTTAGCGCCGCAGGAAATTAAAGGATCAGACAATTACTTTGTGACAGAGGACGAGGCTCGGAGAAAAATAAGAGCTTTATTATTTTTAATCGCAATTGCCACTTCGTACAGCGCAAGTGCCATTACATCCACAAAGCATGCTGGTATTTACAGAGATGCAGAGATCTGCTTTATACCGCATTCACTGCCAGACCTGGGTGTTCATTAGCTTTGTTTTGAATCAATATCCACACACCCCGCCCACCTCCAATTGTGGCTTGTATGATGCAACAGATACTGATTGACATAAAACTAAATCTGCAAAGAGAATAATCCATAAGAGCCCCAACGCTTGGAAGTGGGCACAGCAGGGATCCACGGTCAAGGACTGCATGCCAATGCCGTTAGAAACATAGGAAGCTGCCTTCTACTGAGTCAGATCCTTGGTCTATCTAGCTCGGTACTGTCTATCTCGCTCGGTACTGTCTATCTCAGGCATCCCCAAACTGTGGCCCTCCAGATGTTGCTGAACTACAACTCCCAGCATCCCTAGACACAATTTTTTGTGGCTGGGTATGCTGGAAGTTGTAGTTCAGCAACAGTCTGGGGATGCCTGGTCTATCTAGCTCGGTATTTTCTATACTGACTGTCAGAAGCTCTCCAAAGTTTCAGGCAGAAGTCTTTACTACCCAGAATGTTGGGGGCAATATGCTAAATCATTGTAAACCGCTTAGAGAGCTCCGGCTATAGAGCGGTATATAAATGTAAGTGCTATTGCTATTGCTATGTACTAGCCCTACCTAGAAATACCAGGGGCTGAATCTGGGACCTTCCGCATGCAAGGTAGATGCTCTCATGGGAGCTATGGCCCCATTTCCCGAAAGGCAGCATATAGAGGTCTCCCATCCAGGCACTGACCACACCAACACCAGCTTAGTTTCAAGAAGGTAGCTGAATTGTGCATCCTTAGACCATGCTCTGGGACCCCCAATGGATCCTTTTCTTGTCCCACCATTTAGCTGGCAAAGGGCATGCCAAAGATGCAAGCCATGTTATACGGCCAAATCCCCTATTAACATTTTTTGTACATGTGAAGTCCGATTTTTTTTTAAACCCCAACGCATTCACTTTGTAACATGGGAGCGGCAATATCAACTAAATGTGCTTAAGAAACACAAGCCGGCACATTTTGGGAAGTGAATCAATGGCTGCTTGGACCTCTGTCTCTCCTTTCGCATGTCAGCCTATGTATGTACCCGTTTCACCACTTGGTTGTGTCCTGTGGCCAGCTAGTTCCCCGGGCTGGGCCTCCCAAGAAGCTGCAACACCAGGGCTGGCCCCAGATGGAGGTCAAGGGACAGTTGTGCAGCAGTCATCACTTACCAAACAGCTCTCCCACAAGTGGGTGGCAACAGAAAACAAGCATTCGGCTTCCCAATGTATGGTGAACAAGCACTCCCACATTATAGGATGCATGCATCATCATACACAAGTGTGGAGTTGGGAGTTATGGTACTACAGCTCAGAGCTACAGCAACCTCCTTCCGACTACCTTCTGGATAGATGCAGTGGAGAGAGACTCAAACTTGGATGGGGAGAGCTGGATTGAAACCCCTGTTCATCCAAGAATCTCACCAGGCTAATATGGGTCAGTCACTGGGCCAATTCTCACGGCCATCAGCCGGGTAGTAGCACCATCCAACTATTGTCTGTGTTGACAATACTGAGCTAGATCGACCAGTGGTCTGACTCAGTATATGGCAGCTTCCTATGTTCCTATTCCAAGTCAAACGTTGCATTTTTGATTGTCCTGTGATTTTCTTCTAACCATTCTGTTTTTGTACCAAGTGTTTTTGTCATGGCTACGGCTAAACAAATAAACTGACTGATGGATCAATATCCCTATTCAGACATTATACAAAGCATGGATATTGTACTCATGGACAGTATTCATGCGAGTGCATCCGCAAGCCCCACCCCATCCTCCACAGCTCCGCCCCTCACACCCTCCACAAGAATCCACCATCCTGCGAGAGAGAGCCTCCCCGGGGAAATCCAGGTCACCATGCTACAACACTCCCATGGATGCTATACATGGATACAGTGTCCCTACCTTGAATGGGTACACTCACGTAAATCAAGGCTGGCTGAGGTTTCCTGCACACTCCTTGGCAAAGCCAAATTCGTGGCTGCATAATGTACGAGGCAACCCCCCATCCCAAGTCTGTTCTGGCCTTTCGGCCCATGAGCATGAAGGACAGGAATGGCGGCAGAGCCAGAGGCTGCTTTTCTGCCCACGTGGGTGCCGCTATCCTGCGTGACTCCATGGCTTGCTTTTCTGGGAGGACTTGACCCAGAAATCTGGCCTGGTGTCAAGGCATCAAGCCAGATGGGAAAGACTCTGTGCAGCATTCAGATTAACCGGAGGGACATCAAAACATGCAATTTGGCATGTGTGTGTGTCACTCTCTCTCTCTCCAACTCAAATAGCAGCCCAAGGACCTCCTGATCTGGATCAGGACCATGGAGGGGGCAGAGGCTAGTCTCCCTCCCCCAACTTTAGGAGGCGAACCGGTCTGGTGGTAGCAAGCATGACTTGTCCCCTTAGCTAAGTTCCCTCACTGGCAACTTCTCCAAACTAGGGCTGAGAGAGATTTCTGCCTGTAACCTTGAAGAAGCTGCTGCCAGTCTGTGTAGACAATACCTAACTAGATGAACCAATGGTCTGACTCAGTATACGGCAGCTTCCTATGTAAGTCCCAACTGTGCCCCCCCACAACATTTAAGTTAGAAACACACACACACACACACACACGGACGGACCAGACCAGTGTTCCCTCTAACAGGGATCCCCAGATGTTGTTGACTACAACTCCCAGAATCCCCACACAAAAGTCATTGCAGCTGGGGATTCTGGAAGCTGTAGTCAACAACATCTGGGAATCTCTGTTAGAGGGAACACTGGAGCAGACTACATAATGTGTAATTTGGCCCCCTGCTCCAGGAGGTGGTGATGGCCACTAGCTTAAGAAGTTGGGGGCTGTAGCTCAGTGGTAGAACATCTGCTTTGCATACAGGAGGAAGGTCCTAGGTTCAATCCTTGGCAGCATCTCCATCCAGGTAGGGCTGGGAAAGACTTCTGCCCAGAACTTTGTAGAGTTGCTGCCAGTCAGTGTAGACAATACGGAGCTTGATGGGCCAATGGTCTTGACTCGGTATGAGGCAGCTTCCAAGATGGCTTTAAAAGAGGATCAGATACATTCATGACATGGAGGCCTATTGACAGCCATTGCCTATGACAGCTCTGTGGAGCCTCCATGGCCAGGAGCAGTATGCCTTCCAATGCCAGATGATGCCAAGAGGCAAGAGCAGAGGGGGCTGTTTCCTTCATGTCCTGCTGGTGGGCTTTATGAAAGTATCTGATTGTAAGCGAGGTGCAGGGGAGAATCCTGTGCAAGATGGACCTTTGGTCTGGTCCAGCTGGGCTCTTCTCACTAGCTAATGGACTTCACTGAGCCCACGGATTCCCAATCATCCCTTTCAACAGGGTCTTGGTGCTCCCCGCATGGTAGCAAATCCTCTGTGCTCCTCAGAAGGGGAAGCCAGCTTTCTCAAAAAGGCAAAGATCTGTTCTGTAGTCCAGAGCAGAGAGGGAGATAGGTTTGTTTCCTGAAATAAGCACGCAAGATCACCTTGAGTTGCTGCACAGCTTATTTCCAGTTGATCAATGCATCAGCTAATTGTTTGTCAGCCCCACCTTGCAGCCTCTCCTCTTCCACCTCCTCCACCCCTGGGGTAGCCGACCAGCCATTTTTCCTCCATTCTGTGTCAGCGATAGGCGGAGGGGGTAGTCATTTGCATAACTGAATACAGGCACGGCACGGCATTAGTATTCAGATAAATGCACTCCTTGCAACTTTGCCAACTTGAGATCACTGCAAATTTGAGTGGATTTCCACAGAGACAGCAGAAGGCACCCCCCCAGGCCAGCTTTTGCTCCTGCCAAATTTCAGTCACACAGCTTCTCAATGAGATGACGGGATTTTTATTTTATTTTTATTTAAAAAAAAAAAAAGATGCGGGGGGTGGGGGGGAGAGAATTATCCTTTTCTATCATTCTTTGGAGCCAGCTGGAAAATATTTTCGCTGGAACACCAAAAACAACCCCGAAGCAAAGAAAAATCCATCCTGGATGGGCAGAAGCTGTGAACAGTCGACAATAGAGAGGTTCATTACATCTATTTCAGATCAGATACTTTTAAAAAAACAGGGAAGAACAGGAGCACACAATACACTTTACAGGCTCGGAATACCTTTGGCTTAGCAAAGGGTTGTGTGCAGCTGGGAGAAAAAGCCTAAGTTACCCACTTTAAAATTAAAGAAAACAACCACCACCCTTATCTGTTCAATTGCAAGCCGTGTATCAATAGCATAGGGACATAGGAAGCTGCCTTCTACTGAGTCAGACCACTGGTCCATCTAGCTCAGTATTGTCTTCCCAGACTGGCAGCAGCTTCTCCAAGGTTGCAGGCAGGAGTCCCTCTCAGCCCTATCTTGGAGATGCTGCCAGGGAGGGAACTTAAGACCCTTCAGGTGCTCTTCCCAGAGCAGCCCCACCCCCCTAAGGGGAATATCTGACAGTGCTCACATGTAGTCTCCCATTCAAATGCAAACCAGGGCAGACCCTGCTTAGCAAAGGGGACAATTCATGCTTGCTACCACAAGACCAGCTCTCCTCCTCATAGAACAGGGGTTTCCAACCTTTGGCTACCAGATGCTGTTAGAGTACAACACCGATCGTCCCCAGCCAGAGTGGCCTTTGGCCACTGCAACCAAGGGTGAGGAGAGGTATAATCCAACATCATCTGGCAATTGTGGCTGGGGATTATGGGAGTTGTAGTCAACAATGGCTGGGGACTCCAGTTTGAGGTCTCCTGTTTTATAGAATATTGATTTTAACTCTGCGATCCAAGGAACTCCTCATTGAGAACACAACTGGGGAGGGGACAGGTGTCCTCCACAGTCAAGGGCTCTTCAATGACAAGGTAACAGGGTAGTGCAGGCATCTCTGAGAAGCAGGATGCCTCCCAATATTGATTTTCCCTTGTATGGAGGAATTAGAAGGGTTCCTGGGAGGGTATACCCTCAATTCATGGCCACAGCGAAGCCCAACAGATCAAGCTCGGTCAACTCAGTGAATGCCCTAGAAGGCTTCCCAGAATCCTTTGCAACACACAATATTTAATAGGGATAGATATAACAGGGTTCCTCAGTGGGCCAGTTGATGTGGGGAGGATTCCGTGGGGGAGGATTCCACAAAACAAGCAAGCTGGAAGACCGTCCATGAGACAATCGGTCTTCATTTGGTGGATTATGACCCCCACATGGCTTAGACTTAAATTTATGGTTGTGATGCACCCTTATTTTATTTCAGGGGCAGCAGTATCTGGTTGATTTTGGGGGGCTTTTTATTTTTTAAGAGAAAGGGATTAAACAGGAGAGAGCTAAGAGAGGCATATTTTGGTTTTGGTTCTTAAATAAGCTAAAGCGAGTCTCATATTGCAGGACCAAATGAAAGGTGGGGCTCAGGTCACTGACGGACGTGTTGCCATGTTAGATTGCAGAGAACCAAGGAAAGGCAAGACAAAGCGGATGGAGCTGTTGTTCCATGGTAGAGCATCTGCTAGCAGGCAGACGGTCCCAAGTTCAATCCCTGACATCTCCAGCAGGGCTGGGAAGAGACTCCCTGCCTGAAACTTTGGCGAGCCACTGCCAGTCAGTGTGAAGAAGACTGAGCTAGATGGACGAAGGGCCCGACTCCCGTATCAGGCAGCTCCCTATGTGATGTTGCAGTTCCTTGGGAATGAGGACCGCCCGCACCATAAAGCGGTCAGACAGCAACCGGCTTCACCAGCTGCTTCTTCCGTCTCCCAGCTCCGCACCTATCCTGGAAAACCGGCAAGAGCAGCTGTTTCTACAAAGATCTGTTGGTCAAGGTGCAGCCAAGCTTGGGTACTACACAGAGCTCTTGCAGCAGGCCAAGCTGGATAGGAAACAGCGGGCTTTCCATCCAGGATTCACAGCACATCCAGCGATTTTTCTAGAGGGAAGAGCCCCCAATAAGGAAATGTGAAGTCCTGCTTCAGCCCTCAAACTTTCTCCCTCCTTCTTCTCCCCCTCCCGCATCGCCCCATCTAGCCCCCATGCTTCTGCTGCTAACTCTAGCTGCCGGCTCAAGACACATCATCATTAGACAGTGCGCCCCCCGCCGGCCCCCCCCCACCCTTGCACAGAGGTTGATTCAACGCCAGCGAGGAGCAGGCGCCCCCGGGGAAAAGCGCCGCAATCACTCAGGAATCATTAGCGTTATAGCAAAGGGAACTCATGGCTGGAGGCAGGGACCAAGCCAGGCGTGCAAGTGTGAACTCGTTCGTCCCCTTGACACCTCCGCTCCCCACACAGCCCAGCTCCCCGAACCCTACCCCGGGGGCAGCTCTCCAGCTCTCCGCCGCCTTCCCATCGCTGCCACTGAAGGCATCTGACAGCAGACGAGCCTGGGTGCCCGGCCAGCTCTGTGTCGAGTGCCAGCAGGCCTGGGCCTCCCAGGCGGCGCCTGCGCCTTTAAGAGCCGGCCGGCACGGCAGAGAGAAGTTCAGCAGGTGCACCTCCTGCCATCACTGCTGCAGCAGCACTGCGACTAGAGGAGAGCCCCTCCTGGCCAGGAGAGGTACAGGATCCCTTGGGGAAGAGGCAACCACAGGCACCCCCTGGCCTCTCCCAACAATGGACCGCGGTGAACCAGAGTTGGCCAGGCTGCTATCTGGCACAAGGGCAGGCAGAAGGCAGAGGGAGGCTCTGGGCTGGGGGGGCCTTCAAGGGCAGCAGGAGCGGAAGGCCGCCCGGCCGCTCCGGCCCATCATAAGCACAGAGGAAGGGCAGCAGCTCCTTCGCTGGGCACATGATGCTTCTGCCCACAGAAGGTCCTCCCAGGTTTAATCCCCAGCAGCTCCAGAGAGGGCTGGGGAAGACCCCTCGCTGAAACCCTGGAAAGCTGCTGCCGGCCAGTGCCGACAACACTGAGGCAGGCAGACCGAGGGTCTGACTCCCTCAGTGGCAGCATAGCCCGGTCAATCCGCCAGGCTATTTTGCGGCACAAGCCTCACTGAAACAGAACAGCGCTGCTCTGGCACAACTCCCATTTCTTGCAACAGGGCTTGTGCAAGAGAACTTCCCCAGCGGACTGTGCTACACGCGAACACGTGGGAGGGAGGGAAATTTGCATTTTCTGCCTCGGGCACCAACTGGTCAGGCTCTGCTCCTGTGCTAGCTGACGGAGGGGGTCCCCCCCCCAGATGGATTGAGATCCCCTGTGCGAGGAATTCTGATTGGCAGCGCACTTAATCAGACAGCGTGTCCTACATCGCTGAGTTTGGACCAGGCCCCACTTAAAAAAGCTGGATTTCCTTCTTGCCAATGCCAGTGTTGGTGATAGATAAAGGGTAACTTAAGCATGTGCAGAGGGCCTTTTACTCCCCACAGTCAGAAGCCATGTGGCTGGAATGAGGGAGATGAGGAGCAGGGTACAGAAATGGGGATATCAAGAGGGGAGGTGCTCTGTGCATGCAGGTCAAAGGGGGGGGGTGCAGCACAGGAGAGGGCTTTCCCAAACGGAGAGGAGAACGAGAGGGTCATTCACAGCTCTGCACTCACACAGCTCTCTCCCCCCCCCATCAAAGGACTGGAAAGCTATGCTGCTAAATAATAAAAGAGCCCCCTGAATTACGACAAAGTGTGAAGGCGAGCTGGCTCGAATTGCAGAACTAAGGGGTGGGGGGGAATAAGAGGGAGGGAGGAAGAGAGAAAGCGGTGTGTGTGTGTGTGTGTGTGTGTGTGTGTGTGTGTGTGAGAGAGAGAGAGAGAGAGAGCTGAGATTGCATTTGATTTAGCCATTCAAGGTGAACCACGAGGGGGAGTCTGTCTGCCCCAGGAGTACAGCAACCCTAACCCCAAACACGCTCCCCCACCTCCTGGAAGGATATTTGAGGGGCAGATGTTCGTCACACCCTCTGCTCCCGATGTCCCATGCCCATAGTCTATTTGAGAGGCTATGGGCACCCCTCCACACACACACACACACACACACCCCGTTCCAGGGCAACAATATCCTCAATTTTGTTGGAGATGAAACTGCAATGTGTGAGGGTGGAGGAAACACCCCCCCCCCGCCCCCGAAGGGGAGAGAGGCTCTGGTGCAATCAGCAGGGAAACTGTTTGCTTAGATAGCAACCCGCCCCCCCCACCTCCGCCCCCAGATAACAGGGAGAGGCAGAGACCGTGGTACAGCGGCTGAGTTTCCCTCAAGGTCATACATACTCATACAGACAGAGTCAAGGCTCTCTGGCACAGCCCAGAGGAGCCCACACCACACAGCCCTGGGTCCCTCCCAGCCTCCCTCCCTCCATTCCCATAGGCACCCTGCCCACCCCCTCAATCACAGATCCGACCCCCATCTCTCCCCGAGTTAGGAAAAGAAGAACCCAGGCAGGCGTCCTCAAGACCCGCTCGCTTTCCTTGCGGGAGACCCCCGCCCCAACCTTGCAGCCAGAAAGGGGCGCTCCTTCCCCCACTCCATCACACACAGCCGCCAGGTACTGGCTCGGCGAGAGTCGTGCCCAAGAGAGCCCAGAGGCACTCGGGAAGGGTAAGGTCCCCCCAAGCCGGGCGATTCCCACCCCGTGCCCCTCCTTTCTCACCCCCCTCCCCAATCACAAAGAAGTTCAAAAACAGCTCAGTCCATACCTGGCTCTGCAAAGTAACTCAGGGAGACCGTCCAGGTCAGCAGAAGCGCCGTCTTCATGGTGGGGGGCATGGAGGGCTCTGGGCTTTTGTGTGTGTTTGTTTGTGATGGGTGGGGACGCGGAAGCGCTCCAGCGGGGCGGCTCTGGCTGCAGGAGCCTCTCCTCCCCACGCCCGCCTCGAATTCCACAGCAAGGTAGTGAATTCCAGCAGCGGGAGGTTCTTGGGGGTTTTGTGGGTGTGTGCTCGGGTTGTCCCCTGACCTTGGCTGCTAGGACGGTGTGGCGGGGGAGGCTTAAAGCAAAGGAGGAGGAAGAGGAGGGGGTTTTCCGATCGCGAGCGAGATGATCCCGGCGCCGGCCACTTTCCGCGCTCGCCCGAGCTTACTCCGCGCAGCGCTTCCACACTGGAGCGCTTCACCTCCAGGGAGCTCCGGCTCATTCAGCAGGGCAGCGCGTGGCCACGCCCACCCCGGCTTTGGATTGGCTGCCTGGGAGGCTGCACTCATTAAGAAAAGGAGGAGGGAAAAGGCTAAAAAAAAGAGAAAGAAAGAAAAGAAATCACGGGCTCGCATAGAGCGCGGCCGCTGGCGGGCATGAACTAACCTCGCCGGGGGGGGAGGGGGGGCACCACTGCCCCCCCCCGCGGCCAAAAAGGTCGGATCCGGGTGGGTGTGGTGGGAGAGGGCAGCTGCTGGTAGAGGGTGCGCACAAAACGTGCCCGATTATTCGACACAGGTTGTCAGAGAGGGGAAGGTAGGGAGAGTGCCAGTGTGGGGAGATTTAGGGTTGCCAGATGTCCCTTTTATTTTGGAGGCTCCTCTCTTAGTCTGCAACTCCCTCCCCCGCCCCGCCCGAAATCTGATTGCCCTGTAAAGGACGCACCTGATAGATTCCCATACGGCCCGCGCCCGCTTTCCAGGGGGGGAGAGAGAGCTTAATTAAATGCCTTCTCGCGCTCTCTCTCTGGGCTCGGCACCGCAGCAGCCCCCGAAGCACCTCTTCTCACTTCCGAGATCCCAGCCCCGATTCCCTCCGGTATTGCCTGGAATCGAGAGAGTTCTGGCCCTCCCGAGTCGAAAAAGTGTAGAAGTTGCATTATTTATTTGTGGTCGTGTTGCGATGATCTCCTGACCCGCTTGCAGGGAGAGGAAGTCGAGAATAGAAAGCCCGAGGCCCTCGGGGGACGCCGGCAACACAACAGCCTGATGCAACTGCACGCACCGAGGCAGCGAGCTTCCTGACCGGGCACTGCCTGGCCCCAAGGGGAACTGCCGCCTGGCCCACTCGCTGGTGCTGCAGCAGAGCCTGGCTGACTCCCACCTCCCCTCTCTGGCTTTGCCCCATGGGCCGGGGGTGGGGGGGCAACCGCTGGGTCACAGCCCAGCTGGGATTCCTGTGCTGTCATTGCCTAGCTGCAGGCAAGGCTTGGAGAGGAGGAGAGCTGGTCTGGTGGTAGCAAAGTCTCCTTTGCTAAGCAGAGTCTGCCCTGGTTTGCATTTGGATGGGAGACTACATGTGTGAGCATGGAAGCATTCCCCTTAGGGCAGGGATGCCAAACTGTGGCCCTCCAGCTGTTTTTGGACCACAACTCCCATAATCCCCAGCCACAGTGGCCAATAGCCAGGGATGATGGGAGTTGCAGGCCAACATCTGCAGAAGGGCCACAGTGTGACATCCCTGCCTTAGGGGATGGAGCCGCTCTGTGAACAGCATCTGCATGCTTGTGTGCAGAAGGTTCCGATCTCCCTCCCTGGCAGCCTCTCCAAGACAGGGCTGAGAGAGACTCCTGCCTGCAACCTTGGAGAATAAGCCGCTGCCAGTCTGTGTAGACCAGGGATTCTCAATGTGTGGGTCCCCAGATGTTATTCATTCACTCATTCATTCATTCAATTTCTATACCGCCCTTCCAAAAATGGCTCAGGGTGGTTTACACGGAGAAATAATAAACAAATAAGATGGAACCCTGTCCCCGAAGGGTTCACAATCTAAAAAGAAACACAAGATAGATACCAGCAACAGTCACTGGAGGTACTGTGCTGGGGGTGGAGAGGGCCAGTTACTCTCCCCCTGCTAAATAAAGAGATCACCATGTTAAAAGGTGCCTCTTTGCCAAGTTAGCAGGGGTTGCCTTGGGGCAAAGGCCAGTGGGGCAGGGGATTATGGGAGTTGAAGGCCAATAACCTCTGAGGACCCAATGTTGAGAACCCTTGGTGTAGACAACCCTGAGCTAGGTGGACCAAGGGTCTGACTCAGTATAAAGCAGCTTCCTAGGTTTCTATATTTCAGCCAGGATGGAGCATTATACGTCTCTTTAGAAGGCAAGAAAGCACAACGCAGAGTGCCCTTGAGCATGTGCAAAGCGAGCAACTACAGCCAGCACATTAAAAATATTGTGGAGCCTGAGGTGAGGTGCAAAATGGTGCTTTGCCCCATGCTCTTGATGGGAGCCAATTCCCTTTCAGAACCAGGCCTTGCAAGCTTTGGAAGTACATGGGGCAGTGCGGTGGGGTGGGACAGAGAGGAAGGAAGCTTGCTAGCAGCCTCCTCTGCTCTCCTTGTGCTTCTTGCAAACGTTGCAAAGTGTGTGAGGAGAGACACTCCTTGCAGAGTTGCCACCCTGAAAATCTTGGGGTCATAGTTGCCACCTTGCAAATCTTGCTACCCTGCTGGCAAACAACAACAAATATTTATATACCGCTTTTCAACAAATGTTTCCAAAGTGGTTTAAATAAACAAACAAAGATAGATAGATATGATTTGATTATTAAAATTTCCTTATAGACCACCTCCTCCAAAGACTCTGGGCGGTGAACAACAACAATACCAATAACAAATTAAAAAATGAAAGGGCAGACGCCTGGCGGAACAGGTAGATCTTAAGAAGGGCCTTAAAAGCAGGTAGGGAGGGAGCTGAATGAATCTGGTGGTGTTGGGGGGAGAGTGTTCCAAAGAAGAGGGGCAGCCACAAAGAAGGCCCTCCTATGGGCCCAGGCACCACACACTACACCAGGGCCCGGGACACGAAGGAGGGCCAGCTGAGAAGACCTCACAGGATGGGATACAACCAGCGGAGAGAGACAATCCTGGAGATGAACAGGTGCTAAGCCCATACAGGTTTTGTAGACAGATAGATAGATAGAACCACCACGTTAAAAATAGCAATAGCAATAGCAATAGCAATAGCACTTACATTTATATACCGCTCTATAGCCAGAGCTCTCTAAGCGGTTTACAATGATTTAGCATATTGCCCCCAACATTCTGGGTACTCATTTTACCGACCTCGGAAGGATGGAAGGCTGAGTCGACCTTGAGCCCCTGGTCAGGGTCGAACTTGCAACCTTCTGGTTACAGGGCGGCAGTTTTACCACTGCGCCACCAGGGGCTCTTTGGCCAGTTAGCAGGGGTGCTTGAGTCATCCGCCACTTGAGGCTACTGCCCCACCTTGCCTCATGAAAGGGCCGCCGTTGAGCAAAGAGCAAAGAGATGTCCAGGGAATACAGGGGTCAGATCCAGCTTGTTACATGGGAACCTTAAGAGAGCCTGACGGTGGGCTGGTGCCCCCTCTAAAGTGTCGCCAGCATCTGCCAGAATCCTCACCTCTCATCCTGTCTCAGCCTAGGGCTTTCTCATACCCCAGTACGTTTCATTTTGGAAACGAATTGTACTTCAAGAGGTGTAGCTGTGCTACTCTGCTGCAGTGAAAACAATAAAGAATCTTGTGGCACCTTGAAGCCTTAACGTATTTCTTCTTCTTTTTTATTACTTCATAGACGCCTGGATAGGATTCTGGCACTGAAAACAGATTCATGAACGTTGATTCATAGTTAAGCTCTGTGAAATACGTTTCCATAATGAAGAAGATTTGGGGGGTGGGGGGTTGGGTGGGCAGGGGAGGGTAGAGAAAATGAGCATTTTTTTCATGACACAAATGTGGGCGGCATTTGCATTTCCTGTGGCTGTAATTTATATACAAATACGAGTACGACAAATATTTATATTCCGCTTTTCAACAAAAGCCCCCAAAGCGGTTGGCATAGATATGTGGCTCTCTGTCCCCAAAGGGCACACAATCTAAAGAAGAAACCTGCAACAGCCACTGGAGGGGTGCTGTGTTGGGGATGGATAGGGCCAGTTGCTCTCCCCCTGCTCAGTTAAGAGAACCACCACTTTAGAAAGGTGCCTCTTTACTCAATTAGCAGGGGTATATAAAACCTACTATTGATTAGAATGTAGATTCACTTCCAAAATGGCTCTCCTCTGCCATTTAGCCTGTCTCAACACCATTGACACACATCTGCCTAGATAGCCCTGAATGTACAGGCAGTGTGGTGTAGTGGTTGGAGTGACAGCCTATGTGTGGGAAGATCTTGGTTCAAACTACCACTCACACATGAACCTCACTGGGTGACCTGAAGCCTTTTGCTGTCTCTTAGTGGCACCTACCTCACAGGGGTGTTGTGAGGAGGAAATGGTGGGTGGGTGGGGTGATCAGATACTCTTTCACACTGTCCTGAACTGCTTTGAGGAAGGTAGGACAGAAATGATAATGCAGATCACCCCTCCATTTGAATTCCACAATGCTTGTCAGCATTGAAAACCACTCACAGGCTGTTCACATGCAATCGTGTGAACTCCAAAGATCAAGGTTGGAGGAGGGGGGAGTGATGGTGTGGGAGGCAGGAGCTGGGCAGGACGGGTGCGCCCTACCCACATTTTGTTGTCAGCATCTTATCAAGGGTGAACGAAAAGCCACCCTCCCTCCCTCCTGCCTCCTACCCACACCATCACTCTCCCACCCTCCAACCTTGATCTCTGGAGTTCACGCAACGGACCCTTTCTCATGATCGCCTGAGAGGGCTTGAGGGCAGGCAGTGGGGAAGGAAGCAGAAGCTCGCCTGCCCTGCAGGCGATCTGGCTGCCAGGTCAGGGTGCACGGATCGCGTGCCCAGACGGTCCCCTCTGCCCCAGGCAGCGCAGAGGTGCAAGGGTCAGGACATGTGGTCCCGGCCTCCTCCAGAATTCTCACAATGCATTGCATGAGTGTGCAGTACATTGTGGGGATCTGTACCGGAGCTAGCTGATATAAAATATTTGTATAAAATATTATACAAATATTTATCTACCACTTTTCAACAAAAATTCACAAAGCGGTTTACATATACATAAATAAATAAAATGGCTCCCTCTCCCCAAAGGGCTCACAATCTAAAACAGAAACGTAAGACAGGCACCAGTAACAGCCACTGGAGCGATGCTGTGCTGGGGATGGATAGGGCTAGTTGCTCTCCCCCTGCTAAATGTAAGGGAATCTACCTTTGCTCAGTTAGCAGGGACAACAGCCCCAACTGCTGACTGGGAGCGTACACAGCTCTCTTTCCCTGGCTGGGCACTACTCTGACCCTGTTTAGGGTCATGTGAGTGAGCCTTTGGTGTGTTTGGGGTCTGTGTTCTTGTGAGTGACTACCGGCCAATTCATGTTAAAACATCTTACGTTTTAGATTTAGTAGAAAAGTAAACCACACATTTAAATCTTCAGGACATTTTAGTAGTGGAATAGTTTTATCAATGTTCTATTCGGGGTTGGGAAGTCTCAGGATTGCAGTTGATCGTGGCCCGGAGAAACCTTGGGAAAGTCTGCTGCTCTGGGATGCTCTGAGTTGCAAGGGTTCCATCTGTCAGACCGGGCCGCCACTTGGCCAACAGGAAAAGCTTCCTCCTTTTCCGATGTGACGGTTACGGGACCATGTGGATTGGCACGGTTCGTCTCCACCTTCCCGCTATCTCCCCCACTTTTCTGGTAAGCCACAGGGTTGACCTGCGGGATGCTGAAGCTGCCATCAGCAGACCTGATTGATTTGGCCTTGCTTCTGGGCCAGATTCCCCTGACCTGTAACGGAGAGTGGATCAATCTGGTTTTCTGAGCACATCTTCTGCTGGCGATAGGTCAGCAGTGCAGCATACCGGGAAAGAGGCAGAGTTTACGGAGAGACAGGTAGATGGCAGAACATGGTACATGACAGAGCCCCCGGTGCCCTTTGGTCCTGGCCTACACCTGTGCCCCCTTCCCTCCCCAGTCCCCTCCCTTCCCTTCCCCTCTCTGTGCATTTCCAAGACTCTGCATTGAGGGGGCTAGATTACGGTATATGCACACAACTGATACTGCCCTGCTGCTGACCTTCTCCCCAGTTCCCGGGTGGGACGCCCTTCTGCAACACAGAACTGTGATGCCGTTGGCCTGCAGATCGACACCCCCCCCCGATTTCCTTAGCACACGTCTTTCCCGCTAGCATCTGTTCCCAATTATCTCTTGGAAGCGTTTGCAACAGGCAGCTGAGCTGGGGGCTGGGGTAGGGTGTGAGCACTCGCGGATTTTGGCTTGCCCCCTACGTCATAATCATCGCATTCAGAACGACGCTTTCCATGTCCTTCACCCAGACCCTCCAGCATTCCACAAATGAAAGCAGGGACACGCTTGGAACAGCCTGATTCCCATCGCAAACATGACTGCCTGAACGGCATCCCCCAAATTAGGCACAGCCGAAAGCTCTGCACTCTCTGTCGCATGCCGTATCGTTAATTTACTCTGAAATGGCACTCGGATGCTGCTGCTGCTGCTTGAGTGAAAGAGGTGCTTGGAAAAGCATATCTGGCCAAGCTGCCTTTGTGTTCACGTGCATGCGCTTCTGCGCATGAGCAGCAGAGAGACAAGGTGCATCCATCCCCAACCTCCCTTAACTTTAACTTCTAGAGATCTTGCTGGGCATGGGACTGAACCCTGGAAAAGAACAAAGATGGGAGGAGAGCTGGTCTTGGGGTAGCAAGCATGAATTGTCCCCTTTGCTAAGCAGGGTCTGCCATGTTTTGCAGGGGCGTAGCAAGGTTGGAGTGGGCCCAGATCAATGGTCTGAATCAAAATGGGACAGCTTCCTCATTCATAAAACATAGATGATCAGTCCCCTGTTATATGGGGGAAGAGAGCTGGTTTTGTTGCCGTGAGCATGAATGTGCCCCTTTGCGAAGCAGGGTCCACTTTGGTTTGCATTTGGATGGGTGACTACATGTGAGCGCTGTCTGCTATAACAACATTCCCTTAAGCTTAGGGGATGGAGCCATAGTAGAGCATATGCATGGCACGCAGAAGAACCCGGCCATGGGAAGGGCCGCATGAGATGCCCCATCCGTGTGAGTGTGACCCGATGGTTGGAGGGCCTGCCCCAGCCCTCCCGAATGCATTCCCAGCTAGCATTTGCTGGCTGGGTGCATTTATCATGCTTCCTCTCCTTCGCTGGAGGGAAAGAAAGCGAAAGAAATGCACCCAGCCAGCAAACGCTGCCTGGAAATGAACTTGAGAGAGCTCGCTCGGGAGAGTTTGCTCAGAGCTCTGGGGAGCCCAGGTATGCCCACACAGGCATGACATCACGCTCGGGGCATCACTGGCGGGACTGTCAGTGGGGTGGGACATGGGCTGCCATTCAGCTGGATCCGCCAGTAGTTCACTCCTTGGCATCTCCTGGTAGGGCTGGGAAAGACTCCTGCCTGAAAACTTGGCTAGCTGCTGCCAGTCAGGGTAGACAAGACTGAGCTAGAAGGAGCAAGTGTCTGACTCAGTAGAAGGGAAGCGTCTTGCTTCTCCATTGCTGAACTGTGTAAGTTGAGCATAGGAACATAGGAAGCTGCCATATTCTCTGAGTCAGACCATTGGTCTATCTAGCTCAGTATTGTCTTCACAAACTGGCAGCAGCTTCTCCAGGGTTGCAGGCAGGAATCTCTCTCAGCCCTCTCTTGGAGATGCTGCCAGGGAGGGAACTTGGAACCTTCTGCTCTTCCCAGAGCGACTCCATCACCTGAAGGGAGTATCTTCCAGTGCTCACACTTCTAGTCTCCCATTCATCTGCAACCAGGGGAGGCCCTGCTTAGCTAAGGGGACAAGTAATGCTTGCTACCAGAACACCAACTCTCCTCTCTTGAGATTCCCAGGCCAGCTCTGTGGGAAAGATTCCATGTCACAAGTTAGTCTCCTGGGTAAAGCTCAGCGAATGGGAAGCAGATTGCTGATCAAATGGTGGGAGGGGGAGATTTAAAGCGATTGCTGCTGGTTTATGTTTTCCCTTTGCGAGGTGGAGATTTAACCAGGCCAGGAAGATTGGCTGGAGGCTCAGCACGGTAGAATATGCTCCACCGCCGTCTTTGCCTCCTAAATCCCCATATGTGTCAGCTTGCAATCCTCCCAGTGAGCACCATTTACCCACTGGTGGCCGAGAGAAACCGGTCAAGGTGGGCACACGAAAGCCCCTGAAATGCTGTGTTTATAAACAGGGTGTGTGTGTGTGTCTATGCATTAGTGTGCATGTGTATTTGAACATGTGTAAGCAGGATGAGCATTGCAGCTGGCCCAGGGGGGTGGGGGAGGGGAGCTTCAAGACACCCAGCGAAGCAGCCGCTGAAAATCCACCCCAAGAGGATTTGAAAAGAATATTCTGAAGATTTGGGGATTAAAGAGGGAAAGAAAAAAATTGGCATCTGTATAGGGTGGCTGGGAGGGGAGGGGAGGAAGAGAGGATTGTGCTGGAGGTAGGGGCGCCCCCCCCACCCCGCCGCCGAAAGCCTCCAAACTCAGTGAATGGAAGTCTGGCTTCGGCTCCTCCTCGGCTGTGCTACATCCACAGAAGCAGAATGTGGTCAGAACAGCTCTAGGCAGAGGCAGCACCGGAGGGAGGGGAGGAGAGCTGGTCTCGTGGCAGCAAGCATGAATTGTCCCCTTTGCTAAGCGGAGGGAGGCCAGTGG
Organism: Hemicordylus capensis; assembly: GCF_027244095.1. Classification (NCBI taxonomy): domain Eukaryota; kingdom Metazoa; phylum Chordata; class Lepidosauria; order Squamata; family Cordylidae; genus Hemicordylus; species Hemicordylus capensis. The sequence goes on from NC_069663.1 coordinate 19,166,389, forward strand.
CGGCCGGGTTCTGCTGCCACTGCAGCCCCCTAGCCCCGCCCCCTTTGTCTGATGTTAGACGCAGCAAGCGTTTAGCCACGCCCCCCACATCTGTCATCAGATGCGAGGGGCATGTCTGGGGCGCAAGGGGCGGCCCCTGAGAGGTGGCGGCCCAGGTTCTTTGAACCTAACCGCTCAATAGTGGCTCCGCCAGGTTTGCGCTGGTTTGCATTTGAGTGGTAGACTATGCGTGTGAACTCTGCAAGATATTCCCCTCAGGGGATGGAGCCACTCGGGGAAGAGTCAAGAGTGCCTGCAGGCTTGCATGCAGAAGGTTTTCTGCTGTGACAGTGACCAGTGTTGTCAAAGTGAAGCACAAGGAAGCAGTCCTCTCATACTGCGTGGGAGATGGCAATGGTAAACCCCTCCTGTATTCTGCCAAAAGACAACCCCAGGGCTGGTGCACCCCAGGACAGGTGCCCAAATCAGCCGCCGCCTGCACTGACCGCCTCACTTTGCCTCATGGGAAGGCCGCTCCCAGAGGCATCATTAGGGGGTGGCCCATGGGGCCCAGGCCCCCAGTGAATTGCTTAGAGCCCCAAATCTCATCAGCCAACTCCCTTCTTCATGACGTCTTCCAGAAAGGAAGTCCGACACCGGGCCCGGACGGTTCATGAAACCGTTGCCTCGGTTCAAAACCGTTTGTGAACCGTTGCCGGGCCCAAAAGGAGGCCCCTGCAAAGAGCAGGGGAGAGAGTTTCTGGCCTCCCCAAGCTCTCTGCGGCTTCTACCTTCACAGGTGCTGCATTAGAATATTCATGATTTAAAAAAAACATATGTTATTCATGGGGGGATATGACTGAGTTTAATTATCAAAAGGAGGGCTGTGGGTCTGGGGCCTGGATCTAATTACCTAGCTGTGTCCATGGCTGCCCCTGACTCTTGGGGTTATTCAGAAGTACACGATTTCCTATCCAGTTCACACGCAAAGGAGCACATGCACCCCTCCACCCTTATGGCGCTTGGGCTCTTATTGGCTGTGAAGAACAGCTCTGTGCTGGGCTTTATGCATTTGTGCTAATGAAATGAATTTTCTATATTGCTTTGGGGATGCAAGCGGAAAGGCTACAGCACGCCCAAGAGCTGTGCTGTATCACAACATCCAGGGCTCTGATGTCTCTGCGTCTCACTCGCACAGAGGCCTGGGATCTCTAGGCTTTGTGCAAAGGGCTCCATCTTTACAAGGGTGATACTGGTGTGGTATAAAAAGAGTGGCATTTTCACCAATGAATCTCCCTAGGCAGCTTGAGCCAGCCTGCCTCCCCTTCTTCGGAGTCCACTGTGTGTTGTATTAATTCACTTTGCAACCTGCACGAAGCTCTATATTAGCAAAACCAAACATAACTGGGTTTGTTTGTTTTTTTGCAAAGAAAGGAAGAAAGAATCCTTAATAGATTGTCTAATTCTGTAATGGTGTTGATTGCACTTGAAACTGAAACTCAAGACACTCTCTGTGGCATTTGCTATCTGGAGAGATGGTTAGGGGCCATGTGTCCAGATCCGTGTATGTTTGTGCATTTATACAAGGCCCAGGGGCATTCAGAGAGGGGGCAGTTGACCCCCTGGCCTGGATTAAGCCCATCCCATTGAATTCAATGGGGCTTATTTTGAGGAAAGTAGGTATATGATTGCAGTCTTTGCCCCGCCCCTCCAAAAAGCCCAGGGGGTGCCCATGACAAGGGCATAGCTATAACTGCATGGTGTAGTGGTTAGAGTGCTGGACGAGGACGATGGAGACCCGAGTTCAAATCCCCATTCAGCCATGAGACTTGCTGGGTGACTCTGGGCCAGTCACTTCTCTCTCAGCCTAGCCTACCTCACAGGGTTGTTGTGAGGAGACACTTAAGTATGTAGTACACCGCTCTGGGCTCCTTGGAGGAAGAGCGGGATATAAAATGTAAAAAATAAAAATAAATAAATAACTGAACAGTGGGGAGGCTGTCAAATGTCTAGGGGGCCGGTGGCCAGGTGATAACTCACTCCTCTGCAGCAAATATGGGGTGAGGGAGGCAAAGAAGGCAGGGGGCCCGGGGGGGAACCCATCTTCACCTTTTGTCCCAACCTTGCTACACCCCTGCACTTAATGATGCTTTCACTCTCCTTACCCACCAAAATATTGAACACCTAGAGACTGAGAAGACAGAACGAAAACTCTCACGCAGAACTCTCACGCACATGTGTACATGCTCATATTAAAGGGGGGGGGGAAGCATTCCCCCCAGAAAGCACAACAGCGGCCATGTTTAATCCGGGACAGGTACCCGAGCTGAAGAATGGAGACAGCTGGAGGCCCTCGCCCAAGACCCCTAGAGCTGGAGTAGCATTCTGGCCCTCTGGTTCTCAAGCCCCCTCCTTTCCCTCCACCTGCACGCTGGGTCTGCCAGCCCCGGCTCCCCCCCAGCCCCCCCCATTAACTTGACCCCAATTCCAGCACTCCACGGTGGTGTGGAGAGTGGCGGTTGCCTGCTGGCAGCTGGGCTGCGGAGCGCCTGGCCTAGGGTCTGGTGGGAGAGTAGCCACATGTTGCCAGCTTGGCCGGCCTGGGGATGGTCCCAGCCGCCGCCGCCTTCCCCACTCCAGACACTTTGCGATGGATGCCTTCAAAGAAAGTTGGAGGGGAGGGAGGAGCTCCGTCCCTTTCGTCCCTTTCACACCCGCCTGTCAGGTTTTGTCTCCTCTCCCCCCGCCACCTCCCCTTCTGCCGGGCTCTCAATAGGGACCCAGCAGGCCGCGTAACCAGGGGAGACGGGCCCTGTGCCCAGCTCTTGCTGGGCCTGGGAATCCCAACAGCTTTTCCTGATGGCTCTGCCAATTGATGAGTTCCTCCTCCATTTGCGCCCTGCAGAAGGAGGTGCAGAATTCGAGGCAGGTGGGCCCGCACAGGGGCTGCAGCCAGTGGGAGAATCCGGCTCCGAGGCCACTGGGGCCTGGGGCTCATCCTTAGGGTCCTGAGGGCAGACGGACTCTCTCGTCATGGGCTTTTGCCGCCTTCTCAAGTGTGCAGCCTGCTCCTGTTGGCAGTTGGCATCCGCTAGCCCCGGTGCGGATAGAGCCACAGCAGGGAGGCTGGGGCATGAATGGGCTGGGAAATGCAAAGGTCCTTTGCCATTCCGGAACCATCCTTGGAGGCGGCGGCGGGGGGGGGGGGGCGCTTCACAGAAAAGCCTCTGGCCCCAGAGAATATGCCCTGCCTCCGCTGCAGCAGCCGTGGGTTTCCCATGGACGCTCCAAAACACAGTCTTCATCGGCATCTTTTCAATCGCAGCTGTTTGGTTCCTCAGAGGGGACAGATGGGACGAGCACGTATAGGGAACTCCCTTGCCTTGCCATGGGCCAACGGTCCTGCCTTGTAGGGCCGTTGGCACATCTAGCACAGTATTGTCTGTAAGAAGGCCGCACAACTTTGGACCCCCCCTGCAGGAGCTGGACTACAGCTCCCATCGTCCCTGATTATTGGCCACTCTAGCTAGGGACCATGGGAGTTGTAGTCCAGCAAAGGCTGGCAGGCTGATGTTTTTGGGTTTTTTTACATTTCTATCCCACTCTTCCTCCAAGGAACCCAGAGCCGAGAATGTAGCTATAATTGAGCGGATGGGTTCAAAGAACCCGGGCCCCCAAGCTCCTGAGGGCCCCCAGCTCCACCCCTCCCTGTTCATGATCTCCCTTGCTCCAAGGGGCTGCCGGGCAGAGGAGTGAACATGGGCCCCCTCTCCCCTAGCTAAGCCTATGCCCCTTCCCAGAGCAGTGTACATGGTTATGCTTATCCCCACAGAAACCCTGAGGTGGGGGGTAGGTCAGACTAAGAGATAAGTGACTGGCTCAGTGTCATCCACTGAGTTTCATGGCTAAATGGGGATTTGAACTCAGCTCTCCCCAGTCCTAGACTGACACTCTAACCAGGGGTCAAGAAAGTTTGGCCCAGTTCATCAGCCAGACAAAAATGTTTACTCATCAGGTGGTTCCTCAAGCTATGTTTGTAACTTGGTACAAGGTTCATCAGGGCTTTCCCCCACTCATCAGGCATCATTTTTAAGCTCGTCATAGACTAGTAGACGAGTGGGTTTCCTGAGCCCTGACACTGACAGGTGACTGGGCAGCCTCAGGCTAGAACAGGGCTGCTCAACTTGGGCCCGCCTGCAGATTTTGGCCAGCAACTCCCATAATCCCTGGTTATTGGCCACTGTGGCTGGGGATTATGGGAATGGTCATCCAAAAACAGCAGGGGACGGGGGCTAGGTTGAGCAGGCCTGGTCTAACCACGACACCATGCTGGTTCTCAGGTTGTGCAGCCTTGGTCTATACCAGCTTGCAACTGCTCTCCAGGGTGTCAGGCAGGGATCCTTCTTAGCCCTAAAAAGGGACTGAGCTTGAGATTTTGCATCATGCATAAGAGGTACTCTACCACCACGCTTAAGCCTTCCAAGGAAAATAGACACATGCAATGGCCTTCTACTGAGTAGGACCCTTGGTCCACCTAGATCAGGATTGTCTACACTGACTGGCACTAGCAGCTCTCCAAGGGTTTCATGCAGAAGAGGTGCTCTGCCACTGAGTTATGCCCCCCCTCCCCAAATAGGGAAACCAGCCTAAGCCCCTGCTGGCTTAATTTTTAAAAAGAGCTGCACCAGCATTTCCGTCTGCCTGGAAGTCACAGGCTGACCTGGAAACTTTACCATCTAATCCTAGAAGAATAGGAATTGGCTGTGGTCACTCTGTGGGGCAGGGAGTGGGGCTTCCTCCTCTTACAGGGTGAAATGCTGATATGGAATTGTGGGGTGGGCTGAAGATACTTACGGAGTGACTGGTAGATTGCTGGCCAATTTGCCATTTGAATAGCAGCAGCCACAGCAGCAGCAGCAAAAGAAAAAAGAAGAAATCTCCCCCCGCACAATTAGTTGAGGAAAACCAGGAGGAAAAGGACAGTGAGCTTACTGAGAATAAATTCCTGCACTGATCAGAGGCAGCCGTGTCCAGGCATGATATTAAGTGGACTGACTGACCTGATTCAATCAGTCATTTGAATCTAGGTTTAATGTGGGTGAATGACATTAGCATGGTTGTGTGAACTCCCACCAAGGAGGTCAATGGGCCGGGAGGAATCCGAGATTCCTGCCTTGACGTGGGTTCACACAGTCACGCTAGGGTTGATCGGTAACCCACATCAAACCTAGATTTGAAAGATTGTGTGAACCAGGCCATGGTGCTTATGTACAGTCTTCTGGAGAGTGTGTTGAGGGGCCTTTCAGATGAACAACCCCACTATGTGATAAAGGGATGTACACAGAGGTCATCCCATGAGGTGTGCTCTTCCCACATCCCCTTCCTAATTGGCTTGGCAGGGACAGTATCATCTGAATCATGCCACTGTCTTATCCGTTTACTATCTTTTTGTCCCACCCATTTTCCAAGGAGCTCAGGGTGGTATAAATGGCTCCCTCCCCTTCTTTTGTGCCCAACCACCACCTTGTTAGATCCATTAGGCTGAGAGAGAGAGATCGGTTTCTCGAGTCCAAGTTTTTGCTCTTTGGCATTCTGCTCACGTCTCTTGCGAACCAAAGCAACAGGCTCATTCCAGCAGATTGGATTTTTCAGGCTAATCCCATGATATCCCATGATCAAAACAAACTTTGAAACTTGTCCAAGATGAAGATTTAAGTGGCCTCCACCATGACTCAGAAACTGCACGAGTCACTTTGTGGTGGGAACTGCCCCCGCCCCCATATTAAAAATGAAATGCATCCCCTGACATTCACCCCCTCTCAGCACCAGTGTTCTTGTTAACAGGGATTCCCAGATGTTTATTGACTACAATTCCCAGCATCTCCAGCAGCAATGGCCTTTCACTGGGGATGATGGGAGTTGTGGTCAACATTTGGGAATCCTCATTACAGGGAACACTGCCCAGCACTTAATGGTTGAAGTGGTTTGCTCTAGTGAAATAGGGGGCAACGTCAAAATGCACCCGCTCACTATTGGCTGAATTTTTAAAAACCTGCCCCCCCCAAAAAAACCCCAAAATCAAAAACATAACCAGATTCCTGTAGACCAATCCGACAATGGTGGGCGTCAGCCATGAAGTGAGAGTGACGCAAGAAAGCCAACCCAGGACTTTGGGGTAAAAGGGTAATTCAGTACTGTGCATATATTTAGTTGTGAAGATGCATGGTTTGACAGTGTGAACGAGGGAATTCACACATTGCCAAGTTAACATGCGGTGGTCTTTAAGTTATGTTGGAATGTTCACAAGCAGACAGGAAGAATGTCAGTCAGGTAGTGTGAACGTCATCGGGCCAATGTATGTCAGGCCTGCACAACAGGAGAAGAGCTGGTCTTGTGGGTAGCAAGCGTGACTTCTCCCCTTTGCTAAGCAGGGTCTGCCCAGGTTGCATATGAATGGGAGACTAGAAGTGTGAGCACTGTAAGAGATTCCCCTCAGGGATGGAGCCGCTCTAGGAAGAGCAGAAGGTTCCAAGTTTCCTCCCTGGCAGCATCTCCAAGATAGGGCTGAGAGAGACTCCTGTCTGCAACCTTGGAGCAGCCGCTGCCAGTCTGTGAAGACAACCCTGAGCTAGTTAGACCAATGGTCTGACTCCGTATATGGCAGCTTCCTATGTTCCTAACTTCGGCCCTTCTGCAGATGTTTGCATTTGAATGGGAGACATGTGTGAGCACTGCAAGATATTCCCCTGAGGGGATGGGCCGCTCTGGGAAGAGCACCAGCCTGCTTGCATGCAGAAGGCTCCAAGTTCCTTCCTTGGCATCTTCAAGGTAGGGCTGAGAGAGGCTCCTGCCTGCAACCTTGGAGAAGCCGCTGCCAGTCTGTGTAGACAATACTGAATTAGATGAAGCAATGGTCTGACTCAGTATAAGGCAGGCAGCTTCCTATGTTCTGAAGAACTGGATGGTTTAAAGGGGCCTCGCCTACTGTCTTATATCTGGCTCCAAAAGGCTCCCTCTGGTTCCAAGTCGGAAGGCAGTGGAGTGCCTTCTGACTCGGAGTGCCTTGCAGGAAGAAAGGCACTCCAGAGTGCCTTCCGACTCCTTACAGAGGAGGGTTGGGATTTGGGGTCCTGCACCCCACTTCCTTCCTCAGCTGTGGTCTCCTCCAGGGTAGATGAGAAGGAGTTCTTCACACCTACGTCCCACTGAAATCAAACAAGAAGTCAGGCTGAGATCGATGGAACTCAAGTCGGTCAAGACCAGCGTGCTGCATGGCTTCCGATTAGACTCATGCCCAGAAGAAGTCAACATGCTTTGGCCCATGTGGGAGCAGCTCCTGCAAGACCTGGGCTATCAGGTCCAGCTCTGAGCTCCACAGGGCATCAGACATGCGTTAAGGTGCCACTGCCCATTGCCGCCTGCACGTGTTTGTGTCAGCACTGAGAAGAGCCCAATGGGATTGCTGGATGAGCTCATGGAAGGAAGCAGGTAGAACCAAGGCAATAATGACCCCCCTTGGGAGGCAATCGAGGTGCCATGAATGGGGCTGAGGTTCTGGCAGGGATAGCAGCCGTCGAGGAAAGGCGGGGCCCGAGTACAGGAAAAACAAATAGCATGCTAGCGAATTGCTAATTAAAGCTCAATTTTCCAGACAATAATAAGCTGCAGCCCTCATGGGAAAGAAGATTTTCCATTGCAAGAGTTGATTTGGTGCTTCATGCCGCCTTTGCTTCAGAAGAGACTGGGAACTCAAATGGGCAGCGGTGGTGTTTTTTGGTGAATCCATTCCTTGATCCAGGCCATCTTTTGAATGGGGCTTTAGCTACTTGTATTCCAGTCCTGGAGTAGAGGCGGGGCTAATAAGCAGCCAGCAGCAGGAGCACAGAAAAGCCATCTGCCCTTGCCTCTCTGTACCTAATATCTATTTCAATAAACCGTTAATATTCCTGATTCATCTCCACTGTCTTGTCTTTGCAGGCCATAATCCCTTCCTCTGGATTCTGCAGCAACCAAACTACTCCAAGGTGCGGAATGGGGATTTGAACTCAGATCTCCTCAGACTGAGTCCAACACTCTAACCACTAGACCATGTTGGCTCTCTGCTCACCCCTCAAGTGTATGATATAGGTGGCTGGGCTGCCCACTTTTTGCCCTCTAGTCTGAGGGTACCAAAGCATCTAAAAGTATGAAAGCCTACAACTTTGGCCCCCCAGCTGTTTTTGGACTACAACTTCCATCATCCCCCGCCACAGCAGCCAATAGTCAGGGATTAAGGGAGTTACAGTTCAACATCTGCAGGAGGGCCCAAGTTGCGTGGCCCTGACCAAAAGCATAAGAGTGCTTTCTCTTATGTGCATTAAATTTTTTTTAATATGGAGGAATTATTTTTGAAATTGCAAGGATAGTGTTGAAGGCAAAGGGAGATGGTAGGGCATTACATTAGGACAAAAGTAATGTAGGATGATGAGTCATTTTAAACTAATTTTGTTGGCTGGGAAGAGTGTACAGATATTAACGTGTAAATGTGTGGGAAAATAGGTTTATAATTATTGTCGTATATATCCCCAGTATACACCATTGTTTCTGGCCTTGCCGAAGTCCAGAATATAGAAAATAAGAAGGGCAGGTACCAAAATGCAGTCCCGAAATACAAAAAACAATGAAGTGCCTAGTAGATTTGGATGTATTATATCAGTAGAAAGAATGTGCACATTGGTAAAAGATGAACATACAGCATGCCGTAACCCAATGAGTTATGGATGCAATCAACAAAATGCTGAAATCTTGACAAAATTGACAAAGATCCACACAAATTGACCTGTGTGGATCTGCACCTCTGACATGGGTTCTGTGCAACCCTTCCAGTTTGTAACACAACACGCAGCAGGCAATTTTTGAAAAAAGGTTCGGAGATGCAGGATAGATTGCATGATGTCCCGGCTGTAGAGTGAACAGTCCATGAGGCTGGATCGCCGCGGGCAAAACTGCTGGGAAAAGTCGACTCCTTGGACAGGTAGATAAACCTTGTGCTGCCAGGACCTGAGGCAGGGATGCTGCTCGAGTTTCTTAGCCTGGGTCCATGTGCCCCACTGACCCCTTCTCCCCTTCCCTGACTGCCGCTCCCCTCTTGTGCTCTTTGCCTGTGGCCTGTTCCCTGGCGGGTGCTTCCATAGAGCTGTGACAGGCCGGATGATGGACGGTGTGCATGGCCGGTCACCCATCTGCTTCCCATACGGGGACAGCATGGCAGAGAGCTGTCCTCTCTGTTGGGGATGGCATGGTACGAGCCTGTTCCAGATGGGGCTTCTCCTCCTCCTCCTCCTCCTCCTCCTCCTCCTCCTCCTCTAAACCCCCAGAAGCCATCTTTGCTTGGGATGCCTGAGAAGGGGGAAAGCTCGCTGGCCAAGCGTCATTATTGGTATTCATGAGAAGAGCGCAATATGCCGTTCCTGAGCTGTGGGGGGAGATGATTGCGCTGATGTGGGAGGCGGCAGGGACTCCTGGTTTGAAATGTGGCACGGAGGGAAGATTCCGGAATGTTCTTTCCAACTTTTGGCTTTTATAAAAGCTGGACATTAAAAGCTAAGAGAGGGGACTAATGTAACTTTCAAAAGAATTTGTGCAGGAGAAATACTGTCGGGCCGTTTGATGAACGGCTTACAACAAGCTGGGTTAGCAATCCTCCATCTGAGTATCCGAGAAAAGCTTATTTCTTTTCCCTTTCTCTTTCTCCTCCTTCCCCCCGCCCCGCCAATTTATAACCCACCTTTTTGGCTCAAGCGAGCCCTCAAGGCAGCACACAATCATCTTTATGAGTGTTGTTATGATGGCGCATGAAGTTGCACTAGATACCGTGGAATACAACGAAATGACAAGCCCCGGCTTATGGTTTCCCATCTATAAAGACGAGACATCTAGGCATACAAACGGGAATGGAAGAGGGAAGGGGCCATATATCATAAAACAATTTAAAGCAAATTTAAAGCACAACCAGCCGGTATAAAACAATACGAGGGGATGGGAGGGAACCCAGAAAGAAATGGCGGAGATTGGATTGGAGAGAGGCCTACAATGTTCTGGTGTCACACTTGAGTATGCCGGTCTGTTTGAGCCGGCTGGGCCCCCACTGTGAGCAACTTAACTTGCTCCTCGCTCTAGTGGCGTTTCCAGGGATCCAGGCCAGCGTGCCTGCCCCCGCTGCTTGGTAAATGCTCTGGACTCCGTCTGGGCAGGAGGGAGGGAGGGAGAGGCGACTGGATGGGGAAGAAATTGCGGAGGCTGCCTTTGAGCCGGCTGAAGGCCCTGCCAGACATCCGAGCATCAGTGTTGGTGAATACATTCTGCAGAATCAAGTGGTGAAGCCTTGCCCGGATTGCGTCAAATCAAGGGTGCAGCAGAAGTTTCGAATATTCCCCTCCCGGGCAGGGGGATATCCCTTTCTTAACACCGAAAGGTAATAAAATCCATTAATAGCAACAACTTTATTAGTTGGTTGCTCCAGAACAAATTGTTCTCTGGGCAGCACACAAAAGGTCCATTCACACATTCTTTTCGGCACTGGTACAGGAACCTTAACCCCGAACTCAGGAACAGCTATTCACACACAGGTACAGTCATTGACACAAACATGGGTATGAGTGTACAGGCATCTGTGTCAGGCTAAATAATGTCTGAATCAGGCTAAAGGAAAACAATAGAATAACATATTTTTGGAATGTTTGAGCCATTTTTTGGAAGGGCGGCATAGAAATGGGATAAATAAATAAGTAAGCAAATAAATAAATAAATTATAAAACATACAATTAAAACAAAACAAAACAAAACAACCCTAACAGGTTAGAATAAAATACAAAAAATATTTTTAAAGCTTAATTTTCTTAAAAGGGCTGGGTGAACAGAAAAGACTTCACCTGGTGTCTACAAGAACAAAGTAATTGTAGCAGGCAAGCCTCACTGGGGAGGCTATTGCATAAATGGGGTGCCACCACCGAAAAGGCCCTCTCAAAAAGAAAGGCAGAGTATCAGCGAGGATGCTAGATGGAACTGTTCACACCAAACATGTTCATTTTTTTAATGGGCAGGGAGGTTGAAGGTTCTCTTCAGGAACACAGGAGCGTAGGAAGCTGCCATATGCTGAGTCAGACCATTGGTCTATCTAGCTCAGTATTTTCTACACAGACTGGCAGTGGCTTCTCCAAGGCTGCATTCTACCTGTCCCCGGCCACTAAAAGTCAGTTTGAATGAAAAAACTTTGTACACCTCTTCTGAAAAATGCACATGCCCTGGTTTTGATGAGCACTGAGGGGAAGAAAGTTGAGTAGCACCCGTTGGGCCTAGGTGTGCACAGGGTGGTAGTAAGGGGGGTGGATCCATGGTCTGACTCAGTAGAAGGCAAGTACATAGCTTCCTTTTAATTTTCTTGTCTCTAAGTGAAGCAGACTAGGCTTGTGCATGCAACCATTAAGTGGGTAGGATTGGAGGAGAGAAAAGTGATCATGTGGAAGGTGGGTACAGTTTCCGATGATGTCTTTTAACCCAGCACTTTTACTCAACATATTGGAGGACACAGGAACATAGGAAGCTGCCTTCTACCGAGTCAGACCCTTGGTCCATCTAACTCAGTATTGTCTACACAGACAGGCAGTGGCTTCTCCAAGGTTGCACGCAGGAGTCTCTCTCAGCCCTAACTTGTGGATGCCAGGGAGGGAACTTGCAGCATGCAGATGCTCTTCCCAGAACGGCCCCATCCCCTGAGGGGAATATCTTCTGGTGTTCACATGTTGACTCCCATTCAAATGCAAACCAGGGCAAACCTTGCTTAGCAAAGGGGACAATTCATGCGTGCGACCACAAGACCAGCTCTCCTGGGTAGTTCTGAAATATTTAAAAGGATACATGGGGGTGGGGGTGGGTGGTGGAAGTAGAAAAGGAATCCGCGAATTCACCATGTCCACTGAGGATGGTGTAAGAAGCCACTGTGTTCAAACCGTAGGAATGTTATGCAGTCGACTGGCTGCTTTATAGGATAGTCAGATGCAAACGAGTCTGAGTCTCCTGTGCTTTTAAGAATTATGGGACTGGGATGCCAGCCACTGACCGTGTTGCTGGGATATATTAATGAAGAGAACATTACTTACTCCCATTGAAAGTTAACACAAAATGTGCTGTTGGCAGGATGGATGCTCATAGCGCGGTGATGGAAATCGACTAGACCGCTAAGAAGAGACAGACTGGATTTATACATTATGGGATGTATTGATTATGGGCATCATAAATTTGGGGAGACAAAAAAAAAGGGAGAGTTTTATGACGGAACAGTGGCCTGTGATCACACAGTTGGAGAATGATCAAGTGTACATGATAGACCCTAGTTTATGCAGAAATATGTATGCATATTAAACACACAATTTTGTAGTTCAACTATAGAATTCAAGGCTGTCAGATGTGGTGATAGCTCTCTGGAAGGTTTTAGAAAGGGACTAGACACATTCAGGGAGGGTAGAGCTATCCGTAGCTACTAGCTTTGATATAATAACCTAAGAACAGCCCTGCTGAATCAGGCCCAAGGACTATCTAGTCCGACATCCTGTTTGACACAGTGGCCCACCAGATGCCTCTGAGAAGCCCACAGGCAAGAGGTGAGGGCATGCCCTCTCTCCTGCTGTTGCTCCCCTGCAACTGGTACTCAGAGGCATCCTGCCTCTGAAGCTGGAGGTGGCCTATAGCCACCTGATCAGTAGCCATTGATAGACCTGCCCTCCATGAATTTAGCTAAAGCCCTCTTAGAGCCATCCAAGCTGGTGGCCATCACCACATCCCATGGCAAAGAATTCCATAGATTAATTATGTACTGTGTGAAAAAGAGCTTCCTCTTGTCGGTTCTAAATTTCCCGACCTTCCGTTTCATGGGATGATCCCGGGTTCTAGTGATGTGAAAGAAGGAGAACAATTTCTCTCTGTCCACTCTCTCCATTCCATGCATCATTTTATAGACCTCTATCCTGTCTCCCTATAGTCACCTCCTTTCCAAAGCAAAGAGCCCCTGATGCTGTAACCTAGCTGCACATTCCCATCAGGATCAGAGGGGGCTGACCTCCCTGAACACCAGGTGCTGGAGGGGATGGTTGCCATCTTTCCCCCACTTGTGGGCTTCCCAGCTGCACTTGGTTGGCCACTGCATGAAGCAGAAGCTGGGCTAGGCGGGCCTTTGGCCTGATCCAGCAGGGCTCTTCTTAAATTGTCCCTGGGCGTGGTCTGAAGTGGAGCAGAACTAGTGCCTCGAGAGGTGACCGCCTTGGGAACATCATGTCTGCTGTCTTGAGTTCTGCAACAGAGGCTAGGTGGGCATTAATGTGATACATAAAACAAACACAGGTGAAGCTCTGATGGCTGGATGTAAGTTATAATTGATAACATCAGGAAGGACGTCTTTAATGTACCTCTGTGGGGTCCCCCCCCATCCCACTTTCCTGAAATACAACCAAAGTGGTATACAAATGTTAAAGACAGGCTAGTTCAGGTGCTATTTCAGCTGACTCTTTTAAAAGCGTAGCAGAGGGATGTGAGTGTGCACATCTTCTCCCACCGTTTGCTGATTGTGCCATTGTCTGATTGTGTGGGGAAACATGGATACATAGGAGGCTGCCATATACTAACTCAGACCATTGGTCTAGCTAGCTCAGTATGGCAAGCTGGCAGAGGCTCTCCAAGGTTTCAGGGTGCAGTCTTTCTCAGCCCTAGCTGGAGATACCAGAGATTGAGGCTAGGACCTTCTGCATGCAAGCAGATGCTCTGCTCCATCCCTTAATACGGGAAATATCTTACAGCAGACAGTGCTCACATGGTCGCCCATCCAAATGCAAACTGAGGCAGAGCCTGCTTAGCAAAGGGACAATTTAGACTTGGTACCTCACGATCAGCTAATGGTGCAGCGGGGAAATGACTTGCCTAGGAACAAGAGGTTGCTGGTTTGAATCCCTGCTGGTTTGTTTTCCCAGACTATGAGACACACCCATACCCGGCAGCAGCAATATAGGAAGATGCTGAAAGGCATCATCTCATACTGCAAAGGAGGAGGCAATGGTAAACCCCTCCTGTATTCTACCAAAGACAACCACAGGGCTCTGTGGGCACCAGGAGCCAAAATCAACTTGACGGCACACTTTACCTCAAGATCAGCTCTCCTCCCAAACTGCTCCATAATGGGCTGTTTTAATACTAGTTCAATGTAATCTTTAAACTGTGCATAACTGCCACCTCCAAACAATTAGAAGATGGAATGAGAGAGAGAGAGAGAGCGAGAGAGAGGTGTGTGTGTGTGTGTGTGTGTGTGTGTGTGTGCATCCAAGCTTCTCCTCCTTGTGTTTAGGAGTGGTCAGAGATCTGTCCAAACTAGCCCATGAAAATTAATAAAACATTTCTCCCCATTGCAAAGTTTAAGCTCCCTCCTTTTGAATCTAAATTTTAAATAGCACACTGGTTGGGAAAGACTGTACTACACAACTATTTAAGGTACAGGAATTCTCTCTCTCTCTCTCTCTCTCTCTCTCTCTCTCTCTCTCTCCTTTCTACATCTGATCATGTTACTACCTGGTCTGTTTTTTGTTTTTTGTTTGGATGTTCATGCTCTATTTGTTTTCAATGGCTTATACCTTCGGGACGGCTTTTTACCTGCTTAGCAGGGCCATAAAGCAAAGGGTAAAAAGTGGGTTCATGTAGTGGATTCTTGTATTGGAGGCATTAAAAAACGTCGTTTTTCATGCCTCCAACTTGTTTCTGTGTATGTGATGAAAAATAAGCTGAAGTGTGTGTGTGTATGTGCGCCATATATGTGGGTCAAATATGTCGTGTGCCCCTGATTTATATAAAATGTTAGGAAGAGAATATCTTATGTAGCAATAATGAAAAAAGCTGTCTGGGGAATGTGTGGAGTTTCTTAAGTAGGCTTTCAATAAAAGGTATGAAAATTCCCTTTGGAAAAGCTGCCCTGCTCAAGGCTGTCAAAACCCTCTGTGACATCAGAGCAGGTAAGCCAATGGCAGCCAAAGAAGCTGTGAACCTCCCCTTTCTGCCTACCCTGGCCCACCACTGTGACATCTGCAGAGCTCAGCAGAGGGTGACACTTGAATGGGCTGTGTTCATGCTAATAATTCAACATTTGGCCTCCTTCCACAACCTGTAACTCACCATGTCATTTAAATATTAAAGATAAACTGAGAAAAAAAATGATGATCTGAAGGCAGTAGGAGGGATCACAGCTAGCAAAGAGGTATATTTTTAAATATTCACAAGGAGATGTGTTTTAGATGATACAACGCTTCCTTTTCTCAAGAGTCTGGATGGATTACAGCATGTCCCCCTATCATTTTACAATAATTCTGTGAGCGACGCCAAGATTATTACCATTTTACAGATGGAAAACTGAGGCTGGGAGATAGCGACTTGGCCATGCAGTGAACCAATTGATTGAGTGATTGATTTTATTATTATGCTGCTGTTCAACAAAAGTTTGCAAAGTGGTTTACATAGATAGATAGATAGATAGATAGATAGATAGATAGATAGATAGATAACAAATAAGATGATTCCCTGTTCCCAAAGGCACTCACCAGCTAAAAAGAAACACAAGGTAGACACCAACAACAGGCACTGGAGGGATGCTGTGCTGGGGATGGAGAGGGCCAGTTGCTCTCCCCCTGCTAAATATAAGAGAATCACCACTTTGAAAGGTGCTTCTTTGCTCTGTCAGCAGGAGTTAGAAGGTCTTTAGCTGGCGCCCTTTTAAAAATTTATTTTAGCAGCAATTTCTTCCGACACAAATGGGCAAGTGTACTGGTTTCTTCTCTCTGAACCTCACTGGCCATGAGCACGATATGGAGACGAAGCAAAGAGGGGTCTGGGGGAAGGGAGAGGGCTCTATTAATGGGGAGAATCGAGTTGTTGAAGGCCAGAAGCTGAAGCCCTGCCATCATTTGGCAGGAAACGAGGAGGAATGTGGAAGATAATGAAGCCGCCTTCTCCTGAGTCAGACCTTTGCTCCATCAAGCTCAGTATTGTCTGCTCTGACTGGCAGCAGCTCTACTCTCCAGGGTTTCAGGCAAGGGTCCTCTCCTTACCAGCCCTCCCTGGAGATAAACTTGGGATATTCTGCATGCAAAGCAAGAGCTCTGCCACCCCGTCGCAGCCCATCCCCCTGGCTTGTGTGTGCTTTTGGGATTATGTCTCTAGAGCTCTGTGAACAATATCAAATGCATAAGATCAGCAGGGACAGCCCAAGGTATTTGCCTAAGGCAAAGCACCAAATGCAGCCTTGCCCCATCCATGCCCCTGGTGGGGACCAGCCCCCTTTCCAAACCAACCCTTGCAAGCTTTGAAAGTGGCAGAGGAGGCGGAGATGAGGGAAAGGCACTCCTTAGAGTTTGCAAGGCTCAAATCACTCCCAAAGAGCTTCTCCGATGGGAGCCGTGGGAAGCAACCTGCTGCTCTGCTCGTGCCCCCAAAATCTGCCACCCGAGGCAATAGTCTCACCTTGCCTCATAAAAGGGCCACCCCCCTAAGGAAAGGAGAGCTGGTCTTGTGGTAGCAAGCATGACCTGTCCCCTTAGCTAAGCAGGGTCCACCCTGGTTACATATGAATGGGAGACTTGATGTGTGAGCTTAATAAGAGATTCCCCTCAGGCGATGGAGGTGCTCTGGGAAGAGCAGAAGGTTCCATGTTCCCTCCCTGGCATCTCCAAGACAGGGCTGAGAGAGATTCCTGCCTGCAACCTTGGAGAAGCTGCTGCCAGTCTGTGTAGACAATACTGAGCTAGATGGACCGATGGTCTGACTCAGGAACATAGGAAGCTGCCATATACTAAATGGGTTCTGGCCTATGAAAGTTTATACTGCAATGCATTTGTTAGTTTTGGAGAGGAGAGCTGGTCTTGTGGTAGCAAGCATGACTTGTCCCCTTAGCTAAGCAGGGTCCACCCTGGTTGCATATGCATGGGAGACTAGAAGTGTGAGCACTGGAAGATATTCCCCTCAGGGGATGGAGTCGCTCTGGGAAGAGCAGAAGGTTCCATGTTCCTTCCCTGGCATCTCCAAGACAGGGCTGAGAGAGATTCCTGCCTGCAACCTTGGAGAAGCCACTGCCAGTCTGTGTAGACAATACTGAGCTGGACGGACCAATGGTTTGACTCAGTATAAGGCAGCTTCCTGTATTCCTGTGTATCAGATCTTTGTACTCCAAATGAACTGATGCAGAATTGCCCAATTCCACTGGCAATCACTGACACTGATTAGAATACCAGTTTCACCCATTAGCAGGCACACGGGGGCAAAAAATGCCATGCCTTGGCTTTGAGTAGGCTCGATTCGCCTAACAACTTTTAAGAACTTCATCCACATCAAATGGTTTTCGGCTATCCTGTGGCCCTGATCATTTGCAAGGCAATTCTCCCTCCCGCCGCCACACACATAGCGACAGAAGAGCAGATTGTTACCCAGTTGGCAAAATGCCCTTTGAGTACCTCATTAACACCGGCTGATCGATATTCCTTAATGTTTTGTGTCGGTGGTGATCAGTGACTTAGTAGCAGTATTTTAAAAGGCATCACTCAGAGGCAAACCAGACATTATGAGTGTGGGTTAATCCCATGCTTTGAATTCACGGTGTCTTTTTTTTTTTTTTTTTTAACCAATGCAGCTGTTGGGGGCCTTGATCCCAATCCGGACTGCAACACGGGGGGGGGGGGGAGATTTAACGCTTCCCTCTTGTACCACTTCCCTGCTGAAAATCACCTCAGCCACGGTTTATCCCGGATGCTGCTATTCGTTGCAAAGTTTGTAAATAGTTTGCAAAGGGGGAAGCAAGAAGCCTAGTTTGTCTCCAGGTGTCTGCCACTGGCAAAACTGACCCCATAGAGCAGTATTCTTCAGTCAGTAGTGGTTCCCCAGGGGTGGAGGGAGGCCAGTGGTGGCCCAGGTCCAGCCCCCTCTGTCTGGCATCAGACACTAAGCCCCGACCCCTGCGTCTGATGTCAGATGCCGGGTGTGTGGCTGGGGTTCCAGGCGTGGCCCCTGATTTGTGGCGGCCCGGGTTCTTTGAACCCGTCCTCTCAGTGGTGGCTCCGCCCCTGTGGCTCCCATTGACCCTAAGTGCGTCTCCCTGGCTAATTCTTTATTAGAACTGTGAAAAGCTTAACTTGTATTCTCCACACAGTCCCCACCCCTACACACACACACTGTGTGGAGGTGACCAGTCCCAGTGCTGGTGGGGCTCCTTTAAGGGAAATGGAACCCTATTGAGCCCCAGTGCCACCTTGGAAGGCACTCACGGAGCTCTGGGAAATGTAGTCTTTCCCTGTGCTTTCCCCATAGAGGTCTATAGGGAAAGCACTAGGAAAGACTACATTGCAGGGCTCCTTGTGCACTTTCCAAGGTGCTGAGGCTCAATAGGCTCAATTTCTCTTAAAGGCCATTCCCCCTCCCCCCTCCCCCCCCACACAGAGAGGGAAAGGTACAGCTCTGTGTTAAGGCAGGAGAACTGGCCTTGTGGTAGCAAGTATGAATGGTCCCCTTTGCTAAGCGGGGTCTGCCCTGGTTTGCATTTGAATGGGAGACCATATGTGTGAGCATTGTAAGATATTCCCCTTAGGGGATGGGGCTGCTCTGGGAAGAGCTTCTGCATGTTTGCAGGCAGAAGGCTCCAAGTTCCCTTCCCTCCCTGGCACCTCCAAGATAGGGCTGAGAGAGATTCCTGCCTGTAAACTCGGAGAAGCTGCTGCCAATCTGTGTAGACAATACTGAGCTAGATGGACCCATGGACTCAGTATAAGGCAACTTCCTGTGTTGTTCCTATGTGCGGAGGTCAGTGTAGCGGGAAACTGCTCTTATAATGTTTGGTTTTTGCCAAAGTGGCCCCCGCTTCAAGAATAGTGGCGATCACTGCCATAGGGCTGCTTTCCCAGTGGTGAAGCTGCAGAAATATTAAGGCAATAGAATAGAAGTGGGATGCAGATGTCGTCTGCAATCCTATGTACACATGTAGGAGTAAACCCTCATTGGACACAGTAGTGTTTCTTTTCAAGTGAACATGCATATGCATCCCACTCTGAAAATCCAATCCTGTGGCCATCTAAACTAGAGCAAGGACTGATCTATATAGCCCTATTCAGACATTATGTTGTACCTGCATACAGATGTACTTGTACATGTTTTTGTACATGTACATGTTTTTGAATGACTGTACCTGCATTCATTTCTAAGTGAATCTGTGTACAGGCCCCCTGAAAGGCAAGTTACAGATAGACTGTGCACTGCGACTGCGATACTTGTGTTCAACATAGCATGTGAAAATCTGTTCCTGCATCTAGATCTGTACACTGTATGCAAATTATATGAGTGTTGAACATAATGTGTGAATAGGGTTTTGAGCTGTCCGTCTGTCTAAAATAATATCATTATCATACCAATGCCAGTTGTGTTTGACTGTACCAGCTTGCAAGTTACACAGAATTCTTTGTCACCAAAGAAGGAAGGCGGGAAAGCAGGCCAGAGTTACAAGGGATATATACGAATGCACAATGTCTATTTACACACCACTTTCCAACAAAAGTTCCCAAAGCGGTTCACATAGATATAAATAAAATTTTATCTTATGTATCTGTCACCATGGTTGCCCCCATTTGGATCTTAGTGAATCAGACCCGTACTAAGCGAGTAGATCTTTTCCTGAATGGACCTCTTCTTCTCAGGGAGAAGGACAGGATAGGTCATCCTGAATTTGAGGTGCTGCGAGTGGATTGCAAACCATTAGCTCTTCCCTGCAATTGGTGGCATGTCCTTATTTGCATGTGTTTGAAGCAGCAGCAGATTAGAGATAAGGCCAGAAATATCTGTCTAAAGCAACGACAGATATGTGCCTTTTGAAGAACCCACACACGCATTTTACAGCGCGATCGCGGCATGTGTCTCCTCAGGAGCAAGTCCCAGCCGTGGCTTCAGTGGGGCTTAACTCCCTGCTACGTGCGCTGTATCTATCTAAAGCGTCGTCCCCCCGCCCCACAGATTCCCCCCCCCCCGCGCGCTCTCTCCCTCCAAGTCTGGCAGTTGGTTTAATCTATAACCAAGTGTGGGGCCCTCCCCTCCGTTTTGTGCGTGCCTACTGAGGCGGGAGGGTGTTCCTTTCACCATGGAGACCCCCCGCACCCCCACTGGGGTCGGGGACCCTGATTGTCTCGCTGTGTTTTGCTTCATTAAATCTTTATCGGAGTTCATTAAAAGTGTGGTTTGGACATTCCTGCATAGTCGATTAATCCTGCCTGACACAGTCCCCTCCCCCGCACTCCCACCATGATCCCCCACCAAGGTCACAAAAGCGCCATCTGCTTCTGCCCTGTTTACTCCCTCCTGACATGTTGGCAGCAGCAGCGCCAAGGAGGGGGAAGGGATTGCCTCCCCGCACCGCGCCCCCTCCCTCCCCCCTCCCTCCCTGCAAGTCTGTGTCTGCTGCCACTCGTCGGAATGTATCCCTCCCTCCAAACCCGAGGAATCTGCTGCCTCCTCCTCCTCCTCCTCCTCGGGGACGCGCCTCCTCCACGCTCCTTTTTAATGCCCTGATCTTCTCCTTGCCTCCTGCCATTGGAGCTGTCGGGACTGTGCCAGCCCCACAGAAGGAGAGGAAAGGGGGTATCGCCTTTTATGGCGTGGGGGTTCCGTCCAGCCGGCTCTGGGGCTCAAAGGGGTGCCCCAAGCTTTGGGGTCCCGCCGTGGAAGGCTTTGTCAGAAAGGGGGCTGCCCGCTGCTGATGAAGAGGAGACCTGTGTAGCCCGGAAGTCTGCAGGCTCCTTTTTCATGATAGAAGAGGGCCTAATTAGAAAATCCTCTTAGGGTGTTTTCACAAGCGATGCTCTTTTTCGCTGGCTTTAGGGTCTACGTTAACTACATGTGTGAATCATGTAGAAAGGAAAGGAAAGATCACGCCGGTCGAGTCAGTGTCGACGCCTGGAGACCACAGAGCCATGTGGTTTTTCTTGGCAGAATACAGGAGTGGTTTACCATTGCCTTCTCCCATGCAGTATGAGGCCTTCCTATATCGCTGCTGCCCTATATAGGAGTTTCCCATATTCTGGGAAACACACCTGCGGGATTCAAACCAACAGCCTCCTGCTCTCTAGGCAGGTTGCTTCAGAGCTGGTCTTGTGGGCGCAAGCATGAATTGTCCCCTTTGCTAAGCAAGGTCTGCCCTGGTTTGCATTTGAATGGGAGACTACATGTGAGCACTGTAAGATATTCCTCTTAGGGGAAAGGGCTGCGCTGGGAAGAGCATCTTGCATGCAGAAGGTTCCAAGTTCCCTCCCTGGCATCTGCAAGATAGAGAGAGACTCCTGCCTGCAACCTTGGAGAAGCCGCTGCCAGTCTGTGTAGACAATACTGAACTAGATGGACCAGTTGTCTGACTCAGTATATGGCAGCATCCTGTGTTTCTGCTTTCTTTCTTTCGCATAAAACCCACCCTATCCCAAGGAATGGGGTGGGAAACAATTTGCTCATTAGTCTCC
Source organism: Hemicordylus capensis (assembly GCF_027244095.1). Lineage (NCBI taxonomy): Eukaryota > Metazoa > Chordata > Lepidosauria > Squamata > Cordylidae > Hemicordylus > Hemicordylus capensis. The sequence goes on from NC_069663.1 coordinate 19,187,913, forward strand.
CTGTCCCTGGCCACTAAAAGTCAGTTTGAATTAAAAACTTTGTACACCTCTTCTGAAAAACACACATGCTCCAGTTTTGATGAGCATGAAGGGGAAGAAAAATGTTATAAGTTGAGTGGCAGCCACTCGGCCTAGGTGTGCACAGGGTGGTAGTAATGGGGGTACATCACTGAATGTTGAAAATATGACATTAAAGGGCCGAATATTAAATCGTATCATATCATATGAGGGGGAAGCTGGACTTGCTAACTTTCCCTGCCGACCCCTGCTAACTGGGCAAAGAGGCACCTTTTAAAAGTGATGGTTCTCTTTATTGAGCAGGGGGAGAGTAACTGGCCCTATCCACCCCCAGCACCTCCAGTGACTGTGGCTGGTGTCTATCTTGTGTTTCTTTTTAGATTGTGAGCCCTTTCGGGACAGGGATCCATCCTATCTATCTATCTGTCTGTCTGTCTGTTTATTATTTCTCTATGTATATTGGAAACTTTTGTTGAAAAGTGGTATATAAATATTTGTTATTGTTGTTTGTTGTGCTTGTGGTAGCAAGCATGAATTGTTCCCTTTGCTAAGTAGGGTATGCCATGGTTTGCATATGGATGGGTGACTACATGTGAGTACTGTCTGCTGGAAGAGACATTCCCTTGAGTGGTAGAGCATCTGCTTGCATGTGGAAGGTTGCAAGTTCACTTTCTGGCAGCCAGGGGCGCCCTTAGGTAATTTTGGAGCCTGGACCTGAATGGTTTCGGAGGGCCACCGGCTTGGGGGGCTTGTCGGAGGGGTCGGGGGTAAGTTAAATATTTTTTTCAAACTTTCTTTTCCAACTGCCGCTGTGCGATGGGGATGGTAGCAGAGATGGGGGCGGCTGGCGGAGTGCGGGCACTCTAGGGGAGACAGGTGTGGGAGGCAGAGGTGACAGCAAGAGCTCCTTCCCTGAGCCCGCCTGCTGCCCAAATGACAAGTTGGGCCATTTTGGGCCCATTTGGGGGTGCATGCGCAGAGAGCCCCAAAGTGGGCCGAAAAGTTTTAAAAAGTTTTTTTAAAGATATGTAACTTGCGCGGCGGGCACGGGGCAGCGGTAGGGCTCTGGGGAGCCCCCCCCGAATATTTGGAGCCCCCCCCGAATATTTGGAGCCCCCCTGGAGTCAGACAGGAGGCCACAGACCAGGTCCGTGGCAAAGTGTGCCTCTGCTGGCAGCATCTCAGTCTAGGGCTGAAAGAGACTCCTGCCTGAAACCCTGGAGAGCCGCTGAGAGTCAGTGTGAAGATCAGACTGAGCTGGATGGACCAGTGGTCTGACTCGGTAGAAGGCAGCTTCTTGTGTGCCTACCTTTTGCTCTGTCAGCTGGAAGATGATGAGGGTGCAAATGCCATCAGTCCTATCAATAAAGGAGTATGCAGGCTTCCAGGTTAAACAGATGTCTTCACCAGGCAGCACTCTTCCTGACAAAGACTGTATATGTTCTCTCTCTCCAGCTGCCACTTTTTATGAAGGCACTGAGCACACATCAGATCCCCACCTCTGTAGGGTTGCGGTCTTAATGAGCCTTAGAACAGCCACAGTGCTTAATTTTCTAAACTGGGAGGCCTTAAGCCACCCAGAAAGTCACATATTATTGGAACGGTGGTAGCCCTTCTTACTAATCCATAACTAGAAGAGTTCATACTCAGTGAGTGAAAGATACTCTGTTCATCATCATCATCATCATCATCATCATCATCATCATCATCATCATCATCTTGCTCTTTCACTGTCCTCTGAATTAAAAGCAGACCTGAGGCATTTTCAGAAAGGAGGCTTTATCTCGGGTTTACTGCAAGTTTGAAGTTGCTCCAAAAAACCGACACAAAAAGTGAATTTTTTAAAAGTAACGTTGAGTGTGCCATTGAGTCAGTGTCGACTCCTGGCGACCACAGAGCCCTGTGGTTTTCTTTGGTAGAATACAGGAGGGGTTTACCATTGCAATCTCCCACGCAGTATGAGATGATGCCTTTCAGCAGCTTCCTAGATCACTGCTGCCTGATATAGGTGTTTCCCGTAATCTGGGAAACAAACCAGCGGGGATTTGAACCGGCAACTTCTGGCTTACTAGTCAAGTCAATTCTCTGCTGTGCCATTAGGTGGGCTACACTCTAACACACAATGAAAAACCTGAATCATTTGTGAAGTGCTCTCCGATAGCTTGCAGAGACTTTGGGGTAAATCTGGCTGATATGTAAACATAGGAACATAGGAGGCTGCCATATACTGAGTCAGATCTTTGGTCTATCTAGCTCAGTATTGTCTTCACAGACTGGCAGCGGCTTCTCCAAGGTTGCAGGCAGGAGTCTCTCTCAGCCCTATCTTGGAGATGCTTCCAGGGAGGGAACTTGTGACCTCATATGCTCTTCCCAGAGTGGTTCCATCCCCTGAGGGAAATATCTTACAGTGCTCACATGTAGTCTCCCATTCAAATGCAACCGTGGCAGACCCTGCTTAGCTAAGGGGACGTCATGCTTGCTACCATAAGACCAGCTCTCCTCCTCACCATCCATTCTGGAGGAGATGCGAGCTAAAAGCTGGGCGTGAAAAACCTCCTGGACACTTTTTCACACAGGGTTTTTTAAGCCCTTTAACTCACATCTCCTCTGGAATGGAGTGGGTGAGTTTACATATCAGCCAGATTTACCCCAAAGTCCCTGCGAGAGATCGGGAAGCACTTCACACACAATTTGAGTTTTTCACTGTGCGTTAGAGTATAGCCTGATTTAGATCCATGGTAAAAAAAAAAAGCCACTATTTGTGTCTTTTTTGGGGACAACTTTGAGTTCACAATAAATCCTCCCAGTAAACCCACGTTAAAGTCTGCGGTGTTTAAAAGTCCCCAGAGATAAACCCTTGGTCAAATTAGGCCCCAATACTCCTAGCTCTCCTGAGATGGATATTGTGTGAGAGGAATCCATGTGACGGTGTTCAGTTTGAAGTTAACAGCCGTATTGCAGACAGATTGGGTTAATGTTTAGCTTCGGTTATCTAGTCCTTAGTGGTTTAGAAGAAGAAGAAGAAGAAGAAGAAGAAGAAGAAGAAGAAGAAGAAGAAACTCCCAAATCCTCAAGTGGAACACTTTCCATTGAATCCCTGCTGTGCGGAAGTGAGCTCCAATTTCTTTTGAGGGAAATGAACTCCGCATGTGCTCAGAGGCACTCTCGTCTTTCCTTAAATTCACAAATATCTGGGCCAAGCATGAGCTTCCAGGCTCCAGGGATGAGTCCTTGGAAGCTCATGTTTGCTTAGCTCTGGCACTGCTTTCCATTCACTGGAGCAGCAGCAGCAGCCTTTCTGCACCAGAATACAAATAACATTAGATATTGTTATACAGTCTACAAATCCGCAAGAGCGCCAGTTCAGATTTTGGTGTGCTTGTGAGTGGCTGCCAGTGTGGGGAGGGGAGGGGAGGGGAAGATTCAGCAAGCACCAAAGGCCCAATTTGGGATGCATTCAAAAATAAAATTGCAAAAGAAGCGGAAGAGGAATAGGAAGAAGAAGAAGAAGAAGTATATTTTAAAAACATTTTTTGTGATCAATGGCTGACATGCTGAGGAAAATTACTCAAAGGAGTCTCATTGAAATTAAAAGGACAAGTTAGGCGTTCCCTTTTAATTTCAGTGCCTAACTTGTCCTGTTCATTTCAATGAGACTCCTTTGAGTAATTTTCCTCAGCATGTCAGCCATTTTCTTTTATGTCCCACAATTACAGTGTTATAAAATGATGGTCGCCAGACTAAATTACACCCAAGTAGTTCTATTCTCCCCTGCTAACTGAGCAAAGAGGCACTTTTAAAAAGTGGTGATTCTCTTTTGAGCAGGGGGAGAGCAACTGGCCCTATCCATCCCTAGCACACAGCATCCCTTCAGTGGCTGTTGCTAGTCTCTCTCTTTTGTTTCTTTTTTAGATTGTGAGCCCTTTGGGGACAGGGAGCCATTTTTATTTATTTATTTCTATGTAAACCACTCTGGGGACTTTTTTTGAAAAGCGGTATATAAATATTCGTCGTATTGTTTTGTAAGTCGTCTGTTAGAGTAATTCCTGAGGAGTACTACTGAAAAACTTTGTCTGGATCTCAGCCACTGGGTGAAGAGCGACTCTTTTTTGAACCAAAAGGATTCTGTCACTGATCTACTATGCATTAGGCTTGCCAACTCTGACTGAAGCGATGCCTGGAGATTTCTCTCTCTCTAATATTATTTTTCATATTTTTAAAACAATACCAGCCATTAGCATCTCCAAGATTGCTTTTCAATTGTGCCTAGAGAAGTCTGGAAAAAGGGGAAATATAATAACTAAGTTGTAGGTGTTAGTAGGCTACCACAATACAGTTACTCCCCTTCTCCCAGTTCCTACAAAATGGGAAAAGAGCAGCAGGGATTGGCCAGGATCTGTGTTGTGCTGCACCTCCTGTGGAACCAGCTTTAGGGGCAAATGCACTATTCCCCCCACGTTGGGGCCAGCCTTGAGGATACCAACAGCCGGGAAAGTGTTCAAGGCTTCTGTGATAATTCATTGACTGTTCCCTGGATCCAGGAAGTGTTTAATGCAGATGTTCAGGGAACGCTAATCCCCGGGAATTGAGGGAGGATAAAAGGCAACTCACTTTATTGTCCATTACACAAGCCGGGCTCTTTTATCTGAGAAAGAGTCCGGAGAGGGCTGCCTTTCTGTAGTTATGTAGGAGGGAGGTTTGCAGTTTTTAAAGGCAAGTAACACCTGCTAATGTTCTCCCTGAGAGACAGTGTGTGTGGGAGAATCCGGGCTGAAACTACCTCCAGGCCTGTATCTTATCTGGAACTTCAGTGGAGGGAAGCCAGCTGTGTTTGATCAGGGAGAGAAACATTTATTGCAGCTTTACATAAGAATATTTTGAAGTATTCGTTTTGTTTCAAGCATTCCTTTTGCAGAAATCAGGCACCGGGAAGGTCATTGTTTAGTGCAACAAATATTTATTTAGCCATTAAGAAAAAAAAGCTCCCAGTTTCCAATAGATCCTCTTCCTGTTTATTTAAGAAAAAAAATCAGCAAAGATACTGATGCCCATGGGAACTTTTTTCCTGGCGTAAATAGCGGCTAGATGACGGCCCCCATGGATCGGGACTGTGGTGGGAGAGAAGGGTTTATTTTATTTCATTCATTCATTCATTCATTCATTCATCACATTTATATACTGCCCAAACGTTCATCTCTGGGCGGTTAAAGTTGCTGCTATTGAGTAAAGGAAAACGGAGCCATCGGGGGAATAATGCTTTAAATGCCACGTACAATTTGGTGCTAAGGGCTGAAATCTGGGTATCCTGCCTAAGACCTGCCCAACTTGTATAAACCACAATCCTGAAATCCAGTTGCCTATTGTGTGGGAAAAGTTGAAGGAAAGAAAAGAGGACAACCAGCATCACGGTGGATGGACTTGATGACGACAGCAATGAAGGCACCACAGAGAGACCTTAAAGGCTAAGCTGAAGACAGATCATCCTGGAGAGAATCTATCTATGTGGTCTCTAAGAGGTGACACCAACTTGATGGCACTCAATCAATCAGTCAGTCAGTCAGTCAGTCAATTGTGTCAGTCAATTGATCAATCAGTCAGTCAATTGATCAATCAATCAATCAATCAATCAATCAATCAATCAGTCAATTGTATCCCAAGGGATAACAACAGACTGAAACCTCAGTCAACACACATGAGTAAGTCTGTAATAATATTATGCATGATTGTAAATATAAACAGCAGTGGTGTAGTGGTTAGAGTGTTGGACTAGGACCGGGGAGAGCCGAGTTCAAATCCCCCCTCAGCCATGAAAGTCACTGGACCAGTCATGCATCTCTTAGCCTAACCTACCTGTCAGGGTTGTTGTGAGGATAAACATAACCATATACACCACTCTGTGCTCCTTGGAGGAAGAGCAGGATATAAATGTAATAATAAGATTTATATATATATATATATATATATATATATATATATATATATATATATATACACACACACACACACACACACACACACACACACACACACACACACATATATATATATATATGAGACCTGCATTTTATATTGGTTGATGCACAAACCCTATCAAGATGGAGGTGCTGCTGCTTTGGACCTGGAAGCAGCGCTGATGCAGAGAACCACAATTACGCCACAAGCATAACCGTTGTTTCCGCCATTGTCTCAAACCATTGTTTCTCCCATGATCTGCCTTCTCTGTAGGGCTTGCTCTTCATTTCAGCCATTATGTCTTCCCAGGAGCTTGTTCCCCTAAATCAGTAGTTCCCAACCTGGGTTCCTCCAGCTGTTGCTGAACTACAACTCCCAGCAACCCCAGGTGGGGATGCTGGGAGCTGTAGTTCTTCAACCACTGGAGGAACCCAGGTTGGGAACCACTGCCCTAAATTGCAAAGCACTTCGCACTCCCACTCCTTGCATATGCTTAAAGGCACTTTTGTCATCGTCGTCATCATCATCATCATCATCAACAACATCGCTATTGTTACGATTTCCTTTCTGATAACAGTCATAGTAATAGTAATAATGCTGTTGAGCATGTGCAGAGAGAGTGCTTTCTTTCAACTCAATATTATTGCCTAGCAACAATATTGCTTTACAATTTGGGAGATGTCATCAAGCTCCTGGCAGGCCACAATATACAGTGGGAGGTTGGGAGGTTGACGCCGGGCACTGAAAGCGGGTGAACCCTGGCACCAATGGCTCTCTTACCCTCCCCCCAGCAGACTCCAACGGCGGACTCCAGAGAAAATAGCTGCTTGCCCATCCTGGTGGTGTGAGTAGACAGCTAGCGCTGAATGAAGTTACTCCTGGGAATCCCCCTGCCCCCACCATATCCCCCCCCCAACATTTCCCACCATATCAAGTCACTACAATCTTCCGGATCGCTTTCAAGAGTCACCTGGAGATGGAGGCCAATTCCTGGCAACTCCGGGCTCGTCCTGGAAAGTTGGCAACCCTAGCAAGTGTGCGGGCAAGCCCAGCATTGTGGTGCCTGAGATGCCAAGCTGCCCCATTCGCCAGGAGCTCAGCTCCCTCCCCTCACCCCTCTTGGCCAAGATCCCACCCCAAGACTGGGGTGGGAGCCAGCAACAGCAGCAGCACAGACCCATACCTGCCCCCCCCCTCGCCCCCTTCCTTCTAATCTTGGCAGGTGTTCGCTCTTAGTCCAGTCTTTGCCAAGGGAGATGCTGGATGGTGTGTGTCCCCCCCCACCAGCAAATCCTGTTATCTCATTAACAGGAGCTCTAATTGCCAAATAGCCCTTCAGTTAATTAGAAAAAGAGAAAGGAGGAGAGGCTGGGCAGTGTGTATAGAGAGCGGAGGGGGGATGTTGGGTCAACACAGACCCTGGCATTGTAAGGCGGGGGGGGGGGGGAGGAGGGGGGCAGCAGGCTAATTCAGGGCAAAAACCAGTTGGAGATATCAGAGTGGATAGCAGGGCAGAGAGCAGAGCTTTGAGTGTGTGTATGTGTGTGTGTGTTTTAAAAAATGCACTGCAAGCGATTAACACCCCACTGCTGGGGTCAGTTATGGGGTCTCGGATTTCCTGCCCCCCCCTGATCTCGGAGAGGGCCCCTGTTTCTCTTTAGAGACAGAAAGATCTTTTGCAGATGTGGTCGGGATGCCACTGCAGCGCTTTCCTCTCTGGGGTCCTTAAAGCAGCAAGCCTCCCCTCCCCTCTCGGAGTGGGCCGGTGGCAACCTGAGCCAAGCATGTCCCTGGCCACCGTCGCCCGGAACGTCTCCTGTGATCTCCGTCTCCCATCTGTGGCTGAGGTGGGATTTTCACACGATCTGGAGGTTTAAACCAGCAGGGCCTTAAACCCTTCTCTGCTGGCGGATTAGACCCTCAGCTGCTTGCAAGGGCATATGTCACCCCATTATGTTCATCCGTATGCGCACGCCTGAATGCGGCAGCCCGGGCAAGGCGGTCTGTTGCTACCCTCTGCCGGGTAGTGATTGCCAAGGCGCAACTTTTGTGTGCAGCTTTGCAAGCACCCAGTTGTGAGTGGCAGTGCCTGCCCCTGTGGCAGAGGCCTGCAGCTACCCCCAACCCCCTGGGAAACATACAGCTTCATCAGAGTTTAGGAAGATGCCTTACATCAACCGAGTCTGACCCTTGGTCCATCTAGCTCAGTATTATGGACCAAGGGTCAGACCCGGTCGATATAAGGCATCTTGGCCCTTTCCAGACTAGACTCTACAATGGGGTCAGGACAAATCTCGGAAGTGTGCTTCCACACTTCCCGCGTCGTGACACCGCAGACCCTACACGGACAGCAGGGTGCCGTTCACATTTCCAAGGCCTTGTTGCGAATTTAATCCGGCGTGAAATAGTTGCTGTTTTTTCGGGTTGTTAGCTGCTACAAGACTGCTTTCCCTGCTGTTTACCTTCCAAATGTGACTTGCCCGAACAGAGGCATTTTGCTGCTGATGAGCAGCTAGCCTGGAAAGTGCCCTTCCTAAACTCTGATGAAGCTGTATGTTTCCAGTCAGGCAGTGGTTCTCCAGGGTTTCGGAGAGGGGTTTTCCCCAATCCCACCTGGAGATGCCAAGGATTCAATCTGGAAACATCTCTGCTCCGCTCCCCGTCCATCTAACCCTCTTCCAGGGCTGCTCAACTTGGCCCTCCAGCCTACAACTCCCATAATCCCTGGCTATTGGCCACTGTGGCTGGGGATTATGGGAGCTGTAGTCCAAAAACAGCTGCGGGGGCCTAAGTTGAGCAGGCCTGCAAAACTATCCCGGCTGTAAGTTGATGTCAAGGGTGCAACTCACACCCTTAACCTGGCAACCGGGTATTGTGTGTCTCTTTGGGTTGAATTCAGCCTGAGGGGACACAGAGATGAGCGGGATAAGGCAGTTTCCTATGTTCCTATGTCTCCAGGATTGTTCTGAGGGGGAAAAAATGAGAGAAAAACAGCATACAAAGTGTTTTGTATTTCATGAAGTGCTGCAGAAATTAATAATCATCCCTTAATCCTTTAAAGAAACACCTGCTGGGGTATTAGTTCTGTTTCATTACTGCTGTCTGAAGGAGGTCGGGGTGGGTGGGTGTTGGATAAGGATTTTCCAGAGAAAGTTTCCCTTTCCACGGCAGAAAGAACAGCTCCCCATCCGTCTGTCTAGTCTTTCAAGAAATTATTATTTCTGATATTTAATTATATTAAATACAATTATTATTTCAGTCTGACTTCTCCGCTCTCTGTGCTCAAAGCGGCTTATGGATTTTAAAACTATTTAAACCTCAAACAGTTAATTAACTAACAATTCAATACAGCCATACCCAAGGACAATCAATGAATTAATAAATCAGCCCAATAGTTGGTTAAAAAACACTTGGAAAATGCTAAAGCAACAGGCAAAGAACAAGAAGAACTGAGATAAATGAAGGTTGTTCGGGTGAATTTAGCAGAGCTCAGGCAAATGCTGGAGGAAGATAATAGTCTTTGCTCTTGGGTATGGAATAGGAGGCCATACTTCTGTGGCAGAACAGTAAATTTGTATGCAGAAAGACCCAGGTTCCATCTCTTGCATCTCCATTTACTACTTGATCTCTGAAGACACCTCAAGAAGGGCCTCTGATAACATTCTCAGCCAGGGGGTCTCAACCTTGGGTCCCCAGATGAAGCCGCTGCCAGTCTGTGTAGACAACACTGAGCTAGATGGACCAATGCCTTTGAGTGCGAAAGGCATGCTGCAGAGACCCCAGCCTCCTGGTCGGGGGTCTCCCTGTGAGTTGCCGTGGCACGGAGCCACGCTGCGGCAACTCACGGTTGCAAAAACCGTGCAAAAAGCGCTCGTTCCACAAACCCGGTGTAAGCACTGGGCTACTTAAGCGGATGGCCCGCTTAAGAACCACTGGGCTTGCAGCCGAGCCTGGTGATTCTCACGATGGTAGGAAATCGGGCTAGTGGAGGTTAGCCTGATTTTCTACCACCGTGTGAATAGCCTCACTGTCTGCATGACTGGGAACCCTGGGAAAGACACTGGGGATCCTGGGAAAGACCTTGGGGACCTTGGGAAGCCCTGTATGTTCATAGGTGCTTTTAGTGCATGTTGGCAGTAGGAGCGAGGACAAGGGGCACAATCCCACACTCCCACCACACATATTCATCATAATGTGTGAAGCGGGCAATAGAAGAACCCCGGTTTTGCTTTTTGCTGGTATCCACACACCAGCAGCTTTGCACAAGGCTGATGAGCATCAAGCCAGTACAATCCACAGTGATGCACAGGGGCATGGAACTAGCACCCGCCTGGGGTGTGTGCCGGGGCCGAATGCACCCAGCGAGCCTTTCCCCGCCGAGATCCGCAGAGAGGTGCCGTCAGCGGGCCGTGAAAGCTGCCATGGCTGAGCACGGATTCTGAGAGGACAAGCCAAAGGCTGTGCCTCTGCTCCTGGCTTCTGCAGGTCCAACATGGAAGGAAACAGGAGGAGCGGTGATGGCACGACATACTAATGAGGTGCGCTGCAGCATGACCCGGTGCCATGGCTGCCTCTGCAATCAGCTCTGATCAGGAAGCCGCTCTACCTGCGACGATGCCTGAGCTGCAATGCAGATCACACATCATGGTCTCGAACGGACACACATCTGTTAGTGCCCGTGGCACCTTCCACTCTCCTGCCCCCTACTATGTAGCAGTTAGTGGGGTGGGGTGGGGTGGTGGTGGTGCAGTACAGGATTTTGGCAGAGGGAAGCCCCCTCCCCACATGCTGTGCTCCCAGTCCTGACTGAGCCTCCATGGCTACAGACCCTAGCACACAAGGGCCAATCGCATGCGTAACATAATGAGGGCATTCACACAATCAGGGAGGCAGGTCTCACAATCAGCGAGACCCGCTTTTGCCGGGTTTGCAGGGAGAGAGGGCGAAGCCCGGCTGGATCGGCCGCCCCCCGACTGCCGGTTCCGTGACGGAGCTGGTGGGGGCTGGGGAGTTAGGGGGCCGTGTGGCCCCCGGTAGCTCCAGTATGCCCTGCGTGAGCGCACAGGGCATACTGGGGAGACCCCCAAGCCGGGAGGCTGCTTTTAAGCCTCCCAGCTGGGGATCTACTTGTGAGTAGCCGTGGCGCGGAGCTGCGCTGCGGCTACTCGCAATGTAAAAGATCAGGTTTGCAGAGCGCTCGCTCCACAAACCCAGTTTAAGGGGAGGGCTAGTTTGGCGGGTTAACCGCCAGGAAGCCACTGGGCTCACCTGCAAGCCCGGTGGCTCCCACGATCAGGCAAAATCGGGCTAGGCTCCCCTAGCCCAGTTTTGCCTGATCATGGGAATAGCTCGACAAACTGGGTTCTATCCAGGTTTGGGAGCTGTGTGTGCTCCTAATTTTCGGTTGTGTGGAAGCGAGGTAAGAGGGAAATCTGGTGGAAGTGATTGTGAGGAAGCAAGTTAGGAGGAAAAGCTACTCAGGTTTTCCTCCTACCTTGCTTCCACAGAATCACTTCTACCCAGGTTTTCCTCCTACCTTGCTTCCACAGAATCACTTCTACCCAGGTTTTCCTCCTACCTTGCTTCCACAGAATCACTTCTACCCAGGTTTTCCTCCTACCTTGCTTCCACAGAATCACTTCTACCCAGGTTTTCCTCCTACCTTGCTTCCACACAACTGAAAATTGAGAGCACACACAGCTCCCAAACCTGGGTAGAACACAGTTTTCGATTGTGTGAATGACCTCACAGCTTCTTTGTCCTTTTGACTTTACTGGTAGGACTTGTCTTGCTGCTAACCAGGCTTGCATTCTCATGGTGCTGAGCACCTTCTTATAGCACCGTTCATGCAGTGTTACTGCCCTCTGCTGGTAAGTACTTGTCTGTGTTAGGGTAGATTCATTGGTGTATTGGTTCAATGTATTTCCCCCAGCTTCTGTTATCTGGACAGTCATGTTTACAGATGCAAATTTGAGAATGAAACTTTGGGTAGCAAGCATAGATATAACATGTGGCAGAAAAGCTTCCTTGATGCTGTTTTTGGTGGCATATGGGTATTAACTAGGAATTACTCTCTCATGTATTGTGGGTAGGAAAAACTAGGTTGGAGACAGATGGTATTCTAGCATAGAACCTTTTCTAGTGGTTGCTGGTATCTCCCCACTGCCTGTCATTTTTTTTAGCTCTTTTAGGATAAAGAATTCTTTCCCCTGCTGTGTAAACCACTTTGTGTTATACTTTTTGTGTAATAAAAAAGTATTTCTTCTAAACTATGTAATATTCTAAACGAAACCAAACTGTCCCCCCCTCCCTCCCTCCAAGAGTTACAGGTGGTTTGAAAGAGTGATTCTGGTTTGTGCATTCATCCCATTTCCACCTCTGGTAAACAGGTTGTGCAGGTTTTCTGCATTGTTTAAAAAACCTGCAAAACCTATTTGATCATAGATGACAGTGGGGCTATTCTTATGATCACAAAAATTGGGCTAGGAAATCCTAGTCCGATTTTTGTGATCATAAGAACCACCGGGCTGGCAGCCGAGCCCGGTGGTTCTGGAGCGGCTAACCCGCTCCTGTAGCCCACCCCTTAGCCCGGGTTTGCGAAGCAAGCGCTCTGCAAACCCAGGCTATCTGCTCATGAGTAGCTGCGGCGTGGCTCCGCGCCATGGCTACTTATGAGTAGACCCCCGGCCGGGAGGCTTAAAAGCAGTTTCTCGGCTCGGGGGTCTCCCCAGTATGCCCTGCGCACTTGCAGGGCAATACACAAAATAATACACAAAATAAGTATTGAATTTTTTTAGAGCATCATATATATGCATGGCAGTTTACAAAGTACCAAAGGCTGAGCCTCTGCAAAGGAGATCTATCTTATCTATTTGCTATTGCTCTGTGTAAAGCGCCCTGAGCCATTTTTGGAAGGGCAGTGTAGAAATCAAATAAATAAATAATAAATAAATACCCAATGGAAAGTGACGCCTCCTCCTTCCTGGCTCTCTTCAAAACTATTTTCTGTCCCCGCTCTTGGATCTCTTCGCTACCCTGTGTTTCTACAATTCTATGATCTCAAAACATTTGGGCCACAATCCAACACAAAATTAAACACACACAAGCCTATTGAAATCAGTGCCTTTAGCGGCACAAATCTGTGTTGGACTGAAGCCATGAATTAGTGAGCGGTGGTTTCAGTTCTCAGCTTTTGAGGGAAGCGACTGCCAGACCAACCTCCCTCCCATTAGAAGAAGAAAAAAAAAAGCGTTCCCAAGAAATTGAAAAACATTATACTGCTGACGATTATATATTGCCTCTTCAGGGAGGTGAGGGAAGATAAAATTAAAAACCCAGAGAAAAACAGCATGTTGGAAATTGCTTGACTAGAGTGTCACCTTAATTGCTTGGCCGCGTCTTCCCTGGCCTGTAATCAAAGTCTCCCCCGTGGAGTGTGGGGCGGATTCTTGGCCCTGCACAAATTGCTTCTGTGCTCGTCGGAGGCAGGGTGCCCGTGGGCAGATGCGGCAAGGGGGACGTTGTGGGAGGGACCAGGGCTGGAATTTGCGCCATCTCACTGACTTGGCAGTCCTGCTTCTGGGGAGGATGTGAAGAGTCCAGCTGAGAACATCTGCCTCTGGGGACAAGGTAGGACAATGGGGAAAGGCAGGGTACAGTTCTGAAAGGGCTTCCAGGAGAGCTGGTCTTGTGGTTGCAAGCATGGCTTGTCCCCTTAGCTAAGCAGGGTCCACCCTGGTTGCATATGAATGGGAGACTAGAAGTGTGAGCACTGGAAGATACTCCCTTCAGGGGATGGAGCCGCTCTGGGAAGAGCATCTAGGTTTCAAATTCCCTCCCTGGCAGCATCTCCAAGATAGGGCTGAGAGAGATTCCTGCCTGCAACCTTGGAGAAGCTGCTGCCAGTCTGTGAAGACAATACTGAGCTAGATAGACCGATGGTCTGACTCAGTATATGGCAACTTCCTATGTTCCTTTGTTTTTTTTAAAAAAAATGAATGTGGGCATTGTGCACTTTTAGAGTGCAATGCACATCTGGGTCTCTGTCCGTTGTCTGCCCATGTCAGATTGTAAACACCTTGGGGCAGAGGCCCATCCCCAGACTTTGTAAACTGCCATGCACATAGATGGTGCTCTTCAAAATTTACAGTACTTATTTTGCACCACTGTGATGGGGAAATGAGGGCAGAAGCGACCCTTTCCTAAGGCAGGGTGAGGCAACTGCCTCAGGTGGCATGTTATTGGGGAGGCTGCAGGGTGGCAAAGTGCCCCCTATTGCCACCACTGTAGCAGCTCTTTGGAGCAGCTCTGACACTCGAAAGCTTTGCAAAGAGCATTTCCCCTCACACTCCATGCAAAGCTTGCAAGAAGCACCAGGAGAAAAGAGGAGGTTGCCAGCAGAAAAAAGGTTCCTTCTTCCTTGTCCCACTTTCAAATTTCCAAGAGTCAGTTTTGAAAGTCGGCTAGCCCCCAAGCAGGGTTGTGAGGCAAGGCAGTGTTTGGTGCCTGCTCTCAAGCTCTGCACTACCTTGGGGTCACCCCTAAGTGAGGGTGACAGAGAGACGGCTTGCACCAGATCTTCTGGAGAAGGTCCACAGCAGAGGGTCAGATGACATGGTCTGTAGAATGAATCACTTAAAAAGGCATCTGGTGTCCCGGTCTGGCAGCGGCTTCTCCAACTCTCCAGTCTCTCTCTCAGCCCTATCTTGGAGATGCCAGGGAGGGAATTTTGGAACCTTCTGCTCTTCCCAGAGTGGCCCCATCCCCTGAGGGGAATCTCTTACAGTGATCACACATGTAGCCTACCATTCAAATGCAAAGCAGGATGGACCCTGCTTAGGTTGGCAACTTTGATGGAAACTATTTCTCAAGATTTTTTCCTCCAGTATTTTTCACATTATCATGTCATTCAGATCTCCAGGATCGCTACAATAGAGAGCTGGAATTGATGCTGATTCGTGGCGTTTCCAGGCCAATCCCAGGGTGGGTGGGTGGGTGGGTTTAGCAATCCTAGTCGCAGAATTCCCATGTCTTATTTAATCTGGCCATTTATGACTGGCTGTGCACTCAAGAAAGGGAAAATAAAGAAAGTTGGCAAACCATGTAATTCTAGAATCCATTGCCAGAAGATGTGTCGTGGCCAAAAAAAAGATTACTGGGGATGTCAAATATGGGTCTCCAGATGATAGTGGACTAAAACTCTTGGGGATGATGGAAACTGTAGTCCAACAACATCTGTAGTCCAGCAACACCTTCACCCATTGTGGCTGGGGATGATGGGAGTTATAGTCCAATAACATCTGGAGACCCCAGTTTGAGAACCCTGAATTAGATCATTTCATGGAAGACAGGCCTTTCAGCATCTATCACCCACGACAGCGAATGCAATCGCTATGATCAGAGGCTGTGTTTCTCTCAATACCATATGCTGGTGACATACAAGAGGACTGTCTTTATTTATTTTAAAGATGTATACCCTGCCTTTGCCTTTCCATATAAAAGATCCCCAAGGCAGCTTACAGTAAGTAATGCAAGGCAATACAAGTGGTGCTGCTGAGACAGCAAAAAGAAAAGCTGTCATTAAAGCTGCTGGCTGCTGTCCTTTCCTGCCCTGGGGAAGCCCAAGGGAAGAAACCGGCCCCGCCACCACTTCCAGAGCATGTTGCCTGTCAGCCCTGATGGACAAGGGTCTCTCCTCCCTGCTGTCTCCGTGTCCCACTTGCAAACTTCCCAGGGGCATCAGACTGGCCATTGTTGGGAATAAGATGCTGATTGGATGAAGCAGGAGAGCTGGCCTTGTGGTAGCAAGCAAGAATTGTCCTCTTTGCTGAGCAGGATCCCCACTGGCTTGCATTTGAATGGGAGGCTACATGTGTGAGCACTGTAAGATGTCCCCCTTAGGGGATGGGGCCGCTCAGAAGGTTCCAAAATTCCATCCCTGGCTTCTCCAAGACAGGGCTGAGAGAGAGACTCCTGCCTGCAGACTTGGAGAAGCCGCTGCCAGTCTGTGTGTAGACAATACTGAGCTAGATGGACCGATGGTCTGACTCAGTATATGGCAGCTTCCTATGTTCCTGTCCATCAGGGCTCTTCTGTTCTTAATCAAGGGTGGCTCTTCTATGAGGCCAGGTGAAGCAGTTGCCTCAGACAGCAGATTATTGGAGTGCCAGTGAGATGGCGCAGCGGGGAAATGACTTGACTACCAAGCCAGAGGTTGCTGGTTTGAATCCCTGCTGGTATGGTCCCCAGTCTATAGGAAACACTTATATCGGGCAGCAGCAATACAGGAAGATGCTGAAAGGCATCATCTCATGCTGCGTGGGAGATGGCAATGGTCAACCCTTCCTGTAGTCTACCAAGGAAAACCACAGGGCTCTGTGGTTGCCAGGAGTTGACACCAACTCGACGGCACACTTTACCTTTTAGTTTAGTGAGATGGCAAGAGGCCCTCCTGCTACCCACTTTTTAAAAAGTGGGGTGGACATGGGTAGGGCCACATTTGGTGTCCTGCCTCAGATGCACAGAGGCGTTTTTAACCATGGCCTTCTCTCTTGGCTTTAAATCCAGCATGACCCACTGGACCACACGGGGCAAATTGCCCATTAGTAATCTCTCTCAACCATCTTTCTGTCTGATGCTCCCCTGCAGGTTCCCACCATCCTGACCCTCTGATTCTAAAGTTCAGAGCATCAGCAGGTAGGAATGGTTCCTTGGGGCGTACGTAGCATGCTTATCTGCCTCCTCCTGGACCTGACTGCAGAAGGTGAGAAAGTTCAGCTGAAGAACAGCTCCTCCGAGAAATCTCTCCGGTGTAGCTGACAAGAGTGGAATTCCATCATCTTCTGCCTCAGCAGCTCATAACTTACACATCAGAGTTAAAAAGGCTTTTTGATTCTGGTTTCATAGGAAGATACAGTGTTAGCTAGGAAAGGGCCAAATTTAACAAAAGGGGCCAGGAACATGGGGAAACGGCAGAAAGCTTGACAAATGCAGTTGGTTGACTTGCAGATGATTGTAAAAATGGAGCTTTAAATGAAGAACATATAAAAGAGCTAACAATGTAAAGAAGAGGAGAGCTGGTCTTGTGGTAGCAAGCATGACATGTCCTCTTAGCTAAGCAGGGTCCACCCTGGTTGGGTATGAATGGGAGACTAGCAGTGTGAGCACTGTAAGATATTCCCCTTAGGGGATGGAGCCACTCTGGGAAGAGTGTCTAGGTTCCAAGTTCCCTTTCTGGCATCTCCAAGATAGGGCTGAGAGAGATTCCTGCTTGCAACCTTAAAGAAGCTGCTGCCAGTCTGTGCTGACAATACTGAGCTAGATAGACCAAGGGTCTGACTCAGTATATGGCAGCTTCCTATGTTCCTAATGGTGGGCAGAAAAGGCATCAGATTGTCAGCTCAGTTGCAGCTGTACCAGGATCTCTCCATAGCATTTGGGGGAGATCCCCATTTTATTGAACTTTCTCCCCAAAGTGATACTTTTTCATCTCCCTCAAAGGGTCTTTCCTCTCCCTCAGCTGTCAAACAGAGCTTTTCTGTCCCCCAAAACATATTTTCTCTCCCCCAAAGAATCTTTCCTTTCCCCCCAAAAAATTTAAACGAGTTGCTCCTCAAGCTTTCCTTCTGATTCACCCCTGCTGCTTGACCCAGATCTCACGTTAGCAAAAGCTACTGAGAAAGTGAGAATCCAGGAATCTATAAAGAAACAGTAAAGAGACGTATAGGCCATGCACACCTGGGGCTTCTGCATCAGCCAATATGGATACCACCGGCAGCAAAAATTACTCTTAATGGGAGTTATATGCTTTGAATGTAAAGAAAGGGAAATGTGGAATGACTGTAGAATTCACAGTTCCTAGCCTGGTGCAGAGAGAATATACTGTATTTACCTGAATAGAAGACAACTCTGAATTTGGATGACCTCCTTACAAAATACATCCGCTGTGGTGGCTCAGTGGCACAGTAGCTTGCCTAGGGAGCAAGAGGCTGTTAGTTCGAATCCCCACCGGTGTGCTTCCCAGACCGTGCCTAGTAAATATATATTTGTAGTCACCTATATCGGGCAGCAGCGATATAGGAAGGTGCTGGAGGCAGATGCTCACTTCAGTTACAACGGCAAAGGCATCGTCTCATAGTGGTTGTAACTGTAAACGGCCCAGAGATGCAAGTTTGGGGTGGTATAGAAATATTTTAAATGAATCAATCAAATAAAATAAACAAACAAAAACTGCACGGGAAAAAGGCAATGGTAAACCTCTCCTGTATTCTACCCAGAAAACCACACGGTGCTCTGGTCTCCAGGAATGGACACCGACTCAACGGCACCATCTTTCCTTTCCTTTCCTTACAAAATACAGGTTAAATACAGGTTATATCTGTATTTACATAAAAGGAAGAGGACTGTGAACTTACAAAGACCACCCCGGCCCACAATTTCTAACATCAAAGAAAAACCTAGAGGTTGTTCACACGATTTCATGTTGCTGGGAGCTCAGACCACGCTCCCAGATGATCTGTGCTGCGTGACTGCAGTGTGGAGCTCTGGGGGCCAGGATGACGTGTCCTCCTGGCTTCCGGAGATCCCACAATGCACTGTGTGACACGTGCAAAGCATTGGGGGATTCCCCCAGTAGAGGGGCACTCTAGGCTCCCGTCTCTATGTCCGCTGGGGCTAAACATACTTAGCCCCAGTGAACACACGATCCGGTAGCCTAGATGAAGGGAGTGCTTGCTCCCTTAACCTCGGGTAACAGTCAAGCTAAACAGCTGGGCTAGGTGGCGCTGCCCCTGCAGGATCGGGACCAATCTCGGTGGTTCTCATGTGCAGCCTGACCCCAGGCTGAGTGTCCCTCGCCTGGGTTAGGCTGTGCGTGAGAACAGCATTCTAGTTTTGGATTCCGGTAAATGTAGTATAATAAAAGGAGAGACACCTGAGGTGTGTGTGCACGGGCATGTGCATGCATGCAGTGTGTGTGTGTTTGGGGGGGAGGGACTCCCTAAATCTTGCTTAAGATCATGGTGGGTTGTGTTCCTTCCTTAACACTGCATCTGTGTGGGGTGGGGGGAGTTAAAGACAATGCTTCATGCTGCCCCACTTTCTAAAACGGTAGGATTTTTTCTCTCTTTCATAGATCAGTTTTCTTGTGAAGAGAGTGTGTTGGAATTTTATGGGTTATATAATCTGTTTATTAAAAAATGTAGAAGCTGAGCAGGGATCAATACCCAGAGAGACTGTTCTAGTCTTCAAAGTGGCATCCATTCCCCCCCCACCAAGCAAGCAGCCTGCTCTTGGAATATTTCCCCCTCCTCCACCAGGCTTCCCCCCTTGCTGGTTACCAAAACCCCCTTTGTGTTGGCTACAGTCAAACGGCTTCTTTCTGCTCCTTCCAAAGTAATGTGGCATATCCAGAATAGCTAGTTGCCACGAGCCATCAAAGCTCATTGAAGCAAGCATTTTCTGGCCATCCGTGTCTGCCAAAGAAGCATTTGGGTATACGAAAGCCCATGCCATCTTCCACATCCAAAGATGCTGTTTGCAAATAGCAAGGAAATGCCAGACTCCAGCAAATACCACATGATATTGGTGCTGGGCTTTCTTTCTTTCTTTCTTTCTTTCTTTCTTTCTTTCTTTCTTTCTTTCTTTCTTTCTTTCTTTCTTTCTTTCTTCCTTCCTTCCTTCCTTCCTTCCTTCCTTCCTTCCTTCCTTCCTTCCTTCCTTTCACACAGTGCATTGCAATGGGGAAATATGGCCCTCTTTGAATTGGTACGGTTGTCATGGCAATAATAATACGGTACATCATAGTAAAGTAAAGTGTGCCGTTGAGTCGGTGTCAACTCCTGGTGACCACAAAGTCCTGTAGTTTTCTTTGGTAGAATACAGGAGGGGTTGACCATTCCCCACCCCCCGTGCAGTATGAGGTGATGCCTTTCAGCATCTTCCTATATCGTTGCTGCCCGATATAGTACCAGTGGCGATTCGAACTGGCAACCTCCTGCTTGTTAGTCAAGCTTTTCCCCACTGCGCCATTGGTATAGCATATCTTATCCCAATTCCCAGCAATTGTCAAGAAAGGCAACGCAGGCAGGTCTAATGGTTGTTCCACTTCTGATCCATCTATTAGGAGACTTGTGCAGACGAAGCCAGGTTGGATATATTCTGAAACTGGGAATTGGAGTTGCACTCTGATTTTTTCAGTTTCCTCTCCTGAGCACACCAAAATGGAAAATTTAAGGTGTGATCACCAGCTTGGGGGAAATAGCTAGTTCCTGAGAGAGTACATGTTGTTCACCATCGTTAACATTTCTTGTCTGCTGGGTTGCCATGCAGAGAATTTTCAGCAGGCCTTCCGTGTGCAGCCAGATGACCGCACCGTCCATGAAGGGGAAACTGCTCTGCTGAAGTGTGAGGTGGACAACCTCTCTGGCATTGTGCAGTGGGTGAAGGATGGACTCCTACTGGGTCCGAACCCAAATATCCCCCGATTCCCCCGCTACAGAATGGTGGGAGAGCCTAGCAAAGGTAAGAGATGGGGGAGTTGGTTCTGATCCGTGCTGTGATCAGTCTGGCCTGGCTTTGCCACATTGCTCCAGCCCTGTTGCCTCCCAAAGCATGCCCCATCCTGCTTAGATGGGATTCGGATCCATCAAGGCAAGAACTGAGAATACAGCCCAGGATGAGAAGAGATGAACCAAACATCAGAGAACCATCACTGACTTTTCTCTTGCCTTCTGATGTTTCAGGTGTGTATAATCTGCAGATAACAAGGGCCCAGGTGGAAGACCACGGCTGCTATGAATGCCAAGTGGGAGCCTCTGAGACGAGCAGTGGCATCATCTCTAAACATGTGCTCCTCATGGTGCTCAGTAAGTATTGGAGAAAATGGAGCGATGCCATGTTGCTCACTGGAGATGTGCATGGAATTCACACAAATGGGTTCAAATTTGAATTGAATTTGAATTGATTCCATTTGTAACCATTGAATAGAGTTCAGATTCGTTCGAATCGATTCGCATTCGCCCAACCCTGAATCAAATTTGGATGAGTTTGCCTGAATTCCATTCGAAATTTGAATCGATTCGTGTGAATTCAAAATTTGAATCGATTCGTGTGAATTCAAAATTTGAATCGATTCGTGTGAATTTGGGGCACATCCCTATTGCTCACCTAATTAAAGCAGTACACCCTCCTCCAGCATCCATCGAGAAGCAACCTCCGTTTCCTAGACACTGGCTGGAGCTGCAAAGGGTAGCAGCTGCCTTGGTAGTTACATTTTGGGCACCAGAGAGAAACATGATGGGAAACAGACAGATCTGTCCTTTGGGGCCTTTTGAGTCAACACCTCTTCATTTGATTTGGAATTTGCACAGCCTCTATAAGATTTGTTAACATAGCCCTCGGGGACATAGTTTTGAGTGATGGCGGGTACTTCTGGGGGCAGTAAGAATTGGCAAAAATTGCCCGTCCCCTACACAATAACTGCAGTGTAGATCCAGAAGCTCTCCACTGTGGGGATGCTTCTTTCCGAAGCATGGGCACATGGTTAGTGAGGGTGTCAGTCAGTGGGACTGACTAAACACAACGGATCCAGTTAGAAAGGGTGAATAGAAAACAAGAACATGGTCTGGTAGAGCTTGTCGCTGCACTGTTTGAAAGTCATAGGAGAAGCTGCACCGTGTGGAATTCTCCCTTCCCTGCAGCTCTTCAAGGCATGGGAGCTCTGGAGGGCTGGATCTGGCAAGCAAAAACAGCTGTGCTGCAGTAATTATTAACAAAAAATTCCAAGTGTTTATGATAACAATTTCATACCCACTTAAAAATATTCCTGGCACGTTTTGAGTCAAATGAAGGTTAGTATTTAAAAATGGAAAGCTTTTCTCTTCTCATTCTTGATTCAGAGCAGAACTGCTCTGAGGATCTAGGAAAGGTTCAGTGGGAATGTGCATTTCTTGGGGTAATAAAACATATTTTTGGAGTTCCCTCCCAGTCCCAGAACATCCATGAAGTCCCTTTGTTTTAACTCTCTCTCCCTTTAGCATAGGAACTCTGAATTTAAGATAACTCCCACCACCCACCCAATTTCTAACCTCAAAGAACTTGGGAACAACCTAGTCTTGGATTCAGGTATATATAGTAATTTTGATTTGAATTCATTTTATCCTTAATACAGTGTAAGAGATCAAATGCTTGCTGCCTGGGACATAGTATGCTGCCTTCTACCAAGTCAGGCCATTGGTCATCTCACTCAGTATTGTCTACACAGACTGGCAGCGGCTTCTCCAAGGTTGCGGGCAGGAATCTCTCTCAGCTCTATCTTGGAGAGGCCTCCAGGGAGGGGACTTGGGATCTCAGATGCTCTTCCCAGAGCGGCTCCATCCTGAGGGGAATATTTATTTATTTATTGTTAAATTTATATACCGCCTTTCATTAAAACGATCCCAAGGCGGTTTTAAATATCACTAAATATCTGACAGTGCTCATACATGGAGTCTCCCATTCATATGCAACCAGGACAGACCCTGCTTAGCAAAGAGGACAAGTCATGCTTGCTACCACCAGACCAGCTCTCCTTCTGATAGAGGCGCATTTGTAGTCAGAATGTTTTCCATTGATAAATCTAACCAATCAGGGCCAGACTATACATAAAAGCATCCAGTATTCGAACTGGAAGGGCTCTTCGAGATCCTCTAGTCCACAGGAAACTGCTACAGCGTAGCTGGCAGATGGCCGCACAGGGATGGCTCTTTCCCACCGCTGCACTCTCTGCACTTCAAAAGGTGCAGGACGCCTCAGCGCCTCTTTCTTTCTTTTAATGACGAAAGGAGGCTCTCTTCCCCTGCTCCTCCCCACCCCACATAGGATTTAAACTTAGAAAACAGGTTAAATAAATTGGGATTGATCTGAATCGGAACCAATCCAAATCGAATTGGCCCGTTTCGGGGAGATTGGATTCAAAGTCAAATCGGAGCCATGCAGTTCTATTCGAATTCGAATTGCATCCTGATTTCCGATTCATGCACATCCCTTTTAGGAAATTCTTCCTAATGTCTAGCCTAATTCTGCTTCTTTGTAACGTCAGCCCACTGGTTCTAGTCCGGCCCTCAGGAGCAAGAGAGGACAAGCTGCCCCTTCATCTTTGTGACAGCACTTCTGATATTTGAAGACAGCTATCATATCTCCTCCTTGTCTTCTTTTCTCCAGGCTAAACAGGCCCGGTTCCTTAACCCATTCCTCAGTAGAACTTCATCTCCAGATTTAAGCACAAGATGCAGGAAGTGAATGCTTATTACTGTGTTTGCTTCCCTGCTCCACAGTAAATAGCAGCCAGCCCTGGGCTCCTAGAATTGGATGGGGATGGAGAGGGGGAGGGGGTACTTTAACACTACTCTCCATCATGGTCTCCATCCGAAACAGCCGTTCTGCAGCTGCTATTTGTCAAGGGTAAAAAAGAGCTTTCATTGGCACTAATGAATGTTCGCCAAGCACCGAAGAATATAATATGCTAATAATATATGCACTAACGGTTTGGGCATGAGGTTTTTTGCCATGACGGTGGCTGGTGTTGTCAAAGTGGAGCACAACAAAGCAGCCCTAATTGACAGGAGGAGAGCTGGTCTTGTAGTAGCAAGCGTGACTTGTCCCTTTAGCTAAGCAGCGTCCACCCTGGTTGCATTTGGATGGGAGACCACATGTGAGCACTGTAAGATATTCCCCTTAGGGGATGGGACCACTCTGGGAACAGCATCTGAGGTCCCAAGTTCCCTCCCTGGCATTTCCAAGATAAGGCTGGGAGGGAGACTCCTGTCTGTAATCTTGGAGAAGCTGCTGCCAGTCTGTGTTGACGATACTGAGCTAGATGGACCAATGGTCTGACTCAGTAGAAGGCAGCTTCCTATGTTCTTAAGACTGTTCTCCTCCTGTTCTTCACTCGATTTCTTTTCCTTACAGCCTCTCCTAAGAAGCCACTAATTAAGGAATTCGAGGCCAACAGCACCGTGACCTGGGTTGCCGGCCTGCAGTACACGGTGACCTGTGAGGTGGAAGAGGTCCGGCCTGCGGCCAAGATCACCTTCAGCATGGGTGAGCAAGTTGCCTGAACCTCACTCCTTGGGGAATTTATGGACAGGGGTGTAAATCGTTCTCCACTTCCTTGAGCAGCAAGAAAGAATTTGGATTTCTGGATGAGAGAGAGAGAGAGCAGTGTAGGCTTGTAGTGCCTTTTTTAGTAGTTGCTGTTTTTGCAAAGCATGCTCAAGCAGAGCATCCGTGGAGACAAAGAGGCACAGATCCCCAGGGAACAACATACCAGATTTGCCTGAATCCAAGACTAGGTTTCCCCCCAAGTTCTTTGAAGTTTGAAATTGAGGGGTTGTCTTAAAATTCAGAGTCCTGTTCCTTTTGGGTATATACAGGTATAACCTGCTAAATTTAATCTCTCTTTTTAAGGAGGTCATCTTAAATTCAGAGTTGTCTACTGTTCTGGTAAATATGGTAAGCAGCACCACATGGTTGCATTTCGAGTTTCAGCTAACTCTGTGAGCTTTCCCAGACAGCAGGCTTTACCGTGGGTTTTCTGCGAGTTTGAAGTTGCCCCCCCCCAACTGATGCAAAAAGTGGATTTTTAAAGCCCCCCGCCCCCAAATTCTGGGTATCACCCAGATTTTAAGCATCTCACCTGGACTGCTTAGCCCACCCGGATTCGCCTAGATTTCAGCTTTCTTTTTTTTTTTTAAAAAAGCTAAGCTTTTTAAAGTTTCTACCTTGTAGAAATGGAGTTATGGAGCAAAAGGTGCAATCACTATTCTACTCGACCGCTGGACTTGGATTAAGAGAGGAAGAGCATCAGCTAGCTGGGAGAATTTCACTTTCACAAGTATAGTCATCCCCTGAGGAATGTTGCCTTGTTTGTTATCAGCAGGGGATCTCTATCAGGCAGTTGAGAAGATAGCTTGCTTTTGATGTGAATCACTACCAGCCTACCAGGCTGTGTATTGTGATGTTTCAGGACTTCCTAGGCTTTACATTCAATGCATGCCTATTTAGAAGTAAGCACCATTGGTTTCAATCAGATATTTTCTCAGATAAGTGTGTAAGAATTGCAGCCTTAATTAAAAAGCTGTGCATTTTTTTTTGTTCTATTGCTGCTGTTACTATGTAAAGGAAAATGGTCAGGCTAAGAGATCTTCCCCAACGATAGTTGGTAGATATCCAGAGCAAACAGAAGTCAACTGGAAAGTGCAGCTGCTAATCTGCATATGCAAATCATTTGTAAGCAATTTACATAATATGCAAATTAGGCACCTGGATTTGGAGAGCCAGAATATGGCAACCCTAGCTTGATATAAATCGGGCTGCACACTAACACATGATGAAAAACCCAAATTGTGTGTGAAGTGCTCCCTGATAGTTTGCAGGGATTGGGGGGTAAATTGGGCCGATATGTGAACTCACACCTTCAATCCGGAGGAGATGCGAACTAAAAGCCGGGTGTGGAAAACTGCCAGCGAGAAACTCTCAGCTCTCTCCTCTTTGGAAACTGTCAGCTGCTGTCTCTGAGGGCAAAACAATCACGCCTGCTCAACTTGGGCCCTCCTGCAGATGTTGGCCTGCAACTCCCATAACCCCAGGCTATTGGCTACTGTGGCTGGGGATTATGGGAGTTGTAGTCCCAAAACAGCTGGGGGGCCTAAGGTGAGCAGGCCTGCAGCTGGTCTTGTGGTAGAGAGCTGGTCTTCTTGAGAGGAGAGCTAGTCTTGTGGTAGCAAGCATGACTTGTCCTCTTAGCTAAGCAGGGTCTGCCCTGGTTGCATATGAAAGGGAGACTAGAAGTGTGAGCACTGTAAGATATTCCCCTCAGGGGATGGAGCTGCTCTGGGAAGAGCAGAAGGTTCCAAGTTCCCTCCCTGGCAGTATCTCCAAGACAGGGCTGAGAGAGATTCTTGCCTGCAACCTTGGAGAAGCTGCTGCCATTCTGGGTAGACAATACTGAGCTAGATAGACCAATGGTCTGACTCAGTATACAGCAACTTCCTATCTATGTTCCTATGATGCACTTACAGCAGGAAGGGGTGCCTTTAAGCTACAAAATAACTGCAGGTGAGGGGTAGAGTTGCCATGCCCCCCGGAATTTCAGGTTTTACGCAGATTTTAAGCATCTCATCCATATCGCTTAGCCCACCCAGAGTCGCCCAGATTTCAGCTTTCATTTAAAAGAAAGAGCTGAGCTCTAGCCCTTGTCGAAGCGGAGTTCTGGAGCAAAACGTGCAGTCACTCTTCTGCTCAGAAATTATTTCCAAGCCAATTTACATGACATGCAAATTAAGGCACCCAGCCAGATCTGGAAAGCCAGAAGATGGCAACCCTGGGTGTGTGTGCGTGTGTGTGTGTGTGATTTGGTGCAAGTGTGTGGTGCATGGTGAACGGGTGTGTTTTTAGCACGTCCCCTCTCTACCACTTTTGGGCCCAAAACTTCCCACTGAAGCGGTTGTTGGCGCTAATAAATGAAGAGTGACCGAAGAGCTGTCTTGCTCTGAGGGGAGGAGAGAAGAGACGGATGAGGCCTGCTGGGGAGCGGCCACCTTCAGCTCCCCACATGCCAGCGTTCCCTCCAAGGGAGTCTCTCTCTCACTCTGCTGCCCCACGCAGAGCTCCCTCGGCACCATCTTGCTCTGAGGTGATGGGAGCACAAGATGGAAAGCCCTCGCTATTAAGAGTCTTCTTGTTGCTTATTGTACTTAAATATCTATCTATCTATCTATCTATCTATCTATCTATCTATCTATCTATCTATCTATGCTTAGTCTCTCAATGCTTTCCTGCAAACCGCTTTGAAAGGCAGCATATAAGCACCCGGAATAAAAACAAACAACAATAATAACAATAACCGCTTTGGGGAGAAATAGCCATGGGAGGGGGCTGATTTTCAGCATGAAAAGCGTGGAGGGGGAGATTGCTAACCCCTCCTCACTGCATGCCATGTTCCTGCACTGGATTGGGCCCTCTGGGGCTTTTAGGGGGGGCTTAAAAATACTAAAGGTGAAGTGTGCTGTCGAGTCAGTGTCGACTCCTGACGACCACAGAGCCCTGTGGTCGCCTTTGGTAGAATACAGGAGGGGTTGACCATTGCCTCCTCCTGCGCAGTATGAGATGATGCCTTTCAGCATCTTTCCTATATCGCTGCAGCGGGGAAATGACTTGATTAGCAAGCCAGAGGTTGCCGGTTCGAATCTCCGCTGGGCTGTTTCCCAGACTATGGGAAACTCCTATATTGGGCAGCAGTGATATAGGAAGATGCTGAAAGGCATAATCTCATATTGCGTAGGAGGAGGCAATGGCAAACCCCTCTTGTAATCTTCCAAAGGAAACCACAGGGCTCTGTGGTTGCCTGGAGTTGACACCGACTCAATGGCACACTTTACCTTTAAAAATACTACTTCTAGTCTATTCCTACTTCATTCATTTATTATATTACATTTCTATACCGCCCTATCCAACAGCTCTGGGAACTTTACAAAACCAAAACAAAAAAATCCATTCAAAAATCAAACTTAAAACCATAAAATATAAACAATTCAAAACAGTTAAAACAATTTAAAAACCCTAGAAGGCCAGACCAAACAAGGGGCTTGAAACCAGTCTGTTAATGCTGGATTAAAGGCAACGTGAGGGCCCCTCAGATCCCAGCCCTTACAGGTGAGATGCTCATGCAGGAAGCATCCACAGCTATGAAAAACACACCCACATTCCTCGTGCCAAAGGCCCTGATTGTCACATTAAGTAAAACCACAATCACACACTCTCTACGTGATGGGGCTGCTAATTTGCAATAGATTCGTGGATTTTTAAGGGCTAGGGCAAGAAGAGAGAAAGGGATGCCTGTCTTCCCTTGCAGAGGTGGCTCTCCCGTGAGCAACACACTGAGATGTGTTGGAGTTTGGAGGGGCTAGGTTCCTTAGAAGTGCGCAGGTGGGAAGAGCACGGCTAATTAAGAGGAGCTGGGGACATGGTTTAAAGTAAAGGGGTTTATTTAGGCAATACAGGCTGGATAGAGAGAGAGCCGACATGCCTAGCTGCAGGCCACACGAGATGCGGTGGGGGAGGAAAAAAGATGGAGGTCTCTTTCAGGTGTAACAGTCTCACAAGGGGGAATTAGGTCAGAGAGCAGACAGAAGGGATTCCCTTACTCACTAGCACGATTCCTTAATGCCCCTAATAGTCAATGAGGTTGCTGGTGCAGAGAATCAGGCATCTGGTGGGCCACTGTGTGAAACAGGATGCTGGACTGGATGGGCCTTGGGCCTGATCCAGCAGGGCTGTTCTTATGCAGAGTTGATGCCTTCTGGAGCTTCTTCCAACAAGATGTCTATCTCCTGGAGCAGATCTGGGGTGCTATTTAGGGCAGCGGAGTTGTGGTTCCATTGGTCACAGACAGTTGTGGTTCCATTGGTCAAGTAGCATTAATTTCTACTCTTCTTATCCCTCTCCTCCTCCTCCTCCTCCTCTCCAGATGACTATGAGGTGCCAGTTATGACCTCGAACGTCCAATATACCCAGTCCTGCAAGACCGACAATCCTTGCAAGCCCGGCGCGGATGAAGACTCCAGTAGCAGCTCCGGCACCAGTCCCAAACTCTGCAGCACCAAGGGAGTGTTGAGGTGGGGAGAGCCCTGAAGGGGTCCTAAACCAGGGGCAGCTTCTCTGTCCCTTCAGTGTTTCCTTCTCTCCGGCATATTTATCAAATTTGTACCAACGTGGTTGTGTGAAAAGCATATTGGTCATGAGTGTAAACTTGGGCTTTGATCCTGCTCCTTCAACAAATTATCTGAATGGCCTTAAGCAAATCTCTCTCAGGGCCAAAACGATTGTGTGAGGTGTGCAATCCCCCTGAGGGGAGGCGGCCCGGGTTCTTTGCACCCGTCTGCTCAATGGTGGCTCCGCCCCGGGCATCAATCGGAATTGATTACTATTTAGCATTCCGATAGCAGCTCCCCTCCTGGGGTCATAGTGCATTTTTTTCTTTTTTCTCTCCTTCTGGGGACATAGTGTATTTTTATCTTTTTCATTTTCATTTCTTTTGGTCTCCACATGTGTCCACTGTGCACACATTGTGCATTGTACATAACCTGGGATTACGGCTTCTGTCAACAGTGAACGCAGAAAACTGAAGGCATGTGGAGAGGGGTGGAGAACAAGGGGGTCCAATCAGAATACCCCCGTGTCTGGGGCCAGTGTTTCCAGCTTCGAATCCCTCCCTCAGACATCTGTTGTACCTTCCTTTCCAGAGTCATCCCCCAGAGCTCAGACAATCAGAAATGGCTGCTCTGCAGAGCCTCTAACAAAGTTTCTTTAATCCCAGCAGTGGTCGGTTTCACCCTGAACATCCTGTGTAAGTCACTCCGAATGCTTTGTCGGGCCTCTACCAGGGTGAATGGAACATCCTAATAATAGTGGCTTAGTGCGCAAGGAAACTATTTTATGAGGATCTAGTAAAAAAGGAGCACAAAAGGAAGTGGGACAGGGAGAAGAAAAGGGAGGCAAAAGGTGGAGAACAGGAAAGGAGAAATTAGAAAAGGAACAAAACAGAGAAGGCTGTAGCTAAGGGTGAGCAAACTAACCAGAGAAGGTGCAAGAATAATAAACGGATCTCAAGAATCATTTTAAAAAGAGACAACCTAGGTGAGGTGTATGATGGACATGACCTACATTGGCCGGATCTTTAAGGTTTGGTCACCTTCAGGAGACAAACTCCATATTTATATGGCCTAAAATTCCTATTGTAAACAACCTGTTGGGTTGTCTGTGAGTGCATATAATTTCCTTTTTGGAGTAGTGTCTGTCACCTGGCAGCAGAAGCCTCCAATCTTCTCCCCACTCCTGCTATTTAATTGATGTTAAATCAGTTTTAGGTATCTTGTGAATGCTTTTGAGAGAGGTTTCTCAAACTTAGGTCCTCAGAAGTTGTTGGACTACAGCTCCCATCATCCTCAGCTATTGTGGCTGCGGATGATGGGAGTTGTAGTCTAACAACATCTAGGGGCCCAAGTTTGAGAACCGCTGGGATAGGGGAATTTCTTCCTTCTGACTCAACGATTTCATGGAGGTGTAACGTGTTGCTTTATCTCACCTCAGTCTAACGAGCTCTTGATTTGCATGAAAAGTAGAAATTTTAGAGTGAGGCCTTCTTCTCTTATTGGCTGTCACAAACCTTGCACTATATAGGTGTGTGTCCAGCTCACATCCACCCACTTCCAAAGCCCTGTCCAGACACTATGTTGTACCTGGGCTGGGTTCAGATGTCTGTATAAACACATTCATTTTTGTGTGAATGATTGACGGTACCTGTGTTCATTTTAAAAGTGAACCTGGGTACAGGCCCTTTCAAATGCATGGTACAGACAGGAGGTGTACTGCTGTGCCTTCATCCAACGTAACGTGTGAATAACTGTACCTGTATAAGGACGTGTCCCTGTGTACACAGATTATACTAGTATTGAACATAGTGTGTGAATAGGACTCAAAGATTGGTTTGACCATCCCTTCCCTGCTACCAGGCCACTTCTGTCTATGGAAGGGTGGGTCCAGGCAATTCAAAGATGGCTTCTTTGCTCGGAGGTATTCCACTTGGAACTTGTTGACCATATAGAACGCTTATAGCTTTTCTTTGTCTGAGGACAACGTGTGACTGTCTCCATTTTGAGCAGCATGAACAAAGGATTTTCTTGGAATCACGTAACACTATGCCAAGCGGTGAAAACAAAGGCTTTTTTTAGCCGAAGGAAACATATAATTTGCCACTTCTATATGGTCACGTTTAAATATCCCCCGCCGCCGCCCGCAATTCTGTGCGAGGTAATACAGTCATAGCTATGATTGATTTTTCCTCGGCACGGGAGGCGGGAGCAGAGCAAAGAGGAAGTGGAGGAGATAATATGAGACTATACTACTGTGATTTGGGGAAAAAATAAATGTGATTGCAGAGTAGCTCAACTGAATGAGGGCCGGCCCAAATGGCTCTTTATATGCAGGTGAACCTTCAGTGTATGATCTGAAGCAGAATACATTGCCTGACTGGATGCTGGCAACATCTGAGAGTATGAAACTCCCTTGAGCTTAAACCAGTTTTTACTCACTCACTCTCTCTCTCTCTCTCTCAGTCCCACCCCAACCACCTGTCATTGAGGGTTACAATGGCCCTGTCAAAGTCAAGGAGAACCTGAAACTGACCTGCATTTCTGTGAGCGGGAATCCCCTGGCGATGCTGCAGTGGCTGAAGGTGAGTGGGAGAACTCAAGAGTACGAAAAATATTTATACACCTCTTTTCAATCAAAGTTCCCAAAGCGGTTAACATAAATAACTAAACTAAACTAAATTAAACTAAATAAATTGGTGCCCTGTCCCCAAAGGACTCACAGTCTAAAGAAGAAACATAAGGCAGACACCAGCCACAGCCACTGGAGGGATGCTGTGCTGGGGATGGATAGGGCCAGTTGCTCTCCCCTTGCTAAATAAAGAGAATCAACACTTTAAAAAGGTGTCTCTTTTGTCCAGTTAGCAGGGGGAGTTCAGCATTGCTCTGAGTAGAGGAGGCCTGGGAAAAGAATGTTAAAGGATTTTGGGTTGAGGTCAAGAAGCATGAGCCATGGAAATGGAATTATTTTCTTTTGATAAGGTATTAGTCACCAGTTCTATGTGTGAATATAAATTGTTGTTGATATTACTATTATTATTATTATTAATAATAATAATTATTATTATGATTATGATGCCACCATATTCATGGTGCTTTAGAAAGGGATGAGCAGACAGGTCCCTGCTGCAATCTAAAAATCAACCCAAGAGAAGGCAACAGAGAAAGGGAAGGGTAGTGAAGATAAGGAAGAATTATTTCAGGGGTCAGCAACATTGTTGAAGCGGTGTGCCCAATCCTAAGGTGATGCCCAGACGCCTCCAGCCACGCCCACTTGACTAATGGTCCTGCCCTCACACCATCAGGGGCGGGGTCAGTCTCCCTCCTTCCCACACACTTCCTCTGCATCTCTCCACGCCAGCCAGTTGTCAGCTGGAGTGCCACCCAGAGGTGTACCTAGGTAATTTTGGAGCCTGGACCTAAAGGCCTTTGGAGGCCCCCCACCCTGCTGCAAGCATCATCCCCCTAAACACACACACACGACACATGCAATATTTTTAATGTAAGACTATAAAACAGGTATATTTACACAAATATGCATTAGCAGAAACATTTCAACACACAACTTAACTTATTCCCATCCCACATATTCCTTTCCCCCCACCCCACCCACTCCATCTCTAAAGCAGAGGTCACACTTGGTGCCCAGTGCATTTTATTTATTTATTTATTTATTTATTCATTCATTCATTCATTCATTCATTCATTCATTCGATTTCTATACCACCCTTTCAAAAATGGCTCAGGGCGGTTGATGGCACAATCACGCTTGGGTGCCCAGTACAGCATCACGGTGTCCACACCCGGGGCAGATTAAAGAGGATTCGGGGCCCCCCGCCTAGGGGTGTGGAGGCCCTGGACTTCAGCCCAGAAGTTCAGGGGGAAGAGCACCTCTGGTGCCACCAGAATTAATTCACGTGCTGCTCCTTGCATGCAGGTTATTTTATATATCGGGCAGCAGCGATACAGGAAGATGCTGAAAGGCATCATCTCATACTGCACGGGAGATGACAATGGTAAACCCCTCCTGTATTCTACCAAGACAACCACAGGGCTCTGTGGTTGCCAAGAGTTGACACCGATTCGACTCAATGGCACACATTACCTTCACTTAGGCTTAGTATGGGGATGAGGGATGGGTCGAAGGCCGTATGCAAAATGTGGGTGTTGGGGAGGCATTTAAAGGAAGGAAGAGAGGAGGCCTCACACAGGCTTTCTGGAAGGCAGTTTCAGGCCTAACCTGCTACAAGGGAGAAAGGGCAGAGTCACTGGAGTGAGCAGGAGATGTCTGGATGGCTAAGGGTGGAGGAGCTGGGCAAGCAAGCAAGAATCACAGGCAGTGATGTGCTGGGATGTGAGATAAGGAGGCGTGAGGCCATGGGGGTCTTGGAAGGTAAAGACAAGAAATCTGTGGAGGATCCAGCAGGGGACAGGAAGCCAACTTGAGAAGGGTTGCCCCATGCTCAGGAGGAGGAAAGGAGAGGAGAATCAGAGGCATGGCATAGTGCTGGAGAGACATGAGGCAATAGTCCAAGGTTGCTCAACATTGGCCCTCCTGCAGATGTTGGCCTAGAATTCCCATAATCCCTGGCTATTGATGGCACAAATGACCGGGCTCAAACTGTCATACTTTGGAACTACTATGTTTGCTATAGGCTCAAGGTTGACTCAGCCTTCCATCCTTCCGAGGTCGGTAAAATGAGTACCCAGAATGTTGGGGGCAATATGCTAAATCATTGTAAACCGCTTAGAGAGCTCTGGCTATAAAGCGGTATATAAATGTAAGTGCTATTGCTATTGCTATGTGAAAACCCAGCTCCCTCGAGAAGTCCATAATGCTGGGAAAAGTTGAAGGAAAGAGAAGAAGAGGACGACCAGCACAAGGTGGATGGACTCGATCGCGACAGCAATGAATGCACCACTGAGAGACCTCAAAGGCCAAGTTGAAGACTGATCATCCTGTAAAGAATCCATCTATGTGGCCGCTAAGAGTTGACACCAACTTGACGGCACTTAATAAATCAATATCACCAGCAGTAATATAGGAAGGTGCTGGAGGCGGATGCCACTTCAGTGGCATCATCTCATACTGTGTGCCACTCCCGTGTTCTACCAAGAAAACCACATGGCTCCGTGGTCACCAGGAGTTGTGACTCGATGGCACAATCTTTCCTTTCCTTTACCTCTAGCTGGAAGGTTAAAGTGGTCCATTTTTTGCTATAGGCAGCCTGCAATCACTAGTTTCCAAAAGAATAAATAGACCTGACACCATGTGATAGTCTTTTGTTTAATGGGCTCCAAGGGAGTACTCACTCGGTCTGCAGAGAGCCCCTTTGCATGCTCTGTTATCCTTGGTCAGCAGCATCAGCCAGAGAGAGGGATTCTTAAAACAAGCAGGAGAAGAGCCCAGAGCTCGTTCTCCTGTTTGCAGAGGCCTCCGCTCAATCCTTCCCCTGCAGTGCCACCTAGTGGCTATTATTGCATTAGCCACTAATATCAGGTCTTGGATTGTGTGTTGCAGAACGGGGAGGTTGTTTCCAGGAAATGGGAGACGGATGATACCAACCAATTGTCCCGGAGTGTCCTGCCGCTCATCCTAAAAATGGAAGACAACATGGCTACAGTGAGCTGTCAGGCTTCAAACCGATTGTTACACCTCCCAATGCAGGCCAGCATCAACCTGGATGTGCACTGTAAGTGCCGGATGCTTCCTGCCAAAAAGATATATGGGTAGCTCGTCCCTCCTGCTGCATAGTTTCTCATCACTCCCTCACCAAAGGCTCCTCTCCCAGGTTGTTCCCAGTGCCTGGGCCTCCATTTCTTCCAGCTTCTGCACAGGCCATTTCCCTTTTGCAGCTTGCTATGCGGAGGAGAGCTGGTCTTGTGGCAGCAAGCGTGAATGTGTCCTCTTTGCTAAGCAAGGTCTACCCTGGCTTGCATTTAGAGTTGCCATGTCCCTCAAAATTCTGGGTTTCACCTGGATTTTAAGCATCTCTCCCTGCTTGCTTAACCCACCTAGATTCTCCTAGATTTCAGCTTTCATTATAAAAAAAGTAAAAGAAAAAGAGCTAAGCTCTAGCCCTTGTAGAAGCAGAGTTATGGAGCAACACATGCAGTCACTATCCTGCTCAGACATTATTTTCCAGCCAATTTACATAATATGCAAATAAGCATGAGCTGGCATTAATCGTCCTCACCCTCACCACATCCCATGGCAAAGGATTCCATGGCTTAATCTTTTTCTCATCTCTGGGTCGCAGTTTTTCCCGAGGAGGTGAAGATCACAGGCCCCAGCAGCATCCAAGAAAACAAGTCACTCTCTCTGAGTTGTTCCACTTCCCCCAGCAACCCACCGATGGGGCTGCGCTGGAGGCTGGGTTGGAGGGAGCTCAATGCAACTGAGGTCGCCTTCTCAGAGGTAAGCAAGGCCACAGTTCCCCCTATCACAAGATAAGGTAAGGGTGGCTGCCTGAGACAGTGCAGTTGTGCAAAGGCAGTAGAATGCAGGGGGATGAGGCTGTGTTGCTCAGTGGTCAGAGCATCTGCTTTGCATGCAGAAAGGTCCATGCAATCCCTGGCAGCATCTCCAAGTAGGGCTGGGAAAGATTCTGCCTGCAAGAGGAGAGGAGAGCTGGTCTTGTGGTAGCAGGCATGACTTATTCCCTTTGCTAAGCAGGGTCTGCCCTGGTTGCATATGAATGGGAGACTACATGCGTGAGCACTGTAAGATATTCCCGTCAGGGGATGGAGCCGCTCTGGGAAGAGCAAAAGGTTTCAAGTTCCCTCCCTGGCAGCATCTCCAAGATAGGGCTGAGAGAGATTCCTGCCTGCAGCCTTGGAGAAGCTGCTGCCAGTCTGTGAAGACAATACTGAGCTAGAGGGACCAATAGTCTGACTCAGTATATGGCAGCTTCCTATGTTCCTAACTTTGGAGAGCTG
Source organism: Hemicordylus capensis (assembly GCF_027244095.1). Lineage (NCBI taxonomy): Eukaryota > Metazoa > Chordata > Lepidosauria > Squamata > Cordylidae > Hemicordylus > Hemicordylus capensis. The sequence goes on from NC_069663.1 coordinate 19,223,507, forward strand.
CTGCTAGTCAGTGTAGACAATACAGAGCTAGATGGACCAATGTTCTGACTCAGTAGAAGGCAGCATGTGACTAGGGCAGGACCCAATAAGGAGTGATACTCTTTAACAACAACAAGGATTTATTAATAATTAGATGATTAGAAAAACAGCATCAACAACTGCTGTTTCCTTTCAAGCAAAACCCTTCCCCAGGAGCTACAAGAACTATGCAGTCAAATCCAAGCACTTAAACAAGAATAAATTCTCTGTCACATCTGGCTTTAGCTGGGCTTTCTATATTACCTGGAGAAGCCCAGTCTCCAAGTAGTTACTATAATTGAGGCCTCATCCTCTCTCAAGCCTGACTAACACTACAGATGCCCACAGAAGTGTGGGCCAGTCAGAAACATAGCAGTGGCACGAGAAAAAAATGGGGAAAGCATGATTATGGGAGAGCAAGTGGTGTCCCATATTAGATTTCTGAAACAGAAAATGGGGCAGTGGGAGGGAAGCCACTTTTCTCAGCTTGGGCGGGCCGCCCCACCTCTAAATCAGCTTTTGTGAAAAGACTCTGATGTAAGACTGCACAACTATACTAACAACAAAAAGATCTGGCTTCTCCGCCTCAGCCAAATGAGCCTCACAGGGTAAGGACTCCTTTCTTCCTGCAGTCAGATCACGGTGGGAAGATCTCGGTGTCTAATCTGACATACACAGCCCTGCGAGAAGATAATGACCTTTCCTTGATCTGCGAAGCCTACAATGAAGCCATCCTGTTTACCAAGACTGCTACCGTGACCCTCAGAGTATACTGTGAGTATGGGAGGGAAGGGTGTATAGGAGATGCAGTTCCTGAAGGCATCAACTCTTAGTACCAGCAACCCTATTGACCACTAGGGGCATTAGAGAATAGAGACAGGGAGGCTATTCTCACGGTCATACCAAATCGAGCTAGCCCGATTAGTTATGCCCGTGTGAAGGACCGGCCTCGCAGCCGAGCCCGGTTTTTCTCAAGCGGGTCGCCCGCTTGAATACCCCTCCCCTTAGCCGAGGTTAGTGGAGTGAGTGCTCTGCTAACCCGGCTTTTTTTAATCATGAATTGCTACAACAACTCACGAGGAGACCCCTGGCGGGGAAGCTAAATGCAGCCTCCCGGCTCGGGGTGTGTGTGTCTCTCCAGCATGCCCTGCACACTCGTGCAGGGCATGCTGGAGATTCTGGGGGTCATGCGACCCTCGAACTCTCCAGCCCCCGCCGGCTCCGTAACAGAGTCGGCAGTCGTGTGGCGGCCGGTTCCGTTGCCCGCAGCCAACTGATGGGTCGTCTGCGAGGAGAGCGGGCTAAGCCTGCTCTCCTCGCAAACCCCATCTCGGTAGTTCCCACTGATCGTGGGAACCGCCTCAGTGTGGTCCTTCACATAATCAAAAACTATGTTCTACCCGGGTTTGGGAGCTGTGTGTGCTCCCAATTCTTGGTTGTGTGGAATCAAGGTAAGGGAAAAAGCTGGGTAGAAGTGATTGTGTGGAAGCAAGGTGGGAGGAAAAACTACCCAGGTTTTCCTCCTACCTTGCTTCCACACAATCACTTCTACTCAGGGAGGAGATTCTCATGAGATTCTCACGTGATTCTCACGATCAGTGAGACTCGCCTCCAGGGGGTTTGCGACGAGCAGGCAGGAAGCCCTGGGCGGCTGGATCGGCTGCCCACATGACTGCTGGCTCCATTACGGAGCCAGCGGGAACTGTGGGGATCGGGGGCTGTGCGGTCCCGGAAGTTCAGAGCACGTGGGGCATCCTGGAGAGACTCCCGAGCCGGGAAGGCTGCTTGCAGCCTCCCAGCCGGGGGTCTCCTCATGTGTTGCCGCAGTGTGGAGCCACAGCACAGCAACACATGACCAAAAAACCTGGCTTAGCAGAGCGCTCGCTCCGTTAACCTGGGCTAAGGGGAGGGAGAATTAGTAGAGTTTTCTGCCAGGAGCCGCACAGCTCCTGTTGCAGCACACGACCGCCAAAAAGCAGGCTAGGCTCCCTTAGCCCGCTTTTTGGCGGTCGTGAGAATTGCCCCACGATCAGCAAAAAGTGGGCGAAGGGAGCCTAGCCCGCTTTTTGCTGATCGTCTGCTGCCCCGGGAGCCGCGTGGCAAACCCTCCTAATTCCCCCTCCCCTTAGCTGAGGTTAGCGGATCGAGCGCTCCGCTAACCCCGTCTTATGAATCGTGTATTGGCACAGCTCCGCGGCATGGTGCGGCTCCGCAGCGCAGCAACACATGAGGAGACGCCCACTGGGAGGATGAAACAAGCCTCCTGACCCTGGGGGTCTCTCCAGGATGCCTCGTGCGGGGCATCCTGGAACTTCCGGGGGCTACACGGCCCCCGATCCCCGCAGCCCCCACCAGCTCTGTGATGGAGCTGGCAGTCATGTGGGCAGCTGAAGGGGTCACGCGGCCCCAGCTCAGGAGCTAAACGAGCACCCCCATATCTGACATCAGACACGAGGGGGGCATGTTGGGGCCACGAGATGCGGCCCCTGCTTGGGTGCGGCCCTGGTTCTTTGAACCCATTGGCCCAATGGTGGCTCTGCCCCTGCCCTCTCTCCTGCTGTTACTCCCCTGCATCTAGTTGACACAGAAGTGGTTGACATATAAAAATAAATAATAAATAAGGTGGGTTCTTCCTGCAGATTGATTACTCACCCTGCCCGTCATGATCTTTATCTCCTTTCCTGCCTCGTTGATTGTGCTTTCTGTCCAGATCCACCTCAGAGAATCTGGATCGATGCACCACCCCCAGAAAAACGCTTCCGGGCTGGCACCATAGTTAAGCTGACTTGTTTTGCGAGCGGTGGGAACCCCTTGCCTCGCCTCGATTGGTACAAGACATCCGAGTGGATCAAGGTGCCTGAGTATTGCATCCTTCCCCTTAACCGGGCTGCCAACTCTGAATGAGGCGACTCCTGGAGAGTTTTCTTCCCTGTATTCCCCCCCAATATTTTTCCCACAGGGTACCAGGACAGTGAGGGACGGGATATCACCTGGGTCATCGGGGAGTATTGTTTCCAAGGAGTTGATCCTGACCATGACCCCCAGTGACAACATGGCCATCTACCGCTGCAATGCCTCCAGTGTTTCCAGAACCCCGGCACTCACTGCATACACCCGTCTGCATGTCCAGTGTAAGCCTATACACACACACACACACACACACACACACACACACACACACACACACACGATTGGAGGCAAGTGAATTTCAGATAAAGATACCAGGGAGGAATACAGGGGACAAGGCTGTAGCTCAGTGGCGGAGCTTCTTTGAGTGCTGAAGCTCCCAGATCTAATCCCCGGCATCTCCAGGCAAGGCTGGGAAAGAACCCTGCCTGAAATCCTGGAGAGCTGCTGCCAGTCAGTGTTGACAATACTGAACCAGATGGACCGGTAGTCTGACTCAGTATGTTGCAGCTTCATATGTTAGTAGATTTTTAGGTTTAGACTGAGGAATGGCAGCCATTCTATATGGTCAGGAAAAAAGCACATGGCGCAGCCTTTCAAGGGTGATGCACTTCAGAGTGCAGGTGGGGGAATAATATCTTTGAATACTTCCCCATGCCACAAAGCCCTTACACCCATCTTGCATACTGCAGGGAGAAGGCTAGGCTAAGAACCCTTCTCCCTGACAGAGCAGCTGTCTACATGCAAGGGGTCTTTTGCATGGGGTGAAACCCCCGAATATACAGGGTGATTCACATGATCATAATGAGCATTGATGTCTGCTATCTCAATCTGGAGCTCTGAGAGCTCCTGTTTGTCAATTAGGGATGTGCACGAATCAAATTTTCAGATTCAATTCAAATTTGAATCGAAACAGGCCAATTAGATTCAACCTATTTTGGCACCTCTTTTTACCAATCAAGACAACTGAATGGTTTTTAAAAGGTGCCAAAATGTCTCTAAACTGTCATCAAATCTATTCGAATCTGAAACTGGCCGATTCGATTCAAATCGAATTACCCTCTTTAGGGGTGATTCAATTTGAATGTGAATCGTTCAAACTGGCCAGATTTGAGTCGAATCGATTCAAATTTGAATCGGTTCACACATCCCTATTGTCAATCATCTGCCAATTAAAACCAAAGTGGGCGGTGTCCTCCCAGTGTCTGGGTCACAGGACTTGTCCTCTTTCCTCATTCAGCAGCCGAGTACAGCTGCTGAGTAGGAGGGATCCGTCCAACTCAGCTGCTGTTTAGCACATGATCAGGGTTGGGGTGGGGCTGATGGGAGTTGCACACAGAACAAGTATAGCTAATGTAGCTGGGAGGAGGGAGACGATGTTGCACCTCCATCCCAGGAAGCTGACACTGTGTCCCCTTCCTCCCTCTTTCCCTCCACAGTCCCACCCCTTGATGTGACAATTACAGCAACCGACAAAGAGGTGAGACGTGGCCAGTCGCTGACGCTTACCTGTACATCAGGCACCAGCAACCCGGCTTCCCGTCTCCTCTGGTTCCTAGCGGGAGAGAAGAAAGAGATGCAGCCCCCTGGATACCGATGGGGCTCAAGCTTCTCAGCCCCAAGAGAGGGGAGATACCACAATGGGAGAACACATACAGATTCGATCCCTGCTGTCTTCAGGTAGGGCTAAGAAAGGCCCCTGTCTGAAAGCCTGGAGACCATACTGGACTAGATGGACCAAAGGGTGTGACTCAGTAGAAAGCAGCTTAATACATTCATCAAAGGCAGGTAGAGCATCTGCTTTGCATGCAGAGGAGGTCCCAGGTTTCATCCCTGGCAGCATCTCCAGGTAGGGCTGAGATAGACCCTGGCTTGAAAACCTGGAGAGCTGCTGCCAGTCAGTGTAGGAAATACTCACCTCGATGGGCCAATGATCCGGCCCAGTGTAAAGCAACTTCTGCTTTCAGCCCTTCTATAGAGGCCCATTGACCACCACTGGCCTAAGATATTTTGGTTGGGAAATCCAAACCGTAATCCCTCTTCGCCTGCTTGATGCCAGTTTGATGGGAGTGGGTTGTAGTGCTCTGGGTCCTGTCTCAATTAGAACTCGGGACATCATACTCCGTGCAGCAGTCACAAGCCAAGGAGCTGCAGCTAAAAGTGCAGCTGCAGGCATGGGTTCTCAGTTAGTATGGCACAATGTTGTCATAACGAAACAAAGCTATTTAATACAAATTAGCCAAATATTTTTAAAAGAATCATAAAAAAACCATACTGGTCTTCAGACTGTAGGCTTGGTTCCTATATAGCAAAAACAGTAACAGCTGACATCCAGAATACTACTATGAATATTTATATATTGCTCTTCAATCAAAGTTCTCAAAGTGGTTTACACAGAAAAATAATACATAAATAAGATGGTCCCCTGTCCCCAAAGGGCTCACAATCTAAAAAGAAACATAAGGCAGACACCAGCAACAGCCACTGGAGAGATGCTGTGCTGGGGATGGATAGGGCCAGTTGCTCTCCTCCTGCTAAATAGAAGAGAATCACCACTTTAAAAGGTGTCTCTCTGCTCCGTTAGCAGGGGTTGACTCATTGCATGTGCCTAAAAAAGACTCCCATGTTTATGTAAACTGCCATTACATTGCTTTTGGAAGGATAAAAATGTAATTTAAAAATAAATAAATAAAAGTGCAATGGAGGAGGGGTGATGTTGTGTTATCTCCCCTTTCCTCTGTAGCCCACTGAAAATATGTCCATCTTGAGAATATGTCCTTGAGGGTGATAGAATCATAGAGTGTCAGAGCTGGAAGGGACCTTGGCAGTCTCCTCTTCCAGACTGCTGCTCAGCACCGGAATTGGCTGCAGTATCTCTGACCGATGCCTGTCCAGCCTCTTTGGAGAACCAATAGTGAAGGAGAGTCTACCATTGCATGAGGCTGACTGTTCCACTGCCTAACAGCTCTCGCAGTTAGTAAATTCTTCCTAATGCCTAGCCGAAATGATTGAATGAATGAATGAATTTATTTCTATTTCAGATTGAATGCAACTGACCTAGGGCAAAAGAAAGCAGTCTATGGGGGTTTCAATACCTCGGGGAAAGTGACTCTGGTCGTATCATCTGCAGATCATGGGAAGCGAGTGGAATGCCATGCTTACAGCTCCGTCCTCTCCGAAGCTGTGAATACCTTCTACCAGCTCACTGTCCTGTGTGAGTACTGAAGCTATAGAAGAATGAGAGAAGTTTTATTCTTTGGCCTTGAAGGTTCCCTTTTGTGGAATCCTTATGGAAGGAAGTGCAGTTCCTCTTAAGTGTTAAAGTAAAGTGTGCCGTCGGGTCGGTGTCAACACCTGGCGACCACAGAGCCCTGTGGTTGTCTTTGATAGAATACAGGAGGGGTTTAGCGTTACCTCCTCCCGCACAATATGAGATGATGCCTTTCAGCATCTTCCTATATCGCTGCTGCCCGATATAGGTACCAGCAGGGATTTGAACTGGCAACCTAAAGCTTGCTATTTCCCGCTGTGGCATTAGGTGGCTTTCTTAAGTGTTGATGATTGATTAAGTGCCGTCAAGTTGGTGTCGACTCTTAGGGACCACCTTAAGTGTCACATGACATTAAATAAACAAAAGCTACCACTCGTTTTTGTAAGGGGCTGCATTTAACAATTCCTTCCGGAGCAGATTTTGGAATAGGAAGTATTCCCATGTTGGAGAGTACCAGGTACTCTTCTTTATGCCTATTGCAGGGACATCCCAGAGGCAGAATGGTGACAGAAATAAACAAGTGGGAGATCCAGATATGAAATCATTACCTGTACATATTTTAACTGAGGACTGTCTGCCTTTTTCTTCCCCTGGTTTTCACAGTTCCCCCGGAGTTCTCAATGGAGCAGCTCTCCAAAGTGTCTGCCATGGAGCACAAAGCTGCCTGCCTGCCTCTGATGGTCTCAGCCAGCCCTCCTGAGATCACCTACCGCTGGAGCTTCCTTGGGAAGGTACTCCTGACAGGTGAGTCTCTCAACTTTCCTGGGATGGGATACCCAAGTGGAGAAAGTTCCCACAAACTGGGCCTCTGTTCAGATCCAGCAGGGCCTCCAAAACCCCGGGGGACTTTGAATACTCAAGAAACATACTTCACAAGTGGCATTTAATCTAGTTGGGCCTTCTAGTCTTTGCTCTGATTCTCCCACCCACCCCAATCTTTGTGTGGAATGAGGTTTGCTTTTGTTCTGGGCAACAATATCAAGGCAGGGTGTACACATGTGCATTCCGAGTGGGGCCTTCCTGATTCAACCTGAGCGGGATCTAAAATTAACTGAGTGGACATCAAAAAGCATGTGTGCGTGCGCACATGCGCACGCCCTAGAGCATGGCTGCTCAACTTCGGCACTCCTGCAGATGTTTATTATTTATTTATTCATTACATTTATAGACCGCCTCCATCTAAAGGCTCTGGGCAGTGCACAACCAGTTTAAAAAGACATAAAATATCATGAGAGTTCAGAAGAAGGCAGCCATTATAGGCTAAGACTACTTTATTGTGTAACAGGAAGAGACAAATTCAATGATGGTACAGGCAGGAAGAAGGAAGGGACTCTGCCTCCAGTTAAGATCATCACTAGCAAATGCTAGTGCCACATATTGGCTGGTCATATTACAACAACATTTCCACACATAAAACCAAAAACCGTTTCAAACACACTGTTTAAAACAATATAAACACAATTTTGAACCATTTAAAACCAATTAAAATACTTAAAAAACAATGTAAAAACCTTGGAAGGCCAGGCCAAACAAGTAAGTTTTTAGGGCTCTCTTAAAGGCCCACAGCAAGCCTAAACTGTGGATACATGCCAGGAGCTCATTCCATAGGCCAGGAGCAGCTGCAGAGAAGGCCCTGCTCTGAGTCGCTGCCAGACATACTGGTGGTAACTGGAGGTGGACCCGGGGCCGGATTAAGCTAGTGTGGGGCCTGTAGCATATGTTATAAAGGGGCCCTAAATGTAAAAAAAATGCACATAAATATTAAAACATAAATTATTTACTTGCATAGTAAAGTGATTCATTTTTTTTTCATTTGCTGTATTTTGGAGTATGGGAGACTGAGCCACAAACTCACACTTAAGACAACAACAGTGAACATTTATATACCATTTTCCAATCAAAATTCTCAAAGTAGTTTACATAGAAAAATAAAGAGTGGATAGATGATTCTCTATCTCCAAAGGGCTCACACTCTAAAAATAAAAATGTGGTAGGCACCAGCAACAGCCACTGGACAGATGCTGTGCTGGGTCTTCTCTTAAAAGGCACATTTAACAGAAAAGGGATATTTTATCTAACATGGACTAAGTAAAACAGGTAAAGTTTTAACTTTAATTCCCAGTTGGAAGCTGGGCGTGTGGGGCCCTCAAAAACGTGGGCCTGTAGCAAATGCTACATTTGCTACTACGTTAATCTGCCTCTGGATGGACCTCTCCAGTTGAAACCTGGAAACGGGTTGTAGATGGCCTACAATCCCCTTAATTCCTTGCTATTGGTCACTGTGGCTGGGGGTTATGGGAGTTGTAGTTCAAAAAAGTTTGGGGGGGTGCTAAGTTGAGCAGGCCTGCCTTAGAGGGAACATTCTGCACCTTCCTTTCCTGGTGTGGCAGAGAACAGGAGGAATAATTTTGAGGTGCTTCATACATCGAAAACAAGCAGTGGCGAGGTGCAGATCGCAGAACCACTGATTGCCAGTTGCATCCTTGAAGTCCGTGCAGCCTCAGCATGGTGAGGCATTCCACTGGATCTTCATGCGCTGGTGTCAAGCTCAGGCAAGCTGTGTCTGACGCAGACGTGCCTCGGTGCACTGCTTGTCCTCAATCATGTTCAGTGGCTGGATGGGCCAGCCTGTCCTCTGGGCTCCTGCTCCCTTGTTCGGAGCCCTTGCTGTTTGTGGCATGTGCTGGCAGCCTCTTCCTTTCAGGTGCATTTCTCTTGTGTCTGCTCTAGAGGGTTCCCCACGGCATCACCTGCAGGAGAATGGGTCTCTGGAGATCTGGAATGTGACTCGTGCTGACGCTGGCAAATACAGGATTCGCTGTGAGAACTCAGAAGGCCACAATGAGACCACCATCGTGCTGAGCGTGATGTGTGAGTATAAGATGGAGTCCCATGCCCTCCTCCTCACTCGTCCCCAATGGACTACATGGGGTGGGGCTATCTGAAGGGCTAGCTCTTCTCATAGGAACTGTCCACTCTTTGAGGTCTGCATGGGAGGCCTGCTGCAGGGGTGAGGCGGATGGCAGCTAAAAAGATGACTTTTCATTGGTCGCTCCCAGGCTGTGGAATATGCCACCCTCTATTTTGCTAGCTTCGTGGTGCCAGGAGAAGAGAATTGCTTATTCTGTCAAATATTCATAGTATTCGTTAGTTTGATTCGTGTTCGTTTCATTTGTATTCATTTTGATTCATATTCGTATTTATTTGATTCGTATTCATTTGTTTGAGAAGGTATTATTTTCATGGTGCCGGGAGAAGAGAACTGCTTATTCTGTCAAATATTCATAGTATTCGTTTGTTTGATTCGTATTCGTTTCATTCGTATTCGTTTTGATTCATATTCGTATTCGTTTGATTCGTATTCGTTTTGATTCGTATTCATATTCGTTTTGATTCGTATTCGTTTTGATTCATATTCATTTTGATTCATATTCATATTTGTTTGATTCATATTCATCTGTTTGATAAGATATTATTTTCATGGTGCCAGGAGAAGATAATTGCTTATTCGCTCAAATATCGATAGTATTCATATTCATTTGTTTGATTTCATTTGTGCAGTTTTTCTGCTCTGATTGCAGTGCAGAATAACCTTACATCGGAGGCACTGTGGGGAAAACAAAATGTGTTTGTGGCAGCAAATTGTGGCAACTGGAGCCTGAGCCAGTTGGGGTGGGGACAGTGTGGTGGGTCCTGCCAGGATGCTGGGCTCCAGTAGCTGTCCAAGGATGCCACATGTGGATGCCAGGCCAGCTGGGCACCACCCCCTGCAAAGGCGTCTCTGGAGTTGGTTTGGCACATACTGTACTTTCTCTTCCAATAGACTCGCCATCCATCCGCAGCATTGGAGACCCAACCTACGTGGACCTGGGTGGTACAGCTGAGGTTGTATGTCAGGCGGATGCCTATCCTGTGCGTGAGGGCATGTTTCAGTGGAAGTGGCTGGTAAGGCACTGGGAATAGGATATAGTACAGGGGTGGGTTATCTCCCCTTTTGCTGACCAAGAGCTTCCCCTGGTTCAATGGATGTTGGTGTTTCCTGGCTTGATTGATGTGATGTGACCAATGCACGCAATGGTAGATCATCAGTTTTACATGTAGAAGGCCTCAGCTTCAACCCCTGGCAGCATCTCTAGGCAGGCCTGGGAAAGACTCCTGCCTGAACCCTTAGGGAAGCCGCTACCAGTCAATGCAGACAATACTGAGCTAGAGGGACCAATGGTCTGACTCGGCACAAGGCAGATTCTTATGTTCCTATGTTTCTTTCATGATGGGTTGCAGAGTTGCTTCTTTTGGAGGTGGTGCATTGACTCTTGGCATCTTTTATCCTAGTGAGCGCTGGGGTGCATTAGGAGGAGTAGTGACAGTAAGGAAGGGTCTTCTTCTCTGTTTCACTGTTGTTCTCTCTCTCTCTCTGATCTGGCTTTCTCTGATTGGTGGACTGACATTCTCAGGGTCTGTCACTCTGCCCTCCTTGTTCCCAGATTACTTCTTGCTCTCTGCTTGGTTCAGGGGCATAGCAAGGTTGGCGTGGGCCCAGAGACAAGGTTTTAAAATGCCCCCACCCCCCAACTGAAGCTCAGCTCATGAAGTAAAGAAATCTTAAATGAGGTTGAATAGTGGTAACAAAAAGCATAGTAATATGTATATATAACCTATGGGCCACAATAGAACACCATCCTAAATTATTTTTTAAAATGTGAATGATGCAAGTCATTGAATGGCACTAGAGAAAGACATGCTGTTCTGGGAGCTCCAGGTCTTAACACTCACATCAATTTCGGAGGATGAATACAACTGAAGGAAGCCCGGGCGGGTGCGCGGCTGGGGGAGTCAGTCATGTGACTTGCCTCTGGGGGGGGCCCAAGGCAGTGGGCCCCCAGACAACTGCCTCCCCTTGCCCTATTATAGTTATGCCCCTGGCTTGGTTGCAGACAGCATTAACCATGCAGCTTCTCTCTCTCTCTCTCTCTCTCTCTCTCTCTCTCTCTCTCTCTCTCTCTCTCTCTCTCTCTCTTTCTCTCTCTCTCTCTCTCTCTCTCTCTCCCCACACTATACTATGAAGACAGAAAGCTTGGGCATACAATCCATCAATTTATTAAGATGGCAGATCAGGTGCAGAATGAGACAGAGCAATAATACAGCACTATAGTCACACGCACCTCTTCCCAACTCAGGCATACAGGCTTCGTATCCAAAAATGTAACTCCCCCAATAACACTGGCTTGCCTTTGGGTCTTAAACACCTGTCTCGAGTTACTCTGTCATGGGCTCAGCCTTTACTGCTTGCGCTGGCTCTGTTATAATTGGGGCTTATCAAACCCCTCTCCTCCAACAGCTTCCTTCAGTTGTGGGGCCGATGCATTCGGTGGCCTTCCACCCCAGCCTCTTCAGCTGTGGCCTAACACTTGTTCTTCACAGACCCGTCAAGCTTCACCCCTGGGCTAAACCTTCTTCCTCTCCTCTCGCAGGATGACGGAGAGCATAGTCTGTCCGAGATGGGCTTTAACCAGAGCTCAGAAGGGCTGGTGGGGCGGCTGCAGATCCAGAAGGCCCAGCGGACTCATGCTGGAGTCTATGAGTGCCAAGTAGACAACGGCATCCCCCCGGCAGCAAGCAGCACTGCCCGCTTGGTGGTACGATGTAAGTGGCCTGTTGGGGGATCTCCTGGGAGGCATCCTAACCCCATAGACCCATAAAACCTAACCCCCACAGACCCATGGATGTCAACCTAACCCCCACAGACCCATTGTAGTGACTCCACCTACCCCAGTTGGTCATTGGCTCTCCTAAACAGGAAGCAATATCAAGGCTTTCACTTCAGGCTGTGTCTCTAACCAGGTAAAGGTAGCTCACCAGCTCTGGCTTGATACTGGCTCAGCTCCTGCATAACTACTGCCCATGACTCCATTCTGACTGATGGGTCCCATTGCATCCAAAGATGTGCTGAGAATTGTAGAGGAGAATTTGGGCCAACCCCTTATTTATTTTATTTTTTATTTATTCAAAATATTTCTATACTGCCCAAAACTTCCATCTCTGGGGGGTTTACAATTAAGATCATTTTTTATTTATATCATATTTAGCAGAGAAACCCAGTTTGGTGAGCCCAGAGCTCACAGATGAGATCTGGAAGCAACTCCTCAAGGTCTAAAACAAGCAAAGATTTATTTAAAGAAGTTATAGACTTGGGCAGAAAGCCTGCACCCTGTACTAGCTACCTCAATGGTGGAAGGAAGAAGGAGGGACAGAGAGAACAAAGAAGAAGGGAGTGTCCTAAGAGTATCAGTCTACCAAGAGGAAGAGACTGAGAGCAGAGATTGAAGAACAAAGAGAGGACAAGAGGAGCAGACTTCAACCTCTACTCCTAATGTCGCTAGTGGTCAACAAGAATAGCCCTCCTGCTGGATCAGGCCCAAGGAGGCCCATCTAGTCCAGCATCCTATTTCACACAGTGGCTCACCAGATGCTGCTGGAAGCCTACAGGCAGGAGTTGAGGGCGTGCCCTCCCTCCTGCTGTGACTCCCCTGCAACTGGTACTCAGAGGCATCCTGCCTCTGAGGCTGGAGGTGGCCTACAACTCCCAGACTAGTAGCCATTAGTAACTCCAATAGGAGTTAATGGTGTGAAGAGTTGATGCCAACAAGAATCAACTCATCAAGGTTGGTTGATTGAACAAGCCCAGCCTGGTTCCTGCTGCTCGTGAGCAGCAACGGGAGCTGTGTGTTACTCCTGGCAGTAGCATGGTGGCAAGCCCGCTTATGAAGCCCGCCGCTTAACCTGGGTTTCGGGCACAAGAGCGAGAGCGCCTGAAAACCAGGTTAAAATATTGTGTGTCAAGGCGGCATGGCTCCATGCTGTAGCACCTCCTGACTAGCCTCCCGACTGGGAGGCTACACCAAGCCTCCCGGCATTGGGAGGCTCCCCAGAATGCCCTGTGCACTCGCATGGTGGCTTATGGAACTTCCAGGGGGCCGGGAGGCTCCTGAACCCCACCGCCCCAACCAGCTCCATGCTGGAGCTGGTAATTGTCTGGGCAGCTGATCCGGCCACCCAGGGAGGACTACCTGATCGTCTGCAGGGAGAGTGGGTCAAACTCGCTCTCCCCGCAGACCTCGTTTTGGCTCTACACACGGATCATGTGTAGAGCCTTAAAGAGTCACAGACACAGAGGTCATCCACAAAATCAAAAACTGTGTCCTACCCAGGTTTGGGACTGGGAGCTGTGTGTGCTCCCAATTTCCGGTTGTGTGGAAGCAAGGGAGGAGGGAAACCTGGGTAGAAGTGATTGTGTGGAATGCTTCGAATTTTCTTTTCAGACCCGCCAGAGATCATGAAAGGGCCCGGACAGAGAAAAGTGGCCGCCGTAGGAGACGAGACGAGTGAGGCCACCCTGCAGTGCCACGCCCAGGGTATCCCCAGGGTGCAGTTCAGCTGGGCCAAGAATGGGATCCCCCTCGATGATCACCACGGCTCCAGGTGAGAGTCCTCCTCCCAAGGGACAGGTGAGCAGCCCAAGAGCCCTTCTCCTTGCTGCTCTCTAGCATTTGGGAGCCTCCACCCTCCTCCCCTGTTCCCTCCCAGTTACATTTTTGTGACTGCTCTGATAATACTGGCAAGTCCTGAAGCCTTGTGCCCAGTAAATCTTTGATATATCTTGAAATGCCAAATATTGGTTGATTCTTATCTTCGAGAAGAGATTCTCAGTCTTGGGTCCCCAGACAATCCTGGACGACAACTCCCATCACCCCTAGCCACAATAAATTGTAGCTGAGGGTGATGGGAGTTGTAGTCCAGCAACATCTGGAGTACGACAGGTGTAATGATTTCCGTTGGCCGGCTGCTCAGCAGCTCCGAAATCACTCCTTCCAGAGGGGAAGGGAGAGCCGACAGATGCAGTCAGACAGGAACAGAGACAAAGCATAGTCAAAATGTTGCACAAGGTCAGCACCAGGAATTCCACAGACATCAGGATCAGGGTGGGGGACACACACGAATCGTAGTCAGTTCAAACAAGTTCAGATTCCAGCATCAAGGCAGCTCAGGGTAAAGGCTGGTCACCATAGACATTGTTTCCAGCACAGATCCGGCTTCCACGCTGCATTAAATAGGCTGTGTGCTTCCCATCACAGCAGCTGTGCCTTGTCAGGGAGATGCAGCCAGGTCAGAGCTGGAACACTTGTTCCTTCTGGCCAGTCTCCTGTGGCGTTCCTCCCTTTGAGCCAGGCTCCCTTTGAGCCTGGCCACACATCGCTCCCGGGGATCTGGGACGGGCACCTTGATTTCCGAGGCCTCGGAGGCTTTATCAGGAGGAGGAAGGGAAGGAGACAGAGGGGCTCTGCTGAATCAACTGGAGTTTCAACCTGCTCCCCCAGCTCTGGGTCTTCATCTGAGGAATTCTCCTCCATGACCCCCATGGGGGTCATCACAAGAGGCTGGGAACTCCTGCCTTAGAGGAACACAAGCAAATAGGAACATAGGAAGCTACCATATACTGAGTCAGACCATTGGCCCATCTAGCTCAGTTTTGTCTACACAGGGCCGACTCAATTTAGGCCCCCCAGGTTTTTTGGATCCCCAGCCACAGTGGCCAATAGCCAGGGATTGTGGGAGTTGTAGGCCAACATATGCAGCAGGGCCTGGGTTGGGCAGCCTTGGTCTCCACAGACTGGCAGTGGCTTCTCCAAGGTTGCAGGCAGGAGCCTCTCTCACTCAGTTCTATCTTGAAGATGCCAGGGAGGGAACATGGAACCTTCTACTCTTCCCAGAACGGCCCCCTCCCCAAAGGGGAATATCCTACAGTGCTCACACATGTAGTCTCCCATTCAAATGCAAACCAGGGCAGACCCTGCTTAGCAAAGGGGACAATTCCACAAGATCAGCTCTCCTCCCATGTAATGGGAGGCAAACTGTGAAATGTGCCAGTTCAGTTCTCATTGGGGTTCAGCTGGGGCTTGATGTTGTTCCGGCGTGGTTGAGGACCAGGCAGGCCAAGTAACATTCTGTAACTGGTTCGGCATGCAACTGGAACCAGTTCTGTTCCAGCCGACTCGGGAAATGTGAAAATACGATGCATATTTACAGCACTGATCTGCAGAGAAGCGGGGGATGGAGCAAATATATGCATCTCGCTTGCCACAACGAAATGTCAGCCATAAATAGTATGGGGCATGTATGAAGTAAAAATAACGAGAACACTTAATTGTGAATTTGTAATGTGTTTTTTTAATGGGGACTGTCTGATTGCAGTGGATCACATTCTTAAACCTTAAAGGTGCAGGTGTCCTCCTAATTGCTGCTTCCTGGGCTTTTAGGGGAAGAAGCAAATGTTATGAGGGACACACAAGCTTTTCAGGCCCACAGTGCCCCTGTTACACTAATGTGGGGCGGAGAATGCATTAGCAGGGTAAATCAGTGGGTGTGTGAGAGGGTGCTCCCCTGTTCCCTCCTAGCTGAATTGTCCCCTGCAAATGCTCCCCTCGTGTTCCCCCCAAAAACCATTCCCCCTCACAACCAAGTTCCAAAACCCGAAAAGGCATGCCCGTGGAGAAAAATGATTGACGGCGAGGAGAATTGGTTGGAATGGGAAGGGTTAGGCAGCAGCTGAAGTTTGCTGTGATCCTCCCCTTCCATCCAGATCTGAAATGACACCCCCAGTCAGTAGCTGTTTGGATTGGGTTTATTGTCTTGTCTGTTTCTGGTTTTACAGAGAGGGCTTTCCCCCAAAATCCACTCCTGATTGGAGTGTGCCAGTCCACATATTCGCTGGATTTAACCCAACCTCCCTCCGGGCTATCAGGGACCAGGATAGACAGGGCTTTTTTTTTACCCCTAAGAGAGGCTGAAAATTCTGGCTTAGCCAGAGGTATGTCCGACTTAAAACAATCCTCTATTTCCAGCGGCTTTTGAAAAAAACCTCAGTGTTTCTGTTAAGCTCCGAAGCTTGTCTTTGATGTGTGTAGGGGAGCAGCTGAGGGTTATATGAATGCTCCACCTAATTCCCCGGATTAAACTGTCTCGAATCTGCTGCGAAGTAGATTCGCTCCTCAGATGCCCCACAGCATAAAGCCCAGTCTGTAAAACCTCCTGGTGGATTTTGAGACTGATTGCTCGGCTGTGTTGGTACATGGGTTGAGCTCCAGTTTTGGTGGCCCCGCCACTAACAGAGATCTGGTTGGTAGGGACTAGAGACAGGGCCTTTTCAATTGTGGCCCCTCATTTTTGGAACGCCCTCCTTGAAGAGCTTTGCCATGCTCCCTCCCTCTCTCCCTCCGTCAGTGTTTTAAAAAAACAATTGAAAACACATCTTTTTAAAGAGGCTTTTAAATGTTCCATCTCTGTTTATATCTGTTAGGTTCTTTAGTTTTTAGAGTTCTTAGCTTTTAGCTTTTAAAATAACTTTTAATTTGAAACTTTGCTTTTTAATTGTAATTTTAAATGTGGTGTTAGCCTGGTCTTTTAACTTGTTGAACTTAAATTTGGTTAACTTTATTGGTCTTATTTTACATGTACTGGCGGGGCGGGGTATAAATATTTTAAATAAATACATAAAAATAATAATAAATGTCAGCAGGTGTGATGTAGCAGCTAGTGTCCAAAGTTGGGAGTAAAGAGACCCAGTTTCAAATCCCTCTCGGCTATCAAGCTCACTGGGTAACCTCCTTGGGCCACTCACTGGGGCTGCCCCATCCCCAGCCAGGGATGTGGGTTGTAGCTGTGGTAAAATAAATGCATTGCATGCGGAAGGTGGCAGGTTCGATCCCTTATATCTCTAGGTTGAGATAAATTGTTGTCTGAAGATCTGGAGAACCACTGCCAATTAGACAACATGGGCGTCTGGGAGGGAAGGGACGAGGCAAGGGTGGGCCCGGATGGAGCCAGTTCCCATTGAATTCAGTGGGGCATACTCCAGGGAGGGGGGTATTGGATTGTTGGCTTTGTCCCCCCGCCCCCTGGGAAAAGTCCTCTGGATGCCAATGGTAGTCAATACTGAGCTAAACTGACCAAGAGTCTAACTTGAGAAATAGCAGTCTCCTGTGTCCCTACTATATCTCGGTCTGATCTACCTCTCAGGGTTGCTGTGAAGATAAAATGGGGGTGTGAGCTTTGTATATTGCCTTGAGCTCCTTGGAAGCAGAGTGGGATATATACATAACTAATCATATAATATATATGAAGGAGAGGGAGAGTGGGGAGAGAGAGCCTTGATGTGATTCTGAGGAGATCTATAGGATTCCACCATTCTAGCTATTGATTGATTGGTTGGTTGGTTGATTGAATAAGTGCCGTCAAGTCAGTGTTGACTCTTAGTGACCACATAGATCAGGGATTCTCAGCGTTGGGTCCCCAGATGTTATTGGACTTCAACTCCCATAATCCCCTGCCAAAGGCCTCTGGGGCTGGGGATTATAGGAGTTGAAGTCCAATAACATCTGGGGACCCAACGTTGAGAGTCCCTGACATAGATGGATTCTCTCCAGGATGATCTGTCTTCAACTTGGCCTTCAAGGTCTCTCAGTGGTGCATTCATAGCTGTCGTAATCGAGACCATCCACCTTGCTACTGGTCACCCTCTTCTTCCCTTTCCTTCCACGTTTCCCTTCTCAAGGGAGCTGGGTCTTCGCATAATGTGTCCCAAGTATGATAGTTTGAGCCTGCTCATTCTAGCGATACCCCTCTTCTCATCCAGCCTCTTGTCGTTCCCTCTCCCAGGTACACTGTACGCACGGAGCATGAGGATTCCTGGCACACCAGTACCTTAACCATCGCCCATGTGAGCGCAGTCCTTGACTATGCTACCTTCACCTGCACAGCCACCAATGATCTGGGCACAGACACCCTGGACATCCAGCTCCTGAGTACCAGTATGGGTCAAGGGGCTGCTGGGATGACCTGGGATGGCTGAAGTTGAGGGGCCAGGGGCAAGCTCCTTAGAATTCTTTGACCAGTTCAACCCTTCCCTCTCTCATCAGGCCGCCCTGATCCACCCAAAGGGCTAGTGGTTCTCCGTGTGGGCCATACCTGGCTGACTTTGCAGTGGACTCCTGGGTTTGATGGAGGGCGTCAGCAAAGCTTTCGGGTCAGGTAAGGACCATGAGAGGGAAGGTAAATGGAAGCTGGTTTTAAACCTGTTTCCAGGGACTGAATTTCCCGTGCAAGGGTATGTCAGCCCAGTAACATTGCATGCATGCAAACTGAGCAACTGTTCAAAGTGTGCATGCAAACATTGTATAAATGATGCCACACGGGAATAAGCCCATGAGAGATAATGAGCTTACTCTTGTGTGATGCCATTTGAGCAACGTTTGCATCTGTGATGTTTGGGCAACTTACGTTCACACAGCATTACTGGGCTGGTGTACTTTTGCACTGTCTGTCAGCCACTATTACTAGTATCATTATAAATATTTATATACCGCTTTTCAATAACAAAACAACAAACGTTTACCAGGTGGTTTACACAGCAATAATACATTTTGAGCCCATAGAGACAGTGCTCCTCTAAGAATATAGGAACAGCCTTGCTGGATCAGGCACAAGGCCTATCCAGTCCAGCATGTGGCCCACTAGATGCCTCTGAGATGCCTACAGGCCCACTAGATGCCTCTTCACATGGTGGCCCACTAGATGCCTCTGAGAAGCCTATAGGCAAGAGGTGAGGACGTGCCGTCTCTCCTGCTGTTGTTCCCCTGCAACTGGTATTTAGCGGCATCTTGCCTCTGAGGCTGTAGGTGGCCCATAGCCACCAGTCTAGTAACAATTGATAGATCTCTATAATTTGTCTATATCAGGCCTTCTCAACTTAGGCCCCCCAGCTGGTTTTGGACTAGGTAAAGTAAAGTGTGCTGTCAAGTTGATTTCGACTCCCGACGCCCAAAGAGCCCTGTGGTTTTGTTTGGTAGAATACAGGAGGGGTTTACCATTGCCATCTCCCATGAAGTATGAGATGATGCCTTTCAGCATCTTCCTATATCACTGCTGCCCGATATAATACCAGTGGGGATTTGAACCAGCAACCTTCTGCTTGTTAGTCAAGCATTTCCCCGCTGTTATGACTCCCTTAATCCCCGGCCACAGTGGCCAATAGCCAGGGATTATGGGAGTTGTAGGCCAACATCTGCAGGAGGGCCGAAGTTGAGCAGCCCTATAAGAACAAATTTAGCAGTCCTCCCCTGCTAAATATAAGTGAGGCATCACTTCAAGAGGTGTCTCCTTGTCGAGTTTGCAGGGTATTTTATCATGACTTACTCCTCTGAGCAACCTTCTGAGTAAGGCAGGGCAGCCTACAAAAGGCCTCTTCCAAGTAGAAGTGTAAGCTTCTCATGGCAGGGACCTGTCCTTTCATGCTTGATAAAGATTTAAATAAATAATAACAATCATTGCTTTTGCTGCAGTAGACTAATATGGCTATGAATGGCCTTTTCCACATATCTGAAGAATGAGCAAAGCGGGGAAGTGACCTCAACCCTTTTACAGGCTTTGGCAACAGCTAGATTGTGGGGTGGTGGTGAGGGGTCAGACCTCCAGTGCCCCTTCTGGCTAGCCCCAATTTCCCATTTGTCTCCCTCCTAGGTACCACTGGCCAGGGGCTCCCAGCTTCATGTATGTGGATGTCTTCCCCCCACAGTCCTCCATATTCACTTTGAGAGGGCTTCACCCCAACACTCCCTACAACGTCTCCGTCAATGCCCGTAATGTTCTTGGGGAAAGTGACTTTGCAGATGGCGGTGCAGGCCTTAGTGTCACCACTGCAGGTAAGGAGAATCTTGCTGCATGGCCAGGACAGAGCTCTACCCAGGAGTGCCAGGGGACCCTCTAAGAGGGATTCCCGGATGTTGTTGACTACAACTCCCAGAATCCTCAGCTGCAATGGCTTTTGCTTGGGGATTCTGGGAGTGGTAGTCAACAACTTCTGAGAATCTCTCTTAGAGGGAACACTGGTTAGGCCGTGTTTTTGCTTTGAGGATCAAAAGCCAGGACGATGTGGTGAACGGAGCTTTGGGCTTAGACTAGGGGCTAGGCGGGAGAGCAGGACTAGGGAGATCCAGGCTGAAGTGTCTGCAAGCCATGAAACTCGCTGGGTGGCTGTGGGCTGGTCATACTCTCAGCCTAACCTTTCTCACAGGTTTACTGGGAAGATAATGGTCCAGAGCAGGGGACAGATAAACCACCCTGAATTCTTTGGAGCAGCGGTTCAAGGCTGGGGATGCTGGGCGTTGTAGTTCAGCAACATCTGGAGGAACCCAGGTTGGGAACCACTGCCTTAGAGCAGGCCTGCTCAACTTTGGCACCCCCCCCAGCTGTTTTTGGATGACAGCTCCCACAATCCCCAGCCACAGTGGCCAATTGCCAGGGGATTATGGGAGTTGTCGGCCAACATCTGCAGGAGGGCCGAAGTTGAGCAGCCTTGCCTTAGAGTAATGGTGGTGTGGAAATGTCGTTAAAAGGTGGGAAATCAATCTAGGGAATTAGGCTGGGATTAAGTGTGATGCTAAGTATGGTGCAGAGCTGGGTTGCTGCATGATCTCAAGGGATAGGCTATTCAGGACCGGCCCAAGGATCGGGGGCACCCCAGGCGTAGCCTGGCTTTGGCACTCCCCTGCCCCCTTTGCTCGCACGGGTGGGCCCCTCATGTCATGTTGGGTGAGCGACCCTGGCTGGCTAGCAGGCAACATTTGGCCCCATCCTGACAAAGGCAAGTTGGCCCTGTATCGGATGCTGCTGCAGCAAGAATTTGGAGTCCATCTCGCATTATTCAGTAGCCACCCTAGGACATTTGTGTGCGTGCCTGTGTGAAAGAGTGCCATATGCATTTTTAAAAAAAACCAATTCCTTTCCAGAGAGAGGGAGAGAGCCGGTTGACGGAGAGCCCGAGACGCCATTTCAACCTGAGCCAGGTACACCCGAGCCCCGCAATTTCACACCGTGGCAAGGCTGCCGGAAGTGATGGATGGCCGAGGGGAGGGAGATTTGAAAATGCAAGCCAGCCTGTGGCCCAGAGCACTCTAGCAACACCCGAGGGAGAGGGAGAGGGAAGATGCTGATGCTCCAAGAGTTTCCGATGCTGAAGTGCCTGTTTTTATAGCTGCTGCCCAGGCAGCGTGAATTGGCCCTGCCCTTGTCCTAGGAAGTCTCCGTTTCTTAAAGGGTCCTTGACTGATTTCTACAGCATTGTTTCCAGTCTTTTACTAAGACGGTGAGGGGACTCCTCCAAGTCAGAGGAGGAAGACAGGGCTATCTGCTGATGGTGCTGGCTCAGGTTCTCCCTGGAGTGGATCAGAAGGTTTCCCCACCTGTGTCATCCCCTGAACTTTCAGTCTCAACCCCCCACCCCACAATTGCATGGTGATGGTGGGGGTGGTGGGTCCAGGAACTGAGGTCATGACACAGCCGTCCAAAGGTGTCCAGCTCCCTCAAATGACTCCGCCCGTTCTCCCTTGCTTCCCTTTATGCCTGGAACGCTTTCCCAGAGGGGCGCCACAGGGCCACCTCTCTTACTTACTTTTTCATGCCACTCTTCAAAGTCCATCTTTTTTGTGAAGGTCCTCATGCCCTGCTGTCACTAAGCCTAAGCATGTGCAACTGAAATATTTCTATGTTCTTTCCTGTTTTACCCTGCCTCCATTTCCCTCCCCTCCCCTTCCTCTGTTGTCTCCCCATGTGTCATTTTATAGATGCTAACCCCCTTGGGACAGCAACCTGTCCTTCCATCCATAGTAAAGTACCATGCACATGGACACACACACACACACACACACACACACACACACACACACACACACACACACACACACATAAATGAGCATTGTACCATCATCTTTAAGAGCTGGTGCCATCTTACTTTGAGGGAAAGGGAGATGGAGGAGAGCTGGTCTTGTGGTAGCAAGCATGACCTGTCCCCTTAGCTAAGCAGGGTCTGCCCTGGTTTGCATTTGAATGGGAGACTACATGTGTGAGCACTGTAAGATGGTCCCCTCAGGGGATGGAGCCGCTCTGGGAAGAGCAGAAGGTTCCAAGTTCCCTCCCTGGCATCTCCAAGATAGGATTGAGAGAGATTCCTGCCTGCAAGCTTGGAGAAGCCGCTGCCAGTCTATGTGGACAATCCTGAGCTAGATGGACCTAAGGTCTGACTCGGTATATGGCAGCTTCCTATGTTCCTATGTTCCTCTGTCTTGCTCATTTCTTGCAGTCAGGATTGGCCTGATTATCTATGCCTGCTTGATATCTGGCATAATATTTAGCACCTTGAGATTCAGCATTTTCACAGAAAAAACGAAGTTTTTTTTATCGCCTTGATGACATTTGGAAATGTGTGCTCTGTGCCCTGCCCTGTTTATACCTTTCCTTCCAGAGAGCCCTGCACTCCCCTTTCCCCTTTGGCTGCTTGGTGTCCTTGGAGGAATCCTGATAGTCTCCAACCTCTCCTTCCTGGGCTTCCTCCTCTATAGGCGGCAGACCCGGGCTGTCAAAGGTAAGCACATGCATAGACTCAGAACCTTCAGCTGGGTCAGTCGGCTCACTGAAGAGCTGTGTGACCCTTTCTTTGATTCTTGTTTTTGATTGCAGGAGATGGAACGGAAGCGGGAGCTAGGTGAGTGTTAATAAGGCTGCTGAACTCTTGCCTCCTGCTGCTGCACCTGTGGATTTCACAATCCAGGTGAAATTTCTCCCATGCTGGGAACATAGGAAGCGGACACATACTGAGTCAGAGCATTGGTCCCTCTAGCTGAGTATTGTCTACACAGACTGGCAGCGGCTTCTCCAAGGTTGTAGGCAGGAGTCTCTCTCAGCCCTACCTTGGAGATGCTGCCAGGGAGGGAACTTGAAACCTAGATGCTCTTCCCAGAGTGGCTCCATCCCATAAGGGGAATATCTTACAGTTCTCACATGTAGTCTCCCATTCACATGCAATCAGGGCAGACTCTGCTTAGCTAAGGGAACAAGTCATGCTTGCTATTACAAGACCAGCTCTCCTCCCAGCTCTTTCCCATAGACCTGAGAAAACGCCACCAACCAGCTGGATTTTTCCTTGGCATGCAGATATAAAAGATAGCTCTTAAAGCAAAGCTGTGGGGTATAGTGGTTAGGACTGGGACTGAGGAGACCCATCTTCAAATCCTGACCCAGCTGTGAAGTTTAGTGGGTGGCTGTGGGTCAGTCACCACCACTGAGCCTAATCCACCAGATAGCAGTGTTGTGAAGATAAAAGGGGAGAAAGGACAGTGTGATGTAGTGGTTAGAGTGTTGGACAATGAGTCAGCCATAAACTAATTGGGTGATTTTGGACCAACCAATTCTCTCTCGCAGGGTTGCTGTGAGGCTAAACATAACTATCTACACTGCTCTGGGCTCCTTGGAGGAAGAGCGGGATATAAGTGGGAAAATAAAAAAAATAAAAAAACAGGATAAAAATGCATTTTTAAAAATAAAATAAAATAAAAATTTTGGTGGGGGGAAGATGCAAGTGCTCTGCTGGAAAGCAGTTGGCAACTCCACTCAAAAGTGAAGTAAGAACATAAGAACAGCCCTGCTAGGTTAGGCCCAAGAAGGCCCATCCAGTCCACCATCCTGTTTCACACAGACAGTGGCCCACCAGATGCTGCTGGAAGCCTACAGGCAGGAGTTGAGGGCATGTCCTCTTTCCTGCTGTTACTCCCCTGCAACTGGTACTCAGAGGCATCCTGCCTTTGAGGCTGGAGGTGGCCTATAGCCCTCTGACTAGTAGCCATTGATAGACCTCTCCTCCATGAAGTTATCCAAACCCCTCTTAAAGCCATCCAGGTTGTTGGCTGTCACCACGTCTTGTGGCAGAGAATTCTGCAAGTTGATCATGCATTGTGTGGAAAAGTACTTCCATTTGCTGGACCTTAATTTCCTGGCAATCATTTTCATGGGATGACCCCTGGTTCTAGTGTGATGTGAGAGGGAGAAGAATTTCTCTCTATCCACTTTCTCCACACCATGCATGATTTTCTAGAACTCTATCATGTCTCCCCGCAGTTGTCTTTTTTCTAAATTAAAGGTGTTGTAGCCTTGCCTCATAAGGAAGGTGCTCTAGGCCCCTGATCATCTTGGATGCCCTCTTCTGCACCTTTTCCATTTCTACAATGTCCTTTTTTAGATGTGGTGGCCAGAATTGTACGCAGTATTACAGATGTGGCCACACCATAGTTTTGTATAAGGGCATTATAATATTAGCCATTTTATTTTCAGTCCCCTTCCTAATGATCCCTAGCATGGAATTGGCCTTTTTCACAGCTGCCGCACATTGGGTCAACATTTTCAAAGAGCTGTCCACCATGACCCCAAGATCCCTCTCCTGGTCAGTCACTGACAGCTCAGATCCCATCAGCGTATACTTGAAGTTGGGGTCTTTCGTACCAATGTGCAGCACTTTACACTTGCCAACATTGAACTGCATTTGCCATTTTGTCACCCACTGACCCAGTAACTGCTCTAACCACTAAGTAACTAAGTAAGTGCTCTAACCACTATGCACAGCTTCCACAGCTTGGGAAGGCTTCCCTGTTGTTGTTTCAGGACAAAGGTGAGACGCAGCAATAACTACACTGTAAGCAATTGGCTGAAGCTTTGTGGACAACCAGCAGTGTCACAGAAGCAGAGCTCCGAGGAAAGCACCTCGGCCAAGGTAGGGGGGACTTGTGAGCATAGCATCAAGAGGATAAATGGTGTTGCCAGATGACCGGGACCCCCACCCCCGCAAAAAAAACCACAGCCTGGCCAGCTCTGATGTCTTAATGGCGGTTTGATGTTCAGAAATCCACAGGTGAAGCTTTTTGTAGCATGGAGATAGGCGTGATCACCTATTAGTGACTACCGACTGAGCTGCTGTTAGAGACAGAGGAGCAGAGGCTGGTATAGAAACTGGCAACCTTAGCATTAAGAGAGATCAGTGTCCAAGAGAAAGAATCCCAGCAATGTGGGGAGAAGGGGGGCGGTGCGGGAACTGTATCATTTGTTCCCCATGCTTTTTGAGATTTATTTCCCCCCATCAAAACCATCGTACCTATTCACTTGTTAACACCCACTCAATGTCAAGTTTATGTCCCTTGAAATACAGTAAACCTCAAAATGTGCCATGGATACAGTCCATTGACAGCGACTCTAGAATTCCGCACCAGTAAATTGAATTTGTGTGAGAGAGGTGTCAAACAGGTAAAGCTAGCGTAAATGACTGGTTTTGCCCCATATTAATGAAGCTTGGAAAGATTACTTTTTATTTTAAATCCCAAAGACTCGTAAATGTGGGGCTCATGGGAAATTGATTGCTAGGTCCCTGCCAAGGAAGTGTTGGGGGCAGAACTCCTTTTCCTGCCATCTGGAAGCCTTACACAGATCTTCTCCTGTTCTTCTAAAGAAGAAGAAAACCACCCCTTGCCTGCTCTTATGTAATCATCATGAGGGATAGAAACTTGCGGAATCTTTAAAATTACAGGGACATTCTTAGGGTTTGACAGAAACCCTATTTGGCAGCGGGGAGCACTCCTAGCACCCTTACTGTATGTCCCAGGGCCCGCACCAACCCTGCTCTGCCCTTGTCTGCTCCGGGTGTGATTGTTTGCCTTTCTCTGCAGGGCAGCTCCACCGAGACGTCGACGGGCACTGTGGCCGCTGCACAGCCCTGGTTGTGGCTGGACTGCCACACTGAGAGCGAGACGGATGCCAGCACGGCAGGTGGGCAGGAGCTGGTTTCCCCTTTCCTCCTCCATCTATAGCAGGGTATCTTAGCCTTGGGGCCCCAGATGCTGTGGGACCACAATTCCCATCATCCCCTGCCACAAAGGCCATGGCTGGGGATGATGGGAGTTGTAGTCCCAACACCATCTGGGGACCCAAGGCTGGGAAACCCTGACCTGTTTATTATGGGAATTGTAGGCCAACATCTGCAGCAGGGCTGAAGTTGAGCAGCCCTGCTCTAAGCCCTAAATTCTGTTCCCTGAAGGGTGGGGTTCCTTTCTCCCTGCAGATCCCAACATCCCACCCGGTTGGCTCAGCTTCCCAGAGCTCCATGAGTATGAGGAGGTGATGGTGCCTGGAAAATATGAGGAAATGGAACCTCATTATGCTGCCCGGCACCCCAGGGATGTGCCTTGGAGTCATGAATATGTGGTGAGTGAGGACCCGACAGGAAGCTTCATGGTGGGGTGGAAGAAAGTAGTCCACCAGAGGTTGTCTGTGTAGGTTTTGGAGGTGGGTGGCTTTTAACAGGATATCCACTCTTGGGTCCCTTACTAGGTCCTGCCTCCCCCTTCAGACCTGGAGAGGGGGTTGTTCTCTCTTGTATCTTTCATGGTGGGCCACTGAGCCTCTTATTTTAGAGTCCTTCTCTATTTAAAAAGAGACATTCAAATACTCCAGACCAGGAACGTAGCTAGGGGAGAGGGGGCCCGTGTTTGCCCCTCTCCCCGGCATCCCCTCGGAGTCAGGGCGATAATGAAGAAAATAGGGAGGGGTGGAGCTGGAGGGCCCTCAGGAGCTGGAGGCCCCGGGTTCGTTGAACCCAATTACAGCTACACCTCTGCTTCAGACGTGGGCTTGGGATGGAACATAGCTGCCCATTCCAGTCCCTCTGAGAAACAGGGTCAGATCAGTGGCATGAATTCCCTTGGTACGGGAATTCCCCCAGCTTAGTCCTACGGGGAAGGGTAGTAGGAAGAGAGCTGGCTGGGGCAGGAGAAGGCTCCTGATCTAAAATTACCACTTTGGCATTAGGGCAGGGATTCTCAACGTGTGGGTCCCCAGATGTAATTGGACTTCAACTCCCATAGTTCCCAACCAAAGGCCACTGGGCTGGGGATTATGGGAGTTGAAGTCCAATAACATCTGGGGACCCACATGTTGAGAAACCCTGCATTAGGGCTATTTATTCCCCCAATAAGATTGCAGGAATCCCCCCCCCTCCGGATTAGGCCATCTAGCCCGGCTCTGTTTATCCAGCAATGGCCAACCAGATGTGGGACATGCAGCATTCCTCCTTAGTGTCTGGTGTTCAGGGATTGCTAACTGAGCAAAGAAGCACCTTTTAAAAAGCGATGATTCTCTTTTTTTAGCAGGGGGAGCACAACTGGCCCTATCCAATCCCAGCACACTATCCCTCCAGTGGCTGTTGCTGGTGTCTCTCATATGGCTTTACACAAAGATTGTGATTCCTTTGCGGACAGGGAGCCATTTTATTTCTTTCTCAATGTAAAATGCTTTGGGAACTTTGTCAAAAAGTGGAATATGAATATTTGTAGTAGTAGGCATACTGCGTCTGTGTCTGGAGGCTCCATTTAATACGGTGGCAACTTGCCTTGTGTGGTTCTATCCACCATGAACTCCCACCTTTTGGATGGGCGTTTGTACCAGGGGCCAAACAAAACCATTAGGTCCCAGCCAATGTTGACATCTGGCTCTCAGTGTCCTAAGAAAGGCAGAGAGTCTCTCACCAGCTGTTCTCCCTTACGTCTAGGGTGCCTATCAGCAGAGTGGAAGGTCTCTGGCTGGCTATGAGGAGACCATGAAGATCTATGACCCTGTGGCAGATTATCTGCCTCTGGACCAGGACCTGCCTTTCGAGGAGCGAGGGGAATTGGTTTGAGCCCTGGACTGCAGAAGGGCTGCCTGTCCTGTTCACCATGTTGCTGTGTTTTATAATGAAAAGAATCACTCTGGACTGTGTTGCTGTTATCAAATGCTGCCTTGCCCCATGTCCCCGGTGGGGGCCAGCCCCCTTTCCAGACCTACTCTTGCAAACTTTGGAAGGGGTGTGGGGTGGGAAGGTTGCCAGCAGCCTCCTTTTCCTCTCCTTGTGTGTCCTGCAAGCTTTGCAAGGAGTGTGAAATGAGGGGCTCCTTGCAAAGTTTGCAGGGGTTGGATCGGTCCTGAAAAGCTGCTCTGCTGGCATATTTTTACCTCCCTGGCACTCCCCTAATCCACTGCCCGAGACAACTGCATCACCTCGCCTCATGAAAGGGCCGCCATGGCCAAAATAATAGAAATAGTACAAGAGAGAAACAGTGGCTGCCCCACAGATCCACATTACACAGAGACAGATGAAAAGGGTGTATATCTTTATTGCCACAATCAGCTCGCCTCTGTTCCAATTACATACTGCTGATCATAACCCCCCCTGCCTCTCCTCTGTTCCGATCTTTCATTTAAGCGAGCTCAGAGTATTCACCAGGCGCAATACGGTGGGGGGGGGGGGACACACAAAGCAAAACGTTGCCGGACTCCCCAAAGAGGTGAGGAGGCCTCCCCTCTTCTTGAAGAGGTCGAAAGGCAGGGTTCTAGCAGCAGCTGTTTCTATGGAGAAGCAGTGCTTGCCCAAATTCTCCCTTTTCTTCACACTTTGGAAAAGCGCAGGTGTGCATGGAGTCTGGCCACCTGAACGGTGTGATCCGCCAATTCCTTCTAGAAATATTTGGCAAAAACAGCAGGAGTGGCGAGGGGTGGGAGGACAGGGGTGATTGCCTCCGAAGGCAATAGACTATTGTGGGGTGGTGAGGAAGGACAGACACGCAGGTTTGGTTCCCCACGTTGTGGGGATACAGCCACCTTGAGCGGAAGGAAGCCAGCACCGTCACGGGGAGACGGCTTCCTTTGACATGGAGGCAGAGAGCACTATGCAGGGCTCTGATTGAAGCCAGGGACCTGGCTACAGGTTTGTGGGCACAGATGCTGTGAGAGGGTGTAACACAGGCCAGAGCCTAGATAGGGGGAAAAAACACGCAGTGTTCATCACTGCAGCTTCAGAATGCTGAAAGCCCTTTTTCAGGGCATCACAGGGCAGCACTGAAAATGTGCATAATATTCGCCTCAAGGTTTTTGGGGGGCATATCAATGCATTGCCAGATTCACACCCGGAGAGGACTGCTCTGCATTTTCTGGGTTCTCTCTTCACCCCCAGCGTATTTAATTTTAGTACCAGTTTGAAGACCACAGCACCCCCAAGAAATCCCGAGGACTGCGGCGCTGAGCATTCTTGGCTAGGGTTGCTGGGGCGAGGAAGTGACCATGAAGCCAATTGAGATTTGAGGGGTAGCGTTGCATTGAAGAGAGAGTTTCACCGGCTGTGGCTTATACAACTGCAGTCCCACAGAAGTGGCATCGGCGGGAAATATTCCCCTTCAGTGCAGTTCTTAAAAAGGCAGAGGATTCATCTTCAGGTACGAACCTGGCATTTGAGGAGTGGATCATTTTGGGGACAGTCTACCTAGCAACCTGGTTTAACCCAAGTCATTCCTTTGGCCAGCCCAGCCCCATGGTATATGATCCAGATTTTCTGCAAACCAATATGGTTCATATATATTAAAAAAGACTGTCATTTCACAGAAATGATACATGCAGTGGACAAAGGGGTGGGGAGGAGAGAGAAGAGGTGCCTGGCGGCTGCCTTGGGTACAAAAATATTAAGTGGCACATTGGAAATCCAATGAGAGAGCGGCAGCTGAAGAAGAAATTCACACTCAAGTACTGAGCCATTTCCTTGCTGGTTAAGCGGAACTTCATGGTGCTGGGCAGTGGGGAAGTTCATTTAGGAATGTAGGAAGCTGCCTTAGACCGAGTTCGACCATCGGCCCATCAAGCTCAGTATTGTCCTCACAGACTGGCAGCGGCTTTTCAAGGTTCCAGGCAGGCGTCTTTCCCAGGCCTACCTGGAGATGCTGCCAGGGATGGAACCTGGGACCTTCTGCATGCAAAGCAGATGCTCTTATCACTGAGCGACAGCCCTCTTTGTTCCCGGACTGCCCACCAGCAAGACGGTAAAAGGTGGCGGTGATGGTGGAGTGAAGCCAGACCCCTCCACGCTACGAGGCCGCAGGACTGCAGTGGATCTCTCCAAATGGTGGAGAGACCCTGGCAGACTGCTTCCACCACCCACGCCGAATACAGTTCCAGCAAGGAAGCCAGGCACGTGTTCTCTCTCCAATAAGTTAGTTAAATAGAGCCAGCACACAGACGTTTTCCTGAAAAACAAAGACCAAGACATTCACACATCTTCGCTCCCTGGGCAGCCGAGAAGCAGCTGGGATCCTGCCGGTCCTGCCCAGGAGCATCCCCGGATGGCAGGCCGTCAGGAAAGAGGTGGGCCATGAGTGGGACCAGCACCAGTACGGCGGCTTCTTAACAACAGGCGCAGCTAGAGAGGAGATAAGATGAGAGTTGGTCACAGGAACTTATTCCGAGTCAGACCCTTGGTCGATCTAGCTCCATATTGTCTACACCGGCTGTAGTTTGCCTGGCTCGGTATTGTCTACACTGGCGGGAGTCCTTTCTCGCCCTTCCTGGGGGTGGCAGGGTTTGCAGTTGGGACCTTCGGCATGCCAATCAGGTGCTCAGCCACTGAGCTATGGCCCCATCCCCAAAGGTGGCCTACACAAGTCTCCCATCCAGGCACTGATCACACCAAGACCTGCTGAGCTCCAGCAAGGTGGCTGCATTGTAGACCCTGATCCCATGCTCTAGGTCCAAGCTCCTTAAGCTACCCAGGTGTCCTCCCCCACCCCACCACGAAACCCAGCTCACCTGTTCTGTAGCTGGTCCGGGAGCCAAGAGGTGAGCCGGCTGCTCATTCTCCAGATTCCGGGTGCTGGGATCAGCCCAGTGGTGTAGCAAGAGGGTCATGATCTGCTCTTGGAAGGGGTGGCCGTGCAGCCCTGCGGCCATGTGCAGTGCGGTGTTCCCATGAGCCTGAAGAGAGAGAATTCCCACCCGTCAGTTGGCGTAAGAAGCCATGCAGAGTCCCTCTCTCCCCATTCCTTGCCACAGAGCACCCCAAAGCTTAGGCTTGTTTAATAGCTGGGTGGCAAGTTTGTTTCATGGATGGCTTCCGTTCCTCCTTTAGCTCAGGTGTGTTACACAGCTTCCCACATTACTGGGCCATCTGTTGCAGGGGTGCAAAGCTTCAGCCCTCCAGCGGTCATTGGACTACAACTCCCATCATCTCCAGTCACAGTGACCAGCAGTCCGGGATGATAGGAGTTGTAGTCCAGTGACAGCTGGAGGAATGAGACCTTTGTCCAGATGGGGGTTGCTAAATAGGGATGTGTGAGCCAGTTTGAGCTCGAACTGGCCCAGTTCGCGGGGCTCCACCTCGAACCGAACCAGGCCTGGTCCAGCCTGAGGTCGAGCCAACCCCGCTGCGTTGGTTTGGGATGGGCTTGGGGGTGCCAGACATGTTAAAATTAGTTGTTTTTTTAAAGTGGAATTACCACTGCTGAGGGCTTTGGGGGCCTCGGGGGATGCTGCTGCAGCTGTGGGGGAATCTCTGGCAGTTCCCTCTCCCCCTGCCGGCTGCAGAAGCAATCCTCCCCCAGCCCATGAACACAGTAAATCTGCCTTTAAAAAATAATCTTGACATTTCTGGCACCCCTGAACCAGGCCCAAACCGGTTCGAATTTGAACCAAACCAGGCCCCAAATTCGGGGGTGCCAAAACCAAACATGCCTGGTCCGGTTCAGACTCGAACCGAGCCAGGCAAACCAGTTTTGTGCACATCCGTAGTGCTAAACACACATTGCTTGGGCAGATGGGAAAACAAAAAAACCAGTGAATGCAGTTGAGGCACAGTCTAGATTGCTCTCTGGTCAGTTTCTTTGCTGCAGGGGGCCCAGGATGGAAAGGATGGCACTGATCCTGCAAAGCTGGGCAAGGGGGCACAGTTCCAGGTCTTATGCCGGGTTCCTGATACACAGAGCCCACCCTCATGCCAGGCAATATTAAACATGGACATTCATTTCAGTGACTATAACACATGCGGAATAAGCAGCCCCATGGCTATATCAGATGATCATTTGCAGGAAGCCGGAATGTACTGGTTGCAGGTGAGACAGTCCTTTCCCAGTCACTCCTTTATTACCGGATAAACTGGTTTGGCCAGCCCTCCAACCCCAAGTCGTAGCTGCCAGCACACCCTCAATCTTCCTTCCCATTACAGCTGCCAGTGCGTCCGCTAGCAGAGTGCATAGTCTTGCACACATTGAATAGCTGAATCAATGCAGACAACAGATACAGTACAGTCCCTGCCCCCCTCCTATGCCTGTGCAATACTAATATCGAGGCGTTCTGTAAAGGCAATTGATTTTCTGCTTCAGTACATGAGCACCCATGTAATCCTCTAAGAGAGTATGGTGTGGGAAACGAAGTTTGTTTCTCAGCAAGAGGATGCACCCTTCTTTCTGAATCTGCTGTGCACTAGAATGCACACCCCAAGGGAGTGCTTTAATTTTTTTTTAAAGGAGGCAAATTCTCCTACATACTTCTACTATGGATATTTATATACTGCTCTTCAACTTCTCAAAGCGGTTTACATAGAAAAATAAATAGTACATAACTAACAACAACAACAACAATTTATAAAGCGCTTTTCAACAAAAGTTTCCGAAGCGGTTTACATAGAGAAATAATAAGTAAATAAGGTGGCTCCCTGTCCTCAAAGGGCTCACATTTTAAAAAGTAGCATAAGGCAGATACCAGCAGCTGCCACTGGAGGGATGCTGTGCTGGGGCTGGATAGGGGCA
Organism: Hemicordylus capensis; assembly: GCF_027244095.1. Classification (NCBI taxonomy): domain Eukaryota; kingdom Metazoa; phylum Chordata; class Lepidosauria; order Squamata; family Cordylidae; genus Hemicordylus; species Hemicordylus capensis. Next base: position 19,256,228 of record NC_069663.1, read on the forward strand.
GTTGCTCTCCCCCTGCTAAATATAAGAGAATCACCACTTTAAAAGGTATCTCTTTGAACAGTTAGAAGGGGTTCCCTCACCCACAGCATGTGTACAGTTAATGCTATGCTTTCTGTAAATACATTATTATTATTATTATTATTATTATTAATAATAATAATAATAATAACTAATATGAACAACTTTGTTAGACGCCCATAACAAATTGTTCTCTGGGTGGCTTACAACACAACATTAAAACATGAGATAAAAACCCATTAATAATAGCAGGCCAAAAAAAGAAAGAAAAACGGCAGGGGGAGGGAGAAAAACAAAATACAATACAAATCAATTATAATCTGATCAAAAATTTAAAATTTAAAAGGGCTATAACAGAGCAATAACAGAGCAAATGTTATTGCTCTGTAAAAGCAATAGTATTATCCAAGAAGCCATACCCACTTCAGCAACCACTGGGGAAAAAAAAAAGGAGGCACCACAGCATCCCCAAGCAGGGAAACCAGGCAGCTTACCTTCATGTTTACAAAGTTATAGAGGTCTTGCCCAGCTTGCTGGAGAAGGAACTGGACCAGAAGCTGGTTCCCAGCCTGGACTGCCAAGTGCAGGGAGGTTTTGCTGCTCTTCAGATCCTAGAAGGAGAATGGGTGGAAAATGGACCAGGCAGCCAAGCTTGCAGCCCAGGAATATTGGGCCACTACCCGGATGTGGAGTGGAGGGGACCATCTGCAGAACTAGCCGCCCTACCTGGCTCTTGTAGTCCGCCCCCAGTTGCAGCAGCAGCTGGATACAGAGCAACAGGTTCTGCAGGTGGTGCATGGAGGACGGCTCCATGCTTTGCGACTGGAAGGCGGCATTGTGGGAGATGACAGCACAGTGCAGTGGGGTCAGACCTGCCGGGATAGCACAGAAGCGGGGTGTCAACACGGTATGTCACGGCAGTCCCCCCTCCCTCGCTCCCAAGCTTCAGCTGAGAGTTCCCGAGAACACCCAACGGGTCCAGCCATCTTACCTTCAAAGTTCCTGGCCTCCACATTGATAGGGGCACCAACCAGCATGACAGCCTAGGAAGAGAGTCCGGGAGAAAATGAGATTCTGATGGCTGTACGCAGACTGAACTAAATGTCGGGGGGGGGGGAGTTGCCCCAAGCTCAAAGCGAGGGGTATAATAATTTAAATAAATGAACAAAACACACTGGCACTCTCTTTATTATTAAACACACTGGCAATTTCTTTATTATATAAAGTTGTCTTTATTAAACAACAACTTTAAAACTGTGTTGCAGACTCCCCTGCTCTATCTCAAGGGCAGAGTGGAGGTTTCAATACATCCTTAAGATAAAGAAAGAGGGTACGTTATAGCACCAGTAAAGCAGTCACCTGTTTTGACAGCAGTCACAGCAACATAGGAAACTGCTTTATACTGAGTCCGACCATTGGTCCCTCATGCCCAGTGTTGTCTACACAGACTGGCAGTGGCTTCTCAGGATTCTTTCTCAGCCTTATCTTGGAGATGCTGCCAAGGAGGGAACCTGGAGCCTCTTGCATGCAAGCAGGCAAGGGCTCTTCCCAGAGGGGTCCCATCCACTAAGGGGAATATCTTACAGTGTTCACACATGTAGTCTCTCATCCAAATGCAAACCACAGTGGACTGCATTTGGGTTGACAGGGAAGAAGGGTGCTGCTGCAGCTTGAAGTTTCTGGCTGCGATAAAGTTCGCTAAATTCAGAGGAAGAGGCAAGCCACTTTTCTGTTTAAGAGTGGGCTGCCTCTTCAGCCGCATGATCAGCTGCAGCAAAAGTGCAACAGGACTCAGAGTTTAGAAGGGGAAGGTTTTCCAGGCGTGGAGATAAAGCGATGGGGAAGGCATCACCTACACGATTTGGTGCATCAGTCTGCTATTCAAAATATGCAGGAGCAGGGCCTGTAAAGATGGTGACAACTCTACTGCCGACCCAACCCTGAAGTTCTCCTTGGCTATATACTCACAGAAATGACATTGGGTAGCCCATAGGTGGCGGCGAGGTGCAGCACGGTCTGGCCCTTCTGGTCAACAGCGTTGACATCTGCGCCCAGCATGATCAGGTCTTTCACAATCTCCGGCTGGTTGGCGGCAGCTGCCACCAGCAGGGGAGTCTGGGTAGAGGAGAAAAGTCGTGAGGAGCTGCTCTGGATGGGTGCACAGCACCAGCCTGACCACAGGATGATCCTAGGTTGGCAGTTTATGCAAGATAGCAATACATGGAAGTAACTACTTGCTACCATAGTGCATATACTTTTTGCTAATTAGGAGTGCGCTGTTGATTTCGACTCCTGGCGCCCACAGAGCCCTGTGGTTGTCTTTGGTAGAATACAGGAGGGGTTGACCATTGCCTCCTCCCATGAAGTATGAGATGATGCCTTTCAGCATCTTCCTGTATCGCTGCTGCCCGATATAGTACCAGTGGGGATTTGAACTGGCAACCTTCTGCTTGTTCATCAAGCATTTTCCCACTGCACCACTTAAGATGACTTAATTAGGAGTAGCAAGGTGCAAATCAGAACCTCAAATTCTGTAGCCTAGGAAAGCCAGATCACTAACCAACTATAGTCATTTATTTTGGCTGCAGCCCCGCAGTCTTGCTGGCTGGACATTATTCCTCCTAGCTCTAAATTCCAGTTTTTATTCTTGTATAGCTCAGAACTACTGAACTTGTAAGAACAGCATCACACACCAGATTACTAAGAAGTCAACTATTTGTTGTTTACAACTCACTGGGAAAAGCCCTAGTCAGTGGGTGGCAGGGCATACTTAGATATACTTAGAGTGGAGAAACAGGTTCCAGTTCAACTGAGAACTGTTTCTAGCTCCTGCTCTGTTCAGATCCTGGAGGCGGAAAAAACATATGGGCCCAACCACTCACACAGGCTTGTGCTGCAAAACTGAAACCGTTTCCTCCCATTAACGCGCATGGCCTGCCTCATCCTGAGCCCTCCAGCGTTTGCACTCCACAGAATGACAACAACAAAAAGATGATGCAGGGGAAGCTGCAGCTCTAAGGGCAGAGTTATACTTTTGACTGGCAGGAACAGCTGATGATGCTCTCCCCTAGGAAGGCAGATCTCTTGTGAGCTAGCAGTCCCCATACAAGGAAAATCAAGTCCAGGCCTCATCCTTACCTTTCCCCTGTGCTCTTTCGCGTCCAGATGTCCACAGCCTCGGAGCATCTCCGCTGCAGCGTAAGCCAATGGGCGGAGTCCCTGAGCCACAAACAGATGTAGGAGCCTGAGAAGGAGGAAAAAGAATGGTCAGAAACCTTCTCACTGGCCTGGCCATCTCTTACAGCACCAGATGCTTTCATACCGTCACACCTGGCACTGCCTCCTCTTTTCCTAGGTCTCTGCTTCTTCGAATACTTCCTTCCCTAGGCTCTTCTGCCCATTTTGCCGACAGCTAGGAGTATACCAAGGCGTTTCAGGGTCAACTTTATAAAATCCTTGCATGTGTTACCATATAAACCAGCTCCTTTTCCACATCCCTGCCTTGTGATTTCCAGGTTCTGGATTCATAGGAAGCTGCCTCCTGCCGAGTCAGTCCTGCCCTGGGTCCTTCTAGCCCAGTATGGTTTATACTGACTGTTAGCAGCTCTGCAAGGAACATAGGAACTGCCTTATACAAGTCAGGCCATTGGTCTGTTTAGTTCAATATTGTACACGAGAGATATGCACAAAATGAATTTTCCAATTATTTGGAATTCAAATCGAATTCTGAACATTCATTCCAAATTCAAATCTGGTCCGAAAATTCAATCCGAATTTTATTCAAATTGCGCTTTTAAGGGGTGATTCAATTCAAACCACTCGAATCACCCAGATTCAAGTTGAATCAATTCCAATTTGAATCAATTTGCACATCCCTATTGTACACCAGTAGCGCACAACTCAAGTGCCCCAGTGGGCTAGGACCAACCATGACTTGGTGTGCAGGGGCGGAGGTCAATTTTCAGCACATCAATTTTTATGCTAAAATTAATTATTAAAAATATTAATGCAAATGAGGGGGCCGAGGATCGGACTTGGTGTGCAGGGGCCGAGGTCAATTCTCAGCCCATTAATTTTTTATGTTAAAATTAATTATTAAAAATATTAATGCAAATGAGGAGGCAGAGGGTCGGAGTTGGGGAAAGGTGAACGGAAAGAGGGCAGGGGACATCTGGTCTCAACTGGCTAATTGCATTGAGCAGCAGCTGCTGGTCTACAGGACAGGCCAAGAGCTCTTTTTAGTTCCTGCTGTTGTCCTGTGGGCCGGATCTGGCCCCTGGGCTTTATGTTGTGCAGGCCTGGTCTACCAAGACTGGCAGTGGCTTCTCCAAGGTTGCAGGCAGGAGTCTCTCAACCCTATCTGGAGGTGCTGCTAGGGAGGAACTTGGAGCCTTCTGCATGCAAGCATGGTGTCTATATAGTAGACACTAATCTTAGTTAGTTAAAATCATGCCTATTATATAGTAGACACTAGGGCACACCCTGCTTATCGAAGGGGACAATTAGTGCTTGCCACCACAAACCAGCTCTTGTTGAGCTCTTCAGGCAGGGATATTTCCCAGCCGGACCTAGGACTGCCTTACAGAGAAGAGGAGGGGTCTCCTGTACCTCCAAGACAGACCTGCTCAACTCCCCACCTCCCCCCCACCGATAGTTTTGGACTACAACTCCCAGAATCCCCAGCCACAGTGGCCAATAGCCAGGGATTATGGGAATCATACACCAACATCTGCAGAAGGGCCAAAGTTGAGCAGCCCTGCTTGAAGAGATGCACAGAAGAGGGAATCTCAGCAGGTGCAGCTGTGCTTCCCCTCTGCATGAGAATCCACACCTACCAGAATGCCCTCTTCTGTACAAAATGCACAGGAGACCCATCCTCTTCTCCATAGGGCATCCCTAGCCCTCCCTGGAGAGGTCAAGAATTGAACCCGGGACCTCCTGCATGCAAGACTTTGAGAGCGCCTTCTTCTACATGATCCCCACCGCACATTAAGGTTATCTGAGGAGGTCCATCTCCAGTTACCACCGGTGCGTCTGGTGGCAGCTCAAAGGCGGGCCTTTTCTGTAGCTGCTCCTGGGTTGTGGAATGCACTCCCAGCAGAAATCTGTAATCTGAATTCATTATTGTCCCTCAGAAGAGCCCTTAAGACCTATCTTTTTGGCCTGGCCTTCCAGGGTTTTTAATCTGCTTTTAAATGGTAAAGGTTTGGCCTGGTTTTCCAGGTTTTAAAGACTGTTTTAAATGTTTTAATTGTTAATTGATTTTATATTAGTTTTTTAAAAACTAGTTTTGGATTTTAACTGTTCATTGATTTCAGTTGTTTTTATTTTAATGTGAGTCGCCCTGAGCCATTTTTGGAAGGACAGTATAGAAATCAAATCAACCAATTAGTAATAATAATAATAATAGTAATAATGATAATGATAATGATAATGATAATAATAATAATAATAATAATAATAATAATAATAAAGTAAGACGATCGCTCTGCCCCAAGTGATGGCTCCTCTTGGTCCAGAGGAGTACTGTCTGCCTTCCCGCCTTTCTACTGATGACCATGCCCCCACGGAACAAAAATACAGTGATTCCGGGGGGAAGGTTCCAAGGGGATTCTAGGAGATGTCAGCATCGTGGTTGCCTACTCACATGTCCCCATCCTCATCCTGCTGAAGCAGACGAGCGAGTTCCATGTTCTGGATCTTAGCCCGGGCTTGGGCCAGCTCCCCTGGATCCACCTCCATAGAAACGGGCAGGTAATTTCCAGCAGGAAGCAGAGAGGAGTGGTTCTGCTCCAGCCCCGACACCTCGAGCCCCAGCCAGGTGACCCCATGGGCTGGATAGGGGTTCAAGGCCTGGTCTTCGGTGGCTGCCTTCTGGGAGAGGGAGAGAGAGGGAGAAAGGTTAGCCAAGAGGTCTCGCAACATAGTCAAGGTCTCCCCGAGATAGAATTCTACCATCTTCCTCCTAGAAAGCCAGCCTAGTGCTGTGGTTAGATAAGGGCCAGGAAGACCTGGGGCTCTATGCACTTATCATGCATCAAAGAACCCACACTGGAGATAAACCATATCAGTGCTTGGAGTGTGGGAAGAGCTTCAGCAGCAATGGAAGGCTTACTATACATCAAAGAACCCATAGTGCAGATAAACCTTATAAATGCTTGGAGTGTGGAAAGAGCTTAAGTTGGGCCATCTAGCTCAGTATTGTCTGCACTGACTGGCAGCAGCTCTCTAAGGTTTCAGGCAGCAGTCTTTCCCAGCGCTACCCAGATATGCTGCCAGGGAGTGAATTGGGGACCTTCTGCATGCAAAGCAGATGCTCTACCTCTGAGCTACGACCCCGTCCCCAAAGGGGAATATTGTACAGCAGATAGTTACGGCAGACAGTGCTTGCATGTACTCACCCATCTAAATGCAAACCAAAGTAAAACCTGCTTAGCAAATGTAGGAACATAGGAAGCTGTCATATACTGAGTCAGATCCTTGGTCCATCTAGCTCAGTATTGTCTACACCAGTGATTCTCAAACTTGGGTCCTCAGGTGTTATTGGACTTCAACTCCCATAATCCCCAAACAAAGGCCACTGAGGCTGGGGATTATGGGAGTTGAAGTCCAATAACACCTGAGGACCCAAGTTTGAGAATCCCTGGTCTACACGGACTGGCAGCGGCTTCTCCAAGGTTGCAGGCAGGAATCTCTCTCAGCCCTTTCTTGGAGATGCTGCCAGGGAGGGAACTTGGAACATAGATGCTCTTCCCAGGGCGGCTCCATCCCCTGAGGGGAAGATCTTCCAGTGCTCACACATCAAGTCTCCCACTCATATGCAACCAGGATGGACCCTGCTTAGCTAAGGGGACAAGTCCTGCTTGCTACCACAAGACCAGCTCTCCTCTCCTACATGCAGACATGTAGTGTCTGCAAAGACGGAGCAGCCGCCATTTTAGAAGAAACAATACTGAAGAAGAAGAAGAAGAAGAAGAAGCCTCCTTTCCTTGATTTAATTCCCCCTCCTCACATTTTTAACCTTTAACCCTGAAAGTGGTTACACTTCCACAATACAATACAGTTACAACACAATACAGTTACAACCAACCCCAGCAAAGGGGCCCATTCCAGCTCACCACCGCAAAACCCGCTCTCCACCCGAAACAAACGCTGGCATGACTGCCTTCCATCTCCACAGACGGCCTCCCCTAAACTCACCTCATAATCCACCACAGGTGCCATCTTGGAGCCATAGACTTCCTCAGCAGCCCCGGCCCCTGCTGCCCCATAAGCACTGGCTTCCAGTGGGGTGAAGGGGTTCATGTTGTAGGAGGCACCTGGAGGCTGGAGGTGGTAGTTCTTGGTGGTGTCCATGCCGTGGTGGTAGCGGTAGTCGGGGAAGGCGGCTTGGCTGGAGGCGTCTGGCTGCCAGACAGGGAAGGCGGGGGCTGGATACACAGGAGCTGCGGCCTGCCCTGGAGTGGGGCCCCCTCCCTCTGTTGCTCCAGGGGGCTCCAGGATTGGAGGCTCAGCTGAGGAAAGAGAAGAGGTGGTCTAGAACTGTGGCACTCCCAGGCTCCGTTTAGCCCAGGGATTCTCAACGTTGGGTCCCCAGATGGTATTGGACTTCAACTCCCATAATCCCCAGCCCCAGTGGTCTTTGGTTGGGGATTATGGGAGTTGAAGTCCAATACTATCTGGAGACCCAACGTTGAGAATCCCTGGCTTAGCCTTTCAGCGAGAAGCCAGGAATACAGGAAACAGCTGTCTTGAGTCAGACCACTGGTTCATCTAGCTCAGTATTGTCAACTCTGACCGGCCGTGCCTCTCCAGGGCTTCATTCAGGGATCTCTCTCAGCTCTGCCTGGACAATGGACCTGGGACCTTTTGAATGCTAAGCAGAACACTGAGCGCCCTAGATCAGGGCTGTTCAACTTTGGCCCTTCTGCAGATGTTGGCCTACAACTCCCATTATCCCTGTGGCCGGGGATGATGGGAGTTGTAGTTCAAAAACAGCGGGAGGGCTGAAGTTGAGCAGGCTTGTCCCTAGATTAAGGCTGCACAACTTCAGTCTCCTGCAGATAGCAATAGCACTTACATTTATATACCGCTCTATAGCCGGAGCTCTCTAAGCGGTTTACAATGATTTTAGCATATTGCCCCCAACATTCTGGGTACTCATTTTACCGACCTCGGAAGGATGGAAGGCTGAGTCAACCTTGAGCCCTTGGTCAGGATCGAACTTGTAACCTTCTGGTTACAGGGTGGCAGTTTTTACCACTGCGCCACCAGGGGCTCAGATGTCGCACTACAACTCCCATCGTCCCCAACCGTTGACCATGGTGGCCGAGGATGATGGGAATTGCAATCCAAAAACAGCTGGAGGGTCAACACTGGGCAGCCCTGCCCTAGACTCTGGGGACTGAACCTGGGACCTTCTTCATTCCAGGGGAGCTGCTACGGTTCGTCCCACAAGACTCCGAGAACTGCCAGAGATGTGCCCCTTACTAAAGCCACCAAGATGGTGCTTAGTGGTGATCTAGATCTGGGGCTAAGAAAAGGCTGCATTTGCCAAACTGGTATACATTATGCAAACCAAGCACATGTCCGTATTCAACTTGGCATCATTTATTCTGGTCTTGTTAGTCATGGGAAGAAGCAAGGAATAATATAATATTCTCAAGCTCTGCCCCCGATCTCAAGCTCCGATTACCTCCCAGTATTCTTGAAAAACTGGGGCAGGGGTGGGGGGAATGTGGGGTGGTGGTGGTGGGGAGGCAGGACAAATACCTCAAATGGGGTACCCCATTTGCTTATTTTCCTATGCTTGCCCTTACATAGAGGACCACAGGAGCTTTCCCAGACATCAGGTTTTACAGCGGGTTTTCGGGAGACTTCACTGCAAGTTCGAAGTTGCCCCCATAAACCAACACAAAAAGTGGATTTTTTAACCCTGGATATAAATTGGGTTACACTCTAACACATGATGAAGACCCTAACGTGTGTGTGAAGTGCTCCCCGATAGCTCGCAGGGACTTGGGGGTAAATTGGGACGATATGTGAATGCACACCCTCTGTTCCGGAGGAGATGCGAACTAAAAGCCGGGGGTGAAAAACATCCAGGCCACATTGCTCTGTGTCCATCTGGGGAGGCTTGGATTTTCCACCCCCAAAAGGAGCCAGAGATCTTGGTCTATAGGAAAAAGCACGTAGCCCTGCCCGTGTCCAGTGGGAAGCAGAGAAATGCATCTGTATGTGTAGAGAGCCACTCACCTGGCCTGTTGGCATCTTCTAAAGTCACTGCAGGGCCCTGGAAAGGACAGGTAAAAACAGAGTCAATAATTAATGAGAGCAGTTGCATCCAGACAGGAGTGACAGGCTCCTAGGCTCTTGCTCCCTGGGCTTGGCCCTAAATACAAATTTCCATACTCCCCATTCATAGGAAGACAACCCAGGCACATTGCATATTTTGCTAGCCCCGATGGGCACCCCAAATCTGCCCTCCCAGGTGATGCCTCACCTGAGCTCACCTTATTGTCATTTCTGGCAAGGAGCTGCCAACTCTGCATCCTCCAGCCTTCAGTCAGTTCATGCTTTGAAAGCAAGATCCAATGTGGTGTAGCAGTTGGATTGTTGGATTGGGTCTGACGAGACCCAGCTTCCAATCCCCGCCCCCCCTTAACCATGAAGCTCACTGAGTGCCCTCTTAGGCCAATCCTCAGTCTTGTTCACACAGTCATCTGGGCCTCCGGATGCTGCTGAACTACAACTCCCATCACCCCCAGTGACAATCTGTGGCTGGGGGTGCTGGGAGTTGTAAATTCAGCAACATCTGGAGGAACCCTGGTTGAGAACCACTGATCTGCATGCTTGCATGCAGAAGGTTCCAAGTTTCCCTGATTCTATGATCTAGCCCTCCCTGGGAGTTATTCGCACTTGGCTTCAGGGTAAATATTGAGCGAAGCCACTTCGAAGTACGCTCGCCGCCCTGAGGAAAGCAGCCCCTCCCCTCTGCTCTCGGTTTTCTTTTGAAACAAATTCACATGGCAGGCGTCTGTGTTCTCCTTCTAGCCAATGCGGCGGGGTGGGGGGAAGAGAACTCCCTACAGAGATAGATCTGCATTTCTGAAGAGGGCATGCCTCTTATCATGCTAATGATTGTACGTCAGTTCCTCTCCCATTTGCTCCGGCATTTTCAGAAATAGTAGCTTAAAGCCAGCATTTTAAAAACCCAGACATACATCGAGATAAGCTAGAATTTGCATCACAAAGCCCGGTTTGTGTCTGGAGTGGGTCCAAGGATCTTGGAGGGACTTCGAGGTAAGTTTGGCTGGTGTGTGAACACACACACTCACTTCTGAAGCAGATTCAGGGCAGAAGCCCTGTGTGTAAAACCTCCTGGCACCTCCAGATTGGGTGGGGGGAGAGAGAGAGAGAGTTTCCTGCCTATAACCTTGAAGAAGCCAGTGCCACTCTGGGTAGGGACAGTATTGAGCTAGGCAGACCAATGGTCTGACTCGGTTGAAAGCAGTTTCCTACGCTCCAAGTTCCATTGGGTCTCCGCGCTTGGTCCGATTGCATTATGAGCCAGCACGGCGTAGCGGTTAGAGTGCTGGACTAGGACCGGGGAGACCCGAGTTCAAATCCCCATTCAGCCATGAAACTAGCTGGGTGACTCTGGGCCAGTCACTTCTCTCTCAGCCTAACCTACTTCACTGGGTTGTTGTGAAAGAGAAACTCAAGTATGTAGTACTCCGCTCTAGGCTCCTTGGAGGAAGAGCGGGATATAAATGTAAAAATAAAATAAATAAATAAATAAATAAATAAACGATCCAGTCATCATTCGCCAGTGCATAGACACAGCAGAGCTGTCCCCGGCAGAAGCCGACTGGAAGGAGAGGAGGCTAGATGAGGAATCACTCAGAGGGCTGCTTCTTCTGCGAACGGATACTTTGAGCTCACAGGAGCTTGCCCTCGGTGCATTCTTCATGGCCTCAACATAGCTCTCTTGTGGCCAAATTGTGAGCTTGCCACCGCTGGGATTTCATGTATTTATTGCACTTATTTCTTTGTTTTCCATACCGCCCTTCCAAAAATGGCTCAGGGGCGCTTCATTGGCAGAGCGCTCACCAGTGGTCTGAGGCCTTGGCCCGGTACCGTCTGCTGCTGCCGTTTTTGCTCCAGTAGTTTCCTCACCGTCTGGGGGGCAAAGTGGTTGCGCTGCGCTTTGCAACCTGCAAGAAGAGGGAGCAAGCACAGAGAGGTCAGGGCAGCCGGGCTGCAGGGAGGAGCCGTCCCAGGACTGGGGAGGGATCCTTGGGGGGGGCCTCTGCTTAGTCCAAGGGTGCACAACTCAAATGCCCCAGTGAGCTGGAACCATCCATCACTTGATGTGTCTGAAGCCATCCCTCCCCACAATATTTTCCACTATCAAGCCGTTAAAATTCCCAGGATTGATCACCGGGAGATCGATGCCAAACAATTCCTGGAAACTTCAGGTCAATTCTGGAGAGTTGGCAATCCTATATACAGACTAAAGGTAAAGTGTGTCATCAAGTCGATTTCGACTCCTGGCGACCATAGAGCCCTGTGGTTTTCTTTGGTAGACTACAGGAGGGGTTGACCATTGCCTCCTCCCACGCAATATGAGATGATGCCTTTCAGCATCTTCCTATATCGCTGCTGCCCGATATAGTAGCAGTGGGGATTTGAACTGGCAACCTTCTGCTCGTTAGTTAAGCATTCCCCCCACTGTGCCACTTCAGGTGACTTATATACAGACTACACACAGTCTTTTAGATTGCACAATGCTACCAGAAACCAAGGGAAGCTGCCCCCACCAAAACTACGTTGCTCATTAAAAAGCACACAGAACTATCAATATAAGAACATAAGAACAGCCCTGCTGGATCAGGGCCCAAGGCCTGTCTAGTCCAGCATCCTGTTTTGCAGAACGTATATTCGTTCAGATTCGTTGCAGAACGTACAATCTGAGAACCTCAGCTGGAAATTTCCCCTCAAATTCAGTGGCCCACCAGATGCCTCTGGGGAGCCCATAGGTAAGAGGTGAGGACGTGCCCTCTTTCCTGCTGTTGCTCCCCTGCAACTGGTACTGAGAGGGCATCTTGCCTCTGAGGATGGAGGTGGCCCATAGCCACCAGACTAGTAGCCATTGATAGACCCGTCCTCCATGAATTTGTGAAGCCCCTTTTCAAGCCAGTGGCCATCACCACATCCCATGGCAAACAATTCCATAGCTTAATTATGCACTGCCAAATTGCATACATTTGTTTACTACTGCGCCTGTACAATAAATCACGGGCAGGCCTGAGGTCTGTGCAGGGCACTAGAATGCCAAACTCCTCGCTACGGGAAATCCTGCCCAGATTTGCTTCCGAGCTTTCACTAAGCACTGCCCACACACTTTCAGGTCAACTGCTGCAGCTTTATCAGCTTGAAATTTGGATCATGTACAAAGAAAGGAAAAGAGAGTTGAGGCTCTCAAGATGCTGAATTGTGCCTCCGGTTCCAGTTTCTGCACTGGTTTCTGTAGCATGAATGCAGAAGTGACCCAGTTTTTATCCCACTCTGTTTTCAGTGAGGCAGTTCACAAAACTGTTAATTGGGCAGGATAAGCATCCTACCCCCCTTCAGAAGCTGGGTGCTCTCCCAATTCTTTTGTTCGCCTGTCAGCAAACTTTGCTTGACTCCAATACTAGGCTTTCCCCAAGTTTTTTGATGTTAGAAATCAGGAGATCGTCTTAAATTCAGAGTCCTCCTTTCAATAAATGCAGGTAGAATCTGTACTGAACCTCTACTTTTTAAGAGGGCTGTCTTAAATTCAGAATGATCTTCTGTTTATGGTAGACAGGAGGAGATAGGAGGAATGAGAGTGATGGATAACTTACAGTTATCAGAGACCTTGGTAGGACAGCTTTTTCTCCTACCTCTTTAAAATGCTGAGTAGGATGGTGCTGTCATACTCAGCTCCTGCCACATAATCAATCCCCCCTCCTCAAAAATCGGGAGGAAACACAGCTCTTGAAGCAGGGTCGGGCCTTATCCGATTAAAGAGTGTGTGAACTGCTTCAGCATATGATCTATTCCTGTGAAATGAGAGTTGCAGAGTCTGGGGAAACAGCAGAAGCTTCCAAGTTCCCTCCCTGGCAGCATCTCCAAGACAGGGCTAAGAAAAAACTCCTGCCTGCAACCTTGGAGAAGCCGCTGCCAGTTTGTGTAGACAATGCTGAGCTAGATGGACCTAAGGTCTGACTCACTATACGGCAGCTTCTGATGTTCCTGTGAGGAGATGGGAGCTTGTCCTTATTTAACTGGAGGCTAGGGGATGTGCGAGCTGGCCGTTTGCACGGAAGCAATTTGTCAAAAAATCTCCTCGTCATTTGTGGCCCAGGCTGTCATTCGGGAGGCTGGTGGGGGGCTTGGAGGGGCTCCTGCTACGGGCCCCCACCACCTCAGATGTCTCCACCACCACTTTGCCACCTCTGCTGCAGCCTCTGTTAAAGCTGCAGAGGCCTGTTTTTTTCGTGCCTCCCTGCCCCCATGGCCTTTATGATTAGAGAATGCCCCCTTTACTTTGTAAAAGGGAATCCTCAAGGATTCCCCTTTACAAGTATCCCCGAATCGGTTCTTAGAACCAAGGTTGGTCCGATTCGAACTCAGACTGGCACCCCCATTTGGGGGCCCTGTCCATTTTGACCTGGGGCCAGCCACATTGGCTTGGTTCGAACTGAGCCGGCTCACACGCCCCTACTGGAAGCTTCAGTAACTTCCTAGAGTGTTGAGAAGTTCCAGGAGTGCATTATCTGCTTTGGTTTCCTTTGGATGAGCAAGCACTTGGGCAACTTGTGGGTGCCTGGGCAGATCCCCAGAGAGCAACTTGGGCCACCCTCTATGGCTGCACCCTCCAATTTCAGCTAATTCTAGCTGAAAGCTCACTCTCTCTCTGCTGATGTTTCTTATCAAACAGCCAACTTCTGCTGTGAGTCTCTGTCCCACTGACCACCTTCCTTCAGTAGAAGGTTGTGAACTTCTTCAAACTCTGGTGGCCATCTTATCCCAATACACTAGGGCTGCTCATCTTAGGCTCCACAGCTGTTTTTGGACTACAAGCCCCACAATCCCCAGCCACAGTGGCCAACAGCCAGGGATTATGGGAGTTGTAGGCCAACATCTGCAGGAGGAGGGCCAGAGTTGAGCACCCCTAATCAACATAAAGAGTTCCCAGCTATCAGGAGACCAACACAGCTCTAATTGACCAAAGTGATCAGTTGACCATTCTGGACCGTTAAACAGTAACCAGCAAAACCAAGGAATGGCCAGGGACTGTAATAGGTTGGTTCACATGGCTGTGAATTTGGTAGGACAAGCATTCTACCGAGTTTCAGGAGCAATTCATGCTCCCGATTTCTGGTTGCATGCTTGTAAAAAGCAAGGTAGACAGTGGGAAGCTTGATTGTATGCTAAGTCGCAGCTGAGCTGTGTAGGACGAACACACCTAACCAGTGTTCCTCTAGCAGGGATTCCCAGATGTTGTTGACTACAACTCCCAGAATCCCCAGCTGCAATGGCTCTTGATTGGGAATTATGGGAGTTGTAGTCAACAACATCTCGGAATCCCTTTTAGAGGGAACATTGCACCCTACCCAGATTCCAAATGAGACAGGAAGAATAACAATCCTACCCAGCTGTGGCTTAGCAAACAATCATGCTCCCTGACTCCTACCTTGATTTGTACAAGCACACGACCGAAAATCAGGAGTAAGGACAGCTCCTGAAACTGTTCATGTCCCACCCAGTTCATGGCCATGTGAGCAAGCCTGATATCTTCTGGGGCTGAGGTGAGGTGGCTGTGGTTCAGTGCTAGATCATCGGCTTAGTATGCAGAAGGTCCTAGGTTCAATCCCTGGCATCTCCAGGTAGGGCTGATGCAGGCGGGGGGTGGGTGGGTGGGGGGGAGAGTGAGCTGCTACCAGTCAGAGTGGGCAGTACTAAGCTAGATGGACCAAGGGCCTGACTCAGTAGATGGCAGCTCCCTATGCCTCTAACTTTGCAGACAGCTAAACTCCTCATGTGCCACAATTCAGATTAAAACTCCACCCAATACACAGTCTAGTAGGGTGGCAGAAAGGCACTGCTCTCTTTTCGCTGCTGTTGTGAATCGTGCTGTGCCCTCTCCCCGGCCTTCCGCCCCTGACAGTTGTGGTTTTCCTCCTCAGTGCACAAGGGATGTTTTCCAGAGCAGGCGGCACCCGAACCAGATGCAAGAGGAGGAGGAGGAGGAGGAGGAGGAGGAGGGAAGAAGACCAACGTGCCACTATAGTGCCCCGAGATATTGTTGTGGTTATCACGTCCCGACTACCTTTGTCGAAAACCACGCTACGCCATTGCTTCCGTGAATGGAAGGCATGACAGTCTGTCTGGAGGAAATGAGGTGGAAGCCGAGCACAAACGGACATGAATTCGTCAAAGGCATTTCTCCACTAAACGATGCTTTCCTTTCAGATCCTGTGACCTAAACCCACACAGTTCATAGACGTTGTCTGTTATAGCTATGAAGGCTTGAGGGAGAAATCATTTGGGAAATAATAGGTAACACTAACCACGAGAGCTTCTGATAATAGATTTATCTACTTGTGTTCTGAAAAGCTGTCTGTGGGAAAGGAGCAGCAAAAGTATTTTACTCATTTTTAGCCCACCTTTCCCAGTAAAAACCAAGCACCACACAGCTTATGATGATGTAGGCTTACAATTAAATAATACCTCGTGTGTTGCCCCTGCTAGCTAGGCAGAGAGGCACCTGTTAAAGTGGCTATTTTCTTTATATTAAGTAGGGGGCAGAACATTCAACCTCAGCACAACTGCCTTCCAGTAACTGTTGCTGGTGTTTACTTTGGGTTTCTTTTTAGACTCTGAGCCCTTTGGGGAAAGGGAACCATCTTCTCATGATTGTTATTTTTCTGTATAAATTGCTGGAAGAACTTTTTGTTGTTGTTGAGAAGTGGTATATTTTATTATTTTATTTAGTACATTTGTATACTGCCCTATACAAAAGCGTCCGTAAGCGGTTCACAATATAAAACCTATTAAAACATTAACATAATTAAAACAATTTAAAACACAATAAGAACCTCTAAAAACCGAAGCTTTAAAACTATAAACTCAAAGCCTGACTAAACAGATATGTGTTTAGGGCCTTAAAAACATTCAGTGAAAGGGAAACTCTAATTTCATTAGGATGCATGTTCCAGAGTCCTGGGGCATCTCTAGAAAAGGTCTGATTTTGAGTTGCCATCGAGTTGCTGGTGACAACCTCAACAGACCTCCCCAGACGATCTTAACAGGTGGTGGGGTTGATGAAGAAGATGGTGTTCTCTTAAATACCTCGGACCCAAGCCATGTAGGGCTTTATAGGTAATAATCAGCACTTTGTATTTCGCCTGGAAACTTATTGGCAGCCAGTATAGTTCTTTTAAAATGGGTGTAATATGATCTCTTCGGGCAACCCCAAAGACCAACCTGGCTGCTGCATTCTGTACTAACAGCAGTTTCCAAACTACATACAAAGGAAGCCCAATGTAGAGTGCATTGCAGTAGTATGACAATAACAGCATAAAAGTACCCCCGGAGTAGAGAATCCCCATTCAGCTGTGAGAATTGCTGGGCGACTCTGGGCCAGTCACTTCTCTCTCAGCCTAACCTACTTCACAGGGTTGTTGTGAGGAGAAACTTAAGTATGTAGTACACCACTCTGGGCTCCTTGGAGGAAGAGTGGGATATAAAATGTTGTTAATAATAATAATAATAATAATAATAATAATAATAATAATAATAATAATAATAATGTATTATTATTATTATTATTATTATTATTATTATTATTATTATTATTATTATTATTATTATTATTTCTTTAGTTATCCTAGACCCTTGGAAAGGGCCTGATAATTAATGTAGCAAATCCAGTCAATAACATCTGGTAGACGGTGTATAAATAGCATAGTAGTAGTAGTAGTAGTAGTAGTAGTAGAGAATCAACACTGAAAGTCTTGGTTTCTTTACACAATCAGGTTTCAAAAGGTTGTTTCCTCAGAGTATCTATCCTGAGATAACCCCCAACTGCTTGAATAAAGCACACCAGGATGTTTTAGGACCTCTTTAACCATTCAGTTCTTAACCCATACATGCAGAGGTGCTCTTACCCCTAGACTTCGGGGCCAAAGTTCAGGGCCTCCATACTCCCTGAGGGTCCCCAAATCCTTTTTGGTTTGTCCTGGGTGGTGTGGCTACATTATAAATGTGTTAAAAATACCGTATGTGTGGGTAGGGCCCCCCTGCAAATGTCTTCAGGCCTAGGCTTCAAAATTACCTAGGTGCACCTCTGCATACAGTGATAATACCACAATAACTGCACATGTGTTATATAGGCAAACAGCCCAGTGTGTGTCGGACACCGCTGTGGGCCAGGCACAGATTTCCTGTTGATCAGAGGTGGGACCTGCAGGCAGTTCAGGGCATGACACTATTGTCAGAATCCTCTTGGACCCGGGAATCATAGGATACCAGAGGGCCAGTCTGGGGCCACACTTTGCAATCAAGCCCCCCGATCTGCTCACCTCCCTCAGGCTGGGCAATGAGTTACTGGGGGAGGATGCCTCCCCTAGTGCTTGCCCACCGAGCTGGAGTTGATGGTGGTCCCTTGCTGTCCTTCAAAAACATGTACTCTTTGAGGTATGAAAGCCAGCCCCCAGGCACACACCCTGGCTTGGTGTATCACTTGGGACTTCCTCACGGCAGTGTCTCCCTGTGAAGCAGAGATAACAGGCCTACATTTAGCTGGTCAAAGACCAAGATAAAGACTATGCTGCAGGATTAGTTATGGCACCACGACCGAGAAGCAAGTCAAAGTGTGGTGCAGTGGTTCCAGGGTTTGATTAGGACTAGGGAGACCCAGAGGGAGGAGGGCTTGTGGCAGTGAGCACGAATGGTCCCCTTTGGGGTCCACCTTGGTTTGCATCTGGATAGGAGACTACATGTATGAGCACTGTAAGATATTCCCCTGAGGGGACAGGGCCATCGCGCAGTGGAAGAGCATCGGCCTGCTTGCATGCAGAAAGTCCCAGGTGTTGGGATTTTTCCACAGACACTGTCTCAGTTCTTTATATGGGGCATGCTTGCCTGTGTTTGAATGTACTGGCTTTGGGGTGGAGTCACCGTTTGTCTGCTTTTTCTCACTTGCTGTCTTGAATTTTAAAACTGAGAGCTCCTCCCTTTCTCTGCAGAAGGGACGGTCAGTCCATTTATTGTTTTCTTAGCCTATGTTTTGTCCTGTTGAATTAATATCAAACTCTTGTTTTTCAGTTAAAGTTGGCTTCCTGTTCAATTACTTAAGAACATAAGAACAGCCCTGATGGATCAGGCCCAAGGCCCATCTAGTCTAGCATCCTGTTTCAGATAGTGGCTCACCAGATGCCTCTAGGACAGGGATTCTCAATGTTGGGTCCCCAGATGTTATTGGACTTCAGCTCCCATTATCCCCCAGCCCCAGTGGCCTTTGGTTAGGGATTATGGCAGCTGAAGTCCAATAACATCTGGGGACCCAACATTGAGAATCCCTGCTCTAGGAAGCCCACAGGCAAGTGGTATTATCTACCTACAGTACAGTAGATAAGTAATTTCCCTGTTCAGGTAGGACTGGGAGACAGGGCTGGAATAAGGCTTTGGCGGGCCCAAGGCGCCCTTGCGATCCAAGAGACTCCTGACTGAAACCTTAGAGAGCTGCTGCCAGTCAGTGTAGAGACTACTGAGCTAGAAACATAGGCACAGAGGAAGCTGCCATATACTGAGTCAGACCACTGGTCCATCTAGCTCAGTATTGTCTACACAGACTGGTAGCGGCTTCTCCAAGGTTGCAGGCAGGAATCTCTCTCAGCCCTGTTTTGGAGATGCTAGGGAGGGAGCTTGGAACCTAGATGCTCTTCCCAGAGTGGCTCCATCCTCTAAGAGGAATATCTTACAGTGCTCACATGTAGTCTCCCATTCATATGCAACCAAGGCAGACCCTGCTTGCTTAGCTAAGGGAACAAGTCATGCTTGCTACCACAAGACCAGATCTCCTATTGCTATACAGACCAATAGTCTGACTCCCCAAGAGGCAGCTTCCTATGTTCCAGGTTCAAATCTCCACTCAGCCATGCAACCCTTTGGTGACCTTGGGCCAGTCACTCTCTCTCAGCTTAACTGACCTCACAAGGTTATTGTGAAGGTTAAGGCATGAGCAAAGAGCCACGTAGACCACGCTGAGCTTCCTGAAGGAAGGGCAGGATAATCATGAAATAAACAGCAGCAGCCCCCAAAGGAAATTAGTGAGTGACAGCTAAGGTTGCCAACTCTGACTGAATCTATTTCTGGAGATTTTCCCTCCCAATATTTTTCACAAATATCATTAAAATCTCCCAGATTGCTCTCAAGAGCCGCCTGGAGATTGATGCTGATTCTTGGAGACACCAGGCCAGTTCTGGAGGGCTGGTAACCCCAGCGACAGCCTGTGACAATCAAACTCCTCCAAGTTTATGTCAAAGGCAAGACTTGTTCCAAGTTCAAGTGCCACCTCAATTCAGACACTAGGTGAACTCGTGAAGCTGCCTTATACAGAACCAGACCTTTGATCCACCTAGGTCAGTGTTATCGTCACTCACTGGCACTCCAGGGTTTCATGAATATGCCAGAGACAGAACTACCCTGTGGCCTTCTGCATGCAAAACATATTTTATGTATTTAAACATATTTTATATACTGCCCAAAATGTATGTCTGTGGGTGGTTTAGAGTACAAATTAAAACAAAATCAAAATGTTAAAAACATTTAATTTTTGTTTAAATTTAACACAGTGTTAAAAATGATAAGTCTAAATTATTATTAGACTTATTAATTATATGTTCTGGTACTGGGAAGGGGCAGAAGGAGTTGCAGATGGATTCAGGGGCTGGCTGGTCTTAAAGATATCAACCCTCAGTAGCAGCCCTCTAGAGCTCCTAGGAGAACATATCTCCCAATAGTCATATTATATCAGTTAGTTCCCCGGCTAACTGAGCAAAGAGACACCTTTTTAAAGGCCCTATCCATCCCCAAAACAGCATCCCTCCAGTGGCTGTTGCTGGTGTCTATCTTATGTTTGAACTTTGGTGCTGGAGAAGACTTTTGAGGATACCATGGACAGCCAGGAAAACAAACAAATGGATCATAGAAACAATCAATCCAGAATTTTCACTTGAGGCACAAGTGACCAGGCTTAAACTATCATACTTTGGACCCACTATGCGAAGACCCAGCTCCCTTGAGAAGTCCATAATGCTGGGAAAAGTTGAAGGAAAGAGAGTGGGATATAAATAGTAGTAGTAGTAGTAGTAGTAGTAGTAGTAGCAGTAGTAGTAGATGATTCTAGTTCATCCTCCCTGCTGTGCTAGTTTTCTGTTTACAGGAAGGATTAAAAAACAAACAAGCATAAGCATGTGTTCAAAACTGTGACAACCCCCTGCTCCCATTACAGTCCATTTGACCACATGAGGGTTCTACCATCTCATGCTGCTGCCTGTTGAGCTCCAGCAAGCTACAAATAATCAAGGGTTAAATAATAGTGAAAATAAACTAGGCAATATCCATGCAGCTGTAAGCCAGCCCAGCCTCATCTCTGGTGCAGTTCCCTTCCCCAGAACAACTTGTCATTATAAATCATGAAAGGATTGGAGAGATCCATTTTGTCAAAATACTGAAACGCAGTAAGCTCAGGACAGACACTAAGATGTCCTTCACACCATGCCTCATTAACTCCTGGAATTTATTACTCTAAGAGGGCCACTGGCTTAGATGGCTTAAAAAAAAAAAAGATTAAAGCACGTTTAGGATGGATAGGACTATTATCAAACAGTTCTTCATTCGGATTTAGTTATTTTAATGCAGTATCATCTAGATCTCGCACAGTACCTCCAGTGACTGTGGCTGGTGTCTCTCTTGTGTTTCTTTTGAGATTGTGAGCCCTTTGGGGACAGGGATCCATCTTATTCATTCATTCATTCATTCATTATTCATTCATTCATTATTTCTCTGTATAAACAGCCCTGAGCCATTTTTGGAAGGGTGGTATAGAAATTGAATTAATAATAATAATATTACGATGATATCTATAACAACAACAACAACGATATTGATAATAAAACTCAGCCATCCCAGGTCCTTGGGAAGGACTCGATGTCTGGATAAAACAAACCAGGCAATAACACCTGTCTGACTGTGTAAACAAGAAATAATAATGAAATCCCAGCATCCCCATCCACAAGAAATTGTAGTTGGGGATGATGGGAGTTGTAGTTCAGCAACATCTGGAGGAACCCCAGTTGGGAACCACAGATCTAGATCAGGGATTCTCAAAGTTGGGTCCCCAGATGGTATTGGACTTCAGCTCCCATAATCCTCAGTCCCAGTGGTCTTTGGTTGGGGATTATGGGAGTTGAAGTTCAATAACATCTGGAGACCAACGCTGAGAATCTCTGATCTAGACTGTAATTTTGGTTAGCCATCTTACAGACGGCAAAGCCAAGTCTTAACTATGATAAGTAAAATGAAATACCTCAAAATGATAGCTCAGTGGAAGACCCTCCATGTTCAGAGGCAGTATACTTTAGGGGACAAACCTCAGGGTATGGCTATTGTCACCAGAGCTTATGAACTTCCTGAAGATGTCTGGGTTAGCAGCTACTGGAAAAGAAACACTAGACTAGATGGACCCTTGGCTTGATTATCATGGCTATTCTTATGGGGGGGAAATAGTTCATAGTCATGGCAGGTTTTAACACATTTTCTTTGGATCTAGGATCCAGCTCCGAAACTTTGGAGTGGGATGATGGGCACTAGACAAAATGATCAGATTGGAGTGGTGGTAAATGGGTTTCTTTTTATCCCCCTTTCAAGTAGCCATCTTAAAACAGAAACAGGACTGCCTGCCTGGGACAAGTAAGGAAAGTAAAGATTGTGCTGTCGAGTCAGTGTCGACTCTTGGTGACCATAAAGCCATGGGGTTGTTTTTGGTAGAATACAGGACGGGTTTATTTTATTTATTTATTTATTTATTTATTTAACATATCTTTATACCACCCAAAACTTACGTCTCAAAAAAAAAAGTTTAAAGAAAAACAAAACTTACATCTCTGGTGGTTTACAAGAAGATAAAAACAAAAGTAAAACATCAGTTAAAAACAAAACCAAGAAATTTAAAACACAACAATTTAAAATGTTTAAAAAGAATATTTTAAAAACAACATTAAAACAATCAAAACAATATCAGCTAAAAGCCTGGGTGAACAGGTGCATCTTTAAAGACTTTAAAAAAGTTGTCAGAGATGGGGAGGCTCTTATTTCACTACGGAGCGCATTCCAAAGCCTCGGGGCAGCAACGGAGAAGGCCCGTCCTTCTCCAATGCCATCTCCCGTGCAGTATGAGAGGATGCCTTTCAGCACCTTCCTATATCGCTGCTGCCCAATATAGGCGTTTCCCATATTCTGGGAAACACAGAAGTGAGTAATCGAACCAACAGCCTCCTGCTCTCTAGGCAGGTTGCTTCCCCACTGCACCCTTAGGTAGCTACAGGACAAGTAAAGGTTTTATTAAATAACTCGCCCTCTGAATATCCTTGTCTAGGTGCCAAAGTTAAATTTCTAGGCACCCTGGCCCTCTGGTGCCTGGGATTTGTCAGCCCCCATCTCATATTATGCAAGGAGCTAACATAACAGAGACCTTATTAAAAAGATACTAATAAGGATACATGGTACTGTATTTATCTGAATCCAAGACTAGTCCCCCCGATATTAGAAATCAGGTAAAAGTGTGTTGTCAAGTCAATTTTGACTCCTGGCGTCCACAGAGCCCTGTGGTTTTCTTTGGTAGAATACAAGAGGGGTTTACCATTGCCATCTCCTGCGCAGCAGGAGATGATGCCTTTCAGCATCTTCCTTTATTGCTGTTGCCCGATATAGGTGTTTCCCGTAATCTGGGACACCTACCAGCGGGGATTCGAACTGGCAACTTCTGGCTTGCTAATCAAGTCATCCCCCTGCTGAGCCATTAGGGGCTCGTCTTAAATTCAGAGTTGGCTTCTATTCAGGCAAATATGGTAGTAAAGAGGACAGCGGTTCCCAACCTTGGATTCCAGATGTTATCGAACTACAACTTCCATCATCCCTAGCCATGAGGCCATTGTAACTGCGGGTGATGGCAGGAGCTCTAGTCCAACATCTGGGGCCCCAAGGTTGGGCTTGTTAAATCACCTCTACCACTATTTCACATCTAGGCCTGCCCCCTCCCACCAGCTCCTACCGGGGTAGGCAACCTTGGCTCTCCAGCAGTTGCTGAACTACAACTCCCATCATCCCCCACCACAATTTTTTGAGCAAAAAAAGCAAAGAGCAAAGGGGAACATACAGAATCCCTCCAGTGGCTGTTGCTGATGTCTGTCTTATGTTTCTTTTTAAGATTGTGAGCCCTGTAGCAACTGTGAGCCTCTCCCTCTCTCTCTCTCTCTCTCTCTCTCTCTCTCTGTAAACTGCTTTGGGAACTTCTGTTGAAAAGCGGTATATAAATATTTGCCAAGGCTGCCTACCCCATAGCTACTATTTGGTGGGTGGCCCTCAGGCTCCAAGGGGAAAAAAAGAATAAGAATACAGACACCCCACCCGGCGGAGGTCTGTTGCAATGTGCAAATCAGTTCTGTGATGATCACCAAGATGCAGCAGTGTCACTTGCGACCACAGTCTCCCCCGCTTCCCATGGGCCGAGGCGTCAAACCCTTGAGACCAGGGTTGCCCCTGGGAGCGCAAGGGGTTTTCTCAGGGAAGCCAGCTGACAAGGGGATTCCTGGGCCCCGCTGAGCGGCAGACCCACAGCAAGACAACACGGAGGGCTGGCTTGCGGCCCAGATGTCTGGCCACAGAGATGCCCTCCCCTCGTCAAGCTCCTCCAAGCGTGGCCCGCCTACACGGCCGACAAGGGACAATTGCTGCTGCTGCAGCGGCAGCATACAGAATGGAATCCCCAATGACGCAGCGCTGGGAAACCCCTGACGTTTCCTCTCTTCTTGAAGAAGTGGCCAAGTTGCTGCTGCTTTGCTGGGTGGCGGGGGGGTGGGTGGGGGTGGGAAGCGGCTTTGCTCCCCCCCCCGTCCTGCCTCAAGCTAATTTGAATCGGGCTGCTCATGTACAGCAGTACAATGTCCTCTCACTCTAACTGAGCAAAGAGGCCCCTTTTTAAAGCGGCGACTCTCTTTCCTGAGCAGGGGGAGAGCAGCCGGCCCTCCCCACCCCCAGCACAGCGTCCCTCCAGTGGACGCTGTGCTGGCATCTACCTTATGTTCCTCTTTTAGATGGCGAGACCTTTGCGGGACAGGGAGCCATAGGAACATAGTAGGAAGCTGCCATATACTGAGTCAGACCCTTGGTCCATCTAGCTCAGTATTGTCTTCACAGACTGGCAGCAGCTTCTCCAAGGTTGCAGGCAGGAATCTCTCTCAGCCCCATCTTGGAGATGCTGCCAGGGAGGGAACTGGGAACCTTCTGCTCTTCCCAGAGCGGCTCCACCCCCTGATGAGGGGAATATCTAGCAGTGCTCACACATCAAGTCTCCCATTCATATGCAACCAGGGCAGACCCTGCTTAGCTATGGGGACAAGTCATGCTTGCTACCACAAGACCAGCTCTCCTCTCCTAAGCCATTTGATTTGATTTATTTATTTAAATATATGTCAACTGTTTTGGGAATTTGGGTTGAAAACGGTAGAGAAATATTTGCCGTCATATTCCAGTTTTGGTGGAGTGGCGCAGTGGTAAAACTGCCGCCCTGTAACCAGATGTTTACAAGTTCGATCCCTGACCAGGGGCTCAAGGTTGACTCAGCCTTCCATCCTTCCGAGGTCGGTAAAATGAGTACCCAGAATGTTGGGGGCAATATGCTAAAAATCATTGTAAACCGCATAGAGAGCTCAGGCTATAGAGCGGTATATAAATGTAAGTGCTATTGCTATTGCTATTGCTATATCCTGCTCTGGATGCAAACAGGAGTTTGAGCAGGGCCTCAAACTGCAGCCCTCCTGCAGTTTGGCCCACAACTCCCATCATCCCTGGCTACTGGGTTTTGCGACTGAGGGTGATGGGAGTTGTAGTCCAGCAACACCCGGAGGGTTGCAGTTTGACACCCCTGGGTTAGGGTGCCACACTACGTCTAGGGAGACCCAGGTTCAAGCCCTGCTCAGCCACGAAGCTTACAGGGGGATCTTGGAACAGTGCCTAACCTACCTCACAGGAATCTTGTGTGGATGAAAATTGGGGAGAGAACTATGTCTGCAGCCCCGAGTGTCTTGCAGGAAGGGCAAGGGGAAAATGTAATTAATAAAAGCATCCCTTACCTCTCCCATCTCTTACTTGTAATGCTTAGTTTTAGCTAGGACTGCCAATGGATCCAAAAGAAGGAGAAGGAGAAGGAGAAGGAGAAGGAGAAGGAGAAGGAGAAGGAGAAGGAGAAGGAGAAGGAAGCCATAATAAATAGCCTGGCCTGTCTTTAACAACACTTTTCTTTGCATAGATCAGGAGGCAAAGCTAACAGCATGAAGACGGCCACCTGTTAATGCCTGCACATTAGGGATGTGCATGAATCGATTTTTTAAATTTGATTTGTACCCGAATCGACTCGCACCTCCCTGCCGCACATCCGTCTGCTGCTAAAGACACAGCTACAGAGCCCGAGCAAAACACTGGCCAAGTAGCAGCCCAAGGAACCACCTTGCTACTTTTCCTATTTAAACCACTTTGGGAACTTTTTTGGGTTGAAAAGCAGTACATATATAACGACAGCAACAGCAACAATCATAATCTGTACACAAACCTGTGTACAAGAGGGGCCCCCAACCGAAGGAGCCAATCTTTGGGACATGATATGGTTGACCCAGCTGTCAAGGGAGGGGATGGGATGGAAGAACTGGGAATTGCTCCCTGTGCTTTCAGAAGGCTGGAGAGGATGGAGTGACTAACAGTGACAGATTGAAGACCAGAGGCCGTGAGATCCTTTCTGAGAGTGAGAACACACAAAAAAGAGGTTTCCTGGGATGGAAAGGGCACAGAACTCCTGCACAGAGCCAGAAGTAGCACTGGTCCAGCTCCTCTGCCTTGAATAGCAGCCTAATTCCCAGAAATGCAGCAGATTTCACTTTCTCCACCACATAGAGGGAGGTGAGCTGGTCTTGTGGTAGCAAGCATGACTTATCTCCTTTGCTAAGCAGGGTCTGCCCTGGTTGCATTTGGATGGGAGGCTACATGAGATGTGAGTATTGTCAGATATTCCCCTTAGGGTATGGAGATGCTCTGGGAAGAACATCTTCTTGCTTGGGTGCAGAAGGTCCCAGCATCCCTCCCTGAGGGAATCTTCCAGATAGGGCTGAGAAAGACTCCTGCCTGCAACCTTGGAGAAGCCACTGCTGGTCTGTGTAGACAATACTGAGTTAGAGGGACCAAGGTCTGACTCAGTAGAAGACAGCTTCCTATGTTCTTATACCTTCATGCCAGGAAGAGATTCACCTGTGGGGTTTCTATTGGCCAGGCTGCTCTTAAAGGCAGAGGAGCAGGGCCAGAAAAACAATGTGGCAGCCCTATTTTGAGAGTCCCCTTGGCATACCGAATCATAAAACATCTGGCTGAAATAGACTAATTCCTTACCTACCCTGGCTACTAGCCCGTCTCTTAGGAATCAGAGATCAACTCAAACAAGTTGAATTGGGATGCTACGCTGACCCTAAAGCATAAATGTTCATAAGGAGGGTCTAATTAGAGGGCAAATCCACGGTCCATCCCAGTTCCGCAAAACCTGTGCAACAATCACTCAACACAAGACACAAAGCCTGTCATAAGAAGGCTGCCAACCGGGGGTCACACTACCACTTCTTCTCAACATTGCCTTGGTGCCTCTAGCAGCTACCAGGCAGACAGAAATCCAACAGGCAAAGCACTGCCCATCCCTGCATCCCACGCCAGGAAATTTCACCTGCCTTACAGCCCTGAAGAAAGGGAATCCCTTAAGGCTTCTTAAGACATTGCCCACTTACCTTTCTGCAGTCTCATCCCCGTCTGCAGCCCTCGTGGGGCACCAGCTCCCTCGCCTTCCTCCGCCACCTTCCCCAGCTGCGCCCGACACAGACACACACACACCAGCTCAACAAAGCCACCCGTGAGATTAACAAGAGGAAGGCAAACTCTAGTTTATAGCAGGAGGAAGTGGTTGCTCAGCCCCTTTCAGCCGAGCCACGCCTCCTTGCCACTACCTGTCTAGAAATAGCTTGCTTCTTAAAAGGGTGAGCTTCCCCTGGGCAGGCATGCCAGCACAGCCAGACATGTCGTAACGGGGAAACCTAGAAGAACACTGGATTCGAGGAACCAACACATGGCCACCTCCACACAGGTTGCTGAATATGTTTAAAAAGCCATCTAATTGCATTCAGTTCTAAAGTCATGAGTTTCATCATTTCCCCCCTAAAAATAAAACAAAATAATAAAAAAGAATGCTCAATGTTGTGTACTGGTTTTCCTCACTCTCCAATATACCTGAATGTCACAATATTTCTTGCTATGAACCTGTTCCCAGCTGTGATTACAAGGAAATAGGGCTCCACCAAGTTATGATGATCTCTCCAGAGGCTTGATTTTTGATAATCAAACCTCTGGATGGTGTCATAGCTCAGTGCCAGAGAACATCTGTGTTGCATTAGAAGGTCACAGGTTCCATCCCTGGCAGCATCTTGTGGGAGTTATTCACACATCACTTCATGCTGCGGGGTAAATGTTGAGTGAAGCCACTTCGAATTACACTCGCGGCTTTGAGGGATGTGGCCCCTTCCCTCTGCTCTCGGGTTTTCTTTTGGTTTAGGTTCACATGGCATGCCTCCGTGTGTTCCTTCTAGCCAATGGGGGCGGGAAGAGAGAGAGAGAGAGAGAGAGAGAGAGAGAGAGAGAGAGAGAGTTCTAAAGCCTATATCTGCATTCCTAAAAGAGTGTATCCCTCTTATCATGTTAATTATTCTACATCAGTGCTTCTCCCTATTTGCTCCGGCATTTTCAGAAAAACTCCTTTAAAACTAGCATTTAAAAAACCCAGAAATACATCAAGATAAGCTAGAATTCAGAAGACAAAGCCCGATTTGTGTGTGAAGTGCTTCCAAGGATCTCAAATGGACTTTGGGGTAAGTATGGCTGGTGTGTGAACGCACACTCTCTCTTCCAGAGGAGATTCAGGGTAACAGCCCTGTCTGTAAAGCCTCCAGGTAGGGCTGGGAAAAACTCCTGTCTGAAACCTTGGAGAGCTTCTGTCAGTCAGTGTAAACTATACTGAGCTAGATGGATCAGCAGTGCTTAGCTAGTGGATCAGTTGTCCAACTCGGCATAAGGCTGTTTTCTGTGCCCTTAACTATGCTAGTTACCAGATTGGACTAGCATTGACAATCTATATATTTTAGATTCTATCATAACCATTGCATCCCAAAGAATTCAGGAGGATAAATGCAGTTTTGCATAAAAGAGATAAGATCCACCATGGAAGCGGAATAAATAAAGTAGATCCAGGGAAAATCATCATCATCAACATCATCATCAACACCATCATCATCATCATAGGTCCTTGGGAAGGACTCGGTGTCTGGATAAAACAAACCCGTCAATAACACCTGTTTGACTGTGCAAACAAGAAATAATAATTAAAAATAATGGAAAAAGAACTTTTAAAATATGAATCTTAACAAAGCAGATATGCATGCATGCGCGCATGCGCGCGCGCGCACACACACACACACAGCAACAGCTCTCCCAGCTGGCATCCGCCCCTCAGACTCCATCACAGAGCCAAATACAGATATGGCTCTTCGCCCAGGCTTTTTATATGAGAGCACAGTTTTTACTGCTGCTACTTGGTGTTTTGTGTGTTACTGTTTTATATAGATTTTTAACCTTTTAAATAGACATGTTATTTTTATATTTATATTTAATATCTGCACTTTTTAATTTTAATTGTGCATTGTTTTAATTATATTGTAAACCACTTCGAGATCATTTTAATGAAAAGCCGTATGGAAATTGAACAAGAAACAAACAGACAAACAGTTGCCTTCTACAGAGTCAGACCATGGGTCCATCTAGCTCCGTATTGTCTACACTGACTGGCAGCAACTCTCCAAGGTTTCAGGCAGGAGCCTTTCCCAGATCTACCCGGAGATGCTGCCAGGGATTGAACCTGGGCCCTCTTGCATGCAAAACCGATGCTCTACCACTGAACAACAGCCTCATTCCCTATGTATCAAGATGCTTGAGCTATAGGGCCAAAGTAGGCAGGATGGAGGTGTTTTGTGGCTGGAATTCCCAACATCTCCCCCCCCCCAAGAAGCAGCTGTGCCCCACCCCCTTTCCCAAATTGGATTGGGGGGTGATGTGGAGGGAGGAGGCTTTACTCTTTGCCCCTGCGCGGAATCATCTTCGTAGGTCATCACAGTGTCCCAAAAGTGCTATTAGCGGTAGAGGGGGAAACTACCTCCATGACTAGCTGCAGTTTTGGGGTGTGTGTGTGTGGATTGTTTGGGGGCACAGCGTTAGAGCCCTCTTCCCCCTGCACCATGGCCCCAATTCAAATTATGTACCCCCCTGTAGCTGCATCTTGAAAAAGGAGAAAGTCCTATTCAGACGTGATGTTTTATGAGGTACATGAGTGTACAGATGTCATTTGCACTCGTGTGGGTATTTCTACGAATGACCATACCTGCATTCATTTTAAAAGTTAATCTGGGTACAGGCCTCTCAAATTCATGGTACAGACAGGAAGTGTACTGCAGTTTCTGTGTTCAACATAATGTGTGGATAACTGTAACTGTGTACAGACCTGTACCTCTGCAGAGGGATGTGCAGACAGGTTTGATGTCGAACACGTTTGACATCAAACCAGTTTGGTTCGCTATCGGACCGAACCCTGCCGGCTATTCGGGGGGGGGGGGATTCCCCCCCCCGCAATTTAAATTAAATAAATAAATTAATTAAATTTTACTTACTACCACCCAGTCTAGGGGCTTAGATTCGGCCATGGGAGAGTCTCCAGAAGTTTCTCCTCCCTGCCACTGGCTTCCATATATGTCCAAATTGCCCAGTTTGGGTGGTCTTTGGCCCATTCTGGGCCTGTCCTTCATTGCAGCAGCCCATTGGGCATGTGTGGCAGCCTCCAAAATGGCCACCGCAACAGAGGGCAGGCAACCTGGTTTTGTGGACACCCCTGTCTCTGTACACCAAACACTTGTTTTATGACTGTCCAATATAATGTCAGAAGAGGGCTGAAGACTTCAGGAGTTCCAAATCTGCGATTCCCAATTTGTATCTAGTTTGGCTCATGCCACATACACACAGAGGGCGACAATCATAACAATGCAAATTGAAAACACTCCTGGCACAAAGTGTATTAAGCATAACATGAAAAATGTATACAGAGAAGGTGCTATGTGCAATCCAACTATATTATTTAATAAGAAGATATAAAATGCCCGGGCACATTTCAATATTGAAAACACAAAACAAAGAATATGTACATAGCTATACAGACAACATTAAAAGAAATGCAAGTAGGAGCTGTCACAAAATGTTCCATCTGCACACCACAATGTCCACCTCTAGGATACTATGAACTGTTAGAGGCTCAGACAGGCTGTGGAGGAACCAGGCATAGACCTCTTGGGTTTCTGTAAATAAGGCCCTGTATTGTATAGTGTATTAATAGTCCCAAACTGTTTCTCATAAATAAGCCCTGATAAATGAATTGTATTATATTATATTCCTAAAACCCTCTGTATTGTTGTAGATAGGATTTCTATGCTTGCAAATCCCTGTGCTTGAGGAAGGCTGGCAGGGTCAAAGGTTCCTTCTTGTTTCACTTTTGGTTTAGCATTCTGACAGTTGGTTTTTTGGAGGGAGGAGAGATTTCAAGAAATGCAGGGAATTTTTGCTTGTGCTAATTGGATAGCTTAAAAAACAGTTGGGCCCGACAAGCTGTATATATTGGGAGTATTTTGAGAAGGAGGTCAGTGAAGTCAACAGAATCCGGAGAGAGAGTCCTGAGAGCGAGAGTCCTGAGAGCGAGAGCGAGTACCCAGAATGTTGGGGGCAATATGCTAAATCATTGTAAACCGCTTAGAGAGCTCCGGCTATAGAGCGGTATATAAATGTAAGTGCTATTGCTATTGCTATTGCTATTGGAAGCCGGAGAAGTCAAGTCTGCTGGGAGAGAGTCAGAGCTGAAGGTTGAAGCAGAGAGAGGGGCTATTCCTTCTGGGGGCCAGGTGGCCCCTGATCCCCACAGCCCCCACAGACTCTGTGATGGAGCTGGTAGTTGTGTGGGTGGTCGATCCGGCCACCTAGGGCTTGGAGACTTCTCCTGTGTGGGGAGAGCAGGCTAAGTCTGCTCTTCCAGCACAAACCTTCCTGGTGCTTCACATGGGTCGTGTGTGAAGCGCCTCAAGAGAGGTCATTCACAGAATCAAAAACTGTGTTCTACCCAGGTTTGGGAGCTGTGTGTGCTCCCAATTTTCAGTTGTGTGGAAGCAAGGGAGGAAGAAAACCTGGGTAGAAGTGACTGTGTGGAAGCAAGCTAGGAGGAAAACCTGGCTAGTTTTTCCTCCCACCTTGCTTCCACACAGTCACTTCGACCCAGGTTTTCCTCTTACTTTGCTTCCACACAACCGAAAATTGGGGAGCACACACAGCTCCCAAGCCCAGGTAGAACATAGTAGCTTAGTGGAAGAGCATCTGCATGCTTGCATGCAGAAACCCCCGGAGGCTCTTCTCATGATTAAGTGAGAAGAGCCAAATCGGGTTTGTAGGGAGAACGGGCTAAGCCCGCTTTCCTCGCAGACAATCAGTAAGCCCTTCCTGGGCGGCCACAGCGGCCACCCTCACGACTACCGGCTCTGTCACAGAGCCAGCAAGGCCTTGGTAGTTCGGGGGCGTGCGGCCCCTGGAAGTTCCAGCATGCCCTGCTTGAGCGCGCAGGGCATGCTGGAGAGACCCCTGAGCTGGGAGGCTGCTGTTATTATTATTATTATCATTATCATCATCATCAACACCACCAGCATCAATTATCTCCCACCACCAAGCCTAATGATGCATATCTCCCCCCAAAGTGTATTTCCACCCTGCAAAAAACTGAGAAACTGCTCGTGTCTTCCCTTTGTCTGCACCCCTGTATTTTTGTAAAAGCCCAGGTGAACATTTTGACATCACCCCCCCCCGCAACTCCATTGGCCCAAATGAAGCAGGAGGGGCAGATAAATGTGTTTCAGGGAGAATATGGACAGTGCTGCCTTGAAAACACATTGCAATGGAAAGAAAATATGCATCGCCACCAGCCTACGACGACGCATTGAATAACGCTTTACTCTTGGTTTCAAACTGTTGCACTATTCTGTCACATTTAGCAATGCTTTCCCTGTTGCAAATCTGGAAAACGCCCAGGAGGAATGCATCTCTTCAAAAAGTCTTCTTAAATAATGTGTCAAGAAGTCATAATTGCATATAAGGGACCACTCAAGGCCACCTTACTTACCAGGAAATCAGTGGCTCCTCAGGCAGCATCAATTTAAGTCTACTTTCTTCATCTAAGTATAAAGGCTTCATCCAGAATGGTGCAAAGTACATATACTCTTCTTGTAAACCTGGAAAAACAAACTCATTCTCAAATGTGTTCTTACTGGCCATTTTTGTGTACATTATTTATGCAATCTCTGTACGATTGTGTTTGCAGTTATCCATAAACATTCAAATACCATTATGTTTCCAAAATACCCTTCCATTCCCCTCATGAGCAGATAAAGACCCCTGACAAACTGTTATTCCTGACTGGTGAACTCTGGTACCTTCTACAGAGCATGTGGCTTCCAACGTCTTGCTTGACCAAAGGAACACACTGTACTGATGAAGAGTCACTTGGAAGGCACAGCACCAATAAACCTCTGAAGAAAACCATCAAATCAAACCTGATGAGTTTGTGCAGAGGTGATTAGGGGTGCTGTACCAAAGACAACCACAGAGCCTTGTAGTCACCAGTTGTCAACACCGACTTGACAGGCACACTTTACCTTTACTCTGAGGACCTTCATCAATAAATATTCCTTTTGTCAAGGAGACATCCATTTGTTCAACAAGTGTAGCAAAGGTAGGGGGCTTTGGACTTCAGCCATTAGAAACAATGGCTAATAACCAACTTAAATTGTGTCTGGGTAGGCCTTTAGACTCCTGAGAAGTACTCCTGAGTAGAACCATTGAGTAACCTAGTCTGGATATCAGCCAGTGACTTGGACAATGTTAGTACCTTTAAAAAGGATTCTTATAAAGGAACTCTTCTTGCAGAAAAGGAGTTCATTGACTTAGCATCTGTAGTTAAGGCATGAGGTTATAACTCTGTGCTGTAGGGAGCCTTGCATGGCCACTATCCCACCCCCACTCCAAGAAAGCTCCTGTTGGGCTGGTTCAGATGTCATGTGGAACCTTGGTAAGAGCCAGGCTCCTCACGATTTCCCTGAACCTCAGAAACATGCCTCCTCCCCCAATCCCTACACAAGCCTTTGCTTCCTATCTAGGTTAAAATAAACCAAGATTTCTTTCCAACCCACCAATCTTGTCCAACCCACCAATCTTGGCTTATTCTAACCTACTGGCTTCAAATAACCCGAGATCTCTAGCTCAAATCTTGGGTAGAGATCTCGGGTTATCTGAAGCAAGTAGGTTTGAATAAGGCATGACTGGTGGGTTCAGATGATGCAACCAATCTTGGCTTGTTTTAACCTAGACAGAAAGTAACCATTCACACAGGGATTGAGTGCAGGTGGAGGGGGAGCATGCGTTCCCCGGCTCCACATGGTTCCAGATGGTGTCTGAACCGGCTCAATGACTTGGATAAATTTAGTACTTTTAAGGAGGATTCTTATAAACAAATTTCTCTTGTGAAGGAGGACTGCACACTTAGAACCTGCAGTGAAGATTCCTTTAACCTTTCCTTTTACACTGCATGGTTGCTATTTCTGCCCCCACCAGGAGCTCTCATTGGTTTTCTGACTGAAGCAAACAAAAGGCAAACATTCAAGGCCAATGTGGTTAACATCATGTCCAGTTGGGCCTTGTGATGGCCTGATGTTCTTTCACCAAGTATAGGGTATATTTACGTATGAAACACAGGGTGTGCCAAGCTGGCAAACAACATGCCTTCCCTTCCTTCTGGTGCCCTGAGGGTTGTTTTTAACAAGTGCTGGTAACAGCAAATCAGTGTCCAAAAGTGGGGAAAGAAAGCATTTGTTCTCATTTGCAGATCAATTCAGTATTTGGATCTGGATCCAAATAGACACTAAAGTGCAATCATCCACAATCTTAAATGGAGATAAACCCCACTTTATGGTTTAATTTGAGTTTTGTGTTTCTCGCACATGGAAACCGACTGGAAAAATGATGTCCGTCTACTAGAATTGACATTTGAATTCAAAACAGACCTCTCCCCCTATTTAAAAACATTCACTGTGATGCCTTCCAGAACACAGGAGAGGGACAGCTTCTTATTATTCTCCCTTTAACAAAAATGCCCTAGAGGAACAATTTTGGCATCACTGATGAACTGAAAACACCCCCATCTTCTTCAGATCTCAGCAAAGCATGAGGTGCTCGGTAGTGCCATCTGGTGGCCATTTTGCAAACTTTCTGTGCAAGAACACATCTGCATGATAGACCAGGCTCTAGAATGTGTCATCTGCTGCATATATGTCAATGACTAATTATCAGTGTTAAATATGGAATTTATGCTCTGCTTCTTTTTACTCTGTAATAAACATATGTGTCATATTGACTAGTCCTCTGGCTATAAGAATTGGGCTGGGCAAGGGTGTGTAATAATTAAGGTACTGTCATCTTTTCTGGGAAACTGGTAGCCTCAAACCTCATACTGAGTTCAGAGAATGAGGACACCTTCACACATAATGCCAAACTAGGGGTGAACGACCCAGATGTTCCATTTTGTGTCCGTCCGAATCGTGAAACTGCAGTTTTGTTACAAAAGTGACCCAAGGTTTCCAAGCTGAAACCGTAATCTGAACCTTTAGTTTGTAGTGAGTTCCGCTGCTCAGTGGCAGAGGAAAGTGTTGGAAGTGAAGGACTCTGCCCTGTCTCATGCTTCAATGACAGAGGGGGACAGACTAGTGAGTCAGAGGGCTAGAGGGTCAAGACACTGCTCATTCCTCCTCTCTACTGCTCTGACACTATCCCTTTGATATGTAGATTGCTACTCTCAGGGACTTCCTCCCTCCCTTCCTCCCTTCCTTTTCCTCTCCCTTGCAAAACATACACACTCCTCTCTCCCTGCACTATGTGTGCAGAGATGCAGAAACCACCCCTCTGCATCCAGCTAGACTAGAGATCCTGTCTCTCCGCTTTCCTATCTAGAATGGAGTTCTCCAATAAAGACTCTTTATATTGATTTGAAACTATGAATTGGCTCCAAGTTTCTTTTACTCTTAGCAGACACGCATGCCTAGGCAGACTCTGCTGTGTTGTGCCTCAGTGCACTCTGCTGTAATAGAAGGGTATCTCTTACCAGAGAGACTTCCCAACAGAAAGCCAGGGGCGCCCCCCCCTAGCCCCGCCCGCTGCATCAGACATCAGTGTCTGACGCCCCAATGTCTGAGAAATTTGTTATTTCTTTGTGTAAACCACCCTGAGCCAGTTTTGGAAGGGCGGTATAGAAATCGAATAAAAATTAATAATAATAAAAAGGCACGATCGCACTGGGCACATCCCCTTGAAGGTCGTGGCCAATGGCTGCTACCCTGCTGATATGCTGACACCTTGCCGGCAGTCTGGCGATGTGGACATGATGGAGGTAGCTAGGATGCAGCCTCGAGGGACCAGGGAGAAGGAGAGGTTCCTCTGCCTTGAGACCGGAGGTGGCCCGGCCCGGGTTGGAAGATAATCTGTGGGACAAATTCCCAGTTTCAAGAATTAACGGCAGGTTCGGCAACCCACGGTTTCATGCTATGTCCGAAAGGGCCCTGAACATATGATGTGATTATTTATTTATTTATTTAGCATATTTTTATACCACTGTTCATTTAGCATATACAGGTATTTACTCACATTTGTCCCATACCCTGCTTTCCATTTCCATTTCTCTCTTCTTTCTCTCTCTCTGTTTTTTTGTTACCCATGCCTCCTCCCCACTTTGTTCTCCAGCACTTACAATCTGCAACATTGAACTGTAATTTCCTTGGGGCAGGGCTTTGTCTTGTTAACAGGTCAAGGTGCTGGTTCTTATCTTTCAAGCACTTGGTACTTTATGGACCACTTTCTCCCATATGTGCCATATGTCCCATACTCAGTTCAATATGTGAGGTTTAGATCTCCCTGCCGATTGAGCACTGGAGAGAGGGCGGGAAGAACAGGACCTTTCTGGATGATGATGATGATGATGATGATGATGATTAATTTGATTTCTATACCACCCTTCCAAAAATGGCTCAGTGCAGTTTACACAGAGAAATAACAAATAAATAAGATGGATCCCTGTCCCCAAAGGGCTCACATCTAAAAAGAAACACAAGATAGACACCAGCAACAGTCACTGGAGGTACTGTGCTGGGGGTGGATAGGGCCAGTTACACTCCCCCTGCTAAATAAAGAGAATCACCACGTTAAAAGGTGCATCTTTACCAAGTTAGCAGTTTAACATAACATAACATAACATAACATAACATAACATAACATAACATAACATAACATAACAAACATAACATAACATCCCTGCTGGATCAGGCCCAAGGCCCATTTAGTCCAGCATCCTGTTTCACACAGTGGCCCACCAGATGCCTCTGAGAAGCCCACAGGCAAGAGGTGAGGGCATGCCTTCTCTTCGGCTGTTGCTCCCCCTGCAACTGGTATCCAGAGGCATCCTGCCTCTGAGGCTGGATGTGGCCCATAGCCACCAGATTAGTAGCCATTGATAGACCTGTCCTCCATCAATTTGTCGAAGCCCCTTTTAGAGCCACCCAAGCTAGTAGCCATCACCACATCCCATGGCAGAGAATGCCATAGATTAATTATGCATGGTGTGAAGAAGAATTTCTTTTGGTTGGTTCGAAATTTCCTGGTAATCAGTTTCATGGGATGACTCCTGGTTCTAGTATTGTGTACAGTAAGTGAAAGAAATATTTCTCTCTGTCCACTCTCTCTACTCCATGCATACTTTTATACACCTCTGTCATGTCTCCCCATAGTCACCTCTTTTCCAAACTAAAAAGCCCCAGATGCTTTTTAAGGAAGCATTGTAAGGAAGGTGCTCCAGGCCCCTGATCATCTTGGTTGCCCTCTTCTGCTTCTTCTCCAGTTCTACAATGGCCTCCTTAAGATACGGTGACCAGAACTCTACGCAGGACTCCAAATGTGGCTGCACCATAGATTTGTATACGGGCATTACAATCTTAGCATTTTTATTTTCAATTAATTGATTGCTAATTCTATTATTATATTGTCTCATGTTGTTTGATATTGTCTGGCTTATTTGTATGCAGTTAGCCACAGAAAAGTAGCACACAAACATTAGCACACATATCTGTACCCATTATCTTGCTCTCTATGGCTGTCAGCAGTTACAGAGCAAAGAAGGCAGAGAAGAGCCTTTAGCAAGGTGTAATCTGGTCCTCAAGCAGCATCCTTGATGTGAGAATAGGGGTATGATGTATACCCAGGGGCATTGCTATTTCCAGAAGGGAAATCTCAGTGGGTATGCTATCATGTTTCACTGCATCTCCATTACTTTGCATAAAAACATTCTTGCGGCTGTGATCATAACAGACCTCGTGACCTTTTTACTATTCATGTTCTTCATATCTGCTAATAGATACTTTGAAGGACCTAAAGTTACTTTTAGACCCATTATTTTGGTAATTTCTTGAGTCATGCTGTTTCAGAATTCTCTAGCTATTGGACAAGACATAAATGATGGAGATTCTTTCTTTCTTTCTTTCTTTCTTTCTTTCTTTCTTTCTTTCTTTCTTTCTTTCTTTCTTTCTTTCTTTCTTTCTTTCTCAATCAGATAGGATTACATGTACCAGTTATATTATACAGTTTCTTAGGAATAATATACTCCCTGGACATATCTTGATAACTTTATCTTGAAGAAGACTTTCCCTGCCTATCTGGATGTGGCTTAGAGAGACCGGAACTCTCCATGTCTTTGTCATTTTCAAAAAGAAGCCATGGGAAGGAGAAAGAGAATTTTGCTTGGGGGTTCAACATAGAAGAGGGAGCAAGGATGAGTATATCTAATTCCTTCCCTCTGTGCAATGGCCTCAGATCAAATCACTCACTACAAAGCTGCAATAAGCAAAAAAAATCATGCCGCCACCCACAAGTAATAACGGTGAGGGTTACCAACTTGGACTGAAGTTATTCCTGGATATGCTTTTTTTCTTAATATTTCCCTATTATTTTTCACTCCATCAGGCCATTAATATTTCTAAGATTGTTTCAATAGTCACCTGGGCGTTTTTTACACAGCAGCCTTTACTGCCAGGCTTACTGCAAGTTCAAAGTTACCCCCAAAACCAACGCAAAAAGTGGAATTTCTTTACCCTGGATATAAATTGGGCTATATTCTAACTCAGGGTTTCTTAACTTGGGCGCCTAGATGTTGTTGGACTACAACTCCCAGAATCCCCAGCCACAAAAGCCATGTCTGGGGATTCTGGGAGTTGTAGTCCAACAACATCTGGGGGCCCAAGGTTAAGAAACCCTGCTCTAACGAGCAATGAAAAACCCAAATCATGTGTGAAGTGCTTCCTGATAGCTCGCAGGAGTTTCAGGGTAAATCTGGCCAATATGTGAACACCCCCACTCCATTCTGGAGGAGTTGCAAACTAAAAGCCCTGTGTGAAAAACACCCTGGAGATTGATCCTGGAAATTCTAGGAGGTTTTCCAGATGAGTTTATTGCAAGAGGAAATGATAAACTCTAACCAGAGTCAATATGGGCTGTCCACATGGACAGCGTCTTTCTTCACATTGTTTCCCCTTTGTTCTGAGCACACAGGAGGCTTTCATATTGAAAAACTGCAGGTTTCAGTTCCCCACCTTGAACCAGGGCTCCCTGTAACAGGGATTCCCAGATGTTGTTGACTACAACTCTACTACTACTACGACCACAATGATTATTTATATACTGATCTTCAACAAAAGTTCTCAAAGTGGTTTACACAGAAAAATAAACAATATATAATTAAGATGGCCCCCTGCCCCCACAGGGCTCACAGCCTAAAAAGAAACATAAAGGCAGACACCAGCAACAGCCACTGGAGGGATGCTGTGCTGGGGTTGGATAGGGCCAGTTGCTCTCCCCCTGCTAAATACAAGAGAATCGCCATTTGAAAAGGTGCCTCTTTACACAGTTAGCAGGGGTAAACTCCCACCATCTCCAGCTGCAATGGCCTTTGGCTTGCCTACAGAACCGCCTCTCCCATCCCGTCCTGTTAGATCATCTCAGATGGCCCTTTTGTCGGCCCCTGATTTTCGAGAGGTTCGGGGTTCTAGGACCCGTGAAAGGGCCTTTTTGGTTGCTGCTCCCCTTCTTTGGAACTCTCTTCCCCTTTAGATTCGTCTAGCCCCTTCCTTACTGATCTTCAAATCTCTATTGAAGACTTTTCTTTTTCACCAGGCTTTTGCCCTGTAGTTTACTTTATTTGTTTTCCGTTAGCTACTTTAGTTTTTAATTTAGAATGCAATCTTTAATGTTGCCTTATTTACATGTTTTTGTACACCGCCCGGAGTCTTCAGAGTGGGCGGTATATTAAATGTTTCTAATGAGTAAATAAATAAATTATAGGAGTTGTAGTCAACAACATGTGGGAATCCCTGTTACAAGGGACACTGTGCCTTCCTCTTCCTGTACCCACTGCTTGCCATCCTCTCTAGCATGAGGTCTATCCTGGAGGGTTGGCAACCCTAATAGCAGATTGGGGGGGGGGCAGCGGTGTTGTGTGATTCCCATCATCTCTCCTGTGGCCGGTCACAGAACTTCAACATCCCATCTAGTTTGAGCATCACATCTGGCAAACTGTTCTTTCCCATGGAGGTTCCACAAAATCACCATGACTAATGGCCACTGATAAGACCTTTTCTTCCTCCATGTCTAATCTCCTGCTAAGCTTGTGGCCACCACCAAACTCTATGGCAACAAATTCCACACCTTAACAGCATGGAGTGTGATGACATGGGAAAGCCCCACCCACCCTCCTCCTTAGCATGAGTCTTGTCCTGAGCATGAATTGACGGTGGACTGACTAACCGTCTCTCCTCAACCAGGCGGCTTTTATAGAAGTGATAATTATAGTCTGTACCAAGAGAGGGGAAGTGATGTGTCACCGGGCGGCGAAAACAGGAAAAAGGAACAGTGGGGTCTGCGGGTGATTCAGGTGGTCTCTCACTTCACTGCTGGGGGCATACCGGGCTGGGGTACGGGTGCAGCCCTATGCTGAGGGAGGGCACGCTGCTCAGAGAGAAAGAGAAACCCGGAACGGCCGTGTGAAGACACAGAAACCCCATCACTCATCTCTGAACTGAGTCGACTCTCGAAAGTCAGGGGAACAAACAGTTTGTTCTCACTTGTTCTCCACTAAACAACAGGCTCGAGTATTGATTCATAGTGGGTTTTCCTGAGTGGCTCTCTGGGCCGATATTTTTTGTGCCTGAGCAGTGACGGGACCAGGAAAAGAAACTAGGGAGGGGGTGCACAGAAGGGGCAAAGTGCCTTTCAGGGTGGGCAAACTGTGTCCCACCCACGTGTTAGAGTCCTGAAACAGAAATGGGGCGGGGGGTGGCACTTGACTCCCCACCTCTGGAGCCACCCTTGTGCCTGAGATAACAGCATTTCAAATGATACTTGCCCTCCCTCCCACTAATTAAAATGGATTCTAATTTTAATTATAAACCACCCTGAGCCATTTTGGAAGGGCGGTATACAACGGTATACAAATCTAAATAGATAGATAGATAGATAGATAGATAGATAGATAGATAGATAGATAGAATTCTCTCTCTCCCCTGGGAAGTTCTTTTGCGCAAGCCCCATTGAAATAAACAATAGGGATGCTCCAGGAGCTCACCTGGATGGATTGTGCTCTGGGGCAGCTCTTCCAGAGGCAGGGTGAGGAAGCTGCCTGAGGCACCGGCGTGAGGAGGGCTGCGGGTGGGAGGAAGCACTGGCTCCCCGCCTCATCATGGGCATAGTATTTATTGGACAAGAGGGGGACAAATGTCCCCAGGCCAGGAGATTCAGGGGGCCCACAAGGCTCGGGTGCATGTGTGTTTGCCTGTGGGAGCGGCCCCCTCGCTTGCTCTCCTCACTGCTTACTGTCGCTGCCCACATCCCACTCGGCAGTGGCGGCAGCGGCAGCGACCAAAGTAGGGTAGGCGAGGAGTAGCCAGCAGCAGTTGGAGTGGTGCGCACCTGCGTGTCCCACTGGCGTCCCTCCCTCTCCTCCTGCCTCCGTCTCCCCGAAGGAGGGGGCAGCATTATTACCGCTCTGGGCTTCTCAGGGATTTGCATCTCTCCCTGGAGGAGGTTGCCCCGCCCCCTGGTGTCTGACATCAGATGCAGGGGGCGTGGCTTGGGGCGCTGGGGCATGCAATGGAGGCCTCCTGCCCCTGGCCCCCTGGAAATGCCCCTGCCCATCATCCATGGTGAACCTGCCCCCAGATCGGGGGGGGGGGCATCATATTGTCCACCTCAGGCAGCAAAATGTCTTGGACCACCCATGTTGTGCCCCATAGGTCAGAGCTCTCTCTCTCTCTCTCTCTGCCTCTCTTCAGTGT
Source organism: Hemicordylus capensis (assembly GCF_027244095.1). Classification (NCBI taxonomy): domain Eukaryota; kingdom Metazoa; phylum Chordata; class Lepidosauria; order Squamata; family Cordylidae; genus Hemicordylus; species Hemicordylus capensis. The sequence goes on from NC_069663.1 coordinate 19,298,194, forward strand.
CACCCCAAATATGCTTCTCATTGCAGCTGCCTGCCTCATGGTCTACGTTCAGAAAAGACAAAAAACCCCACAATGACCTAAACACCCCATGGATAACTAAAAACCCTCCTCTCCCCCTGTGCCCAAACTTGAATCACCTTCTTCATTTCAATTAATGATGCTGGAGTGAAGCCCTCACTGGATTGTAAGGCTACTGTCGAACAGTCAAAGGGAAAAGCAGAAAAAAAGTTTCTGTGATCGTTTCCATAGGTTCTAATGAGAGAAGAGGAAAAACCTTCTCTCAGTCCACTAAAATAGTTTCTCCACACCATACATAATTTAATAAACCTCCATCATGTGCTCCTTAGACACAGTACATCTCAATGAAAAAGCTCCAAATGTATAGCCTTTTCTCGTAAGGGAGGTGCCCCAGGCCCCTGAGCATAATGTTTCAGTCACACAGCTTCACTCAGTTTCGGACTGAAAGCAGTATCAGTCAGGGCCAAATGACATGTTACATTACAAGCATTGAAAGTAATGCACTTAGCATTGGCCCAGTCTCTTCCTTAACAAAAAGAGGTGATGGACCATGACCATGAAGCACTCTGAGTGTGTCCTTTAACCAATTCCTCCTACCATTTTTATGCCAAAAATATCCCTTGAAGTGCTATTTGCCCTTGGAGTTGCCATAGAAAATAACAGCTCTGGGAAGCATTTTTGGTGGGGAAATTGTGTCATGGGGAAAAAGGGTTTAACAAAACCTCAGAGGGCACTGCAGTCCTAATCCAGATTGTATCCCCATTGATGATTGCTTTTTGTTCAGAAAGAGACTGGGCCAGTTTTAAGCACACTACCGTATGAAGCTTTTAAAATAATGAGGTCATTCACACAATCAAAAACTGTGTTCTGCCTGGGATTGGGAGCTGTGTGTGCTCCCAGTTTTCAGTTGTGTGGAAGGGAGGTAAGAGGAAAATCTGGGCAGAAGTGATTGTGTGGAAGCAAGGTAGGAGGAAAACCTGGGTAGCTTTTTCTCCTACCTTGCTTCCACACAATCACATCTACCCAGGTTCTCCCCTTAACTTGCTTCCGCACAACCAAACATTGGGAGCACACACAGCTCCCAAGCCTGGATACACACAGCTCCCAAAACCCAGATAGAACACAGTTTTTGAATGTGTGAATGACCTCAATGTGTGGTTTGGTCCTGACTGAGACCATGCACCATTGGCTTGATCTGGACCACCATTCTCCCATCTGTTCTCTAGCACTGCTTGAAGAGGCCCATACTTCATGAGGCTGCTTCCTTGGCAGGACAGCTGGTCCTACCATGAAGCAATCTGAAATAAGCCTCTTCCAGTGGTGGATTGTGGGCCAGTTCTCAGGGGCTACATGGCAGCTCTCTCAGCATGCCCCTCAGATGACCCATAGAGGAAGGAACGAAGGTGAAATGGCAGCACTTCCCCTCTTTCCTTTCTCATACAAAAGGAAGGGGAAGAGATTTGAAACAAAGATGGAACAGGGGTGTGATTTTCACAGAAAGAGAAAGGGAAGCAAGCTGGAAGCACCATGTTCTGCTTCAGACAGCAAAATGTCATGGGCCAGCACTCTCTGGCATGGCTAATCCCCCTAGTGTGGGTCTCAGTGTTCATTTCTTATTTCTTTTTATTTCATTTTATTTAGCATATTTTATACCACGCCAAACTCATCTCTCTGGACGGTTTACAATAAAACAACTCAGATTAAAAACAAAGTTAAAACACTAAAACAATGTTCAACACCAATCGTGAGACCCGGTTTCTTAGAGTGAGTGGGGAGAGTGGGCTAAGCGCCTACTCACAATCCAATAGCCTGGGTTTGCGGAGCACTCGCTCCACAAACCCAGGTTAAGGGGCAGGCTACTTGAGTGGGTTTGCCGCTCAAGAACCACTGGGCTCACCTGTGAGCACAGTGGTTCTTACGGCCATCTTATTTATGTATTACTTATTTTTCAATGTAAACCGCTTTGAGAACTTTGGTTGAAGAGCAGGATATAAACATTCTTCTTCTTCTTCTTCTTCTTCTTCTTCTTCTTCTTCTTCTTCTTCTTCTTCTTCTTCTTCTTCTTCTTCTTCTCCTTCTCCTTCTCCTTCTCCTTCTCCTTCTCCTTCTCCTTCTCCTTCTCCTTCTCCTTCTTCAGAAATCAGCAGGCAAAGCTTTTTACAGCATGGCTATAAGCACCTGCTATGGATCAAGTTGCTGTGAACAAGCACAGCTACATGTCCAGAAGTTGGCAACCCTATTCACAGAGCTCATCTTCAGTTTGCTGCAGTGCTACTAGCTGTGTCTGTGAGTTGCTCAGCCACATCAGAGGTGGGGGGAGCAGGAGAGGAGACCAAGTGGAGTCTTGTGGTTCTGGGGAAAGCCATTGGATGCAGTGCCAGAAGCTGGCTCTGTGGAGCTGACATGTGTCTTCTTATGTCATCCCACATCCTGCTCAGAAATTTGCAAGTGAAGCAACCTCTTTGCAGATCCTCATATTTGCCTGCTTCTTCCAGAGGTCAGACTTGAAGAACCATGTGGACGCATGCTGTTTCTGTTCTCTTCCTCTTCGTTGGTGAGTATCTTCAGATGTTTTCTCATGTCCTGGGGCATAAATTTAGGGTTAGGGGCACAGGGACATAGGGAGCTGCCTTATACTGAATCAGATCCTTGGTCACCTAGCTTAGAATGGTCTCCACTGACTGGCAGCAGCTTCTTCAAGGTTTCAGCCAGGAGTCTTTCCCAGTCCTACCTGGAAGTTTTTCACATGGGGCTTTACCTTTAAGTCGCATCTCCTCCAGAATGAAGGGTGTGAGGTCACATATCGGCCAGATTTACCCCAAAGTCCCCGAGAGTTACAGGGGAGCAGTTCACACTCAATTTTGGTTTTTCACTGCCAGACGAGTGTAGCCCGATTTATATCCGGGGTAATAAAATCCACTATTTGTGTCGGTTTTTTGGGTTGAGTTCACAGTAAAGCCTCCCAGTAAACCCGTGGCAAAGCCTGCTGTGTGTAAAAGTCCCTGGAATTGCCTGGGACTGATCCTAGGACTGATCCTGGGATCTTCTATATGCAAAGCGGATCCTCCGCCACTGAGCTATGGGCCCATTCCTGATGCAGCCATGATGCTCATCCAAACTCATGTGGTTCTAGGACTTTCCTACAAATCCATCCATTTCCACTTCATATGCTTTTTGCTGGGGACCCAGTTCATTTATACCTCCTTGTCCCACTTCTCTCCCCAATCTCCATCATGCCTGAACCAGCAGATGTTTTAAACAGGAGGAGCCATGACTTCAGTGGTAGAGCATAGGCTTTGGACACGTATGGTCTCAGATTCTGGTTAGGAATGTCTCAGGCAGCAAGGTTGGGAAGGCCTCTTCTTGAGCCCCTGAAGAACAGTTGCCAGTTGGGACAGAGACTGTATGGGCCTCTATGAGCTCAGTATGAGGCAGCTTCATAGAAGACATGGCTATTGGTTTTGCGAACAAATGACTTGTGGTGCCCCAATGAGATATTGTAGAACTTGCAAGGACGTTCTTTCCCAGGGGCACAGCAAAGTTGGAATGGGCCCCCTGGGACAAAAGTGTAGATGGGTCCCTGCCACCCCAACCCTCCTCCTCCCCACTTCCTCCCCACCTTCTCCTCCCCTCCTCGTCCTCCTTTGAGGCACAAGGAGGAAAGCAAAGAGCAAAATGTCACTGTGGGCCTCTCTTGTCCACATGAGTGGGGAGGGGAATTCTGCATTCCTATAACTGCTCCCCTTGAGGAGGAGAGCTGGTCTTCTGGTGGCAAGCATGGATTGTCCCCTTTGCTAAGCAGGGTCCATCCTGGTTTGCATTTGAATGGGAGACTACATGTGTGAACCCTGTAAGATATTCCTCTTAGGAGATGGGGCCGCACTGGGAAGAGCAGCTGCATGCTGCATGCAGAAGGTTCTAAGTTCTCTCCCTGGCGGCATCTCCAAGATAGCACTGAGAGAGACTCCTACCTGAAGCCTTGGAAAAGCCGCTGCCAGTCTGGGTAGGCAATCCTGAGCTAGGTGGAACAATGTCCTGACTCGGTAGAAGGCAGCTTCCTGTGTTCCTATGATTCTAAATGGCTCAGAGACCATGGGTGTCTGCATGAGCAGGAGGGGGATGCTGGAATCCTGTACCCATTTACCTTGGAGTAAGCTCCACTGAATCCAATGGGACTGGTTTAATCCACGGGAGGCAATTGCTCACTTGCTGCCCCCAGATGGCCATGCCAGGGGCGTTTGTCCCCTCCCCTTGTTCAATTGTATTTATGCTCCTGATCCTTCCTGTCCTATGTACTCGAATAGGGCAGGTCAATGAGCTAAGTTCACCGTTTGGAAGTCATGTGGCACAGCCTCGTGAGTCTATCACAATGCTCAGTTGTGATGTGCCTCCCACACAGACATTTCCCATGGCATGGAGAGTGGCCACTGTCAGCACCAGGAATGCCACTCCATGGGATGGAGAGTTAGGCTTCTTGCCTGGTAAGCGGCTCAACATCTTATGCCTGCCCACATTAACTGTGTGTGTACCCGTGAACCCGTGGGGTTGTCACAGAAGATGATGAGGCACGCTCTCAGTGAGTGCAGAAAGAGAGCCCCAAGCAGCATTTTTCACCTTCTGCCTCGCTAGGCTGACTGTACGGTTGACTAGGGCCCAAGGCCAGATTTTATGCTCTTTTAGAATGGAAACAATTGTTTTTGAGAGCACGTGGATAGGCTGAGATGGACTGTGCTTCTCATGTACAGTATACATTATTTTCCTTTGTTCCATTATCCCCTTTGGTCAAACAAGTTTGTAAAACTATACCAACATGTGCAAAGACAGTCTACCAGAGGCAAAAATGAGATGAGTGTAAAACCATCTTTGACACTCAACACTCCTCCACCAACAAAAACAAAAAGCAACCACTTTATCCAAGCTTTCCAGTTTTTCTGGTTATGCTCTTTTAGCAAACTTTTGTTTAATTTTTTTTGCTGTTTTAATTTTGTGGGTATTTTCAATAACATCCTGCCTGAGCCAATTATTTGATCAGCTAGAGATTATTTGATCATGGTTACACCCATTACTTGGAAGCAATCTTACTGAGATCACTTCCCGTACTGCTCTTAATAAGAAGTTGTACTCTTCTAGATAATGAGTGTAACCCAGTCTGTTTAAAATTGATGAGTGGTTTGCCTTTGATTTCCGTGGTAGGTAGATTGCACATAACCGGACATTTATTGAAGAGTTTGTAACATGACCAACCTGTTTCTGTTGCAGTTTGCTGTTTGCAAGCTGGCCTGTAGGGTCCCTGCCAGCATCCTTATTTGAAGGAGAAGAGTGTAGAGCAGGCTGAATAACATTGGGCCTCCTGCAGATGTTAGACTACAACTCCCATCACCCCTCACTATGGGCCACTGTGGCTGGGGATGACGAAAGCTGCAGTCCAAAACAGCTGGAGGGCCAAAGTTGTGCAGCCCTGGATAGAGTTTCCCCACCATCCTCTGCTCCAGAATAACTACTATTACTACAAATATTCATATACCACTTCTCAACAAAGGTTCCCTAAGCAGTTTACATAGAGAAATAAAAATAAACTGGCTTAACCCACGCACAGCATCTGCACGCTAGGATTTGATTGCTCCCCTCACCCCCGTGACAGCTCCCCTCACCTCAGAGATCTCTCCACCCTCACCTGAGCCACACTCCTGCTCCTCCTCCTCCATCCGGTTGCTTCCATCCCCCTCACCCCTCTCACCCCTCTTGGTCATGGCTGCAGCCTTGCTGGGGCCTATTGGCCAAGCTGCAGCCTCCTATCCCCAGAGACCTCCCTCACCAGAGCCCCACTCCTGCTCCTCCCCACAGGAGCAGCAGCAGCAGCAGCAGCAGCTGTTGACAGGGCCCTTCCTCACTGCCGCCACCACCATGGCCACTCGTTCCCCTCAGGCCGCTGAGAGGCCCGGGCCTGTCCCTTGCTTGCCTTCCTTCCTCCACCAATAGCCTTGTTAGCCCCAAACAGCAGCAGTGGTTGACTGGGCCCTTCCTTGCTGCCAATAGGCACCGCTATGGCCGCTCATTCCCCTCAGGCCACTGACAGGCTCACGCCCGTCCCTCGCCCTTTCTTCTTTCTCTCTTTCCCTCCTTCTCTTTCTCTCTTTCTCTCTTCCCCTCCCTTCTTTTTCTCTCTTCCTCTCTCCTCCACTAGCTATTCCCCTCAGTCTTTCTTCCCTCCGTTCTTTTTTCTTTCTTTCTCTCCTGAAGGGGCTCTTTCCTTCCTCATGACCCCTCTCTTCTCAGACCCCTGCCCACTATCCTTTTATATATATAGATTCCTCTCCTCTACAATCAAGAACATCTTCCAACCAGTAACAGTTGCATTCCAACTGACCGTAACCATCACAGGCTCTGCCCCCCACCTGCATATGGAATCCCCACTGCCCAATCACCATGGTGTGTCTGCTCTCACAGGCTCCTCCTCCCTATTGGCATATGGAATCTCCACTGCCCAATCACCACTTTGCTTCTGCTCACAAATTCTCGCGAGAGCTGCCACACATGGGATTATCCACGGGTACTCCTTAGATAATGATAGATAGATAGATAGATAGATAGATAGATAGATAGATAGATAGATAGATAGATATGGCTCCCTGTCCCCAAAGGGTTCACCATCTAAAATGAAACAACAGCAACAGTCACTGTTGGGATGCTTTGCTAGGGTTGGATAGGGCCAGTTGCTCTCCACCTGCTCAGTAAAGGAAATCACTACTTTAAAAAGGTGCCTCTTTGCTCAGTTAGCAGAGTAACTCTTGTACTCTAGTGGCTGAAAGTGTGACCCAGGAAGCTGGCTCAGATCTCAGCTCAATCTAGGGTTTCCAGTTCTAACTCTATTCAGACATGATGTTGCACAAGTGTACAGATATCATGTTTTTGTGTGAATGACTTGTACCTGCATTCATTTAAAAAGTGAATGTGGCTACAGGTTCCTCAAAGGCATGGTACAGATAGGAAGTGTGCTGCTGAACCTGAAATCAAGATAACATGTGAATAACTGTACCTGTGTACAGGCCTGTATCCAGCCTAAACTATGCGGGGGGCACAAAAAAGGAGGGAGGGGGAGGTTTTACTGCCTTAGTTGCTCTCCATTACATCACTACGACAACTACTACTTATGTCTTGCTTTTCAACAGAATTTCTCAAAGCAGTTCATATAGAAAGAATAAGTCCCCAAAGGGCTCACAGTCATAGTACAGCAGTTTAAAATTTATTTGAAAAATAGTTAGGGGAAGAAAATGACGGGTGGGGGCTAGCCCTGTAGCTTTGGATCTGGTACCGATGGGTACCTATGTATATTGTATACTCATATGAGTGTTGAACATAATATGTGAATAGGGCTACTGACTGAAGTCATTCCAGGAGATTTCCCCCTCTTCCCTGATAGTCTTAGTCTTCTGAATATCAAGCCACTAACATGTGCAGGATTGCTTGTAATAATCACCTGGAGATTGATGTTGATTCCTGGAGGCCCCAGACCAATCCTGGGGGTTGGCAACCCTAGTCAACCCTAGACTCATTAGATGGTCTTGGGGAGGTGCCTCAGTAGTCCATCTGTAAAAGTGAGATAAAAATACTAAGTAACTTTACAGTGTTGTCGTAGGGATGGCTAAGATTAAGCTAATATAATATAATATAATATAATATAATATAATATAATATAATATAATATAATATAATATAATATAATATTCCACTTTTCAACCAAGAAAAGTTTTCAAATCTGGTTACAAAGAATAAGAATAAGAAGGAAAAGATGACTCCCTGTCCCCAAAGGGGCTCACAGTCTAAAAAGAAACATAAGATGGACACCAGCCACAGCCAGTGGAGGGATGTGCTGGGGCTGGATAGGGCCAGTTGCTCTCCCCCTGCTCAATAAAGAGAATCACCACTTTAAAAAGGTGCCTCTCTCCTCGGTTAGCAGGGGACTATTTAATAAATATTTATCAATCGCTTGATTTATATTCCGCTTTCCAACCAAAACATGTTTCCAAAGCTGTTTACATAGAAAAAGAATAAGAAGGAGAAGGAGAAGATGGCTCCCTGACCCCAAAGGGGCTCACAGTCTTAAGAAGAAACACAAGGCAGACACCAGCCACTGCCTCTGGAGGGATGCTTTGCTAGGGACGGATAGGGCCACTTGCTCTCCCCCTGATAATTCTTAATTCCCCCACAAGGGCTGAGGGCTAATGGCGTACCGAGGGATTTTGAGAGCAGGGACCTAAAGGGCTTTGGAGGCCCCCCCCCACTTTAGGGAAAGCTGGGAACTGTTTTTTAAAAATACTGCACTTCACGGTGTGCCCACCACTCTTCTGTCCCTGGGGGCTTCCATCTGTCCTGGGGGGCCTCCCTGCTGTGCCCCCTGCTGCCATGCCTATCTCCTCTACGGTAGCGGCAGCTAAGCCACTGGTGGGCTCGTCCTGGCCTGCTGGAGGCCTGAGCACAGCTGAGCCGCTCCTGTGTGCGAATCGTGAAAGTGGCAAGTGGCACAAGCCCATGACGTCACCCAGCCGCTGCCACCACTGACACAGAGCACAGGAATCCCGCTCGGCTCTCACCTTATATCCCATCTGTCCACATGGCGGCACTCAAAGAAGAGATTGGTGCGGCAGCGGGGAGAGGGGGCTGCAGGGAGCCCCCCCAGAGGACATTTGGAGGCCCCCTCCTGGTGCTGAGGACCGGACTTGATCCCGGAAGTCCGTTCCAAAGAGCACCGCTGCTGAGGGCAGCTAGAAAACATGGTCCCTCCCCATTTTGTCTGCACAGTCCCGCTGGGAGGCACGCTGGGCTGAAAGAGGGTGGCAGGCCCCAAGTCACTCAGGGGTAGGTAGGGATGCCAATGCTCCCACACTGAGTGGGATGGCCCTATTTCCTCAGGAGAAATGCTCGTCCCGTTCAGGACTCAATTTCTCCCACCTTTTGGCTTTGAAAGCTTCGAAAGGCCTGAAATCGGCCCAATCTGCCTCATTTGGGAGGCAGATGGGCTGTCTGAGGAGCTCTTTTGCCACCTCTCCCGCCTGCCTCCAGTGCATGTGCCTCGCCCCAACCTCAACTGCCATAATTTGGGAGGCGGGTGGCGCTTTCGCCGCCATCCCCACTCCGCCAACACCGTGCAGCAGCAGCCACCACCGGTAAGCGCCCCCGGGCGCAGCTGGCTTCAGAGGACCTTGACCTTGGACCCTTGCCATCTGGGGCCAAGTCCCTCCCCTAGGTGGCCTTGCCCCCAACCCCCCGCCGTGTCCTGATTCCGGCCAACGTAATGAATGAGGGCTTCCTCAGCCTGAGCCCTGCTACGAAACCTCAAGTCAACTGTGAATGCTCAAGGAAAGTTTCGCATGACTACCAGACACTGGCTGTTGTGATTGCCGTGCCATGTGACATCGGCACGCTGACCTGGTGGTGTAGGTTTTAGCAAAAGGATGTGGTCCTCTGCTGCGGGGGAAAGGGAGGGTGCCCCTCTCAAAGCTGTTTCCTCCAGCGCATTAAGGGGGTTCTCCATGTCTCGGAGGAACTGAAACTGATGGCGGGGTCCGTGTTTGGTGGAAGGAAGGGGGGCGGGGGAGCTGGGGGATGTTGCAAGAGGAAGTAGCAGCTGGTAGCAAAGATAAGTGCATGAGATAACTGTCCAGCTCTTCTCGACACCGGTCTCCCCAAGAGCCCCCATTTCTTTTCTTCATCGCAGCTATTGGCCAGAATTCTCATTCACTGTCCTTGTAGCCCCCAGTCCTTGCAGAATTATTGGTTTACATCTGTACCAGTGTTCCCTCTAACAGGGATTCCCAGAGGTTGTCGGCTACAACTTCTATAACGCCCCCCCCCCAGCAAAAGCTATCGCAGCTGAGGATTCTGGGAGTTGTAGTCAACAACCTCTGGGAATCCCTGTTAGCGGGAACACTGATCTGCAGCCTAGTGGCCCTACCCTTCTTCCAAGGATCTCAAGGCAACCATGAATGAACTGACTTCCATTGTATCCAGCCAGGAATCCTGAATATTTGGTTAACTAGAGCAGAGTTCCTTAACCTTGGGCCCCCAGATGTTGTTGGACTACAACTCCCATCAGCCTCAGCCACAAAGGAAGTAGCAGCTTACACCCCCTGCTAACTTGGCAAAGAGGCACCTTTTAATGTGGTGGTTCTCTTTATTTAGCAGGGGGAGAGTAACTGGCCCTATCCACCCCCAGCACAGTACAAACAGTAACTGTGGCTGGTGTCTATCTTATGTTTCTTTTAGATTGTGAGCCCTTTGGGGACCGGGATCCATCTCATTTATTTGTTATTTCTCTGTGTAAACCGCCTTGAGCCATTTTTGGAAGGGCGGTATAGAAATCGAATAAATAAATAAATAGATAGATAGATAGATAGATAGATAGATAAAGGCCATGTCTGTGGACCGTCACTTGCTTTGTGCATTTGGGACCAGGTGAACTGGCTGCAAATAGACATGAGGGGAAAGAGCCCAAAGACTTCCCCATTCTATGCTGTGGCTTCTCCCTCCTTTATGTTTGTGCAGGTATCAAGCTACTCCTGGTGGGTCAGAACGTGCCACAGTCACTCCTAAGGTGGGGTGGGCCTCACTGTGTTGCAAAGAAATAAGCATCTGGACATAACCTTTGAGAAGCTTCATTTCAGAGAATATCGGGAAAGGTCAAGGGAAGAAAGAGAAGAGGGGGAAGGGAAAGGCGAAATGCTATCATTATGTCTGTCTGGACTTCAATAACTGACTTCTCCCCACTTTGTTTGTTTGTTTGTTTGTTTACAGTTGGCGCAGCCACTGAGGAAACAGGTGAGGAGTTTCAACAATAAACAGAAATGCATTTTTTATAATGAATTTGAACTAGCTCATTTGAACAAAAACAGGGTTTTCAGTAGACATCAGTCATGGGTAGGGGGCGGGGAAGTTATGCAGCAAGAAAACAGCAAAGGAGCGAGGAAGCAACCTGCCTAGAGAGCTGGAGGCTGTTGGTTCGAATCCCTGCTGGTGAGTTTCCCAGAATATGGGAAACTCCTATATCGGGCAGCAGCGATATAGGAAGGTGCTGAAAGGCATCATCTCATACTGCGTGGGAGGAAGCAATGGTAAACCCCTCCTGTATTCTACCAAAGATGACCACAGGGCTCTGAGGTCGCCAGGAGTCGACAGCACAACCTTTCCTTTCCTTTTTATATGCAGGGTTGGGTGACCAGATGCTAGAGGATAGGCTCCTGCACTTTTAACAACCCTTTCCCCTCCTTCACTCTTTTGGTACTATGCTATCCCCGCCTGCAGTTGCTGAAATTCTCATTAGTACACAGCTGACAACCTAGGAACATAGTAGGAAGCTGCCATATACTGAGTCAGACCATCGGCCTATCTAGCTCAGTATTGTCTTCACAGACTGGCAGCGGCTTCTCCAGGATTGCAGGCAGGAATCTCTCTCAGCCCTGTCTTGGAGATGCTGCCAGGGAGGGAACTTGAAACCTTCTGCTTTTTCCAGAGCGGCTCCATCCTCTAAGGGGAATCTCTTCCAGTGCTCACACTTCTAGTCTCCCTTTCATATGCAACCAGGGTGGAACCTGCTTAGCTAAGGGGACAAGTCATGCTTGCTACCACAAGACCAGCTTTAAATAGCGCTTCTACTGCAAACCTAACAGCTGCTTTTCAGATGCAGTTTTTCTCTGAATCCTAAGAGCTTCCCCAATGCAGACTCCTCTCAGAGAACACTTGGCACTAAATTGTGACAGAGCACCCTCTATTTGTGCTCTGAGGCATTGCAAGAGATTTTACTCAGTGCGGGCTGGTTCTCTAATTCACACAGGGAGGCATGAAGACTGCTACCAGATCACCACAGGCATCATGGCTGGGATTGTAGCCGGAGATATTCTCCTCACGGTGCTGCTCCTCATCCCTGTCTATTACTGCATTCGTCAAAAGGGCACGGAACAAAGCGACAAGGGTAAGTGAGGTCCACTCAAGCAGCTGATCTCCACAGTTCCAGGAAAAAAAACAACAACCCACAGTGGAACGCCTTCTGTGGAAAGTGAAAGGATGGGACTTTTTTTTGAGAACTGTGTTAGATGATGAAGGTGCCGGTCTTTGGAAAAGATGGGAATGGGGAGGAGAGCTGGCCTTGTGGGTCTGAATGGCCCCCTTTGCTAAGCAGGGTCTTCCTTGGTTAACAATTGGATGGGTGACTATCTATCTATCTATCTATCTATCTATCTATCTATCTATCTATCTAATTTTATTTTATTCATTCATTCAATTTCTATACCGCCCTTCCAAAAATGGCTCAGGGCGGTTTACACAGAGAAATAACAAATAAATTAGATGGTTCCCATTTTCCCAAAGGGCTCACAATCTAAAAAGAAACATAAGATAGACACTAGCAACAATCACTGGAGGGGGTGCTGTGCTGGGGGTGGATAGGGCCAGTTACTCTCCCCTTGCTAAATAATGAGAATCATCACTTTTAAAAGGTGCCTCTTTGCCCAGTTAGCAGGTGAGTGCTATCTGCTGTAAGATTGGACCATAGCTCAGTGGAAGAGGATGCTTGCATACAGAAGGTCCCAGGTTCACTCCCTGGCATCTCTGGGTTGGGCTGGGAGAGACTGCAGCCTGCAGCCTTGGAGAGCCACTGCCAGTCAGTGTAGACAGCACTGAGCTAGATGGACCAATGGTCTGACTCAGTATATGGCAGCTTCCTTCCTATGTTCCTCCTTAGAGGTGCTGCTTTTCCACGGGAATTTGTTTGGAGGTCAGGTCTAGGGAATGTGCTGAGATAAAGTGCATTTCCGAACAAACACACACGGATACCTAAGAAAGGATGAGGGTCAAACTAGGATGGATGCCTGGCTGCAGCTTCCCTGTGATGCTGAAGAAGACATCTGGCAAGGTGCCACACTACATTCAGGCAGAGTACCCCATTCCCTTCAAATGTCAGCCAATGAAGAGGCATCGTGGTGGGGAAACTGAGTATGTCATAGGAACATGGCATAGGGAGGACAGCTGGTCTTGTGGTAGCAAGCATGACTTGTCCCCTTAGCTAAGCAGGGTCCACCCTGGTTGCATTTGAATGGGAGACTATGTGTGCACACTGTAAGAGATTCCCCTTAGGAGATGGAGGCACTCTGGGAAGAGCATCTAGGTTCCAAGTCTCCAAGATAGGGCTGAGAGATTCCTGCCTGCAACCTTAGAGAAGCCGCTGCCAGCCTGTATAGACAATGAGCTGGATGGACCAGTGGCTTGACGCGGTATATGGCAGCTTCCTATGTCCAGCCCTACCTGGAGATGTCAAGGATTGAACCTGGGACCTTCTGCATGCAAAGCATATGGTCTCCCACAGAGCTAAGGCCAGTGTCATGTCAGGTATCTTATTGTAGACATGGTTCACACATGCAGGAGAATGAGGTGGTGCAATCCTGAGATCTTAACACCACAAATGGGGGAATACCATTTTTTTTAATGCTCCCCCATGTTTTTTTAAAAAAGGAACACCCTCTGAAAGTGAAGATCTAGTATTACATTCAAAACCAGAAATATTGTAAAAGTGTTTCAAGACAGCATTTTTTAAAAAACAAAATAATCATGGATGCTTCTGACCAGTAGCAATACTTGGGAGGCAGGCCCATATGGCTTTTCTGCTCCATACTTCATTTCATATGCCTTTATATCGTATTCATTTCTGCTCCAGTGTCTCAGTTTTTCATCTGTGAAATGGACAGAATAATTCATATCATGCTGGGCTGTTTGATAGACACCCAACAGGAAGATGTGCAAAGCTAATTAAAACTGAATATAAAGTATTAACAATAATTCTTGTCCTAAGGATGCTGCTTCTCTAAAAAGAGGAGACTCCTCTGCCTTGTCTCATTTCAGTATATGCAGCTATGAAATTGTCCATGAGTACTGATGCTGATTCATACACACACACACACACACACACACACACACACACACACACACAGAGCCAAGATATAAAACACAAGTAGCAATATTTATTTATTTATTTATTTATTTGAAACGTTTAATATACTGCCCACTCTGAAGACTCTGGGCGGTGTACAAAAACATGCAAACAAGGCAACATTAAAAATTACATTCTAAATTAAAAACTAAACTAACTAACAAAAAACAAATAAAGTAAATTACAGGGCAAAAGCCTGGCGAAAAAGAAACGTCTTCAACAGAGATGTGAAGATCAGAAAGGAAGGGGCTAGATGAATCTGAATGGGAAGAGAGTTCCAAAGAAGTGGGACAGGAACCAAAAAAGTCCTTTTGCGCGTTTTGTGCAGCTGGTTTAGAAGCAATTGTGCAGCTGGTTTAAAAGCACCCCGGCTGTGGCAATCTTCTCTGGCCATTCATCTCCGTGTGAAGTTCTAACTGTTGATCCTTACATTTGTCTGCAGATAAAGCGAAGAACTACATAAATATGATGGCGAAATGTAATTGATGCTCCTCCCCATCTAAATCTGACCACCAGGAACTGCACCAGACTTGACCCAAATCAGCACTTCCTATGACACAGACTGAAGAAAGTTGGGTGGAGGAACCCTTCTTCTGGTGGGCAGCAAGTCTTGAGATGTCAGAAGAGGGAAAGTGATATAAATCAGACTACACTCTAACATGCAATGAAAAACCTGAATCATGTATGAAGAGCTTAGAGCTCCCTGATTGCTTGCAGGGACCAGGGTAAATCTGGCAGATATGTGAACACACACCCTCCATTCTGGAGGAGATGTGAGCTAAATGCCCTGTGTGAAAAACGCCAGGAGAGTTTCCACACAGGGCTGTTACCATGAATCTTTTTCTGAAGAGAGTGTGTGCATTCACACACTAGCCAAACTTACCCCGAAGTCCATTCGAGATCCTTGGAAGCACGCCATACACAAATCAGGCTTTGTCTTCCGAGTCTAGCTTATCTTGATGTATTTCCAGGTTTTTAAAATGCTGGTTTTAAGTGAGTTTTTTAAGAATCATTAACATGATAAGAGGGAAACACTCTTTAGGAATGCAGATATAGCTCTCCAGAAATGCAAATTGAGCAGGCTTGCCTAGCTGCAGGAAGCAAACTCTTTAAGTTCTAGTTACAAAAGTAAAACCTCTGTGTTTGCTCCAGTTGACTTTTTTGAACAATATCAGTCCGGTTGCGTAAGGTTTTCGCTGGTTAAAACACCACGCATGTGTTGGGAAAAAGGGAATAAATCTGTTAGTGTATACAAATGCTCCCAGTCTAGGACACATGGTTTAGAAAGCAACATTGTGTTCCTACCCAAGGAGCACTCTCTCTCTCTCGTTCCGCACTGGCTACAAGGAAAATATGGAGGCATGCAATGTGAACCTGCACCAAAAGAAAACCCGAGAGCAGAGGGGAGGGGTTGCTTCCCTCATGCCACGAGTGTAATTCGAAGTGGCTTCGCTCAACATTTACCCCAGAGCTTTACCTGCTGGGTGTGAAAGCAGGGATTGAACCTGGGATTTTCTGCACACACTTTACCACTGAGCCAAGGCCCCTCCCTGGAAATGCACAAAATCTTCAGGATGTAAATCTATAGGTCTGGTTTGGTATCACTTCCAATATTCACCTCTCATCACAGTAAATATGAGAAGTGATGCCAAACCAGACCTATACGTGATATGCTCTGCACCTGACATAACCTAATTCACAAATAGTTCACTAGTGGAGAGTTTGCCGTGCCCATAAGGTTAGTGGATAAAACAACAGAATCAGTAAAATGTGTTTCATCTGACACATCTCTGAAGATGCCTCCCAAACCTTTTAATCCAGTTATTGATTGCATGTAAAAAGGTTTGCTTCCTTTCTCATGTATAGTAACCCAGAAGGGTCTGCAGGGGCTCTATATTTGCATGGCTGCAATGTAATGCGTAATTTGACCTTGAGGGAATGGAGCAGATCCTAGAGCTATGGAGCTGACTTCTCCAATTTCTAACAGGAACATTTTCTATAAATACCCAAGGGCAGAGACAAGTGCAGCAAAAATGCTACTTGGTGCTCTCTCTGAAAATACGAGGAACACTCCCCAATGGATCATGAATAAATGGATTCTAATGATGACAGAATCAACACAGGCTTTAAAAACACCTGGTCAATTCCATAAACAAGAACAGAAATGAATATCACAGAGATGATAAATCCATGGGGAAACAAGTGGGTTGGGAGAGGGGGTTGCCATATTCTGACTTTCCAAATCCAGGGACCTAATCTGCATGTTATGTAAATTGGTTTGAAAATAATTTCTGAGCAGAATAGTGACTGCCAATTTTGCTCCATAACTCCGCTTCTTTAAGGGCTAGAGCTTAGCTTTAAAAAAGAAAGAAAGAAAGAAAGAAAGAAAGAAAGAAAGAAAGAAAGAAAGAAAGAAAGAAAGAAAGAAAGAAAGAAAGAAATCTGGGTGAAACCCAGAATTTCGGGGGGTATGTCAACTCTAGGTGGGAGAGAGTTTCAGGGAGAAAACTGCTGAAAGGTAAAAATTAAACATTGCCTTCCCACTTGGAACATAGGAAGCTGCCATATACTGAGTCAGACAATAGGTCCATCTAGCTCAGTATTGTCTACACAGACTGGCAATGGCTTCTCCAAGGTTGCAGGCAGGAATCTCTCTCAGCCCCATCTTGGAGAAGCCAGGGAGGGAACTTGAAGCCTTCTGCTCTTCCCAGAGTGGCTCAATCCCCTGAGGGGAATATCTTCCAGTGTTCACACTTCTAGTCTTCCATTCATATGCAACCAGGATGGACCCTGCTTAGCTAAGGGGACAAATCATGCTTGCTACCACAAGACCAGCTCTCCTCTCTTGGTCCTCCTCCAATATAAATCACCTTCTTCTGAGCAGGGGCGGCCCTTCCAAGAGGCAGGGTGAGACAGTTGCCTTAGGCGTGGGCACAAAGAGGAGTGCGGGGTGCAGTAAGTGCGGACCTTCCCACCACAGGTAGCACCCCACTGGTCTTCCTGACACACATTGCCACCATCCATCTGTTTATTTCCCCCTCCTTGCCTTGCTGATGCTGAGCCACACCGCCCCCCCCCCCACCCATGGAAACTAGGCATAGTGTCCCTGCTACCACAGCCTGGCTTGGTGTCATAGTTCAAAAGTGCTTGCATCATCACCACAACTGTCTTGACAGGATGGACTGGGAATGTTGAGGGCCCACTTGCACATAGGTGGGTGTGTCGTGTTGCCTGACTCCGGCAGCAAAATGTCTTGGGATGGCCCCTGGTCCTAAGGGTGGCTTGCAAATGAGAAGGGGATGCCGGGGCTTTATATTTGCATGGCTGCAATGTAATGTGTAATTTGACCTTGAGGGAATGGAGCAGATCTTAAGAGCTATGGAGCAAATCAAGCACAGGATTCATTCTTCAGGATCACTCGATTCCCAGGACCAGGAGGATTCTGGTCTGCGGCGTTACTGCCCTTCCTTGAAGTATCGGCCATTCCCTACTCAGTGGTGCAGGGAATCAACACCTCCCATGCAGTGTTTCTGGTTTGAGTCATAAGCCATTTGACTGCCCCTTTGTTAACTCTAACCATCAATCAGTCAGTCTGTCAGTCAATCAATCAAATAAATATGCCTTCTCCTTCCTGGAATTGCCCCATATTTTCCAACAAGATCAAGTCTAGTGGTGGTGGGGGTAGTGGTTGGAAGCAGAATGGAACTTGTCTAGGTTGCTGCTTGAAGTTTCTCTTGTGGCTGCTCTTTTTGGTTTTTTCCTACTGCAGCTTTTGAAGCTTACTTCTTGGGTGATGGATGAAGTCATCCAGAAGGAAAAACAGGAAGACCACTTTTTTATATGTGGAAAAAACAATTCACCTCCTGGAGGGAGGGAGGGACTAGGGAGGGTTAAGCGTGGAGATGGGTAAGCCAAGGGAGGAAACTGGCCGAATATGGTGGGCCATGCACAGATCTTGTTGAGTTCATGGATAGGTCCAATGCGTAGACCGGGTCTTGGGGAGGAGCGCTGGTGGTAGTGAACATGAATTGTCCCCTTTGGTCAGCAGGGCTCAGCTTGGTTTGTATTTGGATGGGTGATTACATGTGGACATTGTAAGATATTCCCCTTAAGGGATGGGGTCATAGCTCAGTGGAAGGGTGTCTGCAGGCTTGCATGCGGAAGGTTCCAGGTTCATTCCCTGGCTTCTCCAGGAAGGGTGGGAAATGACGCCTGCCTGTGACAATGGAAAGCCGCTGCCAGTCACTGTGGACAATTCTGAGCTAAATGGACTATGTCCCTATGAAGTGACCTCTTAGACCAGACCTGCTCAACTTTGGCCCGGCTGTTTTTGGACTACAACTCCCATAATCCCTAGTCGGAGTGGCCACTAGCCAGGGATTGTGGTAGTTGTAGGCCAGCAGGAGGGCCATTAACCTGCCTTAGACTGATTTCCTCCTGCAGATTGATTGGCCTGGCCAGTAAAATGGCCACTTGGCAACCCTGGTGTAGGAGACTGATGGAGCAACACTCAACATCATTGTCGCTGCTTGCTATTCCCAGGGGTGGCGTGCAGACACTGCAGTCTGTGCTCACTTTAAAAGTGTTCTGTTGACCGTTCTGTTGTGCATGGTGTGCATGATGCAATCCGAGCTGAAAGACAACTGTCCTGGCCCTTGTGCAATGGCCGGGTGAGCTAGTTCTCCTTTGGCAATGACTAGGCAACACCATTTCTGAGAACTCTGGGCCTGCAGTTCCCCAGGTGGTAGGCCAGAGCATGCTAATCTGCCACGATAAATAAAATAAATCGAGTAAGTAAAGACTCCTGCGAGCCCAGGATCCTCAGCCTGCCTACTTCCTCTCGGAATGACCCATCGTTGCCCTGGCCTTGCCGCCTTCTCATTGTCTCCTGCTGAGGCTGGGTAATACTAGGGCTGTTCTCATGACTGTTAAGTAGGTAGGACAAGCATCCTACCCACCTTCGGAAGCGGTGCCCACTCCAGTCATGTGTGAGTTAAAAGCTAGGGCGGAGGAGGGGGAAGTGACCGTCTGGGAGGCGGGTATGGGTTCCAACCAGAGGCGCTCTAACCCCTGGACCTTGGGGCCCTGATCCATGGCCTCCAAGGTCCGGGGGGGGCTCCAAATGGCCGTGGGGGGGGGCCTCCTGCAGCCACCCTGTGCCAGCCACCTCACACCTGCCCCAACAATCCTTCTCAACTGCGCAGGCACGCCTCACAGCTAGCAAGAGACACTGGGCCGAACTGACAGGCCCAGCATCTCTCCGGCTGCTGCCGCCACTGGGGGTGGGGGAGAGAAGGACAGTTTGGCTCACCCCTGGCTGCAGGGTGGCTGAAATTAAAAAACAACAACGGAGGTTCAGCTCAGCAGGACCCCAAAAGTTGGTTTTGGGGGGACCTTACACTGGGGGTGGGGCTCGTGGCATTGAGCAGTCCGGGCACCAAAATTACCTAGGTGCACCCCTGGTTCCAATGGCATTTCTTTCTACCTTGGTAATATAGGCGCTGTTAGAGCCTGCTCCTGCCTCCCATATAATCACTCTTCCCTCCTAGCTTCTAATTCCCCCGCAATTGAAAATTAGGAACATGCACAGCTCCCGAAGCTGAGCAGGACAGCTGAGGGCAGTTCACACAAGCACAGACAGGATAGGAGGTGAGTCCTACCCAGTTTTGGGAGCTGCGAGCACTTCCCTGTTGAGATAATGTGTGAGAGAAAATCAAGGATGAAGGTGGGGAGCTCGATCATCTGTCAAGCCGTGGCAGCAGGGTAGGACGAGCATACCCTACCCAGATTCCGTCTCCAGCTTCTGAATGAGGTAGGTGGGAAAATGGTCCTATCCAGCTGGGGCTTGAAAGATGATCAAGCTCCCTGCCTCTTACCTTGTTTTTATCTAACACAGCAATGCAAAGCTCCCAGACCTGGGTCAGACTTGTTTCCTACACAGTTTATGGTCATGTGAACTGCTGTTTGAACTGCCCAGTTAACAGTCACGAGGACAGCCCTATTGGCTCACCTCTGCATGTGGTGTGACTGGATCATTCCATGACTTTACTGTGAACACGCAAGCAACTCGATAGCCCGATTCAGACATTATGCTGTACGAGTGTACAGATATCTGTACACTTGTACATGTGTTTGTGTGAATGACCGTACCTGTGTTCATTTTAAAAGTGAACCTGGATGCAGGCCCTTCAAATGCATGCTACAGATAGGAAGTGTTCTTCTGTACCTGCATTCAGCATAACGTGTGAATGGCAGATCTGTACCTGTGTACACTGCACACTTATATGAATGTTGAACATAACATGTGAATAAGCCTTATAACTCACCTTTAGAGGATGCTGTCTGTTGTATCTCTGTATGAGTCACTGCTCTGGGCTTCCTGTCCATTAGGAAGCTTGTCCAGAGTCATGCTGAAATAGGGAAGGTGGGGCTTACTGTCAGGTGGCCTCTGTCTCTCGCTAAAAAGTAACCTTTGGATGGGGCACAAGGACAGATTTTAAGCCAGAGAGCAAAATGTGGCTGAGCGACAAAACGTTAGGAAATGTTTCTTTAGAACCCTTGACTGCTTGGCCTGTCTCAAGGGCCAGAGGAAATGACTGGACGGCTGTTCTTGATCAGGGTGAGCGTTGGTGTTTGGTTAGAGGGAGGATGGAAACTTTAAGAACCATCTCACAGGTCAGGTGGTTTACATGAATCACTTCATATGCTTCTAGCTGAACGGAGGCTTCAGCCAGCTAGCAGGAGCTATTGTGCTGATTGTGCCATGTTCAAAGGGCACACAGGAAATGTGGTCATACTGAAGCTTTTGCACACAGCAGGGAACAAGCGTTTCATTAAAGCAACAGGGAGACATAAAAAGAAACAGAATTGGCCAACCCAGAGTCTTCACATTGCCAGCCAACTGTAGGACCAATGTTGCACACACATGTTCTTTCCTATGCCTTAAGTGGGTTCTGAGGCCCGACGCAGTCCATGGTAGTTCACCAGGCTCAGCAGCAGGATCCCAGCCACAAAGCTCACCATGCCCCATTCAAGGCCTGAATCCTTGACATCCCCACAGCAGGCCTGTGTTACCACCTACTCACTGAGGTCATTCACACAAACAAAAACTGTGTTCTACCCAGGTTTGGGAGCTGTGTGTGCTCCCAATTTTTGGTTGTGTGGAAGCAAGCTAGGAGGAAACCTGGGTAGCTTTTCCTCCCACCTTGCTTCCACACAATCACTTTGACCCAGGTTTTCCTCTTACCTTGCTTCCACACAACCAAAAATTGGGAGCACACACAGCTCCCAAGCCCAGGTAGAACATAGTGGCTCAGTGGAAGAGCATCTGCATGCCTGCATGCAGAAACTCCCAGAGGCTCCGGGGAGAAGGTAGTAGGATCCAAGTGCAGCATACTTTATTCCAATTCCAGCCCCCCCACCCCATCATGCCATCCTTAAACCGAAACCTGAGAACTCATCTGTTGGTGGTGTCAAGGGTGGGAATGGAGCTGTTCTTAAAAGTGCCTCCCAACAGCAGTCATAGCCAAACAGACTCTCTCTGCGATGCAGGAGAAGCTAAATTGTCAGCAGTCCTTTGCACTCAACATGCTGGAGTAGAATCAGTCATGGAGAAGTGGCAAGTTCTTCCTAATTGGGGAGCAAGGCCCTCTCTGTGAGAGTCAACAGAACCCTCCTCCTCCCTGGCCCCATGCCTCATCAGCAAGCTGGCAGGAAGTTGCCTGTGGTTCTGCTGAGACAAGAAGACAAAAATGCTGCTGATTGCCCAACTCTCCTTCCTACCAGCCTCAAGAGCCATACTCCTGCTGTTTTCCAAAACACTAGAGAGCTCACTTAATAATAGAATGTCTGTTTCTGAGTCTTTTCTCCAGCCATGCTCTCCCGCACCTCTTTAGATTACTCAAACAAAGAAGATGACAACAATAGATCACCATTTATTTTTGTAGAGGTGGGCTTCACGTGATTTTGGCCATGGATATATTGAATCTACCCATTATGTCTGCAGAGGCTGG
Source organism: Hemicordylus capensis (assembly GCF_027244095.1). Classification (NCBI taxonomy): domain Eukaryota; kingdom Metazoa; phylum Chordata; class Lepidosauria; order Squamata; family Cordylidae; genus Hemicordylus; species Hemicordylus capensis. The sequence continues at coordinate 19,320,199 of NC_069663.1, forward strand.
AATCCCAAAAGCCAAAGCTCATATGGATATAAGTAGTTTCACTATCATGGCTCCCCCTGACCCCACAAGAATCTCGGGAATTGTAGTCTTGCAAGGGTCCTGAGAATTCTCTGCTAAAGATCCCCAGCCATATTCGCAGAGTTAAAGTTCCCAGGGTTCTCTGGAGAGAGGGAGTAACTTTTCAGCCAGCTAGCTTGTCTGTCTTGCTAGCCCTCTTAAAACATCCTAAGCATGTCAGCTGAAAAGTGTGTGGTGTGTGTGTGTGTGAGAGAGAGAAAGACAGACAGACGGACGGCAGACAGACAGGATTGCAGTGGCAAATTCTTGCCCCCATCCCACCTCCTTCAGCCTATGTGTGTCCATTTTGAAGTCAGAATACTTATTTTTTTCCCCATGAGTGTCTGGAAAGAATAACTTCACAACACTGGAAAGTTGGGGAGGTTACTAAGTCCACAGAAGGGCTGGCACGGAAATAAAGGTTTCAGCTGGGATCTTTAAAAAAACAACCCAACATACTTCTGTGCAACCCTTGTTTTGGGCTGCCTTGTAGAAGGCAGCTGGTCTTGTGGTAGCCAGCATGAACTGTCCTCTTTTCTAAGCAGGGTCCACCTTGGTTTGTATTTGGATGCGTGACTACATGTGAGTGCTATAAGATATTTCCATTAGGGGATGCTCAGTGGAAGAGCATCTGTATGCTTGCATGCAGAAGGTCCCAGGTTCACTCCTTGGGCTCTCCAAGTAGGACTGGGAGAACATCCTGCCTGAAACCTTGGAGAGCTGCTGGCAGTCAGTGTAGACCAGGGATTCTCAATGTTGGGTCCCCAGATGTTATTGGACTTCAACTCCCAAAATCCCCAGCCAGAGGCCACTGGGCCTGGGGATTATGGGAGTTGAAGTCCAATAACATCTGGGGACCCAACGTTGAGAATCTGTGATGTAGACAATACTGAGCCAGATGGACCAGTGGTCTGACTCCGTATCAGGTAGCTTCCTATGTCCCAAAAGAACATAGGAATAGGGCCCAGAGCTATGTCCCAGGGACCAGCAGTGGGTCTTCCTAAGCACCCATGCCTGTTGCCCAATGATGCCCCCCCCACCCCGAGACTTACCTTTGATACACCTTATATCAATCAGAGATATTGGATTTCCTCTGTGGTGCCATTTTGGGCAAACTTTGTTGAAACAAAATTACTTGAGGGAAGAGAATAAGCAAAACAGATTTATGTGGAGACAATCACAAATATAAAGCAAAACACAAGCTGACCTCCACCCCATAAGCGTCAGCCACCAAACTCTAAAGTAAAGGCATCAGTTTGTAGGAAGTCTCCACTGAAATGAAGCACAGACCCCATAGAAATGAGTGGGAGCCACAGGAGAGCACATCTGTTCTCCTGTGCAGCTGCTATTAATTGCCCTGGGATCTGTGCAGGAGAACGTCTGGGAAGCCTGTGTGCCATAGAGATCTGGGGGGGGGGGGGGAGAAATTATTTGGGGAAAAAAATGAGAGCGGCGGACCAAACTACACATTACATGAAGATGCATCACAGTAAGATATATTGCACTTGGTCCTGCATATTTATTTTTCTACATCATCTATAGCAACTTTGGCGAGGAGAGAGAGCAGGATTAGGATGCAGGACTGGCATGAGGGGAGGAGGGGTCAACCTTTCCCCATAGGCAGGGGCAGCCCTTTCGGGAGGCCAGGCCAGGCAGTTGCCTCAGGTGGTAGATTATTGGGACAGCAGCAGGGTGGCAAGATGACCCCCGTGGCTGCCGTAGGAGCAGCTATTTGGGACCAATTCAACACTTGCAACCTTTGCAGGGAGAGCCTCTCTTCACACGCCTTGCAAGGAGCACATGGAGGGAAGAGGAGGCTGTCGGCCATCTTCCCTCTCCCCCACCCCTTGTGCCATTTCCAAGGCTTGCAAAAGGTCCATTTTGAAAGGAAGCTGGCCCCCACCAGGGTCTTGGGACAAGGCAGCATTTGGTGCCTTGAATCAGCTGCCCCAAAATCTTGGGCCACCCCTGCCCATAGGTGCCGATTCTATCCATGAAAACAAGTTTCCTTCTTGTTTTATTGAACTCCCCCCAAAACCCATACTGTCAATCCCTAAAACATATCTTTCTCCCTGCACAAAGCATCTACACACCCACCCCCTGCAAATAAAATTAAGTGAGGAGTTACTCCTCAAGCTTTCCCTCTCTCACCCCTGGCTTTTGTCCCTGGCTTGACAAAAGTGCTGCCCCTTCCCAAAGCTGCTATTTCTTTTGGGAGGTAAGCTGCTATTACTACATTCTTCTTTGGCATATGAGTTCAAGTCCAATCTTGGGCACAACACAACACAAGCTGGGTTGTAGGACAAAACTGGCCATCAACCAGAGCCTGTGCTCTTGAATAGCAAGTTCCCCGACTGGAGAGCTCTGGGTTTCCATGTTCTTCTGAGAGCTTTGCACTGGCAACCATCAGCAGCGATAACCATGTGGTGATGATGGTGGTGTGTGAAATCACCCAAAAATGGGCCAGATGCGGAAGAGCACTAGGATCTCCGTGGCAATTATTCCCAAAAGAATCAGATGTAAGTTCACAATTAAAGCCTGCCCCGAAGTACAGTTTCTGAAGAGGTCCATTGAAAAGAACCCTGCACAGACATCTTCTATGTAGGTGCTTCTTGTGTAAAGCTCCTAAGAGCAGCCTGGAGAAAGGAGACTATTAGTAATTGAGTCCTGGTCTCTTCAAGTCGCTGTAAATATCCATTCTGGCTCCTTGAAGTTCCTATGACATAAGAAATGGGCAGAGAGTCAGGGCATAGCTACATTTTTAAAACAAATATTTCATTTTTATTAAAAAGCAACAGAGGGGGAAATGTAACATAGCAAAAGAAACATTGTCTCGCATTATGGAAAAAAGCCCATGTCTGAATAATCTCATCAACCTGTTGCTCTAGCTCCTAGAAAAAGAAATCGATTTATCATTAGAGCTATGCCCCAGGCCAATTTAAGCCATCCAGAATGCGATGGTGCAGCAGCAGTTTTCCAATTTGAAGCCTTGTGCATCTTGGAAGCTCTCAAAGAATTCAATTTAATTCAGTTGGGTCTGTAGAGTTAACTTCTTCCTCAAGATAACACAATAAAATCTTCTTAGGTCCCATAGGGATATTGTATCCTGGAATGGGGATATCTACATTATTAAGCTGACTATTATTAAAAAGGAGGCATTCCTTTCCCCCAGAGAATCCTATGAAAAGCCCTGCTAGATCTGCCTAAAGTCAATCCAGCCTAGAATCCTGTTTCCAGTAATAGCCAGCTGAATGTCTCTAGGGCAGGGTTTCTTAACCTTGGGCCCCCAGATGTTGATGGACTATGACTCCCATCATCCCCAGCCATTTCCATTGTGGCTGGGGATAATGGGAGTTGTAGTCCATCAACATCTGGGGGCCCAAGGTTAAGAAACCCTGCTCTAGGGAGTCCACAGGCAGGGGAATAGTTTGGTACAAGGATATTGGAAGAGCCACCTCTCCCCACCTAAATCTGCCCAACTACTTAGGTTATAATTGGAGGACTTGCTCCATGTTCCCCTGCCATCAGATGTCTGGTGGGCAGGGAAGGCGTTCATGTCATATTTCTTCTCTTTCTGCTCTCTGTGTTCCACTTTCTTCAGTCTTGACTTAATCTTATTACTCAGGCAGCCTCAGTGGAAAGTACCAATTGGCTAGCACCGATGCCATCACCCACATATATTTCTCTCCAAGCCCTTTATCAGTTTTGGAAATGTATAAGAAAAATTGAGATTGCTTTTTTAAAAAGATAAAAAATGAAGTGATATAATGTCCGTGCATTCCTTAAGTAATTTTTTTTAAAGGTAGAGAGCTTGCCTGATGCACTGCTAGGTGGTTGTCTGCCGACCTAGTCTTCTGATTGCTTGTATGTCTGTCATGCAAATTGCAAAGCTAGGCTCACACTGGGGGTGAAGAAGCCCCACTTTAAATATCCACCCTCATCTGGTTTTTATTTGAATACATGTGCATTTAGGGTTTGGGTGACGGCATATACCATAAACTGGCAATCTGTGTGTCTGTGTGACCTGTGGAAAGAACCAAGAGTCCTTTCTGAACTCCCTCCTGATGAATATTTTTCCATGACTATGGAAAGCATCTATGTCTCCATGGAAATGATTCCTAATGGAGGACAACATTACAGCAGATCTGCCCAGTCAGAAAAATCCATTGTCCAAAACCAGCACCACCATGAACTAAGGCAAGGAAGGCACCTGAGGAGCCTGGATTTGGGTGCCATTTAAGGGTAGCAGACAGGTCTGATCTACAGGGTACATATAAGTCACCAGGAAGCTTTCCTGCACACACCTCACTGAAATGAATGGGCATCATCTGCTCCTCTTCATTTCAGTGAGGTTTGCCCTGAAGTGCTTCCTGATGGATTGGTCTTTGTGTTATTTCACAAGGACATGAGCATGCCGAAATGTCATCTTCCATTTGTGACAGTAATGCAAGGGTCACAACAGCAAGCATTGTACTAATCACAAGCAGGCCTCAAGGATATATTGTTAGCCGCGCAGAGACAAAAGTTTGGGATGGTGTGCAAATCTGATAATAAAATAAAATAAATAAATATATGTTACAGGCGACTGGTCACACTCACCTGGTATGGTGATTCAAGTTCTGCTTTCGTGCTACTCCCTAAGAAGGAAGGCAGAGGGAAGTTGAAGAGGACAATAATTGGTTTGGCTTTGCTTCCCAACAGAGAGCAAACACAGATGCACTGTACTGATACTGTTCTTTCTCATCAGCAGTTCTTTCCCTCCAAATTTTCCTTCCTTGGTATACAGCTCCTTCGTTCTGCATTGGATCTGGCAAATGCCACAGCCCAGTAAGGGATGGGGCTGTAGTTTAGTGGCAGAACATCTGCTATGCGTGCAGAAGGTTCCAAGTTCCCTCCCTGGATTCTCCAAGATAGGGCTAAGAGAGATTCCTGCCTGGAACCTTGGAGAGCTGCCTCCAGTCAGTGTAGAAAATACTGAGCTAGATAGACCAATGGTCTGACTCAGTATATGGCAGCTTCCTATGTCCCTATGTTCATTGATTTGCAAGGACTGTGTCAGTGTGATTGCAGTATCAATAAGACTGTGACTATTGTTAGAGGGATGGCACACTATTTGTCATACTTGTCATACTCAAGTATGTAGTACACCGCTCTGGGCTCCTTGGAGGAAGAGCGGGATATAAATGTAATAATAATAATAATAATAATAATAATAATAATAATAATAATAATAATATGAGGCAATGAATCGAAGGCTTTGACTACAAGAAAGCCTTCGATTCATTGCCTCACACATGGATACTAAAATGTTTAGAAACAACTGCTGTCAGCAAAAACATTCAGATATTTATTTTAAAAAGCAATGAGCATGTGGAGTAAACAGTTAACAATCAATGGCGAGACACTTGGACAGGTTAGCATTAGAAGAGGCATTTTCCAAGGGGACTCACTATCCCCTCTGTTGTTTGTAATCGCCATGACCCCACTTTCACAAATACTAAACAAAACAGGCCTCGGATACCAAACATCTAAAACATCAAGTAAAATCAACCATCTGCTGTACATGGACGATCTGAAGTTGTATGGAAAGTCCCAGTCAGAAATCGAATCACTGCTAAACACTGTCCGTATATTCAGTAGCGATATAGCAATGGGGTTTGGACTACACAAGTGTGCTGCATTAATAATGAACAGAGGAAAAATAAGAAAAAATAAGGAATAGAACTACCCAATGGAAGCAACATCAAGATCCTGGAAGAGAAAGAACATTACAAATACTTGGGCATTCTCCAGGCTGATAACATCGCACACAATGAAGTTAAAAGAAAAATTGGAAGTCCAAACTCAATGGTGGGAACACCATACAAGCCATAAACACCTGGGCTATACCTGTTATCAGATACATTGCAGGAATAATAGACTAGACCCATGCAGAGCTAGAGACGCTAGATCGTAAGACCAGGAAAATCATGACCATCAATCATGCTCTGCACCCCCGCAGTGATGTAGATAGGCTATACCTCCCTCGCAGCTCAGGTGGAAGAGGAATACTGCAAGTCCATCAAACAGTAGAGGAGGAGAAAAGAGACCTTGAAGAATATATCAAGGACAGTGAAGAAGATGCACTTCAAATGGTCAATAACAAGAAACTATTCAACACCAATGAAACAAAGCAGGTCTACAAGAAAGAACAAGTCAAGAACCGAGCAGAAAAATGGAGATATAAGCCCCTGCATGGTCAATATTTGCACAATATAAGTGGAAAATCAGACATCACCAAGACCTGGCAATGGCTTAAGAATGACAACTTGAAGAAATAAACATTACTGGGAACAGCCTATATTCTGTGACGATATCTATAACAACAGCAACAACAATGACAATAAAATTCAGCCATCCCAGGTCCTTGGGAAGGACTCGATGTCTGGATAAAACAAACCAGTTAATAACACCTGTCTGACTGTGTAAATAAATAAAATAATAATAATAATAATAATAATAATAATAATAATAATAATATGAAGATGCAACAATATTATGGGACTTCCAAATACAAACAGACAAACATCTGCCACACAATACACCAGATATAACTGTAGTTGAGAAGAAAGAAAAACAAGTCAAAATAATCGACATAGCAATACCAGGGGATAGCAGAATAGAAGAAAAAGAAATAGAAAAAAATCACAAAATACAAAGATCTACAAATTGAAATTGAAAGGCTGTGGCAGAAAAAGACCAAAGTAATCCCAGTGGTAACTGGCACCCTAGGTGCAATTCCAAAACAACTTGAAGAGCACCTCAACACCATAGGGGCCACAGAAATCATCACCAGACAATTACAAAAAGCAACTTTACTGGGAACAGCCTATATTCTGCGACGATATCTATAATAACAGCAACAACACTGATAATAAAATTCAGCCATCCCAGGTCCTTGGGAAGGACTCGATGTCTGGATAAAACAAACCAGTCAATAACACCTGTCTGACTGTATAAACAAGAAATAATTATAATATGCGTGTGGGGGAGATATGGCCTTGTAATCTTAAAGCACCTTCTTGACATCCCCAGTGGGTAAAAAATGACAGTCCTCTAATAATTACTCTCTCTGTCTCTAGCCCTGCCTATATGCTGCATGTGGGTACCCTGAAGACATAGGAAGCTGCCTTATATAGAGCCCTTGGTCCATCTAGTTCAGTACTATCTAGTAGGGATGTGAAAATCAATCCGAATCTGAATCGATTCAACTCGAATCTAGTGAATCAACTCGAATCTAGTGATTCAATCTAGTGATTCGAATCTAGTGAATCAACTCGAATCTAGTGATTCGAGTGATTCAAATTTGAATCAAATCACCCCTTAAAAGGGCAATTTGAGTCAAATTCAAATTGAGAGCCATTTGGCACTTTAAAAAACCCATTCAGGCCCCCTGAGTGGTTAAAAAAGGCACCAAAACAGCATTGAATTGATTTGAATTTGATTCACGTTCAAATCGAAGTTTCGAACCAGATTTAACTTTGATTCGAATTCAAAATGAATTTCTGGAATTTGATTTGAATATGAAACAAATTGAAATATTCATTTTGTGCACATCTCTAGTGCCTATACTGACTGGCACTGGCTCTCCAAGATTTCAGGCAGGAGTCTTTCCCAGCAGCTGGAGTACCTGCTTTCTGCAGGGTTCCTAGTGTATACAATTTGTTCATGCATAGGTTCTGTGGTGACCTGATACTGAGCTGCATAAGTGTGGTGTGGAGTCAACACATGGGATCCCCCACTTCTCCTGAAGTGTGCCTTTGGCCATTGTGGCTAGGGATCAGGGATCTCTAAAAGGGAAATTCAGAACTCGTAGCACAATGCAATGTGATTTTAATTTGCATGCATAGTGTGTGTCACTGCAACACACACCTGTGCCTTTTCCTGGTCTGTGCACACATACTTTTTTTTTTTGCCTAGAATAACATTCCATGACATTTACAAGCCATTTAAAGTGGGAGAGAATCCTCAGAACTGGGAATTTGACAGTGCTATTGCAGAAGAGTGTTATCATCCCTGGGGAATACTCAGTAGGGAGTGGCAGTGGAGTCTGTGGGAAGCAGCTTTGGCAGGGGGAGGAGAAATGGGTGTGCTTGATCAGGGTCTGGGTTCTAAAGAAGTTGGATTACTCATTGGACTTTTTAAAAATTATCAGTCACTTTTTACATCATCGAACATAAGGCAACCTTTGCATGACCTGACGTTTTGAACTGCACAAATGTTCTAAAAGACATTTGACTTTTAGAACACATTTTGCTTTAGAACTGCATACTTGCTTTATGTCTGGTTGCACGTTGAAAGAAAGCCCTGCTAGGGATGATGGGAGCTGTAGTCCAACAGCATCTGGGGACCCACGCTTGAGAACCCCTGTTGCACACACAGGTAACGTGGGTACGGGATGCCAGTTCCTTTCACGGACATACACACAAGATTGACCTCTGACATTTCTCAGCAGGGAGTAGCCAAACACCCACAACCGGGGCCAAGCATGACCACCCCACACCCTGCTCACCACCACCACTGCTGGCATTCTGGCGCTGATAGATGCAGCTGGCCATGTAGTAGACAGCCAATGCGATGAGCAAGGTCAGCAGCAAGTCCCCGATCACCACGCCTGCAATGGTGCCTGCATTGAGCTGGTAGCACTGGCTACAGTCTGGAGAGAGACCAGAAAGGAGTTATCATAAAATACACAGAACATTAGTCCCTACCATCATCAACTTGGGGCCCTGATGTGGTTGGACTACAACTCCCATCATCCTCATCGTCCATGGCTGGGGATAATGGGATTTGTAGTCCAGCAACAGCTTGGCTCCCAAGTTGGAAAACTTATCTATCTATCTATCACATTTATATCCTGCTGTTCCTCCAAGGAGCACAGAGTGGTGTACATGGTTGTGTTTTTCCTCACAACAACCCTGTGAGGTAGGTTTGCATGTTAGGCAGTGTTCCTGGGGCATGACCACTTCTTTCCTGCCTTCTGGCCTGTTCTCTCACCTTCCACTCTCAACATGGGTTAACAACAGCACAGGCATATTCATCCCTATAGCCAATTGGGTTGCCAACTGATTCGAAAAAATGCCCTGGCTTGTTCTTGTGCCTGTAGCAGCAGTTTGATGTGCAGAAATCAGCAGCTGGCACTTTTTGCCACATAGAGATAAGCATTACCATCTGCTCAGGTCTGCACATGAATGAGCCACCACAGGCCAATCCCCAGACTAGAGAGAACTTTCACAGCACTTGAAGAAGTCCCCACTAGCCAAGAAGTGAGACCAAGAGCAGTCCTTTCATGAGGCGAGGAGAGGCGGTCACCTCAAGTGGCAGATTTTTGAGGAGGCAGTGCAAAGTGCCCCCTGCCTCCCTCTGCTGCCTTCTTCCCACTGCCATCAAAATAGCTCTTCTCTATGTGTTTCCTTCCTCCTAGCCCAGTGTGACCCTCATGCCTCCTTCATATTTGGTGGCATATGACGGGGTGGGGTCGGGTGGGGTGGTGAGGCAGTATTGGTTACCCTGCCTCAAGCAAGCCAAAGTCTCTGGCTGCCACTGGGCATGACCATGAATCACTATGATAGCATGTACTGATCGTGGAGCAAGGAAGTGATGATGCACCAAGAGGAGCAGAGTAACAGTACTTTCCAGACTAATTGCGCAGGGGCAGCAGGGAAGGGGCAATTTTTGCTGACTTCCTCTTCCCCAGGAAGCTTTCTGTGCCATCAAAAAATATGTCCCCAAGGGCTGCACAACCCGCAGGGACATATTTTTGGGTGGCACAGAGGACTTCCTGCAAAGGGGAGGGTGTCAACAATTATGCCTTCACTGGTGCAGCTGTGCAGTTAGTTTGGAAGTGAGGTTACTCTGCTCCTCTCACTGCAAGCTGCTTCCTTGCGCTGAATGCCAGCCAGTGACTGAAAATGGGAACCAAAGTGTTTTGTAAGCGGATGTTTTTAGGAAGCAGTCTGGGGACCAACCAGCAAGGAACCAACCCAGAGCAGCACTCGGCTTGCAGTAAAAGTCGCACAGCTTAAGTAACATTCATTTGTGGCAGACTCCAGCCTCCTGCCTTGCATAGGTTACAAAGTTAGCAGCAGCATCTACATAGGGGGTGCAGGTGAGTTCTTACCTTTCTGTACTTGGCCAGTGGAATCTTGGGCAGCTCCTACAGGAAAAAGAAATGGAAGCTGAATCCATCCTTAAATCAACGCATTCTACACAGTGTTCCCATTACAAATGGGAGTGACCTCTGCTAATTGAGGCAGCATCTTAGGAGCTAAAAGGAGCTTTGACTCTAGCTTCTGGGAATTGGTGACTGCAAGTTGATTCCAGCCCTAGAAAAAGCTGACAAAAGAAATTGTTGGAGTCTTTGGAGTGCATTTCTAGGGGCCAAGTAGATCCTTAGAAATGGCCCTGAGAGGAGAGCCAATCTGAGCTAGCCTGACTTGGTCCCCTTTGCTAAGCAGGGTCTGCCCTGGTTGCATATGAATGGGAGACTAGAAGTGTGAGCACTATAAGATGTTGCCTGTAGAGGATGCAGCTGCTCTGGGAAGAGCATCTGAAGTTCCAAGCCTCCTCCCTGGCATCTCCAAGATAGGGCTGAGAGAGTCTCCTGCCTGTAATGTTAGAGAGGCTGCCAGTCTGGGTAGACAATACTGAGCTAGATGGACCAATGGTCTGACTCGGTAGAAGGCAACTCCCTATGTTCTTAAGCTCCTGCTCCTCCTACCTCTACAACTATTTATATATTGCTTTTCTACTAGGTTCTCAAAGCCGTTTACATAGGGGAAGAAGATTGTCCCCTGTCCCCAAAGGGCTCATAAACTAAGAAACATGATACTATGTGCCTTCTCTTCTCTAGGGCCTTCTCCAGGGTTGCTCCAGTGCTCTGGAATACGCTCCCAAATGAAACCAGAACCTTCCCATCTCTGGCTGTTTGTTTTTAAGCGACTCTTGAAAATGTACCCATTTTATCCAGCGTTCAGTTTATAATGTTATTGATGGTTATTTTTATTTGTTTTATATGACTGAAGATTTTAATTGTGGTTGTGTTTTAATTTGCAAACCACCCAGAGATTTTATATGAGGTGGTATATAAACGTGATAGATAGATAAGATTGATAGATACCAGCAACAGTCACTGTAGGGATGTTGTGCTAGGGCTGGATAGGGCCAGTTGCTCTCCCCCTGCTAAATATCAGAGAATTGCCACTTTAAAAGGTGCCTCTTTTTTTAATAGCAGGGGCTGCGTTCTGACTGGAGCTTAACAGAAGGGAGTCCTTCACACAAAACCTGGGACCAAGCTACATAAGATGTGGGCAATTCGTAATCAGATTTCCTGTGCTTTTAAAAAATACACTCAAAAGCAGTCACAGGGCGGCCTGAACTGGACCTGGGCAGTGGTGCTGGGAGAGAAGGGCTTAGCCCTTCCCCCATGCCGTTTTCCAGATCTAAATGGTCCTCTAACTGCTATTAGACCTGCGGCAGGGGAAAAAAAAGGCAGCTCCAGTTGGGGGACCTGTATTTTTTCTGCTGTGCATCTAATAGCAGTTTAGTGGGCCAAGCAGTTTAGGTTGGCAAAGTGGTATGAGGAGAAAGGATTAATTATCCCCACCCGCAGCACCACTGCTCTCATAAAGATCAGAGCTCCCTGTGGTTGCTTGAAAGTGAAGAAAAAAGAACCACCTTTGGGAGATCTAATCACATCTCCTGTGACAGATCTGTTTTGGCCGCAGCTAACTCATCACGTCCAGTAGAGGAGTCTGAAAGGAGGAGAGAGATAACACCCAAAGATCAGCCTGGGATTGCTATAGCTGTGATAATTTAAAAATGAACCTTTATTTGAGGCACACTTTGACTCAAATTATCAGATGTTGGAGAGAAGCCACAGAAGTTAGTTAGTTACCACCATGGAACCTGTTTCTGAATTTCCTAAAGATGTCTGGTTGAGTGCTGTCAGAGAGATGCTTTCCAGATTAGACCCTGCAACGGGGTCACGATGTATCTCCAAAGTGTGCTTCGGCACCTCCTGTGTTGTGACACCGCAGTCCCTACGCTGACAGCAGGGTGCCGTTCACATTTCTGATGCCTTGTTTCGGATTTAATCGCTGCGACTTATTGCTAAAAGGTTGTATGTCTGGCGTAAAAAGGTTGCTGTATTTTCCGGTTGTTCATTTTCATGAGACTGCTCTTCCTGCTGGGCATTTTGCTATTTAAATTTTGAATGCGATTTGCCTGAACTGAAGCATTTTGCCCCTATTGAGCAGGTAATCTGGAAAGGGCTAGAGAGAGAGAATGCTAGACTAGATAGACTTTTCATTTGATCTAGCCAGGTAGTTCTTATGCTTTTACCAGGTTTATACTAACACGCAGCTGGGCACATTTTATTCAGTGCAAAAAAAAGGTGGGGGGGGGGAGAAAAAGAAATATTTAATATTTTAAAATAGCCTATTTCATTTTAAAATATTCTAAACTGAAAAATAATCCAAGAAAATGAAGTGTTATATTTGTTCCTGAGCTGAATTTTATCTGTTTTGGGTCATTTTTTCTTTTTTACTTTCCTACACAAATTAAAAAGCAAAAGGAAGTTTTTGTGCAGTTGGGCCTATGGAGTTCAATAAGGAAACAGGTTACTTCTTACAAAGAAATGGAGGGAAAGAGAAAAAGAAACATAAAATAAAAATCGATACTGTTTTATTTCAATCTCTTCAACTTTATACAAAAAGTATATTGGAGCCTACATTTACTGTCTCTTCTTGCTTCCGGTTTTTGTCTTCCTTCCTTCCTTTTCCCTGTTTGTCTTTCCTTTTTTATTCACTCTCATTTTTGCTGGCACCTTTCTTCCTCCGTTTCTGTTTGAATATTCTAGCGTAAGGGGATGCTTATAAATGCGGGTGGGCTGTGCCTGTCGCGTACGCAGTAGTAAACGCAAAGCTTAGAACAAACTTGTGCTTCTACACACTTATCCAAGCCAGGAAAAAGAATTTCTAGAGTTCATTTCCCACAAGATGGAAAGAGATATTAGGAACCCCGCTGGCTTGCAGTGTTAGAGATCACATGTGCTACATCAGTGCTTCCAGTCTCTGCTTTCCAAACAAGCAGGCTCCCTGGTGGTCCACAATGATGACAAGGTCCTGTATGGGACCAGCTTGGGCTTTGAAGTCTGCACAGCTTCTTGTGTGTAGTCACGGCATATCAAGAAGTATTTTTCCTTCTGTGCCACATTTCCTGTTACTGCTGCCTGCACAGCGCCTTTTGCACTTCTCTGTTCTTACCACACTGTGAATGTACAGGCCCTCTCCAGATCAGTTCCATGTGACATAGCAGAGCAGCCGACTAGGGTGCTTTAGAATAAAAGCAGCTTATAGAGGTTGGAGTATGCAAAGAGAAGGAGAGATTGGGAATCTTTCTTCCTAAGACTTCACACGGTCGTTGAGACTGCTGCAAATAGGAGGCAGGGATAGTCTTCAGATGGGCAAGGCAAGGGGCAAGCCAAAGCATCAACATCCATTTTTATTATGCATTTATTTTTATTTATATACCAAATATAATTATAACTTAATTAATTAATTAATTAATTAAGATTTCTATATTGGCCATGATAGCTCTTTCCTTTTTAGATTGTGAGCCCTTTGGAAGAGGGGACCGATTCGTTTGTTATGTTTCTGTGTAAACCACTTTGAGAACATCTGTTGAAAAGCAATCTATAAATGTCCATAGTAGCAGCAGTATTAGAACTTCCATGATCGGAGGCAGTCTCCCTCTGAAAACCCAACACTGGGGGACAAACGACAATAAGGAATATTGTTCAGCTAGAAGTGAAGTGCCTCTACACTTGCCTGATTACTGCAAAAAGTAGAATGTAGGACTAAGTTGACCTTGGCTGTGTGATCCAGCGAGGCCAGGGGTAGGGAATATATTGTGGCTGGGGGTGATGGGAGTTGTAGTTCAGCAACATCTGAAGAGCCAGACGTTGCTTACCCCTGAGCTAGGCTATGTTCTATAGCAAGGGTAGGCAACCTTGCCTCCCCAGCAGTTGTTGAACTACAATTCCCAGCATCCCCAGCCTTACTTACTTACTTACTTAGTTATAAAATATTTATACCCCACCCCTCCAGAACACTACTGGTTGTGGCAGCTCACAACATTCATTTAAATAATTAATAATGTAAAATAAATTGTGGCTGGGCACAGGGGCGTAGCCACCTAATGGCGCAGCAGGGAAATTGACTAGCAAGCTTCATGCTGCAGGGTAAATGTTGAGCGAAGCCACTTCGAATCACACTCGCGGCACTGAGGGAAGCAGCCCCTCCCCTCTGCTCTCGGGTTTTGTTTTGAGGCAAGTTCACATGCCATGCCTCCATGTTTTCCTTCTAGCCAGTGGCCGGGGGGGGGGGTGGCTTTCTAAAGAGCTACTCCTTTCCTCACACTCCTTGCAGAGCTTGCAGGAAGCTTGAGAAAGAGTTCCTGGCAAGCTTCTCTCACCTCCCTGCCCCTCTGCTTTCAAAGTTTGCAAGGGTCAGGTTTGAAAGAGGGTTGGCCCCCACCAGGCATGTGGGGCAAGGCAGCATCTGGGGGAAAGGAGCCAAAACCGTTCTCATCCTGCTGCAGCTTTGATCAAATTGGCAGCCCACTGTGGCTGCAGGTCTATGGGGGGTGGGGATGGTGATGACGATCTTCCTGAACAGGAGCAGGCACTGGATGGAGTCAGGCTTGTGGTCAGGCTGGCCTCCCCTTCACTGCATTGGGCTGCCTCTTCCCCAGTTGAGCAGATGAGAAGCAAAACCACATAGTCGTGCAGAGCAGCAATTGGATTTATATGTTCTACCTGCGTTGGCCGCATATCTGTCAAAGGTTGGCTACTCTAGTTCAAACACCATATAAGCTTTCAAATATGCCCACAGCTCTGTAATAGTTCTCAGGCTGATGCAGAGAACGGGGTGGCATGTGCCCCCCCCGCCCCCCCAGGCCACTTCATTATGTTTGCCACGGATTAATTGTAGTTTCTCCATGACATCCGCCTGCTTTGGCATCTGGCACACCACCACCTAAATGTTTTGCATCTTTCCAAGCATATCGACATGTAGCTAAATTTAAAACTAAAGGACAACCAAATTGAAAAAGAAAGGAAATCTGAATTGAGAATGAAAGGATTAAAACGGAGTTTTAAAGCGGAAGGAAAATGGTCTTCTACGACTTATGACTTAAATCAGGGACTTAAACGTGGGGAGCTACATGCCCTCCAACTACTTGATATTACTACCCAATTTGGTTTCAATTGAGTCTTCAGCAAGTACATCAGGTAACATTAGTAAAGATGGCAAATTTTCTCTTCTTCTGCTCTCTGTCTCACAAGGGACCTCTGTGTTCCCCTCAATGCTGAAACAGATCCAAGCAAATGCTAGAGTTTATATTTTCAGAAGCATAAGCTTGGCGAGGGACAGTCATTTAGTTTCTAGTAGCTTTTGGTGCAACCTGTCTTGCACCTAGCCGAGGCTAATTTTTATTTACTTATTTACCACCCCACATGAAATGTCTGGGTGGTTTACATTTAAAACCCAACAACAATTAAAACCTAAAATCAGATAAAACAAATTAAAATAACCATCAATAACACTTTAAAACATTGTACACTAAAAGCCCGATAAAATAGGTGTGTTTGATATTGACAAACGTAGGCATCTGTGTGTGCGGAGAGGGGTGGAATTGGCCCTATACGAGGGACCAATTTCCTCATCGCCTCTTCAGCAAAGACAACATGGAAGCGCCAACTTCCTCTGCTTTTACAAGGGAAAAAGAACTAAAAAGTGGAGGAAGAAGGAAAGTAACTCCTTCTTCCCCTCTGGACTGGTCCGGTTGAGAGTTGGCTGTATAGCTTGCTGCAGAGCCAGCCATGAAACCCCCACCCCCAACATGCTCAGATTCCAGGCTGTGCAGGAGAGTTGAAAGCCCCCTCCCCCTGCTATCCTGTTCAGGTTGCCCCACTGTCCTCCCTTCCCACTGACCCCCAATGATTTCTTCAGCAGAGAAGGAAATGTGAGCTCTCACTAGCCCCCAACAGCTTTGAATGTCATAATGATTCAGACAATTAAGCTGTCGATAGGGAACTTACAGATTTCCATAAGTTACAAAATGGAAGCCCAGGGTTGGGTGAATGACAGCGAAAGGGCGAAGGAAAGAAACAGAGAGCTCCTGAAAGGCTGTTTTGGATTGCCCCATTCTCAAGGCCATGCCAAAACACAGGGCACAGTTGACCCCCATGTTTTCTGGAAGCAAAACCTCTTAGTTACATCATGAGCCATGGAGAAGGTGCCAGAATCTGGGAGGTATGATAGGGCTACAGATCTCTGGGTTGAGAACGGAAGAGAACCAGATCCGAGGAGACAAAACTTCAAAATCCTGCTTGTGGCCTAAATCTAGGAGGGAGGGCTACAACAGCCCCTGGTAAAGACCAGAGAGGCCTATATGTACTTTGCATTAACAAGGGCCATTTGTCCTGAGCTCTGACAAGAGAGACTGTGTAGCAAGGTTGCCAGAACCTAAGGGGTATACTCGTGGGTCAAATGGGCCGTAAGCCAGAATTTGGCTTTAAAAAAGCCAAATCTGGCCACTCAGCTGTGTAGCACTAGGAAACGTGTTGTATGTTGTATCTGGCAAGCACCGTCAGTCCAGGGCTGAACTTCGCCACGAGCTAGGGGAGAACACTGGCCGAGAGATCACAATTTCCCAAGACCAAATACAGGGAGGAGACAAGGGAGTGTTTGATCCAACTCACCCATCTGTGTCCAAGCCAAGCCCAGGAGAAAGTGGAGGACTGGGAATGCTCTTTGGCCCATGGCGAAGACTCCCAAGTTGGGGATGTTGCTGACACTGAAGTCTCTTTCCTGGAGATGATGTGATTTCCCAAAGAAGTGGAAGCCGGGACCCCAGGGACAGCAGTGGTATCTGACTGAAGAACAAGAGAGCGGTAGCAGAGAAATAGCGTAGGCAGGAAACCTCAGAAAAGGGGAAGGGAGATGTCATAGGGGCGGGAGTCGACTGGCGGGCAGTGTCCTACTTCCCCTGTGGAAGTGAGTCCACAGTACAAAATAAGAGAAAGAGACCCTGGACTCTTCTCTCTCATTGCAACAGCTTCCCTCTCACTATCCACTGCTCATATATTACCATTTTGGGGTTTTCTTTTGCACAATTCAACAGATATCCACCTGACAATGGCTTCCTGTCCAGCTGTGGGAGGAAATGCTCACTCTCCCACACCAGCCCTCTTTCTCAAACTCCCCCCCCTCCTCCTTCAGAATGCTCCGAGAATCTCACTAGGCTCATGTTCGTGGGCCATGCTAGTGACAGGCTCTATTGTGCTGCCTCTCCCCTCAGTCCCTGCCTGAGAAGTATTCACACATGCCTTCATGCCCCGGAGTAGCTGAAGAGTGAATCTGCTTCGTAGCAGATTCGCAAGGTATTTAATTTGGCGGTCAAATGGGACAGTCCACATGGGGTCGGCTCCTCTCTGCAATCCCTGTGATGTTTCCCCTGTGTGCGTTCCTACAGCTTGCTCCAGGTTTTTTCTCCAACCAATTGCAGGTGAAAGACCTTTTGTTGTTGTTGTTGTTGTTGTTGTTGTTAGTTTGACAGAGGGAGCAAGAGGGAGGGTGTGCAGAGTGAAATTGCAACATAGGAACACAGGAAGCTGCCATATACTGAGTCAGACCATTGGTCTATCTAGCTCAGTATAGGTTTTCACAGACTGGCAGCGGCTTCTCCAAGGCTGCAGGCAGGAATCACTCTCAGCCCTATCTTAAAGAAGCCAGGGAGGGAACTTGGAACCCTCTGCTCCTTCCAGAGCGGCGCCATCCCCCAAGGGGAATATCTTACGGTGCTCATACATCAAGTCTCCCTTTCATATGCAACCAGGGTGGACCCTAATTAGCTAAAAGGACAAGTCATGCTTGCTACCACAAGACCAGCTCTCCTCTCCTATTCAACTTGGACCTTAAGATCTTCTTTGGAGGCCCTCCTCTGTGTGCGACAGATGTCTCTGGAGAGGAATGTGCTTCTTGAGAGGGGGAAATGGGAGGTGATGTGACACTTAGCTAGGCACCTGTTCATTACTGCTGCTGCTGCTGCTTCTTCTGAGCTGCCCTTCTTCCCTGTGGGAATGAACCACAGCACCTTCTTGCCGGAAGAGCGGGCACCGCAGGGTTAAGAAGCAGCCATCCCAAGTGGCTTGTCATGGAGAGAAGGGGCTGCTGAAATTTACTGAAGCTTTTGTGCTGCTTTCTCTCTTTCTGCCTCTCTCTACCTGTGCTACTGCAAGGAGAGCAGAATGAGGCTAGGGAGAGGAGGAGGAGGAAGAGGAGGAGGAAGAAGGAGAAGGAGAAGGAGAAGCAGCAGCTTGTATGAGCTGAGAAGCCAGCATAGGCGTGCATCCCAGCTGGACAAAGATCTATTATTTAGAGCTCAGAGACTTTAGTGGGAAGCAGCAGCTGCCCCACCACTGAATCTTTTGCAGAAAACATGCATTTTCCCTGGTGTCTCTAACTCAACCTGCCTCCCCTCCTGCCAGTGATCACACACAGCCTAGTGATGTAGAATCAGCATCTTGCATGCTCCTCCCCTCCTCCTCTTGCTCTGCGGTGGTGGCAGTGGCTCCTCTGAGGAGGGAAGGGGGCTGTGTCCCCACTGTCCAGCCCCCTCGCTTGGCTTTTGGTTGAATTCAGACAGCGTTTTGCTCAGTGCTTGGGAGATGGGAAGCAATGATAGCTGGCACCCGAACGGAACTCTGTGGCCCCCCCCCCCCCCGGACTCCAGTGTCCGCAACTGCAAATCACTCAGAGCAGACAACACAGCTGTCAAACTCCCCTTCGTTGTGTTTTGAAAAAAGCTGAATTACTGCCAATGGCCATGCCACATATCTTGGGAGAAACTGCGGGAAATACAAGAAAGCTTGGCTTAAAAAAAAAAAAAAAAAGCTGTTGCATTTTTTTTACCCTGGACATAATTCGGGCCAAGCAAGAATGCGCAGTAATTCTTAACAGTAATTTGGGGGAAAGCAGAGTCGGGTGTGTACTCATCCCTGATAGTCCGCAGGGACATCGGGGTAAACAAATCTAATATGTGGACTGGCACACTCCAATCCAGAGTGGATTCGAATTAAAAATCTGGTCTGTAAAGCCTCCTGCTGAACTAACTATAAAGGCTTTCCAAGGCTTCTTGGAATCCTGTTAGAACCAATAGCCTTCCTAGGCAGACCATCCTAACAAGTCCTTCACTCCTGCAGAGGTGGGTTGTGGCAACAAGCCAAACATTAAGCGGATGGTGGTCTGCTCATGACAGTGGGGAAATAATAGGAGTCCCCACCATGGAACACGATGAAATCGAGCATGTGACCAGCAATATGTGTTGGTCATTAGCAAGATTTGAGATTTATGTTTTTAAATATCCCTTAAAATGGCATCTCAAAAGGAGAAATGTTTCCAAATTCAGCCTGAGATTCAAATTCTGAAATGTCGCCCGATTTGAAATGTGTGCAAAATTTGCTGCAACCATTCATGAATTCTCAGGTTAATGTGGGATCAAATAAACAAATCTTAAAATGGTGCTCAGCTGATACATTAGAGATAGCACCTGCTAAATGATCAAAGAGGTGCCTTTTAAAAGGGGTGATTCTCTTTACCGAGCAGGGGGAGAGCAACTGGCCCAATTCATCCCCAACACAGCATCCCTTCAGTGGCTGTTGTTGGTGTCTAGCATAAGGACATAAGAACATGAGAACATGAGAACAGCCCTGCTGGATCAGGCCATCCTTCTGGAAGCCCAACAAGCTCAGGCTTTCCCATTCCTTCTTCCAGCCTAGCTCATATTTTCTCCCATGCTAGTAAAGACAAAGACTGAAATTTTGCAATTTTTAAAATAGATTTTGAATGCAAATACTCTGTTCAAATGCTGAAAAACTGGCCAACTCATTTCCTCATTCCAGAGGCCAGTGGCTGATGAAACCCTGTAAATCTACCCTGTTAAGTCCAGGATGTCTGCATTTTATTGCTGATGGAGAATTTGGGTCTAGCGTTCAGAGCAACGCAATGGAAGATAAGGAGACTCTTCTCCTTGCCTTTCTACAGATTAAATCACTTGTCTTCTTGTCTAAATATGCTGTCTCTTTAAAGTATGCAAACTTCACTGCTTTTTCATCGAGGGTTTCATTCCTCCCAGTTTCTGTGTGACAACTTCTCTTTCAGTCATTAGCCTCTGAAAGATGTAGAAAGATAGACCTAACGACTGCTTCAAATATTTCTTGTGCTCTTCACAAGAATGTACATCTGTGTAGATCGAATGCATGAAATCTGCATGCAGGTTGCCATGTTTGGTGGCTGCACACACATTTGTTTAACTGTGTGTGTGGATGTTTGCATGATGCTAAAACTGTAGTTGGCTGCTATGGGTTTGAGTCTGTGCAGGAGCAGATGCACTCTCCAGAATGAAGCTAGGAGCAGATGCTTTCTGGAATGGCATATTCCAGAACATCCCAAGGTGCTACACCCAGTCTACAAACTGGTAGAAAGCATGCAATGTCCCCTTTACTAAGCAGGGTCTGCCCTGGTTTGCATTTGAATGGGAGACTACATGTGAACACTGTAAGATGTTCTTCTTAGGGGACGAGTCTGCTCTGGGAAGAGCATCTAAGTTCCAAGTTCCCTCCCTGTCATCTCCTAAATAGGACTGAGAGAGACCCCTGCTTGCAACCAGTGGTCTGACTTGGTAGTATAGACTTCTGATGTTCCTATGTTCTTAGCTGCACTTGCTGAAATTCCTCACCTGTGCATCTATCAAAGGTACAGAAGACCAGTCCTCTTTCCCATATGGCAGCCCTACCCCATCCAATTGTGGGAAACCTTCCCGAAGCTTACCCAGAATTTTAAGTAGACATACTGTATTTATACCGATCAGCAAAATGTGTGTGTGTTTGCTGCCTGGAGCTGGTTTTTGTGTGTTCGGTTTCTTTCCTTGCCAGCTTTTAACAAGTAAATGTCAGGTTTCACTAGCACCCTACTGATTTAAAGTTCATAGCCTACTTTATGGATGGAAGTAGAATATCTGGTTACACCTGTCTTTCTCCCCATCCAGGGGGAAATGCAAATGACATCCTCATGGCATGGAACAAAGGGGAAACTATAGACTGGACTGCCCACACTATATAAAGTGATGAACCAAAGTCAGTAGTGGGACCCACAGAATCCTACTGCAGGTGAGGGGAAGGCAGATGAGGGATTGCAATCATTTTTTGCTGGGTGGAATTCTGGACTATGCATTTAGTTGGCGGAATGAGGGTGATGGTGGAATACTAGACCTTGAGGTTGCTGTCATGCGCAGGGGAAACCCAGTCCAGTTCCTCCTGCACATAAGAACTTCTGGGAGCCAGTTGGCACCCAGTGGTACTGTGGCGGCAAACCCGCCTCTGGAGCCTGCCTCCAAAATGAGGTTTAAGGGAGCAAGCACTCCCTTAGACTCGATTTTAGGATCATCTTGCTGCCGGGGCTGGGAGACTGCATTGCTCCCGGACAGTTTTGGGGGGATCCCCATAATGGACCACACTCTGACCCTCCGTGCTGCCCGAGGGGGCAGCTGCATGCCTGGGCGCGTGATTTCCACGCCAGCAGCCCAGATTGTCTGCAAGGAGGGAAGCATTTCAAGGCTTCCTCCACACTCACCCTGGTAGCCCTTTCTCACTGATTGTGAGAAAAGGCTCCTCATGTCTTTCTAAATGGATTGATTGTGGCCACTGCAGAGAAGAGCACTGTGGGCCTAGGAGCAAAGGTTTCTGGTTCTGGGCCCAGGATTAGAAGAATAAGGGAATGTAACATAATATATTCACTCATACTGAAAGTCAGAGCAGCAGAGAAAGTTGTGTATGGTATCTGAAAGATCACTTACTCCAACATGAGCCGGCCAGTATATAGAGATCATCTTCGGAACGGAGGCCTCCCTCCAGTGAGATGGCTGGTAGCTGGGGAAATGTCATTCTCAGTCGTGGCACCCTGTTTATGGAATGCTCTCCCCATGGAGGTCTATCACCTGGTGCCTACCTTGATGCCTTTTTGTTTTGTTATTTATTTATTTAGTGTATTTATATACCACCCACTACTGAAGTCTCTAGGTGGTTTACAACATGTGCATGAATGAACATGCAACATGTGCATACTACCTTTTATCAACTGTTCGGTTATGAATGTTTGTAAAGTTGTGCTGTCAAGTTGGTGTCGACTCCTGGTGACCACAGAGCCCTGTAGTTTTCTTTGGTAGAATACCAGAGGGGTTTACCATTGCCATCTCCTGTGAGATGATGCCTTTTAGTATCTTCCTTTATCACTGCTGCCTGATACAGGTGTTTTCCATAGTCTGGGAAACACACCAGAGGGGATTCAAACTGGCAACCTCCTGCTCGCTAGGCAAGTTACTTTGCCATTTTGATATAGGTGGTCTTTGGACATTAACCTATTTTACTGTGGAAATAACGTCAGTGTAGCATCCTCTCTTCTTTAGAAGTGCTTAACACTTTGGATGGATAATGCTCTCTGTTGTGTGGTGAAGAGTTAATCAGTCCAGTAAGACATCCTGAAGGAAACTGAGAAGTTTTAAATTCTGCAGAAGCTGACGACTGGAATTAATTAATAAATTTGACACCATAATGGATGGTCTACATAGGAATAAACAATGTTTCTCTCACTGCATTGTCCCCTATTCCATTTGTCTTATACCAATTATTCAACATTGGGGGGAAATGTAAATGACATTTTTTTAAAAAAAATATGTCTCACACCACATGTATATCAACAGTTATAGAAAAAACACATCACAGGTGTTTTCCCCATAGTGGATGATCTAGCCAACATTAATTTTTTTTAGCTGTAGAACTGAGCATGCAGTTTATTTCCATCGAAGCTGGTAGGAGTTGAAATATGTTTAATTTTGACTAGATCTTGGTCATTACCTTTAGCTCTCAGCTTGTTCATTACTTCTTCTGATGTGGGAACTAGCCCATGAAAGCTCACACACCAATCAATTAGCTACTCTTCAAGATGTTCGAGGGATCTCTGTTTACTTAATACAGCAACACCTCTGTAATTTGTTCTCAAGAACTTCTTGGAAAATGGCGGCAGTACTACATGCTTGTGGAAGCAGTGTTGATCCATGATTGGCCTCCATGTTTCCTTAATCTCACTGGAGCCCTTCAAAGGAAACCTGAAGAAACGATTTATCTGCAGCCTTCCTCTTTTCTCTGTCTTTGTGTAGCTATGGCAGGGATCAGATGCCTCCTCATTTTCTTCTGGGTCTGGAACTCAGCATTCCGGGGTAAGTATTAAATGCAAACACAAAGAAAAGGGTGTGCTTAAGGAACCTGGACGGAGAAATTCTGAGCCCAACTGTTCAAATGACATTAGGGCCTTTTAACTGGGCAAGGAGGAGGGAGTAAAGGCCAGGGGTGGAGACAGAAGCAAAGCTTAAGGAGCTTTCCTTTGGTTAGGTGGGGGAGAGAAAAGACAGTTTTGTGAGTTTGGGGATTGAAGATACAGGTGATTAGGATTGGCAGGGGGAGTTCAGCAAAATGAAGGGGGGATTCCTCAGATGCTTAAGAGGGGAGTCTTGCCTTGCCTGCACTGGCTAGCAGTTTGTTTCTGAGCATGATTCAAAGTGGTTTTGAATTTTGATCAAAAATTCAGCTTTAAACAACCTGGGTTGAGGTTATCTGAAGACATGTCCTCCCACATGTTCTTTCACCTGTATTACAGTTGTTTTAAAAGGGCTTGCTTTGGAGTCTCTTGTTTGTCAAAGGTGGTGAACTCTTTGGCATCTTCCATGATGGCATCCTGTCTCTGGAACTCCAGGGAGCAGGGTCAGCTCTAGGTCCCAGCCCAATACTGCACAAGATGGACCAATGGTCTGACTTAATATATGGCAGCTTCCTATGTTCCTATGACAAACTGTCCCCCATGGGCTCACTCCTACCTGGACAGACCGTGAGGTCGTCGTTCCTCCATCACTACACAAAAGCCATGAATGCAGAGGAGGATTCAGGGATTCGCTGTGGGCTCTTCTGAGGGTCCTTGGTCTTAACAACAGCCCAGCAATACTGACCCCTGATTCCAGGACGGCTATGGTGGTGTGCCTGGCTGACTTTTGTGAAAGCTTCAGAAGACTGGCTAAGATCCTCCTTATAGGAAGGCCTTTGGGCTGCTGGAGTAACTTAAACTGTATTTTTACTCTTTTTGTAGGGGGAAATTTTTTTATTATGATTAAATAGGCTTTTCTGTTATGTGGCTTTACATTGTTTTTAAATTTTAAAAATCATGCAGTTTATTTTTTTAACATATGTCACCAATCATAACTTTTTTGTTAACATTGTAAGCTGTTGTGAGAATCTAGGAGTTGAGCACACAGTATATAAAAATCAAAATCAATCAATCAATTAATTAATTAATTATAATAGAGCTTGATAAATAATCAATATCATCCTCAGTTAATATTTGTGCAGGAGTGTTCTTTAATCTTCCTATTTCAATCAGATTGGTTTGTAGAGTCCCCAATCTGTGCCTATTGACTTCTGTTCTTATATTGAGAGAGCAGTAAAAGACTAAAGCAGGTCTTTCTCTACTGGCTTGGTTAATGGCTTACCAGAAAGCTCCTGTGTAAAATCATCCATCAACCTTACACTCACAGGAGATAAGATATTTTTCAGTAGAGGAAGGATCAAGGATGGGCAAATGAATGTATTTCTTCACGCAGTACATAATTAACATAGAATTCATTACCATTGTGCGAGGGCTCCCATTGCGTCCTTGCAGACCTTACTAACATTTCCGCAGAATGTCAGCCATCATATTTTTGAATGCCAGATGCTGGGGACAAATAATTGAGGAAGCCATAATTAATTTTATTAAGCCCTGTTTTTCAGTTTCCCAAAGAGACATGCTGCTATTAGAAAAAAGATGGTCTGATTCAGCACAGAAATTCTTTTGCTCTTACTTGCTATCCACTTGACTGCCTCTTTTAACTTTGTTTACAGTTACTTGTCTAAGTGAGAGCCTAGGCACAGAGTTCATTACCTCCTATCTGCAGAATCAAGGGACACAAGGCCGCTTTGAACTCCAGATCACTGGTTACTTCAACTTGACCTCAGTGATAGTCTCAGTTTCTTGCCATAATTGTAAGCAGCAGAGATTTGAGAAGAGGATCACCCTCAATAGTGGCAGGATGGAGCACGTAGTCCTCCCAAGATCTGTGGAAATTATAGGTAGCAAATTGTTCTCCAACGTCATCCAGATCCGGGCAGACAAAGACATATCTGTAGTGTCCTTGAACTCCAAGCAGTTTAGTACTGACACTGCTCTATTGTATCCTGTGAACAGCTTAGGAAATGAGCATTATGTAGCGGCTCCATCTACAGGCCCTTCAGGGACCTTTCAAGAGTTCTCCATCTTAACCTACCAAGGTCCTAATGTGGTAGACATCTACCTGAAAAACAAGGTGACCCTCCAAAGGAAAACATACTCTGCTGGAAGCAAACTGACTGTCACACTGGATGCCTTCCATGGAGTCCAGTTGCAAGGAACAGGTGATCTGTCTGGCACCAAGATAGTTTCCCAGAAGCCAGTGGCTGTCCTGGCTGGTCACAGTTGTTCGTGGAAGTACACTAAATGTAACCATGTATTTGAGCAGCTCCTGCCAGTATCCAGATGGGGGAAGACATTTGTGATCCCTCCTTTGCACTGGCAGACAAAAAATGATATACTTTACATCTCAGCATCCCAAAGAACAGTCCTGAAGTACAAGCTAGGTAGAACTGAGAAGACAGCAAACCTGGAAGGTGGGAATGTTCTGCAGATTATGGTTTTACCCAGCAACCCAATCTTCTTCTCAGCCAGTGTGCCAGTTCAGGTGCTCTTCTATAGCACAGGTGCAATCTTCCGGACATTTGCCTATGGCACCTCTTTAATAGGGATTCCAGACACAGAGAGATACAGCCTCTCATACACTGTGCATGGGCAGAAAGGCTTTGAGAACGTTGCTCTTTTGGTGGGTAAAGCTTCAGAGATTGGCAACGTCACTGTGGACAAGAAGCCACTGACCGGTGTGAACTGGAGTCAGATCCCTGGAACAGAGTTCTCTTGGGGACTGTATAAACTGCACACAGCACTGAAGCCCTACAGTGTGGCACATCCTCAATCCCCCTTTGGCCTCCTCAGCCTGGGCATTGCAAACATGGACAGCTATGGGACAGCTGGTGCCGATGTGGAAAGTGAGTAAGGTTTTATTACTTGGACTCTCCTAGGGGCATCATGTTGTAGGGAATGGGGAGAAATGTAGTAGGAAGTAAAGTAAAGTTGTGCCATCAAGTCCACTCCTGGCGACCACAGAGCCCTATGGTTGTCTTGGGTAGAATACAGGAGGGGGTTCCCCATTGCCATATCCCACGCAGTATGAGATGATGCCTTTCAGCAGCTTCCTAGATCGCTGCTGCCCGAGATAGGTGTTTCCCATAATCTGGGAAATGTACTGTCCCCTCATTTAGTGCTGGATTGGACAACCACACTGCTGTAGGGCCTATGATAGAAATGGAAATCTACTTGAGAGCTTATATCAATCTTGTACCAATTTAACATCTGCACACAGCCTGAGCAGACACAGAGCTGGGATCTCTGGAGGGCAAAACTCTCAATGCACCGTGCTCCTCGCACAGTGCATTTAGGGATATCTGGATGCTGGGATTCATTGTTCTGGCCTCCAGAGCTCTGCACTACTCAGAGCAGTGCAGATTGTGTGGATGTGTGAGCTGTGCACCATACAGAAGACAAACAATTGTCTTGGGAGAAGGTATGTTTGACACTTCCTTCTCCCCTCGCACCGCCCTCCCCATCCAAGTAACGGTTGTGTGAATGATCTTTGTGCCTATATTGTCTGACACTTTGCTGTAAAGTTCCAGTCTGTAGGATGGGGGAGTGGGAAATATATGTGTGTGTGGGGGGGTGCCTGCTACCCAGTGCTACCCCTTGGAGTCATCCTTGGGCATAGTTACGGCAAACTAACTGGATTGGGGCCTCTGTTAAACATTAAATGAGACTTAACCATGTTGGCTACGTTATTTAAAAGCTTCTCCTCCACATCAAATTTCATCAGCAAAATTTGAAAAGTGCGGGAAATGCCAGCATGTGAGCATTTTGCTGAATTTCAGTCATGTATGTAATTTCTTTTCAACTCAAACTGACTTTTTCACAGGGCTGATGAGTAATTTTCTCTTTTTCAGTGTTAAGTGTGCCAACACTCTCCTGCAGCAGTGTGCTGTGTCGGAAAGGCATGGTATGTCAGATGATAAATGGTCGACCGGAGTGCATGCCCTCTTCTGAAGCAACTTGCTGGGCATGGGGTGACCCACATTACCACACCTTTGATGGGCATGATTATGACTTCCAAGGCACTTGCACCTACACCATTGTCAAGACCTGTGGCAATCAATTTGGGCTCCCAGCCTTCCACATCTTTGCCAAAAATGAAAACCGGAGAAACAAACGAGTGTCCTGTGTGGGGAGGGTAACAGCTGAGGTCTATGGATACACCATCACAATGGTCAGATCAGAATTAGGTTTTGTGAGGGTGAGTGATGACTGGTTCAGAAGAGATGTTGATCTCATTCATCCCTGGTTGCCAGGTTAGCAGATATAACTGGATATAACTAGACATAAATGCTCAGGTTTTCAAAACAAATATGTTGGAACTCTGTGAGCACTGTCACACTCCATTGCCTATAGAAGACAGTTAGAATCTGGGAGAATTACCCCTCAGAAGCTGCAGGGAAAGAATGATTGATTGAAAAGTGTTTCTCTCCTCGCACCTCACCTTTGGGATCCATTTGGGATCCATTTCCAGAAGCTTTTCTCCTCAACCTGAAAGTGTAGAAGGAGAAGGTCAGAGGTGCCCCCTAGATCGGACATAGAAGACCCAATAATTAATTAATTACATGCATGAAACCCCTTTCAAGGAAAGGGGAAAAGGAAAAGTGGTTAGCAAAAAATGAACATAATTCTAAAATTACAGTTCAAAAGCCAACAAGCATTCTTTGAACACAGAATTAAATACCCATTTTTAAAATCACAGGCTCACACCAGGCCTAACCAATTTATTATTTATTGTTAGATTTACTCTTGCAATCCCAGGCCAGTTCTACCTCCAGCCCAATGGAAAGTTTTTACTCTGCTCTCACTGGAAAGGACTTCCCTTAGACTGATAAAAGTGAAAATACCTAGGCCCCCACCACAGTCCTATCTTGAGAACCCCTTACTTCAGGGATTCTCAGACTTGGTTCCCCAGATGTTGGGTCCTTTGGCCATTGTGGCTGGAGATTGTGGGAGTTGTCTAACAATATCTGGAGACCCAACACTGACAATCCCTGCTTTACTAATCCCTGCCTCCTCTCTACTAGAGGGGAACGCAGCAACAACTTAACCAGATCTACCCTTCAGGCAGGAAAGACACCCCTACAAAAATATATATACAACAGCCAAGGGTGTAGCTATAATTGAGTGAATGGGTTCAAAAAACAGGGGCCCCCAGCTCCGCCCCTCCCTATTTACTTCATTTCCTCCCTGGCTCTGAGGGTTCACCAGGGAGAGGGGCAAACATGGGCCCCCTTTCCCCTAGTTGCGCCCCTGACAACAGCACTTGAGCAAAAATAATGTTTAACTGTCTGAGCTTTTAGCTTTCGTTTTCTCTCACCCTCCAATGCAGGTGAATGGCATCCAGACACACTTGCCCACCTCCCTGAACAATGGCACGCTGCAACTCTCACAGAGTGGCACCTTCGTCATACTTACCACAGACTTCCAGCTTAGAGTGATGTATGACTGGAACCATCACCTGCGGGTCACAATCAGTAGTGCTTATTATGAGGGTGTGTGTGGCTTATGTGGGAATTACAATGACGATCCTAGAGATGACTTCCAGACACCAGTCGGAACCATTGTGCCCACTACCATTGCTCTGGGTGAAAGCTGGGCTGTGAAGAATGAAGATGGTGCTTGCTGGCATGACTGCCATGGGGAATGCCAGCCTTGCTCACCCAAACTGGCCAAAAAGTATGAAAGAGAGTCCTATTGTGGTCTGATAACCAAGCTTTCAAATGGGCCCTTCAACCCTTGCCATGCCAAGGTGGACCCCACAACCTACTTCAAGAACTGTGTATTTGATGTTTGCATCAATGAAGGCCAAAAACAGTCCTTGTGTGGTGCCCTAAAGGCCTATGCAGATGTCTGCCAGAGTGAGGGAGCCCAAATTGGCGAGTGGAGGAAGTCTGCTGGATGCCGTAAGTGTAAAAGGCTATCTCAGGAAAATGATTCGCTAACTATGGTGGGCCAGTTTTGTCTCTAGCGTGTAGAGCAGGCCTGCTCAACTTCAACCCTGCTGCAGATGTTGGCCTACAACTCCCATAATCCCTGGCTATTGGCCACCGTGGCTGGGGATTATGGGAGTTGTAGTTCAAAAACAGCTGTGGGTGGGGGAGGGCTGAATTGAACAGGCATGGTGTAGTTTGTTTTCAAAATGATCCGTACAATACAATCAGCCTTGATTTGTGGGAATATCTGCTCCAGCAAATGGTTTACACTTGTGCATAGAGTAACTTTGGAGAGCAACCTGGGCATGTGGAAATCCCTGTTCATGGAAGCTGTTATGAACCATCTTAAGCATGCATTAAAATGCTTATTGCCTATACATGCTTAAACACAGTAACAGTATCAACAAATTAAAATGTGCAACTGTAGCTGCTGATGTATCCTGTGTATCGGAAAATTTAAAAAGTCAAAACTGGCTTTGAGGTTTGCTGCCTAAAAAGCCAGCCCAGACTGGAGAGTTCAGTGGCTATCATCACAACACATATATACACCCATTTTGCTGAAGCTGCGGTCAGTGCCTGGATGGACAACTGCCTGGAAGTGGAAACTCCATGTCTACTGCCTTGAGTTCCATAGTGGGGGCGGAGGGGGGGAGGTGGAAGATAAATGCAATAAATACTTTGGAACATTTGCTATGATCAAGCAATGGACCCATCCTAAACATTACAACACCCTCCTCCTTGCCTCACAAGAGGCAAACTGACCATAGGTATGTAGCTGGTAAAAGTAATGTGTGTGCCGTTGAGTCGGTGTCGACTCCTGGCGACCACAGAGCCCTGTGGTTGTCTTTGGTAGTGCATCGAAGTAAAACAAAGCTTGACTCCCCTCCCCTCCACTCTCTTCTTCCTCTCACAGGATTTGTACCTCAGAGCCCATTGCTGGCATTAGGTCCTTTGTTGTTGGCCGATCCTCTGTTGCCTGCTGTTATTGTTACCTTCAATCTTTTCTTTGCACAGCTCTGGAGTGTCCTCCAAACAGCCAGTACGAACTCTGTGGAACAGCCTGCCCAGCCACCTGTGTGAATGACAACACTCAAATCTTCTGTTCAGCGGTGTGTGTGGAAGGCTGCCAGTGCAATGATGGGTTTGTGCTGAGCCAGGGGAAATGCATTCCCAAGGACAGCTGTGGTTGTGTGTATGATGGGCGCCGCTATGTTGTCAATGAGAGCTTCTGGGCTGATGATGCATGTCAGAAGCGGTGCATTTGCAACTCGGCCATGGGGGGAGTGAAGTGCAGAGCCAGTGCTTGCAAACCCTCAGAACGATGTCAAGTAGTGAATGGCATACGGAGCTGCTACCCTATCAGCTACGGTACCTGCACTATAACCGGATCTTCCCACTATCTGACTTTTGACAAGTACCGATTTGATTTCCATGGTGTGTGTGTCTATGTGCTTGCTGAAGTGTGCCGCAAACCTCCAGAACTGGAGGAATTTGGCATCTATGTTCAAAATGAAAACTGGAGGAACTATGCTGAGCCTTTCACCTGGAACATGCAGGTCAATGCCTACGATTTCAAGATTACAGTCAGCAGGCAATATCCTGGCAGAATCTTGGTAAGTTTAGGTCACATCTGATTATCATTATCATTAGTTCCTATGGTGCATTCAGTACAGTCTGATCTGCGGTAGACTTATGCCATTCACTGTCCTAGATTATAGATTTGTGACTGGGGGCTTGCACAACAAATGACCTACCAACTGGTCATGTATTATAACCTTAGGAGAGATCATGGAAATAGGAGGTAGGTCTCTATGTATATACTACTACTACTACTACTACTACACCACTTTTCAACAAAAGTTTCCAAAGCAAGATGGATGGATGGATGGATGGATAGATGGATGGATCGATGGATAGATAAAGATGGTTCAGTCCCCAAAGGGTTCACAGTCTAAAAAGAAACATAAGGTAGATAGCCACAACAGCCACTGGAAGGATGCTGTGCTGTGGTTGGATAGGATCAGTTGCTCTCCCCCTGCTAAATACAAGAGAATCACCACTTTAAAAGGTGCCGCTTTGCTCAGTTAGCTGGGATATATTTTATACTGCATACATTTGCCCCCATGCTCTGTTTCATTTGTTCAGCATCCCCTCCTCTCTTCCTAGGTCAATGGTTTGTTAACCTACCTTCCGTACAGCGCAGCTGGAGGAAGAATCAGTGCTTACAGGAGGGCCCAAGCTGCTGTGATCCAGATGGACTTTGGCCTCACCGTCACTTTTGATTGGAGGAGCCAGGTTACTGTCACTGTGCCCAGCTCATATGCAGGCACTTTGTGTGGTGTCTGTGGCAACTTCAATGGGAACCCTGCAGATGATGCTCCGCTGTCTCTTGCCAACTTAGTTCCCAGCAAGCCAGTATTTGGCACATACACAGAGTCATTATACAATGAGATAATTGATCCCAGATGTCCCGGGCTGCAAGCCATAACAGAGGATCAGCGTGCCTCAGGTTGGGAATGTGGGCTCATTGTTGCCAAGGATGGACCCTTCCGTGAATGCCATGACCATGTCAACCAAGAGGCTGCCTTCCAGGATTGTGCCTATGACTATTGTTACTTCAAGGGGCGGCATGCCTACATGTGTGCGAGGATTGCCAGCTATGCTACAGCCTGCCAGGCTGCTGGAGTTACCGTATATGCCTGGAGATCTTCAACCTTCTGCCGTGAGTGCTGAATGGTCATCACCAGTGTCCCCTCTAATAGGGATTCCCAGATGGTGTTGACTACAACTCCCAGAGTCCCAGCTGCAATGGCTTTGCATGGGGATTATGGGTTGTAGTCAAAAACATCTTGGGAGAAAACCTGAAATCCTCTCTGTATTCCAGTTTCTTCTTAAGAGGAACCCCCTTTGTCAAATTTCTTTGATTTTCAAATTTGCAGCCCTATCAAGAGCCCACCAGGAAGAGACAAATCACATGGCACTGCCTAGAGATACACATATCAGGCGGCATATAAATATGAAAGAGAAAGAAATAAATGTGAACTGTTTGAGTATAGTGCAATAGATGCATAGAGCATGAGCCTGTATTATCTTGGTAGTTGCAAGGAAGGCTCCATGATACCACTGATGTACAGCAGGTAGTTTAGGATGTTGTCTCTGATAAAGAATATTCATGGCAGCATAATAGATAATGGATCTTAAGTTCCGGGAGGGTGGGGAAACCATTGACAAGCCTAATAATTCTGTTGCACTGCACAACTAGTATGGAAGATAACATGAGGCACTAGGCTCCTCATACCTATCAGTTCTGAATCGCAGGTCAGCTTTAGGATGTGCCAGTGCTCCAAAACTGCATTACTTCATATGATTTCTTACCAAATTTGGCCACAAAGGAGATGGCATTTGATTGTTCAACATCTGTGCCTGGTATCAATATCCTGGTGAGGCCAGACGATCAATTACATTTAGAGACAAATATATAGAGAGAGGTTTCTAGCTTTCATTGTTGCACAACATCATTAAACACATGTCTCTAGCAAAGGATCAGAAATTTTATGGTGGAAATGGTGGGAGTGTCTCTGGTTTTCGACAACAATTTCCCAGTTCCCATTCTCACTGCACTCTCCCTACCTTGACATGCATATTCTTCACTCCTTGTTTTACCATAAGCCTCAACCCTCCTCCTCCTCCACAACAACAAATATGCCAAGTGCTTAACTGCAGCTGCATGATCTGACCACGTAGCTTATCTAGGTGCATGATCTTCAATATCTGAATTTCTGTATTAGCCTCTATAGTTTTGCACAACAGAAAGAGAGAAACACAGATAATAGCGATCTTAGAACAGGTTTGATTTGGGGGAATATAGATGGAATATCTTGATTTAAGTGTCTTTAATTTGGTATTTTAAAATGTCAATGTTGTATTTATAGTTCTTAATATGTATGACATTTCCCTCTGTTTTCCTCAGCTCCATCTTGTCCTCCGAAAAGTCATTATGAACTTTGCTCCAAGGACTGTGGCCAGACCTGCAGCAGTCTCTATGATCCAATCCCTTGCCACAACAAGTGTGAGGAAGACTGCATATGCAATGAGAGCTTTATCCTGAGCAGCAGTAATTGTGTCCCAGTGGATCAGTGTGGTTGTTTCAAGCAGACCAGGGCCGCTATTGACCAGCAGGGAACTTTTTCCATCTGATATCCCAGGATTTCTGCAGGTGCCAGACCGGTGAAAAGGTGATGTGGGAGGTGGTCTGAACAAGGAATGGAGAATGGTGGATGTATTTCAGAAATGCTATGTGTATGGAAATGCCATTTATTCTACTGCTGGCAATCACCATTATCTTTCCTTTGCTAGACGGCCCTTTGATTTCCAGTGCACCTGCATTTGTGTCCTAACTAAGACCACAAAGACCACGGGAACTTGATACCCTTTACTGTTATTGTAGATAATGTGGCCTGTGGGAACAGGAAAGTGTCTGCATCCAAGGTCTATGTGGAGGTCTTTGACTTTGTGCTTTCCTGCTGCAGAACATAGCACGTAGTTTCTGCCACCAGGAAGTAACCCTTTTGACTCACAAGTTTGAGGCAGACTATGATGGTCTTCAACAACAACAACAACAACCTGATAATAAAGAACTGATATTAAAGAAAGAATAGTCCATGTACTGTATACAGAAAATAGGGTTTCCCCCCTCCAAATCTCAAGGAAGGAGGAGATAATTGCTGTTAATTATAAGCAACTCCTCTGGGCCATCAAGCCCCTGAAAACTGCAATTTCTGCTTATTCTTGTGGAGATAACAAAGAAGCCTGGACAATGTTGAGGTGAAACAGAAACTAACTTTAATCTCCCCTTTCCAAAACCTCCCATTTCTTCCCACACAATGCCACCAGTGTTCCCTCTAAGGCGTGTGCATGTGCACGCACCCACATGTTTTTTGATGTCCGCTCAGTTAATTTTAGATCCCGCTTAGGTTGAATCAGGAAGGTCCCACTCTGAATGCACGTGGGCACACTGCCTTGATACCTCCGCCCAGAACAAAACTCATTCCTCACACAGATGAAAAAAAACTAGAGAGAACACTGAGTGCCACCTAGTAACCCTGAACTATATACAACTATTACCACAATTCTGCTACAGAACAAATGGGAACGACTCAAGGTAGGTTTCTTAATATGGCTTATGATACATGCATGGAGGCTAGTCTTCCTCCACTGAGGAACCATTGTGAAGTAAACTGTGGAACTTCAGGCAACTACATAATGAGGTCATTCTCCTGAACAAACCAAACTACAACTCAAGCAAGACAGACACCCAGGTTCTGCCTTTGTCAGTCTGAGATCCAGCAAAACCAGGCAGTTATAGCAGCAATAGCACAGTATATTATGCTAGGTGCTGAGAAATCCACAAAATTAAACCTTCATTGATTCCTTCCTACTCTCCTCCTGATATAACCTCTTCAAGAGAGGCACACTATAAGGGTTCTCTCTCTGCCTCCCAGTCCATTTGATTGCATTTTGAAACTCCCTCCTTTTGAATTCCACCCTCCCTTCTCCCTCCCCCCAGCCAACGGGGGCACTGTTGCCCATGACAACACTTGATTTGTATGACAACCAGCCAACTAAGAAGCAAGGAGATCAATTGGAAGCTAGTACTAGAATACCAATCAGAAAGGGAAAAGTAGGCCTCCAAAATGGCGCTCGAAATGTCAAAACATCTCAAATTGAAATGGGTTTGTTTTGTTCTGAGCTCGAAACAGGTCCTTTATTTAGAGGGCATTTTGTTTTGAGCTGAAAACACTTGAAATGAATAGTTTTGAGTCAAAACATTTCAACATCTAAATGTTTCGCACATCCCTAAAGCAGAACACTGATAAGAAAGAAAGGAAAGGGGTTGTTCATGTACTCAGGGAACACTACTTTTTCCTTCCTCAAAGAGCACAGCTCTAGCACAACTCTAGCCCCTGAACATTGCAACACTGACACAATAAACAAGCTGGAACCCCTGGACTATGTGCAAAAGACCCCGTAGGCTGAGAAAACGTTGCCACTGTGATTAGGTTGCTTGTATATATTGACACTGAGAGTTACTCTCTACTGACAGTGGGGTAGTGTTGCCCAGATTTTGGACTTCACATCACAGATAGCAATGTGGGCCATTTTGAGAGGGGTTCAAAGCCAGCCTTCTGCAGCATGTCATATGACCATCACTTTTCTTCTTAATATACAAGACACATAATACTCACCAAGCGGTGTGTGTCTGGATTTGGATCACTCCAGCATGCAAGTCAAATCGTGCATATGTATATACAACCCTCTCTAAAATCAGATAACCCTGCCCCCCTTTTATTTTTTCCAAATATACCCCCCCCACACACACACTATCTTGTCTTTCTTTCAAAATCCTCTCCCCACCTATGCCTGGTGGTGGTCAATCAGCATATGCTTCTATTGCATCATTCTGCCCCCTTCCCCTCGCCCCCACGCTTCCGGGCCAATTGGAATGAGAAGAAGGGGCAGGAAGAGGCATGGAAGCAGCATAAAATACACTCAATTTTGAGAGGGAAAGACAGGAAGTGAGGTGAAGCAAGGTAGAGGAGAGGGAATGATGTAGCAGGGGACTGCAATTGGGAGCCTGCGTATAGTTGGCAGGCTTGGCCAAAGCAACTCCAATTGTATCTCTAGGAGCCTCTAGGTCTGTGTTTGGAAACTCAGTGCAACAGTCAGTGAATTATTATGAAGGGGCAGAATTAGAATTAAATAGAATTATCTAATGGCGCAGCGGGGAAATGACTTGATTAGCAAGCATGAGGTTGCTGGTTCGAATCCCCGCTGGTGTGTTTCCCAGACTATGGGAAACACCTATGTCGGGCAGCAGCGGTACAGGAAGATACTGAAAGGCATTATCTCATACTGCCAGAGGAGCACCTAAGTAAATTTGGAGCCTGGACCTAAAGGCCTTTGGAGGCCCCCCTCCCCTGGGATAAGAGTGCCTCTGCATACTGCGCAGGAGATGGCAATGGTAGATTTGATGGCACAACTTGACTTTCTTATTTACTTCAGTTACATAAGAGCATAAGAACATAAGAAAAGCCTTGCTGGATCAGGCCCAAGGCCCATATAGTCCAGCATCCTGCTTCACACAGTGGCTCACCAGATGCTGCTGGAAGCCTACAGACAGGAGTTGAGAGCATGCCCTCTCTCCTGCTGTTACTCCTCTGCAACTGGTACTCAGAGGCATCCTGCCTTTGAGGGTGGAGGTGGCCTATAGCCCTCCAACTAGTAGCTGATGATAGACCCCTCCTCCATGAAGTTATCCAAACCCCTCTTAAAGCCATCCAGGTTGTTGGCTGTCACCACGTCTTGTGGCAGAGAATTCCACAAGTTGATTATGCATTGTGTGAAAAAGTACTTCTGTTTGTTGGTCCTAGATTTCCTGGTGTGTTCCTTGGTGTGTTCAGATGCCCACACCACATTCTGATGGCCCTAAACCTCCCATGATTCTCCAAAGCCTGCTGCATGTATGAAAATCAAAATATCACAAAGCTGCTACAAAAGACTTTGTTAAATGACCTTATTCTCTTGGTTTCTACATACACTGTAGAATCCAGCAGTAATTACTTTGCAAAGTTTATGGGACCTTAGCCAGACTGCATCATCAAAAGGGCATGAAGTGACTAATACCTACAGAAGACATGGTAAAGTGTAGGCCACTTTTTCATATGTTTTGCTTGTGCC
This sequence comes from Hemicordylus capensis, assembly GCF_027244095.1. Lineage (NCBI taxonomy): Eukaryota > Metazoa > Chordata > Lepidosauria > Squamata > Cordylidae > Hemicordylus > Hemicordylus capensis. The sequence goes on from NC_069663.1 coordinate 19,357,400, forward strand.
CAGCAATTCAAGCATTATGATTGGAAGTTTGTACATGTCTAAACAAACAAATCACACTCACTCTGTAATCTTTACAAATATTAGGGTTGATTTTATTTATTTTTATTTATCACTAAATAGTTGTGCTGCCTTTTACTAAAACAAACTCAAGGCAGTTTACAAAACATTTAACACAATATAAGGCTATAAAACCATTAGTAAAACATGGAATCCACAGGATGGCAAGGCTGCTCTTCTGAGGTATATTTTACACGGAAAGGATATCTGCACACCTCAGCTGATATACTACATGCCACTTTAAATGTGTCTGAGGTAGTCACAACACAAACACACACACACTCACTAATTCTGTTAAATCATATATATTTATATGATTCAAGGAGCCATAAGGTGCAATAAGCCCACTTTAGGCTTGTGACACAATAATAACTGCTACTATTTTTAGTTTTTACACCTAACTTGCTTAAGGCTTTATGTAACATAACCCACTAAGAACTGGCATATTTTACCAGGAAATAATCTCTCATGCAAATACCTCATAGCACATATGTCAACTTAAATGTGTCTGAGGTAAAATCTGAATATTTCATTTGATGCATCATACTTCAGCGTAAATGTGTCAAAGTAGATATGTCTGATTTTATTGTATTAAAAAAATTTGATTTGAGATATGTCTGAGGTAAAATTCGAACACCTAATTTGATGTAGCATACACAGCAGCTTAAATGTGTCTGAGGTAAAAAAGAAGCTGATTCAATGAGTCAGGTGGTAGAACTCACTTCAAGCTTGTGATAGAGTACCTGCTACTGGTTTTTTGTTTTTTTTTAATTATGCCTAATTTGATTAACATGAAATCCACTAGGAAATGAAGTATTTTACAAAAGGAGCTCTGAATATCTCAGTTGATGTAGCAAACAGGTCAGCTTAAATGTGTCTGAGGCTAAAAAAAAGTGACTTGTGGGACCAAAAGGCAGAATATCTCCTCTACAGACCTGTGGCATTTTTCTTAACATAATTACAGGTTGTACGCCTGACTTGCTTAGACTTTGTGTAAAACAAAAAACCCCCACGAAGAAATGGCAATTTTTACAACAGATCTCTAAACACTTCAGTTGATGTACCCCATTTCTGAGTTATGCTGTAGTACCTGGCACTATAGTACTGCTGGAATGAAGTTTAATGATATTTGAAGCCCATTTGTTACATATTGATCCTTAAGATGCCAGCATATGCAGTTATGGGGTTTTCCCCCCTGGTCATCTAATTATCCAAATATTTCTCTTTTGTATGAACTTCACATTACTGTTTAAATGATATACAAACAGCGGTGCCTTATTATGTCTCCATTAGATGGATAAAGAAATAAATGTATGTGACATATCTGACTTGTTTTAAACAGGAAAAATAAATTTTGAAAAGATAAATTGCTGCTGACTACTCATTGGCTAGTTTGTATACAGTGCTGTCTAAGGCAAGGGGTGAAGAGGGTGGAATTTTCAAATTTGGGTGACAGTTGAGCAGTTTTCCTGAGGGAAAGCACAGAAGGAACACCAGACTGTGTGCTGCTAGAGACCATTTTAGCTGAGGAGAGATGAGGGCAGAAGCCTTTTCCTCAGGGTTGTGAGAGAGTCTCTGAGACAATACTGACGGGTTTCTTCCCCCACACCAGTTCCTCTACACTCCACCTTTTCTCCTGCCTCCTTCCAAGCCTGATGGTTGGAGCCCAAGCTTGCTTGCTTGCCTACTATTTATTTATTTATTTATTTATTTATTTATTTATTCAGTCTTTATACCACCCTTCTGAGATGGCTCAGGGTGGTTTAGAATTAAAAGCAGAAACCATTACAACCAATAACAATTAAAATATAAATATAAATATGAACACCAATTAAAGCACATCTTAAAAAGCAATTAAACCCCTGAAAACCAGGTTAGCATTAAAACAATTAAAACTAATTAAAAACCTTGAAAGTCCAGGCCAAACAGATGGGTTTTAAGAATTTATTTTTTATAAATAAAATTGATATTCATTCATTCATTTATTTATTTATTTATAATATTTCTATAGCTCCCCAAACTTACATCTCTGGGAGGTTTACAATTAAAATCATTTAAAACATCAAATCAATTCACAATTAAAAACATGAAGAACATTATAACCCAGTATCAATTTTTTAAAAAACTATAAATCTAATTAAAAGCCTGGGTGAATAAATGTGTCTTCAGTGTCTTTTAAAAAGTTGCCAGAAATGGGGAGGCTCTTATTTCAACAGGGAGCACATTCCAAAGTCCAGGGGCAGCAACGGAGAAAGCCCGTTCCTGAGTAGCCGCCAGACGGGTTGAACAGTATGATATGCAGGGGTGAGAAGGTGAAGCTTTTTGCAACATGGGAATAAAATTATCACTTGCAAATTGTTGCAGATCAAACCTCTGTTCAAGGTATGGCTAACGGGGTCCCATTCAAAACTTGGCAAACCTAGGAGGGAAAATGCTGGCTGAGCTCCAGTCCTGCAAAGTCTCAACAACAACAAGAAGACTACTGTGAATATTTATATACCGTTCTTCAACCAAAGTTCCCAAAGTGGTTTACATATATAAATAAATAGGGATGTGCCCGAATCATTTAAGATTCGGCTCCCTGCAGCCAAAATGTTTCAGCGTGGGGCAAGGGATTCCTTTAAAAGGAGGATGCATCGGCGAATGCATTGATGTAATTTGCATGCCGATACCGCATGAGGGATGCTGGGGGAAGCATCCTGTTGCCGTGGCGGGGTGTTTTAAAGGAGACTGTGGCACAGGCTACTGATTTCACGGGGATGTTTCTCTTAGAACAGTGCGGTGTTGGGGCGGCGCGGGGCAAAGGAGGCTCGCTGGGGGGCAGGTAGGCCCTGCCTGCCTCCTCTTAAGGGAACCCCTCCCCGCCCCCTGGGATGTTCCCCCCTCCTCGGATGTGCCCATGCACATCCCTATAAATAAATAAGATGGTTACCTGTCCTCAAAGGGCTCACAAAAGAAACACAGCCTGTCCAGCCTGCCACCAGTGGCCCTTGCCACCCGCCACGCCCCCTGCATGCCTGATGTCAGATGCCCCTGTGTCTGACATCAGATGTGCAGGGGGCATGGTTGCATATGCCTATGGCCCTGTTTTTGAGCAGCTTCAGCCAGCGCTGGGCTCCCAGCCTGGCTAGGAACATGTCTCCCTGCCTTTACAAGCAGGGAAAGGTGCTCTGGCAGCTGCAGTGCTGGCTTTCATTTACTATTTACTTGCAAGTGGGGCCATGCGGCCCTGTTTGCAGACACGACAACACCCCCTGCTTGTCTGACATCAGATGTAGGGGTGTGGCTCCTGGGGCTCCAGGTGCAGCCCCTGAGCACGGCATCCCGGGTTCTTTGGAAACTGCCCCCCCTATAATGGTGGCTCCGTCCAGGGGCGTAACAAGGCTGGAGTGGGCCCAGAGACAATATTTTAAAATGGGCCCCTCGCTGATACACACACACACACACACACACACACACACACACACACACACACTTCACATGTGACTTGCCTCTGGGGGGCCCCTCGAGGTGTGGGGGCCCCCAGGCAGCCACCTCCCCTTGCCTAATAGTAGTTACGCCCCTGGCTCCGTCCCTGAAGAAACATAAGATAGACTCCAGCAACAGCTACTGGAGGGATGCTGTTCTGGGGTTGGATAGGGCTAGTTAATGCTCTCCCCCTGCTAAATCAAATTGCCACTTTAAAAAGGTACCTCTTTTAAAACAAGATTGGTTAGATTGTAAACAAGATTGGTTAAAAAGGTGCCTCTGTGCTCAGTTAGCAACCTTTACATTTCCTTTCCCATGGGGAAGGAGAGACAAAAGCCAGCTGGGTCCCTTTGTCTGTGGCTGATGGACTCTAAGCTGTGCTATTATTATATCACACACCTAACTCTGCCATTTATCATACTTGCCAACATGTCCCTACTTTCCCATTCACCTTAATGGGAAAATAGGGACATGTTGGCAGATATGCATATACAACTTGAAAATGTGGCATTTATTGATGTATAATATATCAATTTTATGAGTTCTCAGCTATCCTGAGGGCTTTTAAAGAGCCATATGGTGGGATATAAAATTTAAAAATAATTTAAAAATGAAGGGTGGGCTTGAAGAATATGAATGGCAGTGGAAAAATATAAGTGGGATCCAAAATGAAGCTCACTTAATATGTTCCTTGCATATTTTGCTTAACCTTTATATCAGGAGTTTCCAATCATGGGTCTCGAGAAGTTGCCTGTCATTTCCAGCCTTTAATCTTTTTGGCTAAGGATGGCATTTATATCTCAACAATGGATATAAACACTCTTCTGCAATAGTTCTGTCAAATTCCCACTTCTGAGGATTTTCTCCCACTCTATGTAGGTTCTAAGTCATGCAATATGATTCTAAGCAACAAAGTCTGAGTGCCCAGACAAGGAAAAGGCACTGTAGCAGTGCACACTGTGCATGTGAATTACCCTCACAAACCACTGTGCAGTCCTGAATTTTCCTTAAACATCCCCACCGCCCCGCTTTAATCCCTGGATAGCTTGAATGCTATGTGACATGGCCACCACTCAGTATTATTCACTCTCTTATACAGAAAATGAATATTTATGTTCAGCAATTGTTCTCCAATACAATTAATTGCCTACGTAGTGTTACAGAAACAATTGCACTTTGAATACAGCAGAACCTGCCACACAATCCTCACTCAGCCATGAAAGTGTTTTTTTAGGAGATGCTATCTGTCCATGTAAACTACCTCACAAGATTATTGCGATAATCCATACATGTGATAAAAGTAAACCTTCAAGCATTGTCCCATTGTCTCTGCGAATGGAGGTCATCATGACGACAATAGTTGTTTCCACCCAAGTACCTGGAATTCATAAACAACTGAATTTGCTGGCATTTTGGTAGTACTCTATATAAATATGTCAGCCTAGAACTGACCCTTGATCATTGCAAAAGGCTGGCTGTTCTCCCTTGGGCTCCATGACCTCGATTTCTGTTTGCCACCTCCATTACTGGATGCAGTTCCATACCCCTGGCTCTGATCTGGTTTCACTCAGCAGTTATATTACCAAGAGGTCAGTAAATCCATTTGGTATAATGCAAGCTGTGGACAAAACATAGCATGCCCTCAGACGCTACCATTTATTTGTCACATCAGTGTCATTTTAAACTGCCCAGAGACGCAAGTTTTGGGAGATATAGAAATATTTTAAATATTTTAAACAAACAAACAAACAAATAAATAGATAGATAGATAAATAGATAAATAAATAAATAAATAAATTTTATGGCATGTAGTTGGGCATTCTATGTTGCTTTTCCACAGTTGTGGAAACCCAGCAAAGACTAAGCTAGAGTGCAGACTCAGAGGCACTCTTACCTCTGGACTTCCAGGCTGAAGTCCAGGGTCTCCACACACGTTGGGGGCCCAAAAATCCTCTTTAGTAGGTCCTGGGTAGTGTGGTTGCTTTGCTGGGCAGCTGAGTGTGACTGTGACCTGCGCTAGGCGGTAAGCATGACCTCTGCTTAGGAGACAGAGCGGGGAGTGGGGAAAGAAATATGAAGGATGGGAATATGTTAAGTTGCATGTTGAAATGTTTCTGTTATTGTGTATTTGCATAAACATACCTGTTTTATATTCTTACATTCTTGTGAGTTCACTTGCTGTTGGTGCCCTCAAGAGCCCACATATTAAAAATACTGTGTATGTCGAGGTGTGTGTGTGTATAGGGGGATGGTGCTTAACTTGTAGTGTGTGTGTGTGTGGGGGGGGGTGTCTCCAAAGGCCTTTAAGTCCTGGCTCCAAAATTACCTAGGTGCACCTCTGTGCAGACTCAGCAAAGACTGAGCCCTTTCTCACAGTCAGTTCCCGGACTTTTTTTTAAAAGAATTTTTTTTAACCTTCTCCTCCACGGGGGAGTTCCTGGAGGCGGGGGGGGGGGGGGGCCACAGAGGTTTCCCCTCCCCCTGCCGGCTCTCCCTATGCCCCCCTCCAGCCGGTTCAGTCAGCTCTTTGGCCGTTTTACCCCTCTTTGACCAGTTTTTGGCCTTCCCTGCTTGGCGTGGTGGCCATTGTGGAGGCCACGTGTCTGTGCAATTGGCCTCTGCATAGCAGGCCACCTCTAGGAACTCCCCCAAGGGGGATAAGGTAATTTCCCCCCCTTATTTGAAAAAAAAACAAACCTTTGCGAACCACCCCCCTGGACCGAACCGAACTGGAGGGAGTTCGAAGGGGCTAAACTGGCCCAGTTGGGTTCGAGTCCGGTCTAGACTCAAACCGAACCGGGCCACCCGGTTCTATGCACATCCCTAGCTAGGAGAGCACTCACTCTCCTAACCTCATTTTTGAGGGTGACTCCAGAGGCAGGTTTGCCACTGAGGAGTCACTGGGATCGGGCCCAATCCCAGTGGTACACATACACAGGGAAAACTGGGCTGGGCTTCCTTAGACTGGTTTTGCCCGTGCATATTAATAGCTTCACTGAAAGAGACCATGAGGCTATTCACATGTGCATGCAAAACTGGGCTAAGGGTGCCCAGCTGGGATCGGGCCCAATCCCGGCACCACCATGGTGGCAAACCTGCCTACAGAGCCACCCTTCAAAATGAGGTTAGGAAAGTGGTCACTCTCCTAACCCTGTTTCTTTGATCGTGTGTCAGCCGCAGCTGCAAGCCGCCATGGCTGGCAGACTCGGGGAGGGGGAATCGCCATAATGCACCACACACTCATGCGGTGAATTGTTGGAGCTCCAAGGGGGTGGGGTGATGCACGGGGACATGTCCTGCCACCCCTACCCTTGGAGCTAACAGCAGCAGCCGGTGCTAGCAGAATGATTGTTTGCGGGGAGGTAAGCTCTTTAGGGCTTCCTCTCCGCAAACTAGGTAGCCCTTTGTCACTGCTTGTGAGAAAGGGCTTCATGTGTAGAGATGTAATTTGGCTAGAGTACTGTGGTTGCGAAGCTCCTATTTCTCCCAAATTCTCTGCCTACCTTTAAAAAAACCCTAAAATGAGCGGCGAGAGGGCACCTGTACTTAGAGCTGCCGGTGCTGTGGTGGCATGGCAGCGCAGCTCCTCCAGATTCCAGCTTCACTGGATTGCCCTTTACAAGCATGCCCCCTCGAACCACTGAACCAGTTCCAAACCAATTCAGCCCAGTTCAACACCCAGACTGAACTCTGGTCTGGTTCTACTTGAATCGGCTGTCATTCCAGCAGTCCATTTTGAGTTCAGTTTGAGTTTAGGGCAGAGGCGTAACTATAGGGGGGGCAGGGGGGGCACGTGCCCCGGGCGCCATCTTTTCTGGCCACGTGGGGGGCGCCGCCATGACCAATTTTTTTTTAAAAAATTTTTTTTGTTAATACAAATGTTTCCTGTTCAGTGCAGCAGCGCTGCAGCAGTCAAGGGAGCGCGTCGGTGCCCCCTTCCCCACGAGCGGTCCCTTCCGCGCCACCTGCGCCCCCCCCATTGCTTTGCTGGCGCCTGGCGGCCAGTCAGTAGCCTGGCTTGGCGGCGGCGGCAGGCGCTTGTGAGGAAAAACCTAAGTATAATGTAGTATGGTGGGGGCGTGGTGGGGGGCGCCATTTCAGTGCTTGCCCCGGGCGCCGTTTTCCCTAGTTACGCCTCTGGTTTAGGGGTTCTGTGCACACCCCTAAACCCAAGTGAAAAACTGATTTCTCAAAATATGAGTTTATTTTCCATACTAAAGTACTCTAAGATTCTTTGTAGTATAAAAGCTAAACCAATAATATATGTCAAAAGGGCAAAAAGGTGCACCATCATCTTGCTGGAGAACTAGTAGGATCGGACTTTTTCCTTTCTAAAGTGTACCTTCTTTGGGGAAATGGAGTTAGTTCCCATCCTTCTGAGGATCTACCAGGATTTGACTTTTGTCTTCTCCTGCAATAGAGGCAATGAAGTCCTAGTAATAAAATAAAAATTAAGTCTTCTTAAAAAGCCCATACATTATTTAGAGGTGATATTGAGTTTAAAAATGTTAAGATGCCAAATATTCAGTTTAAATGCTGAAAAACTGGCTTTCTGCCTATCCCATTCCAGAGACTGTTTGCTAATGCAGCACCCTGAAAGTCTAGAATGTCTGAGTTTTACTGCAAAGTAGGGCAATGGGAGATAAAGCTCCTTTCCTTGCTTTACTACAGATAAAATCACTTGTCTTCTTGCCCTCTGTCTTTAAGTATGCTAACTCATTGTATTTTAATAGGAGGCCTCATACTGCCCACTTTTTGCAAAGCAACTTATCTTTCAGTCGTTAGGCTCTGAAATGATGTAGAGAGATAAAGATAAGAGCCACAGATTTATCATGTTCAAGGAAGAAAAGAAGAAAGAAAATACTGGAATAGAACAAAAGGACAAAGCCTGCATGTAGGTTGTCATGTTTGATGGTTGGTTGCACACACATTTGTTTCACTGTGTGAGTGTATGCATGGTGCTGGGAAGCTATAATTGGCTGTGTGTATTCGATGGGCTCAAGTCAGAGCCAAAGCAATTTCAGAACGAACTTAAGAGCAGATACTTTCCAGAACAGAATATGCTGGGACATCTCCCGGGGCGATACCTACTTTGCACGAGGGTGGATGGCCCTCATCACCATGTACCCTCTTTGTATTCTACAGGCACTGCCACAACCTGAAGGAAACAGAATAGACCAAAACTCGGGAGGAAGTGCAGATTTGGAATTCACTCATATTTCTGACATCACAATTCATGATTTACAGCAGAACCGATGGTTCCTTCACTACATTAGGTAATGCTCTTGCATCACATTGGTCTTACTGTAATTGGCTGACATGATGAGGAAAATTATATAAAGTAGTCCTATTGGAATTAAAAGGACAAAACATTATTCAGTGGCTGAAATCCAGACTAGTCTTGTGTCAGTGCAATGGGAGAAGTTGCATGCACAAGAAGTGTGTGTGGAGTCATGCAAAGCTTTGCTGCTCTGCAATTTTTTTTTAATTGTTCAATTTTAACGACACCTTTCATTAAGCATATCAAGGTGGTTTACAAAAGTTTTTAAAAGTTACAAAAGTAGAGCCAGCGTGGTGTAGTGGTTAGAGTGCTAGACTAGGACCGGGGAGACCCGAGTTCAAATCCCCATTCTGCTATGATACTTCTAACTCCCTAATGGCAGCATGGCCTCGGATGTGGCCATATTCGGTGCTGCCTGGAAAGTTCCAGTCCCTGGTACATCCTGCACAGATGGATGTTTGGGGAACAACTGCTCAACTTGTGAGGCAAAGAGTGAAATATTCAAACAACACAGCTGCTGCGGGCTCCTCACAGCATCCAATGGTCCTTTCAGTGCTTGCCATGGCATAGTGAACCCCACAGTACATCTGAACAACTGCATATTTGACCTGTGTATGAGCAATGAGGATAATCAGACCTTGTGCCAGAACATCCAGAGCTACGTGATAGCCTGCCAAGAAGTGAATGTCCCTATCCAAACCTGGAGGAGCCTAGACTTCTGCTGTGAGTTGCGATCATATATCTATATCTATATATCTCCTACTTTCCCCTTTTAGTTCTCTGAGACAGTAAACTTTCATCTCTTTTAAAGGCCAAACCAGACATGAGGTTAAATATGTCATTGTCTAATTGGGAGCTTATTTTTACTCTTAAACTGCAGCTGCATAAAGCTGCAGTTCAGGTAGGGGCTGCAGCACATAAGTAAGGCTGTACAATTCCTTACCTCTATGCTTCTTTCCTGTCAAAACATTCCAAGAAAACAGTTATAGGCCTGCAAATATGCCATTGGGGGGGGGCATAGCAGCTTTGGGGGCGATTTTTGGTGGGAAAACAGTACGGAGATAAAACACTCCTTACCATCATGTCATGATCATAATCCAGACTGAGGCCTGCGAGCTGCAATTTAAAAATAAAAATAAATGGCTAACTAGATGACAATGTGTTTGATGTCAGATCCAGTTTGGCTCTAAAAACCAAACATCTGAGCTCTGAGGGCCTGCAGTTGTAAGGGCTGCTCTCACATACAGCAGTTGTGTTTGGAAATTCCAGTATAACTGTCATCCAATTGTTATGAAGTTCTCTCATTTACTCTAGTTGGGTGCATTCATATATTCACTCTAAATTCTGATTCCCATGATTCCCCAAAGCTATTCACTGGCACAAACAAACATATCTCAAAGTTGTGCCACAATCTATTTTTCCAGAAAGTTGTTCCAGTGGCTTTTGCATAGGACTTTGCAACAGAGACCATTCATGTTTAAAACACAACACTTATAAGGGATGCTTCTTATGTAAATCATTGTAGTCTCTTCATCTCTTTCTATCCATAAGCCCAGGGGGAAAAGTTGCCTATTAGCACTCTGTCTAGGTGGTTGAATGAAAGCATAGGCCTAGCCCTCCACCCCCTCCACTTTCTATGTCCCTGCTAGATTCTTGGCACATACTTTTAATGGAGCAGCAGCCACTGCAGTGACCTTTTGTGGGAGAAGCACTCTGGAAGAAATATGTAGGATAGCAACATGGGCTTCAGTTCATGCCTTCACAACTTATTACAAAATTTCCTTTTCTTTTGCAGAGGCTTCCTTTGGCATCAGGTTCCTCCTGAGAGTATTAAAGCCCTTGGACTCAGGTTCTCTTAGGATACTTGGATATGAGAGGGAACTGTGTCATATCTAGGATGTATTGCTTTTGAACATCTGTAAGCAGAATGACCCAATGAAAAAGAGGGAAAAAAGGAAAAAGAGAGGGGAGAATTTCAGTTCTTGTAGATTGGAGTGAGATCATTCTGCCCATCTTGCATAATTCCATGAAATCCCAGAAGCTGATCTGTTCTTCTCAGTATTTTCTTTTTTAATTGTCTAGACCCCTTGTTGGTTGGGTTTCCTCCCTTCTTTGTTGCACATGCAGTGTCATGCAAAGGCAGACACTGGGAAATATGTCACCTTTCTTTCCCCTTTTTTTCAAGGTTTGCAGTAGGGCTCTTAGGATGTTTCTAAGAAATTGTGCTAGATCTTAAGCGTAGGCTCTGTGTGTATTTCACATTAAAACAACAACAACATTCTGCTCAGAGGCCTTTCAAATTCTGTGCCAAGAACAACTTGGCACAAAACAAATTGGCACCTAATGTCCATACTTTATTTTGCAATTTTTGACTGAATTGATGACTTTACCCCAGTTCCTTTAGTCATCAGGAGTATCAAGGAGCTGTGCAGAATACTAAAATTTTGCACCCAGCCACTGGAAACCACACACACACACACACACACACACTCTCTCTCTCTCTCTCTCTCTCTCTCTCTCTTCAAATGCATCTTTTCAACCAAAACAGCTAGAAACTTCTTTTAAAAATAAAATCTGAAGGACTCAGGAAGCTGAATTAGTACTCAGTGTCACATTCTGCACCTTTTCTAGGTTCTCATGACGTTGCGACATACATATATAGCTCTGGTCTTTCTCAGTTGTTGAAGCCAGGGACATCATGACGATAGGTCATGCCTCTCAGGAGCAAATTGAAATCTTGGTACTTTGGTTAGCTTCTTCCTCTAACAATTGGACTCTCCCACTGTTCTTTCAGAGAGTAGTGTAGAAGCCACTAGTCCTTGATTTTACAGCACATATAAGCTTCCTTTTTCTCTGTCATAATTAGGTGAATGGCACAACTGTGGACCTGCCTTTCAGCCTTGAGCAGAAGGTTCATGTTGACTCTCATTAGAGCCATTTTGCTATTGTGTTGGACACAGGGCTGTCAGTCATCCTGCTTAAAGAAAACCTCAGCATTGTGGCATCTGTGCCAGGCAGTTACATGGGATACCTCTGTGGGCTGTGTGGGAATGCCAATGGAGACCCCAGCGATGATATGGCTGGGAAATTTGGGGAAAGTTGGTATGTGGAATGCTTTCTGGGCTGCTCCTCAGACTGCCCATCTTGCACCTCAGCTGAGCTAAGAAGCTATGAAGAAGATAGGTACTGTGGGCTGCTGCGTCAAGCATGCGGACCCCTTGTATCCTGCCGTGATTATGTTCCCATCACAACTTTCTTCAACGAGTGCATCAACAAGACCTGTGAAGTCCAGGGCCAGCAGCCCACTTGGTGTGATGTCGTTGCTGCCTATGTTGCTATCTGCCAGGCCAAGGACTGCCCACTAAAAGAGTGGAGGACTAATACCTTCTGCCATGAGTCTCAGCTGTTAAGGGATTAGGTGCAGAGAACATGCTAAAAACTAAACGGGTATACAGACATGAGAACCAGGACCAACACATGTTGCATATGTACTGACCTAGTACAATTAAGTATCCATACTCATTGCTGATAGCCACCTAATGGTGCAGCAGGGAAATGACTTGATTAGCAGACCAGAGGTTGTGTAGATTCCTGCATTGAGAGCTGTGTATGTGACTCAGGAACATTGGCAAATGAGGGGTCCTGTGTAAAGACTGGAGAGTGAGCCAGCGTGGTGTAGTGGTTAGAGTGCTGGACTAGGACCAGGGAAACCCAAGTTCAAATCCCCATTCAGCCATGATACTTGCTGGGTGACTCTGGGCCAGTCACCTCTCTCTCCAGTGAGTAAAACAGTGAGACCTGATTGCCCAGATTCCTGGATATGTTCTCTGTTCCACAAACAGGATGATAGCTAACATACCACCTAGGAGGACAGTTGGAGGGCCATGGGCGGAGACAAGAACTGTTGCATATAATTTAAGGCTGTCAATGTACTAAATAATTTTTTGCTTTTTGATTGTCTTTTATCTGATTTGACTGTTAATCAATTACACTTTTTAAAAAAATTGCATATTGCTAAAACCCCAGTACAGCTGCATTTTTAAGATGCTGAAGGAAGCAAAAGAGAACTTACAATTTAGTAACTAAAAGCTACTGATAATTGTTAGATGATAATTAACATTTTCATGCTGTGTACAATAATGCACAAAAATAAAACAAGTCTCAAAGTGTGCTTATTAATTGCAGCTGCTCAGATTAAAGTTAGGCCTTCAGAATTAAATGTAGGTCCCACTGAACAACCATATAATGCTTAGTGGATTTGGAGATGATCTTGTTGCACTATGTTCTTGTCCCTTTTAAGCCTTAACTGACTGCTGATCTTGCATCTCTCAGGTGAATGGGCTGCCAGTCCAGATCCCATCTGAAGTCACAGAACTAGTGACCCTTGATCTGGCTGACAACGCTGTCATCCTTCGCTTACCTCCAGTTCAAGTGACACTGAACCCTGATGGGGGAGTGGTGGTGACTGTCACCTCAGTTCTGGCAGAGAAGATATGTGGGGCTTGTGGGAACTTCAACAATAATCAGACTGATGATCTGAAGGGCCCTGACGGAGTGGAATTAAACAACTTGCCTGAGCTGCTGGTATTTTGGACAGCCAGAGATTTTACCCACCAGTAAGTTCGCTTTTGATTATTCCCTACAGCTTTTATTTATGGTTGTTTTTTTTCATTTTGAAAGAGAAGAATTGTAAGGTTTTACCCGAGGTTTTAAAAAAGTGTTTTTGACTGACAAAATTTGTTCACACAATTGACACAGGGGTGTTGCAACTGCTATTACACACTGCTTAGTAGGCATGGAGCAGCCCCGCTGCTGGAAGCAGTGTGGGTGTGCTTTAGAGTGCGTTGCAGCAGCATGTACGGCTCGCTTTTAGAGCTGTGGTTCTCTGCACAGTATATAAGCCAATGGTGCTTAGTCTGAATGTTGCCAAATGTTTTTTCACATTTCTGTTGATCTGCCTTCCACTGTACCTTGGACAGGAGTTTGCTGAGCACTTTTTAGACTCTGGTATTTTCTAATGAGACATTTTCTCTCCCCTTCTTCCTCTTCTCCTTCTCCCCCCCCCACCTCCTCCTCCTCCTCCGTCTCCATGTGGACTGAGAGAAGATTCCCTTGGTAAACTGAAGCTTTGGGTGCTGATCCTGTTTTATTGTGCAGAAATGGGACAGAGGATTACAAATGGGGTATTTAAGATTGGAATGTGGCAAAATCCTTATTATTGCATAGTAATGGCGTTGTCATGGAATCTCCTTCCAATTTCAGTTTTGTGTGTTGCATGCTTAGGTATTATTTAACATAATATCGGGGCTTTTAAAAAGGAAAATTCAGAACTGCATAATGCCATGTGAGTGTGCATTTTTCTTGTCTGTGTGCACACATACCTAGTTGCCTGGAGTCACATTCCATGACATTTAGAAACCTATCTAGAGTGGGGGGAAATCCTCAGAACTGGGAATTTGATAGAACTATTGCAGAAAAGTGTTATTCTTTTGTGAAGACTCCATGGGGAGTAGCAGTGGAGTCTGTGGAAGCAATCATTGTTGGCAGGGATAGAAGAAATGGGTACATTTGATTGAGGTATGGGTTCTAGAGGAGCATGGATTACTCTATTGTTATCAGTCACTTTTTATATTATCTACCATAATGCCACTTTTGCATGACTTGAATTTTTGAGCTGCACAAGTGCTCTTTTATAACTTTCCCCCTTTAAAAAGAACTGCATGTTTTTTTGTCTGGTTGCACATTTTAAAAAGTCCTGTGAAATATACAATCTGCTAGGAAACTGCATTTTACAGTATCATAACTCATATGACGGAATCATACTGAAATATGTCTGCAGTAAAAATAATGTGATGAGTAATAAGGAATGATTGATTGTTTGATTAAGTACTGCCAAGTCAGTGACGACTCTTAGTGAGCATACGGATAGATTCTCACCAGGATGATCTGTCTTCAACTTGGCCTTGCCTCAGACTGTTGATAACAGTTGTCCCTTAACAAAAGCAACCCATCACAAGTAGACAAGCAAAGAAACTATAGTGATACTAAGAAGAGCCGGTGGTCACTCTAAGCGTCTGAGTGTTCACCAACAGGTCTGATGTGTAGCAGAGGCAGGATCAACCTGCACATTGGTGCTTGGAGTATTGGTTTTAGTTGAGAGTTGACCCCTGTTTGTATTGAACATGCTATTGTGAGATTGAAACTCTTCAATTTAGCCACGAAGACGACCAGCCCATGGTCAAAAGGTGTTTTGGTTTCTTTAGAGATTACATGGACCATTTCCTTTTAAGAAGTACCTTATCATCTTTTGGCAATGACCATTTTCTCCAACAGAGACCTTTGTCCTTGTATGGAAACATCCGTGCTCACTATGTTGTGATATAACTATGTATTATTTGTGCATATGATTTTAGATATATTCAGCAATTTTTTCATGTATTTTAGTGTGAATGTGGCAACTCTACACTTGGTAAGGGTGGTTATTGTTGATCTACTAGAATAGTATATTGGATTGATCTCTATATGCAATATCATTAAAACTTTATATGCAGGCGTAAATATTATATATATATAGTTTCTTGGATTCTTGGTGTACTGTGCTTGTGTATTGTGAATCCAGTAGATCCAAGCTCCTTTTCCATTTCTCTTCAGTAAATCCAGGATCACCAATTGTGGAACAGCTGAGATGACAAGGAGCCCAGCCCTTGCTATGCTAAGCCTTGATCAAAGTTGGTGCAGGGAAGAAGGGACACCAGGCAGTTCTGGTAATAACAGGGCTGGTTCTCCTGACCAGACGTGTCCAGCCAGGCTCCAAGCCCTGTGCATGCTCCCAAGAAATGGCCATGTGTTGGCAAAAATCGGGATCAGAGGAGGTAGAAGTGATTATGTGCTAGCCACAATATAGGTAGGATAGCAGCCAACACACATTGTGGAGGAAAAGCATGTCCCACCCCCTCCTACCCAGATCATGCTTGGCACACAACCACTCTATTTTGCTGACACATGGCCATTTCTCAGGAGTGTGCATGGGGCTTGAAGCCTGTCTAGATGCTTCTCCTACCCACCATCCAGTCATGAGAACCAGCTCATCTACTGTTTGATTGCTGAGGTTTACATATCCAAGCCAAGGGAGAGGGCAGATGCTGTTACCACCAGAGTTAGATAGATGTCAGGTCAGTTTTGTCTACAGCCAAAGACTTCTCCCAGTCAAAGTGGCTGACATTACAGAATCTGTCAAGATGGACTAACACAAATCCATAAGCTTTCCCCAAAAGTTTTTATTGATTCTTCTAGTAGATTCAGTTGGGTGCAGCTCAAGACTCAGCTGTGTAGTGCAATGTTAGTTGTCCTACCCCTAAGGTAGCTGTAGCCTTGCATTAAGAAAGTCTTACTTTTTGTATAGTGCTTAGGCCTCCCTTCAGTATAAAACTACCAGAGTGGCACATGATTGATAATAAAATTACAATAAAGCAGCATAAAACATTTTGGATGAAAGCATAGAAAAAGCAGCCATGAAACCAATAATATCTCTTAGTTTCATTCCATGAAACTAAAAACAATTCTAACATGCTGGAATGTCTGGTTAAATAATACAGTATTAGGCACCAAAAATACAACCAGCCAAGCTTCCTGGCACAGGCAATCCATGTACAGGTGCCACAACTGAAAAGACTTTCCTTTTTGTCACCACCCGCTTAATCTCCGGCAGTGGTGGGACATGGAGGTAGGCCTCAGACAGAGAGCAGAGGATTCGGGCTGGTTTGAATAGGAGAAGATAGTCCCTTCAAGTAGGCAGGTCCCAAGATGTTCAGAGCTTTGTAGGCAGTAACCAGCACTTTTAATTATCCCCAGAAATGGACTGGCAACCAGTGTGTAGCTGTTTAACCATGCCAGAACAACATTCTTTGCTTTGGTGGGTAACTTGCTATCCAGGTAGATTTTGTGGTTTGTTTTTAATGGAAAAAAATAACCAATTGGACCCCAAGGAAGTTTAACTGTATGCAGTAACGAACATGTGCCGTAATACATACAGTAGTATACACAACTAAACACCCTTTAAACACACACACAAGATTGTGCGTGGCATATGCATATGAGTATCCAATAACTGTTGTGTTCTGTTATGAAAGTAAAGATTTTATTGAAAACAAAGTTTAGGCATCTTTAGTTTAAAAATAAAAACATCTGAAGGGTTGTTTTTTTTTTTACCATTTCTAAATGTATCAACACAGTTTCATAGACATTCTAGTTTTAGTAAGAAATTGCACATGAGCAAAAGAGATGGCTGGGCATGTCAAACAAACTAATGACAACTTTCACTGTGCTTGTAGCATTTGTAATCCTTAACACCCACTTTGTAATATCCATAAATATATAACCCCCATAATTAACATGGGTTGGGGCACAAAGTTACCTCAATGGGACAATGTAGTTGGTTCCTGGGATAACTTTGTGTCCCATGCACTTTTTCATTACTAGGAAGGCAATGGTTAACAATAACTCATTTTCCTATAGGGCTTTCATTTACCAGACTGCTGGTGACAATGCCATATATAGGCAGAGCCCCTAACCTTTTGAATATTTGCAAGAAAGTTGCCCATGGGGTAAGCAGTTATCCCCCAAAGCAAAATGATTTGTTTCCTATAGTTAGTAGTCAGGTTTTGTATTAACTGAAGTTTCTGAGATACCTTTAAAGGCAACCGCATAAACACCACATTGCATTATTTATTTATTTATTTTATTTATTTGTTTATTGTTAAATTTATATACCGCCTTTCATTAAAACAACCCCAAGGCGGTTTACAGCAAAATTTAAAAACAAGATTATAAAAATGATACAGTTAACATATTAAGCTAAAAATACAGCTTTACCCCATACCTGGGACTAGCTATCCCACCAGACTGGACTGTTGTACTGCTCAGCAGAGGTGTTCTTTTAGGTACAATTTGTGTGATGCTTCTGGGTCAAATATCTGTAAGCTGGCTAAAAAATGAAAGCTAAACAATGAAAATCCAAGAAATCAGGGGGTCAGCTAGTGATCTAAGCTATGTACAATCTCTATGGGGCTGGGTGGCTTTCAGCATTTGTGAGTCAGCGTAGCTTTATTGATGAGAGGCAGTTGATTTCAGCTGGGTGGTCTCAGATTTTTTTAAAAAAACAAAAACAGCAGGAGATGTTGTATGGTGCCTGGGAGATCAGTCACCTGCCCTTTCCTTGAACTCAGGCAGGGAAAAAGTATACAGGCTAGTGAGTATGCCCGAGACTGGTTACCATCCAGTTCTGATCCCAGTTCTGATCTCAGTTCTTGGTTCAGTAAGAGTGTATTTTTGTATGAGCTAAAAACAAGACAATAAAGAGCATTCAGTATCTTACACAGCAAACAGCAATGTTCCAAACCCCCTTTGGGGATAGACCCATAATTGTTCATGTGTGGGGGTGGGGAATACCAGATGCGATAGGGACATTGGCTGACATCCAGACTAAAATACCTCTGAGTAATCCTACTGAAATCAATCAATCCTTTAGAGTAAACTCCTGAATAGTATTTGTTGAGTAATTCAGCCTGGATGTCAGCACCGTTCTGAAGAGCTACTGGTCTGGATTGACCAATGATAGATCTAGATGGAAGAATGATGGGCTGGATTGGCCCATTGGTTCTGGGAAGCCCTTCCTCCTATTAGTTGCTGTGGGTGGGGGAAAGGCACACAGTATATTATTACAGCCACTCTTCTAACTACTACTTCTTCATGTTTTCCAGAGCTGAGTGCTAGCACTGAAAGATGTTCTGGAGCAGTGCTCTGTAAAGTCTTAAATTAAGTCCTGCTTCCAGGGAAAGGTGTTGGAGATAAAAGAGGAAAGGAAATAGAAGTGGAATAGGCAAAAAATGGAAGCAGCGAGGAATAGGATCCGGAGTGGAAAATGATGAGAAAAGAATAGTAGAGGAAATAAGGATCTAGGAATGATGAGTAAATGAGGGAACAAAAAAGTTGCATGGGGTGGTGGAATTGTGTGGGGAAAGACAAATGTAAGATCATCTGACCAGCAGCAGAAACCTGCTCCTGCTCTCTTAAACAACCCAGCTTCCAGTCATAATTGATTAGGAATCAGTGGCTACTGGGCAGTTAGATTTTCACCCTCTTACCATTGCTGTGAGTGGCGAAATCACTGGGTAGAATAGTGAACTAAGACAGGCAGGTGTTTGGGAAAACTGAATTCTGTTTTTACATCATTATATTTTTACATACCATCTTGTGATGTTGCTGTGACTCTCCAGTGGCTGATGACTTCTGTAATGGTGTGCGCTACTCTGCCATTGGGTAACAGCAGGTCATCTGCACCATTACCATTGAAGTTCCCACAAGATTTGAATACTTTGTTGGCCAGTTTCCCATGGATGACCACTGTCAGCTCACCACTGGGGCTAAAGAGAACCCGTACATATGAGCCTAGCTTCACTGTCACCACTTCCTGGATCAGAGTAACTGATACATCCTTTGATGGCTGCACTGGGAGATGCACTGGATGCCCATTCACCTATAACACATGCAAGCCAACAAGCCATATGGAAATATCAAGATCAATTTTTGGAAGGAAGATAGGGTAAGCAGATGATAATCACAAAGTGGCTAGCATTATATAAGATGAGTGGTTGCTGAAGAGAGCATGTCTGCGATTTCCTGTTTTGCCATGGGTCTCTTCCTATTGCCATGATTACATCCCACTCCTTAGGCCTCTGCATTGGTTCCCCGTCACACTCCACATCAATTTTAAACTTCTGTCTCATGCGTCTAAAGCTTGGCATCTCCCCCCCCATCACATGACTAGCACATTTTCTCTAGAACATTTTTAGAGATATTCTTGCATGCATGCACGCACATGCACACACCCCTTGAAAATTTTTGCTAGTCTTCTCAAAATTATTTTAACATCCATCACAATTCTACATATCCTTTGCCTGAACTGGACTTCCAAATGTGATTTGAATGTTGCTTTAGGTTACATTAAGTGACAATTCTATGCATGTTTGGCTCCTTCTCTGATCTGATGCCTCTGGCCCTCTCTGTTTGTCAGTCCATTGCACTCTTCTCCAAGTCCTTCTTTCCTGAAAGGCTTTCCTGAATCTTGCTAGTTTCATCCAATCTGCATCTCCATTGCCACTCGATTCTCCCTTACTGTATTCCAGTATTAATTCATTAATACATTTGTCTTTTCTCTGCTTCATCCTAGTTTTGGCTGTCTAATATATTGTCAGCTCTCTAAGACTTGAATGTTAGGGATGTGCGAATTAATTCAGGTACAAATTGATTTGTATGCATATCTAGCTGATTCGGATGATTTGGAGACAGAACAAATTACCCCTGTGGTCCATTGGCTAGATTCGGGCCCAAATAGCTAGCCTTGTAGAAGCTGAGTTATGGAGCAAAATGTGTGGTCACTATTTTTCAAGTGTTTGGATTCTTTGGTGTATAATAACTTTTCCTCAATGAATCCCTATGAGGATTCATTACACACCTTCATTTCTTCTATTCATTTTGCCAACTGTCAACTGCCATGTGCCAACTACACCCCCCTCCCACCTGCCAGGCAGTGGGATACTACTCAGTTTATGTTCTAGGGATTTTTTCAAGTGTCTAGACTCTTTGATGTCTAATAACCTTTCCTCATAATGAATCCCTTTGAGGATTCATTATAAACCAAATAGTCTAAATACCTCAAAAATTCCTAAAATATAAACTGAGTACCCAGTGGTGTGAGGGTTGTGGGGTAGTTGGCACATGGGATGCCACTAATTCCCCACCCCCACCCACAAAGCAGTGGGGTCAAAATGAACAGAAGAAATGAAGGTGTGTAATGAAGACACCAAAGAATCTAAACACTCCAAAAATTCCTAAGAAATAAACTGAGTACCCCAGTGTGTGTGTGTGTGTGTGTGTGTGTGTTGGGGGGTGTAGTTAACATATGGCAGTTGACAGTTGGCACTGTCCAATGACAGTCAAAATGAACAGAAGAAATGAAGGGGTATAATGAATCCTCACAGGGATTCATTACAAGGAAAAGTGATTATACACCAAAGAATCCAAACACTTGAAAAATAGTGAGTGACCTCACATTTTGCTCCATAACTCCACAGGTTAGAGCTTAGCTTTTTTTTTTTTTTTTTTTAAATGAAAGCTGGGGATCCATGTTATGGTTAGGATAGGGCAACTTCAAATCCCCATTATTTCCTATGGTGGAAATATACAAAATCAGTAAAAACTAAAATAAATCATTAAAAATCAACCAAGTGCCCTAGTGCCTTGAAATGTGGGTGGTAGGTGGCACCCATGGAGACCTACCCACCAACCAAATTTGGTGCCCCTAGGACCTTTATAAGTGGAGAATCAATTCAAATCAAATCTGGGGCGATTCGGGGGGACAGATTTGGACACAAAATAAATCGGGTGATTTGATTTGGGCACAAATCAAATTTAAAAAATAGATTCATGTACATCCCTAATGTTTGTATGGATTCTACCACACTGTATATGCCAAGTAAATGTTCATTAGTTGTAGCACTCTAGATCAGATAGGAATGGAGAACAACAATTTGGTGGAAAGAGATGGAAGAACAGTCAGTTGATTGGGAAGGAAGTTACTTATTAGTTACTCACGAATTCACATTACTTCTTGTGGAAAGAAGAACAGGCTACAGAAAGAAATGGATACAGAAGGTGATGGAACAGGTGGATGGAACATCAGTTCTGAGGGCTACCACTCTTCACTTCTTACCGAGACTAAGCTATTCTGGTTCACCAGTACAGTAAGGTTATGGAAGTAGACAGTGACCGCAACCACACTGGGTGTAGGGCATGTAGGACACTTGCATAACTTCACTACCACTCGGAACCAATATGGAGATTTGGTGTCAATGAGCGAGGAGATCTCATAGGACCCAATAGTGGAAATCTTTCCAGAGACCCGGTCATAAGTGGTGAAGATATGCCTGTGGGCGATAGAGCAGTGGCCCTCCTGCGGAACACAGCCCCACTTGCCATTGCTCAAGACACAGGATTCTCCAGCAGCACATGGCAATGGGGTGCAAACCACCCGACCTTGGCGGTGGCAGGTGCATTGCTCTCTACAATTGGCCGTGATCACTCTCACTCCAACCTGCCAAGAAAAACACAGCAGGGTTAAGATCATGCTAGAAGTTGGGACACTTGAATTTTGCTCCTCCTTTTGACAACATCTAACTTAGGGTGAATATATCTCTTCTATATTTTGAATAGTTTGCTTGTTTGTGCAAAATAAAGTCATATTTCCTGGTTACCTACAGACCCCATATTTGCATACATGATCCTTAACTGAATGTGCTACTTTTAACACTGGAATATGTGGGGGAAAGGTTTAATTTTTTTTTGTATTTTTAGAAGAAATTCTGAAAATAATCAGATTTTAACCGTTATTCTTCTCAGATTTTTAACACTCAATAATCAGATCAATAATTCAAAAATGACATCATGCCCAAGAGATGCAGAAGATCTTTCTCAGATTCAACATTACTCTGATTCACAATGTGTCATATATGGTAACTATTCAGTAAGATGAATAATGGTTGTTGAAATCCTACAAGTTCCAAGTTCTTTTACTTCCCTTTTGCAATTCTGACCCACTTGCTTGAAGTTCTCTCTACTGTTGAAGACCACAGTAACTCTTTCTCTTTCATTACATCACCCATATGGGGCCTGCTGTAAGGATCTGAGCACCCTGGATGAATGTGACTTGACTTCTTGATTCCCCCACGACCAGTTCTGCCTCTACTTCCTTCCCATTCCTCTCTGATTCTACAGCTACCTATTGCAGCAGTGAGAATGCCCAAATATTTCCAGTCACTGGTAACACTACCTGTCCTAATGGAATCTACAGCAATGTCATTTTAATTATAGAAAACTGGGATTTTAGATCTATACCATAAGATCCCAGTGGTGTAGCCGTAGATGCTAAACATATGAGGAACATGTGTATTCTTGCATGTTGGGTAGGTCCATGAGTACTCAGGAAAATATGCCAATATTTTAAAAGAATCAGAATGGGGACAGGGATGGGAAAAGCTAGATGAGGAAATTGCAATGCCATCCTTTATTTATTCAAAAATATTTTTTTTCTCCACTTCCCTACCTGGTCCCTATGGCAATAGGCAGCCTGAAACTGATAGTGTCTGACTGCCTTAGGTATGCTTTAACATGTTCAACTCACAGCTCTGTAACACAACAGTCCCCGTGTCTTCAAAATTGGTTTGTCACTTGCCTTATACCATGTGCCCTTGAGGAAGCACCTGCATTGACTGTCAGGCACACAGTGGTAGCTCGCCATAAAGTAGCCCTTGTTGCACTGGCAGCCTTCTGCACAGTTGTTGGGGCATTGGGTGATTCTGGTTGCCTCTCTGCATGTGCTGGGGCAAGCAGTGGTGCAGAGTTCATAGTGACTGTTGATTGGGCATTTCATAGCTGCAAGGAAGATTGAAGAAATTAGGTTGCTTAATGATGGAGAAGAGGAAACAAAAGAATAGTAACAGACTAATATTATTAAGAGACAGATATGGTGCAGGGTAGATGATGATGATGATGATGATGATAGCAGCAGCAGTAGCTTGGCACCTTTTCACTACACTGAATTTTGGAGTTCTCAAGCCTAGTAATCACTCTTTCTGTATTCTGTTTGGGCTTATTGACCCATAGAAGGCTTCCTTATTCACATCCACCCTCACTCTTATAGTCCCTAGACCAGCTTTCTCCATTTGACTCTCTTATAGAATCCAAGACCCTAGATCCTGACTAGCTTCTAGATCCTGCTGCTCCTGTGTTTATTAGGCTAGGTCTTCTATATACTTTGTCTGCTCTCTCCTGCAGTTGGCCTTTGTCTGTTGACTGACTCTTGCCTCCCTTCCTATAGTATCATGTTTTAATCTCTTGCTATTCTTTAGGAGCAGAAGTACACATTTCAGGGGCCCCTGTGCCAAGGCACAAATAGGGCAACAGAGTGCTGTCATAGCAACTGCCTGGGACCACGTAATAATAGTGCTGCTCCTTCAGTCTTTGGACACAGACTATAGACAGATGGACTGATAATTCCTGTGAAAGCAGTATGTGATCTATAGTGAGCTGTTTAGATACTCATCTGAGTATAGGATCATATTGGATAACATTGGCAAAGATTGTGCCAGTGGGATCCAGTAGCCTTGCATGTGGAACAGCCTCTCCTTGAAAGATTGACTCTCTGGGAGCACTTACGGCAGAATCTCTGTGACCTCCAGGGCTTAACCTCGATGCCAGCGGCTTGACAAGCAGTAACATAGCTGTGGATGGCTCGGCAGAGGATAACAGGGTTCCCTCTTGCCTTACAAAGATCATGCACACAGTTGTTGAAGAAGACTGTGGGGTTGATGGTGGAGTAGCAGGAGCTGAAAGGGCCATATGATGCTTGCAAGATGCCACATAGACTGTTGTGTACATAGCTGGACTTCCGGCTCTCTTGGCAACCTCCACACACCAATGCGGCACAATCCTCTGTGCAGACTGCCATGGGGATGTCCACTTTCCAGGCAGCTGCAAAGGCTTGGACACTCATAGCTGTATGACCAGTGGGCAGGAAGATGTCATCACGGGGATTACCGTTGTAATTGCCACAAAGACCACAGGTCTGGCCCTGATAGATTTCAGGCACCATGACGACAAGATGGTAGAGCTGGTCAAAGGAGACTAATAAGCCAAAGTCTGTCCGAAGCACCACATTGTCACCATGGTAGTACACCCACATACCATGATTCTCCAAGTGGAAAGGTAAGTACGAAGTAGCACCATTCACCTATGACAGTGGCAGGGGAGAGTTATCAGGCAGACAGTTCAACATGCCAGTCAAGTGTTATCCAAAACACCCTCTTATATAGTTCTGTTTCTTCCCCTTGCCTATTTGTCTCATCCATTTTTGTTCCTTTCCTACATTTTATTATCCATTGTCACTCACCATCTAATACTGCGCTGGTCTGATCACATCATTATTCACAGCTACTACAGTTCTACACTTGTGTTTGTTACAGCCAGTCAATTTACCCGGCCTCTCGTGAACTTCCAATAAACAAACCACATTCCCCATGTCCAGCACACTCAGATACACAAGAGCCTTACCAGGATTATACCTCTCTTTTCCCGCAGCATGGTGACAGTGTGCTCGTAGACTGTGACAGATACAGTCCTTGTAACAGAGACCTTGCCCCTGGCCCGCCTTTCATTCTCCACATGGACCTCAAAGGCTGGAAGGGAGCTCTTGCGTGTGCAGCTTTTAACCAGGGAGTAGGTGCAGTTGCCCTGGAGGTCAAATGTGAAGCCATCAAAGGTGAGATAGTGGGGATCACCAGCCACATGACAAGCTCCACTCCTGCTGGGTGCAAGTGAATGGCATTTCTGGACACCCTTAACCACACGACACTCTTCATGGGCACCACAGGAGGTACGCTGGCAGTCCATGATACCACCTACTTGGCAAACACACCACTCCTTGCAGAAGCCATTGGGATAGAAAGACTCACCCGACTTGTAGTAGAATCCTTGATGGACACAACCACACTGGGAGATAGGAACACACTGATCACCACTCAAAACAAACCCTTCATTGCATTCACACCCCTCGCGGCATTTAGTGGTGCAGAGTTCTGGGTTGAAGAGGCTGTGGCATGTCACGGGGCAATTGCTGGCACAAACTTTATAGTGGCTGTTTGCGGGGCAGGTTGGCCCTGAAGAGAGACAAGATGACATCAGTAACATG
This sequence comes from Hemicordylus capensis, assembly GCF_027244095.1. NCBI lineage: Eukaryota > Metazoa > Chordata > Lepidosauria > Squamata > Cordylidae > Hemicordylus > Hemicordylus capensis. The sequence goes on from NC_069663.1 coordinate 19,383,007, forward strand.
GCTGAATCCAATTCCACAAGTCCCTTTCTGTTCCTCTAAGCCCAGTTGTCTTAATCTCCACACTCTAAATCTTTCCCACTCCATCAGCCGGGAAAGAAGTCACTAATTTCAGACATTCATGGATCTTAAGTGTATTTCAAGCATGTAACTGTTCATTAGTAGGATGATCAGAAACCATACAAATCCATTTTATTTTCAAAATTTGACTCAAAAGAAAACCTTTCTGCCACTGCTCCTTGACCTTCTAGCTTAAAGTCCCTTGTTTGTTAACTTACTGCAGAAGTTGGTGGATCTCCACTCATGGACCCTGGCACCAGCTGTTTGGCAAGCTGCAGCATAAGAGGAGATGATGTGACATATGATATTCTTGTTGCCTTTGTTAGAGCAATAGTCAAAGACACAGTCTTTGAAGTATGACTGAGGTGGCACTTGGTTGTGGCACATCCTGAAGGGACCATGGGTGTCTAACAGGATGCCACACTCCATGCCCTGAAGTTGTGTACGCTCCACATTAATAATGTCCACACAGTTCTCCTTCTCCACCTCTGTACAGCCTGGGATGTCCCGAACCTTCCAGCTTCTGGCAAAGTCTCCTGGACTAGTTGTTATTGTGTTGTTGGACTGTAGCATATCATCATTGGGCTGCCCATTGAAATTGCCACACAAGCCACACATGGCATTCCTGTAGGTTCCTGGCACTGCAACACGTATATTGTTCTTCCCGTCAAATTTGACCGTGAAACCGAAATCAGTTTTCACCACAATATCCCAGCCTTGGTGGTAGAGTGAGATTTTGTAGTATTCAGTGTTGTAGGGCAGGTTTATCAACAAGCCATTCAGCTGGAGAAGCAGAATGGATAGAAAGAAGGAGGTTAAAAACATGGCGTGAGAAAATCTTCTGTTATCGTTTTCTGGGAATAGAATACCCCAGACAGTAAAGAGTGTATCATGTAGACAGGAAAGCTCTTCTTATGTTCTTATATGGAATTCTATGTCATGGGATGTGGTGATGGCCACCAGCTTGAATGGCTTTGCATGGGGCTTAGACAAATTCATGGAGGACAAGTCTATCAATGGCTACTAGTCTTGATGACTGTAGGCTATCTTCATGTTCCGAGGCAAAATGCCTCCGAATGGCAGTTGCAGTGGCAGGAGAGGGGGCATGTCTTCTAGGGATGTGGACAAATCAATTTTTTCAATTTGATTTGTACCCAAATCAAATCAGATTTGGGTACAAATCATTTTGTACCCAAATCAATTCACACAGACAGCAGGCGCAGGCAGTGATTCTCTCAGCAGCAGGAAGGGGTTGAAAAAAATTCTCTTCTCTTTTCCTCAATCAGGAAAGTAGGAACAAAAAGCAGAGAATCCACTCCAGGCAGCAGGCAGGCAAGGCAAAGCAAAGCTCCTCTGGCGCGCTCTCTCTCTCTCCTCCCACAAGGAGGCTGCTTGCCTCCTTAAGTACATTTGAAAATCCCTCCTTTGAACTCCTCCTACCTTTGTCCCTTCTTTGACCCTTCTCCTAGCCTATGCGAGGTCAGTCACCCCAGGCAACACAAGTTTTGAATGCAAATGAGCCAATCTGGAACCAGGGGGGTGGGAATTGCCAGCCAATCGTTGCACACTGTAAGTCACCAATCTGAAGCTTAGGAGGGTGGGATTTTCAAAAATATTTCCTGACACAAAATGGAGACAGCAAGAGAGATTGCCACAAAATGGAGGTATGAATCTACACATTTTTCAGGTCCAAAATCTGGGCAATTTGTTCTGGACCCAGCAGTCAGGCCAGCTAGCACAGGGGTGATTTGTTTTGTCCACAAATTGCCCCAAACAGGTAGATTTGGGTACAAATTGTTTTGTACCCGAATCGATTTGCACATCCCTAATGTCTTCATCTCCTGGTTGTGTGGCTTCCAAAGGTGGACCACTATGTGAAAAGGGTGCTGGACTAAATAAGCCTTAGACCTGATCTAGCAATGATCTCCTTACGTTCTTAGCTTTGAGTACTTCTACTTAATATAGAATTATCAAACCAATCAGCCTATTTTGGTTGCTTGCTTTCTTCTTCCTGAATAATCAATCCCACTGAAATAAGGGATGATTGATCAGGCCAAGGACCACTAATGGAAAAGGGAATCTTCTATGGTGCACTCACCAGAACTTTTCCACGGCTGATTATGACTGTCATCCCATAAACTGTGATCTCAATTATCTTGGCAGCAGAAGGATCCTTGGGTCTCACACTCTCATTCTGCACCAGGACTTGGAACTGAGTCAGGTTTCCTCTCTTGTGACAGAGTTCAGCCAGTAGGTAAATGCAGGTACCATAGAAGTCATAGCGTAACCCATCAAAAGTGGTGTAATGCACTTGGCTCACGGCAGTGCAAATACCATAACTGGTAGGATAGCAGTTCCTGATGCCATTGACCACACGACATTCCTCCCCTTCCCTGCAGCGGGATGCCTGGCATACCACTCTTCTGTCATGTGGCCTGCATGAGCAATGCTGATGACATTGCTGGTCTCCCCAGAACTGCTCATTGGGTGCGAATAGCTGGCCATGGTAGACGCAACCACACCTGTCTCTGGGAATGCACGTACCACCGTCCAGCACGAAACCCTGGTTGCACTGGCAAGTCTCCATGCAGGGCAGATGACATTTCTTTGGAGCTTCCAAGTTGCTGCAGGTGGCAGGACATGCTGAGCCACAAGCCATGTGCTGGCTATTGTCAGGGCAAGAGAGGGCTGCAGAAAAAGGAAGCAAAGGTGGGGGCAGGTTTCAATAGTCATAAATGCTCATATTTACTGTATACCAAAAGCTTACACAAACAGAAGTTCAGAGCCAAAATCACATCTTAGCAGGCTTTAAATGGGGAGACCCAAGTTCTAATTAGCCATGAAGCTCACTATCCTAATTTGGGAGCTCGACAGACTCCCAATTTTTGATCACGTGTTAGATAAGACCAGGAAATTTAGGACCAACAAAAGGAAGATTTTTTTCTCCTCACACGACGCATAATCAATCTATGGAATTCTCTGCCACAGCATGTGATGATGGCCACTAGCTTGGATAGCTTTAAAAGGGGCTTGGACAAATTCATGGAGGACAGGTCTATCAATGGCTACTGGTCTGGTGGCTCTAGGCCAGCCTCAGAGGCAAAATAGCAGTTGCAGGGGAGCAACAGCAAGAAGGAAGGCATGCCCTTGCCTCTTGCTTGTGAGCTTCTCAGAGGCATCTGGTGGGCCACTGTGGGAAACAGGATGCTGGACTAGATGGGCCTTGGGCCTAATCCAGCAGGACTGTTCTTATAAGGTTGGAAGCAAGGAGCTTGAGCATTAGTCAAACTCCAGTTGGGTAGGACAAGCACAGCCTACCCAGATACCCAGTTTTCCTGGACAGAAAATTGTCCTTTCCAGCTGGGGCTTGACTAATGAGCAAACTCCTGCCTCCTATCTCATTTTTATTTAACACATGGTTAAAAATCGGGAGTGCTTCCAGCTCCCAAGTTAGGGTAGGAGGCTTCTCTGACCCTAATGTCAATTGTGTGAACTGCCCTACTAACTCTCAGCATAACTTGTATCACAAGGTTGTTGTGAAGACAAAACAAGAGGGGCAATAATGTTGTGCACATCCCTGAGTATATTAGAAGGTGGTTCATGCAAAACTGATGTTGTTCATGCATCAAAAGCCTGAACATCTAACATGTATGCTCAAGACCATTTTCTACCTTTAAGTAGGGAACAAGGCATGTAATATTAGGATGAGCAGCTCAAATTTTGCTCACCAAAAAATACATGTATGTATATACAGAGTTTTTTCTAATACCTGTAGATTTAAGGGTGCATCTATAGTATAACTTAAACTTGTTTAAGTTGTGGTTTGATGGTTCTTTGCTTTAACTGCTGTGGCTTCTCCCATGAGAATTGTAGTTTGGTGTTTCTATGTTAAAAGTCTGGCTCTTAGAACTACGCTTCCAGTTTTGTTTATTTTCAAAAGGTATGGCCCACCTTTTTTATAATGTTCAACATGACTTAGGAAAAAGCAAAAATACAATAAAACATAAAACCTTGATAGGCAGCATTGACAATCAGGTTTGAAAATAGTTTAAGGCTGCAGTCCTATGCCTACTTGGAGTAAGTCCTTTGGGCATCAGTGGGACTTACCTCTGAGTAAACACTCACAGGATTGGACTGCCTGTTTGTAGTGTAGACTAGTTTTTTAATCTACCCATTCAATCTATCTGCCTATCTATATTCACTACGCTTATAGTCTTTTACTAGGCTTCTCTACTTTTAAAGAAAAACTAGTTTACTTTTCATCACTGATTCTGAACCTGTTGGAACTTTCTTGAATGACTTCAGTCTATGGAGGGAAACAATAAGGTTGTTCTCACGACCAGCCTTACCTGCGTAGGCCTAGTCCAGGTACAGCTGGTCGTGTGAAGCCCCGAGATTGCTCCCAATCTCACTGATTCTCCTGCAGATAGCTCCGATTGCAGACCAAGGCTTACAGTGAGGTAGGACGACAAGTGCTCATCTCCTACCTCACTCGCTGGCTGTGTGGGTTGCCACACTGCTGGTATCTGCTCCTGGGCTGCTGGCAGCCATCTTAATCATAGACCTGGGGTGGGGGGTGGGAGGAGAAGTGTGGTGTATTATGGGATACCTGGTGATCTGTCTTCCTTCCCCTACTCTCAGTCTCTGCTTGTCTCACTGCCATGCTACGTTTCCATGTGGGAATGGGAAGGTTGATTCCTGCCTTCCTTCAAGCTCCCCTGCCCCACTGGCTTGGTTGTGTGAATAACCTTAACGTAAGTCCTCCATAACCATGACTATAGCACCCTCTCTTATAAATATGTATAGGGTTGCTCAAAATTAAGTAGACTCTGTCCTAACTGTGATCCTGCCACAGTTCCTTTACTTGATCTCCACCTCTCAGACCCACATGACCTCAACTAGAAAGTTCAGTTCCATGTCCTTGACTGTTAGATCAATGGCAGAAAAGCTAATAACTGTACTGCTGCCCAGAAGGTGGCCTCTTATTGCAGGCATGATCCGGGGACAAACGTTAAATCTAGACAACTGATTGTTCCTTCCACCTTTCATTCAAGTCTTCAGTGCCTTCTGTCAGTTTACAGTATTTCCATATATCACTGCCTACTTTTAACATAACCTGTTTTCTTTGTTTCTGAATCTTCCTATTAAGTGACCAATTTAGCTCTTTAGAGCCAAACAATATCTATCTATCTTTGTATTGTAGATGCATAAACCAGTAGCTCTCATCTCAACATTTAGACAGCTTTCAATTACAAAACATGTTCCCTTCTGAAACTACAATACAATACCCCCTTCCTCATGTGTGCAGTTGTTTTACTAGTTCCATCACTATCTCTGCCCATCCCCTGTACTCACGGCAGCCAGCATGTTTCCTCCAGTCAGATATCACTGCTCCTTCTCTTTGGCAGGCATCAGCATAAGTCTTTAGAGCTCGGCACAAGATCTGCTTGTAGCCCTCAAAAGAACATAAGTCAGTCACGCAGTCATCCAAATAGGGCTTGGATTCAACCAAGGGATGGCAACGGTGGAAAGGGCCACCTCTGTGTTTAATAATCAGCCCACAAAAGGTCTCTGCACTGTATCTGGTGGCCAGCTCTGGAGAACAGCGCCAGCATTGGCCATGGCAACCATGAGTGCAGGCACTATCGCCATCCTCCACCTTCCAGCTCCTACCAAACTCCACAAAATCAGTGGCCAAACCTCCCAAAGATGTAACGATGTCATCATTGGGGTCTCCATTGTAGTTGCCACAGAGGCCACAGAGATGGCCCTGGAAGGCTGGAGTAACCTTCACCACTAAGTAATAGTTCCAGTCATAGTAAACCTTCAGTCCGAATTGGGTGTCAATAACCAGTTGGCCTCCTCGGTGGTATAGGGAGAGCTTCCCATCATGCAGAATTATGGGCAGGTGAGAGCGCAGTTGGTTGACCTGGATGTGGGAGGGGCAGAATAGTAATAATCATTTTTAGTTAAAATTGCAGACATGGATGAATGTATATTAAAATAGAGAACTACAGCAGAATACGAATGTTCAAATTTTCTCTTTCAGAATTACTTTTTAAAGGTTTAACCCACAGCTTTGGCTCTGACCAGTAGAATTACTTGTGATTATTTGGCCTCCAACCAAAGCAACTACACTAATTTTATTTACTAGGTAGACTCAGCTAGACCCCCCTTTCAGAACACTGGCTTACTGAAGGAGAAGCACCTTGCATATGCATTTCCCAGTGCCTTGTAGAATATTCTATGTGGAGTTTTTATTTGGGACACACAAGCTCTTTTGTGGGAAAGCACCCCAAGCTGATGAATGCAAATTTGGAATATTATGATGTTTGTGCCTGAAAAATAATAATGAAAATAGCAGTATAAAGAGGGTTGATTTTAAAAAGGCGACAAGGCCCAATAAAAATTGTAAACAGAAGCTTGTCACAAACTATCCCAATTAAAAAGTAGAAGAGAGGTGCACATGATATAGCTTCACCAACAAAAAATTGAAAATGAACCACCCAAGAAACTGACACAGCCAGAAATATGCATCACTGACAAGAGATAGGAGCCAATATCCCCAGCATCAATTGCCACAGAAATAAAACTGCCTTATCCACCTTCTGTTGACTTGGAATAATAAGTAAGCATCATTTGCTCAGTTTAACAAAACAGCACATGGACTCTTACTCTGACAAGGCCGTATTCATTCTTGACCATGGTGATGTTGGAGCCATAGACTGAGACAGTGACCTGGCTGACAAAAGAGAATGGGGTTTTGCCATTCCTCTGGCTCTTAGTGAAAATGTGGAATAATGGTAGCCCAGAATGGGGTCTGCAGGTCTTAGCTACTGTGTAAGTGCAGGTACCCTGGAAATCATAGCTGTGTCCATCAAACGTGTGGTAGTGAGACTGGCCAGAGGCCCAGCAGATAGGCTGGGGGGCCAAAACAGGAACACATCTGGGTGAGCCATCCACAATCTGGCACACAGTCCCTGAGCTGCACTGAGTTGTGTGGCAAGATTGTGCTGCTGCCACACATGTGGCCCAGCCATTTAGAATTCGACATACAGTTCCTGCTTGACAGTGGATGCTTTCACAGGAGCCTGGCAGGGGGACACATGTGGGCCAGCCATTCAAAATGTCACAGATGGTCCCCACATTGCAGTGGAATGTGTCACAGGAAGGAGGGCTGGGCACACATTCTGGGCCTCCATTAATGATTCCACAAACTGTGCCCTCTTGACAAATTATTGAAGCACACGGTGATGGAGGACCGAGAACACAATGGGGCCAGCCATTTATAACCTCACACACTGTCCCCTGTTGACATTCAGTATGTTCACAGGAATGGGGAATTGGCACACAGATTGGTCCCCCATTAATCATTTCACAAATAGTCCCTTCTTGGCACTGTATTTCATGACAAGAAGGATAGGCTGGTATGCACGTGGGTGACCCATGGATTATTTCACACACAGTTCCTTGTGTACAGTGACTTGATTCACAGGAAGGCGATATGGGGAGGCATGCCAGGCTTCCATTATATATTCCACACACAGTCCCCTCTTCGCAGAAAGCTGAAGCACAATCTGGTGGTGGTGTTGGAATGCAACTTGGTGAGCCATCAACCATCATGCACACTGTTCCCTCTTTACAGCTAGTGTTTTCACAGGAAGATGGAATGGAGATGCAAGTTGGCAAGCCACTGATGACCTTACAAACAGTTCCTTCTGAGCAGTGCAAGTTGTCACATGATGGTGGTATGGGAACACATTTGGGCTGGCCACTAAACATCACACACACAGTCCCTCTGTTGCAGCCGACTTGTTCACATGAGAATGGGGTGGAAACACATGTAGGCAAGTTATAAACAACTTGACAAACAGTCCCCTCATTGCAACTGAATTTATCACAGGAAGGGAGGTCATGGACACACTTGGGCCAGCCAGAAACCATTTGACACACAGCCCCTATGTCGCAGCTGACATTTTTGCAAGAAGGCGAAAGGGGAAGACATTGGGGCCAACTATTAATGATTTCACATGCAGTCCCCTCCTCACAGTGGAAGTTGTCACAAGAGGGTGAAATGGGAATACATTTAGCCTGACCTTCATATATCTCACACACAGTCCCTATATTGCAGCTGACCTTTTCACATGAGGGTTGGATGGGAACACATGTAGGCAGGTTATCCACTCTTTGACATGCAGTCCCCTCTGCACAATTTAATTTGCCACAGGAAAGTGGGACAGAAACACAAGTAGGCCATGCATCAAGAATTTGACAAACAGTACCCATTGGGCATTGAATACTATCACAGGTGGAAGGGATGGGCACACATCTGGGCCAACCATCAAGCATTTCACACACGTTGTGCTCTTTACATTGGACATTGTCACAGGAAGGGATGGGAACACAATTTGGCCAACCTTCAATGATTTCACAGATGGTCCCAACTTTGCAGCTAACTTTGTCACAGGAAAGAGAGAAAGGAACACACGAGGGCCAACCATCAATCATTTGACAAGCAGTCCCCTCTTTGCAGCCAATTTGGTCACAGGAGGATGGAATAGGAACACATGTAGGCCAATGATCAATCATTTCACAAACAGTTCCATTTTTGCAAGTGATTTGGTTACAAGAGGCTGGGACAGGGATGCAGGTTGGCCAGTTGTTAACCATTTCACAAATCATTCCTCTCTGGCAATGCATTTTGCTACAAGAGGTTGGGATAGGAACACAGCGAGGCCAGTTATCAACCATTTCACAAACAGCCCTTTCTCCACAATGGATATTGTCGCAGGAGGCTGGTATGGGTACACATTTGGGCCAACCTTCAGTGATTTCACAGATGGTCCCTTCTTTGCAGTAGAAGTTTTCACAAGAAGCAGGAACTGGAACACACGACGGCCCACCACTGGTGATTTCACAGATGTTTCCCTCTGGACACTGTAGCTTTTCACAGGTGGTAGGAATGGGGACACACTGGGGTGAGCCATTAACAATCTCACAAGCAGTTCCTTGCTTGCATTCGGTTTTCTCACATGACGGTGGCAAAGGGACACATGTGGGCCATCCATTCACGATTTCACACATAGATCCCTGTCTGCAGCTAAATCCTTCACAGGAAAGTGGGATGGGGATGCATGTTGGTCTTCCATCAACTATCGTGCACACAGTCTCCTCTTCACAAAAAAGGGATTCACAAGACGTTGGTGAGTCTGGAATGCAAGTTGGCCAGCCGCTCACAATATCACATACTGTCCCCTTTTCACATATGATTTTTTCACAGGAGTATGGGATAGGCACACAGGTGGGCCACTGATCAACAATTTCACAGATCGTTTCTTCTGGGCACAGAATTTGGTCACAGGATGTTACGGCAGGGATACACGTTGCCCAGCCATCAATGATGTCACAGATCGTTCCTTCATGGCATTGCACTTTGTTGCAAGAGGATGGAATGGGCACACAGGTGGGCTTAATATTCACTAGCTCACACACTGTCCCAAGTCCACAGTGAATTTCACGGCAGGATGGTGGGATGGGTAGACATCTGGGCAAGCCGTTCACAGACTTGCACTCAGTGCCAGCTTCACATCTGAGATCATCACAGGTTGGGCCTGGGATACATTTTGGCCAGCCATCTATCATATCACACACCGTCCCTTGTTTGCACTCAATATGCAGGCAAGATGGTGGCACTCGGACACATGTTGGGTGGCCATCAACAATCTCACATATGGTTCCTTTTTCACATAGAATGACACCACACGGTGCTGGTGTCTGGAGACACGTAGGCTGTCCACGAACCACCTCACAGACAGTTCCATCTTTGCACTGGAATTCACCACAGGAAGGCTGGATGGGCACACAATTCGGCACACCATTAGCAAGGTTGCACACTGTTCCTGGGTTGCATTTAATGTTTTCACAGGAGGCAGGCACTGGGATACATTCAGGCCAACCATTAGTTATCACACATTTGGTGCCTTCTTTGCAATGAATGGCAGCACATGATGATGATGATGATTGTGGTACACATTTCGGGAAGCTGTCTGTCAGAACACATACAGTCCCATCTGGGCACTGGAAGTGATAACAAGATGGTGGGGAAGGGACACATGTAGGCTCACCGTGGACTACCTCACATAGAGTCCTTTCTTGGCATTGGATGATGTTGCAAGTCTTAGGCTCTGCAACACACTGTGGCATATTGTGCTTCAAAGTGCATATGTATCCCTTTTCGCAATGCATTCCATTGCAGGGGTCATGATCAGGGCTCGCTGGGGGAAGAGTTGCTAGAAAACAGAAAGAAATCGGCATTAAACTGAAGCCAGATACAGTACCATATAGAAATACATGGAAGCCCCAGAAAAGGCATGAAAGTGAAGAGGAGATCAAAGACAGAGAGCATGCTGTATTTCACAGAATCACAAGGCTTATTCTTACAACCAACATATTTCTGGGCATAAGAACATAGGAAGCTGTCATTTGTGGAGTCAAACCATTGCTCTGTCTAGCTCAGTATTGTCTACTTTGACTGGCTGTGGTCCTCCAGATCTTCAGAGAGGAACTGTTTTCAGCCATTTCAGCCAGAGATGCTGGGGACTGAACCTGAGTTTTTAAGCAGATAGGAACATAGAGACATAGGAAGCTGCCATATATGAGTCAGACCATTGGTCTATCTAGCTTAGTATTGTCTTCACAGACTGGCAGCGGCTTCTCCAAGGTTGCAGGCAGGAATCTCTCTTAGCCCTATCTTGGAGAAGCCAGGAAGGGAACTTGAAACCTTCTGCTCTTCCTAGAGCGGCTCCATCCCCTGAGGAGAATATCTTACAGTGCTCACACTTCTAGTCTCCTATTCATTTGCAACCAGGGTGGACCCTGCTTAGCAAAGGGGACAAGTCGTGCTTGCTACCACAAGACCAGATCTCCTCTCTACTACTGAGTATAGCCCCATCCTTTTGTCAGTCATACTGATATTTTGTCAGTCATATTTTGTCAGTCATATTGAGTTTTAGCTGTGTGGAGTTAGGATTAGTTATTCATTGGAATGCCAATCCTATATGAAAAGGTCAGCTGGATCACGTGTGTGTGTGTGTATAGACAGATAGATAGATAGATAGATAGATAGATAGATAGATGGAGTGTGTGTGCACACACACCATAAGCCATACTAATTTCATCTAGCTCTGTCATTCACATGACATATTGCATATCATAATCTACACATCAGCTTGAAAAGTAGTATCAGGATGTATACAATCCAGATGGAAAATCTGAACTATGTATATTTTTTGTATTGCTTTTTCAGACGAATGCCCATCCTCTTTTTTTTTTTAATCATGCTTATTTTTTACATGGCATTAACATAACTCTATCTGTAGAAATATGTGCAAAGATAAGTAGCATTTCGCATATGCAATCCATTTAATATGCAAGATTGTTGGGGTTTAAAAGTCCACATATCAGTTCAGATATTTAAATCAGTCATATTTCCTCTGCTCCACCTATGTCTACATGGAAGCAGGTCCCCTTAGCTGTATCCTTAGCTGGATAAGAAGCAAGATGGGCAATGGGAGGGCTGCCAAGGGCGACCTTTCATGAGACAAAGTAAGATGGTTACTTCAAGAAGCAGATAATTGGAGCTCCAGCAAGGTGGCAACACACTGTTGGTGGTGTTCCCCACACTGTTACCATTGGAGCAGCTCCTTTGGGCCTGATCTGATCCTTGCAAGCTTTGCAAGGAACACCTCTTCTCATTCTCCTTGCAAGAAGTATGAGGAGAGAAGAGGAGCGGCATTTTCAAACTTTCAAGGGTCAGTTTTGAAAGGGGGTAGGTATGTGTTTGGCCAGTTTGGTTCCAGGTTCAGCCGAACTGGTACTGTGGGCTGGTTTGGGGATACTTGTAAAGGGGAATTCTTGAAGATTCCCCTTTACAAGTAAAGGGGGCATCCCTAATCCCTATCCTACAGGCACAGGGGCAGGAGAAGTGGTGAGATAAAGGGGGCTCTGAACCTTTAGCGGAGGCTGTGGTGGAGGAACATCAGAGGTGGTGTGGGGTGGGCCGGGCTGTCATTTGGGTGGCTTGGAAGAGCCACCACCATGGATTAGGGATGCCCCCTTTACTTATAAAAGGGAATCCTCAAGGATGGCAGTTGTAGTGGTCTTTGACTGAGGATTGTGGGAGTTGAAGTCAACAATATTTGGGAATCCATGCTGCAGCGAACACTGGTGGGCCAACATCTGCAGGAGGGCCGATGTTGAGCATCCCTGGTCTAATGTATGTTACATAATTTCCATAGCACAAGAATGTTCATAGTATACAATTTTCAAGAACCATCATGTAGCCACATTAATACAAAACTCCCTGGATTTCATAAAAACAGAGAACACAGACTCCTTTGATTTTTGTAAACCTTTCAAGGAATCTACCCATTTCAGCTTTTACTGCATGAATATGCAGCAGAAATAGGCAGCAGATTTTAACCATGGAAAGGTTCTGCTTTCAATCAATCCATATCTCATAATTTAATAATATTATGTGCTTATATATCACTACAGTTTTCAGTTTCTTCTATTGCTGCTGTTCATGTGTCCAACTTAGTGTAGTCCATGTATTCTCTATAGATATTATTTTGTTTTTGTGTGTTTTAAAATTTTTTGCTTTAAGTCATCATGAATTCTTCCTGCCCCCTGCTCTTTTTTTAGCCTAAACTAGAATTCTAAATCATTTTGATGTAACATGTTATGTACTTATCTCAGGATGTAAATGGTGACAAGGTTCAAGCATGAAAGCCTTAATCCCTGGCACCAGGGATTGTAAGGTCAATTGTAGAATTTAGTGGTGATGAAAATGCACTCAGCACTGCTCCTCAGCGTGAACTTTGGTTTGGTATCTCCACCAATAAATAGCATGTTTAAATTAGCATATTCATCAATAAATAAATTGGAAAATGGAGTGGGGTGGTAGTCTGCAAATTGGTGAGGAATTCATGACGGTACTGCACACAGCTAACCAGACAAGGTTGAAAACTGAACTTGTATACAGTGGTCCCTCTACTTACGAAATTAATCCGTTCCGAATGCACATTTGTAAGTCGAAAAGTTCGTAAGTCGAAAAGCGGTTTCCCATAGGAATGCATTGGGAACGGATTAATGCATTCCGGAGCCTAGAAAAAAGACCCAGACCCCCAGTAAGGCTTGCAAACTGCACAGGAACATTTCTTTTCAAGAATAAACAGGCAGTAAACAGGCAGGCAAGTCAAGGAAACCGCATGTAAAATTCGTAAGTCGAGGAAACCCTATCTAAAAATTTGTAAGTTGAAAAAACCGCATCTAAAACTGGATCTAAAACTGCCGTTTGTAACTCGAAAAATACTTATGTCGAGTAGTTCGTAAGTCGAGGGACCACTGTATGTGAAAGTGTTGGGATATAAAGTCTGGGTGTTTAATGCTGCATGAAATATTCAGCTAAAGAGATCCTCCCCAACTATTGTTGGTGGATATCCAGAGCAGATACAAATCAACTGAACAGTGCATCCATCAGATAATCTGCATAATTTGCACAATATGCAAATTATCTACAGACTAATTTGCATAACATGCAAATTAGGGTGCTTGAATTTGGAGTGTTTCAATATGGCAACTGTACATGATGAGGAGGCTGCAGTCAGAGAGGACCTAGAGCTCCTCACAAGGGACCAGGTTCAGGACAAGAGTGGACAAGAGAGGAGAGCTGGTCTTGTGGTAGCAAGCATGACTTGTCCCCTTAGTTAAGCAGGGTCTGCCCTGGTTGCATACGAATGGGAGACTAGAAGTGTGAGCACTGCAAGATCTTCCCCTCAGGGGATAAAGCCGCTCTGGGAAGATCAGAAGGTTCCAAGTTCGCTCCCTGGCTTCTCCATGGTAGGGCTGTGAAAGAGTCCTGCCTGCAACCTTGGAGAAGCCACTGCCAGTCTGTGAAGACAATACTGAGCTAGATAGACCAATGGTCTGACTCAGTATATGGCAGTTTCCTATGTTCCTATGTTCCTCCTATGACCACAGGAGAAGGACAAGAGTACAGCAAATCCTTCCCTGGTACTCTGAGGCCACAAGCTCTACATTCAGGCTGTCTAGCACATTTGACAAGAATATTTACCACATAGATGAATGATCCAGGCCCACAGAAGCAACATTTTGGTCATCCTGTCTGGAAAGAAAAGGAGAAAAAGAAAAGCTTATCAGAATCTATGAGTAAACTGCATACAGCAGTATACTGGTCTCTCCACTAGTTCCTCTGCATGGAGAAGAATAGGGCAACCAAGAAGTGGCAAGGTTGTGGGCCATTGTGACAGGTCAATCTAAACTAAGAACAGACACAGTTGATGTATTGACTGAGGCTGGGTGAAAGTTCCATGAGTCACAGTCACCACCCACAGGCAGAGCCACCATTGCCCAAACGGGTTCAAAGATCTTGGGCCACCACGCTTCAGGGGCTGCACCCTCTTCAGGTGCTCAGGATTGCTTTTGTATTCTCTTCCATTGATTCATCTCCAGTTTCTTCTCCTACAAAGCAGCCCCTTTTGCTCTCTTATAACCCGCAGCAAAATTCTCTTGAAATCTAGGGGTTTCACTGTTAAAATCCCTTATTCTGTTGAGGTAAATGTTTGTACAAGCTGCCATTTTGTGACTGGTTCTTCCTGTCCAAGCTGCCATTTTGTGACTGTATCTCCTCTGCAAACCACTATATCATGCTGCTAGGTCCCAAGACTCTTGGTGAAGTGAGAGGGACGTAGCTTCCAGAAGCCTCAAGTCTGCCTACCCCTGCTTCAGAACGTCCACAGCTTCTCCAATTGGGGATAGTAATGAAATGTACAGTAGGGATGTGCATGGAAATGTCAACTGCTGGTTAGAATGTGGGGTGTGTGTGTAGCTTTACAGACTGGGGAGGTTGCTTTTACCTCCCCCCCACTGTGTTTTCCCCACCAGTACTGTGCTTTAAAATGGTCGGTGGGGGGCAGTGTGCCTCCATTTTCAGTTTATCTTCTCCTATCCCAACAGCAAACACCAGTCCAAGCATGTGTGTTCCTATAGGTGGGACCAGACATACATTGAGACAGGCCCATGGATGTGACAGCCATAAAATCCTGGGCCACCCCAGCAGTTGGCATGGACACTGAAGTCCACCAAGGCCTAAAGTCTAGGCGACTCCAATGCCACACTAGCAATCACCTTCGTCAACCCAGGCAGAGTGGCTGTTGGGCAGCAGGGCAGGCAGTACATAAACAGAATGGCTGAGTTCAGATGTACAGGACAACCACAGTTATAGCTGGCCGAGGTTGTAACTGCAGTATGCCCAAACATGCAAAACTATAGTTGCGGGCCAAAAGCTAACTCTGGTTTGCCTTGCCAAATTGCAGTTGAATCTTTGGTTATCTTTAAGTTTTTGCTGCCAACTGAGGTTTTGGTGCCAAAGCAATACACCGAAATGCTGACTGAGCTGTAACTGCAGTTTCGTGCCTATTCCAAACTCCAATAATAGAGGCAGTGGGGTTGTGCCTCACTGGCTGGACAGCAAAGAGGGGTTCCCCTCTCCTTCAACTGGAGTTTGGCTGGCCATGGTTTGGAGTTGAGAACTGAAACCTCGACCATGCTTAACTCCTGTTAACTTGTATGCCTGAACTGGGCAAGTCTCCATCCTGTCTTGAACACCCATCTTCAACAGCAGACACCCAAGGACTGCTGAATATGATAAGGGGATAGACTCATGATAGGCTATCACAACTCTGCCTCCCTACTCCCACAGATGAAGCTGCTGTAGTGTCCCATTACCTGGAGGACAGCAGTGGGAAAGAGGATGAATGGAACAAGATGATGAATGCACATAACACTGAGTTTGGTTGCTCTTCTTGACCACCTAGTATCATGATTCACCCTAAGCAGATGTAGCTTGATAGTAAGTATTGCTCAACTGTACCTTTCCCTACAGGTGCCATGTTATTAACTGGCCTAAGAACCGGAGCAAAATTTAAAAATATAACATCACAAAAGACAAACCAACTGAGATAGGGCCAGGATGTTGTCCATCTCACTAGCAGTCTAGATCTTTTACTACCAGACCCTTCAATCTCCTCCACCACCCATGTGGTGTAAAACTCTGACAGATGAGCACCCTTCTTTTGTGTTACCTCATGATGGACTGGGCCACAGGCAGCTATTATGGGGAAACTGTAATTCATAAGCTATTGAGAATATGGCCTTAGTCTCCCTCTAGTAATAACATCTGTTCTCTCCTACCTTGACTGACTTGGTCTTTCCAGTCTTGCATTACCTCATTCCTGGTTCCCGGCTGGGCTTCTGATCTCAAATTCTGGGTTTTCTAGTCTTTGTGATCAGGGCAGCAGCCAATGAGGTAAGGGACACTCCCTTCATGAGACCATTTAGCATTCTTCTTCTTGCAACTTTCTGAATGGAAGCCAGAATCCCTTGCATATTGATGCTTGATGGAGGTGGGATCTTTCTTTCAGACATGCTAAGATAGTACTGTACTGGCAATTGATGTAATTTGTGGGTTTTCTCATCTTTCAAGATCCAGGGCACTCACGTCTGCTTGGGGTATTATTTTTCCCTAGAAAAAAAGAACAAATAAAAAAGTTTTTTTTAAAAGGCCCAGCACATGTTTTGTGCCCCTACCAGGCTCTTCACCCAGGAGTCCACATTTGCCTACAACACCAGCCTGTATTTAGACTAAGGCTTAGTTTGTACCAAGACTTAGGCCTTACTCTAAGGCTTAGTTTGTACCAAGACTTAGGCCTTACTCACATGTTATGTCAACACTTGTACAATCTGCATTCAGTCTGTACACAGGCAACATTATTCACGTGTTATGTCGACTACAGGTACAGCAGTACACCTCCTATCTGTATCATGCATATAAAGGGGCTTGTACCCAGGTTCACTTTTAAAATGAACGCAGGTACGGTCATTCACACAAAAACATGTCTGAGCATTCAGACATCTGAACACAAGTACGAATATTATCTAAATAGGGCTCATTGGTTTGTGCTGATCTTTTCCCCCCAGTGATGGTGCCTCACCTCCTCTGACAGACTTGTGAGTCCCTTACATTATTACCATTCAGGCTTTCTCTGTTATGGGAGGAGTTCTGGTCTTGTGGTAGCAAGCATGACTTGTCCTCTTTGCTAAGCTGGGTCCACTCTGGTTTGCATTTGAATGTGTAGTGCTCACACTACATGTGTGAGCACTGTAAGATATTCCCCTTAGGGGATAGAGTTGCTCTGGGAAGAGCATCTTGTATGCAGAAGGTTCCACATTCTCTCCCTAGCAGCATCTCCAAGACAGAGCTGAGAGAGACTCCTGCCTGCAACCTTGGAGAAGCTGCTGCCAGTCTGTGTAGACAATACTGAGCTAGATGGACCAATGGTCTGACTCAGTAGAAGGCAGCGTCCTATGTTCCTACTATTTGACTCATCCTATTTTCAGCAAGTATTTGGAAAGAAAAGTCTTCCTCTGGGGGGCCATGCCCTCATTTCGCTCCCACCATGTCCCCTCATGTCCCCTCATTTCGCTCCCACCTGATACATTTAAGGGCAGATTCGCCACTTCTCAGGGGTGTCGTGCATTCAGTTCTACCCCAGCTCTTTGCTGCTGAGAGTGAGATCAATCAGACCCATAAATCTCCATGTAGTGACTCCACAATGACCATGTCTCTGCTTTGGATTTGTTCAGCAATTAAGGGAAGAAAAGGCATAATCAGGCAGGCAATGTCATGATCTTGCTTTGACCCAAACTATAAAGGCTCAGGGAATCAATCAGAATCAGGCAAACAAAGGTGTCTGAGTCAACCTCCTATCCCTTGGCCAAGACAATCCTTGCTCTGCAGAACTGGCAATGATAGGACAAATTTATACGAGCAACACTACAACCATCTCCCACCTCCAATCCACCTTTAAAACCATGGGATGGTAATGATGATAAATGCTTTCTTCCTTGCATTTTTAGAATTAAGAGAGCTATGGCTCTCTCCATCTGTTCCCAAGAACAATCTTAACCCTTTCACTCCTGCTGTGACCCAAAATTAAGTTCGAGCAAGTAGGACACTTCCTTCTTCAAAAAAGGAGTATTTACTGCTGTTCTTGAACCATTTTTAATCAGTTTGATGAGTTCATTAAAGATAGGGCTGAGCCAAACAGGGAGGATTCATTTCAGGAACAACTTCACCCCTATAAGATGACATCACTGAGGGCAAATGAAGCTAATTCCATGGGCAGTTCCAGTTCCCTTAATCTGCATTAGCTTTATTTGCCTTCAGTGACATCATAACATTGGCTACAAGACAATTTCACGTTTCCAGGAGATAAGTTTTGATTGAGAAAAAAATGGTGGTTATGCATCAGCTGATTGGGTCTGCGATCACCAGAGAAATAAACGAGGTATACGTTGGAGGAAGTTCAAGAGATACTTTGGCCTCCTGCTGCAGCCCCCTTTTAGTTCACTAAACACAACACTGTTTAGAAGGCTGATGTAATGTACTCACATTAATTGACTCCATAAAATTTTACAAGATCTGGACACCCCATATAGATATGGGGATGTGGCTGTAGTTTTGCATGCAGAAGCTCTTAGGTTCAATCTCTGGCATCTCTAGTTAGGATTGGGAAAGATTTCTGCCTGAAACCATTAAAAGTTACTGCCGGTCAGTGTAGACCAGGGCTGTCAAACCCAATAGGGTGGTGGGCTGGATTTGATCCCGACCCCCTGAGGCACATAGTCTCACACCACCTTCTGTCACCTCGTGCCCTCCTCACACCATCTTCTGTCTTCCTCTTCCTCCTCTTCCTTTCTCTCACTTGTGGTGTTCTTGTTTTATGTGTATAGTTTTGTGTTCTGAATTTTGTTACTATTTTGATGGGACTATTTTTTTAATTTGGGGGGAAAGGCGGGATGTTGTGTTTTTGGTTAATCCATTCCTTGATCCAGGCCAGCTTTTGAATGGGGATTTAGTTACTTGCATTCCAGCCCTGGGGTAGAGGCAGGGCTAACAAACAGCAGACTGCACTTGCCTCTCAGTACATAATATCTATTTCATTAAACTATTATTATTCCTCATTCCACTCCATGTCCTTGCATACCACAGCTCTCTCCTCCGGATTCTACATCACTCTCTTTCTTTCTTCCTCCCTCTCCCTCCCTCCCTGCCACTTGATTAGCTGAATGCACTACCTTTACACCAGAATATGCTCACGGAAAATTTAAATACTTTTTTTGGGTAGTGTTTTGAAGAAATTCTGAATGTTTCTTCAGAATAAGTCTCTGAAATGCTCTCATTCACGTCCGCTCTTTGCCATCTGTGGCTGCTTTTAAAAAACAACTAAAGACTTTTTTATTTCTTCAGGTTTTTACCCCTTACGGTTTGCTAGGCCTCTCAGCTCTCCTGCTTCTGTTGCCATTTTAAAAAAATTGTGGTTGTTTTTTTGGTGTGTTATGATCTTTATTGTTCAACTGATTTTAAGGTTTTAAATTATTTTTATAGTATGTTGTTATATTTTAATTTTTGTAAACCGCCTTGGGATGTTTTATGAAAGGCAGTATAAAAATGGAACAATAAAATAAATAAATAAACATCATACTTCCCGATGCCCTCCAGATATCAAATTTTGCATTCACAATCCTGCCACTGAAATTAGATGTGATATCTCTTTGGTGTGGTGGTGGGCTAAAGGCGGTAGCAGGGACAGCTTGTCCTGAGACGGCTGTCTTCACATGGGCTGGTCAGTTGAGTTCAGCAGGCTTGATCTGGCCCACGGGCCAGCAGTTTGACATCCCAGGTATAGACACTACTAAGCTAGATGGACAAATGGTCTGACTCAGTATAAGACAGCGTCTTCTGTTCCTGTCCACAGTGTATTGTGGCTGGGGATGATGGGAGTCATAGTTTATCAACAACTGGAGTGCTAAAGGTTGTCTACCCTGCTAAACAGGCGAGTAAACTTGCATAAACAACTTCAAGCACAATCTACAATTTAGCTTCAGCAACCAGCTCCCCATATTACTATAACTCCCTGTTATGCTTCGGACACCAAATTGACAGCACTCAATCAATCAATCAATCAAAACTCAGGCTGGCACCGTGGCTGCCTCCCCCCACCCAGGCCTTGCCAGCTTTCTGGCCAACTGGCAATCCCTCTTGTCTTCTCCTCCCCCCTTTGCCCCCCATACTTTATGGCTGGCAGGCCGGCTGGAAAGCCAGCCTGCCACCTCCTCCTGCCCTCCCGTGAACTCTTGGCAGTGGCCACCTCCTCCTGCCAGCTGGGATGCTGCCTCCTGCTCCCGTCGGCCAAGCCGGGCCACCGCCACCTCCTGCTCCCAGTGGTGGCCACTGCCTTCTGTTCCTGATGGTGGCCGCTGCCTCCTGCTCCTGGTGGTGGCCTCTTCCTGCTCTCGGTGGCCAGGCCAGCCCACCGCCGCCGCCTCTTCCTCCCAGTGGCCGCCATCCCTATTTTCTCCCCCATCCCTGTCGCTAGTCCGGCAGCTGCTCACGAACTCTCATGAGAGCTGCCACACATAGGATTAGCGGGTACATTTAAGAGAATTAAATCTATAGATGCTTCTGACCAGTGGTTCCGTGATGCCACACTGCTCAGACCAATTATGGGTTCTCTTGTGTGTATTGTTTTTGTAACATCCTCAGTATCTGCAAATCTGAATACACAGGTATGAACCCACAAGAAAATGTTTGCAGTATATCCCAGGTGTGCATGTGTTACCTGAGCCTATGTGTGAGCATGGTGGATGTTTTAGATACCTTTCAGCCTCAGAAGCAGAAGGGGTTGTGTTTGTCTTGAGGCCTCCCTAGAGGAAAGATTTGGGGGCGGGGATACAGAGATTATAAATAAATACGATTCTAGATTATGAAGGATGCCCCCCTTTCCCCCCAAAAGGTGCTCTGCACCTGTAAAAGCTTTATGACAGGCAGAAGTTCAGAGGTTGAGCTTTTTCCACTATTGCATCTCTATTCTAGAGATTAGGAAAGGACATTGTAAAGGATAGTAACGATATTGTTAAGGATATTAGGAAAGGATATTGTTAAATATTCTGCTGTCATTCTGCTGTTAAAAGCACACAACCTCCTTCAGGACAGAAGGGGACCACCTTATTAAGGGGAAGAGAGACAACATCCTGCCTAAAGAACAGATAGAGCTACCTCAGTAAGATGCTTCCTGGAGACCTTCCAAATGATAATTGGAAATCCTGTCCAGTGCTTTTGTGTGACAAGATTAGCAGGCTCTTTTTAAAGAAAGGCCTTGAAGCACTTATGAGTAACATATTCCACGGAGAACAAAGGCCACCCGGCTTGTGATCTGGGTGGCAGCTCCTTGAAGGTGCAATTATTGTGAGCAAAGGAGCTCGGGGACCTCAGACTGAGCCAGAACATCATGAGAATAGATAATAACGGGAGCCACAGCTAATTGCAGCCAGGAGGGACCACGCTGACCTCACCAGTTCTAGTTTCTTTTCAGACAATGAGTATAAACAATGGGGAACTAACTGCCACACAAAGTTGGCAGCCCAATCCTTTGCATGTTTACTCATAAGTAACGTCCCCTGCATTCTATGGGACTTTCCTCCAGGCAAATATGCAACCTTAATCTGAATTTTGTTGGCTAATATGGGGTGGCTGCGGGGGGAGGAAAGTATCAGGAGCATCAATTCACAATAGCACCAGCAGGGAGCACCATTGGACTACTATAAAGTCAGCAAAATTTGTTAGCGCTTCTTCATTGCAGGAATAAAGAGAAGGGATATTTTGGGATGTTGAATTATGAATCAAATTAACTGCACCAAAGTGCTACTTTTAAAGGATGCATATAATTTGCAGTAACTGCAAACTGTCAGGAGCAAAACTGAATAATGCCTTTGGCACCTTCTGTCACTGTCCTGACATCATTGTAAATGGTTCCCTTGTATGAACTCCTCCCCCAACCAGCCTGTTGCTGTTTATAAAAGCTCCTGGTGTGGGGACCCAAGTTTGAGAACTCCTGGATTAACAAGATGATAGCAATATGTTGGAGTGTAGAGCAATTGTGTTTTTCTAGCATATCATTATCCTGTTCATCCCAACATCCCAGTGTCCCTTCACTAGCTGTTGCTGGTGTCTCCCCTCTGTTTTTAGCTTGTAAGTCTCTATGGGATAAGAAACCATCTCCTCTTTCTTTTTGCTCTGCAAAGCATGTTGAAAAACAATATGCACCTGTTTTGCTAATTCAGTAATACAATTTGCAGCGAATGTGGAGTAGATCCTCAACAATGGGTAATGATGGTGGCCATGGGGAACTCACAGTGAGTGTCTGGGCAATTTTAGATCATGCTTGTAGATGCATCCACCTCAACCTCAGATATTTAATAGCGATGTGCAAATTGATTCAAGTTTGGATTCAACTTGAATCTGGGTGATTGAAGAGATTCGAATTCGAATAGAATCACCCCTTAAAAGGACAATTTGATTTGAATCTGAAACAATTTATGAAATTCGATCCAAATTTGATTCAAGAGCTGTTTTGCACCTTAAAAAAACCCATTCAGCCCCCCTGATTGGTTTTTAAAAAGGCACAAAAACAGGGCCAAATTGATTCAAATTAGATTTGAATTCAAATTGGATGTTTGGACCACATTGGAATGTGATTCGAATTTGAAATGCATTTTCAGAATTTGTTTTGATTCAAAACAAATTAAAAAAAATCACTTCATGCACATCTCTAATATTTAACCTCTATAGACGAGGGGAGGGGGCTGAAACCTAAAGTATGGTCGATCTAGCAACCCACATTTTAATAAGACATCTTCAGAAGGCAAACACAAATACCAGAGATGGATTTCCCAGTGGGCCCCAGAGTCCCTGGCCTAGGGTCACAATGCTTTGAGAAGGGGCAACAGAGAAGTCAATTTTTTTTAGTCAGTGAGATTTCTCAAGAATTGGACATTCAGACTGAAAAGCAGGGCAGCATTATGACTGGTGGACTCAGCAAGCTGGGGAAGGGGTGCTGGAAGCTGTCAGCTGTTAGGCCTAGAGGTTCTTGAGGGGGAAATCAATCCATGCTAGAGACAGAGGTTCATCAGGGAGAAGATCCAATGACAGGGACTGTCCTGTTAAAGAGAGACAGTTGGAGTATATGCCCCCACCCGGACCCTCATGTTCTTGAAATTGTCAACACTTCTGCTCCCCAGATAGATGAGAGCATTTGTGGTTTGGATACAAGAGACTCTAAAGCTGCAAACCTAAACCCACTTACGAGGGAGAAAATCCCATTGAAACTAGTGGGCCATCCTTCTGAGTAAGCATGCATTGGTTTGCCTCTTACAGCTAATTGCAGGTTAGGCTGCCCATGGCCTCATCCTGGCTGCAAAAGCAGTGGCAACGCTGTGCTCAATATATCAGCTTGAGTACTGCAAAAGTTGCATTAAATCTTTAGTGAGCCCCAAAGGGTGGGAATCTCATGAACTGGACAGCATGGCCATCACCAATGGGCAGATCTCAGTGTCTGGTTGGCATTCCCACCCCACCTCTCTTTACTTATCTAAGGAGATGTGCTCAGTTGTGCTGTGCTATGTATCTAGTAAGCATTCAATAGTTCAGCTATTGTAATAAAGATGCTAATCTTTATTACAACATGCTAATAAAGGTGATGTGGAAGGCTGACAGACAAGCAAATCCTGCTAACCCAAGGGAAAACCCAAAGTGCCCAACGATTTGGGCGGACATTTGCAAACAACAATGGGCATAGAAATGGGTGTTGAAGGTAGGTGGGGAGCAGACAGCAGAAAAGTGAATGTGCTGCAGACAAAGTGAACCAACATGGCAAAAAAATGTAACTGGGACTGAATATCGTTGAGCTGGGATTTTTAGCGCACTTTACTATCACCATGGTCTTATTTGACTCAGAAATGTAGGCCCGGGTCCTACGTAACCTAAGTAACCTGGATGCCATATTGTCATCATCATGGTCTCGTAGGGCTCAGAAATGTAGACCTGAGTCTTTTGTTACCTAGGTAACTTGTAGGGCTGCACAAGCATGTCAGTCTGATAGGCCTGTCGGACCCAATACACTCTCTGTTGGGCATTATCTGAATTAGTCCAGACATGGCAGCAGGGATCCCTGACAGTCAAAACTTCTGACTAAGCTTCCCACTATCGTGCCTGAACTCCAACATTCCTGTTGGACCAAGTTAAATGGCCAGCGAGCTACCTCTTTAACTGGGCTATTTAACTATCCTGCTCTTCAGGGTCTGCACCCTCAAAATCAGGGGGAAGGTGGGACAAAGGCAATCCCTGTGAGGGATCCTCTTGCCCATTTTATAAATCATCAGGCTATTAAAATCACCAGAGTTAATTTCAATAGACTCCTGGGTTTTGATGCTGATTCTTGGAGACTCCTGGGCAAAAGTCCAAACAAGAAAACCTAAGGGGGACAACCTTTCTCCCCAAACTGTCCCAATGTAATTCAATGGAACAGAATGTTTATGGGCTCAAAGAGTAATTAACAGGCAACCAGGTGAGGAATGGGGGGAAAGAGGGCTTGAACAAGAAGAGTGGGAAATTTCTCAGCTTGATGACTACTCCCTCAAGATAGTCACAACCCCTTCTACTTCTGAAGGGGCAAGGTGCCTAAAGCTTTCATCATGCTCAGGCCACACATACACACCAGGGATAAATTCCAGCATTTCCTTGCAGGTCCATACTTATAACTCAGATTATCTATCTCTGGGACCCTGCAATATCTCTTCATGTTTCTCCAGTGCCTTATTTAAATGGTGAATTAAAAACAATATATTCCTCGATGGTAACTCACCTTCTATCACAGTCATCTATGGTCAGTACTGAGGCTATTCCCACGATCGGCAAAAATCAGACTAGAGAAGCTCAGCTTGATTTCTCCCGATCATGGGAGCTCTGTGGCACTGGGAGCGACTTGGCGGCAAGCCCGCTTACGGAGCCCGCCGCTAAACCTGGGTTTCACACCTGAAAAGGAGGTTCCCTGAGCGTGTCTCATTGCGGCAGCGCTCCACGCCTCACTGACTCATGAGTAGCCTCCTGGCGTTGGGTGGCTCCCCAAAAAGCATCACACACTCACACAGTGCCTAATGGGACATCTGGGGGCCAAGAGGCCCCCGAACCCCGCTGCCTCAACCGGCTCTGTGACGGAGCCGGTAATCATATTGGCAGCCAAACACACTCTCCTCACAAACCCTCTTTTGGCTCTACACACGGACCATGTGTAGAGCCTTACCATGTCCTAGACTAATGAGTTTTATTTCTAGATGTAGGATGTGATTTCTGCAGGGAAACCTGAATGAAAATCTTGAAGAGGGGTGTAAGCACCCTAGGCCTGAAAGTCTATGAGACTTGCGATGTCATTCCAAGCTCCAGTGGGAATCATCTCATCCGTGCGTCGTCAGACACAGGTGGTTTGTTTATCTAACACCTTCAGCCAACACAGGGGTTTCTATTTGACGCTGTCCTCTAGTAAAGTAAACTTACACAGTGATTACAAGCAGTGTAAATTTCCCAGTGATAGCTTTGGACATGGGCCACAAACGGAGAATAAAAGGAACTATCAGATATAAAAGTGAGATATTGAAGTCCAGCTAACATTGATAGTCCAAGAGTAATCCCCTCTCTTAGTCCATTCCCCTCTGAATAAATTAAATGTATTTTTGTTGGAACACTTTTTCCAAAGAAGGAGTTGCGGTTATGCTTTGTTTCTGTTAGGGGTGCCAACATTGACTGAAGCAATTTCTGACCCACCCACACACACACACCCAAGTAGTTGTCATAATATCAAGTCATTAAATTCTTCTGGATTGCTTTCAAGAGTCACCTGGACAGAGATACTGATTCCTGGAGTCTCCAGGTTAGCCCTGGATGGTTGGGAACAGTGTAACAGGGACTTCCAGATGTTATTGACTACAACTCCCAGCATCCCTAGCTGCTGTGGCTTTTGGCTGGGGATTATGGGATTTGTACTCAACAACGTATAGGAATCCCCGTTACAGGGAATACTGGTTGGCGACTCTGTTTGTTACATTGGAAATGAGACCACTCTGGACATTTAGGCTCTGAACTCTTGTCTTCCTAATGTGTATGTTAAGGTTCTTGCACTTGCAGAATGAGTGCTTTGCATGTCTAAACTGACATTGGTGCTTAATGGCTATGAGGAAAAGGGTGCATCTAGAAATCTGCCTCTTGCACACAGAGGGTAATACTAAATCCCACTGCTCACTGGGGAAAAAAATCCCTGCTGGCTCACATGGATAGGGAGGCAGATTTGCAGACCTGTAAATTGCATCTATGTTAGGGATAGGCAACCAGGATGGAGTCACCATTGAGTGAACAGGTTCAAAGAACCCAGGCACCAAAGCACCTCTTGCGTGTGACATCACGCACAAAGGGGGCATTGCCTGATTGCCAGAGGGGCTGCCCCAGCCCTCCTGATCTCATTTCCAGCCAGCGTTTGCTGGCTGGAAAGCTTATTTCCCCAGAAGGGAAATAGGGTGCCAACCACCCCCATGGGTTTCTAACCCATGGGGTACAGGGTTCTGTTGTTTCAGAGGTTTTCTGAGTGTGGATTCTATGATAGCAAATTAGAGTGGATTCATGGTGTCTCATTGAAAATCTCATTTGCTATCATAGAATCCACACTCAGAAAACCTCAGAAACAATAGAACCCGGTACCCCATGGGTTAGAAACCCATGGGCGTGGTTGGCACCCTATGTGCACTACACCACCACTCGCTCTGGGCCACCCCAGCACCCCCTAAGTGCACTTATGGGGCTGATGAAAGCTCCATTATAACTTATTATGAGGAAAAACCTTAAAGACGTGAAAACGTCAACAATTAACCAAAAATCAGCCCTCTGCCCAAATCCTTTGAAAAAATTCAGGTAGCTTCCTTGCCCCAACCCGGCACTACCACCAACCCCACCACACTCTAGGACACCCCTTTCCCCCTGACGTGAAGCAATACACCCTTCACGGGGAAAACCTTGAAGATGCGTAAACTTTAGAAATTCACCAAAAATCAGCCCTCTGCCCAATCACTCTGCAATTGGGGTGGTAGCCTCCACCCATTAGACATTACCACCCCGCCCCATCCTTTTGGCACAGATCCCACGTTATGCCCCTATCTGCCCCAAAGGCACTAAAACTTCAGAAATTCACCAAAAATCAGCCCTTTGCCCAATCCCTCTGAAATTGGGGTGGTAACCTCCACCCATTAGGCACTACCACCCCACCCCACTATTTTGCCCCTGGCACCCGAAATTCAAGCAGACGTCACATCCAACCTTTTTGCATTGAAGTCAATGGGATGCAAAAAGGCGGGAAATTCAAATAGATGTCATAGCTCAAAACGGAGGGGGGGAAAGAAGGCAAAAAAATGGAGGTCCGAATCACCCGAATTTTCGGGCCCGAAATTCGGGTGATTCGGCTCGTGCCCGAAATTTCTCGGACCTTTTCGTGGGTGATTCGGTTCGGCCCCGAATCACCCGAAATTCGCTATTTCGGGCACAGATTGTTCTGTGCCTGAAACGTTTTGCACATCCCTATTGGAGACAACTGTCTCCCCGTGCCTAATGGACGGTACACCCCTGGCACTGAGTCAGTTGAACTTTTAGAAGCCCCAGTGCTTCTCCTGTTGCACCAGCTCTTGGTCAGTCTGGATGCCAGCAACTGTTTTTAATGCAACACATTCTTGAGTAGACTGAAGTATGAAATGAGCGGTTGGGCGCTATATTTTCACCACAATTCTCTGGGCAGAAATCATATGATTTCCAGCAACATTTTTGTCTGGGTCTCCTTGGGTTAGATTTCCTGAAGCCAGCTCTTTGGCAGCTGCGTATTGATGGCTGGGACGTCAGCCAGTCCCAAATCTTTGGTAGGTATCTTTAATCAATGTTAAATGAAGCATTTTGTCTTGTTTGCCATCTCTGTGACTTGCTGTACTGGAAAGGGTTCAAGTGGAAGGAAGGCAGGGCTCAGAATGTTTGTCTCAAAGCTTAGGCAAGAAGGAATGTATTTGAACAGGGCACACCATCCGGCGACTTGAACCTGTCCCTTCTGACTGTAGTGCAGAGTTTATGAGCAAAAGGTTATGATGGCCACTGCAAATAAAGGGCCTTGTTCCAGCTTTTGGAGGCTGATCTCCCTTGGAAGCAGAAAGTTGTCTATATCAGGCCTGCTCAACTTAGGCCCTCCAGTTGATTTTGGACTACAATTCCTATACTCTCCAGCCACAGTGGCCAATAACCAGGGATTGCGGGAATTGTAGGCCAACATCTGCAGGAGGGCCAAAGTTGAGCAGCCAGGATTCAGCAGGCAGGTGTCTTCTAGAATTGAAACTGTCACAATGATTGGAAAGGGGCTTGAGTGTTGTGTGTAAGTGAGTTGTAGATAAGTGATGGCAGAACCCTTAATCTTCTTGCTGTACATGGCTTAAGTAAACAGGGGATTAAGGCCCCATGATTTGTAGGATTCCTTCCCATCCCATGTGAAACCAGGCGACAAATATTGACATGACAGCTCAGCAAACTTTTTGGTTCTGAGAAATGTTAGACTAAGAGGTGTGGTGGTGTTGGGTGGCAAAGGAAAGGTGTGGGTGTTGAAGGTGGAATGAGGAAGGCCATATTGATGAGGAAACAAAGATGGGTGGTCTAGATGGGGGTTTAAGGAAGTTCCTCATTTTTCTCCAAACTCATTTGATGGGCATTTGATTTATCTATAAAGTTATTTTATTATTATTATTATTATTAATTATTAATATTTATGCACCACCCCTCCAGTATACCTCTGCTTGGAGCGGCTTACAACATTAATAAAATAGACACAATATAGAATGAAAAAATAATAAAATTTATTAAAAGTTTTTAAAAACCAGGCTAAAACCACAGTTAAGATGATGGATTGTAAAAATTGAAAATTAAAAGTTATCAATAAAAAGTCAAACACTACGAAACTTACCAGATATAAGCAGTGGATAAGATACTGAAAGCCTTTCTAAAAAGATATGTCTTCAGTTATTTCTTTTAAAAGTCCTATTCTACTCTATTCATTTTTTCTCCAACCCCCAAATTTTAAAATAGTAATTTTTATAGAAAAATTAAAGTAGCAGTAGTAGTAGTAGTAGTGAAATGTGTCCATGGGGTTGCTAGAATGGCTCTCACAATGCATGAACTGCTAGTCTTATCTCACAGCCAGGATATTTGTCATCCCTACTGTATAGTATCTGAGACACCATGATGTCACTGATGGCTACGGCGACACAACTACTTACAGATACCCTGTGATGACCCCTTCACCAATGCTGAGCTTAAAAGAGTTGAAACTGAGTAATTTCAAGTGTTCTGCATATATCCTCACAGACACAGGGCCAATCTTCTGACATTGACGCTGCAGGTGGGATGGGGCTGTAGCTCAGTGTTAGAGCATCTGTTTTGCCTGCAGTAGGTCCCAGATTCAGCCCCTGGCAGCATCTCCAGGTAGGAATGGGAAAAGACGCTTGAAATTCTGGAGAGCTGCTACGAGTCAGGCTAGACTATACTGAGCTAGATGGAACAATGGTCTGACCCAGTATAAGGCAGCTGTCTATCTCCTTATGTTCCTATGACTTCTGCCAGCATGAAACTGACAAGGGGCTTTGGCTGAATTCAGATGTAACAGGAAACCGGAGGTCCCTTCACCTCCGGTTTCCTCACCCATACATCCAGATTTGGAGAAATGGAGTTTGCGGTGGTTTCCCTCCCTGAACTCCAGTCTGAATGCTCAGTTCAGAGTGGAGTTTGGGCACCACAAACTCAATTTCTGTGGTGCCAGCATTACTTCCAAATGCTGACACTACAGTTTCGGCCCCATGGAGCCAGAGTTGAGGGATGAAGCTCCTTCCTCACTCCAACCTGACTGGCTATGAGGGTTGTCCTATGTGGGCTGTCCTGATTGGCTATGCGGGCTGTCTTGCTGACTGTAGAGAGGCAGGTCTCCCAAACATCCGAATCCGGACAAGGAGTGGGGAGGGTGTGGAAACTGCGAGTCCAGGTTACATCTGAAGGTGGCCCTTGTCTTGAGCTTAGTCCATTTCACCAATCAGTTAAAACAGAATTCAGTGGCAGAGAGGAAGGGGAAGAACCATTAAAGGAGGAAATTGCTTTCAGAAAGGCTGTCAAAGCACAATTTGAAGGCAAGCAAGGAGGAGTGACCCAAGGTATTGCAGCACATGAGGCAAGGCACCAAATGCCGCCTTGCTCCATGCCTGGTGGGAGCCAGCCCTTCTTCAAAACCAAGCTTTGCAAACTTTAAAAGCAGTATAGGCGATGCGGGAGGATTGCCAGCACCCTCCTCTTCTCTTCACATGCTCCTTGCACAGCCTGAAGGGTCAGCTCAGCCCCAAAGGGGCAGCAGTAGCATCTTGTCACCGTGTTGCTCCAACAACTTGTGGCTTGAGGCAACTACCTTACCTTGCCTCATGAAAAGGCCGCCCCTGAGACGAAGAAGAAACAAAAGAAAATATCTGGGATGAGCAAATTCTGTGCTCAGGACCACTATCAGCAAAGGTTTACTGTCCTGTACCAACTTAAGGTAGCATCTGAGCACATTTAGTCACAAGGGTACATATAGTTACTGCCACCAGGATGAGATTCCAATATAGTCAAGGCCTGATACCATATTTAATACTTGGAAACCTGCTGGTATATGGCTGCTTTGCAACTATCCAATATAGGAGTAGCTGAGTTAATTCCAACAGATGCAAAATGGTAATATTAGTTCTTATGGCTTGCTGCTATGACAAATAAATGAAATGAAAGTGATCATATAGTGAGAAGCCTTGTATTACATTGGTCACCACTCTCACACATAGAGTTTCCTACCCTTCCCTTAGGATAGCTTTTCCCTTGGCATGCAAAAACGGGAAATATAATTGCCTCTGAGTCTGCCTAATTAATTGCCTAGCTACATGAAGCTGAATCTGTCTTATCTTATGCAGTATCTTGGCAATTGCAACCTACACAAGCTGTGGCTGCTGCCATCCAGTGTCCAAGAGAGGAATAACACCACTTCTCTGAGCGGTCTTCCTGAAGACATCTGTCAAACTAGGCTGTAGCATTCAAGGCTTACACATATTCCAAAACAAAAATGCGGTGCAGGGGAAAAACCAAATTCTGACTCATCCTGGAAATTCTTACAAAGGGAGGTAAGCTTTGACCACCGACAGGACTAGCAACTTCAAATTAAACCTTAATCAATTCTGAGCCCTGTATTTTAAGAAGGATGTTGATAAACTAGAACAGGTTCAGAGGAGGGCAGCAAAGATGGTGAGGGGTATGGAAAATGAGTCTGATGAGGAATTGTCAAAAGAGCTGGAGATGTTTAGCTTGGAGAAGCGAAAACTAAGGGGGATATGATAGGTGTCATTAAATATCTGAAGGACTATATCCTATATATGTATATAGGATTGTCAAGTCTCATAGCCACCAGATCCTTTCCTGTCCCCTTTTTGTCTGTGGTCTGTTCAGCCTCAGAGGTTATAAAGAGCACCACTTATATAGAGGCTAGTTTCTTTCCCAGAACCTCCCATGCGTGCTCTTTAACTGATGCACAGAGCTCTTGCCAGCCTGAGCTCGCGTTGGTAACTGGCCTCTCATCACTGGACAGTCTCTCTTTATATAGCTTTTGTCAATCACTGCAACTCTCAGGAGCCTCGGGCTGGAACAAGATATCTTCCCAAGATCCCATGAGAGTCCCCACAGATCATCCAAGGCCCCAGTCCTGGCCACACTTACAGGCAGCCCTCTCTGGGCCAGTTCAGCCCCAACATGCCCCCATCAGGGGTACCATTCCCCCCAAGTTGAGATGGTGGTTGGGACACACGATGGGCTAGTCAGGCTCTCCCCAGCAATGGGGTAAGTTTCTGTGTCTCTTCCTGCCCCGTAACCCCCATCTCCCGTCAAGGATATATCCCCTCTCTCTCCCTCTCCCTCTCTCTATCTATCTATCTATCTATCTATCTATCTATCTATCTATCTATCTATCTATCGGACTATAGATGTGAAATGATATTAGTGTCATCAAATATCTGAAGGAGAAGAGGACTTGCTCTCTCTTGCTCCTGAGAGCAGGACTAGAACCAATGAGTTGAAATTACAAGGAAATGGATTTTGTCTAGACATTAGGAAGAATTCCCTAACAGTAAGATCTGTTCAAGAGTGGGACAGTGCTCTGTCTTATGTTCTTCTTCACTAGAGGAAATTACAAGGAAACGGATTTTCCTTGTAATTGTAACTGTCTGGCCTTGTAAACAGAGGCCAGACAGTTGTCAGGGATGCTATAGTAGTTTTCCCGCATCAAATAGGGTTGGATTAGAAGACCCTGAAGGTCCCTTGCAAATGCTATGATTCTATGACCCTGATCTAGAAGTAACCCAAGTGGGTCTTCCTTACAAATAAATATTCTGAGAAGAGGCTGTGGAAGGGGCGTCCCTTTCATTCTGTTAGGAAGATGTTTACCAAGAACTCTGAAAAGTCCCGTTCAGCCCACAACTGCATTGACCACACTTGAACCTGATGTGTGGGCAAACAGCTCATTAACTAATCCAAATATAATCAGCTCAACACACTTCCAGGATATGGAGAATTGAATTTGCACTGGCCCAAATCCTTGCTGATTGTCCCTCCTCCAGGAAACGATGACTCAACCTCTTACATTCATTTATCTTTTAATGACACGCTAATATGTTGCGGATTCCTGGCTATATAAACTTGGCTGGCTTGAGTGTTGAGATAGTCAGGTGTTCCCCCGCAGGTAAGTGTGATCTTTTCTTCCTTCAACCCCTATGGCTACCTGTGAAATGAACATGGAAGCGTGATGGAATCTAGATTTCTATGTTTTGCTCTATTAATCATAGTTGATTAATGAGGTGAGCCTTAATCAATTATACCTGCATACATTTGCAGTAAAAGCAGTACTTCCGAAGAAAGAGGTATTCTTTGTTTTTTCGATTTAGATGTTTAGATTTAGATTTAGACATTTTTATATGACATGTGCACTTGTCTCAGTGGTCACCATCTTAGAGGAAGTATTCCCCTCATGCAAGAGAGATGCTTCTTTTAAGAAGATGCTTGCCACCCACAAAGTTTCTTTTAGTTTGTGCACTACTACTTTTTACAAAATTTGCTTTCTAAATTGATTGCATATGGGGATGGGGCAATAACACAGTGGTTGACCATCTGCCTTGCATGCAGAAGGTCCCAGGTTCAATCCCTGGTATCTCCAGGGAGGGTTGGGAGAGATTCCTACTTGAAACTTTAGCGAGCCACTGCCAGGCAGTGTAGACAGGGATTCTCAACACTGGGTGCCCAGTTGTTATTGGACTTCAACTCCCATAATCCCCATCCAAAGGCCACTGGGGCTGGGGATTATGGGAGTTGAAGTCCAATAACATCTGGGGACCCAGTGTTGAGAATCTCTGGTATAGACAACACTGAGCTAGATTGACCAGTGATCTGACTCAGTATAAGGCAGTCCTTTTTTACCTGGAAGGCTGTAGCTCAGTGGTGGAGCATCTGCCTTGCATGCAGAAGATCCCAGGTTCAATCCCAGGTAGGGCTGGGTAAGACCCCTGCCTGAAACCCTGGAGAGCCATTGCCAGTCAGTGTAGATAGTATTGAGCTAGATGGACCAGTGATCTGTATAAGGTAGCTTCCTATGTTCCTAACAAGGTTTTAAGGGAGTGGGGTGGTGCCACAGCTCACTGGTAGAGCATCTGCTTTGCATGTAGAAAGTCCCAGGTTCAATCGCTGGCAGCGTCTCCAGCCTGCAACCTTGGAGAGCTGCTTTGAGTCAGTGTAGACAATAGTGATCTACATCAGGGTTTCTTAACCTTGGGCCCCCAGATGTTGTTGGAGTACAACTCCCAGAATCCCCAGCCACAAAGGCCATGTCTGGGGATTCTGAGAGTTGTAATCCAACAACATCTGGGGGCCCAAGGTTAAGAAACCCTGATCTAGATGAACCAATAGGCTGACTTTATATAAGACAGCTAGCTTCCTAGGTTCCTGTGTGGACTGTTGCACATGCTAGAGTGACACACCGTCTCAATTTTAGGACTTGTAATTGTGACACACTTACCAAAAAAATGGACTGCCATGGATGTAGACCAATAATCTCCAACTCCATATCTCTTTCTCATGTCCCCATCTTCTCCTTTTGTTTTGTAGCCATGGGGGCAAGAATGCTGCTTCTGACTGCTGCAGGGCTGGCCCTGCTGGGTGGTAAGTAGGAAACTGGGTGTGGTCCAGGATGTGCAAATAAATACACTGTGAGAAGGACAGTTCTTATAATTAAGCTATGGAATTCTCTGCCATGGGATGTGGTGCTGGCCACTAGCTTGGATGGCTTAGACAAGGGGCTTAGACAAATTCATGGAGGACAGGTCTATCAATGGCTACTAGTCTGGTGGCTATAGGCCTCAGAGGCAAGATGCCTCTCAATACCAGTTGCAGAGGAGCAACAGCAGGAGAGAGGGCATGCCCTTACCTCTTGCTTGTGGGCATCTCAGAGGCATCTGCTGGGCCACTGTGTGAAACAGGATGCTGGACCTGATAGGCCTTGGGCTTGATCCAGCAGGGCTGTTCTTATGTTCTTATAACATCTACCCAAACAAGCTGATGGACATTTGTATTTGCATGGAGAGCAGCTTGCCTGCAGTTCCGTGCACAGGCTGATGGTGTGGTGAAGAGGAGGAATAATGGCCCTGGCCTTGCAAATACAATGGGATAGGGACATCTGATGGGTGACCAAGAATTCAGGTATGTGACCACACAATGACCTAGTTCACACAATAATTTGAATCTAGGTTTAATATGGGTTACCAACATAAGTGTTTATGGCCCCAGATGAATCCGAGATTCTGGCCTTGGCATGGATTCACACAATCATGCTAATGTCAGTAACTCACATTAATCCTAGATTCAAATGACTGTGTGAACCAGGCCAGTGGGGGGCAGCTTAAGATCATGTCATTGAGGAGGTCCATAAAAACCCAGGTGCTAGTGCCTCTAATGAGGTCCCCTGCAATTCAAATTGAACTCAAATTGGGGAAGAGAGCTGATCTTGTGGTAGTGAGCATGAATTGTCCCTGTCATTAAGCAGGGTCTGCCTTGGTTTGCATTTGGATGGGTGACTACGTGTGGACACGGTAAGATATTCCCCTTAGGGCAGGGATGTAAAATTGTGGACCTCCAACTGTTGTTGGACCATAACTCCCATCATCCAGGGCTACTGGCTGCAGTGATTGGGGTTGATGGGAGTTGCAGGCCAACAACAGCTGGAGGGCTGCAGTTTGACACCCCTTCCTTAGGCGATGGGTCCATAGTTCAGTGGAAGAGCTTCTGCATTCTTGCATGGAGAAGGTCCCAGGTTCAGTCCCTGGCAGCATCTCCAGGTAGGGCCGGGAAAGACTTGCCTGAAACCTTGGAGCTGCTGTCAGTCATGGTAGACCAGGGCTGCACAACTCCAACCCTACAGCTGCTTTGAACTCCCATCTTCCCCAGCCACTGTAGCCAATAGTCAGGGATTATGGGAGTTGTAGTTCAACATCTGCAGGAGGGCTGATGTTGTTCAGCCTTGGTGTGGACAGTACTGAACAGGATGGACCGATGGTCTGACTCGGTATAAGGCAGCTTCCTATGTTCCTATGTTAATGTTCTTCAAGGGGCCTAGTGGCAATGGGGGAGGGCACTGTGTCAACTCGGACTGAAAGTACTAAAAGAAGCCAGGCCCCGCCCCCAAAACTCCTTATCCCCCCATCCCCCCCAACTTGTGTACTAATTTTGGCCAACTCAGTGTTGGCAACCATACACAGCCCACTCCATTGGCTTGTTTGAAACCAATCACAGTTTGGCTTTAGGATCGTCAGGTTGGAAGCATCCCAGATTCCAAGATTCAAGAGGTGAGGCCTGGTGATGTCACAAGGCCACTAATCCCTGAAAGACCATTAAAAAATTGTTAGCAGGCAGAGCCTAGTGGTCATGGGGCTGATCCTAATATGTGAAGACCCAGGAAAATGGGAGAACATGTGGATTTTTATTCCAATTTTGAACCCCCCCTCACAATTTTCAATTGAAGATGTAGCATTTTCCACCCCGAATGATGCATGATACGCTTTTCAAAACAGTGTGTTTAAACATTTTTGTTAAAAACAATGAATGTTGTAAAACTCCTAGGTCTAAGTGTGAGGGAACCTTGGGGACAGGGATGGAGAGAGAAGCGGATCGGGGCTTACCATTAAGTGGGTCCAAATCCGTGCCGGCTTTGCTGGTACTTGGGGAGCTCTAGGAGGGGGTTATCGGTGCTACCTTCCCGGTGGATGTCCCAGGTTGGCCTGAATGGCAGGCAGACGAATCGACACCAGGAGATGGCGTGTTCTTGTGAGAACTCGGGAGGCTGTCGTGAGATTTTGGCCCGAAGTCTCAGACTTGGCCGAGATCTTGTGAGAGCTGCCCTGGTTGTCAGGGAGTATTTAAAGGACCCCTGGCCAGTGACAAGTGGCCAGAAGATGATGAGGGCTTGAGCTGGCAAGAGCCCTGGGATTTGTGAGGAGGCCTGGCCTGGGGCAATGCGTTCTAAAGGGTCTGTGAAGGTAACAGGCCCTGGCTAGAGGAGCATGCTCCTTCTTCTTGAGGACTCTGAGGCCAGTTGGGGTCATGCTGTTTGTGGCCAGCAAACAACTGCATCATAGAGGAAACATCACACTAAGAGCCCTTTCTCACGGACAATGAGAAGGAGCTACCTGGTTTGCTGGGGCAAAGCCCTAAAGAGCTGATTGATAGATAGATAAAGAGCTTAGCTTCCCTCAGATGATCAATCTGGCTTCCCTGGGTGGGTGCATCACCCACCCACATGGAAACCGGCTGCTGCCAGTAGCTCTGAGGGTGGGGGTGACAGGAGCATTGCCATGCATTGCCCTGCTCCCTGGAACTCCAATAATGTACCATGCAAATGCACGGTGCATTATGATGATCCCCCACCCTCCGCTCCCTCAGTCTGCCAGTCGCGGATGATGCACGATCACAAAAAACGGGGTGAGGAGAATGCTTGCCCTCCTAGCCCCATTTGAAAGGTGGCTCCATAGGCGGGTTTGCTGCCATGGTGCTGCTGGGGTTGGGCCTGATTGTGGTGGTTCATGCGCATGTGCAAAACCAGGCTGGGCTCCCTTAGCCCAGTTCTGCACACGCGTGTGAATAGCCTCTAAATTTCAAATGTTATGATGTTAATAACAGCCTATTGCTATTGCTTTTGTCTGGATTACTAAACTCTGCAACATTTCACAAAAAGGAGATGGACAGGCCTGTAAAACCCCACTCCCATTCCCAACGATCACTGCACAAACTCCCCCCATGCGTCCCCCCCTTTCTCGCTCTCACACACACTGCTGCAGGCTCCACTTTACCTGCTGTGTTTGGAGACTGACTGTATTTGTTTACTCTACAATAGCTTGTTCTGCTCTGATTTAAAATCCAGGACTGTTTGTTCTGTTGGCTCAGAATATATTTGAAAAAAGCAATTGCCCCACCTTTATGATTGTCCAGCCTCCAGGGTCGTTCTGGGATTTCCAGAAACTGGCATCAATCTCCAAGTGACTGTTGAAAGCAATCCTGCATGGCTTGATATTGTGAAAAATATTGGGTGAAAGTGTGTGTGTGTGTGTGTGTGTGTGTGTGTGTGTGTGTGTGTGTGTGACCTCCACATCAGTGAATCAACCACTGGTATCATAGTTTGCATACATGGAGATTATACATATATTTCTGTAATGCTGTAGGTATGAGATTAAGGAGTCAGATTTGGATTTTCCTCTAGGTAGCAGTCTTCTTCAGTAGCAGCCTTACGCAGAAAGACACTTCAGGTTCCTTTAATATGTGTGTTATGGCCTATGGCTTCAACAATAATCTTATTCTTTCACTCACTTCAGTTTTCTCATGCAATGCACATACACACATGCAGCACTGACTTCCTTTCTGTTCCATTCCTTCCAGGCCTCCATGCCGTAGCCCCCGTTGGCCGGGAGTTCATCACAGCCTTCATGCAAAACTACAAACTGGACTACTCTCAGGCTCAATTCCAGCTCTTTATCTCTGGCTATGCATCTTCCACCAGCATCGTTGTCTTGGTCAACAAATCCCGATTCCGTAGCACATTCTTCCTTGCTGGGGGTCAGTCAGCATCAGTGAAGATACCAGCTTATGCCGAGATGTTTGGCACTGCGAAATTCTGCAAGACTGTAATGGTGCAAGCAAATCAAGATGTCTCTGTGTTGGCCCTCAACTCCAAGGACAGGTCGACTGACACTTCTGTTGTCTACCCTGTCTCCAGTCTAGGCATGGAGTATTATGTCCTCACACCTACTGGAGACTTATACAAGGAGTTCTCTGTCATTGCGTGGCGTGATCGCACTGCAGTAGAGATCCACCTCAAGGGCAGCGTGAGATTCCAGGAGCGTGTCTACCCAGCAGGCAGCAAGCTGAATGTCTTCCTTTCTCCCTTTGAAGCCATCCAGTTCCAAAGCCGGCAAGACCTCTCGGGTACTCTCGTCAGATCAACGCGGCCAGTGGCAGTGCTGAGCGGGCATACCTGCGCGTACAAGAACTCCAAGTGTAACCATGTGGCAGAGCAGTTGCTGCCTGTGTCAAGCTGGGGCCGGGCCTTCTTTGTCCTCCCTCTCTCCTTTCAAATGAAGTATGATTTGGCCTATATAGTTGCCTCCCAGAGCACTCTGGTTACCTGTGTTTCTGGTGGGATCCAGAAGAGCCACACCCTTGAAGCTGGACAAGTCCTTCAGCTGGAAGTCACACGCTCCGTCCCCATCTACATCACAGCCAATGTTGGGATCCAGGTCTTCTTCTTCTGCACTGGTGGTACCCGAAATGGTGTGACCTTCGACCCTTTCTTCCTGAGTGTCCCTGATGTGTTCAGTTACTGCACATCCTACTCTCTCAGGGCCCAGAAGGGCTTTGATAATTATGCACTCATTGTCACCAAGACTATCGCCACTGCCGGGATCACCATGGATGGACGTGCGTTGGGAACAGTCTCTTGGAGACAGATTCCGGGTACAGAATATTCCTGGAGTGAGTACAGCCTGGGGAAAGAAGGCCGTGGCCACGCCATGGAGCACCGCAACACCCCTTTTGGCCTGCTGGGTTTTGGCATCACCTTTGAGAATGGCTATGGATCCACAGCACTCTGCCGAAGTGGTGAGTAATGCAGGGCATGATAGTAAGGGATCAAGGGGCTGAATTCCCTAGGAGTGTAGAATCCAAGGGAAAGAGTTGTGGTATGCAAGGTAGTGGATTGGAATCAGGAATATTAACAGTTTAATGAAGAAGATATTATGTATAGAGAAGCAAGTGCAGACAGACTGCTTTTCCGGGCTCTTGCAGCTGGCTGTTTGTTAGCCCTACCTTGATTCCCGGACTGGAACACAAGTAACTAAAGCCACATTCAAAAGCTGGCCTAGATCAAGGAAGTGGTGCAGCTCTTGGCGCTCCATCACCTGGCCTGGTGGGTCATTCTGAATTTGGTCCAAATTTGGACTGGAAAACAGTCCATGCACACCCCTAGTACAGATCTGGAATGTGTGAATAGGCTAATACCTATAACACAATGAATGAATTAACCATGAATTACCCTAACCCCTTGTCTTTTCCTTATCAGCCTCTCAACCTGCCCCCAAACCTTCCTGTAGTTCCACACAGTGCCG
Source organism: Hemicordylus capensis (assembly GCF_027244095.1). Classification (NCBI taxonomy): domain Eukaryota; kingdom Metazoa; phylum Chordata; class Lepidosauria; order Squamata; family Cordylidae; genus Hemicordylus; species Hemicordylus capensis. The sequence continues at coordinate 19,422,859 of NC_069663.1, forward strand.
AAAGAAGGAGACTTGCCAGATAATGAATGACCAGCCAGTATGTGTGGCCCAGTCCAGTGCCACCTGTTGGGCCCTGGGTGACCCCCACTACCAGACCTTTGACAAGCAGAACTACCGTTTCATGGGCACCTGCACCTACACCATGGCCAAGAGCTGTGGGCCAGACTTGACTCTCCCAACCTTCCATGTTGCCACCAAAAATGAGAACCGGGCCAGGCAAAGTGTGTCCTACATTGGGCTGGTGACAGTCCAGGTCTACGAGCAGAACATCAGTGTGACCAGGAATGAGTATGGCCTAGTCAGGGTAAGAATTGCATCCCTTTCTCTTGGAGGTTGTGTGAGCGAGTTAAAAATTTTTTTTACTTAAAAAAAATTTAAATTTTACTCACTGTCACCTGGTCTGAGGCCTAGATTCAGCTGCGAGGGGGTCTCCAGAAGTTTCCCCTCCCCGCCCTCCATTTATGTTCAAATCGTGAACCCCCTGAACGGCCAGGGGGGTTTATTCCAATAGTGAACCAAACCGGGAGGGAGGTTCAATTCGATATCGGAGCATTGCTAAGGACCCTTTCCTCATTTCTGGCATCTCCACCAAAAGGTTCACTCATTTTCAGCGAGTATTTTGACAAGACTCTGCAGTCTTGTGCTAAAGATCGAAGCGCAAAAGTCATGCCCTGTTAAGTCACTTCATCCTGTTCACCACCTCTTGTAGTAGCTGACCGGCTGGGTAAACACACCTGTGAAAAGACTGCTATTTACGCATACTTAGAATACCTGCCATATATCAAGTGTCATCATATCATGTGGTTTGCAGCATGGTATGTGGTTAGTCTATAGACCTAGAGGATCTTGTGAGATGCTGCTTGTGGGAGGAGGAAGGAATTGCATGTTGAATGCTCCCCCATGTCAGAAACTCACTGCGCATAGAAAATTAGCTTATCAGTGTGAGCACTACATAAGACAAGGATGCTATGACCCTATAGCTTTGAACAAAAACATATTATTTATCTATGGAGGGCTCCATTGTTCCCTCTAACAGGGATTCCCAGATATTGTTGACTAGAACTCCCATAATCCCCAACCAAAGGCTGTTGCAGCTAGGGATGCTGGGAGTTGTAGTGAACAACATCTGGGAATCTCTGTTAGAGGGAGCAGTGGGGGGCTTGTGCAGCCCTTCCTCAGGTGGCTTCTATGAGCTGGGCGGATGGGTCCTTTAAACCAGGGATTCTCAATGTTGGGTCCTTGGATGTTATTGGACTTCAACTCCCATAATCCCCAGCCCCAGTGGCCTTGGGTTGGGTATTATGGGAGTTGGTCCAATAACATCTGGAGACCCAACGTTGAGAATCCCTGCTTTAAACCCATCCACCCTATTATAGCTCTGCCTCTGTTACAGACTAAAGCAGGGGTTCCCAACCTGTGGCACTCCAGATGTTGCTGAACTATAACTCCCATCATCCCCAGCTACAGTTTATTGTGGCTGACGATTATGGGAGTTGTAGTTCAGCAACATCTGATGTACCACAAGTTGGGAACCCCTGAACTAAAGAATTAGCACAGAAAACACCAGGAGCTTCTGATACTATCCGCTATCTTGCAGTTAACACAGACTAACAACAATAACAACAAGAATGTTCTTCTTCCCAGACACCTCTGGTAATAGAAGCCCCTCCTACAACTATTCACCTTTCAGTTCCCACAGTTCGGTTACATACACTTTACTGCAGTCTATGAGGATTTTTTAAAACACTGGAAATTCAAACATGAGTCTCCCCACTCCTTCTATCTGCATTCTGAAACTGTATGGTCAGAATGATCTGGTGTAGCATGGTGGCCAAGGGGCTGAGCTATGAATCATGAAGTTTCAAGTTGGATTATTGCTATTTCCATGAACTTAATAGGTAGCCCTAAACCAGCCACTTCCTTAGATCAATAGGGGGATAATGCTCACTTTGCAGGGCTGCTCTGAGGAGTATACAATGATACACACCAAGTGCTCTACACCAGGGATTCTCAATGTTGGGTCCCCAGATGTTTTTGGACTTCATTTCCCATAATCCCCAGCCCCAGTGGCCTTCAGTTGAGGATTATGGGAGTTGAAGTACAATAACATCTGGGGACCCAACGTTGAGAATCCCTGCTCTAAACACACAAGAGCACTGTACAAATGCTAAGTAGGGTCCTCCACATGATATTTCTGAGTGTGTAATGCTACTCTTGTACTCTTATTCTGTGGCACAGTGTGGCCTTGATTGTAGGGATGTGCACAAATCCGATTTGCCTGGCCATGCAAATGGCTGGCATGCATGCATGGAGGCCTCAAAATTGGCTACCATGCACCCACAGAGGGCTGAAATGATCCAAATATGGGCCAAACCAGCCCATGGAAGACCAGGGGAGGCCAGCTGGTGGAGGGGAGACTACCAGAGACCCCCCACAGCTGCAGCAGCACCCTCCAAGGCTGCCAAAGCCCTCAGCAGTGGTACGCCCACATTTTTAAAAACACAGTTTAACATCACTGGCACCCCCAAACCAGCCCTGAACTGGTCCAGGGGGTTTGGTTCTACCTCAAGCCAATCTGGGCCTGGTCTGGTTTGAGGTCGAGCTATTGAAATGAGCTGGTTCGAGCTCGAGCCAGCTCAAGGTCGAACCATTTTGCACATCCCTACTCATTTGTGTCACCTGGGTTGTTTGATGTCTGTGGATTGTCCTCTCTCAGAGCAGGGAGTTGGGCCAGAGGACCTTTGGGCTGCTCTCAGTGCTGTGAACCTATAAGCAGCAATGTCTTCACTTCTAGCCTTTGTGTTGTAAGTGCTTCTGACAATAACATTTACTCTACCAGGTGAATAACCAGCACTCCCGGCTGCCCATCTCGCTGAATGAGGGCAAACTGAGGCTCTACCAGAGTGGGGGCTCCGTCATTATTGAGACAGACTTCTCACTGAGGGTCTCCTATGACTGGAAGAACTTTGTGGTGGTGAAGATCTCCAGCAGCTTCTCCGAGAATGTTTGTGGCCTGTGTGGCAACTACAACGGGGACCCTGCTGATGACTTCAGGACCCCAGATGGGAGCTTGGCTCCCAGCCCTGTGGAGTTTGGGCGGAGCTGGAAGGTGGAAGATGGTGACAAGTTCTGCTGGGATGACTGTCATGGGGAATGCAAGAAGGTCACCCTAGAACTGCTTATTAGATACAAAGCTGAGCTTTTCTGTGGATGGATCAGCAAAAAGGAGAGTGGCCCATTCAGCCAGTGCCACTCTGTCCTTGATCCAGATATCTTTGTGGAAAACTGCGCATATGACCTCTTCATCTATGAGGGCTACAGAGAGATGTTGTGCCAAGCACTGACTAACTATGCGGATGCTTGCCAGAGAGAAGGTGTTGTCTTATCTGATTGGAGGAGACTCGTTGGATGCTGTGAGTAGCATTAATTGCTTATGGGGCGAAGGGTTGCTACTTACCATGGCAATGCCTTGGGAACTTGTAATGGAGCAGGATTTACTCCAATGGAGCAGGAAACAAAATAATATGAATGGCCATTTAGCTCAGGCAGACTGATTAAAAACACAGGATATCAGGCTGCTGATTCCCATTCAGCCTTGATTCATCTCAGCAGCATTTCCTGGTAGGAAAGAATAGATGCCCTATTGAGCCCCTTCCAAGAAGGACTTCACCTCCCTAGAAGATAATCATAAAGAAAGACCGCAGGAGTGGCTGGGAAGTTGTTTCTCCATTCCCTGGAGCGGCTGTAGTCCAGCCAGCTTCTTTCCCCTGCTTGATTGCTGATGTCTGGAGGAGAAGGCAGGCAGCTGGACTGCTGCAGCACCAGATCAGAAAAAGCCAAACCTGGCAGTGGAATTCCCAGTGGGAAAGGGTGGCCAGTTCCAGCTGAAGCAGTCAAGTTTGCCAAGTTGTAAACTTAGTAGCTTTAGTTTAGTGCTCTTGGGTATGGGAGAAATTAGCCTTTGTAACTGGTACACAAAATGGCTTCATGTGGCCAATGCAATGCAAAAATGGCGGCCTGAATATGATGAATATTTATATACAGCTTTTCAACAAAAGTTCCTAAAGTGAATTCATTGACATAGATAGAAATAAATAAGTACAACTAGCTGGGCCAGGTGCAGAGCATCTGCACCTCTAGTTCTCCCCCCGCTCTGCTGCCGCCATTTTCTTCTGCTGCCTGCCCACCGTCACCGTTTTCTTCCCCCACCCACCTGCCACCATTTCTCCCCCCTATTTTTTTACGCGCTTTTCCTGCAAGCCTGTCCGCCAGCGCTGCTGCTTTCTTCTCCCCCTGCCGGCAGCTTGCTCATGAACTCTCGTAAGAGCTGCCACACATAGGATTAGCAACAGGTATGCTTTAGAGAAATATCTCTCTCTCTCTCTCTCTCTCTCTCTCTCTCTCTCTCTCTCTCTCTCTCTCTCTCTCTCTCTATCTGGCTCCCTGTTCCCAAAGGGCTCAGAATCTAAAAAAGAAACATAAGATAAAGATAAGATAGACCGGAGGGAAGCTGTGCTTGGGATGGATAGGGCCAGTTGCTCTCCCCCTGCTCAATAAAGAGAATCCCCACTTTTAAAAGGCGCCTCTTTGCTCAGTCAGCAGGGTATATGCTAAGTGACCAACCCCATTTTTATCTGAACTGTGGAACAGAGAATGTGCCTCTGAGGTACAGTTCAGTTGCCCTGGCTCAATGCTGTGGACCAGCAGACTCTTCCTATTTCCTTTCTGGCTCCTCCTGGTTATTTGGCAGCAAACAGGCCAGGGCAATGAAACATTTCAGCTATATATTATTCCACAATCAGCACGTGGTATTTGAGGGCACTTCTAAAAGCCACGTTTTGTGGGTGATTGGCACTCTGAATTAGAATTCCAGCCACCATATTTGTCCCATTAAGGAGGAGGATCCCCCATGCTGATCGGTATTGCAACAGGAAGCACTTGACTATGTACTTCCTGTTGCACTTCCTGTTCTTCTGCTGCCTTGCTTGCTGGGAGTGATGTTTTGAAGCAGCCTGAGAGTGAGTTCTGACTGAGGCCGAGGATAAAGAATAGTGCCGCTGTGACCCTCTTGTTCCTTCCCTTGTTCAGCTCTGTCTTGCCCTGAGAACAGTCAGTACAAGATCTGTGGATCTCCATGCCCGGCCACCTGCAATGACCATGCAGTTCCCACCAACTGCTCCTCAGCACGCTGTGTCGAGACCTGCGAGTGTGACGAGGGCTTCGTGTTGGATGCTGGGAAATGCATCCCCAAGGCTACCTGTGGGTGTGTGTTTGAGGGCCGGCTCCTTACCCCCAACGAGGAGTTTTGGGGAGACAGCGCATGCACAAGACGCTGCGTCTGCGACCCAGAGAGCAAGCAAGTGAAGTGCCAGGCAACAAGCTGCAAGAATGGGGAACAATGCAGGGTAGAGAATGGTCTCCAGGACTGCTACCCGACTGGCTACGCCACTTGTTCTGCCATCAGCTACTCCCACTACCACAGCTTTGATGGGCAGAGCTTCAACTTCCAGGGCACCTGCCTGTACAAGTTTGTCAGACTGAGCAAGAAGAGCCAAGACTTGGTCGATTTCCAGGTCCTGGTCCAGAACTCCCGGCAAGGGGGCTGGACCATGTCCCTCAACAAATTGGTCAAGGTCCAAGTGTACGGCCTAGAGATAACCATCAGCTGGGCTTATCGGGGTAAAGTCATGGTGAGTCCAAGATGCCTTCTGCTTCAGGAAGGCCCTGAGCTATGGTCCCCTCTCCCAACGCTCCTGCATAGATATGCACACAAGCAGGGCCATAGGACTCTTGGCTGCAAGGAGGCAGGGAAAAGAGCTCCCAGTCAGCGATTCCATGAACCTCTGACTGGGGATGGGAACTGCTGACAGGCCCTGTACTCAGCATTAGTCCCACCCCTTGTGTCTGATGTCAGATGCAGGGGCGGGGCCAGTTGCCAGGAGAGGATCCATTCGGACCCTTTCCCATCCTCCCCAGTCAGTGTTTCATTGAAACACTTCCCCCACCAGCACAGCCAGCATTTCAGTGAAACACTGGCTGGGGAGGAGAGGGGAGTGCCTTGATTGCCCAGCTGGCAAGTGCATCGTTCACCAGCTGGATGTGGGAGGGACAAGGGGGTGCCTTTGTCAAGTGTGAGGGGGTGCCTTGGCGGAGCCCCCTCAGACCCTGGCGGCTGGGGGAAGATAGTCTCCCCTGGCTCCATAGTCCCCACGCCCCTGCATACAATCTCTCAAACAAGCTTGTATGCATATGTATGCCTGATTCTTAGGGTCATAGCTTAGTGGAAGCTGATGTTTTGTATGCAGATGGTCTCAAGCTCAATCTCTGGGATTTCTGGTTACAGGATCTTGGGTAGCAGAACTTGGAATGGCTTGTGAGTCCTTGAAGAGCTGCTGTTAGTCAAAATAGAAATTCAGAGTCATGAGTCATAGCTCAGTGACAGAGCACCTGTTGTGGACAGTCTAAGGTCCGATCCCTGGTATTTCCAACTCATGGAGTATCATATACCAGGGTTAGGAAGGACCTCTTCCAGAGATCTTGGAGTGCAGCTGCCAGTCAGAGTAGGCGATTTTGACTAGATGGACCAGTGGCTTGACTCAACTTTGTATGTTCATCGCTCTCAGTTGGACTGGGTGTATTGACCATTAATGCAGATGAACTGTAGAGATGTTTCCATGGAGGAACAGGGGCTACTAGAGATGAAATGAATTGGAGAGGGGAGAAGTTTCACAAATTCTCCTCACTCATATTTGTTTCAAATTTCCTGCCAATTCCTTTCCCAATTAGAACTAGCAGTTATGGGAACCATTGGATTTAGGGTTGCTTTTGTTGCTGGGTTTTTTGTTTTTTGTTTACTGAATGCTGTAAAGCAACAATCTGCAGAAATTTTGCATTTAACAAATGGATTCATAACACAGTTACCTTCAGATTCACTAATAATGTAAGCTTTAAGCCTTTAGTAAGTACCCATCAAAGTCAGATTTCAAAAGCAAACATGTTTCAAATTGAAAAAATAAATATTGACATTTGTTTTTAAAATACTGATGTTTCATTACAGAAAAATAGTAAAATTTCATTTGGACACCTTCCCCGCCCCCAATGTTTCATTAAAAACAACAACTGACATTTCATTTGGGAAAAATTGGCTGACATTTTATTTCAGCTAATTTCCTATGTATATAGCGAGATTTCAGGCAGGAGAGTCCTCACCTATGCCTTCCACTCTCTGTTCCCAGGTGAATGGCTTGCTGACCAACCTGCCATACAGGATGGGCCTGGAGCAAATCTATATCTATCAAAAGGGTTGGGATACTGTGATACAAACAGATTTTGGCCTCACTGTCACCTTTGACTGGCAAAGCCGTCTCACGGTTGCTGTGCCAAACACCTACCAAGGCGCTCTTGATGGTCTCTGTGGCAACTTCAATGGAGACAGAGAAGATGACTTGACCTCTGCTGGTGGTGGCTCTGCCTCAGACCCTGCAGCCTTGGGGCAGAGCTGGAGGGTGGCTGAGTCCCAGGGATGTGGAGAGGTGAACCTCAAGCTGTGTCCGGACCTGGAAAACCTTGCCCAGCGCCAGCGAGGCATCAGCGCAGAATGTGGGCTACTTGTAGACAAGAGCGGCCCATTTAGGGAGTGCCATGGTAAAATTGACCCCGAGGTGTTCTTCCTGGACTGCGTGTATGATTACTGCATGTTCAATGGCCAGCAAGCTGTGCTGGGCCATGTCATTGCTGCTTATGCCTCAGCATGTCAAGCCACCTGGGTGACCATCTACATTTGGAGGATCCACATATTTTGGAGTGAGTATGCTTTCATTTTGCACCATCTACTGGTGGGAAGTACACAGAGCAACCTATGGCACATCTGCATTGAGTGTCTGAAAGTGCATTGGATATTGCACATTATAGCACAGTGCAATATCTGATATACATATTGGACAATGTTGTATATGTGCAAAGAGTGCTTGTAATGTATTGATTCTGTCTTCCTTTCCTGGCAGTCCATACAGAATAGAATCTGCCTGGTAGAAAGTGAGGTGACACATGATGTAAAAGTAAAGTGTGCCATCGAGTCGGTTTTGACTTCTGGTGACCACAGAGCCCTGTGGTTGTCTTTGGTAGAATACAGGAGGGGTTTACCATTGCCTCCTCCTGCACTGCATGAGATGATGCCTTTCAGCATCTTCCTATATCACTGCTGCCCAATATGGGTGTTTCCCATAGTCTGGGAAATATAGTCTGGGAAACATACCAGCGGGGATTCGAACCGGCCACCTCTGGCTTGCTAATCAAATCATTTCCCCACTGCTCCGTTAGGTGGCCTGACACGTTATGTACATGATCACATTTGTATCCTGCCTTTCCTCCTTGGAACTTTGGCAGCTTATATGGAGCTCACCCATGTTTATCACAATATCTATAAAGTAGGCAAGGCTGAGAGATATTGATTTTCTCCAAGCCATCCTGTGCACTTCATTGCTAAACAACGAATGGAACCTGGGTTTCTGCAGTTCAAAGTAGAGACGTGCACAGACAAATAATCTTTTGCTATTTGATTCTAGCTCAAATCAAATAGCAAAATACGAAAAACGATGCATCGAAACCATGACCATTGCCAGCTGTTTCAATGAATCAACTCGAATTAATTCGAGTGATTTGATTGATTCGGACTTAGGGAACAGTGGGGAACTCGAATCACCCCCTTGTTCCCCATGGGTAAGTTCTAGGGACACCAAAGTCGGTTGGGTAGTAGGGCATGATGGGTTCTACCTACCATCCAACCCACAAAAGAAATGGGCAAGTGGGTGATTAAATTTTTTTTAACCTTTCCCCAAAACTCCTAATAGGATCCTAAAAAAGTAAAATAATGGTCCTAATGCATTAGGACCATTCTTTGACTCTTTTAAATAAATCTATCTCCTACATCTGTGAGATTCTGTTGCTGCTTCTTGATTATTCATACTTGCCCTTTTGGGTGGGGGGAGTACTGAGACACTGAAAACGATGTGTCAGTGTCTCAATACTCCCCCACCCCCCCAAAAGTCAGGTTTGTGGTGCTGCCCTCTTTAGTTTGCCCCAGTATGAGTTATATAAACCGAAAAAGCATGTTGAACAAAACTGGAGTGATGGAGCCTGCATTCCCTTCCCTTCCCTTCTTGTTCATTCCAGAACCGGTCTGCCCTCAAAACAGCCATTATGAGCTCTGTGCCAGGGGCTGTCAACAAACCTGTGGCAGCCTCTTCTCATCCCTTCCCTGCACCAAGCCCTGCGCGGAAGGTTGTGTCTGTGACGAAGGCTTTGTGTTGAGCGGTGACCGCTGTGTCCCCATGTCACAGTGCGGCTGCGTCTACCAGGATCGGTACTACTCAGCTGGGCAGACCTTCTACCCGACACACCAGTGCAATGTGGAGTGTGTGTGCCAGCCTGGTGGAGATGTCGCCTGCAAGGAATTCTCCTGCGGCCCCAACGAGGAATGCAGGGCGGTGGGCGGCATCCAGAAATGCCATCCAGTCGGCTCTGCCACTTGCATAACTGCTGGAGATCCTCATTATATCTCCTTCGATGGCGTCCACTTCACCTTCCAAGGCACCTGCACCTACATCCTTGCTAAGACCTGCATTACAGACAAGAAACGCTTGACTCCATTTATGGTCACAGAGGAAAGCGAGTCCTGGGGGAATGGAAGAGTCTCTGTCACCAAGATGGTCTCTGTGGAAGTCTATGGTGCCACACTTACCCTGCTGCAGAACAAAAAAGGACTGATCATGGTAGGTCTCTTTAACCAAGCCCATCATGGGACATGCCTGGGGCTCAGTCTTCTACCATCAGGGATCCAAGAGCAAAGCTAGTGATGGCAAATTGTAGCAAATATTAAAAATATTTGGGGAAGGTAAATGTATTTGGGGGAAAGTTGATGCACTGGCAGGTGGATAGGTGTTATATAAGAGATGTAAGTTTTGGGTGGTATAAAATAAGTTAAATAAATAAATTAAATTAAATAAATAAAAATATATCGAGGTTTAATTGTGGACTATGGTTGTTAGTTTCTGGTTAATTTCATTGTGTTTTTATGATTTTGTTTGTTTTATTTGTTTTGCTTGTATGCTTCGGGGTTCCCTTTGGCAAGAAAGGTGGGTTAGAAATGTTTATGTAAAACAAAATAAATAAGCATTGGGCCCACAAACAGAATATGGAAATGGAAGCTGAAAACTGCTTGGTGCAAGTTTCAGTGAAAATGTGTTGCTTGGAATGTGAGTTCTAATTCATCAATTAGATCAAATCTGGAGAAGACGAATACGAATATGGCGAATATTTATATACCACTTTTCAACAAAAGTTCCCAAAGTGGTTTACATAGATATAAATTAATAAATATTTTGGGCTCCCTGTCCCCAAAGGACTCACAATCTAAAAAGAGAAAGGAACCCATTGCCTTTATCCAGCCTTCAGTTTTACATGAGGTTCTCCAACATGGGTCTCCAGATATTGTAGGACTACTGCTCTTGGCATCCCCCGCCATCATAGCCCAAGTCCTGCACGGCTATGCATTGTGGCTAGAGATGTGGGAAGTCATAGTCCAACAATATCTGGGGACCCAAGTCGCAGAAGCCCTGGTCCAGGCCTTCTGGGTCTGTTTTCTCTCCCAAATTAGAGATGCGTTTGATCTGGATTTTCTGCAACAAGAGATGTTGCTGTAAAATGATGACCTCCAACAGTGTCTCTTCAGCACATTGAAAATCAGCTGTTCAGAGCCCTCAAGATGGGGTTGTTATAGATCCTCTTCTCTCCATCTTAGACTTGTGTTGGGTGCCCAAAGAGTGCAGCCTTTTGTTCAGATTCTAATAATATGAGTGAACATATACATCAGATGTGCATGTGTTGTACCTTCTTGTGAGAGATGGACATTTGCATATGTCTATGTTAAGCATGCTCTGAAAAATATAAACTTGGGTTGATATCCGCATGTCAAGAATGGTTGTGTGAATTGATCCCATGACTGTGATATAGAGTGGAGTCGGGGACTTGAAGCTCCTTTTGTGACTATAAACATTCCCCTACATATCCTACAACCTCCTTCTTCCTCCAGGTGAATGGAGTGTTCCAGTCTCTCCCCATCACCCTTTCTAATGGACGTCTCCGAGCCTATCAGCATGGTGCTAAGGTCCTGATCCAAATTGACTTTGGCCTCATTGTGAGCTATGACCTGGTTTACCGGGTGCGGGTCACTGTCCCAGGCACCTACCAGGGCCAGATGTGTGGCTTGTGTGGGAACTACAATGGCCAGAAGGATGATGAGTTCCTGCTTCCCAATGGCAAGACCACCTCTGATGTAGCTGCATTTGGGGCTGCTTGGAAGGTCCCAGTCCCTGGGACAGCTGGAGCCTGTTCAGATGGGTGCTCTGGGAACAACTGCCCAGTCTGTGAGCAGAGAAAGAAGGACATTTTCCAACAGCGCAACTACTGTGGGCTCCTGGTCGCAACTGACGGCCCCTTCGGGGTGTGCCACAGCAAGGTGGACCCCAACGTGTATCTCAATGACTGCATCTATGACCTATGCTTGAGCAATGGAGAGAGTCAAGCCCTGTGCCAGACCATCCAAAGCTACGTCTCCGCCTGTCAAGAGGCTGGGGTCTCTGTCCAGCCCTGGAGGAGTCAGTCCTTCTGCCGTGAGTACTGCTATGCTGAATTTCTGATCCATGTGGTTCAGAAAATGCAATGCTTTCTATTAATAGTGAATGCAGAGGTCCCCAAGCTACGGAACGCCAGATGTTGCTGAACTGCAACTCCCACCATCCCCAGCTACAATTTATTGTAGCTGGCCCTCTTGGCCAATAATTCTTGCTATCTTTAAGGACTGACTGGAGTCAATGGCATTTCCTCCCTCCACCTGTGTTTTCTAAATCTCTTTCTGTTGTAGCTCTGAGCTGTCCACTCAATAGCCACTATGAGGTCTGTGCCGACCTCTGCTCCGCTGACTGTGCCGGGATCACTGAGTCCAGGATGTGCCCCGAGAGCTGCTCAGAGGGCTGCCAGTGCGACGATGGATTCTTCTTTGATGGTCTTGACTGCATCACTGTGGAGAACTGTGGATGCTCCAGGAATGGAAGCTATTACAAGGTTCTGCCCCTTAGAGGAAACTACTGTCTTGTCATGAATAGCTGCAGGGCAGGGGGACATGTAAAGCTTTAGGCAGAGTCAGGGGTGCAGATCCCCCCTAAGCATTTGAGGAGTTCCCCCCTCATTTGACTGAACTCTTCCTCCAAACCAAATAACCCACATCTATCCCCCAGTGTCTTGAGTAAAGTTGTGCCATCGAATCGGTGTCAACTCCTGGTGACCACAGAGACTTGCGGTTGTCTTCGGTAGGATACAGGGGAGTTTACCATTGCCACCTCCTGCGCAGTATGAGATGATGCCTTTCAGCATCTTCCTATATTGCTGCTGCCCAGTATAGGTGCCAAAGTGTCTTACCTCCATCAAAAAACTTTAAGTGAGGAGTTGCTTCTCAAGCATTCCCTCTGTCTGCATCTCTGGCTAGTTCCACATAACCTTTGTTCCACCTAACAGCATCCATTACTGACTTTGTTCCATCTAGCCTGGTATTGTCTGCAGCGGCCAGCAGCAGCTGTTGCGGGCGCCCCTGGTGGGGCAGCAGGAGGCACCTTTAACTGTAAATTACTAGGTGCTTACCCCAACTCCCACCTCCTACTCTCAGCTGGTGGAGGCCATTTGCATGGCCAGCAAATGGCCTCCATGCTTGTGCAGAGGTCAGCTGAGTGTTGGAGCCGATCCTTCACTGCAGCGGGTGTCGGGTGCCATGCCACTACTCAAAACAGCTTTCAGGTGCGATGGGAAGAGAGGTAAGCACCTAGTAATTTACAGTTAAAGGTGCCTCTCGCTACCCTCCGACAGCGCCTGCACCAGTCGCTGCTGGCAGTGGATATTCAAGGTCTCAGGCAGAGGTTCCTTCCCCTACTTGTTTGTTTGCATGATATACCACCCTTCTTAAAATGACTCAGGGTGGTTTATATTCAGAGAACATTACAGTTCTCTTGTATTCAACAACTGGAGATGTCTTAAACCTGAGATTGTATATGTGTACAATATTTGCCCCATATCTGAATTATTGCAAGGGATGGCTGACTGGTTTCTTTCACTGCACCACAACACAAGGAACCACAGCTAGGGAGTTGATCCGATATTCTGTGGTATTCCAGAGGATATGAGACTCTCAGTTGTAAATGGCTTGAGCTGTGCTGAGACTGATGGAATATCACGCTTTTAGGATTTCCACCATTTTTTGGAGTGGAGGGGGGCAGGGTTCATTGATAGGTAAAGCTTTCCCCCATCACTGAATCTCTATGGCAGGGGGAAAGTGCACCTACTGAATTTCTGCATGTCACAAAACTATTAAGGGCCCAAGAACTTGCACATAAAAGTCACTCCACATTGATTGCTATGTTTGATACATGGCTCTCTGCTTTCATTTTCCAGGAACTGGGAAGACTATCAGAGATGTTGGCCAAGAGCAGGGGTTCCCAATATGTGGCACTCCAGATGTTGTTGAACTACAACACCCATTGTAGCTGTGGATGATGGGAGTTGTAGTTCAGCAACATCGGGAGTGCCAGTGGTTGGCTCCACAGGTGCTTGAACACATGGTTAAGTAGGTAGCAACTTGGTCTGTGGCTGAGTGACAAGCTGCTCAGAATGAGGAATCAGGACACAGACAGCAGTGTTACAGGACCAAAGTAAGACTCTGTTGGCTCCTTGTGACATCTGATTCCTGCTAGACTGGAAGCTGCAATAGCACCTTCTGTCCATCTTCACTGGTGGTGCTATAGTGCATCTGAATTCAGCCAACAGTTCCTTTGGCCTGCAGGCTTCCCCACTGCCAGTGTGCTCACTTTAAGGTCCCTGGCACTTTACAGAGATGATCGGATGGTTGAGTAAGAAGCTATTCAAAAGATGCTGTTTTACTTCCAAGCTTTGTTCTTCTTTCCCTGCTGAGATTCTGGCTCTCTTATGAAGTTTTTGTCTGATTCAAACTGATACATACATGATCTCCATATACACGAGCCAGGACTTGAGTTTTGTTCCCAGATCTGGAAGAGGGGGGCGGGGGGGGGGCGGGAAATACTATGGTCAGAGCAGAGGGAATCAGTACTCTGAGCTTCTGTTCCAAGATCGGTCTTCTGTGTAGCTGAAAAGCTTGCCTGTCAGTAAAAACAATGCTGATGGTGATTAATGCCATGGTCTGCTTTCCCTTGGCAAATGCCCCCGCAGCCCAATGAGAAGGTCCTTCTGAATGAATGCCAGCAAATCTGCAGCTGTATCCCAGGCCGAGGAGTCACCTGTGAGTCCCACAGCTGCTCCAGCGATGAGACCTGCAAAATCCAGGACGGGATCATGAGCTGCATCAATAAAGGTGAACAACCATCATGGACTGAAGGACCTTTCAGAAGACACTCAGGAACATAGGAAGACCTGAATGTAGCAGATGCAGGAAACATTGATTAGGAAGAATCAAACGACAATCCCAATGCATTTTGGGCATCTGCTCTTCATTAGAGGACAGAACATATTGGCACATACATTAGCAGTTCCTTACAAAGTTATCTCCAAACCGAGGGTATTTCCACACAGCAAAAATCTGTGCAACGTAAACTGCTGCATAGAAGTTCTGATAAGGCCAGTCTTCTGGAATAGTCTCCAAACTCACCTATGCACATAAATTCACAAATCAAAGAACTAGGTCTGAGCTGTCATCTTACTGTTTATTTATATATTTATTTTTACACTTATACCCCGCTTTTCCTCCAAGGAGCTCAGAACGGTATACATGGTTATTTTTATCCTCACAACAACCCTGTGAGGTAGCTTAGGCTGAGAGATACATGACTGGCCCAGAGTCACCCAGTGAGTTTCATGGTTGAATGGGGATTCAAACTCAGGTCTTCCTGGTCCTAGTCCAACACTCTAACCACTACACTATGCTGGTTCCCACTACACTATGGTGGCTCCCCTACACATATGGCCATGTATGTACAGTGAACAGTTGATGGTGCACACGTCTCCTACAAGCACTGAGATTTTGAGTGTGTCTTTGAACATCGCTCTCCCATACAACACTAAATCCAATGTGATTTCTTCTTTCAGATCCTTGCAAAACATTCAAGTGTCGGACCAAGGAAACATGCAAGTTAGAGAATGGCAGAGCAACCTGTGTCCCAGACTACAACGAGACTTGTTGGGGTTGGGGAGACCCCCACTATCACACCTTCGATGGGTGGGACTTTCATTTCCAGGGCACCTGTACTTACACGATTGCCAAGTACTGTGGAAATGATCCAACATTAGTACCTTTCACTGTAGATGAGAAGAATGATAACCGGGGCAGCCAGGCTATTTCCTTTGTGAGACAGACCAGTATCTATGTGTATGGTCACCACATCTCCATCCACAAGCAGGAAGTGGGCAAAATCCGGGTGAGTTCCCTTGCAATAGTGTCACTACAGAGCATGAGAACAGGATCTAAAGGAGAAGAGCCTTTGGGAATATGGTTGGCACCAGAGGTCAGACAAGGTGGCTGAGGCCAAGATCTATTAAGGGCCTCACTTGACAAGACGCAGTGCCAGGGATGGCCCTTTCACGAGGCAAGGTAAGATGGTTGCCTCAGGCGGCAGGTTATTGGGGCACCAGTGACGAAATGACCCCGCTGCTGCCATTGGAGTAGCTCTTCAGGATTGTTCTGACCCTTGGAAGCTTTGCAAGGAGAAGCTCTCCTTACCAGGGGATTAGTGGAGGGAGGACGCACGGGGATGGAGCACTGGTATTTCTTGGCTCCTCTGACTGTTGGGGTTTGCATGGCCCTGGGGGCTGTCATGGAGAGTGCCTGCACTTCTGAATTTGCAACTACATCATTGCTCCTTGCAAAACTTGCAGGAAGGACAGAGAGTGAAGAGGAGGCTGTTAGCAACTTTCCCCCCTGTCCACTCCCTAGGCACTTTTGAAGCTTGCAAAGTTGATTTTGAAAGGGAGCTGCCCCCATGTTCCAGGATTGTGGGGCAAGGCAGAATTTGGCACCTTGCCTTAGGCGCCAAAATGCCTTGGGTCACCCCTGGGCATAAGAACATAAGAACAGCCCTGCTGGATCAGGCCCAAGGCCTATCTAGTCCAGCATTGTGTTTCACACACTGGCCCACCAGATGCCTCTGGGAAGCCCACAGACAAGAACTGAGGGCATGCCCTTTCTCTTGCTGTTGCTCCCCTGCAACTGGTGTTCAGAGGCATCCTGCCTCTGAGGCTGGAGGTGGCCTATATCCACCTGACTAGTAGCCATTGATAGGCCTGTCCTCCATGAATCTATCCAAACCCCTCTTCAAGCCATCCAGGTTGTTGGCTGTCCCCACATCTTGTGGCAGAGAATTTCATAGGTTAATTCTGCATTGTGTGAAAAAGTACTTCCTTTTCTTGGTCCTAAATTCTTGGCAATCAGTTTCATGGCATGACCCATGGGCCGTTCTACCATCCCTGCTTTCACAGGGCCTGGTCACATTGGAGGCAGTACACACTACGGGTGATCCAAACTTGGGGATCCCATTTCCATTTGGATGTCTCCAACCTCTTTTGGGGGGGAAATGGAGCTTTCCAGAACTCCAAATGGTGGTGAGAGTCTGCTCTCTTTTTTCTGTGATCGTGGCTGGGGGAAAAATCTCTTCTTTTGCCCTCTATCTGCCTACCTGTTTGTCCTCCCATGCATTATTTCCTTTAAAAAATTTTTTTAGCCCATTTTAAACTCACATGTGGCCGATTTCTAGGTGTCCCCTGCAAGTCTCTGATGTTAGGTTACTTTTCTTCTGGGTTCACCGGTATTGGGAAATCAGTATTGGAGGTATTAATGTTGGAGATGTGAGATGAGTTTAGAGAAGGGTATCCAAAGACTAATGCACTATTACAGGAGGAGTTACATGTCTGACTCTGTCTCCTGTCTCCAGCTGAATGGCGTCTTCACGAGCCTGCCCGTAACTCTAGAGGATGGGAAGATGCAGCTCTACCAAAGTGGCTTGAATGCTATACTGGAAACTGATTTTGGCCTGGTGGTTTCTTTTGACTGGAACTGGCTGTTGGAGATAACTTTGCCCAGCAGCTACTATGGCGCCATCTGTGGCCTTTGTGGGAATTTCAACCAGAACCCAGATGACGACATGGTGACGCGTGCCGGTGACAAGGCTGCTTCTGTGGTGGAGTGGGCTGGGAGCTGGAAGGTGAAGGACCGTGACCCTTTCTGCTGGGACTTCTGCGAGGGGAACTGCCCGACTTGTGAAGAGAGCCAACGCCGACTCTTTGAGAGCGAGGAGTTCTGTGGGCTTATCACCAAGCTGGACGGGGGCCTCTTCCGTGAATGCCACCCCAAGCTAAACCCTGATGATTTCTTTGACAGCTGCGTCTTTGATGTTTGCCTCAACGGTGGTGCCAAGAACATCCTATGCCAAGCCTTGAGTGCCTATGCTTCCAACTGCCACAAGGAGGGTGTGGTTGTTCCAGACTGGAGAGCTCAGAGTGGTTGTGGTGAGCACAAAATTGTGTACATAGTTCTGAAAGAAGAAATGGGCCACGCTGTTCTAATGTGATCCCTAGCAAAATCAAATGCATGCATTCATTATATTTTTATCTTATCCTCTCTCTGGAGAGCCCATGGCAGCCTATGTGATTCTCCCCAGACCCCAGTGTTCTCATCACAACAATCCTGTGAGGTAGGTTAGGCTATGGGATGCTGACTCACCCAAAGTCACCAACTGAGCTACATGGCTAAGTGGAGGTTGGAACCCAGATTTCCCTAGTCCTAGTCCAACACTCTAACCATCACACCATACTAAATTAAGAAGGCCAAAGCCAAATAGAAAATATCCCCCTAGATTATTCTGAAAAAACCTGCCATCTTTAGAGAAGTGGAAATGTGTAGTGGAAATAAAACAGGCATGATTAACCATGAGGAACCCTGATCCAGAAATTCATTTGGCACCATAACTGTGTTACACCCATTATCGATATGGTCACAGACCAGCAAATTACATCAATTGTGTGAAATGGTATTTAAGAAAGGAACACACAAGTTGAGTGTACATGAAATGATGGGCCAACACAGTATAAGGCAGCACCTTACATAGCTAGCTTCAATGGTGGGTAGAAGGCTATTGAATATGAAGCATCCATGGTAGAAAGTGGGATGCAGTAATAGATGGACCAGCCTCCTATGTCCCCATTCTACATGTGAGGCCTTTTGAGCCTCTGTCTTTCCAGCTGTACATTGTCCCTGCTTATTATATAGCTCCTTGCAATGGCTGCTGGTAGGGATGTGCACCAAACTGGGCAGGGGAGGCTCGAAGGCACATTGGATACTTCTGGCTAGTTCTGGTAAACGGGGACAACAGGGCGGCAGGGAGATATGCTGCTGCCCCATGGACTTTGCCAAAAACGGAGTGCCGGTAGGGGGAAAGCGGTGGGAGGGGTAAGTGCACCCTTCCCAGCCCTTAAAGCAGCATCCCCCACCTTCAAACCGGTGGAACCACCCACTGTTCAAACTGGTTTGGAGGCCCATAAAGGGCCTCCAAACCGATTCCGTGCACATCCCTAGCTGCTGGTACTCTGGTTGCAGATGGGCACACAGGCTATTCTAAGGGGAAAAAATGTAACCAGGAGTAGAGCTCAGATAGTCCCTATCACTAGCAGGTAAATGGGAGACTTGATGGCCTGTAGACCAGGAGACATGCTGGCTTGCTCCAATATTTAACTGAGCAGCACTGGTGTATGATGGACGGTTCTTCATATGCTATAAAGTCTCCACTGCTCTGTCCCCTCCCAGCTTTGCCGTGCCCAGAGAACAGCCATTACGAGGCCTGCGGAAATGCCTGCCCAGCCAGCTGCTCGGATCGCACTGCTCCATCCAACTGCAATAAGCCCTGTGTGGAAGCCTGCCAGTGCAATGAAGGCTATGTGCTCAGTGCTGACAAATGTGTCCCTGTGGGGAGCTGTGGCTGCACCTACAACGGCCTCTACTATAAGCCTGAGGAGGAGTTCTGGGCTGATGAGAACTGTGGCTCTCGCTGCAGGTGTGACCCCAGCTTGGGCATGGTGGTATGTCAGCCGGCCAGCTGCAAAGCCAGTGAAAGATGTTCCACGGTCGACGGGATCCGGGGCTGTCATCCCATCGGCTACACCACATGCACTGCAACTGGGGACCATCACTACACCACCTTTGATGGGAAGAGGTACGATTTCACAGGAACTTGCATCTACCAGCTGGTTGGACTCTGCTCCAGGGATCCCACGCTCGCTCCATTCACCATCAAGATCCAAAACAACCAAGGCAGTAAGACGATGCCATTCTCTTCCATGGTTACTTTAGAAGTCTACAACCGAACCATCACAATTAGCCAGAAGCATCCTTACACAATCCAGGTATGGAGGGAGAGCTGGTATAACAGACATGAGCTATGACTTAACCCAGCTTGGGACTTACTGAATGGTCTCAGGCAAGCCACTGTCTGGGTTCAGACATAATGTGGAACTTTGGTTTGTTTACATGTGAACATAAGAAGCTGTCTTATACTAGGCTTGTTCACCCAACCTTAAACATGGTCAGAGGTATGACCATGCCCACTCCAAGGTAGTAGAGCTGTGCACACCCCCAATCGGCCGTTGTATGAACCCAGACATCAAGGGAGGAGGAGAGGAGAGTAGTTATTGTGTGGGAGCCAGGAGCTGGATAGGACAATATGATGTGAGGTCCTGCAATATCTCTAAGTTTTGTCTCATTGCTAATAAAATTCGGCTAGAGCTTGTCAATTAGTTGGTTACTTGAGAGTTCTGCCTTGTTGCAAATAACTTAGCTAATCATTATTATAGTTTATCTCATTCTGCTTCTATTTCTTTTAGTTTTGGTTATATTTAATCTTATCTAATAAGTTTTAAATTTTAGTAGTTTTACCTACCTTATTATACAAATCTAGTTGTATCTGTTTGAATCTGTTCTTTGCTATATTGGTCAAAGACTGAAATAAAGATTGAGTGATTGGGTAGAACAACTTTTCATCCACTCTTGATAAAATGCTGAAGACAGAATGTAGGTTGGGTGTGCCCACCCTATCCAGTTCCCACATGATCACTCTCCCCTCTTCCTTCCTTGATCTTGATCTTTAGGCTCATATGATCTCCAACCGAGAGTGTGCATGGCTCTCTTATCCTGACTGGGCTCTCATCTGACCCTATTTAGGGCTGTGTGAATAAGCCTACTGAGTCAGGTCACTGGTCTAGTGATCGTCTAGTTCAGTATTGTTTACACTGACTGGCAACGACATGCCAGGGTTTCAGGAGAGTATTTCCCAGCCCTACCTGGAGATGCCAGGGATTGAACCTGGGATCTGATGCAAGCAAAGCAGATGCTCTACCACTGGATGATGGCCTTGTGCTTAGCTCAACTGTGGTTTGTTTTAATGTCTAAACTCAAGCCTGCCCACAAATCATGACTGGTTTGGGGCCAAACAATCAGGATCTGAGACGATGGTCAGGAAGTGAAGCCAATAGGTTTTTTCGCAGGGTTCTTAATCTGGCCTGCTTTCCTTTATTGCCTCATCTGAATTGGCAACCTTGTTTTGACATCTTGACAATGTTCTCCTCATCCCCTGTAGGTAGATGGAGTATTTGCGGAGTTGCCCTTCTACCACGAAGACAAGGTAAAGGCCTACGTTAGTGGCGCCCATGTCCTTGTAGCCACCAAGTTTGATCTTACGGTGACCTTTGGCTGGAACAGACTTGTTCATGTCACCATTCCTAGCAGCTATCTCAATGCAGTTTGTGGCCTCTGTGGCAATGACAACAGGGACCCCAGTGACGATCTGATCATGAAGGATGGGAGCCAGGCAGCCAACCCTGCCCAGTTTGCAGAGAGCTGGAAGGTAGGCGAGATCCCTGACTGTGTGAATGGATGCACTAGTGACTGCCCAGTGTGCAAAGAGGCAGAGAAACAAACCTACAAGAGTGACCAGTACTGTGGGATCCTCATCAGAAAGGACGGACCATTCAAACAATGCCAAGGTGCAATTGATCCAACACCCTTCTTTGATGACTGTGTCTTTGACACCTGCCAGTACAAGGGGCACCACGACACCCTTTGCAGTGCCATCAGTGCTTATGTAACAGCCTGCCAAGCTGAGGGCATCAAGATTGGACAGTGGAGAACAGCCTCCTTCTGCAGTACGTATCGAAATCTGCTTCATCATGGTAGGAGAGCTTGGAGAATGTGGCAGAGGAGCTTTCTCAGTGGCATGTCATGGTATTGCTGTTGTGAATTAATCGATGGAATTCTCTGCGATGGGATGTCATGATGGCCACTAGCTTGGGTGGCTTTAAAAGGGTCTTAGACAAAGTCATGGAGGACAGACCTACCTGGTGGCTACTAGTCTGGTGGCTATAAACCAACCTCAGAGGCAAGATGCCTCTAAATACCAGTTGAGGGGAGCAACAGCCAGAGAGAGGGCATGCCTTCAACTCTTGCCTGTGGGCTTCTCAGAGGCATCTGGTGGGCCACTCTGGGAAACACGAAGCTGGACTAGATAGGCCTTGGGCCTGATCCAGCAGGGCTGTTCTTATGAAGTCATTTTGATACAGCCATTTTTAAAAATTCTATTAATTGGTGGTGTTCATGAGCAGCTTTGCTAAATTAAACTTGGTAAGCATTACTCACATGCCTGAAGCTTTTCAACAGATCTTTGTTGATGCAAATAGAGTGTTTAAATAGCCACAGATACATGATGGCATGTTAAGAACCAGCATACGACTCCTAAAGTTTGTTTGTTTGTCTATACTGCCTGACATGTGTATCCCTAGGCGGTGTACATGAGTTAAAATACAACAAATTCTGATTAATTTTTTTAATGATATAAAACCAATTAAAATTAATTAAAAGCCTGAAAAAACAGGAACCTCCTACGGATCTTTTTAAAAACAGTCAGAGATGCAGAAACTCTTATTTTAACAGGGAGTACATTCCAGACCCTTGGGGCAGTCATGGAGAAGGCCTGGTCCTGAGAGCCACCACACAAGCCAGTGCTAGTCATAACCAGACCTCCCCAGAAGATCTTAATAGGTGGAAGGATTCATGACAAAAGAAGTATGTTCTTAAATACCTTGGGCCCAAGCCATTCAGGGCTTTATAGGTAATAACCAGCACTTTGTATTCCGCTCAGAAACATAGCAGCCAGTGCAGTTCTTTTAAGATCAACATTATATGGTCTCTTCGGGTTATCCTGTAGACCAGTCTGCTGCCGCATTCTGCACCAACTGTAGTTTCCAGACTACGTACAAAGGCAGCCCAATGTAGAGTGCATTACAGCAGTAAAGCCTGGAGGTTACCAGCATATGTACAACTGTTTTCCTCCAGAAATGGGTGTAGCTGACGTATCAGCTGAAGCTGATAAAAAACACTCCTGTCCATTGCCTCAGCCTGAGAGACTAGAAAGAGTTTTGGATCCAGGAGCACTCCCAAGCTAGATACTTGTTCTTTCTGGGGGATTGTAACCCCATGCAGAACAAGCAGGTCTAAACCATCTCTTGAGTTCTGACCCCCCACAGTCAGTACCTCCGTTTTATTTGGATTAAATTTCAGTGTGTTATGATTCATCCAGCCCATTACCACCTCCAGGAAGGTATTTAGGGAAGTTATGCTATTATCTGATGAAGTGGATATGGAGAAATAGATTTGGGTGCCATCAGCATATTGATACCACCATGCACCAAATCTCCTGATGATCTCCCCCAGAGGTTTCATGTAGATGCTGGTTACAAAAAAAAGTGACCCCCAAAAAGTGACCCCAAAAAAGAGGTACCGATCGCTTTTTAAAAAACTAGTTAAAATTGAAATTAAATGATTTCAAATTCTATGATTTTGCTTGATAATCAGAACACAATGCAGTCTTGGAGTCCTGATTCCACACTGGAATATAGGAAACTGTCCCATCCCTCCTTCTGTGACAACACATCACCTAAGTCATGGTGCACTGATTCAAAAACTCTTTCCTTATACAGCTGTTCATGGTCTCTTCAACATTTTCTTTCAGGCCTTTCCTGTCCACAGAATTCCCACTATGATCTCTGTGGAAACGGCTGCCCTGCCACCTGCTATGGCCTTTCAGCTCCTAATGGATGTGAGATGTCTTGCAAAGAAGGCTGCTATTGCGATCCTGGGTTTGTCCTGAGTGGAGATCAGTGCGTCCCCATTGGGGAGTGTGGCTGTGTCTACCAGGATAGGTACTATAAGAAGGGAGATGACTTCTTCCCCAGTGCCTCCTGCCAGGAAAGGTGCCACTGCATAGACAATGGGGCTGTGGAGTGCCAGAAGGTCTCCTGTGGGGCCCATGAGGAATGCAGGGTGAAGAACGGCATTCAAGGCTGCCACCCGCATGGCTGTGGCAAATGTAGTGTCGCTGGAGGAAGTCACTACCTCACTTTTGATGGGCAGACTTTCAGCTTCCCGGGTTCCTGCACTTACACCTTGGCCAAAGTCTGCAACAGAGATTCTGAGCTCGTCCAGTTTTCTGTGGTGATCGAAAACGAGAGCATGGGTGATGGCAAAGTTGTGCCAAAGATGGTAGTCATCACTGTCCATGGTTACATCCTCAGCCTTGTAAGAGGAATGAACTGGAAGATTCTGGTAGGTCTCTTTTTCAGACATTCACTGTGAAAGCCCTGGGATACCTCCTCCATTATTTCCTGTCCATGTACAGATAATCCCTCTGTAATGCAAAAATCTCCGATGCACTTAAGGAAACTCTGGATGAGCTGAGTTATACACCCAGTAGGACTTCTGCTTACTCTGCCTGGGTTCACACAGTTATGGGGATCCTGGTTAAAAGTTTATTAGTGAGCCCAGCAGAGCTGTTTGTGTGAACCCGCATTTAACCAAAAGCGATGTTTAGAATCGAAATGCAGGGTACAGATAGTAGGGGTGTGCATGAATCACGATTCGAAGGGCAATTCTCAACACATCTGCTGCACCGTTAAAAAGGAGGAGAGCAGGTGCATATCTGCTTCCCTGCAGGGATTGGTGACGCTCCTCCCAGCTATCTTGGTGCACCAGCGGCGTTCTCCCCCAGCTGGTCCCACGTGATGCCAGCTGGGGGGAAATGCCGCCAGTGCAGCAAGACAGCTGGGATGAGTGCCACTGATTCAGGAAGTGGCAGTGAGCAGCAGGGGAGCAATTATGCACCTGCTCTCTTCCATTTTAAAGGTGCAGGGGATGTGTTACGTATCGCCCTTCGAATCACGATTCGTGCACATCCCTAACAGATGGGAAGTTTTCTGCTGTATGGGCATTGGGCATGATATGTGAATAACTGTTTGTGCATACAGATTTTATGTTTGTTGAATATAACATATGAATAGGGACTATGTCCGACTTGATTCTAATTGTGGCCCCTGGATTTTTCTCTTCTGTCGGCATAGGTGGATGGAGAAGCCTATACACTGCCTTTGGAGATAGAGAGGAGAAAAATTTGGGTAAATCATGAAGGGGAGAATATTGTGGTCCAGACCAGTTTTGGTCTCAGGGTCCTCTATGATTCCTCCTACTATGTCCTGGTGTACGTCCCCAGCACATACCAGGGACACATGTGTGGCCTGTGTGGCAACTTCAATGGTGACAGAAGAGATGAATTCCAACTGCCTGATGAGAGGAGCACCCCAAATACAACAGAATTTGGAGTATCTTGGAAAGTGTCTGCTGATCAATCTGGCTGTTCAGATGGCTGCAGGCAGAATTGCCCCGTCTGTGACTCCAGCAAGACAAGGCCATACCAGGCTGAGAACTCCTGTGGGCTGATCCAAGCCAAGACCGGTCCATTCAGTGACTGCCACTCCCTGGTGAAACCTAATGAGTATTTTGATCGCTGCCTGTATGCCATGTGTGGTGCCAGTGGGGTGAAAGATATCCTCTGCCAGAGCCTTCAGGCCTACATGACTGCGTGCCAAGCTGCTGGAGGAAGTGTCAAGCCGTGGAGAACAGCCTCCCTCTGTCGTGAGTTGTAACATGGATCTGCTTCTGCTGTCATCTTTATCTGTTAGAGGCCTGCTGTCAGATATTTCTTTGCTATTTCCAAACTACTTGTGATTCTTTCTGCAGCTACTGGCCATGCACACCTCCACTCTCTGCCTGTTCTCTCCCAGCTTTCCTTCTCTTCCCATGCTTCTAGTTTCCCCCTGTCCCCCATATTCCTCTGGACCACTCCTTTGTCTCATGAGCCCCACACCTTATTTTCTAAGACCTTTCCATCTTTCCCTGCTTTGCTTGAGCCCTTGGCTCTTTCTTCCCAAGCCACATTATTCTTCCACTCCTTCTTTCTTAGGCCCGTCTGCTCTGCCTCACGCTTGGAGCTGAGCCACTCAGCCAGGGAGTGGGCTCTCCTGCCTGCCCTACCCTTCTCTGACATCATTAGGGCAGCTCAGTCAATGGCAGCCAGTGGCTTCAGAACCACCACCTCCACCACCCTTAGCATATTGCAGTATAGACAGTTGGCTCTAGGTTGGAAGGGCGTGGTGGGGGGGCTTAGACAAGATGCCCCACTTGGCCCCTCTCCCTGAGCTGACCCACCTCCTCCTTAACACTGCCGTCATTGTCCATTTGATTGCCCCCTTCCTCTGGGCCCAACCTGCTCTACCGCCCAAAGGGAGAGGACAACGTGAGTGAAGGCTACTTCTCCTCTCCTCTCCCCTCCCCTCCCCTTGTTCCTAATTATACCCTTGGAGAGGTCAGTTAGGCAGACATAGCAAGAAGCAGCATGACAACTACCACTCTCGGGGTTGGCCCAATCCAGTGCCTGTCAATTAGGCTTTTCATTCATTCATTCATTCATTCATTCCTTCATTCAATGTTTATACCACCCTTCCAAAATGGCTCAGGCCATGTGGCTGCAAGCTGAATTTTTTGTTTGCCACTCTGACTGCTCTTTGACGTTCAACATGTTTCTCACGTCACAACCAAAAACTGGGAGCGCACACAGCTCCCAAACCTGGGCAGGACACTTGTCTTACCCAGTTTTCACTTATGTGGACAGCTTCACTGTGTCATAGTGTATGCTGTTCTGAGAGCTTCCTAGGAAGAGTGGCTAATAAACAGCAACATGATGGCCACCTGTGCAATTGAGCTATCCCTTCTTAGCCCTGCCAGAATGAGAATCAAGGGAGCTCTTGCTGACAGTGTTAACCCTGCATTTCCTTTCTGCCCCCAGCCCTTTCCTGCCCAACCAACAGCCACTATCAGCTGTGTACAAGGTCCTGTGATCATACGTGTGCTGGCCTGTCTGCTCCCACCTTCTGCACTCAGAAATGCTTTGAAGGCTGCCAGTGCAAAGCCGGCTATGTGTCTGATGGAGAAACATGTGTGTCCATGGACAGGTGTGGCTGTGTTCATGATGGGCACTACATCAAGGTGGGTGCCAGGAGAACAGTTCACTTTTGAATTTCATGGACTATAACAATGATGGGGAGAGAATGGCGCAGTGCTCAATGCACTGGCCTGCTCTCTCTATGCAGCAGGAGGTACAAATGAAATGAGTTGGTCAGATCCTTAGGGGATAAGAGTGGAGTGTACCATTTCAGATTGTGGGGAGAATGTTGTTTTTGCATGCTCCTTCAAATTCAACACTGCCTGCCAGAAGAACACAAGGAAGAAATGTTCTAGTTTAGCCCTCCCAGCTGTTTGTTTTCTATTTGCAGATAGGGATCTCCCTCCCCCACACCCCCATAAAAATGTCATCCCCCCACTGGTAGCCTGAAGTGGTACAGAGCAGTCTACTTCCTCAAGCTTCTTGCCACTTCATTCTGCTTCAAGTCTAAGCTCTATTTGGATGTTATTCAAACTGGGCACAATGTAGCCAGGTACAGGGTAAATAGGAGTGTGACAGGTAGCCATTGCCTCTGGCATTGATCCGCTCTGTAGCCACGCCCCTGCCTTCCCCTGGGTACAGTGTCCATCTGTCATGGCACATGTTGCACCTGGAGACAGGTGATCAATGTAATTTGGGCTACCCAGTATCAGCAATGTGCAAATTGATTCAAATTTGAAACAATTCAGCTCAAATCTGGGTAATTCAAATTCAAATCAAATCACCTCTTAAAAGGGCAATTTGATTTGGCTTCGAATCAAACGTTCAAAATTTGATTCAAATTCAATTCGAGAGCTATTTGGCACCTTTTCAAAAACCATCCAGGACCCTTTATTAGCTAAAAAAAGGGGGGCCTAAGCAGGGTCAAATTGACTCAAATTCTATTCAGATTCGAATCAAATTTTCGGACCAGGTTCAAATTTGAAATGAATTAGAAATGATATGCCATGTAACTCTCAGTATTTCACCCCTCTAATTCTTCAGTAAAGCCTGATGTATGGGAAAAGCCCAGTCAGGAGCAAATTTTGGCTATTTGCTCTGATCCTGTGAGTGCCTGTGTCACCTGAATATATGTCACTGAAGAAACTATTCCCTTCAGGGTCATGGGAAGCTACTTGTCTGGTCAGTTGGGCGGGGTGCTTGGATATTTTTCTAGGAGATAAAAATGTAATTTCTAGATATTTAATTGCAAATGTTGGGTTCAGCTAGGCATTCCAGGAAAGCAACATCTTGAAATTATTTAATGAAATAATTAAATGTATTTGAAAATGTATTTAAAACAACAACTAAATCAACCCCAAGTTTGATATGTTGACGTTTTCTTGTGGGTTAAAATCTTTGTTTTCATCTGAATAACACTTAAAATAAACCCCCAAAATCTTCATTTCCAGACCAGTGGAATTAATGAATGTATTTGTCTGGGAATGGTTTCATCCTCTTAGGCTGAAGAAAGCCTTGTCTCCAAGGACTGCTCTGAGAAGTGCACCTGCCATGCCTCAGGCCACCTCATCTGTGAGGAAATGAGCTGCAAGAAAGGGGAGGCCTGTGCCCTCAGGAATGGCAGGCGTGGCTGCGTGAGGCAGGAAGGCCAATGCACTCTCTCCTTAGGAGCCCAGCTCACCACCTTTGATGGGGCCTCAGGAGAAGTACTCTACAGTGGCGCCTATGAAGTGGCTTCTCTCTGTGACAGCATGGCCCGTACATGGTTCCGCCTGATAGTCAACATGGGGGAATGTAGTGATGGTGAAGTGCTGGCTGGTGCCGCCATCTTTGTTTTCTTCCGAGAGGCCTTTATTGCCATCAACAAGAACCAGGAGATTTGGGTAAGGAGACCCGGCTTGGCACAACCTGTTCTGTGGGGGGCACAAAGGCTTTGCAGGTGGGAGCAGAGTTTGTGAAAGAACCAGAGGGGACCAGAGAAAGACATTCATTGTATAGCTTTTTGCTGAGCTGAGCAGGCCAAGACCAACCACAATTCTGTGGCTGACAGAACGCCTTCCAGAATGAGTCGTGGGAGTTCAGCTTGGATTAGTTATGGCTTGACCAAGGTTTCCTGGGGGTTGTGTGAAAGCAGACTCATCCCACAGCAGACGTCATCCTGTGTGTACTATCTCAGTTGAGAATGAGCATGTAACCCAAAGGAAGGGGAAATATTTGCAAAGGCCAAACAGGAGTAGAAACAGAACTCTGTTCCCCGTTCCTTTGCCCTGACATAATGATGGCATCGGTCTGTTCCAGGAGCTTGTTACAATCAGCCATGGGATATTCTACTATTACCCCAATACTCCAGTGTCTTATCTGCAAGGCCAAAATATCTACCGCTTATGCTAGCTTCTGTCCTCACAAATGGTAATGTGGATTAGAATCTGTGATCATGAATAGAAATGGTGGGGAAACCCACCTTGATTGTGAGTGCAAGAGGCTGGTTAAAGGCTGTTAAGGGATAATACCGATTGGGAATGTAGAAACATAGGAAGCTGCCTTATACGGAGTCAGACCATTGGTCCATCTAGCTCAGTATTACCTGCACTGACTGGCAGCAGATCTCCAGGTTTTCTGTCAAGAGTCTTTCCCAACCCTACTTGAGATGCTGCTAGGGATTGACCCTAGGGCCTTCTGCATGCAAAGCAGACGCTCTACCATGGAACTCCATCCCCATCCCAAATTAGTTCAGTGATCTTGACATGTTGCATGTGTTCTCTCTCCCTCTCTCTCTCCTTGCCTGTGTGTTCCAGGTGAATGGGCAGCCCACGAAACTCCCAGCAACGATTTCTGAAGCGGTGTCTGTGACCCTGTCCCAAGATGTTGTTACCATCAGCCATGGGATCACACTTCAGGTTCTCTTTGGCCTCCAAGGGGAAGTGACGGTGAAGGTCAAGGACAGCCTGGAAGGCAAGCTGTGTGCAGCCTGTGGAAATTTCAATGGGGATAGCTCTGATGACCTGATACTACCCAACGGGAAGGTTGTGGGGAACATTGCTGAGGTTATCGATGCCTGGAAGGCCAGAGACTTTATCGGCTGGTGAGTAGCTTGGGGGTGATTCTGATTATTCCTTGCGCCTCAGCCCCCACCCTCATGGCGCCACCCTATGGTCTCCCAGCCACCTGCTACCACCTCTCTCTTTCACCCTTGCTGCCGGCCACTGTTCAGATCTAAACTCCCCCCCCGCTGACAGTGGCTGCTGTTTGCCCCAGGGAGGTAGCTGCCATTTTTAAAAAGCCAATTAAAGCTTTCCTCCAGGGCTAAATAGTAATCATAGTGGTGGGGGAATATGGATTTTTATATCTTTTGCCTCATGGGCTAAATGTAGTTTGGGAGGAATGATTTGTAGGAAGAAAACCAGCAGAGAGGAAAGGGTTAAGATTCCCACCCCTTGCATGCAGGTCTCCCATTGGAGACTGCAACCCACTCAGATATTTGAGGTGGGGGAAAACACCCCAAACCAAAGAAGAGTTGTGGGGATTCCACACAATCCACATTACACATAGTTTGTCTCCGACGCTCTGCCTTCTGGGTGCTACTAGATTGGTTGAAATTCTGGATCATAGAGACCAATTAATCCTTATTTCTCTTTCCTAGTGATAAGTAGCCCAAAGGGGCCACAAAGAACACCACCTGCAAGCGACATCAGTGATCATGATATTACCACAATATTGCCTCGGGACATTATCAACTATCATGTTTCAACAGGCTGCTGTCAAAAACAAAGGATGCTGTAAAATACAAGCACATGGTAAATGTCAATAAAGTCACCTGTAGATTTGTCTCTAGAGAAATCAGTATTTCCAACTCTATGTTACAAGTCTTTGCAGGTTCTCAGCCTGGAGGCTGGACTGGTGTAATTCTGCAGCTTACATTAGAACATAAGGAGGAGAAACTTAAGTATGTAGTACACCACTCTGGGCTCTTTGGAGGAAGAGCGGGATATAAAATGTAAAAATAAATAAATAAAATAAGAACAGCCCTGCTGGATCCCCTTCCGAATGTTCCCTAGCATGGAATTGGCCTTTTTCACAGCTGCTGCACATTGAGTCGACACTTTCAACGAGCTGTCCAACACAACCCCAAGATCTCTCTCCTGGTCAGTCACCAACAGCTCAGGTCCCATCAACGTGTACTTGAAGTTGGGGTTATTCGACCCAATGTGCATCACTTTACACTTGCCAACATTGAACCACATTTGCCATTTTGTTTTGGAGCTCTTCACAATCCATTTTGTATTTCACTATCCGAAAGAGTTTGGTATCATCTGCAAATTTGGCCACCTCGCTGCTTACCCCTACTTCTAGATTATTTATGAATAATGATCTAATAGCTTAGAAGAGTCTTCTTTTTTTCAAACCACACATTACAGAAAGGTGGGGCATATCACACTCAGTGAATTTCTAAATCCTCAAAAAAGACCTCTGGGGAAACAGGATTTCCTTTCAGTCAGTCATTCTTACAACACACAGCTCAGTAATGGATAGCAGATGGTTAAGTGCTCTCTCCCTAAGTGGTGGTTCTTTAGGCACTAATTACTGGGAAGAAATTTGAACTTGATAAGAGCCCTAAGCACTCAAACATGGGTCTGGGTGAAAGCCAGAACACACTGGAATGGGGGTGGAATCCCTGAAAATCAAACACCAGCCATGGTAGAGAATGTATGCTGGATTGAATAGGGACCAGTGTTGCCTCTAACAGGGATTCCCAGATGTTGTTGACTACAACTCCCAGAATCCCCAGCTTCAGTGACTTTTGTGTGGGGATTCTGGGAGTTGTAGTCAACAACATCTGGGAATCTCTGTTAGAGGGGACACTGAAAGGGACAGTTATTCCCCCCTGCTAAATATAAGATAATTACTACTTTTAAAGGTACCTCTTTGCTCATCTAGTAGGGTATAAGTTAGTTCTGAAAATGTGTCCATAAGTTGTGAAAAATGCCCAAATCCAAAGAAACTTTAATCTATGCTAGATGAAATTGTGCATGCATGAGACACAATTTTCACATTTTATACTCATGATTTTGTATGTGTAAGAAAATGAATTTACACACAACTATAGAGGGTTGTCAGGATTTAATTCTTCATAGACAAACCTGTTGGCTTTAACAATGAGGTGTTAAAGTGCAATTGCTTATACATGTTTAGAGGGGAAAATTATGAATATGCTGCAATTCACAAGCCACCAAAGAGTATGGATGCTGAATTCCTACAGAAGTTCATATGCCATTTGGACAGGTTGAACATAAAGGACATCAGAATAGCTTGGCTGGATGAGACGAAAAGTCCATCTAGTCGAGCACACTGACTTTCACAGTGGCCTGCCACTGCTTACAAGCTGATGAAGGTGATAGTAATCTCCAATGGTAAGTCCTCAACAGCTGTACTCAGAGGTACAGTGCCTTTGAACAGAGATGTTATAGTTAATTGCCGCTGATAGACCTACCCTCTATTAATTTGACACAGATTCCATATTTGACATGGCAGTGCATTTTGACGCTCTCCCATGTGGATGAAGGTTTTACCATCTGCAGCATCTTGTGAGGTCCAGTGTATGATTCCAGACTGTCTCAGCCTATGAGATATAGCTGGAAAAAACATTACAAGGGTGTGTTACACTTGAGCCAGTAGGAGAATTTGCAGACAGTGATTTATTCCACCTTGACTGGTAATTCCTACAGGCTATGTTGCTGGTTGGCCAGATGACATAGAGCCCTTCCCAGATTGTTTGCCCACAAATTGTCTGTGAGAGAAGCTATACCTTGTCAGACCACTTTTTCTACTGCTCTTGGATGCACAGGGAAGGCACAATTGCACCCCCCAGGCCCCTATAAAGACAGGACATGCAAATTTGGAGAAAACTAGGGCCATCTTATTGGTACTACAACACAGAAGCTGCAATGGGGAACTTAAACTAATCAGAGTGCAGATACTCCACCCATGTGGATCAACCTCATAAGGAGATCTGCACCACAGCAGGACGAAGAGCCAGGTGCCGATTCAGCCAGGCACCAAGTTCTGGCATCATCTTACTGTGGGGGCCTAACTCCTCTGACGGGAGGACTGCCTGACCCATCCCCACCCAGGCCACAAAACTCTGAACGGTAAAACTAAGCCATCCTCCGAGTTGGGGTAGATCCCAGCCAGTGGGCTGCAAAACCCAGAGTGGCTGTTCCTCTGTCCCTTCCCACCTTAAACGGACCTCCAGCCCAACACTATTACCAAAATAACCTACCCCAAAGCCACACTGTCCTGCCAAGTGACCAGAGATCCTAAATCCAGTGAAACCCCGATCATCAAACTCAGTGAGAAGTGGGCAAAACATGGCTGCACCAAGGGCCAAACAAGTACAACACAACAAATTCCTACTTGGCCCAATAGCAACTAGATAACCCTCACTGAGATTGGGATGGGCAGGTGCCTTGCCGAACAGCAACTGACAGACATTACTAAAGCCTGCTGTTTATACAGGCACTTACCTGCTCCTCACTGACCAGCTTACATCACATGTGGGAGGAGGTCAGACATCATCTTAATTGGCTGGCCCAAATCACATGACAGGGAAGGCAAGATGACCTGTGTCTGTCTATGTTGCCGGGAGCACAAAACTGCCCCCCACCCCGCAGGTACGGCAGCGGGACTGGTATATTGGGAACAGCATAGCGGGCAGATTGCTGTGCATGATCTGTATAGGTGGGGTTAATTATGTGGGTAGTGATGCAGGAAGGGATGGCTCTAATGGTAACCACCTCACATACTACCTCACGTCCACACCTGGGAACACCTGAGCAAACTTATTTGCAGCTCTAACATTATAGGCAAGGTACAGTAGCTGCAGTGACAGTTATGGAATGAGGTGACAGTTATGGAATTTAGAAAACATATTATTGACACATGAGATAGACGTTTCCCATTTGCAGTTTCTTGCTGAAAGATTAGGAGGTCAGGAGGCTGAAGTCAAGCCTCAAGATAGGGAGGAATTGGCACTCTCAGCCAGAGAATAAATGCATGCTTATCCTGAAATAAGTCTCATTAAGTTCAGTGGGGCTAACTCCCAGGAAAGCATGCAAAAGATTGCAGGCAAGTCATTTAAAGGGAAAGGCGCCATGAGATCACAAGAGAAAACAATATCAGGGAAAGTAGTTGCTTGCAGTTCCTCAGGGGACCACTTTGCTTGTCAGATGATAAGATGGGAATGAAGCTAATAATCAGGAGAACAGGTACACCTGGCTGGAACCAGGAAGTGAAGCAACTTCCAGCCTGGAAGTCTTTAAAAGGAGATCATGAGGCAAAGCAGGCTCTGTTTGGGCATGAAATTAGGGCAGAATGCTCATCACTTGAGACAGGCGGGGAGCAATTTTTCAGGGGACAATGGAGTTTTGCTAGTAGGAAGGCAATAGCTTTCCTTTCCTTGATCTCACAATGAGTGACTCTAAAATGGGTTTTCATTAAAGGCTATTTTCTAGTCACAATGTATTTTTCTTTCCGTCTCTTTCTCAAACAGCACCACCACACCCCCTGCAAGTGCAGCTCATCTTAGATTTAGAGGGGTTTTTGTTTTTTTGTTTTGTTTTTAAAGAAGGTTTAGTGTGTGCTTAATTGTTTCCTTGCTAAAGTCTATTATGGCTGTGGAGCATGCTTGGTACAGAAAACCTTCCCTGAAAAGTTTGCCCCAGAAAGAAATACTCTGACCCAGAGAGGTCAGAACAGCTTGGAAGTGTTCAAGAGTTATCGTTCTTTACACACAATAGGTTAGGTTTGTCAAAGTTTGATTCCACAAATTCTGGCACCTCCAGTCAAGTGCCTGTGAACATACCAGAGTGGTCTGTTGAAATATGTGCCTAAGGACACTGTGTCTCTGAGCAGGTACAGAATGCCTACCACTCCCACATGGAGTTTAGAATCCTAGAAGCCCTACAAGTTGGCTACATGCAGAGCAGAACCAAGAGCTGTAAAACTGTAAACAAAGCAGTTGTACAAGAACCACGTCTTCTGAATTTTTGTCTGGTAAAGGCTCATGCTTATCTGGGATTATGAGGAAGGAGTGGTGAAAGATACTCTCTAGGTATCAATAGGCTAATGTGTGCATGGCAACTGCTCAGGAGATGCTTTAGTGTGTGTGCATGCTTTCTAGCAGCACATGTGTGCGTGGTAAAGGTAAAAATGGAAAGTTTTCCAGCTTAAGCCCAAAAGTTAAAATTCTGGATGAGTCTCTCAATTTCTAGCCAGGTGACAACCTATAGGGCCTTCACCTCCAAATAAGGTTGCAGTCCTATTCCTCTCCTATTGGGAGGAAGTCTAGTTGATTTCACTGGGACTGACCTCTGAGTAAATTTGCTTTGGAGTACAGTGTAAGCCTCTGGAATTTATGCAGACCTTTTGTAATTTAGAATTTCTATTCTGAAGCATTTGGTCAATTTCTGTGTATCATGGGAATATACACTGGCAACATAATTATGACTTTAAAGTTCATATGGATCTTGCAAGACTCTAGTACTCTACTTATGAATTATTCATAGAAAATGCATGCGACATAGTATTTTCTGTATATGATATGTATGTGTATCTTCAAGAGGAATTGGGAAACACCTACATCCTGTCTTCCTAAATCTCACTCTGCTTTCTCATCCATTCTTGTAGAATCTATTTACCCTTGCTAACTGAGCAAAGGGGCATCTTTTTAAAGTGGTGATTCTCTTTATTTAGCAGGGGGAGAGCAACTGGCCCTTTCCACCCCCAGCATAGCAACCCTCCAGTGGCTGTTGCTGCTGTCTATTTTATGTTTCTTTTTTAGATTGTGAGCCCTTTGGGGACAGGGAGTCTTGTTTGTTTGTTTGATTGTTTATATCTTTGTAAAGAGCTTTGGGAACTTTTGTTGAAAAGTGGTGTATAAAATAGTCATCATCATCCAATTCATCGTATTGCCAGTACTGATGTCTAGACACCATCTTAATGCCTTTTTATGTCTACCCAGTTCCTGGCTGTAAACTCAGCTGCCTTGGGGCCTGAATCTGTTATAAATCCCTCCTGACGTAATCTGATATGGTGTGTCAGCAGAGCAATGTACCTCAAAGATACAAATTTCCAACCTTACATGTTCTTCTATAGGAATAGTTTCAAAAATGCCTTTATGATGGAAAAGATGTCAGAATAGCCCTTAGCATCAATCTGGAGAGACTTACCAATCTGAGAAGAATCTGGTCTTCCAGGTGTCAGTAACTGCAGAATGAAGCAGAGAAGAGAGTAATGCTGGATTGAACTCTTACGTTTTGTGATACGGTTGGTAGGCTGGTATGTGCCACTGGGCTCCCCACAAAGATTCTATTTGGAACTCGATGTTGCTTTCCCCTCTTTTTTTTTTTAATTGTAGCTGCTTAGCACTTAGAGGAAGTATTTGCAAACACTTTCAGTAGAAAGGGAAAGAGAAAGAATGCTAGCTCTGGAATGGAATGGAATGGAATGTAAGGAGAAAAAACTTGGAGCAGGGGGATGCGAATTTGGAGTAGGGATGCGCATGGAACCAGTTCAATCGGCCGGCGGTTCTGCCAGTTCAAAGGTGAGGGGACATCGCTTTAAGGGTGGGGGAGGGTGCACTTATCCCACCCTCCACTTTCCCCCCACCAGCACTCCATTTGTAAAGTCCCCTGTGGGGCGGCAGTGTACCTCCCTGCCGCCTCGTGCCCTCTTTGGCTGGAAGTGGCCGGAAGTGCCGGGTGCTGGAAGTGCCGTGCCAAAGAGGGCACAAGGTGGCAGGGAGGTATGCTGCTGCCCCGATGGAGACTTTACAAATGGAGCACCAGCAGGGGAAAAGTGAAGGGAGGGGTAAGTGCACCCTCACCCACCCTTAAAGCTATGCCCCCTGCCTTCGAACCAGCCTTTGCCGGTTCCGTGCACATACCTAATTTGGAGGCAAGGAATAGGCTTCTGACTAACGTTCCCAAAGAGCCAGGATGCTCCCGCAGAAAGATGGAAACCATTTTTGATTGCTGTCTAGTCCAGTAGCCCTTGACCCATGTTGAGCTACTCACCAGTCTATGAAATCCCTGGCCTTCCAGGCGTCAATGACCTCCGCAATGCTGCCTGCAATCTGACCACTGGGCAGCCTCAGGTCATCTGAAATGTTGCCATTGAAGTTCCCACAAGGGGCGCACATCTTCCCGGCCAGGGCAGCTGTGACTCTCACTGACACTCTGCCGTTGGGACTGAAAACAACCTGTGTCCTGGAGTTTTGATCGATGATGATGCTGCCTTGAGTCTCCGTGATAGATACGCTTTCCGAGACTTTCAGTGGAAGCTGCACCAAGAGCCCATTCACCTGAAATGCAAGAGAGGCAG
The DNA here is from genome assembly GCF_027244095.1 of Hemicordylus capensis. Classification (NCBI taxonomy): domain Eukaryota; kingdom Metazoa; phylum Chordata; class Lepidosauria; order Squamata; family Cordylidae; genus Hemicordylus; species Hemicordylus capensis. The sequence continues at coordinate 19,459,617 of NC_069663.1, forward strand.
GCTGAAGCCAAGTGGGCCTGAGAACCATTTGGGCATGAAGGACATCTCTTTCCCACATTCTAGAGGAGGAAGAGACCTGGGGAGTGAACGTGCCTGGGAGCCAGGCCCTGCTCTAGGACAGTGAGAGGGTCAAATGGTTGCAGCTGAATTGTGACCAGAACTGCTTGTTTCCAAGGAATACAAATGTATATGTGTTCTCTCAGTTTGACTATCATGACTTCCCTCTATAATTCCAGGGAATTATAGTTCAGTTATGGTGCTGAAAATCTATTTAGGGATTTATATCCTGCCCGTGCAAATGCTTCAAAGTGGTTAACAGAATCAATCAGAGTGAAGCAAGCACACAATAAAAGCCACACAAGCACACAATAAAAGCTTGGCCACGCAAATGGCCAGTGTGCATGCGTGGTGGCTTCCAAAATGGTCACCACCAGTGCACAGAGGCTTGGAACAGGCCAAAAAGCAGTTTGAGATTGGGGGGAGGCCAGCGCGGGGAGGGGAGGCCTCTGGAGACCCTTTCCATGGCACCCCCAAAGCCCTGCAATGGTGGTAAGTCTGCCATATTTTTTTTTTTTTAAAGAAATCCATTCCCTTCCCCCTGCCCTGGGCTGGACTGGGCCCGGCTCAATGTTTTTCCTATGTAAAATGCTTTGAGAATATTTTTGTTGAAAAGTGCTGTATACATATAATACACTAAGAGTTAGAGTATTGTTTGGATGCAAGAATGAAGAGTGGAACCTATTCAGATCAGTGGTGGTCATGTGCCAGTGTCTTGGCATATTCCATCCTGACCATTCCTTACCCATGTCTCCTTATAGTTGGTCACGGTAATGAACGCATCTCTGAAGAAGACATAGATGGCTGTAGCTGCTGGCACAGCATCGTCGTTGCATTCACTGACATCCACCACCACCTTAAACCAGGCTGTTGACTTCTCATCGCAGTAGGCAGCTAGCTTGTAGACACCGCTAGAGAGGAGTTTTCCTTTGGCGCCATCGAAGGAGGTGAGCCAGGCCCCGGGTTCAATGGAGCATTGGCCCTCCTGTTTTATGCAGCTGCGCACCTTGGCTGTGAGTGCACATGTCTCTCCCACAGCACATGTGGTCTCCTCACAGGTGAGCTGGCCTGAGGGGCGACAGGTGCATTTCTCCAAGCAGTCATTGGAGAGGATAGTTTCTCCAGCCTGTAAAGAAAGTCCAGTAAGTTTGGGGTGGTATAATTTTTTTTTAATTAAACACAATCATCCAATCCAACCCAACCCAAGCAAATAAGCAAACCCACCCACCTAAGCAAATCAACAAATCAACCAACCAGACAATCCAAGCAAATAAACCAACCAAACAACCCAAGCAAATAAATGCAACAAAATAATCTAATTTTTAGAAATCAACTTCTGAACATCAACATTTAGCATCTTGGGCCTATGAGGAAATAATTCTTTAGAGAGGACCACAGGATTAGTTGGCAATTAAAAATGAACAAGAAAAGTGATCTTCTTCCTGCACAGATTAAACTGTACATGACATGTTCTCATGAAATGTCTAATTTCATGGGGAAAGGCCATAGATTAGTGGTAGATCCCATTCCTTGCATCCAGGGAGTCCCACATATTTCATTCCCACATATTTCCACTGAGAAGCATCCCGATAGTAGGACTGGGAAATCTCTTTGCCTGTGACACTGTGGAGCCACCAGCAGTCAAGGTCAGTAATGCTGGGACAAACAGCCTGGTGTGGCAGAAGGCAGCTTCATATGTTCAGCTCTACTCCTGAGTAATGGTGCATGTTCTTGTGCCGCTGTGCTAAAAACACTGCACTAAATTGCCCCAGGGGGTAGAATAATTCCAAGAAATGGCTGGCTGCTAAGAACTCAGTTCTAAAGCATCTCATTCTTTCTACCAGTATAAGTTTCTCAAAATAGATAGTTTTGGAAATGTGGTAAAGAATAATAAGACAAAAATTCCATCTCATGCCAAGAACCAGTGAATCAAGACATGACTAAGTCAGTTCTACGGACTCCTCATATCTGGGTATCCTTGATGAGTCTCCAGAGTCCCTAAGCCAGATGAGGTATTGGATTCTTTGTTTCCACAGTCTCAGGACTGTGCCAGATCATGACTTTAGGCCTTGCATGGGCATTTCATGCTCACCGAGGACTGCTACCACTTGGTGGTGTGGCATTTTCTATCATAGCCAAGCCTCCATGGCAGAGATTGAACAAATTTGGAGAAATAATTTTAAAACAAATGTTCCTGTTTCAAATTTTCTGGAGAAACTCTGAAGTTATACAGAATTTTCATTGGTTTCATTGCATTTCATTGGATACTACTGGATTTCCCACCGCCACCTGCTACAGCCAAGTCAGAAAGTAGTGTTTTGTAAACACATCAGTATCTGGTGCCTTTCAGTGATCTTTTGGCAATCACCTCAGAAGTAAAGCAAATGCTCCCCCATTCAGGAATTATCATCCTGAACAGGTTTTGCTTGTTTTGCTTTGCCCCTCATCTTCCTAATTGGTTAGGAGTACCCATGTGACCAATCTAGGAAACCTTGCGCTCACTTGACACCAGCTTTGTTTGCCCTCCTCATTGACATCAGTGTATAGCCAAATTTGGTTGACTTCATAGTATTATGACACCCACTGTGTGCTCCCTGATTGCCTAGGATCACTTTGTGAAAGACAAAGTAAGGCCTAGAAGAATGTTGTGAAAGAAGCAATGGATTTGGGGGAGTAAATGGCTGAGCACAAGCACAAAATCAGGTCAACATTCTCAGCAGTAGGGATCTTCTCCAAGGAATTTGGAAGCCAAGAAACATTCTGCACAACCTTAGTTTCAGTTCAGTGCAGCATATTAGGTGCACAGAAAACTAATAACATGGCACAAATATAGACAATGTGGGATCAGGATAGTCAGTGACTAACTCAATGCTGATTTAAAAGATCTTTGCATTGATGTAGCCCTATGTATTATATCTAACTGTTTATAAGAAAAGCAAGAATGAAGTCTGAAGACGAGAAGGCCTTTCTCTTCTCACTTCACACAGCAGCTGTATCTAAGTTAGCATGTACACAGATATATGTACAGTATGTCTACCAGGATCACTGCACCTCCACTGCACGGTCTATTACCAAAATCCGCACCCACCTTGATGTAGCGCCCATCATAAGCGCAGCCACATCGATCTATGGACACGCATTCCGCCCCATCAAAGACATAGCCAGTGTCACACTGGCAGCCTTCAAAGCATTCTCCGGTGCACTGAGATGGAGCAGATAAGGCAGCACAGGTGAAATCACAGGATCGGGTGCACAGCTCGTAGTGGCTGTTGGCTGGACAGGAGAGAGCTGAAGGGAGCAGAACAAATATATAAAGAATGAGAGTGGAATTGGACAACTCACGCTCAACTGGCAAGGAATTGTTTTAGTTACTTGTCCGGCTTGTAATGGTTTCATCAATCAAAGTGCCTTTCTGAAGACCGTGAAGGAAAGAATAAATATTCTACTGCTCCTGGCTAGAAGGTGAAACTATCTTATGGTCTTGTTCATTGTGTTCTGGATAAGAATGTGTGGACCAGCTCGAGGTTGAGCCAGTTCACCATCAAACTGGTCTGGCTCAAGACCTCGCCCTTGAGCCAGACTGGGCCTAGTTCAGCTTCACCTCAGGCTGGCCCTGCCCCCCGGGTGGATCGGGGCCGGCTCAAGGGTTCTAATGTTAATTAATTTATTATTATTTATTTAGAATGACTGGCTGGTCATGACCCTGGCCATGCAAATGGCCATGGTGCATGTGCAGCAGCCTCCAAAATGGCTGCCGCCACTGGGGAAAGGGCCAAAAATGGGACAAAATGGCCCTTAGAGGACCAGGGGGAGGCTGGCGGGTGGGGGAAAAGTGAGACTGTGGAGACCCCGCCATGGCCGCACCAGCACCCCCGAGGCTGCTGGACCTGCTGGTGAGTTAGAACCCCGAACTGGCTCGACTATGAACCAAGTTGGGGGAAGGGGGCTTTTTCGGTGCTACAAAACTGAACATACTGTTTGAGTGCAGTTCAGACTCGAACTGAACCAGGCAAACCAGTTTTGTGCACATCCCTAGTTGCGAACTATGGAATCTGTCCCTTCCTCTTAACTGGCCCTCAAATGTCAACACTGTGAAAAGCAAAGTGAATTTCAGGCTTCTTCTCAAGATGGCACATCTGAGAATTTTCAAGGACAACCAAACTTATAGGTTGCTATAAGACAAGTGAAATTTCTCAGGGGGGTTCTGCAGCATGTCTCTAATCACATGGCTGACAACCGTATATGCGAGGGGCCTATAAATGAGACGCTGAAACAGCTCATCATAGCACACAGCGGAAAGACTCATTACATGCTGATACAGCTACTGGCTTGATAGCGACCTGCTTTTATATTGCCCTCACTGAGGAGGAAGCTGAGGTGGTGGCTGCAGCGTAATCTGCAAACTTACAACAGAATAAGGCAGTTCTCCAGGATCCGACCTTGGCTCCAGCCAATTGGCATGCAGCTACGTAGGCCTGAAGGCTATGGCAGAGGGTTTCCTTTGCTCCATTGGCTGCACACATGTCGTATAGGCAATGTCTGAAGTATTCTGCAGGGCTGACCAAGGAGTGGCAGTCTTTGAATGGGCCTGACATGGATTGGATCATTCCACAGGAGCTCTCAGCCTCGTACAGTGCAGTCTGGGCTGTATCACAGGTGGGGCATTGCTCACCACAACCATCAGAGCAACTGACACCATCCATGGGGACCTTCCAAGATGCCCCAAACTCATCCACACTTTTGGCGATTTCCCCATTGGGCAGCATGAAATCGTCATTCTGGTCACCATTGAAGTTGCCACCCAGACCACACATCTGTCCCTGGTAGGTGCTGGGGACAGACACACGGATGTACACTGAAGTATCATAAAGGACTGTAAGGCCAAAGTCTGACTGGAGGATGATATTGTTTCCCTCTTGGGTGATCCAGAGTTTCCCATCAACTGTATTCATTGGCAAAGTATAGAGCTCTCCATCCACCTGTGTGAACAACAAATAATATGAATGGGGAGGGGCAATTAATTCTGGACATGCACACATGCCAACACACACACACATGCATGCACACTCATGGGACTTTTCACAGTGGTGCGCCCCACCAAGGTCTGTCAGCTTGGAACAGGAACATACCATAGCCTTCCATTTCATTCTCCTTTCAAGGACAATGGTGTATCCATGGACAGACACCACAACTGCTCTTGTTAGAGCTGGATGCCCATCTTCAGGCTTCTCATTCTCCACCAACACAGAGAGATTCACTAGCCGAGGATCGTTGCTGCAGACTTTGGCTAAGGTGTAAGTGCAGGAGCCATGGAAGCTAAAACTTCGTCCATCAAAGGAAATGTAATGGGGGTCACCGGACGAGATAGTTGTTCCGTATCCAATGGGATGGCAGCCTTGGATGCCGTTCTGCACCCTGCACTCTTCGTGTGCTTCACAGGAGAACTTCTGGCACTCGGTGGCACCATTGTCCATGCACTGGCACTTCTCCTGGCAGGAGGTGCCGGGGTAGAACTCCTCTCCCTTCTTGTAGTATCTGCCCTGGTGCACACAGCCGCACTCTGCAGGAGGGACGCACTGGTCCCCACTGAGGATGAATCCAGAGTCGCAAAAGCACCCTTCAGCACATGACTCCTCACAGGTTTCTGGAGCTGCAAGGCTGCGACAGGTGGCTGGGCAGCCATTTCCACAGACTTCATAGTGAGAGTTACGTGGGCAGGAAGGACCTGGAAGGAAAGAACGAGGGAGAAATTGGGTGATATACTTGTAGCTGAACCATTAGAGGGCATTCCAGTCTAGGCCAAATATTCCAATTAAAAAGATGCTGATAGAAATTTTAGAACATGTGTATGATGGAAGGAAATGGTCATCGGAGAAGATTGACATGCTAATTAGGATTCCTGCTTTGTTAAATAATTTGGTTTGGGAAGGGGCACTGAATTAAGTGGTTGAGATGAGACAAATGGGATAGGAGCATTTGACTGGGCTAAGAGCAATATGGGATGTGTTGGCTGTTTATAGTCCTGTGGTAGCAAGCATGAGTTTTCCTCTTTGCTAAGCAGGATCCACCCTGGTTTGCATTTGAATGGGAGACTACATGCGAGCACTATTCCCCAATCTAGGAAGTGCATCTGCATGCTTGCATGCAGAAGGTTCCATGTTCCCTCCCGGGCATCTCCAGATAGGGCTGAGAGAGAGTCCTGCCTGCAGCTTTGGAAAAGCCACTGCCAGTCTGTATAGAAAATACTGAACTAGATGGACCAAGTAGTCTGACTTGGTCTAAGGAAGCTTCCTATGTTCCTAAGGCACAACAATATTATTCCCCAGGGTGCATTGCTCACTCCAGAAGAGAGCAAGGAAGGGGCCAATCACTAAATGTTTTTCCTTATGAGCACATCCCAGAAGGAAAGCAGAAAGCTTTTATTTCAGCAGTGGGGTTGGTGGTGTGATGTAGCTGATGGAATATCTGAACAGCACAGTGTTAAGGTATTGTATGAATTCCCTCAAATGTGGATTGTTAAGCATTATTACATACCATGAACACAGATTATTATTATTATTATTATTATTTTATTAATAATTATTAAAAACCCTTAAGATTTAGTGGAATCTAAGATTGTAGTCTCCAAGGATGTGACATATGAAGACTATATATGCTATAATCAAGATGGAAGAGGAAGGAGCCTAAATGTGTGCTTCATAGACTGGAGCTAAAACAGCCCAGAAGGCTTGCTTTGATCATGACATAAACTGTGAGATCTCTCTCTGACACCCCACATCTATTTCTCTGGGGGTAAAACCAGTAGAAAGTATTTACACAGAGAGAGACACACAGACAGACAGACAGACACACACCAATTTTTATTTATGGACAGAGTTTTTAAAAGTATAGTATTTCACTGTAAAACGTGGAAGGTGAACAATTATGATTATTTCCAAAGAGGAGCAATAAATGGGCCAACCACTCCCCAGTACAAGAAAGAGAAAGTAATATTTCTGGGCTCTGAGCTAGGCCAGTGGAATTTCTCTGTAGCCAGTGACACTAGGCATAGGCACCTAAACATAGAAATCCTCCCAGCTCACAGTGCTGAGTTAAAAAAGATGCAGGAGGCAACACTTACCACAGAAGGAGGCTGATCTCCATTGTCCAATCTGGATGCCCTCAGCTTGGCAGGCTGTCACATAGGCACTGATGGCACTGCACAGGGTGTCGTGATGCCCCTTGTACTGGCAGGTGTCAAAGACACAGTCATCAAAGAAAGGTGTTGGGTCAATGGAGTCCTGGCACTGCCTGAATGGTCCATCCTTTCTGATGAGGATCCCACAGTACTGGTCACTCTCGTAGGTTTGTTTCTCTGACTCTTTGCACACTGGGCAGTCAGTGGTGCATCCTGCTGAGCACCCTGGAACCTCCCTCAACTTCCAGCTGTCTGCAAGTTGGACTTCATCACTTGCCTGAGTTCCATCCTTCATGGCGAAGTCATCACTGGGATCCTGATTGGCATTGCCACAGAGTCCACAGATGGCATTGGCATAAGAGCTGGGTATAATGACCCTGGCATAGCTGTACCAGTCAAAGCTGACTCTCAGATCAAAGTCTGTCTTGATGAAGCCATGGACTCCACTGGTGTAGATCTTCAGTTTATTTTCATAGGAGAAGGGTACGTCCACAAAGACTCCATTGACCTACCAAACACATGGGAGAGATTGCCAAAGGTTTTCAGTTAAAGAAGAACACAAGGAAGCTCTTCTCACGATTGGTGAGAAGAGCTTCTCGGTGGTCTGTAGGGATAGCGGGCTTGTCCGACCCTCCCTGCAGATGAGCACTCACCTATTGCTGGGTGGGCGGATCAGCTGCCCAGACAAATGGTGGCTCTCCCGTGGGCTGCCCACGGCTCATTCAGGCGCAGGGAAGTGTCACTGTGTGGCGCTCCCCCAAGCCCCAATAATGCACCACATGAGTGCATTATTGTGTGTCCATGCAGCAAGTTAAACAGCGGGCTACTCAAGAGGGCCTGCTGCTGGGAGCTGCATGGCCCCTGGCGGTTCTCATGTGTAGCAGATACAGGGCTGGGCTTCCTTAGCCTTATCACAACTGATGCATAATTCATGAGCTGCTCTCTTGGTTTTCTCCATTTCTACTGAGCTAAACTAGAGAGAGAGAAATTGTTTGTTGGATGATGAGAGGATTAATGAGTAATAGGAGCAAGGCCTTAGATTTAATAAGAAGGGCCATAGCAAACTGGTCACAACTTGGTAATGAAAGACATTCAAAATTGAGAGCAGTGTTAACTGATATGCAGAGACCACCAGTCGCATTACTATCCACCCCACTCTTTTGGCCCCAGGACCCTTTTTAAAAATCCAAATTGATTCAGATTTGGAAAATTCAGGTACAAATAAAATCTGGGGTGATTCGGGGTGGGGGTGGGGTCAAATTCAGACCCAAAACAAATCGAGGATGTTTCGATTTGGGTACAAATCAAAATGAAAAAATCAATTCGTGCACACCTCTAAAAAACAAAACAAAACTCCACACTGCCCTTTATAATATACCTTTATAAAATATACACATCTTTTCTACAGTCTGAGTTAATCTTAGGTTCATCTCAGTGTGGGTGGGCTTGGGGTATAGGCCCAGTGGTACAGACAGGATGCGAGGTTGAAAGCTTTGCAAATGGTTATCTTGCACATACTTAATGCCTAGAATCTAAGTTCTGTGGGGTCCTTTATAGCCCCACAAAGACCACCCCCTATTGCCCAGCCTATAAAGCCCTAAACAGCTTAGGCCCTAGGTATTTAAGAGAACATCTTTTTTGCCATGAGCCCCATTGCCTGTTAAGATCATCTAGACAGGTTCATCTGTGGTTGCCGTTAACTAGTTTGGCAGCTACTTGGGAGCAGGCCTTCTCCATTGCTGCCCCTGGACATTGGAATGCACTCCCTGTTGAAATAAGAGCCTCCCCATCTCTGGCAATTTTTAAAAAGGCACTGAAGACATATTTATTCACCCAGGCTTTTAATTAGATTTATAGTTTTAATATTTTAATGTTGGGTTTTAAATTATTTTAATGTTAATGATTTTAATGTTTAAATGATCTTAATTGTTTAATTGATTTGATGTTTAAACTATTTTAACTGTAAACTCCCCAGAGATGCAGGTTGTGGGCGGTATAAAAATATGTTAAATAAAATAAATTAAAATAAATAAAAAATTGTACCTGAATCTTGCGCGGATACTCTTGGCTCAGTCTGATGGTCATGTTGTAGACTTCCAGAGTCACCACTTTGGTGAAGGACACCTTTTTACTGCCGCGGTTGTTGTTCTCCACTGTGACCAAGAACGGGGTGAGAGTGGGGTCCTTGGAGCAGACCGCTGCCATCTGATACACACAGGTACCCTGGAAGTCGTACTTTCTCCCATCAAAAGTGGTGTAGTGGGGATCTCCAGTCCCTATGCAGGTGGAATAAGTCATTCCCTTGCAGCGCCGCACCCCGTTCACCATGGCACATTTCTCGTTGGCTTTACAATTGGCCCTCCAACAACTCACTCTGCCTAGGCTGGGATCACACTTGCAGCGGGACTGGCAGTTCTCATCAGCCCAGAACTCCTCCTTGGGTTTGTAATGGTGGCCATTGTAGGTGCAGCCACAGCTCTCAGCAGGGATGCATTTGTCGTCACTGTGGACAAAGCCGTCATTGCACTGGCAGGTTTCCACGCATGGCTCTTTGCAGGTGGATGGAGCGTTGCGATCCGAGCAGCTGGCTGGGCAGGCATTTCCACAGGCCTCGTAGTGGCTGTTTTCAGGGCATGTTTGGGCTGTTTAGGGGAGCAAGAATAGATTTGGTTGTAAAGGTCATTAAATTACTTGTAGGCTAGGCAAACCACCATGAAATTTCATGGACAGTGGCATAAACATCCTTCATAAATAGAAGATCATGTAGTATATTGTTGCCCAAAGAGACTGATGATGAATGTATGGCATTCATGGTTAATTTTGAAGGTCGTTTTAGAACTCATGAAGGGAAACACGGAGATGAACTTGGCCCAAGCTGATTAAGGTTCCATAGATGCATAAGCAGTGCTTGAAATCATACATGATCATGCTCTACCAGGGGGAGAGTTCAAATAGAAATGTCAGCCTCATGGAAAAGAGAGACATGGTGGTTCTCAAAGAACTTGTAAATAATTATTGAAGAGCTGGGCAATAAGAGATTGACATATCAGGCGGTATAAAAATATGATAAATAAATAAGCAGACATCTTATTATCCAATAAACATGAGATGCTGCTTTGATTCAGCAAATCCTGGAATATAGGTGCGCATGAAACACATTTTTCAATTTGTTTTGAATCCAAACCAAATTTGAATCAATTTGGCCCTGTTTTGGCATCTTTATTAACCAATCAGGAAGCCTGAATGGTGTTTGTTTTCCCCTCAAAAAGGTGCCAAATGGCTCTCAAATTGAATTCAATTTGAATTTTAAAAATTCGATTCAAATATCTCTTTTAAGGGATAATTCGATTTGAATTTGAATCACTCGAATCACCCAGATGCAAGTTGAATCAATTTGAATTTGAATTGATTTGCACATCCCTATCCTGAAATGATAACTACAAACTCTCAATGTCTGTATCCTCTTTTTTGCTCTTGCCACACCCTGATCAAGTTCTCCACAGAGCTGGCCTCCCACTTCATTGGCTCTCTCTCACTAACTGATCATCTGATCCTCCCTGCTGCCTAGATTCTGACTCTCTTAATTGACATCTGCCTGCCTTTGAATGCTCCTATAAACCACAAATTGCTCTTTGTCAGCATGCCAACAGAGCTAGACCATTCCAGATGTTTGCAGGGAAATTCAGGTCTGGTTCACACAATCATTTGAGTCTAGGTTTAATGTGGGTTACCGATATTAGCACGATTATTTGAACCCATGCCAAGGCAGGAATCTGATTCATCTTGGACAATAAGCAGGTTCACACAACCGTTCTGAATTTGGTAACCCACGCAAAACCTAGATTCTAATGATGGCATGAACCAGGCTGCAAGCTCTCTGCATCATAAACCCTGGGAAACTATCTTAATAAAGTACTTCTGCTGACCCACCCCCTTTGGGAGATGGACTGCTACATACTCCTCATCTCAACTTGTCAACAAGAAATAGAGTAGCCCCAGATACAGTGCATTTCTGTGGGATGCAATCATAAAATATGCAAACTATAGATTTCCCTATAGCTAAATGCTGCCCTATTCTGTAAGAGGTCCTCCAGCTGTTCCTGAAACTCCCTTCTTCTCTCTCTTGCCTTGAACCTCAATCACTCCCCAACTCCATCCTAGCATTGCAACCTCTTCTTCTTTCTTACATGCAGTGCTGTCATTGCGTTCCCCAGCTGATTGCAGAACATTCCTTTCAGGACTGACATCTGGGCCAAATTTCTCATATGTCAAGTTGACAGGCTGGATTTGTTCACAACCAAGCATCATTTTCCATTCATCTATGGCAACACCCTGTTCCTCGCAGGCAGTGGCATAAGCCCCCACCATTTGGCACAACCCATTCTTGTCGCCTCCATTTAAGCACATTCCATTAACACAGTCATTGAAGTTGCCAGCTGGGCTCACGGTGAGGTGGCATGCTCCAAAAGGTCCTCCTGAAGCTTTGCTGATGACCCCACAATACTCCTCACTGCTGTACAGCTCCTTCTGTCCCTCACTGCAGGCATCTGAGCAGGCAGGGTCTTGATCATGGACCTTCCAGCTTCTGGCCCAGTCCCTGGCAGAGGCGGCTTGGATACCACTGAGATACATCATGTCGTCATCTGGGTCTTCATTGAAGTTTCCGCAAAGCCCACAGGTAGCTCCATAGTAGCTACTGGGGAGAGTCACCACGGTAGTCTTGTCGCTGCCATATGTCACCTGGAGGCCAAAATCTGTTTTGAGGGTAGGCTGTCCACTCTTCTTGAAGACTTTGATTTTCCCATCCTCCAAAGCTTCAGGAAGGCTTCCCGCCACACCATTCAACTCAAAAGAGAAAAGGATGGAAAAATAGTACATTAAAGATCCGATGAGGTCATTCACACAATCAAAAACTGTGTTCTACCCGGGTTTGGGAGCTGTGTGTGCTCCCAATTTTCAGTTGTGTGGAAGCAAGGTAGGAGGAAAACCTGGGTAGCTTTTCCTCCTACCTGGCTTCCACACAATCACTTCTACCCAGCGTTTCCTCCTACCTTGCTTTCACACAACCAAAAAGTTGGGAGTGCACACAGCTCCCAAACCTAGGTGGAATACAGTTTTTGATTGTATGAATGACCTCATTAAGGCTCTACGCACAATCTGCATGTGGAGCCAAAGCGGGCTTGTGGGGAGAGGGGGCTTGACCCGCTCTCCCCACAGACGATCAAGCAGTCCTCCCTGGGTGGCTGGATCAGCCACCCAGACAATTACTGGCTCCATCACGGGAGTCCAATAAGGCACCACGTGAGTACACGGAGCATTTTGGGCAACCTCCACGTGCCGGGAGGCTACTCATGAGTTGCTTCAGAACAGAGCCACGCAGTAGCGACACATGATCCTTTAACTCAGTTTTGGGGTGCTCTTCTGTCCGCAACCCGGGTTAAGTGGCGGGCTCCTTAAGTGGGCTTGCTGCCCGCTGCCACCAGGAGCCATGCAGCTCCCATTGCTTCTCATGATCGGGAGAAATTGGGCTAGCCTTCTCTAGCCTGATTTTTGGCAATTGTGGGATTATGCAACTGCTTAGTGTTAAGCTATTTTACTACTTCAGCACTGGCACCTCGAAGAGGTTTCTGATCACAAGATCCTCAATACAGTTTTGGCTGCAGATGCAAAGACCTACCTTGATCATATAACATCCTAAAAGTTTAGGTATAACAAAATTCTGATCCTAAAAGGGATGTCTATCTGTGAGAACTAACTTTTCTGTGTGTTGGACATGTGTCTACTCAGACTTGATCTCAAACGATGTCCAGAGGATATCTCATGGGAAATTTTTCCCAAAGGCCAACTATTATTCACCTTGTGCATGATCTGAAACACTTATTATTAGCATCTCTTTTAATTGAAAAGAGGTTTGGGACCAAACTGTTGGGATCCCCAGCTCTGCTTGCGCCTTTCTAATATCTTTAGGCTTGGCCACTTATATATTATATCATTCCCAGGCATTGAGCTGACTTACTGGGATTCTTTGACTACTTCACCGGGACAGTCCTTTATGCCAACTTTTCACTCCTCCCATTGCACAGTAGTCCTCTGGGGAAATAGTTCAGAGGTAGAGCATCTGTTTTGCATGCAGAAGGTTCCAGGTTCAATCCCCGGCATTTCCAGGTAGGGCTGGGAGACAGGCGTGGAGAGAGGCTGGCGGAGGCCTGTGTTTGGCTGCCACTGCGGCCCCTGCCCCCGCCCCCCGCATCTGACGTCAGATGCGGGGGCCTGGTCTCCCTCCCAAATGGGGCTGCACATTTAAAAGGCAGGGAGAGTCACTCTGGCTGTGCTGCCAACGCAGCGCAGGCTGATTTCAGTACCAAACAGGGCTTCATGGCCCTGTTTGGGAGCGAAATAATGCCCTCCGTGTCTGGCGTCAGATGCAGGGGGTGTGTCTGGGGGCGGTGGCCCATTTTCTTTCAACCCATTTGCCCAGTGGTGGCTCCGCCCCTGCTGGGAGATACTCCTGCCCTAAACCCTAAGCCATTGCAGTCAGTGCAGACAATACTGAACTTGATGGACCAATGGTCTAACTCGGTATAAGGCAGCTTCCTGTGTTCCTATAACTATTAATGGGAAATTGCTACTAAAAGATCCTGGATTCTTACCATGATTTGGCCACCTTCTCCCTTGTCAATGGTGATGGTATGACCATACACCTTGACATGGATTTGCTGCTGCCTGGAGGAGGTGGGGCTATCCATGTTGCTGTTCTTCTCTTCAATGGTGAAAGGCACAAGCTTGGGGTCACTGCCGCAATACTTGACAATGGTGTAGGTGCAAGAGTCTTGGAAGTCCACAATGAGACCATCAAAAGTCTGGAAATCTTGGGAAGTGGAGCCCTGACAGGTCCCCATGTACTCATGCACACAACTTGCTTGGCCGTTCTGCAGCTCACATGTTTCCTTTGTCCGGCATTGGAGTAATTTGCACGGATCTGTAGAGGAAAAGCAGAAATGGGCGATATAACATAAGCTGTGATAGACAACATAGGGGAGGGATTTTATTTTATTTTATTTTATTGGTTGCTTATAAATAACACAATGTATATGCCACTGTTCTTCATGTTTGAATCATGGATGGCTTATAGCATTTTTTTAATTCAATAAAATACAACAGCTCCTAGAATAATAAAAGCACATGGATAAAAGACAGTGAAGTGATTCTCACGACTGCCAAAAAGTGGGCTAAGGGAACCTAGCCTACTTTTTGGCAGTCGTGTGCTGCAACGGGAGCCACCTCTCCTTAGCCCAGGTTTGTGGACCGTGTGTGGTGCCATGGCAGTACACGAGGAGACCCCTGGCCAGGAGGCTGCAAGCAGCCTCCTGGGCTCAGGGGGTCTCTTCAAGATGCCCTGCATGCTCACACAGGGCATCCTGGAACTTCCAGGGGCCGCGCACCCCTGATCCCTGCAGCCCACGCTGGCTCCTTAACAGAGCCGGCAGTCGTGTGGACGGCCAATTTGGCCGCCAGGACTTCCTGCCTGCTCATCTGTGGGGAGAGCGGGCTAAGCCCACTGTCCCCACAAACCTCATCCCAGCGAGTCTCACTGATTGTAAGACTCACCTCAATAATTAAAACAGGGCAGAGAGAAATATGTATATAATTAAGAGAAGGTCTGATGAAATACGAAAGTCTTCACCTTTCATTTAAAATTCAACACAGAATGGTAGCCTGAGATCAAGGGACAGCAAATTCCAGAGGGCCAGGGCCACCACTGAGAAGACTCACCCATGCATCACCAAAAATCATGCTTTAGAAGGTGGCAGGATGCACAGGACATCCTCTACATAATCTCATGGACCAGGCCATTACACCAAGGCAGCCTTGTACTATACCCAAGAGCAAGGTCTGGAGGTTCAGTCTTTAACATTTAAATGACTGACCAAGGTAGAGCTGAACATAAGAACAGCCCTGCTGGATCAGGCCCAAGGCCCATCTAGTCTAGCGTCCTGTTTCGCACAGTGGCCCACCAGATGCCACTGGAAGCCACAGGCAGGAGTTGAGGGCATGTCCTCTCTCCTGCTGTTCCTCCCCTGCAACTAGTACTCAGAGGCATCCTGCCTTTGTGGCTGGAGGTGGCCTATAGCCCTCTGACTAGTAGCCATTGATAGACCTCTCCTCCATAAAGTTATCCAAACCCTTCTTAAAGCCATCCAGTTTGTTGGCTGTCACCACGTCTTGTGGCAGTCACAGAGAATTCCACAAGTTGATTATACATTGTGTGAAAAAGTACTTCCATTTACATTCTGGGTTTCTTAAGTACATAAGAAGAGTCCTGTTGGAACAGACCAAAGGTCCAGCTACTCTACCATTCTGTTTGCAATGGTGGCCACCAGATGACTCTGGGAAACCCACAATCACAGTTTGCCCACCTCTGCTGCTGCCCTACCAGAAACTGGTATTCAGTTTGCTGGAGGACAACATCAGGAAAGTCTATTGGCTACCCTCAAGATTGATGAGGTTGGTTAAAGGATGAAATAAGTAGAGATGTACAGGAGCTGGGGGAGGAGGGAACAAAAAATCTCAACTTTACCACTGGCACAAACTGCTGGAGAGCCATAAGCCTTCTCATTTCCAATCCCAACACTCAGCAGCCCAAAGGGGGAGCTGGGATGTTCTACCGTGTGGACCACATATCTGTGTCCCAAGCTGTGTGCAGCCCAGGAGTATTCAGTGCCAGGAACCAGGCTCCATTGGAGCTTGCTGAGTGGTCTCTTATCCAAGGTGATCCCAGTAGTCTCAGAGGTTTTGGCAACGATCAGTGCATAGTTTTCAAAGTGTTCATGCCCATAGATGTAGTAGGCTTGACAGTAGCTAGAGATGTCCGGGATAGCCATGAAGAAAGGATCATATCTGAGGTTTCCATGAGTACCACCATCACTGAAGAAGGTGACTTGGATGCCAGAACTCGCTGAGAGGGACAGGGCAGTTGTGCCTTGAATGCCGTATAGCACCGCACGGGCGGCAGACAAATCCCGGCTGCTCTTGCTTTGTCCAGTCTGAGAATTGACGTGAGTCCTTTGGGAAGTGGAAACATACACAATGTCATACTCCATATTAAAGGGTAAAGATGGAATGATGAAGTTGGACCCCCAGCTGGAAACAGGCAAAAGCTGCTCAGAAACATGATCACACTGGACTTGTCTAGAGACACAAGTGTGTCCGCTGTAGACAGCCACTGGCTTCTGGGAGACTATTTTAGTGCCAGAGAGGTCCATTTGGCTTTGCAGCTGCACAGCTTGATAAGGTCTAAGTGCAATGGTGACTGAGCTTCCTCGGAGGTATGCTTTCCCCTGGAATGTAACAGGCCCTTTTAGGTGGACCTCAACTGATGTGGGTTCTTCCCAGGCTACAATGGCGACTTCTCTGTAGCGATCTGTACCCACAGTTGGAGTGATGACATAATACTCGGTCCCTAAACTTGTAACAGGATAGACAATTGTTGTGTCAGCTGTGTGGGATTTGTAGTTAAGAGAGAGGATGGAGATATCCTTGTCAGCCCGGACAATGAGGGTGTTGTCAAATATACCACTTCCAACCATCTCTGCTTCTGGTGGGATTTTTATGGACAACGTTTCACCAGCATTCACATTGACCACTACCCTCAGTGCAGGTCGCTTCATGGAGACTGTGATGGATGTGGCAGGAGCATAGCCTGTGATGAACAGTTTGAGATCCCCCTGGAACATTCGTGGCAAGCCGTTCTGCATGAAAGCAGTGACAAATTCTCTCCCCAAAGGGCTTGAAGAAACAGTGACTGGGAGCATGTTGAGCATCACCCAAGCAGGACCACTCAAAATCCCTAAATAGGAAAAAAGGAAGTTTTAGAGAAAGCAGAATAAATTTTGCAGGCCATAGGATACTATTCAAGTGAGTTGCCTGTTTCCTATAGGTGTGGTGGGAAAGTGTGGGGAATACCACCAGCCAGTAACATGTTAGCTTGGCTTCCCAAAATTTGTCATGGCAAGTCATATGCAGAAAGTTATCATCTGTTCTCTCTAAGTCAATCCTAATTAAATTTAAAGGCAGATTAGATTGTTTGTTTGACAATCAGGTTAAAAGAGGAAGTTTGTGGGAGTGGTGTTGCCACTTTGGCTCAGAGAATATAGGATGGTGACCATCCTAGATGATCAGATGACCAGAAAGAAACCGAAGTGGAATGCAATGTATAGGGCAGGGGCAGGCAATGCTGGGGTTATACACAGCCATTATAAATTGTGGCTGGGTTATGATGGGAGTAGTAGTTGAACAACAGCTGCCTGGAATGCAAAAGGTTGCCTATCCCTAGTATAGAGGGTTGGGCCAGCATTCATTTTGCTGGTATGCATGACTGTCATCTTGGCTACAAAGTTAGAAGGAAGCCAGGATTGCACAGTGGCTGAAAAAATTAACTGTGGGTGCACTTTTGAGCCATCTTTGTATTTGCTCCTAGGTTCCAATCCTTGCTTCAAACATAGAGTTTTCTGATTGGTCTTGAACCCAGCATTCTCTCTCTTAGCCTGACCTCCATTGTAAAAATGTCGAGAGGTTAACTTTGAACAAAGGCATATATTGTAAATTTGGTATTAGCTTTTTGGAATAAGGTGGGAAAGAAATCTTAGCAACATTTTTGGCGGTCCTGGTTCAGCTAAAGGCATACATGGGGATAGGCAGAAATGTATTTTTAGAAGTCTTTTACACTTCCTGGCAACTGTCCATACCTCCCTAGAGAGACTTGACTGCTTCACAGGTGGGTGTCCGGGTTGTCAGCATGTGACAAGATGAATGACCCAAGCTGATGGGTAATTTTGGCACATGGTGAAAATCATTGATGACATTATTGACCATCATTATAGGCATCTTCATATGCATATTATTTATTTATTTGAATTGATTTATATAAAGCCCTTCCAAAGATGGCTCAGGGCAGTTTACCTTAAAATCAGAAATACATAACAATTAAAATAAAACATCCAGTTAAAAGCAGATTAAGCATAGCTCAATGCTCAGAGAGTGAGGAAGGAAGGAAGGAAGGAAGGAAGGAAGGAAATGTGCAGGAACTTTGAAGGGTTTCATGAATGTTTGCCAGCAATACAATGAAGGCCAGAATAAGGATATTCAGAAGCCCCCTATAAATTCTCATATCCTAGTGGAAACCTATTTGATTTTCCTTGTCTGTTCTAAGATGTTTCTGCTTTGGAGAAACTCTGAAATCAGGGGTGGCCCATGGGGCACAGACCCCCAATTAATTGCTCGGAGCCTTGAATCTCAGCAGCCACCTCCCCTCCAGAATGGAGGTGCAGTGGTGGAGGCATCTGCACAGAGTAGGAGAGAGAGCTCCTACCCTCATCTAGCTCTCTGCTGCTTCTACCTTCATGGATGCTGCTGATATGGAAATGTTTAATACACGCTCATCAATAACCAATAAGTGTAAAGTTTGCTTCAGGCTTCTAACAGCAATGTTGTATGTTGGGGGAGATATCTTGTTTGTTTATGGCCAGAAAGCCTGAACAAGATTGTTAAAGAATGTAAGGTCATTCTCTCTCGCTGCCAAGAGATAGCAAAATACCAGAGCCTAACAAGAGTCATTGTATGTAGCCAAGAGCATGAGACAATTCTCCACTCAGCAGCAGAAGAAACATTTCCTAGCACCTGAAGATACCAGAAGATACCGATAAGGAATAGGGAGGGTGGGTAGGCCAGACAGTGACTCATGTCCAAAGCTCGTTGATTTGTGAAACTGATCTGGCAAGTGTCTTGTATATCCTCAGACAGGATTCTTGGGACTGTTGCCAGCACTGGGAGAAAAAAAAACATTGACTGTATTCACAGGGGCCCAAAGTGTGAAAGTGTGTCTCTTGTCCAATTATACTCCCTCTTTTACACCCTTCGTAGAGACCAATAAATATCAGTGATTCCACTGTAGACTTACCCCATAGTACACACAACTTGGCCCAGGGACTGATCATCTGCGTGCTTGGTAGCATATTAAGAGAGGCTGCAAAATAAGGGTTAAGATTAGGTTGGAATACTGGGTCCTTCCAACAAGACAGCCGCCCACCCGGCATTTCACAGATGAAAACAGTGGCATGTTTTCATTACGCAAGTTGTCAGCTCAAAAACCTGTGTTTGTGAACAAGAGGATCAAGTTCAGCTAAGGTCTGTGTGATGCAGAAGTTGCCATCCTTCAGAGGCTTGTGAGTAAATCCTATTAAAGCCAGTGGGACTTCCCCACATAAGTGTATGTGAGTGTCTGCAGCTTCTTAGCAACCTAGATAATGTTTTGCAGAGTGCAAATCTATAAAACACTTTTGTTGCACACAATCTCACATCCTCTAATACAGTTTATGATGCCCACAGAATGATTTTGTACATGTGGAGATGCTTCACACCTATCTGAGAGTGTGATGCCCATCCAAAATCATCCCGCCTTCTAATTTGCCCGAATCTGTTTGTGAATGTATATCGGTTTCTATGTCTGGTGATAAGGCTGGGCTGAATTCTGCTTTTCAAAGTCATTTGAAGATGCATTTCCAAAAAAAGAATCCAATATGTATCCTAGAATTTCAGACTCCCTTTTCAAAGCCTTCTCAAGTTTCCTCATCATTTAAAACATGAGGTTTTAAAGGATTTTATTTGTGAGAAGTCTTTAGCCATAGGCATAGCAGCAGTAATGTGAGGATCTTAGCATGTTGAATCCATCCCATTATTGACAGGGGTGAATCCAGCCTTTTCCATACTTGTGTTCCAGATGTACACTAACTCATCCCATATTTGAATACTTATCATTTATTTGAGCAGGGCCATTGTTCACTGGTAAAGAACCTGCTTTGCACGGAGGTTCATTCCCTGACATCTCCAAGAAGGACTAAGAAAGAGCCCTGTCTGAAACTCTGGAGAGCAGCTCCCAGTTGATGTAGATGTGTAGAACTCACTGATAGGATTTCCCAGTGTTCTGACTCAATATGAGAAAGCTACTTATGTTTGTACACACATCTGCTGGGATAAGAGCTAATCTCTCCTGCTTTTGTTGGTTAAATGGAATGCTATTGTATTCTTGGCAACTTTGGGTAACCCACAGGGCTAGATCCAGTCAACCATAAGAGTAGTCCTAAATGTGAATGGAGCTCCATTTCCCCTCCTTCCCTGTGAGGTGCCAGACCCATAAAGGAATCAAAGGCCTCTTTACACCCCTCATTTCCTCATGCAGCCCTTCACAAGCATGAGTGCTACAAAGAACCATGAACACCAAATAGATAATGCTGAGACATCACCAGCGATAGATGATCACAGCTCATTCACTCATTCACTCCAATTCGAATCCTTTCCTAGAATGTAATGAGTCACAATCTGGACAAATGTTGAAACACTCATAAGACTAGTTGAGCATGCCAGAAGGTTAGCTCATGTTGGCTTCTTCAACATGGAAAAGATGGATGGGATAGATGCTTGTCTGACTGGTAGGGATGTGCACACATTGATTTTTTATTTGATTTGTGCCAAATAAATCACCCCTGATTTGTTTTTTATCCAAATCTACCCCCTCCAAATCACCCCAGATTTGATTTGTATTTGCTTTGCTTTGGATTTGGACTGATTCAGACCACTTAACAAGGTCCTAGGGGCACCAAATCTGGTTGGTGGGTAGGTCCCCATGGGTGCCACCTACCACCCAAATTTCAAGGCAGTGGGACACTTGGTTGATTTTTAAGGTGTTTTTTTTTTCGTTTTTACTGATTTTGAACATTTCCCCCACAGGAAACAATGGGGATTCAAAGTTGCCATATTTGAACCCTAAAACAGGTCTCCAGCTTTCATTTAAAAAAAAAAAAAGCTAAGATCTAGCCCTTGTAGAAATGGAGTTATGGAGCAAAATGTGCAGTCATTGTTTTTCAAGTATTTGGATTTTTTTTGTGTCTAATAACTTTTCCTCATAATTAATCCCCATGAGGATTCATTAGATGCCTTCATTTCTTCTGTTCATTTTGTCTATCATTGGGCAGTGCCAACTGTCAACTTCCATGTGTCAAGTACCGCCCGCCCCCACACTGGGGTACTCAGTTTATTTATTTATTTTAGGTATTATTGAAGTGTTTAGATTCTTTGGTGTCTTCATTACACACCTTCATTTCTTCTGTTCATTTTGACCCCACTGCTTTGCAGGTGGGGTGGGGAATTAGTGGCATCCCATGTTCCAACTACCCCGCAACCCACAAGCCACTGGGTACTCAGTTTATATTTTAGGAATTTTTGAGGTTAGACTCTTTGGTGTGCAATGAATCCTCATAGGGATTCATTATGAGGAAAGGTTATTAGACACCAAAGAGCGTAAACACTTGGAAAAAAATCCTAGAACATAAACTAAGTAGTACCCCACTGCCTTGCTGGTGGGAGTGGGGTGTAGCTGGCACACGGCAGTTGACAGCTGGCACTGTCAAAAAGACAGTCAAAATGAATAGGCAAAATGAAGGTAATGAATCCTCATGGGGATTCCCTGATAAATTTATTACAACTCATTTTGCTTCTCTTGAAATGCCTCCGATGCTTTCCCCAAACAGGAATTTCCACATTTTGTAAATCCCAGCTTTTCTCAGACTTGTCTAATGGCCTGGAGAATTGCTTTATCAAACCCCCAATTCCCAACAGAATATCCAGTTCCAATGTGGATCAACTTGACATCCACACATATGTGTTTTCCTTTGCGTTCCAGGTAGGGATATGCAAACCAACCCATTGTGGAGAACATTTGCTGGTCTTACAGAAACACATTGTGCTGTCCTTGAAATCCCTCAGATGGTTTGTTCAAACAGGAACCTTGTGCATGAGAAGCTGTGGAGGCTTGAGGTGTCCCAGCAATTCAAACTTTAGGCACGTATGGCAAATTGTGGAGAGCAAGGTGGGATGTAATTAAATAATGCATCAGCATGAGGGCAGGGCTTCTAAAGACACTTAAGGGCATTGTTTTGGGGTTCTCCTCATTTTGGGCTTCTCTCTCATTTCCATAGTCATACCCACTCCCATGCTATCCTTTATTTCTCCTCTCTGCATGGGGCTGCTTCCCTCTTCTCCTTCAGCTCTCCTTGTTTAGCAAGGGCTTTCCTGAAGCTCATGATTGGCTTTCCTGGAAGCAGCCCCACTGATTCAGCAAAGCAGGGGCAGCCCATTCATGAGGCAAGGTAAGGCAGTTGCTTCAGATGGCACATTATTATTGCCTCAGATGGCACATTATTGGGGCACCAGATGGGTAGTGAGATTCCCGCTCCACCCACCACCACCAGAGGCGCTCTTACCCCTGGACTTCAGGGCCAGAGTCCAGGGCCTCCACACCCCCTGGAGGCTCCCAAATCCTCTTTAGTCTGTCCTGACTGGTGTGGTTTGTGCCCACAAGAACCTACATGTTAAAAAAATTATGCTTGACTTGACCTCCAAAGGCCTTTAGGTCCAGGCTTCAAAATTACCTAGGTGAACCTTTGCCTACCACACACATACTGCTGTCATTAGGATAGCTCTTTGGGATTGATCTGACCCCATGCAAACCTGGCAAGGAATATGCGGAGACATTCCTTGTGAATTCCATGCAAAGTTTGCCCACTCAGGACAAAGTTTGCCCACTGCCAGTGGCAGCACCAAGAATAAAACCT
The DNA here is from genome assembly GCF_027244095.1 of Hemicordylus capensis. Classification (NCBI taxonomy): domain Eukaryota; kingdom Metazoa; phylum Chordata; class Lepidosauria; order Squamata; family Cordylidae; genus Hemicordylus; species Hemicordylus capensis. Next base: position 19,482,516 of record NC_069663.1, read on the forward strand.
GAGTGGGCACAGCAAGGGCAAAACACATTTATGGGTGGACAAACTGAGTGTCCCACATATTAGATTTCTGAAACAGAAATGGAGGGGGTGTGGGAGAAGCCACTTGTCTGGGTGGGCACTTGCCCTCCCATGCCCCCCAGAGTCGCCCTTGCTCACTATAGCTTAATGTCTCATATCTATCCCTGTTGAATTTTGGATCCTGACATATAGCTATTGAGATCATAGAAGCTTTGCCAGGGAAAATATGGAAGTCCAGAACTACAAGAGGTTAATGTGGACTTGTTCTCATTTCTCAAAACTGCACATTGGCATTCTTCAATATTGAATAAAATCAAATCCATTGTTTTCCATATGGAACTGAAATGAGTCCCTTACAATGTTTAATGGAGAGAACAACAGTACTTGTTGAAATTCTAGATCTTGTGTAACAAGGGGCAAGATAGAGTTTCTTACCTTCCATCCCCTTGAATTTTCAAAATGTTGGAGTGGAGAATAGAAGAGATGGTGCCGCTTTATTCCTCCCTCTGAATATTTCCCTTTCGATGACTTTCTTTTATATAGGAATCAAGCGCCAGTTCCAGGAACTCTCAGGCAAAGCGCCCATAATCTCCACTGGGGTGGTGGTTTTTGTTTTGTTTTTTACCAAAAAGGATCCAAATTAATCTGGGGTGTGAAGATATCACGTAACTTTGGATCTGGGTTCCCTGGACCAGCCCTTATGGGGATGTGTCTTCTGATTGTGAAATATTTGGCCATTGGAAGGCCAATGGTGATTAATCAGAACAAATTATTGACTTATTCTGGCACTCCTGAAAACCAACCATCACTTGCTCACAGCCGACACTGTGTTTAGCCATTGAAATTATTATTGCAGCTGAAGATAAAATAATTTATTGGGTGTCAGGGCAGAGACATAGTTAGCAAGTCTGGTGCAATGATGAAACCCCCAAAGGGTTACCAGACACAGCACAATACAGATCTGATGCTTAAACTAGGTCTCCCATTCCAAACCAGAAGAACAGAGATTTCTGTGAGATGCTTCCCAAAAGGCAAGTGTGGAGGCCAAATTTCGTGTGTGTGTGTGTCTGTGTCTGTGTATGTGTGTGAAAGAAGGTTCAGGATTATTCTGGATTGTACCCCTGAGTAGTAGTCTGAGGCCTATGTTGATCCCTGAAGGCCTAAGAGTCAGAATGGATTTCTTCATCATTGTTTATAAGAAAGGGAGTGGAACCAGATGGTGCCCAGAGGGAACAAGATAACTAGGAAATACTAAACTTTTTTTTGCCGTAACAGAACAATTTAGAAAACTCTTGGAAATGAAAGGAAACTGTGAGCAAAGGGAATAAATGAGAGATGGGAGAACACAGATATTTGAGGGACATTATATGGAAGTTCTGTGACAGAAAAAAAAGTGGAGATTTCCAGTTCCAAGCAGCAGCTGCAGGAGCAGAGGGGCCCTACTATTTCCTCCCAGGAAATAGTAGGTGCTGTAAACCGAGAGCATATAGCACTGGACTAGATGAGTCAATGCTGGTTTCATTAAGAAGGTAGATCCATATGTCCTGTCCTTCTAGGAGGAGATCACTTCTCTGTGCTATCTGCCATTCTGTTATGCACACTCCTCACTTCCACAAGCAGAGAGAAATTCCAGGGGTTGTAGCCCTGGAACTTCCTCTGGAGGAGAGATCAGTGAAAGCTTAGGCTGTGTTTGTATTTGGTTCCTTTACCAAGTGGGAGTTTGGCGAATATAGTCATCACAGCTGTCAGTCTTTTTTTTTTTTTTGGTCTTACATATGGGAGATTGAGACCAATTATGAGGGGGAACAATCATACAGACAGAGTGATATCATCTTGGAAGAGTTTCCAAAAGAGTTTTTATTGGTTTTAGGAAGAAGAAACATAATTTCATTGATAATCAGAGTATAATTGATAGGAGGCTGAGTAACATCTGTGACATTAGAGAATACTTTACAGAGAAGATCTGTGCTCCAGATTTTAGGTATGAAAACTTCCTACCACGGGAGTGACACCAGGATTCCACCCTGGCTCAGATGGATTTTAAACATAACTGGAAGAGAAAAGGGTGAAAAAATAATTATAAGCCTGTACATACCACAGTCAGAGCCCATAGCACTTCCTCAGGTAGCATTGACTTTAGAACACAGTGGCTCAGGTTCTGGTAGTATTAACCCCTGAGTGTATGAATTTAGTCGCTCAGCTTTAAGCACCTAGTGCACAGTCAGATGCTACTCTCTGTTTCTATAAAGCAATGAAAGTGCCTGTCTTATCTTGTGCCCTCCTTTGGCAAGGCAGTTCAAAGAACCACTCACCATCTAGAGAAGTCCTTGGCTTCCCAGGCATGAATGACCTCATCCAGGTTTCCTGCTTCCTTCCCATTGGGCAGCGTTAGGTCATCTGCAGCATTCCCATTGAAGTTTCCACAGGAAGCACACAGTTTTCCTTTCAGGCTTTTCTCGACTTGCACCTTGACTTCCCCTTGGGGTCTGAAGAGAACTTGTACTGCAGAGGCCAAATCGATCACAACTCCATCTTGAGTGACACTTATAGATACATCATCAAAGGCCTTTGCTGGGAGCTGCACCTGATACCCATTTATCTGAAATGGAGAAATTGGGAGGGAGAAAAGTCTCACACTGGTGTTGTGTAGAGGAGAAAAGATTCAGAGACAGTTTGCATATTCCCCCTGCTGGAAGAGATAGGAAAGTTTCATTTCCTTGTGCTTCTTCATTCCCCAGTGACAGGGGATGGCTGTTGCTATCATTCCCTCACTGTGAGCTGTCTGGCTGTTCATTGACAGACGGTCCCTGATTTCTCCCTTCTCGAGTTGTCTGTTTATAAAATCTCTTCAAGGGACTCTCATAGGAAGGAATTCTATTATTTTTAACTGTTGCACAGGACTTAGCAAATTAGGTGCATCATCATCATCATCATCATCACTTTCTGGGTAAGAAACATATGTCATATATATTCGGTAGCAAACCTGAAAACATTTTAAATAATGATGATCATAAGTGTCAAGCATAAGTGGCAAGCACAACAGAATTATGGGACCAAATCTTGGTTTTTGGAGCTTAGAAGGGGAGGAAGCTGGCCGTACCACAGAGTGGAGCAACTGCCTGGCAAGGCAGTGGAATATGAGAGGGGAAAGACAAATAACCCACTGGAGACTCTACAAAACCATGGGCCAGGCTAGATGGATGATGATGATGAGATGCTAGTCCAAGCCTCTATTAGACAGCATGTGGGGCCAAGGGTGCATTTTAATCACTAGGCCTGATCTTGATGACAACTCTCTAGGTCTCTGGAAAGCTTTGTATATTTCTGCACTACCCCTGTCTTCTCAGCATTCATTTTCAGCTGGCCTTTGTAGAATGGGTGTGTGAGTTCCTCCTCTTAATCAAGGGTTCCATCCACTCTGTCTTTGGCCCTTACCCAAGTCTCTCTGTTCTTTTTCACAGTGATCAGAGCTCCTTGGAAGAACACATGGAGTGTCGACACAGATGCCAAATCCCCGGCACTGCATTTCTGGGTAACTGCTATGATTCTGAACCAAGAAGGGTCTTCCTCATTGCAAAGCGAGACCACCTCATAGGCGCCATTGTGTGGGATTTCCCCAGAGGTGCCATCAAAAGTGGTCAGCCGTGCGCCAGGGGTGAGCAAACACTCTCCTTTCTTCTTCATGCAAGCGCGCACACCATTATTGAGGGCACATATTTCTCCTTCCCGACAGCTGGTGTCCTTACAGATGAGCTGGCCCAAAGCTTGACAGGTGCAAGTCTTCATGCAGCCCTCTAAGACAACACTTTCTCCTATCTGTGAGAATTGCAGCAAAGAACAAAAAAGAATACATTAAAATGCAAACATTTTGCTAATTGATGGTAAGGTAAAGAACATCTCACCATTATACCCTGCAACGTCTCAAGGAAAAATAAAATATTGTGTGTCTTTTTGTTTAAGAAGGATTCGTGGTTCTTCTGTCCATCTGAGTAGAGTCTGAGAAATAACAAGAGCAAGAGCTTTAAAATAAAATGCAGTAGTGTAGGGAAGCTGGCAGTGGCCCGTGTGCGGCCGCTGCTGCAGCCCCCTCACCCCGCCCCCCTGCATGTGATGACAGATGCAGGGGCCTGGCTAGCCAAGCCCCCAAGTCTGATGTCAGACATGGGGGCGTGTTCTCCCTCCCAAATAGGGCCGCGTGGCCCCATTTAGAAGGGAGATCAGCCTGCGCTGCGTTGGGCAGCGTGGGCCAGAGTGACTCTCCCTGCCTTAAAGGCAAGAAGAGCCTTTCCAGACTTGCTGCCAATGCAGCGTGGGCCGATTTCAGTTCCAAATGGGGCTGCACGGGCCCATTTGGGACCAAAATAAGGCCACCCGCATCTGACGTGAGACGCAGGGGGCGTGTCTGGGGCTGCGCTCACGGCCTGATTGGTGGCGGCCCAGGTTCTTTGAACCCGTTCGTCCAATGGTGGCTCCGCCCCTGATAAAATGTTCTTTGAACCCGTTCGTCCAATGGTGGCTCCGCCCCTGATACAATATATGTAATGATGGGCTCCAGCTCAAACCAATTTGGAATTGTAATCTGCTAAAAACTGAATAGTTTTGAGGGTACCATTGGTAACCTAGAGACTTTACCTCAGCCTGTGTCATTCCCAGCTTTGATGGAATCCACCTTAGCACTCAAAATACATGTTGCCTAACAGAGGCAAGGGTGGCAGCCATGGCAGAGAGGGTCCTATCTAGGTAAGGAGAGTCCCTCTTTGATGCTCTCATGATTGTATGTTGCCTGTAAACATTCTTCCACCATGCCTGGATACCTCAGATGTATGGGGTGATCTCTTCAGCCTGCACCATTCCCAACCTGGTCTGGACTTTCTCAGCAACTTCCATTTTTGCATTACTTACTAGAGGTGGGAGTAGTTAGTTTTAAGGGTTGGAGTAAGCTGCAGGAAGGCCTCGAGGTTCTAATCACTTCATTGAGAGCATTATGGCACATGGAAGTCTCCAAACCTGACTGCCGGTATGGGTCAGGCTCCCCCTTGCTATCGCAAGTGAGTCATCTAATGATGCAGAGCTAATGGGGTGTGCTGAAGGAAGTGCTAAGATTGCTGCCAACAATGCCATCAGCAGCAGTGCAAGTCCTAGAAATGATTCCAACCTTTTTGACCCCTTTTCAGCAGCAGCAGCAGCAGCTTGTACAGGCAGAGTGGAGGGGGTGGTAAACTTTCCCACTCTCCTCTCCCTGCTCTAGCTGCCTTGTTCTGCCTCACCTCCTTTGCCACCATGTAATCCCCAGATGCTCATTTGCCTGGTTCTCAAATCCAGGTGAATGAGCAGCCCACAGACCTGGGGTTAATATGGTGGCAAGGAAGGAGAGGCAAAATGAGATGCAAAACTTTGGTGTATTTATCAGAGAGAAATCAGTTAATATAAAACTCATCAGAATTATTTGGGTATCTAAAAACAAGAGCAATATATCTAGAATGCAAATCATGAGAATGGGGTATTCAAGGTAGGGAGAGGAGAGTTGGAGCAAGTCACACCTGCAGCTTAGGAACACAGGAAGCTGCCATATACTGAGTCAGACCATTGGTCTATCTAGCTCAGTATTATCTTCACAGACTGGCAGCGACTTCTCCAAGGTTGCAGGCAGGAGTCTCTCTCAGCCCTATCTTGGAGATGCTGCCAGGGAGGGAACTTGGAACCTAGATGCTCTTCCCAGAGCAGCTCCATCCCCTGAGGGGAATATCTTACAGTGCTCACACTTCTAGCCTCCCATTCATACGTAACCAGGGCAGACCCTGCTTAGCTAAGGGGGCAAGTCATGCTTGCTACCACAAGACCAGCTCTCCACTCCTCTAGAGAGGAGAGTTGTTTATCAGCACTGCCCACTCTGCCCCTATGGGCAACATGCACTGAGTGGTATAAAATGCTCTGTAGGCAAATCAGAACACAATCCAGATCCACCTTTCTACTAATAACCACGTGCTCATCACAAGGGAAGAAGTGGACTTCAAGTGGGGCATTGTGGAGAAACATACATGCAGAATGTGTTGTGGGGAGACAGAGGGAGAGTGAGTGAGCAGAGGTTGTCATGGAAACCACATGGAATGTTCAGAGAGGGATTTAAATATTGACAGATGGTGACAGTTTGAAGCAGTTAGCAGTTGGGAGTTGAATGTAGATGGAGAGAGGTTCTGTGTGGTGACTGAAAAGGGAACTTGTTCAGGTTTTGTGAGAGTTCTTGGTCAGTGGATATACAGAGACTGAATAGCCAGTGGTGCACTGGTGCAGTACTCTGGGAGTCTGGAGTAATAAGCCTGAGGAGGAATCCTATGAGAGAAAAACTCCTGATAAAACAGACTAAAAGGTCTGGACATCAGAACGTACATCAAGTCCCTCAGGGGTTAAAATACATCTGTCCTGAGTTGTTTAACATCCCTAAGAACTACATTTGAAAGAAAATAAAAAACACTCAGAGTCTGACTTACAGTATTTGGCAACATTGCAGTGAAATTGGTGTGTCTTGCTTTGCAGAGATCTTTATTTCAATGTCTTGTAAATAATAAACTTGTTTTTATTTGTTTCTACACTTTAAGCTTTGTTTTTATGCACTGAACAGTGGCGTAGGGAGGTCAGCCCCCTGCCCACTGTTAGCAAGCAAAACCACGCCCTTTAAGTCTGACATCAGGTGCAGGGGGCGTGGCCTGGGCATGAGTCACGGCCCCTGAGTGCAGCGGCCCGGGTTCTTTGAACCTGTTTGTGCAATGGTGCCTCTGTCCCGGCACTGAACATACATGCCTATCCTGCGCTCATGAGGCTACATGACCAAAGAGTTAATTACTGAGAAATTACTGAGTTTATTAATTACATAATAAACAATCATATGGTGGCAGCAAAAGAAAGTAATAATTTAATATAAAACAAATCACCTCTCTGGACTTAGGAGGGGCATCAGGGTGGGTTCCTGTTGTGCTCAACACAATCTGAGGGAAAACCCTCTTCATAAGGGAACAAGTAAAGGGAAGAAGTGGGCTTTAAGTGGGGCATGCAGTGGGATGCAATGCTTCTTATAAGACACAGTGCATGTGACTCTCAAGTTCAACATCATGGTAATTCCAGTTAGATGACGATGATTTGTGTTGTAAATAGGCACAATTCAGTTATGACTGCTACACTTACCTTGATATACCGCCCATCATAAATGCAGCCACAATTCTCCATTGCCACGCAACTGGCACCATCAAACAGGTAGCCGTTGTCACACTGGCAGCCCTCAAAGCACTTTTTCGTGCATTGCCTTGAAGTGGACAAGCTGCTGCAGGTGAAATCACAACTCCTTGAGCACAACTCATAATGGCTGTGGGAGGGACATGAGAGTGCTGAAAATAAAGGGAGGAGACTGTCAAAAGTAGGCATAACCATCCAGGGATGGAGCACAAATTAAACATTCTGAACTTATAGGGACCCTCACCCCCCCCTTCCTGCAGAAGATGAATCTGAAGATTACTGTGCCAACTTACAGCAGAAGGTGTCTGTTCTCCAGGCTCCAATTGTAGCTCCAGCAGCTTGGCACGCAGCCACATATGCCTGAATGCTCTGACAGAGGGTCTCTCCTGCACCATTGGACACACACATGTCATACAGGCAATGGCTGAAGTATTCAAGAGGGTCCACCAATGAGTGACAGCCCTTAAAAGGGCCTGATTTGGCTAGGATCATCCCACAGGAAGTCACGGGCTGGTACGGAGCTGTCTTGGTTGTATCACAGACAGGACATTTCTTGCCACAGCCATCGGAACAACTGACACCAGGAACAGGAACCTTCCAAGACATCCCAAACTCATCCACAATCTGGGTGCTTTTTCCATTGGGCAGAGTGAAGTCATCAGTGCTGTCACCATTGAAATTACCACACAGGCCATTCATGTGTCCCCAATAGGTGCTGGGGACAGACACCAAGACGTAAGCAGAGGCATCATAAAGGACTTTGAGGCCAAAGTCAGATTGGACGATGATGTTGTTCCCTTCCTGGTTGACCCAGAGTTTCCTGTCGTTTGTACTCATGGGCAATGTGAAGACTTCTCCATTCACCTGTAGGAACAAAAACAAAGAACTTGACTATGGATGCATTTTCTGATTAGATCCATGTATATGTTCAAAGTACATGTGGCCACAACCACAGGGTAAGCCAGAAACCTCTTGAAAGAGAGTAAAATGAGGGAACTCACCTTGACCTTCCATTTCATTGCCCTCTCAATGACAGCGGTATAGCCATGAAAAGATATCACAACCATCTTTGTCAGGGAAAGCCCATTCTCCACTAGCACAGAGAATTTTTCCAGCTGAGAATCTGCTTTCTTGAGTTCAGCCAAAGTGTAAGTGCACGTACCCTGGAAGTCATAGTCCTGTCTATCAAATGTCAAGTAGTGGGAGCCTCTGGATACAGTGCATTTTCCACAGCCCACAGCATGGCAGCCTTGGACTCCATTCTGTACCCGGCATTCCTCATGGGCTCTACAGGAGATCTTTTGGCATTCAACAACTCTATTGTCTGTACAACTGCATCGTTTCTGACAGGAGGCACCAGGATAGAAAACCTCTCCCTTCTTGTAATACTTGTCCTGGTGCACACAGCCACACTCCCCAATAGGAACACACTGGTCCCCACTGAGGAGAAACCCAGTATTGCAGTAGCATCCTTCTCTGCAAGATACCTCACAATCACGTGGAGCTGAGAGGCCATGGCAAGTGGCAGGGCAGCCATTTCCACAGATATCATAGTGGGAATTAGATGAGCAGGTAGGGCCTGGAAGAGAGGGCAGAATGTTATAGCATGTGGAGAAATCCAAGGTAACATTCACGTTATTACAGAGGAATTACGTTTTGTCATGTTGCACCTGAAAGTGCTGAATAAATATGCATAGATGTAGCAATGCATGTAGATGTAGCACCATTTGCCATGTCCAGAACGGATGGCTTAAGAAAAATATGGTAGCCTTTGAAATCTCAATGTCATGTTTTTCCCTGCTTCTCTATTACAGAATATACTTGAAAACATTTGTTTGCCATATTTTAGGTTATTTTCTATGCCAAGTAAAAGAGGAATGTGAATGATTTTGGGCATGATAATTTGCTACATTTTCAAATATTCTAGTTCATGCTGAAGATCAGATGTGGGAGCGGAAATAATTCAAAATGTCCAATTTCAGAAGGCTGTGAATTAAAAGGGGATGCAATTTTTTCACCTCATGTGCATTAACATTGACATGCCCTTGCTCAGTGGTTCCCTGCATAACTGCTCTAAAGCAGATCCACTTACTGCAGAAGGAGTCTGATCTCCATTTTTCAACTGGAATGCCCAAGGCCTGGCAATCTGCCACGTAGTTGCTGATGGCATCACAAGGAATGTCACGCCGACCATGGTACTGGCAGGTGTCGAAGACGCAGTCATCAAACAAGCGTGTTGGATTGATGGTCTTATGGCATTCTCTGAATGGCCCATCCTTCTTGATGAGGATCCCACAGTACTGGTCACCCTTGTAGGTTTGTATCTTTGCTTCCTCACATACTGGGCAATCATTAGTGCAACCTGCTGAACATCCAGGCACCTCAGCCACCTTCCAGCTTTCTGCAAATTGAGCTATGCTGGCTGCTTGTTTACCATCTTTCATGACCAAGTCATCATTGGGGTTTGAGTTGTAGCTGCCGCAGAGGCCACAAATAGCATTGGTGTATGTACTGGGCACAATGATCTTGGCATAACTGTACCAGTCAAAGGTTACTGTCAGGTCAAAATTGGTCTTGATGAAGGTTCGAACCCCACTGATGTAAACCTTTATTTTGTCTTCCAAGTAGAAAGGCAGGTTCACAAAGACGTCATTAACCTGGAATGTGATTGAACAGGAACAGTCACTATTCATCTCAACAATGCAGAAAATGTGTGTAGAGATCTATATACATTTGCTTCCTTTTCTATGTATACATGTATCTTGGTTTTTAAAGCACTATTAGTGATACCTTGAGACATTCAACAAATATGAACACATCTGAAACCTCACATCTGACTCTTCCCAAATAAATGTGGAATGGGCTGTAGAATGTACTCCTGGCAGAAATGTGTAGTTTGTGCTCATTGTTGGCCTTCAAAAGAGCCCTAAATATTCGTTTGGTCTGGCCTTCCAAGGTTTTAAATTGTTCTTGAATGTTTTTAATTGGTTTTAAATGGTTTCAAACTCTCTTTAAATTTGTTTTATATTGTTTTGTTTTAAATGGTTGTTCGTTTTTGTTGCTGTACACCACCTAGAGCCTTTGGATAGGGTGGTATAGAAATGCAACAAGCAAGCAAGCAAGCAAACAGACAAACAAACAAAAAAAATAAAATGTGATTTTGAAAAGACTTAGGAATAGATAGTTGCTGTTTTTGTGTGGCCATGCGAATGCCACATTCTTTTTCTGCAGTCTCCTAGGGCTCCACTATGACTCCTAGGTTGTTTTTGGTTTTTTTGCTGTTACCCTGTTTCTTCCCTATCCCAAGAGCCTCAGCCTCAAGAGGGGGTTTACATCACCCACTGCCACCTTCTTCCTGGATTCATCTCCTTAGCCATGCTCCTCTCTGGGTTTGAGGTTGCCCTTCCAGCCAGTTCTGCCTTCTCCTCAGCATTGTCTGGCCCTCCCTGAAATCCCATCCCCATAAGCCTTCACAGTGGCTGATTGGCTCCTGGCAGCTCCAATGCAGTGCCCTGTTTCAATGTTGGGTGGCAGAAATGGGCTGGCTTGCACGACTGCCTGACTATCACTCTTCCCTGAAAGTGGTGACATTTTCCCTGATGCCAATACTGATACTGGAGGAAACCATGGATCTTCCCTTTTGGATGGGGGGAGGCAAGGCATCTCTTTGGATGATTGACCACTATAGCCCCAACACTATTTTAGTATTAAGATGATCCATAAAGCAATTCTAAAATGTCTGCATATAGATTTGCTGAGGTTATCACTAGTGCCTTTGAGAACTATATGGTGAATGTCTGCATTCACAGGAAATCCAGACCCCTATTATAACAAATTATGCAAACAATGTACCACAGCAGTATAGGCCCAAGTAGACCTTTTGTAGGGAGCCATTAATTAAAACTCAAGTCCCAGCAGGTCATAAACTGGTAACCTGAAGGCAGCCTGTGTTCTGTCACTCATCTCTGACCCAAAGAGGATGATCCAATCAGAGGAGAGAGAAGCTGCCTTGTACCAATAGACCAGACTGCATCAGGGTGATACATGCTCAACACAACACACCATCAGTATTCTTCGTAGGTGCTTTTAGTTTACATGCTGAAGATCTTCTTGTTATTCAATAGACCCCGGGGTTCCAGATCTGTGAGGCCCCAGTGCCACAGCCAGCCCTCCAAAGGGTACTGCAGCAAGACACAGTACTCCATCACACCACACACACCAGTTTTGTCTGTGTTATTACCTGCACCCGACGAGGATGCTCCTGGCTCACTGTTATGGTTATGTTGTAGACCACCACTGTCACCACTTTGGTGAAAGAGATCTTTGTGTTTCCTCGGTGGTTGTTCTGCACATTGACAGTGAAAGGCTTGAGGGTTGGGTCTTCAGAGCACAGTCCAGCTAACTGATAGATGCAGGTGCCCATGAAATCATATTTCTTCCCATCAAAAGTGGTGTAATGAGGGTCGCCAGCTGCTGTGCAGGTAGCTTTGCTGATGGGATAACAATCCCGGACTCCATTGACCACAGCACACCTCTCTTTGTCTTTACAGCCAGCCTTCTTGCACACCACCATGCCCAGGGTAGGATCACACTTGCAGCGAGAGCCGCAAATCTTGTCGGCCCAGAATTCCTCCTTGGGCTTGTAGTAGAAGCCGTTGTAGGTGCAGCCACAACTTCCTATAGGCACACACTTGTCCACGCTGAGGACAAAGCCATCATTGCACTGGCAGGTTTCCAGGCATGGCTCTTTGCAGGCTGCTGGAGCGGTGCGATCAGAACAGCTGGCTGGGCAGGCATTTCCACAGGCCTCATAGTGGCTGTTTTCAGGGCATGGCAAGGCTGGAAGTGGGAGAGGACAGAAGAGCAGCAAACATTTAACAAGAAAACAAACAAATGGATCATAGAACAAATCAATCCAGAATTTTCACTCGAGGCACAAATGACTAGCCTCAAGCTATCATACTTTGGACACATTATGCAAAGACCCAGCTCCTTTGAGAAGTCCATAATGCTGGGGAAAGTTGAAGGAAAGGAGAGGATGACCAGCAGCAAGGTGGATGGACTCGATTACCACAACAATGAATGCACCACTGAGAGACCTTAAAGGCCAAGCTGAAGACAGATCATCCTAGAGAGAATCTATCTATGTGGTCGCTCAGAGTCGACACCGACTTTATGGCACTTAATCAATCAATCAATCAATCAAAAGTGCTAAAAGCTCAGTTTGGTAAGCGCTCATGCTAGTATTGTAGAAATACTAGAACTTTGGGATTTGTGGTCAAAACAACATTGGAACAGTACCTCAAAGGTGTTAGTATAAGGAATCCAGAAAGGATCCTGTAAAAATACCCCAAGGGATCCAGAAAACTCTGTTATGGGGGTGCTAGAGGAGATCATGAGACAGATTGTTTGGTGTTCCTGACTGACCTTGATAAAGCAACCACAAGGTGATTCAGAACAAACAGTGAAACTGTTCAGGATATACTACAGTGAGGAACAACAGGCATTTCCTAAAGATCCAGAATCTCATTGTCCCCCTGCACACAAAAGCATTGCTTGATGATCACCAAAGCATAGAATGGAAGTCGAGGTCTGGATATTGGTTTGTCAGTTTGCCTATAAAAATGTTAGGCTGCCTTCGGACAGCATGCCAAACTGGAGATGAACTCACCCCCTAGTTCGGACCCCGTGATGTCTGAATTATCGGAACCACAGTTCCTGGACCCAACTGCTGTTCTGGTAATTCAGACCTATTTTATCAGCTGATGCTTATTCTTGCACATTATCCCTTTTCTTAGAGGTTATGCAGTATGAATTTCTGGAACACTGCTGTATCACAGAGATGTGTACAGCAAACATCACCACCACCTCCTCCTCAACATTTTGTTACTCCTATTGAAATGCTTCACTTTCCTCAGGATCCCTATAGCTGTTATCCTAGAGCCAATATCCTTCAAATTCACTTCAAAACACAATTTAGGCACTGCCCAGTTCAGATTATTAAGCAAACTCAGCCATTGTGTGCATAGAAGAGGAGCACTCACCACAGCCAGAAGATGTCCTCCAATCATCTACAGTAGCACCTGCTTTCCTGCAAGTTTTGGCATAGGCCTCCAGTGCCTGGCAGAGGATATTTTTGGCGCCACCACTCAGGCACACATCATAAACGCAACCATCAAAGAAGTCATTTGGGTTCACTTTGGTATGACATTTTTTGAAGGGCCCTTGAGAGGTTTTGTTGATCATTCCGCAGAACTTTTCATTTCCATAGAGCTGTTTGTGGTTTTCACTGCATGTTGGACAATTCCCTTTGCACTCATCCCAGCAGAAAGGATCTCGGTCTTTGACTTTCCAGCTCCTGGCCCAGCTTACAATGGAGGTGGCCTTGGTGCCATTTGGAAAGGTCATGTCATCTCCAGGGTCTTCATTGAAATTTCCAGCCAGCCCACACATGGCTCCATAGTAGCTGCTAGAGAGAGTGATGATCAGGTACCAGTTCCAGTCGTATGACACTTGGAGGCCAAAATCTGTTTGCAGGAGAGCACTGGAACCGCTCTGGTAAAGTTTGATCTTACCACCTTCAAGAGTCAACGGTAGGCTGGCACTTACATCATTTATCTACAAGCAGAAGGGAAAGGGGGAAAAACATGTCAATTCTTTTTTGTTTACTAGATGTAATGCTCATTGAAGATTGTATGAAATATTGTCTATGAACCCATGTGCCATGAAAATTGGAACAGCTATGCATATAATGGGGCTGAAATAAATCACTTGACATCTCCCAATTCAAACCTATTGCTTAATTTCTGTAACTACGTCTGAGCATTGGAATCTGTCTGGAAGCCATATATTCTAATCTAGAAGATCTGCCTTCAGTCTGAAATGCTATGCGGAGATTCTTTTAGGAAGTAAATGTACTATGCTCAGAGGCACCCTCAATAATGGGTGATGTTAGCCTTGAGCCCCTGGGGCATGTATCCCACATGTTTTGTTGGTTGCGCCAGATGTCTGGTGCCCTTACTCCCCACTGGCTTTGTCTGGAGTATGTAAAAATGGTGCCTGGGTGTGACTTTAATTCCAGCCAATTAGTTTTTAATTCCAGCCCAGCAGGTGCATCCTGTCATCACCTTCTCTGCATGTATCTTCCTTCCACATAGTAATGAAGAGAGGGAGAGATGGGCAGAGCAGCAGAAGAGGAAATGTGGAGAAGGTGCACTATATGTTTTCCCCCACCCTTTCCATTATGGCATGCACAGAATTGGCAGGTGAGTGGGGGAAAAGAAGTTTGCTGGGGCTATAGGCTTTCTCTGGGCAGTAACCCCCGTGACCTCTGGGGTCACTAGACGGCCCAGAAGCAGGAAGCAGAGTTTCTGCACTGTGGGCTCTCTTTGATGCTATGCATGCGGCTGGGATGAATGAGGAGCTGGAGAAATAGAGGTGGAGAAGGCAGAAGAGGAAGCCAGAGGAGGAGGTAGGTTGGAGTCAGAGTAAAGAAGGCAGAAGAGGAAGCCAGAGGAGGAGGTAGGCTGGAGTCAGAGTAAAAGGTATGGGTAAAGAGGGATAAAAAGAGGATGGTGTCAGCAAGGCAGGCAGGGGGTGCCTACCTTGGATTGCCTTCACTTTAAAAGAAGAGAGAGCCTTTTTTGCTGCCAGGTGCTGGTTTTTGACATGCAAAAGTACACGTCTAGACCAAATTGATTTGATCTGCCAGCTTGTGGGAACTAGATCTGGAAATATATTTGACTTGAAATTATTCAATTTGTCTTCATGGCAGTGAGTGGATACTATTCTCATGGTAGAAATTAGCAATAACTCCACCTCATCAAGTGGAATTAATAAAAAAATTAATATAAAGGGCACTTTGGGACAATATTAGGAGCAGGTGGTGGGTGCAACTCCACAGGGCACTAAGCCTCATTAAGGGTGATTTTGTGATTTTTCAAATCGGGTTCAATCAATCTTATTTTTCACAGAGGGTTAACTCAGTTTTGCATATGTCCCTCTACCCACACATTCAGTCAAAATCAAATTCAAATGCAAAATGTGCTTTTGAGCACATGATGTTGCATTATGGTCATTACCTTGGGTATTCACAGTTGGATAGAAATCAAAATTCCCTGGAAGTGGCCTACAATTAAACTCCCATCCTCCCTGATATATTTATTTTAAAATATTTATCCCACTGGTTAATACCAGTCTTTCAAAGTAACCATATATCAAAGCTTCATCAACTCAGTGGGGCTCACATTTCCCCACTTGGCTCTTGACATACCCTGACTTTCCCATTTTCCTGCTTATACATGGAGATCTTGTACCCGTAGACATAGATGTTGGTCAAATGTATGTAGGATATGGCTTGGCTTCCCCTGTTGTCATTCTTCTCGTCTATAGTGAAGGGTACCAGGGTAGGATCATTTCCGCAGTATTTGGCAAAGGTGTAAGTACAGGTGCCATGGAAATCGAAGTTCCACCCATCAAACATGTGGTAGTGGGGGTCACCCCAACCCCAGGCGGGCTTATGGTAGTCAGGGATGCATTTCACTTGGTCATTCTCAATTTTGCATGTTTCCTTTGCACGGCACTGCATGTCTTTACAAGGATCTGAAATGAAAGGGGGGAACACGGGTGAGTTTTATGTCCCTCTGAGGGTGACGTTGTGCAAGAGTTGAGGCTGGGTATAGCCATACAGATGGAGGGAAAGGCAATAATAGTAGACAACTCTCACTTCCCACTCCCATTTTATTTAGTTAAACATTTCTGCACTTACTAGGTGCATTGTCCACAAAAGGTGCTAGAAGCACTGTACAGTCTTTGACAATAACAAATTGTGTAGCAGGATCATGGCATAGATAGGGGAAATGTTTCTGCCACCGAATCTCTATGGAACAAGCCCTTTTAAAAAAACCTAGCATTAGTCACTCACTACCCAAGCAGCCATGTTCACTTGGGAAGAGGATGTGCTGCTCAAATTGCATTGGAACTAGGACCTCTTGGTTTTTGCATCAGCCAGGCAATCAGATAAATGGTCTCTTATTCTGAATGGACAGGGAAGTATCCACATTTCCTGGCAATAGCTAATGATTCAGGGTGATGTTGCTTGCTGCTTTGCCTGTCTGTTTGATGTGGCTTTTGGCTTGTTTTTGACTCCTGCTTTGACTGTTTGACTCCTTGTCCTTTGGCTTGTTTCTGGCTCCCAGCTCCTTTCTGACCTTCTGGCTTGACTGATACTCAGCTTGATCTCCAGTGTGTTTCTGGCTCCTGGCTTACCCTCCTGTTCCTGGCAACTACTTGGTTTGAGCCTTGGCATGTTCCTGACTTCTGGCTTGTGTTTTGATCCTCTTGACTTCTGCCTGGCTGTCCGGTGTGACCTCTGGTGTGAGCTCCTCCCAGTTCTGGCTTTGGATGTGCGCCCCCTAGGGACTGCTGCCCATGGCCCAGCTGCCTGACACTGCTCCAGTCTTATAACTTCTTCTTCTTCCTGTTCCCTTTACTCTGAAGCTTCATGTTGCATAGTATTGTCTGCTGTGTTTTTTTAATTACAGTAAAACCTTCCAAAGAAACTCTTTGCTCCGTGTGAATGTCTGATTTAACTCTGCTAAAAGCTGGGACTAAGATATTGCACCTTTTCAAAGGTCTATAACAGCCTGAATAAGGAGGAAGAAAAGATCTAATCTGTGTTTGCTTAGCAGCATGCTGAGACCAAGAGTGTCTTGGAGGTGGCAGCAGCAGGAGGTTTCTGTAGATTACAGGCCTGGCTGCAGGTCCAGGAAAACAGGAAGACAGCAGAAGGCTGGCTGTGAGCTGGGGCAGGAAGGAAAAATATGGCTGTGGAGGAACCACTGTGATAGAAAGGTGGCAACTTCCTTTGTCAGAGGAAGTTAGAAACAGTATAGGGGACCTTATATTCTTATCCACACATACATTTTAGAATAAGATCCTTAGGTTTACAGCTTTTGACCCTCTTCATATTCATCTTGACAAGAATTTCATTTAGTTTTATACTCTGCGAGCTGCAATGAATCTCAGTTGTTACCCTTATTAATGCAACCCATGACTCCATCCTGGATCTTGCATTTCTCGTCAGCAGTGCAACTGTGAGCCTCACAGGTTAGCCCCTGGAGTGGGATGCAGGTGCAGCGTTCCTGGCACTCATTCATCAGAACCTTCTCATTGGGCTAGAGGGAGATTGGAAAACAATAATATAAAGCAATAGAATTATGCCAGATATCAAGTCTCCATTATCAGCAATGAGGTAAAGGACCCACCCAAGAGACTGAAATATATTGCGTTTACAATTAGAAATAAAACCACACGCTTTGTAGACTGTTTTGAAGAAATGTTAGAAAAGAGGCATACAAAAAATACCTCCTCTTCTAGTCCTAAGTGATTCCCACATTCATCACTATCTCATTTTAAGGAAACCCATGAATTTGTCTGGTGAGAGCAGACAAATACTTGTTAAGCTGGAGCAAATTCATTCAATGTGCTGCCTTTTGTCAGAGGCACTTGAAACAATAGAGAAGCAGGGTAGAAATAGGTTGAACCGGTCAATATGCTCTCAGATAGAATGGAAGAAAATATTCGTTGGTGGAAACATATAGGGAATGGTTCATGCAATGAATCCAGGGCTGGCTTAATAGTTCTGGGTGTGACTTTGCCCCTTCTTTTGTAAGGAAAAATGAGAACCCTAGAATGGACTGTTATATGTATTTACTTGGCATTCAAAGTTCTGTGTCTCTCCAGTCAGGATGGCCCCTGGAACAGATGCTGGCTGCTTGCTTGCCTGCCTCCCTCAGGCTGGTCATGGAGAGGTGGGGCCCTGATCTTCCACGGCTCATGGCTGTCTGCAGTGGATGATGGCTCTTGCTACTCCATGACCAGCCTGATGTGGGGTGGAGGTGGGGGAGGGCAAGCAATCAGCCAGGGCCATCGTTCATCTAATTTGGCACCCCTTAAAGCTTGGTGGCCTAGATCACTATCTAGTTTGCCCATATGGTCAGCTTGGCTAAACCAGAATGAAGGAGAAGAGGGAACAAGGCAACTATAAACCTGGTCCCAGCATTCTAGGTCTGAGACATGCTCGTTACTTAGATACTTTAATGACACTTTGTCTTTACTGAGTTTAGTATTTAGTACTATGAAGGGGCTTGTTCACAGTATCACATTGCTCATACTGTACATCATGGCATCTTGCATGTATGGATG
The DNA here is from genome assembly GCF_027244095.1 of Hemicordylus capensis. Lineage (NCBI taxonomy): Eukaryota > Metazoa > Chordata > Lepidosauria > Squamata > Cordylidae > Hemicordylus > Hemicordylus capensis. The sequence goes on from NC_069663.1 coordinate 19,500,966, forward strand.
AGTCACCACACGTTGCACACCATACATGTTTATATCACCCCACAAGTTCTCAAGCACATTTCTTTCCAGTGGTGCCATTTAAAGGATAGTTGGAAAGGAAGACAGGAAAGTTCAGGAGATTTGTGAAGAAAGTCCAGAGGCAGAGGAACTTATATTATTAAAGATATAGGGGCTCTTATCATCAATTCATCTGATGTGTGAAAGATGCTTTACTTCCACATAATCTCTGCAGAACAAAAAATAAAAATAATCATAGTAGTAACTGAAAAGTCAACCTTTTGGAGAAATTTATCTATCTCTCAACTCTTAAAAACGAATATACAGGAGGTAATTCAAGAATGTGTGATATTTGATTGGAAAGAGAGTATGCAACTGATCCAGGTACAGAGACCCAGAAGAAGATATAAACCGAATAAGTGATAGCAATGAAATGTGGAGAGTAGGTGAAAAGGTTTCAGAAGACCAGCTACCTTGAAGTAGCGTCCATTCTTGAAGCACCCACAATTTTCTGCATTAATGCAGCCATGGCCATCGAAGAAGAAACCATCATCACACTGGCAGCCCTCAGCACAGATTGCTGGGCATGTCCCAGGGTCTGTGATCTTGGCACAGGTGGTGGAGCAAACGTCGGCACAGAACTCATAGTGACTGTTGGTCGGGCAGCTCAGAGCTAAATTAGAAGAATGCACATGATTAGATGAAAAGTTCCCGAGTGCTACTCAGGGGAAAGGAGAGGTAAGCTTGGGTATGGACTAACAACTGAAGACTTAAGAGCAGGGTTGGAAAAGGAACAAATCACTGATGGCTGTATTATAAAGTACTTAAAACAAGCTTAAGTACTCTACATATCTGTGAGAAATTTCCATAATTTTGATGGAAGGAAATTTTCAAGCACATTTTTTCATTATAGTTCTCATTTATGACTTATGGCTCATTTTCTTTGCATATGACAGAGGGAATCTAGGGAAAAAAACAAGGCATCCAAGTAGGGATGTGCAAATTGATTTGGGTACAAATTGATCTGTACCCATATCTAGCTGATTCAGGTGATTTGGAAACAAAACAAATCATCCCTGTGGTCCATTGGCTAGATTAGGGTACAAATCGTGCCTAATTTGATTCGAATTGATTCGAGATTCTGATCCCTCCTATTAATTCCTCCAGATTCTCAGCTTTCAATTAAAAAAAAAAAAAAAAAGCTAAGCTCTAGCCATTGTAGAAGTGGAGTTATGGAGCAAAATGTGTTGTCACTATTTTTCAAGTGTTTGTATTCTTCGGTGTTTAATAACTTTCCCTCAATGAATCCCTATGAGGATTCATTACACACTTTCATTTCTCCTATTCATTTTGACTGTCTTTTCAACAGTGCCAACAGACAACTGCCATGTGCCAACTACACCCAACTCCTACCCGCAAGGCAGTGGGGTACTACTCAGTTTATGTTTTGGATTTTTTCAAGTGTTTAGGCTCTTTGGTGTCTAATAACCTTTCCTCATAATGAATCCCTATGAGGATTCATTACACACCAAAGAGTCTAAACACCCCAACAATTCCTAAAATATAAATTGAGTACCCAGTTGCTTGTGGGGTAGTTGGAACATGGGATGCCAATAATTCTCCATCCCCACCTGCGAAGCAGTGGAGTCAAAATGAACAGAGGAAATGATGGTGTGTAATGAAGACACCAAAGAATCTAAACACTTCAAAAATACCTTTAAAAATAAACCGAGTACCCCAGTGTGTGTGTGTGTGGGGGGGGGGGGTGTACTTGACACATGGAAGTTGACAGTTGGCACTGTCCAATGATAGTCAAAATGAACAGAAGAAACAAAGGTGTCTAATGAATCCTCATAGGGATTCATTATGAGGAAGAGTTATTAGACACCAAAGAATCCAAATACTTGAAAAATAATGGCTGCACATTTTGCTCCATAACTCCACTTCTACAAGGGCTAGAGCTTAGCTTTAAAAAAAGAAAAAGAAAGAAATCTGAGGATCTGTTTTAGGGTTAGTAGGATATGGCAACTTCGAACCCCCATTTTTTCCTATGGCGGAAATGTTCAAAATCAGTAAAAACTAAAAAAAAAAATCATTAAAAATCAACCAAGTGTCCCACTACCTTGAAATTTGGGTGGTATGTGGCACCCATGGGGACCTACCCACCATCCAAATATGGTGCCCTTAGGACCTTGTTAAATGGTCCAAATCGATTAGAATCCAAATTGAATCAAGGAGGCGGTAGATTTAGATACAAAACAAATTAGGGGTGATTTGTTTTGGGCACAAATTGAATCAAAAAAATTGATTTGTGCACATCCCTACATCCAAGTATTGAATTTAGCAACTTCGGCAAGTTTTGTTTTCATTCTAAAATTTCACTAAACTACAAACTAGTGTTTTATCTTCATTTCATATGTAAGAACAATCTCCAAATGGCTCATGGCCTGAAAACTCTATCCCTTATAGGTAATGAAATATGTCTGGGAACCAGAACAAGAAGCCCAGACATTTCCTCTAAGGGGAAACATGGTGGCCCTGTTCCAACCAGTAAAGTAGGGAACAGGATTACTTCTAGGAAAGATTTTCTTTCATACTTGGAAGACACCCAGGTATGCAGGAAAATTTACTTTGGGGAGAGAGAGAGAGAGAAAGAGAGAGATATGCTTATATGGTTCCACCAGTTGTACCACCCTTAAATCTCCCCTCAAAAGCCACCTTTACCACAGTGATGGCAGAAAATTGAGGTGGTCAACAGAATGGGAAAAGTACATTTATGGGTCAGCAAGCTGTGTCCCACAGATAACTGAAACAGAAACGGGGGACAGGCCGGGGGAAAACAACATACTTGACGGGGTACTTGCCTCCCTTGCCCCTCACTACCGAACTGTCCTTGCTTTTCTGCAAAGCCACCCTTAATCTCCTGACTCTAAACTATGTTTAAGCTTGATAATCCAGCTCCCATGTTCCAGCTGAGGTGGCCCTTTCCTCCCACAGCTGCCGCCACAGAGCTAACCAAAGGACCAGTTTGCTCTGAGGAAAGGGGAAACAACAGACTTTGGGAAGCTGCCATTATTCAGGTCCTGATGCTCAAGCTGAAGGGGTTCTCCCTCCCCGAACCACCACCGGAGCGATCTTACTCCGAGGCGAGAAGAGACTGTCAGATACAGGCTGGGAGCTGCCACCATCCAGCTTCATATGTTTCAGCTGAGGTGATCCTCCTTCCTTCAACTGCCACCACACAACTACCTGAAGGACCATCTAGCTTTGAGGCGAGGAGAGATGACCAGATTTAAAAGCACACTGTGAAGAAAAACCTAGCCCTTGACAAGTCCTTTTGTTACTTTGTTGTATAGTTTTTGTAGCTGTTCAGTAACAGTAGACAAGGTGACCAAGTCTAGGGAGCAGCAATTATTTAAGGTTTGTTTATTGATTTACATTTGGCAGCTGAAAGACCATTGGTGGCAGTTAGGCTGAAAAACGGCAGCTCTTAATATTGTTGTACACTTTGTGAGAGAAAAGAGGAACATAGGAAGCTGCCGTATACTGAGTCAGACCATTGGTCCATCTAGCTCAGTATTGTATACACAGACTGGCAGCGGCTTCTTCAAGTTGGCAGGCAGGAGTCTCTCTCAGCCCTATCTTGCAGATGCTGCCAGGAAGGGAACTTGGAACCTAGTTGCTCTTCCCAGAGCGGCTCCATCCCCTGAGGGGAATAACTTACAGTGCTCACACTTCTAGTCCCCCATTCATTTGTAACCAGGGTGGACCGTGCTTACCTAAGGGGACAAGTCATGCTTTCTAAGAATGATACAGGCTGAACCACCAACCTATTTCTAAAAAGATAGAAGAGCAAAGTGAGCCAAATTCTAACAGAACCAACCGGCCCAAGCCGGCTTGCAAGCAGGCTTGAGGGGTATACTTCTAAAGGGGAATCCGGTAGACATTCCCCTTTACAAGTAAAGGGCTTTGCCAAATTGCCGATAGTAAGTGCAGGGTGGGGGGAGGTAAAAGGAAGCCAACAACTCAGCTGGCTGGAGTGAGGGGCAAGGGGCAAGCCAGGTGGCTCCCATGATCTGGGGGGTGGGTCTCGTATTGTTTAAACCTATCTGCCCAATTATAGCTTAATTCCTGCAAACTACAGACATGGCAGTGCTGAGTCCACTAGTACTTACGGCAGAAGGACTGACTTCTCCACGGATCGAGATAGACCTCGGCATCTTGGCAGGCAGACACGTAGCTCTCAATACTCTGGCACAAGACGTCGCTGTCCCCATTGGCCAAGCACACATCATAGATGCAGTTGTTGAAATACACTTCAGGGTCCACTGTGACTTGACAGTCTCCGAAGGGTCCATCTTCCAAAAGGAGGACCCCACAGTAGTTGTCCTGTTTGAAAATGGCTTTCTTTCTCTCCTCACAGACTGGGCATTTGTTCCCAGGGCATCCATCTGAGCAGGATCCACCTGTCCCAGGGACCGAAACTTTCCAAGCAGTGCCAAAGGCAGTCACATCTGTGACTGGCTTGCCATCTGGAAGCAGGAATTCATCATCATTCTGGTCATTGTAGTTCCCACACAGGCCACCCATCTGGCCCTGATAATTGCCTGGGACAGTGACTTTCACTTGGTAAACCTGGTCATAGCTCACAATGAGACCAAAGTCAGTTTGGATCAGGAATTTCATGCCCTGCTGATAGGCTTTGAGCTGCCCTCCAGCAAGGGTGACGGGGAGGAGATGGAATGTATTGTCCACCTGTAGGAAGCAGAACATTTCCCTGTTGAGGAGGATTATTTGGCAAAGAAGAGCTGGTCTTGAATCACATGAAGGAGTAATTTTTTAATCCCTTTGTCCCCATACTGGTCCAATTATAACACTATTCCTCACAGATACTTTGCTCCAGTTATTCTAGCATCAATGAGGGATGTAAAATTTCTATAGACTTTGAAGTTAGCTGGGGAACAAGATTCAGGAGGTGGAGTAAATAATATGTGCAGAACTGACTGGGACCAGCTCCAGGTCTCTGGGGGGCCCTGTATGTCAAGGGCTGTTCTTTTCCTCTGTGGTGTAGTTTTTATGAGGAGAAGTGTGAGCCATTGCAGCAGCTCCTCCTTCTACCTTTCTCTGTGAAGGAAAAGCTCTCAGATAGTCATGGTTGAGAATATTCTCCAACCACTTTTTTTCTTTATAAATTATTCTTCACATGCAGGGGAGGAGAATGCTTAAAATAATTATCCTCCAAGTCACAATTTCTCCCCTCACCAATTTCTTCACACATGGCTCACGTAGGCATGGCTAACAGAGGAAGCAGACCTCCAGAATACCTTAAGGAGCATACTCAAGTTTTAAAAAATGACTAAAAAACCAAAACTGGCTTCTGTTTTTGAAAAAAGGGTACACAAGCTTCTGATAGAATCTATTTAATTTTAAAACCAAGTTTATGTACAAATCATATCATTTTCAAAATCAGAGAAACAATTTCCTTAATTGTCTTGACAAATCTTTCTTTCTTAGGCTAGAAACGTATATTAACTTGCAGTTCTAAAGACACCTGAGCAGCTGAATGTTGAGTCACTAACAGGTATTCAGTACAACATCAACCCCTCTTGTGTTTCTCGCTTCATTCAGTGAGGCTTGTTACTGAATTATGCATACTGTTCACTCTGAGCATGTGCTGAACTTAAGATTGCAATCTGCTTTGTATAAATCTAAGTATGTCCACATCCCTGAGCATGCGAGAGTCATAGACTTGTTCATAAATTTGGTTATAAAATTAAATAGATTCTATCAGCCGCTGTTGAGTGATTCTCTTGCCTTTTTATAGAAAGCAAGCAACAATCCAAGAAGTCTCATTTCTGTCCCCCTCAGTGGTGGCTAGCTGCTATTGTTTTTTTCTTTATTTTCTTCTCCTGAATAAGGATCATGTGGTGGTGGGGGGGAGGATTTCATTTGTGTTTGCAGAAAAATACCTTCATGAGAATTTCAGAGAATATTCGAAAGTTCAATAAAAATTCCTCAGAATACCCCCTATATTCTCCCCCTGAGAATTTTCAGAGAATGTTTGGGGGCCATATTCTTCCCCAGTCTACTTCCCACCACAGCATAGATGAGCAAGGTGGTTGCGGGTCGGGGGAGAGATCACAACCTTTTAGCAGCAGCTCCTCTACAGTGAATGGGCTTTCCTTCCAGAGGTCCATGCATAAGCAGGAGGTCTCTGGGCAGAAACCCATTTATGGATGGAGAAGAACCAAAAAGGTAGCTCTGCCACTGCCTTTCCCCAACTGCATCCTCATTTGGAACTGGGACATTTGGACAACAGTTGCCTTCTCCTGGCACTTTTCAGACAGCAATTGCCTTCTCCTGGCACCCTGCTATATGGGCCCTCCAGGGTTGGGTGTGGGTCTATTGGCTGTCACCTAACATGGCTGACCCATATTACTGACCCACATATTATATCGAAACATTTTTTTAGCACTTTAAGAAAATGAAATTAAGTACAATTCAGTTAGATGAGCTGTAGATGAATTAAACAAATCTATCTATTTGTTAATCACAAAATAGTGCTGTTAGGTACATTAATGAAATAAAAATGGGTGGTGGGGGGACCCATTTACTCTGAATTGGGTATCCAGAGCCAGACAATAATTTACTCAGTGTTAGTGATGTAGCTGTTGCCCCCTAGAGGTAGGTAAGCATATCTATATGCTAGTTGGCAAATATGAAAAGTTAAAATAAAAGTTAAAAATTAGAATATACAATTGAATAGTGGTGAGCAAACTGTAGTAAAATTATTTCTGCTTCATAAGAGAATGTAGATCTCAGTATTATGCAGAAATGGAAGAAATATTGGTCTATCCCAAGTAAGCTTAATTTCAATAATGATTAAAACAATATTTTTCATACATTTCTTTATCATACAACGTTGCATGCATAAATATCCAAAGGTATACATGTTTTAATATTGGGTTGGCAATGAAATTGGGGGTGGGGAGTTGTTTCCCCCCCTTGAAATTTTTAGTTTGTTTTTCAGGGCCTATATATTTCTAGTATTACCTTTGTTGAAGTTGATGGTGTTTGGGTGCATTTTTACCATTGTTATATATATATGTGTATGATCTCTGCACTGAAAGTATTAGAGGAATGTCAATCTTTTGCAATTCTTAAGCATGCCACCTCCATTCACAGATTCAGGGCAACAATGCCATGTTAAATTGCAGGCCGACTGGCTTACATTATGATTGTTCCCCTCTTGAAAAGAAGGGGAGGAATAATGCAAACCAGGTCACAGCATGATCAAGCACTCATGAAGTACATCTTATCCACACTGGAGGCTATCCTTTGATGGAACGGAGAGCTTGTGAGGTCCTTCCACTATGCTATTACATCATGGCCTTCAGGAGAATGTGAGAACCAGGATAATGATTCTATGAATAAAGAAATGCCAAAAGATTGCTGCCAATTTGTGGCATGGACTCACCTTCACTTGCCCCTGCTTGTCCCGCAGAAATGTGAGTGTCATGCCATAGACGTGGACAGAGACCATCTTGGGAACGGAGACCTTCCCGTCTCGCCAGGCTCCATTCTCCACATTAACAGTAAAGGGTATCAGGTTCTTGTTGCCTGTGCTGCTCTTAGCCAGGGTGTATGTGCAGGTGCCATGGAAATCAAAGGGAAGTCCATCGAATGAGAGATAGTGAGTGCTGCCAGAAACAGAGCATGTGGCGCTGCCGATGGGGTAGCATTTCTGAATGCCATCGGACAACTTGCACTCCTCATTGGGGCCACAGGTGAATGCTTCACACTGCACAGCTCCACCACCCTGACACACACAGCGCTCCTGACATGTTGGGTGGAAAGCCTCTCCAGCCAAGTAGTAGCGGTCCTGATGGTAGCAGCCACATTGGGACATGGGGACACACTGATCCCCACTCTGCACAAAGTTCTCATCACACACACAGCTTTCCTGGCACTTTGCTGTGCAAGGGACCGGAATATAGATGCTGGCACAGCTCCGGACACAGTCTGTAGCACAGAGCTCATAGTGGCTGTTTTGACCACAGGGAAGACCTGTCAATTTGAAACAATGAAGGGAGAAAACATAAGTGGGAAGAAAATGTAGTATTACATGCCAGAGACGGCTATATGTATGGCACAGGTAGCTTTCAAAGAGGTGATTCTCTTATATTTAGCATTGCGAGATCCACTGGCCCTATCCAGCTCCAGCACAGCATCGCTCCGGTGGCTGTTGCCGGCATCTGCCTTATGTTTCTTTTTAGATTGGGAGCCCTTTGGGGGCTGGGGGGCCATCTTATTGATGTATTGTTTATTTTTCTATGTAATGCGCTTTGAGAACTTTGGTTGAAGAGCGGTATATAAATATCTGTAGTAGTAAAAGCTTATTTCAGGCTAAAAGGTAATTCGTATTCTCCTCCCATCTGGTTCCATGTCCCACTAAATGCATACCTCTGTGCCTGTTCTTTGCTGATAGCCAGCATTTGTTCTAACTTGTACTCCCACCCTATTTACAGCACAAAAGTAAGCCAGAATAATTGCTTGAGATATTTGTACTTACTGCAAAAGGTGTTGGATCTCCAGGCATGCAGGGTCGCCCCAGCTGCCTGGCAGGCTGCTGCATAGCTGGCAATAACCTGGCAGATCACAGTCTGCTGGCCTTTGAAGAAGCAGTAATCGTACACACAGTCTTGGAAGTATCCCTCTGGATCAACTTTGCTGTGACACTCTCTGAAAGGGCCACTCTTGTTGAGGATGAGCCCGCACTCCCTGCCGAGACCCCGTTGGCTTTTCTCAAGGTCCGATAGGCCAGGGCACCCTCCCTTGTCAACTTCTGTGCAGCCTAGTACATCCCGCAGTTTCCAGCTCTGGCCAAAGGCTGTTGGATTTGGAGCCAAACTGCTATCTCTCATGGCCATGTCATCTTCTTTCTTGCCGTTGAAGTTCCCACCAAGACCACAAAGGGCCCCAGCGTAAGCGTTGGGTACCTTCATGGTCATTCGACTTTGCCAGTCAAAGGTGACAGTCAGGAAGAAGTTTGTCTGGACCACTGCCTCTTGTCCCCTCTTATAAATGGAAATTTTGTTGTTTCCGATCCTGTATGGCAGGTTGATCAGGAAGCCATTAACCTAGTAGCCATTGAACATGAAGAAATGGGGATTTCAATAACCTTTTTGTAATGCCTTATTTCTCTAGAGCACAAGTCAAGAGGGAAACACATTATCATCTTGAAAGTTTCCAGCTCATTGTTTTTATTATGCTTAAAGGTGAATGATAAACACAACTCAGATCATTCTTTATGGGTTGTAAAAAAATGTTCACAGGATATTTTGCTAAAATACTGATAAGAGAGACCATCACCACCCAGCAAATAATTAACTAATGCAAAACCTTGAATGATTTTCCAGAATCCTAAGAATGCCCTTAGTTGTATTTATTATTCTCTAGACCAAAATCTATGTATTTCAAAATAAGAAAGGAACACAATAGTCTTTTTAAAAAACCACTGGCCTGAAGGGGGAAAAACAATTTGTATAATAACCATAGTGATAAAAATGATTTGTTTGAAGAAGGGACATGAAACAAGGCAAACAATTTACATTTTTAGTGGACACGATCCATGAGGAATGGGGGGGAAGCAATGTGCAAATGTCTTGTTAGAATAACTGTTTTGCCATGGACATTGTCTCAGTTCTAGAGGAAAAGTAATTTAACTGCAATACTGAGTTATGGGATCAGTTATGAAGCAATAAGTTGTGAGATAAAGGGGCTATTCTCACGACCCACAAAAATCGGGCTAGCAGAGGCTAGCCCGATTTTTGTTGGTCATCAGAACCACCGGGCTCTCAGCCGAGCCCGGTGGTTCTGGAGTGGCTAACCTGCTTGAGAACCCCTGGCAAAAAGCAGGTTTGCAGAGCGAGCGCTCCTGCAAACCTGCTTTTTGCAATCATGAGTAGCCACGGCGCGCCCTGTAGTTTACTTTATTTCCTTTCCATTAAATATTTTATTTTGCAATTTTTGATGTAATTTTTGATTGTAATTTTTAATGTTACCTTATTTACGTGCCATTGTACACCGCCCGGAGTCTTTGGAGTGGGCGGTCTATTAAATGCTTCAAATAAATAAATAAATAAATAATGTGTGGTGTTTATGTAGTGAATTTATTTTTGCTTTACTTGTTATAGACAGGAAAAAATTAAAATTGAACATGTTTGTTCAACGATCAAGTGAATTTGTCAACCTCCTGACAGAATGCTGAAATGAAGTAAAGAACAATTGTAAAGAACAATTAACATAACTGATTGAAGTCATCATAGATAGAGCAAACAACAGCTCATAAACTCACCATGACTTTTCCAGGGTATTCTCTGCTAATCACAATTGCTGTACTATAAGCATTGATCTCCACAGCCCGAGTGAAAGACACGGACTGGCTGCCTCGATGGTCATTTTGGACCAGCACCAGAAAATCCTTCAGAATGTTTCTCTTCTCACACAGCCCACTGAACTGATATATACAGGTGCCCATGAAATCAAACTTCTGCCCATCGAAACTAATGTAATGTGGGTCTCCTGATGAGGAGCCTTTGCCATAGCCAGTAGGGTAGCAGTTCTGGATGCCATCCTGCACCTGGCATTTCTCCCCAGGCAGGCAGCTTGCTGTTTGGCAGGTCACTTTTCTTGTCTTTGGGTCGCAGATACATTTTTTTGTGCATGTGTCATCTCCCCAGAACTGCTCACCAGGGGAGAAGAGGTTTCCCTCAAAGGCACACCCACAGGACATCTTGGGGATGCATTTCCCAGCATCCAGCACAAATCCCTCATTGCACTGGCAGGTCTCCACACAAGGCAATGAGGAACAGTTCTTGGGACCAACTTGGTCATTGCAGGTGGCAGGACATGGAGATCCACAAGCCTTGTACTGGCTGTTCTCAGGGCAGAATAAAGCTGTCAAAGATATCAGAGAGTTAGCGATGCTAGACTTAAATGACTTGCAGAAGCTAAACTGCAAAAGATGAAGTACCCTGACCACATAGTTTAATTATCACCACATCTGAACGAACACCTATGAGTAAGGGAAAATATGTTTGCCATGTCTAAACACACCCACCCTTTGCTTCAGCATACAAGGATACTCACGACAACCAGTTGGTGTCCTCCAGTTGGAGACAGCAACTCCCTTTCTCTTGCAGGTATCTGCATAATTCTTCAATGCATTACACAAAAAGATCTTGAAGCCATCATTCAAGCAAAGGTCATAGACACAATTGTCCAGAAAGACCTTGGGGTCAATAACAGAGTGGCACTGGCTGAATGGGCCACTTCCCCTTTTGCTGATCCAGCCGCAGAATGGCTCAGCTTTATACTTCTTGGCTTTCTCAGGTGGGCAGCTTTTGCATTCCCCTTTGCAGTCATCCCAGCAGAACTTGTCACCATCCTCCACCTTCCAGCTTCTCCCAAACTCCACAGGACTGGGGGCCAAGTTCCCATCAGGCTTGCTAAAGTCATCATTTGGGTCTCCGTTGAAGTTGCCACAAAGGCCACAGATGCTCTCTGAAAAGCTGCTGGAGATCTTCACCACCAGGTAGCTGTTCCAGTCATAGGAGACTCTCAGTGAGAAGTCAGTCTCAATAAGGACAGAGCTCCCACTCTGGTAGACCTTCAGTTTCCCCTCATGCAGGGAGATGGGCAGCTGAGACTGCTGGTTATTCACCTGCAAGAGAAGTTAAACACAGCCCAAAGAATAAGGAGAATGGTATTCTATTTAGAGGAGGGATGTTTGTAATGGCCTACAGCTAAAAAAGTAACAACATTCATTTAATTATTTATTGACTCCATAGACTTGTTTTCTACATTAGGTTTAAATACAGCCACATTCACATTACCACTTTTCTGGCTCTGGAGCTTAACAGGATCAGTGGAGGCACCTGTCAGATGATTACTTTTGCTGTCAGCTTGCTGCAGTGATTTGCACTACCCCTAGTGCAATTTTCGAAGGGGGCTTTGGCCCAACTTGATCTGGTCAGAACCACAAAAGGGAAGCCCCTTCAGACCAAGAGCACCCTTGTGTCCAGGAGCAACGTGTGCAACCCTTCCCATCCCATCTTTCCCTGCTCACATGTCATACCAGCATAAACACTGATCCCTCCATCTCTCCAAGTGGGCAAGCAGCATCCCCCGGCATTGGTCTCACAGTGGGACCAGTTGCATCTAAGTCTCCCTGCCAGCATCTGTCAGTGGGGTGTAGTGCTTCTGGCTGTGGCATGTTGTGCTGTAATGTGAAGGGGTGGGAGTGTGGGTGATAGGGCAGATTTGGATGATGTGATGTGTTGTGTTGCCAGGCAGGGTGAAGGTGTTCTGCTCTTTGGCCACGGAACATGTGAGAGAGACTAGAGCATCTGTTGGCACGATCCACTCTGGGCACGGGAGTCTATGGTGTAAGTGCAGGTGAGGGCACAGCATGTGAAGGTAATCAAGATTGTTGAGAGGCATGGGTTCTTGTGATCAGTGAATCCTAGTCAGGGCATCTGAGGGGATTATTATCCCAGAGCTGATCCTAGATTGATCCTTCCCATTTTGAAAGGGCGGTATATAAATCTAATAGATAGATAGATAGATAGATAGATAAAATATCTTGCTCCACTCTGTGGAACTTCACTGGGATTGCTGCCGTGCATGGGTTCACACAATCATATTAATGTCCTTCCAGCCCATTTTACTGGGATTAACATGGTTGTGAGAAAATGGCCCATGTAAACAATTTTGGAAGCTCCTTCACTCCTTTTCTTTTGGCTGGCAGGCATACCAAGGGTCAATTGGCCAGAGAACCTCTGGGCCAATGAATTCAGCTGCTGCCATTGCTGTAGTTCGTTCCTTGGGGCTGCTGGCAGTTTTGAGAAAATACCTCCATGCCTGGAAGTGGCCATACTTGAAGCAGGCCAACTGTCAGTGTCAGAACTGGGATGGGGTTTCCTCCCTTTCTGAAACACAGTTGTTCTTGTAGCAACCTTGTGCTTTTTCTTCTGGCTGGCAGGTGTCAGAACTGATTGTGTCATTAAAAATGAATATGCAGATCTTCCCTGAGAAACTTCACTAGTGCTATCAAAATGCTTTCTCTTCCAGTTTCATAGATGTTTTTAATTCAGTGGCAATGCCCAAATTCACCTTCATATTGGAGTCTAGACATACCAGTTCAATGCTGGTGTGATGAAGTGCTTTCACCAAATTAAACCCACTTCAAGGGGGACAGCTGTGCTTTTGACTAATTTTCCACCCTTCTGTTCTCTCCTATTTTGAGCATCCCAGAAATGTTAGGCATTGTGTGTCTAAGTTTCTAAGGTTGTACGTGTAACCTAAACTGAAGTTTCAGTTCTGCCCGACTTTGCAGTATGCTTCCTAAGAAAGGTTGTCTCTTCCAAGCTGGACTTTCATAAACTAGAGAGGAAAACACCCCATTTAGTTGAGGTGTGTTATTAGTTGGGCTTATTTGTTGTCCCTGAATGATGGGTTTTCTCTTGCTGATTTATATACTATACAGACACAGGCATTTATATACTATATTAGTATACTATACAGGCATGGGCCTTCTCTGTGGTTGCTCCTTAGCTGTGGAATTCAATGCGCTCCTTTTAGACATTTGTGGTCTAACATCTTTGCCAGTCTTCAAAAGAGCCCTTAAGACACATTTTTTTCCAGCCAGGCTTTAAGAAATCACTGAATGTTTTAAATTATTAAATTGCTGTTTGTAACAGTTTGTTTTCTTTTGTTTTTCTTTTGTTTATTTGTGTGAACTGCCTAGAGCTTTTGGAGTCAGGCGGTAAATAAATAAATTAAATCAATAATAATAAATAAAATAAATGTATATACTCCTGTGTCTGTTTAGTTCCTGCTATTTCTGCGAGTAATATTTTTTGTATTATGCTGTTTTCATCAGATTGTGTGCCAGTTTTGGGGCATGTTGTAGAGAGCAAGCTATAAAAATTCAAAAACAAAACTAAATAAAATCAAAACACAACATCATCTGCTCTTATCAAAGGAATCTGAGAGTGATGGTTCTCTGCATGAAATCAAAGATGAAAGGAATTTGGAAATGCTGAGTTGTGCACCTTAGAATACATTCAGCGAGAGAAGACGTGGTGTAGATTCAGATGACACCACTCTCAGGAAAGAGGAAAATTGGATGCTTGGGGAACTGAGGGAGAGAGAAGCACATTGGTCTTACCCTCACAAGTCCGATCTCACTTCTGACCACAGTGATGATGATGTTATAGACTCTGACTGTCACAAAACCAGTGTAAGAAACATGGGTATTGCCCCTGTTATCATTCTTGGCCTCAATGCTGAAGGAAGGAAGAGTCTGTTTTAGAGTGCAAGTCTTGGCAATGGTGTAGGTGCAGGTGCCCATGAAGTCAAAGTTCTTCCCATCGAAGGTGTGATAATGAGGGTCTCCTTGAGCCCAGCAGGTGGATTCAGACACTGAAACACACACCGGTTGACCGCTTATGATCTCACACTTCTCATTCTTCCTGCACTTGGTTGATTCACATAAGGATACTGGTTCACCTAGAATGGGACATTTAGGAACATAGGAACATTTCCGTGTCAATACAAGAACAAGAGCAGTCAGAAACTCCTGGAGGATGCCTCTTGGTAGCATTTCGTCCTTTGAAAGTACAAATACTTGACAATCTGGCTGCAAAATCAATGCTGGCTTTGGATAATTGTTTAAGGTACATACTAATGGTCAACAGAGAGATGGATATCAAATTAAAGCAAGCTTGTGAATAGTCACCAGTAGGGATGTGCACAAACCAGTTTGAAGGCCCTTTTACGGACCTCTGGACCAGTTCGAAAGTCCAGTGGTTTGGCCAGTTTGAAGGGGAGGATAGCTTTAAGGACCGGGGAGAGAGCACTTAGCCCCCAACCCCCATTTTCCCCACTGGTGCTGTGCTTTAAAATTGTCCCTTGGGGCTGCAGAGTACATCCTTGCCGCCCCAGTGCATGGCAGACTGAAAGTGTCCAGTGTTCATGTGCATGTCATGTTCACATGCACATTGAGCTCAAGCACATTGTGTGCATGCATGTGCACTGGGCACTTCCGGGTACTTCTGGTCCGCCATGAACCAGGGCGGCAAGGAGGCATGCTGCCACCCTGAGGGACCATTTTAAAGCACTGCACCAGTGGGGGGAACGTGGTGTGGGGGTGGTGGTAAGAGCACCCTCCCCGGTCTTTAAAGCTACCCCCCCGACACACACACAAGCATCGGAGATCCGGTTCCGTGCACATCCCTAGTCACCAGCCTGGTTGCCTGTGATGGGTAGGAATTGTCTGCAAGTGATCAGGTAGGGAAGCTTTCCAAAAGTTGGTTCTCTTTTCTTGAAAGTTAAAAATGACTACAGCGGGTGTGGGAAGACATCCCAGTAACAAAGTTGTGTACCTCTTTGCAAGACTGGAGCTACAAAAAGTTTCACAGCTGAGGCTATGGTAATTGTGGCTAGCCAGCATGGTCCCATTTTGCCTTCCAAACATTCAATGAATGCATTTCATAACTACTGAAGAGGGTCCTGCAGGGATTTCAGGAACCTGCTCTTAAAAAAAATAAAGCAAATTCTGCACCCAGGCAATCCAAATTCTCTACCAAGAAAATCTGACACTTGGATTTACAAAAAACAGAGAAAAAACTGTATGCTGATTTAGTCTAAAAACAAACAGAACTGAATAAAGGAAAAACTTTGTGCTCAGCCCAAATAAATGACTAGCAGCAGCACTCTGGCTCCAGCTGACAGAACTGAACCCTCACTAGAAATTGGTTCAGCCGTTGAGGTGTTAAGAGGATGAACACTCCAAGTACAGCTCAGGAGTTAAACAAAAAACAGAAAACCTTTCAGCAAACAAAACCCCTTGGAAAGGCAGGGCTGTATGCTGTGATTGGGATCTGTGCAGCAGAGAAGGGTGCACAGCACAGAACATCATGTGCAAGGATTGCCATCAGTTGCCATGCATAGCATGGGCAACCAACACTGGCAGTCTTAATTTGAAGTAGGGGTGGTGAATGTCAGTTCTCCACACCAAGCAACCACAACTGAACCCTGGCATACAATCTCACCCCAGTCTTTTTCAGTACACAGATGATCAGGAATTAGGAGCATGTGCACTTCCTCCTCCTTCTGCTGCCCTGCATTCAGCAGCATAAGTACCAGGGGCGGGGCCGCCATTGAGCAGATGAGTTCAAAGAACCCAGCCACAAGCCATAGAAGGGCCGCATGAGTCCTCCAAAGTCCATTCCCAGCCAGTGTTGTCTGGCTGGGTACATTTATTTCCCTTCCTCTCCCTTGCTGGAGGGAGAGGAGAGGAAATAAATGCACCCAGACAGCAAATGCTGGCTGGGAATATGCTCCAGAGACCAGAGGGCTTGCATGGGCCCTCCAGTGATCGAGCCACACCCATGTGCATGTGATGTCACACGCAAGGGTCGTCACTGGTGTGTGCAGTGCACGCACAGCAGGGCCACCGGGGATGGGGCAGAACCCATGCCTCTGTTCCTTGGCTCCACCACTGATAAGTACAATTGCTTGATCGTAAGAACCAGCTCGTATGGACACACAGACACACAACCATTGTCAAGTGATTGTCAAGACGTATGTGACATTTGCTCAGGCTCCCAGATGACTAGTGCTACAATAGTGCTGTAAAAATCTGAAGATATTTTCTTTCTCAAACTGTATGTGTACTATTAGGAGTCTGAATTGTTCTGGCTGCAGATTCAGAATAGATCTCGGAAAGCTGCAGAGGGAACGAATTCTCCATAATTTGAGACCTTTACATCTATTTTGCAATGTGTTTTATATTATGGCTCCCTTAAACACTCCCTGCAAGAAAGACAAGATGTTATAGAATGAGGATACTTACTTTTGGAGCAAAGGGCTACTGAGCCATAGCCATCCCTTTGTGAGACTCCAAGGATGAAGAGTCCAAACTGCGTTCTGGGATGCTCAAAGGAGAGCGCACTAGCTCTGTTGCCCAGGCTGTGTTCAGCCCAAGAATATTCTGTGCCAGTGATTGGCCTCCACTGGATGTTTCCAATGGCTTTCTTCTCTAAAGTTATCCCACTGGATTCTGAGGTTTTGGCTATGATGATAGCATAATTATTAAACTGGGCTATTCCATCCATGTGATATGATGCACAATAACTTGTCAAGGCTGGGATATTGATGAGGAAGGGGTCATAGGATTCACTTCCTTTTGTGGTACCAGCAAAGAAGAAAAGAACCTGGATTCCAGCATCAGCAGAGATGTAAAGTGGCTGACTGCTCTGTGCGTCTAACTGGATAATTTGTTCAGCCACCACATTACGAGAAAGTTGTGTGTTCCCAGACCGGTATTTGATTGAAGTGTCTTGAGAAGCAATGACATACACACTGTCAAATCTACTTTGAAAGGGTAGAGAAGGTACTATGAAGGTAGTACCCCAGCTGGAAACGGGCAGGAGTTGTTCAACAACATGGTCACAGTTGGTAAGTTTCCAAGCACAGCTGTGCCCACTCAAGACAGCCACAGGCTTGTCTGACTCAACCTTAGTGCCAGACAAATCAGTTGAGCTTTGCAGCTGGATTGTCTGGAAGGCCTTGAGGTTAGCAACAAGCTTGCTCCCCGCATGGTAAATTTGCCCTTTGAATCTCACAGGCCCTTTCAGGAGAATGTCAACCTTAGTGGGAACCTCAGAGGCTACAACTGCAAATTCCTTGAAAGTGTTTGCCCAATCTCCAACTGGAGTTACCACATAATATAATGTGCCCAACTGGTGGACTGGGTACACCGCAGTGGCACCAGTTGAGGCTCGCTTGGAATTGCTGGCAAAGACAGAGATGTCTTTGTCAGCTTGGATCCACACAGTTCCCTCAAAGATGTTGCTCTCTGTCATCTCTATGGCAGTTGAGAGCTTGACTGACACGGTCTGTCTCTCATTGACAGAAATTCTTTTCTGGTACTTAGGCTTGTTCACAGTCACTGTGACAGTAGTTGTAGGATGATACCCAGTGATAAGCAACTCAAGTCTAGGATTAGGTTGGGTATTCCAGCTGTTATGTAGGAAGGCTGTGACAAATTCCTTCCCAGGGGAACTTTCCACACAAGTGCCTGAAATAATGAAGAAGAAACAATGATGACTATTTAGGAAAGGGCAAGTATATAAATGGCCACATTTGCACATAACGGCAAACTTGAGGTTGATTTTTGTAACTGTGAATTGCATCACAGAGGTTTGTCCAACCATAGCCTGGAAACCTCTGGTTCCAGGGCAGGGGAGCCCCTCCCTCTTCCTGGTCCACTGAGGCCACATCCCAGCAAGCTTTGTAGCTGCCAGACTGTGGGCAAGGAGTCAGAATGTCTGCAGGGTGGCAGCCATTGGTCATGATCTTCAAGGGGGCATGTGCAATCATGCAGAGAAAGGGCATTTGGATCCCTTTAAATGGCATTTAAATCCCTTTAATGGGATGGAGACAACCTTGGTCGGCCTGGTGGATGATCACTACCAAAGAATGGATGGAGGGCGTGTGACACTGTTGGGTCTTTTGGATCTCTCTGTGACTTTCAATACCATCGACCGTGGTATCCTTCTGGATCGTTTGGAGGATTTGGGAATAGGAGGTACTGCTTTGCAGTGGCTCAGTTTATCTCTCTGGTAGATTTCAGATGGTGTCTCTTGGAGATAGCTGCTCTCTGAAATGAGAGCTATTGTATGGTGCCCCGCAGGGCTCTATCGAATCTCCGATGCTTTTTAACATCTATATGAGACTGCTGGGTGAAATCATCAGGAGGTTTTGAGCAGAGTGTTATCAATAGGCTGATGACACCCAAATCTATTTCTCCATGACATCATCATCAGGAAATGGCATAACCCCCCTAATTGCCTGCCTACAGGGAGCAATGGACTGGATGAGGGATAATAAATTGAAACTGAATCCAAGCAAGATGGAGGGACTCATGGTAAGGAGTTATTCTTCGAGGGACGCGATAGATCCTCCTGTTCTGGATGGGGTTGCACTCCCTGTAAAGTGTCAGGTGCGTAGCTTGGGAGTGTTTCTGGGCCCAGGCCTCACTCTGATTTCTCAGGTTGAGGCTATGGCCAGGAGCATAGGTGGATTACGAGAGAGGCAGTGGAAGCGGGTGCCTATGGTGGCAAATATCCCCCCAGCGGCTTTTTTTTTTTTTTTTTGCAATAAATAAATATATTTACATTATGTTTTTGGTCTGAAAAGAAAGCAGCTGCCAGGAAGGAGGCTGCAATGTTGTTGTTGTTGTGGCCGGAAGCCAGCAGGGGGCTTCTTCTGCTGCAGGCTGGCTGCTGCCGGAGCCGTGCCGGGGAAGTTCCTTTCCATTTTCAAAGTGGCAGCTGCCTGATGGGTACAGTCAAACTAACAGGACAAATACTTGGCTTCATTCTAAGGGAACCAGTGATGCAGCTCGAGACTATGCATGTTTGCTCGGGAGTAAGCCCTGGAGAGTTCAATGGGGCTTACTCCCAAGTAAGTGTGGATAGGATTATTGCAGCCTTAACTGCTATTGTGGGTCAGGTGCTTGCTTTGAGCAGCTATTCTGAGTGGGGAAAGGAAAAACAAATTAGGAATGTCCTTCAGACAACAAGCCTCGCTATTAATATCCGCGCACTCAGACATTTTGGGGCAAAGCAAAAAAGTATTCGCTGCCTTGGTGGGAAAGTGATAAAAGCCCTAGACCAAAGAGGAGTGCTTACAAGAACAAGGAAAACAAAACTTCCCATCAGCATTTGGGAATTCGAGAAACCTTGGAGACCAATCTAGCCGCTGCATTTTGGACCAACTGAAATTTATGAACTACATACATAACCACCCGGAGACACACGTTTTGGGCGGTATAGAAATATTTTAAGTAAATAAAATACAAAAACAGCCCTGCATAGAGCACATTGCAATTGTCAAGCCTAGAGGTTACCAGAGAGTGCACCACAGTTCTGCAATCATTATATTCAAGGAATGGACACTGCTGTAGATCAACCAAAGTTGACGGAAGGCACTCCTGGCAGGGGCAGATTAAGCTTTCTGCCACCCAAAGGAATTTGCCCTCCCGCCTCCCGCCCCCCGCCCCCCAAGCCAATCCTGGCCCCAACTCTCAAGCAAAGGCTAGGCTGGGCCCCCTTCCCCAAATTCATTGTTTAAAAAGACAGAGCAGAGCCATTCAAGAATCCTGGGTGGGGCTGCCTTTTAAACCCAACCTCAGGTATCATTGCCCTGTCATATGTTATCTTTGCAGTGATCTAAATGGGTTGTCTGGTTCATGGTGCCACCACGGCTGCATGTGCTTGTGAACATAGTTTATTGATTCATTTTTGGAGACCAAAACATGTAGTGCCTGTCTTGCCATCCCGTCCCTTCTCTTCTGATTGTTGTGGCAGGGGGCGGGGGGGGGGGAGGGACGGGGGGCGGGGAGAGAAACTGTGGAAAGTGGGCATCCCCCAGTGTGACCTTTCCCTTTGACAGGTCTAGAAACTTGGAATGGGACAAGGCGGCATCCCTGTTGCCAGGCAATGGCTTGAGGAGAGGAGAGACAGTGGGCGGGGCAGTGCTTGGAGAGGGCAGCCAGCAAGAAGTGCAGCAGACATGGAGCAGGCACATTCCTGTTAGCACATGAGCTAATTTTGACTGGGTGTTTGGAAGAGGGAACTATCTGCTGTTTGGCCAAACCATACTTTGTCTGGACCATTCTGGGTGTAAAGGAGGGCAAGAGTGCTGTAGTTAGGAAGTTTTGTTCCTTTGCTTGTTTGTGGGCCTAGGCATGTGTTAGCGTAGCCTTCAGTACATGGATCTATGTCAGGTACCCACAGTCATGTGCTAGACATTTTTTGGCCAAGAAAAATGTTATCAGCATCTAATACCAGACCAGATTTTGCCCTGTCAAAATCCCCAGTTGCTCCACATGCAGGAGTCCAAGGAGGATCTCTCTCCATGGATGGGCTGCATCATGGAAATTAAAGACAAAATTGCCACCCATGACGGACTGCAACTTCTCCCCAAGAACTTGAACTCGCAGATGAGGCCAACCCAGATGCCCTTTAATACCAAACTCACCACACAGGAGGGCCAGCCAGGTCCACAGCAGCAGCATTCTCATTGCCATGACTACAAAAGGACAGACAGAATTTCAGCTAAGCCTGACACTCAGGGTGTTTCCCCCCAACCCCTTCAACACTCCCCATTCCTCCCCATCCAGAGCTTGGATACAACACAGGAGTTCTGGCTCAAAGACATCCCTCACTTGGCCTACCAAGCGGTAACCACCTGAGCACATTGACTCCAGGTTTCAGCCAGCCTTCAGCAAATTGCCCTGGATGGGGTGGGACGGGCTCACCCAGTTTTTCTACTAAGCCCTCCCCATCGCCTAGGTCCATGGTGGGAGACGGGATGGAAAGGGACAGATGAGGTGGCCATGGAGCACCTCTCTTGGCTAAAGGTGTCGCTCTGCCATCATGCTGTGAAGCCTCCAGGGAGAGAGATACTCTTGGGAATTGGCAATGAGCCCTTTTGAGCACCCTGGGCTCTTAGCAACCTTCAGACAATGCCAATCCCTGATATCCACCCTGTACCTCAGACTGCAGAAGAAAGTGCAGGTGGCTTCTTGAGTTCTGGTTTCTTTTTTTCAGGGAAGGGAAGGCAGCGGAATCCTCCTGACCTCTAAATCACCAGCTCCTCCCTCAGTGGCTGCTAAAGTATAGAAATAATAGCTCCTGTTAATTAATACAAAAGTAATGTGTATATTTTGTATTTTTTCTTTCAGTATGTCTGAGTTGAAGTTGAGCATTCCATATGACCTGCCTGCCAGTTAAGGTCACCATCTTAAGAAGACCTGATCTGGGTGGTCCTGTTTCTTTGAGATGAGAGGCTGGCAGGTGGAGAGAGGGCCTTTCCTGTAATAGCACCCAAGTTATCCCCTTCATAGTTATTCCCTTCATGTTATTCCCTGAAGGGAAGCTATTCTCTTCATGTGCCTGGTGCCTGTGGTGATTTTGGTTAACCCATTCCTTGATCCAGGCCAATTTTTGAATGGGACTTTAGTTACTTGTATTCTAGTCCTGGAGTAGAGGCGGGGCTAACAAATAGCCAGCAGCAAGAGCATGGGAAAGCAGTCTGCACTTGCCTCTCTGTACATAATCTCTATTTCATTGAACGATTAATGTTCCTGATTCCACTCCACTGCCTTGTCCTTGCATACCGCATGGCCACCTCATCTGTCCCATTCCATCCCGTTTCCCACCCTGGACCTAGGCGAGGGGGAAGGCTTAGTAGAAAAACTGGGTGAGCCCGTCCCACCCCATCCAGGGCATGATCAATTGACAGTAGTTGGTCCTTCAGGTACCCACCCAAACTGCATGGGACCTTAAAGGTAATGGCTGATTTCAGATGTACAGGATAACCACTCTGGCTGCAGGATTTTGCACCCCTTGTGGGTTCTGAATGTTTTCAATGGCAGCTTCACAAAGAGCACATTGCTATAATCAAACCAAGATTGTACCAAGGCATGGATGACGGTAGATAGATCTGCTGTTTTCAGGAAGGGTCACAGCTGAAACTGAGCAAAATCTGTCCTGGCCAGAGCTATGGCTGGATCTTCCAGGGGCAAAGCCAGATCAAGGAGTATCCCCTGGTCCTTCAGAAGGAGTGCAATGCTACCCAGCTCAGGCTGAATCCCCACTCTGGAATTAGCTCTCTTACTGACCACAAGCTCCTCTGTCAGTATTATATTTAAATTTGTTAGCCCATATCCAGCCCATCATTGCCTCCAGTTGGTAGTTCAGGACATTCACCAATTCCCTGGAAACAGCTGACAGTGAGATAGAGTTGGGCGTCAGCATCCTGTTTCATGCAGTGCCTACCAGATACCCCTGAGAAGCGCACAGGCAAGAGGTGAGGACATGCCCTGCCCCTTGCTGTTGCTCCCCTGCAACTGGTATCCCCTGCAACTTGCCTCTGAGCCTGGAGGTGGCCTAAAACCACCAGACCAGAATTTGTTGAAGCCCCTTTTAAAGCCATACAAGCTAGTGGCCATCACCACATCTCATGTCAGAGAATTCCATAGGTTAATTATGCATGGTGTGAAAAAGTACTTCCTTTTGTTAGTCCTAAATTTCTCATTGATTCCATGCACACCCTACAAGATCCCTCTCCTGATCAGTCACCAACAGCTCAGACCCTATCAGTATATATTTGAAGTTGTTGTGGGTTTTGTATTGTTTTTGCCACAATATGCATCACTTTACATTTGCTTACATTAAACTGCATTTGCCATTTTGTTTTCCGCTCACTCGGTTTGGAGAGATGCTTCTGGAGCTCTTCTCAATCTGTCTTGGATTTCACTACCCTAAGTAGTTTAGTGTCATCTGCAAATTTGGCCACTTCACTCCTTACTCCAACTTCTAGATCATTTATTATCAAATTAAAGAGCACTGGCCCCAGTCCCGATCCCTGGGGGATCCCACTTCCTTCTATTTAGAGAACTGTCCATTTTTACCTACTCTGTTTCCTGTCCTTCAACCAGTTACCAATCCACACATGAATCTTCCCCCTCATCCCATGACTGCTAAGTTACTTAAGAGCCTTTGGTGGGAAACTTTGTCAAAAGCTTTTTGGAAGTCCAAGTATACTATGTCAACCGGATCACCTTTATCCACATGCCTGTTGACACTCAAAGAACTCCAAAAGGTTAGTGAAGCAAGACTTGCCTTGGCAGAAGCCATGCTGGTTCTCCTTCAGCAAGTCCTTTTCTTCTATATGTTTAACAATTTTGTCCTTAAGTATGCTTTCCATCAATTTATCTGGCACTGAAGCTAAGCTAAGCTAATTTATTTATTTATTTTAAAAATAATTTATTTATTTATTTATTTAAAAAATAAATTAGATCACCTGATTGCCCTGTGCCCAAGGAATAATTCACACACACAGAGTAAAGTTTAAAGCTTTATAATAGCAACTCACCAACTCTAGCAGGTAGTAGAACATCAAAGCAGCATATAGCAGGTCTGAGTAGGTTATGTCCGGCAGAGTACAGACTCTGATGGGTAGCCAAGAGTCACAATCCAAGCCTGGATTGGAAGATGGCAACCCTACGCAGCTCCTAACATGCTCTTAAGTACTCCTTGTGGCATCACAACCTCACCCCATATTTGGACAGCTATCAATCCATGTGTTCTGATAGGCTCAGTTAAACATGAGAACCTTACTCAAGTTTAGTGATTTGCCTTTTGGGACAACTCATCCTTCTTGTCTCCACCTACAAAGCCCTTGTTTTCCATGCAACTGGTCGTTTCTGCAACTCTCAGATGTCCAGCTCTCTGCGGTTTTTAGTCAGTGTAGAACTTACCACAACTACCTCTTTTTAGTGGTTACACCCTGCCTTGTGGTCAGGTGCTTACCATTTTTTGCTTCAGTTGGACACCTACGCCCTCCCAAGTGGTTAATGGTGTTACCTTGTTTGCTGCAAGGAAGATTATGCAGTCTTTAATATTGGACTTTATATTAAACATTGTTCTAGACTTGCTAAGCTATGCTCCTAACCTATACTTATCCCTGCTAACTGAGCAAAGAGGCACCTTTTTAAAGTGGTGATTGACTTTATTTAGCGGGGAAGAGCAACTGGTCCTATCCAATCCCAGCACAGCATTCCTCCAGTGGCTGTTGCTGGTGTCTACCTTATGTTTCTTTTTTTAGATTGTGAGCCCTTTGGGGGGACATGGAGCCATTTTGTTTGTTTGTCTGTGTATGTATGTATATGTAAACTGCTTTGGGAACTTTTGTTGAAAAGCTATATATAAATATTCAGAATAGAACAGAATAGAACAGAACTTTATTATGGTCATAGACCTATATACAAAGAAATTCAAACAATGTATCATGTAAATACAATAAAAAAAGAGAAGAGAGAAATGTATAAACTACTTATGAAATGCATTGCTAAAGATCAGATCGAGATTTGCAGATTATAAAACAAAATATTCATTGTGTTCATATGTTACCCCACCTAAACCTATAGAGTCTAAACCTAAGCCTATCCCACCTATACTTTTGTAAAGAGGTATACAGTTCGCTCTGAGAACCAATACATGGGGGACATTTTCTTTGGGAAAGCGGGGCGGTAGAGCATCTGTTTGTAATGCACAAGGCCGCAGGCTCATTCCCTGGCAGCATTTCCAGTAGGGCTGGGAAAGACCCCTGCCTGTAACCTCAGAGAGCCACTGCCAGTCAGTGTAGACAGTACTGAGCTAGATGGACCAATGGCCCAACTCAGTATAAGGCAGTTTCTACCTACTATTCCTTCACCACCACTCAACCAAAGGGCAATGTTAGCACTAATAAGGCAGCTAGTGTGAATGATGGCAATTTTACTTCATACAAGTAAACAACTGTATAGATTGGAGAAAACCACAAGTTGGTCATTCCCCGCACCCTCCACTTCTTTTTAATTATTGCAGGGTTGGACCTGCCTACTGATAGCTCTGCCTATCATTGGATCCAGCTTGATCCTTAAGGATAATCAAACAGGCTGTTGTCAGGCTCTCCTATTTGTGTGCAAACAGTGTCAAAATATGTGGGACCTTCTAGTTCATAGTTGCCTGAGAATAGTTGGTGGGATAAGCACCCTGGTTGGCAAAAGAATCAGAGCTCAGTTTCCCTTTGGAAGATGCAGAGCCTACTCAAATTGCTGTAAATGAAACACCATTTTTTCAGTCCTCTGGACAGAAGATAATATGAAATTGGGGATTTTTTTTAACGTGCAATTTTAAGTGGGTGGTACTTGCTATACAATGCCCTTGTCAAATCCCAGTAAGGCCACCCAGCTGGTTCCCCCACCAGTGTAAGAGCTGGTTTCACCAGAATGCAGGTTAGCCATGTTTCTTTCAGAGCCAGTTTCTCAACTTCTGTTTTGTTGTCATGCTTTAGACTGAGACTATTAGTATTAGTCTATGTTATAAATCATTTTGAGTTTCATTAATATCTTCACAACTGTATTTTCCCCCACTCTTACATGTGGGAATTTGAGACCAATTATGACAATAAATCATGAGGAGAGATTGATATCCTGGAAGAGTTTTCCACAAAAGGATTTATTGGTTTTTAGGGGAAAGTTCCATAATTTCATTGGTAATCAGAAGACACCTGGCAGAGGGCTGAGTCACATTTATGACATTAGAGCAGATTTTACAGAGAAGATCTGAGCTCCAGGATAGACTTCATATCATTGGGGAGTGATGCCAGGAGGGTTCCACAGTGGCTCCGTTGGCTTTTAAGCATCACTGGAAGAGAAAAGGGTGAAGCAATAATTATAAGCCTGCACATACCACAGTCAGGAAGCCTTAACTTTAGAACACAGATGCTGCCTTCAGATGTCACATGGAACTTCAGGTCCAATGCAACCGCGGTTCTGCGTGCCTGCTCCTTCCGCTCCCCCATCCACTTTTGGACATTGGGGAGAAGGGCATCTCTGCAGTCAGTAAGACTGCAGAGAGGCGGGGGAGCTGGCTGTGTGGGCTTCCTTCTTGACAGAAGGACAGCTCGCACAGCCAATCGGGCTGGAGTGAGGAAGGAATTTCCTCCCTCAACTCAAGTTCCATGAGGCCCAAACTGAGATCCAGCATGGTGTAGTGGTTAGAGTGCTGGACTAGGACCGGGGAGACCCGAGTTCAAATCCCCATTCAGCCATGAGACTTGCTGGCTGACTCTGGGCCAGTCACTTCTCTCTCAGCCTAACCTACTTCACAGGGTTGTTGTGAGGAGAAACCTAAGTATGTAGTACACCACTCTGGGCTCCTTGGAGGAAGAGCGGGATATAAAATGTAAACAAATAAAAATAAAAGCTGCAGTTTCAGCATTCAGAAGTAACACTGGCAGCACAGAACCGGAGGTAAGGGTGCTGAAACTCCACTCTGACCGAAGGTTCAGCATTTGGGAAGGGAAGCCACAGGTCCCTTCTTGCCTTTAACTATGGTTTCACCAATTCGGACATGTGTTTGGGAAACCAGAGGTGAAGGGACATCTTCCTAGTACATCTGAATATGGCCAATGGCTCAGGTTATGGTTGTATTAACCCTGGAATGTATGGATTTATTCCCTCAGCTTTAAGCACCTAGTGAACACTGTCAGATGCTACTCTCTATTTCTATAAGGCAATGAAAGTGCCTGTCTTATCTTGTGCCCTCCTTTGGCAAGGTGATGCAAAGAACCACTCACCAGCTAGAGAAGTCCTTGGCTTTCCAGGCATGAATGACCTCATCCAGGTTTCCTGCTTCCTTCCCATTGGGCAGCGTTAGGTCATCTGCAGCATTCCCATTGAAGTTCCCGCAGGAAGCACACAGTTTTCCTTGCAGGCTTTCCTCGACTTGAACCTTGACTTCCCCTTGGGGTCTGAAGAGAACTTGTACTGCAGAGGCCAAATTGATCACAACTCCATCCTGAGAGACGCTTACAGATACATTGTCAAAGACATTTGCTGGGAGCTGTGCTCGATACCCATTTATCTGAAATGGAGAAATCGGGAGGGAGAAAGGTGTCACATTGCTGTTGTGTAGAGGAAAAAAGATACAGAGTCAGCTTGCAATCCCACCCCCCCACGAAAATATAGGAATGTTTTGTTTTCTTGTGCTTCTTCATCCCCCAGCCACTTTCGAATATCCAAAACTACTCTTAAGAACTGAGCTTCCATGCTCAGGGGCAGTGTAACTGATTAGCAGGGGCAGGGGCAGGGGCAAGGGGCAGGGGATGGCTATTGCTATCATTCTCTCACTGTGAACTCCCTGCTGGCTGTCTGGCTCTTGTTCATTGACAGAAGATCCCTGATTTCTCCCTCTTGATATGTCTGTTTATGAAATCTCTACAAGGGAATCTCATAGGAGGGAATCATCTTATTTTCAACTGTTGCACAGGACTTAGCAACTCAGGTTCATCATCATCATCATCATCATCATCAACATCATCATCGCTTTCTAGGTAAGAAAGTACTTTTTCCACACAGTGCATAATTAATCTACGATTATGCGCTGGTGATGGCCACAAGCTTGGATGGCTTTAAAAGGGGCTTAGACAGATTCATGGAGGACAGGTCTATCAACGGCTATTAGTCGGAGGGCTATAGGCCTCCAGCCTCAAAGTCAGGATGCCTCTGAGTACCAGCTGCAGGGGAGTAACAGCAGGAGAGAGGACATGCCCTCAACTCCTGCCTGTAGGCTTCCAGCAGCATCTGGTGGGCCACTGTGTGAAACAGGAGGATGCTGGACTAGATGGGCCTTGGGCCTGATCCAGCACAGCTGTTCTTATGTTCTTGTGTTCAAATGATATTACACACACACACACACACACATGTAAACCTGAAACATTGTGAATGGTAATCACAATAGAATGTTAGGGCCAAATTTTGATTTTTTCAACTTAGAAGAGGAGGAAGCTAACTAACCTCATCACAGAGTAGAGCAACTGGCTGGCATGGCTGTCCACATGAGAGAGGAAAGACAGCTGGGGACTCAGGGGCATAACTAGGGGAGAGGGAGCCTGTGTTTGCCCCTCTCCCTGGTGGCGCCTTGGAGTGAGGGAGATAATGAAAGAAAATAGGGAGGGGTAGAGCTGGGGGCCCCCTCAGGAGTTAGAGTGCCTGGGTTTTTTGAACCCTTCCGCTCAATTATAGCTAAACGCCTGTGGAGACTCTACAAAACCCTGGGCCAGACCATATGGATGAGGAGGCCAAGTCAATATTAGACTGCATCTGGGACTGAGGGTACATTTTAATTACTAGGCCTGCTCTTGACAGCAACTCATTTTGGGCCCAAGGTACCTTAGGGACCACCTGCTACCACGTGAATTTACCCACCTGACTAGATCATCAGGGAGGGTAGTGCTCTGTGTGCCGACACCTATTGAGGCTCATTTGATGAGCATGTGATGCAGGGCCTTCTCATTGATGGCCTCGAGGCTCTAAAACTCACTCATGGTTGAGATCTGTATGGCTTCCTCCTTTCTCCCAGCAATCTAGACAAATCTTTAAACCGCCCTTTTTAAACTGGCTAATGAATGGCCCCTGGCTCTCTCTTTGATGTATGTCTGTTCTTGGTTTAGCAGTTTGTTTTTGTAGAAGTTTTATTACTGTTTTTCTTGTTGTTAACTGCCCTGGGGTCTTTGGATGGATGAATAAACAAACAAACAAACAAACTCTCTAGGTCTCTGGAAAGCTTTGTATATTTCTGCACTACCCCTGTCTTCCCAGCATTCATTTTGAGCTGGCCCTTTTAGAATGGGTGTGTGAGTTCCTCCTCTTAATCAAGGGTTCCATCCACTCTGTCTTTGGCCCTTACCCAAGTCTCTCTGTTCTTTTTCACAGTGATCAGAGCTCCTTGGAAGAACACATGGAGTGTTGACACAGTTGCCAAATCCCCGGCACTGCATTTCTGGGTAACTGCTATGATTCTGAACCGAGAAGGGTCTTCCTCATTGCAAAGCGAGACCACCTCATAGGCGCCATTGTGTGGGATTTCCCCAGAGGTGCCATCAAAAGTGGTCAGCCGTGCGCCAGGGGTGAGCAAGCACTCTCCTTTCTTCTTCATGCAAACACGCACACCATTATTGAGGGCACATATTTCTCCTTCCTGACAGCTGGTGTCCTTACAGATGAGCTGGCCCAAAGCTTGACAGGTGCAAGTCGTCATGCAGCCCTCTAAGACAACACTTTCTCCTGTCTGTGAGAATTACAGCAAAAACCAATAGAGAAAACATTAAAACTTTAATATAAACATTGTTAATTGATGGTAAAGTAAAGCAATTCCTGCAATGTCTGAAAGAAAAAGAAAATGTTCTGTCTTTAAAAAAAAATGATTCATGGTTCTTCTGTACATTTGAGCATGATAGATCATAAGAAATAACAAGAGCATTAAAATGAAATCTGTGCAAATATAGGCTGTCCACCTCAACCTCCCATCAATTTAGAGCAGTAGTCAGTTAAAATTTATTAGTTTGGAGGGTGCCTTTGGCATCCTAGAAACCTTACCTCAACCTTTGCCATTCCCAGACCTGATGGGACCCACCACTTCCTGGATGTCACCTATCTAGGTGGTGGCCATGATAGAGATGGTCCTATCTAGGTCAGGAATGTCCCTCTTTGAGATTTCCATGCATGTGTGATGCAACTGAGCATTCTGGCATCACAGGAACTAAATTTCCATGGTGCCTGGATATCCCAGATGCAGGTGGATAGCTCTTCAGCCTGCATCATTCCCTGCCTGGATTGGACTTTCTCAAACATACCCACTTAGCATTGCTTTATTGGCTTACCAGAAGCAGGAGTGGTTAGCTGTAGGGGTTGGGAGTAAGCTGTAGGGAAGCCTCTGAGCCCTGCCATGCTCCCAACTGGGAGCATTATACAAACTCTTCATGGGGAGCATTATAGTGCCTGGCAGTGACCAAACCTGCTGCATGGCTTCCTGAATGGATCAGGCTCTCTCTGCTATCTCAAATGGGTTATCTAGTGATGCAGAGCTAATGGAGAGTGCCCAAGTAAGTACAAAGATCAGTAGGCCTCAGACTGTTCCCAACACTGCCATCAGCAGCACCATAAGTCCTACTGTAGCAGTCATTCCAATCTTTCTGACCCCTTTTCAGATTACTAAATGGGTGAAAAATGTAGGCAAATCTGATGCCGGGCCAGACCCATCCTGTTATTAATAGCACTGTATACTACACAATCTGAGAGAAAACCCTCTTCAAAAGGGAACAAGTGAAGGGAAGGCGTGGCCTTCAAGGGGAGTAGTCCAGTAGCATGCAGTGGAATGCAATTCTTCTGGTACGACACAGTACATGTGACATCATGGTAATTCCAGTTAGATGATGATGGTTTGCGTTGTAAACAGGCACACTCCAGTTATGACTGCAACACTTACCTTGATATACCGCCCATCATAAATGCAGCCACAATGCCCAATTGCCACACAACTGTCACCATCAAACAGGTAGCCGTTGTCACACTGGCAGCCTTCAAAGCACTTTTTTGTGCATTGGCTTGAAGTGGACACGCTGGTGCAGGTGTAATCACAACTCCTTGAGCATAACTCATAATGGCTGTTGGATGGACAGGAGAGTGCTGAAAATAAAGGGAGGAGAGTGTCAAAAGTAAGCATGGGACGGGACACCAATTAAGCATTCTGAACTGATAGGGACCACCAACACCACCCCATTCCTGCAGAAGATGAAACTGCACATTCGGCTAGTGCACCAGCTACGTCCCTTTCTTGAGAAGGCAGATCTGGTCATGGTTACTCATGCTTTAGTTACATCGTGGCTGGATTGCTGCAATGTGCTGTACATGGGGCTGCCCTTGAAGAATGTTCAGAAACGTTGGTTGGTGCAGAATGCAGCTGGCAGGGTTCTCTCTAGAATTGCTTATTCGGAGCATATTATAGCTTTTCGGAAAGAGCTGCACTGGTTGCTAATTTGTTTCCAGATCCAATTCAAGGTGCTGGTTATTACCTTTAAAGCCCTTAATGGTTTGGGCCCTGGATAGCTGAGGGACCGCCTGCTTCCAAGGGTTTCTGCCAGCCCAACAAGATCATCAGAGGGGCCTTTGCTCCGTGAGCCGACCTTGAGAGAGGCTAAATTGTCATGCACACAGGACGGGGCTCTCTCTGTAGTTGCCCTGCCCCCAGGCTGTGGAATGCTTTCTCAATTAATGTTCGCTCTTTGGCAGCTGTGGCTGCTTTTAAAAAACCACTCAAGACTGTTTTATTTACTTAGACTTTTACCTCTTAGAGGCCGCCAGGTTTTCTCAGCTTTCTTGCTTCTGTTTATTTTTCCCCCTTTATTATTATTATTATTATTATTTGGTGTGTTTATGGTATTCAATGTTGATTTTAAGGTTTCAAATGTAACTTTCATGGGATTTTATTGTATCTTATCTTTTGTAAACTGCCTTGAGATACATTATGAAAGGCGGTATAAAAAGTGAACAATAAATAAATAAATAAATAAAAATTACTGTGCCAAACACCCAGGGATGGAGCACCAATTAAACATTCTGAACTTATAGGGACCCTCACCCCCACCCCTTCCTGCAGAAGATGAATCTGCAGATTACTGTGCCAACTTACGGCAGAAGGTGTCTGTTCTCCAGGCTCCAATTGTAGCACCAGCAGCTTGGCACGCAGCCACATATGCCTGAATGCTCTGACAGAGGGTCTCTCCTGCACCATTGGACACACACATGTCATACAGGCAATGGCCGAAGTATTCAAGAGGGTCCACCAATGAGTGACAGCCCTCAAAAGGGCCTGATTTGGCTGGGATCATCCCACAGGAAGTCGTGGGTTGGTACGGAGCTGTCTTGGTTGTATCACAGACAGGACATTTCTTGCCACAACCATCGGAACAACTGACACCAGGAACAGGAACCTTCCAAGACATCCCAAACTCATCCACATTCTGGGTGCTTTTTCCATTGGGCAGAGTGAAGTCATCAGTGCTGTCACCATTGAAATTACCACACAGGCCATTCACGTGTCCCCAATAGGTGCTGGGGACAGACACCAAGACGTAAGCAGAGGCATCATAAAGGACTTTGAGGCCAAAGTCAGATTGGACGATGATGTTGTTCCCTTCCTGGTTGACCCAGAGTTTCCTGTCGTTTGTACTCATGGGCAATGTGTAGAGCTCTCCATTCACCTGTAGGAACAAAAACAAAGAACGTGACTACGGATGCATTTTCTGATTAGATCCATGTATATGTTCAAAGTACATGTAGCCACAACCACAGTGTAAGCCAGAAACATCTTGAAAGAGAGTAAACTCAGAAGGGACTCACCTTGATCTTCCACTTCATTGCCTTCTCAATGATGGTAATGTATCCATGAAATGATATCACGACCTTCTTTGTCAGGGAAAGCTCATTCTCCACTAGCACAGAGAATTTTTCCAGCCAAGAATCTGCTTTGTTGAGTTCAGCCAAAGTGTAAGTGCAGGTACCCTGGAAGTCATAGGCCCGTCTATCAAACGTCATGTAGTGGGAGCCTCTAGATACACTGCATCTTCCACAGCCCACAGCATGGCAGCCTTGGACTCCATTCTGTACCCGGCATTCCTCATGGACTCCACAGGAGATCTTCTGGCATTCAACAACTCCATTGTCTGTACAACTGCATCTCTCCTGGCAAGAGACACCGGGGTAGAAAACCTCTCCCTTCTTGTAATACTTGTCCCGGTACATACAGCCACACTCCCCAATAGCAACACACTGGTCCCCACTGAGGAGAAACCCAGTATTGCAGTAGCATCCTTCTTTGCAAGATACCTCACAGCCAGGTGGAGCTGAGAGGCCACGGCAAGTGGCAGGGCAGCCATTTCCACAGAGATCATAGTGGGAATTAAGTGAACAGGTAGGGTCTGGAAGAGAGGACAAATTGATAGAGAATGTGGAGGTAACACCTAATTTATTATAGAGAAAGACATATACTGGAACCCTTTGGGGAGTTGGGTTAGAATAGGACTCCAACAATGTTGCTGATTTTTTTTAGAGTGACATCTCCTGGTAAAATATGATAAATAGTACTAGTGAGGGCTGTCATGAAAATTAGCTATGTCATCGTTGACCTATTCTATCTATCTATCTATCTATCTGTCTATTATTAACACTTATTGATTAGTTTTTTTAAAAAAATGGCAGCATCTCTATATAGATAAAATGTTTTTGTCATGTTGCACATGGAAATGCTGAATAAATACGCATATAGATGTAACACCATTTGGAATGTGCAGAAGGAATGAATTAAGACAAAGATTGTTCTGTTTCTCCTGCCCCTCCCCTGCTCAGGTGCAAAATTTAATGTTGATCGAATCTGAACAAAATGCATTGATTACAGAGCTGAAATGAATTTGACAAAACACCTCTCATGGGCTCTATCTAAAGCACAGTGGTAGAGCAACTGCTTGAAATGCAGAAGGGTCCAGATCCCGTCTTTGGCATCTCCCAGTAGGGCTTGGAAAGACTCCTGCTTGAAACCCTGGAGAGCAGCTGCCAGTGAGCATAGGCAAGACTAATGGACAAATGTCCATTTTGGTCGAGGATTGAAATAAAAATGCATTCATTTATTCATATTAATGGACCAATAGTGTGACTGTATAAGGCAGCTTCTTCTCTTGCTATGTTTCTCTCAATTTTTCAGGTTTTGGATTTGAATGTACCCATCACAGCATTCAAAACACTTCAGATCAGAATTTTATCTCTATTATATACCATTTAAATTCAGATTCAAGTTCTGGGTGGAGTTTAGCTTTCAGTGACCTCATTGTGCCAGAGTTTAGGATGTTGCTGACAAGAACGAAATCTCAATTTCATGTGTTTCCCTGCTTCACTACGACAGGATATACTTGAAAGCATTTGTTTGCCATATTTTAAGCTCTTTTCTATGGCAAGTACATGCTTTTCTATGCCATTGTAAACTGCCCAGAGACGCATGTTTTGGGCGGTATAGAAATATTCTAAATAAATAAATATACAAACAAATAAGTAAAAGAAGGATGTGAATGATTTTTGGCATGATAATTTGCTACATTTTCAAATATTCTAGCTCATGCTGAAGATCAGATGTGGGAGGCAAAATAATTCAAAATGTCCAATTTCAGAAGGCTGTGAATTAAAAGGGGATGCAATTTTTTCACCTCATGTGCATTAACATTGACATGCCCTTGCTCAGTGGTTCCCTGCATAACTGCTCTAAAGCAGATCCACTTACTGCAGAAGGAGCCTGATCTCCATTTTTCAACTGGAATGCCCAAGGCCTGGCAATCTGCCACGTAGTTGCTGATGGCATCACAAGGAATGTCACGCCGACCATGGTACTGGCAGGTGTCGAAGACGCAGTCATCAAAGAAGCGTGTTGGATCGATGGTCTTATGGCATTCTCTGAATGGCCCATCCTTCTTGATGAGGATCCCACAGTACTGGTCACCCTTGTAGGTTTGTATCTTTGCTTCCTCACATACTGGGCAATCATTAGTGCAACCCGCTGAACATCCAGGCACCTCAGCCACCTTCCAGCTTTCTGCAAATTGGGCTATGCTGGCTGCTTGTTTACCATCTTTCATGACCAAGTCATCATTGGGGTTTGAGTTGTAGCTGCCGCAGAGGCCACAAACGGCATCGGTGTATGTACTGGGCACAATGACCTGGGCATAGCTATACCAGTCAAAGGTTACTGTCAGGTCAAAATTGGTCTTGATGAAGGCCTGATTCCCACTGATATAAACCTTTACCTTATCCTCTAAGTAGAAAGGCAGATTCACAAAGACTTCATTAACCTGGAATAGGATTAAACAGGAACAGTCACCATTCATCCTACCTATGCAGAAAACGTGCAAAGAGCTCTACATATATTTGCTTCCTTTTTCTATGTAGTGTATACACATAGCTTGGTTTTTAAAGCCCAACTAGTGAGACCTGTTTGAGACATTCACTGAATTTGAACACATCTGAAACCTCACACCTGACTCTACCCAAAGAAATATGTGATTTTGGAAAAGTTGCAGTTTTTTCATGGCCATGAGAATCCAGCCCCCTATTACAATGAAAACAGGATATTTTCCAAGCAATGTACCACTGCAGTATGGCCCCAAGTAGAACTGTTTCTAGACAGAAGAAGGAAAGAAGTTCTCATTAAAACTCACGTTCCAGTGGATCATAAACTGGTAGCCTGAAGACAGTGTGCTGCTATGCAACTCTGGCTAAAGAAGGATATTGCATTCAGATGAGCCACTTAGAGGAAATGCAGGGAGGGAAGGCCTTTCCTAATAAGAGGGAAAGCCCAGGAAAATATAAACAGAGGGCCAATCCAGAGGACTGGGTAGGGACTACACTCAGCTACCAGCACCAGAAGAGAAAGCTTTTTCTTTAGTTTGTTCTATCCCAAGAATGTTCTGAGGATGCAACTGGCTGAGAAGCAGTTGGGGAAATTGAACACCACAGCCTAGGAGGCTGGAGACAGCAGCAAGATCCCTGCCTGTGAGTAATAGGATAGGGACCGGTTCAGTTAGATGTGTGAGGGAGGATTAGTTTCCTTTATTGTATTGCTGAGTTGCCTGGTTAATGTAAATTCACTCTCTTACAGTCTGCCTTATGAAGAGGCATTTATTCTTATTTCATGCTCTTGTTTTTCTTTTAATCTAATAATACAACCTTGTTGGTGAAGTGTGCTACTCTTTATTTTGGGTCTGCCTTAATTACATGCCTTTGCTGGTCTAGGACAGCTCAGCCCTTCTAGGGAGGGTTTTGCCACTCCCCACCCCCTCCAGGAATCTTATGTGGAAAGAGTGATTTGTCCCACATTAAAATAAAGTGGATGGTGGCAGCCTACTGTGAATCTCTTGCAGTCAAGGATTTATAGGAACACAGGAAGCTGCCTTATACCAAGTCAGACCATTGGTCCATCTGTGTATTGTCTACACAGACTGGCAGCGGCTTCTCCAAGGTTGCAGGCAGGCGTCTTCCTACCTGGAGATGCCAGGGAAGGAACTTGGAACCTTCTGCATGCAAGCATACAGGTGCTTTGCCCAGAGTGGCCGCATCCCCTAAGGGGAATACCTTACTGTGCTTACCCTGGTGAACTCCCCCCTCCTCTTCTGGCTCTGGTAGGAGCTGTGATGGTAGGACTGTTTTGTGGGGTGAGAGTTATTTTGAGTCACTTAGTCTGTATTTATGAATCTCACTCTTGGAATTTTCATACATTGTGTTGTAAACATAATTGCTACTTATTCTACTTCTGGTTCATTGATGGCAATAAATTAACTACTGCTACCAATAGGCCAGGCTATATTATGGTGTTATTCCTAGGACCATATAAAAGCTTTTTGTCATACTTATTAGCAATTAGTCCTGCCCCAACTGCAGTGCCTTTGCTCTTGCTCCATTCTCAAAAGCTAGTTATGACAGCAAATAGCTGACCATCAAATATATATAGGTAATAAATAGTTCTGATCATGGAATTGCAACATGTCGTGTTTGCCTTACCTACATTCTGAATGTGAATAGACCAACCGATGGGCATGAGTACAGTTAGGGAGGCCTAAATATATTGCTACCTGCCAGTATTCGGACCAATACTGCATAGCTGTCAGGTGGTAGGAGTCATTTCAGTGAGTATTACCAAATGAACACCAATCTCTGCAATATGTCTTCAAGACAACATACCCCCAGTATTTTTCTCTGGTACTTATAGTCTACATGTTGAAGGTCTTCCTGTTATACAATAGATTCTAGATCTGCAAGGGCACCAAGAGCTGCAGCCAGCCTTCCAAATGGTTCTGTAACAACGCACAGAACTCCCCACATCCACACGCCACTTTTGCCTGTGACATTACCTGCACCCGACGAGGATATTCCTGGCTTAGCACAATAGTTATATCGTAGACCTCCAATGTCACCACCTTGGTGTAGGAGACCTTAGTGTTGCCTCGGTAGTTGTTCTGCACATTGACAGTGAAAGGCTTGAGGGTTGGGTCCTTGGAGCACAGTCCAGCAAGCTGATAGATGCAGGTGCCCATGAAATCATATTTCTTCCCATCAAAAGTGGTGTAATGAGGGTCGCCAGATGCTGTGCAGGTAGCTTTGCTGATGGGATAACAACCCTGGACTCCATCAACCACAGCACACCTCTCATTGTCTTTACAGCCAGCCTTCTTGCACACCACCATGCCCAGGGTAGGATCACACTTGCAGTGAGAGCCACAGAAATTGTCGGCCCAGAATTCCTCCTCAGGCTTGTAGTAGAAGCCGTTGTAGGTGCAGCCACAACTTCCTATAGGCACGCACTTGTCAACACTGAGGACAAAGCCATCATTGCACTGGCAGGTTTCCACGCATGGCTCTTTGCAGGTGGATGGAGCGGTGCGATCCGAGCAGCTAGCCGGGCAGGCATTTCCACAGGCCTCGTAGTGGCTGTTTTCAGGGCATGGCAAGGCTAAAAGTGGGAGAGGATAGAAGAGCAGCAGACATTTAACAACTGATAAAATGGTAAAACCTCAGTTTGGTAAGCACTCATGCTAGTATTGTAGAAAAACTGGGATTTTGGGATTTTATGGTTATGTTCCAAACAACATTGGAAAGGCACCCCAAAAATCTTATTTTTGAAGTATTATCCTAAGGGATCCAGAAAGAACCCTGTAAAAAACTCCTAAGGGCAGGGCAAGCAGGATGACCACCCTAGGGCCCACTCTTTTAATCCCCATTATAATCAATTGGAAGTGGGCCCCATACTGGTTAATTTGCCCCAGGTTTCACACCCTGCCAGGGCTCTCTAAGGACAGTCCTGCCAAAAGGATCCAGCAAGCTGTTTATGGGGGTGCTAGGGGAGGTGATGAGACAGCTTGGTGTGTTTGTCTCTGTTCCTGACACAGCAATTCTAAACGACAAGCTGATTCATACCAAACAGTGAGGGAGAATAGACAATACATTTCCTAAAGACCTAGAGTCAATTTTCCCCTTTGCACATCCATCAAGGCTTAATGGTCCCCGGAACCTAGACTGGAAGTCTAAATCCGGATCTTGGTTTGCCAGTTTCCCTACTCTTGATTGGATCAAACCTCCTCTTTAGTTTTAAAAATGTCAATCTTAAGAAATATGGGACTCAAATTTCACACTCAAATATGTGAAATATCCACAATTGCTAAGTAAATGGAGTCGATAATACTGTATTATTATGAAAGCAACATCATTATTTAAAAATAATAATAAGGCCAATAAGGCCTTATTAACTGACCAGTTAGGCCAATGGAAAGCTGGTGAAATCAGCAGCCCTAATCAATTTCCTGAATGTGTTCATGTGATTGATTAGACTGCTGCAATGTTTTGTATTTGGAGAGCTGGTCTTGTGGTAGCAAACATGACTTGTCCCCTTAGCTAAGCAGGGTCTACCCTGGTTGCATCAGAATGGGACACAATATGTATGAGCACTGTAAGAGATTCCCCTTAGGGGATAGAGCCACTCTGGGAACAGCAGAAGGTTTCAAGTTCCCTTCCTGGATTCTCCAAGATAGGGCTGAGAGAGACTCCTGTTTGCCAGCTTGGAGAAGCCGCTGCCAATCTGTGCAGATAATACTGAGCTAGATGGACCAATGGTCTGACTCGGTATATGGCAGCTTCTTATGTTCCTTAGATCCTTCCAATTCAGTTCGAAATTCACTTTGCAATGTCCAAGCATTGCAAACTCAGCCTCAAGCAAAGTTTGTCTTAAGCAAACTCAGCCACTGGGCATAGAAGAGGAGCACTCACCACAGCCAGAAGGTGTCCTCCAGTCATGTATGGTGGCACCTGCTTTCCTGCAAGTTTTGGCATAGGCTTCCAGTGCCTGGCAGAGCATATTCTTGGCACCACCATTCAGGCACACATCATAAATGCAACTATCAAAGAAGTCATCTGGGTTCACTTTGGAGTGACACTCTCCGAAGGGCCCTTCGGAAATTTTGTTGATCACTCCACAGAATTTTTCATTTCCATAGAGCTGTTTGTGGCTTTCACTGCATGTTGGACAATGCCCTTTGCACTCATCCCAGCAGAAGGGATCTCGGTCTTTGACTTTCCAGCTGCTGGCCCAGCTTACAATAGAGGTTGCCTTGGTGCCATTTAGAAAGGTCATGTCATCTCCAGGGTTTTGATTGAAATTCCCAGCTAGGCCACAGATGGCTCCATAGTAGCTGCTAGAGAGAGTGACGACCAGGTACCAGTTCCAGTCGTATGACACTTGGAGGCCAAAATCTGTTTGCAGGAGAGCACTGGAACCGCTCTGGTAAAGTTTGAGCTTACCATCTTCTAGAGTCAACGGTAGGCTGGCACTTACATCATTTATCTACAAGCAGAAGGGAGGAAAACCCAACTCAGTATTTTTATTCTTTACTACAAGTCATGCTAGTTGAAGATGATGTGAAATATGGTCCACAAACCCATGTGTCAAGAAAATTGGAAAAGGGAGGGAAAGAAAAACAGAGGGGAAGAGTGAGTGGAGGAGAGAGAAAGAGAGAAAAAGAATGGTGGGGAAGAGAGAGAAAAGGAAGTCCGAGGGACGGGTCTGAGCTTGTCAGTGGTCTGAGGGGAACAAGCGGCCATGGCAGTGCCTATTGACAGCAAAGAAGGGTCTAGTCAACCAATGCTGCTGTTTGGGGCTACCGAGACCATTGGCGGAGGGAGGCAAGGAGGCAAGGGATGGGCCTGGGCCTGTCAGTAGCCAGAGGGGAAAGAGTGGCTATGGTGGTGCCGGCAGCGAGGAAGGACTCAGTCAACCTCTGCTGCTCCTGCTCCTGTGGAGAGGAGCAGGCGCAGGGTTTGGATGAGGGTGGGGAGGTCTCTGGGGATATGGGGCTGCAGCTTGGCCAATAGGCGCCAGCAACGCTGCAGCCGCGACCAAGAGGGGTGAGGGGGATGGAGTAAAGGGATGGAGGAGTGACCAAGAGGGTTGAGGGGGATGGAAGCAACTGGATTGAGTGAAGGAGCGGGAGTGAAGGTAGAGAGATCTCTGAGGTGAGGGGGGCTGTGGCAGGGGGTGAGGGGAGCAATCAAGTACTAGCGCACAGATGCTCTGCGCTAGTATATTCTATATACTAAGCTAGTATATTCTAATCCAGAAGATCTTCCTTCAGTCTGAAATGCTATGCAGAGACTCTTTTAGGAAGTGAATGCACTGGGCTCATACTAAGAGGCACCCTCTATAATGGGTAGTGTTAGCCCTGGCCTCCTGGGAGATGTATCCTAAATGTTTTGCATGGTGCCCAAGATATCTGCTGTTCTCACCTGCCACTGACCTTGTCTAGAGTATGTAGAAGGTGGTGAGTGGGGTGTACACTGGGCTGGAATGTTAAAACTTTAATTCTAGCCAATTACAGGTCGAGTATCCCTTATCTGGACACCCAAAATTTGGAATGCTCCAAAATCCGGACACCACACCGTAACAACAACAACAAAAAGCCTCAGCTCACTTTAAAAATTCAGCCAAGCCGCCTTCCCTAGGGCCAGGGCCGTCCTGCTGCCGCCTCCCTCAGGGCCAGGCCAGGCCATCCCGCCGCTGTCTGCCCACCCCCACCTCCACCGCCACCCTCCTCTGCTCGCCTCTTCAGCCGTCCACGTCTTTGCCACCACCATTATTGCTCGCTGCTGGAATTTGTGTGCTCTCGTGAGAGTTCCGCCTGTACCTGATACTGTAAATAGAAGACTCCAAAATCTGGAAAAGTCCGAAATCCAGAACACTGCTGGTCCCAAGCAGTCCGGATAAGGGGTACTCGACCTGTAGTGTTTATATCCAGCCCAATTAACCCTATTTTCCACCAAGAGTCAACTCACT
The DNA here is from genome assembly GCF_027244095.1 of Hemicordylus capensis. Lineage (NCBI taxonomy): Eukaryota > Metazoa > Chordata > Lepidosauria > Squamata > Cordylidae > Hemicordylus > Hemicordylus capensis. The sequence goes on from NC_069663.1 coordinate 19,542,344, forward strand.
TTTGTGCCTGCTACCCGCATGTTCAGTCAAAAATATATTCAAATGCAAAATGAACTTATATAGGACCGCAGGATAAAGAAGGGCTTTTGAACACATGACATTGCATTATGGTCATTAACTTGCGTATTTGCAGATAGATGGAAATCTGAATTCCCTGGGGGTGACGTGCAATTAAACTCCCATTCTCCCTGATATATTTGTTCTAAAATATTTGTCCCACTTGTTAACCCAATAGCAATCTTTCAAAGTATAACCATATATCAAAACTCTATTACACTCAGTGAAGCTCACATTTCCCCTTTTGGCCACTGACATACCCTGATCCTCCCATTTTCCTGCTTGTAGATGGAGATCTTGTATCCGTAGACATAGATATGGGTCTGAGCTATGTAAGACACGGCTTGGCTTCCCCTGTTGTCATTCTTCGCATCTATAGTGAAAGGCACCAGTGTAGGATCATTTCCGCAGTATTTGGCAAAGGTATAAGTACAGGTGCCCTGGAAATCAAATTTCCAACTATCGAATGTGTGGTAGTGGGGGTCTCCCCAGCCATTAGCGCTCCCATGGTAGTCAGGGACACATTTTGCTTGTTCATTCTCAATCTTGCATGTTTCCTTTTCTCGGCATGTCACTGTTTTACAAGGGTCTGAAAAGAAAGAGGGAACACAAGTGAATATTTGATGCCATTGAAAGTGAAGTTGTACAAGAGTGGAGGTTGGGAATAGCCTGTGAGATGGGAGGGAAACGGAACCTCTACAGTACTTTCTACTCCCATTTTATTTAATTATTTGTTTATGGACTTACCAGGTGCATTGTCCACAAAAGGTGCTAGAGCTATGTACAGTCTTTGAGAATCCTCATTTGTTTAGCAGGATTGTGACACAGACAGACAAACATTACTGTGGTCATAAGAACATAAGAACAGCCTTGCTGGATCAGGCCCAAGGCCCATCTAGTCCAGCACCCTGTTTCGCACAGTGGCCCACCAGATGCCACTGGGAGCCACAGGCAGGAGTTGAGGGTGTGCCCTCTCTCCTGCCATTACTCCCCTGCAACTGGTACTCAGAGGCATCCTGCCTTTGAGGCTGGAGGTGGCCCACAGCCCTCCGACTGGTAGCCATTGATAGACCTCTCCTCCATGTTCCAACTACTCCACAACCCACAAGCCACTGGGTACTCAGTTTATATTTTAGGAATTTTTGATGTGTTTAGACTCTTAGGTGTATAATGAATCATCATAGGGATTCATTATGAGGAAAGGTTATTAGACACCAAAGAGCCTAAACACTAGAATATAAACTGAGTAGTACCCCACTGCCTTGCAGGTGGGAGTGGGGTGTAGTTGGCACATGGCAGTTGACAGTTGGCACTGTCAAAAAGACAGTCAAAATGAATAGGAGAAATGAAGGTCTGTAATGAATCCTCATAGGGATTCATTGAGGAAAAGTTATTAGACACCAAAGAATACAAGCTGTGTGGTGTCTGTGGATTACAGGCCTGGCAGGGGAAAACCAGAGAAAGCTGGCTGTGAGTCAGGGCAGGAAATAGAAACATGGCTGTGGAGGAGCCACTGTGATAGAAAGGTGACAACTTCCTTTGCCAGAGGAAGTTAGAAGCAGTACAGGTGACCTTATGCTCTTGACCACACATACATTTTAGAATAAGATCCTTAGGTTTATAGCTTTTGTAAAGTAAAGTTGTGCCCTCGAGTTGGTGTCGACTCCTGGTGAGTCGACCACAGAGCCCTGTGGTTTTCTTTGGTATAGTACAGGAGGGGTTTACCATTGCCATCTCTCGTGCAGTATGAGATGATGCGCATCTTCCTATATTGCTGCTGCCCGATATAGGTATTTACCATAGTCTGGGAAACACACCAGTGGGGATTCGAACTGGCAAACTCTTGATCCCGAGGCAGGTTACTTCCCCAATGCGCCATTAGGTGGCTTTATAGCTTTTGAGCCTCTTTATATTCATCTGGACAAAAATTTGACTGAGTTTTATACTCTGCGAGATGCAATGAATCTCAGTTGTTACCTTTATTAATGCAACCCATGACTCCATCCTGGATCTTGCATTTCTCGTCAGCAGTACAACTGTGAGCCTCACAGGTGAGCCCCTGGAGTGGGATGCAGGTGCAGCGTTCCTGGCACTCATTCATCAGAACCTTCTCATTGGGCTAGAGGGAGATTGGAAAACAATAGTATAAAGCAATAGAATTATGCCAGATATCAAGTCTCCATTATCAGCAATGAGAGAAAGGACCCCCGCCCCCACGCAGAGATGTAAAGGGACTAGAAATAAAAGCACACACTTTGTACCTGTCTTTGAAGAAATATTAGATGAGTTATACAGTAAATAAATCCTCTCCAGATCCCATAATGCCTACATGATTCCCCAACCACATTCACTTCCTATCTCATTTCAAGGAAACCCACGAACTGATCAGGAGACAGCCCGCATACAAATACTTCGTAAGTGAGAGCCAGTTCATTCAATGTACTGCCAAGGTAAAGTCTGGACTACATTTAGCTGCTTGTCTCTGTCACATTTCATAGAGAATGAGGCTGTTCACATGAGCAGCCCTCTAGCCAGTCTTGGGCAACCCTAAGGGCTCCTCATGTGAAGCGTCAGGACTGAGGCCATTCCTGCCTCCTCAATCCTGGGAATTTACCTTGGACTTTCCCCTGGGTTAGAGGGTGCAAGTGCACCCTTTTACTCAGGTATGGGGGTCATGTGAATGCTCGGGCTGCACGCAGCCCTAGCATACACAGAGCTGGGCGCCTAGATTATCCAACTCACAGGGGAATCCCTCAATGCACCGTGTTCATCATATGGTGCATTGCGGGATATCTGGAGGCCAGAACACATTTTCCCTGCTTCCAGAACACTGCAGCTCACAGCAGCCCCAGGCATGTGAATACGCAGGCTGTGCAGCTATGATCGCTGCTGGATCATCAGGGGGAAGGTAGGTGCTCTCCTGCCTCCCTCCTGCCCCCCTCCCAGCCCAGCAGAAGGTCGTGTGAATGACCTTATTATATTAAGAGACCATTCACACAATCGAAAATTATTCTACTTTGGTTTGGGAGCTGGATGTGCTCCCAATTTTTGGTTGTGTAGAAGCAAGGTAGTTCAGAAACTTGGATAGAAGTGATTGTGTGGAAGCAAGGTAGGAGCTTCCTTGCTATTGCTTCCTACCCAGGTTTTCTTCCTACCTTGCTTCCACACAACACACACAGCTCCCAAACTCGGATAGAACACAGTTTTTGATTGTGTGAATGACCTCTTTGACTTTATCTAGGACATGTGGCAGAGATAAACATCAAGACATTTCAAGGTAAGAATTTTTGATTGTTTTTTAATGACTCCTGAGAAAAATTATGGAGGTGATTCAAGAGTGTGTGATATTTGACTGTAAAGAGAGTATGTAACTGATCCAGGTTTAGAGACGAAGAAGAAGAAATAAAATGAATGTGGTACCAATGGAACCAGGAGGGTGAGAGAAAAGGTTTCAGAAGCCCAGCTACCTTGAAGTAGCGTCCATTCATGAAGCACCCACAATCTCCTGCAGTAACGCAGCCATGGCCATCAAAGAAGAAACCATCATCACACTGGCAGCCCTCAGCACAGATTGCTGGGCATGTTCCAGGGTCTGTGATCTTGGCACAGGTGGTGGAGCAAACGTCGGCACAGATGTCATAGTGACTGTTGGTCGGACAACTCAGAGCTGAATTAGAAGAAGTCAGTTAGATGAAATAACTTCATAATAACTTCACAAGCTAGGCTTTTAAGAAGGTTTTAATTACAATTTTAGTAAGCAGGAGCAAGGACTGGCAAGTGGCAGTGGGCAGGTTAGGCAGGTAGGCGGGCGTGCAAGATGGGAGATGGGCACCCGTGAAGTGGTTGGCAAGGGAGGGAGAGAGGCGGTAGGCTCACGCAGAGGTGAGACGGCCTGTATTCCAAGGACAACTTGGAATATTGGTAGCTCTGCCCCTGGGATAGCCCTCCTTCCCCCAACTGCCACTGCAAGGACTCTGACGGGAGCAAAGACACAGATACAGCCTTTTGGAAAGCTGACACCATCCAGCTTCCCAGAAGCTGAAGTGGCCTCTCCCTCAACTACCACCACAAGGGCCATTTTGTTCTGGCAGAAAGTGGCGGCGGGTGGGGTGGGGAGACGAGACAAATGCAGTCTGGGAGTTGCCACCATCCAGCTTCCCATGTTTCAGCTTCCCATGTTCCCCCCTTCCCTCAATGGCCACCACACAACTGCCTGAAGGACCATCTTGCTCTGGTAAGACAGACACATCCTGTCAGATGACCTGATTTAAGAGCACAGGCTAAAAAGATCTAGATCTTGAAAAGTCTTTTTTTTTGGCAGTGTGGTAGGGTTTTTTGTGTTTTTTTAAGGGAATCTTAGGGCTTAATACTTTAATGTTTTGGGAGAGTCTCCTGAAAAGTAATTACTGAATCCCTTCAGGACAGGGACCTGCCTTCTCTTTTTGTGCAAAGTGTTGTGCCCGTGGGTGGTACTATGTAATGATATATATTATAATAATGAACAATAAGACCAAAATCCATCCACCGGCTGAAGCTGTGCTTTAGCAAAGCCCTCCCAAAGGAGAATGCTCCAAATCCCTCACAGTGGCAGAAGAGGGGGAGGGGAAACTTGGCAGTTGGTGGCAGTTGGTCTGAAAAATGGCAGCTCTTTTGTGAGAGAAAAAAGGGTTACAGGCTGACCCACCAACCTATTTCTATGACTCAAAGGGGGAAAGGATATATTAGCAAAGCAACACGACTGGCAGTTGTGATGAAGTAGGGAAAAATAACAAATATAGATATAAGCAGAGAAAAGAAAGCGAGAGGGCACAAAATCCCTGCTAATTTTGTCCCTCCTGACTGGGCAAAGAGGCACCTTTTAAAGTGGTGATTCTCTTATATTTAGCCAAGGGAGAGCAACTGAGCCTATCAAATCTCAGCACTGCGTCTTTGCAGTGGTTGTTAGTGGTGCATACTTTATGTATCTTTTTTGGTTGTGAGTCCGTTTGGAACAGGGAACCATCTTATTTATTGTTTATTTTTCTATGTCAAACACTTTGAGAGCTTTTGTTGATAGATATTCTTAGAAATTCTTAATAATATATTATTAATAATAACAGAACTATTAATAATAACATATTACAAAGAAATATTAGAAATCTGAGGAAAGAATTAGGCACTGGCTATTCAATAACACTAGACAGGTGACAAAGTCTAGGGAGCAGCAATTTTTTAAATTTTTTTTAATTGATTTCTTGTTAACAATTTCAGCTTCCCTTTCTATAGGAATATTCAAGCAAAGACCCATCAAAGACCCAAGCAAAGACCCATCAAAGACCCATCAATCAATCAAGCAAAGACCCATCAAGCAAAGACCCATCAAGCAAAGACCCATCAAAATATCTTATTAAAATTATATCAAAACAGCAGAAATTTTGGGTTAAAAAATCACCTCAGCTATTGCCCTTTAAGATATTATACGACAAATATGAATATGATATTACTGTAAACTACCTAGACTACCTAGTGAGTTTGGGGCAGTTTATAAAAATGTTAAAGAAATAAATAAAATAAATAAATACCTACCAATTATACCAGTTGGACAATTATTAGTAATTAGAAACAAGTTTTTCTTTATTTGATTATTACAATAAATGAATATGCACTATTAGCATATTCTATTATTATAATAGTATTAGCATACTATTAGAAAACTATTAGAATACTATTAGAATATTGTTGGTAAAATTATTTGTATAATGTGCAGATTTGGCTGACTAGCTATAGACAATCCAAATTTGGTCTGGCTTCTTGGTCTGACATCTTGTCATCCAGGCACAAATTGAGCTCTCAGAATACCTGTCCCTCTATACCTGCTGGCCTTTTTGCCTATTCCCAGCTCACTGACTACCACTTCAGGTTCATTTTAGGTGCCTTTGCTTTTTGAATTTAACAACCTTGTGGGGGTTTTTCAGGGGATCAAAGAGACTGTTACAGAACATGAATAAGTAGTACATCACTGAGGTGTAGAGGGCCCGAGCCATCAAAGATGGAAACATGGACTGTTAATTGTGCCTTGAAATAATAGAAAGTCACTCCAAGTTGCTGATCCCATTTCACTTTTCAAACTATAGACATGGCAGTGCTGAGTCCACCAGTACTTACGGCAGAAGGACTGAGTTCTCCATGGATCAAGATAGACCTCGGCATCTTGACAGGCAGACACGTAGCTCTCAATACTCTGGCACAAGACATCGCTGTCCCCATTGGCCAAGCACACATCATAGATGCAGTTGTTGAAATACACTTCAGGGTCCACTGTGACTTGACAGTCTCCGAAGGGTCCATCTTCCAAAAGGAGGACCCCACAGTAGTTGTCCTGTTTGAAAATGGCTTTCTTTCTCTCCTCACAGATTGGGCATTTGTTCCCAGGGCATCCATCTGAGCAGGATCCATCTGCTCCAGGGACTGCAACTTTCCAAGCAGTGCCAAAGGCAGTCACATCTGTGACTGGCTTGCCATCTGGAAGCAGGAATTCATCATCATTCTGGTCATTGTAGTTCCCACACACGCCACCCATCTGGCCCTGATAATTGCCTGGGACAGTGACTTTCACTTGGTAAACCTGGTCATAGCTCACAATGAGACCAAAGTCAGTTTGGATCAGGAATTTCATGCCCTGCTGATAGGCTTTGAGCTGCCCTCCAGCAAGGGTGACGGGGAGGAGATGGAATGTATTGTCCACCTGTAGGAAGCAGAACATTTCCCTGTTGAGGAGGATTATTTGGCAAAGAAGAGCTGGTCTTGAATCACATGAAGGAGTAATTTTTTTATCCCTTTGTCCCCATACTGGTCCAATTATAACACTATTCCTCACAGATACTTTGCTCCAGTTATTCTAGCATTAATGAAAGATACTTTGCCCCCACCTAGCCGGGGTGGGGAGGTGTGAACTAACTAGGTCCAGCTCCGGGTTCGTGGGGGCCCCTGAATGCCAAGGGCTCTCCTCTTCCTCTGGATGTGTGTGTGTAGCTTTTATGTGGAAGAATGTGAGCCGTGACAGAAGCTCCTCCTATCATTCTCTGAGAAGGAAGAACTGTCACCACCACCATATTGATAAGGAAGGTGGGGGGTAGAGGAGACAGAGGTGCTCTTACCCCCGACCTTGGGGCCATGGTCTGAGGCCCCCAAGGTACAGGGGGCCTCCAAATGACCAAGGGGGGCCCTGCTGAAGCCACCTGGCCCAGCCCCTCTGTGCCAAACCTCCACCTCCCCATAATTTCAGCTGCCATATGCCCCAAGCAGGCCTCCCTCCCTCCCTCCCTTATTTATTTATTTATTTATTTATTTATTTATTTATTTATTTAATCAATTTCTATACCACCCTTCAAAAAATGGCTCAGGGTGGTTTATGAGCCAAGCAGGCCTCTCCCTCCCACGGTGGCGGTGGATGGAGTGACTGCTGGGCCTATCTGGCCCAGCAGCTCTTGATAAGTACGAGGCACTTCAATGCGCCTGCGTAGTTGAAATAGATTGTTGCAAGCCTGTGTTATTAAGTAAAATGGGGGGGCGGGGCAGATCTGTTGTCTAAATTGGGTATATCTGGACAATATTTTACTCAGTGTTAATGATACAGCTGCAAGCTGTTGTAATCTAGAGAAAGGTAAGCATATCTATATGCAAACTTGTGAATATGAAAAGTTAAAATGTAAGTTGGAAATTAGAATGCACAATTGAATTGTGCTGAGCAAACGGAAGTAAAATTATTTCTGCTTATTAATAGAATGAAGGTCTCAATATTATGCAGATATGGAAGAAATATTTGTGTCCTGAAAGTAATCTTAGAAATAAACATGGGTAGAATGTCATTAAGGTAATTTCACTAATCATTCTAACAATATTATTTTTCATATATTTCTTTTTCATATAATTTTTCAGATATTTATTACCAAAATGTCAAATGTTGTAATATTGTCTTAGTGATGAAATGAGGAAAAAAATTGGTTGTTCCCTCTCCAAATTTTCTGGTTTGTTTTCTGGTACTTTATATCTCTAGTATTGGTGCACAGTGATTTCCTTGGATGAAGTTGATGGAGATAGATAGATAGATAGATAGATAGATAGATAGATAGATAGATAGATAGATACTTACTCTGCACTGAAAGTGTGAGAGCAATGTCAATCTTTTGCAATTCTTAAGCATGCCACCCCCATTCACATATTCAGCCGAGGGCAGCAATGCCATGTTCAATTGCAGACAGGCCAGCTTACATTATGATTGTTCCCCTCTTGAAAAGAAGGGGAAGAATAATGCAAACATAATCAAGCACTCATGAAGTATGCCTTATCCACATTGGAGGCTATACTTTGATGGAATGGAGAGCTTGTGAGGACAGTCTTTCCCCTATGCTCTTACATTACTGCCTCCAGGAGAAAGTGAGAACCAGGGTAATGATTCTATGAATAAAGAAATGCCGAAAGATTGCTGCCAATTTGTGGCATGGACTCACCTTCACTTGCCCCTCCTTGTCCTGCAGAAATGTGAGTGTCATGCCATAGACGTGGACAGAGACCATCTTGGGAACGGAGACCTTCCTGTCTCGCCAGGCTCCATTCTCCACATTAACAGTAAAGGGTATCAGGTTCTTGTTGCCTGTGCTGCTCTTAGCCAGGGTGTATGTGCAGGTGCCATGGAAATCAAAGGGAAGTCCATCGAATGAGAGATAGTGAGTGCCGCCAGAAACAGAGCATGTGGCGCTGCCGATGGGGTAGCATTTCTGAATGCCATCGGACAACTTGCACTCCTCATTGGGGCCACAGGTGAATGCTTCACACTGCACAGCCCCACCACCCTGACATACACAGCGCTCCTGACATGTTGGGTGGAAAGCCTCTCCAGCCAAGTAGTAGCGGTCCTGATGGTAGCAGCCACATTGGGACATGGGGACACACTGATCCCCACTCTGCACAAAGTTCTCATCACACACACAGGTTTCCTGGCACTTTGCTGTGCAAGGGACCGGAATATAGATGCTGGCACAGCTCCGGACACAGTCTGTAGCACAGAGCTCATAGTGGCTGTTTTGACCACAGGGAAGACCTGTCAATTTGAAACAATGAAGGGAGAAAACATAAGTGGGAAGAAAAAGCAGGATGGCATGCTTAAAAAGTTTATAAGAATGGCACAGGCAATTCAAAGGCTGCTTCCATGATAAGAGCCAATCCGTATTCTCCTCCCATCTGGCGCCACATCCTATTAAATATGTGCCTATGGGCTTTGCTGATAGCCTGCCTTTTTTCTAATCTATACTCCCACTCTATTTACAGTGCAAAACTCTTTCCTCCATGACACCTGTTCACCCTACAGCTGTCTGTCTGGCTTGGGGGCAATGTGCTGTCCACCCAGGTGTCTTCAAAACAGGTGATCAGGTTGGAATAAAGGACTTCTATGGATGGCATGCACAGATGCCTCTTCTACTAAAAATGAATCAATTCATAATAATACCTTCCTTATGTTCTCTCTGTCCCTGAAAAATGGCTCAGGATATTTGTACTTACTGCAAAAAGTGTCAGATCTCCAGGCTTGGAGGGTTGCCTCAGCTGCCTGGCAGGCTGCTGCATAGCTGGCAATAACCTGGCAGATCACAGTCTGCTGGCCTTTGAAGAAGCAGTAATCGTACACACAGTCTTGGAAGTATCCCTCTGGATCAACTTTGCTGTGACACTCTCTGAAAGGGCCATTCTTGTTGAGGATAAGCCCGCACTCCTTGCCGAGATCCCGTTGGCTTTTCTCAAGGTCCGATAGGCCAGGGCACCCTCCCTTGTCAACTTCTGTGCAGCCTAGAACATCCCGCAGTTTCCAGCTCTGGCCAAAGGCTGTTGGATTTGGAGCCAAACGGCCATCTCTCATGGTCATGTCATCTTCTTTCTTGCCATTGAAGTTCCCACCAAGACCACAAAGGGCCCCAGCATAAGCATTGGGTACCTTCATGGTCATTCGACTTTGCCAGTCAAAGGTGACAATCAGGAAGAAGTTTGTCTGGACCACTGCCTCTTGCCCCCTCTTATAAATGGAAATTTCGTTGTTTCTGGTCTTATATGGCAGGTTGATCAGGAGGCCATTAACCTAGAATCCATTTGATAAGGGAGAAATGGGAATTTCAATAACTATTTGGTAATGCCTGATATATTCACAGCCTTGAGGTCAAGAGGAAAACACATCATCATATTGAAAATTTCCAGCTCATAGTTTCTATTATGCTTTAAACAGAAGTTGCCTCAAAGACTGCAAAGAGCCCCAGTGTACGCATTGGGTACATTCATGGGGATTCGACTTTGGCAATCAAAGGTGACAGTCAGGAAGAAGTCCATCTGGACCACTGCCTCTTGCTCCCTCTTATAAATGGAAATTTTGCTGTTTCTTGTATGGCATCCAATTTTGTATGGCATCATCATTTTGAAAAAATTGAACTCATAGTTTCTATTATGATTTAAATGCTTTTTTAAATGTTCAGAGAATATTTTGTTAATTTTTTCCTGGCAAATAGTTTATTAACAAAAAATCTCAAATTATCTTTCATAATCCTAATAACTGTCTTAGTTGTATTTATCATTCTCCAGATACATCAGAGTAAAAACTATCTATTCCAGAGTAAGAAAGGAATACAATAGTCCTTTAAAATGTCACTAATCTGAAACAAATAACTTGTATCATAACTGTTGTGATCAACATGATTTATTTGAAAAAGGGACATGGGACAAAGCAAAAAACATTTTTAGTGGAAATGACCGGGGAGGGGGACTCCAATGCACAAACATCTTAATTGTTAGAATAACTTTCACCGCAGTACTGAAAAATGTTCTGTGTTAATAGTCAAGATGTTTGTAAGGGTTTGATCAAGTCAGTTTGTGAACCTCTCCCCTCTAAGCCAATTCATCAGCATGGGGAGAAGAGAAGTACTGAGATGAAGCTGAGGGCAACGGGCTGAGATTAAACTGAATTAGAAGTTAATTTTGGACATTAACCAACTAACCAAATGTCAATACAACCTACAATGTAATACAGTGCAGAGAGTGATAAGTTTGTGCCTCAGAGTTATACATTTGTGTGTAGGCAATTTATGACCTTTTGTTTGGAAGCGAACCATCACATTGTCTCACACCTCCCTGCCCAAGGAACAACAGTAAAGAAAACTCAAGACACAATTAACTTTTAGGGGGACATCACAGCCAGCAAACCGCTCTGCTACTTCTGCCATCTCCTCTATTCACATGTTTCAAATTTCCATGTTTTAAATGCTAAGCTTGGCCATGTTGCAGGACAGGTGTCAGACATTCCAATCATTTGATGGGCATTTCAATAGATACTGATTAAAGACTGCCTGGATGGAAAATGAATGAAAGTTAGCATAACTGAATGAAGTCATCACAGATAGAAGAACAAACAACATCTCATAAACTCACCATGACTTTTCCAGGGTGTTCTCTGCTAATCACAATTGCTGTACCATAAACGTTGATCTCCACAACCCGGGTGAAGGACACAGACTGGCTGCCTCGATGGTCATTTTGGACAAGCACCAGGAAATTCTCCAGGATGTCTCTCTTCTCACACAGCCCACTGAACTGATACACACAGGTGCCCATGAAATCAAACTTCTGCCCATCCAAGCTAATGTAGTGGGGGTCTCCTGATGCGGAGCAATGGCCATAACCAGTAGGGTAGCAGTTCTGGATACCATCCTGCACCTTGCATTCTTCCCAGTCCTTGCAGCTTGCTGTTTGGCAGGCCACTTGTCTTGTTTTTTGGTTGCAGATACATTTTTTGGTGCATGTGTCATCTCCCCAGAACTGCTCACCAGGGGAGAAGAGTTTCCCCTCAAAGACACACCCACAGGACGTCTCGGGAATGCACCTCCCAGCATTCAGCACAAAGCCCTCATTGCACTGGCAGGTCTCCACACAAGGCCATGAGGAACAGTTTCTGGGAGCAGCTTGGTCATTGCAGGTGGCAGGACATGGAGATCCACAGGCCTTATACTGGCTGTTCTCAGGGCAGGGTAGAGCTGTCAAAGAGACCAGAGAGTCAGCGGTACCAGACTTAAATGACATGGGGAGTCTATGTGAAGCTATATTTTGCCTGTGTTGGACCAAGGATCTCTGAGTTTTATTTTTAATTTTCATTTAACATAAATATTTATATACCACCTACTACCAAAGTCTCTAGGCAGTAAACAACTGCCTAGAGTTTACATGTTTTGAGCTTGAAACAAAATGCGGATTTGCATGCGGATACGCAAAAGGCGGATATGCAAAACATTTTGTAGAAACAACGGTTGAAGCGGTTGTTTCGATGAAATAAAACTCAAAACATTTTGAGTGTTTCAGCCATAGGGAACAATGGATACACTCATACACCCCATTGTTACCCATGGGTAGTTCCGAGGGACCCCAAAGTGGGTTGTGTGGTAGGGCATGATGGGTGCTACCTACCACTCAACCCACAAAGGTAATAGGCAGGATTTTAAACAAAATTTTAATCTTTCCCCCAAACCCCTATAGGATCCTCTGGGGGTTTGGGGGAAAGGTTAAACATTTGTTTAAAATTGCCCACTCCCCCCCCCCCTTTTTTTTTTTTTTGGTATCCTGAGGTATCCTCTTCAAGAGAGGGACATTATAAAGGCTCTCTCTGCCTTCCAGTCCCTTTGAATATATTTTGAAACTCCTTCCTTGAATATATTTTGAAACTCCCCTGCCTCTCTCCTCCCTCCCCCCAACCAATGACAGCATAGTTGTCCATGACAACACTTGATTTGTATTATAACAAGCCAACCAAGATGCAAGGAGATCATAAGCCAATCGGAAGCCAGTGCCAGGAAACCAAACAGCAATGGGAAAACAGGCCTCCAAAATGGTGCTCAAAATGTCCACGTCTCGAATAGAGATGGGGTTGTTTTGTTCAGAGCTTGAAACAGGTCCTTTATTTAGAGGGCATTTTGCTTCAAGCTTGAAACACTTGAAACTGCCTGTTTCAAGTCAAAATGTTCCAACATTGCAATGTTTTGCACATCCCTACAAGTTAGTAGTCTTTCCCCCATATTGCTGAAACTCAGGACTGAGGCTGAAAGTGATTTGCTTAAGACCACTAATTGCATTTATGGCTGAGGTAGGATCTCATCGGGGGCTTCTCAGCTCAAACTCAGTTAATAGTCAGCCTCACAAGGTTGTTGTTAGAAGAAAGAGGATAACATTACAAAATTTTGCAAACTAAAGGTTTTATGGAAATTAGTAATGAAGAGCCTAGTAATCATGTAAAGAAGTTCTGGAATCACTTTAACAGTGTAATTTTATGCATGTCTTTTGCTGTGTCGATTATTTTAACTTGTTTTTCTTTATTTTCGACTACAATTATATCTGGTGTATTGTGTGGCAGATGTTTGTCTGTTTGTAGTTGGAAGTCCCATAATATTTTTACATCTTCATTTTCTTCAACTTTTTCAATTTTATGGTCCCACTAATTTTTGGCTACAGGTAGCTTGTATTTTTTGCAGATGTTCCAGTGTATCATCCCTGCTACTTTGTCATGCCTTTGTTTGTAGTCAGTCTGTGCGATCTTTTTACAAAAGTTGTTTATTATTATTATTATTTCTTGTTTACACAGTCAGACAGGTGTTATTGACTGGTTTGTTTTATCCAGACATCGAGTCCTTCCCAAGGACCTGGGATGCCAGAATTTTATTGTCAATGGTTATAGATATCGTCGCAGAATATAGGCTGTTCCCAGTAAAGCTGCTTTTTGTAATTGGCTGATGGTGATTTCTGTGGCCCCTATGGTGTTGAGGTGCTCTTCAAGGTCTTTTGGAACTGCACCCAGGGCGCCAATGACCACTGGGATTATTTTGGTCTTCTTCTGCCACAGCCTTTCAATTTCAATTTGTAGATCTTTGTATTTGGTGATTTTTTCTATTTATTTTTCTTCTATTCTGCTATCCCCTGGTATTGCTATGTCGATTATTTTGACTTGTTTTTCTTTCTTCTCGACTACAGTGATATCTGGTGTATTGTGTGGCAGATGTTTGTCTGTTTGTAGTCGGAAGTCCCATAATATTTTTACATCTTCATTTTTTATTATTATTATTATTATTATTATTATTATTATTATTATTAACTTCCAAGGGTCTATCAGGATTGCAGCCTTAATCATTTATCTGCAGTCATGTGGTCTTGCTATTTTCTCAGTAATACTGCTGTGATTTCATTTTAAATTCCAGATCGACAGAATTGCAAAAGATGAAGTACCCTGACTATGCATATACCTATATCACCTGGACCTAAATATCCAATATCGCCTGGACCTAAAGGCCTTTGGAGGCACCCCCCCCTGCTGCAAGTTAAGCATCATCCCCCTACACACACACACAACACACACGACAAATGCTGTATTTTTAACACTTGAGTTCTTGAAGGCACAAACAGCAACTGAACTCATAAGAATGTAAGAATATAAAATGGGAATATTGATGCAAAGAAGCAGGAGAGCTGGTCTTGTAGTAGCAAGCATGACTTGTCCCCTTAGCTTAGCAGGGTCCATCGTGGTTGCATATGAAAAGGAGACTAGAAGTGTGAGCACTGGGAGAGATTCCCCTTAAGGGATGGAGCCGCTCTGGGAAGAGCAGAAGGTTTCAAGTTCCCTCCCTGGCTTCTCCAAGGTAGGGCTGAGAGAGACTCCTGCCTGCAACCTTGGAGAAGCTGCTGCCAGTCGGTGAAGACAACACTGAGCTAGATAGACCAATGGTCTGACTCAGTATATGAGGCTTCCAATTTTCCTATGTTCCACCACATGTGAACTAATATCTATGAGTAGAGTAAAATATATTTGTCTTATGTTTAAACCCACCCTCATTTGTTTCAGCATACAGGGATACTCACAACAACCAGTGGGTGTCCTCCAGTCTGAGACAGCAGCTCCTGCTCCCTGGCAGGTATCTGCATAATTCTTCAATGCATTACACAGTAAGCTCTTGAGGCCATCATTAAAGCAAAGGTCATAAACACAGTTGTCCAGAAAGATCTTGGGGTCAATCACGGCATGGCACTGGCTGAATGGGCCATTTCCTCCTTTGCTGATCCAGCCACAGAATGGCTCAGCTTCATACTTCTTGGCTTTCTCAGATGGGCAGCTTTTGCATTCCCCTTTGCAGTCATCCCAGCAGGACATGTCACCATCCTCCACCTTCCAGCTTCTCCCAAACTCCACAGGACCGGGGGCCAAACTCCCATCAAGAATGGTGAAATCGTCATTTGGGTCTCCATTGTAGTTGCCACAAAGGCCGCAGATGCTCTCTGAAAAGCTGCTGGAGATCTTCACCACCAGGTAGCTGTACCAGTCAAAGGAGACTCTCAGTGAGAAGTCAGTCTCAATAATGACAGAGCTCCCACTCTGGTAGACCTTCAATTTCCCCTCATGCAGAGAGATGGGCAGCTGGGACTTCTGGTTATTATTCACCTGCAAGAGAAGTTAAACACAGCCCAAAGAATAAGGAGAATGGTATTCTATGCTCTGCTGAAGGAGATATATGTAGAGAGGAGGGATGTTTGTAATGGCCTATCACTAAAAAATTATAAACATTATCTCTCATCTATATAGGCTTATTTTCTACATCTGTGCCCAAAGAAGTGTACAAGTTTAAATATGGCTGCTTTTTCTGCTTTTCCCTGTGGTTCCTGCTTTCATAATATGGTGTTGTTTCCTGTATGTGCCACTTTGGGGGCATGTTGTAGAAGGCAATCGACAAAATTTTAAAATAAAATTAAACAAAATCAAATACGGCATCATGTGCTCGTACCAAAGTAGTCCAGGAGTGGTGGTTCTCTGTATGAAGATGGAGATGGAAGGAATTTTGAAATGCAATGCATCTTGGCATACATTCAGTGAAAGAGGGCATGGAGTAGATTCAGAGGACACTACTCTCAGGAAAGAGGGAAATGGGAAGCTTGGGGAACTGAGGGAGAGAGAAGCACATTGGTCTTACCCTCACAAGTCCAATCTCATTTCTGACCACAGTAATAGTGATGTCATAGACTCTGATTGTCACAAAATGAATGTAAGAAACTTGGGTATTGCCCCTGTTCTCATTCTTGGCCTCAATGCTGAAGGAAGGAAGAGTCTGATCCTGAGTGCAAGTCTTGGCAATAGTGTAGGTGCAGGTGCCCATGAAGTCAAAGTTCCTCCCGTCGAAGGTGTGATAATGTGGGTCTCCCTGAGCCCAGCAGGTGGATTCAGACTCCGGAACGCACACTGGCTGACTGTTTCTGATCTCACACTTCTCCTTCTTCCTGCACTGGGTCCATCTGCATGGGGGCCCTGCTTCACCTAGAATGGGACAATTGCCATGTCATTAAAAGTAGAAGAGCAGTCAGAAACCCGTGGAGGGTATGTGTGGGCAGAAATTAGTCCTTTCAAAGTACAACTGCTTGACTATCTGGTTGGGAAGTTCATGCTTCCATTTGGTAATAGTTTAGGGTAGTTACTGCACAGAGAGATGCATATCCCATTAAAGCAGGTGTGTGAATGGCCACCTGCCTGGTTGCCTGTGATGGGTAGGAATTGTTACAGGTGGCCAGGCAGGGACACTTTCTAAAAATTGGTTCTTGAACATGAAAAATGACCACAACAGGTATGGGAAGGCAGGTCAGTAGCAATGCTGTGAAACTTTTTGCAAGGCAGAATCAAGCCGAACAAATCAATCTAAAACCAGACAGAACTGACAAAAGGACAAAGCTGAGGTAAATGTGACCTGCTGTGTATGAAAACCTGTGTTGTCCTTGGCTAGGAGCGTTCTGGCTCCAGCTGATGGAACCAAAACCTTACTAGCAATTGGTTCAGCTGCTGAGGTGTGAGAGGATGAACATTCAAAGTACAGCTCAGGAGGGGTTTTTTTTTTGTTTTTTTTTAAAAACCTATCAGCACACAAAGCCGTTTGCAAAGACAGGGCTGTGTGCTGGAGTGGGGATCTGTGCAGCAGAGAAGGACACACAGCACTACTGCAGTACTGATCAGCCAAGAGATTCTGTCAATGTCACACACATATGGTTGTGCCAATGGCTGCCTTCAGACGTAACTTGGAATCACGGGTCCAATGGCCCCGTGGTTCTGCTCCCCTCCCCCCACTTTCACATGCGAATTTGGATGTTTAGGAGAGTTCCCTCTCTGCAGGTTAAAACCGAGATGAGATATGCAAATAAGTATACTTACGCTTGGAGCAAAGGGCTACTGAACCATAGCCATCATACTGTGAGACTCCAAGGATGGAGAGCCCAAATTGAGTGCTGGGGTGTTCGAAGGAGAGGGCACTAGCTGTGTTGCCCAGGCTGTGTTCAGCCCAAGAATATTCTGTGCCAGGGACTGGCCTCCACTGGATGTTTCCAATGGCTTTCTTCTCTAAAGTTATCCCACTGGATTCTGAGGTTTTGGCTATGATGATAGCATAATTATCAAATGAAATTGTTCCATCAATGTGGTATGACACACAATAACTTGTAATGGCTGGGATATTGATGAGGAAGGGGTCATAGGATTCACTTCCTTTTGTGGCACCAGCAAAGAAGAAAAGAACTTGGATTCCAGCATCAGCAGAGATGTAAAGTGGCTGACCACTCTGCATGTCTAACTGGATAACTTGCCCAGCCACCACGTTACGGGAAAGTTGTGTGTTTCCAGGTTGGTATTTGATTGAAGTGTCTTGAGAGGCAATGACATAAACAATGTCTACGTTGGAAGATTGAAAGGATAGTGAAGGTACAATGAAGGTGGTTCCCCAGCTGGAAACTGGCAGGAGCTGTTCAACAACATGATCGCAGCTTGTGACCTTAAAAGCACAGCTGTGCCCACTCAAGACAGCCACAGGGTTGTCTGATTCAACCTTGGTGCCGGATAAATCAGCTGAACTTTGCAGCTGGATTGTTTGGAAGGCCTTGAGGTTAACAACAAGCCTGCTCCCTGCATGGTAATCTTGCCCTTTGAATCTCACAGCCCCTTTCAGGAGAATATCGACTTTAGTGGGACTTTCATATGCTATAACTGCAAATTCCTTGAATGTATCTGACCAGTCTCCAACTGGAGTTACCACATAATATGATGTGCCCAACTGTTGGACCGGGTACACCACAGTGACACCAGTCGTCTGCCATTTGTAGTTGCGGGCAAAGACAGAGATGTTTTTGTCAGCTTGGATCTGCACAGTTCCCTCAAAGATATTGGTCCCCACCATTTCTATGGTGGTTGAAAGCTTGACGGACACTGTCTGTCCCTCATTGACAGAAATTATTTTCTGGTACAATGGCTTGTTCACTTTCACTGTAACGGTTGTTGCAGGATGATACCCCGTGATAAGCAGATCAAATTTAGGATTACGTTGAGTTTTCCAGCTGTTACATAGGAAGGCTGTTACAAATTCCTTCCCAGGGGAACTTTCAACATAAGTGCCTAAAATAAAAAAATAAAAAATAAAAAGATATTTAGGGAAGAGCACATATCATAATGCTTTTATATGCATATGTGATGTAATGATACTTGGAATATTCTCTTGAAACCTGACTAAATTTACTAGAGGGAGTTCTATTGAAATGTAGTAGCCATTTAGACTGCTCTCGGACTATTGATAAATTTCTTAAACCTGGGACATGACAGAAAATGAAAAGTCAAGTGATCAAAATCCTGGTGCACCTTAGCCCCATTCAGTCATGAAAAATTGTGCACTGTAGCTGTGTACAGGGACATAAAGGTTGAGGAAGTTCTGCCCCTGCCCCATCACTCACTGCTTCTCCCTGCCACTCATGCTTACAGTGGAATTTGTCTGAAGAGGGAAGAGCTCTAAACATGATCAAGCACCTCTGTAATCATCAGCAGTGAGGAGAGGCGGTGAGTGATGAGGTGGGAGCAAGAATTCCCTCCCTTCATGCCACTGTACATGGCTACAGCAGTGCAATTTTCCACATTTGAATGGGCTCATCTCTGTAGAAAGGCAAAGGTGCTTGAAGCTTCAACAGTGTGGAGAGAGAAAATGTTCTTTTCATCAGCTGAGAACTTGGAAGCATCAAATGATACTGATATCTTGTAGACTCCGGATGCAGAAAAGAGAGCATTTCTTCATGCAGTACTGTATATAATTTAAGTTTCTTTAAATTTAAAGAATGTGCATCTACAGGATATGCTCATGGTCACTAGCAAAGACAACCTTTTAAGAGGATGAGACAGATCCATGGAGGATGGTTCTTTCAGTGGCATGATAGTTCAATGGAACATCCAGAAATAATGTACCTCTGAACACTAGAGGATGGGGACCTGAATGGGGGATGTCTACCCTCTTGATGCACTGCCACTAAGGGGAAAAAATTGTTGGACTACATGGTCCTTTGGTCTCATCCAGCAGGTCAGTTCTTAAACTTGCTAGGTGTCAACCCAAGCATAAGTTGCTTTTATTCATGGGAGCATCACAAATTTTGGCACATATGAATTAGGAAAAACTGTTTCTTAGTGAAAACTTGGTGAAATTTACCCCATCTCCATATTCTCTAGATGAATATGGATGGGGTAAATTTCACCAAGTTTTCACCAAGAAACAGTTTTAGTTTAGATGTGCACAAAATTAATTTTACAATTCATTTTAAATTTGAATTGCATTCTGAAAATTCATTTTGAATTTGAATCAAATGTGAATCTGGCCCAAAAATTTGATTAAGATTTGAATCAAATTTGAATTGATTTGGCCCTGTTTTGATGTTTTAAAAAACCAGTCAGGGGGCTTGAATGGTTTTTAAAAGGTGCCAAGTGCCTCCCAAATCTAATCTGAATCGAATTTCAAAAAAATTATGTGAATTTGAATCGAATTGCCCTTTTAAGGGGTGATTAGAGTCAAATTCAAATTGCTCGAATCACCCAGATTCAAGTCAAATTGATTTGAATTCGAATTGATTCACATATCCCTAGTAGGTTTACTCAGGTCATTCACTTGGTTTAAGCCTCAGGAGCCCTGGTAAAAAAAAGTTGGCAACCCAAGCTTGCATTCTCATCCAGAACATTGAAAGCTGTGTACTAAAAGTTTGTGGGATATAAAATCTAGAGAAGGAAAAAGAGCACATAAAATATAACAATTGACCTATAGTTCATAATGCTACCTCCACTAATGACCATGGAGCAATTTGACAAGTATTCAGAATCAGTCCAGGAAACCATGAAACCAATAAGGACCTACTCTATGCTAGTTAATCTGCAACCTCTCCCTCCAATTCATCTCTGCTCTGGAAGCTGTAAGGGAAGCTACAGGCTCTTACTTTATGTCTCCCCTTCTGTTTATTCTGCAGAATAACAGTGTACATTCTGTAGTATCTGTACCCTTCATCCACCTTTGCTAGAATGAAGACCAAGAATGTGACTCAGAATCACAAGAACCCAACCATATCACTTCCAGGGCTCTTATGTTGCACCACACCCACTAGGGGTATGGACAAGACCAACTGGACCAGTTCAGTTCAAGTCTGAACCAAACCTGAACTGGACCAGGCCAGTTTGGTTCTGCACCCCTTGAACCCCTCGGTTCAGGGAGGTTGGCAATTAAAAATTTTAAAAAACTTTTTTTAACTCTGAGAAGTCCGGGAGGCTTCTTTGAAGTCATGGGGAGGTGGTGTCTATGGAGTTTCCCCTCCCCCTGCTGGCCTTCATTATGGTAAAAATCACCCAGACTGGGTAATCTTCAGCCTTTTGAGGGCCTGCCTTGCATAGTGGCAGCCATTTTGGAGGTTGCCACACATGTACAATGAGCTTCTGCATGGCCTGGGTCAAGACAAGGATCCCTCTCCCCCACCCCATGCCGTCCTCCGTTATGGTAAAAAATCACCCAGTCCGGGCAGTCTTTGGCCCATTCAGGGCCTGTGCTGCATGACCCAGCCATGCAGAGGCCCATTGGGCATGTGCAGCATGTGCAGCGGCCTCCAAAATGGCCACTGCCATGTAGGGCAGGTACTGAATGGGCTGAAAACTGCCTACCTGGTGACCATGAACTAATTTTGATTAGATACTTGGGAAAGGGATATACTGTACTTTTTGTTTGGTCTCAAGAAGGACAAAATACCATATTTTCCTGGTAGTAAAGGAGGGCAAGACTGGCATAGTTATGATGTTTCATGCTTGCTTGCTTGCTTGCTTTGTTTGTTTGTAGGCCTAGGCATGTGTTAGAGCAGCCTGCAATACATGGATCTAAGTCAGGTACCTACAGTCATGCCCTGTAGGGATGTGCACTAATCTATTTTTTTGATTCAATTTGTATCCAAATCGAATCACCCCTGATTTGTTTTGGGTCAATTTCTTTTCTCCACAAATCACCCGAATCAGGTAGATTCGGGTACAAATAATTTTGTACCCAAATCAATTTGCACTTCCTTAATGCCCTGGACAGTTTTGCAAAAGGAATTTTGCCATGGTCTAAAAGCAGAGCAAATCCCTGTTCCATCAAAATTCCCAGTTGTTCCGCATAGAGATGTCCAAGGATGATCTCTCTGTAGGGGTGGCCTCCACTCATGAGGGACTGCAACCTTACTCCTTACTTTCTCCCCAAGAACATGCACTTGCAAACAGGACCAACCCGGATGCCCTTCAATATCAAACTCACCACACAGGAGGGCCAGCCAGGCCGAGAACACCAGAGGACTCATTGCCATGGCTGCAAAAGAGTAGAAGAAAGAAGTTCAGCTAAGCTCAAGATCCAGAGGTTTCCCCCAGCCCCTTCAACACACACCGTTCCTCCCCTTCCAGAGCTTGGATTATAATACAGGAGTTCTGGCTCAAAGGCCCCCTCACCTGGACCACCAAGTTGTAACCACCGGGGCACATTTCATTGAGCCTTCAGAAAATTCAGTTGGGTGGGGTGGGGTGGGCTCACCCAGTCTTTCTACTAAGTTATCCCAGAACATGGTGGGAGACGGAATGGAATGGGACAGATGAAGTGGCCATGGGGCAGCTCTTTTGGCTGAGAGTGTTGCTCTGCTGTCTTGGTGTGAAGCCCACAGGGACAGCAGAGGTGCGCTTAGGTAATTTTGGAGCTTGGACCTAAAGGCCTTTGGAGACCCCCTCCCCCGCTGGAGGCTCCCTGCTCCAAGTTAAGCATCATCCCCCTATACACACACCATGACAAACACAGCATTTTTAACACGTGGGGTATATTTATGCAAATACGCAGTAGCAGAAACATTTCAACATACAACTTCACGTATTCTCATTTCTTTCCCCACTCGCCCCTCTGTCTCTAAAGCACCTGGCATAGGTCACAATAGCACTCGGCCACCTGGCACAGTGCAGGCCAGCAGCAACTTCACCACCCAGGACAGTCTAAAGAGGATTTAGAGGTCCCCAGGGGGTGTGGAAGCCCTGGACTTTGGCTCCAAAGTTCAAGAGTAAGAGCACCACTGAGGTACAGAGGTGGTTTCAGAGATCAGCAGCAAGGCCTTTTGAGCACGCTGGCTCTTAGCTAAGGGTGTATACAAAACCGCCTGGCCCGGTTGGGTTCAAGTTAGAACCAAACCCTAACTGGACTGGGCCAGCTTGGTTCCCACCCCCGCCACACACACACCCCAGCCTCCCTGTTTGGTTCAGTTCGGGCAGGGGTTGTCGAGGTTCTTTCTTTCTTTCTTTCTTTTTTAAAAAAATCCCTTTTGTTTTAGTTTACCCCCTCTGGGAGGCTTCTCTAAAGTGGCCATTTTGGGGGAGAAGCCCCCCAGAGGGGGTAAGATTTTTTAAAGGGTGGGTTTTTGGGGTTTTTTTTAAAGGAATGGCTTGACAAACCCCCAAACGGGGTGTTTGTGTTCAGTCCAGGATCAAGCCAAACTGGGGGTAAGTTTTTTTAAAACGTATTTTTTAAAAAATGGCTCAGCAAACCAGGGGTTGAGCCAAACCTGTGGTGGTTCGATATCGAACCGGTTCAGATTTGAACCTGTTTGCACATCCCTGCTCTTAGCAGACTATTCTGACCCCTGATTTCTGTCCTGTATCTCAGACTGCAGAAGAGAATCCAGGTGGCTCCCTGAATACTATATTTTTTTCAGCGAAGGCAGGAAAGCAGAATCTCCTTGATCTCTAAATGACCAGCTTTCCCGATCTGAGACTGCTAAAGTGTAGTGATAACTCAAGTTAATTAAGATAAAAAAATATTAACTTTAATTTTGTATTATTTCTTTCAAAAGAGCATGTCTAAGTTGAAATTAGAAGTTCCATATGACCTGTGTGGCTGTCAAGGTCATCATCCTAAAAGGACCTTCCCTGGGTGCTCCTACTTCCTGAGTTGGGGTGGGTGTTATACAGCAGCTGAAATTCCCTGAAAACCTTTCCCAGTGGTTTACTGTGAAAGAACTTTCTGGCTTCTTATGCCAGTTTCTAATCTAATTCGTCCACTCTTACAATTTTCTGTTCCTTCCAATGTTTTATTACAAGTCATTTTGGGAATGGGCCATAATGCTTTGTACACTGATCAGATCAGAGAGCAAGAGAGAGAAAACAGAGGTTGCATTTCTCCCCTCCAGACAAACAGAAAGAAGCCAGCAGAAGATCAGACTTACCAACAGCAGCCAGCCAGACTACCTGCTCTCTAACCAAATGCCCAGTTTCTAATCAACACAATCAACATACTCTAATCTACATGGGGCTGCCTTTGTACGTAGTCCGGAAATTACAATTGGTACAGAATGCGGCAGCCAGATTGGCCTCTGGGACAACATGAAGGGACCATATAACACCAGTTTTGGAAGAACTGCACTGATTGCCAATATATTTCCGGGTGAAATGTGCTGGTTATTACCTATAAAGTCCTTAATGACTTAAGACCAGGCTATTTAAGAGACTGCCTCTTCTGTCATGAACCCACTCGCCTTTTATAATCTTCTGGAGAGGTCCGGTTGCGGTTGCCACCAGCTCATCTGGTGGAGACTCAGGATCGGGCTTTCTCTGTGGCGGCCCCAGGGCTTTGGAATATGCTCCCTGCTGAACTAAGAGCATCTCCTTTTCTGTTTTTAGGAATACCCTCAAGACATTCCTGTTCTCGCAGGCTTTTAATTAGAATTTTAATAATTTTAATAATTTGTTTTATATTGTTTTTTATCGTGTTTTATGTATTTTAACCTGTGATTTTAATGTTGGGATTTGTACACCACCTAGAGATTTACATATAAGGTGGTATAAAAATATGATAAATAAAATAAATAAACATTTTTGCTGAACAGCTGGATACCACTCTCTGCCCACATTGGGTAACCACTGCTTAGCCTGGGCGTCCATCCTAGCAAGCAAAATATGTTTTTAATAGAGATCACTTCATTAATCCTTGCCCAGTGGACATATTATTGTTGCAGATACTGGCCACAATCCAGAGAAAAACCTGCTTAGCAAACAGAAAAACCTCTGCATAGCAAACCGATTAAAAAAACTATTTTCCTTCCAACAGAATTCTTTCCATCTCTAATACATGCACCACACCCACATGGAAAGCCACTTCTGCAATTATTTGAAAAGCAATTTGGACTCAGAAATCCATGCATATATGAATTTGAATACAATGAATATTTATATACCGCTTTTCAACAAAAGTTCCCAAAGCTGCCCACAATTGGCTCCATCTCTCACCAGCCTTGGCTGCACCCATCACCGGAGCTGCCACTACTCCAAGGAGATTCTCCCTACCAAATTTCATACTGATAGACCAAATCATTAATTCTATAAAATATATAATTTTCTAACTATAGAAGTCTTGGGGTGGGGTGGGAACAGTTCAGTCTAATGTATACAGTCACTGTATAATTGCTGTATAATATGATTGCTCACATTATAAATGCCCCCTGTTCAAGTCAAGGAACATGTGACGTGCAGGTTACTTTTCTTTCTCCATATTAAGGCTTATCTAGGTTAGGAGTGAATGAACATTTGAAGCAGAACAGCATGCTCAGTTCAGCAAACACCCCTTTCTGAATGTTGATGAGCGGAACTGAGGTAGGCACAACCCTCTTCAAGCAGACTCGGAACTTGCTTCTGCTCATACATTCCCAAGTCTCTCAATCCCCAGTGCCAAAAGCCCTTACTGAGGCTGCAGTGAGGGCTCTCACAGAACGCAGAAAACATCTTTTTCCCCACTCCCACTGGTGGTTATGGGATTTAACTATAATTGAAAACTGTATTTGACTATATTTTGAAAACTATAATTTGACTATAATTGAAAAGCCAATAGGCCCACAAATGGATCTGGCAACAAGTTGCAGGACTTTTTTTTAAAAAAAGAAATTATATTCTATGCATCAATCCTATCCCAGGAGGAAGCCCTGCAGCAGGCCTGGAGCTTTCCCAGACAGTAGGCTTTACTGTGGGTTTGCTATCAGGCTTTACTGGAAGTTCAAAGTTGCCCCCAAAACCTGATGCAACAAGTGGATTTTTTTTTTTTTAACCTTGATATAAATCGGGCAACATTCTACATTCTAGGAAAGGATATTTAGATGCCATGACATGTCTATACCTACAAAGATTAGAATTGTTTGGGCCATGTTTTTCCCCATGATGCTCTATGGATGTGAAAGCTGGACTTTGAAGAAGCAAGATAGAAAAAGTATTGATGCTTTTGAACTTTGGTGCTGGAGAAGACTTTTGAGGATACCATGGACAGTCAGGAAAACAAACAAATGCATCATAGAACCAATCAATCCAGAATTTTCACTTGAGGCACAAATGACCAGGCTCAAACTATCATACTTTGGACACATTATGCGAAGACCCAGCTCCCGTGAGAAGTCCATAATGCTGGGAAAATTGAAGGAAAGAGAAGAAGAGGACGACCAGCAGCAAGGTTGATGGACTCGATTAAGACAGCAATGAATGGACCACTGAGCGACCTTAAAGGCCGAGTTGAAGACAGATCATGCTGGAGAGAATCCATCTATGTGGCCGCTAAGAGTAGACACCGACTTGAAAGCACTTAATCAATCAATCAATCAATCAATCCAACATTCTAATGCTCAATGAAAAACCCAAATTGTGTGTGAAGTACTCCCTGATAGCTTGCAGGGACTTTGGCCGATATGTGAAATTACACATTCCTAAAAGCCAGGTGTGACAAACTTCCTGGAATCACTGGTCAATCAAGTTGAATATGCACACAAGCGCCCATGCTCATCTGAGAGCCTACCCATCCAGCCGTGTAGGAGGATATCTTCTGCATCCCAGTGCCTGGTAAGCCTTGCTTCTTGACAAGCTTACCAAGCAATGGTAAGTAGCGATGGTAAGTTCACTCCTTCAGCATGTGACACCATTTTAGATTTCCCAGGTGCCCTGACCCCTTGGCTGCAATCAGAGTATCTGGGAAGTCACAAGGGATCATCCACTGGAGCACGAGGCTGCTGCCCACCATCTCCCGGTAATCTTGCCACGGAGCAGGGTCCGTGGGGGAGCTTTACCAGGTTTCCCAGGTCCAGGAAAATTCCATTGGGTACCATTATGAGGAAAGAGCAGCATGCCAATGGGTTCCAAGACACCATCAGAGGGCCCAGCAGAGGGTTTCATCTGTGTGGGGGCCCTGCTACCTAGTGCACCCTGCACTATGGGGTCCTTGGTTCCAGGGTTGTGGTACTTATAGTCAAGTCTTGGTATCTGTAGTGGGGAAAAGATACTTTGCTTGTTTGTGGGGGCACAAACTCAGCATAGCCATTGGTTCTTCTACTGCCATCTCCACCATCTGGTCCCCTCCACGCTCCTTTTCTAAGGGTTTTTGCTTTGGGGAAAGAGCAAGGGGAAATTGAGGGAAGAGGGAAGGGTAGCATGTACTCCACAGATGCCTGCATCATCTTTTGCAGCCAGGATCTTGGGACTCAAGTCCCAGGTTTCTGGAAAGAAATATGTTCTGGGACTTTGGAAAGTTGGGTTGGAACACCAGAAAATATCAGAGCAATTTCAGGGCATGCAGCCAGCCACCTGTTTGCTCATTTCTACACTAGCCCAACATAGAGAGGGGAGGGGAAAAAATCACTTACCTGTCTGAAAGCCTCTGGCTCGTTCAGTGCTTGGAGTAACTGGGCTTATATAGGGTCTGTGTTACGCAAGCCACCCTGAATATTTGGGAAAGGATGGGAAAGAAATCTTCCGTTGCAGTTATAAAACTTGAAGAGAAACCAGAGTAACAAGAAAGCACTTTGCATAACTTCCTGTCAGGAAAAGCTGATAACAGTATTTGTTAACACAATCTTAGAGTATAACTATATAGACATTATAGAACAATAATATGCAAATCCTCCATTTTGTATATAACTCATTCTAGTTATGTGGACTAAGGGTGGAGGCAGAAAGGATCAGAGTAGTCTTCAAAAACTGGAAGAAAATTATTCAACTATTGATCACAGGATTTTATTATTGCTTATCAAATTGCATGAAAATATTTCCATAAGTGTGTGTTTAGATTCTACTGGCAATCTAACTAATTTGGTTCCAACTAAGAAAGGTGTGCAACAAGAATGTGTCCTGGCCCCCTTTCTATTTAATGTCTATGTCAATGATCTAATTAAGCGTCTAGAGAACCCTGATATCCATGCTTCAAAATTGGCTTATAAGAAGATCTCAATCTTGATGTATGCAGATGATGCGGTTATTCTATCTCAAACCAGGGTTGGGCTTAAGAGCGCCTTAGATGTCCTTGCTCAGTATTGCAAAGAGGAACATCTTGAGATTAATTACTCTAAGTCAAAAATCCTATGCCTTAAGAACAGAGTTAAGCAATTCATTTGGTCTCTGAATGGACATCGCTTAGAGCAAGTAAAACAAATAAAGTATTTGGGGGTGATTTTCCAACAAAATGGTGGGAAATTCGCACACATAAAAATTGTAGCTGAATCGACAAAATGGCTCATAATTTCATAAATTTCGCTGGGCATTTACAAGAGCAAGGTCCAATGCTCTTCCTTCTGCGCTATTAGCTGGGAGATACCAGGGTCTCTTTTTGGAGGAATGCCAATGCAGTTGTTGCTCTGGGGAAATAGAAATGATAACTGGTGAGAAGTTCAGTGGGGGGGGGCAGAACTACCCCAGTTTCTTGGAGGGGACCCCTCTCCTCTTGGAGGGGAGATCACTGGAGGCTTAAGGTGAGTCTGTCATATTTTATTTATTTACTAATACGCAAGCTGAGATTCAGGTAGAGGCAGCAGCAGTGCACTCCACTAAGTCAGCAATAGATCACATCAGATTCCCGTTAAGCAGTCCTGCTTCTGCATGAGCAGAAGGTGCTTCAATTCCCAGCATGCTCCTTCCCAGTTTCTTCATCCAGTCTTTCTCCTTGTATCACCCGGGCAGCGTGCTTGTCTCAAGCTGCTGCTGCTGCTCCTCCTTCTCCTGCTCTCCCTCCCCCCCACACACAGTTTAGCTCAGCCCCCTCCCATCATGTATCACTTTACCAAACTCTGATGCTTTCCCCATTCAGAACACTCTGGATCAGGTGTGCAACTATAGACCGGACAGGTGGTATGGTGGCACATGGGCCGCTGATGCCGGAGGGGCTGCCTGGTGCAGCCTCCCACTCCCTTGATGGACATGGGACCTACTTGTCTTTCTGCCCCCCTCACTTTACTCACCCCCCCATGGGCAGCAGCCTGCCTCCCGTTGCCAGGTCACAATGTGGTCTAATCACATCAGCCCACCAGCACTTATTCTCATTGGGATGGGGTAGTATGCTCATGCCGGTGCTGGTGGCATCAAGGACTGTGCCATGGCCTGGCCAAGGGAGGCAGGATGGCCATATGGTGGGTGAGTGGCAGCTGAGTGATTGAGTGGTGCGCACAGTGGGTGGGCATGGGCCGTGAAGGCAGTGGCAGGTGGGGTCCAACTCAAATCTCACCCAAAGCTGTCCTCACTGTTGCTCTGTCATTGCTTTAGAGGGATCTCTTGAGATAGGAGCATGTCCTGTGCTATAAGCCAGTGATTGGCCCAAGAAAGGTCAGTCTTTGTACTGATCTTGTTGGCCAGCCTTTGTGACCCCTATCTCATAGCAATGGCTCTTTTAGTTTATGCCCACTTCTGTATATTTCCTGAATCTCTAGGCACAGTGATCAACTGCAGGACTTAATATGGGGCTCTGTGGGTCTCCATGAGGGTGATCATAGACTTCAAGTGCAGAGAGGGCCAGAGGAGGCCAGGCCCCCTTCTTTTGTGATGGACCCCTTAGCTACTGTGTTTGGAAGGCTATAGTAGTGCATGATTTGGCCAAAATCGGGGAGAAATCAGGGGTTTCCTTAATTAAGGGAATTAAGGTATTTCCTTAAGGGCCCCATATAATTTGTGCATTGTTCATGTGTAATCCATATTTAGCCACAAGGAACTAGATTAGGGATTGAGTTACTCAGAGCTCGGATGTGTTCTGTGGAAGGGCCAGTCTTGTTCCAAATGCCATCACTTTTATTGTTCAAACTTATTCAAACTCTGCTCTGAGGTCAATATTTGCTTTTACATGTATCCATTACTTAGTGTTAAACAAACATTACACAGAAGCATTTTACATGGTTATTTTTAGGAATGAGCGAAATCGATTCCGGCACAAAATGATTTGTACCCAAATCTACCTGTTTGGGGCAATTTGTGGACAAAACAAATTGCCCCTGTATCTGATTAGGTGGTTATAGATTGGAAAGAAAAGTTTCAGTACACTGGTGTTGATTGTTCATGCTCATGGATGCACTTCTGAGTCAGGATGCATCCACCACTCTGTAGGGATGTGCAAACCGGTTTGACGTTGAACTGATTCAGTTTGAAGGCTCAGGGGTCGAGCCCGGACTGAACCACCCTGGCTTTTTGGGTCATGACCCAGGCCATGCAGAGGCCCAATGCACATGCACGGCAGCCTCCAAAATGGCTGTTGAGAGGGGGAAAGGCCAGGGATGGGCTGAAGAACATGCAAACCAGGCACGTTTTGGCATAAGGAGGGGGCATAACCCCCCCCCCAGCCTCGAAGAAGCCCCCCTGAGGGGGTAAGAACTAAAAAAAATTTCTCCCCCAAATGGTTCATGAACCCCCCTGAACTGAACCAGGGGAGGGTTTCAATTGGGGGCAAAACTGAACTGGCCCAGTCCAGGTCGTGTTCAGTTCACACTCGATCTGAACTGCACCAGCCAGTTTTGTGCACACCCCTACCACTCCAGTCTCAAATTAAATTTCATTTTCTACTGCTCTGGAGGGAGAGGCTGAAACTCGAAGATGTATAGTGAAGATTTGTTAAAAGCACTCCACAAATCTCCCAAAAGGAAACATTATGCCACTTAGGGAAGTGCATTTGGAGGCAGTGTGTATAGAGCTCGCTTTTGTCACTTTATGGAAAGTACTGGTCTATGAGATTCATTTTATTTTTTAAAGCTTTTGTTTAAATCCTGCCGACTCCAGTGACATTATGTACAATTATTTCCATTATTTAAGGATGCCAGATCAGCCGCTGAGAAACTTCTTATGTCTTGCATAGGAGTTGCATAGAAGCAAAAATTCCAGTGGGTGCAGCTTTTCCTCCTAGAATGCTTGCTAGAACCCCCCCTGGTATGCAGTTCAAAAGTATACCTGGTTTCTGGGCCTGGCGTGCCTTCTGAACCCACATTTTCATATGACAAATCCTGGAAGATATGGCCCAGTATCAAACACATAGACCAGAGTGAAAGTCTGTGTGTGGAGATGGGTGGAGGAAAGTGAGATAATGTTATCAAACTTGTAAAAAGGAGACTGTTTCCATAGAACCAAGCAATTCACCAGCTGTGAAATAGCCATGTAACACATGCCTAGCTATTCAATCTGCTTCAGTCTCTCTGTAATTATGGGGCTATTCACATGTGCAGACAAAACAAAACTGGACTAAGGAAGCCCAGACTGGTTTTGCCTGTACATGAGAACTGCTGGGAGCCACGCAGATCCTGGCAGCAGCACGGTGGTAAACCCTGTAAACAGCCCCGGCTAAGAGCCTTAAGGTTAAGGGCGTGAGCATGCTCTTACCCCTGGCTAACTGATCATGTGTCAGTGCCGTGCAGCTCCATGTGGCACCTACACATGAGAAGCCTCCCAGCTTGCGTGGGGAGGCTCCCCATAATGCACCATGCCGCCTAGCCCCCAAACCTTCTGGCTGCCAGTAGCAGCCAGTGAACGTCTGGGTGAGTGACCCACTAGCCCAGTCAGAAGACAAGGATCATCTGTGGCGGAGGTAAGCGTTTTAAGGCTTCTTCCCCTGCAGCATGGAGCCCTTTCTTCCTGATTGTGAGAACATAAGAACAGCCCTGCTGGATCAGGACCAAGGCCTATCTAGTCCAGCATCCTATTCCGCACAGTGGCCCACCAGATGCCTCTGGGGAGCCCATATGCAAGAAGTGAGGGCATGCCCTCTCTCCTGCTGTTACTGCTCTGCAACTGGTATCGAGAGGCATCGTGTCTCTGAGGCTGGAGGTGGCCTATAGCCACCAGACTAGTCGCCCTTGATAGACCCATGCTTTTGTCTAAGCCACTTTTAAAGCCATCCAAGCTGGTGGCTAAGCCCACATCCCATGGCAAAGAATTCCATAGGTTAATTATGCACTGTGTGGAAAAAATACTTCCTCTTGTTGGTCCTAAATTTCCTAACCTTCAGTTTCATAGGATGACCCCTGGATCTAGTGTTGGGAGAGAAGGAGAAAAAATTCTCTCTATCCACTCTCTCCACTCCATGCATAATGTTATACACCTCAATCATGTATCCCCTTAGTCACCTCCTTTCCAAAGAAAAGAGTCCCAGATGCTGTAGCCTCATAAGGAAGGTTCTCCAGGCCCCTGATCATCTTGATTGCCCTCGTCTGCACCTTTTCCATTTCTACAATCACCTTCTTAAGACACGGTGACCAAAACTACGCAGTACTCCAGATGTGTCCTCACCATAGATTTGTATAAAGGCACTATAATATTAGTATTTTTAATTTCAATCTCCTTCCTAATGATCCCCTAGCATGGAATTGGCCTTTTCCACAGCTGCCTTGCACTGAGTCGACACTTTCAACACACTGTTGTCCACCATGACCCCAAGAACTCTTTCCTGGTCAGTAACTAAAAGTTCAGATCCCATCAGTGTATATGTGAAGTTGGGTGTTTTTGCCCCAATATGCATCACTTTATACTTGCTTACATTGAACCACATTTGCCATTTTGTTGCCCACTCCCCATTTGTAGAGATCCTTTTGGAGTTCCTCACAATCTGTTGTGGATTTCACTACCCTAAATAGTTTAGTGTCATCGGCAAATTTGGCCACTTAACTGCTTACCCCAGTTTCTAGATCATTTAGAACAAGTTAAAGAACACTAGTCCCAGTACAGATCCCTGGGGGACCCCACTTCCTAATTCCCTCTATTATGCCAACTGTCCATTTATTCCTACCCTCTGTTTCCTATCCTTCAACCAGGTACCGATCCACACATGAACTTGTCCCCTTATCCCATGACTGCTAAGTTCTGTATACTCAAGTACCTTTGGTGGGGAACTTTGCCGAAAGCTTTTTGGAAGTCCAAGTATACTATGTCAACTGGATCACCTTTATCCACATGCCTGTTGACACAAAGAACTCCAAAAGGTTAGTGAGGCAAGACTTGCCCTGGCAGAAGCCACGCTGGTTCTCCTTCAGCAAGTCCTTTTCTTCTATATGTTTAACAATTTTGTCCTTAAGTATGCTTTCCATCAATTTACCTGGCACTGAAACTAAGCTAACCGGCCTGCAATTTCCCAGATTCCCCCCTGGATCTCTTTTTGAAAATTAGAGTTACATTGGCTACTTCCCAGTCCTCTGCTACAGAGCCTGATTGTAGGGACAAGTTACATGTTTTTGCTAGGAGATCAGAAATTTCACATTTGAGTTCCTTCAGAATTCTTGGATGGATGCCATCTGGCCCTGGTGACTTGTTAATGTTTAGTTTTTCAAGATAGTAGAACATCTTCCCTTGTCACCTCAAATTGGCCCAGTTCCTCAGCCTCTAAATCTGAGAAGCTCAATTCCATAGAGAGTATATGGGATACACTGAGCAAGGAGACACCTTTAAAAGTGGTGATTCTCTTGTATATAGCAGGGAGAGAGCAACTGGCCCTATCCAGCCCCAGCACAGCATCACTCCAGTGGCTGTTGCTGTTATCTGCCTTATGTTTCTTTTTAGAATGTGAGCCCTTTGGGGACAGGGAGCCATTTTATTTATGTATTATTTATTTTTCTATGTAAACCACTTTGAGAATTTTGGTTGAAGAGCGGTATATAAATATCCGCAATAGTAGTAGCATCCTCTGCCATGAAGACAGATGCAAAGAACTCATTCAGCTTCTCTGCAATCTCCTTATCCTTCTTAATAATCCCTTTCACAACCCGCGTGGACACCCACCCCACACCGCGGCTACAGCAAGCCCCCAGAAGGGGCTACAGGTACTTGCTTTTACATTTTAAATTTTTTAAAAAAAAGTTCACGGACCTGCCGGACTGGACCCGGCAGTCCTGTTCCTGTCCGACGGAACCGGGGTGGGGGTCGGTTTGATCACGAACCCACGGACCAAACCGTTGGACCGCGGACCACCAGACCGGTTCCACACAGTTGTCAGCTAATTAAAGGTTTTAAGCTTTGTCCTCCAAGAAAATTACAGGACTAGAATATTACTCTTTTTATCCTTGTGCTTCATGTTTCCTCTGTGAGGAAGGGGGTCTGCTTGTGTGCCTGCCCACCAGGTTCCCCGCTAAACTCCTGGAAAACCACCTTGATACCTGTTTGCAAACTCCTGTTAGCAAACTTCCTCTTTTCTGAGCCTTGTCTGAAAGATCTGCTGGCAGGCTGACTCACCTCAGGAATGTGACCCCTCTCACAAGCTGAGTCACTCACCCGGAATTAATTCCCCACTCAGTCTGAGACTAACTGCTCTGCTCTCTCAAACACACACACTTCCAGCCAGCCAGAAATCAAACCCCAGGAAATTACTAGCCCTAACAAACTTATCTTGTCTTTCCCCCTTTGTTTTCTTGTTAATTTATTAAATTATTTATTTCTTTGTTTGAGACCTTCTTTAGGAGAGAAATGCAAAGCTTGTTCTTTGTCTTCAAGATCTGCTAGCAGGCTGACACAACTCAGGATTGTCATTCCTCACACCTCGGGAATGAGAAAGAGCTCATTGTGTAGGTAAAGTGCCTTTGAATGTTTTGATGATGTTTTGTATTGTGATTTTTAAAAAACAGAATAAAAATGGCTTTAAAAAGAAACCTGATAGACCATCTGCTTCTCAGGCTTAATACCCACATATCAAAAAGTGAATGTAGCTTTCTCCTGTATGACTAAACTGGATGACATGAAGAAGTGGAGACTGCATATTCAGAAGCCCTATTCAGACATTAGGCTAGTGATTGATCCACATGATCCTTCTGGGTTGGAGGGCTCCATCCCAGCCAGCAGCTATACCCAGCTGCTTAGTGAGGTAGGAGTATCTGAGCCCCCCACCCCCAAATACAGTAGTCTCTCGCCAACCGCGAGGGTTCCATTCCTGGAAACCCTCGTTCGTGGTTGGTAAATTCACAGTTGATGAGGCATATCAATGTATGGGAAACAGGGGGTCAGGGGAACCATGGCTGGAAAATACAGAAAAAATAAGGTTAAAAATAGAAAAATCACTGGAAATGACCCCATGAACCCCAGAAATGACCCCAAAATGCCCAAATTTGAAGAAAATGTTGCCAAACCATGGATACTCGGATCACGGTTGGTGAGGGTGGACACAATTTCCCAGTAGTGGATACTCAAATCCGCAATTGGGAATTCCATGGTTGGCGAGGGATGACTGTATCCACAGAAACAAAAGCAAGTAAACGAAATAATATCTCCTTGGAAGAATGTTCAAAAAAAGATGTATTGATTCTCAGGAAAAAAAAACACCATAATTTTATTGACAATCAGAGAACACTTGATAGGGGGCTGGGCCGCATTAAATGGGACACGAGGGAATATTTTATCCAGAAGAATAGTGTTCCAGAGCTTAGTTATGAAGAGCTGCTACGACACTGGAAGAGATCCACAGTGGCTCATATGGCTTTCAAGCATCACTAGAAGAGAAATTGTAAAGAAAGAATTAAAAGCTTGTACCCACCACTCTTAGAGTCTAAATAGCACTTCTCCAAGCAGCATTTCCCCATTTATCCAAACCCCATAAGAGTTATAGATACATTCAGGGAGAACAGGTCTGTCAATGGCTACTAGTCTGAGGGCTGGGCTATAGGCCACCTCCAGCCTCAGAGGCAAGCTTCAAAATACCAGTTGCAGGTGAGTAGCAGTAGGATAGAGGGCATGCCCTCACCTCTTGCCTGTGGGCTTCCCAGAGGCATCTGATGGGCCACTGTGTGAACCAGGATGCTGGACTAGATAGGGCCTGATCCAGCAGGGCTTCTTATGTTCTTATGAGCACTGAATTTAGAACAAGACGGCTCAGATTATGGTTTTAACATCTGAGTGTATTGATTTATCCCTTCAGTTTTAAGAGCCTACAACATGCTGTCAAATATTACTATATGTTCTACAGAGCATTTAAAGTGCCTGTCTTATCTCGTGCCCAGGCAATTCAAAGAACCACTCACCAGCCAGAGAAGTCCTTGGCTTTCCAGGCATCAATGACCTCAGCAAGGTTTCCTGCTACCTTCCCATTGGGCAGCGTCAGGTCATCCGCAGCATTCCCATTGAAGTTCCCACAGGAGGCACACAGTTTTCCTTCCAGGCTTCTCTTGACTTGCACCTTGACTTCCCCACAGGGTCTGAGTAAAAGTTGTACTTCAGATGCCAAATTAATCAAAACTCCATCCTGAGAAATGCTTACAGATACATCTCCAGGGGCTGCTGCTGGGAGCTGCACTTGGAACCCATTTATCTGAAATGCAGAAATGGAGGGAGAAAAGTGTCACACTGGTGTAGAGGAGAAAGGGTAGAGGCAGCTTGCTTGTATAAGATGGCGACAATGTGCATATCTCCTGGCTGGAAGAGATGGGAAAGTTTTGTTTCCTTGTGCTTCCTGACTCCCTGATTCTTTACAACTATAGCTACACTTAGAATAGAGCCTCCATGCTCAGAGGCAGTGTAAATGATTACTAGATTCAGGGGCAAGCATCAGGGGGTGGCTGATGCTATCATTCCCTCACTGTCAGCTTTCCTACTGCCTGGCTCTTGTTGGAGGGAGTGTGCTGAACTGATCACGTGTGGCATTTTTCTTTCCTGCAGCTATAAGCGCATCCCCACATGGAGAAAACATCTGTTCAAGATTCTCTGAAATTTCTCCTTGGGAGGAACCCTGAAACAGACTTGTTTCAGGCTATCCACGCCCCCCCCCAACTGACATCAGATGCGGGGGCGTGGTCTCTTTCCCAAATGGGGCCGCGCGGCCCTGTTTGGGAGGGAGATGGCCCCGCTTCATTGGCAGCAATGCCGGGAGCTGCTCTCCCTGCTTTTCGGCAGGGAGAGTTACTCCAGCCACGCTGCCAACCTGCAGCCCCATTTGGGAACAAAATAACACCTCCTGCATCTGACTTCAGACGGGGTGTGTGTGTCTGGGGCCATGAGGCATGGCCCAGCAGCCCAGGTTCTTTCTACCCATTTGCCCAATGATGGCTCTGCCTTGGGGTGCATTTGTTCCTCCTTTTAGCCAAGTGTTTCATCTGCTTTGCCATTGGCTCTTACCCATGTCTCCATGTTATTCTTCACAGTGATAGAAATTCCTTGGAAATATATGTAGAGTGTTGACACAATTGCCAAATCCCAGTCACTGCATTCCTGGGTCAGCGCTATGATCCTGAACCGAGAAGGGTCCTGCCCATTGCACAGCGAGACCAACTCATAGGCACCATTGTAGAGAATTTCCCCAGAGGCACCATCAAAGGAGGTCAGCCGTACTCCAGGGGTGAGCAAACACTCTCCTTTCTGCCCCACGCAACCACGCACACCATCACGGAGGGTGCATATTTCTCCTGCTTGACAGGTGGTTTCCTCACAGATTAGCTTGCCCAGTTTGTGACAGGTGCAATTCTCTAGGCAGCCATTTAAGACAACACTCTCTCCTGCCTGTGAGAATTGTGCAAAAGAAAGAGAGAAAGACAGACTGTAACACTTAAATACAAACATTTGTTAATCGGCAAATTAACAAGTATAGTGAACAAGTGGCCCAGTAAAATGCAGTGGAGAGCAATGCTTCCTTTAACACATGCATGGCACATGTGATTCCCGAGCTTAAAGTCACAGTAATTCTTATTTTATTTATTTATTCAGTTAACATGTTTGTATACTGCCCACTACTGAAGTCTCTAGGCAGTTTACAGCAATAAAAGAAACCAAGATATTTTAACAATTAAAACATATAAAAATATCAAATTAAAATACCCATAAAAAACTACCAAATAGCTAAAAAGCTGGGCTGAAGAGATGTGTCTTTAGTTGTTTCCTAAAAGCAAACAGGGATGGAGCAGCTCTAATCTCAGCAGGAATTGCGTTCCACAGCCATGAGGCGATGACAGAGAAAGCTCTCCTTTGAGTCCTCACCAGGGCTGCGATCGGCATCCGTCAAAGGCTGTGAGCCCCCTTAATCTGATTCTTGATTACTCTGGATTAAACTTGCACTTGCCCATGCCTCCATACCTATTGTTTTATTGCATTGTACTGCATTTCATTGCATTTTACTACATTTCATTGTTTTCCTCCCCGCCCCCCTTTTATTGCTTTTTATAATTTTAAATCTGGACTTTTACAATTTTATACTCCCCTTTTTTATTTTTTCCTGGGCATTTCTATAATAGAAACTGTATCATTATATTATCATTACTTTATCTCTTTTAGCTTTAGTAATTTTAGGTTTTTAGCTGATTTAGTTTTAATGAGCATATTCTATCTATTTCACTTTTTAATCTGCAATCATTCTTAGTTTTAGCCTTTTGATGTTATGTACTAATATGTATTTTAACTTGCCTTTTAAATGGCAATCATTCTTAGTTTTGGATTTGTCAAGTTATGTACCATCATATCATCATAACAACATCACATAACATGTAATTTTTAACCTGTATCAATTTTATGCTGGTCTCTGACCATAATAAAGGATTGACTGAGTTGTTACGAGACGAGCTGGCAGCACTAGGGGCGTAGGTAGGGTGTCCGTGTTCTCCCCTCTCTCCGGTGGCCCCTTGGAGTGAGAGAAATAATGAAGAACATAGGGAGGGGTGGAACTGGGGGGCCCTCAGGAGCCGGGGGCCCCGGGTTCTTTGAACCTATCCACTCAATTATAGCTACACCCCTAGGCAGCACTCTCAGATGAATCTCCCCTAAAGATCTATAATAATTCCAGTTAGATGGTTTCGCATAGTTTGTGTTGGAAACAAGCACAATCCCATTACTACGAGTGCTGCACTTACCTTGATGTACCGCCCATCATGAATACAGCCACAATTCTCCATGGCCACACAACTGGCACCATCAAAGAGGTAGCCGCTGTCACACTGGCAGCCTTCAAAACATTTTCTTGTGCATTGGCTTGATGTGGACAAGCTGGTGCAGGTGAAATCGCAAGTCCTTGTGCACAGCTCATAATGGCTTTTGGGTGGGCAGGTGAGAGCTGAAAATGAAGCAGCAAGAATGCCAAAAGTAGGCATGAGCATGCAGGGATGGGGTACTGCCAATTAAGCATTCTGAGCTTATGGGGAACACCCCCACCCCTTCCTGCAGAAGATGAATCTGCAGATTACTGTGCAAACTTACGGCAGAAGGTGTCTGTTCTCCAGGCTCCAATTGTAGCTCCAGCAGCTTGGCACGCAGCCACATATGCCTGAATGCTCTGACAGAGGGTCTCTCCTGCACCATTGGACACACACATGTCATACAGGCAATGGCTGAAGTATTCAAGAGGGTCCACCAATGAGTGACAGTCCTTGAATGGGCCTGATGTGGCTTGGATCATCCCACAGGAAGTCGTGGGTTGGTACGGAGCTGTATTGGTTGTATCACAGACAGGACATTTCTCACCACAACCATCGGAACAACTGACACTAGGAACAGGAACCTTCCAAGACATCCCAAACTCATCCACATTCTGGGTGCTTTTTCCGTTGGGCAGAGTGAAGTCATCAGTGCTGTCACCATTGAAATTACCACACAGGCCATTCAAGTGTCCCCAATAGGTGCTGGGGACAGACACCAAGACGTAAGCAGAGGCATCATAAAGGACTTTGAGGCCAAAGTCAGATTGGACGATGATGTTGTTCCCTTCCTGGTTGACCCAGAGTTTCCCATCGTTTGTACTCATGGGCAATGTGTAGAGCTCTCCATTCACCTGTAGGAACAAAAACAAAGAACGTGACTATGGATGCATTTTCTGATTAGATCCATGTATATGTTCAAAGTACATGTGGCCACAACCACAGTGTAAGCCAGAAACATCTTGAAAGAGAGTAACTCAGAAGGGACTCACCTTGATCTCCCACTTCATTGCCCTCTCAATGACAATGGTGTATCCATGAAAAGTTATCACAACCATTCTTGTTAGAGAATTCTCATTCTCCACCAACACAGAGAAATTTGCCAGCTGAGCATCGGCTTTTTCAAGTCTAGCTAAAACGTAAATGCAGGTGCCATGGAAGTCATAGGCCCGTCCATCAAAAGTCAGGTAGTGGGAGCCTCCACCCACACTGCATTTACCCCTGCTTACAGGGTGGCAGCCTTGGACACCATTCTCCACCCGACATTCTTCATGGGCTCCACAGGACATCTTCTGGCATTCAACAACTCCATTGGTTGTACAACTGCATCTCTCTTGGCAAGAGGCACCGGGATAGAAAACCTCTCCCATCTGGTAGTACTTGTCCTGGTAAACACAGCCACACTCCCCAATAGGAACACACTGGTCCCCACTGAGGAGAAACCCAGTATTGCAGTAGCATCCTTCTTTGCAAGATACCTCACAGCCATGTGGAGCTGAGAGGCCACGGCAAGTGGCAGGGCAGCCATTTCCACAGAGATCATAATGAGAGTTAAGTGAGCAGGCAGGGCCTGGAAGAGAGGAAAAAATCAGTGAATAACTCTTTGGGTACTGCAGTTAGAATAGGACTTTAGTACTCTGTTGCCAGTTCTCTTTATGGAGTGGCATCTGCTGGTTAACGATGACAATTCAGCCTGCCCTTACTAAAATTAGCTATAACATGGTTAACCTGATCAACTGATAAGTTTTGGGTTTTTAATGGTACCTCATTTTGTTGTGATGTGCCTGAAACTGTTGAGTAAAGACCCTGCTTCCTCTCAGCTTGAAGTTTAAGATTTAGTGTTGAACAAATCTGAACCCAGATGCATGCATTTATACAATTAAGCTGAATTTGCTGGAAAACTTCTCAAATTTTAAATCTTTGAATTTCAGTGTGAGCATCACAAACCCCAAAATATTTCAAATCTAAATTTCAGATTTGATATATGGATCTTAAGTTCATATTGAATTTTCCAGTTATTTTAGCTTTTGGTATCCTGGATGTGTTAGCATTCAAATGAAACTGATATGCGGGGGTGGGGGGGTGGGGTTCAACCAAGAAAAAACAAATCTTATTTGATATTTTAATTATACTTATATATTTATCAAATGTGTACACCACCCCAAACTTTCATCTCTGGGCGGTTAACAATAGCATAAAACAAGTTAAAAACATATACAAAAAATAAAAACAATTTAAAAATTTAAAAATAAACCAGAAATTAAAACCTAAAAATTTAGGAAGCTGAGGAAGCTTGGGCGAAAAGATGAGTTTTCAAGTGTTTTTTGAAAATTGCCAGAGATGGGGAGGTATAGATATCCAAGGTATAGGTATAGGTAAGGGAGGTATAGCTATCCAGAGAAATCCAAACATTGTTTTTCATTCTCTTAAGCAACAGAACTCATGTATTGTGGCCTATTTTAAGTTGTCACTACAGAGCAAGAGAGAGATTAATGCTGAAAGAATACTTGGGAGGGAAACTCATGTAAAATGTCAAATTTCAAAAGTCTATGAATTTGAAGGTTCTGCAACACTTTCTGCTCATTCATGATTACACTGACATGTAGTCGCTCAGCAGTCCCTACAGAACTATGCTCAAGAATTTGCAAGAAGTGGCACTTACTGCAAAAGGATTCTGATCTCCATGGTTCAACTTGAACGCCCAGGGCCTGACAAGCTGCCACATAGATACTGATGGCATTGCACAGAGTGTCATGCTGACCATGGTACTGGCAGGTGTCAAAGACACAGTCATCAAAGGAGGATGTTGGGTCGATGGTCTTATGGCATTCTCTGAATGGCCCATCCTTCTTGATGAGGATCCCACAGTACTGGTCACCCTTGTAGGTTTGTTTCTGTTCCTCCCCACATACTGGGCAGTCATTAGTGCAACCCACTGAGCATCCGGGGACCTCTGCCACCTTCCAGTTCTC
The DNA here is from genome assembly GCF_027244095.1 of Hemicordylus capensis. Lineage (NCBI taxonomy): Eukaryota > Metazoa > Chordata > Lepidosauria > Squamata > Cordylidae > Hemicordylus > Hemicordylus capensis. The sequence goes on from NC_069663.1 coordinate 19,583,866, forward strand.
TGCAAACTGGGCTATGCTGGCTGCTTGGCTACCATCTTTCATGGCCAAGTCATCATTGGGGTTCAAGTTGTAGTTTCCACAGAGGCCACAGACGGCATTGGTGTATGTACTGGGCACCGTGACCTTGACGTAGCTTTTCCAGTCAAAGGTTACTGTCAGGTCAAATCTAGTCTTGATTAAAGCCTCGTTCCCACTGATGTAAGCCTTTATCTTATCTTCATAATAGAAAGGCAGGTTCACAAAGACTTCATTAACCTGAAACGAGATTGAACAGCAACTGTCACAATTCAGCTTGCCAATGCAGGAAATGTGTGTGGAGATCTATATATTGCATTCCTTTTTTGTATGTATACTGCTGGTTTATAAAACTCCCACTAGTGAGACCAATTTGAGACACTCAACAAATATTTGAAATCCCACATTCCAGTGTCTCCCCTCAAGGTACTCTGGTGCACCTTCGCAGTTAGAATAGAGTATCACAAGACACTATTCTCATGTCCGTGGTGGGGAGAGGGCTTATGGTGGCAGGAGGCCCCCCCCCAGCCTTGGAGGCCATGGACCGGGGCCCCAAGGTCCAGGGGTAAGAGCGCCTCGGCCTTAGAGAAGGGCAAATATGGCGACCACCCCCATGCTCTTTTAACCCCATTAAAATTAAGTGGAAGAGGGCCCCACACTATCTGATTTTCCCCAGGCCCTGCACCCCACCAGGGCTCTTTAGGGACAGCCTTGCCCAGCAGTTTTGCTTGTGTTATTACCTGCACCCTACGTGGATATTCCTGGCTCAGCACAATGGTTGTGTTGTAGACCACCAACGTCACCACTTTGGTGTAAGACACCTTCTTATTGCCTCGGTTGTTGTTTTGCACATTGACCAGGAAAGGCCTGAGCGTTGGGTCCTCAGAGCACAGTCCAGCCAATTGATAGATGCAAGTGCCCATGAAATCAAATTTCTTCCCATCAAAAGTGGTGTAGTGAGGGTCGCCAGATGCTGAGCAGGTAGCAGAGCTGATGGGATAGCAGTCTCTGATCCCATTGACCACAGAGCACCTCTCATTGTCTTTACAGCAAGCTGGCTTGCACACCACCATGCCCAGGGCGGGATCACATCTGCAGCGGGAGCCACAGTTTTCATCAGCCCAGAATTGCTCCTCAGGCTTGTAGTAGATGCCATTGTAGGTGCAGCCACAACTTCCTATAGGCACGCACTTGTCAACACTGAGGACAAAGCCATCATTGCACTGGCAGGTTTCCACACATGGCTCTTTGCAGGTGGATGGAGCAGTGCGATTCGAGCAGCTGGCCGGGCAGGCATTTCCACAGGCCTCGTAGTGGCTGTTTTCAGGGCATGGCAAGGCTAGAAGTGGGAGAGGATAGAAGAGCAGCAGACATGTATCAACTGAAAAAAATGCTGGCCCTCTTTACAGAAGTTATACAGCATAAGTTGCTGGAAAGTTGTGTTGTCATAGAGACTTTTTTTGTGTGTGTTTTTGAAATTCTTCTTGCTTTCTTCACAATTCTTACAGATATTTTCCCAGATCTAGAATCTTCTGAATGAACTTTGGAAAATAGGAAGCTACTGATTCAGACATCTAGCCCATCTAGCTCAGTATTGTCTACACAGACTGGTAGCAGCTTCTCCAAGGTTGCAGGCAGGAGTCTCTCTCAGCCCTATCTTGGAGATGCCAGGGAAGGAACTTAGAACCTTCCACATGCAAACATGCAGATACTCTTCCCAGCGCGGCTCCATCCCCTAAGGGGAATATCTTACAGCACTCACATGTAGTCTCCCATTCAAATGCAAACCAGGGTGGATCCTGCTTAGCAAAGGGGACAATCCATGCTTGCTGCCAAGACCAGCTCTCCTCCCATAATTCATAACAAGAGAAACAAGGTGTTGGGATGAAATTTTCTTTCGGCCAAAATTTGCAATTCCGTTTAGGCAAAATCCTGTGAAAACCTGAGTCATGAATGTTGGTAAGAAAACTAAATCGCTGTGTTTATGGAAGAGGAGCACTCACCACAACCAGACGGCGTCCTCCAATCATACACCACAGCACCTGCTTTCCTGCAAGTCGTAGCGTAGGCCTCCAGTGCCTGGCAGAGGATATTGTTGGCTCCACCATTCAGGCACACATCATAAATGCAACTATCAAAGAAGTCATCTGGATTCACTTTGGTGTGACACTCTCTAAAAGGCCCTTCAGGGGTTTTGCTGATCACTCCACAGTACTCTTCCTTTCCATACAACTCTTTCTTGTTCTCATCACATATTGGGCAATTCCCCCGACAATAATCCCAGCAGAAAGGATCTCGGTCATTGACTTTCCAGCTGCTGGCCCAACTTACAATGGAGGTGGCCTTGGTGCCATTTGGAAAGGTCATGTCATCTGCAGGGTTTTGGTTGAAGTTTCCACACAGCCCACACATGGTTCCGTAATAGCTGCTGGGGAGTGTGACAATCAGGTGCCAGTTCCAGTCATAGGTCACATGGAGGCCAAAATCTGTTTCCAGGACAGCATTGAGTCCACTTTGGTAAAGCCTGATCTTACCATCTTCAAGAGTCAGTGGTAGGCTGATGATTGTGTCATTTAACTAGAAGCAGAATGAAAAAAAGAAAAAGAAAGTACTCAGGAATCATTCCTTTGTTTCTAAAAAATTTATGCTCTTTGGAGATTGTGCCAAACAATACCCATAAAGCTAAGTGTCTTGGAAACAGGAAAGGCCAAGTAAATGGTGGCCTTGAAAGAAACCACTTTTTATATCCAGCATCAGACCTATTACTCAGTTTCTATAATTAGAGGTGCTAGAGCTCACACCTCTTGGGAGACCATGTCCTGAACTGGTGGAACTGCACTTCATCCCAAGTATATGAGGGTTTGCTGCAATGCAGTAAAGGCAATTTGTCCATACTTGTACGTATAATATTACATCATGTGTTCCAGACCCAAGACATAGCACTGAAATCAGATTGTCAACTCCTGGCTCATATAAATAATTATCTGACCTATGTTATCGAACATTTTTCTTTGACATGATATTCTCCCCTGCCATGAATGATCACTCCTCTGATCACTACACCCAACGTAGAAGGAATATCCCTTAATCAATGGAAATGGCTTACTAAGGCCTTTCTGATCATTAAATGTGTTATTCTACAAAATGGGAGATGTAAATACCCTCCAGATACTGAAAAATGTCTCATGACACAGCAGCGCAGGGTCCCACTGCACAGGCACGTTGGCCTCCAAAATAGCCACTGCACCAGGGAATAGACCTGGAAAGGGCCAAAGACACCTGAACTGGGCGATTTCTAATAGAAGGAAGGATGATGGGGGGGGAGGGGAACCCCTGTGGACCCACCACTATCTCCGCAGACCCCCACCCCCACCACCTTGGAAAAGCCCCCAGAGGGAGTAAGTTAAAAGATTTTTTTTAAAAAAGTTCATCGAACCCCTGAACCTGTGTGTGCATGTGTGTGTGCGTGTGTGTGTTCGGTTTGGGGTCAAGCCGAACTGGGGTGGTTTGGCTTGACCCCAAACCTTCGAACCAAACCTCTGACTCACCCTGTTGACCTCCCACTCACCCTGCTTGAAAGAGAGAGGGAGAAAGAAAAAGAGAGAGAGAGATTGAGATTCTAAAATGTATTTCCTACTTCTTAGCCCAATATTGGGCTCTCCAAGTGGCTATTTGTAAGAATAAACTCCATGGCACTCTGTAGGGCTCACTCTCCACCTACAGATTAGCTATTTGACATACCCTGATTCTCCCAGTTTCCTGCTTGTGGATGGAGATCTTGTACCCATAGACGTAGATGTTAGTCAAACGCACGTAGGACACAGCCTGGTTGTTGCCTCTGTTGTCATTCTTCTCATCTATAGTGAAAGGTACCAGGGTAGGGTCATTTCCACAGTACTTGGTGATGGTGTAAGTACAGGTGCCTTGGAAGTCAAAGTCCAGCCCATCAAAGGTGTGATAGTGTGGGTCCCCCCAGCCCCAGCACGATCCTGTGAAATCAGGAACGCACGTAGCTTGGTTGTTCTCAATTTGGCATGTTTCCTTTTCTCGACACTTCAAGGCTTTGCATGGATCTGAAAGAGAAGGGGAACATGTGAGTGAGTGCTGCTAGCTATTGAAGGTAAATATGTGTGTGTGGCAGGGTAGGGTGTGTGTGTGTCAGTTTTAGTAATAGCAGTTTAGTAATAGTTTTAGTAATGTGGAATACCAAGCAGGCAATACCCTGGGATTCCTTTTGACTGACATCTTGTCAGAATGGCTCCCTTCATTTCATTGCTTGGTTGATAGTAAAACCAGAGGTGCACCTAGGTAATTTTGGAACCTGGACTTAAAGGCCTTTTGAGGCCCCCCTCCCCTGCAAATTAAGTATCATCATGCTTCGCCAGGTGACCACACCACCTGGGACAAACTAAACAGGATTGGGGGGGCCCCCAGGAGCTGTGGAGGTAATGGGCGGAACTTGAAACCTTCTGCTCTTTCCAGAGCGGCTCCATTCGCTGAAGGGAATATCTTACAGTGTTTACATTTCTAGTCTCCCATTCATGTGCAACCAGGTCTGACCCTGCTGAACTAAGGGGACAATCATGCTTGCTACCACAAGACCAGCTCTCCTCTCCATTGAGTTGGACGAGGATAGGACGGAGAAGCAAGCCTAGATCTGGAAATATGATATTCAAGGAAATTCAAAGGAATCTGAAGAGTTTCTCAGAGTTTCTCCCAAGGAGAAACTAAAATTGAAAGAATATTTCAGAGTTCCTGCCAAGGAAAAATTTCTGAGAATTTTCTCAGATGATTTCTCCACAAAACCAGATGGAGCATCTGTGAGGCAAAGGAAAGAATTATGCAGGAGGAAGTGAGAAACAGCGAAGAGGGAGATTGTGATATACACATAGAATGTGGTCCTTAGGCTTACAACCATGTTAGGATTACCGAGTCAGTGTGCTTACCCTTATTAAAACAACCCATGACTCCATCTTGAATCTCACAGTTCTCCTCAGTTGTGCAGCTGTGGGTCTCGCACTTTACCCCCTGGCCTGGGATGCAGATACAGCTTTCCTGGCACTCATTCAGCAGAATTGTCTCATTGGCCTAGTGAGAGATTTGAAGATAATATGACAAAGCCACATGATTATGTAGATATCAGATCTCTATAATCAGCAAATATTATTTTGCAAAAAGTCTCTGCCTAAGAGATTTGAATGTACTTATTCACAACGAAAAGTAAAACCAGGGGCTTTGCTTGTAAATTGCTTGGAATAAATACTACAAACTATATATACAATAAATAATATTGTAATACAGACACTGATGCCATGAATACTTTCATGCATTTCACATTTCAGCATCTCATGTCACAACTTCAACAATGCTTTTCCACAGAGCCAGTCCATGATAAAGTTCATATCCATGTGTGGTCTTCTTGAGTTGCTTTTAAGATTACAAGCAAATATCTTACAATTCATACATTCAGCTGATGGTCACCTAAACAAGTGATGTGAATGCATGTTTAAATAGGCCCTTAGAAATCCTACTATTTAGAAGTTAATTATTCTGCTATTTGTACCTTCGTGTATCAAGGAACATTTATTATTTTGACTTTCATATTTCAGAGAGAACAATTTAAGCCTTTAAAGACAACTAGAAAATGTTGCTGCTTTTTAATGGCTCCTGATAAATTCTAGAGGTGATGACAAGAACTTGTGATGTTTGGCTGGAAAGAGTGCGGAACTGAACAAATACGGGCAAGCCTGGACTGTAAGATATTCCCCTCAGGGGATAGGGCCACTCTGGGAAGAGCTTCTGCCTGCTTGCAGGCAGAAGGTTCTAAGTTCCCTCCCTGGCATCTCCAGATAAGGCTGAGAGAGACTCCTGCCTGCAACCTTGGAGAAGCTGCTGCCAGTCTGTGAAGACAATACTGAGCTAGATGGACCAATGGTCTGACTTAGTATATGGCAGCTTCCTATGTTCCAAAGCTGATCCATGAGGACCAGTGACAACAACACAAATGGAGAGTGAGAGAATCAGGTCAGAAGACCAGCTACCTGGAAGTAACGTCCGTCCTTGAAGCACCCACAGTTTTCTGCAGTAACACAGCCATGGCCATTAAAGAAGAAGCCATCGTCACACTGGCAGCCCTCAGCACAGGTCTCTGGGCACATTCCAGGGTCTGAGATCCTGGCACAGGAGGTGACACAAACCTTGGCACAGACCTCATAGTGACTGTTGGTTGGGCAGCTCAGAGCTAAATTAGAAGCACATACATGATTAGATGAAAAGATCCCAAGTGCTACTCAGGATGAGAGGGAAAGGGAGAGAGGTGATCTTGGATATGGACTAGCAACTGAAGACCAAAAGAGGCACTGGTAAAAGAACAAATCCCCAGTGGTTGTTTGATAAAGCACTTAAAGTACAATTAAGTAGTCTACAGAGGAGTTAAAATGAATTTGGGAGGAAAGGTTCAAGCATTTTTAAAAAAAACCTCCAATTAATTTTGTCATTTGAATTTTTTTTCAACATTTCCAGTTCTGGCTACTATTGGTGTTAGGGAGCTCAAAGAAAGCAAGGTATAAAACGATTGAATTTGATAGCTCAATTGCCTCAAGGTTAATCTGAGCAAATAGTCACTCAGGCACACACTAAACCCTCAGAATGCCTGTCCCTAATCACTTGACTGATGATCACTAACAGACTGCCAGCCAGGCAGGTACTTTCTAGATCCCTTTATTAGAACATATCAATTGGTGGGGGTGGAGGAATATAGTCAAAAGGGTGTTCTCCGAATCTAAAAGGCCACTGCTGAAAATAAGAAATCCATCTCTGAGGTGTGCAGACCTCAAACCACTGAAGACCAACCGTACAACTAAAAACATGCACCACTAATTGTGCCCTGAAATAATAGGGAGTCAGCTCCCATTCCACCGCTTAGTTTACACATCTCCCAGCACTCACTAATACTCACGGCAGAAAGATGGACTCCTCCAGGGCTGGATAGAGACCCCAGCCTCTTGGCAGGCAGACACATAGCTCTCAATACTCTTGCACAAAACCTGGCTGTCCCCATTGCCCAGGCACAGGTCGTAGATGCAGTTGTTGAGGTACAAGTTGGGGTCTACAGTGCTATGGCAAGCACTGAAGGGGCCGTCAGCTGCGATGAGGATCCCACAGTAGTTGCGCCATTTGAAAATGTCCTCCTTCGCCTCTTCGCAGACTGGGCACTCGCTCCCAGAGCATCCATCCGAGCAGGATCCTTCTGCCCCAGGGACCGACACTTTCCAGGCAGCACCAAATACCGTCGCATCAGAGACCAGGCTGCCATCAGGGAGCTGGAATTCGTCATCCTTCTGGCCATTGTAGTTCCCACACAAGCCACCCATCTGGCCCTGGTAGCTGCCTGGGACAGTGACCGTCACGTGGTAAACCAGGTCATAGCTCACAATGAGGCCAAAGTCCGTCTGGACCAGGACTTTAGTGCCATGTTGATAGGCTCGGAGCAGTCCTCCAGAAAGGGTTGCAGGGAGGGGTTGGAACAAACCATTCACCTGCAGGGAGCAAAGCATTTCCCTGTTGAGTAGGGTTACCTTGCCAAGAAGAGTGGGTTGATGGCCATAAACACACAAAGGAGTAATATTTGGGAGGGGAAAATTATATATACACACACACAAAATTTTCCCATCTCATTGGGTCAATATTGGGAAACTTGGATAAAATATTGTGTGTGTGTATCTGTCTGTCTAAAATCATAGTGACATATTAACCCTCAACTTTATTAATTTTAATAACATGAAATGCATTGTATCTACGATAGCCATGAACACATACATTGTACTATTAGGTATATTTATGGATTTAAAAATGGTGGGGTATCCTTTTATTTATAATGAAATCATCAGTTTACCCAGTGAAAAAAGCTGCAAGTTATTGCACTCCAAAGATATGTAGGCATATCTTCATGCCGGTTAGCAAATATCAAAAGCTAGAATGGAAGCTGCAAGTAGAGTCCACAGCAGAACTGTGGTGAGCAAAATAAATACAGAAATTATAATGGCCGGCATCTGCAGCCTTGGGGACATATTTCTGGGTGGCACAGAGCACTTCAGAGGGCAGGGGATGTGGTGTTTCCAATAAATCCATCCCCCCCACCCAGGCCAGGGAACAATGTTTTCTATTAATTACAGTTTAGTCCAGACCTAGACTGGGGGTGGGGCAGATAGACCACAAACAGAAGAACAGGAAAGTAATCTGTGTTGTCTTGCTATACCAGAGACTTCCTTTACTAACTTCTTGATGTTGCCTCATGCTTGTGTGCTACAACCCTTCCCTCTCAGAATTCTACAGGGAGATCTGCAAAAATGATCCCCCTGTGGAAGTGCTTTGGCTGCTGTAGCCTTGGATGCAGAGCATTACACACACACACACACACACACACACACACTTCCTTTGCTGCATGAGTGCTTCCTTAGACAGAACAACCGCCAGTTTTTCTGCTTAGAAATTGTACTCAGACCTCAATATTAAGTAGACACAGCAGAAACTTGCATGTCTTGAAAGTGAGCCTAGAAATACTTATCCCTAGAATGCAGTTAACATAATTTTACCATTTATTCTAAAACAGAAAGATCTTTGGAAATGCTTTCTTTCTCATTTATTCTACAAAGCATCAATGTGTTCATGCTTGCTCAAAAGATGCAATACAAGGTGTAGCTATAATAGAGCGGATGGGTTCAAAGAACCAGGGGCCCCCAACTCCTGAGGGACCCCCCAGCACCCCTCCCTATTTTCTTCATTATCTCCCTCACTCCGGGGGGCCACTGGAGAGCGGGGTGAACACGGGCCCCCTCTCCCCTAGCTACACCCCTGATTGTAACATAAAAAGATAGATCCTTCCCAAATATGTCTAGTGTTTTAGCACAGCAGAGGAACAGTGCAACCCCTTTCCCCATCCCTACAGATACTCCATTCTATCGGAGTGCCTGAGCACACATCAAGGGCCCAGTTTGCATTATCCATCCTCTTCTAAAAAGCCAGAGAATAATGTGAATTGCACTTCTGCATGATCATACACTCGTGTAGAGAAATGGTTTCACACTGAAGTCTATCCATGTGGCAGTGGGGAGGGGCTCCTGCTTCTCCACTGTGCTACTTGCTGTGCTCTTCCAGTTGAATGTATCCATCAGGACAATGTCTTTATACAACTATTTATATACCACTTTTCCACAAAAGTTCCCAAAGTGGTTAGATTTATATACAAATAAATAGATTGATATCTAAGCTTGAAGAAGCCTCTGCCAGTCTGTGTAGACAATACTGAGCTAGATAGACCAATGGTCTGACTCTGTATATGGCAGCTTCCTATGTTCCTAGATAGATAGATAGATAGATAGATAGATAGATAGATAGAGTGGCTCCCTGTCCCCACACAATCTAAAAAGGAAACACAAGATAGACACCTGCAACAGCCACTGGAGGGATGCTGTGCTGGGGATGGATAGGGCCAGTTGCTCTCCCCCTGCTCAATAAAGAGAATCACCACTTTTAAAAAAGTGCCTCTTTGCTCAGTTAGCAGGGGTGGGGCTTTGTGAACATTTATGAACCAAGGATGGATGAAGAGATAAAGAGTGCTGCTTTCTTGTAGCATAGACTCACCTTCACTTTCCCCTGCTTGTTTTGCAGTAATGTGAGTGTGTTGCCATAGATGTTGACAGAGACCATCTTGGTAACTGAGACCTTCCCATTCCCCCAGGCCTCATTCTCCACAATAACAGTAAAGGGTATCAGATTCTGGTTGCCTGTGCTGGCTGTCGCCAAGATGTACGTGCAAGTGCCCTGGAAATCAAAGGGCCGTCCATCGAATGTCAGGTAGTGAGGGTCACCGGACGCAGAACAGTTGGCGTGGTTGATGGGGTGGCATTTCTGGATGCCCCCTGACAACTTGCACTCCTCATTGGGGCCGCAGGAGAAGGCTCTGCACTGCACAGACCCACCAGCTTGGCAAACACAACGCTCCTGACATGTGGGGTAGAAAATCTCTCCGGCCAAGTAGTAGCGGCCCTGATGGTAGCAGCCACATTGGGACATGGGGACACATTGGTCGCCACTCTGCACAAAGTCCTCGTCGCACACACAGCCTTCCTGGCACCTGTCCGGGCAGGGGACTGGAACATAGACGCTGCCACAGGTCTGGGCACAGTCCCTGGCACACAGCTCGTAGTGGCTGTTTTGAGCACAAGAAAAATCTGCCAAATTGAAACAAGAACATGAAAGAGGGGGGAGACATAAATGGGGGGAAAGAGCCAGCGTGCAGGTGCAACTGACCTCCCAGGCTTTGGGTTTGTTTTTTTCCAGATCTGTGGCCCCAAACTAGCCCTAGGCTTTTGGGGGCCCATCTTGTTCTCTGTCCATTCTTCCCTCCAGCACCTCTGTGGACTCTGCCAGGCCAGGTCTGTTGTGATCATTACCTCACAGGCAGAACCATTAATTAGAATGGCTTTCAGGACATTAAAGATTCAAACAGGCCAACTCACTCTCCCTGCTCCCTCCCTACAAGTTGGTGTTCTGCTGTTATTTTCGAGTTGACACACTCTTGGAGGCCACTGAACATGCTTAGCCTTCATCAGGCTGTTCTGGGTTTTTTTATTTTACTTTTCCTTTCATTTCGAGGCTTTTTTTACTTCTTCATATACAGGAGCCCAAAACCAATGAAATGACTACCTTATTTAAGGGGTTGTCTCATTTTGCTTCCAATCTGATAACACTGAAGACCTTAAGCTCACTATCAGGATGTATGCCAACATATTTATTAGAGATATGCATAAAATGAATTTTTCAATTTGTTTCAAATTTGAATTGAATTCAGAAAATTCATTTTGAATCAGAATCAAATTTGAATGTGGTCTGGAAATTCAATTTGAATCAATTCAGCCTGTTTTGCTGCCTTTTAAAACCAATCGTGGGGCTGAATGGTTTGGAAAAGGTGCCAAATGGCTCTCGAATCAAATTTAAATTTAAATTTCAAAAATTTGATTCAAATTCCCCTTTTACGGGCTGCTTCTATTCAAATCACTCAAATCACCCAGATTTGAGTTGAAATGATTCAAATTTGAATCTATTTGTATGTCCCTGACATTTATAAATGCTTTAACTCACAGTATTTGCTCAGAATATTTGTACTTACTGCAGAAGGTGTCAGATCTCCAGGCGTGGAGGGTCGCCCCAGCTGCCTGGCAGGCTGCCGCATAGCTGGCAATAACCTGGCAGATCACAGCTTGCTGGCCATCAAAAAAGCAGTAATCATACACACAATCTTGGAAGTATATCTCTGGATCAACTTTGCTGTGACAATCTCTGAAAGGGCCATTCTTGTCGAGGATAAGCCCACACCCTGTGCTGAGGCCCCGTTGGTGACTCTCAATGGCCGATAGGTCAGAGCACTCTCCTTTGTCGACCTCTGTGCAGCCTGGTACCTCCCGCACTTTCCAGCTCTGTCCAAAGGCTGTTGGATTTGGAGCCACACTGCCATCTCTCATGGTCATGTCATCCTCTTTCTTGCCATTGAAGTTCCCACAGAGACCACAAAAGGCCCCAGCATAAGTGCTGGGTGCATTCACAGTGATGCGGCTTTGCCAATCAAAGGTGACAGTCAGGAAGAAGTCTGTCTGGACCACTGCCTCTTGCCCCCTCTTATAAATGGAAATTTTGTTGTTTCCGATCTTATATGGCAGGTTGGTCAGCAAGCCATCCACCTAGGGACCATTCAACAAGGGAGAACTGGGAATTAGTACTTCTGTCATGCCTGATGTCCTGATAGAGGTCAACAGCAAAACATTTTTGTGTGTGCAAAATTTCAACTCATTGTTTCTATGTTGTAAGGATAAGGATTTTCTTACAAATATTCACAGTACTCTGCTAGAATACGGATGAAGAATGTGTGCTTGGCAAATAATTCCTTGTAACTCAAATGCTTCAAGTCTCTCTCGTCACATCTAAGTATGGTCTTAAATTTCTCATTCTCTGGATTCAACAAAGCAATGACTCTCTATTCTCTACTGTACTGTAATTTCCCTTTTTTTAAAAATCACTGGCCTCAAAAAGGATTCTGTATAATTGTTATGGTAAAAAAAAATGGTTGTTTGAAAAAGGACATGGAATAAAGCAACTCCATTAACATTTCTACTGGAAACTAGCCATGAGTGTAGAGTTTAGAAGGAACAGTGCTCAAGCATCTCAGTGTTCGAGTAGCTATCACTCAAGTACTGAAAGACTGTATTAAGGTTTAAAACCTCTGAGAGTACATGCAAGTGAATCTGTTAACCTCTTCCTCCTGAGCCTGTTCACCAGCATGGACAGGAGAGATCCTGTCAAAGCTGAAAGAAAGGTAAAGTTGATAAGACCTGTTTGGGGTACCTCTGGCTTGTGGCTTGGAAGAGAACTCCATTATCCTGTCCCGCTAGCAACAAGAAGAGGTGAAAGCCTTTTCAAGGGAGAGAGGCTCTTCTCAGGATTAGTGAGAAGATCCATGAGGGGGTCAGCGGGGAGAGCAGGCTTAGCTCGCTCTCCCCCCCCCCCCCGATGAGCAAGGCGGCAGCCCTGGGCGGCCGGATTGGTCACCCACATGACTGCTGGCTCTGTTACGGAGCCAGAGGGGGCTGGGGTGATCGGGGGCTGCGTGGCCCCCAGAAGCTCCAGCATGCTAGAGAGACCCCCAAGCCAGGAGGCTGCTTTTGAGCCACCTGGTCGGGGGTTTACTCATGAGTTGCTGCGGTGTGGAGCCACGCCATGGCAACATACGAGCAAAAAACCCGGGTTTGCAGAGCACTCGCTCCACAAACCTTGTTTAAGGGCAGGTGTACTTTAGTGGGTGACCCCTTGAAGAACCACTGGGCTTGCAACCGAGCCCAGTGGTTCACACGATGGGAGAAAATTGGGCTAGCCTCCACTAGCCCGATTTTCTCCCATCGTGTGAAAAGCCTCAGAGTTTACTCTTTGTGTAATATCACAGCCAACAGATCTTTCCCCTTCTCCTATGCTTTGGCCACCTACTAGACTTTGGCCACCTTCTCACATAATGCCAAACCAGAGATAAATGAGCCTTTATGACATCCTGTTGCCTTACCCACAGTCTGGTGACACAAGCCCTACAGAGCTTGCTGGGATGTGGTCTTGGCAAACCAGGAGGAGGGATGGGCTCCTCCCTCCAGAAGCTGGAGGTTGCTGGACTGTGGTTGAGTGATCATCTGTGGGACAATTCCAGGTTTCACCAGTCAACCCCAGGTCAACCTGCAGTTTCACGCTACGTCTGAAAGCGGTCATAGCCACCATTTGGTGGGTATCTTTCTAATGATAAATACTGAGTGGATGCAGAAATAAAGGAAAGGACAGATAACTGAATAGAAAAAGAGCCAGTCGTTGCAAAGGGGGGGGGGAAGTCTGATAAACTCACCATGACTTTTCCAGGGTTTGCTCTGTTGATCACAATGACTGTCTCATAAACATTGATCTCTACAACTTGGGTGAAGGACACAGATTGGCTTCCTCGATGATCATTCTGGACAAGAATCAGGAAATCAACTAGGCCATTTCTCTTCTCACACAGTCCAGTGAACTGATATACACAGGTGCCCTGGAAGTCAAACTTTTTGCCATCAAAGGTGATATAGTGGGGGTCCCCTGAGGCGGAGCAGGTGGCATAACTGATGGGGTAGCAGTTTCTGATGCCGTCTTCCACCCAGCATTGCTCACCACTCTTGCAGCTTGTTGCTTCACAGGTCACTTGTCTTGTCTGCGCATTGCAGGTGCATTGTTTTGTGCAGGTGTCGTCTCCCCAGAACTGCTCACCAGGAGGGAAGAGTTTCCCCTCAAATATGCACCCGCAGGCAGACTTGGGGATGCATTTTCCAGCATCCAGCACAAATCCCTCATTGCACTGGCAGGTCTCTACACAAGGCAATGAGGAACAGTTCTTGGGGCCAGCTTGGTCATTGCAGGTGGCAGGACATGGAGATCCACAGGCCTTGTACTGGCTGTTCTCAGGGCAGGGTAGAGCTGTCAAAGAGACCAGAGAGTCAGCGGTGCCAGATTTAAGTTACATGGGGGCTCCTGTGCTAAGCTACATGTTGCCAGTGTAGTGTAGGGGATAGGGTGTTGGAGCTGAACCAGGGATGTCTATGTTCCGTTAGACTAGCCTATCCCACAACAAATTATATTGATAAAATGTACACTTTGTGGAGGTGCTTGAAGGAGGTGGGCAAAACAGATATATGAACCAATTCTCTGCTTCCTTTCCTAGCCCACATTAGGGATGTGCACGGAACTGGCTCCCTTTGAGCCGATGGTGGAGGCTTTAAGGATGGGGGAGGGTGCACTTCCCCCTCCCCCCACACTTCCCCCTTAGGCGCTCTGTGTAGAAATAGGTCAGTGGGGCGGCCCGTTGTTTTCCTTGCCGCCCCCTAGATTTCCTGGCCAGAAGTGATCGGAAGTGCTGTGCGCACACTCACACTACACTTCTGCACCTCTGATGAGTTTGGTGGGTTTTTAAAAAGATTTTTAAGAATTCAGTTTAGTTCTTGGTTCAGTGTGAAATTTCACATATACAGAATTCCAGAAGAAAAATCATATTGAAGGATACGCTACATTTGAACCAATATCTGTGAGGAAGGTAAAATCTGCTTCTCTTCACTTTAAAGCTATCTTTCTCTTCTGCACATGTGGATACTTACAGCAACCAGTGAGTGACCTCCAATCAGAAACAGCAATCCCCTCTTTTTGGCAAGCATCTGCATAGTTCTTCAGGGCCTCGCACAGCACATCCTTGAGGCCATCGTTCAAGCAAAGATCATAGACGCAGTTGTCTAGAATGATCTTAGGGTCAATCACAGAGTGGCACTGGCTGAATGGGCCATCTCCCCCTTTGCTAATCCAGCCGCAGAATGGCTCTGCTTCATACTTGTTGGCTATCTCAGGTGGGCAGCTTTTGCATTCCCCATTACAGTCATCCCAGCAGAACCTATCACCATCCTCCACCTTCCAGCTTCTTCCAAATTCCACAGGACTGGGAGCCAAGTTCCCATCAGGCATGGTGAAGTCATCTTTTGGGTCTTCATTGTAGTTGCCACAAAGGCCACAGATGCTCTCTGAAAAGCTGCTGGAGATCTTCACCACCAGGTAGCTGTTCCAGTCATAGGAGACCCACAGGTAGAAGTCAGTCTCAATAAGGACAGAGTTCCCGCTCTGGTAACCCTTCAGTTTCCCCTTATGCAGGGAAATGGGCAGCTGGGTCCGCTGGTTATTCACCTGGAAGAGAAGTCAGATGCAATCTATAACAGGAATTCTCAATGTTGGGTCCCCAGATGTTTTTGGACTTCAACTCCCATAATCCCCAGTCCCAGTGGCCTTTGATTGGGGATTATGGTTTGGTTTGGTTGGTGATTTGGTTGGTGATTATCCAGAAACATCTGGGGACCCAACATTGAGAATCCCTGATCTATAAGATAAGGAGTGTGTTTTTCTCCTCAAAACCATCACATGCTTTGCTTCAGGAGATGGATTTAGAGGCAAGATGTTTTAAATGGTCTGATTTGTGGGTATGCTGAGCCTTCTCAGACACGGCACCCAGACTCTAGAACTTATTCACCCTGTGGACCACCTGGCCCTTTCCCTGTTGGAATTTTATAAACCAGTAAAGATCACTAGGTGGGCTATGATTTGGCTTAACTTTGTTGTCAAACTAAAGCCCAGCATTCTGGATGGTGCTGATTTATGTTTTATGCTTTTTCCTGTTATGATATTAGAGCCTTTGGAGTTAGGTGGTATAAAAATTAAATAAATAAGTGTTGCTTCCAAGTATTATCATCTAACTGTATAGTGATTTGGAGGGAATTTTGCTGAAAGGCAGCCTATACATTTGAAAAACAAAACCAGTTATTTAAATAATAGCAAGCACAGAATCATCCCCTCTTACCAAAGGAGTAGGAGAGAGGTAGTGTCCTGGATGAAGTTTGATTCCAAAGGAATGATTTGGAAAGCAGATTTCTGCATCTCAGCATGCAAGCAAAGCAAAAGGATATCCAAAAGAATCAGGTTAAAGAGGGGAAATGGAAATTGACGGAAATGGGAGAGGAAAATATTTTGGTCTTTCAGTCTTACCCTCACATGTCCAACCTCATTTCTGGCCACAGAAATGGTAATGTTATAGACTCTGACTGTGACAGAACCAATGTAAGAAACACGAGTATTTCCCCTGTTCTCATTCTTGGCCTCAACACTGAAGGAAGGAAGAGTTGGATCTAGACTGCAAGTCTTGGCAATGGTGTAGGTGCAGGTGCCCATGAAGTCAAAATTCTTCCCATCAAAGGTGTGATAATGAGGGTCTCCTTGAGCCCAGCAGGTGGATTCAGACTCAGGCACACACACTGGTTGACCATCTATCATTTCACACTTCTCTTTCTTTCTGCACTGGATCAAGCTGCATGAGGGTACTGGTTTACCTAGAATGAATTAATTGCAATTTTATTTCAGAAGCAAGAACCATTGGAAACCTGTAGAGGGTGCTGTTGACAGAAATTAGGCCTTGAAATTACGTCTTCTTCACACTCAAGTTTTGAAGTTAAAGCCAGCTGTGGATATATATACAGTGGTGGTGTGTTTATAATTGGAGGACAAATATCTCTGGGCCTCCTCCAGCTTGGTGACAGTTTGCTTTTCAGGCCCACTTCAGCCTTGCCACACCCCTGATTATACTTATGGTAGCAGAGAAATGAATGCAAATTCAAGTTAAAGTAAGTAAATAACCATTCACCTAATTGTCTGAAGGTAGGAAAGCTTTAGAAAGGTTTGTTATTTTTTTCCTCAGGAGGCAAAAATGTCTATTTTAGACATGATATGATGGGAGGCTGTGCTATATGTTTCCTAGAAACTGCTGAACCATCTCCTCAGTACATTGTATAGCAAGCAGGAAATGATCTAGAATGATCTGCAGAAGCTTGCAGTAGGCATGACTTCTAAAACAAGGTAAGTCGCCTAATACAAACCTTTTGTTCCTCTTATCATGGCTTCCTCTCTGGAAATGATTTAGTAAGCTAGTTACAATGGCTACATTTGCACGTAACATGGAACTGCAGTTGAACAGGCTTGCGGTTCCACAGATGTTATGTCTGAATGTGGGGAACTGCAGTTGGCTGCGGTGATGAAACTGAAGGTTCAAGGTTGGAACTCCATTCTGAACCCTTGAGTTGTCATGAGTATGTCCAAATTCAGAACTGCAGGCTGCTTCCCTTGGAACCAGAGTTGGGGGAGGAAGCTCCTCCCTCAACTCCTGTGTGATTGGCTGTGTGGGCTGTCCTTCATGGAAGAAGGAAGCCCGCACAGCCAGCTCCCCCAATTCTCTGCAGTCTTGCTGAGTGCAGAGAGACAGATCTCCCAAATGTCCAAATTCAGATGGGAGAGCAGGGGGGGAAGGGGCGCTGAACCGCGGCTCCATTGGACTCTCTGTTTTGCGTTACATGCTAATGCGGCCAATGTTTCTAGGAAAGCAACTTTTGTGGATTTATTTGCAAGGCTGAATGCATAGCTTCACAAAAACAAAACAAAGCAAAAAGACCATACAAAACACACTTACCCCTGAAAACCTGTGTGCTGATTTTGTCTAAAAACAGATAACACTGGCAAAAGGTGGGCAAATCAGATAAATACCAGTTGCAGAGTATGAAACTTCTGTAGCTATTGGATGATAGTGCTGTGGCTTCAATTGATTGAACTGAGCCCTGCCAGTCCTCAATGGCTAGGTAACTAAAGTAAAAAAATTTAAAGCCCTCTGGATATGTTATGAAGGGAGTGGGTTTCCTGTCACTTGCAAACTTTACATCAATAGTTACTAGTGAAGTTTATATTAGACTATTTGCCACAAAAAGCTTGGATTTTCTGTACAAATGAGGCTACTTACTGCAGGAACAAAGAGCCACCGAGCCATACCCATCATACTGTGAGACTCCAAAGATCAAGAGTCCAAAAGGAGTGCTGGCGTGCTCTAGGGAAAGGGCATGGCCTTCTTTGCCCAGGCTGTGCTCAGCCCAAGAATATTCTGTGCCACGGATCGGCCTCCACTGGATATTTTCAATGGGCTTCTTCTCTAATGTGATCCCACTGGATTCTGTGGTGTTGGCAATGATGATTGCATGATTATAAAATTGGGACATTCCATCAATGTGATACGACACATAATAACTTGTTAAGGCTGGGATATTGATGAGGAAGGGGTCGTAGGCTTCACTTCCTCTTGTGGCACCAGCGAAGAAGAAAAGGACCTGGATTCCAGCACTAGCGGAGATGTAAATTGGCTGAGAGCTTGGCATGTCTAACTTGATAACTTGCCCAGCTATCAGATTATGGGAATCTTGGGCGTTCCCAGATTGGTATTTGATGTAAGTGTTCTGGGAGCTGGTTATATACACAATGTCAAATCTACTTTGGAAGCACAATGGGGGAACAATGAAAGTGGTACCCCAGCTGGAAACTGGCAGGAGCTGTTCAACAACATGGTCACAGCTTGTGAGTTTCCAAGCACAACTGTGCCCACTCAGGACAGCCACAGGTTGGTCTGATTCAACTCTGGTGCCAGATAAATCCACTGAGCTTTGCAACTGGATTGCTTGGAAGGCCTCAAGGTCAGCAACAAGTCTGCTCCCGGCAGGATAAACCCGCCCTTTGAATATCACAGTCCCTTTCAGATGGATGTCAACTCTAGTGGGGAACTGATAGGTGACAACTGCAAATTCCTTGAACGTATTTGACATGTCGCCCACTGGAGTCACCACATAATACACTGTGCCCAGCTGTTGGACAGGGTACACAGCTGTGGCTCCAGTTGTTTGCCATTTGTAGTTGCGGGAGAAGACCGTGATGTTTTTGTCAGCTTGGATCAACACAGCCCCATCAAAAATGTCAGTCCCCACCATCTCGAGGGAGATTGGGACCACAATGGACACTGTCTGTCCTTCATTGACAGAAGTGGTTCTGAACATTTGCTTGCTCACTGACACTGTGACGGTGGTTGCAGAATGATATCCAGTGATAAGCAGCTCAAATTTGGGATTAGCTTGGGTTTCCCAGCTATTCTGCAGGAAGGCTGTGATAAATTCCTTCCCACAGGAACTTGCTGCACTAGGGCCTGAAAGAAAGGAGGAAGCAATAATTAGGAAAGGGGAAGTATAATAATGCTGTTATATAATAAATATGTGGCATGTCAATATACTGAAGTCATTCACACAATCAAAAACTGTGTTCTGCCTGGGTAGCTTTTCCTCCTACCTTGTTTCCACACAGTCACTTCTACTCAGGTTTTCCTCCTATCTTGCTTCCACCCAACCAAAAATTGAGAGCACACACAGCTCCCAAACCCAGGTAGAACACAGTTTTTGATTGTGTGAATGACCTCACTTTCTGAATACTTTTTGCAGTTATAGTTGTCCCATCTCAAAAAGGATTTCTTAGAGCTATAAACAAGATAGGAAACCTTAAATATTCTCCACCCATGTGTTAGAGCAGCCTACAGTACAGCCAGATCTCTGCCAAGTAGCCAGTCATTTAATTCATTTCCCCCAAAGATAATGGCTGACATCTAACTAACAAAACACCAGTTCTATGGGAGAAGCACTGCTAGCACTTCTGAAGAGTTCCATACTCAAGCTGCACCCGTGCTAGTTTGTGTGTGTGTATTTCTACTACCTCCTCTTCCACCAGAAGTCCTCTGTGTCACATGGAAATATGTCCCTGAGGGCTGTGCAACCCTCAGGGACCTATTCTTGGGTCATACCTAGGCCTTCCGGGGGAAGGGGTGGTTGTCAAAATGTATCCCCACCACTGAGCCAGCAGTGTAGCTAAGTTAGTTGAACTTTTCAGAAACACCAGTGCTTCTCCTATGCCCTGGTGCTTTGTTAATCTCCAAGTCAGCCAATGTTGTCTGGGTCCAAGGAGAGAGCAAGTCATTGTTCCAGCAAAATCCCCATTTGCTCCACATGGAGAAGTGCAAGAATAATCTCTCTTCATGGGTGGTCTGCATGGAAGTTAAAGTAACATTGCTACCAGGACCCGAGACAGACTGCAACCTCATTCCTTACTCTCTCCCCAAGAACTGGCACTTGCAAACAAGGCCAACCTGAATGCTGTTTCATAGCAAACTCACCACACAGGAGGGCCAGCCACACCCAGAGCAGCAGCGGTATCCTTTCCATGGCTACAAAAAAGGAGAAGACAGACATTCAGCTAAGCTAAAGAGCCAGATATACTTACATATCGATTATAAGTTGATAATAACATTAAGTCAGTACTCGATACTGATTTTAGACTTTCAAAAATACTGTGCCTTTTTAAAAAAACAGTCTCTCTCCTTGTTTTCAGGAAAACCACCATGTATTTGGGTTCACATTTTTCTCTCCTGCTGTCTGGTGCCAATGCCCCATTTTAGGACTGTCCAATACTGTATCATATTTACCTGAATACAAGATGAGGTTCCCCCCGCACTCCGCCCAGTCATTTCCTGTTAAATATGGAGTGGGGGGTGTCATCTAGAATTTTATTCCTTTTTCTTTTGGGTAAACACAGGTATTACCTGTATTTAATCTCTATCTTTTAAGGCATCATCTTAAATTCAAAGTCACCTTCTATATGGGTAAATACCGTGCGTATTGTGAAAATGTTGGCCACATTTGCACATAACGGGAAACTGGAGTTAAATGGGGCAGAGGTTGGATTTCTACATCTGGATGCATGCAACCTGCGATTGGGTGCTGGGGCTCTTCTTCATGCCAGAAGGAAGCCTGCACAGTCAGTCCCAACCCCCGCAGTCTCACAGACTGTTGTTTGGATCCTGCCCTTTACATTTGAAGGCGGATGGGTCAGCATGGGGGGAGGGGAGAACCATGGGTTCAATGGAGCTGTGGGTCAAATAGACCCTCAGGTCTGTCTTATGGCCATTCAGTTGCTGTAGGCTGTAGTCACACATAAGGCGGCTTAGCCCCAGCTGTTTTGGTTTTTCCCTCCTGGTGATTCCATGTAAGCAAACCCCCCCCCCATGGATGCTTTTTGTTAACACCATAACAACCCCACCCCACTTCCATAAGCATCCGTGCTTAGAAGTGGGGTGGCTTGTGCTGCACACTTTTTTGGTTGCCATTTGGGAAATGACCTAGGAAAAAGCAGGCACCATTTTCATCAGGACACCCCATACTCACTGGGGGAAGTTGGTCAGACAGACTCTCTACACAGCTCTGGATGGTACTGGCCCCACAACTGATCCTATCAAATTTGTGGCAGCTACAGAGACTGAACCACCCATACCCACACTTTTCCATCTCCATTGACTAAGATGAGAGAACATTGAAGCTCTTCTCATGATCTGTGAGAAGAGCTTCTGTCGGGTCTGCGGGGAGAGTGGGCTTAGCCCGCTCTCCCCACAGACGATTGAGCTCGTAGCCTTGGGTAGAGCCAGTGGGGACTGGGAGGATCAGGGGCTGTGCAGCCCCCAGAAATCCCAGGATGCCCTGCATGAGTGCGTGGAGCATCCTGGAGAGACCTCCAAGCCTATTCGTGTGTCACCACGTGCTGCGGAGACACATGAGCAACAAAATGAGGTTAACGGAATGCTTGCTCCGTCAACCTCATTTAAGGGGAGGGTATTTTAGGCGGGCTAGCCGCCTTGGGAACACTGGGCCAGCCCACAAACCCGGTGGTTCCCATGATCAACCGAAAGCAGGCTAAGGGAGCTTAGCCCACTTTCCACTGATTGTGGAAATAACCTCATTGTCTTCCAAAGCTTAAAACTAAGCAATCTATTTAAACACAACAACAAAAGATGCACCCTAATAGAATACATTCAGTTTAGAAATGATTTCTGTCTCCAGAATAAGTTTTAGGGTATGTGTTTTACTGGCCAAAAAATTGGTTGGAAGCAAAAAAACCTCCAGTCTTTTTTAAATGCTGTCAACAAAGACATTTTTATTCAAATTCTCTGAGATCTGGGCAGCTTGTATACCTCTCCATGGAGATCTTTCCTGCCACATCCCATACTGATAGGCCAAATTGTACTGAATTATTATTATTATTATTATTATTATTATTAATTTGATTTCTATACCACCCTTCCAAAAATGGCTCAGGGTGTTTACAAAGAGAAATAACAAACAAATAAGATGGCTCCCTGTCCCCAAAGGGCTCACATTCTAAAAAGAAACATAAAACACACACCAGCAACAGTCACTGGAAGTACTGTGCTGGGGGAGGATAGGGCCAGTTACTTTCCCCCTGCTAAATAAAGAGAATCACCATGGTAAAAGGTGCCTCTTTGCCCAGTCAGCAGGGGTTAATCTAAAAGGAATAGGAATTTCATGCTTTTTTAATGCTAGAACTTTAAAAGTAGCCATACCTTAACTATCAGCCCCTCCCACAACTGCTTACTTTCCATAAGTTTTTTTTCTGTCAGCCAAGGAACATATGGCATGCAGGTTACCTGCCTTTCCCCATGTCAACAAAGAAAGGAAACAATTTCACTTACCTGCCTAAAAGCCTCTGGCTTATACAGTACTTGGAGCAGCTGGGCTTATATAGTAACTAACTCTCTGATGCTCCAGCCAACACCCTAAGGAGGAAGGGAAAAGGGCAACATATTAACTAATTATCTGAGAATCAAAAGCAAATTAAAAACAGGCCTAATATAGATGGGTGGCTTTTCACGATCAGCGCCAAGTTTAAGTGTATGCTCCTGGCTGGCATGTCATGTGAACCTGCTAGTTCCGTTGCTGGCTTACTGAGATTCTATCAAGATTCTCTGCCCAACGTCAAATCTAGGTAACAAGTCATGGGCAGACTTTGGCCAGTAAGGTGGCAATGGGAACCAGTGGTTGGCTTGGTGGGGATCATGCAAACCCGCTCTTTATAGGATCCCCAATTAATTTTTGATATGGGATGTTATTGTTTTAATGATTTGTTGATAAGCTTCATTGAGGGCATTTATGTAAAAGGATCTAGGCAAGTAGGATGTGCTTGGGCTTTGCTGTGTTATATGGGACCTTCTGCAGAAGAAGACTTAGTTTCTGCTGGACTGATTGCAAGGAGTTAGATACCCATTATTCATTGCCATTGAGGAAGACTCCTGGTGGGTCAAAACACATATGGTGTCCCATGATGAACAGATGAACAATCTCCTTGGACTGTGGTGTGTGTGTGTGCGTTTACAAATGTGGATGCACATGAGATCTTTCTCTCTGCACATGTCTACAGCATTGGGGATTAGGACTCTTTTGATCAATACATAAATAACTTTTCTGAACCATTATTTGTTTATCATTTGGGATCATTATGGTGTTCGTTTTTAAAAAAATAATGTATTAGAATTTGTTGTTTAGAATCTTAGAAGTTAACAACACACTTCATATGTATTTTATTACCATACTAGTGTTTTCCAGTTCTCATATGACTGAGTCTATTTATTCCATGGGATTTATGATTTGATAAATGAATATACTTTATTAAATGAGTAAGATTATTTGGTAACACTCCCATTCTATATTTTGGACTAGTTGTTTTCTTTGGGGCTCTTTGTTGATGGTTACAGTACTTTCTGGTGAACCCTACAAGGTTTTAGGTTCTTCAGCTAGGGGAAACCTTGCCAAAATGATCCTTTTCCCCCACCCTTGAGTCAGAGCAATGCACTCAGGAGGAGGCTTCCTCGTGAGTAGAAACAGTGATACAGCCAAGATTCAATCTGGGGTGCAATGGGAACAGGCTGGCATGGCAACACAGAGCACTTCTGGAGGCAGGGGAGATCAGCAACAAGCACTGCACGCGTACACACACACACACACACACACACACACACACACACACACACACACACACACTCTGCTGCTCAGAAAGCCTCTGACTGCAAGGATGCAGTGTCTGGCTGTGAAGATGTAGCTTCTGCTGCACATCCTTGTTCCCTTGCTCTGGATATCAGCCAGTATTTTCAAATGTGTGCACACCACTGATATAAGTAATAGCATTATGACACCTGCTCCCCCTTCTCTAATATATTTTAATGTTTCAGCCCCCTCCCTAACCATTCTTGGCAACAACTTTATCCCTCACCCCCATTTCAGCAGTACTCCGAGCTGCCCTTTTCAGAGACCTTTCCAAGAGGAACAAAGTTAATGCAGACCCCATAAGTGTTTGTGTGAAGTTAGGATTTCTGCATTTATTTACTTTGCATCCATGTATCTCATCTGCCATTCTGAAAAGGTCCTGAATCCCAAGAAGCCCCCTTGGAAGTGTTTCAGAGTTAGGGGATTTGCCACTGTAAATAATTTGTGGTGATCTGCAAACCTGGATACCTCGCTGCTCACCATCATCCTCCAGTAGTTCACTCACAAATTATTAAATACTAGCACCGGCGCAAATACAGATCCCGGGTGGTGGTGGCATTATTGCCCTCCATTGTGATAAATTTATTCCTATCTCTGGTTACCTGTTTTTCAACCAGGTACTGATCTGTTCTTTTACCTTTTGACTGCTGAGCTGCCTCAGGAGAATTTGTTGAATGCCATTTGGAAATTCAAGCGTACAATGTGTACCAGAAAACATGTCTACATATTCATTACCAGAAACCCTAAATTTAAATACCCTAAACAAGCATTTAAAGTTGGTGAAGCGAGACTTCTCTTTGATACTTCCGTATCAAGGGTTTTTCTACATTTAATTATTCTAGGAACATAGGAAACTGCCATATACTGAATCAGTACATGTCTTCACAGACTGGCAGCAGCTTCTCCGAGGTTACAGACAGGAGTCTCTCTCAGCCCTATCTTGGAGATGCTGCCAGGGCGGGAACTTGGAACCTACAGTAGATGCTCTTCCCAGAGTGGCTCCATCCCCTGAGGGGAATATCTCGCAGTGCTCACACATCAAGTCTCCCATTCATATGCAACCAGGACAGACCCTGCTTAGCTAAGGGGACAAGTCATGCTTGCTACCACAAGACCTAATGATTTACCTGGTATTTAAATTTGATTGAGAGGTCTATAATGTCCATGGATCACTTTGAAACCTTTAAAAATATATATTATTTAATTGTGCTACTCTGATTAGTTTCCCTTCCTCCGGGCATGCAGCTGATATCTGTGTTCCTTTTGCAACCATCAGTGTTGTCCATTTTTCCAGCTATACAGATGGGAGGCAGTCTGGTGAAGTGGTTAGTGTGTCATATAAGGTCCAGGGAGGCCAGGATCCAAATCTACTCAGCCATGATGCTTAATGGTTGGCCTTGGGCTAGTTGGCTGTCTCTCAACCAACTTCACAGGGTTGTTGTAAAGAAAGAGAGCTATGAAGGCCATTCCAAGCTCCTTGGAGAAAAGGTGGAATAAAAATGAAATAAATATTCAAAACGGTTGCTCTAAATCAGGGGTAGGCAAACTTGGTTCTCCAGCTGTTGTTGAACTACAACTCCCATCATCCCCTGCCACAAACTTGAGAGCCAAGGTTGCCAACTCCTGCTCTACATACAGTGTCATACTGCAGGACTGGATCTGAAGCTCTGTGTGCATCTATGGTGAGAGACTTCAAGTTACTGTGTAAGCCATATGTAGATAGGAGGAACTAGATTGGAATTTGGGTCAAGATGGAGTTGGGATGAATACAGTGGGAGGGCAACTCTAAGGTAGTGTCTTCTGGTTGACTTCAACAAACAATCCAGAAGTAAAATCGATGGGCATGTTCAAATTCTGCTGCTGGCCAAGTTAAACAGAGGAACTATTTGCTTCCCTAATATCTAACAAACATTCAAATTGCCACACAGGAATAAACTACACAGCTGCTATTGCAAAAGACATTTTATTAGACCATTTAAAAGGGGGTGTTTTCAGCGGCAATATAATTTCCAGCATTTTCTGTATTATTGCCCGTTGTATGCAGAGTACAGAGTACAGAATGCAGAGTACAGAATGCAAGAATGTTGAGGGATTAATAAAAAAGCCTTTGTTTATTAGCACAATGAAATCCTTCCTAATCTCCAACCATCATCGTCTGTGGCAGGGAAGGAGAATGGACTGAGAGAGGAGATGCAGTCGTAAGTCTATAAAGGTGGAGGAAGGCAGTTGTATAGCAGCTCTGGCTCTACATTTGGCAACGTAGGATCTTGTCCTCCTCAGTGATCAGCCATAGAATATTCAGGTCATAGGCTAAATGCTTGATCTTGGCATTGATGTCTCTCATTATGGTCCATTTGGTGCCTACAGGTCTGCTGTCTGTGATCCCATCCCTAAAAGAATGATCAGAGAAGTGGAGTTAATGCTGATAGGATAGTCTCCCCCCCCGCCCAATGGGATTTTTAGGACCCTAATCCCACCCCACTAGTATAGATCCTAAAATGAAAGTTTACCCCAGCAGTGTTCTCTCTAATTTTTTTCCATCTCTGTGTGGAATGAGTTTTGTTCTGGGTGGGAATATCAAGGCAGTGTGTGCACACATGCATTCAGAGTGGGGCCTTCCTGATTCAACCTGAGTGGGATCTACAACTGACTGAGTGGACAACAAAAAGCTTGTCAGAGCAAGCATGTGCGCATGCCTTAGCGGGAACACTGTACCCCAGCCCTTCAAGCGGCACTTGAGGCTGTTCTCATGCATACACAAAACCAGGCTGACAAAACCAAGCCCCGGTTTGCCTGAGCATGAGAGCCGCTGGGATTGTGCCCAATCTGTGCAGTACCTCAGCAGCAAACCTGCCTCTGGAGCCACCCTCAAAAATGGGGTTAAAGGAGTGAGTGCTCTCTTAACCCCGTTTTTCTGATCATAGGCCAGCCCGGGCTGCTTGCAGCCGGGGCTGGCAGACCGTAGGGCTCTCGGCCAGATTCAGGGAGGGGAGGAGGGATACCCATAATGCACCGTGTGCTTGCACAGTGCATTGTGGGAGTTTTGGGGCAGGGCAACACATCCTGGCACCCCATCCCTTTGAGCTACCGGCAGCAGCTGGCAATCATCTGGGCAGGTGATTCGCCCACCCAACAAACAGGAACGCATCATCTGTAGGGAGGTAAGCTTTTTAAGGCTTCCTCTCTGCTGACCCTGTAGCACTTTCTCACCAATTGTAAGAAAGGGCTCCTTGTTATCTCACCAGTCTGTTGGTTGCTGGTCCATTTGGATTAGGACTGTTTCAAGCCCCCCAGGAGATCATACAGGCTCATAGAGTTTACTACAAAACTAAAACTGTTCCTCTTTGTCTAGGACGGAATTTATTGTACACTGCCCAGAGCCTTTGGATGGGGTGGTTTATAAATGTAAATGAATGAATGAATGAATGAATAAAATAAATAGTAGTAGGAGGAGGAGGAGGAGGAGAAGAAGCCTTCATTTAACTTCTAGAAGTGTGTTTGGTGACAAGTTGATATTTCTCCCCCAATCTGAATGAGCTGAATTCAAAAATGCTATTTACCATGCTAGGTTTTGCTTTTTTCTACTTGAAAACCAAAAACCAAAATGGTGACTGAAGTTGGTTCTAAACAGAACTACATGAGCAACCTGAATAAATGATTTTTTAAATGCCATTTGCCTACAGGCCCCCACCCCTCACAACAAGGAAACTGTCCGCTATCAGATGATCACAATCTGATTCTACCCTGAATCACAACGATTCAGAATCACAATGATTCTACCCTGCCCAAACTGTTGTTTTTATGTAAAATATATGGACACACCATGCCCCACCAAGAACACTTACCATTAAGAAACTGGGGGTTTTATGCCCCCAAATAAGCCTTGGGCTACCACAGACCACACAGCCCCACAAGCAGAAGACTCTCTCCTATGAAATGTAGTATCATAGTGTCGAACCCAACACTTTATTTCTGCATAGGACATTGCCAAACACATTGCTCCCTGCCCCCGGCCAGAAATATCCAGTATCCATTTAAATGAAAGAAAAAGACATACCAGTGTGTCTATTAATTTTCTTCTAAGGGTCCCATATATTTACTGCCTTCTACACTGAACATCCTAATATGTAGAGCTTATCTAGGAGAACTTAAGATGGAGATTCCAAGCCTCGTCAGTAGCTCTTACCTACGGTAGACAGCCCCATTTGTTTTCACTGCAAAGACGCTTCCATCGCTTCCCACTTCAACCATGGAGAATGTGCTGGGAACATGCTCCCAGTGGGTTCCCTTGCAGTCCTGTGATGAGATGCCATGACGAAACCAGATCTCATTGACAGTGTTAATACCCCAGCAGCCTCTCCAGCCACAGCTGTAGTATATCAGGCTGCCTTCCAGATTAGCCCAGGATCCAGGGAAGCTGGGACTCTTTGTGACTAGCCCAGATCTAGAAAGACACCAGGACTCAGTCAGCTGATTAACACCCGCTACAAAAAGGTCTCCCCCAGCATCAATCTGACTAAATGATCCTGAGGAAGAGAAAGAGAAAGGGTAGGTCAGAATGGGGGAGAGATACAAACTTGTCCTCCCATTCCCCAAGTAGAGAGACACAAAGGATCATATCATACACACAAAACAGACAAATGAACAAAACATTCCAGGCTCTACAGATGATCTAATTACAGATATATAGGCAGCGATCTACTAAGCAGCCATTTTGATCAAATGTGCTCTATGTGGGTTGCTGTAGCTGTTGCCCATTTTCTTGACCCAGAAGAGGACAGTGGCTGCATCCGCATATAACACGGAACTGCGGTTCCAATAGACCCACGGTTCTACCTCCCCATCGCCTGTTGCCGTTACCTGTCTGCATTCAGACATAGCCGGGAGGGCCCCAACTGCAGTCCGGGAGACTGCAGAAAGGAGGGGGAACTGGCTGCATGGGCTTCCTTCTGGAATCAAGGATATCGCCATCAGCCAATCGCGGCTTGAGCGACGGAGGAGCTCCCTCCCTCAACTCTAATTGGAGCTCAGAGGGACTGCTGTTCAGCTTTCAGATGTAACGTTGACACCTTGAAACCTCAGGTAGGAGTGATGAAATTCACTACAAACTGAAGGTAAAAAATGGAGTTTCAGGAGAGAAACAAGTCGCTTTTGTGTCCGAACCACAGTTGCACGTTTAGACATACTAGAAATTCAATCTCAGGCCCTTTCAACTCCAGTTTCTCATTACGTGTGAATGGGACCTATATGTCAAAATGTATTGGATATGTTATACACATTTCCAGTTTTTGAACATCTGTCTGAGGTCTGACTAAGGGCTCTTTTAGATTGTGAGCCCTTTGGGGCTGGGGACCATCTTATTTATGTATTATTTTTCTATGTAAACTGCTTTGAGAATTTTGTTGCAGAGCGGTATATAAATATTCGTCATTGTCATCGTTGTCGTAGTAGGACTTGCCTCTTTGTGTTTTTGTTTATTTAGTTGAACTAGTTGCCCATTTCTTCTTTTTTGCCATTTCATAGACTATGTAGGGGGAAAGTGTGTGTGAGAACTCTTATTACTAGATTAGAAAAGGGGGATGCATGCAGAGGCTTCCCGACATGTATACTCACAAGAAAATGCATATTCTTCACAAATGATGATATACATTTTATCCCTACATGGAGATGGTTGAATTATAATATAAGCCATTCAATCGCACTCTATGCTGGGTAACTCTGGAATTCCATGCCTGCCAACATGTCACTATTTCTCTAGTCACCCAAATGGGAAAATAGGGACATGTTGGCAGGTATGGAATTCTGCACTCTTAAGTTGTCCTCACAAATGCTCTGGTACCTGATACGAGTTCCAGTTTGCCTCCTACCAGACGATAGGCATGGGCGTTGTTGTCAATCATCCACACACCCCCGGCACCAGCAGTCACATGCTTCATCTCCCCTGCTAAATAGTGCCAATCTTCTCCAAACTTCATGTATGCATCACCCGTTGGTTCCAGACCAATCACGAAGCCATTCCCCGCATCAATCTGTTTCAGGGTTCCAGGAATCTCTGTACAGAGCTGGGCTGGAATCAACATAACACAAACTTGACACGAAATTCCTCTACAGCCAAGATGCTTTTTGTCAATGGATGCAGGAGGTTTGGGTCTTTTTAGTTTAGAAGAAGGCACATGATAGTGGTGTATATAATAACAAGAAAAGCCCTGCTGGATCAAGCC
Source organism: Hemicordylus capensis (assembly GCF_027244095.1). Taxonomy (NCBI): domain Eukaryota; kingdom Metazoa; phylum Chordata; class Lepidosauria; order Squamata; family Cordylidae; genus Hemicordylus; species Hemicordylus capensis. The sequence continues at coordinate 19,613,987 of NC_069663.1, forward strand.
CAAGGCCCATCTAGTCCAGCATCTTGCTTCACACAGTGGCCCACCAGATGCCTCTGGGAAGACCACAGGCAAGAGCTGCGGGCATACTCTCTCTCCTACTGCTACTCCCCTGCAACTGGTTTTGAGAGGCACCTTGCCTCTGAGGCTGGAGGTGGCCTATAGCCCTCAGCCATTGATAGACCTGTCCTCCATGAATATATCTAAACCCCTCTTAAAGCCATCCAGGCTGTTGGCTGTCACCACATCTTGTGGCAAAGAATTCAATCGGTCAATTTTTCATTGTGTGAAATAGTACTTCCTTTTGTTGGTCCTAAATTTCTATCAAATTACATGGTGTGGTTATAGTGGATAGAGAGAAGTTTTTCTCCCTCTCTCATAATATCAAAACTTGGGGTCATCTGTTGAGACTAAATGCTGGGAGATTCAAGAACGACAGGAGAGGAGATTGCTTCCTGGCAGCCAATTCTCATTGCACTGGTCCCCTTTCAAGGCTTGCAAGAATGAATGGGAGCTTCTGAGTTGAAGACATCAGAGATTTGTCTCCTGTGGGCTGCCAAGTGCCAACTCTCAGATGATGCCTGTACTTTTAAAATTGGAACTTTAAAGCACCAGGAGGGAATGCAGCTGCTCCTTCCTGCTGTAAAAAGGGGGTGGGCAAAGAATCTGTGGAACAAAAAGAAAAGCAACTTCATTCTATTCAGACCTTTAAAGGCAAAGGCAAGATATCTGAGCTGACAGCTAGTGATCAATGCTGGTTTCCTCTCTCTGCAAAGGGGGGAAATGTTAATGGTTAGACCATATTTCAGGAGCTAATAGTTTCTGATTCTCTCTCTCTCTTTCCTGATGCAATTAAAAGTCAATCACAGGAAGATCATAGTTTATTATCAGGTTGCAGATTATGATTAAATAGACATTTGAGACTCCACCCCTCACCCCAGTCCACAGATTTCCTGCAATATGATTGTGCAAATATTTGTGCAAATAAAATATATCCATATGGAAGGTACTGTTTTATGGTGGGCACTTTAGAGATATTGACAAAAGCCATAAAACAAGGCAGAGCTCACTTTCTGAAATGCTCTATTCCAGATGGCTGGGGTCAGAGTCTGATCAGAGTTATGTGAAAGTGTAAATCCAGAGTCACTCTGTTGCAGTTGTTCGAAGGGCTGAATGAGATGTTACCTTACCAAGGATGAGTTTTTGAACCCACATTTATGGAGCTATCAGGAATATGGGTGTAAGGGCATTTAGAGGAGTGAGTGGGTGGATGAGATGGGAGTGGTGATTAATGCCCTCTGTGCCTCCCAATTCTGCCATGCAAATCTTCCACCTCAGTTTATTTTCCCCCATCAGGCCTACTTCCGGTTTTGGCACAGCTGGGGAAAGGTTCAATCAAAAACAGCTGAGACAACAGGCGTGTGCAGGGGAGAACAGGCAGGCAGGGGGAAGATTAAGCAGCTGCAGCATGGGAGGACAGGATTAAATCCTCCCCGGGAGTCATGGTCCTGATATGGATTGGCCCCACTCCTAGTGACTAATAGGAAAACATGCAAAGATGATGACATTAAACACTGCATTTAGTTTTGCCCTGGGAGAAAGATATATTTGCAGACCTCTGTTGGTGGTAGGGCAGATCAGGTGTTTTGAGCAGTTATGGTAACTCCTTAATCTCTATCAGGGGCCTCATTTGCAGGTAAATGCAAAACTGCTGTTCAAATGTACCTGCGGTTCCACTCCCCGCGACCCCCATTCTCCCGTCCAAATTCAGATGTAACGGAGAGCTCCCTCTCTGCTGTCAGCGAGACTGCAGAGAGGAGGGGGATCTGGCTACCTGGGCTTCCTTCTTGGCTCTGAAGGACAGCCCCAGCAGCCAATAGCAGTGGGAGTGAGGGAGGAGCTTCCTCCTTCAACTCCAATTACCGGGCAGCAAGACCGTGGTGCTGCGTTCGGGCGTAATGCTGGTGCTGCAGAATGAAGATACAAGCTGAGAAACTCACTACAAACTGGAGGAACAAATCGGAGTCTGGGGAGGAAACTGTGGGTCCATGTTCAGGTGAAACTGCAGTTGCACACATTCAGATGTACACAAATTGAAACCAGAGGCCCCTTCAATTCCAGTTTCATGTTATGTCTGAATACAGCCTCTATCTCCCACCTTCCAACTATAAACTTCAGAAGCTTTAACAAGGACAAGAAAAGCCTACATAGAGGTGCTTTGGGGGAGAGTTCCCAAACAGGGCTTCCCATGTTCTCAGGTGGAGAGAGACAGAGGTGGGCACGAACCCACCCACCCACCCACCCGTTTCCTGCTTTTTCTGTCCTCCCAAGAGCAGCAGCTTCCAGAAAGGAGAAAGGGCAGAGGTGGGGGCAGGTGATGGCTACTTTGAAATGACTCCCTTCGTTCCTAAAAAGATTCAGGCTTTCAAGCCTTCTAACCTGAGAGATGTGGGGGAGGTGTGTATCTGGCCCAAAATAATTAAAAGACACACACAGGAGCATCGCCTAAATTACCCAGCCTAGACAATCCTGCTGCTGACACTGAATGCAACTCCTAATTTTCCTCTCCTCCCACCTTCCACACTGGCTCATTAGTCTTTTTAATATGACTTCTTAAAATTCCACTCCTATTCCTGCAACTTCAGCTCCCTTGCCCTTAAGATGTATAGGCCCATACCACTGAATAATTGCACAGAAGGAAGAATTTCATTAATATATATTAATTTAATTTATATATTAATTAATTTCATTAATAGGAAAAAAAATCTAAGGATCCTTCACTGGTTAGAATGTTTGAATTTAGTCATATGCCTTCTCTCCCTCCCCCTCCTCTCATATTCTCTCATATAATGATTTTAAAAATCACATATCTTTGGAGAAGGTGGCTTACACCAAATGAAAATCAGAGCCTCTTTTCCACTGCAATGCTGAACATGTTAGGGAATAATTTTCCCTTGACCAGAACCGTAAGAAACCATATGCTTACTGGAGAATTATTTGGAAAATAAGATGCCCTCCATCCCATCTTACTCACCATTCAGTAACACCAAATCAGCCAAGAGGAGCAGGATCCTCCTCATTGCTATGGCTGCAAAGCAAGCAAGAAAGGAAAAGATGTGAAGGTGTGTTTTTTCAATGCACCAGCAATACACACAATACACCAGAGAATTTTTGCCTTTCCTACAGTTTGAATCTAAGGTTTTGGACAGATGGTTACTTTTAGGAGACTTGGAGGTGACATCGTATCATTAAATATGGTGCGGGTATCTTATTTGTTTTTCCTTTTGTATCCCTTCATGGTTTCTCTGCGGCCAAACAAATTTTCCTGCATACGATCTAGTCTAGTCAGTTTCACCACTCTATTGATTTGTATAGGCTAAGAGAAGTGGCCATGCCCAAGAATCAAGAGAAAGTGAGCAAAACATTTCTCTTCTTCCTGCCTCACACAATGCAGTAAGACCCTGTAGTGCCATTATATGTGCCCAGCTATGCTTCAAAAGTTGGGTTATAGCTAGTGCCATGGTAGCAGATTGAAGGACTGTTATTATTCTTAATCAGACATACCCAGTCTTGAAGGGAACAGGTTATCTTGCAAGTTCATAGATGTCTAGAAAGATGTCTAGAAAGATATATTGGAATAGATCAAGATCATGTCTGCCCATATGTTTGTTTGTCACTGCTGGAATTTTATCTAATTATTCTATGAAATGTGTGTAATTGCATTGTCTAAATTTTGTATGTTTCCATTTTACTATAATTAAAAAAAAATCTTTTCCATATTAAAAAGCAAGTACAAGACAGCTTACAATAAACATACTATTAAGAATAATAAAATATAGCACCAACAGTTAAAAAGCAATAAAAGCAGCAGCAAAATATCGTAAACTCTGTATTAAAATGTTGCTAACAGAATTGTTTGGGGAGCCTGGCTGATGAAAGAACTGGTCAAAAGAAAGGCAAACGGTGGAGAGGACATTCATTGCAAATCAGAAATAGCCACAGTAGATTTTTGCAGGACCCCACTCTATTTCTAAGGTAAATATAAAGTGTGCCATCAAGTCAATTTTGACTCCTGGCACCCACAGAGCCCCGTGGTTTTCTTTGGTAGAATACATGAGGGGTTTACCATTGCCTCCTCCCATGCAGTATGAGCTGATGCCTTTCAGCATCTTCCTATATCACTGCTGCCCGATATAGTACCAGCAGGGATTTGAACCGGCAACCTTCTGCTTGTTAGTCAAGCATTTCCCCGCTGCACCACTTAATTCTACCCATTAGGATTTCATCTGGACCAGCTACCACCGCTGGCCGTCGATGGGGAAATGCTGTTAGATTAGATGGATCTTTGCTCAGCTGTGATACGATGAAGAATATTTATATACCACTCTTCAACCAAAGTTCTCAAAGCAGTTTACATAGAAAAATAAATACATAAATAAAAATACATAAATACATAAATAATACATAAATAAGATGGCCCCCTGTCCCCAAAGGGCTCACGATCTAAAAAGAAACATAAGGCAGATACCCGCAACAGCCACTGGAGGGATGCTGTGCTGGGTTTGGATAGGGCCAGTTGCTCTCCCCCTGCTAAATATAGGAGAATCACCATTTGAAAAGGTGTCTCTTTGCTCAGTTAAGAGAGTTTCCCGAAACTTCATCTGGACCAGCTACCACCATGGAGGTGGTAGCTACCCAGGTACCACACACTTGACCTCCTCTCTCTCCACCCTTTGCATTTCTTATGACCAGTTCGTACATCATCCAGGGAGTTTGGGGAACTCCCTGGAGTTCCCCGAAATGTCACCTACCCTTGCGAGACTTGACTCAGAAGGAGCAGCTGAAATCTATCAGAAAGCACAAGCCACCTTCAGCAGGCTTATTCCAGCTTGACAAAGGAGAAGAAAGAAGCAGCGTATCTACACTCTCCTTCCCTTTTGTAAGGAAACGAGTCCAAGCTTAGTTCCACAGAATTTCCAAGGAAGCTCTCACAGCCCCCAAAGGGCTGGTATTATTGGAAGGACAACGCAAGGATCGGATAAACACAGCATAGGCAGACAGCTGTTGTCCACAAGTTCTGGGCTCATGCTCATAATGCTTAAATGCAAGAGGTCTCCTGTGGCTTTGGAATCCATGAAATGGCCCTGGAGGCTTCAGTGCTAAGCCAGGATGCAAGCATATTTCTTCCTCCCTGGAGTTCTCTGAAATGCAGATTTATAAAGCAGAACCAAAGGTCAGCTTTCAGACCAAGGTCAAAATCCTGCCATATTTCTGACCAGTCATGACCCCCTGTCATTGCGTTTTTGGATGCTTTATATAGAGTCCAATGAGTAAATATCCTAGATCAAACATTCCAGGGCCAGCTCCAGGTTACAGGGGGCCTTTGGCATATGGACTCCCTCCTACCTTGACAGGCTGCAAAGTTGCTCTGTCCCAAACATACCAAGACTATGGGCACAGAGATGGTCTGGGGGGAATCGTCAATAGGCCCTTCTGAGGGTCTTGGGTCCTTCTCGGCTGCTGCCCAGTAATGCTGACCCCTGATAGCAGCCCTGAAGATCCCACCAAAGAATGAAGGCTCTACAGATTAACTTAAGAATGGGCAAATAGCCTGGAGCTCACCTTGAAAATCAACCAGGCTCTGAGATTTCCTGCTGCTCTTCAGGGGCTTTCTGAGAGTTTGAAATGAATGCTCAAAGATCCATGAATATGAAAATGAATATGAATAGTCATTCCACTATTTAGTCCCACTCCTCCAGAAAAAAAGGGGGCATCTTTGACAAAATGGGACAGGGCAGCAAACAATCAAGAGCAAAGGGCAGCAAACAATCTGCAACTCTGTTGGAGACCGTGAACTTCCCTGCCAGGTGGCCACATACTGACACTTCCAGAATGTTGGTGTTGCATGCACAGGTGCCCCCAGATGAATACAATTCTAGAATGTAACTCTCTGGTTAGGAAGGGGAAGCAAGGATGGAACTACCATTGGTTGACAGTGTCGGATCAGGAAGACCTGAGTTCGAATCCCCATTCAATCATGAAACTTACTGGGTGACTCTGGGCCAGTCATGTATCTCTCAGCCTAACCTACTTCACTGGGTTGTCAAGAGGATAAAAACAACCATGTACACTACTCTGGGCTAGGGATATGCAAACCAGTTCGATGTTGAGCCGGTTTGGCATAAAACTGGTTTGGTTTGACAGTTCAGGGTTGTGCCGAACCACCCCCGGTTTGACTTGACCCCACACCAACCAACCCCCCAGCTGTTTTTGGGGGGTTTATGAGCATCTCTCTGAGCTCCTCGGAGGAAGAGTGGGATATAAATGTAAAAGTAAATGTAAATAAATTAGCAAGTGATAACATTTATCGAGCTGTATGTTATGAAAAGCTTGGGGAGAAAGGAACAGAGGAAAATCTCTGTTGCCAGATATGGTGATTTCTAAAGAAATGGAAATGAATCCTATTAAAAATCTGCCCAGCTGAGCACATCTGGAAACTTGGAGACAACAGCTAGGCAGCTTATCTGGGAGAGCAGGTTCCAATTGCACGAATGAGATCAGCAGAGGATAACAGCGTTGAATGCAAAATTCAACACCAAATTTTGTCCTACCACAGAGAGAGGCTGCACCTGCAGAAACCCCTTCTTTTGTGATGGGAAAAACCCCTTGTTGTCCTCTCTTGCATCTGGTAACCCTAATTAGGGAATTCCAGACCAAACCATAAGGCTAAAAGCCTTCCAATGAAATCGGGTGTTTCTGGGAAGTCCTTTGTGTTTGAAAGGGGGCCAATTTTCCCTATAGTCATGCCAAAAATGGGGGGCTGGGAGAGACTGAAAAGCCGCTGCCAGTCTGGGCAGAAAATACTGAGCTAGAGGGACCAAAGGTCTGACTCGGTGTAAGGCAGCTTCCTATGTCTTTCCTTCATTGCTGTGTACCTTAGCCAGCACCCAAGCAGGTGAGGTCTGGATCACATGGAGCGGATCCTGGCATAGAAAGCACTGAGGTGAGCCTCACAATTGGTGAGACTCGCTGAAATGAGGTCAGTGGGGAGAGTGGGCTTTGCCCACTCTCCCCGCAGACGGTCGTCCGTAGAGCCCTGGGCGGCGACTGCCGGCTCCGCATTTATGTGGAGCATCCTGGAACTTCTGGGGGCCGTGCGGCACCCGATCCACGCGGCCCGTGCTGGCTCCATGACGGAGCCGGCTGCCCAGCTACGAGCGGCTGCTCTTCTGCAGGGAGTATGGGCTAAGCCCACTCTCCCCACAGAACCCTGTCAGGCGCTTCACACGTTGCGTGTGAAGTGCCTCACTAAATGCTGAAGTTATTATACTATTCATGTATATGTAGTATCTAGATACTGTTTCCGAAAGAGCTGACATTTGGGGTCCTTATGGAGGGATTACTGGAAATGTCCACAGGCAAGTGCTAGGTTCTGACAGACTCGGGATGACCCACAGCTATGTTGGTGTGGCAAAGAATGTGAACAAAAAGAGCGGGAAATTAGCACCTGGAAGGACACCCCCTCGAGACTGGCACAAGCCCTTCTGCTTCTCAGGGGAGAAGGTGTGGAACTCTTTTGTTTGCTCGCCACCCATTTCAGAAGTTTGGTTTTTGTGAGGGAAAGGATTTCAGAAGGAGCTGGGAAGGAACAGAGGTGCCCCTCTCCCCACAAAAGCAACCAGAAAGCAGTGGGGGGGAAGGGAGTTGGGGGGTTAGGGGGTGCGTGTGTAGAACTCTCTTTTGTTTTCTTACTGGCCATTTCATAACTTTGTGTTTCTGAGGGGGAAGGGGCTTGAAAAGGAGCTGGGACTGAGCACTACTCACCCACCCCAAGCTTTTATTTTATTTTTTAAAAATTTAATTTGTTGTCCAGAAAAGTGGTGGGGGGAGAGATAAAAATTGCATATAATGTAAGACCCAAGCTACAGCAGGCACTCCTGCCTTTGTTGCTAAATTTCAGTTTGTTTGTTTTTAATATAAATTATTATTTTAACCATGTTCAGACACAGGCTCAGGTACCACTTGCACACCGGGGATGTAGTGAAACACGTTGCTGTGACCCCATTCTTGTGTACTACTGAAAGCAAGAAATTGTGTAAAACTGCCCAGTGAGCCAGTCTGCAGTCTAAGAAGGAAGACTGCCACTCTGGGAGGAAGCAAACACCTCCACTTTCTGAGGTGTCCCAGATGTGACTCTCACCGATCGCAGACGGAAGCCCAGCACGCAGCACAGAAAAGAAAGATTCTGTCCTCCTGTAGGAAAAACGTCTGGATGGGGTCACAGGTGAATGGTTAAAGGCAATTTCACACAAGTATCCCCAATGCCTCTAAATGCCAGTTGCAGGGGAGCAACAGCAGGAGGGGGACATGCCTGCATCCCCTGCCTGTGGGCTTTCAAGAGGCATCTGGTGGGCCATTGTGTGAAACAGGATGCTGGACTACATAGACCTTGGGCCTGATCCAGCAGGGCTGTTCTTATGTTCCTACGTTTAATTTTGGTCCAAACAGAAACAACAAAGTCTACCCTAATTGAGATACTCTCCCAAATTAGTCAAATTCATGAGTCCCTAAAAAGTTAGTTTAAGCAAACAACAGACACAGGATTTTGATCATTATTCTATAATTAGGGTTGCAGTGATTAGTTGTTAAATGAATTTGATTATTTTGTTATCCAGCCAGTCGTCACAGAAATGCCTCATAGTACAGAGATAGACAAGAATGAGATGACCAAAAGTGAGAACATATGCAGAATATATTAAATTTAGACAAAATCCAGAATATTAATTAGATGGCTAGGTGCCCGCTCCCCATTTCTCCAAGCAATAAGAAGCTCCAAGCAATAAATTGTGGCTAGGGATGCTGGGAGTTGTAGTTCCGCAACATCTGGGGGGCCGCAGATTGGGGAAGCCTGGATTAAAGTGTCAGGGAATGGAGGCCTGGAACCAGCAAATTCCCACATTCCTTGTTATAGACCCTCATCAATGCATTGCACAGTACACTGAGATTCTGCAATGTGGGATGAGGAAGCAGTAATAATGGTGATGAACCACGTTTTGGTGGAGGATGCATGTCCTTTATTAATGCAGATTTCTTGGGTGTTAACTTAGTCCAAGCTTGATGCCACACTAGACTTCCAAAAATGGGCCTGAAGGAATGAGTGAATCTGGAGTGCTTGTATTGGTTTGTCAGGAAGAACAGCTGTTGTCCTTAGAGGAACCTCCTAAAGATTGAAGTCTTTGGCTTTCCAAGCATGGAGGACCTCATCAAAGTTATCTGTGGGCTGCCCACTCGGCAGCTTCAGGTCATCAGAGCGGTCTCTGTTGGCATTTCCACATGGGGCACACAGCTGCTCTGCAAAGCTATTCTTGAGTCTCACAGTCACCTGTCCATTGAGATGGAGGTGGACCTGCACCTGAGAAGCCAGGTCAATCAGGATCCCATCCAAAGCCTTCCTTAAAGTGATGGCATTTTTTGTGTATGATTGCTGGAGAAATACTGAGCGCCCATTTACCTAGAAAACATAAAGATTGGAGGAGGGATGAGAGAGCGGCTCAAATGGAGACCCTGAAAACAGCAGAAATCTGAGAACTAGGAGACTCCACAACTACTATAGGCTGAAGCAATCAAAGAAAATCTGCATCCTATCCTATGGAACATTCCAGAATCTGTTATATTTGCCATAAAAACTGAAAGTTAAGTCAAACACTGGAGCCTGCTATGCATCAACTGAAACTGCATACTCTGGACTACTTAACATGAACTTAGCATCATAACAGAATTTAAATACTCTCCTTGTTCTTGCAATCAGAGAACATAAAGGACAGTATAGGGTGGATCACCCACACTTTCATTGGATGGAGTTAAGGCTCTAAATTCCAATATTAACAGTAAATCTGAGTAATGAGTAGGAGATCGGCAAGTATTTTTTAATTATTTAATTAATCCCAAATAGTAGGACATGTCTCTGTCCAGGAGACAATTAATGTTTCATTTAAGGGAGGAGTGGTCCCTGGCTGCATTGAAGGAAACTGGCACAAGGCCACTCCTGACAAAGCCTGGACCGGGAAGATTTGAAAAGCTATCAACTGTATTTGACTTAATCCCTAAATAGTCTAGGATGAGAGTATTTGAAGCACTGCCTGACACCATCTCTGTATATCTGTATTTTTTCAAAATGAAGCCAAGGTTAGTTAAGGGCTCCTGGTTTTCAGGTAGCTTTCTTTCTCACTTTCCATTAGCAGCACCTACAGTTAATATGAATCCAACAAATATTTATATATCATTTTTCAACAAAAGTCCCCAAAGTGGTTTACCAATAAAATAAATAAATAAGCAGATAAAATAAATAAATTAAATGGCTCCCTGTCCCCAAAGGGCCCACAATATAAAAAAGAAACATAAGGTCAACACCAGCAACAGCCACTGGAGGGATGCTGTGCTGGGGATAGACAGGGCCAGTTGTTCTCCCTCTGCTCGATAAAGAGAATCAACACTTTTTAAAGGATTCTCTTTGCTTACTTAGCAGGAGCTTTTTCAGCCTGCGAGACTACTGCAACTTGACTTTGGAATGGTGGGTGTACATTCACAAATCAGTCAGATTTACCCCAAAGTCAATGAGATATTTCAGAGAGCACTTCACACACAATTTGGGGTTTCCCCTCTGTTTTGGAACATAGCCCAATTTATGTCCGGGGTAAAAAAAAAAATGTTCTTTTTGCGTCAGAGTATCCGTTATCCCCCAAACTAGCAATAAAGCCTCACGGTAAACCCACTGTAAAACCTGCTGTCTGAAAACCCTCCAGGGGACCTCTGCAGGACCTGCAGTTACCCCTGGATCATGGAAGCAATAGAGAAATGGAAGTGATCTGAGGCTTACTCTTACCCATACATCTTTGTTCATGTTAACAATGATGGATGCATCCTGGAAATAAACGTAGACGGCCCTCTTGACTGCCAAACCATCGCCACAGTCCTTTCCCATGCCCACCATCACTCTGAACCACAAGAGGGTGCTTTCGTCACAAACAGAGGCCATGTCGTAGATCCCGCTGCAGAAGTACTTTCCGGAAGCCCCATCAAAGGAGGTGAGCTGGGCTCCTGGGCTGAGCCTGCACTCCCTTTCCTGCCTCACACAGCCATGCACACCGTCCCTAAGGGTGCAGGTCTCTCCGTACTGGCAGCTGGTTTTCTCACAGGTGAGTCTGCCTGAGACTGCACAGGTGCATTTCTCTGTGCAGTTGCTGAAGAAGATGCTCTCTCCAACCTGTTTGGGAATTCACAGAGGGTATGGAGGAATGAGACACAAGATAAAATGGAGGAATGAGACACAAGATAAAATGGAGGAATGAGACACAAGAATTGGCCTTGATGAAAAGGATGTTCAACATACAACACCATTCTCCCCTTTTCCATGGAGAGAAGAGATTAAACAATCAAGAAACCCAGATGTCCTGAGTTCCAAATGTGAAGCAGCATATAGACCCCCTGATTCATGGTTAAGCAGTCAGCAGAATTACATGGAAAGGTTATCCTGGGCAGTGTTTCCCCTGTGTCAGAAATTCGCTTCTGAAGCTTCACCTTAGCCTGGTCTCTTCTCTTACTTTCTTCCCTCTCTCTTTCTCTTCCCTCTTCCCTTTCCACTAGGCCTATTACAGCTTCTGTTCATACTGCTTCCAGGCAAAAATCCTTTGTCTAACTGATGGACCAACATTACTACTTGATTAGAGAAGAAACCAAGATAATGAGATGATTCTCATGATCGCCAGGGTGTGTGGGTGGCTGTGGTGGGGAGGCAGCATAAACCTTACCTTCCCCACAGATGAGCAAGGTGAAGGTGTAGGGAGCAAGGTGAAGGTGGTGGTGCTCCCATATGAGCAGCCCTGCTCCATGAAGCACGGAGCGGGGCAGAGGGAACTGGGGGCTTGTTGTTCCCGCCTCCGGTCATCCCACAATACACCGCGTTCCCCCATCAGATGGGTGCTCAATGCCACTGTCTCTGTGTCTCCTCAGGCAGGAGACATAATACCTGGCAGCCAACTTAAGTGTGAGCTTAACATCAGCTAACAGTCTACTTCTTTAGGAGAGTTGGGCGGGAGGAAAGCAGAGGGATTCGCGAGGATTCTGCCACTTCTTATGACCAGCCTAAACCAGTTTGGGCTGCCCCCGGCTGAGTTAGGCTGGTTGTAAGAACAGTCTCAATATTTAGACAGGAACATACAAAGCTGCCTTATCTAAAAGGTAGACTCTTGATCCATCGACTTCAGAACTGTCTACATTGACAGCATCAGCAACTTTCCAGAGTTTCAGGCAGGGGTCATTTCCTACTTGGACTTGTCAGGGATTGAAGCTGGGACCATTTGCATGCAAGGCATATGCTCTGCCACTGAGCTGAATTCCCACCATCCCTGTTGCTAGACATCTTTAACTCTAAAGAGGCTAGAGATATTTATCTCTGGAATACCCTTGTTGGCCTAATGCATCATTTTCCATTACATGTCCTCTGATACATAAATGGCAACAGCATAAAAAGGTTGAAAAGCATTACCTTGAGATAGACTCCTTTGTGCACACAACCACATCTGTCCATCGGCACACAGATATCCCCATCAAACATATAGCCATCACTGCACTGGCAACCTTCAAAGCATTTCTTGGTGCACTGAGCTGGAGTGGTCAAGCTGGCACAAGTGGTTTCACAAGTCATGGTGCATGTCTCATAGTGACTATTTGCTGGGCAGGCAAAGGCTGCAGGGAGGAAGGAGAGAGAGTATCCATAGAATAATTATATATATGTGATGATAACCCTGGATATTGTACTTGTTTGGAACTCTTGCAAGAAGCGATCCACTATCTAAAAAAGACTTTCCAAGGAAATGCCATAATCCAGGGAACTAGACAATCTTTCAAGTGCGGGCCAATTTTCAGAAAACCGTCAGCGTGAGAGCCATTTTCCACTGTGCTGACCCCTGTACAGTTGTGCACTTTTCTCTGTACTGGAGATAGTGGCTCCATTATGAGGAGAGAAAGCAGTGGGAAAAACTCTGTGCACACATTCCAAGATGGTGCCTGGAGCTCAAGAGGGCTCCATTTCCCTTCAAGAACCTCTACCGGTGTTGGGCCAAGTGCAGCACTGCATGCTGGGAATGGCCACCTCTGGAAGGCCTGATAAACCCTTAGTCAGGGAGCCACACTGATGGGGGCCACCGCTGCCCCCCAGGCGATACAATGAGGACCGCTGCAATAATCCCTACTCTTTCAAATCTTCTGAATCAGGTAAGCTAAAGCTCAAAGCACTTGGTTTCTGATACTGGACAGATTTGTGCAAAATTGAGAATAAAATCCTGCTCTGCAAACTTACGGCAAAAGTCGCTTGTCCTCCAGGGTTTGATTCTGGCTCCAGCTGCTTGGCATGCAGCTACGTAGGCTTGAAGGCTGTGACAGAGGGTATCAGTTCTTGAGCTGGCCACACACATATCATACAGGCAGTGCTCAAAGTAATCAGCAGGGTTCACCAATGAGTGACATTCTCTGAATGGGCCTGTCTTGGACTGGATCATTCCACAGAGGCTCTCAGCCCGGAAGGGTGCTGTCTGGGCTGTATCACAGGTGGGGCAATGCTCACCGCAGCTATCAGAGCAACTGACTCCATCCATAGGGACCTTCCAAGAGGCCCCAAACTCATCCACACTTCTGGCAGTGTTTCCATTGGGCATCCTGAAATCGTCACTCTTGTCACCATTGAAGTTGCCACCCAGACCACACATCTGGCCCTGGTAGTTGCTGGGGACAGACACATGGACGTACGAGGAAGTATCATAAAGGACCGTGAGGCCAAAGGATGACTGGAGGATGATATTGTTCCCCTCCTGGGTGATCCAGAGTTTCTCATCCTCTCTGTTCAGTGGCAAAGTGTAGAGCTCTCCATCCACCTGCATCAAGAACAAAGAATACCCATGGGGGAAGAGTTTTAGTCTCTCCTTTCTCTCACACACAAATGCACCTGTTCACATTATGCTATTTTTCACACCAGGAATTTGTAGCTAGATGTGATGTATGACTAGTCCTCTTCCCACCTCTTACTGGATAAAAAAGTGCAATATCCAGGAGAGAGTGGGACCATGCCTGCTGGCCAACCCCCCTGCTGCTAACCCACCCTAAGGTCACACCCCTTAGCGGCCATGCATGCAGCGTCCATGAGAAAGGAGTCAAACCCATGAACTCGGCATTCACCAAGCAACTGGAGGCTTTTATGAGAAAGGGGCTGCTGCTGTCTTCATGTGATTGACACATACCACAGCCTTCCACTTCCGTCCCCTGTGAAGGAGGACCGTGTATCCATGAACCGACACCTCAACCATGCTGGCCACAGAAACAGGCCCATCACCGATGTTCTCATTCTTCACCAACACGGAGAAGTTCAATAACCGAGGATCTTTGCCGCAGACTTTGGCTAGAGTGTAAGTGCAGGAGCCTTGGAAGGTAAAACGTTGTCCATCAAAGGAAATATAATGTGGGTCACCAGAGACAATAGCTGTTCCGTATCCCTTGGGGTGGCAGCCTTGGACACCACTCTCCACCCTGCACTCTTCATGTGCTTCACAGGAGAAGGGCTGGCAGTCAATGGTGCGTTTGCCCAAGCACTGGCACTTCTGTTCGCAGGAGCTGCTGGGGAAGAACTCCTCTCCCTTCTTGTAGTACCTGCCCTGGTGCTCACAGCCACACTCTGCAAGAGGGACGCACTGGGACCCACTGCGGATGAATCCAGGGTCACAGAAGCAGCCTTCAGTACAGGGAGCCTCACACCTTTTTGGAGAGGGGGAGCTCTGGCAGGTGGCAGGGCAGCCGGTTCCGCAGAGGTCATAGTGGGAGCCATATGGACAGGGAAGTTCTGAAAGGGAAACAAATGACACATTTCCATTGTATGTCTTTTTCAAATGTAGGACCAAACTAGTTTTATAGTCCAGACAGAATATTCCATTTATTGCAGATGGAGTTGGGAAATGCATCCATTGTCTTTCTGCATCCTATGACTAAACACCACGAAACCTCTTGACTTGCTTTATGTGTTTGTTGCTCAACAGAGCTCTTCTTCAGGGACAATAATATAGTATAATGCCTTCCTCTTTCCTCAAGCCAGTCCTCCCCACCCCAACCTGTCTCCTCTCACAATTTTTGGATCAGGTCCTTCTCCAGGTTTTCGGGAGTCTCCTGCAAATTAATTTCTGTGGGCCTCCTCCTACCTGCGTGGGCCCCTTTTAGGCTTCAGGGTAGACCTTACCTTAGCTTCTGGGAATGGAATGGGAGAGAGGAGGCAACAAAAATACAACTTCACCAAGAAGGCCACTCTGTTTCTGCTTCCTCCAGTCTCCCCACCCCCTACACAAATGGAACCGTTTCCCTGATGACCTTTATGTCATCTCAGGGGCTTGTGGAGGAAAGTCCCCATTTCCACATGGGATTGGACAGCGGAAGTGACTGAGAACAGAGTGATTCACTCAGCCAAGAGAGTCTCTCCATCACCACTGCATGGCTATGGAAACAGAAGTGGCCTTGGGGATTAATGGTGTGCCCTTCTGAAGACCTGAACTCTTGCAAGAAGCCTCACTATTCCAACTTTGGATGCTAGCCATGTGATTGGATAGTTAAAAGAGATGCAGGAGTGAAGACTTACTGCAGAAGGACTCTGATCTCCATTTCCCAATCGGGATGCCTTTTGCTTGGCAGGCTGTCACATAGGCACCAATGGCGCTGCACAAGGTACCGTGGTGTCCTCTGTACTGGCAGGTGTCAAAGACACAGTCATCGTAGTAGCTGGTTGGGTCAATGGCCTCCTGGCACTGCCTGAATGGTCCATCCTTTCTGATGAGGATCCCACAGTACTGGTCACTCCTGTAGATTTGCTTCTCTGATGCTGGGCACACAGTGCAGTCACTCGTGCATCCTGCTGAGCACTCGGGAACCTCCTTCACCTTCCAGCTATCTCCAAATTCAGTCTCACTCCTTGCCCGAATTCCATTCTGCATGGCAAAGTCATCGCTGGGATCCTGATTGGCATTGCCACAAAGTCCACAGACAGCATTGGCATAAGTGTTGGGTATAATGACCCTGGCATAGCTGTACCAATCAAAGCTGACTCTCAGGTCAAAGTCTGTTTTGATGAAGCCATGGACTCCACTGGTGTAGACTTTCAGTTTATTTTCATAGGAGAATGGAAGCTCCACAAAAACCCCGTTGACCTGAAAGATACATGGAAAAGACCATCAGGGTTTTTGGGTGATTTCCCACCCTGAGGATTCTGGGGGATTGTGCAGATGGTTAATCAGCAAAGGTATGTCTTACATTAATTGCCTTCTCCACATTTGCTTGGTTAAGACAATACTGAGCTAGATGGACCTATGGTCTGACTCAGAATATGGCAGCTTCCTATGTTCCTATAGAACCTTCCCTTGTTTCCTAAGGTCACTGCTTTTCAGCCTACTGCCTCTATAATCACACTTCTTGCTTCAGGAAAATACATTCAGGCTGCTCTTCACCCTCTAAAGGTATCCACATTATTCTTCCGCATGGAAGTCATGTGTATTCTTGGCACCTTATCTTTGAGGAGGAACTGACCCCTTCCGTGCCCCATCTTGAAACCTTCCTAATGTCCCCATAGCCCAGCATGTGTACCTGGACCTTCTGTGGATACTCTTGGCTCAGGCTGATGGTCATGTTGTAGACCTCCAGAGTCACCACTTTGGTGAAGGACACCTTTTTACTGCCGCGGTTGTTGTTCTCCACGTTGACTGAAAAGGGGGTGAGAGTGGGGTCCTCGGAGCAGACTGCTGCCATCTGATACACACAGGTGCCCATGAAGTCATACTTCCTCCCATCAAAGGAGGTATAGTGAGGGTCTCCAGTTCCTATGCAGGTGGAGTAGCTGACAGCACGACACTGCCGGACTCCTCTGAACACAATGCATGCTTCATTGGCCTTGCAGGAATAATCTTTGCACACAGTGCCTAGTCTGGGGTCACACATGCAGCGGGAATGGCAGCCTTCACCAGCCCAGAACTCCTCGCCTGCCTTGTAGGTCATGCCGTCGTAGGTGCAGTTGCAGGTCTCCACTGGGACGCACTTCTCAGCGCTCAGGACGTAGCCCTCGTCACACTGGCAGATCTCTGCACAGGTGTCGTCACATGTGGAAGGTGCCGTCCGGTCAGAGCAGGTTGCTGGGCAGGCATTTCCACAGGCCTCGTAGTGACTATTCTCAGGACAAGATAATGAGCCTGGAACAAGATTGAGCCATGATCAAAACATATCAGGCAAATTCTCATGCCTATCAAGATGCCCTTTCTAACTGAGATTTTTATATATATACACACACACACACACACACACACACACACACACACACACTTCAAGGAACTACATTTCAAGGAGAAGCAATGCCAAACTTGTAAGCATTAGTCATGCAGAATTACAGAGCTCACCCCATCACCTTGGAATTGCTCTCAGGGAGCTTCAAACTAAGAGAAACTGGTTGCATACATCACAGGTGGAACTAGCTGCTGTCTCTACTAAGCAATCCTTTTGTGGTGTGTTCGCCCTGTTTGTAGAGGAATTTATTGAATGATGTGGCAGAACTTGAGAGGAGGTTTTCCATGCATTCAGGATGCTCGCGGGTTTTTCTGCAGTGCAGCGCAAACAAACTAACCAGCCAGAAACCAGTGGAAGGTGCCCATAAGCAGAAATGAAACTTACAGACTGGCAGCGGCTTCTCCAAGGTTACAGGCAGGATTCTCTCTCAGCCCTCTCTTGGAGATGCCAGGGAGGGAACTTGGAACCTGATGCTCTTCCCAGAGTGGCTCCATCCCCTGAGGAGAACATCTTACAATGCTCACATGTGGTTTCCCATTCATATGCAACCAGGGTGGACCCTACTTAGTTAAGGGGACAGGTCATGCTTGCTCCCACAAGACCAGCTCTCCTCTCCAGCCTCAGAGTGATCTGCCCTGTTCTGCACTGCATGGAGATGCACAGATTGTGTGGGAGCATGTTCTGCATTCCCACCAATCATAAGACGATCATCTGGGGGGAAACCATTGTTTGTAGAGACTTCTGCCTGCCTGCTCACCCACCCACCTGGTAGGTCATGTGAATGGCTCCTTAGATTCATACAAAGTGCATAGGGGTCTTACACGCCGCACATGATCAGAGTGAACGGTATGGATTATTTAGTTAAGGTCCCAGTGGTGTAGCTTCAGATTCAGAAATTCAGGCGCTCTCCATGACAGCCCCCCTAACCACATCCACCCCAACAGCGGGGGAACAATGAAAGCGGTATCCCAACTGAGACCTGGCAGCAGGAGCTGTTCAACAACATGGCTGCAAGATGCGTTGGTGGTAGCGCAGCTGTGTCCACTCAAGACAGCCACAGGTCCGTCCGCTTCAACCTTGGTGCCAGATAAATCATCTGAGCTTTGCAGCTGGATTGCTTGGAAAGGTTCAAGGTCAGCAATGAGTCTTTCTCCTGCAGGGTAATTCCGCCCTTTGAATGTCACAGCCCCGGACAGATGAATATCAACCCTGGCTGGATCTTTGTGGGCTACAATTGCAAATTCTTTGAAAGTGTTTGGCAAGTCACCCGGTGGGGTTACCACAGAATACTGTGTGCCCAGCTGCTGGATTGGATACACTACAGTGGCACCAGCTGACAAGTCTTTTTGGTTGTGATAGGACACGGAAATGTTTTTGTCAGCTTTGATCAGCACAGTCCTATCGAAGATGTTGGACCCAATCATTTCTATGGTTTCTGGCAGCTTAATCGACACTGTCTGTCCCTCACGGAGAGGAATGGTCCTCCGGAACATAGACTTGTTCACTGTAACTACGACAGTAGTTTTAGGGTGATGCCCGGTGATATGTAGCCGAAAATTAGAATTGGGATGGTTTTGCTGGTTGTTTTGCATGAAAGCTGTGACAAATTCCGTATCATCGGTACTGGCAACACAAGAGCCTGAAAGGAAGAAGAAGAGAAGAAGATATCATTAAGGACCTGGAAATAGTATCACCAATGATATTAGTATCACCTGGGATGCAAACCAGATTGGGAATGATGTGTACCATTCTCAATGCCCCATTTCAAAATACACCAAATAGCTGGGAAATAGACAGAAAGCAACACCTTGCTATTAGTAGCGAGTGCCACACTGATGCTTAACCAGAGATCAAGGAAATTAACTGGTTAACTTGATAAAGGACTGGTTAACTTAATGTCTGTTCCGGATAAAATGGCAGAAAGCATAAATTACTGAGCATATAGAACAGGCCTGCTCAACTTAGGCCCCCCAACTGTTTTTGGAATACAACTCCCATCCCCAGCCACAGAGGCCAATAGCCAGGGATTATGGGATTTGTAGGCCAACATCTGCAGGAGGGCCTAAGTTGAGCAGCCCTGATATAGAACAACACGCCTTGCTGAAGGAGAATCAGCATGGCTTCTGCAAAGGTAAGGTTTGCCCAGTGATCTGAATTGAGACCAGTGGGTGTGTGGCCCACCCTCTGGGTTCTGTTTAGTCAGAGGTTGGGGCGGATAGTGATTCAAGGAAGCAGTTGCTCACAACACTGAGCAAAGTGAAGAAGACGCTAACTGGAAAAGAGATTCAGAATGACACAGAACCTACAAATGTGGAGAGAATAAATGAGTGGGTGGAAGAGCTGCCCAATACGGAGTCCAACTTTCGTCCATCTAGCTCACGTGCTGGCAACAGCTCTCTAAGGCTTCAGATGGGTCTTTCTCAGACTTACCTGGAGATGCCAGGGATTGTACCTGGGACCTTCTGCATGTAAATCAGATGCTCTTCCACTGAGCTGCAGTCTTCCCTAAGCCCCCTCGCTGCCCCCTCCCTGCAGCCAAGGAGCCACACCATCAACTGGTTACCCATCTGAAGCAGTGCACTCCAGCCCGGCTTACTCACCACTCAAGAGTGCCAAACTAGCCAAGAGGAACAGACTCCTATGCACCGCCATTGCTGTAAAACAAGAAAGAAGAGAAGAATGAATTAAGAAGGGTTTCCTTTCCTTTTTGGACATGGACTCTTCGACACACCACAATCTTCACCTCTCCTACAGCATAAAGCAGAACTCAAGGTCATGCTCATAACACCCTTTTTGTTTGTCCAACTTTAAGATTTACTCCAATGTAAATGAGTATAGGATTGTTGCCTCACTTAAGAAGATACTGAAATGAAGAGCAAACTCAAATTCGCAGAGATCTCGGGCCTCCAGCAATGCCGCAGCTAAAATGGAGATCTGAGTTTCTTTTCTCTTCAGCAATTTGAAACTTCAGCAATTGAAAACTTGGGCAGCAGTGTGGTCTAGTGGTCAGTGTTGAAGCCAGGTATTACCAGTCTTCATCCAAGTCTTTCCCTGCTCAGTCATGTCTGGGTGCTTTTAGGCCAATCCCTCTCTCTTCAGCCCAACCGACCTCACGTGGGGAGGAAGAATCACAGACACTGAGCTGGGTCTCATAATCAGTGAGACCCGGTTTGGTGAGCTGAGCGGGGAGAGTAGGCTACACCCACTCACAATCGGGACGGAGCCCTGGGCGGCCGGATCAGCCGCCCACACAAATGCCAGCTCCGTGACGGAGCCGGTGGGGGCTGGGGGAGCAGCTCCAGAATGGCCTGTGTGAGTGTGCAGGGCATGCTGGCAAGACCCCCGGAGCCGGGAGGCAGCTTTTCGCCTCCCCTTCGGGGAACTCCTCGTGAGTAGCCGCGGTGTGGAGCGGCGGCGCGGCTACTCACAATTTAAAAACCAGGTTTGCGGACTGCTCGCTCTGCAAACCCGGTTTTAGGGGAGGGGTACTTGAGTGGGTTACCCGCTCTAGAACCACCAGGCTCGCAGCTGAGCCTGGTGGTTCACACGACTGCAGAAAATCGGGCTAGAGGAGCCCGATTTTCTGCAACCGTGTGAATAGCCTCACTGTCTTGAGCTCCTTGGAGGAAGGGCAAGAGCTAAATATAATAAAATATGAAATACTTGAACATGTGTATATTGAGGACTAGATTTTGTGGGATGCAAGGTGAAAGTAGTTTGTAGAGCCCCCTATAAAGTGGTGGCTGTCTTATATTTAACGGGGGAAGCAACTGTCCCTTCCTGTGCATCCCAACATGCACAGGAGTGAGTTAGGCATGAGGCAGAGAGTGATTACTGAACTGAAGACCCCTGTTTAAATGCTCATCTTGGCCATGGATCAAAGTGCATGCCCCTCCACTTGCCATGCATTCTCATCCTGACCTACCTTGCAAGGTTGTTGTGAGGCTGAGATGACCTTGTGCCAGTGACATGCCCTCAGCCTAACCAACCTTGCATGGCTATTGTATGGATAAAGGGGGATCATGTCATGTTAGGGGTGGAAGGCACCTTAGAGGTCTTCCAGTCAAACTCCGCTATTTGGTTCAGGAATCTGCAACAATATCCTGGGCAGATGGCCCAACTTCTGTTTGAAAACTTCTTGTGAAAGAGGTTACCATACAAGGCAGGCTGTTCCACTGTCTGACAGCTCTTATAATGTGGAAAGTCATCATAGCGTCTAGGCTACTCTGCTTCCTTGTGATTTCAACCCATTGGTTTTCGTCCTGTCCCCAGGAGCAATAAAGAACAAGTCCGATCCTTCTTCACTATATAATAGCACTTCAGATATTTGAAAACTTCACCATATAATAGCACTTTCAGATATATGATATATGTTGGGATCATATCCCAACGTAGCCCCCCCCACCCCACCCCCAATATGCACAGCAGTGAGAAGTTTAGGTAGTTGTTATACACAGGGGCGACAGCCTTGGCTGTCCAGCTGTTGCTGAATGACAACTCAACCACAATTTATTGCTGCCTCTGAGAAGCTCACAAACAAGGCATGAAGGCAGAGGTGCACCTAGGTAATTTTGGAGCCTTGACCTAAAGGCCTCTGGAGTCCCGTCCCCCTACCCCCCGCTGCCCCGCTGCAAGTTAAACATCATTTTTAACATGTAGGTTCTTGAGGGCACAAACCACACCAGCCAGGACAGACTAAAGATGATTTTGGGGGGGGGGGGGGCATGGGATGTGCAGGCCCTGGACTTTGGCTAACCCTTTCCTACTGCTGACTGCCCCAGAGACTGGTATTCAGAGGTATACTGCCTCTGGACATGAAGGATTCATATAGCCATGATGACTGATAACCAGTGACAGATCTCTGCTGCAACATAAGCAGAGCCCTGCTGGATCAGGCCAGCATCCTGTTCCCTTTGATCTGTCAAACTCAGCCCAGCAAGTAAACAGCTTGATTGTCAGTAACATTGTTAATCCTGGGTTAGTGAAGAATGGAGGACAAGGAGAAAGGCAAGGGAACAGATCCCCTTTACTGCAAACCAATTCACCAAAAGTGAATTGGCAAGTCTGCTTTTTGCAGCAGCTGCAACATATCGTAGGCCCACCCCCTCTGCTCCAGCCTCCAACCCCATTAAAAGCATTTCTTCTGGACTGACTAGCACTCTTGCCACTGATGGGAAACGTGTGAGGCTAGATGGATCCAACTCAGGCATAACCTAGGTCACAAAGTAGTCTCTTACCTTCAGCTCTTCCGTGAAACAGCTTGACAAAGGAGGAGAAGGAAGAAAGCTTCTTCCACCTCTCCCTGTCTCTCAGCTGCTCCTTCCTCTTTTATAGGGAAAAGGATTCCAAGCCTGGTTCCCAAGAACTTCCAGGGAAGATCTCTCAGCCCCAAAGGACTGGTTTTCTTGGCAGGCCAAAGAGGCACAGGACACAAAATAGACAACATACCACAAGTCCGGGGCCTACAACCACTCCCTAAATAAGTGCAACCAGTTGGCTTTGGTCATGGAGTTGGAGCAGTGTGTGGGGTGTGATGGGTGTGTGAGACTGGACAGACTCCAATGATCTCCATGTTAGGTCAGCTTGAAAGCTGTAGTATGTTTTTCATGGTTTCCAAAACACTATCCAACACTTAAAAGAGCAGCAGTGGGTGGGTGGGGGATCTGTTTTGTTCCAATAGCTCTTCTGGCAGATGCAGATTTCAGAGAGCCTCTGAGCACATAAAGAGTATCGCTCCTTCACTGTAGCCAGCACCTCCCTCCCACACCAGTGGAGCCAAAGTTCTGGGTCAGGTGCATTCATAATTCTTCATGAATCAAAGGCAGAACTTTCAAGCCCAAAGTTAGACATACTGAAAGGTTACAAAGTTAGACATACTACGGCACCATAAGGTCATGAGATGTCATTTATCATCTGCTACACCATCTGTCCCCAAAGCTCTCCAAATGGCCATATCTGAAAGAAATGCTTTGAAACCAATAGTCAGCTGAACCACGTGCATTATTTTCCATACTCTAGTGAGCCGTTCAGTTTGGCGTGGTTTGGGGCGAGGCTTCCACTGTCTCGCTCACACCAATAAGGACACAAGGCTAGATCTCTGGGGATGGAAGGTCACCATTTTATTAATTGAAATCCAATCAATATTGCAGTGGGGATGGGCTCTCCACACCTCCTACACCCAATGTAATTGCCCCACCTAACTCTCGTGGGGCAATTACAGCCTGGCTCAAAATTGCCTTAGGGCTTTGAGGTGAACTCCGCTCCCAGGAGAAGATTCCTTCAGGCAGAAGAATCTATCTGCTGGTAGATAGACTAGTGGTGTGGAGTCATCTGTGGCTGGGCAGGCCCTGCTTAAGAGCCAGGTCGGATAACGAGGTTCTTGTCTAGAAATGATGTTGAATGATTGGAAGCGCTGAAAGTGGGTGCCGCCTACTGCACTTCTTCCTTTTCGTGGCCCTCCTCCCCGCCTGCTGCTTGAGGCAAGTTCCTTCTGGCCTGAAGAAAGGGACAAAGAAAGTCAAGGGAAGTGGTGGGGTTGAGAGACGCAGCAGACTGCACTATAAATAAATGGGTCTCACCACGGTCACACTTCAGCTTGAGTGTACTTCTTTCTTCCAGTAGCTATTCCGGCAGATGCAGATTCCAGAGTGCCTCTGAGAACATACAGAGTGTCCATCATCATCACCTTCACCTTAGCCAGCACCTCCCTCCCACACTTCTGGAGCCAGAGTTCTGGATCAGGTGCAGTAGACTGTGGCACGGTGAGGACTGCCAACTCTTGTTCCAGTTCGATCCCATATCTGGTATAAGTACAGCGCTACTCGAAACAGGCAAAGTTCCCTCCATTCTGCAGATGTATCATCACAACTGTGTCAGTGGACACAGTAAATAACAGGCCATTTCCCATAATGCAGTACATCTGGATTGCTAAAGACTGAAAAGGCAAGTGGTCAGAGAATTGCTGGCTTTGCTTTTGTTTTGGATATATTTGGGACTGCACTGACAGGCAGATTAATCAAGAAGTCCCAGAGAAGCAGAATTTCATCTCTGGGATTTTTCTGCCTCAACAGAATGAAGAAACTGACCCAGAGCATTGCCCATAAACTTGGGAGTTACTTAAAAGCATCCTGTGGGACGTGTTAGTTTTTCTCGTTAAACAACAAAACCCCATATCAGAAACTATTTCAGGGTTGTGTGGCCTGGAGGTGTCTGGGAATGGAATTAGGTGTTGTTCAGCTCACCCACTTTGGGTGTGTTTTTAAGCTTCAGACCGGCCAAATGATCTTTTTACTGCTCCTTTTAAGGATCACTCCGTGTTCTCCTGCCCCAAACCCAGGAAGGAAGCCACAGCTGGGTTGAGGACTTAATTGTTGCTATATTTCAGTTTGTTTGTTTTTAATATAAATTATTATTTTAACCATGTTCAGACACAGGCTCAGGTACCACCTGCACACCGGGGATGTAGTGAAACACATTGCTGTGACCCCATTCTTGTGTACTACTGAAAGCAAGAAATTGTGTAAAACTGCCCAGTGAGCCAGTCTGCAGTCTAAGAAGGAAGACTGCCACTCTGGGAGGAAGCAAACACCTCCGCTTTCTGAGGTGTCTCAGATGTGACTCTCACCGATTTGCAGACGGAAGCCCAGCACACAGCACAGAAAAGAAAGATTCTGTCCTCCTGTAGGAAAAACGTCTGGATGGGGTCACAGGTGAATGGTTAAAGGCAATTTCACACGAGTATCCCCAATGCCTCTAAATGCCAGTTGCAGGGGAGCAACAGCAGGAGAGGGGACATGCCTTCATCCCCTGCCTGTGGGCTTTCCTCCAGAGGCATCTGGTGGGCCATTGTGTGAAACAGGATGCTGGACTAGATAGACTTTGGGCCTGATCCAGCAGGGCTGTTCTTATGTTCCGACGTTTTAATTTTGGTCCAAACAGAACCAACAAAGTCTGCCTTAACTGAGATACTCTCCCAAATCAGTCAAGTTCATGAGTCCCTACAAAGTTGGTTTAAGCAAATGACAGACAGGTTTTAGATCATTATTCTATAATTAGGGTTGCAGTGATTAGTTGTTAAACTGATTTGATTATTTTGTTATCCAGCCAGTCATCACAGAAATGCCTCATAGTACAGAGATAGACAAGAATGAGATGACCAAAAGTGAGAACATTATGCAGAATATATTAAATTTAGACAAAATCCAGAGTATTAATTAGATGGCTAGGTGCCCGCTCCCCATTTCTCCAAGCGATAAGAAGTTCCAGGAGTACAGTGCTTCTTACATTCTGCTTCCTTTGGAGGAGAGATCACTAGAGGTTCATGGAGTCTGTAATACTGGTTTTTTTTTTTATAAATACAGAAGCAGAGTGTGAG
Source organism: Hemicordylus capensis (assembly GCF_027244095.1). Classification (NCBI taxonomy): domain Eukaryota; kingdom Metazoa; phylum Chordata; class Lepidosauria; order Squamata; family Cordylidae; genus Hemicordylus; species Hemicordylus capensis. Next base: position 19,639,716 of record NC_069663.1, read on the forward strand.
TTAGAGTTGAAACAGCAGAGCATTGCTACAAGTTAGAAATACCTTACATCAGTTCCCAGAAAGCAAACCCTGCATCCTAAAGCACTTCAGTTTGCTTCCATTACAGCCTCTCTAAAATTACTCAGTCTGCTTCTCTCTCACCAAGCAAAAAAACTACTGTTTCTTTTCACCAAGCAAAGAGACATCTGATTGTACACCCCTCCCATCAATGCTTCCCGTCAGGTGGACATGGGTACCTGTCACCTAGTTAGCAAGACTCTTAATGGTTTTTCACCATCAAGTCCACATTCTGGAACATCCATTGGCCTCTGGAACCATCAACTAATGATCTGCCTAACAAAAAAATTGGTCAGCTATTATTGACAATCATAACCTCAGACTCATTACAAGATTGCAAGTTCTCTGTAGCAAGAAAGAGCAATTCACTGAACACATATTGGATTTAAAGACTGGAAAGACAAAGCTAAATCAACCAGCCTTTCCCCATTTATTTATTTATTTATTTTATATACTGCCTAATATAGCAATCTCTGTATTAGTTTAAACAAAAAAAATCTCTGTTTGTTTAGAGGGAACACAATAAGACATAGGAATGTTACATTTATTAAAAGGAAAGGAAACTCCAATTTGATTGATGAACTGGAAAGTCTCCATTGTATTCTTTCCACTTGGGTGGCCAAGGAAGACAGAAAGAAGGTGAGACAGTTGTATCAATCTCTTTGACTGGTCCCCCTGCAAGGCACACTGCAGAGAATCATCATATGTTGGCCAGGACAGAGCTTCTCAGTCCAGTTTTGAATGGATTAAAGCAGACTTCCCCAACCTGCGGCCCTCCAGATGTTGCTGAACTACAACTCCCAGCATACCCAGCCACAATAAATTGTGGCTAGGGATGCTGGGAGTTGTAGTTCAGCAACATCTGGGGGGCTGCAGTTTGGGGAAGCCTGGATTAAAGTGTCAGGGAATGGAGGTCTGGAGCCAGCAAATTCCTACATTCCTTATAATAGACCCTCATCAATGAATTGCACAGTACACTGAGATTCTGCAATGTGGGATGAGGAAGCAGTAATAATGGTGATGAACCATGTTTTGGTGGAGGATGCATGTCCTTTATTAATGCAGATTTCTTTGGTGTTAACTTAGTCCAAGCTTGATGCCACACTAGACTTCCAAAAATGGGCCTGAAGGAATGAGTGAATCGGGAGTGCTTGTATTGGTTTGTCAGGAAGAACAGCTGTTGTCCTTAGAGGAACCTCCTAAAGATTGAAGTCTTTGGCTTTCCAAGCATGGAGGACCTCATCAAAGTTATCTGTGGGCTGCCCACTCGGCAGCTTCAGGTCATCAGAGCGGTCTCTGTTGGCATTTCCACATGGGGCACACAGCTGCTCTGCAAAGCTATTCTTGAGTCTCACAGTCACCTGTCCATTGAGATGGACGTGGACCTGCACCTGAGAAGCCAGGTCAATCAGGATCCCATCCAAAGCCTTCCTTAAAGTGATGGCATTTTTTGTGTACGATTGCTGGAGAAATACTGAGCGCCCATTTACCTAGAAAACATAAAGATTGGAGGAGGGATGAGAGAGCGGCTCAAATGGAGACCCTGAAAACAGCAGAAATCTGAGGAGACTCCACAACTACTATAGGCTGAAGCAATCAAAGAAAATCTGCATCCTATCCTATGGAACATTCCAGAGTCTGTTATCTTTGCCATAAAAACTGAAAGTTAAGTCAAACACTGGAGCCTGCTATGCATCAACTGAAACTGCATACTCTGGACTACTTAACATGAACTTAGCATCATAACAGAATTTAAATACTCTCCTTGTTCTTGCAATCAGAGAACTTAAAGGACGGCATAGGGTGGATCACCCACACTTTCATCGGATGGAGTTAAGGCTCTAAATTCCAATATTAACAGTAAATCTGAGTAATGAGTAGGAGATCGGCAAGTATTTTTTAATTCTTTAATTAATCCCAAGTAGTAGAACATGACTCTGTCCAGGAGACAATTAATGTTTCATTTAAGGGAGGAGTGGTCCCTGGCTGCATTGAAGGAAATTGACACAAGGCCACTCCTGACAAAGCCGTATCTGGACCGGGAAGATTTGAAAAGATATCAACTGTATTTGACTTAATCCCTAAATAGTCTAGGATGAGAGTATTTGAAGCACTGCCTGATACCATTTCTGTAAATATCTGTATTTTTTCAAAATGAAGCCAAGGTTAGTTAAGGGCTCCTGGTTTTCAGGTAGCTTTCTTTCTCACTTTCCATTAGCAGCACCTACAGTTAATATGAATCCAACAAATATTTATATATCATTTTTCAACAAAAGTCCCCAAAGTGGTTTACCAATAAAATAAATAAATAAGCAGATAAAGTAAATAAGTTAAATGGCTCCCTGTCCCCAAAGGGCCCACAATATAAAAAAGAAACATAAGGTCAACACCAGCAACAGCCACTGGAGGGATGCTGTGCTGGGGATAGACAGGGCCAGTTGCTCTCCCTCTGCTCGATAAAGAGAATCAACACTTTTTAAAGGATTCTCTTTGCTTAGTTAGCAGGAGCTTTTTCAGCCTGCGAGACTACTGCAACTTGACTTTGGAATGGTGGGTGTACATTCACAAATCAGTCAGATTTACCCCAAAGTCAATGAGATATTTCAGAGAGCACTTCACACACAATTTTGGGTTTCCCCTCTGTTTTGGAACCTAGCCCAATTTATGTCTGGGGTGGGAAAAAAATGTTCTCTTTGCGTCAGAGTATCCGTTATCCCCCAAACTAGCAATAAAGCCTCCTGGTAAACCCACTGTAAAACCTGCTGTCTGAAAACCCTCCAGGGGACCTCTGCAGGACCTGCAGTTACCCCTGGATCATGGAAGCAATAGAGAAATTGAAGTGATCTGAGGCTTACTCTTACCCATACATCTTTGTTCATGTTAACAATGATAGATGCATCCTGGAAATAAACGTAGACGGCACTCTTGACTGCCAAACCATCGCCACAGTCCTTTCCCATGCCCACCATCACTCTGAACCACAAGAGGGTGCTTTCATCACAAACAGAGGCCATGTCGTAGATCCCGCTGCAGAAGTACTTTCCAGAAGCCCCATCGAAGGAGGTGAGCTGGGCTCCTGGGCTGAGCCTGCACTCCCTTTCCTGACTCACACAGCCATGCACACCGTCCCTAAGGGTGCAGGTCTCTCCATACTGGCAGCTGGTTTTCTCACAGGTGAGTCTGCCTGAGACTGCACAGGTGCATTTCTCTGTGCAGTTGCTGAAGAAGATGCTCTCTCCAACCTGTTTGGAGATTCACAAAGGGTATGGAGGAATGAGACACAAGATAAAATGGAGGAATGAGACACAAGAATTGGCCTTGATGAAAAGGATGTTCAACATCCCACACCATTCTCCCCTTTTCCATGGAGAGAAGAGATTAAACAATCAAGAAACCCAGATGTCCTGAGTTCCAAATGTGAAGCAGCATATAGACCCCCTGATTCATGGTTAAGCAGTCAGTAGAATTACATGGAAAGGTTATCCTGGACAGTGTTTCCCCTGTGTCAGAAATTCGCTTCTGAAGCTTCACCTTAGCCTGGTCTCTTCTCTTACTTTCTTCCCTCTCTCTTTCTCTTCCCTCTTCCCTTTCCACTAGGCCTATTACAGCTTCTGTTCATACTGCTTCCAGGCAAAAATCCTTTGTCTAACTGATGGACCAACATTACTACTTGATTAGAGAAGAAACCAAGATAATGAGATGATTCTCATGATCGCCAGGGTGTGCGGGTGGCTGTGGTGGGGAGGCAGCATAAACCTTACCTTCCCCACAGATGAGCAAGGTGAAGGTGTAGGGAGCAAGGTGAAGGTGGTGGTGCTCCCATATGAGCAGCCCTGCTCCATGAAGCACGGAGCAGGGCAGAGGGAACTCGGGCCTTGTTGTTCCCGCCTCCGGTCATCCCACAATACACCGTGTGGGACACACATTGCATTGGGAGATTCCCCCATCAGATGGGTGCTCAATGCACCTGTCTCTGTGTCTTCTCAGGCAGGAGACATAATACCTGGCAGCCAACTTAAGTGTGAGCTTAACATCCGCTAACAGCCTAGTTCTTTAGGAGAGTTGGGTGGGAGGAAAGCAGAGGGATTCGCGAGGATTCTGCCACTTCTTATGACCAGCCTAAACCAGTTTGGGCTGCCCCAGGCTGAGTTAGGCTGGTTGTAAGAACAGTCTCAATATTTAGACAGGAACATACAAAGCTGCCTTATCTAAAAGGTAGACTCTTGATCCATCGACTTCAGAACTGTCTACATTGACAGCATCAGCAACTTTCCAGAGTTTCAGGCAGGGGTCATTTCCTACTTGGACTTGTCAGGAATTGAAGCTGGGACCATTTGCATGCAAGACATATGCTCTGCCACTGAGCTGAATTCCCACCATCCCTGTTGCTAGACATCTTTAACTCTAAAGAGGCTAGAGATATTTATCTCTGGAATACCCTTGTTGGCCTAATGCATCATTTTCCATTACATGTCCTCTGATACATAAATGGCAACAGCATAAAAAGGTTGAAAAGCATTACCTTGAGATAGACTCCTTTGTGCACACAACCACATCTGTCCATCGGCACACAGATATCCCCATCAAACATGTAGCCGTCACTGCACAGGCAACCTTCAAAGCATTTCTTGGTGCACTGAGCTGGAGTGGTCAAGCTGGCACAAGTGGTTTCACAAGTCATGGTGCATGTCTCATAGTGACTATTTGCTGGGCAGGCAAAGGCTGCAGGGAGGAAGGAGAGAGAGTATCCATAGAATAATTATATATAACCCTGGATATTGTACTTGTTTGGAACTCTTGCAAGAAGCGATCCACTATCTAAAAAAGACTTTCCAAGGAAATGCCATAATCCAGGGACCTAGACAATCTTTCAATTGGGGGCCAATTTTCAAAAAAACGTCAGCGTGAGAGCCATTTTCCACTGTGCTGACCCCTGCACAGTTGTGCACTTTTCTCTGTACTGGAGATAGTGGGCTCCATTATGAGGAGAGAAAGCAGTGGGGAAAACTCTGTGCACACATTCCAAGATGGTGCCTGGGGCTCAAGAGGGCTCCATTTCCCTTCAAGAACCTCAACCGGTGTTGGGCCAAGTGCAGCACTGCATGCTGGGAATGGCCACCTCTGGAAGGCCAGATAAACCCTTAGTCAGGGAGCCACACTGATGGGGGCCACCGCTGCCCCCCAGGCGATACAATGAAGACCGCTGCAATGATCCCTACTCTTTCAGTTCTTCTGAATCAGGTAACCTAAAGCTCAAAGCACTTGGTTTCTGATACTGGACAGATTTGCGCAAAATTGAGAATAAAATCCTGCTCTGCAAACTTACGGCAAAAGTCGCTTGTCCTCCAGGGTTTGATTCTGGCTCCAGCTGCTTGGCATGCAGCTACGTAGGCTTGAAGGCTGTGACAGAGGGTATCAATTCTTGAGCTGGCCACACACATATCATACAGGCAGTGCTCAAAGTAATCAGCAGGGTTCACCAATGAGTGACATTCTCTGAATGGGCCTGTCTTGGACTGGATCATTCCACAGAGGCTCTCAGCCCGGAAGGGTGCTGTCTGGGCTGTATCACAGGTGGGGCAATGCTCACCGCAGCCATCAGAGCAACTGACTCCATCCATAGGGACCTTCCAAGAGGCCCCAAACTCATCCACACTTCTGGCAGTGTTTCCATTGGGCATCCTGAAATCGTCACTCTTGTCACCATTAAAGTTGCCACCCAGACCACACATCTGGCCCTGGTAGTTGCTGGGGACAGACACATGGACGTACGAGGAAGTATCATAAAGGACCGTGAGGCCAAAGGATGACTGGAGGATGATATTGTTCCCCTCCTGGGTGATCCAGAGTTTCTCATCCTCTCTGTTCAGTGGCAAAGTGTAGAGCTCTCCATCCACCTGCATCAAGAACAAAGAATACCCATGGGGGAAGAGTTTTAGTCTCTCCTTTCTCTCACACACAAATGCACCTGTTCACATTATGCTATTTTTCACACCAGGAATTTGTAGCTAGATGTGATGTATGACTAGCCCTCGTCCCACCTCTTACTGGATAAAAAAGTGCAATATCCAGGATAGAGTGGGACCATGCCTGCTGGCCAAACCCCCTGCTGCTAACCCACCCTAAGGCCACACCCCTTAGTGGCCATGCATGCAGCATCCATGAGAAAGGAGTCAAACCCATGAACTCGGCATTCACCAAGCAACTGGAGGCTTTTATGAGAAAGGGGCTGCTGCTGTCTTCATGTGATTGACACGTACCACAGCCTTCCACTTCCGTCCCCTGTGAAGGAGGACCGTGTATCCATGAACCGACACCTCAACCATGCTGGCCACAGCAACAGGCCCATCACCGATGTTCTCATTCTTCACCAACACGGAGAAGTTCAATAACCGAGGATCTTTGCCGCAGACTTTGGCTAGAGTGTAAGTGCAGGAGCCTTGGAAGGTAAAACGTTGTCCATCAAAGGAAATATAATGTGGGTGACCAGAGACAATAGCTGTTCCGTATCCCTTGGGGTGGCAGCCTTGGACGCCACTCTCCACCCTGCACTCTTCATGTGCTTCACAGGAGAAGGGCTGGCAGTCAATGGTGCGTTTGCCCAAGCACTGGCACTTCTGTTCGCAGGAGCTGCTGGGGAAGAACTCCTCTCCCTTCTTGTAGTATCTGCCCTGGTGCTCACAGCCACACTCTGCAAGAGGGACGCACTGGGACCCACTGCGGATGAATCCAGGGTCACAGAAGCAGCCTTCGGTACAGGGAGCCTCACACCTTTTTGGAGAGGGGGAGCTCTGGCAGGTGGCAGGGCAGCCGGTTCCGCAGAGGTCATAGTGGGAGCCATATGGACAGGGAAGTTCTGAAAGGGAAACAAATGACACATTTCCATTGTATGTCTTTTTCAAATGTAGGACCAAACTAGTTTTATAGTCCAGACAGAATATTCCATTTATTGCGGATGGAGTTGGGAAATGCATCCATTGTCTTTCTGCATCCTATGACTAAACACCACGAAACCTCTTGACTTGCTTTATGTGTTTGTTGCTCAACAGAGCTCTTCTTCAGGGACAATAATATAGTATAATGCCTTTCTCTTTCCTCAAGTCAGTCCTCCCCACCCCAACCTGTCTCCTCTCTCAATTTTTGGATCAGGTCCTTCTCCAGGTTTTCGGGAGTCTCCTGCAAATTAATTTCTGTGGGCCTCCTCTTACCTGCGTGGGCCTCTTTTAGGCTTCAGGGTAGACCTTACCTTAGCTTTTGGGAATTGAATGGTAGAGAGGAGGCAACAAAAATACAACTTCACCAAGAAAGCCACTCTGTTTCTGCTTCCTCCAGTCTCCCCACCCCCTATACAAAAGGAACATTTCCCCTGATGACCTTTATGTCATCTCAGGGGCTTGTGGAGGAAAGTCCCCATTTCCACATGGGATTGGACAGCAGAAGTGACTGAGAACAGAGTGATTCACTCAGCCAAGAGAGTCTCTCCATCACTACTGCATGGCTATGGAAACAGAAGTGGTCTTGGGGATTAATGGTGTGCCCTTCTGAAGACCTGAACTCTTGCAAGAAGCCTCACTATTCCAACTTTGGATGCTAGCCATGTGATTGGATAGTTAAAAGAGATGCAGGAGTGAAGACTTACTGCAGAAGGACTCTGATCTCCATTTCCCAATCGGGATGCCTTTTGCTTGGCAGGCTGTCACATAGGCACCGATGGCGCTGCACAAGGTACCGTGGTGTCCTCTGTACTGGCAGGTGTCAAAGACACAGTCATCGTAGTAGCTGGTTGGGTCAATGGCCTCCTGGCACTGCCTGAATGGTCCATCCTTTCTGATGAGGATCCCACAGTACTGGTCACTCCTGTAGATTTGCTTCTCTGATGCTGGGCACACAGTGCAGTCACTCGTGCATCCTGCTGAGCACCCGGGAACCTCCTTCACCTTCCAGCTATCTCCAAATTCAGTCTCACTCCTTGCCTGAATTCCATTCTGCATGGCAAAGTCATCGCTGGGATCCTGATTGGCATTGCCACAAAGTCCACAGACAGCATTGGCATAAGTGTTGGGTATAATGACCCTGGCATAGCTGTACCAATCAAAGCTGACTCTCAGGTCAAAGTCTGTTTTGATGAAGCCATGGACTCCACTGGTGTAGACTTTCAGTTTATTTTCATAGGAGAATGGAAGCTCCACAAAAACCCCGTTGACCTGAAAGATACATGGAAAAGACCATCAGGGTTTTTTGGTGATTTCCCACCCTGAGGATTCTGGGGGATTGTGCAGATGGTTAATCAGCAAAGGTATGTCTTACATTAATTTCCTTCTCCACTTTTGCTTGGTTAAGACAATACTGAGCTAGATGGACCTATGGTCTGACTCAGAATATGGCAGCTTCCTATGTTCCTATAGAACCTTCCCTTGTTTCCTAAGGTCCCTGCTTTTCAGCCTACTGCCTCTATAATCACACATCTTGCTTCAGGAAAATACATTCAGGCTGCTCTTCACCCTCTAAAGGTATCCACATTATTCTTCCACATGGAAGTCATGTGTATTCTTGGCACCTTATCTTTGAGGAGGAACTGACCCCTTCCGTGCCCCCTCCTGAAACCTTCCTAATGTCCCCATAGCCCAGCATGTGTACCTGGACCTTCTGTGGATACTCTTGGCTCAGGCTGATGGTCATGTTGTAGACCTCCAGAGTCACCACTTTGGTGAAGGACACCTTTTTACTGCCGCGGTTGTTGTTCTCCACGTTGACTGAAAAGGGGGTGAGAGTGGGGTCCTCGGAGCAGACTGCTGCCATCTGATACACACAGGTGCCCATGAAGTCATACTTCCTCCCATCAAAGGAGGTATAGTGAGGGTCTCCAGTTCCTATGCAGGTGGAGTAGCTGACAGCACGACACTGCCGGACTCCTCTGAACACAATGCATGCTTCATTGGCCTTGCAGGAATAATCTTTGCACACAGTGCCTAGTCTGGGGTCACACATGCAGCGGGAATGGCAGCCTTCACCAGCCCAGAACTCCTCGCCTGCCTTGTAGGTCATGCCATTGTAGGTGCAGTTGCAGGTCTCCACTGGGACGCACTTCTCGGCACTCAGGACGTAGCCCTCGTCACACTGGCAGACCTCTGCACAGGTGTCGTCACATGTGGAGGGTGCCATCTGGTCAGAGCAGGTTGCTGGGCAGGCATTTCCACAGGCCTCATAGTGACTATTCTCAGGACAAGATAATGAGCCTGGAACAAGATTGAGCCATGATCAAAACTTATCAGGCAAATTCTCATGCCTATCAAGATGCCCTTTCTAACTGAGATTGTGTATACACACACACACATACACACACACACACGTGCACACTTCAAGGAACTACATTTCAAGGAGAAGCAATGCCAAACTTGTAAGCACTAGTCATGCAGAATTACAGAGCTCACCCCATCACCTTGGAATTGCTCTCAGGGAGCTTCAAACTAAGAGAAACTGGTTGCATACATCACAGGTGGAACTAGCTGCTGTCTCTACTAAGCAATCCTTTTGTGGTGTGTTCGCCCTGTTTGTTGAGGAATTTATTGAATGATGTGGCAGAACTTGAGAGGAGGTTTTCCATGCATTCAGGATGCTGGCGGGTTGTTCTGCAGTGCAGCGCAAACAAACTAACCAGCCAGAAACCAGTGGAAGGTGCCCATAAGCAGAAATGAAACTTTTGAATGCACAAATCCTTGACAATATCTATGTGTGCTTTAAAGTCAAAAGTCAGCTTGGATAATGGGTGATGGTGGTGACAATGTTTACAGGGAGATGAAGGAGGTACCAAATTAAACTAAGCTTGGAAATAATGACTCTCCGAGTTGCTTGTAGATGGCATGAACCACTTCTAGGCAATCAGGTAAGGAAGCTTTACAACATTGGGTTCTTTTCTAGGCCAATAGAAACTATTTAAATTAATACATCAGGTTTATGACTCAGGAACTATGGGCATACCTAGAGGCTATTCTCACACTTAGGCAGCTCATGAGAACTACTAGGATCCATCTGGATACTGGTGGTGCTGTGACACCAAACCCAGTGCTGAAGCCCAGCACTTAGCCAAGGTGAAGGACTCAAACACATCCTTAACACAGCTGCCCGGATCATATGTCATGCTGACACAGAGACGAGTGCCTAGAGAGCCTATCCCCTGGGGGAATCCCCCAGTGCACTGGGATACCCAGTGGCCGGGATGACGAGTACATAGGAACATAGGAAGCTGCCATATACAGAGTCAGACCATTGGTTTATCTAGCTCAGTACTGTCCATACAGACTGGCGGCGGCTTCTCCAAGGTTACAGGCAGGATTCTCTCTCAGCCCTCTCTTGGAGATGCCAGGGAGGGAACTTGGAACCTGATGCTCTTCCCAGAGTGGCTCCATCCCCTGAGGAGAACATCTTACAGTGCTCACATGTGGTTTCCCATTCAAATGCAGCCAGGGTGGACCCTACTTAGTTAAGGGGACAGGTCATGCTTGCTCCCACAAGACCAGCTCTCCTCTCCAGCCTCAGAGTGATCTGCCCTGCTCTGCACTGCATGGAGATGCACAGATTGTGTGGGAGCATGTTCTGCACTCCCACCAGTCATAAGACGATCATCTGGGGGGAAGGCATTGTTTGTAAAGCCTTCTGCCTGCCTACTCACCCACCCACCTGGTAGGTGAAAGCATCTATTCAGTGAACAAAAAGGCAGCTGGGAGTGGGAAAGGGAGTCAGGTGCTATGCTCCCTGCTTCAGCATACGGACATCAGTGCAGGTGTTGCCTGTGGCAGCCTATTTCTAAGTCTCTGGCAAGACCCCTATACTAGTGGGTCACAACCCCAGTTAACCAGTTGTGCAATTAACCACGGCCTCAATAGAAGAAAGTTTGGGGGTGAAAATGTTACTACTAAAAGCACTCTATCTTACACACACAATGAGCCTGGAAGAAAGGACCCTTGTGGGTACTGAGCAAATAGACTGATACCTGTTACTCCAATAAAATGCCTTCATTCATTCATTCTCTCTCTCTCTCTCTCTCTCTCTCTCTCTCTCTCTCTCTCTCTCTCTGTGTGTGTGTGTGTGTGTGTGTATATATATATATATATATATATATATATATATATATATATATATATATATAAAATTTTAAGAAGACTTTGCTACATGTTCATTCTCTTTAGAGCTGTCACCTGATTAAAGGCATGAGTCATTAATTAAACATAATGGACTTGAATTAGTTTAATAAGCTAATTGAAGTCATTTGTTGAGAAAGTTTTAATTCGAATCAACTAAAATCAGCCTGGGCTTGGCTGCCCATGGGAACCGATGGGATCCATGTGGATCCTTGCGATCCTGCAGCGCCAGACGGGGCACCGAAGCCTGGCTCTAGCCAAGATTAAGGGAGCAAACGTGCCTCATAACCCGGCTGCCAGGATCGCGAGCTTGCAGCTCGCACTGACACAGAGACGGGCTCCTAGACAGTGTTCCCTCTAACAGGGATTCCCGTATGTTGTTGACTACAACTCCCAGACTCCCCATACAAAAGACATTGCAGCTGGGGATTCTGGGAGTTGTAGTCAACAATATCTGGGAATCCTGGTTAGAGGGAACAGTGCTCCTAGACAGCAGAGCACATCCCCTGGGGGAATTCCTCGGTGCACTGTGCTCAGGTTGGGATAACTAGTCCCAGCCTCAGAGCAATCTGGCCTGCTCTACACGGATCGTGTGGGAATGAGCTCTGTGCTTCCACCAAGCATAGGACTATTGTCTGGGGAGAAGGTGAGGTTAAAGTAAGGCTTGCGAAGCCTTCCATCTGCCAGCCCACCTGGTAGGTCCTGTGAATGAGCCCTTAGATTCATACAAAGTGCATATGGGTCTTACACTCAGCACATGGTCAGAGTGAACAGTTTGTGGAATTCAGAAATGGTCCCACTGGTGTAGTTGCAAATTCAGAAATGCAGGCTCTCTCCATGACAGCCCCCATGACCATGCCCACCCCAACAGCAGGAGAACAATGAAAATGGTACCCCAGCTGGGAAGTGGCAGGAGCTGTTCAACAACATGCTTGCAGGGTGTGTTGGTGGTAGCGCAGCTGTGTCCACTCAAGACAGCCACAGGTCCGTCCGCTTCAACCTTGGTGCCAGATAAATCATCTGAGCTTTGCAGCTGGATTGCTTGGAAGGGTTTAAGGTCAGTGATAAGTCTTTCTCCTGCACGGTAATTCTGCCCTTTGAATATCACAGCCCCAGTTAGGTGAATATCCACTCTAGTGGGATTTTTGTGGGCTACAACTGCAAATTCTTTGAAAGTGTTTGGCAAGTCACCCGGTGGGGTTATCACAGAATACCGTGTGCCCAGCTGCTTGACTGGATGTACTACGTTGTCACTAGCTGACAAGTCTTTTTGGCTGTGAGAGGTCACGGAAATGCTTTTGTCAGCTCGGATCAGCACAGTCCTATCGAAGATGCTGGACCCAATCATTTCTATGGTCTTTGGCAGCCTAATCAACACTGTCTGTCCCTCTTGGACAGGGATGGTCCTCCAGAAGCTAGACCTGGTCATTCTTACTATGATAGTAGTTTTAGGATGCTGTCCAGTGATATGTAGCTCAAAATTAGAATTGGGATGATTTTGCTGGTTGTTTTGCATGAAAGCTGTGACAAATTCCGTTTCATCGGTACTGGCAACACACGAGCCTGAAAGGAAGAAGAAAAGAAAGAAGACATCATTAAGGACCTGGAAATAGTATCAGCATTGATATTAGTATCACCTGGGATGCAGCCAGATTGTGAATGATTTGTACCACTCTCAATGACCCATTTCAAAATACACCAAATATCTGGGAAATGGACAGAAAGCAACACCTTACTATTAGTAGGGAGTGCCACACTGATGTTTAACAGGAGATCAAGGAAATTACAGACTGGTTAACTTAATGTCTGTTCCGGATAAAATGGCAGAAAGCATAAATTACGTAGCATATAGAAAAACATGCTTTGCAGAAGGAGAATCGGCATGGATTCTGCAAAGGTACAGTTTCCCTCACTAACATTTTAGAGTCTTTGAGAGTGTCAGCAGGCTTGAGGATAGGGGGAATCTGGCTCTCCTTCTATCCTTGGATCTTCCAAGAGCTTTTGACAGAGTCCCTCACCAAATCCTCTTGCATAAACTTAGCGGTCATGGGATAAGAGTAATGTGCTAGGATTGGTAACTTGCTAAAGCATAGGAAGCTTTAGAGAGAAGAAACCAATGGGCCATTTTCACAGCTGAGGAATGTAAAAAAAGTGAGGTTGGCCAAAGATCTGAATTGGGATGAGTCGGCAGGAGGGGGCACTCTAGGTTCTGCTTCCAAGGTCAGAATTTGGGGTAGGTCATCATCATCATCATCATCATCATTAGTGATTGAAGGAAGCAGATGCTCACAACGCTGATCAAAGTGAAGAAGATGCTAACTGGAAAAGAGATTCAGAATGACACAGAACCTACAAATGTGGAGAGAATAAATGAGTAGGAGGAAGAGTTGCCCAATACGGAGTCCAACTTTCGTCCTTCTAGCTCACAGGCTGGCAACAGGTCTCTATGACTTCAGGTGGGTCTTTCTCAGGCTTACCTGGAGATGCCAGGGATTGAACCTAGGACCTTCTGCATGTAAATCAGATGCTCTTCCACTGAGCTGCAGTCTTCCCTAAGCCCACTCGCTGCCCCCTCCCTGCAGCCAAGGAGCCACACCATCAACTGGTTACCCATCTGGACAATGAAGCAGTGCACTCCAGCCCGGCTTACTCACCACACAATAGTGCCAAACTAGCCAAGAGGAACAGACTCCTCTGCACCGCCATTGCTGTAAAACAAGAATGAAGAGAAGAATGAATTAAGAAGGATTTCCTTTCCTTTCTTGACATGGACACTCCGACACACCAGAGTCTTCACCTCTCCTACAGCTTAAAGTAGAATCTGAGGCCATGCACAGAACATCCATTTGGTTTATTTGTGGAAAGAAACCCTTTTTGTTAGTTCTGTATAAGGACTGGAGGTAAGTAATCAGTTTGGGTGGGGATTTAGGGAGCTGAAGATACTTTGAACAAGAGATTGGTGGTGTTTGTGGTGCAGAAACTAGTCCCAATTTTGTCTCTGGCGAACTGAACATGTTTTATTACAAAATCCTTTTTGGCCAGAGATGACTCCCAAAATGTGCGAAGGTTATGGGAGGCAATGGCTCTCTTAAACTACTTCCGATTTCCTTCTTAATTTATTCTCCATGGCTAGTATTTATTGAGGCATGATTAGAACAGCAATGGCTTACTCCCTCTGGAATGGCAATGAAGATAGTACCTAGTAGAAGTACTAGGTGTCCATGTTATGGAGCAAACTCCTGCTGGCTTGCTGGTTTATTGTTCAGCTTCTTAGTACTCAAGCAGTGCTCCCTACTAAGTAGCTGGATCCACCCTATAGTTGCCACTAATAAGTTAAATATACACACACCCAATATTCTCTGCAATTTCTGAGGAGGATAATACTACAGAGCAAAATCCTGACAATTTTTTTGCTGAACTGTTGAATATTCTCCTAAATTCTCTTGCAGGTTTTTTTCTTCAGCACAGCAGCTTGCTTTCCGGAAATGACCCCGCCCCACCCCCCACCCCCCCACTGCAGCCATGACCTTCATTTTGGAGGAGAAAATGAAGGGGGAAAATATACTAGCCAGCCACCAGAAAGAATTGAGATTGGTTGGGTTGTTGCTTGCTTGCTATTTAAGGGCAAGAGAATCTCTCCACAAGCGGCTGACAGAATCTATTTTATTATATCACCAAGGTTATGAGTAAAACCACAAATTTTCAGAATCAGAGAAACAAAGTCCTTCATTGTCTGGACAATGTGTGTGTGTGTGTGTGTAGTCTAGGGTCACAAAAGGTTAATTTGCAACTCCATAGAGTTGTCCCAAGAACCGGAAACACTCATTTTTTGCAGAACACTAGCAACACAAAATATAAGGTTGGGCACACAACCAAATATGCAAGCAGGGTGGAGGGTTGGCCCAGAGCCAGGCCCCTGCCTGCCTCTCCGCATATGGGCTGTTTTCATCTCTCCACTCTGCTGCTCGCCCAACATACGATCAGTGTTACAGCAAATGACAGAGCAGGGAGCCAGAGGAGGAAGTCAGTTGACATCCCTCTTGCTGCCTGGCTGTGTGTGTGTGTGCGGGTTGCTTGCAACCTGCCCACACACATGACCCTGGACCTGCCCTTAAACCTTGGGTGAATTCCCTGGCTTGGGGTCAAGGCAGCACTAGGCTGGGGCTCAACCCTGTCAGTGCACAGACACGGGCAGACCAAACCTGGGCTTGGCTGCCCGTGTGAATAGCCTCAATTTATTGTATTTTCCATTTCACAACATTGGGGCTATTTTTGTTGTTGCTGTTTTGCTTTGCAAATCTCAGAGGTTAACCGAACATACTCCAGCAAGAGCACAAACTATGTACAGATGGAGGAGGAGGTTCATGTGTATTCTCAGATTCATGACTGAGAGGGGATTTGGCTTGGGTTATTTTCTCATCAGCCCTCTTTGTCTAGGTTCTAACTACTGCATGGATAGAGGACAGAGAGGAGATCTGGTCTTGTGGTAGCAAGCATGACTTATTCCCTTAGCTAAGCCGGGTCCACCCTAGTTGCATTTGAATGAGAGACTATGGGGCTATTCTCACGATTAACAAAAATCAGGCTGGAGAGCCTAGCCCGATTTTTGTTAATCGTTAGAACCACTGGGCTCGGCTGCGAGCCCGGTGGTTCTCGAGCGGGTAACCCACTCGAGAACCCCTTCTTAGGGGATGGAGCTGCACTGGGAAGAGCATCTAGGTTCCAAGTTCCCTCCCTGGCAGCATCTCCAAGATAGGGCTGAGAGAGATTCCTGCTTTGGAGAAGCTGCTGCCAGTCTGCAAAGACAATACTGAGCTAGATGGACCAATGGTCTGACTTGGTAGAAGGCAGCTTCCTATGTTCCTGTGCCCCTATATATTAGCTGCCTGTGAAGGCTTTCTAAAAACAAGAACAAAAACCAGACGCCTCACTTCATTGTGTGTGCGTGCTTCCCCGCAGCCCCCATCACCCCTTTATGCTTCTTAAGGTTTGCTTTTTCTGCTAGCTATGCCCCAAAGGAGCCATCTATGGATATGCGGATGCAAACTATTCCTGTGTGTGGAAATCTGACTGATGAGAATTGCTGAATGGCAGCTAAATTCTCCTAAATATTCTCCCTTCCTCCGGGCTAAGAATATTCTAACACAGTAGCAGGAGAATATTCTCATCCAAGTAGTTTAGGACAATAAACATGCTATACAATATAGTATTAAAAGCAAGTATTGAAACAAAGTGAAAAATGCTGATCATTTGAATGGTCAGTCATGGTTCTCTTTACTAAGGACATTTCAAACAATTTGCTGTGCTGTGCAGTGAAGTTGCAGCTCTTTGGTGATTTAAAACACCCTAAAAAGAAAATATATTGCCAGGAGTAGAGTGGTGGAACAAGGACTGAGAACGTATCATTGCTAACTGGGCAAAGAGGTACATTTTTAACATGGTGATTTATTGAGCAGGAGGAGAGCAGCTGGCCCTATCCACCCCCAGCACAGCATCCCTCTAGTGAATGTTGCTGGTGTCTATCTTACGGTTTCTTTTTAGACTGTGAGCGCTTTGGGGACAGGGAGCATCTTATTTTTTTATTGCTATTATTTCTCTATGTAAACTGCTTTGGAAACGTTTGTTGAAAAGCAGTATTTTATTTATTTATTTGATTGATTGATTGATTGATTTATATACCACCCTTCCAAAATGGCTCAGGGCGGTTTACAATTAAATATATAAATATGTGTTGCTGCTGCTGCTATGTTTCTCTCCTAGTGGATTGAATCAGTTATTGTGATTACTTTGCATGAAGCCCCAGAACAAACGTTCATCAGGTCCAGCATCTTGTTTCCTAGAAAGGCCAACCAGAAGCTCCTGAGAAGCTCACAGACAGGGCATGAAGGCACTGACCCTCTCCTATTGCTGACCTCCCCACGGACAGGTATTCAGGGGTATACTGCCTCTGGACATGGAGGTTCCATATAGCCATTATGACTGATAGGCAGTGACAGATCTCTGCTGCAACATAAGCGGCGGAGCCCTGCTGGATCAGGCCAGCATCCTGTTCCCTTTGATCTGTCAAACTCAGCCCAGCAAGTAAACAGCTGGATTGTCAGTAACACTGTTTGTTAATTCTGGGTTAGTGAAGAATGGAGGACATGGAGAAAGGCAAAGGGAACAGATCCCCTTTACTGCAAACCAGAAATGACAGAGCAAGTGAATTGGCAGGTCTGCTTTTTGCAGCAGCTGCAACTTAGAGGACCAACCACTTTGCCCCAACCCCATTAAAAGTATTTCTTCTAGACTGATTAGCACTTTTGCCACTGATGGGAAATGTATGTGAGACTAGATGGATCCTTGTTCAGCTCAGGTATAACCTGGGTCACAAAGTACTCCACGAATATTATATACTGCTTCTCAACAAAAGTTCCCAAAATGGCTTATGGGGGGAGGGAGAGAGAGAGAGAGAGAGAAAGAATGGCTCTCTTTCAACAGAAGTTTCCCAATCTAAAAAAGAGACATAAGATAGACACTAGCAACACCCACTGGAGGGATGCTGTGCTGGGGATGGATAGGGCCAGATGATCTCCCCCTGCTCAATAAAGAGAATTGCCACTTTTAAAAGGTGCCTGATTTGTTCAGTTAGCCGAAGGTCTCTTACCTTCAGATCTTCAGATCCAGTGAATTCTTCTGTGAAATGGCAAGAAAAGGGAGAAGAAAGAAGCTCTTTTATAGGGAAAAAGAGGATTCCAAGCCTGTTTCCCCAGAACTTCCAGGGAATCTCCCAACCCCAAAGGACTGGGTTTCTTGGCAGGCCAAGGAGCCACAGGATACAATATAGGCACAAGTCTTGGGGCTCCAACCACTGCCTAAAAAAGTGCAACCAGTTGGCTTTAATCATGGAGTTGGAGCTGGGGGTAGCTGGGTGTGTGACCCTGGACAGACTCCATCGATCTCCATGCTCGGTCAGCTTGAAAGTTGTAGCATGTCTTTCATGGTTTCCAAAAAAACTATTCAATACTTAAAATAGGTGGGGGGAGCTGTTCCATAATTAGCATTCATAATTCTTTGTGAATCAATAGTAGAACTTTTAAGCCATTATCATAGCATGACTTTACAGACTTAGACTTACTACAGGACCATAAGGTAATGAGATGTCATTTATTATCTACTACACCATCTGTCCCCAAAGCTCTCCAAATGGCATTGTCTGAAGAAATGCTTTGAAACCAACAGTCAGCTGAACCACATGCATTAGTTTTCATACTCTAGTGAGCCATTCCGTTTGGGGTGGTTTGGGGTGAGGCTTCCACTGTCTCACTCACACCAATAAAGACACAAGGCTAGATTTCCTGGGAGGAAAGGCCACAAATTTTATTTATTTATTTATTCATTCATTCTATTTCTAATTGAAATCCAATCAATATTGCACTTCCTACACCTCCACACCTCGTACACCCAATGTTAGGGTGGAATTGCCCCTAACCCTTGCGGGGCAATTACACCCTGGCTCAAAGCTGCCTTAGGCTGTTCTTAACCAACCGACAGAGGTCCAAGGTATCAGCAAGAAGCATTGCCTCCGCACAAGGCATGCAGCCTCTTAGGCTGACAACGCCCCCGTGCCAAGAGAAGCACCAGGCCAATCATCTTGAGCCATGAAATATCTAGTCTGAAGGTGTGTGTGTGCACGGAACCAATTCTGGAAGTTTGGTTCGAATTTGAACTGGACTGCCGATCGGCAAGCTGGTTCAAGTAAACCGCCCCCTGGTTCAGTCCTTTGGTCAAACTGGATCTAGAGGTATGTTTGGAAAGGGAAATCCAAACTCCGGTCCAAACCTGGGAATTCTGAATGAAAGAAAAGATTTCCCCCCAGTCCCAATGTTTCCCCAGTCTGCCCATCCAGCTATGCCCGGAGACATGAAGCATCAAAATCTCCTTGGGTGCATCAAAGCCTTACCTGGAGAGGAGGGGGCCACCATGCAAAAGATCTATCATTAACCAGAGAGAACGAGGACCAAACACAAGCGGGTCCCCTTTCTTTGATAGCTCAACCAATGAGTGTGCAGTCCAGTCGAAGAGCGAAGGCTGAAGAGCCTAAAGTCATTGCCAGTAGACTGCCCCCCTCCAGTTGACTGGCCCTCTCATGGAAGTGCTAGTCACTATGGAGTCAGGTGTGTGGTTTGGTCTCCGTGGTCTGCTTTGCTGGGCTGAACCATCGCAAGAGCATCCTTGCTCACAGCGGGCCAGACCCCAAGATCATTTGCCCTCCCTCATATACATGTCCCCTCCTAGGAAGGCATCATGTTCCCTTCCCTTTCCTGAGTAACAGAAAAAATAATGCCCTTCAGCATCCCCCACTGCCAGATATTGTGCTTGTTTGAGACTGTTTTGTTGTAGGGCTCTTCGTGGTTGGACCATTCCAAAAAGGCATAATCATGCTTGGCACACCCCCTTGAAGATTGTGGCCAATGGCTGCCACCCTGCAAGTGTTCTGATGCTTTGCCCACAATCAGGTGATGCTTGCTGGGATGCAGCTTCAGCAGACCAGGAAGAGGAAGTGGTTCCTGAAAATGGCAGATGCCAGGCTGCAGTTGGACAAATGTCTGCACTGCAATTCACAGTTAGAACAATTAACCGCGGGTTTAGCAATCTTCACTATCACGTTATGTGCAAATGCGGCCACTGTCATATTTAACCTTGAGTGCTTGACAAAAGAACTCTTTCTTCTAGTAGCTGTTCTGGCAGTTGAAGGTTTCAGAGTGCCTCTGAGCATGTACAGACTGTCCCTCCTCATTGCCTTCACCTTAGCCAGCACCTCCCTCCCACATTTCTGGAGCCAGATTTCTGGATCAGATGCAATAGATTCTGGCACAGTGAGCACTGCCAACCCTTGTTCCAATTCAGTCTCATATCTGGTGTAAATACAGCACTATTCAAAACAAAGGTCCCTCCGTTCTGCAGATGTATCATCACAATTGTGTCAGTTGACACAGTAAATAACAAGCCATTTTCCATAATGCAGTACATCTGGAAAAGGCAAGGGGTCAAAGAACTGCTGGCTTTGCTTTTGTTTTGGATATATTTTGGACTGCATGACAGGCAGATTAATCAAGAAGTCCCAGAGAAGCAGAATTTCACCTTTGGGATTTTTCTTCCTTAACAGAATGAAGACACTGACCCAGAGCATTGTCCATAAACTTGGGAGTTACTTAAAAGCATCCTGTGGGACGTGTTAGTTTTTCTCGTTAAACAACAAAACCGCATATCAGAAACTGCCTCAGGGTTGTGTGGCCTGGAGGTGTCTGGGACTGGACCCTCTTTGGGTGTTGCTTTTGCTTTGGATACATTTGGATTGCACTGTCAGGCGGATTAACCAAGATGTTCCAGAGAAGCAGAATTTTCACATGCCAAGAAATCCAGCCCTTTGGGGGGGAATTTTATTGGAAGTTCATTGGAAATAGATGTTGACCCATTTTTCCCCTATAAAGGGGAAAGGAGTAACAGCTGAGAGCCAGGGAGAGCAGGCAGAACTGTGTTTCCTTCTCCTTTGTCGAGCTAAGGTAGGGGTGGGAACTGGTTACTAGTATAGTTTGATAGTCACCCTGGCAAGTGAGTGAGGCTTTGCAGAGGTAGGGAAATCCTTCATCAAGACTCTTCCTTTCTCTCTTGTTTTGCAGCCATGGCAATAAGGAGGATCCTTTCCCTCTTGGCTGGCTTGATCTTCTTGAGTGGTGAGTACATTGGGCCCTTTAACCCCCCCCCCCCCCGCTCCTGCTTCATTTTCAGGAGGGTTATTCAGGGGGCATAGGAACATAGGAAGCTGCCATATACTGAGTCAGACCATAGGTCCATCTAGCTCATTATTATCTGCACAGACTGGCAGTGGCTTCTCCAAGGATGCAGGCAGGAATCTCTCTCAGCCCTATCTTGGAGAAGCCAGGGAGGGAACTTGGAACCTTGTGCTCTTCTCAGAGCAGCTCCATCCCCCGAGGGGAATATCTTACAGTGCTCATACATCAAGTCTCCACTTCATATGCAACCAGCGCAGACCCTGCTTAGCTAAGGGGACAAATCATGCTTGCTACCACAAGACCAGCTCTCCTCTCCTCGTGCAAAGGATATGCAGCTTAGAGAATCTCTTTGCATATCCCAAAGCAGCAACCCTGATCTTCATTCATAGTTTGCCCTTCCACAAAGGATTTCATGTTAACACAAAGTGTATACATATGTTCATACAATTAATATAGAATAAGCATTATTATTCCTATTAATGCATCATGATGGGAAATTGACAGCTAGTCAAATTCTCTCTTTTATGCCACTCTTAAAGGCAGAGAGGCTCTCTCAGAATCTGGACTTTGAACTCTTGGAGGAGATTTCGAAGACCAAAGGAGAAGCCAGGAGCAGAGTTTGATCTTTAAAATCCAAGCTGGAGAAGAATTCCAGGCCGACCCCATCCCACACACAAGCCACCAGGCAGTTCCCCAAACCCTCCCCCTTTCCCTAGAACGCCAGAGCCAGGATGGCAGGAGCATCAGTGGTACTTATAGGGTCAAGAGGGACATTTGAGCTCTCTCCCCCTCCCCGGCATGTTGCTAGCACATCATGGAAAGACAGGACTTGGTGGCTTTTCATTAATGGAGTTTTCCTGAGGACTGTAGCAGAATTGGGGGGCAGGGGGTTGTGGGGGGCTAAGTGGGAGTGTGGGGTTTGTGGTCTGGAGAAGAATTTTAATGTGCTCAGCAAAATATGCAGAGCTATTTCCTGATTTTCTGCATACTCAGAATTACCAGAACTCACCAGGCCCTACACTTGACTGATGCTCACACACCACTTCTTCAAAGGGTTTCAAACAAAGGCAGGATGGTTGTCTGTCAGGGATGCTGAAACAGATCCTGTACTGAGCAGTGGAGTAGAGGACCTCTAAGATCCCCTTCCAGCTCTAAATTTCTATCATCCTAACCTTTGGGACTCCTTCCCTAAGCAGACTTGTCTGACTTCTTTCTTTTTAAGCTTTAGCTGGCAAGTTAGGAACATTCTTTTCTGTAGATCCTTTGAGCGGGCAGAGAGAGGCAGAAAGAAAGAGCTGATTCTGCTCCCTCTTGTTACATGTTGTGATAGCAAATATTCTGTGTATGTTATGTGTTGTGTGATGCAGTACTTCGATTTATCCGTCCTGAATCTATTGCAAACCGGCTTTGCGGGCTGACCACATGTTCTAGTATTATGAAAGGGAGAGAAATGGTTATCGCTACCCACAGTCTCCACGCTATCAAAGCTTAATAGATGTGCCTAATTGACTCACCTCTTTCTTCCCTCTTTCTGGTTCTTTGATGTCCTTGGGAAACCATCATTCTACACAGTAGTGTAGACATGGTAGTGGCTTATAAAACTATGCATGGAGCAGAGATTCTCTCTCACAACACTGGAACCAGTGGTCATCCCATGAAGCTGACTGCCAGGAAATTTAGGACCAACAAAAGGAAGATGTTTTTGACACAGCCACATAATCAATCTACGGAACTAGCTGGGCCAGCCCACCCATCCACCCAACGCTGCCTTTTTCTCCCCACCCCTTTCTGATCGGCCAGCCGGCCCACTTCTCCTCTCCCCTGCTTCCCCCAACCTGGCGCTTTCTGGCTAGTGGGTCAACCAGCCCACCCACTTCTTCTCCCCGCACCCAGCTTACCGGGCTTTCTGCTTTCCTGCTGGCTGCTTCTTGGCCACCTGCCCTCACTCTGGCCGGCTGCCCCGCCTTCTCTGCCTACCTGCCTGCCAGCACCATCATCATTTCCCCAACCGGCCGACCATTGGCCGGCCACCGCCATTAACTCCTGGGCCTGCCGGCTGGTTGCCACCATTTTCTTCCCCCCGCCCATCTCCAAACTCTCATGAGAGCTGCCACGCATGGGATTAGCAACAGGTACATTAATTAAATATATAGATTCTCTGCCATGGGATGTGGTGATGGCCACTAGCCTGGTTGACTTTAAAAGGTGCTTAGACAAATTCATGGAGGACAGGCCTATCAATGGCTAGTAGTCTGATGGCTGTAGGCCACCTCCAGCTTCAGAGGCAAGATGTCTCTAGATACCAGTTGCAGGGAAGCAACAGTTAAAGAGAGGGCATGCCCTCACCTCTTGCCTGTAGGCTTCTCAGAGGGATCTGGTGGACCACTGTGTGAAACAGGATGCTGGACTAGATTGGGCTTGGGCCTGATTCAGCAGGGCTGTTCTCATGTTCTTATAGTATTCCTAATGGGGCAACATTCTAGATTTAGAGATCATTATGATTTTCTTTCTTTCTTTCAGGGCCTAGTGCAGCACGATCTCGTGGGAAGGAGTTTATCACAGCCTTCCTTTGCAACTTCAAGCAACATCAGACCAACGCAAAGTTTGAGCTGCTTATCACTGGCTATCACCCTGCGACCACCGTGGTGGTGACAGCAAACAACTCTACCTTCCGAAAAACCATTCCTGTCAATGAAGGGGTGACAGTGTCCATTGAGCTCCCGAACTCTGTAGAAATGTTGGGGACCAACGTCTTTGATAAGACTGTGCTGATCCGAGCTGACAAAGACATCTCTGTTTCCTCCCATAGCCATAAAGACTACACAGCAGGTGCCACAGTTGTATATCCAGTCCAGCAGCTGGGCACCTTGTATTATGCGCTTACTCCCGAGGGTGATATGCCCGATACTTTCAAGGAATTTGCAGTCGTAGCCTCCGAAGCTCCCACTAGAGTTGAGATTCACCTGAAAGGGAATGTGAGATTCAAAGGGCAGAACTACCCTGCAGGGAGCCGACTTGTGGCTGATCTCGATGCCTTCCAAGCCATCCAGTTGCAAAGCTCAGCTGATTTATCTGGCACCAGGGTCGAATCGACGAAACCCGTGGCTGTCTTGAGTGGGCACAGCTGTGCTAAGAAAAACACAGCCTGTGACCACGTTGTTGAACAGCTCCTGCCTGTTTCCAGCTGGGGTACCACCTTCCTTGTCCCCCCACTATCCTTCCAAAGCCAGTCCGATATTGCATATGTAATCACTGCTCAAGACACGTCAATCCGATATCAGAATGGGCCCACAGAGGAGTCCCAAAGCATGGTGGCTGGGCAAGTTATCCAGCTGGACATGCAGAACCCTCAGCCGCTTTACATCTCTGCCGACGCTGGAATCCAGGTCCTTTTCTTCTTCACTGGTGCCACCAATGGAGGCAGTAGCTACGACCAACTCATTCCTTTGTTTGCTGGTGCCCCAGAAGGAAGCAGAATCTACGATCCGTTCCTCATCAATGTGCCAGCCTTAACAAGCTATTGCAGGCTGTACCATATTGACGGGATGAGGCAGAATGACAATTATCTGGTCATCATAGCCAATGCCACTGAAACCCGCTTGATAAAAGTGGCAAAGAGGCCCCTTGACAGTATCCTGTGGCAACCAATCAATGGGACGGAATATTCCTGGGCTGAATACAGCTTGAGCACAGGATCTATTGCCCTCTCTGTGGAACACCCCAGCTCTCCTTTTGGACTCTTCATCCTTGGGGGTTCCTACCGTGATGGGTATGGCTCTGCAGCCCTTTGCTCCTGTAGTAAGTATTCTCCTTTTGGAATGCCATCTGAATGAATGGGAATTTTTGACAATTATACAGAGTCTTCTGGATTAAAAAGTAATCTACCACTATTTTAAATGTCCCATCGCTTCCAGTGGCTGCCACTGCCACCAATATTCTCGTCCCTTCCCCCTCCGGCATGGTTTGCTATGCTTTACATGATTACACATGTAAAGGAGGAGGGAAGGGAAATACAGAAGGGACATCAAGAACAAACTTGAGCATAACTAGGACTTGAGCATAAAGCACTGGCATTGATCAGGTTGCTGTATCAAATTCCTTTCCACCACCTTCTTTTCTAAACTGCCTTTCTTACTAAACCCATTGATAAAGTTGCCACCTTTTTCCTGGCATGGCTCATCTGCCTTTAACAGCTGCATGATTGCAGGGCCAATGACACTTTTCCAGACAAACTTACTCTAGAGTGGGTAAAGGTGCACCAGCTGAAAGTCTAGATTCTCAGATTCATCTTGGGTCATAAACCACTATGCTAATGTTGGTAAGCTTAGGAGGCAGGGAGTAAGGGGAGAACAAAAATTATGAGCAACATTAGAACTCCTAGAAGTGGGAAAGACAATTCTTCGCCACCTGAAAATTAGGTAGACTCCTGTGACAGTGGGATTGGTCCCAGTTGCAACTTTCTGACATTTTTGTGAACCGCCTACTGCCTTTGGAGTCAGGCAGTATATAAACTAGATAGATAGATAGATAGATAGACAGACAGAAATGATATTTGTGTCTTTAAGCTTCAGAGAGGCGTAATTAACTTTTTACTGCTCCTTTTTAGGATCAGCACCGAGTTCTTCTGCCCTGAACCCAGGAGGTAAGTGACAGCCGGGTTGAGGTCTGAATTTGAGCTGATGAATTCTTTGTGTCACATGTTTAAGAAGCAGTGGTTTTCTCTTGAGAGGTATTTCAGGAAAAACGTTATTCTCCTGGCACATTCCCAGATAGCGATTTTACTTTTCTTTCCCCACGGAAGAGCAGGTGTGCTTTCACATATCATCCAGAATTATACGAAAGTCCCTGAGAGCTATCAGGGGGCACTCCATACATGATTTGGGTTTTTCATTGTGCATTGGAACTTAGCCTGATTTATGTCCAGGGTAAAAAAAAATCCACTTTTTGCATCATTGGGTGTGTGTGTGTGTGTGTGTGTGTGTGTGTGTGTGTGTGTGTTGGCTAATTGATTCACTTTAAGAAACCCCTCTCCCGCGTTTAAGCTGGCGTTTAAGCCCGATGTCTGGGAATGTTCCATGCGGCTGCTTACAGTAGCTGTGCACAAACTCCATGAGTGTCTTCTGGTGTACTAAAAACCATTCACCTGAGAAAATATTTCCAGACTAGGATCAACACCTTTACAGGCCCAGAGGATACTCCTGCTAACTGGGCAAAGAGGATCCTTTTAAAGGACTGTAAGATATTCCCCTAGGGAATGGGACTTTTCTGGGAAGAGTGCCTGCCTGCCTGCATGCAGAAGACTCCAAGTTCCCTCCCTGGCAGCATCTCCAAGATAGGGCTGAGAAAGACTCCTGCCTACAGCCTTGGAGACCAATGGTCTGATTCTGTATAAGGCAGTTTCCTGTGTTCCTACCAGTTAGGAGGCAGGAGCAATGGCAGGAGAGGGGGTGTGCCTTCATCTCCTGGTTGTGTGGCCTCCCAAGGCATCTGATGGGCCACTTTGGGAAACAGGTTGCTGGACTGGAAAGGCCTTGGACCTGATCCAGCAATGCTCTTCACTTCTGTTTTTATGTACTATAGTTGTACAGAAAGGAAGGTCCTGTGCCCCATGCTTGAGCTGCTGATTTAAAACCCACGGAGTTCTCCCTCTCCCATAACACTAGAACCAGGCGTCATCCCATGAAACTGATTGCAGGGAAATCCAGGACCAACAAACAGAAGTACTTTTTCACACAACGCATAATCCACTTGTGGAATTCTCTGCCCCAAGATGTGGTGACAGCCAACAACCTGGATGGCTTTAAGAGGGGCTTGGATAACTTCATGGAGGAGAGGTCTATCATCAGCTACTAGTCGGAGGGCTACAGGCCACCTCCAGCCTCCAAGGCAGGATGCCTTTGAGTACCAGTTGCAGGGGAGCAACAGCAGGAGAGAGGGCATGCCCCTTTCTACTCCTGCCTGTGGCTTCCAGAGGCATCTGGTGGGCCACTGTGCGAAACAGGATGCTGGACTAGATGGGCCTCCTTGGGCCTGATCCAGAAGGGCTGTTCTTATGTTCTTATGTTCTAATACTTCCCCACAGGGTCCCTTCCTTCCTCTGCAGATGCCTAAACATATCACCGCCATTGGATGTTCTTGATAGGGTTCATTTTCAGTGGTTTGGGATAAACAAATATACAGTACATTTGAATAGTTTTAATATGCAGCCATTTGATCTCCTAGAGTATTTTATTCTGTTTGATTTGGCAGGTTCTCAGTTTAAGTTATTTTTTTGTGGGGCATCTGTACTTCTTTTAACACCTCCTGGACCCACTCTATGAATCTGTGATTGTTATTTGCAGTCTCACTCTATGTCTATCTGCGTGTGTAAGTCTGACACAGACCTGATAGTCTCTTTATGCTGCTTTTTAGGGTCAGCACCGACCTCACCTGTCCTGAACTCAAACGGTAAGGTACAGTTGGTTACAATTTGCATTTGATCTGGGAAATTCTTTAGCAGCAAAACATGTCTCACACTTATAAGATGGAAGGAGACAAGAAGACACTATAACCTGGGAAAGACTGGCCTTAAGAAAAATTACAGGCTCCTGTTGGAGTTAAATTCCAAACTAAATTTCAGTATACTACTATAGTCAAAATTGGGCTCTTGGGTACTTATGGAGGTGGATATGGTAGGGACTAGAGACAGGGCCTTTTTAGTTCTGGCCCCTCAGCATTGATATGTCCTCCTAGAGGAGGTGCACCATGCTCCTTCTCCCAGGGTATTCAAAAAGCATTTGAAGACCCATATTTTTAGAGAGACTTTGAAAACCTTTTTTTTCTTTTCATCTGAAGCCTGTGTTGACTGGGTTTTTAAATTCTTAAACTTTTAAGGTTAGTTTTAGTTGGGTCCTGTTTTTAGTTAACCATTTCAAATATTACATTGTTTTATCTGTTTTCTTGTTTTACCAGACTTGTGAGTCATCCTGGGTGGGAAATAAATATGGTATTCATAAACTGTGCTATTACTTCTGCCTTAGGCTTTAGTGAGTCTAGTATCTAATACCATTCTCTTTTTTTAAAAAAGTGTTGAAAACTTACAAAATATTCAGAGCAAGGGTGTAATGCTCAAGATACATACACTGGAAGAGACCTGAAAAGCTTCCGCTAATTCACTCATACTAGCAGTGAACACTGATTGGCTAGGCACAAGAAAATGCCCAAGTTCCCTGCTGGGAGGTATTTGAAGTTGGCGATTGCTTATGCTGTACAAGCTTCTCACCATTATCCCAAGCAATCGGGTTCAAAATTTATTATTCATTTATTACATTTATATCCTGCTCGTCCTCCAAGGCTAATGATGCAATGGGGAAATCACTTGAATACCAAGCCAGAGGTTTCCAGTTTGAATCCCCGCTGGTATGTTTCCCAGAATATGGGAAACACCTATATTGGGCAGAAGCGATATAAGAAGATGCTGAAAGGCATCATCTCAGGCTGCGTGGGAGGAGGCAATGGGAAACCCTTCCTGTATTCTACCAAAGACTCTGTGGTCGCCAGGAGTTGACACCAACTCTATGGCACAGCTTTACCTTTACCTTCCTCCAAGGAGCCCAGAGCAGTGTACATGGTTATGTTTGTCCTCACAACAACCCTGTGAGGTAGTTTAGACTGAGGGATATACAACTGGGGTAGAGTCAGTGAGTTTTATGGCTGAATGGGGATTTGAACTCAGGTCTTCCTGGTCCTAGTCCAACACTCTAACCACTGCACCACACTGGTCTCAAAATGGTTTGAGGCTTTATGAGAGGCATAGGCACTTGAAGGCACCAAGTTCACATATGATTTCCTGTGGAATATCATCTCCCCCACCTCAGGTGTCGAAGAAGAGGCAGAAGGGGTACATGGAGGGAGGGAGCAGTATTTATGACAATAAGTCTTGCTAGCCATCTGCTCCAGTTGAGAGCCTGGCCTTAATACTCCATCCCTCAATCTAAGTAGCCTTTCTATAGAACTCGTTGCTGACCAGGGCTCTGCGGACATAAAGATGGTGGGGTTTTTTTTCCTGTTCTAGAAGAATCCTTGCTGTATCCTTATGGAACAAGCAACGGTGATGACAAGAACCCCAAGTCAGATGATGGGATATCTCCACAGATCTTTGCTTCAGTGCCCTTCACCTTCTATGGCAAAGAACACCATTCTTTCTATGTACGTAATACTTGGCCAGAATGAACCCTGTCTCCTCACATTTGCACACAAAATGGCTGACGCCTGTGCACAGAGGCCAGAAGCGCGCCATAGACGGGGCAACTTTGGCATAAGATGCTGGGTGGGGTGCCGCTGCTTGTGGGGGCTCACAAGTAATGGGTAATGATTTTTAAAGGTACCTCCCACTGCCCCTCACCACCTACCCGGCTCGGAACACTCGGAAACCAAGCTCATTCTGTTGGAACAACGGATTTCATTGGTTGTTCCAATGGAATGTTCCGAGGGATTTACGTTCTGTTCTGAGCTCAGAATGGAACACAAATCCATTCCGTGCACATGCCTCATGCAATCAGAAAGCTAAGGAGGCTTTGTAATATCATTATTTTGTTATATCTGATTAGCTTATTTAGCTTTTTATAATTCTCAGCTTTAATTTGAACCTAATATTTTAATCTGACTTAAAAAAAAAAATATTACTTGTATCTGTGTCTATGTTATTGTTGTGAGCCGCCCCAAGCAGTATTGCTCTGGAGGGTCGGGGTATAAATATTCTAAATAAATACATACATACATACATACATACATAAAAAAGGCATATTTCACTACAAGACTATTTCACTTTACTTTTCATAGTTTGCCTCGAAGAATAGAATTATATAGACTTATAATCTGGTGACCTGCTGAGAATATTTTTTATTAGAGATCCTAGCCGCACTTTTAATTTTCAAGATTCTTCTGCAAGGGGGAATGACTGTTGAACCAGATATGTCTCTGGTACAGATATATCCCTGTAGAGTAGAACAGTGATCTTCATTTTTCAGGCAGACCAAGAAGCTTCAGTGTGAAAGCCATTTTCCCATCTCCAGTCGTAGCAAATACATATTGTGTTTCACCAGCTGGGCACAGGCTTCAATACATGAGTAGCATGTTTGTTATAGTGACAGGGGCAAAAGAAGCCTTCTCACCTCTGTCACTACCCATCTTGCATCTCCACTCCTTTTGTCCACTTCTTGCAGGTCAACAACAATGGCATGATCTCCTTTGGACAGGAGCTTTCCGAGTACACACCAAGCCCCTTACCCCTGGATGGTGGAGTACCATTTGTCATCCCATATTGGGCTGATGTCCACAACCGTATAAGTGGGGATGTCTTCTGGAGGCAGACCCAGGACCCAAATGTCCTTGACCGTTGCACAAAGAACATCAACCAGTACTTCCCTGAGATCCCTTTCACAGCTGCCTGGGCTCTCATTGCTACTTGGGACCGTGTGGCCTACTTTGGATCTAAAGCTAAATCAAGCAAGGTATGTCTCTCACAGTACCCATTTTTGGTCACCTGGGAGGCTACCAAGGGAAAAAGAAACTCCCTGTTATTTTTTGCTGACCCTCTGTCCAGACATCATCCCTACCTTGCTTGCCATGGCAGCCAGAGGGGTCAGGGCCAGAGGCGCTCTTACCCCTGGACTTCAAGGCCAAGGTTCAGGCCCTCCACACACACCCCCCCCCAAATCTTCTTTAGTCTGTCCTGGGTGATGTGGTTTGTGCCCTCAAGAACCTACATGTTAAAAAATGGTGCTTAACTTGCTGCTGGTGGGGGCTCCAAAGGCCTTTAGGGCCAGGCTCCAACATAGAGGGGCACCTCTAGTGAGGCAGAGCTGTCAGGTCTCCCCGACGGTCTAGCAGCCTGCCCAGAAGTTGCTTCAGGGCCCAGTGCAGCCATGGATAGCAGCAACCCATGGCCTCTGCGGCCAAAACCCAGGAAAGAGCATCACAGCCCAGGGATAGCAGGCTGAGTGGTGCAGAATTCTGCATGGCTGAGATGGAGCCTCTCCAATAGGAGAGCAAGTGGCTAGAGAAGGCGCTTCTAAACGAGACGTGAGAGTGCCTTCAAAGTGGTTCCTCTTGTGCCTTTCAAAGCTGCAAAGCTTTCTGCCTTTTTCTCCTCCTGTGCAGGTCAACACCTTCCAGGCTGTCTTAACCACCAATAGGAAGGCATCCTTCGTGATACTGAACTACGCTGACATTCAGTGGACCACAGGGGCAGCGAATGGTGGGGATCCTAAGACGGGCCTGGGTGGAACCCCAGCACAGGTAGATCTGGGCAGATCTTGCGTGGGGCAGATAAAGGTGCTATGGGAGGGTTCTGTGCAGGTTAGTAATGAAGTCGGAAGCTTATGCCTTCAGAAAAATATCAGAACCCCAAACAAAACACATGCATTTAGTTTATAACTGCAGGCCATTTCACAGTAAGATCCAGAAGATGGTCTGTAGGCACACAGTCCAGTTCTGCTGCTGAAACCCAGTTGGCCTGAGTCTAACGAGGAATAGAAAACTGTAAGAACCACCCTGCTGGTTAAGGCCCAAGACCTATCTAGTCCAGCATTGTGTTTCACGCACTGGCCCACCAGATGCCTCTGGGAAGCCCACAAGCAGGAGATGAAGGATTGCCCCACTCCTGCTTTTGCTCCCCTGTAACTGGTATTCAGAGGCATTGTGCTTTTGAACCTGGAGGTAGCCTATAGCCAGGACTAGTAGCCGTTGATAGACCTGATCTCCATGAATTTGTCTAAGCCGTCCAAACTGGTGGCCATCACCACATCCTGTGGCAGAGAATTCCATAGATTAATTGTGCACTTAATTCATTATGAAGTTATAATTATGAATTATAAAGATTAATTATTTCGGGAAAGTATTTCCTTTTGTCAATCCTAAATTTCCTGACAATGCGATTCATGGAATGAACCCTGATTCTGGTGTTGTGAGAGAGGGCAAAGGAGTTATCTCTCCCCACCTTCTCCACATCCTGCATAATTTTATAAACCTCTATCATGTCTCCCCTTAGTGGCCGTTTTTCTAAAGAGCTCTAGATCTTTTAGCCTTGTCTCATAAGACAGGTGCTCTAAATCCTTTCAGTAGCCCTTTTCAGTAGCCCTTTTCTGAACTTTTCCCAGTTCTATAATATACTTTTTGAAATAGGGAACCAGAACTGTACACAGTATTCCAAATGTGGCCACACTATAGATTTGTATAAAGGCATTATAGTATTAGCAGTTTCCTAATGATCCCTAACAAGGATGGATGAGACTACCTGGGAACCAAATGTAAATTGTCCCAATACATCAGGCCTGCTCAACTTAGCGCACCACCCACAGCTGTTTTTGGACTACAACTCCCATAATTCCCAGTCACAGTGGCCAATATCCAGGGATTATGGGAGTTGTAGGCCAACATCTGCAGGAGGGCCAAAGTTGAGCAACCCTGCACTACATTCTGCAGGAAGAAGAACAGGCTTTATCTCTTTTCCAGGCTGGATTTGACAGTGGAGACCAAACAAATTACTATGTCATACCTGCTTCCCACACGCCTGATATCCTCAATATTGGGAAAACCAGCAATGTTAACATCCCAGGACGCTGGGTGTTCCAGGTGAACGAATTTGTAACTGGGATCACCACGGACTGCTTCATATGAATGCGGGGATGGAATATCAGCCTTTCCCTCTGACCTCTTGGGAGGTGTGTATGGCTGTGGATAATCTGCAGCTCTCAAAGCCCCCTATCTTTTGTTGAAAGAAATATGTATGTTTGTACTTTTGAAAAGATTTTGTTTTTGTTTTTAAAAATATGTACAACCAATACAAAAGGCAAACTTGGAAGAAGAAGAAGAAAACAGAGTGAGAAGACACACAATGCCATGATCTTCCTGTAGTATAATAAGGCATTGAATCGGGTTCTCGTGCAAAAGGAGCATGCACGCAAATAGAAAACATTTCAGTGGATCAAGGAAACTCAGTCACAAGCTATATCACTGCTTACGTATAGGAAGTTTGTGCATTTTGGACATTGGAAGCAGAAATGTTCAAATTCTGTTTTTCAAATGCAACCTCCCCCTTTCCCCCTTGACAAACCAATCCCACATAATTAAAATGAAGTATATGTATCAGCAGGGAAATGACTTGCCTAGCAAGCCAGAGGTTGCTGGTTTGAATCCCCGCTGGTACCTATATCGAGCAGCAGTGATATAGGAAGATGCTGAAATACATAATCTCATACTGCGTGGGAGGAGGCAATGGTAAACCCCTCCTGTATTCTACCAAAGACAATCACAGGGCTCTGTGGTCACCAGGAGTCGACACTAACTCAACAGCACACGTTTAATATGTATTTAAAGTTAATGGACTTCTCAATGGGCATAATTCTCCTGACCAATTCTCCTCTGCAGTCCCACTGGAATGAATACAATGTATACAAGGAGACTATTTCACCGTTTGGAATTGTAATGTTTTGCATAATCTTGTGTTACTGACTATTTGTACGATATATGCTGGCTTTGTGACTTAAGATAGAGCCAGGAGCTAAGCAGAGCTCTAACCCCCTCCCTTTGCTGATCACTGGATTGTGTGAGAGGCAGGCACTGGGTAGGAGAGTGTGGTCCTATCCAGCTTTCATACCCAGCATTTTACCAAGACATGAGAAAAAACTGCCCTATACCCAGCAACTGCTCCACACACAATCACTCCCATTTCCTCCTGCCTAGTTGTTTGCTCAGACACAAGCAAAAACTGGGAGCACACACAGTTTCCCAACCTGTAGAGTCCTACCCAATTTTTGATTGTGTGAACGGCCTTAATACTGAGCTAAAAATAGACTGATGGTCTGACTCAATTTGAGATAACCGAAGATAAACTGTGTGTATTGGGATCTCTTTATCAAACAAACGTAGATCCCCACCATATTATACAAAGGCCTTATAATAAAGAAATATATAACAGACACTAATGATGTCAGAGAATAGTAACTAAATACCCTTTAAATGAACATGCAAAATAGTGCAGAACTGGAAACACATTCCACCTAAAATGGAACAAAGACTGACCCTGAGATATCACTTGACGGAAATCACACCTAGTATTCCAATGGAACAGTCCATTTGGTCTGTTTTCATTATATAGAAATCCATTTCTATATTGAACAGTAGTTCAATTCATTATATGGAAATCCATTTGATCTGTGCGCAACCTAAGCATGGCTTGGATTGCACACGCACAAAGTGTGCACGATTGAAAATCTTAGGGGGCAGGGGCACAGCTGGTGGATTCCGTCCTCCCTACACCCTGGCTGGACACCTTCCACTTTCTAGCATTCTGATCAAGACACTGATGAATTCAGTAGCCAAGCTTGTTGTATTCAGATAAGCTGAATTGCCTAGGGGTGAGATCACCATGGGTGTGGGGCTGCTTCACCTTTGGGGTTGATCTATTCGTGAGGCTCAGGTCCTCGATGCTAACGTAATAGGTTTTACACTTGGTCAGGGAGATTGCTCCACTGAGAAACACTTTTATTATTGATTACCTTTCATTTCCTGGGGAAGGCTCATTAACACCAGACATGTTTGTCATGGTTTTAGGGTCTTCCCAAGTCCTGGATCTACTCAGAGATGTTAAGTCCTTTTGTTACTGAGATTCAGTCTGGGAGAGGGACACTGCGGCCAGACCTTCTCTCACCTTCTGTTGCCAAATGTCTTTTCCTGCTTGGTCTCTGGTAATGCCAGTTTCGATCAGAAGAGCCCTGGTACAGTCTGGGTGACTCACAAGCATACCGTTTGGGCTGGAAAAGGAGGCTACTCCTTACACAATATTGATATCTTCTCATTTTCCTGGTGGCCCTCCTTATCTGTCAATCAGGTGGCGGAGGGTTCACTTCCCCAGCAGGTGGCCATAGGTCTGATCCACTGCACTCCCGGGTGTGTCCTTCAAAACTACTTCCTAGGAGCAATGGATTGGCACAGCACCTTCACCAAAAGCGGTAGTGGTGGTGGCTGTTGAGTGTGAGTGGTGCGGCCTTTCCCTTTCTCCTCCACGCGAGCAGAAAACCATGCTGCCTGCAGGCTGGCCTTCATCAGGTAGAGTTGTATGTGTGAAGGAGTGGGAGGAGAGCTGGTCTTGTGGTAACAAGCATGAATTGTTCCCTTTGCTAAGCAGAGTTCACCCTGGTTTGCATTTGAATGGGAGACTACATGTGTGAGCACTGTAAGATATTCCCCTCAGGGTACGGGGCCACTCTGAGAAAAGCACCTGTATGCAGAAGGTTCCAAGTTCCCTCCCTGGCAGCATCTCCAAGATAGGGCTGAGTGAGACTCCTGCCTATAACACTGGAGAAGCCACTGCCAGTCTGGGCCGACAATACTGAGCTCGATAGACCACTGGTCTGACTCTGTATAAGGCAACTTCTTATGTTCCTAAAGAAAGCTGCTAAACACATACCCATTTTTTTAAAAAATAAACAATTTACTGAAGGTTTCAGAAATACCATTCATCCACACAAAACCGGGTGGTGTGTGAAGAAAGGCAGGAGGCAGGATCTACAATATATATTCATATCTTTATTTCAAAAATAAGCCTACATATTATATTACAGAAAATACTATACTGTACTACAGATTAGTTAATCTGTAGATCTCCTGTTGCTTTGTCAGAAAGAGCATCTGTCCATAGAACAAACTAAGGTTAGAAGTCCTTGGCCTTCCAGGAATGAAGAACCTCAACAACATTCTCCTCAATTTGCCCACTGGGCAGCTTCAGGTCATCAGAGCTGTCTCCATTGAAGTCTCCACAGGGGGCACACAGCTTCCCTGCAAAGGTCCTTGAGACTCTCACCATCACCTCCCCATCAGCATGGAGGTGAACCTGCACCTGAGAGGCCTGGTCAATCACAACCCCGTCCTCAACCTTGCTCACAGACACGGCTTTTTTCTTGTACGGCAGGGTCACTGAGCGCCCATTGACCTGGAACGCATAAAAACAAAATCAGGAAATGAGATGCAGACATGTGTGAAGGCCAAGAAGTCAACATAGGATATTGAGAACCAGGAGCCTCTATGACGGATCTAGGCTGAACCATGCAAAGCAAAACAGTTGCATTCTAAGCTATGGAATACTTTGCAAATTCAGGGAATCCCACACATACCAGCACACTATTTCAGGTAGAACAGGGCTGCTCAACTTTGGCCATCCTGCAGATGTTAGCCTACAACTCAGATAAGCCCTGGCTATTGGCCACTGTGGCTGGAGATTATGGGAGTTGTAGTCCAAAAGCAGCTGGGGGGGCTGAAATAGAGAAGGCCTGCTCTAGAAACACTGTGTGTTGGCTGCAAATCTATATTCCACCACCTGCAACCCATACTTCTGCATATCTGAGATAACTGAGTGATTGTTGATATGGCCTCTATCTTATTTTGAATGTTCAAATTTCATAAATAGTTTGTTTTTATCATATTTTTACACCTCCTGATATGTACATCTCTAGGCGGTGTGCAAAATTTAAAAGATTTAAAAGTCAAAACAGATTAAAATACATGTCACAATAAAAACAATAACATAGAACAGTTATTAAAACAAATCATTAAAATTAATTCTAATTAAAAGCCTGAGAGAACAGGAGTCTTGAGGGTCTCCCTGAAAACAAACAGAGAAGGAGATGCTCTTATTTCAGCAGGTTCAAGTTAAGGGGCTTGTAAAATTACAAAAACATTTTTTAAAAAACATTTTTCTCCCCAAATTTTGCAGGGATTGATCAAATGCTTCTAGTTATCTTGGGGCTTTCTTCTTGACTTTCATTTTGCAGCTTTCTATTATTAGCTGCCAGATCATGTAAGCAAAGCGGGGCCTGGAGCACACTGATGACAGATAATATAAGCAAGAGGAGATGCTGAATTTTGCTGCAGGTTTCAGGAACTTGGTATACTTCCCCTCTCCCCAGCCTCCTCTTACCCATGTCTTTGAGTCCTTTTTAATGGTGATGGATGCATCCTCAAAGAAAACATAGACGGCCTTCCCAACTACCAACTTCTCATCCCAGTTTTTTCCGATGCTCACTGCTACCCTGAACCAGAAGAGGGCACTTTCATCACAAACAGAAGCCACATCATAGATTCCACTGCAGTGATACTTCCTCATGGCACCGTCAAAGGACGTGAGCTGGGCTTCGGGGCTGAGCTTGCACCGGCCTTCCTGCTCCACACAGCCACGCACGCCATCTCTGAGCATGCAGGTCTCTCCCGACTGGCAAGTGGTTTCTTCAGGGGTGACTTGGCCTGAAGCACTACAGGTGCGTTTCTCTCTGCAGTTGCTTGAGAAGCGGATCTCTCCAGTCTATTCAGAAACCGTAAGACAACAAAGGATAATTATGAGAACTGGGAAAGAATCTGAATATTCAAATTGTGCTTTGTTCTTTATATGTATGTATCTCTATGCATTTAAAATAATTATATGACACTTCCCCACCGATAAAGATCCACGAGTCAGCTTACATGGAATTAAAATATAAAGGAATATAAAACAACAGCTTCAGCAGACAAACAGCTTCACCTCCGGATTGGTGCTATGCGCGGATGCGGCTAGTGTGTCTTCACTTTTCCGTCTCTCAAGTCAGAGGTGCAGTAGAGGGGGGACGCGCAGGGACGAAGCACAGTACTTCTCGGCTTCTCCAGCGGATGGGGTGGGCATGGCCATGGGGGCTGTCATGGAGAGCGCCTGCACTTCTGAATTTGCAACTACATCACTGCACAGGGGCGAAGCCACCATCGGGTGAATTGGTTCAAAGAACCCGGGCCGCTACCAATCAGGGGCCGCAAGCACAACCCCAGACACACACCCCGCATCTGACGTCAGACACGGCCCCGTTTGGAGCCGAAATCGGTCTGCGCTGTGTTGGCAGCATGGCCGGAGGGACTCTCCCTGCCTTAAAGGCAGGGAGAGCCACTCCTGGTTACTCTGCCAATGCAGTGGGGCCGATTTCAGCTCCCAAATGGGGCCGTGCAGCCTCATTTAGGAGAGAGATCGGCCCGCGCTGCATTGGCAGCATGGCCAGAACATCTCTCCCTGCCTTTAAGGGACAGCACGGGCTGATCTCCTTTCAAAACAGGGTCGTGCGTCCCCGTTTGGAAGGGAGACCACGCCCCCGTGTCAGACATGGGGGCGTGGCTAGCCGGGCCCCACGTCTGATGTCAAGGTGCGGGGCGGGGCCAGGGGGGTTGCAGCAGCCACCACACATGGGTCACCACCAGCCTCGTTCCACTCCTGTCACTGCCTTAAGTAGTACCTACATGGGCTCCATCGGAAGCTGCTTTATACTGAGTCAGACCATTGGTTCATCTAGTTCAGTAATCTCTACACTGACTGGCAGCAGCTCTCCAAGGATTCAGGCAGGAGTCTCTCCCAGCCCTACCTGGAGATGCTGCCAAGGATTGAACCCCGAACCTTCCAAATGCAAAACAGATTCTCTACCACTGAGCTACAGCCCCCGCCTAGTAGTTTCACCAAGACAGAGCCCTCGGGGGCTCCTCTTGGGCACAGCTGCCTTTCTCTTAAGGTTTCTCCTCCTCCTAGAGCGCTGCCAAACCACTGTTTCCCACCCCTCCACATGCACTCCTCAAGGTTCCATTTGAAGGAGGGACTCCCTTCCTGATTGGCAGTTCTTCAACCCACTCTGTAAGCCTGGTAGAACCCTTGGATGGCAATCAGCAGCCTGGGACACAGAGGCTTACCTTGAAGTAGACTCCATCATATACACAGCCACATTTCTCAACGGGCACACAGGCATCCCCATCAGACACGTAGCCTTCATTGCACTGGCACCCTTCAAAGCAATTGCTTGTGCAATTGATTTGCGCAATCATGCTGGCACAGCTGAAATCGCAAGGTGAAGTGCACTTCTCATAGTGGCTGTTAGCTGGGCACTTGATGGCTGAGTAGAAAGAAAGTAATATTTGCAAACATTCTTCTTGTTAAAAAAAAAACACCGGAGGGATTCTTTACAAAAATTATGTTGTTCTGAACTACTTTTTAAAAGATATACATAATTATTTTAGTGGCACTAAAATATCTGATACTGGTTAGATGAGTTGGAACTTGGAATGTTTGCAATGTTTACAATTGTTCAAGGAGCAAAGCTGCCAGAAGATATCAGTCAACCTTCTATGAGGGAAGGGGACTTAGATAGTTTGGTTAGGAATAAAATCCCATGCAAACTCCATGCAGGCCTTGTTTGCACCCAGTGGATGACAAGATGATATTCATCCTTATGCTTTGTTTTCTTTAATTTTAATATACTTTAAACATGATGATACTGTTTTGCATGATTTCCCCCATTTTCCTTTATGCCTGGGAGCCAGCGTGGTGTAGTGGTTAGAGTGCTGGACTAGGACCAGGGAGACCCGGGTGCAAATCCCCATTCAGCCATGAGACTTGCTGGCTGAGGAGAAGGAGAAAATGGAGTTGTTTCTGAACAAACTCTTAGTTAAATGTATATAAGTTAACTTTGTGTTTGTGAGGGAAGCAGCTATAAAATGTACTTTTTGACCAACGTTCTCAAAATAGTTTACAAAGAAAAACAAATAATAAATGTAAGATGGTTCCCTGTCCCCAAGGGATTCACAATCTAAAAAGAAACATAAGCCAGATACTAGCAACAACCACTGGAGGGAAACTGTGCAGGGGATGGATAGGGCCAGCTACTTTTTCCGTGCTAAATATAAGAGAATCACCACTTTGAATGGTGCCCCTTTGCTCAGTTAGCAGGAGTAACCTGGGGAGATTCATTATGAGAAATTTAGAAAAAATAACAATTTTCTCTATCAACTTACAACAGAAAGAGGCTCTTCTCCATGCTTCAACCTTGGCTCCAGTTGCCTGACATGCAGCCATGTAGGCCTGAAGACTCCGACAGAGAGATTCTTGCATTCCATTGGTCATGGACATGTCATACAGGCAGTGCTCAAAGTACTCAGCAGGATTCACTAATGAGTGACAGTCTCTGAATGGGCCTCTTTGGGATGGGATCATCCCACAGGAACTTGTGACTCTGTATGGTGCTGCCTGGGCTGGATCGTAGGTGGGACATTTCTCACCACAGCCATCAGAGTCACCTGGACCATCTGTAGGGACCTTCCAAGAGGCCCCAAACTCATCCACACTTTCAGTGATGCTTTCATTGGGCATCCTGAAATCGTCACTCTTGTCACCATTGAAGTTTCCACCCAGACCACACATCTGTCCCTGATAGGTGTAGGAGACAGACACATGGACATATGAGGAAGTATCATAAAGGACCCTGAGGACAAAGGATGACTGGAGAATGATATTATTCCCCTCCTGGGTGATCCAGAGTTGCCCATTATCTTTGTTCATTGGCAGATTATAGCATTCTCCATCCACCTGCATCAAGAACAAAGAACATCCATAGAAGATTAGTTCTGGTCACACATTCATACAAGCACATGCACATGCATAGTTCTAGACATGGCATTTTTCATGCCCGTAATCTACAAGGAGCTGCAACCAACTGGCCCAGGGTGATCAGCACGTACCATAGCCTTCCACTTCATTCCCCTCTGAAGAACAACAGTGTGTCCATTCACAGAGACGATGACTGCCTTCATTAGAGGTAAGGAACCATTCTCAGCCTTCTCATTCTCCACCAGTACAGAGAAGTTGACGAGCTGAGGATCCTTGCTGCAGACTTTGGCTAAAGTATAAGTGTTGGAGCCATGGAAGCTGAAATTCCGTCCATCAAAAGAAATATAATGAGGGGGACCAGATACTATAGTGGTTGCGTATCTCATGGGATAGCAGCCTTGGATGCCGTTCTCCACCCTGCACTCTTCATATGCTTCACAGGAGAACTTCTGGCACTCGGTGGCTCCATTCTCCATACACTGGCACTTGTTTTGGCAGGAGCTGCCAGGATAGAACTCCTCTCCCTTCTTGTAGTATCTGCCTTGGTGCACACAGCCGCACTCTGCAGGAGGGACACACCGGTCCCCACTGTGGATGAATCCAGAGTCGCAAAAGCACCCTTCAGCACACGGAGCCTCACACGTTTCTGGAACGATGAGACCATGACAAGTGGCGGGGCAGCCATTTCCGCAGAGCTCATAGTGAGCGTTATGTGGACAGGGAAGGCCTGGAAGGGACGAAGGAGAAGGAGAATGTTGCTGATCGCTGGAACAGGACACTGAATGTACCGCAGGGAAATGGAGTCCTTTCTCTTCAAGGAAGGGCTAAAGCATTTTGCATTTAGAAAAATGGGAGACTAAGGGGGTACATGGTAGAGGTTTATAAAAAATTATGCATGGCAGGGAGAGAGCGGCTACTACTACTACTACTACTACTAATAATAATAATAATATTTATATACCACTTTTCAACAAAAATTCCCAAAGCAGGATAGATAGATAGATAGATAGATAGATAGATAGATAGATAGATAGATAGATCTAAACTAAACTAAACTAAACACTAAACTAAACCAAAAGGCTCCCTGTCCCCAAGGACTCACAGTCTAAAAAAGAAACATAAGATAGACACCAGCGCCAGCCACTGGAGGGATGCTGTGCTGGGGGTGGATAAGGCCAGTTGCTCTCCCCCTGCTAAATAAAGAGAAACATCACTTTTAAAAGGTGCCTCTCTTTGCACAGTTAGAAGGGGTTAAGAGGCTACAAGTGGGTGGAGGATCTTGGGAGAATTTCAGGTGACTCTTGGGAATCCAGTGTGGGAACTGGGCTTGGGCAGGTTCCGTCACCATGCCCACCAGTAGGGCACACACCCAGTTCCCAGCCTTTTGCCAATGTTCTCACAGTTTAGTGACTTGCTAGTGGTTCTGTGAAGCTTCCCATAGTCTGTTTCTTAAAATGAGAGGTATTTGACAAGGATCCCAGTGTCAAATTAATTGTGCTATAGGTTATTGTTTATAATATAGGAATATGACTTGACAGGGATAACATCTGATTCTGTTATGCTCCACTCCACAACACATACAGTAATTTTTGTATGGCCTCATCAATTCAATACCTTTGTTGAAAAGCGGTATATAAATATAAATATTCATAACCTGCAATTATTTATTTATTTATTTATTTATTTATTTGATTTCTATACCACCCTTCCAAAAATGGCTCAGGGCAGTTTACATTTGAAGTTTATATTATATTTGAAGTTGGGTGGAGGATCTCAAGAGAATGACAGGTGAATCTTGGGAATCAGGTGTAGGAATCAAACTCGAGCAGATTCGAACATCACACCTGCTGGGAGCATATGCCAGCTTTTCCCAACTTTTCGTTGACAGGTCCATGGCTTACGCACTTGCTGGTGGTTGAGTGAAGCCTCTGGTTAAATTGGTGTCTGTTTCACCAACTAGAAAAGCGGGGAGCAGGGGAGAAGATTGCCACTAATGCACTGGAATGAAAGAGAGTACGCAAACCCAAGGTACTAAGAAACTGTGTTATTAAATTACTCCACAAAATGCCCAGTATGTTTTGAGGTGGCCCCTTCTTCAGAGGCAGTGTTATCTTCTGCTTCTTTTCCTGGGATTCTCTGAACCTCAGCAAGCTTTGTGAATCATGAGATTTTTTTTTCTTGGCACCTAGCCTTTTCTCTCTCTCATGTCAATTTCACCCCTAGATTTAGGAATGGACACTTACTGCAGTAGGAAGCTGATCTCCACTGCCCAATCTGTACGCCCAGAGCTTGACAGGCT
Organism: Hemicordylus capensis; assembly: GCF_027244095.1. Classification (NCBI taxonomy): domain Eukaryota; kingdom Metazoa; phylum Chordata; class Lepidosauria; order Squamata; family Cordylidae; genus Hemicordylus; species Hemicordylus capensis. The sequence goes on from NC_069663.1 coordinate 19,682,406, forward strand.
GTCACGTAGGCACTCAGGGCACTACACAGGTGCTTCTTGTCGCCATTGAACTGACAGGTGTCAAAGACACAGTCATTAAAGTAAGGTGTTGGGTCAATGGCCTCATGGCATTGTCTGAATGGTCCAGAGTTCCTGATGAGGACACCGCAGTAGCTGTTACTCCTCATTGTTCGTACCTGGTCCGGCCCACACATCGGACATTGGTTAGCACAGCTTGCTGAGCATCCCGGGGCTGCCTTCAGCTTCCAGCTGTCTGCTAATTGGATTCCACCCATCGCCTGAGTTCCGTTCTGCATGACAAAGTCATCACTAGCATCCTGATTGGCATTGCCACAGAGTCCACAGACAGCACGGGCATAAGTGTTGGGTATAATGACCCTGGCATAGCTGTTCCAGTCAAAGCTGACTCTCAGGTCAAAGTCTGTCTTGATGACGCCATGGACTCCACTGGTGTAAGCCCTCAGTTTATTCTCATAGGAGAATGGCAGTTCCATAAGGATTCCATTGACCTGGAAAACACATGGAAGAGACTGTCAAAGGCTTTCAGAGAAAGGTTTAAGACGATGTATTCAATGCACAGTTTATGAGTTGTCCTATAGAATAGGAGTGTGCAAACCAGTTCGACTCGGCCCGTGGTGATAGGGGGGAGTGCCGGTAGGGCCTAGGGAAACTGCTGCCAGCCTGCCCCAACAAGCCCTTTTTCAAGCTAGTATGGTTCCCGATGCTTGTAAAAGGGTATCTGGGTCAAACCGGGCCGGACCAGACTCGAACCGAACTGCCCGGAGCAGTTCCGTGCACACCCCTGCTATACCATCTATTGCCTTTCCTTGGCCAAAGCCAGATAAAGAAATTACTTGCAAAAGGCCCTGAAACTCGGGTCCACTTACATGCAAAGCACATGAATTATAGACTTTCAGAGAGAGTTGCTGTGGCATAGTAGCTAATTACTACTACTACTACTATTTATATACTGCTTTTTGACAAAATTTCCAAAGCAGTTTACAGAGAAAAATAAAGAAAAAACTAGCAGACCCCAGCGCATTGCATCTGTGCTGCTAATTTGTCACTGCACTTTCTTTCCCCTGCCGGCACCCGTCTGCTCTCACCTTTCCCTCCCCACCCGCCAGGAGCGCTTTCCTTCCCCACCAGGCACCCAGCCAGGTTCCTCTCAGTGATGCGGCTCCTGTTCTCGCCTTTCCCTCCCTTGCCCGCCAGCCCAGCAGTACAGTGGTCCCTCGACTTACGAAGATAATCCGATCCGAACGCACGTTCGTAGGTCGGAATTTTCGTAAGTCGAAAAGTGCATCCACGGAGGTCCGGAACACTCGTATGTCGAGGAAACCGCATCTAAAGATTCGTAGGTCGAGGAAGCCGCATCTAAACTGGCAACGACTTCCGGTATTTTTTGTCGTTCGTATGTCGAAATCTTCGGATGTCGAGTGCTTCGTAAGTCGAGGGACCACTGTACTTTCCTTCCCCCATTTTCTCCCCCCTCCTCCTGGCGGCCAGGCCAGGCCAGAGCCCTCCTCCTCCTCAGCCCGATGGCCACTTCACCCTTCGGCTGTCCGCTTCCTCCTAACCCTCACCACCTGCCCTAACCCTAACGCCCTCGCCACCCACCCCGCCACCTTCTGGGCCAGTTTGCTTCTCCCCCGTCTCTCCATGAGAGTTCCTTGCGAGAGTTCGGCAGCTCTCACAAGTTTCCTCTGACACAGTCCCCTGAATCCACGCATGGACCATCTTAGTGAAATAAATATATAGATAAATAAGAGGGTTCCCTGTCTCCAAAGAGCTGACAATCTAAAAAAGGAATAATAAGGTAAACACCAGCAACAGCCACTGGAGGGATGCTGTGTCGGGGTTAGAGAGGCCCAGTTGCTCTCCCCCTGATAAATATAGGAGAATCACCACTTTGAAGCATGCCTCTTTGTACTTTGAAAGGTGCACAACAACTTGATTTGTTATTGTGCAAATCAGACACAAAATGTACCGTTCCCCCTCCCCCAAACAGTAAAGTTCTAAAATAATATTTGTGCAGTTCAAAAATTAAAGCCATGCAAATTTTGTTATATCAGATGATGCAAAGTGAATGATAACCATGAGAAAAGGGAATTGAATCCTCCAGCTTCCTCTGTATCCCAGCTCCTGATGAAACACACTCATTTCTCCTCGCCTTTACAAAGATGCCTCCCATAGACACCATTCCTGCTCCCAACAGAGGCTTTCCCAGTCAGCATAACACTCTTTGCCTATAGTGCTGTTATAGTGCTGTCAAATTCCCAGTTCTGATTATTTTCTCCCCCTCCAAATGGCATCAAAATGCCATGCAATCTTACTCTAGACACCACAGTTTAAATGCACAGAGGAGGAAATACTTTGTGCATGAATCACATCAAGGTTGTTATAAGGATTAAGAACATAGGAAACTGCCTTATACCAAGTCAGACCATTGGTCCTTCTAGCTCAGTATTTTTTGATTGTGAGTCCTTTGGGGGACAGGGGACCACTTATTTTATTTACTTCTATGTAAACCACTTTTACAGCTTCTGTTGAAAAGCGGTAGATAAATAGTAGTAGTAGTAGTAGTAGTAGTAGTAGTAGTAGTAGCAGTAGTATTGTCTACACAGACTAGCAGCAGCTTCTCCAAGGTTGTAGGCAGGAATCTCTCTCAGCCCTACCTGAAGATGCCAGAGAGGGAACTTGGACCTTGGAACACCGCCCAGGGCCTTGGGATGGATAGGACAGTATAGAAATGCAATTTGATTGATTGATTGATTGAAATAAACCTTCCACATGCAAGCATGCAGAAGCTCTTCCCAGAGTGGCCCCATCCCCTGAGAGGAATCTCTTACAGTGCTCACGCATGTCTCCCATTCAAATGCACACCAGGGCAGACCAGCTTTCCTCCCACTACAACTTGATCCTTCCTGGGAAGCAGTTTGAACACTCAAAACACTGCACAATTACAGCGAATGTCCTGCCTGCCTCCACCCCCACCCCCACCGTGCAGAGTTGTACCTGGATCTTGCCTGGATACTGGTGGCTTAGACTTAGGTTCATGTTGTAGACCTCCAGAACTAGCCCTTTGGGTTGGTCTGCCACGGTGTCTCGGAAGTGATCTTTTACCAGGACCAGAAATGGAGTGAGGGTGGGGTCGCTGGAGCAGACGCCCGCCACCTGATACATGCAGGTTCCCTGGAACGTATCCCGCCTCCCATCAAAACCATACTTCCTTCCATCAAAGGTGGTGTAGTGACGGTTTCCAGATATGACGCAGGTGAAGTCAGTGATGGCGTGGCATCCCCGGATCCCATTGACCACGCCGCATCTCGTATTGGCCTCACAGGAAGCCATGATGCACACAACCTTGCCTAGGTGGGGGTCACATTTGCAGTGCGACTGGCACTCCTTATCAGCCCAGAACTCCTCCCCTGGCTTGTAGATTGTGCCATTGTGAGTGCAGTTGCAGGTCTCCACTGGGACACACTTCTCAGCACTCAGGACGTAGCCCTCGTCACACTGGCAGATTTCTGCACAGGTGTCGTCACATGTGGAGGGAGCTGTCCGGTCAGAGCAGGTTGCTGGGCAGGCATTTCCACAGGCCTCGTAGTGACTGTTCTCAGGACAGGAGAATGACCCTGGAATGGGATTTGAATGGAACAGTTATCCAAGCCATCCAGGGAAATTCAGATCAGTCAATTTCTCAAGATGCCTTAATTGTGAAGATAAATCTTGGTAAACATGCATGTAATTGAATGGCCAAAACACTGCTTCTGCATAGCAATCTGACCTGCATGCCTCTAAACTGAAAGAAAGAAATTCCTAAGAGAAGACAAAGCTAAACCTTTTACATGCAGAATTAAGAAACAAATGTATCTGGGTTTTTATCTCAGCTTTTGAATGCTTACTGCGATTTGTGTTTGGGATCATCTGCTCTTTTAAATTGGCTCCGTTTCTTGACTTTAAATATGGGTTTTATTCTTGCTGTTTTATTGTATGTTGTGGATTTGATATTTTGTTTTTGTTCTTACTCTAACTTTTGCTATGTGCATCACCCTGGGATGACAGAGAAGGCAATTAATAAATTCAAAAACAAGAGTTCCCTGGACATAGGCAGCAGACATTTAAAATTAAATAGGGTGCATGCAGACAGGCAGAACCCACAGGTCTTCAATCAGTAGTTGCTGAATATGAGTTTGGCCTTCAAAAAAAGTTATGATAATGATGCTGGACTGTGTGAGGTGAATGTTTATCAAGCTGATATATTTCCTGCTCTTTTTGATCAAGCCCTCCTCCATCCCTCCTCAGCATTGAGTTCCATTAGCTCCACCCACCTCATTGTCTGTTAACTATCAATGAATGTCTGCAAACATTCTGCTCCCTTGAGTAACACTGGAGCAGTCTGGGTTTTTTTCCTCCCCTTAGGCTTATTTTTCATCAGATCTTTATGAAACTGATACATCTGTGGGTTACCACAGGTCTTCCGGTACATCTCTCTTGCTTGCATGTGCTCTGGTTATGCAACCATAACTATCTTAACATACCAGCTCTTTCAGAAATAGACATTAGATATTGTATATAGGGGTGTAATGACGGGGTTGGCAAATAGGGGGAGTGCCCTCCCAAATGATAATTCGATCCCTCCGTATCAAAGCCTTTTGCCAAAAATCTCCTTTCTGGTGACTGATCCCCCAACTCTCCTCGTCTGCCAATGTTTGTCTCTGCTCCCCCAATGAAGAATGTCTCTTCTTGCTACTCTTGGGACTGCAGTGGTAGCCAGATTATTCCTAGCCAGAAGGTAAAGGGTAATTGTTTACCTTGAGCACCTGCAGGGAGGCGGAGTGGGGTGGGGTGGTGGGATTCATATACTAATGGACTCTCGATATACCAGTCGGTCCTATAATTAAGGGCTGACAAAAGGAAATACCTTTTCACACAACACAATTAATCTAAGGAATTCTCTGCCACGAGATGTGGTGATGGCCACTAGCTTGGATGGCTTTTAAAGGGGCTTAGACAGATTCATGGAGGACAGGTCTATCAATGGCTACTAATCTGGTGGCTATAGGCCACCTCCAGCCTTAGAGGTAAGATGCCTCTCAATACCAATTGCAGGGGAGCAACAGCAGGAGAGAGGGCAGGCCCTCAACTCCTGCTGTAGGCTTCCAGCAGCATCTGGTGGGCCACTGTGTGAAACAGGATGCTGGACTAGATTGGCCTTGGGCCCGATCCAGCAGGGTTGTTCTTATGTTCTTACCAGCTTTTAATCGCGTACACGGATACAGACTTTTCTCATCTCATACATTTGTGTTACCCACCTAAGTTTTTCCTATTTTAAGTAAAGTTTCTTACTTAAGTTCTTCTGATACTGAGTCGTTTCTCCAGAATCCGCTAACAACCACACCCCTAAGTGCACAGCATCCTATCTCATTAACTCATTAGAAGGAATTATATAACGATGCTTGGAATGCAGGCTACGCTCTTGCTATGCTTCACCAGATTTCATACACATATTAATTACCAGGTGGGTAAAAAGATGGTGGAACGAAGCCATAGCCTTCAGAGTCTCTGCCACCAAAGGCCAAGACACCAAAGGGAGATGCAGGGTGCTCCAGAAAGATGCTTCTGGCCTCTGGGTCCAACTTGTATACGCCCCATGAATAGTCTGAGCCAGGGATCTCTCTCCAGTGCACGCCCATAACAACACTCTTGTCCTTTGTTATCCTGCTGGTTTCAGAGCTTTTGGCTAAGATGGTGACAAAATTGTCGAAGCCTTCTATCCCATTAACCTGGTAGGAGCGACTGTAGCTTCTTAGGTCTGGGATGTTGATGAGGAATGTGTCATAGGTCATCTTGATCCTTTCGCCCGTGTAGAAGAAAAGGACCTGGATTCCAGCATCAGCTGAGATGTAAAGCACCTGAGGGAACTCAGCTTCCAGTTGCCTGACTTCCCCAGCCAACAGGCTGAGAACATTCTGTGTAGGCCCCACGCGATAATCAATACGAGTGTTTTGGGCAGCCACTAAGAAGACGATGTCGAAATCACTTTGGAAAGACAGGGGAGGAACAAGGAACTTGGTGCCCCAGCTGGAGACTGGAAGTAGCTGTTCCACAACGTGGTCGAGATTATGGCTGTTCTTCATGTTGGCATGCCCACTCATGACTGCCACTGGCTCCGAGGACTGGATTCTGGTGCCGGACAAATCGTATGCACTCTGCAGCTGGATAACTTGGAATGCCTCAAGAGAAACAGTGAGTGTGCTTCCTGCAGGGTAGTGCTTTCTGTTGAATATCACACCCCCTTTCAGATAAATATCAACGGAAGTGGGGGAATCCCAGGCTATGATGGCAAACTCTTTTAAGTAGCGTGCTGATTGCAGCACCGATGGGGTCACCACATAATACTCTGTGCCGAGCTCCTGGACGGGATAGACCTTTGTGGCTCCAGTGGAGAGTGCTTTCCTGTGCAGCAAGACCACCGATACGTCTTTGTCAGCCTGAATCAAAATGGACTGATCAAATGTCTTACTCCCAATCATTTCTGCACCTTCTGGGATTGGCACAGATATTGTCTCGCCCTCTCCAATTGAATAACTTTTCTGGTACATTGATTTGTTTATGGTCACAGTAACTATGGTGGAGCTTTGGGAAGCAGTGAGGAACAGCTTGATTTCTGTCTGCAGTCTTCTGTCCCCGTTTTGCATAATAGCTGTGATGAATTGTTTGCGATGGGATGCAGCTGTGGGGGCACCTGAAGGGAGGAGAAAAGGAGACGAAGAAGACTATATCAACATAAACAGTGTTGGCACCAGGAAAAAAATTAAGTGGGGGCCACAGAAGGAGCAAAGTGCATGTATAGGCGGGCGAACTGTGTCCCTCATATTCAATTTCTGAAACAGAAATGTGGAGGCGGTGGGAGGGCAAACCACTTTTCTAGTGGGGTGGGGGTGCTTCCTCCCTACCCCACCCCAGTCACCTTTGAACATAAAGAAGAAAATAAAGTCTCAAAGCGGCCTTTCTTTCCTGTTCTTTGGCACATCAGAAGTCCTATTCACAAGCTATCAACCTATAAATCAACCTATGGAATTCTCTGCCTCAAGATGTAGTGACAGCCACCAGCCTGGATGGCTGTATGAAGGGCGCAGATAGGTTCACAGAAGACAAGTCTATCAATGGCTACTAGTTGGACTAGGACCGGGAAGACTCGAGTACAAATCGCTATTCAACCATGAAACTCACTGGGTGACTCTGGGCCAGTCATGTGTCTCTCAGCCTAACCTACCTCACAGGGTTGTTGTGAGAATTAAAATAACCATGTAGACTGCTCTGAGCTCCTCAGAAGAAGAGCGGGATATAAATATAAGTAAGTAAGTAGATGGATGGATAGATGGATAGATGATGGACAGATGGATAGATAGATAGATAGATAGATAGATAGATAGATAGATAGATAGATAGATAGAGATAGTCTGGGGGATATAGGCCATCTCCAGACTAGGAAGCAAGATGCCTCTCAATCCCAGTTGCAGGGGAGCAAGAGCAGGAGAGAGAGGATGCCCTCACCTCGTGCCTGTAGGCTTCTCAGAGGCATCTGGTGGGCCACTGTGTGAAACAAGATGCTGAGCTACAGTTGTACATTCAGGGATGGAGCCATAGCTCAGTGGGACAGCACCTGTTTTGAATGCAGGTGGCATCTGGCGCAGACATGACTAGTGTTTTTCACTGAATCTCAGTCGTTACCTGTGCTAATGCAACCCATGACTCCATCTTGGATCTCGCAGTTCTCATTAGGGGCACAGCTGTGGGCCTCACAGTTCACCACTTGGCCTGGGATGAAGATGCAGCTTTCCCTGCATTCATTCAACAGAATCTTCTCGTTGGGCTGTTGCGAAGTTTGAAAACAATGTGAGAAAGCAATAGAATTGGAGCTGGTACCCTAACCCTACCCAAACAATCAAAGGGTATTATTTATGATTGGCAAGCCTTTGCAACTGATCCATTCTGTATTTTCTGGGGTTATCTGCAGGGTTAGGTTAGTAAAGACCACTTTAAACCAGTTTGGAACATATTGGCTGCAAAAATCTCAACTGCCTTAAAATGGTAGGACTCTAGCCTTTCTTCCCAAAGCTTTCCCCACAAAGCTCTTAACAGAAGGCTTTGTCTCTCTTAAAGTAGGGGTGTGCAAACAGGCTTGAATCCAAACCAGTTTGATATTGAACTGGTTCAGTTTGAAGGTTCGGGGTTGAGCCGAAACCCCACCCCCTGGTTTGGCTCAACCCTGAACATGAACTGCCCCCACCCCCATTCGGGGGTTCGGTGAGCCTTTTCTAAAAACAAAACAAAACCAAAAAGCCACCCTCCGAGGGGCTTCTCTAAGTGGTGGTGGTGGGTCCATGGAGGTTCCCCCTCCCCACTCTAGCCTTCCTACCTTTACAACTCTCCTGGTTCAGGTGTCTTCGCCCTTTCCCAGACTATTCCCTGGTGCAGTGGCCATTTTGGAGGCCAGATGGTCATGACCCGGCCAAGCAGGGCCCCACTGAACAGGGCCCTGCTTGGTGGCCCCACTGAACAGGGCCACCGCACCAGGGAATAGGCCCAGAAAGGGCCAAAGATGCCCGAACCAGGCAAGTTTAAAAGGAAGGAAGGCTGGAGCGGGGAGGGGGAACCTCTGTGGATACACACCCCGCCACCTTGGAGAAGCCCCCCTGAGAGGGTAAGTTTTAAAAAAAAATTAAAAGCTTGTCAACCCACCCCCACCCCCCTGACCAAACCAAATGGGTAGGGAGGTTTCGAAGTGGGCCAAAGCCAAACTGGCCCGGTGCGGTTCTAGTCTGGTTCGAATTCGAACCGAACTGGGCCAGATGGTTTTGTGCACATCCCCATCTTAAAGGGCCCTCCCAGCACTGAGAAAAGTGCAGTACTGTGTGAAGGTCAGCACAGTGGGGAATGGCTCTTACACTGAAGGTGTTTTGCCAAACTGTCCCCTGCTTGGAAAACAGTGACTATCACTGATCTAGGTTGACAGATGTAAGTTTATTCGGTCATAAGTATTTCACAACTGATAGAAAGACTTGGATCCTAGTAATTGACTCCTGAGAAATGCTGGAGGTGATTGTAAGATCTCGTGAGATGTGTCTGGAACTAAGCAAGCATGGACAGGATGGACAATAAAATAAGAACAAACAAAAGACCTGATCCTTAATATCAGTATTGACCACCACAAATGGGGAATGGGAGAATAAGCTTCAGAAGACCAGCTACCTTGTAGTAGCGCCCATTCTTGACAAATCCACAGCTTTCCATGGTAACACAACCAAGACCATCAAAGAAGAAGCCATCATTACACTCGCAGCCCTCTACACAGGTCTCTGGACATCTTCTGGGGTCTGTGATGTTGGCACAGCTGGTGGAGCAGAGATCAGCACAGATCTCATAGCGGCTGTTGGCTGGGCAGCTCAGATCTGAATGTGAAGAGTGTATATTTTAGATGAAAAGGTTCCCAGTGCTACTCAAGAGGAGAAGGAATGAAAAGGAGGTGAACTTGGGTACAGGTTCACAGTGAAGACAAACAGATAGACTGCTGAAGGAACAAATCATTAATACTGTTGTTTTATAAATGCTAAGTCTTGGAAGAAAGGACAATGTAAATTTTTTTTAAGGCTGAGATTTTTAAGGATTTTTTTCTGGCTCAAATGATTTCTCATTTGAATAGTTTTTTTCTCAACTCTCCCAGTATTACCGATACTTTATTTACTAGCTGAAGCAGGGAATTTAGAGAAATCACAACAAGGAGAAATAAAATTTGCCTGCTCCATCCCTAACATTTTAGAGTCAGTGTGGCCACTGGGAATCATCAGTTGGGGCCAACACCAATGGGCAACCCACACTCCCTACCCTACAAACTCTGGAGACCTCAGAAGAGGAAGAATAGGCTCATCATCCTCAGTACACTTCTTTTCAAGTTATCATTCTTCTATCTACCGGAGCTGGACTTAGGGCTGACTTCTTCTCAGCTCCCCACCCCCAACCGCCACACAGGGCCACATACCCAGGAGGAAATCTCACAGTATCTCATGAGAGCTCTGTATTTTCATGAAGGCAAGGATGCACCTCAGTCACCTTGGCAATTGGAATACCAAGGTTGCCTACCGCTGATGTATCTCAACTGCTGCTGAACTACAACTCCCATAACCTGGGAGTTGCAACTCCCATGCAGGTGCATCGGATGGCTATCTATATAATGCAGACATCTGATGGCTATCCATCTAGCATTGGATAGCCATCGGATACAGATAGAGCTCCCTGACTGGTGGGATGTGCTCCCCATGGAAATAAGAGGTTGATCATCCCTGGAGTCCTTCAAGAGAGCCAACAAGTCCCACCTCTTCTGCTTGGCCTTTAATAATATGTAAGAGGTTTTAAAGGGTTGTGGGGGTAGACCCCACTGACTCCAAGGGCCCGTTTCCTGGGAGCAGGGAGAGTAGCAACAGGCTCGGCAGTGCAACACACACACAATTGCAGCACAATATCCAGCTGGCCTGAGTCGGAAGGAGCCACCAGTGCAGACAAGACAGGGAGACACAGTGGGGCCTTGCCGGGTGCCTGGCAAGGATGTGGTCCAGGAGATGCCACACGCACATGTGAGGAGGTTCTGCCCAGGCTTGGCATGGCAGGAAGGGTGGGGAGATGGAGGAAAGGATCAGACCCACAGGTCAATTCGAATTCAAGCTGGTTTGGGGGCTCTAAGGTTATAGGTGGTATAGAAATGCAACAAACAAACAAACAAACAAACAAACCTTAGAACCCCAAAATTGGCTCCGACCTGGCCTGGGGGGATTCGGCTCGAGGTCGAACTGAACTGGTCCCTGTCTGGCCCGAAGGTGAGCCTTCAAACCGGCCCAGTGTGATGGTGAACTGGCTCGACCTTGAGCTGATTCGCACATCCCTACCAGGACCCTGCATGCTCTGAGGGCATCCTGTCACAGGCAGGTGGCAACCCTGAGATCCAGCCACCAGGCGTCCTCCCCATGAAACCTACCCACGGGTTTTTAAAAGGGTTTTATGTTAATATTTTAAATGCTTTTATTTTATGTTAATAGCTTAAATCATTTTATTTTTTGAACCACTCTGAGCCACTTTTGGATGGGCGGTAGAGAAGTGAAATTGATACAGAAGCATTTTAAAATGAAATGAGTTTGTCCCTGCACACCAAATGGGCCACCTGCCAGCCTCCTAGCTCACCTCACCTCCAGACTACTCCCTCTGATTCAAACATAGATCCACCATGGTTGGAACTTGTCACTGAAGAACAGAAATCTGCACACATCTCCAGACCTCAAACCATTTAAGGTCGTGAAAACCCTCATAACAGATTGTTCCCTGGGATAATGGGAAGTCAACTGAAATGCTGCTCCCATTGGATCTCTTCAGTTACACATCTCCCAGTGCTCACTAATACTCACGGCAGAAAGATGGACTCCTCCAAAGCTGGACAGAGACCCTGGCCTCTTGGCAGGCAGACATGTAGCTCTGGATACTGTTGCACATGACCTTTCTGTCCCCTTTGCCCAGGCATAGGTCGTAGATGCAGTTGTTGAGATACAGGTTGGGGTCTACAGTGCTATGGCAAGCACTGAAGGGGCCATCAGCTGCGATGAGGATCCCACAGTAGTTGCGTCGTTTGTAAATGCTCTCCATCCCGGCTCCGCAGACTGGGCACTCATTGCCAGGACACCCATCCACACAGGATCCTTCTGCCCCAGGGGCTGAAACTTTCCAGACAGCACCGAATACAGTGGCATCAGAGACCAGCCTGCCATCAGGGAGCTGGAATTCGTCATCCTTCTGGCCATTGTAGTTCCCACACAAGCCACCCATCTGGCCCTGGTAGCTGCCTGGGACAGTGACCGTCACGCGGTAAACCAGGTCATAGCTCACAATGAGGCCAAAGTCCGTCTGGACCAGGACTTTAGTGCCATGTTGATAGGCTCGGAGCAGTCCTCCAGAAAGGGTTGCAGGGAGGGGTTGGAACAGACCATTCACCTGCAGGGAGAAAAGCATTTCCCTGTTGAGTAGGGTTACCTTGCCAAGAAGAGTGGGTTGATGGCCATAAACACGCAAAAGAGTAATATTTTATCCTAGTTTTCCAATAATGGGAAACCCAATCGTATCAAACTCATACTGGATAACTGACCTCAATTACAATTTTCTGCAGCATCAGTTATAGATCCAATATTTACTAGAAATTTTGAATCTGAGGAAGGGGGGAAGGGGGAGATTAAAACATATAGGCACTGTTGATCCACATCTTAACCCAAAACATTGATCTGCCACTTTAAGAGCATGCAACGTACAATATACAATTTAGTTATCATTTATCACATAACACAGTATTGTTAGGTAGACTTCTGAAGTTAAAAGTAAAAGTCTGGGAATCGTTTTCAATACATTGCCTAGTGGAGCTGTGGCACCATTATACCAGTCAGAGAAGAGGGAAAGATAAAATAAAAGAAGGAACATGGTGGTGAGCAAAAAAGGTTATCATTTAAATTCTTGGAAATAGTATGTAGACCTCAAGCATAGCTTCAGTCAGAGTTGGCAACCCTAGTTACTGATGTGGGAGGAGAGCTGGTCTTGTGGTAGCAAGCATGACTTGTTGCCTTAGCTAAGCAGGGTCCGCCCTGGTTGAGTATGAAAGGGAGACGAGAAGTGTGAGCACTGTAAGAGATTCCCCTCAGGGGATGGAGCCACTCTGGAAAGAGCAGAAGGTTCCAAGTTCTCTCCCTGGCTTTTCCAAGATAGGGCTGAGAGAGATTCCTGCCTGCAACCTTGGAGAATCCGCTGCCAGTCTGTGATGACAATACTGAGCTAGATAGACCAGTGGTCTGAGAGTGTATATGGCAGCTTCCTAGGTTCCCTTTTAGGAAGCAGAAGGAGGATCATGCAAATTGGGCCTGAGGAGGTGCTCTTGTAGAGGAGCTGATCCACACTGAAGGCTCTCCCTGTGGCCATGGGGAGGGGCTCCTACACTCTGCTCTTGTGCTGCCCTCCCAGCTGAATGGAGGGACCAGAACAAAGTCTTTATACAGCAAGGAATGGATGCAGAGGGAAAGATCTCTGCCAGCTTGACGTATGGACTCACCTTCACTTGCCCCTGCTTGTCCCGCAGTAACGTGAGTGTGATGCCATAGACGTTGACAGAGACCACCTTGGGAACCAAGGCCTTCCCAATCCCCCATTGGCCATTCTCCACATTGACAGTAAAGGGGATCAGGTTCTGGTTTTCTGTGCTGCTCTTCACCAGAGTGTATAGGCAGGTGCCATGGAAGTCAAAGGGCAGCCCATCGAATGAGAGATAGTGAGTGCCCCCAGAAACGGAGCATGTGGCACTGTCGGTGGGTGGCGCTGTCGCGACGGGTGGCGCTGTCGTGGTGGGTGGCGCTGTCGATATGTGATGCTGTGGCAATGTGGTGCTGTCTATGGGGTGGCATTTCTGGATGCCCCCTGACAACTTGCACTCCTCATTGGGGCCACAGGAGAAGGCTTGGCATTGCAGAGTCCCACCACCCTGACACACGCAGCGCTCCTGACATGTTGGGTGGAAAGTCTCTCCAGCCATGTAGTAGCGGCCCTGATGGTAGCAGCCACACTGGGACATGGGGACGCACTGATCGCCACTCTGCACAAAGTCCTCGTCACAGACACAGCCTTCCTGGCACCTGTCCGGGCAGGGGACTGGAATATAGATGCTGCTACAGGTCTGGGCACAGTCCATGGTGCACCGCTCGTAGTGGCTGTTTTCAGCACAAGAAGGACCTGCCAATAAGAAACAAGAGGAGCATGAGTGGCAGGGTGGAGGGGCATAAATAGGGGGAAAGAGCCAGAGTGACATGCCATAAGAATGGCACCAAGCACTTGAAGTTTGCTTTCAGGCTAAGAGCCAGTCTGCATTCTCCTGTAAGAAGCTACCTTAAACCGAGTTACACCATTGGGTCTATCAAGCTCAAGACTGACTGGCAGTAGCTCTCCAAGGTTTCAGGCAGATGTCTTTTCCCAGCCCTACCTGGAGATGCCAGGGATTGAACCTGAGACCTTCTGCATGCAAAACAGGCGCTCTATAGGGGTGTCACGAACTGTTCGACGTCGAAGCGCTTCGCATCGGACTCCTGCCTGCAACCTTGTAAAAGCCACTGCCAGCCTGTGTAGGCAATACTGAACTAGATGGACCAATGGTCTGACTCAGTATAAGGCAGATTCCTAGAATGTTTGTTTTGAGGGTACTTACTGCAAGAAAGGCCAGTTCTCCAAGCATGGAGGGTGGCCCCGGCTGCCTGGCAGGCTGCTGCATAGCTGGCAATAACCGGACACATCACAGTTTTCTGGTGGTATAAGCAGTAATCATACACACAATCTTGGAAGTATCCCTCTGGATTAACTTTGCTGTGACAATCTCGGAAAGGACCGAACTTGTTGGCGATGAGCCCGCACTCCTTGACAAGACTCCGTTGGCGTCGCTTAATGGCTGCTAGGCCCACACACTCTTCTAAGTCAACCTCTCTGCAGCCTGGTACCTCTCTCACTTTCCAGCTCTGACCAAAAGCTGTTGGATCTGGAGCCACATGGCCATCTCTCGTGGTCATGTCATCTTCTGGGTTGCCATTGAAGTTCCCACAGAGACCAGAAAGGGCCCCGGCATAAGTGCTGGGCACAGACACAGCAACCAGGTTTTGCCAGTCAAAGGTGACTGTCAGGTAGAAGTCAGTCTGGAGCACCACCGTTTGCCCTCTCCTGTACATGGAAAAGTCATTGTTTCTGCTCCTGTAGGGCAGGTTGTTCAGCAAGCCATTCACCTAGGACCCATTCGACAAAGGAAAAAAGGGAAATTCAGAAGTGCTATTGTAACATCCCCAGAGCACAAAGTTCAACAACCTCACACAATATCATTTTGAATATATCCAACTCATTTTTTCTTATATGTACTGTGTGCTTTCCTAAAATGTTCAGATACATACATATAAACATAAATTCATACATAAATACAATCTGTTATGGATTCTCTGTGATGCTCAAGCTGGCACACTTGGTCTTACCTCCTTCATTTCTCTCATACTCTGGAACCAATGGTCACCTTCGGACACATCTTAAACTGTGGGTCCAATGGATTTTGGATAAACTGCCAATCCCCCAGTGCTCTTCCAGACTATCACAAGCTGCAGTATGGGAGACCACAAAGGAGGCCGAACTGGCTGCGCGGGCTTCCTCTGACCCTTGAAGGAAAGCCATGCCAGCCAATAGGGTTTAAGAGGTGGGAGGAGCTTCCTCACTAAAGTGTCCCAAACCGGCATCACGAAGGGACCTCTGGACCCTCACTTTTGTAAGTGTAACTTACTTGCAGCTGAGAGTTCCATCAGCGATTTGGAGGAGGAATCGGAACCGTGGCTGGGTCCGGAATCCACAGTTCCGATTATTCCATCATGGAGGGCCAACCTGAGGTCGGTTTGACTCAGGCTTCCCGTGACTTCCGAAGGTGGATTATGGGGAAAGCAGTGCTTGAAGCCAGGTTAATGAATTTTCCTTTAACAATCAAGGGCCAAAAACAGAGATGTGTATGATCAGTTTTGAAATTTTCAAAAACATTGAAAAATGGACATAGGACTAGGGGTGTGCACGGAACCGGCTGGCCTAGCTCGTTTTGAGTCTGAACTGGACTCGAACCCAACTGGGCAAGTTTGGTCCGGCACCCCTCCAAACTCCGCCTCCTAGTTCAGTTCAGTCCGGGGGGGTTGCTGAATTTTTGAAGGGTTTTTTTAAAAAATTATCTTAAAACTGGTCTTTGAGGCGGCGGGGTGTGTGTGTGTGTGTCTGCGAAGTTTCCCCCTCCCACCACTGGCCTTCAAAATGCCCCCTCGGGCCTTTTCTGCCCATTTTTTGGTCCGTTCGGGCCTTCATAAAATGGAGCGGCAGCCAAAATGGCGGCCACCGAGCAAGCACAAATGGCCTCTGTGAGAAGGAACTGATTGCACACCCGAATAGGGAAAAGGACCAGCCTTCAAAGAGCAAAGAACACCTGATAAAACTCACCAGAACCTTTCCAGGCTGTTCTCTGCTCATCACAATGGCTGTGCCATAAACGCTGATCTCCACCCTCTGGAGAAAAGGCACCGACTGGCTGCCTTGATGGTCATTCTGGACAAGCACCAGGAAATCCTCCAGGTCATTTCTCTTCTCACGCAGCCCAGTGAACCGATACACACAGTTGCTCTGGAAGTTGAACCGTTTGCCATCAAAGCTGAGGTAGTGGAGGCCCCCTGAAGCCGAGCAGCTGGTGAAACTGGCGGGGTAGCAGTTCTGGAGGCCGTCCTGCACCTTGCATTGCTCCCCACTCCTGCATCTCGCCGCTTGGCAGGCCACTCGCTTCGTCTCCCGGTCACAAGTGCAGCGTCTCGTGCAGCTGTCGTCTCCCCAGAACTGCTCACCAGGGGAGAAGAGTTTCCCCTCAAAGATACACCCACAGGACGTTGAGGGGATGCACTTCCCAGCATTCAGCACAAAGCCCTCACTGCACTGGCAGGTCTCCACACAAGGCAATGAGGAACAGTTCGTGGGACCAGCTTCGCCGTTGCAGGTGGCAGGACATGGAGGTCCACAGGCCTTGTACTGGCTGTTCTCAGGGCAGGGTAGGTCTGTCAAAGAGACAAGAGAGTCAGCACTACAAGATTACATTACCTGGAATTCCTATGCAAAATATATTTTACCAGATTTCACTAGGAGAGGGGTTCCCAACCTGTAGTACTCCAGATGTTCCTAAACTACAACTCCCATCCTCCTCAGCTACAACTGATTGTGGATTGCACAGGATTCCTGCAAGGTCAAGCAGGATGAAATTACTATTTATTTATCTGTCTATTTATTTAACATATTTGTATACCGCCCAAAACGCAAGTCTCTGGGTGGTTTACAACAAATCTTTCATTTGCCCTTGCAAACTAAATATGCTATAAAAATGGGTCATATAGTGCCCAATGGTTCTCTTTGCCATCATCCTGTCATTCTGAAGTCACTTTCTATTGTTCTCTACATCAGAGAGGACTAGAAACTTGACTGTGGGAGACATTATTTTCTTAAGACGCCATTTCTGTTTTCTGTTCTTCCACTGCAGAAAGAGGAACTGTTCTGGCTATACCCTATAGATATATCTGGGGATGTTCCACATCAGAAAACATTTCCATGAAGGAAGTAAAACCTGCTTCCCTTAGTTCTGAATCCATTCTTCTTTTCAACACACACAGGGATACTCACAGCAGCCAGTGGGTGTCCTCCAGTCTGAAATAGCAGCTCCTTCTCCCTGGCAGGCATCTGCATAGTTCTTCAGTGCATCACACAGCACATTCTTGAGGCCATCATTCAAGCTGACATCAAAGACGCAGTCATCTAGAAAGGGCTGAGGGTCAATCACGGCATGGCACTGGCTGAACGGGCCGTCTCCCCCTTTGTTGATCCAGCCACAGAATGGCTCAGCTTTATACTTCTTGGCTTTCTCGGGGGTGTAGCTTTGGCATTCCCCATTGCAATCATCCCAGCAGAGCTCATGGCCATCCTTCACCTTCCAGCTTCTCCCAAACTCCACAGGATTGGAGGCCAAGCTCCCATCAGGCATGGTAAAGTCATCATCTGGGTCTTCATTGTAGTCGCCACAAAAGCCGCAGAGGCTCTCTGAAAATCTGCTGGAGATCTTCACCGCCAGGTTGCTGTCCCAGTTGTAGGAGACTCTCAGTGAGAAGTCCGTCTCAATATGGACAGAGCTCCCACTCTGGTAGAGCCTCAGTTTCCCCTCCTGCAGGGAGATGGGCAGCTGGGACTGCTGGTAATTCACCTGCACGAGAAGTCAAATACAACCAATGGAATAGGTAAAGACAAAGTGTGCCGTCAAGTCAGTGGAGACTCATGGCGACCACAGAGCCCCGTGGTTGCCTTTGGTAGAATACAGGAGGGATTTGCCATTGCCATCTCCCACACAGTCTGAGATGATGCCTTTCAGCATCTTCCTATATCGCTGCTGCCCGATAGAGGAGTTCCCCATAGTCTGGGAAACATACCAGCAGGGATTCGAACCGGCAACCTCTGGCTTCCTAGTCAGGTCATTTCCTCACTGCGCCATTAGGTGGTCACCAATGGAATAAGGAGAATGTTAGTTGATGTTCTGCTAAATAAGATGAATTTAGAGTAGGAATGTTTGCTACCACAAGACCAGAGGAGAGCTGGTCTTGTGGTAGCAAGAATGACTTGTCCCCTTAGCTAAGCAGGGTCTGCCTTGGTTGCAGATTAATGGGAAACTATATGTGTGAGCACTGTAAGAGATTCCCCTCAGGGGATGGAGCTGCTCTGGGAAGAGCATCTAGGTTCCAAGTTCCTTCCCTGGCAGCATCTTCAAGACAGGGCTGAGAGAGAGACTCCTGCCTGCAACCTTGGAGAAGCCGCTGCCAGTCTTTGAAGACAATACTGAGCTAGATAGACCAATGGTCTGACTCAGTATAAGACAGTGTCCTGTGTTCATACCACGAATTTTTATATATTGCTTTTCAACAAAAGTTCCCAAAGCAGTTTACATAGAGAAATAAATAAATATTTTTTAAAAAAGATGGCCTCCTGTTCCCCAAAGGGCTCACAATCTTAAAAGAAACCTAAGATAGACACCAGCCACAGCCACTGGAGAGATGCTGTGCTGGGGTTGGATAGAGCCAGTTGCTCTCCTCCTGCTCAATAAAGAGAATCGCCAGTTTAGAAAGGTGCCACTTCGCTCAGTTCGCGGGGATGTAACAATTGTGAGAAAGGGATTTAAAGTAATAGGAGGCCTGGAAAGCAAGAGAAAAGCATGTTTGTCTTTCAGACTTACCCTCACAAGTCCAATCTCATTTCTGGCCATCGCAATGATGGTGTCATAGACTCTGACTGTCACAGAACCAACGTAAGAACCATGAGCATTGCCCCTGTTCTCGTTCTTGGCCTCAACGCTGAAGAAAGGAAGAGTCGGATCTAGACTGCAAGTCTTGGCAATGGTATAGGTGCAGGTGCCCATGAAGTCAAAGTGCTTTCCGTCGAAGGTGTGATAATGAGGGTCTCCATAAGCCCTGCAGATGGATCCAGATTTTGGTACACACATCGGCTGACCTCTTAAGATCTCACACTGCTCCTTACTTCCACATTTCATTGAGCTGCATGAAGACACTGGTTGGCCTAGAACAGAGCAATTGCAATGTAAGTGGAGTAAGACCAATTGGAAATCAGTGCTCACGATGTTAGGGAGATGAGGTCATCGCTCCATGGCAGTGCATCTGCATGCAGTTGGATCCAGGTGCAATCCATGGCATCTCCAGGTAAGACTGGAAAATATTCATCTGGAACCCTGGAGAGTTACTGCCAGTCAGAGTAAACAGTACTGAGGCAGACAAGGGACTGGGGATAGACCTGGGAGGTAGGGGAAATGCGGGGCAGGCAACAAGAGGAAAGACTGATAACCCCTGTGTTAGTCAGTGCAGAATATTGGTAATGGCAGCAGCCATAGGCAGAGATGGAAAATGGAAAGATTCCTTTTACATTCCAGTAGTCACCCAGTGAGATTCTAGAACTGGCATATGTGTCCACATGACCTTTAGACTGCAGTCCAATTACCCATTCAGAACAAGGAAGCACCAGTATTATGCATATATATGAGAATACTTACTGGAAGGGCAAAGGGAAGAATAACCATAGCCCTCCATGTATGAAACTCCAAAGATGTAGAGTCCAAAGGGTGTGCTGGGATGCTCCAGGGAGAGGGCACGATCTTCTCTGCCCAGTCTATGTTCAGCCCAGGAATATTCTGTGCCTGGGATGACTCTCCATTGGATGTTTCCCACGGCCTTCCTCTTGAAGGTGATTCCATTGGATTCTGTGCTTTTGGTTATGACGACAGCATAATTATCAGACTTCCTAATCCCATCGATGTGGTAGGATGTGCAATAGCTTGTCAAGGCTGGGATATTGATGAGGAAGGGGTCATAGATCCCTACTCCTGTTTTAGCACCAGTGAAGAAGAAAAGAACCTGGATTCCAGCATCAGCAGAGATATAAAGAGGGTGAGGGCGTTTTACCTCAATCTGGATCACCTGTCCTGCATTTGTATTACGGGAGTTTTGTGTCGGCCCAACTTGGTATCTGATTAAAGTGCTCTGGGAGGTGACAACATACACCACATCAGAACTACTTTGGATGGACAGTGGGGGGACAATGAACGTGGTACCCCAGCTGGAAACAGGCAGGAGCTGTTCAACAACATGGTCGCACTGTGTGTTTTGTTTAGCGCAGCTGTGCCCACTCAAGACAGCCACAGGCCCACTTGATTCAACCCTGGTGCCAGATAAATCATCCGAGCTTTGCAGCTGGATTGTTTGGAAGGGTTCGAGGTCAACAACAAGCCTGCTACCTGCAGGATAATCCCGCCTTTTGAATCTCACAGCCCCTTTCAGATGAATGTCAACTATAGTGGGGTCTTCATGGGCCACCACAGCAAATTCCTTGAAAGTGTTTGACGTGTCACCCACCGGAGTGACCACGTAATACAACAAGCCCAGCTGTTGGACTGGATATACGACTGTGGCAGCACTTGAATAATTCTTGTAGTTATAGGAGAAGACTGAGATGTCTTTGTCAGCTTGGATCAACATAGTCTTATCAAAGGTGTTGGTCCCCAACATCTCTACGAAGCCTGGGAGATGAACAGACACTGTCTGTCCTGCATTGATGGTAGCTCTCTGAAACGTAGAGTTGTTCACTATCACTGTGACAGACGTTGCAGGATGGTACCCAGTGATGAGCAGCCTGAAGTCTGCATTGGGTACTTCTTGCCAGTAGTTCTGCAGAAAGGCTGTGACAAATTCCTTCCCTCTGGGATCTGCTCCACAAGGGCCTGAAGGAGATGAGAAGGAATTACTTGAAAAAGTCAAAGATCATAATGTTAATAATATGGGCAGACACAATTTGGGATACTGTCGACTGTCTGGAATACTTGACTTTTGGAATGGAGTCTTACTGGACTGGAATACTGTCTATGAATTGAGTAGTGTTCAAGCTCTAAGAATATTGAATCTTCTCATCTGATGAAGGCCATATTTGATTTGCAAGTGCTGATGAAAAGGAAAAGAAGCCCCTGTTTGGAGCCATTCTGAATATGATCAGCACTGGGGAGAAGAGCTAGTCTTGTGGTAGGAAGCACTAACTGTCCCCTTTGCTAAGCAGGGTCTTCCGTGGCTTGTAAGATATTCCCCTTAGGGGATGGGGCCACTTTGGGAAGAGTGTCTATATGCTTTCATGCAGAAGGTGCCAAGTTCCCTCCCTGGCATCTCCAAGATAGGGCTGAGAGAGACTTCTGCCTGCAACCTTGGAGAAGCCACTGCCGATCTGTGTAGATTTTACTGAACTAGATGGACCAGTGGTCTGACTCAGCGTTAAAAGGCAGCTTACTATATTCCTATGGTGCCCTCCCTCCATGTCTTTAAAAACCCTTCTCTCTTCATGCACTGATACTCATAGATGCTGAAGGAGAAGTACTCGGCACCAGTAAACTTCCAATCTTATTCCAAATGTCCATTATTGCTGCTTGAATGAGAGAAAATCCGGTGGATGTTCTCAATCCTACTCATAATTTTTCTCTCCTCATTTGCTTCAGTGGCCAGTTAATTCAAAGCAATTTGTGAAATGCATCTTTCACCCTCACCTCTTTGACTGTCTGACCTTTGGGTGTAAACTCCAGACTTGAGATGGCCCCTTGAATTGGAGGCTGAGTTTCATCTACTGTTGGTCTTCCCATCACAATGAGTTAATATTGGTCCATACTGTATATTAATATGGATCTTTGTCTGAATTTATGTACACATCTAATTCTAAAAAGAGAAAGTGGCTCCCTTTAGATGAACATCAGGGAGCTACTTTCACTTCCTTTTGGGCTCTGGGGAAATCTGGAGAGATCCTGCCCATTCCCATTGTACTATGTCACAGAATCTTAGGATAACCATTTGGAAAAGGAAGGAGAGGGTGAGGTGCTCTCCTCCCCAGTTTACTTACCGCCCAATAGTGCCAAACCAGCCAAAATGAAAATGATCCTCTTGATTGCCATGGCTGAAAAACAGGGGGTGAAGGGGAAATATATTCAGAAGAATATTTCTTTCTTTCTTTCTTTCTTTCTTTCTTTCTTTCTTTCTTTCTTTCTTTCTTTCTTTCTTTCTTTCTTTCTAAAAGAACAGATAAATGCTGTGCTTAGGAACATGGGAAGCTGCCTTGTGTAGAATCCAAGGGAAAGAGTTGTGGTATGCCAGGATAAGGCAGTGGGGTGGAATTAGGAACATTAACAGTTTAATGAGACAGATATTGTGTACAGAGAGGCAAGCACAGACTGCCTCTTGCTGCTGGCTGTTTGTTAACCCTGCCTCTGTTTTGTTAGTTATCCCTGCATCTTTCCAGCACCTCTTGCTGCTGGCTGCTTGTTAGCCCCGCCTCTACCCCAGGACTGGAATACAAGTAACTAAAGCCCCATTCAAAACCTGGCCTGGATCAAGGAATGGATTAACCCAAAACACCACAACTGGGAATGATGGGAGTTGTAGTTCAACAACAGCTGGAGAGCGAAGGTTGCCTTACCCTTGCCTCGAGGTTCCACAGCTCAGGGAGCCACGGCTAGGGCTTATCTACTCAGCAGGGGGAGGGCTGCCGATCTTAAAGGCTACTTGGCTTGGGGGCGACAGTGCTTCCTGCTGATACCTTGACCTTATTGGGTCAGTGAAGAGAGCAGCAGCGATCACCCTCAGGACGATGATGTTGCTCCGAGACTGCTTGTAATCATCTGTAATAATGAGCCGGGGGGCTTGCAGCTTGACCATTTATTAAGATGAGATCCTGCACTGTTGTGGGAGGTGGAGTGTCAATCCCGTTGTTTCACTGGCTGCCTGAATCAATGAAGTTGTGTTATGCCGGAAAGCCAGGCTCTTGCCTGGCGTGCAGTCCAATTAACACACCAAGAGAGTGGAGGTTCAAACTAAAAAGCAGTTTATTCTGCAGAATAGCAAAGGTGGCACTTTGGGAATAATTTCACAAAGCAAAAGGACACCCCTCCTTTCTCAGAGGGGATTTTTATACATTTCCTTAAGTGATTACAGCATTTCACACGTGACAAGCTACCCCCGCCTTCTTTCCCCCTCCCAACTATTATCTAATTCTCCCTAAATATTCATGTCAATATCAGCAATTTCAAAAGAGCACATCAGTGCAATCATGTCTGACTGGCATGAAGTCATGTAGCAATGTCTAACTACCAACTTCCCCTTTTTCCAGACACTGCAGCAACCTTCATGTCAGTTGCACCTATTCTTGTATCATCCTTTAAGCAATTTTGACTATAAAGCCCTTATCCATCAACTTTAAGCTGCAAAGAACTATGTAGGGCAGGAGTTCTCAACCTTAGGTTGATAGACTTCAACTCCCATAATCCCCAGCCCCAATGGCCTTTGGTTTGGGATTATGGGAGTTGAAGTCTAATAACATCTGGGGACCCAAGGTTGAGAATCCCTGATGTAGGGGGAGAGAGCCGTGTTTGCACACAAAATGGAGTCAGTCTGGCCTCCTCATATCAGTTGTGGCCCATTACTTCCAGCAAAGCCTTGTGTCTTCATTGGCATGGGAACAAACTTAGCTTCCTCTCCACTACTCCATGCAGTAGTGATCTCACCAGTGTTCCCTCTAACCGGGATTCCCAGATGTTGTTGACTACAACTCCCAGAATCCTCAGCCAAAGGCAACTGCAGTTGGATATGCTGGGAGTTGTAGTGAACAACATCTGGGAATCCCGGTTAGAAGGAAGAGTGGAGCCCACCCATTGCATTTGGACAGATGTCCTACTATCAGTGCTGGATCACACCCACTACCATGCTAGCAGCAAGGGAGGAGTGTAGGGTCTGGATCTGGATTTCTATCATTTTGCTAGATATTCATGCCACATCCAAAAACTCTCACCGGAGCCTCTGACCTGAAGCAGCAGAAACAGCTTGCTAGTCTGAAAGCATTATTTGCTCACTGCAACTGGACCTTGTTCAAAGTTAATGCAATAGTCTTTGTCACTCAGCCAAAATGTATTGGGAGAAGGGCTGGAAAATAAGCCAATTGTTGAGTAACTAAATTTGTGAGAGTTACGAATTGTTTTTCTCCTGGAGCTTTCCCAGAAGGGTGGCTTTGCTGCAACAGGAAGTGCTTAAGGTTTACAGAGACGTGCACGAAATGAATTTTTCAATTTGTTTCAAATTAAAATTGAATTCCAAAAATTTGTTTCAAATTAGAATAAGATTTGAATATGGTCTGAAAATTCGATTCTAATTAGAATCAAACTTGAATTGATTCAACCCTGTTTGGGTGCCTTTTAAAACCAATCAGGGTGCCTGAATGGTTTTTAAAAGATGCCAAACAGTTCTTGAATTGAATGTTTTATTAGGCTAATGGATACCTGGCGTTCAGGCAACTGAACACAGACAAAGCATGCTTTATAGATTAGGTAGTAATTCAGATTTTGTTCCAAGCAGCCTGGTATCAGCTATTCTTATTGGGATAATAATCTAGAATGGGATTTGGTTTCTGCTAGCACAAAGGAAATATGGGAGGTGTATGTAATCTTTATATGCAATCTGGAAGTGGACGTGTGATTTTTCTGTTATGGAAGGGTATGTATGTATGTATATATGTATGGTCTTTGCTTCATCTGATCTTCTGAGATGGATCTCTCAATAAAGCCACCTTTGAAAGTAATATCAGACTTCCACTGCCCTTGTTGAAATGGACTTACACACACACACAAATCTAAACATAAAAAACAGTCGGGAAGTGGGAGGGGGAATTTTGGGCCAGCTTTACTGATCTGGGGAGAAGTGATTGTGTGGAAGCAAGGCAGAAAAAAAATCTCGGTAGAAGTGATTGTGTGGAAGCAAGGTAGGAGGAAAAGCTGCCCAGGTTTTCCTCCTCCCTGGCTTCCACACAATCACTTCTACTCAGGTTTTCCTCCTACCCTGCTTCTACACAACCAAAAATTGGGAGCACACACGGCTCCCAAACCCAGGTAGAACACAGTTTCTGACTGTGTGAATGACCTCTATATCTTTTAAAATCCACACTGCCACCCCACCTGGTGGCCTGGTGAGCAGTGAGGACGGGGCGCATGGCCAGGTCCAGACTCCGATCAGAGCTGGGCAGTGGTGTGGGGAGACAGCAGTGAACTTACAGACTTGAAATGCCCCACTCCGACGCCCCCCCCCCCCACAGTGGCTGCTGCCCCAACTGTCATGAAATGGGCAGCTATGCCCAATGGAGGCAGCAGTGTCCACACCTGTCCCACGACCCCCAAGATCCGGCAACCTAAGCCTGCTTGGTAGACAGACCAGCCCTACTTCTGAGGAGGGATTTGAAGGTCCTGAAGGGAGTAGGAGAGCTGTCTCTTACCGTCAGCCCCTCAGCAGACCTGCCTCGGCTTGAGGCAGTAGAAAGAAGCAGGGACGACTGCTCTGCCCATTCTCTTTGTCTTGCTGTAGCCACTTCCCCTTTTATAAGGGAAGGGGCTCGGGAATGCATCAAAGCCTGTTTCAGTGCTTTACGAGAGAACTCTCCAACCCTCCCACCTTTATTGACACACCCACTTAAAGAGCTAAGTAAGCAATATGAAGCCAGAACCTTGCCTGCTCTGGGCTGTTGCTCTTGGCAGCCCTTTAGCCATGGAGTTTGCTACGGGGCTGAGGCTGGGCAGGTCCCAGTGCTGCCCTGATCAGATCAGCTTCCATATTTTCAAAACCTAATTCAGCACAGAAATAGTGGAGCCAATTATTTCTATTTAGCAACATAGGAAGCTGCCGTATACTGAGTCAGACCATTGGACTCTCTAGCTCAGTATTGTCTGCACAGACTGGCAGCGGCTTCTCCAAGGTTGCAGGCAGGAGTCTCTCTCAGCCCTATCTTGGAGAGGCCAGATAGGGAACTTGCACCCTTCTGCTCTTCCCAGAGCAGCTCCATCCCCTAAGGGGAATATCTTCCAGTGCTCACGCATGTAGTCTCTCATTCAAATGCAAACCAGGGCAGACCCTGCTTAGCAAAGGGGACAATTCATGCTTGCGGCCACAAGACCAGCTCTCCTCTCCTTAAATAGCACCTAATGTTTATAATCAGCATGGTATTAATTAAAGAGATGGCTTTCTCACCCTGATTATACTATAGGCTCTTTTAGATGGTGACACCTGACTAGGTATGAAGGTCCCCCTCCTTATCAGTTTGCTTGCGGCCAAATCTGAGATTCTTATTATCCCACCTAAGGATTTTAGTGGTTCTTGGACTGACACATAACTGCTTTTGAAGAGATAATCAGAAATGCTCTTCTAATTATTTCTGATTTGGGCTGCAAGCCAGCTTGATCAAAACTCTTATCAGTTAGTGATGTGAAATTGTAATGATTTGTATCAGTCTAAATATTTTCAAGAAATAACTGACTAAAAAACTAAAGGCCAACTCTAGACCCACCAGGCAGCTGTAGGTAACATGTTGCTCTCCAGATGTTGCTGAACTACAACTCCCATCTTTAATAAACTGTTGTAAAGCACAACTATGCTACAAGAGTGACAGAACACTATCACATTGTGGCTTTACAAAGGAGAGAAAAGCTGCATCTGCTGAAATCTCCCTTCTCCTATGGCAGGGTGAGCTCTGACTCGCATATTATGATCATCCTGATTGGGGAGGTGTAGCCTACATTGCAAGCAGTGTTCCCTCTAACAGGGATTCCCAGATGTTGTTCACTACAACTCCCAGCATCCCCAGGTGCAATGGCCTTTGGCTGGGGATGATGGGAATTGTAGTCTGCAACATCTGGGAATTCCTGTTAGAAGGAACACTGAAAGCAGGGCCAAAAAATGAAGTGCTTTCCTAGGAAAAATCTCTTTTAGGAACATAGGAATATAGGAAGCTTCCATATGCTGAGTCAGACCATTGGTCCATCTAGCTCAGTATTGGCAGCGGTTTCTCCAAGGTTGCAGGCAGAAGTCTCTCTCAGCCCTATCCGCACCTTTTGTTTTGCCTTTGAAATAACTTCACTGTCCTCCTCGCTGGGGAAACTCTTGCAATGGACTCGGTATCTCTGGCGATAAGGTCAGGGTGGGAGGGGCCTGCCAGGAACAGTACACCCTTTTTCCAGTCAACGGGGAGAAGGGAGGAAAGGAAGATGATTGTGACCTGTAGGCTGGTGAGATTGAGAAACCTTTTCTAAAAAAGATTAAAATGTGGTTGTTGTTGGCTAACAGGGAACTGAAAGGACTGGAATATTAACCCTGTGAGGGGAGGAGTTTATATTTAATATTTATATTGAATCCGGAGATAAATCAGATCGACTTTTAACTTGGATATTAGCTTAAAATCAGTATTGAGGCTACACACACACACACACACACACGCAAAACTGGGCTAAGGGAGCCCAGCCCGGTTTTGCACATGTGTATGAACAATTGGGATCAGGCCCAATCCTGGTGGCTACACAGTGGCAAACCCGCCTAAGTAGCTTCCCATTAAAATGAGGTCAAGGGAGCAAGCACTCCCTTATCCTTGTTTTTCTGATAGTGTGTCAGCCGCGGCTGCTTGCAGACATGGCTTACACACTTGGGGAGGGGAGCGGGATTCCCATAATGCACTGCTCACATGTGTGGTGCATTATTGGAGCTCCAGGGGGTGGCACCGCAACACGTTTGGGGGGTGGCACAGCGGCACCTGACCCCCAGAGCTGCCAGGCAAGGCGGTCTTCTGCCGGGCGAGCCAGTCATCTGGGAAGATCACCTGTGGGGAAGGTGAGTTAATCCTGCCTTCCCTGCAGACAGACCACCCCACAGCTCTGATCACTAATAGTCAGAAGAGCTCCGTTAGGTTCTCGCTTCCCTGCCCTTAGGTACATCTAATGTAGCTCTCTGGATTATGGCCAATGACAAGCGAGATTTGAGTCTTTTTTATTTTATTTTATTTTATTTTATTTTTGCTTTCTCTTATTAAGAAAGGTCACATTGTGTGTATATGGAGCTGGCCAATCAATTTGCCTGCCACTGGGATCCAAAACAAAGAGTCCAAATACAGAGTGACCTTGAACAAACTCCAAGTAAACTTAGTCTCGTACCGTTTTATTCAGAACGTTTGTCTTTAGAGCACAGAAAAAGGTATCACTCAAAGCAAAATGGACTTTTTGGCAGCATCAGCACGTGATGTATAGATCTTGTAAATACAAATGCTAGGGAAAGCAAGGATGTTTGTAGGAGCACTGTTTATGCGGTCGATGGCACGTACTGCTGAACAAAATGAAGCTCCTTGATTCTCGTCAGTGCAGTCTATGATGATCTGAAATAGCAGGTACATCTGGAGTAAGGTGAATTCATTATAGGCTGCTGGGATTTTAGAGGTTGCTAAGAAAGAGAGATGAAAAACAGTTTACTGCTAGATCCTATGAACTGGCTTATACTGCTATACAGTGTTCCCTCTAACAGAGATTTCCAGATGTTGACTACAACTCCCATAATCCCCAAACAAAAGCCATTGCAGCTGGGAATGCTGGGAGTTGTAGTCAACAACATCTGGGAATCCCTGTTAGAGGGAACACTGTTGCTGTTGCTTTAGCTAATGATGCCATCTAACCATATTTCTTGGAAGTAAGAGGCACTGAAATCAATGGCTGAAATCCAGACTAACATTGTGCTAGCTGAAATTAAATCTGCAGTATGATTCAATACGTGTTGGTCAAAACCAATATGGCGCCATAGCAAACTTTCTCACCAATTGCCAGATGTCTACCAATTTCGCCCCGTTTGTTTGTTTGTTTGTTTATTCTGTAACAGCCAGACTTTCGTCTCTGGGCAGTTAACATAAAACAATTAAAACACACATAAAATCTTAAAACAATGCAACAGAAAGGACAAAGTTGTGCAGCCCTGCTCTAAGGTACTGATGGACCCTTGTCAAATATATTGTGGACTGTCCTCTCAAACACTGTAAGTCACCATATACATGGATGTTGCTATAACAACAACAACAACAACAACAACGTCACACTAACAGATAATTAAATGAAAACCTAAGAGGGAACACTTACTGCAGAAGGAGACTGATCTCCATTGTCCAATCTGGATGCCCTCAGCTTGGCAGGCTGTTGCATAGGCACTGATGGCACCACACAGGGCATCACGGTGACCCTTGTACTGGCAGGTGTCAAAGACACAGTCATCAAAGAAAGGTGTTGGGTCAATGGCCTCCTGGCACTGCCTGAATGGTCCATCCTTTCTGATGAGGATCCCACAGTACTGGTCACTCTCGTAGGTTTGTTTCTCTCCCTCTTTGCACACTGGGCAGTCGGTGGTGCATCCTGCTGAGCACCCTGGAACCTCCCTCAACTTCCAGCTGTCTGCAAGTTGGACTTCATCACTTGCCTGAGTTCCATCCTTCATGGCGAAGTCATCGCTGGGATCCTGATTGGCACTGCCACAGAGTCCACAGATGGCATTGGCATAAGTGTTGGGTATAATGACCCTGGCATAGCTGTACCAGTCAAAGTTGACTCTCAGATCAAAGTCTGTCTTGATGACGCCATGGACTCCACTGGTGTAAGCCCTCAGTTTATTCTCATAGGAGAATGGCAGCTCCATAAGGATTCCATTGACCTGGAAAACACATGGAAGAGACTGTCAAAGGCTTTCAGAGAAAGGTTTAAGACGATGTATTCAATGCACAGTTTATGAGTTGTCCTATAGAATAGGAGTGTGCAAACCAGTTCGACTCGGCCTGTGGTGATGGGGGGGGGGGTGCTGGTAGGGCCTAGGAAAACTGCTGCCAGCCCGCCCCCACAAGCCCTTTTTCAAGCTAGTATGGTTCCCGATGCTTGTAAAAGGGTATCCGGGTCAAACCGGGCCGGACCAGACTCGAACCGAACTGCCCGTAGCGGTTCTGTGCACACCCCTGCTATACCATCTATTCCCTTTCGTTGGCCAAAGCCAGATAAAGAAATTACTTGCAAAAGGCCCTGAAACTCGGGTCCACTTACATGCAAAGCACGTGAATTATAGACCTTTAGAGAGAGTTGCTGTGGCATAGTAGCTAATTACTACCACTACTATTTATATACTGCTTTTCGACAAAATTTCCAAAGTGGTTTACAGAGAAAAATAAAGAATAAACTAGCAGACCCCAGCGCATTGCATCTGTGCTGCTAATTTGTCACTGCACTTTCCTTCCCCTGCCGGCACCCGTCTGCTCTCACCTTTCCCTCCCCACCCGCCAGGAGCGCTTTCCTTCCCCGCCAGGTGCCCAGCCAGGCTCCTCTCAGTGATACAGCTCCTGTTCTCGCCTTTCCCTCCCTGCCCGCCAGCCCAGCAGTACTTTCCTTCCCCGCCAGGTGCGGCATGGCTCTGCTGCCCACTCGGCCGGGCTCCTCTCAACTTTCTGTCCCCGCCCACCAGCAGCACTCCCCACCCCATTTTCTCCCCCCTCCTCCTGGCGGCCAGGCCAGGCCAGAGCCCTCCTCCTCCTCAGCCCGACGGCCACTTCACCCTTTGGCCGTCCGCTTCCTCCTAACCCTCACCACCTGCCCTAACCCTAACCCCCTCGCCACCCACCCCGCCACCTTCTGGGCCACTTTGCTTCTACCCGTCTCTCCACGAGAGTTCCTTGCGAGAGTTCGGCAGCTCTCACAAGTTTCCCCTGACACAGTCCCCTGAATCCACGCATGGACCATCTTAGTGAAATAAATATATAGATAAATAAGAGGGTTCCCTGTCTCCAAAGAGCTGACAATCTAAAAAAGGAATAATAAGGTAAACACCAGCAACAGCCACTGGAGGGATGCTGTGTCGGGGTTAGAGAGGCCCAGTTGCTCTCCCCCTGATAAATATAGGAGAATCACCACTTTGAAGCATGCCTCTTTGTACTTTGAAAGGTGCACAACAACTTGATTTGTTATTGTGCAAATCAGACACAAAATGTACCGTTCCCCCCTCCCCCAAACAGTAAAGTTCTAAAATAATATTTGTGCAGTTCAAAAATTAAAGCCGTGCAAATTTTGTTATATCAGATGATGCAAAGTGAATGATAACCATGAGAAAAGGGAATTGAATCCTCCAGCTTCCTCTGTATCCCAGCTCCTGATGAAACACACTCATTTCTCCTCTCCTTTACAAAGATGCCTCCCATAGACACCATTACTGCTCCCAACAGAGGCTTTCCCAGTCAGCATAACACTCTTTGCCTATAGTGCTGTTATAGTGCTGTCAAATTCCCAGTTTTGATTATTTTCTCCCCCTCCAAATGGCATCAAAATGCCATGCAATCTCACTCTAGACACCACAGTTTAAATGCACAGAGGAGGAGATACTTTGTGCATGAATCACATCAACATATCATTGTGCATATGTGCAAAAATTCACATACCATTGTGCGTATACACAAACATGCTATGCACGTGAATTTCACTCATGTACCATTGTACTGTTCCAAATTTGCCTTTTTTAAAAAAGCCTTGGTTGTTATAAGGATTAAGAACATAGGAAACTGCCTTATACCAAGTCAGACCATTGGTCCTTCTAGCTCAGTATTTTTTGATTGTGAGCCCTTTGGGGGACAGGGGACCATCTTATCTTATTTACTTCTATGTAAACCAATTTTACAGCTTCTGTTGAAAAGCGGTAGATAAATAGTAGTAGTGGTAGTAGTAGTAGTAGTAGTAGTAGCAGTAGTATTGTCTACAGTACACAGACTAGCAGCAGCTTCTCCAAGGTTGTAGGCAGGAATCTCTCTCAGCCCTACCTGAAGATGCCAGAGAGGGTACTTGGACCTTGGAACACCACCCAGGGCCTTTGGATGGATAGGGCAGTATAGAAATGCAATTTGATTGATTGATTGAAATAAACCTTCCACATGCAAGCATGCAAAAGCTCTTCCCAGAGTGGCCCCACCCCCTGAGAGGAATATCTTACAGTGCTCACGCATGTCTCCCATTCAAATGCACACCAGGGCAGACCAGCTTTCCTCCCACTACAACTTGATCCTTCCTGGGAAGCAGTTTGAACACTCAAAACACTGTACAATTACAGCGAATGTCCTGCCTGCCTCCACCCCCACCCCCACCCGGCAGAGTTGTACCTGGATCTTGCCTGGATACTGGTGGCTTAGACTTAGGTTCATGTTGTAGACCTCCAGAACTAGCCCTTTGGGTTGGTCTGCCACGGTGTCTCGGAAGTGATCTTTTACCAGGACCAGAAATGGAGTGAGGGTGGGGTCGCCGGAGCAGACGCCCGCCACCTGATACATGCAGGTTCCCTGGAACGTATCCCGCCTCCCATCAAAACCATACTTCCTTCCATCAAAGGTGGTGTAGTGACGGTTTCCAGATATGACGCAGGTGAAGTCAGTGATGGCGTGGCATCCCCGGATCCCGTTGACCACGCCGCATCTCGTATTGGCCTCACAGGAAGCCATGATGCACACAACCTTGCCTAGGTGGGGGTCACATTTGCAGTGCGACTGGCACTCCTTATCAGCCCAGAACTCCTCCTCTGGCTTGTAGATTGTGCCATTGTGAGTGCAGTTGCAGGTCTCCACTGGGACACACTTCTCAGCACTCAGGACGTAGCCCTCGTCACACTGGCAGATTTCTGCACAGGTGTCGTCACATGTGGAGGGTGCCGTCCGGTCAGAGCAGGTTGCTGGGCAGGCATTTCCACAGGCCTCATAGTGACTGTTCTCAGGACAGGAGAATGACCCTGGAATGGGATTTGAATGGAACAGTTATCCAAGCCAACCAGGGAAATTCAGATCAGTCAATTTCTCAAGATGCCTTAATTGTGAAGATAAATCTTGGTAAACATGCATGTAATTGAATGGCCAAAACACTGCTTCTGCATAGCAATCTGTCCTGCATGCCTCTAAACTGAAAGAAAGAAATTCCTAAGAGAAGACAAAGCTAAACCTTTTACGTGCAGAATTAAGAAACAAATGTATCTGGGTTTTTATCCCAGCTTTTGAATGCTTACTGCGATTTGTGTTTGGGATCATCTGCTCTTTTAAATTGGCTCCGTTTCTTGACTTTGAATATGGCTTTTATTCTTGCTGTTTTATTGTATGTTGTGGATTTGATATTTTGTTTTTGTTCTTACTCTAACTTTTGCTATGTGCATCACCCTGGGATGACAGAGAAGGCAATTAATAAATTCAAAAACAAGAGTTCCCTGGACATAGGCAGCAGACATTTAAAATTAAATAGGGTGCATGCAGACAGGCAGAACCCACAGGTCTTCAATCAGTAGTTGCTGAATATGAGTTTGGCCTTCAAAAAAAGTTATGATAATGATGCTGGACTGTGTGAGGTGAATGTTTATCAAGCTGATATATTTCCTGCTCTTTTTGATCAAGCCCTCCTCCATCCCTCCTCAGCATTGAGTTCCATTAGCTCCACCCACCTCATTGTCTGTTAACTATCAATGAATGTCTGCAAACATTCTGCTCCCTTGAGTAACACTGGAGCAGTCTGGGTTTTTTTCCTCCCCTTAGGCTTATTTTTCATCAGATCTTTATGAAACTGACACATCTGTGGGTTACCACAGGTCTTCCGGTACATCTCTCTTGCTTGCATGTGCTCTGGTTATGCAACCATAACTGTCTTAACATACCAGCTCTTTCAGAAATAGACATTAGATATTGTATATAGGGGTGTAATGACGGGGTTGGCAAATAGGGGGAGTGCCCTCCCAAATGATAATTCTATCCCTCCGTATCAAAACCTTTTGCCAAAAATCTCCTTTCTGGTGACTGATCCCCCAACTCTCCTCATCTGCCAATGTTTGTCTCTGCTCCCCCAATGAAGAATGTCTCTTCTTGCTACTCTTGGGATTGCAGTGGTAGCCAGATTATTCCTAGCCAGAAGGTAAAGGGTTATTGTTTACCTTGAGCACCTGCAGGGAGGCGGAGTGGGGTGGGGTGGTGGGATTCATATACTAATGGACTCTCGATATACCAGTCGGTCCTATAATTAAGGACTGACAAAAGGAAATACCTTTTCACACAACACAATTAATCTATGGAATTCTCTGCCACGAGATGTGGTGATGGCCACTAGCTTGGATGGCTTTTAAAGGGGCTTAGACAGATTCATGGAGGACAGGTCTATCAGTGGCTACTAATCTGGTGGCTATAGGCCACCTCCAGCCTTAGAGGTAAGATGCCTCTCAATACCAATTGCAGGGGAGCAACAGCAGGAGAGAGGGCAGGCCCTCAACTCCTGCTGTAGGCTTCCAGCAGCATCTGGTGGGCCACTGTGTGAAACAGGATGCTGGACTAGATTGGCCTTGGGCCTGATCCAGCAGGGTTGTTCTTATGTTCTTACCAGCTTTTAATCGCGTACACGGATACAGACTTTTCTCATCTCATACATTTGTGTTACCCACCTAAGTTTTTCCTATTTTAAGTAAAGTTTCTTACTTAAGTTCTTCTGATACTGAGTCGTTTCTCCAGAATCCGCTAACAACCACACCCCTAAGTGCACAACGTCCTATCTCATTAACTCAGTAGAAGGAATTATATAACAATGCTTGGAATGCAGGCTACGCTCTTGCTATGCTTCACCAGATTTCATACACATATTAATTACCAGGTGGGTAAAAAGATGGTGGAACGAAGCCATAGCCTTCAGAGTCTCTGCCCCCAAAGGCCAAGACACCAAAGGGAGATGCAGGGTGCTCCAGGAAGATGCTTCTGGCCTCTGGATCCAACTTGTATACGCCCCATGAATAGTCTGAGCCAGGGATCTCTCTCCAGTGCACACCCATAACAACACTCTTGTCCTTTGTTATCCTGCTGGTTTCAGAGCTTTTGGCTAAGATGGTGACAAAATTGTCGAAGCCTTCTATCCCATTAACCTGGTAGGAGCGACTGTAGCTTCTTAGGTCTGGGATGTTGATGAGGAATGTGTCATAGGTCATCTTGATCCTTTCGCCCGTGTAGAAGAAAAGGACCTGGATTCCAGCATCAGCTGAGATGTAAAGCACCTGAGGGAACTCAGCTTCCAGTTGCCTGACTTCCCCAGCCAACAGGCTGAGAACATTCTGTGTAGGCCCCACGCGATAATCAATACGAGTGTTTTGGGCAGCCACTAAAAAGATGATGTCGAAATCACTTTGGAAAGACAGGGGAGGAACAAGGAACTTGGTGCCCCAGCTGGAGACTGGAAGTAGCTGTTCCACAACGTGGTCAAGATTATGGATGTTCTTCATGTTGGCATGCCCACTCAAGACTGCCACTGGCTCCGAGGACTGGATTCTGGTGCCGGACAAATCGTATGCACTCTGCAGCTGGATAACTTGGAATGCCTCAAGAGAAACAGTGAGTGTGCTTCCTGCAGGGTAGTGCTTTCTGTTGAATATCACACCCCCTTTCAGATAAATATCAACGGAAGTGGGGGAATCCCAGGCTATGATGGCAAATTCTTTTAAGTAGCGTGCTGATTGCAGCACCGATGGGGTCACCACATAATACTCTGTGCCGAGCTCCTGGACGGGATAGACCTTTGTGGCTCCAGTGGAGAGTGCTTTCCTGTGCAGCAAGACCACCGATACGTCTTTGTCAGCCTGAATCAAAATGGACTGATCAAATATCTTACTCCCAATCATTTCTGCACCTTCTGGGATTGGCACAGATATTGTCTCGCCCTCTCCAATTGAATAACTTTTCTGGTACATTGATTTGTTTATGGTCACAGTAACTATGGTGGAGCTTTGGGAAGCAGTGAGGAACAGCTTGATTTCTGTCTGCAGTCTTCTGTCCCCGTTTTGCATAATAGCTGTGATGAATTGTTTGTGATGGGATGCAGCTGTGGGGGGACCTGAAGGGAGGAGAAAAGGAGATGAAGAAGATAAACAGTGGTGGCACCAGGGGAAAAAATTAAGTGGGGGCCACAGAAGGAGCAAAGTGCATGTATGGGCGGGCGAACTGTGTCCCTCATATTCGATTTCTGAAACAGAAATGTGAAGGCGGTGGGAGGGCAAACCACTTTTCTAGTGTGGGGGTGCTTCCCCCCTACCCCACCCCAGTCACCTTTGAACATAAAGAAGAAAATAAAGTCTCAAAGCAGCCTTTCTTTCCTGTTCTTTGGCACATCAGAAGTCCTATTCACAAGCTATCAACCTATAAATCAACCTATGGAATTCTCAACCTATGGAATGCCTCAAGATGTAGTGACAGCCACCAGCCTGGATGGCTGTATGAAGGGCGCAGATAGGTTCACAGAAGACAAGTCTATCAATGGCTACTAGTTGGACTAGGACCGGGAAGACTCGAGTACAAATCGCTATTCAACCATGAAACTCACTGGGTGACTCTGGGCCAGTCATGTGTCTCTCAGCCTAACCTACCTCACAGGGTTGTTGTGAGGATTAAAATAACCATGTACACTGCTCTGAGCTCCTCAGAAGAAGAGCGGGATATAAATGTAAGTAAGTAAGTAGATGGATGGATAGATGATGGACAGATGGAGAGAAAGAGAGAGAGAGAGAGAGAGAGAGAGAGAGAGAGAGAGAGAGAGAGAGAGAGATAGTCTGGGGGATATAGGCCATCTCCAGACTAGGAAGCAAGATGCCTCTAAATACCAGTTGCAGGGGAGCAAGAGCAGAAGAGAGAGGATGCCCTCACCTCGTGCCTGTAGGCTTCTCAGAGGCATCTGGTGGGCCACTGTGTGAAACAAGATGCTGAGCTACAGTTGTACATTCAGGGATGGAGCCATAGCTCAGTGGGACAGCACTAGGGATGTGCATTTTGTTTCGGGCACAGATCGTTCTTTGCCCGAAACAATGAATTTTGGGTGATTCGGCGCCGAGCCGAATCACCCCCGAGGACCCCCGAAATTTTCTGTGCCCGAGCCGAATCACCCCGATTTCAGGGGGGGGGGAATTCGGGTGATTCGGACCTCCGTGGGCATGAAAGCAGCCTCCATTGTGTGGCAGCAGAATTGCCTTCTTCTTCCCCCTCCATTTTCATTCTGACAGCTCTTTGAATTTCCCGCCTTTTTTTCTCCATTGACTTCAATGCAAAAATTTCTTCCCATTCACCTCCATTGAAAATAAAAGTTCCTACCTGCAGAGGAAAATGACCAAATAAGGTTTTGATAGTAAATCACACCCTCCCATTGGCCAGGTAGAGGTGGAGGAAAGGTCAAGGGTGGGGGTGATTTTTGGAGGGCTTTGCAGGAGGGTATTTAAGGGGCCACCAGTAGCCATTTTCTTTCTTTCTGCTGCCTTGCGTGGGAGAAGAGACACAAGAGAGAGCTCTGCTGCCTTGCTTAGTAAGCCTTGTCTCCATTTTGATTTTGGATTTTTGTGGGTGCTGTTTTTCTGCATTTACGCCAGTGCTCTGCCTTGTTGGTTGGTTTTCTGCTTTATTTCAGCAATTTTTTAAATAAAGAGAGAAGAGGGGGAAAATTTTTTAAAGAAACCTCTGCCTTGCAGAGGCAAACCACTGCTCATTTTTTAATCCTTGTTGGGGCTAGAAGAGGGGGAGATTTTTTTTTTTTTTAAGGAAACCTCTTCCTTTCAGGAGCAAACCTCTTCTCAATTTTTAATCCTTTTTTTGGATTAAAAGAGGGTGAGATTTTTTTTTTAAAGAAACCTCTGCCTTGCAGAGGCAAACCCTCTGCTCATTTTTTAATCCTTGTTGGGGCTAGAAGAGGGGGATTTTTTTTTTTAAGGAAAGGAAACCTCTTCCTTGCAGAGCAAACCTCTTCTCATTTTTAAATCCTTTTTTGGGAAGAGAAGAGGAATAGATTTTAGAATTTTTTAAAAAAACATCTGCCTGGCTGCAAGCATCGCCAGCCTGCAGCCCTTGGTGGAAAAGGGGGTGTTTTTTTTCTCCTTTTGAATCCCCCCACCCTATTTTTTGCCAAAAAACTTCTTTGGCAAATTTTTCCTGCGGAGAGTCACTGCTGCCTGTCCCTGCCTGCCTGCCTGCCTGCCTGCACTCCAGGCCCGCCTGTGTGACCACCAGACCAGACCCTCAGAGGTGGACGACAGAGACCCTGCGTTGGAGAAGCCTACACCTGAGTGAGATTGGCCCAGCCATTTATATTTTACACACGCACACACCACACAACAGACACACACAGACACACGCACGTCACACACGGCGTTCTAATCTGTAGTCTTCCGTTCCTTTAACTGTGTGTTTGGGGTTTATTATTTTTTCCCTGTTTTAAGGTTTTTGGGGTTTTAACTTTTCTCTATAAGTTTTGTGATAGTTGTAAGATTGGGTTTTAAATAAATAGGGTTTTAAATAAATAGGGTTTTAAATAACTAGGGTTTGTGTGTGTAGCCTTCCCCGGTAGCTAGCTATTTTAGGAGGTTCAACTGTAGAGTAGACTGTAAGAGTGGCCTGGCCTAGTAGTGCTGCAACTTTATATTTCTGTTGCTGCTTTCGTGTTTTTTGCAAAAATATTTTTTAAGGGCCTAGTCTGCCCACAGTTACTTTTCCATCTTGTTTGCCTGTGAAATTGACACAGAGATAATTTTTTGAAACATTTTTGTAACTGTGTGTTACTTTCAGACCACAGAGAGAGTAACTTCCCCTGTGGGTGGAGTGCGTTCGATACATTAGTAACAAGTTACTTGCAACAACTTCTCCAGTCCATTCAAAGTGTCCACAGTGAGAGAAAGATATATAACTAAACTTACTTTCACTTCTACTGACTAAGTGCACTGCACACTGTGTGCGCAAGGCTCCAGCCTTAAATAACTCCTCCTGCACCTGTGCACAGCAGCTGAGCTAATATTTTAATTTTTATATTTTTTTGTTGCACAGCCTGCTTCTGTTGTATCGCGCATCAAGTAACTCCCACTGTCTCCCAGTCCCTCTGTGACTGTGTCGTGACACATTCATTGCACGGCAACTTCTGACTGAGATCTTGCAGCAACAGCATTTGTGCCAACAACAAGCCTTAAGCAAGGAGGCATTGTAAAGTCACCGCAGCACATCCACTGTTTTTCTGCCCCTCTAGTATACCTGCCCCCTGAGACAACTACACCCCTTCTTCACATTTTAAAATTTTTTAAAAAGTTTTAAAAAGCAATGGTTGGGAGGACAGCAGGAAAAGGGAGGGTGCAAGTAAGTGGGAGGCTTGTCTTCCCTACAGCTGGTCATGGCAGGGGGCGGCAAGAGGGGCCTACTCCCCAAGTCACCCCCGGCCCTGCTTCGGCACGCAGGCTTGACTTCTTCTCGGGTCAGCCTGGCCCTATGCCAGGGCCTGCGGCCAGGCAGGATTTAGGGGGGGGGGCCTCCCAGATTGCCAAGGAAGAAGATCTTCCTGTGGCAGCTGAGGAGGTGGTGCTGGTGGAGGAGGTTGGCAGTCCAGCCAGATCCACCTTGCGGACCCCCCAAACGGTCACTATGGGGGTTGGTGGGGGGCTCAGTCTGGCATCTGAGGGGGCTCAGGAGGAGGGAAGATCTTCTCCTGCCCCTGGGCCTTCCCATGCCAGCGCTGAGGGCATCGGTGGTGGTATGCCCGAGAAGGAACCAGCAAAAGTTCCACCAACAAAGCGACCTTGTGTCGCTGGGGAGTCTGGCAGTGTGGTCTGGGATCACTTTGAGCTTAGCCCTGGTGATCCCACCCATGCTGTGTGCACCCACTGCAAGGCACTGGTCAGCAGAGGCAGGGACCCTATGCACTTCACAACCTCGGGGCTGTGGTCACACATGCGTCGGCGGCACCCAGGTGTGGAGACCTCTGCTGGCACTGGCAGTAGGCCCAGTGCCTCACCTGGTAGCAGAAGCAGTAGTAGTGACAGCAGCAGCAAGCGGCCAGCGGCTCCTGCCCACAGGCAGGAAAAGCTGACCGATCATCAGTGGGTGCAATCTCTTGGAAAGCGGTCTGATTGTCCAAAGCCTCATTTCATGACTCGGGCCATTGGTGAGATGATCGCTCCGTTCTCCATTGTCGACAATGTTGGCTTCCGGCGTCTGCTCCAGCTGCTTTCTCCGGAGTACAAGATCCCCTCAAGGACCACTTTCAGCAGGAGGGTGGTCCCCTCCCTGTACCGTGCATGCAGGGGGGCCGTGTTGGCCAAGCTGCATGCAGCTGGGCCAAACACCAGTGTGCATTTCACTGTGGTTATCTGGACTAGCCGCAGTGGGCTGCACACTGCCTTCATGTCCCTGACAGCCCATTGGTGGGGGCATGGGGGTGAGGGGACATCTGGTGCTGCTGGTGCTGTATCCAGTTCCTCCCATGCATGCACGCCTTCTTGGGCAGTGTTGCATGTGGAGGCAATGGACACAGACCACACTTCAGATGAGTTGGCTGCCGTCATGGAGCGGCAGGTGGGGGCGTGGCTGGCCGGGGA
Organism: Hemicordylus capensis; assembly: GCF_027244095.1. Classification (NCBI taxonomy): domain Eukaryota; kingdom Metazoa; phylum Chordata; class Lepidosauria; order Squamata; family Cordylidae; genus Hemicordylus; species Hemicordylus capensis. Next base: position 19,722,851 of record NC_069663.1, read on the forward strand.
GCCAACCCTCCGCCGAGGCTTCATGGTGACGGACAACGCAGCCAACATCACCAAGGCTGCTAGGCAGGTTTACAGTGTGAACATCGCTTGCGCTGCGCACACCTTGAACCTCATAGTGAAGGGTGCGCTTGGCCTCAAGGAGGCGCCGAAGAAGGCCAAGGAGCACCAGCATGTTCGGGGCTCTTCTAGTTTAGGTCAGGATCCTGCTGCTCCTGTGGCCACCCTGGTGGAGCATTGCCGCCAGGTAGCAGGCCACTTCCACCGGAGTGAAAAGGCAAGGCGCCAGCTCAAGGCCAGACAGATCGAGCTGGGCCTGCCTGAACACCAAATCCCCCAGGATGTTCCTACCCGGTGGAACTCCACTTTTCTCTTGCTCCGGCGCATGCATGAGCAAGAGGGAGCACTCAACAGCCTGGGGATGCGTGGTTGCTTGGATCTGTGCAAGTCTCTCTATGATGACTGGCCGGTGATCCGCGAGCTGGTCTTAGTACTAGAGCCGTTCTATTCTGCTACGAACGACTTGTGTACTCAGACCGCCACGCTGAGCCTGGCTTTGCCCACTGCTATTCTCCTGGAGAAGGCAATGAGCGATCTCCAGACTACTCTGACCACTGGGGTTGTGATTGCCCTGGCAGGTCGGTTGAGGACTGGGGTAGTTGAGCGGCTCAAGACACCATGGGCCGCATCTGCATGGCATGTCCTGGCATGCATTTGTGACCCAAGGATGAAGGGCAGCGCTGTGCCTCCTGGCGAGCTGCCCAGGTGGAGGGGCCTCCTGGTCGAACACGTGAAGCGTGAAGAGGAAAGGAGGCTAGGGATAGGTGATGCAGCAGACGACCAGGAGGAGGGGTCTTGGTCGCAGGCTGGCACTGCGCATCCCACCCCCAGCAGCAGCAGCAGCACTGCCACCACCCCCACTTCTTCCCAGTCCAGCGGCGTGGTTTCTCCGGCAGTGGGACCAGCAGAGCAGCCAGTGCGACCTCGAACCACCACCTGGTGGCTCAGGGGCTATGCTAGTCTCATGCCGGGGAGACGGGAGGACCCTGTCCCTTGCCCCAGCCGTGCTGAGCAGACTGTTCTGCAGTACCTGGAGGAGGCGACGGAAGACGAGGAGAGTGAGCCGTTCCCCTTTTGGGCAATGTGTCACAAAGTCTGGCCGGACTTGGCGACCGTTGCTGTCCGGTTTCTCTCTTGCCCTCCAATCAGCGTCTCGAGCGAGAGGTTGTTCTCCATGGCCGGGGACGTGGTGACTCCTCTGCGCTCACGCCTGGGTGCTGAGTTGGTCGAGCAGCTCGTCTTCTTGAAGGCCAACCTCCCCCTGCTGGGCTACCCCAAACTGGCCGTGGAGGGCGAGTGACTCGCGTCACCCCCCCTATGCAGCGCCTCCCACGCCACGGCAGTTCATCCCGGCCAGATGTGTCACAGTCCATCCCTCTAAGACCACCCTGCCACTAAAACATGCCCCTTAGTGCTGCTGGCACATCCAGACACGCATGCATACACAGGCACTGCTGCACTGTCAGCCTGGGATGGTGGACTGCCAAGTGAGTGCTCCCAGCATGAGGGAGGGGTTACCACAGATGTGGCAGAGAGAGACTACAACTCCCATTTCCCACTGTCTCGATGGCTGGCCACCATCAAGACTAGGGACAATGGGAGCTGTAGTCACTGTCTCGGCAGAAGAAATCTGTGGTGCCCCCCCCCCCCGATGCTGGGAGCACCCACTTGCCCAGTGCTGAAGGCTGGGCCGTAGGGCAGCGCACCATCCATCCACAACCTCAGAGACAGGCTGCTGCGTGTGCGTGTGTGGGGGGCACAGTCAGGATTGGAAGGGACATCCCTGGGGGAGAGTAGTGCCTCTGTGCAATGGACCTGTGCCTCCTGGCGAGGGGGGCACACACACTGTCACTGAGAGGGCTTGCTGCTAATTGCTAGCTTTTGCTTGCCTGCTAAAACTGTCATCATTGCTTCCTCCCATGAACAATTGCATTGAAGCTGAAATCTAAAAAACGTCTGTCTGCTGCGTTTCTCAATGTGATGTGCTTATTTCAGATTTTGGCTTGCTGGTCAGGTGATGTTCTTTCTTAATCTTCATGCTCTCCTCTGTTCAAATCCAAAAATGTGGTTTGCCTTGGTCTACTGAGCTATAGGTTGTCGCCGCCGCCGAGTGAGATGGTCTGCTCTGCTGCTGCCTGCTTTTTCTGGCCACAATGGGAGTAGTACTACTGCTGTGCCTGAAGCGGCACACACACACACACGCACCCCCCCTCCCCTCCCCCCAAAAAGCTGTGTCGCCAATGATGAGCTTGATGCTGGTGCAGCCCTCACACAAATGTCTGTCTCACGAAGACAGAGAGAGCACACATTGCAACCTGAGGCGACACAACCCTTTCAGCCCTAACCCTCTTGCAGAGTGAGTGAGCACACCCGCACAGTGCACACACAGAGGGGAATAAAGGCATATTACTAGTCTAGACTCTAAACTAGTGGTAATGTTGTATCATGTGATTGCACACAGTCTTTCTGCCCAGTATCTGCGGTATGCATTGGGATGCAATCCGAAAAAGCCTGCCAATTCTAGCTTGCTTTGTTGCAGAGACCTCTTCGTGGTGTGTGGTGTTGTTGTGTGATGTGGTGTGGTGTGGTCGCGTGGGGCCCGGGAAAGGACAGGACAGGTGCCATTCACTGTGCCTGTGCGTGTGTGGGGAGATATATTATGTTTTCAAATGAAGATTGGGTCATGTTTGAGAGTTGATTGACAGCATTTTATTTGAAGATTGCTTGCCCATACATAGATGCGGCGATCACATGCCACAGAGACAGGTTTCAGAAAAGAAATGTCCAGAGACACGTGCGTGCTGCCATTCTCTTCTTATCTGCCATCATCATCCATGCATTACTCTTCAAAGCTGTGTGGGCTAGGAGGGGGCAACATGCCAAGCCTTGCTGCTCCACTTGCGGAGTGTTGTTGTTTTGCGTGCGTCCTCCACATGCTATGCGTGTTCCCTCCTGGCTGTGCCTCTCTGTTGACTGTAGTGCGCAAAAAAAGTTTGGATGAGGTGAGGTTCAGGGCAGGGCACTGTTGCTGGACTTGGAGTGGGATATGGGGCAGCAGAGTGGGGTGGGGTGGTAGTGCCTAATGGGTGTAGTAGGCTGCCATCCCAATTTCAGGGGGATGGGACAGAGGGTTGATTTTTTGTGAATTTCTGAAGTTTTTGTGTCTTTGGGGCAGATGGGGGGGCAGAAAGTGGATCTGCCCCAAAAGAGTGGGGTGGGGTGGTAGTGCCTAATGGGTGTAGGCTGCCACCCCAATTTCAGGGGGATGGGACAGAGGGTTGATTTTTTGTGAATTTCTGAAGTTTTTGTGTCTTTGGGGCAGATGGGGGGGCAGAAAGTGGATCTGCCCCAAAATAGTGGGGTGGGGTGGTAGTGCCTAATGGGTGTAGGCTGCCACCCCAATTTCAGGGGGATGGGACAAAGGGCTGATTTTTTGTGAATTTCTGAGGGTTTTCTTGGGTGCAGAGTGCTAGATTGATTCATTCCCATACTCGTCATAGTAATAAAGGAGAGAGTGTGAGAAAGTGAGAGTGTGGGGTCATTTAGAGTTGAGAGTAGTATGATGTGCCTGGCAGGCTGCTGCATAGCTGGCAATAACAGGACACATCACAGTTTTCTGGTGGTATAAGCAGTAATCATGCACACAATCTTGGAAGTATCCCTCTGGATTAACTTTGCTGTGACAATCTCGGAAAGGACCGAACTTGCTGGCGATGAGCCCGCACTCCTTGACAAGACTCCGTTGGCGTCTCTTAATGGCTGCTCGGCCCACACACTCTTCTAAGTCAACCTCTCTGCAGCCTGGTACCTCTCTCACTTTCCAGCTCTGACCAAAAGCTGTTGGATCTGGAGCCACATGGCCATCTCTCGTGGTCATGTCATCTTCTGGGTTGCCATTGAAGTTCCCACAGAGACCAGAAAGGGCCCCGGCATAAGTGCTGGGCACAGACACAGCGACCAGGTTTTGTCAGTCAAAGGTGACTGTCAGGGAGAAGTCAGTCTGGATCACCAAAGTTTGCCCTCTCCTGTTCATGGAAAAGTCATTGTTTCTGCTCCTGTAGGGCAGGTTGTTCAGCAAGCCATTCACCTATGACCCATTCGACAAGGGAGAAAGGGAAATTCAGAAGTGCTACTGTAACATCCCCAGAGCACAAAGTTCAACAACCTCACACAATATCATTTTGAATATATCCAACTCATTTTTTCTTATATGTATTGTGTGCTTTCCTAAAATGTTCAGATACATACATATAAACATAAATTCATACATACATACATACAATCTGTTATGGATTCTCTGTGATGCTCAAGCTGGCACACTTGGTCTTACCTCCTTCATTTCTCTCATACTCTGGAACCAATGGTCACCTTCGGACACATCTCAAACTGTGGGTCCAATGGATTTTGGATAAACTGCCAATCCCCCAGTGCTCTTCCAGACTATCACAAGCTGCAGTATGGGAGACCACAAAGGAGGCCGAACTGGCTGCGCGGGCTTCCTCTGACCCTTGAAGGAAAGCCATGCCAGCCAATAGGGTTTAAGAGGTGGGAGAAGCTTCATCGCTAAAGTGTCCCAAACCAGCGTCACGAAGGGACCTCTGGAGCCTCACTTTTGTAAGTGTAACTTACTTGCAGCTGAGAGTTCCATCAGAGATTTGGAGGAGGAATCGGAACCGTGGCTGGGTCCGGAATCCACAGTTCCGATTATTCCATCATGGAGGGCCAACCTGAGGTCGGTTTGACTCAGGCTTCCCGTGACTTCCGAAGGTGGATTATGGGGAAAGCAGTGCTTGAAGCCAGGTTAATGAATTTTCCTTTAACAATCAAGGGCCAAAAACAGAGATGTGTATGATCTGTTTTGAAATTTTCAAAAACATTGAAAAATGGACATGGGACTAGTGGTGTGCACGGAACCGGCTGGCCTAGCTCGTTTTGAGTCTGAACTGGACTCGAACCCAACTGGGCAAGTTTGGTCCGGCACCCCTCCAAACTCTGCCTCCTGGTTCAGTTCAGTCCGGGGGGTTCGCAGAATTTTTGAAGGGTTTTAAAAAAAATTATCTTAAAACTGGTCTTTGAGGCAGCGGGGTGTGTGTGTGTGTGTGTGTGTGTATGTGTGTGTGTGTGTCTGCGAAGTTTCCCCCTCCCACCACTGGCCTTCAAAATGCCCCCTCGGGCCTTTTCTGCCCATTTTTTGGTCCGTTCGGGCCTTCATAAAATGGAGCGGCAGCCAAAATGGCGGCCGCCGAGCAAGCACAAATGGCCTCTGTGAGAAGGATTGCACACCCGAATAGGGAAAAGGACACCCGATTGCACACCCGAATAGGGAATTGCACACCCGAATATGATTGCACACCCGAATAGGGAAAAGGACCAGCCTTCAAAGAGCAAAGAACACCTGATAAAACTCACCAGAACCTTTCCAGGCTGTTCTCTGCTCTTCACAATGGCTGTGCCATAAATGCTGATCTCCACCCTCTGGAGAAAAGGCACTGACTGGCTGCCTTGATGGTCATTCTGGACAAGCACCAGGAAATCCTCCAGGTCATTTCTCTTCTCACGCAGCCCAGTGAACTGATACACACAGTTCCCCTGGAAGTCGAACCGTTTGCCATCAAAGCTGAGGTAGTGGAGGCCCCCTGAAGCCGAGCAGCTGGTGAAACTGGTGGGGTAGCAGTTCTGGAGGCCGTCCTGCACCTTGCATTGCTCCCCACTCCTGCATCTCGCCGCTTGGCAGGCCACTCGCTTCGTCTCCCGGTCACAAGTGCAGCGTCTCGTGCAGCTGTCGTCTCCCCAGAACTGCTCACCAGGGGAGAAGAGTTTCCCCTCAAAGATACACCCACAGGACGTTGAGGGGATGCACTTCCCAGCATTCAGCACAAAGCCCTCATTGCACTGGCAGGTCTCCACACAAGGCAATGAGGAACAGTTCGTGGGACCAGCTTCGCCGTTGCAGGTGGCAGGACATGGAGGTCCACAGGCCTTGTACTGGCTGTTCTCAGGGCAGGGTAGGGCTGTCAAAGAGACAAGAGAGTCAGCACTGCAAGATTAAATTACCTGGGATTCCTATGCAAAATATATTTTACCAGATTTCACTAGGACAGGGGTTCCCAACCTGTAGTACTCCAGATGTTCCTAAACTACAACTCCCATCCTCCTCAGCTACAACTGATTGTGGCTGGGGATTGTGGGAGTTATCGTTTGGCAACATCTGGAGTACCACCAGTACATCTGGAGTACCACCAGGAGACAGAGGATGAACTTGGATCACAGATCTCCATTTTGTGTTTGCCTGAACCATCTGACAAAGTATTATGTGGATCAAAGGGGTTAGCCACGTGGACACTTCACTGGACTGCTTGGAGGAAGTAAACAATGCAAATATTGGAACATATTGAACACTGCAAAAATATTGGAACATTGAGATCATCAGAGGGGGTTCTGCAACAAGTGCTGACGGTGAGAGAGGATCAATTTTCAAGCACACGGAACAGGGCCTTCTCAGTCATTGCCCCCAGGCGTTGGAATGCTCTCCCAGCTGGCACCTGCTCCTCAGTCTCCTTGACATTTTTTTTTAAGGGAAAAAGTAAAGATGTGGCTCTTCAAGCAGGGAGTGTTCCCTCTAACAGGGATTCCTAGATGTTGTTGACTACAACTCCCACAGTCCCCCAGCTGGGGATTCTGGGAGCTGTAATCAACAGCATCTGGGAATCCCTGTTAGAGGGAACACTGCACCCAGGCTTTTGAATTAAACTATTTTTTTTACTGCTGCTGCTTTGTCTTTTATGTATTATTTTTAATGGGTTATTAAATTTTTAAATAGATTGTTTTTATATTTATATTATCTGAACCTTTGTATTTTAATTATGCATTGTTTTAATTATACTGTAAACTGCTTTGAGATTATTTTAATGAAAAGTGGTATATAAATCAAACAATCAATCAATAAATAAATATTAATTCATGCATTAATAATTAACCTCCTAATCCATGTACCTTGATCCCTCTTTTGCTAAGACATGGAAATTGTCATGCAGACTGACAAAAACATCGTCCCCCATTTTTACTTCCTCTAGGGCAGTAGTTCCCAACCAGGGTTCCTCCAGATGTTGCTGAACTACAACTCCCAGAATCCCCAGCTACAATTTATTATGGCTGAGGATGCTGGGAGTTGTAGTTCGGCAACATCCAGAGGAACCTTGGTTAGGAACCACTGGTCTATGGTAACAACTATAGCTATTGCTAATAAATAGCTCTCTCTCTCTCTCTCTCTCTCTCTCTCTCTCTCTCTCTCTCTCTGTGTGTGTGTGTGTGTAATATGCATTATGCATATATAAGAACCCTGCAAGGGAAGATTCTTCCTTATTGTTCCCACATTGCAGCTGCAGAAGTGAGGCAGAAAGTGGTTTGTTTAGAGCAGGTCTGTTCAACTTAGGTCCCCCAGCTCTTGTTGGACTACCACTCCCATAATCCCCAGTTACAGTGGCCAATAGCCAGGAATTATGGGAGTTGTAGGCCACCATCTGCAGGAGGGCCAAAGTTGAGCAGCCTTGACTTAGGGCCACAGAGTGATGCATCATTCAGTCGAGATCTCATCCCAAGATTTCTCTGCTTACAGTTCATGGCGGCAAGGAAGCAGGTGGGAACCACCAGTTCCCAGTAGGCACCCACTCCCAGCGTAGGCTGGTACTGTCACCCCTTTTGTGTTGTGTGAACCCACCAGTGTCTGGTTGATGAGGATTCCCGTCACCACCCAACATGTGCTGCCCAGCTTCAAGTCTTGGTTACAGATGTCGGGTTGAAGGAGAAATGTGCTGCTCAGCCACCTGACACAACATGAAAGGAGAGGAAGTTCTTGCCCGTGCTGGGAGTGCACGCTTGCTGGAAACCAGAGGTTTCCCCTCCCTGCTGGGCGTAGCTAGGGGAGAGGGGGCCTGTGTTCCACCTTCCCTCCAGCAGCCCCTTGGAGTGAGGGAGATAATGAAGAAAATAGGGAGAGGTGGAGTTGGGGGCCCCTCAGGAGCTTGGGGGCTCGGGTTCTTTGAACCCATACACTGAATTATAGCTACACCCCTGCCTGCCAGCCACCATGAGAGCCAATATGGTATAATGGTTAGAGTGTTGGACTAGGACCAGGGAGACCTGAATTCAAATCCCCACTCAGCCAGAAAACTGACTGGGTGTCTGTGGGCCAGTCATGTATCTCTCAGCCTAACCTACCGCACAGGGTGGTGGTGAGGATAAACATAACCATGGCTCCTTGGAGGAAGAGCAGGATAATGAATGAATGAATGAATGAATGAATGAATGAATGAAATGACATATGAAGCTTCCCACTTCACTTGTTCTCCAAGGTCAAGCAGGATTGCACAAGATTCCTGCAAGGTCAAGCAGGATGAAATTACTATTTATTTATCTGTCTATTTATTTAACATATTTGTATACCGCCCAAAACGCAAGTCTCTGGGTGGCTTACAACAAATCTTTCATTTGCCCTTGCAAACTAAATATGCTATAAAGATGGGTCATATAGTGCCCAAGAGCCACGCAAAGAGGTTCTCTTTGCCATCATCCTGTCATTCTGAAGTCACTTTCTATCGTTCTCTACAGCAGAGAGGACTAGAAACTTGACTGTGGGAGACATTATTTTCTTAAGACGCCATTTCTGTTTTCTGTTCTTCCACTGCAGAAAGAGGAACTGTACTGGCTATACCCTATAGATATATCTGGGGATGTTCCATATCAGAAAACATTTCCATGAAGGAAGTAAAACCTGCTTCCCTTAGTTCTGAATCCATTCTTCTTTTCAACACACACAGGGATACTCACAGCAGCCAGTGGGTGTCCTCCAGTCTGAAATAGCAGCTCCTTCTCCCTGGCAGGCATCTGCATAGTTCTTCAGTGCATCACACAGCACATTCTTGAGGCCATCATTCAAGCTGACATCAAAGACGCAGTCATCTAGAAAGGGCTGAGGGTCAATCACGGCATGGCACTGGCTGAACGGGCCGTCTCCCCCTTTGTTGATCCAGCCACAGAATGGCTCAGCTTTATACTTCTTGGCTTTCTCGGGGGTGTAGCTTTGGCATTCCCCATTGCAATCATCCCAGCAGAACTCATGGCCATCCTTCACCTTCCAGCTTCTCCCAAACTCCACAGGACTGGGGGCCAAGCTCCCATCAGGCATGGTGAAGTCATTATCTGGGTCTCCATTGTAGTCGCCACAAAGGCCGCAGAGGCTCTCCGAAAATCTGCTGGAGATCTTCACCGCCAGGTTGCTGTCCCAGTTGTAGGAGACTCTCAGTGAGAAGTCCGTCTCAATATGGACAGAGATCCCACTCTGGAAGAGCCTCAGTTTCCCCTCCTGCAGGGAGATGGGCAGCTGGGACTGCTGGTAATTCACCTGCACGAGAAGTCAAATGCAACCAATGGAATAGGTAAAGATAAAGTGTGCCGTCAAGTCAGTGGCGACTCATGGCGACCACAGAGCCCCGTGGTTGCCTTTGGTAGAATACAGGAGGGATTTGCCATTGCCATCTCCCACGCAGTCTGAGATGATGCCTTTCAGCATCTTCCTATATCGCTGCTGCCCGATAGAGGAGTTCCCCATAGTCTGGGAAACATACCAGCAGGGATTCGAACCGGCAACCTCTGGCTTCCTAGTCAAGTCATTTCCCCACTGCGCCATTAGGTGGTCACCAATGGAATAAGGAGAATGTTAGTTGATGTTCTGCTAAATAAGATGAATTTAGAGTAGGAATGTTTGCTACCACAAGACCAGAGGAGAGCTGGTCTTGTGGTAGCAAGAATGACTTGTCCCCTTAGCTAAGCAGGGTCTGCCTTGGTTGCAGATTAATGGGAAACTATATGTGTGAGCACTGTAAGAGATTCCCCTCAGGGGATGGAGCTGCTCTGGGAAGAGCATCTAGGTTCCAAGTTCCTTCCCTGGCAGCATCTCCAAGACAGGGCTGAGAGAGAGACTCCTGCCTGCAACCTTGGAGAAGCCGCTGCCAGTCTGTGAAGACAATACTGAGCTAGATAGACCAATGGTCTGACTCAGTATAAGACAGTGTCTTGTGTTCATACCACGAATTTTTATATATTGCTTTTCAACAAAAGTTCCCAAAGCAGTTTACATAGAGAAATAAATAAATATTTTTTAAAAAAGATGGCCTCCTGTTCCCCAAAGGGCTCACAATCTTAAAAGAAACCTAAGATAGACACCAGCCACAGCCACTGGAGAGATGCTGTGCTGGGGTTGGATAGAGCCAGTTGCTCTCCTCTGCTCAATAAAGAGAATCGCCAGTTTAGAAAGGTGCCACTTCGCTCAGTTAGCGGGGATGTAACAATTGTGAGAAAGGGATTTAAAGTAATAGGAGGCCTGGAAAGCAAGAGAAAAGCATGTTTGTCTTTCAGACTTACCCTCACAAGTCCAATCTCATTTCTGGCCATCGCAATGATGGTGTCATAGACTCTGACTGTCACAGAACCAATGTAAGAACCATGAGCATTGCCCCTGTTCTCGTTCTTGGCCTCAACGCTGAAGAAAGGAAGAGTTGGATCTAGACTGCAAGTCTTGGCAATGGTATAGGTGCAGGTGCCCATGAAGTCAAAGTGCTTTCCGTCGAAGGTGTGATAATGAGGGCCTCCATAAGCCCTGCAGATGGATCCAGATTTTGGTACACACATCGGCTGACCTCTTAAGATCTCACACTGCTCCTTACTTCCACATTTCATTGAGCTGCATGAAGACACTGGTTGGCCTAGAACAGAGCAATTGCAATGTAAGTGGAGTAAGACCAACTGGAAATCAGTGCTCACGATGTTAGAGAGATGAGGTCATCGCTCCATGGCAGTGCATCTGCATGCAGTTGGATCCAGGTGCAATCCATGGCATCTCCAGGTAAGACTGGGAAATATTCATCTGGAACCCTGGAGAGTTACTGCCAGTCAGAGTAAACAGTACTGAGATAGACAGAAGGGACAAACAAGGTGTCACTGAAACCATCTCTGTGCTCACAGACTTCTTAGGGTGGTGGTGACTCTCACAGACTTCTTAGGGACTCTCCAATGGGGCCTGCACAAATAGGAGGGGGCCCATGGAAGGTGGTTTGCCAAGGTCCACCTGAAAACTGGAACTGGCCCTGTACCAATAGGTTCAGCTGCTGTGATGGTGAAGAATGTTCATGAACATTCCAACTTCTAAGGGAACAAGGCTGACAAAATGTGTATAGTCCACCTTCTGAGAGGGAAGCAAAGATCCCACACAGATTCAAAAGGGCAGACAAGGGACTGGGCATAGACCTGGGAGGTAGGGGAAATGCGGGGCAGGCAACAAGAGGAAAGACTGATAACCCCTGTGTTAGTCAGTGCAGAATATTGGTAATGGCAGCAGCCATAGGCAGAGATGGAAAATGGAAAGATTCCTTTTACATTCCAGTAGTCACCCAGTGAGATTCTAGAACTGGCATATGTGTCCACATGACCTTTAGACTGCAGTCCAATTACCCATTCAGAACAAGGAAGCACCAGTATTATGCATATATATGAGAATACTTACTGGAAGGGCAAACGGAAGAATAACCATAGCCCCCCATGTATGAAACTCCAAAGATGTAGAGTCCAAAGGGTGTGCTGGGATGCTCCAGGGAGAGGGCACGATCTTCTCTGCCCAGTCTATGTTCAGCCCAGGAATATTCTGTGCCTGGGATGACTCTCCATTGGATGTTTCCCACGGCCTTCCTCTTGAAGGTGATTCCATTGGATTCTGTGCTTTTGGTTATGACGACAGCATAATTATCAGACTTCCTAATCCCATCAATGTGGTAGGATGTGCAATAGCTTGTCAAGGCCGGGATATTGATGAGGAAGGGGTCATAGATCCCTACTCCTGTTTTAGCACCAGTGAAAAAGAAAAGAACCTGGATTCCAGCATCAGCAGAGATATAAAGAGGGTGAGGGCGTTTTACCTCAATCTGGATCACCTGTCCTGCATTTGTATTACGGGAGTTTTGTGTCGGCCCAACTTGGTATCTGATTAAAGTGCTCTGGGAGGTGACAACATACACCACATCAGAACTACTTTGGATGGACAGTGGGGGGACAATGAACGTGGTACCCCAGCTGGAAACAGGCAGGAGCTGTTCAACAACATGGTCACACTGTGTGTTTTGTTTAGCGCAGCTGTGCCCACTCAAGACAGCCACAGGCCCACTTGATTCAACCCTGGTGCCAGATAAATCATCCGAGCTTTGCAGCTGGATTGTTTGGAAGGGTTCGAGGTCAACAACAAGCCTGCTACCTGCAGGATAATCCCGCCCTTTGAAACTCACAGCCCCTTTCAGATGAATGTCAACTCTAGTGGGGTCTTCATGGGCCACCACAGCAAATTCCTTGAAAGTGTTTGACGTGTCACCCACCGGAGTGACCACGTAATACAACAAGCCCAGCTGTTGGACTGGATATACGACTGTGGCAGCACTTGAATAATTCTTGTAGTTATAGGAGAAGACTGAGATGTCTTTGTCAGCTTGGATCAACATAGTCTTATCAAAGGTGTTGGTCCCCAACATCTCTACGAAGCCTGGGAGATGAACAGACACTGTCTGTCCTGCATTGATGGTAGCTCTCTGAAACGTAGAGTTGTTCACTATCACTGTGACAGACGTTGCAGGATGGTACCCAGTGATGAGCAGCCTGAAGTCTGCATTGGGTACTTCTTGCCAGTAGTTCTGCAGAAAGGCTGTGACAAATTCCTTCCCTCTGGGATCTGCTCCACAAGGGCCTGAAGGAGATGAGAAGGAATTACTTGAAAAAGTCAAAGATCATAATGTTAATAATATGGGCAGACACAATTTGGGATACTGTCGACTGTCTGGAATACTTGACTTTTGGAATGGAGTCTTACTGGACTGGAATACTGTCTATGAATTGAGTAGTGTTCAAGCTCTAAGAATATTGAATCTTCTCATCTGATGAAGGCCATATTTGATTTGCAAGTGCTGATGAAAAGGAAAAGAAGCCCCTGTTTGGAGCCATTCTGAATATGATCAGCACTGGGGAGAAGAGCTAGTCTTGTGGTAGGAAGCACTAACTGTCCCCTTTGCTAAGCAGGGTCTTCCGTGGCTTGTAAGATATTCCCCTTAGGGGATGGGGCCACTTTGGGAAGAGTGTCTATATGCTTTCATGCAGAAGGTGCCAAGTTCCCTCCCTGGCATCTCCAAGATAGGGCTGAGAGAGACTTCTGCCTGCAACCTTGGAGAAGCCACTGCCGATCTGTGTAGATTTTACTGAACTAGATGGACCAGTGGTCTGACTCAGCGTTAAAAGGCAGCTTACTATATTCCTATGGTGCCCTCCCTCCATGTCTTTAAAAACCCTTCTCTCTTCATGCACTGATACTCATAGATGCTGAAGGAGAAGTACTCAGCACCAGTAAACTTCCAATCTTATTCCAAATGTCCATTATTGCTGCTTGAATGAGAGAAAATCCGGTGGATGTTCTCAATCCTACTCATAATTTTTCTCTCCTCATTTGCTTCAGTGGCCAGTTAATTCAAAGCAATTTGTGAAATGCATCTTTCACCCTCACCTCTTGGACTGTCTGCCCTTTGGGTGTAAACTCCAGACTTGAGATGGCCCCTTGAATTGGAGGCTGAGTTTCATCTACTGTTGGTCTTCCCATCACAATGAGTTAATATTGGTCCATACTGTATATTAATATGGATCTTTGTCTGAATTTATGTACACATCTAATTCTAAAAAGAGAAAGTGGCTCCCTTTAGATGAACATCAGGGAGCTACTTTCACTTCCTTTTGGGCTCTGGGGAAATCTGGAGAGATCCTGCCCATTCCCATTGTACTATGTCACAGAATCTTAGGATAACCATTTGGAAAAGGAAGGAGAGGGTGAGGTGCTCTCCTCCCCAGTTTACTTACCGCCCAATAGTGCCAAACCAGCCAAAATGAAAATGATCCTCTTGATTGCCATGGCTGAAAAACAGGGGGTGAAGGGGAAATATATTCAGAAGAATATTTCTTTCTTTCTTTCTTTCTTTCTTTCTTTCTTTCTTTCTTTCTTTCTTTCTTTCTTTCTTTCTTTCTTTCTTTCTAAAAGAACAGATAAATGCTGTGCTTAGGAACATGGGAAGCTGCCTTGTGTAGAATCCAAGGGAAAGAGTTGTGGTATGCCAGGATAAGGCAGTGGGGTGGAATTAGGAACATTAACAGTTTAATGAGACAGATATTGTGTACAGAGAGGCAAGCACAGACTGCCTCTTGCTGCTGGCTGTTTGTTAACCCTGCCTCTGTTTTGTTAGTTATCCCTGCATCTTTCCAGCACCTCTTGCTGCTGGCTGCTTGTTAGCCCCGCCTCTACCCCAGGACTGGAATACAAGTAACTAAAGCCCCATTCAAAACCTGGCCTGGATCAAGGAATGGATTAACCCAAAACACCACAACTGGGAATGATGGGAGTTGTAGTTCAACAACAGCTGGAGAGCGAAGGTTGCCTTACCCTTGCCTCGAGGTTCCACAGCTCAGGGAGCCACGGCTAGGGCTTATCTACTCAGCAGGGGGAGGGCTGCCGATCTTAAAGGCTACTTGGCTTGGGGGCGACAGTGCTTCCTGCTGATACCTTGACCTTATTGGGTCAGTGAAGAGAGCAGCAGCGATCACCCTCAGGACGATGATGTTGCTCCGAGACTGCTTGTAATCATCTGTAATAATGAGCCGGGGGGCTTGCAGCTTGACCATTTATTAAGATGAGATCCTGCACTGTTGTGGGAGGTGGAGTGTCAATCCCGTTGTTTCACTGGCTGCCTGAATCAATGAAGTTGTGTTATGCCGGAAAGCCAGGCTCTTGCCTGGCGTGCAGTCCAATTAACACACCAAGAGAGTGGAGGTTCAAACTAAAAAGCAGTTTATTCTGCAGAATAGCAAAGGTGGCACTTTGGGAATAATTTCACAAAGCAAAAGGACACCCCTCCTTTCTCAGAGGGGATTTTTATACATTTCCTTAAGTGATTACAGCATTTCACACGTGACAAGCTACCCCCGCCTTCTTTCCCCCTCCCAACTATTATCTAATTCTCCCTAAATATTCATGTCAATATCAGCAATTTCAAAAGAGCACATCAGTGCAATCATGTCTGACTGGCATGAAGTCATGTAGCAATGTCTAACTACCCACTTCCCCTTTTTCCAGACACTGCAGCAACCTTCATGTCAGTTGCGCCTATTCTTGTATCATCCTTTAAGCAATTCTGATCATAAAGCCCTTATCCATCAACTTTAAGCTGCAAAGAACTATGTAGGGCAGGCGTTCTCATCCTTAGGTCCCCAGATGTTGATAGACTTCAACTCCCATAATCCCCAGCCCCAATGGCCTTTGGTTTGGGATTATGGGAGTTGAAGTCTAATAACATCTGGGGACCCAAGGTTGAGAATCCCTGATGTAGGGGGTGAGAGTCGTGTTTGCACACAAAATGGAGTCAGTCTGGCCTCCTCATATCAGTTGTGGCCCATTACTTCCAGCATAGCCTTGTGTCTTCATTGGCATGGGGACAAACTTAGCTTCCTCTCCACTACTCCATGCAGTAGTGATCTCACCAGTGTTCCCTCTAACCGGGATTCCCAGATGTTGTTGACTACAACTCCCAGAATCCTCAGCCAAAGGCAACTGCAGTTGGATATGCTGGGAGTTGTAGTGAACAACATCTGGGAATCCCGGTTAGAAGGAAGAGTGGAGCCCACCCATTGCATTTGGACAGATGTCCTACTATCAGTGCTGGATCACACCCACTACCATGCTAGCAGCAAGGGAGGAGTGTAGGGTCTGGATCTGGATTTCTATCATTTTGCTAGATATTCATGCCACATCCAAAAACTCTCACCGGAGCCTCTGACCTGAAGCAGCAGAAACAGCTTGCTAGTCTGAAAGCATTATTTGCTCACTGCAACTGGACCTTGTTCAAAGCTAATGCAATAGTCTTTGTCACTCAACCAGAATGTATTTGGAGAAGGGCTGGAAAATAAGCCAATTGTTGAGTAACTAAATTTGTGAGAGTTACGAATTGTTTTTCTCCTGGAGCTTTCCCAGAAGGGTGGCTTTGCTGCAACAGGAAGTGCTTAAGGTTTATAGAGACGTGCACGAAATGAATTTTTCAATTTGTTTCAAATTAAAATTGAATTCCAAAAATTTGTTTCAAATTAGAATAAGATTTGAATATGGTCTGAAAATTCGATTCTAATTAGAATCAAACTTGAATTGATTCAACCCTGTTTGGGTGCCTTTTAAAACCAATCAGGGTGCCGGAATGCTTTTTAAAAGATGCCAAACAGTTCTTGAATTGAATGTTTTATTAGGCTAATGGATACCTGGCGTTCAGGCAACTGAACACAGACAAAGCATGCTTTATAGATTAGGTAGTAATTCAGATTTTGTTCCGAGCAGCCTGGTATCAGCTATTCTTATTGGGATAAGAATCTGGAATGGGATTTGGTTTCTGCTAGCACAAAGGAAATATGGGAGGTGTATGTAATCTTTATATGCAATCTGGAAATGGACGTGTGATTTTTCTGTTATGGAAGGGTATGTATGTATGTATATATGTATGGTCTTTGCTTCATCTGATCTTCTGAGATGGATCTCTCAATAAAGCCACCTTTGAAAGTAATATCAGACTTCCACTGCCCTTGTTGAAATGGACTTACACACACACACAAATCGAAACATAAAAAACAGTCGGGAAGTGGGAGGGGGAATTTTGGGCTAGCTTTACTTATCTGGGGAGAAGTGATTGTGTGGAAGCAAGGCAGAAAAAAAATCTCGGTAGAAGTGATTCTGTGGAAGCAAGGTAGGAGGAAAAGCTGCCCAGGTTTTCCTCCTCCCTGGCTTCCACACAATCACTTCTACTCAGGTTTTCCTCCTACCCTGCTTCTACACAACCAAAAATTGGGAGCACACACGGCTCCCAAACCCAGGTAGAACACAGTTTCTGACTGTGTGAATGACCTCTATATCTTTTAAAATCCACACTGCCACCCCACCTGGTGGCCTGGTGAGCAACGAGGACGGGGCGCATGGCCAGGTCCAGACTCCGAGCAGAGCTGGGCAGTGGTGTGGGGAGACAGCAGTGGACTTACAGACTTGAAATGCCCCACTCCCGCCCCCCCCCACAGCGGCTGCTTCCCCAACTGTCATGAAATGGGCATCTATGCCCAATGGAGGCAGCAGTGTCCACACCTGTCCCACGACCCCCAAGATCCGGCAACCTAAGCCTGCTTGGTAGACAGACCAGCCCTACTTCTGAGGAGGGATTTGAAGGTCCTGAAGGGAGTAGGAGAGCTGTCTCTTACCGTCAGCCCCTCAGCAGACCTGCCTCGGCTTGAGGCAGTAGAAAGAAGCAGGGACGACTGCTCTGCCCATTCTCTTTGTCTTGCTGTAGCCACTTCCCCTTTTATAAGGGAAGCTGCTCAGGAATGCATCAAAGCCTGTTTCAGTGCTTTACGAGAGAACTCTCCAACCCTCCCACCTTTATTGACACACCCACTGAAAGAGCTAAGTAAGCAATATGAAGCCAGAACCTCGCCAGCTCTGGGCTGTTGCTCTTGGCAGCCCTTTAGCCATGGAGTTTGCTACGGGGCTGAGGCTGGGCAGGTCCCAGTGCTGCCCTGATCAGATCAGCTTCCATATTTTCAAAACCTAATTCAGCACAGAAATAGTGGAGTCAATTATTTCTATATAGCAACATAGGAAGCTGCCGTATACTGAGTCAGACCATTGGACTCTCTAGCTCAGTATTGTCTGCACAGACTGGCAGCGGCTTCTCCAAGGTTGCAGGCAGGAATCTCTCTCAGCCCTATCTTGGAGAGGCCAGAGAGGGAACTTGCACCCTTCTGCTCTTCCCAGAGCAGCTCCATCCCCTAAGGGGGATATCTTCCAGTGCTCACGCATGTAGTCTCTCATTCAAATGCAAGCCAGGGCAGACCCTGCTTAGCAAAGGGGACAAGTCATGCTTGCGGCCACAAGACCAGCTGTCCTCTCCTTAAATAGCACCTAATGTTTATAATCAGCATGGTATTAATTAAAGAGATGGCTTTCTCACCCTGATTATACTATAGGCTCTTTTAGATGGTGACACCTGACTAGGTATGAAGGTCCCCCTCCTTATCAGTTTGCTTGGGGCCAAATTTGAGATTCTTATTATGCCACCTAAGGATTTTAGTGGTTCTTGGACTGACACGTAACTGCTTTTGAAGAGATAATCAGAAATGCTCTTCTAATTATTTCTGATTTGGGCTGCAAGCCAGCTTGATCAAAACTCTATCAATTAGTGATGTGAAATTGTAATGATTTGTATCAGTCTAAATATTTTCAAGAAATAACTGACTAAAAAACTAAAGGCCAACAATCTAAACATACAAAACAGTCGGGAAGTGGGAGGGGGAATTTTGGGCCAGCTTTACTGATCTGGGGAGAAGTGATTGTGTGGAAGCAAGGCAGAAAAAAAAATCTCGGTAGAAGTGATTCTGTGGAAGCAAGGTAGGAGGAAAAGCTGCCCAGGTTTTCCTCCTCCCTGGCTTCCACACAATCACTTCTACTCAGGTTTTCCTCCTACCCTGCTTCTACACAACCAAAAATTGGGAGCACACACGGCTCCCAAACCCAGGTAGAACACAGTTTCTGACTGTGTGAATGACCTCTATATCTTTTAAAATCCACACTGCCACCCCACCTGGTGGCCTGGTGAGCAACGAGGACGGGGCGCATGGCCAGGTCCAGACTCCGAGCAGAGCTGGGCAGTGGTGTGGGGAGACAGCAGTGGACTTACAGACTTGAAATGCCCCACTCCCGCCCCCCCCCCACAGCGGCTGCTTCCCCAACTGTCATGAAATGGGCATCTATGCCCAATGGAGGCAGCAGTGTCCACACCTGTCCCACGACCCCCAAGATCCGGCAACCTAGGCCTGCTTGGTAGACAGACCAGCCCTACTTCTGAGGAGGGATTTGAAGGTCCTGAAGGGAGTAGGAGAGCTGTCTCTTACCGTCAGCCCCTCAGCAGACCTGCCTCGGCTTGAGGCAGTAGAAAGAAGCAGGGACGACTGCTCTGCCCATTCTCTTTGTCTTGCTGTAGCCACTTCCCCTCTTATAAGGGAAGGGGCTCGGGAATGCATCAAAGCCTGTTTCAGTGCTTTACGAGAGAACTCTCCAACCCTCCCACCTTTATTGACACACCCACTGAAAGAGCTAAGTAAGCAATATGGAGCCAGAACCTCGCCAGCTCTGGGCTGTTGCTCTTGGCAGCCCTTTAGCCATGGAGTTTGCTACGGGGCTGAGGCTGGGCAGGTCCCAGTGCTGCCCTGATCAGATCAGCTTCCATATTTTCAAAACCTAATTCAGCACAGAAATAGTGGAGTCAATTATTTCTATATAGCAACATAGGAAGCTGCCGTATACTGAGTCAGACCATTGGACTCTCTAGCTCAGTATTGTCTGCACAGACTGGCAGCGGCTTCTCCAAGGTTGCAGGCAGGAATCTCTCTCAGCCCTATCTTGGAGAGGCCAGAGAGGGAACTTGCACCCTTCTGCTCTTCCCAGAGCAGCTCCATCCCCTAAGGGGAATATCTTCCAGTGCTCACGCACGTAGTCTCTCATTCAAATGCAAACCAGGGCAGACCCTGCTTAGCAAAGGGGACAAGTCATGCTTGCGGCCACAAGACCAGCTCTCCTCTCCTTAAATAGCACCTAATGTTTATAATCAGCATGGTATTAATTAAAGAGATGGCTTTCTCACCCTGATTATACTATAGGCTCTTTTAGATGGTGACACCTGACTAGGTATGAAGGTCCCCCTCCTTATCAGTTTGCTTGGGGCCAAATTTGAGATTCTTATTATGCCACCTAAGGATTTTAGTGGTTCTTGGACTGACACGTAACTGCTTTTGAAGAGATAATCAGAAATGCTCTTCTAATTATTTCTGATTTGGGCTGCAAGCCAGCTTGATCAAAACTCTATCAATTAGTGATGTGAAATTGTAATGATTTGTATCAGTCTAAATATTTTCAAGAAATAACTGACTAAAAAACTAAAGGCCAACAATCTAAACATACAAAACAGTCGGGAAGTGGGAGGGGGAATTTTGGGCCAGCTTTACTGATCTCGGTAGAAGTGATTCTGTGGAAGCAAGGTAGGAGGAAAAGCTGCCCAGGTTTTCCTCCTCCCTGGCTTCCACACAATCACTTCTACTCAGGTTTTCCTCCTACCCTGCTTCTACACAACCAAAAATTGGGAGCACACACGGCTCCCAAACCCAGGTAGAACACAGTTTCTGACTGTGTGAATGACCTCTATATCTTTTAAAATCCACACTGCCACCCCACCTGGTGGCCTGGTGAGCAGCGAGGACGGGGCGCATGGCCAGGTCCAGACTCCGAGCAGAGCTGGGCAGTGGTGTGGGGAGACAGCAGTGGACTTACAGACTTGAAATGCCCCACTCCCACGCCCCCCCCCCCCCACCCACAGTGGCTGCTGCCCCAACTGTCATGAAATGGGCAGCTATGCCCAATGGAGGCAGCAGTGTCCACACCTGTCCCACGACCCCCAAGATCCGGCAACCTAAGCCTGCTTGGTAGACAGACCAGCCCTACTTCTGAGGAGGGATTTGAAGGTCCTGAAGGAAGTAGGAGAGCTGTCTCTTACCGTCAGCCCCTCAGCAGACCTGCCTCGGCTTGAGGCAGTAGAAAGAAGCAGGGACGACTGCTCTGCCTATTCTCTTTGTCTTGCTGTAGATAGGAAAATTATTACAAAACGATGTATAGATGGTATCTAACGCCTAAAAAACTGGCATTAATGTATAAAAATGTTCCAAACAAATGTTGGAAGTGTGGGCATACTGAAGGTACTTTTTTTCATATGTGGTGGACATGTGGGAGGGCCAAGGCCTATTGGGACATGATATATAATGAACTGAAGAAGATATTTAAAGTGACATTTCCTAAGAAGCCAGAATTCTTCCTGCTAGGAATAACACAAGGAGCAATTTCTATAAATAATTTAACTTGTTTTATGTATGCTTCTACGGCGGCTAGAATATTATATGCACAGAAATGGAAGACCAACGAACTACCTTCAAAAGAAGATTGGTTGATAAAAACTTTAGAATATGCAGAAATGGCAAAACTTACAACATTGATTAGAGACCAAAGTTTAGAACGCTTCAAGGAAGATTGGAAACCTTTTTTGGTTTATTTAAAGAATTATTTTCCCACTATGGATCTTACAGCAGGATTTGAAATCTGAAATGCAGGATGGGCAGTTTAATGGTGGTGGAAGGTTTAAATTTGTGTTTTTCATTTCTTAATTAATGTTATAACAAGGGTAAAATTTATAGTTGGTATCACGAAAAGAGGTGCACGGGAAGTCAACTTATAAATCTGTTTATTATGACTGTTATGGTTACTATTATTGTTAAAAGTTAATTAAAAAAATTGCAACATGTCTTGCTGTAGCCACTTCCCCTCTTATAAGGGAAGGGGCTCGGGAATGCATCAAAGCCTGTTTCAGTGCTTTACGAGAGAACTCTCCAACCCTCCCACCTTTATTGACACACCCACTGAAAGAGCTAAGTAAGCAATATGGAGCCAGAACCTCGCCAGCTCTGGGCTGTTGCTCTTGGCAGCCCTTTAGCCATGGAGTTTGCTACGGGGCTGAGGCTGGGCAGGTCCCAGTGCTGCCCTGATCAGATCAGCTTCCATATTTTCAAAACCTAATTCAGCACAGAAATAGTGGAGTCAATTATTTCTATATAGCAACATAGGAAGCTGCCGTATACTGAGTCAGACCATTGGACTCTCTAGCTCAGTATTGTCTGCACAGACTGGCAGTGGCTTCTCCAAGGTTGCAGGCAGGAATCTCTCTCAGCCCTATCTTGGAGAGGCCAGAGAGGGAACTTGCACCCTTCTGCTCTTCCCAGAGCAGCTCCATCCCCTAAGGGGAATATCTTCCAGTGCTCACGCACGTAGTCTCTCATTCAAATGCAAACCAGGGCAGACCCTGCTTAGCAAAGGGGACAAGTCATGCTTGCGGCCACAAGACCAGCTCTCCTCTCCTTAAATAGCACCTAATGTTTATAATCAGCATGGTATTAATTAAAGAGATGGCTTTCTCACCCTGATTATACTATAGGCTCTTTTAGATGGTGACACCTGACTAGGTATGAAGGTCCCCCTCCTTATCAGTTTGCTTGGGGCCAAATTTGAGATTCTTATTATGCCACCTAAGGATTTTAGTGGTTCTTGGACTGACACGTAACTGCTTTTGAAGAGATAATCAGAAATGCTCTTCTAATTATTTCTGATTTGGGCTGCAAGCCAGCTTGATCAAAACTCTATCAATTAGTGATGTGAAATTGTAATGATTTGTATCAGTCTAAATATTTTCAAGAAATAACTGACTAAAAAACTAAAGGCCAACAATCTAAACATACAAAACAGTCGGGAAGTGGGAGGGGGAATTTTGGGCCAGCTTTACTGATCTCGGTAGAAGTGATTCTGTGGAAGCAAGGTAGGAGGAAAAGCTGCCCAGGTTTTCCTCCTCCCTGGCTTCCACACAATCACTTCTACTCAGGTTTTCCTCCTACCCTGCTTCTACACAACCAAAAATTGGGAGCACACACGGCTCCCAAACCCAGGTAGAACACAGTTTCTGACTGTGTGAATGACCTCTATATCTTTTAAAATCCACACTGCCACCCCACCTGGTGGCCTGGTGAGCAGCGAGGACGGGGCGCATGGCCAGGTCCAGACTCCGAGCAGAGCTGGGCAGTGGTGTGGGGAGACAGCAGTGGACTTACAGACTTGAAATGCCCCACTCCCACGCCCCCCCCCCCCACCCACAGTGGCTGCTGCCCCAACTGTCATGAAATGGGCAGCTATGCCCAATGGAGGCAGCAGTGTCCACACCTGTCCCACGACCCCCAAGATCCGGCAACCTAAGCCTGCTTGGTAGACAGACCAGCCCTACTTCTGAGGAGGGATTTGAAGGTCCTGAAGGAAGTAGGAGAGCTGTCTCTTACCGTCAGCCCCTCAGCAGACCTGCCTCGGCTTGAGGCAGTAGAAAGAAGCAGGGACGACTGCTCTGCCTATTCTCTTTGTCTTGCTGTAGATAGGAAAATTATTACAAAACGATGTATAGATGGTATCTAACGCCTAAAAAACTGGCATTAATGTATAAAAATGTTCCAAACAAATGTTGGAAGTGTGGGCATACTGAAGGTACTTTTTTTCATATGTGGTGGACATGTGGGAGGGCCAAGGCCTATTGGGACATGATATATAATGAACTGAAGAAGATATTTAAAGTGACATTTCCTAAGAAGCCAGAATTCTTCCTGCTAGGAATAACACAAGGAGCAATTTCTATAAATAATTTAACTTGTTTTATGTATGCTTCTACGGCGGCTAGAATATTATATGCACAGAAATGGAAGACCAACGAACTACCTTCAAAAGAAGATTGGTTGATAAAAACTTTAGAATATGCAGAAATGGCAAAACTTACAACATTGATTAGAGACCAAAGTTTAGAACGCTTCAAGGAAGATTGGAAACCTTTTTTGGTTTATTTAAAGAATTATTTTCCCACTATGGATCTTACAGCAGGATTTGAAATCTGAAATGCAGGATGGGCAGTTTAATGGTGGTGGAAGGTTTAAATTTGTGTTTTTCATTTCTTAATTAATGTTATAACAAGGGTAAAATTTATAGTTGGTATCACGAAAAGAGGTGCACGGGAAGTCAACTTATAAATCTGTTTATTATGACTGTTATGGTTACTATTATTGTTAAAAGTTAATTAAAAAAATTGCAACATGTCTTGCTGTAGCCACTTCCCCTCTTATAAGGGAAGGGGCTCGGGAATGCATCAAAGCCTGTTTCAGTGCTTTACGAGAGAACTCTCCAACCCTCCCACCTTTATTGACACACCCACTGAAAGAGCTAAGTAAGCAATATGAAGCCAGAACCTTGCCAGCTCTGGGCTGTTGCTCTTGGCAGCCCTTTAGCCATGGAGTTTGCTACGGGGCTGAGGCTGGGCAGGTCCCAGTGCTGCCCTGATCAGATCAGCTTCCATATTTTCAAAACCTAATTCAGCACAGAAATAGTGGAGTCAATTATTTCTATATAGCAACATAGGAAGCTGCCGTATACTGAGTCAGACCATTGGACTCTCTAGCTCAGTATTGTCTGCACAGACTGGCAGTGGCTTCTCCAAGGTTGCAGGCAGGAATCTCTCTCAGCCCTATCTTGGAGAGGCCAGAGAGGGAACTTGCACCCTTCTGCTCTTCCCAGAGCAGCTCCATCCCCTAAGGGGAATATCTTCCAGTGCTCACGCACGTAGTCTCTCATTCAAATGCAAACCAGGGCAGACCCTGCTTAGCAAAGGGGACAAGTCATGCTTGCGGCCACAAGACCAGCTCTCCTCTCCTTAAATAGCACCTAATGTTTATAATCAGCATGGTATTAATTAAAGAGATGGCTTTCTCACCCTGATTATACTATAGGCTCTTTTAGATGGTGACACCTGACTAGGTATGAAGGTCCCCCTCCTTATCAGTTTGCTTGGGGCCAAATTTGAGATTCTTATTATGCCACCTAAGGATTTTAGTGGTTCTTGGACTGACACGTAACTGCTTTTGAAGAGATAATCAGAAATGCTCTTCTAATTATTTCTGATTTGGGCTGCAAGCCAGCTTGATCAAAACTCTATCAATTAGTGATGTGAAATTGTAATGATTTGTATCAGTCTAAATATTTTCAAGAAATAACTGACTAAAAAACTAAAGGCCAACAATCTAAACATACAAAACAGTCGGGAAGTGGGAGGGGGAATTTTGGGCCAGCTTTACTGATCTCGGTAGAAGTGATTCTGTGGAAGCAAGGTAGGAGGAAAAGCTGCCCAGGTTTTCCTCCTCCCTGGCTTCCACACAATCACTTCTACTCAGGTTTTCCTCCTACCCTGCTTCTACACAACCAAAAATTGGGAGCACACACGGCTCCCAAACCCAGGTAGAACACAGTTTCTGACTGTGTGAATGACCTCTATATCTTTTAAAATCCACACTGCCACCCCACCTGGTGGCCTGGTGAGCAGCGAGGACGGGGCGCATGGCCAGGTCCAGACTCCGAGCAGAGCTGGGCAGTGGTGTGGGGAGACAGCAGTGGACTTACAGACTTGAAATGCCCCACTCCCACGCCCCCCCCCCCCACCCACAGTGGCTGCTGCCCCAACTGTCATGAAATGGGCAGCTATGCCCAATGGAGGCAGCAGTGTCCACACCTGTCCCACGACCCCCAAGATCCGGCAACCTAAGCCTGCTTGGTAGACAGACCAGCCCTACTTCTGAGGAGGGATTTGAAGGTCCTGAAGGAAGTAGGAGAGCTGTCTCTTACCGTCAGCCCCTCAGCAGACCTGCCTCGGCTTGAGGCAGTAGAAAGAAGCAGGGACGACTGCTCTGCCTATTCTCTTTGTCTTGCTGTAGATAGGAAAATTATTACAAAACGATGTATAGATGGTATCTAACGCCTAAAAAACTGGCATTAATGTATAAAAATGTTCCAAACAAATGTTGGAAGTGTGGGCATACTGAAGGTACTTTTTTTCATATGTGGTGGACATGTGGGAGGGCCAAGGCCTATTGGGACATGATATATAATGAACTGAAGAAGATATTTAAAGTGACATTTCCTAAGAAGCCAGAATTCTTCCTGCTAGGAATAACACAAGGAGCAATTTCTATAAATAATTTAACTTGTTTTATGTATGCTTCTACGGCGGCTAGAATATTATATGCACAGAAATGGAAGACCAACGAACTACCTTCAAAAGAAGATTGGTTGATAAAAACTTTAGAATATGCAGAAATGGCAAAACTTACAACATTGATTAGAGACCAAAGTTTAGAACGCTTCAAGGAAGATTGGAAACCTTTTTTGGTTTATTTAAAGAATTATTTTCCCACTATGGATCTTACAGCAGGATTTGAAATCTGAAATGCAGGATGGGCAGTTTAATGGTGGTGGAAGGTTTAAATTTGTGTTTTTCATTTCTTAATTAATGTTATAACAAGGGTAAAATTTATAGTTGGTATCACGAAAAGAGGTGCACGGGAAGTCAACTTATAAATCTGTTTATTATGACTGTTATGGTTACTATTATTGTTAAAAGTTAATTAAAAAAATTGCAACATGTCTTGCTGTAGCCACTTCCCCTTTTATAAGGGAAGCTGCTCAGGAATGCATCAAAGCCTGTTTCAGTGCTTTACGAGAGAACTCTCCAACCCTCCCACCTTTATTGACACACCCACTGAAAGAGCTAAGTAAGCAATATGAAGCCAGAACCTCGCCAGCTCTGGGCTGTTGCTCTTGGCAGCCCTTTAGCCATGGAGTTTGCTACGGGGCTGAGGCTGGGCAGGTCCCAGTGCTGCCCTGATCAGATCAGCTTCCATATTTTCAAAACCTAATTCAGCACAGAAATAGTGGAGCCAATTATTTCTATTTAGCAACATAGGAAGCTGCCGTATACTGAGTCAGACCATTGGACTCTCTAGCTCAGTATTGTCTGCACAGACTGGCAGTGGCTTCTCCAAGGTTGCAGGCAGGAGTCTCTCTCAGCCCTATCTTGGAGAGGCCAGAGAGGGAACTTGCACCCTTCTGCTCTTCCCAGAGCAGCTCCATCCCCTAAGGGGGATATCTTCCAGTGCTCACGCACGTAGTCTCTCATTCAAGTGCAAACCAGGGCAGACCCTGCTTAGCAAAGGGGACAAGTCATGCTTGCGGCCACAAGACCAGCTCTCCTCTCCTTAAATAGCACCTAATGTTTATAATCAGCATGGTATTAATTAAAGAGATGGCTTTCTCACCCTGATTATACTATAGGCTCTTTTAGATGGTGACACCTGACTAGGTATGAAGGTCCCCCTCCTTATCAGTTTGCTTGGGGCCAAATTTGAGATTCTTATTATGCCACCTAAGGATTTTAGTGGTTCTTGGACTGACACGTAACTGCTTTTGAAGAGATAATCAGAAATGCTCTTCTAATTATTTCTGATTTGGGCTGCAAGCCAGCTTGATCAAAACTCTATCAATTAGTGATGTGAAATTGTAATGATTTGTATCAGTCTAAATATTTTCAAGAAATAACTGACTAAAAAACTAAAGGCCAACAATCTAAACATACAAAACAGTCGGGAAGTGGGAGGGGGAATTTTGGGCCAGCTTTACTGATCTCGGTAGAAGTGATTCTGTGGAAGCAAGGTAGGAGGAAAAGCTGCCCAGGTTTTCCTCCTCCCTGGCTTCCACACAATCACTTCTACTCAGGTTTTCCTCCTACCCTGCTTCTACACAACCAAAAATTGGGAGCACACACGGCTCCCAAACCCAGGTAGAACACAGTTTCTGACTGTGTGAATGACCTCTATATCTTTTAAAATCCACACTGCCACCCCACCTGGTGGCCTGCTGAGCAGCGAGGATGGGGCGCATGGCCAGGTCCAGACTCCGAGCAGAGCTGGGCAGTGGTGTGGGGAGACAGCAGTGGACTTACAGACTTGAAATGCCCCACTCCCGCCCCCCCCCCCCCACCCACCCACAGCGGCTGCTGCCTCAACTGTCATGAAATGGGCAGCTATGCCCAATGGAGGCAGCAGTGTCCACACCTGTCCCACGACCCCCAAGATCCGGCAACCTAAGCCTGCTTGGTAGACAGACCAGCCCTACTTCTGAGGAGGGATTTGAAGGTCCTGAAGGAAGTAGGAGAGCTGTCTCTTACCGTCAGCCCCTCAGCAGACCTGCCTCGGCTTGAGGCAGTAGAAAGAAGCAGGGACGACTGCTCTGCCTATTCTCTTTGTCTTGCTGTAGATAGGAAAATTATTACAAAACGATGTATAGATGGTATCTAACGCCTAAAAAACTGGCATTAATGTATAAAAATGTTCCAAACAAATGTTGGAAGTGTGGGCATACTGAAGGTACTTTTTTTCATATGTGGTGGACATGTGGGAGGGCCAAGGCCTATTGGGACATGATATATAATGAACTGAAGAAGATATTTAAAGTGACATTTCCTAAGAAGCCAGAATTCTTCCTGCTAGGAATAACACAAGGAGCAATTTCTATAAATAATTTAACTTGTTTTATGTATGCTTCTACGGCGGCTAGAATATTATATGCACAGAAATGGAAGACCAACGAACTACCTTCAAAAGAAGATTGGTTGATAAAAACTTTAGAATATGCAGAAATGGCAAAACTTACAACATTGATTAGAGACCAAAGTTTAGAACGCTTCAAGGAAGATTGGAAACCTTTTTTGGTTTATTTAAAGAATTATTTTCCCACTATGGATCTTACAGCAGGATTTGAAATCTGAAATGCAGGATGGGCAGTTTAATGGTGGTGGAAGGTTTAAATTTGTGTTTTTCATTTCTTAATTAATGTTATAACAAGGGTAAAATTTATAGTTGGTATCACGAAAAGAGGTGCACGGGAAGTCAACTTATAAATCTGTTTATTATGACTGTTATGGTTACTATTATTGTTAAAAGTTAATTAAAAAAATTGCAACATGTCTTGCTGTAGCCACTTCCCCTTTTATAAGGGAAGCTGCTCAGGAATGCATCAAAGCCTGTTTCAGTGCTTTACGAGAGAACTCTCCAACCCTCCCACCTTTATTGACACACCCACTGAAAGAGCTAAGTAAGCAATATGAAGCCAGAACCTTGCCAGCTCTGGGCTGTTGCTCTTGGCAGCCCTTTAGCCATGGAGTTTGCTACGGGGCTGAGGCTGGGCAGGTCCCAGTGCTGCCCTGATCAGATCAGCTTCCATATTTTCAAAACCTAATTCAGCACAGAAATAGTGGAGTCAATTATTTCTATTTAGCAACATAGGAAGCTGCCGTATACTGAGTCAGACCATTGGACTCTCTAGCTCAGTATTGTCTGCACAGACTGGCAGTGGCTTCTCCAAGGTGCAGGCAGGAATCTCTCTCAGCCCTATCTTGGAGAGGCCAGAGAGGGAACTTGCACCCTTCTGCTCTTCCCAGAGCAGCTCCATCCCCTAAGGGGGATATCTTCCAGTGCTCACGCATGTAGTCTCTCATTCAAATGCAAGCCAGGGCAGACCCTGCTTAGCAAAGGGGACAAGTCATGCTTGCGGCCACAAGACCAGCTCTCCTCTCCTTAAATAGCACCTAATGTTTATAATCAGCATGGTATTAATTAAAGAGATGGCTTTCTCACCCTGATTATACTATAGGCTCTTTTAGATGGTGACACCTGACTAGGTATGAAGGTCCCCCTCCTTATCAGTTTGCTTGCGGCCAAATTTGAGATTCTTATTATGCCACCTAAGGATTTTAGTGGTTCTTGGACTGACACGTAACTGCTTTTGAAGAGATAATCAGAAATGCTCTTCTAATTATTTCTGATTTGGGCTGCAAGCCAGCTTGATCAAAACTCTATCAATTAGTGATGTGAAATTGTAATGATTTGTATCAGTCTAAATATTTTCAAGAAATAACTGACTAAAAAACTAAAGGCCAACAATCTAAACATACAAAACAGTCGGGAAGTGGGAGGGGGAATTTTGGGCCAGCTTTACTGATCTGGGGAGAAGTGATTGTGTGGAAGCAAGGCAGAAAAAAAATCTCGGTAGAAGTGATTGTGTGGAAGCAAGGTAGGAGGAAAAGCTGCCCAGGTTTTCCTCCTCCCTGGCTTCCACACAATCACTTCTACTCAGGTTTTCCTCCTACCCTGCTTCTACACAACCAAAAATTGGGAGCACACACGGCTCCCAAACCCAGGTAGAACACAGTTTCTGACTGTGTGAATGACCTCTATATCTTTTAAAATCCACACTGCCACCCCACCTGGTAGCCTGGTGAGCAGCGAGGACGGGGCGCATGGCCAGGTCCAGACTCCGAGCAGAGCTGGGCAGTGGTGTGGGGAGACAGCAGTGGACTTACAGACTTGAAATGCCCCACTCCCACGCCCCCCCCCCACCCACAGTGGCTGCTGCCCCAACTGTCATGAAATGGGCAGCTATGCCCAATGGAGGCAGCAGTGTCCACACCTGTCCCACGACCCCCAAGATCCGGCAACCTAAGCCTGCTTGGTAGACAGACCAGCCCTACTTCTGAGGAGGGATTTGAAGGTCCTGAAGGGAGTAGGAGAGCTGTCTCTTACCGTCAGCCCCTCAGCAGACCTGCCTCGGCTTGAGGCAGTAGAAAGAAGCAGGGACGACTGCTCTGCCCGTTCTCTTTGTCTTGCTGTAGCCACTTCCCCTTTTATAAGGGAAGGGGCTCGGGAATGCATCAAAGCCTGTTTCAGTGCTTTACCAGAGAACTCTCCAACCCTCCCACCTTTATTGACACACCCACTGAAAGAGCTAAGTAAGCAATATGAAGCCAGAACCTCGCCAGCTCTGGGCTGTTG
Source organism: Hemicordylus capensis (assembly GCF_027244095.1). Lineage (NCBI taxonomy): Eukaryota > Metazoa > Chordata > Lepidosauria > Squamata > Cordylidae > Hemicordylus > Hemicordylus capensis. The sequence goes on from NC_069663.1 coordinate 19,753,394, forward strand.
CTCTTGGCAGCCCTTTAGCCATGGAGTTTGCTACGGGGCTGAGGCTGGGCAGGTCCCAGTGCTGCCCTGATCAGATCAGCTTCCATATTTTCAAAACCTAATTCAGCACAGAAATAGTGGAGCCAATTATTTCTATTTAGCAACATAGGAAGCTGCCGTATACTGAGTCAGACCATTGGACTCTCTAGCTCAGTATTGTCTGCACAGACTGGCAGTGGCTTCTCCAAGGTTGCAGGCAGGAGTCTCTCTCAGCCCTATCTTGGAGAGGCCAGAGAGGGAACTTGCACCCTTCTGCTCTTCCCAGAGCGGCTCCATCCCCTGAGGGGAATATCTTCCAGTGCTCACGCATGTAGTCTCTCATTCAAATGCAAACCAGGGCAGACCCTGCTTAGCAAAGGGGACAATTCATGCTTGCGGCCACAAGACCAGCTCTCCTCTCCTTAAATAGCACCTAATGTTTATAATCAGCATGGTATTAATTAAAGAGATGGCTTTCTCACCCTGATTATACTATAGGCTCTTTTAGATGGTGACACCTGACTAGGTATGAAGGTCCCCCTCCTTATCAGTTTGCTTGCGGCCAAATCTGAGATTCTTATTATCCCACCTAAGGATTTTAGTGGTTCTTGGACTGACACATAACTGCTTTTGAAGAGATAATCAGAAATGCTCTTCTAATTATTTCTGATTTGGGCTGCAAGCCAGCTTGATCAAAACTCTTATCAGTTAGTGATGTGAAATTGTAATGATTTGTATCAGTCTAAATATTTTCAAGAAATAACTGACTAAAAAACTAAAGGCCAACTCTAGACCCACCAGGCAGCTGTAGGTATCATGTTGCTCTCCAGATGTTGCTGAACTACAACTCCCATCTTTAATAAACTGTTGTAAAGCACAACTATGCTACAAGAGTGACAGAACACTATCACATTGTGGCTTTACAGAGGAGAGAAAAGCTGCATCTGCTGAAATCTCCCTTCTCCTATGGCACGGTGAGCTCTGACTCGCATATTATGATCATCCTGATTGGGGAGGTGTAGCCTACATTGCTAGCAGTGTTCCCTCTAACAGGGATTCCCAGATGTTGTTCACTACAACTCCCAGCATCCCCAGGTGCAATGTTCTTTGGCTGGGGATGATGGGAATTGTAGTCTGCAACATCTGGGAATTCCTGTTAGAAGGAACACTGAAAGCAGGGCCAAAAAATGAAGTGCTTTCCCAGGAAAAATCTCTTTTAGGAACATAGGAATATAGGAAGCTTCCATATGCTGAGTCAGACCATTGGTCCATCTAGCTCAGTATTGGCAGCGGTTTCTCCAAGGTGGCAGGCAGAAGTCTCTCTCAGCCCTATCCGCACCTTTTGTTTTGCCTTTGAAATAACTTCACTGTCCTCCTCGCTTGGGAAACTCTTGCAATGGACTCGGTATCTCTGGCGATAAGGTCAGGGTGGGAGGGGCCTGCCAGGAACAGTACACCCTTTTTCCAGTCAACGGGGAGAAGGGAGGAAAGGAAGATGATTGTGACCTGTAGGCTGGTGAGATTGAGAAACCTTTTCTAAAAAAGATTAAAATGTGGTTGTTGTTGGCTAACAGGGAACTGAAAGGACTGGAATATTAACCCTGTGAGGGGAGGAGTTTATATTTAATATTTATATTGAATCCGGAGATAAATCAGATCGACTTTTAACTAGGATATTAGCTTAAAATCAGTATTGAGGCTACACACACACACACACACACACACACACACACACACGCAAAACTGGGCTAAGGGAGCCCAGCCCGGTTTTGCACATGTGTATGAACAATTGGGATCAGGCCCAATCCTGGTGGCTACACAGTGGCAAACCCGCCTAAGTAGCTTCCCATTAAAATGAGGTCAAGGGAGCAAGCACACCCTTATCCTTGTTTTTCTGATAGTGTGTCAGCCGCGGCTGCTTGCAGACATGGCTTACACACTTGGGGAGGGGAGCGGGATTCCCATAATGCACTGCTCACATGTGTGGTGCATTATTGGAGCTCCAGGGGGTGGAGGTGGCACCGCAACACTTTTGGGGGGTGGCACAGCGGCACCTGACCCCCAGAGCTGCCGGGCAAGGCGGTCTTCTGCCGGGCGAGCCAGTCATCTGGGAAGATCACCTGCGGGGAAGGTGAGTTAATCCTGCCTTCCCTGCAGACAGACCACCCCGCAGCTCTGATCACCAATCATCAGAAGAGCTCCGTTAGGTTCTCGCTTCCCTGCCCTTAGGTACACCCAATGTAGCTCTCTGGATTATGGCCAATGACAAGCAAGATTTGAGTCTCTTTGATTTTTTATTTATTTATTTTTTTGCTTTCTTTTAATAAGAAAGGTCACATTGTGCATATATGGAGCTGGCCAATCAATTTGCCTGTCACTGGGATCCGAAACAAAGAGTCCAAATACAGAGTGACCTTGAACAAACTCCAAGTAAACTTAGTCTCGTACCGTTTTATTCAGAACGTTTGTCTTTAGAGCACAGAAAACGGTATCACTCAAAGCAAAATGGACTTTTTGGCAGCATCAGCACGTGATGTATAGATCTTGTAAATACAAATGCTAGGGAAAGCAAGGATGTTTGTAGGAGCACTGTTTATGCGGTCGATGGCACGTACTGCTGAACAAAATGAAGCTCCTTGATTCTCATCAGTGCAGTCTATGATGATCTGAAATAGCAGGTACATCTGGAGTAAGGTGAATTCATTATAGGCTGCTGGGATTTTAGAGGTTGCTAAGAAAGAGAGATGAAAAACAGTTTACTGCTAGATCCTATGAACTGGCTTATACTGCTATACAGTGTTCCCTCTAACAGAGATTTCCAGATGTTGACTACAACTCCCATAATCCCCAAACAAAAGCCATTGCAGCTGGGAATGCTGGGAGTTGTAGTCAACAACATCTGGGAATCCCTGTTAGAGGGAACACTGTTGCTGTTGCTTTAGCTAATGATGCCATCTAACCATATTTCTTGGAAGTAAGAGGCACTGAAATCAATGGCCGACATCCAGACTAACATTGTGCTAGCTGAAATTAAATCTGCAGTATGATTCAATACGTGTTGGTCAAAACCAATATGGCGCCATAGCAAACTTTCTCACCAATTGCCAGATGTCTACCAATTTCGCCCTGTTTGTTTGTTTGTTTATTCTGTAACAGCCAGACTTTCGTCTCTGGGCAGTTAACATAAAACAATTAAAACACACATAAAAACTTAAAACAATGCAACAATTTAGAATCAGCCATAAAATTAAAACAGAAAATTTTTTTAAAGCTGCGAAAGCTTGGGTGAAAAGATGTGTTTTCAGATTTATTCCTTTTTTTTAATTGCCAGAGATGGGAAGTATTGTATCTCAGCAGGGAGTGCATTCCAAAATCTTAGGGCAGCAACTGAGAAGGCCCGTCTCTGTATAGCCACCAAACGAGTCGGCAGTAACTGGAGACGGACCTCCTCAGATGACCGCAATGAGCTGTGTGGCTCATAGTGAAGAAGACGCTTTCTTAAAAACCCAGGGCCTAAGCCGTTTAGGGCTTTATAAGTTATAGCTAGCACCTTGCATTTCGCCCGGAAACTTATTGGCAGCCAGTATAACTCCATCAGCAGAGGCATGTCCTTACAGGATCCAGTGAGAAACCTCGTCCATTCTGAAATTCCTACAGGTCTTATGGCCAGGGACTGGACTATTGTGGAGACATTGGAATTGTTGTTGCTTTTTAATGCAATTTGGGGGCTGGGTGGGAAAGTGGACCCACCATTCAGAAAAGCAGGCAAGAAATTGGAGCTGCTTTTCTTTTCTTTTGCAGACTTGCAATAAGTGTGAATGAATAAAAGATTACTCCTCCTTCACGACCTTTGTTTATTGCGTAAAAAAGAAAACAAATATCAGTCCATTATAAAAACAAATGCTGCTCTTCCTTGTTATAGACACAAATTGTGCTGTACGCTGAGGTTTGGCAGTGCAGAATAACAGAGCGGGAGAAGCAGAAGTCAACTCTATTTGCAGGAAGTAGATCTTCCTTATCAAGTGGTTTCTTTTGGTGTGAACTTAGGTAAAACTAAATGTGGCACGAGATGTCCAAACAGCCCAGAGAAATGTGTGGTTTGGTTGCTTTGGCAGAATGAGCAGCTCTCCATAGAACAACTTACTAATATTAGACATCCTTGGCTTTCCAGGCATTGAGGAGCTCAGCAATGTTCTTCTCGACCTTCCCATTGGGCAGCTTAAGATCATCAGAGCTGTCTCCATTGAAGTCTCCACAGGGGGCACACAGCTTCCCTGCAAAGGTCTCAGAGACTTTCACTGTCACCTCCCCATCGGGATGGAGGTGAACTTGCACCTGAGAGTGCTGGTCAATCACAACCCCATCATCAACCTTGCTCACAGACATGCCATTTTTCCTGTAGGGCAGGGTCACTGAGCGCCCATTGACCTGGAGCATATAAAAATGGGGTCAGGAAATGAGCCATAGACATGTGTGAAGGCCAAGAAGCCAACATATGCTACTGAGAACCAGGAGCCACTATGACCAACTGAGGTTGAACCAATCAATGCAGACATCTAAACGCTACCATATGTCAAATTTTGTCCTAAAATCTAGAAGTCAAGAAAACAGAGACTACCATGCATAAAACCGGCATAATTTAGAACACCAAATTAGCATAACCATAATTCACTTTAACTTTCCTCTCTGTACTCATAGAATATATATAGTAAAGAGTGGATTGCTCAAGTCATTCACTGGCTAAAGTGAGGAATTTAGTTTCTAGTAATGATCACAAGTAAGCAACGTGGGACAGGTAGTTATTTGTCATTCACATTAATCTTACAAGATCATGAAGGTTTGACCAGAGAAGTTCAGTTTCATCATCTCATGAACCATGAGTGGCTATTCCCATTGTTCCTACACCCTGGTTCACTATCTCAGATCACTCTGGAAACACTGAGGTCATTCACACAATCAGAAACTGCATTCTTCCTGGGTTTGGGAGTAGTATTCCGTATAATTTTTGATTTTAAGGAAGTAAGGTAGGAGGAAAACCTGGGGAGAAGTGATTTGGGATGTACGAACACGTTCAAAACCGAACCAATTCGTTTCGAAGACTCGGGGTCGAGTTGAACCACCCCTAGTTCAGCCCAACCCTGGACCAACCTCCCCCTGGCCCATTTGGGAGGTTTGTGAACCTTTTTAACATAAAAGCAAATTATTTAGGGACCCATTGTGCAGGCACTGCGGCCTCCAAAATGGCCACCGTGACAGTGGGGAACAGGGCCATTTTTGAAGGAAGAAAGGCGGGTGGTGGAGAAGGAACCTCCACAAACCCCCCGCCCCCCCACCTCAGAGAACCCTCACAGGGGGTAAGTTTTTTAAAAGTTTAAACTGGAACAGGGGGGAGGGTTCGAGGGGGTGTTGGACTGAACTAGCCCAGTCTGGTTCAGACTTGAACTGGACTGTACCAGCTGGTTCCATGCACACCCCTAGAAGTGATTGTGTGGAAGTAAGATAGGAGGAAAACCACGGTAGCTTTTCCTCCTATCTTGCTTCCACACAACCAAAAATTTGGAGCACATACAGCTCCCAAACCTGGGTAGAACACCAGGTTTTTGTTTATGTGAATAACTTCTATGCATGCTTACTCCAAACTATGGGTTCCCCGCCCTTACCTCCCACTCCCTACTTGCACACATAATTCTACATGCCTGGGATATTGTTGGTGATATGACCCCCTCCCTACTTCAGGCATTTTAAAAAAAATCCTCAAGGCGATATATGCGGAATTTTACGACTGGTTCCAGCAACTTCACATACTTTCTCTCCTAGCCTCGTCTCTTACCCAAGTCCCGGAGCTCTTTTTAAGGATGACAGATGCATCCTGGAAGTAGACCTTGACAGACTTCCCAACTACCAACTTGTCATCACCGTCTTGTCCGATGCTCACTGATACCCTGAACCAGGAGAGGGCGTTTCCGTCACAAACAGAGGCCACGTCATAGACTCCACTGCAGAGGTACTTTCTCATGGCACCATCAAAGGACGTGAGCTGGGCTTCTGGGGTGAGTTTGCATTGGCCTTCCTGCCTCACACAGCCACGCACACCATTCCTGAGGGTGCAGGTCTCTCCCGACTGGCAGCTGTTCTCCTCACAATTTAGCTTCTCTGGGCCACTACAGGAACATTTCTCTGTGCAGTTGTTTGAAATGATGCTCTCTCCAGCCTGTTGGGAAACCCCCCAAGGAGTGTGAGAGTTGGAAAGGAACATGAACATTCAAATGATGTTCTCCTTTTTAAAAATGTGTTTAAAACATGTTCATACAGACCACAATTCCATCTGCAAAGATGCAGAAGGAGGGTTACATAAAATCAGGGTATAAGGCTATGTTGAAGAATCAAAGGCAAAAACAAATATTTTTGCCAATATTCTCTGACCAGTTGATGGGCTGCTGCTGCAGCATGCTTAATTAAGATACCATGGTGATGTTTAGATATGCAATCCAGCTTATACTTCTATTCTAGAGATGTACTGATTCTTATTATGTATCCATGATGATCCCACACCCACGTTGGTCCTCCTAGAACCAAAGGGCAACGACATCTCTGTACTGCAAAGGCTTACCTTGAGGTACACCCCATCATACACACAGCCACACCCATCAATGGGCACACAGGCATCCCCATCAAACATATAGCCGTCATTGCACTGGCACCCTTCAAAGCAATCCCTTGTACACTGGATTGAAGTGGAAACGCTGGCACAGCTGAAATCGCAAGGCGAAGTGCATATTTCATAGTAGCTGTTGCCTGGGCAGGCGAGGGCTGTGGAGAGAGGAAACAGAAGATCTTCTCTTTTTCACAGAATAGCCAGATAGCCAGTGTGGTGCAGTGGTTAGAGTGTTGGACTAGGACCGGGGAGACCTGGGTTCAAATCCCCATTCAGCCATGAAACTCACTGGGTGACTCTGGGCCAGTCACTTCTCTTTCAGCCTAATCTACCTCACAGGGTTGTTGTGAGGACAAACATAACCGTGTACACTGCTCTGGGCTCCTTGGAGGAAGAGTGGGATATAAATGTAGTAAAATAAAATTTTTAAAAAATTATACACACACATATAATTTGCAATTTATAAATTTGTTTTGTTTATATTGGGTTTACAGGATTCAAACATCCACCATGAGTTGCCTGAAGTGGAGTATTCACAAATATTCCAGTTTCTCAGGGAACAAAGATGTCAGGAGAATTGGAAACCATGGTACAGATATACAAACTCCCCTGCACACCTCAGATTAACTCAGAAATTGAGTTCCCCAAAAAACTGAAATCATTTTCTGAACGTATATTGAGCTTGGGAAAATCACTCCCTCCCAACACTTCTGACATCCTGACTAATGAAAGTTGTACTGACACAGGGAGATTTCACACTTGCACAAAAAAGGCGGTGTGTGCCAAATTGTGAGATACAGCATGATGGTGCAAAAATTCCCTTTCAGACAGATAAGGCATGCCCCGTTTGCTTTGTTCGAATGTCAGTCGCTATCTCTGCCAGGCTCCCCCATTCCCAAAGCACCTTTCCTGCCAGTCCCTCAAAATACTCTCCCCCATGTCCTATTACTTACTGAGATTTGATTAGAGCTAGAGAAGAATTTGGAGGTTTTAAAACCTGCCTAATTAGAGGCAACCGCTCTGGGCTCCTTGGAGGTACAGCGGGATATGAAATGTAAAATAAAATAAAATTAAAATAAATAAAGCTTTACGTGGGCCCCTCAAATCCTTTTCTGAAATCAACTCAGGAGAACATAGTCAGAACTTTTAGTATGGGCCCTAAGAACAGGAGTTGCTTTATGAGGTAGGCTGAAGACAGGGAAGACCTCCTTGCAAGGGGCGAGGAGCACAGAGGCAAAATAGATGAAGAAAGAGTGCAGACTCTATGGAGGAGGCAGTTTGCGGCAGAAAAGGAAACTCAGGGAAGGGTAGGTGGAGGGAAAGGAAGTTTGAGGAGCCAGGGAATTGAAACAAGGAACAGTTAATGAGAATGGTGGGCTCTGAAGACCTTTTCAACCCTAGGATCAGGTTGGCCTGTATGCCAGACATGCAGGAAGACAGGAGTTCTGGAGAAGCTAGCCAGGAGACAGGAAGTCTAATAAAGGTGAAAAACAGATGGATAGAGATGCAGAAATGGGAAGTCAAGGAGAAAATAGGACTGGGTTGAAAACTGACATAGGGCCAGATGCACTCTTACCCTGGACTTTGGGGCCAAAGTCCAAGGCCTCGACAGCCCCTGGGCCCCCTCAAATTCTCTTTAGTCTGTCCTGGGTGGTGTGTGGTTTGTGCCCTCAAGAAGCTATGTGTAAAAATGATGCTTAATTTGCAGCGGGTGGCTTCCATAGGCCTTTAGGCCCAGGCTCCAAAATTGCCTAGGTACACTTCTGCAGAGGGCCCAGGGACAGGAAAGGCTGTGCACCACTGTTCCAAAGGCTGTGGAGAGGCAAGGGAGGTTTCCAGGGCTGCATTTGCTAGATCTAAGAGCTGCTGTATTTTTTTGAAACTACAGAAAATGGGGACCTCTGCCAGTTGTTCTTCTATAAGGATCACAATATCGTAGACGGGTGAAATAGCTCCACAAATAGCTCAAACCACTTGTTTTGTGACTTAGGGTGTTCACTTTGAAAAGAGTATAAATGAAAACCTAAATCTTTACACTTACGGCAGAAGGAGGCTGTTCTCCATGGTTCGACCTTGGCGCCAGCTGCCTGACATGCAGCCATGTAGGCCTGAAGGCTTCGACAGAGGGATTCCTGTGCCCCGTGGCCTGCACACATGTCATACAGGCAGTGCTCAAAGTACTCAGCAGGGCTCACCAACGGATGACATTTTCTGAAAGGGCCTGACTTGGCCTGCATCATTCCACAGGAACTCTCAGCCTTGTATGGTGCTGTCTGGGCTGAATCACAAGTGGGGCATTGCTCACCACAGCCATCTGTGCAACTGACTCCATCCACAGGGACCTTCCAAGAGGCTGCAAACTCATTCACACTTTTGGCGATTTTTCCATTGGGCATCATGAAATCATCATTCATGTTACCATTGAAATTGCCACCCAGACCACACATCTGTCCCTGGTAAGTGCTGGGTACATATAAGCGGATGTATGAAGTAGTATCATAAAGGACTTTGAAGCCAAAGGATGACTGGAGAATGATATTATTCCCCTCCTGGGTGATCCAGAGTTTCCCCTCATCTCTGTTCACTGGCAGAGTGTAGAATTCTCCATCCACCTGCATCGAGAACAAAGAAAATCAGAGCATTTAGTTCTATTCACACACACACACACACACAGGTTTGCATGCATGGCATTTTCCACATCATTGATCCACAGGGAGATGTGAGATACGGGGCACATTCACACAGAACACAGAACCGCAGTTAAACAGGCCTGCGGTTCCACAGACATTACATTCAAATGCAGGGACCCACAGTCAGGCATGGGGACAAAACCAAGGGTTCAGAATTGGAACTCCAATCTGAGCCCTTGGGTTATAGTGAGTTTTGTTGGATCCAGGCAGCCTGCGGTACATCTGAATCCTGCAGTATTTCTGGATCCTGCCCGAGGATCCAGGCACCAGCGGTACATCTGAATTAAGAACTGCAGGCTGATGGCCCTGGAACAGGAATTGAAGGAGGAAGCTCCCTTGCCTCTCTGAAGTCTTCTTGACTGTCCAAATTTGGACAGGAGAGTGGGGAGAGGGGGAGTGGAACCGTGGGTCCACTGGACCCACAGTTCGGCGTTACATGCAAATGCAGCCACTCTCTGACACATACCATCGCTTTCCACTTCATTCCCTTCTGAAGGACAACAATATATCCAGGGATGGACACCACAACAGTCCTTATTAGAGGTAGAGGCCCATCCTCAGGCTTCTCATTCTCCACTAACACAGAAAAGTTGACGAGCCGAGGATCGTTGCTGCAGACTTTGGCTAAGGTGTAAGTGCAGGAGCCGTGGAAGCTGAAACTTCGTCCGTCAAAGGAAATGTAATGGGGGTCACCAGATGCACTAGTTGTTCCGTATCCAATGGGATGGCAGCCTTGGATGCCGTTCTCCACCCTGCACTCTTCGTATGCTTCGCAGGAGAACTTCTGGCACTCGGTGGCACCATTGTCCATGCACTGGCACTTCTCCTGGCAGGAGGTGCTGGGGTAGAACCCCTCTCCCTTCTTGTAGTATCTGCCCTGGTGCACACACCCACACTCTGCAGGAGGGACGCACTGGTCCCCACTGAGGATGAATCCAGAGTCGCAAAAGCAGCCTTCGGCACATGACTCCTCACAGGTTTCTGGAGCTGCAAGGCTGCGGCAGGTGGCTGGGCAGCCATTTCCACAGACCTCATAATGGGAATTACGTGGACATAGAAGGCCTGCAACGAAACAATGAGAAGAAAATGTTGCTGAACTTTGGAACATTGAGCTGAGTACGCATTGTACACTTGACAGTTTATCCCAGTTATCATTCAGTGAGCTAGAAAGTGCATTCATTTTTTTCCTCTGACTTATGTGATATAATAAGAGCAGGTGCCTGGAAGTAGAGTAGTCCCATGGACTAGAAGAGCGGTGCACAACTTTAGCCCTTCAGCTGTTGGACTACAACTCCCATCATTCCCAGCCACAGCACCAATAGTTAGGGATGGTGAGAGTTGTAGTCCATCATCTGCAGGAAGGCCAAAGTTGTAGAGTTCTACCGAGTCAGAACTTTGGTCCATCGAGCGCAGTATTGTCTACCCAGACTGGCAGTGGCTTCTCCAAGGTTGCAGGCAGGAATCTCTCTCAGCCCTATCATGGAGATGCTGCCAGGGAGGGATCTTGGAACCTTCTGTAGGCAAACAAGCAGGTGCTCTTCCCAGAGTGGCCCCATCTCCTAAGGGGAATATCTTACAGTACTCACACATGCAGTCTCCCATTCAAATGCAACCGGGGTGGACCCTGCTTCAGACAAGTCATGCTTGCTAAGACAAGACCAGCTCTCCCCCCAAAGACCAGCTCTCCCCCCAGTAGTATAGCCTCTACTGTAGACAATACTTAACCCTAGAGGGGTGGAAATGATGTCAAGCCTATTAAAATGGCATTTGTGTCACTTAAAGTCAAGTGTGCCATTGAGTCGGTGTCGACTGCTGGCACCCACAGAGCTCTGTGGTTGTCTCTGGTAGAATACAGGAAGGGTTTACCATTGCCATCTCCCGTGCAGTATGAGATGATGCCTTTCAGCATCTTCCTATATTGCTGCTGCCCGATATAGCTCTTTCCATACTCTGGGAAACATAACCAGCGGGGATTTGAACTGGCAACCTCTGGCTTGCCAATCAAGTCATTTCCCCACTGCGCCATTAGAGCCCCATTAAAGTATTTGGAGTGAAATGAAACCCTCTAAGGCAGGGCTGCACAACTTCGGCCCTCCAGATGTTTGGGGACTTCAGCTCCCATAATTCCCAGCCATGGTGGTCAATGGTCAGGGTTTATGGGAGTTGCAGTCCAACATCTGCAGAAAGGACAAAGTTGTGCAGCCCTGCTCTAAGGTATTGATGGACCCTTGCCACATATATTGTGGACTGTCCTCTCAAACACTGTAAGGCACCATATACATGGATGTTGCTATAACAACGACGACGACGACGACGACGACGACGACGACGACGATGATGATGATGATAATGTCACACTAATAATTAAATGAACACCTAAGAGGGAACACTTACTGCAGAAGGAGGCTGATCTCCATTGTCCAATCTGGATGCCCTCAGCTTGGCAGGCTGTTGCATAGGCATTGATGGCACCACACAGGGCATCACGGTGACCCTTGTACTGGCAGGTGTCAAAGACACAGTCATCAAAGAAAGGTGTTGGGTCAATGGCCTCCTGGCACTGCCTGAATGGTCCATCCTTTCTGATGAGGATCCCACAGTACTGGTCACTCTTGTAGGTTTGTTTCTCTCCCTCTTTGCACACTGGGCAGTCGGTGGTGCATCCTGCTGAGCACCCTGGAACCTCCCTCAACTTCCAGCTGTCTGCAAGTTGGACTTCATCACTTGCCTGAGTTCCATCCTTCATGGTGAAGTCATCGCTGGGATCCTGATTGGCATTGCCACAGAGTCCACAGATGGCATTGGCATAATTGCTGGGTATAATGACCCTGGCGTAGCTGTACCAGTCAAAGCTGACTCTCAGATCAAAGTCTGTCTTGATGAAGCCATGGACTCCACTGGTGTAGATCTTCAGTTTATTTTCATAGGAGAAGGGTACGTCCACAAAGACTCCATTGACCTGAAAAACACATGGGAGAGATTGTCAAGAGGTCTGTGTGATTAACAAAAGGAAAGAGTTGATTATCATGAGAAGTTAACTAGAAGTACAATTTATGAGTTGGCTCAAGGAGGTATAGAAGGAGATGCCATTGATATTACTAGAAGCTTAGAGGCAAGAAATTAAACTTTCTGCCACTGACAGTTAAAATAGAAATCTGTCCTATGAACTGAAGCTCAGAAGGACCTGGATGGCACTCTTCCAAGATGTTAGACTGTGCTCTCCCTCTGGCTTCTTTCAGATTCTGATATTACTGTGTAAGAAAGATAATGCTTCTTTTCCACTGTGAACATCATATTTGGGCAAAGGCTAGAACAGGAATGTTCAAAGGGCAGAAAGCTACTGCTGTCCCGTGCCTCTCTCTGATAAGGCTGGTATCATCTGGTATAACAGAAAACATGGCATGACATCAACACACTTTGCATTCCACTGCCTCACACCATTGGCTGCTGGTGGGGAAGGATTGAGAAATGCACCATGCAGCAACATAACATCACACGTGTTATACTAAATACTAACAGGAGCATTTTCAGATGATTACTTTACCCTAACTTTACTTTGGGAGGGTGGGTGTGCATTCACAGATTGGCCAGATTTACCCTGAAGTCCATGCTATATTTCAGAAAGCACTTCCAACACGATTCAGGTTTCCCCCCTCTGTATCGGATCCTGGCCCGGTTTATTTTTTTACACAAATAAAACACAATTAAAACACATTTGTACCTGAATCTTGCGAGGATACTCTTGGCTCAGGCTGATGGTCATGTTGTAGACCTCCAGAGTCACCGCTTTGGTGAAGGACACCTTTTTACTGCCGCGGTTGTTGTTCTCCACCGTGACCAAGAACGGGGTGAGAGTGGGGTCCTCGGAGCAGACCGCTGCCATCTGATACACACAGGTACCCTGGAAGTCGTACTTCTTCCCATCAAAAGTGGTGTAGTGGGGATCCCCAGATCCTGTGCAGGTGGAGTAGCTGTTGGCACGACATTCCCGGACTCCTCTGGCTACAATGCATGCTTCGTTGGCCTTGCAGGAGGCCTTTCTGCACACTGCCTTGCCTAATTCGGGGTCACATATGCAGCGGGAATGGCAGCCTTCACCAGCCCAGAACTCCTCGCCTGCCTTGTAGGTCATGCCATCGTAGGTGCAGTTGCAGGTCTCCACTGGGACGCACTTCTCGGCACTCAGGACGTAGCCCTCGTCACACTGGCAGATTTCTGCACAGGTGTTGTTACATGTGCAGGGAGCAGTCCAGTCAGAGCAGGTTGCTGGGCAGGCATTTCCACAGGCCTCGTAGTGACTGTTCTCAGGACAAGATAATGGACCTGGAACAGGATTGAGCCATGATCAAAACATATCAGGCAAATTCTCATGTCTATTAGTCTATCGTCTAATATAGAAAGCATCATAGAAAATAGATTTAGAAGAAGATCTATATACCAATTTTCAACAAAGTTCCTAAAGTGGTTTACATTAGAACATAAGAACAGCCCTGCTGGATGAGGCCCAAGGCCCATCTAGTCCAGCATCCTGTTTCACACAGTGGCCCACCAGATGCCACTGGGAAGCTCACAGGCAGGAGTTGAGGGCATGCCTTCTCTCCTGATGTTACTCTCCTGCAACTGGTACTCAGGCGCATCCTGCCTTTGAGGCTGGAGGTGGCCTACAGCCCTCTGACTAGTAGCCGTTGGTAGACCTCTCCTCCATGAAGTAATCCAAACCCCTCTTAATGCCACCCAGGTTGTTGACTGTCACCACATCTTGTGGCAGAGAATTCCACAAGTTGATTATGTGTTGTGTGAAAAAGTACTTCCATTTGTTGGTCCTAGATTTCCTGGCAAACAATTTCATGGGATGACCCCTGGTTCAAGTGTTATGGGAGAGGGAGAAGAATTTCTCTCGATCTACTTTCTCCACTCCATGCATGATTTTATAGACCTCTATCATGTCTCCCCGCAGTCATCTTTTTTCTAAACTAAGGAGCCCCAGGTGTTGTAGCCTTGCCTCATAAGAAAGCTGCTCTAGGCCCCTGATCTACCCCTTATACCTTCCCATCCCAAGAACTCATGACAAAGCAATATACGGAGGCTGAGAATATGGACCATAATCTCACTATGTCATACTTGGAATAAATTCACAATGTGAGATGTGGAATAAATGTGGAATACATAAATAAATGTAGAATAAATTTATTAGTGAATAAATTCACTAGTTACCAGATGAGTGGAAGGACGGTGGAGCGAAGCCGTAACCTTCCCGGTTTCTACCACCAAAGACCAAGACACCAAAGGGAGATTCAGGATGCTCCAGAAAGATAGAGTTAGGTCCAGTGTTCAAGTCATATACACACCATGAATACTGTGACCTTGGGACACTTCTCCATTGAATCCCTGTAATGGCCGTCTTGTTCCTACTAATGCTGCTGGTTTCCGAACTTTCTGCTATGATGATGGCATAGTTCTCGAAATTGCTGATTCTATTAAAGTGGTAGGATTGGCCATAACTCGTTACGGCAGGAATGGTCATCAGGAATGGATCGTAGCTTTGCATGTTGCCAGTGAAGGAGAAAAGGACTTGGAGTCCCCCATTAGCAGAGATATAGAGCACTTTTGGGAACTGGATCTCAAACTCTTTGACTTCCCCGGCTACCATGTATCGAAAGCCTCTTTTGGAGCCCATGTGATAATCGATACGAGTATCCTGGGCAGCAACCACATATGCAATGTCAGGCTTGTCTTGGAAAGGTACAGAGGGAACAATGAAAGTGGTACCCCAGCTGGAGACTGGCAGGAGCTGTTCAGCAACATGATCGCACCAGGAATTTTGCACTACACACGCATGCCCACTCAGGACTGCCACGGGTGCTGATGACTGTATCTGAGTGCCGGACAAATCATCTGAGCTTTGCAACTGGATGACTTGGAAAGCCTCAAGGGAAACATTGAGTTTGTTCCGTGCAGCATACAACTGGTTGTTGAACTTCACCTGCCCTTTCAGATAAATCTCAACTGTAGTAGGAACATCCCAAGCTATGACTGCAAATTCTTTCAATAAGCTTATTGATTTGGTATCACGTGGGGTTATGACATAATACGTTGTGCCAAGCTCCTGGACTGGATATACTGTCATGGCAGCAACGGAATTCCTCTTCCTGAACAATTGGACAACCGAAATGTCGTGCTCAGCCTGAATTAAAATGGAATGGTCAAACATGATACTCCTCCTCATCTCTGCAGTCTTTGGGATCTCCACAGACACTGTTTCGCCCTCTCTGATGGTATAACTTTTCTGATAGGTAGATTTGCTCATTGTCACAGTGACTGCAGTAGAGTCATGGTAACCAGTGAGGAACAGCTGGAGGTTTATTTCAGAAGTAGTAGCCAGGTAATTCTGCATGAAGGCTGTGATGAACTGTTTGCCATGAAAGCCTGCTTTGCTGTGACCTGCAGA
The DNA here is from genome assembly GCF_027244095.1 of Hemicordylus capensis. Lineage (NCBI taxonomy): Eukaryota > Metazoa > Chordata > Lepidosauria > Squamata > Cordylidae > Hemicordylus > Hemicordylus capensis. Next base: position 19,769,205 of record NC_069663.1, read on the forward strand.
GAAAAGGAGAACAGAAGGAAACAGAGATAATTAGACTGGGCAAAGGACAATATAAGTACAAAGAAGACAACAGATGAAGGAACATTGCTCCCGATTCCTCTGAGCATCAAGAACTACTGTCATGGTAAAGACGACATTGTGTAGGGTGGAAAACACCAATCATGAACAACTTTGGCCCTCCAGGTGTTTTTGGACTACAACTCCCATAATTCCCAGCCACAATGGCCAATAGTGAGGGATTATGGCAGTTGTGGGCCAACATCTGCAAGAGGGCCAAAGCTGAGCAACCCTGGTCTACAGGAATTTTTCTACAATAAAAAAGGTCAACCCTGGAAGATCAAGTCACTGATCTTCTGTGTATGGTGCAGTTTGACCCTTTGTTGTCTGCTGAGAATTCCTGTGCTTGAAGAGGGCAAGATGTATAACACACCATTGTGAAGACGGAGCACAGGAGCCCAAGGGTTGTAAATGGCACACAGAACCAGTATTCAGCCACGGTTCTGTGCGACATCTGAACTGAGCCTATGGGAAAAGTCATTGAAATACTGAAGGATCTAAAATGGGTTCCAATGGAGTTGCTTTACTAGCTCTGGAAAACTACTGTAAATAACTCGAGTTTTGAAGGCCTGGGACAGATCTCAGATGGACTCCTAAACCAAAAATAAGTACAGAGAGATGCAGAGTAGGGGGCAGGTGGGGAAATAGGTAAGGCTTGTTTTATTCTTTGGATCTATTTAGGTGGTGATTTATTCCAATGTCATAGGAACATAGGAAGCTGCCTTATACAGAGTCAGGCCATAGTACTGTCTACACCAGTGATTCTCAAACTTGGGTCCTCAGGTGTTATTGGACTTCAACTCCCATAATCCCCAACCAAAGGCCACTGAGGCTGGGGATTATGGGAGTTGAAGTCCAATAACACCTGAGGACCCAAGTTTGAGAATCCCTGGTCTACACTGACTGGCAGTGGCTCTCCAAGGTTCCAGGCAGGAGTCTCTCCCAGCCCTACCTGGAGATGCTGCCAGGGATTGAACCTGGGACCTTCTGCATGCAAAGCAGATGTTCTGCTGCTGATCCTTTTCGAGTCACAATAAAAGGACACAGCTTTTTCACAGGTTGTCAGAAAATGGCCAGCAGATGGCACTAAGAAATTACATGACGTCCATCTCTAGAGGTGAATGACCTTAAAACAGTGGTACATCAGCAGAAGGTTGCTGGTTCGAATCCCCTCTGGTACCTATATTAGGCAGCAGCGATATAGGAAAGATGCTGAAAGGCATCATCTCACACTGTGCAGGAGGAGGCAAGGGTGAACCCCTCCTGTATTCTACCAAAGATAACCACAGTGCTCTGTGGTCGCCAGGAGTCGAAATCGACTTGATGGCACACTTTACCTTACATATGCTGGTAATGGTTACAGTGACTGCTGTAATGCACTCTAAATGGGGCTGCCTTTGAATGTAGTCTGGAAGCTACAACTGGTACAGAATGAGACAGCCAGATTGGTCTCTGGGACAACACGAGGGGAGGACCACATAACACCGGTTTTAAAATAATTGCACTGGCTGCCGATGTGTTTCCAGGTGAAATACTAAGTGCTGGTTATTACCTATAAAGCCCTTAAGGGCTTGGGTCCAGGGTATTTAAGAGAGCACCTCCTTTGTCATGAACCCTGCCGCCTGTTACGAACTTCTGGAGAGGTCCAGTTACGGTTGCCACCAGCTCATTTGGTGGCGACCCAGGACTGGGCTTCCTCTGTGGCTGCCCCAGGGCTTTGGAAGATGCTCCCTGCTGAAATAAGTGCATCTCCTTCTCTGTTTTCAGGAAGACTTTCAAGACTCTCCTGTTCTCACAGGCTTTTAATTAGAATTAATTTTTAATAATTTTTAATAATTTTACTAATTTGTTTTAATAACTCTTTTATGCTATTTTTATTGCGTCGTGCATTTTAATCTGTGTTGACTTTTAAATATTTTAAATTCTGTACACCGCCTAGAGATGTACATATCAGGCAGTATAAAAATATGATAGATAGATAGATAGAATGATGTGTTTAAATGTCATGCAGATGCCCGATAGAATTTGTGTTGAAGTTGGAATAAATTCCCAGCTAGATAGATCCTAATTTACAGCTAATCATCTTGATATTTTGCAGTACTGAACAGCATCTTTAGAACGTTTATTTTAAAATTATTATTAAAATAAGGGCACAGATTAAGAAATAAAAATTGTTCTGGTCAAACTAGAAAGATTCTGTATGTGGATGCGTGTCAAATGGATGCAGTTCCCTAGACTGAAAAACTCAGTTCAGCTGCTGAGGTTATTATTTATTTATTTATTACATTTTATATCCCTCTCTTCCTTCAAGGAGCCCAGAGCGGTGTACTACATACTTAGGTTTCTCCTCACAACAACAACCCTGTGAAGCAGGTTAGGCTGAGAGAGAAGTGACTGGCCCAGAGTCACCCAGCAAGTCTCATGGCTGAATGGGGATTTGAACTCGGGTCTCCCCGGCCCTAGTCCAGCACTCTAACCACTACACCACGCTGGCAGGTTAAGCACATACACCTTCATTCACATCATGTTAGCTTGAAAGGAGAGCTAAGGTGCCCTACAGCTCAATTACTGAGCCATTTTTGGAAGGGTGGTATATAAATTAAAATAGGTAGGTAGGTAGGTAGGTAGGTAGGTAGGTAGATGGATGAATTACTCACCACCCAACAGGGCCAAACCAGCCACGATGAACAGGATCCTCATCATTGCCAGGACTGCAAAACAAAACATGGAGGAATAAGAGTAAGAAGGGTGTTTAGGCACATGCCACATTCCTACAACCATTTTCTCCCTCCAGGATATGGAGATTTCTTGAAAAGGTGCGCAGAGGATCTGGGTCTTTAATAACAGCTGCCTAAGAGGGCATACTGGGGGAACTGTCAGGGGAAGCTTTTCTCAGTGCAGAAATGGTGTGCTCTGAAACTTCCAATGATCCAAAAAGGTGGCATCCCTCATCTGGTGTTAAGAGAAGCCATAAGAACACGGGAAGCTGCCTTCTGCCAAAATAAACCGTTGGTCCATCAAGTTCAGATGGACTTGTTTGCACAGACTGGCAGCAGCTTAGGAACATAGGAAGCTGCCATATACTGAGTCAGACCCTTGGTCCATCTAGCTCAGTATTGCCTACACAGACTGGCAGTGGCTTCTCCAAGGTTGCAGGCAGGAATCTCTCTCAGCTCTATCTTGGAGATGCCAGGGAGGGAACTTGGAACCTTCTGCTCTTCCCAGAGTGACTCCATCCCCTGAGGGGAATATCTTACAGTGGTCACACATCAAGTCTCCCATTCGTATGCAACCAGGGCAGACTCTGCTTAGCAAAGGGGCCAAGTCATGCTTGCTGCCACAAGACCAGCTCTCCAAAGAGAGACTAAGGCCAGATGAAAAGACTGATGAAGCATAGGTTAGATGCTGCAAGAGCTCCAAAGGCCTATTCCTACCATGTGAGTAAAGTTGACACCATTGCCAAGTCTCTAGAATGGACAGTTCTCCCCAGGAATTGGCATCAGTCTCCAAGTGATTAATGAAAGTAAGCCTGGAGATTTTAATGGCTGGAAATGGTGAGAAACATTGGGGGGGGAACATCTTCAGGAAGAGCTGCAACTCTACATCTAAGCAACTTTGCTTGAGGCTTCAGACTGGGTCCAAAGCAACTTCATCTAGACCAGTGGTTCCCCACCGGGGGGCCTCCAGATATTGCTGAACTACAACGCCCATCATCCCCAGCCACACTACATTGTAGCGGAGACTGATGGGAGTTGTCGTTCAGCAACATCTGGAGGCCCCCAAGTTGGGGACCACTGGTCTAGACTAAACCTCACCCAGAGCTGCACGCAATGGCCTAGTTGCCATCTCCTAAGATCCATGAGGAGATCCCATTTGTGGCTGGGTTGTGTGGTTTTTGTTAGATTTGTTGAAGGTTGGTGTTGATGTTTTGTTTTGTTTTCATGAACAGGTTTTGCAATATTTTTTCATTGTTTCAAAAACATGTTTGACCAGAAGAAATATATTTGTACTTCATGGAACGTGATCTCATCCATATACTGTTTCAAATCCCTATTATTCCTCCCGGGTCCCACCCCAATTTCTCCCACTATTTCTAGCCAAAGAGATCCTCAAGGCCATTTACAATAAAAACACGGAAAACATAAATGAAACTGCCAACAATGCAACGACACCGTAAGATATCAGCCTCAAATAATATAAATATTCAAAATATCAAATATTTATTTATTATTTATTAGTCTTTTTTGAATTCATATACCTCCTAGTATAAAAATCTCTAGGCGGTGTACAGAATCAAAACATAAAACATTTAAAATTCATACAAAGATAAAATCATAACAGATAAAAACACATTAATAATACATGAAAAAAAAGAAAAAAATGAAGAAAGGGGGAAGCAGAGCCTACAGAGGAAACCAAGGAAAGGGAACGTTAGTTTCCATCAGAGGAGGAACTGTTCTTAGTCAAAGGTTTCACTAGCAGAACTGGGCCGATATTGGTCAGTGATTCAGCCAGCCTAGGAACATAGGAAACTGCCATATACTGAGTCAGACCATTGGTCTATCTAGCTCAGTATTGTCTTCACAGACTGGCAGTGGCTTCTCCAACGTTGCAGGCAGGAGATCTCTCACAGCCCTATCTTGGAGATGCTGCCAGGGAGGGAACTTGGAACCTTTTGATGTTCTTCCCAGAGCGGCTTCATCCCCTGAGGGGAATATCTTGCAGTGCTCACACATCAAGTCTCCCATTCAGATGCAACCAGGGCAGATCCTGCTTAGCTATGGGGACAAGTCATGCTTGCTACCACAAGACCAGCTCTCCTCTCCTACTTGGAAGGAGAGGGAAAGAGAAAGTGGATGGGTAATGAATGGGGACAAACACACCCGCCTTTCAAGCAGGCCAAGCAGGCATCTTCAAGGGAGGCAATTTTCTCATTGATGGTTTAAATATGCTCTTTTTAAAGAATCCTACAGATTCATAACATAGTCAGTTGCATTCTTCAGGCTTTTCACCATTAGCCTGACATGGGGGATTTCTTTGTTCCTAGCATCTTTGGTGCCTTCTGAGATACTGGTTGGGTGAAGGCAGAAGAGAGGAAGTGAGACAGCACATGGGGTGACTGGGGCTTTAGGAAAGCAGAGTTGGGCAAATGCAAGCGGGAGGCCCCAAACACTAGATCTTGTGGGTGAGAGAGAGAAGGATCCAGTAAGGCAGTTCACATGGCCATAAACTGGGTAGGTGTTGAGTCCTTACCAGTTCTGGGAGCTGGGCGTGCTCCTGTTTTGCTACTGTGTGTTAGATAAAAACCAAGTTGGAGGTGGGGAGCCTGAGCACCCGTCAAGCCTCAGCTGGGTAGGATGACTGCCCCCTACCCAGATTCCATGCTGAGCTTCTGAATGAAGTACGTGAAAAAAATGTCCTACCCAGCTGGGTCTTGGCAAATGAGCCACAGTTGGGTACATATAGGAATATAGGAAGCTGCCTTATCTTGAGTCAGATCATTGGTCCATCTCGCTCAGTATTGTCTACACAGACTGGCAGCAGCTTCTCCAAGGTTCTCCAAGGCTTCTCCAGGCAGGAGTCTCTCTCAGCCCTATCTTGGAGAGACCAGAGAGGGAACTTGGAACCTTCTGCTCCTCCCAAAGGAGCATCCCCTGAGGGGAATATCTTCCAGTGCTCACACATCGTCTCCCATTCAAATGCAAACCGGGGCATATCCTGCTTAGCAAAGGGGAGAATTCATGCTTGCTACTACAAGATCAGCCCCTCTGGATCAGGCACAAGGCCTATCTAGTCCAGCATCCGGTGTCACACATTGGTCCACCAGATGCCTCTGGGAAGCCCACAGGCAAAAGGTGAGGGCATGCCTTATCTCTTGTTGTTTCCCCCCTGCAACTGGTATTTAGAGCCGTCTTGCCTCTGAGGCTGGAGGTGGCCTATAACCACCAGACTAATAGCTACTGCTGTAGCCATTTACAATTACTAGTCGATACTTGCTATTGAAAACCGCTGAGTTACACATAGACATGAATGAGAATATTCTCCAACTACTTTGTTTTTTTCAAATATTCTTCAGCTGGAATGGCAGAGATTGCTTATAAGAATTATTCTCCAATTCACAAACTCTCACCTCACAAATTTCTTCATACAGGTATGATTCAGATATGATTCACATGATTCACATGCTCCGCCTTGGAGGCATGATTAACATAGGAAGTGGATCTCCAAAATATCTTATGGAGCATACTCAGGTTTTTAAAAAAACCAAAACCGACTTCTGTTTTGTTTGTTTTTTAAGGGCTGCACAAGTAGCTGATATCATCAATTTAATTTTAAAACCAAGTTTATGAACAAGATCATTTTTTTCAAGATCAGAGAAACAAAGTATCTCATCGTCTGGACAAATATTTCCTTCTGTAATCCTGATCCAGAAAATGTTAAATTGCAATTCTAAAGATCCTTGAGCAGCGGAAACACTTCTTTTGCAAACCAAAAGGAAGAGTCACTAACAGGTATTCTTCTGTACACCATCTGCCCCTTTTGTATCTCTCCATTCATTTAGTGAGGTCTGTTACTGAATTATGCATGTTGTTCACTCTGAGCATACGCTGAGTGTAGGACCCCAATCTGCTTTGAATGAATCTAAGTATGTCCACAGTTGTGTGCCCTTAGGACCATTCACTATCTCTCAGCCCAGCCACGCCCCACCCAGAGTTGTTTTGAGTACAGGATGATTAGGGGCAGCCATGAAACAGGAAAGACAGGATTAAAATGTAATAAATAAATGCAATAAACATGCCCAATCCAAAGCAGCCTCTTACCTTCAGCAGACCTATCCTAGCTTGAGAAAGGAGAAGGAAGAAGACCTCTGCCTCATCTCTCTGTTGCTCCTTCCCCTTTTATAGAGAAGAGGAGAAATCTCATTCCATAGGTCTGACCAAGAAACTGTCACAGCCCCACTGGGGCTGGGATTCCTTGCAGGCCAGCTCAAGGGCCCCAGTCAAGCTGCAGTTTCTGGCAGGGCAAAAGTAAGGGCCATCGGGCTTTGACTTGTGTTACTCTGTTCGCCTTCTCCATCTTACCTGAATAGCTGGGGCCCTACTTGACTGCAGTTTCAAAAGGCTGCTGCTGCTCAAAGAGGATGCCTTTGGTGCATACCTGGGCAGCCCTTCGAGAAGCAAGTTTTAATTCAGACAGCCAACTTCTTGTCACATACACTCAACCAGCAGCCACTGTAGAAGGTTCCCGGTAATGTTCTTCCTCTCGACATCACCACTGCACTAAACAAAAGGGTACAGAAATAGTGTTTGCTAATATAATCATTTTCCTACTAAAGAATATTCAGGATAACATAGTCATCTTTTCCCTTTGCATTTGGGCAAATTACGATGAGCGGTTGCTGCCTTTTCACTAAAGGCTTCTGCAAGGCAGTTAATAATAAATTGTGCCGTTTAAATGTCTATGTAACAACAGGATCAACTATAGGGTATTGTGTAGTCTGCAAAACGTTCCTGATTCCATCCCATTTATTGCAACATTAGAGTTTGTGTAATTCATCTTAAAATAAGTTTTAGGGAACTGTCCCTTTCAAGGAGATTATTCAATTCTACTGACAGCCGGTTGATCCAGATGTGTGGTGGCATTTTTAGGGAACCGTGATTTTCGTTTCAGAGGATTGCTGCAATTTCAGAAAATTGTGTAATATTGTGAGGAGACCAGAGATCAGCAAAAAAGAAGTTGAGGATTGCGTCAAATAAATGTGTGAAATTCAGATCTCCCAAAGACACATATATCTGCCAAAATTTACCATATACAGTCATTTTCGGGTATCTATTTCTTGTAACACATGGTCCCTAATTTGCCTTTTAAAGAGTTGGGGGAATAATTTTATGCAATGCATGTTTTAACATGGCATCTAGTTTGACTCCTAGGTGTTCATAGGTTGTGGAGTGAACATGTAGCTCAGTGGTAGAGCATTTGCTTTGCATGCAGAAGGTACAAGCTTCAATCTCTGGCAACATATCCTGGGAGTTATTCACACTGGGCTTCAGGCTTTGGGGTAAATGTTGAGCGAAGCCACTTTGAAGTACACTCGCGGCATTGAGGGAAGCAGCCCATCCCCTCTGCTCTCGGGTTTTGTTTTAAAACAAGTTCACATGGCATGCATCTGTGTTTTCCTTCTAGCCAATGCGGGGGCGGGGGAGGTTACTACAGAGCAATATCTGCATTTCTAAAGACAGCATCCATCTCAGAAAGAGTAGCTTAAAGCCAGCATTTAAAAAACCCGGAAATACCTCGAGATAAGCTAGGATTCACAAGACAAAGCGTAGCAAACAGACCCTGCTTAGGGTCTGTCACATTACCGGTCTGTCAAAGACCCTGCTTAGCAAAGGGGACCATTAATGTTCACTCCTGCAAGATCAGCTCCCTGCTTTGCCTCATGTCTTCATTGGTTGGGATGCAATGCTTTCAGCGCACTTCTCAGGCATTGCTTGACCAAGAGTTTCCAGTGAGACGATGCGGCTGCATTCTCCTGTTGATGTTCAGCGTAGACATGAATCTGACTGATTTGAGTGTTTCCACTTCGAATCGGATCACCCCAAAAAGGGGCGATTCGATTTGAAGTTGAATCAAATCAGCCAAATTCTGAGGCCTTTTAAAGGAGACTGCTTAGCCTGGCAATGTCAGTCAGCGTGAACAGCCAGCCAGGCTGGCCAAAGGGAGGGATGGCAGGTCCAGTCGCCACCTCTTTGCCGCCGCGGCCACCTCTGCACTGCTCTCCCACCAGAAGTGGTTAAAAGGTGCCTCCACACATCTCTTCTGCATCAGAGAAACAGCTGGTGGCTGCAGGGGGGTGGAGGATTTCCCCCCACCGCCCACTGCTGCAGATTCTGCAGTTACAACTCCCACCAGGAGCGGTTGAAAGGCACTTCCACGCCTCTTCTTCCTTATTATGCAGAGCCTATTGAGGGGTCTGCACAATAAAGGTAATTTCAGATTTGGGGGTGCCCAGTGCCTCTTTGTTTTTGCTTTTCGAGGCAGTTAAGAGGCTCTACCTCGCCTCCCCAACCAGCACAGGCCAAATCAATTCTGGCTCGATTCGAATACAATAACGTTTGAATCAAACCAACCTGGTTGCAAGCAGGTAAGATTTGTGTTCAAATCAAAACAGCAGGTTTTGATTTGTATACAAAACTCATCACAATTTCTATCCATACACATCCCTAATCACTGATTAAATAAGCTGAGAAAAATCTGTGTTTTGCAGTTGGCGATGTTCCCTTATGCCCTGGGGAAGGCTAGACTTTTGGGAATAATTCCATATGTATAACAAAGATCAATAATTCAAGTAATCAGAGTCAGGTTTTCTCTGAATTCTATTTACTCAGCCTTTTGGACATAATCTTTCTATTGAATGCTTCGCTGGTGTTGTTGAATGTCGAACAGAACTGGAACTAATCCCACTGAGAAAGTCTACCCAGCTGAGCACAACTGAAAATCTGGCAATGAATGAATTTTGGGCAGCCCAGTCTGTCAATGCAAGGCAGTTTTATTTGCATACCTGGCATCAACAGAGCTGTTGGAAAACACAGTAACCAGGTGCACTTGCTGTTTCTAGCAATAATGGGTTTCTGGAATAACAGTGTAGAAGAGAAATTGGGCCGCTGAAATTTGCCATATCAGATTTGCTGCAAAGGGGAGCTGTCCTTCCTGGAATTCCCTCTTCTGTTACATGGCGGAAGTGAGGTGAAAACCCCCTCTCCTCTCTTACATCTGGTCACCCTGCTTAGGGAATTCCATCTTAAATCAATGAGGTCATTCACACAATCAAAAACTGTGTTCTACCCGGGTTTGGGAGCTGCGTGTGCTCCCAATTTTGGGTTGTGCAGAAGCAAGTTAGGAGGAAGAGCTGCCCAGGTTTTCCTCCTACTCTGCTAGTACACAATCACTTCTACCCAGGTTTTCCTCCCACCTTGCTTCCACACAACCCAAAACTGGAAGCAAACCCAGCTCCCAAACCCGGGTAGAACACAGTTTTTGATTTTGTGAATGACCTCAGTGGCTACTAGTTTGAGGGCTATTGGCCACCTCCAGCCTCAGAAGCAAGATGCCTCAGTTGCAGGGAAGTAGCTGCAGGAGAGCGGGCATGTCCTCAGCTCTTGCCTGTGGGCTTCCCACTTGCCTGTGGGCTTCCCACTTCCCATCTGGTGGATCATTGTGTGAAAAGCAGGATGCTGGACTAGATGGGCTTCCTTGGGCCTGATCCAGCTGGACTTTCCTTACGTTCTTATTATAAGGCCAAAAGCCAAGTGCCTTCCAAGGAAGGTAGGAGGCTCAAATGCTCTGCAGCACTGATAGGATAAAATGGTTGAACCACCGAAACCCTTTCTTCCAATGGTAGTCCCTTTGCTCTTCTTCTTCTTCTCCTGACTGTGGCCAGCATGATTTGGATTCCGCCCCCAAATCAGGAAGTACAGTCTGTTGGAAAGAGAGCCAATGGAGCAGTAGGCACAACAAGAGCATCTACTCTTGGTAATTTAAAACATCTCTCGGCAAGGACCCCAAACTCTATGCAGCTCTTAATCAGAGATGACATTCACACAATCAAAAGCCATGTTCTACCCGGGTTTGAGAGCTGTACGTGGGAGCTGAGCTCCCAATTTTTAGTTGTGTGGAAGCAAGGTAGGAGGGAAAGCTGTATAGAAGTGATTGTGTGGGGGGAAAGGTAGGGGGAGATCCTGGGTAGAAGTGATCGTGTGGAAGCAAGTTGTGGCTGTGATCTTGGGCAGCGGATTGCACATATGAATGGCATCTGGGGGCTAGATCACAACCAGCAGTGAGGGGTTCAGATGACACTTCCATGTCATACTTTAGATGAGATCTCACTTCAAATCAGAATCTTTATTCAGACGTACCTGTCACCATACAGGTATTAGGAAAGATTAGGTCAATATTAGCATGCAAGCTTAGAGCTAAGGTCCATTGGTTTTATGGGTGGTATTCTGGGTTTAAAAGCAAAGCCAGGAACAGACTGGGTATCAAATTTTAGGTGTCTGGCAAGATGTGAAAGCAAATATTTCCTTATTGATTAATGCTTGTCAACATGAGTAATGAGTGACCTGATCAAACAGCCTTCCTTTTCCTTTACAAAGAAAACAGGAAGGTTTACTTTTCTAGGAGACAGGTTCAGATGATAAAAACTGAAGAACAGGTGGATAAGATCCTCAAATCTAAAGATATGGCTTGATTAAAAGGGCCCTTGCAGCTGCTCTTTACACACACACACACACACACACACACACACACACACACACACAACATCATTATATACATTTTTCTAAGGCATACCCATGGCTAATCCATTTGTGGCCGCTCTCGTGAGAGTTTGGAGATCTGCCGGATAGCCATGGGATTGGGGAAGGGAGAAAATGGCGGCGGCAGTCAGCCAGCGAGTGGGCAAAAAAATGGTGGTGAATGGCGCCGGTCGAAGAAAATGGCGGCAGGTAGTGGCAGCGGGCAGGCAGGTGGGAAAACAGAAGGCCAGCGGATGGGCAGGGAAGGAAGAATATGGCAGGCAGGGGGCAGGGCGAGGGGAAACAGGAGGACAGCAGGCAGGGTCAGCTGGGGAAACAGACAGACAGTGGGCAGGGAAGGAAGAAGCCAGAGGGCAGGGGGTGGGTGGGGAAGAAGACGGCGGGGGCAGGCAGGCAAAAAAGTGGCAGGGGGAGAAAGCGGTGGTGGCAGCAAACTAGGGGCGCAGATGCTCTCCGCTGGATCCGCTCGTAAAAAATAAAAGAGGGAAATTCAATGACACATTTCTCATCATGCCTAGTTTTAGTTAAAGTGCTGAAATTCAGATAGCAGAAATGGTTCAGATTCTTAGGGCGGAAGTTAGGAACTTAAGTAAGGAGAATTATAAGCTATAAATGTGAGTGCAAAAACAGGAATTCTGTGAGTGCATAGACTGAAGCAAAGGAATAGCTGTTTAGAAAGCCCATAAAATAAACTCAGTAGTAGAAACAAAATTGAATATAAAAAAGTTTATGCAGGTGTACATAGATTACCACCCATTACCTCTTGCCTCAAAGGTGGCAAGATCAAAAGCCAATCTAGGCCACATTTACATGTAATGCAGAACTGGAATTGAAGGGGCCAATGCTGATGAGGCAAACTTCAACTTTGGCCCCTTCAGCTTTTGGCCCCAAAGTTGAAGGGCCCAAAGGTTACTGGACTGTTATGTCTGAATGCCCCCGGAACTCCAGTTCCGTTCGGAGAGCAACCCAAGGTTCCACTCTCCTAACTGCAATTTGGGTTGTAATGAGTTTTACCACTCCAAACCGAGATCTAACGCAGCCTACATTACGTGTGAATGCGGAAACACAGGCTGCATTAACTCCAACTGAAGCTGAGGGAGGAAGCTCCTCCCTCAACCTGGCTGTCAGCTGTGCGGGCTTTCCTTCATGAAGCAAGGAAGCCTGCTCAGCCAGTCTCCCCTTCTCTCTGTTGCTGACTGCAGAGAGGGAGCTCTACAATACATCTTAATTTTGACAGGAGAGCAGGGGCGGGGGGAGCAGAACCGCGAGTCCGTTGGACCCAAGGTTCCACGTTACATGTGAATGCAGCCCTAGAGAAATGTTATGGGGAAAGCAGTGTACAATTTTAGTTTTGTTACCAGGTATTAACAGTAGTTCATCAGATACTGACATAATACTATGTGGTGGGGGGAAATCCGGGTCAACATTTTGAAAATAGCATAACTACTAAGTTCTGTCTTTACTGAAAACTAGTCCTACCATATGCCACCTAATGGCGCAGCGGGGAAATGACTTGATTAGCAAGCCAGAGGTTGCCGGTTCGAATCCCCGCTGGTATGTTTCCCAGACTATGGGAAACACCTATATCGGGCAGCAGCGATATAGGACGATGCTGAAAGGCATCATCATCAAATACTGAGGAGACAATGGTAAACTCCTCCTGTATTCTACCAAAGACAACCACAAGGCTCTGTGGTCGCCAGGAGATGAAACCGACCCGACAGCACACTTTACTTAGTCCTACCATGTTCAGTGAGGTTTACTTCTAGGTAAGCGTGTTTAGGATTGCAAACCAAAGAGATGTTTGAAAGGATATTGTCAAACTCGGGGGTGCGGGGGGGGGGGGACACAACAATGTACTGTAGAAGGTTCATACAATATAATGAGGGAAGAAGAAGGAGGAAGTTTAATATTCTATTAAAGGTGGAAGAAAGTTATGCGCAGTTCAGGAAAGCATAAGCAAACCTGGGTCCATAACCAAAAAAAGGTGAGAACAAAGAGCATAGGCAGCTCGGGGGGTGGGGGGGCGGAAGTCATTCAAGGTCACTTCATCTTAAGATACCAGGCCAACATCACTAAAATTCCAGAAGAGAGTGACATAAAATTGTGAGGGGTGTATTACACTGAGACACAAGGGAATATTTCCCAAATAGTGTGAGGAAGAAGAAGAAGAACTGAAACTGTGGGTTTTCAGTTATACAGACAGTAAAGATTCTTAACCATATAGAAATTGTGTACTCTAGTCTAAAGATAACTGTCGTTGTCATTGTGGTTGCTTATATCATGTAGCTACAGCTAATGGTGCAGCGGGGAAATGACTTGATTATCAAGCCAGAGGTTGCTGGTTCGAATCTCCTCTGGCATGTTCCCCAGACTATGGGAAACATCTTTATTGGGCAGAAGCGATATAGGAAGATGCTGAAAGGCATCATCTCATACTGTGCAGGCAAGAGGCAATGGTAAACCCTTCCTGTATTCTACCAAAGACAACCACAGGGCTCTGTGGTCTCCAGGAGTCAACACCAACTAAATGGCACACTTTAGTTTACTTTACAGCTGAATAAGTGTGTGTGTGGGGGGGTGTCAGCTGGGCCCCTGAGGGAGGCCTCACCCCCCCCCCATGTCAACTTGCTGTTTGCTCCCTGCTGTGTGCCTCCCTGAAGAAGGTGGCGTGGGGGAAACAGGGACCCATCTTCACTTTTTGCCCCAGGGCCCATTCCAACCCTTGTTATGCCCCTGGTTTATATCCAGAAAATGGAACTGTGTTTTTTTTTAGGTGGGAAAATGCCCCAAGTCTTTATATGCCCATTTAAAAAAAATAAATAAGTAGAGTAGGGGCAGCACAGTAAAAGAAATCAGATTTATGAAAGACAAAAGAACAACCGGAGCAGGGGCAGGGAAAAAGGAACAGGAGCAAGTGCTAAAAAGAGAGGTCTATGAAGCGGAAACAAGAAAGATGAGAAAATCCATGGCACGATGGACTTTATTGAACGTGGCTAGAATCTACAATATGCCTTCACACTTCTTCTTTTTTAAGCAAACCAGACACATCAATTTTCATACAGACAATCTGAAACAAACATGTCAATATTGCTCAGCCAAACATTTCTGGAGTGAGGAAAGGAGCAATGGTTGCACGACATGCGCCCACCATGGAATTACTAACGAACTGCTTACTGAGCAAAGTGGCATCTATTTAAAGTGGTGATTATCTTTATTTAGCAGGGGGAGAGCAACCGGCCCTATCCATCCCCAGCACAACATCCCTCCAGTAGCTGTTGCTGGTGTCTATCATATTCCTTTTTAAGACTGTGAGCCCTTTGGGGACAGGCAGCCATTTTATTTGTTTGTTTATATCTATGTAAACCGCTTTGGGGATTTCTGTTAAAACGCGATATATAGATATTTGTTGTATTTGTATTCATATTACCATTCTGTCTACAACAGGGTGTCCGAGAAGTTTTCAGAAGCTCATAAGTAATGAGAATCTCCTTTTACAGCATGTCCTAGATAACATTCTGGGCATGAAGTATAGTGTGAGGCTATTCACACGATGGAGGCTAGCGGAGGCTAGCCCGATTTTGCCCCATCATGTGAACCACCAGGCTCGGCTGCGGGTAACCCCCCTAAGTACCCCTCCCCTAAAACCAGGTTTGCGGAGCGAGCACTCCACAAACCCGTTTTTTAAAAAAATATATCATGAGTAGCTGCAGCGTGGCTCCGTGCCATGGCTACTCACGAGGAGACCCCCAGAGGGGAGGCGAAAAGCCACCTCCCGGCTCCGGGGGTCTTGCCGATCGGCCCCCGCTCCTTGCAGCCCCCTCCGGCTCTGTCACGGAGCCGGCAATCGTGTGAGCGGCCGATCTGGCCGCCCAGGGCTGCCGCCCTGATCGTCTCCGGGGACAGCGGGCTTAGCTTGGTCTCCCCACTTTCCTGCACAAACCGGGTCTCAGTGATCGTGAGACCCAACTCTGTGTGTGTGTGTCTGTCTGTCTGTGTGGAGAGAGAGAGAGAGAGAGAGAGAGAGAGAGAGAGAGAGAGAGAGAGAGAAGTTTATTTATTGTCTATTTTGTTGTTTGTTTATATTTATATAACATATAAATATTTCAGATTTATTGTGTTGTTGTTTTAAAATGTGTGCCAGTTTTTGCCTTGCAGCCTCTGAACAGCTGACAATGGAATTAAAAACGAAGTACAAATCACAACAAAGTGCCATGATTGAAGATATAAAACAGCATTAAGATTACAGCACAACAAACGCTAACTAGAGAGCATCCTAACTCACCACTAACAAAGGCACACTGAAACATGCAGATCAGGGGGTTATTGGGGGCTGCCATGGAGAAGGCCCTGTCCAACATGGGGATTTTATATACAGGGAACAGTGGGTCATAACATCACAAACCTATATGCTGAGGATCATTTCAGGCCAGCCAAATCAACACATAGAGCCGGGTGTCACGATCAGTGAGACCCGGTTTGTGCAGGGAAGTGGGGAGAGCGGGCTAAGTCTGCTCTCCCCACAGACAATCAGGGCAGGAGCCCTGGGTGGCCAGATCAGCCGCCCACACGATGTCTGAAGCAGGCTTTAGACTGTACCCTATCCAAATCCAGGGAGAGGTCTCATGACTCAATCTTCCCGCATAGCAAAGACATCATGCCTGTGGAAAACTAGTATGTCAGGGAGAAGAAGTCCAGCTTAATCTTATCCTTGAGCTGCTAGCTACTATTCTCTGGGGATAGTATTTTATTTTGGGTTTTTTAAATGAGTTTTTAAATATAGTGGAACACCCACTATCACCATCATTAGTGAAATGATATCATCCTCTGCTGCTCTCGATGGCCGGAATAGCCAACCTCTCTCTCTCAAATCAAATGGCTCTTTATTGATCCCTTTTCCTTTCAAGCACATTCCTCGGGATCCACTTCCTCAGCAAACCCTTTCCTGGACTGCCTTAACTGAACTGTGTGTACACCTTTCCTTCTGCCTCTCCTCCATATCATTCCATCCTCACAGCTCTTCTGTCCAATGTCTGTATGACCAGACCGCCCATCATGATCTTTTTCCAACAAAAGTAAATAGTGTGCCAATCATGTCATTCGACATTTTGCCCTACCACTTGAACATGGTTGGTGCAAAGTTTGTTTGCATATGTATGCGGTTGTGAATATTTCCCCCTTGCTCTTTCATTCAACCCAAGGGGGTGCCCTGCCCAGCTATTGTGCTGTTTCTCACAAAAGATATGCCAAGACGTTTTGCGGGATTAGAATGTTGAAATGCCTGGCTGTTTGGCCAATGTCCTCTTTCCTTTATGAGACATGTTTGCTCTGTTTCTGTAAAGCTAGGTGTGGAAGGCCGGTATATATATACCAGATTCAGATCTATCCCACATCTCCCTTCTAGCTGCACAAGAGCCTCAGTCTCTCAAAGAGCAGGAAGCACCAGGAGGTAGCAGGAGACCTCCCAAGCACACCTAAGAGCCACTATGAAGACCATCTGTACCCTCCTTCTTCTGGCAGTGGGTAAGTTGTTCCACTCAAATCATGCCTGCGATGTGCTGTTGAGGTTGCTTTGGTCTGATACTGGTCTATGGCTTTCTTCATGGGAATTTTTTTATTATTATTTACTACATCTTGCTCTTCCTCCAAGGAGCCCAGAGTGGTGTACACGGCTATGTTTTTCCTCACAACAACCCTGCGAGGTAGGTTAGGCTGAGAGAGAAAAGTGGCTGGCACAGAGTCACCCAGTGAGGAGTCTCCCCACAGACAATCAAGGCTGCAGCCTTGCAACATGACTACTGGCTGTGTCGCGGAGCCGGTGAGGGCTGTGGGGATTGGGGGGCCGCCTGGCCCCCAGAACTCCAAATCCTACACAAGTGCCAAGGTGGCACACGATTAAAAAAAACCCAAGCTTCACAGAGTGCTCACTCTGCTAGCCTCGTTTAAGGGGAGGGGAAATTAGGCCTGCTAGCTGCCTTGGAACCACCGGGCGTGCCGTGAGCCTGGTGGTTCCCACAATCACTAGAAAGCGGGCTAGGCCCCCTTAGCCCACTTTCTAGTGATCGTGGGAATCGCTTCAACGTGTTTCATGGGGAACAGGGATTTGAACTTGGGTCTCCCTGGTCATCCTAGTTCAACACTCCAGCCATTACACCACACTGGGGTAGAAAATGTGAGGCAGTTCCCACGATCAGTGGGAACCACCAAGATGGGGCTGGCGAGGAGAGCGGGCTTAGCCCACTCTCCTCGCAGATGACCCGTCAGTCGGCTGCGGGCAGCCGAACCAGCCGCCCACATGACTGCCGGCTCAGCTACAGAGCTGGCAGTCGCTGGGGAATTTGGGGGGGCGCGCAGCCCCTGGAAGCTCCAGCATGCCCTGCCTCCCCGCTGGGGGTCTCCTCGTGAGTTGCTGCAGCACGGAGCCGCACTGTGGCAACTCACAATTTTAAAAAAACCTGGTTCGTGGAGCGCTCGCTCCGCGAACCTCGGCTAAGGGGAGGGGGAATTAGGAGGGTTTGCCACGTGGCTCCCGTGGCAGCTCCCGATCCACTAAAAGCGGGCTAGGCAACCTTAGCCCACTTTTCGTGGACCGTGAGAATCTCCTCTGCATGTGCCCTTGAAGCTTGTGCAGCTCTCCTTCATGAATTTCCCGTTGGACTTTACAGCAGGATTACAAAACAAAGACGTATAGGAGGCATGTGATGTACCAAGTCACTCTATGGACTCTACAGACCAAGTGGAAGCTTCTGGAGTTAAACAAGTGTGTTTGTGTGTCTGTGTCTGCCTGTGTGTGTACACGTGGCACAGGCATGATGCTCTTTTTATTACTGCTTTATAGGATCAGCACTGACATCTCCTGTCCCGGACTCAAAAGGTAAGGTGCAGTTGGCTGGGGCAAGGGGAATTATTTAGGTGGACCCTGCTTAGCAAAGGGGACAATTCATGCTTCCTATCACAGGACCAGCTCTCCTTCATACGAATACGATGACGATGAATATATACATACCGCTTTTCAACAAAAGTTCTATCTAGATAGCTAGAGAGAGAGAGAGAGAGAGAGATTAAGTGCCATCAAGTCGGTGTCAACTCTTAGCAACCACATAGATGGATTCTCTCCAGGATGATCAGTCTTCAACTTGGCCTTTTAGGTCTTTCAGTGGTGCCTTCATTGCTGTCGTAATCGAGTCCATCCACTTTGCTGCTGGTCATCCTCTTCATCTCTTTCCTTCAACTTTCCCCAGCGTTATGGACTTCTCAAGGGAGCTGGGCCTTCACATAATGTGCCCAAAGTATGATAGTTTGAACCTGGTCATTTTATGGCGCTATCTCTATTTATACATAATGGCTCTTTGTCCTCAAAGGGCTCATAGTCTAAAAAAGAAACATAAGGGACACCAGCAACAGCCCCTGGAGGCATGCTGTGCTAAGGACGGATAGGGCCAGTTGCTCTCCCCCTGCTCAGTAAAGAGAATCCTCACTTTAAAAAGGTGCCTCTTTGCTCAGTGAGCAGGGGACATTGAAAGTTCTGCTGCCCTCAGCTTGTGCTGAGTCGCTTATGCTAGCAGTTAACATGCATTGGCTAGGCAAGAACAATACAAAACTCAGCATTTGCAGGGTTCCCACCTTCAGATGGACTTTGGGTGGGCGATGGCTCGTGATGGTGCACAGGACTCTCACCAGCATCGTGAGTGTTTGGGTTCTAAACCGTTTAAGAGATGAGGCTGTGTGGTCGGGATCAGCAGCTGGACGACGCTTCAGGGCCAAATGCCGCTCCTTGGGGAATACAAACTATCCCACTCCAGTTGTCAAAGAGGAGGCAGAAGCTGGGGCATGGAAAGGGCAATGACTGTAGCAATAGGTCCTCTTCAGGGGAAAGAGGATGGGGTTGGGGTTGGCCCAACACACCAAATCAGAGATCGAGTGACCCACTTGTTAACTAGTTGCTGTCCAGGGCTCTCTGATCATTAAGAAGCTGTTCTCTTTGCTGTAGAATCCTTGATGTATCCTTATGGGCCAGACGTGGGAGACACCAAGAATCCCAAGTCAGATGATGGGACGTCTCCAATGATCTCCACTGCAGTGCCCTTCACTTTCTATGGCAAGGAACACAACAAGCTCTTTGTACGTAATGCCTGGCCAGAATCAACACTGTCTTGTTTTTATTGCTCTGCCGGGAGGACGTTTGCCACAGAGCTCGGCCTACCAGCCTGCCCCTCTGCTTCTCTCTGTGTATCCCTTAATCCCTTTGTATCCCCTCTTTACACCTCTCAGAAGAGGCAGGGTGTGTCGCCTGGTGCAGCGGCAGATGACCATATCTGAAACGTCACACTGAGGCTATTCTCACGATCGGCCAAAAGCGGGCTAAGGGAGCCTAGCCTGCTTTTGGGCGAGCGTGAGAACCACTGCTAGCCCGGTTTCCTCAAAATGGGTAACACCCGCTTAAGTAGCCCTCACCTAAAATGAGTAAAACGGAGCGAGTGCTCCATTAGCCATGGTTTTTTAAAATTGTGTATTGCTGAGCTGCGGCTGCACGCCACAGCAACACACAAGGAGTTCTAGCTCATTATTGTCTTCACAGACTGGCAGCGGCTTCTCCAAGGTTGCTGGCAGGAATCTCTCTCAGCCCTATCTTGGAGATGCTGCCAGGGAGGGAACGTGGAACCTTCTGCTCTTCCCAGAGTGGCTCCATCCCCTGAGGGGAATATTTTACAGTGCTCACACTTCTAGTCTCCCTTTCATATGCAACCAGGGTGGACCCTGCTTTCCAGATTTGAGAGCTCTGTGTGCTCCCAATTTCCGGCTGTGTGGAAACAAGGTAGGAGGAAAACCTGGGTATCTTTTCCTCCTACCTTGGAGGCCACACCATCACTTCTACCCAGATTTTCCTCCTACCTTCCTTCCACACAACCGAAAACTGGGAGCACACACAGCTCCCAAACCTGGGAAGAACACAATTTTTAATTGTGTGAATGGCCCCTTTATCTGTCTGTCCATCTGTCTAAATATCTATAAGCTGTCGTTTGCCTTTCCTTCTGTCTTCAGGTGAACAACAACGGTGTGGTCTCCTTTGGTGTGAATGTCTCACAGTACACACCTGACCCTTTCCCCCTGGATGCCGGATCACCCTTTGTCGCCCCCTATTGGGGTGATGTCAACAATGAGTTTGGTGGGGATATTTGGTGGAGGCAGACCCAGGACCCAAAGCTGCTCAGCCGTTGCACTGAGGACATCAACCAGTACTTCCCTGAGGTCCCTTTCACAGCAGTCTGGGCCCTGGTTGCCACCTGGGACCATGTCGCTTACTTTGGTTCTGCCTCCAAAAAGGTAGGTCTCCAATTCATCTGTATCCTCTGGTACCCTTTAATGTACTTCCAGCCACATGGAGCTACTTATTCACTGCATCAGTGCAGTGGGGAGAACATTGCCATGACCTGTATACTTAGGAGGGGGCTTATTGGTCTGCAGAACTCCACTGGGAGAGATGCTGATTCCATGGGGAAGGCTGGAAAAACATTTGAAGAGCATGGTATCGCTAGAACAATGTTAAGCAAGTTGAACCTTGCTCAAAAAGTTGAACTTCTGAACCAGCTTTTACAGAGACTGTAATCTGACATGTAATCCCTGATCTCCCTGCAGACGAGCAGACGCTCCTGGCTGGGTGGCCGAATTGGCCACCCACATGACTGCCAGCTCCGTCACAGAGCTGGTAGGGGCTGCAAGAATCGGGGGCCATGTGGCCCATGGAAGTTCCAGGATGCCCCACACAAG
This sequence comes from Hemicordylus capensis, assembly GCF_027244095.1. Taxonomy (NCBI): domain Eukaryota; kingdom Metazoa; phylum Chordata; class Lepidosauria; order Squamata; family Cordylidae; genus Hemicordylus; species Hemicordylus capensis. The sequence goes on from NC_069663.1 coordinate 19,790,345, forward strand.
CGCGTGGGGCATGCTAGAGAGACCCCTGAGCCTGGGAGTCTACTCGTGTGTCGCCCGCACTGCAGCAACCCATGAGCAACGGAATGAGATTAACGGAGCACTCGCTCCGTTAACCTCATTTAAGGGGAGGGTCCTTTAGATAGGCTAGCCTCCTTGGAGTACCAGGCTCACCTGCAAGCCCGGTGGTTCCCACAACCACTGGAAAGTGGCTAAGTTCCCGTAGCCCACTTTCCAGTGCTTGTGGGAATAGCTTCAATCACTTCTACCCAGCTTTCCCTCCAACTTTGCTTCCACACAATCACTTCTTCCCAGGTTGCCCTCCTACCTTGCTTCCACACAACACTTCTACCCAAGTTCTCCCCTCACCTTGCTTCCACACAACCGAAAATTTGGAGCACACACAGCTACCAATCCCAGGTAGAAGATCGGTTTTGATTGTGTGGAATTACCGGAGTGTTTGGCTAAGTGGTGAGGGTTTGTGGATGCTGAGGCGCTTCACACAATTTGTGTGAAGCACTGCTCGGGTTGGTGCAAGGAGAGTGGTCTCAGCCCGCGCTCCCTGCACACGGGCAGGGAGCTGTCCAAGGTTCCCGTCACGGAGCCGGCAGAGTCGGTGGGGATCAGGGGCCAGCTGGCTCCCAGACGTTCCACGATGCCCCGCATGAGCACACAGGGCATTCCGGAGAGACCCCCGGGGCCAGAAGGCATGTTTTAGCTTCCCGGTGGGGGTCTCCTCGTGTGTTGCCAGAGCCACGCCATGGCAGCACACGATCCACCAAACAGGGTTAGTGGAGTTCTCGCTCCGCTAACCTCATTTAAGGGGAGGGGTACTTTTGGCAGTTTGCCGCCAGGAGCTGCACAGGTCCCGTGGCAACAGGCAACCAGGAGGAATCGGGCTAGGCTCCCTTAGACCGATTCCTCCTGGTTGTGAGAATAGCTTCACCGATAGCACCTGTGATGCCTTTTAAGGAACAGGGTTCTAAGGGGTCAGAGCAGAATTCTGACAATCCTGTTTAATAATTCTCAATGAGCAAGCTGTGGAGTTTTTGGTAAATCCATTCCTTGATCCAGGCCAGCTTTTGAATGGGGCTTTAGTCCAGTCTTGAAGTGGAGGCAAGGCTCACTGTGGTGTGTTTGGCGAATCCATTCCTTGATCCAGGCCAGCTTTTGAATGGGGCTTTAGTTACTTGTAGTCCAGTCCGGGAGTAGTGCCAAATCTCTCTTCCCCTTCGGCTGCAGACCAACACCTTCCAAGCTGTCTTAACCACCAATGAGAAAATAGCCTTCATCATGATGAACTACCTTGACATTCAGTGGACAACGGGCATAGCAAGTGGTGGAGATGCTAAGACGGGCCTTGGAGGAACCCCAGCACAGGTGAGCAAATCTGATCATGTGCAAATGAGAAGGAATCTCAACAGAGTCGTAACAGAGCCAGGCGAGTGGTCCTTCGGAGAAATGTCAAAACCCTAAACAAATATAACTTTCATTTAATGCATTATGTATACATGTATAATGATGAGATTCAGATCCAGAGCAGGCCTGCTCAACTTAGCCCCCACCCCCCAGCTGTTTTTGGACTACAACTCCCAGAATCCCCAGCCACAGTGGCCAATAGCCAGGGATGATGGGAGTTGTAAGCCATCATCTGCAGGAGGGCCAAAGTTGAGCATCCCTGATCCAGAGGATGGTCCGTCGGCACATGAGACAATTCTGCAACTGCAACCAAGCAGGTATATCTCAGTAAGCTGCCTGGATAGGTAAGGCTTCCTGAGAATAAAGTGTAAACTCCTGTCGGAAGAAAAGCAAGCTATAACATTTGTCAATCAGACGGCAATTAATTTATTGATTTGTTTATCAGATTTGTAGATCACCCCAAACTTCTGTCTCTCAGCGATTTACAACAACATGAGACAGATTTAAAGTGAAGTACTTCAAACAATTTAAAACCACAATCCAGTTAAAAACTTGGGTGGAGGAAAAAACAGGTCTTCAGAGAGTTTAAAAAGTTGTCAGAGATGGTGGGTGGGGGGGGTGGCCTCTTATTTCAGCAGGGAGCATGTTCCAGAGTCTCGAGGCAGCAACAGCATAAATTTGACTAAATGACTGACAAATGTTACAAGTAAGGCAATCAAAAAATGTCACATTACCATTGCCACAAATTAATCTTTCCATCCATTGAGATTTGCTGAATTTCAGCATCATGCGGTGTGAGCAACATCAAGATGTGTTAGCACATCTAAAGCATTAAAATTAATTGCAAGTGAGAGGCTTCATTTAAAATGGGAGACATTCAGGTATATGAAATATGTTCTTCTGACAAATGAGTTCCATCATTTATTGAAGATTTACTCAGAGAAACAGGACTGGATGGCATAGTTATCAATATAAGATTCCTCATTAATGAAGTGTGCTTTTCACTGAGAATCCTGGAAAAGGATCTTAGATTTTCAGTGAAAGACCTTTTAAAAAACACCACCTAAATATTCAAAGCATCATTTATCATTTATGACCACACCTGTTTTGTTAACAGAGTGATACATGAGCAGAGAGATTATTCAATTGTAGTTTGAGGGCTAATAAATCTAGATGTCATTATCTGGGGCAGATTTCCTGGCTATTTTTGATTAATATCACCTCAATAGTATGCCCAGTGTTTGCTTCAAATGCCGTATCAGAATATAGATGCTATCTAAGAACCAGCGCACAATCTCCATTAATCAGAAATAAGTTTTTTAAAAATAATAGATGAACGGCACACTTTTTGGTCTAAAATATCTGCATGTCTGGCTAGGGCTATTTAGAAGGCTGTGCCAGAGCTTTTTGTACTCTGTGCTAAAAACTCAAACAAAACAAAATTAAAATTCGGATTTTGCTTATGTTGCACAACTTATCCTGCTACGTTTTACTTTTTCCATCATGGAGCCAGTGGGAGCTACGGAGATCAGGGGCCGTGCAGCCCCCGGAAGTTCCAGGATGTCCTGCATGAGCATACAGCACATCCTGGAGAGACCCCGAGCTCAGGAGGCTGCTTGCAGCCTCCCAGTCGGGGGTCTATTCATGTGTCACCGCGCACCGCGGCGACACACAAGCACAACAAGGTTAACGGAGCCATTGCTCCGTTAACCTTATTTAAGAGGAGGGGGATTTATTGTGGCTAGCTGTCGGGAGCTGCACAGCTCCCATTGCAGCACACATTCACCCAAAAGTGGGCTGGGCTCCCTTAGACCACGTTTGGGTGATCGTGGGAATAGTCTCACTGAAACTATCTGGTGTATGTGGGTCTTATTTAGTAATGTGGCTGGCTTGTGGGATCCACAAGGCTTTGCACACCCATTTTCTAGTTTGTTTTTTGCAACCGGACTAGAAAGTTGAGGGTTTGATTTTTTTAAAAAATATTGAAAGCTCAGATTCTGAGGAAGCTCAATTCTGTGGCCAGTACTACAATCTGCATCTTTTCTGTGTTCCTGCAAAAGGCCTTTTCACAGCTTCACCTGAATGTTATTTATGGGTAGGGATGGAAGAACCCATCGATTCTTCCCCAAAGTGTAGAAATCCTCCTTTCTGAAGATACTATTGTAGATCTTCAACCACAAGGTTACCACAAGGACATTGTCCCTAATTCATGGGTTCCCAACCTGTGGGCCTCCAAATGTTGCTGAAGTACAACTCCCATCATTCCCAGCCACAATAAATTGTGGCTGCGAGCGATGGACATTGTAGTTCAGCAACATCTGGAGGACCACAGATTTGTTTGTTTGTTCTAAAAATGGCTCAGGGCAGTTTACACAGAGAAATAATAAATAAATAAGATGGACCCCTAGTCCCAAACGGCTCACAATCTGAAAAGAAACACAAGATAGACACTAGCAACAGTCACTGGAGGTACTGTGCTGGGGGTGGATAGGGCCAGTTACTCTCCCCTTGCTAAATAAAGAGAATCATCATCATGTGAAAAGGGGCCTCTTTGCCAAGTTTGCAGAGGTTAAGCATTTACAAGTGGGTGGAGGATCTTGGGAGAGGTTGGGAACCCCTGCCTCAATTCAATGGTTGTGTTAATGTATGGGTGGCGGGCAGTGCTCCCTCTAACAGAGATTCCCAGATGTTGCTGACTAACTCCCAGAATCCTCAGCTGCAATGGCTTTTGCTTGGGGGTTCTGGGAGTTGTAGTCAACATCTGGGAATCCCTGTTAGAGAGAACACTGGTGACAGGCCTGGCTTGCAAGTGTGGAAACAGCTGCTTTGCTCATGCAAGCACACATCCAGTTGCCATGAATCGGTCCAAGAGTCAACACTACGTATAAATGGACACGGCACCACAGCTTTGCTGGGATCCATCTCTTTTGCCTCCCCTCCAGGCTGGATTTGACAGTGGAGACAAAACAAATTATTACAACATCCCTGGTTCCCGCACCCCTGATATCCTCAATATTGCATCAACCACCAATGTGCGTGTCCCGGGACGCTGGGTGTTCCAAGTGGATGAATTTGTCATCGGAGTAACCACAGAACAAAGTGACTGTTTGGTGTAAGTGCATGGAGTCCTCTGGGGCTTGTGGGGGCGAGGACGCCAAGTCCCCCATCTTCATTAAAAGAAACGTGCAAAGGGCTTCCCAAGACTATTGGAACCAAGGGACACTTCCCTCCTGGGGCTAATAGAACTCCAGAGGAGCTGTTCTGGTTTTGTCGGGAATTAAACACGTGAGGGGGTAACTGCCCCTCCCTCTGTGCTGCAGCCCTAATCCTGACCTAAGCCCTGTCCCACAGCCCTGTCCACTCCAGATCAGGACTAAACTATACATTTTTACATCACATGTAGTTTGGCCTTCGGGCATCCTTATTTTAAGACAGGTTTTACTAAGTCACCAATAGTGAATATCAATCAAACAATCAAACAATCAGTCTTTATTATGGTCTTTGACCCGCATAAATATAGTGAATATTCATCACCTCCAGAAAAGAGGAAGCTTTTCTAAACTGGAATTAGAGCTAATTCTTTTTTATTTTCTTTCAAGGGGTCAGTGTGCCAAAAAGAACATGTTTGTGAGTTGCTAAAACTGCCTTAGGGTGTGGGGATGCTATCTCCTTTCCAGTGCAAATCTTGTTTCTTTTACCAGATAAGTACCTCTCCAATCCAGAGTACATCCTCATCAGCACATAGACCAGCATCCATTCCAGACAGCATGAACTTCAACCCTAGCGATGACCCCTCTGCTGCCCTCTTCTGGCACCCCACTTGATTGCAATAAATGATTGTGCTCATCATATTGCTGTTGCCTGTTTCTTGGGTGATGAGAACTGGGCCTCAAGTTTTCTCAGACAGCAGGCTTTACTGCGAGGCTTTATTGCGAGTTTGAAGTTGGATATAAATCAGACTACACTCTAATGCACAGTGAAAAACCCAAATTGTGTGTGAAAGTGTTCCCCGATAGCTCACAGGGACTTCGAGGTAAATTTGGCCAATATGTGAATGCACACCGTCCTTTCCAGAGGAGATGCGAACTAAAAGTTGGGTGTTTGTAACTTCTTTCTGTTTGATGGACCCAGGGTGTGTGTGGAGGGGGGAGAGATGGGGTGCACTCTGAACCTTGCTCCCCTAAACACAGATGTGTGGGGTGTATTGTGATAATATTCTGCCAGAAAAGTTCTTCTATATCTTGCTTTTTCTCCTAGGAGCTCAGGGACTATCCTTTTATTCTCACAATAACCCTGTGAAGTAGGTTTAGGCTGAGAGATTGTGACTGGCCCAAGGTCAGCCCAATGGCTTCCTAGCCGAGCAGGGACTTGATCTCGGGTGTCTCCAGCCTCATTCAATGCTTTAGTTGTCATCGTCATAATAGTAGCAACAGTAATATGTTGGTCTTCAACCTCTGCTCACTGAGCAAAGGGGCACCTTTTCAAAGTGGCGATTCTCTTTATTTACTTACTGCGATTGTTTAATTGTTGTTTTAAAATGTTTTTACATTGTTAATTGTTGTTATATTGGTTTTTTAAAAAATTGTTTTAGCTCTTTACTGTTTTAATGGTTTGTTGTAAACCGCTTTGGGAACTTTGGTTGAAAAGCGGTATATAAATATTCGTCATAAATGCTTGTAACGTGAAAATAATTGCCTGTCCCAAAGGGGCTAGCGATCTAAAAAGAAACACAAGGCAAAGAGCAGCAACAGTCACAGAAGGAATGCTGTGCTGGAGTTGAATTGGGACAGTTTGCCTTCCTCCTGCTAAATATAAGAGGGTCTCCACTTTAAAAGCTGCCCCTTTGCCCACACTTTTTTCCAGGAGTTGATGCTTCTCTTTTTTCTGGCACAGTTCCTGTCCCTGTTGAGTAGTTTCACAGGCAGAAAATCAGCCAGGAGCAGTTCTTCTTCTTCTTCTTCTACTTCTACTACTACTACTACTACTGTTTATATACCGCTCTTCAACAAAATTCTCAAAGCAGTTTCCATAGGAAAATAAATAATACATAAATAGGATGGTCCCCTGTCCCCAAAGGGCTCACAATCTAAAAAGAAACATAAGGCAGACCACAGCAACATCCACTGGAGGGATACTGTGCTGGGGATGGATAGGGCCAGTTGCTCTCCCCCTGCTAAATGTAAGAGAATCGCCACTTTAAAAGGTGTGCCTTTGCTCAGTTAGCAGGGGTTAAATTTACCCTTTGCAGCACTCCTACACTGGTTTAAAAACAAACAAAAAACCACCCCTGTATCCTGCTGAGTTCCTGCTCATCATGCAGGGTACAGGAGCCCAGCCAGGAAAAAGGGAGAAGCCCCACATTCTTCCAGATTTGAGCCCTGGGTGCTTTCCAGATTAGACCCTGCAACAGGCTCACAACGAATCTCTGAAGTGTGCTTCCACACTTCCTGTGTTGTGACACCGCAGTCCCTATTCTGACAGCAGGGTGCCATTCATATTTCCAATGCCTTGTTTCGAATTTAATCACTACAATATAGTGCTATGACGTCGTTTATCCGACATTAAAAAGTTGGTTTTTTAGATTGTAAGTTTTCGCGGAACTGCTCCCCTTGTTGTTTACGTTTTGGAAGCGATTTGCCTGAACGGAAGCATTTTGCTGCTGTTGAGTGGCTAAACTGGAAAGCACCCTAGTTTTGAAAACAGGCTTCAGGTGCTTCAGTCCCTTCAAACTCTGTGGGCTGAAATCCTTGAACTCCAGTTGAATGGACTTTTGGCTTCTGTATATTGTAACGTTGCCAATGTACTAACATTGACATTGCAGAGCATGTAGGGATAAAACAGGATGCACAGCCACTGTGTAAACCCCACAGACAAGCTGCATAATATAAACATCAGCCGCACCTATCAGGTCTGAAGGTTTGAAGCTAGTTGGTGAGGATTATGACTTCAGCTGCCATTTCCTGTGTGTAGAAGTTGTGCCCAGATTCTGCACCCAGAGCCCTTAACCCTGCCTAGAAGCGACTACCAAATTTATCCAAAATGTTGGGGTGGATCTGGTGGTTCCAGCTAAGGCAAAACATCCAGGGAATTTAAAGAAAAGCAAAATTATCTCAGGAAGACTCACAAACATTTGTCGGGGGCAGGTGGGTGACTAGATGGAACTCACATCCATTGAGTTTGTCATAAAGCAAAATCCTGAGGCAAACTGAGAGATCCCTGCATTAAGAAAAAGTGTAGAAAACAGATTCTCGGACTAGTGCAAATCCTCAGGAGTCACCACATTAGGGATAGTGCCCAAATTTCAAAAATGGGAAATTCAAATTGAATTTCAGGATCCCTTCCAAAGTGAACCATCTATGAGTTTCCAAGAGAAGCCAAACAAATTCTAAAAGAAATTGTTTTAAAGGGTTTCTTAATGTATTGGGGTTTTATAAGGTTTTGAGTTGTTTTATTTTTTAGCTGCTTTATTGTATTTTAAAATCTTTGTTTTTGATCTTTGATCGATTTTAACTGTTTTGTGGTATTTGTAAACTGCCCTGAGCTATTCTGTAAGGGCGGTCTAGAAATCAATCAAACAAACAAACAAAGAATACATGGCACCCACCAGGGGCTACTAAACTTCATTAGTTTTGTTTGTTAAGCACTCGACAACCCACAAAATGTGGCTGGTGAGGTGTATTTGATTGGTCAGATCACAAGTTGCATGATTTGACAGTTGGTCCATTTAGGGAGAAAAGAGATTCACAAGTCTGGCTTTCTGAGCTGTTGCATCAAAATACACTCATAGGATGTGATGTAAGAGACTTTGTTCTGATACAGGAAGATACTGGGGCCATTCTGACGATCGGGAAAAATTGGGCTAGGAAAGCCTAGCCCGATTTTTCCCGATCGTCAGAACCACCGGGCTCGGTTGTGAGCCTGGTGGTTCTAGAGCGGGTAACCCGCTCAAGAACCCCTGCCCCAAAACCAGGTTTGCGGAGCGCTTGGATCGTGAGTAGCCGCGGCATGGCTTCGCGCCGTGCCTACTCACGAGTAGACCCCTGGAGGGGAGGTGAAAAGCCGCCTCCCGGCTCCGGGGGTCTGCCCAGTATGCCCTGCGCACTTGCGCAGGGCATACTGGGGCTTCTGGGGGCCACGCGGCCCCCAAGCTCCCCAGTCCCCGCCGGCTCCATCACGGAGCCGGCAATCATGTGGGCGGCCGATCCAGCTGCCCAGGGCTCCCTCTCTGCTCACCCGAAGAAACCGGGTCTCATGGATGGTGAGACCAGCTCGCTATGTCCCCTCACGTCACTGCTAATGCCCACACTCAACACTTTCCTTGCACTCTCAGAATAATTTTGCCATCCACAATGACTTATGTATCACTCTTGACCAGGCCTGCTCAGCTTTGGCCTCCCCAGCTGTTTTTGGACCACAACTCCCATAATCCCCTCCCATAATCCCCATCCACAGTGGCCAATAGCCAAGGATTATGGGAGGTGTAGGCCATCTGCAAGAAGTCTGAAGTTGAGCAGCCCTGCTCTTAACGACAACCTTCTCATCCCTTGGACTGCATCCGATACGTCTTTGGGGTCCATGGGAACCAGGGAGATGGGTACAAATTCACACAGGCCATTTCTCGTACTAGTGGAAGTGAAAAACAGGGCTACCGAAGGGTAGCACTGGGCAAAACATAGTCATGGGACCTTCGTCCTACATACACACCCAAATTCTGTCATTTTTAGTTTTTCTTTAATTTTCATTTAAAATCAACAATTTCTAATTTTTAATTTTAGTTGCTGGATTGATTTAGTTTTTATTTTAATGGTTTTGGTTTTGTTTTTATGTAAATCGCCTTGAGCCAGTTTTGGAAGGGCGGTATATAAATCAAATCAATCAATCAATCAGATATATTGGGGGATCCCAACCTTGTGGGACTCCGGGGCACTTTGCCCCACCCCCTGCACCTCTGGCAGGAAGGGCTTCATGGGACCCAAATCAGGAGCAAATCAGGATCGAAGAGCCTCCTGGTGCCTGGAACATCAGGAAATGAAGTCTGACAAGCCTCATGGACAGTACTACAGTCCTCTGTTCTCAGGATGGGAAATGTTACTCTTCACACTGACATTTTCTCAGTACCAAAACAAAAAATAAAATTTGTTTAGAAGACCTACTTTTCTTTGAAATACAGCATTCTACAGTTTTCAGCATGTATGTGCGTGCATGCGCGCACACACACAATTTATTTCATGCCTCTCCCAACTTTCTTCCATGGTGGACTAGATTTCAGGGCATCATACATGGAGGCCTCAGGTGGTCCTCCCCATCCAGACCAGACGTGGACCCTATTAGCTTCAGCACAATGATTGTGCCTTCAGAGCATGCCCTGGAACATATGTGCATGTATAAGGTCAAGTGTGCCGTCGAGTCCTGGCGTCCACAGAGCCCTGTGGTTATCTTTGGTAGAATACAGGAGGGGTTGACCATTGCCTCCTCCCGCGCAGTCTGAGATGATGATGCCTTTCAGCATTTTACCTCTCAGGGGAAGTGTCCACAGAGAAGCTTTCTGTGTCCCCAGTTCTACACAGTAGCACAAAGGTTTAGTGCCTATAGAAGTTCCACTGTCCCTCCAGGCTGCATCATAACCCACCGAGTGCCATTTTCTGCACCAGGTGAGAGTCATCTTTGTGAAACGTCTCATGGGGGCAGTAAAGGTAACATAAAGTGTGCCGTCTAGTCGGTGTCGACTCCTGGTGACCACAGAGCCCTGTGGCTGTCTTTGGTGGAATGCAATTAATTAATTAATTAATTACAATGGCAGGTTTACTGCTGCCCGATATAGGTGTTTCCCGTAGTCTGGGAAACATACACGCGGAGATTTGAACCAGCAACCTCTGGCTTGCTAGTCAAGTCATTTCCCCACTGCGCCATTAGTTTGGGTTTCTTCCAGCCAAGTCTCAGCACTGGAGTTGGTCTTTGGGCACAGGAGGAACACCAGGGCTGCCCCGTCTTGAGATTGTGGGCCCCTTTGGGACAGGAAGCCATCTTTTCATTTATTTTGCAATGTAAGCTGCTTTGAGAACTTTGTCGATCACGTGGCACATAAATAAAGCTTGCTAGCTCTTAGATCCAAGGTGCCTTCAGCTGTCACCTACCCCAACAAATGAGCCAGGGTTATGTTTCCGCTAACATTGCCACTCAAGAAGAAACTACGTGAGTGGCCTCTTTAGATACTTCAAATGCACTTTTGCATAAAAAGCCAACAAATAAATGTTTAGGTTTATCTGAGCATACACACACACAAGTCAGCTATTTGTGGGGAGCTAGTGCCACCCCCTGGAGATTAAGAGGATTCCTATTTGGGAAATGTGAAGATTATATGACGTTTGGGAAATGTGATTAATCTCAAAAGGAGCTCAGAAGGTACTTGGCAGAGAAGCTGTGGGTTAGGAGTTTGGGTTCTGGTAAACGACCACAACTTGAAGAAAGAGACCCAGGGGCAGATTAATAAAAAATCCAATAAATAAATAAATAAATAAATAAAATAAACAGCAACTGAACTATTTGTAAAGCAGGTATATTTAGGCAAATATGTACCAGCAGAAACATATTCCCCACCCACAGATTTATCCCCCATCTCTAAAGCACCCGGGGCAGGTCCCAATTGCACTCGGTGGCCCGGTGTGGTGAGGCAACTGAACCACCCAAGACTGACTAAAGAGGATTTGGGGGCCCCCAGGGAGTATAAAGGCCCTGGGCCTCTGCCCCAAAGTCCAGGGGTAAGAGCGCCTCTGGTAGTCCTGTTAATTTAGCAATCTAAAGCAACTGCTGTTTTCCATATTTCTCTGTATCTCTGCTGATTCGCAATGGAGGTGTGTGTGCAGGTGGATTTTGATCCTACTCATTAGCTAAAAATCCACCCTTTGCCAGTTACCGCTCAGGCACCCGCCTATTCCTGGCTCCGCCCCTGCAGCTGCCCACAACTGGCTCCACCTCTCACTACCTGTGGCTCCACCCATCACCTGCTCTGCGTCGTGCCCCGCCCCCACCGCCCAGTCCTAGGAACCATCAGCCGCCCCCGAGCACTAGAAAGACATACTGTTAATATTTGTATGATCTTTTGGATTATTATTTACAACTGTACAAACAGAGCATGATGGAAACAAACAGTCACTCCTTTGAAATCACATCTGCTGATTCACGAAGAGGATCTGTGGCAGGTTGTAGTTCAGCTTAGCTAACTTTAGCTGAGCTCTTAGCTAAGATAAGATACAGGGGGACAGCGAGGGGAGAGGCGGCCTGTATTCACCCCCCTCCCCAGCGGCCCCGCAGAGTGAGACAATGAAGAAAATAGAGAGGCGTGGATTTGGGGGTGCCCGGATTCTTTGAACCCATCTGCTGAGTTATAGCGACACCTCTGATAAGATACATAGAGGGTCAAATATCACTGGATGCAGACCTTCTGAAGTGCCTACAATTTTAAAAAATTATCTCTTTCATCTATGCATATTGCTTTGCCTCTACTGACCCAGCTGTTCAAAGAAACTGCAGTTAGAAGGATTGAAGAGAATGAACTTAGATGACAGTAAAAGATGAGCCCAGATGTTACATGGAGTAAGAAAAAACGCTAGACTCTGGAATAGAGAATTGTGAGACTATATAAAACAAACGTAAATCTGGCAATTCCAAAAGTTAACATTTATCAACATGCAAGTTATTTGCAGTATATATGTGAACCAATCTGTGAGCTAAAAAAAAACTGTGTATAGAAGTGGAATAGAGATCTTGTAAGAAAAATCTGCACCTGTTATTTTGAAAGAAATCACTTGCGTATAAATACAAGGAAGGGGAAAATATGGTAGCTACATATTAGCAAATGTATTGAGGCTATTATAATGGGTTGCAACCAAAGAAATTGGTCATAACGAAGTCTTGGTGACTTTAATGGGACTTAAGTTATTCACAACTAGCTTGTCTCCTTGGTTTAAATGGGCTTGCGCCCCCACGGAACGTGGATAATTCCTAGCCATTATCGGGAATTTCAGTTTGGCACTGGGCCAGACTGATATGAAGCTGAGATTGTCAGGCTAACTTCAGATCTAAGATTACCTATCTCAGTTTCATGTTGGTTCAAGTGCCAATCTGAGATTCCCTTTTATGGCTGGGTTCACACAGTACACTGCGCAGAAGTGGGCACACCTTGGGAAACTCAGGTTCCCGTCAAACTAACAGAAGACAGATTTTGTGAACCCACCCGTTGAATACAACTGAATATACTGAATATACGTAGGAGACATAAGGCATCCAGCAGACCATTACCAATGTATGGAGATGCTGATAGCATCTTTTGCTTCTTGATTCTGGAGCAGAAGATGTCAGTCCAGCTAAGAAGATCAATTCACGGGGACTCGGGATCCTTAGAAGCAGCTTGGAGGCCCACAACGTTATTCAGGGGTGGGTTCTGGTAAACCACCACAACCTGAAGAAAGAGAGCCAGGCCCCCATAAAACACACAGACACATGCTATTCGACATTATGTGAACACCTCAGGAAAACAGAGAAAATCTGCCTGGTTCCATGTGCATCAGTTTGCCTCGTTTATCGTTTTGCTGCACCCGGGGACTCAACAATCACCCACACATTTGCAAGCATATCTTTGCAGTCACAAGGGCTAGAAACTTGCCATTTTAATACTGAAAACCCTCAAGAAGTTGAACTCTCCAGGCTAGCCTACCACCCTGGGAAGTTCTCGGGCATGTGGGAGCTCCTTTCTTTCTTTCTTTCTTGACTAGAACCCCAAGGCACACCAACCAAAACAGTGGCTCAAGGAGGTAGAATATTTTTTTTAAAGGATACCTCGGAGCCCATGCTCAGCCTGGGAATTTGAGCCCCAGCCCACCATTTAATTAATTAATTGTATTATTATTATTTATTACATCTGCTGGAGACTAGATTCTTTCCCTGACATTAGAAATAGCCCCTAGAATCTCTGTCCCACTGCTGTAATCACTGCACCAGACTGCCAACCACCAGAAGTAACCAAGTTAAGGCCAAAAACAGACCAATAGCCGGGTTGAGGATGAGGCAGCTTCATTCATCACCTGTCCTGTATAGTCTATTTTCTGCAAAGATGGCTTAGAATCCTAGGGATTTTAGAGCTGGAAGGGTTAGGGTCTTCCCTTCCTTAAAGATCTTCCAGTCCAACGCGCTGCTCAGTGCAGGAAACTGTTCAGTATCCCTGACAGATGGCCACCCATTTTCTCTCTGAAAACTTGTAGCAAAGGAAAGCTCACCCTTGTAGAAGGCAGGCGGTTCCACTTTCAGACACTGTTTTAACAGTATGATTTGAAAATCCTGCATTTTAGTTAGGAGTCTTTCATGCACAAACTAGATGAGAAATAGGGATGTGTAAAAAATTTGACTGAACTGATTCAAATTGAATTTGAATCGATTTGACTCAAATCTGCTTGCACAGAATGGTATTCATATGAATTGATTCTTATTTATTTATTTATTTTTATATTTATATTTATATACCATCCTTCCAAAAATGGCTCAGGGTGATTTACATAGAGAAATAATAAATAAATAAGATGGATCCCTGGCCCCAAAGGGCTCACAATCTAAAAAGAAACATAAGATGGACACTGGCAAAAGCCACTGGAGGGATGCTGTGCTGAGGACGGATAGGGCCAGTTGCTCTCCCCCTGCTCAATAAAGAGAATCACCACATTAAAAGGTGCCTCTTTGCCAAGTTAGCAGGGGTGAATTCGATTCAAATTTGCCCCAAATTGAATCAATTCAAATGAATCCCATTCTGTGCATGCTGATTCGAGTCGAATAGATTCAAATTCGAATCAATCCGGTCGAATCTTTTGCACATCCCTAGTGACAGATGACCCATTGGAATGGCTACAGACAGGAAGGCTAACATCCCACAGTTCTCAAAATGAAGTTGATATTTCAAGCTGGATACCTGTTCTAATCTGCAGTGGGGCCACAGAGGTGGAAAAGTCAGCATCAAATGCTCTGACACAAGCCCTATCCAGACATTATAGCAAGTGTTCTCAAGCTTGGGTGTCCAGCTATGGCTGGACTACAATTCCCATCATCTCTAATCACCTTTGGCCATTGGGGCTGGGAATGATGGGAGCTGTAGTCCAGCAACAGCTGGGGGCCCAAGCTTGAGATCCCCATGCATTATAGCACACGTGCATTCAGGTATCTGTACACATGTTTGTGTGTGAATGGCTGTACCTGTGTTCATTTTAAAAGTGAACCTGGGTACAGTACAGGCAGGAAGTGTACTGTCCTATTTGGATTCAGCATAGCGTGTGAACATTGGTACAAGCAAACAGTACCCTGTACCCAAAGAGTACAAGCAGTCCTAACCCTGACGCAGAATCCCATGCTGACAAACGCCTTCTGGAGATACAGGCAAACCATCTGGGCTCCTGAATCCCCGCATCCACGGTGATGACCAAACCCCACCCTAGTGGTAAGTCCAATCTTACCGTCTGCGTGTAGGACTCCCGGCATACATTCTTGCACCCAAAGGCTGCTTGGGCGATGCTGATGCAGAACTCTAGGAAGGTGAAGACTAGGAGAACAGCCAACATCCCCATCACAGTTTTCTGTCAATGAAGCAGACATGGTGACCCATGGGGAAAGCACCACTCAGAAGTCTGCATGCGGCTGCCTCCATGTGCATCCCACAAGGCACGGCGGCGGCCAGCCCAGTGTTGCTGACCATGCACTCATGTGCAGTGGCCATGTGCATCTCCAACGCTGTGCACAGACTGCTGGGTGCCGCACCACACCGCTGCACCAGGAAATGCAGTGGGGCGGCGGAGGAGCAGGTAAGGGCCATCTCTACTCGGGCTTAAAGGAGCTGTGCCCCACCGAAACGATTCACGCACATCCCTATGATAGAGCTTGATATGACCAATGTAGAGCTAAGTAGGTGCGTGAGGAATAGGAGGAATGATAATTTTCTGTTGCTGGATTTGTGGTAAGGTAAAACCAGCTTTACCCGTGCTTAAAGGTAGCTCCTCCCCGCTCTGACGAAACGATTCACCGTGTCCCTACTGGATGTGCCGAATCGATCTGTGCACATCCCTACTCCATCATCAGGAAGATGAGCGACACAATTTTTTTTAAATTTTTTTTTTAACGTATTGGTGATATTTTATGATACTATAAAAAAGGTTCTCCCTACAAAGTCAGGACATCCCAGGGGGCAAGACCTACTCTGCCCTGCTAAGGCTGAGCCAGAGACACAACGCCTATTCTTGGTCAGGCATATACTCACATAAACGACATGTTGGGTTTTAACACACACTGGATCCACCGTGTCCATGTCTGGATGAGGTCTGGTGCACATGTCGTCGATCCTATAATATGGTATATCTTGCGAAATAGAGAGAAACACAATCCCGATGCCAGCGGCCACGGCACTCACCACATTCATAGCCAGCATGCCTTTCACCTAGGAGTGACAAATATTTTGTGAAGGCATCCTGTCTCTTTTGTGGACACAGATCCCTTTGCTAATGACCCCAAGGCACAGGATCTCTCCTGCATTTGCCAGAAAGGGAGGCCATACCTCACAGAGGACCAGGCAGATGATGAGTTGCAAAATTCTGAATCTGCAGCAAGCAACTCCGAGCTCTTGGGAGAGCTCCAATGGCCTCACACTGCCCGCTATATGGGAGACCAATGCCTCGTTACTTTCACTAGACAGGCAGTACCTGTCATGACCCCCAAGCCTGACCCTTTTCATCAGGGACAGGCCCCAAGTCTGACTTTTAGAGGGAGGATGCAGCAGGAGAAAAAGGATGCAAGGGCCCCCAGCTCCAGGACTCAGGGGACACCGTATCCCTGGAACCTCCCCTATGACCCTCCTTGCCCTCTTCTTCTTCCTCCTGGTTCAGAAGCTGCACAAGCTCCATCACCAGGACCTCAGCTATGCCACAGCCAGAGACTGAGGAGTAAAGTGGTGGTGTGTGTGTGGGGGGGGGGAGCGGGGTTGACATTCCCCCCCCCCCCAATGTTCAGACCAGGGGCCACAGTCAGGATTCACTTCCCCTTGAAAAAGACCAGGTCTGCTGCAGTAACATCATTGTCCAAAACCTCAGAGAAGCTGCTGCCAGTAAGTGTAGTCAATATTGAGCGAGGTCTGACTCAGTATAAGGCAGCTTCCTCTGTCCCTAAACTAGTGATGTCAACTGTCTCTGCATCCACATAGCCAGGTCTTCTACTCAATTCAGAACATGTCTTTCAAAATGTGTGTTATCTATATTGGCGCAAGAAGTTTCTTTACCACATTTCAGTTGTGGGACCCCATTAAGAGATCCAGAGTCAACGGATATCTGCAAGAGGCCACCGGACACTCAGACCAGGAATTCTAGGATGGGTCTTCAATGAAAAGCAACAGAAATCTGGAATGCTCTGTGCTAACCAATCAGACTCACCTTGACACATCCATCAATCCCAAAATAAATTACTATTGACTATTACTAATATTTATATGCCACTTTTCAACAAAAGTTTCCAAAGCAGTTTTTAGATAGATGGATGGATGGATGGATGGATAGATTAGATAGATAGATAGATAGATATGATTCCCTTGTTACCAAGGATAGCTTGGGGTTCTTAGCAGCTGCCACGGACAGGGATCCTGAAATGATGTACTGTAAGAGACAGAAAGTAAGGTCAGAGGCCATGAACAAGACTCACTTGATTCTCAAGCAAAAGGCACTATGATCAGATGCAGCGTTCCCTCGAACAGGCATTCCCAGATGTTGTTGACTACAACTCCCATAATCCCCAAGCTAAGGCTATTGCAGCTGAGAATGCTGGGAGTTGTAGTCAACAGCATGTGGGAATCCCTGTTAGAAGGAACATTGATCAGAAGGCTTCTTCATCCAAATCAGGAGATGCTGGCCAGGAGAACAAGTCACCACAATTTATCCCGTGTCTTGAGCATTGTAGAACTGGGGCCCTCCCTTCCAAGGAAGCCAAATAGAGGCATGTTGCCAGAGAGTCCTATGTAGCTGCAGAGGCCTCTGGCATGTGCTGCTGGTGCTGGATGGGTTGCAAAGGGAGGCAGTTGTGATGCCACAGCACAGTGAATATGTCTGCTGCCTATCTGGGAGGATGTGGCTGAATTCAAGCTTCCATTTCAGCCATGTATGATCTGATTTCAGACCAAAACAAAAAAACCCAGGCAACTTCAAATTGCTTTCTGGTGAGAACTGGTTTATTTTTTAGGATAAATCCCTATTTCTCCAAAATACTTCTGCATTCTCGCTTCCTTTAATTTACTTCCTAAAGACGAAATACTTCTGCATTGTTTTGATGGAATTGTGAATGATGGGTCCATCTAGACAGCAACACAAACACAAATTGTGCAGGAGATGTTACGGAACATCCTATTTCTTAGTGCTATCTGCTGGCCAGCTGCTGGCCATCCATGAGGAACCCAAGCCTTTTTCAGGTCAGAATAAAAGTAGTCTTGAAAAGGCACAGGTTTTCCCATGGATTGTAGGCAGATGGCCAGCCGGTGGCACTAAAATGCCATGTATTTGTGTTGTGCAGATGTTCCATTAAATCTTCCAGGGCAATCTGTATTCATCTAGATCAGGGATTCTCAACGTTGGGTCTCCAGATGTTACTGGACTTCAACTCCCATAATCCCCAACCAAAGACCACTGGGGCTGAGGATTATGGGAGTTGAAGTCCAATCGCATCTCGGGACCCAACGTTGAGAATCCCTGATCTAGATCAACCCACCATCACTGCTGACTATTTTGAAAGCTCGATGTTGAATTTTGGTCTCCCAATGATATTCGTAATCTATTAGATTCCCCCATTGGCTAGCAAACTTCTGGTAGCCACTCAGCAAAACTGGGGTGGAGAACAGGATCCAACCCATAGCACTAAATGAGCACCTGTTATTCAGAGATTAAGCCCTCATAGCTTTTTTATACCCAGAAAGGAATTACCATGACTCCAGTCCAATACGGTGTCATCACAACAAGGTAAGGAATTTCGAAATCACTATCCACTATGTTTAGGAAGACCCCAAAAAGCATCTCGATAATGCCTACTAATATCTGTGTGACCTGCAAAGACAAAAACAAACACAGCATTACCATGAAATCACAAGCCACATCCTGACCCATTGTTGTGTGTCGAAAATAGGTGACATTTAAATTACGAATCAGTGCTTGGGTGTGCTGCAAACTGAGGAGCTGATGGAAGCTTCACAGAGGATGCGGTGCTAGAAACTGGCTCTATTCTTCTGCCTGAAGGGATTTAGCAAAATTCAGGGGTCATTCACACAATCAAAAACTGTGTTCTCCCTGGGTTTGGGAGCTGGATATGCTCCCTATTTTCGGTTAGGTGGAAGGAAAACCTGGGTAGAAGTGGAGTGGAGAGCTGGTCTTGTGGTAGCAAGCATGAATTGTCTCCTT
The DNA here is from genome assembly GCF_027244095.1 of Hemicordylus capensis. NCBI lineage: Eukaryota > Metazoa > Chordata > Lepidosauria > Squamata > Cordylidae > Hemicordylus > Hemicordylus capensis. The sequence goes on from NC_069663.1 coordinate 19,809,217, forward strand.
AGCTAAGCAGGGTCTGCTCAGGTTTGCATTTGAATGGGAGATTACATGTGAGCACTGTAATGTATTCCCCTTAGGCGGATAGAGCCACTCTGGGAAGAGCAAAAGGCTCCAAGTTCCTTCCCTGGCAGCATCTCCAAGATAGGGCTGAGAGAGACTCCTGCCTGCCACCTTGGAGAAGCCGCTACCAGTCTGTGTAGACAATAATGAGCTAGATGGATCTATGGTCTGACTCAGTATATGCCAGCTTCCTACGTTCCTATGATTGTGTGGAAGCAAGGTAGAAGGAAAACCTTGCCTTGATTTGCATTTGAATGGGTGACCATATTTGAGTGCTGGGGATGGGGCTGTAGCTTAGTACTATAGTACCTACTTGCATGAAGAGGGTCCCAGGTTCAATTCTTCACATCTCAGAGATTCCCAGACACTGTTAACTGACACCAGAGGTGCTCTTAGCCCTGGACTTACAGGCTGAAATCCTGGGTCTCCACAGCCCCTGGGGGCCCCCCAATTTAATCTGTCCCAGGTGATGTGGTTGCCCAACTGAGCATGATGATGCTTGATATGCGGGGGGTGGGGGTGGGGGTCCAAAGGCCTTTAGGTCCAGGCTCCAAAATTACATAGGTGCACCTCTGACTGAAACTCCCAGTCTCCTGCCCTGCCTTTTGCTGGGGATTATGGGAGTTGTAGTCAACATCTGGAAATCCCTGATACAGGGAATGCTGGCCACGAGGATCCAGTCCACATTATAAGGTCAATCACACAAGCTGAAGTCAGCCTATCCCAGCCCTGGGAGTTCCCCTGAAGCGTTCCCTCTAATAGGGATGCCCAGATGTTGTTGACTACAGCTCCCAGCATCCCTAGCTTTGCTTGGGGATTCTGGGAGTTGTAGTCCACAACACCTGGGAATCCCTGGTAGAGGGAAGCACTATCCCCCTGCCATTCCCAATCATCTGATTCAGGAAGCTCAAACTTCTGTGGAACAAAGACTGAAGACCACTGCTCCAGATGATGGAGAAAGGACGGACACAGGGAGGCAAAATAGTCATTGGATGGACACGGGGTGGGGGTTCAGCTACCACCCTTGTGCTCTGTACTCACCCCCAGGGCCAGCGGCTCCCCACTATAAAACTTCTTCAGGGGCCGTGGTAACTGTCCATTCTTCTCTGGGTCCATGGTGGGCGCAGAAGGGGTTTTCTGTACAATTGCGGAGGAACCTCCCTGCTGGGCGGGGAAAGAGCTGTGGTGGGGGAAAGGGGAAGAGAGGAAAACAAACACTTGGCAACATCCTCCTTTCCCAGCCACTCTTCAGGACACAAGAGGATTGGAGAGGTCAGCTGCATCCAGAAACTGGGCAACCAACCAAGGCAAAACTCAAGAGAGATGTTGCTGCAGGAAAGCCGCCGGCATAGAGGCTGGGGTGATGGCTCCGGAAGGCTGCTCCAGGACTGGTCCTTCCTGGGAGACTCATCCATGGGAGGAGAGCTGCTTTGGTGGTAGCATGGAGGAATTGTCCCCTTTGCTAAGCAGGGTCCACCCGGGTTTGCATTTGGATGGGAGACTACATGTGTGAGCACTGGAAGATATTCCTCTTAGGGGAGGGGGCCACTCTGAGAAGAATCGCCTCCCTGCTTGCATGCAGAAAGTTCCAAGTTCCCTCCCTGGCATCTCCAGTTAGGGCTGAGAGAGAGAGAGACTCCTGCCATTGAGAAGCCGCTGCCAGTCTGTGTAGATAATACTGAGCTCGACGGACCAAGGGTCTGACTCGGTATAAAGTGGCTTCCTATGAGCCCAAGATGGCAGGTTCTTCGGAGGGGCCGGTGTTCTGCTTTTTCACTTGCATTGCTGCATACACCCCTTGCTAATGGGGAAAAGACAAATCTTTTCAAGGGGTGCCTCTCTTCTCTTTAGCACGGGGAGAGCAACTGCCCATATGCAGCCCAGCATAGCATCTCTGCAGCAGTGTTCCCTCTAACAGGGTTTCCCAGACGCTGTTCACTACAATTCCCATAATCCCCAAGCAAAAGGCTATCACAGCTGGGGATGCTGGGAGTTGCAGTGTCTGGGAACCCCTGTTAGAGAGAAAACAGCAGGGATTCCCAGATGCTACAAATCCCAGCATCCCCAGCTGTGATAGCCCTTGCTTGGAGATGATGGGAATCGAAGGAAAGAGAAGAAGAGGATGACCAGCAGCAAAGTGGATGGACTCGATGACGACAGCAGCGAATGCACCAGTGAGAGACCCTAAAAGGCCAAGCTGAAGACAGATCATCCTGGAGAGAATCTATCTCTGTAAACTGGCTGGAAAATAATTTCTGAGCAGGAGAGTGACTGCACGTTTTGCTCCCCAACTCCGCTTCTACAAGGGCTAGAGCTCAGCTTTTTTGTTTCAATTGGAAAGCTGAAATCCTGGCGAATCTGGGTGAGAGGCTTAAAATCCAGAATTCCAGGATTTTATTCCAGGATTCCGGGAATGAAACCCAGAATTCCAGGAGGCATGGCAACTCTGTGTAAGAGGGAACAGAGGTGGTGGGGGCTGCTGATTTCTCCTTTGGGTACCATTTTTGAGGGGGGGGTGCTTTCCAGACAGGGAAGCCCTCTTCGGATTTCTTTTGTGCCCCAAACCACTTCCAGATCCTTTAGCCGCCTGGTCTGCTGCGGCCAGGAGAAGAGAGCGGTTTCAGTCTCCAGCTGGGACCAAGCTCCGCCGGCCGCCCAGAGCTGGCCGAGCTGCAGTTCGAGGCACAGCCGCGCGGGGGCGGGGTACACAAAGGAAACCCTGGCCGTCCTTTCGGCGTGTTTATCCCAGAAACCGGACCCTTTCGCCGCCCGATGGAGGAGGGAGGCTGGTGCCCGCCGGCCTCTGAGCACAAATCCCCCAGCATGCATGCAGTCCGGCCCGCCCGCAACCCGCCCCTCTCCTGCTTTCGGCCCTCCAATTCGCGGCAGCACGGGGTAGGGGTGGGGGATTGAAGGCACAGAAGGTGTATTTATAAGTGGGCGAGCTGAGTGCCCCACATATTCGATTTCTGAAACACAAATAGGGGGCGGTGGAGCTGCAGGTTACTTGGGGGTAAGAATCCCCCTTGGCCCCCCCCCCGAGCCGCTTGACTCGCCCCCGCCCCCACTGGAGCCGCTTGACTCCCCTCCGCCCCCCCTTGCCCCCCCGGAGCCGCTTGACTCCCCCCCCCCCCCGCCGCTGCCCTTCCGCCCCCATTAACAATGCGCTGTCGCTCTTGCAAAGGAGATGTGCCGAGCCCGGGAGCTGGGATTCCTTCTGGCCAAGCCAGGCTCTGCCCCGAAGCCAATACATTCTTCCCAGCCGCCCCACGCTCAAACGCGCCCCAACCTCCACCACGCACGCACCCGTTACCTCTCCGGCGTCCCAGCCGCAGCACAACCCGGAATGGAATGAGGGCTCCAGACCAACGGGAGGAGAATCCCTTCCGCCCAACTTGGCCGGGCTTCTGTTGACTTGATTGTTGGGGGACCTCCGCGTTGCCAAATAAGGCGGAAACGGTGCAAAATAGGGAGGGGAGCAGGTCTTGCGCCGCGGCAAGCATGAATTGTCCCCTTTGCTAAGCAGGGTCCACTCTGGTTTGCATTGGAATGGGAGACTACATGCGAGCACTGTGAGATATTCCCCTTAGGGAATGGGGCCGCTCTGGGGATTGCATAGAAGGTTCCAAGTTCCCTCCCTAGCAGCATCTCCAAGATAGCGCCGAGACTCCTGCCTGCAACCGTGGAGAAGCCGCTGCCAGTCTGGGTAGACAATAAGTGAGCTAAGTGGACTAATGTTCTGACCCGGTATATGGCAGCTTCCTAGGTATGTTGGAAGCGAAAGGGAGGGAGGTCAGAGATCCCTCTTTCCCTCCCCTCCCCCGGGAACCCGCTGCAAACATCGCAGCCTTGAGAGCTAGGAACTTGAGATCCTTGATAGAAACGGAGCGGATTCCAATTCTAACGACAACAACTTCTATTTTGCCCCCTGCACCCCTTTTCTGCCTGCCTGCAGAATCCGATCGATTGACACATCGTTGACCCCAAAAATCGGAAGTTTCTACCCTCAAGCAACCGGGGATGACGCACAGAGTGAGGGATTGCTCTCCTTTAACTGTCTGTCTGGATTCTGGAAAAGCCCCAACTCACCCTGCGGTGGGATCTTGAGCAACAGTCCGGATTTTGCTCCTCGCCCCCTTCTGGCCAAGCTCAGCACTGCAAAGGAAAGTGCCTGTGCTCTGAACCAAGGACAGATTCTCAGGGGGACAGAAATTCACTGGAAAGCTCTCTTGCACAACCCCAATTAAAAGTTGCTGAGCTTGTACAATGAGTCTCTCAGCTGCTCGGTTCGCTATTCTCTCATCTGTGTATGTTTGCCAATCTGTTTCTATCTTGCATCATTTACTCTGGTTTTCTTCGCCATCAGTCTGTGTAGACAATGCTGAGCTAGATAGACCAATGGTCTGACTCAGTATATGACAGCTTCCTATGTTCCAAGAGACGAAGAGTTGAAGATAAGAGACAAGAGCCTCCTGGCTTCATTCTAAGAATGTGGTTGAACACATGTTGGGCTGTAATCAACTCCCCCCTCAAAAATGCAAAAGAAAAGCTGGCACTGTTTGCAAAAGAATTGCAGTCTTTCCCTTCTCTGCCCCACCTTTCTCTTTCCCTCTTTGCTATTACAAGGATGGGGGAAGCAGCATCACTCCGAAATCCACCAACATGGACACACAAGAAGGTGTTAGGTGGGAAGACCCATATCTCATTCAGTAGGTCTCAACAGGGTGTGTCCTGGTGCAAGGACCCTAACTTAAGTGGGCTTCTGGATTTCGCTCTGTGAATGCTGGAATCTTTGATAAGGACAAAAATATCCTTCCTTAAGGTAAGCTGTATTCAGACAGAGGTAAAAGGCGATCCCAGACATTATATGGAATAATGCATTTGTTTTGAAAGATTACCCTGGATGGTTGGACAGTTTTTATGTGAATTTCCTTTTATCAGATGAAAATGATTAAATATCTTTAGATGCTGCTAAGTTTTATCAATGGCAAGCAAAGTTCATCACAAGATGATCACTTCACTTGATTTGAAAGCATTATGTTTGATAATGTTATGTAGGCTTAGAGTTTGTTTGTTTGTTTGTTTGTTTTAATCTTGGGTTATTTCTCTTGTATTTAGATTCAGTTATCTGAGGGGTAATTTTGACTTTTGAGGATACCATAGACACCAGGAAAACAAACAAATGGGTCATAGAACAAATCAATCCATAATTTTCACTTGAAGCAAAAATGACCAGGCTCAGATTATCATACTTTGGACACATTATGCAGCTCCCTGGAGAAGTCTGTGATGCTGGGAAAAGTTGAAGGAAAGAGAAGAAGAGAACAGCCAGCAGCAAGGTGGATGGACTCAATTACCACAACAGTGAACGCACCACTGAGAGACCTTAAGGGCCGAGTTGAAGACAGATAATCCTGGAGAAAATCCATCTATGTGGTCACTAAGAGTCGACATCGACAATCAATCTGAGGGGTTATTAACTAGTGGTAATTTGTAACTGTTTGCTATGGTTGCTGACCAAAATAAAGATTCATTTGTTCATTCACTAGAATTTGAAATATAGAAATGGAAAATAATGAAAGCAAAGGAAATCTAATTATCACAAAGGTCAACATTTATTAATACTCAAGTTATTTACATTGCATAAGCATCTATGAGCTAAGATACTGTGTACAGAAACAGATCTTGTAGAAAAATCTACGGAAATTATTTTGGAATAAATCAATATAAGGAAGAAATAAGAGACCAGTTACATATTAGCCAACTTATTGGGGATATAATGGGCTGCACCCAAAGAAAGTGAGCTGTGAATAAGTGATATGGGGCTTACGTTAGTAACTATCACTTTGTTTCCTGTATTTCAGTGAGCCTTAGTCATTACTACTAACTTTCTTTGCTAAAACCCCAATATAATTTGATAAACAGAAACATTCCAGCAAAATCACTAACAGCCTTGATTCTTGGTTATCAGGATTTGAATCCAAAAAGCAGAAACGTTACTATAGACATGCAAGCTGTGAAGGACAACTTTAGCTCAGCATTCTGTCTGGGAGTGTAAGTTACTATACAGTTTCCCCACAATTATTTTTTTAGACAGTAAATGTATACCTCTATAACTGATAACCAAGCACGTAAATCCCACTGGAATGAGTTTCCTCATTCCAATGTCACCTGTACGTTTTCTTGGATCTGCCCGAATCCACTTTTAAATTTTTGATCCAAGATCAACAGCTGCCAGTCCCACAGACAAAAAGATCTATATCATCAAAATCATGCTCCATATTTATTCATGCTCCATATCAAAAATCATGCTCCATATTTATTAATGGTATATCAGATAGCTCAAAATATCCCTCATCTTCAGCTGATTCAAAGGACAACCTGGAACTAGTTGAGAAACATGTGGTCCAGATGTACCAATTTTTGAAGATGCTAAATCAGTCTTTTGCGTCTTGATTTGGAGCAGAATACATCATTCCAACTCAGAAGATCAATTCAGGGAGATTCGGGATCCAGACAAGCAGTTTGGAGACCAACCGCGAGGTCCGGGGTTGCATTCTGGTAAACCACCACAACCTGAAGAAAGAGACCACATCCCCCGTAAAAGACACACCAAGAATGAGATCAGTCAAGGAATGCAGTTATTCTCCCATTCAGCTTGCGGTGGGGGAAAGGCAATGTTTTCCAGCTAAATTTTCAGAATGGTATTATGTGAACATTTCAGGATCAAAGCAATATTGTGGTCTGCTAAAGTAAATATTCTGCACCTACGTCAGGGGCGTAGCTAAGATTAGACAAGGGGAGGCAGCTGTCCCTGGGTCATCGGGATATGCTGGCCACCATAGCACCCACTTGACTTCCCTCCCACCCACACCCAGGTAGCAAACAAAGCACTCACCAGCTGGGAACGCGACCCACAGCCCCTCACCCACTCCCAACCAGTGAGTGCTTTGTTTCCCAGCTTATCAATTTCTCTTCCATTTGTAAAAGTAGTCGATACATATTTCAGCAAATCGAATACATAAAATGTCTATTGTGGCATACAAGAAACAAACCTGTAGCATACAGGAAAACTAGTCATGATGATGTTGCATTGAAATCAATGGAACTTACTCTGGTCATTACTAATTGAAGACCTATTCATTCCAATGAGATATAACCCTCATTAATTTTCTTTAATAATTAATAATAATATTTTTAATGATAATAAATTTTCTTAGGTTTCGGTAAGCATTGCAGTCAGGGGTCAGGTGATTTAGCAGACCCTGTGGCCATACTCAGCCCCAACTAGCAAGGAGGAAGGGGTGATATCCCACAGTACTGAGAACAAGGGATGTGCATGCACAGGTTCAGACGCCCTGTTACGGACCTCTGAACGGGTTCGAAGGACTAGCAGTTCAGCCAGTTCAACGGTGAAGGGTTTACTTTTAAGGAGCAGGGAGAGTGCTCCAAACCCCCCCCCCGGTCACGTTTCCCCCACCGGCGCTGTCTTTAAAAACAGTTCTGCGGGGGAGCAGCGTACCTCCTTGCTGCCCCAGTGCATGTCAGACCAGAAATGCCTAGTGCATGTATGCACATCACACTCATGCGCACACATACCAGGCACTTCTCGTCCAATGCTTGTTGTTTTGCTTGTTGTTGCTTTGCTAATTGTGTACCCCCCTTTGTCTGGTTAGTCAAACATATCATTCCAGAGAAACCAAAAGTACCTAAACATGAGATGCTAGCCATGATGTATATGGATGGACAAACTGTAGTTTTTCAGGGTCAGGATGGTACTCTGGGAAGGATGGGATTTGATGAATTGATATATAAGCTTGGGGACAGCTACCCAGAGGATGATTTTGTATAATGATGTCTTGTATGATCTTAGAGTATGATATGTGTGAAGTGTTGGTGCACCATAAAGGAGAGAGAGAAATGGGTTGCTTCTAACGGATCTGAAGGTTCAGATTCGGATCTGAAGGTTGCAAGGAGGTACGCTGCTGCCCCATGGGACTATTTTAAAGACAGCACCAGCGAGGGGAATGCAGTAGGGTTAAGAGCACCCTCCCTGCTCCTTAAGGGTACCACACACACCCCACCACCATTGAACTGGACGCCACCGGTTCCGTGCACATCCCTTCTGTGAACAAGCTGGTTGACATGACCATTCAGTGGATAGGACAAGCATCATTCCCTCCTTCGGGAGCTGTGCATGCTCCCGCTTTTCAGTCGTGCGTGAGTTAAAAGCTACGTTGGAGGGAGAGGAAGTGACTGTGTGGGAGGCGGGCGCAGGCTCCAATAGAGTCGTCCTGCCCAGCACTTTTATCCAGAATATTACCAAGGGAGGAAGAAATGCTGTCAGAGCCTGCCCCTGCCTCCCACATGATAAGGGGGATTGTTGGTCCTGTGGTAGCAAGCATGACTTGTCCCCTTAGCTAAGCAGGGTCCACCCTGATTGCATATGAATGGGAGACTTCATGTGTGAGCACTGGAAGATATTCCCCTCAGGGGATGGAGCCGCTCTGGGAAGAGCATCTAGGTTCCAAGTTCCCTCCCTGGCATCTCCAAGAAAGGGCTGAGATAAATTCCCACCTGCAACCTTTGAGAGGCCGCTGCCCGTCTGTGTAGACAATACTGACTCAGTCTGACTCGGTATATGGCAGCTTCCTATGTTCCTATTATCACTTTCCCCTCTTCCAACTTAGCCTTTTAATTCACACATGACCACAAATTAGGACAGTGCACTGCACAGCTCCCCAAAGTGGGTAGGACCTTGTCCTATAGACGTAACCGTGGTGTGAACAAGCCCAATAGATGCCCAATGAAATCTGCAGTAGAGCGGGTTGAGGTGGGGAATTAAACAGGCATCTTTGACACAGAGTCCCAATCCTGATGACTGCATGATGACAAAACGCCTTCTCGAGATACAGGAGAATAAGCCCTGTTCTTGCTTCCCCACATACACTTCAGTTACCAAACTCTTCTTCTGCTCAAATCATACCATTTGTGTGGGGGTCTCCAGGCAATTGTTCTTGCACCCAAAGGCTGCATTGGAGATGCTGATGCAGAACTCTAGGATGTTAAACGCCAGGAGGACAGCCATCATGCCCACCAGCTTTTTCTGTCAATGAAGCAGACATCCCAGCCAAAGAGAATCAGTTTCCATTGCATCATACATCATAACACCTGGGCACTATAATTCAAGGACAAATCAATTCAAATCGGGTCAATTATAATGATTTGACCTCAAATCGAATCGCCATTGACCTTTTGTTTGTTTTATTTGCCCATTCTACTGCTTCTGGTTCATTTTCTGTGGGGAGAGCAGGTCTGCCAATAGATTTTCTAGTAGAGCAGGTCTACCCGTTAAACCCAACTGGTAGACCAACTTTCCCCAGAAAAACAGAGCCATTCGAGTACTGTTTTTCTTGGGAGAACTGATCTATCCATTAGGTTTAATGGGTAGAGCAGTCCTCGGAGAAAAGCAATTGTAGACCAGCTCTCCTTTCTGGGGGCAGGAGGTCTAACAATAGTTTTTCTGGGAGAGCAAGTCTACCAGTTGGGTTTAATGGGTAGATCTGCTCTCTGTGGAAAAATCAGATCAATTTGACAGTTCACTAATCGAATCGTTCAATCAGATGGCAGGTGCCAGTTGCTTCAATTATTCAACCCAAGATTTTGCTATTCGATTCAAGGTCGAATCAAATCACAAAATCTGATTCATGCACACCACAAGTTGTCAAGACTCCTCCCTGGGATCCCCACAACAAGGATCCGGAATCAACTTCTGATGATGAAGCCCCATTTAAACCTTTGCAGCTCCACAGACCACTTGCTCTATCTGCGTCCTCCCGACCCTGCCTAGCTTCCTTGGAATCCAGAGACCTGTTTCCAGCTGACCCAGCATTCTCCTTGGACTCTTCAGCCCTGTCCTATTTGCTGCTTTGGCCCAGCTACCTCCCACTCTGGCCCAGCCAGTGAGTTCCAGTCTGACTTTCTGAACCTTCATCCCAACCTTACTGAAGCCACACCAGCCCTGCAGCCTCACTCCAGAAGGGGACCCCACTGGGTGACTGCCCTATTCGCTGCCTGGCTCAGAGAAAATGGGGTGTGTCCAGGGTGTGAGCTGTTGGGATGGATTTCCTCCTCCAGAACTTAAAGAACACGGGAGCAGGTCAACCAAGCAAAAGTAGTCCCAAGGGACAGATATCTGGCGTGTTCACATGAGAAATAGGGTAGGACAAGCATCCTACCCCGGTTCAGCAGCTGTCGCTGCTCCCCTTTTCTGAGTGTGTGCTAGTAAGAAAGCAAGACAGGAGAGGCCAGTAGTGGTTATTATTTAGCCTTTTTCTGAGTAGGAGGGCTCTTTCCCCACAGGCAAGCTGTGCCTCCTGCCTTCTTTCCTTACTAGCACACAATCTTAAAACGAGAGTGTGCCCAGTTCCCCAAACTGGGTAGGATGCTTGTCCCACCCTATATCTCATTGTCTGAACTAAGCATTCTTCTCCTCCCCTGCCACCCACACACACACCCAACACTGCATTGGCCATGGCAATCTTCATCATTAGGAATGACACTAGGAGCACTCTAAAGAGCTTCCTCCCTACAGAGAAGGCCCTCCAGACTGCCTGACCCACCCTTATGTGATAAGGCTGGATAATGTACCCACAACCCAGTCTCCATTGGACATGCACTCACATAAGGGAGGATTTCGTTTTCATAGCACACTGGATCCACGTCAGAGCTGGAAGAATACCGGCTGCATCTGCTCCAGTAATTATACATTGGATGGCATAACGATAAAGAGGTTAACACAATCGCAATGCCAGCGGCCACAGCGCTCACCACATTCATTCCCAGCATGCCTTTCACCTAGGAGTGACAAATAATCCATGAAGGCATCCTGGCTCTTTTGTGGCACAGATCCTTCTGAGAAGGACCCCCAGGCATTGCCACACAATCTCACCTGGACTTGAAGACTATGGACAACCAGAAGTGCACCTAGGTAATTTTGGAGCCTGGACTGGGAGATGGTGCCGGGGTCAGTGCGGGGGGGTGGGGGTGGCAGCGGTGAACTAGAGGCCAGGCTAGCCGGAAGGAGAAGCCTGGCTGCCGAGGGAGGATGGCAGGAGGAGAATGAAATGGGGCTGAATGGGGGAGACAGGGAAAACTAGGGTCACAGATGCTCTGCACCAGGTCAGCTAGTTTATTTTTTAATTTATTTGCAAATTTAAATACTGCCCAATATCCTTATTTCAATGTGGTTTACAAAAAGCTCTTCAGGGTTTTGCTCTAACCCAGCAGGCTCATCCTGACTCATCACATCCATCAATACCAATATAGATTTGTTACCAGGGATGGCTTGGGGTTCCTAGCAGCGGCCACAGACAGGGATCCTGAAATGATGTACTGTAAGAGATTGAAAGGAAGGTCAGAGGTAATGAACAAGACTCACACTGGCTATCTCAAAGCATCTAAGGACAATTCCAAGGGTAACGGAATCAGACAGGTTACCCCTTTTCCAATTACTGTAGCCATAAGCAATTTTTAAAGTTGGTATTATACACACAAAGAGAACATCTCCTACTACAGGGCCATAACCCTTACATATTCTAGATAGAACCCTTACATATTCCAGAAATGATGTCCAAATATTCTGATTCTGTTACTAACATATTTTGCACATTTCCAACACTACCTGCAGTATTCAAGGGTTTTGTAAAACTATGATGTTATAGTAGGTGATATTCTCTTGCCAGTGGGTATATATAATAGCAGCTTGAAAAGCTGCTTATGGCCAGCTACAGTTGTTGAAAAAGTGGTAACATGTCTGATTCCGTTACCCTTTGAATTGCCCCTAAGACTCTCTTGATACTCAAACAAAAGCCATTAAAGTCGGAGGATCCCTTCATCCGGATCAGAAGACTGTGGCCAGGAAAACATGTCCGAGGCTCCACAACTACTTATAATCCCACAGCAGGCTCATTCCATGTATGTGTGTATTTGTGTACATGTGCGCATGCACAAACTACCCAGGATCATTTCCGCTGCCTTATTAAACTAGGTTTGAAGCCACCACTGCAGCAAAAACTGTGTTTAAAAACAAAAGACTCGCCGGCACTAGGGAGCAGGTGACTTTATGGGGGGTGTTGTTTTTTGCGGGACTTACTTTGGGGTGAGGGCTTGCACTATTGCGGCCCCCCCCCCGACATTCAAGCACTGCTGTGCAGAGCAATAAAATCCCACCTCCTAATTACTGGAAGACCTTGTTGTTTTTCTTCGGCTTCCAAGGTTTCTCCAGACATTCCTTACAGATTTTTAAGTTGATCATCATCTCCAAAGACATATAGAAATGTTCTTTTCCCAAATGAATGTAGAGCACAGATCTGCATTGTAGTGAATTCTGTGCACAGGACTAAATTCTAAGCCTCCGCATAGCATTGATGGAACTGTGAATGATCGTTTCTATTAGGCAGCAAATCACTGTATTCCAGTGTGAACACAAATTGAGACAGGGACATCCGTGTGACATTTGAACACGGTGCATTATTTCTTAGCGCCATCTGCTGGCTATCTGCTGACAACTCAGGAGAAAGCCATATCTTTTTCAGGTCAGAAAAAAAGTAGTCTTGAAAAGGCACAGGTTTTCCCATGGATTGAAGGGAGATGACCAGCAGATGGCGCTATGAAATTATACAACATGTTTAAATGTCATGCAGACAACCTTTTAAAATGTCCCATTGCAGTTTGTGCTCATGTTGGAATCAATGGCTGTCTAGAGAGATCCACAGTCAGCACTGACTGCTTTGAAAAGACAGTATTTCTTATCTTTCATCAATATTCTTATTCTTTTAGGCACTCCCTTGAGCTCTCAGGCTGTTGGTAGCCACTCAGCAAAACTAGGATGGAGAACATTAGCGGTGTGCATAGAATCGATTCTGGCGGCTTGGTCCTAATTCAAGCCAAATTCAAACAAGACCGCCAGACTGTGAGCCGGTTCACGTTGAGTCTGAGGGTTGAACCAGGCTGAACAATTTAAGAGTCACTGTGATTCGGCTTGAGGGGCAAACTTGTAAAGGGGAATCTGGTGAGGGGGGAACCCTGCTTGCCTTAAAAAAAACCCCTCCTTATGGCGGATGGCGAGTGGCATGGCTCCGATGACAGCGAGTTGCCCTGTTGCCTCCCCTTTGGAGTTTTTTGCCCTGTCATGCAAATGGCCTCAGCACATGTGCAGAGGCCAGAAGCAGGCTGTGCTGGAGCGCTGGGCCCAGGATGGAGTTCAGAGGAGCCCTTCCACCTCCGACGACAAGATGCCCTCTAACCTCCCCCGCCCGCCTTAGGAGGTTTTTTAAGGCAGGCAGAGCCCCCCTCCATTGCTTGTAAAGGAGAATCCTCACCAGATTTCCCTTTACAAGCATGCCGCTCAAATCACCAAAACAGTTCTGAACTGGTTCCATTAGAACCGGGGCCAGTTTAGCTCAAACTTGGACGAGCACCCTTTTGGGGGATCCAGTCCAGTTCGAGTCCGAACCAGTCAAACCGGATCCACACAGTCCTAGAGAACATGTTCCATAGCATGATATTGATAAGCAACTGTTACTTTGAGATGAAGCCTGCAGAACTTTTCTGCACCCAGATATGAATTACCAAGACTCCAGTCCAATACGGTGTCATCACCTTCAGGTGAACGAATACGTAATAAGCAAAAGTCACATTTCCCATGACCGCAAAAGTCATCCCAATAATGCCTATTAATATCTGCGTGATCTGCAAAGACAACATTAAACACAGTATTACCATCAAATCACATGCCACAACCTGACCATCTATGCGGGGGGGGGGGGGGCGGGGGGGAAGAGAGGTGACATTTTCTCATTGAGAATATGGAACAATTCTTTGATTTGCTGCAGATCTGGCCTGCAGATTCAGGCTTCCCAGAGGATGCTAGAAACTGGCTCCATTCCCCAGTGGAGAAGAGCCTTAGCAAAATTCTGCTTGCCACACTTGATGGCTAATATTTCAGTCATCTCAACAGCATCAACACACAAGAGGTCAAAATGCAGATGTTGAAAGCAAGAAAAGGGGCATGCATTGGAGAGCTCAGATACTGGCTGGAAAACGCAAGAGGCAAAGCTGTTTTGCTCTCCCTGGACCATTTTTTAAGCTCCGCACTTTGAGGTCATTCACACAATCCACAACTATGTTCTACCCGGGTTTGGGAGCTGTGTGTGCTCCCAATTTTTAGTTGTGTGGAAGCAAGGTAAGAGGAAAAGGTTTTCCTCTTACCTTGCTTCCTCACAACCAAAAATTGGGAGTACACACAGCTCCCAAACCCGGGTTTAACACAGTTTTTGATTGTGTGAATGACCTCTTTAAATGCAGAGGCACATTTTTCTCAGGTCTCTCTTCCCATAAAGACCAACACAGCCACTGGCCTCCATCCTAGGATGGCCAGAACACTAGACTCCACCCCTAATGCTTGGCTCCACCCATAGACCTGCCAAAATGGAGGTACGGAGATAAGACGGAGGTATGTATTGTGCGGGGTTGGAACTCGAGAGATGATTTTTATCTGCTAGTTCTGGATGGGGTCACACTTCCCCAGAAGGAACAGGTATGCAGTCTGGGGTGCTTCTGGACACAACCCTCTTCCTGGTGTCCAAAGTTGAGGCAGTGGCCAGAGGTGCCTTTTAGCAGCTTTGGCTGATACGCCAGCGGTGTCAGTTTCTTGAGATAAAGACCTCAGAACAGAAGTACATCTGCTGGTCACCTCCAGACTTGAATACTGCAATGCGCTATATGTGGGGCTGCCTTTAGTCTGGAAACTACAGTTAGTCCAGAATGCGACAGTCAGGTTGGTCTCTGGGTCATCTCGGAGAGACCATATCACGCCTATCTTAAAAGATCTACACTGGCTGCCAATAAGTTTTCGGGCAAAATACAAGGTTTTCGTTATAACCTATAAAACCCTAAACAGCTTGGGACCTGGGTATTTAAGAGAACGCCTTCTTCGCTATGAACCACACCGCCCACTGAGATCCAGATCATAGAGAAGGGAGTCGAAAAGGAGAAGAGAGCCATTGGGAGGCCATTTTGATTCCAGCCACTCTTTCCCCTGGGTTCTATACTCACCCCCAAGGCCAGCGGCTCCCCCTGATAAAACTTCGGTGGTGGTGGCAATCCTCCGGCAGTCTCTGGGTTCATGGTTGGTGGGGAGGGGGCTTCTAGAGGACCTCAGAGCAGGTGTACTGATGGGAGGGGGAAATAACTGCAGTAAGGATTGGGGGGTGAGGAAAAGAGAGAGAAATAAAAATGAAAATTTTTTTAACAACTGGTATTTAAGAGAACATCTTCTTTGCCATGAACCACACCGCCCATTGAGATCATCTGGAGAGGTTTGTCTGCAGTTGCCACCAGCTCGTCTGGTGGCTACTTGGGGACGGGCCTTCTCCGATGCTGCCCCGAGGCTTTGGAATGCACTCCCTGTTGAAAGAAGAGCCTCCCCATCTCTGATAACTTTTAAAAAGGCAGCTAAGATGCATCTGTTTGCCCGGGCTTTTCATTAGATACTGTTTTAATTGTGTTTTTAATAGTTTTATCATTTTAAATTGTTGTGATGTTTAAACCTTTTTATCTGTTGTTATTACTGTTTTGTTGTAAATTGCCCAGAAACCTGTGTTTTAGGCAGTATATAAATGTGTTAAATAATAAAAGAAAGAAATAAGATGAAAGGAGTTCTCAGTCCAAGGGGTTGGATCTTGGATCAAGAGCAGCCAAATGTTTGCAGTTCAGCTTTTCTCCTGAGGCTGGCACTCTGCCACTAATACCTACTAATCAGCACATGCCACATTCCTACATGGAAATGCATTACAGGAAGTTTTTCACTCCTGGCTTTTAGTTCACCTCTCCTCCGGAATGGAGGTTGTGTGTTCTCATATCAGCCAAATTTACCCCGAAGTCCCTGCAAGCTATCGGGGAGCACTTCACACACAATTTGGGTTTTTCATTGAACATTAGAGTGTAACCCGGTGTATACTCAGTGGGAGGGGGTTGGGAATCCACTTTTTCCATTGGTTTTTGGGGGACAACTTTGAACTCACAGTAAAGTCTCACAGCAAACCCACAATAACGGATGTGTGGGGAGCAAAGGAGGGTCCACACTGCAAAAGGCTATGATGCATAAAATGAGGGGAAAGGCTCCCTACAACGGAAATTACAGCTACTTTCCTGCAGCACATTTACAACGTTGTAGGACAATAATGCATAATTAAAATTGGAATTAAGGCATGGGAGATATGAACACACCCTGCAGACAACGCAGCGACACTGATGTGGAAACACAGACAATCTGGAGGCCAGGGGTGTAGCAAAGTTGGAGTGAGCCCAGAGACAAGATTTTAAAATGCCCCCCCCCCCAACTGAAGCTCAGCTCATAAAGAAAAGAAATCTTAAATAAGGCTGAATAGTGGTTTAAAAAAGCATAGTTTATATATATGTACACACACACACACACACACACACACACACCCCTATGTGCCACAATAGAACATCATCCTAAATTTTTTTTTAAGGTTTTGTAAATTGTGGATGATGCAAGTCATTTAATGGTACTAGAGAAAGACATGCTGTTCTGGGAGCTCCAAGTCTTAACACTCACATCAGTTTCGGAGGATGAATACAACTGAAGGAAGCCCGGGTGGAGTCATTCATGTGACTTGCCTCTGGGGGCCCCCCAAGGCAGTGGGCCCCCAGACAACTGACTCCCCTTGTCCTGTTATAGTTATGCCCCTGCTGGAGGGGCACTTAGGTGATACGGTGTGTGTACGTTGCGGTGGGTAATCTGGAAAACGCCCTGGTGAATGCCACTGGGGCTGGACTCCTGCCTGCATTCCATTGTAACTGTTAAAAGCAAGCGTCTACGTAAGAGACCAAAGGTAGGAACTCCAGGGAATGGAGAATAAGACTATGGCCACAATTTCCTCAGAAATGGCTGCCTGGTGAGGGGGCGCTCTGCTCAGGAAAGGTCTCCTTTCCATGCAACTCTTAAAGGCCAATAGGGGAAAAGGCTCATTTCCTCTTGCAGTGAAAAAGGCCAATTCCATGTTAGGGATACTTAGGAAAGGGATTGAGAATTTTAAAAGGCTAATTTTATAATGCCCTTATACACAGTAGGGGCATAACTATAATAGAGCAAGGGGAGACAGTTGTCTGGGGGACCACTACCTTGGGGGGGGGGCAGAGGCAAGTCACATGACTGACATCCCCAGCTGCGCACCCACCTGGGCTTCCTTCAGTTGGCCACATCTGGAGTACTGTGTAGAGTTCTCGTCACTGTTATCTTAAGGGGGACACTGAAGAACTGGAAAGGGGAAAGTGGCCAACAGTCAGGGATGATGGGAGTTGTAGTCCAGGGTGCAGGTGGGCCAAAGCTGCACAGCCCTGCTCCAGTGGCATGCAGTCCTGGCCTTCAATCTGCTTGTCTCCTGATTTTTCCGACCCCCCTCTGGGCCCCATTGGCTTTCTCTTCCTTTTGCCAAGAGATGAGCCTGGCCAGGGAGCTGGGATTCCTTCTGGCCAAGCCAGCCTCTGCCCCGAAGCCAATGCCCTCTGGCCAGCCACTCCAAGCCCAGAAGCACACAGCCCCAAACGCTCCCCCTCCACGACGCACCCTTTACCTCTCTGGTTTCCAGCCACAGCACAACCCGAGATGGAATGACAGCTACAGACAGAGGGAGAGCGAAGTCCTTCCGTCCCACTTGGCAGCTGCAGGGCTTCTGATGAATGTTAGGGGAACTCAGCATTGCAAAATATGGGAAGTGAAAAGGAAGCCTGAGAGTTTCTCCCCCCTGCCCCCACCCCCACCGTCAGGAGCCCGCTGGAAACCTCTTGCAGTCTTCAGAGCTAGGCATTTGCCTCAGTTTGGAGGCAAACTGAATTGATCCCACCAGTAGCAGCTCCTTTTCCTGTGCCTGCAAATCCCCTTGCAATAGATTGATCTTTTGCCACAAGAAATGGGAGATCGATTCCCTCAAGCAACAGGTTCTCTCTCCCTCGTTCAACTCATACATCAGTAAGGAAGAGCCCAAAAGAATCACACTGATTTTGCCTTATGGTAAAGCGTTGGCTTTACACTACCTGTGCTTGAAGTCAAAGTATTATCATGGGGCAGATATCCATAAAAAGTGGCCTTCTACCGAGTCAGTCCATTGGTCCGATGGGTCTAACGAGTCAGTTCAGGATTGTCTACACAGACTGGCAGCAGCTCCTCCAAGGTTGCAGGCAGGAGTCTCTCTCAGCCCTGTCTTGGAGATGCTGCCACGGAGGGAACTGGGAACTTTCTGCATGCAAGCATGAAGATGCTCTTCCCAGAGCAGCCCCATCCCCTGAGGGGAATCTCTTACGGTGCTCGCACATGCAACCTCCCATTCCAATGCAAACCAGGGTGGACCCTGCTTAGCAAGGGAGACAATTCATGCTTGCTACCACAAGACCAGCTCTCCTCCTCAAGGGGAGGAGAACCTGCCTATTCCCTGGCAAGATCTCTTGGGCAGTCCCCTTACAATGACTTGGGTTTGCAAGATCAAGCTATCAGGCCTCATTCACGCAGTGCACAACTGCAGTTGTGCAAGCAACTGTGATTGGCAAGCCCCACACATTTTTCTGGGGTGCATCCTGAGAACCCAGAATTTCTGGGCAATCCTCTTTGAATTGCTGAAGTTAACCAGCATTTAACCTAGTTTATTAACCTGGATCTGATCCCGGTTAGCAATTTTGGTAAATGCTAATTAACCCCAGCAATTTAAGGGGGGGTTCCCGGAAATCCCAGGCTCTCATAACATGCTCTGGGGGAACACCTGGGCTGTGCTGACCATGGTCAACTCTTTAGCCATGATTGTGTTCCTTGTGTGAATGAGGCCTCAAAATACTCAACTCAGGACTATAAGGGTTTTCCTCCTGATTTTGAATACTTTTGCCAATCTCTTCCTATTCTGCACAGTTTACACTGGTTCTCTTAGTCACCCGAAGGAGACAGGAGGCTCTTGCTCTCCCCACTCCTTGCCTCATCCCATCTGCAGGAAATATTTCTTTGCCACTCTTCTGATTCTTAAAATTGCAGCAGGCATTGTACACACACCATCCATTAAGGCTAGGAGCTATCTGTACTTTAATTTTTTAAAAAACCAAACAAAAACACAAAACAATCTGAGCTTCTCAGTCCAGAAACATCGCATCCTGTACTTCTGCATTTCCACAGAAACTGCATTTCCACAGAAACTGCCTGGCTTGATTTTAGAAAATTAGTTGGACAAATATCGTGCCGTAATCACACACACACACACACACACACACACACACACACACACACAAATGCAGAAGAGAAACTGATGCAAGACATTTGGAGTGCTGTCTTTCTGATATTTCGTGCTGTGGGGTCTCAACAGGATCTGTCCCTGTTTTTGATGCAGAGGAGCTCTCCTTTAAGTGGCTTTTGGACCTTCCTGTATTGGTTGGGGATTATGGGAGTTGTACTCAGCGGGGAAATGCTTGACTAACAAGCCGAAGGTTGCCGGTTTGAATCCCCGCTGGTACTATATTGGGCAGCAGTGATATAGGAGGATGCTGAAAGACATCATCTCCGACTGCACGGGAGGAGGCAATGGTCAACCCCTCCTGTATTCTACCAAAGATAACTATGGGGCTCTGTCGGCGCCAGGAGTCGAAATGGACTTGACGGCACACTTTACCTTTAATCAGTAACATCTGGGAATCCCTGTTAAAGGGAACACTGATGGGGATACTGACATTTCATGCTGTAATGCTGAGTCGGGAGGCATATCAATTAAATTATTATAATTAATCATCATCATCAATGTGACACTAATTTCCTAGAGGTGCCTGTGGGCAGATGGGCTATATTGTTGGTAAGCAGCTAGAACTGCTTAGGAGAGTAGATGGTCTCTCCCTTCCTGTGCCAATTTAGCCACCTTTTTTTCACCAGACGAGGCCTCCTCTGCATGAGATGAGAAATCCACATTGTAATATTACATTACTAGCCGACCCCGCACAGAGCCTCTGTGCGCTCTATGGGGTCGGTGGTTCCCCCTCCACCCCCACCTCCTGCCCCAGTCTCTCCCGCTCTGCCTCCAACCTTCTGCCCCAGTCTGCGCCACTAGCACACTTCCCCACCGGTCAGGCACAGTGCGGCTCTAGCGCCCGCCCTCCTCTTGGGCGTGACTCCGCTGCCCACCTCCTCTCACCCCCACCGGGCCTCCGTCAGGCCTCCACGTCTTCCCGGAGGCCCAGTCACCGCCCCACCATGGCCGCCTCCTCCTCCTCACCACAGCCAGCCTGGACTAGGCCCGCCCAGCTCTGCTGCCCGCCCAGCAGGGCCAAGCCGCCGGCCACAACTGCCACCGCCTCCCCCCACCTCCCCACCGCCCCCCGGTTTGCTCTGGTTGCTGACCAAAATAAAGATTCATTCATTCACTCACTTGAAATTGAAATATGGAAATGGAAGATAATGGAAGCAAAGGAAATCCAGCTATCCCAAAAGGTCAACATTTATTAATACTCAAGTTATTTACATTGCATAAGCATCTGTGAGCTAAGACACTGTGTACAGAAACCGATCTTGTAGAAAAATCTACGGAAATTATTTTGGAATAAATCAATATAAGGAAGAAATAAGAGACCAGTTACATATTAGCAAACTTATAGTGAATATAATGGGCTGCACCCAAAGAAAGTGAGCCGTGAATAAGTGCTACGGGGCTTATGTTAGTAACTATCGCTTTGTTTCCTGTATTTCAGTGGGCCTTAGTCATTACTAACTTTCTTTGCTAAAAACCCAATGTAATTTGAGAAACAGAAGCATTCCAGTGAAATTACTCACAACCTTGATTCTTGGTTATCAGGATTTGAATCCAAAGAGCGAATTGTTACTACAGGCATGCAAGCTGTGAAGGACAAAACTGAATTTCGATCAGCTTTCTGTCTGGGAGTGTAAGTTACTATACAGTTTACCCATATCATATTAAAAATCCATATCAAAAATCATGCTCCATATTTATTCATGGCATATTGGATAGCTCATGATATCCCTCATCTTCAGTTGATTCAAAGGACAACCTGGAACTCGTTGAGAAACTTGTGTGGTCCTGATGTACCAGTTTTCAAAGATGCTAAATCAGTCTTTTGCGTCTTGATTTGGAGCAGAATACATCATTCCAGCTCAGAAGATCAATTCAGGGGGACTCAGGATCCTGACAAGCAGTTTGGAGACCAACCGCAGGGGCCGGGGTTGGATACTGGTAAACCACCACAACCTGAAGAAAGAGACCACATCCCCCGTAAAAGACACACCAAAAATGAGATCAGTCAAGGAATGCAGTTATTCTTCTGTTCAGCTTGTGAAAAACAAGGCAATGTTTTCCAGCTAAATTTTCAGAATGGTATTATGTGAACATGTCAGGATCAAAGCAATATTGTGGTCTGCTAAAGCAAATATACTGCAATGGGATAAATTGTTCTGGAGATATAGAATTTTAAAGGTACTAATTTGGAATCCATAGAATAGAATTGCCTGCACTTTGACCTACTGACCTAAATTAGTTGATGACCTGAGGCCAACAATTAAGGGAAAGTAGTACACCTGTCCCAATGCATTTCTATTGAGTCCAAACTCCCCCACAATTGGAGTTATAGGGGTGCTCAGAACTCCATTATTCCCTGGGGGGGGGAAGCTTAAAGACATGTAAACTTTAAAAATCAATTACAAATCAGCCCTTTGCCCAATTCCTTTCAAATAATTCTGTTAGCTTCCTTTCCCCCAATGGGCACTACCACCCACCCCACCCCACCTCACCCTGGGACACCCCAGTCCCCCCGACGTGAAGCTATGCATTTGCTGGAATCCCCATTATTCCCTATGGGGGAATCAAAAATACTTTTTAAACTCACCAATAATCAGAGGAGTGTCCGATTGCCTTGGGGTCTAGTGGGTGGTAGGAATCTCTGGGTGCCTACCACCCACCCCACCTTTGTGTCCCTAGGTACTCCACATAGGGCATAATGGGCTGGTTCAAGTCCCATTATACCCTATGAGAAAAATAATTAAAAATATTTCAAAAATTCATAAAAAATCGTACGAGTGTCTGATTGCTTTGGAGTTTAGGTGGTAGATGGCACCCATGGGTGCTCCACAACAGGGAATAATGGGCTGGTTCAAGTCCCATTATACCTTATGAGAAAAATAATTATAAATATTTCAAAAATTCATAACAAATCATACGAGTGTCCAATTGCTTTGGGGGTTGGGTGGTAGGCACCCATGGGTGCCAACTACAAACCCACCCATTTTGGGAGGTTCTAACCATTCTAACCAGTTCAAATTCCAACAGAACTGGGGGGTTCAAGCAAAACCAAAACCAAACCTCCCCGTCCTGGTTCGAACCCAGTTCAAATTCAAATCAAACTGGGCAAACTGGTTTGTGGACATCCCTAATGTGAACAGGTCGGTATCAAAGCAATATTGTGGTCTACTAAACAAAGCAAATATTCTGCACCTACATCAGAGGCATAGTCAAGATTGGACAAGGGGAGACAGCTATCCCCGGGTCATCAGAATTTGCTGGCCACCATGGCGCCCACCTGACCTCCCCTCCCACTCACACCCAGGTAGCAAACAAAGCACTCACCAGCTGGGAACGCGACCCACAGCCCCTCACCCACTACCAACTAGTGAGTGCTTTGTTTCCTACCTTTTTAATCTCTTCCATTTGTAAAAGTAGTCGATACATATTTCAGTAAATCGAATACATAAAATGTCTATTACAGACTGGCAATTCGGCCAGTTCAACAGGGGTGGGGGTGGATTCACCTTTAAGGACAACCACCCCCGGCCGCATTTCCCCCACTGGCGCTGTCTTTTAAAACGGTCCTGCGGGATAGCAGCGTACCTCTTTGACTCCCCAGTGCACATCAGACCAGAAGTGCCCAATGCATGTGTGCACATCATACACATGCGCATGCATACTGGGCACTTCCGGTCCGACGTGCACCGGGGTGGCAAGGAAGTACGCTGCTGCCACACAGGACTCTTTTTAAAGACAGCACCAATGGGGGGAACACGGGGGGGGTGTTTAAGAGCACCCTCCCTACTCCTTAAGGGTGCCACACACACTCCACCACCACTGAACCGGCTGCCACCGGTTCCATGCACATCCCTTCTGTGAACAAGCTTGTTCACATGACCATTCAGTGGCTAGGACAAGCATCACTCCCTCCTTTGGGAGCTCTGAATGCTCCTGCTTTTTAGCCATGCAGGAGTTAAAAACTACATTGGAGGAAGAGGAAGTGACTGTGTGGGAGGCGGGTGCAGGCGTCCTGCCCAGCACTTTTATCCAGAATATTACCAAGAGAGGAAGAAATGCTGTCAAAGCCTGCCCCTGCCTCCCACATGAAAGGGAGGATTGTTGGTCTTGTGGTAGCAAGCATGGTTTGTCCCCTTAGCTAAGCAGAGTCTGCCCTGGTTTAATATGAATGGGAGACTCAATGTGTGAGCACTGTAAGATATTCCCCTTAGGGGATGCAGCCACTTTGGGAAGAGCA
The DNA here is from genome assembly GCF_027244095.1 of Hemicordylus capensis. Taxonomy (NCBI): domain Eukaryota; kingdom Metazoa; phylum Chordata; class Lepidosauria; order Squamata; family Cordylidae; genus Hemicordylus; species Hemicordylus capensis. Next base: position 19,832,869 of record NC_069663.1, read on the forward strand.
TCTAGGTTCCAAGTTCCCTCCCTGGCATCTCCAAGAAAGGGCTGAGATAAATTCCCACCTGCAACCTTGCAGAAGCTGCTGCCAGTCTGTGTAGACAATACTGACTCGGTATATGGCAGCTTCCTATGTACCTATTATCACTTTCCCCTCTTCCAACTTAGCCTTTTAACTCACACATGACGACAATTCAGGACAGTGCACTGCACAGCTCCCCAAAGTGGGTCTGGCCATGTCCTACAGACTTAACCATGGTGTGAACAAGCCCAATACATGCCCAACAAAATCTGCAGTAGGGCGGGTTGAGGTGGGGAATTAAACAGGCATCTTTGACACAGAGTCCCAATCCTGATGACTGCATGATGACAAAACGCCTTCTCGAGATACAGGAGAATAAGCCCTGTTCTTGCATCCCCACATACACTTCAGTTACCAAACTCTTCTTCTGCTCAAATCATACCATTTGTGTGGGGGTCTCCAGGCAATTGTTCTTGCACCCAAAGGCTGCATTGGAGATGCTGATGCAGAACTCTAGGATGTTAAACACCAGAAGGACAGCCATCATGCCCACCAGCGTTTTCTGTCAATGAAGCAGACATCCCAGCCAAAGAGAATCAGTTTCCATTGCATCATACATCATAGCACCTGGGAGACATGTTGTCAGTGCAATGCACTGTGATTCAAGGACAAAGCAAATTGCCATTGACCTCAATGGAGATTCCTAAGGTCAAATCGAATCAATTAAAACTGCCATTTTGTTTGCCCATTCTACTGCTTCTGGTTGGTTTTCTGTAGGGAGAGCAGGTCTACCCATTAAACCCAACTGATAGACAAACTTTCCCTAGAAAAACAGAGCAATTAGAGTACTGTATTTCTTGGGAGAACTGGTCTATCCATTGGGTTTAATGGGTAGACCAGTCCTCGGAGAAAAGCAATTGCAGACCAGCTCTCCTTTCTGGGGGCAGGAGGTCTAACAATAGGTTTTCTGGGAGAGCAGGTCTACCAGTTGGGTTTAAAGGGTAAATCTGCTCTCTGTGGAAAAATCAGATCGATTTGACAGTTCACGAATCGAATCGTTCAATCAGGTGGCAGGTGCCAGTTGCTTTGATTATTCAACCCAAGATTCTGCTATTCGATTCAAGGTCGAATCAAATCACAAAATCTGATTCGTGCATACCCTTAGTTGTCAGGGCTCCTCCCTGGGATCCCCACAACAAGGACCCTGAATCAACTTCTGATGATGAAGCCCCATTTAAACCTTTGCAGCTCCACAGACCACTTGCTCTATCTGGCTCCTCCTGACCCTGCCTAGCTTCCTTGGAATCCAGAGACCTGTTTCCAGCTGACCCAGCATTCTCCTTGGACTCTTCAGCCCTGCCCTATTTGCTGCTTTGGCCCAGCTACCTCCCACTCTGGCCCAGCCAGTGAGTTCCAGTCTGACTTTCTGAACCTTCATCCCAACCTTACTGAAGCCACACCAGCCCTGCAGCCTCACTCCAGAAGGGGACCCCACTGGGTGACTGCCCTATTTGCTGCCTGGCTCAGAGAAAATGGGGTGTGTCCAGGGTGTGAGCTGTTGGGATGGATTTCCTCCTCCAGAACTTAAAGAACACAAGAGCAGGTCAACCAAGCAAAAGTAGTCCCAAGGGAAAGATATCCGGCTCGTTCACATGATGAGAAACAGGGTAGGACAAGCATCCTACCCAAGTTCAGGAGCTGTCGCCGCTCCTCTTTTCTGTGTTAGTAAGAAAGCAAGGCAGGAGAGGCCAGTAGTGGTTATTAGTTAGCCTTTTTCTGAGTAGGAGGGCTTTTTCCCCACAGGCAAGCTGTGCTTCCTACCTTCTTTCCTTACTAGCACACGATCTTAAAAGGAGAGTGTGCCCAGTTCCCAAAACTGGGTAGGATGCTTGTCCCACCCTATATCTCATTGTCTGAACTAAGCATTCTTCTCCTCCCCTGCCACCCACCCACACACCCAACACTGCATTGGCCATGGCAATCTTCATCATTAGGAATGACAGTAGGAGCACTCTAAAGAGCTTCCTCCCTACAGAGAAGGCCCTCCAGACTGCCTGACCCACCTTTATGTGATGAGGCTGGGTAAGCTACCCACAACCCAGTCTCCATTGGACATGCACTCACTTTAGGGAGGATTTGGGTTTCATAGCACGTCACTGGATCCATGCCAGAGCTGGAAGAATACTGGCTGCATTGGTTCCGGTAATAATATGTATGATAGGGTAACGAAAAAAAGATTAACACAATCGCAATGCCAGCGGCCACAGCGCTCACCACGTTCATTCCCAGCATGCCTTTCACCTAGGAGCGACAAATATTTCATGAAGGCAACCATGCTCTTTTGTGGCACAGATCCTTCTGAGAAGGACCCCCAGGCATTGCCACACAATCTCACCTGGACTTGAAGACTATGGACAACCAGAAGTCCACCTGGGTAATTTTGGAGCCTGGACCTAAAGGCCTTTGGAGCCCCCCGCCCCACCTCACCCACCGCAAGTTAAGCATCATCCACCTACAGCAGTGGTTCCCTACCATGGTTCCTCCAGATGTTGCAGAACTACAACTAAATTGTAGCTGGCGGTTCTGGGAGTTGTAGTTCAGCAACATCTGGAGGAACCCTGGTTGGGTTCAGAACTATATTGAATTAATTTGACCTATCAAGGGATGAAACAAAGGACAAAAATTGAGTGGGTGAAGGTACAGTAAGATGAGGATTGAAGAAGAAGGCAGGAAGTAATTGTTATTGTTTGTTAATCTGGTCTGTGACTGCAATAAACATACTACTACTACTAAGGCAGGAAAAGAGGAGGGGAAGGAACCAGAGAAGGGAAGAAGGAGAAAAACGTACAAGCAGACTTCCTGGCTGGGATTAGCTGGCTTTTGCTTTGATTGATTTCTTGTTAGTTCGTCTTAGGGAAAGTACGAGGCACCTGTAGTCAGAATTCTGCATTTCGTTGCTGTTCTCTGGAAACTGGCTCCAGTCGGGTGAGAATAAAACTTTTTGATTTTACAAGTTTGTCTGTGTGTCTTCTTGGATTTCCAGAGGCAGAAATCAGCTAAAGATAGGGAAAAGAATCTGGGCCTTCTGAATGCCTTTTTCCATTGAGAAAAGGGAATTCTGATGTATTAAAATCTTACCCATCTCAAGACCAGCTCTCTGGGAGAAAGTGTAGGCCTTAAATGGCAGTGGCACCTACATGGCAAGGAAGAAAAAACTGGAATCCTCTGCCCTGGGTTTTGTGTTATCTTCTTTATATATAATTCTCTTAAATGTACCTGTTGCTAATCCCATGTGTGGCAGCTCTCGCAAAAGTTCAGGATAGCGACGGGGAAGGCCAGGAGGGGGGAAAATGGTGGCGGCGGCAGCCAGTCGGCTGGTCAGTGGGGAAACAAAACGCCAGTGAGTGGTGGCACAGTTGGAAGGTGGGAGGAGGGGAGAAGAAGGAGGGCAGCCAGGAGGACGTCTGGTGTGGTGAGGTAGCTGGCCGGGAAGAAAATGGCGTGGGTGTGCCAAGCAGGGAGACTGGCGCTGGAGACTGGCGGGGAAACGTCAGTCAGGGGTGTAACGAGGGTGAGGCAGGCAGGGCATCTGCCCTGGGCACCACTGCAGGGGGCGCAAAATGCCTGCCGTGCCCCACCCAACTGTGGTCCGGAGAGGTGCCCCGTCCCCTCCCCCAGCAAGCACTTGCCATTTATTTCAGACAGCATTTGCTGCCTGAAAGCATCTATTCCCCTTTCTCTCCCTCCAGAGAGGGAGAGAAAGGAAGAATAGATGCTTTCAGGCAGCAAGCGCTGCCTGAAATGACGCCGAAGAGCTTGCTTAGGCTTTTCAGAGCTCGAGGCCACGCCCCCTTTGCATGTGATGTCAGTGCTTGCCCTTTCTTTCTCTTTCAGGGAAAGGGAACCCATATAAGAGTGAACAGAAATCAATATTTGTTTTGGAATTGATGTCCTCATGCCGGGTAAATCTGTAACACAATACAAGCTTTTCACCTTCCATTGAAAGATGGGTGTCAGATGTTTGGACGGTGGCGGGGGGGGGGGCAATTTCAGTGCTTGCTCTAGGCGCTATCCCTAGATACACCCCTGACGGCAGTGCAGGCAGGTGGAGGAGAAGACAGGGATGGTGTCCGGGGGGGGGGGGACAGTGACGGGGGTGCTGTGGGGGGAATGGCAGCAGCAAACTAGAGGCCAGGCTGGCCGACTGCTGGCCAGGAAGGAGATGCCTGGCCCCTGAGGGAGAACGAACTGGGGTGGAGAGGAGAATGAAATGGGGCTGAAGGGGGGGGAGGCAGGGAGAACTAGGGGCACAGATGCTCTGCACCCGGTCAGCTAGTTTATTTTTAATTTATTTGCAAATTTAAATACTGCCCAATATCCTTATTTCAATGTGGTTTACAAAAAGCTCTTCAAAGTTTTGCTCTAACCCAGCAGGCTCATCCTGACTCATGACATCCATCAATACCAATATAGATTTGTTACCATGGATGGCTTGGGGTTCCTAGCAGCGGCCACAGACAGGGATCCTGAAATGATGTACTGTAAGAGATGGAAAGGAAGGTCAGAGGTAATGAACAAGACTCACATTGGCTATCTCAGACCATCTAAGGACAATTCCTGGGGTAACGGAATCAGACAGGTTACCGCTTTTTCAATTACTGTGGCCATAAGCAATTTTTAAAGTTGGCATTATACACATCATGAGAACATCTCCTACTATAGGAGAAATCTAAACAAACAAACATATTCTAGATAGTGTCTGCAACATGCAAAATAGATTGGTAACAGAATCAGATATGATGTCCAAATATTCTGATCCTGTTACTAACATATTTTGCACATTTCTGATACTACCTGCAGTATTTAAGGGTTTTGTAAAACTATGATGTTATAAGAGGTGATATTCTCTTGCAAGTGGGTATATATAATACCAGCCTGAAAAGCTGCTTATGGTCAGCTACAATTGTACAGAAACATGTCTGCGGCTCAACAAATACTTGGGGTCCCAGTATATTTTAAATATTTTGTATTTTTTAGATCCTCCTCTCTTTAGTTTTCATTGTAATACCAATCTCATTCTCAGTGATACATGCAACATTCTTTCTCACAATCTATTATATTGTATTACTATATTATAACCTGTGCTCATCTTAGACCGTAATAAAGATTTATTGACTTAGGATCCCACAGCAGACTCATGCCATTTGCAAGTGTGCAAATAGTCTTGAAAATACACAGGTTTTTCCATGGATTGTAGGTAGATGACCAGCAGATGGCGCAATGAAATTATACAATTTCATGCCATTTGCAAGTGTGCAAGTAGCCTTGAAAAGGCACAGGTTTTCCCATGGATTTTGGCAGATGACCAGCAGATGGCGCTATGAAATTATACAACATGTTTAATTGCCATGTAGACACCCCTTTAAAATGTCCCATTGCAGTTTGTGCTCATGTTGGAATCAATGGCTGTCTAGAGAGATCCACAGTCAGCACTGACTGCTTTGAAAAGACAGTATTTTTTATCCTTCATCAATATTCTTATTTTATTAGACTCTCTCATTAACTCTCAGGCTGTTGGTAGCCACTCACCAAAAATAGGATGGAGAACATTAGCGGTGTGCATAGAATCGATTCCGGTGGTTTGGTCCTAATTCAACCCAAATTCAAACCAGACCGTCAGACCGTAAGCCGGTTCGGGTCGAACCGGCCCCCGGTTCAGTCTGAGGGTTGAACCAGGCTGAACAAGTTCAGAACCAGTTGGATTCGGCTTGAGGGGCATGCTTGTAAAGGGGAATCTGATGAGGGGGGAACCCTGCTTGCCTTAAAAGAACCCCCTTCTTATGGGGGATGGCGAGTGGCATGGCTCCAATGACAGCATTGCCCTCCCCCCCCGCCCTTTGGAGTTTTTTGCACCGTCATGCAAAAGTCCTCAGCACGTGTGCAGAGGCCAGAACCAGGCTGTGGCTGGAGCTGGACACAGGATGGAGTTCAGAGGGGCCCTTCTACCTCCAACAACAAAGTGCCCTCTCGCCACCCCACCTTAGGAGTTTTTTAAAGGCAGGCAGAGCCCCCCTACCATTGCTGGTAAAGGAAAATCCTCACCAGATTTCCCTTTACAAGCATGCCGCTCAAATCACCAAACTGGTTCCGAACCAGTTCCATTAGAACTGGGGCCAGTTTGGCTTAAACGTGGACCAGCACACTTTTTGGGGGTCCGGTCCAGTTTGAGTCTGAACCAGTAAAACTTGATCCACATAGTCCTAGAGAACATGTTTCGTAGCATGATGTTAATGAGCAACTGTTACTCTGCGATGAAGCCTGCAGAACCTTTCTGCACCCAGATATGAATTACCAAGAATCCAGCCCAATATGCTGTCATCACACTCTGGTAAGTTAATCTGTAAAAATTATCTGTCATGTTTCCGACGACACCAAGAGCCATCCCAATAATGCCTATTAATATCTGTGTGATCTGCAAAGACAACATTAAACACGGTATTACCATCAAATCACATGCCACAACCTGACCAACTATTCTGTGTAGAAAAAAACAACAGGACAGGTGACATTTTCTCATTGAGAATATGGAACAATTCTTTGGGGCTATTCTCACAATCCACAAAAATCGGGCTAGCCTCCGCTAGCCTGATTTTTGCTGATTGTGAGAACCACCGGGCTCAGCTGTGAGCCCGGTGGTTCTAGAGCGGGTAACCCGCTCAAGTACCTCTCCTCTTAGCCCGGGTTTGCGGAGCGAGCACTTCGCAAACCTGGGCTATCTGATCATGAGTAGCCGCGCTGTGGCTCCACACTGTGGCTCTGCGCCACGGCTACTCGCGAGTAGTCCCCTGGAGGGGAAGCGAAAAGTCGCCTCCCAGCTCTGGGCGTCTCCCTAGTATGACCTGTGTGCTCACGCACGGCATCCTGGAGCTTCCGTGAGACCCGGTCTTTTGATTTGCTGCAGATCTGGTCAGCAAATGCAGGCTTCCCAGAGGATGCTAGAAACTTGCTCCATTCCCCAATCAGAAGAGACTTAGCAAAACTCTGCTTGCCATACTTGATGGCTAATATTTCAGTCATCTCAACAGCGTCAACACACAAGAGGTCAAAATGCAGATGCTGAAAGCAAGAAAAGGGGCATGCATCGGAGAGCTCAGATATTGGCTGGAAAACGCAAGAGGCAAAGCTGTTTTGCTTTCCCTGGACCATTATGTAAGTTCCACACTTTGAGGTCATTCACACAATCAAAAACTGTGTTCTACCCAGGTTTGGAAGCTGTGTGTGCTCCCAATTTTCGGTTGTGTGGAAGCAAGGTAAGAGGAAAACCTGGGTAGAAGTGATTGTGTAGAAGCACAATTGTGGTGATGTTTTAATCGTTTTATCTGTTTATGTTACTTTCTTGTGAACCACCTAAAGACCTGCGTTTTGGGTGGTATATAAATGTTTTAAATGATATAAGATAAATAAAATCACACAGAGCTCTTTCCCTACCAACCCCCCGGCCTGCTATGGGTTCTATCCACTAAGTCAGAGGGCTCTGCCCCAAGACTGAAGACCTGCTGCGCCAGATCATAGAGAAGGAAGTTCAAAAGAAGAAGAGAGCCATTGGGAGGCCATTTTGATTCCAGCCACTCTTTCCCCTGGGCTCTGTACTCACCCCCAAGGCCAGTGGCTCCCCCTGATAAAACTTCTTCAGTGGCCGCGGCAATTCTCCGGCAGTCTCTGGGTTCATGGTTGTTGGGGAGGGGGCTTCTAGAGGATCTCAGAGCAGGTGTACTGATGGGAGGAGGAAATAACTGCAGTAAGGATGGTGGGGGGAGGAAAAGAAAGAAAAATAAAAATGAAAAAAATGAAAAATTTTAACAACTGGTATTTAAGAGAACATCTTCTTTGCCATGAACCACACCGCCCATTGAGATCATCTGGAGAGGTTCGTCTGCAGTTGCCACCAGCTTGTCTGGTGGCTACTTGGGGACGGGCCTTCTCCGATGCTGCCCCGAGGCTTTGAAACATGCTTCCTGCTGAAATAAGGGCCTCCCCATCTCTGACAACTTTTAAAAAGGCAGCCAAGATGCATTTGTTCACCCAGGCTTTTAATTAGACACTGTTTTAATTGTGGTTTAAATAGTTTTAACATTTTCACTCCCGGCTTTTAGTTCACATCTCCTCCAGAATGGATGTTTTGGGTTCACATATCAGCCAAATTTACCCCAAAGTCTCTGCAAGCTATCGGGGAGCACTTCACACACAATTCGGGTTTTTCATTACGCGTTAAGCATGTCGCCCGGTGTGTACCCAGTGGCGATTCAAAACAGTTTAAAAACCTTGGAAAAACCAGCTTACAACTCTCCTGAAAACCAATAATGAATTCAAATTATGGATTTCTGTTGGGGGTGCATTCCACAGCCCAGGAGAAGCTATAGAGAAGGCCCGCCTCTGAGTGGCAAGCAGACATACTGGTGGTAACTGGAGATGGACCTCTTCAGCTGTCCTTAACGTGTGGTGGGGCTCATGCAGAAGGTCAAGCAGGAGTAGTGGAGGACAGCTCATTGAAAGTGTCGACTCAGCGTGCAGTGAAAAAGGCCAATTCCATGCTAGGGATCCTTGGGAAAGGTATTGAAAATTTTAAAAGGCTAATTTTATAATGCCCTTATACACATCTATGGTGCAGCCACATCTGGAGTACTGTGCACAGTTCTGGTCACTGTATCTTAAGAGGGACACTGAAGAACTGGAAAGGGGAAAGTGGCCAACAGCCAGGGATGATGGGACTCGGGAGTTGTAGTCCAGGGTGCAGGTGGGCTGAAGCTACAAAGCCCCGCTCCAGTGGCATGCAGTCCTGGCCTTTAATCTGCCTGTCTCCTGCTTTTTCCGACCCCCTTTTGGACCCCATTGGGCTTGCTCTTCCTTTTGCCAAGAGATGAGCCTGGCCGGGGAGCTGGGATTCCTTCTGGCCAAGCCAGCCTCTGCCCTGAAGCCAATGCCCTCTTGCCAGCCGCTCCAAGCCCAGAAGCACAAGGCCCCAAACATGCCCCCTCCACCACGCACCCTTTACCTCTCTGGTTTCCAGCTACAGCACAACCCAAGATGGAATGAGAGCTACAGACAGATGGGAGGAGAAGTCCTTCCGTCACACTTGGCAGCTGCAGGGCTTCCGATGACTGTTAGGGAAACTCAGTGTTGCAAAATACGGGAAGTGAAAAGGAGACCAGAGTGTAGTAATTTCTCCCCCTGCCCCCAGTCAGGAGCCAGCTGGAAACCTCTTGCAGTCTTCAGAGCTAGGTACTTGCCTCAGATTGGAGGCAAACTGAATTAATTCCACCAGTAGCAGCTCCTTTTCCTATGCCTGCAAATCCCCTTGCAATAGATTGATCTTTTGCCACAAGAAATGGGAGATCGATTCCCTCAAGCAACAGGTTCTCTCTCCCTAGTTCAACTCATACATCAGTAAGGAAGACCCCAAAAGAATCACACTGATTTTGCCTTATGGCAAAGCGTTGGCTTTACACTACCTGTGCTTGAAGTCAAAGTATTATCATGGGGCAGATATCCATAAAAAGTGGCCTTCTACCGAGTCAGTCCATTGGTCCAATGGGTCTAACGAGTCAGTCCAGGATTGTCTACACAGACTGGCAGCAGCTCCTCCAAGGTTGCAGGCAGGAGTTTCTCTCAGCTTGGAGATGCTGCCAGGGAGGGAACTGGGAACTTTCTGCATGCAAGCATGAACTCTTCCCAGAGCAGCCCCATCCCCTGAGGGGAATCTCTTACGGTGCTCACACATGCAACCTCCCATTCCAATGCAAACCAGGGTGGACCCTGCTTAGCAAGGGAGACAATTCATGCTTGCTACCACAAGACCAGCTCTCCTCCTCAAGGGGAGGAGAACCTGCCTATCCCCTGGCAAGATCTCTTGGGCAATCCCCTTACAATGACCTGGGTTTGCAAGATGAAACTCTCAGGCCTCATACACACAATGTACAACTGCAATTAAACAATTAGCTGTGATTGGCGAGCCCCACACACTTCTGTGCGGTGCATCCCGAGAACCCAGAATTTCTGGGCAATCCTCACTGAATCGCTGAAGTTAACCAGCATTTAACCTAGTTTACTAACCTGTATTTGATCCCGGTTAGCAGTTCTGGTTAAACGCTAATTAACCAGAGCCATTTAAGGGGGGTTTCCCGGAAATCCCAGGCTCTCACAAGATGCTCTGGGGGAACACCTGGTTAACCATGGTTAACTCTTTAACCACGATTGTGTTCCTTGTATGAATGAGGCCTCAAGATACTCAATTTAGGACTATAGGGTTTTCCTCCCTATTTTGAATACTTTTGCCAATCTCTTCCTATTTTGCACAATTTACACTGCTTCTCTTAGTCACCCAAAAGGAGACAGGAGGCTCTTGCTCTCCCCACTCCTTGCCTCATCCAATCTGCAGGAAATATGTCTTTGCCACTCTTCTGATTCTTAACATTTCAGCAGGCATTGTACAGACACCATCCATTAAGGCTAAGGTTAAGGTTAGGATGCTCTCTATACTTTATTTATTTATGCTTGCATTTTATATCCCGCTCTTCCTCCAAGGAGCCCAGAGCGGTGTACTACCTACTTAAGTGTCTCCTCACAACAACCCTGTGAAGTAGGTTAGGCTGAGAGAGAAGTGACTGGCCCAGAGTCACCCAGCAAGTCTCTTTAAGTTTGTAAAAGCATCAAACAAAAACACAAAACAATCTGAGGTTCTCAGGCCAGAAACATCACATCCTGCATTTCCACAGAAACATGGCACACACGTTGCCTGGCTTAATTTTAGGAAAGTAGTTGGACAAATACCGTGCCCTAATCACCCTCCTCCCCAATAAATGCAGAAGAGAAACTGATGCAAGGGCATTTGGAGTGCTGTCTTTCTGACATTTCATGCTGTGGGTCTCAACAGGATCTGTCCTTGTTTTTTATGCAGAGGGCCTCCCTTTAAGTGGCTTTTGGACCTCCCTGTTTGAAAAATGGGATCCTTGATGAGGACACAAACATCTTTCCGTAAGCAAGCGTTGCTTAGCTGCCTGTGGTGGTCATCTCATACCGCACAGGAGGAGGCAATGGTCAGCCCCTCCTGTATTCTACCAAAGACAACCACAGGGCTCTGTGGGCACCAGGAGTTGGAATCAACTTGATGGCACACTTTACCTTTAATCAGTAACATCTGGGAATCCCTGTTAAAGGGAACACTGTAATGCTGAGTCTGGAGGTATAGAAACTAAATTATTATCATTAATAATAATCATCAATGTAACACTAATTTCCTAGAGTGCCAAATTATTGGTAAGTAGCTAAAACTGCTTAGGAGAATGGATTGTGTCTCCCTTCCAGTGCCAATTCAGCCACCTTTTTTTCACCAGATGAGGCCTCCTCTGCATGAGACTGCACTAGAAATCCACATTGTAATATTACGTTATCTTTTTGCATTATTTACAAACGAAAAATTGGAGCATCACGGAAACAAATAGGCACTCCTTTAATGTCCCAGCTGCGGAGGATACATCACATTTCACAAGAGGAAATCCGTGGCAGGCCCCACAAGGCCGTCTAACATAACTCACTCTCCAGCTCAGCTCTCAGCTGAGATACTGTTAAAACGACGATACTGTTTTACCGGTATGGTTTGAAACGTCTGCATTTAATTAGGCACCTTGCATGTACTCTCTGTGTGAAAATAGATAGACCCATATAAATGAATTGCTGGTGGAAGGGCTGGCATCCCACAGTCCTCAGGATGAGGTTGAGATTTGTAGCTTGTTGTCCATAGTTATCCAATAGTAAGTACAGCCTCAGAGGCATAAAACGAAGCACCAAAGTCTACATCCACCTTTGACACAGAGTCCCATCCCTGATGCAGAACCCCATTGTGATGAATAGGAACACAGGAACTGTAGAAACCAAGGGAAAGAGTTGTGGCATTTGTAAAGGGAAAGTGTGCTGTCAAATCGGTGTCGGCTCCTGGCAACCACAGAGCCCTGTGGTTGTCTTGGGTAGAATACGGGAGGGGTTTACCATTGCCTCCTCCTACGCAGTATGTGATTTCAGCATCTTCCAATATTGCTGCTGCCCGATATAGGTGTTTCCTATAGTCTGGGAAACATAACAGCAGGGATTTGAACCAGCAACCTTCTGGCTTGCTGGTCAAGTCATTTCCCACTGTGCCATTAGGTAGTTGTGCAAACCTCTCAAGTATGCAAGGACAAGGCAGTGGAGTGGAATCAGGAATATTAATAGTTTAATGAAATAGATCTTATGCACAGAGAGGCAAGTGGAGATTGCTTTTTCCATGCTCTTGCTGCTGGCTGTTTGTTAGTCCCGCCTCTACTCCAGGACTGGAATACAATAACTAAAGCCCCATTCAAAAGCTGGCCTGGATCGACGAATGGATTCACCAAAAACACCACAAGAGAAACAATCCACTGAGCTGAGTGTATTACTACAACAACGATGCACCACTGAGAGACCTTAAATGCCAAGTTGGACAAATCATCCTGGAGAATCCATCTGTGTGGTCACTAAGAGTCGACATCGACAATTAATCTGAGGCCTTATTTTTAGTTAGAGATAATTTGTAATTGTTTGCCCTGGTTGCTGACCAAAATAAAGATTGTTGCATTCATTTACTAGAATCTGAAATATGGAAATGGAAGATAATGGAAGCAAAGGAAATCTAGCTATCCCAAAGGTCAACATTTATTAATACTCAAATTATTTATATTGCATATGTATCTATGAGCTAAGACACTGTGTACAGAAACAGATCTTGTAGAAAAATCTACGGAAATTGTTTTGGAATAAATCAATATAAGGAAGAAATAAGAGACCAGTTACATATTAGCCAACTTACTGTGAATATAATGGGCTGCACCCAAAGAAAGTGAGCTGTGAATAAGTGCTATGGGGCTTAAGTAAGTTACAATCACTTTGTTTCCTGGGTTTCAGTGAGCCTTAGTCATTACTAACTTTCTTTGCTAAAAATCCAATATAATTTGAGAAACAGAAGCATTCCAGCAAAATCATTCACAGCCTTGATTCTTGGTTATCAGGACTTTAATCCAAAAAGGGAAACATTTCTATAGACATGCAAGCTGTGAAGGACAAGATTGAATTTAGCTCAACATTCTGTCTGGGAGTGTCCCCATAATTATTTTTTAGACAGTAAATGTTTGTCTCTATACCTGATAACCAAGCACGTAAATCCCACTGGAATGAGTTTCCTCATTCCAATGTCACCTGTAGTTTTTCATGGATCTGTCCAAATCCACTTTTTAATTTATGATCCGAAATCAACAGCAAACAGCCTCACCAACAATTCAATCATGCTCCATATTTATTCATCCTCCATATAAAAAATTATGCTCCATATTTATTCATGACATATTGGATAGCTCATGATATCCCTTATCTTCAGCTGATTCAAAGGACAACCTGGAACTAGTTGAGAAACATGTGGTCCAGATGTACCAATATTTGAAGATGCTAAATCAGTCTTTTGCTTCTTGAATAGGAGCAGATTACTTCATTCCAGCTCAGAAGATCAATTCAGGGGGATTCGGGATCCAGACGAGCAGTTTGGAGACCGACCGCGGGGTCCGGGGTTGCATTCTGGTAAACCACCACAACCTGAAGAAAGAGACCACATCCCCCGTAAAAGACACACCAAGAATGAGATCAGTCAAGGAATGCAGTTATTCTCCCATTCAGCTTGCGGTGGGGGAAAGGCAATGTTTTCCAGCTAAATTTTCAGAATAGTATTATGCGAACATGTCAGGACCAAAGCGATATTGTGGTCTGCTAAACAAAGCAAATATTCTGCACCTACGTCAGGGGCGTAGCTAAGATTAGACAAGGGGAGACAGCTGTCCCTGGGTCATCGGGATATGCTGGCCACCATAGCACCCACCTGACTTCCCTCCCACCCACACCCAGGTGGCAAACAAAGCACTCACCAGCTGGGAACGCGATCCACAGCCCCTCACCCACTCCCAACCAGTGAGTGCTTTGTTTCCCAGCTTTTTAATCTCTCTTCCACTTGCAAATGGAGTCGATACATATTTCAGTAAATCGAATAAATAAAATGTGTATTGTAGCACACAGGAAAATTAGTAATGACTAACTGACTGGGTGCATAGCATCTGCTCCCCTAGTTCTCCCTGACTATCCTACAGACTTAACCATTGTGTAAACAAGCCCAATACATGCCCAACAAAATCTGCAGTGGGGCGGGTTGAGGTGGGGAATTAAACAGGCATCTTTGACACAGGGTCCCAATCCTGATGATTGCATGATGACAAAACGCCTTCTCGAGATACAGGAGAATAAGCCCTGTTCTTGGATCCCCAAATACACTTCAGTTACCAAACTCTTCTTCTGCTCAAATCATACCATTTGTGTGGGGGTCTCCAGGCAATCATTCTTGCACCCAAAGGCTGCATTGGAGATGCTGATGCAGAACTCTAGGATGTTAAACACCAGGAGGACAGCCATCATGCCCACCAGCTTTTTCTGTCAATGAAGCAGACATCCCAGCCAAAGAGCATCAGTTTCCATTGCATCATACATCATAGCAACTGGGAGCACCACCCTATTTCTCATCGTGTGAACTAAGCATTCTTCTCCTCCCCTCCCCCCCATAGCACTGCATTGGCCATGTCAAGCTTCATCACTGGGAATGACACTAGGAGCACTCTAAAGAGCTTCCTCCCTACAGAGAAGGCCCTCCGGGCTGCCTGACCCACCCTTGTGTGATGAGGCTGGATAAGCTACCCACAACCCAGTCTCCATTGGACATGCACTCACATAAGGGAGGATTTCGTTTTCATAGCACGCTGGATCCACGTCAGAGCTGGAAGAATACCGGCTGCATTGGTTCCGGTAATAATATGTATGATGGAGTAACGAAAAAGAGAGGAACACAATCGCAATGCCAGTGGCCACAGCGCTCACCACGTTCATTCCTAGCATGCCTTTCACCTAGGAGCGACAAATATTTCATGAAGGCATCCATGCTCTTTTGTGGCACAGATCCTTCTGAGAAGGCATTGCCACAGGCATTGCCACAGGCATTGCCCAGGCATTGCCACACAATCTCACCTGGACTTGAAGACTATGGACAACCAGAAGTCCATCTGGGTAATTTTGGAGCCTGGACCTAAAGGCCTTTGGAGCCCCCCGCCCCACCTTACCCGCCGCAAGTTACCCACCACCTTACCCACCACCTACAGCAGTGGTTCCCTACCATGGTTCCTCCAGATATTGCGGAACTACAACTAAATTGTAGCTGGGAGTGCTGGGAGTTGTAGTTCAGCAACATCTGGAGGAACCCTGGTTGGGTTCAGAACTATATTGAATTAATTTCCAGGGACAGAAATCAGCTAAAGATAGGGATAAGAATCTGGGCCTTCTGAATGCCTTTTTCAGTGGAGAAAAGGGAATTCTCATATATTATAATCTTACACATCTCAAGACCAGCTCTCTGGGAGAGAGTGTAGGCCTTAAATGGGAGTGGCACCTAAATGGCAAGGAAGAAAAGAACTATAATCCTCTGCCCTGGGTTTTATGTTATCTTCTTTATATATAATTCTCTTAAATGTACCTGTTGCTAATCCCATGTGTGGCAGCTGGATAGCAATGGGGGAAGGCCGGGAGGGGGAAAAATGGCGGCGACAGCCAGTTGGCCGGTCGGCGGGGAAACAAAACACCAGAGAGCGGTGGCACAGGCAGCGGGTGGGGGGCAGGGGAAAAGAGGGAGGGCAGCGAGGAGGGCTGCTGGTGGTGGTGGTAGGAGGCAGAGGGTGGCTTGCTTGGAAGAAAATGGTGCGGGTGGGCAAAGCGGGGGGAATGGTGCCAGAGGCTGGCAAGGAAACGGCAGCAGAGGCAGGTGGGGAAGAAGATAGGGATGGTGGCCAGGGTGAGGAGATTGTGATGGGGGGTGCTGCGGGGGGAATGGCAGCGGCCAGCCACTGGGCCGGGAGGAGAAGCCGGGAGGATGGGAGGAGGAGAATGAAATGGGGCTGAAGGGGGGGGAAGAGAGGGAAAACTAGGGTCACAGATGCTCTGCACCCGGTCAGCTAGTTTATTTTTAATTTATTTGCAAATTTAAATACTGCCCAATATCCTTATTTCAAAGGGGTTTACAATAAGCTCTGCAGGGTTTTGCTCTAACCCATCAGGCTCATCCTGACTCATGACATCCATCAATACCAATATAGATTTGTTACCAGGGACGGCTTGGGGTTCCTAGCAGCGGCCACAGACAGGGATCCTGAAATGATGTACTGTAAGAGATGGAAAGGAAGGTCAGAGGTAATGAACAAGACTCACATTGGCTATCTCAGACCATCTAAGGACAATTCCAGGGGTAACAGAATCAGACAGGTTACTGCTTTTTCAATTACTGTAGCCATAAGCAATTTTGCACATTTCCGATACTACCTGCAGTATTTAAGGGTTTTGTAAAACTATGATGTTATAGTAGGTGATATTCTCTTGCCAGTGGGTATATACATATAATAGCAGCTTGAAAAGCTGCTTATGGCCAGCTACAGTTGTTGAAAAAGTGGTAACTTGTCTGATTCCGTTACCCTTTGAATTGCCCCTAAGGTTCTCTTGATACTCAAACAAAAGCCATTAAAGTCGGAGGATCCCTTCATCCGGATCAGAAGACTGTGGCCAGGAAAACATGTCCGAGGCTCCACAACTACTTATAATCCCACAGCAGGCTCATTCCATGTATGTGTGTATTTGTGTACATGTGCGCATGCACAAACTACCCAGGATCATTTCCGCTGCCTTATTAAACTAGGTTTGAAGCCACCACTGCAGCAAAAACTGTGTTTAAAAACAAAAGACTCGCCGGCACTAGGGAGCAGGTGAGGGGGGTGTTGTTTTTTGCGGGACTTACTTTGGGGTGAGGGCTTGCACTATTGCACCCCCTTCATCCAGATCAGAAGCCTGTGGCCAGGAGAACATGTCTGAGGCTCCACAACTGCTTATGATCCCAGAGCAGGATCATGCTATTTGCAAGTGTGTATGTGTGCGTGTGTTCGCATGTGCACATGCATGAACTACCCAGAATCATTTCCGCTGCCTTATTAAACTAAACCAAATGGTGAATGAGAGTAGTTGGCTGTTGACTCCCAGGCTGTTTGAAGCCACCAATGCAGCAAAAACGGTGTTCCAAAACAAAAGACTCACCAGCACTAGGGAGCAGGTGACTTTATGGGGGTTGGAGTTGTGTTTTTTTTGGTGGCTTACTTTTAGGGGCGCTTACACTACCACCCCCCCTCTGTCATTCAGGCACTGCTGTGCAGAGGAATAAAATCCCACCTCCTAATTACTGGAAGACTCTGTTGGTCTTCTTCAGCTTCCGAGGTTTCTCCAGACATTTCTTACAGATTTTTAAGTTGATCATCAACTCCAAAGAAATATAGAAATGTTCTTTTCCCAAACAAATGTCTGCACGATGGTGAATTCTGTGCTCAGGACTAATTTCTAAGCCTCTGCGTAGCATTGATGCAACTGTGAATGATCGTTTCTATTAGGCAGCAAATCACTGTATTCCAGCATGAACACAAATTGAGACAGGGACATCCGTGTGACATTTGAACACGGTGCATTATTTCTTAGCGCCATCTGCTGGCTATCTGCTTACAGCCCAGGAGAAACAGGTTTTTCCATGAATTGTAGGCGGATGACCAGCAGATAGAGCTATGAAATTATACATGTTTAAATGTCATGCAGACACCCCTTTAAAATGTCCCATTGCAGTTTGTGCTCATGTTGGAAGAAATGGCTGTCTAGATAGATCCACAGTCAGCACTGACTGCTTTGAAAAGACAGTATTTCTTATCTTTCATCAATATTCTTATTCTATTAGAGTCTCCCATTAACTCTCAGGCTGTTGCTGGCCACTTAGCAAAACTAGGATGGAGAACATTAGTGGTGTGCATAGAATCGGTTCCAGTGGTTTGGTCCTAATTCAAGCCAAATGCAAACCAGACTGTCAGAACGCAAGCCGGTTCGAGTCGAACCAGCCCCCGAACCAGCCCCTGGTTCAGACTTCGGGTTGAACCAGGCTGAACAAATTCAGAACCAGTTTGATTCAGCTTGATAGGCATGCTTGTAAAGGGGAATCCGGTGAGGGGGGAACCCTGCTTGCCTTAAAAAAAAAAAAAACTCCTTATGGGGGACGGCGAGTGGCATGGCTCCGATGGCAGCGAGTTGCCCTCTTCCCCCCCCATTTGGAGTTTTTTTTTTTTGTGCCGTCATGCAAATGGCCTCAGCACATGTGCAGAGGCCGGAAGAAGGCTGTGCTGGAGGCGCTGGGCCCAGGATGGAGTTCAGAGGGGCCCATCCACCTCCAACGACAAGTTCCCCTCTTACCGCCCCCCGCCAGGAGTTTTTTAAAAGCACGCAGAGCCGCCCCTTGCTTGTAAAGGAGAACCCTCACCAGATTTCCCTTTACAAGCATGCCGCTCAAATCACCAAAACGTTTCCAAACCGGTTCCATTAGAACCAGGGCCAGTTTGGCTGAAACTCGGACCAGCACCCTTTTTGAGGGGTCCGGTCCAGTTTGAGTCCAAACCAGTCAAACCGGATCCTCACACCCTTAGAGAACATGGTCCAAAACATGATGTTAATAAGCAACTGTTACTCTGAGATGAAGCCTGCAGAACCTTTCTGCACCCAGATATGAATTACCAAGACTCCAGTCCAATACGGTGTCATCACAATCAGGTAAATGATTCTATAATAACTATCTGCCATGTTTCCAGTGATCGCAAAAGCCATCCCAATAATGCCTATTAATATCTGCGTGATCTGCAAAGACAACATTAAACACAGTATTACCATCAAATCACATGCCACAACCTGACCAACTATTCGGTGTAGAAAAAACCAACAGCACAGGTGACATTTTCTCATTGAGAATATGGAACAATTCTTTGATTTGCTGCAGATCTGGTCAGTATATTCAGGCTTCCCAGAGGATTCTAGAAACTGGCTCCATTCCCCAATCAGAAGAGTCTTAGCAAAACTCTGCTTGCCACACTTGATAACTAATATTTCAGTCATCTCAACAGCAGCAACATGCAAGAGTTTATTGACAAAGGTCAAAATGCAGATGTTGAAAGCAAGATAAGGCAAATGCATCAGAGAGCTCAGATATTGGCTGGAAAACGCAAGAGGCAAAGCTGTTTTGCTCTCCCTGGGCCATTTTTTAAGCTCCACACTCTGAGGTCATTCACACAATCAAAAACTGTCTTCTACCCGGGTTTGGGAGCTGTGTGTGCTCCCAATTTTCAGTTGTGTTGAAGCAAGGCAAGAGAAGCACCTAGGTAGAAGTGACTATGTGGAAGCAAGGGAGGAGGAAACGCTACCCAGGTTCTTCTCCTACCTTGCTTTCACACAATCACTTCTACCCAGGTTTTCCTCTTACCTTGCTTCCGCACAACCAAAAATTGGGATTATACACAGCTCCCAAACCCGGGTAGAAGACAGTTTTTGATTGTGTGAATGACCTTAAATACTGCGGCATATTTTCCACAGGTCTCTCTTCCCATAAAGACCAACACTGGCCTCCATCCTAGGATAGCCAGAACACTAGACTCCTCCCCTAATGCTTAGCTCCACCCACAGACCAGCCAAAATGGAGGTACGGAGGTAAGACGAAGGTACTTATTGTGCAGGGTTGGAACTCGAGAGATGATTTTGATCTGCTAGTTCTGGATGGGATCACACTTCCCCTACGGTATGCAGTCTTCCTGGTGTCCCAGGATGAGGCAGTGGCCAGAGGTGCCTTTTAGCAGCTTTGGCTGATACGCCAGCGGTGTCAGTTTCTGGAGATAAATGACCTCAGAACAGCAGTACATTTGCTGGTCACCTCCAGACTTGACTACTGCAATGCACTCTATGTGGGGCTGCCTTTGAATGTAGTCCAGAAACTGCAGTTAGTCCAGAATGTGGCAGGCAGGTTGGTCTCTGGGTCATCTCAGAGAGACCATATCACTCCTATCATAAAAGATCTACACTGGCTGCCGATAAGTTTCCAGGCAAAGTTTTTGGTTATAGCCTATAAAGCCCTAAACAGCTTGGGCCCTGGGTATTTAAGAGGACGCCTTCTTCACTATGAACCACACTGCCCATTGAGATCATCAGGAGAGGTTCATCTTCAGTTGCCACCGGCTCGTCTGTTGGCTACTCGGGGATGGACCTCTTCCTCCGTTGCTGCCCCAAGGCTTTGGAGCATGTTCCCTGCTGAAATAAGAGTCTCCCCATCTTTTACAACTTTTAAAAAGGCAGAAGTCGCCGTTGTTCACCCAGGCTTTTAATTAGATATTATTTTAATTGTGTTTTTAATAGTTTTAACATTTTAAATTTTAATTGTTGTGATGTTTTAATCATTTTAGCTGTTTTTGTTGTTTTGTTGTGAACCGCCCAGGGACTTGCATTTTGGGTGGTATATAAATGTTTTAAATAAAATAGAATAAATAAAATCACACTGGGCTCCTTCCCTCCCAACCCCCCGGCCTGCTATGGGCTCTATCCACTATGTCAAGGGCTCTGCCCCAAGCATTAGACACATCTACTTGGATGGGCCATGAGGACTGTAAATCCACATTTATGAGGTTGACTGGACAAAATGATGTCCGCCCATCCCAGCCCTGGGAACGTACTCAACACACTCCCATGGGGCAGTGCCTTGCAGGGGGGCATTGGCAGGGTTGAGCAAACTGCCTTGAAGGGGAGCTTCTCTGCCACTCCTGGACATCTTATTCAGGAGCTATAAACCCATTTGGAAGAAAGATTGAAAACCTGCTGCTCCAGAACATAGAGAAGGGAGTTCAAAAGAAGAAGAGAGCCATTGGGAGGCCATTTTGATTCCAGCCACTCTTTCCCCTGGGCTCTATACTCACCCCCAAGGCCAGTGGCTCCCCCTGATAAAACTTCTTCAGTGGTGGCGGCAATCCACCAGCAGTCTCTTGGTTCATGGTTGTTGGGGAGGGGGCTTCTAGAGGACCTCAGAGCAGGTGTACTGATGGGAGGAGGAAATAACTGCAGTAAGGATGGTGGGGGGAGGAAAAGAAAGAAAAATAAAAATGAAAAAATTAAATTTTTAACAACTGGTATTTAAGAGAACGACTTCTTTGCTATGAACCACACCGCCCAATGAGATCATCTGGGGAGGTTCGTCTGCAGTTGTCACCAACTCATCTGGTGGCTACTTGGGGACGGGCCTTCTCCGTTGCTGCACCGGGCTTTGGGACATGCCTCCTATTGAAATAAGAGCCTCCCCATCTCTGACAACTTTTAAAAGGGCAGTCAAGACGCATTTGTTCAACCAGGCTTTTCATTAGATACTGTTTTAATTGTGGTTTTAATAGTTTTAACATTTTAAAATTTAAATTCTTGTAATGTTTTAATCTTTTTATCTGTTGTTTATATTGTTTTGTTGTAAATCACAACTTGTGTTTGGGGCAGTATACAAGTGTGTGAAATAAATAATAAAATAAATAACTAAGATGGAAGGAGTTCTCAGCCCAAGGGTTTGGATCTTGGATCAAGAGGAGCAGAATGTTTGCAGTTCAGCTTTTCTCCTGAGGGTGGCACTCTGCCACTAATACCTACTAAGCACATAAGAACAGCCCTTCAGGATCAGGCCCAAGGCAGTGTTCCTTCTAACAGGGAATCCCACATTTTGTTGACTACAATTCCCATAATCCCCAGCAAAAGGCCATCGCAGCTGGGGATGCTGGGAGTTGTAGTCAAAAACATCTGGAATTCTCTGTTAGAGGGAATGCTAGGCCCCAGGGTGGCAGATTCTTCTGGCAACGGAAGCCTTCTAATGGACCTGGGTTCTGATCTTGACTTGCATTGCCCCATATCTTCCCTGCCAACTGGGCCAACATGGTGTTGGCTCTCTTCTATTGAATAGGGGAGAGCAACTGTCCCTACAGAGAAGGCTTGCTACACTTTGCCCCCCCCCCGATGTTTTTGGACTACAACTCCCGGAATCCTCAGCCACAGAGGCCAATAGCCAGGGATTATGGGAGTTGTAGGCCAACATATGCAGGAGATGCAGATCCCTCCTCCCACTCTTCTGGCACTAGTGCACTTTAACATGTTCATCCATGATCTAGAACTCGGGGTAAGCAGCAAAGTGGCCAAATCTGCAGATGACACTAAACTATTTAGGGGAGTGGAATCCACAACAGATTGTGAGGAGCTCCAAGAGGATCTCTCCAAACTGGGGGAGTGGGCGACAAAATGGCAAATGCGATTCAGCGTTGGCAAGTGTAAAGTGATGCATATTGGGGCAGAAAAACCCAACTTCACATAAACTGATGGGGTCTGAGATGTTGGTGACCGACCAGGGAAGAGATCGTGGAGTATGTATGTATTTATTTTATTTCTATACCGCCCTTCCAAAAATGGTCCAGGGCGGTTTACAATTAATAACAAAACGATTAAAATCAATTAACAGTTAAAAACAGAGATTATAAAACACCATAAAACCATTAACAGCTAAAACATTCAAAACAGTTTAAAAACCCTGGAAAACCAGGTTACAACTTAAAAACATTTACACCATTTAAAAACGCTGGAAGGCCAGACCTAACAGATAGGTTTTAAGGGCTCTCCTGAAAACCAATAAGGAATTTAAATTATGGATTTCTGTGGGGAGTGCATTCCACAGCCCAGGAGCAGCTACAGAGAAGGCCTGCCTCTGAGTTGCCACCAGACATACTGGTGGTAACTGGAGATGGACCTCCTCAGATGTCCTTAACGTGCGGTGGGGCTCATGCAGAAGATCATGCAGGGGTAGTGGGGGACAGCTCATTGAAAGTGTCGACTCAGCATGCAGTGAAAAAGGCTAATTTCCTCTTGCAGTGAAAAAGGCCAATTCCATGCTAGGGATCCTTAGGAAAGGGATTGAAAATTTAAAAAGGCTAAGTTTATAATGCCCTCATACACATCTATGGTGCAGCCACATTTGGAGTACTGTGCACAGTTCTGGTCCCCGTATCTTAAGAGGGACACTGAAGAACTGGAAAGGGGAAAGTGGCCAACAGTCAGGGATGATGGGAGTTGTAGTCCAGGGTGCAGGTGGGCCAAAGCTACGAAGCCCCGCTCCAGTAGCATGCAGTCCTGACCTTTAATCTGCTTGGCTCCTGCTTTTTCCGACCCCCTTTTGGGCCCCATTGGCTTGCTCTTCCTTTTGCCAAGAGATGAGCCTGGCCGGGGAGCTGGGATTCCTTCTGGCCAAGCCAGCCTCTGCCCCGAAGCCAATGCCCTCTTGCCAGCCGCTCCAAGCCCAGAAGCACACAGCCCCAAACGCTCCCCCCTACCATGGACCCTTTACCTCTCTGGTTTCCAGCCACAGCACACCCCGAGATGGAATGAGAGCGACAGACAGATGGGAAGAGACGTCCTTCCGTCCCACTTGGCAGCTGCAGGGCTTCTGATGACTGTTAGGGGAACTCAAAGTTGCAAAATAACGGAAGTGAGAGGGAGGTCAAAGAATAGTAATTTCTACCACCACCCCACTGTACAACTGGAATTAAAGAATTAGCAGTAATTGGCGAGCCCCACACACTTCTGTGGGGTGCGTCCTGAGAACCCAGAATTTCTGGGCAATCCTTGTTAAATCGCTGAAGTTAACCAGCATTTAACCAAGTTTGCTAACCTGGATCTAATCCTGGTTAGCAATTCTGGCTAAATGCTAATTAACCACAGCAATTTAAGGGGGATTTCCCAGAAATCCTGGGCTCTCGCAACATGCTCTGGGGGAACACCTGGGCCTTGCTGACCATGGTCAACTCCTTAACCACGATTGTGCTCCTTGTGTGAATGAGGCCTCAAGATACTCAATTCAGGATTATAAGGGTTTTCCTCCCTATTTTGAATACTTTTGCCAATCTCTTCCTATTCTGCACAATTTACACTGCTTCTCTTAGTCACCCAAAAGGAGACAGGAGGCTCTTGCTCTCCCCACTCCTTGCCTCATCCCATCTGCAGGAAATATTTCTTTGCCGCTCTTCTGATTCTTAACATTGCAGCAGGCATTGTACAGACACCATCCATTAAGGCTAGGGTTAGGGTTAGGATGCTATCTGTACTTTAATTTAAAAAAATAAATAAAAATCAAACAAAAATACAAAACAATCTGAGGTTTTCAGGCCAGAAACATCACATGACACACACACTGCCTGGCTTGATTTTAGGAAATTAGTTGGACAAATATCGTGCCATAATCACACAGAGAGAGAGAGAGAGAGAGAGAGAGAAATGCAGAAGAGAAACTGATGCAAGGACATTTGGAGTGCTGTTTTTCTGACATTTCATGCTGTGGGTCTCAACAGGATCTGTCCTTGTTTTTGATGGAGGGGCTCTCCTTTAAGTGGCTTTTGGACCTCCCTGTTTGAAAAATGGGATCCTTGAAGAGGACACAAACATCTTTCCGTAAGCAAGCGTTGCTTAGCTGCCTGTGGTGGTCATCTCATACCACACAGGAGGAGGCAATGGTCAACCCCTCCTGTATTCTACCCAAGACAACCACAGGGCTCTGTGGGCACCAGGAGTTGGAATCAACTTGACGGCACACTTTACCTTTAATCAGTAACATCTGGGAATCCCTGTTAAAGGGAACACTGATGGGGATACTGACATTTCACGCTGTAATGCTGAGTCTGGAGATAAAGAAACTAAATTATTATCAATAATCATCATCAATATAACACTAATTTCCTAGAGGTGCCTGTGGGCAGATGGGCTAAATTATTGGTAAGTAGCTAAAACTGCTTAGGGGAATGGATTGTGTCTCCCTTCCAGTGCCAATTCAGTCACCTTTTTTTCACCAGATGAGGCTTCCTCTGCATGAGACTGCACTAGAAATCCACATTGTAATATTACGTTATCTTTTTGCATTATTTACAAACGGAAAATTGGAGCATCACGGAAACAAATAGGCGCTCCTTTAATGTCCCATCTGCGGAGGATACATCACATTTCACAAGAGGAAATCCGTGGCAGGCCCCACAAGGCCGTCTAACATAACTCACTCTCCAGCTCAGCTCTCAGCTGAGATACTGTTAAAAAGACAATACTGTTTCACCGGTATGGTTTGAAACGTCTGCATTTAATTAGGCACCTTGCATGTACTCTCTGTGTGAAAATAGATAGACCCATATAAATGAATTGCTGGTGGAAGGGCTGGCATCCCACAGTCCTCAGGATGAGGTTGAGATTTGTAGTTTGTTGTCCATAGTTATCCAATAGTAAGTACAGCCTGAGAGGCAGAAAACGAAGCACCAAAGTCTACATCCACCTTTGACACAGAGTCCCATCCCTGATGCAGAACCCCATTGTGATGAATAGGAACACAGGAACTGTAGAAACCAAGGGAAAGAGTTGTGGCATTTATAAAGGAAAAATGTGCTGTCAAATCGGTGTCAACTCCTGGCGACCACAGAGCCCTGTGGTTGTCTTGGGTAGAATACAGGAGGGGTTGACCATTGCCTCCTGTATGAGATAATGCCTTTCAGCATCTTCCTATATCGCTGCTGCCTGATAATCTGTTAAACATACCAGTGGGGATTGGAACCAGCAAACTTCTGGCTTGCTAGCAAAGTCATTTCCCGCTGCACCATTAGGTAGTTGTGCAAACCTCTAAAGTATGCAAGCACAAGGCAGTGGAGTGGAATCAGGAATATTAATAGTTTAATGAAATAGATCTTATGCACAGAGAGGCAAGTGGACATTCCTTTTTCCATTCCAATCAGTATTCCATGACTGGAATACAAGTAACTAAAGCCCCATTCAAAAGCTGGCCTGGATCAAGGAATGGGTTCACCAAAAAACACCACAAGAGGAACAATATACTTGGCTGAGTGTATTGTTGGTTAATTGAACATTGCAAAACAAGGGGAACAAAAGGAGGTCAGTACAATCTGTTCTTTTCCTTCCCTCTTGCCTGGAAGCATATTGCACAATTTTAAAACCTAGGAAATCCCTTTTCTTGGTTTTTTTAAAAAGTGGAACTGATTCCAACAAAAGCTGCTTTCCTGCTCTTCCCTCTCGAATTGTTGGCTGATTCCTTGCCACTAGAAATCCAGAGATTGTTTCCCCACTAAAATGAATGGAGCATCCATGAACACTGGCTCAGATGTTGAATCACTGTCACCGACCAGCTTCAAATTAATAAAATGGATTTTGACAATGGTAAAGGGTGATCCCATGTATTGAGGAAAAATAAGCCCATTAAAATTTGTGAAACATAATTGCAAGATGATATGAGAAGTTCAGCTGTTTCCAAATGTTAACATTTATTAATACACTATTTTACAATATATAAGCAAGTGAATGTGTGAGCTATGAAATGGCATATAGAAACAGAACAACAGTCTTCTAAGAAACATCTATAAATATATTGGGAAAAATCCAATGAATATAAGAAAATGGGAACAATTACATATTAGCAAATGTATTATTACATATTAACAGTGGGGTGTGGGAAGGTTGTGCCATCGAGTTGGTGTTGACTCCTGGTGACCACAGAGCCATGTGGTTTTCTCCTGGAGACAACAGAGCCATAGGAACATAGGAAGCTGCTATATACCGAGTAAGACCATTGGTCTACCTAGCTCAGTATTGTCTTCACAGACTGGCAGCGACTTTTTCAAGGTTGAAGGCAGGAATCTCTCTCAGCCCTATCTTGGAGAAGCCAGGGAGGGAACTTGAAACCTTCTGCTCCTGCCACAGTGGCTCCATCCCCTAAGGGGAATATCTTACAGTGCTCACACTTCTAGTCTCCCTTTCATAGGCAACCAGGGCAGACCTTGCTTAGCTAAGGGGACAAGTCATGCTTGCTACCACAAGACCAGCTCTCCTCTCCTAGACCATGTGGTTTTCTTTGGTAGAATACAGGAGGGGTTTACCATACCATTGCCATCTCCTGCACATTATGAGATGATGCCTTTCAGCACCGTCCTATATCGCTGCTGCCCAATATAGGAGTTTCCCATATTCTGGGAAGGAAACCAAATCTATTCTTCCTCCTCCTCCTCCTCCTCCTCCTCCTCCTCCTCCTCCTCCTCCTCCTCCTCCTCCTCAGGAAATGGCATTCATTCCCTAAATGCCTGCCTATGAGCAGTAATGGGCTGGATGAGGGATAAAAGATTGAAGCTGAATCCAAGCAAGATGGAAGTACTTATTGTGGGGGATCGGAATTTGAGGGATGAGTTAGAACTCCCTGTGCTGGATGGGGTTTACATTCCCCCAGAAGGAACAGGTACGCAGCTTGGGAGTGCTCTTGGATCCAGGCCTCACCCTGGTATCTCAGGTGGAGGCTACGGCTAAGAGCGTTTTCTATCAACTTCGGTTGATTAGACAGCTGTGTCCATTCCTTGATGAGAATGATCTCAAAACAGTGGTGCATCAGCTGGTAACCTCCAGGCTCAGCTACTGCAATGAACTCTACATGGGGCTGCCTTTGTATGTAGTTCAGAAACTTCAGTTAGTTCAAAATGTGGTAGTCAGGCTGGTCTCTCGGGTAACCTGGAGAGACCATATTATACTTGTTTTAAAACAACAGTTGCATATGGGCAGTTGCCCATATTTCTGGGCAAAATACAAAGTGCTGGTTATTAAAGCGCTGAATGGCTTGGATCCGGGCTACCTTAGAGAGTGCCTTCTTCTGTATGATCCCCATCGCATGTTGAGGTCATCTGGAGAGGTCAGTCTTCAGTTACCATCAGTACATCTGGTGGTGACCAAGCCTTCTCTGTAGCTGCTCCTGGCCTATGGAATGCGCTCCCAGCAGATATCAGCAGTTTAGGCTTGTTGTTGGCCTTTAAGAGAGTCCTAAAAACATATTTGTTTGGCCTGGCCTTCCAAAGTTTTTAAATTGTTTTAAAGTATTTTAATTGGTTTTAAATGGCTCTGAATTGTTTTTAAATTGTTTTAAGCAGTGTGGTTTTTTTAATGGTGTTTTAATTTTTTAAAAAATTTGTTGTGCACTGCCCAGAACCTTTGGATGGGGGGTGGGGGTGGGGTGGTCCTAAAATGAAATTAAATAAATAAATAAGTAGAAATCCTATGAGCAGTATTTTTAGTCACAACTAATTTATCTCATTAATTTCAGTGAGGCTTAGTCATGACTAACTTTCTTTGGTTGGTTCATGACTGAATCTTTTTGCTCCAGGTTTTGTGAAGGAGATGACAGTCTACGTGGGATGGATTGGGGAGTGGGAAGAACCATTCAGTAGGCATCTGGGAGGCTAACAGCATTATCCGGGATGGTATTCTGGTAAACCACCACAATCTGGTGAAAGAAATGACTCAAAAATAAGATCAGTCTAGGAGTAAATTACTATGCTGGTCAACTGGTGAACAAGAAGATGAACTTGCCAACTGAGGGTCAAATTCAGAGGCCAATTGAGGGTCACACTATGAGGTCATTCGCACAATCAAAAACTGTGTTCTGCCTGGGTTTGGGAGCTGTGTGTGCTCCCAATTTTCGATTGTGTGGGAGCAAGGTAGGAGAAGCTCTGTTTAAATACTGTTGCTAATATTGATAGAGGGTTCTGCTTTCTGCTTTGCTAGATTATGTTGGTAGTCTTTATACTCAATAAAGCCCATTGAATCCTTTTGAGTAGTTTGATCTCCTTTCTTCATTGCATCCAGAGCATACGTGGTCACTAATATAAAAGAACTTGGTCCAGACCTATTTTATATACTAGCTGATGAGCATATTTAGTATATAGATCAGGCCTGGTCTGTAACATAAATTGGAGAGGTGTGATGGTTGCCACACCTGTACTTTTGCCTATCTGGTCTTTTCAATCTTCATTACAGCATAGGAAGCTGCTGTATACCGAGTCAGACCATTGGTCCATCTAACTCAGTCTTGTCTATGCAGACTGGCAGCAGCTTCTCTAAAGTTACAGGCAGGAGTCTCTCTCAGCCCTATCTGGTATGCTTTGGTAGTTTGTTAGGACAAGATTTTTTTATTGAACCATCTGGAGATGCCAGGAAGGGAATTTGGACCTGGTGCAGCCTTGCCATGACCCTCTGGCACAGTTGAGACAAATATCACAGTCTTATGAAAGACCTGTGGCAAAGCTTATTTTTAATGATATTTTCCCAATATGATAAATTCCTGCTGTAGCGTGCTGAAACACGTCTGGTGAATGAGGGAGAGGAAAGAAAATGTTCTATCACCTTGGTAATGTTGAAGTAAAAGATTGTACGTTACTTAAGCTTATTCAGACGATGCTCTGAGTAAGCTTATTTACGTAATAGTTTCAGATATCAACATGTAAACCTATAACTTATAGTAGTGCTGATGTTTCGTGATGTTTTACTGAGAAGAGTCCTTCTTGTGATTTTGCTCTTTTGGGGTTACTTTGTTTTCTTCCAGACCTTACTCTCAGGTCTCTCCCTGAACAGAAAATGGGCTTTCCTTTTAGAGTGCAGAACCTTTTCTGCCTCTTTAGGAAGCCCTAAAGACCTGGGTTCGAATCCCCATTCAGCTGTGAAATGGGGAAGACCTGGGAAGACCTGGGTTCGAATCCCCATTCAGCTATGAAACTCACTGTGTAACTCCGGGCCAGTCCTGTATCGCTCAGCCTAACCTACCTCACAGGGTTGTTGTGAGGATAAAAATAAGCATGTACACCAGGCCTGCTCAACTTCGGCCCTCCTGTAGATGCTGGCCTACAATTCCCATAATCCCTGGCTATTGGCTACTGTGGCTGGGGATTATGGGAATTGTAGTCCAAAAACAGCTGGGGGGCCTAAGTTGAGCAGCCCTGATGTACACTGTTCTGAGCTCCTCGGAGGAAGAGCGGGATATAAATGTAAAAAATAATAATAAATAATAATAATTTTAATCACTTGTGGGACTCATTCACACTAATGCTTCCCCCCCCTCCCCGTCCTGTCCACATTTGAACAAAACAGAAAGTGGGCTCTCTGCAGTCAGGGAGACTGCAGAGAGAGGAGGAACTGGCTCTGTGGACTTCCTTCTTGGAACATAGGAAGCTGCCATATACTGAGTCAGATCATAGGTCCATCTAGCACAGAAATGATGGACCGAACAAGTAGAAAGAAAAATAGAACAGAAAATAACAAATAAACAAGCCTCCAACCTGCCTGCCAAGAAACTCCATCACAGTTTTTAGAAAGCATGTTAAATCTTGGCTTCTTACCCAGGCTTTTATAGGATTGTCTCTACTGCTGCTGCTTTGTATTTTGTACAGTTCTTATGCTTCTGTTTTAAATTTATATTATATTTGTATCTTTACTCATATTTATTTTCTATTTTAGCTTAATATTTTAATTGTGTCATTTTTATAGTCTTGTTTTTCATTTTTGTGTGTGTGAACCGCCTTGGGATTGTTTTAATGAAAGGCGGTATACAAATTTAACCATAAATAAAAATAAATAAATAAAGAGAAAAGAACCCCAAAAGAGCCCTTTTTGTGGGACCCCAAAGTTCCCCAGAGCACAAACGGAAAGCCATGGATCTTGGTCACCCAAAAGCAAAACCATTCTCATTAAACATGACTCCCCTATACTCACACCCAGGGCCAACGGCTCTCCCATATACAATTTATTCAGTGGTCGTCTCATTGCAAAGTCCATCGCACCATGCAAGAGTATCTGGGGTTGCTGAGTCATAATCTGAGTCGATAGCACCGCTCCAGAGTCCCCTGATTTCGTCGTGGCTGGAGTGGGGGGCACAATCTGAGCTGAAGTTCCAGAGCACCTTGGATCCATGTGTCTGTGTGAAGGAAAAGCGGACGTGTTGTTAAACAGATAATTTTGTAAAAATATTTATACCCACCCCTCCAGTACACTACTGCTTGGGGCAGCTTACAATATTAATCAAAGAGATACAATATCAAACAATAAAAATTAGCGACCAAGAGAAAACCATATTTAAAGTTAACGTTTCAAATTAAAAGCTAAAACAAAGAAATCTACCAGATATAGCAGTGGGTAGAAGACTAAAAAGCCTGTTTAAGAAGATGTGTCTTCAATTCTTTCTTTAATGTAAACCGCCCTTTACCCTAAACTTTCTTAATGTAAACCGCCCTGAGCCTTTTGGAAGGGCGGTATAAAAGTTTTAATAATAATAATAATAATAATAATTTTAAAAAAACACTGAGGGAGGGAGCATGGCGAAGCTCTTTTGGAAGGGTGTTCCAAAGCCAAAGGGCCACAACCAAAAAGGCCCCCTCTCTAGTCCCTGCCAGCCAGATCTCTGTTAGGGTGGGGGCCATTAGCAGGGCCTGAGATGTTGAATGGAAGATAACATGAGAAGATAACACACATGGTATTAGCGTGGGAAAGGCAGGCATGGGGGAGAAACGAGAGAAGCCAATGGAAAAATATGACATTTTGGAAAGCACTGTCCCCTCCAACAGCTTATATCCTGGATCAAGAAGAGGACTGCCAAGAACAAATGCATTTTAAAAAACTAACTCAGATTTTAAATAGTTGAAATGTTGTGTGACCTTCTAATAAAAACGTTGTTAGCTATGAAATGAAATCTCATTTTACTTCCTAATGCACAGATAAATGACAATCGCATTGACAACCAAGGCTACATTTGTACACGTAATAAAACATAATTTTCCTTGGGTGGGGGGAAAGAAGAAGAAGAAGAGAATTTCAGTTTAGCTTTCCTACTGATGGATTTTGTGCATTTCAAAGAGCACGTAACCAGCATGTTCTTTAAAATGCACAAAGTCCAACAGGAGTAAGTAAGCATGGAAACACACAGAAGATGGAAATTAGTACTTAATTCCGGTGCCTTACTGCAACCTTGTGAAATGCACTAAGAGTGAAAGCTACACCTGTCAAACTTCAGCCTGTCCTGACAGTCTTGTACCTATTATTTCCCTTATTGTTAGGGAAATAAGATAGACAGAAACCTAAAGGGTAAGTATGGAGAAATGTTCATTAGGTTTGCTTTTCTTGAGAGTACAGTGCAGGCCATGGGAGTGGAAGGCAGGCCTTGATAACATTCTTAGGAGCCTGGGGGATGGAGGTGATTAGCTTTGGATTAATCTCCTTTGAGCTCTCTCATGTTCTTGGTGGGATAGCAGAGTTGCCAATTCTGGCTGAAGCTATTCCTAGGGTCCCTTCCCCTCCAGTATATTTATTTAAAGTAGTTCAGTTCAGTTCAATTTTATTACAGTCATTGACCAGAAAAGAAAACAAAAAACTTGTGTTTGGGGAACGGGGTGGGGCTCGGTTCCCATCCCCTCCAGACCAAATCTGAGCTTTGAGCTAGGAGGGCCCCTCCCCTGTTTTCTGCTACTCTCCCCCCAAACACACAGCGATTCTTTCTCCCAGCAGAGAAGCCCCAAAGGGGGCACCACAAATTTCCCCCTCTTCTGGTCGGAATTCCAGGCTGGACCAGGGCATCAACAAGAGAGGAGAGCTGCTCTTGTTGGTAGCAAGCATGACTTGTCCTTTTAGCTAAGCAGGCTCCACCCTGGTTGCATATGAATGGGAAACTAGAAGTGTGAGCACTGGAAGAGATTCCCCTTAGGGGATGGAGCCGCTCTGGCAAGAGCATCTAGGTTCCAAGTTCCCTCCCGGCATCTCCAAGATTTGGGGAGGGGGCACTTGCCCACCTATGCCACACACACCCCTTCTTGGAGCTGCCCTGGAGGAGGTGCCAGACCTCAAAGCAGAGCCCCCTGTGCTAAGCCGGCCATGCAAGAGTTAAAGATGCTAACTTACTGACATCATCGGCGGAAAAGAAGCTGCCTCCAGTTGCTTTCTGCTTTGTTGTTGTCCCAGCAGCAGCAGCAGCAACGACGAAGCAATGACGTTCGGCAGGAAAATGCCCCCTTCGCGCAATTCCAGGCTGAGACCAGCTGACGCGCAGCAAGGCTGGGAGGAGGGAGGGGTTGAGCCGCCCCGCCCCACTGAAGGCTTCCCGGGACCGAGGCGCTGTGGCTGCAGGAGGAGGCCGGTTGGAGGGCGCCGGCGCCAAGCCAGCCCTGGATGCGAGGTGAACGTGGAGGGACCACCCAGCGCCACTGGTGGTGGAAATCGGCCATCCTGGCTAGAAAGCGCGGCCTGGGAGGGAGACTTCCCTCCCCACCGGATCCAAGAGCTCCTAGCAGCTGCGGGCCCCTCCCGTCTCTACAGAGCCACCGATTACGGCTCCTTTTAAGGCAGGCCTGGACTGCTCAATTTAAGCCCCCCCCCTCCAGCTGCTTTTGGAC
Source organism: Hemicordylus capensis (assembly GCF_027244095.1). NCBI lineage: Eukaryota > Metazoa > Chordata > Lepidosauria > Squamata > Cordylidae > Hemicordylus > Hemicordylus capensis. The sequence goes on from NC_069663.1 coordinate 19,866,165, forward strand.
TAAAGGTAAAGCGTGTCGACTCCTGGTGCCCACAGAGCCCTGTGCTTGTCTTTGATAGACTACAGGAGGGGTTGACCATTGCCTCCTCCCGCGCAGTCTGAGATGATGCCTTTCAGCATCTTCCTATATCGCTGCTGCCTGATATAGGTGTTTCCCATAGTTCTGGAAACAGACCAGCGGGGGATTTGAAACTGGCAGCCTCTTGCTTGCTAATCATGTCATTTCCCTGGGAGGAAGTGGAAACAAAACGCAAGGGAGAAGCAAGCCAAATGAAGGCTCCTTATAAAGAATGGGAGAAAGTAAGGAGGGCTCCAAAATCCTTTTTGTAGAATGAAAGGAGCCAGTATTTAACTTTTAATTTTTTCCCCTTACATTCTTCTTTTTTCTATTTAAGCAACCCAACAACCTCTGTCCTTCTATGGAGCCTTGCTAACTGAGCAAAGAGGCGCCTTTCAAAGTTTCTTCCACTGAGCAGAGGGCTGGATTAGAAGAGAGGTGTCCATTGGACACTTTCCAATGTCCAAGACCCTGTCCAACTGTGGCCCACCAGCTGTTTTGGCCTACAACTCCCATCATCCCCAGTCACAGTGGCCAGAAGCCAGGGATGCTGGGAGTTGTAGGTCAAGAAGAGCCGGAGGGCTGCAGTCCGGTATCCCTAGATTAGAAGACCTCTAAGGTCCCTACCAACTTTAACATTCCAGTCCAGTCCCCTGGTAAAAGAGCCAAGAGGCACCTTTTTAAAGTGGCAGTTCTCTTTATTGAATGGGAGCCTTAAATGGCGCAGCGGGGAAATGACTTGAGTAGCAAGTCAGAGGTTGCTGGTTCGAATCCCCACTGGTATGGGAAACACCTATATCAATCGTCTCATATTGCTTGGGAGATGGCATGGCAGTGATAAACCTCTCCTGTATTCTACCAAAGACAACCACAGGGCTCTGTGGTCACAGCATCCCTCTAGTGGCTGTTGCTGGTGTTTACCTTATTTTTATTTTTTTTAAATTGTGAGCCCTTTGGGGACAAGGGACCATCTTATTTATCTATTCTTTATTTTTCTTTATGTCAAGAAATGTTTTTTTGAAAGACTTATTTTTGAAAGATTTTTATTTTATTTTTGAAAGAAAGTTTATTTTATTTTTGAAAGACTTATTTTTGAAAGATATTTTTTTTTATTTTTGAAAGAAAGTGGTTTATGTGGCAGAGAAAGTGGTTTATGTGGCAGAGAATTGGACGAGTTGATTATCATGGGTTGCATTGTGCTGTGTTTCGGAGAGCAGTGAAATCTGTAGCTGGTCAATTTCACCTCCATTGCAAAATCCCCCAAGTGAGCCTGTCCACTTACAGGTAGGAGTTCCCGCACATGGAGCCCATGCAATCAGATTGGGTCCAGTCTAGTCAGGCCTTTGCTGCTGTGGAGGCTTCTGACAGGGAGAGTGGGTTGGTAGCCAGAAATTCCCACTTGGATGGGGTGAGTGGAGAAGGTCTAAAGGGCCATTGATTTAGGCCCATCATTTTTAATCTACTCAACTGCTCAGTCAAAACTCAGTAAAATGTATATATATATGGCTCCGCTCTGCTTCGAACTGTATGCCCCGTACCAAGGGAGGAGAGCTGGTCTTGTGGTAGCAAGCATGAATTGTCCCCTTTGCTAAGCAGAGTCTGCCCTGGTTTGCATTTGAATAGGAGACTACATGTGAGCACTGATATTCCCCTTAGGGCAGGCCTGCCCAACTTTGGCCTCCCCAGCTGTTTTTGGACTACAACTCCCATAATCCCCCGCCACATTGGCCAATAGCCAGTAATTATAGGAGTTGTAGACCAACATCTACAGGAGGGCCAAAGCCCTGCCTGAGGGGATGGGGCCACTCTGGGAAGAGCAGAAGGTTCCAAGTTCCCTCCCTAGCATCTCCAGATAGGGCTGAGAGAGAATAAGCTCCAAATCAAACACCTGTTGGAGTATAGGGTTGCCATCTTCTGGCTTTCCAAATGCGGGTGTCTAATTTGCATATTATGTAAATAGGCTTGAAAATAATTTTGAAGCAGAAGAGTGACTGCACGTTTTGCTCCAGAACTCCACTTCTACAAGGGCTAGAACTTAGCTTTTTAAGAAAAGAAAAGAGAAGAAAGAAAGCTGAAATCTGGGCAAATCTGGGTGACTTAAGCAATCTGGGTGAGATGCTTATAAATCGAGGGGGCATGACAACTCTAGTTGGAGAAAGATCACTAGTGTAACTTGAGGCCTCCATGAGCCATGATTTTGTGTTCAGTGCTCAGGTATAAATGAAGGGAGTTGTAACCTGTAATCTGACTCAGCACTGTATATTTTCCTGACTGAGTTCATGCTCCCCGTGGCAACACCTCTGGCATCATAACTTTTCTCAAAACTCTGCCGAATGCATGAGGCCAATGAAAGCACAGAATCGAGTGAAATCAGGCCACTTAGAAAAAACAGAGCACGCCCCAGCATTTATTGTGGGTACAGAATTACAGACCTTCTTGGCACAGGATTTGCTCACAAGGGTTTGTCTTGGCCTGGAGTGACCGCCTCGCCCATCATCATAAGCCAACTCAAGTCTCCCCTGGCCTCAGGATGTGCAGTGGGAGCAACTCACTCAGCAATGCCCAAGTTCTGCAGAGGGAGTCATTTAATGTAGTGGGGGGGGGGGGATACAAGACAGGAGCAGAGCATGAAGAATGGAGAGATGTTGTGAGTGCAGGTACGGGACAAGCCTGGCAATCAGGCAGGGACTGGATGGTTTGGGGAACTGAGTGGTCACTTCTCTGTTTGCAACGAATAGTAAAGTGTGCCAGATCCAGCTTGATGCAACTGTTGCCTTCCAGAGGAACAGCGTCCCTGCCCATGCTTCCCAACAGAAAGAGCTGAAGTAGCTTCAGGCTTGAGTCACATCATAGTTCCTGCAAAATAAGTGAAGAGGGGCTTAGATGTGTGTGTGTGTGTGTATACATACATACATAAACATACATACGACACACACACATATATACATATACATACTCTCACACACAAACACACTGCTTTTCTCGCTAACAATTCAAAGTGGCTGATGGGACAGTTCCTGTACCCAATGCTGTGCACACCCCTAGAGGATATGCATGTAAATAAATATGTGCTCTCACCTTGCTCGTTTCTTCCCTCGGCATCGTGGCAAATGCCTGTGTTTACCACCTGGAGAGAAAACGAGAGAATAGACCGAGATTGTCATCCTTTCTTCTAGATCCCGGGCTTGAATGGAAGGGATCTGGGCTGCAGGCCAATGCCTAGCCATCTGGGGCCCAGTTCTCCACCCAAAGATGGACGTGAGATCTAGCAGACCTCATGGACTATTCGATCCTCCACCCTTTGTGCTTGTAAAGAATCCCATGCTGCAATCTGATCCTAACAATCCTGCAATTATAATGGACTAGTGATTTTGCTTTCCCCAGGTGCTTTATTTTGGTTTTTTTAAGGGTGGGGGAATCTCTTTCTGTCAGATCATAAGTCCTCATGTAGGTTTCTGTTCAGTCATACAGATCCCTCTCCTCGTGGACATTATGAGGAAAATGATTGAAAATGGGCTGTATCCCCAATTTTTGGACTATGTAAAATCAGTTGCCAGATCCTTTTTCAAAGAAGTTGAAACCTCCTCCCGAGGAGAAGTGTAGTAAAACATCTGAATCCTGTCTGTACCACATTTTCTCTGCCTAGATTATCTGACAGATGAATAAAATTTGAGTAATAAGAAGCTATTTATATTACAATTTGGCTAATGTCCGGGGCACGTATGAGAAATGCTTCTCTTTCTGATATTGCTTTCCCAGGGATGGTTAGAACTGGTATTGGACCTTCTGTGGGCAGATTCACACAATAATCACAGGAATCGTGGTTGAATGCTGGTTAACCACATTGCCATAATCACGTGAACCCATGCCACACTTGCAATCTCGATTCCCATCCCAGGGTGAAAAACAGCCCTAGGACTGTAAGCAGACATGACGAGCCTCTTCTTAGGATTAGTGAGAAGGGCCAGGTGACTGTTTGCGGGGGAAGGTGAGTCAAACTTAGCTTCCCTGCAGACGATCGACTGAGCGATGCTGGGTGCACTCCCCATGAGCCCCAACAATTCCCCGCATGACAAGGCAGTGGGGAGGGTCGGGGGCCAGGATGTGTCGTCCCGGCTCCCTGGAACTACCAGGATGCACCACGTGAGTGCACGGTACATTCTGGGGACCCCCCTGCCCTCCCCGGGCTCCCCACAGAGTCTGCCACATGAGCAAAAAAAAAAATGTTTTGGGCCTGTGAGCATGATGTGAATACTCAGGTTTTGCTCTACTGCTCTTTTCCCACCACCGTTAACCAGAACCAGATCTCAACATCTTGAGTACCAAACCGGCTGCATTCATGCCCGTCATTGTCCACACTTACAAGTGAGAATGAGAATGCCAAGAATGAAGAGGATGGCAGCAGCTATCAGACCCCATTTGCGCAGGGAGTAATAATCTGCAGTGGGAAGAGAAAAATAGGTATTTAGTACATGCATCAAAAGGCACACTGGGATGAGAATACCAGTGGATAAGCAGTGTCTGCAGCTAGGGACAGGCTTTAGAAGAGTCAAAAGAGGTTTGAAAAAAGCACTGCTTTTTATGATGCATACGGATTGATTTTTCCGTACTATCTCCTCTGGTCAAATAGGTTCTGCAGGTTTTCAAAAAACCTGCAGAACCTATTTGACCTATTTCAAAAAACCTGCAGAACCTATTTGACCTATTTCAAAAAAACCTGCAGAACCTATTTGACTGGGGCCCAGCAAAAGTGGGATGAATAGTACATAGGAAGCTTCATTATACCAAGTCAGACCATTGGTTCAGCTAGCTCAGTATTGTCTGCACGGACTGGCAGCAGCTCTCCAAGGATTCAGGCAATAGTCTTTCCCAGCCTCACCTGGAGACGCCCAGGATTGAACCTGGGACCTTTTGCATACAAAGCCGATGCTCTTCCACTGAATCCTTCCCCAGCAGTTTAGGTACATAGAAGCTACCTTCCACTGAGTCAGACTGTTGGTCCATTTCGCTCAGTACTGTCTGTGCTAACTGGCAGCTTCTTTTTCAAGATTTCAGGCAGTAATCATTCTCAGCCCCACCTAGAAATGCCCAGGATAAAACATGGGACATTCTGCAGGCACCACTTTCAGCTCTCTGGCAAAAACAACAACACTACTCTCTCTTGCCAGCCAGGGACTCACCGTAATGGAAAATCTCCACATCTGCCGCATTAGCTGCAAAGAGAGAAAGAACATTAGACATTTGAAACTACTCACGCCTTGCTCTCTAGGCAGCATCAGGTCTGACCCTCCTGTTCCAGAGCTGGGTGGGGGAATCAAGGATACTTCCTAACACTGCCTGTTTAATTGTCTTCTTACGTGTGGGTAACATCCAAATACAAACAGCATGTATTTAAACATATGCCCTGCTCTACCCCATTGCTTGGTGAGCTTTACTTTCCCACCTCCTCTTCTTAGGATACAGTGAGGCTATTTACATGAGCGTGCAAACCCAGGCTAAGGGAGCCCAGCCCGGTTTTGCACGCTGATGTGAACCACCAGGATCGGGCCCGATCCCGGCAGCTAAATGGCGGCAACCCCGCCAAAGAAGCCTCCCCCTAAAATGAGGTTAAGGGAGCGAGCATCCTGTCCTGTCCCTGGACCACTGCCAGCTGTCCACTCCTGGGTCAAAGCACACTTCCATGGGACACAGCAGCCCTTGGGCCTGTCCAGTCTGTCCCTCTCCTCACCGATGGGTGGCCCCAATCCCAGGACTTGGATTATTATGCTGCCTCACCTGTAACACGAGTAGCCCCCGTGATGCCAACACGGGGCTTTTTAGTTTTCACTTCAACTGCTGGTGTCACTCCAGCTACTGATGTCACTTCTACTGCAAAGTCAAAGAAAGCATATGAAATCATAGTTTTTTATATATACACAAAGGCTGTGAAGAAACACCATTATATCATCATCATCATCATCATCATCATCATCATCATCATCATCATCCTGCTTTTTGACCCAAAAGAAGACAAAGCAGTTTTCATTGCCTCTGCTATGGAAACTGCTTTGACAATGTTTTGTTGCTGAAAAGCAGTGGTTTTCCTGTTCTAAAAGGACTCACAGTCTACACACACACACACACCTCACACACGTTACCCGTAACAGCCACTGGAGAGATTCTCTGCTGGGCTGAACAGGGACAGCTGCCCTCCCTCGACAAAGGAACAGAGGAAGCTCCCTTATACGGAGTCAGACCATTTTGTTTGGGACCACAGAGGAGCTGGGTTAAATTCCCAACCCCACAAGCCTTGGCCCTGATCAATGGGGCCCCCGATCTGGCTATTTACTGAGCCTCTTCTCACGAGCAGCAAGAAGTGCTCACGGGTGGGTTCAACATACCATCTCTGCAGATGATCGTCTTCTCTTTCCCTGGGCGGGAAGATCGTCCACCCAGAACAGCAACGGTTGCTCCCAGCGGCTTTGAGGGTACCCCCGGAAGCGCCAGTATGCCCTGCGAGAGCACGCAGGGCATACTGGGGAGACCCCCGGAGCCGGGAGGTGGCTTTTTGCCTCCCCTCCAGGGGTCTACTCGTGAGTAACCGCAGCACGCAGTGGCTACTCACGATCTTTAAAACCAGGTTTGCGGAGCACACGCTCCACAAACCTGGTTTTAGGGTAGGGGTAGTTAGGCAGGTTAACCACCTAGGAACCACCAAGCTTGCAGCCGAGCCTGGTGGTTCACACGATGGGGCGAAATCGGGCTAGCCTCCGCTAGCCCAATGGCTAGCCCAATTTCGCCCCATTGTGTGAATAGCTTCCTGGTCTGGAGAGAGGAGAGCTGGTCTTGTGGTAGCAAGCATAACTTGTCCTCTTAGCTAAGCAGGGTCTGCCCTGGTTGCATATGAATGGGAGACTTGATGTGTGAGCACCGGAAGACATTCCCCTGAGGGGATGGAGCCGCTCTGGGAAGAGCAGAAGGTTCTAAGTTTCCTCCCTGGCAGCATCTCCAAGATGGGGCTGAGGGAGATTCCTGCCTGCAACCTCAGAAGCCACTGCCAGTCTGTGAAGACAATACTTATCTACATAGACCAATGGTCTGACTCAGTATATGGCAGCTTCCTATGTTACTATGTCACTTGATCTTTATTCGGTCATCCTGCATATAAATTTCCACAGTATTCCCCAGAATTTAAAATTCCACAGAATTTAAAATTCCACAGAATTTAAAATTCCACAGTATTCCACAGAATCCACAGAAATTCCACAGAATTTTTAAAACCCAAGGAAGTTCTCTGTCACGTGCCTTCTGTTGATACTTCCTCTTCTTGTGGGAAGTTACTAGTGAGCGCCAATGTGGTAGTCTCATCCTTTGGCTTCTCTGCTGTACAAGACCAGGAGAAAAAGAAGAAGGGTTGAAGCAGAGTGATCCAAGAACCCTCCTCATGCCTCCCCCCAGAGAAGAATATACCACTCTTCCTTAGGTTCTGAGAAGGAGGATATAGAGTTCCAGTAGACATGTAGTTTTCCTATACTTTTTATTTTTAATTTTTGCAGAAATGTACAAAAGGGGGGAAAATACAAAAATGACACATAAAACTCAGTTTAGGGACAAATGATACGCATATGGATACATTTTACTTATTTTATTTATTTATCTTCTCCATATATAGATATGGATATTTATCTTATGGTTGTTTTGATTTGTTTTCTATGTTTTAAGTGTTGGGTTTACAATTAAAACCCAACAATTGTAAACCCAACAATAAAAACCTTAAAACATAGGGAAAAATTAAAAGAACCATCAATAACACTTTTAACCCTTGTAAATTAAAAGCCTGATAAAATAGGTGCATTTTCTCTATTTATAACACTTCAGGATCATTAATTAGTTTATTTAGAAGTTTTGTAAATACAATGCTGAAATAAACATTGTTTTCAACCTTTCAGGTGTTGTGGATGCAGAGTTGTTTTTGTTTTGCATTTTGTTTTGCATCAATAGAATTTAAAGCAGGCATGGGCATAAGGTCCACTGGACAAGGGGGAACAAATGTCTCCTGGCCCGGAGGGTCAGGGGGCTCACAAGGCTTGGGGTTTCCCCGCGGCCGCCTCCCTTTGATCGCCAGGCAATAGTGCCCTGCAGCTAGGGCTCACACGCTCTCTCCAAGCATGGTGGGAAGAGAAGACGCTTGCTGGGGCTGGGCTTGCTTTCTCCTCCCTCCCCCCGCACTTCCTCCTCCCAGGCAGCGGACCGTCCCTCGCCGCCCTCGACTCTCCTGGCTGCCACAGCTATGCTGCCCGGCCCCAATCCGCTGCCGCCACCCTCGGTGAGTGAAAAATAGTTTTGGAAGATGGTAAAGTATTGCAGAGACATGGCAAGGGTGCTTAACCCTTTCTCCACACACGGTTTTTCCGTTCCAAACCAGGGGCGGCCTTTTCATGAGGCCAGGTGAGGCGGTCTTCTCAGGCAGCAGATTATCGGAGAGCCAATAGGATGACTGGATGCCTGCCACCACCACCACCATTTGAGCAGCTCTTTGGGACCAATCTGACCCTTGAAGACTTCTGCTGCCCAACCAGTGGAGACAACAATGACATCTGGGGAGGAGCATATGGATACTAGCTGCAAAACCAAGACATGAATCTCTCTGCTAGCATGCAAATGCAAGCCCCCATTGAGAAGGATCAGGCAGGGATCACCAGTCAATCAACTGCACTGACCAGCAATCCTTAGATTGCAATAAAACTCACCGGTTGTTGAGAGAAACGGTTCCTTTGTGTAATCCACCTGCTCTCCAACAATCGAAGCTGGGCTTCCTGAAACTGGAGCAAGAATTCATTACCCTAAAATCGCTCCTGCATAAGACTGGCCAAGTATTTCTTTCTTACATTTGTATCCTGCCCTTCTTCCAAAGAGCTTAAGGAAACTGGTTTTCCCTCTGCCCATTTTGCACTCCCCACAACCCAGCGAGGTAGGTCAGGCTGAAAAAGCATGCGTGGCCCAAGGTCATCCAGGGAAAATCATGGCTGAGAGGGCATTTGAATCTGGGCCTCTCTTCTCTCAATCAACCCTCTATCTATTGCACCACAGTGTCATGTATGATAGGGCTTTCTCCTATAGAAATGAAGGGTTTTCCATGGATTCTTAAGGGAGAAAGTGGAGAGGCTGCAATCAGGAAGCCTGTGGTGGTGGGGCCAAAATTCAATCCCCTTCCTTGAGGCTGGGGCCATCTGGCTTGGGTGTGGCTGCCACATTTTATACCCATGCCAGCAATGTCATCACTGGAAGCCCTTCGCTCGGTGGCATAGAGAAATTGGCAGCAGTGTTCCCTGTAACAGGGATTCCCAGATGTTAATGACTACAACTCCCAGAATCCCCAGCCAAAGGCCACTGCAGCTGGAGATGCTGGGAGTTGTAGTAAGCAACATCTCGAAATCTCTGTTACAGGGAATTTTCCTGTAACAGTGGCCCATGGTTGGCAGTGACCCGTGTCCAAGTTTTGTGGCAGGCTGCCACTGCTTCTGCCACTGCCCCATCTGCTACTGCAGCCCCTCCCAACTGCAGCCACACACCCCTGCTCATCTGTTGCTGGCCTCCACAGCCCCAGAAACCATCACAGCCACCATACGAACACGGCAAATATTTATATACCGCTTTGCAACCCAAGTTCCCAAAGCGGTTTACACAGATATCAATCAATCAATCAATCAAATGGCTCTCTGACCCCAAAGGGCTCACAATCTTGAATAGAAACATAAGAGAGACACCAGCCACAGCCACTGGAGGGATGCTTTGCAGAGCCGGATTAACCTAACAGCAAAAGTAGCATTTGCTATGGGCCCTGCATTTATAGGGCCCTGCACTAAATGTTTGCAAGCTTTTCTTCTATTCCTATAACCTCCTCTCGTGTCTGGAGATCTCTCCTCCTCTCTGCTTCTGCAATCCACCCTAGGTGGGAAAAGAGCTGCTCGAGGTCTTAGTGCTCACCAGTCACCCAGCCCTCGCAGCTTCACTCATTCCTTTTGAAGGGAATGTTCGCTTTTCTGCACAGGCAGTGCTCCAAATGGTGAAAAGCCGGGGCTTGCAGCAGCCCAAATGAAAGAGCCTGTCCATTGGCTCTTGGAAATTTCTTGTCACACTCACTTTAGGGCCCTTTTATAACATATGCTACAGGCCCCACACTAGCTTAATCCGGCCCTGATGCTTTTCCGGGGACAGACAGGGCCAGTTGCTCTCCTCCTGCTCAATAAAGACAATCGCCACTTTAAAAAGGTGCCTCTTTGCTCTGTTTGCAGAGGACCATAGCCGGCAAAAGGAAGTAAGCTGGCCATAATGATGTCATTGTCTGCTGCCTGCATTGGGCGGTGATGTCATTATACTGCGCCGCAGACAGCTTCCTTTCTTTTGCCAGCCATGATAGCTGTGATGGTTAGTGGAGCTGTGGAGGTCAATGGCAGTTGAGAGGGAGGGAGAGAGTCCGCAGCAGAGACAGCAAAGGGCTGGTGGTGGCTCCCCACCAGAGGCTCCCAAACAAAAGAACACCCTGGCTTTCTATGCACGTGCACAGAAAGCACCATCGGGAAAGGACTGCAACCTGGAACGTTGCAATTGGACACAAAGGAGTGGGAAGAATTACTGCAAAAAAGTGGGAAGATCTGCTTAGATGTGACTGTCCAAGAATGACCCTGACGAGCAGCGTTCCCTGTAAGAGGGAATCCCCAATGTTGTTGACTACAGCTCCCAGAATCCCTAGTTGCAATGGGCTTTAGCCGAGGATCCTGGGAGCTGTAGTCAAGAACATCTGGGATTGTCTGTCAGAGGCGACACTGCTGGCGAGCAGTTCTTGCAGTAGTTCACTGACATTCCCGCAAAAAAACCCCAACACTTTTGTCTGAACATACCCAAGTCTATCTCCAAAAGATAATCTTCGCACCAGTCGAGTACCAATGCTCAAGGCCACTAAAGTGACCAGCCAGAGCTCTGAAACAACGGATGGCCACATTATGTGCTTTGGGGGTTTCGATTAAAATTTAGAAGCACCGCTCAGGGCCAGATAAAATTGTTTCCAGGACCAGATCTCACCTGTGATGAAGCGGAGGTTACTCTAACTTTCCTGGGATCTACCCTCAATGGAGAGATTGCTCTGATCCCAATCTAGGAGCACACTGCTCCTTCAAGGTAGGCTGCCATCCGTCACACCACCCATGGACAATTTGCCGTGAGGAGGCAAGCTGCATGAGGTGCTTGCTGAACAATAACTCCGAGTGATTCATACACATCCAGTAGGAAGTCAGTGAAAAACGGAGACTCAGGAGAACACGGCTGAATGGACCACTCTTGGCTACTATTGCCAGAGAGATGAGAATTGGCAAAGGAACCTGAGACCATATCATGAAGAGGCAGCATCTTACCTTGTGCATCCACAGAGGTGGAAAGGCCCACAAGGGCAAGCAGCAGAAAGGCAAGGAGCTGGAACAAAACAAAAAATAGATTCCAGTATCATGACTCAGGGTCAGACGGGGTCCCATAATTCCATCATGCATTGCAGGCCAACACAGGATGATGTTTGCAGCCGTAAGTGAGGTGCAGATCCGCCCCTCATCAAAATCACTGAGTGGGTTCACACAACCACCTGTAGGTACATACCAAGTAGCTACAAGAGGAACCAAAGATTACGGAGAACACATACTCCCATCAGACATCTGAACCACTGTTCCTTCTAAGCCCTTAACAGTTTGGGCCCGGGATACCCGAGGGACCGCCTGCTCCCAAGAGCTGCTGCCTGCTTGACGAGGTCATCTGAGGGGGCTCTGCTCCAGGTGCCGACAATGAGGGAGGCTCGGTTTTCATGCACGCGGGACAGGGCCTTCTCTGTTGCTGCCCCCAGACTCTGGAATGCTCTCCCGGTGGCTATTCCCTCCTTGGTCTCCATCACAGCTTTTAGAAAGAGTGTAAAATCTTGGCTTTTTGCCCAGGCTTTTATATGATTGTCTCTACTGCTGCTCTTTGTACTCTATATTGCTTTTATGCTTGTGTTTTACATTTTTAATCAGATTTGTTTTGTATTTTTAGCTTCATATTTTAATGGTGTCTTTTTTACAATCTTGTTTTTAAATTTTGCTGTAAACTGCCTTGGGATTGTTTTAACGAAAGGTGGTATGTAAACTTAACAATCAAGCAATCAATCAGGCATGCACATGTGCGTGCGCCCACAAGTTTTTAGATGTCTGCTCAGTTCATTTTAGATCCTGCTCAGGTTGAATCAGGAAGGCTCCATTCTGAAGGCAGGTGCACACACAGTGCCTCGATACTGCCGTCCAGAAGAAAACTCATTCCGCACAGAGACGAAAAAAAAATAGAGGGACCACTGGTCTGAACCCGCCCAAGCCCCGTTTCTCATGTCAGCTACCCACTTCTGCCTTAGTTTCTACTAACTTAACGCCAGCTTCTGTCATCAGGATTTGAAGTCAGCTTGACAACGTTGATAAGAATGAAGGCAGAAGTGGGTAACTGGCATCACGAACAGGACTTGGGCAAGTTCAGACATCTTGCCCAATGAAGGCACACGCTCCCCACAGTTTCTAGTGCCTCTCACCCCTACCCAGTAAGTACTTACAGGCAGTTGTGTGAGCCTGCCCACTAAGCTCTGATGACACCTAACAGACCACACTCATGTGTGAAAAATGCATGTTTGTTTTTATAGTTATTGCATTTATAGTTAACGTTGCTGGGTATGCCCTGATTTTACAGGAGCACAGGAAATGTGCAGAAAATAGTAGAAAGTACACGTCAGTTCCCCAAGAATCTCAGAAGGGGTTTCTTGTTATATATATTTATATAGCAGGGGTGTGTGTGTGTGTGTGTGTGTGTGTGTGTGTGTGTGTGTGTGTGTGTTTTAGAGCAGGTTTCTAGCTCTTATGAGAGCAAAGGTGTCTTTATTAGTATGTAGGCAATATATTCTGAAATCTCAGAAGCTAGAGAGAAGCCTAAATAAAATTTTAAGTAATCGGGGAGGAGGAGACATACATGTTCTTGATTCTCATCATGCATTGCCAAAAAAATTATGTGAATGGAAAAGAAGTGTACATTGGAGATCTGAAACTGGAATTTCAAAATAAATGAGGATCTGAAACTAGAATACAATATCAGACCCGAGTTTATTTTGCAACTCTGGCTAGAATAAGCCAGGATCACCCAGTTCAGACATAACTTGTTCTAAACAAGTAAAATCCATTCAATCCTTGCATGTGAAGGGATGTGCATACACCCAAGACTAGGAGATGTTGAGTGAAGCCAGGATTTAATCCTTGCTCTACAGTAATGGATAATTAAAACAATTATGCATAATTAAAATTATGCATTATTATGCATAATTTATTCATTTTATTTATTATTAAAACTTTTATACCGCCCTTCCAAAAGGCTCAACATATTTTCTCTGTATAAAGACAAATTATAGATTACAACGCAAAAGATTATCATATTTATATAATGGAATAATTTTATATTTATACTACAAATTATACAGGATGCAGTTGTCTGCTGAAACTCAGTAAATGTGTCCATTTACTGTGTCTTCTCTGGGTCTAATGTCATTTAAGTTTCACTTTTTCCACTATTTGCCATAGCTTCATTAATCAACCACAAAACAAAAAAACATTAATCAACCACAAAACAAAAAAACAAAAAAACATTTGGCTGCCACATTGCCCCTTGCAGTGCAGAGCAAATCAATCATCAATGCCATATTGTGTGTTTCAATAATTTTCCTCTTTCGATCTCCTAGTAAAACATTTCCAGGACTTAAGGGAAATTGTTTTCTTGTAACATCATACATTGGTATTAATTTTAATCTCAAAAATTATTCAATAAATCAATATAATCCAATGTAAGCATTTCCCCCACTTATATACAAATAAATATTTAACTTGTTGAAAAAATATTTTTTCAGCTAGTTAAATTTTTCTGCAACACACAAGGAATTTCTGCTGCAAGGCTACCCCTTCATCTTTCTGAGAATAACTGAAACAATTAAAGAAATAAAGTACACAAACAGACACACACACACCCTACCCAACATATTGTCCATCCTTGCTTGAGATGACCATCAAGCCTAACGAGCATTTCCGATTCTAAAGCTCTGCTGTGATCTCAGGCTTTCTATAAATCCAGTATTTTCAGAGTTCGAAAAAGACTGGTGTTTCCCCCCCAAGCCCTTCTACGACTCCAACAGTCAACTGACTGTTTCGGCTCGTGGAACTCGAAAGGATGTGGAAGTCATGATGCGGCCATCTGAGAAGGCAGCTCTGAGCTGTCAGCCTGCCAAGGTCCTAGAAAGGAGTGATCAAAACCCAACGGGGCCTCTCGCTTTATCCACATTGCCTGGTTTTTCTAAGCCTCTCCTCCTGGATTCTTTCCAAACCACAAATGTCCCAACATCATCGAAATTAACGATCCGCTTCCAAATTTTCACTTTGGAATGGAGAAACCCAATACTTTTCCTTTCCTCCTTTTTTCTCTCCCACAGTCACAGTCACATACACACACACAGACACACACACACACACACACTCCAAAAGTTACTTGACTGCTAATCCTGGAAACTCTGCTTTAAGAATCAAAGCATTTTTGGTGACCACGATGCCGTACATCTAGAGTTGCCATGCCCCCTGGAATTCCGGGTTTCACCCGGATTTTAAGCATCTCACCCAGATTGCTTCCCCCACCCAGATTCACTAGGATTTTGACTTTCTTTTTAAAAAACAAAAACAAAACTAAGCTCTAGCCCTTCTAGAAGTGGAGTGATGGAGCAAAACGTGCTGTCACTATTCTGCTCAAAAATGATTTTCAAGCCAATTTACATAATATGCAAATTCGGCACCCGGATTTGGAGAGCCAGAATATGGCAACCCTATAGAGTACGTCCCTACTCAGAGGTGCTCCTCAATGCACAATCCTCAATTCATATAAGGAAAGATTCCAAGGACCAAACAAAGACAGACTGAAATAACCCATCTGGTGATACCTGAGCAGGGTTGCACACATATCCGCTGGTCCCCCGGCTTCTGGCCTGCATCCCAGCCCTTTCCCTTCATGTGGGGCTCTTCTCCCTCCATCCCACTCTCATTTTGGACACCTGGCTTTCATTTCCCTTGAGCCAAGGGGGTCTGACTTCCTGCCGCCCAACCCAAAGGGTTAATCCCCAACAGGACGTTTTCCCGTTTGACAGACTGTTCCAGAGACAGGAAACAGAGAGGCTACGTAATTATTCTTCGAAAGCAGTCTAGGGTGGTCTGTGCTGGAGAAAGAAAGCAGGGGGGGTCACTACTCACCTTCATGGCGGGCACTTCACAGCACCAGGACGACAGCGCGCTGGGCAACTGCAAAGAAACGAAAAGGCCCCACATCAGTCATTTCCTCCTGTTGCCACTTCCTGGCATTTGGGAGCGGGTGTGACTCACAGGGCACGTGTTCTGCATTTCCCCGTGTGGTTCTCTCTCTCTAGAGAGAGAGTCCGTCTGCATGCGTGTGGTTCAGAGTGTGTCATCCATGTGTATGTGGAAGTACCAGACATCTATGTGAAAGATGACGCAGCGCCAAAGCCAGAGCACTTAACATGAGAGAAACCAGAGCCATTTCTGCTCTGCATAGCTAGGCCACGGATGCTGAGTGTTACGTTAGTTCGGGGAAAGATGTGGACTTTTAGAAGGGCCCAAAGAACTACTGGAGCTTTGAAGGCCTGGGTTTGAGGGTGGAAAAAATTGTTTTTCCCTTTACCCCTGGGAAAAAAACTGGGTTTTTCCGGAGGTGGGAGGGGGGGACAGTCCCCACCCACCCCACCCCCGGTTTTCTCCAGGCCTTCACTTCTCTAGTTACCTTCAGGGCCAAAGTTTGAAAAAGCAAATTAGGAAGCTGCCATATACTGAGTCAGACCCTTGGTCCAACTAGCTTAGGATTGTCTACACAGACTGGCAGTGGCATCTCCAAGGTTTGGAGGCAGGAATCTCTCTCAGCCCTATCCTGGTGATGCTGCCAGGGAGGGAACTTGGAACCTAGATGCTCATCCCACAGCAGCTCCATCCCCTGAGGGGAATATCTTACAGTGCTCACACATCAAGTCTCCCATTCATATGCAACCAGGGCAGACCCTGCTTAGCTAAGGGGACAAGATATACTTGCTACCACAAGACCAGCTCTTCTCCATAAATTGGGGGTGCCAACATGGTTAGATTAGTGATCTTCACTATTTTTCAAGCGGGACCCACTTTGGCAACAAAGCTTCAGTGCGAGAACCCTTTCCCACCGTGCTGACCTCCATGCAGTACAGGTGGACCTTGTTATCCGCAGGGGTTCCATTCCCGCCAATTTCCGTTGATAACAAAACTGTGGATAATGAGGCATTGAGTCAATGACAATTGAGAGATTAGGTTCCTGCAGGGCAAGAAAATGCCTTCAAGGAGGCTAAAAACAGTGGAAATAAGAGCAATAAAGTGCCGTGCCATGCTCTACAGGTTTCCAGCTGTCCTGTAATGCTCTCCCAAACCCCCAATTTCAGGTATTTTCCATGAAAAAATGTGGTTAATTCCCCCCTCCCCAAGAAAGAGACACAAAATGGGTCCTTAAAGCAAAATGGTGCTTTTAGGTATCCACCTAAGCAATGTGGATACAGATTTTAACCCTTGGTTTAAGTGCATATACCAAGGTTGGGTGATGGGGCCGCAGATAATAAGGTCCACCTGTACTGCGCTTTTCTTAGTGCTGGGAGGGCCCTTTAAGAGAGACGGAGCCCTCTCTTAAGAGATCTAGGAGCAAAGCGCTGGGAAGGGCTACATTTCTGAACACTCTGTGCATGCCTTCTCTCACGGGGTGCAGGAGCTGAAGAAGGCTCCATTGCCCTTAAATGTACCGCACTGCACGGTGAGAGTGGTTGGCTCCTTAAATGGACAGCATTGCACGGAGAGAGGTTGCCTCCACTTATGTGCCCAGGGCACTTTGCAGACTATTCAGGCTGACGCTCCACACAGGCCCAATAAGCAATTAGTCAGGGAGCTGCTGCACTTAGGGTTGATGGGGACCGCCCCCAGCCCCCAGGCCTTACAATCCAGAACGTTGGATTTGATGGTATGAAGCCAGCAAGGCCGCCACCCTGTTTCCTCACATTGTGGTTTTCAAGAGAGGTCCTGATGGAAAAACACATCAGACATGGCGTCTGAATGACCGCTGAAATGTGGTCGCAGCATAGGGAAGAGAATGAGGTCATTCACACCATCAAAAACTGTCTTCTGCCCAGGTTTGGGAGCTGCGTGTGCTCCTAATTTTTGGTTGTGTGGAAGCAAGGGAGGAAGAGAAGCTAGGTAGAAGTGATGGAAGTGATTCTCATGATCGTGTGAGGAAGCTACCCTCTTTTGCGGGGAGGAAGCCCGAAAGATCAGAAAACCCGGGTTAGCGGAGCACTCGCTCCGCTAACCTGGGCTAAGGGGGCGGGGGCTACTTTGGCAGGCTAGCCGCCAGAGAACCACCAGGCTCACCCGCGAGCCCGCTGGTTCTCATGATGGGGAAAAACCGGGCTGGGCTTCTTTAGCCCAGTTTCCCTCCATCATGAGAATAGCCTCAATTTGGGGCCTTCTCTATAGTTGAGCTTTGGAACGTTCTCCCTGCTGGACTCAGAGGCTTAACAACTCCGCTTGTTGTGGGGAAGGCCTTGAAAATTTACCAGTTTAACCAGGCCTTTAGTTGAGGTTTTAATTTGTTTTAAATGTTCTGTTGATTGTTTCTGTTATAAACCATCCTGAGAGTCTACAATTCGACAATATAAAAATGTAACAAAGTAACCAACCAACAAACAAAACAAACCACCTTTTGGTCTACCACAGAAACTGGTCCTGTGGTTTATTATTACTACTAAAGCAGTGGTTTACTACTATTACTATTACTATTAACATAAATATTTATATACCAATTATCAACAAAAGTTCTCAAAAAGAGATAAATAAGATAGTTCCCTGTCCCCAAATGACCTCCCCAGAGAAACCTGGTATCTTTCTAGGACCAGCCAAGACCCTTTCATTTCCCCCAAACTCTTTAAGGTCTGCTGAATGGTTTTAAGAATGCCTTTGCCTACACTTCCTTTTCAAATGATCTTTGCCTTGTTTTACTGTTGCTTTTTAGAGCATTTTCTTATTTTAAGCTGTAAGCTGGCCCGGCAACATCTGTATCGAAGGGCACTATGTACATTCTTAACACACACAAATAACGTGTGATCTTGCGTAGGAGCTGCCTTTGTGCATGTGGACAGAAGTGCACCTAGGTAGATTTGGAGCGTGGACCAAAAGGATTTTGGACACACACACCCCAGTATTTTTAACACAATTGGGGGGGGCGGCAGGGTGTGTGGATGCCCTAGGAAGTCTTGCTTGCTCCTTTACTCACATGTGTGCTCACCCTGCAGGGCCCCTGATTTCCTCTTTGGGCTTCTCTCCCAAGGAAGCAACTCGTTTCTGCTAAAGAATGGAACTTGCTGCAAGCCACACAAAACCCCAGTTATGACTGAGCAGAGAAGGGGCTGGAAAGGGATAAGGGCAGGCTTAGCATTTTCTCTGCGACAGCAGCCCTGTTTAGACGTTATGCTGTGTCTGTGTACAGATGCCTGTATACATGTACATGTTTTTGTGTGAATCCGGATCGGCCCATCTACTAGGCTGAAACCTTGCCCTGGTGCCAAACGGGGAGGGGCGTGGCCTGGGTGATGGGTGCCACAGTGTCTGCCCGCAAGATGCGTGACAAGGATCGCCCCCATCGCCACAGCCAGCCAGTGACTGTGGGGAGGGGTGTGGCAGGGGCGGAGCCACCATTGGGCAAACGGGTTCAAAGAACCTGGGCCGCCACCAATCAGGGGCTGCGAGCGTGGCCCCAGACACGCCCCCCACATCTGATGTCAGACGCGGGGGCATGGCTAGCTGGGCCCCTGAGCCTTATGTCAGATGCAGGGGCGGGGCCAGGGGGCCAGCTCTCCCTCGCCCCCCTGGCCTTCCTTTTTGTAAAAATCGCCTGGTCCAGGCTTCTTTGGCCTTTTCTGGGCCTATTCCACGGTGCTGCAGCCATTTTGGAGGCCACCACACCTGCACCTGTGGCCATGCAGGGCCCCACCGTGTGGGCACAGCGGCCTCCAAGATATAAGTTTTTTTTTAAAGGGGAGAAATGTTTTTAAAAGGCATGGTGAACCCCCAAACTGGGGAGGGGCGTGTTTGGTCCGGGGTCAAGCCAAACTGGGGTGGTTCAGCTCGACCCCGAACCTTTTAAATGAACTGGCTCGATATCAAACCGGTTCAGATTCGAACCTGTTTGCACACCCCTAGCTTCCAGACAACTGAAAACTGGAAGTGAATAGAGCTAGAGGCTGACATTCTGTGCTTGGGCAATGAACAAAATTGTATGGTAGTGCAAGCTGTGTGCACCATTGCACTAAATCACAGGGATCTGGGGTGGGGGGATGATGCCCTTGGGCAAAAGTGCCCTACAAAACAGATGAGGTGTGCTACAAGTTGTGCACCTTGTTGCACAAGTGCAAACGTGTTTACACTAGTGCCGCATTAGTTTGGAATGCAAACTCCAGTCTTCGAACAAGTAGCTCGTGCAACAGGCTTAGCACTAGTGCGAAGCCTTTACACAAGTGAGTGTTGGGATGTCAGCCAGAGAGTTTAGACAGAAGAGTTACTGCGAAGATCTAGGAACAGCTGGGGGATAAAAGATGTTCCCTTTCAGGGCAGCCTCAGCCTCTAATATGGACAGTGGAAAGATTTCCTAGCAAGGAGATGAGGGATCTTCCAGGGGTGTAGTGATGGGGGAGGCGGAGAGAAATAGGAGCAGTGCCCCCTCCAAAAAAGACAATTCTGCAGATTGTGTCTTTTCTGTGGCTGTCCTGGAGCTCTCAAATACGTTTCCTGCTAAAATAAGAGCATCTCCTTCTCTGCTTGCTTTTAGGAAGAACTTCAAAACGTACCTGTTTCCCCAGGCTTTTAGCTGAAATGTAAATTTTAAGATGTTTTTACTTACTGTGACTGCTTTTATCTGTTTTATGACTTTTTAACTGTTTTATATTGTTTTTATATTGTGTTTTACCTTGTACATTGCCTGGAGATTTCTATATTCGGAGGTATAGAAACACAATAAATAAATATGTTTTTGTTTTGTTTTTTTGGTGACCAGAAAACCAACCTATCCCCAGCCCTCCTGCCTTGCCAATAATTGTCTCTGGTCCCCCAATGAGAAATGTCTCCATGCATCCCTGGGCTCTTGCTTACAATCTGTATTGATGGTGCTGAAACTGGGAATGTCTTGGTGAGGTGTATGGCTCTGGCTGGCTCCTAATGATCATATGGATAGCAATCGGAGCTCCAACCTCCGCTCCCAGCCCCCATTGCACTTCTCTGACTCAGAATGCAAAAAGAGAATTTCTGGCACGTGCAAGTCTGCTTTCAGACACCAGATTCCCAACGGCAGCTGTTCTGTAGGCAGTGATGTACCCACATGTTTCCCATAGTGGAGCAAACACCAGCTGCAGAGAGGGCAATTTAGAGGGGGGGGAGTGGGGGGGTGGTAATTTGCCCATCCTAGCCTTTTTTTAAATGAGCCTCCACATAACCACTGGGGATGGGAATATAGCTCAGTGACAGAGCATTTGCTTGGCATGCAGCAAGTTGCAGGTTCAGACCCTGGCAGCATCTCCAAGTAGGGCTGTGGAACACTCCTGCCTGAAATCCTGGAGAGCTGCTGCCAGCCAGTGTAGGAAATGCTGAGCTAGATGGATCAGTGGCCCGACTCAGTAGAAAGCAGTTTCTATATACCGAAACCACTGTGGAAGGATTTGAATGGAAGAGCATCTGCTTTGCATACAGAAGGTCCCAGATTCAAAACCTGGCAGGTTCTCCAGGCGCTTTCCCCAGGCTTTACTGCAGGTATACTGCAAATTTGAAGTTGTCCCCAAAAACCAGTGCAAAAGGTGGATTTTTTAAACCCTGGATATAAATCGGGCTACACTCTAAAGTGCAATGAAAAACCCAAATTGTGTGTGAAGTGCTCCCCAATAGCTCACAGGGACTTGAGGGGTAAATTTAGCCAATATGTGAATACACATCTCCATTCTGGAGGAGGGGCAAACTAAAAGCCAGGGACGAAAAACTTCCAGGCAGGGCTGGGGAATACTCCTGCCTGAAACACTGAAGAGCTGCCAGTCAGTGTTGAGAATGCTGAGTTAGATGGACCAATGCTCGGCCTGAGTATGAGGCAACACCCTTGTTGTATGTTCCTATGGGGTAGTAGGGTGGATAAAAGTACATCACCTCTTTTGAATGGAACAGATGCTGGAGGTTCTTTCTTTCTTTCTCGACAGCTGCTGTACCCTGCAGACAGCTCACTCCGCCACCAATGTGACCTTGCAGGCCTGGGTCAGTGATCTAATGTCTTCTGGGTCACACCAGAATGGCAATCATTCCTTGCCTTGACGGCCAAGTGCTGTTAATTGAGCCACAAATTCAACACTCCTGCCTGAAATCCTGGGAGCTTTAATTCCCACACAGGCCTTCCAGTTCTCAGAGTATCCGAAGAGGAAAGCCACTTCAATCCCAGCGTTAGGGAAGC
Organism: Hemicordylus capensis; assembly: GCF_027244095.1. Classification (NCBI taxonomy): domain Eukaryota; kingdom Metazoa; phylum Chordata; class Lepidosauria; order Squamata; family Cordylidae; genus Hemicordylus; species Hemicordylus capensis. The sequence goes on from NC_069663.1 coordinate 19,887,837, forward strand.
AGCCTTTCTCCTTTCTGCTGCAGGTTTTCTCTGGTGTAGATTCACACACAGCTCGCTCCTGTGTTTTCCTTGTGGCCAATGGCTTCCTAGAAGAGGTGGAATGCCTCGCCTCCCTTTCCCTCAAGGCTTTAGTAATTAAAGCACCCTTTGTGATCTGACTCTGTTGAAGTCCATACGCACACACTTCTGCTCAATTGGTTTGTGGATCAGACTGCCTGTTAGCCATCAGCCTTGGCTTTCTATCCCTCCCGACCCCCCACAACCCCAACACACACATACACACAGAAGTCCCGGCAGCATCACCTCTGCATTTGCAGCCCCATCCCAGCTTGGATGGCATGCAAGGAAATGCTCCTTTTCTGCAAAAGATTGCAAATCCTCCTCCCAGATCTCCCCCTCCCCTCCAAAAACTTTCAAAGAGCAAAAAGCCTGAAAACTAGGTTTAACTCTTTGCTTCAGCAGGGTCGAAGGCAAGGCCCCTCAGCAGCTTTGGTTTTGCATTCCATGAGAGTGACATGCTCTTATCATGTAAATGTAAAGTAATGTCAGCGCTTTGCATCAGACTTTCCAGGAAACTTTGCTAAAAACCAGCATTTTTAAAACTCAGAAATAAACCGGGGTGAGCTAAAATCCAGGAGGCTTTACACACAGGTCTTCTGCCCTGAATCTCCTTCAGAAGAGAGTGTGTGCGTTCACACACCAGCCAAACTTACCCCAAAGTCCCTTCGTGATTCTTGGACCCATTCCACACACAAATCAGGCTTTGTCTTGTGAATTCTAGCTTATCTCGAGGTATTTCCGGGTTTTTAAAATGCTGGTTTTAAGCTACTTTTTCTGAAAACGCCAGAGCAAACAGGGAGAAGCACTGAAGTAGAATCATTAGCAAGATAAGAGGGATGCTCTCTTTAGAAATGCAGATATTGCTCTTTAGTAATCTCCCCTGCCCCCGCATTGGCTAGAAGGAAAACACCGACCCATGCCATGTGAACCTGTTTCCAAACAAAACCCGAGAGCCGAGGGGAGGGGCTGCTTCCCTCAATGCCGCGAGTGTAGTTCGAAGTGGCTTCGCTCAACATTTACCCCGAAGCCTGAAGCTACGTGCAAATAACTCCCTGCAGGAAAAGCCTGATTTGTGTGGAGGGTGCTTCCAAAGACATCAGTGAGAATCCAGCTATAGTGAGAACACACAGCCTGCCTCCTGGAGGAGATTCGGGGTAAAGCCCCTGTGTGGGAAAGCTCCTGAAAATGCCAAGCAGTCGGAAATGCAGAGCTACGTGGATCAATGGCCCGATTCAGTAGACGGCAGCTAGTAAGGCTCTACACACGGTCAGTGTGCAGAGCCGAAAGGGGTTCTGTGGCTGTGGCTGACACACCATCGCTGAAATGAAGTTAACACAGAGCGCCTGCTCTGTGAACCTCACTTAAGGGGGAGGGTATTTGGGCGGGCTTGCTGCCGTGGGTGTGTGAGCCCGGTGGTTGTCACGAGCGAGCAAAACCGGGCGGGGCTCCCTTAGCCTGGTTCTGCTCACTCGTGAGAATCGCCTCTCTCTCTGGACCTAAACCACCGGGGAAGGACTCGAACGGGAGAACATCTGCTTTGTATGCAGAAGGCCCCAGAGTCAATCCTTAGCCTCTCTTGGCAGGGCTGGGGAATCTTCCTGCCTGAAACCCTGAACTGCCTATGCACCTGGTGCTCCGTTCTCTTGCGTGCAAGCATGTATCATGGAAATCTCAAATTGCCGCAGAATACAGGAAGTATCTAGTACTCCAAAAGGTAAAGTGTGCTGTCGACCCGTGGCGCCCACAGAGCCCTGTGCTTGTCTTGGGTAGAAGACAAGAGGGGTTGCCCTTTGCCATCTCCTGCGCAGGATGAGATGATGCCTTTCAGCATCTTCCTATATCACTGCTGCCCGATATGGGTGTTTCTCATTGTCTGGGAAACATACCAGTGGGGCTTCGAACCGGCAACCTCTGGCTTACTCGTCAAGTCGTTTCCCCGCTGTGCCATTAGGTGGCTGCTGTCTAGTACTCTAGTCTCTTCTTGTTCTAATTCTGCAACAGCCACTTGCTAATCTAAGACTTGCTAATCTACGACTCTGCAGCCCAGCAAAAAGAAAGGAGGGGTCGTCACGGGATGGTTTTCAAAACAAGAGTGTTGTGTTGGTTGCCAAGTATTTAGCCCCCACCCCGCCCAGAATTTGATTATATTCTAATGATCAAATGTGGGGAGGGGAGTACAGGAAGAGAAACAATTACAGACCCAGCTCATGAGAAGTAATTGCTGGACTCTGTTCCAGGGGCCGGCAGCCCGTCAGAAGCAGCGTGCCAAGTCTTCATTTATTCACTCTAATGTAAGGTTTCGCGTGCCCATAATACATTTGAACATGCAGGAAGCCTCTCTCTGGGTAAATAAAGAAAGGGTTGTTGCATGCAAAGGAAGCATTGCTTTAAAAAAAATACTTCATCCGCTGAATTTAAAAGAAATTGAAAACGCAGGTCTTACCAGAGCTGTCAATTGGCCTTCAGGCTGCTGTCCCCGGGGTTGGGGATAGGTGGGGCCCGGGGCCAACCAGAGTGTGCAAGGAGCCCCCAAGATAGTCCTGGGCTCCACACGGCTGCATCAGTAGCACTGCTGCCTCCAGCTGCCACCGCCTTTTCCCACGTAGCTGCCCAGTTGTGGGGAGTGCCCACTTCCGAGGCCCATGCGCACCAGGCCAGAGGCGTTCCCACTTCAGAGGCCCAGGAGCACAAGGGGTGGGTGCAGAAGCTGCTGAAGCAGTCATTGGTGGGGAGGGGGAGAGGAGGAGGAAGGAAGGATCCAGTTTCTTTGCTGCTACCTTCTATGCCACGGCTCTTCCTTTTCCACTACACCCTTCACCTCTGCCACTGATGTGCAGATATATATATATATATATATGAGAATACACCAAATATTTATATACCACTTTTCAACAAGAGTTCCCAAAGCGGCTTACAAAGATATGAATACATAAACTGTTTCCCTGTCCCCAAAGGACTCACAATCTAAAAAGAATATGAGACCAGATCTCTTCCTTTTCTCTTTCTTTCCTTCCTTCCAACCTGCAGCCTAGATAGCTAGATAGACCAGTGGTCTGACTCAGTATATGGCAGCTTCCTACGTTCCTCTGTTGTTTTCCAGAGACAGAGAAGAGGAGGCAGGCTGCAAAGGCACTTGCTCTGCAGTGAATTGGAAGTTTGTAGTGGGCCTTGCTAGGGCCCTGGCTGGCTTCTTACCAGGGCCTGTCAGTGTTCCCTCTAACAGGGCTTCCCAGATGCTGTTGACTACAACTCCCAGAATCCCCAGCTGCAATGGCTTTTGCTTGGGGATTCTGGGAGTTCTAGTCAACAACATCTGGAAGTCCCTGTTAGAGGGAACACTGGTGCCAGTGCCAGTGCCCTGATGCTGCCCTTGTTTCCTGGGATGGCATCAGAGCCATATGGGGGGGAGCACGGTCACGGGCACTGTGGCTAATAGCCTTGCGGGTGAGGAAGCCATGTTGAATCTCATCTGACTTTCAGGTGTGGCTCTCTTCTTTTTCCTCCCCTTTTCAGATCGCCGTGATTTATCAGAACACCACTGGGCCAGCCCCTGCTCTTCCCCCATCTCCTCCCGGGGAGGACAAGGCGCCATGAGCTGTGGTGCCCTCTTTCTCCACCCACCCTGGCGACTCTCCTTTTCTGTCCTTTCAGTCAGAGGGAACTCGGGACCACTCTCGTGTTCATGGCCATTTTCAAAGGGCTGAAGCAGACACCGTCGCTCTAGGTTTGTCACAGTTGTGCCTCAGGTTTCTAGAAGTTTGGCTCTGATTTTAGAAACACACACGCAGGGGCGTAGCTAGAGGAGAGGGGGCCCGTGTTCTTCCCTCTCTCTGTCGGCCCCCCAGAGTATGGGAGATAATGAAGAAAATAGGGAGGGATGGAGCTGGCGGGCCCTCAGGAGCTGGGGGCCCGTGTTCTTTGAACCCTTTCGCTCAGTTATAGCTACTCCCCTGCACACATGCACTTTCAAATGCCGCCACTCACCCGGAAATAGTTTGGCTCTGTCTTTTCTCACTTGGTAGGCAGCGACACACTTTGCAGCAGGCCTCCGGCTCCCGCAACCAGCCACCCTCCTGGCAGCACACACGAGCCCGACTTGAGAGGGCCTTTTTGGTGGTGGCTCCCCATTTCCGCCTGCCTTCATCACTTTACTCTTTTAGATGTCCGGTGAAGACCTTTGTGTTTGCTCAGGCTTTTAAAATTGCGATCTGATTTACAATCTAGCATAGTGGTTAGTGTGTTGGACTAGGACCGGGAAGACCCCAGTTCGAATCCCCATTCAACCATGAAACTCACTGGGTGATTCTGGGCCAATCATGTATCTCTCAGCCTAACCTGCTTCATGGGGTTATTGTGAGGATAAACATAACCATGTACACCACTCTGAGCTCCTCGGAGGAAAAGCGGGATAGAAAGGTAATAAATAAATAAATTAAAATGTCTTTTTAAGTTGTTTTGTATTGTATTTTGTATCCCCCCCTCTTTTTTGGGTGGTGGTGGTGTCTATTATGATGTGTTGCGTGTTTTTATCTCATGTTTTAATGTTGTGTTGTAAGCTGCCCAGAGAACAATTTGTTATGGGGCAGCTAACAAAGCCTGTTGTTGTTGTTTTTATTATTTCTTGTTGACACAGTCAGACAGGTGTTATTGACTGGTTTGTTTTATCCAGACATCGAGTCCTTCCCAAGGACCTGGGATGATGATGATGATGATGATGATGATGATGATTAGTCCAGGCACGTAGCTGGGGGGGAGTGGGCTCATGTTTGCCCCTCTCCCTGGCCACTTGCACACGTCAGCCATGCCCCCTGTATGTGACATCACATGCAGGGGGTGTAGCCAACACCCAGAAGACTTCACGGGGCCCTCTGGAGCTCATTTCTTAGCCAGCTTTGTTACTAGCTGAGTGTTTTCTTTGTTCTCCCCCTCAGGGGATGGGATGGGGATCACTCCTAAGGATCTCTCCTTAGGACATGGTGCTACTCTGGGAAGAGCACCTGCCTGCTTGCATGAAGAAGGTTCTGAGTTCCCTCCCTGGCAGCATCTCCAAGACAGGGCTGAGAGAGACTCCTGCCTGCAACCTTGGAGAAACTGCTGCCAATCTGGGTAGACAGTGCTGAGCTAGATGAATCAAGGGTCTGACTCAGTAGAAGGCAGCTCCCAATTCTAAAACAGGTGACAGTGGGGGGGGGGAAACATCCAGCTTCCAATGAAGCCAGCTGGGAATGAATCCAGAGGGTAAGGGTGAGGGGGTGCGCTAGGTGGCTCCCAGGAGCTGGGTGGCTTGTGTTCTTTGAACCCGTCCGCCCAATTATAGCTCCACTCCTCCCATTTGCCACTATCGAGCATGTCATACGAATCCACCAGTCTCAGCCTGTTCTGCCTCACTTGTGTGTGAATTTGGCATCTATCACTAAGATTTGAAGCGAAGGACAGATATCTGGTTCTGTAGCACAAGTAGGGTAGAATGGGCTGAGGTTGGTGGGTTCATACAACACACCCAATCCTGGCATATCAGAACTGACACCAGAATTGTGCTCGCTCCTGGGCTGGCAGCTACTCATGCATACTGGATGTCCAGCGTGACATGCAAGGCTTCCCAGCTTTCCACCCAGGGGGATAAAATGGCCAATGAACAGGCGTCGAACCCTTTTCATACATTCAAGGTCAAATGGAGAAATGAAGATGGAACTGTGCACAGTTCCCTTTAATAAGGGAATCAAATCCCTTGCTAACTGGGCAAAGAAGCACCTTTTACCGTGGTGATTCTCTTTATTTAGCAGGGGGAGAGGAACTGGCCCTATACACCCCATCACAGTACCTCCAGTGACTGTTGCTGGGGTCTATCTTGTGTTTCTTTTTAGGATGTGAGCCCTTTGGGGACAGGGAGCCATCTTATTTTTTTATTATTTCTCTGTGTAAACCACCCTGAGCCATTTTTGGAAGGGCGGTATAGAAATCAAATTAATAATAATGATGATGATGATGATGCATTAAAACACCTGGGCAATTCCCATTTTTGTAGCTGTTTTTGATACTCTTTCCTGCCTTCACCTTCATGCATCGCTTCTGAACTTCTGAAAGCAAGTGTCTGGCTGTGCCATGATCAGAGGGATCCCTGCACACCCAGCCCCCCAGGTGGGGAATGGAGCAGATCATCCAGAGCAGGGATTCTCAGTGTTGGGCCCCCAGATGTTCTTGGACTTCAGCTCCCATAATCCCCAGCCCCAATGGCCTTTGGCTGGGGATTATGGGAGTTAAAGTCCAATAACATAACACCCAACGTTGAGAATCCCTGATCCAGAGGAACAAACAGATTGAGAGACATCTTCAACATTGGATGAGACCTCCTGAGACCCTCCCAGTAATGATGGAGCTCTCCCCCACCCCTTGTCCCCAGGATCGCCAAAGCAAAAGCCTGCAAAACTTGGCAAGGCCTATTTAAACACCAGAGCTGCTTATGGAAAGATTGGGGCTGAGCCGCCCTGCCTTGACAGCAAGCTATACAACCCCAGCAGGCTGCTGAGAGATGCTGCTGGAGCAACGTTCCCCTGTTGCGGTATGTGGTTTGTCCAGTTTCTGGTTAGCTCTGTCCATGGTCCTAACCTGCTACTCTGGGAACTGTCCGGGGTCTGAAGCATGGCATTGAAGCTTCACAAGAGTTGGTCTTGTGGTAGCGAGCATATATTTATTCATTCATTCATTCATTCATTCATTTAGAGATTTAATATACTGCCCAATCCACAGACTCAGGGCGGTGTACAAACAAGAACAGCATCTGAGATTTTTAAAAAATGAAAAAATAATGGCAGGAATGATCTTTTTAAAAAAATTAATAGAAAACACACACACACACACATAATTATAATTATAATTATATTATGTAAAATATAATATAAATATAATTTATATTTATATAAAAATATAAAATTAATATATATTTTTTCTTTTTCTATATTCTGTACTCTGTATTCTGAGTACAGAATATAGAAAAAGGGGGAAAAGCAAATATAGTAGATAACATCTCATATATTGTTTTATACATCAAACCGGAAAACAACACTCAATCATACCAACGTCTCCTCCTAACCACCCGTATTCTAATTAAAGCTTTCATCCACCAATCCCAAATGTTCAAATAGAACATCCAACTAAATACCTAGATATCAAAATTAAGCAGTATCCAAATTAAAGCAAATTTGCTCAAGAGTTCATTAGCAAGGAAAATCCAAATCTCAGATGAGGTATCCGACCCTGTGACTAATTGTAAAGCGTTCTCAAATAAAGCTAAATGTAACTTCTGATTTTTTAAAATATATATATATGTTAATCCTAGCCATTGAAGCATATTCCCAAAGTCTAAGATACCACTCCTCTAACGTCTGCACGCTTGCATGCAGAAGGTTCCAGGTTCCCTCCCTGGTGGCATCTCCCAGATAGTGCTGAGAGAGAGACTCCTGCCTGCATCCTTGGAGAAGCTGCTGCCAGTCTGTGAAGACAATACTGAGCCAGATGGACCAATGGTCTGACTCAATATAAGGTAGCTTCCTGTGCTCCTAAGCATCCCTGCTCTTTGCCTGTGAGGAATGGTGCAGCCTGAAGCCAGGATAAGCTACTAGCTGGGCACAAAATACTGAACAAAGTGGACCTTGATTCAGCAATTTAATTCTTAACAAATGGAATCCATTACAACAAAAGTCGGTGTCAGCTCGAAAAAGGATTAGACCAATTCATCAAGGACTGGCCTGCTAATGGCTACTAACCATGTAGTTGACTCTGTGTTTGAAGGCAGTATACTTCTGACTACCAAATACACAGGAAGCTGCCTTCTACTGAGTCAGACCCTTGGTCCATCTAGCTCAGAATTGTCTACACAGACTGGCAGCAGCTTCTCCAAGGTTGCAGGCAGGAGTTTTTTCTTAGCCCTGTCTTGGAGATGCCAAGGAGGGAATTCTTTCTTCCTTCCTTCCTTCCTTTCTTGCATGCAGATGCTCTTCCCAGAGCGGCCCCCTCCCATAAGGGGAGTATCTTACAGCGCTCACACATAGCAAAGCTCTTCTCACGATTCGTGAGAAGAGCTTTTTCCGGGTCTGTGGGAAGAGTGGGCTTAGCCCCCTCTCCCCACAGACGAGCTGCCGCACGTAGCTGGGTGGCCGGATCGACTGCCCACATGGCTGCCGGCTCCGTCACGGAGCAGGTGGGGGCTGTGGTGATTGGGGGGGGCGCGACCCCTGGAAGTTCCAGGATGCTCCACATGAGTGTGAGGGGAGAGACCCCTGCTTGCAGCCTCCCGGTTGGGGGTCTCCTCGTGTGTCGCCGTGTGCAAAAAAAGCAAAAAAATGAGGTTCATGGTGCCACAGAAGAGGTAGCGTGCATTTAATCACATCCTGTTCTAAAGTTTTGAACAGAAGGTTGAATTTTATATTTGTTTTGCCCTCTAGTGGCCAAAAGGCAGTATTCCTTTTCCCCCCTTTTTCTTTTTAAAGCAGGGTCGACTTTCATACTGTATTTATGGACTACTTAAGATTGGGACCCTTCTTGTTCTTTGTTATCCTTCCTGTCTTTCTTCCCGCCTCGGCAGTGTTTAAATGATACTCTCACTGTTAATTTTTTCTCGATTTTTATGAACTGCCGTGTTCTAATATTTTCGGAGCAAGGATTGGGGAAATTAGGGAGAAGCAATCTGTGAGAAGCCTGCTGTGATTTTCTGCTTTCTTAACACCTTGCAAGGAAGCAAAAGCCCATGTATTGCTGTTCCTCCCACCTCCCTCATCCACTCCACTCTCTCTCACCTTCAGACTCCTTGGGAACTGCTGACCCACCTACCCCTCTTCGCCATGCTGCCTGAGAACTTTCTCTTTGGCATATTATGTGTCTGTTTTGCCCGTTCTTGCAAAGAAGCCAGCCGGCTGCTGCTGCTTTGGTTTGTACTGCCTGAAATAAATATCGCATCGAGCTTAACCAAAGCTCTCTTGCTGCCTTAAAGGACTCTGCCCAATCTTTCTTGCCACCTCTCTGTCCTGGAATTCCTTTCTGCCCCCTCCGGCAATTCTTTGGGAGGGGTGGTGGTTAAAAGAGGGCAAAAGGTCTTGGCACGACTAGGGACCTCTGGAACCTCCCCAACACCCACTCAGGTTTCACTAGTCACTGGCATAGCTACATCAACACAGTGGACTCCCAGTGTGAGTATCTTTGCAGTCTCAATCAGCTGTGACTCGATCATCACCCCTCCCCCCACAAATACATCTCTTGATTTTTCTTAAGAGCAAGCAAGTTATCATGCACTCAATCCGAACTGGCTTCGTGACATAATTGAAGCCAGGCAAAGCTAATTCGGAGGGAGGGCAAATTTGCTTGCCTTCAGTGAAGTCACTACATAGCCAGTTCTGATGGCTATGGGATGACTCCCTTGTTCAAAGGATTAACAGCCCTGTGTGGATGATGGGAGTTGTAGCCCCCCAAACAACTGGAGGGGTGATATTGTGCAGCCCTGGCCTGGAGCTTGATGTTGTTGGTTAAGGTCTTCATGGCAGCACACTCCAATTCTCATTTGCCATTTTTGAATGTACAGGTGAATCCCGGTGTCTGCAGGGGTTCCATTCTTTGCTACAACTGCGATGTAACGAGGTGTTGGGTCCTACCGGCCTCGGAAGGAAGGAGCAGTGGGTAGTGTTTCTACAGCTGGGGCCTATTACCTTCATCGGCCCTTTTAAGAAGGCCTATTACCTTCATCGGCCCTATTACCTTCATCTGCCCCTGGCCTCTCTACAAATCCCAGGTTCTTGCCAGTTTGACCCCTCATTGGGAGAGGAGAGCTGGTCTTGTGGTAGCAAACATGCTAAGTAGGGTCTGCCCTGGTTGCATATGAATGGGAGACTTGATGTGTGAGCACTGTAAGATATTCCCCTCAGGGGATGGAGCCACTCTGGGAAGAGCAGAAGGTTCCCAGTTCCCTCCCTGGAAGCATCTCCAAGATAGGGCACAGAGAGATTCCTGCCTGCAACCTTGGAGAAGCCGCTGCCAGTCTGTGAAGACAATACTGAGCTAGATAGACCACTGGTCTGACTCAGTATATGGCAGCTTCCTATGTTCCTATCAGATACTGTTGCCTCATCACAGGCCAGTGGTTCTTTAAATACCCTTTGACAGCCGGGGCAACTCTCGTGAGATTTCAGCCGACTCCGAGACTTTGGGCTGAGATCTCGTGAGAGACCCTCAAGCTCTCGTGAGACTACGCCATTCCCCAGTGCGATCTCACCCATGTGCAGCATGGGCCAGTTCAGGGCATGGCAGTACCAATGCTCCCCCCCCCACGCCCGGGGATCCTCCAGCGCCAGTAGGGCACATCAGGGCCAGGGGTTGTTCAAGGCTATGCCCTGATCCATTCTTTCTTCCACCCCTGCACCTACAGCCCCTCACATGTGGATAACGAAGCTGCAGATACCCATTTAGTCAATGGGACTTGCGGGGGGGGGTTAGGTTCCGGGAGGCCCCAAAGGATGATGGTGGTGACAAAGGGCCCTGAAAACCCACTTTAAAAGGGTCTCCAGGTGTCCACGCATGCCCCCCCCAAGTCTAAAATCTGGCATTTTAATGCGAAATCACGTGGATTTTTTGTTCTTTTTAAACACACAAGCCACAAAATGGCTCCTCTCCTCAAAGGGGTGTTTGGAAAGGACCTTGGAAGTCATTTCTGGCCACTCTGAACCCACAAATATGTGGAATTAACCCATTGTAAACCTCTCCCCCTCCAACATATGCCAAGGTCGGGTATCAATTACCGGACCACAGATACACGAAACTGAAGGTGTTGGCTCCACAAATGCGGATTTGCGCATGTCCGTGCAGGCAGGAAGTTTGCCTGTCTGTTTTTCGGGGGAGGCCCCTGTACCTTGAGCTGATGGCGATTTACCAGTCCAGACAGCAGCTGTTATTCTCTGCCTAATAAAGACGACAAGATAAGGGTGGCTGTTTCACACCACCATGAGACTGATCAGAAGCAGGGGCAGCCCTTTCATGAGGCGAGGGGAGGCAGCTGCCTCAGGTGGCAGATTATTGAGATGCCAGCAGGGTGGCAACATGCTGCTGGCAACCTTCTCTCCTCCCTGTCCCCCCCACCATGCCACATTTGAAGCTTGCAGGGGCTGGTTTTGAAAGTTGACTGGTCCTCGCCACGGGCACAGCATAAGGAAGGCAGCATTTGGTGCCTCACTCCGAACACCCCGGCACAGGAGGTAAGGTTGCCAACTTATCATGAAAAACAGACTGATCTGCTCTTGTGTCATTGAATAGCTGCTCGATCTACAGAAACAAACAAAACTTTGCACAGAGATAAGATAAGCCTGCCAATGTCCATGGGTCTGCTGCTGCTAAAGGCAGGGGAGAAGAAGCCCATAAAAAAGGGCTAGCAACTCTGCGAAAGGCTTGTGGCTTTTCAGGTTTGGTTCTGGAGAAATCAGCGAAAGAGGTTAGGATTGCTTGGGAGTGGTTTGGACACAGCAGCTTTCGATTTCTTTCTCCTGAATCTCAGACATGCAATTCAGTGTGCCCAGGGGACTGCAGCACCGGAAGTGAGGCACAGAATGCTGCCTTGTACCAAACCAGCCCTTGCACGCTTTGAAAGTGATTTAAGAAGCCTCCTCTCCTCTCCTCTCCTCTCCTCGGGCTTCTTGCAAGCTTAGCAAGCAGGGGCCGAGCTATAATTGGGCGGACATGTTCAAAGAACATGAGCTGCCCAGCTCTTGCCTTCCCTTCTCTCCCAAACTCCCACTGGTCAGCGGCTCACTTCTGCCCCTGGCTGTTCACTTGCAGCTTGCCACTGCCTGCCCCGCCCCACCACCACTCTGCATGCAGCCAACTCCTGGGTGGTGAACATAAAAACAGCCCTGTTGGATCAGGCCCGAGGCCTATCTAGTCCAGCATCCTGTTTCCCACCAGATTCCAGGGATGTGCAAATAGGTTTGATTTGACAGTTCGGGCTCAAGCCAAAGCACCCCTGGTTCAGCTCAACCCTGGACCAAACCCACCCACCCCGGCCAGCCATTCACAAGTTGTTGTTTTTTTTTTAAATGTAGTACTGACCCCCTCCAGGCGGCTTCCCAAGGCCGTGGGAGGGGGGATCGCGGAGGCTCCCCCTCACCACCACCCCCAGCTTCCATTCTTCCATTCTAAGCCTTTCCCATCTCAGCGGCCATTTGGGAGGTTGCTGCACATGTGCAATGGGCCACAGGCCATGCAGAGGCCAGCAAGTTAACCCAAGACTGGACAGCCACCAGGCTAGTCGCCATGGCTAGTCCTCCACGAATTTGTCAGATCGGTCCCAAGGAGCTCCTCCAGTGGTGGTGGTAGGCATCTTGACACCCGTCATGGCCTGGCCTGGCCTCGTGACAGGGCCGTCCTCGGTGCAAACACAGGCGAGTCTGGAGACAGACCTTCCGGGCGAGCCTCTTACGCGAACAAGAACCAAGCCAACAAAAAAAGGTCGATAGAAAACCCCACGTTTATTGATGGGTCCAATTCTGCTCCATGCGTGGATGAGACACGGAGATGCGGATGGCACACAGTGAGAAGAAGCGGTGGGCGGCACCCCCGGGGGGGGGGAGTGAAGAGGGGGGGATCCCAAAGCACCCCTCCCTTTCTCATTCTCCCCAGGCGGGCCCTGCTCTGGGCTCCACGGGTGACCAAACCCCACACGCCCCCTTCCCACGCAGGGCCTGGCTTCCGGCACAGGAGCAGGGAGGCTCTTCGGGGAGCCCCAGTCCCTCTTGGGGCTGTGATGGCCGTTGGGCTTCACAGCGCAGTGGGGGGCACGGAAAGCAAAGCAGCAGCAGCAGTAGCAGCAATGTGGGGGGCGGGTTTACGATGCCCCACGCGGGGGCACGCCAGGAGATCTTTTTCGGAGGGTGGCGGCAGGCGGCATTTATTGCAGTGTTAAGGGACCTTTTTTTTTTTTTTTCTGGGGTGGAGTACAGGAACCAGCCCCCCGGCGGTGTGGGTGCCAGCGGCGACTGACAGGCCGACGGGCCGCGCTGCCACATGGCCTGTGTAGTGCCCCAACCCCGCCCAGGTGCCTGCCCCCATCATGCAATGGAAGCGCGAGAGCTAACTGGTTATAAAATTGCCCCTCCCTTGTCGAGGATAGAACGGAGAGCCCCTCCCCCTCCCGGGCAGTCGGTGCCAAGGTGCCAAGGTCTCAGGAGAAATGTCCTGGGCGCAGTTCATCCCCCTGCCAGTTGGGAGCAGCACATCTCGGCAAGGGCACCTACGCGCTGCCGGCTGGAGCTGGAAAAGAGAAATAGGGGTGGTGGGGTGGGGAGGAGAGAGACACGAGGGTGGCAGGGGTAAGGCGGATGGATCCCAGCGTTCAGGAGCCCTGGCAAACAACGTCTCCCCGCAGGCTTCCCAGCTGCTCCAGGAATAGGACTCTTGGTTGCCATGGCATCACCATAGAGTCCTCGGCCTCCCCTGCAACGTCAGCGAACTCCATGGAAACGGAAGGTGGGCGGAAGGTTCTCTCAGGTGCGGGAGCTGCAACCACCCGCTCACACCCTCCCCGTGGCCTCGGCGGCAAGAGGAGATGGCGGAGGGCAGGCAGACACGCGTGTCAGGGTGTGCACACGCGGGCCCTGTTCAACGGGAAGGCCTGCGGTGCCCTTGCAAAACACTCGTGCTGGATCAACGTTGGCCATTAAGACTGTGGGCTGCTTCTAGGCAGGGATAAAGCTGAGGCCAATGCAGAATTCCCAGTTGTGTGTGTGCGACCACTCTCTCTTACACACACACACACACACACACACACACACACACACACACACACACCATTCTTGGGGAATTTGTTGTGTTTGGACTACAACACCCATCACCCCCAGCCACAATGTCCAAAGGCTGGAGATAATAGTTGTCGGCCAAACACAAGTTGCCCAGGACTCACAAAACACACACCAGTCTTGGGTTAACTTGCTGGTTTTGGACTACAACTCCCATCATTCATTCATTATTTATTTATTTATTCGATTTCTATACTGCCCTTCCAAATATGGCTCAGGGTGGTTGACACAGAGAAATAACAAATAAATAAGATGGAACCCTGTCCCCAAAAGGCTCAAAATCTCATCCATGGCCATGATGGCCAAAGGCTAGAGATGATGGGAATTCTAGTTACCCAAGGTGCTCGTTCTCTCTCTCTCTCTCTCTCTCTCTCTCTCTCTCTCTCTCTCTCTCTCTCTCTCTCTCTCTCTCTCTCACACACACACACACACACACACACACACACACACTCTTGCCCCCCCCTTGCCCCGAAGCACCCTCCCTTCCCTTCCCATCCACGTCACTTACTGGGGGTCTTGCCTGCTGCCCTGGGGTCCGACAGGCTGTAGAGGGAAAGACACAGAAAAGGAACCAAGTGAATCGGAGCCACACACACACACAAAAAGGAGACACTACATCTGAGGGTGAGAAGTGGTGGTGAGGAAGAAAGACCAAGGGAAATAGAGACAGGAAGCACTTACTCGGGGTCAGATTTTTTGCACCTGAATTTTTTACCTGCAAAAGAAAGAAAGAAGAGGATGAGCGGAAGAAGAGTGTGGGCATGTGGTGGGTGGACAGAGGGCGGGGGAGATGAAGGGGCATGAAGGGCCAGGATGCAGAGGGCACGTGCTGGGGGGAGACCGTTGGTGGAGCATATTCTCACAGACATAAACATCTCCTAACGCTGCTTAATAGCCCCTTTGGGTGCTCTCGTTCCAGGACAGCGGAGACTGAGGTGGCTGGAGGCTGAGGAAGTGTCTGAGGAAGTCCCAGAAGCCGCTTGATCATGAGGCAGTGGGTTTTGGGTGCTGTTCATTCAGAGCAGCAGGGTCTGACCCTCGGCTGTTCTGCAGGCAAAAAGATTATGGTCACCACCAGCAGCAACAGCCAAAGATATTGTGGCCACCAAGGCAAGGTGTCAAATGTTGCCTTGCCCTGTGCCCTGAAAGCCAGCCCCTTTCAAAACTGACCTGTGTCCACTTTGAAAGTGGCGTACAGGGTGGGGTGGGGAGGGGAGGGAAGGGGGCCAGCAGCCTCCTCTTCTCTCCTTGTGCTTCTTGCAAACTTTGCAAGGTGTGT
This sequence comes from Hemicordylus capensis, assembly GCF_027244095.1. Lineage (NCBI taxonomy): Eukaryota > Metazoa > Chordata > Lepidosauria > Squamata > Cordylidae > Hemicordylus > Hemicordylus capensis. The sequence goes on from NC_069663.1 coordinate 19,903,002, forward strand.
GTGGGGAGCAGTTTTCCCTCTAACAGGGATTCCCAGATGTTGTTGACTACAACTCCCAGAATCCCCAGCTGCAATGGCTTTTGCTTGGGGATTCTGGGAGTTGTAGTCAACAACATCTGAGCATCCCTGTTAGAGGGAATTGGTCCCCAAAAGCTGCTCTTAAGGTGGCGGCAGTGGGCATCCTGCCACCCTGCAGGCACTCCAGTAATCTGCCACCTGAGGTGACTGCCTCCCCTCGCCTCATGAAAGGGCCGCCCTGGTCCCCAGCTATTGGTAGCTGTTGGGAGAAGCACAGTCACCATGGAACTGGTGGCAGTGAAACAAGGAAAGAAGGAAGGCAGCCTGAAGGGGGAAAATTCACATCCTCTTCGCCCCCTCTCTTTACAAAGGACTTTTAGCTTCTTTCCCCCCAAAGGAAGTGCAGCTCCTTGTGATTTTCAGTGAATTTTTTAAAATTAACTAAGCAGAGATTCTCTGGATGTTGCTGACTCCTTTGGCCCATGCCAGTTTCTGGGTCTGTGTGGTGCAGCTGCAGAATCCACACAGACCTTCTCTGTTTGGGGTCCAAAGGGAAGGGAAGGAATGGGACCTGGGGAGGGATCCAGATGAGGAGGCTGGTGTAGGAGCCAAGCGGGACATGGCAGAAGCATACGTCAAGAAAGTGACTCACTCAGCGCTATCAAGATGCCCAGCACAAACATGACGATGGCCAAGACCAGCCCCACCATGCGCAGCGTGTCGTAGTCTGGAGGGGAAATGGGGGTCAGAAGGTGAGATGCTCATGGCTGGCCCGGCAGCCATATTGGACCCTTTACCCACTCCGCCCGGAGAGCCTCCCCTCCCGGCAACACCCTGCAAGACCTCCCTCCTCCCAGTGTGCGGTGAAAAATATCCCACTCCCAACAATTCCACCACATTTCAGTAGCATCACTCACCATAGGTGAATGGGTCCATGTGGCTGTTGGTATCTGGGGAGAGAGCAGGGAGAGAGAAGAGGGCGATCAAGCAAGCAGAATGAGAATTGCACTGAACTGGCTGGTTGATTAGTCCGTTGGGTAAGGTGATGTTCAACAGGTTTAGCTATGGAAGCATAATGCATAGTTCCAATAAACCAGTGTTGTATTGCTCTCTGGTGAGTAGGCTCCCTAGCCTTCCTCGTTCTCCATTTAGACGGCGTAACCCTGAGAAAAGTATACTGAGTCAGACAGACTCTAAGGCTATTCACACATCATGGTGGGTGGGGGGGGGGGCAGGGTAGAACCTACCTCCCCGCCACTGATGATTGTGGATTCCCCTCCTTGGCGCAGAGCAGTGTGGATCCTTGGAGGCCGGGACTCATTGTTCCAGCCTCCAGGAATCCCACAATGCATTGTGTGATGAGTGTGATGCATTGGAGATACCTGCATGCATATTGGGCGATACCCCCATATGCAGCCCAAGCATACACATGATCTGGGGTAAAGGGCACACTCACACCCTCTAGCCCAGGTTAAAGCCTCGGTACAAAACCCGGGTTTGGGATTAAGGCAGTGCCAGGATTGGGTTCGATCCTGGCAGTGCACATGAGCACCCCTACCCAGATAGGGCTTCCCTAACCTAAGTAGGGCTGTTCATGTGCATAGCCTTTCTTGGTCCATCTAGCTCAGTATTTTCTACACTGACTGGCAGAGACTCTCCAAGGTTTCAGGCAGGAGTCTCTCCCAGCCCTGTCTGGACTGGAGATGCTGTCAGGGATTGAACCTGGGACCTTCTGCAGGCAAAGCAGATGATCTTCCACTGGGCTATGGATAAGCTATGGATCCCTTCATAAAGGGAATATCTTACAGCACTCACATCAGTCATATGTAGTCATCCAAATGCAAAAGAGGACAATGTGGGAAATAACGGCACAGTGGGGAAACAACTTGCCTAGCGAGCAAGAGGTTGCCGGTTTGAATCCCTGCTGATACGTTTCCCAGACTATGAGGAACACCTATATTGAGCAGCAGCGATACAGGAAGATGCTGAAAGGCATCATCTCATACTGCGTGGGAGGAGGCAATGGTCAACCCCTCCTGTATTCTACCAAAGACAACCACAGGGCTCTGTGGGCGCCTTGAGTCAACACCGACTCGATGGCGCAACTTTACCTTTTACCACAAGAAGCATGAAGTGTACCAGTGAAGTGTACCGGTGCAACTAATGGCGCCCACAGGGTCCTGTGGTTTCCTTTGGTAGAATACAGGAGAGGTTGACCATTGCCTCCTCCCACGCAGTCTGAGATGATGCCTTTCAGCATCTTCCAATATCGCTGCTGCCCAATATAGTACCAGTGGGGAGTAGAACCGGCAACCTTCTGCTTGTTAGTCAAGCATTTCCCCGCTGCGCCACTTAAGGTGACATTTCTACTACTACTGCTACTACGAATATTTATATACTACTCTTCAACAAAATTCTCAAAGCGGTTTACATAGAAAAAATAAGCAATAAATAAATAAGATGGTCCCCTGTCCACAAAGGGCTCACAATCTAAAAAAGAAACATAAGATAGACACCAGCAACAGCCACTGGAGGGATGCTGTGCTGGGGTTGGATAGGGCCAGTTGCTCTCCTCCTCCTAAATATAAGAGAATCACCACTCAAAAAGGTGTCTCTTTGCTCAGTTAGCAGGGGTTCTTTGGGCATTATATTCTCATATTCATGCCAGATGCTAACCAGGTTCACACATTATGTTCAACGCCCATACAATATGGGTGCCGTGTACGCAGGTACAGATCTGGACTCGGGTGCAGTTATCCACCTGTTCTGCCAAATGCAGACCCATCAGTACAGGAAGCTACCTTATACGGAGTCAGACCATTGGTCCAACCAGCTCAGTATTGTCTACACCTGCCAACCAAGGCTCCTCCAGAATTTGCTGAACTACAACTCCCATCATTCCCAGCTGCAATTTATCATGGCTACGGTTGATGAGAGTTGTAGTTCAGCAACATCTGGAGGAACCCTGGTTGGGAACCACTGGTCTCCACAGACGGGCAGTACTCAGGTTCACTTTTAAATGAAGACAAATACAGTCATCCACACAAACATGCAGATGTGTACAGACATCTGGATACAGGTAAAACATCATGCCTGAATATGGCCGCTGTCTCCTTGCTATGGCTGAAATTATACTGGGCTGAGAGAGGGGATTAACCCTCCCTCGGATTAAGGACCCCCCCTTTCCCCCCAATTTGTTTGTTTGAAACAAACAAATTTGAAATTTGTTTTTGCTCACCTAAGACCCTTGCTAACTGGGCAAAGAGGCACCTTTTACCGTGGTGATTCTCTTTATTTAGCAGGGGGAGAGTAACTGGCCCTATCCACCCCCAGCACAGTACCTCCAGTGACTGTTGCTGGTGTCTCTCTTATGTTTCTTTTTAGAATGTGAGCCTTTTGGGGACAGGGATCCAGCTAATTTGTTTGTTATTTCTCTGTGTAAACCGCCCTGAGCCATTTTTGGAGAGCCATTTTTGGAAGGGCGGTATTATTATTATTATTATTATTATTATTATTATTAATGCCTGACTTGCAGACTGCCTCCCCGCTCCCTCCCCCTCTCTAGATGGCCCCCACCGGCAAACACTGCCTATGCTCCCACTAAAGAACGGACCCCAGCCTCACTCTAGTATTTGGGGCAGTGCCTAGTCTGTACTGTCCCTGCCCCCTAATACAATAACGCCCCCCTCCAAATAATGATCGTCGCCCCCCCCTTCCCATCTGCTTGCAGCATATAGAGAGGGAGGGAGAGGCCTCCCAAATGCTTGATGCAAGATCGAGGGAGGTTGCTGCAGCAGCAGCAGCAGCAGCAGCGCAGGGACTGAATAATGCGGATGAATAATGCAAACTCCAATGCAGGGGATGGGGAGTTGCCATGGAGACAGGACACTGCATAGCCGGGTGCAGTGTCTTAATCCGCTGCCAGGGCTATGAGGGGGCAGCTGAGGAGACAGGAAGGATGCTCAGCAAATCAGGGGGCTGGCTTCTGGCCCAGCATCTGCAGGAGGCTTTCCAGGGCCCCCGGTCCTGTGCTGCACAACTGAATGGCCCTGGGTACCACACACACACACACACACACACACACACACACACACACACACACACACCATATTAACCCCCTCACTGCCGACAGCTGACCTGTGGCTCAACCCCCCCCCCAACTTCTATATCAACGGCCCACCATCCACTCTGCACCCAAGCAGGCCCCTCAATTCCCTCTCCATCTTCCCCTTATCAGAGTCCCTGGTCTCTCCAAGAATTAGCGGCCCAGACATTGGCTTGGCGCGGCGGAGTGAGTGCAGCAGTCCCCTCCTGAGTCAGCAAGTTGCTCAGAAGGTTCTGGAAGGAAGCCAAGGAAACACCCTGCAGACAGCCAGGGAGCCAGGGACCCGGGCAGCTGCAGAGATCGAGCGAGCGATAAAGGGAGTGGCGTTTCCCAGAGCTGGCTATGAAAGCCGAGGAGTGCTTTCCTTCCCGTCACGGTCTGGCCAACCGAGGCAGAGCGGTGGGATTCTGGTGGAGAATTCCGTCTCCAAGACCTCTCAAGGGGCTGCCCTGGGCTCCTTGGGCAAAGGCGGTTTCCGGAACGTCAGAATCCATAAATGCGATGAAAGAGGGGAAGGTGGCATTCTGCAGATGCCTGGAAATTTCCCGGGCTTCTGACCCTGCTCAGAAAAACAGGATCTGAGCCTCGGTTGGCAGATGGGGGAGCGATGGCTCCAGGCCAGCCCCTCAGAAGTCCTTGAAGGGAAGAGTGTTTTGCGGTTGGCACATGGACTGGGCAGATGCCCAAAGAGATACAAAGGCTGTGTGTCTGAAGACCGCAATTCTGAGAGGATAGTCCACCTCTGACATGCGAGGCTTGAGTAATGCAGTTACCACAGGCGAGGCTTAATTTGAGCTAGGCCACACTAGGGATTGGCCACAGAACCCATTTGAGGGTCAGGGTTTGGCCCTCAAGCAAAGAATCTAAGAAAAGAAGAGGGTCTCTGAACATGTACGGAGCTCCTTTCCCTCATCAATGACCAATCAATGACGGTTGGGTCAGGCCCTCCCCAGGAGTACTGAAAAACCAGTGTGCCCCGAGAGGAAGGCAAGAAAGAGAAGCACGCTCTTGTCCTCGGCTCCTGAAAAGACCAACAGCCTGAGACAACAATGCTTTTCATCTGATGCAATTTTGTTGTTCTTTAATACTGTAAACCACTTTGGGTGCCTTTGTCAAGGCAGAAAGGCGGTATAAAAATGCAACAAACAAACAAATATAATCACATTTAGCTCTCGCCCACCCCTCTAGGCTGAGGGTGCAGAGCTTCCAGGCCAAAAGGTATGACTTTGGACACTTCTGCACGACAAATGTAAGCCACTTTAAAACAACATGGTTTCCCCTCCCAAGAATTGTGGGAAACATCATTTGGTGAAGATGCTGAGAATTCCATCAGAGGGCCCTTATGGCTTCAGACGGAGCTACAGTTCTAGGACTCATTGGTTGGCCATTACAAGTAAAGTAAAGTAACATGTGCTGTCGAATTGGTGTCGACTCCGGGAGCCCACAGAACCCTGTGGTTGTCTTTGGTAGAATACAGGAGGGATTTGCCATTGCCTCCTCCGGTGCAGTATGAGATGATGCCTTTCAACATCTTCCTATATCGCTGCTGCCCAATATAGGTGTTTCCCATAGTTTGGGAAACATAGTCTGGGAAACTATGTTTCCCATAGTCCCGCGGGGATTTGAACCAGCAACCTCTGGCTTGCTAATCAACTCATTTCCCCACTGTGCCATTAGGTGGCTTGCCATGACAATTAGGTAGGCTTAAAATGGCTTAAATTTGTAGCCCTTATTTTAGCCTGGCTCTTTCTCTTTAAAAATCATGCACTAGCCACAGTTATATCCTGTGAACAGAATTGGCTTTGCACTGTTACTGGAGTCAAATTATTGCTGAAAGAAACATATGGGATGGTGTTGTTCTCAAGCACATTTTTTGAGTTTGAATTTGCTTGCGAAAACTCTTCTGTTTAATTTTTAAACATGGAAACATTAGAGATACTTTTGGATTTGGGTTTGTAAGGTGCAAAAATGATTGAATTTAGCAAACTGATGTGTAAGATTATTGCCTTAAAACTCAGTTAAATAAGTTGATATGTCGGCAATGCAAGGCACATATTAACTCAAAACTCTCAACAAAAAGACCTTTTATTGTGCAAATAAAAACTAAAAGTTGGTAAACATAAAAACATAAGACGTTTCGGTGTGACACACCATCCTCAGTTAAGTTGTACAAATGAGCACAGTTATTAGTTGAAAATTGAAGTGGTTTTAAAATATCCCTCACATCTGAATGTCAAAATCAAAATTCAGAAATCATGATTACATGAAGAAGAACTCAAAGTTGAACCCTGAAATGTCAATGGATTCCCCACTTGTTTGAAATTTCATTTCTTGCAGCTCAAAGTCAAAGTTGCTCACAAGTTCACTGGATGGCATTGAGCAACTCACTACTATCCGTCTTGACTATTCTAACTCTGAAATGGAAATAAAAATGACAAATGGCTTTCATGGTTGTTGTGAGTTGTTCCTGGATATATTCCAGAAATGGATATGAAATCTTTCGGCAGACTAGTCTCTACTGGCATATGATACAAACTTCCAGCTGACACACAGAAATCTACAGAAGCCAGAATGAAGAGTTGTTTCACACAAAAACTTGCACACTTCTGTGGAATTGGCCCAGGAAATGCCTCTGTTTGTCAATAACAGCAAACCAAACAGGCTCACCCAAGCGACTCCCCACAGAACATAAACTGCAATCATGTCTCATGAATATGCAAACCTCGGGCATCACACATAGGCGACACTTCCTAGGCTTCTCTGATGGCAAAAATAGCAGCATGGATGCCAGAGACTGAGAAAAGGCCTCTGTTGCTGTCATAAGGCAGGCCCTCATGATCAGTTAGCATAGATTAGCTACACTTACAGCATCCTTTCATCACTCCTTGGACCACAAAATCAAGGAGGCTGAAAATAGTAGCTGATATCCAGACTTATTCTTTCAATAGCACTCTTCAGGAGTTACTCTCAGTGGCAGCTCAAGGCTTCTGTGTGCACTTAAGGCAGGTTGCCAAATATCACCCCCCCCTTGTGTGCACTTTCCTCCCCCCGCTTTTCAAAAGCAGCAGACAGAAGAGCATTTTGCCACCTCATTGGTGCCTCAATAATCTGCTGCCTGAGGCTACTGCCTCGCCTCGCCTCGCCTCATGGAAGGGCCGCCCCAGGTTACTCTATAGCAAGGCCACACAGTTTTGGTGCTCTAGCTGTTGTTGGACTACAACTCCTATCATCCTTGGCTACGGGCTACTGCAGCTGGGGATGATGGAAACTAATATAGTCCAGCGACAGCTGAAGGGTTGAAATGGTGCAGCCCTGCTGTAAAGTATGACTAAATTTCAACAGGACTTCCTCTAATACATTTAATTGGGATGGCAGCCAGTAAAAGAATCACACACACACACACACACACACCCCACTTTCTATCATATTTGTCCACTAACAATTCTAATACACATTAGGAAGAACATTGCAAACTGAACCTGAAAGAAGGTGTGATTCCACTTTAATTAATCTGGATTTCTTTCTTTCTTTTTTGAAAAAAAGTGGTTCTGTAAACATCCCAGAAGAGGGCATTCATGTTCATGTACATGTTCATATCACACCCATCTTCGCATTCCCAAGGGATTAATATTGTGTCTGTTCCCCCAGCCATTACACGTGTGCACACCTATGTCCTCGTTGAGTAGCTTTCACTCCCTGTGGGTGGGGGGAAACCCCTCTTCCAGTAGATGGGGGAAGTGCAGTCTTGCAGGAGCCTTACAAAAATGTACACAGCTCTTAATGGACAAAGCTCACATTCGTACATTCAGGGATAGGATGTGTGCTTGTCCCAGACTGCCTGGTCTCCAATCAACCCGGCTGTTTTTAGGTGCATGTTTCAAACCACTTAGAAGTTTCAAACCATCTAAAAAGGAGAAGCAGAGGTCGAATGCCAGCAAACACTTGTATCATACAAGCCTCTTGTCAGGAAGCTGTGATCGGCCCCCTGTTGAGCGTAAACTCAGTGGCAAACAGATTTGCCAATGCTTATTGTGCGAAATCACCCCGAGAAGCTGATTGTCAGGCAGCTCTCTCTCTCTTTCTCTCTTTCTCCCCCTCTCTCTCTCGTAAAGTGTGCCATCGAGTTCGGTGTTGACTCCTGTGACCACACAGCCTTGTGGCTGTCTTTGATAGGAGGGGTTTACCATTGCCATCTCCCGTGCAGTATGAGATTATGCCTTTCAGCATCTTCCTATATTGCTGCTGCCTGATATAGATGTTTCTCATAATCTGGGAAACATACCAGCGAGGATTCGAACCGGCAACCTCTGGCTTGCTAGTCAAGTCATTTTCCCGCTGCGCCATTAGGTGGCTTGGTCTTGCAGTAGTGAGCATGAATTGTCTCCGTTGCTAAGCAGGGTCCACCCTGGATCGCATTGGAATGGGAGACAACATGTATAAGCACTGTAAGATATTCCCCTTTGGGGAGGGGGCCACTCTGGGAAGAGCATCTGCATGCAGAAGGTTCTGGTTTCCCTGCCTGGCATCTCCAAGAGAGGACTGAGAGAGACTCCTGCCTGCAACCTAGGAGAAGCTGCTACCTGTCTGGGTAGACAGTACTGAGCTAGATGGACCAATGGTCTGACTCAGTATATGGCAGCTTAACTGGGAAGAGAGCTGGTCTTGTGGTAGCAGCAAGCATGAAAATGTCCCCTTTGCTAAGTAGCATTTGCCCCGGTTTGCATTTGGATGGGAGACTACATGTGTGCTGAGCACTGTAAGATATTCCTCTTAGGGGCGGGGGCTGCTCTGGGAAGAACAATGGCAGGTTTGCATGCAGAAGCTTCCAAGTTCCCTCCCTGGCATCTCCAGAAAGGGAGACTCCTGCCTGCAACCTTGGAGAAGCCCCTGCCAGTCTGTGAAGACAAAACTGAGCAGGTTGGACCAATGCTCTGACTCGATAGAAGGCAGCTTCTTATGTGCCTATGTAAATCAGCGTACGTAGCTAGGAGTGACCTCTCTTGACTCCCTCCACTTCCCCAACTGCGTGCAGGAGAGCACATTGCATTGACCTGGATAGGAGCAGGGCTGTTCCCTCATGGGGAGGAAAGGGAGGGCTACGGACCACAGCACGCACGCACGCACCACACAAAAGCACATTATGCGCCTGCCTTCCAGCAGAGACACACACCTTGACCAGCTCCCGGACAGAGCAGTGGCCGATCAGAAAGCCCCTGCTCATTCATCGGCATGCCTGGACAGAGCTTTACAATTCCGCCGTGTATAAAAGTCACATATACAGCAGGGGACGTGAGCACACGTGTGTCCGTGCACACCCCTAGGAACGTAGGAAGCTGCCTTGCCCGGAATCAGATTTTGAGGCTGTTCTCCTGCACAGCCAAAACGGAGCTAATGAAGCCACGCCTGGTCTTGACCACACGTGAGAACTGCCCGGATCGTGCTCGATGCCAGCGGCGCCTCGGCAGCAAACCCACCGAGCCGGCCACCCTCTTAAACGGGATTAAGAGAGCAAGCGCTTTCTTAACCCCTTTGGCTGATCATCTGCCAGCCCCATCTGCTTGCAGCCGGGGCTGGGAGACAGTGTTCCCTCTAACAGAGCTTCCCAGATGTTGTGGAGTGCAACTCCCATAATCCCCAAGCAAAAGCTATTGCAGCTGGGGATTCTGGGAGTGGTAGTCAACGACATCTGGGAATCCCTGTGAGAAGCAACACTGCTGGGAGAGTGTGGGGCTCCTCAGGAGGCTTCCCATAATGCACAGCACACTTAAAGTCAAGTCAAATGTGCCGTCAAGTCAGTGTTGACTCCTGGCGACCACAGAGCCCTGTGGTTTTCCTTTGGTAGAATACAGGAAGGGTTGACCATTGCCTCCTCCCGCGCAGTCTGAGAGGATGCCTTTCAGCACCTTCCTATATTGCTGCTGCCCAATATAGCACCAGCGGGGATTCGAACCGGCAACCTTCTGCTTGCGAGTCAAGCATTTCCCCGTTTGCATGGTACATTAAGTGAGTTCTGTGATCCTCCTGGACACTAAACCTCCCGGCTGCGGATAGTAGTCGGCGAATGTCTGGGCAAGTGATCCGCTCGCCCAGTAAGAAGTCCAGGATCATCTGCAGGAGAGGTAAACATTTTGAGGTTTTGCAGCGTGGAGCCCTTTCTACGTGATCGTGAGAAAGGGCTCCATGGGTCCATCTGGCTCAGTCTGATCTACACGCTATCAGTGCCTCCCCACCCAAGGTTTCAGGCAGGAGTTTTGCCCAGACCTAGCTAGAGATGCTGCCGTGTATTCAGCCTGAGACTTTTCATGTGCAAGCAGGTTTTCTACCCCTGAGATACAGCCCCATCCCCTATGGGGAACATCTTATAACATCTTTAATAGTTTGATGGTTTGTAATAGTTTTAATGTGGTTTTACATTATTGTAATGTTTTAACCTTTTTATTTGTTGTTTTTATTGTATTGTTGTAAACCGCCCAGAGACCTGCGTTTTGGACGGTATACAAAACATTTTAAATAAAAATAAAATTTAAAAAGTATAGCACTCACATGTAGTCACCCATCCAAATGCAAACCAGGGCACACCCTGCTTAGCAAAGGGGGCAATTCATGCACACTACTTTAAGGCCAGCTCTGCTCCCCGTTGGCCTGTGAATCGGCCTCCCACTCTTCACAAATGATGTCCCACCTACACAGCCTGAGGAGTACCCTACCAGTGCTCCTTCTAACAAGGATTCCCTGATGTTGTTGACTACAACTCCCAGAATCCCCAAACAAAAGCCATTGCAGCTGGGGCTTCTGGGAGTTGTAGTCAACAACATCTGGGAATCCCTGTTAGAAGGAACACTGCACCCCACGGATGAACTTGCAGGTTCACTGGTTACTACCTACTTCTTGTACAGTCTCGCAACCCAGCATACACCTTGCCATGGCCAAATCTCACCCCACCTTTGGCACTGAAAGTCTACACAGAGGTACCTGCCATGTACCATCCTAGAACAGTTCCCCATGATATCTAGGGAAATGCCAGGAGGAAACCATCCACTATTGCCATTCCCCCTGCAAATACCGAGGACAAACTAAACTTCACAACCAATCACATTCACAAGCAGAGAGGCTCAGATTTCATTCTTTCACAGACACCCACTCAATACACACCCAGGAGAAGAATGTCATTCACGTACACACACACACAAATAACAGATGGCATAATCATACCATATGCGCAGAACTTGAAACTTCACACACACACAACACAGCATCCATACACACCCAGGACAACCTCCTTTCCTTGTCCCTACTTCTTTTTCTCACGCACACACATAATTGAGGAAGCACATCTAGTTTTTAACCACACAGCAACCCAGACAGAATCTTGCAGCCATTTTTAAAGCAGAGGGATGCTGCAAAAAAAAAAAAAAAAAAGGTGGGTGGATGGAATTAGGGAGGATGGGATGGCAACGGAGCCTGTGGCTCAGACATCACACCGAACCATGGTTTGTGCTAGCCATCATGCTGAGCCATGGGTCTGAGTTTCCAAATGTACAGGCAAGTCATGGATTAGAGCTGATTTCCTGCTTGCTCAGCACTCCCATCTCTCGGAGCAGTGGCCTTAGGAGGTGGAGCAACAGCCATAACCATGTATTTTGCAATTCAGACATCACATCAAACCAGAGTTAGTGCAAACCAGGGATTGCAAACCCACTTTGGACCATGATTTCTAATTCTAGTTTGCCAGCAGATGATGATCATATATATATATATATATATATATATATATATATACACACACACACACACACACACACACACACACACACATCCCATCCCTCCAGTACACTACTGCTTGATCTGTAGTCTACTGTGCACTAACGGTCACAAAACATAGCTTGTCAATTTCCACATCATGGCAAACCATAGCTAAATTTTTCTAATCCTGGCTTGGCATGATGTTTGAATTGAGCCTGTGTTTGTGGTGTGGTGCGGAGTGTGTGTGAATTAGAGGTGATTGGCACAAAGATAAATAGAGGGATATATTGGTTGAAGCTTTCTCCTTCATCAGCAACTGCTGGTTTTTAATTAGCATGGTGAAAATTTGGTAACACCTAAGAATGTTCAGCAGAATAATTCTGTGGCAGGTGGATTGGTGGAAATTATTGACAGATGGCCACTGAGTTCAGGTTCATGATTTGTCCTCCACACTGAGGCCATAAGAGTCCTCAAGATAACAATCCATACCCCTGGTGTTGACATTTCGATGCTAAAGGGCTGATCAATGGGGAATTTCACCAAATCAGATAAAGGGTGCTGATTGGATTTGGCAACCAGATCTCGGTCTCTCTCCCCCCACCTTTCTGAAAACAGAACATCCTTTTGCAAAATACTTCCGCTCCAATCAGCACACTTTATCTGATTTGGTGATAGTCCCAGCTGAACAACAACCCAGAACTATTCGACACCGGGGGGAATTTTTGAATCGACAGGTTGAAGACTTGGACACCTTATGACCTCACTTTGCAGCTTGGTTCATGAACCTTAATTCGGGGACCATCTGTCAATCATGTTGTGCACTGCCCAGATCCTTTGGAAGAGGCAGTCTATAAATGTAATAAACAAACAAACAAGCAAACCTTTTTCACCTATCCATTTGTCACAGAACTCTTCTGGAATAAACCTTCTTAACTGTCACCAACAAGGGTGCAGCTACAGCTACCATCGAACAAGGTGGGGGACAAATGAGGGGGGCCTGAGGGAGGGGGCCCACCGGCTGGGTGGCTGCTTGCGCTTTGCTCTCCCCCCACCCCCCACAGCCTCTCTGAAGAAGATGGCAGAGGCCCATTTTCATTTTCTGTCCCAGGGCACACTCCGACCTCGCTTGCATGGTGTTACTATTAAAACCAGCAAGAGCTGATGAAAGCAGAAGCCAAAATCTCCAGCCAATAAATAAATCCCTCCATTTATCTCTGTTGCCAGTCCCCTCTATTTCTGTTTTAATATATCATTTAGTGATTGACTGCTTCCCTTGTGGATCCAGTCATCCCATTTGATGTGCTGTTTAGCTGACAGATAGATAGATAGATAGATAGATAGATAGATAGATAGATAGATAGATAGACAGATAGAGGGGCGTAACTATAATAGGGCAAGGGGAGACAGTTGTCTGGGGGCCCACTGCCTTGGGGGCCCCCCAGAGGAAATCACATGACCGACTCCCCCAGCCGCGCACCCGCCCAGGCTTCCTTCAGTTGTATTCATCCTCCGAAACTGATGTGAGTGTGAAGACCGGGAGCAAGCAGAACAGCATGGCTTTCTCTAGTACCATTAAAGGACTTGCATCGTCCACAATTTACAAAACCTCTATATCTATATCTATATCTATATCTATATCTATATCTATATCTATATCACGATTCAGCCTCATTAAAGATTTCTTTACTTCATGAGCTGAGCTCCAGTGAGGGGGAGGCATTTTAAAATCTTGTCTCTGGGCCCACTCCAACCTTGCTACGCCCCTGGATGGATAGATAGATAGATAGATAACAGACAGACACACACACAGAGAGAGAGAGAGAGACGTGTGTGTGCACATGCACACATTTACAATACCAGCACCACAGAGGCATACAATATCATCCACTGGCAATTCCCCCCAAATGCTCAAATAACCAGCCATCTCGCTCTCTCTCGCTCTCTCTCTCTCTCTCTCTCTCTCTCTCTCTCTCTCTGGAGCAAATCCTCACTTAATTTGCAAGTGAGGGGAGGAAATACACTTTTTGAGAGGACGAAAAATATGCTTTGGGGATTGGAGATATGAGCTGTTAGGTTTGCCAAGGGGAGTTCATTAAAGCGAGGGAGAGCTCCGCAAAGGCTTGCAGGGGTGTGTGGGGGGGGGGATCTGCACCCCTGCATCCTTCCGTGCGTGCACCACAAGTGTAGCCAGCATCCTCTTGGCCCTGGGCAAGGGGTCCGTGTGGGGAAAGCGGCCGAGGCGGCACACACAAGCACAACAAACTCGCGGCTCCCACAGCAGCACTGTCCAAACTCCTGGCCCTTTCCCACAGGAAGAGCAGCCCTCCCTGCGGCCACCAGCCACATTCCATCAAGGCATCCAGCCCCGCTGAGCCGCCCTCGGTAACATCTCGCTCCTTCCCAGCCTGTCAGTCAAGCGGCCGCCGCAGAAGGGATGACTTCAGGCTTCCGAGGACTGCAGTGAGCCGGGCAACACGCTGTGTGTGTGTGACTGCAAACACACACGCACAGCACACACGCACACCGAGCCCATCCGCTCAGTCCCTGCAGCAAGCCCCAGAGGACCACGGGGCTTGGGCGGGGGGGAGGAAGGAAGCGCCTTCACACCTGTCTCTGCAGTCTCCCATAAACACATACGCACAGACCCACACACACACTTATTAGGGGGCGGGGGGGGGGGATGCTGTCCCACACACCACAAGCTGCACCTGGGCAGCCTGGCACCCGCTGCAAACAAGTCCGCTCGCAACCCACTCCACTCTCTTGCAAATCGCGTCTTCTCCTAGGGCTTCTCAGGATTCGGATCGTCGCTTTCGGAGTTGCAGAAGAAACCTACTGGGGTGTAAGGGGCCAAGGCGGGTGCGGGTGGCGGTGCGGCCGGGCTTCGCACGCATTCTGCACCACCCGCCCGGCCCCCATTGGAACCGGCTGTGTTTGCCGGCGCCGCTCCGGAGTGGCTCCGGAGCAGCTTTTCAGGGGCATCTACGGCTGGAGAGCGCATTTCCATTGGAGTCCGTCGCACTGGCCCGAAGTGGAGCTTACTTGCGTGTAAACGCGTCTAGTTGTGGGCTGCTAGAGTCCCCTAGGGGTAGGAGCGGGGTGGCTTTTAAAAAGGGAGCGATCCGGATTAGAGTGGAGACACCCCCCCCTTCCAAGAGATGGGATTGGGGGCATGGGTGTTTCCAATCTGGAAGGCCTCTCAAAGGCAGCCCCCCTTCCACCCCTCCAAAGCCCCCTCTCCTCTCCAGCCCCTGCGAAGGGGGACAGACTAGATGCGCTCTCTGGGTCCTGGCCCCCTACCCTCCTCCGCCCAGCCCCTGCCTGCCTCCGCAAGGCGCGGCGAGGGAGTCTCACCAGGGTTGGGCGCCGCGGGGGTAGCCATGGTGCTGCTCCTTGGCGGGTCTGATCCGTAGCAACGAGCGATCCGACTGCGGCAGAGCCAGCCTGGGAGGGAGCGAGCGAGCGGAGGAGAAGACTGCGCGAAGATGCGGAGCTGGGTTGTTTTCCTCGCTCTGGCTTTCTCTGCTCTCCACGTGGGGAGGGAGCGACCAGTGGAAAGGGAGAGGTGGGTCGACGCGGGAGGTGTGGGGAGGAAACCTCGCACCTCTGACCTGCCTCTCTCCGCACGCCAGATTCCAGGTCCAGGGGTCCTCCTAGTCGCGCTCTCCCCCCTCTCTGACCCAGCCCCTCTCCAGATTAAGGGGGGTGGTGGCAGCCACTAGCTCAGAAGGCTTTTGGGAAAGAGTTGGGCAAATAACCCCTCTCATTAGCCCCCTAAAATGAAGCACCCATGGACAGAAACAGTCTATCTTCTTTGGTAGAATCCAGGAGGGGTTTGCCATTGCCTCCTCGCGCGCAGGATGAGGTGATGCCTTTCAGCATCTTCCTGTATCGCTGCTACCCGATATAGGTGTTTCTTACAGTCTGGGAAACATAGCAACAAGGATTCGAACCGGCAACCTCGGGCTTGCTAGTCAAGTCATTTCCCGCTGCGCCATTAGGTGGCTCGTGAATTGTCCCCTTTGCTAAGCAGGGTCTGCCCTGGTTTGCATTTGGATGGGAGACTACATGTGTGAGCACTGCAAGATATTCCCCTCAGGGGAGGGGGCCGCTCTGGGAACAGCATCTTCATGCTTGCATGCAGAAGCTTCCAAGTTCCCTGCCTGGCATCTCCATGATAGGGCTGAGAGAAACTCCTGCCTGCAACCTTGGAGAAGCCGCTGCCAGTCTGTGCAGACAATACTGAGCTGCATAGACCAGTGGTCTGACTCAGTAGAAGGCAGCTGCCTATGTTTCTCTGTCAGCATATGCCAGGGACATTTTTTTTTAAAGGGAGGCTGCCAATCTCCACAGTGCTTTGCTTGTAGGCTTCCCAGAGGCATCTGCTGGGAACAGCATGCTGAGCTGAGCTCCTAGGACCTTGGGCCTGATCCAGCAGGGCTCTTCCAAAACTCTTTCCTTCATATTTTTTCTGTTGTGTTTTGTAGTATTTTAGAGGTGTCTAAAAAAGGCTGTGGCAGAAGAAGACCAGAATAATCCTAGTAGTAATTGGTGCCCTAGGTGCAATTCCAAAACAACTTGAAGAGCACCTCAACACCATAGGGGCCACGGAAATTACCATCAGTCAATTACAAAAAGCAACTTTACTGGGAACAGCTTACATTTTGCGACAATATTTATAGCAACAACAACAACATTGACAATAAAATTCAGGCATCCTAGGTCCTTGGGAAAGACTCGATGTCTGGATAAAACAAACTAGTCAATAACACTTGTCTGACTGTGTGAATGAATGAATGAATAAAACATCATCATCATCATCATCATCATCATCTGCAGGCAGGCAAGCATGGAGCCATGGCCCCATCCACTAAGGGGAATATCTTACAGCTCTCACATACAATCATCCATCCAAATGCAAACCAAGCCAGATGTTGCTTAGCAAAGGGAACAATTCATGCTCGCTGCCACCAGCAATCCTCTTCATGGGGACATTAGGCGTTGAACCTATCTAAGGAATCATGAGGGTGAGAAACCTTCTAAAAAGAGATAAAGAGAAAACAAGTTGAAGTCTTGGGATTCAAGCATGAATCAGATAAAATTCTGGGGGTTCTGTGTACCTCGCAGCTGAATCACCTGTCCTTGATTTAGTTTTATCCTCCTGTAATCAAACTCCTTGTTGATTTAAGCAATACCCTTTTGTTTTATACATTTGCTAATTAGTGAGGGATTGTGCAGAAGGCCAAGTACATCATGTTGACTGAATCACTCTTCTCCTTCAGCTTTGCTTAGTGACACTGGTCATAAAAACAGAACGAAAGGATTATAGGCTCATGGGAATCACAGAACTGGATGCAGCCTGTTGGATTCCCTAGTCCAATTGATTCCCCCAAGGCAGGATATGCTATCCTCAACAGGCAGGATCTGCCCAACCCTTTCTCCTTGGTAATTGCACAATCCCTCTAGGCACCTTCTTCTGTTGCTGAGTTACAGTTGCAGTCACAAAAGCTTCAGAGCAGAGCTGTGTGTGACACCACAGTTCCCCTGGAGCACAGAAAGGGCTCAGCCTCTGCGACTCAGGTCCAGAATTTGGCTTTGTGAGAATATCCGCTTCCATTTGTAAAGAGCATGTTACTAGTCCTCATGGTTTGTGTTTTAAGAGCTGCTTAAAACAGATGACATTCCAGAAGCCATAGATTTTACAGAGCCAGGGGCGGGGGTAGGGGTGGGGGCTGAGCCTTCAGTGCAAGACCAGGCTACGTGATGTAAATTAGCAGCCACTGCAGAATAAACCCTGCCAAAGAAGAAAGCAAGCCTCTTTCTTCCGATCTGCATAATTTATACAGGCTGGAAAATCCAGCTTGTCTGGGCACAGACTTTGGATGACCTTGGCACAGAACATTAAAAGAAGTATAGTCAGATTATACACACAGCACACACACACACCCGTCAGCAGACTAAATTCTTCCTGTTCCTAAAACAATCTTCTGTATATACATATTTCTCTTAAACGTACCCGTCGCTAATCCCATGTGTGGCAGCTCTCGCGAGAGTTCGTGAGCAGCTGCCGATAGCGACGGGGATGGGCTAGAGGAAGAATATGGCGGCGGTGGCGGCTTTTGAGTGACAGGTACACGGATTCATCATGCCTCACCGTGTGATTCCAGGTACATGGATTCGTCAAATGATAAAGTGCTCGAATTAGGGGGCAGAGGGGGCCCTGGACCACTTAACATTTGTGATGGACACCAATTCCTGGGAGACCCAGGTTCAAATCCTCATTCAGCCATGAAATTCACTGAGGCTGTTCTCACACGCAGCCAAGCCCGGACTTGGATGCATGTAAGAACTGCCGGGATCGCGTCCGATCCTAGTGGTGCCTCGGTGGCGAACCGGCCCAAAAGGCCCACCTCCTAAATGAGGTTAAGGGAGCAAGCACCCCGTTTACCTGCTTGTGTGTAGCGCCGGCTGCTTTTCACCGGCGCTGTAACACTGATGAGTGCCTGCACTTGTGCAGTACATTGTGGAAGTTTGGGGGGTGGGGCTACATTTCCTGGCCCCCCGCACCTCCGCGCTGCTGGGTGAAGCAGCAGACCATCTGGGCACGCAGAACTGCACAGTCTGATTCTCCTGGACCTGGCAGCAAGGTTGCCTGCGGAGAAGGCGAGCGTCTGCTGCCTTCCCAACTGCCTGCCGCCAAGCATTTCTCACTGATTGTGAGAAAGGGCTCGCAGAATGACTCTAGGCCAGTCGCCTTCTCTCAGCCTAACCTACCTTGTAGCCCTGTAGTGAATCCTGGAGTAATGACTACTAGCCCGGATTTTGCTCCACTGGCCAACGACTGGGAAACTCCATAGAAAACCCATCACAAGGGCTACATTGGGGATAGAAGGAAACAGTAATATAGCAGGGTAATTCCCATGGAGAATGTAACATGCAGAAGCTATAAACATTATATGTGGGTCAGACATATATACAATATATATTCTTTGCTTTGGATTCCATTATTAGGGGCTGAACAAACAGAGTTCCAAGGTATACATGGAAATTAGCAACGCTGCCCTGGGGGCCGCTTTGCTTGCCTCCCCATCCAGTAGGCTGCCTGGCCTGGCGTTGCTGCTGCTGCCGCCTAGGGACGTGCACAGAAATGATTTGTCCAGTTTTGTTCGCGTCTGAATCAGACTCGAACCAGACTGGGCATGTTTGGTTCGAACTTGGTTCGGTTCGAACTTGGTTCGGTTCGAATGTGAACCGGTTCGGGTCCAGTTCGAGGGTGTCAGACATGTTAGAACGGGTTTTAAAAGAAGATGGACTCACCACTGGGGCTGGGGTGCTGCTGGGGCTGAGGGAATCTCTCTGGTGGCTTCTCCTCCCCTCGCCGACCTACCTCGGGTCTCTGAAGGGCTGCTTCAGTCTGTTTCGGGTCCATTTGGGCCCTTTGAGAGTATGTGGTGGCCATTTTGGAAGCTGCTGTGCATGCACGTGGGTCATTGGTGTGGCCAGGTCATAACCCGGCCACGCAAAGGCATGTGCAGTGGCCTCCCAAATGGCCACCATGCATCCTCAGAGGGCTGAAACAGCCCTGAAATAGCACTTTGGAGACCAACCCCCTGGGGCTGCTGAACCCGGCAGCGGCACTCTCGACCTGGCCCTGAACCAGCCCCGGGGGCGGGCTGTGGTTTGGCTTGACCTCGAGATGAATCGGAAACCAGGAGAAGAGGGGTATAGAATGTGTGTATTTGGCCTATGTCTGTCTGTCCATCTATCTCAGGGATTCTCAAACTTGGGTCCTCAGGTGTTATTGGACTTTAACTCCCATAATCCCCAGCCTCAGTGGCCTTTGGTTGGGGATTATGGGAGTTGAAGTCCAATAACACCTGAGGACCCAAGTTTGAGAATCACTGATTCTACCTATCTGTCCCCTGAAGGTCTGCCTATTCCTGGATGAGTCTATTTGTTTTTTAAAGATCTTTGGAGGCCCTGCTTTGGGTCTCATGGCTGTTTGTGGTCTGGCAGGGGAACACACAGAAAGGGGCCTTTTCCCTGCTGGCCCCAAAGTTCTGAAATCCCTGCCCCCCCCCTCCCCGAAGGTGCATGAAACCCTTGGAGCTGCTGTATTTGCCCTGGAAAAATTGTACGGAGAAATCCTTTCCCCAAAGTAGCAGGGGCGGGGGGGGGGGGGAGAGAAACCCAAAGGGATTTTTGTTCAGATTAATTATTTTTGTGAGTCTTTACATATCTAGATCCACTCCTTTCCCACAATTTATCTGTTACCACATTTTATTATTCATGCATGCATGCATTCATTTGATTTCTATACTGCCTTACCAAAAATGGCTCAGAGCGGTTTACAATTAAAAACAAAATACTTACAATCAATTAACAATTTATTTTATTGTCCTGCAAGAGTTGGCAACAATGTGATATCTCCAGGCCTCTCCGTGTACGTCTTGGGTTTGGGGGTGTTGTCAACCAGGCCACCCTAGCTGTGAGCTGGTGTAGTGTAGTGGTGAAGAAAATAAGCTATTGATCCAGAAGGCCCCCGTTTGGATCTTACCCCTGTTATGAACTCACTAGGTGGCCTTAGGCAAGCCAATCTCTCAGTCTCCTCCATCTGCAATATGGGGATACTATGGGTCCTCAGAAGCTGTTGAACTACAACTCCCATCACCCCCACCATCAGAATTTGGCCATTGTAGCTGGGTTGATGGGAGTTGTAGACCCATGTTTGAGAATTCCGGCCCTTAGGGTTGTTATACAAATTACAAGAAGAGTGGAGAGCTGGTCTTGTGGTAGCAAGCATGACTTGTCCCCTTTGCTAAGCAGGGTCTGCCCTGGTTGCATATGAATGGGAGACTAGAAGTGTGAGCACTGTAAGATATTCCCCTCAGAGGATGGAGCCGCTCTGGGAAGAGCAGAAGGTTCCCAGTTCCCTCCCTGGCATCTCCAAGATAAGGGCTGAGAGAGATTGCTGCCTGCAACCTTGGAGAAGCCGCTGCCAGTCTGTGAAGACAATACTGAGCTAGATAGACCAATGGTCTGACTCAGTATATGGCAGCTTCCTATGTTAGAACACACACACGTTTTAATTCATGGATGGTTTTTAAATTGTTAAATTATTTTAAGTTTTTGTATATATTTTAACTTATTTTATACTACTGTTAACCGCCCAGAGACGAAAGTTTGGGGTGGTGTACAAATGTAACAAATAAATAAATAAATAAATAAATAAATAAATAAATAAATAAAAACAACACTTCTAAAGTATTACACAAATACTTTACAAATAGACAAATGTAAGAAGTATTATTTCAGGGAATTGCTGTTTCGTGGTGCTGGCTGTAGCGTGTGCCTGTGTGTATGTGTGTGTGTGTGTTGTTTCCTGCTGCTTTTTGTTTACTGATTGTAATGTATGTATGCTTATAATATAAATGTGAAAATAAATAATCAATCAATCAACCAATCTTTAAAAAAAAATGCGGTGAGCCACCCTGACGTCCTTTGGCACAAGAAAGTGGGATATCAATATTTAAATAAATAACTCCCCCCCCCATGCTTGTCAAGAGTGGGCCCTTTGACAAAAAGTGAAAATGGGCCTCTGCCCCCTCCCAATTCTCCCCCTCCCATAAGAAGGAAAGCAAAGAGCAAACTGTCACCCAGACAGTGACCCCCTGGGATATTTGTTCCCCCCTGTTCACTTATACCTAGACCTTTCTTGTTCTTCCTAAAACTGATGGAGGCAACTCAGGGACACACTTCCCCCCCCTCCCCCCCCCTAACCCCCTCCCGCAAACCCAAGGCACAGTTTATTTTAGTTGCTTATTTTGTTGCTGAATGGCCATAGCAAGGCATTAAGCCAAGGACGATTGATTGCTTATTCAGTGGTCTTTAGGGACTGTCTCCAAAAGGCCCCACAGAAATGAATTTGAGCACTAAAGCCATATATATTCATAACGAATCAATCCCTGTCAATGGCTGCAGCAAAGCTATTCATAGCACTCAAGCTGGGAAGCCTCCAGAGCGCCAACGGAGAAGTGACAGCAATCATGCATCGCCTTTCTAAACAGATACAGATCCAGCCGGCAAGAGGCCGGTAGAAAGACACGTTTGGGAACAGCTGAGCACCCTTTCTGACATACGCAGACACTCATCAGATTGATTTAGCAAACCCTGAACAGTGGGAGGTAACAGGACACAGGAAATTCTTTCTTAAAGATACCTATCATGAAGTGTGTCTCTTTAGAGAGACAGTTAGTAGGGTGAATTGTAGACCAGTGGGAAGGCACAGCCTTTGTTCAGTTGAGGGGAGACAGACAGGTGGCTTCCTTCCTTAAGATAAAGTTCAACTGTATCATCTTTTTCAAAATGCCTCTTTATACTGTTGAATTGGGATAGGCAACATGTCTCTCCAGCTGTCGCTGAACTACAACTCCCATCATCCCCTGCTGCAATTTATTGCAGCGGAGGATGATGGGAGCTGTAGTTCAGCAGCGGCTGGACAGCCAAGATGCCTACCCCGGCTGTCGGATTTAATTGATTTTTATTTATTTATTTAACATAATTTCTATACCGCCTAGAACTTGCGTCCCTGGGTGGTTCACAATGAAAACCATCCAAACATTAAATCAACCAAATAATTAAAATAATCTAAACATGAAAATTGTTCACATTAAAATAATTTCAAGTTTGAAATAAACAGCACCTTGTATTTTGCCCAGAAACATATCGGCAGACAGATTTTTAGAATCCCCTTTCTTAAAAAAAGAATCTTTTAAAAAGATTTTAAAATCTATTTTTAAAAGGTTTTGAGATCATCTGGGGTCCTGGGTAGGCCCATCTGAAGTTGCCACCGGTGTGTCTGGTGGCTACTCAGGCTTTCTCTGTTGCTGCCCGAGGCTTTGAACTATTTCTGCAGTGAAATAAGATGCTAGCTGCAGTTTTTAGGACTTGACTTTAAAATGATAATAAACATATAGCATCTGCTGCTGGATAACTCAGATTAGCATTTTACACAATCAAAATGTTTTGTCACTGGTTCTTCTACTGAAGGGGCAAACCTGACCCTCCAGCTTCTGTTGAACTACAACTCCCATCATCCCCAGCCATAATAAATTGTGGGGTTTGGGGAGTTATAGTTCAACAACAGCTGGTGGGCCATGTTTGCCCACCCTTGAATCAGTCAAATCAACTGCATGCTTAAATGCACTTACGTGCTAGGAAGTCAGTGGGTGAAGGTGTTTAAGAGTGAGGAAGTAAGCTATTAAACAGAGTGGTACATCTTGAGTAAATGCAGGTGTGGCTGTAGGTATTGCGATGCCTGAGGTGGGACACAAAATGCTACTTTGTGCTAGGGCTGTGAAAATAAATTTGAATCTGAATCGATTTGACTAGAATCTGGGTGATTCGAGTGATTCAATTTTGAATTGAATTCAATTCAATTTTGAATGGAATCCCCCCTTAAAAGAGCAATTAAAAACCCAAAACAAAGATTCAAAATTTGATTTGAATTTGATTCGAGAGCCATTTGGCACCTTTTAAAAATCATCCAGACCCCAATTGGTTTTAAAAGGCACCAAAACAGGGCCAAATCGATTTGAATCAAATTGGACAAGATTTGAATTTGATTTGGATTAAAAGTGAATTTTCAGAATTAGATTCAAATTAGAAACGAATTGGAAAAATTGTTTCATACACATCTCTCTCTTGCACCATTCTCCAGACGGGAGCCAGGCCCTTTTCGGAATCAACCTTTGCAAACTTTGAGAGTGATGGTGGTGGGAGACAGAAAGGACAGAAGGCTCCCAGCAGCCTCCTCTTCTCTCTTCTCTCCTTGGGTTTCTCCCAAACTTTGTAAGTAGTGAGAAGAAGAATGGCAGTCCCAAAGAGTTACTCCAGGGGACATCTTGCCACCCTGCTGGCACTTCAGTAATTTGCTGCCTGAGGCAAGGGCCTCACCTTGCCTCATGAAAGGGCCGCCCCTGAGTACTGTAAATGTGCTCTGAATGTACTTACTGTACCTCTGGCACATGAATATTCATCTAGCTCCTGGGAAGGTGAAGGGAGAACCATCAGTCCATCAGTCCTCTCAGGCCGGTGTTGGTCTCTATAGGAGATGGGGATACGAGTTTCCTCACTAGGGCATCTCTTCTTCTCAAGAGGGTTCGCAAACTTAGATGTTGTCAGACCACAACTCCCATCACCCCCAGTCACAGTGGTCCAAAGCCATTAATGGGGGGTGTCCTTCCAGTATGAGAACCCCTGAATTACATAATGAGATTATAAACTTATTTTCTTTTGTATAATGTTGCAACAGCTCTAATCTTCAGACAGGAGCATAGGAAGCTGATATATTCCATGTCAGACCATAGGTCCGTCTAGCTCAGTATTGTCTTCACAGACTGGCAGCGACTTCTCCCAAGTTTGCAGGCAGGAGTCTCTCTCAGCCCTTTCTTGGAGATGCTGCCAGGGAGGGAACTTGGAACCTTCTGCTCTTCCCAGAGTGGCCCCATCCCCTGAGGGGAGTATCTTACAGTGTTCACATGTAGTCTCCCATTCAAATGCAAACCAGGGCAGACCCTGCTTAGCAAAGGGAACAAGTCATGTTTGCTACCACAAGGCCAGCTCTCCTCCCTAGAGATATCTAGACACTTTTCTTGGGGCCCCAAAAGCTAGGAAGAGGCAAGTGGATGAAGTGGACCTTCCTGTTTTAGGAATAACATTAAGATCACAGACTTGGCATTGTTCTCAGAAGCCATGTGAGGGCCGGCAGGAGAGCGAGCGAGCAGAGATTACTTCTTGGATTAGGATGCTGATTAGCTGCTGTTGATGGAAAAGAGTGGCCCAACCTAGCTAATGTATTAAGTTTATGTTATATCAAGCTATCAAATTAGTTCCTGCAAAAGCAATTACTTGGGATCTAGGACAGGGAGTCCTAGGCAAGGCACCTAGAACAGAGGTCTGTAGACTCCAGTCAACTTTGAGATGAGTTGTTAAGATAGCTTGTGTTGTGGCCACAGAAATAATTAAGGAAGAGATGAGAGAGCTGGGATCAGGCTCCCAGACCTTTGTTATTGTGGCCAAACCCAGCTTTAGAGAGTCAAGTCTCCAAGAAATGGAAACTCAATATGGTATCTTGCATCCCCCTTGATATTCTTACTATTTTTCATCCAAGCTCCGATCATCAAGCACTGCTCGAGGAAGCTGTGCAGGAAGCCCCTGAAAGAGATCTTTGGCTAAAGGTGCAGGGCACTGAACTGTCCCTGATCTAGCCCACAAGGGGAAGTCCACAAGGGGATATTAAAAATGCATGTTAAAAAATGGTGAAACAGTTTCGACTTTTCTCCTCTTGTAGGTTTACCTTATCCACGGCCTCGGTGGGAGGCATGGGCATGGGGTGGAATTCTGGTTCGACTTGGCCACTCCCAACAAACTGAGATACCGAGGCCATTCACACAATCAAAAACTTGTGTTCTATCTGGGTTTGGGAGTTGCGTGTGCTCCCAATTTTTGGTTGTGTGGAAGCAAGGTAGGAGGAAAACCTGGGTAGAAGTGATTGTGGTAGGAGCGACGCAGGTTTTCCTCCTCTCTTGCTTCCACACAACCAAAAATTGGGAGCACACACAGCTCCCAAACCCAGGTAGAACCCCATTTTTGATTATGTGAATGACCTCACTGCATATGACCATCTGCTGTTCCGTCCATATCTGAGGCTGGGAAATGGCAGGTTCCACATCATGTGTGAACCTGCCAGTGACAGAGCGAAGAGTTAGCTGAAAGCAGATTGGGAAGGAAGGGGCGTTCTCTTTCTGGGGGTCTGATGTGAGATAGCACTGAAAGCAGCACCACTGAACCAGAACTGCTGGCTGCTTGTGGAAGCATGGGCCATGCAAGAGCAGCCAAAAGATGAAAGGGTCCGTGTGCTTGATATTTAGTGCGCTGTCTGCAATCGGTCTGTCATCTGGATGAATTGCACTCATTTGTAAGCAAATGGGGTTAACGAGTAATGCAGTTGGAGGTTAATTAACCGGCAAAAGGCTACCGTCCCCACTAGGGCATGGTTTCCTTCCACAAAGGCCATGCCGGCGCTTCCTGAGCAGATCATGCTCTTAATGATACCGTTTTCTTCCAATTAGTTAGGGGAGTCAGACTTACTGACCTGTGGTTTAAAGGATGGTCTTTGGAGGATTCGAAACAAGGATTTACACTTATAAGAGCAGCTATACAAGGACAAAGCGGGGCATATGTCCCTGGGCCCCTGGGAGAGAAGGGGCCCATCAATGGAGTGTCGGCTTACTCTTTGGTCTCCTCCCCTGCCCCTACGAAGAAGGGGGGAGCATTCACTTTCTGTGCCAGGACCCACCCCAACTAGCTACTCCCTTGGCAGGGCTGTCCTTAGGGCAGGTAAAGCAGGGCGACCGCCATGGGCCCCACTCTTTTAATCCCCATTAAAATCAACTGGAAGGAGAGCTGGTCTTGTGGTAGAAAGCATGCATGGTCCCCTTTGCTAAGCTGGGTCTGCCCTGGTTTGCATTTGAATGGGAGACTGCATCTGTGAGCACTGCAAGATATTCCCCTTAGGGGATGGGGCCACTCTGGGAAGAGCAGAAGGTTCCAAGTTCCCTCCCTGGCAGCATCTCCAAGAGAGGACTGAGAGAGACTCCTGTCTGCAACCTTGGAGAAGCCGCTGCCAGTCTGTGAAGATAATACTGAGCTAGATAGACCAGTGGTCTGACTCAGTATATGGCAGCTTCCTATGTTCCTAAGGGTGCCTTGAAGTTGATGATATGCTCCAGGTTTCACACCCTGCCAGGGCTCTCTAAGGACATTCCTGTGCAGCGGCTACTTCGAGGGACACAGATCACCGCATTCTAAGGTTTCACAGCAACACTGTGAACACACTAATCTGCTCTGACCACATATGGGATGTCCATTTCTCGAGTTATTGTTTGTTCTGGGGTACTTATTCCTTAGTCCCAAATACACATCAACACCCATAGCCAAACACTCTGGCCCAAATGAGTTGTGGAGAAGGGCCCCTCTTCAGTGGCAGAAGTATGGCAACCTATATTATACATAGGTCCCACAAGATCTGTTAGCCCAGAATAATCTTTCACAAGTTGAAGACAGACCATCGTGGAGAGAATCTATCTATGTGGTCGCGAAGAGCTGACACCGACTTGACGGCACACAAATCAATTAATGGCCAGTTAGCCTGGGTCTTGCTGCTCTATTGACAAAAGGTCTGGTTGGTCCCCAGAAAACCCATTAAAATGATAGCATGTGATATTTCTTGGTGATTGCTGTAATAAGCTCCATGTCTGGCCTTGAAACTAACCTGTGCATCACTCACTGCTCTGCAAGGCAAGGTATACTCAGTCATAATGTGGCTGAAGTTGCTCTAGTTGAGCATATGGCTATGCCTGCTGCTGTGTGTTGCTATGTGTGCTATTGTGGCAGCTGTTGCAATGCTAGGAACGTAAGGAGTCATAATTGTGTGCGAGAGCAACTTGTGCCAATGATGTGACGGCAATGCAGGCATTGTGGCTGGCAGTGGATTCTGGGTCAGTGATTCTTCTTTGGGCTGTGTCTGACATGTGTTTTCTGTGTTGGGAGGGGCAGATTCACTTTTACTCTGTGCTTCTGTAGCGTTTTTCAGGGCAGGGTTGCAAAATGCAATGCAAAAATTATATGTGCAGTCTCAGTGCAGCTTGCTCTGGGTCAAAGGAAACAACGGGGGAACTCAAAACACCCCATTGTTCTCCATGGATAGCTCCTAGGGACACCAAAGTGGGCTGTGTGGTAGGGCATGATGGGTGCTACCTACCACCCAACACGCACAGACACGCGCGCGCACACACACAAACTCACACGAAAGTCTGACTGCTTGCTCAGATTGGAGAAAGTAGCACTTTAATGTTGTGAAAGGCACTTGCCAGTTTACAAAGAGCAGAACACGAACACAGTGGGGTCAGCAAAACTGTGAGAATGAGGGCTTGATGGGAAAGATTTCTTAGACAGAGGCTGGGTTGGTTTTGGCAGCTCTAAGAACACTGGGTGTTACCTCTGGCTAGAAGGAGACAGAAGATCACACCTGCTTCCACGCAGGTTCTTTAGTACTGCCCTCTGCTGGACAGATACGCTGTGTACAAGCCAATGCTAATGTTCACAGAGAGACCCTGGCTGTTGAAGAACTAAGGTTGGAGAGATTCAGTACTTTAAGAGAGGCAAAAGAGACAAAACAGAGGGATTGTGCTGCATAGGGTATGCTCATTTCTTTTATCCCACGCCATCCCTGGCAAAACAGGTTTTGGGAGCAGAACAGGTAGAGAAAAAGGGTGATTCTGCCCTGCCCACACTATCATCAACAATACCTCTATCAACCCACATCCAAAATCTCTACTGAACCTGGAAAGCTGATTCAAGTGAAGTGCATGTAATCCATGATCCAGGCCCACAAATCAGTACCATCTCAGGGGACAAATGCGAACAGTGATTTTTTGGCAGTATCTACCCACTAGAGATGTCCCTAACTCTTTACTGCAAAAGGACCAACACACCCTCTATTTTCTAAGAGTGTTTTGGGTAGGGTGCAAACTGGCACTCAGGTGGACAAATACAAAAGGAACGTTTGTCACTAGCTCTGGCTGCAAAATACAACAAACTGGCCCTGGGGGAGTTGCAAAACGACGGTTAACGAGCCTCACATCATTAAGACTGCATTATTTATCACCTTCCAGAGTCGTCACCCTAGAGGTCACGTGCTCCCATCTCCGTTTGGAACCTGCCCTTCTGTCAATGACTAAATAGGCCAGGATCCAGATATCTCATCACCAGGACGATGGTAGCTACTCTTGCTCCTAGACAGCTAAAAGGGACATTTACTCCAACCCAGCAAGGGAGATCAGCGGACACAAGTGGCTTCCCACATGCATAATGTCCCATCCCCATTGCAATGCTCACTTTGGCCCCACAGCTGTCTGCATCTTTGGATGGGGATGGACATCTCCATCCAAGACCACCAACTGTTATGCACCGCCAGGGCTGGATGGAGGCCTTTGTATGCACAAAACAGGGGTTCAGGTAGCAATTGGGGGAGCCTTGTCTGGAAATCTCTTCCAGTGCCTCGAGTCAAAAGCAACACTGCTACGCCTCCTGCCCAGTACTTCCACCAGCGTGCAACCCCCACAGCCTACCATCCTTCTCCCATGCTTGCAGCCAGGGCTAGCTAGACCACAAATGGTCCCCTAATTCCATAGCGGAAGGAGAGCTGGTGGAAGGATCAGCACGGGAGCACCTGGCTCCTCAAGGCAGGGAGGATCTCTGGCCCCTGGAGAAGCAATGCACCGCAACGTCCTGTCCTAAAACCAACGCAGCCCATTTGCAACCCGGCCCAGTGGTCAACCGCCCCCCCCCGCATCCCCACCCCCCTGTTTGCAGGCTCATTCATTCACACCTGCAGTTACAAAAGGGCAGGGCAGGCTTGTGTGCACAGGTCTCACTTTGCTAAGGGCTTCCTGTCATCTCCCAGCCTAGTCTAGGTGAGGATGTCCTGTGTCAACTTGGAGGCTGGCGATGACCCACAGACTGGACCACTAGAAGATGAGACAGCGATGTAGTTAGGCTGGTGCAGATCACAAAAGGTCCAGAACGGGAGCCAAAACGCTATCCCTCCCCTTTTCAGTCAATGCAGTACAGGTTGGCTGTGTACCTTTCACCGGCACTGAGTGACAGTGCTGAAAACCAATGAGGAAATGCCGTACTCTAGATAAGCTTCTAGCTCCTTTGGGTCCATCTCTTGGGGGAAACAAGGGCACTTTTGGCCATAGGCTTCTGACTCCCTTCTGTTTTCCTTTTCTGGTCCAAAGCAGGACGGAGTCTTCTGGGCTTTGGCTAGATATACATCTGGACACGCCTACATAATATTTCTTTCCCTTGTCTTGGGAAGGCTCATCTTACGTTGTCATTTAGATGGCTGCAGATTCAGTATTCCATATTGCCTAGCACTGATACTATGTTTAACTGAAAGGGCTGGAGGGCAGTCTTTTCGGTGTGAGGGCGGGGCCCAAGCAGCAAGCCGAGGAGAGGGGGCTGTCGAGTTAGTGAGGGCTAGGCGGGACCACCATGAAGACATGAGGCCTTGAATCCACCAGCTTCTGTGCAAGAGGATGGATTTCTGCTGGAGGGAAAGGTGCATCTAAGGCTGTGTGGGTCAGGAAGGGGAACACTCTGTGGATCCATGGGAGAGCCACACACTGGGGGCAGCCTAAAAGAGGAGAGAGAGAGAGAGAGAGAGAGAGAGAGAGAGAGAGAGAGAGAGAGAGAGAGAGAGAGAGAGAGAGAGTCAGGCACATAGGAATACACTGAAAACCAGTGCAGACGGAGGAAGGACCCAGTAGTATTGATGTACACAATGCTAGGGACTCCTATTTGAGAAACCCTGCAGTACCCATCCCCAGTTAACTGGACAAAGAGGCCACCACTTCAGTCCCCAGCCTCTCTAGGTGAAGAGGCCCCATGCAAATGGAGCAAAGAGGTGCTTTTTAAAAGCTGTGGCCCTCTTATGTTCATCAGGTGAAGAGCCACTGTTCAACCCAACGTAGCATCTCTACAATGGTGAGGAGAGGAGAGCTGGTCTTGTGGTAGCAAGCATGACTTGTCCCCTTAGCTAAGCAGGGTCCACCCTGGTTGCATATGAATGGGAGACTAGAAGTGTGAGCACTGGAAGATATTCCCCTCAGGGGATGGAGCTGCTCTGGGAAGAGCAGAAGGTTCCAAGTTTCCTCTCTGGCTTCTCCAAGATAGGGCTGAGAGAGATTCCTGCCTGAAACCTTGAAGAAGCTGCTGCTAGTCTGTGAAGACAATACTGAGCTAGACAGACCAATGGTCTGACTCAGTATATGACAGCTTCCTATGTTCCTAATGGCTGCTTTTAGATTGCAAGCCCCTTGCGGACAGGAAGTCCTCTTCTCTTCTGCTGCATCAACCACTTGGAGAACTGATTGTTGTGAAGAAATAGTCTATCAGTATTCTAAGTTGTTGTTATTGCTCCACATAAGAAAGCATACTCAGGATTTCAAGAGACAGATTAATTATGCCTCAATGACTATGCGATTCTAAGTATCTGCTTTTGCTTGGAATATGTGAAACTATCAGTGGACCATAAGGGTTTTAGATTTTGGGTTTTTTTAAAGGAAGCATTCACATGGACATTCTGACTCATGTGTTATATCAACCTTGTGGTAGAAAGGAGAGGGGTGTGCTGCTCCTCCAGGTGGGACAGCATGAAAACAGAGGTTCAACCTTGAGCCATAGTGCTCGTTCACACATGCCAGTTGCCCCTTGGTGTTGCAGCCATCCGGGGGCAGACATGTGTGTGTGAACAAGCCCTCTATTCTCAATTCAATTTGCAGAACCTTTAGGAAAGCAGAAAAGGGACAGCAAAATGTTGCAGTTGCTTCTGAGCAAAGCTGACGATCTGTTCTGAAAGAGCACCCGAGGGGCAGGAGCCCAGCTGAAGTTAGGCAAAACGAACAGGTCATGGGTAATCTCTGTGTGTTTCTTGTTCCAATCCAGATGCAACTCACCAGTTCTGGCTTCCGTCTATCTCATTCTGGTGGACAAACCTAATGAGGATTTTGAAAGACATAATTAATAGGCTGTTTCTCTGAGAGGATGCATTCTTTTTGGTAACACACCGCAGGCTGGGAGAGCCTGTCTCCTCCAGTCTCAGCTATATGCCAGACCAAAGCAGGCCCTAAGCATATCTTGTTCAGAGTGCAAGACTAGCAGACAGCAGATGTGAACTGACTGTCCCATCAGGCGCATAGCATAAATCATTCCCATTGTCCTGGGACATCCATCTTTTGAGAACTCTGTGGCATCAACCCATTATTGGTGCAGAAAAGTAGGGCTGTGCATCAAATCAGAACAATAATCAGATCCAATCCAACCCGTATCGGCAGCATTTTGCATCGTATAGTTTTCGATGCAAAAATGCTAATAGTGGCACTGCCCAATAAGATATTGGACAGTATTGTATTGTATCGGACTGTATCGGATTGTATTAAACTCTATCCAATGACTGGATGGCTCTCTGCATACTTTTCTGTCGCTGACAATGTTGCAAAACTGGTTTTTCATTGAATCTGGTGATGTGCCATATATGGAAAATGCTGAGGTGGGGAAGAGAGCAGAGATATGACTGACAGATCTGCATCAATGCTGCAGTGATTTCCAATTATTTCCTATTATTATTCCTGTGGGCCATTATATCCTATAAGATGATGCACCAACTCGATAATGATGCACTGAACAATTCGATCTGGGTCGGTACAATTATCAGATGCATGATTTAATAAATTGCTCACATTTAACTGGAATAGTACTGGATCGGATAATGTTGTCTGTGCACAGCCCTACAGAAAAACCATTCCTTAGCTCATATTCTCCTTACAATTTGACCCTTCTCATAAGCAAGGAGAAGGGTCAAATCAACCCGAGCAGCTAGGCAATGCTTTATCCATATTTTACAAAACATTGAATGAGGTCTGTGCTAAGTTCCTGCATTCCTGAACATAATGCACCATGGTGAACCTGCAGTCTGGCATAGAAATAGGCTCAGGTGTTGTTGTTTTTAAAGTTTCTATTCCTCAAGCTCAAGAACAAGGGGGCCTCAGCAGAGAAAGGGGAGGAGAAGGACTGGAACATGATGGGACTTACGTCGGATCGAACTGCGCAGAGTCCCTTCCTCCTCGTCAGGTTCGCCCGTCCTGAGAAGAGAACAAGATCGTCATGCTGGGTTTCCCATACACCCAACTCGGGTCACATCTCTCAATAAAAAATAAATTGCAAACAGGACTAGGCTTGGCACAGAGTGCATTTTGGTCACTGGCTTGCTTTACCCCCCCCGCATTCTACGTATCCCTCTCCACAAAGATGTGCTATTCCTCTAACTCAGGGCTCTGGAGCATTTCAGGTAAGAGCAAAGCAATAGCTCCCCCTGCCGATAGACAGAATAATAACTACTCCGCGCTCAAATAGTTATGATCAATCAAGGAATCTTGTTAACAGGCGAGGATGTGGCTGTGGGAAAGCATCAACAGAGAAGTTGCCAGAGGGAATCGATCTTTGCTTTCCCTTCTGCTGTGGCCCTGACCAGGTTCCCAGAACTACAGAGGCAACATAACGCAGGAACTACAATTGCTGCAGTGATCTAATTTTGCTGCCTGCTAGTGGGGTGGCAAAATTGAGTGGAGGGGTGGGGGAGAGTGTCTGGCTCAGACCTATAGTTAGATAAATGAATTTCCACACTCCTCCGCAGGAAAAAAAAGTTTTAAAATGGGAAGGGAGAAATGGAAGGGTGGGAAGTGTACTAGTTTCTAGTCCTATTCAGACATTGCGATGTACCTGCGTACAGGTGTCTGTACCCAAGTACAGGTTTGTGTGTGAATGACTGCAGTTGTGTTCAGTTCAAAAGTGACTCCTCATATGCAAGGTACAGATGGAAAGTGTAGCATTCTATGTTTATTATTAAAATTATTCATGGTGTGGAGAGAGTGCAGGAGAGCAGCAGCAGGAGAGGGAGTAAGCCTTCATCTCCTACCTGTGAACTTCTCAGATACATTTGGTGGGCCACTGTGGGAAACAGGATGCTGATGGGCTTGGGGCCTGATCAAGTTAGAGGTGTGCTGAACCAGATTGACTTCAGACTGAACCGGCCTCAAAAAAAGACAGCCAGTCCAAATTTGAACTGGGCCCAGTCCGATACGGGTCGGTTTGAGGGGCTGTGCTTGTAAAGGGGAATCCTTCTTTCTAAAGGGTTCTAAGGGTGGCCGGCAAGAAGGCACCTTACCCCTAGCGGTTCCTCTAAACCCCCGCCGTGCTCCGCCCCCCAAGCAGGCATAGCCTGCACGGTGGGCCACATGTGGACAAGACCGACAGCTGGTTTGACTGAACTGGTTCGTGGACTGGCAGTTCGGTTCGGATTCAAACCGAACCGCCAAAACCGCTTCCGTGCACAGCCCTAGATCCAGCAAGGCTTTCTTATGTGCATCGAACACAATAAATGTGTGTGTACACTGTACAGATTGTACATGCACTGAACATCATGTGTGAATAGGGCTTCTATATTTTCCAAATCAGTCAAGAAATGGGGCCCAAATGAGAAGCATTGCCTTGCTTTGGGTGTACTTATTTCTCCCTCACTCGCCTCTAGACCAGTCATCTGCACAAGCAAAATGAAGCAAAACATCACACAGCTCCCATCAGCCTGACCCCTCATGCAGTGAAGCTTTTCAAGAGAAAGGGCTAACCTCTGCTGCTGGTTGAACTTGCAACGACAACGCCGACCTGGGAAAAGAGGAGGGTCAGGCCAAACATAAATGAACAGCAAAGGAAGAAACACACACACACACACACACACACACACACACACACACACAGAGTGGGCCAGGAGGCAGGACTCCGATGTTTCAGCTAGCCCATGTCTGAGAGGGGAGTGCCAACCAGTGGTTGGAACCAGAAGCAGCCCACATTGAAGTGGACCCACAGGACTGGGTAGAACATTACCTGCTTTGTATGCAGGTGGCTCAGGTTCAAACCTTGGCATTTCCCATTAAGAAGATTTCAGGGAGCAGAGCTGGGAATGACAAGATCTTTGCCCGGGATCTTAGAGATCCATGGCCAGTCAATTAGAGAGCACTGCGCTAGATGGACTAACAGCCTGAGAGCATGTGCAGACATGATACACAAGGGCTATTATCTGCAGCAGAAGGCCAGTGTGGGGAGGAAAGGGCTGCTTTTCACTCCACAAGGGGAAAAATACAGGTGCTGGAGGTGTGTGGGAACACTTTGGATGTGCAATTTTCAGCAGAAAGAGTCACAAGACACTTGACAAGACCACCAGGAGGGCTCTGTTCCAGGTGCCAACACGAAGAGAGACTCGACTGTCATGCACAAAGGGCAGGGCCTTCTCAGTCATTGCCCCGAGGCTTTGGAATGCCCTTCCGATAAACACCTACTCTTCAGCCTCCCACACTATTTTTAACAGGCAACTTAAGATCTGGCTAGTCAGTCAAGCCTTCGCCCTCTAGGGCAGGCGCTGCTCGTGAACTCTCCTCCGGGGGGGACGGCGGGCGGCTTCTTTAAGTGTAAACTGACCTGGTGCTCCATGCCGTCCAGCAGCCCCCGCCGCGGGGAATCGCCTCCACCACTCACCTGGCTCCCGCTGAGGCGAGCTCCCGCCAGTGGCCAGGTGAGTGGTGGAGGCAATTCCCCGCCACGGGGGCTGCTAGGCGGCATGGAGCACAGGCTCCGTTTACCTTAAAGAAGCTGCCCCCCCCCCGGAGGCAAATTCATGAGCCGCGCTTGCTCTAGGGGGTGCTGTTTTCATTAAGGTTGTGCCGTCGAGTCGGTGTCGACTCCTGGCGACCACAGAGCCATGTGGCTTTCTTGGTAGAATACAGGAATGGCTTACCATTGCCTTCTCCCACGCAGTATGAGATGATGCCTTTCAGCACCTTCCTATATTGCTGCTGCCCGATATAGGAGTTTCCCATATTCTGGGAAACACACCAGCGGGGATTCGAACCAACAGCCTCCTGCTCTCTAGGCAGGTGGCTTCCCCGCTGCGCCATTAGGTGTTTGGTAACACAGCTGAAAACATTTTGGTAATGTTTTCATTACCAATGCTGTTGTACAAGCTGTTTTATTGCTGTGTGTTTTTAAATTGCCGTTGATTTTCTTACTGTTTTAAAACAGTTTTAATATTTCTGTTGAAAACCGCCTTGAGATATGTTACGGAAGGCAGAATACAAATCTAAAAATCAATCAATAAAATGGGGCAAGGGTCTACTCACTAAGTATAATGAGAATGCCAAGCAGGAACAGGACGACAGCAAACACTAGGCCTCCAATTCTCAGGGACTGATAGTCTGTGGATGGAGAAGAAATCAGTGGTTGTGTTAGGCTGGGAATGCAATGCTCAGTGGAACACAGGTGCTTCCTTGCTACGCTGCCATGCTGGCATTCTGAACCAGGCCAGAAAAGCAACCAGAAAAAGGCCAAATGGGCACCTCTTTATACTGACCAAGGAGTCCAATGAGAGTGTACTTGGGTATCAAGTTCTTCCGGGCAAGCCCTGCTGAAGCAAATGGGAGCTGCCCAAATGCACAGCCATTTTCATTCCAATGGGGCTTGCAAGGAACTTCCTATAGGGTTGTACAAACAAGGTCTGGGGAGTAGTAAAACTCCTAGGATCCTTCTGCAGAGTATGCACATCTCAAACCTGGGTTCTGACTCTTCCAGGGATGCAAAGATTTACTTATTTTAAGGCACAAAGGGTCTGAAGTCAGTGCTCCCCTAAAGGAAACAGAGCTCTCTTGAGCCCTGGCACCATCTTGGAAGTGTAGCCCTTTCCAGCACTTTCCCCACAGAGCTCTTAGGAAAGGGTTCTGTCTCTTAAAGGGACCTCCAGCAGCGAGAAAGCACAGTCTTGTGTGTAGGTCAGCTCAGTGGGAAATGGCTCTCACATTGAAGGAGTTTTGCCAAAGTGTCCCCCACTTGAAAAATAGGGAAGATCGCTGATCTAGCTCCTGAGGGTTCTGTTAGGGGGGTCTGTTCTTGCAGTGCCTTAATCCCAGGTAGACTGTTAACGGACTGGCTTGGGCAAGTAGGCCTCCCTTTCATCATAGGCAAATACTTCATGTGGACCACACCTCTACACACAGTCCAAATACGGCTTTAAAGCAGGAATGTTTGGATGTGCCACCTCTGAATGATTAGTGTGCTGGGTCAGTGGTGGAGACTTATGCGCCCATGCGCCTTCCCCATGTAATCAAAGAGGGGCGGCTGGAGTATCATCTGAACTGGCCCAATTATGACTAACTCACCATAAGTGAAGGGGTCATACTCCTGGTTCTTGGATGGTTCTGAAAGACATGGACCCAGAGAGCCAATTAATAATAGGAATCACCTTAACTCTGCCCCCCAAACAATCCTGACATTATAATTTCACTCCCCTGGTCTTGAAAAATACAGAATGTGTGGGAAATGGGTTGCGATTTCTTATCTCCAGACAGGATATTGGGCCAAAGGACCCTTGACAACGTCCCCACCTTACTTCTAGAGAATAACTTCCACCATTGGACAGGTGGAATATTTGATCGGTCTGCTGAGCCAATAGAAACACTTGCACCATTCTACCTACAATGAGAGAGAGAAGGTCAGCCATAGGGCTGCTTGGCAAGAGGAATAAGTATCGGGGGGGAACTCCTTCCCTATGCCATAACGGGTAAATGGAGGGCAGGGAAGGGGGGCACACACCACCCCCCTGCCACTGCATGAGCCAACATTGCCTCACTGCTTGCTTTAATCACCTCCCCCCTGCCCAATAACACTTTGCATGTGCATATTTTGCCCCCAAACCAGAAAAAGTCCTGTGGATGCCACGTACCCCATACTGGTGCGTGATCTGGCTGGGCAATTTATAGGCAGCCTGGAGATTTTATTTCACTGCTAACTCTCTTTCTGAATGCTCTTGGGTTCCGCTTCAATCTTGGAAAGAACCTGCTAGTTCTGAACATCTCACTGATGAACAAGCTGCAAACTCACTAGGATGGTACAAATGAAATACTACTACTACGGATATTTTTAGATAACGCTCGTCAAAGTTCTCAAAACGGTTTACATAGAAAAATAAATAATACACAAATAAGATGGTCCCCTGTCCCCAAAGGGCTCACAATCTAAAAATGAACCATAAGATAGACACCAGCAAAAGCCACTGGAGGGATGCCGTGCTGGGGATGGACAGGGCCAGTTGCTCTCCCCTTGCTGAATAAAAGAGAATCACCACTTTAAAGGGTGTCTGCTCAGTTAGCAGGGGTAATGTTCAATTAGTAGGGGTAGCTCCAGATTTGATGAGAGGCTTGTCAGGCAGTAGGTTCAGCAGGCCTCTTGAACTGTCAAGGTTTTGGTGAAGGCTATCAGTTTCCCCTCGAAGATTAGATGAATGGTGTTAGAACATTGCCACACACGATCAGAACTGTTTTTCATCAAAACTCCGCATTCTGCCTTTTGACTGACAACAGCCAGACAGATGCCACAGGAAAGTTCCTAAGTAGGACAGGGCTGGCAGTATCTGGCCTCCGTGCTTAGTTTCCAGAATGTGATAGTCAGAGATAAACCAGTTTTGATGGGGAAGAGCTGGGGAGAATTAGCCACCAAAGAGACAGATGAGCCAAAGGACAGATGGGGAATGGATGCCGGCCAGTGGTTCCTCCTCCCTGTCATGTTTGATTAAGCAGCCAAATCAAGGCAGGTTTCCTTGTAGGAGCCCAGCTCCTCTCTGAGTTAAGCAAGGGTTCTCAAGCCTGGGTACCCAAATAATGGTGGACTACAACTCCCATCACCCCCTGCAACAATGGCCTTGGATGATGGGATTTGTAGTGTAACATCTTCTGAAGACTCAGGTTTGAGAACCCCTGAGCTGAGGTATGTAAAAGATCGAGACAAATTAATCGACAAATGATCGACCAAAAAAATCAATCAAAAAGATCGACAAAAGATCGATCGACAAATTAATGAAGACCAGTGCTTAAGCAGAGGACGTTGCTCTTTGGCTCCAAAGTGTGCTGCTAGGAAGCACCCAACTTTTTATGCATTTAACACATTCAGGAATGCAAACATTTAGTTAGCCTAGCCTATAGGTTTGTCTAGGACAGAATGGCCCATGGGGTTAAAAAAAAAAGGGTTCTGGGGAATGGTGGACCCAACTGCAGAAGAATCCGCATCTCAGTGGGAGAGCACAGGCTTAGCTTGCAGAAGTCCCAGGTTCAGATCCCGGCATCTCCAGTTAAGAAAGATTTCAGACAGAAGGGATGGGAAGGGACTTCTGACCAAGGTCCAGAGAACTGCCACCAATCAGAACAGACCACACTGGACAGGTTCATGCAACAGGGACAGGGATTTTTTAACAGGGGACGCCCTTTCATGAGGCAAGTTGAGGCAGTTGCCTTGGGTGGCAGATTATTGGGCAACAGCAGGGCAGCAAAATGTTACTGCCACTAGGGATGTGCAAACAGGTTCGACAGTGAACCTGTTCAGTTTGATGGTCCAATATCGAACGACACACAACCCGGTTCGGTATCGGACTGAACCCCTCCCACAACCGTTAGGGCAGGGTTCGCAAGTTAATATATTTTTTTTTAAGTTTAGAAAAATAAATTTCACTCACTGCCACCCGGTCCAACGGCTTAGATTCTGCCGCAGGGGTGTGTGTGTGTGTGTGTGTTCTCCAGAAGTCCCTCCTCCACCCCTCTCTGGCCTCCATTATGTACCAAATCGCCCTGTTTGGGCGGTCTTTGACCCATTCGGGGCCTCACCCCCATAGCGGCAGCCATCTTGGAGGCTGCCGCACATGCCCAATGGGCCTCTGAGTGGCCTGGTCTGGACTTGAACTGGCCTACCCGGTTTTGTGCACACCCCTACCTGCCACTGCCACCAAAGCGGCTCTTCGGGACTGGGGTGACCCTTGCAAATTATGCATGGAGCACCTCTTCTCAAACTCCTTGCAAAGCTTGCAAGCAGCACAAGGAGAGAAGAGGAGGCTGCTGGCCACCTTCCTACCAGCCCCGTACCACTTACGAAACTTGCAAGGGTTAGTTTCAAAAGGGAGATGGCCCCCCATATGGCAAGGCAGCATTTGGTGCCTTCTCTCAGGCACTGCGATAACTTGGGCCATATCTGATTTCTGAGCTCCCTTACTGACTTGGATCAGTGCTGCATACAAAAGAAGTAAATTTAATATTTGGTTTCCTGCAAATTTTCAGTCTTCAAAGGGCTTTCAAAGCAAGTTTCTAGCGGAGCCTAGAAATTCCGGGCAATGCCTGTTGAACTTTCAGAAATCTTGCTGGCCTCTGGCCGTAATAAAGAAATCAACTCATTCAACATTCAGAAACCAGAAGGGTCTGAATGGGACACCCAGCAGTCAGGGGTGGAGGCTTCAGGTCTTGGCTCCTCTCCAGGATGGCACAAGCAGAATAAGGCTGCAATCCCCAACAAACCAACTAGCAGAGATGTGCAAATGAATTCAAATCTATTTGACTTGAATCTGGGTGATTTGGATTCAAATTGAACACCCCTTTAAAAGGGCAATTTGATCTGAATTCAAATTGGATTTTTAAATTTTGATTCGGATTTGATTTGAGAGCTGTTTGGCACCTCTTAAAAACCATTCAGCCCCCCTGACTGGGGGCTGAATGAACAAAGAGACACTTTTTGAAAATCTGATTCAAGTTCAAATCAAACTGCCCTTTTAAGGCTTGAATCCAAATAACCCAGATTTGAGTCAAACAGATTCGAATTCAAATTCATTTGCACTTCTCTACTAGTGCATTTGTGGGGGGGGGGAGCACCAAAGGAGGGTCAAATTGATTCAAATTCCTTTTGAATTGGATTTTCAGACCAGATTTGAACTTGATTCAAATTCAAGGAGAATTTTCAGAATTTGATTCAAATTTGAAACGAATCCAAAAATTAATTTTGTGCACAAATATTTACTTAGTACATTTCTATACCACCCCATACAAAATGGTCCCCAGACTTCTACTTACTAGGAAGCACGGCCCACACAACATGGAGTGACTTACTTCCAACTACATACACATTTTGCCCCCACATTTTATTATTTTTTTAAAAAGCACAAAGTACACACTGTCTCAGTTACTTTTAAGAGCTCCAGATATCGGCATTCGCATTCAGTGTTTCAACACCTTCTTCCCTGTCCTCCAAACTTACCCGCAATGGCAGGTCCTATCAAGGTCCCAAAAAGAGGCAGGAGAACCCACAGGTCCATGACTGCCCTGAGGAGACACAAGAGAAAGGAGACTCAGCATCTTGGCTTGGGGCCATATGAAAGACACAGCCTCTCCAGACTGCTCACAGGGATTGTCCCCAAAAAGAAACACTTACAATACAACAAAAATTTACAAACCATTTTCAAAAAATTTCCCATAGCGGGGGAGAGAGAGAGAGAGAGAGAAAGAGAAAGAGATGGCTCCCTATCTCCAAAAGGCTCACAATGTAAATAAGAAACACAAGATGGACACCAGGAGCAGTCACTGGAGGAATGCTGTGCTGGGGATGGATAGGGCCAGTTGCTCTCCCTCTAGTAAATAAAGAGAACCACCAATTTTTTTAAGTGTCTCTTTGCTCAGTTAGCAGGGGATGTAACATTTGTAACAGGAATGAGCAGAGGCTTTGGGGTGGGAAGAGACCTTGTCGAACCAGCCCGCAGACAGCTGAAGTGTGGTAAGATCTCTCCCGCCACTAGGTTGGATGGCCAAGCTACCCCACGATGGAAAAAACCAACCCAAAGGGAGCTTGTTCATCTGTATGGCTCACCGTCAACCACCCATACTATTTTGTACAGCACAAACCACTGTATATACTCCTTGGTGTTTTCTTTATCCACCTTTTCGGGTTTGGACCTGTGTTCTCTGTAAGAGGGATTTCCCAGAATTTGTTGACTACAACTCCCATAATCCCCAGCCAAAGGCCATTGCAGCTGGGGATTCTGGGAGTTGTGGTCAACAACATTTGGGAAATCTCTCTTACGGGGAAGATTGACTTGGACTTCTTCAGGAAGGATCAGCCCTTCCATGAGGCCAGGAGAGGCAGTCACCTCAGGCAGCAGATTGTTGGAGTGCCAGCAGGGTGGCAAAGGTACCCACTGTTGCCACCATAAGAGCAGCACTTTTGGACCAACGATCTGACTCTTGCAAACTTTGTAAGGATGCCTCTCCTCACACACCTTGCAAAACTTGCAAAAAGCACAAGGAGAGGAGGCGGCTGGCAACCTTTGCTCCTGCCTGCCCACGGCACTACTTTCTGAGCTTGCGAGGGTCGGTTTTTAAAGGGGGCTGGCCCCCACCAGGGGCGTGGGGCAAGGCAGTATTTGGTGCCTCACCTCGGGCACCACAACACCTTGGGCCACCCTGTCTTTGGGCACCCTTACTCTTCTTTCCCACCTATCCCCTTCTGCCTTCAACAACACTTTAAAGGGCTGCCATTTTTCTTCCTGGCAGGGCTCCTCCGCCCTTAACACCAGTGCATCCATTATGATTTCAACAGGTAGGGTTGCCATGTTCTGGCTTTCCCAATCCGGGTGCCTAATTTGCATATTATGTAAATTGGATTGAAAATAATGTTTGAGCAGAAGCGTGACCGCACGTTTTGCTCCATAACTCTTGCTTCTACAAGGGCTAGAGCTTTTATGATTATTATTTTATTTATTTATTCAATTTCTATACCGCCCTTCCAAAAATGGCTCAGAGAAATAACAAATAAATACGATGGCTCCCTGTCCCCAAAGGGCTCACAACCAAAAACAAGACACAAGATGGACACCAGTCACTGGAGGTACTGTGCTGGGGGTGGATAGGGCCAGTTACTCTCCCCCTGCTAAATAAAAGAGAATCGCCACGTTAAAAGGTGCCTCTTTGCCAGGATAGCAGGGTATTTTTTTAAAAAAAATGAAAGCTGAAATCCAGGCAAATCTGGGTGGGCTAAGAAATCTGGGTAAAGTGCTTAGATTCTGGGTGAAGCTTGAAATGCCGGCAAGGGGCGGGGGGCGCAGGGCAACTATCAACAGGCAAAGGTGGGGGAGAAACAGCTTTTGCTGAGAGTACATGACTCTCAGGCTACAGTTAACACACACACACACACACACCCCACTGCAAAAATACAATGTTGGCCATTCTACTGATGGAAGACTCTATGCGAAAGCAGTGGCTTCTCCGTTGAAGAGGCACATTCCCAAAGTGAAGGATATCCTTT
The DNA here is from genome assembly GCF_027244095.1 of Hemicordylus capensis. NCBI lineage: Eukaryota > Metazoa > Chordata > Lepidosauria > Squamata > Cordylidae > Hemicordylus > Hemicordylus capensis. Next base: position 19,945,702 of record NC_069663.1, read on the forward strand.
AAAATGCATGGTGCTTTGTGGGAAAGCAGTGGAAACTGGGCGAGAGGCAAGAACAGCAAGACAGACAGGTAGCTGCAGGCTGGAACAAATGTGGAGAGGGTGAGGGGGGTGTCCAGAACAGTCAGGTGGAGCGGGTGGGGGGGGGGGGAGGGAGAGGAGAAAAGGAAACCGCTCCTGGAGCAGCTGGTATTGGACCCTGTATTGCGCATCCTGCAATGGCCTAGCTGGCCCTGGGAGAGGGAGGCCAAAGGCCTGTTGCTATGGCGATGGGCCTTTTGCAGGCCGGAAAATTGCTCTGCAATGTTTACCGATGATAACCTGTCTCCCGGGCGCTCAGGGACATTTCAGGGTTCCCTTCTCTCCCACTCCAGGCAGTGAAGCCAGCCGTTTTCCAAAGTGGAGAGAACCTACAAACATTCTCAGGCACACAACATGTGGGCTGAGGCGAGACTGAAAAATCACAAATCTGTGTTTTCAAGGGCCCGTGGCCGCAAATTGTCAACTGTGCAAATCGTCAACTGTGCGGTTGTGGAAAATAATGTTGTTGAGTTCCACCCGCCATATGCACAGCCTCCGCCCCCACAAAGAACAGAGGAAGCTGCCATATACTGAGTCAGACCCTTGGTCCAGCCTGCTCAGTACTGCCTACACTGATTGGCAGCAGCTCTCCAAGGTCTCAGGCAGGAGTCTCTCGCTGCCCTACCTCCTGGAGATGCTTCCAGGGAGTGAACCTGAGACCGTCTGCATGCAAAGCAGATGCTCTACCACTGATGCAATGCTCTACGGCCCCATCCACAAGAAGCACCAATGCGTAAAAAGGGATTGTAACACAAGGAGAATACAGCCAGTAATGTACTCTTTACAGTAACAACCAATGGAACTCCGGAGGATTTCAGTCTGGAAGTTCTGGATAGCTTCGTGAGCTGCCTGCCACAGAACGGCCTTAGGTAAGACATCAGCCTTATTCACATGTTCAATACTCATACAAATCTGTCTAGTGCATGCAGGAACAGGTCCGTATGTAGGCACAGTTATCCTAGGTGGCCAGATTTGGCTTTAAAAAAGCCAAATTCTGGCTTACGGCCCATTTGACCTACGAGTATACCCCTTAAGTTCTGGCAACTCTGCAGTTATCTACATTTTATTGTTGGATGCAGGTACAGCAGTATTCTTCCTATCTGCATCCTGCATAGTGGGCCTGTACCGAGGTTAACTTTTAAAATGTACAGTGGTAAAGCCATTCACACAAAAACATGCACATATGTGCAGAGATCTGGATGCAGGTACAACATCATGTCTGAACAGAGCTACTGTCTTTTAGGGATGTGCGAACCGGCTCAAGGTCAAGCTGGTTCGCCATCGAACCGGGCCAGCTCAAGGGTTTGCCCTCGAGCCGGACCAGGCCCGGTTTGGCTCGGCCTCGAGCTGGACCCCCTGGACCGGCTCGGAGCCAGCCCAGGGTTTGAAATGTTTAAAAAATGTTTTGTTTTGTTTTGTTTTTAAACTCACTGCTGGGCCTGGGTCGTTCTGCTGCCTCCGGGTTGGTGCTGCTGCAGCAGAACGGGGGTGGGATCTTTGAGGTTTCCCCCTCCTCCTCTAGCCTCCCCCCTGGTCTTTTCTGGGGAGGTCTGGGGCATTTTCGGGCCCTCCCGGCTCTTGGCACCCATTTTAGAGGCCACTGCACATGCGCATGGGCTATTTGTATGCCCCAGGTGATCCACCCTATGCAAGTCCATGGGTGGTTCACAATCTAAAAACACAACAATTGAAACATTAAAAGAATTAACACAGTTTAAAATACAGATTGAAAACTCCAAAATGTAAACAAACGTATAAAAATTAAAAGCCTGACAAAACAGGTATGTTTACAGGAGGCTCCAGTTTTGTTAGGAAGCATGTTCCAAAGTCCCGGGGCAACCCTAGAAAAGGCACGGTTTCGACTTACCACCAACCAAGCTGGTGGCAACTGCAACCGGAACTTCCCGGATGATCTTACTAGGCGGTGGGGGTCCATGAAGTCAAAAGTGTTCTCTTCAATACTTTGGACCCAAGCCATTTAGGGCTTTATAGGTAGTAACCAATGTACCCCCGTGAGCTTGAGGATTTATTTTGTATACAAAATAAGAAAGACAATCAATTCAGAGGTTACCTTTGACTGGTTGAACTTCTGTTACTGTCAGAATCTGCAGGCTTCCTGAGTTACACAGAACTCTTCGGCAGGTAGAGGAGCAATTAGGTGCAACTGGAAAGCCTGCCCGCTCCTACATCAACAGGCACTGGTTCAAAATAAATGTTAAAGGCTTAGCATATTGATTTTGTAGTGTTGCTGGAAAACAAACACAATCGCTTTCTTCATATTCCTGAGCACACGCAGAGAACTTGCGAAGGCCAAGTTCACAATTCCCTACCTCCCTTATTCCTGTCCTAAAGTCCTGGGACAAACAGGTCCACTTGATGAACAGCCCTCTGGCTTAGGTCTTTGGCTGCTATTACTAACTGGTAGGAAGGGGAGCAACAAAACTCCTGTCCTTTGGCTCACCCTCCACTGGAAAGACCATGCTTTAACCCTTTCCATAGCAAAGACCAGACTAGAGATCTCTCTGCAAATTCATCCCTCACATGGAAAGCCCTGGGCCTCCCTTCTCTGACCACTAGGTAATACTTCCCTCCAAAATGGGGAAGAAGGCCTGGACTCTACTGGCAAGCCTGGCAGAGGAAGAAGGCCTGGACTCTACTTTCTTTCCAAACGGAGAAACAGAACACAGCCCACCCACCCCACGCCCCACCTCATCTTCCCCACAACTATGATGTCAAGAACAAGAGGGCAAGCCAGAGCAAGCCTTCTCAATGGTCACTTGCAATTGGAACAACAATACCATTTTTAAATTTTTAAAATTTTTGGACAATGCAAGCCATCGCTTGGTATAAGAGGGGAATTTATGACAGCACAGATCTCAAAATGGGAGCTGGAAAGTTGCCCAAAAGGTTGAAATGTCTCCTGTAAATCCAGAAACCTTCAGCAATATACCGGACCCTGTCAGATCCTGCATTTTTAACTCATGCAATGACTCCTTGAGGGCAAGATTCCTCTGGTCTCACGAGCTAAGGAGGCACGGGTGGTTGCCAGGCGGGGAGAGGAGACTCGAGCATTTGTAGAAACATAGGAAGCGAACATACTGAGTCAGGCCACTGGTCCATCTAGTTTAGCGTTCTCCACACAGACTGGCAGCGGCTTCTCCAAGGTTGCAGGCAGGAATCTCTCTCAGCCCTATCTTGGAGATGCTGCCAGGGAGGGACCTTGGAACCTTCTGCTCTTCCCAGAGCACCTCCATCCCCCGAGGGGAATATCTTACAGTGCTCACACATCTTGTCTCCCATTCATCTGCAACCAGGGCGGACGCTGCTTAGCTAAGGGGACAAGTCACGCTTGCTACCACAATATCTCCAATATCTCTCTCTCTAGTGTAGTATTGTCTACACTGACTGGCAGCGGGCTCTCCAAGATTTCAAGCAGGAGTCTCTCCCAGCCCTACCTGGAGATGTTGCCAGGGAGTGAACCTGGGACCTTCTGGATGCAAAGCAGATGCTCTGTTGTTGAGCTATGGTCTATCTTGTGGGGGCGCTCCCCAAGTTTCACCAACTCTGCCTCTCACCCCTCTGTCCCCACTCACCAACGGATATCATTGAGATGTGCGTGAAATCCGTTTTTTACCTAAATACTAACCATTATGCTGTACACAAAGATTTCCCATCTCATGCCAGGGAAGGCAGGAACTAGATCTGCTTGGGCAATGCATCTCTAGGACCTGCTAGATTTATAAATACCTGCTACCAGCAGGGTTTCGTATTTTTGTTTCCCCACTTGCTCCTTAATCCCTGCTGTTTGTTTCTGTAGCCATGAGCGACGCCTGCTTTTTCCTGCTGCTCAGCAACTGCACCCCAGGACCAGCAGGGGACACATTCCTGAAGGTGGTGTTGCTTTGACTCCCTGCAACAGGCCAAGGTGGCCTGTCTCCGAGAGTCGGTTTTAGGAAGCCATTGCCAGGCAGCAAGTTATCTATGGCTTTGGTAACGCTTTTGGGATTCCTTCCCAGCCGACCAGCACCCTTCTCAGACTGGATGGCGGCTCCAAAATCCAAAGCAGGGTCAGATCCAGCTTGCAGGCTGTCTCTTGGCTGCTGCAGATTTAAGATGATTATATATTTTGGGCCCCTTTAGATCTTCGGCCCAAAGCACCACAATGTCTCGGACCATTCAGACAGGGCGATGCATGCACTGCGGTTCCATGGGAGCAAAGAACGTGGTGTCGAATGCACAATTCAGCTTCCCAAGAAGCTCAGTCTTTGTTTAAAGCAGAAGGCCAAGTTGCTAGTCCATATGGCTGCCAAGATATGCCAGGGACACTGAAACAGTTGTGCGTGGGGATGATGGGATTTATAATCCAACAACGTATGGGGAGTCAAGTTGGAGAACCCCAAGTTGCTCGCTTCCCCAAAACTGCTCCATGGACCAACATCTGGCTCCATTGATATTATATTTCAATCCAAGGCATGAGCCCCTTACTGCGGACAGATTCAGATTCCAGTCCAGCTCCTCTACTATTGCAGTTGTAGATTATTCCCCAAAGCGCTGCCAGTTCCACGATATTCTGGCGTGCAACAACCAGTTCTTATTCAACCCACAGATAAGCCCCACAGGACAGGGTACCGCCTTGCCCAGCAACACTGCCCTTCAGGCAGGCACGCCAGCTTGGCCGAATCCCCCCTGAAAACAGCTTGGCTGCCCTTCCCACGGAGCCCCTCGGACCTACCGCCAGGAACCTGTCCGCTGGGCCTCCTCTGACATTTCGAGCGGGGCGGGGGAGATACGGAGAGCTGGAGGGAGTTCAGAGACGGGAACAGACTTTTATCAAGGCAAAGGCACTGGCTCATGGCAGAAGGAGATTAAGAGAGCTAAATTAGTCTGCCTTGGCTGTGGGACAGCCCCGGGGTGGGGGGGACAGTAGCTCTGCATGTGCCCAGAAGTGTGAAAAGCCAGGCAAGACGGAGGAGGAGGAGGCAGGCGGCGGGGAGGGGAATGAATTGAGTTGACTGGTCTGCTTTTTTCTCCCTCCAAGTTGCTCTGAGGCAGCCTAGCTATTACATCCACAGGTTACGAGCCCCACAAAAAAGGAAGGAAGGAAGGAAGGACGTTGCTAGCCTGCCTGCCTATACATATCTCAGTCATTTTTATGGCACACTGAAGCAGGTCTGCGGCCAGCCTAAAATTTTAGCGGCCGGGGTGGGGGGGGCAGTTTATCTGGCCGGCATCAGTCCTAAGTGCAAGCTGCATTCAGTTATTTAAAAACCATTTGCTTGTGAAAAATTGTGGGGGTGGGTGGCAGAGAAGAATTATGGGGCAGGCCTGCCCCGGTCACCCCAAACCCCATCTCTGAGCCTGCACAGATAGCCTGGAAGAGGAGCAGAGAGGGCAGGGTATGGGGGAGAGAAAGAGCACCATTATCTTCTCATTTATAACACTGTTCTTATCTGCAGGAGAATCTGACTTCCCAGTGGTCAACAGGTGAGTAGGCTCTTAACAAGCCTATTCCAATGGTTTTCTGTGTTGGGGTGAGCCCGCTGGTTTGGTCCAGGCAGCAGGCTAGGAGAGAACACAGATATATCACAGCTTCTTTTGCAATTAGAGCCCAAGAGTAGCCACAGAACTACTAGCGGAGTTGCACGGCACAAGCGGAATCCAAGTTCTTCCGCTAGAACAGGCTTGCTCAACTTTGGCCCTCCTGTTGGCCTACAATTCCCGTAATCCTTGGCTACTGTGGCTGGGGATTATGGGAGCTGTAGTCCCAAAACAGCTGGCGGGGGGCCTAAGTTGAGCAAGCCTGCACCAGAATCTCACTGCACACTGGGCTTTACAGAATAACATGGAGAGAGAGAGAGAGAGAGAGAGAGAGAGAGAGAGAGAGAGAGAGAGAGAGAGAGAGAGAGAGAGAGAGAACACCCTGATGAGCTTAAAATCAAGATTTCAAGAATAAAGGAAGGAAGGGAAAGGAGAGGTAAGGGTACCAGGGGATGGAAAATGCACCAATGCAGAGAATTAAGGTTTGTTTTGGTTGGAGGATGAGGGAGAGTAAGGGAGTAAAGACTGCTTGAATTAAAGGGTGGCCCCTTTTGCTCCGGTCCCCTTAGCTATTGTTTCAGAAGGCTATGGGGGCCACAATGGGGAGGGGAACCAGGATCAGGGCCCTCCTCCCTGTTCTCCCGTAATTTCAGCACCAGGGATTGAGCCTCACAGAAGAGGCGAGATTTGCAGAAGAATGTGCAGGAAGAGCAAGACGGCAGCACAGAGGTGTCCTGGGGAGGGAATTCCCAGCATAGAGGGCAGCAAAGGAGAAAGGGGGCAGAGGAAGCGGAGGGAAGCAAGGGACCCCGGAGCAGCTGAGAGCAAGAGACGGGGGAGAGAAGGCAGGAGAGAAGGCCAGAAAGAAAGAATACAATTAAAAGGGACGGAATGTCTCCGCTCTGCTTTGTTAGCTCATAGCTCTTACTACATCCACGCAGCTTGTGGGGGACCTGGTGAGGAATATTGCACAGACTGCAGAAGAGTTTGGCACCATTCCCTTTCGCCGAGCCCCCTCCCAGGCTCGCTGTTTGGCAACCCCGTCTAAATATACCAGGGCTGGGATGCTGGAAGTTATAAATATCTCCGGCACTCAGCCCCCCAGGCATCCGGCCCTACAGCTCATCCTGGGTTCACATCAGTACTACCAAGCCCTCCCAAAGGAGGAGGCAGATCGCGAAGGGGCGGACTTAAAAGACGGCCCTTCGGCTCTGACCTTGTTTGCCATCCTCAAAGTCATGGGACGGAGGGGAACGTGGTCTAGCGATTGCAGGGAGGAGAGCAGTAGTTAGAAGAGGAAGGCCAGGGGCGTCACTAGCATCAGACCCCTGACCTCTTCCAGAAACGAAATGCAGCCTGCACAGAGTATGGGAGAGAGTTCCTAGCTAGAGATGAGAAGGCCTGGGGAAAAAACCAGAGGGAAACGGTGGTGGTGGGGAGACCTGGAAAAATCTGAAACAAATAGGGTTTTGTTCTCCCCCCCTTTTTTTTACTGGGGACAAAATCCATGTGTGCACCCCCGCCCCCCAGGGTTTTTTCCAGGCCTCTTCGCCTCTGCTGCTAGGCTCCTCTAGCTCTGTGCTGCTTATACCTTCAGAAGTGCTGCATTATAATATTAGAGACTTTGAGAAATTTACGTATTTATTCTTGGGGGACTATGATTGAGTTTAAAAGAATTCAAAAGGGGGTTGCGGGCCTGGGCCCTGGATCTTTCAAGTACCTAGCAATGCCCTGCCTAGTTGCAGCTCATGTTACAACAAACAAATATTTATATACCGCTTTATAAGAAAGAAAGAAAGAAAGAAAGAAAGAAAGAAAGAAAGAAAGAAAGAAAGAAGAATCCTTGTCCTCAAAGGGCTCACAATCTAAAAAAGAAACACAAGAAACACCAGCAACAGTCACTGGAGGGATGCTGTGCTGGGGATGGATAGGGCCAGTTGCTCTCCCCCTGCTAAATAAAGAATAATCACCACTTTTTAAAGGTGACTTTTCTCCCAGTTAGCAGGGGATTTCTCTCTGGGACTTCCAGCCTCCAGCCTACAAGGCTGTTTTGCAGTTTTAGACAGAGCGCCAACATCATTTATTTCCCTCCCCAATGAATAACCACAATCCACTCTGCACGCATGGGACGCTAAGAGCCTGCATGATGTAGTGGTTAGAGCAGAGTTGCACAATTTCGGTCCCCCAGCCGCTTTTGGACTACAGCTCCCAAAATTCCCAGGCACAGTGGCCACTAGTCAGGGATGACGGGAGCTGTAGTCCAGCATCAGCAGGAGGGCTGAAGTGCAACAGCCCTGGGTTAGAGTGTTGGACCAACACTGAGTTCAAATGTTCAGCCATGAAACCCAATGGGTGACTCTGGGCCAGTCACTTCTCTCTCCGCTTACCCTATCTCACAGGGTTGTTGTGAGGATAAATATAAGCATGGACTATAAACAAACAAACAAACAAATGCATCTGTGCTCCTTAAAGGAAGAGCGAGATATAAATGTACGTAAATAAATAAATGAGAGTTTATATTCACACCGTTTGGGTACGTTGACATGTAATGCAATAAACACCGTGTGTGCCTTTGTGCGTTTTTATGCACAGGAAGTCTCTATTACTGCAAACTCTAGCTCTTGGAGCATCTTATTCAGCAATGAGGGAAATGTGCAGTCCGTACTCAAATGCACTCTGCACGTGCTCCAGGACTACAAACACGGCACAGAAAAAAGCTTCCAGGACCAGCTCAGCCTGGGGGGAAAGGAAAAGTGTTTTTTAAAAAACCACAAATCTGCGTAACTTCAGACAGAGTCCTGAAGAACATGAAATAAGACGGAACTTAAAGCATGTCACCTGAAGGAGACTTCACAAGACGGTTAAATTTTACATGTGATAAAAGTGTCTTGATCTGGAATAGCAAATACATGATGTAATGGTATTCCAGCAGGCAGAAAGTTTCACTTGCCCTGAGGGATGTGGATTCCAATTCTACCTTAGTCAGACTCTCAAAGCCTCAGTTTCCCCATTTGTGAAATCGGGACAAGAATGAGCTAGCCAAGAGTTAAGAGCAGTTATCACAAGGATAAAGACTGTAGAACACTTGGTGTATTATAAGCACGACACAAACTATTAACAGAAAGTATTAAATTGTAAGATTGACGACACCACATTTTAAAACACAGTTGTCTTAACTCACCATTAGCAAGTAGCTCTTTAGGCAAAGGTGCCCCATGTTGTACAAGAAAAACACACAGAAGAACTGGGAGAAGCAGATAGTTAATTGCACAATTAGCTTCATTCATTATCATGATGAAAATACTGGACTCTGTACAGCTTTGTATTATTCCAGTCTGAAGATGATAGCAAAGCCCAGTGGTAGAGGATCTGTCTTGTATGTAGAAGGCCCCAGATCAAATCTCTCATGTCTCCAGGTAGGCCTGGGAAAGACCCCGTCTGAAACCCTGAAGAGCTGCTGGCAGTCAGTGTTGACAATATCAAGCTAGGAGGCCAATAGTCTGACTCAGTATTCAGGAGCACTTATGATAGATTAGGAACCTACCAGCAGGGTCAGCTTCCACAGCCAAATACAGGTCATGCAAAATGACCTGTATTCACTGGCAGACAGAAGCAGCTCAGATACGTAACGCATCAAACATGCATAAGAGCGTTACCATTTTCATTGAGGTCATTGACAGAATCAAAAACTGTGTTCTACCCGGGTTTGGGAGCTGTGTGTGCACCAATTTTTGGTTGTGTGGAACCAAGAAAACCTGGGTAGAAGTGATTGTGTGGATGCAAGGTAGGAGGAAAACCTAGGTAGCTTTTCCTCTTACCTTGCTTCCACACAACCGAAAATGGGGAGCACACACAGCTCCCAAACCCGGGTAGAACACAGTTTTTGATTCTGTCAATGACCTCATTGTTTCTCCTCTGCAAAGATGACCCCGTGAAGGAAGCTGCTCTGATACCCATTTTGCATATAGAGAAACTGAGGAAGGAAGCTGGTGCATGGCTTTCAGCAAAATAGAGCCCAGATCTACCCAGTGAATGAGGCAGAACTGCTGATTTTCCAGTTTCCCATCTTCTGCATCAATTTGAACAACACCTAAGCAATCTCCGCACGTCTACCATGGAATCTCTATGCATTGCAAAGGATTCTGGAGAGTGTTAGAGGCACACAAACTCAGTTCACACACAGGGCTGGCCAGGCGTGCTGGACTTCACTGTCACTCCATGTTCCCTGAACATGTACCCCGAATAATTCCCATGCAGCTGCACAGCTTAGGAGAGGATCAGTAGTGGGTCAGCTGAATTCAGGGAAATCTGCCCGCTGTATGGTCTTTTCACTGAAGAATTCGACGCTCTTGAGAAAGCCCTGGGTGCCACAGAACGCCATTAAGCAACCACGGACACAGAGCATCCCCACAAGTGACCCCACCGTCTGGAATGCATCACTTGGGAATGTTGCTAATTTTGCAGTATCAAAAGCAGGCCATTGTTTTAAGTCCAGCAAGCATTCTAGCCAATCTGGGTCTGTCATTTGCTTTCCATGCGTGGGAACACAACCAGTCTCCTATTCAACTATCTCCCTCCGAGGCTTTCCTATCTATGTCCGCCAGCTTGCTGCTGCTGTTCCTCACCCCTGCAAAACGAATGCGTTTCTCAACGACACACATCCAGCGGGCCTAGCCTTTCTCGGCACAGAAGAGCAGTGGGGGGATGGCTTCACCTGTTGAATGTGTGCCTGCTGCATAGCTCTTAAAAACACAGCAGCTTGACCAAGAAGAGAAAGGTGACGCAACTAAGGACTATTCACACATATTTGCTGGGTGGACAATCTGGGCATCATGTACATTATGTTCATTATTCTGTACAAATGGACACTTTGAACATTGTGTACATGTACGCACAATCCATCCCCTATACTTGTTGTCCACAGAGGTGCATTTGAGGAATCCCCACCTCATCTTACTGAACTCCTCCCCCCACCAAACCCAATGACCTGTATATCTCCCCCAAAATGTGTCTTTCCTCCTCCCAAAAATAAAGGTTAAGTAAAGGAGAAGACTTTTGAGGATATCGTAGACAGCCAGGAAAACAATCAAATGGATCATAGAACAAATCAATCCAGAATCTTCACTCGAGGCACAAATGGCCAGGCTCAAACTTCAGACTTTGGACACATTATGCAAAGATCCAGCTCCCTTGAGAAGTTCATGATGCCGGGAAAAGTTGAAGGAAAGAGAAGAAGAGGACGACCAGCAGCAAGGCGGATGGACTTGATTACGACAGCAATGAAGGCACCACTGAGAGACCTCAAAGGCCAAGTTGAAGACAGATCCTCCTGGAGAGAATCTATCTATGTGGTCGCTAAGAGTCGACACCAACTTGACGGCACTTAGTCAATCAATCAATGGAGTTGCTCCTCCACCTTAGAGAAAAGCTGGAGGACTCTGCACTCCTGGTAATCTAGTCCCCCAGGGGCATTTTTAAGATGAATGCATATACGCAGACACCTGAAGGCACATACAGTGGGATGTGTGAATAGCCCTGTACTCTTCAGTTATCAGTAACCACTTGATCTATCCTGCAGCTCCTAGAATTAAACCACCGTCACTTTCACACATGATGATCAATTTTTTTAAAAAATGACTCCTAAACCTCTACTAGAACGAACCAGGCAGAGTTTGCCAAATGCTTTCTTCCAAGAAAGACACTCCGTTCTCCCGCAGCCTTGGGAAAAGCCCTCCCATCTCTCACCCCACCACTATGGAGCCATGCATGGCTCACTAGTGGGGCATCTACTTCGCATCCAGAAGGTCCCAGGTTCAATTTCCCGGCATCTCCGGGTAGGGCTGGGGAAGACTCCTGTCCTGCCGGAAACTTTGCAGAGCTGCTGCCAGCCAGTGTCGACAGTACTGGCCTGGATGGATCAAGAGGCTGACTCAGTACAAGGCAGCTTGCTCTGATCCTTTTTCTAGGGTCACACACACGATCTTGGACGCGTATGAAGAATTCCCAGTATCACTCCAACTGGGGCGAACAAAGGCGTTCTCATCTCCAAAATACCACCAACTCCCAAGAGAGGGGCGGGGGAAGCAATTTCTGGCAACTTGTTTTTGTTGTTGATCGAGGGGAAGAGCGGCTAAATTTGGAAAGGGCGGCGGGCGGGGGAGCTGTCCCTGTCCCAGATGATCCTGAAATCTATACTGGGGCGGGGGGAAGAGTCGAAAATACAGACCTCGGACTGCTGCCAGTCCGCCAGGAAGATAAGAAGACCCCCCTGCGGCGCTGCCCCATTCCCCTGAACTTACTTGCAAAGTATTTCTTCCCCCCTGACGTCCAGTTTCCTCCCACGAACTCCACAGCAACAAAACCCAGACAGAGACCCTCACCTCCCCCGCCCCAACCTCGGTTTTCTTGCCTTGCCCTGCCCTCCTCCCTTCCCCGATTGCCACGCGGTTCCGGGAGCTCACCTCGCAGCGTGCGCCCCCCGCGGTAGGTCCGATCTGTGGTCAACAACAAGCCCAGCCGTGGCTGCACCACCACCCTCGCGCGCGCGCGCTGCTGCTGCTGCCGAACCTGCGCGGACCCGAGTGGGCGTGGGTGGGAGGCACGGCCGGAGGGGCGGGGGCGGGAGCGCGGAGGTCAGCGGCTGGAGGGAAGGCTGGGCGGACCAGGCGCGGCCGGCGGGTGGGAGGCTTGAAGTTGCAGAAGCGGGTCCGCAGCTGCGGAGGAGGGCGGAGACACAGAGGGGCTTGATTCGCGTGCGGCCGCTCGCGCGCGTGCGCCCCGACACGTGTCGGGGGGCTGATCGTCGGGATTCGCTGCCTGCAGTTTCGGGTGATTTTTTTTTTTAACCTTCCTCCCCCTCCCTTCAAATGAGGCTTATATGAATGTTTTGACGCTTGTCTGTCGGGCACGCCCCCTTCATCCCGCCCTCTGCCGGGCCTGTCCGTCTGTTCGCCCCTTTCCCTGTCCCCTCGATTCGCCTGTCCTATGCTTTCTATAGTGCCTGCCCCCTTCACCATCAGCGTGTGCAGCCCCGCCCCATTTAGATTTCTCTTTACAATCAATGTGTATATACTTTGCACTTCCCCCGGGGCGGGGGACCTCCTGATGCCCACGCACCACCCACCCATTTTCATCAGGATGATCTAGTGGATCTGACAAAATTCAGTCATTAGCCCTATTCACATGTTATGTTCAGCACTAGTACCAGCACACAGTGTACACAGATACAGTCATTCACATGTTCTGTTGAACACAGGTACAACAGTACACTTCCTAACTGTACCATGCATTTGAGAGATCTGTAGTCCTGTTCACTTTAAAAACAAATGCAGGTCTAGTGATTCACACAAACACATGGATGACCAGAATACACTTGAACACCATAATGTCTGAATTGGGCTAGTATGTTGCACACAGTGTACAAGGGTACAGTCATCCACATGTTCTGTTGAACACAGGTACAACAGTACACTTCCAAACTGTACCCTGCATTTGAGGGGTCTGAATGCAGGTTCACTTTTAGAATGAATGCAGATACAGTCATTCCCACAAACACATGTACAGACATTTGTACGCTCAACATGATGTCTGGATAGGGTGTCTCTCAGATTGTGTTCTAACATGACTTCCTTAAGTTGTGGAAGGTGTTTGGAACATACTTAGCTGCTTTCTTTCCCTCTTGGACTGTAGGACGGAATGAGCACCAGTTCACACAACTTCTAGTCAGATGGTTCCCCCCGCTCAACACAGCCCTATTCACGTTACGTTCAGCACATGTACAATCAGAATCAGAATCAGAATCCCTTTATTACAATCCAAGACCAAACAGTACAACAACAACAGTCCCAATCGGTTATTATCTGTGTGTGCATGTACAAAATAATCTGCACTATACACACAGTTATTCACATGCTGTGCTCAAGACATATATCATAGTACACGTCCCGTCTGTTCCCTGAACATAACCACAGTCATTCACATAAAAACAAGCACATGTGTACAGACACCTGAATACATCATGTCTGAATGTGGTTACAGTCGTTTGCACTTAAATGTGTATGTGTGTACAGACATTTGAATGCCTGTACAGCATACTGTCCTGAATAGGTCTTATGAAAGCGCTACACTGGCTGCCAATACGTTTCCGGGCAAAATACAAGGTGGTGGTTATTACCTATAAACCCCCAAACAGCTTAGACCCTGGGTATTTAAAAGACCATCTTCTTCGCCATAAGCCCCACAGCCTGTTAAGATCGTCTGGAGAGGTTCGTCTGTGGTTGCCGCCAACTCGTCTGGCGGCTACTTGGGAACGGGCCTTCTCCGTTGCTGCCCCTGGACTCCGGAATGCACTCCCTGCTGAAATAAGAGCCTCCCCATCTCTGGCAACCTTTTAAAAGGCACTGGAGACATATTTATTCACCCAGGCTTTTAATTAGATTTATAATTTTAATACTTTTAATATTGGGTTTCAAATGATTTTAATGTTAATGATTTTAATGTTTAAATGATTTTAATTGTAAACCGCCCAGAGATGCAAGTTTTGGGCGGTATAAAAATATGTTACATAAATAAATACATAATAATAATAATAATAAATAATAAATGATTTGCACTGTCTGCATGGTCAAAGGATCATCTGAACTTATCACTAGACCAACTGTTCAGACATATCTTCGGGCGAGAGAGAGCAGGGTCCTGCCTACGTAACATAGGAAGGTGTCTGCCTTATACCAAGTCAGACCATTGGTCCATCCCACTCAGTATTTTCTACACACGCTGCCAGTGGCTTTCCAAAGTTTCAGGACGGAGTCTTTCTCAGTCTTACCTGGAGATGTTAGGGACTGAACCTGTAGGGTTGCCAACTGTCCCGCATTACGCAGGACGTCCCTCATCTCAGGAATGAAATGTTGGTCCCTCTAGGGACAGCATTGGTCTCTCATTTTGTTGGCGGGGCGAACAGCTTCTTATTTTGAGAAGGTCTTGGTTGAAAAGTGGTATGATTTCAATATGTTCTAAATAATAACAATACTGGCATTATTCAATGGCATATAATTCAATTATATATACGTCAATGATACTCAGGCTCTTGATTACCACTGCATACACCTCCCACCCCAAGCCAGCGGGGGGGGGGGCACAACTTGTGTTCCTCATTCTGGCAATGAACAATTGGCAATCCTATGAACCTGGGACCTTCTGCACAGAGGAGCCATGGAAGTATGGCCTCACCTCCTATCAGAATTGCTCTTTGGGATCATAGGTTACATAGGAAGCTGCCTTATACTGAGTCAGGCACTTGGTCCATCTTCCTCAAGAATATCCACACTGACTGGCAGTGGCTCTCCAAGGTTTCGGGTAGGTTCCCCTGCTAACTGGCCAAAGAGGCACCTTTTTAAAGTGGCGATTCTCTTTATTGAGGGTGGGGAGCATGTGGTCCTATCCACCCCCCTTCACAGCATCCCTCCAGTGGCTGTTGCTGGTGTCTATCATGTTTCTTTTTAGATTGTAAGCCCTTTGGGGACAGGGATCCATCTTATTTATTATTTCTCTATGTAAACTGCTTTGGAAACTTTGTTGAAAAGCAGTATATAAATATTTGAACTAGTAGTATTAGTAGTCCCCTTGCGGTAGCAAGCATGACTTGTCCCCTTAGCTAAGCAGGGTCTGCACTGGTTGCATATGAATGGGAGACTAGAAGTGTGAGCACTGTGAGATATTCCCCTCAGGGGATGGAGCTACTTTGGGAAAAGCAGAAGGTTCCAAGTTCCCTCCCTGGCAGCATCTCCAAGATAGGGCACAGAGAGGTTCCTGCCTGCAACCTTGGAGAAGGCGCTGCCAGTCTGTGAAGACAATACTGAGCTAGATAGACCAATGGTCTGACTCTGTATATGGCAGCTTCCTATGCTCCTTGGACCTCTTTGTGTTTGCTCCTAAAATAAGGGCATTCTTACTTCCAGTCAAGTGTCCGCCGTACAATTGCAGTGATAAGAGGGGTCAGGAAACAGCTCGGGCTGCCAATGTCCATCAGCTTCCAACACAGATTCAGGAAGACCCTGAGAAGCCTCGCGAGCTATAATGCTGCTGTGCTCTTAGCAGCTGCATAGTTGGCAGGAATTCAACGGGTGTGGCATTTCCCTCATGCTTCTGTTGAATTGCTCACATGGCGCTTGGAGTCCCTCAGGAAGAAGGTCGCAGTTCTAGAATTAGGATGGATGTGTGGGTTTTGTATTGATATTTTTGATTAGGAAAGGACCCTGAGAGGGAGGGGTCCAAGCAGCACAGACTTTTCAAGTTTCTGAGAACAGCCCTGGCAACCCTAATTATGCTGAGTGTCGCTTTGTTTGTTTTAACCCACAGTTTTTGTTTTGAACTACAAGCTGGAAGACAACACCACACATGGTCATCAAATAATATGACAGAAAAGAAAGCTGTGGGGGTGGGGCATGCTTTGGGGGCCTTCCACTATTCCGATGCTCAATCCAGGGAGTGGGGTGTAGTGGTTAGAGCAGTGGTACTCTTCACTGTTTTTCAAGTGGGGGGCCACTTTGGCAAATCACCTCAATGAGTATGCCATATACCAAGTCAGACCATTGGTCCATCAAGCTCAGAATCGTCTACACAGACTGGCAGCAGCCTCTCTCCAAGGTTGCAGGCAGGAGTCTCTCTCAGCCCTGTCTTGGAGATGCCAGAGAGGGGACTTGGAACCTTCTGCATGCAAGCCCCATCTCCTAAGAGGAATATCTTCCAGTGCTCACACATGTAGTCTCCCATTCAAATGCAAACCTGGACAGACCCTGCTTAGCAAAGGGGACAAGTCATGCTTGCTGCCACAAGGCCGGCTCTCCAATGTAAGAGCCATTTCCCAGGGTGCTGGTCTCTGCACAGTACTGCACTTTTCTCAGTGCTAGGAGGGCCCTTTAAGAGAGGGCTTCTCTAAGAAGCTCTGTGGGGAAAGCGTTGGGTAGGGCTACCTAGCCTGCTGTCCACCCCTCCCAAGTTGGTTTAGGAGCTCGAGAAGACTCCCTTTCCGTCAAGGGAACCCCCCTGGCCCTGGGCAAAATGCAGCACTGGTCATCTGCACCTGGTGGTTATGGGGGTTGGTCACTTCCAAATGGTGCTTATTAAGGAGCCATACTTAGGGTTCATGGGGGCTGCCACTGGCTCCTGGGCTAAGGGGAGATCCTCTATTAATTTGCAAAAATCCTCCATTAATATGTCATCTCGGAGAGACCATATCACTCCTATCTTCAAAGATCTACACTGGCTGCCGATAAGTTTCCAGGCAAAGTACAAGGTTTTGGTTATAACCTATAAAGTCCTAAAACAGGGATTTGCAATGTGTGGGTCCCCAGATGTAACTGGACTTCAACTCCCAAAATTCCCAACCAAAGGCCACTGGGGCTGGGGGTTATGAGAGCTGAAGTCCAATAACATCTGGGGACCCAAACGTTGAGAAACCCTGCCCTAAACAGCTTAGGCCCTGGCTATTTAAGAGAACGTCTTCTTTGCTATGAGCCACACCGCCCATTGAGATCATCTGGAGAGGTCCGTCTGCAGTTGCCACCGGCTCATCTGGTGGCTACTCAGGGACGGGCCTTCTCCGTTGCTACCCCGAGGCTTTGGAACACACTCCCTGCTGAAATAAGAGCCTCTCCATTTCTTACAACTTTTAAAAGGGCAGTCAAGATGCATTTGTTCACCCAGGCTTTTAATTAGATCTTTTTAAAATTGTGTTTTAATTTTGTTTTTAATAGTGTTAACTTCTTAAATTGCAATTGTTGATCTTTTCATTGGTTGTTTTTATTGTCTTGTAAACCGCCCACAGAACTTGCATCTGGGACGGTATAAAAATACGTTAAATCAAATCAAATCAATCAATCAATCAATCAAATAAATAAATAAATAGCATTAATGAAGAGCCCTGGGTTGGTGTTTTGGACCTAGGGAGATCTAGGTTGAAATCCCCACTCAGCTCACTAGATGGCCTCAGATCAGCCACTTTCTCAGCAAAGCCTACCTCATGGGACTGTTGTGAGGATTAAAAAATGGGGCAGGGACCCATGTGCACTGCGCTGAGCTCCTTGCAGGAAGGATGGGGTATGCATGCGATAAATAAAGGCCAAGCGAAGCTTTATGTTAGTGATGTTTCCAAACTTCTTCCACCCTAACCATGGGGAAAGTGCCTCCTTTTATAAACACATCTTAACTACCCAGATGGTAAGCAGGACAGGCTGATGAAATGGCGTGAACGAGTCATGAATATGCATTCAGTGACCTTGAATGTAGGCTGTACATTAGGCTGATAACACTCTTCCTATTAACATGCATCGCCATAAAGCTTTTCAGATTCTCACATCAAACATGCGCATCCCTTTCCTTTCACGCTGGCTCAGAGTCACCCCCAGAAAAATCTATCAAGCTAATTGAACAGGAAATGGGAGCTGTGAGTATTTTAAGCCAGGAGTAAAGCATGCAGGCACCAGTTTAGAATATTTCTCCAAAACAGGGTTGCCACTTTTTAAATCCAGATTGAGGCGCTGCGCCTTTAACACAGCAATGACCAAAATAATAAATAATAAAGTCATTGGAAGTAACCCGTCCCTTCTCTCTCAGCCTAACCTGCCTCACAGGGCTGTTGTGAAGGTGAACATAACCGTGGACACTGTTCTGGGTTCCTCAGAGGAAGAACGGAATAGAAATGTATCAATCAATCAATTTCACACAACTGAGGACCTGGCAAGTGCCCACACCACTTACCCAGGATGGCACATTACCGTTTTACACTCGTCCGTGAGTGGAAATCCCAGTTTAAATCCCCCCAGAATAATTGTGTGCTGTGCAGAACACTCCACTTAGCTAACCTTGATCTCATCCTAGATTAAACATCCCAGCCAGCCCGCGCCAACCATCATGGCACACAGTAATTTCTGAGTGAGATAACTGGAATTTCCTCCTTCAGATTAACGAAAATCAGGAGTGCACCCGGTGAGTTCTCCTTGCTAAGTGGCAGGTTAACCCGGCTCTCTGTCAGGGTTTCTTAACCTTGGGCCCCCAGATGTTGTTGGACTACAACTCCCATCATCCCCAGATATGGCCTTTGTGGCCAAGGATGATGGGAGTTGTAGTCCAACAGCATCTGAGGGCCCAAAGTTAAGAAACCCTGTTTTAGATTCCTCAACTCAGTTTTGTATACACACTCAGGTCCACTGGGTGATTTAGCAAATGACCACTAGGGGGCAGCCCATTTCCAGCAATGAACCCAACCAGGGATGGCAGATGGACTCTCTGGAGGCCAATTTACTTACTTTTTTTAAAGGAGTGCGTTTGCCAGACTTGATGGAGTTGTTGTATTTATTATTTATATTTAAAAGGTATTCTACGCCGCGATTCTTCAGCAGTGAATCCATGGAGGCTTGCAACGAAATTTTTAAACACATTGTATGTCTAGGGTGGCCAGCTTTCTAAACTAGCTCTGCTCCTGTGCTTTAAATAGTAGCCTGTGGTGCAAGAACAACATGAGAAGCTTTTCCTGGCCTGGAGTTGAACTGATGAAGAAAGAAGGTCATAACTCAGTGGTAGAACACCTGCTTTTAATGCAGAAGGTCCCAGGTTCAATCCCTGGCAGCATCTCCAGGTAGGCCTGGGAAAGACTTTGGAGAGCTGCTGCCAGTCAGTGTAGGGTTTGAGCTAAAACGACCAATCGTGTGACTTGGAATAAGGCAGCTTCCTATGTCCCTATGTTCAGCTGAAGGCACAGGAGAGCCAGCAGAAAAGCTGGCAAACCTCTCTTGCATTTAAATCAACAATAGATATCTGCTGGTGAATGACATCCAAAAAATGAGTACAAAAGACAGGGTCTTTTTAGTATTGGCCCCAAGGCCTTGGAATGCTCTCCCTAGGGTGATCTACCAGACTCCCTTCTTTTGCATTTTCAGACATCCTCTGATGTTTCTGTTCCAATACTCTTTTGACCTGTGATGGAATTGCTGTCTTAAGTATGTTGTTTTTCATCTGGCTGATTTGTTATTTTAGTGCGATTATTATCTTTATTATCTATAATTTTAATTATAATTAACAACAACAACAATCTCTTGCAGGAAGGATTTAGATTTTTGCCTCCGGTATCAAAATGTTTTGAATCTTGCCTGGTGGAAATGCTGAACTATTTCTTTGCTTTTCCATCTGCTTTGAGCTCTGTGTTGATGAGTTTTATTGATTCAGCAGCGCTGTATGATAAAAAACAATTTGTCCTTCCTTCCCTCTCTTCCACCCCCTTAGACGTAACAGTTTTGCAGCACCAGCCTCGTTGTGAACACTGCTAGTTATTCTGGGTGCTGAGTGGGAGGTTCTACCTACCCAAAGAACAGACACGCCAAACACATATGAAAAACAATTACGCCGATTAGCATCAACTTTGCTGGAGGGACAACCTGCACGCAAAACACTTTACCAAGGGCTTTGCATGCAGAAGGTCCCAGGTTCAATTCCTACCATCTCCTGGGGAGGAATATTCCTGCCTGAAACTGTGCAGAAGCCGCTGCCAGTCTGTGTAGACAATACTGAACTAGACAGACCAATGGTCTGACTCAGTATAGGCAGCGTCCTATGTTCCTATGACCCCTGGCAAATGTCTAGTGCAGGGTTTCTTAACCTGGGCCCCCCAGATGTTGTTGGACTACAACTCCCATCATCCCCAGACATTGTCTTTGTGGCTGAGGATGATGGGAGTAGTATAGTCACATTTACATTTTACACCCCGCTCTTCCTCCAAGGAGCCCAGAGCAGTGTACTATATATTTAAGTTTCTCCTCACAACAACCCTGTGAAGTAGGTTAGGCTGAGAGAGACGTGACTGGCCCAGAGCCACCCAGCTAGTCTCATGGCTGAATGGGGATTTGAACTCAGGTCTCCCCGGTCCTAGTCCAGGACTCTAACCACTACACCAAGCTGGCTCTCCAACAACATCTGGGGGCCCAAGATTAAGAAACCCTGGTCTAGTGTATATCGGACCCTCAAATTCTTCTCTGCTGCCTCGTTGAAATATCTGCATGGTGCCTCCCTCCCCGCACCATTACCTCCACTAAACCCTGCTTCTGCAGAGAAGAGAGCTGGTCTGGTGATCGCAAGCATGACTTCTCCCCTTAGCTAAGCAGGGTCCGCCCTGGTTGCATATGAATGGGAGACTTGATGTGTGAGCACTGCAAGATATTCCCCTCAGGGGATGAAGCCGCTCTGGGAAGAACATCAAAAGGTTCCAAGTTCCCTCCCTGGCAGCATCTCCAAGATAGGGCTGAGAGAGACTCCTGCCTGCAACCTTGGAGAAGCCACTGCCAGTCTGTGCAGACAATACTGAGCTAAATGGACCTATGGTCTGACTCAGTATATGGCAGCTTCCTATGTTCCTGCCCAGGGCTGTTCTTATATTGAACGGCTGCTTTATAAGTCCAGGTCCTCTCCGTCCCCTCCCAAAGCCTCCTGCAGAACAAAGCTGGACTGTGCGAAGGGAAATGCTAGGCCTGGGCGGGAATCCCAGCTCCCAGGGCACTGGTCCAAACAGCTGCCTCCATTGTTCTCCCAGGGGCCAGGCCTTTGCTGCACTCTGTGCTTTATAGCTTGACATTTGCGGGGGGGGGGGATGCTGTATGGCCAGGGTGTCGGGGAGAGTGGAAACTATTCCCGTTTGCTTGGAGCTTGCGGGAGGCTTCCCGGAGTTGGAGAGAGGGCATCGGCTTGGCAGAAGCTGCCGGGTTTTCAAAGAGCAATTGCCCTGCACAAAAGGCCATTGAGAACCCCTGGCCCGTCCTGGACGCCAACCCTGGAGCCGGACCAGTTGGGTTTTCATGTTTGACGGGAGTTTTCGGACGCTGCACTAAATCAAGCGTCTTCCCTCCTGAGCTCCTTCAGGTGTGGCTGAGGACCGCTGAGGGCCTTGGAAAAGGGGTCAGAAGAAAGCAGGGGGGAGGAACGTGTGTGCCAGGGGGCCCGGTCCCTGGATGTGGAGGCCGTTGGGCTTCAGGGCTTCTCGCGGGAGGTTGCTCCTGCACCACTGCTCTGAGCCCCTCCCTTAGTCAAGGAACAGCATTTTCACAGAAACACCATGGACGTCCAAAGCTGGAAAACAGCCACATCTTAGCATGATTTAGAGGCCTGTTCCTGGCTAGATTTGAGATTGCATTCCCCAGAGAAGAAGAAAGTAAACAGCAATGTACTTTAGGCCCAGGATATTTAAGAGAACATCTTCTTTGCCATGAGCCCCACCGCCCACTGAGAGCATCAGAAGAGGTTTGTCTGCAGTTGCCACCAGCTTGTCTGGTGGCTACTTGGGGACGGGCCTTCTCTGTTGCTGCCCCGAGGCTTTGGAATGCACTCCCTGTTGAAAGAAGAGCCTCCCCATCTCTAATAACTTTTTTAAAGGCAGCTAAGACGCATCTGTTTGCCCGGGCTTTTAATTAGATCCTGTTTTAATCGTTTTTCACATTGTTTTAAATTTCAAATTATTGTAACGTTTCAACCTTTTTATTTTGTTTTGTTTGTATTGTTTTATTGTAAAAAACAATAAATGATATAAGTTTTGGTGTAGGTTTTGAGCAGTGTACAAATATGTCAAATAAATAAATAAATAAATAAATAAATAAATAAATAAATAACCAACCAACCAACCAACCAACCAACCAACCAGTT
Organism: Hemicordylus capensis; assembly: GCF_027244095.1. Lineage (NCBI taxonomy): Eukaryota > Metazoa > Chordata > Lepidosauria > Squamata > Cordylidae > Hemicordylus > Hemicordylus capensis. The sequence goes on from NC_069663.1 coordinate 19,967,998, forward strand.
CCTGGGTGTGGGGGGGAAAGCAAGTTTCTAGTCCATGACAAACTTTGTGCTTCAATGTGGGTAAACAAAGCCTGGCGAAAGGTCAGAAGCCAGAGGGGGCGGGGCTTAGCCATCAGTATTAAAGAGGCGGGGCATAGATACTTTGTTTCATTCCATGCGGCTTGCCAAAGTAAAAGAGTGCAGAACAAGAAAGCATTCTCAGCATTGTTTAGTAGGCATAATTTATTCATGGGTAGAATTGGGGCTTTTTTTGGTCCAGAATTTGAATTAAAGAAATAAAAAGAATAACAGAGAGAACACACACAGCCCTGCAGATGGATCTCTCTTGCTGCATTCAGGTGAGAAAAACACACAGACAGGATGCTATAATTTTAGCTCAAGGAACATAGGAAGCTGCCTTATACGGAATCAGACCATTGGTCTATCTAGCTCAGTATCATCTCTACACAAACTGGCAGCGCATCTCCAAGGTTTCAGATAGGAGTCTCTCTCAGGCCTATCTTGGAGATGCTGCCAGGGAGGGAACTTGGAGCCTTCTGCATGCAAGCAGGCAGGTGCTCATCCCAGAGCGGCCTCCTCCCCTAAGGGGAATATCTGACAGTGCTCACACATGTAGTCTCCCATTCAAATGCAAACCAGGGCAGACCCTGCTTAGCAAAGGGGACAGTTCATGCTTGCAACTACAAGACCAGCTCTCCTCTCCAAATACAAATAGGCTTCTGAAGTTTCACACAACTGTAATAAATCAAATACACGAAATCTATTTTTTTCCTTCCTCACCCCCCCCCCCAAACTAAAAACTTATTTGGGTTTGTGGCTCCTAGAACAAAGGAGGTGGGAGGCACGCTCATTTGTTCCATTTCGGTTAGGGCCTTGTTGCAAATAAAAACGAGAACAAGGCGTTCCTCCGCTCAGCTCAGCCTGGTTCAGCTCCCATAGTCCACGTCATCTCCTTCCCTTTGGGTTGCATGAGGTCAAATTTGACCTCAAGGTCAAATGACCGGCCCATGACCAGCCCGCACTGGTGTGAGAATACAGTGGAAGAGAGTTCCTAGTCTATGGGGGAGGGGCAAAATGCTTAACACTTCAGAGATGAAAAGATGCTGCTGTTAATCTGGAAATCCAGTCTGAGATCATTTCTTCTTGGACATGAACGCTGCTCTTCAACCAAAGTTTCCAAAGTGGTTTACATAGAAAAATAAACAAGACATAAATAAGATGGTCCCCTGTCCCCCAAAGGGCTCATAATCCAAAAAGAAACGTAAGGCAGTTACCAGCAACAGCCACTGGAAGGATGCTGTGCTGGGGTTGGATAGGGCCAGTTGCTCTCCCCCTGCTAAAGATAAGAGACTCACCCCTTGAAAAGGTGTCTCAGTATGCTCCACTGCTCCTTATGCAGTGGATGATGGATGTCCGTCCAACAATATCTGGGGACCCAAGGTTGGATGAAGCTCAACACTCTCTGTTCAACTTTAAATGAAAGTTGAAGGCTTTGTTTCTCAGCAGCCTTCTCTCTCTCTCTCTCTCTCTCTCTCTCTCACTGCCCCGTTTTAATTGTCATCCTTGACCCCCTGCCCTTTTATTGTTTTCGAACCTGTCATCTTTGCTCCTCTTTTCCCGTTTCGTTTTAATGGTTGCAAGCTGCCATGAATTCACACGTGAAGAATAACAGCATTCAAATCCTTTAAACAAAGCCAATATGTTCGTCATCATGCCCCACGGAAACCCCACAGGGGACCTGTTCACACGCACAAAAGTCACGTGTTCACCCCCGCAGCTTTCCCAGAACGTGCGAAACGGCTCCCGGCCGCCAACCTTCACCCCCTCCCACGCTTCGCCCATTCGACACCGACCACCCACTGGCACCTCCCGCTGGAGATCTCTGATTCCTCGCCCCTTGGGTCTGAGTCTCTCTCTCTCCCCGCCGCCTCTCGATTGGTCGGCCGCTGTTTGTACGCGTGCGCGTGTGTATGTGTGGTTGTGTGCGTGCGTGTGTACGCGGCCGTGGTATATCTGCAGAGAGCAGAGCCGAGCGTGGCGAAAGCGGGAGCGGGCGAGGGGAGGAGGAGGAGGAGGAGAAGACGGCGCCGCAGCAGCAGGTCCCCGAAGAGCGGGGCTCGAGGGCAGATCGGAGACCTCCGGCCGCCCGATTGGCAGCCCTCCCTCGATCTCGGCGGATTGGCTCGAGCTCCGCGATCGAGGAACGCGGCTCGACTGGCTTGGTTCTCTCTTGCAAGCGGGGAGCGTCTCTGCAGCAGCAGCAGCAGCCGGGATTCGGGCAGCGGCGCGGCCAAGCCGAGGCGGATGGGGCCGGGCGGCGGGCGGACGCTGGAGTCTCCGCCGCTGCACCGGCGGCCGGTGGCGGCGGCGCGGTGATGGACAGGCGGGGGCTGCTGCTGCCTCGGCGGGCGTAGATCCAACCCGCGCAGGGAGGGGGCTCCGCGTCGCGTCCTGCGCCAGCGGGAAGACGAAGAAGGCGGCGGCGGCGAGAAGGCAGCGAGGAAGAAGCGGGCAGCAGCGGCAGCAGCCACCGCCGCGCCCGGCTTGAGGATGGGCTGGCGCCTGGGTCCCGGTGGGGCCGCCGGCGCCCCTCTGCTGCTGCTGCTCTTCCTCCTCTTGGCCGGGCAGGGCAGCGCCGCTCGGAGACCCCCGAAGAGGAAGTGCTCGGGGGGCTGCACCTGCACCAAGGACACGGCGCTGTGCGAGGGGGCCAAGGAGGTCCCCAAGGAGCTGCCCCAGAACCTGATCTCGCTGTAAGCGGCCCCCGAGCGCGCGGCGGGTGGGTGGGGGGCGGCGGGGAGGGGGAGTCAGAAGAGCCACCCCCCCCCGCCCAACCAGCATATGTTTGCCCACCCCCACTGGGAGAGGGTGGGCAGCCAAGGAGGGTCGGAGGGGCTGGACACGTGATCCTGGGTTATTATTCTGGGTGGGGTTTTTTGCGCGGGGGGGGGGAGAGGATAGGGTCGCCTGGTCGAGATCTAGAGCTGGAGCCGCTGTGGGGGGAACTGGAAGGGGGTGATTGCACCCGGGTATGGCACCCGCCTTTGGGGAAACTCGGTTGGACGTTGGCGTCTTGGTGGCAGTATTGGTGTGTGTGTGGGGGGGTACCAGAGTGGGGGTGATGGTGCAGTGATGGAGAAGTGTCAGTTGGCTGGCTTGTGCTGATTGTAAGACACCCGGCGCATGGATTGGCCCCCTGGATCATCCCTATCTGCCCCCATCCCATTAGGCTAGAGACAGAGCTAAAATCTGGCCCTGGGAGATCTCCCGCTCCCTCCCCCGCCAAATCTTCCTTCTAGTAAAGAGCCTCGAGCCCAGACCTACAGGCAGGTTGTCTAGAGATGAGCCCAGCGGCTACCTCCACTCATTGGCATGCAAGGCGTAAGACTAGGCAAAATGTGCAAACCTCTCTGAGGAGGACTGGGGAGAGATACCCTTGGGAGAGGCACCCCCCCCCCCCCGTGGGCATGGCCGGGTCACAGGAGCCAGCAAGATGCTAACGAGGTCCCTGGAGGCGGGACGCAGATGCCAAGGGTTACAGAGCAAAAGCGGCTCCAAGTGGGCTGGAGGTCCCCCAAGGATGCTGTAATGAATTCACCTCTGGCCGCTGCATAGAGGCAGGCAAGCTGAGGCCGCTGGGTTCCTGACTGCTTTCTGCAGCAACGGAGAAGGGAGATACACGATCGCTCTGGGTAGCCATCTCCGGTTGATTTTGGCAGCTCCCAGCCGTTGCTTCGGGTGCTGATGGGGTGGGTCACGGTGAGCCTCTCTGCTGCTGGGCCAGTGCTGTTTCCCGGGGCCGCTGGCATCCTGCCTCACACGCAGCCTGCCTCTCTCTCTCTCTGTGCAGGTCTCTCATTCGCTCAGGATTCACAGAGATCTTGGAAGGCAGCTTCGTCCACGTGTCCTCGCTTCAGTTGCTGTAAGGAGCAGGAAACCGGGGGGGTTTGGAGTGGTGTGTGTGAGTGCGGCAAGGAGCATGCCTGCAGGTGTCCACCATTTGTGCGTGTGTGTGGTGCATAGGAATTGTCTGTTTACCCACTTACTGGAACATATAGGTAGCTGCCATATACTGAGTCAGACCATTGGTCCATCTAGCTCAGTATTCTCTACACAGGCTGGCAGCGGCTTCTCCAAGGTTGCAGGCAGGAATCTCTCTGAGCCTATCTTGGGGATGCCAGGGAGGGGACTTGGGACCTTCTGCATGCAAGCAGGCAGGTGCGCTTCTCAGAGCAGCCCCACCCCCTTAGGGGAATATCTTACAGTCTCCCCTTCAAATGCAAACCAGGGCAGACCCTGTTTAGCAAAGGGAGCAATCCATGCTTGCTGCCGCAAGACCAGCTCTCCTGTGTGTCTCTGTGTCCTGTGTGGTGTGAATCCCCTTGTGCCTGCAAACAGGAATGTGTTCTGTTTAATGGGCTCTAGCTTTGCATGAGTGTGTAAAGGAGTGTGGGATGTATTGGTGTGTAGAGTGCCCCCCCTCCAGATAGGACTCTTCTGTTTTGCAGGGGGAGAGCAACTGGCCCTATCAATCCCTAGCCACTGGAGGTACTGTGCTGGGGGTGGATAGGGCCAGTTGCTCTCCCCCTGCTCCAGAAAGAATAATTGCCACTTTTAAAAGGTGCCTCTTGGCTCGTTTCGCACTCATGCTGCTCGCCTCCCAACTGCAGATGTCCCAATGCCAGTGGGACAGTGTGTCCCCGCACCCCCCTGCCACCAGCCCCAGCTCATCTTCAGCCCATAGCATGGACATCAAGCCTTGAAATGCTGAAGCTCTCCAAGTCAGTAGTGATCGTGAACGTTGTTCTCCTGTCTCCCCGAGTCCTGAGAACACCTAAGGCTCATTCTGATGATGATGGTTCTAGTTCAGGAGCTCTGCGCACTCCCGATATTTGAGCGTGTGTTAGATGAAAGTGACGTCGGAGGAGTTCGGAGAGCTTCTTTGTGTACAAAGCCCCAGCTGGGTCGCTCAAGCACCCCTTACTCAGGATCCCCATGTGTCGCTGGACTACCACTCCCATCATCCCCTGTCTTCAGCCATGTTGGCTAGGGGTGATGGGAGTTGTAAAATCAGCAACATCTGGGGACCCAACACTGGGAACCTCTGAGCGAAGATAAAGTGGCAGGGAAGATCCAGAGAACGAGGTAGGGGTTAAGGCTGTCCTACCCAACTGGGGCTTAGCATACAAATAAACACCCCGCCCTGCCTTGTGTTAACTCGCAGGCAATCAGTCGGGGAAAACGAGCCCCCCAAGTTAGAGGAGGAGGCTTCTCCTAGCCTAATCATCATCGGGAGAATGAGTCCCTGCTGTCCTTCAGGGCGATCTAATCCTTTGGGATGTGAATCCCACCCCATCTGTGTTCTTCTGACCCCAAACTTGGTTGCCCCCTTTGTATTTCCCAGTGTCTGACCTGCCTGCTTCTCCCCCACAACCCCCCTAGCTTGATCGCTTACAACTCCCTGGAACTGATCCGTGACGACGCCTTTGTGGGACTCGTACACCTGGAGTATATGTGAGTGTACATGTTGGGGTGCAGGGGTCAGGTGTGGGGGCAAGCATGCACCTTTGGGACGGGGGCGGGGGTGTCACGGATGTCTTGCGGCATCCAGGATGGATGGATGGGGAAAGTCTGTGCAAGGGTAAGCTTATAAAGGCAATGGGTTCAAAAGTTTGGGGGATTGTGATGGGGTCGCATGGGAAATGTGCAGGATACCGTGATCTTATTGATTTACTACATATATAGCTCGTTCTTCCTCCAAGGAGCCCAAAGCAGTCTACATGGTTATATTTATTTTCACAACAGCCTTGTGGGGTAGGTTAGGCTGAGAGATGTGACTTGCCCAGAGTCACCCCGTGAGTTTCATAGCTGAATAAGGATTTGAACTCGGGTCTTCCCGCTCCTTGTCCAAACTCTAACCCACTCCATCACACTGGCTCTTTGCCACATTTAGGAGGCAACTTAAACTTATATTCAAGTAGGGTAGTTGGCCAATGGAAAAATGTTAGTTGATTTTTCATTTGCCCTTTAATTTGTTCCTCTTAATTGCATTGTAAATAACATGTCTGTATATTTGCAGATTACCAAAACGATAATACAGGTGTCCTTTTGAGGCTGTGAAGCAAGGGTTCATACTCCAAGAAGACAATGAGCTGGGTCTCACGATCCGTGAGACCCGGTTTGTGGCAGTGAGCGGGAAGAGTGGGCTAAGCCGCTCATGAGTGGGGAGAGAGCCCTGGGCAGCCGGATTGGCCGCCCACACGATTGCCGTCTCCAAGACGGGGCTGGGGGGAGCGGGGGCCGATTGGCGAGACCCCCGAAGCTGGGAGGCGGCTTTTCGCCTCCCCTCCGGTGCTCGCTCCACAAACCTGGTTTGGGGGCAGGGGTTCTGATGATCGGGAAAAATCAGGCTAGACTTTCCTAGCCTGATTTTCCCCGATCGTGGGAATAGCCCCAGCGTTACTCTGAGTTCTCTCTCTGGGTTCGTTCACGTGGCGCTACATGAACAAGTCTTCTGCTCCCTCACTTCCTGCTCTTTACCCTCCTCCCATCATGCTCTCTGATTTTATTCTTCACTTCCAACTTAACAGCAAACCACAGTTGACTGTTAACAGCTGGAGTGAATGATCCATGGTTTGCTGCAAACCAGGATCCCAATGCCAGTTCAAACCATGGTTGCCAATCCTGGTTTGAGGGCAACATGGTTTGTGCAAACCATTGATTGCCCAGTTTAGATGTACCAGCAAATTACGGGTTGCTGCTGAATCCTGAGGGAATTGGTACATGAGAGGAGAAGGAAGCACGTGAGCACAGAGGGTTCGTCCACACAAGGTGGGTTCAGATGACCAGCAGCCAATCCAGTTGGTGTGAACTGCAAGCTCCCAGCAAGCGTGCACTCCCAGTGTGAGTCGGTATTCCTGCCCCTCTCCTGATGTGTAAACCTGCCAATACTGGGTCGCTGAGCTGCACTTCCCTTTGCCTCCGAACATCCGCCACCTAACTTCAACTCTTGGCTACAGATGTTGTATATCCGGAGGGAATACAAAGAATCCTGGGAATTGTAGTTTAATAAGGTGCTGAGAATTTTCTGTTAGAGACCTCCTTTAGGGATGTGCACGGAACCAGTTTGGAGGCTCTTTTACGGACCTCTGAACTGGAACCAGTTCAAAGGTTGGGGGGGGGATAACTTTAAAGACTGGGGAGGGTGCTCTTACATCCTCCCCCGCCCCGGCCGCATTTCTGGCCGTGACACTGTGTGCAAAATCGGTCCTGTGGGATGGCAGTGTACCTCCTTGCTGCCCTGGCGTGTCAGGGACTGGAAGTGCCCGGTGCGTATGCGCACGCTGCGATGTGCGTGTGTATGTCATGCTCGCACACACGTCGTACTGGGCACTTCCGGCCCATGACACACCGGGGCGGCAAGGAGGTACGCAGCCACCCCGTGGGACCAATTTTGCACACAGTGCCAGTGGGGGAAACGGGGGGGGGGAGAGCGCCCTCCCCAGTCCTTAAAGGTGTCCCCCCTCACCTTCAAACTGGCAGTCGCCAGTTCCGTGCACATCCCTAACCCTCTTTGCCCCCCAGACTATAGCTCCCAGGGTTTCCTGAGGAGAGGGAGTACCTGTTAACCCCATTTATGTTCAAATGCAACGTCTGTTGTGACACCGAACTCTTCAACCATGCTTTCATGGGTATTTCTGCAAACAGGCTGTTCCTTTTCAGAAGGCATGCTTAGATAATTCTACAACTTTACTGATGAGAGTTGCAATTTTAGGTTTTGAAAAAGAGCCACCCCAGACATCACTAAAGTTTCTGGAATGGGCTTTGTGCTCTCTTGGTGTCTTAAAGGGGGTCTCCTCTCCACTTGCAGGTTCATTGAGCACAACAAGCTGAAAGCCATCTCCAAGAATGCTCTCCGAGGGCTCAAGGGCCTTCTTCACCTGTGAGTGATTCTTCAACACCCTCCCAAATCCCCACCGAAATTTGTGATCCTTGAACACACTCCCAGATCCCTGCCCTGCTCTGTCATTCGAAGTGCACAGTAGCCCCTTCCACCGCCAGACCCCTGTGTATCGTATTTGTCACTGCTTCCCACAACCCTGAGCCTTTCTGGTCCTCCTCTTCTCCCACTCTGCCTTATCTCCTTCTAGCTGTTACTCAACACTGCCCTCCGCTTCTGCCCAGACTCTCCTCCCACCTTGCTCCCACACAATCTCTTCTACACAGGTTCTCCCCTTAGCTTGCTCCCACACAATCGCTTCTACCCAGGCTCTCCTCCCACCTTGCTCCCACACAATCGCTTCTACCCAGGCTCTCCTCCCACCTTGCTCCCACACAATTGCTTCTACCCAGGCTCTCCTCCCACCTTGCTCCCACACAACTTGGGAAAATTGCAAGCTCCCAAACCCCAGGGTATAACACAGTTTTTGATTGTCTGAATGACCTCAGTGTGTCCATCACCTCCCTTCTAAGTCGCCCCCCCCTTCCTCTCTCCCTGCAGGAATTTGGCCAACAATAACCTGCAGACTTTGCCAAGGCACCTGTTCCGGGGATTGGATGCTTTGACTACAGTGTGAGTGTGAAGCAAGGGGGGGAAAGGTGGCAGCAGGGGCTATGGGCATGGGTTTAGTTTAGGTTTCCAATCTTGGGTGCCCAGGTGGTGGTGGACTACAACTCCCATCATCCCCGGCTACAATGGCCAAGGGGCCAAAAGGTGATGGGAGCTGTAGTCGGTGGGACAGGCACAAATTCAGAAGTGCAGATGCTCTCCATGGCAGTCCCCGTAGCCAGGTCAGCCCTGGCAGCCACGCCCCGTAGCGCCCCTGCCCCACCCTCCACCCCGGCTTAGATCGTTGCAATCGTGGGGAGTTCTCTAGCAAGACAGAGCTTGAGCCTCATGTGGTTCTCCACCCAGAAAAGCAACCTTGTGGATAATCAACCACGAATGGTGGTGATGATAAAATCAGTTGTCGTCCAGTATTTAATTATGCAACAAACTGTTGGAATAGCAAGAGCAGCGTATTGGTTCCATTTGGAAAGCGAAGGGCTTTGTGTCCCTGCTGTACTCGGGGGGCAGGGAGTTCCACAACTACGTCCCTACTGTCCCTTTAGCACAGGCCTGCTCAACTTAGCCCCCCCCAGTTGTATTTGGACTACAACTCCCATAATCCCCACCAGCATAAGATAGACACCAGCAACAGTCACTGGAGGCACTGTGCTGGGGGTGGACAGGGCCAGTTACTCTCCCCCTGCTAAATAAAGAGAATCACCACATTAACAGGTGCCTCTTTGCCAAGTTAGCAAATAACTGCAAATAAAAAGTGGCGATTCCAGCCAAAAATTCCACAAGTTCCACCTGAGCTGAGTTTATATTTTGTTTGGTTAATTGAAGGCCCAGCGGCTCAAGGAGGCCACAGTCCAAAACAGTGCCACCCAAGCTGTATTCAGAATCCTGGCTTAATTTCACACGCAGGAGCCGAGTAGAAATAGGGAAGGAGATACAGGATAGTGGATGTCTGCAAGGAGCTGATGGATTACTTATTTTTACAGATTAGGAATTTAAGCGAAAGGTTTGTTAAAGTCTTTTCTTAATCCTGAAAGCCCCACCCAGGAGTTCTCCAACCTTAGAAACCTTTGCAATCTAGCCATAATCTTTAAAGATCTTCTGTGTTGTCATGAAGGCTAGAAACTGTCTTCTGAACCATTTCAACAAAGCTGCCTGTCCAGATAGGTGGTTGTGGGCGGAATGAAAGCAAAGTAGTCCACAGGCTTTGGGCAGCTGGGCTCCTTTATAATTCCAACGTTGGCCACTTTGGGTTGCTCTAGGGCTATCTCAAGAGGGGCCTGAGGCAGGGAGTTCCCAGGACCCAGCACCTACGGAGGCTCTGCCTTGTTTGGGGGCGGAGTCTCCATTGCTGTGCTGTAGTGTGGGGCAGCCTTCTTTGTAACAGGGATTCCCAGATATCATTGACTGCTACTCCCAGAATCCACTGCCAAAGGCTCTTGCAACTGGGGATGCTGGGAGTTGTAGTCTGTAACAGGGATTCCCAGATGTTGCCAAGAACACTGCCCCACACTACAGCACAGCAATGGAGACTCCTCTGGCAGGGCCAAAACAACATTGATTCATCATGGGGGGGGAGGCCCACACACTAATTTTTTGCCCTGATCCCCACAAAAGCTTGAGACCACCCTGGCCCATCTTGCATGGTCATGATCCTGCCTCTCTCCTGGCAGAGATTTGAGGGGAAATGCCTTCCACTGTGACTGCAAGCTGAAGTGGCTGGTGGAATGGGTGAGCCACACCAATGCCCTGGTAGAGCCCATCCAGTGTCAATCTCCCGCGGAGCTGAACCAAACTGACCTTCGTGACCTCAGTCTTGCTGATTTCAACTGCATCACCACTGGTATGTTGCGTCCACGTCTTCTCTTCTTTCTCCCTTTTAAAACTTGCTCTTTCTTTCCTGTGGCCCTGTGTGCCAGCCATAGAAGGATAAATATGTGAAACCAAGACCCACTAAACAAACAAACACCCCTTCTAGACATGTCCTTGTTGTTTAGCTGTGTTCTAGCCCAGCCCATTTTCCCTTCTGGGGAGCAGAAGCCACACGAGGAGGCAGGTAGGGATGTGCAAATCAATTTGAATCTGAATCGATTCTACTCGAATCTGGGTGATTCGGATTTGGATCGAATCACCATTTAAAAGGGCAATTAGTTTTGAATTCAAATCAAGTTTTCGACATTTGAATTGAGGGCCATTTGGCTCCTTTAAAAAACCATCCAGGCCGCCTGATTGGTTAAAAAAAGGTGCCAAAATGCTTGAATCTTTTCGAATTGGATTCAAATTCAAAATGAATTTTTGAAATCCAATTTGAACTTGCTTCTAATTTGAATCAAATCAAAAAATTCGATTTATGCACATCCCTAGAGACAGGGAGCCCCTCTTGTTTTCGTTCTGATTGCCTTCCTCTTCCCTGCAGACCTGGTTCTCTTCGATACTCTGCCAGATCAGTCGCTCTCCGTGGAAACCTTCACCTACCATGGAGAACAGAACCTGGTGATTGCACAGCCCTTTGCCGGGCGCTGCAGCTTCTTGGAGTGGGACCATGTGGCAGGGAAGTTCCGCAGCTATGCCAATATCACCGGTGAGATGCCGCCCAGACTTTCCCACGGTTGCCGTCCTATTTCACAGTGAGGATCTATCCCAGAGACTCTCAGATCCCTGCATGTGGCTGGACTACAGCTCCCATCATCTGAAGCCACATGGGCTGCGGGTGTTGGGAGTTGTAGTCCAGTCACATCTGGGGACTCAAGTTTGAAGACCCCTGAGCTATCCTGTTCTGGGCTGTCAGGGTCTCCAGGAAGGAAGGGATCCAGGAGCACCACGGACCTTAGAAGATCCCAGGCAAGGGGTCAGCTTTTCGGCTAGTGCCAAGCAGGGCACAGATGCCGGGCAATGCTACAATGTAAGATTATTGCTCCAGCAGCTTCCTGAAGCAGATTGCTGGTTCATATGGCTGCTGCTCAGGCAGAGTTAATTGGCTCCACCCCTTCCTTAGAGAAGGTGTCTTAAAAGGGCCTTGCTTGAATTCTTAGGCACTGGCTCTGATGACCTTGCAGGGTCTCTACTTAGGTTCTCAGGGGACTCCTCTGTGTCAGGACGAAAGCATGGCTGTAAGGGTCCTGCTGTAGGTTTTGGCTCAGGTTCCCCTGCCTTATTTTTATTCCATTTATTTATTCCCCCCCCCCATTTATCTTCTCCGTTCCCTCCACGGAGCCCAGAGCAGTGTACACGGTTATTTTTATCCTCACAACAACCCTGTGAGGTAGGTGCGGCTGACCCAGAGTCACCCAGTGGGTTTAATGGCTGAACGGGGATTTGGACTCAGGTTACCCTGTTCTTAGTCCAGCACTCTAACCCAGGACCTCACCACTTTGACCCTCCAGCTGGTTTTGGACTACAGCTCCCATCATCCTCCAACCACCATGATTATAGTCTGGGGTGATGGGAGTTGTAGTCCAACATCTTCAGGAAGGCCAAAATTGGGCAGCCCTGCTCCCACCAATACACTGCACTGGTTTTCTTGGTTCTGATGTGGGGAATCCCAGTGGCATGGGATCGTCCAGGACAAGGATTCCTAACTGGTCCCATATGTTGCTACATTCCAACTCCCATCATCCCCAGATACAGTGTACGGTGGCAGGGGTGATGGGAATTGTAGTCCAGCAACATCTGGAGTAACGCTGGTTGAGAACCCCTGGTCTAGGGTCTGGACCCTAAGTTCCTCCCATCCTGTTTCATTCCTGGAACAGAACAGTCCTTCTATTTCCCCCAACAAGGGAGGTCTTGGATCTGAGGTCAGGACAGAAAGTTCCACGGAAACAAACAGATCTCTGTTACATAGGAAACTGCCATATACTGAGACAGACCCTTGGTCCATCTAGCTCAGTATTGTCTACCCAGACTGGTAGTGGCTTCTCCAGGGTTGCAGGCAGGGATCTCTCTCAGCTCTATCTTGGAGATGCTGCCAGGGAGGGAACTTGGAACCTAGATGCTCTTCCCAGGGTGGCACCATCATCCCCTGAGGGGAATATCTTGCAGTGCTCACACATCAAGTCTCCCATTCATATGCAACCGGGACAGACCCTGCTTAGCTAAGGGGACAAGCCATGCTTGCTACCACCAGACCAGCTCTCCTCCCACAGCCTGTTCACTCTGTTCCTCACGCTGTCCTCTCCCTAGGCTCGTCCACCGTGGTCTGCAAGCCTCTGGTGATCGACAGCCAGCTCTTTGTGGTGGTGGCTCAGCTCTTTGGAGGCTCGCACATCTACAAGCGGGACGAAGCCACCGGGCGCTTCCTGCGCATGCAGGCCATCGAGGGCTCGCGCATCCGCAAGCCCAATGACATCGAGGTCTTCCGCGTGGAGGGCAATTGGTACTTCATCATGGCCGACAGCTCCAAAGCCGGTTCTACCACCCTGTACCGCTGGAACGGCCACGGCTTCTACTCCAACCAGTCACTCCACCCCTGGTACCGTGACACGGACGCTGAGTTCCTGGAGATCGCCGGCAAGCCCCACCTTATCCTGGCCAGCAGTTCCCAGCGGCCCGTCATCTACCAGTGGAGCAAGCAGCAGTTTGTACGCCGCACGGACATTCCCGATATGGACGATGTCTACGCTGTCAAGCACTTCAAGGTGAAGGAGGAGGTCTACGTGTGCCTGACCCGCTTCCTCGGCGATTCCAAGGTGAGGCTCCTCCGGGGATCGCAGCCGATTCCTCATAGGAACATAGGAAGCTGTCATATACTGGGATGGCCAGCATAGCATAGTGATTAGAATGTTGCATTAGGAGTGGGAAGACTGGAGTTCAAATCCCCATTCAACCATGAAACTCACTGGGTGGTTCTGGGCCAGTCATGCATCTCTCTGCCTACCCTACCTCACAGGGTTGTTTGTTGTGAGGATGAAAATAAGCATGTACAGCTCCTTGGAGGAAAAGCGGGATATAAATCCAAAATAAATCCTTTGATCCATCTAGCTCAGCACTGCTGATCATAGGAACATAGGAAGTTGCTGTATACTGAGTCAGACCATTGGTCCATCCAGCTCAGTATTTTCTACCCAGACTGGCAGCAGCTTTTCCAAGGTCTCTCTCAGCCCTATCTTGGAGATGCTGCCAGGGAGGGAACTTGGAACCTTCTTCTCTTCCCAGAGTGGCTCCATCCCCTGAAGGGAATATCTTCCAGTGCTCACACTTCTAGTCTCCCATTCAAACCTACTTCATAGGGTTGTTGTGAGGAGAAACCGAAGTATGTAGTACACCGCTCTGGGCTCCTTGGAGGAAGAGCGGGATATAAATGAAATAAATAAATAATAAATAAATGCGAACCAGGGCAGACCCTGCTTAGCTAAAGGCACAAGTCATGCTTGATACCGCAAGGTCAGCTCTCCTATGCTCGGGAACCATGTTGAAGCTGGAGGATGGGGGCGTACCTCAGTGGTGGTTGAGCGCATGCTTTGCCTGAAGGAGGCCCCAAGTTTCATCCTTGGCAGCACTTCCCAGGTAGGGCTGGGAAAGACTTGCCTGAAACCTTGGAGATCTGCTGCCAGCCAGCCTAGACCAGGGCTTTGGTCCTCCAGCTGTTTTTGAGCGACAGCTCCCACAATCCCCAGCCACAATGGCCAATAGTTGTGGATTATGGGAGTTGTAGGCTAACATCTGCAGAAGTGCTGCAGTTGAGCAGCCTTGGGAGACAATAGTGAGCTAGATGGACCAATGGCCTGACTCGGCATACGACAGCTTCCTGTGTTCCTATCTTTGAACTACAGGGCTGCAGCTCAGTGGTTAGAGCATCTGTTTTGCATGCGGGAGGCCCCGGGTTCAGTCCCTGGCAGCATCTCCAGGTAGGCCTGGGAAAGATTCCTGCCTCGGAGACCCGCTGCCAGTCAGTGTAGGCAATACTGAGGTGGGTCTGACCCGGAAGAAGCAGCTTCCTGTTTGGGGATGAGGCTGTAGCTCAGTGATGAGAGCATCTACTTTGAGCGCAGGAGGCCTCGGGTTCAATCCCTGGCAGCATCTCCAGGTAGGGCTGGGAAGGACCCCAGCCTAAAACCTTGGAAAGCTGCTGCCAGTCAATGTAGGCAATACTAAGTGAGTTGGGCCAATGTTCTGACTTGGTATAAGGCAGCTGCCTCTGTTCTGCTGCTGCTTCCAATCTAGGCAATGTTCCCACCCCAACTTGCTCCTTAATGGGAGGCAAAGTAAGCACTGAGTGGGCAAGTGGATAAGGAGAGCTGTTCAGCCTTTCCTCAAGCGACAAAAGCCCACGACTGAGGGAGACAGGCTAGAGCCTGGGACTTGCCAGGGCCAGGTGGGTGCCCACCATGTCCCCGGACAGGTGCTGAGCTGCTCGCTGCAGTACCGCCGTTTGGCCAGTTTCACTGGTGGCGCATGAGCACAGGCGTGTGCAAGACAACAGTGCCCTCTGCTGGCAGGGAACCATGGTGGTTCTGTGGGGTAAGGGGCCAGGGCTGGTTAAGGCTGCCATTGCCATAGAGCCGGGCTGCAGCCCTCCAGCTCTTGCTGGACTGCAACTCCCATCATCCTCAGCCACAGTGGCCAATAGTCAGGGGTGATGGGAGCTGCAGTCCAAAAACAGCTGGGGGACCCGACTTCTGCAGCCCTGCCTACGAGTGTGGTGTTGTCCAAGGAGGACAGTGGGTGCAAATTGATGTATTTATCTTTTGGGTGCGATCCTTCATCCTAAAACTCAGAGTAGCATACTTGGGAAGAATGGTCACTTATTGCAATGGTTTTAGAACATAGGAAGCTGACGTATACTGAGTCCGACCATTGGTCCACCCAGCTCAGTGTTGTCTACACAGATAGACCAATGGTCTTACTCCGTATATGGCAGCTTCCTGTGTTCCTATGTTGTTCTGCCACAGCATGTGCTAATGATTCTGCTATCCGTAGGTGATGCATTGGGATGGCTCCATGTTCCGAGATGTCCAGCGTATCCCGTCCCGCGGCTCCATGGTCTTCCAGCCGCTGAGCATCGCCGGCTACCGCTACGCCTTCCTTGGCAACGACTACTCCTTCAGCCAGGTGTACCGCTATGACCCCGTCACGGGACTCTTCCAGCACTTCCAGGAGCTGAACGCCCAGGCGCCGCGCTCCTTTGCCCACCTCAACGTCGACAAGCAAGACTTCCTCATCGCTTCCAGCTTCAAGGGCAAGACACACATCTACCGGCACCTCATCATCGACCTGAGTGCCTGAAGCCTGGCCGCCGTGGGGTTGGGGCATCACGTGCAGAAGGCAGCTGCCAGGGGGAGAGGAAGTGCAGGGGGCGGAGCCAGCTGCTGGGGGAAGTGCAGTGCCAGAGCCAGCCACTAGGGGGACAGCACAGGAAGCAGACGCTGTTGAATGTGATTCTCCAGTGGTGCAGGGGCGGAAGGCACGGAGTAACAGCTAGGCAGTGGGTGGAAGTCGGGCAACCGAAGAGCCATAACAATCACTAGAGAGTTCAAGGAATGGCAGCACGAACAGTAATCAGAATACCTTTAAAAACCACACACACAAAAATCCACTAGGCATGAATAAAGAGACTCTGTGGTTGCTGGAAATCACAGGGCTGCATGCTTTGCAGTGGGGCTAAACCAAAAATCTTCTGGCAGTGGGGCACACTGATCTGGAGCGGCAAAGCCTGCCTGGAATTGGCCCGAATCTTCTTGCCGACCAGTCATTTTTGTCCCTGCTTCAGAGGATGCTTTCCATTTTAAGATCTGTTCTCATCCTCACTCAGATGAATAATCTGATTGACTTGCCTTTCCCCTCCCCTCCCCACCCCCTTCAACTTTGATTCACTTTCTAGTTGGCGGAAACAACAGTTCATTGAGTTCTGCTCGGTTTCTTCACTTCCAGTTACTATGTTCTTTCTTTGACAATGCATGGCTTAAAAAGAAACACAAACCCTTTTCCTACAGTCCAGCGTTAGTCGTTACAACCAAGTGCCATTGAAATCGGTGACACTTGCTTTAGCCACAGTGGAGGCCCATCGTAGACTTTCCAGGAGACGGGAAGCCTCATCTTATGAACGTTTATGTGGAAGTGAAGTCCTGCTGTGGTTAATGGGCTTCCCAGATAGGCATTCATGAAACTGGACAGCCTGGATCACAATTCAGTGGCCATTCATGTGGCTGACATACTGCGCAGCCTTCTGCCTGCTTCGTAATAAAATGTGCGTGTAGCCTCACAAAAGGGAGAGGAGAGCTGGTCTCGTGGTAGCAAGCATGACTTGTCCCCTTAGCTAAGCAGGGTCTGCCCTGGTTGCATTTGAATGGGAGACTAGAAGTGTGAGCACTGCAAGATACTCCCTTCAGGGGATGGAGCCGCTCTGGGAAGAGCATCTAGGTTCCAAGTTCCCTCCCTGGCAGCATCTCCAAGATAGGGCTGAGGGAGATTCCCGCCTACAACCTTGGAGAAGGCGCTGCCAGTCTGTGAAGATGATACTGAGCTAGATAGACCAATGGTCGGACTCAGTATATGGCAGCTGCTTATGTAAAACACGTTGCAAACCCAGTTGTGCAACGGATGCTCATAATTTCCGACAGCCCTCCCATCATGCAACTGTGTTTGAGTCATTCTTGAGTGTCCAGGAGCTGTCTGGCACAGCTGCACATGTGTTCTGTCCGTGAACCAGGCTGATAGATTTTGGTTTTGAGTACCATCTTGGGCGATGAACACTCAGTGATTTTTGGCCGTCTGCAGACCCCTCCCCCAGATGGAAAAAGGTGATAACATTGCTGCATTTACAGCTTTCTCTGTGTTATCATCCCTTCTTTATTCCCACCCACAAATGATGGTGGTAAAATTGCACTCGATTTTGCACAGAGGAAAGACGTATGGTCAGCGCTAGCTAACAAATTTGTTGTATTCTCTCATCTTGTTTATAATGTTCTGAGTAGGGTTGCCATATTCTGGCTCTCCAAATCTGGGTGCCTAATTTGCATATTATGTAAATTGGCTTGAAAATCATTTTTTAGCAGAATAGTGACTGCACGTTTTGCTCCAGGGCTAGAGTTTAGCTTTAAAAAGAAAAGAAAAAAGCTGAAATCTGGGCACATCTGGGTGGGCTAAGCAGTCTGGGTAAGATACTTAAAATCTGGTGAAACCCAAAATTCCGTGTGTGTGTGTGTGTGTGTGGCAACTCTAGTTCCAGGAATAATGAGTAACGATGTTTTGAGATGTTCAAGAATAACCTTGGAGAGCATTCCTGCTAATTCTCATTCCCATTCCTCTGACATTACTCAGATTTTATAGTTTTTGTGTTTTGACATGGTTATCAGCTTTTAAAACATCACTGCAAATTTGGAATGTGACGAGGACGAATATGTATATACCACTCTCCAACAGAAGTTCCCAAATCTGTTTACATAGATATAAACAATCAACCAAACAAATGTCTCCAATCTAAAAAAAAGAAACCCAAGATAGACGCCACTGCAGTTCCAATGGGCAGGCCAATAAAAAGCATAACACCACACTGAAAGAACTGCAGTGCTGTTGCCTATTTCCAATAGGGATGGGGGCCTCTCAGAAGTCACAATGA
This sequence comes from Hemicordylus capensis, assembly GCF_027244095.1. NCBI lineage: Eukaryota > Metazoa > Chordata > Lepidosauria > Squamata > Cordylidae > Hemicordylus > Hemicordylus capensis. Next base: position 19,986,114 of record NC_069663.1, read on the forward strand.
GCATTCCTCCCCACATATTGGCTCCTGTATTAAATGTTGCACAGTATGCCAGCCAATGTGATCTAATTGCTCTTTCCCGTTCTACAGTTTAAGTTTGTCTTACCATTTCAGGCACTGCACATTGTGCAGTCCTTAATTGCAAAGGAAGCACAAAAAAGAGGAGTCACTGAATTCTTTTCGAAGCACATAATTTAAATTTGGTTAATTTAAACGGAAGCACATAAGGAATCCCCATGCATCTGGGTGGGGAAAAGAGGTTGCGGAGGTACAGGGTAGGTTGGGCTCATTGATGAGGGATGGACAGAAGAGAATATAGGCCTGGATAAGCTCCAGGGAGAAGGGGCTGGGCATGGTCAATATCTTTACCTGTAAATAGCTAGCATGTTTGTTCAACCCCATCAACCTCCCTCCAGTAGTGGGCAGCACTGAGCTACAGGAAGTACAAGCCAATGTCTTTATCATCCCCCCCCCCCCGTGCCCTGTTACTTGGAATTGTGAGGATATGGAGAGGGGCTGAGAAGACACGAAAGGTTTCCTATCACGGGTAGATGAATATCCTCTTCTGTCTCCCATTCATGAACTGGGATCCCACGTAAGAGCATTGTAAATAATAATAAAAAATAGTATATTGTTTGTCGGCTCAAGGCTTGCATTATTTGCTTTCTGTCCTCGCTGAAAATGCCAGGTTGGCACAGATCATGGCGGAAGCTACCCTAGTAGGGCAAATTAAGGAACTGCCAGCTACAACCATGTCCGCAATGTGCTACAGGGCTTTTAAAAAGGAAAATTCAGAACTAGGAACATAGGGAGTTGCCTTGTATTGAGTCAGAACATTGGTCCATCTGGCTCACTGTTAGGTCCCCAGATGTTCTTGGACTTCAACTCCCATAATCCCCAACTCCAGTGGCCTTTGGTTGGGGAATATAGGAGTTGAAGTCCAATAACATCTGGGGACCCAACGCTGAGAATCCCTGGTCTACGCCAGATCTGCTCAATTTAGGCCCCCCCCTCCAGCTGTTTTTGAATGATAACTCCCATAATCCCCAGCCACAGTGGCCCAAACCCAGGGATTATGGGAATTATAGGCCAACATCTGCAGGGGGGTCAAAGACTAGCGGTGGCTTCTCCAAGGTTACAGGCAGGAGTCTCTCTCAGCCCTATCCGGAGATACCAACAGGCATTCGAAGGTGTCCTTTTCCAACAGGCAGCTTTCTGGGATGTGTGATGCCTCAGACCAGATTATGTAAGTGCTCATGTAATTCCTTTTCAGATGCAAAAATATAGTCAGCTTAGAATTTGAGAATAGCTCCAGCCAGAGTTGACAGCTCCAAATCAAGCATGTTTATGACTGATCCAGGCTAGAACCAAATGTCCTTAAAACCAGGCATAGGACTCTTGCAGGAGCAGTTGCTAGGAGACACATTCTTTTCCTAACCAAATTTCATGTGTGTGTCACAACATAGTGAGCATTCTCAAGGCCACAGATTCCTGGGTAGGAGGGGGTTAACCCAGGAATCTGTGGTTGCCTGAGGCAGGAGGAGCAGCTCCAAACTGGGATAGCTCAGATCTGCTACCCAGGTTAAAAGTGAGGGCGGATAAGAATAGAAAACTCTCCAGCCTTTTCCTTTTGGTCATCTGCACCACTGGCACAGTTTTAAGTCTTCCTGGGCAACTGGTGAGTAGGCTGAGCATAGAGTCCTGTGGCTTGCAGGGCCAAGCTGCTGCAGTATGGAGGACTGCTTCTCCACTGCTCTCGCAATGCATTGTGGGACAGGGATTCACAAACAGGTTCAACATCAAACCGGTTTGGTGCAACTGTCTGGGGTCGAACCCAACCACTCCCTGTTCAGTCCGACACATCCCCCTGGACTGAATCAAACCCCAGGGGGGGGGCCTGAGGGGGTGCCAGACCAAACTGGCCCAGTCTGGGCCCAGTTTGGACTCGAACACACCCTTTTGTGGGATAGTGGAGGACCCACGTTGGGTTTTTCTTCCCTTTAGGTAAGTAAACCCAACTGGGGGCTTGGATCTTCTGGTAGGGTATGAGCACGCCTCCTTTCCAGTCCACCCTCACATGGTCATGCAGAAGAACCCAGTTTGTTGTTTGTGTTGACCAATAGTTCCAGCAAGCAGTGGGGCAACCTGCCAATTTCCACAGGGATTTAGAACAGCCACAGCTCTGGAAGTTGGGCTCTCCTCTCTTACTCTTGTGGTGCATTAAGTGGGTGTGGGTGAAGAGGAGGTATCCCCTTCCTCTTTAGGAGAAATATCACACAGATCAGGCCAGTGTTTCCCTCTAACAGGGATTCCCAGATGTTGTTCACTACAACTCCCAGCATCCCCTGCAACAGCCTTTGGCTAGAGATTATAGGAGTTGTAGTCAATGTCTGGGAATCCCTGTTAGGGCCTGGATCCCTCTATGTAAGGAAAGGCGGCCTCAAATCAAAACCCTCCCAGTACAGCCTGAGACAATTCACTTCTTAAAAGCAGCAACTTTTATTACACATAAACACATTTTTAAAAAATCAGGACACAGATGTGAGTGCTCCAAGATGGGGAGAAAAAATCATGCCTCTAGTCACTGACTAAAGGAAACCATTTCATGGTCTAGAGGCAGGGCTGGGATCTTAGCAAGAACAGCCATCTTCTTCCCTCAGCAGTCAGTGCAGTCTGTTAGATAAAAGAGGAGGGGGGGAGGACACCAGATTAAAGTTGATCTCAAACCTTCCAACATTTCACAGATGAAAAATAAGGACACACCCCACTGCTTGCCCCACTGGGGCTGATGTGGAGACTCACAAGTTCCAGTAGCTTCCTTCAAACTTCTTGGCTATTTATGAAATTCCACACATTTCACCAGTTTATTTTGGATTTTGTTGTAGGACACAATTTGGGGGCATCTTTCACCACTCCAAAGAAACCCACCCTCCTGCTCAGGAACCACAACAATTAAGTGCTTTGCAGCCACCACCAGAGGGCAAAATAGCAAAGACACCTTTGCTCTGTCAGAGGCGATCTCCTGAAGCGATGAGTTACTGGTACATTGAGGAGCAGCAAGATGTCTCCCGCTGATCCCCATCTTCTTCTGCCGCTTCTTCACTATTGGAAATCTTGGCCAAATTGTCACCACGGAGCAAAGAACTGCTCCAAGGCAATCCTTCAACATGGTGATCCCTGCTGCTCCTGCCACATGACTCTGTGCACACACCCCTATCTCCTTTGTATGCTGCTGCTTCTGGGCTAGTAATGAAAAGGGGAAGGAAGCACAGGAGGAAATGAGGAAAGGGCAGTAGAGTACTGGAGATATTCTACAGAGTGTCTCCAATACTCTTTTCTTCATTTTCTCTGTTTTATCCTGATAATCAGTTTTGTTACTTAGGAGTTTGTCCCAGTAGGGATCCTGTAGACCAGGGATAGGCAACCTTGGCTCTTCAGCTGCTGAACTACAGCTTCCATAATTTCCAGATGACTGACAAGCAGAAGGTTGCTGGTTCAAATCCCCACTGGTACTATAATGGGCAGCAGCAATATAGGGAGATGCTGAAAGGCATCATCTTAAGGAAGAGGCAATGGGAAACCCCTCCTGTGTTCTAAAAGAAAAGCACAGGGCTCTGTGGGCGCCAGGAGTCGAAATCCACTTGACGGCACACTTTACAACAAATTGTGGTGGGGGGTTATGAGAGTTCTAGTTCAACAACAGCTGGAGAACCGAGGTTGCCTCCCCTGCTGTACAAAGTGTGGAAGGGGGTGGTGTCAGGAGGAAGAAGAGTGGAATGAAATGGAGTGATCTCTCAAAGTTCCCAGTTAAACCTACATAAAATGCTTTGCGTTTACAAGGGAAGAAGATGCCAAATACTCCTCTACTTCCCTTTCCATTACTAGCCAGATAGTGTGGGAAGGAGAAAGGAGGGTGAAATAGGTGGCAGCAGCAAAGAAGCAGGAGACTGCCTAGCTGGATGTGCACACGCCTAGTGACATGGTGGCATCTATCACCACCACAGAGAAAAATACAGGAGTCCTGTGGAGCAGAGATGGCAATTAATGAACAGCCTTCAAGCATTCCGAGGGCTTGTTCTGTGTTCCGCTCAAGCCACACGTCACACAAAATGGATTCATTTCACACAGAACAAGGGAGACCAGTGGAAGTTAGTGTGTCCTTTTGAAACAAGGGGTCCCGTTTGGCTGCATGGCAGTTCTGGAAATCACTGCGGTGCAATGGCGCGAACGCAGGTCATGCAAACATTTATGCCATTTCCTTTCAGAGGCACCATATATTCCATTCAGAATTGAGAGTTCTGCTTTCCAGTGGCCCCATTTACGGGATGGAACTGGTCCAGGTGGCTGTGACTGCTGTGGGTTTTAGTTCCGCCTTCCTTCCACTTGAGAAAATGTTAACCCCTTACAGGTTATGATGAAGCTAAAGGAGTGTCTGATTCTGGTGGCTTCCCTATCAGAGAAGGAGCACCTACCTTGAGGGAGCTTCTTTGGAGCCACACTGACCGGGGGAGGACTAGATAAGGAAAGAAGATAGGTTACAGAGGCTGAAGGCACAACAGATATCGGATCTTCTCCATCTCATTTAGACAACTGGCTTCCAGCCTGATGTTCCGAGGCCAGCTTTCGTCTATTGGCAACCGCCAGCTGACCCCACCCTCGGCGGCCCTCCCCCAACTTCATACCTGTTTTTCTTGTTGAATTTGCATTTGCACTTTCCACCTATGGAGGGGGAGGAAGCAGCAAAGCTATTATTAAAATTCAAAGGAGACACCAGCAGCAGCTGCCCAAAATGAAAGGATTTTCCACACGTTTTGCATGTGGAAGATGTCAGACCCGAGTTCTGGGCATCTCAGGTAGCAGAGCTGGGAAAAGGTCCTCAGCCCAGGAGCCTGGAGAATGACTGTCAAGATTATTATCCCTCAGTAGACAATTAGGGTGAGTCATACCCCATTTGAAAAGGGAAAACAAGATTCAACGTTGTGCTCAGGGTTCTGCAATGCCATCTTCCAGGTCAGGCTCAAATGTAAAAAGGTTTAGTGCCCTGTGATATTTTCATCCACCACCCCTACATAATATCGTCGAAAACTGCCTTTAAAAACAATTAATATGGAAACTGGGGTATTGACAACCCCTATTGGATTATATGAAAAAACTTAAGGTACTGTGCACTTATGGTACCAGGGGACAAAGAGACCCCACAAAATGCTTCTACAATACTGAACGCATGCATTATGTCCATAGATGCTCAGACCAGAACCTGTTCCTTGCACATCCTGTAGGAAAGAAGCAGGGATTGTTGATACCCCAATATCTGTATTATTATAAAGGGGGTGGGGGATGAGACACCATGGGGCACTCAGGCTTAACCACTTCCTACACTGTAGCAAAAAATGCTACTATGTAACCATCAGGGTGCGTGGCTACTTGATTGATTCAAAGGGAAGCATGGACTGTTTTGAGACTGTTGAGATTGCCAATAACCTCCTACCTCCCTGCACAACTCCGACACGTCCTGTTTCCACTTTCACTTACTCAGCAGAACGATGATTCCCAGCACACAGAGGACACCCGCAAAGACCAAGCCACCAACACGGAGTGAATGCCAGTCTGGAAGAGAACAGAGATGGTGTTTGGTCTCTTGCCTAGAAGACTTCACTCTGCACAGCTTTGCAACCTTTATTTAATACAGGTAAAGCCCACTTTTCATTCGAGGACAACAGTGTTCTGTCTAACAGGGATTCCCAGATGTTGAGGCCTACACCTCCCAGAATCCCCAAGCAAAAGCTATTGCAGTTGGGGATTCTGGGAGTTGTAGTCCACAACATCTGGGAATCCCTGTGAGAGGGGACACTGGAGGACAACCAGGCAGCTTGCAAAGTATTAACACAAGCCTAAAAGAAATCAGCATTAAAGCCATCACCACCACAACACAGAAGAAAGCAGCACCAAGTAAAACAGTCAAAGTGGCAAATCAGATTCCAGGGGAGTAAAGTGTCTTCTGCCACCTAATGGCACAGCGAGGAAATGACTTGACTAGCAAGCCAGTGGTTGCCTGTTCGAATCCCCACTGGTATGTTTCCCAGAAACACCTCTATCGGGCAGCAGCGATATAGGAATGTGCTGAAAGGCATCATCTCATACTGAATAGGAGATGGCAATGGTCAACCTCCCCTGTATTCTTCCAAAGACAACCATAGGGCTCTGTGGTCGCCAGAGGTCGAGATCGACTCCACGGCACACTTTACCTTTAAATACTTCTAACTTGATCTCGATAAGAGAGGAGCCCTATTGAGAGACTATTTTGTACAAGAAGTGTGGAGTGTTCCCCAGGTACAGTTATTCACACGTGATTTCCAACCTATGCAACGTGTTGGAGGGGGCCTGTACCAGGTTTACTTTCAAAATGATCTCAGGTACAATCATTCACACAAGAACATATACGAGCATGCAGACATCTGCAAGGAGTCAGCCGAACCTTTGTGGCAAAAAGGGTTTCCCTCCCTGCCAGGGAGGGAACTTGGAACCTTCTGCTCTTCCCAGAGCAGTTCCATCCCCTGAGGGGAATATCTTGCAGTGCTCACACATCAAGTCTCCCATTCATATGCAACCAGGGCAGAGACTGCTTAGCTAAGGGGACAGGTCATGCTTGCTATCACAAGACCAGCTCTCCTCTCAAAGACCAGTCTCCCATTCATATGCAATCAGGGTGGACCCTGCTTAGCTAAGGGGACAAGTCATGCTTGCTACCACAAGACCAGCTCTCCTCTCAAAGACCAGTCTCCCATTCATATGCAATCAGGGTGGACCCTGCTTAGCTAAGGGGACAAGTCATGCTTGCTACCACAAGACCAGCTCTCCACTTGTAGGCCAATATGTGTTTCCACTGAACAAAACCACTCTCTTGTGCACAGTCTGTGTACAGCTGGCCTCTTTCCTACTTTGACAAACCAGGTTCTTTACCCATCCATTTGCACCCAACTGTTATTACCCACACTAGCCAGTTGGGTCAGGAAGGATAGGTTACTGCTAAGAAGGACCTGCACTTACCATAATGGAAGGGATCCTCTCTACCTGGGGAGAGAGGAGGAAAGACATTAGCATCCTGGGATTCACTCCAAAAAGTAAAAAGGGCTGGGAGCTGGCACCATGGGCATCCGTAGGGGGGAAAGAAGGAGCAGTGGCCCCACCCTAGATAGAGCCCGTTCCGATTGAATTCAAGGGGGCATACTTCCAAGGAGTGCTCCCCCCACAGGCTGGCCCTCCACAGTTTCCTGCTCACTGCTTTGCCACCAGTGTCTTGAAGGCCCTTCCAAAAGGTGCATCGCCAGAGAATTAGACAGAACTGGAAACCCACACAAGAAGAAGGAAGCCATCATCAGATCTGGCAGAACATGCCCTCATTTCAACGATGCCATCTCCTCTGTCTCTGTGGTGCTCCCTGTCTGCCATTTGGTACCCCAGCTTCTCAGAGCACAAGCTAACTTTGGGTCAGGCTGCTGGAGACCAACAGCTCCCGGTCCTGTTCTCGCGTCTCGTGGTGGTTTCACAGATTCACCTGCTGCAGGGAACCTGCTCAGGAAACCATCAGCCTCTCACCCCCAGCACACATTTCAAAGAAACTCAAAACAGGAGGACCAGATAATGTGCTGCCATCTCTGCAGGACCGGCCTGTTCATTAGCTGGGCCTAGGCAATTGCTTACGACACCAGTTCCTAGGAAGGGGGCAAATGCATGGCAAATAGCTGCCCTTTATATGGCAGCCAAGGAGGAAGTGGCAACAGCGGGGAAGGAGATTATACCTTTTAAAATCTGTAAGGCTGCCGCTACTGTCCTGCGCTGCTGTCCAGCTCTGTGCCGAGTACGTCCCTACCGCACGCCCCACATGCTACCCCTGCCACTCACCTGGTCGATGCACATGCACGGCAGCCAGCAAACCACCCAGCACACCCCACTCTATGCCAGCTGCCAAGTGTGACTATGGCACCCGCTACATTCAGTTTAAATTCTACTCTGTAATGTCCAGAATATAATTTTAACTGAATGCAGGGGTGGACAAAGACATACCATATTTACTTGAATCCAAGACTAGTTCCCCACCACTGCCCAAGTTCTTTGTTAGAAATGGGGGGGGGGGGGCGCACATGCACGTGCATGCACCTTAAATTCAGAGTCCTCTTCCTTTGGGGGTAAATATAGGAACATAGGAAGCTGCCGTATACTGAGTCAGACCATAGGTCCATCTAGCTCAGTATTGTCTACACAGACTGGCAGCGGCTTCTTCAGGGTTGCAGGCAGGAATCTCTCTCAGCCCTATCTTGGAGATGCCAGGGAGGGGACTTGGAACCTTCTGCTCTTCTCAGAGCGGCTCCATCCCCTGAGGGGAATTTCTTGCAGTGCTCACACTTCTAGTCTCCCATTCACATGCAACCAGGGCAGACCCTGCTTAGCTAGGGGGACAAGTCATGCTTGCTGCCACAAGACCAGCACTCCTAGGTATAACTTGTATCTCACCTCTTATGTTTTAAGGGGGTCGTCTTGAATTCAGAGTCGTCTTCTATTCAGGTAAATATGGTACTTTGCCTAGAGAGCCAAAACGCCTAGGCCAGGGTTTCTTAACCTTGGGTCCCCAGATGTTGTTGGACTACAACTCCCATCTTCCCCAGAAATGGCCTTTGTGGCTGAGGATGATGGATGTTGTAGTCCAACAACATCTGGGGGCCCAAGGTTAAGAAACCCTGGCCTAGGCTGGCGCTGCATCTATGGGGCAACAGAAGGCATTTCTGTTGGGTCTTGATGATTAACCTGGTCTTAAGCAGGGTCGTGTGCAACCAAAGCAAGGTCTGCTGTTGGACTGCAAGAAGAACTTTATTGTTATTCATAATGCCAAGAACATTTGAAAACTAAATTATCATACACAAGAAGCAGCGGTGAAAAGCTGCTGTCAATGTTTATAGCCATATACGCCGTTGCATCTCCAGCAAGGCATCCGAGCAGCCGGGGCCAGGGTTGAAGGAGGTACTCACCAGGACTACTCTGTGTTTCCATGTTGGAACAAGAGGAGACGGCTGCAGAAGAAGACAGAAAGAGTTATTCCTAGGGCGGACTGAAAAGACACACTGCCCTGAACTTCTGGTTCCCAGTTTGCAGAGTGGAAACACAACGTGGAGAGAGCCGAGACAGGGAAAGCCACTCAGGGGCGTCGCGATAATTGAACAAGGGGAACAAATGTCCCTGGGCCCATGAAGGAGGAGGGCCCACTGGCTGGGAAATAGCCGGCACTTTGCTTTTGCCTTCCGCCTCTCCGACAAGCTGCTGGCTCCTGAATCGAGAATGTGTGGTCGTATTTGCATAGCAAGAACAAAGTCATGCTGGGAATATTTTGTTCCTCACCATGTCCATATAGTTATTCTGCAGCAAATAGGTGTGCGGGGAGAAGAAGAGGAGGAAGCCCCCCCACCACCACCGCCAAGACCCATCTTCACTGCTTGCCTCAAGGCTTTCCCACAGTGGCTGGGGATGATGGGATTTGTATTCCAACATCTGGGGATCCAGGATTGGCAACCCCACTGCCATGCAAGGGGGTGCTCAGTTTGTGAGCAGCTGCACGGTCTTATTTATGTGCACCTTTCCCAATGGGCATAGGGACATAGGAAGCTGCCTTATACCGAGTCAGACCATTGCTCCATCTAGTTCACGACACTGACCGGCAGCAGCTCTTCAAGGTTTCAGGCAGGGGTCTCTCCCAGGCCTACCTGCGGATGCTGCCACGGATTGAACCTGGGACCTTCTGGACGCAAAGCAGATGCTCTACCATTGACCTGCGGCCCCATCCCCAAGGGGCATATCTTGCAGCAGACAGTGATCACATGTGGTCACCCCTCCAAATGCAACCCAAGGTGAAGCCCAGTGTACCCTGTAAGAGGGAATCCCAGATGTTGTTGACTACAGTTCCCAGAATCCCTAGCTGCAGTGGGCTTTGGCTGAGGATGCTGGGGGGTGTAGTCAACATCTGGGATTTTCTGTTCAAGGGAACAAGAAGTCATGCTCACTGCCTCCAGGCTGACTAGGAGCCACGTCCCGGCATGTGTGTGGAGGCCATCTGATGGCCACGCAAATGGCCTCCGCCAGCTGAATGGTCACTGCTGGGAAGAGCTTTCAGGTGCGGTGGTACGGCAGGTAAGCACTTACTGATTTAAACTTAAAGGTGCCCCCCACCCCCAGTAGGGCCTACACCAGCCCCCACTGACTGGAAGCCGATCCCCCTCTTAAGTAAAATGCAACCCAAGGGCTAATTTCAGTTGGGTTGCCTCTGCTAATGGGAGTTGCCACAGTGGTTATTTTAGTGGTCTAGTCCAGAGATGCTCAATGTTGGGTCTCCAGATGTTATTGGACTTCAACTCCCATAATCCTCTGCTCCAGCAACCTTTGGTTGGGGATTATGGGAGTTGAAGTCTGGACATCTGAACATCTGGAGACCCAACGTTGGGAATCCCTGGTCTAGTCCAAGGATTCTCAGTGTTGGGTCCCAAGAAGTTATTGGACACCAACTCCCAGAATCCCCAACCAAAAGCCACTGGGGCTGAGGATTCTGAGAGTTGAAGTCCAATAATATCTGGGGACCCAACGCTGAGAATCCCTGTAGAAGGAAGTTGTCGTCAGGTCACCAATGCTGGAGTTGCTTCTCAGTGTCTCAGATTGAGACTCTTGGCAACTAAGTTTGGGTGCACGGACAAGGAAACCACATCGTGTTGTAGGAGGACATGCTACACACACAAAGTACACTCACGACACGTACCATTGTGCAGTTCTGAATTTCCCTTTTTAAAAAGCCCTGGACATTTTACCCAGGCTTTTATACGATTGTCTCTACTGCTGCTCTTTGTACTTTGTACTGTGTATTGTGTTTATACTTGTGTTTTAAATTTTTTAAATCGAATTTGTCTTATATTTTTAGCTTAATATTTTAACGGTGCCATTTTTATAATCTTGTTTTTAAATTTTGCTGTAAACCGCCTTGGGATTGCTTTAATGAAAGGCAGTATATACATTCAACAATCAATCAATCAATAAAAATAAATAATTCTAAGCCAATTCTTCAGCTTTGTAAAATTTTCCGTTTTAATTTGAACCTAATAATTGTGGTCTTTCAGCTGACTTTTAAAACAATTTCGTTAATTTTATTACTTTTATTGTGTCCGTAACTATCTTATTGTTGTGAGCTGCTCCGAGCAGTAGTCCACGGGAGGGGTGGGGTAGAAATATTTTAAATAGATAGATAGATAGATAGATAGATAGATAGATAGATAGATAGATAGACAGACAGCACGTGAGCCGCGGAATTACATCCCAGAGATGTGTGTGAAGAAGAAGCCAATGAGATGAAATGCCTCTGTTTCCATCTCCGCCTGCCACTGCTTTTTGTGCTGGGATTGGGCCCCCCGCCCTCCCCAAACGGAGGCTGGGAAAACCACCAAATGCCCTGTGAGCAGTAGGCAGTGGGATAAGCCATTAAGGCAATTAACGCACATGCATCTTTTATTGCCTTAATTATTTGCTAGTATTGATTTTCGGCAAGCAGCTCTAGGTGTCTTATTTGTTGAAGAGCAGAACCTATGACCAGCCCTGCTGGATCAGGCCCAAGGCCCATCTCGCCCAGCATCCTGTTTTCCACAGTGGCCTGCCAGAGATGGGGCAAAACATGCTTCAAACAACCTAGGAGGCCATACTCAAGTGGCCGGGCATCCCTTCAGTGCCGCAAGCTTCAGGAAATTAACAGGATACCCATGCACAAGGAAGCTCTCGAGTTCATCCGGCCAAGAGCAGAGAACACGGGGAACCGTTCCAAGTGCATTTACCGGCCGACAGAAGAAGCAGGAACGTGATGCCAGTGAACTTCATCTTGGGTAGGCAGGGCTCTGCAGAGAAAGAAGCCGGTTTAGAGAAGGGAGGTGTCAAGCCAAGAGCCTGAACATTTGCTGCGTGCATACCTGTATCACCCACCCCCCATCTTTGCCCCAAGTTCAAGATGGGAAATTGATGGCCTTCCCTGGGAATTTCTCTTAGCCACAGAGTTCTGAACAGCAGGTGCCATCACTAGGTTGACCATCCTGTGTTTCTCATCCTCAAGATCTGGCACTGTATAAAACAGGAGCCATCACATAGTGATAGAACACACGCTTTGCCCATGCAGAAGGTCCCAGGTTCAAATATTATCAGTATTACTTTAGTAGAGAATGCTTTCCTCCTCCTCCTCCTCCTCCTACTACTACAACAAATATGGACTCTTAACAAAACATTACAGCATATCCCTGGTGTGAATGTGCTACCCGAGGATGGTGAAAGTTTGAGGCACCTTTTCTTTTAGAAGCAAGTTGTGGCTGTCTTAAGGGAGCATTCTTCAAGCTGAGAAATTTCCCGCTCTTTTTGTTCAAGCCCTCCTTTCCCCTTGTCTCAACCCAGAGTTCCATTAGCCTTGCCCATCTGATTGTCTGTTAACTGCCCTCCACATTTACAAACATTCTGCTCCAGTTTACATTGGGGCAGTTTTGTGGGTAACTCTGCCTGCCCATCCTCCCCCTTCAGATTTTTGTGAAAATGGCATCCACAGGCTACCATAAGTTTGCCAATACCTCTCTCTCACCTGCAGATGCATGCGCCCATACAGGTAATAATGTTCCCAGCTCTTTCAGAAATCGATCTATTTATAAGAGTATCACCACTTTAAAAGGGATACCTTTACCCAGTTAGCAGGGGCAACAGACATCTCCAGGTAGGGCTGGGATAGACTCCTGCCTAAAACCTTGGAGAAGCTGCTGCCAGACAGGGTAGACAATACAGAGCTAGACGGACCAGTGTTCTGACTCAGTAGACGGCAGCTTCATACAAACATCATAAGCCTTCGCAAAAGAAACATCAACACTTACAACCACTACCACCACCCGATGCATTTGCAATCAGCTAAAAGCATGCACATTTTTTTTGAAAAGCATTCTGAAAAGTGCAGGGGTAATCTCTAAAGCTGGTCTCAAGAGGTCAAAGTTTTCAGCAAGCGTTCTAGAAATTCTCTCCTCCCTTAAAAGCTTAGCAGGCGTCCCCCAATGAGAAGATCAGGAACGGACTGGCCTCCCCAAAGAAAGGCCCACCATCAGCAATACACAGCTCCTGGCCACACCTAACCTGATAATGGAGCAATGACAAAGCCAATAAGCCGGGCTAAACAGTGGCCGCATTCGCACATAACACGGAACAGCAGTTCCACGCCCCCCTCCCCACTTATCTGTCCGTATTCAGACATATGGCACAGGATCTGTACTGCAGAAAGGAGGGGGAACTGGCTGCGTGGGCTTCCTCCTTGGCATGAAGGTCAGCCGCAGCAACCAATCAGAATGGAGAGAGGGAGGAGCTTCCTCCCTCAACTCTGGTTTCCGAGAATCCTCTGCATTTGGACCTTTCCTCAGGTAGGAGCAGCGAAACTTACTACACGCCAAGGAATCATTATGGGTTTGGGGAGGGAAACCTCAGCTCAATCAATCAATCAACTTTTACATTCAAAGGCCAGCATAGGTAATAATACAGTAAAATAGATAATAGAGCCATATTGAAAGGTGCTACAGCACAGATTCATATATGCATACAACTATCAATGAATATGAAAATGTCTAAGAAGTATAAAGTATTTAAAATAAGCTATAAAATAAGTAAGATAGCTAAAAAAGAAGCGAAGACAGCTAACTGGTAAAATTAATAAAACTGATAAGACAACTAACTAGTATACGCAATACATAAAAATGTCTGCTGGCCAATGGCCGTAATAAAATTGATGATTTTATTTATTTTATTTTTATTAATTTATTTATTTGATTTATATACCCGCCCATTCCAAAAGTTATCTGTGTAAACCGTCTGTTTACCAGGTTCAAACTATCATACTTCAGACACATTATGCAAAGACCCAGCTCCCTTGAGAAGTCCATAATGCTGGGAAAAGTTGAAGGAGAGAGATGAAGAGGACGACCAGCAGCAAGGTGGATGGACTCGATTACAACAGCAATGAAGGCACCACTGAGAGACCTTAAAGGCCAAGTTGAAGACAGATCATCCTGGAGAGAATCCATCTATGTGGTCACTACGAAGCGACACCAACTTGACAGCATTTAATCAATCAATCAAGAAGCACTAAGCCACCTAATGGCGCAGCAGGGAAATGGCTTGACACAATCAATCATCAATCAAACCACTTTGGGAACTTTTTTTGAAAAGCTGTATATAAATATTCGTCACAGTCATAATTATGGCTCAGCAACAGCCTACTCCTGGTGTAGACAATAGCTAGATCGACCAATGATCTGACTCTGTACAAGGCAGCTTCTTAGGTTCCTATGAGGCAAATGACTTCAGAACAAAGGGGCCAAAACCAAGAAGGCCCTACAACTAGTCTGAGCCAGCTTCTCCTTCCAATGAGGACCACGAAACAAGACCGGTGGGTTTACACAGCTTTAGTATGAGCGAGATAATATGTCCACAGTGCATGTTCAAGAACGGAAAGGGTTGCGAGCAAAGCAGGTCTGGCCCCAGGGCATCTAGAGTAGACAGCCAATCAGAAGCCAACGTTAGGGGAAGGGCAAAACATTCTCAGCCCAGCGAACATTGTGTTGCAGCATTCCAGCCCTCCAGGATACCCCAAAGGGCCAGAACCAGATGCTGGAGATTGAGAGAAGTGGAGAGAAGGCATTTTTCAACAATGAGTGACTCTGGTGTTTATAGCTCAACCTAGCGATCAAAACATCACAAGCCTAGGAACAAGGGAGATTCGCAGGAGGCCATCTGTCAGCCAGGCTGAGAGAAATGCAACACCCTAGAGTTGCATTTGAAAACAGAGTGATGATTGGCACTAGAATCTATCTATATATTTCTCTTAGATGTACCCGTCGCTAATCCCATGTGTGGCAGCAATCGTGAGAGTTCGCAAGCAGCTGCCAGACAGCGGCAAGGACAGGCGGATGGTGGCCAGGCAACCAGCCCATCTTGCCTCATGGAAGGACCGCCCAGGCATAGAACACACACAAACAATTTAAATGCTGCTGCCACCCCATGGAAAAAAGATTACATCAATCATGAACGTGACGTGGGCAACCAAGCCTTGGAACAAATATTATTTTAAAGAGGAGGCCGATGGCAAAGGAACTTGCAGAGAATGTTGGATGTAGCTGTGCCTCTCGCTTCCAAAGGCACAGGGTGCCAGGGCGATAATCTGATTGGCACAGGGCAGAACAATGGCTTCCTTGGAAATCTCAAGTTACTAACTCATTATGACAGCATTATTGCAAAAGAGAGACACGTTTCAGCAAGCGCAAAGAGGCCGTTTGGGTCCCAGCCAGTACTCATTACAGGATTTCAGCCCAAAATTAAAGCAAGATTTAAGCTGGGAGGCCGCAATTCCATTTGAATAGCCATTTTTTTTTAAAAAGGTACACTGCAATTATAGCCAAAGTTAAGAACATAAGAGCAGTTCTGCTGGATCAGGCCCAAGATCTATCTAGCCCAGCATCCTGTTTACCCACATTGGCCCACCAGATGCCTCTGGTAAGCCCAAAAGCAAGAGGTGAGGGCATACCTTCTCTTCGGCTGTTGCTCCCCTGCAGCTGGTATTGAGAGGCATCACGCCTCTGAGCCTGGAGGTAGCCTATATCCATCAGGATTAGTAGCCACAGATAGACTTGTCCTCCATGAATTTGTCTAAGCCCTGCTTAAATCCATCCAAACAAGTGGCCATCATCACATCCCGTGGCAAAGAATTAGGAGACCATTGTGGATCTTGCGGCCATAAAACATGGGGATGGGTGATTCCCAAACTATCACTGATAAGAGGACTAGACAAATTAATGTTAGCCAAGTTTAACCTCCCATGTTCAGAAAGAGCATAACTCTGAATACTTGCCTTCACAATCTGTCGGTGAGCTTCCTGGAAGCAAATTACTGGACACTGTGTGGAACAGGATGAATCCCTCAAGCACGGCTGCACAACTTCAGCCGTCCAGCTGCTTTTGGACTACAACTCCCATCATCCCCTGCCACAATGGCCAGCAGACAGGGATTATAGAGTTTTTGTCCAACACCTGCAGGAGGGCCGAAGTTGTTTAGCCTTGCCCTAAAGCTTGCATTCTTTCATAGCAAAATAATTTGGCCCAGATTATTATTTTGAAAGAGTTTTGCTCTCTGGGACCAGCCATCAAAGTCTCTTACAATGGAGAAAAAACACCATAGTGATCAATGAAAGGACAAGGCTGTTGTCAGGATGCCTGGGGTGGGTGGCACACACTTTCCCAAGGACCACAACAGGCACTGACAGCCAACAGAAAAAGAGAACATAAATCAACCATCAACCCGACAAAACAGCTGCCAAGCCAGACGAGCTCCTGAATCAATTCCGCAATGCTAAATTGCTCTTTTGCTTGCTCAATTTGAAGCCACAATGAAAAACTTGCCAAAGTGAAGCACTTTCCTCATTTTGCAGTCCAAGCCACCAGAAAGCACAGGGCATTCCGGCAGCATTTCAGGAACACACACAAACTTCACTGCTTAATGACTGCATCCCTGCAGGAGATGGTGAGGGTCAGTCCTACAAGCGTTCCTAGGACGGACAATCAATCAAATCAATCAATCAATCCCTTTATCACAGTCACAGACCAGCACAGTTTACAAATATAAGCCCAACAACAACAACAAAGATACCCCTATATAACCTACAGGGTTATGACACAGTAGTTAAGCACATAGTTAAGCATAAAGATCAGTTAACAACGATTCTTAATGAACTTTTTACTGGCTATTAAACAGAACTTAGCACATTATAAGATCTCAGGTCATTCTGGTCAGTTAAAAGATAATCAAGAGAAAAAGAATCTGTACAACCTAGATGGCAGCTAATAAAAGGGTTATATGTTTATGCCGGTAAAATTGACAATAAAGGAGTGCATGAGCTATTGTTTCAATTTCTCCCGATTTGCAAAGACAAGTTGTTCTTTGTAGGGGATTTTTCATATCTCCCTTCCAGGACTGCTGTTTACAAGGCGTTGCATTGTGCCTGTGTCAAAGCTCTGCGGTATGCCTAGGACAAGGTTTATTTGGAGGCCTAATGTCAAAGCTGTTCTTCAAGTGATGGTGGGTCGCCACCACCTGTTAAGGGGCAGGGGGAGGAGGATTCTGGCTGTGCCTAATCCAGAGTGGCAGCTGCAGAACTGCTCCCCTTTGAGCCCAAATCCCAACTCCTGCAGGCGGTGCTATTATCACCAGTGAAGCCATTGTTTGCATTTGAACAAAGAGATCAGAGCACTCCCGGCAGAAGCCTACCCTGGGCTTTGAGTCAGCAATCCTGCCGCAGGGGTAGTATTTAAATGGGACCAAAGTCCTCAAGTAAAGTCTGAAGATCCTCCATCAGACAACTGTGTGTACGTGCATGTCTACACAGGAAATGTAAATCCACTTCAAGGCTATTGATCGGACAGAATTCCACGGAAGCCTGCATTTCTATGAAGAAGTTGGGATTTATTTTTAGGCACTCATAATAGCCTAGAGTTCTTTTGGCCAAGCTAGAGACTACGTGGTCGCTAAGAGTAGACATGGACTTGACATGCCCGCTTTATGCACAAGTGTGTGCATGAGAGTGAGAAAATGTGAAAGTAACAGGGGGTTTGCATCTAGTCAATTTCAGCTTCATGGACCAGGGCCTGGTCAATTTCAGATCCTTTGCCAGTTTCTCCTAGCTTGTGCGGTCCACCACTGTTATTACAAATATTTATGTACTGCTTTTCAATAAAATAAAGAGTCCCCAAAGCAGTTTGCATAGCAAAAGAAAATAGAGAACGGTAACTTGTTCTCAAACCGTTCATAATTTAGAGCTCTTTCGCTCCCTCTCACGCACACAGCAACAGCCACCAGAGACACACTATGCTATGGTGAACAGAGACCATTGCTCTCCCCCGGCTAAAACAGAAGACAGCCACCACTTTGCAAAATGCCTCTTTGCCCAGTTAGCAGGGGATATGGCCTCAGGAAAGCTATGCTGCTCATCATGGATGACAGCATTGGCACTATCCAATAGGTGCTCATGACACCTGCCCACTGGCTAGAAAAGAGGCCCCCATATGTTATTTATTTATTTTATTGTTAAATTTATATACCACCTTTCATTAAAGCAATCCCAAGGTGGTTTACAGCAAAAAAAAATTTAACACAAGATGGTAAAAAAACACACAATTAAAATATTAAGTGGGGGGGGGGGATATTAAACAAATCTGATTTAAAAATTTAAAACAAAAAGCATAAAAGCAATAAAGATTATAAAGAGCAGCAGCAGAGAATCAAATAAATGCCTGGGCAAAAAGCCAAGATTTGACATTTTTTCTAAAAGCTGTGATGGAAACTGAGGAGCGAATAGCCACCGGGAGAGCATTCCAGAGTCTGGGGGCAGCAACAGAGAAGGCCCTGTCCCGCATGCACCACAGCCGGGCCTCTCTCATTGTCGTTATGACTTCTAAAGGAAACATTAAGACTTCTAAAAAGAGATGGAGGTTGGGGCGGAGTACAAATGTAATCAATCAAGGCAATATATTTTGCATTAACATTCCCAGCCTAAACATATTTCCTCTAAAACAATTCCAGTCCATTTTGATGGCGTTGACGTTCATTTAAGCATGTTTAGGACTGCAGCCTTGTTTTAATTGCCAGTTGATGATTCACCAACAGGTCCAGAAATGAAGGGAGCAGTGGTGGGGACAGGGTACCCATCCAGGGAAGCTCAGCGATACCAACTCCAACTAAATCTATCCCTGGAGATTTAGAACATAAGAACAGCCCTGCTGGATCAGGCCCAAGGCCTATTTAGTCCAGCATCCTGTTGTACACAGTGGCCCACCAGAAGGTTCTGAGAAACCTACAGGCAAGGGCATGACCTCTTTCTCCTGCTGTTGCTCCCCTGCAACTGGTATTCAGAGGCCTCTGAGGCTGGAGGTAGCCTATAGCCACCAGACTAGTAGCCATTGACAGACCTGCCCTCCATGAATTTGTCAAAGCCCCGTTTAGAGCCACCCAAGCTAGTGGCCATCACCACATCCAGTGGCAGGGAATTCCATAGATTAATTATGCACTGCATGGGAAAGTATTTCCTTTTGTTGGTCCTAAATACCCCAACCTTCAGTTTCATGGGATGACCCCTGGTTTTAGTGTTGCAAGAGAGGGAGAAACATTTCTCTCTGTCCACTCTCTCTACTCCATGCAGAATTTTATACACCTCGATCATGTCTCCCCATAGTAACCTCTTTTACAAACTAAAAAGCCCCAGATGCTTTAGCCCTGCTTCATAAGAAAGGTGCTCCGGGCCCCTGATCATCTGGGTTGCCCTCTTCTGCACCTTTTCCAGTTCTCCAAGGTCCTCCTTAAGATATGGTGACCAGAACTGCACACAGTACTCCAAATGTAGCCACACCATAGTTTTGTATAAGGGCATTATAATATTAGCACTTTATTTTCAATCCCCTTCCTAATGGTCCCTAGCATGGAATATGCCTTTTTCACAGCTGCCGTGCTCTAGGTTGAAGGGAATATTTCTTCCCTTCAAGAAGCATCTGAATATTTCTCACAATTATCAGGCTGTTAAAATTTCCAGGCTTGCTTTCGAGCCACCTGGAGAGAGATGCCGGCTCTTGGAAACTTGGAGCCATTCCTGGAGGATTGGCAAACTTCTCACCCCTCTCTGGCAGCACCCAGAGGGCTTGGATAAAAAGGTTGTTGGCCTCTAGACTCAGGTAGCAGGGATGGGACACATGCCAGTCACTTTCCCAGCCCTGCACAAAGAGCATAGCACCACACCAAACCCCGAAGTCTAACACAATGCAGGATTCCAGTTGCACATGGGGAGGAGACTGAGATACTGTATTTACCTGAATCCAAGACTAGGTTTTTTGCAAGTTCTTTGATGTTAGAAATGGGGGGCGGTTGTCTTAAATTTAGGGTCCTCTTCCTTTTGGGTAACCACCTAATGGCACAGCAGGGAAGTAACCTGCCTAGAGAGCAGGAGGCTGTTGGTTCGAATCCCTGCTGGTGTGTTTTCTAGAATATGGGAAACTCCTATATCAGGCAGCAGCGATATAGGAAGGTGCTAAAAGGCATCATCTCAGACTGCGCGGGAGATGGCAATGGTGAACCCCTCCTGTATTCTACCGAAGACAGCCACAGGGCTCTGTGGACGCCAAGAGCCGATACCAACTCGACGGCACAACCTTTCCTTTTGGGTAAATAGGATAACCTATATTAAATTCATATTTTTAAAGGGGGGCATCTTAAGTTCAGGATTGTCTTGTATTCAGGTAAATACAGTAGCAGCAGACCTGTTGCACCAACACATCGGAAATCCAGGCCAGAGAGCCTAGCACAATTGGGGTCTCAACAAGGACAAGCCATAAATAAAATTTGAAATCTTCAAAGCAGGCGTTTCAGTACTTTTCAGCATGCAAATATTAATGAAGGAACATAGGAAGCTGCCTTGTGCAGAGTCAGACCATTGGTCCATCTAGCTCAGTATTGTCTACACAGACTAGCAGCAGCTTCTCCAAGGTTGCAGGCAGGAATCTCTCTCAGCCCTACCTTGGAGAGGCTGCCAGAGAGGGAACTTGGAACCTTCTGCATGCAAATGCTCTTCCCAGAAGGGCCCCATCCCCTCAGGGGAATATCTTACAGTGCTCACACATGTAGCCTCCCATTCAATTGCAAACCAGGGTGGACCCTGCTTAGCAAAGGGGACAATTCATGCTTGCTCCCACAAGACCAGATCTCCTCCCCTCTCCTCCTGCGGCCTTTCTTTTCCAGTTTTGCTGTTGGGAGCAGCCCTCTGGGCCAGGAGTTTCCAAACGGGGGAACCCTAGATATTGCAGGACTACAACTCCCATCACCCTCCACCCCAACGGCTGATGGGAGCTTTAGTCCCAACATCATCTGGGGCTGCGAGCTCAATTAGAACCCCTGTGCTAGGCAATTGCTCCCCACCTTTTTTGTGTGCAGAAAAGAAGAGCCAGCCATTTGGGAAGCAGAGTTTCCAGAGTCGGGAAGAATGAACCGTCCTAAGGAAAATCCCAGGGGCGGGCGACTGTTGAGGAGGGGATCACCTCCGTAAGAAAAGAAAAAAAAATAAGGGGCACCTCATTCTTAAAAGTATAGGGCTCCTTTAGTTGTGGGTCGCCCCCCGCCCCACCTTTTTTAAGGCACACTGAAAACCCAAGCAAGGAGATCTGCAAGCCAGCCACGCAGCTGAGATGCAACCTTTCCCCCCTCCAGGTGGCTCAACCACAGGGGAGGGCCCGACCCGGGTCCTCCAAGGGCCCTTCAACTTACCTGGTTCCCAGGCAGCGCACGGCAACTAGCGAGGTAGCAAAACCCGACCCGGAAAAGGCTGAGGCGGGGGGCGCCCCTCCCTTCCCCTGCCTGACTAAATAGAACGGAGCGCAGACCACACCCAGGCCAGGCGCGGGCAGGTAAGAAACAGGTTTGTCTGCCGGAGGACAGGGAGGGGAAGGGCCGCCTTGGCCCCCTCCCAGGGAAGAGGCCACGTGGAGTTTCCAGGCTTGGAGGGACGCCCTGATCTTTTTTTCTTGTTGGGGAAAGAAAGCGGGGGGGGGGGGATTCAGCCCCTTTTTTCTCTCCCCCCCCCCCCAGAGGGCTTTCTTCCTTGCTCCTGTAGGGCTCTCGAGTGCCTCCGTCACAACAGCATCTAGATCTGCCATGCAATTGCGAAATATCATAATCACAGAGACTGCTGCACCTGTTGGTGTGCTGCCTGCCATCCAGTTGTTTAATAAGCCACACCCTTATTTATTTATTTAATTGATTGATTGATATCATTTCTATATTGCCCTTCCAAAAATGGCTCAGGGTGGTTTACATTAAGACAAAACTAAAACCAATTAACTCTTAAAACCGTAAACTGTAAAAACAACAACCTAAAACCATTATTGACATCCTGGAAAACAGTTTTTAAAACCCTGGAAAGCCAGGCCAAACAGATAGGTCTTCAGGGCTCTCTGGAAGGCCAATAATGAACTCAGACTGCGGATTTCTGCCAGGAGTGCATTCCACAGCCCAGAAGCGGCTACAGAGAAGGCCCTCCTCTGAGTTGCCACCAGACGCACCAGTGGTAACTAGAGTCGGACCTCCTCAGATGACCTTAACGTGCAGTGAGGATCGTGCAGAAGAAGGCGCTCTCTAAGATAACCAGCCTTTAGATCCAGCCTCTGAAATGGCAGCCCTGCTGTGGATATTGGCCTACGACACCCATCATCCCTGGCTACTGGTCACTGTGATTGGGGATGATGGGAGTTGTAGTCCATGGAAGAGCTTCAGTTTGGCCACCTCTCCCTTACACCATCTGGGCTTACAGAACTGACCCTATACAGGCATTAGGGTCAGGCAAAGAGAGCCAGCGTGGTGTAGTGGTTAGAGTGCTGGACTAGGACCGGGGAGACCTGAGTTCAAATCCCCATTCAGCCATGATACTTGCTGGGTGACTCTGGGCCAGTCACTTCTCTCTCAGCCTAACCTACTTCACAGGGTTGTTGTGAGGAGAAACTTCAGTATGTAGTACGCCGCTCTGAGCTCCTTGGAGGAAGAGCAGGATATAAAATGTAAAATAATAATTATTATTATTTATTTAGTTTCTCCTCACAACAACCCTGTGAAGTAGGTTAGGCTGAGAGAGATGTGACTGGCCCAGAGTCAGCCAGCAAGTCTCATGGCTGAATGGAGATTTGAACTTGGGTCTCCCCAGTCCTAATCCAGCACTCTAACCACTACACCACTGCTGCCAGCAAGGTTGCACAACTTGGGCCCTCCAGCCACAGCAGCCAATAGTCAGGGATGATGGGAGTTGTAATCCAACAACCACTGGAGGGCTTGCCCTTGCATTAGAGAAATCAAGATCTTCCCCACAAATTAATGGTTGATATGTCAACAGTGATATGGCAATAGAACCACCATGGCCAAAGGCAGTCTACCTCCAATTTCCAGATGTTCGGGGGAGAAAGAGAGGGGATTGGCTATATCTATTGTGATTTGAAGTTTGACTAAGATAGGGAGATGAGGACATGAAGAAGAATGCTGGAGACGAAAGAAAGGAGGACCTAAATGAGGAAGTAGGGTTGCAGGCTACGTGGGGGCAGGCAGGCTGCGCATGTTGGAGCCCGTGAGCAAGGAATCCAGGAGGGCCGAGAGGCTTGTTGCCCAATCCAGATCCTGCACCCTGACAAGGTAAACTCCTGCAGTCCTCTCTTCTATTGCAGCAGAATGGCCTTGCAGTCCTCAGTCGGCTTTGGTGTGCTGATTCTGGATAAGGCTTTCTCTCTTCCGCCTCCATAAAAGCTGCTTAATTAATTAACTAACTAACTAACCAACTAACATATTTGTAGACTGCCCAAAACGCAAGTCTCTGGGTCGTTGACAACACTACACATCACAACAGAGAGGTTAAAACATAACATTAATCTTAAAACAATGTTCGAATTATTAAAACAATTAAACCATAATCTGATTAAAACAGTATCTAATTCAAAGCCTGAGTGAACAAATGCGTCTTGACTTGACTGCCTTTTTAAAAGCTGTAAGAGATGGGGAGGCTCTTATTGTCAACAGAGAGTGCCTTCCAAAGTGCTTGGACTACAACTCCCATCATCCCCAGCCACAGTGGCCAATAGCCAGGGATTATGGGTGCTGCAGACCAAGGTCTGCAGGAGGGCCAAAGTTGTGCACTAAGTGAGAAGAGCAATGCCCCAGTTCCAGGATCCTGTGGGGGGTAAAGTAAAGGTAAAGTGTGCCATCAATTCGATTCTGACTCCTAGCGCCCACAGAGCCCTGTGGTGGCCTTTGGTAGAATACAGGAAGGGTTTACCATTGCCTCTTCCCACGCAGTATGAGATGATGCCTTTCAGCATCTTCCTATATCGCTGCTGCCTGATATAGGTGTTTCCGATAGTCTTGGAAACATACCAGTGGGAATTTGAACCAGCAACCTTCTGCTTGTTAGTCAAGTATTTCCCCGCTGTGCCACTTAAGGTGAACTACTCTGTGGGAGTGGGGGAAGGAACCAAAATCCTCGGGCTCTTTAGATGCTGAACTTGCCCTGCAAATGACCATTGCTTGGGGGAAATTCTGGTTTGCTGCATTTCCACTCCTCTTTTCTAGAAGCCGTCTGAAGAAGGTTGGGTCTAGCTATCGCCGGCCTGCTTCTTGGGGCACGGCAGGCTGTTCTTTCCAGTTTCCTTAATGGGCATTCTTGGCTGCCACAAATCATAAATGTTACCAGCTACGACTGGAAAATCGGTTTCCCAGCCTCGATTGCAAGGAGTTTTCTCAGGGCCGCTCTGGATCCAGCCACCTTGTTAAGCGTTGACATCTGGTTTGATAAGATTGTCTGAGTGGGGCCCTTGACCTCTCTTGGCAGACGCCAAGCTGCTAATAAGGAAACAATGGTCTGGAGGAAACGGAGAAGATCAGCCTTGATTTCCCCCCAATTCCATTGTTTCGTTATGGGTATTTTTGCAGCCCTGCCTATACAAGCTCTTCTGGGTCACAGTCTTAAGGAGGCTTGCTCCGAACCACTGCATTCAATTGCGAGCCTGCGTGGTGTAGTGGTTAGAGTGCTGGACTAGGACCGGAGAGACCCGAGTTCCAATCCCCATCCAGCCATGAGACTAGCTGGGTGACTCTGGGCCAGTCACTTCTCTCTCAGCCTCACCTACTTCACAGGGTTGTTGTGACTGGCAGGGACGTTGGGAGGCTTGTTGTAGCTTCCCGGTCGGGGATCTTCTCGTGAGTTGCCACAGCATGGAGTCCCTGCAGCGAGGACTCACGGTCCAAAAACAGGGTTAGCGGAGCACTTGTTCTGCTAACCTCGTTTAACGGGGAGGGGGCAATTAGGTGGGCGAGCCACCGGGAGCTGTATGGCTCCTGGCGATTCACATGTGTGGGAGGAACCGGGCCGGGCTCCCCGTTTTCTTCAGCATGTGTGAATAGCCAGCATGTGGGCGCCAGGAGTCAGAATCGACTTGACGGCACACTTTACCTTTACTTTACCCCCCACAGGATCCTGGAATTGGGGCACTGCTCTTCTCACTTAGTGCACAACTTTGGCCCTCCTGCAGACTTTGGTCTGCAGTGGCCATCATCCCTGGCTATTGGCTACCATGGCTGGGGATGATGGGAGTTGTAGTCCAAGCGCTTTGGAAGGCACTCTCTGTTGACAATAAGAGCCTCCCCATCTCTTACAGCTTTTAAAAAGTCGGGCAGTCAAGTCAAGACGCATTTGTTCACTCAGGCTTTTAATTAGATACTGTTTTAATTGGGTTATCGGATTGCAGACAAAAAGAGATCTTCTGGATCAGATGAAAGCTACATCTAATCCCGCGATTGCTTTCCCACACTGGTCAACGAGAAGCCCACAGGCAGCAGAAGGCAATCCCCACTCTTGCTACCGGCATTCAGAAGTAGACTGAATGCATCTGAAGCTGGAGGTACTAGCATGCCAACATTCCTCCCTGCAACTGGTATTCAGCCATCCACGGTGTCTGAGCCTGGAGGTAGCACGCACCCATCATTGCTAGAAGCGACTTGTCCTCCGTGAACTTGTGGCACCATATCTTGAAGCAGGGAGTTCCAGAGACACATTCCATGCTGTGTGAAGAAGTCTTCCTTTTGCCCATCTGAAGGGCCAGTCCTCGTGCTCAGCCTAATTTCCGCTAAAAATATCCCGGCAGAGTGCTCACTCCTGTGAAATGTCTTGAGAATGAGGGAATATTTCCAGGTAATCGGGATCAGCAATCTGATATTTGAACTCAGTTTGTCAATCTCCGGTAAATGTCAGTGTAAAAGGTAAAGTGTGCCGTCAAGTCGATTTCGTTCTGCATGCATGCAGAACCACGACAACAAATATTTATTTGCTGCTTTTCAACAAATGTTTCCAAAGTGATTTACATAGAGAAATAATAAATAAATAAGATGGCTCCCTGTCCCCAAAGGGCTACCAATCCAAAAAGAAACATAAGATAGTCACCAGCAACAGTCACTGGAGGTACTGTGCTGGGGGTGGATAGGGCCAGTTGCTCTCCTCCTGCTCAATAAAGAAAATCACCACATTAAAAGGTGATTAAAAACTCTTTGCCCAGTTAGCAGGGTTCCAGCTTCCCTCCCTGGCAGCATCTCCAAGTTAGGGCTGAGAGAGACTCCTGCCTGCAGCCTTGAGAAGCTGCTGCCAGTCTGTGTAGACAGTACTGAGTTAGATGGACCAATGGTCGGACTCAGTATATGGCAGCTTCCTATGTAATGCCTCTTTAAATACTTCCAGCATCCTTTCAAGTTCTCTCCAGCCCAGGCTGAACGGATGCATCAGCCGCTCCAGTAATCAGAGAGTAACAGGCCGTGTCAGGGCCC
Organism: Hemicordylus capensis; assembly: GCF_027244095.1. Lineage (NCBI taxonomy): Eukaryota > Metazoa > Chordata > Lepidosauria > Squamata > Cordylidae > Hemicordylus > Hemicordylus capensis. The sequence goes on from NC_069663.1 coordinate 20,012,577, forward strand.
TGTTCTACATGGCAACATTTGTGATTTGCAGCAGCCAAGAAATGCCTGATAAGAAACCTGAAAGTAACAGCCTGCCGTGTCCAGCTCAACAGAAGATCAGCCGAGCATAACCCTCCTGACAATGTTTTTCTAATTTGGTTCCCCCAAAGATGACATTTTGGGGAGCAGCCCATAGAGCAGGACTGCACAGCTGCGGCCCTATAGCTGTTTTTGGACTACAACTCCCATCATCCTTGGTCACAGTGGCCACTGTTGCTGAGGGTCATGGGAGTTGTAGTCCAACAACTGCTAAGGGGCCAAAGGTGTGTAGCCCTGTCTTTAGGGGAAACGAATCTTAGGCTCACAGGTAGGGCCCTATCATTGCAGTTGATGTATTTAGTGAAGAAATCCTACACAAAGAGTAAACCAAGTTTATGCCCCACTACTACTACTACTACCACCACCACCACCACTATCACTACCACTACTACTACTACAGTTTCTCATCTAACATCTGGAGACATAGAGTATGTCTATTTGATTGATTAAGTGCCGTCAAGTTGGTGTCGACTCTTAGCAACCACATAGATTCTCTCCAGGAGGATCTGTCTTCACCTTGGCCTTTAAGATCTCTCAGTGGTACCTTCACTGCTGTTGTAATCGAGTCCATCCACCTTGCTGCTGGTGGTCCTCTTCTTCTCTTTCCTTTATGTCTATTTAGTAGTACCAAAAGCAGTATGTAAATAAATATAGTCTGTAAATAAATTAGCAGTAGTGCAGCAGCAGCAGCATTTACTACTACTACTACTACTACTACTAGTAGTAGTAGTAGTAGTTACTACTAGTAGTAGCAGCAGTAGTTACTACTGCTGCTGCTGCTGCTACTACTACTACTACATAATTTACAGACCTTACTTATTCACATACTGCTTTTTTTGTGGGAGGAGGGCTCAAAACGGTTGAAAATGAATAAAGGTAGTAGAAGAAGAAGGTTCCCTATTCTCAAAGCACTCCCAGTCTGAAAAGAAACACAAGGTATTTCTGCAGGGAGTGCTCCTGGGCTGTGGAATGCGCTCCCTGCAGAAATTCGTAATTTGAACTCTTTATTGACCTTCAGGAGAGCCCTTAAGGCTTATCTGCTTGGCCTGGCCTGCCAGGGTTTTTAAATTGTTGTAAGGGGTTTTTAATGTACTGGGTTTTTAAATTGTTTTTTTTAACTGATTGTTTTATGGTATTTTAAAAAAATTGTTTTTATTGTTGACTGATTTTAACTGTTTTCATTTTGCTTGTGAACTTCCCTGAGCCCAATTAGGAAGGGTGGTATAAAAATTCAATAAATTAATATAATATAATATAATATAATATAATATAATATAATATAATATAATATAATATAATATAAGTAAGGTAGACACTAGCAACAGCCACTGGAGGGATGCTGGGCTGGGGATGGATATGGTCAGTCACTACAGATAACAGCAGGCCTGTCCAGCTTAGGGGCCCCCCAGCTGTTTTTGGACCACAACTCCCATAATACCCAGCCACAGTGGCCAATAGCCAGGAATTATGGGAGTTCTAGGCCAACATCTGTAAGAGGGCCAACGTTGAGCAGCCCTGGATAATACTGACAATACAGTATAAGGCAGTTTCCTATATTGCTGTGGGGCATAATACAGGCTTACCTACTGCTCTTGGAGGTGAGTGGGGAATCTGTCCCTGTCCTGTCCTGTCAGCAACTGGAGGGAAGTAAACTTTGCAGGGGGTGGGTCGTAGCTCAGTGGTGGAGCATCTGCTTTGCAGGCAGACATTCCCAGGTTCACTCCCTGGCATCTCCAGATAGGACGAGATTTTTATTTATTTTTTTAATAGGACAAGATTTTTTAAATTGAACCAACAAACTACCAAAGCGGATTGGGCTGGCAGAGATCCCTACCTGAAACCTCGGAGAGCTGCTGCCAGTCAGTGTAGGCAATACTGGGACAGATGGACCAGTGGTCGGACTCAGTCGGTAGAAGGCAAAGGCAGCATCCTATGTCCCTATGCTCTGCCCCGGCTTCATATAAATAGAATCACCCCTTTGAAAGGTGCCTCTTTGCCCAATTAGCCGGGGCTATCATCCCCAGTCACAATGGCCAAAGGACTACAACTCCCATCATCCCCAGCCATGGCGGCTGAAAGAGTTGTTGTCCAGCGCCTGGGAACCCAAGTCAGAGAATGTCTTCTGCTCTAACGCAATCATTCGCCCTGTTAAGGCAGCAACTGGTCTCCCTTGGCAGCAAGGTTGCTTCTGTCAACAAGCAAGCGAAATGATAGGTTGTGCGGGGAGACACCTGTTGCCGTGCTGAGCCCAGACACAGCAGCAAGGCAGCAGAGATCCGAACGCAGCTCACCCCCGGTGCTACATACAGGTGGCAGAGCTGGGAGCCGTCTGCAGGTCCTGGGCTTGGTTCCGCCCAAGAGAAGCAGCAGCCGAGAAAGTGGAACATTCAAGTTAGGGTGACGGTTGGCCTGGTGGCAGTTGAACTGTCCTTTTCCTGCACAACGTTGCATCTCCAGCTATTGTTGGACTACAACTCCCATCATCCCCAGCCACAGTGGCCAATAGTCAGGAATGATGGGGGGAGGGTGTTGGAGGCCAACAGCAGCAGGAGGATGTGCAGCCCTGGCTTAGATCCATGAGGGAGCTCTTCTCTGGGTGTTTCTGGAGGTAGACTGCCTTTGGCCATGGTGGTTCTATTGACATATCACTGTTGACATATCAACCATTAATTTGTGGGGAGTGGGGAAGTTCTTGATTTCTCTAATGCAAGGGCAAGCCCTCCAGTGGTTGTTGGATTACAACTCCCATCATCCCTGACTATTAGCTGCTGTGGCTGGAGGGCCCAAGTTGTGCAACCTTGCTGGCAGCAGTGGTGTAGTGGTTAGAGTGCTGGACTAGGACTGGGGAGACCCGAGTTCAAATCTCCATTCAGCCATGAGACTCGCTGGCTGACTCTGGGCCAGTCACATATCTCTCAGCCTAACCTACCTCACAGGGTTGTTTGTTGTGAGGATGAAAATAAGCATGTACACTTCTCCGAGCTCCATGGAGGAAAAGCGGGATATAAATGTAAAAAAATTTTTTTAAAAAAAATTCTCTGGGGCACTGGGGCTGCTGCACCCATCTTGGAGAAAAGCTGAAGACTGTCCCAGAACAGCTGCCGCTCAGTGGAAAGAAGGTACCAAGTTCAACCTCTCTGGCATCTCCAGGTAGGGCTGGGAAAGACCCCTAGGAACATAGGAAGCTGCCTTATACCAAGTCAGACCCTTGGTCCATCTCTAGCTCAGTGGCTACACCAGGGATTCTCAGCATTGGGTCCCCAGATGGTATTGGACTTCAACTCCCATAATCCCCAGCCCCAGTGGTCCTTGGTTGGGGATTATGGGAATTGAAGTCCAATACCATCTAGAGACCCAGCATTGAGAATCCCTGGTCTACACCAGCGGTTCCCAACCTGGGTTCCTCCAGATGCTGCTAAACTACAACTCCCAGCATTCCCAGCTCTAAAGTTTAGCAGCATTTAAGAGAACGCCTTCTTCGCTATGAACCATACTGCCCATGGAGATCAACAGGAGAGGTTTGTCTGGTGGCTACTCAGGGACGGGCCTTCTCCATTGCTGCCCCGAGGCTTTGGAACGTGCTCCCTGCTGAAAGAAGAGCCTCCCCATCTCTGACAACTTTTTAAAAGGCAGTCAAGACTCATTTGTTCACCCAGGCTTTTAAATAGATCTTGTTTTAATTGCATTTTTAATAGTTTAAATTTGAAATTGTTGTCATGTTTTAACCTATTTATTGTTTTTATTGTTTTGTTGTAAACCACCCAGAGACTTGCATTTGGGGCAGTAAACAAATAGAATGAATGAATGAATGAATGAATGAATGAATGAATGAAGTATTGTCATTGGGGATGCTGGGAGTTGTAGTTCAGCAACATCGGCTGAAGCTCCCCCCCCCCCGTCCTTACCCCTGGTCTCAGTGTGAGTGATACTCCACATCAGGACTGCTGGTTGCTGCAGTGCACAACGTCTATTGCACAGTGCACAACGTCCCCGCTATTTTTGGACTCCAACTTTCAAAATCCCCAGCCACAGTGGCCAACAGTCACAGGTTATTTATACTTTTTTAAAATTTTATTTTGCATATGTATATACCACCCGAAACTCACATCTCTGGGTGGTTCCCAATAAAATAACATACATTAAGACATTAAAACCATTTTAAACAATAACAGATTCTGTTTAAAATAAAAGCATCCAGCTGTTGCCCAACACCTGCCGAAGCGCCAAACGTGTGTGCATCCCTCCGCTTTACATGAAGTATCTCAAGTCCCTGCCCTGAGGATCTTACAATATTTTTATAAGCTGTGCTCTTCCCCGGCCTCTCCCTGAGCCAGCTTCAGTGCTGATCTGCCATTTGGACTTTAATGAGGATCAGCGAGATTTCCGTGTGCCTTGTGGGCGTGATGAATCAGCCAGGCTGAAAACCCCGAGGACACAGCTTTTGTACCTATTAAGGAGGTGCAGTCAGCAGGGATACATTAGCAAGGGCCCTCCCAGCCCCAGGGGACGGGAAGGAGAATCCACTTGCCTCGGGCCCTGTGAACTGGCAAGCCATGCTGATGTTCCCAGCAGCTCTCCAGGGATCTCAGGACCTGACGGCCAAGCACTTAAGCAGCTCCCCGATCCCAGAGCGCCTGCCAAAGGGTTATTTTGTATGCACCGTAGGTACAGCACATTCTGGGCTTGGTTCCTCCACCTCTCCTTCTGAAATGCTGACCTATACACAACAGAGAAGAAGGAGCGGGATCCAGAAGAACAGCCACTGGTCCCTAGGAGAGGAGGGAGGGGGTGCCCAGGGCGAGAATCCCACCATCCCGAACCTGGAGTTGCAGAATGATTTTATTGTGCTCCCGGCCAGGCCTTAAGAATCAGGCAAGCTTTTGAGTTCTTCTTCTTTATCAGAGCGGAACGCTTCCGACAGTCTAGTATAGGCCTGCTCAACTTAGCCCCCTCACCCCCGGCCAGCTGCTTTTGGACTGCAACTCCCATAATCTCCAGCCACAGTGGCCAAGAGCCAGGGATGGTGGGAGTTGCAGTCCTGGTCTACACCAGGGATTCTCAACCTTGGGTCCCCAGATGTTATTGGACTTCAACTCCCATAATCCCCAACCAAAGGCCGCTGGGGCTGGGAATTATGGGATTTGGAGTCCAATAACATCTGGGGACCCAAGAGGAGAGCTGGTCTTGTGGTAGCAAGCATGACATGTCCCCATAGCTAAGCAGGGTCTGCCCTGGTTGCATATGAATGGGAGACTAGAAATGTGAGCACTGGAAGATATTCAGTGCTTAGGAGATAGAGCCGCTCTGGAAAGATGCAGAAGGTTCCAAGTTCCCTCCCTGGCAACATCTCCAAGATAGGGCTGAGAGAGATTCCTGCCTGCAACCTCGGAGAAGCCGCTGCCAGTCTGTGAAGACAACACTGAGCTAGATGGACCAAGGGTCTCACTTAGTATATGGTGGCTTCCTATGTTCCTATGAGAGTCCAGGAATCAGAATCCAGAATCCGGGAGACTTGCTACTCTGGCCTGCACAGGGGGTCAGGTCAGGAAAGCTGGGGCAGGGGCAGGCTCCAATTCTGTCCCCATTTCCTCTTTGAGGCCTATGATGCTGTTGGGGTGGTGATGTGGGTGGAAGGGCCTTGTGCTAGCCCCAGGGCAGAGGTGCTCCCCTTGCAACCAGCCACCCCCCCCACAGCTTCCCTTCTTGGCCGAGCCATTTCCGCTGACTTGAAATTCACCAGTGACCCCGGCACTTCTGAGAACAACCCCCGGTCCCAGCCGGGCTGCTCTCGGCACAGACAGGGCATTGTGTGGGAGCTGGATGGCGAACAAGAGCTCCATTGAAGGATGTGAGAAGCTTTGCGGGGGGGGGGGGAGGTGTGGGGGGGGGGCTTGGCCTTTTGTTCCGGCTCCAGATGAGGCACCGGGCAACAGAACCCAGGAACAGGGTGGGGGTGGCTGCTAGTCCTCATGTGGGTGTGTTTTGGCCCTGGGTGGGACCCGTCCGCCTCCCTTCTGAGAGCCATACAGTCTGGCCAGCTTGTGAGGAGGAGAGTTCGGCTTGGAGGATGGAGGGGGGTGTGTGTGTCCCGTGGCCCATGGAGGAGCTGAGCTGGCCAGAGGGAAGCCCGTTTGGAAAAGCAGAGGAGGCCAATGACTAGGGTTGCCAACTGTCCCTCATTATGCAGGACGTCCTTCATTTTAGGGATGAAATGTTGGTCCCTATAGGGACAGCGTTTGTCCCTCATTTTGGCGGCAGGGCTGGCCGTTTAAGTCTTTGGTTGAAAAGTGCCATAACTTGAATATGTTCTAAATAATAACTATTATTCTTGTTTCTGGTTTACACAGTCAGACAGGGGTTATTGACTGCTTTGTTTTATCCAGACATCGAGTCCTTTCCAAGGACCTGGGATGGCTGAACTTTATTATCAATGTTGTTGCTGTTGTTATAGATATCGTCGCAGAATATAGGCTGTTCCCAGTAAAGCTGCTTTTTTGTAATTGGCTGATGGTGATTTCTGTGGGCCCTCTGGTGTTGAGGTGCTCTTCAAGTTGTTTTGGAATTGCACCCAGGGCGCCAATGACCACTGGGATTATTTTGGTCTTCTTCTGCCACAGCCTTTCAATTTCAATTTGTAGATCTTTGTATTTTGTGATTTTTTTTTCTATTTCTTTTTCTTCTATTCTGCCATCCCCTGGTATTGCTATGTTGATTATTTTAACTTGTTTTTCTTTCTTCTTGACTACAGTTATTATTATTATCATCAGTATTATTATTATTACATTTATATCCCGCTCTTCCTCCAAGGAGCCCAGAGCGGTGTACTACATACTTAAGTTTCTCCTCACAACAACCCTGTGAAGTAGGCTAGGCTGAGAGAGAAGTGACTGGCCCAGAGTCACCCAGCAAGTCTCATGGCTGAATGGGGATTGGAACTCGGGTCTCCCCGGTCCCAATCCAGCACTCTGACCACTACACCACGCTGGCAATGATGACACTATCTGATTACATAACTGAATAGTGCTATCTATTCAATTACATATACATAATAATTCAATTACATATATGCTAGTGATACTCAGGCTCTTGATTACCACTGCATACACCTCCCGCCGCCCCCCAACCCCCCCTTGTGTCCCTCATTCTGGCAATGAAATGTTGGCAACCCTACCAATGGTTGTGTCCGAATCCCAGGCCTCCTGAAGGCACAGCCTTGCATCCCCGCCCAAAGGTTAGCCCTGGAGAATGGGGCGATTCAGCCTGTCCTTTCGGCAGTGGGTGCAGCTGTGTGTGGTTGGGCAAAGGCCTGTGCCGCTCCCTGGCCCCCAGCCAAGCCCAGCAGGCGCCTTGGCGCAGATGTCAGCGAGAGTTCAGCAGGGGAGCGTGTTCGGGGAAGAAGCAGGCTGTCCTCCTTAGTGGTTGCAGTCAAGCGGAAGGAGGAGCGGGGAGAGAGGTTTCCAAGTCACGGTGCCTAGGCAGGAATGTGTGAACCTGCCTTCTAGCACATCAGCCACTCAGTTATTCTATATATTTTTTCTATATCTCAGTTGGAATATTCCATTCTATGGCAGGGATGTACAATTTTGGACCTCCAAAAAAAAAAAAAAAAGCTGGCTGGGCAAAGAGGCACCTTTTTAAAGTGGCGGTTCTCTTTATTTAGCAGGGGGAGAGCAACTGGCCCTATCCATCCCCAACACATCATCCCTCCGGTAGCTTTTGCTGGTGTCTTACCTTAGACCAGAAATGCTGTTCTTTTTGGCAAAGGTGTAGACAGAGCAGCAGCTGGGCTGGGAGAGCATAGAGGTAACTAAGCAAAGAGGTGCCTTTTAGTGGTAATTCTCTTAACATTTAACAGGGAGAGAGCAACTGGCCCTATCCGTCCCCAGCACAGCATCCCTTCAGTGGCTGTTGCTGGTGTCTGTCTAATGTTCCTTTTTTAGATTGTGAGCCCTTTGGGGACAGGAAGCCATCTTATTTCATTTATTTATTATTTTTCTATGTAAACCGCTTTGGAAACTTTTGTGGAAAAGTGGTATTTAATTATTTGCAGTAGTAATAAAGGCGTCACAGATGCAGTCCAGGATCTGTAGGAGGGCCGTTGCTGTGCAGTCCTGGTGTCTCGTTAAACAGCTCAGGGCTGCACAACTCTGGCCCTTCAGCTGGTTTTTGGACTACGACTCCCATCACCCCCTGCCAGTGACCACAATTTAGGGATTGTAGGAGTTGTAGTCCAGTATTTGGAAGAAGGCTGAAGTCCTTCAGCCCTGAGATAGCTCAGTGGTAGAGCGTCTGCTTGACAGGCAGAAAGTCACGGGTTCGATCAATCCCTGGCAGCATCTCCAGGTAGGGCTGGGAAAGACCCCTGCCTGAAATCTTGGAGAGCTGCTGCCAGTCAGTGTAGACCATTGCTGCACATTGGTCCTCCAGCTGTTGGACTACAGCTCCCAGCATCCCTAACCACTGTGGCCAATAGTCAGGGGTGACAGGAGCTGTGGTGGACCAACATCTGCAAGAGGGCCAAGGTTTTGCAGGCTTGGAGTAGCCAATCCTGAGCTAGATGGGCCAATGGTCTGAACCCGAATAAATCTACGCCGAATGCCTGCAAGCTACGTTTTGGTTTGGCACTCAATTCTTAGCGGTTGGAGCGTTTGTGTCACAAATCTGCTTCTCTTTGCGAGCATCTTGTGGTTGCGGGGAGGGGTGGTTATTTTGAAAATAAGTAAATAAAAAATAAAGTCCCCAAAGAATGTGTGTGCAGTTCAAAACATCATGTCAAGAACATGTCAGAACGTCAAGAACATGTGTTGAGCCAAGAACATGTCATGCCAAGAACATGCCAAGAACATGATGTCATGCCAAGAACATGTCAAAACATCAAGAACATGTGTCATGCCAAGAACATGTCATGCCAAGAACATGTCAAAAGTCAAGCCTTATACATCTTGGTTACATTATGTTAGATGATATACAAAATGACCGATAACAACAAGAAAAGCAAAGTGAGGCGTTCAAGATTCTCTGGAATCCAGACCCTGGTCAGATGTACCCATTTCTGCCCTCCTGCCAAAGATGCTTCCCAGCCACCCCACTCTTTCTCCCCACAGAGTCTTCCCCAATGAATATAACCCTCTTCTGCAGTAGTGCTGTCAAATTCCCAGTTCTGAGGATTTTCTCCCACTCTGTGTGGGCTTCTCAATGGCACGGAATGTGACTCTTTGGCAACAACGTATTGTGCACACAGGCAAGGGAAATGCACAGTAAGTGTTACGTGGCTTACAGCTTATATTAAAGGGTAAAATGTGCGGTCATCTTACATTAAGGCAACCATTTATACTGTTGGGCTTAATTTCTCTTTTCAAAATGCCAGCCACGGGGTGCAGGGCAGGGGGGGGGGGAGGAAACGGAATCGCGATGGCGAGGGTACCAGGAGGACCGTAACCCTTTAGCCCTGCCACAGTCCCAATCCGGATTGGACCCTGCCCCTCCGTGTCTATTTGGGGGCGGGCGTGGCGGGGGGGGGAATCTTAACGCCAAGCCCAGCACTGAACGGGTTCCTGTTGGCTTTGCGTCTGGTCGCCCAAATCCAGGAGGCGAAGCCACGCGATGGCGATCGGGGGAAGGCTTCACCTGTCCAGCTTCTGCCTGTCATGTAGCCGTTAAAGGCAGACAGCCTCTGCAGGGGAGGGGAGAACAAGGCGGTGGGGCGAGCCGCAGCGCGAAGTCAGTAAACAAGGCAAACGCCGCCCAAGAAGAAGCGGCGGAATCCAGACGCCCCCTGCGCGCACTTGGCACCGGGCGAGAGACGCGCAGCCTGCACGGCCCCAAACAAGAGCGTTCTTCTCTGCCTCGCTCGCCGTCGTAAACCCCGTCAGCAGGCGCCCGCTCGGCCTCCCTCCCCAGGAGAGGAGTCCCGCTCGCCCGCCTCCTGGGCTCCGCTTGCTGGGAAGCGCTCCAGCGCGGCATTACACAACGGCCGCAGCGGGAGCCAAGCCGGCGGCCGCGGCCATGCGCTGCCCTCTAGTGGTCAGCTGCGGCGCTGCGCTTTCATCTTCTGAGCGACGCGCACGTCCTCCGAGCGGCGGAAAGGAAAGGTAGTGTCGTCGAGGTTTTTTCGACTCCTGGCGACCACAGAGCCCTGTGGTTTTCTTGGGAGAATCCAGGAGGGGTTGACCATTGCCTTCTCCCGCGCAGTGTGACATGAGAGCTGGTCTTGTGGGAGCAAGCATGACCTGGCCCCTTGGCTAAGCAGGGTCCACCTGGGTTGCAGATAAATGGGAGACTAGAAGTGTGAGCAATGCTAAGAGATTCCCCTCAGGGGATGGAGCCGCTCTGGGAAGAGCAGAAAGTTTCAGGTTCTCTTGCTGGCTTTTCCAAGATAGAGCTGAGAGAGACTCCTGCCTGCAACCTTGGAGAAGCTGCTGCCAGTCTGTGAAGACAATACTGAGCAAGATAGACCAATGGTCTGACACAGTATATGGCAGCATCCTATGTTCCTGTGCTGTTCCTATGTCTTTCAGCATCAAAGAAAAAGTCTGAATACCATATTTACTCAAATAGATGATGACTCTGAATTTAAGACAACCTACCCGCATTTTCTCCAATATCAAAGAACTTGGGGGGAAAACACTAGTCTCAGATTCAGGCAAATACGATATTCCCCATCTCTGGGCTAAGGTCCTGCTCAGGATCGGACTTCTGCACAGCTGCCATTTTAAAGTTCAAAGCAATCCCAAACTATTATAACGATGCATTTAAATACTACCACCTAGTTTGGGTCAGGGCCAGGAAAGTCAAGGCTCTTGACTCTGATGTCCGGGAATAAATCATCCTTCTGACAGTAGCCTCAGTTTTCAAAGCACAAGGCCTTTGAGTCGGGCTTTTCAGGACACCAGTGATGGATGAGAATTCCCCTCGCTGATGGTGAGCCTGAAGTTCCGTCTCCATCCATCAGGGAGTCCTCCCGACTGTGATGAAAAAAGTCATTAGCCGAGAATCAGGCAGCAAGCAATGGTGATCAGCTGCCGAAGCAGGACAGAGGCAGAAGCAAGACAGGCGAAGGTGATGGAATAGCTTTCACTGGACAACTGGAGCCCTGCCAGGAAAGACAAACACAGACAGGGATCGGTTTCCTGCTCACCCGCCTGCAATGAATTTGAGGCAGGCCTAATTAGGAAATGAGAATACTACTTAGCATTTATATCTATCAATTCTAGGCAGTCATGTTGGTCCATGAGGCGGGGGAAAGTACCCCCGGATACTCTGACTGGCTTTGGAACAAGATCCTAGGTTCTGTCTCCAGATACATTTTAGGTGCAAAATATTGCAGCGGGGAAATGCTTGACTAACAAGCAGAAGGCTGCCGGTTCAAATCCCCGCTGGTACAATATCGGGCAGCAGCGATATAGGAAGATACTGATAGGCATCATCTCATACTGTGTGGGAGGAGGCAATGGTAAACCCTTCCTGTATCCTAACAAAGAAAACTACAGGGCTCTGTGGGCACCAGGAGTCAAAATCGACTTGATGGCACACTTTAATATTCCCTCCAACAGTTCTATCCAATTAGGCATCTATTGACTCTGTATCTGGGGCCCCATTGATCTCCAATGAACTATACAATTAATAGTTTTATTTATTTATCTTTATTTAAAATAGTTATACCCCACCCCTATAGTACACTACTGCTCGGAGTGGCTCACAACAAGAAAATAGATACAATGTAAAATCAAACGCATACAATTAATCAAATTCAGTAAACATGTTAAAAGGCCAGGCTAAAACCACAATCAGAATTACCATTGCTGTTTTATATGATTCAAATTTAAAGTTATTTAAAAAGCTAAACACTGAGAATTATAAAAACTAAAGAACCTTCCAGATATAACCAAAGATGGGACATTTTAAAAAGCCTCTTTAAAAAGATGTATTTTTAGTCGCTTTTTTTAATTTAAAAAAAAAAACCTGAGCGAGAGAGCATGGTGAAGCTCTTTACAGGGAGTTCCAAAGCCAAGGGGCCACAACCGAAAAGGCCCTGTCTCTAGTTCCTGCCAATTGGATCTCTGTTAGTTGTGGGGCCATGAGCAGGGCCTGAGATGATGAGTGGAGGGCCCTGGCAGGTTAATATGGGCGAATGCATCCAACAGGTACCCCAGCCCCAAACTTGCTTCTGTAAAGATGGGCATGCTTCTATTTACTTCTGCTCTCTACTGCACAGAAAGCCTGCACGTCTCGACATCCGATTAGCAGGGGATGTGGAACCAGCCCTCCACGTCCGCTCTCAAGGTCAAACCCGTCGGTCCTGCTGCTGAGAGAGAAGTGACTTGCCTTGATCCAAGGACTCCTCGTCGTATTTCAAGAAAGGGCCAGCCGAGATGATGCCCGATGGAGGCTTCCGTCCAGCAATTGCAGGGCCTGGCTCATCACAATTCTGGGGGGGAGGAAAACATTTCTACAGGTACTACAATGTGTGGCACAAGGATGAACCGCAAGCAAAAATAAGAAGATCATTTCGGCTGGAAGCCCCCCCATTGCCCTGCCCCAACGTACCACAGTGCACTTGGCTGCAGGGAAGTTGCAGAGGCGGACGCGGCAGTGCAGGTACACTTCCTCCAAATCGGGGATGAACATGAAGACGCTGAAGGAGAAGCGGGCAGTGAGGGAGACGCCATCCTCGTCCACTTCCACGGTGCCATCCCGAGGGTTGGGGCACCTACATTGTGAATGGGGACGACACACAAGGGTGAGAATTGCAGGGCTCAGTCAGACCATATATGTGTGCATGTTCGTCATGTGTCGAGGAGGAGAGCCGGTCTGGTGGTAGCAAGCATGACTGGTCCCCCTAGCTAAGCAGGCTCTGCCCTGGTTGCATATGAATGCGAGACTAGAAGTGTGAGCACTGGAAGATCTTCCTCTCAGGGGATGGAGCCGCTCTTCATCTCTTGCCTGTGGGCTTCCCAGAGCATTTGATGGGCCACTGTGGGAAACGGGACGCCGGACTAGATTGGCCTTGGTCCCGATCCAGCAGGGCTGTTCTTCCCGTTCTCCAGTGCTTCACACCGTCTCAGCCTGAATGCTACAGCTTTCTCTTCAATAACATCCATGTCAGAGACAAGGAAAGGAGCCGGGAGACCTGGCTCCTGCCCCTTGATCATCCTCCCCTGAGGCCAGAGTAGAACCCATTCCAAGCTTCCTCCTGATTCTCGCCAGTGCTACAGACTCTCTCTGCTCCCAGAAGAAAACCCAGGACTCCTGGGTCCCTGTCTCTCTGTCCTAATACTGTAAATACACAGGTCCCCCTTCCAAGCTGATCAGATGAACAGGAAGAGCAGTGACTTACTGGTTGGTGATGAGATCCCACCGGATGCTGGAGGAGGGGTCTCTGTCTGGTGTGGCCCAGCATGACGACAAGGTCACCACGAAACGGGTGGGGTCTGCCCCCGAAACGCTGATGCCCACATAGGCCCTGTGATTGACTGTGAGCAGGATAGGGCTCCGGGCGAAGGGCTCACTGTACCGGGGGTCCTGGTACAAGGTCATGACGGACTGGTAGCCCCCTGGGCCAGAGGCGAGAGTGGCATTAATGACGCTATCAAAGGGGTAAAACAGAAGAGAGTTATGCTTTGGTGGAGGCTCAGAGGAGGGCTTGGATACCAGTGGCAACTGGCTCCATAGGCTCTTGGGAAGAGTTGGAGAAAGCAGGCTGGCGGGAAAGGAATGAGGGGGAAATGGCACAAGAAGCAGCAGCAAGGTGGAGGTCATGGGCGAGCTGGGGGCGGGAGGGTGGCGGTGGGCTACACATCGGAGACTCTCTTGTTCCTGCTTAGTTCATTCATAAGAACGTAAGAACAGCCCTGCTGGATCAGGCCCAAGGCCTATCTAGCCCAGCACCCTGTTTCACAAAGTGGCCCACCAGATGCCTCTGAGGAGCCCACAAGCAAGAGGTGAGGGCACACCCTCTCTCCTGCTGTCGCTCCCCTGCAACTGGGATTGAGAGGCATCTAGCCTCTGAGGCTGGAGTTGGCCCACAGCCACCAGACTAGTAGCCACTGATAGACCTGTCCTCCATGAATCTGTCTCAGCCCCTTTTAAAGCCATCCAAGCTGACGCCCATCACCACATGCCATGGCAAAGAATTCCATAGATTGATCATGCGCTGTGTGAAAACGTACTTCCTCTTGTTGGTCCGAAATATCAGTTTCATGGGGTGACCCCTGGTTCTAGTGTTGTGAGAAAGGGAGAACATTTTCTCTCTGTCCACCTTCTCCACTCCATGCATAACTTTATATACCTCAATCGTGTCTCACCCTTAGTCGCCTCTTCTTTTAAGCATCAGCCTTGGCATTGGAACACTCTCCCCTCTGAAAGTATCAAAGCTCTGTACACGTTTCCAGTTCTAGAACTGGGAAAAAGGCAGAACAGGGCAACCAAAATGATCAGGGAGCGAGTGCACCTTCATTACATGATAAGACTACGGCACTCTGGGCTTTTTAATTCCGGGAGGAAAGAGACCAAGGTTTATAGTATTATGCATGGTGTGGAGAGAGAGAGAGAGAGAGAGAGAGGTTTGTCTCATTGCCAGGAAGGTTAGGAAAGACAAAAGGCATCTGGTGGGCCACTGTGTGAAACAGGATGCTGGACTAGATGGGCCTTGGGCCTGATCCAGCAGGGCTGTTCTTCTGTCCTTATGCTTAACTCCAGCTAACTTATACGTCTGAACTGGGCCTTGGTCTGGATCTGGTAAATGGGAGCCCTGCATCCTGCAATCTCAGCTTGGATCAGGACACCTCACTGCTGCTATTTCCATTTAAAAACAAAAGCACCAACCACAGAGGACTAAATGACACGGTTAATGTCACCTCCACCCTGGCCTGCAGAAAAGCCTCTACAATGGAAAGAGACACACAAGGGAAGATGGAAAACAGCAAAATGGAAGGATGCTCAGAGAACTGAGTTCAGGTTCTGGAGTCCAAGAACAAAAAACGCTCCCGGGGTGTGAAATGTTCTGCAGGGGTACTTGGCTTCTCTCTCCTCTCCCTCCAGTTGAACTCACTCCTGGATGGGATGGATGACGGACGCCATGGACAGGTTGATGTTCAGCGGGTAAGCGCAGGAGAAGCGCAGGAAGAGGAGCCGCTCTCTGCTAATCACCCCTCCGTAGGTGTTCCCCACACGGCCCTGTACCATATTGGAGTAGATGGCATGGGTTGCGTTGATCTGGAAGAGGAGCAAGAGAAACGTTGAGGGTCACAGCAAGGTAGGGATTCATGAGAGGACCATAGCTCAGTGGTGGAGCATATTATTTGCATGCAGAATAGGAACAAGCTGCCATATACTGAGTCAGACCCTTGGTCTATCTAGCTAAGTATTGTCTACACAGACTGGCAGCGGCTTCTCCAAGGTTGCAGGCAGGAATCTCTCTCAGCCCTACCTTGGAGATGCTGCCAGGGAGGGAACTTGGGACCTAGCTGCTCTTCCCAGAGCAGCTCCATCCCGAGGGAAATATTTTACAGTGCTCATATGTCTAGTCTCCCATTCATATGCAACCAGGGTGGACCCTGCTTAGCTAAGGAGACAAGTCATGCTTGCTACCACCAGACCAGCTCTCCTCTCTTAGTCTCTGTCTCCCAGTGACTCTTGAAAACAAACCTTAAGCTGGTCAAGGGCTGGTAAACACACCAGCGGGGATTCAAACCGGGAACTGGGAACCTGTAGCTTGCTAGTCAAGGCATTTCCCCGCTGCGCCACCAGGTGGCTTGCTAGTGATCTGGGGAGTACACAAAAGGCTTTAGAATGGCTATCGGTTCGATACCAAAATGGCATACAGGGAGGAGAGCAGAGTGGGCAGGGTGGAGCTCTGTGATGTCTGCCCAGTGTTGCTGCATGAATCTTCTGTGCTTAAAGTCCCTTGACTCTGCCCTACCTCTGCAGTGGTCCCACAAGTCTGCTGCACAGCATCAAAGTAGAAGACGAGCCGGTCTCCGAGAAGCGTCCCAGTGCAAGTGGGGTCCCCCAGGTGCAGCTCCTCGGCAGGGAATCCATCAGTGAAGAGGAGGCAGCGGGAGAGGGAGACAGTGCTATGGCTGCCACTGCAGGTCAGCCGGTAATCTGGAGGGAGGGAGGTCATGTTGGAAGTGGAGGACTCTGTGCTGGCCCATGCCTCAGTGACAGAGGGGGACAGATTAGTGAGTCAGAGGGCTAGAGGGGTCAAGACATTGCTCATTCCTCCTCTCTACTGCTCTGACACTATCCCTTTGATATGTAGATTGCTACTCTCAGGGACTTCCTGCCTGCCTGCCTCCCTTCCTGACTTCCTTTTCTTCTCCCTAGCAAAACACACGCTCCTCTCTCCCTCCACTATGTGTGCAGAGATGCAGAAACCATCCCTCTGCATCCAGCTAGACTAGAGATCCTGTCTCTCCACTTTCCTATCTAGAATGGAGTTCTCCAATAAAGACTCCTTATATTGATTTGAAACGATGAACTGGCTCCAAGTTTCTTTTACTCTCAGCATACACGCATACCTGGGCAGACTCTGCTGTGTTTTGTCTCTGTGCACTCTGCTGTAATAGAAGGGTATCTCTTACCAGAGAGAATTCTCAACAGGTCATTGGTGGAGGGCAGTGGGCAGGGCCGCCCACTATCAGCCCTCCTGCTGTGGTTGTATTATCGACCTATCAATCGTGTTGATACACCACCCGACATATACTTTTCTAGCCCGTTTATGTAAACATGTAACATTATTACATTTTTAACTTTAAAAAAAGTTTTAAAAAGTGAAAAACAGACAACCGTGAAACACTATAGACCAACTTTTAAGAAACCCAGTTCAAAGCTTGAGTAAGCAAGTGGGTCTCGAGTGATTTCTGGAAGGTAGCAGGAGATGGGGATGCTCAGGCAGGACATTCCAAAGTCCCAGGGTGGCTACAGAGACAGAGGAGGCATGATTCCAAGTCACCACAAGGTGAACCCATGGTAACTGCAATTGGACCTCCCCTGATGACCTCAATAGACACTGGGGTTCATGATAAAGAAGACAGTGAAGTCATTCACACAATCAAAAACTGTGTTCTATCCAGGTCTGGGAGCTGCGTATGTTCCCAGTTTCCGGATGTGTGGAAGCAAGGTAGGAGGAAAAACTGGGTAGTTTTTCCTCCTACCTTGCTTCCACACAATCACTTCTACCCAGGTTCTCCCCTTACCATGATTCCACGCAGCAGAAGATTGGGAGCCCACACAGCTCCCAAACCTGGGTCGAACACAGTTTTTGACGGTGTGAATGAGCTCACACTCTTAAATACCCTGGACCCAACTTCCATCTTCCCCAGATAGCCAGGGATGATCAGAGTTGTCGTCCAACAGCAGCTGGAGGGCCCAAGCTGGTGCAGCCCTAGCTTAGGGGATTGTCTGGTATTTTTATGGCTGAAGATGATGAAGACATTATTGAGCTGGACCTATAATGAATCCAATAGCTCACGGCAAGAATATACAGGTCATTATGGGAGTCTCTCTTGGGACAGATTCACACATGCATTGTCATTGCTTGATGACATCAAGGGACGACTTCTTATTTATTTATTTATATTTTATTTCACACACACACACAATATCCCTGGACTTCTGCCGGTGAACACAGGCATTTTGTACCATGAAATGGTGTAAAGGGGTACGGGGGTTTGGGGGGAGAAAAGGGAAGACCCGCTAGGAGCCACATTTCTTGTTTACCATAATCGGCCATTTTGGTGAGGCTGTAATCTTTGTAACAGAAGCAACCCCAGCTGCCTTGCTTTTCTCCACACCACTCGGTCTCCTCACAGGCTAAGTCAACACAGGGGTCTGTCACAGCTAGGGAAAGAACAGAGAGTGGGTGTCAATGGTGCATGTGCCCCCTTACTTTGTATGTTGAAGAAGGGGTTGCAGAAGTGGGTGTTGCTGTAGTGGGAACTCGGAAGTGGGGGACATTTGCTTGCTATTCAATGGACAACGGGAAAAATGTAAATACATCAAAAACCCGATCCCTGTCATTTTCTTTTTTTTAAAAAGTGTGGAACTAAAAAATCAAATCGGTCACACACACTGCAGCGGATTAATGTCTTTGTCTCAGCGCAAGCTAACATGAGGGGAAGAAAAATGCTGAACCATCCCCTCTGAGCTTTCCAAGCAAGGCTTCTCCTCAAACTTTCCTGTAATTTTTGGTAGGTTCTAAAGGCTGCCACCCCACCCCCCCAACTTTTCAACAGAGCTTAAATCCACCCCCCTGGGCTTGGGGTGGAATCCCAGGGAAAACTCTCTTTCTTTGGCTATTGGAAAAGTACAAAAACCTAACCTCGCAAGTGCCGAGCTGGTAGGGCCAAGGTTCTGACTCGGTATAAGGCAGCTTCCTGTGTGACCTTTAATTTACCCAAGTAGCCATGACCAGTGTTCCCTCTAACAGCGATTCCCAGATGTTTGTTTGTTTATTAATCGATCTTCTATACCGCCCAAACCTTTGTCTCTGGGCGGTTAACATAAGAACAATTGTTGTAGACTACAACCTCCATACTCCCCAAGCAAAAGCCATTGCAGCTGGGGATTCTGGGAGTTGTAGTCAACAACATCTGGGAATCCCCGTTAGAGGGAACACTGGCCAGGACTGTGATTTTTCCCTGTGATTTTTCACCCCTTTCTGGTTAATTGGATGCTGTCTCAGCACACAGGTGCTCCAGTGAGCCCCAGGGTGGGTCAGGCAGCTGAGGAAATTGGCACTCATGGCCAGGGATAAAATACTCCAATTACACTCCACTAGGCACTCACGGCACTGGGCATCTGCCCTCCAGCTTCTGGCCTGGACCCCATGAAGCAGGCACAGCTCCTCATAAGCATCTAAGGCCATGCACAGCATCCCATGAGCCATCCCATAGCGGCACAAGTCATAAAGGCATGCTGAATAAAACGGAGAGGGGTCCACATGCCAGTGGCACTCGGCAAAGGGGCCCGATCGGCTAACCAGGGCTCCACAGAGCTCTTCGTAATCCTGGGGATCTTGGCAAGGCTCTTGCGGCACAATGTCATCCGAGCACCTGAACGAAAAAGGCAGGAGTTAGTTCACGACATAACACCACTTATGAGGCATTTTATTTGTTTGCTTGATTTAGATACCACCCTTCCAAAAATGGCTCAGGGAGGTTTTTGGGGTCGTCTGGGACATATATTTGAAAACAGTACGTTTCAATCATTTGTGGTTTGGTCTGGGAGTCTCATGACAGTGGGTAAGTGAGTTGGTCAGTCAGTGAGGCCCAAGCAGCTTTATATTATAGATATTCATGAAACATGTGAGCGATCCCACATTATTCCAGGCATGGATCTAGGCAGCCAAGGCTGCACAAAATGACTCTACTTGGCCTCCCCCCGTCCATTTTGGATCAAACACCCACTGAAAATTGAATGCTGTCCATTACAAATGCATAGCAGCTGGTAGGAGCCAGCCACCAAGGAGGGCTCCGTTGTTGCCACAAATGCTGTCAACAAAGCAGCAGGCAAGTAACTGCAAGGGGGAAAGGAGCATTGCCTGCCACCAGCCAATGGTAAGCTGCCCCCTATACTAGGGCTGCACAACTTCGGCTCTGCAGCTGTTGATAGACTACAACTCCCATCATTCCTAGCCACAGTGGCCAATAGTCAGGGATGATGGGAGTTACAGTCCACTTCCTCAGAATTTCTCAGATACCCTCTCAAAATTACCCGGGGTTTCCACCAGAGTGAATTTTACTGACCACCCCAAATTATTTATTTATTCATTCATTCATTCATTCTATTTTTATACCGCCCTTCCAAAATGGCTCAGGGCGGTTTACAATTCAAAACAAAACCATTCAAATCAGTTAACAATTAAAACAAAAATTATAAAACAGTATAAAACAATTAGCAATCGAAACATCATTAAATAGTAATTAAAACAATCACGACAATCTAAAAACCCTGAAAAACAGGTTACAACATTAAAACCAATTACAACTATTTAAAAACCCTGGAAGGCCAGGCCAAACATTCAGTGCTGAAACTTCTGCAGTGACCAATTTCAGTTCAGCACTAAGTCCGCACAATGCCTTCTGCTCTTACTCTGTTGGGCTGGTCTCTGCTTTCCAGGCATTCCCGAAGTGGGAGTCGTTCTGGGCTCTGTCCCCACGCGGGAGGACTTTATCATCCCCTCGGATGCCATTGAAGTTCCCGCACATCCCGCACAGCTTTCCCCAGTACTCTGGTCCCACGTGGATAAACAAAGTGTGGCGGCCATTATACTGGATCTCCACATTGGCAGTGGTTTTTATGGTCACCATATTTCGGATCCTGGAAATGGTGCCCAGGGGCCCCAAGGTGTAGGGGAATTGCACCCTCTCCTGATTGACCTGAAAAAGGAAAGCAGGATTAGAGAAAGAAAAGCAGAAACTGGCCGACATCCTGACTAATGGCATGCTTGCACAACAAAAAATGTTGTGCTAGGGCAAGAGGTTTGCATGGCTGAGCTAAAAAGGCAGGGGGTGGGGGTAATTTTCAGAACTGTGTTATAGCTGAGCTCTTGTGCAAAAGCTCCCTTTGTGTCATACGAAGCATGCTACCAGAACTATGTTGTGCAACATTTGTGCAAACGTTGCGCAAAGGTTGCACTAATACAAGCACGCTTGTGGTAGCGCAACACTAGTCTGGAATTAAAGCTATAGAGTACAAGTAGTTAACACAAGATGCTAGTGCAGCATCCTTCCACAACTGCTTCATTAGTCAGATGATGTCAGCTATAGGTGGGGGCTAAGGGGGGCATTTGCCTTGCTGGATTCATGGCTGGATTAATGTGGAGTTACATATTTTATGTATATTTATAATATAAAGCTGCTTGGGCCTCACTGACTCACTGATATGAAACTCCCAGACCAAACCACAAAAAGTAGAAACATACTCTTTTCACAGTAGGTTCCAGGTCTTGTCCAGACTACCCCCCCAAATGCAAAACTCCACAAAAAGCCATTGCTTTCCCAAAAATCTGAAAAAACTTCCCCACTGGAATGCATGGGGGATGAGAGCTCACAGAGCTAGGGTAAGACTAGAGTCACAGCGAGATAAGACATTAAGATGCTTGCAGACTGCAAGCCCTCACTGACTCACTGACTGACGTGAAACTCCTAGACTCCCACAAAAGATAGAAACATGCCATTTTTGCAAGTAGGTTCCAGACCTTGCCCAGACTACCAAACACTCCTTCCACCCCACAAACCCTGGAAAAATGCTTTAATGCCCTGGAAAATGTGGGGAAGCTCTCCCATTGGACAGCATGGGTCATGAGACCTCGTACAGCTAGGAAAAGACTAGAGCCACAGTGACAGAAGACATGAATATGTTTGCAAACTGCAAGCCATTTTACTAGTATCCACATTTATATACTTTGCCCACCCTCTCCAGAAACATTCCAGTGAATATCCATGCTTCTACATACCTCTACAAATTGACTGTTCCCTAGAATGATGTGAGAAGCCAGTGTGCCACTCTTCAGCCAAACTTCAACGCGGGTCACAAAAGATACCCGGGAGTTCCCACGATTCGTGTTCTGTGCAACAACCCGGAAGAAGTAGCGAGGGTTGGTATGGCAGGTCCTCGAGATTTCATAGGCACAAGTGCCCTGGAAATGTGCCACGGCCCCATCAAAGGTAAAATAATGAGGGTCTCCAGTTATTGTGCACGTTGTCCACTGCCTATGACAGCCCAACCTCCCGTCCTTCACGCTACACAGGTGGCCAGGGTTACAGCTGGCTGGGACGCAGCGAAAATCGGATGGGCCCTCACAGCTGCACTTCATGTGGCAATGGGCAAGCCAGACCCGTTCTCCAATCTGCAGGAGTGTAAGAGAGAAATTAATTCACTAGGGTTCAGTCAACTTCAGCCTTCCTGCAGATGTTGAACTACAACTCCCATCATCCCTGACTATTGGCCACCCATGGCTAGGAATGACGGGAGTTGTTGTCCAAAAACAGCTGGAGGGCCAAAGTTGTTCAACCCTGCACTAGGTGAACCATGTTAAGCACAAACAAGCCCACAGGAGACTATGGGTATGCATGGAAATGTCCAGGAGGTTCAGTTTGAGTTTGAATTGAACTTGAGCCAAACCACTCAGTCCATGAACTGGGTCAAACCTAGAACTGGGTCAAACCTAGAACGATCAAACCCGTTTGACCCAGTTCTAGTGCTTGCAAAGGGGTATTTGGCAATCAAGCTCGAACCAGTCAAACTGAGCTAGTAGAGAGGGTGGGGAAAACCCCAAAGCAAAGAGAAACTGGGGTAATGCAGCAGCTAAAGTGACTAAGTTACAAATCAGGACCTCCGCATTTTGAATCTCACCTCTGCTACTCACTCACTAGACACCCCTCGGCAAGTCCCTTCTCATCAGATGCAGATAATGCTTGCCTGACAGGCTTGGTGTACGGACGACACCAAGATAAGACATGTAAGAGCTCAAAAAGTATGATACAAATGCTAAGTATCCTTTGATTTCTCCAGATCGGAATTGATAAGAAAGCCTTGTGTCTATTGACCTCAAGGTGGTGAACCATTGGTGGCCAATATTAATGAGCTGGGGGTGGGGGACGGAAAAAGATCCACAGGTGCAGTGTGTGATGCTCCAATTCCACCCCACCCTGGCTACCTGTCTCCCTCTTTCATCTTGCTCCACCTTGAGCCCAGTGGGATGGCAATTTGCCTGGTTGGGGATTGAATTCCCTATCCACCTGGCTGAGGAATTCAATCTCCAGCTGGGTATATTATCAGCCTACTGGGTGCAGGGCAGAGCAAGACGATAGATGAAGAGAGGTAGTCAGAACAGGGTGGACCAGGAGCACACATGACACCTGTGGGTCATTCCTCCCGCCCCGCCCAGCTTGTTTGTTCCAGTTGCCAATGCAGTGTGTGCAACATTAAGCTGTATGCAATTGTTTAAAAATGTTCAATATGGTGCTCACGGGCTTGGACCATGGGAACAAAGAGAGCAGGGCTGGGGGACCCTCACTTTATAATGCAGGCCGTTGTGTGTGCAGCCACACCTGTCCTCAGGGATGCAGCTGTCCCCACCGCGCAGGTAGCCTCTGTCACAGAAGCAGCCTTCAGAGCCTGTGGGAAGGCAGTGGGGCTCCATCGAGGGAGGCAAGCAGAAGTCCTGGCAGGGAGATCTGTTGAGCTCGTAGTGGCTATTGGCTGGGCAGTCGGGGCCTGTTCAGGAAGAAGGAGATGGGAAATGAAAGACGCAGTGCCAAGGAGGAAGGAACATGCCCCGCAACACAGTACTGGTTGTCACTAGTTCGGAGCAGGGAAACTTGTGGTAGCAAGCATGACTTGTCCCCTTTGCTAAGCAGGGTCTGCCCTGGTTGCATATGAATGGGAGACTAGAAGTGTGAGCATTGTAAAATATTCCCCTTAGGGGATGGAGCTGCTCTGGGAAGAGCATCTAGGTTTCAAGTTCCCTCCCTAGCAGCATCTCCAAGATAGGGCTGAGAGAGATTCCTGCCAGCAACCTTGGAGAAGCCGCTGCCAGTCCATGAAGACAATACTGAGCTAGATAGACCAATGGTCTGACTCAGTATATGGCAGCTTCCTATATTCCTATGAAGACACCAGGATATGAGGTTCTGCTAGATCAGGCCTGCTCAACTTTGAACCTCCAGCCATTTTTCAATGACAATTCCCATAATCCCCAGCCACCAGGGGTGTAACTAGGGGAGAGGGGGCTCATGTTCACCTCTCTCCCTGGCAGCCCCTGGGAGTAAGGGAGATAATGAATAAAATAGGGAGGGGAGGAGCTGGGGGCCCCACAGGAGCTGGGGACTCTGGTTCTTTGAACCCCTCCACTCAATTATAGCTACACCCCTGCCAACCACAGTGGCAAATAGCCAGGGATTATGGGAGTTGTAGGCCAACATCTGCAGGAGGACTGAAGTTGAGAAGCCCTGTGCTAGATGTTATGAAGAGGTAAGTCCCACACCCTGGCTTCCTGGCCCCACCAATTCCTCTCTCCTTCTCCCTGTATGAGTGTCCTCTCTTCTAATTGCCCTTTATTTATTTCCTTTCACAGGTAGCAGCCTTTGGTTACATTGCAACTGTTACATAGCGAACCCTTTCCCATCCCATCCCAACCACCCAATTCCCCTTGACTGCACCCAGGTACGTCTTTGATTTGGGAAACCGCTGCTTGGTCATCTGTTGCCTTAAGTATGTGGCACTTGTAACCAACTCAGACATGCTATTGGACAACTTGAGAATTGCAATGTGGCTTTGACCAGGCATGGATTTTTTTTAAAAAAATGTTATTCCCCTGCTAACTGAGCAAAGAGGCACCTTTTAAATGTGGTGATTCTCTTTATTGAGCAAGGGGAGAGCAACTGGCCCTACCCATCTCCAGCACAGCATCCCTCCAGTAGCTGTTGCTGGTGTCCATCTTCTGTTTCTTTTTTGGATTGTTAGTCCTTTGGGGACAGGGAGCCATTTCATTCATTCATTTCTATGTAAACCGCATTAGGAACCTTTTTTTTTTTTTTTTGGAAAAGCAGTGTATAAATATTCATTGTATTTGTATTCAGAACTTTGGAGAACAAAATGGCACCAGAAGGAGCAAGATGGAAGAGTCAGAGTGCCACATCATGTTGTTTATTATTATTATTATTATTATTATTATTTATTCGATTTCTATACCGCCCTTCCAAAAATGGCTCAGGGCAGTTTACACAGACAAATAATACATAAATAAGATGTTCCAGATGCCCAGCACTTTTGTTGCCACCACTTTCGTCATTTGCTGCCCATCCTTAACATAGGAAGCTGCCATCTACTGAGTCAGACCATTGGTCCCTCTAGTTCAGGATTGTCTTCACAGACTAGCAGTGACTTCTCCAAGGTTGCAGGCAGGAGTCTCTCTCAGCCCTATCTTGGAGATGCCAGGGAGGGAACTTGAAACTTTCGGCTCTTCCCAGAGCGGCTCCATCCCCTGAGAGGAATCCCTTCCAGTGCTCACACGTCTAGTCTCCCTTTCACATGCAACCAGGGAAGACCCTGCTTAGCTAAGGGGACAAGTCATGCTTGCTACCACAAGACTCTCCTCTCCTTCTCCATATCAACCTAGAGGAGAGCATTGTGGAAGCCCCACCAAGGGTACCGTGTCCTTTCAAATCAGGAGTCGGTCCTGGTTTCTACTTACTACAGAAAGTCTCTTTCCTCCAAGGTGAGAGGGTTACATTGGCTCTCTGACAGACTGCGACATATGTCTGAATGGATTGGCACAAGATGTTGCTGTCCTCAGCAGAGGCGTACAGGTCAACAATACAATCTGTCAAAAAAGGCTCTGGATCAACCTGGGCATGGCAAGAGGCAAATGGCCCATCTGGGTTCTGGATGATCCAACACATGGATTTGGATCGGATGAGTCGTTCCTCCTCCTCAAACACAGTAGAATTAGTGACATTACTGGGAATGGTTGCTGTTCTCCAGTCTGCCAAAGAGTTCAAGGCATCCATCCCTAGGGAGCTATTTTGCATAGCCAAGTTGTCCCCAGGGAGTCCATTGAAGTTCCCGCATAGTCCACACATCTGTCCTTGGTATTCAGGGGGCAGCGTGACAAAGAGACTCTGGTCCAGGTCGTAGTTCACAGTCAGACCAAAGCCCATTTTTAAAGTTGCATAAGAACCATGCTGATAAATGGTAGTTCCTAAAGTCCGGATTTGCACTGGAACGTTGGCTGCCACTCCACCAATCTATATGAAAGGAAACTGCAACAACCAGGTTATTCCTCCAAACAGAACCCACAAGGAAGGGCTGGATTATAACATGCAGTGGCCCTAAGCTTAAAAGGACCCTGGTACACTTTCAGGTGTTGTCATGCCTCAGCATCTTCCAGACAGGACCAGCTCAGAACTTGATGAGACTGAACACAAGAACTCACAAGGCCTTCTACTGAGTCAGACCATTGGGCCGTCTAGCTCTGTATTATCTTCACAGACTATCAGCGGCTTCTCCAAGGTTGCTGGCAGGAATCCCTCTCAGCCCTATCTTGGAGAAGCCAGGGAGGGAATTTGGAACCTTCTGCTCTTCCCATAGCGGCTCCATCCGCTGAAGGGAATATCTTATAGTGCTCATACTTCTAGTCTCCCATTCAGATTCAACCAGGGTGGACCCTGCTTAGCAAAGTGGACAATTCAGGCTTGCTACCACTAGACCAGCTCTCCTCAGAGACCTCAGAGGAGGAAGACGACGCCACCACCTGCCCCAATATACAGGATCCAAGGAGTGTCAGCATATATTGGCATACCCCTTGACACCACCAGCTAGGAAGATGCTTGTGGCAGTTGCAGATCCAGGGATTTTATGCCCCTTATCTAGGCCCACCTCCAAACTCTCCAGCATAACCCCTGAGATCTTAGAAACAAAGATGGTAGCAAGTCCAGTCTGGAAGATGGAGTGTCCATGTGGCAGCAAAAGGCCCCCCATCCCTGAGCTCAGCTTGAAAGGAGGAAGCTGGAAAGGATCTACGATCTGAATCAGGGCCATGTTGGCACTCTAGGAAGGGATGGAGCACCAGGCCTGGTCCTAACGCTGCTTTATTTGTGCTCAGTAGTTATTGGTGCAAGACCTCACCCTTAGTCCCTAGTGCAACAACTCCCCTGCCATGGTGATAACTTGGTCTCTGCCCTGCTGGACAGCTCCTTAGCCTTGCTAGTAAGACAGGTCTCTCTCTGAGCCACAGATCAGAGGTAGGGGTGTGCAAACAGTTTCGACGTCGATCCGACTTTGGACCAAACCGCACCGGGGGGTTTGCGATTCCTTAAAAAAATTTTTTTTTTATCACTTACCCCGGGGGCTTCCTCTAGGTGGCAGGGGGTGTCCATGGAGGTTTCCCCTCCCTCACTGGCCTTCCCCCTCCAGCACAGTGGCCATTTTGGAGGCTGCCACGCCTGTGCAATTGGCCTTTGCAAGGCCTGAAGAAGTCCCCTGGAGGGGGCAAGTGATTAAAAAAAAATCACGAACTCTCCCCAGACTGGACCAAACTGGGGGGGATTTTGGGAGGTGCTGGACCGAACTGGCTCGGTTCGGTTTGGGTCTGGTTCAGACTTTAACCGAACTGGGCCATCCGGTTCCGTGCACACGCCTAATCAGCGGTGGTGGGGATGGGGCCAGCGGTTTCTGAGACTGGGATGAAAATAATATAAAACGCTGAGTCTTCTTGAGGGTTCCTACTCCTTGCTGAAGAAGCAAGCTGCTCTGGGGTGTCAAACATTAAACTCAAAAGCAATTTCCTGTCAAGCAATTTCCTTGTCAGCAGAAAAAGTGGCTGCAGTGGCCATGTATCTTCCAGGTGTCATGGTGATTTATTATATCTTAATCGGTGGAATCTGAGATGAACCAATTAGCACTTCCCAAGAGCATATATAGACTCTCTTGGCTTGCCTATGGTTTCCCACCAACATTAACCCTGCATTTTTACCTTGACGGTCCCACGCTGTCCTCTCTCCAACTGGATCTGAATATTGTTCATCGTCACAATCACCTCCTCCAACGTCATGGCCAGGGGACTGCCCGGCAGTTTCTCATTCTTCACCTCAACCCTAAAAGAGGGTAAGGACTTGGATTCCATGCACCGTTCCGCCAAGACGTATCTGGAGGCGCCCTGGAAATTATTTTGCCGCCCATCAAAGGTGGTGTAGTGGAGAAACCCCGAAACCCGGCAGATGGCATCTGGCTGTGTGTGGCACCTGTACACCCCCTTCTGAGTACCACAGAACTGCCCAGAGCCACAGAAGGACCCAACCGCATCAATGGCATGGATGGATCCATTGCATCGGTACATCTTCTGGCAACTTCCTCCTTCCCGGAAGAACAGCTCCCCGTTCCGGTAGTACCGGCCCTCGTAACTGCAGCCACACTGCTCCCGAGGGACACAATTGGTGCCGCTCAGCACAAACCCGGGTTCACACTGGCATCCTTCTAGGCATCCAGCTTGGCAGCTCTTGGGCACAATTGGCTTGGCACAAGAAGTAGGGCAAGGAGATCCACAGAGTTCATACCGGCTATGTGGTTGGCAGCTCAACTCTAGGGGGTGGAAAGCACATAGGATATTTACAGGTTGACAAAGGAATGTAGAAAACTGCCTTATATTGAGTTCCAGATCCATCTATCTTGGTCTGGTCTACTCTGGCTGGCAGTGGCTCTCCAAGATTTCAGGCAAGAGTCTTTCCCAGCCCTGTCTGGAAATGTTATTGAAGAAACCTGGGATGTTCTGCATGCAGAGCAGATTATCTGTTGCTAAGCTATGGCCCCATCCCCAATGTTCTGATATCCTAACTATCACTGCGATTGCACATGTGCAAGGATATTGTGAGGCAAGTTCTATGAAATCTGGAGTTTGCGTTCCGGATTATTGTTGTGCTAGCACAACTATCCTTGCGTGTGCGCAATGAGGCACATAACCTGTGGTACACCCCCTGCTGGGCAACCTCTTCATCCACCCATCTACATTGCAGGGAACTTGTGTGCAAGGTCGCAGTAGCGCAAGGTGGCCATTGCACACAGCTACAGCTTCCTGCGCATGTGCAACCTTGTTTGTTGTGCAAGTGCAGCATTAGTCTGGCTGTTGGCCACTTCTTTAAAGGTTGAAAGAAAGAGAGGCTTTTGAGCAAAAATGGTGGAGGAAAGGATCAAAAGTAGGAGTGAAACAAATAATTGCTTATATGGAAATTTAACTGAATTTAACTATTCAGTTACACCAAGGGTTCTCAAACCTGGGTCCCCAGATGTTGTTGGACTACAACTCCCATCATCCCCATGCATCACACAATTATATACTTCCTTCCAAGAGTTCTACAATGCCCCCAGTGGTACCACAGACATTGGCCTGCCTTCTCTGTGATACTTTAGTTCCTGCTTTGTTCCAAGAAGGTTGTTTTGAGGATAAACATGAAACCTGGGCACCACTTAGCAAACTAAAAGCTTTCTCCCAGTAATAGATATAGTATATTCTCCAGGCCCTGTGCTTTTTTTGGTGGAAGGCAGAAGGGCTAAAAAACAGAAGGTGAGAATTTAAACTGTTCTTTTTTTGTAGTCTGAAAGGCTTGTTTCCAATATGGAATGCTGGGAAGACAAAAATAGACTCTCTTCTCTGTTTGTCCCATCACTGACAGACATATCCTGATAATCAGAGATGAGACAACAGTGTTGGAATTATAGAGCTGGGAAAGGTGCCCAAAAGGGGAACCAAAATGATCCATGAGGTGGAGCATTTTGTCCGCAGAAGAAAGGTTACCCAAAAGAAAGGCTAAAATGGGGACTTGGTTTAGAAAAAATGTTGCTTAAGAAGGGAACATGGCAGAGGTTGTTAAAAGTGTGCATAATGTGGAAGAAGAAGACAGAGGGAGATTTTTCATCTTCTCTCATAATACTAGGAATTGGCTTCTGGCCATTGTGGCAGGGGATATTGGGAGTTGTAGTCTAAGAACATCTGGGCATAGTGTGGGGGAAGAGGATAGAGGAAAATTTCTTCTCCTTCTCCCATAAGAACTGACTTATGGCTATTGTGGCAGGGGATGATGGGAGTTGTAGTTTAAGAACATCTGGGGATCTGAGTTTTGGAACCCCTGGATTAACCCAATGAAATCCACTAGCAGTAGATTCAGGGCAAACAACTTGAGTCCTTAAGTTATAGAATTCAGTATCACAAGATGTGATGATGGCCACAGACTTTGATGCTTTAAAATGGGCTCCAGACAAATGCATGGTGGACAGGTACATCAATGGCTACTATTCATGATGGCTATATGCAGTATCATGATGGCAAGATGCCTCTGAATATGCTGGGAAGCAGCAGTGTTTCTGGCTCCAGGCAGCACCACAATCTCCTCCTAGGCAAAGACCAGGGATACTTCAGCACCCTGGACAGCTCCCAAGGCAGCATGTCAGTACTACAGCCAGAGCTAACCAGGAGCTAGGAAGGGTAATAGAGGAATGTTGCTCCAGCAGTGGTTCTCAGCAGATGGCTGGGTTTTCATAGCCTGCAACATGGGGTCATCATGTGCCCCGAGTCACTGATGTCTACCATTCTGTTTCACCCTCTGGACTCTCCACTCCACCTGGGAGTTCTGGGATCTCACATCCTGACACAGTAAAGCAAAGCATGCCGTCGAGTTGGTGTTGACTCCTGGTGACCACAGAGCCCTGTGGTTGTCTTTGGTAGAATAAAGGAGGGGTTTACCATTGCCATCTCCCGTGCAGTGTGAGATAATGCTGTTCATCATCTTCCTATATCACTGCTGCCCAATATAGGCGTTTTCCATAGTCTGGGAAACATGCCAGTGGGGATTTGAACTGGCAACCTCTGGCTTGCTAGTCAAGTCATTTCCCCGCTGCACCATTAGGTGGCTGACACAGTAGGAGAGGAATATTTGCCTACATGGCCTGCTGCTAGGCTTCCCAGAGCTATCTGGGTGGCACTGTAGATATCAGGATGCTAGTTCCGGACCTTTGTTCTGATACAACCATGAACATTCTTATCTTAGGTCAAAAAATTCCAGAAATGCCCAATACATTTCCAGTTCTTCAGAAACCCAATTGCCAACTGAATAGTATCAGTTCAGAATGTGTATACACTGTGCTAAAATAATCCATATGCCAAATCTTGCAACCTGTACACATCATGCAAATAGCGCAGAGGTGCACAATTTCTCTTACAACCCATAATTCACTGTGCAGTTTGGCATCCTTTATTATGGTTCTGCTTGTCATGGAAAAGAGAAAATGAGGCATTAATGCTCCCTCTGAATATTAGACAGCAATCGTCTGGCTTTTAAGAGTATAGCAGGCATTGTCCACCTCTCACGGCCATGAGGGCTAGAAACTTGCTTTTCTAAACAGAAAGCTGAGATACCCAGGAGCTGAAGCCTCTGCTCAATACATTGTTCACTTGATCAGAAATCCTGTGGGTGGATTGTGACACTTCCCTGTACCTTTAATAGGGATTCTCTGCTGAAAATTACCTACCACATCCAGTACTTGCTCTCCATGGCTGAATGCTGATATTCTGAGTTTGGCACTGCTGGGCATAACTGCGCAGCGCTTTGCAAAGAGTCTTGCGACTGCCTTGAGTTGCGCACATGTCTTTCACACAGTTCTCCAAGTGTGCCTGAGCAGCTTCTGGGCTGCTGCACTCTCGAAACGGTCCATTTGCATCACTAATGGTTCCACAGTAAGCCCGAGACCTGTACTGGGCTAGGTGGGTTTCATTACAGGGGGTGGAGCGTCCGACAGCTGTACAGTGGAACGGGGAGCTGGCATCCTTCCAGCTGTTGCCAAAAGCGATGGCATCATGGACCATGGAGCCATCGGGGGTTCGGAAGTCATCGCTGGGGTCCCCATTGAAGTCTCCGCCCAGGCCACAGAGGGAGCCAGAATAGGTTTCAGGCACTACAACGGATACATAGTAAGACCAATCGTAGGCAACAGAGAGGCCAAAATCCGTTTGGACAATGATGGAGGAGCCACTATAATAGGCGTAGAGTTTTCCTGATGGAAGGATCAGAGGCAGGTTGACCAGAAGGCCATTTACCTAGGGTACAAGGGAGATGAAGTCATGAGAGAGAGAATTGGGGCGGGGGGGGAGGGAGAGGGAGACAGCAGCTCCCAAGGAAATATTCTGGGAAGACCCAAGTTCAAATCCCCATTTAGCCATGAAACTCACTGGGAAACATACCAGTGGGGATTTGAACTGGTAACCGCTGGCTTGCTAGTCAAGTCATTTCCCCGCTGAGCCATTAGGTGACTTGGTAGCAAGCATGAATTGTCTCCTTTGCTAGGCAGGGTCTGCCCTGGATGCATATGAATGGGAGACTAGAAGTGTGAGCACTGGAAGATATTCCCCTCAGGGGATGGAGCCGCTCTGAAAAGAGCACCTGCCTGCTTGCATACAGAAGGTTCCAAGTTCCCTCCCTGTCATCTCCAAGATAGGGCTGAGAGAGACTCCGGCCTGCAACCTTGGAGAAGCTGCTGCCAGTCTGTGAAGACAATACTGAGCTAGACAGACCAATGACTCAGTATATGGCAGCTTCCTATCTGTAACCCAACAGGAGCCAGGGGCTGCCTACACAACCTTCTTACCTGCATTTGACCATACTGCTCTGCTGCGATGGTGATATGTTGCCCATAAACGGTCAGCTCCACCTGCCTCGTCCAAGCCACGGCGATGGAGGCTCTGTGGGCATTCAGCACCTTGATGACGAAGCTCGGAAGCTTCCCCGGAGGGCCGCAATACTTGGCCAGGGTGTACTTACAGGCTCCTGCATAATCAAAGCCCAGCCCGTCAAAAGTAAAGTAATGAGGGTGGCTGTATACCCACATGCTGCCAAATCTCATGGGGTAACAGCCCCGGATATCATCTACAACTTTGCACAGTTCCCGAGGCCCACAAGTGTGGTTCTGGCATTCCATGGAGCGGGCCGGCTGCCTGCAGGCACATTTCCGGCTGCAAGTGTCCACCAAGATCACTTCGTCTCCCAGCAGGTAGTAGCGGCCGTTCAGCGTGCAGCCGCACTGGCTCAGGGGCACGCAGACTCCGGCGTTCAGGACGTAGCCTTCTCGGCAGAAGCATCCGGCCACACAGGGCTTTCTGCACTGGGTGGGCGCGTCGAGCTTGGCGCAAGTTGCCGGGCAGGCCGTACCGCAGAAATCGTAGTACTGGTTGGGCGGACAGGTGAAAGCTGGCAAAAAAGAAAGATGCAATTAAAACAAAGCGGTTGGAATTTGACGTTGCATGGAGGGTGGGCATGGCCAGCACATGGAAGGGCCCACGTGACCCTTGTGACTCATTTCCCACCCAGCTTTGTTGCCGGCTGGGTGCTTTCTTCATTCTCTCCCTCACTTCAAGTGAGGGAGAGAACGAAGAAAATAGGGAGCGGCAAGCCAGGCGGCTCTCAGGAGTTGGGTGGCTTGGGTTCTTTGAACACATCTGCCCAATTATAGCTCCACTCCAGCCCTCCTTCTGCCCACCACATCTTGCAGTCTGTCCCCTCCAGTACTTTCCCCTCAGCTTAGCATGGATGCCGGAAGGTAGCTTGGTAGCAGTGTCCTCTCTAATAGGGATTGCCAGATGTTGTTGACGACAACTCCCAGAATCTCCAGCTATAAGGGCATTTGCTTGGGGATTCTGGGAGTTGTAGTCAACAACATCTGGGAATCCCTGTTAGAGGGGACACTGCTTGGCAGGAAGAAAAACACTGGAGGGGAGGGAATACAGGCAGGGAAGCAGCAAGAGTGTGAGAGGGCTCACCTTTCCTCCACCAGGCACAGGGTTGTAGACACAGGAAGAGCCAGCCTGGTCCCATTAGGAACATTGCTTGACCCTACCTGCACTGCAGCTTCCATTTAAAAAAATCTAGCTCAGGGTTTCTTAACTTTGGGCCCCCAGATGTTGATGGACTACAACTCCCATCATCCCCAGCCACAATGGAGATGGCTGGGATGACGGGAGTTGTAGCCCATCAACATCTGGAGGCCCAAGGTTAAGAAACCCTGATCTAGCTCTTGGACTTGCAGAGGCACAAGGGAAAGTGTCCAAACTATATTTGACCCAGCTGCTCACAAAGAAGTCGTATATTTGCAGGACTTTAAATGGATTAAGCTACCCACACACTGGTGAAAAACCTGGAAACCACCATGGGTTAACATACAGTAGTCCTTTACTTCTTTCCCACGGAAACAAAAACTATCTGAACTGTCAGGCTCTAACTATCTCCATCACCACTAATGTGCCATTTGGGAAATTATGTGCAATGCACACTGAGAAAATTAGGCTTGTTTTGCAAGCACCCACAGCAGGAAAGCCATTTTATTAATGCAGTGTATCATTTCACGCCTACTGGAATGGCATCTGATTGTGCGCACACTGCATTAAGATCTGTTCTCCAGTCTCAGAGACATCTGCCCAACCAAGGTCTGGATTGGGTGCTTGATGTAGCAGGGAGGCTTAGAGGGTTTCCATATGGCCATAAAAAGCAGGATCTGCAAAGCTTTTGTGCAAGTTCCCAAGTGCAATCTTATGCACCATACATGTGCTCCTACAGGCTTCTGCACCCCTTCCTAACACATGCCGAGCAGGGATCTCACATGATTTTCACAGTGCCACTTGCTGGCCACCAGATGGCGATGTGAAAATTGTGCAAAGCCCCTGCTTGGTGTGTGTAAGATCATAATAGGAAAGGCGTGTGGAAGCTTTCAGGAACATCTCTATGGTGAGTAAGATCATGCTTGGAACATGCAATGCAGCAATGGCCTCAGCTTCAGAAAAGACTACAAATCCCAGGAACAGTTATGCCATTTAAAAGTCAAGCTGAGAAAGTCCTTTTAAATGGCAGGCTGTGGAAGGTGACTGCTTGTTCGCTAGTGGTGGTGAGCACAGAGGCAGGATAGAGGGGGACTTGCCTCCTGCCCTTGCTGGTCTGGAGAAGTAGTCTTAGGGTGGGATGGAGCTGAAGGGTTTTACCCAATCTGCTTCACTGCAATCCCACTTTGATCCCTCCTAGATGGTGCTTCACTTTGAGCTGAAGAAGGTTGAAGTAGGCTGAACCTGTACAGGCAGAAGCTTCACACAGACTGCCTCTGTAAGCTATGTAAGGGGCCCGTTCTCGTGTCTATATGCAGATGAGCTGGAGGGATGGAAAGCATGCTCCTACTTCATGCCTCCAAGACAACTAGAACCTCATTTAGGCTCTGCAGCTCACACACCCACACAAACACCACAGCGGTGTTCCACATTGCTGAAATTCGGAGCTGAAGCCTCCACCTATCCCACAATGCATGGCTTGAGCAGCAGAGAGGCAGCCCTCAGTATTACAGCAGCTCATCTCGGCCTGGCCTGGCTTTCCATTGACCTCTATGGTAAACATGGCCGCCACCAACACAGCAACAGTTCAAAACGTTCCGGTGCTGCCGATGACCCGAACAGAAAAGAAGGAAGGCTGGAAAAGGAGGAGAGCTGGTCTGGTGGTAGTAAGCATGACTTGTCCCCATAGCTAAGCAGGGTCCACCCTGGTTGCATCTGAATGGGAGACTTGATGTGTGAGCACTGCAAGATATTCCCTTCAGGGGATGAAGCCACCCTGGGAAGAGCAGGTGGTTTCAAGTTCCCTCCCTGGCTTCTCCAAGATAGGGCTGAGAGAGATTCCTGCCTGCAACCTTGGAGAAGCCGCTGCTAGTCTGGGAAGACAATACTGAGTTAGATAGACCAATGGTCTGACTCAGAGAATATGGCAGCTTCCTATATTCCTATGCTTTTCATCTCCTACCTCACTTTTAGCCTGGGTAGCAGATCTGGCCTACTCAGGTTCGGAGCTTCTGGGTTGGGAAGCTTCCTAGTTCTCCAGACCAGGGGTTCTCAATGTTGGGTCCCCAGAGTAACACGTTGGGTCCCCAGCCCCAGTGGCCTTCGGTTGGGGATTATGGGAGTTGAAGTCCAATAACATCTGGGGACCCAAACGCTGAGAATCCCTGCTCCAGAAAACCATGGATTCCTGGATTAACCCTGTTCTACCCAGGAATCTGTGGTCGTCAGAACAGACTCATTGTGTTATAAGGTGTGTTATAAGGATCAGCACAGCCTACTGGCATTCTGAAATGAAAGCAAACCCCAAACTGTCTGCTTACTGCATCCCAACGCCTGTCGCCAGTTCGGCACCTTCACACCAACCATGGTGCACATCTCATCGTAGACTTTGATGGCTGCACACAGCATGCGGTTGCCCAGTCCGTACTGGCAGAGGTCATAGACACAAGATGCATAGTAGGGATCTGGATTCTCATGCCAGTGACACTGCGAGAAAGGCCCAGAACTGTTGGTTAAGACGGCACACATTTGCTCAAATTCATGTCGTCTCGGACAAAGGATGAGGTCCCCAGTGTCATTCTTACACCTGGAAGTATAATACGAGGAACAGTTACAAGGCAAGAGAGGATCTGGAAACAAAGAGTCAAACTGGCTCATTTACTCATTGAAATGTCGAGACCATGCTTCTGATCGTGTTCCTCCAAGCAGTAGATTAAATGATACAGTAACACGAATCAATCAGCAACACCAGTTCGAACCAGGTTTGGTTTTCAGTCATTAAAACCTAAGATGACCGACTGCAATTAAATTTCAGAGGATGAACAAAAAGATTTTTTTGGTCCCCTGCTCACTGAGCAAAGAGGCACCTTTTAAAAGTGGTGATTCTCTTTATTGAGCAGGGGGAGAGCAACTGGCCCTATCCATCCCCAGCACAGCATCATCCCTCCAGTGGCTGTTGCTGGTGTCCATCTTTTTTTTCTTTTTTAGGTTGTGAGTCCTTTGGGGACATGGAGCCATTAGATTTATTTATTTATTTATCTGTGTGAGCTGCTTTGGGAACTTTTGTTGCTTGCTCAGTGAGCAGGGGACCAAAAAAATCTTTTTGTTCAAATGAAATCAGAACCTCCCTCTCTCTGGCCCTTTTGAAAACACACCTGTTGTATCAGGCCTTTAGTTTATAATGTTTTAAAGTTTTATTGATGGGTATTTTAATTTGTTTTATACGATTTTAGGTTTTAATTGTTATGGGGATTTAATTGCAAACCACCCAGAGGTTTCATATGAGGTGATACACAAGTACAATAAATAAATAAATACTAGCTGACCTGGTGCAGAGCATCTGTGCCCCTGTCTCTCCCCCCGCTGCAACCGATCTGGCTCCCTGCCCCATCTTCATTTCATCTCCATCCCTTCAGCTGTTCTCCCCTCCTCTCTTCAGCCCCAGTTCATTCTCCCCCGCTCCCTATCAGCCTCGATTTCACCGCCCACACCCTTCCTGCTTTCCGGCATTCCTCTTCCTCTCCCGGCAACTGCTCGCAAACTCCCACGAGAGCTGCCACGCATGGGATTAGCCATGGGTACATCTTAGAGAATTATGCAGACAGATAGCACAGCAAAATGGGAGAATCTTGGGCTTCCCTCAAGAACAAGTACCACAGAATAACAAATCCATTCCAAAGGCATTTTAGCTCTTGGGAATAACTATCCATACCTGATGGGGCTGTGCTTTGATACCCAGGTGTCCCCAAACTCAGCATCATTGAGAGCCTTCTGCCCACCGGGAAGGACTTTATCATCTGTGGCGTCACCATTGAAATTTCCACACATTCCACACAGCTGGTTTTGATACTCGGACCCTACACGGATGAACACACTACTGGCTCCATTGAACTGGATCTCGACGTTGGCTTTTGTTCTCACAGTCAACATATTTCTTTGTCTGAAGATCGAAGCAATGGATTCTATCTGGGCTGGTAATGGGGTCCTTGTGCCATTGACCTGAACCCAAAAGAAGGGAAAGGGGTTTCTCTAATATTTTCTCTGAAAGCGTGGCTGACCCATTAGCTCATTATTGCTAGTGTTACCCCAGGCTTATAGAAATCCAGCTTTTTCAGGCAACCTGGACTGTTCTCTGCAACCTGGTATCTTGAGAATATTAGGCCCTAGTCAGTGTACATATGTAGAGATCTGTACATATGAACAGTAGTTTGTCACAGGTTGTGTTCAACACATATACAGTAGGACACTTCCTATCTGCATCTTGCATTGGAGGGGGCCTGTACACAGGTTCACATTCACATGGTTGTGTGCAGAAGGCCTCAGGTTTGAGCCCCAGCATCTGCAGGAAGGGCTAGGAAAGAGCACTGCCTGAAACCTTGGAGAGCTGCTATCAGGCAGTGTAGACAATAGGGGTGTGCATGGAACCAGCTGGTTCGGTTTGGTTTGAGTCTGAACTGGACCCGAACCGGACCCCCTCAAATCCCCCCACTTTAGTCCAGTCCAGGGGAGGGGTTCACGAGGTTTCCTTTAATTTTGTTTAACTTACCCCCTCTGGGGGAGTTGTCCAAAACAGTGGTGGTGGGGTGATCTGTGGAGGTTCTCCCTCCCTGAGCCAGCATCTCTTATTCCAGAAATCGGCCATTCGGCCACTCTTCAGCCAGTTTTTGGTCTTTCTCCCTCTGTGTGGTGGCCATTTTGGAGGCTGCCACACCTGCACAATAGGCCTCTGCATGGCCTGGCATGACTCAGGCCATAGCTCAGTGGTAGAGTCAGGGATGTACCAACCATTGAGCAACAGGGGACAATTGTCCCCAGGCCCCCAAGGTTCCCCCTTGCCCTCAGCCAGGGCGCCCCCTTGGCCGCTCTCACACCTACCAGGCGAGCAAAGCATTCATTGGCTGGGAGTGCAAGGCATGCCCCTCTCCTGTCCAGCCAGCATTTCATACTGGCTGGGGAGGGATAGATTCTCCCTCCCCCCAGGCATTGGCCCCTCCCATGCACCTGACATCAGATGTAAGGGGGCGGTGGCAGTGCTGCCCCTCCTTTCCCTAGAAAGGAGCTCCCTTTCTGTTATCCCACCAACCACTGACAGGGGAAAGGAAACTCTGCTGGGGCTCTCACAGCCCCGTTCTCAGCACTGGTCCCGCCCCCTTGCATCTGACATCAGATGCAGGGGGCGTGGCTTGGAGAGGCACACCATGCGTGCATGAAGGAATATCTGGGGAAGGGAGCTGCCAGTCAGACTTTGTCCCCCAGCCCCCACCAAACTTCCTATGCCACTGGGTAGAGTATCTGTTTCACATGCGGAAGATTCAGTCCCTGGAATTTCCAGGTAGTACTTGGAAAGACCCCTGCCTCAACAACATTCATTTTAAGGGCCGGTACATGCCTGGTACCTTGCAGCAAATCTACCCCAAAGAAGGATGGTAATAATAAACAGGATTAATTGCGGGAACAGGCTTTTTAACTACCATATTTACCTAAATCCAGGACTAGGTCCCCCCCCCATCATGTTCTTTGATGTTAGAAATCAGGGGGATGTCTTAATTTCAGAGGAGTCTTCTATTCAGATAAATATGGTAATCAACTGATCAATTAATATATTTAAATAAATGTGCACTTGACAAAAAGGCAACACAGCAGCCTTTTTAAGATACTGAAGCCTGATCTATGCTACAATGTAGTTTTCAACACACTTACCAGGGAGTAAGCTCCATTGAAAATAGTGGGACTTACCTGGTTAACTCAGGATAAGGATCGTATTGCACAATTTCTGTTCACATAAGGGGGAAATGCTATTTGTCTATTATACTTGATTTTCCATTTCCTCTTGCAGCACCACAACAAATTAACAAATTTTTTTCAAGGCCACTCATAAAAAAACAACAACACCCTGCCATCCTCTAATGAATGCTTTAGTGGATAAATACACAGATCGGACCTGTGAAAAGTGTGGCACCCTGATCAAAATGGACACTCAGTTGCTACTCACATGAACAGCTTTGCCTCTCTCTAAGACAATGTGGACACTGGAGCTGCCTGTCGAAAACCAGATTTCCACCCGGTACACAAAGGAAACCCTGGGATTCCGGAAACGTCTGTTCGCAGTCACAATTCGGAAGAAGAAACCTGGGAAAGAGACGTTGCAGGTGTGGGACACCTCATAGTCACAGATGCCCTGAAAGTGCACCACCGCCCCGTCAAACGTAAAGTAGTGAGGATCCCCTGTCACGACGCAGGTGGTTAGCAGACCGTGGCAGCCCTGCCTCCCATTCTTAATGATGCATTGCTGGTCCGGGTCACATTTAGATGTGGAGCAGCGGAAAGTGGCAAAGGGGCCACAGATGCATTTCTGAGTGCACCCAGGAAGCCAGATGTGCTCTCCAACCTGTAAGTGAAAGACAAATGGAGAATGGCCATCAAAGCCAAAGGGTCCATTTCCTCTTATAAAAAGAATAAAATAAAATAAAATAAAATAAATGGCTCCCTATCCCCAAAAGGCTCACAGTCTAAAAAAGAAAGAAAGAAAGAAACATCAGATAGACACCAGCAACAGCCATTGGAGGGATGCTGTGCTGATGGTGGATAAGGCCAGTTGCTCTCCTTTTGCTAAATAAAGAGATAAAGGTAAAGTGTGCCATCGAGTCGGTGTTGACTCCTGGCGACCACAGGGCCATGTGGTTGTCTTTGGGAGAATACAGGAGGGGTTTACCATTGCCATTTCCCGCACAGGATGAGATGATGCCTTTCAGCATCTTCCTATATCGCTGCTGCCCGACAGAGATGTTTCCCATAGTCTGGGAAACATACCAGTGGGGATTCGAACCGGCAACCTCTGGCTTGCCAGTCAGGTCATTTTCCCGCTGCGCCATTAGGTGGCTTTATATTACTATTACTACGATAGATATTTATATACAGCTTTTCAACCAAAGTTCTCAAAACAGTTTACATAGAAAAATAAATGATACATAAATGAGATGGCCCCCCTGCACCCAAAGGACTCACAGTCTAAAAAGAAACTTAAAATAGACACCAGCACCAGCCACCAGAGGGATGCTGTGCTGGGGTTGGATAGGGCCAGTTGCTCTCCCCCTGATAAATATAAGAGAATTGCCATTTTAAAAGGTGTCTCTTTGTTCAGTTAGTGGTCAGTATAGCATTCTTGATATACACTATATGAAACTTAGCTTTGATGGGATCAGTGACTCACTTTGTAGTAGCGTCCATCGTGCACACACCCACACTGCGGAGGTTGGACACATTGCGGGCCGCTCTTCAAGTAGCCATAGTCACAGAAGCACCCTTCAGAGCATGTGTGTCCAGAGTACACCTGGAGCCAGGTTCCAGAACAGAGATCCTGTGCTGGTTGGCCACAGAGCTCATAGTGACTGTGCGCAGTACACTCAAGATCTATGTGGGACGGAGGGGGGGGTGAGAAAGAAGGTGATTGGATGGTTGCTGAGAAAGAAGGCGATTGGACAGGAGATGGCCATAATGTGGTGCCTGAGGTGAGGCACCAAACACAGCATTGCCCATCTTCCTGGTGGGGTCAGCCCACTTTCAGAACTGACCCTGGCAAGCCTTGAAGGTGGGTCAGAAACATAGGAACACAGGAAGCTGCCTTATACTGAGTCAGACCTTTGGTCCATCTAGCTCAATATCGTCTCCCCAGACTGGCAGTGGAAGGTTGCCTCCTCTTCTCTCCTAATGCTTCCTGCAAGCTTTGCAAGGGGTATGAGGAGACTAGCGTAGTCTTCTCCCTTTCCCCAGAGTCCCTTGAAAAGCTCACCAGTGTCCATTCAGTCCAGGAGGAGGAACTGCTCCAGTGTGGGTGGT
Source organism: Hemicordylus capensis (assembly GCF_027244095.1). Taxonomy (NCBI): domain Eukaryota; kingdom Metazoa; phylum Chordata; class Lepidosauria; order Squamata; family Cordylidae; genus Hemicordylus; species Hemicordylus capensis. Next base: position 20,053,849 of record NC_069663.1, read on the forward strand.
GGAGGACATTTTGTTGTGCCCCAATAATCCACCGCCTGAGGCCTCCACCTCAACTTGCCTCATGAAAGGGCCTTGGTTTTTAGCCTCTTTTCTATTCTTTGGTAGAATACAGGAGAGGTTTACCATTGCCTCCTCCCACGCAGTATGAAATGATGCCTTTCAGCATCTTCCTGTATCGCTGCTGCCTGATTTAGTACTGGCAGGGATTCGAACCGGCAACCTTCTGCTTGTTAGTCAAACATTTCCCTGCTGTGCCACTTTAGGTACTTCCCCTGTATAAGATCCCACTGTATTGTACTATTAGAGACTTTTAAAAACATATGTAATTACTTGAGAGGAGACACGATTGGGTTTAATTATCAAAAGGCTGTGGGCCTGGGCCCTGCATCTTTTAAAGCAACTAGCAACGCTCCTGTGTGCAACACAGCCCCGAGATACGTACTGCAGAAATCATCACTCCTCCAGGCTGAGATGTTTAGATTTGCTCTCTGGCAGACTGCTGCAAATTTCTCAATGGACTGGCACAAGATACTGCTGTTCCCTGGGGAGATGCAGAGGTCAAATATACAATGGGACAGATAGGGCTCAGGGTCAATTTGGAAGAGGCAGGAGGCAAATGGTCCAAAGGGATCCTGGATGATCCAGCATTCGCTTTTTGCCTGGATGAGCTGCTCCCCTTCTGGGCATTCAGGGTAAGAGACAGAGTCATCCTTATCACAGCCAGGGACCGTCTCCGATTTCCAGGCCGCTGCAAACGTGAAGACGTCCTCCCCTAAGGAGCCATTTTGCATCGCAAAGTCATCCGTTGCGTCTCCATTGAAGTTACCACACAGCCCACAGGTTCGACCTCGGTATCGAGGGGGGATGCTGACAAAGAGGCTGTGGGACAGGTCGTAGCCCACCATGAGATCAAACCTTGTTTGCAGCACTGTATACCTTCCATGCTGATAAATGACGATGTCGCCTCCATCGAGACTGACTGGGAGGTTTGCAGTGACTCCATCGATCTGATTGAAAGAAGCAAAATTGGAGAGATGGGTCATCCTACAGGATCGTCAAGGGCAAACCTCACATTTGTCAACCTGTAGTCTGCTGGTTCGAATCCCCGTTGGTATGTTTCCCAGATTATGGGAGACACCTGTATCAGGCAGCAGTGATATGGAAGATGCTGAAAGGCATGATCTCCTGAAAGGAGGAAATGGTAAATCCCTCCTATATTCTACCAAAAGAAAACCAGAGGGCTCTGTGGGTGCCAGGAGTCGAAATCGACTTGACGACACACTTTAGCTTTACCTTTAGTATCCAGAGCAGCATCTTTTTAGACGTAAAGTCACACTGGCCTTTAGAGACCACCCTATTGTTTACTCTCACTCAAGAACCATCTTCAGAATTATCCTCTGCTAACTGAGCAAAGAGGCACCTTTTTAGTGGTGGTTCTCTTTATTGAGCCCGGGGCAGAGCAACTGGCCCTATCCGTCCCCAGCACAGCATCCGTCCAGTGGCTGTTGCTAATGTCTATCTTATGTTACTTGTTTAGATTGTGAGCCCTTTGGGGACAGGGAGCCACTCTATCTATCTATCTCTACGTAAACTGCTTTGGGAACTTTGAATAGTGGTAGATAAATATTCATCGTATTCATATTCGTATGTTGGTGTGGTGGGCAATTGGACTTTGAAAAGTGAAAACTCTGAAAAACTTTGAAAAACTTTGAAAAGTGGTAGATAAATATTCATTGTATTCATATTCGTATGTTGATGTGGTAGGCAATTGGACTTTGAACAATCTGGGACTTTCAGGGCAAGCAAGCACAATGGATTTGTTTTATTTTATTTTTCAAATTTGTGTAGATCCCCAAATCTCCCTCTCTAGGCATTTAATTATACATCACATATAATTAACTCGGGTGTGGTGATGGCCATGGGCTGAAATAGCACCCTAGTACATGAGTCACCTGGAGCGGCTGGCATCATGGATGCTCATTGTGGTTTTTGACCAGGTCTACAACCCTAGAGTTGGAAAAGAGGTAACAGCAGTGCAATACCACCAGCTTCCAGTGCAATACCTGCACAATTCTGGCCCCTCCTGCGGATGTTGGTCTACAACTCCCATCATAGGGGTGTGCACAAAACCGGAAAAGCCATTTCAGTTTGAGTAGAACCAAACTCGAATTGAACTGGGTTTGGTCCAGTTCTGTGCACATTAGAGCCAGGCTGGGTCTGGCTCGAGTCTGAACCAGTTTGGGCCCAACTCAGGTGGGGAGGGGATGAACATTTATTGAAACAAAATGGTGGACTTACTGCCATTGTGGGGCTTGGGGGGGTGATGCCGCAGCTACAGGAGGGGGGTCTCCTGAGGTTCCCCCTCCCCCCCACCAGCCTCCCCCAGTCATTTTCAGCCTGTTTCGGGCCATTTTTGGACAGTTACGGGCCTCTCTGTGTTGGCAGTGGCCATTTTGGAGGCCACCACACATGCGCATTGGCCATCTGCATGGCTGGGTCATGAAGAGTTGGCTCGACCTCAAGCCCACTCACACATCCCTATCCTATCATCCCTGACTATTGGCCACTGTGGCTGTGAATGCTGGGAATTATAGTCCAAAAAGAGTACAGCCCTGCTCTAGAGCATGGCCTTGTGTTCCTTACCTTGACCGTCCCCCAGGGTCCTCTCTGCAGATGTATCTGATATGCCTTCACCTGAACGAACACCTCTGACAACTCCGACCAAGGTCTGTCGAGTAATTTCTCATTCTTCACCTCAACCCTAAAGAAGGGTACGGAAGTGGAGGCTTCGCACCACTCGGCAAGGATGTATTTGCAGGTGCCTTGGAAGTCAAAATGCCGGCCATCGAATGTGATATAGTGGAGAAAGCTGGAAGCCCAACAGATCCCTTCGAACAGGACAAGGCACCCATGAAACCCCTTCTGAGTATCACAGAGGGCTCCAGAACTGCAGGATGTGCTGGCACATTCGACCTCATGGATGGAACTGTTACAGCTGCAGAAACTCTGGCAGTTTTCCCCGAGCCAGAAAACTTCCCCAGGCTGGTAGTAGCGTCCATTGTGGGTGCAGCCACACAGCTCGCGAGGCACACAATTGGTGACGCTCAGCACGAACCCAGGTTCGCATTGACACCCTTCTGCACACTCCGTCCGGCAGCTGGGAGGCGCTGCTAGGTCGGCGCAAGAAGCAGGGCAGGAAGGTCCACAGAGCTCATAGTGGCTGTTGGCGAGGCAGGTGAATGCTGAAAGAAATGTGCACAAAGGTCCTTAGAAGGCAGAAGTCCAAATAATCATAGTATTAAATTGGAGTGCCTGTCAGTCTAGAAGCAAAAGAGAGCCACACCGAAATAAGACAATGGTATCTACATACTCATAAGAAAATAAGAACATAAGAACAGCCCTGCTGGATCAGGCCCAAGGCCCATCTAGTCCAGCATCCTCTTTCGCACAGTGGCCCACCAGATGCCACTGGAAGCCACAGGCAGGAGTTGAGGGCATGCCCTCTCTCCTGCTGTTACTCCTCTGCAACTGGTACTCAGAGGCATCCTGCCTTTGAGGCTGGAGGTGGTCTCTAGCCCTCTAACTAGTAGTTGATGCTAGACCTCTCCTCCATGAAGTTATCCAAACCCTTCTTAAAGCCATCCACGTTGTTGGCTGTCACCACATCTTGTGGCAGAGAATTCCACAAGCCGATTATGCGTTGTGTGAAAAAGTACTTCCGTTTGATGGTCCTAGATTTCCCTGCAATCAATTTCATGGGATGACCCCTGGTTCTAGTGTTATGTGAGAGGGAGGATAGTGTTATGTGAGAGGGAGAATATACTCAGGAGACTTCTCAGATATGCAGATGTAGACACATGGGTACATGAAAAGAAAAAGGGAAATGTGAAACTTCCAAAATGGCTGGGTGGGCTTCCAGGACCTTATAGAATGCCGAGGACATAGAGATAAGAAAATACTAAAGAAACTAATCTCATTGTCTGGAGAGGGGGAGCTCCTGTCTTGGTGGTTGCTTTTTGTTTGTGAATTGGGGAGTGTGGAAGTCTCCCAGTGAGCTTCATAGCTGAGTGAGGATTTGAACCCAGGTTTCGCTGGTTATTGGTCAGCACGCCAGCTCTGACATTACATAAGGTCTCAGGGAGATTTCCTAGAAAAGGAAGCTCCCTCTCCCATGACTGAAGATACAGAAGCCTGAATATTCAAGGATGATGATCACACCTGTTGTCTTCTCATTCAAAATCCAAGTAGAATACACCGAAATCATTCAAATGTATACGAATCAGTTCTGTACATTCTTAAGCTTGCATAGCCTTAGGACTATGGCTAATGCTTTGACTAAAGTAAGTGTGTCAGTGAAACACATGCAGACAGACTGACAGACAGACAAACAGGGTTCACACAATCACAAGGATCCTGCTGAGTAAATTAATTAGGATTAGTGAGCCCTGTGGAGGTGATTGAAACCTAGTTATCTGTCCTAGTTAAGGATAGATAACTAGGTTCCAGTCACCTCCACAGAGCTCACTAACTAACTAGAGTGGTTTGATGATGATTGTTTAGAGTGGTTTGATGATGATTGCCCTGAAATTCTGGGTTCTCACACTCAGCTCTGCTGGGCTCACTAATCCTGATTAACCTTTTTAACCAGGATCCTTGTGAATAGATAGATAGATAGATAGATAGATAGATAGATAGATAGATAGATAGATAGATAGACAGACAGTAGTGGTGTGTAAACAGGTTCGATGTCGAATGTGTTTGACGTCGAACCGGTTCGGTTCGACCGTTCGGGATTGAACCGAACCACCCCCTGTTTGGTCTGACATTGGACTGAACCCCACCGGGGTTTTGCGATTCTTTAAAAATATTTTTTTCTTCACTTACCCCCTCCGGGGGACTTTCCCTAGGTGGCAGGGGGGTCCGTGGGTGTTCCCCTCCCCCTCCTTGCCACCCGAATTGGCCATTCGGCTGGCTCTTCGGCCCATCCGGGCCTCCCCCCTCTGGTGCGATGGCCATTTTGGAGGCCGCCGCACCTGCGCAATGAGCCTCTGCATGGCCTGGGCTAACATGTGGCCCAGTGGTGAAGAGGCTAAGTTATAAGAAGTCCTGAGTTCAAATCTTGCTTCTTATCTCCGCTTACTGGATTGCTGGCAGGCTGCCATCTCCCAGCCGCCCATCTGCGATATCGGGATAATAATCCCAGCCTGTCTGGCAAGGCTGTCATGAGGATTATGAGGAAACATAGATGAAGTGCTCTGAAAACATCTCGGCGCGCTTTCAGTGGCCAGAACTATTTGTCATCCTATTTAATGGTGTTAGCTGGGAGCTGCTTACCACAGCCAGCGACCTCCCTCCATGGCTGAATGTTGACTCCACGCCTCTGGCACTGCTGGGCATAACTGCGCAGGACCTCACACAAAGTTTTCTGGCCTCCCTTCATGACACACATCTCTCTCACGCAGTTCTCCACATGGACCTGAGCAACAGCAGGGTCACTGCAGAGTTGAAAAGGCCCACTTGGGTCATGGATGAGTCCGCAAGAGCCCAGAGATCTGTACTGGGCGAGTTCGGCCTCGCTGCACGTGACCGGTGGCCCGACGGTTGTGCAGTGGAAAGGGGAGTCGGCATCCTTCCAGCTGTTGGCAAAAGTGACAGCATCGTCGACCAGGGAGCCATTGGGGGTCCTGAAATCATCGCTCCGGTTCCCGTTGAAGTCTCCGCTAAGGCCACAGAGGGAGCCAGCATAGCTCTTGGGAATGGAAACTGACAAGGTGTAGGACCAGTCGAAGGAGATGGAGAGGCCAAAATCAGTCTGGATAATGGCAGAGAAGCCACCAAAGTAGGCATAGAGCTTTCCGGCTGCAAGGACAACAGGCAGGTTGGCCATGACACCATTCACCTATCAGGGAAAGAGAGGCATGATGGTACCTTTATTTTTTCATGATATCTTTATTAGTGCGTGTTTCCCCGGGGCCTTCAACTGAGACTCAATTTTTTAAAAATTTAATGTGTTATTAATGTGTTTGTATCTATTATGATTTCATCTTTTTATGAATTTTAAATGTGTTATGTTTGTTGTTTTAATTCTGTACACCACCTAGAGATTACTAGGCGGTATAGAAATTCAACAAACAAACAAACAAACAACTATTATTAAACTGACTATTTGTAAACCTCCCAGAGACATAAGTTTGGGGCAGTATAAACATACGTTATATATATATATATATATATATAATGGGAGGAGAGTTGGTCTTGCGGTCGCAAGCATGAGTTGTCTCCTTTGCTAAGCAGGGTCCACCCTGGTTTGCATTAGAAGGGGAGACTACATGTGTGAGCACTGTAAGATATTCCCCTTAAGGGGTGGGGTCACTCTAGGAAGAGCACCTGCATGCCTGCATCCAAAAGGCTCCAAATTCCCTTCCTTGCATCTTCAGATAAGGCTGAGAGACCAAGCTGCAGAAGTCAGTGCAATCACTTTTACCCAGGTTCTCCTCTGACCTTGCTTCCACACAACTGAGATTTGGGAGCACACAGCTCCCAAATGCGGGTAGAACACAGTTTCTGATTGTGCTAATGACCTCGTTAAATACCGATAGAGGTAATGTAATTAATGCAGTTTAAGATTATTAATGAGTCTCCGACCTACCTGGCTGCATTGACTTCTGCAGCTTGTCCTGGGGTAGAGTAGTGAGTAAATGTGGCTTTTTAAAAAAACAAAACAGGGGAGACCTTTTAAAACAATTAATTTAAGTTATAGGACCAGAATAATCAATGACTGTATGTCTGATACTTTGCTGTCAAGTCCCAGTCTGGTGGCTGGGGGAAACGAAAAGGGGAGTGGGCATTATTTTTGAGGGGTGGGAGACACCCTCTACCATTTGCTATCCCTTGGAGGAATCCCCACTCACAGTCTAAAGAAAAGCACAAAGGAAACATCAGCAAATGCCACTGAAGGGATGCTGTGCTGGGGTTGGATAGGGCCCGTTGCTCTCCCCCTGCTAAATATAAGGGAATCACCACTTTCTCTGGTGACTCTTGGCCCAGTTGGCAGGCTGCTGAAGCCAAAATTCTGTTGGACCATCAGTCAAAGGCCCTTTGTTGAAGAAACCACTTTACGACTCCAATGAATATTTATCTATTTGTGTGGCTTTCTCAATGCATAACCCACACTTATGTCTAATAGAGCTCAGTGGCACATTAGTGGTTGAACCGCAGACCTCTAGGAGGGACCTATTCAATAATAAGCACCACCACATCCTTGCCCATATTGCTATGGTCATTTGACCAGAAAACAATGGCATGTTTGCTACACATTATGCAAGATAATAATATTTTATGACATCAGATGAACCTCAAATGAGGAAGCTACTTCCATGGAGGCTGAACAGCAGGTCTGCCAAAGCACTTCTGAATTATACAAATACAAAAACTTTACATAAAAGCAAATGTGGTCAAACAAGTAATAAACTGTTAAAACAGAAAACAGAGCCGTAATGTCCGAATTCATCCATTACATAAAACAGAGGGCTTGACGAATCAATATTGATCCAGTCCTGCCAGAGCTAAAGGTGTCTTAGTTGCTGAGCTGCAAGGTTGGGCCCCATAGGGTGTGGGGACCTGGGAAACCACCCGCCGAATTCCCCCCTTCCGGCAGCCCTGCTTACCTGGACTCTGCCATATTGCCGTGCCATGATAGCAACGTGCTCCCCATAGACCTCTAACTCCACCCGACGTGTCCATGATGCTGCCACGGATCCCCGATGTTCATTCTCTACTTTGATGGTGAAGTCAGGGAGCTGGCCAGATGGGCCACAGGATTTGCTCAGAGTGTATCTGCAGCTTCCGTCGTAGTCAAAGGTGACCCCGTCAAATGTGACGTAATGGGGATCCCCAAATACCCAGGAGTCACCGTACGTCTCAGGGTAACAGCCTAGGACCCCATCCACAACTCTGCACGTCTCCAGAGCCCCACAGACGTGGTCCTGGCACACCATAGGGTGAGAAGGATGCCTGCAGGAGCATTTCTCGCTACAGTTGCTGGTCAGGATGACCTCCTCGCCCACTCGGTAATACCCGCCATTCAGCGTGCAGCCGCACCGGTCCAGGGGCACGCAGGCTCCTCCACTCAAAATGTAGCCTCTGTTACAAGCACAACCAGCCCTACAAGGCTCAGTGCAGTAAAAGGGGGCTGTGGAATCCAGGCAGCTTGCCGGACAGGCTGAGGCACAAGGTTCAAAATGGCTGTTCTCCGGACACGTGACTCCTGATCAAGAAAGGATGGGCAAGGTGAAGAAATAATTATGTAAGAGCTATGCCTAGCTCTTTCTCTGCTATCAATTCCCCTGACCTCCTCTGGTCTGTATAATAAAGCCCTCCAGGAATCTACTGCTTCAGAATGTAAGGGAAGAATTACACAACTGAATGGGAGGGGTGTGCACAGAACCGGCTGGCACAGTGGCCAATAGCCAGGGATTATGGGAGTTGTAGGTCAACGTCTGCAGGAGGGCCCAAGCTGAGCAGCCCTGATGTAACCCTTCTGGAAACTTTGATTGGTTAGAGTCTAGAAATCAGGGATTCACAGGTGATTGGTTGATTTTTTTCCCTTTTACCCACCGCAAAAGGTGTCTGATCTCCACTGCCCAACTGTGATGTTGGCGGCTTGACACCGTTCAGCATAAGCCCGGAGAATTCTGCACAGCACCGTCCGGTTGCCTCCAGACATGCAAAGACGGTAAGTGCAACTTTCCATGAAACTGGCGAGAGGCAGAGCTTTTACACAGGCTGCAAAAGGCCCCGGAGACATCTTCAGGATGCCGCAGTGCTCTGGGCTGGAATGATTGGCCAGCTCTGCGAAAGGACAAGTCGAGAGCTCTCGGGTGCCCCCACACTGATAGCCGGCATCCTTCACCTGCCAACTTGCAGCCAACAGAGCTGCGGATCTCTCCATATTACCACGTGGGGTTGCGAAGTCATCCGAAGGGTCCCTGTTCAGGGTTCCGCAGAGGCCGCAGGTGGCATGATGGTAACTGGCAGGAACAACGACCTCCACGTGTTGATTTCCATCATAGGAAACTTCCACCCCCCAATCGACGGTGATCTTCACTGAGAATCCACTCTGACGCACACGGACTTTGCCGTCGGAAAGCACCGCCGGAAGAAGGGTCTTCCTCCCATCGATCTAACAAGTGGTTCGTTGGAATAAGCAGAATTAAAGTGATGGCTTGACTCTTACCTCGACTAAATTTGAGGTGGGGATGGGTCACCGCTCAGTGGGAGAGGATCTGCTTTGCATGCAGAAGGGCCCTAGTTCATTCCCTGGCATCTTCAGGTAGGGCTGGGAAAGATCCCTGCCTGATTCTGACCCTGGAGAGCCACTGCCAGTCAGTGTAGACCAGGGGTTCTCAGTGTTGGGCCCCCAGATGTTGTTGGACTACAACTCCCAGAATCCCCAACCAAAGGCCACTGGGGCTGGGGATTATGGGAGTTGAAGTCCAATAACATCTGGGGACCCAAGGTTGAGAATCCCTCGTGTAGACAATACTGCATTAGATGGACCGAGGGTCTGACTCAGTACAAGGCAGCTTCCTATGTTCCTACGTCCTTCAGATCCCCTGAATATTCAAATATGCATATGAAGGACATAAATGAGAGAGAGAAAGGAATAATAGAGAATATTGCAAGAGTGGGGGATGTGGAGACAGCAGCTTTCACTCAAGGGCTGAATCCTGAGGCCCTGAACCCGGATGACTTACCATGACATACCCAGGGGCATCTGTAAGGATGGTAATATCCTGGCCATAGACAGCCATGTGTACACGCACTATGGATGGTTCACCTGGGGCTGCTCCGGGCATCTCTGCCTCCACCCGATAATACTCCTGGCTGTGCTTGTGCGAAGGGGCACACAGCTGAGACAGCACATAGGTACAGTTGCCTTGGAAGCGGTAGAGCTGTCCATCAAAGGTGGTGAGGTGCTGTCCACCCAGCACCTGGCAGGATACCCGATGAATGGGCTGGCACACATGGTCCCAGAAGGCTGGCTGGCAGTTCTCATCCTCTGAGCAGCTCCCGCTCTGGCATCTCACCGTGTGATCGTCTGGGATACATTGGCACTTTTGACTGCAGTCTGATTCCCTCCAGAAGGTGGCGCCAGCAGGCAGGTAGTTTGCTAGGGAGCAGGAACACGAGCGCTAAGTCTGCAGGCAGGATCATCAGGTCTTGTGCCATTTCACCAAGTCCCTCCCGCCGCCCGAGGCTCAGGCATTAAAAGATAATGGACAGTTTTGTGCATGCCTTCCATTCCCTTTGGAGTACCCTAGTGCTCTTTCTGATTGTTGTTCTTGGGGAAGAGGAAACGATGGGCATTTGGCATACAAATGAGCATTCTGGCCTGTGCTGGTCTGCGGTCGTAATAAAGGAATTGAATGGAGCATTCTGGCCACATGCCAATGGAAGCAAGGGCCACTTTAAACACATCTCCTGCGTGAAAATGGCCGATATTTTTTAGCGACAGCAGGAAAGAGGGACCACAATGCAGCAGCAAGAAGACAAACGTGCTGCTTCCTGTTTCTGGGGCAAATGAAAAGCATCCATGGAGGACAGGTCTAGCAATGGCCTTCAGCTATGAGACATAAATGGAACCTCCATATTCAGAGGCAGTATACCTTTGGATACCAAGGTACTAGGGACAAATAACAAGAGAGGGCAGTTGCTTTCACATCCTGATCATGGATGTCCCAGAGGCCACTGTGAAAGAAAGGATGCTGAGTCATAGCTAGAGTGATAGATAGCTCTTTCTCTGGGCTCCCTCACAGATCATGGTCTTACTGAGGGGTATTCCAGGTACCTTTGAACACACAGCCATTGGGCACATAAAAAATATCCACCTCAAATGCCCAGCGCCCAGGACGCATAATGTTACTTGTGGAGCTTATGTTAATGATGCTTGGACTCCAAGATCCAGGGATATTGAAGTAGTTTTCGGCATCTCCGTTGTTAAATCCAGCCTGAGGGGAAAAGATGAGGGAAAGGAACAAGAAGAAAAGATGAGCTGCTGTTTATAAGTCCCCCTTGCTATCGAACCCTTCACTTCCTCCTGTTGCATAACGTATTAGGAACTGCGGAATTGGCAAAGCCAGTGAATTCAATTGTTCTCAAAGCTAGCAAATGGCTTCAAATCAAGTTAGGAACACTCTCTTTTCACTAATAGACTAGGAATGGATGACATTTTGTTTACAAGAACCATAGCGGGTTGATGGGGGGTGGCAGCCGAAAGTTGTCCTGCTCCAGGTGATGCTGAAAGGACTAGGATGCCCCAGACCTTGGGGCAATTACAATGGTAACGGAATCAGGCGGGATACCAGTTTTGCAATGATTATAGCCATAAGCAGTTTTTCAAGTTGATATTATATGTACCTACCAGCAAGAACATTTCCTACCATATTTTTAACAAAGCCCTTAAATATTATAAATAGTGTCTGAAATGTGCAAAATAGGTCAGCAACAGAATCAGAAGCAAAAATTCTGATTCCATTACCAATGTGTTTTGCACATTTCAGACACCATTTATCTATACTGCTTAAGGATTTTGTACAAAAATATAGCTTTATGGTAGATGTTCTCTTGCCAGTAGGTATATATAATATCAGTTTGAAAAGTTTGCTTATGGCATCCTATATCGGGCAGCAGCAATATAGGAAAGTGCCGAAAGGCATCATCTCATACTGCACGGGAGAAGGTAATGGTAAACCACTCCTGTATTCTACCAAGAAAACCACATGGCTCTGTGGTGGCCAGGAGTCGACACCGACTCGATGGCACAACATTTCCTTTTATAGTCATTTAAAAAATGGTAACTAACATGCTTGATTCCATTATCCTTGGAATTGGCACTTGGACAGCTCCCAGGGCAACAGATCAGGACCATGGACAGAGATGATCAGTTGATTTCAAAGCTGGGTATTGCAACAAAAGGGGAGGTTGTGGTGTTTCTCATTGTACTGCTGGATTGTGCAGCTGGCTCAGGCAGGGTGACTTGGCCCCACCCCTTCCAGGTATAAGCGTTTGCCTTTTAAAGGGACCTAGCCCAATTTTGCAGGCACTTAGAGGCTTCCATCATGATTGAGAGGTCCTTGGAGGATTCCTCTGAATCAGAGGATGTTGGAAAGGCCACATCCTTAAATCATGGTGGTGGGCTTACAGATTGGGGTTGTTCTGGTTCATCCAGGGCGGGGATGCCCAATAGCAGAGATCACCAGGTGTCTGGGTCAGTGGTGCTCTCCCATCTGACTCCTCTCCCACACTTGGGTTATATGAGTGTAGATATAAAGGGCAAGGTTTTTGTGAGTTTTAGTTTGTATTTGCACATGTTGCAATTTAGGGAGTTTAATCACCACACTTCTACCTTTTCATGGCCAAAAGACATCATTGTGACCGGCCAATCCACCTGTCTGCACTGTCACAGTCATTGGGTTAAAGTGTCTCCTTTAGGAACATATCCTCTTAGTTCTGGGCAAGGTAAACAGCATATAAATAGCACCAGACGACCATTTCAGTATATGTTTGTAGGTGAGACCTACCTGAGCAGGTGTGCCCCCCAAGCCGGTGTGAGCATCTCCACCACTTGCTTGTCCTGATATCCACTGGATGTCCTGATAGTTCAGCAGAACGAAAGACAGCTCCCCATTGGAGGTTAAAACAGCCTGGAATGTGTTAACCTAGACAGAATAGGTGCCACATGCATCATCTGTGGGTGCACAGAGCAACACATTCCAGATTATGCACCTTTCAAAGCGGCGATTCCCTCTAGTTAGCAGGGGGAGAGCATCTTTTTCATGTCGCCGTGTTTTCGTGATGTTTTATACCGTTTTTATCTTGTCGTTAACTGCCTTGGGGGCTTCAGATGTGATAGAGCTAGCAGTTGTGTGGGCGGCCGATCTGGCTGCCCAGGGCTCTACTGCCAATCATCTGTGGGGAGAGTGGGCTAAGCCGGCTCTCCCCACAGACCTCACTGAGGTGCTTCACAGCAATCATGTGAAGCGCCTGTATGAGTCCTGGAGACAGGGAACCACTTTCTTCAGCCCCCCGCCCCAGACTCCACTTTGTGAACTTTATGTTGAAAAGTGAGTTATAAATAAAAATAATAATAGAGAAGAGAGAATCTTGTGGTTGCAAGCATGAATTGTCCCCTTTGTGAAGCAGGGACCACCCTGGTTTGCATTTGGATGGGATACTACATGTGTGAGCAGTGCCAGATATTCTCCTCAGGGGATGGGGCGGCTCAGAGAGAATTGCATGCAGAAGTTTCCAAGTTCCTCCCTGGAATCTCTAAGATAGTGCCGAGAGAGACTGCTGCCTGCAACCTTGGAGAAGCCGCTGCCAGTCTGTGCAGACAATACTGAGTGAGATGGGCCAATGGTCTGACTCAGTATATGGCAGCTTCCTATCTTCCTATGGAATAGAAATAGGAAATGGTGGTCCATCATAGAGGACTGATTGCAGGTGCCTACCTTGGAGGATAGGGATCCATAGAAAGCCACTTGGTCCCAGGTGGCCACAAAGACCCAGGTAGCCGTGAATTTTCCACTTGGGAAATACGCATCGATGTCAGCTGTGACTCTCTGCAGGAGCTGCTCATCTTGACTCTCCCTGTAGTACACCGTGCCAGTGATCCGGTTATCAACATCAGCCCAGAACGGAGCCACAAAGGACCGGCCATCAGTCAGTGGAAAGGGATCCGGGGTGAACTGGCTGACAGGCTTGCCAAACGACAACACCCCGTTATTGTTCACCTATGGGGATGAAAGCGGAGATCCATTTGGCCTAGTTAATGCCATGTGATGGCTAGTGGGGAAAATAAACCACTCCATCTTTCCTTATTTCATTTTGATTCAGTCAGGCCTAGACATGATGCCCTGCTGCCTGTAACTTTTTTTTAATCTGCAACCTTTGTTCCTCACTCAGTGAGGTCATTCTCACGACCAGTCCTACTTGGGTAGAGCAACACTAGCTAGGTAGGGCTGGTTGTGAGAACCGCCCAGATCAATCCCAGCATTCCTCCGCCAGGTAGCCCAGGTTCTGTAAGGTAAAGCTAAAGTGTGCTGTTGAGTCTGTGTTGACTCCTGGCACCCACAGAGCCCTGTGGTTTGCTTTTGGTAGAATACAGAAGGGGTTTCCCATTGCCATCTCCCGCTCAGTATGAAATGGTGTCTTTCAGCACCTTCCTATATTGCTGCTGCCCGATAGAGGTGTTTCTCATAGTCTGGGAAACATACCAGCAGGGATTTGAACCGGCAACCTCTGGTTTGCTAATCAAGTCATTTCCCCACTGTGCCATTAGGTGGCTCCCAGGTTTTGTACCCGAGCTAAAAGTGAGGTAGAAGGTCACCTCGGTACCTGGTCTTGTGCAAGCTTGGGCTGCCATAGTATAATGGTGCAATTATCTTTGGTAGGGTATTTAATTCAATTTTTCGCAGTTCAGAGTGCATGCACAAAATCCATCCTGGCATCCCGAAATCTAGAAGTCCTGCACAAATTCAAAAGGAACTGAAAAGATGCTGTTAATTTGCAACAGTTACAGAGTGGAAGACACCTAATGGCACAGGGGAGAAGTCACTTGCCCAGGGAGCAAGAGGTTGCTGGTTTGAATCCCTGCTGGTGGAAACACCTATATCAGGCAGCAGTGATATAGGAAGATGCTGAAAGGCATCATCTCATACTGAGTGGGAGATGGCAATGGTAAAACCCTCCTGTATTCTACCAAGAAAACCACATTTTTTTAATTGTTAAATTTATATATTGTTAAATTTATATACCACCTTTCATTAAAACAATCACAAGGTGGTTCACATAGAAAAAATTAAAACAAGACTATAAAAATTACACAATTAAAATATTATGTTAAAATATAAAAACAGATCTAATTTTTTAAAAAAATTGGTTCTGTGGTGATCAGGAGTCAACACCAACTTGACAGCTTTCTTTTTACAGAATGGAACTGAGGGGATCCATTAATCTGGAGTAAGAAAACCATTAAAGCAACAGTGCAAGACATCTGGTTCCCCATATGGAGGTCCTTGATCTGTGTACAAATGCTCGTCTGTCTGGGATTTCACATACTAAGTAGCTCTGCTCTGCTTGCTTCCCAACAGCAAGTCCACCTACATCAACAATGGCATTCAGTCCACCTTAAATGCAATTACATTATTCAACTTAAGTGGGGGTTTTCTGCTGAAAATGGATGGGGCTATGTGGCAGACGCAATCCCATGGATTTGGGTCCTAGATATGAATCTTTAATGGATGACACTTACGTAAAGGGACTGGTATCTCTTGGCATAGAAGTAGAAGGACTCAGAGATCGAGATTTGAGGAGATGCCCCGTCATCTGCCTTTGGGGTGCTTCTGTCCTGAAACTTGGGACCATATGGATATAGGAGTGTGTCTGAAGAGTTCAGAAAAGAGACTGAAGTCATGGGTATTTAAGCACTGATATCTTTGTAAACTGCTTTGGGAACTTTGGTTGAAAAGCAGTATATAAATATTAGGACTATTCGTATTTGTAGAGGTAGGTGTATGATGAATGGACGATGTAATCTTGCAACCTTGTTATTTTGTGGCATTTTGACATCCACATCAGTCTTTTTAATCTAAAAATAGGATGCAAATTGATTAAATAAATAGGCTTGTATCCTAGGAAAGTTAGTTGTGACCAAATCCCATTGAAATGATTGGAACTTCAGTTGGTTACGATGAACTCCTCTCATTGATTTCAATGGTGCTCAGTCCTGATCAGTGTTCTCTCTCTGACAGGGATTCCCAGATCTCTCTCTCTCTCTCTCTCTCTCTCTCTCTCTCTCTCTCTGAATGAAGCTGCCATATACTGAGTCCATAGGTCCATCTCACTCAGTATTGTCTATACAGACTGGCAGCAGCTTCTTCAAGGTCGCAGGCAGGAATCTCTCTCAGCCCTATCTTGGAGATGCTGCCAGGGAGGGACCTTGGAACCTAGATGCTCTTTCCAGAGTGGCTCCATCCCATAAGGGGAATATCTTACACACTTCTAGTCTCCCTTTCATATGCAACCCTGCTTAGCTAAGGACCCTGCTTAGTTAAAGGGAAAAGTCACGCTTGCTACCACAGGACCAGCTCTCTTCCTCATATTGTTGACTATAACTCCCATAATCCCCAGCTAAAGACCATTGCAGCTGGGGATGATGGGGGTTGTAGTCAATAACATCTGGGAATCCCTGTTACAGGGAACACTAGTTATGACTAACTTTGGCAAGATACAACCTCATTATAAGACAATAAACATCCAGAAAAAAACAATTTTAAAAGATGCTAGGGGTTTGTTTTTTTAAAGAACAATTTAATTATTAAGTCCAGGAACTATCAACAATCTCTGTGACATCAATAGGATTTGTAAAGCACAATGTCACAACTTTATTTCCTTATCCTAGGAAGTATGTATGCCTCTCAGTGTGTACACGGATGAAATACATGGGGTATTGCATTGTATACAAACAAAATACATGGAGTATGGGGCCAGTTCTCCCAGGGAGGAAAATAACAACCTATGGCAGCTGTGTGCTGTACTTTCTTGAAATCCTTGTGATTTCATTCATGATCAGGAATGCCTATTCAAATCTGAAGTCATTGAAGGCAAATTAGGTCCAATGGGGCAGATCAGTGCATGCGCTCAGACACATATTATCAAGGTATCCCCAATTTGAAGCTAGGGCCGTCTTTGCCAAGAGCAAACAAAGATATAATTGAGCTCTACCAATACACATTTCCATTCTTCGCATCCTCACAAGACAAAGATACACCATTGCTGAGGAGTCTTCCAGTGCGTTTTCCTGTATTATTACTGAGCCTACCTGTATCAACTCTTCCTTCCAAGGACAGCATCTGCAACGCTAAAGTTAGAACTGGATTAGTGGGGAAAGTAGCACGAGCTCAGCTTTGGTGTTGGAGAGACTTTTGTTTGGAGGACTGAACCAGAGAGACCTTAGGAAAAGCATATTCTCTCCCACTGAACCATGGTCCCTCCCAAGGTCAGACCTTCAATGCGGTGGGGTCTGGCAGCAGATTATTGGGATGTCAATAAGGTAGCAAGATGGCTTCCTTTGCCCGGCTTTAAAGAAAGGGAAAGATGTGTCAGACCTCATTGGCCCTTCAAAACCTGCCAGGGCCCTCTCCTCCTCATCTTAGGTCCTGCTCATGGCCCCGCCACTAATAGAGATCCAGTTGGTGGGGACTAGAGACAGGGCCTTTTCAGTTGTAGCCCCCCCCCCCGCTTTGGAACACCTTCCCTGAAGAGCTTCACCATGCTCCCTCCCTCAGTGTTTTTTAAAAAAAGCAACTAAAACACATCTTTTAGAAGAGGCCTTTTAATACTTCGTCTTTGGTTACATCGGGTAGGTTCCTTAGTTTTCAGTTTTTATAATTCTCAATTTTTAGCTTTTAAAATAACTTTTACTTTGAAACTTAATTCTGATTGTGGTTTTAGCCTGCTCTTTTAACTTCTTTACGGAATGTGATTGATTTTATTCATTTTATTTTACACTGCAACTATTTTATTGTTGTGAGCCACCCTGAGCAGTAGTGTACTGGAAGGGTGGGGCATAAATATTTCAAATAAATAAATAAAGGGAGGAGGGTGTGTACAAGGGGTCAGTATTTGTCTCTCTGCTTTGGGTGCATAGAGATGTTATCACTGCCCCTCCCTCAAGCCGCTCCATCTCCTTGTCTAGGCTTAGAACCAGGGTTTGTCTAGGATTTGAACCCAGGACCTATCACATTAAGCAAGAATCATATCCCCAGTTGACAAGCCACGAAAGCCTCAAGCATCTGACTCACACTATCAGAACATAGAGGCCATTCCTGGATATCCAAGCTGATCGCCACTTAAATCCCTCTTTCGAGGCTCTGTCACCAAGCTGTGAAGACATCCTTTTTTCATGACCTTAGAGCTACTTTCTTTAATTCTATTTTATAGATTTGGTTTTTTAAAAAAACTATGAAAGGAAAGAGCTATCAGATGTACTCACCTGTTGCTAGAAACTCTGTGAGCAGAGGGAGGTACAAGGGTCTCATTATGCCTAATTTCTCCTTCGCTTATATCAGAAGCTGTGTTACGGACCTAGGAATTAACAACTTTATTCTGATTTGATATTGTAAAATTCATGCTGAGGATATTAGTTTGGAGATGTGGCTACCTAATTCGATCTATGAAGGCTGCTCCTCAGTTCAAGAAATCTTAGTAGATTAATCAAGCTAGCAATGAAATCTGCACCAACTTTACACATGCATTAAAATAGTTCTAATTAGAGTGTAGATATTTATATTCTTGTTCTCTTTCTGTTATACAACTTTATGGTAATTATTGTCATCATTATTCTTTTATTTACATTTCCTTCCTCACTGTTAAGCATACTGTATTTAATGAACACGTATAAGGTCTTAAAATGAATTTTAAAGACTGGATTAAAAAACAACTGTTCTGAAGCAAGGATAATTCTTTGGTGTGCAGATGTCATAGGAGAAGCATCTTATGAGGAGAGGCATTCCCTCCTGTGTGAGAGAAAAGAGCAATGCCTTTCTAAGATGATGCTTGCCACTTGCATTTTGTACAAGTATTTGCATTACAATAAGAAAGAAAGAAGAGAGAGAGAGAGAGAGAGAGAGAGAGAGAGAGAGAGAGAGAGAGAGAGAAGAGAGAGGGGGGGAGAGAGGGGGATGGAGAGGGATGGAGAGAGGGAGAGAAGGAGGGAGAAAGAAAGAAAGAAAGAAAGAGAGAGAGAGAGAAAAGAGAGAGAGGGGGATGGAGGGGGATGGAGAGGGATGGAGAGAGGGAGAGAAGGAGGGAGAAAGAAAGAAAGAAAGAAAGAAAGAGAGAGAGAGAGAGAAAAGAGAGAGAGGGGGGAGAGAGGGGGATGGAGAGGGATGGAGAGAGGGAGAGAAGGAGGGAGAAAGAAAGAAAGAAAGAGAGAGAGAGAGAGAGAGAGAGAAAAGAGAGAGAGGGGGATGGAGAGGGATGGAGAGAGGGAGAGAAGGAGGGAGAAAGAAAGAAAGAAAGAAAGAAAGAAAGAAAGAAAGAAAGAAAGAAAGAAAGAAAGAGAGAGAGAGAGAGAAAAGAGAGAGAGGGGGGAGAGAGGGGGATGGAGAGGGATGGAGAGAGGGAGAGAAGGAGGGAGAAAGAAAGAAAGAAAGAAAGAGAGAGAGAGAGAAAAGAGAGAGAGGGGGATGGAGAGGGATGGAGAGAGGGAGAGAAGGAGGGAGAAAGAAAGAAAGAAAGAAAGAAAGAAAGAAAGAAAGAAAGAAAGAAAGAGAGAAAAGAGAGAGAGGGGGATGGAGAGGGATGGAGAGAGGGAGAGAAGGAGGGAGAAAGAAAGAAAGAAAGAAAGAAAGAAAGAAAGAAAGAAAGAAAGAAAGAAAGAAAGAAAGAAAGAAAGAAAGAAAGAAAGGGGGGAGAGAGAAAGAAAGAGCAAGAAAGAGAGGGAGGGAGGGAGGGAGGGAGCAAGCAAGCAAGCAAGAAAGCAAGGAAGAAAAAAGCAGGGCAACCCTTTCATGAGGCAAGGTGATGTGGTCACCTCAGGCAGTGGATTACTGGAGCACCAGCAGGGTGGCAAAATGTTCCTGGCTGCTGCTTTTGGAGCAGTTTTAAAAAATCGATCTGACCCAGGCAAGCTTTGTAAGGAAATTATGTCTCTCCTCACACTCTTTGTGAAGCTTCCAAGAAATACAAGGAGAGAAGAGGAAGCCGCTGGCCACCTTTCCTCCTCCCCACTCCCTGCTCCACTTTCAAAGCTTGCAAGGGTCAGTTTTGAAAGGAGGGTGGCCTCCCCCAGGGTTGTGGGGCAAGGCAACATCTGGCGCCTCGTCTGAGGAGCTGCAGTACTTGGGCTGCTGAGAGGGGGAGGAAGGAGAGAGAAGAAATAAAACTTGATACACTTACACCTCCTTCCCTGCCCCGAACCTTCAAATTCAAGAGCTGCCATAGATGGAGATTATTATTTGACAGTCTTTTCTAGACCCACCCTTCCACCAATGAGCTCAGCATTGCACATATAGCTCCTCTCATTTTATGTCCACAACTTCCCTGTGCTGAGAAAAGCGACAGACCCAGAGGTCACCCAGTGATCTCTGGGGATGAGTGGGGCTTCACACCTAGGCCTCCTCAGTTTCAGAACCGCACCTTAACCGCTGCACCAGATGGGCTTCCCACTGAAGGCACATAATGTGAAATGTCAGTTTGGGATTGCTGACAGCAAACGAGAAAGTTCTCCTGCCCCACAATTCATTTCATCCCAAAGGTAGGAACATAGGAGCATCAGAAGCTGCCTTATACAGAGTCAGACCATTGGTCCATCTAGCTCAGTATTGTAGACACAGACTGGCAGTGGCTCCTCCAAGGTTGCAGGCAGGGGGTCTCTCTCAGCCCTATCTTGGAGATGCCAGGGAGGGAACTGGGGACCTTCTGCATGCAAGCAGGCAGATGCTCCTCCCAAAGCAGCCCCATCCCCAGAGGGGAATACCTTACCATGCTTACATGTCTCCCATTCAAATGCAAACCATGGTGGAGCCTGCTTAACAAAGGGGACAATTCCTGCTTGCTACCACCAGACCAGCTCTTTTCCCTTACCAGGTCCTTAAAGTCTTTTCCATATGCCCATCAGTGCACTCAGAGAGAAATCCTCCCAAGTGTGTTCCAGTCCCCTCCTATTTATTTACATGATCTTCCACAGCGTGGAGGAGTTTTATACCTGATCTCACAGGAGGTGCTGAATAAATCCTGCACACTTCCTGAGCAATGAATAGATCCATTTTTCAGCCCCGCCTGTGTTGGACTCTCTTTGGGCATGGCTGTATTGTTCTTTTGCCTTTCTCCATCTCCCCCACTGCAGCCCAGCCAAATCCCTGGCAGTCTTTGGGCATCAATATTTAAACTGGGCAGTTTTAAAGAAATAGTGGCAAAGGGCACAATCATACTGAAAGAGGGCAATACTAATGGGGGGGAGGCTGAAGGTCTGAAGGCAGAGAGGAGAGCTGGTCTTGTGGTAGCAAGCATGACTTGTCCCCATAGCTAAGCAGGGTCTGCCCTGGTTGCATATGAATAGGAGACTTGATTTGTGAGCACTGCAAGATATTCCCCTCAGGGGATGAAGCCGTTCTGGGAAGAGCATCTAGGTTCCAAGTTCCCTCCCTGGCAGCATCTCCAAGATAGGGCTGAGAGAGATTCCTGCCTGCAACCTTGGAGAAGCCGCTGCCAGTCTGGGAAGACAATACTGAGCTAGATAGACCAATGGTCTGACTCAGTATATGGCAGTATCCTATGTTCCTATGTCTCTGTGCAGCTGAGGCAGGGTGCAAAATTCCACCCCTCTTGTGTGCACCCTCCTCCTAACTTTTTAAAAACCAGGGGGCTTCTTACCACCTTGCTGCCAGTACCCCAATAATCTGCCTTCTGAGTCACCTGCCTCACCTTGCTTCATGGAAGAGCTGCCCTGGTACTAATGGAGGCTAGCAGTAGTGCTAAGGAAGAGGTGAGTGTTTCCCCTTATCCTTACTGCTTAAAGTAGGCTAAAGCTGATGGGGATATATTTTTTTTAAGGAGACACAACAAGATCTTGAACTTCCCCAAAGGATGTGTGGGAGTCTTGTCACAAGCAGGGGAATGTGAACAATCAGGAACTGATTCCTTGGAGGAACAAAGGGCCCAGTTGTATGAGACTGTGGAAGATCTCGATCCAAGATCTGCAGCCAAATCCAATATATAATTTTTTTCATATTTTATTTAAAGGGCAAATAGAGTCGTTGGGGGTAGGTGGATTTGGATCGGACCTGCGGACCATGGCATCCAGAGAGGGTTTTTTGTTTTGTTTTTTACCCCTTTCATCTATGCTGCTTTCCTGATTCAAATGCCCATTTGTTCTGTGGAGCATTTGAGAATTCTGATGGACAAATAGCACTCTGGAGAGAAATCTGTCACAACTTTGTTGTGGGTTCCACCTGGAGGAGGAAGAGGAAGAGGAAGAGGAAGAAGAAGCTGCAGTTTCAATATGTAAGAGTTTACTTGATGCTCATGGCTGGAATTCGTCGGGTTGACCATATAGACAGAGAGCTTCACCCACTTGCCTACTGTCTATTGGATTGCTGTTAAGTGCACAGGATCAGGAGCAAAAATAAAAAATAAAAAATGTGGCAGCCTGTCTAGGAATCAAATGATCTCAGGTCTTTGATCACAAGATAGGGAGCCCCAGGCTAGATAGGCATGGTATTAACTCATTCAAGCTGGCATGAGTTAAACCAATTTATATGCAGTGGAGACACCTCCATCTTGCAGCTTTCCGGGTGGATCTACTCAGATCTTAAAGGCATAAGAGTCCTTTCCACCTGGATCCTGGCAATCCCTTAAGGGGATAAGCGTCCTTTCCACCTGGATCCTGGCAGTCCCTCTAGCAATACTTTGATGGTGGCAGAGCTGGGTTGTCTGAGGACATAGGAACATAGGAAGCTGCTATATACTGAGTCAGACCATTGGTCTATCTAGCTCAGTATTGTCTTCACAGACTGGCAGCAGCTTCTCCAAGGTTACAGGCAGGAATCTCTCTCAGCCCTCTCTTGGAGAATCCAGGGAGGGAACTTGGAACCTTCTGCTCTTCCCAGAGCAGCTCCATCCCCTGAGGGGAATCTCTTAACATTGCTCACACTTCTAGTCTCCCATGCATATGCAACCAGGGTGGCCCCTGCTTAGCTAAGGGGACAAGTCATGCTTGCTACCAAGAGACCAGCTCTCCTCCGGCAGCTAATTTCCCACAGAGTCCTGGTGCTCTTAACCCCTGATGAGGTGAGGCAGGGAGAGGAAGAGCAGAGAGAGTTAACCATTAACTGGCAGTGGTCTCTGCTCCCCGTCCTCAGGCGGATGTGCAATCGGTCTCTTTCAGCCGAACCATTGTTCTCATCCCCTGTGGGGCCTCAGGACATCCTAGTCCCCATTATACTGCCACAGCATGGAAGAAAAGGTAAGTAGAGTCGTTTGTCACTCAGTGCTGGCTCCTTTGGAGGATGGAATGACCTCTCTGTCTATCCTGAAACGGATGAGCGGTGTCGGTTCTGGGAAGCTCAAAGGCGTCATGCTGGACAAGCCCTTGCAACTGGGAGAAAGAGCTTACATCTGTGGAATGGAGCCATAACACAGCGGTAAATCACATGCCTTGAATGCAGAAGGTCCAGGTTTTAGTCCCTAGCAGCATCTCCAGGTAGGGCTGGGGAAAACTCCTGCCTGAGTCCTTGGAGAGCTGCTGCCAGTCAGTGTAGACAATCTTGAGCAAAATGCATTGATGGTCCAAGATGGTATAAGGAATTTATGTGGGGGACAGGCTGCAGCTTAGAGGCAGAGCACCTGGTTTGGCTGCAGAAGGCATAGGACATAGGACGCTGCCATATACCGAGTCAGACCATTAACCTCTGCCTCGGTTCTGACCAATACATTGTGGCCCTTTGTTACCACACACTCGTGTCTTCTTGAGGCGTGGGAGCAACAATGGCCCGACACGCTTGTCAGGGATCCCGCTCCTTGGTTCCCAGCCTAGCCCCACTGGCAGGTAAGGAAGAGGATGGCTCATCCTTGGGGCCCCCCCCTGCCACCAGAACAACATCCAGACTGCTCCCCAAGGCAGTGGCTGGCACCCCAGGATATGCACAGGTGCCTCAGAACAAGCAGGCACCGGTAATATGGCTTTCTCTTAACACATTTTTAATTTTCTCTCCCGCTTATAAACACATAGATAAGTCCCCCCACAAGAGAATCTCTCTCCCGGGGCAGCCCTTCCATGGGGCGAGGTGAGGTGGCCACCCTCAGGCAGCAATTTATTAGGTCACCAGTGGGCCCCCAAGGGAGGAGAGCTGGGAAGCATGACTTGTCCCCTTTGCTAAGCAGGGTCTGCCCTGGTTGCATCTGAAAGGGAGTCTTAAATGTGTGAGCAGTGTAATTTATTCTCCTCAGGGGGTTGAGCCACTCTGGGAAGTCAGAAGGTTCCAAGTTCCCTCGCTGGCATCTCCAAGATAGGGTTGAGAGAGACTCCTGCCTGCAACCTTGGAGAAGCCATTGCCAGTCTGTGAAGACAATATTGAGCTAGCTGGACCAATGATCCGGCTCGGTATAAGGCAGCATCCTATGTCCCCGAGATGTCCTTCTGCATCTCTCTCCTTGCTTTAAGATGGGGGGGGGGGAGTGTTCTCAGACACAAAGATGTTTTGAGCCACCCTTGAATCTCCCAGTTCCCTGCCTCACAAAAGACACAGCACAATGACCATACCAGAGCTCTCTTTTATTTCTACACTACAATTTAAGCTGTGATTGCTGAGGGATCCCTGCCTCTAGGGAGCAGCGGAGGAATTGTTCCACATGATATCCTGGCTGTTTCTCTCTGATGGGCCATCTGAAGGTCTTCTGAGTCTGAGGTGGTTTCATCTAAAATAGGAGGAAGAGGGAAGAGAGAAGGTTTTCATTGGAAAGAATATTTGATCAGATCAAGGCACCTCTAACTTGTGCTTACTCTTGTGTAACATCATTGCACAATTCTTGTGTTTGTGCAATTTGCATAACTTGTGTGCACACAATGTTACTGGGTTGATGTATCCTTGTGTGGTGTATCAGCCACTGAAATGAATGGGATTTAAGTTAGTGATGGCTAATTTGTTCCATTGGTTTTGGTGGTACATAGTTATGACTAACTAGTCTGGATCCTGCCCAGTGGGGGGGAAATGGTGCATGTCTGTTAAGAAAAAAATTAATGACATGGGATCTCTGCTTTCATAGGGTGACTAGGAACTGACTCTTAGGAAAAGCTGGTTGACTTCCAGCCTTCACCCTTTGAGTTTGTCATACTTACCAATCACACTCATCACTCTCTTCTATTGGTGGTAGTTCTTGCTCAGGAAATTTTGAGTTGTCTTCATTGACCAGTAGTCCACCATGCTCATTGTTTTCTGGTTTTTCTTCCTCAGGGACATATGTTTCAGGAACATTCTCATTGCCATTTGTGTCAACTTCTGCCTCAGAGTTGGCTTCATTGCCGTGGGTAGTTAGTTCCTCGTGTGGTTCCTCTTCCTCAGGTGCACTTGTTACAGGAACAATCTCATTAGCTTCTGTATGTGGGCCTTCTACCTCAGAGTTGGCTTTGTTGCCATGGGTGACATGTACTTCTTCCTCAGGTGCGCTCGTTACAGGAACAATCTCATTAGCTTCCGTATGTGGGCCTTCTACCTCAGAGTTGGCTTCATTGCCATGGATACCTTCCTTAGGGAGAAGCTCTTCAGGGACTCCAGTCACTTTGAAATCATCGACCTGGAACACCCAGCGTCCGGGGACATGGACATTGCTAGTTTTTGTAATGTTGATGATGGAAGGGGTGCGGGATCCTGGGATGCTGTAATAGTTTTTGTCATCCCCGGTGTTGAAGCCACACTGAAATAAACACAACGTAAACCACGTGTGCACAATATCCAAATGCTACGGCAACCCTTAAGACCGTTTGGGAACACCGCAGACATTTCCTACCAATCACCACCCAAGACTCATATCCCCACTTCCGGACAGAAGAGGAGTCCAAAGACAATAGAGAGGATTCCTGGCCCACCACAGGAGTCAAGGAGTGTCACAGCCACCCTGCTAGAAACTTCTGCAGAGGAAACCCTCTGAGGGACAGTGAGGCCTTCATGCTGTGGTCAATTCCACATCCATCCTCTTATTTTGATGACTCCTCCACAGTAGTGCCAGATTTAGACACAAGCTAAGTAAGCTACAGCTTAGGACCTCACTTTATGGTAAAGTGTGCCATCAAGTTGATTTTGACTCCTGGCCCCCACAGAACCCTGTAGTTGTTTTTGGTAGAATACAGGAGGGGTTTACCATTGCCATCTCCCATGCAGTATGAGATGATACCTTTCAGCATCTTCCTATATAGCTGCTGCTTGATATATTTATTTATTTATTTATTTTATTTATTTTTACATTTTTATACCGCCTTTCGTTAAAAGAAAACCCCAAGGCGGTTTATAGGTGTTTCCCATAGTCTGGGGAATATACCAGTGGGGATTCGAACTGGCAACCTCTGGCTTGCTAGTCAAGTCATTTCCCCGCTGCACCATTAGGTGACTGTCTCACTTTATGAGGCTACCCCAAATGACATAATGCCCCAGAGAAGCAGAAGATCTTTCTCAGATTCACATTTACTATGATTCAAATTTACCATATACGGTAATTATTCAATAAAATGAATAATGTCTGCAATTCCTACAAATTGTATACGAACAACCCTGCTGGATCAGTCCCAAGGCCTCTCCAGTCTAGCATCCTGTTTTACACAGGGGGCCACTAGATGCCTCTGAGAAGCCCACAGGCAAGAGGTGAGGGCATACCCCATCTCCTGCTATTGCTCCCCTGCAGCAGGTATTTAGAGGCATCCCACCTCTCTTCTTCAAACTGTTCTTTTACCTCATTTTAGCAAATACATTAATAAAGAACTAGCTGACCTGGCGCAGAGCATCTGTGCCCCTAGTCTCCCCCGCTTCAGCCCCATTTCATCCCCCCCCCCCACTAGCTCATTCTCCCTCCATGGCCAGCCAGCCTGGCCGCCATTTTCTCTGGTGGCTTGCCAGCCTCCACCATCATTTCCGCCCCCCTGGCTGGCCAGCACTACTGCCATTTTCTCCCTCGTCCCAGTGACTAATCAACAGCTGCTCGCGAACTCTCGCAAGAGCTGCCACGCATGGGATTAGCCAGGGGTACATCTTTGAGAAATAAATAGATAGATTCTATTACCTATCTTTAACTTCTTTAACTTCTTAGATGTGTAATCCACACAAATGACTTTTTTCTGTAGGACCTCACCTACTAATATTATATACGACGAATACTTATATATTGCTTTTCAACCAAAGTTCCCCAAGCGGTTTCCATAGATATAAATGAGATGGTCCCCTGTCCCCAAAGGGCTCACAGTCTAAAAAGGAAACATAGGATAGACACCAGCAACAACCACTGGAGAGATGCTGTGCTGAGGACAGATAGGGCCAGTTACTCTCCCGCTGCTCAATAAAGAGAATCACCACTTTTAAAAGGTGCCTCTTTGCTCAGTTAGCCAGGGAGAGATAAAGCATGACCCTTTTAACTGCCCTATCTTCCAGGGAGATGGGGCTTCACACACATGACTACAGTTATTTATAGACTGCTTTCCAACAAAACATTGAAAAAATAAGATAAATAATAAATAAGATGGCTCCCTGTCCCCAGAGGATGTTTCTTTTTCACAACCTAAAAAGAAACATAAGATAGACACCAGCAACAGCCACTGGAGGGATGCTGTGCTGGGGGTGGATGGGGCTAGTTGCTCTCCCCCTGCTAAATATATGAACGTCACCACTTTAAGAGCTGTCTCTTTACTCAGTTAGAAGAAGATACGACACATGCTTTGCTTAAGCCTCCAATTGGCTCCCAATCAGTGCTGGAGCAACATACATACCCACTCCCCTGCTGCTTCATTTGTCTGGTCTCTGGCCTAGTCTTGATCATTTGCAGCCTGACTCTGAACCTGGCCAAGCGGTGCATGGAGTGGACCTACCTGGGCCGGGATTCCCCCAATGCCTGTGCTGCGGTCTCCACCACTCGCTGCCCCAGTAGTCCACTGGATGTCTCCATAGTTGAGCATTGCAAAGGCAGTTTTGTTGTCAGTAGTCAAGATGGCCTGGAAGGTGTTTCGCTAGAACCATGATAACCAAAGGAAGTGAGGTCAAGATGGAGCTCCCATGTCCCATTTCTCTCCGTCTCTACCTGAGCTCTCTGCTATTATTATTAATTCCATGCTATTATTATTAATTCCATAAGAACAGCCCTGCTGGATCAGACCCAAGGTCCATCTAGTCCAGCATCCTGTTTCACACAGTGGCCCACCAGATGCCTCTGGGGAGCCCACAGGCAAGAGGTATGTGTATGCCCTCTCTCCTGCTGTGGCTCCCCTGCAACTGGTATTGAGAGGCACCTTGCCTCTGAGGCTGGAGGTGGCCCACAGCCAGTAGACTAGTAGCCACTGATAGACCTGTCCTCCATGAATCTGTCTAAGCCCCTTTTAAAGCTGTCCAAGCTGGTGGCCATCTCCACATCCCATGGCAAAGAATTCCATAGATTTATTATGCGCTGTGTGAAAAAGTACTTCCTCTTGTCGGTCCTAAATTCCCCAACCTTCAGTTTCATGGGGTGACCCCTGGTTGTGAGAGAGGGAGAAAAATTTCTCTCTGTCCACCCTCTCCACAAATTAATTAATTTGTATACTGCCCACTACTGAAGTCTCTAGGCAGTTTACAGCATAAAGCAAACCAAGAATGAAACAAACTAAGAATGTAACTGTTAAAGCATAAAACCAGATTAAAATATCCATAGAAACACCAACTAACTAAAAAGCTTGATTGAAGCTTTAATTATCTTTAATAAGATAGTTCTTAGCTTGAATAAGATATTTAATTATCTTCCGCCCTTCCTCCAGAGAGCTCAGGGTGATTTATGCGGTTCTTTCCCTTCCCATTTTATCCGCACAACAACCCTGGGAGGTGGGTTAGGCTGAGAGAGAGAGAGAGACAGAGAGACAGAGAGAGACAGAGACAGAGAGAGACAGAGAGTGATTGACTCGAGGACACCCAGTGAGCTTGATAGCCGAGTACAGATTTGAACTCAGATCTCTGTAGTCTCACTTCCCAGTGTGAAGGGATAATGAAGCAGGGAGGGGAGACAAATGTCCCTGGGCCACAGAGGGTCTGGGTGCTACCAACGTGCCCCCTCACTCTCCCAGGGCACCCCCTTGTCCCCCCACACCATTATTCCTTCTCCCCACTGTGATCCCTCCTACCACGGAGGCTGGGCTCATTAATCTACCCTGGCCATGCCCCTTCCCCCTGCATTTGTGTGCTGTCATGGGGGTAGCATGAGACATGACCGGCATGCGGTAGCATGTTTGGCAGCGGTGGCCTTGGCAGCCTGCCCTGCAGCCATTGGCAACCCTTCTTCTCTCCTGCCTTGTCCAACACACTAACCACTACACCACAATAGCCCTCCACCTTTAACAATGGAGACCAGTAATTATACAGTGGACCATTGGTGTGTGAACTGGCCAATAGTGTTCCCTGTAAGAGGGGTGCCCAGATGTTGATGACTTTGATTGATTGATTAAGTGCCGTCAAGTCAATGTCAACTCTTAGTGACCACATTGGCCTTCAAGGTCCCTCAGTTGTGCCTTCTTTGGTGCATTTGTTGATGACTACAACTCCCATAATCCCCTGCCAAAGGCCTCTGCAGCTGTAGATGCTAAGAGTTGTAGTCAACAACATCTGGGAACCCCTGTCAACAGGGAAGCCTGCTGGCCAGTATTTAGCAATGAGATTCTGATACACCATTAGAGTTCCCATATACTTCCCAGGATTATGAGTTATTCAGCAGTGACAGCTGCCTCTATGATGTAGAGCAGTGGTTCCCAACCAGGGTTCCTCCAGATGTTGCTGAACTACAACTCCCAGCATCCCCAGCCATAATAAATTGTAGCTGGGGATGCTGGGAGTTGTGATTCAGCAACGTCTGGAGGCACTCCCTGGTTGGGAACCACTGATGTAGAGGGTGCAGCACTTGAAAATCTGGCTTGACCAAGGCAAGTTCTTGTTAACAATCTGGCTACCTCATTCTGGACCAGCTCCTAAACATTTTTTAAAAGGCAATGTCAGCCATAATGAAATAATCCAATCTGGAGGCCACCAAATGCATGGCACTGTAGCTGCAAGGTCCCTGTCAAGAGGGGACACAGCTGGTTATCTGTTGAAGCTGAAAACATACAACCACTTCTAATGCCTAAACAGGCTTTCTTTAGACTGTGAGAGACTTACCTTCTCGGAGATGGATCCGAAATAGGCCACATGGTCCCAAGTGGCAACAAAGGCCCATTTGGCAGTGAAAGGGATCTCAGGGAAATATTCATTGATGTCCTGGGTGACGTTGTTCAGTAATTCTGTTTTATTTATCTCCCGATAAAGGATGTCACCTCCTAGAATATTGTTGACGTCCCCCCAGTAGGGGGTGATAAAGGCTTTTCCATTTGTCAGGGGGATGGCTTCGGGGGTGTACTCTGGGACAGGCACAGACATGGAAATCACACCGTTGTTGTTCACCTGTGATGGGGCAGAAAGCAACACTGCAAGCAGTGGGACACAGAAATATAGCAAGCTGCCTTCTACTGAGTCAGACCATTGGTCCATCTAGCTCAGTACTGTCTATACCAGGGATTCTCAGCATTGGGTCTCCAGATGTTATTAGTCTTCAACTCCCATAATCCTCAACCAAAGGCCACTGGGGCTAGGGATTATGGGAATTGAAGTCCAAGAGCATCTGGGGACCCAACGTTGAGAATCCCTGGTCTACACTGACTGGCAGCAGCTTCTCCATCGGTCTGAGCTAGTCTTGGGATATGCATCGTTCTTCTTGTTTTCAGCCTACATGTCCATCTATCTCTATGGCAAGTGGAGTCATACGTACATAAAGACTGTGGTAAGGCTTTTTGAAGAAAGTAAAAGTCATCGCAATGGGAATCTCTGGTGAAGTTCCATCATCATCCTTGGGATTTAGCCTGTCTCCCTCGGCTTCACCATAGGGATACAAAAGGTGTTCTGCAGAGAAGGTAGAGAAGATTTTTTAGAACAAAAGTACCTCAGTTCTGGCAAAAACACATGAAAAAGGGAATGCCATTATGTGGCACCATGGAAGATCATGAGATGATGTAAAATTCAGCACTCCCAGATTTTATGGCTGGAAGGAATGCTACATTTTATCTACTGTATCTTTCCAAATGGAAGAATCTGAATTTAGATGCCCCCTTACAAACAGAGGTTAAATGTATTTACCCAGAAGGATCCTTCTCCCCCATTTCTAACAGCAAAGAACTGGGAGAAAACCGAAGCCTTGGATTCAGAGACATACAGTATTTTTTGGACCTATGTATGCAATGGCAGGGCAGGAGCACTGCATTATGGGTAAAGGAAGATGGCAGCCACCAGCATGGCTGCTAAAGACCACTCTGAGCTACCATTGCCAGTAAGGCAAGGCTCCACAAGGATTTGGGGGGAGCTTACCATGATGGTAAAACCAACACATTAAAGGACTTTTTAGAAGCTGTGCTGGTGACCACCAGCTTTATTCACCAGGCCTCAGGGATCAGCCATTGGCCCTTTGATGACCCTGGGTCCATGGCCAGTGTCCATATTAGTCTACCCCTGACATCAGCCCCATTTATCATGTCCAGTATTCTCAGCAATGATGTGCATGTTTATCCAGGTTGTAGAAAGGGTTTGCTACAAGTCCATTATTACATGCATAATGTAGATGCCAAGAAAGACCTCTCCTGTGGAGAAACCCCGCCCACCCACACCCATGTGCACACCAGATTTTACCATTGCTTTGATCTGCTTGAGGCACTGGAGAGGTCAGAGCTGAACCTGTAGCAGAGAGAAGAAACACAAATGTGAATCTTATGCCTGATGGATATCCTATTTTGGAACTGGCTAGGTAGTTATTTGGGAACTGGCTAAGTATTTTGGAACTGGCTAGGTACTGTGGATGCAGGATGAAGACAATTCCACACCCTTGATTCAGGACATCTACAGTGTTGATGGGTCAAAGCATGCTCCCATTGTATCCAAAAGCTCCAAAGTCCTCCCTTAATGGCATTGCTGTGACAGCTCAGGTATCAGTGTATACAAGTAACCGCATGCAAAGGGCTTTTCCAGATGGTGATATACTCCAACTTCAGTGTAAATTAGGATGATAAATAAAATGATAAATCCACATGACACAAAATAATCTCATGTAATATACTGAGCACCATCTGCTGACAATGTGTGGCATTTGTGAATAAACTATGCTTCCTCCCCAATTAGAATAAAAGTTTGTCCACAGACTGCCAACAGATGGCGCTCAGCATATTACACAACGTCCTCATATATTGTGTGGATTTCTTGTTTTATTTCTTGTGATAATTTATGCTGAAGACTCTTCAGCATCTGGAACAGCCTAAATTCTGAGCACATCCAGGTAAAATAAAACTCTATAACTCCCTTAAAGAGAGAAGGGGAAAATTTGAGCAAAAAGTTGGGGAAAGGGAGAGGGAAGCTGTTTTCCATGAAAGTTGGAATGAGTAGAAACATCTGGAGGAAGCTCAATGGTGTGGGGAACTCCATGATGTGGGAAACAGCAAGTATCAAAGGGGAAAATAGTGCTGTGAATTGGGATTGTTAGCTGGCTAACAAACTCTTTTGTAAACAAGATTAATTTGAGGGCTCT
Organism: Hemicordylus capensis; assembly: GCF_027244095.1. Lineage (NCBI taxonomy): Eukaryota > Metazoa > Chordata > Lepidosauria > Squamata > Cordylidae > Hemicordylus > Hemicordylus capensis. The sequence continues at coordinate 20,086,228 of NC_069663.1, forward strand.
TAAGTGGTTTATCAACAGCTCTGCTATCACCTTCCAAAGGGAGATTCTATTAGACATTTGGTAAGGGCCACACACCCCAGCCTGTCAGATAGGGCCCTACCTATCCCAAATTCCACCTCCACCTTCCCTACAAGGGGTGTTTGTTTTTGATCCCTGCAAGAGAAAAGAGCAGGCAAGAAGTTCTGAGACAGAGACACAGAGAGATGATGGGTGATGGTGGATAAGCCAAGCAGAAGGCTGAAGCATCTCAGGAATCAGAGTCTGGGATCTCTCATGTAACCTGTTGCTATGCTTTTTGAAGTGCTCTGCTTTCCAGCATCTAATGCTCAACCTTCTTCCTTGGAAATTATTCCTGGATCCCTGGAAATTATCTAATGTAACTAATCCAACATTACAAAGACACCATAAAACTCCCATAATCTCTCCTCCAAGGTAAACCAGAATCCAAATAGCACCACACCCCTGGAACTGCCCACCACTTAACAGAGAGGAGCTGAGAGAGTAATAATGTTTGCATGGTCCATTTTTAGACTTGCAACTTGGGTGAGTACATGGAGCACAAATAGCTTAAAAAGAGTGGAGAGGAGACTCCAGATTCCAGCACATTAAAAGAAGTCCACTTTCCTGGTTAGTCACCTGATTGTCAAGCTTTAAATGTAAATCTTTAAATGCCAGTCAACTGATTGTCACTTTTAAATGTAATGAAGCTTGCCCAACCCTTTGAGGTCTCTTAGTGAACGAAAGCCTGATTGTCAAGCTTGAAATTGTCAGCTTGAAATTTACTGTGTCGACTCAACATGCGGCAGCTGTGAAAAAGGCCAATTCCATGCTTGGGATCATTAGGAAAGGGATTGAAAATAAAATGGCTAATATTATAATACCCTTATACAAAACTATGGTGCGGCCACATCAGTAATACTGTGTACAGTTCTGGCCACCACATCTAAAGAAGGACATTGTAGAAATTGAAAAGGTGCAGAAGAGGACAACCAAGATGATCAGGGGCCTAGAGCACCTTCCTTATGAGGCAAGGCTACAACACCTGGCACTATTTAGTGTAGAACAAATACGACCGTGGGGAGACATGACAGAGGTCTATAAAATCATGCATGGTGTAGACAAAGTGGATAGAGAGAAATTCTTCTCCCTCGCACATAACATTAGAACCAGGGGTCATCCCATGAAATTGATTGCCAGGAAATCCAGGACCAACGAACGGAAGTACTTTTTCACACAGCAGATAATCCACTTGTGGAATTCTCTGCCACAAGATGTGGAGACAGCCAACAACCTGGATGGCTTTAAGAAGGGTTTGGATAACTTCATGGAGGAGAGGTCTATCAACGGCTACTAGTCAGAGGGCTATAGGCCACCGCCAGCCTCAAAGGCAGGATGCCTGTGAGTACCAGTTGCAGGGGAGTAACAGCAGGAGGGAGGGCATGCCCTCAACTCCTGCCTGCAGGCTTCCAGCGGCATCTGGTGGGTCATTGTTTTGAATGGGGACACTGAGAATTTGTCATGATTGAAGGTCTGTGGACCATTCATACACTTTTCATTTGGCTGATGTTGATTGCCAGTCACTCTTCCAGAATTCCTTGTGACATTGTCAGGACAACTAAACTGGTCTACATTTGTTGTGGATATTTGGTATGTATTTGTGAATAACCTCTTGCCTGTGGGCTCCCCAGAGGCATCTGGTGGGCCAGTGTGTGAAACAGGATGCTGGACTAGATGGGCCTTGGGTCTGATCCAGCAGGGCTCTTCTTATGTACTGGTCTGTGTCCGTACCAATAAAGATTGATTGAAGCTTTAAATGTCAGTCACCTGATTGTCCCCTATGAATGTAATCAGCCCTTTGAGGTCTCTTAGTGACCTAGGAGGCCACTTGGTCCTATGGATTGGACCAGAACCCCATCCTGGCTACCTGGATGATGCCCCGGCCATTTTAACAAGGTTTGTAGCAGCTCACGTACATCAACACACCCCAGAATAATGCCCCATGAGCTTGAGATTCTCTCTCTCTCTCTTGTCCAAATGCCTGCTGCAGTTAAGAACCGAATCGCTCTCTTGGTTCAGCTTACCCAGCAGAAGTAGCAGGAAGGCAAATGAAATCTTCATATTGGCGTCTCCCTTCTCAAATAATAGCATTATGACCAACAGCATCCCAGGAAACGAGGAGGAGGAGAACAGATTCAATTAGAGTGTGACTATTAAACAGGAATGATGCTGTTTATCTAAATCAGCAGCCCCCCAAGTTTCTTTTAAGAGGGACAGAACAATTGATCCCCCCCTTTTTATTAGGAAGTTGGGACCCAAGTGCCAGTTGTACTCCCCACCCCCCGCAGAAGCGGAGGCGGCCCTTTCATGAGGCAAGGAGAGGCACTTGCCTCGGGTGGCAGATTTTTGGAGAGTCGGGAGGGCGTTGGGGTTGCTCTTTGGGACTGATCTGACCCTCGCAAGCATTGAAAGCTCTCCTCTTTGCAAAGCTTGCAAGAAGCACAAGGAGGGAAGAGGAGGCTGCTGGCAACCTTCCCTCCTCCTTGCCCCCTATGCTTGCAGAGGTTGGTTCTGAACGGGAGACTGGCCCCCACCGGGAGCATAGGGCAAGGCAGCACTTTGTGCTGGGCTTCAGGCACTGCAAGAACTTGGGTTATTCCCGGGGCATCATTAGAGGCTGGACAAATGGGGCACGCCCCACCCGCTGGAATGGGTCAGAGCCGTGAATCTGACCAGCCACCTCCCTCCTCCATGACCTCTTCCAGAAAGGAAGCACAGCACTGGAGGCACCTGCACAGAGCAGGGGAGGTAACTCCTGGCTTTACCTAACTCTTTGCTGCTTCCGCCTTCATACCTGATGTATTCTAATATTATATATATTCTATGTGAAATGAGTTTCATTATCAAAAGGAGGGCTCTGGGCCAAGTCCCCATGGGTTTCGCAAGTCCTTAGCAACGCCCCTGCTCATCCCTACCCGGAAGATAAAGGAAAGGAAAGGTTGTGTCTTCGAGTCAGTGTTGATGCCTGGCGACCACAGAGCCCTGAGCTTCTCTTTGGTAGAATACAGGAGGGGTTTACCATTGCCTCCTCCCACGCAGTATGAGATGATGCCTTTCAGCACCTTCCTGTATCGCTGCTGCCCGATATAGGAGTTTCCCATATTCTGGGAAACACACCGGCGGGGATTCGACCCAACAGCCTCCTGCTCTCTAGGCAGGTTGCTTCCCCGCTCAGATAACCCCTTCTCAAAACCAAGAAACAGCAGTCAATTTGGACATGGATATGGATATGGATGTGAATATGGGCTGGATGTGAACACAGGAGCATAGGCACATAGGAAGCTGCCATATACTGAGTCAGACCATTGGTCTATCTAGCTCAGTATTGTCTTCACAGACTGGCAGCGGCTTCTCCAAGGTTGCAGGCAGGAACCTCTCTGTGCCCTATCTTGGAGATGCTGCCAGGGAGGGAACTTGGAACCTTCTGCTCTTCCCAGAGTGGCTCCATCCCCTGAGGGGAATATCTGACAGTGCTCACACTTCTAGTCTCCCATTCATATGCAACCAGGGTGGCCCCTGCTTAGCTAAGGGGCCAAGTCATGCTTGCTACCGCAAGACCAGCTTTCCTATATGGAGATATATATGGATATGGGCTGGATATGGGATTTGGATATGGATATGGGCAAAACTGTCCCCTTATCTTCCCCCATCTGCCTTTGCCCTCGGCTCACTCACCTTTTGACTGTTCTCGACTTTGGCGTCTCCAACGTCTCCAAGGATTGACTCCAACATCCTTGCTGAGCATCTGCTGCTTTTATATACAACCCCCCCACCCCCAGGCTTCCCACACCCAACCTGCCCTTGTAACAATTGCCCCTCCTCTCTCTCCCTCCCTCCCTCCCTCCACATTACAGAGTTGGCTTTATGCCGCAGGGGGATAGTTAACCCAATGGCAAGAAGGATATTTTAAATCCATCCTTAATCCATTGTATATATTTATTTCAGAAGGCACACAGTCCCTACTTGGAAGCTCAAGTTCAAAAAAGGGCAGAAGGAAGAGCAAATCCATTCTAATTCTAGAAGAAACTGGGATAGGAGCAAGAAGAAACCCTTGCAGGCAATTAGGTCAGTCTTGCAAGGTCTCCTGTAGCCACAAAATGGCAGGGGTGTGCAAGCTGGCTTGATTCGAGCTGTGGTTCGAATCAAACTGGCCCGGTTCAGGCAGTCCAAGGTCGAATCGCCCCGCCCCCAGTCCTACCCCCACGGATATTTGTAAAGGGGAATCCTTGAAGATACTCCTTTAAAAGTAAAGGGGGCATCCTTAATAATATGCTAAAGGCGCAGGGTGGGGTGGAGAGAGAAAGCGGCCTATCCTGTACTTTTAGAGGAGGCTGTGACAGAGGTGGAGGAGAAACATCGGAGGTGGCAGGGGTGTAGTGGTGCGTCCTCTTCAGCTCCCAACTGGCCTTCCCCATTTACCCCTCGGGTAAGTATGTAGTACACCGCTCTGGGCTCCTTGGAGGAAGAGTGAGATATAAAATGTACATAATCATTTATTTATTTTAAAAACTTATATACCCCCCCCCCAAACTTTCATCTCTGGGCAGTTAACATAAAACAATTAAAACACATATAAAAGTTATAACAAATCAACAGTTTGAAAACAACCATAAAATTAAAACATCTTTAAAAAGCTGAGAAAGCTTGGGTGAAAAGATAAGTTTTCAGATGTTTTTTTTAAAAAAATGCCAGAGATGGGGAGGATCGTATCTCCGCAGGGAGCCCATTCCACAATCTCAGGGCAGCGACCGAGAAGGCCCATCTCTGTGTAGCCACCAACTGAGTTCGCGGTAACTGGAGATGGACCTCCTCAGATGACCTCAATGGGAGGTGGGGCTCAGAATGAAGAAGACGCTCTCTTAGATACCCAGGGCCTGAGCTGTTTAGGGCTTTATAAGTTATAACTAGCACTTTGCCTTTTGCCCGGAAGCCTGTAAGGTGTGGGGGCAGCAAATGCACCAGCTCTGATTATTTTAATGTGGACGTCGTCTGGCCTAAGACATCCCGCTGCATGTACTACGAAGACAGACTGCTCCCTCCTCCCGCTCCTGCCCCAGGACATCGCTGCATCCCCGCCCTCTTGAATCAATATTAGCTATCCACACTACATTCCTCTGGCAGAGGCCTGAGAGCGAGGGCCAAACAGAGGAAGTCCAGTGACCTGCAGTTTCTTCCCGTTGCATGTTTGTTTGACAGCTGGGGATGGCTCCAAACTCAAGCAGAAGTGCTGCTATGGAATCCAGGGAGGAGAGCTGGCCATGTGGTAAAAGTTAAGTGAAGTGTGCCATCGAGTCGGAGTCGACTCGTGGCGACCACAGAGCCCTGTGGTTGTCTTTGGTTGAATCAGAGGTGTACCTAGGTGATTTTGGAGCCCAGGCGTCAAGACCTTTGGAGCCCCACCCCCACATTCCTGGAAATTAAGCATCATCATGCTCCATAGGGCAACCACACCACCTGGGATGGACTAAAGATGATTTGCAGAGGACCAGGGGCTGTGGAGGTCCTGGACTTTGGCCCTGAAGTCCAGGGGTAAGAGCATCTCTGGGTAGAATACAGGAGGGGTTTACCATTGCCATCTCCCGCACAGTATGAGATGATGCCTTTCAGCATCTTCCTATATCACTGCTGCCTGATATAGGTGTTTCCCATAGTCTGGGGAACATACCAGAGGGGATTTGAACTATGGTAGCAAGCATGAATTGTGCCCTCTCCTAAGAAGAGTCTGCCCTGGTTGCATTTGAATGGGAGACTACATGTGTGAGCACTGTAAGATGTTCCCCTTAGGGGATGGGGCTGCTCTGCAGGCTTGCATGAAGACCACCTGCAGGCTTGCATGAAGCAGGTTCCAAGTTCCCTCCCTGGCAGTATCTCCAAGACAGGGCTGAGAGAGATTCCTGCCTGCAACCTGGGAGAAGCCACTGCCAGTCAGGGTAGGCAATACTGAGCTAGATGGGCCAAGGGTCTGACTTGGTAAAAGGCAGCTTAGGAATGTAAGAAGCGGCCATAGGTCCATCTGGCTAGTATTATCTACACAGACTTCCCAGAGCACCTCCATCCCCCAAGGGGAATATCTTACAGTGCTCACACATCTTGTCTCCCATTCATCTGCAACCAGGGTAGACCCTGCCTAGCTAAGGGGACAAGTCATACTTGCTACTGCAAGACCAGCTCTCCTTCTCTCCTCTTAGAGTGTATGATTGTTGAACACCACAAGGTCATTCACGCAATCAAAAACTGTGTTCTACCCAGGTTTGAGAGCTGTGTCTGCTCCCAATTTTTGGTTGTGTGGAAGCATGTTGGGAACCTCCTCCCTTGCTTCCACACAATCACTTCTACCCAGGTTTTCCTCCTACCTTGCTTCCACACAACTGAAAATTGGGAGCACACACAGCTCCCAAGCCCAGGGTAGAACACAGTTTTTGATTGTGTGAATGACCGCATAGAGTAAACATGCCTACCTACAGGACTTACCTGTTCAGTCTGGGTTGTGTGATAATACATCTCCTGGGTGATTTGCAAATCTCTCTCTCTCTCTCTCGTTCTCATTCTCTCTCTCTCTCTCTCTCTCTCTCTCTCTCTCTCTCTCTCTCTCTCATTCTCTCTCTCTCTCTCTATACACACACACACACACACACACACACAGAGTATACAAACACACACACACACACACACACACACACACACACACCAACCACCCTGAGCCTTTTGGAAGGGCAGTATAAATTTTTTTATAATTAATAAATAAATAATAAATAAATAAATATTGAGCCTCCAGCTGCAATTTAGACCAAAAGCCTGCACTAATGCATGATGATGATACAACCCCTGAAAGAACCTGGGAATTCCTTTTTAAATATGTTTTATTGTTTTATCAGAAATACAAACAAGAGATATAAGAAAACAGGAAAAAAATAAAATAATCAAACAAAGCAAATGCAATGATTCTCATGACAATGTGTATATATCAACCTGAATTCCTTCAATCAACTTCTCTCTCCCCTGCTACTCTGAAAAATATATAACTGCAAAAGTAAAAAAAAAAAATTAACAATAACAATAACAAAATTGATGCTCCTACTACCGATACACAACAGTCTGCCTTACATTTCTCTACAAAGAAAAACCAAATCTCAGATGAGATACCAAAGCCTGCGATATGCTATATTGAATAAATGGTTCCCATGTCTGAAAGAAAAAAATCTTCAGATTTATTTTTAGTATATGCAGTAATTTTCACCATTGATGCATAATCCCAAAGTTTGAGTTGCCAATCATCTGATACAAACCTGGGAATTCCCATTAAGAAAGCAAGAGGCTGTTGAGACCAGGGACAGGGTACAGTGGGAAAAGTGGATGTGGATTAGCCATGAATCCTCAGTTGCTTACTTCTGCCCAGAAAGAAGATCAGCCAGGATTAAGTGAGCATACAGGGGCTGGTCTCTGTATGTTTTGGCCATTCTGCTCACCTGGTACTCCAAAATGTTTGCCAATGTGGCAGGCTGGATTTGCAAACAGGATCCTGCCACACCCCTGGGATTTGCTGTCACATGAACGCTTCTAATGACTCAGATCTCTGCCTCGGAATCAAGAATCCATAGCTAAACAGAACCAACTTTTTATATAGAATTCAGGAAAACAAATTTTCAGTGGCTCAGCCAATTTCCTATCAAGCCAGGCATAGCAGTTCCTCATTAGTTTATAGAGGACTGGGGTTCGATTTCCTCATGGGAAGCCAGTGTGGTGTAGTGGTTAGTGTGTTAGACTAGGACCAGGGAGGCCCGAGTGCAAAATCCTGATACAGCCATGAAACTCACTCTGGGCCAATAACATGTCTCTCAGCTTAACTTACTCACAAGGTTGCTGTGAGGATAAAGATAACCATGTACTCTGCTCTGGGCTCTTTGGAGGACGAGCAGGATCTAAATGTAGTAGAATACATACACAAACAAGCACACTAGCTCACCAGGAGACAGATTCTTCAATCACAGCTATTTCTCCGACAGCAAAAGTTTGAAACATAGGAAGCTTCCTTATACTGGAGCCTCTTCGCACAATCAGTGAGAAGCACTCTGGGTAGGTCTGCGGGGGTTTTACCTACCTTCCCCGCAGACAATTGCATTGTCCTTCCTGGGCGGGCAGATCGCCCACCCAGACAAGCGGCAGCTGTCCTACGGGCTGCCTGTGCTTCACTCAGCCGCTCTGGGGGTTGGGCTCAGGGAAGGGCTGCCATGGGGTGCCCCCCTCCGAAGCCCCAATAATGCACTGCATGAGTGCATGATGCGTTACTGGGAGCCCCCCTCCCCCTAAGTGTGTCTGCCGCGGCTGCAAGCAGCCATGGCAGACACACAATCATTACAAGTTGTTCTAGTAAGAGCTAACCAGCCTACTTTCCAATCACTGTCTCTACAACTGGACTAAATTTGGTTCAAATCGAGGTTCACAAGTTAGATTTCATGCACCTCAAATGTTCATGCGTCCACCATCTTGGATCAGGGTGGATGACATTATTACAGACTATACCACTGTGGTGTCCCTGTGTGTCACTCACTACATCTGTATCAAATTTGGCTCAAATGGGTCAGACAGTCCTCAAGTTAGTGTATTTGCGCCTGAAAAGTTCACACATCACCATCTTGGATCAAGATGGATAATATCATCACAATCTACACTGTTGGGACATCTCTATGTAGCAAATTTGGTTCAAATCAGTTAGACTATCCTCAAGTTAGTGTACATGTGCCCCAAAAGTTCAAGTGTCTGCCATCTTGACTTGGGTTGGATGACATTGTCACATTCTGCGCCATTGAGGTGTCCCTATGTGTCCTTACAGCTGTAGCAAATTTGGTTCAAATCGGTTAAGCGGCTCACAAGTTAGCCCACTTTCACCTCAAATGTTTATGTGTCCACCATCTTTAATTGGGGTGGATGACATTGTCACAATCTACGCTGTTGAGGTGTCCCTATTTGTCCCTACAGCTGTAGCAAATTTGGTTCAAATCGGTTCAGTGTTTCACAAGTTAGCCCACTTGCGCCTCCATAGTTTATGCATCTGCCATCTTGAATTGGGGTGGATGGCATCATCAAATATTATGCAGTTGTAGTGTCCGTGTGTGTCAGTCACTGCAGCTGTACACAATTTGGTTTAAATCAGTTAGTCCACAAATTAGCCCACTTGCACCTCAGAGGTTCATGCTGCTGCCATCTTGAACTGGAGTGGATGACATCATCACACACCATGCCATTTGGGCATCCCTATGTGTCTCTAAAGCTGTAGTAAATTTGGTTCAAATTGGTTAAGCTGTTCACAAGTTAGCCCACTTCCGCCTCTAAAGTTTATGTGTCCACCATCTTGGATTGAGGTGGATGACATCATCACAAGTTAGCCCACTTGTACCTCAAATGTTTATGTGTCCGCCATCTTGAATTGGGTTGGATGACATTGTCACAATCTACGCCGTTGAGGCGTTGACATTGTCACAATCTACGCGTCCCTACAATTGTACCCGATTTGATTCATATTGGTCCAGGCGTTGCGAAGTTGATAGAGGAGGACACACGGACACACACACAGAATGCCGGGTGATCTCATAAGCCTACTGGAAAGTAGGCTAAAAATGAGGTTGAGGAAGTGCTAGGTTACTTAACCTCATTTAACGAAGAGGCTACATAGGCGGGTTTGCCACCGCATAGCCTCCAGGATCGGGTCCAATCCTGGTGGTTCACACGAGCGAGCAAAACCAGGCTGAGCTCCCTTAGCCTAGTTTTGTTCGCTCGTGTGAATAGCCTTACTGAGTCAGGCCATTGATCTGTCTAGCTCAGTAATGTCCAGGCCTGCTCAGCTTCGGCCCTCCTGCAGATGTTGGCCTACATCTCCCATAATCCCTAGCTAACGGCCACTGTGGCTGGGGATTATGGGAGTTGTAGTCCAAAAACAGCTGGAGGGGGGCTAAGTTGAGCAGGCCTAGGCACTGACCGGCAGCGGCCTCCATGCGTTCAGGTCAGTGTCTTTCCCAGTCTTATCTAGAGATGACAGGGATAGAATCTGGGACCTGCTGTGCACAAAGCAGATGCTCCACCACTGAGCGACGGCCCCATCCCATTCTTAACTGTTTTGCACCTACAGACCCCCCTCCCCCGAACTTCAAGTATTCCTAGATTTTCTAGGAAAGCAATGGATTTTTCTGGGGTTTGGGGTTTTTTTTGTGTGTGATCTGGACAGGGTCTGGAACCTACCTGAAAAAACAGCATATTTCTCTCTTTTATTCTTTTGTCTGGGAGTTTCATGTCAGTCAGTGAGGGAGTTCATGAGGGCTTGAAACTTGCAAGCTCATGGCCATCTTATCTGTCTGTGACTCAAGGCTTCCTAGCTCTATAAGATCTAATTCCCTATGCTTTTCAATAAGAGACTTTCCCCAAATTTTCCAGGAAAGTAATGCATTTTTTAATTTTTTTATTTTGGTATTCTAGGAGGAGCCTGGAACCTATCTGCGAAAATGGCATATTTCCCACATTTGTGGTTTGGTCTTAGAGTTTTATGTCAGTCAGTCAGACCCAAGCAGCTTTTTTTATTGTTTGTGTATGTGTGTGTGTAATCAAGCTGTTAATTTTTAAAGTGACACAGGACTCTTTGTTCTTTCAGGAATTTGAGTCACAGATGAAGAGCTCCGGTCAAAATACTTTTGGTTCCAGAGTTTTAAGTACTAGCTATTTTTTAATTGGTTTGTTGCTATGAGACATTTTGCAGCACCACCTATAAAATCCAGAGACAAAATAATTATTTGTGTATTTTTATCTTGTAATAGAATGGTGTTAAGTCAATTTCAGGTCTCTGTCGCTTGATTGATCCATTGGTATTGTTTGCAGATGATTCATTTCCACACATTTTTTTTACTACTTCCTTTAAATACTTTTGTGCCCAGACCCCAAGCCCAAAAAAGACACGGACACAAATTTCTTTGGGTAAAGGGCCACGACTTTATTTAACTAAAGTAAAGCGGACTGGCAAACCCATAGGTGATAAAACTCCCTAAATTCACAGTGCGGGTCTGCTAAGGTTGGGTTAGGATTCCAGCATCCTTTCCCAAACCTGTAAGGGCGACACACCTTGGCTCAGGCAAGAAACAGGTACAACCTACCTTCGCCTTCAAGGCCAACCCCCTCTCCTGAGAGGGCCTGAATACTTCTAGGTCTTCGCCAGTCCCGGACCGCGCAGCCCAAGGGCCAGTGAATTCCTGAAGCCGGTGTCATGGTGAATCAACCTCCCTGGGCTGCACAAACCACAAGGGAGTGATTGACCAATCGACCTGATAATTATTCAAAGGTGCTCACCAAAGCTTATTCCTGAAATTACCCCCAACCCGCACTGTTCCTGTTCAGTCGTGACCTGCCTAACTAAGCTATACACCTGACCACAGAACAGAGTAGGCGGAAAAAATCCCAACAGTGGCCAATGCATTGGGGGTAAAAAATTCCTACTCGGCCCCTAGGCGACCAGTCACTAGACCCGTTCTGCACCAGGGAATAGGAGGGTGGGGAAAGCCGGGCCCAAACTGAAGCTTCGGGGCGGGCGCCGCCGGAGGGCAGCGGAAGCCCCGCCCCTTTTCTTTGAAACAGCCAATGAGGCTGCTTTTTTGGACTGGCACAAATCGCCCTCCCCTCAGCATGAGGCCACGGGGAGGGGCATTCTCTACATGTTGGAGAAATATTTGATTTGCTACTTGGACTTCTACGTTGCTTTTGGTATTTCTTTGAAACACCAGCACGATTTTTTGTTTTGGTTTTTGCCACTGCTTAACTCCCCCCCCCAACACCCCCCCCCCCACATTTTTTTTTTTTTTAAACTGTGAAAACCCCTTGGCGATGATGAGGGAGGTCACAACATGATGTTTAAAGGTGCTGTGTAGAATCATAATCTGAGAAGAAGGCAAACAGCATTCCACTTGACACAGGGGCAAACCAATCAGTGCATCTGATTGCGTGGTGGGTGTGGTGTGGTGGTGGGTGTGGTGGCTTTAGGAACATAGGAACATGGGAACATAGGAGGCTGTCATATACCAAGTCAGACCATTGGTCTATCTAGCTCAGTATTATCTATATAGACTGGCAAAGGCTTCTCTAAGGTTGCAGGCAGATATCTCTTTCGGCCCTTTCTTGGAGATGCCAGAGAGGGAACTTGGAACCTGGATGTTCTTCCCAGAGTGGTTCCATCCCCTAAGGGGAATATCTTACAGTGCTCACATGTAGTCTCCCATTCAAATGCAATCAGGGCAGACCCTGCTTAGCTAATGGGACAAGTTGTGCTAGCTACCACAAGTCCAGCTCTCCTCTCGGGGACTAAAAGTGTCTTGGGACTAACAGGGCAACCAATCAGGGCTGTTGTACAAAACCATAATTAGATATGAAGTCAGCCAATCACCACAAATCAGGTTTCTGTTCATCATGGAAAATAGGTTGCTCCTGTATCGGGGAGAAGGTGGTAAACGTGTCGAAGCTGCTCCCAGAGTGGACTCTGTGCTGAAATTAGGCATGTCTGGATGCATCCTAACAGGGTGTGGCTGCATGGTAGGACACATGTGGATCAGATGAAAGAGACTGAGAAGATATGGAAGAACATGAGTGTGGAGACAGAGAAGAACAGGAGGAAATATCTGGCATTCTTCAGTCCCAAGGGAAGGTCATCTTCACACCCTGCATTTTCTCCTGATAAATACGGTCAAAGTATTCATTCTGTGCCACTGTCAGGTAGTTCTTCCAGTCCCCAGAGATCCCTGAAAGACCCCAAAAGGGACCATTAGCACCAAAAAGATGACTGGCCACCTCTCCTTCTATGGACCTCTCCTCTTGCACACTGCCACTGCAAGAGACCTCCAGAAAGGTCTGTTTCCAAACACATGCCACTGAGTGTAGGAATGCCCACATCTTTCTGCTACATGCAACGTCTATACACAATGGATACTTCTGTCCCCCACTCCAGAAATCTGAAGGTGCCTATCAAGTCATCTGCACCCACACCATCCAAATCGTCTCTTGGTCTGATCTAACAAAACGTGGTCATGGACTCTCTTTCTCCTTTCTGCAGATTTGCCAAATGGAAACCTGCAATCTATGGCCCTACTGGGAGGGCACTTGTTGGAGCTAGGACCCTGGCAGCATCAGCTCTCAGCTGCAGTGTCTTATAGTGACCACTGGGGGCGTTTTAGTGTCATGGATAGGAGTCCTGGACTCCTCTCCTCTCTGTTCTTCCAAGGTTAGTTCTACATTTTGTCTCTCCAGAGATGGCTGTTTGTTTCGTCTCTCTCCCCTTTCAGCCTTAAGCTCAGCTATCCTAATCTTCTGTAACTTGTAAATAAATCCTTGTTCTTCTTCAAACTTAAAGAACTGTCTCCGGACCTCTTGCTTGGCTGAATTCACCCCAAACTGTTTTTGCTCTGCTGTTGAGGGACTGAACTGCCATTCTTCCCCTACAGCACTGGGAGTAGCTTGCAGGTGAAGGAAGGGGGAAACTTTCCCTGCAGACGTTCTGCCTGTGTCAGGGTGATTAAAGATGGAAAGGCTTGCCACCCTAGTGCACATGAGAATGGTCTCAGGAAATAACCCTGAGGCAACCTTAGAAACTGGATAGTGTAAGACAGGCCTATGGCGTATTTACTCGAATCTAAGATGAGGTTTTTTCCAGTTCTTTCCTATGAAACATGGAGTAGAGGTGGTCTTATATTCAAATTCCTCTTTTGTTTGGGTAAATACAGGTATTTAGCCTCTCTTTTAAGGCACTGTCTTACATTCAGAGTCACCTTCTATTTGGGTAAATACAGTAACCTTGGATTCCCCATCATCATTCTGACCACTTCCTGTTCCCTGAGCTCCTGCCAATGAAAACACAAACACACAGGCACAAGTGCCAAGCACCTCTGAGATTCTGCTTTTACCTTTTCTCATGAGCTTTCCTTTGGTGTGGTCCATAACAGTGTCAGATATATGGGCACCGTTAGACTGCTTGTTGCCCTTCATCTTCTGGAAGGAGGCGTTTTCCACCACCGAGTCAATTTGCTGGCTGTTCAGCTCCTTACCAAGGAAGCGGCAGATCCTCCCCACACTGCCTCGCAGGTCCTGGGGAGGACAGGAGCAGAAGTCAAAGGCTCCAAATGGGAATCCAAACACTGCACTGCTCTGTGGAGATCTGCCCTTTCACAAGACTCATGCAGAAGGGATTGGTGCCACTGTGTAGCATGGCCCCATGTGTCAGACCAGGTGGCATCCATGCATGTTGGGTCTCCCAGCAAGCCGCCACTCTGGACACAAGTCTGATGGCCAAGATTCGGAGGCAAGCATCTCCTCCTCAGCTGTATGACTGGCAGCTTTCTCGTCTCAGGCTGCCTCTTAGCCAGCACAGCACCACAATGAGCATCCAGACAGCAGCGTTATAGCAAGGTGCAGGATACGAGATCCTAGGCCACATCAGGACTGGTGAGCCAACACTGTATTCACAAAGGAAGGGTGCTCTGCACATGCTCAGAGGCAACTAGACCAAGGTGTGAGACATTGTCAAAACACAAAGGCAGCCAACCCATAAGCTATCAACAGGTGTGTGAAACGACTGGACTCCTACCTGTTGCAGCTCTTCGTAGGTGTTGAAGAAGAAGTTGGCTCTGTCTCTCATCTCCAGCCAGCCTTTCACATGGTCAAACCAAGACCCAGAGGCCACTACAAAAGGAATGCCAAAGTGGAAAGTCACAAGTTAGATGGGCAATGTGGAGATGGGAAGATGAGGGGAGAGTGGGGGAGGGCAGGGGAAGGCTTTTTCAATCTTATTCTGGGAAAAATTATCTTTGGTTTTCTTCTAGGCCTCCACATTTCTAGTCTTAACAGCACTTTTAAAGCTGTCAGAGATGAAGTGGCTCAGATTTCAGCAGGGAGCGAATTCCAAAGCCTCGGGGTGGCAATGTTGAAATCTTACGAAAAAACAAACCAACAAATCCAATGATATAACAAAAAAGAAAAATATAACTGAATAGAGATGGGCAAGATACTCAGAAAAAGTATTTTAGATACAAAATACTTGATAAACCACCAATAAAAACACTTCTTAAAATACAAAATGCAATGCCTGAAAAAAGGAAACTATGTCAAGATATTCCTTATGTATCCATGCTGGGTTCCATTTCCTTTAAGCAATACAAGTTTTCCAAGGATTACAAGTTTTGCCTCCTGAGGCTGTGAATCATCCCAGCAAAGGAAAACAACCATTCTTCACGACCACTTGATGTTAGACTGAAAGTGAAGTAGGCTGATTAGTTCTTACTAGAACACCTTGTTTAAATATAATACTAGTCTAACATCAAGTGGTTGTGAAGAATGGTTGTTTTCCAGTATTGGATATTTGATTCTTGGTGTTTTAGAAACCAACAATGAGTGAAGGCAATTTGGCAAAATGGGAAGTACTTCACAGTGTTAAGAGGAGATAGGCGAGAAAGTGAAAGCAAAATGTGAACTGTGTGGCCCTGGAAAATCCACAATAATGGAGCTTGCTGATGCTGATGGGCGACTTGCTTGTAATAAAAAAGTAGCTCCTGGAGCAAAAAACTAAAGCAAATATTGGCTGATGTATTTTGATTTCGGCAATGTATTTTAAAAATACAAAATACCCGAACAAAGGTATTTTAGATACAAAATACAAAAGTCTTGAAAATATGAATTTCAAAATACATGTATTTTAGATACTGCTCATCTCTGTAACTGAATATATATAAATATAGATTATACTGAAAGTGAAACAAACATGTGCACAGTAATATGAATAAATCATTCACATCAATAAGATATGACCTCCAAATAACAATAGAAATATGAACATAAGAACAATAGAACAGTATGATATTAACTAAGTGTGTAAACACAACAGCTTAACGGTAATGTTTGCTGTTTTGATAGACTTTTCCAAGTGTTCATAAAAGTTCAAGTTGTTCTTCATAAGAAATAACATCTTCTATATACTTCTGTGCTGAATGATAGATCATTTTTGGGAGTCTACAAGTCTTTTCCTACCATATGTCCATTCTATCGGAGAGGAGAGCTGGTCTTGTGGTAGCAAGAATGACTTGTCCCCCTAGCTAAGCAGGTTCTGCCCTGGTTGCATTTGAATGGGAGACCACAGGTGAGCACTGTAAGATATTCTCCAGAGGGGATGGAGATGCTCTGGGAAGATGTGGTGACAGCCAACAACCTGGATGGCTTTAAGAAGGATTTGGATAACTTCATGGAGGAGAGGTCTATCAATGGCTACTAGCCAGAGGGCTGTGGGCCACCTCCAGCCTCAAAGGCAGGATGCCTCTGAGTCCCAGTTGCAGGGGAGCAAGAGCAGGAGAGAGGGCATGCCCTCAACTCCTGCCTGTAGGCTCCCAACGGCATCTGGTGGGTCACTGTGTGAAACAGGATGCTGGACTAGATGGCCTTCCTTGGGCCTGATCCAGCAGGGCTGTTCTTATGTTCTTAAGAGAAGAAGGTTTCAAGTTCCCTCTCTGGCTTCTCCAAGATAGGGCTGAGAGAGAACCCTGACTGCAACCTTGGAGAAGCCACTACCAGTCTGTGAAGGCAATACTGAGCTAAATAGACCAATGGTCTGACTCAGTATACAGCAGGTTCTAATGTCCCTATGTCCCTATAAAAATATACCCATATTCACCAATTCATGCTTACTATTACAAGAACAACTCTATGAGTGACACTCAAAATCATTTCACATTCAACTTTTGACACGTGCCATAGGCTGCCAATCACAGAGTTAGAAGATAGATAGATAGATAGATAGATAGATAGATAGATAGATAGATAGATAGATAGATGTGCCTACTTAAACCGTTCCCATTCAGAAACTTCTCCAGGAATTCTTCCAGAGATCCAGGATCCTTAATTATTTTCAAGGCTTTGCCAAAGTGGTAAGATGAAACCAGCACATCCTTGGGATTCCGTGCGGTGTAGATAATCTGCAGGAGAAGCAGGGACCTGGGCTTGATTTAGGTAGGATAGAAACCACCACCAGGACCCCCAGCTTTCAAACAGCATGCAGTTCTTTCTCAGGAGCATAGAAACACAAGAAGTGCCTCATTCAGAGTCAGACGATGGGTCCAGCTAGTAGGGATGTGCATGGAATCACGCGGGGGATGTTTGAAGGTGGGATGTTTGTGTCTGTCTTTAAGACTGGGGGAGGGTGCACTTACCCCTCCCTCCACTTGTTCCTCCTGCCGGCGCTGGGTTATTTTAAAGTCCTTTGGGGCAGCAGCATACCTTCCTGCTGTCCCGTTGCCCCCTTGACTGGAAGTACCTGGAAGGAAAGGGGGCGCACAAAGGGGGCCCATAAAAGGCCTCTGAACCAGTTCTGCGCACATCCCTACCAGCTAGCTCCGTATTGTCTACACTGACTGGCAGCAGCTCTCCAAGGTTTCAGGCAGGAGTCTTTTCCAGGCGTACCTGGAGATGTTGCCAGGGATTGAATCTGGGACCACATGCAGAGTAGAAGCTCTATCACTGACCTACGGCCACAACCCATACAACGATGTGCTTTTCCAGATGGCTTCCACACAAGTTCCAAACATCATCTCACTGACTATACTCACACTTTCACAAACTTCCGTGCTCTTTCCTTGGGCAATTTGACTCCTGGCCATACGCCAAGCAGGGAACACACTCAGTCTTCACGAGGCTACCTGCCAGCCAGTACTTGCATTCCTGCAACAATCTGTCCTTTTTCGTTATTACTTTTAATTAATGGTGCACAACCCAGAATCCTTCCTTGAAGATAGTAAGGTGGGTGTATTCTGCAGATCTCACCTCTGTAGCACATCCAAGAAAGCTTTTGCATGGAATGTGGCATCAGGATGAATTGCCCCCCATTGAGAATTGCCCCTTTTCTTACCTTGGCCTTAGAGTGGAGAAATGACTTTGGGAAAAGCCGGAATGGCAAATGAGTAGACATGAGCCTGGGAGGTGGATATTTTAGGGCACACTCCATGCCGGTCACTGATTCAAACCAGGGTGCTCGGTCCGCAAGCTTCACACTGTTTATCCATGTGGGGTCCCCATCATGACGGATCAAGCTCAAGATCTCTGCCATCCAATGAGTGCCTAGGAGGGAGTCCAGCAGTGACAGGGTGACTCTTCTTCCCCAGCCCTTTCCATTCTGCAAGACCTACATCTCAACAAGCTCACCCTTGTACTACCCAACAATCATTCCAGCCCTTGACAAAAACCAAGGAAAGCATCTTCAGCATCTGAAGGGACATTTTTGCACAACCTTCTTCTTCAACACCATAGAGCGTCAATTGTCCTTCACTTCAGACCAGCTCCTTCCTAGTGCATTCTGTATAAGAGGCCAGAAAGGATTCCCATAAGATGGCCCAACTCCATATGACTAGAAGGGCAGGCTAAAAAGCTCTTTTGGACATCTACAGCTCTGGAGAATTGAAGCCACTTCAAAAGCATTGGATGGTTGTTCACATGATCTTTAATTGGGGTGTGGAGGGATGGCAGGATAGCACCTACCTTCCCCCCAGACAATCCGGTCTCTTCTCTTGGCCACACGCCCATCTGGAGGCCGGAGAAATGCAGCCCAGAAATCCCACAATGCACCAGACAGATGAAGAGCATAGTACATTAGGGTATTTCCCCAGAGCCGGGCACTCTAGTCACTCGGCCCTGTATCTGCACATCTCACCTAGCTTATTCCCCTCCCTTGCACTCCCTGTGGTAATATGTGTATATAGTTCAGGGCCACTAGGTGGCATGGTGTATGTAGACGGAAAGGGAAAATACAAGTCCGCCCCGAGAAAAATCAAGGAAAGGATCTTCAGAATCCAAATTGACTTTCTGAACAGCTAGTCACCCCAACAACTCTGAAGATCAGGGTTCCCTTGACTTCAGGTGAGTTCACTCCTGGTGCAAAAGATTTTAGTAAGAGGGCTCTACTCCATCTGGCCAGATGGGCCAGGTTCACTGAGTCTGTTTTATATCTGCAACTCCAGGACATTCAAGCCACTCAGAAATCCTCTGCTTCATCCCACAAACCCCCAAATACCACCTGTTTGAAAAAGAAATAGAACAACCGTGGTCTGGCAGCCTTCGGTTTCTGGGCAGAAGAGACTTCAAGGAGGGGGAGCTACTGGTCTGAGAGGCGGCCAGCGAGAAGCATGACAAGCATAGAGCTGGCACGGTTCTGCACCTGTCTGAGCAACCCTCTCTATGGTTTCAGGAGCAGGCACAGCACAAGATACAGGTTACGGACGCGACAGCATTCGGATGACACAATGGCACCTTCAAACCGAATGTTCAGGCAGCCAAACTCACTACAAACTGAAGTTGAGATTACAATTTGTGATAGCAAACCTCAGGTCACTTTTGTGATGAAACCGGGGTTTCACACATTCAGATGACCACCAAATCAAACCCCTATCCTGTTCACCTCTGGTCTGGCAGCCAATAAAGCCCATCATGCTCTGTGAATTCAATATTCCAAATGACAGGATGGAAATTTGGAGCCTACTGGCTACTACATACCTTTCTAGCTTTCTGTGAGCCTTGGGCCCCATTCTAAACTCCCAACATCCACCTTTTATGTACATAACTATGGTATATCAATTCCTGTGTTGGAGGAGTTTTTGAATGCTACCTCACAGATGCTCATCCTAATCTAGACAATCAACATTCAGAGACAGTTATCTTAAAATTACTACTGATGATACTGTAGGGGAAGAATGGCAGTTCAGTCCCCAAATAGAAGAAAAAAACCATTTTGGGGGATTGTTCAGCCAAGCAAGAGGTCTGGAGACAGTTTGAAGAACTATAAGGATTTATTTACAAGTTACAAAAGATTAGGATAGCTGAGCTTAAGGCTGTAAGGAAAGACAGACTAAACAAACAACCATCTCTGGAGAGACAAAATGGAGACGAACACTGGAAGAACTAAGAGGGGAGGAATTCAGCACTCCTGTCCATGCCCCTAAGACCCCCCACCCCCAGTGGTCACTATAAGACACTTCAGCTGAGAGCTTATGCTGTCAGGGTCCGAGCCCCAAAGATACGACCAAGGAATTCCATGGTGTTTCTGCCTAACCCTCTTAAAGCTCTATGGAGGTCCAATGCAGGTCTTCATACTTCTCTAAAAATGAACTTTGACCCTCAAAGATAACTCGGGAATCATTTGCACACTTGCATCACCCAGAACAAAAGAAAGAATAGACTTCATCTCATGACCAGGGATAAGGTAGGAGAAGCCATAAACCTAAATTCAGGAGCCATGCATGCTCCTGACTGGTTGTCATGAAAATTCTACCAGCAAGGTAGGAGGAGGGGGAAATGATCATCTGTGAGCTGGGAATGGATGCAGATGGTTGCAAGGAGTCCAGATCTTGTCCTCAACTCAAGACCACTCCCCATGCCTTCCGCCTCCATACCCAGCTTGCAGATGAGCATTTCCCCCTTCTCCTACCCTTGCTGGTAGAATTTGCACAACAACCAATCAGAAGCATGCATGGCTAGGAATTCTGTCACTCCAGCTTCATGGGACCATTTCCTTGTTTGCATCAATATCATCCGTGGCTCCAATTCCACCGTTTTCTTGCCTACCTGATTTAGGGTAAACCACACTCACTATATCGTCATCCAATAGCTGGAATTCATTTTCCAAAAAGATGAGGTTTTCTACTGAGTGATATTGAGGGCTGAAGAAGATCCCCTTGTGGGTGAAACGGGTCACTTCTGCCATTGAGAAACTGCAAAGATATATAAACCTAAGGGAGAAAGTGAGAGAAGGAAAAGTTACTGGTTCTTCTGGTGTTATCCAAGGGTTTTGCTTGCTGTCTTTCTTTTTGGTATTTTTTGGAAAGTTCCATCATCATGCAGATCCAAACACCTGCCCTTCGGATAGCCCTTCCTTCCATTGTCATGTAACAGGATTTTCCAGATGAGAATCCACAATATATATATTCTCTGGGGGAAAGTTGCATGACTGTTTTGAGTTACATAGGATAAATAAGACAGATGGTTGCCTCTGCTGCTTTAAAACAGATTCTTCTCCCTTGCAACGCACCCAACCAAATTCACCAATGTGCTGCTGGTTAGTTTACAACATAAAACACATCAAAGTAGAAGTTAAAACCTTAAAGAAATCAAGTAGGAAGCTTGGGTGATTAAATGTGTCTCCAGAGACTTTCTAAAAGTTGTCAGAGTTAGGGAGGCTCATATATCCTGTCTGGGGAGTGTGTCTGTGTCTGTGTGTAGGGCAAAATGTAAATATGTATAACTGTACAAATCACATTAACTATTAGAACCCACCAACCAACATTTACCCAGATTCTGAACTAGTTAAGACTCAAATTACACACACCATCTGGGTGTTACAACAACAACAACAACAACAACAACAACAACAACAACAAATATTTATATATTGCTCATAGTTCTCAAAGTGATTTACATTTAAAAAAACACACAAATAAGACATAAATGCAACTCCCCACTAAAGCAAGCAACCATTGCCAGTAGACTGGCTAGACACTGGCCTTTCAGGATGAAGAAGACTATCTTGCAAAGATTTTAAAAATGAAACACTTGAATTAATGCTCTGGAAACCCCCCGAGGTGCAGGACTTCTCTTGCAGGTTTGGAAGTAGGGGTTGAGTTCTCCTCCGGTGCAGCCAAGGCTGGTCCCCAAGTTGGACTCACCTCTGATCCCAGCTCCGATTCCCACCTCTCTCTGTGGCTGGCTGCCTCTGCTCGTTGCTCCCTCTCTCTTTTCCCTCTTTACCCTCTGCCAAGGATGTTCTAGCCTATGGCACTCTACCTTTATCCTACATTGCTGTACAAGGAAATGATCCCTCACCTCCACCCACAGCTGCTCATTTGCTGTACCTCAGCTTGGGAACACCCAGCTCATTGTGTTTCATCCGTATCCACCCCCACTTCCTGTTGATGACTGTTGAAGATCTTTTTACAATGACCTGAAACAGAATTTATTGGGGATTGTCCTATTATTTTGTAATGCCAGGTCAGTCCAAAACAAACCAGAGATCATCCATGATTTGATTAGGGATGAAGGAGCTGAACTGCTGTGCATGACAGAGACCTGGTTGTGGGAGGCTAGTGGTCCAGTTTGGCCCTAGCTTCTCCATTTGGATACTCTGTGGTGGAGCAGATGAGAGGATGTGGGCGTGGAGGAGGAGTGGCTGTGGTCTATAAGGACACCGTCTCCCTTACCTAGATCTCTGTTGGGGAATTGTCCCATATCAAATGTCTGTTCCTAAGCCTAGGGACCAAGGATAGATTGGAACTATGGTTGTGTGGTGACACATATGGCCTCTGAACACGCATGGAGGTCCCTGTAATGGCGGCCGCACATGCACAGTATCCAGGGGTGCTTTGTGTCAGCTTCAGCTGATACATCACCTACATCCCTTTCTGGATGTAAATGACCTTAAAACGGTAGTACATATTCTGGTAACCTCCAGGCTTGGCTACTGTAATGCGCTCTATGTGGGGCTGCCGGTGTATGTAATCCAAAAACTACAACTGGTGCAGAATGTGGCTGCAAGGGTGGTCTCTGGGACAACCTGAAGGGACCATATAACTCCGATGTGGAAAGAATTGCACTGGCTGCCCATACGTTTCCCAGCAAAATACATAGTACTGGTCATTACCTATAAATCCTTTAATGCATTGATCCAGGGTATTTAAGAGAGCACCTCCTTTGTCATTAACCCTGCCACCTCTTAAGATCATCTGGGAAGCTCTGTTCACGGTTTCCGCCGGCTCCTCTGGTGGAGGCTCAGGGCCAGGCCTTCTCTGTGGCTACCCCAGAGCTTTGGAATACACTCCCTGTCAAAATAAGTGCTTCTCCATCTCTGTTTTCTCTCAGGAAGGCCCTCACCTGTTTCTCAGGCTTTTTGTTTGTTTGTTTGTTTAATACATTTCTATACCGCCCAAAACGCAAATTCTCTGGGCGGTTTACAAAACAATAAAAACAGCCAATAAAAAGATTAAAAAATTTCAACAATTAAAATTAAAAAGTTGAAACTAATAAAACACAATTAAAACAGTATCCAATTACAAGCCTGGGTGAACAAATGCGAGATGGGGAGGCTCTTATTTCAGCAGGGAGCATGTTCCAAAGCCTTGGGGCAGCAATAGAGAAGGCCCGTCCCCGAGTAGCCACCAGACGAGCCGGTGGCAACTGCAGATGAACCTCTCCAGATGATCTCAATGGGCGGTGTGTTTCATAGCAAAGAACACGTTCTCTTAAATACCCAGAGCCCAAGCTGTTTAGGGCTTTATAGGTTATAATCAAAACCTTGTACCCGACCCAGAAACATACTGGCAGCCAGTTAGATGTTTTAAGATGGGAGTGATATAGTCTCTCCGAGATGACCCAGAGACCAGTCTGGCTGCCACATTCTGGACTAACCGCAGTTTCTGGACTATGTACAAAGGCAGCCCCACATAGAGCGCATTGCAGTAGTCAAGTCTGGAGGTGACCAGCAGATATACTACTATTCTGAAGTCATTTATCTCAAGAAATGGATGCAGCTGGTGTTATCAGTCAATGCTGATAAAAGGCACCTCTGGCCACTGCCTCAACCTGGGACACCAGGGAGAATGTTGTGTCCAGAAGCATCCCCAGACTATGTACCTGTTCCTTCTGGGGAAGTGTGACCCCATCCAGAACAGGCAGATCAAAATCATCTCCTGAGTTCCGACCCCGCAGAATTGAAATGGATTTGAAACTGTTTATTTCTTTTTTATCCCATGAAACTGTTCTTAGTTTACACTGCGAATGGTTTTGGTCTTGTGAAACGGTTTTAATTGTTGTGACTTGGATTTTGTGTGTGTGAGAGAGGGAGAGGGAGAGGGAGGGAGATCAGGTGGTATAAAAGATGGTTGATAAAGAAAGATATAAAGTTTCACCAAATGGGTCTTTATATTAGTCATAGGAATGGCCCTGCTGGATCAGGCCCATCTAGTCCAGCATCCTGTATTCAGCTGCTGCTTCCCTGCAACAAGTATTAAGAGGCATCTTGCTTCTGAGCCCGGAGCTAGTTAAAGCCATCAAGACTAGTAGCCACGGATAGACCTGTATTCCATGAAGGAAGTCTTTTCACCCCTTTCATATAAAAACACACCTTTTGATCCTTGGAGGCTGCTCAAAGATTATCTGGTTTATTCTAGCTTTCACGGACTGCAGTCCACTTAACCAGCTGCATGGAATGAAATCCTCAATAGACCTCAGATGAAGACATGGTTTCTTAGTCTACTTTCAAGTAAGCTTATGATATCACCTGGCATTCCATGTGTCTGTGTGCGTGTGTGTGTCTCCCTCCCTCTATCAATTTTGCAATGCCTGGATCAATATGAAGCAAATTGGGTACAGTTGTAGGGAAACATCAGAATACCCCAGTGGCGTAGTTTGTGATGATGTCATCCACCCTGATCCAAGATGGCGGACGCAAAAACATTTGAGGTGCAAGTGGACTAACTTGTAGAATGTCAAGCTGACTGGACCCAAATTAGGTACAGTTGTAGTGAGTGACACAAAGGGGAATCTCAATGGTATAGTTTGTGATGATGTCATCCACCTATTCAAAATGGCGGGTGCATAAACATTGGAGGCACAAGCGGGCTAACTTGTGAATCGCCTAGCGTATTTGACCTAAATTTTTACAGCTGAAGGGACACAAAGTGACATCTCAGTGGCATAGTGTGTCATGATATCATACACCTGTTCCAAGATGGTGAACATGTGAGCATTTGAGGTGCAAGAGGACTACCTTGTGGACCACCTCACTGATTTGAACCAAATTTAGTCCAGTTGTAGGGGTAGTGAAAGAAAAGTAGGCAGATTAGTTCTTACTAGAACAACTTGTTTCAAAGAATTTATTACTGACTAGTTTTGAAGTCTACGGCTACCTTCAATGCCACAGATTACATCCATGTACAAGATCATTCTTTTTTCTCCCCTTTTGACTTGCAATAGAATGGTGTGAAGTCATTTGCAACTTTTAGTTGAATGCCTGAT
Organism: Hemicordylus capensis; assembly: GCF_027244095.1. Classification (NCBI taxonomy): domain Eukaryota; kingdom Metazoa; phylum Chordata; class Lepidosauria; order Squamata; family Cordylidae; genus Hemicordylus; species Hemicordylus capensis. Next base: position 20,111,338 of record NC_069663.1, read on the forward strand.
TCATTTGTATCCTGTGAATTATCCCTTTTCATACATATTTCTTCTTTTTTCCTTTGAATATACATGTTTGATATATATTTGGTTTGACCTCCCTATTGGTTTTGGTCTCTTCCCTTTTCTTTCAATGTCAGCACCTTGTTTCCTTTTGTGGTTCGTAGGTGCTGTGTTAAAAGATGGTGAGGGAGATGCTAAGTGGTGATTCTCTTATATTTAGCAGGGTCAGAAAATCCCTCCAGTGGCGGCTGCTGGTGTCTACCTTAAGTTTCTTTCTAGGGACATAGGAAACTGCCTTCTACCGAGTCAGACCATTGGTCCATCTAGCTCAGCAATGTCTTCACAGACTGGAAGCAGCTTCTGCAAGGTTGCAGGCAGGAGTCTCTCTCAGTCTTCTCTTGGACATGCTGCCAGGGAGGGAACCTGGAACCTTCTGAACCTTGTGTCAGGCAGTCAGTGTAGGCAGTACTGAGTTCGATGGACCAATGGTCTGACTCAGGATAAGGCAGCTTCCTATGTTCTTACACACAAGGCAACCGATGCTGTGCACGACCCTAATCCGAAACGGGCGGAAGTTGTTCCCTCAGCCCCATGTGGGAGAGAAGATGGCACATGTATCACGTTTCCCACAGGGAGCTCCGTGCCAAAATCAGCATGTCTGGATCCATCCTAACAGAGTATGGCTTCTTGGTGGAATGAATGTGCTCCAGATGGTACCGAGTCTGAGGCTACAGAAAAGCAAGGGGGATCATCTGGCATTCTTCAGTCCCATGGAAAGGTGACCTTCACACCCCGCATGTTCTCCTGGTAAACGTGGTCAAAATGTTCGCTCTTTGCCACCGTCAAGTGGGTCTTCCAGTCCCCGCAAATTCCTGAAAGGCAACAATATCAATCAATCAGTCAGTCCCTGAAAGACCCGAAGAGGGACCACTACCACCAAAAGGATGACTCCATGGTATTCTCCTCTTCTACACTGCCATCGGGTCCTCCATGAAGCTGTGTTTCCAAACACATGTCACTGAGTGCAGAAATGCCTACATGCCACTGCTATGAACAATGCCTACGTCAGTCCCACACTACAGAAATCTGAAGGTGCCTGTCAAGTCAACTGCACATCCATCCACACATACCACCACAATCACCTCTTGGTCTGATCTAACAAAATGTTGTCATGGACACTTTTCTCCTTTCTGCAGATTTGTCAGATGAAAGTATTTTTTCACAAAATGCATAATCAACTTGTGGAATTCTCTGCTACAAGATGTGGTGACAGCCAATAACATGGATAGCTTTAAGAGGGGCTCGGATAACTTCATGGAGGAGAGGTCTATCTACTACTTGGAGGGCTACAGGCCACCTGCAGCCTCAAAAAAAGGATGCCTCTAAGTACCAGTTGCAAGAGAATAACAGCAGGGCATGCCCTCAACTCCTGCCTGTAGGCTTCCAGCGGCATCTGTTGGGCCACTGTGTGAATCAGGATGCTGCGCAAGATGGGCCTTGGGACTGATCCAGCAGGGCTGTTATGTTCTTATGTACACATCATCATTCTGACAGGTTCATGTTCCCTCAGCTCCAGCCAATGCAAACTCAAAAGAAGGCGAGCCAGCGTTAAGTACCCATCAAATTCTGCTTTTACCTTTTCTCATAAGCTTCCCTTTGGTGTGGTCCATAATCATCTCAGGTATCTGGGCACCGTTAGACTGCTTGTTGCCCTTCATCTTCTGGAAGGAGGCGTTTTCCACCACCGAGTCAATTTGCTGGCTGTTCAGCTCCTTACCAAGGAAGCGGCAGATCCTCCCCACACTGCTTCGCAGGTCCTGGGGAGGACAGGAGCAGAAGTCAAAGGCTCCAAATGGGAATCCAAACACTGCACTGCTCTGTGGAGATCTGCCCTTTCACAAGACTCATGCAGAAGGGATTGCTGCCACTGTGTAGCATGGCCCCATGTGTCAGACCAGGCGGCATCCATGCATGTTGGGTCTCCCAGCAAGCCGCCACTCTGGACACAAGTCCGATGGCCAAGATTCGGAGGCAAGCATCTCCTCCTCAGCTGTATGACTGGCAGCTTTCTCATCTCAAGCTGCCTCTTAGCCAGCACAGCACCACAATGAGCATCCAGACAGCAGCGTTATAGCAAGGTGCAGGATACGAGATCCTAGACCACAATGGCAATAGGGAGCCAACACTGCATTCACAAAGGAAGGGTGCTCTGCACATGCTCAGGGGCAACTAAGTAGCCCAAAGTGTGAGACATTGTCAAAACACAAAGGCAGCCAACCCATAAGCTTGGTGTGTGAAACCAGTCAAAGCTGAACCCCTACCTTCTGCAGCTCTTCATAGGTGATGAAGAAGAAGTTGGCTCTGTTTCTCATCTCCAGCCAGCCTTTCATATGGTCAAACCAAGACCCAAAGATCACTACAAAAGGAATGCCAAAGTGGAAAGTCACAAGCTAGGTGGGCAATGTGGAGGTGGCCAGGATGAAGAGCAGTGCTACCAGTGAGGATAATTATTATATTAACTAGTATTTTTAAGCCCGTTATGATAACGGGCGCTAGCTTTCTATCCCGTCTTTTCTGTCTCTCTCTCTCTCTCTTTCTGTCTCTTTTTTCCCCCCTTGTCCCCTCTCTCTTTTTGTTTTTGTTGTTGTTGTTGTCTCTGTTTTTGTTCTTCCTTATTTTGCTTATACTTTTGGGTGTGTGTGTGTGGATGAATAACGGCCAAAATGGCCCATGAGAAGGTGGCCGCCCCCGCCTATCGCCCTCCCGCGCACCCAGCTGCCGGAGCCCACCTTACCCGCTCCAGCCCGAAGGAGAAGAGAGGAACTCGGGAACAGAGCTACTCTCTGTGTTAAGCTGCTGCCCATACTGTCGCAATGGACGCAATAGGCGTCCTTTGCATCCATAGCGGCAGTTTGAGCAGTGACTTAGCACAGAGAGGAGCTCTGCTCGTGAGCTCCTCTCTTTTCCCTCGGGCTGGAGCGGGTAAGGTGGTCTTCGGCAGCTGGGTGGGCGGGAGGGCGATAGGCGGGGGCGGCGACCTTCTCATGGGCCATTTTGGCCCTTAATCTTTTTTTGGGGGGAGCGGGGAAGGTGATTTTGGGCAGCTGGGAGGGCAGGTGAGCAGGCGGGGGCGACGGCTGTGAGCGGGCGGGGGCCTCGTTGGCGGCTTCGCCGCCACCTCACCCAGCTTCCCTGTCCCCCGTCTCGGTCTTCCCCCGCCACCATTGCCCTCGCCTTTTTCAGGGCGGCCGCTTCTGGTTGCCTCGGCCTCCTCTCGCCGTGCCGCAGCTCATGGCCGAGGCGGCGGCTCTGCCGCCGCCTCGGCCACTTTCCCCCGCCGCCACACACCAGCTAATGGCCGCCCGTGGCTGTGGGACACTGGTGTCTGCAGTCCTGTGTCCCTTGGGCTCTTCTGGGCCTGCGCTTCGCGCAGGCCCAGAACAGCCCAGGGAGGCAGGGACGCAGATCCCCAACGTTCCAAAGCCACGGCCGCTCACTTAGCCTTTTATTATATAGGATTCTCCTGGGTGTTCCTTGGAATGAGCGTCCCAGAGCCCAGCTGATTGGCTGGGCGGCGGACACGCCTGATTGGCTGAGGAGTATCCAGGGGGATTAGTTGCCTTGGTGGCGGCCCAGCTGTGGAGGCCAGAGGTGGCGGGCCCGGGCCGGCCACGGAGGCAAGGCCCTGGAGGGGGGAAGGAATGTGGGGTGGCAGCGGAGGTGGCTGGGTCCGGAAGCAGAGGCAGAAGTAGCGGGAGAGCTAACTACTGGCCCCCAAGAGTGCATAGATGCTCTGCGCGGGGTCGGCTAGTTAATTTGAAAAATATAAAAATATTAACAACTAACAATTATTTATTTATTCATTCATTCATTAAGTTTCTATACCGCCCTTCCAAAAATGGCTCAGAGCAGTTTACAGAGAGAAATAATAAATAAATAAGATAGATCCCTGTCCCCAAAGGGCTCACAATCTAAAAAGAAACATAAGATAGATACCAGGAACAGTCACTGGAGGTACTGTTTTGGGGGTGGATAGGGCCAGTTACTCTCCCCCAGCTAAATCAAGAGTCTCACCACGTTAAAAGGAGCCTCTTTGCCAGGTTAGCAGGGGAGCAATATTAACAACAACTAACAATTAACAATTAAAGAAATATTAACCAACCGCTGGCTAGCCGTCCCATAACAAATTGTTCTCTGGGAGTCTCACAACAGCACAACACTCAAAAGGATCCAAAATACAACCAAAATAAAAAAAAATACAATACATTTAAAAACTTTTTAGAAAAACAAACCCATTAATTTTAATATTGTCTATTACATGAAATATGAATGTGTATTGCATCGAAAGGATGATGGATATGAGGCATCATCCCGTCCCTGTTTGTTCAGGTGTTCAGGCCAGCCCCTGAACTTCTTATGAAAGAAAATGACGGCTTTATAGAAATAAACGACTTTTAAATCTCATGGCATCTTTTCTCTTTCTTGTGAACTCCCGTTGGCCAAGAGAAAGTGGGGGTTGGAAGGGTCAGTTAAGAAGAGCTCTTGCATAGCCAAATTCAGAGACCCCGATGTTCTACTAGAACTCGCACCGATGATAGGAGTTGTAGTCCAACGACATCTGGGAACTCAAGCTTGAAAACCCTTGGCCGAATGGGTCGCACTTCTGACTGAACAGTGCCCTCAAATCTCTCAGCCTTAAGGTTCATTTACAGTTTATTTATTATTATTTATTTATTTATTTGATTTATATACCGCCCTTCCAAAATGGCTCAGGGCGGTTTACAATTAAAACAACTTATAAAACAATAAAAAGCTAAAACAAATTAAAACATTAAAACAACAACTAACAATTGAAAAACATTTTAAACAAAAATAAAACATTATCCCCAGACCCCAGCTCAAGAAAACGTAGACTCAGTATAGAAGAAAAGGGCCACAACTTTGTTAACTATTACACACGACATGGCAGACTGCAACACCAGGTGATTAATCACCCTTAAAGAAGTTCACTTTACTATCTACAAGGAAGGATCTGGGTCATGCAATTAAATTTTTTTTAATAGACTGTAATTATACTTTGAACTTGAGCAACTAATTAAAAGTAATAATGAAAAAGGTTGTGCCTGTTCTGTGCTCCATACCTTCTACAGGTGTGCTGTTGAGTCAGTGTCGACTCCTGGTGACCTGAGAGCCCTGTGGTTGTCTTTGGTAGATTACAGGAGGGGTTTACCATGGCTTCCCACCACACAGTATGAGATGGTGCCTTTCAGCATCTTCCTATATTGCTGCTGCCTGATAGAGGTGTTTCTCATAGTCTGGGAAACATACAGTGGTGTACCACTGATGTGGCAAAGGGAGACGAATGTCTCCTGGCCCACAGCCTCTGAGCCCCCACCCCCCAGGCCAGTCCTTGCCCTCTCAATTCTGCCATGCTGTATGCCTGCAAGTGAGAGCAAAGGCAGCTGCCTGCCTGCCATATCTTTCCCCGCCCATGCAGCTTCCCCGCCCATGCAGCGTGCTAGTGAGAGAGAGCTGCTGGGAGCCCAAGGTGATGGAAGGAGGGAGAAAAGCAAACATCCTCTCGGTGATTCCTGCTGCCTTCTATTGCCCAGGCTGGACCTGAAAGTGGAAGAGGGTGGGAGACACTTCAAAGAAGACAAGAAAAAGTAAAGCCCCACCCCACCCCACCCCGTTTTTTGTTTTTTGTTTTTTCAAATTGTGGAGCTTGGAGTTCAGTTTGCAAACTGTCTCTCTTCAAAGGGGAAAGGGGAATAGTTTCATGTGTGTGGGCGTGGAGAATGGAGCACCCTTGTGGAGATCAGATCTGTCTTGTGTATGTTTCATTTTTTGTACCTGTCTTCCCTCTGTGCTTTCAAAACTCCTGAACTCTGCAAATGTCCTGAAAAAGCAAAAGCAGCAGGAGCAAGAGGGAAGCTGGGAGAGGGGAGGAAATGCCTTACTTCCAAACACTCCATTCAGTTATGATGAGGGTAAGAGTGCAAACCAGGAGAGAGAGGCATGAGGAAGCAGCTCAGCAGCTCCTGCTTTTCTGAATGGTGGGTCTCTTTCCCACCCAGCCCCCAAGTTACATTTTAAAAACCCCAAAATTTCAAGCTCTCCCTGATCCTCCCTCAAAAAAACCCATTACCTTGTTTTTGTACATCTTTATCTTCTTGGAAATTCAGTTGTTTAAATATTGGATCCTTTAGAGACAGAGAGGGGAGTGGATAATATGCAGGATGTGGGAATATGTTAAGTTGTGTGTTGAAATGTTTCTGCTAATGCATATTTACATAAATATACTTGTTTTATATTATTACATTCTTGTGAGTTCAGTTGCTGTTTGTGCCCTCAAGAACCCATGTGTGCCATGTTGTGTGTGTGCAGAGGCAGGGTGGAAGATGCTTAACTTCCCAGTCAGTGTACACAGGATTGCAGTTTCATTATAAAACTATATCAACACAAAGCCTCAGGTGATGTGGCTGTGTTTTGAAATAAGGGTCAAGGCTTTCAGACTGAGTCACTTGGTGACTACCCTAGATTGGAAAAACTCTGAAGTAAGTAAATTTATTACGGTCCTTAGACCAGCTTAACATTTAAAGAACCAAGACCAAACACTGGTTTGCAGGATTGTTTGGATGTTTTAGTTGTAAACCACCCTGAGCCATTTTGGAAGGGTGGTATAAAAATGGAATTATTAAATAATAAATAATAAATAAAAATGTTAAATTAATTTGCATTGCTCTTAAGAAATATTATTTTACCATGGAAAACCTCTACTGTGAAAAGCCAATACACTGATATACGATCCGTGAGAAGAGCTGTAAGGGGGGTTGCGGGGAGACAATTGAAAGGCAGCCTTGGGTGGCCAGATCGACCACTCACAAGACTGCCAGCTCCGTCAAGTAGCTGGTGGGGGGCTGCAGGGATCAGAGGTTGCGCAGCCCCCAGAAGTTCGAGGATGCCCCACACAAGCGCGCAGGGCACCCTGAAGAGACTCCCAAGCCTGAGAGGCTGCTTGCAGCCTCCCGGTTGGGGGTCTACTCATGTGTTGCCATGCGCTGCAGCAACACACGAGCAAAAAGACGAGGTTAACAGAGCGCTCTTACAGTTAACCTCTTCTAAGGGGAGGAGTATTTATGGTGGTTAGCTGCCGGGAGCTGTGTGCCTCCCGTTGCAGCACACGATTGCCCCAAAGCGGGTTAGGCTCCCTTAGCCCACTTTTGGGTGATCGTGAGAATTGCCTCAGCATGTAATTTCTACAAGTTGCCTTTCCCATATTTTGCAAATTGTTTTGTTGGGTTGAGAACAATCCCCCATCATTTGGTCCAAATATCTTGGAGTGGATTCAGATGACAGTTTGGGTTGTCTGTTAGTCTGCTACACTATATTACCCGTGTCCTTAATGTTCTTCTGCAGCAGAGACATGGGCCCAGGAGAAGGAGAGGAAGGCAGCGAGGGGCCCGTTTTACAATCTTGTCTCTGGGCCGACTCCTAGCTCCCACAGAGCCCTGTAGTTTTCTTTGGGGAGAATACAGGAGGGGTTTACCATCATCTACAGGTACCTGCTTAAAAACTGCTCGAGCCAGATACATGAGCCAAAGGGTGAGAGCACAAGGTGTTTCGCCCCTGTGCTTCTAGCCTGTCGGTGTTAATCTACAGCCAGGTAATACAAGTCAGGACAACCAGATCTGTTCCTGGCTACAGGAGAGGAATGGAGTGCAGAAATCAGAGCAAAGGTCAGCCATCATTCAGAAGTGGTTTGCCAAGTCTTCATTTAGTCAGTCTAATAATCAGAGCTGCTCAGCTTTGCCACCCCAAGTGTTTTTGGACGACAGCTCCCATGATCCCCAACCATAGTGGCCAATAGCCAGGGATTATGGGGCTAGTGGGCCAACCTCGGATTCATGGCTTTGCATGCAATTTTATTATTAATTTTGCATATTTATATACTGCCCCAAACTCACATATCTGAACAAAAGAGATAAAAACATAATCAAAACATTAAAACAATTTTAAGGCAATGATGATAGAACTCATCATTAAGTGTAATTAAAATCCTGGATGAATAAACGCATCTTAATTAGAGATGTGAAGAGGGGAAGGGCTTTTTCATCACCCTCAAAACAAGGCCCCCCCTTTCAGTTTTCCACCAGGTCTTCACATCTCTAGTCTTAACAGCCCTATTTACGCTATCAGAGATTAACTATCAGAGATGAGGAAGATCTTATTTCAGCAGGGAGTGCATTCCAAAGCCTTGGGGTGGCAACGCTGAAATTTTAACATCAAAAGTGTCTCTCTGTTTATAACTATACTGTGATTGTATGTAAACATGCAAATCTGACAAGTTTAGTGGTTCTTCCTGGGCAAGCACAATTTCTGGGAGACTTTCACTAAAACAATCCATCCCTGGATATAGATATGGAGAAACGTCAGTGTCCCTTGCTGGACAGAGAGGGCAGGGGGAAGAATGTTCTAGCACAGATGAACTGGCTTCTGCTAAATTCAGAGGTGCAGCCTCCTTTCACATGTCACTTTTGACACGTGTGCCATTGGTTGCACCTACTGTAAACCTGAGTAAGACTCTGCTATTTCCTCTTTCCTTACCAGTCCCATTCAGAAATGTCTCCAGGAATTCTTCCAGAGATCCAGGATGCTTAACTCCCTTCATGGCTTTGGCAAAGTGGTACAATGAAACCAGCACATCCTTGGGGTTCCGTGCAGTGTAGATAATCTGCAGGAGAAGCAGGGACATGCGCATGATTTAATTAGGATAAAACCACCCACAACTCCAAGTTTCAAACAGCATGCAATCCTTCCGCAGGATCATCTATACAAGGAAGCTGCCCTATACCGAGTCAGACCATTGGTCTAGCCATCTCTGTATTGTCTACACTGACTGGCAGCAGCTCTCCAAGGTTTCAGGCAGGAGTCTTTTCCAGACGTACCTGGAGATGCTGCCAGGGATTGAATCTGGGACCACATGCAGAGTAGAAGCTCTATCACTGACCTACGGCCACAACCCATACAACAATGTGCTTTTCCAGACGGCTTCCACACAAGTTTCAAACATCATCTCACTGACTATACTCACACTTTCACAAACTTCCATGCTCTTTCCTTGGGCCATTTGACTCCTGGCCATACGCCAAGCAGGGAACGCACTCAGTTTTTGTGATGCTACCTGCCAGCAAGTACTTGCATTCTGAGAACAATCTGTCCTTTTCAGTTATTATTTTTGATTAATGGTGTGCAACCCATTATCCTTTCTTGTAGAGAATAAGGTGGGTGTGTTTTGCATTTCTCACCTCTGTTGCACATCCAAGAAAGCTTTCGCATGCATGTGGCATCAGGATCAATTGCCCCCCATTGAGAATTGCCCCTTCTCTTACCTTGGCCTTAGAGTGGAGAAATGACTTCGGGAAAAGCTGGAATGGCAAATGAGTAGACATGAGCCTGGGAGGTGGATATTTTAGGGCACACTCCATGCCTTCAAGAGTCTCAATCCAGGGTACTCGGTCCACAAGCTTCACACTGTTTGTCCATGTGGGGTCCCCATCATGACGGATCAAGCTCAAGATCTCTGCCATCCAATGGGTGCCTAGGAGGGAGTCCAGCAGTGACAGGGTTGACTCTTCTTCCCCAGCCCTTTCCATTCTGCAAGACCCACATCTCACCTCGCTCACCCTTGTGCTACCCAACAATCATTCCAGCCCTTGATAAAAACCAAGAAAAGCATCTTCAGCATCTGAAGGGACATTTTTGCACAACCTTCTGTTCTAACACCATACATCATCAATTGTCCTTCAGTTCGGATCCGTTCCCTCCTAGTGCATTCTGTATAAGAGGCCAGAAAAGATTTCCAGAAGATGGCCCAGCTCCATATGATCAGAAGGCCAGGCTCAAAAACTCACATTTTGGACATCTATAGCTCTGAAGCATTCAAGTCACTTCAAAAAAAAATTTAAAGGTCATTCACACTATCTTTAAGACGGCGGGGAGACAAAGCAAGATAGCACCTATGAGACATTTTGAGGAAATCTGGGTCCTATGGGTCCCATGAGAAAGTGATCCACTCTGGAGCGTTATCCATCCTCATCACACAGGAAGAATCTCTCCTTTATTGGATTGAGTACTGCTCCAGATGGACGGTTCTTTTCATCAGTTATGGCATGGACTGTATGCTTGTACCCAAGGGGTAGGGCCTGTGCCCCCCTTCCCAGGATATCTTGTACAAAAAAACAGAGCAGCAGCACTCAGGAATTCCATGGGCTGTCTTTTCACGTAAACTTTGAGTATTGCTCCACTGGCAGGTATGTACGCATGATCTTTGTTGATGAACAACCGAGTTGTCTGGTTCCTAGCATCATGGGGATTCCATGTGTTTGGAAAAAATACTTCTGTAGCCCTTGCTTTGTGGAGACCTCTCCTGCTGTGCCCACCCTTTCATCCCATCCCCCTTTTTATGCAGATTGGGAAAGGGGGGAACATAATATTCTGTATTATCGGTAAGTTCAAAATGCTACCACCACCACTTTTGTCTATAGAAACTCTCTGAGTTTGGGATGGGATAAGCCAGAAACTCTCATAATGTGGTACTTGTACGAATACCAAAATCTTCCACGTGCAAGCCTTCACATCATGGTGAGAAAACTGATTGCTGCTGAATGTAGGAGGGCGTGTTTGCACAAGAGAAATCCCCCTTCCACCCACCCCTTCCACCCACCCCTTTCCTGAGTTGAAAACCAACTCGGAAAAGGTTGTAAAAAGCTTGTAAAAAGAAAAGAACAAAAAAATAATTATATTCAATTACTACAGACTGCTTCTGCCTGAGGCTCTCTCAGCTTTTAAATACAGTTAAGAATGCTTAGAAGGATTATAAAAATAGGTTGTGCTGCATACCCAGCTTGCAGATGAGCATTTCCCCCTTCTCCCACCCTGCTGGTAGAATTTGCACAACAACCAATCAGAAGCATGCATGGCTAGGAATTCTGTCACTCCAGCTTCATGGGACCATTTCCTTGTTTGCATCAATATCATCCATGGCTCCCATTCCACCGTTTTCTTGCCTACCTGATTTAGGGTAAACCACACTCACTACATCGTCATCCAATAGCTGGAATTCATTTTCCAAAAAGATGAAGTTTTCTACTGAGTGATATATAGCATTGAATAAGATCCCTTTGTGGGTCAAATAGGTCACTTCTGCCATTGAGAAACTGCAAAGATATATAAACCTAAGAGATAAAGTGAGAGAAGGAAAAGTTACGGGACTGGTTCTTCTGGTGTTATCCAAGGGGTTTGCTTTCTTTTTTTGGCCTTTTTTGGAAAGTTTCATCATCATGCAGATCCAAACACCTGCCCTTCGGATAGCCCTTCCTTCCATTGTCATGTAACAGGATTTTCCAGATGAAAATCCACAATATATATTCTCTGGGGGAAAGTTGCATGACTGTTTTGAGTTACATAGGATGAATAAGACAGATGGTTGCCCCTGCTGCTTTAAAACAGATTCTTCTCCCTTGCAACGCACCCAACCAAATTCACCAATGTGCTGAGTTGGGGAGGCTCATATATCCTGTCTGGGGTCTGTGTCTGTGTCTGTGTCTGTGTGTAGGGCAAAATGTAAATATGTATAACTGTACAAATCACATTAACTATTAGAACCCACCAACCAATATTACCCAGATTCTGAGCTAGTTAAGACTCAAATTACACACACCATGTGGGTGTTACTACTAATTCTACTACTACTACTACTACTACTACTACTGCTGCTGCTACAAATATTTATATATCGCTCATAGTTCTCAAAGTGATTTACAATTCTTAAAAAACCAAATAAGACATAAATGCAACTCCCCACTAAAGCAAGCAACCATTGCCAGTAGACTGGCTAGACACTGGCCTTTCAGGATGAAGAAGACTATCTTGCAAAGATTTTAAAAATGAAACACTTGAATTAATGCTCTGGAAACCCCCCGAGGTGCAGGACTTCTCTTGCAGGTTTGGAAGTAGGGGTTGAGTTCTCCTCCTGTGCAGCCAAGGCTGATCCCCAAGTTGGACTCACCTCTGATCCCAGCTCCGATTCCCACCTCTCTCTGTGGCTGGCTGCCTCTGCTCGTTGCTCCCTCTCTCTTTTCCCTCTGTACCCTCTGCCAAGGATGTTCTAGCCTATGGCATTCTACCTTTATCCTATGTTGCTGTACAAGGAGAAGATCCCTCACCCCCACCCCCAGCTACTCATTTGCTGTACCTCAGCTTGGGAACACCCAGCTCATTGTGTTTCATCCGTATCCACCCCCATGTCTTGTTGATGACTGTTGAAGATCTTTTTACAATGACCTGAAACAGAATTTATTGGGGATTGTCCTATTATTTTGTAATGCCAGGTCAGTCCAAAACAAACCAGAGATCATCCATGATTTGATTAGGGATGAAGGAGCTGAACTGCTGTGCATGACAGAGACCTGGTTGTGGGAGGCTAGTGGTCCAGTTTGGCCCTAGCTTCTCCATTTGGATACTCTGTGGTGGAGCAGATGAGAGGATGTGGGCTTGGAGGAGGAGTGGCTGTGGTCTATAAGGACACTGTCTCCCTTACCTAGATCTCTGTTGGGGAATTGTCCCATATCAAATGTCTGTTCCTAAGCCTAGGGACCAAGGATAGATTGGAACTATGGTTGTGTGGTGACACATATGGCCTCTGAACACGCGTGGAGGTCCCTGTAATGACAGCCACACATGCACAATGTCCAGGGATGCTTTGTGTCAGCTTCAGCTGATACATCACCTACATCCCTTTCTGGATGTAAATGACCTTAAAACGGTAGTACATATTCTGGTAACCTCCAGGCTTGGCTACTGTAATGCGCTCTATGTGGGGCTGCCGGTGTATGTAATCCAAAAACTACAACTGGTGCAGAATGTGGCTGCAAGGGTGGTCCCTGGGACAACCTGAAGGGACCATATAACTTCGATGCGATAAAAATTGAATTATTAAATAATAAATAATAACATTAAATTAATTGGCACTGACCTTAAGACATGTTATTTTACCATGGGAAACCTCTACTGTGAAAAGCCAAAATAATGATATACAATCAGTGAAAGGATCCGCAAGGGGGTTTGCCCGCTCTCCCCGCAGATGATTGGAAGGCAGCCCTGAGTGGCTGGATTGACCACCCACACGACTGCCAGCTCCGTCACAGAGCCGGTGGGGGCTGCGGGGATCAGGGGTTGTGCGGCCCCCGGAAGTTCCAGGATACCCCACGCGAGTGCGCAGGGCAACCTGAAGAGACCCCCGAGCCTGGGAGGCTGCTTGCAGCCTCCCAGTCGCGGGTCTACTCATGTGTCACTGTGCACCACAGCAACACACGAGTAAAAAGACAAGGTTAACGGAGCGCTCTTACAGTTAACTTCTTCTAAGGGGAGGAGTATTTATGGTGGTTAGCTGCCGGGAGCTGTGTGCCTCCCGTTGCAGCACACGATTGCCCCAAAGCGGGTTAGGCTCCCTTAGCCCACTTTTGGGTGATCGTGAGAATTGCCTCAGCATGTAATTTCTACAAGTTGCCTTTCCCATATTTTGCAAATTGTTTTGTTGGGTTGAGAACAATCCCCCATCGTTTGGTCCATATATCTTGGAGTAGATTCAGATGACAGTTTGGGTTGTCTGTTAGTCTGCTGCACTACACTACATGTGTCCTTAAAGTTCTTCTGCAGCAGAGACATGGTTCCAAGAGAAGGAGAGGAAGGCAGTGAGGGGCCCGTTTTACAATCTTGTCTCTGGACCGACTCCTAGCGCCCACAGAGCCCTGTGGTTTTCTTTGGGTAGAATACAGGAGGGGTTTACCATCATCTACTGTTACCTGCTTAAAAACTGCTCGAGACAGATACATGAGCCAAAGGGTGAGAGCACAAGGCGTTTCGCCCCTGTGCTTTTAGCCTGTGGGTCTAAATCTACAGCCAGGTAATACAAGTTAGGACAACCAGATCTGTTCCTGGCTACAGGAGAGGAATGGAGTGCAGAAATCAGAGCAAAGGTCAGCCATCATTCAGAAGTGGTTTGCCAAGTCTTCATTTAGTCAGTCATCATCAATATTATTATTACGGCCATTGGCCAGCAGAAATAGGAGTAACAAATATGCCCAATACAACGATCAATAAACAATGCTAAAACACAATAAAACAGAATACAATCACTCATGATAAATTACTTTAAAACAATAAACAGCTCTCACAATTAAGCACTTAATAGGGACCTTAACATGATGGCAATGTAGAAAAATTTAGCTACAATTGCTGTAATCCCGGGGCTAGAGTCCGCGAGACTGTAATATGTATAAAAGAGCTCACTCCTTCCGGGAAATTTGAGTAACAGAGGGGAAATAAGTTCTTCCCTAGCATCCCGATATAAAGAGCAATATAGCAATACATGGGTGGCAGTTTCAAGGAGGCCAACACCACAGGGGCAGAAAACCGTGACAGGATGATCTTTAGCAAACCTCCATTCCAAAAGAGAAGAGGGCAACACATTAAACCGGGCCGAGCAAATGAAACCTGAAATTTAGAAAAATGCAGCGTTTTTCAATAATTAGCACTTCTATCTCCCCAAGGTGACAAAATCCCAAACTGTAAAGAGGAGCAACTCCTATTGGCCAAAGACATAAGTTCCTGCCGTTCAATATCGTGCAACCAGAGAAATAATATTTCCTTCACCTTATTATATTCCCAGGTAAGGAGTTCTGAAGGAGAAAGGCCCAGTTGCATAATTTTATTATTTACATATGATAGCCAAGGGTTGGGATCATTTAGTCAGTCTAAAAATCAGACCTGCTCAACTTTGCCACCTCAAGTGTTTTTCCACAACTCCCATGATCCCCAGCCATAGTGGCCAATAGCCAGGGATTATGGGAGTTGTGGGTTTCTGCTTCTGCTAAATTCAGAGGTGCAGTCTCCTTTCAAGTTTCACTTTTAGGCTTGTGCATTTCAATTCGCGCACAAAATGTTTTGTGCCTGAAAATGGCAATTTTGAAGGTTTTGTAACCAAAACAAAATCAAGAATTAAAAAACAGAGATTTTTATTTCCAAATTGAAATGACAGTGTTTTGGACAGAATGCTTTGTTCTTCGGAAAAGCATTGTAATTGAAATTGACTTCTCTGACTCTCTCCACTCCAGCTGAGGCACTGAGTGATTAGCAGAAGATAAGATATGCAAAAACTGTTGAGCATGAATAGTTTAGTTAAGTGTTGTATTCAGTGTGATTGAAATGCAAACTGACTTTGCAAAGGGTTCTGGAAGACAGCATTTTGAGACAGAAATACCCAAATATCTTGGGGAGCTCAATGCAATTTCAAAGCTCTTGCTAAAAGCCATGGTACAGATTGTGTGGAGAAGCTTTTCGAGAAGCTGGTTAGGAAAGTTCTAAATTACACAGGTATTTCTTTCCAAAGGTTTAGAAAGACTCTCCTGACTTGTTCAGGGGTCTTTTGAAGAGCTATTTTGTTTTTCTTCTGATGCATTATAGTGGTGTCTAAGTTTTGTTGCCCAAGTTGAGCAGTCTAATGTAATTTAGGCCACAAATTTGGCAGGACATGATGTCTAAGCCAGGGGTTCTCAACTTTTGCCATTGCAGGGACAGGTCATCCACATGGAACTACAGGAGACAAAAGGAAGGGGGTGGGGAATATCCCTGGCAATTTATTGACATCCCCAGAAATCTTAGTTGCTTCTCTCTTTCTTGTAACCATGATCCATGGTTTTGCACTTTCTTAAATGCGGTGATGATAAATCTCAACAATTCTGAACAGTAGGCTGATTTGTTTGGGCTACGGCTCACTCCACTTCAGTTAAATGAACATATGAAGCTGTTCCATAGAACCAAGGAAGGTTTTTTTTTTTTTTTTTACATTTTATATCCCGCTCTTCCTCCAAGGAGCCCAGAGCGGTGTACTACATACTTAGGTTTCTCCTCAGAACAACCCTATGAAGTAGGTTAGGGTGAGAGAAGTGAATGGCTCAGAGTCACCCAGCTATCATGCCTGAATGTGGATTTTAACTCGGGTCTCCCCGGTACTAGTCCAGCACTCTAACCACTACACCACGCTGGCTCATTGGTCTATCTTGCTATCTCAAATGACCTGTGGTCACTGTTCCATGGGGAGGGAGTGTTTTTATTGAAAGATGGCTTGAATCCACAAATGGGTTGTGCTGCTGTGCTAGTGCCACAGGGACAGGCTCCACCTGCTACAAAATTCTCAAATAACTGTGCCAAAAAATTAAGTGTTGTTGTTGTTCATCATTCTCTTCACTCTTTCAACTTGTTTATGTGGGGCTTCAGGGGCAAAACAGTGGGTTGGGTGGCAGTGCCCCAAGGGTGGTGCACCCAGATTCCAAATAGGGCAAAGGGCTGATTTCTTAGGAATTTTTGAGGTTTACGCATCTTTAAGATTTTTCCCCATAGGGAATAATGGAGGTTTCAGCAGCCCCATAACTCCACCTGGTGGGCACTGGGATGGCCCAAAGCAAGTGGTGGTGTAGTTCACAGAAGGTGCCAACCAAACCCCTGGACTGCTAACCCATTGGGGTACTGGGCTTTGTTGTTTCTGAGGTGTTGACTTAAGATTCTCTGGTAGCAAATGAGATTTTTAATGAAAAACCATGAATCCACTCTCATATGCTACTAGAGAATCTACTCTCAGAACACCTCTAGAACAACAAAACCCTGTACTTCATGGGTTGGCAACCCATGTGGGTGGTTGGCACCCTATGTGCACTACACCGCCACTTGCTCTGGGACACCCCAGTGCCCCTCAGGTGGAGTTATGGGACTGCATAGACCTCCATTATACCCTACAAGGAAAATCTGAAAGACACGTAACTTCACTAATTCTTTAAAAATCAGCCCTTTGCAAAATTCCTCTGAAAAAATTGTGGTAGCTTCATTGTACCAACAGGGCACTACCACCAACCACACTCCACTCTGGACCACCCTTTCCCCCCACCCTGCGTGAAGGTATATTTTTCCTGAAACCTCCATCATACCCTATGGAGAAAATCTGAAAGACGCACAAACTTCAAAAATTCACCAAAAATCAGCAGTTTGCCCAATTCCTTTGAAATTTTTGTGGTCACTTCCACTCATTGGGCACTTCAACCCCCACCCACTCTTTTGACCACATGGCCCATTTTAAAATCTGAATTAATTCGGATTCAGATTCGGATTAATTCGGATACGAAACAAAACTGAGGTGATACGGAAGGCTTGTCGTTATTTTGTTGATTTTATCAGGATTTGTAGGTTTCTTTGACAGTTCCATTTGTAAGTAAGTTGCCTGGTGATGGTGGGGATGGAACATGTGTTTTATATTTACTCTCCGACCAGTCCTCTAACGTCACATATCATGTAGCGACGTTTTGCTCTCTTCCATGAGGATCCATCAGCAAATATTTATTAACAATGAATAGGGATGAGAGCAAATATTATATTTTTAGTTAGTTAGTTAGTTAGTTAGTGCATTTGTATACCACCATATACAAAAATGGTTCTTGGGCGGTTCACAATCTAAAAGCCATTAAAACATTAACACGATTAAAACAATTTAAAAATACAGTAACAACTCTAAAACCCAAAGTATTAAAACTATAAACTAAAGCCTGATTAAATAGGTTTGTTTTCAGGGCATCCTTAAAAACATTCAGAGAAGAG
This sequence comes from Hemicordylus capensis, assembly GCF_027244095.1. Taxonomy (NCBI): domain Eukaryota; kingdom Metazoa; phylum Chordata; class Lepidosauria; order Squamata; family Cordylidae; genus Hemicordylus; species Hemicordylus capensis. The sequence continues at coordinate 20,129,038 of NC_069663.1, forward strand.
TTAACTCTAATTTTATTAGGAAACATGTTCCAGAATCCCCAGGCAACTTAGAAAAGGTTCCAGTTCCCACCAACCGGACCTCTCCAGATGATCTGAACAGGTGGCAGAGTTGATGAAGAAGAAGGCGTTCTCTAAACTACCTCAGATCCAAGCCATTTAGGGCTTTCTGTATTAATGAATAGTAACTAGTTAACATAATGGTTTATTTGCTATTACAGTGTATGGTTTGCAGGGTATCATGTATGGTGCATATTATGTTAATTATGATGCATATTATGATGAATATAATGCATATTGTGTATACTGGTCAAGGACCTAAGCAAGGGATTGATTGATTGACATGAACTCTTGGGGCCTTTCAGGGATCTGTGGGGACTGGAAGACCCACTTGACGGTGGCCCAGAGTGAACACTTTGACCGTGTTTATCAGGAGAAAATGCGAGATGTGAAGATGACCTTCCCGTGGGACTGATGAATGCCAGATGCTTCCTCTTGCTCTTCAGGATCCTCACACTCTGTCCCATCTGGAGCACATTCATTCTACCAATATCTGATCTGGAATAAGGCAACGTTCTGTGTTCCAGGGCTTTAGGCAAGGATTTTTCTCAGCCGGGCCAGTGCTTTTTTGTGATGGTACACACTGGTACATGGATCTAATATGTGGCACCGAAAAACATCTTGAAGCCACAGACTTCAACCTGCAGCAATAAAACCACCTTGAACCATTTTTGGAAGGGCAGTATATAAATCAAATAAATTAATAATAATAAATAAATGAAGCTCTTTGAAATAAAATGTGCCTTTATCTGAGCTTTATCGAGCAGAGGTGCTCCTAGGTAATTTTGGAGCCTGGACCTGAAGGCCTTTGGAGGTGCCCCCCCCATACCCACAAGTCAAGCACCGTCTCCCTACACACATACACTGTGATGCACGCAGTATTTTTTAACACTTGGGTTCTTGAGGACACAAACAGCAACTGAACTCACAAGACTGTAAGAATATAAAACAGGTATAATTATGCAAATCTGCATTAGCAGAAACATTTCAACACACCGCTTAACATAGTCCTGTGCTATCCCAAATCATTCTTTCGCCACTCCCCGGTCTGCTCCCTGCTCTGTCTCTAAAGCAGAGGTCTTGTGCTCGGCCGTCCGGCACAGCATGGCGACCACACCACCCGGGACAGACTCAAGAAGGTTTGGGGCTCCAGTGGGTGTTGAGGCCCTGGACCTCTGCCCGGAAGTCCAGGGGGAAGAGCCCCTCTGCTATGGAGGATAAAATCCCATGGATATGACTACACGGACTGCAGTCCATGAAAGCTAGAACAAATCTCCTGTTTGCTCAGAAGCATATTGATAGCCAGTTGATACGGAGAAATAGATTGGGATTACATCTGCCTCTTGAGAACATCCTGCACCAAATCTCCTGATGCTCTCTCCTAGTGGTTACATGTAGACGGTAAAGAGCATTAGAGACAGTATGGCGCCTTTTGGAACTCCATACAGTAACTCTCGCTTTGCAGAGCAACGGTCTCCAAGCAACACCATCTGGAATCTGCCAAAGAGGTAGAAATGGAGCGACTTTCTAGCCTCCACTAGCCCAATTTCACCCCATAGTGTGAATAGCCTCGTCTTCTGCTTGCTTCAGCAGAGATAGTGTCCACTGCTCTCTCAAAGGTTAGAGTGGTGTGGGTTGCTAATTGGCCAATTATATTGCTATAGCTCAGAGGCATGCTCAGAAACAGAGCTTCCAATTTCTGATTCTCTGTAAATTCCTCTCTTGCAGCTTTAAATTCAGCAAAATAGTCCCATAGCAGTCCCACATGCGTGGCAAAACAACCTCCGTCTTTATACTGGAGATTCTTCATTTTCTTTCTCAAGTTAAAAGTGTATGCCCGCCCACCCCTTTTTCATATGCAAGGAATCTAGCTTGCTTAGCAATCCCTTTGAGGTCCCAAGATCACATATGGTAGAAAGATATTGGTCACGATCCATGAGACCCAGTTTGGTGGGGTGAGCAGGGAGGGAGCCCTGGGTGGCCAGATCGGCTGCCCATATGATTGCCAGCTCTGAGACGGAGCCGGCGGGGGCTGGGGGGAGCGGGAGCCGATCAGCCTCCGCAAGCTCCAGCATGCCCTGAGTGAGCGTGCAGGGCATGCCGGCGAGACCCCTGGAGCTGGGAGGTGGCTTTTCGCCTCCCCTCCGGGGGTCTCCTCATGAGTAGGTATGGCGCAAAGCCACGCCGCGGCTACTCACGATTCTTAAAACCAGGTTTGCAGAGCGCTCGCTCCGGAAACCTGGTTATAGGGCAGGAGTTCTTGAGCGAGTTACCCACTCTAGATCCACCAGGCTCGCAGCTGAGCTCGGTGGTTCTTACGATCAGCAAAAATCAGGCTAGGCTCTCCTAGCCCAATTTTTGTTGATCGTCAGAATAGCCCCATTATCTACTCACAGAAGCAGCGATGAGAGTTTGCGCCTTTGCATCTTTAAGTTCCCAAATTTCTTTGGCAGTTTTCTCTGCAGCTGAGGTTCCATTGCGGGGGGGGGGGATCTTCTTCAGTGGCTTTCTGTAATCCTTCAGCTCATAATGCAAGCCACAGTCAAATTCGCCATTCCAAGTAATTGTCTGGGTTCAGGACAGTCAGCCTAAGCTTTCCTTCTAGATAAGCAGCCATCCTCATTGTGCTACATAAAAGGGCAGCTGTAGTTCAGCAATTCAAAGTGTCCAAGACTAGATCTCACTGGATCTCCAGCAACAAACATAACTCTTTAGATGCAGGACATGCAGCTCAAGGCTCTGGGCCCATAACCTGTTGGGAATTCTCTCTGGTAAGAGATACCCTTCTAATATAGCAGAGTGCACAGAGGCACAACACAGCGGAATCTGCCCAGACATATGAGTATGCTGAGAGTAAAATATCTTGGAGCCAGTTCATAGATTCAAATCAATATAAGGAGTATTTATTAGTAAACTCCATTTTAGATAGTAAAGTGGAGAGATAGGATCTCTAATCTAGCTAGCTAGCTGGATGCAGATGGATTCTGCATCTCTGCACACATGGTGCAGGGAGAGAGGAGCTTGCATGTTGGTTGCAAGGGATAAGGAAGGGAAGGAGGAGAGGAAGTGGCAGGCAGGCAGGCAGGAAGGAAGGAAGGAAGGAAGGAAGGAAGGAAGTTAGTCTCTAAGAGTAGCAATCTACGTACCAAAGGGAGAGTGTCAGAGCAGTAGAGAAGGGATGACCAATGTCTTGACCTCTCTAGCCCTCTGACTAACTAGTCTGTCCCCCTCTGTCACTGAGGCATGAGTCAGCGCAGAGTCCTTCACTTACACTTTAAGAGGTTAAAAAAGGAGGGGCACTCTTCCCTCCTCGCCCCCCTCCACCCTCCCTCCAGACAGTTAGCCACCGACACCACTCCATCCTGCCACGGCAGTGGCAATTTTTATAGACAAAAAGGAGGCGATTCCCCTTGCAGCTAATGCAGTCCCCAGAGAGGTAGGGCAAAATTTGAGTACACAAATTTTGCTGCCGTAGGCAGACGCCTCCTCTGCCTGTGCCTTAATCCGCCACCAAGGGTGGCAAAACTAACGAACAGGAAGCGGAGAGCACTGAAGCTAGGTGACCAGATTTGGCTTTAAAAAGCCAAATTCTGGCTTACGGCCCATTTGACCCACGACTATACCCCTTAGGTTCTGGCAACTCTCTGCACTGAAGGAAGAGTGCAGAAGAGGCAACGGTGGAATAATCTGGGCTCAAAATAGCTTGGATTACAAGCAAGAGGCAGTAAGGGTGGGTACTGATTAACTAAAAGGGAGGGAGAGTGCCAAAAGGGGAGATACAGCAATTGAGCAATGGAAAAAAAATATGGTTGTGTAATCTAAGGCAAGGGTAGAGGAGAGCTGGCTGATAGTTCCTGGCGGAAGGTAAGAGGTAAAACAGCGAGGGAGCAAATAACAGAGGCAGGCAGACGTGGAGAAAGGGGGACCAGCTGGAATTAGAGGTGAGTCAGGGATCAGTTTTGACCATCAAGAAGGGGAATGGAACATCTACAATCAAACCCTCTCAGAGAACGAGGTCATCCACACCATCAAAAACTGTGTTCTGCCCAAGTTTTTCCTCCTCGCTTCCACACAATCACTTCTACCCAGGTTTATCTCTTACCTGGCTTCCACACAACCTGAAAACTGGAAGCACACAAAGTTCCCAAACCCAGGTAGAACACAGTTCTTGATGGTGTGAATGACCTCAACTTCTATACCTTGGGGGATTTATCCAGACAAGCAGTTCAAGTGCTGCATTTTTAAATCTTTGCTAGATAGATTCGCAGACCCTGAGTCATAGGCCAGTGGATAGACAGTCTACATGCAAAGGTTCCTTCCTTTAACAGAGAGAGAGGAATGCTACTTTCCTTCTGTGTTCATGTAAAGTGGCTTCCCCCACTCCAGTTTATGTGTGATGATCCTTATCTGGAGAAGATAAGTTAGACTTAAAGCTCTGGTGGAATGAAAGGGAACTAGGTGTATCTAGATATCAAGCCTGATCTCATGCATGTCTAAGTCCTACTGTGTTCAGGCATTAGCAACCATGAATTGTCCCCTTGGCTAAGCAGGGTCCACCCTGGTGTGTACTTGAATGGGAGACTACATGTGAGCACTGTAAGACATTCCGCTTAGGGGATGGGGTCGCTATAGGAAGATCACCTGCCTGTTTGCATGCAGAAGATGCCAAGTTCCCTCCCTGGCTTCTCCAAGATAGGGCTGAGAGAGACTCCTGCCTGCCACCTTGGAGAAGCCGCTGCCAGTCTGTGTAGACAATACTGAGTGAGATGGACCAGGGGTCTGACTCAGCATAAGGCAGCTTCCTATGTTCCTATGGAACTTCCAGGTAAGTTATAGAACTGCTGCCTCAAGTGTGACTAATTCTCTGCTCATTGATCTCTGATTGCTTACAAATTCTTGATAACATTTAATATCCCTATCTTGCATAGGGTTCCCAGGTGTCTCCCTTCCAAGGGATGCCTCAGACCCACACTTCCTAAATTTTAGCAGTGCTGCGGTATTAAGGTTTTCCAGGCTATTCTCTGGGCCCATAATAGGACAGTATTAAAATCCTCTTCCCTCCCAACCCAGAATGGGTCAAATCTGTACTGAACTTAAACTATCCATGAATAGGAGCTGTGCCTGTCTTCTGACAACTCTTTCATGTCCACAAGGGATCTCTTACAGCTAGGGCTAGCCCTCTTTGTAGACGTGGGAATGATACAATCGAGGGAAACAAACATTCAATGCAAAACACTTAAGGTTTATTAATGGACCATCAAAATAAACGATCTGATTCTGTATAGATCTGGGTTTTGTTGCCAAGGGCACAGAGACAGATATATCCATGTGCCTTTTTAGAAGGGGGGAAAAAACCAAAAAGGTGGGGGAAAGGAGCTCTGACTGAAAGTGGGCAGTTGCAAGGATGGGGCTATATCGACCTTTCCCGAATGTGTAGCCTTTGTGGTCTGAAACGTAGAAGCTCGAGGGGAAACTCCAGGCAGCTCGGCTGAAGTTGCAATGGGGGATTGAGAGCCCTCAAAATAGTGATTTCAGTTCTCAACCTACAACAAATGACTCCCCATTATCTGGTTCTTCCTGAAATAGGAACGCCGTGCCCTCCAACACAGAACAAGTGGAATGATCCTTAATGCTGCAAAATGGGGGTGGGTGGGAAGTACAAATGCAATGGATATTTATATACCCCTTTTCAACAAAAGTTCCCCAAAAGATTTACATCAATTTAAATAAATAAATAAAAATGTCTCCGTGTCCCCAAAGAGCAGTACCTCTTTGCTCAGGTAGCAGGGGACCTTTGCTCAGTTACATCTGCATGTAGTGCTGGTATTCAGAGCCACAAGAAGCCTTCCTCATTAGGTGGCGGGGGGAGCCAGATTTTCAGAAGTCTCCTAAGGCATCTGAGAAATTATTGGCACCCACCAAGAGCAAATGGAGTTGTCTTTGCTGCTTGTTCTGTGATTTAGCAAATAACTGCATGGTTGCTGATGCGATCCTGGTCATCTCATCCCACAAACTGTTCAAAAACTTTAAAACACAGAAATGTCCCTCCTCCCAGTTTGTCAATTACAGGGGGTGAATCTGGGGAAAGAGAATTTTCTATTTGTTTCCCCCCATTTTCTGTTTTAATTCATAAACATGTCAGATGGAAGGAGCTGACCCCTTGTTCTATGTCATGCCAGACTTTAAAGCAACAGGAGTGTAACTATTCCATTTTCCCCAGGGAATAAAATTGTGTGGTTTCTTATTGGGGGAAATTCTATTTCACCGCAATGGAAGTGCTACTTGAGGGACGGATGTTGAGATCCACACAATGACAAAACTTTCCAAACTAAGCACACACAAAAACAACAACAGTTGGATAATATCTGAAGAGTCAGGGTAATAACTTTTCTTTCTCATACTGATGTATCTTTGCAGTTTTTCAATGTCGGAAGTGACCTATTTCACCCACAAGGGGATCTTATTCCCCATTAACATCTGCACCAGAGAAACCCTCCTCTATGTGGAAAATGAATTCCAGTTGTTGGATGATGATGTCGTGAATGTCGTCTACCCTAAATCAGGTAGGCAAGAACATGGTGGAATGGAAGTCACCAATGATATTAATGCAAAGAAAGGAAAGTGCATTGATGAATTACTAGTGGCAAAATGTGGGAGGAAGGAACTCTGCTCAGCCCTGAAAACAACTCTTAGATTGTCATGGCCCAGCCTCCAATCAGTTTTAAGCAGGGGCGGAGCCACCGTTGTGGGGATGGGTCCCAAGAACCTGGCCGCCACTCTCTGTAAAGCTGCCCCATCCAACCTAGCCACACCCCATGAGTCTGTCGTCACACGCAGAAGGCTTGGCCATATGCAGAAATGGGGCCATCTGCCCCATTCGCAGGGTGCTTCAGCCAGCTCTGGGTTTCCAGCCTGCCCGCGAGTGCCTTTCCCTGCCTCAAATGGGAGAGAGACATGGTCCCAGCCAGGCTGGGAATCCATCGTTGGCTGATGCATCTCACAAACGGGGCCACTAGGGCGCCTAGGGGACACTGCCACCAAGTTGCACCCACTCCGCCAGCGACTTCCTACGCGCCTGCTCTTAAGGAGATATTTAAGACTCCTAAATCACCTGTAAGTCCTAAAGTGAGTCCTCATTACATCCCAAAGATTGTGTTCTTCAGGGTGAAGGCTGGGGGGGGGGAGTGGCCATCTCCATCAACCCTAAGGGTGACCCCTTGACCAATTGTTTATTGGACCTGTATGAAGCTTTGGCTGAAGCTGAATACTCTGCACATTCCCCGTGGCACCATGCATAGACAACTGTTCTCACCGTGCAGTGCTACATTTTGACCAGCATCTGGGGGATCCCTTGACGGGAACGTAGCCCTCTTGAGAGCCTTACACAGAGTGCTGGGAAGTGTAGTCCTTCCCAGTGATTTCCCCAGCAAGCTCTTAATAGAGGCTTCATCTCTCTTTAAGGTCCTCCCAGAACTGCTGTACTGTGCAGTACTGTGCGGAGGTCAGCACAGTGAGAAAAGGCTCTCACATTGAGTGTGTGTGTGTGTGTTGGTCAAAGCAGCCCACACTTGAAAAACAGTGTTGATCATTGCTAAAGAGATATAGACATTGGAGGAAGCGCCATGTGAAATCAGAGAGTTTTCTTAGAACCTGAGCAGGGGTCTTTCAGACACATTTTGCTGCTAGCAGTTTGTAACGAGTAATAAACATGTATGTGATCACAGAGTCACATGGAAAACGTTATATGATGTTGATGCGGCCATTAAAATTGTTGGTTGGGGGATTTTCCTCTCTGTCTCACACCCCAAGTGAGAACTCCTATATAAGTATAACCCTTTAAAAAAAAACTGCTTTAATTGTTTTTCATTTTGTTTTATTGTTCTTAAACGGTACCCTGTCTCAAGATGTATCTGCTTGGCAGTTTTTAAATATGATAGATAGATAGAGAGATAGATAGATAGATAGATAGATAGATAGATAGATAGATAGATAGATAGATAGATAGATAGATAGATAGATAGATGTTATAACCAATTATAAGATGTTTGAGGAGCTTGAATGTTCCAGAACTAAAGATGTAAAAAAGACTCATTGGCCACATTTGCATGTAATTCTAAACCGAAATTGAAGGAGACTCCGGTTTCAGTTTTTGAACATCCAAATGCAGACAACAGCAGTTAAGAAAGAAAATGGACCTGTGGTTTCCCTCCTGGGACAATGCTTTATACTTTCAGTTTGTAGTGAGGTCCGGCACATGGACTTCTGATTCCACAGTGCCAGCGTTACATCTGAATTCTGGCACCGCAGTCCGGTTTCTTTGGGACCAGAATTGAGGGAGGAAGCTCCTCCCTCTCTCCAGATGCTATTGGCTGCCAGGGCTGTCCTTCAGTAAAGAAGGAAGACCAGGCAGGCAGTTCCCCCTCCTCTCTGCAGTCAACGAGACAGAAGAGGGGGAGCTTTCCTCAGTGTCCAAATTCAGATGGGAAAGTGGGGGGAGGGGGAGCAGAGACGCTGGGTAATTGTACCCGCAGTTCCACATTACACCCAAAGGCGGCCAATGTCTGGCAATCTGGTCCGATAGAGTTGAGCCACCTTATTAACATTCTTCCTAGTCCCCTTTAAATAATGCACTCATCGTGACCTGGCATGAAGTCAAGGGAATCCTGATGTTGTAAAGTGTTGAGGTAGCCAGCTGTTCAAAAAAGGTCCATTGGGATTCTGCAGATCCTTCCCTTGATTTTGTCCGGGGCTGGAATGATTATTGAGTACAGGTGGGGGTGGACATGAGCTAGGTGAGATGTGAGTCTTGCAGAACAAAGAGAGCTGGGGAAGCAGAGGCAACCCTGTCACTCTTGGACTTCCCACCTAGGCACCAATTGGATGGCAGAGATCTTGTGCTTGATCCATCATAAGGGGGACCCCACATGGGTACAGAATGTGAGTCTCTGGGACCGGACACCCTGGATTGAGACTGGTACAGGCATGGAACATGCCCTGAAATATCCTCCTCCCAGGCTCCTGAATACTCACCTGCCAATCCAGCTTTTCCCTAAGTCCATTCTCCACTCTAAGGCCAAGGTAAGAGAGGGAACAATTCTCAATGAGGGGCAATTCACACATATAGCACCTTCCACATAATAACTTCCTTGGATATGCAACAGAGGTGCAAAACACACAGCAACCTCACCTTACTATCTCTCATGGAGAATTCTGGGCTGTGTATTTGTACACTGCACATACACAAGAAGCAGCCTATTTATATCGATCTGTCGATCTATATAAACTGCTTTGGACACTTTTGTTGAAAAGAGGGTATATAAATACTCATCATATTTGTATTCGTAAGACTGGCTCTTCAGGACCAAAGCATGGTCTGGGGGACATAGGAAGAATGAGAAATGGTTTTGGAGAAACTGGGTGAGCATCAATGATTTGTGGTCCCTTTACCTGCTCAGAGTATGTCCTCATGAGAAGCTTCCTGTGGTTCCCAGTCCGTGCTTTAGTCTCTCCTGATAACTAATGTGCATTGCTAGATGACAAGGTGATGAACCAAAATTTATCACCAATTCAGAATGAGGCAAATGTCAGCACACATACTGAGCCCTTGCTCATGAGCAGTGACGAAGGGCAAGAGGGTTAGTGGGGAGCAACCCTCAAAAAGCTTACTTCCCTGCAGACGAGCAGGTCCTTCCCTCTGAGCAGGCGGATTACTCGCCCAGACGATTATCGTCTACTGCCGGTTGCTCCGAGTGTTGGGGTGCCAGATGCTTTGCCCCGCTTTGCCCTGCCCCGCGGAGCTCCCATTATGCACCGTGCAAGCAACCATGGCTGTCAGACAATCAAAAAAATGGGTTAGGAGAGTGCTCATTCTCCTAACCTTGTTTTAGAGGGAGGCTCCGTAGGCAGGATGAGGCCCAATCCTAGCGGTACACACGTGCATGAAAAACAGGGCTGGACTTCCTTAGCCTGTTTTTGCATGCACGTGTGAATAGCTTCATTGTTTTTGAAATTATTTTGTTGATATTTTGCTTCTACAAAACGGCTTAGAGGAATACTTTGGGGGGAAATAAAGCCCTCTAAGAATACTCTTTTGAGAAGCCAGCATATATACATCATTTTTTCCTCCTAAATTCCCCACAAGCTACAAGTGGAAAGTCATGTGTATCACGAGAATATAATTTGGGGTTTTGTAAAGACCTTTGAGCTAGAGACCTTAGAATAAAATTACAAGCAAACAAACTCATTTCAGTTTTAGCTCTCCCATGAAGCGCTATTTCATTTATTTGTTGAAATTGGGGGTGGTGGAAGGGATTACAGCAAATTTAAAAAATATATATAATCTTAGAGATAGTCTAGATGAAATTAGAAAAAACCCACATCTTCTTTCTGATTAGTGTGTTTATATCTCACAAATTACTAACACAGAGCAATCTTCCAGATGGCAATCAAGTGCAGAAGTTTGAAAGCATCCACAGATGTCCCAAGGGAGGTTTCACTCCCTGCACACACACTTATGTAGGTTTCTGTTCTGCTTCTTATGTGATTGTGGCCACATGCCAAGCAAGGTCTTTGTGTGATTTTCGCAGTACCTCTTGCTGGTTTCTCCCATTCTGGGAGAAGCCACCCCTTTTCATCACTACCTAAAAGTAGCAATGAAAAGGGACAGGTTCACAAGTATTGGCCAGCAGGTGGCTCTGGAACTTTGTGGAGGTTTTCAAACTCTGAGACCTTATTGCCATCCAGAAAAGCTCAGTATTGTTTTCCCTGATGAAGAATCAAACCAGGGCCGCTGGTGGTTTCTATCCTACCTAAATAAAGCCCATATACCTGCTTCTCCTGCAGATTATCTACACGGCACGAAATCCCAAGGATGTGTTGGTCTCATTTTACCACTTCTCCAAAAGCCAACGATATTTGAAGGATCCTGGAACTGTGGAAGAATTCCTGGAGAAGTTCCTGAATGGGAAAGGTATGGAAACATGAGATCAGCTGCATTCTTCAATGGGTTTACAATAGGCACGACCCATAAGCCTGGGAACTGAGGCATGGTCAGAGTTTGGAGAATGCTGTGTTTGTTTGTTTGTTTTTTATTTAACACAATAAATAAATTGTGTTTGATTTCCTTTTATTTTATTTTATTTTTATTTAGCATATTTGTATATGGCCCAAAATTCATGTCTCTGGGCAATTTACAATAAAAGAGATTAAAAACAAAGTTAAAACATTAAAACAATTTTAAACTATGATAGTTTCTATTTATTGATTATTTATTTATTTAAAGTATTTATACCATGCTCCTCTAGTACACTACTGCTTGGGGCGGCCCACACGTAATTAAAAAAATACAATGTAAAATAAGACTAATAAAGTTAACCAAATTTAAGTTAAACAAGTTAAAAGAACAAACCAAAAACCACATATAAAACTACAATTTTTAAAAAGACATTTCAAATTAAAAGTTATTTTAAAAGCTAAAAACTGAAAACTATAAAAACCACATATAAACAGAGATGAAACATTTAAAAGCCTCTTTTCAAAGATGCATTTTCAAATGTTTTTTAAAAACGGAGGGAACATGGTGATGCTCTTCAGGGAGGGCGTTCCAAAGCTGAGGGGCCACAACTGAAAAGGCCATGTCTCTCACTATAAGTCTAATTAAAAGTCTGGGTGAATAAATGTGTCTTCGTGGCCTTTGACAAAGCTTTCAGAAATGGGGAGGCTTTTATTTCGACAGGGAGCACATTCCAAAGCCCGTTTAGCAACCAGATTTAGCATTTTCTCATTTCACCGTCTGGTGAAGAGAGTTTGGCTGAGAGTAAGGATTCTGTGTAAGACTACTCAATGAGCGTTATTGCTGAGAGAAGATCTCTGGGCACTTTTCAATCCAATGTGTGATCCAGTAGGCCACGGGTTCCATGCTTGCCTTCCCAGATGTGGCTGAACAACAACTCCCATCATAATCACCCACAATTGTTGCTCTGGATGATGGGAGCTATATTGACATATCTGGGGACAAAGGGTTTTGAACCTTTGGACTAGCCCTCACAAGCACTCTTCTCAACCGGTCCTTCAGACCTTTACACCACCATTTCTTGGAACACCACAATTCTTGCCAGAATTCATGGAAAGGAGAAAAGGCAGGCACCACAAGTTTTATTTATTTATTTATTTATTTATTTGTTTGTTTATTATTAATTAATAATTAGAAATAAAAATAATTAATTAATACAAACTTTATTTGTTAGCTGCCTCATAACAAATTGGGCAGCGCACAACCGAGGATTAAAACATACAAGAAAAACACACAACTCATTAAACCGTAACAAAGAAAAGAAAGTGAAAAGAAAATACAAAGCAGCTTAAAACCTCATTTTAAAAATAGTTTAAAATCAGACCCAAGTGAACAAAACATTCTTTACCTGAAGCCTAAAAGAAATAAGTGTTGGAGCCAGGCAAGCCTCACTGGGGAGGTATATACCGAGTCAGACCATTGATCCATCTTACTCAGGATTGTCTTCACCGACAGGCAGTGGCTTTTCCAGGGTTGCAGGCAAGAATCTCTTTCAGTCCTATCTTGGAGATGCCAAGGAGGGAACTTGGAACCTTCTGCATGCAAGCAGACAGGTGCTCTTCACAGAGTGGCCGCAGAATTGAGTGGCACCAGAGTGGCCCCAAAACACAGAATTGTTTTGGCTATTTAATTGTTGTATTATGATATTTTAATTGCTAATTATTATTTTATGCAGTTTATAATTTTTGTTTTAATTGTTAATTGATTTTAATGTTGTTTTAATGTAAACCGCCCTGAGCCTTTTGGAAGGGTGGTACAGTGGTCCCTCGACTTACGAACTACTCGACATAAGTATTTTTCGAGTTACAAACGGCAGTTTTAGATCCGGTTTTAGATGCGGTTTTTTCGACTTACAAATTTTTAGATGGGGTTTCCTCGACTTACGAATTTTACATGCAGTTTCCTTGACTTGCCTGCCTGTTTACTGCCTGTTTATTCTTGAAAAGAAATGTTCCTGTGCAGTTTGCAAGCCTTACTGGGGGTCTGGGTCTTTTTTCTAGGCTCCAGAACGCATTAATCCGTTCCCAATGCATTCCTATGGGAAACCACTTTTCGACTTACGAACTTTTCGACTTACAAATGTGCATTCGGAACGGATTAATTTCGTAAGTAGAGGGACCACTGTATAAAATTTTTAATAAAGAATAATCAATCAATCAATCAATCATATCTTAACCGTGCTCACACATGTTGTCTCCCATTCAGATGCAGCCAGGACAGACCCCACTTAGCAAAGGGGGCAAATCATGCTTGCTACCACAAGGCCAACTCTCCAGTACCACCTACTGGAGACGGACCTCCTCAGATGTCCTTAATGTGTGCTGTAGGGATCATACAGAAGAAGACACACTCTAAGATAACCCAGACCTAAACCATACAGGACTTTAAACATATCAGAAACAAACTCAAATGTCTTTCAAACATAGGAGGGAAGGCTGACAAGTCAGATCCAGCAATTTTTTTTGGATGTAAAAGAATCAAAAGGCCACACTCTCTGCTCATGCCTAACTGGTGACTGCTCTGCTTGGCTTTCCTCTTGTAGTGACCTCTGGGTCCTGGTTTGACCATGTGAAAGGCTGGATGGAGATGAAGGACAGAGCCAACTTCTTCTTCATCACCTACGAAGAGCTGAAACAGGTATGGGTCCAACTTTGACCTGGTTTCACACACCTGTAATCACCTGAGCTTATGGGTTTGCTGCCTTGGAGTTTTTCAAAACATCTCACCCCTCAGGACAATTGCCTGCACATGTGCAGAGTGTCCCTCCTTTGTGAATGGGAGATCGGCTCACCTGTCCGGATGTATCCTAGAATCTGAATCTCTGCAGCTTGCTTAACGTCTCCTGCCTGGATGCTCGACAGGGGGCTGTGCTGGCTGAAAGGCAGCTTGGGAAGAGATGGCAGGCAGTGATTCAGCTGATGGGGACACGCCAACTTGTGTGAGGAGTGAAGGCTGAGAAGCCCACACACGGAAGAAGCCCCATCAAATGCATGCAGCAGGCTACACAATGGCCCCAATCCCTTCAGCACGAGTCTTTTGGCAGACCAAAGCACTGCGGCAATTCAATTCACATTTGGACCCAAGGTCCTCTGTTTTTGTCCACACAGGACTTGCGAGGAAGCGTGGAGAGGATCTGTCACTTCCTTGGTAAGGAGCTGAACAGCCAGCAAATTGACTCGGTGGTGGAAAATGCTTCCTTCCACAAAATGAAGGACAACAAGATGTCCAACCTCTCCCTATTACCTGACACTTTAATGGACCACACCAAAGGAAAACTTATGAGAAAAGGTAAAAGCAGAATCTAAGACAGGACTGCTCAACTTCAGCCCTCCTAAAGATGTTGGCCTACAACTCCCAGAAACCCTGGCAGTTGGCCCCTGTGGCTGGGGATTATGGGAGTTGTAGTCCCAAAACAGCTGGGGGCCCAAAGGGGGCTTGGCCTGATTGCAGAGTTGCCTAGTGCTGGTGCCTGTGTGTTTGTGTTTGCATTGGCTGGAACTCAGGGGGCAGGAGCTTGGCAGAAATGTCATGGGGAGGCAAAGGTGAAGGGCCAGTTCTTGTCATGAGGGACGCAACAGTGCCTCGGGGCTGGTTCAAGATCATTCCGATCTATGCTGGTGTGTGGAGAATGCCTGCCTGCCTCTTCGGTAGCCCTGTGGCAGGAAGAAATTCTGTAGGCCAAGCTTTTCTCCTCACCGCACTTGCATGCTAGTCTGAGAGTCAGGGGCACCATTAGGGAGCGGCCCATGGGGCAACGAGTTGCTCAAAGCCCCAAATCCCTTCAGCCTCCTCTCTCCTCCATGACCTCTTCCATAAAGAAAATGCCACAGTGGAGGCACCCGCACAGAGGCTGGGAGAGGTGCTGTATTATACTGTTAGAGACTTTAAAAATATATGTAATTAAACTTGTGGAGGGTAAGGTTGAGTTTAATTCTCCAAGGAGAGGCTTCGGGCCAGGGCCCTGGGTCTTTTAAGTACCTCGCAATGCCCCTGCTTTGAATGAAGTCCTGGCAAGGACCTAGATTTCTGTTTTGTAAATCAACGAGGACGACAACGATAGGACATAACTGAGTCATGTCGGATTTGTTTGTGGTGGCGTGGGCGGATGCCAGTGTGGTTGACTTTAACTTCTGTGATGATCCTCATTCCGATGATATAACATTGCCCAGGTATAAAGATATGTTAAATAAATAAATATAAAACAATGCCCTGCCGTAGCCATGTACAGTGGGGTGAAGGGGGAGGAAGTCCCGCCCCAACCACCTACCACAGGGAAAAGGGGGAGGAAGTCCTACCCACACGACCTCAATCAGCAGTGTGCCCCACCACTCACTCAGTTACAGCGGGGTTTGTCTGAAGAGGGGAAAGCCCAATGCATGATGGCAGCTGCTCCAATTTTTGTGAGACTGGATTGAACTGGAAGCTCCTGCCATCACACATTCGGCTCTTCCCTCTTCAGACAGGCCCTGCTGTCAAAGTGAGTGGCAGGGGGCGCTGCTGATTCATGTGGTCGGGGTGGGTCTGCCACCCCACTTTTCCAAACTGTCCACAGCTACAGCGGGCCAATTTTGTCTGAATGAGGTTTTAGTCTTGTTTAGATTGGTGTAATGCAGACACTTTTCGTTTTGTATAATGGAGGCCATGTGCGGCATATAGACATAATGTGCAGCGCAGAGGTGTGGGCAGTTCTGAACCCCATCATATGTGTTTGGAAACACTGCTCTAAGGAGGTCCCTTGATACAGCAGTGTGCAAGAAGAGATATGGGGGATACTCATTGCAGTGGCCAACCTACCACGCAGTGTGCTGCCTATAAAAGGAGGACAGGTGTGGGTGTCCTGCGAGCCAGCCAAGAGCCCATACTCACTGCTGGCTGAAGGAGGGGAGACTCAGTGGTGGCAGGGGAAATGGCAGTCATGGTGAAGCAGCCACTACACACAGCTGAACGTGCACAGAACAGCCCCTGTCTCCACTAGGGGCTCTTGGCTGGCTAGCAGTCCAATGGGCAGTACGCTGCATGGCATGTCAGCCACGGTGGCCATTCATCCTTTTTGTATTCATATTAGCTCTTGGCTAAATAACAAAGGGGTATTTGCCCTGGCCTGCTTTGATATGCTCCCATCTGCCGTATTGGAGGGCAGATTCAGGAAAAGGCCTTATTGTGAAAGATTCTGTCCTTGTGAAACGAATGAAATTGGGCATATAGGTCAGGAGTGGTTATTTTGTCAATTTTATCAGGATTTGTAGGTTTCTTTGATAGTTCCACTTTTAAGTAAGCTGCCTGGTGATGGTGGGGATGGAAATTGTCTCTGACCAGTCCTCTAATGCCACATATCATGTAGCTACGTTTTGCTCTGTTCTATGCGGATCCATCTCAGCAAGTTTTGATTAACAATGAATTAGAGATGAGAGCAAATATTATATTTTTACTTACTTACTTATTTAGTGCATTTGTATACCACCCTATTTTTAAAAAAGGCCTTGGGCGGTTCACAATCTAAGAGCCATTAAAACATTAACATGATTAAAATAATTTAAAAATACAGTAACAACCCTAAAATGTGAAGTTTTAAAACTATAATCTAAAGCCTGACTAAACAGGTTTGTTTCCAGGGCGTCCTTAAAAACAATCAGAGAAGGAGAAATGCTAATTTCATCAGGAAACACGTTCCAGAATCCCCAGGCAACTTAGGAAAGGTTCCAGTTCCCACAAACCGGACCTCTCCAGATGATCTGAATAGGTGGCAGAGTTGATGAAGAAGAAGGCATTCTCTGAACTACCTCAGATCCAAGCCATTTAGGGCTTTCTATATTAATGGATAGTAACTGGTTAACATAATGGTTTATTTGCTATTACAGTGTATGGTTTGCAGGGCATCATGTATGGTGCATATTATCTTAATTATGATGCATGTTATGATGCATATAATGCATATTGTGTATACTGGTCAAGGAACTAAGCAAGGGATTGATTGATTGACCTGAGCTCTTGGGGTCTTTCAGGGATTTGTGGGGACTGGAAGACCCACTTGACGGTGGCCCAGAGTGAACACTTTGACCGTGTTTATCAGGAGAAAATGCGGGATGTGAAGATGACCTTCCCGTGGGACTGACGAATGCCAGATGCTTCCTCCTGCTCTTCAGGATCCTCACACTCTGTCCCATCTGGAGCACATTCATTCTACCAGGATCTGATCCGGAATAAGGCAACTTCCTATGTTCCAGGGCTTCAGGCAGGGATTTTTCTCAGCCGGGCCAGTGCTTTTTTGTGATGGTACACACTGGTACATGGATCTAATATGTGGCACTGAAAAACATCATGAAACCACAGACTTCAACCTACAGCAATAAAACTCCTTGAAATAAAATGTGCTTTTATATGAGCTCTGTTGAGCAGAGGTGCGCAGGGGTGTATCTACGGTAGGGCAGGCAGGGCACATGCCCCGGGCGCCACTTGAAGGGGGGCGCCATTTTCTAAAATTGGTTTTTTTAAAAAAAATGGCTGCTGAAAACAAAATGGCCACTGCACATGCTCAAATGGCATCTGTGAGGCCCTAGGCCATGCCAGGATTCACAGAGGCCATTTGAGCATGCATGGTGGTCATTTTGTTCTCAGCAGCCATTTAAAAAAATAAAAAAATGGCCACCGCACATGCTCAAATGGTCCCTTTGAGGCCCTAGAGGCCAGCAGGGAGAGGGGGGACCTTTGCAGGACCCCCCCCAGCCTTTAGGAAGCCCCCCGAAGGGGATACAGGTTACAAAAATTTGATTTAATATAATATAAGTCATTGTACACATATTTAGTTTGGCACTATGTACAGAGAATCAGAGCTTGTGAATACTGAGCTGAAGCTTATGAGCTAGGATTGTATTCATTTCCTCTTACTTTGCTTCTTGTGATAAGTGAGTTAAATGTGATGTCTTAATAATATGACTATTAATGGTGAGTTTGTCTTTGAATCAGTGTGGAATCCTTAGTATTAAGGCCCATTGGGAGTTTCTTGCTCTCTTTCTCTCATTTGAACTGTCTTTCTGAAATACTAGAATATATTCCAAGCAGTGACAGAGTTTACTCTGCATATACTTTAATTATTTTCAGAGTATCTGGGAAATGTCAAATTCTCCATTTATTTTTACAACTCATGTAATAGTGATGCTACAATGCATAGTAGAGAATTAGACAGGCAATTCTGTTTAGTTTTCCAAGTGTACCTCCACATAGCTTTTGGGCATTTCATAATCCCCAGCATACTGAAATTTGTAGTTTTCCAGCATTTCTTTGGTCTGGCTACATCCACTGCTAAATATTTTTTGAAAGATTAAAAGATTAACGAGCTTGACTTGTATTTTTGAGCTATTATTATGGTAAAGTTATCTGAAAGATGGGTGTCAGATGTTTGGACAGGGGGCGCAATTTCAGTGCTTGCCCTAGGCGCTATTTCCCCTAGATACGCCTCTCGAGGTGCGCCGAGGTAATTTTGGAGCCTGGGCCTGAAGGCCTTTGGAGGTAACCCCCCTGCAACCCACAAGTTAAGCACCATCTCCCTACACACACACACACCATGATGCACACAATATTTTTAGCAGATGGGTTCTTGAGGACACAAACAGCAACTGAACTCACAAGTCTCCTGTCCTCTGTTAATCTGCTACACTATATTACATGTGTCCAAATTTCCAAAATCATCTTCTGCAGCAGAGACATGGGGCCAGGAGAAGGAGAGGAAGACAAGGGCCCATTTTAAAATCTTGTCTATGGGCCCACTCCAACCTTGGTACGCCCCTGGCCCCAGGGGGGATCAAGTATTATCAAGCATTTGAAAACAAACAGATGTCAATGAGGAGGGAAACAGTCACACTTCAGGCTGCAGTTCTATAAGTTACCTGGAAGTCTGTCTGCCTTGAACACAGTCAGACTTAAACATGCATAAGATTGGGGTGGATGTCCCCTAAAAATCAATGGGACCGCTTGATTGCAGTGAGCCCAAGTCTCCTCCACATCATCTGGGCCTTACATACAGCTTTCTTTCACTAGACCAAGGTTATTATGTGCTTAAATGAGAGAGGCAAAAGTCTTTTTACATGAAGACAGAAGAACAGTAGCCTTGCTGTCTCCATACTAAAGCAAGGAAGCAATGCCTGGAGACGGGCTCTACATTGGCCTGTGAGGATGAAGAAGAGTATGTTGCAATGATTGAAAAAGGCAGCACTTGAAATAAGGATCTGGAAACCACCACCACCGTGAGCTGCAGGACTTCTCTTGGGGGCTTGGAAGTAGGTGTTGAATTCCACTTCTGTATAGCCAAGGCTGATCCCTGAGTCTGACTCACCTCCAATTCAAACTCCGATTCCCATTCTCTCTGCTGCTGGCTGCCTCTGCTCTTTGCTCCCTCACTGATTTCCCTCTTTACCCTCTGCTTGGAATGTGCTAGCAAACTGCACTCCACCTATATCCAAGATCACAGAACAAGGATCAAGGTCCCACCCTCCACCCCCACCCACCCCAATTTCTGCACAGCTCTAGAACTCCCGATTCAGTCTATTTCATCTGTACCCACCCCCGCAGCTTTTTGATGAAGATCTTTTCACCTGAAAATGCATTTATTGTGGATTGGGCTGTTATATTGTAATGCCAGGTTACAAAACAAACTGGAGATCATCCATGATTTGATTTTGGATGAAGGATCTGAATTGCTATGCATTACAGACCTGCTTGTGGGAGGTCAGTGGTCCAGTTTGGTTAGTGGTCCAGTTTGGTTAGTGGTCCAGCTTCTCCCAGTAGGATACTCTGTGGTGGAGCAGGCAAGAGGATGTGGGCAAGGAGGTGATTTGGCTGTGGTCAATAAGGATGCTGTCTCGCTTACCTGGATCCCTGTTGAGATATTGGCCCATTTCAAGTGATTGTGCCGATTCTCTGTTGAACAAGCTCACTAGAGCAGTAGACACAATCGTTCCTAAGCGTCATCTCTGACCTGCATCAAAATAAGCCCTGTGATATTCAGAAGAATTATAGGAGCTGTAAAGGCTAGGTAGATGACTAGAGTGCAAGTGGAGAAGGACTCACCTAGAATCTGACAGCTTACAACATAGAGCACATCTGAAGATCTATTATCTGGCAATACACGTGGCAAAGAAGCAATTCTTTCTTACCCTCATTGTATCTGCAAGTTCACATCGAGCAGAGTTGTCTCGGGTTGTAAGCGAGCTTATATGAGCCCCTTCCCTTTTGAATCCAAATTTGGAATCATCAGTTACTCGTTGTGATGCTTCAATGATTTTTTTCACAGTAAAAAATTCTCTCATATTTGGTCCAAACTGGACTCTACAATTAGAGCCGAGTCTGCTGTGGAGCAATCCAGAAACTCCTCCTATATGGTCAGACTGGATCACTTTCCGTTTGTGACTCCTGAGGCTGTGGACACGCTGTTTCAGGCCGTAAGGCTCAACGCACAACCTGTGTGTAGAGCCAGAAGGGGCTTTGCAGGGAGAGCAGGCTTGACTTCCTTTCGAATTGGCCGCCCAGACGATTACCGTCTCCGTCATGGAGCCAGTTGGGATGGAGGGGTTCAGGAGCCTCCTGGCTTCCAGAAGTCCCATAAGGCACTGCGTGAGTGCGCAGTGCCTTTTGGGGAGCCTCCCAATGCCAGGAGGCTTGTCGTAGCCTCCCGCTCAGGAGGCTACTCATGAGTCGGTGCAGTGCAGAGTTGCGCCTCGACGCACAATCCTTTAACCCACTTTTGGGGCTCTTTCGCACCCGAAACCTGGGTTAAGCAGCAGGCTCCAGAAGCAGGCTTGCCACCGAGCCACCAGCAGGAGCCACGCAGCTCCCGTTACTGCACACATAGCAATAGCAATAGCACTTACATTTATATACCGCTGTATAGCCGGAGCTCTCTAAGCGGTTTACAATGATTTAGCATATTGCCCCCAACATTCTGGGTACTCATTTTACCGACCTCGGAAGGATGGAAGGCTGAGTCAACCTTGAGCCCCTGGTCAGGATCGAACTTGTAACCTTCTGGTTACAGGACGGCAGTTTTACCACTGCGCCACCAGGGGCTCCAGCCTCTCTGCTGCTCGTGAGAATAGCTTCTGTGTGACCACCTCTTCTCTTGACCCTTGACCAACTTGGCTTATTTTATCTAACAATCCGATTCTTGGAGAGGCTCTGGTAAACATCATAAAGGCTTCTCTGAGGGAGGGCAGGATGCCTCCTTGTCTTAGGGAGGTGATCGTTAGACCATACTTGGACAAAACCTACATTGGACTCCTCAGAGTTAGGTAATTATAAGCCCAACTCTAAACTCCCCTGGTTGAGCAAGGTGATTGAGGGGGTGGTGGCCTCCCAACAGCCTTGGAGGAAACAGATTATGAAGATCCATTTCAAACTGGCTTTCAAGCGAGCTATTTGGTTGAGACATGGCTGCTTTGGTAGGCTTGATGAATGATCTCCAGTTAGGTATTGATAGAGGGAGTGTGACTCAGTTTATCCTTTTGGATCTCTCAGGGTCTATCATTACCATTGACTATGGGATCCTTCCGGGGCACCTGAGGAAGGTGGGATTGGATGGCAGTGTTCTACAGTGGCTCTGTTTCTACCTCTCAGGCAGATTCCAGTTACTCGATGGAGTTCCACAAGGCTCCATACTGTCTCTAATGGTCTTTACCATCTACATGCAACCACTGGGAGGGAGCATCAGGAGATTTGGTGCAGGATGTTATCAAGAGGCAGATGAAAACGCAGTCTATTTCTCTTTATCAGTGGGCTATTAATATGTTTCTGAGCAAATAGCAGATTAACTTTCATGGACTGCAGTCCATGTAATCAGATGCATGAGATTTTATCCTCCATAGCAGAGGGGCTCTTCCCCCTGAACGTCCGGGCAGAGTTCCAGGGCCTCAACACCCCCTGGGGTTCCCAAACCCTCTGGAGTCTGTCCTGGATGGTGTGGTAGCCATGCTGTGCCAGACGGCCCAGCACATGACCTCTGCTTTAGGGACAGAGGGGGGAGTGATGAAAGAAAGATTTGGGATAAGGACTATGTTAAGTTGTGTGTTGAAATGTTTCTGCTAATGCAGATTTGCATAAATATACCTTTTACATTCATACAGTCTTGTGAGTTCAGTTGCTGTTTGTGTCCTCAAGAACCCATGTGCTAAAAATGTTGCGTGCATCATGGTGTATGTGTGTAGGGAGATGGTGCTTAACTTGTGGGTTGTGGGGGGTTACCTCCAAAGGCCTTCAGGTCCAGGCTCCAAAATTACCTCGGCGCACCTCTGCTCAACAGAGCTCATTTAAAGCACATTTTATTTCAAGGAGTTTTATTGCTGTAGGTTGAAGTCTGTGGCTTCATGATGTTTTTCAGTGCCACGTATTAGATCCATGTACCAGTGTGTACCATCACAAAAAAGCACTGGCCCGGCTGAGAAAAATCCCTGCTGGAAGCTCTGGAACATAGGAAGTTGCCTTATTCCAGATCAGACCACTGTTCCATCTCGCTCAGTATTGTCTACACAGACTGGCAGCGGCTTCTCCAAGGTTGCAGGCAGGAATCTCTCTCAGCCCTATCTTGGAGATGCCGCCAGGGTGGGAACTCCGGACCGGCTCAACTCCGGACCGACTCAAAGTCGAGCCCGTTTGCCATTGAACTGGGCCAGTTTTGGCTCACCCTTGAGCCAAACAAGGCCCGCTTTAGTTTGGTACGACCTTGAGACAAACCCTCCCCAACCCCCAAGGCCTGCTCGGGAGTTCTACAACATCAGTTTTTAAAAAAGAAAACTTACTGCCGTTGTCCTCTGGAGGGGGCTGCCACAGCCACAGAGGGGTCTCCAACAGTTCCCGTTCCCCCTACCAGTCCCCCATGGACTTCTTAGAACTGTATCAGCAAATTTGGGGGCCATTTTGGCTCTGCCGCTGATTGAGGAGGCCATTTTGGAGGCTGCCACGCAAGGGCACTGGCAATTTGCGTGCCCAGGTTGTAAGTTTTTTTTTAAAAAAAATTGTTGTGCTTGTAGTAGAACACCCCCCACCCCCCTTCAAGCTGGGCATGAACTGTTTCAACCTCGAGCCAAACTGGGGCCCGGCCTAAAGTGCACAGAACTGAACTGGGCCTGGTTCAGTCTGAGTCTGGTTCGGTTCGAACCAAACTGGGCTTCCTGGCTCCATGCACAACCCTAGTAGGCAATATACTGAGCTCAAAGGACCAGTGGACTGTGTTGATATAAGGCAGCTTCCTATGTTCTTACACGATAGACAACCAATGCTGTGCACAACCACAATCTGAGAAGGAGGGAAGTGGCTTTGATACAAGATCAGTCAATCAGCATAATACAAATCAGACTTTTGTGGGAGAAGATGGTACAGGTGTCACAGCTACAGTGAGTGTACTCCCACAGGGAACATAACGCCAAAATTAGCGTGGCATCCTAGAGGGATATGGCTTCTCGGTAGAATGAATGTGCTCCAGATGGGACAGAGTGTGAGGATCCTGAAGAGCAAGAGGAAGCATCTGGCATTCGTCAGTCCCATGGGAAGGTCATCTTCACACCCCGCATGTTCTCCTGATAAACACGGTCAAAGTGTTCGCTCTGGGCCACCGTCAAGTGGTTCTTCCAGTCCCCACAAATCCCTGAAAGACCCCAAGAGCTCAGGTCAATCAATCAATCCCTTGCTTAGGTCCTTGACCAGTATACACAATATGCATTATATGCATCATAACATGCATCATAATTAACATAATATGCACCATACATGATGCCCTGCAAACCATACACTGTAATAGCAAATAAACCATTATGTTAACCAGTTACTATCCATTAATATAGAAAGCCCTAAATGGCTTGGATCTGAGGTAGTTCAGAGAACGCCTTCTTCTTCATCAACTCTGCCACCTATTCAGATCATCTGGAGTGGTCCGGTTTGTGGGAACTGGAACCTTTCCTAAGTTGCCTGGGGATTCTGGAACGTGTTTCCTGATGAAATTAGCATTTCTCCTTCTCTGATTGTTTTTAAGGACGCCCTGGAAACAAACCTGTTTAGTCAGGCTTTAGATTATAGTTTTAAAACTTCACATTTTAGGGTTGTTACTGTATTTTTAAATTATTTTAATCATGTTAATGTTTTAATGGCTTTTAGATTGTGAACCGCCCAAGGCCTTTTTTAAAAATAGGGTGGTATACAAATGTACTAAATAAGTAAGTAAGTAAAAATATAATATTTGCTCTCATCCCTAATTCATTGTTAATCAAAACTTGCTGAGATGGATCCGTATAGAACAGGGCAAAACGTAGCTACATGATATGTGGCATTAGAGGACTGGTCAGAGACAATTTCCATCCCCACCATCACCAGGCAACTTACTTAAAAGTGGAACTATCAAAGAAACCTACAAATCCTGATAAAATCGACAATAAAACCAAGCAATTGAGTCTCCCCTCCTTCAGCCAGCAGTGAAGATGGGCTCTTGGCTGGCTCGCAGGATGCCTACACCTGTCCTCCTTTTATAGGTGGCACACTGCACAGTCGGTTAGCCACTGCAATGAGTTTTCCCCATATCTCTTCTTGCACACTGCTGTATCAAGAGTCCTCCTTTGAGCTGTATTTCCAAACACATGTGTTGTGGTTCAGAACTGCCCACACCTCTGCACTGCACATCATGCATCGGGCTTTTCCTTCTTCAGACAAGCCCTGCCTGTCAGTTTGAGTGGCGGCTTGCACTGCTGATTGATGTGGTGGGGGCGGGACTTCCTCCCCCTTCGCCCCACTGTACATGGCTACAGCGGGGGAATGTTAAACCGTCTGAATGAGGATCATCACAGCAGCACAAGTTACCCGCACAGGCATCCACCCACACTACCACAAACAAATTTGACATGACTCAGATATGAACTCTCCTCATCATCCTCGTCGATTAACAAAGTGGTAATCGATGGCATTGCCCAGGCTGCATTCAAAGCAGGGGCATTGCGAGGTACTCAAAAGACCCAGGGCCCAGTCCCACAGCCCCTCTTTGGAGAATTAAACTCAACCTCACCCCCCACAAGTTTAATTACATATATTTTTAAAGTCTCTAACAGTATAATACAGCACCTTGGATGATGGAAGCAGCAGAGAGCTAGGCGAGGCCAGGAGCAATCTCCCAGCCTCTGTGCAGGAGCCTCCACTGCAGCAAATTCTCTCATGGCGAGGCCATGGAGGAGAGAGGAGGCTGAAGGGATTTGGGGCTTTGAGCAACTCGTTGCCCCATGGGCCACTCCCTAATGGTGCCCCTGACTCTCAGACTAGCATGCAAGTGCGGTGAGGAGAAAAGCTTGGCCTACAGAATTTCTTCCTGTCACAGGGCTACCGAAGAGGCAGGCAGGCATTCTCCACACACCAGCATAGATCGGAATGATCTTGAACCAGCCCCGAGGCACTGTTGCGTCCCTCATGACAAGAACTGGCCGTTCACCTTTGCCTCCCCATGACATTTCTGCCAAGCTCCTGCCCCCTGAGTTCCAGCCAATGCAAACACAAACACACAGGCACCAGCGCTAGGCACCTCTGCAATCAGGCCAAGCCACATTTGGGCCCCCAGCTGTTTTGGGACTACAACTCCCATAATCCCCAGCCACAGGGGCCAACTGCCAGGGATTCTGGGAGTTGTAGGCCAACATCTGCTGGAGGGCTGAAGCTGAGCAGCCCTGCCTTAGATTCTGCTTTTACCTTTTCTCATAAGTTTTCCTTTGGTGTGGTCCATAACATCGTCGGCAATTTGGGAGAAGTTGGACATCTTGTTGTCCTTCATTTTGTGGAAGGAGGCATTTTCCACCACCGAGTCAATTTGCTGGCTGTTCAGCTCTTTACCAAGGAAGCGGCAAATCCTCTCCACGCTTCCTCGCAAGTCCTGTGTGGACAAAAGCAGAGGACATTGGGTCCAAATGTGAATTCAAACTCACTGCTTTGTGGAGGTCTGCCCTTTAAAGAGACCAAGGGGCACCTAGGTAATTGGGGCAATTGGAATGCCCCCCACTATGAGGCCCTCTTCTGTGAGGCCCCCCCAAACCTTGTTTTTTTGGGGGGCCTCTTTCAGCCACCCCATGCCCGCCCTGCTGCTGCCACACCACAGTGTACCTCTGTGGGTTTTTTTTTTCTTAATTTAAGCTGCCATGTGTGTGCGCCAGAGGGGTGGAGGCTTGGCCTTGGGCTGGGGGGCTGAGCTAAGCCTTGCCTCTCCCCACCCCCAGTGACAGTGGCCGGAGTGACCACTTGGCCTGTCCATTTGGCCCGGCAGCCCTTGATAACTGCGAGGCGCTCCAGGCCCCCTGCACAGTTGAAATAGATCATCGCAAGCCCATGACATCACAGGCTTACAATGATCTGTTTCAATTTTGTGTTTTCAAAACACAAAGCCAGCAAACCTATAAGTTCAGGTGACTACAGGTGTGTGAAACCAGGTCAAAGTTGGACCCCTACCTGCTGCAGCTCTTCGTAGGTGATGAAGAAGATGTTGGCTCTGTCCTTCATCTCCAGCCAGCCTTTCACGTGGTCAAACCAAGAGCCAAAGATCACTACAAGAGGAAGAACAAGCAGAACAGTCAGTTCGGCGGGTGATGTGGAGGTGGCCAAGACAGTCCTCAGAGTCACACTCCCTGCTACCCGTGAGCAGAGAGCATATCCTTTTGATTCTTTTACATCCAAAGAATGCTCGACCTAACCTGTCAGCCCTTCCCTCCTATGTTTGAAAGATGTTTGAGTTTTGTTTCCGATACGTTTCCAGGCAAAACAAAAAGTGCTGGTTATCGTCTTTAAAGCCCTGCACAGTTTAAGTCTAGGTTACCTTGGAAAGCACCTTCTTTTGTATGATCACCAGCGCTTTTTAAGGACATCTGAGGAGGTCCATATCCAGTTACTACTGGTACGTGGTACCAAAGAGCTGGTCTTGTGGTAGCAAGCATGAATTGCCCCCTGTGCTAAGTAGGTTCTGCCCTGGTTGTATTTGAATGGGAGACTACATGTGAGCACTGTAAGATATGATGGGGCCGCTCTGGGAAAAGCACTTGCCTGCTTGCATGCACAAGGTTCCAAGCTCCCTCTATGGCATTTCCAAGATTGAGGAGGGAGACACTCTTGCTCGCAACCTTGGAAAAGCCACTGCCAGTCTGTGTAGACAATACTGAGCAAGATGGTCTGACTCAGTATATGGCAGCTTCCTATGTTCCTATGGACGTCTGGTGGCCACTCAGAACCAGGCCTTCTCAGTAGCTACTCCAGGGCTGTGGAATGCACTCCTGGCAGAAATCCGGGGTTGGGAATCATTGTTGGCCTTCCAGGATTTTAAAATGGCTTTTAAGTAACTATCTTCATGGTTTTAAACTGCTTTTAAAATTTGTTTTTCTTTTGTTAAGATGATCGTTTTTAATGATTGCGTGTGGGTTTTTGTTTTGTTGTTGTGTACCACCCAGAGCCATTGGATGGGTTGACATAAAAATGTAATTAATTTAATTAATCGATCTATCTTGTGGTGCCCTTTCTCCTTCTCATGGACTCTGGCAAGAATTGTGGTTTTCCAAGAAATGGTGGTGTTCAGGTCTGAAGGACTGGTTGAGAAGAGTGCTTGTGAGGCCTAGTAGGGAGGCCTTCATGGGTTCCGCCGGTTCAATGGCAGAGGGGTGCAGCTTAAAGGGTGGAGGAGGATGCACTCCCCCCTCCCGCCGCCACATTTCCTCCGCCGATGCTCAGTTCCTTAAACATCTCCCAGAAGAAGTGGATCTGCTTGTACACAGGTGCATCTGCTGCTACTTCCGGGTACTTCCGGTAAACATAGCGAAAGGGGTGGCAGGGAGGTACGCTGCCGCCCCGGGGGATGTTTAAGGAACCAAGCACTGGTGGGGGAATGCAGCAGGGGGGTCAGTGCATCCTACCCCGCCCTTAAAGCTGCACATACACCCCGCCGTCAAACCGGCCCCCGACAGTTCCATGCACATCCCAAGTACAGAGGTTTGAAACCCTTTGTCCCTAGATATCTCAGTACAGCTCCCATACAGAGCAACAGTTGTGGTTGGTTATTTTGGGAGTTGTAGTTCAGCAACATCTGGGAAGGCAAGCTTGGAACCCATGGCCTAGTGGATAGCACATGGGATTGAAAAGTGCCCAGAGATCTTCTCTCAGCAATAACGCTCATTGAGCAGTCTTACACAGAATCCTTGCTCTCAGACGAACGTTCTTCCCCAGACTCCCGTGAAGGTGAAATGGGACAGTGCTAAGTGTTAACTGCTAACTGGGCAAAGAGGCACCTTTTAACATGGTGATTCTCTTTACTGAGCAGGGGGAGAGTAACTGGCCCTATCCACCCCCAGTACAGTACCTCCAGTGACTGTGGCTGGTGTCTATCTGATGTTGCTTTTTAGATTGTGAGCCCTTTGGGGCCAGGGATCCATCTGATCTATTTATTATTTCTCTGTGTAAACCGCTCTGAGCCATTTTTGGAAGGGCGGTATAGAACTCAAATAAATAAATAAATAAATAGCCCTGAGCAATTTAGAAAAAGGGCTTCATGCAAATCTGGTTGCTAAACAGGCTTTGGAATGTGCTCCTGAAATAAGTTGAAATAAGAGCCTCCCCATTTCTGAAATCTTAGTCAAAGGCCTTTAAGACACATTTATTCACCCAGACTTTTAATTAGACTTATAGAAAAAGACAGGGCCTTTTCGGTTGTGGCCCCTCGACTTTGGAATGCCCTCTCTGAAAAGCTTCAGCATGTTCCCTCCCTTAGTGATTTTTTTAAAAAAACAATTGAAAATGCATCTTTTAAAAGAGGCTTTTGAATGTTTCATCTCTGTTTATATGTGGTAGGTTCTTTAGTTTTCATGGTTTTCAGTTTTTAGCTTTTAAAATAACTTTTAATTTGAAACTTCTTTTAAAAAATGTAATTGTAAATGTGGTTTTAGCTTGGTCTTTTAATTGGTTTAACCTAAATTTGGTTAACTTTATTAGTCTTATTTTACATTGTATCTTTTTATTACATGCTGGCCATCCCAAGCAGTAGTGTACTGGAGGGGCGGGGTATAATAAATAAATAAATAGAAACTGTCATCGTTTCAAATTGTTTTAATTTTTACCTTTGTTTTTAATCTCTTTTATTGTAAACTTGGGCCGTATACAAATGTGCTAAATAAAATAAAAGCATGTCTCCACAGGCACTGTACATATGAAACCGTGAGAAGACGTACAATGGTTGTAATCTGATGGAGTAACAGTTGGTTATGAAACAGAAAATCCTTGTATAAAATTGGTAACACAAGGAAATATCTGAAAAAATCTGTCATTCTTTGAAACACATGGTTGGATTACAAATATCTCTTCCATTCCTATGAGACTGTGAATGTGAATGTGCTGCTGTACAATGATAAGAAGAGTTCTCTTCATCCTACTCAATTGTTGTTGAACCCTGCTTGTGGACTATCTGGTTTATAAGATAAGAACTGTTCTGATCACACCTAAGTGTTAAAATTGACTATATATGCTGTGGAAGATTCTTTGCAACATTTGTATGCACTTTGTTTCATTAAGTTGGTGTATTATTTCTGTCCAGATATGTGTACCATATAAAATTGGGGTTGATTGACTGGCTTTTTGAGCATTCCGATTCCAGTTCATTTAGTCACGTTGTGCTATTCATTCATTTGTTTATATAGCACGTGGCTCCTTTAGGGTTAGTGAAACCCATTGAAGAATGCAGCTGATTTCATGTTTCCATACCTTTCCCATTCAGAAACTCCTCCAGGAATTCTTCCACAGTTCCAGGATCCTTCAAATATCGTTGGGTTTTGGAGAAGTGGTAAAATGAGACCAGCACATCCTTGGGATTTCGTGCCGTGTAGAAAATCTGCAGGAGAAGCAGGTATATGGGCTTTATTTAGGTAGGATAGAAACCACCAGCGGCCACGTTTTGATTCTTCCTCGGGGAAAAACAATGCTGAGCTTTTTCAGATGGCAATAAGGTATCAGAGTTTGAAAGCTTCCACAAAGTTCTTTGATAGTCTGCGGAGATCATCTGCTAAGCCCGCTCTCCCTGCAGACCAGAAAGAAACTCTTATCATGGATCGTGAGAAGAGCTTCTTTGAGTACTGTGTGCAAGATATTTGCAGTGTCACCAGCTGGCCAGCACTTGTGAACCTATCCCTTTTCATTGTTACTTTTAGGTAGTAATGAAAAGAAGTGGCTTCTTCCCAGAATGCAAACTCTAGCCAGCTGGAGGCGCTGTGAAAATCACACAAAGTCCCTGCTTGGCATGTGGCCACAATCACGTAAGAGGCAGAACAGAAACCTACTTAAGTGTGTGTACAGGGAGTGAAAAACCTCACTTGGGACTTGTGTAGACGCTTTCAAACTTCTGCACTTGATTGCCATCTGGAAGAGATCTACGTGTTAGTATATTGTGAGGTGTAAACAAACTAATCCGAATGAAAATGTGGGTTTTTCTCTCATTTCATCTAGACTATCTCTAAGATTTTTTTAAAAAAAAAATACTTGTAATTTCCCCCCCCCGCACGCACACCAACAACTTTAACAAATTCCTGAAAGAGTGCTTCATGAGTGAGCTAGAATTGATATATGTTACTTTGATTGAAACTTTTCTACAATGTCTCTAGCTCAAAAGTGTTGACAAAACCCCAAATTATATTCCCATGATTCACGTGACTTTCCACTTGCATCTTGGGGAATTTAGGAAGGAAAAAAAGATGTAAATATGTTGAATTTTCAAAAGGGTATATTTAGAGAGGGCTTTATTTCCCCAGAAATATTCCACAAAGCCATTTTGTAGAAGCGAAATGTCAACAAAATCATTTTAAAATCATTGCATGTGTGCTGACGTTGGCCTCATTCTGAATTGGTGATAAATTTCGGTTCATCTCCTTGTCATCTAGCCATGCACAGTAGCTATCAGGAGAGACTAAAGCATGGACTGGGAACCACCAGAAGCTTCTTATGAGGAGATACTCAGAGCATGTAAAGGGACCACAAATAATTGATGTTTACCAAGAATCTCCAAAACAATTTCTCATTCTTTCTATGATAAGAATGAAAAGTTCTTATCAGACCATGCTTCCCCTCCACAGACCATGCGTTGGTCCTGAAGAGGCAGTCTTACAAACTATAAATATGATGAATATTTATAAACCTCTTTAAAACAAAAGTTCCCAAAGTGGTTTAGATAGATAGATATTTTTATTGTTTATTTAACACATTTGTATACCGCCAAAAACACAAGTCTCTCGGTGGTTTGCAACACAGATAGATAGATAGATAGATAGATAGATAGATAGATAGATAGATAGATAGACAGATGCTTCTTCTTGTATATGGACAGGGTACAAATGCACAACCCAGAATTCTCCATGAGAGATAGTAAGGTGGGGTTGCTGCGTGTTTTGCACCTCTGTTGCATATCCAAGAAAGCTATTATGTGGAATGTACCATAAGAGTGAATTGCCCCTCATTGAGAATTGCCCCCTCTCTTACCTTGGCCTTAGAGTGGAGAATGGACTTAGGGAAAAGCTGGATTGGCAGGTGAGTATTCAGGAGCCTGGGAGGAGGATATTTCAGGGCAAGCTTCATGCCTTCAACAACTTCAATCCAGGGTGTCCGGTTCCAGAGATTGACATTCCTCACCCACGTGGGGTCCCCCTCATGACGGATCAAGCACAAGATCTCTGACATCCAATGGGTGCCTAGGTGGGAAGTCCAAGAGTGACAGGGTTGCCTCTGCTTCTCCAGCTCTCTTTGTTCTGCAAGACTCACATCTCACCTAGCTCATGCCTACCCCCACCCGTACTCAATAATCATTCCAGCCCCGGACAAAATCAAGGGAAAGGTCTGCAGAATCCCAATGGACCTTTTTGAACAGCTGGCGACCCCAACACTTTATAACATCAGGATTCCCTTGACTTCATGCCAGGTCACGATGAGTGCATTATTTAAAGGGGACTAGGAAGAATGTTAATAAGGCGGCTCAACTCCATTGGACCAGATTGCCAGACATTGGCCGCCTTTGGGTGTAACAGAAATTGAATTTATTTATTTATTTGTTTATTTATTTATGTGGAATTGCGGGTACAGTAACCCAGCATCTCTGCTCCCCCTCCCCCTACTTTCCCAACTGAATTTGGACACTGAGGAAAGCTCCCCCTCTTCTGTCTCGCTGACTGCAGAGAGGAGGGGGAACAGGCTGCCTAGGTTTCCTTCTTTACTGAAGGACAGCCCTCGCAGCCAATAGCCGCTGGAGAGAGGGAGGAGCTTCCTCCCTCAATTCTGGTCCCGAAGAAACCAGACGGCGGTGCCGGAATTCAGACATAACGCTGGTACCGTGGAATCAGAAGTCCTCACTACAAACTGAAAGTATAAAGCATTGTCCCGGGAGGGAAACCGCAGGTCCATTTTCTTTCTTAACTGCAGTTGTCTGCATTTGAATGTTCAAAAACTGAAACCGGAGTCCCCTTCACCTCCAGTTTCGTATGACTTGTAAATGCAGCTATTGAGTCTTTTTGACATCTTCAGCTCTGGAGCATTCAAGCAACTCAAATATCCTACAATTGGTTCAGCAAATGCCAGAATGCCACCTGCTGGGAAAAGACAGTCATGCCCCTTTACTTTCTCAACATATAGATCCAGATTTGTCCAGTAATGGGCACTGCAGGCGGCTTCCAGGACCTATTTATAAAATTGTCTCCAGTTGAAAATAGATAGTATTTTTATTTCTTTCCAGAATACAAAGCTTATCATGCCCCATGAATTAACTATTCCGAAGTAAAGGATGGAAATTTGGAGCCTGATGGAAATGATGGATTTTTTAAGTTTGCTCTGAAGCTGAGGCCCCTTTCTGCCTATGCACCAACTCTCCAGTCTGGTGTGTATATATAACCATAGTAGTAAAATGCTTGGGCTGGGGATCCTTTGGATTATACTGTGCGGGTGCTCATACAATCAACACTCAACGTGCATTCAGGCATGGTGATCTTAAAATGCCTGAAGTCTCCTCAGTGATTAATGAAAGAAAATACTGTTGTTGAAGGGATTCCAAATTTTAGCTGTAATCTTTTTAATACTAGTTTTAATGGAGCCTGTATTTTATTTCCTTGTACCTTTTATGAAATCTGGTTTCTTGGATTTCTAGATGTATTATATTTTTATTAGGGTGTGTTGTTGTTGTTGGTATTCTTTGTATAATCTATTTTATTAGATTTATTCCATCTGTTTTGCTGTGGTCTGATGACCAAAGGCAAATAAAAACAATTCAATATGATACTCCTGATGACTTGACCAAGGAATTTTATGATGCTTCAGCGCCACCCTTTCAAACTATCTGGGAGTCATTTGAAGGTCTCTGAACTTATCTAAAATCGAACTTCAGCCTTAAGAGAGAACTCTACAATTATCTGCATAAAAAGAGAACCCGGTATAAAAGATATCTATCTATCTATCTATCTATCTATCTATCTATCTATCTACCTATCTATCATATTTATAAACTGCCTAGCAGATATGTCTCGAGGCAGCATACAATTCAAATACAATAAAACACAATGAAAAACAATTAAAACAGGTTTTTTAAAAGGGTTATGCTTATATAGCCTAGGCACAGGGAGCAGGGAAATGATTTGAACAGCAAGCCAGAGGTTGCCAGATCTAATCCCTGCTGGTATGTTTCCCAAACACCTATATTGGGCTATATAGGAAGATGCTGAAAGGCATCCTGCATGGGAGATGGCAATGGTAAACCCCTCCTGTATTCTACCAAAGACAACCACAGGCCTCTGTGGGCGCCAGGAGTCGACACCGATTCAACGACATAGTTTACCTTTATAATTATGTAGGAGTTCTCACTTGGGGTGTGAGACAGAGAGAAAAATCCCCCAACCAACAATTCTATTGGCCGCATCAACGTCATATAATGTTTTTCCATGTGACTGTGTGATCACAAACATGTTTATTACTCATTGCAAACTGCTAGCAGCAAAATGTGGCTGAAAGACTCCTGCTCAGGTTCTAAGAAAACTCTCTAATTTCACATGGCACAGCCTCCAGTGTCTATATCTCTTTAGGAATGATCATCACTGTTTTTCAAGCGTCGGCTGCTTTGACCAAAACACACACACACACACACGCTCAATGTGAGAGCCTTTTCTTACTGTGCTGACCTCCGCACAGTACTGCACGTTTCTCAGTGCTGGGAGGATGTTAAAGAGAGATGGACCCTCTCTTAAGATCTCGCTGGGGAAAACACTAAGAAGGACTACACTTCCCAGCACTCTGTGTAAGGTTCTCAAGAGGGCTGCATTCCCCTTAAGAGATCCCCAGATGCTGGTCAAAGTGTAGCACTGCACGGTGCGAACAGTCATCTCTGCATGGTGCCATGGGGAATGTGCAGAGTATTCAGCTTCAGCCAAAGCTTCATGCAGGCCCAATAAACATTTAGTCAAGGGGTCACCCTTAGGGTTGATGGAGACGGCCGCTGCCCCCCAGCCTTCACCCTGAAGAACACAATCTTTGGGATGTAATGAGGACTCACTTTAGGACTTACAGGTGATTTGAGAGTCTTAAATATCTCCTTAAGAGCAGGTGCGTAGGAAGCCGCTGGCGGAGTGGGTGCAACCTGGTGGCAGTGTCCCCTAGGCACCCTAGTGGCCCCGTTTGTGAGATGCATCAGCCAACGATGGATTCCCAGCCTGGCTGGTAATGGACCTCTCTCCGTTTTGAGACAGGGAAAGGCGCTCCCGGGCAGGATGGAAACCCAGAGCTGGCTGAAGCACCCTGCGAATGGGGCAGATGGCCCCATTTCTGCATATGGCCAAGCCTTCTGCGTGTGACGACAGACTCATGGGGTGTGGCTAGGTTGGATGGGGCAGCTTTACAGAGAGTGGCGGCCAGGTTCTTGGGACCCATCCCCACAACGGTGGCTCCGCCCCTGCTTAAAACTGATTGGAGGCTGGGCCATGACAATCCAAGAGTTGTTTTCAGGCCTGAGCAGAGTTCCTTCCTCCCACATTTTGCCACTAGTGATCCGTCAATGCACTTTCCTTTCTTTGCATTAATATCATCGGTGACTCCCCTTCCACCATGTTCTTGCCTACCTGATTTAGGGTAAACGACATTCATGACATCATCATCCAAAAACTGGAATTCATTTTCCACATAGAGGAGATTTTCTGTGGTGTAGAAGTCAATGGGGAACAAGATCCCCTTGTGGGTGAAATAGGTCACTTCCGACATTGAAAAACTGCAAAGATACATCAGTATGAGAAAGAAAAGTTATTACCCTGACTCTTCAGGTATTATCCAACTGTTGTTGTTTGTGTGTGTGTGTGGCTTGGAAAGTTTTGTCATCGTGTGAATCCGAACATCTCAGATGGCCCTTCCGTCAGTTCCTGCTCTCCGAGATGTTCGGGGCTCTAGGATCTGTGAAAGGGCCTTTTCGGTTGCTCTCCCGCTCCTTTGGAATTCTCTCCCCCTACAGATCTGGCTAGCCCCTTCCTTACTGATCTTCAGATCGCTATTGAAGACTTTTCTTTTTCACCAGGCTTTTGCCCTGCCATTTATTTTTCTGTTCTTTGGTAGTTATTTTAGTTTTTAATTTAGAATGTAATTTTTAATGTTGCCTGTTTGCATCTTGTTGTGCACCGCCCGGAGTCTCCAGAGTGGGCGGTATATTAAATGTCTCTAATAAATAATAAATAAAAATCTGTCCCTCAAGTAGCACCTCCATTGTGGTGAGATGACCTCATTCTCTGAGAGGGCTTGAGAGTAGATGTTCAATTCTCCTTCTCAGCAGTCAAAACCTATCCCCAACTCACCTCCGATTCCAGCTGGTCCCACTCTCTCCACGGCTGCCTGCCTCTGCTCTTTGCTCCCTCACTGTTTTGCCTCTTTACCCACTGCCAGGATTGTGCCAGCCAACTCCCCTCTACCCTTGCCCTAGATTACGCAAACACGTGTTTTTTAATTACTTAATCGCCGAATCTCCGCTTTTGAACTCTCCTTCCCTTTTAGTTAATCAGTACCCACCCTTACTGCTTTTAAATGGTGGCCCATGATACTTATCACCACTGGCTTGTAATACAAGCTATTTTGAACCCGGATAACTCCACTGTTGCCTCCTCCACACTCTTCCTTCAGCCTCCGTGCTTTGTACTCCATGTTCTTTCATTCTGCCACCCTGCGGGACCTCTGCCCAGTTATTAATACTCTCCAGTTTGAAGGTTCTTCAGGCCTTGCAAAGGAGGACTGGAAATCCAGTTGAGAGAACCAGCGGACAGAAGTGGATTGAGAAGGGCTTGTCTCGTCCCCTGCGAGTTCCCCATCCTCTCAGTCTGCAACTGATGCCCCAGAGTCATTCCATTTATGGGCAAAGGAGGGTGCCAGGGACTCATGAGGAGAGAGTGTTGAACTGGAATCGTGGACCACTGATTTATTGCAGGCCCAGGGATAGGGATAGCCGCATTCTGAGCCACTGGAGGACCGGTCGGAATGTTGCCTGGACCTCTTGTTATTAGAGTGCCCCCAAGGGGAGGGATTCTCCGCTGGCACATCAGGAATTGGGTTTTTGCAGCCTGAAGCTGGATTGGCGGGATACTGGGCCTGAAGCCCTTTTTGGAATTCCTCCACCGCCTTTTCTCCTTCTCATGAGTCTCAGCAGGAATTCTAGTTCCTGTGAGAGAGGGCTGAGGAGTCAGAGCTCTAAGGACAGTTTGAGAAGAACACTTGTGTGCCTATTGGATCGCATGTTGAACGAGAACAGCACTTGCAGATCTTCTCTCAGCCATGACATTCACCGGGTGGTCTAACACAGAACCTGAACTCTCAGGGGACTAGCAAGGTCAAAATGGGCCTTGGGACGAGAAGTGAAAATGGGTTCCTGGGTCACCCCCTGCTTCTCCCGCCACCCCATGTCATTGCTGCCGAAGTACTATATTCATTTCATTTTATTTATATATACACAGGTGAAAGTCAAACCATTCTCAGCACATCCTTTCGAGCTCTTCTCACGATCAGTGAGAAAAGCTTGCCGGCTGTTTGCAGGGAAGGAGGGTTACGCTTACCTCCCCCCAAAGACAATGGTGGTTCTTGCCCCTGCGGCTTGCCCAGGAGGTCCGGAGCAGGGATGCCAGGATGAGCCAACACACGCCACCCTACCCCCCAGGAGTCCCAATAATGCAAAATGAGAGTGCATGGTGTATTACTGGAATCCCCGCTCCCCCCTGGGTGCGCCAGTCGCAGCTGCAAGTAAGCTGACACGCGGTCAAAAATATTCGGCTAAGGGAGTCAGTGCTCCTGACTCTTAGGCCCAGGAGCATTTCTTCCCACCCTCCGCCCTTGCTCAATTATAGCTACGCCCCCGGCTAACTCTCAGCGAAAGGTGAAACGGGGTGACACCGAGGACGCAATCCCAAATAAACTGGAGAAGAGGCCTCATCCAGAGGGGAATGTTCAACAACATAAAACAGCATGCTCAGAACTCTGACACTGTCCCCATTCCAAAGATTTCCTCAGGAAAAACATGAGGCCAGTCTCACGATCAGTGAGACCTGCCGGATCGGCCACCCACATGACTGCCGGCTCCATCACTGAGCCGGCAGGGGCTGTGGGAATCAGAGGCCATGGGCCCCCCAGAAGTTCCAGGATGCCTCGCCCGAGTGCACGGGGCATGCTGGAGAGACCCCCGAGCCCTGCAGCCTCCCAACAGGGGTCTCTTTATGTGTTGCCGTGGCGCGGAAATACACAATCGGGAAATCCGAGTTCTCCACTAAGCTGGGCTAAGAGGAAGGGTATTTAAGTGGGTTACCCGCTTTGGGGAAACTGGGCTCGCCTGTGAGCCCGGTGGCTCCCATGGTCCATGGAAATCAGGCTAAGCTCCCTTTGCTCGCTTTCCACTGATCGTGAGAATCGCCTCCATAACTTTCAATACTGCTGGTAGCTATCAATCAAAACTACTGGCTGTGTTCCTGCCTAGAGAAGAGGGCTTGGGTGCAGAAGTCAGAGGCTGGGTTATGGCTGATTGCACACATCAAGGTCATGCACACAATCAAAAACTGTGTTCTACCCGGGTTTGGGAGCTGTGTGTGCTCTCAATTTTCGGTTGGGTGGGAGCAAGATAGGAGGAAATCCTGGGTAGAAGTGATTGAGGTGCTTCACATGACCTGTATGAAGCACCAGGAAGGTTTGTGTGGGGAGAGCGGGCTTAGCCCACTCGCCCCACACACGAGCAGCCTCTGAGTCATGGAGCCAGTGAGGGCTACGGGGATCAGCAGCCACCCAGCCCCAGAAGTTCTAGGATGCCCTGCGCGAGGGCATTCTGGAGATACCCCCCCCTCGAGGCCGGGAGGCTTGTTTTAGCCTAATGGCGGGGGCCTCCTTGCATGTTGCTGTGGTGCAGAGCTGTGCCGTGGCCGTGCACAAGCAACTAAATGGGGTTATGGGAGAGCCTGCTCCGCTAACCTCATTTCAGGGGCGGGGTAGTTTCCGTAGTTTCCTGGCTGGAGCTGCGTGGCTCCCGTGGCAGCAGACGACCAGGTGAAATCCGGCTAGCCTCCCTTAGCCCGATTTCTCCTGGTCATGGGAACCGCTTCACTGGAGCTATTCTGACGATCAGTGGAAAGCGGGCGAAGGGTGCTTAGCCCGCTTTCCACCAATCGTGAGACTCACCGGGCTCGCAGCCGAGACCGGTTGAGTCAAAGCGGGTCACCCACTTATGTAGCCCTCCCCTAAGCCCGGGTTAGCGGATCGAGCGCTCCACTATCCCGGGCTTCCCGATCGTGAGTTGCTGCGGCGCGGCTCTGTGCTGTGGTTACTCATGAGTAGACCCCCAGAGGGGAGGCGAAAAGCCACCTCCCCGCTCCGGGGGTCCCTCCAGCATGCCCTGCGCACTCGCGCAGGGCATGCTGGAGCTTCTGGGGGCCGATCAGTCCCCACTCCCCCCAGCACTGTCTTCTCGAGTGCAGGGAAAGTGGGCTAAGCCCGCTCTCCCCACTCACCCTTACAAAGTGGGTCTCACTGATCATGAGACCCGCCTCATTGTGTGGAAGCAAAGTAAGAGGAAACCCGGGCAGCTTTTCCTCCCACCTTGCTTCCACACAATCACTTCTACCCAGGATTTCCTCCTACCTTGCTTCCACATAGCCAGAAATTGGGAGCGCACACAGCTCCCAAACCCCAGTAGAACACAGTTTTTGATTGTGTGAATGACCTCATGATGTGGCAGCTAAGGTTACTGCAAGTCATTGTTGCTGTGTTGCTTACTATCCAGCCTCTCCCACACTGTCCACTGCCAACTTAAGCAGAGTTTTGCCTAATCATTCATAGCACTAGAGCTTAATCATTATCCAGGCAACCTGTAATATTTACAAAACCGATTACAGAAGCATTTCACAAACATTCTCTCGGTAAGCCTTGTCGCTGCCGTTTATTTCTTTATGTTTATGTTTCTATCTCAATCTTCTTTTAAGGAGCCCAAAGTACATAGTTATGTTATCCTCACAACAACCCTGTGAGGTGGGCTAGGCTGAGAGACACGTGGCAGGCCCAGAGCCACCCAGTGGCTGAATGGGGACTTGCAGTCCTCTGTAGTAAGGATGCAGAGAGTGGCCAAGATAACATCAGTTATCAGGCCAATGTGATGCAGAGTCCTAATACACACACACACACACACACACACACACACACAAACACACACTTTTTACATTAGTGTACCTTTCTATTGATATCATTTGACCATTGTAACCCACAATCTTTGTACCTATTACACAAAAATTAATAGCAAAAAAATAAAGTTTTTAAAAAATGGTAACCCAAACAAATGTGTCTCCTCCATCCCAGGCTGCTGTTCACCCCATGCAGGGGCGGGGGGAGGATACAAGAAATTGGATGTCCCCCCACCATGGACTAAAAACAGCTCCAAAGAGGGCTTGGCCTGGGAAAGTGAGAACGGAGGGGAGTTAGTCTTGTGTTAGTAAGCATGCATGGTCTCCTTTGATAAGCAGGGTCTGCCTTAGTTTACATTTGAATGTGAAGCTATATATGAGTGCTGTGAGATATTCTGGTGCCATAGCTCAGCAGAAAAAC
Organism: Hemicordylus capensis; assembly: GCF_027244095.1. Lineage (NCBI taxonomy): Eukaryota > Metazoa > Chordata > Lepidosauria > Squamata > Cordylidae > Hemicordylus > Hemicordylus capensis. The sequence continues at coordinate 20,169,260 of NC_069663.1, forward strand.
ATCGAGGTTCCGCTCCGATATGATCCATAGTTGGGGCCATCTGGACTTGCTTTTTGGCTACAGCTGTGATCCATAAACACTGCTTTTAAGGGGAGGGAGGGAGGGAAGAAGGAAAGTACGGAGTTGGGGGGAGGCCACCAGCCACAGGCAAACCCAGATTGGATTGAGGTGTACAGCACTGGGGAAGGTGACATTGGCCCTTTCCTCCGGTATCCCTTCCCATCCAAAACCACCTGCCTGGCGCTTCCAACTATCCATTTATTTATTTATCACATTTGTACACCACCCCAAACTTTCATCTCTGGGCGGTTAACCATAGCATAAAACAAATTAAAGCATATACAAAAAACCTAAAGCAAATTAACAATTAAAACCTTAAAATTTTAAAGAATTTTAAAGCTTGGGTGAAGAGGTGGGTTTTCAAAAGCTTTCTCCAACCCCCTGCCACCCCCCCCAGGGATTGACTTACAGGTATCCTACAAGTATCACATCTGTATGTATTCTCCCAAGGAACAGATAGCCGTTTCAAGGGGCAATTTTAACCGGGGGGGGGGATGGATAAATTCTCAAGCTTGCCTTTGCTCAGTACAAGTTGGGACAAGTCTGATTCTGGGAATGAAAGTTTGGATATCAAGGTCAACAGGATTCCTTGGAGACAAGATTTGAGATGTGCAAGAACATGGGGAGAGTTAGGGGAAGCTGCACCTGTTGGACCTCCCTTTTATACGCCATCATTTCAAATGGATGCCAAGTCTTCTTTTTGCATACGCTCACCTTCAGGAGCAACCTGAATCCACACCCCCACACTCCATCCACTGAACCACACTGCCTCATAGAATACATGATCGGCTGGATATCTTTTTTCAAGTAAGCATTTTATTTCAGCGTTTCAACACAGCCTCAGTATTAGTCTATTTTACATCTGCATGTGTGAAAACTGGTGAATGTGTTAGCAGATTTGTTCCATGAGGAGCAGTAATCGCTCTGCACTCAGGAGCAGAACTGTTTGCATCGGACGGTTATAATCCACGAATGCTAAAAAAAAATCATGGACACGAGAGAGTGGAAGCCAATAATATCCTACATAGAGAATATCCTACATAGTCATGACATTTAGGTCAGAAAACTGTGTCGTGTGAAACAGCTCACAAAGAAATGTGGAAGCGCAGACCTGTGAGCCGATTAGAGTGAGAAGCAGTGGAAATCAGCACTTTGAAAGAATAATGACAAAGGGCCTTTTAAAAACCCCAGATTGTGTTTAAACCTTGTGCCCTGACACCTGAGAAGCCAATGAGGTGATCCCTGGGGCCGCTCTAGAGTTAGTGGCTTCAGACGGTAACCTTGGGTATATTCTACCCACTGCTTCCCTCTGCTGTATGGAAACCTTAAAAACAGGCTAAACATTAAAAACAGGCTAAACACTCTGGGACTTGGTTAGATGTTATTGCTTCTGGGAGGCAGACTGGGAACATTGTGCCTTCTGCTTCAAGAACCATGTCTCAGCAACTTTACTACATCACAGCGGGAAAGAATTGACCAGTAAGAGGGCCCAGTTCATATTAAAAGGGCTTGTAGCAGATGAGATATGGAATGTGAGCACACACAATGCTATGAGGAATCGCCTGGCTATCTTCAGTCCCATGGGAAGGTCATGTTCATACCCAACATTTTCTCCCGATAAACACGGTCAAAGTGTTCACTCTGGGACACCGTCAAGAGGTTCTTCCAGTCTCCGGAGATCCCTGAAACATCACAAGAGGAGGCCATTAACCACAAACAGGTTGTGCCAGATATCCAACTCCTTGAGGGCAACAGCTGTAGACACCCCTTTGACACGGCATTTACCTTTCCTCATTAGTTTTCCTTTACTGTGGTCCATATACATGTCGGGTACTTGGGAGAAGTTGGACATCTTGTTGTCCTTCATCTTCTGGAAGGAGGCATTTTCCACCACCGAGTCAATCTGCTGGCTGTTCAGCTCCTTACCAAGGAAGCGGCAGATCCTCCCCACACTGCTTCGCAGGTCCTGGGGAGGACAAGAGCAGATAACGAGGGCTGAGGGGGCATGGATGCAGGTTGGCGCAAGGAGAGCTACCCTTTTATGAGAGGAGTGGAAAGAGTGTCATTGCGTAGGGTCCATCTGGCAAAGTGGATGCCATGCACATTGGCTTCTCAACCACTACTGTGAGGACAGGAGCAGAACGCAAGTCGCTCTCAATCAGTTGAATGCCTGCCTGTCATCTTAGTATAGGGTATCTCTCAGCTAGCACACAACCAGGGAATGTCCAATCACCTAAGTAGGAGATTTTGAAGAATATCAGAATCTAGGTCCCAGCTCAACTGTATGCATACAGTATGGGCGCTAGCTGTGTTCACACGTACAAAGGCAGAGAGGAGGAGTCCCAACATGTTGGACACCGTAGGATTATCTGCAGAGAATATCACACCTGGCACGCCCTTGACACGTCCCCTTCTTTATTGTGTAGGCCAGTAAGGTATTGTCCAAACTGACTCAAATGAGAGGACATTTTCAGCACGCTTAACTTTGCAAGAGTTTTCATGGTTCCCACAAGAAAGCCATGACAATCAGTCACTTTTCCTTCTAACCTGCTGCTGGCTCAAGGAGGGGTGCATAGGCCTCAGTGGGCAGAGCCCATGCTGTCATTCACCCCCTCCAGCTGGCCAAGTCATGCTTATAGCCCCCTTTGTCTGATGGGGGAGGCACCATAAAGGTGATGGCTGAGGATGCCATGAGTGGCAAGCTGGATCCCACTTCAGAGAAAGGATGTGGTAAGCATGAGCCGGTTGGCCGGAGGGGGTGAATGACAGCTTGGGCAGGACTTACTCCCCGCTTTTGAAGTTGTAAGGATGAGTAAAACTGGCACTCATATGACATGAATAGGGCCCTGGGTTGCATTTTGCCTTAGGCCCTTTTATTTTAAAAGCAAAAATGCCTGACTCAGGAAGAGAGGGACCTCTACACATACTCAAAGGAGCTTGGCCCAGGGTGTGACAATTATTGAAACAAAAGTAGCATTCAGCATCCTCAGAAGCTGAACTTTTGAATAAATGGAGATCTCTAGCCAAGGAGCCAGGTCTCACAATCAGTGAGACCCGGTTTCTAAGGGTGAGCGGGGAGAGTGGGCTTAGCCTGCTCTCCCCGCACAGGAGCAGACAGCTTGCTCTGGGCAGCCGAACCGGCTACCCATATGACTGCCAGCTCTGTAACAGAGCCGGCGGGTGCTGGGGGGAACGGGGGCCGATTGCCCCCCAGAAGCTCCAGCATGCCGCACACAGGGACCCCCACACAGAGACCCCACACAGAGACCTCCACACATGCCCCACACAGAGACCCCCAGAGACTGGAGGTGGCTTTTCACCTCCCCTCCAGCGGGTTACTCATGAGTAGCCACGGCGCGGAGCCGCAGCGCAGCAACTGATTATTTTTAAAAAATGGGTTTGCTGAGTTTGCTTAAAGGGAGGAGGGGTACTTAGGTGGGTTAACTGCCAGGAGGCAACCAGGCTTGCCTGCGAGCCTGGTGGCTCCCACAATCAGCCAAAATCAGGCTGGACTCCCCTAGCCCGATTCCGGCTGATCATAAGAATAACCTCAAGGTGTGAAGTGGGTTTCAGATCTTGGTTTATTTCCAGCAATGCGGTAATCAGTCCCCTAAGCAAGGCTGGTGGCAGCCCATGTACAGCCACTGCCACTGCCACAGCCCCTAGCCCCGCCCCCACATCTGATGTCAGACACGGGGGCCTGGCTAGCCACATCCATGCATCTGACATCAGACACCGGGGCATGGTCTCCCTCCCAATCGGGGCAATACGGCCCCGTTTGGAAGGCAGATCAGACCATGCTGCATTGTGGAGAGCGGGCTGAACTCCGCATGGCTCAATTGGGGAGGGAGGTCGGCCCCACTGCATTGGCAGGAAGGCCAGGAGTGCCTCTCTCTGCCTTTAAAGGCAGGGAGAATTGCTCCAGCCCGCACTGCCAATGCAGCGCGAACCAAATTTGTTCCCAAATGGGGCCGCACGGCCCTGTTTGTGAGTGAAATAATGCTAACACCCAAACATCTGCCATCAAATGCGGGGGCGTGTCAGGGCCACGAGGTGCAGCCCCTGATTGACGGCGTCCCGGGTTCTTTGAACCAGTTTGCCAAGTGGTGGCTCCGCCCCTATGGGTAATAAACCAAAATCAGCCCGTTCAGCCATCATGACTAGTCTGGGGAGGGGGGCCTCCAAAGGCCTTTTGGCTCTAAAATTCCCGAGGTGCCCCTCTGTGTGGAACCAACCAGGGAGGGGACCTTACCTGCTGCATCTCTTCGTAGGTGATGAAGAAGAAGTTGGCTCTGTCCTTCATCTCCATCCAGCCTTTCACGTGGTCAAACCAAGAGCCATAGGGCACTGGAGGAGCAAGGAAAGGGTTGAGCATAACCTGCTCCTTGAATGTCAGAGCTGGAGGGAACCTCAGAGGGCCTCTAGTCCAACCTCTAAAGATGCCCCAAATACTTGTCTTTAAAAGGTATTTGGAGCACATGCGGATATGCCCATTTTGAATGAACAGCCCCCCATCCCGACATGCAATCAACACCAACAAAATGACATGCTAGAAGGTTATGCAAGTCCTGCTGGCCTAATGGAAACCATAGGGTGAGTGGTCAGCAGCTTCCCTACCATTTCCACTCAGGAATTCTTCCATGTGCTCTTGGACTGTTCCAGGGTCTTTGAATACCCTCAAAGCCTTGGAGAAGTAGTAGTGTGAGATCAGCACGTCCTTGGGGTTGCGCAAGGTATAGACCACCTGTGGGAGAGGCGGGGGCATCATTCAGAGGGAAAGCATCCCCTTCTCGGCCCCCACAAGGGTCAGGTGGTTGCTTCCACCCAGAGGCAAATGGCAAAATCGGGTGGGGGGTATTTTATTTGTTTGTTTCTCTCCTGCTCTTCCTCCAAGGAGCCCAGAGAGGCATACATGGTGATGATTATCCACAAAACAACCATGTGAGGTAGGTTAGCCTGAGAGAGATGTGACTGGCCCAGAGTCAGTGAGTTCCATGGCTGAACGAGGATTTGAACTCAGGTTTGCCTGATTCTACGGCAACACTCTAACCACTATACAATGCTTCTTCTTGGAAGTGCCATGTGAGGGGGGAAGTGCTATTTCCCAGTATGAGCGAGGACCAGAAAAAACCCCAAGGGTTTGCCCCTCTAACATGGCAAAGAGGCACCTTTTAACATGGTGATTCGCCTTTTTTAAGCAGGGGGAGAATAACTGGCCCTATCCACCCCCAGCACAGTACCTCCAGTGACTTTTGCTGGTGTCCATATTATGTTTATTTTGGATTGTGAGCCCTTTAGGGAGAAGGATCCATCTTATTTATTTATTTCACTCTCAAATAAATAAATAGTAAATAAATACTAAGGGGAAAGAGTCATTCATGCTTACCTAACAGCAGCAGCAACAGCAACAACAACAACAGGCTGAATATGGCCCCATGATTTGCTTCAGTACATAAGTACCTACAGTACCTTCCTGTAGACGGTCGGTGTCAAGTACACACTGACCAGCATTTCTCATCTGTGACACAGATAGGCAGGAAGAGAGTTTTGCCTTCTCTTACCTTGGCCTTGGAGTTGAGAAAGGATTTAGGGAAAAGCTGGACTGGAAGGTGAGAATTCATCATCCTGGGTGAAGGATATTCAAGGGCAGTCTTCAAGCCCCTAACAAATTCCAACCAGGGTGTCCGTTGAAACAATGGAGTACTGAGTACCCATGTGGGGTCCCCATCATGACGGATCAAACCCAAGATCTCCGCCATCCAATGGGTACCTAGAAGGGAGTTCAGCAATCATGATCTTCCCTCTACTCCCCCCGCCCTTATACCAATCAGAATGGATTTTCTTTAACAGCTAGCTATTCTGGCACCCTGCAATCAGATGCTCAGGCCCAGTGCTGAAGTCACAATAAGGATATCCTTTGGGAGAGTCAGAAGGGCAGGATTTTTGTGCTGTGTTAAAACTCCATATGACAAAGATCTCCCAGCTGACAAAGTCCTGGAAAATAAGGCTGTGTGAAGCATCAGGGCTGAATAGGAATGGAATCCAAGCAGGCCGATTCGGATCGATTCAACACAAAAACAGAAATCGGAAATAGAATCCTACCAGAAGTAATGTTTAAAATCTCATTGCAGAAAATGGGATTTTCAAACTACTGAAATTAGATTTTCAGCAACTGCAATAGATCTCTACCAGAAATCGTTTTACAAATCCCATCATGGAAGAGGGCGATGTCCAATCCTGGACACTGGCAATTCTCATTCTATTCTTTCCCATGATCTGAATATAAACAACAGGCTGACACAGAAATGACTTCTGCAGCTAGAACATACAATATCAGCTCTCAGATGGAAAAGCTCCCTCAGCTCCAGAATTGAAAACAAAGAAAGTCCTGTTCTGCGGGGGTGTAGCTATAATTGAGCAGATGGTTTCAGAGAACCCAGGGCCCCCTACTCGTAAGAGCCCCCCAGCTCCACCCTTCCTATTTTCTTCATGATCTCCCTCAGTCTGAGAGGCCACTAGGGAGAGGGGTGAACATGGGCCCCCTCTCCCCTAGCTATGCCCCTGCCTGTCCCGTCTCCTGCTGGGTAAGTAGCCAACTTCATGTGGCCTTCACCTTCTTTCTATGAGCATCAACTGTGACGCGTTGCTACCTGTGTCCATTCCTACCTGATTTGCTATAAGTAACATTCACTACATCGTCATCCAACAGCTGGAATTCATTTTCCACAAAGCTGAGGTGGTCTGCTGCATAATCGTTGACCATGGGGAAAAAGATCCCCTTGTGGGTGAGATAGGTCACTTCTGACATTGAAAGGCTGCAAAGGGGGAGAGAGAATAAGAAGCACAAGTTTTGGGGTTGTTTTTTCTTTAAAGCCTTTCTAGGTGTTTTACAGGAATCTTGCAGGGTCATTATGGGGATCTAGTAAGCCCTTTTGATTGGGGGTAAACTAGATTTCCCTGGCAATAAACAAAATTATTTTCTCTCTGTGAAAATAATTGGTCTCCTATATTGCATATTGATTTATTGATGAAAGGGCAGGTTCAGACAGAGACCTGTCGACAATCTCCCCATGCAAGATTTTAAAAGCTGCTCTGAAACCTTTTCGATTTTAAGCACCAGCAGTCTGGTTCCATCTTGGTTCAAGTGGAGCCCATCCCTTATGTACAGGCTTTGCTTGCCCCAAAATGTATCCCAGTGCCTAACAAATCTAAACCCCTCCTCCCGGCACCACCATCTCACCCACGCTTTTAGAACCCTTAACTCCACCTGAGTCTCGCTGGCCCTGCATGTCGAACAGGTAGCTCTTCAGAGAATGCAACCCTGGGGGTCTGGGACCTCTATATGCTACCTAGAGGCCTAAATTTGGCTTCCAGGACCTCCCGACTGCATTTCCCAAAATTGTTGGTGTCGAAGTGTACCCTGACAGCTGACTCCTTCCCAGCACTGCCTAACAGTCTATCTAGACCAGTCCTGCTCAACTTTGGCCCTCCTGCAGATGTTGGCCTACAACTCCCATAATCTCTGGCTATTGGCCACTGTGGCTGGGGATTATGGGAGTTCTAGTCCAAAAACAGCTGGGGAGCAAAAGTTGAGCAGGCCTGATCTAGCTGCTGCGTGACGTCCACAACCTTCGCACCAGGCAGGCAAGTCACAATGTGTTCTACATGCGGGTCACAAACCCATCTCTCTATGCCCCTAATGATCTAATCTAAACTCTATGCCCCTAACAATCTAATCTAAATGATTCACTACTAGGAGGCCCCCAACCCCCAGAGTATCTTCTGCGAGAGGATATGAACCAAGGAAGGGTCCCTTCTAAGGGAGCATGCCCCTCAGATTGATTTCCTCCTCCCCCAAGCCCTTCATTCTCCACGAGCTGTCAGCCTGGGAGTGGGATGCCTCTAATCAGATCCCTGAGGATAACACCCACATACCTCTCTGCCTCACTGAGCATCTCCAGGTCAGCCACCTTGGCTTCGAAAGAACGAACTTGTTCCCTGAGAGCCAAGAGCTCTTTGCACCAAGTGGACACACATGACTTCTGACCATCAGGCAGATAGTCATTCCTGGAATGCTCTGTGCAATAGTCTGGACAGCACTCCCTCCCCTGCTGGCATTCAACCTTCAGAATTGGTTTTGTCAGCTATATAGAATATATAAAGCTTGTTTACTTGAAAGCTAGGTCTTAGCTGCAGTTGTCAGCTAAGTAAAGGTTTTAAGTTCTGTCTTCCAAGAAAATTACAAAAGTGGGATAGTAGTCACCTTCTCCTTGTATGGAGTATCTCCTTTGTGATTGAGGAGGACCGCCTGTGTTTCCCGCACACTTCCCTGCTAAACCCCACGCCAAAAACCTTCGAAATCTGTTGGCAAACTCTTGTCGGCAAAGCTCCGCTGAGCAAATCTCCTCTGGTCTGAGGCTTGTTTCTTCACGAATGCATTTGAAAGCGAGTCACCTCAGGAATGTGCCCCCCTCCGTTAAGCTATGTGACTCCCCTGGTGTTAATCCCCCACCCCAACAACTGGCCTGTCCAAAGACACACAAATCTATCCTGCCAGAAAACAAACTCTAACAAACCTAGCTTGTCCTTTCCCCCTTGTTTTCTTGTTGGTTGGTTGATTGATCGATTGATTGTTTGGATAGATTTAATGATTTGCTGGCTAGCTGGCGGGCTTGCTGGCTGTCGTCTTTAGGAGAGAATCCAAAGTTAGTTGCCTCCTCTGGTCTGAGCCTTGTCTTCTCCTTTGAGCTGTTAACTCTGCTGTGCCTGATATTTCTCTTCCTGTGCCTTGATTCAGTTCCAAGAGGGCACTATGTGCTGCTGTGGAAGACACAGACTTCAATATTAGGGTTGCACATTTTGTATTCTTTCTGTTTTGATTTGTACCAAATCCAAATCAAGCCCATTTTGTATTTTGTCTGAAATTAATCCTTCTGGATCAACCCAGTTTTGTTTTGTATCTGAATTAATCCAAAACTGAATCCAAATTAATACAGATTTTAAAATGGGTCACATGGTCAAAAGAGTGGGTGGGGTTTATAGTGCCCAATGAATTTCAAAGGAATTGGGCAAACCGCTGATTTTTGGTTAATTTTTGAAGTTTGTGCATCTTTCCGATTTTCTCCATAAGGTATGATGGAGGTTTCAGGAAAAGTATAGCTTCACGTGGGGTGGGGGGAAAGGGTGGCTCAGAGTGGAGTGTGGTTGGTGGTAGTGCCCTGTTGGTACAAGGAAGCAACCACAATTTTTTCAGAGGAATTTTGCAAAGGGCTGATTTTTAAAGAATTGATGAAGTTACGTATCTTTCAGATTTTCCTTGTAGGGTATAATGGAGGGTTCTGCAGTCCCATAACTCCACTTGAGGGGCACTGGGGTGGCCCAGAGCAAGTGGAAGTGTAGTGCACATAGGGTGCCAACCACCCACATGGGTTGCCAACCCATGAAGTACAGGGTTTTGTTGTTCTAGAGGTGTTCTGAGAGTAGATTCTCTAGTAGCATATGAGAGTGGATTCATGGTTTTTCATTAAAAATCTCATTTGCTACCAGAGAATCTAAACTCAACACTTCAGAAACAACAAAGCCCAGTATCCCAATGGGTTAGCAATCCAGGGGAGTGGTTGGCATCTTCTGTGCATTACACCACCACTCGCTTCGGACCATCCCAGTGCCCCCCAGGTAGAGTTATGGGGCTGCTGAAACCTCCATTATTGCCTCTGGGGAAAAATCTTAAAGATGCGTAAAAAAATCCTAAGAAATTAGCCCTTTGCCTTATTTGGAATCTGGGTGCACCACCCTTGGAGCACTGCCACCCAACCCACTGTTTTGCCTCTGAAGCCCTACATAAACAAGTTGAAAGAGTGAAGAGAATGATGAACATCAACGACACTTAATTTTTGGCACAGTTATTTGAGAATTTTGCAGCGGCTGGGAGCCTGTCCCTGTGGCACTAGCACAGCAGCACAACCCATTTGTGGATTCAAGCCATCTTTCAATAAAAACACTTCCTCCCCATGGAACAGTGACCACAGGTCATTTGAGATAGCAAGATAGACCAATGAGCCAGCGTGGTGTAGTGGTTAGAGTGCTGGAATAGGACCAGGGAGACCTGAGTTCAAATCCCCATTCAGCCATGATACTAGCTGGGTCACTCTGGGCCATTCACTTCTCTCAGCCTAACCTACTTCACAGGGTTGTTGTGAGGAGAAACCTAAGTATGTAGTACACTGCTCTGGGCTCGGAGGACAAGCAGGATATAAAATGTAATAAAATAAAACAAAACTGCCTTGGTACTATGGAACAGCTTCAAATGTTCATTTAACTGAAGTGGAGTGAGCCGTAGCCCAAACAAATCAGCCTACTGTTCAGAATTGTTGAGATTTATCATCACCGCATTTAAGAAAGTGCAAAACCATGGATCATGGTTACAAGAAAGACAGAAGCAACTAAGATTTCTGGGGATGTCAATAAATTGCCAGGGATATTCCCCACCCCACTCCTTTTGTCTCCTGTAGTCCCATGTGGATGACCTGTCCCTGCAATGGCAAAAGTTGAGAACCCCTGGCTTAGACATCATGTCCCACCAAATTTGTGGCCTAAATTACATTAGACTGCTCAACTTGGGCAACAAAACTTAGACACCACTATAACGCATAAAAATCATAAAAACAAAATAGCTCTTCAAAAGACCCCTGAACAAGTCAGGAGATTCTTTCTAAACCTTTGGAAAGAAAAACCTGTGTAATTTCAGAACTTTCCTAACAAGCTTCTCGAAAAGCTTCTCCACACAATACCATGTCTTTCAGCAAGAGCTTTGGAATCGCATTGAGCTCCCCAAGATATTTGGGTATTTCTGTCTCAAAATGCTGTCTTCCAAATCCCTTTGCAAGGTCAGTTCGCATTTCAATCACACTGAATACAACACATACATAACTAAACCATCCATGCTCAACAGATTTTTGCATATCTTATCTTCTGCTAATCACTCAGTGCCTCAGCTGGAGTGGAGAGAGTCAGAGAAGTAAATTTCAATTGCAATGCTTTTCCGAAGAACAAAGCATTCTGTCCGAAATGCAGTCATTTCGATCTGGAAACAAAAATCTCTGTTTTTTAATTCTTGATTTTGTTTTGGTTACAAAACTTCCAAAATTGCCAATTTCGGGCACAAAACGTTTTCTACCCAAATCGAAATGCACAAGCCTATTCAATATATTTTCACCCAAAGAACATAATGTCTGAATTGGGCTTCTGTTTCTATCAGTGGGGGCCACTATGTACACAGGAGGAAAAAAATCAAACCAACATCCAAAGGGGAGCTCACACTTGATGAATGAGCACTGTAAGATATTGACCCTTAGGGGATGGAGCTGCTCTGGGAAGAGCAGAAGGTTCCAAGTTCCCTCTCTGGATTCTCCAAGATAGGACTGAGAGAGATTCCTGCCTGTAACCTTGGAGAAGCCACTGCCAGTCTGGGTAGACAATACTGAGCTAGATGGACCTATGGTCTGACTCAGTATATGGCAGCTTCCTATCTTCCTATGTTCCAGCAACATACCCACCTCCCTCTACTGCTGGCGGGGGGGAGAGAAAATGCTGCTTTTCAGAGGAGGGCCTTCAAAATGGGCTTCCTAGGACTATTCCACAAGGGCCAAAATGGCAGGAAGACGTGCTTCAATTGATTGCCTGATAAGCCCCAAGCAGTTCACACACACACACACACACACACACACACACACACACACACACACCCCTTCTAAGCAAAAGGGCACCTGGCACCCCTCCATCCCAGAAGAGATAGTTAATCCCCCTTCTCTAGAACTAGATAGGATCTCCAACGTACCTTAGAATCCAGTCCGTCAAACTCTGCAGCTGGTAGCCTCTAATTCTGATCCTCCTCTGCTTTTCCCTCCCTGCTCTCTTCCCAAATGTACCAGCTAAGTTTAACCTTTGCCTTGCCCTCCGGTACAAGGTATGCCACATGTTCTCTCATGAATGATCACAAACTTTTTTAGCCACCCCATAAAAATTTTTCTCTGGGCGGCTTAAAACGACTTACTGTGCTATTTTGTCAATCATTTGATGAGTGGAGGTGTGCTCTCGAATAAAGGCAATGTGTAACCTAGATTTGTCTCCTTGTCCATCCTCCCCCCCCCCTTTCTTTTTTTTACAATGAGCAATTTCCAGCTCTAGATCTATTGGGAGATCACTCAAGCTGGCATCAATCCAACTTTGACTACTTTGAACTACTTTGACTACTTTGAACTGAATCTAAATCAAGGAATGGATAACAAAATTGTCTGGGATGCAAGTAAAGCGGTTATGAGAGGTTTTTTCATACAGCAAAATGCATATTTTTAAAAGCAAAGAGGATTGAAAAAAGAGGCATTATTGATGCAGATCTCCAAAAAGGAAAGGGAACTGCTATGGGCTAAAGATAAGAAGAAGGTTTCTCAAGCTATCAAGATCTTACTACAACAACTTTCTATGTTAATAGCAAATGAACTTGAACAGAATTTGAAATATGTTAAGCAAAGATCATTTGAGTTTGCAAACAAACCAGGCAAGTTGTTAGCTTGGAAAATTAGATTTGAGAGGAAGAAAAATTTTATATCCAAAATATTTACAAAAAATGGGCTCTCTTATAATGGAAAGGAGATAAGAATGGAATTTTTCAAATATTACTCAGAATTATATAAAGGTAAAACAGTAGAAGACAAAAAAATAGAGCAGTTTCTTAGAACCAAAAATATTCCAAAACGTTCTCAGCAACAAATAGAAATTATGAATGCTCCAATAACACTTATGGAAGCAACAGAAGCAATAAATCAAGCTAAATCCAACAAGGCCCCTGGGCCTGATGGACTGTCAGCCTTGTACTATAAGCTATTTAAAGATCAAATTTTACAACTTCTTCAATGGACTATGAATGACATTTTACAAAAAGGGATTATGCTGGATTCGTGGAAGTATGCAAATATTGCAATAATCCCTAAGCCAGATCAAGATCTAACATTAGTTAAAAATTGAAGACTTCCGGTTGTAATGCCGGGGCAGCTGGCTGCTCCTCTGCAAAGAGGAGACGAGAAGGAGAAATAAGGGGTTTTTTGAGGCTTCAAAACCCTCCCACGTCGTCCTGGATTAAAGGACTGACCCAAGATAAACCACGATTTCTCATATGCTGGTTATCTGATTCAGGGATTGGGCTGAAAAGCTCGGTTTTTGTCTCAAGGTGATCGGCAGGGGAAAGGATTCCATCTTCGCTTGTCCCCTTCTCAGGAAATCTTCATGACTGAAGCTGCCCGGCAGACAATTTCTATGGCTTGGATATAATTAATGTTTGAAGTTCAGAAGCTCACCTCTTTAGTGAATGATGATGACAAATTGATGAAATTCCTCATGCGTTTCTGGGAAAGACGCTACAGATAAGGCTGTAAGTTCCTCTTTGGATTGAAGAAAGGAATTCTTTCTTTTTCTTTGTTTGCTAAATACTAAACTTTTAGACTTAAATTGTTGATTAAAATTTTTTAACATTCGGAAAGGATTTCATTAGTGGGGATTGCTATTCTTTAAGCTTAAAGAAGAGACATTTTGGTGTTTCCTATTTGCTATGGACTCTGCCTATCATTCTTCTTAACCAATGAAAACAACAGATGTTCCACACCACCGTGAGAAAATTCTAAATGCCAGTGATTAGACAGAATCCACACTGCAGAACTGTTTATACTTGAGAAATAAGCACAGGCTTCTACTTTCTGTTTTGAGATCAAGGACAAACACCGCTCTGCAAGTATTTTTCTTTTCTTAACCCCTTCATATCATTATGAGAGGCAAAGCTCATCAGAGTCAGACGCATATACAAGCCAGGAAACCTTCACTTCCAGATTCAGGTGTAGGGGAAACCACAACACCTGTAGCTATGGACCAAATGCTCTCTGAGATGAAGCAAATATTGCAATCAAATGCCACTGCCCTCAAACAAGTCTTTTTGGATATGACCCAGATGAAACAGAATTTGAATGGATTAAATGATAAAATCTCAAAGATTGATGAAACTGTCATGAAATTAGCACAGGATAATAAAGAATTTAGATTAAGAGTGGAAGCTTTAGAGAAAGATTTGGGATCACTGAAAGATGACAGAGAAAGACTATTAGATCAAATGGCTTTGCTGGAATTAAGACAAAAAGAGAAATTTTTAAGGTTTAGGGGCATTCCAGAAATTCCCAACCAGAATATTAAGAAACTACTTGGAGAAGAACTTGCACTACTTTTGGGAATTACAGCAGGAGAGATGGAGGCCCAGATTGAGATAGCTTTTCGTCAAAACTCGGATTTTGCCACAAGAAATAAACTAATCAAGGACTGTCTAGTACAGTTCACTACTAAATCAATAGCTGAACGAATCATCCAGGCTCATCTCACCACAGCCTTAACAATTCAAGCTCATCAAATAAAAATTTTGAAGGAAATTCCAGCTAGAATTCTAAGAAAACGTGAGGATTACAGATTTTTGACGGATGCATTAAATGCCAAGGGAATATGTTTTAGATGGGAATTGCCAGAGGGACTCTCTTTTTTCTGCAAAAACAAGAGAAATAGACTTACTGAGCTCCCCAAAGCACAAGAATTTTGGCGGAAATATAATAAAGATTTATCTTCTGAGCATCCTGTTCCATAAATATATAATTTAAATCAGTCCATATGGATCTAAATTTTTAGAAAATCCAGTGGACAAGATTGAAAGATTTTTGGATAAGATATAGTAATTTGGTCAAAGTTATGCTAAAATATGGAACTCAATGAAAAAGGATTTGCAAAGATGGTCTAAAATGAATTTATTTTTAATGAGAAGAATTTCAGTGGTGAAGAACAATGCTTTACTTAAAATGATATTTCTTTTTTAGAATATTTCTATAATTAATAATATGACTTGTTTTAGGCAATGGCAGAAGGATATAATTAAGCTTATTTGGCAGGGGAAAAGATTAAGAATAAATTCTAAAGATGTGGTTTTACCTTGCCAGATTTAAGGTTGTATTTTGATGCTGTTTGTTAGATATGGTTAAAGGAATAGATAACACTGAGAAATTCCAGAGTTTTTGATCTGGAGGGTCTTGATAGAAGGTTTGGATGGCATGTTTACTTAGGGTACAAAAAAAGTAAAATATATAAAGATTTTTTGAATTATTATGTAAGAAGGGGATTAATGAGGGTATGGTTAAAATATAAAAATTGGTTAGAATTGTTTGTATATTAGAACAAAAAATTTCATTATGGTTACCTTTGATTGAAGCTTTATTGTGTAAAGAATCAAATATGTATAGTAGATGTGTTGAGGTATTTACAGAGATTTGTAGTATTTTTATGGGTAGGATTGTAAGTTAAAAAGCTTAATTGAAATATAAAATTTGGTTAGAGACTGGTTTTAGTATAGATGTTGGACATAATTACAGAAAGGGCAGCCTGGGAAAAATTATGGAAGAGTCACTTAAAACTTATTGTTTGCTATGCTTTGAAGGAGAATTATTATAAAATGATTTATATGGTATCTGACATTAAAAAACTGGCATTAATGTATAAAAATGTTTTAAACAAACGTTGGAAATGTGGGCACACGGAAGGTATTTGGACCTGTGGGAAGGCTAAGGCCTATTGGGACATGATATATAATGAATTAAAGAAAGTGATTTTTCCCAAGAAGCCAGAATCCTTCCTGCTGGGAATAACACAAGGAGTAATTTTTACAAATGGTTTGACTTTCTTCATGTATGCATCGACGGTGGACAGAATGATATATGCATAGAAATGGAAGAGTGTTGTAGTTAAAGAATTATTTTCCTATTATTGATCTTACAGCAGGATTTGTTTTGAAACGCAGGTTGGGTAGAATAGTGATTTTTTTTTTCTTTTAACTTTAAAGGTTTAAATTTATGTTTTTTATTACTATTATAATAAGGGTAAATTTTATAGTTGTAATTTCACGAAGAGAGGTGAGCGGGAAGTCCATTTTTGTTTATTATGATGGTTATTATTGTTGAAAATTAATAAAAATTGAATTTGGGGGAAAAATAACATTAGTTAAAAATTATAGACCAATTTCACTTTTAAATAATGATTATAAACTTTTTGCTGCTGTTTTGGCAAGAAGAATGAAAGTTGTATTAAGAGATTTCATTCATGAAGATCAAGCTGGTTTTTTGCCAAAGAGACAATTGAGAGACAATGTTAGAACAGTTTTGAATGTATTGGAGTACTATGAAAAACATAATGATAAACAGATGGCGATGATTTTTTTGGATGCAGAGAAAGCTTTTGATAACATTTCGTGGCAATTTATGTGGGGACTATTAGAGGAAATAACTGCTGGCAATAACTTTATTAGAGCAATTAAAACTATTTACTCAGAACAATACGCTAAGATTATTGTAAATGGGGAATTATCAGATAACTGTGTAATACAAAAAGGGACTAGACAAGGTTGTCCACTTTCCCCATTGCTTTTTATATTGGTTTTAGAAGTGCTTTGTAGAAGTATTAGAGAAGATGATGAATTACATGGTCCCAAAATTGGGAAACAAGACTATAAGTTGAGAGCCTTTGCAGATGATGTTGTGCTATTTTTAGAAAATCCAATGGACAAGATTGAAAGACTTTTGGATAAGATACAACAATTTGGTCAGCTGGCTGGATTTTATATAAATAAGACTAAAACCAAGGTCTTGACTAAAAATATAGATCAGAAAACTAAAGACAGATTCTTTGAAATAAGTGAGTTAAGAGTGGAGAAGAAAGTGAAATATTTGGGAGTTTGGTTATCAAATAATAACTCTGTTGTTTGCCAATAATTATGTTAAAATATGGAACTCAGTGAAAAATGATTTGCAAAGATGGTCTAAAATGAATTTATCTTTAATGGGAAGAATCTCAGTGGTGAAGATGAATGTTTTACCTAAAATGTTATTTCTCTTTCAGACTATCCCTATAATTAATAATTTGACTTGTTTTAGGCAATGGCAGAAGGATATAACTAAGTTTGTTTGGCAGGGGAAAAGACCAAGAATAAACTTTAAGAACTTAACAGATGCAAAGGAAAGAGGTGGTCTTACCTTGCCAGACTTAAGGTTGTATTTTGAAGCTGTTTGTTTGACATGGTTAAAGGAATGGATAACATTGAGAAACCCCAGAGTTCTTGATCTGGAGGGATTCGATAGAAGGTCTGGATGGCATGCTTACTTATGGTATGAAAAAAGTAAAATACATAAAGACTTTTTGAATCATTATGTAAGAAGGAGTTTAATGAGGGTATGGTTAAAATATAAAAACTGGTTAGAACCAAAAACTCCGTTATGGATATCCCCGATCGAAGCTTTTTCGCGTAAAGAAGTAAACATGCAGATGTGTTGGGGTACTTACAGAGATTTGTTGTATTTTCATGGAAAGGATTGTAAGTTAAAAAGCTTAACTGAAATACAAAACTTGGTTAGAGATTGGTTTCAGTACTATCAGTTAAATGAGATTTATAAGAAAGACCTCAAAGTTGGATTTGAGGATCAAATTTCGAATTTCGAGAAGGAATTATGCCAAGATGATGAAAAATTGATTTCTAAAATGTATAAAATGTTACTTTTAGAGGAGACAAGAGAGGAAGTAGTTAAAACAACTATGATAAAGTGGGCTCAAGATGTTGGACATAATATAGAAATGGCAGCTTGGGAAAAGTTATGGAAGAGTGATTTAAAATTTACTGCTTGTTATGCTTTGAAGGAAAATTATTATAGAATGATGTACAGATGGTATCTGACACTAAAAAAACTGGCATTAATGTATAAAAATGTTTCAAACAAATGTTGGAAGTGTGGGCATACTGAAGGTACTTTTTTCCATATGTGGTGGACCTGTGGGAAGGCTAAGGCCTATTGGGACATGATATATAATGAATTAAAGAAAATATTTAAAGTGTCATTTCCTAAGAAGCCAGAATCCTTCCTGCTAGGAATAACACAAGGAGTAATTTCTACAAATAACTTAACTCTTTTCATGTATGCATCTACGGCGGCCAGAATAATATATGCACAGAAATGGAAGAGTAATGAACTGCCTTCAAAAGAAGATTGGCTGATAAAAACTTTGGAATATGCAGAGATGGCAAAACTTACAACATTGATAAGAGATCAAAGCTTAGAATGTTTCAAGGAAGATTGGAGACCTTTTTTGTTGTATTTAAAGAATTATTTTCCTACTATTGATCTTACAGCAGGATTTGAAATTTGAAATGCAGGTTGGGTAGATTAATGGTTCTTTTTTTTATTTTAAAGGTTTTAATTTTTGTTTTTTTATTAATATTATAATAAGGCTAAACTTTATAGTTGTTATTTCACGAAGGGAGGTGCGCGGGAAGTCCATTTGTGTTTATTATGATTGTTAATGCTTATTATTGTTAAAAATTAATAAAAATTGAATTTGGAAAAAATAAAAATAAAAAAAGAATTTAGTTTGAACTGCTTCTAATATTGTAAAATTATCAGAAGGCCCAATTTGCGCACCATAAACAATTTGAGGATATATTTTAGCTTTAAATAATCTGACAGCCGCCGGGACAAAAGGAGCACCTCTCGAGAAGTAAAAAGATTTAATCACATTTGCCGTCTGTTGGGCACTGTGAGAAACAAAGCTAAGATGAGCTTTCCGGGATCCGCTGGAATGATATACAACCCCTAAATAATTGCAAACCTTGACCTACTCAATATTATGTCCATTTATGGACCATTTATGGGTTTGGGGGCATTTTGCAAAAACCATCACCTTAGTCTTGGTATAGTTTACCTCCAAGGCCTCCTTCACAGTATAGACACTCAGAGAAGTTAAGGCACGGCTTAACCCTATCGTGGTTTGAGATAATAGGACAATATCATCAGCATAAAGCAGTAACGAAACAACGAAAAAACCCAACTTCAAGTATATGCTGATGGGATCTGAGCTGTCGGTGACTGACCAGGAGAGGGATCTCGGGGTCGTGGTGGACAGCTTGTTGAAAGTGTCGACTCAATGTGCAGCAGCTGTCCACAATTGGAGTACTGCATACAATAAATGTGTGCATGCGCATGCACGTGTGTGTTTGTATAACACACATTGTGTTATACAATGTGAGCACAAGAGCTGGTCTTGTGGTAGCAAGCATGACTTGTCCCCTTAGCCAAGCAGGATCTGCCCTGGTTGCATATGAATTGAAGACTTGATATGCAAGCACTGTAAGATATTCCCCTTAAGGGATGGAACCACTCTGGGAAGAACAGAAGGTTCCAAGTTCCCTCCCTGGCAGCATCTCCATGGTAGGGCTGAGAGAAATTCCTGCCTGCAACCTAGGGGAAGCCGAGGCCAGTCTGGGTAGACAATAGTGAGCAAGATGGACCTATGATCACTATATGGTAGCTTCCTATGTCCCTATGACACCTGGCACCCCTCTATCCCAGAAGAAATCATTGATTCCCCCCCTTCTCTGGCACTAGAAAGGATCTCCACATTACCTTAGAATCCAGCCAGTCACACTCTGCAGCCGGTAGCCTCTAATTCTGATCCTCCTCTGTTTCCCCTCCCAACCTTCTTTCCAGAGCCTACCATCCAAGATTAACCTTTCGTTTCCCCCACAATGCCTCACACTTATGCAACATGTTTCTTGCAGTCTAATCAAGCATGGCACATACATTATCTCAAGGGCCCATACAACAGCCCTTTCAGGTAGGCTCACAGTGCTAACCAGAACTGGAGACATTTTCTGTGTCCCATCTGCCTCCCCACTTAACAATCTATCCATCAATCTTTATTACAGTCAAAGGCCAGCATTACCAAAGGAAGCCAAACTTGTGATCAGCCTCTGGTGTTCTCTGTCACTCATATCAGCTGTTGAGGACCCATTAGCCTGGGTTAAAGATACTCCCACATTCCTGTAAAAAGAAGCTCTATCCTGGGAGATAAATGGGAACCTGAAGCACCTAAGCCATGCATGATCCAGTGGCGTAGCGAGGGCAGAGGGCCTGTATTCCATGCACCTCCCAACAGCACGGGGGACTCTCTTCACTTGCTGGCTGACCTCTCACCCACTCCTGCTCCTCTTGCTATTGAGATCAGAAAGCACGAGCTGAAAGAGTCATTGGATCAAGATTCTACTAGTTGTAAGACCTGGGAGATAATAGAGGCCTCAAGTAAGTGCCTTGCGTAATATGTGCGTCTATTGGCCATTTTCAATTCTTAATGGGTTACAAGGAATAATTGGGAGACTGCCACTGAAGAAGGCCTAACCAAGGCTGAAACGCATTTGGCATTATCAGAAAAACTCTAGAAGAAAAGCCTCCTTGAAGGAGCCGTGGATGACTCTTTGAGCCGTGGATGATGACTCCTTGAATGATGACTCCTGGGATAACTCCTTGAATGAGCCATAGATGACTCTTGGTCTTATCAGGGAAATGGTTTGGATTACCTATTTGCAAATCCAGATGGACTGTTGGTATTTCAGCAGAACATTTTGGAGACATAGAATTGTGAGTATGGAATTCCTTTTTATTGTGACTCACTTTTAAGAGAAAGCTAAACAGAATTGTTGGGCACTATATCATATACTGCAGGATTCTTTTCAATATTTCTTCTGCCTGGTGATGTCATGAAGGGGCTTGCAGCAGAAGAGATATGGAATGTGAGCACACACAATGCTATGAGGAATTGCCTGGCTATCTTCAGTCCCATGGGAAGGTCATGTTCACACCCCACATTTTCTCCCGATAAACATGATCAAAGTGTTTGCTCTGTGCCACCGTCAAGACGTTCTTCCAGTCTCCGGAGATCCCTGAAACATCACAAGAGGGGGCCATTAACCACAAATAGGTTGTGCCAGATATCTAACTCCTTGAGGGCAACAGCTGTAGACACCCCTTTGACACGGCATTTACCTTTCCTCATTAGCTTTCCTTTACTGTGGTCCATATACATGTCAGGTATTTGGGTGAGGTTGGACATCTTGTTGTCCTTCATCTTCTGGAAGGAGGCATTTTCCACCACTGAGTCAATCTGCTGGCTGTTCAGCTCCTTACCAAGGAAGTGGCAGATCCTCCCCACGCTGCTTCGCAGGTCCTGGGGAGGACAAGAGCAGATAACGAGGGCAGAGGGGTCATGGATGCAGGTTGGCACATAGAGAGCTACTCTTTTATGAGAGGAGTGGAGAGAGTGTCATTGTGTAGAGTCCATCTGGCAAAGTGGATGCCATGCACATTGGCTTCTCAACCACTACTGTGAGGACAAGAGCAGAACGCAAGTCGCTCTCAATCAGTTGAATGCCTGCCTGTCATCTTAGTATAGGGTATCTCTCAGCTAGCACACAACCAGGGAATGTCCAATCACCTAAGGAGGAGATTTTGAAGAATATCAGAATCTAGGTCCCAGCTCAACCGGATGCATACAGTATGGGTGCTAGCTGTGTTCACACATACAAAAGCGGGGATGAGAAGTCCCGACGTGCTGGACACCGTAGGGATATCTGCAGAGGATATCACACCTGGCACACTCCTGATGGGTCCCCTTTCTAATTCTGTGGGCCAGTAAGGTATTGTCCAAACTGACTCAAATGAGAGGACATTTTCAGCACTCTTAACGTTGCAGGAGTTCTCATGGTTCCCACAAGAAAGCCATGACAATCAGTCACTTTTTCTTCTGACCTGCTGGCTCCAGACACGGCGGCCTGGCTAGCCACACCCCCGCATCTGACATCAGACATGGGGCGTTGTTACCATCCAGGTCTGGTTTATATACTAAATATGCTAATTAGCTAGCATACAAAATTAGGCCTGGCTCATAGTGTCACCAAGTGACCAAGTTCTTTTATATAGTGACCATGTAGGATCTGGGCGCAAGGAAGAAAGGAGATCAAACCAATCCTAAAAGGATTCAATGGGCTTTATTGAGTATAAAAGAATAACAACATCAATTCTAGCTGGGCAGAAAGCAGAACACTCTATCAATATTACTAACAGTATTTAAACAGAACATCCTAGCCAGCACCAATATTCAACCCGTGTTCCTAAATAACATATGTGTGTGTATTAAATCTTCCAAAAGCCTAATACAATTCAGATACAGATGGAAAAAAGCGGGGGTAAGGAAAGCTGAGGGCTGGCATGGTTTTGGGGAGATCAGGCATTAGTAGGGGGAAAGGGGAGGGAAGGAGAAGGAGGGGAAAAGATGGAGGGATCCAAGGCTTGTAAAGGCAGCATATTACCAGGATCAGAGAGACTTGAGAGCGATGGATCTCTTCAGCTGAAGGAGCAAGGCCTTTGGTTGGAGACAGGAGCTTTGCAGTTTGCTCAGATCACGGCTGAGAGTCAGAGCACCATGGCTGGAGAAGTCTTGACTTCTCACTGCGCAGTAGAAGTCACAGACAGCTCCTGTCCATGGACAGAGTTCCTGCTTGTTGCCCCGCGGCTTAGCAGCAAACTCTGGGAGTGCTTGTGAGCAGATCTTGCTTGTAGGCACAAGATTGCTAACTCTCTGTCCAGTAGCCTCATTCTTTATAGTTGTATTTTCCTTTGATCTCTCATAGAATCTATTCAAATCTCATCTTTTCCTGGGTCCCCAAAAAGGGTGACAATGCTGTTACCTTCTGGATAATGTCTTTTAATTATTCAAGATATTGGCCAATCCAGAGAGAGATCTGAATCTCGTCTTCTGTAAACTGTGCGCTTGGAAGGGGAGGAGGGGGAACATTGCCCAAAGCAAATCTGCATCTCTGAGCAACAAATGGCATCTTCCCCGATTTGCCAGTCTGACCCCAAAAAGGTGTTAAAGTGTTAGTAAAGTAAGATTTATAGTCTATAGGTGTTTTTCTTTGTACGCATCTACCTATGTTGAATTTCTATAGAGAGCAATTGAGTTAATCGTTGACAAGGATTAACGCTGACTTCTTGCAACATGAGAGGGGAGTTCATCCTCTGGCCTCTTCCACAGACATTACCTGGTATTAGCATTTGGATAGTTTGGCCTGGCTTTTGTGCTCCCTTGAGTATCCATTTCACAATACAATGCTGGATCGCCTCTTCCCTCCCAAACCAGTTGAGATCTGGGGTGTCAGTTCACCTTGAGTTCAGGCATTTAATTGAACCCTTAATATAAAATGACATCAGACACAGGCCTGAATTCCACATACTTCTGAGTTGGTACCTTTAAGTCCAAGGTTGAGGTACATGGTCCGTAACATTCCCCCTCTCTTATGCATTTTGCTCCAGGCAATATGTATAAGACAGACAATGCTTAGGCCAAACTCATAGTAATGATTGTTTTCCCTGATTGCATGTTCACAAGACAGCAGTGGACAGTCTCAATAGCTGTCCCTGCTTCTGTCAGTAGCTGACCCAGTAGGGCTTTAAAAAAAAAATTCACAAGCAGATGCAGTGGCATCTTTAAAAACAAAAACAAAACAAAAAATGTGTTAAGCAGGAGCTCCAATACAGAGTCCTCCCCTGCTGCACCTTTTGTGCACTTGAAGTAACAGTTTAAAGATAAACTTATCCTCAATATTGCTGTTGTGATCTAGAGTGTATATCAGAATGAAGCACCCCCTCTTGGAGAGAGCACCCGCTCTTGTCCAATTTCTTTTGAGTACATCTCCCAGTTACATTTGCTGTAGTCACACAAGCACATGTCTGAGAGAGCATTTTATATGGCCAAATAGTTTGCCAAGCATTTGCCTTCAAATGTGGCAGAGTTTACAACCTCACAGATCCCACAGCAACAGAGGTCTGCCAATTGCCCTTTGTCCTTGGCTGTCCCAGATCACAGGGGTCCACACAGAATGGAGACCTGCAATCCAAGAGGCCAACTGCTTTTATACATTTAAATCATTGTGGCATCACCCAGCAAACAATTCACAACTATCCTCCATCAAATATAAACTCAATAATTATACATTCCTATAAACCAAACATCTAGGGCTCTAGCACATAGACTAAACCCATAAGTACAACATAAGTAAATATGTGCAGACAGATAGATTTTGCAAGGACTGAGTGTACAACACAAATTCAGCCCATTCAGCCATCCTAACAAGTCTCATAAGACAAATCCGTCTGACTCACCTATGGGCAGGAAAGCAGGGACGGCAAACTCCCTAGGCTAGGAGATGTCACGGGGAACCAAGATTGAACCACACTTATGCATGGAACCAGAGGATCTCTTACCCTTGGACTTGAAGGCTAAAATTCAGGGTCTCCATAGCCCCGGGGACCCATCAAAATCTCTAGTCTGTCCCAGGTGGTGTGGTTGCCTGGCCAAGAATGATGATGCTTAATTGCAGGGGAGGGGGGCCTCCAAAGGTCTTTAGGTCCAGGCTCCAAAATTTCCTAGGTGCCCCTCTGTGTGGAACCAGCCAGGGAGGGGACCTTACCTGCTGCATCTCTTCGTAGGTGATGAAGAAGACGTTGGCTCTGTCCTTCATCTCCATCCAGCCTTTCACGTGGTCAAACCAAGAGCCATAGGGCACTGGAGGAGCAAGGAAAGGGTTGAGCATAACCTGCTCCTAGAATATCAGAGTAGGAGGGAACCTCAGAGGGCTTCTAGTCCAACCTCTAAAGATGCCCCAAATACTTGTCTTTAAAAAGTATTTGGAGCACATGCGGAATGATGAACAGCCCCCCATCCTGACATGCAATCAAGGAGAACAAAATGACATGCCAGAAGGTTATACAAGTCCTGCAGGCCAAATGGTCACCAGCTGCCCTACCATTCCCACTCAGGAACTCTTCCAGGTGCTCTTGGACTGTTCCAGGGTCTTTCAATCCCTTCATAGCCTTGGAGAAGTAGTAATGTGAGATCAGCACATCCTTGGGGTTGCGCAAGGTATAGACCACCTGTGGGAGAGGCGGGGGCATTATTCAGAGGGAAACGCATCCCCTTCTCGGCCCCCACAAGGGTCAGGTGGTTGCTTCCACCCAGAGGCAAATGGCAAAATCGGGTGGGGGGTATTTTATTTATTTGTTTGTTTCTCTCCTGCTCTTCCTCCAAGGAGCCCAGAGAGGCATACATGGTGATGTTTATCCTCACAACAACCCTGTGAGGTAGGTTAGCCTGAGAGAGATGTGACAGGCCCAGAATCAGTGAGTTCCATGGCTGAACAAGGATTTGAACTCAGGTCTCCCTGATTCTAGGGCAACACTCTAACCACTATATACAATGCTTCTTCTTGGAAGTGCCATGTGAGGGGGGAAGTGCTATTTCCCAGTATGAGCGAGTACCAGAAAAAACCCCAAGGGTTTGCCCCTCTAACTTGGCAAAGAGGCACCTTTTAACATGGTGATTCACCCTTTTTTAGCAGGGGGAGAATAACTGGCCCTATCCACCCCCAGCACTGTACCTCCAGTGACTTTTGCTGGTGTCCATATTATGTTTCTTTTTAGATTGTAAGCCCTTTGGGGACAAGGATCCATCTTATTTATTTATTATTTCTTTCTCAAATAAATAAATAAATAAATAAATAAATAAATAAATGGGGGAAAGAGTCATTCATGCTCACCTAATAGCAGCAACAACAACAAAAATAGTAGTCTTAATGTAGCCCCATGATTTGCTTCAGTACATAAGTACCTACAATACCTTCCTGTAGACGGTCAGTGCCTTGTACACACTGACCAGGATTTATCTTGTCTGTGACACAGATAGGCAGGAAGAGAGTTTTGCCTTCTCTTACCTTGGCCTTGGAGTTGAGAAAGGATTTAGGGAAAAGCTGGACTGGAAGGTGAGAATTCATCATCCTGGGTGAAGGATATTCAAGGGCAGTCTTCAAGCCACTAACAAATTCCAACCAGGGTGTCCGTTGAAACACTGAGGTACTGCGTACCCAGGTGGGGTCCCCATCATGCCGGATCAAACCCAAGATCTCTGCCATCCAATTGGTCCCTAGAAGGGAGTTCAGCAATCATGATCTTCCCTCTACTCCCACCCCCCTTATACAGATCAGAATGGATCTTCTTTAACAGCTAGCTCTTCTGGCACCCTGCAATCAGATGCTCAGGCCCAGTGCTGAAGTCACAATAAGGATATCCTTTGGGAGAGTCAGAAGGGCAGGATTTTTGTGCTGTGTTAAAACTCCATATGACAAAGATCTCCCAGCTGACAAAGTCCTGGAAAATAAGGCTTTGTGAAGCATCAGGGCTGAATAGGAATGGAATCCAGGCAGTCCAATTCGGATCAATTCAGAAAACAGAAATTGGAAATAGAACCCCACCAGAAGTAATGTTTAAAATCTCATTGCAGAAAATGGGATTTTCAAACTACTGAAATTAGATTTTCAGAAACTGCAATAGATCTCTACCAGAAATCGTACTACAAATCCCATCATGGAAGAGGGCGATGTCCAATCCTGGACATTGGCAATTCTCATTCTATTCTTTCCCATGATCTGAATATAAACAATAGGCTGACGTGGAAATGACTTCTGCAGCTAGAACATACAATATCAGCTCTCAGATGGAAAAGCTCCCTCAGCTCCAGAATTGAAAACAAAGCTAGTCCTGTTCTGACGGGTGTAGCTATAATTGAGCAGATGGTTTCAGAGAACCCGGGGCCCCTACTCTTAAGAGCTCCCCAGCTCCATCCCTCCCTATTTTCTTCATGTTCTCCCTCAGTCTGAGAGGCTGCCAGGGAGAGGGGTGAACATGGGCCCCCTCTCCCCTAGCTATGCCCCTGCCTGTTCCGTCTCCTGCTGGGTAAGTAGCCAACTTCATGTGGCCTTCGCCTTCTTTCTGTGAGCATCAACTGTGACTCGTTGCTACCTGTGTCCATTCCTACCTGATTTCATATAAGCAACGTTCACTACATCGTCATCCAACAGCTGGAATTCATTTTCCACAAAGCTGAGGTTGTCTGCTGTAAACTCGATCATGGGGAAAAAGATCCCCTTGTGGGTGAGATAGGTCACTTCTGACATTGAAAGGCTGCAAAGGGAGAGAGAGAATGAGAAGCACAAGTTATGGGGTTGTTTTTCTTTAAAGCCTTTCTAGGTGTTTTACAGGAATCTTGCAGGGTTGTTATGGGGATCTAGTTAGCCCTTTGATTGGGGGTAAACTGAATTTTCCTGGCAATAAACCACAATAATTTGTCTCTGCTAAAATAATTGCTCTCCTATATTGCATATTGATTTATTGATGAAAGGGCAGGTTCAGACAGCGACCTGTCAACAATCTCCCCATGCAAGATTGTAAAAGCTGCTCTGAAACCTTTTTTATTTTAAGCGCCAGCAGTCTGGTTCCATCTTGGTTCAAGTAGAGCCCGTCCCTTGTGTATAGGCTTTGCTTGCCCCAAAATGTATCCCAGTGCCTAAAAAATCTGAACCCCTCCTTCCGGCACCACTGTCTCACCCATGCTTTGAGAACCCTCAGCTCCACCTGAGTCTCACTGGCCCTGCATGTCGAACAGGTAGCTCTTCAGAGAATGCAACCCTGGGGGTCCGGGACCTCTATATGCTACCTAGAGGAATAAATTTGGCTTCCAGGACCTCCCGACTGCATTTCCCAAAATCGTTGGTGCCAAAGTGCACCCTGACAGCTGACTCAGCTGGGGGGGCGGGCAACGTTGAGCAGGCCTGATCTAGCTGCTGCGTGACGTCCACAACCTTCGCACCAGGCAGGCAAGTCACAATGTGTTCTACATGCGGGTCACAAACCCATCTCTCTATGCCCCTAACAATCTAATCTAAATGATTCACTACTAGGAGGCCCCCATCCCCTGGAGGAGTATCGTCTGTACAAGAGGATATGGGCGTATCACCCAAGGAAGGGTTCTATGCTAAGGGAGTGTGTCCCTCTTCCTCAGACCAATTTCCTCCTTCCCCGAGACCCTCATTCTCCATTACAGCATAAGTGCCATAAGCCTGGGAGTGGGGTGCCTCTAACACATCCTTGAGGGTTTCATCCACACACCTCCGGCCTCCCTAAGCATCTCCAGGTCAGCCACCTCACTTCGAAAGAACAAACTTCTTCCCTGAGAGCCAAGAGCTCTTTGCACCAAGTGCACACCCATGACCTCTGACCCTCAGGCAGATAGCCATTCCTGGAACACTCTGTGAAATAGTCTGGACAGCATTCCCTCCCTTGCTGGCATTCAACTTTCAGAATTGGCTTTGACAGCTATTTAGAATATATAAAGCTTGTTTACTTGAAAGCTAGGTCTTCGCTGCAGTTGTCAGCTAAGTAAAGGTTTTAAGTAATGTCTTCCAAGAAAATTACAAAAGTGGGATAGTAGTCACCTTCTCCATGTATGGAGTATCTCCTTTGTGATTGAGGAGGACCGCCTGTGTTTCCCGCACACTTCCCTGCTAAACCCCACGCCAAACTCCTTCAATATCTGTTGGCAAACGCTTGTTGGCAAAGCTCCGAGGAGCAAATCTCCTCTGGTCTGCGGCTTGTTTTCTCACAAGCTCATTTCAAACTGAGACACCTCAGGAATGTGCCCCCCTCCCTTAAGCGATGTGACTCCCCTGGCGCTAATCCCCCAACCCAACAACTGGCCTATCAAACGACACACAAATCTAGCCCGCCAGAGAACAAACTCTAACAAACTTAGCTTGTCCTTTCCCCCTTTTTTTCTTGTTGGTTGGTTGATTGATCAATTGATTGATTGGATAGATTTAATGATTTGCTGGCTAGCTGGCGGGCGGGCTGGCTGCCGTCTTTAGGAGGGAATCCAAATTTAGTTGCCTCCTCTGGTCTGAGCCTTGTCATCTCCTTTGAGCTGTTAACTCTGCTGTGCCTGCTATTTCTCTTGCCATGCCTTGATTCAGTGCCAAGAGGGTGCTATCTGCTGCTGTGCAAGATACAGGCTTCAACATCTGTTCACTCATAGAACATAATGTCTGAATTGGGCTTCCGTTTCTCTCAGTGGGGGCCACTATGTACACAGGAGGGGAAAATCAAACCAACATCCAGAAGGGAGCTCACACTTGATGTGTGAGTACTGTAAGATATTGACCCTTAGGGGATGGAGCTGCTCAGGGAAGAGCAGAAGGTTCCAAGTTCCCTCTCTGGCTTCTCCAAGATAGGACTGAGAGAGACTCCTGCCTGCAACTTTGGAGAAGCTGCTGCCAAGCTGGGTAGACAATACTGAGCTAGATGGACCAAGGGTCTGACTCAGTATATGGCAGCTTCCTATGTTCCAGCAGTGTACCCACCTCCCTCTAATACTAGGCAAAAAAAAATGCTGCTTTTCAGAATGGGCTTTGTAGGACTATTCCACAAGGGCCAAAATGCCAGGAAGACGTGCTTGAACTTATTGCCTGATAAGCCCCAAGCAGTTCAGAACTCAGCCCATGGGCTCCTGACAAAGCTTCCAAACAAGAGGGTGTGTGAATTTCAGGATAAGAAGGGACCCCCCACAAACACACACACACCTTCTAAGCAAAAGGGCGCCTGGCACCCCTCCATCCCTGAAGAGCTTTGTTAATCCCCCTTCTCTAGAACTAGACAGGATCTCTTACTTACCTTAGAATCCAGCCCGTCACGCTCTGCAGCTGGTAGCCTCTAATTCTGGTCCTCCTCTGCTTTCCCCTCCCTGCTCTCTTCCCAAATGTACCAGCTAAGTTTAACCTTTGCCTTGCCCTCCGGTACAAGGTATGCCACATGTTCTCTCATGAATGATTCTCTGGGCGGCTTACAACAACTTACTGCACTATTTTGTCAATTATTTATCTAGTGGAGGTGTGCTCTCAAATAAAGGCAAGGTGTAACCACATGTTCTCTCATGAATGATCACAAACTTTTTTAGCCACCCCATCAAAAAATTGTTCTCTGGGCAGCTTACGATGACTTACTCCACTATTTTATCAATTATTTGATGAGTGGAGGTGTGCTCCCGAATAAAGGCAACGTGTAACCTAGATTTGTCTCCTTGTCCATCCTTCCCCCCCCCCTTCTGTTTTTTTACAATGAGCAATTTCCAGCTATACATCTACTGGGAGATCACTCAAGCTGGCATCAATCCAACTTACAGTGTGTTACTAATAGATGATGTCAGAGGGTCATTCTATCTTCTGAACAGATGACAGATAAAAACAGAGGAGCAGGACTCCTGTATTTACAGGTTAAACACACACTCAAATGGCTTTAACACAGAAATATGGGTCGGATTATGAACTGACAGAGGCTGAAATGTCCGATAAAGACTTCTGATCAGAAATACTGTTTCGAAGTCCGTGGTACCTAGTCCTACAAAGTACAGGAGTGGAACCCTTAAGTTGTGGGGGTAAATTCTTGAGATAAATGACCTCAGTGCAGTAGTACTGGTCACCTCCAGAATTGACTACTGCAATGCGCTTTATATGGGGCTGCCTTTGTACATAGTCTGGAAGCTGCAGTTGGTCCCGAATGTGGAAGCTAGTTTTGTCTCTGGGTCATCTTGGAGAATGCATATCATTCCTTTCTTAAAAGATCTACACTGGCTGCCAATAGGTTTCTGGGCAAAATACAAGGTCTTGGTTATAACCTATAAAGCCTTAAACACCTTGGGCCCTGGTTATTTAAGAGGATGCCTTCTTCGCTATGAACCACACTGCCCATTGAGATCATCTGGAGAGGTTGGTCTGCAGTTGCCACCAGCTCATCTACAGTTGCCACCAGTGGCTACTCGGGGACGGGCCTTCTCCATTGCTGCCCTGAAGCTTTGGTAGCTTTACGCCTATGCGATGAATACCAGAAGTCAGGCTGCTTCAGATCGGAGGATCAGGTTGCACAGCTGGATTCTCAAGAAATCTAGTGAGCCAACCACAATCCAAGGATCCACAGTTTGGCGAGATTTAGGGTGGGTTGTCTTTGTTTTCTGCAATTTCTGGGGCTCAGGGATGATTTCCAGTGCTCAGGGGGTGATTTTCAGGGTCCCGGAGTGATTTTTTCCCCCTATTTTAAACTGTATTTTGCAAACCTTTCGCAACCATGATTCCTCCAAACTTCTGTTTCCCATTGGTTTTAATACCTTGCCAACCATGAATTCACCAACCGTGAGGTTTTCCCAGAATGGAACCCTCGTGGTTGGTGAGGGGGGACTGTATTTCTCTAGGTAAACTGCTTTGGGAACGTTTGTTGAAAAGCAGTATAAATAAATATCTTTCACCGTACAGTGTAAACAGGTACAGTCATTCCCATGTTCTGCTGAACACAGTCACAGAAGTACACTTCCTGTCTGTACCGTGCATTTGAAGGCCTTTTCCCACCCCTAAAATGGATGCAGGTACAGTCATTCACACAAACACCTGCATGAGTGTGCAGGCATCTGTACACTCGTCCAGCATAATGTCTGTATCAGGTTCAAGTCTCTGGGTGATGGAGGAAGTCGCTGTGTAGATTACCTTCCTGTCCCAGCATGCATTTAAACTCAATTAGAAATGCCAGTTTTTATACATATTTAAAACTGGGGGGTGGGGGTTTTCAAATTGGGGGCTTCACTTTGGAACTCGCTATCTTTACAACCCCAGGGCACTGGAGTGGATCCACCTTGGAGTTTGGACTCATGACACGCTTGCCAAGAGGCAGATCAGCATTGATGTGTCCTGACTCTGTCCAGACTTTTTAAGAGAGCCAAGAACATCCAGTACATCACTGTTTACTGTGCAGTTGCTATTGCCTTCTGTGTTGTTCTGTTGGCTCGCTCACGAGGAAAGGGGGTGCCCATACATGGCCACAGTCCCAAGTACAAGGGCATACCCGCAAACAGCCCCACAAACCAAAGCTCTGACAACTGCTCTATCCCCAGCCCTCGGCCATAATTCTCCTCTGCAATTCAAGAGCCATCTCACACGCAAAGTTGAAAGAGCAGCACGTGCTCCCTGTTTGCTTGGTAAGAAAAAGTGTAAAAATTTTAAAAACACACACAAACACCAAAACCACGTTCCTTGCTCAGAAGGCTCATTCACACGACAAATGCCTCCTTGCAGTCATCAGATGTCCACATCACTAGCACAAGAGAAGTTCAAAAGCAATTTGAGCCCATCACTTCACCCAAACACATGCGCACACACAGACACATCTTAACACAGCATTTCTAGAACTTTTGCAACACACCCCTGCTTCTATGACACTTGCCAAATTCCTACCTCAACCTCCCAGCAGCCAGCTCTTCTGTAGGTGAGCACAAGGAGAGCTGGTCTTGTGGTAGCAAGCATGACTTGTCCCCTTAGCTAAGCAGGGTCCACCTTGGTTTCATATGAATAGGAGACGTGATGTGTGAGCACTGTAAGTAAGTAAGTAAATTTATTATGGTCCTTAGACCAGCTTAACATTTAAAATAATGCATTTATAATTTACAAAATATTCAAATTGCTTATAGAAGCTCTAAGAAGTTTGGATTCAACAAAACAAAACTTAGCCACATTTATAGAAGTAACAGGTTTCTTGGGACATGCCCAGTTGATGCAATTTTGTTTTCAGAGCTATTTCCTATTTAGATGTAAAGCTGTCAATTAATACTAAAGGCACTAAACCGACTGGGAAGAAAACCAAATCCAGATTTTCATTTTCAAGGTGGTAACCCCAACTTCTCTACAAAGAGCCACGTTAGCTGAGCCTCTGGGGGCTTGAAGGATGGCCCTTAAGAATTTAGTTTGAACTGCTTCTAAGATTGTAAAATTATCAAAAGGCCCAATTTGCGCGCCATAAACAATTGGCGGGTATATTTTAGCTTTAAATAATCTGACAGCCGCCGGGACAAAAGGAGCACCTCTCGAGAAGTAAAAAGATTTTATCACATTTTCCGTCTGTTGGGCACTGTGAGAAACAAAGCTAAGATGAGCTTTCCAGGATCCGCTGGAATGAAATACAACCCCTAAATACTTGCAAACCTTGACCTGCTCAATATTATGTCCATTTATGGACAATTTATGAGTTTTGGGGTGTTTTGCAAAAACTATCACCTTAGTCTTGGTATAGTTTACCTCCACGGCTTCCTTCACGGCTTAACCCTATCGTGGTTTGAGATAATAGGACAATATCATCAGCATAAAGCAGTAACGAAACAATAGAAAAACCCCAACTTCAAGTATACACTGATGGGATCTGAGCTGTCGGTGACTGACCAGGAGAGGGATCTTGGGGTCATGGTGGACAGCTCGTTGAAAGTGTCGACTCAATGTGCGGCAGCTGTAAAAAAGGCCAATTCCATGCTAAGGATTATTAGGAAGGGGACTGATAATAAAACGGCTAATATTATAATGCCCTTATACAAAATTATGGTGCAACCACAATTGGAGTATTGTATACAATTCTGGTCACCACATCTCAAAAAAGGACATTGTTGAACTGGAAAAGGTGCAGAAGAGGGCAACCAAGATGATCAGGGGCCTACAGCACCTTTCTTATGAGGCAAGACTACAACACCTGTGGCTTTTTAGTTTAGAAAAAAAAACAACTGCGGGGAGATATGATAGAGGTCTATAAAATCATGCATGGTGTGGAGAAAGTGGATAGAGAGAAATTGTTCTCCTTCTCACACAACACTAGAACCAGGGGTCATCCCATGAAATTGATGGCCAGGAAATATAGGCCCAACAAACGGAGGTACTTTTTCACACAACGCATAATCAACTTGTGGGATTCTCTGCCACAAGATGTGGAGACAGCCAACAACCTGGATGGCTTTAAGAGGGGTTTGGATAACTTCATGGAGGAGAGCTCTATCAACGGCTACTAGTTAGAGGGCTATAGGCCACCTACAGCCTGAAAGTCAGGATGCCTCTGAGTACCAGTTGCAGGGGATTAACAGCAGGAGAGAGGGCATGCTCTCAACTCCTGCCTGTAGGCTTCCAGCAGTATCTGGTGGGCCACTGTGTGAAACAGGATGCCGGACTAGATGGGCCTTGGGCCTGATCCAGCAGGGCTGTTCTTATGCCTATTCACAAGTTTAGGGGGAAGAAGAGCAAGGTCATTCAGATGAGAAATTATTGAATTTATATAAAAATTAAATAAAACAGGGGCAAGAATACAACCTTGTCATACTCCTCTATAAGTAGGTATCTCAGCTGAGAGATGCCCTTTCCTACTACACCGCACTCTGAGGCGGGTGTTCTGATGAAAATTGTAGATTAATAAAAGTAAATGTGGATCTATTGATGATTTCTTTAACTTCATCCAAAGTCTCTGGAAATAGAATCAAAAGCTGCTTTAAAATCTATAAACGCAGCATACAGGGAGGATTTAGGCGAGGAGGAATATTTCTCAGCTAAGTACTGTAAAATAAATTCTTCCTGTGTTGTAGAATATCCTTCTCGAAATCCCGCTTGTTCAGCGGATAAGATATCCTGAGTATTCAGCCATTCCTGTAGTTTCCCCAAGAGATGTCTAGCATAGAGTTTACTAATCATGCTAAGGAGAATAATCGAGTGATAATTATTAGGATCCTTCCTCCCTTGATCCTCTCTTGTAAATGGGGACTATTACCGAGACACCTCAATCCTCGGGCATTTTTGAAGTAGGATCTATGAAGGTAAATAAGGAAGCAAGAAGAGGAGCCCACCAGTCAAGGTTTTTGTGAATAATTTCAATTGTAATACAGTCAATTCCAGAAGCTTTACCCGTCTTACATTTTTTAATCAAAGTGTCAACTTCCGAGACAGTGATTGGGCTCCAGCTTGGAAACTGGTCTGGCTTATAATCAATTATAGACGAATGGGAGCCCTCTTTTTGATATAACATTGAGATATTGTTCCCATATCCCATCTGGAATTGCCAAATTAGAAATAGAAGGGGCCCTCCCTAAAGGACATGAAATTTGCCGCCAGAATCTAGTCTGATTTTTAAGTTTAGAAGCGGCAATGAGGTCAGCCCATTCCTTTTCTTTGGCCTGGAGTTTCTTATTTCTTAGCAAGTTCTTATATTGCTTCTTGAGGGTTACCAAAGTTTGTGGTGCAACATTAGAGGTGCCTTTGCCATACAATTTAAAGTGATAAATTAATTTCCTCTTGGCCTTGAGGCATTCCTGGTCAAACCAGGTATGCGAAGAGCGATTAAATATCTTGAGAGGTGCGGAGGTTGAGCTTGTTAGAGCTGATGTAAGAGAAGCGATCAGACGATCATATAACTCAACTGGGGATGGTTCTGTACCATTATAAAAGCCATTGATTATATCTGTCTGGAGGCCAGACACCACAGGGGAGTATAGTATTTTTTAAATACATTGTTGAAGAGCTGGTGTCCATCTGGCCCTAATCCAGACCTATTCCTCCTTACTTACAAGGCGCTGAAGAAACTCTAAATAAAGTGTTTCATTTAATACCAAAGTCAAAATGAGAGGTGAATGATCACTTTCAGTAAGTGTAATCACCCGAAAATCCCTCATATAAGGTAATACATAGGGTAAATAAGGTAATACATTTCTAGATACCACCATATAATCGATGAGGGATGGTCTGGTACCTGCCCAATGACAGTATTCTGCCGGGAAATCGGAAGCTATGGCCCCATGAAGTAAATGAAGATCTGCTCTTCTAAATGTCTGAGTAAGATTTAAGCACGATTTAAGTAGTTTCCCGCGGTATCTTTAATTTTCCTTTTAAAAAAACTCTTGAAGAAAAGCCTCCTTGAATGAGCCATGGATGACTCTTGGTCTCGTCAGGAAAATGGTTTGGATTACCTATTTGCAAATCCAGATGGACTGTTGGTATTTCAGCAGAACATTTTGGAGACATATGATTGCGAGCATGGACTTCCTTTTTATTGTGACTCACTTTTAGGAGCAAGCTAAACAGGATTGTTGGAGACTATATCATATACTGCAAGATTCTTTTCAATATTTCTTCTGCCTGGTGATGCCATGAAGGGGCTTGCAGCAGATGAGATATGGAATATGAGCACACACAATGCTATGAGGAATCGCCTGGCAATCTTCAGTCCCATGGGAAGGTCATGTTCATACCCAACATTTTCTCCCGATAAACACGGTCAAAGTGTTCACTCTGGGCCACTGTCAAGAGGTTCTTCCAGTCTCCGGAGATCCCTGAAACACCACAAGAGGGGGCCATTAACCACAAATAGGTTAACATAGGAATATAGGAAGCTGCCACATACTGAGTCAGACCATTGGTCTATCTAGCACAGTGTTGTCTTCACAGACTAGCAGTGGCTTCTCCAAGGTTGCTGGCAGGAATCTCTCTCAGCCCTATCTTGGAGAAGCCAGGGAGGGAGCTTAGACCCTTCTGTTTTTCCTAGAGTGGGTCCATCCCCTGAAGGGAATCTCTTACCGTGCTCACACTTCAAGTCTCCATTTCATATGCAACCAAGGCAGACCCTGCTTAGCTAAGGGGACAAGTCATGCTTGCTGCCACAAGACCAGCTCTCCTCTCCCCTAGACCAGCTCTCCTCTATTGCGCCAGATATCCAACTACTTGAGAGCAACAGCTGTAGGCACCCCTCTGACACTGCATTTACCTTTCCTCATTAGCTTTCCTTTACTGTGGTCCATATACATGTCGGGTACTTGGGAGAAGTTGGACATCTTGTTGTCCTTCATCTTCTGGAAGGAGGCATTTTCCACCACCGAGTCAATCTGCTGGCTGTTCAGCTCCTTACCAAGGAAGTGGCAGATCCTCCCCACACTGCCTCGCAGGTCCTGGGGAGGACAAGAGCAGATAACGAAGGCTGAGGGGGCATGGATGCAGGTTGGCGCAAGGAGAGCTACCCTTTTATGAGAGGAGTGGAGAGAGTGTCATTGTGTAGGGTCCATCTGGCAAGGGGGATGCCATGCACATTGGCTTCTCAACCACTACTGTGAGGACAAGAGCAGAACGCAAGTTGCTCTCCATCAGTTGAATGCCTGCCTGTCATCTTAGTATAGGGTATCTCTCAACTAGCACACAACCAGGGAATGTCCAATCACCTAAGCAGGAGATTTTGAAGAATATCAGAATCTAGGTCCCAGCTCAACCTTACGCATACAGTATGGGTGCTAGCTGTATTCACACGTACAAAGGTGGAGAGGAGAAGTCCCAACATGCTGGACACCGTAGGGATATCTGCAGAGGATATCATACCTGGCACGCTCTTGTCACATCCTCTTCCTTATTCTGTGGGCCATGAAGGTATTGTCCAAACTGACTCAAATGAGAGGACATTTTCAGCACTCTAACGTTGCAAGAGTTTCATGGTTCCCACAAGACAACCATGATAATCAGTCACTTTTCTTTCTAACCTGCTGGCTCAGGGAGGGGTGCATAGGCCTCAGTGGGCAGAGCCCACTGTGTCATTCACCCCTCCAGCTGGACAGGTCATGCTTATGGCCCCCTTTGTCTGAAGGGGGGGCACCATAAAGGTGATGGCTGAGGATGCCATGAGTGGCAAGCTGGATCCCACTTCAGAGAAAGGATGTGGTAAGTATGAGCCGGTTGGCCGGATTGGCTCTCCCTGCCTTTAAAGGCAAGGAGAATCGCTCCAGCCCACACTATTTTTCTCTCAAATGGGGCAACATGGCCCCGTTCGGGACTTAAAGAAGGTCCCCCCCCCCGCATCTGACATTCTTTGAACCCATTCACCCAATGGTGGCTCCACCCCTGTGGGTAATTTAAAAAAATCAGCCTGTTCAGCCATCGTGACTAGTCTGGGTTTGTTTCGAACACCCATCATAAGACGAAACTGTCTGACTCACCCATGGGCAAGGAAGCAGGGACGGCAAACTCCCTAGGCTGGGAGATGTCACAGGGAACCAAGACTGAACCACACTTATGCATGGAACCAGAGGATCTCTTACCCCTGAACTTCTGGGCCAAGGTTCAGGGCCTCCATAGCCCCTGGGACCCCTCAAAACCTCTTTAGTCTGTCCTGGGCAGTGTGGTCGCCTGGCCAAGAATAATGATGCTTAATTCGCAGGGGAGCGGCCCTCCAAAGGTCTTTAGGTCCAGGCTCCAAAATTCCCTAGGTGCTCCTCTGTGTGGAACCAGCCAGGGCAGGGACCTTACCTGCTGCATCTCTTCGTAGGTGATGAGGAAGAAGTTGGCTCTGTCCTTCATCTCCATCCAGCCTTTCACGTGGTCAAACCAAGAGCCATAGGGCACTGGAGGAGCAAGGAAAGGGTTGAGCATAACCTGCTCCTAGAATATCAGAGTAGGAGGGAACCTCAGAGGGCTTCTAGTCCAACCTCTAAAGATGCCCCAAATACTAGTCTTTTAAAAGTATTTGGAGCACATGCAGAAATGCCCCTTTGGATGAACAGCCCCCACTCCCAACATGCAATCAAGGGCAACAAAATGACATACTGGAATGTTATGCAAGTCCTGCAGGCCCAAAGGAAGCCATAGGGTGAGTGGTCACCAGCTGCCCTACCATTCCCACTCAGGAACTCTTCCAGGTGCTCTTGGACTGTTCCAGGGTCTTTCAATCCCTTCATAACCTTGGAGAAGTAGTAGTGTGAGATCAGCACGTCCTTGGGGTTGCGTAAGGTATAGACCAGCTGTGAGAGAGGCGGGGGCATCATTCAGAGGGAAACGCATCCCCTTCTCAGACCCCACATGGGTCAGATGGTTGCTTCCACCCAGAGGCAAAAGGCAAAATCAGGTCAGGGGGTTATTTTATTTATTTATTTATATCTCCTGCTCTTCCTCCCAGGAGCCCAGAGCGGCATACATGGTGATGTTTATCCTCACAACAACCCTGTCAGGTAGGTTAGGCTGAGAGAGATGTGACAGGCCCAGAATCACCCAGTGAGTTTCATGGCTGAACCCAGGTCTCCTTGATTCTACTCCAACACTCTAAGCACTACACCATGCTTCCTCTTGGAAGTGCCATGTGAGGGGGGAAGTGCTATTTCCCAGTATGAGCAAGGAACAGAAAACACCTCAAGGGTTTGCCCCTGCTAACCTGGCAAAGAGGCACCTCTAAATGTGATGAATCTCTTTTTTTTAGCAGGGGGAAAGTAACTGGCCCTATCCACCCCAGCACAGTACCTCCAGTGACTTTTGTTGGTGTCTGTCTCATTTTTCCTTTAAGATTGTGAGCACTTTGGGGACAAGTATCCATCTTATTTATTTATTATTTATCTCTCAAATAAATAAATAGTACATAAATACTAAGGGGAAAGAGTCATTCATGCTCACCTAACAGCAGCAGCAGCAACAACAACGACAACAGGCTTAATATGGCCCCATGATTTGCTTCAGTACATAAGTACCTACAGTACCTTCCTGTAGACGGTCGGTGTCAAGTACGCACTGACCAGGATTTCTCTTGTCTGTGGCACAGATAGGCAGGAAGAGAGTTTTGCCTTCTCTTACCTTGGCCTTGGAGTTGAGAAAGGATTTAGGGAAAAGCTGGACTGGAAGGTGAGAATTCATCATCCTGGGTGAAGGATATTTCAGGGCATTCTTCAAGCCGCTAACACATTCCAACCAGGGTGTCCGTTGAAACACTGAGGTACTGCGTACCCAGGTGGGGTCCCCATCATGCTGGATCAAACCCAAGATCTCCGCCATCCAGTTGGTCCCTAGAAGGGAGTTCAGCAATCATGATCTTCCCTCTACTCCCCACCCCCTTATATGAATCAGAATGGATCTTCTTTAACAGCTAGCTCTTCTGGCACCCTGCAATCAGATGCTCAGGCCCAGTGCTGAAGTCACAGTAAGGATATCCTTTGGGAGAGTCAGAAGGGCAGGATTTTTGTGCTGTGTTAAAACTCCACATGACAAAGATCTCCCAGCTGACAAAGTCCTGGAAAATAAGGCTGTGTGAAGCTTCAGGGCTGAATAGGAATGGAATCCAAGCAGGCCGATTCGGATCGATTCAACACAAAAACAGCAATCGGAAATTCAGGGCTGAACTCAGGTCTCCTTGATTCTACTCCAACACTCTAAGCACTACGCCATGCTTCCTCTTGGAAGTGCCATGTGAAGGGGGAAGTGCTATTTCCCAGTATTTTTCTACCAGAAGTAATGTTGAAAATCCCATTGCAGAAAATCATGCTGCTCGGCATCCGACTGGGTGCCCCAGCCTCCTACAAGAAGCACCAGGCTTGGGGGCTTCTGGTTGTCCAAAGGGCCCATGCAGGGGGTGGAGTTTCGCCCACGCTACCAGCTCCAACGCTGCCGGCAAGCCTCAGTTCGTCTCTGGAAGACACCCTCCCTCCCTAAGGTACAGTCTGGGTTTCAGCTGGTCGCCTTTGGGGGCCGGGAAAGAATTTTTCTGAGCGTTCACCTGATAGGCTGTTGGTGCGCGTCCTTTTTTGCCTGCCCTGGAACGGACTGTTCTTTAGTTAGCTAGTGAAGTTTTTAACCCCTCCCGGTCACAATTTAGCAGGCACAGTGCGGCTGGTAAGCAACTTCAGCCAAGCGTTTGGCTATCGGTTGGCCAGGGCGACGCTCGAGAGACTGCACGGCTCAGGGAGATCTGCCCTGGATCGATCCACTCTGTCGGGCTAAGCTCCCTGGAATCGCTGAACGGCTACCGGGGGGGGGGGGTGCTGCTCTGGCAGAGGCCTGGCCTTAGGCCGGCTAAGAGGGACAGCCCTCACTCTAGAGCAGGGATTCTCAACGTGTGGGTCCCCAGATGTAATTGGACTTCAACTCCCATAATTCCCAACCGAAGGCCACTGAGGCTGGGGATTATGGGAGTTGAAGTCCAATTACATCTGGGGACCCACACGTTGAGAAACCCTGCTCTAGATTATTGGGGATGTCTGGAGCCAAGGTGTGTCGCCCTATGCCATAGGCGAGGCATGCCCTGGTGGTGCATGTCTGGTCATACCGCACCGTATGGGGTGGAGAGCCAGTCCCTGTTCTTTAACAAGTTGATTATGAGTTAATAAAATTGTGGCCCTTATTTTATACCAACACTCTGTGAGGCGGTTCCCACAAGGCGGTTCCCACAGTGGGAGCCGCCTGGGGAGGGTGAGCAGGGAGAGCAGACTTAGCCTGCTCTCCCCGCACATGAGCAGGAAGTCTGCTCCAGGAAGCCACAGTGGCTGCCCACGCGACTGCCAGCTCCGTTACGGAACCAGCATGGGCTGGGAGGATCGGGGACTACACAGCCCCCGGAAGCTCCAGCATGCCCTGTGTGAGCGCGCAGGGCATGCTAGAGAGACCCCCGAGCCAGGAGGCTGCTTTTAAGCCTCCCGGTCAAGGTTCTACTCGTGAGCCACGCCATGGCAACTCAAGATCAAAATTACCAGGTTAGCAGAGCACTCGCTCCGCTAACCTCAGCTAAGGGGATGGTGTCTAAGCAGGTGACCAGCTGTGGTGAGACTGGGCTCAGCTGAGAGCCCAGTGATTCTCACGCGTGGGCGAAATCAGGCTAGGCTCCTTTAGCCCGATCGCCCCCAATCGTGAGGATCATCTCTGTGTCTTGTGTCTTCTTGGGTGCTGGGCAATGGGATTTTCAAACCACTGAAATTAGATTTTCAGAAACTGAAATAGAACTCTACCAGAAAACGTTTTACAAATCCCATCATGGAAGAGGGCGATGTCCAATCCTGGACATTGGCAATTCTCATTCTATTCTTTCCCATGATCTGAATGTAAACAATAGGCTGACGTGGAAATGACTTCTGCAGCTAGAACATACAATATCAGCTCTCAGATGCAAAAGCTCCCTCAGCTCCAGAATTGAAAACAAAGGAAGTCCTGTTCTGAGGGGTATAGTTATAATTGAGCAGATGGTTTCAGAGAACCCGGGGCCCCCTGTTCCAGAGAGCACCCCAGATCCACCCCTCCCCTCCCTATGTTTTTCATGATCTCCCTCAGTCTGAGAGGCCACAAGGGAGAGGGGTGAACATGGGCCCCCTCTCCCCTAGCTGTGCCCCTGCCTGTCCCGTCTCCTGCTGGGTAAGTAGCCAACTTCATGTGGCCTTCACCTTCTTTCTATGAGCATCAACTGTGACTCGTTGCTACCTGTGTCCATTCCTACCTGATTTCATATAAGCAACATTCACTACATCGTCATCCAACAGCTGAAATTCATTTACCACAAAGCTGAGATTGTCTGCTGTATAATCATCGAGCATGGGGAAAAAGATCCCCTTGTGGGTGAGATAGGTCACTTCTGACATTGAAAAGCTGCAAAGAGAGAGAGAGAATGAGAAGCACAAGTTATGGAGTTGTTATTTCTTTAAAGCCTTCCTAGGTGTTTTACAGGAATCTTGCAGGGTTGTTATGGGGATCTAGTTAGCAAGTGCACACCCATGACTTCTGACCATCAGGCAGATAGTCATTCCTGGAACACTCTGTGCAATAGTCTGGACAGCATTCCCTCCCTTGCTGGCATTCAACTTTCAGAATTGGCTTTGACAGCTATTTAGAATATATAAAGCTTGTTTACTTGAAAGCTAGGTCTTCGCTGCAGTTGTCAGCTAAGTAAAGGTTTTAAGTTCTGTCTTCCAAGAAAATTACAAAAGTGGGATAGTAGTCAACTTCTCCTCGTGTGGAGTATCTCCTTTGTGATTGAGGGGGACCGCCTGTGTTTCCCGCACACTTCCCTGCTAAACCCCACGCCAAACTCCTTCAATATCTGTTGGCAAACGCTTGTTGGCAAAGCTCCGAGGAGCAAATCTCCTCTGGTCTGCGGCTTGTTTCCTCACAAGCTCATTTCAAACCGAGACACCTCAGGAATGTGCCCCCCCTCCCTTAAGCGATGTGACTCCCCTGGCGCTAATCCCCCAACCCAACAACTGGCCTATCAAACGACACACAAATCTAGCCCGCCAGAGAACAAACTCTAACAAACTTAGCTTGTCCTTTCCCCCTTGTTTTCTTGTTGGTTGGTTGATTGATCAATTGATTGATTGGATAGATTTAATGATTTGCTGGCTAGCTGGCGGGCGGGCTGGCTGTCGTCTTTAGGAGGGAATCCAAATTTAGTTGCCTCCTCTGGTCTGAGCCTTGTCTTCTCCTTTGAGCTGTTAACTCTGCTGTGCCTGCTATTTCTCTTGCCATTCCTTGATTCAGTGCCAAGAGGGTGCTATCTGCTGCTGTGCAAGATACAGGCTTCAACATCTGTTCACTCATAGAACATAATGTCTGAATTGGGCTTCCGTTTCTCTCAGTGGGGGCCACTATGTACACAGGAGGGGAAAATCAAACCAACATCCAGAAGGGAGCTCACACTTGATGTGTGAGTACTGTAAGATATTGACCCTTAGGGGATGGAGCTGCTCTGGGAAGAGCAGAAGGTTCCAAGTTCCCTCTCTGGCTTCTCCAAGATAGGACTGAGAGACATGCCTGCCTGCAACCTTGGAGAAGCCACTGGGAGTCTGTGTAGACAATACTGAGCTAGATGGACCTATGGTCTGACTCAGTATATGGCAGCTTCCTATGTTCCAGAAGCGTACCCACCTCCCTCTAATGCTAGGCAAAAAAAATGCTGCTTTTCAGAATGGGCTTTGTAGGACTATTCCACAAGGGCCAAAATGCCAGGAAAACGTGCTTCAACTGATTGCCTGATAAGCCCCAAGCAGTTCAGAACTCAGCCCATGGGCTCCTGACAAAGCTTCCAAACAAGAGGGTGTGTGAATTTCAGGATAAGAAGGGACCCCCCACAAAAACACACACACCTTCTCAGCAAAAGGGCACCTAGCACCCATCCATCCCAGAAGAGCTTTGTTAATCCCCCTTCTCTAGAACTAGACAGGATCTCTTACTTACCTTAGAATCCAGCCCGTCACGCTCTGCAGCTGGTAGCCTCTAATTCTGGTCCTCCTCTGCTTTCCCCTCCCTGCTCTCTTCCCAAATGTACCAGCTAAGTTTAACCTTTGCCTTGCCCTCCGGTACAAGGTATGCCACATGTTCTCTCATGAATGATTCTCTGGGCGGCTTACAACAACTTACTGCACTATTTTGTCAATTATTTATCTAGTGGAGGTGTGCTCTCAAATAAAGGCAAGGTGTAACCACATGTTCTCTCATGAATGATCACAAACCTTTTTAGCCACCCCATCAAAACATTGTTCTCTGGGCAGCTTACGACAACTTACTTCACTATTTTGTCAATTATTTGATGAGTGGAGGTGTGTACTCCAATAAAGGCAACGTGTAACCTAGATTTGTCTCCTTGTCCATCCTCCCCCCCCCCCCGCCGCTTTCTGTTTTTTTACAATGAGCAATTTCCAGCTGTACATCTATTGGGAGATCACTCAAGTTGGCATCAATCCAACTTACAGTGTGTTACTAATAGATGATGTCAGAGGGTCATTCTATCTTCTGAACAGATGACAGATAAAAACAGAGGAGCAGGACTCCTGTATTTACAGGTTAAACACACACTCAAATGGCTTTAACACAGAAATATGGGTCGGATTATGAACTGACAGAGGCTGAAATGTCCGATAAAGACTTCTGATCAGAAATACTGTTTCGAAGTCCATGGTACCTAGTCCTACAAAGTACAGGAGTGGAACCCTTAAGTTGTGAGGGTAAATTCTTGAGATAAATGACCTCAGTGCAGTAGTACTGGTCACCTCCAGAATTGACTACTGCAATGCGCTTTATATGGGGCTGCCTTTGTACATAGTCTGGAAGCTGCAGTTGGTCCCGAATGTGGAAGCTAGTTTTGTCTCTGGGTCATCTTGGAGAATGCATATCATTCCTTTTTTAAAAGATCTACACTGGCTGCCAATAGGTTTCTGGGCAAAATACAAGGTCTTGGTTATAACCTATAAAGCCTTAAACACCTTGGGCCCTGGGTATTTAAGAGGATGCCTTCTTCGCTATGAACCACACTGCCCATTGAGATCATCTGGAGAGGTTGGTCTGCAGTTGCCACCAGCTCATCTGCAGTTGCCACCAGTGGCTACTCGGGGACGGGCCTTCTCCATTGCTGCCCTGAAGCTTTGGTAGCTTTACG
Organism: Hemicordylus capensis; assembly: GCF_027244095.1. Taxonomy (NCBI): domain Eukaryota; kingdom Metazoa; phylum Chordata; class Lepidosauria; order Squamata; family Cordylidae; genus Hemicordylus; species Hemicordylus capensis. The sequence goes on from NC_069663.1 coordinate 20,214,139, forward strand.
CCTATGCGATGAATACCAGAAGTCAGGCTGCTTCAGATCGGAGGATCAGGTTGCACAGCTGGATTCTCAAGAAATCTAGTGAGCCAACCACAATCCAAGGATCCACAGTTTGGTGAGATTTAGGGTGGGTTGTCTTTGTTTTTTGCAATTTCTGGGGCTCAGGGATGATTTCCAGCGCTCAGGGGGTGATTTTCAGGGTTCCGGAGTGATTTTTTTTTTCTATTTTAAACTGTATTTTGCAAACCTTTTGCAACCATGATTCCCCCAAACTTCTGTTTCCCATTGGTTTTAATACCTTGCCAACCATGAATTCACCAACCGTGAGGTTTTCCCAGAATGGAACCCTCGTGGTTGGTGAGGGGGGACTGTATTTCTCTAGGTAAACTGCTTTGGGAACGTTTGTTGAAAAGCAGTATAAATAAATATCTTTCACCGTACAGTGTACACTGGTACAGTCATTCCCATGTTCTGTTGAACACAGTCACAGAAGTACACTTCCTGTCTGTACCATGCATTTGAAGGCCTGTATCCACCCCTAAAATAGATGCAGGTACAGTCATTCACACAAACACCTGTATGAGTGTGCAGGCATCTGTACACTCGTCCAGCATAATGTCTGTATCAGGTTCAAGTCCCAGGGTGATGGAGGAAGTCGCTGTGTAGATTACCTTCCTGTCCCAGCATGCATTTAAACTCAATTAGAAATGCCAGTTTTTATACATATTTAAAACTGGGGGGTGGGGGTTTTCAAATTGGGGGCTTCACTTTGGAACTCACTATCTTTACAACCCCAGGGCACTGGAGTGGATCCACCTTGGAGTTTGGACTCATGACACGCTTGCCAAGAGGCAGATCAGCACTGATGTGTCCCGACTCTGTCCAGACTTCTTAAGAGAGCCAAGAACATCCAGTACATCACTGTTTACTGTGCAGTTGCTATTGCCTTCTGTGTTGTTCTGTTGGCTCACCCACGAGGAAAGGGGGTGCCCATGCATGGCCACAGTCCCAAGTACAAGGGCATACCCGCAAACAGCCCCACAAACCAAAGCTCTGACAACTGCTCTATCCCCAGCCCTCAGCCGTAATTCTCCTCCGCAATTCAAGAGCCATCTCACACGCAAAGTTGAAAAAGCAGCGCCTGCTCCCTGTTTGCTTAGTAAGAAAAAGTGTAAAAAATTTAAAACACACACACAAACACCAAAACCACGTTCCTTGCTCAGAAGGCTCATTCACACGACAAATGCCTCCCTGCAGTCATCAGATGTCCACATCACTAGCACAAGAGAAGTTCAAAGGCAATTTGAGCCCATCACTTCACCCAAACACATGCGCACACACAGACACATCTTAACACAGCATTTCTAGAACTTTTGCAACACACCCCTGCTTCTATGACACTTGCCAAATTCCTACCTCAACCTCCCAGCAGCCAGCTCTTCTGTAGGTGAGCACAAGGAGAGCTGGTCTTGTGGTAGCAAGCATGACTTGTCCCCTTAGCTAAGCAGGGTCCACCTTGGTTTCATATGAATAGGAGACGTGATGTGTGAGCACTGTAAGTAAGTAAGTAAATTTATTATGGTCCTTAGACCAGCTTAACATTTAAAATAATGAATTTATAATTTACAAAATATTCAAATTGCTTATACAAGCTCTATGAAGTTTGGATTCAACAAAACAAAACTTAGCCACATTTATAGAAGTAACAGGTTTCTTGGGACATGCCCAGTTGATGCAATTTTGTTTTCAGAGCTATTTCCTATTTAGATGTAAAGCTGTCAATTAATACTAAAGGCACTAAACCGACTGGGAAGAAAACCAAATCCAGATTTTCATTTTCAAGGTGGTAACCCCAACTTCTCTACAAAGAGCCACGTTAGCTGAGCCTCTGGGGGCTTGAAGGATGGCCCTTAAGAATTTAGTTTGAACTGCTTCTAATATTGTAAAATTATCAAAAGGTCCAATTTGCGCATCATAAACAATTGGCGGGTATATTTTAGCTTTAAATAATCTGACAGCCACCGGGACAAAAGGAGCACCTCTCGAGAAGTAAAAAGATTTAATCACATTTGCCGTCTGTTGGGCACTGTGAGAAAGAAAGCTAAGATGAGCTTTCCGGGATCCGCTGGAATGAAATACAACCCCTAAATACTTGCAAACCTTGACCTGCTCAATATTATCTCCATTTATGGACGATTTATGGGTTTGGGGGTGTTTTGCAAAAACCATCACCTTAGTCTTGGTATAGTTTACGTCCACGGCTTCCTTCACGGCTTAACCCTATCGTGGTTTGAGATAATAGGACAATATCATCAGCATAAAGCAGTAACGAAACAATAGAAAAACCCCAACTTCAAGTATACACTGATGGGATCTGAGCTGTCGGTGACTGACCAGGAGAGGGATCTTGGGGTCGTGGTGGACAGCTCGTTGAAAGTGTCGACTCAATGTGCGGCAGCTGTAAAAAAGGCCAGTTCCATGCTAAGGATTATTAGGAAGGGGACTGATAATAAAACGGCTAATATTATAATACCCTTATACAAAACTATGGTGCAACCACAATCGGAGTACTGTATACAGTTCTGGCCACCACATCTCAAAAAAGGACATTGTTGAACTGGAAAAGGTGCAGAAGAGGGCAACCAAGATGATCAGGGGCCTACAGCACCTTTCTTATGAGGCAAGACTACAACACCTGTGGCTTTTTAGTTTAGAAAAAAAGACAACTGCGGGGAGATATGATAGAGGTCTATAAAATCATGCATGGTGTGGAGAAAGTGGATAGAGAGAAATTGTTCTCCTTCTCACACAACACTAGAACCAGGGGTCATCCCATGAAATTGATGGCCAGGAAATATAGGCCCAACAAACGGAGGTTCTTTTTCACACAACGCATAATCAACTTGTGGGATTCTCTGCCACAAGATGTGGAGACAGCCAACAAACTGGATGGCTTTAAGAAAGGTTTGGATAACTTCATGGAGGAGAGCTCTATCAACGGCTACTAGTTAGAGGGCTATAGGCCACCTACAGCCTGAAAGGCAAGATGCCTCTGAGTACCAGTTGCAGGGGATTAACAGCAGGAGAGAGGGCATGCTCTCAACTCCTGCCTGTAGGCTTCCAGCAGTATCTGGTGGGCCACTGTGTGAAACAGGATGCCGGACTAGATGGGCCTTGGGCCTGATCCAGCAGTGCTGTTCTTATGCCTATTCACAAGTTTAGGGGGAAGAAGAGCAAGGTCATTCAGATGAGAAATTATTGAATTTATATAAAAATTAAATAAAACAGGGGCAAGAATACAACCTTGTCATACTCCTCTATAAGTAGGTATCTCAGCTGAGAGATGCCCTTTCCTACTACACCGCACTCTGAGGTGGGTGTTCTGATGAAAATTGTAGATTAATAAAAGTAAATGTGGATCTATTGATGATTTCTTTAACTTCATCCAAAGTCTCTGGAAATAGAATCAAAAGCTGCTTTAAAATCTATAAACGCAGCATATAGGGAGGATTTAGGCGAGGAGGAATATTTCTCAGCTAAGTACTGTAAAATAAATTCTTCCTGTGTTGTAGAATATCCTTCTCGAAATCCCGCTTGTTCAGCGGATAAGATATCCTGAGTATTCAGCCATTCCTGTAGTTTCCCCAAGAGATGTCTAGCATAGAGTTTACTAATCATGCTAAGGAGAATAATCGAGTGATAATTATTAGGATCCTTCCTCCCTTGATCCTCTCTTGTAAATGGGGACTATTACCGAGACACCTCAATCCTCGGGCATTTTTGAAGTAGGATCTATGAAGGTAAATAAGGAAGCAAGAAGAGGAGCCCACCAGTCAAGGTTTTTGTGAATAATTTCAATTGTAATACAGTCAATTCCAGAAGCCTTACCCGTCTTACATTTTTTAATCAAAGCTTCAACTTCCGAGACAGTGATTGGGCTCCAGCTTGGAAACTGGTCTGGCTTATAATCAATTATAGACGAATGGGAGCCCTCTTTTTGATATAAGATTGAGATATTGTTCCCATATCCCATCTGGAATTGCCAAATTAGAAATAGAAGGGGCCCTCCCTAAAGGACATGAAATTTGCCGCCAGAATCTAGTCTGATTTTTAAGTTTAGAAGCGGCAATGAGGTCAGCCCATTCCTCTTTTTTGGCCTGGAGTTTCTTATCTCTTAGCAAGTTCTTATATTGCTTCTTGAGGGTTACCAAAGTTTGTGGTGCAACATCAGAGGTGCCTTTGCCATACAATTTAAAGTGATAAATTAATTTCCTCTTGGCCTTGAGGCATTCCTGGTCAAACCAGGTATGCGAAGACCGATTAAATATCTTGAGAGGTGCGGAGGTTGAGCTTGTTAGAGCTGATGTAAGAGAAGCGATCAGACGATCATATAACTCAACTGGGGATGGTTCTGTACCATTATAAAAGCCATTGATTATATCTGTCTGGAGGCCAGACACCACAGGGGAGTATAGTATTTTTTAAATACGTTGTTGAAGAGCTGGTGTCCATCTGGCCCTAATCCAGACCTATTCCTCCTTACTTACAAGGGGCTGAAGAAACTCTAAATAAAGTGTTTCATTTAATACCAAAGTCAAAATTAGAGGTGAATGATCACTTTCAGTACGTGTAATCACCCGAAAATCCCTCAAATAAGGTAATACATAGGGTAAATAAGGTAATACATTTCTAGATACCACCATATAATCGATGAGGGATGGTCTGGTACCTGCCCAATGACAGTATTCTGCCGGGAAATCGGAAGCTATGGCCCCATTAAGTAAATGAAGATCTGCTCTTCTAAATGTCTGAGTAAGATTTAAGCACGATTTAAGTAGTTTCCCGCGGTATCTTTAGTTTTCCTTTAAAAAAAACTCTAGAAGAAAAGCCTCCTTGAATGAGCCATGGATGACTCTTTGAGCCGTGGATGAAGCCTTGAATGATGACTCCTGGGATGACTCCTTGAATGAGCCATAGATGACTCTTGGTCTCGTCAGGAAAATGGTTTGGATTACCTATTTGCAAATCCAGATGGACTGTTGGTATTTCAGCAGAACATTTTGGAGACATATGATTGCGAGCATGGACTTCCTTTTTATTGTGACTCACTTTTAGGAGCAAGCTAAACAGGATTGTTGGAGACTATATCATATACTGCAAGATTCTTTTCAATATTTCTTCTGCCTGGTGATGCCATGAAGGGGCTTGCAGCAGATGAGATATGGAATATGAGCACACACAATGCTATGAGGAATCGCCTGGCAATCTTCAGTCCCATGGGAAGGTCATGTTCATACCCAACATTTTCTCCCGATAAACACGGTCAAAGTGTTCACTCTGGGCCACTGTCAAGAGGTTCTTCCAATCTCCGGAGATCCCTGAAACACCACAAGAGGGGGCCATTAACCACAAAAAGGTTAACACAGGAATATAGGAAGCTGCCACATACTGAGTCAGACCATTGGTCTATCTAGCACGGTGTTGTCTTCACAGACTAGCAGTGGCTTCTCCAAGGTTGCTGGCAGGAATCTCTCTCAGCCCTATCTTGGAGAAGCCAGGGAGGGAGCTTAGACCCTTCTGTTTTTCCTAGAGTGGGTCCATCCCCTGAAGGGAATCTCTTACAGTGCTCACACTTCTAGTCTCCATTTCATATGCAACCAAGGCAGACCCTGCTTAGCTAAGGGGACAAGTCATGCTTGCTGCCACAAGACCAGCTCTCCTCTCCCCTAGACCAGCTCTCCTCTATTGCGCCAGATATCCAACTACTTGAGAGCAACAGCTGTAGGCACCCCTCTGACACTGCATTTACCTTTCCTCATTAGCTTTCCTTTACTGTGGTCCATATACATGTCGGGTACTTGGGAGAAGTTGGACATCTTGTTGTCCTTCATCTTCTGGAAGGAGGCATTTTCCACCACCGAGTCAATCTGCTGGCTGTTCAGCTCCTTACCAAGGAAGCGGCAGATCCTCCCCACACTGCTTCGCAGGTCCTGGGGAGGACAAGAGCAGATAACGAGGGCTGAGGGGGCATGGATGCAGGTTGGCGCAAGGAGAGCTACCCTTTTATGAGAGGAGTGGAAAGAGTGTCATTGCGTAGGGTCCATCTGGCAAAGTGGATGCCATGCACATTGGCTTCTCAACCACTACTGTGAGGACAAGAGCAGAACGCAAGTCGCTCTCCATCAGTTGAATGCCTGCCTGTCATCTTAGTATAGGGTATCTCTCAACTAGCACACAACCAGGGAATGTCCAATCACCTAAGTAGGAGATTTTGAAGAATATCAGAATCTAGGTCCCAGCTCAACCTTACGCATACAGTATGGGTGCTAGCTGTATTCACACGTACAAAGGTGGAGAGGAGAAGTCCCAACATGCTGGACACCGTAGGGATATCTGCAGAGGATATCATACCTGGCACGCTCTTGTCACATCCTCTTCCTTATTCTGTGGGCCATGAAGGTATTGTCCAAACTGACTCAAATGAGAGGACATTTTCAGCACTCTAACGTTGCAAGAGTTTCATGGTTCCCACAAGACAACCATGATAATCAGTCACTTTTCTTTCTAACCTGCTGGCTCAGGGAGGGGTGCATAGGCCTCAGTGGGCAGAGCCCACTGTGTCATTCACCCCTCCAGCTGGACAGGTCATGCTTATGGCCCCCTTTGTCTGAAGGGGGGGCACCATAAAGGTGATGGCTGAGGATGCCATGAGTGGCAAGCTGGATCCCACTTCAGAGAAAGGATGTGGTAAGCATGAGCCGGTTGGCCGGATTGGCTCTCCCTGCCTTTAAAGGCAAGGAGAATCGCTCCAGCCCACACTATTTTTCTCTCAAATGGGGCAACATGGCCCCGTTCGGGACTTAAAGAAGGTCTCCCCCCCCCCCCGCATCTGACATTCTTTGAACCCATTCACCCAATGGTGGCTCCACCCCTGTGGGTAATTTAAAAAAATCAGCCTGTTCAGCCATCGTGACTAGTCTGGGTTTGTTTCGAACACCCATCATAAGACGAAACTGTCTGACTCACCCATGGGCAAGGAAGCAGGGACGGCAAACTCCCTAGGCTGGGAGATGTCACAGGGAACCAAGACTGAACCACACTTATGCATGGAACCAGAGGATCTCTTACCCCTGAACTTCTGGGCCAAAGTTCAGGGCCTCCATAGCCCCTGGGACCCCTCAAAACCTCTTTAGTCTGTCCTGGGCAGTGTGGTCGCCTGGCCAAGAATAATGATGCTTAATTCACAGGGGAGCAGCCCTCCAAAGGTCTTTAGGTCCAGGCTCCAAAATTCCCTAGGTGCTCCTCTGTGTGGAACCAGCCAGGGCAGGGACCTTACCTGCTGCATCTCTTCGTAGGTGATGAGGAAGAAGTTGGCTCTGTCCTTCATCTCCATCCAGCCTTTCACGTGGTCAAACCAAGAGCCATAGGGCACTGGAGGAGCAAGGAAAGGGTTAAGCATAACCTGCTCCTAGAATATCAGAGTAGGAGGGAACCTCAGAGGGCTTCTAGTCCAACCTCTAAAGATGCCCCAAATACTAGTCTTTTAAAAGTATTTGGAGCACATGCAGAAATGCCCCTTTGGATGAACAGCCCCCACTCCCAACATGCAATCAAGGGCAACAAAATGACATACTGGAATGTTATGCAAGTCCTGCAGGCCCAAAGGAAGCCATAGGGTGAGTGGTCACCAGCTGCCCTACCATTCCCACTCAGGAACTCTTCCAGGTGCTCTTGGACTGTTCCAGGGTCTTTCAATCCCTTCATAACCTTGGAGAAGTAGTAGTGTGAGATCAGCACGTCCTTGGGGTTGCGTAAGGTATAGACCAGCTGTGAGAGAGGCGGGGGCATCATTCAGAGGGAAACGCATCCCCTTCTCAGACCCCACATGGGTCAGATGGTTGCTTCCACCCAGAGGCAAAAGGCAAAATCAGGTCAGGGGGTTATTTTATTTATTTATTTATATCTCCTGCTCTTCCTCCCAGGAGCCCAGAGTGGCATACATGGTGATGTTTATCCTCACAACAACCCTGTCAGTTAGGTTATGCTGAGAGAGATGTGACAGGCCCAGAATCACCCAGTGAGTTTCATGGCTGAACCCAGGTCTCCTTGATTCTACTCCAACACTCTAAGCACTACACCATGCTTCCTCTTGGAAGTGCCATGTGAGGGGGGAAGTGCTATTTCCCAGTATGAGCGAGGACCAGAAAACACCTCAAGGGTTTGCCCCTGCTAACCTGGCAAAGAGGCACCTCTAAATGTGATGAATCTCTTTTTTTTAGCAGGGGGAAAGTAACTGGCCCTATCCACCCCAGCACAGTACCTCCAGTGACTTTTGTTGGTGTCTGTCTCATTTTTCTTTTAAGATTGTGAGCACTTTGGGGACAAGTATCCATCTTATTTATTTATTATTTATCTCTCAAATAAATAAATAGTACATAAATACTAAGGGGAAAGAGTCATTCATGCTCACCTAACAGCAGCAGCAACAGCAACAACAACAACAGGCTGAATATGGCCCCATGATTTGCTTCAGTACATAAGTACCTACAGTACCTTCCTGTAGATGGTCGGTGTCAAGTACGCACTGACCAGGATTTCTCTTGTCTGTGGCACAGATAGGCAGGAAGAGAGTTTTGCCTTCTCTTACCTTGGCCTTGGAGTTGAGAAAGGATTTAGGGAAAAGCTGGACTGGAAGGTGAGAATTCATCATCCTGGGTGAAGGATATTTCAGGGCAACCTTCAAGCCCCTAACACATTCCAACCAGGGTGTCCGTTGAAACACTGAGGTACTGCGTACCCAGGTGGGGTCCCCATCATGCCGGATCAAACCCAAGATCTCCGCCATCCAGTTGGTCCCTAGAAGGGAGTTCAGCAATCATGATCTTCCCTCTACTCCCCACCCCCTTATATGAATCAGAATGGATCTTCTTTAACAGCTAGCTCTTCTGGCACCCTGCAATCAGATGCTCAGGCCCAGTGCTGAAGTCACAGTAAGGATATCCTTTGGGAGAGTCAGAAGGGCAGGATTTTTGTGCTGTGTTAAAACTCCACATGACAAAGATCTCCCAGCTGACAAAGTCCTGGAACATAAGGCTGTGTGAAGCTTCAGGGCTGAATAGGAATGGAATCCAAGCAGGCCGATTCGGATCGATTCAACACAAAAACAGAAATCGGAAATTCAGGGCTGAACTCAGGTCTCCTTGATTCTACTCCAACACTCTAAGCACTACGCCATGCTTCCTCTTGGAAGTGCCATGTGAAGGGGGAAGTGCTATTTCCCAGTATTTTTCTACCAGAAGTAATGTTGAAAATCCCATTGCAGAAAATCATGCTGCTCGGCATCCGACTGGGTGCCCCAGCCTCCTACAAGAAGCACCAGGCTTGGGGGCTTCTGGTTGTCCAAAGGGCCCATGCAGGGGGTGGAGTTTCGCCCACGCTACCAGCTCCAACGCTGCCGGCAAGCCTCAGTTCGTCTCTGGAAGACACCCTCCCTCCCTAAGGTACAGTCTGGGTTTCAGCTGGTCGCCTTTGGGGGCCGGGAAAGAATTTTTCTGAGCGTTCACCTGATAGGCTGTTGGTGTGCGTCCTTTTTCGCCTGCCCTGGAACGGACTGTTCTTTAGTTAGCTAGTGAAGTTTTTAACCCCTCCCGGTCACAATTTAGCAGGCACAGTGCGGCTGGTAAGCAACTTCAGCCAAGCGTCTGGCTATCGGTTGGCCAGGGCGACGCTCGAGAGACTGCACGGCTCAGGGAGATCTGCCCTGGATCGATCCACTCTGTCAGGCTAAGCTCCCTGGAATCGCTGAACGGCTACCGGAGGGGGGGGGGGGTGCTGCTCTGGCAGAGGCCTGGCCTTAGGCCGGCTAAGAGGGACAGCCCTCACTCTAGAGCAGGGATTCTCAACGTGTGGGTCCCCAGATGTAATTGGACTTCAACTCCCATAATTCCCAACCGAAGGCCACTGAGGCTGGAGATTATGGGAGTTGAAGTCCAATTACATCTGGGGACCCACACGTTGAGAAACCCTGCTCTAGATTATTGGGGCTGTCTGGAGCCAAGGTGTGTCGCCCTGTGCCATAGTCGAGGCATGCCCTGGTGGCGCATGCCTGGTCATACCGCACCGTATGGGGTGGAGAGCCAGTGCCTGTTCTTTAACAAGTTGATTATGATTTAATAAAACTGTGGCCCTTATTTTATACCAACACTCTGTGAGGCGGTTCCCACAAGGCGGTTCCCACAGTGGGAGCCACCTGGGGAGGGTGAGCAGGGAGAGCAGACTTAGCCTGCTCTCCCCGCACATGAGCAGGAAGTCTGCTCCAGGAAGCCACAGTGGCTGCCCACGCGACTGCCAGCTCCGTTACGGAACCAACATGGGCTGGGAGGATTGGGGACTACACAGCCCCCGGAAGCTCCAGCATGCCCTGTGTGAGCGCGCAGGGCATGCTAGAGAGACCCCCGAGCCAGGAGGCTGCTTTTAAGCCTCCCGGTCGAGGGTCTACTCGTGAGTTGCCTTGGCACCGAGCCACGCCATGGCAACTCAAGATCAAAATTACCGGGTTAGCAGAGCACTCGCTCCGCTAACCTCAGCTAAGGGGATGGTGTCTAAGCAGGTGACCAGCTGTGGTGAGACCGGGCTCAGCTGAGAGCCCAGTGATTCTCACGCGTGGGCGAAATCAGGCTAGGCTCCTTTAGCCCGATCGCCCCCAATCGTGAGGATCATCTCTGTGTCTTGTGTCTTCTTGGGTGCTGGGCAATGGGATTTTCAAACCACTGAAATTAGATTTTCAGAAACTGAAATAGAACTCTACCAGAAATCGTTTTACAAATCCCATCATGGAAGAGGGCGATGTCCAATCCTGGACATTGGCAATTCTCATTCTATTCTTTCCCATGATCTGAATGTAAACAATAGGCTGACGTGGAAATGACTTCTGCAGCTAGAACATACAATATCAGCTCTCAGATGCAAAAGCTCCCTCAGCTCCAGAATTGAAAACAAAGGAAGTCCTGTTCTGAGGGGTATAGCTATAATTGAGCAGATGGTTTCAGAGAACCCGGGGCCCCCTGTTCCAGAGAGCACCCCAGATCCACCCCTCCCCTCCCTATGTTTTTCATGATCTCCCTCAGTCTGAGAGGCCACAAGGGAGGGGGGTGAACATGGGCCCCCTCTCCCCTAGCTATGCCCCTGCCTGTCCCATCTCCTGCTGGGTAAGTAGCCAACTTCATGTGGCCTTCATCTTCTTTCTATGAGCATCAGCTGTGACTCGTTGCTACCTGTGTCCATGCCTACCTGATTTGTTATAAGCAACATTCACTACATCGTCATCCAACAGCTGAAATTCATTTCCCACAAAGCTGAGATTGTCTGCTGTATAATCATCGAGCATGGGGAAAAAGATCCCCTTGTGGGTGAGATAGGTCACTTCTGACATTGAAAAGCTGCAAAGAGAGAGAGAGAATGAGAAGCACAAGTTATGGAGTTGTTATTTCTTTAAAGCCTTCCTAGGTGTTTTACAGGAATCTTGCAGGGTTGTTATGGGGATCTAGTTAGCAAGTGCACACCCATGACTTCTAACCCTCAGGCAGATAATCATTCCTGGAACACTCTGTGCAATAGTCTGGACAGCATTCCCTCCCTTGCTGGCATTCAACTTTCAGAATTGGCTTTGACAGCTATTTAGAATATATAAAGCTTGTTTACTTGAAAGCTAGGTCTTAGCTGCAGTTGTCAGCTAAGTAAAGGTTTTAAGTTCTGTCTTCCAAGAAAATTACAAAAGTGGGATAGTAGTCAACTTCTCCTCGTGTGGAGTATCTCCTTTGTGATTGAGGGGGACCGCCTGTGTTTCCCGCACACTTCCCTGCTAAACCCCACGCCAAACTCCTTCAATATCTGTTGGCAAACGCTTGTTGGCAAAGCTCCGCTGAGCAAATCTCCTCTGGTCTGCGGCTTGTTTCCTCACAAGTTCATTTCAAACCGAGACACCTCAGGAATGTGCCCCCCCCCGTTAAGCGATGTGACTCCCCTGGCGCTAATCCCCCACCCCAACAACTGGCCTATCAAACGACACACAAATCTAGCCCGCCAGAGAACAAACTCTAACAAACCTAGCTTGTCCTTTCCCCCTTTTTTTCTTGTTGGTTGGTTGATTGATCGATTTATTGATAGGATGGATTTAATGATTTGCTGGCTAGCTGGCGGGCTGGCTGGCTGTCGTCTTTAGGAGAGAATCCAAAGTTAGTTGCCTCCTCTGGTCTGAGCCTTGTCTTCTCCTTTGAGCTGTTAACTCTGCTGTGCCTGCTATTTCTCTTGCCATGCCTTGATTCAGTGCTAAGAGGGTGCTATGTGCTGCTGTGGAAGATACAGGCTTCAATATCTGTTCACTCATAGAACATAATGTCTGAATCGGGCTTCTGTTTCTCTCAGTGGGGGCCACTATGTACACAGGAGGGGAAAATCAAACCAACATCCAGAAGGGAGTTCACACTTGATGTATGAGCACTGTAAGATATAGGGGATGGAGCTGCTCTGGGAAGAGCAGAAGGTTCCAAGTTCCCTCTCTGGCTTCTCCAAGATAGGACTGAGAGAGATTCCTGCCTGCAACCTTGGAGAAGCCACTGCCAGTCTGTGAAGACAATACTGAGCTAGATGGACCTATGGTCTGACTCGGTAGAAGGCAGCTTCCTATGTTCCAGTAGCGCACCCACCTCCCTCTAATGCTAGGCAAAAAAAGAAAATGCTGCTTTTCAGAGGTGGGCCTTCAAAATGGACTTCCTAGGACTATTCCACAAGGGCCAAAATGCCAGGAAAACGTGCTTCAATTGATTGCCTGATAAGCCCCAAGAAGTTCAGAACTCAGCCCATGGGCTCCTGACAAGGCTTCCAAACAAGAGGGTGTGTGTGAAGTTCAGGATAAGAAGGGACCCCCCACAAACACACACACCTTCTCAGCAAAAGGGCGCCTGGCACCCATCCATCCCAGAAGAGATTGTTAATCCCCCTTCTCTAGAACTGGACAGGATCTCTGACTTACCTTAGAGTCCAGCCCGTCACACTCTGCAGCTGGTAGCCTCTAATTCTGATCCTCCTCTGCTTTCCCCTCCCTGCTCTCTTCCCAAATGTACTACTTAAGTTTAACTTTTGCCTTGCCCTGCAGGACAAGATGTGCAGGGCAACATGTTCAGGGCAACCTGCTCTTTCACGAAAAGAAAAACATTGTTAGCCACTCAATGAAAAATTGTTCTCTGGGCGGCTTATGATGACTTACTGCACTATTTTGTCAATTATTTGATGAGTCGAGGTGTGCTCTCGAATAAAGGCACAGTGTAACCTAGATTTTTCTCCTTGTCCATACCTTTTTTTACAATGAGCAATTTCCAGCTATACATCTTTTGGGAGATCACTCAAGCTGGCATCAATCCAACTTATATTGTGTTACTAATAGATGATGTCAGAGGGTCATTCTATCTTGTGAGCAGATGACAGATAAAAACAGAGGAGCAGGACTCCTGTATTTACAGGTTAAACACACACTCAAATGGCTTTAACACAGAAATATGGGTCGGATTATGAACTGACAGAGGCTGAAATGTCCGATAAAGACTTCTGATCAGAAATACTCTTTCGAAGTCCGTGGTACCTAGTCCTACAAAGTACTGGAGTGGAAATCTTAAGTGTAAATTCTTGAGACAAATGACCTTTGAACGGTAGTACATCTGTTGTTCACCTCCAGACTTGATTACTGCAATGCACTCTATGTGGTGCTGCCTTTGTACGCAGTCCGGAAACTGCAGTTAGTCCAGAATGCGGCTGTCAGGTTGGTCTCTGGGTCATCTCGGAGAGACCATATCACTCCTATCTTAAACGATCTATACTGGCTGCCGATAAATTTCTGGGCAAAATAAAGCCCTAAACAGCTTGGGCCCTGGTTATTTAAGAGGATGCCTTCTTCGCTATGAACCACACCACCCATTGAGATTATCTGGAGAGGTTGGTCTGCACTTGCCACCGGCTTGTCTGGTGGCTACTTGGGGACGGGCCTTCTCCATTGCTGCCCTGAGGCTTTGGAACACACTTCCTGCTGAAAGAAGAGCCTCCCCATCTCTTACAACTTTTTAAAAGGCAGTCAAGACACATTTGTTCACTCAGGCTTTTAATTAGACATTGTTTTAATTGTGTTTTAATAGTTTTAACATTCTAAATTTTAATTGTTACAATGTTTTAATCTTTTTATCATAAATAAATAAATGGGAGGAAATTTGGAAGAAAGCATTTTGCAAGAAGAATGGTTCTAGTTATAGAAGAACCAGGTTAAGATCAGATTAGTGGCTCTCACTCAGGGCCAGCTCAGAATTTGAGGGAGTCCTGAGCAAAGCATCCTCTGATGGACTGCCTCCTATTCCTGTGGGAAAGTCCTGGTTTACCAGGCAGCAACTGACTCGGTCTCACAGGGATGTGGCAACAGGGAGGCCAATGGAGGCAACGCCCCCACAAATGAAAATTTGGCTCCCAAAATTAAATTTGCTTCTATCCTAAAATTCCTTAATGTTTCAGTAACTTAGAACTCCATCTTTTAGAAACAAAGCTTGGACATCTTGCCCAACACCACAAGAATGGTGTTGGGCAAAGAGACTGTAAAGAGAACAAATGCAAGAAAAAAGGTGCGAACTATCTTTAACTGGCACTCTCATGCTGCCAAGACTCCCCAGAACAGGAGATCCTGAGTTGGCAACTCCACCATGACCAAGGTCATGGCTGTGCCTTCATCCACTGGCTTGGAGGAGCTCTGCAAGGAGCTGCCAGTCCTAGAAGAGCCCCCCAGTACTGCTGGAGCCAGCACCTAGAGAAATGGATAGTGGCCCTTTAAGAAATAGAGGCTTCCCCAGGGAAGGGGTGGAGCCAATTCCACCTCCCTGAGCAGCAGCCATATATACTGGCAAGCTGTTGCTGGAACAACATCCCTCCCATGTTGCTAGACCCAGCCTGTCGACTCCTGCTCGGAGCTAGCCAAGGTACTGATCTATTCCCCCTGGAGCTGTCCAGGGTACATGTCCTTCCCAGATCCCTGCCTGGAACAGGATCAAGCAAGGCCAGAGTATGGCTAAACTAGGCTTGAGCTGGAAGCATTAAGATCAGTACCAGAGGCATGTCACAACTCAATGAGAGTGGGATTTAAGGAGGGGATGAACTTTGGTCCCATGCTGTGCCTGTCAGTGGTGGGGGCTGCACATTGCTGCCCCCTTGTGGCAATCTGTTACACTGCAGTAGACTCTCCTCAGGTTTCTGACGCTCTGGATAGGCCCTGCCTTTTGGGATGACTCATTGGTTTTTTTCTTCTAGCAGTAACTACAAGAGGCTTCCTATCTGAAGATAGCATTCTCTCAGTCAGGGATGTCCACAGGACCTTTCCTGGAGGATGCGGCGAGGATGGGGGATGGCAAAGCCAGCAATCCAATACCCCCCACCCTGGGAGCATGCCCCATAGAATTAAATGGAGATCAAGCCAGACAGGCAAGCAGGAGCCACAGAGTCTAAAGAAGAACCAGGTTCTGGCTCAATCCAAGGTGGGGACAACTTCCCCCTCTTGTTGACGTCCCCCCCACCAGATGCTCATGGACTCAGGACAAGGTTCTCTTGTTCTGGTGTGGTTGCCTTGCCATTTCTCCTGCCTGCTCGGATTGACCCTCGGCTTGTCTTGGGACTCAATCCTCCAACTCCTGTCTACTTATTTGGCTTGACCCTTTGAGTGTTGATGACTCTTGGCTCCTCTCTAGACCCTGTGGTTCCCGGTTGCCTACCTGGGTTGATCCCTAGCCTGTCTCCAGCACTCTCCCAGTTCTGGCACTATCCCTTTTTTCTCTCCACCACGGGGCATCAGTGTACAGGTCTCTGTTTTACAGCTCTCCCTTTTTAGCTTTTTTAATAACGTGTAATTTGAAACTTTAAAAAAACACCATGATTTTAATTGCAGCTTTAGCCTGGCCTTTAAACGTGTTTTAACTTAATTTGGTTAACTTTACTAGTCTGATTTTTCCTTGAATCTATATTATTGATGTTGGGAGCTCCCTGAGAAGTAGTGTACTGGAGAATTAAAAAACAGGTAAAATGTGCTGTCAAGTCGGTGTCGACTACTGGCGCCCACAGAGCCCTGTGCTTGTCTTTCATAGAATACAGGAGGGGTTTACCATTGCCATCTCCTACACAGTATGAGATTATGCCTTTCAGAACCTTCCTATATCACTGCTGCCCGATATCGATGTTTCCCATAGTGTGGGAGACATATCAGCAGGGATTTGAACTGGCAACCACTGGCTTGCTAGTCAAGTCATTTCCCCACTGCGCCATTAGGTGGCTGTGTGGGCGGGGTATAAATATTTGAAATAAATACATACATACAGGCTGGGCAGTTCTTGCTTTCAGCCCTGGGCAGGGGTGGGGATTCCTGACAAACTCTGTGATAGAATCCAGGAGCCATCTATAATCAAAACCAGTTTTATTTCCAAAAATCGTCATAATTGCATAAATATATACAATCTGTGCGAACTGATTCAGGGTCATGTAAGACAATAAAGAGTCAATACTGTGGTCTATTTACAATAGAAGAAAGCACCAAGGAATGTTCTGGATACTCCTTGGCCCCAGAGAGGCATTGACCTTAGCCATGTGCAAACAGAACACTTCATTTTAGTTAGGACATCAGAAGTATCCAATTGGTTGGACCTCTAACTTACGAATCATCACCAAATCAATTGGAATGTGTTTGTGTGTGCAACTGTGCATGGTTAAACCCAAGGGGGACAGTTGCTTCAGGACCATGCGATCAAGTGCTTGTACATCTGGAGGGTGTGGGTGGAAAGAGGGTGACCCCCATAATTTCCAGTAGGTACAGCCTCAATCTAATCCTTAATGGCACTGCCAGGACAGAAACTGAGCTGCTCTCTCACTATCTGCCAACACAACACATCCAAGGCTTTTACCAGAGAGCTGGAGGGACAGAGTGGCCTCACACTCTCTGCCGACAGAGAATCACAGCAGCTGTCACTTTAATGCTGGGCATTTAGGCTGTCTGTTACTCTCGTCTTTTCCCAATTCAATGCCTATGCAACGAATACAAGAAGTCAGGCTGTTAGAGGCTGCTTCAGATCAGAGGATCAGGTTGCACAGTTGGATTCTCAAGAAATCCATGGAGCCAGCCGCACAAATGCAGGGCATCAGTCCCACCTCAAGAGACCTATGCTCATCGTGATTTCTGGCAACGTCTACCCCACCAGAGATGGAAAGTAGGTGATAGCATTGTAGCATTTACAGCTGTTTATGTGTGTGATCACCCCCTTCTTCATCTCAACCCTCAAACGATAAGGGTGAAATTGCATTCTCTCTCTCTCTCTCTCTTTTTTTTTTTGCACAGAGAAAAGAGGGTAAGAATGAATAAATTGTTGCACTCTCTCCCTGGAGTAATCTTTGGAGGACATCCCTGCCAGTTCTCATTTCCATTCCTCTGACAACATTGATGAAATCTTATAGTCATTTGGGTTTTTTTCTTAAAGAGCTTTTGAAACACCACTGCACGTTTGGCAACTGCAGACCCGGACAATAAAAGTGTGATAACACGCTGAACAGCACTGCAATGTGATCACCTATTTTCCAGCTCTAAGGATATAGACTTTGTCAAGAAAACACAATGAGCATTCATCCCCCCAGATGGTACTGAGCACCGCAGCTGGTTCATGCACTAAAAGACACACAGAGCCCCACTTGATGGCCAAGTCTTCAGAGAGAGTCAAAATAATATTCACGGACAATCAAGAAAAGCAGACTAGAAGGCAGACAAAACAGATACAGAACTGCGGTATCATCTCTCTCTCTCTCTCTCTCTCTCTCTCTCTCTCGGCCCATGCCTTCCCTCATCCAAAAGGGGGAGTCTGGTGAGAGTATCCCCCCAACTAGTTATCCTTCTAACAAGGATTCCCAGATGTTGTTGACTACAACTCCCAGAATCCCCAGCTGCAGTGGCTTGGGCTTGGGCATTCTGGGAGTTGTAGTCAACAGCATCTGGGAATCCCTGTTAGAGGAAACACTGACCCCCAACAGTATTCTCCCATGCCCGCTGTCCTCTCTCCCCGCATCAGCCTAAAAGAAGGTAGACACCACAGTCCAAGAAGCAGAAAAGTTATAGAACCAAAAAAAGGCCTATTCACATATGTTATGTTCAACACTCATACAAGTGTCCGCTGCTAACTGAGCAAAGAGGCATCTTTAAAAGTGGGGATTCTCTTTATTTGATCCAACCCTCCAGTGGCTGTTGCT
Source organism: Hemicordylus capensis (assembly GCF_027244095.1). Lineage (NCBI taxonomy): Eukaryota > Metazoa > Chordata > Lepidosauria > Squamata > Cordylidae > Hemicordylus > Hemicordylus capensis. The sequence continues at coordinate 20,232,439 of NC_069663.1, forward strand.
AGGGTCTGTCTCATGTTTCTTTTTCGATTGTCAGACGTTGGGGACAGGGATCCATCTTTATTTATTTTTACAGTCATCCCTCGCCAATTCCCAATCACTGTTTCCCAATTATGGTTTTAAGTATCTGCGACTGGGAAATTGTGGCAGGTCTGCCCAACCACAATCCAAGTATCCACGGTTTGGCGAGATTTGTGGTGGGTTGTGTTTGTTTTTTGCAATTTCTGGGGCTCAGGGATGATTTTCAAGGGTTCAGGAGTGATTTTTTTTCTATTTTAAACTGTATTTTGCAAACCTTTCGCAACCATGATTCCCCTAACACCCCACCCCCATTTCCCATTGGTTTTAATACCTTGCCAACCACAAATTCACCAACAGCGAGGTTTTCCCAGAACGGAACCCTCGTGGTTGATGAGGGGTGACTGCATTTCTCTATGTAAACCACTTTGGGAACTTTTGTTGAAAAGCGGTATAAATAAATATCTTTCACCGTACAGTGTACACTGGTACAGTCATTCCCATGTTCTGTTGAACACAGTCACAGAAGTACACTTCCTGTCTGTACCATGCATTTGAAGGCCTGTATCCACCCCTAAAATAGATGCAGGTACAGTCATTCACACAAACACCTGTATGAGTGTGCAGGCATCTGTACACTCGTCCAGCATAATGTCTGTATCAGGTTCAAGTCTCTGGGTGATGGAGGAAGTCGCTGTGTAGATTACCTTCCTGTCCCAGCATGCATTTAAACTTAATGAGAAATGCCAGTTTTTATACATATTTAAAACTGGGGGGTGGGGGTTTTCAAATTGGGGGCTTCACTTTGGAACTCGCTATCTTTACAACCCCAGGGCACTGGAGTGGATCCACCTTGGAGTTTGGACTCATGACACGCTTGCCAAGAGGCAGATCAGCACTGATGTGTCCCGACTCTGTCCAGACTTCTTAAGAGAGCCAAGAACATCCAGTACATCACTGTTTACTGTGCAGTTGCTATTGCCTTCTGTGTTGTTCTGTTGGCTCACCCACGAGGAAAGGGGGTGCCCATGCATGGCCACAGTCCCAAGTACAAGGGCATACCCGCAAACAGCCCCACAAACCAAAGCTCTGACAACTGCTCTATCCCCAGCCCTCGGCCATAATTCTCCTCCGCAATTCAAGAGCCATCTCACACGCAAAGTTGAAAAAGCAGCGCCTGCTCCCTGTTTGCTTGGTAAGAAAAAGGGTAAAAATTTTAAATACACACACAAACACCAAAACCACGTTCCTTGCTCAGAAGGCTCATTCACACGACAAATGCCTCCCTGCAGTCATCAGATGTCCACATCACTAGCACAAGAGAAGTTCAAAAGCAATTTGAGCCCATCACTTCACCCAAACACATGCGCACACACAGACACATCTTAACACAGCATTTCTAGAACTTTTGCAACACACCCCTGCTTCTATGACACTTGCCAAATTCCTACCTCAACCTCCCAGCAGCCAGCTCTTCTGTAGGTGAGCACAAGGAGAGCTGGTCTTGTGGTAGCAAGCATGACTTGTCCCCTTAGCTAAGCTGGGTCCGCCCTGGTTGCATATGAATGGGAGACTTGATTTGTGAGCACAATAAGACATTCCCCTTAGGGGATGGAGCTGCTCTGGGATGAGCATCTAGGTTCCAAGTTCCTTCCCTGGCAGCATTCCCAAGATAGGGCAGAGAGAGACTCCTGCCTGCAACCTTGGAGAAGCCGCTGCCAGTCTGTGAAGACAATACTGAGCTAAATAGACCAATGGTCTGACTCAGTATATGGCAGCTTCCTATGTTCCTAAGGAAGCCTTGCACACAGCTGCATGTGTGCATACATTATGCAGTCTGCAATTAAAGCTCTGTGGCTCAGGGCACTAAACCAATGCTGACATTACAACAGATCTGAACTGGGCATCTTGGATCCCCTCCTTAAAATCAGCTAGGCAGTAAAGGAGGCAACTGAGGGCAGGTGTGATCAGAAGCTCCCAAACATTTCCTCCCCTTCTGCAGGATCCCTGCAATTCCCATTTTGGCAGCTGCAAAGCTAAATCTTTGCATCAGGGAGGAAAATACTTCTCACCCTGCCTGCTACAGGATCCTCTCCCTCCCAGAAACACTGTGCCCTTCTCCCACCTCCAGGTGCCTTCGAGACGCCGGGTGGGGAGACTGCCCCACAGTATGAGAATCTGTCCCTTAACCCTACCTCCCAACCCTTAGGAATATAGGGAGCTGCTATAGACTGAGTCTGACCAGTGGTCCATCTAGCTCCATATTGTCAACACTGGCAGAGGCTGGGTTTTCAGGCAGGAGACTTTCCGAATCCTACTTGGGAGATGACAGGGATTGAGCCTGGGACCTTCTCAGGGCTCTATGGGGAATATCTTACAGCAGACAGTGCTCCTATATAGTCACCCATCCAAATGCAAACCAAGGCAAGTCCTGCTTAGCAGTCCTGTAACGGGGGGGCGGGGAAGACTAGGGCAGGTGCAGCCCCCCTAATTTTCCCTGTCCCCCCCTCTAATATTTTTTTACAAATTGGTGCCCTACACCGCAAGCTGTCTTTAAAAGACCAGAGAAACTGCTCTCCCTACTTTTTTCTGGTGTCCGTCCCCAAACATTCAAAGGCTGCAGAGGGGATAACTCACAGTTGCTACCATAAGACCAGCTCTCCAGCCCTTCCCCTGAATTTGGGAGAGGTGGGAACAGGATCCCTCCTCTCCGCCCCAATTATCTCAGGATTTTACCAAAACTCAGCCTGAAGGAGACAGAAACAGCAGGTCCAATCCCACAAAGAGAAGACAGACTCCCAGGGAAGGCCATCCCCAAAAAGGCGCTGAGAAACGGGCCATATTCAAGATCGCCTCTCTTTGGAGGAAAGGCTCTGTACAGAAGGTTTGCAACATTGCAGCAAGGTCAGGGGAAATTCACAGGTGGGTGGCAATGTTTCCCCCTGCTCTGTAGCTCCCAGCTAGCGCAGAGAAGATTGGGATCCTTTATCTATCGGAGGCCTCCTGGATTGTCCAGGGGTGGAGGGACGGGGGATAACAGTAGCCCTTAAGAGAGGGGCCGTCCCCTCTGTTTTGCCTTCCATGGACCAGAAATGCACTTGATCTGGACATTGAGCTACAACCAGGTAAGTGTCCTCATTAACCGCTCAGCCAATCACAGGTAATCTGGATTGCTTGGAAGGTGGGGGGGGGACAACACTAGCCCTTAAGACAAGGGCTGTCCCCCCACCCCCCACTTTTGTTTTTTTGCTTTTTGCCTTCTGTTGACCAGAAATGCACAAGAGCTGGACAACTTCAGTAAACCACTCAGCCAATCCCAGGAGCCCCAGGAAGAAAGGCGGGAACCCCATTCAACGAGCAGAAGCATCCTTCCGACAGGCCGACACAGTGGAGGCAGCGGATTGGCCGGCGGGCGGACGCCAGCAATGCACGGTGGCCACGGCAACTGGCAAGGACCTCCCTGCCTCGTTCCAGGAAGCCCTGGGCCTGGCCAAAGGGAATCGTCCAGTGTGGCTACGTGTGTGTCCCCTTTCAAATGTGTCCTCTTTGGGTGTTTTGTTTTTTGTCCTTCTGTTGGAACGCAGCGGCGTCTCGCTGGAAGGGGAGGAGGGTGGCGAGGCCGTGGCGAGGCCGTGGCGCAGCGTCGCGCTTCCTGGGGCTTCAGTCCTGGACCACCATCCCGGTGGCATGAGAATGAATCTGCAGAGGAGAGCAAGAGAGATGGGTGAGCTGCTATTTCCATCACCTGTTTCACAGCCTGTGAGCCAGACCCACAGATATCGGCCACTGGTACCATCTCAGGGGGAAAAGGAGAACATAAGAGCATAAGAACAGCCCGACTGGACCAGGCCCAAGGCCTGTCTAGTCCAACCAATCAATCGTCTTTATTACGGTCATAAAGGTAAAGTGTGGCGTCGAGCCGGTGTCGACTCCTGGAGACCACAGAGCTTGGGTTGTGGTTGTCTTTGGTAGAATCCAGGAGGGGTTGACCATTGCCTCCTCCCACACAGTATGAGATGATGCCTTTCAGCCTCTTCCTAGATCGCTGCTGCCCGATAGAGGTGTTCCCCATAGTCTGGGAAACATACCAGTGGGGATTCGAACCGGCAACCTCTGGCTTGCTAGTCAAGTCATTTCCCCACTGCCAAAAGTCATTGTGAGCTTCAGAGGCAAGATGCCTCTCAATACCAATTGCAGGGGAGCAACCGCAGGAGAGGGGGCATGCCCTCCGCTCTTGCCTGTGGACTCCGCTGAGGCATCTGGTGGGCCACTGTGGGAGACAGGATGCTGGACCAGATTCCCTTCCCTCCGCTGTTTTAAAAGGCAGGTATCGAAGGACTCCAATTGGAGAGAGGCTAGGCCCCTGCCACACTGGGCAGGTAGAAACCACCGAGCCTGTTCCCCTCCACGGCCCCTTCTATAGAGACAGTCGCGCTAAGCATATTCTGCCGCTATTAACTAAGTACCCCGGGTGCCCTCACCTTCATGGCTCGGTAGATCCACCCCTGGAAATCATTGACTTTGGTGTAGACGCCTGGCTTGTTGGCCAAGGCACAACCCGTGCCCCAGCTCACGATGCCACAGAGCCGCCAGCGAGGCGTCCGGGAGATACCATCCTCACACACAAAGGGGCCGCCACTGTCGCCCTGCCACAAGGAAGAAAAGAGGGGTCAGAATCTGGGACGGGGCTGCAGCTCCACGTTAGGCCCCCTGTTTTGCATGCAGAAGGTCCCCGGTTCAATCCCTGGCAATATCTCCCGGTAGGGCTGGGAGAGACTCCTGCCTGGAACCTGGGAGAGCTACTGCCAGTCAGAGTAGACAAATACTGAGCTAGATGGACCAGTGGTCTGACTCAGCATCAGGCAGCTTTCTAAGGAGCAGGCTCAGTGGTAGAGCACCTGCTTGGCCTGCAGAAGGCCCCAGGTTCAATCCCTGGTGTCTCCAGATAGGGCTGAGGGAGACTCCTGCCCGAAACCTCAGAGAGCCATTGCTTAATTTCAGTCCTTGGCCAGCAAAAATCAATTCAAAGGGAAGGGTCCTCTCCAGTGCTCCCTCTCACAGGGATTCCCAGTTGTTGTGGACTACAACTCCCAGAATCCCCAGCTGCGATGCCTTTTGCTTGGGGATTCTGGGAGTTGTCGTCTACAACATCTGGGAATCCCTGTTAGAGGGGACAGTGGCCAGCACCACTTCATGCCAGGGGGACTGTGCAGAGTATTCAGCTTGGGCTGAAGCTTCACCCAGGCCCAATAAGCCACGAGTCAGCAAGCCACACTTAGGGAATCACCCCCAGACTTCACAATCATAGGAACATAGGAAACTGCCATATACTGAGTCAGACCATTGGTCTATCTAGCTCAGTATCGTCTTCACAGACTGGCAGCGGCTTCTCCAAGGTTGCAGGCAGGAATCTCTCTCAGCCCTATCTTGGAGAAGCCAGGGAGGGAACTTGAAACCTTCATGCTCTTCCCAGAGCGGCTCCATCCCCTGAAGGGAATATCTTGCAGTGCTCACACATCAAGTCTCCCATTCAGATGCAACCAGGGCAGACCCTGCTTAGCTATGGGGACAAGTCATGCTTGCTACCACAAGACCAGCTCTCCTCTCCTGACCAGCTCTCCTCTCAATCAAGGACACTGACCTGGATTACTTGCCTTAGTATGCCAGCAAGTGGATCTGTGGATGCCTGCCTTTAACACACATGTGCCCGCACACACCATAAATATTTCACCCTCTCTTTCTTATTCCCACCCTGCTCCCCTGTTCAGCCCCACCTGGCATGCGTCTGTGCCGCCAGCCGCAAAACCGGCACAGAACATCCTGGGCCTGATCTGGCTGCCATAGTAGTCGGGGCTGTTGCAGATGCTGGTGCTGATGATGGGGACGCTGGCCTCCTGGAGCACATCCGACTGCTGCCCTGTGAAGAGAGAGGGTTGAGCCCAGGGCTGGATTTGGGCACATGCTAGGTCAGCTGCAGCACTGGGCCTTGCATTAGGAGGGGCCTCTGAATACCAGGTACATGACTCCATTGTGGGAGAGCACCTGGGAGCAGTGTTCCCTCTAACAGGGACTCCCAGATGTTGTTGACTATAACTCCCAGAATCCCCAGCTGCAATGGATTTTGCTTGGGGATTCTGGGAGTTGTAGTCAACAGCATCTGGGAATGCCTGTTAGAGGGAACACTGGAATATAGGAACGTAGGAAGCTGCCATATACTGAGTCAGACCATTGGTCTATCTAGCTCAGTATTGTCTTCACAGACTGGCAGCAGCTTCTCCAAGGTTGCAGGCAGGAATCTCTCTCAGCCCTATCTTGGAGATGCTGCCAGGGAGGGAACTTGGGACCTTCTGCTCTTCCCAGAGCAGCTCCATCCCCTGAAGGGAGTATCTTACAGTGCTCACACTTCTAGCCTCCCTTTCATATGCAACCAGGATGGACCCTGCTTAGCTAAGAGGACAAGTCATGCTTGCTACCACAAGACCAGCTCTCCTCTCCTGAGACCATCTCCCACTGCCTGGGAGAGCGCCTTCTTCTGCATGATCCGCCCCACACATCAAGGTCTTCAAGAGAGGACCATCTCCAGATGCCACCTGCTCGTCTGGAGGCGACTTGAGAACGGCCTTCTCTGTAGTCACTCCTTGGCTATGGAATCTGCTCCCAATAGATGTTCGTGGCTTAACATCTTTACCAGCCTTTAAATCAGTCCTTAAGACACATTTTTTTAGCCAGGCATTTAGTAATCTTGGAATGTTTTAAATTGTTTTAACAGCTTGTCTTGTTTGATTTTTGTGGTGTTTATTTTTGTGAACTGCCTGGAGCCTTTGAAGTCAGGCGGCATATAAATTAAATAAATACTTACAAATACTGTGTACATACTACACAGACACCCCCATCCCTTCCTTGCTCTCAGGCAATACCAGCACCTCTGAATATCAGCATTTAATCCTCCTTGAAGCTCAGATCCTTCAACTAGCATGCCTGTAACCAGAGTTGCTTTTACTCACTGCTATGGGAGGTGGGGCGGGGGGGCGTGGAATTAAAGTTCTATGTCAGAAGTGCTACACCAGGAAGAGATGAATTCTGCAGTTCCTGTCGTGTGTGTGTGTGTGTGTGCTGGCACCGTGTATACAATTCTGCTTCAGCTGGTTATGGGATGTGTTTCAAAAGTGACACAAACTGGGATCACCTCTGGAAATCCTGTTCAGAGCTTCCCTTTGGCTTCTGAAATTTTGTAAAGGCTGACCCATGTAATTTAAACCTGCTATTTAATGAATGAGACAGACAAAAAGAGAAAAGTATAGTAGGTCCGGCTTTTCAGAGGAATTAAAGAGCTCTCTGTGGAATACAGTCAGTCCTGTCCACCACAACTGGAGAGGAGAGCTGGTCTTGTGGGAGCAAGCACGTCTTGTCCCCCTAGCTAAGCAGGGTCTGCCCTGGTTGCCTATGAATGGGGGACTAGAAGTGTGAGCACTGTAAGATATTCCCCTCAGGGGATGGAACAGAAGATCTCAAGTTCCCTCCCTAGCTTCTCCAAGCTAGGGCTGAGAGATATTCCTGCCTGCAACCTTGGAGAAGCTGCTGCCCGTCTGTGTAGGCAATACTGAGCTAGATAGACCAATGGTCTGACTCAGTATATGGCAGCTTCCTACATTCCTAAGTCATAGCAGCTGCTGCCATCTAGTGGCTGCAAGAGAGACTCACCATAATATTGTGTGTTGCCCCATCCCGTCACTGTACAGACCTTGCCGTCCACCAGAGGTTGGCCCAGTGCTGGCAGGCAGATGGGCTGGATGTATTCTGTGGAGGGAAAATATCCCCATCAGGGCAACCCGTTTTTCTGCTCACACCCTTTTCTCTTGCACACATACACCTACCCACAGGCAAGCAAAATGTCCATGGAAAGAAAACAACAACTTGTCCGTTGATACCCTAAACCCTTTCCTCTCTGCAAAATGACTGCTACCTTACCCTAATCATTGGGGGGCAGTGATTAAAAAAAAGTGGGGTGAGAACATACAGAGAGCTGCAAGTGCAACAATGCTTATCGCCTACTTTCCATATCGAAGCAGGTGAAAACCAGTCGTAGGGGAGCAACAGCTGGAACGGGGTATGTCTTCACCTCTTGCCTGTGGGCTTCTCAGAGGCTTCAGGTGGGCCACTAGAGAGGCCTTGGGTCTGGGGTTGCAAACACTGTGTCGGTTGAAATCGGGACGCGGGGGCGGGGCCACCTAGGGGCAGGGCTTGTCTTGGCCCCAGGTGGCAGCCGCTGCTGGGCACGCTCAGTGTCACCACCAGCTGGAAGGAGGAGCCGGCAGGAGGTCACTGCCGGAGGAAAGTGAAACTGACTCCTCTCCGAGGGACTGCACATGGCATGCCGCACCTGGGGGAAGGAGAGAGTCAGAGGTGGCATTGCTTCTGGCTGTGGGTGCCGCTGCTGCCTGCTACCAAAATGTGGGGGAAATGTAAAACATTTCCTCCCTAAAATGCGGGGTGCCCTGTATAGATCAGGAGAGTCAGTAAGCCTACTTGGGTCTGACAGGATGCTGGACTAGATAGGCCTTGGGTCTGACCCATCAGGGCTGTACTTCGATAAACACTGCCCCAAATCACTGTGACGATTTGTCCCCTGTGATGCTAGTGATGGTCAAAACTTGTGGGCCTGCCTCATGGGATTACCTCACTTCCTGTTAGAGCAGGCCGGCTCAACTTCAGCCCTGCTGCAGATGTTGGCCTACAACTACCCATAATCCCTGGCTCTTGGCCACTGTGGCTGGGGAATTATGGGAGTTGTCGTCCAAAAACAGCTGGAGGGGTGTGCTAAGTTGAGCAGGTCTGTGTTAAGAGTTTATAATCGGCCAGGAACAAAAAAGTCCTGGCTATATTTTTTAATATTTTATTGTGCACTTCAGGGCCAGTTCCCTGAGAAGCAAGAGGCAAGGACGTCTTGTTCTCTCTCATCGTCAACATGAGAATAAATATTCATTGTTGTAGAAGCTTTTGCTATTGGGCTGTACCCCCAGACTATACAAAACACAGTGACCACTAGAACCAGAGGGTTCCAACCCAGGCCCACCCAGGCACCAGAATATTTTATGCCCTGGGTTGGCAACTCAACCTCCTGTTCCCATCTGAAAGTTGGTATTTGAGTGGAAAGTCCATGAAACAGATAGGGTGAGATGTTCTTGTCATGACCCTGAATACAAGACCACCCCGCGGGCCCCCCCCCATGATACACTTGGGGATGAGGCAGAGAGTTCTGTGGGGATTAGATGGGTTGGGAACAAGCTATTACGCAGACCAGTTAGGGTGGCCTCTTGCTATCATGATCCCTGCACAGGGAAACTCAAGCCAACATCCCCACCTTGACCCAAGGACACAGTCCTTCTTGGGTCCTCTGATTCAAAGAAGATCCCTGAGGACCTGCCGATCATAGCAGAGGCTCCCCGCCCCCACCCTCACTTGATCAAGCGCTTGAAGAATTGGACAGTGCCCCTTTAAGGGGTGGAACCTTCCCAGAAAAAGAGGAGGGGCCAATTCACCCTGCCTCCTATAAATACCAATAGTCTGCTGCTGGGCTTTGCTGGAGCAACATCACCTTATGCTGTACTATCCAGCTCCATTACTTTGCTTGGCTCTAGTCCTCGGAGCTGTCCATGGTCTGGTACCTTTGTGGAGACTCCAGCTCAGCCTAGATGAGGACGGCTGTACATCCACATCCCTCTGACACAAGACACTGCTCGCTACCCAGACGGCCACATTCATGACGACAATCAAATTGCATTCAGATGGCACCTTTTTACTCACAAGGCTGCTTATTCCCATAGGCCAGGGGGGAGGCCACCTTGCCTCTCCAGTTGCTGAAATCCAGCCAACAAGAAATGTATTGTGGCTGAGGAGGAGGGCAGCTGAATGTTCAACAAGAGCTGGAGAGCCAAGGTAGATCATCATGTGGGCTTTGGACACCTCCCGCCACCTTGCTCTCACCGTTAAAAGTCAGGGGCTTTTCCAAATGCATCAAGGCAATGTCGTTGCTGTTCTCCTCGCTGTTGGGATCCAGGAAGGGCTGGTACCCGCCATGGTACACGACGCTTGTCACCCCCACCTGCATCCCCTTGGTGGAGAGCTGGGAGACGGCACCCATGAACACCTTCCACCGGCCCACCGCCCGATTCCTCCTGCAGAGATGGGGAGACCCCAAAGAGACAAAGTGAGATGGAAAGAGGACAACCAGGCTGGCAGGGTTGGTTGCTGAGTGAGGGGCAGATGAAAGCACGGGAAGCAAGCTTCCCAGATCAATACTCCTAGCCCTTGGAACAAGGTTCCCTGTGACAGGGGTTCCCAGATGTTGTTGACCACAACTCCCAGAATCCCCAGGCAGAGGCCACTGCAGCTAGGGATGACGGGAGCTGTGGTCAACAGTATCTGGGAGTCCCTGTTAACAGGGGATCCTGTGAATGTAAAAGGGGAGGAAGGAGAGACTAGTGATAAAATAAACTAGGGTACATCATTCCACTTTGTTCCCTGGATTGTGGTGCTTACTTTCAGCCTAACCTACTAGGGATGTGCCCGAAAGTTATTCGGTGCCTGGCAAGGGTGGTACTTTAAGGGTGGGGGCGGGTATACTCACCCCTCCCGCCGCATTTCCCCCGCCAGCGCTCCATCATTTTCAAGCCCCTTGGGGGAGCAGGGTTCCTCCCTGCCGCCCCCTGCCCTCATCAGCCAGAGGTGGCGATCGCGCATGTGCCCATCCTAACCCAGGGCTGCACAACTTCAACCCTTCTGCAGATGTTGGAATATAACGCTCACCATCCCAGACTATTGGCACTGGTGGGATGATGGGAGTTGTCGTCCAACAACAGCCGGACAGCCAAAGTTGTGCAGCTCTGCCCTAAACCTTTGGAGTCAGTTCCTGACACCTGGTAACCTCATGAAGCTGGGAACAGTCAACCTCCTAACACGGATCCGGGCCAGGGCTTACTCCGGGAAGCAATGTGCGGCGGTGACGAGCCACTCGTTCGAGATGATGGAGCCGCCACAAAGGTGAGTGTCGTCGTAGCGCAGGCTGACTTGCCACGGCCACTTGCCCAAGCTGGCATCTTGGCCCCCCACAATCCGGTCCACGGACAACTTTCTGCGGCCGCAGTCTGCAAGACACGTGGCAGGCGTTAGTTCTGCAAGAGGCAGCCTACAGACCTTAGGCCCAAATCGGGGCTGGAAACATCCCTGGCATTCCAATAGTGGCGCCGAAATTTTGCATCTCTACACACAGGACTAGCACCTTTAAAAAAATTGTTCTGACATCTAGGAATTTGAAACATTTTTCCAGCCCAGCTCAAAGGATTGTTTAGCCCACTTTCCTCAATTTGGACCAAATTTGGTACACTTGTGTGGACATACAGGGACACAAGTGTGTTGTTTGTGATGATGTTGTCCACCCCATGCAACATGGTGGATGTGTGAACATTTGAGCAGAAGTGGAATAACTTGTGAAGCTGGTAACTATCAATTAAGATCATAGCAGAAGGCAAGTAGGCAGATTAGTTCTTACCAGAACTTCTTGTTGTGTGTGTGTGTGTGTGTGTGTGTGTGTGTGTGTGTATAGATAGATAGATAGATAGATAGATAGATAGATAGATAGACACACACTTTTAAAATCTATTACAGTAGAATGAAAATGGAATATGATAGTTAGTCGCACATATTAGCCAGGTCCAGGTGTCACACAAATTTAGATCTGAACCCTGGTTTCACACAACATCCCCTAGACCTGGGCAAGCATGCTTCCCCTTCGCACATGAAGAAAGAAATGACTGTACTTGCAATTCTGGTTTAGAACAAGCCAGGATCTGTTGTGACATCTGAATGGCGTGATCTTGGCTTAGCCTAACTAAAGTTTGCAAGTAAACCAGGGTCCGAAGCTGGGATCTGGTGTTAGCCAATAAGAAGGACAAAAGACATGTCATTTGGGAGAAAAGAATGTCAGGATGGAAGACAGAGAAAGGGGATACAAGAGGTGGGGGGGGGAGAGGGAGAGCAGAGAGACAGATTGAGATGGTGCCCTTTGAGAAGGGTCAGGATTTCCATACCTTGACAAAGCGTTGCCAGGAACCGGCCTGTTGGACATTCACTGTGAGAAAGAGAAAGAGGAAAAGGCTCAGCTGCGGAGGCAGAGGCGGAATCATCAGTGGCGTGTGTATTCTGGGATTCCTGCAAGGAATTTTCTGTTGGCTGCAGAATTCAGAGATGTGTGAACCAGCTCAACCTCAAGCCGGTTCGACATCAAACTGGTCTTGCTCAAGGTCGAGCCAAACCCACCAGAGCAGCTCAGGGCCAGTTCAGGAGTTCTAGTGGGTTTTTAAATATATTTATTTATTAATTTTTATTCGCCGCCGGGTTCGGCAGCGGCCTCAGGAGTGCTGCAGCGGTGCGGTCTCTGGTAGTTCCCCTTCCCCCTGCTGGCCTCCCCCCGCCCAGTCTCCAAAGGGCCATTTCAGCCTTTTCTGAGGTGGTGGCAGCCAGTTTGGAGGCCACCGCACATACACCCTGGCCATTTGCATGGCCGGAACCGACACAAACCAAACTAGACAAAACTGCTTTTGTGCACACCCCTAGCAGAATTCATGATCCTGAACTTCTCCGCTTTTGCTTAATTTTTTTTAAAGGTTCTAGTCCTCATGGATGCACAGACAGGCCTGGACAAAACATAAGGAACTTCTAGCAATTCAGAAGATGGGCTAGAGGCAGAGCACAATTTACAGGGGCCCTGCATGGCTCCTTGCCCTCCCTGTGACTAGCAGAAGAATTATGCAAAACAGGTTTGATGTTAATCATTTCTACAGGCGGCAGAATCCAGATTTTCTTGGGGAAGAATTGAGCAGGGGGTGGAAATGTTTCCCCTTCCTCCTCTCTCTCTTTTAGCAGAGATTACACACAGCCCTGGGCATCATTGTAAGTTGGACCTTGGCCAGGTCTGAGTCACACTGCCAGAGACCATTCACTCCAGGATATCCTGTAGCTCGTGTTTCCCTACACGATCGGGGTGAAGACAGAAAAAATGTGCCGGGGGCACCAGGGCAAATCTGGAAGTGCCCTTCCAGAAATGTCCCTTTCCCTCTTCAAGGTCGAACCCTTCCAGCGAGTTTTTCAACAGGGTGCTGACTGGCTGTCCCTGTAAGGACATCAAGGCTTGGCTGGCCTGCTAATGAGGCTCAGCAAGATGACTGCCTCGGGTGGCAGAAGTGGCAGGTTGCCCACTGGCCATCTCAGTCAGCTTGCTCCCTCCTTCAGATCGAACCCACCGACAATGTACATCGTAGAACTAGACCAGCTCTCTTCCTGTCATATCCTCTTGATATAATCCAGGCACCAAGTCATTTGTCGGAATCAGAGTCCATGGTCTCCACCAAATGGGATTGCCAACCTCCCTAAAGGTTCAGGTCCTAGATGTCCTACTGAGCCGAGGGCAGGCCTGCACAACGTAAGTCCCGGAAGCTGGATCCGGACCACAGGGACTTTTTCACTGGCTCCCAGGTAGGAATATTCTACAGCATCGTAGGATCTGGAAATTGCCTTACAGCGCCATCCTATGCATGTTTACTCGGAACTAGGTCCCACGATGTACCCAGTGAGGCTTACATCCCAATAAGCATGCCTAGGATTTCAGCCTGAAAGCAAGAGGAATTTAGGGAGAGGAGAGGACCTGGCATTTGTTTGGGGCTCACATGCACTCTAGGTGCCCCACTCACTGACTCAGTAGGGATAAGGCCGATTTTCTGGCCAGTATCCGTGGTTAAAAATTGTGAATCCCTTGGCGGGGGGTGGAGATTGACAAATAACTAAAACTGCTTTCATTAATATTAATAATAATAATTTAAATGTACTAATGTGCTGAAAATTGACCTCGGCCCCCATTCTCCCAGTCATGGTTGATTCTGGCCCACTGGGGCATTTGAGTTGAGTGTAAGCCTAGGGGCTTACACGAAGACAGCAAGGAGCAAGGGGAATCCATCTTGTACCTTACCACACAACAATGGCTTCGCTGAGCCTTCTTGCATAAAGTAGGCGGGATTGGTCCATGCAGAAATATCCCGATGTCCCATTGGCCCCCGCACGGCTAGCAGTCAGTACTGAGTGAGAGAGAGACCTGGAGGGAAGGCAAACATCAAGAAGTCAGCATGCACTTCAGAGTGCATCTCGGCACTCTCCACAATCCATTGATGATGATTTAGGGCTGAGTCAGAAGAGGGGTTCTTTTGTGAACATCTGCATCAGTAACTTTTGCTTTGTTGGGCCATCCTAGCCAATCAGGGATTATTCTCACTTGCTTTGTTGCGCCATCCTAGCCAATCAGGGATTATTCTCGCTTGCTTTGTTGCGCCATCCTAGCCAATCAGGGATTATTCTCGCTTGCTTTGTTGGGCCATCCTAGCCAATCAGGGATTATTCTCACTTGCTTTGTTGGGCCATCCTAGCCAATCAGGGATTATTCTCGCTTGCTTTGTTGGGCCATCCTAGCTAATCAGGGATTATTCTCGCTTGCTTTGTTGGGCTATCCTAGCTATCAGGGATTAGTCTCCCTTGCTTCATTGGGCCATCCTAGCCAATCAGGGAGTATTCTATGTGATCACTATAGCAAGTATTGCCCTCACTAGATCAATCTCCCTCTCTCTATTCTGTTAGCAGAGAACTTTTACACCTGGAAGTTGGCCCTAGGACCTTCTGTGTGCCAAGCATGTGTTCTGCCACTGAGGTAAAGCCCTTCCCCACCCACTCCAGTTTACGGGGGTGGCATGGTACTGATTGTTTGGGCTGATCATGCATTGATTCAGAACAGGGAGAGTCTTACTGCAGCTCAAGTCAACTTGACCAGATTGATTCCGATGCATCTGAACCCCCATCCAGTCACTGGGGTAATCAATAATGGGTGCAAAATGGCACAATTTTGTTAGAGGTTGGTTCTGCATCAGAAGCAGAGGCAGATCACCTGCAGCTCCACCCATTCCCCAAGCCTTGCCAACAGCCTGCTGTTGTCCTAGACCAGACCAGCTCTGGCTATGACCCTCTTAAACCTCAACTAAAAGCTATTTCAGCAACTGGCCCAACTCCCCATCCAAGCTCTGCCTATGGCTGAGAGCCAATATGGTGTAGTGGTTAGCGCATAAGACCAGGACTTGGGAAACTTGGGTTCAAATCCACACTCTGCCACAAAGCTGGACAAAAGATGGCAGTCAAATGTCATCAAACAAATAATATGGCTACCATATCGGAATCAATCACTGATTTTAGTTATGGTGAGCAGATCAAAAGGAGGAAGAAGTTCTCATCATTGTCCAGAAGATGGAGCTGTTGTTGTTTATCTAACTCTTGCAAACAATACTCCTTATAAAGGTAAAGTGTGTCCCATTGAGTCGGTGTGTGTCAACCCCTGGTGACCCAAGAGCCCTGTGGTAGTCTTTGGGAGAATACAGGAAGGGTTTACCATTGCCTCCTCCTGCACCCCTCTGCTAATGATCCTCATTTCCGACCCTCACCCTAGCCCTACTCTTGGCAGCTTATATCAATTTCCCAAAGAGCTGGAAATGTTATAATCCTTATGGACATATAATCGGAGCACCTGCAGGAAAGGGAGAAGTACCCTGCAGGTAACCCACAGATATGTTGGTTCACAGAAATCAGAAGCAAAAAACCTAACAGACCCCACCCCCGCCCTAAAATGGTCTCAATGCAACTCAATGGAGCGGAACGTTTGCGGACTCAGAAAGCAGTTAACAGACAACGAGGTGGGTGGAGCTAATGGAACTCAGTAGTGGGGGGGGGCTTGAACAAAAAAAAGAGGAGGAAATTTATCAGCTTGAAGAATACTCCCTCGAGACCATTACAACCCCATCAGCTTCTGAGGGGAAAGATGTCTAACCCTTCCACCATGCTCAGGTAAGACATGCACACCAGGGATATACGGCAACATGGTCTTGTGGATCCATACTTGTACCTGACAAATCCCATCTCCTCGCAACTGAGGGTGGCCATCTGGGCATCAGCGGAGGAAGAACACAGAAGTCTCCATTTACCTTCATGCTCGTCATATATGGTGAGGCGCTGGTCCCCGGGGTTCACCTGAACTGCAGAGACCAAAAGAGCAGTCAACACCCGGCCCCTGCTCCCCATCCCTTGAGCACCCTTCCTGCAGCCTCCTCTTGATGGAGTCTTTAGGAGCACAGGTCCAGATCTCCCTCCAGCATGGAGCCCCACCACTGCCCAGCCGGAAGGTCACTCACCAACATACAGGCTGTCCCCTTCGCTTCCAAGCACAGACACCACTGCAAAGGAGGAGAGAGAAGGCAAGAAGTTTTAGGTTGCCCAGAAGAGCATTCATAGGGGCAACAGTAAACCAACAGAGGATTCAGAGCAGCAACTAGTGTCCTTCATAATGAAGAGTTTGTTGCTCTCTGGGCTTATTCTGCCCAGCTCCTAGGAGCGTCCAAGTTTGCAGTTGTATCTCAAGGCTTAGAGATTGCACTTTGGACATGCTCAGGAGCTTCACAGTAACATGGGCTCTCTGTTTTAGGGTACACATGGGGACAGGTCACTTAGTTGCCACGGGGCTAGTCATAAGAACATAAGAACAGCCCTGCCAGATCAGGCCCAAGGCCTATCCGGTCCAGCATCCCGTTTCACACAGTGGCCCACCAGATGTCATTGGAAGCCTACAGGCAGGAGTTGAGGATATGCCCTCACTCCTGCTGTTACTCCTCTGCAACTGGTATTCAGTGGCACCCTGCCTCTGAGGCTGGAGGCGGCCTATAACCCTCTGACTTGTAGCCATTGATAGACCTCTTCTCCATGAAGTTATCCAAACCCCTCTTCAAGCCATCCAGGTTGTTGGCTGTCACCACATCTTGTGGCAGAGAATCCCACAAGTTGATTATGTGTTGTGTGAAAAAGTACTTCCGTTGGTTGGTCCTAAATTTCCCGGCAATCAATTTCATGGGATGACCCCTGGTTCTAGTGTTTCGGGAGAGGGAGAAGAATTTCTTTCTATTCACTTTCTCCACACTATGCATGATTTTATAGACCTCTGTCATGTCTCCCCACAGTTGTCTTTTTTTCTCAACTAAACTAAAACAAATCTACACTTTCATCCCTAGATTTGTCTAAAAAGCAAATTGGAACAGGGATCCAGATACACGCCCGCCTACTCCCTATGTGGGAGCCCCAGCTAAGCAGACTCCTGAGTTAATTATAGCGAGTTAACTGGCATTAACTCGCTATAGTTAACCACTATAAGGCCACTCTAAACTCGGAGTGAACTGCCTTAACTCCCCTCATCCTCTCGCAAAAGATAACGACACGCTAAGGAGCCAATTATGCCAAGCAGGAAGAAAAGCAGATAAGGTAGTGAAGCAATGGTCTCCCCATCACAAAGACGATGAGTCAGTGTCACAGACCCAGAGGTGTATCTATTGAAATTATTGATAGGACTACTGAAAAACCCATCCAGGCACAGAACCCATCTAGGCACTTTTGTGCACCTGCATACTATGATTTTGATCATCATTATCATCAACGGATATTTATATACCGCTTTTCAACAAACGTTCCCAAAGCAGTTTACAAAAAGAAATAAAAATAAAGAAGATGGATCTCTGTTCCCAAAGGGCTCACAATCTGAAAAAGAAACGTAAGACAGACACCAGCAACAGCCACTGGAGGGATGCTGTGCTGAGGCTAGATAGAGCCAGTTGCTTTCCCCCTGCTTAATAAAGAGAGTCACCACTTTTAAAAGGTGCCTCTTTGCTCAGTTAGCAGGGACACAATCAGCCTTGCACACAGAAGACAACTGTTACACACATTACCCACATTGTTACACCCAGAACAGAGCCATCAGACATAATGCATTCCGTGCAGGTCCTTCCTGGCACTTCTAATCAGAAAAGTAGGGCAGTACGGATTTACCCCCAAGGCATGTTTTGGGATATAAGTATCCCCACATCTATGAACCAGTGTGCTCTCCCATGCCTTTTGCTGGGGACTCCAACAAGTGCTTGCTTGTGCTTTACACTTGGGACTCCATCTATACCTGGGACTCTATACCTGGGACCATCTATAGCTGGGGCATCTATACCCTGCTATACCTGGGACTCCATTGAGCATTCCTTGTGCTCTCCTGCAACCTACAAAGAGCTTACAATCATTAGCGGCTTGGGCAATCTGCTGTTCACCCGCCGTCGCAACCAGGGTTGTCCAATTCTTTGTGCCACTTTCCGGATTGGTCCTTCTGCCAATCCATCCAGCTCACCTAGCCACCATAGGAAGCTGGCCCTACCGACATACCCTTCTCATGGGCAGCTCTCCCTCTCCTAATCCCGCAACCCTCCTGATTCCAATCACGCTGTCCCGGAGGATGAGATTCTGCCGCCCTCCCCGGAATCCTGAGGTCCCGTCGTCCAGATCAGGTGAAGGTGAACATTTGCCCTGCAACTGGGCCCTCTCTATCCCTTTTATAGATCTAAGCCACCCACTGTCTCTCTCACAAGCCTCTTCCTCTTGCCCGCCTGGGACCTTACACAATTAGGACTCTAAGCTAAAATCCCTCATTGTAGTTAAATGTATTTTTGTTAGTAAAGGTAAAGTGTGCCATCGAGTCGGTGTCGACTCCTGGCGACCACAGAACCCTGTGGTTGTCTTTGGTAGAATACAGGAGGGGTTTACCATGGCCATCTCCCGCGTACTATGTATAGCTTTAATCACATATTTCTCTCTCTTTTGTACCCCCTCCTCAAATAAATTCTTCTTTTAATTTTGAAACTTAAACCTTGTCTCAGTCCAGTCATTTCTTGAGTCCAAACATTTGCACAAATTAAAACTGGTGGGGCTGACCCCCTTTAAGAGCTAATTCCCCCACAACGCCCGAACATTGGGGTGCTGCCACACACCCCAGGGCAGTTCCATTGACAAGTTGCCTAAAGCATCAGTGGGGGAAATCCACGCTTTCTCCCTGTTACGTGGAGCAGCCATTGAATTATGAAAGAGGGGAAAGGGGTGCAAATGAGGATCATCGTCACCATCAGGAATAATTAATGAGGCATTATAATTCCAATAATTATAATAATTCGGAATAATGCAGCCAAAACAGCAGCAAAGCAGTCCCCCACAAAGTCATTACAAAAAGCCATGCATATGCAACATACCACAGAATTTCTTAAACCTGAGTCCCCAGATGTTGGACTACAATGCCCATCATCCCCAGCTACAATGGCCTGGGATGATGAGAGTTGTAGTCCAACATCATATATATGTGATGTCATATATGATACGTATTATCTCTCATGAACCATACTTTTTCAGTCATTCAAAGAGTACGGGTGATGCACTCAATTCTCACCTACAGCCCAAATCCCAGCTGCAAGCCCAGCCAGGAGAAGGAAGCCACTGGCTATCACAGCCACCACTTTAGGCAGAGTCCAGCCATGCACTTTCAGGCCTCCTGGAAGAGAGAGAGAGGGCAAATCAGCAGCACTTCCCAATTAGTAGGCAAGCCCAGACTCATTTACCTCGGAGGAACACCCAGAATCACTTACCTTACCCACAGAAACCAGAGCCCTATTCAGACATTGCTACTCATGGAGTTCCACCTAATGGTGCAGTGGGGAAGTAACTTGCTTAGGAAGTAAGAGGTTGATGGTTCAAATCCCCACTGGTATGTTTCCCAGACTATGGGAAACACCAATATCAGGCAGCAGCGATATAGGAAAGATGCTGAAAGGCATCATCTCATACTGCGTAGGAGGAGGCAGTGGTTAACCCCTCCTGTATTCTACCAAAGACAACCAAAGGGCTTTGTGGTCACCATGAGTCGACACCGACTCGATGGCACAACAGCTACTACTCATACTTTAATACTTTATAAAAATACTAGTAAGTGAGGCCCGTCGTTGACTGGGCAAAGCCATTTTGCATAGATTACACTTGCAGGCAAGTTCAAGAAATTTATTATAGGTAATAGAATTTTTTATTAATGTGCTTGCAAAAGGCAAGAGAAGAGTTTGAAATTTGTAGGGCTGCCACTTCAAATCTGTAGGATTTGTAGGAAATTTGTAGGATTGCCACTTCATTGTATTGAATAATGACCATGTATGGCCACTGTGGCTGGGGATGATGGGTGTTGCAGTTCAGCAACATCTGGAGCAACACACCCATATGGCTAAAACTCTGGAGTTTACCCGTCTATGAAGAAACAGAATCTGGATGGAGGGAATCTTGGAGAGAAGAGCTGATCTTGCAGTCTGCCCTGGTTGCATATGAATGGGAGATTTGATGTGTGAGCACTGTAAGATCTTCCCCTCAGGGGATGGGGCTGCTCTGGGAAGAGCATCAGAAAGTTCCAAGTTCCCTCCCTGGTGGCATCTCCAAGATAGGGCTGAGAGAGATTCCTGCCTGCAACCGTGGAGAAGCCAGTCTGTGAAGACAATACTGAGCTAGATAGACCAATGGTCTGACTCAGTATATGGCAGCTTCCTATGTTCCTATATGCCAAATGGTCAAACACCCTCCTGGTTTCCCAAGCCAGGACAAAGCAGACGAAAAGGTTAATGTTTAATCCCTGCTCTAGCTGGAAAGTGCTGGTTGGGAGGGGAGGGGGGAAGGACCACAAGATTAGAGGAGGAAGGAATGGGAGGATCTAGGGTCCTTTTTTGCATTTTTAAAAGTCCAACTCACCGTCTTTTTCAGCCATTTCAGAACTGGTTAATCATCAAACCACTGCACTCTCTTCTCAGCAGTTAAGCTCTCGGGGACAGGAGGCCTTTGCAGAAGCCTACAAATCCTACAGTCAAGAAAGGAAAAGCCATAAGTCACAAGAGGGCAGGGTAAGGGATGGGGCTGTAGGCTCAGTGGGAGAGCATAGACATTGCATGCAGAACGTCCCAGGTCCTATCCCTGGCAGCATCTCCAGGTAGGGCTGGGAAGGAATCCGGCCTGAAACCACGGAGAGCACTGCCAATCAAGGTAGACAATACTGAGCTAGATGGACATAGGGACATAGGAAGCTGCCATATACTGAGTCAGACCCTTGGTCCATCTAGCTCATTATTGTCTACCCAGACTGGCAATGGCTTCTCCAAGGTTACAAGAAGAAATCTCTCTCCGCCTTATATTGGATATGCTGCCAGGGAGGGAACTTGGAACCTTCTGCTCTTCCCAGAGCGGCTCCGTCCCCTGAGGGGAATATCTTGCAGTGCTCACACTTCTAGTCTCCCATTCATAAGCAACCAGGGCAGACCCTGCTTAGCTAAAGGGACAAGTCATGCTTGCTACCACAAGACCAGACCAAGGGTCTGACCCAGTCTAATGCAACTTCCTATGTTCCTGTGTAACCCAGTGGAAGCTATCTTTCCATGGGGACAGACACAAGCAAGTCAGTATAACCTGGGTACAAACAAGCCAGTGTAGCATGGCTAAGATTTCCTTTATTTAAACTCCTCCAAGGAACTCAGAGTGGTTTCCACCCCCGCCACCACGCATTTTTTATTCTCACAACAGTCCTGCAAGGTAGGTTACACCAAGAATAAGCACCAGCCAGCGACTTTCAGAGCTGAGGGAGGCTATGAACCCAGGTCTCCTCAATCCTAGTCCAACACACTAATTACTACACTACAGGGGCTCTCTGCATAGCTGCTTCAGAGCCGGCTTCATGGAACTCATTTGGCTTTAAGTAGGAGTCAACATGTGTAGGATGGCGCTGGAGGAATGAGAGATAAGAACCAAAACCCCTAGTTTGACTCTCATGTCAGCCATCAAGATGAGCTCTAAAAGCTGGTCTGGTGGTAGCAAGCATGACTTGTCCCCTTAGCTAAGCAGGGTCTGCCCCGGTTGCATTTGAATGGGAGACCACGTGAGCACTGTAGAATATGCAACCTCTCTGGGAAGAGCAGAAGGTTCCAAGTTCCCTCCCTGGCTTCTCCAAGATAGGGCTGAGAGACTCCTGCCTGCAACCTTGGAGAAGCCGCTACCAGTCTGTGTAGACGATACTGAGCTAGATAGACCAATGGTCTGACTCTGTATATGGCAGCTTCCTATGTTCCTAACCTGCTGCATCTTAGCCACAGGCTACCCACCCATCCATACCCTCTGCAACAGGAGAACCATGAGAACATAAAAACATAAGAACAGCCCTGCTGGATCAGGCCCAAGGCCTATCTAACCCAGCTTCTTGTTTCCCAAAGTGGCCCACCAGATGCCTCTGAGAATCCCACAGAAGAGCAGAGGGCACGCCTTGGGACACCATGAATACTACGACGATATCTTTAATTCTTCTATAGTTATCCTAGACTATTGGAAAGGGCCCGATAATTAAAGTACCAAATCCAGTCAATAACATCTGGTAGACTGTGTGTAAATAGCATAGCAACAACAACAACAACAACTTTATTTGTTAGCCACCCCATAACAAATTGTTCTCTGGGCAGCTCACAACAGAGGATTCAAACACATAATAAAAACACATAACACATTGAATCACAACAGACAAAAAAGGTTTTAAAAAAGAAAATACACAGTACCATACAAAGCAACTTAAAAACTCACTTAAAAATCAGATCAGATCTGAAAATCAGAATAACCCACTAAGAAGCCCACTACATAGCCAGAGCTTCGCAACCTCCAAGGATATTATTGGAATGGTGAACTGGCATCAACCCCAACCCCAGTGACTTCCGATCGCCCGAGATCCGTACCCAAAAGCTGAAGCGAGTTACTGATCTCAGGCTATCGGAAGCAAGTAAGTCGCAAGATGCCTCTGAATGCCAGTTGCAGGGGAGCAACTGCAAGAGAGAGCGCATGCCCTCACCTCTTGCCTGTGGGCTTCCCAGAGGCATCTGGGGGCCACTGTGGGAAACAGGATGCTGGTCTAGATGGGCCTCCTCGGGCCTGATCCAGCAGGGCTGTTCTGATGTTCTTCAGTCGAGATTGGTCAGTATGGACCACACGGCCACTCTCTGCTTATTAACCCAAACAGGAAGTCAGTGCATTGCCCACATGCGCAGGAGAGCTGGTCTTGTGGGAGCAAGCATGAATTGTCCCCTTTGCTAAGCAGGGTCCACCCTGGTTGCATATGAAAGGGAGACTAGAAGTGTGAGCACTGGAAGATCTTCCCCTCAGGGGATGGGGCTGCTCTGGTCCCCTCTGCTAATCAGAGCCTGCCTTGGTTTGCATTTGGATGGGCGACTACCAGTGAGCACTGCAAGATCTTCCCGTTAGGAGATGGGAAGAGCCAAAAGTCCCAGGTTCACTCCCTGAAATGTCCAGGTAGAGCTGGGAAAGACTCCTGCTTGAAACCCTGGAAAACCGCTGCCAGTCTGGGAAGACAATACTGAGCTAGATAGACCAATGGTCTGACTCAGCATAAGGCAGCTTCCTATGCTCCTGTGGGAGTTGGCTACATCTCAATTACAAGACAAAGCCACAAGTGTATGCATACAAGTGTATGCTTCTAAAGCCAATCCTGCTTTTCTGATGAGGATCTATATGATATACATTTTCCCCCAAACACGTCTGTTTATTCACATATTACACTTTCAGGGGAGGAAGACGATGGGGGCGGGGGGGAATCTCCATCAGATATTTTTGAGTGGGGAGTTGGCGAGTGGGGAATGTCATCAGCTGTAATTGAGCATCTGAGTTTTTTTTTTTTTCCAGCCAACCCATTAGGAATGCGTTCCAATTTCTTTTTTTCTTTTTCCCCTTTAGTTCTATCAGAGTCCTGTGATATCAGATGAGTCACTTTCTAAACAAGGACACCAAACTTCAAAGGTAAGTTCAGTTTCCTGTCAGTGCCAATATCTTAGCTGCAGGCCTCCGTCAAAAAGGCTGCTTTCTAAGCACGCCTCCGAAAACCTGGCTGGTTAGAATCGAAGATCCTGTTTTGACCCTGGGGAAAGAGTAGCCCACACAATTTGGGACATACTGTATTTACCTGATACTGTATTTACCGTATTTACCTGATAGTGTACTTTGGGATATACTGTATTTACTAGGTCCCCCCACACCAAGTTTTTTGATATTAGAAATCAGCAGATCATCTTAAATTCAGAGTCCTGTTCCTTTTGAGTCAATGCAGGTATAACCTGCATTTAACCTCTACTTTTTAAAGGCGTGATCTTTGACTTGATTAGCAAGCCAGAGGTTGCAGGTTCGAATCCCCGCTGGTATGTTTCCCAGACTATGGGAAAGACTATGTTTCCCAGACTATGGGAAACACCTATATTGGGCAGCAGCGATATAGGAAGATGCGGAAAGGCATCATCTCATACTATGTGGGAGGAAGCAATGGTAAACCCCTCCTGCATTCTACCAAAGACAACCACAGGACTCTGTGGTTGCCAGGATTCGACTCCGACTCGACAGCACGCTTTACTTATATTCAGAGTCATCTTCTATGCAGGTAAATACAGTACAACAGTCCAAGTCTAATCCCTTGGCAAGAAAAAAAAGGGGGGGGGGACACCATTCACACGTTGTGTTCAACACTCGCCTAACAAGTATACACAGGAACACATTTGTACACAGGTACAGTCATTCACCTGTTATGTTTGGAAAGCGGTTACCAAAGTACACTTCCTATCTGTAACATGCATTTGAAAGGCCCATATCCAGGTTCACTTTTTAAATGAACGCAGGTACAGTCATTCACACAACCATGTGTACGAGTGTACAGACATCTGTACACTCGTGTAACATAATGTCTGAATGGGGCTAAAATGGTCAGGGTTTCTGCAGACATACTTCCAGACTGGCACAGAGAGGGAATGAGACCTCAAGAAAAGTGGATGGAGGTGCCAGCGTCCTGCAGTTCACCACACTTGTGGGCACCGGGTTGGTCCCAGGGGTGTAGCTAGAGGAGAGGGGGCCTGTGTTCACTACTCTCCCCGGTGGCCCCTCAGATAATGAAGAACATAGGGAGGGGTGGTTCTGGGAGGCCCGGATTCTTTGAATTCATCCGCTCAATTACAGTGACACCCCTGGCTGGTCCTTTCATTAGGCGAGGTGAGGCAGTTGCCTCAGGTGGCAGATAACTGAGGCTCCAGCAGGGCGGCAAAATGCCCTTGCCATCGGAGCAGCCCTTCAGGTCCGATCTGACCCCTGCAAACTTAGCAAGGATCGCCCATCCTCACATTCCTCGCAAAGCTTGTAAGAAGCACGGGGAGAGGAGGAGGTGGCAGCTGGCAACCTTAACCCCCCCCCCCGCACCTCCCTCAGGTTGTTGGCAACCCAGCATTTGGGCCCTTGCCTTTGGTAGAATACAGGAGGGGTTTACCATTGCCGTTTCCCACGCAGTATGAGATGATGCCACTGGTCCATCTAGCTCAGTATCGTCTACACCAGGCCTGCTCAACTCCCCCCCCCCGGCTCCTTTTGGACTACAACTCCCATAATCCCCTGCACAGTGGCCAATAGCCAGGAATTATGGGGATTATAGGCCAACGTCTGCAGGAGGGCTGAAGTTGAGCAGCCCTGCTCTACACAGACTGGCAGCAACAACAACAATAAATATTTATATACCGCTTTTCAACACAAGTTTGCAAAGCAGTTTATAGAGATAAATAAATAAACAAATACGATGGCTCCCTGTCCCCAAAGGGCTCACAGCCTAAAAAGAAACCATAAAATAGACACCAGCCACAGTCACTGGAGGTACTGTGCTGGGGGCGGATAGGGCCAGTTGCTCTCCCTCTGCTAAATAAAGAAAACCACCATGTTAAAAAGGTGCCTCTTTGCCCAGTTAGCAGGGGGAATCCATACCCTGCCAGTTTTCACAATATGAACTCATGGTGGCTTACAGTGACACATTCCAATACAAAGACAACAGTGGCTCCTCCAAGGTCGTGGGCAGGAGTCTTTCTCAGCCCTATCCTGAAGATGCCAGGGAGGGAACTTCGAACCTTCTGCTGTTTCCAAAGTGGATCCATTACCTAAGGGGCATATCTTACAGTGCTCACACATGGGAGTCTCCCATTCAAATGCAAACCAGGGTGGAGCCTGCTTAGCAAAGGGGACAATTCATGCTTGCTACCGCAAGAGCGTCAGCTTAAGTGGCGCCATGGGGAAATACTTGACTAACAAGCAGAAGGTTGCCGGTTCGAATCCCTGCTGCTACTATCTCGGGCAGCAGCGATATAGGAAGATGCTGAAAGGCATAATCTCGTACTGAATAGGAGATGGCAATGGTCAGCCCCTCCTGTATTCTACCAAAGACAACCACAGGGCTCTGTGGGCACCAGGCGTCAAAATCGACTTGAAGGCACACTTCACCTTACCACAAGACCAGCTCTCCTCTCCGTGAGAGCAAGGGATGACTAGTGAGGTATCTTTTGTGGAGAGGCAGGATCCAGAAAGACAGGAGGTAAGCTGGCTTATCTCCCCAGTGCTGATGGGGCCACCCATACCCTTCCTCCTCACTTTCCTCTGGCCCAGGAGTGGGCAAACTTGACCCTCCAGCTGTGGTTGAACTACAACTCCCATCATCCCCAGCCAAAGTGTCTGGGGGTGATGGGAGTTGTAGTTCAACAGCTAGGAACATAGGAAGCTGTGATATACTGAGTCAGACCATTGGTTTATCTCGCTCAGCATTGTCTTCACAGACTGGCAGCGGCTTCTCCAAGGTTGCAGGCAGGAATCTCTCTCAGCCCTATCTAGGAGATGCTGCCAGGGAGGGAACTTGGAACCTTCTGCTCTTCCCAGAGCGGCCCCATCCCTTAAGAGGAATACATTACCGTGTTCACGTGTAATCTCCCATTCAAATGCAAACCTGGGCAGACCCTGCTTAGCAAAGAGGACAAGTCATGCTTGCTACCACAAGACCAGCTCTCCTTCCTGGAGGGAAACTGGAGGTTTGCCCAGCCCTGCTCAGGTCCATCAGATGTGAAAACCTCACCTCCCACCCAGTTATAAACAACCCCCTTCGTCCATACATGCCCAAGGCATGGCATGATAGCGAACCATGATCATGTGCTGGGCGAGGTCTCTCCCCTGCTCCACGGGTGCTTATTTCTCCCTATGATTCAGAATTACATAAGAACAGCCCTCCTGGATCAGGCCCAAGACCCCTATAGTCCAGCATCCTGCTTCACACAGTGGCCAACCAGATGCCTCTGGGAAGCGCACAGGCAAGAGGTGAAGGTCTGCCCTCTTTCTTGCTGTTGCTCCCCTGCAACTGGTATTGAGAGGCATCTTGCCTCTGAGGCTGGAGGTGGCCTAGAGCCACCTGACTAGTAGCCATCGATAGACTTGTCCTCCGTGCAAGTTCTCCCAGGCTGATAAAGTCTGATAGGTAAAAGGAAGCAGATTCAGATGAGACATTCAGTGGGATTCCCTAAATGCAAGAGCTGTTCGACAGATCCTGCAATGGTAGGCTCCAGTTGTCCCTCTAACAAGGGATTCCCAGATGTGGTGGACTACAACTCCCAGAATCCCCATCTGCAGTGGCATTTGCCGGGGGGTGATGGGAGTTGTAGTCCACATCTGGGAATCCCTGTTAAAGGGAACCCTGGTGTGCTCTCTGCCAGAGGTTTTCTAACAGAGCTGGGCAACGGCCATCTGTCAGGGACGCCCCAGTAGTTTCTTGCACTGAGCAGAGGGCTGGATTAGAAGAGAGGTGTCCAACTGTGGCCCACCAGCTGTTTTGGCCTACAATTCCCATCATCCCCAGTCACAGTGGCCAAGAGCCAGGGATGCTGGGAGTTGTAGGTTAGGAATAGGTGGATTAGAGGACCTCCAAAGACCATCCCTGGATTAAAAGACCTCCAAGGTCTTTTAATCCAACTCCAACTCCAACATTCCAGTCCAGTCCCTTGCTAAAAGAGCCAAGAGGCACCTTTTTAAAGTGGCAGTTCTCTTTACTGAGCAGGGGGAGAGCAACTGGCCCTATCCATCCCCAGCACCGCTTCCCTCCAGTGGCTGTTGCTGGGATCTCTCTTTTATTTAACGCAAGTGTAAATAACTAATGTACTTGTAAAAAGTGAATATTTCTTTCTTTCTTTTTTAAGATTGTGTGAGCCCTTTGGCGACAGGGAGCCTATCTAGCTAGCTAGCTAGCTCTACGGAAACCACTTTGGGAACCTTTTGTTTCCCAAAAACAAAAAGGTTCATCTTCGTATTATTCCTGCCTGCAACCTTGGAGAAGCCGCTGCCAGTCTGGGTAGACAATACTGAGCTAGATGGACCAGTGGTCTGACTCAGTATATGGCAGCTTCCTATGTTCCTATTCTGAGAGGAGAGACACTTGGCCGGCAGGGCAGGTGGGCAGGGGAGATTTGGGTCACTAGGTTTGCCAGGATGAAGTCAGTTTGGGCAGAGAGATGGGTTAGCGGTGGAGAATTTAGTAAAATGAGGGGAGAACTCCTCAAATGCTGGGCGGGGGGAGGGGAGCAGCCTTCCCTCTAACAAGGATTCCCAGATGCTGTTTACAACAACTCCCAGCATCCCCAGCTACAATGGCTTTTCCATGAGGATTCTGGGAATTGCAGTCAACAACACCTGGGAATCCCTGTTAGAGAGAACACTGGGGGGGGGGCGTGTCTGCACCATGACCCAGGCAACTCAAATTTAACGGGAAAGTTTCCAATTAGCAATAATCACACCTCGGATTAATTCCATTGGCTAGGATACTGCCCCTGCACAAAGCTTATTCAAAGGTGAATACAGAATATTAGATTTCTTCCTCACCCATTCATCCAGATGGGTAAATGGGATTCTAATCCACATTAAAGATTGTGATTATCTGGTTATCACATCTGTGTCACGTCTTTCCTCCAAAGAGCTCAGGGCAGCCTCTGGGTTATCCCCTTTTACCTTCACAACACCCCTGCAAAGTAAATTGGGCCAGGGGCTCTGAAACGTGGGTCCACTGATGCTTGCTGAAACATTCCCAGACGCTTGCTGAAACGTTCTGAAATGTGGGTCTCCAGATGCTTGCTGTTGGACTACAACTCCCATCACCCCATGGTCTTGAAAGTCCCAGTCCAACAGCATCTGGTGACCCAAGTCTCAGAACCCTGTGAGCTCCCCAGAGGTATCTGGTGGGCCGCTGTGTGAAACAGGATCCTGGACTAGATACAGGATGCTGGACTAGATAGGCCTTGGGCCTGATCCAGCATCCTGTATCTAGTCTAGGATCCTGTTTCACACAGCGGCCCACCAGATACCTCTAGGGAGCTCACAGGGTTCTGAAACTTGAGTCACCAGATGCTGTTGGACCAGGACTTTCAAGACCATGGGGTGATGGGCGTTCTTGTGTTCCTGTGTTCTTCTTAACCCCTGGGTTCGGCTGAAACAGAGTTACTGGCCCAGGTCACCCAGTGGGTAACATGGCAGTATAGATATGCATCTAGATTCCAGACCTCCAGAACTCCCTGGTTTATAGTGTACTATTTACAACAGTAGGCACAGGAAGAAGAGAGATCAGGCCCTGCTAGTAGATCTCTGAGTGATTTGCAACAGATCAGCCAAGGTATCTGACTTGCGCCTTTACTGATCTGTTGAATAACAAGGATAAAAAGGATTCTCCCTCCCTGTTCAAATGAAGAAAAGAAATGAAGAATGGTAAGTGGAGTAGAATCAGGTGTGTGCGAACTGACTGGAAGTCAATTCTGGGACCAGGAAGCAATTCCTAGGCTAAGCAGGTGCTCAGACAGACTCTTGTGCCTAGTTCTGTGTGTATGTCACTCCTCCAAATCACTATTTTCCACTTGGATCCAACTGGCAGACCTGAGATTTCTAGGGAGGGTGAGGAGGACCAGTGAATCCTGCAGATGTGAACACTGCTTCCCGCACTGGCTTCTGAAGTCAAGAGGTGGCAGTGAATTAATTCAGATTAACTAACTCCAAACACTAGGTAGGGTGCATATTCTCACACCCAAATGGCATTAGCAAAAAAAACAACTGATGGTTTCTCAAAGCAAGTTAGCGAGAAAGCGGCCTCCATGAGGTCTGGCAGGATGCCTACCTCCATTAAAGAAGGATCAAAACTTAACAGCCAGGTGTATACTTCCCCATGGTCTCTACCATCCAAAAAACCGTTGAGATGCCACAAGTTTAGAGTGGATCAAACCAATCCAGCACCCAACGAGTTACTATCCTGTTCAAAGTTCAGAACAGACTGGAGCAACGATTTGATCAGATGGGTTACCCAAAAGTGAGTAGAAATATTAGCCCCAATGCAGAGCTGTATATGCAACGGGTACATACACAGGGAAACAACAGGTCCTATCCGAGAAAAGGAGAGTTATTTCCAAATACGAAACAATAACGTCGGTTTCTAGCCCAAATACGCTTACTCGGGAGTAAGCCCCGTTGAATATAATGGGGCTTACCTCTGAGTAAACATGCACTGGCAGGCTTGTGCTGTTAAGGGGGGCGGCGGGGGGGTTCCAAAAATGGGGTGAAGCCTCATGATTTCCCACCCGGCGTTGGGATCGAGGTCCCAATCCTGACCCCCTAAGGCACAGGGTTAGTGGAGAGGGCAAAGGAGCGAGCGGAGCTGTACTCACCTGGCTGCCCTGGGCAGGCTCACCGGGGGACGCGCCTTCCAGCTAAGCGGGGCGCGATCTCCATGGCTGAGCGGGCAGGGCAGTGGGGCGCAGTGGTGCCTGCCCCGTCCGTGCACAGGAGCCGGAGAGAGGGTGCCAATGCCCAGCAGGGGCTGAGAAGGGGAGAATCGCTCCTAGGCAGGGCGGCCTA
Source organism: Hemicordylus capensis (assembly GCF_027244095.1). Taxonomy (NCBI): domain Eukaryota; kingdom Metazoa; phylum Chordata; class Lepidosauria; order Squamata; family Cordylidae; genus Hemicordylus; species Hemicordylus capensis. The sequence goes on from NC_069663.1 coordinate 20,263,183, forward strand.
ATGGAAGCCGAAGCTGCTGAAGCCGCGCCGCTGTGATCAGATAAACACCTGTCGAGAGGACGGACGGAGCGAGGGGAGAGAGAGAGAGAGGAGCAGCCGAGGGGCGCGGGGAGGGAGGGGGGAGATCAGGGGGTGGGCGGGGCCTCGCCATGCCAGGGCCCCACCCCCTTCCAAGGCAGTCGTGAAATGTTCAGCAGCAAGGCAAGGTGGCTGGGGTCGGAGCGGCTGGGTTGCTCTCCACTGGGTGGCACCAGGAAACAAGTGGGGCTGGGGGCCCAGAAGGGTCGGAGTGCATGTATGGGTGGCAGGGGCATGGCAAGGTTGGAGTGGGCCCAGAGACAAGGTTTTAAAATGACCCCCCCCCAACTGAAGCTCAGCTCATGAAGTAAAGAAATCTTAAATGAGGCTGAATAGTGGTAACAAAAAGCAGAGTGAAAGAAAGAAAGAAAGAAAGAAAGAAAGAAAGAAAGAAAGAAAGAAAGAAAGATGTCTCCTATGTGCCACAGTAGAACACCATCCTAAATTATTTTTTAAAAGGTTTTGTAAATTGTGGACGATGCAAGTCATTGAATGGTACTAGAGAAAGCCATGCTGTTTTGCTTGCTCCTGGTCTTCACACTCACATCAGTTTCGGAGGATGAATTCAACTGAAGGAAGCCCGGATGGGTGCGCAGCTGGAGGAGTCAGACATGTGATTTGCCTCTGGGGGGGGCAAGGCAGTGGGCCCCCAGACAACTGTCTCCCCTTGCCCTATAATAGCTACGCCCCTGATGGGTGAGCAGACTGTGTCCCATGTATTCGATTTCTGAAACAGACATGGAGGGAAGCACCCTGCCACTTTGGGCTGGGCAAGTCCAGGGGTGTCGCCATAATTGAGACTGGATGGGGCCAAAGAACCCAGCCCCCCCCCAGCTCCACCCCTCCCTATTTTCTTCATTATCTCCCTCACTCCAAGGGGCCGCTGGGGGCAAAAATGGCCCCATCTCCCCCAGCTCTGCCCCTGGGGAAAGCCACTTTTCTGGGGTGCACTTGCCCACCCAAAGGCGCACCTAGGTAATTTTGGAGTCTGGACCTAAAGGCCTTTGGACACACACACACACACACACACACACACACACACACACCACTGTAAGTTAAGGATCATTTTTAGCATGTAGGTTCTTGAGGGCACAAACCAAACCACCGACAGACTAAAGAAGAGTGGGGGGCGGGCGGGCAGAGGGGGTGGAGGCCTTGGACTCAGCCCTGAAGTCCAGGGGTCAGAGTGCTTCTTTGCCCATCCATTCCCCCCCAAAAAAGTGCAGCCCTTGTGCTTTCCCCGGGGCTCAGAGGAAGGGAAGCTCCTGACACTTGTGGGGTTTCATTCCTAGCCCTGAAAGGGGGCTCATATCCCTAAGGGGGAGGCTTAGGGTTCCCTTCAGGGAGAGCAGGGTTCACCACAGGGGGCCCACAGGGTAGACGTGGGGCAGCTGTAAGAGCATCAAAAGGGACTGGTTTGGTTGGGTATGCTTAGGGCAGCCAACGGAGGGAAAGCCTGAACAATTCACAATTTTTTGTGGGGGGGGGGCAGCAGGAGCAGGGAGATATGGGTTATGAGAGAGGAAGAAAAGTTGGAAGAAAAGAGGGGGGGGCTCCTCAGATTTGCACCCCTGTGCTTAAGGATATGTACTTTGTCTCCAGTGGTGGCCAACAACCACGCAGCTTTTAATCAGAGAAGTGGCCCTCATCAGAGGTAAAAGTAAAGGTGTGCCGATTCGTGGTGCCCAGAGAGTCCTGTGGTTGTCTTTGGTAGGATACTGGAGGAGTTGACCATGGCCGTCTCCTATTCAGTATGAGATGATGCCTTTCAGCATCTTCCTCTATCGCTGCTGAAACATACCAGCGGGGATTCGAACCGGCAACCTCTGGCTTGCTAGTCAAGTCATTTCCTGCTCCGCCAAATTTTGGAGCCTGGACCTAAAGGCCTTTGGAGCCCCTCCTCCCCCCTCTGCAAGTATTTTATTTGTTTATTTGTTTGTTTGTTTGTTTATCACATTTCTGCCCCCTCCAAAGGCTCTGGGCCTGGACTTTCGCCCGGAAGTCCAGAGGTAAGAGCGCCTCTGGCCCTCACAGGAAGATAGGAAGCTGCCTTATACTGAGTCAGACCATTGGTCCATCTAGCTCAGCACCAATTGGTAGCAGCCTCTCCAAGGTTTCCGGCAGCAGGAGTCTTCCCCAACCCTACCTGGAAATGCCTGGGATTGAAGCTAGAACCTTCTGGATGCAAAGATCCCTGGCATCTCCAAGATAGGGCTGAGAGAGAATCCTGCCTGCAACCTTGGAGAAGCCGCTGCCAGTCTGTGAAGACAATACTGAGCTAGATAGACCACTGGTCTGACTCAGTATATGGCAGCTTCCTATGCTCCTAAAGATGGCCTCATCCTTCACATATCCCAGAGCTAAACCCTGGCACAAATTAAGGCCTGTGCTGTGTGCATCCTTCCTTTCCACCCCTTAATTCAGGTAGGCATTCTCCACCTTTGATCCCAGATATTGTTGGACTGCTGCTCCTATCATCCCCAGGCACAGTGGCCAAGGGGATGATGGGTGTTGTAGTCCAGCAACATCCGGGGACCCAGATTTGAGATCCCCACCCTAAGGGGCACAACCATTTGCTATGATGCAAGAGGCATGTAGGTTTTGAGAGAATATAAAATGACTGGACAAATCTCCCAGCTTCCTTCTGTTTGACATCCACCCACATGTATCTTTTCTTATTTTATTCTTCTTCTTTTTCTTTATAAAAAGAATGTTTGTTCATTTACTTATTTTTTGCTTTAACTCTTATTTTCCCACAAATTCCATACAAACAGAAATCTAACTCATTATTCAAAAACAAATATATTTCATATGGCAGGGAAAAGAGAGAAAATATTTCAGCTATGTTAAATGACACCAAATGGGGGGGAAAGTTGGATGTTACTTTGAATCTTGTTCCAGAAATAAAATGACTCCAACTCAACCTAAAATCATCACCCCGCTGCCTAACTTCCCACATCCACATGAAATTAGTCCATTCTACCACTTTTTAATGTCTGTTGATTTCTTATTTGGTCACCAGTTCCTTTGCAGAACTGGCCCATCCGTATCTCAAGAGTGCTTTCAGTCACCAGCTCCCCTCCCAGCCCCTACCTGCAGGACTCCTTGATCAAAGAGCTCATTGTCCTGTACACACACCGCACCTGCGAGTCCAGGAGCCTCTCAGCAGAGAAGGAGGAGTTGATGACAACACATCCGTCTCTCACCCTGGCCGGCACTCAAACACCCAGCAAGAATTCCTCCTCCTCCTCCTCCTCCTCCACCACCTGCTGCTCTTTCTGTTCTACCTTCAGCTAACATCACCCAGCTTTGGAAGCTGCTATATACTGAGTCAGACCATTGGTCTATCTAGCTCAGTATTGCCTTCACAGACTGGCAGTAGCTTCTCCAAGGCTGCAGGCAGGAATCTCAGGGCAGACCCTGCTTAGCTAAGGTGACAAGTCATGCTTGCTACCACAAGACCAGCTCTCCTCTCCTATAGCTGAGTCAGACCCATGGTCCATCTAGCTCAGGATTGTCTACACCAGGGATTCTCAACATTGGGTCCCCAGATGTTATTGGACTTCAGCTCCCAGAATCCCCAGCCATAGGCCCCTGGGGGTGGGGATTATGGGAGTTGAAGTCCAGTAACATCTGGGAACCCAACATTGAGAATCCTGGTCTACACAGACTGGCAGCGGCTTCACCAAGATTACAAGCAGGAGTCTTTCCCAGCCCCACCTGGAGATGCTGCCAGGGACTGAACCTGGTGCCTTCTGCATACAATGCCGCTGCTCTTCCACTGAGCTATAGCCCCATCCCAAAGGTCGCGTGCATGGTTCTCCCATCTGGGTACAGACCACACCAAGACCTGCTTGCCAGGTGGTTGTATCATGCGCCCTTGCACCATGTTCTGAGATGCAAAAGAGCCAAAAGGAGTTGTCCAGTGCCTAGGGATCTTCATTTGGGAGAGCTGGGATCCAATTTAAAGCTGGCCCAAGAAGACACTTTGGTACCTGGGATCAGGGGTGCAGAGATTCCCCATTAAGCATTTGAGGAATCCCCCCCTCATTTTACTGAATTACTGCCAAAACCTAATAACCCATATTTTCCATTTTTCTCCCTCCCCAAAGTTTTTCCTCTGCCCCCAGAAAGGTTTGAGGAGGTTCTCCTCAACCCCTGCAGATACCTCTCCCCTAAGAATGTGAGGACCTCCCTGCTACACCACCTATTGGCACAGCAGGGAAGTAACTTGCCTAGGAAGCAAGAGGTTGCTGGTTCGAATCCCCACTGGTATGCTTCCCAGACTATGGGAAACACCTATATTGGACAGCAGCAATATAGGAAGATGCTGAAAGGCATCATCTCATACTGCGCAGGAAGAGGCAATGGGAAACCCCTCCTGTATTCTACCAAAAGAAAACCACAGGGCTCTGTGGGTGCCAGGAGTCGACACCAACTCGATGGCACAACTTTACCTTTACAAGCAGGGAGAGAAGGAACTTGTCAAATCTTCCCAGAGAGAACATTCAATATCCATGCCATCGCCACCAAGAAATCCCCACACATCAAATGTCCAGGAAAGATGGACCTTTCTCTAGATCCAGTTCTCTAGATCCAGTTCTCTAGATCCAGTTTTAAGACTCAGATAGGTTCAGTTGAGTGAAGGATAACCTGGTTCCAGGCCATTAAGGGCTTGAAAGGTTAGCACCAGCACATTAAAGGGAGCCATGGAACCATCAGGTAACTATTGCAGTTGTCATAAGACCTACCTATATTCAGTCTGCCACATTTTTACCCCAGAGTAGTTTTCCAACTGTCTATAGAGGCAGCCCCAAGTAGAGCCTTGCAATATGGTGCACAATCCCCCAGGACATAAATTCTCAAACTTGGGTCTGCAGATGTTGGACTACAACTCCCATCATCCCAAGCCACAATGGATAGTGGGATTTGTAGTCCAACAACCACTAGGGACCCAAGCTGGAGAACTGCTTTCCCACACAGTTCATTTCAAGTAGGCTAGCACAGGCAAATTTCCCCTGGGGCGATTGTGTCTCATGAGTCCAATCTGTTTGTCTCCCTCTCTTCTACTTCTACTGTCATGAACTGCAGCCAAAATCTTCTGCCTCGGTTTCCCTCATGTTAAGGCCTGGGGAAAAGTGTCTGGAACCCATGCATTCTTAGCACCTGGGTAGGCACCATGAAGTTCTAGCTTCTAAATGGGATATAAGAACATATGAACAGCCCTGCTGGATCAGGCCCAAGGAAGCCCATCTAGTCCACCATCCTGTTTCTCACAGTGGCCCACCAGATGCCGCTGGCAGCCCACAGGTAGGAGTTGAGGGCATGCCCTCTCTCCTGCTGTTACTCCCCTGCAACTGGTACTCAGAGGCATCCTGCCTCAGAGGCTGGAGGTGGCCTATAGCCCTCCTACTAGTAGCCGTTGATAGACCTCTCCTCCATGAAGTTATCCAAACCCCTCTTAAAACCATCCAGGTTGTTGTCTGTCACCACATCTTGTGGCAGAGAATCCCACAAGTTGATTCTGTGTTGTGTGAAAAAGTACCTCCGTTTGTTGGTCCTAAATTTCCTGGCCATCAATTTCATGGGATGACCAGTGGTTCTAGTGTTATGGGAGAGGGAGAAGAATTTCTCTTTATCCACTATCTCCACACCATGCATGGTTTCTAACATCTAAGGAAGCTGAGAACCCACATTGTACCAGAACTGCATTTCAAATTCCGTTTCTAGCATTACAGGCCCAATCCGCCACAGATTCAAATGCATCCTTGAAGATTACGCCACTAAAATTTTAGCCAATCAATCTGCTGTTCCCACTGACCAAAAAAAAAAAAAATGCAATCCTAAGGCAATCCTTATCAACAGCCAGCTGTTTCTGGGCTTAGATGTGTGGGTTGGAACCTAGGACAAAGCACTTGTACAAACAGAGGGTCTTTCTCCATCTCTCACAATAGGTCTGGTTTGTTTTTTCTCAGTGTCCATGTGACTTTCAACTGAGGGTAACCAGGTAGGACTTTCACCAGCAGCAGCTACAGAGCAGGTGGAGAAACTGCCAAAATAAATGGCTCTCGTAAGATTTTGGTACCTGCCCAGCTGAGTGGGGGAAAGGGAAGGGAAGGGATCAGCGGGTCAGCCTGCTCTTCCAATGGGCTCTTCAGAACAGGCTTCAATGCAGCAAGAGGAGGGAGGGAGTATCTGGCCATACAGGCTCAGTTACTGATTACCTGGGACAACATGTCTGTACCATCCTCTGGGCTGGATTGCAAGGTGTGGGGGGAGGAAACAAGATCAGACCAGACGGTGGGCAGGAAAGCCTCCGCTCTCACCATCTGCCTGCTTCCATCTCTGCCCAGCCAGTAAATGCAAACCCACAGTCAAGCTTGCAGTCAAGATCCATGGAAAAGTTCCCCTCCCAGAGCTGGGGTGGAGACAGGATTTTGGAGGACTTCTGCGGCCCAGCCTCTCCCCTTTCTGTGACATTCTAGGTCACAGGTCTCAAGTGCTTTTTGAGTGTTTCTGGCTGCCAGAGGGGGAATGCCCTATTTGTCTAGGCAAGCACAGCAAGGAGACAGATGTAGGGTTGCCAACATTTCATTGCCAGACTGAGGGACACAAGTTTTGGGGGGGCTGGCTGGCTGGGGAGGGGGGCTGTGTTGGAAGTTAAGGACTTTGCACTGTCTCTTGTCTCAAAGACAGTGGAGGACAGACTAGTGAGTCAGAGGGCTAGAGGGTCAAGACATTGGTCATCCCTTCTCTACGGCTCTGACACGATCCCTTTGGAATGTAGATTGCTAATCTTAGGGAGTTCCTTCCTTCCAGCCACTTCCTTCCTCTCTCTCTTCTCTTCCTGTTCCTTCTACCTTGCAACATGCAAGCAAGCTCTTCTCCCTGCACCATGTGTGCAGAGAAGATGCAGAATCCATCTGCATTCAGCTAGATAGATAGATTAGAGATCCTAACTCCTCACTTTCCTATCTGGAATGGAGTTCTCTGATAAATGCCATATATATTGATTTGAAACGATGAACTGGCTCCAAGTTACTTTACTCTCAGCATGCACACATGCCTAACTAAATCTGCTGTGTTGTGCCTCTGTGCACTCTGCTATAATTGAAAAAGGGTTTCTCTACCAGAGAGAATTCCCAACAGCTGGGAGGTGTATGCAGTGGTAATCAAGAGCCTGAGTATCATTGACGTCTATGTAATCGAATTATATGCTATTGAATAAATGAGGGACAAATGCTGTCGCTATAAGGACCAACATTTCAACCCTGAAATGAGGGACATCCTGCGTAATGAGGGACAGTTGGCAACCCTACCCTAGACAGATTGGCTGGTGTCTAGAAGAGCTGGTAAAAGGCTGGTCTGGCCCATTCCCAAGGCAGACCTGAGTGGTCGCCTAGGACACCAATTTGGGGTGGGGGGCACCGCCCAAGTAAATACTGTCACACCGGGTCCTGCCCCTGGCAGAGTTTATAGTTTATTTATTTATTTATTTTATTCATCAAACTTATATACCGCCCAAACTTTAGTCTCTGGGCGGTTAATATAAAACAATGAAAACACATATAAAATTAAATCCACAGTTTAAAATAAACAATAAAATTAAAACAGACACTTTTTTAAAAGCTGAGAAAGCTTGGGCGAAATGATGGGTTTTTAGGTGTTTTTTAAAAAATTGCCAGAGACTGGGAGGATCGTATCTCAGCGGGGAGCGTATTCCACAATCTCGGGGCAGCGACCGAGAAGGCCTGTCTCTATGTAGCCACCAAACAAGTGGGCGGTAACTGGAGATGAACCTTACAGACAAGGACACTCCTTGAATCCCCACCTGGTTTGCCCCCAAGCCATGTACATCACTTTTTACACCGATTTTAAGACAGGTCCCTGTCTCACCCTTTCAGCATCTTCCTATATTGCTGCTGCCTGATATAGGTGTGGGAAATACACCAGTGGGGATTCGAACCAGCAACTTCTTTCTCCCGAGGCAAGTTAGCTCCCCGCTGTGCCGTTAGCCAGCCCTGATGAAAGAGGGGGGCGCCCTTTGGATCAAGAGTTCTGCTGGGAAACCCCCAGGAGCCAGACACCTCAGGCTGCTAAACGCCTCTCCTCTCTGCCCGAGTCTGACCCATCTTGGAGCAGATAACCAGTGACTCTAGTTCAGCCTAGGAAGCCTTGCCGTCAGGAAGCTGTCAGGGTTTTCAGGTGCCTCATACGGGATGACTCTTGTCAGGCGCTGCCCTTCCGGGATCAAGTTTCTGTTTTTTATATATTCCGAACAAAGCCTAATTCTTACCTCGTTCCCTTGGCAGCCAATGTCACTCACACTCGACAGACCTCTTTTCGCTCACCGTCTCCTATTCTATTCTGCACAAACACACACACCAAAAAGGAAAGGGGAGAGGGGGAGACATCTTGCTTTTAAAGTTGGAAGGAAAGGCGGTTCTTTTTTTTTCCAGCGGAGGCAGAAAGTACAACCCAATTTAAATTTAAATTGGGTCTAGCTTGCCTTACTACTTAGATTCGTGAGCCCTTTGGGGATCGGATTCTCTAGCAGTATCTAGATATAATCAAGGCTACAGAAATCCTCTAGTCCGTGACGAGTGAAAAATGATGCCCGACGAGTGAAAGAAGTCTTGATGAGCAATGTACCAACTTAGTTTGATGAGTAAAATATTTTGTCTTGCTGATAAACTGAGCCAACATTTCTTCACCCACGAATTGATTGATTGATTGATTGATTGATTGATTGATTTATATTATTATTTTTAAATTTAAAATATTTATACCCCATCCCTCCAGTGCACTACTGCTCGGGGTGGCTCACAACAATAAGACAGGCACAGATACAATAAAAGTAATAAAAGTCATTATCATCATCATCAACAACAACAACAGGATGCATTCTTTTATGCATCTGTACTACTTGCTTTTGGACTTTCTAAAATTATTTACAATTAGATTAAATTTATTTATTTATCGGATTTGTTGACCACCCCCAACTCCCCCAAACCCTGCTCTGACAAATTCAGCTGCCTCTGAGTGAGCTTTTGGCCATTTAGATATTCCATATTAATAACAGTGGTAGAACAGCCCCTCCAATTGTGATCAGAACAAAGAAACACATTTTTTGTACTATACAGTGATGGTTCAAGACCTCTGTGCACCTGAGGCTGGGTACCAAATGCTCCCCTTTTATTTTAAAGTGGGGGAAAGAGAGCATCTTGCTGGCATCCCAATAATGTGCTGCTTGAAGTATCTGCCTCACTTTGTCTCATGGAAGGGTCGCCACTGGTTCTGGAAGATGCCCATCTCCAAAATTGACTTGGGGGTCTCATCAGAACATAGGAAGCTGCCATATACTGCATCCGACCATTGATCTATCTAGCTCAGTATTGTCTTCACAGACTGGCAGTGGCTTCTCCAAGGTTGCAGGCAGGAGTCTCTCTCAGCCCCATCTTGGAGATGCTGCCAGGGAGGGAACTTGGAACCTTCTGCTCTTCCCAGAGCGGTTCCATCCCCTGAGGGGAATATCTTGCAGTGCTCACACATCAAGTCTCCAATTCATATGCAACCAGGGTGGACCCTGCTCAGCTAAGGGAACAAGTCATGCTTGCTACCACAAGACCAGCTCTCCTCTCTAGCTGAATGTCAAAAGCAAACCTGGAGATTTTAATGGTTTGATGGTGTGAAATATATTGGGATGGGGAAAATCTCCCAGAAAAGTTTCCGTCAGAATTGGCAGCCCTATATGGACAAGTTTATATTGACAAAAACATCTACTGCTATTACTGCTATCAATATTTATATATCGTGTTTTTCAACATTCTCAAAGTGGTTTACACAGAATGAATGAATGAATGAATGAGTGAGTGAGTGAGTGAGTGAATGAATGAGAAAGACAGTCCCTCGTCTCCAACGGGTTCACAATCTAGGAAGCAACATAGGCAACACAAGCAACAGCCACTGGAGGGATGCTGTGCTGGGGATGGATAGGGCCAGTTGCTCTCCCCTTGAGAGCAAGATTATACGAGAATCACTGCTCTAAAAGGTGCCTCTTGCTCCACTGTTGTGTGTGTGGTGCTGATATAATGGTTGCATGGATCCAACTGTCTCATCTGTGAAGGCGCATAGGGAGCCCAAGGGGAGGCCTGCCCCATGTTGGGTGGACTTGGTCACAATGGGAAGGGGCTAGCACTGTGGCATAATGGGGGATAAGCACATGGTGACCTCTGGGCCAGACATTCAGCCCCTCAGCCCCCAGATGCTGCTGCTGTTGCTACCACCAAGGCACCCTGTGGGCAGTAAGTCACCTCTAGCTCTGCGGGTTTGGAGGCAGACATAGTGTCACCCTGGAGAGAGCTGGCTAGGAGGGGGAGGAGTGGGGGTGAAAAGGGAGAGAGGGAGGAAGCTGGGTAGTGTGAATGTCCCTCCCTTTGGCATGCCAGCCTGGCTTCCTGTTTGCCCGTAGACTCTGGATGTTTTGTATGGCGCCTGAGGATGGGGCCGCTCTAGGAAGAGCACCTGCCTGCTTGCACGTAGAAGGTTCCAAGTTCCCTCCCTGAAAAGGCTGAGAGAGAGAGACTCCTGCCTGCAACCCTGGAGAAGCCGCTGCCAGTCTGTGACGACAACACTGAGCTAGATGGACCGATGGCCTGACTCAGTATATGGCAGCTTCCTGTGTTCCTCAAACCAACAACCCTGCTTCCCAGAATCCTGTGGAACACTCGGGGGATTCCCTGGTGGGCATCAGGAGCAGAGGGTGGCCAGCGGTGGCCGGAGTTCAGCCCACCGCTGCGGCCCCCAAGCCCCGCCCCCTGCGTCAGACGGAAGCGTCTGGCGTCAGAAGCAGGGCGCGTGGTTAAGCCACGTGCCCTGCGTCTCAGAAGCAAGGGGCATAGCTCAGCTCACAAACAGGGCCACGCGGCCCCATTTGCGAGCGAAATGACACTCCTGCATCTGACATCAGGCACGGGCGTGGCTGGGGCACGAGGCGCAGCCCTTGAAGAGCGGCGGCCCAGGTTCTTCTAACCCGTTCGGGCAATGGGGGCTCCGCCCTTGGTGGGCGTGTCAATGTGGAAAATAATCCTCTGAAGGTAAAGCCTGAAAAGGATGAGCACAGGGATGGGTGGTTCTCCCAGTCTAACGAGCACAAACCTTCCTCTTTCTGTGCACAGATGAGGCCTTACGGATGCAAGCTATTTGTCGCCAGAGAGGAGCATAGCGTCCAGTCATAGCGTCCAGGAGCATAGCGTCCAGGCTTTCTAGGGGCATGTCCGCTCCCCCACTAGAGAATGGTAGGTGTGGCGTTCCTAAGAGTGCAAAAACGTTGATATTGGGACATGCACAGCATGCGAGAGTATGATATCATTCAGCTATGGGAAGCACACACAATATTGGCACTGAAGACATCACCTACCCTTCACTCCTGCACCCAGTGCTTGAACTGCAGGGGTGGGGGGCATGGAGAAAGGCAGGGAAACCTGAATTCAAGGGTTTTCAAACTTGACTCCCTGGTTGTTTTTGGATCACAACTCCCACCATCCCCAGCCACAACAGCTTTCAGACAGCATGGCTGGGGATGATGGGAGTTGTAGTCCTCCAGCAACATAGGGAAACCCAGTATGAGAACCCCTGACCCAAGTCCTGATTCCCCCTCAATTTTAGCCAAATCATACCCCGCCCCTTAGTTTTCTGAAAACAGTTGCTAAGGGAGGCAGGCACCCTCTGCCACCCCCATCTAGGGGTCACCAAATGGGAAAAAGAGTACCGGTCTCCTGTTCCGAGATGCCCAGAAGAGGAATTTCAACAGGCGCAGCTTTTCTTCCCCCTGCAGGACAAGCTGCACCTGTTGAAGTTCAGTCTTCTGTGCATCTGTTAAAGGTACAGGAGACCTGTTCTCTTTTCCACAGGGCAAACCTACTCCCAATCCCCCATAATTAGAGCACTGCCTAAACCCTCATTTGAATTCAAGGTTTTATATTTCATTTTATTTACATCTTGCTCTCCTGTGGTGTAAAGGTAAAGTGTGCCATCAAGTCGACTTCGACTCCTGGCAACCACAGAGCCCCATGGTTGTCTTTGGTAGAATACAGGAAGGGTTTACCATTGCCTCCTCCCACACAGTATGAGATGATGCCTTTCAGCACCTTCCTATATCGCTGCTGCCCAATATAGGAGTTTCTCATTGTCTGGGAAACATACCAGTGGGGAATCGAACTGGCAACTTCTTGCTCCCTAGGCAGGTTACTTCCCCACTGCACCATTAGGTGGCTCTCCTATGCTGTAACCATATCCAAAGCAGCTCACAAAGATCTGAAAAACAAAATATAAGAATACATAAAATATCAAACACAGTTACAAAAGACTAGTTACAGACCGAATTATAAGCTGAATCCAGAAACTGACAGATGTTTGTCAATGGCGTTATTCGTAAGTGGATTCCATCTCTTCCCCGCACCCACAACCCAAGCAGATAATCAGCGCTATTGCAGTGAAGTTAAGGTTCCAGATCAGAATGTTGTGTGTGTGTGTGTGTGTACACGCATGCGCACGCACACACACACACACACACACACACACATAATAAGCAGATGAACAGATTCAATGTACAACTTCCCCCTCTGTTCCATAGGAAAATTCAAACACATACAAATGTTTTAAATGTTATTTGAGGGGATACCCGCCACTCCAGGAGCTTAAATCTGTGAATCCCCTTCCTCCTCAGAAACACAAAGGTATGTATTGCCTGGTGAGAAAACGAAAGAATTATAGACAGCTTTCTCCCTCAGAAGCAAAAGGGGTTGATACCGTCTTGAAGGAGCATCCTTCAAGCTGAGAAATTTCTTGCTCTGTATCCACGCCCTCCTCCCTCCCTCCTCTCAATGGCCTTCCCTTAACTCTGCCCACCTGGTTGTTTGTTAAATGTCCTCTGAATGCACAAACATTCTGCTCCATTGAGTTACATCGGGGCAGTGTGTGTTTGGGGTGTGTGTGTGCCCCCTTAGGGTCTTTCTGCTTCTAATGTTTGTGAAACCAACATCTCTGTTATTCCAAGCCTGCCAGTATCTCCCTCCTTCCTGCACATGCTCCAGTTCTGTGTCCATAAGGATCATAACGTTCCCCGTTCTTTCAGAAATAGGGTTAAGATTTCTCTCTTTTATCCCCCGCCCCCATAGTTTCAGCTCTACAGAAACTTAGAAGCCAGCGAGAGCGAGACGACCAGTCCGTGTCAGAACAGTTCTGGTGAAGTGTCCAAACAAGTTCTTAGCTCAGCCAACTCCTTACCTCAAACCTTGGACGACTTGCTGGCGGGGTTGTTCATTGATATACGCCCAGAGAAAGACGACCGCAAGCATCAGCTGAATCGGCCTCGCCTCAGCGGCATCCCAGCCGTCCCGGTGGACCTGGACATGAGCGACGGGGAGACCAGCGTCTCGGACAGCGGCTCGGAGTCTCCCGTGTGTGTGGAGCTCCCACCACAACCTTTTATTTACCAGCACTCCGCCAGCCACCTCTCCGCTGAGGTGGGACTGGGGCCCTCTCTAGCTTTCGTGGGGTTCAGGGCAAGGATCGGTAGCAGGGCCTCCTGGGATCTGGGGAGGACAGCTGGTCTTGTGGGAGCGAGCTGGAGTTGCCCCCTTTGCCAAGCAGGGTCTGCCTTGGCTTGCATTTGGATGGGAAACCACATGTGAGCACTGTAAGAGATTCCCCATAGGGGATGGGGTCATAGCTCAGTGGAAGAGCATCTGCATGAAGAAGGTCCCAGGTTCGATGCCTGTCATCTCCAGGCAGAGCTGGGAGAGACTCCTGCCTGTAACCTTGGAGACAGGAGACAGGGGCATACCTACCCTTGAGCAAGGACAGCCAATCTATTGAGAAACAAGCCGGTTTTGTCATAAAGTAAAGTTCAGCTGTTGAGTCAGTGTCAACTCCTGGCGACCACAGAGCCCTGTGGTTGCCTTCGGTAGAATACAGGAGGGGTTGACCATTATCTCCTCCAGTGCAGTCTGAGATGATGCCTTTAGACATCTTCCTATATCCCTGCTGCCCTGCCCGATATAGGTGTTTCCCGTAGTCTAGGAAACATACCAGCAGGGATTCAAACTGGCAACCTCTTGCTCTCTAGGCAAGTTACTTCCCTGTTGTACCATTAGGTGGCTCGGTCTTGTGGTAGCAAGCATGACCTGTCCACTTTCCTAAGCAGGGTCTGCCCTGGTTGGCATTTGAATGGGAGACTACATGTGAATACCGTAAGATATTCCCCTTAGGGGATGGGGCTGCTCCGGGAAGAGCAGAAAGGTTCCAAGTTCCCTCCCTAGAATCTCCAGGATAGGGCTGGGAGAGACTCCTGCGCTGGGAGAGATTCCTGCAAACCTTGGAGAAGCCACTGCCAGTCTGTGTAGACAATACTAAGTTAGATGGAGCAACGGACTGACTCAGTATAAAGCAGCTGATTTTTTAAATTTATTTAAAATATTTCTATACTGCCCAAAACTTGCATCTCAGTTTCCTATCTCCCTATAAGTCCCCAGGCCCCAAGGGTCTGGGGGGGCCTCCAAGGCTCCCCCTCCCCCTCAGCCAGGGCGCCCCCTTGCCCTTCCCTCACCCAGCCGGCAAGCAAAGCACTCGCTGCTTGGGAGCACCAGGCATGCTCCTCTCCTCTCCAGACAGTGTTTCATACTTGCTGAGGAGGTATGGACTCTCCCACCACCACGGGCACTGGACCCTCCCCTGCATCTCACATCAGCACTGTGACAGCCCCGTTCTTGCCCCTGACCCCGCCCCCTTGCGTGTGACATCAGATGCAGGGTGCACAAAGGAACACCCACTGGCCAGACTCTGTCTCCCGCTCCCCACCAAGTTCCCTATGCCCTGGCTTGGAGAACCGCTGCCAGTCAGAGCAGGAGCGGAACCTCCACTGTGCGAATGGGTTCAAAGAACCCGGGCCACCAATGGAAAGGGCCGCTGAAGCCCACCGAAGCCTTTGATGTCACATGCAAAGGGGGCGTGGCCTCAAGCTCCGGGGAGCCCGAGCGAGTTCTCCCCTGTCATTTCTTTCTCTCCCTCGCTGGAGCACTCGCTCGGGGCTCTCCGTAACCTGGGCATGGGCTCTTCCGGAACCCGAGCCATGCCCCATGCCGCCGGGTGGGGCCAGACCCAGACCACCATTTGGCTGGTTCCGCACCTGAGTCAGAGTAGACAGTAACTGAGCTAAGCTGGACCAATGGTCTCACTCAGCATAAGGCAGCTTCCTAGGTTCCTGATATGGTATAGTCCTGCCAGAACCAGAAGGATCTCTGTTGTTGGACTGCAGCACAAGAACCCCCCCCCCACACACACACCATAAGCATGGGGGTGGGCCCTGGGAGACTGCCCCCCGCCCAGCTCTCTCACTTCAGACAGGCCCAGAGCATGGACTTCTGTTAACTGGGGGCTTACCTACACCATTCAGTTACTGCGATTCAGGGGCAGGCCCAACTTTGTATCCGGAGGGGGGCAACCAGGATGGTGAGGGCTCTGGAAACCAAGTCCTGTGAGGAATGATTGAAGTAGAGCTGGGTATGTGAAATCTGAGATGAGACTGCATATCTGAAGGGCTGCCACACAGAAGGAGGAGCGAACTTGTTCACTATTGCTCCTTGAATCAAGGAGCTGAAATTCCAAGGAAGCAGATTCAGGCTAGACATTAGGAAGAATTTCCTAACCGTAAGTGCTGTGGAACCTTCTGCCTCATGCAGTGGGGGTGGATTGCCAGGAGCTTTTTCAGATGGCGACTTTACAGTTACTTTATTTGGGGAGGGTAGGTGTGCATTCACATTTCGGCCAGATTTACCCCAAAGTCTATGCGATATTTCAGAGAACACTTCAAACACGATTCGGGTTTTTCCCTCCGTATTGGATCCTAGCCCAATTTATGTCTGGGGTAAAAAAAAAAATATCCCCTTTTTGCATCAAAGAGTTGGCAAACCAATCTATATGCGTGCCAGTGCTCGAATTCCAACGTGCCCAATTGGCAGTTTCCCGTACTTCCTGCTCCCGTAATTCGAAGATCCTGCAGGGTGGTCCAGGACCCTCCACGTTCCAGAGTATCCGTCGGTCTGTACCACTTTAATTTTGGTTTGGCATTCTTTGCCCGTAGCTCTCGTGGACAGGCCCCCGCTCTGGTGAGCTGGTTTCCTTCTACGAGCTGCAACTTGAGGAGGCCAGGCTGGTTGGACAAGGCAAGAACATCCAGTGGTTTTGCTCGGACACAGAAGAGCATCTCGCAAACCTGAATCCTGACACGGAGTACGTGATCTACGTGAGAGCCCTCAACGTGGCAGGTGCTGGGATGTGGAGTGAGCCTTACAAGGTAAACAAGGTCCTGGGTACATGCATCTCGCTTTCAGGATGTAGGGGACAGGACCCTGCCCTGAGGCACCTACAATCTAGAAACAGGTGCTAGGGAGAGGCAGCCTTATGCAGCAGATCCGTGGCTGGGGGGAGGGGCCTCCCTCCCTAAATTTTTCTCTTCCACCCAAAGTTTTTACAAACAAATCTTTTTAAAACTGCGATATTGTGATATGATAGCAGCTACAGTGGCAAAAAAACCCAAAAACCCTTTATTTTTGGTCCCCCCCAAAAAAACAACAACAACTTGGGCCTGAAGTGGGAAAGATCAGAGAAGAGCTGGTCCTCTGGTAGCAAGCATGACTTGTCCCCTTAGCTAAGCAGGGTCTGCCCTGGTTGCATATGAAGGGGAGACTAGAAGTGTGAGCACTGGAAGATATTCCCCTTAGGGGATGGAGCCACTCTGGGAAGAGCATCTAGATTCCAAGCTCCCTCCCTGGAAGCATCTCCAAGATAGGGCTGAAAGAGATTCCTGCCTGCAACCCTGAAGAAGCTGCTGCCAGTCTGTGAAGACAATACTGAGCTAGATGGACCAATGGTCTGACTCAGTATATGGCAGCTTCCTATGATCAGTGTTTGCCACAGCAAAGCATCAAGTGTGTGGAAGTAAAATATTCATGAACCATCTTGAAACATCTGTGGAGATGTAGCCAGGAACTTGAATGAAATCAGATTTAGGAACATAGGAAGCTGCCATATACTGAGTCAGACCATTGGTCCATTTAGCTCAGTATTGTCTTCACAGACTGGCAGCAGCTTCTCCAAGGTTGCAGGCAGGAATCTCTCTCAGCCCTGTCTAGGAGATGCTGCCAGGGAGGGAACTTGGAACCTTCTGCTTTTTCCAGAGCGGCTCGATCCCCTAAGGGGAATATCTTGCAGTGCTCACACTTCTAGTCTCCCATTAATATGCAACCAGGGCAGACCCTTCTTAGCTAAGGGGACAAGTCATGCTTCCTACCATAAGACCAGCTAGGCACATGCATGCCGGCAGTGGCGCTCTTGCCCCTGGACTTCGGGGCCAAGGTTTAGTTACTAGAATACAAGTAACTAAAGCCCCATTCAAAAGCTGATCTGGAGCAAGGAATGGATTAACCCCAAACACCACACCACTCTGCATCTGGTGCAGGCCTGCTCAATTTAGGCCCCCCCCCCAGGTGTTTTTGGACTACAACTCCCATAATTCCCAGCCACAGCAGCCAATAGCCAGGGATTATGGGGATTGTAGGCCAACATCTGTAGGAGGGCCAAAGTTGAGCAGGCTTGATCTGGTGCCTCCCCATAAACTAATGCTTCCCCATAAACAAAAGGCAGGGGATTTGAACTTGCCTTTGTTGTTGTTGGATTTGAACTTGCCTTTGTTGCTGTTGTTGTTGCTGTTGTTGTTGTTGTTGTTCGCCCCATCATGCCCCAGGAAAGACGCTTTGCTGGTGCAAAACGGGGCCAACCACTCCCTAAATAAGTTAAAATCGTGCAGTCGCCAGTGTGCCACCCGATTTTTAAAAATGTTGGGAAACACGACCCTAATGCCACCTCCTTTGCTTTGTTTCATGCAGTTTGCCACTCTGCCCCCTGTTCCAGGCATCCCCTTGGACCCACCTCCCGTCATCATCATCGTCAAAAGGCACAGGAAGCCCCAGAAGAAAACAGTTTTCCTTCCTGCCGCCTGAGAGGAACTGCAGAGTGGCAATAAAGATTGGTACCTAACCCCTCTCGCTTTCTCCTCCTCCTGTGTTATTTTTAGAGTCTTCTTTTAATTGTTCGGTATGAACCTCCTTGAGATTGTTTCAATGAAAGGTGGAATACAAATTTCACAAACAAACAAATCATGGGTGGTAGATCTAGAACAGGGTTCCTCAACGTTGGGTCCCCAGATGTTATTGGACTTCAGCTCCCATAATCCCCAGCCCCAGTGGCCTTTGGTTGGGGATTATGGGAGTTGAAGTCCAATAACATCTGGGGACCCAACGTTGAGGATCCCTGGTCTAGAAGACAGAGTGGCGGGTAGCGTCAATGCCACGTCTGGGCTCAGGCGGGTCAATAGAGTTTTGGAGTCCTAGAACAGAGGACTCTATGGCAGTCGGGCATTTCTAGGTACTTTAATTATCAAAGCAGGGGGGCGGCTCTTTTAACTCAATCATAATCGCCCCCCCCAAGAACAGTTATGTATGGTGTTTTTAAAAATCCCTAATATTATAATGCAGCACCTATGAAAATGGAAGCAACAGAGATTTGGGGGAAGCCGGAAGCTCTCTCCCAGGCTCTGTACAGGCTCCATTGCAGCACTTTCTTTCTGGAAGGGGTCCTGGAGGAGAGAGGTGGCTGGCAGGATATGGGACTCGGGGCCGTTCACTAGGAGCCTATGCCCTGTGGGCCACCTGGGGTGAAGTCCCTGCTGGCAATCTGTGTCTCCACGGGCTCAGGGTCCAAGTTGAAGCACGGCATCACGAGTCGCAGAGGCCTCAGGGTGGAAGGCCGTGTCATTGTGGGCACAGGGGGAGAAGACGTGACGGAGTTTGCAAGTGACGGCCACCATGTCGATCAACAGCTCCAGCAGCTCCACCAGGGATAAGACAGAAGAGCCATACCAGAAGCCCCAGTGACCCCCCCAACTTGGAGAGGAACATGGAGAACTGTAGAAGAGAAAGAAAGAGAGGTGTACACCGTGTGTCTTAGCAGACCTTGCTAAATCAAGCAAGTATTGGCTACACCCCCTTTAAATCTAGACCAGGCCTGCTCAGCTTTGGCCCTCCTGCAGAGGTTGGCCTACAGCTCCCATAATCCCCAGCTATTGGCTACTGTGGATGGGGATTATGGGAGTTGTAGTCCAAAAACAGTTGTCAAAACAGTTGACAAAAACAGGCCTAGGTTGAGCATGCCTGGTCTAGACCAATCAAGAGGCTGGCTCCGAGAAAAAGTGGAAGGTGCCTCCTAAGACACGCCTCAGCAAGTTTTTCTGCAATGAACCTGCCTCCTAGAGGATGGAGCGGAGAGTATGGGACTACTGAAGGACAACAAGGAATGAGGAGCAGGGACAGAACCACTAATTGAGCAGCAGGGTTCAAAGAACCTGGGCCACCAATGAAAAGGGCCGCCGGAGCCCCAATTGCACGTGACATCATGCACAAAGGGGGTGTGGCCTGATCCCCAGAGTGCCCGCCCTAATCCTTCTGGTCTCATTTCCAGCCAGCTTTTGCTGCCTGGATGCATTAGGAAGGGAAATAAATGCATCCAGGCAGCAAATGTTGGCTGGAAATAGACGAGGAGAGCTCGCTTGAGGTTCTCTGGAGCCCGGGCACACCCACTTACGCATGATGTCACATGCACGGGGTGTCACTAGTGGGGCCAGCAGTGGGACAGGGTATGGGCCACCATTCGGTGGGCTCTGCCAGCAGTGAGGAGCAACAGAGCACAAGTTTGGAGAGGCGAAGAGCATCACCCAATTAAGAAAATCAGGCTAGCAGGTTCAAAAATGAAGTTCAGAAGGATGCAGAGCAAAACTCCTGCCTACCCTTGAGGGACCTCATCTGCAAAGACCAAGGGGCAGGACTGAGCAAGGGTCACGTACGAGTGTCACCTGTGGGTTGGGAGAAGGTATAGCATCCATCCTGCCAAACAGGGAGACGGATCATTGACAGCACTTCATAAACCAACAGCCTTCAATCACTACCACATGGGTCCAGTTTGGGTGGTATCGTACGTGTCCAAAGGTTTAGGAAGGGGATATGTAAGCATGTGCCCAGCCGGATAACCTCCATGGAGGTCCCTTTATCGCATAAGGGAGGCTGTTCATTCAAATGGCTCTTCTCTACAGACTCCAACTACTCGCTGAACCTTCCGAAGAAACGGGTCAACTGTGCCCCATTTGAGAAGGTAACACAATGTGCCAAATGTGCCCATTTGAGAAGGTAACAAAATAAAACTTTGCATTCAGTGATCTGCGACTCCATGCAAGTATGTAGTACACCGCTCTGGGCTCCTTGGAGGAAGAGCGGGATATAAATGTAATAATAATAACAATAATAACAATGATTATTAACAACATCCACAGATGTTGCTGGACTATGACTCCCATCACCCCCAGCCACAATTCACTGTAGCTGTGAATGATGGGAGTTGTAGTTCAGCAACATCTGCTGGACCACAGGTTGGCACCCCTGCTCTAGAACATTCAATGCCTGATGCTGCTCCTAGGAACATTGGAAGCTGCCATGTACTGAGTCAGACCTTTGGTCCATCTAGCTCAGTATAAAATCAAGCAACCCCTCCCTTGTACTTCTCCATCCACCTCCACTCACAGACCACCCTCTCCCTCAGGCGGGATCAAGTTTGGATGGGAATCTGTCTTCCTGCAAAACTGGACCAGGGCCTCTCCCGTCCATCTTGCCCACCCTGGGGCAAAACTGAATTTCCATTAGCAGCTGAATAGTCCCTTAAGAGAATGACCCTGGGGCAGGTCAAAGAAGAGAGAGCTTCACCTAAGGGCTATCAAGCACCAGGTCTTGCTGGATGACTGAATGGAGAAGAGGAGTTGAGATGCATCCTGTGTGATTACCTCTCTCTCAGGGCAAGGAATGTGAGGAATTCAGATTAAAGGGAATTCCTTCCTAAGTACTTGCTGGAGGAGGTGTCAGAGGGGATTTCAGAGCCTTTTGAAAAACCGGATTCACTCCATGTTTACTTGGAAGTAAACCCCCCTGTGCTCAATGGGGATTTACTTCTAAAGAGGAGAGCATAGGATTGCAGACCTGCATGCCAAAGCTAAGCATGCCTACTCAGGAGTAAGTCCCTCAGGCTTGAACAGGATTGCACAACTTCAGCCCTCCTGCTATTGTTGGAATACAAAAACAATGCTATTAATTGTTATTGTTTGTTACTCTGGTCTGTGACCGCAATAAACATACGACTACTACTAAAAATACAATGGCGATTTATACGCCCCTTTTCAACAGAAGTTCCCAAAGTGGTTTAGACAGATATAAAAAGAAAAGGGAGGGAGGGAGGGAAAGAAAGGAAGGGAGGGAGGGAGGGAGGGAAAGGAAGGAAGGGAGGGAGGGAGGGAGGGAAAGAAAGAAAGGAAGGAAGGAAGGAAGGAAGGAAGGAAGGGGGAGGGAGGGAGGGAGGGAGAAAAGAAAGTGAGGGAGGGAGGGAGGGAAAGAAAGAAAGAACGAAAGAGGGAGGGAGGGAGGGAAAGAAAGAAAGAAAGAAAGAAAGAAAGAAAGAAAGAAAGAAAGAAAGAAAGAAAGAAAGAGGGGGGAGGGAGGGAGAAAAAGGGAGGGAGGGAAAGAAAGGAAGGAAGGAAGGAAGGGAGGGAGGGAGGGAGGGAGGGAAAGAAAGAAAGAACGAAAGAGGGAGGGAGGGGGGAGGGAAAGGAAGGAAGGAAGGAAGGAAGGAAATGGCTCCCTGTCCCCAAAGGACTCACAGTTTACAATCTGGTTGGACTGCAGAACCCATCACCCCCAATTACTAGCCACTGTGGCTGGGCGGGGGGGGGGGGAGAGTTGATGAGAGATGTGATCCAACAGCTGCAGTGCCAAAGTTATGCAGCCCTGCCTTAGAAAATGTGTTGAGGAATGTAGCCATAATCTGCCAGTTTTAAATACCACCCCCCCTTATCACTAGGGTTGTGGAGGGATGCAGGTAACATGATATCTACGTATGCCAAGAAACCAAAATATATGGGCCTGTTCCTGTTTCAGGCTGCAAGGAGAGTATTCATGCTGAAGACTTTTTACCATTTAAAAAACAACAACCACCCTGTCTGTATTTAGAAGGTTGGCATGTGGCGGGGGAGAATGGATAGGTAACCTTGGCTTTCTAGCTGTTGTTGAACTACAGTTCCCATCACCCCCAGCCGCTGCAGCTACAGCAACTCCACAACTCATCCCCAGCAACTCCACAAGAGCTGGTCTTCTGCAAGGTGCAAGCATGAATTGTCCCCTTTGCTAAGCAGGGTCTGCCTTGGCTTGCATTTGAATGGGAGACTACATGCATGAGTATTGTCAGAGTTTCCCCTCAGGGGATGGGGCCGCTCTGGGAAGAGCAGAAGGTTCCCAGGTCCCTCCCTGGCAGCATCTCCGAGATAGGGCTGAGAGACAGACTCCTGCCTGCAATTTTGGAGAAGCTGCTGCCAGTCTGTGTAGACAATACTGAGCTAGATGCTGAGCTAGATTTCTCTGTGTAAACCGCCCTGAGCCATTTCTGGAAGGGCAGTTTAGAAATTGAACTATTATTTCTTGTTTACACAGTCAGACAGGTGTTATTGACTGGTTTGTTTTATCCAGACATCGAGTCCTTCCCAAGGACCTGGGATGCCAAAATTTTATTGTCAATGGTTATAGATATATTATTATTATTATTATTATTATTATTATTATTATTATTATTATTATTGATGATGTTAGAAAGAAAGTATGAGCTAGCTAACTTCATTTCCTGGTGAAGTTGATAGGGAGAAATTGATGTGGGTGTCATCAGCGTATTGATACCACCCTGCATATTGATAAATCAGCATATTGATAAATATCCTGATGATCTCTCCCAGAGGCTTCATGAGAGCCAGCGTGGTGTAGTGGTCAGAGTGCTGGACTAGGACCCGAGTTCCAATCCCCATTCAGCCATGAGACTTGCTGAGTGACTCTGGGCCAGTCACTTCTCTCTCAGCCTAACCTACTTCACAGGGTTGTTACGAAAGAGAAACTCAAGTATGTAGTACATCGCTCTGGGCTCCTTGGAGGAAGAGTGGGATATAAATGTAAAATAATAATAATAAAATAATAATAATAATGTAGATATTAAAGAGCCTTGGAAACAATATGGAGCTTTGTGGAACTCCATACAGTAACTCACTCTGCAGAGCAACAGTCTCCAAGCGAATCTATCTGAGAAGTAGGAAAGGAACCACTATAGAATGGTACCACCCAATCCCCACCTCCCTTAGATGACCCAGAAGGACACCATGGTTGATCGTTTTGAAAGTTGATGGTATTGAAAGCCACCAAGAGACCCAAAAGGATCAGCAGAGTCACACTCCCTCTGTCACTATCTAATTCAGGCCTGCTCAACTTAGGCCCCCCAGCTGTGTTTGGATTACAACTCCCATAAACCCCAGCCACAGGGGCCAGTAGCCAGGGATTATGGGAGTTGTAGGCCAACATCTGCAGGAGGGCCGAAGTTGAGCAGGCCTGATCTAATTGGAGATCATCCATCAGGCTGACCAAGGCAGTCTCAACCCCATCGCCCGCTCGAAAGCCAGTTTGAAATGGGTCTAGATAATCAGTTTCCTCCAGGACTGTCTGGAGCTGAGAGGCCACCATCCTCTCAACCACCTTGTTGCTGAACTACAACTCCCTTCATCCCCAGCTACAATTTTTTGGTTGTAGTTTATCAACATCTGGAGAACCATAGGTTGGGAATCCCTGCCTTAGAGCGACTCCAGTGAGCAATTCTTGTGCTAGTTTGCTGAAGCTCCTGGGGGGAAACGCCTCCATCTAGAAGCACTCCAAATTGTTATTTTATGGCATGTGGATTGAGCTGCATTCTTTCTCCCCACCACCACCACCACCAAGAATGCAGTTTGCTGACTGCAGTTTGATGAGTTGCCACAGGATGGTGCTAGATAGCTGCATTCTGTGATAGCACAAGAAATGTGTCTCAAGAAAAGTACAAGATAGCACAAGAAAAGGTCCACATTGGCCTTTAGAGATCTGCAATTTCACTGTCTCAGGTCTAAGTTGGGAGTCACTTAAAGGGCCTGCTTGAATCCTGTGCTTGGGATTCCCCACATCTTTTTCTTTACATCCAGGATTCCCAACCAGTAGTACTCCAGCTGTTGCCAAACTACAACTCCCATAATCCCCAGCCACAATTAATTGTAACTGGGGATGAGGTTTTAGTGACCCAGATCTAGGTATGCTTTCAAAATTAATGCAGGTAGAGACATTCACACAAAAACATGTACAGACACCTGAACACAGGTACAATATCTCAGTAGAATAGGACAATAGTAACATAGGAAACTGCCATATACTGAGTCAGACCATTGGTCCATCTAGCTCAGTATTGTCTTCACAGACTGGCAGCGGCTTCTCCAAGGTTGCGGGCAGGAATCTCTCTCAGTCCTATCTTGGAGAAGCCAGAGAGGAAACGTGGAACGTTCTGCTCTTCCCAGAGCAGCTTCATCCCCTGAGGGAATATCTTGCAGATATTCACCACACAATGCCTGTGCATTACCATGGGATTGAATCGGACACAGAAGCTCCCTGAAGTGAAAAGTCCCTGGGGTCTTTTCCCTGCCACCCTTTCTTCCAAATCCCACATTTCATCGTGCCTTTCTAAGCAGTCTCTGTTCCCAACACAAATGGAATGACTCACTCCAAGCCAAACAGGTGAAATTCAATCATCTTTATTTATGAACAAACCCTATTCTATTGTGATAAGGGGCTGATCCTTGGAACCAGCCCCCAAGGTCTGAGGAGAGGAGAGGGCACTGTGTTCTCTGAAGAGCCCCGGTGGCGTTCGATCCGGGTGGAGAAAATCTGAGAAGGGGGCAGGCACAGAGGCATTGTGGGGAGAACCCGTCTGTACCACATAGAGGGGCAAAGATCAGAAAGCAAACTGGACAAGAGACAAGAGGGGTGCAACGGTAATATGGGGTGGAAGGACGCAAGGGGCCTCCAATGGGATTTTGATTCTCTCTTCAGCAAAAGGGCTTTGGAAGATGCTCCCGGCTGAAATAAGAGCATCTCCTTCTCTGTCTGCTTTCAGGAAGACCCTCAAGATTCTCCTGTTTTCGTAGGCTTTTCGTTAGAATAATTTTTAAACAATTTTGTTTTAGTAACTGTTTTAGGCTGTTTTTATTGTGTATTTTGATCTGTTTTACTCTGGTTTTTTTAATTTTGTACACCGCCTAGAGATGTACGTATCAGGTGGTATAAAAATATGATAGATAGATAGATAGATAGATAGATAGATAGATAGATAGATGATAGATAGATAGATAGATAGATAGATAGATAGATAGATAGACAGACAGAAGGGTCTCCCACATACCCTCAGCCAAGCTGACAACAAGCTTGTCAGAAAATTGAGCACCTGCCTCTTTTTGTCACCGTTCAATGCCCAACAAGAGAGTTCGCCCCTCAAGGCTACTTTGGGACTTAGCACCCCAGTCCACGGTGGGTCAGGCGGCCTTAGTCACTTTCAGGCAGGGGTCAGCTTGGGCACATCTCTCGGCTTCCTTCTGGGACCACCCTGGGAACGGAGAGGCCAGAATGGAGGCTTCACTGGTGGGACTAAAGGGTGGGACGGGGGGGGCAGATCGTGCCGACCAGAGGGGGGGCCCCCTCTCCTCAGACCCGTCGAAAGTGCTGGTAGCGAAGTTAACCGAAAGAACCCGAAGCGCAAGAAATGTGCAAAGAACCCAGAAAGCGCAAGTGTGCGTGCCCGTAAAGGAAAGAGGCCTCAGGCTGGCGCAGGGCCACGGCGCGTGGGGTGGGGGGGCGGAGCGGGGGGGCGCCAAGCATCGCGTCGCGTGAGCAAGCAGGCATGCCACCTTCCCATCATGCAGTGCGGCGGGGGCGACTCTCGCTCGCCAAAAGTGGAGGAGGGGTGTGTGTGTGTCTAAAAAGAGCGAGGCACCTGCCGGAACGAGCCACCCCAGCCCGCCGAAAGGCCTGTGTCCATCGCCGGGTGGCTGCCGGGGCTGGATAAAGAGCTCTGTTATTAAAAATAGCATGCTTGGTGAAGGGAAAGGGGCCGTTCAGGGAGGGGAGGGGCTGCTTGGCTCCAGCTCAACTCTCCGTAGGGGCTGCTGACGCCTCTGCTGAGTCACTCTCCCTCGCCTCCGTGCTGCCACCTCCTCGAAGCCTCCTTCCTGGAACAATGTTAACGAAGACAGTGTTAGATAACCCCGCCGCATAATGAGAATTTGAAATGAAGCCGGCCGATCCGCCTGCCCAAAGGGCTTGCTGGTGTCCTTGGCAATAGTGGCTACTAGTCTGGTGGCTATTCGATGGCTCTGAGCCCGGTGGCTATCGGCCACCTCCTGCCACAGGCCTCTAAATACCAGTTGCAGGGGAACAACAGTAGGAGAGGGGGCATGCCCTCAGCTCTTCTGTGGGCTTCTCGGAGGCATCTGGTGGGCCACTGTGTGCAACAGGATGCTGGACTAGTTAGGCCTTGGGGCTGATCGTCAGAGTGCTGGACTAGGACCGGGGAGACCCGAGTTCAAATCCCCATTCAGCCAGGAGACTTGCTGGGTGACTCTGGGCCAGTCACTTCTCTCTCAGCCTAACCTACTTCACAGGGTTGTTGTTAGGAGAAACCTAAGTATGTAGGACACCGCTCTGGGCTCCTTGGAGGAAGAGTGGGATATAAAATGTAATAATGATGATGATGATGATGATGATGATGATGTAGGGCTCCACATGTGCTGATTCTCCTGACCTTTAAGACCACCAGAAGCAAGCCCCTTTTCACACAGCGCACAACTGGTCTGTGGAATGCTCCGCCACCAGATATGCTAACACCCACTAGCTCGGGTGGCTTTAAAGGGGACATTGACACATCCATGGGGGTCTGTCAATGGCTACTGGTCTCGATGGTTATAGGCTGCCTGCAGGTTCAAGGGCAGGATGCCTCTGAATATCGGTTGCAAGGGAGCAACTGCAGGAGAGGGGGCATGCTTTCATCGCTGGCCTGTGGGCTACCCAGAGACACCTGGAGTGCCACTGCGGAGACAGGATGCTGGACTCGATGGGCCTGATCCTGCAAACCTTTTCTTATGATAACATTGTCGAGAGAAGAAGGTGTATCAGCTGGATTTTTCCCTTTGGAGAAGCTATTAAAGGAACAGGAGCTTTCTTGTTCCACCCCCCCACAGGTCACCCCCCCCCCACAACTCTGCACGCTTTAAGCCTCACAGCCTTTCCCCTGCGATTTAACCTACAAGAGGAAGCAAGAGAGGAACAATAACCTTTTCCCTCTGAAGTCTGCCAGAATGATTCCCACTAGTACAGTGTTTTAGATTGGAAGATCTAATTTTGGCCTTCTTGGGTAATGGATTAAAACATCTATTACATCCAACACTGCAAAAATGTCCTTGGGGAGAATGCACCTCTGGGGCTGTGCCAGAGGGCAGCCCTATTTCATATTCCAGCCATTCCTAGTCATGGGTCGCCAGATGTCGTTGGACTACAACTCCCATCATCCACAGCTACAGTCTCTGAAAGCCGCTTCTTGATGCGACATGGTGACAAAAAGAGAGGGAATATATTGGATAGTTCTTCAAGATTGGTTTATAAGCCTGCTCAATTTAGCCCCACCCCAGCTGTTTTTGAACTACAACTCCCATCATCCCAAGCCATACACAGCCTGCATGGATAATGGTTGCAAATTACCTGCCAACCAGGAATCCCTGTGCCTGCCAACGGCCCTCCACGGGCTATTCAGCTACCTGCACCCCTGTACAGTTTTCCTTGCTTTCCGACGTGATGGCCAAGTACTCGGAGCTGTCGGGACACAGAGAAAAGGAGAAGATGTAAGAAGAGGATCCCCCTTCCCATTTTTCTCTGGGTAAACCGTCCTGAGCCATTTTTGGAAGGGCGGTATAGAAATCGAATAAATAATAATAATAATAATAATAATAATAATAATAATAATAATAAATAATATACATCAGATATAACTGCAGTCGAGAAGAAAGAAAAACAAGTCAAAATAATCGACATAGCAATACCAGGGGATAGCAGAATAGAAGAAAAAGAAATAGAAAAAATCACAAAATACAAAGATCTACAAATTGAAACTGAAAGGCTGTGGCAGAAAAAGTCCCAAATAATCCCAGTGGTAATTGGCACTCTGGGTGCAGTTCCAAAAGACCTTGAAGAGCACCTCAGCACCAGAGGGGCCACAGAAATCACCATCAGCCAATTACAAAAAGCAGCTTTACTGAGAACAGCCTATATCAGCAACAACATTGACAATAAAATTCAGCCATCCCAGGTCCTTGGGAAGGACTCGATGTCTGGATAAAACAAACCAGTCAATAACCCCTGTCTGACTGTGTAAATAAATAATAAATTGTAGGTCTATATCCTTTACCTTCTTCAGAAAAAGGCAAAAAAGTTCCTTTTCAAAGTGAACCTGGATACTGTCCCTTCAAATGCATGGGACAGCTAGGAAGTGCACTGCTGCACCTGTGCCCAACATTCATGAGAATGACTGTACCTGTGTACAGATCTGTATCCGTGTGCATCTTTGTACGAGTGTTGAACATGACGTGTGAATCTTTATATTAGTGATTCCGGATTAAATATATAATTAGTAAGATTTGGTGTGAAGATTTTATAGGGCTCCAAAATATGTTGTTAATGTCTTTATGGAATTCTAAAAGTAGGTGTAATTGCATTTTTTGGGATTCTGTTGGGAATTGCAGTTTGGAGGTGTGAATCCACCTCCTGGTTTCAGTTCCCCGCTTTCCAGCCTCTTCTGCTCCTGGCCCAGTTCCCCTCCCTTCCCATCTTGCACCCCACATCTTCCGCCCCCCACCATTGTTCCGCTTCCGGCCTTCTTCCCCCCTCTCCCTGCCCCTGCCTCTTACGCGTTTTCTTGAGCAGCTGCTTCTGTCGCCGCGGCAATCTTCTTGTAGCAATAGACCATCTCAGCCACCAGCCAGATGGTCAGGACGACAATGAGAACGTACATCATGATCTCGGAGACGATGGACGCCATGTCCCGGTTTGCTATGAGAGGAAGGAAGGACACCGATGACGAGAAGCAGGAGCATTGACTCACGCGCTTCTGTTAGGCAAACCGGCCCTCCCTCTAAGCCAGGGGTCCCCACCCTTGGGTTCCCAGATGGTGTTGGACTACAACTCCCATCATACACACACACACACACACACACACACACACACAGTCACACAATAAACTCAAAATATCCACCATTAGATATAATCTATTCCACGACAAGGATGTGCACAAAATCCCCTCAACTTGAATCTGAATCGAATTTGAATCGATTTGAATTTGAAACCAGTGAATAGAGTAGAGGTTTGTTTGAATAGATTTGAATTCGCCCAAAGTCTAATCAAATTCAGTCAAATTTGACTTGACTTTGGGTGAATTCGAATCAGTTTGAGTGAATCTTCACTCTGTTCAAAACTTTCGAATTCGAATCGATTTGAGTGAATTTCGTGCACATCCCTATTCCACGATTCCTTTACCTCCCTAAGGTAAGACCCAAGTTAGAGCAGGGACTCCTGTCTTTGTTGCTAAATTCCATGTTTTCAGCATGCTCAGCCACAGGCTCAGGTAACACTTGCACACCAGGGATATTCTGCAACATTTTGTGGCTGTTCCACTTGTACATTTTTTATTCTTATTCATAGCCATCCCTCACATTCCTCTTGGAGCTGGCTTGTCCCATAATGCACCAGGAAGGGCCTGGTATATAAGAGAGCCGTCAGCACGGCACACTGGTTGGGAACCACTGTCTCGATTTCCCCGTAT
Source organism: Hemicordylus capensis (assembly GCF_027244095.1). Lineage (NCBI taxonomy): Eukaryota > Metazoa > Chordata > Lepidosauria > Squamata > Cordylidae > Hemicordylus > Hemicordylus capensis. The sequence goes on from NC_069663.1 coordinate 20,293,162, forward strand.
ACCCCTAGCCATACTATTAGTTGTTTATTTATAATATTTATATCCTACAATACTGCTCAGGGCGGCTCACAACATTAATAAAACAACGACGACAACATCAAAATTCACACTACTAAAACCAGAAACCCCTTAAAACCAAATTCAAACATTGCAAGTTGGACAGTTATGTCAGATCTGAAGCAGCTGTAGGTAAATTTAAAATGCATCCATAAAAAGGTGGGCATTCAGTTATTTTTTTAAAGACCCTAAGGGAGGGAGCATGGCGCAGCTCTTCCGGGAAGGCGTTCCGGGGCCGAGGGGCCATGACCAAAAAGGCCATGACTCTAACCCCCGCCAACTGGATCTCTGTTGGTGCTTCCCCCCCTTCCCGCACCCTAGCCTTTTACTAAAACCCTTCCGGACTTTATTATTATTGTTGTTGTTGTTGTTGTTGTTGTTGTTGTTATTGTTAAATTTATATACCACCTTTCATTAAAGCAATCCCAAGGCAGTTTACAGCAAAAAAAATATTATTATTTTTTAACACAAGATGGTAAAAAAGACAGAAAATATTAAGTGTGGGGGGGGAAATATTAAACAAATCTGATTAAAAATTTTAAAACAAAAGCATAAAAGCAATAAAAACTATAAAGAGCAGCAGCAGAGAATCAAATAAATGCCTGGGCAAAAAGCCTTTAAAAGTGATGCTTGCACTTACCCTTATCGACCACAGAAAGGTGGATCGTCTTGTTCACCATGACGTTGTGCGTGAAGCCCCCATCAAATTCAAGGGTGCGGTTGACGCTACAGATGTAGTCGCCCCTGTGGTCGTTCGTCACGTTCGTCAGCATAATGGAAACGTCCTGCAGGTCCGCAATTTTCTTGGTGCCGTCCCATCTCACCCGGTCTTCAAAGCGGTCGTCTAAGACCATGGGCTTATCATGCTCCATTGGGTCATAGTGAAGGAACTGGAAGGAAGATGGGGGAGGGCCAGGTCAGACCCAGGAGGAACTTGGGTAGGCAGGTCGTCCCCCTGGCTCGCGGCAGGGTGGCGTTGGGGACTGGCTCCGCCCCCTTCGCCACCAGTTTGCATGTGGCTCCACCCCACATGGACCACGATGCAGTTGGTTGGAATGCAGTGTGAGTTGATGGTCAAGAAACCCACCCATTGAAGGTAAGGCTCGCTCATTTTGGCTCAAGCTCCACTACGATGGAACCTAAGGCTGATGCCTTACCACATATGCCGTGCGATCAGTAAAGATGTTGTGCAATGTCGCAAACGGCGCTTGCATACCGTCTGCCCTCTATGCCAGGGTTTCTGACACCCCCAGGTGTTTTTGGACTACAACTCCCATCATCATCAGCCCTCCCTCCTCCCCGCCTCCCATGAGGGTCAGTCTTGAAAGGCAGTTGGCCCCATAGTGGCGTGGGCAAGATCAGCCTTTTGTGCCCTGCCTCATGTGCTGCAATAGTTTGGGCCAGCCCTGGTTGATCAAGACTGCAAATCTCTAAGAGATATATCAGTAGATCCTGATCTGCCTTTTGCCACCCCCGCCCCTCCACCGCCCTGGTCTGTGGCACAACCTGTCAGGATGTCTTTTTGCCATCCCATCGCTGGTCAAGAGGGCTCTGTTTACTCTCTCTCTCTAGAAGGAGACCTATACAGCTGCTTGTAACGTGGTTAATCATTCATGCAGCTAGTAAAAACAGCCCCGGGAACAGCTCTTTGGAACGCCAAGTACCTGGAAATCCAGATACGGTACGTCGGCAAGGCCATTTTAAAGGGATAAAGAAATACAATTAACATGGGGCGCTGGGGAAATTGGGTTTGCTTTGCCCAAAACATCAAACTCTCCGTGAACGCTGCATGTTGTGGAGGAGAGCTGGTCTTGCAGTAGCAAGCATGAATTGTCCCCTTTGCTAAGCAGGGTCTGTCCCAGTTTGTATTTGGATGAGTGACTACATGCAAGCGCTCTCTGCTGTAAGATATTCCCCTTAGGGGATGGGGCCGTAACTCAGTGGTAGAACATATGCTTGCATGCAGAAGGTCCCGGCTTCCATCCCTGGCAATATCTCCAGATAGAATTGGGAAAGGCTGCTGCTTGAAACTTAGGAGAGCTGCTGCCGGCCAGAGTTGACAGTACTGAGCTAGATGGACCAATGGTCTGACTCAGTAGGAGGCAGCTTCCTATATTCATCAGGGGCACCCACAGCTCAGTGGGAAAGCACCTGTTTTGCATGCAGAAGGCCCCAGGTTCAATCCCTGGCACCTCCAGGTAGGGCTGGGAGAGATTCCTGCCTGAAACCTTGGAGAGCCACTCCCAGTCCAGGTAGGTAGTCCAGGGGTTCCCCAACCTGTGGCACTCCTGATGTCATGGAACTCCCTAATTCCGAGAAAGTTTCCTGCCTCCGAACTTGCTTTAAACTCATGGGCAATCAGAAAACAGATATCAGGCAGCTCCCAAACTAGGGGAGGAGGCTTCTCACTGTAATATCTGGAGACACAAGATTGGGAACCCAAGATGTAGTCCATACCAAGCTCTGATGTAGTCCATACCGAGCTCTGATGAAGTCCATACCAAACAATACTTGGACTCAATATTAAGCAACCTCATATGTTCACACTGTGGCTTAGCGAGTTTACAGTTAAGGCAGGACTTCAGCAGTGAACTTTTAATAACCAAAACCAATCAACAAAAAGGCACAATCTGAACTCTGTGAGCTTTAATGATGGACCAAAAATCGCGTTTCCAATGGACAACAGTGTGTGTGTGTGTGTGTGTGTGTGTGTGTGTGTGTGTGTGTGTGTAAGTCTCTCCTAGCAAGATTACTCATTTTCTAGACCAGTGGTTCCAACCAGGGTTCCTCCAGATGTTGATGAACTACAACTCCCAACATCCCCATGAGGGGGATGCTGGGAGGATGAGGATGCTGGGAGTTGTAGTCCAAAAACATCTGGAGGAACCCTGGTTGGGAACCACTGGTCTAGACACTGGGACCTATTTGTCTGCATTTGTGATGCCGGTGAAGGTGCCTGTGGGATGTCCTTGTCCAAGAGGGACCAGGCTGTCCTCCCATTCCTCCTGTCCGTAGTTCCTCCCCACCACCCCTTGCCCCTCCCTCGCCACAGCACACACCTTGATGTGTTCGTCCATCTCCTTATTCTTGAAGTACCACTCCACAAAGGTCACGGCCGTAGTCTCGCTGCGCTTCTTACAGGAGATGCACTGCAGTCTGAAGGAATTGCCGACCACCGCTTCTGTGAGTGAGTCCACCTCCACACAGCCACCTTGGCATAGTGTCGCTGGAAGGAAGCCGGGGATATCGGAGAGGTCACAGAAACACACCCCATCCAAAAGCAATCCAGTCCCATCAAATAAGGACATGACACCCGACCAGACCACCACCCTCTTATTTACATCTTACTTATTTTTCTATGTAAACCACTTTGAGAATTTTGTTGAAGAGCGGTATATAAATATTTGTAGTAAGTAGTAACATAGCCTATGGCTTACGGGAGTCAAATATAAACATCAAGGGGTATTAAAAACACAGCTACTTCTAATAATGTATTATGCTCACTCACAAACATATTGCACTCATCACAGTACATTTACCTGCAGCAGTAAGAAAAAGAATATGATGCATAAGAGGTACACTGAATTATACTATTATCTTATCTTTCCCCCCCACCATGGACCACCTGCAGTACCCTCATGGACCACTGGTGGCCTGCAGACCGCAGGTTGGGAACCACTGGTGTAGACCATGGGTTCTCAACCTTGGGTCCCCAGATGTTGTTGGACTTCAACTCCCATAATCCTGTAACATCTGGGGACCCAAGGTTGAGAATCTCTTGTGTAGACAACACAGAGCCAGATGGACCAATGGCTTCCAATGTTCCTAAAACCCAACTGGCCATCTTTCATTTACAACAGAAGCTGCTCTCTGAAAACTTCAGAGGAGAAGGGCTGGGGACAGTGTTCCCTCGAACGAGGATTCCCAGATGTTGTTGACTACCACTCCCAGAATCCCCAGCTACATTGGCTTTTGCTTGGGGATTATGGGAGTTGGAGTCAGCAACATCTGGGAATCCCTGTTAGAGGGAACACTGCTTGGGGAACCTCGAAGCAGGGAAAGGTGCCATCTTTTGCCCGTACATTGGCTCACCGTTCTGGGGAAGGCCTCAGATTCCCTCTCTTGTCTTCCCACAAGGTGCTGGTGGACATCAATCCACAGTGCACAGCGAGGCCTTCTGGTGAGCGTTCGGACTAATGCGGCCACAACCTGCACTGCCAGCTCCCACCATTCCCCTGAAGCCTGCGCTTGGAGCTTAGCCTGTGGCTGGCTGGAGGAGAGGGCTACGGGCACAGCAGTGCTCCCAGAATGCCTTGGGAGGGATGGAAAACTGCCCAGTGGGACAGGATCCATTGGAGAGGGAAGGAGAGGAGGACGGCAGAGGAGGGGACGGTGCCAGCCGTGGATACTGCTGTGCTGAAGCACACTGTCAGCAGGACGTCACACGGGGAGGCTCAAGGTATGGCGGTGCCCAAGGCGAGATGCGAAATGCTGTATTTACCCAGATCTAAGACAAGGTTTCCCCCTCCAGTTCTTTCCTGCTAAATATGGGGTGGGCTGGTTGTCTTCTATTCAGGTTCCTCTTTCATGTGGGTAAATGCAGGTAGCCTCTATCATTTAAGGCATGGGTTCTCAACCTTGGGTCCCCAGATGTTGTTGGACTTCAACTCCCATAATCCCCACCCAAAGGCCATTAGGGCTGGGGATTATGGGAATTGAAGTCCAGTAACATCTGGGGACCCAAGGGTAAGAATCCCTGTTTAAGGCATCATCTTACATTCAGAGGCCTTCTATTCAGGTAAGTACTGTACTCCAAAGGGTACCAAAGGGTAGTGGGTGCTCCTCCGCATAGCAAGGGGAAATGGATGCTCCCCCCCAATGTTTCCTGCTCCCCCTTTCACTCCCCCCTCTGCCAGACTGGAACTTTACAGCAAAGTGTCAGACAGTCCAGAGTCCTGGTACATTGCAGCCCTGCAGCCTGAATTAATTATTTTCACAGCCATTGTTTAAAGAAGCCTCTTTCACTCACAACTCTGCCCTCGAATAGGCAGCAGAAGCCGGTGCAGCAGGGCAGGCAGGAAACTCCTCCAGCCTCCCAGGGGCCACACCAAGCCCTTAGCTTCCTTTCTGAGCAGGAACTGGGCTGGGTGAGGCCATCTCTCCTTTGATTTCACAACCAACCCTTAAAAACTTTTAAATTGCGTGTGGGGTGGGGCAGGGGGTTGACAGCCGCCTCTCCTCTTTGCTCCCTGGGTTTCTGGCAAGCTTTGGAAGAAGTGTGAGGAGAGGCATTCCTTGCAAAGCTCACGAGGGTCAAATCAGCCCCAAAGAGCTGCCCTGATGGCCAGGCCAGTGCCCCAATAATCCACCGCCTGAGGCCACTGCTTCACCCCGCCTCATGAAAGGGCCGCCTCTGATGTAACATGTGCATATCATGGCTCTCAACTTGAGCTCCTTTTTCTGAAACGGCTCTCTGAGATCAAGGTAGGGACAAGACACCCCTTTGGACCCTGATTCTGCTTCAAGAGAAGGCTGGAGAAGCAACAGGGAAGAGGACAGCAAGATGCCCTGGATATCCACACAAGCATAAGTGTGCCCCTACCAACGTTCCCTGTAAGAGAGATTAATCAAGAGCCTGAGTATCATTGGCGTATGTGTCATTGAATTACATATGTAATTGTAATGTAATTGAATTACAATAGAAACCCCTACTAACTTGGCAAAGAGGCACCTTTTTAACGTGGTGATTCTCTTTGAACAGTGGGAGAGCAACTGGCCCTATCCATCCCCAGCACAGCATCCCTCCAGTGGCTGTTGCTGGTGTCTATCTGATGTTGCTTTTAAGATTGTGAGCCCTTTGGGAAAACGGGAACCATCTTATTTATTTGTTATTTCTCTGTGTAAACCGCCCTGAGCCATTTTTGGAAGGGCGGTATAGAAAGCAAATAGATAGATAGATAGATAGATAGATAGATAGATAGATAGATAGATAGATAGATAGATAGACAGACAGACAGACAGACAGACAGACAGATAGATAGATAGATAGATAGATAGATAGATAGAGCCCTGTGTGTAAAGCCTCCTGGAGACACAAAGAAATGAACCCGAGACAAACCGCCTGCAAAACACATGCTCTGCCACCAAGCAACAGCCCTCCAGGGAAAATGAACGCGTGAAGCTGCCTTATGCTGAGTCCAGACACCGGTCCCTCTAGCTCAGTATGGACTACACTGACTGGCAGCAGCTCTCCGAGGTTTCAGGCAGGGGTCTTTCCCAGCCCTCCGATGCCAAGGGCTGACCCTGCATGCAAAGCAGATGCTCGACCACAGCTACGACCCCGGGCCTTTCAAGGTCGCTTGTCCCTGCCTGCACTTCCATACACACCACCAGCCTCCTGCCCCCATTTCAGCACTCGTCATTTGAGAGCTGGCCCCGGTATCTCCTTGCCGCGAGGGCGTCCTGCCTCTGACCGCAGGCTCTGATTAAAGCTGCCGGGGCGGGCGGGGGGGGGGGGAAACGAGACGAGATCAGTGCCTCGGAACGACATCGGCAAACGTGACTGAACACCCGTGGGTGTGAATAGTTGAGTGGGAGCATGTGTGACCGAGAACTGGCAGCACACGGAGGGATGTGTGTTGCGTGTTGCTGTGGCATGTGTCAGCAGGAGGGGGCGGGAGATGCTGCTCCTGCATGGCAGGTAGTGATTTCCCCAGCCCCAGTTTCCAGGCATCAGCAACGACCATCCTCCAAGCGCCCGGCAGGCCTGAAGGACAGATCTTGCTGACCTCAGCAACACCATCTGCAGCATCCAAAGTACCAGTCGCTCTTTTGCAGCAGCTTCAGCACTGACCAATCATTTAGCCTCAGCAGGAACGCACTGCTGCCAGTTCCACCAGAGGCCTATTGGGCAGTGTGTGCCGTTTAAGAACATAACATGAGGACATAAGGACAGTCCTGCTGGATCAGGCCCAAGGCCCTTCTAGTCCAGCATCCTGTTTCACACAGTGACCCACCAGATGCCGATGGAAGCCACAGGCAGGAGTTGAGGGCATGCCCTCCCTCCTGCTGTACTCAGAGGCATCCTGCCTCTCTGAGGCTGGAGGTGGCCTATAGCCCTCAGACTAGTGGCCGTTGATAGAGCTCTCCTCCATGAAGTTATCCATATCCCTCTTAAAGCCATCCAGGTTGTTGGCTATCACCACATCTTGTGGCAGAGAATCCCACAAGTGGATTATGCATTGCGTGAAAAAGTACTTCTGTTTGTTGGTCCTAGATTTCCTGGCAATCAATTTCATGGGATGACCCCCGGTTCTAGTGTTCTGTGAGAAGGAGAAGAATTTCTCTCTATCCACTTTATCCACACCATGCATGATTTTATAGACCTCTATCATGTCTCTCCGCAGTCATCTTTTTTCTAAACAAAATAGCCCCAGTTTAGGCTCCGTTCTCCGAGGCCACAAACTCAAAGGATTTATGACAGGCTTATAAACAGCCGCTCACCTACAGCAAGTAAGACATATATCCAGGCAACCGGTTTTATGAAAATCGGGTTTTGGTGGCGGGGGAGAGGGTTGGCCACAAATCACTGACAGAGACCCGTGTGAGAAGGTGAACTTGTAACTTTTGAGGATTTACTGGCTGAGTCAGGGTGGATGACATCATCACAAACTGCATCCTTGGGGTGTCCCTATGTGCCCCTAATAATTTGGTCCAAATCGGTTCCCACTTGCATCTCAGACGTTCTCACCAGTGTTCCCTCTCACAGGGATTCCCAGATGTTGTTGACTACAACTCCCAGAATCCCCAGCTGCAATGGTTTTTTGCTTGAGGATTAGGGGAGTTGGAGTCCACAACATCTGGGAATCCTTGTTAGAGGGGACACTGGTTCATACGTCCGCCATCTTGAATCGGGGTGGATGACATCATCACAAACTACGCCACTGAGGTGTCCCTTTGTGTCACTCACGACAACTGTACCAAATTTCGTTCAGATCCGTTATGCGGTTCACAAGTTAGCCCACTTGCGCCTCAAACAAAGTTCATGCGTCCACCATCTTTAATTGGGGTGAATGACATCATAACAAACTATGCCGCCGTTGAGGTGTCCCTACAATTGTGTCAACTTTGGTTCATATTGGTCCAGGCACTGAGAAGTTGATGGAGGGCAGGACACATGGATGAACACACACACACACACACACGCACACACACACACACACCAGCTGGGTGATCTCATAAGCTTACTTTCCTTAAGGAAAGTAGGCTAAAACATGAAACTTGAGTCCTAGTATGCAAATTTACTCTGTATAAAGAATTCCTTCTCATTGCTGATTTTTTTTTTTTCATGTCACAGAATTTGGAGTTTTCAGGGCATTAATCTAGGCCACCACCTTGCCCTCCCACATTTCCAAACCTGGAATGTTACAATGCTGGGGCAGTCAAATTCTAGCTGCCCCAGGAATGCAGGAGTTCTGGAAGGAGGTTGCCTCCAACTGCCAAGCTTAGGGGATTTCAAAAGACGGAAAGTATCTTCCTGAGCATTGCAATTTGGCCAGGACCTTGCAATCAACTGCACGGCACCCAAGCAAGTCCTGAAATTTTAATGATCCGAAATGGGCTGACCATTAGGATTTTAAGTAGCATGCAAAAGCAGATAATCCCCATATATGCTGCTCCTTCTATGAGGATACGGCAATCATATATTCTCCTATTATTTTAAAATTATAATTGCTATTTTTCCCCAAACACACACAAATGCCTATGAAGCTCCCTATCATACCATCTTCTTATAAACTCATATATTATATTATATTATATTATATTATATTATATTATATTATATTATATTATATTATATTATATTATATTATACTGCATTGTATTAAATTCCTTTTATATTAGTTATTTGAATCTTATCTTAAAACTCCTCTTATCCCTAGTTATTTAAATACCCAAATGAGTTAGAATAGGGGCTCTCAAACATGATGTTATTGGGCTACAACTCCCATCATCCGCAACCACAATGGTCAAAAGCAACTTACAAACAAGATAAAGAAAAACAGATGACACCCTGTCTTCTCAAACCTGGGACCCTAGTCGGACTACAACTCCCATCATCCCCAGCCACGATGGCCTCTGGGGGTGATGGGAATTGTAGTCCAACATAATCTGGGGACCCAAGTTTGAGAACGCGTGAATTAAGATGTATTTACTGTTGGCCTTCAGCAAGTTACTTTCTCTCAGCCGGCTTTTCATCCACAATTGGGGCAATGATCGAGATGCCACAGGGTAGCTCAAAGGATTACTGACTTAATGGATGCAGCTATCTCATAGTTGTAGGAATACGTAATGGGTTTACCATACACAGGCGAGAGGCACACCCTTGCAATACCTTTGCATTCTGGATGGAATCTAAACCGCTAAAAGGAGCCGCTGAAAGGGAGGTGGCGTTGGGAAGAGAGTGCAGAGGGAAAGCATTTATTATTACATTCATTTATAAATGTAAATAAATAAAGCTGCAAGCCACACAAGGACTGCAATGCAAAGCAACCCTTTCAAACATGTGATGGGGAGTTGGGGCATAGCTCAGTGGCAGAGCATCTGCTTTGCATGCAGAATGTCCCAGGTTTAATCTCTGCAGGTGGGAAAGACTCCTGCCTGGAGCTTTGGAGAGCCGCTGCCAGCCAGGGCAGACGATACTGAGCTAGATGGACCAAGCGTCTGACTCAGTATAAGGCAGTTTCCTATCTTGAACCGGAAGCTGCCATATACTGAGTCACACCATTGGTCTATCTAGCTCAGTATTGTCTTCCCAGACTGGCAGCGGCTTCTCCAAGGTTGCAGGCAGGCAATCTCTCTCAGCCCTATCTTGGAGATGCTGCCAGGGAGGGAACTTGGAACCTTCTGCTCTTCCCAGAGCGGCTCCATCCCCCTGAGGGGAAGATCTTGCAGTGCTCACGCTTCTAGTCTCCCATTCATATGCAACCAGGGCAGACTCTGCTTCGCTAAGGGGACAAGCCATGCTTGCTACCACCAAACCAGCCCTCTTGCTCGCCTGAGGCAGTCAGTGGGGTTTATTTTTCTCGTAAAATTCAGTTTAAACACTGTAAGGAAAGACCAGCTCCTCAGATGGGGCTGTTCTGTATAGGTATACTTCTAGTATAGACCAAGGGAAGATTAAAGGTAATGGTAAAGGGTGCCGTCGAGTCAGTGTTGACTCCCACAGAGCCCTGTGGTTGTCTTTGGTAGAATACAGGAGGGGTTGACCATTGCCTCCTCCCACGCAGTATGAGATGGTGCCTTTCAGCATCTTTCTATATTGCCCCTGCCCGACAGAGTAGCAGTGGGGATTCGAACTAGCCAACCTCCACTTGTTAGTCAAGCATTTTCCCGCTGTGCCACTCAAGGCGGCTAAGGGAAGATTAGGATGCCTTTAATCCAGGAGTTCTCAGCCAGGGGATCACTGCTCCCTCTAAGGCGTGCCCATGTGCACACACTCACAAGGTTTTTGATGGCCACTCAGTTAGTTTTAGATCCTGCTCCGGTCGAATCAGCAAAGCCCTATTATGAATGCACGTGCACACACGCTGCCTTGAAACTGCCGCCCAGAACAAAACTCATTCCACACAGAGATGAGAAAAATTAGAGGGACCACAGCAGGGGGTGATGGGAGTTGTAGTCCAACATCTGGGGATCCAAGGTCGAGAAGCCCTGGATTAACGGGTTAGGTGGGGGTGGGCAGTCTTGGTCCTCCAGCTGTTGTTGAACGACAACTCCCACCATTGCAGCCGGGGATGATGGAATTGTAGTTCAACAAGGAGGAGGACCAAGATTGCGCCCCCCCCCTCCCGCCGGGTTAGGTAAAGAGTGGGAGCTGCGTTGCCGATCACGGGCATTAACATCTCCAGACTACCTCCAAATCTCGCGATTTGCATCACGACACAGGATGTTCCTGCGCATGGATTGTTGTTCTTGCTGGCGTTCACACCACATTCCAGATCTCATTTTGTTTCCAACGGGAGTCAACAGAACTTCCATTTGCAGCCAATAATCAGGCCTGAGGAAACATTTCCGCCGGGAACTGAATCTGGTATCTGGTTGAGGGAGACCAGGCTGTTGCGCCATGGCAACAAATCAGACCGAGCATCATCAGCATACAGCACACTCGGGCAGATGCCAGGTTTCGGTGCTCTGTCGAGGCTCATCACTGATGGAGGATCTTCCCCTCCCTCCGCCCACTTTAAAATAACAACTTCCCCTTGGTACTCTGCTCAGTGTTGGGCACCTGGCTGTCAGGGTATAAACTGCCCACAACGTAAACATCTCCCACAGTATCCTGAGATAGTAGACCCATTTCGCATGTTATGTTCCACACCGGCAGAGCTACATTTCCGATCTATAAATGCTATTCCTCTCATTTGAAGGACCTGTAGCCAGGTTCACTTTTGAAATGAACCCAGGTACAGACTTTCACACACATACATGTACAAGGCTGCAGACATCCGTACCCTCATACAGCATCGTGTCCGTATCGGGCTCGTGTCGCTCCACGGCATCGTGCGGGAAGCAGGGGTGGAGCCACCACTGAGCGAAGGGGTTCCAAGAAACCTGGCCGCCGCCCCTCAGGAGCCGTGCCTCGTGCCCCAGACACGCCCCCGCGTCTGCCGTCAGAGGCGGGGGCGTGGCTAACCGCTCCCTGCATCTGACATCAGATGCTGATGCAGGGGGCAAGGCTAGGGATCCACGGCATCAGGAGGGTACCATTCCCTCCCCCCGAAAACTGAGGTGGGCCAATGTACTGTGACATCGGAGGTGAGATGCTTGATTCTGCCTTGCCCCATGCCCCTTGTTGGGGGCCTGTCCCCTTTCCAAAGCAACCTTTGCAAGTTTTGAAAGTCATGCAGTGGGCAGGCAGGTTCAAGGGTGCTAGTGAGCGTAAAATAAATAAAATATGTATCCTCAAACCCGTGCAGGCCGGGCATTTACTAGTCACCCAGTCTAGTGAATGAACAGCCTGTGCCGCTCAAGTTAAAGCCGCAGCTCTGCACATCTTGGCTGAAGGACACCCAAATCAAAACTTTGTCTAGGGCGTCGAAAACCCCAAGTGACTCCAGGAACCTTTGAGGGCCACGCCTCATGCAAATATATAGCTATGTGTCAAAAAGTATCATTTGTGTGTCATTTGCACAGAACACCGTGCAGGGCACAAGCCGCGGCTACTGATCGTGCTGCTTTCATGTCTGTAATATTCTCCGTCTGAAAATGCTCATCCTTAAATGCCTCTAAGGCAATCAGCTCGATGATGTCCCAGGGCTCCGTTTGAGCTGTAGAAGAGTCCTAGAACTTATTAAGCATGCAAGTAATCGCAAAGAAAAGAGTATCTCTGAGCATGGGCAGAGGGGACACTGCCTAATGGTTGAGTATATGGGTTGATTAGGGGTGAGGAGTGGCTGTAGCTGAGTGTTAGACCCCCATGATCTGCATACTGAAGGTCCTCAATTCAATGCCTGGCATCTCTCCAAGCAGGATTCGGAATGACTCAAGCCAGGGGTGGATCTTATCTATGAGCAAAGTGGGCATCGCTCACCTTAAATTTCTCAGTCAGTCATGTTGTCTCTGCCTCCATTTAGTGTGCCTACTTGTCTCCCTCGGTTGTTCCCTGATGCTCTTGCCTGCAGCCTGCTTTAAGGGCTGTGAGGTGGGCGACGGAAGCATCGACCTCAAAGAACAAATGAAAAGCCCCAGTTCTTTTACAATATTAATATTAATAAGGCAGGAGCCAATAAGCATGCTTACCTTTGTTTTGCAAAGTGGGCAGTCCTAGGACTGCCCTACAAACCAATCGGAGAAGGACGAGGCTGCTTGAATCCTCAGGCAGCCAATCAGAGTGCCCGGTGGTGTTGGGCCGTGTTCCTTCTAACAGGGCTTCCCAGATGTTGTTGAATACAACTCCCAGCATGCCCAGCTGCAATGGCTTTTGCTTGGGGGTTATGAGAGTTGTAGTCAACAACATCTGGGAAGCCTTGTTAGAGGGAGCACTAGTGGTGGGGTGGAGTCTTTTTCTTTTAGATACTCAGAAGACCTCGATCTTCTGAAATTGATTGGAGAGCAAGCAGGCAGGCTGGCTGTTGGTAGGTCTGATCTTTTGCTGGCTTCTTTACTCACTTGATTGTTTGGAGGGGAGGAATGCAACCTCTGCTTTCTCTCCCTTGCTCTCTGATCTGATCTGCATGCAAAGCATTATGACTCATTCCCAAAATGACTTGGCATAAAACACTAGAAGGGACAGCAAACTGTAAGACTGGACTAATTAGGCTAGAAACTGGCATAAGGAGCCAGAAAGTTCTTTTAGGGCATGTGCGTGGATTTCTGAGTCCAAACTGTTTTTCAAATAATTGCAGAGGTGGCTTTCCATGTGGATGTGGTGGATGTAGAGGAGAAATGGATTCTGTTGGAAGGAAAACAATTTTAAAAATCAATTTGCGAAGCAGAGAGCTAACCAGGGTTTTCTTGGGATTGTGGCAAGTCTCTCTAACATTAATATGCCCACTGGGGGTTATGGTTCATTGGGCAAGGATTAAGGAAGTTATCTCTATAAAATACATGTGTTGCTTGCTAACTTGTGCACCTCAATTTGAACCTAACTTAGTCCAGTTGCAGAGACAGAGAAAGAAAAGTAGGCAGATTAGGTCTTACCAGAACAACTTGTTCTATTATTTGTGTATGCATTTTTGAAATAGGCAGGCAGGGCTGCCCTAAGTGTAGATTCTCTGGTAGCAAATGAGAGTGGATTCATGGTTTGTCATTGAAAATTTCATATGCTACCAGAGAATCTACACTCAGAACACCTCAGAAACAACAAACCCAGGTTGACACCCTCTGTGCACTACACCACCACTCGCTCTGGGCCATTCCAGTGCCCCCCAAGTGCAGTTATGGGGCTGCTGAAACCTCCATTCTTCCCTATGGAGAAAAACCTTAAAGACACGTAAACTTCAAAAATCACTTTAAAATCAGCCTTTTGCCCAATTCCTTTGAAATAATTCTGGTAGCTTCCTTGCCCCCCTTGGGCACTACCACCCACCACTGGAATTTGCTGGAATCCATCCACCACTGGAATTTGCTGGAATCCTCATTATTCCCTATGGGGAATTCAAAAATACTTTTAAAATTCACCAATAATCGGAGGAGTGTCAGATTGCCTTGGGGATTGGTGGGTGGTAGGCCACCCACTCCACTTTTGTGCCCCTAGGTGCTCCACAATAGGGGATAATGGGCTGGTTCTAGTCCCATTATACCCTATGAGAAAAATAATTAAAAATATTTCAAAAATTCATTAAAAATAGTAGGAGTGTCCGATTGCTTCAGGGTTTGGGTGGTAGTTGGAACCCATGGGTACTCCACAATAGGGAATAATGAGCTGGCTCAAGTTCCTTTATACCCTATGAGAAAAAAACATTCAAAAAATCGTAAAAAATTGTACGAGTGTCCGATTCCTCTGGGGGTTGGGTGGTAGGCACCCATGGGTGCCAACTACCACCCCACCCACTTTGGGAGGTTCAAACCTGTTCAAACCAGTTCAAATTCAAACCAAACTGGGGAGGGCGGTTTCCGAGCAAAACCAAACCTCCCCCTCCCGATTCGAACCCGGTTTGAATTCAAACCGAATTGGGCAAACCGGTTTTGTGCACATTCCTAAGTCAGACCACTGGTCTATACCAGCTCAGTATTGTCTACTACACTGACTGGCAGCAGCTCTCCAAGGTTACAGGCAGGGCTCTTTCCCAGGGATTGAACTCAGAACCTTCTGAATGCAAAGCAGATGGTCTCCCAGTAAGTGTTAGGAACATCAAACATTTTGCAAGCCTGGCAAAAGGCCCACTAAATTTCTCAAGAGGCTGTTGTATTTCACCCACCCATTCCAAATTAGAGCTAGCTACTGGATAAAATAAAGCCACCTAATGACACAGCGGGGAAACCAGAAAGCCAGAGGTTGCTGGTTCGAATCCCTGCTGGTATGGGAAACACCTCTATCAGGCAGCAGCAATATATTATTATTTATTGTCATTATTAATTTGATTTCTATACCGCCCTTCAAAAAATGGCTCAGGGCGGTTTACACAGAGAAATAACAAACAAGTAAGATGGAACCCTGTCCCCAAAGGGCTCACATTTGAAAAAGAAACATAAGACAGACACCAGCAACAGTCAATGGAGGTACTGTGCTGGGGGTGGATAGGGCCAGTTACTCTCCCCCTGCTATATAAAGAGAATCACCATGTTAAAAGGTGCCTCTTTGCCCAGTTAGGATAGGAAAGGAAGGTGCTGAAAGGCATCATCTCATACTGCGCGGGAGGAGGCAATGGTAAACCCCTCCTGTATTCTACCAAAGACAACCACAGGGCTCTGTGGGCTCCAGGAGTCGACACCGACTCAATGGCACACTTTACCTTTACTGGGATAAAATACTCCAGCACTGCCCAAGCATAGGAAGAAGAAGGAAAAAGCAATACCCTAGGCGAATTTTCAGAATGTGGACAGATTTCATTCTGTCCAGGAAACATCCAGATTATTTGACTGAAGCAGGCTTGCAAATGGGCCCCTTCTTGGTCTTCTTCACCTAGGGTGAATAAAAGTCACCTCCAGGCAACCAGGAAGCATTCGGAAACGGTATGGAAGGAAGTTGGCACTTTCTCTTAGATCCTCTACAAATGGCATGTGGAGGGGAGTGTGGAGAGATGGACAGGCCCATCAGCGTCTTTGGCAGCTTCTTCTAGCTCTGTGGGGTAGTGATTAGGGCAGGCCTGCTCAACTTAGGCCACCACCCCCCAGCTGTTTTGGGACTACAACCCCCATTATCCCCAGCCACAATGGCCAATGGCCAGGGATTGTGGGAGTTGTAGGCCAACATCTGCAGGAAGGCCAAAGTTGAGCAACCCTGGGTTGCGTCTGTCTTGGATGAGGGAGAACCAGCTTCAAATCTTCACTTGACCTTGGGCCAGTCACTATATCTCAAATATCTGAGCTATTTTGCTGTGAGGATAAAAGGAGGGCAGGAGGGGAGGGCAGTTTGTATGCTGCCCTACATAGGAGCTTCCTACTGAGTTCCTACTGCTTCCT
Source organism: Hemicordylus capensis (assembly GCF_027244095.1). Classification (NCBI taxonomy): domain Eukaryota; kingdom Metazoa; phylum Chordata; class Lepidosauria; order Squamata; family Cordylidae; genus Hemicordylus; species Hemicordylus capensis. The sequence continues at coordinate 20,309,341 of NC_069663.1, forward strand.
ACTGAGTCCGTCCCTTGGTCGATCTAGCTCAGTACTGTCTACACTGACTAGCAGCAGCTCTCCAAGGTTTCAGATAAGAGTATTTCAGATAAGAGCCCTACCTGGAGATGCCAGAGATTGAACCTAAAACCTTCTGTATGCAAAGCAGATGCTCTATTACAGAGTTACGAACACATGCCCATAGATATTTTTTTTATTTATTTATCTATCTTTTGTTTTTAACATTTATATTCTGCTCCTCCTCCAAGGAGCCCAGAGCGGTGTACTACATACTTTTCTCCTCCCAACAACCCTGTGAAGTAGGTTAGGCTGAAAGAGAAGTGACTGGCCCAGTCACCCAGCAAGTCTCATGGCTGAATGGGGATTTGAACTCGGGTCTCCCCTGTTGTAGTCCAGCACTCTAACCACTACACCATGATGTCAGTGATTGAACCCGGGGACCTTCTGTATGCAAAGCAAATGCTCCACCATTGGGCCACAACCCACCCACCATGTCCTGAGCTCCTTGGAAGAAGAACAGGATAACAATGACATAAATATCATGGCACCAAGGCACTGGGACATCCTCACAAGAGAAACCCACCAGGCTCCATCGTTACTTCCTTTCCAGGGAGTAGGGGAGGTAAAAACGGTTCTATGCCAACAGACTTCTGGTTCTTTTGACTTCAGCTTTATGCTGTGCCATGCAATTTGCTTTACCCTGTCCCCTTAATATTGTGGTTTTATTTGTGTGGTGGTGTTGTTTTTTAAATCTTGTTCGTCACTTTGATTGTCTTTTCGGTGACAAAAGCAGAGCACAGAGCTCTGGAAATAAAGAAATGCAAGCTGCAGTCAGATCTGCAAGGCTGCTATGAAATCTACCCGTTTTTCCATCATCGCCTGTTCCCGGGGCCAGGAGGTGACGTAACTTGGGATCAGATCCTGCTGTACAGGGTCTAATTATTTTGGAAATCCCAATCCGGGAAACAAACACACATGCTGGCTCACGGCTCTCATTAGCTCAGGAGTTTCTAAGGGCATTAATTTCTCCAATATATTATGGCAAGTGAAGAAGGTGTGTCCCTCGGGGCCAAAGCAGAGGACCCAGAGAGACTTGATGGAAAGAGTTACAGGCACCTAGCTGGCATGAGAGGTTCAAGCCAGATGGAAAGGGATTTTTCTTTGGGCTGGGAATCGGAGAAAAAGAAAGATCAGCAGCACGCGACAGACAGACAGAAATCATTCTGCACCTTCCTTTTAGACTGCTTAGTTGTTTCCCCCCTCTATAGAATTGGGGCGAGAGGTCTGCTCCTTGAAACGACATTCATGGGCCGGTGCCAGACTATTTTGTGCCCTAGGCAAACACATTGACACTCTACACTCTGCGCCCCTCTGAGGTCTGCGCCCTAGACAGCTGCCTAGTTGGCCTAATGGCAGCACCGATCCTGCATGGGCATCCTCGGGACTTTTTCTGGGGGCAGGGCAAAGGCTGCAATCCTAGACACACTTACCTGGGAATAAGCCCCACTGAATTCAATGGGACTGGAACAATCCTGGGAGAGGGCAACAGGGGGGGGCCCTCGCTCCCCACTCCAGACATCCATGAATACATTTCATTCGCAGAATATCCCTGTGCACTGAAATGCTTTTGCCTATTAATCTTGCATACTGACTTGCTTGCTTTCTCTCACACACATCTGCAGCCTAAGCCTATGATATGCACTCCTTCTTTCACTGGAGCAGGTCCCCGCTTGACTGCTCCCTGCCATCTCCAAGCCGGGCTAGAAAGACCCCCCGAAGAGCTGCTGCCAGTCAGCACAGGAAATACTGACCCAGCTGGGCCAGTGGTCTGACTCAACAGAAGGCAACAGCATCGGCGGCGTGCTCCTATGAAGTCCCAGGGAGTTCAGCAGGGCTCACTTGGGCCCTGGGTGGATCGTCAGCCTTATTCATCCCCCATACAAAAGCCTCACACCTGAACTGCCGCCTTGGGGTTATCTTTTTAACGAAAGGCGGTATATAAATGCAAAAAAATAAAAATAAAAATAAAAAAAACTGGGACCCCCTTCCTCGGGTCACAGGACCAATTCCTCCTCCCCTTCCCTTTCCATTCTCTTTCTGAAAGCACTCACCCCTACTTAACACTATTGCATCCACTTGCAGGCTGCTCGGGTCCCTCTGAGATTATCCTTGTTGAGCCGGAATAGATGAGAAGATACCCTAGCTACAATTGTAAACAGAAGCCGGGGGCGAAGGGTGGATTCTATCTGCAAGCTCTCCAAAAAAGAGGCCAGGATTCAGAGCATCTTGGAATGGGCTGTTGGTGCCGCCTCCTTAAAAGAAGGTCCCGGGAGCATATTTCGAAGCCTCTTAGTAGACGTGCATGTCTGAAAGCATCCAGCAGATTCGGGAAGCCCGAAGAATAGGGACCAGCGATCTCAGCACAGACCTGATCTGCATACTCCAGAGGGAATCATCCCCTGAGCAAAGAGGTGCCTTTTAAAGCGGCGGTTCTCTTATATCTTGTGTTTGGGGCAGTATACAAATGCGTTAAAGACAATAAAATAAATATATTTAGCAGGGGGAGAGCAGCTGGCCCTATCCGTCCCCAGCACAGCCTCCCTCCAGGGGCTGTTGCTGGGGTCTGCCTTGTGTTTCTTTTCAGATTGCGAGCCCTTTGGGGACAGGGGAGCCATCCTATTTATTGACTTCATTTTCCTAGTAAACCGCTTTGAGAACTTCTATCGAAAAGCAGTTTCGATCTTATATCAAATTAGGAGCAGCTAGTAGGAGAAACCCTTTGAGACCCTGTGGAGAGGAGAGAGGGTGGTCCATGAAGTGAGGTCAAATGAAGAGGGCTTCCAAGGTATCCTTCGAGCCAGGGACTGGTTTGGTAGGCCCGAAGGAGCGCTGGGGGCAAGATTCCTCTCTCTCCCCCATCAAGGACCCGGCCAGCTCCCTGCTTCCCACCTGCATGTCTAACGCGGGGCCTTTCTTTCGGCAGGTTGCTTCTGCATCACCCTGGGAGGTCGCACTTCAAAACCACGACACGCAAGCACCCCCACACACACACACACACCAAGCCTCCCTCCGCCCAGGGTAGGTCTAACTCACCTAGGGCAAGGCAGAGCAGAAGCGAGATGGGGCGCAGGGTGGCCATGCTTGGCGATCTGGATCCAGGGTGTGCGGCGCCCTCCTTGGCCTGGGGCGGGGGTCCGGGGCGAGTGACCGGCTCGCTGCTCGGGCCCTTTTGCAGCCCCTCTTGCGGTCAACAGACAGACGATCCTTGGGAGGAATCTTCTCGGGAGGGTATTTATAGCACGGGGCTTAGCGCCCGCCCAAGACCCAAGCGCCTTGGAATGTCCCAGCCGGATGCGGCTGCTTCAGCCTCGGACAGTCGATCCCGCCTGGCCCCGCAGCGGACGGCAGCGGCAGGGGGCGCTCCGTGGCGACTTGCCCCGACGGCGGCCCCTTGCGCCCGAGCCGGGGACAGAGAGACGGCCGAGAAGCAGGAGGTGCGGCCGGCTGGTGGAGCCATAAAAGTTGGGAAGGGCCCAGCGAGCGCGGGGAATGGCGGAGGGGACCCTTCCTCCTCCTCCTCCTCCTCTCCAAGAGGCGACCCTGCTTGGGAGGTGCCCCGGTGGCGATCTGGGGTCCTGCTTGCCGCGGGCCCCGCAAGCCTCCCCTCTCTCCACCCGGCAGCTCTCGGTCTCCCGCTAGGAAGGGGAAAACAGCTCCTCCCGGCCCCGCGAGGCGCGTCCTCCAGGCTACAAGGTGTCCCGACGGTATCCCGCTATTCCCAAGAGAGGGGGGGGGGGGGAGAGGCAGGTGGGTCTGTTGCTGCAGCCTCGTAGAGTCACTCGAGGTCCCCGATCCGGAGCGCAATCCGAATTCGCATCCTTTCTCGCTTTCTCTGCAGAGGGCAATGCCCCCTCCCCCCCGCCCAACCACTCCGCAGGCAGCGCAGCAGCGTCTCCGGCGCGCTCGAGGAGGAGCTATCCGCCCCCACGGGCAGGTGCTTGCCCGGGACTCCAGAGGACCGGCTCCATGGCTGCGGGAGCGCACCTCGGAAGCTGCCCGCCTCGCCCTTGGGGATGGAGTCGGATCGCGATCGGGAAGCCTCCTTCTGCCGCCGCTGGAGCGGCCTCGGCAGCGAGGAGGAGGACTCGCCTCGGGAGGGCTCTGCCTGGTGATGATGAGCCCGGCGGCGGCTTGCTGCAGAGGAGAGGGGCGGGGAGGAAAAACGGCTCGAGGCCGGCGGTGGGCGTGGGATCAGGCGTTCCCCGAGGAGGGCCCTCCCCTTCTCCGCCACCCGCGCCGCGCTGGCCGCTGCCCCTATCCCTTCCCCTTCTTCTCAGCCTTGCCCGGTGGCGGCGGGCGGCGCGCACTGCTGCGGCAGAGCCCGGGCCGGCGGCGGCGGCGGCAGGGGCTCAGGCTGGCTGGAGAGGGCGGTTGGGAAGGAATCAAAGCGTGCGCCACTCGGAGCGGGGGGAGGAGGAGGAGGAGGGCGCAGCGAAACTTGATGCATTGCAGCAGCGGCGGCGGCGGCGGCGCTGGGAGCCCGGGCACTGGGCAGAGACCGCGGGGGATGGGGAGGCGCAAGCCAGGCTCCTCTGCGCGGGGAAAGCGGGCGACGGGTGGGCCGGGCAGGGCGCAGCTCTCCCTCCCCTGATCGGGCGACAGGCGCGGGAGGCAGGGAAGAAGCCACCGGGGAGGGGGAGCAGCAGCAGGAGGGAGGGAGGATGCGTCACTCTCTGCAGTGGCTGCGGGCACCGAGCGAGCCCCGCAGCCCGTCCTGACTCGAGTCGTGCTCCCCATCCCTCCCCAGCGCTTTTTCAAGGCCCTCGTCCCGCCCACATGGCGCCCTCGCACCCCGTTTGCGCCTCGCCCCCCCCAACCCGCAGATCGGTCCCTTTAAAAAAGAAAAGGTGTTTGGAGGAGGTGCGGCGGGCTTTCCATACATCGCAGCCCGCATGGCTTCTTAGGAGTGCTGAATTGCATTTTGCACATGATCAGAGGCACTCTTGCCGTTCGTGTGAAGGTGCGGGGGGGGGGGCACGTGTGTCAAGTCCATACTTGACTGGGGATGCGGGGCCTCAACTCCGTGACAGAACATCTGCTGTGCATCCAGAAGGTCCGGGGTTCAATCTACCTGACATCTGCAGGTAGGGCTGCAGGAAATTCCTGCCTGGAGAGCCGCTGCCAGCCAGAGTAGACAACTCTGAGCTAGATGAACCAATAGTCTGACTCGGTAGACGGCAGCTTCCTGGGGTCCTAAACCAGAGGCTAGAAACAGAACCTGCCAGGAATCCCTGTTGAGATTAAATCCTTGACCTTCTCATGTTTGCTGTCCCTTCCCTAGGGAGGGCTGGAGTTCAGCATCTCCAAGATAGGGCTGAGAAAGATTCCTGCCTGCAACCTTGGAGAAGCCGCTGCCAGTCTGTGAAGACAATCCTGAGCTAGATAGATATTCAGTTTTGTTTTTTTCATTCTAACACTAGCCCAGAATCGAGGTCATATATAGGGCATATTATGTGTTTCCTTTTTCCCTCCAGTTCTGCTAAAAGAGGGGTTCCAGGAGTGTTGAAACTGTGTAGTTTCCTCCTTTCAGGACAGGAAAATGAGAGGTATGAACTATAATCTTGGGTGTGTGTGTGTTAATTTGTTTGTTTGTTTATTTATTTATTTGATTTCTATACCACCCTTTCAAAAAATGGTTCAGGGCAGTTTACAGAGGGAAATAATAAATAAAATAATAAATAAATAAGATGGAACCCTGTCCCTGAAGGGCTCACAATCTAAAAAGAGACACAAGATAGACACCAGCCACAGTCACTGGAGGTACTGGGCTGGGGGTGGAGAGGGCCAGTTACTCTCCCCCTGCCAAATCAAGAGAATCACCATGTTAAAAGGTGCCTCTTTGCCAAGTTAGCAGGGGTAAGTGACACCTGCAGACAGCAGCTAAAGTAAAGTTGTGCCCCACAGAGCCCTGTGGTTGTCTTTGGCAGAATCCAGGAGGGGTTGACCATTGCCTCCTCCCGCACAGTCTGAGATGATGATGCCTTTCAGCATCTTCCTATATCGCTGCTGCCCGATATAGGTGTTTCTGGGGAAACATACCAGCGGGGATTTGAACCGGCAACCTCTTGCTCTCTAGGCAAGTTCCTTCCCCGCTGCGCCATTTGGTGGCTAGACAGCAGCTACTCAGGATCAATAAAGGAAGTTTTCAGCACCAGCCATCAGCTCTCCCCTTCATTGCCTGTTTGTCCTTCAAACAGTTCCTCTGCCTTGAGGGGTCCTCCTTATAGCCTTATTTCAAGGTCCCTAAAATTGTCGTTGCCTTTTGCTGGGCTAATGTGTTTCCCTGCAGATGCGCAGTGAGGCTATCCCCTCCCTCTCTTCTCCTGTCTCCAGGATCAGCCTCCACTCTCTCTCCTCTGCCCCATTGATAGCCTCCATTGGAGCATTTAGGACGCTCCTTTCTCACGGCTTAGAGGAGCCATAAGTGCTGTTGGAAGTCAAAGGGTTTGCCATTGCTTCCGGCAACACAGAGCTAAAACGCAAGATGCGAGCTGGAAAAAGCTCCCCGTTCAAGATCCAGCTTGGCCATGAATTCACCATTGCTGCTGGACGCCCCCTATGGAAAAACGAACACATATGGGGCAGTGTTCCCTCTAAGGTGTGTGCATGTGCACGCCCTCACACATTTTTTGATGTCTGCTCTGTTAATTTTAGATCCTGCTCAGGCTGAATCAGGAAGGCCTCACTCTGAATGGAGGTGCACACACACACTGCCTTGATATTGCCACCCAGAACAAAACTCATTCCTCACAGAGATGGGAAAAAAACCTTATTGGTGAGGGGCCAGAGGCCTCCAGTTCTCCTGTAAAACTTTCACATTGTCAGCTGTGGAGCTGGTCTTGCGATAGCAAGCACAAATTGACTTCTTTGCTAAGCAGGATCCACCCTGGTTTGCATTTGAATGGGAGGCTACATGTGCGAGCACTGTACAGTATTCCCCTTAGGGGATGGGGCCGCTCTGGCAAGAGCACCTGCCTGCTTGCATGAAGAAGGTTCCAAGTTCCCTCCCTGGCAGCATCTCCAGGATAGGGCTGCGACTCCTGCCTTCAACCTTGGAGAAGCCGCTGCCAGTCTGGGTAGACAATACTGAGCTAGATGGACCAAAGTTCTGACTCGGTATATGGCAGCTTCCTATGTACCATTTCAGGCCATAGGCATGGACACTGCAGGAGCATTCATCTGCATATGTACATCGGGGCTGGTTACCTTGAGCCTTTCCCACATATTTACACTTTCTATCCTGTCCCTCCTCACTAACGACGCAGCTCAGAACTGAAAGGAGGAAGAGAGAGATACATGTAGAAATGAAGCTGCTATATATGGCAACTTTTGGTCCGTCTCGCTCAGTATCATCTACACTGGGCTTGGGGTGATGGGAGTTGTAGCCCAAATACATCTGAGGACCCAATGTAGACACATCCAGTTTACACTGACTGGCAGCAGCAATCCGGGTTTTTTCAACCCCGGAGTTTTCCCAGCCCTACCTGGAGATGCTGCCAGTGCCAGGGATTGAAACTGGGACCTTCGGCATTCAAGGCAGGCACTGCACCAGCACCACTAAGCTACAGCCCTTCAGGGGGGAAATGAACACAAGATGCTGCCTGTCATGGGTCCACCTGACACAGTACACTGACTGGCAGCAACTCGCCAGGTTTCCAACCCAGGCCTTCCGCGGCCCTACCTGGAGATGCTGCCAGGGACGGAACCTGGGCCTTTCGGCATGCCAAAGCAGGTGCTCTTCCATTGAAATGATAGCAGCGGAGTTGGCAGGGAAGGATATCTGTGTGTCAGCGCTGTAATATAGATCGCGATCTCCTTTCCCTCCTGCGCCCCTCCCTGGAGCTTCCCATTGGCTGATCTGCTCCGCCAGACACAGAAGGGGCCTTGACTCTGCTCCCAGTGAGTGACAAATCTCACATCCCCAAGAAGGGAGCTGGAGAAGCCGAATCCCGTAGCCAGTGGAGGTTGAAGGGAGCCGCATGCAGCCGCCGGTGGGGACCAGGAGGCCCTCAAAGCTCAAAAAAGCATTTAATGATGTCTCTCGTCACATGATTCCCTCTATCATTTACTGAGGTCAACCAGACAGAGGGGAAAGGAGGTGCCCAGCCTGTGGGGTGGAAGCTCAGAGCCAGCGTGGTGTAGTGGTTAGAGTGCCGGACTAGGACCGGGGAGACCCGAGTTCCAATCCCCATTCAGCCATGAGACTTGCTGGGTGACTCTGGGCCAGTCACTTCTCTCTCAGCCTAACCTACTTCACAGGGTTGTTGTGATAGAGAAACTCAAGTATGTAGTTCTGGGCTCCTTGGAGGAAGAGCAGGATATAAATGTAGTAATAATAATAACAACAAAAATTTGGAGAAGGCAGGGTGTTGGGACACTCCATGTCCTTTGATTTGCCCTTCATTATGGCCTCCATGTCAGAAGTGGGCCAGGCCTACATTTGACCTAGAAGGGAGAAAGGGGTCAATGCTGGACCAGCAGAGAGGCCCAGGGTAGTGTTGGTCCAACGTTCTACCTTCAACGGACCTTGGACCTTTCCCACAGCTTTGTGTCTGCTGAGAAGCCTGAGCGTCGTAGAGGATTTGTGGGCACCTTCTGATCAGCATACCTGCTTGCCGCCTCGGTCTGTCACAGACCGGAAGTGTCGGTGCGAGCACGATGTGCATGTGCAGCGGACACTTCTGGTCCACGACATAACGGTAGGCAGGTAGGAGGTATGTTGCCGGGACCAATTTTAATGGCAGTGTCGGTCGGGGGGGGGGCAGAGACCCTCCCCAGTCCTTAAAGTTATCCCCACCACCACCTTCGAACCGGCAGTCAACGGTTCCGTGCACGTCCTGAGTGACTCAGGGCCTGGCCTGCAGATCCTTTGATGGAAAGCAAGCAGAACCTGCCAGGCATAAACTCAGCTGCTCATGCCCGGCTTCAGTGGCCTTTGAAAGTTGCAACACCCTTGCTGACGTGCCCCCCTGCCTACTAAAGGTAAAGTTGTGCCCTCAAATCGGTGTCGACTCCTGGCAACCACAGAGCCCTGTGGTGGTCTTCGGTAGAATACAGGAGGGGTTGACCATTGCCGCCTCCCGTGCAGTATGAGATGATGCCTTTCAGCATCTTCCTGTATTGCTGCTGCCTGATATAGGTGTACCAGCGGGGATCCGAACCGGCAACTTCTTGCTGGATTGTCAAGCATTTCCCTGCTGAGCCATTAAGTGGCTTCCTAGTGATCAGTTAAAGCAGATCCAGAGGTGCTGGGAACACAGGAAAGCAGCCTCTATAAATGGAGAGGGTGTGATTTGGAGCTCCTGATTGCTACTCTAGGATTGCATCCTAGTTGCCTTGGCTTAGCTCCAGCTTTGAAGTTGAAAAAGAGGCACTTTTTAAATGTGATTATTTTTATTGAGCAGGGGGAGAGCAACTGGCCCTATCCACCCCCAGCACAGTAGCTCCACTGACTATGGCTGGTGTCTATCTTGTGTTTCTTTTTAGATTATGAGCCCTTTGGGGACAGGGATCCAACTTATTTGTTTGTTATTTCTCTATGTAAACCGCTTTGGAAACGTTTGTTGAAAAGCGGTATATAAATATTTGTTGTTGTTGTGTAGGGAACCGGTTCTGTTCACTCCTTTTTAGTGTTCCTGTTTCCCGCCCACTGGCAGCATCTGTCTCAACACAACTATGTCAGGTGGTGGAAACTGACATAGGACTGGTCAAAGAGTTAGGGATTTCTGGAAATTGGTTTTTATAGAGATGGTGAAAATCGCTGACTAACAGATTCGGCCAGATCCCCTCTTGGCAGTTAGGAGAGTTAGAGGCACTAACATCTAAGGTTTTACTGCCCTTTATGTTGATAGCAGCTAAATTGATCATAGCCAAAAACTGGAAAGAGAGAGTGCAACTGGGGATGTGGTGATGGCCACCAGTCTGGATGGTTTTAAAAGGGGCTTAGACAGATTCATGGAGGACAGGTCTATCAGTGGCTACTAGTCTGCTGGCTGTGGGCCACCTCCAGCCTCAGAGGCAAGATGCCTCTCGATACCAGTTGCAGGGGAGCAACAGCAGGAGAGAGGGCATGCCCTCACCACTTGCCTGTGGGCTTCCTAGAGGCATCTGGCTGTTCTTACGGGAACATCTTCCTTATGAGGTTAGGCTACAGCATCTGGGGCTCTTTACTTTGGAAAGGAGATGACTAAGGGGAGACATCAAGGTGTATAAAATTATGTATGGAGAGAGTGGATAGGAAAAAAATGTTCCTCCCCCTCTCACAATGCTAGAACCAGGGGTCACCCCTTGAAACTGAAGGTCAGGGAATTTAGGACCAACAAGAGGAAGTACTTTCCCACACAGCGCAGAATTGTTCTGTGGAATTCTCTGCCACGGGATGTGGTGATGGCCAGTAGCTTGGGTGCCTTTAAAAGGGGCTTTGGCAAATTCCTGGAGGACAGGTTTCTCCATGGCTACTAGTCTGGTGGCTGTGGACCATCTCCAGCCTCGGAGGCATGATGTCTCTTAATACCAGTTGCAGGGGAGCAACCGCAGGAGAGGGGGCATGCCCTCACCTCTGGCCCGTGGGCTTCTCAGAGGCATCTGGTGGGCCACTGTGTGAAGCAGGATGCTGGACTAGATGGGCCTTGGGCCTGATCCAACCGGTCTGTTCTTATGTTCTCACCCCTGCCAAAATCTGAAGATACCACCTTGCCAATGTCCTCCAAGTTGCAAGTCTCTCAGGACCCTGCAGAATCGGGCAACACCAAAGCTTGCCTATGGAAAATAGAGCTGCTCTTGCAGTAAAAGGTAAAGTGTGCCATCAAGTTGATTTCGATTCCTGGCACCCACAGAGCCCTGTGGTTGTCTTTGGTAGAAGACAGAGGGCTGTCTTTGGTGGAATACAGGCATGGATGGGGTTACACCCCCCCTGAAAGACCAGGTTCACAGCTTGGGGGTGCTTCCGGACCCAACGCTGTCCTTGGAGTCTCAGCTGTTAAGCCAGCTACGACCCTACTTGGAGGAGTCGGACCCGGTCAGTCGCTCATGCACAGGTAACATCCAGATTGGATTACTGCAATGCGCTCTACATGGGGCTTCACCTGGTCCAGAATCTTGCTGCAAGGATGCTCATGGGTGCTAGTCTCTGATCAAGTATTACACTCATCCAGCTTCACTGCCTGCCAGTTTGCTCCTGGGCTTGATTCAAAACTGCTGCTTTTGACCTTTAAAGCCCCACACTGCTTGGGACTGGGGTATCTGTCAGACTGCATTCACCCTCACAAATCTGCCAGGGCCCTTTGCTCATCATCTTGAGCTCTGCTCACAGCCTCGCCATTGACTGAGATTTGGTTGGCAGGGACAGGAGGCAGGGCCTTTTCAGTTATGGCCCCTCGGCTCGAGAATCCCCCGCCTCCCCGAAGAGCTTCTCGATGCTCCCTCCCTTCGCTTTTTAAAAAAATATCTTAAAATCCAGCTGTCCAGAGAGGCTTTTTAACATGTTTTATTACAGCCTGCTGGGTTTTTAATCTTAATTGTGTCCATTGTAATTGCTTTTATCCTACGTTGCATGTTTTATTGTGTTAAAATTTTATACCGCTTTTATTGTTGTGAGCCTCCCTGAGCCGTATTGTACTGGAGGGGAGGGATATAATAATTTATATATTAATATTAATAATAAGTATTACTGCAGATGTTTCTTTAAAGGAGGGGCTTAGCCAAAGGAAGGGGAGAGACAGGTGATGCTAAGTGGGCACGGTGAAAGGACGGGGCAGCAGTTCATGGTGGAGCATCTGCTTGGCATGCAGAAGGTCCCAAGTTCAATCCCTGGCGGCATCTCCAGGTACGGCTGGGAAAGACGCCTTCCCAAAACCGCAGAGCGCTGCTGCCAGTCCGTGCAGACAATCCTGAGCCAGATGAACCAAAGGTCTGACTCGGCATAAGGCAGTCCCCTATGTTCACTCTCACCGTTTTTGTCACGCAACACATCTATACACAAAGGGACACATTCCGCTCCACGGTCTTTATTCAGCTCCCTAATAAATAAACCCCAGCACCACTGTGGAACTTTGAACACACAGGATCATTAACACTGAACACAGCTACAAAACTGGGGGGGTGGGGTGTCTGAGCCCCCACCCCAACATTAACGGGAGCGGGGAAGGGAGAACGGGGGGTCGGGGGTCAGAAACCTGGGTCTCCACAGTTCTCGGGGGCAGAGGACATACACACACCCCTCCCCAGGAGGGGGCAGATTTCAGGACGGGAAACCCCCCCAGACAGGCAGTATCGGAAGGGGCATGCAGACCCAGACTGGCAGTGAAACCTCATCTTCAACGGTACAGCTAGGCTTCGGGGCGGGGAGGCGGGGTGGGAGCCCACCGTTGCCTAGGAGACAAGTACGAGACGAGTCTGGCATTAGGCCAAGGATGCTGCTGGGCGGCGGTGGGGGGGGGGGGGGTTTGCAAGGCTCACGACATCCGAGCAAAAAAAATAATTTTAAAAAATAATAAAAATAAAACCCACGAGCTCTGACTCCTAGGGCCACCCCCCCGCCCCCCATTCCACACTCAGGGCAGATCTGGATATGGGCTTCTCAAACATCCAGCCATTCTGTGGCAGCTTTGAAGCAAAGGGAGTTAAGGGGGGCAGCACCTGTCTTCCCAAGACCTAGCCTCACTGGCGCCCCCTACAGCATTTATTTCATGCCTACAACCAAACTGCTCCAGCTGACGGGTACGCCCCACCCAACTGCTTCTCCCTCTGCCTTTGAATCCATGGCCTCGATCGATCCCTAGACTGCTTTCCATGCTGGAAGAGGAACGCAGAACCCATTCCCCCCTATCCAAGTGGGGGAATGCGGGAGGGAATGCGATTTCGCCAGGAAAAATGGGATTAAAATCATCGTCACCCTTTCCCCTTCTGTTGGAGGCATCGTTGTTGATGAGATCCCTTTAACAAAATATTCGGGCCTGCAGAGGATGGAAATAAAAGAGGGGGCAGAGAAGGGGCCCGTTGAGGCCTCTGGTTTCCTTTCGAAGAGTCCCAACCACCAGCATATATGTGCGGCAGGGAGAGAATCGTAGGTCTTTCGCTGTCCTCCACACGGAGGGAAATCACACCTGTCCCCGCTGATGGGTAACGTCTCAATGCAAGAGGCTGGACGAAAGGACCAGATTGCGCCCCCCTAAATCCTTCCCCCCCGGGAACAAAAGCTGGAAAGGAAAGGAGGATGCTGGGGTAGCAGAAAGTCAAAAGTCCTCTGGGGTCCTGTGAGGAATATAAATAGCACTTAAAAGGGGAGGGGATAGACTTCAGTTACTGCAGAGACCCTCAGAGAGAGGAAGAGAGAAGAGAGATGCTTCAGGCCAAAGGATACCTGAAGCAGGAAAGGGGTGCGGGGGCGGGGGGGGGTTTGAAGGAAAATCCATCGCTGTCAGTGGCACTCTTTAGGAGAAGGTCCAGGTGGTGATCTGGCAAGAAGTGTGGCATCGTCTCCCCCCACCCCAACCCCCACCCACAAGGTCTGGGTGCCACTGATCCAGCAGCAGTTTCGGAGGAGGGTCTGGGGTCTTCTCCCAAACACCCAGCAATGTCCTCGAGAGAGAGAGAGAGAGAAAGAGAGTCGTGGTGGTCTCACTCTGGCTCCAGCGGGGGCTCAGCCACCGTGATGCCTTGATGCAACTTCTCGAGGGAGATTTTCATCTGGGGGACAGAAAGCAAATGTTATTTCCCAGAAGCAATTCAAAGGGCTGGCATGAACAACAAGGAACCACGCCAGAGCCTGATGTACTCAGTTCAACATTCGTAGACTCCTAGCTTTCCCTTTATTAAATAAATAAAGGGAAAGCATGTTTCGAGGCCTGGCCAACACACGACAGTTCCTTAGTATGCTTGCTATTAATCCCTGAAAATTCAGCAAAGCGGCACTTTTAAAAGTGGTGATTATTTGATATGTAGCGGGGGTGGGGGTGGGCTGTCCCTTTCCAGCCCATCAAAGCATCTCTCCCAGTGACTGACAAAAGGAAGAACTTTTTTCAACCACACTTAATTAACCTATGGAGTTCTCTGCCACAAGATGTGGCAACAGCCACCAGCCTGAACGGCTTTAAGAAGGGCTTAGATGAATTCATGGAGGATAAATCTATCAATGGTTACCAGTCTGAAGGCTGCAGGCCACTGCCACATCCCTGTGTGAAACGGGATGCTGGGCCATGGGCTTGATCCAGCAGGGCTGTTCTTATGACCACAGAGCCATGGTTGTTTCAGAGGGCAAGTCCCACACGCTACAGGGCTCACCTCATCGAGAAGCTCTACAGAGGCCTTGAGGATCTGTTTCCACTTCTGCACCTCCACACTGTGGAAGCGCTTCTGCAGCTCCAGGATCTCTGCCCATTCAGACGCCGTCTGGGGTAGCTTTCTGCCAGGGGAGAGGGGTGGAGTACTCTTAGCTGGGGCTGGCAGGAAATGTGTCTCCTAGGCCGCACCTGTCAGCAGCTGCTGCATTCCCCAAGCTATACCAACTATTTCCTCTCCCGCTGCCCACCAAAGCCCTTGTGCAGGGGCGGCCCTTCCATGAGGCACGGCGAGGCAGTTGCCTCGGGCAGCAATTATTGGGGCTCCAGAAAGGTGGCAAGATGAACTTCTGTTTCCCATTTTTAAAGGAGGGGGCGTAAAGGGGGCAAATTACGACAAGAGGTTCTGATCCCTGTTCCCTCTAACAGGGATTCCCAGATGATGTTTACTATAGCTCCCAGCATCCCCTGCTGTAATGGCCTTTGGCTGGGGATTATGGGAGTTGTAGTCAACAACGTCTGGGAATCCCCATTAGAGGGAGCACTGGTTCTGATCATAATCGATGGAATTCTCTGCCACAGGATGTGATGATGGCCTCTGGCTTGGATGGCTTTAAGTGGGATGGCTTAGACAATTTCACAGAGGACAGGTCTATCAGTGGCTAGTAGTCCTGACCACTATAGGCCATGTCCGTATCCAGAAGCAGGATGCCTCCAAATACCAGTTGCAAGGGAGCAACAGCACGGCATGTCTTTACCTCCTGCCTGTGGGCTTCCCAGAAGCATCTAGAAGGCCACAGTGGGAAGCTGGGCGCTGGACTAGATAGGCCTTGGGCCTGATCCAGCAGGGCCGTTCTTATGGAGAAGGGTGCCCATAAGAAGGGCTGTATTTGGTACCCTGTCCCAGACCCTCAGACGCCTGGAGCCACCCCTGCCATCATGTTACCCAATGCAGAGGTGAATTTGCCCACTTTCCTTCTCACAGTAATTTGAGAACGTCAGCACTGTTTCCAGCATTTTTAATTTTAAGAAGAGAGCTGGTCTTGTGGTAGCCAGCAGGACTTGTCTCCTTAGCTAAGCAGGGTCCACTCTGGTTGCATATGAATGGGAGACTAGAAGTGTGAGGACTGTAAAATATTCCCCTTAAGGGATGGAGCCACTCTGGAGAGCAGAAGGTTCCAAGTTCCGTCCCTGGCATCTCCAATATAAGACGGATAGAGACTCCTGCCTGCAACCTTGGAGAAGCCACTGCCAGTCTGTGTAGACCAGAACTGCTCAACTTCGGCCCTCCTGCAAATGTTGGCCTACAACTCCCATATTCCCTAACTACTGGCCACTGTGGTTGGGGATTATGGGAGCTGTAGTCCCCAAACAGGTGGAGGGCTGAAGTTGAGCAGCTTTAGACAATACTGAGCTAGATGGACCAATGGTCTGACTCAGTATATGTGGCAGCTTCCTATGTTCCTAATTTTAACAAAATATGGGGCCAAAGCTCTATGTTTTGTGTCTGAAAAGTAGCAGACATCTCCAAAAATCCCACAAAACATCGCACACTCGCTTTCCTCCTGTCCTCCCAACTTCTCACCCGTTGGAGAGCGCGTAGGCCTGCCAGGATTCGAAGGTCCGGGCCGTGTGCTCCAGCGACCAGAGCCGGTAGAAGAGCATCATGTTGAGGATGACCAAGACCACCAGACTGTGGAGAGACAAATGGGTTGGAATTCGGAAAGAAAAGAGGCCACTCAGGCTTGGGTCTTGGTGACGTGGCAAACCAGCGTCTGAGCTGCTCAGGACACAGCTGTGGGCTCATCTATTTGAATGCCAGTGCAGTGTAGTGGTTACAATGTTGGGCAAGGATCAAGGAGACCCGAGTTCAAATCCCCTTTGAGCCATGAAACTCACTGGGTGATTCTGGGCCAGTCACTTTTCTCTCCACCTAACTTACCTCACAAGGTTGTTGTGAGGATAATCATAACTGTTTTACGCTGGGCCCCTTGGAGGAAGAATGGGATTAGAGGTGTGAAGGTGGGGTGGGGGAAACAATTTCCCCCCAGAAAAAATCTTGTGGTTTCCCCCAGTTTCTCCCCACCTTTTCCCTGGTTCTCCCCCAGTCCTTCACATCTCTAAGTGGGATATACATCTAGCAAATAAATAAGTGTTCCTCCATTTAAAAAAAAAAAAAAAAACACCCTTCCACACAGTAAACTAGCCTGTCAGAAGGATTCTGGCCCAGGCTTCTCCCTGACCTGTTTGCTTTCTGTATGGAGGGAAC
Organism: Hemicordylus capensis; assembly: GCF_027244095.1. Lineage (NCBI taxonomy): Eukaryota > Metazoa > Chordata > Lepidosauria > Squamata > Cordylidae > Hemicordylus > Hemicordylus capensis. Next base: position 20,325,946 of record NC_069663.1, read on the forward strand.
ACTTCTTCTCCATTATGAACATACATATGAATAGAGGGCATGACCTGCCATATGTGTATTGACTGGCTGGTGCTGATGTCCGGCATCTCCCCCTGGAACATCAACACTCTTCCGAAAATGGTGACTGGCATCCTGACTAAATTCACTCGAGGAAGTCCCGTGGAAATCAAAAGGAAAAGTTTGGGACTTCCTTGAGTAAATTTAGTCAGGATGCCAGCATTTGGACAAAGTTACCCAGTCGCACAACTCGGCAGGCATTCTAAATGGTTTCAACAGGACGACTCAGAGGCAATTTAGTCTGGATGTCAGTCGGTGAGTGAGATCCAGACAAGTTAGTCTAGGTATAATTGTACACCGCCCAGAGCCTCTGGATGGGGTGGTTTGTAAACGTGATAGATAGATAGATAGATAGATAGATAGATAGATAGATAGATAGATAGATAGATAGATAGATAGACAGACAAGACGTGACATTAATGTTGATGGGATGTTGTCATGACTAATTTGATCTGGATCCTACCCATTGTTTTTAATAAAAGGAGAAAGGGGGGGGATTAATAAAAGACAAAAAACACAAGAATTAACGGGGATGGGGGAGGGATGATAATTGGTGGGGGGGACAGAGGGCGAGTTCACACTATTTAGCTTAAATCAGGGGTCCCCAGATGATGTTGGACTACAACTCTCATCATCCTTTTGGCCACTGTGGCTGGGGATGATGGGAGTTTGTTTATTTATTTACTTACTTACTTACCTACCTACCTACCTATTTAACACATTTCTAATTAAAAGCCTGGGTGAACAAATGCATCTTGACAGCCCTTTTAAAAGTTGTAAGAGATGGGGAGGCTCTTATTTCAGCAGGAAGTGTGTTCCAAAGCCTCGGGGCAGCAATGGAGAAGGCCTATCCCCGAGTAGCCACTGGTGGCAACTGCAGGTGAGCTGGTGGCAACTGCAGACGGACCTCTCCAGATGATCTCAGTGGGCGGTATGGTTCATAGCAAAGACGACATTCTCTTAAATACCCAGGGCCTAAGCTGTTTAGGGTTTTCTAGGTCATAACCAAAACCTTGTACTTTGCTGGAAACTTAGCGGCAGCCAGTATCGACCTTTTAAGAAAGGAGTGATATGGACTCTCCAAGATGACCCAGAGACCAACCTGACTGCCACATTCTTGACTAACTGCAGTTTCCGGACTGCGTACAAAGGCAGCCCCACACAGAACGCATTGCAGTAGTCAAGTCTGGAGGTGACCAGCAGATGTACTACTGTTCTGAGGTCATTTATCTCCAGAAACGGACGCAGCTGGCATATCAGCCGAAGCTGATAAAAGGCACCTCTGGCCACTGCCTCAACCTGGGACACCTGGGAGAGTTTTGTGTCCAGAAGCACCCCCAGAGGGCGTACCTGTTCCTTTTGGGGAAGTGTGACCCCATCCAGTTGTAGTCTAATAAAATCTGGGGACCCAATTTGAGAACCTCTGACTTAAATGTTAGCAAGCACCTCCCCTCTGCTACATAGGAAACGGCCTCGGGTGATAAGAGGCAACTATTATATGAGAAATCCTCCAGGTTAGCAGCTCCAGCTGGAATTCTAATACCGAGAACAAAGCACCGTGTTGCAGATGGAATAGGTGAACTCATCCTGAGCTGAAAGACAGGTACATACAGCCAGAGCTGAGCTGAGAATAGTCCACCATTTCACATAAGCATTAAAGTGGGCTCAGTGGTAGACCACCTGCGTTGCATGAAGGCCCCTAGCTTCAACCCCTGGCGTCTCCAAGTAGGGCTGGGGAAATCCTCTGTCTGAAGCCCTGGAGAAGCAACATAGATTATATTGAATAGATGGACTAATTGGCCTTATTCAGTCTAAGCCAGCTTTTTGGGGGGGGGGGGCGTGTCTGCATTCTGGGATTCTCAATTTTCTTTTTCTTAAGTTTCTAGCCCTTATGGGACTGAACATAGGCTTGAAAATGTGTAGGAAACCACAGGTAAAATCTCAGAAGCTGTAGGGGTGAGGGCAGAGTGGTTCGGAATTGGTCACCCAAGAGTCAAGGGCCTTGACTTTAGTGCGCTGCATAACCTTTTATACCTCCCCATAACTCTTGTGAGCAGACAAAATCTGGCCAGATAAAGAGCCATATATCTATTGGCATTGTTTAGACAAGCTCAGGACCTCGGTCTCGTTTTTAAAAACCTGGATTCCCACTTGCTTTTTAAAGTTTTTCTCTTCTTTCTAATGCAGAATACACCACAGCCTTGAGTATGGGACAACCACAGAGGGGAAACAGCAAGCAGAGCCGAGAGCAGGGGAAAGTGAAGGGTGACGGGAGTCGGGACCAGGGCAAAAGAACAAGAGGAGACCATAAAGATGATGAGGAGTGAGACAGCAGGTCAGGAAGCCAGGATAAAAGCCTTTGTGACCAGGACAGAGCGGGGCGGGGGGAGAAGAGGCAAGACGTGATCCGCAAATGTTTGAGGCAGGCAGGGAGGGAGGGGTCTGAGTCAAAGAGCACTGCCAACACAGCATGGGAGCTGGGTGAAGGGCAAAGTCCATAGGGCGCCAGAGGCTGTCGCGTGGTCAGCGGTGAAGGGACGTTCACATACAATACCTCACACAGATCCTGTGCAGAGGTAGGCAGAGGTGGAAGAAGGAAAGAAAGAGACGCGTGAAGCTTTGCTTGTGCCTCTGGCTCCGCCCACTCAACCACCCTGCACAAACGCGCACGGGGCCCTTCCCTCACCGCCTTCCTCCCCCACATCCTCTCCCGACTTTGAGATGAGCAGGGCGGCCAATTTTTATTTATTTATTTATTTATTTATTTTGCCGGATCGGTTCCTGTATCTTTTAACAGCTGCCTGTGATTCAGAAATGCAGCAGGGGAAGCAGGTTTCCCCTAACAACACAATCCGTGTGGATAAAAGGGCCATCGCTGAAGCCATGCCTCCTGCCCCCCAACCTCTAGGGCAGGGGTGGGCAAACGCGGCCCTCCGGCTCTTGACGAACTACAACTCCCATCTGCCCCAGCCACAATACATTCTAGGACAACATACCTGCGTCTTAACATCACAACATTCTCGCTGCCGTCGTCAGAGACCGCCGACAGTTGCTGCTTGCAATGTGGGGCAGGCAGAGAGACGCCCATGTTGTGACATCAGGAGGTGGTGATGTCGCGCCTTATATTGTGGCGCGGGAGTGGGAGTTAACTAGGCATTTGCTGTTTTTTCTTAATGCGGGGACTCTCAAACCTGAGCCCCCAGATTACACTGGGCTACAAATCCCATCATCCAGTGCCACTGCAGCTGGGGGGCGATGGGAGCTCTAGTCCAGAAACATCTAGGGGGCCACGCTTGGGAAGCCCTGCTTGAATGTATCATGCAGTTGGGCACTGCGGTGACGGAGAAAGGCACAAAAAGAGGGCCAACTAAAAAAATGGGCCTCCCCAGCACGGTTCCCTCTAACAGGGATTCCCAGATGTTGTGGACTACAACTCCCAGAATCCCCAAGCAAAAGCCACTGCAGCTGGGGATTCTGGGAGTTGTCGTCAACAACATCTGGGAATCCCCGTTAGAGGGAGCACCGGCCCTCCTACCCCTTTGCTCCTCACCTCCATGCTCCGCTCCTCCCTGCTTACCCCAGGAACCCCCATCTCTGAAAGACAGAGAACGCATCCTTCCTTCCCACTGGGGCCTGCCAGGGACGAGGCCAAGCACAGCCCCCTGGACTCTTCCTTGCCCCTACTCCTTCCCTCCAACTCACGGCAGGGTCTAGATCCGGCTCAAACACCCCCCACCCCACCCCATTCCAGCAGCACTGCTTACACCAGGCTGATGATGAGGATCACGTTGGAGAGGCTTTGGCCCTGTCCGTGCTCCGACAACTGTTCCGAGAGCCGCGAGGTCAGGCTGCCTGCAGTGGGGAAGAAGAGCCGGGGGTCAGGCTCTGCCGGAGGTCACGCTCTTAATGCACCCGAGAAGCCAGTCCAGCGGGGAGGGGAAAGCGGGGTGGTGGTGGTGCCGGACCCCGTGTCCCCTGTAACAGGGATTCCCAGATGTCGTCGACTACAACTCCCATAATCCCCAGCCAAAGGCCACTGCAGGTGGGGATGATGGGAGTTGGAGTCAACGACCTCTGGGAATCCCCGTTACAGGCAAAGAAAATGCGGGAGACGCAATCTAGCCGCTGTTCCCAGAAAGACATTTGCCTCTGAAGAGCATCTTGCTTGGAACGCACCAGACAAGACGGAATAAACCAATTATCAATGCAGCCAGCACAGTTGGGATGTCTTCTCCAACCCTCCTTTCGACTTCTTGGGGCTGCATCATCCCCACCTCATTCCTCTTCTTCTAATACCCCTGCTAATTTACCCCTTCTTCTAATACCCCTGCTAACTGGGCAAAGAGGCACCTTTTAATGTGGTGATTCTCTTTATTTAGCAGGGGGAGAGTAACTAGCCCTCTCCACCTCCAGCCCAGTACCGCCAGTGACTTAGATGCTGGTGTCTTATCTTATGTTTCTTTTTAGATTGTGAGCCCTTTGAGGACAGGGAGCCATCTTATTTATTTATTTGTTATTTCTCTGTGTAAACCACCCTGAGCCATTTTTGGAAGGGTGGTATAGAAATCAAATCAAATCAATCAATCAAGCTGGTTGGACCCCAGCTCACCTATCCTATGGTAGGTATTTGCCCAGGGTCGGCATCAGGGTTGGCACTGCAGGGCAGCTGCCAAGGGCCCGCTGGTGCTAACCCGACAGGGGGCCCCCGAGGTATTGCAATGTCCAAGGTGCAAAATGCTGCCTTGCCCCTGGTGGTGGCCAGGGCCAGCCCCCTTTCCAGACCAACCCTTGGCAAGCACATGGGGCACAGGGAGGAGGGATGCTTGCCAGCAGCCTTCTCTTCTTTTCTTTGCCTGAGCAAAGAGGCACCTTTTGAAGTGGGGATCTTCTTCTATTTAGCAGGGTGAGCAACTGGCCCTCTCCATCCCCAGCACAACATCCCTCCGGTGGCTGTTGTTGCTGTCTCTCTTATGTTTCTTTTTGGGTTTTTTTAAGATTGTGAGCAATTTGGGGACAGGGAGCCCTTTCATTTATTTATTTATATCTATGACCACCACTCTGGGAACTCTGGTCGAAAAGCCGTAGATAGATATTTGTCGTATTCGTATTCATTGTCTTCTTGCAAGCTTTGCAAGGGGTGTGAGGAGAGGCGCTCCCTGCAATGTTTGCGCGGGTCAGATGGGTCCCAAAAAGCTGCTCTGATGGTGGCAGCAGGGGTCCTCTTGCTGTCCTAGTGGCGCCCCAGAAATCTGCTGCCGGAGGCAAATGCCTCATCTTACCACACGAAAGGGCCGCCCCAACCCCTGAAGTGCTGCCGGTGGAGAGCAGCAGCCACCAACGGTGAGAACTGGGACCCCTGGGAGATGTGGGGGGCCTCCCCGCTCCGTGCCAGGTTCCTGCCACCTCAGCTCGCACATCTGTCCCTCCAAGTGCTGCAGCAGTGAGGACCAGCATTCCCTCTAGCAGAGATTCCCAGACGTTGTTGACCCACAACTCCCAGAATCTCCAAGCAAAAGTCACGGCAGCTGGGGATTCTGGGAGTTGTAGTCAACAACGCCTGGGAATCCCTGTTAAGACTGGTGAGGACTGGGCCTGCGAGCGAAGAGGAGGACCGGGGGCCCCCATCGAGAGCATATCACCGAGGACCCCACAAAGCCTGCCACCGGCTCTGAGCTGACCTGAGGCGTGGATGGTACGGGCTGTCCCCTCGCCTTCGGGTAGCGAGGGGATCGGGGCCTCGACGTGGGGGGCTCTCCAGCTCAGGGCACGTTTCCGGCGGCGCAGCCCAGACAAGAGCCCTCGGGGCTCCTTCCCGTGGCAGCTCTCCTCCAACAGACCCTTCTCCGCCTGCACCAGCGCCAGCTCTGCAAGAGACAAGACAGAGAAAGAGAGATGTAGGGCCGGGAGTGGGATCTCACAAGAGCAGGGGGGGCAGTCACTGTCTCAGTCATGCAAAGCCTCGAAAACACGTACTGCCTGGTCCCATCCTAGGGTCTCATGCCCAGGGTCCCACGACATGGCCTGAGGGCACACAATACCTAGAAACCAGCCATGCTCCACTTAGACCGCCCCCCCCCCACCCCCCGCTATAGATTATGAACCTAGAACAGGCCTGCTCAACTCTGGCCCGCCTGCAGGTGTTGTCCTACAACTCCCATAATCCCTGGCTATTGGCCACTGCTGCTGGGGATTATGGGAGTTGTAGTCCAAAAACAGCTGCGGGGGGTGGGCAAAGTTGAGCAGGCCTGACCTAGAACCATATTAGAGTTTTCCCTGACCTTTTGTATTGCCTCGGTCTGGTCAATGCCTGGAGGAGTGACCGCAGTGAAGCTTCCTGTAAGCCAACTTGAGTTCCGCAATGGGTGAAAAGTGGGATATACATATAACTAGAATGAAAGTCACCTTAAGTGGTGCAGCGGGGGAAATGCTTGACTAACGAGCAGAAGATTTCCGGTTCGAATCCCCACTGATACTAGATCGGGCAGCAGCGATATTGGAAGATGCTGAAAGGCATCATCTCATACTGTGTGGGAGAAGGCAATGGTCAACCCCTCCTGTATTCTACCAAAGAAAACCGCAGGGCTCTGCGGGCACTAGGAGTTGAAATCGACTTGACGGCACACTTTCCCTTTAGAGAAATAAATCCCATTGCAACGGTTTGGACATAAAGCGTGTGGCCAGCATCTGGGCATTAATTTTAAGTTTGTGCAGAGGCTTATTTTTTGGGCACATCATAACAGCAACAATTTCCTGGTGTTTTTTTTTTCTTATAATATTATGCTGTGCATTACTTCAGGTAAACAGCCAAGACCCAGAGCTATTCCCATTAATACTGTAATTCAGGGAACCTTAAATTTAGGGCCCCAGATGTGGTTGGACTACAGCTTCCATCATCCCCAACCACAAGAGACATTGTGGCAGGGGATGGTGGGAGTTGTAGTCCATCCCCACATGGGGACCCAGGTTGGCGCCCCGCTGCTGTAATCAGTTTCCTCATGGATGGGCAGTGTTCCCTGTAGCAGGAATGCCCAGATGTTGTTGACTACAACTCCCATCATCCCCAGCTGCAATGGCTTTTGGCTGGGGATGATGGAAGTTGCAGTCAACAGCGTCTAGGAATCCTTGTTCCAGGGAACACAGAAGACAGGGCAGGGGGAGATCCCAGCCCCTGAAAGCCTGGCAGGGGAGAAGCATCTTGGCTTCCCCTTCCCCTTCACTTACCCAAGTGCTGGAAATATTCCTCCACACCGCTCCAAGCGTTCTTCTCAATGAGTGCCTTCACCAGGTTCCAGGGCTGTTTCCGGTACCGGATCTCAGAAGAAACTCTGCAACACAGCCCAATTGCCCAGGGCAGGTCAGACCACGGTTTCCCAGCTTTCCCCAAAGGAAAAGAGAGTCAGCGTGGTGTAGTGGTTAGAGTGCTGGACTAGGACCGGGGAGACCCGAGTTCAAAAATCCCCATTCAGGCATGATGCTTGCTGGGTGACTCTGGGCCAGTCACTTCTCTCAGCCTAAGCTACTTCACAGGGTTGTTGTGAGGAGAAACCTAAGTATGTAGTACACCACTCTGGGCTCCTTGGAGGAAGAGCGGGATATAAAATGTAAAATAAATGAATGAATGAATGAATGAATGAATGAATGTCAAACCAATTGTGGTGCCCTCGGGGAGGTTGCTTAGCCAAAACTGGGCATTGTGTGAGATGAACAGGCTCCAGCCTACATGAACTCCCAACACAAGCCACTTCCGGGCTCATTTCTGGGCTCTGCTGCGGGAGATTCGAGCAAGAGACGCCCCCCAAAGAAAGAAAATGGTAGCCGGGCCGGGCCCTCGGCTTGCCTTCTGCTGGGGGAAGAGGTTCAGGAGCAGTACCTGAGGCGGGCCTTGCTCTTGGCCACGGCGGTGATGCAGTAGCGATGTGCGGTGTAGAAATAGTCCTGGTAAGGGATGCCCTGCGTGATCACTTCCGAATCGACCACACAGCCCCTGCTCTTGGAATTGGCATGGAACAGAGTCTGGAAGGAGCAGAGGAGGATGAAAGTGAGAATGAGGAGTTCTCCATTAACACGTTCGGCAGCTTACGACCTCTCTGCACCTTAGGCAGGGTGCCGAAACCTCCTATACTTCCTCTCTTTTTAAAAAACAGGGAGGGGGGCCATCTTGTCGTCTTGCTTGTGGCCCAAGAATCTGTGCATGAAGTGATAGCTTCACCTCGCCCCAGCGAAGGGCCGTCCCTCGAGAAGGATGGTGACGTTGAGTCACCCCTGATAACTAAGCAAAGAGGCATCTTTCAAAGTGGGTGGGGGGGGGGGGGGCAACTGGCCCTATCCAGTCCCAGCACAGCATCCCTCCAGTGGCTGTTGCTGGTGTCTGCCTTATGTTTCTTTTTAGCGTGTGAGACCTTTGGGGACAGGGAGCCATCTTCTTGATGCTTTATTTATTTTTCTATGTAAACTGCTTTGAGAACTTTGTTTGGCGAGCGGTATATAAATATTATAGTATTTATATATACCGTTTGTCAACAACCCGTCCTCAAAGTGGCTTACATAGCAAAAAGAATGAGGAAATGGTTTCATACCCCCAAAAGCCTCACAATCGAAAAAGGAAACCAAGGAGGCCACCAGAAACAGCCACTAGAGTCTTTGGCCATTGCGGCTGGGGATGATGGGAATTGCAGTCCAATAGCATCTAGGAACCCAAGATTGAGAGCCCTGGCTCTAGAGAAGGGGTGGGCAAACTTGGCCCTCTCCAACTGTTGCAGAACTACAACTCCCATCATCCCCAGCCACCCTAAATTGTGGCCGGGGATGATGGGAGTTGTATTTCAGCAACAGCTGGAGGGCCAAGGCTGCTCAACCCTGCTCTAGAGCAGGGCTGCTCAACTATGGCCCTACTGCAGATGTTGGCCTACAAATCTTATAATCCCTGGTTATTGGCCACTGTGGCTGGGGCTTAGTCCAAAAACAGCTGGAGGGCTGGAGTTGAGCAGCTCTACTCTAGAGAAACACGAGGGTAGGATGAACAAGGACCGTTGCTAACCACCCACTAAAGGTAAGGGAGCCACCACTTCAAGAGATGCCTCCTCTTTCTTGCAGATGCCCATGATCCACCAGTTCCAAGGAAGCAGCTGCAGAACCACCATTCTTGGTCATAAGAACATAAGAACAGCCCAGCTGGATCAGGCCCAAGGCCCATCTAGTCCAGCATCCTGCTTCACACAGTGGCCCACCAGATGCTGCTGGAAGCCTACAGGCAGGAGTTGAGGGCGTGCCCTCAACTCCTGCTGTTACTCCCCTGCAACTGGTACTCAGAGGCACCCTGTCTCTGAGGCTGGAGGTGGCCTACAGCCCTCCAACTAGCAGCCAATGATAGACCTCTCCTCCATGAAGTCATGCAAACCCCTCTTAAAGCCATCCAGGTTGTTGGCGGTCACCACATCTTGTGGCAGAGAATTCCACAAGCGGATTATGTGTTGTGTGAAAAAGTACTTCCGTTTGTTGGTCCTAGATTTCCTGGCCATCAATTTCATGGGATGAACCCCTGATTCTAGTCCAACCAGCTCTCAGCAGAAGAAGGCTCCTCCTCCCCATAACCGGCCTCCAGCCCCCATCTTGTATAAAAGGGTCCCCGTCACACACCCGCACCTGGGTCTCCACCACCGCTGCAGCCTTCGGGCCCAGAGGGTTGCTGATCGGGATGGTGTAGGAGATCACACGGCTCTGGTGGCACTTGTTGTCACCGTTCCACGAGGTCAGCGTCACATCTGGAAGGGAAGGAGGACGTGTTCAGAAAAAGATCCCACAGCTCTTAGGCAGTGCTGGTTTTCCTCTTCTTTTTTTAAGTACTGCCACCTGCCCTGTGTTCTCGGGATGTGACCAATTAGAAGTCTGAAACCAGTAAGGAATCTCATGCTCTCTGAGCGCCGAGCAAAACCAACCAGTTGCCCTTGTTCACACATGCACATCCACTGCTTGATAGCCTGCATGTGTGAACACATCATCAGAGAAAGGTTTAACATCACCTCAGGACACGGGTCACCCCACATCATATGGGAGTTGTATGTCTCCAACAGAGTTCCTTGTAACACGGATTCTTTCTTTCTTTCTTAATTAATTAATTAATTATCAACCCCTCCAGGACACCACCGCTCGGAGTAGCTTACGTCGTTAATAAAACAGATACAATTTAGAATAAAAACATCACCTCAGGACACGGGTCACCCCACATCATATGGGAGGTGTATGTCTCCAACAGAGTTCCTTGTAACACGGATTCTTTCTTTCTTTCTTTCTTAATTAATTAATTAATTATCAACCCCTCCAGGACACCACCGCTCGGAGTAGCTTACGTCGTTAATAAAACAGATACAATTTAGAATAAAAATTTCAAAACGTAGAAGACCAGGCTAAAAACCCGAGCCAAAGGCCATTGTAGCTGGAGGTGATGGGAGTTGTAGTCAACGACATCTGGGAATCCATTACAAGGAACATTGGTCTCCAGATCACTATGGGAGATTGCTTGTAACAATTGCTGGCCACATGGGAAACACTCACACACACTTGAAAAGAACCCTCTACGTGGAAAGGAGAAGTTGCCCGGTACCAATCAGACCACTGGTCCATCTAGCTCAGTATTGTCTTCACAGACTGGCAGCAGCTTCTCCAAGGTTTCAGGTGAGGCTCCTTCCCAGCTCTACTTGGAGACGCTGCCAGGGACTGAACCCGGGACCTTCTACATACAAAGCAGACGCTAAAGCCCCATCTCCTAGTCACGTGGCAAGTGGCTCTGTCTAACAGCATGACACAGACTATTCCAAGCAGTTTCCATAGAGAGGCCACAAAGCACAGGCTGGTTCTGATGCAGATCTCAGCCTGCAGAAACCAAAAACATGTGCAGATTGAGCTGAGGGGGCCGGGCGTCAAACATCAGCAGACCGATTTTGTCCTAGATGACGGAGATCAACAGAAATCACGGTTTCTTCCACAACTTCCCCTTGGCAAACCCTCCTCTCAAATAGCCCTCCCTCCCCAGCTCCTGATGGGGAAGCCACTTCCCCAAAACCCCTCCTCACCTGTGAACTTGCGCTGGCCGAAAAAGCCATGAATGAACGGGGAGTCACTGAAGAGCATCTGCTGCAGCCTCTCGGCGCCAACGTGATAAACGGTGTTAATGAGCAATCGCCCCGGCAGGTCTGAGAAGAAGGCGTCCACCTCAGCTGGGGAGGGAAAGGGAAGACAGATGGTTGAGGTGCAGGGCGCTTGCGTTTGGGGCCGAGATGTGGGGCGGGAGGAGGGATTTCCCCCTTAGCATGTATACTGGTAAGCATTGTGTTCAATGGCAGGCAGATACGGGTACAGTGTACAGGTCCAATGGCAAAGCAGAACAGGGTTGATTGTCAGACAAATTAATAGACAAGCATGCTTTGAGATTTTTAATGCAGTCTCCAGCAGTGTTCTCTCTAACAGGGATCCCCAGATGACTACAACTCCCATCATCCCCAAGCAAAAGTCATCGCAGCTGGGGATTCTGGGAGTTGGAATCAACAACATCTGGGAATCAGTGTTCCCTCTAACAGGGATTCCCAGATGTTGTTGACTACAATCCCCAGAATCCCCAGCTGTGATGGCCTCTGCTTGGGGATGATGGGAGTTGTAGTCCACAACATCTGGGAATCCTCATTAACAGGGAGCAGTGATCAGAATCCTCCTCTTAAGGTACTCAACTCTCCAAGGGGGAATTCTGATGAGAACACCAGTTCTGATACAAGAACACCGTTTCGGCTCAGGGTCACATTTTTAAATCTACCGGTCTTCCTTTCCTCCCCTGGACCAAACTAAATGGGTTCAGTGGTTAGAGCGGGATGTGGGCTGTTCTCACCTTCATCCTGCGTGGAAGAGGAGGAATTACTCATGTCAGTGGGGAGCTCCTCACTGGGAAGTGGGTCCCCCTCCAGGGGGGACGTCAGCCCTCGAGGCAACTCATCTCCAGGGGGCTCCGTCGTTGAAGTCACCGTGTGGCTGGATGAGGCATCCATTTGGCTGTCAGTGTTCTCCTCGGGGTCCTCGGCCAGCTTGAGGGAAGTGAATGGGCAGTATTAGCTAGACTCTAGGCTTCCTGATTGGCTGCGACCTTGCCCGAGCCACAAGGGTCTGGTATTAGGGCAGTATAATGGGCAGTATTAGCTAGATACTAGGCTTCCTAGTTCACTGGGACCTTGTCTGGACAGCAGTGGTCTTTTGGTGCAAGTGGGTTTTTGGTTCACTCTCTTTTCTGGCTCTCAGTTCTTCCTCTGGCTCCCTGTGGATCACCACCCACAGTTAAGTTTCTGACCTCAAGAAATACAGAGGGTGGGAAACTCTACATTAGGACTGCACAACTTTAGCCCTCCAACTGTTGTTCGACGACCATTCCCATTGTCCCTAACCACAGTGGCCAATAGGGATGATGGGAGTTGTAGTCCAACAGCTGCAGGAGGGAGGAAACAGACCAGTCCTTGGAGACTGAGAGAGTGACAAAAAGGAAGCTTCCAACAGTCTAGTTGGGGATTGGCCATTTTTCAGTGGTAGAGCATCTGCATGCTTGCATGATGAAGGTCTCAGGTTCAATCCCTGGCATCTCCAGAGAGGGCTGGGAAAAACTCTTGCCCGAAACCCTGAAGAGCTGCTGCCAGTCAGAGTAGGCAATACTAAGCTAGATGGATCAATGGTCTGACTCAGTACAACACTATATTTCTGTGGAACATATTCATGTAGCTAAGTCCACAATGGCTCTAGTCCAATGGTTTTCAAACCAATTTAGGGAATTCTGTCTTCCCTGTTTTTTTCTGCAGGGACACCACTGTGTCCTGCAGGGAATTCTGGGATATGTAATTAAAATCCTGTTCTCTCAGGCTTTTAATTAGAATTGATTTTAATGATTTTAAAAACTTGTTTGAAACATTTTATTCTACTGCTTTTATTCTCATGTATTTTAATTTGTGACTTTTAAACATTTTAAATCTTGCACACTACCTAGAGATATGCATATCAGGTGGTATAAAAATATGATAGACAGACAGATCGATAGATGGCAAATCAATGGAACAAAATAACACAAAAAACTAAGCTCCAGGGAGGTGGGCAGGGGGAGTTTGCAAAGAAAGGAAGTACGTGGAAATATTCCTTCCCCCCCCCCCCCCCCGCCCCCACTTCCCCCATTTCTTCTCCCAGGTGCAGTTCTATACAGCAGTGGAATCTGGAGATTATTTGCAGAATTCAAATCCTTATTCTGCATTCCAACACTTTGCTCACCGAGGTGGTCCCATCACTACTGCTGGCCAGCGAGTTGATACTCTGACTGGCGTCCCTTTTTTCCAGCAAGGGGCTGGGGTCCAGCTTGAAGTCTGTGCTGCAGCGAGAAGTCAAGTCACTCAGGTCAATGATGTCCCCAATCTCTTTAGGGCTTCTGTGGAGATGAGAGCAGGGCAAGGGGGTGAGGAGGGAGAGCAAGGACGGGAAGAATCCCCCCCTGAAGTCCTGACTTGCAGGATGCACAACTCATGTGGCTGCTTGCAATGGAAGCATCCTCAGGATTGCCAACAAAAGTATTTAAGAGAACGTCTTCTTCATTTTGAGCCCCACCGCCCACTGAGGTCATCTAGAGCTGGGTTTCTTAACCTTGCCCCCCCCAGACGTTGTTGGACTACAACTCCCAGAATCCCCAGACATGACCTTTGTGGCTGGGGATTCCAGGAGTTGTAGTCCAACAACATCTGAGGGCCCAAGGTAAAGAAACCCTGGTCTAGAGAGGTCTGTCTCCAGTTGTCACCAGCTCAGCCGGCAGAAACACGGGGACAGGCCTTCTTGGTTGCTTCCCCGAGACTGTGGAATGCCCTCCCTACTGAAATATGATCCTCCCCATCTCTGACATTTTTTTTAAAGCACTTGAAAACCCACCTCTTCACCTGAACCTTTTCTGGGTTTTTAAAAATTTTTTAATTTTTAACCTGTTTTTTATTTTTAGATTGCCTACATTGTTTTAAGATTTTTGTGTATGTCTTAGCTTGTTTTATGTTCTTCTTAACCGCCCAGAGACGAAAGTTTAGAGTGGTGTACAAATGTGATAAATAGATAGATAGATAGATAGATAGGTAAGAGCAAGAGAACCAAGAGATGCACCCTAGGGTCCCATGCACTGGCCAATAGCTGGATTTATCAATGGGTATCAGGCATACTAGCAAAATGGAACCTCCAGGTTCGTTCATTCTAAATGGAACTTCCAGGCTAAATGGAACCCTCGGGCTCATTCATTCTTCATTACTTTTTTATCCTGCCCTTCCTCCACTGAGCTCAGGGCAGTCTGTGGTTCTTCCCTCCCGGGTTTTATCCCACAACTACCTTGCGAGCTAGGGTTAGGCTGAGAGATAGTGGCTAGCCCAAGGTCACTCACTGGGCTTCATGGCTGAGCAGGGATTTGCACTTAGGCCTGCCCAATACTTTAGCCTCTACACCACACTGGTTCAGAGGTGGCATCGCTCTAAATACCAGTTCCTTGGTTCCACCGTGCCGGTCGCTTAGCTTCGCCATCTCAAGAGCTGCACTCCAGAACCTTCTGCAGCACTGCAGGTCTCAGTCAAGCCAGGGGGGATCCTGGCCTCCGCAGGGCAACATGCATGCTTACCCCAAGCCGTTGATCTCATCAACGGGAGAGACGTAATCGTCATCCTCGCTAGTGAGGCCAAGCTCGGAGCCGTAGCACTGGTGGACAATGTGCCAGAGTTCTCGGGGGGACAATGTCTGGGGAGAGAAAATGGCAAAGGGGGGGGGGGGGGTGAGGCGGGGAAGCAGAGGTGAGGTGCTCCTGTTGTAGAGTTTAGGCTCTCGGTGCAAAACCTGACCAGGACTAAGGCAGAGAAACACTTGCAGAACAAGGTGGGAAATCGGTAATAGCATTCTGGGGTGATAGGATGAACCTTAGAACTTCAGACTGCAGGGGGAGGATAATATTTGTGAGCATTTTCCTGCATTTCAAAACAACTCCCTGCAAGTAGAAACCTAGCTCCACAGGGATTCAACTGGGCTGAAATACACACACACACACACACACACACACACACACACACACACACACGAAGCTTTCAAAAATACATCCCCATCTGAGATTCCTCTTTCAGAGCTGGGCGCAAGCTTCACACCGGTCATACAAACGCAAAAAAGCCCAACTCGCAAACCCCGCTGAAAAACCCTGAAACATGACGAGGTTTGGCCCCATAGCCTGACGGGGACTGAGATGCAAGCTGCCATATCTGGGGGTGCTC
The DNA here is from genome assembly GCF_027244095.1 of Hemicordylus capensis. Classification (NCBI taxonomy): domain Eukaryota; kingdom Metazoa; phylum Chordata; class Lepidosauria; order Squamata; family Cordylidae; genus Hemicordylus; species Hemicordylus capensis. Next base: position 20,341,296 of record NC_069663.1, read on the forward strand.
CTGCCCCCTGCATCTTCTATGGGTCAGGTCCATACCTTATCTAGGAGTGCGTTCTGCCAGAGGCGGAAAATCAGCAAGAAGCAGCGGTCACGGGCCCCGAATGACGTGAAGAAATGCTGGGGATGGCAGATGAGAAGAAACCATGAGACATTCTTCCCGAGATATATATGATCATGAGGTATCTTAATAGTTTCTAACTCTAGATTATCACTGATGCTACAATTCAGTAGGAGCATAGGAGGGAAAAGCAAAGACCCAGTGTGGGAACAGCCACAGAATTCAACTTCGAGAGAATCCTAACTGGAGATACCGGGGATTGCGTGGTGTAGTGGTTAAGAGTGTTGGACTTGGACCAGGGAGACCCGAGTTCAAATCCCCATTCAGCCATGAGACTTGCTGGGTGACTCTGGGCCAGTCACTTCTCTCTCAGCCTCACCTACTTCACAGGGTTGTTGTGAGGAGAAACTCAAGTATGTAGTACACCGCTCTGGGCTCCTTGGAGGAAGAGCGGGATATAATTTTTTTTAAAAAAAATTAAATTTAAAAATTGAATTTAGGACCTTCTGCGTGCAAAGCAGATGCTTTTCCACCGGATTATGGCCTTTCCCACCCCATGCCATATGCTCTTCCCTCTCTCCCTTGTCAAATGCTACGAGTGGCTCCATTTCCTCCCAGTGACGCTGACCACCTAAGTTCTCCCTTCGACCTTCCTCCTAACGATCCTTGCGTTGCAAATTATTTAACCCAGAATAGTTACAATCCCCCAACAATCACCCATGAAGATTAGAATCCCGAGATCCCCAAAGTGCATGCACTGGAAGCGAGAGACAGAGGAAATCCTTTCCTTCACTAGTCTTCAAGCACGCTCACAACAGGTGGCTGACGCACTACTCAAAGGGACTTAACTCCCGGTGGCTGATTTGGCGAATGTACCCTGGACGACACGGGTTACAGCTAGTTCACTTTTGCACTGATCTGTGTTCTTCCCTGGACATTGCACTCCTGGCAGGGACAGCGGACCAGAGTCCCTGACGGGAGGAGATGCCTGGAGAGATAGAAGCCGCACCCTCTGCAGAGACGAAGCTCGGCACAGCAGAGACGGCCCAAGAACTGAAGCACTAGCCAGGAAGGATTAAAGTCTCCCCGACAGCGGCCAGGAGAGCACAGATCAGCAGCTGTGGAATGAAGAAGCGCGATGGGGCACGGCACACTTTATTTATTTATTTAGATCCACTCTTCCTCCACTCTTCCTCCAAGGAGCCCAGAGTGGTCTATGTGGTCATGTTTATTCTCACAAATAACTCAAAAAGAATCCATATATAATATACTAATGTATTTAAGGTTTAAGCTGATATTTACTCCTGTAAAGCCTGGAGTTTTCCAAGACAGCAGGCTTTACCCCGGTTTTTCTGTGAGTCTTTACTGCGAGTTCGAAGTTGCTAAAAAACCCAGATGCAAAAAGTGGATTATTTTTACCCCAGATATGTATGTATGTATGTATGTATGTATGCATGTAATTTATTTATTTATTTATTTTTACATTTTATATCCCGCTCTTCCTCCGAGAAGCCCAGAGCGGTGCACCACATGCTGCTCCTCACAACAACCCTGTGAAGTAGGCTAGGCTGAGAGAGAAGTGACTGGCCCCGAGTCACCCAGCTAGTATCGTGGCTGAATGGGGATTTGAACTCGGGTCTACCCAGACCTAGTCCAGCACTCTAACCACTACACTACGCTAGCTATATAAATCGGGCTGCCCTCTTAAGGTGCAATGGAAAACCCGAATTGTGTGTGAAGTGCTCCCCGATAGCTTGCAGGGACTTTGGGGGTAAATTTGGCCGGACGCACACCTCCATTCCTGAGGAGATGTGATCTAAAAGCCGGGTGTGAAGAACTTCCTGGCTATCATAGAAGTTTTCCCACAAACAACTTGGGTTAAGCTACTACCACTGAGGAAGACTAGCAACTGGTCTCAATGCATCTGGCCTGTGGAAGACTTTTTTTTGGAACCATAGAATAGAATATCCTTGATTTCCCCCCCTCCCCCCCACACCCCAGGCTCAGAAAGACTTTTTTGGAACCAACTTTTCTAGAACGTTACAGGATGTTTACTTCTCTCCAGAAAGAACACATCTCTTGGCGTATTTGGAAGTATTTATTCTTTAAGGACTCTAAAGTCCTAGAATTATGTGCAGCCATGTATTTTAATATTTCCCATAGTTGGATGAATTGATGTGTGTTATATGGTCTTATATAATTATTATCCATAATTGACATCACTTTAAACCTTAAATACATTAGTATATTATGTCTGGATTCTTTTCGAGTTAAGCATATTATGAATCTAATATACTGTAAACAGGGGTTTGTTTGTTTTTTGAATTTCTTATGTTTATTCTAACAACCCTGTAAAGTAGGTTAAGTTACTTAAAAACCTGAATTGTTTTTAAGAAGCTTAACCTTTTTTAAAGGTTAGCCTACTTTACAGGGTTGATGTGAGAACAGACATAATAAATACCAAAAAAAACCCCTATTTACAGTATATTAGATTCACACCTAATATGATAAGTGACTGGCCCAGAGTCACCTGGGTTCAATGACTGAAGGGAGATTTGAACTCAGGTCTCCCTGGTCCTAGTCCAACGTTCTATCTGCTCTGCCACACTGCCTCTCTTGGTTTGCAACCATGAGCACAAGCTCACTACATTAGCAGGGCAGCTAAGGTGTTCCTTTGTCTGCTGGGCCCTTGTTTTTTCAAGTTTTCTGCAGAACAAAGGTGACTAGGAAACAGATCACATGCCGGAAGATCAGGACCAGATCTACCCAGATGCTGTTCACATGGGCACTCATGCAGAGCTTGGCCATTATATAGCTGTAAATCGGAGGGCATGGTACACTTGTCCTTATCTACAGTGCCATTTGGAAAAACAGTGCTGGAAAGCCAGCCATACATTCATCACCCAAGTAGTACAGAGCAGGATGCCTGCTCGAAGAGGGTGGGTGAATTTCAGCCTTCTGTGGGATGGATGGATGGATAGATAGATAGATAGACAGACAGACAGGGAGGAGAGCTGTTCTTGTGGTAGAAAGCATGACTTGCCCCTTTAGCTAAGCAGGATCTGCCCTGGTTGCATATGAAAGGGAGACTAGAAGTGTGAGCAACGTAAGATATTCCCCTCGGGATGGAGCCGCTCTGGGAAGAGCATCTAGGTTCCAAGTGCCCTCCTTGGCATCCTTCTCCAGGAGAGGGCTGAGACTGAGAGAGACTGCCTGCAACCTTGGAGAATCTGCTGCCAGTCTGTGAAGACAATACTGAGCTAGATGGACCAAGGGTCTGACTCAGTGCATGGCAGCTTCCTATGTTCCTAGATAGATAGATAGATAGATAGATAGAATCTACTCAGTATACTGTGTATAAGGCTGTAGATCAGCGATAGAGCATCTGCTTTGCATACAGAAGGTCCCAGGTTCAATCCGAGGCATTTCCAGGGCATTTTCCACACAGGGCTTTTAATTCGCATTTCCTCCGGAATAGAAGATGTGTATTCACATATTGGCCAGATTTACCTTGAAGTCCCTATGAGTTATTGGGGAGCACTTCACACATGATTTGGGTTTTTCATCGCCCATTAGAGTATAGCCTGATTTATATCCAAAGTTTTTTTTAAAAATCCATTTTTTGGTGTCGGTTTTGGGGGGCAACTTCAAACTCGCAGTAAACTTGTGGTAAAGTCTGCTGTGTGGACAATGCCCCGGTAAGGGCGGGGAAAGGAACACCCTTGCCTGGAAACCTTGGAGAGTCACTGACAGTCAGTGTAGAAAGTACTGAGCTAGCTGGACCAGCTTCCTGTGTTCCTAATGTGATGCTAAAACTGGGGCCATTTCTGGACTGAAGTAGCCCTGAGAGATCTTTGAAAATAAGGGGGCCCCAAAGAGTGCAGACTCACCTTTTCCGTCTCGGTGCAAATCTGAATAGCGTTGGGGATCAACTTGGCCGTCTTCTCCTTCTTGATGCACTGCACTTCCTTGAGCTGGATGGAGATCTATGGAAGGAAGGCAGGACAGAGGTCAGCAGCCGCAGGAGGAAGGACAGAGGGTCTCGCTTCTCGGGTCCTCGCCCCACGTCCCCTGGTCCAGGCACTCACCGTGGTCTCCCACCGGAAGATGTTGCTATAGAAACAGATCCAGTTCTCCGACAGGTAGAGCCGCCCTTGAAGAAGGATGTCGCGTTGCAAGGCGCAGGAATAATCTGAGGAGAGGGGACACGTCAGGGATCGTGAGCAAGGAGCTGGGCAGGGGACGGCGGGGCTGCGGGGTGGCAAGTTGAGATGGGTGCGAGGAGTAGACCCATTGCCAGGGGACTTTGGGCCACAACTGTTTTGTACTGGCAAAGACGGTGGCATGACTTGAAGAGCTTCGTCATGCTCCCTCCCTTGGTGTTTTTAAAAAACATCTTAAAACACACCGTTTTAAGGAGGCTTTTTAATATCATTATTTTGTTAGTAAGTAAGTAAAACTTTATTTCGGTCGTAGACCAGCAATACAACAATATTAAAATAATGATGATAATAATAATAATAATAATAATAATAATAATAATAATAATAATAATAAGATGATAATATAAAATCAGACTACATTTATACACATTTGGCATATTATATAACAGTATTTGGCCACAATATGAATAACATCCGGATTAGGATTAGTGAGCAAATAGTTTAAATAGAAATTTAACATTATTAAATTAACATTATTTAAAATTATTTGTTATATACATTAACATTATTTTGTTATATCTGGTAGGTTCTTTAGCTGGTTATAATTTTCAGTTTTAGTTTGAAACTAATAATTGTTTTTAATCTGACTTTTTAAAAAAATATAATATTACTACTTGTATCTGTGTCTATCTTATTGTTGTGAGCCGCCCCGAGCAGTATTGCACTGGAGGTATAAATATTTTAAATAAATAATAATAATAATAAATAATGACTTCCAGAGGCAAGAGACCAGGAGGATGTCCAGTGGCAAAACAGAGTGTATCTGCCCCTTTGACTTTATTGTTTGTATTTGTTATTTAACTTTAGTTGGTTTAAGTGGCATTCCCTTCCCCCAGAAATACCTGGAAGTTTTTCACACCCAGCTTTTAGTTTGCATCTCCTCCGCCATGGAGAGTGTGCATCCACATATTGGCCAGATTTACCCCGAAGTTCATATAAGCTATGAGGGAGCACTTCACACATGATTCGGGTTTTTCATTGCACATTAAGAGTGCAGCCCGATCTATATCTGGGGTAAAAAAATCCACCTTTTGCATCAGTTTTTTGGGGGGTAACTTCAAACTCACAGTAAAGCCTGCTGTCTGGGAAAGCTCCTAGGAACAGTGTTGGCTGTAACAAGGATTCCCAGACGTTGTTGACTACAACTCCCATAACCCCTGGCCAAAGGTCATTGCAGCTGGGGATTATGGGAGTTGTAGTCAGCAAACGTTTGGGAATCCCTGATTCAGGGAACTTTGCCTGGGAATTGTAGTTTTAGGAAGGGAGCTATCAAATAATGATAGTGCAAGGTGGCATTAGACAAAAAAAAAAGTTCCCTCCAACTGCATTCCACACACAGAAAGCAGAGGGGAAATGGATATTTTCATCTGTGTTTCCAGATTTGCTGGAAATGCTATAGAGCAATTCACACGGCCATAAACTGGGTAAGAGAAGAGTCCAGTTTTGGGAGTTGAGTGTGCTCCCGTTTTGTGATTGTGTGTTGGATAAAAACAAGCAAGAGGTGGAGATCACTTCCTTCTACATTTGTCTCCTACAGCAGCGGTTCCCAGCTTTGGTCTCCAGGTGCTGTTGGACTACAACACCCATCACCCCCAGCCACTCTGGTCGTTGGCCATTGTGGGCAATGGGCATTGTGATCCCACAACATGTGGGGACCCGAGGTGGGGAAACCCTGACCTACAGGGTCTTCCACAAAAAGAACCAAAAAGCGCCTTGAACCCACTTTTATAAGAGAATTTGCTAGGAAACATAACATTGAGTGTTTTTCCAGCTCAAATCGCTCTTTATCTTTGGGATTGAGACAGGAATATGTTTCCACCACCTCTGGCAATATAACCAGTCAATTAAGATCAAGACATCTGAGTAGGCTGACCAATGTCAGTTCACAAGACCGATGTTGCTGGCACTTGACAAAGAAGTGTCTCGAAACAGAGGTCACCATAGTGTGTGGACTTCTTCATTCATATTTTCACCTTACGGACTCCATGGCTCTGTTTTGATATATAGTTTGTGGACTCCCTCATCTATGTGGACGCTTATCATCCATCTATTCATTTCTGCTACGGATTCCATTGTTGAAAATACAATTGTTCTATCCATATTCATCAACTGATCTAGACCGAATACATTTTCTATAATAGTAACACTCGTATCATATTGTGGCCATTCTTTTCTTCCTCAATGGACAGTTTGGTGGGGGATCTTTTTGGTTCTTCTTGTGGTATCTGTGCTTAGATCCCAGGATTCTGTATTTCTTTGCTCTACAGGGGTCTTCCAACATCCATCCACCCACTTTGGGTCCACCCACCCAGCAAAGCCACCCCCCCCCCGCCCAACTCCCTGCCACCTTCCGGCTGCATCTCACCCACAAGGAGCCGTTCACCCTCCGGCAGCCCCTTGAAGATCCTGCGGAAGTCTTCGTTGCGTTGCTTGTACGTGGGGCTCAGCATCTGCCAACAAGAATCAGCTAGTCAGGATCGGCCCTTCTTCCCTTTCTGCCATCCCCGGTAATGTCCCTTCTCCAACCTCAAGACGCACACAGTTCAGACACAGAGGAAGCTGCTTTATACGGAGTCAGACCCTTGTTCCGTCTAGTTCAGTATTGTCTTCACTAACTGGCAGCAGCTCTCCAAGGAGCATCTTCACCGCTGGGGGGTGGGGGGGGTGAGCCGAGTGGAGCAAACCACCGCTAGGGTGGCAATGGGTTTCTTCCCACACCTTGGCCAGTGCACGGGCTTCTCTCCGGCGGGCACAGTTTGAGTATGGAGAGTGTCACGTGCTGTGATGCCGCAGCACACGTGGCTCTCCAGACTCAAACTGCAAACCCGCGTGTCAGCTGGGTTTGCCGTTTGGAGGGCACCTAGCTCATGGCATCCTTCATGAATGCACTTGTAGGCCATCCTTCTTCCAAAAAGCTCCAGATCTTCCGAAGAGTGGCATGGTCTTGTGGTAGGAAGCATGAATTGTCCCCGTTGCTAAGCAGGGTCTGCCCTGGTTTGCCTTTGGATGGGAAACTACATGTCAGCGCTGTAAGATATTCCCCTTAAAGGGGGACAGGGCCATAGCTCAGTGGGAGAGCACCGACATGCTTGCATGCAGAAGGTCCCAGATTCACACCCCGGCAGCACCTCCCAGTAGGGCTGGGAGGGACTCCTGCCCGAAGTCCTGGAGGACTGCTGCCAGTCAGTGTAAACAACATGGACCAATGGTCTGACCTGGAATAAGGCAGCTTCCAATGTTCCCCCTGCATTTCATCCCCACAACAACCCCGTGCGGGAGCTTAGGCTGAGAGCTGCTGACTGGCTTATGGTCATCAGGACAGTGTGGTGGCTCTAAGGAACCGAACCCAGTCTAAGAAGTCCAATACGCTAACCCAGGCCTGCTCAACTTTGGCCCCTCAGCAGTTTTGGGACTACAACTCCCATAATCCCCAGGCACAGTGACCAGTGGTCAGGGATTATGGGAGTTGTAGGCCAACGTTTGCAGGAGGGCCATTGTTGAGCAGCCCTGGTGTGTAGAGTATTCCGCTTTGGAATCTCTACACCACACTGGAATGTGGGCAAGTTTCTAGCTTCAAGAGGGCAGCTGATATCTCAAGGGGACAGAGTAGAGTGGGATGGCCTCATGCTTCCGGAATGACTCACAGGGCATGGAATTGCTCCAGGGGGGAGAAGAGGGGATGGGTGGGGAGAATCAAGGGGCCACAGCTTCAGAGGAAATGTACTGGGCTGTAGCCTGGTTGGAGAGGGTTGGAGAGGCATGTTGGGAGAGTTGTAGGGCAGGGGTTCCCGACCTGTGGCCTTCCAGATGTTGCTGAACTACATCTCCCATCAGCACCTGGAGTACCGCAGGTCGGGAACCCCTGTTGTAGGAGACCGTGGCATCTGGACTGCATGGCAGGGGATTCTTGCCCACACCCGGGCAAAGGAGCAGAACCTATTCTCATTCTTTATATTTATATACCACTTTTCAACAAAAGAAGCCCTTAAAGTGGCTAATGTAGCAAAAGAAATGAGAGAACAGTTCCCTATTCCAATGGAGCTCCCAGTCTAATAATGATGATGTATATATTGCTTTTCAACAACAACAAAATCCTTCAAGTGAGAAGAAGGAGAAGGAGAAGAAGGTGGTTCCCTGGCCCCAAAAGGTTCACAGAGAAACACAGGGGAGACACCGGCCACAGCCACCGGGAGGGATGCTATGCTGGGACAGTCGCTCCCCCCGCCCTCTAAATCTTTCAAAGGTGCCTCTTTACCCAGTTACAGGGGTTAACCAAGCAACATGGATGCAGGGGGCAGGGAAGACATGTTATTTGCTTTGGCACTGCTTTGAAAAGCAGAAGGATAAGAGAGGAGTACTACTACTGCGACTGTTTATATACTGCTTTTCAGCAAAAAGTTCACAAAGTAGTTTGCACAGGAGGAGGAAGAGGAAGAAGACACCCTGCCCCCAAAGGAGGAGAAGAAGAAGAAGAAGAAGAAGAAGAAGAAGAAGAAGAAGAAGAAGAAGAAGAAGAAGAAGAAGAAGAAGAAGAAGAAGAAGAAGAAGACACCCTGCTCCCAAAGGGGCTCACGATCTAAAAAAGAAACACAAAGTAGAAGTGGCAGCCACTGGAAGGCTGCTGTCCTGGGGTTGGACAAGGTCAGTCGCTCTCCCCCTACAAAACAAAGAGAATCCCCACTGTGAAAAGTGCCTCTTTGCCCAGAGAGCAGGAGAAGCAAAGAGAAGGAGAGAGAAGGAGGGAGGACGAGGGTCTCTTACTCTGTCCCGACGGAATCAGCTGTGAGGGGGCAGTCCCTCGCTTTACCACAGGGAGCAGGGGCAGCTCCGACCCAAGAGGCGGAGGCGGGGTCCAGGCAGCATCAGCCCTGGTCTGCAGGAGGGTGCACAGCAAGGCGGCCGGCGCGGCAGCAGGGGAGAGCTGGCTGGCCGGGTTCAGAAACTGCCCCAGCCGCCAGGGGTAAGGGGCAGTGCCAGCGTAGCCAAGGCAAGGTACAAGATCAGCACAGGAAGGGGGCTGGGCGCAGGGAGTGGGTGGGTGCAGGAGTGTGGCGAGGGCAAGAGGCAGGGCAGGAAAGGGTTACAGAGCTGCGGCTCAGAGAGCAAGACCAGAAAAGAGCAGAAGTGGAGAAAGGGGGGGGGGGTCACGGGGGGGGGGAATGCAGAAGTATTGCAGGCAGGGGGTGAGGGTGGGTGCTGGAGGAGACCGGGCACAGCAGGGGGGGATCCCTGCAGGGAATGGAAAAGGGGGGGGGGCAGCAGGCGATAGCGAAGGGGGTGGTGGAAAGTGTCCCCAGTCGGAGCAGCCCATCCAAGGAGCGGAGGGGGAAGTGGCCTCCCCCAGGGAGGGCTCTACGGCCGCTCCAGTTACGCTGCCCAGCCATTGGCTGCGGGCGCCTGGGTGTCCCTTACAGGAAACAAAGGGGGTGGGGGGTGGGAAGTGGGGAGGAGGGTGTCAGGCTGCAGTTAACCCTATCCTGCCCAGGCGGGGGACTCTGCCTGGGGGACGGGACGGAAGCCCAAAGGCAGAAGAGCTGCTGGAGCGCTAAGAAGGTCCTGGGGCACAGACACACACAGCAGAAACACCGCCCTTCCTTTGAACTGCACAGGGCGGGGGCAGGTGGCGGGTAGCTCAATGGCCAGGGGGAAAGGACTGGCCCGGTTTCTGCAGCCCCCCCCCACAGGCCTGAATGCAGCCCCACTGCAGAACTGAGCCCCAGAAGGGAGGCGGTGTGTCTCCATTCGCTACACTTAATCACAGCGTGGCCAAAGCAGATAGGAAAGCAACCTTCAAGGATTTGTTTTGCTTTGTTTAAAGAAGAAGAGGAAGAGGAAGAGGAAGAGGAAGAAGAAGTCAAAAGCAACTCACAAACAAGGTGGAGAAAAATAAACTAGACGGGGTTCTCGGACTTGGGTCCCTGCATATTGTTGGACTGCAACTCCCATCATCCACAGCCACACTGGATGATGGGAGTTGTAGTCCAACAATATCCGAGGTCCTAAATTGAGAACCCCTGAACCAGACCCTTTGCTTTTTCTGCTCAGCCATGGCCCTCTGTCAAATCCTGGCATTGCCAAAGTCAGGCTAGGAAAGATCCCTGCCTGGAACCCTGCAGGGAGACACTACCGTCCTGATTCTGACAAGTGTGCTTGAATGATGTCCTTGGTTTCAAACATCTCTTTATTATTACCTTATATTTTAAGTGTACCCTTAACAAAGGGGTCCTCAAACATGGGTCCCCACGTGGTGTTGGACTACAATTCCCAACATCCTCTGCCAAAGTGGCAGGGGATGATGGGAGTTGTAGTCCAGCAACTTCTGGGCCCCCACGATGTTGAGAACCCCCTACTTAACACATCTTCTTACGAGTAGATATCAGAAGCATAAGGCCCAGAGAGGCCCAGACAAACAGAGAGTTCAATTCTGATAATTTCTCCATTCTTTGAGAGATCAATAATCTCTCAAGTCTTCATTTCACAAGACCAGAGACTTGGGTGATAGGGCAGAAATCTCTGGACAAATGTGCAAACAAGCAAGAGCCTTGCTTGATCAAACCTAGCATTTTGTTTCCAACAGAAGCCGCCAGATGCATCTAGAAAAGCCACCAGCAGGATACGTCATCATTAACCCTCTCCTGCTGCTGCCCCTGTCAACAGCTCAGATTCTGAGGTAGACTGCTTCTGAACCTGGAGGTTCCATTTACCTAGCACAGCCATCAAGAGACCTCTCCTTCATGCATCTGACAAATCCCACTTCATTCGTTCATCATATTTTTATACTGCCTAGATATGTACATATCTAGGCAGTATACAGAGTTTGAAAAATAGCAAATGTGAAGCAAAGCAAAGACAATTAAAATTTCACAAGATAAATAAAAACCATCTCATAAGATTAAAAAAAATAGTTTAAAATTAGTTTCAGTTAAAAATCTGAAACTAACATTGTGTGGGTCTGATCGTAATAAAGGAATTGAATCGAATCAAAACAAAAACTAGTTTCAGTTAAAAGCATTTTAAACTCGCCTAAGCTAGTGGCTTCACATGCACAAGACTCACAGCAGTACTTTATTTCATTATTTAAAGCTGAAGTGGATGCATTTTGAGGCACCCTTTAGTACGGACACAAAAGCCCAAATGGATCGGAAGAAAGGTCCATTCAGTCAGCATCCTCCTTCGCACAGTGACCTGGAAGCCCACAGGCCGGGCTTGAAGATAATCGCCCACTTCTGCAGTCTTGGGTAACTGCTTGACTTTGGACTACAACTCCCATCATCCCCAGCCTTTGGTCATTGTGGCCAGGGATGATGGGAGTTGAAGTTAAAAAATGTTACCTAGACTGGCAATTCTGATGTTGCTCCCCAGGACTACATACTCCATAAGACTGGACTGCTTATCTCTCAACTTACAAACCATGGCCCCAATCCATACAGTTGTCCCATGGAACAATTTAGTCGCTATGTTGCTTAAAGCGGCTCACATCCAGACTAAATTACTCCTGAGTAGTCCTACTGAAATTAAGCAGCCCTTTACAGCAGGAGTTCCCAGGCTTCGGTCCCCAGATGTTGTTGGACTACAACTCCCATCATCCCCTGATACAATGCCATAGTGGCTGAGAATAATTGGAGTTGTAGTCCAACAACATCTGGGGACCCAAGGCTGGGAATCCTAGCTTTGCAAGCCTGCTCAACTTAGGTCCTCCAGCTGTTTTTGGACTACAACTCCCATAATCCCCAGCCACAGTGGCTAATAACCTGGCGTTATGTGAGTTGTAGTCCAACATCTGCAGGAGGACTGAAGCTGAGCAGCCCTGACATTAGAGCGACTTCTGAGTAGTACAGTTCAGCAAGTTAGTCCGGATGTCAGCCTGTGGGACTCACAGCTACTCTGAGTTGACTTGGAGGCCAGGAGCTGAGACGTCTGCCCCCTCTGGCCATCTCTTTTTTTTGGACACACCTGAGGGACCCGTCCTCTGTACCCTGGCAATATTTTTCTCCTCATATGTGTGTGTGTGTGTGTGTGTGTGTGTGTGTGTGTGTGTGTGTATATATCCCAAGACTATCTATGCATGTATACATCCCAAAGGACCAACACACACAAAAAGCCACTTACGCTATACCAGCTTTGCATTTTCTGAAAGAAAAAGAGAGAGAGAAAGGGGAAATTAGCATAGCTCACTATCGGAGAAACTAACCGTCAGATACCTAGTGCATTTGTTCCCCACATCTCTTTGAATATCAGAGCTTTGATGAAGGCCTGTTTTCCTGCACCCAGGAGAATTTGGCCAGGGGTGGGTGGGCGGGGGAAAGTCTAACTGGGAAAGGTCTAATATGTGTCTGTCGTCCCCCACCGCATAATTTTCCCCAATATCCATGTTCGACACCAAAGGATGAGACAGTTGGACCTCAGTCTTGGGACCACAGACCTGGTCCCACTCAGAGCGGCAAAGGAAAGGAGGAAAGCATGCACGGGAGATAGGGGCCGTAGCTTAGCAATAGAGCAGCTGGTTCATTCCCTGGTAACTTCCAGGCACAACCGGGGGGGGGGGGGACGCCGGTTTGACACCCTGAAGAGCTGCTGCCAATTTGTGTAGGAAACAGTGGACTAGATGGGCCAATGGCCTGACTCTGTAAGGCAGCCTCATATTTTTGCTCCCCTTCCAGCCGAGGGCAAGGAAGAGAGGTGATTAGAATTTTCCTTTTTTACCCTGTCTCTTTGCACCCTTCTTAGCTGAGGAGCCGGTTGCAAGGTAGAGAAATGGACATGCACGTGGGAGGGATGGGCAACCAGATGGGAAAAGCTGGGAGGCCCACCAGAACCAGCTCCGGGCTGTGATTTTCTTGGCAGAATACAGGAGTGGTTTACCATTGCCATCTCCCACGCAGTATGAGATGCCGCCTTTGCTGCTGTCACTAAAGTGAGCATCCGCCTCCAGGACCTTCCTATATCGCAGCTGCCCAATATAGGTGACTACAAATATATATTTACGAGGCACGGTCTGGGAAGCACACCGGCGGGGATTCGAACTCACAGCCTTGGGCTTCCTAGGCAAGCTGCTTCCCTGCTGCGCCACCACAGCTGATAGACGTTGGGGTAAATCTGGCCGATATGTGAATGCACATCTCCATTCGGGAGGAGATGCAAACTAAAAGCTGAGAGTGAAGAGCTTCCTGCTCCTAACCTGACACTCCAGCCCAGGGGTTCTCAAACTTGGGTCCCCAGATCCCGCTGGACTACAACACCCATCATGCACAGCATTGTGGCTGTGGATGATGGGGGCTGTAGTCTAAGAGCATCTGGGGGAGGCCATGCTTAAGAACCCCTGCTCTAACCACTACCCCATACCGATTCCTCCACCTGCCTCCTCTTCAGTCACCCCTTAATGGCACTCAGCACCCACCGCTCGGGGTGCTCGGAACCCGGCTCTTACCTTGTTGTTGCGGATGAAGCTACGCCCACTGAGCGGGTAGTTGAGGGGGGTGCTGGGAGGGGGCCCCGGCTGGGGGCCCCGCTCCACGCTGTTCTCCGAGCCCTTCTCCACCATGGTCTCGGGGGGCGACTCCGGCGGGGGCCGTGGGGGCAGCAGCAGCAGGCGCTTCCTCAGAGAGGGGGAGCTGCTTGGGGTGGTGCGTGGCGAGGTGGTGCCTGTGCTGGGGGGAAGCAGAGAGGGAATGAGGAGGCAAGGCCTCAGCCAAATCCCACCGCCCCCCGACAGCCTCCCAGCTCAGGAACAGATCCCCACACTCATTTCCGCCCCACATCTCCACAGCCTTCATTTCCCCCCACCCTTGGCACATAGGAACATCGGAAGCTGCCACATACTGAGTCAGACCTTTGGTCTATCTAGCTCAGTGTTGTCTTCACAGGCTGGCAGCGGCTTCTCCAAGGCTGCAGGCAGGAGTCTCTCTCAGCCCTATCTTGGAGGTGCCACCAGGGAGGGAACTTGGAACCTTCTGCTCTTCCCAGAGCGGCTTCATCCCCTAAGGGGAATCTCTTCCAGTGCTCACACATCAAGTCTCCCATTCATATGCAACCAGGGCAGATCCTGCTTAGCTAAGGGGACGAGCCATGCTTGCTACCACCAGACCTGCTCTCCTCTCCTAGGCATGACTGCCCTGCCTTGATTTACCCTCCACAATGGCCCAGAGGGTTGCCATGCCCACCCCCCCTGGAGAGCTCCTATGCCTTTCAGAGCTGCACAGAAGGGAGAATTCTGCCCGCTGCACCTTCCCCCGTTGCCTGCAGGACTAGAATGAGAAAAGCCACATCCTCTCTTCTTGGAAAGGTGCAGGAGCCTTCACAGGGGCTGGACCCAGCACCCTCAGACCCTGAATACCCTATCTGGCCTGCCAGTTTCCTGTCCCGCTCCTGTTAAAGCAGAGGCTATTACTAGAGCTGAGGAATGTAAACAGGAAGGTTCCAGCTCCTGGGGTGAAACAGGATCCTAATCCTAGAGTCGGGTGACCTGAGGAAGCCTCAAGAAACAGCAGAGGATACGCAGAAGAAACTCAGGGGGAGGAAGACCCAACCGGAGTCGGATCTGTGACCACACACACAGCTGGTCCCACAGATCTGGTGCGTATGCACAATCATGCAGAAGTGGTCCCAACCTTCACCATTACATGCTTATAGGAAGCAGGTTTTTCGAGACGCTGAAGTTGTGGGCTAGCCCACAATTGGTGGACGACTCTGGCTTCTCTTCTGCTCTCATTTCTGACTTTTGTTATTACCACCAGTAGCCTTTTGCGGCTGGGCACAGCTGTTTCTTTTAACGTCTGCACCAGCTTTCCTGGAGATGATTATCGGAGCTAATTCTATATTTGGACGATCTTTCAACATGGTGTCTGCAAGCCGTCCTGGGCTCCATTGGCCCATGATGGCAGAAGTTTTGAGAATAAATAAACTTGAATGACGAGATCGTGTTCCGAGGCAGATCCCCTCAAAAGAGGGAGAAAGGAATGTGTGGAATGGGTCTCTGAGCACCCTGCTTGCATCACACAGGAATCCAAAACACACAGGGAAGGCATGGAGACCCCTGCTTTCTCACGACCCTGGGTCTTCCTCTGGATGAGTGTGGAAACCAGCCTGCGACAGAGCGACTGAAATATAAAAGGGTCACAGTGGCTGACACCCCGACTAAATTTACTAGATCAGAGCCGCACAACTTCTGCTCTCCAGCTGTTGGACTACAAATCCCATCATCCCCAGCCAAACAGTGGCCAACAGTCGGGGATGGTGGGAGTTTGAGCCCGACATCTGCAGGAGGGCCGAGGTTTTGCAGCCCCGGACTACAGGTAGTCCTGTTGGAATTTAATAGTTCTTCATTGTAACTCCTGAGTAGTAACACCGAAAGAAAATTAGTCTGGATGTCAGCCACTAATCTTTGCTAATGATCTGAAGGACATACCCAAGAAAATTCATGTAATGATGAATCAGTGCTACAGCAGATTATACTGTGTCAAGCACTCTGCCAGCAATTATGACCTTTGCCCCACAAAAACCCTGCAGGGTAAAACATTCATAGCCCTGAAGAATCGAGACTGAAAGACTCAGGGGGCATTCACACAACCAGGCAGGAAGGGGAGTGAGGCTGCACAAAGTTTACCTTCCCCCAGATGAGCCATGGAAGGTTGCTGGGAGCGCGGACCAAACGCCCAGATGCTGCAGCAGCAGGCAGCTCAGAACTCCGGAGGCCAGGATGACACATCCTGGCCTCCAGGTATCCCACAATGCACTGCGTACCAAGTGGAGTGCAAAGGGGGATTTCCCCAGGAGATGGGCACTCTAGGCACCCATCTCTGTCTCCTCAGCTAAAGGCCACTGCAACTAGGAATGCTGGGAGTTGTAGTCAACAACATCTGGGGATCCCTGAGGGAACAGTGTTCCCTAGCCTGGGTTAGGCACATGTGAACAGCCTCAATGAGTAGCCCAAACGCACCCAGATAGTTTGTGGTTCACCAAGCATTTAAATCCTAATGAAAGCTGGGCATGCACCAAATACAAAAAACTTATAGAAACACAGAAAGCTACATTATACTAAGTCAGACCAGTGGCCCATCTAGCTCAGTATTGTCTACACACCAGGGATTCTCAATTTTGGGGCCCCAGATGCGATTGGACTTCAACTCCCATAATCCCTAGCCCCAGTGGCCTTTGGTTGAGGATTATGGGAACTGAAGTCCAATAACATCTGGGGACCCAACATTGAGAATCCCTGGTCTACACTGATTGGCAGTGGCTTCTCTGAGGCTTCAGGCTATGTTACTCAATCACATAATTCGGGAGTTACTCTCATGGGAACATGAGAGAAAAACTAGCAAACGTCTTGGTGGATTTCCCCCCAAGTGTGGGTTAGGAGGGATCTACCATCAGGATTATAACCCACCGAGTTTGCATCACCCCTGAACAAAGTGTTCCCATTCTACCCTCACAACAACCCTGCATGGTAGGCAAGGCTAAAAGAAAGGTCTGCCTAGGGTTGCCAACTTTCCACTGCCCGAATAAGGGACAGGAGGGAGTATGCAGGAGTAATTGGGAGCCTGAGTGCTGTGTATGTTTTTACCACTTTCAACTTAAACTACAGTATAAGTTGCAACTTAGATTGCTTCTCCTCTGCTTATTGATATGGCCCTGGTTAGCCAAACTGGGTGTGATGTAACTTTGTTTGCTAGAAAAGGAAGCTTGTTAGCCCATAAATAAAAATAGGATTCACACATGAGCACTATCTAGTAGTTATTGCTTGCATGGTTTTCATGCTCCTGATACCTGGATAATGCTAAGGTAGCCGGTGGCTGTTAACGTTAATATTTTTGTTAATGTGCCTAATACGAGACTGCTGTGGCAACTCTAAGCCTGCGGCCCACCAGAACCACAGAATATTCTGGTAGAGCGGGAGAAGGGGAAGGAGTTGGGACTCATTGGTTATTTAGCGATTAACTAAAGAACTGGTTTGTTCTTCTTCCCATTAGCTGAAAATAAGGGGCAAATGGCACCCCATAAGGGACAGACAATTTGAAGCTGAAATAAGGGACGTCCCTGCTAATAAGCGGCTGCTGGTAAGCCTAGGTCTGCCCAAGATCAACCACCACTCTTTGCGTGAACGGAACCCGTGTCTCTCCAGCCAGAAACTCCTGACCCTTGATGCAGGGCTGGCTCCAGGTCTCGGGGGGTTCCCAATGAACTGGGCCCCCTTCCTACTCAAGTGCTCCTCAAAGGTAGTCCTGCCATCGCCACACCAAGGCCGAAGGCTGCGGGGATCAATGATGACCTTGGCAACTCCTTAGGGTGTTGACTTCAATGCTGGCCATGGCTAAATGCCACTACCAAGCAGTGGGTTAGTGGTGGATGTGGGCATAGCAGGGAAGGGGCTACAGGTACCCTACGTCCCCCATGCTCCCAGTGAAGTTCTGTGACAACCTGTGGTACTTGAGAGGGTCAAGGCTGGGGAACGCGGGGTCCATCCTAAGTGGGGGCCAGGCTCCTGTGGGCCGAAGACGACTCCCTAACACATCCACCTTCCCCTCTTTGACACATGCACACGCGCATACACACACACATAGCCCTCCCCAGATCTGGTAGGAAACTTACCGGCCACCCAGGGATCGGCCCTGTGTCCTGGTGCAAACGTGAGCAAGGAAGAAAGAGAGCGGAGGGAAATGCATGAAAAATAAGAAACTGGGGAGAGAGGAAGAGAAAGAAAGAAGGGGGGAGGATATCCACACACCCAAGGCGAAAGCCCGAGAGAAAATGTCTGCAGAGCTGTTTGGGCCATTTGCTTCCTGCTGTCTACGTAGCTCACACTCTTATTTTGGTCCTCTGCACACATGCCCGTGCCCCCCCGCTCCCCGCCACCCCCAGCAGCCTTCCTCGAAGCAGGTGGTTGTGTTCCACTGAACAGCTGCAAAGAGAAACATACACACAGCACAGTGTTCAGCAAGGTCGGGTGTCCCAAACTTCCCCCCTCCGTCCCCATCCAGCCACAGTGAAGCCTATACAGAGAGGACAATTCTGCCACCTGTCCCCACCCCCCAGCACCTGCCAGCCGCTGTCACCACCGTCCCCCAACCGAGATCTGATTTCTGAAAATGCTGAAAATGTTACTATCCTTTTGGACACATAACTGGAGCACCTGTGCGG
Source organism: Hemicordylus capensis (assembly GCF_027244095.1). Taxonomy (NCBI): domain Eukaryota; kingdom Metazoa; phylum Chordata; class Lepidosauria; order Squamata; family Cordylidae; genus Hemicordylus; species Hemicordylus capensis. The sequence goes on from NC_069663.1 coordinate 20,359,709, forward strand.
GGGAGAGAGGTACCGGCAGCGTAATCCTTGTGGTAACCCACAGATGTGTCAGTTTCTCAAAAATCTGAAGAAAAAAACTTGAAGGGGGTAACACACACATGCAAACACACACACAAACAGCTCCAATGTTACTCAGGGGCGCGGAATGTTCACAGACTCAGGAGCAGTTAACAGACAGCCAGGTGGGCGGAGCTAATGAAACTCAGCGGCGGGGGCTGGAGGAAGGAGCTCTTGAACAGAAAGCGCAGGACATTGCTCGACATGGCACATACTCTCCCAAGACAGTCACAGCCCCTTCTCCTTCTGGGGGGCAAAGGTTCCTAAAGCTTTCTTCATGATCAGGCAATATTTTGTTGGGAGTCCATACTTGTTAGTTCCTATGTCCCACAGGGAATTGCTAGAAGGGGATATAATATGGAAAGGATCTGCCAGCCCTCATCCTTTGCCCAAGAGCTTAGGTGTGAAGGCTTAACATCCTTCCTCAAGCATACATCCTGCCCACCCCCAACTTGATGCTGTTCAGTTATGTGAACCGAGTTTCCATTCCTTTCACAGTTCTAAAATTGACCATGCCCTCAGCATTCGACACATCGCACCGTAACCAGCATCACAATCTCTGCCTCGGGCCCGGCTGGCCTTCAGAATTTGTTCAGCCGTGGCAAGGACCTTAAGACAACACTACCTCTACTTAACACACTCTCCTCCCTTCAGAGGCACTGGACAGGAAATGGGAGCCATTTTGCTGATCCCCAACTATCTATCCATCAGTAGACCGCTATACGCCTTTCCTGCTCGTCTGCGCCCCAAGCCACAACCACCAAATTGGACGGAACGGCATTCTGTGTGGGGCTGCAAAATAAAACATTGGGACGTTCAAATCCCAAGACTGCCTTTGAATCAGGAGAGTTACAAACAATGCAGGTTTAAGACTGCTGTATGCCTTCTTGGTTGCCCTCTTCTGCACCTTTTCCAGTTCTACAATGCTCTTCTGGTCACCATACCTTCAGAAGGACATTGTAGAACTGGAGAAGGTTCAGATGAGGGCAACCAAGATGAGCAGGGGCCTAGAGCACTTTCCTTATGAGGCGAGGCTACAACACCTGGGGCTTTTTAGTTTGGAAAAAAGACGACTGCAGGGAGACATGATAGAGGGGTACAAAATCATGCATGGTGTGGAGAAAGGGGATAAATTCTTCTCCCTCTCGCAAAACACTAGAACCAGGGGGTCATCGCAAGAAACTGATTGCCAAGAAATTCAGGACCAACAAAAGGAAGTACTTTTTCACACAACACATAATCAACCTGTGGAATTCTCTGCCACAAGATGTGGTAACAGCCAACATCCTGAATGGCTTTAAAAGGGGCTTGGACAAATTCATGGAGGAGAGGTCTATCAATAGCCACTAGTCTGAAGGCTATAGGCCAGGCATGATGCCTCTAGATCCCAGTTGCAGGAGAGTAACAACAGGAGAGAGGGCATGTCCTCAGCTCTTGCCTGTGGGATTCCAAGCGGCATCTGGTGGGCCACTGTGTGAAACAGGATGCTGGACTAGATGGGCCTGGGGGCTGAAACAGCAGGGCTGTTCTATATTATTGCTTTATGATGAGACGCGTTGGTCATTTCTGATGACTCTGGGACATCTTCCCCAGGTGAGGACAACAGAATCATCGGTTCTGGACTATTGTGAAACAATTAAGCAGGCCGAAGTATGTAGTAGTAGATAATATGCATGCCACAGACTCACCCCTTTGTTTCAAAAGGGGGGGGGCTATTTGTTGGTGCCAACAACGCTGCTATAGTTTTTACTTACAAAGAAAAGGAAATACAAAGGCAAGATATGACAAACAATGAATATTTATATACCACTTTGAAAGAAAGAAAGAAAGAAAGAAAGAAAGAAAGAAAGAAAGAAAGAGAAAATGGCTCAGTGTCCCCAAAGGGCTCACAATCTAAAAAAGAAATATAAAAGAGACTCCAGCAACAGCCACTGGAGGGATGCTGTGCTGGGGATGGACAGGGTCAGTTGCTCTCCTCCTGCTAAGTAAAAAGAATCACCACTTTAAAAAGGTGCCTCTTTGTTCAGTTAGCAGGACAAGACACAAAGAAAAGAAAAGAACCCCACCAAATCTTAAAATACGCAGCAAAATAAATGCAGCAAAATAAAACAAAATGAACAAACAAACAAACAGGCCTTTTCTGCTACTCCCATCTGAAATTGAAACTCGTTATGGCGAGGACTGCCAACTCTGATTGAAGCTGTTTGTGGAGCTTTTTTTTTGTTTGCACACAAGCCATTAAAATCTCCAGGACTGCATTCAACAGTCACCTGGAGACTGACGCCGATTTCTGGAGTCTCCAAGCCAATCCTGGGAGTCTGGCAACCCTATTTACGGCCTGGAACTTCCATAATAAAAATCTGTTATGGTGTAAAACAACACGGTGACCTGGCTCAGCAGGGCACTACCAGAAGAAAAGTACCAAATAGGATGTTAAAAAGGAAAAGAAGGGCCCTATCCAGTTACTACCATTCCTGGCTTTAGAACATCACTGCTAGGTTGCCCTTGATGAGGCTGATATTCATTCATTAATTCATTCATTCACACAGTCAGACAGGGGTTATTGACTGGTTTGTTTTGTCCAGACATCGAGTCCTTCCCAAGGACCTGGGATGGCTGAATTTTATTACCAATGTTGCTGCTGTTATTAGAGATATTGTCGCAGAATATAGGCTGTTCCCAGTAAAGTTGCTTTTTGTAATTGTCTGGTGATGATTTCTGTGGCCCCTATGGTGTTGAGGTGCTCTTCAAGTTGTTTTGGAATTGCACCTAGGGTGCCAGTTACCACTGGGATTACTTTGGTCTTTTTCTGCCACAGCCTTTCAATTTCAATTTGTAGATCTTTGTATTTTGTGATTTTTTTCTATTTCTTTTTCTTCTATTCTGCTATCCCCTGGTATTGCTATGTCGATTATTTTGACTTGTTTTTCTTTCTTCTCGACTACAGTTATATCTGGTGTATTGTGTGGCAGATGTTTGTCTGTTTGTAGTCGGAAGTCCCATAATATTTTTACATCTTCATTTTCTACAACTTTTTCAATTTTATGGTCCCACCAATTTTTGGCTTCAGTTAGCTTGTATTTTTTACAGATGCTCCAGTGTATCATCCTTGCTACCTTGTCATGCCTTTGTTTGTAGTCAGTCTGTGCGATCTTTTTACAGCAGCTGATTAGATGGTCCACAGTTTCATCTGCTTCTTTACAAAGGCGGCACTTGCTGTTTGTTGCTGATTTTTCGACTTTTGCTCTTATTGCATTTGTTCTTAGTGCCTGTTCTTGTGCTGCCAGTATTAAACCCTCTGTTTTTTTCTTCAAGTTGCCATTCTTAAGCCATATTATTATTATTTATTCCATTTCTATACCGCCCTTCCAAAAATGGCTCAGGGCGGTTTACACAGAGAAATAACAAACAAATAAGATGGATCCTTGTCCCCAAAAGGCTCACAATCTAAAAAAAATGTAAGATAGATACCAGCAACAGTCACTGGAGGTACTGTGCTGGGGGTGGAGAGGGCCAGTTACTCTCCCCCTGCTAAATAAAGAGAATCACCACATTAAAAGGTGCCTCTTCGCCAAGTTAGCAGGGACCCACAGATTCAATGTGCTGATGTCCTTGGGACCCACAGATTCAGTGTGCCTTTCACGTTAAAAAAAAATCTCCCCACACTCAAAACATCTCCTGACACAGTGTGCCTTTCACATACAAAAATCTACAGAATGAAGATCTGGCAACTCTTTTATGCTACGTTTTGGACTCCTGAGCACCTGAGCTTTCAAAGTTTGCTCAAAAGCAAGCTGCTAGACCTCATGGCTGAAGTAAACACATTCTAGAACATCCACACAGCTTTTCTTGAAAGCGCCAGTGTTCTGTGCAGTGCATTGCTGCCTAGCTACCCATTCTTCATGGTCTCCATTTATGCCCTCTTCCCCTTCCCCAGCCAAATTTATTTTCTGCACCATCTAATGGGCCTCATCATTCAAACGCCAGCATCTGCCCGAAAGGCAAAGCAAAGCAAAAAGGTGAACATAGTTCATGTTCAGAATAAAAGGTTGCAGATCCAGTGTGTTCGTGGGAAACTGTTGCTCGCCCTGATTTAATCAGAGCTTCTTGGCACGGAATTTGGGATTCGGTTTTGTTTTGAGCCCTAGGTATGAACGGCTCTCGGGAGCCCCAGCAGTCAAGCACACACACACACCCCATCGCTCACATCGGTGGGGTTGATACTGATGGAGATCAAATGTGGATGTGGGGACCAGGTGGCGGTGGTAAGGGGGAGGCGGGTGGTGGCATGGTTCTGGGAAGCGTTAAGAGCGCAGGGGCCGCGTATGAAGGCGGAACCGTTTGCGTCAGAGAGAAACGGCTCATTAGGCAGCAAGCGACCTTGTGGGGCGATCTGTTGCAAGGAGCAATGTGTCTGAGCAGAGACTGCAAATGGAAGAGAGACAGAGACTGGGGAGGAGGGAGGGACAGGACTGAAAAATGTATCGCTGTGCATGCTGCCGACAGCATCAGGCTTTAAAGAGGCCTGGACTACACATGCCATAAAAGGAGGTGGGATGGGGTCATAGCTCATCTGTTTTGCATGTAGAAAGGCTAGGTTCAGGCTGGGAGAGAGACTCCTGCCTGACACCGTGGAGAGCCGCGGCCAGTCAGGGTAGACACTGCTGAGCTAGAGAGGACCTATGATCTGACTCGACAAGGCGGCTTCGTAGGGGATGGGGTCAGAGCTAGTGTGGTGCAGTGGTTAGAGTGTAAGACTCAGGACCGGGGAGACCTGAGTTCGAATCCCCGTTCAGCCAGGACACTCACTGGGCGACTCTGGGCCAGCCGCATATCTCTCAGCCTGACCTACCTCACAGGGTGGTTGTGAGGACAAACATAACCATGTACACCGCTCTGGGCTCCTTGAAGGAAGAGCGGGATAGAAATGTAATACATGAATGAATGAATGAATGAATGACTCAGTGGCAGAGCATCTGCTTTGCTTCTCTATGAAGAAGGTCTCAGGTTCAATCCCCAGCTTTTTTTATTTTATTTTATTTTACATTTATATCCCACTCTTCAGCTCCTAAGGAGCCCAGAGCGGTGTACTACACACTTAACTTTCTCCTCACAACAACCCTGTGAAGTCAGTTAGGCTGAGAGAGAAGTGACTGGCCCAGAATCACCCAGCAAGTCTCATGGCTGAATGGGGATTTGAACTCGGGTCTCCCCGGTCCTAGTCCAGCACTCTAACCACTACACCACGCTGGCTCCTACATCTTCAGGTAGAGACTGGAAGGGACTCCTGCCTTCTCCTTGGAAGATGTCTTGAAATCTTTTAAAACCAATTAGATATTATTAAAAGCCAGGCTGAAGAGATGGGTCTCTATGGCTCTTCTGAAGGATTCCGGGTCCAAAGAGGACAAACCTCTCACACCCACAGGGTGCGCGTTCCACAGCCTAGAGGCAACAACGGATCCCAAGTTGCCACCAGATGAACTGGTGGCACCTGAAAACGGACCTCTCCTGATGATCTTAACGAGCAGTGGGGATCTTACAGAGAAAGGCACTTTCTCAGGTGCCTTCCTATATCGCTGATGTCCAATATAGGTGTTTCCCATAGTCTGGGAAACATACCAGCAGGGATTCGAACCGGCAACCTCTTGCTGGACTACAACTCCCATTATTTATTTATTTATTTAGACATGTATATCCCGCTCTTCCTCCAAGGAGCTCAGAGCGGTGTACTACATACTCCCATCATCCCTGATTATTGGCCCCTGTGGCTGGGATGATGGGAGTTGTAGTCCAAAAACAGCTGGAGGACTGTAGTTCTACAGCCCTGAGCTGTATTAGCCCTTTAGTAATCTCTGATGAAGAGCACCTTATCTTGACACACACTGGGCTCATACTGTCCCCCGCTCACATCCTGAAATGGTACAGTCCCAAGATGGGCTGTACCATGCGATTTTTCAGGGCACGCAGATCAGTCCTAAATTTCTTGTTCTCTTGATCGGAGATCAATATGAAAACGTGACCACACCAAAAATCCAACAGATCAGTGGCAAGGAGGAAAACGAAAAGCAGCTCACATCCAACATATGCCGAGGCGTTTCGAGGGATGACTCATATTTTGTTTTGGTTCTTTCTCCCTCTTTTCCCATGCTGGACGTTAATAAATTCCGAAAAAGGGCACTGTCGCAAAAGTGCAACACGTCAATCAGTTATAAGTGAGCCATCTGCTGCATTCATGAATACGCGGGTGAAAACTGCAGCAGCTAAACACAGTTCAGAACGTGCAAGAGAAAAAGGGACATTGCCCACAGTGCTGAATTCCCATAATATCCATCCCGTGCTACCAATCATGGAAACAGCCGCTTGCTAAGCTAAGAATTACAATCAATCAAGGAGTCATTTGTAAACAAGCACTGCACTGGCTTCTCTCCCCCCGCCCCCCCCGTTTTCTTTTCAGGGCATCCCTATCAGGATTTAGACTGTAAACTCCTTGAGGGCAGAGGCCTGCATTTGGGAGCTTACCCATTTCCGTAAAGCACCACAGACATTGATCCCAAGGCACAGCCAACATGTGAGGGAGGCAGCAGCATCGTGCATTTCAGCCATGTCCCCAACGGTAACATCCCCTTGTGATTTGGGATTTTTGATGGTGCAGGAGTCTTCCTTGAGGGCATGGCTGCCCAGTGCAGATGCCCAGGGGAGGCATGCTCAGCGAGCGCGTCATTATGGGAGATGGAAGTGCCTGGCAGCACCATTCCACTGCATCCCTCAATCAATCCCCTGCTAACGGAGCCAAGCCTTTTTTAAAGTGACCATTCCCTTTATTGAGCACGGGGAGAGCAACCGGCCCCATCCATCCCCAGCACAGCATCCCTCCAGTGGCTGTTGCTGGCATCTATCTTACGTTTCTTTTTAGATTGCGAGCCCGTTGGGGACGGGAAACCATTTAATTTAATTACTGGTGACCAGGAGAGCTGGTTTTGTGGTAGCAAGCATGACTTGTCCCCATAGCTAAGCAGGGTCTGCCCTGGTTGCATATGAATGGGAGACTTGATGTGTGAGCACTGTAAGATATTCCCCTCAGGGGATGAAGCCGCTCTGGGAAGAGCAGAAGGTTTCAAGTTCCCTCCCTGGCTTCTCCAAGATAGGGCTGAGAGAGATTCCTGCCTGCAACCTTGGAGAAGACGCTGCCAGTCTGTGAAGACAATACTGAGTTAGATAGACCAATGGTATGACTCAGTATATGTCAGTTTCCTATGTTCCTATCTATAAACAAATGTAAACCACTTTGGAAGCTTTTGTTGAAAAGTGGTATATAAATATTTGTTATCGTCGTCGTCTTCAGCAGAGTTGCTGTCTCACACACCTTCAGATCAGTGTTCCCTCTAAGGCGTGCACATGTGCACCCGCTCACAAGTTTTTCGGATGTCCGCTCAGTTAATTTTAGATCCCGCTCAGGTTGGATCAGGAAGGCCCCACTCTGAATGCAGGTGCGCACACACTGCCTTGATACTGCCACCCAGAACAAAACTCATCCCGCACACAGATGAAAAAAAAATTAGAAAGGAGACTGCTTCAGATCAAACCACATTTTTTCTTGCCTTGATCCAGAGTCGGGTACTCCCTTAAAATGCTTCATTTTCACTGGTTTCAGTCCCTTTCTACATCTACAACCTACATCCATAGAGGACAGGGTCTAGTTCAGTGGTGGAGCATCTCCCTTGCACGGAGAAAGTCCCAGATTTAATCCTTAGCAGCATCTCCCGGTAGGACTGTGAAAGACTCCTGCTTGAAACCTTGGAGAGATGCTGCCAGCTAGTGTAGACAATACTGAGCTAGATTGACCAATGGTCTGACTCAGTATAAGGCAACTTCCTGTGCTCCTGCATCAGCACGCCTTTTCTTTATATTGGGGAGAAGAGCTGGTATTCCAGTAGCAAACATGGAGTCTTCCCTCTGCTAAGCAGTGTCTGCCCTAGTTTGCATTTGGATGGGTGACTACATGTGAATGCTGTCTGCTGTAAGGTATTCCCCTTAGGAAATGAGGCTGTAGCTCAGCAGCAGAGCATCCGCTTGGTATGCAGAAGGTTCCAATCCCTGGCAGCAACTCCAGGTAGGACTGAGAAACCCACCTGAAATCTTGGAGAGATGCTGTCAGTCTGTGTAGACAAATACTGAGCTAGATGGACCAAGGGTCTCTGACTCTTTATAAGGAAACTTCCTGACTAGCAAGCCAGAGGTGACCGGTTCGAATCCCTGCTGGTAGGTTTCTCAGACTATGGGAAACACCAATGTTGGGCAGCGGCGATATAGGAAGGTGCTGAAAGGCATCATCTCATACTGCACAGGAGGCGGCAATGGTAAACCCCTCCTGTATTCGACACCGATTCGACACCGATTCGGTGCCAGGAGTCAACACCAATTCGGTGGCACACTTTACCTTTCCTATATGGCTATGACTTTTAAAACCCAGCACAGGGCTCCTTAAAGGTAAAGTGTAACATCAAGTCGATTTCAACTCCTGACGCCCACAGAGCCCTGTGGTTGTCTTTGGTACAATACAGGAGGAGTTGACCATGGCCATCTCCCGTGCAGTACGAGATGATGCCTTTCAGCATCTTCCTATATCGCTGCTGCCCGGTATAGTACCAGCGGGGATTTGAACCGTCAACTTTATTCTTGTTAGTCAAACATTTCCCCACTGCTCCACTTAGGGTTGGCCAAAATAAAGTTTAGCCTTTACGTTTCTTGCCTAAACCACAAACAGGGCTGAGAACCCAAAGACGCTGGTCTTCTGACTAATCACTGAACACCACCTAGTGCCGAGCGCATCATACGAACTGCCATGGTATAGTGGTTAGAGTGCTGGACTAGGACCGGGGAGACCCGAGTTCAAATCCCCATTCAGCCATGATACTAGCTGGGTGACTCTGGGCCAGTCACTTTGCTCTCAGCCTAACCTACTTCACAGGGTTGTTGTGAAAGAGAAACTCAAGTATGTAGTACACCGCTCTGGGCTCCTTGGAGGAAGAGCGGGATATAAATGTAATAATAATAATAATAATAATATGAACTCAGGCCTGTCAGAACAAACACGGAAGAGTCCCGCTTCCTACTCATCCTTGGATTCTGATTCAGAGTACCCGGTTCTGGGTGCTCCGCCAGTTGTACTCTTTGACCTTGCTTCCTCCTCTGTGAACTATGGCTTGGTCTTATCTGGGTCCCACAGCCTCAGGCAGCTCACACTAGAAGCTTCCAGGCAGGGGCATACACACTGAATTAACTCCTTGTGCACTGAAACGATGCAATCGACACTGACACCGACTCAATGGCACACTTTACCTTTACACTGCAATCAGGCATTGGCCCTATCCACCCCCAGCACCGTATCTCCAGTGACTGTTGCTGATGTCTATCTTATGTTTCTTTTTAGACTGTGAGCCCTTTGGGGACAGGGATCCATCTTTCTTTCTTATTTATTTATTTATTATTTCTCTGTGTAAACCGCCCTGAGCCATTTTTGGAAGGGTGGTATAGAAATCAAATTGTTATTGTTATTAATAAACAATAACAAAATACAAAGATCTACAAACTGAAATTGAAAGGCTGTGGCAGAAAAAGACCAAAATAATCCCAGTGGTAATTGGCGCCCTGGGTGCAATTCCAAAACACCTTGATGAGCACCTCAACACCACAGAGGCCACAGAAACCACCATCGGCCAATTACAAAAAGCAGCTTTACTGGGAACAGCCTATATTCTACGACGACAACAACTATAATAACAATGCTATTAATAATGAAATTCAGCCATCCCAGGTCCTTGGGAAGGACTCGATGTCTGGATAAAACAAAGCAGTCAATAACACCTGCCTGACTGTGTAAAAAAGAAATAATAATAGCAGCAAGCCACCTAAGCAAACAAGCCAGCTAATGGCGCAGCGAGGAAATGACTTGACTAGCAAGCCAGAGGCGGCCAGTTCAAATCCCTGCTGGTATGTCTACCAGACTATGGGAAACACCGATATCGGGCAGCAGCAATACAGGAAGATGCTGAAAGGCATCATCTCACACTGCGCACGAGGAGGCAATGGTTAACCCCTCCTGTATTCTGCCAAAGCCAACCACAGGGCTCTGTGGTTGCCACGAGTCGACACCAACTCGATGGCACACTTTACCTTTAGCAAGCAAGCAAGCCCTTCTATGCTCCCCGCACCCCACAATTTTCCCCTGCAATCGCCACTGAATAGAGATCGTAAGGAGGAGAGCTGGTCTTGTGGTAGCAAGCATGACTTGTCCCCTTAGCTAAGCAGGGTCTGCCCTGGTTGCATCTGAATGGGAGACTAGAAGTGTGAGCACTGGAAGATATTCCTCTCAGGGGATGGAGCTGCTCTGGGAAGAGCAGAAGGTTTCAAGTTCCCTCCCTGGCAGCATCTCCAAGATAGGACTGAGAGAGATTCCTGCCTGAGACCTTGGAGAAGCCGCTGCCAGTCTGTGAAGACAATACTGAGCTAGGTCGACCAATGGTCTGACTCAGTATATGGCAGCTTCCTATGTTCCTATCTTCTCTGTCCACACTATTCCACCTGGTCCTCCTGCCAACTCATTGCTAGTGAATCACACGGCTCCAACCCACTGCTAGGGACCAATTTGCTGCCGCTATTCTCCCGCAAGCTGGGAACAGACATAGTTACCTCATAGATATTTCCTTACACTTAGCAAGAGAGAACAGAGGAGCCTGCCTTTGAAGAGGTACTCTACCCAAGAGCACAGAAGTAACTTTATATTATATTGTGTGTGCTTGTGGCCACAAAGCCTCCCTACCAACAGCGCGTGTGTCAGGGAGGAGACACACAACATAGGAACATAGGGAACAGCATTCAACATCAGACCATTGGTCTCATTCAGGATTGTCTACACACTGACTGGCAGTGCTTCCTGGTTTCAGGCAGGAGTCTTTCTCACCCTACCTGGAGATGTCAGGACTTGAACCTGGGACTTTCTGACTGCAGAGCAGATGCTCTGCCACTGAGCTATGGCCCGAGCCCCAAAGATGGCATACATGGGTCTCCCATCCACGCCAAGCTCCTCAGAGGAAAAGCGGGATAGAAATGTTAAAAAATAAATTAATTCTGGCACTGAACACACCACGACCTGCTCAGCTTCAGCAAGGTGGCTGAGCTGGGGGAATTAAGATTGATTGTGTGTGTGTGTGTGTGTGTGTGTGTGTGAGAGAGTGAGAGAGAGAGAGAGAGAGAGAGAGCGCACGTGCGAGCGAGCAAGCGTGAAGAACATTCTCCCATAGTCTGCTGATTGCAGGGGCGAAATGTTCTGTGAGTATTTATCATTCAAAATGTTTACTGTAGGCCTCATAGGAACATAGGAAGCTGCCATATACTGAGTCAGACCTTTGGTCTATCTAGCTCAGTATTGTCTTCACAGACAGGCAGCGGCTTCTCCAAGGTTGCAGTCAGGAGTCTCTCTGCAACCCTGTCTTGGAGAAGCCAGGGAGAGAACTTGAAACCTTCTGCTCTTCCTTGAATGGCTCCATCCCCTAAGAGGAATATCTCACAGTGTTCACACATCAAGTCTCCCATTCATATGCAACCAGGGTGGACTCTGCTTAGCTAAGGGGACAAGTCATGCTTGCTACCACAAGACCAGCTCTCCTCTGAGCGCATGGCATTCAAACATTGCCAAAACGTCTTGCAGGATACAAATATTGCAGCTCTGATCGGAAGTAGAAAATGCTGCCAATTCTTTAGGTCAGGGGTTCCCAACTCTGGATTCCCAGATCTTGTTAGATTGCAACTCCCATCATCCATTGTGGGTTTAGGTCACTGTTCTTTTAACTAGCCGGTCATGTCTGCAAAATCCAAGGCACCACAATAACTGCTTTTTTACAATACCAATTTGGACCAAATTTGGTACAGTGGTAGGATCACAAAGGGACACCTCAAACGCATCATTTGTGATAATGTCATCCACCCCAATGCAAGATGGCAGAAAACATTTGAAGCGCAACTTGAGAACTGCCTAACCAATGTGGACCAAATTTAGTCCAGGCGTATGGATAGTGGAAGGAAAGCAGGCAGATGAGTTCTTACTGGAACAACTTGTTTAAAATACTGTGACTACTAATACTGTTCCTCCTATAATACCAGTTATAGACTTGTTTAAATATGATGGCTTCCACCCAAAAAAGAAAACCCTGAGAAATATGGTTTAGTCCAGGCAGTAAATTTTTTCCATTAGAGACACACACACACACACACACACCCCTACCCCTACAATTCCCAGAGATCCCTAGAGAGAAGTGACTTAAATTAGTGTGTCTGGAGTGTAGACAGAAAGAGAAAAGGAGGAAAACAAGAGAGAGAGAGAGAGAGAGAGAGAATATGACAGGGGGAGAAAGGAGGAGATTTAAAACTGGAAGTGTTTGTCTATTGATTATCAGTTTTATCTCTCTCTCTTTCGCTCTCTCTCTCTCTAACTGGGCCACAGGTTGAGGTTAAAGGTGGATCCTAGGTCCGAAAACAGTTAGGAACATAGGAACATAGGAAGCCATATACTGAGCCAGAGCATTGGTCTATATAGTTCAGTATTGTCTTCACAGACTGGCAGCGGCTTCTCTCTCAGCCCTCTCTGGGAAAGCTGCTGCCAATCAGTGTGGACAATCCTGAGCTAGGTGGACCAATGGTCTGACTCAGCATACGGCCGCTTCCGATGCCCCCACCTCCCTGCCAGGAGGAAAGGATGAATCCTCCTTACTCTGTCCTTGTCAGAGGACGCCTTCTCCTGCCTTTTAAACCCCCGGATCCATAACCGTCCCTTTCTAAGCGATGCACCACTGGTCTCATCCAGACTGTAGTCTCCGTCCCCCTGTGCAAAACGGCTCGGGTGGAGCTGGGGCAGGGGCTGGAGAAACAAGACATGTGAATCAGAATCGACCGCGAGTGGCGAGCGGTGCCACGGAAAGAGAGCTCAGGGTTTTGCAGGAGGGGAACCGGGCAACGGTGCCAGCGAGAATGGCAAGGAATGGCGGAGGGAGGGTGTCTACTCCACGCGCCGCGCCCGCCCATGTTGTGTGCAGCCACAGCAGCTGCCGATGCTCCAGAGCGGCGTCCCCTGGGGCTGACCTTGGGCTGGCCTTGCGTCCGCCTGCCTCGCCCCCACCCAGCCCCGTCCCCGCGCCACAAGGATGCAGGTGGGGCCTGCCCCTGGGAGCGGAAGGTCGGCCGCGAAAAGCACAGCCACAGCCATGTGGGTCAGCAAACAGGCAGTGACAGCTCAGCACCGCAGGCAGGAGGCAGAGCAAGGCTGTGGCAAAGCTGTGGCACAGCCCGAAACCAGACGGACAGGATGCTACTCAGAATCCGGAGGTTTGGGGGTGGGGGCGAGGGAAGTGACACAGGAACATAGGCAGCTGCCATATACTGAGTCAGACCATTGGTCCATCTAGCTCAGTATTGTCTACACAGACTGGCAGCGGCTTATTGATTGATTTGATTTGATTTGATTTCTATACCGCCCTTCCAAAAATGGCTCAGGGCAGTTTACACAGAGATATAACAAATAAATAAGATGGACCCCTGTCCCCAAAGGGCTCACAATCTAAAAGAAATAAAATAAAATAAAATAAAATAGGCACCAGCAACAGTCACTGCAGGTACTGTGCTGGGGGTGGAGAGGGCCAGTTACTCTCCCCCTGCTAAATAAAGAGAATCACCACATTAAAAGGTGCCTCTTTGCCAAGTTAGCAGGGCTTACAGGCTACAGGCAGGAGTCTCTCTCAGCCCTATCTTTGGTAGTTTGTTGGTTCAATAAAAAAAATCTTGTCCTATCTGGAGATGCCAGGGAGGGAACTTGGAGCCTTCTGCTCTTCCCAGAGCGGCTCCATCCCCTGAGGGGCATATCTTACAGTGCTCACACATGTAGTCTCCCATTCAAATGCTAACCAGGGCGAACCTTGCTTAGCAAAGGGAACCAAGGGAGCCACAAGACCAGCTCTCCTCCCGCAGAGCATCTCGTGAGCCAGTTTCCTCACTCAGCCTTCCCCGGGACCTACAGAAGGTCACAGAGACGATGATACCCCGGAGGGCTCCAATCATCCCAGGGACATTGCTAGGGACTTAAAAGATCTGGCCCACAGTCCCTCTTTTAAAAATTAAATTCAACCTGACACACACACACCCCAAGAATGATTATGTATGTTTTTAAAATCTAGATCTATATCAGGCGTAGCCATCGCTGATCCCATGTGTGGCAGCTCTCGCGAGAGTTCGCAAGCAAGCTGCCGGCAGGGGAAGAGGAAAGTGGCGGCACCAGAGGCAAGGCGGTTAACAAAACGGCGGCAGCAGGCGGGGGGGGGGAGGGAAATGGCAGCGGCAGGCAGACAAGAAAACGGCGGCAGCGGGCGGGACGGCAGATGGGGGAAGAAAGTGGCAGCAGCACGGCAGATGGGGGAAACTAGAGGTGCAGATGCTCTGAGCCCAGCCCAGCCAGTTCTTTAATATTATAATACAGCATCTATGGAGGTGGAAGCAGCAGAGAGCTTGGGGAGGCTGGGACCGCCACTGGTTCACCTAGCTCAGTATTGTCTACACTGACCAGCAGCGGCTTCTCCAGCCAAGGTTTCAGGCGGGAGTCTTGCCCAGCCCTACCTGAAGATGCTGCCAGGAATCGAACCTGGGACCTTCTGCTTGCAACGGGGCTCTACCACTGAGTTACGGTCAGGGGGATAGCGGACAGCACTCCCATGTCGTCACCCATCCAAATGCAAACCAAGACAGGCCCTGCTTAGCAAAGGGGGCCATCCATGCGGGCAACTGCCAGACCAGCTCTCTTTGGTCTTTTCCTATCTGAAGACCAAATCCTGCGGACAGGGGCCGACTGTGTGTGTCTCTCCCACAAAACGGGCACTGCGTGCAAATTCTGTGCCAAAGACCCACACGATCAGCCCCCTGCCCATGGGACTCGTTCGCTCAAAGAAAACCACAGGGCTCTGTGGGCGTCAGGAATCGACACTGACTCAACAGCACACTTTACTTTACCTTAAACATGCATAGGATTGCCCTGTTGGTGGCTTTCTGGCCCCATCCAGCTCTCTGGTTCTCAAATATTCACCACTGTGAGACTGGGATTTGAAAATTTAAAATAATACAACCTGAATTTTTAAAACAAATTATTTTTCCAGGCCTTTTGCAGTCATCTGTCCCCCCACCACCACCAGCATTTTCTTGCAGCCATAACACACCCAACACCTCTAGGGAGATGTTTCATTTAATATTATTCAAAGCTCCTCAAATTAAAAGATCCTTGCTAAAAAATCTATGAATCAACCAACTCAGAAGCCTGAGATGCATTTACTAACACACTGTTGAATCTCTCCCTAGAGTACAGAATGGTTCTCGGGAGTCCTGACTCCAACTTCCCCTGTTTAATCACAAGACAGAAGCACATGGGTCTTCAAAAACGCCCATTTGTTTACACACAACCCACAGAGCCCAGTAGTTGTTGCATTTGAACCCCCAGGGGTGTTCAAGAGCTGTAGTCAGATCTGACTCTACCAATGCCCACTGGACTTCCCAACAACTGTCCATCCAATTCCCCCCACCCCTAAAAAAAACAAGAGCAACAGATTACACTCTTATAGGTTACATTGGACACTGCTGTACTGAGTCAAACCCTTGGTCCACCCAGCTCAGTATTGTCAACACTGACTGGCAGCAGCTCTCCAGGGTTTCAGGCTGGGCTTTCCTTGGAGACACCAGGGATTGAACCTGGGACTTTCTGCAAGCCAGTGTGATGTAGTGGTTAGCGTGTTGGGCTAGGACTGGGGAACCTGAGTTCAAATCCCCATTCAGCCATGAAAACTCCCTGGGTGACTCTGGGCCAGTCATGCATCCCTCAGCCTAACCTACCTCACAGGGTTGTTGTGAGGATAACTATAACCATGCCCTCTGGGCTCCCTGGATTTATATCCCTGGGATATAAATACCAATAAATAAATAAAATAAAAACATAAACAAAAAGCACAGCAGATGCTCTGTGTCACTGAGCTACAACCTTCCAAGGAAAACGGCGCATGGAACTGCCTTATCTTGAACCCTTGGTCCACTGAGCCTGCAACCTTGGAGAAGCCACTGCCAGTCTGTGAAGACAATACTGAGCTCGATGGACCAATGGTCTGACTCAGTATATGGCAGCTTCCTATGAGCTCAGTATTGTCAACACGGGCTGGCAGCAGCTGTCCCAGGGGTTCAGGCTGAGCTTTCCTAGGGCTACCTGGAGATGCTGCCAGGGATTGAACCTGGGGCCTTCTTCTGCATGCTAAGCAGATGCTCTGCCACTGAGCCAGGGGGGAGGGGGGCAGATCCCCCTCCCCCTGCACCTGGTCGACTTTCCAGGGCTGGTAAGGAGGAGGAGGACCACAATTTAAGCAAGGGGTGGGGGGACGCATCCAGTGGGCTTTCAACCCTCCACCATCACACACACACGCCGCCAGCCACCCCCAATGGAGGCGTGGAGACACACACACACACACACACACACACACACACACACGAGGAACAAAGGCGGCGATGCTACAAAGACCACGATGCCGTCGCTGCCGGTGGCGGTGAGCGCGGATGTCGCACCGGGAGGGCACCACCACCAGGCGCCGACAAATCCACACACCTGTAGCAACGGGAAGGGATTGAGGCCGGGGCTGGCCCCCTCTTTCTTGCCCCCAATCCATCCAGCCTTTCCGAAGGGCCAGCACACACAGAGAGAGACACAGAAACACACACACACACACACACACACACACACACAGAGCGCCCCCCTCGTCAAAGCATCGCCCTTTTCTTTTCATTGATTAGCAAGACCTGCGAATCACTTCCACCCAAGACCGCTGCCCGCCCCCCCCCCCGGACAAAGAAGGTCGCGGGGGCCAGGGAGGGGTCCCTGGGGATGGGGGCAGAGAGAGGGGGCTGGCCGGCTGCAAGGACCCCCCCCAGCACCCACCCGCATCCACCCTCCTCCTCCTCCTCTACCCCCCTCCCGCCCCCTCCATCCCTCCTCCATCCTTCTCTCCGCCGAGGACAAGTGGCCAGCCCGGATCGCCAGCGCCGGCCGCCTTTGCCCAGCCGGACTGCGCGCCCGCCCAGCAGCAAGCCAGGAGCCGCTTGCCTGGGCGCCACGATCCAACCCCCCCCCCCACCACCACCACCAAAAAAACCAGCCGGCCAGCCCGGCATCCCTCCCTCCCTCCCTCCCCCCGCATGCCCTCCCCGCGCAGCGCTTCTCCTTACTCAAACATAGCCCGGCACGCTCCAGCGGCTCCCCCTCCCCGCCCGGACGGGACCGGACGGGATGGGATGGAGGGGCGAGCGCGGCGGCTCCCGGCCGGCGGCCCGGCGGCGGCTGCTGCTGGTGGTGCTGCTGCTGCTGTGCTGCTGCTGCCGCCGCGCGGAGGAAGAGGAAGGAGCGCCAGGCCCCGCTTCCCTCCCTCCCTCCCTCCCTCGTCGGCCGAGGCCGCCCCTTTTGCTGCGCGCACCCCCGGCTCCGCCGCCAGCGCGCAGCGCAGCCCAGCCGGAGGAGGAGGGGCTAGAGCGGAAGGCCGGAGGTGGGGGGGAGGGGGGCAAGAGGACTCCCCCAGGACTCCTGGGTCCCCTCCACACAGTCCGTGTCCAGGGGGGGCGGCCTTGAAGCTGGGGGGAGGCGGGCAGACCGGCGGGGCTCTCGTGGGGCTCCTTTCTGGGGGAGGGAGGGAGGGAGGGAGGGGGAGCTGCGTCCGTCCCCGTCCCCCGGGGGGAAAGGAGGGCTCGCACTGTGGATTGGGGCCAGGAGTCCTCCTGGGTCCCAGCAGGCCCAGATCTGGGAGGGGGACTCGGGGGAAATGATCCAGCGCGCGACCAGGAGGGAGAATGACCTTGGGAGATCCGGGGAGGGAGGGCGGGCGGACGTGGTGCGTCTTCGGTGGAATCAGGATTCCAGGCATGTGCCGCTCGGGAGGAGAAAAGGGACCTTTCTTATTGCTGGGCTTTTTGTTCGTAGCTGGAACCGCGGGGTGGCGGGGGGTTAGTGCCAGAGCCGCCGCCGGCGCGCTCGCTCGCTCGCTCGCTCGGCTTTGCTTTCCAAAATTTGGGTTCCTTTTGGGCTTCCGAATTGGGTCGGGAATGGTTGGCGGCTGCTGCTGCCGTTAGATCCAGCGAGAGAGAGAGCGAGGCGTGAAAGACTGGATGTGGCAGGCCGAACATGGAAGATGAAGGCAGCAGACTTCAGATTTCGTGCTTTTAAGATGCCCCTGGCAAAAAAGCACTCAAATGCAAAACCAAGCCCTGGCTGCTGGACCCTGTGATGCCTTAGATGTCCACAGAGGCTTTCATTAGGCAGAGCCAGCCGTGGTGTAGAGTGGTTAGAGTGCTGCACTAGGGCTTGTTCAACTCTCCCTCCCTTGAGCCATGAAAGTCTGGACCAGTCCCTTCCCGGCCGAGTCTACCTCACAGGGTTGTTGTGGGGATAAACATAACCAGGGTGTTATAACATAATGTACCACACCGTTCTGGGCTCCTTGGAGGAAGAGCAAGATATAAATGTAAATATAAGTAAACTGGAGAGAAGCAGTATATAATCAATCAACATCTGGAACCCATCTCCTGAAGTGGGGGACCACTCCATCCCTATAAAGGGTGCCGTTGAGTCAGCGTCGGCCACAGAGCCCTGTGGTTTTTCTTTGGTAGGATACAGGAGGGGTTGACCATTGCCATCTCCCATGCAGTATGAGATGATGCCTTTCAGCATCTTCCTGTATCGCTACTGCCTGATATCGGTGTTTCCAATATATTGGTCTGGGAAACAGACCAGCAGGGATTCGAACCGGCAACCTCATGCTTGCTAGGCAAGTCATTTCCCGGTGCGCCATTAGGTGGCTTTTCATCCCTACACTGTAACTAAAGCTGTGATCCTAGATACACTTTCCTGGGAGTAAGCCCCACTGAGTAAGCCCCTTCTGAATAATAGACGTGCATAAACCTTGGGTTGCACACACCTAAATAGCACAGGACGCTACCTTATACCAAGTCAGTATTGTCTACTACACAGACTGGCAGCAGCTCTTCAAAGTTTCAGGCAGGAGGTGCTGCCAGCCAGGGACTGAACCTGGGAACCTTGGCTCTGCCACTGAGCTATGAATATATCACCTTCTCCTCTTTATCCCCACTTCCATTTTCCTCTCTTCCTTCGATGGCCTCTTTTCTGGAGCATTTCATATTGCTATCTCCTCGGGGCAGAGAACCTGTCCCCGTATCCTTTGTAAGGTACCCTCCACACTACAACAGCAACAGGCAGACACTGAGTCAGCTGCTGATATTGACTTATCCATCAGGTCTCCTGTCTCCCCTGGACAGGATGAGTATGTCAATATCAGCTCACTGGGCAAAGTCAGCAATATCTGCTAATTGAGCAAAGATGTACCCTCCAAAGTGGTGACTTCAATTTAGCCAGAGGACCGGCCCTGTGCAACCCGGTCTAACATCTTTCCCAGTCGCTGTATGCTAGAGGGCCTGCCCTGTGTTTCTTCTTAGCTTGTGAGCCCCTTTGGGAGAGGGACCCGTTTTCTCATTCTCTTTGCTATATAAACTGCGTCATGAACTCTTTTTTGTTGAAGGGCAGTATAGAAAATATTATTAGTAATCATAATCCTAAATATTGATGTGCCTGGAAGAGGGCTGGAATTTAGTGGCTGGTTGTCCAACCGTTCACCAAAAACTTTCAGATTCCTGCTTGCACTGGGCCTCGCCAGATGACATAGGAAGCTGCCATATACTGAGTCAGACCATTGGTCTATCTTCACAGACTGTCTTCACAGACTGGCAGCAGCTTCTCCAAGGTTGCAGGCAGGAATCTCTCTCAGCCCTATCTTGGAGATGTCACAGAGGGAACTTGGAACCTTCTGCTCTTCCCAGAGTGGCTCCATCCCCTAAGGAGAATATCTTACAGTGCTCACACTTCTTGCCTCCCTTTCATATGCAACCAGGGTGGACCCTGCTTAGCTAAGGGGACAAGACATGCTCGCTACCACAAGACCAGCTCTCTTCCAGATTTGTGCATGTGCAGTAAATGCACAGGCATTCCTCATATAACCCCTGCTAACTTGGCAAAGAGGCACCTTTTAACATATTGATTCTCTTTATTTAGCAGGGGGAGAGCAAATGGCCCTATCCACCCCCAGCACAGTACCTCCAGTATCTATCTTATGTTTCTTTTAGATTGTGAGCCCTTTGGGGACAGGGATCCATCTTATATATTTATTATTTCTCTGTGTAAACCACCCTGAGCCATTTTTGGAAGGGCGGTATAGAAATCAAATTTATTATTATTTCTTGTTTACACAGACAGGTGTTATTGACTGGTTTGTTTTATCCAGACATTGAGTCCTTCCCAAGGACCTAGGATGGCTGAATTTTATTGTCAATGTTGTTGTTATAGATATCGTCGCAGAATATAGGCTGTTCCCAGTAAAGCTGCTTTTTGTAATTGGCTGATGGTGATTTCTGTGGCCCCTCTGGTGTTGAGGTGCTCTTCAAGGTCTTTTGGAACTGCACCCAGGGCGCCAATTACCACTGGGATTCTTTTGGTCTTTTTCTGCCACAACCTTTCAATTTCAATTTGTAGATCTTTGTATTTGGTGATTTTTTCTATTTCTTTTTTCTTCTATTCTGCTATCCCCTGGTATTGCTATGTCGATTATTTTGACTTGTTTTTCTTTCTTCTCGACTACAGTTATATCTGGTATATTGTGTGGCAGATGTTTGTCTGTTTGTAGTCGGAAGTCCCATAATATTTTTACATCTTCATTTTCTACAACTTTTTTCAATTTTATGGTCCCACCAATTTTTGGCTACAGGTAGCTTGTATTTTTTGCAGATGTTCTAATGTATCATCCCTGCTACCTTGTCATGCCTTAGTTTGTAGTCAGTCTGTGCTATCTTTTTACAACAGCTGATTAGGTGGTCCACTGTTGCATCTGCTTCTTTACAAAGGCGGCACTTGCTGTTTCTTGTGGATTTTTCAACTTTTGCTCTTATTGCATTTATTCTTAGTGCCTGTTCTTGTGCAGCCAGTATTAATTATTATTATTATTATTATTATTATTATTATTATTATTATTATTATCAATAACCATCAGCCAATTACAAAAAGCAACTTTACTGGGAACAGCCTATATTCTGCGACGATATCTATAATAACAACAGCAAGAACACTGATAATAAAATTCAGCCATCCCAGGTCCTTGGGAAGGACTCGATGTCTGGATAAAACAAACCAGTCAATAACACCTGTCTGACTGTGTAAACAATAAATAATAATAAATAAAAATAAATTGTAGGGCCATTCCAGGGCAAGCCACCTAATGGTGCAGCGTGGAAATGCTTGACTAACGAGCAGAAAGTTGCCGGTTCGAATCTCTGCTACTATATTCGGCAGCAGTGATATAGGAAGATGCTGAAAGGCATCATCTCATACTGCGTGGGAAGAGGCAATGGTCAACCCCTCCTATATTCTACCAAGGACAACCACAGGGCTCTGTCAGTGCCAGGAGTCGAAATCGACTTGATGGCACACTTTACTTTATTCCAGGGCTGTCCTCAAGGACATTGTAGGGAAGATGTTGCATTTTCCAGTACTCAAACTGTTGAAAAGATGCAGTTCTGTGCACGCGCCCGTCCACACCCCACACACAGAGTGTGTGCAACCACTTTGGTTTGGAGCGTTGTGCAGAATGGTGTTGTGCAAGTAATGTGGGTTCCTGTTGGATACAGAGGAGCAATCCATTCAGCCATGAATGAGGCTCACTGCGTGACCTTGGACCAGTCACCGTCTACACTACCTCACAGGGTTGTTGTGAGGATACGGGGGCGGGGGGCGGAGGGAGAAACCACACAGGATGTCCTGAGCTCCTTGGAAGGATGGGATTAACGTCAGGTAGATATTCCAATGGAAGCAGCCATGGAAAGTCTTATCTGATCTAGTCATCCCTTTGTTATCATGCTTACAGCTGAGATGCTCACATCCCGCCATCATATGATCCGAGGGAATGGGTGAGTCAACCGCAGTAGCCTCTCCATACTTCCTTGCCACATCTGAAGTGCTGACATTATAATCAGC
Source organism: Hemicordylus capensis (assembly GCF_027244095.1). Lineage (NCBI taxonomy): Eukaryota > Metazoa > Chordata > Lepidosauria > Squamata > Cordylidae > Hemicordylus > Hemicordylus capensis. The sequence goes on from NC_069663.1 coordinate 20,381,916, forward strand.
TGGTGAGTCAAACAATACTTCGAGGCCACCCTTGAGCTCTCCCCAAATACACGTGGGCTCTTCGGGGGAAGCAAGTTGCCTAGAGTGCAAGAGGCTGTGAGTTCAAATCCCGGCCGGTGTGCTTCCCAGACTGTGCTTAGTAAATATAGAAAATGGCGGTGGCGGTGGCGACGGCAGCTGGGCCAGCGGCGGGAGGGTGGGAGATGGCAGCTTGGCAGCCGGCAGGGAGGCAGAGAAAATGGCAGGGGCAAGTGGGAAAAGGTGGCGGTGGGCAGGCAGGAAGAAAACGGTGGGAGCAAGTGGGCGGGAAGGAGGGAAACGGCAGTGGCAGGCAGGCAGTGGTGGCGGGGAATGGTGATGGCAGGGGGGAAGTGGTGGCACAGATGCTCTGTGCCCGGCCCAGCTAGTTATCCCCATATTGCAGATGGAAAGGCTGAGGCTGAGGCTGAGGCACCCTTTGGTCATTGTGGCTGGGGCTGACGGGAGTTGAGGTTCAGCAACATCTGGAGGCTCCCAGTTTGGGAACCACTGGGCTAGCCCAGAGTTGCTTATCAGCGGTCACAATCTCTCCGCTTGTTCTTCTGTGACATCAGAGAAGTACAGCCAATCACTATTTCTCTCACCCTTTCTCCACCGAGCTCAGGGCGTCATGCATTGTTTGTTGGTTTGTTTGTAAATACATTTACAATTTATTTATATTAGAGTTAGTTAGTTAGTTTGTTTATTCATTCATTCTCACCCCCTTTTCACCCTCACAACAACCCTGCAAGGTAGGCTAGGCTCAAACTCGGTGACAGGCCTAAGGTCACCCCATAAGTTTCCTGGCTGGGTGGGGATTTGAATCCAGGCCAGGCGGCAGGCTGTGAACATACTCGTCTTATCTAAAAGGTGGGAGGAAGAGTTGAACTTTAACAGGGTGGCAGCCGAATCCTGGCTGTTATTCTGCCTGGTTGGTGCTTCCTTCCGTCCTTTAAAGAAGTGAGAAATCTGCCATGTTTGCTTTACATTCCAATAAACGAAAAGTAAACACAGGCTGAGGTTTGCCTGAAAGCTTATCAGACATTGTTACTCTCCAGGCGCATGCCGTGCTGGACTCCTGCCAGTGCCTACTGCTGATGGTTCCTTCAAAATTTGACCCCAGCAAAAAGGTACACCCGTTTTATTCTAAGTGAACAGGCTGTTCTCAGAAAGTGGATGCCAAAGGCGTGAGTCACTTCTGTGGGCCCTTCCTGGCGAGAAAAGCCAAAAACATCCCCAAAAACGTTAATGCCACCAAGGAAGATGAGTCATAAACATAAGTGGGAATTTTGGGGAGGAAACTGAAATATATGCAATATTGACTTTCTTTCCAAATCCAAATGTTCCCACTTTAGGGAGAACATGATGTATAACTTAGTTCACCATTCGCCCCTCCAAGAAATTCTGTTTGGCATATTTATGAAGTTTTTAAAAGCATGCATTACTTCATTTTCATTCAATCATCAGGCAGAACTGAAGGCGGCTCTGCCCACCCTAAGATAAGATAAGCACGTATTTTTGCCAGTTAGCAGATAAGAAATGAAATGTCAAAAATGGAAACCATCAACAGTGCTCAAAAAGTGAGAGAGAATATTTATTATTTGGACTCAAAAACAGCATGTTGTTTTCTTCTAACAAAAGGAGAGAGAATGCAACACATATCCTGGGAACTGATCGCTGTACTGAATTTTGACTTTTAACTGGTGCAAACTAAGAAAATAAAATTTAAACAAGAAGTAATAGCATGGAGTTCTCATTCTCATAGAAAAATGGGGGAAAAACAGGGCACGGGGCATTGCACACTTGTGCAAACGTTCCCTTTAAGACAGACAGGACATGCTGGAGTTGCACAACTATTGTGCAAGGATGCCAGCAAGAATCAAACACTAGTCATGAACCTAGTCTCCAGGCTTCTCACAAGCGAGCACAACAGCTTTGGGTCTGCACAACAATCCTTCGCCATTAGCCAAGATATCATCCATGACTTTTCCTTTATGTAAAGGGACATTGGTAAAGGCCAGAAGCACTTCTGGCAGGGGTAGAAGAAATGGCTACCATGTTTGCCTGGTTTTTAGAAGGCCAGGTGAGGGGGGGGCTGGGTGGTCTGACTGTAATAAGGCCCCCAGGATGGCTTATTTTGCAGTCTTTTTAGAAACTCACTAAACTGAGAATACAGGTGGTTAACTCTTGACACACACACATACACGTACATAATGAAACACTAGTTGTGAACCCAGTATCTAGACTTCACACAAGCTAGCATGCACACGTCCGTGCGTGTTAGGCTATGAGTTTAACACCTTGCACTCATCCCACTGAGGTCATTTTTTATGAACTACACTACAGACAGCCCAAAGCCATCGTAGCTAGGGAGGATACCGTTGAACGTATCAGCTCTTGCAACAAGGCAAAAATCAGAATCGGGCAGCTTCTCTCTTCCGGCAGGTAATAAAAATAAAGGTTCCGCTGCAAGTACCAGCTCCAGCCACAAGGTGTCACTAGCTTTAATAGACACTGCTGCACCCACTAAAGGAGGCCGTTCAATCAAATAAAATGTTTTTGTATTAAATGGGCTTTAGTTCCCGGACTGCTCAGAGCAAAGCAATTCTCAAGGCAAGTGGTGGGGGTGCTGAAATCAGGTAGGGCCTACCAAAGAGGCCACTGATAAGGAACTCAAAAGCAAGTTAACCCCAACTACCATGATAAGGTCAGAGGGGGCCTGAAGAAGCCTCAAATTTTTCAAGGTGAAAATGTCTGAATTTTAGTTTTGGGTTGTGGGAAGCAGCTGCCGCTGCCACCCAACCCACTACTTCCTTCTCTTCCACCATCATGGCCCCAGCTCCTGTTGTTGGCTCTTGCAGCAGAGGAAACAAACATAGGCAGCTGCCATATACCGAGTCAGACCTATCGGTCCATCTAGCTCAGTATTGTCTACCCAGACTGGCAGCAGCTTCTCCAACGTTGCAGGCAGGAGTCTCTCTCAGCCCTATCTTGGAGATGCTGCCAGGGAAGGAGCTTGGAACTTTCTGCATGCAAATGCTCTCCCCAGAGTTCCCCCATCCCCTAAGGGGAATATCTTATAGTGCTCACGTATCCTTTCAGCCGGAGGAGAGTAATCTCCAACGGCCATCATCTCCAAAGAAGGAAGCGACCCAAATCCTGGATAATTATTTATTCGCAGGATACATTTCACTTGCGCACACACAAAAACATACCCCCTACCCCAGGAGGACCGAGACCACGGCCTCTGTCCAGTATTCCACCCACCCACCCCCGGCACCATCTTTATTTGTAGAACTCGTGTTCTTGCTCGTCTTTCTTGATGACCGTCTTGTAGGCCTTCTCAAAGTCCTTGGCCAGGACGATGTAGCGGTTTTCCCGCACAGCGAGCATCCCGGCCTAAAGAGACAGGAGGAGGGAAAAGGAGAGGTGAAAACCAGGGGTGAAGGTGTGAACAACGAAGAGGAAATACGTTTCAGTTTATGAAGCCACGGAGAGAGAACAGAACACGGAGGCAACTATGGAGCACTTCTATGCAGCGTATACACATACAAGTGTTCACAGATGTTATCTCAGTAAATTTTAGTGATGGACAGCAGTTAAAGTTACAGGTAGTTAAGCGACTTTTCATGTAGTTGAATGGCAATTGCAACGACTTTGGGGGGGGAATTCAAGCGATGTCGTGAAACCATCTTTAGTGGCAGCTAAACGCCAATTGCTAACTACTAACAAAGGCAGGCATCTTGACTAATGCAGCGAAAGGGGGCCTGCCCGCAGTGGTAGCAGGAAATACAGTCACTCATGTGAGCGGGGAAGGGGATTTCCAACCATATTCCCTCTGCCTGGAAGTGCTCTTTGCACCCTGGAAATGGGTGTCCCTGAGGGCCATGCAGCCTTCGGTGACGTATTCCTGAGCTGTAACCAACACTTCTAGTGGGGGGGGGGATTGGTGAAGAGGAGAGCGTTCCCAAGTGCCACCCCTCCACCTGCAAAGTGAAATGGTACAGCCCACCCTACCACCCCATTCTGTGGCAGGCCTGGGTAGACCGGACCATGTTCGGCTCCATGACCAAGGGTTGATTAGGCCTGTGTGAAGCTTTGGCCAGAGCCGAATACTCGGCACGTGAAGCCCTCTTGAGGCCCAGCGCCATCTTGGAAAGTGTGCATGGAGTGCTGGGAAGTGTAGCCCTTCCCGGCGCTTTCCTCCTAGAGCTCCTAAGAGAGGGTTCCGTCCCTCTGAAAAGCCCTCCCGAGCCCTGAGAAAAGCCAGGACCGGGGAGGTCAGCACAAGGCGAAATGGCTCTCACCGTTGAAGGGGTATTTTTGCCCAAGTGGCCCCGGCTTGAAAAGTAGTGAAGATGCCTGCACTACCCTACCCTTGGAGCTCACATCCAAGATGCGAGAAATCATCTCCCTCGCGGAATGCCATGCTCCCTTTCCCTCCCTTCCGGCCTCCAGGATCTCTTCCAGTAATTGTGAAGGCTTCTGACACGCACAGCCAGGGAATGCCGCCCGGCAGCAGAGTTAAGTGGCACTCACCTCCTGGCAAATCGAGTTGATGTCCGCGCCCGAGATCTTATCTGGCCGGGCGACATCTGGAAGGAGGAGTGAAGGGAAAGAGGTGGGAGAAACACAGGCCCAACCTGACTGGTACAGAACGGGAATAGGTGGTCGGGGAATCTCCTGGAGAGATGCCATCCTTGTGTTTGAACTATCAGTCAATCAATCGTGATCCGTAGTCCAGAAGACTGCGTTTGAACTAGCAAAGCACCAGAGCAGTGAAGCCAGCATGGTGTAGTGGTTAGAGTGCTGGACTGGGACCGGGGAGACCCGAGTTCCAATCCCCATTCAGCCATGATACTTCCTGGGTGACTCTGGGCCAGTCACTTCTCTCTCAGCCTAACCTACATCACAGGGTTGTTGTGAAAGAGAAACTCAAGTATGTAGTACACCACTCTGGGCTCCTTGGAGGAAGAGCGGGATATAAATGCAATAATAATAAATAAATAAATAAATAAATAAATAAATAAAAATAATAATAAGAAGAAGCAGAAGCAGCAGCAGCAGCAGCCGCGGCCAATAACCTAATACTGGTACTATTATTATTATTAATTCTATTTCTATACCGCCCTTCCAAAAATGACTCATGACAATTATAATTATGACTTGCAGTTCTATCCCGCCCTTCCTCCCAGCAGAGGGCAGCATATGTGGGCGACTCCCTTTTACCCTCACAACAATCCGATGAGGCAAGTTAGGGGAGGCTGAGAGACAGTCCGGCCCAAGGCCACGCCCAATGAGCTTCGTGGCCGGGCAGAGATTCAAACCTGGGTCCGAGGCACACTGGAAGCGGCCTTATACCGAGTCAGACTTGTGATCCACTTAGCTCAGTATTGTCAACACTGACCGGCAGCAGCTCTCCACAAGATTTCAGGCAGGAGTTTCTCCCAGCCTTACCTGGAGATGCGAGGGACTGAATCTGGGAACTTTCACCCGCAAAGCACACACTCTACTACTGAGCTTTGGCCCCACCCTCTAAGCGGAATAGCTTATAACACACAGTGCTCAGATGGAGCCACCCATCCAAATGCAAACCAAGGCAAACCCAGCTTAGCAAAGGGGACAATTCATGCTTGCTGCCACAAGACGGGCTCCTCACCCAGTCCTAATCCAACACTAACCACTATACCACATTGGCTCTCTAGAGTGATTGATTGATTGATTAAGTGCCGTCAAGTCGGTGTCAACTCTTAGTGACCACATAGATAGATCCTCTCCAGGATGATCTGCCTTCGACTTGGCCTTTGAGGTCTCTCAGTGGTGCATTAATTGCTTCTCTAGAGTAGGGCCAAGGTGAATTCTTTAGGAATCATCAGTGACACAGCTAGGTTGGGGGCGAGCCCAAAAATTGTAGAGGTCTACAGATTTGCAAAATGGCTGGTTAATCTTTGGGGTACTATTTACTCCAAAGAACCTTTGCAGAGGTATTGAGACCTTGGAGCACGTGGTCTTTTATGAATCTAGAAAAGCTATTGCGTATTCAGCCTCTATACTCCCTTCTCACAAGATATGGAAGGAACAGGTTCTGGTCTAAGCATCTATTGACAAAGAGAAATGATATTATTAAGACAGCATTTGGGGGGGGGGTCTCTTTGACCCCAAGCACCGTATGTGTACAGCACTTTCAGTTTTCATACAATGCAATAGGGGTTATCAACATCCCAATATCTGTACTAGTTTAAAGTGCAAATTTTAAACAAGATTACAAGGGGTGTGTGGATGAAACCCCACAGGATGCTTAACCTCATTACAGTTGAGTCCACACTGGATGATGGAGTTTGCAGGACACTGAACAGAAAGTATTATGATTTTTTAAACTCAAACGGGGCACAACGCACCCCGATTTCTTCTGAGTTCAGCCCACCCTATAACAGGCCACTGACAGCTCTCAACCATGTGGGGGAGTTCCTTATCCTGCCTTTGCTCCCCGCTGTCCTGAGCACCCCCGGTTGAACTGTCAAGAAGGATACAGTCCTCCAAATCCACTTCCTCGGAAAGGTTCATCTTGCTGGTGATGGTGGAGAAGATCAACCGCTTTTGGCGCCGATCTGGCAGAGGAAACTCGATTTTACGATCCAGGCGGCCTGGCCGAAGCAGGGCAGGATCGAGGGTGTCTGCTCGATTCGTGGCCATTATCACCTGAAGAAGGGGAGGACAACCAAAGAAGAGGAGTCCTAATTCATCTCCTCTTGATTCCCTAGAGCAGGGCTGCTCAACTTTGGCCCCTCTGCAAATGTTGGCCGACAACTCCCATAATCCCTGGCTATTGGCCACTGTGGCTGGGGATTATGGGAGTGGTAGTTCAACAACAGCTGGAGGGCTGAAGTTGAGCAGCCCTGCCATACAGGGAAAAAATCAAGGCTCACTAGGGAATGTAGGTGTGGCTCAAATGGACAGAGTTGTTCTTCCACTCTCATTATATTAGAACACTGGGTCATCCATTGAAGCTAAATGCTGGGAGATTCAGGACAGGCAAGAGGAAGTACTTTTTAATACAACATGTAGTTAAACTATGGAACTCCCTGCCACTGGATGTGGCAATGGCCACCGATCTAGGTGGTTTTAGGGGACTAGATTTGTCTAGATGGGACTACACAAATTCGTGGAGGATAGGGATATCAGCGACTACTAGCCTGGACAGCTGTATATTTTCACCTGGATCAGAGGGGGCATGCCCCTGAACACCCGGTGCTAGGGTGAGGGGACGGCTGCCGTCTTGGTGAGCTTCCCAGATGCACCGGGTTGGCCACTGTGTGAAGCAGGATGCTGGTCCGGACTAGGTGGGCCTTTTCTCATGTACTTATGGCTAAGCCAGAATTAGTATCTTCCAAAGCTCCAAGAACTTCCCGCTACTTGTCAGTTTCCCTCCTTCAAATGCGGAAAAATGAGATCTGAATGGAGCACACTTGAAGTCCAAAGCAGCGGGATTGCCCCCCACCCCGCCCTTGATTCTCCCTCCTCCCTGTGCCCCTTTCTCCCCCACCTCCAACATACCTTGACATTAACATTCTGGTCAAAGCCGTCCATCTGGTTGAGAAGCTCCAGCAGGATACGCTGAACCTCCCGGTCCGCTGTAGAGAGCGAGCGAGCCACAAAGCCACCCGTCAGTACCCTGCAGCACAGCCCCAGCCCCTCAACACTGCCCCCTTGCCAAGGGGGCAATGCCACACGTCCGCAGGAACCTCATTCCAGGCCAAAACCCACTATTCGACAAGCAGTGCTGCATCCTGAAACCCACAGACTCCGCTTGCACGGACACCCAAGCTTCCAGTCCTCATGATTACAGAGAAAAGACGGGGAAAGCTCCTGGAAGCATCTGGCGGGGGGTTCAGAGATCAGGGCTGAACGGGCAGAGGACCTGGTAGCCAAGGAGTGGGGTACAACATGCCCTGTGACTTCCCATCACTAATCCTCCCCCCTCCTTTTGTGCCCACCCACCATCCTGCTCCTTGCTAAATGAATCCAGCCATGAAACCCCCAACTTTTTAAAGACGAGCGTGCAAAATAAGCAAAATGTGCAGTATTGACCTCGGCGTGACAGATCTGGATGCCCCTACAGGCAGACCGCACACTTTCCCATGCAGAACACACACACACATACCCCATCGCTCCAAACACCCAGAAAAATCTCCACCTTCACCTGGGTCACGTTTTTCATGGGACGTTCAGATGGCCAACCATATACGCAGTCCACTGCACTTGACTGGGGGCGGGGAGGGGGAGAACCCAGAAAGTCCTGGGTTCTAGGGCATTGTGACAGCGCGGGCCCAGAGCGACACCTAGAGGCAGCAGGAATTGCAGCAGCCCTCCCTGGTGGTAAAGGGAAAGGTGTGCCATCGACTCCCGTGCTTGTCTTTGGTAGAATCCAGGAGGGGTTTGCCACTGTCTCCTCCCGCACAGTGTGAGATGCCGCCTTTCAGCATCTTCGTATATCGCTGCTGCCCGATGTTTCCCATAGTCCCGTCAGTCATCGAACATTAACGAGAGTGGGGGAGGGAGACAGGAGCGGTGGGGTGGGGGTGGGAGATGGAGAGCCTTGTAATAAAGATCCCCGGATCTATCTATTTTTCAAATTCGCAGACTGCCCCAAACCTCTGTCTCTGGGCGGTTCGCAGCATAAAGCCGATTAAAAATAAAACACTCAACACAATTTAGAACCACTGTAGTCAATGTTGACGACTACAACTCCCAGAATCCCCAGCTGCAATGGCTTTTGCTTGGGGATTCTAGGAGTTGTAGTCCACAACATCTGGGAATCCCTGTTAGCGGGAACGCTGCCAGGGGTTATGCGAATTGTAGGCCAACCTCTGCAAGAGGGACAAAGTTGAGCATCAGTGCTCTAAGGGAAGATCTGACAGTGTTCACATTTGTAGTCTCCCATTCAAAGGCAACCAGGGTGGACCCTGCTTAGCAAAAGGGACAATCCAGGCTTGCTACCCCAAGACCAACGATCCTCCCATCCCCAGCTGCCAACTCACCGCCAGTCTGGGCGTCAAAGCGTTTGGTGGCGATGGCGTCGATCTCATCGATGAAGATAATGGCCGGGGCGTTCTCTTTGGCCAGGCGGAAGACGTCCCGCACCATCCGCGGCCCCTCCCCGAGGTACTTCTGCACGAACTCCGATCCCACCACCCGGATGAAGGCAGCTGGAGAGAAAGGCAGCGTTAGGGGCCAGCCGCCCAGCGTCCAGCAGGATACGGATCGCTCCGCTGGCTTGCCCCAACCCTATAGCTCATGGGGGGAGACTCCAACGTGTGCACAGAGGCTGCCCACATTCACTTAGGAATACCAAGAATATTTATATACCGCTTTTCAACAAGAGTTCCCCCAAAGCTTTACAAATAAATACATAAAGAAGAAAGAAGAAAGAAAGAAGAAAGAAAGAAAGTTAGTTAGTTAGAATAAAGTTAGTTAGAATAAAGTTAGTTAGAATAAAGTTAGTTAGAATAAAGTTAGTTAGAATAAAGTTAGTTAGAATAAAGTTAGTTAGAATAAAGTTAGTTAGAATAAAGTTAGTTAGAATAAAGTTAGTTAGAATAAAGTTAGTTAGAATAAAGTTAGTTAGAATAAAGTTAGTTAGAATAAAGTTAGTTAGAATAAAGTTAGTTAGAATAAAGTTAGTTAGAATAAAGTTAGTTAGAATAAAGTTAGTTAGAATAAAGTTAGTTAGAATAAAGTAGCTCCCTGTTCCTAAAGTGCTCACAATCTAAAAAAAAAAACTTAAGAAAGACCCCAGCAACAGTCACTGGAGGGATGCTGGGCTGGGGACGGATAGGGCCAGTTGCTCTCCCCTTGCTCAATAAGGAGAATCACCACTTTCAAAAGGTGCCTCTGGGCTCAGTTAGCAGGGGACGTTGACATAATAAGACGGCGAATAATTAGTGCCTGACATTTTCAAGGCACTGCACGTAGATTAGGACGATGACGACACAGGCCCTGCCTGCAAGCTTACAGTTTAACAGACAGGACACCCAAGGAGAAGTGAGAGAAAAGGAAAAGAAGAGAAAAGGAAAGAAGGGAGAGAAAAGGAAAAGAAGCCAGTTCAGGTGCCAACGCTTCTAAATGACACAATGGCTAAGAGGAAATGGCCATTCAAGGACACATTTCCAAGAGTGTAGGAGCCAAACGGTAGTTGGTCCTAGCCCAGCAAATGGGAGGGGGTGCAGAGTCGCACCTCTCCCTCAGGAGGAAGGGAATCAACAGTGGCTGGAGGTGATGGGAGTTGTAGTTCAGCAACATCTGGAGAACCACAGGTTGGGAGCCGCTGGTGTAGGAAAGGAAACGTGCCGCCGAGTCTGTGTCGACTCCTGGCCCTGTGGTTGTCTTTGGTAGAATACAGGAGGAGTTGACCATTGCCTCCTCCCGCGCAGTATGAGCTGATGCCTTTCAGCACCTTCCTATATTGCTGCTGCCCGACAGAGGTGTTTCTGGGAAACACACCAGCAGGGATTTGAACCAACAGCCTCCTGCTCTCTAGGCAGGTTGCTTCCCCGCTGCACCATTAGGTACCCCTCTGGTGCACATGGACAAATCATGGAAGCTGGTCGAATTGTATTGCGCTTTTATTGGGGTGTATGAATGAACACAACAAACTTGAACCAAGTTCTTTGGGCTACGATCCAGGGTAGGGTTCCATCCACTGCTGCACAAAGGAACGGCCCACCCTCCGAAACCCAGAGGAGGGGAGCCGGCTACGGCTTGCCCTGCGACGCCCACAGGGGGCAAGCCACCACACGCTCCTTCTACCCTGGTAGGGAACAGCTCCACCAGAGCTGCCGGCAAGCCCAGGGTGGTTCCCCCGCCCTCTCCCCCCCCCCCCGCCCCCGCAGGAGGCTGCCAGACCGCCTGGAAAGCCCGCAGAGGACACCCCAGACGGTACGCTGCCCCCCACCCATCAGATGAGGCCCGGTTCCCCCGCTCTCCTGGCTTGGACTCTACTCTGGACTCTGTCCAAAACCACCTACACATGGAGCCAAAGGAGGACTTGCATACATTGGCGATGCCTTGCAGCTCACAACTAATTCCGACGGGCACTTGTTTTCTTATGGCTGTTTTGACCTGCATGAATGTGTGTAACCTCCCGCGTCGGGAACGTGACCTGTAGCGTATTTGCATGCTAGATGAACCAGGTCAGCACAGCGGCCGACCACGCCAGAAACTCCCGCTGACAGCACCGCTGGGGGACCCCCCGGCCCTGGAGAAGACCCTCCGCCGTCGAGGACCCACGGCCAGAGGCTGCAATGGGCAGAAGACCCAAACGCGGAGGAACTCCCGTACAGTGTTATATTCTCTCCGCGTTTCTTACTTATTTGACCAAGTTTGCGTTTAAGTAAAGTTTCTGGACCTTGTGTTTTGCTGGTGGAATGACCGTAACAATAAAGATTTGGTTTTGATCTTCTCTCTGCTATTGCAACCACACATTCTTTCATAGCGGCCGTGTTTTATCGGGAAATTCTATTCACTGCTGTATTGCTTTTGTAAATCATATGCTAAACTTCCTCTAATAAAAGTCAATCTGTTCTTATCAGTTGACTGCGTGTGTGTGTGTGTGTAGGCAAAGTACACACAGCTGCTAGTATTGAACTGAGCAATCTTATTTTTTGTGTTAAATAGAATAAATCAATAAATATCTGCAGCTCCGGGTTAGCTGCTTAGCCCAAGACCCAGGGAAAGGGTCCGTACTAGACCCCATTTCTAGATGGGGCTGCAGCCTGTGTGTACAGGTGGGGCTGCACACATACCAGGATACTCCCCAGACCTTTATCGCTGCTGCTATTGCCAGAATTATGTCCTTCTGGCCCTGCCTTTTAGGTGCCGGAGCCCCACTCACCTGTGGTGTGATGGGCCACTGCTTTGGCCAGCATGGTCTTTCCGCAGCCAGGCGGCCCATACATCAGTACACCCCGCGGAGGGTCAATGCCAATCTGGAAAAAGTCAAAAAGGCAAGGACATGGTGAGAAAGATCACTTCTAGGGCCTTTGACACATCAAGTCTCCCACTAACAACAAGGGAATCCTTCAAGGCACTTGGCACTGCCAGTGTCAATTATAGGTTGACATTTTGTACATCGGGAGCTGCTTTCTATTGAGTCAGACCCTTGGTCCCTCTAGCTCAGTGTTGTCTACACAGACTGGCAGCAGCTTATCTAAGGTTATAGGCAAGAATCTCTCTCAGCCCCATCTTGGGAGATGCCAGGGAGAGAACTAGAAACCTTCTGCATGGAAGAATACAGATGCTCTTCCCAGAGCAGGCCCATCCCCTGAGGGGAATATCTTACAGTGCTCACACATACCTCCCACTCAAATGCAAACCAGGGTGGACCCTGCTTAGCAAAGGGGGCGATATATGCTCGCTACCCGACGGCCAGCTCTCCTCTCCTGTTGTACGCAGCTGCCCATTTTAAATACCCAGAAGCAGTGACTGGGTCAAGATCAGAGCTCTACTGTGGAATATTTCAGAAGGACAAGCAACATCTTCCACACAGGCACCTCGTTCGGCAAGATCCGAGTGCACTTTGCACTCAACGAGCAACCAAGTATTGATTCAATACTTGATTAATCGACAATCATCAAGTACAAGAAACCCTGAGATTAAAGGCAGGTGGCGAGAACAGAGAACTGAGCTTTGCTGAAGCTAAGGGGTGTGGAGGAAGAGTCCCATACAAGCCATGGGGGCGGAGGGGGATCCTAAAGGAAATCAGAGGCACAAGTACATAGAGAGCACACTAGTGTGACACAGTGGCGAAGAGACTGAGCTACAGATCAGGATGTCCCAGGTCCAGACCTTGCCTCGGCTACGAATTCCCCAGATTGCCTTAGGGAAACCATTTCATCGCAGCCTCGGTCTTCCCATCTGTGATAGAGGCATACTATTCCTCACCATTGCAAGATTACAAGAATAACGTGTGCGAAGCACTTGAAAAGTGCTTATAATTGGAGCTGAACACGTGCCCAGTAATAGTAGTCGAGTCGCATTAAATTAATAACTGCCAGTTTCACTTAGACGTTTAACACACGATTGCGGCTTCTCGGCCTGGCCTTTTAATGTAAAGTACCTGTTTGTAGAGTTCAAAGTGGGTGAGGGGCAGTTCCACGGCCTCCCTCACTTCCTGCTTCTGGATGTCCATCCCACCAATGTCGGCATACATCACATCTGGTTTCTGATCTGTTTGGGGAAGAGATATGAACCGAACTGCGACCCTTCCCAGAGTGGAGCCACCACTACAACTCCCACAATCCTCAGCCAAAGACCACTGCCGCTAAGGATGATGGGAGCTATAGCCAACAATAATGGGGAATCCCCACCCGTTCCCTCCAACCCGGATTCCCAGAGGTTGTTGACTACAACTCCCAGCATCCCCAGCTGCAGTGGCCTTTGGCTGGGGATGCTGGGAGTTGTAGTCAACAACATATGGGCATCTCTGTTAGAGGGAACCCTGGTACCACCCTGCGGGCAGTGCTAAGCAATTTTCCATCCACTGGGTCTCTTTCTTCCTACCCACGCAGAAGCGCAACACACAGCAAGGAAGATAGGAAGCTGGTGGTGGCACAGCTTTGTTGCTGTTGGACCACAACTTGCGTCACACACACACACACACACACCCAGCCAAAGTGGCCAAGAGCCTAGGATGATGGGAGTTGCAGTCCAACAACAGTTGGAAGGCTGAGGTTGGGCAGCCTCTGATCTAGGTTGCCCCATGTCATGCAACTGCTACCTAAAGACACCCTGGGAGAGCTACCGTATTTACCCAATTATAAGAGGACCCTGAATTTAAGACTGACCCCTACCCCCCATTTCCAACGTCAAGGAACTTGTGGGGGAAACGTAGTCCTGGATCCAGGCGAATACAGTCCCTCTACGTGGCCCTCGAGCCAGGCTCGTTCCTCTGATTAACACAGAAAGAGTCACCTACCGGAGGTGAGCATCATAATGCTGCTGTCAGCCTCAGGGGGCAAGACGTCCACCAAGGCATTGCTGTGCTTGTGCAGGGCCACGGAGGCATTGGGCTTCAGCAGCTCCCGGTCGATGGTGCTCAAGATCCGGACGTAATAGTTGGAGCCTGCGCCGGGGACGTACACAAGTCAGGACCAGCGAGAGAAGCCAGCTCCTTTCCCCATGCTGCCTGGGACCAGGAGGAGGGATATGCACGGAACCGGGCAGGGGAAGCTTGAAGGCGGGGCGGAGGAGAGAAGGGATCCGACTTTAAGGGCATGCACGTGTCAGGTACCTCCTGGTACTTCCGGGCAAAGAGGAGACGGGGCGGCAGGGAGGTATGCTGCCACCCTGAAGGAGTCTTTGCTAAAGGAGTGCTGGTGGGGGAAGGTGGAGTGGTGGCGGGGAGTGCACCCTCCCCCACCCTTAAAGTCAGGGCCTCCCCCTGCACCTTCGAACCGAACCAACAGCCCATTGTTCGAACCAGTTCGGAAGCCCTTAAAAGTGCCTTCGAATGGGTTCGTGCACATCCCTAGCCGAGAGGGGGTGGACGGTACCTGTGGTGGAGCCCACGATAGCTGTGTTCTGGTCCACGGCCTCCAAAAACTGGCCGATGACCAGCGGGATGCTCTGGATGCGTTTCACCTCTTCTTGGGCGTGCAGGAACTCCTTCTTGAGATTCTTCTGCTCGTCCTTGATGTACTCCTCCTGGACCTCCAGGAACTCCAGCTCCTGCTGCAATTTCTACAGACACAGGGAGCCCTCCTTAAAACCGCTGCCTTCTACATCAGCAGGGATTCCGGCCGTGCAATGCGGGAGGTGCAGGCCAGGTTCAGATGCAATGCTCAACTATGACAACATCATGAACTAGAGCTCCTAGCATAAGCTTTCGGCTCGTGTGTGCCCCAGTCCCCTCTTGGTACCAGAGAAGGAAAGGTGCTGCTTCTATTCCTGAATAAAAGCAAACTGTGGTTTGTCGTTGCATATGAACACAGCAAACCCTGGTTTGTCCTCATTGTTTGTGAACAAGGCAGGATACCAATGGAATCAGATCCTGGTTCTCAGCAGTGCTATGCTATGGCTTAATCACAGTTGAGCGTTACATCGGAACCCAGTCACAGACAGGGACACCTATAATCCTCCCCACCGCAACCACAGCAGATCCCTTCCCAACTGAGCAAAGAAGCACCTTTTTTAAAGTGGTGATTCTCTTTATTGAGCAGGGGGAGAGCAGCCAGGCACAACAGCTCCAACCAGCACACAAGGCTGCAACCCCCAAATAAGTGGGCAACTCACCTTGTAACGACTGTAGAGATCCTCTACATCCTCAGCCTCGGGAACTAAGAAGGAGAGGCCAGTTTGAGGCCTGGAGATGGAGAGTGCAGGAAGCTCATCCTAGGACGAAAGGACACACAGAAAGGGGAGCTGAGGACACCCATCTGCCAAGTACATCATCTGCTCGGCTAGGAAGACCTAGCTGTTCAGAGTCACATGTCTGAAAAACATTCTCTAGAACTGGAGAGGAAGACAAGACCTTCTCTTTAAGAAGCTTATTGTACAGAGAGAGAGAAAACTAGGTAGAATTCGATCAGCTATGAAGGTAATTCCTTCATACCAGCGAGAGCAACAGATTTTTTAAGGACTCTCTAAGCCAGGGCTGAGTCACCTTAAGTGGCGCAGCAGGGAAATGCTTGACTAACAAGCAGAAGGTTGCCAGTTTGAATCCCCACTGGTACTATATTGGGCAGCAGCAATATGGGAAGATGCTGAAAGGCATCATCTCATGCTGCATGGGAGGAGGCAATGGTCAACCCCTCCTGTATTCTACCAAAGAAAATAGGGCTCTGTGGGCACCAGAAGTCAAAATCGACTTGATGGCACACTTTACCTTTAAGCCAGGGCTGCTCAACTTTGGCCCTCCTGCAGATGTTGGCCTACAATCCCCATAATCCCTAGCTATTGGCCACCATGGCTGAGGATTACGGGAGTTGTAGTCCAAAAACAGCTGCGGGGGTGGGGGTGGGGGCTAAGTTGAGCAGGCCTGCTTCTAAACTCATACAAACCTTCCCAAGTGTTAAGGTGTATCTCTCTGACCTGCCACTTTCTCAAATTCATTTGTGGGGACCAGAGACAGGGTCTTCTTGGTGATGGTGCCACAGTTGCAGAATTCCATCCCTGGGGAAATCTGTCAGCCCCCACCCCAATAATCTACTTTTAAGTTATAATTTAAAAAAATAATCACCTGGCCTTTTAAAAAGTGACTATTTAATGGGTTTGTGGGCTGTACCGTATCATCACATATTCTTTGTCATCTGCTCTCCTAATGTTATAGTTCCCCCTTTTGCTGTCTCTATATACACCATCTTGTGCAAACTGCATTTCAAAAGGCAGTACAGAAATACAGCAGAGACAGTCAGTCAGTCAGGTGGGCAGAGTAGCTGGCAGGGGAACAGCTTAAAGCTCCAGCCTAGGCAAGGGGTCACATTTCATGCTGCCTGATCCCAGGTATCTTTACTCAGAAGTCAAGCCCCACTGACTTTAATGGGTCAAAACCCCAAGCTACACCTCAGAAGAAATCCAGCAGCCCAAGCTTTCTCAAACTTGGGTCCCCAGCTGTTGCTGCACTACAACTCCCATCAACAGATTATTAGGCTAGGCCGGATGAATTTCTTTCTTTTTTAAAAATTATAACATAAAAAGTAGACTGTTGGGGTGGGGCCGGCAGATTACCCTGTGGGGGGTGGAATTCTGCCACTGCGGCACCACCCCCAAGAAGGCCCTGCCCCTGTAAATATCAGCAGAAGACTATGCCAGCGGCATCATCATCTTGCTTGCCACCCCTGCAGTAGCCTGAGCCAAGAGGCACCTTGTTAAAGGCTGTTCACTTTACAACACCTTGTTCACTTCTACTGAGCAGGGGGAGAGCAACTGGCCCTATCCAGCCCCAGCACAGCAGCCCTCCAGTGGCTGGGGCCTCCCTTATAGAGCTCCTTTTGGGCTGCGAGTTCCTTTATGGGCAGGGGTCCGTCTTGCCTATCAGCCACTTATTTTTCTCCGTAAACGGCTTGGAGGACTTTTGTAGGAAAGCGGCATATAAGTATGGGGACCGGGAGCAGCAGCGGAAAGGCGAGGCGCTGCTTTACGGCCTCCTGCTGCTGCAAGGCCCGGACTGCGGGCCGTGACTCGGCACCGGCTCCGGCTCCTGCAGCTCCAAGGCCGGCCTCTCAGGAAGGGGGAAGAGGAAAGATGCGACGGCTCCTACCAGCCCCTGTGCCCCCTGCTCAGCCCCACGCCGGTACCTGCGTTTTCTCCACTAGGATGCCGATCTCTTCCATTCTCGTCGATCTCCCCACCCCAAGGCCAGGCTGCTTACTCGCCGCTTCCGGGAGCGGCTCCCGGGAGCGGGCGAAGAGGACGACGGGAGCGGTAGTCCTAAAAAAAACAGCGAGGGATTCTGGGAGTGGTAGTCCAGAGCCCGAGCCCCACCCCCGCCCTTTCCCCTTCCTGTCCGGATCTTCTTCTGATTCTGCTGCAACCACCCCCGCTGTGGAGACGAAGGTCTCCACAAGAAAACTGGCGACCAGACTGATGGCTTTATTTTATTTTTATATTTCTATCCCGCTGGAGGAGCCAGCCCAGAGCGGTGTACATGGTTATGTTTATCCTCACAATAACCCTGTGAGGTAGGTTAGACTGAGAGTTAAGTGACTGGCCCAGAGTCACCCGGTGAATTTCATGGTTGAATGGGGATTTGAATTCGGGTCTTCCCAGTCCTAGTCTGATACTCTAACCATTACGGTTTGCTGGCCTCTGCTAACTGCACTAAATACAGTGTAAATGTATGAAATAAATAAGTAAAATAATCGGGCAAAGGGGCACCTTGTTTAAAGTGGTGATTCTCTTCTCTTTAGCAAGGGGAGAGCAACTGGCAATATCCATCCCCAGCACAGCATCATCCCTCCAGTGGCTGTTGCTGGTGTCTATCTTGTGTTTCTTTTTAGACTGTGAGCCCTTTCGGCACAGGGGGCCGTTTCATTTCATTTGTTTATTATTTCTCTGTGTAAACCGCTTTGGGCACTTTTGTTTAAAAGCGGTATATAAATATGTATAGTAGAAGTAGCCAGGACTAAAGAACCTCCTGGAGTCTTGGTGCTCAGTTTTCGTAGGAAATAAGAGCCGGTTTAGAAAGAGCGGGAACTCTTGTCTCTTTGCTTCTGTCTTTTGTTGGCAGAGGGAACACGGAGCTGTCCAATCACAGCCACGCTAAACTTCTTGAATTTCTCCATTGTTTCCTATGGGCAACTTTCGCTCCTCAAGGACGGGGGAGGGGCAGGAAATCCCGTCTGCAGACAATGGAAGGGGCAGGTTAGCCCCACGCATTCTGCATTCTTCTTTTTGCAGTAAAAAGAGCGGCTTGTAGAAATGCGTGCTGATACCTAGGAGTCCTGAACACACTGACTAGGGGGGGTAAGTCCCATTAAAGCTAACGAGACGGACTTCAGAGTAAATGTGTTTAGGCTAGGGCTGCACCAGCCACAAGACTCTTTTGTTGTGTTAGAGCACAAAGGGAGGCTTGGACTACAGCTCCCAGAAGTCATCCTTCTCCAGAACTACAACTCCCATCAGCCACCTGCCCTAGGGCTGTGTTCTATAATATCACATAATACACGACCAAGAGTCTTGCGACACTTAAGACTAGTCAAAGAAGTCTATTGACCCTGGCTAGTTACAATGCTTTTTCTTTGCGGGGGTGGGAGGGCGAAATTCCTTTAGCACTTCGCGACCACTGCAGTTTATGCTTTTGAGCATCGGATGAAGTGGGTTCCACTTCCAGTCCCGGAAAATGACTACTGCAATAAATATGTGTCTTCAAGGAGCCACAAAACCCCCAAGCTGCTCCACACTTGCTGTTAACTCAGACTTGCTGTTGAAATCAATGGCATTTCCTTCCAAATAAAAGATTTATTTTACAATGTACGCATTGGATTGGGTTGTAAATGGGGCTGCCTGCCTCCCTCCCAGGTAAACGAGCATAGCTTTGCAGCTTTGACTGCGTTAAAGGGAGTTCTCAAATTAACCCCGGGAGCTGATAACGCGTGTGTCACTCTTTCAATCTAGCTCTATATTTCCCCATTCCGAAAGGAGACGCTCCGTCCTCTCCCGCCTTTAGGCATGCCCAGCGAGTGTGTGGCTCCCTTGCTTCACTTCCCTCTGATTGACCCGGAGCCTATCCAATCCGGTCGCCACATTCTCCCCCGACGTAACCAGGAGAAAACTCCCCCATCCCTTCTCCTTTTTCTTGTAACTGACAAGCAGGCAAACCAATGATTCCCTCCCATCCGAGCTTAGCCGGCTTTCTTATTGGCCCCTGTGGGCGGGTTCTGAACCGAAGCGGCCCCTCCCCTTATGGTGGCTCTTTAACCGCAGGTAGGTGGGGAGGTGGTTTTTGTTGCCCCAGAGCGGGCGCGCGAAGGGGGAGGGGCCGCCTGAGGAGATATCTTTTTGTTTACCTCAGGGACCGGGTGTGGGGCGGCCAATGGGGGAGGCAGCCAAAGGGCCCCCGGGCTGCAGGAGGAGCAGGAGACTCCCTGGCCCGAATGGGCTGGCTTCCCTCTGAAGGGACTGGTCCCCTTTTGCCCTTCATCAAAGAGCATCCTCCCAGGCGGGGCCCGCTTTCTGAGGCGAGGGGGCCCCTTGCAGTCCATAGATAGAAGCGCCCTCTGCACGAGGCTTGCGTCGAAGGGGGGGCGGGGATCAAATAAAAATAGTAGCCCCACAGTTAAAATCTCAAGCCCTGGCACCTCCAAGGCAGGGCGTGGGAGGGGAGGGGACAGGAGGACAGCCCAGCTGGATCAGGCCCGAAGGAGGCCCATCCCGCCCAACAGCCTGTTTTGCACAGTGCCCCCCTCCTGCCGCCCAGATGCCCCTGAGATGATGGTGATTAATTTAATTTATATACTGCCCTTCTAAAAATGGCTCAGGGTGGTTTACACCAAAACATCCATTACTGCTGTCGTGAACAGCCCACAGGCAAGAGGGTGAGGGCATGCTCCCTCTCTGCTGCTGCTGCTCCCCTGCAACTGGTATTCAGAGGCATCATGCCTCTGGGGCTGGCCTATAGCCCTCAGACTAGTGGCTATTGATAGACCTCTGCTCCATGAATTTGTCCAGGCCCCCTTTAAAGCCATTCAGGTTGTTGGCTGTTGCCACATCCTGTGGCAGAGAATTCCACACATTGATTATGTGCGACTACAGTGGTCCCTCGACTTACAAACTACTCGACATACGTATTTTTCGAGTTACAAACGGCAGTTTTAGATCCGGTTTTAGATGCGGTTTTTTCGACTTACAAATTTTTAGATGGGGTTTCCTCGACTTACAAATTTTTAGATGGGGTTTCCTCGACTTACGAATTTTACATGCGGTTTCCTTGACTTGCCTGCCTGTTTACTGCCTGTTTATTCTTGAAAAGAAATGTTCCTGTGCAGTTTGCAAGCCTTACTGGGGGACTGGGTCTTTTTTCTAGGCTCCGGAACGCATTAATCCGTTCCCAATGCATTCCTATGGGAAACCGCTTTTCGACTTACGAATTTTTCGACTTACAAATGTGCATTCGGAACGGATTAATTTCGTAAGTAGAGGGACCACTGTACTTGCTTTTTTCAGTCCTAGTTTCCCTGCTTCCCACAGTGGCCCATCAGATGCCTCTGAGAAGCCCACAGGCAAGAGATGAAGGCATGCCCTCTCTCCGACTGTTGCTCCCCTGCAACTGGTATTGAGAGGCATCTTGCTTCTGAAGCTGGAGGTGGCCTATAGCAAATTAACTGTTGATTGATATAGAAGCAGTATGCTTCTTTGCATTCAGCTTGCCCTTTAGCAAGCATGATGGTGCCTTGTTTCAATATGTTAATTTTCTGATGGGCTTCTCTGCTTTACTGTGGGATGCAGGCTACTTTTTCTAATCAAATATGTGTGCTGTTGGCTTCCTCTTTGCACCTCAAAGTGCATCATGTGGGAAATCCAATGTAAGTATAGCACAGCATGCAAAACAGCTCCACCTGCTTAATCTAGTAGGGTTGGAAATGTATTGTAGGCATGGCTGGAATTATTTTTTAATGTTTAAACTCTCACAAATGCAGCAAAACATGGCTCAGTGGGTTAAACATTAGCCACTGTGGATTACACCTTTTAAAAAGAGCCGTTATGGTGTAGTATGTTGGTCATTCAACTGGTGGATCAGGACCCACATGTGGATTGTACCCAGTGGCATTGCCACTATTTTGTTTGTTTGTTTTGTTTTAAGAGAAACAATGAGAAAGGACAGAAATATAGAGGTCCTTCACCTCTTATTGTTTATCTAGAAGGGGGATTGTAGCAACTTTAGCTTGTTACACAGAAAAAAGCAACATCTAGGAAAATTCCATCTCTACACCACTATTAAAGGTGCAGAACTCCTTCTGTTCTCCTTTGCAGCTAATCACCTGAGAGAAAGGAGAAAGGGCCAAAAATTTAAACTGGCAAAGTAGTGCAGAATGGATCTGAAAGACTACTGATGTGGGCAAAATGTCAAATTAAGAGTGGGGAAACCTGGGTTTCAGTCCCCACTCAGCCATGGAGTTCCTGGGCTAGTCAGTTTCTTTCAACCTAACCTACCTCACAGGGCTGTTGTAGGGATAACATGGGGAAAATCACATGTAAAATGTCTGTCCTGTGTGCCTTGGAAGAAGAGTAGGACACAAAGTCAATAAATACATATTTAGCCCCTATTTCTATCATTAGTATCAAGCTTTTAGGCACCTGGGCATCTAGGATTTTCCCCACTATTGACTAGAGACTTTGGCAGCTTTTTCTATTTTAATGAGGTAGATACTGTGGTTGGTTGATAGCAATGTCTACTGTAATGTGAGCAGATGAAGTTCTACTTTTCTGAAACTGGGTGAGAGGTAGAAGACCAAGGCCATTGTTACACAAATGTTGGTTTATGTTGTAAACTGAGCCTCCTTCCCACAGGAGCAGCTGTGTTCTGATGGCATTTTCTTGTGAACTGGTGTCCTGCCTTGGATTGAGTCCTCTTCATCTAATATGAGCTGAAAGTCGTAACTATTGTGGCTGCTCTGTGTTCAGATTGGAGGCTGCGTAGATTGGTGATCTACAGCCTCTGTATAAACGACATATGGAGGTGGGTCAAGCATCATTTACTGACATTCCCTGCATGGAGATTAGGAAGGAACCCTGAAATTCTTTGCATTTAATTTTCCTTCCCTTGTATCTGCATCACTGGCTCTTGGACTCTCGTAAGCCCAACCTTTTGCACGTTAACTTTCACCAGCGAAAAGCCTGGCCTTTCCTTGAGAATTATGAGGCGTGACAGGCCACAAGAGCGGGCAGCCAGCTGGCCAGCAGAACATATCAAGGTGCTCCTTGCCCTGTGGACTGAGGCAGCAGTCACTCACGATCTGAGTTCCCATGGGAGGAACCGCGCAGTGTATGATGGCATTTCCCAACGCCTGGCGGAAATGGGCATTTACCGGACTGGAGACCAGTGCCGGGAGAAGATGAAAGGCCTGAAAGTGGCCTACCGCAAAGCCAAAGAAAATAACTCTGTGGGGCGGCCACCCATCAAGTGTCCCTTCTATGATGAGATCGACCAGATCATGACGCAGTATATCAATTGCAGGCCAGGCTTTCCCTCTGAGGCCGGTGAAGGGTCCAGCATCATTGCAGACAGACAAGAAGGCCTCCCCATCTCTGAGCCCTGGGGAGCCCAGTCTGGCATCTCTGACCGTTGGGGATCCCAGTCTTCTGGACACTGGTTGTCACAGACTGCTGCTTCAGAAAGCCAAGGGACTGATGAATTCAGCTATGCCCAGGCAGAGTCTCAGGATGCCTTTGGTGAGATTCAAGTCATCCCAGTTCAGGTGAAGGAAGAAGAATCGGAGGATGAAATATCACCTGAGCTCGGTAAGCTCCCGTGTTCATTTTGCCTGGGTTTGTGTGAGGAGAGCCCCTGTGGAAGGATACCTCAGGTGAGGTGGCATCCTTTCCCTGTGGAATATACCAGTCAGTTATTTCAGTCTGCTCAATTTGAGCCTTTCACTAGGTCTTTAGTTTCCACGACCTCTAATCTAGGCATTCCTGTATCATTGATAGCCACATATATCTCAAGCACTGGCTCTGGGTCTTCTGAGAAGACTAAGCTTCACACTCTCTTCTAGAAATTATACCATGGAATTAGCTATCCGTTTAACTTTCCAGAGCTGAGTTGGTAACTCAGGATTGGATTGAAATCTTAGGAGAAACTGTCCATGAACCCACCCTTCAAAAAAAACCCCACAGATAACCAATTCCATCCCATTGTGTTTTCATGTGTTCATGGAATTGTTTCAAACAATGAATGCTCTCTCACAATCATACCTAATAAGTAGAGGATAAAGGATGCATATATTATTGGATTAGCATTCTATATAAGGAGTTAACTTCTGTGGCCCTGCAGTTGGATTCCCACAACAGACAATCTTTCTCTACTTCCAGTTGTTAAAATGCCTATTTAGAAGAAAAAAGCAAATGGTACAGTCCTAGAGCATAGAGCCGGACCTCTCTAGCTTTCAGGTAAGGGAGGCCTGCATCCAGATGTTTTCCCAGATGAAAATGCTAGAGCCGTTCTCTATGACAAGCTAGCTTTGTGCCTATAGAGAGTCTTTTTTATGTAGGTGAGCAGAACTACAGGTTTCCTAACCTTCATTCAGAAGTGATTTAGTCCTGTGAGGAATGTATCCTGTTTTCTTCTGAATTTTGAGTTGGCTTCCAGTCCTTATGAACCATCCTGCTTTGTCACTAAGGCTGAGAAAGTCTTGGGCGTGTGTGCACAGTTGCATTTCTCTGGTCATTCACTGTGTTGTGTTGCTTTCATTATAGATGTGGCCTCTCCTATAGTGATGGAGACCCAGCCTGCGCCAAGACATCTCATCTCTATGCTCGACCAACGCCCTCACCTCCGAACCCGGAAGCAAAAGGCTCAGGGGGATGGGCAGTCAGGCTACCAAAGGGGCACTGGTCAGAAATACAACCGTTCTCATCAGCTGGAGTTGCAGAGGATGCAGAGACAGGTGGCCAGCCAAGCTGAGGAGAAGCAGAGTTTAGTGGAGTTCATCCAGCACGACAGGGAGATGCGCCGGGAGGACCGGGAATTCCATGCCCAGCTCTTCGAGAAGCTTTTGCAGAAACAGACTGAGCTGGTCCAGGCACTGACTCAACGGCCTCCTGCCAGTCCTACTTCCACTGCCTGTACTAACGCTGTGCAGACCACGCAGGTGCCCACTAAGGGTGGAGCAGGAACAACCACAGGCCCAGGCTTACAGTTGCAGGCTTTGCTGGAGCAGATCATGCAAGCTGAAGGCTCAGGGAAAGGTCTAAGCAGGCTTGCTGGGAAGGAGGCACTCGGAGGAGCTGTAAAAGTGCCTCCAGAAGTGCAGTATTGGACTGCCGAAGAGATACTAAGGTGGCTGCTGTCTCAGCAGTCTCCTGGGGATCAAGGCCAAGAGGTTCTGTCAGCCCTCAGGCCTCCTCCTGCTGGAGGGCAAGTAGGAGCAAGTGGAAAGGGTGACAGTCCAGAGGCAGATCTCTCGGTTTTGAATCCGTTATGTGATTCCTACCAGAGTTCTAGGCAGCTAGGTAAAGGACAACTTCATAGCAGGATCCAGCAGCTCTGTGGCAGCAACTGTGCTAAAGCGCCAGAAGCAAATGTAGACCTAGAGACACACCGTCGGTCTTTCAGACAGTTCTGCTACCAGGAAGCCCAGGGCCCCCAAGAGGTGTACAGGTGCCTGTGGGAACTTTCCCATCAGTGGCTGAGGCCAGAGGTCTGCACGAAAGAGCAGATCATGGAGCTGCTGGTTGTCGAACAGTTTTTGAGTATCCTGCCCGAAGAGATCCAGACCTTGGTACGCGAGTGTCAGCCAGAAAACGGCAAGGAGGCTGTGGCCTTGGCAGAAAGGTTCCAGCTTCACTTTGAGTCCAAGAGGCAACGGGACAGGGTGAGATCATGTTGAGAGCTCAGATTATTTCTGAGCTGGTGTGGGTAGGGAGGAGGAAATGGGGCGGGGGGGGGGGGAGAGATGTGAAACCTCACACATCTTTCTGATTGGCCAGGGGTTGGGATGGAATCCGGAGAATCCCATCTATTTTCAATGGAAGATTCTAGCCCTTAGTTCCAGAAAAATGGGAGAGAGAGAGAGATTTCAGGCCATGGGGCGGAGCAGGAGGCTCTGCTGGATACAAAAGCCTACCTTCTGTTTACTGGAAGCTATTCCTATGCCTTCCTTTGGCAAATGCTGGCCTTATTCACACAACGATTTGTATGAACAAGGTTTAATATGGGTTACCAACATTGAAGTGATTGTGTGAACCCATGGCAAAGTGGGAATCTCTGGTTATAAACCACCTTGGCATGGGTTAACACAATCACTTCAATGTTGGTACCCCACATTAAAGCTAGACTCAAATGACTGTGTGAACAAGCCTACTGTATGGCCACCATCACATGTTCTAGACACTCGTGGTGGTTAGAATCTGCTTTTTAAAAATATTGGAAATTCTCATGAACAAAAAGCAGGACTTTAATTTGAATAAAATGCACTTCACCCAATCCAAAGGACTCGGAGGCATACATAGTAGAATCCAGGATTTCAAAGAAACTGAGGAATAAGGTGGTTTTCACAGTAGCATTCCAAAATTTAGATCACTGGTAACAAATTGCAAGTTCATGTCTACTATATCAATTCATGGCTCACTGATGAGCTAAAGGGCCTGCTACCTGGAGCAGCCAGTGCTGAATGCAGGTGTGGTGTTCTTGTTCCAGACACGGGTAGCCTCTGAGGACATGGTTACAGATTCTCCTCAAGGAGAACTGGACGAGGATCAAAGACAACCCTGCATCAAAGACAGTCCAGAGAAGCCCAGGAGGACTGGTGTACTCGGTAAGGATTTGCTGATTATACTGTATTAGGTGGTGTCTTGGACCTCTTCCTTGATCTTTCTGGGCTTTATAGGATTAGTTGCTGTAGACTCCGTTTATAAGGGGCTCTCATTCAAGTGAATGCCCATGTGGTGCTCTTTTCTCCCTCTCTGAGACGCCCAAATAATCATATTTGATTCTGTTCTGCTGGCAATAAATCTGCTCGTGTTTTTGCCATACTGTAAAGACTCCAAAGGGAGCTATGTTCCATCTGTACCACTTTCGCTTTTGCACACTTCATACTGCAAGAGACTCTATTGTCTTTGCTGGTGCAAATAAGCAGAGACTACTTGGAACTACATGATGGCGACCATTTTGCTTATTGTTTCTGGTGAGCAGGACCAAAGCACTCATGTAGAATTTCTGACTTTTCCACTGGGCTGATTGCCAGTGTCAACACTGACATGCAGCGCAATCCTAAGTATGTTTACTCAGAAGTAAGTCCCACTGGATCCAATGGGACTTACTCCCTGGTAAGTGTGTGCGGATTGCAGCATTAATCTGATTTAGCATAATAGTTGCAAAGGCACTTTGAGTTGTAATTCTGATATAACTGGAAGGGATTCAGAATTCCAATCCCTTGTGCTAAATTCACACAATCCAGACCACAACTGGAAGGCAGGAATTTTGGAAAGAACCATGAGCCAATAAAATAACTCAGGATGGTTCACATAAATGAGCTAAGCCTCACACTACAGGAAGAAAAATATCTCCAAGGTCACTAGCCAATTTGATAGGAACATGGGAAGCTGCCATATACTGAGTCAGACCATTAGTCCATCTAGCTGAGTATTGTCTTCAGACTGGCAGCGGCTTCTCCAAGGTTGCAGGCAGGAATCTCTCTCAGCCCTATCTTGGAGATGCTGCCAGGGAGGGAACTTGGAACCTTTTGCTCTTCCCAGAGCAGCTCCATCCCCTGAGGGGAATATCTTCCAGTACTCACACTTCTAGTCTGATCCTGCCTCACTCTCCATTGGCCAGTCAGTTAACCCCTTGACATGAATCAAACATACCAACAGAGTTACCCCAAGGGAAATCTTGATTAAGGCAGTTGCTTTGAGTGCAATGAGAATGGTCTAAAGCAGGGATCCTCAACGTTGGGCCCCCAGATGTTATTGGACTTCAACTCCTATAATCCCCAACCAAAGGCCACTGGGGTTTGGGATTATGGGAGTTGAAGTCCACTAACATCTGGGGGCCCAATGTTGAGGATCCCTGGTCTAAAGGACATGCTTGTTACTTTGATTGAGCTCTTTGTAGAAAATTGTAATATACGAAGTACCCTTATTAGTGGGTCTTGAGCAAGTCATTCTTTCTCGGAACCTCTTCTTTATATGGAATAATGGTAACCACCTCAAGTGGTTTTTGTTCCAAGGGCTGTGTTCACGAATGCTTTTGCTTCATCAAGGCTCTTCCTAAGGATTTGTGCCCTTGGAAAGCTGCTTGTTATGGAAGGAAACATGATCGTCTTGGGATGAGTTGAGGCCTGTTGCACCTGTGGCCCCGGAACCCAGATCTTCTGATTCCCAGCCCAGGGCCTTAACCACAAGCCCATCTGTTATTTTTCTATCTTGGCAGGTCTCTCAAGATAAACTTATTCTCCATCTTCAGGTACAGAAGCGCACCTTCAGCTGCGGAAGAGGCCAAAGCTGGGTCCGAGGGAACGGATTGTGTCCAAGCAAGATGGAGAATGTGGAGAGGCCGCAACAAAGCAAAGGAGGCAGGACCGTAGCTTAGAGGAGCAGGAGGCAACTGAGGCGGGGGATAA
Organism: Hemicordylus capensis; assembly: GCF_027244095.1. Taxonomy (NCBI): domain Eukaryota; kingdom Metazoa; phylum Chordata; class Lepidosauria; order Squamata; family Cordylidae; genus Hemicordylus; species Hemicordylus capensis. The sequence goes on from NC_069663.1 coordinate 20,409,707, forward strand.
AGCCAAGCAGACGCCGACCCCTGTGCCAGGAAAGCATGCTGGGAAAGCAAGAGGGCGGGGAAGATCGATGTCGGGGCATACTATGGCTGTGGCTGGGGAGAGCCCTGCTGAAGGGGAAGCCAAGATGAAAGGCAGTGGCAGCATTTCTGAAACTCTGAATGGGATAATCTCTTCCAATGCATCATGTGAGCAGAAGACCCCAACTGGCCGTGGGCCATCTCGCTTGGTTTTTGACAAGGAGGGCACAGTGTCCAGCCCCCAGCAAAGGCATGATGGCCACCTGTCTCCCGAGGCAGACGGACCTTCGCTCAGTGACAGCACTGACATGTTGCTCGATTCTCCTTGGAGCGGAAATGGCAGCGGTGACGTGGCCCACAACGGGCCATCTGGCTCCAGGGGGCCACCGTCCTGTGCCGGCTGCACCGTGCTGAAGGCGGAGCTGGACACTGTACGCGAGGAGCTCCGAGTCACTCAAGGTAATTCCATGGGCCTGAGGAGATGCTTCCTCAGTCGTCATGGTGGAGATTGCCATGTGATCCCTCAGGCCTGCCTGCCAGCAGCTGTATAGCAAATAGATTGTTATGTGGCAGATGGGGGCCTGCTTTTAATTTGCTAATGCCTGATGTTCCTGCTCCTGCTGCTTCCACTTTGTAGCATGACCAGTGCACAGGGGTAAGCACAGAACTGAAGTCACACGGACTCTGCCTGGAAGATGCAGAGTTGGGCTGCGTATTACAGCCGACCCTTGAGAGTTTCACTGAAAATGGCACCCCCAAAGCCTGTTCCCTCTCATCATAGAGTCTGAGCGCACTTGCAATGTGATGCAACACCAGTGCATTGTGAGTGACTACGCCCATCAGCAGCAACCAGTGAATTTAGTTCAGTCTGTTAAGGTCAACGACCAGCATCACACACACACCACACTAGTTACACATCCAATACTTGGGGAAAGATAATGCCATGATGCTGACTGACATGGTGAGTGCTCCTAGATGTCATGGCATGGAAAGGGCTTGTAATCGGCTTGTAATCGAAAGTCCGGTGAACACAAGCACAGAGCTTGATGAAGGGGTACTGAGGATGGAATTGGGGAGAATCCACTGATGACAGCAAGCACAGAAGCCGCGCTTTGATGGTCTAGGACAGGGCTGCAGAACTTTGGCCCTCCAGTTGTTTTTGGACTCCCACCCTTCCCAGCCACAGTGGCCAGTAGTCGGGGATGATGGGAGTTGTAGCCCAAAAACCGCAGGAGGCCTGAAGTTGAGCAGCCCTGGCCTAGGAAATGCTTTGAAGAGGAAGGGATCTGAAGGAAAGGAAAGGCTATTCCCGATGTAGGGAATGGCATGATTGGAAGTGCAGAGAGACAGAGTCCAACAATTGCAGGTAAGTTTTTTCAGACCGCAAAAAGTCAGCACTTTTTCTTGGGGAAACAATGAAAAGAGAGAAGGCATAGTTTGGAGTGGAGAGCCTTCTGGGTAGACTTTAAAATGCAAAACATCATTTTTTTAAATCACACAGCCAGTGCAGTGTTATAAAGAGAAGGGTGGGGGGTATATCATAAGGGCCAGAGAGAGAGATTGTTGACTAGAAAGAGGTGACAGGAGGGAAGGTTCCAGAATCCAAGAAGGACTGTTGGTAATGCTGTCTTAAAAGGTTGCTGCACATGCACTGATAACCCCACAGATCAATGGAACTTGTTTTTCTTCCTTGCACAGCTTCCACACTGTATGGACTGAGTGGTACCTCTTTACAAGACCTGTCGGAGGCTCTTGGCACAATTGTGCACATCCTCAACAACAGCAGGTCCCTGTCCATAACAAACACATCCCAGAATGTTGCTGAAATCCCCAATAGGCCACTGTGGCGAGAAAGAAACGTAAGTCTCCCCTTTTCAGTAGTTTCTGTTTTTAAAAGCAGATTGTTCATTCTGAGTTATCTGCCCCTCCTCTTGTTCTTTGGAAATGAAAGTATTATTGCCATAGCTCTCCATATTGCAGGCAGGTAAAAGAAGGCAGCTCAGCAGCAAGCTCGAGGGACTAGTGGAAGCACCATTCCCTAAGCACTTGACTTCGCAGATGTTGTATGAGAGGGTCTGCTGCTTTCTCCTCACTCCTGAGTAGCTGCCTGCACAAACTTCTGACAGTGTAGAGCAGGGTTTCTTAAACTTGGGCTCCCAGATGTTGTTGGACTAAAACTCCCAGAATCTCCAGCCACAGAGGCCATGTCTGGGGATTCTGGGAGTTGTAGTCCAACAACATCTGGGGGCCCAAGGTTAAGAAACCCTGCTGTAGAGAGTTCTGAAAAAGCAGGTTATCTGACATGATGAGGGTAAAAGGGTTCCCTTTCCCTTTTGGTCTAGAGCAATGTTATGACACCCTCACAGAATGTCAAACAGAAAGGGGCCTGATGAATATTCTGGACTAAGGAGTTCCATAATTTGGGCTCTGCAGCCTGGAATGAAGAATATCTATCAATCAGCTGTACTTCTGATAGTGGTAGCACACAGAACAAGGCTTCCTTTGGCGATCCTAGTGGGTAGGTAGAGTGTAGGAGATGCTAGTTGTTTCCATAGCCTCTGGGGGGGGAAGGTGGAAATATATAATTACACAAAACTTGCTTAGATGCTAACAGATTTCCCCCTCTCCTTAGCATTTCTGAATGTCAAATGGGCTCAACTTTCCCCAGCGCTAAGGCAACTGAGAAATTCAGCAGCAAAACTGACCACGTTAGGATGAAGAGCTGAATTTAAAGAGGGAGAAAACAAAGAAAGAACATCCTCAGTTCTTGTCGTCTGAGACTTACAACCAGTGTTCCCTCTAATTTTTCTTTTGTGTGTGGAATGAGTTTTGTTCTCGGTGGCAGTATCAAGGCAGTGTGTGCGTACATGCATTCAGGATGGGGCCTTCCTGATTCAACCTGAGCAGGATCTAAAATTAACTGAGTGGACATCAAGAAAACTTGTGTGCGCGCACACATGCGCATGCCTTAGAGGGAACACTGCTTACAACTGACCTCGCTTCCTTCATCCTCTCCACCCTCCCTGCTCCTTAAGCCTCATGTAAATTGTCCAAACTGCAGCAAGACTTAGATGCTCAGGAGCTGATGCTCTTTTCCTGCTGTGGTGCAGATGTTGACTCTCATTACTTTCTTTGCCTTTTTAATGTTACCATAGATTTTGTCTGTCTGTTTTTTATACAGTAGCAGCTGTCTCTTCCCTTTCCTGCTTGGATCTAAATAAAGCAATTGGGAACGTCTTTTGTATATCATCTGTGGGCAATATATGTTTTGTATAATGGGCCAGTTTACACAGATACCTGTGGACATGGTGCCACCTCTTTGCTCAAGCCTGAAATCAAAGGTGAAGTTCTAATGTGAAAGGCCTTTGGAAGGAATATTGAGCTAGACAAATGTTTTGAAAAGGTCTGGTCTCGTATTGATGCCAAATCACAATATTTCTCATTTTAATTCTACAGCTAAACATTCCACCCCCACCCCCGTGATTTCCGCTGTCAGACACTTAAAGTTTTACATGGCAAGGTCGTCTACTACAACGACGATGACAATGATATACATAGTGCTTAACAAATATAGGTCTTTGCTCCGAGGAAGTCAAACAACTCACTGGATGTATATCTGATCTGAGCAAGAGCTGGATAGAATGAGGAGGATCAAGAATGCAATATTTAAAAATATTCTGTTAAAATGAATTAGAAATTAATGTTCATAATATAATATATAAATCTGAGTAGATGTTCACTAAATATTCCTCCAAAATAAACAACTTGAAAACATTAATACAAAATCCAATAATCTAATTCATAGATACATAATGTACTATTGCTGGCTTTGATAAAGTCTCTTAAAAGTGCCAAAATGTTAGCCACACTCTCAAGTTTTTATATTAGTCTTTTAGATCCTTTGCATTTCAAGACATGGTCATCATCAGTGGCTTCCTTTATACTAGCCAGTGATCCATATACAATGGATTAGGAGAAGGATCCATCTTTCCCTTTTCTTAGAAATTCTTATATCACCTCATGTGGGAACTACAGCTACTGAAAGATAAACCATCTGTCAATCTGTTCCAGAGAACTTAGTTATGTGTTCCACTAAACAAGCTGTAATTACAGGTGCTGGAAAATGTAGCATTCAGACTTTGGATCAATTGTTAAATTTATTTTTATACACTACTTTGAAATCATTTCAAAGTATCTAGGAAACATATCCTATAAACTTCTTCTGCAGATAAATAAATGATTCTAGTCAACATTAGTGCCTTTAGTTACCACAAATGTAACTTTTGGATATCCAAGCCAAAAAGAAATATATCTAAATTATTTTTTCTGCAAACTATTCCAGGCTCACTTAATCACAGCAGTTCCTCCTCTCATTTTACCTGGATTCATCACATACTGACAGTCTCCCTGAAGCAACACAGGACTGTTGTGTCCCAGCTGCTTTCCATCTTTACCCAGATCTCAGAATGTGGTGCTCTGTCCCAGGCCGCCTCAACTGCAGCTCACACCCCACTGCCAGAAGCTGAGGACTCTGGCTGCAGATACGCCTAGAGTCCGTTGATTTAAAACAAAACAAAACAAAAAAACCCAAACACTTTGGCCACTCTTTCCCCCACAATATTAAGACATGGAAATCTCCAGGGTTGCTCTCAGCAGTCACCTGGCGAGCTACTGCTGAATCCTGGAGATGGATCGGCAATTGCCGGGCATTCACTTTTGGGATTAATTAGAAGATAACGTGCCCCCAGAATCCCTTATCAAGGCAACGCGATGGGTTACTCTCTCACTTTCTTGACTCTATGGCAACGCCGGCCGCCCCATTGGTTTCTTCCCGGAAGCATACGCCTGCATTTCCTCTCGAGGAAGGAGGCGGCGGAAGCAGCCAACAAGCCTTCCCGCGCAGTTCCGGAGGCGGGCTTAGCAGCCGGACGTTGCTAGGTTCAGGTAGGTGCTGCTTGGGGGTCCCGCTGGTGGCTCCCCAAGGAGGAGTGGGCGGCCTGAGGTTCTCTCCAGGGCGGCGGGGAGCGGTCTCGGCTTCCCCCGCCCTTTGTGGCAGCCGGGTTCGGAATCCAGTTTCTCTGTTTACACGTAGAGAGGCTTAAATCGGTTTGGGGCCTCGTGGCGTGCGTGCAGATGCTCCGCTCAGGGGTGTTTGTTTGCGGGTAAAGAAAGAGCCAGGGGGACGAGAGCGAGCCAGCGCCTTGGGTCGGAGCCGGCTCCTCTGGGCACCCCCGGCTGGCTGAGATCGCTTGACTGAGAGCCAGAGGGGTCTCCAAAGAGCCTGCGAAGCAGAACCTGCATTCTGCTCCCCCCCTCCCGTGTTAAGCTGCATTCAGACGTGGGGTGAGAGAGGCGCAGGCAGGGTGGTCTCCAAGTCACAGTCGGGTCACAATCCTGTTAGCACTCACCTGGGAGTAAACGCCATTGAGCTGCTGGAACTTATTTCGGAGTGGACGTCTAGCAGGCTGGGTGGCAGGTGTCCACTTGCCAAAGTGGCTTTTAAAACAAAACACACAAAAAACCAGGCTGGATTTAGGGGGTTTGGTCCCATGCAGGGTTCTCTGTAACTATGAATGTTTATATACCGTTTTTCAACCAGCTTTAGAAGAGGTTTCCATAGAAAGAAATGACAAAAAAAATGGTTAAAAATAAATGAATGAGAGGGCTACCTGCCTCCAAAAGGCTCAGAATTTTAAATGCAGCTGTTTCAGTGTGTGTACACATGAAAAGATGCAGCAGTCTAACTTGGAGGTTTATCATCTCTGGGGGGACTAGGCTGAGGCAACATGGACCAAAAGGATTGTGGGGGGCGGGGGGGGAGAAGTATAGGTTTGGGCTCTGATCGACTGTTGCCCCTGAGAAGGAAGGGGCAAGGTATTTATGGAGAAAAGAAGCTCCGATCTTTGTTCACTTATTGTATTTGCCTTTCAAAGAGGTGGGAAGGTGTGCTGTATCTGCATGGCCAGAGCATCTAGTTAAAAGAAATCTGATACCTCTCTTTCTTTGGTCCATACTTGGGCCTCTTCAGGAAAGCCTTTGTTCTTACATCCAACCATTTGGCCTTCCCTTTCTACAGTACTTTATTTGAAAATCTCTGCAGAGCAATTGGTTTTCAAATGAGCTTCTCTGGGCAGAGGTCTGTGTGAGGCTATCTTCTACCTAGTCAGACCATTGGTCCATCTATCTAGCTCAGTATTGTCAGCACAGACTGGCAGCGGCTTCTCCGGGGTTGCAGGCAGCAGTATCTCAGTCCTATCTTGGAGATGCCAGGGAGGGAAACTGGAACCTTCTGCATGCATGTGTAGTCTCCCATTCAGATGCAAAATGGGGTGGACCCTGCTTAGCAATGGGGATAATTCATGCTTCTTACCACAAGACCAGCTCTCCTCCCTGGAGGGACATGGCCTGTCAGACCCTTGGTCCATCTAGCTCAGTATTGTCTGCACAGACTGGCAGCGGCTTCTCCAAGGTTGCAGGCAGGAGGCTCAGCCCTATCCTGGAGATGCCAGGGAGGCTTCTGCAGGAAAGCAGGCAGATGCTCTTTCCAGAGCGGCCCCATCCCCTAAAGGGAGTATCCCATTGGGGAACCCATGTTTTGAGAAGCTATACAAAGATTTTACACACATTGAACATGTGAATGTGGCCTTTGCTACTAAAGAAAGTTGACTTGGGGGTGGGGTCCATTAGAAATGTTCTGACCCTCCTGCTGCTGTTGGACTACAACTCCCATCATCCCCAGCCACTGTGTCCAATAGTGAGGGATGAGGAGAGCTGCAGTCCAGCACCAATATTGTTGAACTCTGCAGGCTATGCTCCCTCCTAGACCCCAACCCTTGTTCAAATGGCTGTGACTTGGGGATTATCTGAAACAAAACCTTCTCCTGGAGTGTGATTTGCATGAGAATGGTGTGTGTTTCAGAGCTGCTCTCTCCTTCTCCCCACAGATCCCATTTTGAAGGAAATAAGCAGCAGCACCTGAGGCAGTTCTCCAGATCCTCCGGACACAGCCTTTGACTTGGCAATCGGCATCCCTGTGCAGAATGGGCACCAAGCTGCAAGAGCAGAACCTGGAGACCTCCCAGGCCGACCCCGGGGAGGAAAAGGATCCAACTAGCAGCCTCTCAGTTGAGCATGAAGACTTGGATGGCGGTGAGCCCGAAGGGGCTAGTGAACGCTCAGGCGGAGTGGCTGACCGCTCAGAGATGCCACAGCAAGCCGCCGAGCAGCGTCCGGCAGCCAGCTTGCAGGTCAAACCAGAGGAGCTGCCGAAAGCAGAGGCATCCTTGGCACCTCCCCCTGCAGAGGTTGCTGCTCCGGTGCCGGTGCCCCCCTTGGGAGAAGGGAAAGGGTCCAAGCGGATGATGGAGGACGATGGCGATGCCTTTAAAGAGATGCCCGACGTCTGCCAGGAAGCGAGAGAGCCCGGGAGGGCCATGCTCCTGCCCGATCTCTTTGGGGAGGCCCAGGAGGCCCACAGCAGCCTGGCCGCTGGCCGGGTCGGTGGCTGCGCGAAGGTGGAGCAGGCCATCCCGTGCCACTCCAACATGGGTTCGGAGAACCAGCGCAAACGCTTCCGGGGCTTTGCCTACAAAGAGACTGAAGGCCCCCAGGTGGCCTACGAGCGGCTCCAGGAGCTGCTCTTCCAGTGGCTGAAGCCGGAGGCCCGCAGTAAGGAGGAGATCGTTGAGCAGCTGGTGCTGGAGCAGTTTCTCAACCTCCTCCCCGAAGACGTCCAGCGCTGGGTCCGGGAGCGCCACCCCGAAAACGGGGATGAGGCCGTGGCCCTGGCAGAAGACTACCAGTTCCTGCACCCGGAGCCTGGAAGGCGGCCCTTCCCCGAGGGGAGGGCAAGGCAGAGGGCTTCGGCACGGAGTTGGCTCCGCTGAAGCTCCCCGAGTCGGCAGACAGGACTGGTTATCGGTGAGTAGAAGAGCAGGAAGCCTTGCTCATTCAGACATTGCATTGTGCACGCATAAAAGTGTTGGTTTACGTCACGGATGCGCAGCATCGGCCTTCCAGTAGATGTTGGACTACAACACCCAACAACTGGAGGGCTGAGGTTCTGCAGTCCTGGTACACATGTACACTTTTTAAAGTGAATGACTGTGTGTGTTCATTTTGAAAATGAACCTGGTACAGACAAGAAGTGTATCTGTGCTGAATGCAATGTGTGAATGACAGTACGTTCGCACAGGTCTGTGCGTCCGTGTACTATTCACTGGGAGTTCTCACATTTGGGCCCCCAGATGATGTTGGATTTTAGCTCCCAAAGGAACATGGGAAGCTGCCATATACCGAGTCAGACCATTAACTCAGTGTTGTCTACACAGACTGGCAGTGGCTTCTCCAAGGTGGCAAGCTAGAGTCTCAGCCCTGTCCTGGAGATGCCAGGGAGGGAACTTGGAACCTTCTGCATGTAAGCAGGCAGATGCTCTTCTCAGAGCGGCCCCATCCCCTAAGGGAGTATCCCATCAGGGGAACCCTCATTTTGAGAATCTATACAAAGATTTTACACACATTGAACATGTGAATAGGGCCTTTGCTACTAAAGAAAGTTGACTTGGGGGTGGGGTCCATTAGAAATGTTCTGACCCTCCTGCTGCTGTTGGACTACAATTCCCATCATCCCCAGCCACTGTGAGGAGAGCTGCAGTCCAGCTGGAAGGCCAGCGTTGTGCGGCCTTAAATCTTAGCCGGTACCCAACACCAATATTGTTCTCCTGAGCTTTTAATGGGTGATGATCTCTTTGGTGCTTTCCTGCAGTTTATGATTGTATGGTGGCAGTCCTGTTTTTAGATGGTTCTACTTTTGGTTTACTGTGCTCTTCAGTCGCCTTGGAAACCTCTGGGTCTAAAGGCCAGGGTAATCTTCTAAAATAAAAACTTGAGCACCACTTAGAATGCCATTTGGATTCTCTGCCTCAAGCCCCATAATGCCTTGGGCTGCCCATGTTGGAGGGAGACTTCTACAGTCCCGGCTTAAACTGTGGGTGGCAAATCTGTTTGTTTTCTGGTTCTGATGAATCTTTGGCTTCCCTTACAGAGTGAGAGAATCAAAGACCTAGTTATCTACCAAGCCAGAGAGAATCCTAGCTGAGCAAGAACAAGCCAGAAACCACCATGCATATTACTCGGCATGAGAAGACCATAACACAACTCTTCACTCCAAGACCTACCTATTCTTGGAGGGACCTTATGCTTCATCCGCCATATGTATATATTAAGGGGTGGCGAAGGGGATTGCCTGCCCCAGGGCTACTCAACTGCAGCCCTCCATCTGTTTGGACTACAACTCCCAGCATCCTCAGCCACAATGGCCAGTAGCCGGGGATGATGTGAGTTGTAGGCCGACATCTGCAGGAAGGCTGAAGTTGCGTGGCCCTGGCCTAGCCTGTGTTGGGTCGTTGCTACATCCTCCACTGGGATGCTCCTATGTGGCACAGGGATAGGTTGGAGCAAGGACACAGCATGTTGGGCAGAGGGCTTGTGATGAGACACTTGGGAAACTGGAAGAGCGCGGCATGTATGTGTAGTAGAGCATTCTGAAAGGTCGCAAAAGGGAGGAGCCTCCTGGTGGTCTTGTGTGTGAAAGAGAACAAGTTATGTGTGAGCCGGCCCAATTTGAACTCTGAACCGGGCCGGTTCGAATCCAGTTCTGGTTCGAACCGGGCCGGTTCGAATCCAGTTCTGGTTTGAACCGGGCCGGTTCGCACACCCCACAGCCTGCTGCAGGCATCTGAACCAGCTTTCTAGGGTGCCCTGCTGTGAATTATTCCACTCACCCACATAGGTATGTAAGCAAGTCGGCCTTATCCTGCCCATCTTCTTGTGTGCGACGGCCAAGATCAGGGCTGCACAACTTGGTCTCTCCAACTGGTTTTGGACTACAACTCCTATCATCCCTAGTTGCAGTGGCCAATAGGGATGTTGGGACCTGTAGTCCTACATCTGCCAGAGGGACGAAGTTATGCAGTCCTGGCCAAGATCATGGTGGCATCCGTGTTTCCCCTTGCATTATTGCGGTTACCCCCACCTCTGTAGAGGGCTGTCTGACCTGCAGTTTCTGGGGTGGGAGAATTAATGCACAGGGTGGGGAAAGACCCTGGAAGTCTCTCGTTTGCCCCTCCAAAACACTCCGGCTGAGCATTGACCACTGGGCTCCTGCCCTCGGGCAGTTTTTTCACTGCACCCTTCGGCTCCGCCAACAGAATGGAGAAAATTATTTTTACTTCCAAATAATACTTGGTGCTTTGTAGCACGACGCTTCATTCAAGGGCTGACCCTTGAATGAGGGAGGAGGAAATCGGCTTGGCTGAGCCCCTCTGCCAAAGCAAGGGCTGGCCTGCAAGTGGCCGCCATCCCAACCTGTCAGCTTCAAAGGGGAAACGCTCCGGGCAAACAGCCAGCGCCTTCTGGCTGCCGCAGCGTCTCCCCTCCCCGACGCTGGTGCTTTCCTTCCCACTGCTTCGCTGCGATCCAAAGCAGAGCCCGGCAGACTGGGAGCGCGGTGAGGCGGGGGGGAAGGAAAGCAGCAGCGGCGGGGAAGAGAAATGTGGTGGCCAGAAGCAGCTGGCTGTTTGCCCGGAGTGTTTCCCCTCTGCCGCCGGGTGCCAGGGAGGGAAGCAGCAGCTTGTCGGGCCGGATTGCTGAGCTCCGCGGGCCGGCCGTTTGACGAGCCCATCTTAGGCCCCCTGCCTCCCACGTGGTCCTGCCCGATCATTGGCATGGGGAAGCGTCTTGTCCATTTTGCACTCAAGACGTACAAAGCCAGCTGAGAGTGCCGTGATGCGCCCGAGAACAGCCTGTGATGGGTACCCCACTGTAACAACTGATATCCCAATCTGCAGTGTTTCCCCTCATTGCCAGCTCCCGTTTTATAGTTGGTGGTCAATGCCTCTGAGGGGATTTGGCCCTGACAGTGCTTTCTTCGTGCGTGGTTGTGATTGAAGAGGCAGTTGCTGGCTCAGCATTGGCATGCCTTCATGTGGGTTTTCATTTCGGGCACGACTGGGACCCACTTCCAGATGCTGGGCTACAACTCCCATAATCCCTGACTATTGGCTACTCTGGCTGGGGATGATGGGAGTTGTAGTCTGGCAAAAGGGCCAAAGTTGGGCAGCCCTGGTTTAAGGGCTGCTTTGAGGGATGGGATGGGAAGGAAAAAGAATCATGTTACCACCACCACCACAGGTTTATATTAGAGGCTTCAGATACAAGCTGAGTGTTTTTCTCCTTGTGGAAACTAAGTTTTTAAATCTCTCCAATGTCCTGACATGATGTAGCTTCCGCTTTTGACTTGTATCCGAGGGCTGGCTTTGAAGCCCTGCTTTATATTTGTGTAAACTTCTGGTGCGTGTATCCGTGGATGAGCCCATGGAATAAAGGGTCTTTGCCCAACAAGAACCTAGCATTCTGTGTCTTCTCTGTGGTGTTGTTCTTGTGTTACATTTATATCCCGCTCTTCCTCCAAGGTGCCCAGAGCATTGTGAGGGTAAACATAACCATGTACAACAACCCTGTGAGGTAGGATCCTAGGCAGTCACTGTGCCAAGTTTGGTCCTGACAGCTCAAATGTATAGGAGACAGACCGACAAACATTCAACTTTAGGTATATAGAGCAGGCTTCCCCAACCTGCAGCCCTCCAGATGTTGCTGAACTACAATTCCCATCACCCCCAGCTGCAATTTATTGTGACTGGGATGATGGGAATTGTAGTTCAGCAACATGTGGAGGGCCACAGGTTGGGGAAGCCTGATATGGATAATATGTCTATAGCCCACTTTTCAACTACTCTCATCATGGGAAACAATTCACGACGATCTCGTATCAGGAAAGTTACATCACTTGCAATAAAACATTTACATAACAAAACACAATAAATCAGCTGCAGAATAGCATTTTAGCCCTAAAAGGCCTGCCTAGTCTTACCATTTTATTTAGCATATCTGTATACTGCCTGTAACTCAGGCTCTGGGCAGTTTAAAACAGCACAGATTAAATCAAAGTTAAAACATTAAATCAATGATAGTCTGGATTTTATCCAGTGATTAAGGCTAGTTTTATTGCTGTCGGCAATTTCTTTTTCTGGTCCAGAACTAGGAATTCACAACAAAGCCTCAATGCTAGTGTCAGATGATTCTAGCGCTGATGGAAAAATAGCTATCCTGGGATGATTATTGTGTCTTCATAGTCTCTTCATAGGAGAGGAGAGCTGGTCTGGTGGTAGCAAGCATGACTTGTCCCCATAGCTAAGCAGGGTATGCCCTGGTTGCATATGAATGGGAGACTTGATGTGTGAGCACTGCAAGATATTCCCCTTAGGGGTTGGAGCCACCTTGGGAAGAGCAGAAGGTTCCAAGTTCCCTCCCTGGCTTCTCCAAGATAGGGCTGAGAGAGACTCCTGCCTGCAACCTTGGAGAAGCCACTGCCAGTCTGTGAAGACAATACTGAGCTAGATAGAGCAATGGTCTGACTCAGCATATGGCAGTTTCCTATGTTTCCTACATTTGTGTGACCTGAGAACTACAACCCTATGCATATTTTGCCAGGGACGTCAACTCATACGGATTAATGAGACCTACTAGCAGGTACAGATGCAGAGTGTTGGGCTGGAAGGTGATGTGATCATGGATAGTTACCATTGGCACCTTTCAAATAGCTTTTCCTGGAGTGCCCTCTTCAGGATTGCATGGATCTTCATCTTCGCCAATAGTCTCCTGGATCCAGTAAAGAAACTTGCAGGCGTTGGTATAGATGCCAGGTTGTCCTGGCTGGGCACAAGGGAAGCCCCCCAGTGATACAATGCCCTGGAGTGTGTCATTACAGATCAGGGGGCCCCCAGAGTCGCCCTATAGGGAGAACAGAACACCTGATGAATGACCTAGATATTGTTCATATGGGGTGGTCCAAGCCCACCTCTATAGATAAATTCATGGAGGACAGGTCTATCCATGGTTACTAGTTTGAGGGCCATAAACCCCTCCAGCTTCAGAGGCAAGATGCCTCTGAATACCACTGCCAGATGTTTATACACTGCTTTTCAACTAATGTTAACAGAGAGAACTAATAAACTAGCTGACCCTGCACAGAGCCTGTGGCATCCCCCTCTCCGCCCCACCACCTCTCTCGCTCGCCCTCTCCGCCCCACCACCTCTCTCGCTCGCCCTCTCCGCCCCACCACCTCTCTCGCTCACCCTCTCCACCCCACCACCTCTCTCGCTCGCCCTCTCCGCCCCACCACTTCTCTCTCGCTCGCCCTCTCCGCCCCACCACCTCTCTCTCGCTCGCCCTCTCCGCCCCACCACCTCTCTCTCGCTCGCCCTCTCCGCCCCACCACCTCTCTCTCGCTCGCCCTCTCCGCCCCACCACCTCTCTCTCGCTCCCTCTCCCCCCACCCGCATACACACACACTGCTATGCATCTCCACATCCCCACGCATGCTGGCTAAGAGAATTAAGTATATACAAGATAAGATGGCTCCCTATCCGCAGTCTAAAAAGAAATACAAGATAGACCCTAGCCACAGCCACTGGAGGAATGCTGTGCTGGGGATGGATAGGGCTAGTTGCTTCTCTCTACACTTAACCTACCTCACAGGGTTGGTGTGAAGATAAACAACAGTATATGCCACTCGGAGCACCTTGAAGGAAGAGCAGAATAGAAATATAGTAAACAAACCTCCACGGGGCACACACACCCTGCTGCCTCCAACAACTTCCCCGAAGAGGGTAAGGGGAAAAAATATTTTGAAAAATAAATCCGCGAGCACCCCAACTGTTTGGTCCTTCCCCCTCCGGGGAGGTGGCCATTTTGGAGGCTGCCACACCTGTGCAATTGGCCACTGCATGACCCATGGCAGCATAAAGGGAGGCCAGCGGGGGAAGGGGCTGAAGAGCCAGCCGAATGGCTGATGGCAACATAAAAGGAGGCCGGCGGGGGGAGGGGGAACCTCTGCTGCTGCCTCCAACAACTCCTCTGAAGGGTGTGTATACACACACACACACACACACACACACACACACACACACACACACACATAATCCGCGAAAGGACCGAACAGGGGATGGTTCGATTCGACCCCGAATGGTTGAACCGAACAGATTCGACGTCAAACACGTTCGTACATCCCTACTCCGGGCACTTCCAGCGTGCCATGCATGCACAGGTCACCCATCGCCTTAGCGCTTTATAGATATTGATTCCTCTTGTGACCTATCACAGATTTGTCCTTGGAAGCACTGAGTGGATAACTGATTATCATGTAGCCTTGCCACCTGGAAAGAGCGGTGCTCCACAGGCTGCACTAGATTGCACATGTGAAAGGTCGGAAATGGGATTCAAAACAGACTCCCCCCCCCCCACTTTTCCTCACCTGGGCACCACTTTGCAGTGAGCAGCGGTGATCACCCAGTTTCGGTTGAGCAATGGCCCGGAGCAGTAGGGCCCTAGGTGGTCATAGAGTTGCCCCAGCCAGGGGTGTTCCGTCTCAAGGCATTCCTCGCCTCCGATGATGCGGGCATGGTGTGCGGATGCTGCAATACAAGCCAATAAAACCAGGAGAGGGAAGGATGCCAAAGGCCATTGTTAGACTATTGGAATACTTGCCATTCTTTTCCTCAGACGTGCAGTTTCGTGGGCTACGTGTTTTGACTTGATGTTTTATTGCTGTGTTTGTGAGCCACCCAGAGAACAATTTGTTATGGGACAGTTAACAAACCAAATTTATCATCCTCATCAAATTCACACCTTTATGGACAAAAACAGGGATGGTGTAACCCACATGGCTGCTTCAGTTGCCTAACGATTCCGCTGCCCAGGTGAATTCACAGATAGAATTGAAAGAGTAGAATATGAAGTGTGCATAGAAACGCTCCTTCCTCATGATCTTTTCACCATGAAATCAGTGCACATGCACATGTCCAGTGATTTTACCGGACATGTCCAGTGATTTCACATGATTTCACTGTACATGTCCAGTGATTTTACAGGATTTCGCTGGACATGTCTAGTGATTCTTTTCACTGGAATTCCCATAAAGAATTGAAGGAGAAGAGAATGGAGGCATAGAAACCCCCCATCCCATGATTATGATCTTGTCACCATAAAAGCATGGCCCTTACCCAGAGGCGTCAGCAGTAGCGACAGAAAGATACCCAGCCCTTTTGTGAGTTCCATGGCAGCAGCAGATCTGCCTGGTGGTGTGTGCAAGCTGATGTTATAAGTGGTGGTCAAAACAAGGGCAAAAGAACTCATCTGGGCTCAGTGCCTGGACTCTTCTGTTTGGTTTCCGCCCCAAGGTCAGCGCACAGGTGTCCAGAAGGGGCCGGGTCTCACGAGTCCACCTGGCTCAACCAGGCAGCCACAACAATAGAGGACAGGGCTGAACATTTCAACCTCAAGATATGACTAATGACTACCACCTTCAGACGTAACGCAGAACTGTAGGTCCAATGGCCCTGCGGTTCCACACACACACCCCATTTTCCCATCTGCATTCGGACAAAAGGAAGAATTCGAATCCCCGCTGGTATCTATGGGAGTATGGGAAACACCTATATTGGGCAGCAGCAATATAGGAAGATGCTGAAAGGCATCATCTCAAACTGCACGGAAGGAGGCAATGGTAAACCCCTCCTGTATTCCACCAAAGACAACCATCTGGTGCTGTGGGTGCCAGGAGTCGATACTGACTCAGCAGCACACTTTACCTTTACCTTCTCAGCAGTCTCACTGGCACACGTGCCACCTTCAACGCTTGCAAGGGCCAGTTGGTGAATGGGGCCCAGGGCCATGGGGCAAGGCAGCGTTTGGCCCCTTGCCTGAAGCAATGCAATACCTGGGACCAGTCCTGAACTATTGAAAACAAGCAGTGACTCCAAATGCTCTCAAGGGGCATGGCATGCTCACAGATTAGCCGTTACCAGATCCAAGATAAGGCCTCGAGACACTTGATGTGAATCTCAAT
Source organism: Hemicordylus capensis (assembly GCF_027244095.1). Lineage (NCBI taxonomy): Eukaryota > Metazoa > Chordata > Lepidosauria > Squamata > Cordylidae > Hemicordylus > Hemicordylus capensis. The sequence continues at coordinate 20,425,689 of NC_069663.1, forward strand.
GCCCCCCAAGGCCGATGTCTCTCTGATCTCCCTCCACCACCGAAATCAGAACTGGTCCCCCCGCCCCAGCAATCTGGACCCTGGGGCGTTTCTCGACTTCTTAAAGGGCAGCCATCGTGGAAAAGATTAGTCACATCTTGAGATTACAAGGTAGGCATCTCCCTGTTTCCCCTTCTAGACGGCACTGGCAAAATTCTTGCTAACATTAACGTCTTGCTCACTTCTCACTCCCCTGGCTGTCTGGTTGAAGGAGGACTGGTTTGATGGTGAGAACCTGGCTTCTCTTGGACACCTGTCTTCTGGCTCTTGCGTGGAAACCAGACAAAGAAGGTCCCGAGTGCAGAGCGACCTTTTTTAAAATCGTGTTTTCCTAATCGCTAAGCTTGTTCACCACTTAGAAGTATGGATTCACCAGCGGGCAGACCAGCTGCTATGCATCTCAGATTGCTGAAGATCTTGCTACTGCTGTCTTTTGGTAAGAACAGCCATGGAATAGTGATGTGATTGTGAAGGGGTCTGTGAACTGGGGAAGGAAAGGACTATATGCATCCCTTTCCCCAAACCCCTACCTCCAGTTCCTGTTGTGGGTTCATGTGCCATTGAATTGTTGACCGCGTAGCAGCGGCATTCCTCAAGAATATGCTCCCTGTTGAAATAAGAGTATCTCCTTCTCTGTTTGATTTTAGGAGGACCCTCAAGATGCACCTGTTTTCTTGGGCTTTTAATTGAAATTCATTTTAAACTGTTTAATATGTTACAGTCACTGGAGGTCCTGTGCTGGGGGTGGATAGAGCCGGTTACTCTCCCCCTGCTCAATAAAGAGAATCCCCACGTTAAAAGGTGCCTCTTTGCCCAGTTAGCAGGGGTTAAACAATGGCAATTGTTTTTACTCTATTTTGTTGAATTTAAACTATTTTTCTTCTATTTTATATTGTGTGTTAAATTACTCTATGCTTTCCTGGAATCTATCATCAGTAGAGAGATTGCGCTGATCCCCAATCTAGGAGCACACCGCTCCTTCAAGGTAGGCTGACCCCAGTTGAAGACTGATCTAAAGGCACTGACCAGGCTTAGACACACTTCAACAGCCTAGAGTTGTCTGACTAGGGATTTGCAGGCACTGTACAGCCAGAGTCCACACACAACCCGGCTCTGGACAACAAGACATTATTCTGAAAACAACTGAATAATGACCTAACCAGGCACATGGGGAAGAGTTTTGCAAGTAACCCCCCAGAACCTGTAAAATCAGACTGAAGCCACTTCTAAGTATATGAAATGTATTAAGAAACAAGGATTGCGCACAGAATAAGGAATTGGCGGGGGGAGGGGGATAGGTTGAAACTGGAAGTAAAGGAAGACAAACAGGAATTCAAAAGAAAATACAAAAAAGCATTTACTAACTGACTAGCACTGAGTTTTACGTTAGCCTATCAGTAGCCAGGCAAGGAGTGGAGAGCTGGTCTTGTGGTAGCAAGCATGACTTGTCCCCATTGCTAAGCAGGGTCTGCCCTGGTTGCATATGAATGGGAGACTAGAAGTGTGAGCACTGGAAGAGATTCCCCTTAGGGGATGGAGCCGCTCTGGGAAGAGCAGAAGGTTTCAAGCTCCCTCCCTGGCAGCATCTCCAAGAGAGGGCTGAGAAAGATTCCTGCCCGCAACCTCGGAGAAGCCACTGCCAGTCTGTGAAGACAATCCTGAGCTAGATAGACCAATGGCCTGACTCAGCATATGGCAGTTTCCTGTGTTCCAGGTCAGTAGGCATTACTCTCTCCAGCCTCTCCTCTGGAACACACATTTGCAGATGGAAAAGGGTGAACGCAGGCCAGGCCACTGCCCTCTAGCTTGAAAGCCATTTCATTGGGGGTGAGCCCTGTCTGTAGTACACACCTGTCTGTGGTTCTTCAAGGAGTAGCTCAAAGAGCCTTGGAGAAGCTGCTGCCAGTCTGGGAAGACAAAACTGAGCTAGAGACTATTGATAGTATTGTCTACATGGACTGGCAGCGGCTTCTTCAAGATTGCAGGCAGGAATCTCTCTCAGCCCCCCTATCTGGAGATGCTAGTAGGGAGGGAGCTTGAAGCCTTCTGCTCTTCCCAGAGTGGCTCCATCCCCTAAGGGGAAGAACTTACAGTGCTCACACTTCAGGGCAGACCCTGCTTAGCTACGGGGACAAGTCATGCTGGCTACAAGACCAGCTCTCCCCTCCTCTTGGAGGCAGAATCTTTCTATGTTTGCCTACACAGACTGGCAGTGGCTTCTCCAAGGTTGCAGGCAGGAATCTCTCTCAGCCCTCTCTTGGAGTCGCTGCCAGGGAGGGAACTTGGAACCTTCTGCTCTTCCCAGAGCAGCTCCATCCGCTGAAGGGAATCTCTTCCAGTGCTCACACTTCCAGTCTCCCATTCATATGCAACCAAGGCAGACCCTGCTTAATTAAGGGGACAAGTCATTCTTGCGACCACCAGACCAGCTCTCCTCTCTCGGTTTGTCTTGCAGCATCAGCACACCGTAACCGGATCATTGGAGGGGAGGAATGCAGTGTGGACAAACATCCTTGGCTTTCACTGATGTTTCTCAGAGACATGCCCATGTGCTCTGCAGTATTGCTCAACCAGGACTGGGTGATCACAGCCGCTCACTGCTACACAAGGTGAGTGGGGAGGGAGGGGCGAAGGGAGGGGAAAGGGCCAGCAGTCCTACTCTATGGCCTTTGATGATCAAGGAGTTTCTCTGCAGACCCGAACACATACCAATCATATAGAATTGATGCAGCTAGAACACAATTTGCTTAATATAGGTGGGAGGATAAAGGTCCCAGGAATAAATGGCCAGACCTCAAAATAATATGCTATGCTACTTAAGGGGACTTGAATGGGAGACTACATGTCTGCACCCGGTAAGATATTCCCCTTCGGGGAAGAGCATCTCTGTGCTTGCAGGTCGAAGGTTCCTGGTTCCCTCCCTGGCACCACCTCCAAGATAGGGCTGAGAGAGACTCCTGCCTGCAACCTTGGATGGAGAAGCTGCTGCCAGTCTGTGTAGACAATACTGAGCTAGATGGACCAATGGTCTGATTCAATATATGGCAGCTTCCTATGTCCCCACATTCCTGAGCCTATGAACAGCGATTTTTCTGACCTTTAAAAAGGAAAGAACAGGGGTACAGATGCCCGATTACACACGTCAGCTGTTCTTGCTGCTACTGTTCTGTCTTTTTACAATCGCGAAAGGCTTTTTGAATAGTACTAAACATGTGCACAAAGACACACTTTTGTGGGAGTAGTGATGCAATTCTAGTTTGCTCAGTCATGAGTTAAAATGTATAACCCAGTCTAATGCCTACTGGTTGCAAGAGAGGACACAATCTTTCCCTAGGGGGAGACTGATTGTCTCAACTATCAACTCAACTCCGTCCAGGGCTTTTCTCTCCTTTAACTTTGCAACTCTCAACTTTTCCTGCTTTTAGAACATGGGAGGAAACATCACGTGTTTCCTGTTCAGCACCTACAGGCCAGTATCCATGCCAAATATCCATCTCAAGCAACAGTGCAGTCAGCATGACGATCCAGTCCTTGCTGAAAGTGAGCCTCTATGTTTTTGCTACCTTTCTTGTAGTGAGAATATTGAGATATGGCTTGGAGTACATAGTAAAGAGGTGTCCACAGGGTATGAGCAGATCAGGAACAACAAGAATTGCTGCTTCAACACTAGAAGCCAAACAGCTTTACCTCCCGACATCATGCTAATCCAACTGAGCAGCTCCGTTGACTTCAACGAGTATGTGACCCCCCTCGCCCTGCCTACCAGCTGTCCTTCTGCGGGGGCAAAGTGCGAAGTAATGGGCTGGGGTTCCAACACTGCCCCACAAGGTAAGAGCCACAGGCCCAGATCGCACTAGTTCTCAGTGGGGCGAGAAATCGACGAGACGTAGGAATGCCGCAAGATTCTAGGATTCTTGGATGCCGCAAAATCCTTGTATGCTGCAAGCAGTGTTCCTCTAACAGGGATTCCCAGATGTTGTTGACACCAACTCCCAGAATCCCCAGCTGCAATGGCTTTTGATTGGGGATTATGGGAGTGGGAGTCAACAACATCTGGAAATCCCTGTTAAGAGGGAGCACTGGCTGCAAGATTCTTGCACGCCGCAAGATTCTAGGATTCCCCACTTATTTATTTATTTCTATTGATTTATTCGATTCCTATACCGCCCTTCCAAAAAATGGCTCAGGGCAGTTTACACAGAGAAATTATAGATACATAAGATGGTTCCCTGTCCCCAAAGGGCTCACAGTCTAAAAAGAAACATCAGATAGACACCAGCAACAGTCACTGGAGGTAGTGTGCTGGGGGTGGATAGGGCCAGTTACTCTCCTCCTCCTAAATAAAGAGAATCACCCCGTTAAAAGGTGCCTCATTGCCAAGTTAGCAGGGGTAATCACTTAGTGATAATCATGAGAACAAGCCCCATGAGGGCCCTCAAAATCTGGGAATTCCTACTGCCCGCAGTCAGATTGTTCAAGCACAGCATTCTCCAACAGCGATCCTGAATGTCCATCCCCCCAGATGGGGCTGCAGCTCCTATAATCATGGCTGGGAATGATGGAAGTTGTAGTCCCAATGGCATCTGGAGTCCCGAGTTAGAGAACTTTGGCCTCAAAGACTCCCCAAATAACCTCAGCTTCCTTTCATTTTCAGTGACTTATCCTGATGTTCCTTACTGTACTTCTGTTAAAATAACCTCGGACGAGAAATGTCAGGCTGCTTATCCAGGGGGCGTGAATGAGAACATGGTGTGTGCCGGGGACAAGGAAGAAAGCAAAGGCGCCTGCAAGGTGAGGAGGAGTGTGTTCGCAAGATGAGGAGAAGAGAGCTGGTCTGGTGGTAGGCAAGCATGAACTGCCCACTTTGCTAAGAAGAGTCTGACTTGGTTCACATTTGGATGGGTGACTACATGTGGTCACTGTCACATATTCTCCATTTCCAAGTAAGGCTGGGAAAGCTTGAAACCTTGGAGAGCTGTTTCCGGTCAGTGTAGACCAGGGTTGCTCAATTTTGGCCCTCCTGTAGATGTTGGCCTACAACTCCCACAACCCCTGGCCATTGGCCAATGTGGCTGGGGATTCTGGGAGCTGTGGTCCAAAAACAGCTGGGGGGCGGGCCTAAATTGAGCAGGCCTGGTGTAGATCAGGGATTCTCAACATTGGGTCCCCAGACATTTTTTGACTTCAACTCCCATAATCCCCAGCCCCAGTGGCCTCTGTTTGGGGATTCTGGGAACTGAAGTCCAAAAACATCTGGGGACCCAACGTTGAGAATCCTTGGTGTAGACGATATTGAGCTGGATGGACCAAGGGTCTGACTCAATTTATGGTAACTCCCTAGGTTCCTGTCACCATGAAAAATAACCAGGAGGACATGCGAGATGTTCAGCTGTGATTCCTCCCTCAAGCTCATAAATTCCAGCTACAGTGGCGCCATGTCCTCTAGCTGGAAGGTGCAGGCTGAACAATATCGTAGGAACCTAGGAAACTGTCTTATACTGAGTCTTAAGAACATAAGAATAGCTCAGCTGGATCAGGCCCAAGGCCCATCTAATCCAGCATCCTGCTTCACACAGTATCCCACCAGATGCCTCTGAGGAGCCCACAGGCAAGAGGTGAAGGCATGCCCTCTCTCCTGCGGTTGCTCCCCTGCAACTGGTATTGAGAGGCATCCTGCCTCTGAGGCTGGAGGTGGCCCGTAGGCACCAGGCTAGTAGCCATTGATAGACTTGTTCTCCATCACTTTGTATATGAGGGCAGTTCCTATGCCACTGGTACACACCCACCCACCCACCCAGGGAAAATGGCACAAGAAGCAGCAGCAAGATGGAGGACATGGGCCAGCTGGGGGCGGGGTGGTGGCGGTGGGCTACACATTGGAGACTCTCTTGTTCCTGCTTAGTTCGTTCATAAGAACCTAAGAACAGCCCTGCTGGATGAGACCCAAGGCCTATCTAGCCCAGCACCCTGTTTCACAAAGTGGCCCACCAGATGCCTCTGAGGAGCCCATAGGCAAGAGGTGAGGGCACACCCTCTCTCCTGCTGTCGCTCCCCTGCAACTGGGATTGAGAGGCATCTAGCCTCTGAGGCTGGAGGTGGCCCACAGCCACCAGACTAGTAGCCACTGATAGACCTGTCCTCCATGAATTTGTCTAAGCCCCTTTTTAAGCCATCCAAGCTGAAGCCCATCACCACATGCCATGGCAAAGAATTCCATAGATTAATTATGCGCTGCATGAATAAGTACTTCCTCTTGTCAGCCCTAAATTCCCTGACTTTCATTTTCATGGGGTGACCCCTGGTTCTAGTGTTGTAAGAGAGGGAGAACAATTTCTCTCTGTCCACCCTCTCCACTCCATGAACAATTTTATACACTTTGATCAAGTCTCCTCTTAGTTGCCTCTTTTCCAAACAAAAGAGCTCCAGATGCTGTAGCCTTGCCTCATAAGGAAGGTGCTCCAGGCCCCTGATCACCTTGGTTGCCCTCTTCTGCACCTTGTCCAGTTCGACAATATCCTTCTTAAGATATGGTGACCATATCAGACCATTGGTCCATCCTGCTCAGTATTGTCTTACAGGCCTGCTCAGCTTAGGCCCCCCAGCTGTTTATGAACTACAGTTCCCATAATCCCCAGCCACAGTGGCCAATAGCCAGGGATTATGGGGATTGTAGGCCAATATCTGCAGGAGGGTTGCAGTTTGAGATCCCAGCTCCAGATAACTCATCATGTGTTCTATTCTTTTAACAGGGTGACTCTGGGGGACCCCTTATCTGTAATGGAACCCTCCAGGGCATTGTATCTTTTGGGAATGGCCCTTGTACGGAACCGTCACACCCTGCTGTCTACACCAGCGTCTGCAAAAATCTTGGCTGGATTAAGACTGTTCTTGCAGGAGATCAAGCTCAGTGCTTTCCCTGTCAGAAACCCTGATAGAAACCTCTTGAGTTGTGTTGCACGGAAATCGCCCCCCTGCAAACGCCTCTTTTCACCTCTGTCCTTTCACCCATAGTATTGATGTGAATTCAGTTCGTCCCTGGGTCTGCCTTTTAGTCAATCAAACAGACTCAGTGGGAATCATTTAAAGGCTTTTATTGCTACTGCAGTTTTAGCAATAGGTAATCACTGAGCTTACGCTCTCAAACGGATTACAGTTGGTTATAGGTGCATCTTACATTTATACAAACAATCTGAATGATGCTGACACCCTAGACACAGTATACGTGACAATAAAATGGTGGTCTAAGTATCTAGTACGCATGCAAATGATTCATTGTTCATCTGGTGATTACTCCTTATTTGGTTAAATCCTGTTTTCTTAACTGTCAGCAAAGAACAGTGAGAACCTTGTGAGAACCAAGCTTCATAGATACAATTTAGTGGAGAGAGATAATGATGTTGATCATGAGAGGCAGTAATGTCCCTGAGCTGGGCTGGGGTTACTTTAAGTTAGAATGAGGTTTTCTGGGCAAACATGGAGTTTCTTTGGTTTTCTAAACACATCAGTATGAATATTCCTTTGGAAGTAAGTCTCACTGAATTGTATGGGATGAAGTCCCTGGTAAATGTGCATGATGAGACTGCAGTCCTAAAGTCACATAACCAGGGGTCAAGAAATGTAGGCTCATTTCACCAGCCGGAGAAAATATTTTACCCATCAGATGGTTCCTCGATCTCTGTTGGTACGTTACTCGTCAGAATCCCCCCACCACTCGTCAGGCATCACTTTTCACTCGTCACCGGCAAGTAGGCTAGTGGATTTCCTGAGCCCTACACATAGCGGCAATCCCAGGATAGTGCATATTCCCCCTACCCCTGCTGAATACTAGCACCTTGAATCAACTGATGACCCAGTGATTGTGGCTCTGATGTGCATGTGTAACTCTGAAAGATAGCAACTGACAAAAAGAAATAAACAAACACATAAATAGCTGCCAGCATTGATAAGTGAGTCAGTCTTGTCATTGAAGGATCCGTCTCGATTTCTGAAGTGATGGAATCAATAGGGCAATAGAGCCCCACTTACACTGCCGGTCAGTGTAAACAATACTGAGCTAGGAACATATACTGAACAACGTAGGAACATATACTGAGTCAGGCCATCTGGCTCAGTATTGTCTTCACAGACTGGCAGCAGCTTCTCTAAGGCTGCAGGCAGGAGTCTCTCTCCACCCTATCTTGGAGATGCTGCCAGGGAGGGAACTCAGACGCTCTTCCCAGAACAGCCCCATCCCCTAAGCGGAATATCTTGCTGTGCTCACATGTAGTCCCCCATTCAAATGCAAACTAGGGCAGAACAAGCTTAGCAAAGGGGATAATCCATGCTTGCTACCTACCAAGCCAGAGGCTGCCAGTTCAAATCCCCACTGGTATGTCTCCCAGAATATGGGAAACACCTATATCAGGCCTCAGCAATATAGGAAGATGCTGAAAGGCATCATCTCATATTGTGCGGGCGGAGGCAATGGTAAACCCTTTCTGGAGTCTACCAAAGACAACCTCAGGGCTCTGTGGTCGCCAGGAGTTGACATCGACTCAACGGCACATTTTACCTTTACCACAAGACCAGCTCTCCTCCCCTAGCTGGACCAATGGTCTGACTCAGTATAAGGCAGCTTCCTGGGGGAAAGGGCCACAGTAAAGCATCTGATTTGTGTACAGAAGATCTCAGTTTCAGTCTCTGGCATCTCAAGCTAGGGCTTGGAAAAGTCTCCTGAGTCCTGCCTGAATCCGTGGAGTTGCTGCCAGCCAGGGTAGACAATACTGAGCTAGATGGAAAACAGCCTGACTCAGTAGACAGCAGCTTCCTATGTTCCTATCAAGGCAAGTGCGAGTCATTCCTGAAGGACCATGTTTTGTCAAAGATCACTAAACACTGGACAGATGTTAACCAGCAAGGTCTAGTATCATCACCCACCACCATAAACGTGGATGTGCATAAACCCTCCCTGGAGTCCTTCTGCCCTTAGGTGCCTTCAGAACTTTCCAACAAGATCATACACCAGTGTTTAATTCCTAAAATGAGAGGTGCTAGGACGCAGACACCCAGCAGTCATTTCCCCCCCTTTTCTGGATACCCTAACTACTACTACTACTACTACTACTACTATTATTATTATTATTAAAAATATTTATACCCCGCTCCTCCAGTGCACTACTGCTCGGGGTGGCTCACAACAATAAGGCACAGATACAATAAAAGGAATAAAATTAACTAATTTTGTTTTGTCAGATAAAAAACCACAATTATTAGGTTCAAATTAAAACTGAAAATTATAAAAAGGGAAAGAACTCTTAAATTTAAGTGTTTGGTCCTTGCTGTGGTGAATCAGTGGTGAAGCAAAAGGCACTCTGGACATGCTCAAAGGCCTGGTTTTTATTACTCCTTCAGGATTTTACGTCTGAGCCCTGGCTGGCAGTGAAAGCATTTTGGCTTAAGCCCTGCTGAGTCTTTCAAAACAAACCCAGTTAGACATCTCCCACTGATTCCCCTTCCACAGTAACTCAAAAGTGAACCCCACTGAGTTCATGGGGGACTCATAATGTTGATGATTCTAAGTAGCAATGCGTGTGCAGAATTACAATCTACAAGGACCAGCAGCCCGATCCGACTTTTACTCAGAAGTAATACGAATTTGACAAATATTTATATACCGCTTTTCAACAAAAGTTCCCAAAGCGGTTGACCGATATAAATACATAAACCAAAAATTTTCTATCTTGTTTTCTAATGTGTGTCTCCTGTAAACACACAATGTCCAAATTTTGTTTCTTAAGAAAATGAAAAACTCTATTCCTTTTTGTTTTTGTATTTAACCCATTAATGTTCCAAGAAAGTATCTTGTGATCTTGCATCTTGTAATCCATCTAGTCTAACTAGAATTATGTGTTGAGGGAGCTGGCTGCTCGGAAGATAATTTTTTTTGGTATTTTCGCCAAAATTCTTGTGCTTTGTTTGGCAAGGGAAAAGACCAAGAATTAATTTTAAAAATTTAACAGATGCAAAGGAAAGAGGTGGTCCTTACTAGACTTAAGGTTGTATTTTGATGCTGTTTGTTTGACGTGATTAAAAGAATGGATAACATTAAGAAATTCTAGATTACTTGATCTGGAGGGATTTGATAGAATGTTTGGATGGCATTCATATTTGTGGTATGACAAAAGTAAAGTACATAAAGATTTTCTTAACCACTATATAAGAAGGAGTTTAATGAGAGTTTGGGTACAATATAAAAATGGTTGGAACCTAAAACTCCTTTTATGGGTATCTCCGATTGAAGCTTTAGCACGTAAAGAGGTAAATATGCAATCGCAATGGGGTACTTATAGGGATCTGTTATATTTTCAAGAAAAGGACTGTAAGTTAAAAAGTTTAATTGAAGTACAAAATTTGGTTAGTGATTGGTTTCAGTACCATCAGCTAAATGAAGTTTATAAGAGGGATCTTAAAGTTGGATTTGAGGATCAGATGTCGAGATTTGAGAAGGAGCTGTGTGAAAATGATGAAAAATTAGTTTCTAAAATGTATAAGCTCTGGCTTTTGGAGGAGACAAGAGACGAAGTGGTTAAAACGACTATGGTAAAATGGGCTGAAGATGTGGGGTGCCATATAGAAATGGCATCCTGGGGAAAATGATGGAAAACTGATTTAAAGTTCACTGCATGTTATGTTCTAAAAGAAAATTATTATAAAATGTCTATAGCCCACTTTTCAACTATTCTCATCATGGGTAACAATTCACGACGATCTGGTATCGGGAAAGTTACATCAGTCGCAATAAAACATTTACATAACAAAACACAATAAATCAGTGCAGAATAGCATTTTAGCCCTAAAAGGCCTGCCTAGTCTTACCATTTTATTTAGCATATCTGTATACTGCCCGTAACTCAGGCTCTGGGCAGTTTAAAACAGCACAGATTAAATCAAAGTTAAAACATTAAATCAATGATAGTCTGGATTTTATCCAGTGATTAAGGCTAGTTTTATTGCTGTCGGCGATTCCTTTTTCTAGTCCAGAACTAGGAATTCACATCAAAGCCTCAATGCTGGTGTGGTCAGATGATTCTAACGCTCACGGAAAAATAGCTATCCTGGGATGATTGTGGTGTGACCTGAGAACTACAACCCTATGCATATTTTGCCAGGGACGTCAACTCATTCGGATTAATGAGACCTACTAGCAGGTACAGATGCAGAGTGTTGGGCTGGAAGGTGATGTGATCATGGATAGTTCTCATTGGCACCTTTCAAATAGCTTTTCCTGGAGTGCCCTCTTCAGGATTGCATGGATCTTCATCTTCGCCAATAGTCTCCTGGATCCAGGCAAGAAACTTGCAGACGTTAGTATAGATGCCAGGTTGTCCTGGCTGGGCACAAGGGAAGCCCCCCAGTGATACAATGCCCTGGAGTGTGTCATTACAGATCAGGGGGCCCCCAGAGTCGCCCTATAGGGAGAACAGAACACCTGATGAATGACCTAGATATTGTTTGTATGGGGTTGTCCAAGCCCACTTCTATAGATAAATTCATGGAGGACAGGTCTATCCATGGTTACTAGTTTGAGGGCCATAAACCCCTCCAGCTTCAGAGGCAAGATGCCTCTGAATACCACTGCCAGATGTTTATACACTGCTTTTCAACTAATGTTTACAGAGAGAAATAATAAACTAGCTGACCCCGCACAGAGCATCTATGCAGTAGTGCACAGAGCCTGTGGCATCCCCCTCTCCGCCCCACCTCTCTCTCGCTCGCCCTCTCTGCCCCACCACCTCTCTCTCTCGCCCTCTCCGCCCCACCACCTCTCTCTCTCTCGCCCTCTCCGCCCCACCACCTCTTTCTCTCTCGCCCTCTCCGCCCCACCACCTCTCTCTCTCTCGCCCTCTCGCCCACGCACACACACACATTGCTATGCATCTCCACATCCCCATGCATGCCAGCTAAGAGAATTAAGTATATACAAGATAAGATGGCTCCCTGTCCGCAGTCTAAAAAGAAACACAAGATAGACCCTAGCAACAGCCACTGGAGGGATGCTGTGCTGGGGATGGATAGGGCCAGTTGCTCTCCCCCTGCTCGATAAAGGGAATTGCCACGTTAACATGGTGCTTCTTGGCCCAGTTAGCAGGGGAGTAGCAGCAGGAGAGAGGGCATGCCCTCAGCTCTCGCCTGTGGGCTTCCCAGAGGCATCGGGTGGGCCACTGTGCGAAACAAGATGCTGGACTAGATGGGCCTTGGGCCTGATCCAGCAGGGCTATTCTGTTCTTAAGACTGCTGCCTGAGGTGAAGGGCAATATGGTGCATGCCTTTCTATGTGGGGAGGTGCTCAGCGTTCCCAAGCCATGCTGCCGAAGCCATGACACATCAGCATAAGCCAAGGAGTGGTGGCACAGACACTCCAAGCTCAAATATGCTGGCGTGAAGAAGAGGTGCAGCCCAGCAAGGCAAGGAAGGCAAATGAATAGCATGTCACCACAAAACAAGGAATGGTGGAGGACAGGGGTGTGGTGCCTAGGGTGGCCGGGTCCTTGGAGGCTGGCTTCTACCGAGTCAGACCCTTGGGCCATCTAGCTCAGTATGGTCTACACAAACTGGCAGCAGCTTCTCCGAGGTTACAGGCAAGAATCTCTGTCAGCCTTATTGGGAGATGCCAGGGAAGGAACTTGGAACCTTCTGCATGCATGCATGCATGCAAGCAAGTGCTCTTCCCAGAGCGGCCCCACATGCAGTCTCCCATCCAAATGCAAACCAGGGTGGACCCTGCTTAGCAAAGAGGACCATTCATTCTTGCTCCCACAAGGCAAACTCTCCTCCCCTTGGCATTTGCTAACCTCTGAGCTCCCCCCACGCCAGAGGGGACTGGTCATGAAAGGTAAACCTCCTTACCCGGCAGGAGTCTTTGCCTCCTCCCTCAACTCCCGCACAAACCATCCTCTCGGACACTTCCCACCATGGGTAAGGAGCCTGACAGTCTTCATTGGAAACTATCTGGACGTCCACACAATGAGGCACTTTGGGATAAGTCTCTGGAAATGCAAAAAGAAGAAGAAATAGCCAAGCAGGTCCCGGAGATGCTTGAGAGGAATTGGCTTTGCTTGGGATGGGGACACATAAATTGCTTCTCACCCAAACCTCCCCACACCCACGCATTTTTGTTTAGTTTTAAAAAGAAGCACGCTATGTGCAATGCCAGTTGCAGGTTTTGGCGGGGCAGGGAGGCTTAAGCAAGAGATGCCGGGTGAGCCCTTTTGGCCCTCCTGTAGAGAGGAAAGCCGTACAAAATGTTGTTAGAGTGGGACTTCCGACTACAAACAGACAAACATCTGCCACACAATACACCAGATATAACTGTAGTCGAGAAGAAAGAAAGACAAGTCAAAATAATTGACATAGCAATACCAGGGGATAGCGGAATAGAAGAAAAAGAAATAGAAAAAATCACCAAATACAAAGATCTACAAATTGAAATTGAAAGGCTGTGGCAGAAAAAGACCCAAATAATCCCAGTGGTAATTGGCGCCCTGGGTGCAATTCCAAAAGACCTTGAAGAGCACCTCAACACCTAAGGGGTCACAGAAATCACCATCAGCCAACTACAAAAAGCAGCTTTACTGGGAACAGCCTATATTCTGCGACGATATCTATAACAACAGCAACAACATTGACAATAAAATTCTGGCATCCCAGGTCCTTGGGAAGGACTCGATGTCTGGATAAAAGAAACCAGTCAATAACACCTGTCTGACTGTGTAAAATAATATTAATAATAATACAAAATGAGAATTGGCTCACCCTGTGAGGATAGGTTTACAGGATAGGCTGGAAGGAACAACTTGATATTATTAAGCGACGGTGCATAGTCGAACTGGACAGAGATCAAGGGTCTTGCTGGACAATAGATTGTGGGTTGTTCGCAATCTATTGTCTATTATTTAAGACTATTATTCAGACATATTATATATAAAGACACTTATAAGCCTATTATTAAGACTATTATATTCTATATTAAGACTATTGTATTATATATTAATATTAATACTGCCAACTCGTTTGGTGGCTACACAGAGACGGGCCTTCTCGGTCGCTGCCCCGAGATTGTGGAATGCGCTCCCTGCTGAGATACAATCCTCCCCATCTCTGGCAATTTTCAGAAAACATTTGAAAACCCATCTTTTCACCCAAGCTTTCTCAGCTTCCTAAATTTCTAGGAATTTCTCCTTGGAATGAAAAATCTGGCCAGCAGGTGGTGCTGTGAAAATCACACGATGTCCCTGCATGGTGGGTGTACAGAGGGTAAGATCACAGCAGTGTGTATAAGGGGAGCAGGAGAGGCTCATCGCTAGGGAGTAAGGTCACGCTTCAAAAGATCTGAACACCCCATAATTTATTGCTCTCTGGAAACATCCCAAGAAAGCAAGCTGAAAAGTTCTCAGTAAGAGAGTCCTTGTGTTTAAAATATTTTCAATCAAGTGTTTATTGTTAGCATACAAGAGTCCCTCCTTGGAAAACATGTTGTAATGGACGGCGATACAAATGGCGGTTTCGATGGTTTGTAGTAAAGATTGGCCATTCGTATTGCTGTCTATTACAATGTGTTTTCCAAGCAGGGACTGTTCATATTCCTCTTAAAACGAATTCTCTGCTCCCTCCTCCTACCTCATTGTGGCCAATGGGGTCGCAGAGGAGGCAGGGGACTCGCCCCCTTATTCACATGACCAGCCGATGACCTGACATGGCTCAACAGCATGGCTGGGCGCAAGACCACCGGAGGTCGCTGTCCTCCGGTGGGGGTGGGGGATTGGGTCCGGGCAGCATGGCTGTGGTGGCCAGGGGTGGTCCACTGGGAGGAAGAAGCATGAGGGGGAGGAGAAAGGAAGTCCAGCCCCAGAGCATTTATTCTTTCCCCACTGCAGGCAGAAAGCGTGAGCATGCCCCAGCTGCAGGGCACCAGTGCCCAGCGTGGAAAGGGTGGTGGCAGGGCGAACCCTGAGCCTTGTGGGCCCCCTGACCCTCTGCGCTGGGGGACAAATGTCCCCCCTTATCCAACGGATGCTATGTCCATGGGGGAGTCACTGATCTGCAGCTACCCTGTTCTCTTGTGGCACTAGACATGGTGGGGTCCCTAAACTGGATTCCGGTAGATGTCTCGCTTTCCGGAGCGCTAGGGCAGTCTGTAGCTCTTACCTTCTGGCGTGGTCGTGGTGCCCCATCCCATCACTCGGCAAACTGTCCCCACAGAAGCACAGCTGGTAGGCAGGGCAAGGGGGGCCACGTAGTCGGTGCAGACAACAGGGCTGTTCAGTTGCATCAGCATGATGTCCTCAGAATACGTTGAACAGTCAGTGGTGTTGAAGGTGTATTCCGAGCTCCCCTCTACGATTTTGACACATTTGACGTTCTCACTGACCCTGGTCTGTTCATGCCCTGTCGGCACTTCCGTATTGTGCACTCCAAGCCTCACCTGGAATCTTTTTTGACTGCACACAAAACAACAACAACAACACAGCAAAGACTGTTAGAGTCTCTCCAAGCAAGGACTGGATTGTCAGGCTGACCCACACCATTGCTTGGGACACTCTTTGACATGGTCACTGGCCAGTAGGTGCTGAAAATGGTGTCAGTCTTCCTCTGAAGCTGCTCAACTTTGGTGGTCCTGCAGATGTTGGCCTATACCTCCCATAATCCCTGGCCATTGGCCACCGTGGCTGGGGGATTATGGGAGCTGTCATCCAAAAACAGCGGGAGGGCCAATGTCGCGTAGCTCTGCTCTAAAGGTAAGGAATGAGGTGGCCGGGAGATAATGATCGTATCTGTTCCTGTTGAAACAGCAAGCAGTACATTGGACTAGATATTAACTATTCATTCATTTATTTATCACATTTTATCCCGCCCTATCCAGAGGCTCCAGGTGGTGCAAACAACTAGTGAATCAACACACGACAGCCAGCAGATTAGCACCACCTGGAGCTTTCTCACACAGGGGCCAGGGGCAGAGCCACCATTGAGCGAACGGGTTCAAAGAACCCGGGCTGCCGCCCCTCAGGGGCCACGCCTCCTGCCCCAGACATGCCTCCCATGTCTGACATCAGACGCGGGGCGTGGCTAACCGGTACCTGCATCTGACATCAGAGCCTGATGCAGGGGGAGGGGCTAGGGGGTTGCAGCAGGCCTCCGCTGGCCTCCCTCCGCACCTGACAGTAGCTTTACCTCAAATCTCCTCCGGAAGGGAAGGTGTGTGTTCCAACTATATAGCCAGATTCCCGCCGAGGTCAGTACAGTGTCTTTGGAAGCACCCCATACACAGATCGGGTTTTTCCTGCTGGATTTCGCCTCATCCCGGTTTATCTATGAGTTTTTAAAATGCTGTTTTTCAGCGAAGTTTCCGCTGCAAGGCGCTGACATCAGTCTTGACATTTACATAAGCCATGCCTATGGGATGCCAAAACAAAACTGCCTAGAGCCTAGCCATCGACCCTGAGGCAAAGAGTTGAACATCCAGTTTTCAGGCTTTTTGCTCTTGGGAAGGTTTGATCCACAAACCAATTGAGCAAGAAGACTTGGACAAAGGCAGATCACAGAGGGTGCTTTAATTACTAAACCCTTGGGGGAAAGGGAGGTGCTGTGTCTCACGTCTTCTAGGAAGCCATTGGCCACAAGGAAAACACAGAAACGAGCTGTGTGTGAACCTACACAAAAGAAACTCGCCGTGGTGGGGGTGGGTGGGGGCTGCTTTCCTAATGCTGTGAGTTTCATTCAAAGTGGATGGTTTCCCTTGTCCTGTATGGCAAAGCTCCTAATATTTTCCCACTCATATTTCCCCGAGCACATCTGGATGCCCGGATCAGCTCCTTAAAAAGCGGATTCCAAACATTTGCCACTCAGGCTTTTTGTAGTGCTCCAATGAATGTGTTCATACATCCAAAATTGCTCATTCACATCACTCTGCTCGGGGAAGAAGATCCTGTGAGCAGGACCTTACATACGACAGCCAGTGTGGTGTGGTGGTTCAAGTGTTGGACTAGGACCAGGAAGAGCTCTAAGTTCAAATCCCCATTCAGCTACAAAATCCATTGGGTGACTCTGGGCCAGTTGCTTCTCTCTCTGCCTAACCTACCTCACAGGGTTGGTGTGAAGATAAACAACCGTATACGCCACTCAGAGCACCTTGAAGGAAGTGCAGAAGAGAAATGTAGTAAACAAACCTCCACGGGACACACACACCCTGCTGCCTCCAACAATTTCCGCGAAGAGGGTAAGGGGGGGAAATATTTTAAAAAATAAATCCATGCACACCCCAACTGTTCATGGCTTCCCCCTCCGGGGAGCCGGCCATTTTGGAGGCTGCCACACCTGTGCAATTGGCCACTGCATGACCCAGGGCAGCATAAAGGGAGGCCGGCGGGGGAAGGGGCTGAAGAGCCAGCCAAATGGCCGATGGCATCATAAAAGGAGGCCAGAGGGGAGAGGGGGAACCTCTGCTGCTGCCTCCAACAACTCCCCTGAAGGGTGTGTGTATATATATATATACACACACACATATAATCCGCGAAAGGACCGCACAGAGGATGGTTCGATTCGACCCCGAATGGTCGAACCGAACAGGTTCGACGTCGAACACATTCGCACATCCCTACTCCAGGGACTTCCAGCGTGCCATGCATGCGCAGGTCACCCATCGCCTTAGCGCTTTATAGATATTGATTCCTCTTGTGACCTATCACAGATTTCTCCTTGGAAGCACTGAGTGGATAACTGATTATCATGTAGCCTTGCCACCTAGAAAGAGCGGTGATCCACAGGCTGCACTAGATTGCACATGTGAAAGGTCGGAAATGGGATTCAAAACAGACTCCCCCCACACTTTTCCTCACCTGGGCACCACTTTGCAGTGAGCAGCAGTGATCACCCAGTTCCGGTTGAGCAATGTCCCAGAGCAGTAGGGCCCTAGGCGGTCATAGAGTTGCCCCAGCCAGGGGTGTTCTGTCTCAAGGCATTCCTCGCCTCCGATGATGCGGGCATGGTGTGCGGATGCTGCAATACAAGCCAAGGGAACCAGGAGAGGGAAGGATGCCAAAGGCCATTGTTAGACTATTGGAATACTTGCCATTCTTTTCCTCAGACGAGCAGTTTCGTGGGCTACGTGTTTTGACTTGATGTTTTACTGCTGTGTTGTGAGCCACCCAGAGAACAATTTGTTATGGGACAGTTAACAAACCGAGTTTATCATCCTCATCAAATGCACACCTTTATGGACAAAAACAGGGATGACGTAACCCACATGGCTGCTTCAGATGCATAACGATTCCGCTGCCCAGGTGAATTCACAGATAGAACTGAAGGAGTAGAAAATGAAGCGTGCATAGAAATGCTCCTTCCTCATGATCTTTTCACCATGAAATCAGTGCACATGCACATGTCCAGTGATTTTACATGATTTCACTGGACATGTCCAGTGATTTTACAGGATTTCACTGGACATGTCTAGCGATTCTTTTTCCTGGAATTCCCATAAAGAATCGAAGGAGAAGAGAATGGAGGCATAGAAAAAAACACCATCCCATGTTTATGATCTTGTCACCATAAAAGCATGGCCCTTACCCAGAGGCGGCAGCAGTAGCAACAGAAAGATACCCAGCCCTTTGGTGAGTTCCATGGCAGCAGCAGATCTGCCTGGTTGTGTGTGCAAGCTGATGTTATAAGTGGTGGTCAAAACAAGGGCAAAAGAACTCATCTGGGCTCAGTGCCTGGACTCTCCTGTTTGGTTTCTGCCCCAAGGTCAGCGCACAGGTGTCCAGAAGGGGCCAGGTCTCACGAGTCCACCTGGCTCAACCGGGCAGCCACAACAATAGAGAACAGGGCTGAACATTTCAACCTCAAGATATGACTAATGACTACCACCTTCAGACGTAACGCAGAACTGTGGGTCCAATGGCCCTGCGGTTACACACACACACACACACACACACACACACACACACACACCATTTCCCCGTCTGCATTCAGACAAAAGGAAGAATTCGAATCCCCGCTGGTATCTATCCCGGACAATGGGAAACACCTATATTGGGCAGCAGCGATATAGGAAGATGCTGAAAGGCATCATCTCAAACTGCACGGAAGGAGGCAATGGTAAACCCCTCCTGTATTCCACCAAAGACAACCATCTGTGGGTGCTTGTGGGTGCTGTGGGTGCCAGGAGTCGGCAACACACTTTACCTTTACCTTCTCAGCAGGCTCACTGACACACGTGCCACCTTCAACGCTTGCAAGGGCCAGTTGGTGAATGGGGCCCAGGGCCATGGGGCAAGGCAGCATTTGGCCCCTTGCCTGAAGCAATGCAATACCTGGGACCAATCCTGAACTATTGAAAACAAGCAGTGACTCCAAATGCTCTCAAGGGGCATGGCATGCTCGCAGATGAGCCTTTAACAGATCCAAGATTAGGCCTCGAACAATTGATGTGAATCTCAATGCCCCCCAAGGCGGATGTCTCTCTGATCTCCCTCCACCACCGAAATCAGAACTGGTCCCCACACCCCAGCAATCTGGACCCTGGGGCGTTTCTCGACATTCTTAAAGGGCAGCCATCGTGGAAAATATTAGTCACATCTTGAGATTACAAGATAGGCATCTCCCTGTTTCCCCTTCTAGACGGCACTGATAAAACTCTTGCTAACATTAACGTCTTGCTCACTTCTCACTCCCCTGGCTGTCTGGTTGAAGGAGGACTGGTTTGATGGTGAGAACCTGGCTTCTCTTGGACACCTGTCTTCTGGCTCTTGCGTGGAAACCAGACAAAGAAGGTCCCGAGTGCAGAGCGACCTTTTTAAAAATCGTGTTTTCCTAATCGCTAAGCTTGTTCACCACTTAGAAGTATGGATTCACCAGCGGGCAGACCAGCTGCTATGCATCTCAGACTGCTGAAGATCTTGCTACTGCTGTCTTTTGGTAAGAACAGCCATGGAATAGTGATGTGATTGTGAAGGGGTCTGTGAACTGGGGAAGGAAAGGACTATAAGCATCCCTTTCCCCAAACCCCTACCTCCAGTTCCTTTTGTGGGTTCATGTGCCATTGAATTGTTGACCGCGTAGCAGCGCCATTCCTAACGAATATGCTCTCTGTTGAAATAAGAGCATCTCCTTCTCTGTTTGATTTTAGGAGGACCCTCAAGATGCACCTGTTTTCTTGGGCTTTTAATTGAAATTCATTTTAAACTGTTTAATATGTTACAGTCACTGGAGGTCCTGTGCTGGGGGCGGAAAGAGCCGGTTACTCTCCCCCTGCTCAGTAAAGAGAATCCCCACGTTAAAAGGTGCCTCTTTGCCCAGTTAGCAGGGGTCAAACAATGGCAATTGTTTTTACTCTATTTTGTTGAATTTAAACTATTTTTATTCAATTTTATATTGTGTGTTAAATTACTCTATGCTTTCCTGGAATCTATCATCAGTAGAGAGATTGCGCTGATCCCCAATCTAGGAGCACACCGCTCCTTCAAGGTAGGCTGACCCCAGTTGAAGACTGATCTAAAGTCACTGACCAGGCTTAGACACACTTCAACAGCCTAGAGTTGTCTGACTAGGGATCTGCAGGCACTCTACAGCCAGAGTCCACACACAACCCGGCTCTAGACAACAAGACATTATTCTGAAAACAACTGAATAATGACCTAACTAGGCAGATGGGGAAGAGTTTTGCAAGTAACCCTCCAGGACCTGTAAAATCAGACTGAAGCCACTTCTAAGTATATGAAATTTATTAAGAAACTAGGATTGCACACAGAATAAGGAATTTGGGGGGGGGGGGATAGGTTGAAACTGGAAGTAAAGGAAGACAAACAGGGATTCAAAAGAAAATACAAAAAAGCGTTTTACGTTAGCCTATCAGTAGGTAGGCAAGGAGAGGAGAGCTAGTCTTGTGGTAGCAAGCATGACTTGTCTCCATTGCTAAGCAGGGTCTGCCTTGGTTGCATATGAATGGGAGACTAGAAGTGTGAGCACTGGAAGAGATTCCCCTCAGGGGATGGAGCTGCTCTGGGAAGAGCAGAAGGTTCCAAGTTCCCTCCCTGGCAGCATCTCCAAGAGAGGGCTGAGAGAGATTCCTGCCTGCAACCTTGGAGAAGCCACTGCCAGTCTGTGAAGACAATCCTGAGCTAGATAGACCAATGGCCTGACTCAGTATATGGCAGTTTCCTATGTTCCAGGTCAGTAGGCATTACTCTCTCCAGCTTTTCCTCTGGAACACACATTTGCAGATGGAAAAGGGTGAACGCGGGCCAGGCCTCTGCCCTCTAGCTTGAAAGCCATTTCAGAGGGGGTGAGCCCTGCCTGTAGTACACACCTGTCTGTGGTTCTTCAAAGAGTAGCTCAAGGAGCCTTGGAGAAGCTGCTGCCAGTCTGGGAAGACAAAACTGAGCTAGATAGTATTGATAGTATTGTCTACATGGACTGGCAGCGGCTTCTTCAAGATTGCAGGTAGGAATCTCTCTCCGCCATCCTATCTGGAGATGCTAGTAGGGAGGGAGCTTGAAGCCTTCTGCTCTTCCCAGAGTGGCTCCATCCCCTAAGGGGAAGAACTTACAGTGCTCACACTTCAGGGCAGACCCTGCTTAGCTACGGGGACAAGTCATGCTTGCTACAAGACCAGCTCTCCCCTCCTCTTGGAGGCAGAATCTTTCTGTGTTTGCCTACACAGACTGGCAGTGGCTTCTCCAAGGTTGCAGGCAGGAATCTCTCTCAGCCAGATCTCAGAGATGCTGCCAGAGAGGGAACTTGGGACCTAGAAGCTCTTCCCAGAGCAGCTCCATCCGCTGAAGGGAATCTCTTCCAGTGCTCACACTTCCAGACTCCCATTCATATGCAACCAAGGCAGACCCTGCTTAATTAAGGGGACAAGTCATTCTTGCGACCACCAGACCAGCTCTCCTCTCTCGGTTTGTCTTGCAGCGTCTGCACACCGTAACCGGATCATTGGAGGGGAGGAATGCAGTTCGGACATGCATCCTTGGCTTGCACTGATGTTTGACAGAGCTGGGCCCTATTGCTCTGCAATTGTACTCAACCAGGATTGGGTGATCACAGCCGCTCACTGCTACAAAAGGTGAGTGGGGAGGGAGGGAGAGAGGGGAAAGGGCCAGCAGTCCTACTCTATGGACTTTGATGATCAAGGAGTTTCTCTGCAGACCCGAACACATACCAATCATATAGAATTGATGCAGCTAGAACACAATTTGCTTAATATAGGTGGGAGGATAAAGGTCCCAGGAATAAATGGCCAGACCATCAAAATAATATGCTATGCTACTTAAGGGGACTTGAATGGGAGACTACATGTCTGCACCCTGTAAGATATTCCCCTTCGGGGAAGAGCATCTCTGTGCTTGCAGGTCGAAGGTTCCTGGTTCCCTCCCTGGCACCACCTCCAAGATAGGGCTGAGAGAGACTCCTGCCTGCAACCTTGGATGGAGAAGCTGCTGCCAGTCTGTGTAGACAATACTGAGCTAGATGGACCAAGGGTCTGACTCAGTATATGGCAGCTTCCTATGTCCCCACATTCCTGAGCCTATGAACAGCGATTTTTCTGACCTTTAAAAAGGAAAGAACAGGGGTACAGATGCCCGATTACACACGTCAGCTGTTCTTGCTGCTACTGTTCTGTCTTTTTACAATAGCGATAGGCTTTTTGAATAGTACTAAACATGTGCACAAAGGCACACTTTTGTGGAAGTAGTGATGCAATTCTAGTTTGCTCAGTCATGAGTTAAAATGTATAACCCAGTCTAAAGCCTATTGATTGCAAGAGAGGACACAATCTGTCTCTAGGGGGAGACTGATCGTCTCAACTATCAACTCAACTCCGTCCAGGGCTTTTCTCTCCTTTAACTTTGCAACTCTCAACTTTTCCTGCTTTTAGAACATGGGAGGAAACATCACGTGTTTCCTGTTCAGCGCCTACAGGCCAGTATCCATGCCAAATATCCATCTCAAGCAACAGTGCAGTTAGCATGACGATCCAGTCCTTGCTGAAAGTGAGCCTCTATGTTTTTGCTACCTTTCTTGTAGTGAGAAGATTGAGACAAGGTTTGGAGTACATGATATAGGGGTGTCCACAGGCCATGAGCAGATCAGAGACAACGAGAATTGCTGTTTCCACACTAGAGGCCAACCAGCTTTACCTGCCGACATCATGCTAATCCAACTGAACAGCTCCATTGACTTCAACGAGTATGTGGGCCCCCTTGCCCTGCCTACCAGCTGTGCTTCTGTGGGGACAAAGTGCGAAGTAATGGGCTGGGGTTCCAACACTGCCCCACAAGGTAAGAGCCACAGGCCCAGATCGCACTAGTTTTCAGTGGGGCGAGAGATCGACGAGACGTAGGAATGCCGCAGGATTCTAGGATTCTTGCACGCCGTAATATTCTTGCATGCTTCAAGCAATGTTCTTTCTAACAGGGATTCCCAGATGTTGTTGACTCCAACTCCCAGAATCCCCAGCTGCAATGGCTTTTGCTTGGGGATTATGGGAGTGGGAGTCAACAACATCTGGAAATCCCTGTTAAGAGAGAACACTGGCTGCAAGATTCTTGCATGCCGCAAGATTCTAGGATTCCCCACTTATTTATTTATTTTTATTGATTTATTCGATTCCTATACCGCCCTTCCAAAAAATGGCTCAGGGCAGTTTACACAGAGAAATTATAGATACATAAGATGGTTCCCTGTCCCCAAAGGGCTCACAGTCTAAAAAGAAACATCAGATAGACACCAGCAACAGTCACTGGAGGTAGTGTGCTGGGGGTGGATAGGGCCAGTTACTCTCCTCCTCCTAAATAAAGAGAATCAGCCCGTTAAAAGGTGCCTCGTTGCCAAGTTAGAAAGGGTAATCACTTAGCAATGATCATGAGAACTAGCCCCATAGGGGCCCTCAAAACCTGGGAATTCCTACTGCCCGGAGTCAGATTGTTCAAGCACAGCATTCTCCAACAGCGATCCTGAATGTCCAGCCCCCCAGATGGGGCTGCAGCTCCTATAATCATGGCTGGGGATGATGGAAGTTGTAGTCCCAATGACATCTGGGGTCCCGAGTTTGAGAACTTTGGCCTCAAAGACTCCCTAAATAACCTCAGCTTCCTTTCATTTTCAGAGACTTATCCTGATGTTCCTTACTGTGCATGTGTTAAAATAACCTCGGATGAGAAATGTCAGGCTGCTTATCCAGGGAGCGTGAATGAGAACATGGTGTGTGCCGGGGACGAGGAAGAAAGCAAAGGCGCCTGCAAGGTGAGGAGGAGTGTTGGTCTGGTGGTAGGCAAGCATGAACTGCTCACTTTGCTAAGCAGGGTCTGACTTGGTTCACATTTGGATGGGTGACTACATGTGGTCACTGTCACATATTCTCCATTTCCAAGTAAGGCTGGGAAAGCTTGAAACCTTGGAGAGCTGTTTCCGGTCAGTGTAGACCAGGGTTGCTCAATTTTGGCCCTCCTGTAGATGTTGGCCTACAACTCCCACAACCCCTCGCTATTGGCCAATGTGGCTGGGGATTCTGGGAGCTGTGGTCCAAAAACAGCTGGGGGGCGGGCCTAAATTGAGCAGGCCTGGTGTAGATCAGGGATTTTCAACGTTGCGTCCCCAGATGTTTTTTGACTTCAACTCCCATAATCCCTATCCCCAGTGGCCTCTGGTTGGGGATTCTGGGAACTGAAGTCCAATAACATCTGGGGACCCAACGTTGAGAATCCTTGGTGTAGACGATATTGAGCTGGATGGACCAAGGGACTGACTCAATATTAGGCAACTCCCTAGGTTCCTGTCACCATGAAAAATAACCAGGAGGACATGCGAGATGTTCAGCTGTGATTCCTCCCTCAAGCTCATAAATTCCAGCTGAGCTACAGTGGCACCATGTCCTCTAGCTAGAAGGTGCAGGCTGAGCAATATCATGGGAACCTAGGAAACTGTCTTATACTGAGTCTTAAGAACGTAAGAACAGCCCTGCTGGATCAGGCCCAAGGCCTATCTAGCCCAGCACCCTGTTTCACAAAGTGGCCCACCAGATGCCTCTGAGGAGCCCACAGGAAAGAGGTGAAGGCATGTCCTCTCTCCTGCGGTTGCTCCCCTGCAACTGGTATTGAGAGGCATCCTGCCTCTGAGGCTGGAGGTGGGCTGTAGGCACCAGGCTAGTAGGCATTGATAGACTTGTTCTCCATAACTTTGTATAGGAGGGTAGTCCCTATGCCACTGGTACATACCCACCCACCCAGGGAAAATGGCACAAGAAGCAGCAGCAAGATGGAGGACATGGGCCAGCTGGGGGCGGGGTGGCGGCGGTGGGCTACACATCGGAGACTCTCTTGTTCCTGCTTAGTTCATTCATAAGAAATTAAGAACAGCCCTGCTGGATCAGGACCAAGGCCTATCTAGCCCAGCACCCTGTTTCACACAGTGGCCCACCAGATGCCTCTGAGGAGCCCATAGGCAAGAGGTGAGGGCACACCCTCTCTCCTGCTGTTGCTCCCCTGCAACTGGGATTGAGAGGCATCTAGCCTCTGAGGCTGGAGGTGGCCCACAGCCACCAGACTAGTAGCCACTGATAGACCTGTCCTCCATGAATTTGTCTAAGCCCCTTTTTAAGCCATCCAAGCTGAAGCCCATCACCACATGCCATGGCAAAGAATTCCATAGATTAATTATGTGCTTCATGAAAACTTACTTCCTCTTGTCAGCCCTAAATTCCCCGACTTTCAATTTCATGGGGTGACCCCTGGTTCTAGTGCTGGGAGAGAGAGGGAGTACAATTTCTCTCTGTCCACCCTCTCCACTCCATGCACAATTTTATACACTTTGATCAAGTCTCCTCTTAGTCGCCTCTTTTCCAAACAAAAGAGCTCCAGATGCTGTAGCCTTGCCTCATAAGGAAGGTGCTCCAGGCCCCTGATCACTTTGGTTGCCCTCTTCTGCACCTTTTCCAGTTTGACAATATCCTTCTTAAGATATGGTGACCATATCAGACCATTGGTCCATCCCGCTCCGTATTGTCTTACAGGCCTTCTCAACTTAGGCCCCCCAGCTGTTTAAGAACTACAGTTCCCATAATCCCCAGCCACAGTGGCCAATAGCCGGGGATTATGGGGATTGTAGGCCAATATCTGCAGGAGGGCCAAAGCTGAGCAGCCCTGGCACCGACTGGCAGCAGCTCTCCAAGGTTGCAGGCAGGCGTCTCTCCTACCTGGCGATGCTGCCAGGGATTGAAGCTGGGACCTTCTGTCTGTAAAACAGATACTCTGCTCCTGAGCTACGGCCTGATCTGCTATCTTGCAGCAAACCATGCTCATATGTAGGAACATATGAAGCTGCCATATACTGAGTCAGACCATTGGTCTATGTAGCTCAGGAATGTCTTCACAGACTGGCAGCGGCTTCTCCAAGGTTGCAGGCAGGAATCTCTCTGTGTCCTGTCTTGGAGATGCTGCCAGGGAGGGAACTTGGAACCTTCTGCTCTTCCCAGAGCGACTCCATCCCCTAAGTGGAATATCTTCCAGTGCTCACACTTCTAGTCTCCCATTCATATGCAACCAGGGTGGACCCTGCTTAGCTAAGGGGACAAGTCATGCTCGCTACCACAAGACCAGCTCACCACCCTTGAAGCTGCGGTCCTCCAGCTAGCTGGGATCACAACTCCCATCATCCCCAGCCACAATGGCCAGCAGCAAGAGATGATGGTTGTGGTATGCCGACATCGGCAGCAGGGCTGCAGTTTGAGATCCCAGCTCCAGTTAACTCATAATGTGTTCTATTCTCTCAACAGGGTGACTCTGGGGGACCCCTTATCTGTAATGGAAAACTCCAGGGCATTGTATCTTTTGGTAATGACCCTTGTACGGATCCGTCACACCCTGGTGTCTACACCAACATCTGCAAATTTCTCGACTGGATCGAGACTGTTCTTGCAGGAGATCAAGATGAGTGCTTTCCCTGTCAGGAACCCTGACAGAAACCTCTTGAGTTGTGTTGCACGGAAATCGCCCCCCTGCAAATGCCTCTTTTCAGCTCTGTCCTTTCACCAATAGTATTGATGTGAATTCGGTTCGTCCCTGGGTCTGCCTTTTAGTCAATCAAACAGACTCAGTGGGAATCATTTAGAGGCTTTTATTGCTACTGCAGTTTTACCAATAGGTAATCACTGAGCTTACGCTCTCAAACGGATTACAGTTGGTTATAGGTGCATCTTACATTTATACAAACAATCTGAATGATGCTGACACCCTAGACACAGTATACGTGACAATAAAATGGTGGTCTAAGTATCTAGTACGCATGCAAATGATTCATTGTTCATCTGGTGATTACTCCTTATTTGGTTAAATCCTGATTTCTTAATTGTCAGCAAAGAACAGTGAGAACCTTGTGAGAACCAAGCTTCATAGATAGAATTTAGTGGAGAGAGATAATGATGTTGATCATGAGAGGCAGTGATGTCCCTGAGCTGGGCTGGGGTTACTTTAAGTTAGAATGAGGTTTTCTGGGCAAACATGGAGTTTCTTTGGTTTTCTAAACACATCAATTCCCCCCTGAAAAACTGGATCATCCTGAACCTTTGGGTTATATCGGTTTGTAAAGGTACAGCTGTATGTATGGGTCTTACATTATGGCGAGGTTTAAAGGTTCTCATAAACATTTGGATTAAAGCTGGAATGCATTATAAGCAGCAACATGTGATTATCAATATAAAGAAAATACATGCTATAACTAGAATTCTCTTCTTTGTCCATAAATCAATAGGCTCTCCATATTAGTTAAATGAAAGTTCTAACTGTTTGGAAATATTAATAATAGCTCTTTCTAACACATAAACTCCTGATCTTGGAAATATAGTTCTGTGTTTTGTGTGGCTAAAGGATTTGGGACATATGTGGTTTTGGGATGACTTAAGCATTTGTGATGCATTAAGCATAGATTTTACAGAAATAGTAGGTGCTGATTGGGCTGTACATATGGCAATAAAACTAGATACATTGCATACAACATCCTAGAGCTACAAACATAATTAGTATAATTCTATAAATCAACACACATATCCTTAAGCACACATATCTGGCATGATTTGATATAGATAAAAAGTTTTACACATAACAGCAAGGTGTACATATAAAGATCATACAAGTTATAGCAAGCAACATTGTCTTAACCCATCTTTATCCCAAATAAAGTATCAATAACAGTCTTGTATTGTGGAACCAGGTGCTTCTGGTGATTAATGAATTATCAGCTTGTGGAAAATGTTAGCAATGACAAGTCATGTACAATCACATTGATTAAATACAGGTTTCTATAAAATTAGCAGGTAAAGCTTGGGCTAGCTTAATGTCTTAGAGCACAAAAGGACCTTGTGAGAACCAAGCTTCATAGATAGAATTTAGTGGAGAGAGATAATGATGTTGATCATGAGAGGCAGTGATGTCCCTGAGCTGGCCTGGGGTTACTTTAAGTTAGAATGAGGTTTTCTGGGCAAACATGGAGTTTCATTGGTTTTCTAAACACATCAATATGAATTTTCCTTTGGAAGTAAGTCTCACTGAATTGTATGGGATGAAGTCCCTAGTAAATGTGCATGATGAGACTGCAGTCCTAAAGTCACATAACCAGAGGTCAAGAAATGTAGGCTCATTTCACCAGCCGGAGAAAATATTTTACCCATCAGATGGTTCCTCGATCTCTGTTGGTACGTTACTCGTCAGAATCCCCACTCCACTCGTCAGGCATCACTTTTCACTCGCCACCGGCAAGTAGGCTAGTGGATTTCCTGAGCCCTACACATAGCGGCAATCCCAGGATAGTGCATATTCCCCCTACCCCTGCTGAATACTAGCACCTTGAATCAACTGATGACGCAGTGATTGTGGCTCTGATGTGCATGTGTAACTCTGAAAGATAGCAACTGACAAAAAGAAATAAACAAACACAGCTGCCAGCATTGATAACTGAGTCAGTCTTGTCATTGAAGGATCCGTCTCGATTTCTGAAGTGATGGAATCAATAGGGCAATAGAGCCCCACTTACACTGCCGGTCAGTGTAAACAATACTGAGCTGGGAACATATACTGAGCAACATAGGAACATATACTGAGTCAGGCCATCTGGCTCAATATTGTCTTCACAGACTGGCAGCAGCTTCTCTAAGGCTGCAGGCAGGAGTCTCTCTCCACCCTATCTTGGAGATGCTGCCAGGGAGGGAACTCAGACGCTCTTCCCAGAACAGCCCCATCCCCTAAGGGGAATATCTTGCTGTGCTCACATGTAGTCCCCCATTCAAATGCAAACCAGGGCAGAACAAGCTTAGCAAAGGGGATAATCCATGCTTGCTACCTACCAAGCCAGAGGCTGCCAGTTCGAATCCCCACTGGTATGTCTCCCAGAATATGGGAAACATCTATATCAGGCAGCAGCAATATAGGAAGATGCTGAAAGGCATCATCTCATATTGTGCGGGCGGAGGCAATGGTAAACCCTTTCTGGAGTCTACCAAAGACAACCTCAGGGCTCTGTGGTCGCCAGGAGTTGACATCGACTCAACGACACATTTTACCTTTACCACAAGACCAGCTCTCCTCCCCTAGCTGGACCAATGGTCTGACTCAGTATAAGGCAGCTTCTTGGGGGAAAGGGCCACGGTAAAGCATCTGATTTGTGTACAGAAGATCTCAGTTTCAGTCTCTGGCATCTCAAGCTAGGGCTTGGAAAAGTCTCCTGAGTCCTGCCTGAATCTGTGGAATTGCTGCCAGCCAGGGTAGACAATACTGAGCTAGATGGAAAAACAGCCTGACTCAGTAGACAGCAGCTTCCTATGTTCCTATCAAGGCAAGTGCGAGTCATTCCTGAAGGACCATGTTATGTCAATGATCACTAAACACTGGACAGATGTTAACCAGCAAGGTCTAGTATCATCACCCACCACCATAAACGTGGATGTGCATAAACCCTCCCTGGAGTCCTTCTGCCCTTAGGTGCCTTCAGAACTTTCCAACAAGATCATACACTAGTGTTTAATTCCTAAAATGAGAGGTGCTAGGACGCAGACACCCAGCAGTCATTTCCCCCACTTTTCTGGATACCCTAACTACTACTACTACTACTACTACTACTACTACTACTACTATTAAAAATATTTATACCCCGCTCCTCCAGTGCACTACTGCTCGGGGTGGCTCACAACAATAAGGCACAGATACAATAAAAGGAATAAAATTAACTAATTTTTTTTGTCAGATAAAAAACCACAATTATTAGGTTCAAATTAAAACTTGAAATTATAAAACGGGAAAGAACTCTTAAATTTAAGTGTTTGGTCCTTGCTGTGGTGAATCAGTGGTGAAGCAAAAGGCACTCTGGACATGCTCAAAGGCCTGGTTTTTATTACTCCTTCAGGATTTTACGTCTGAGCCCTGGCTGGCAGTGAAAGCATTTTGGCTTAAGCCCTGCTGAGTCTTTCAAAACAAACCCAGTTAGGCATCTCCCACTGATTCCCCTTCCACGGTAACTCAAAAGTGAACCCCACTGAGTTCATGGGACTCATAATGTTGATGATTCTAAGCAGCAATGCGTGTGCAGAATTACAATCTACAAGGACCAGCAGCCGATCCGACTTTTACTCAGAAGTAATACGAATTTGACAAATATTTATATACCGCTTTTCAACAAAAGTTCCCAAAGCGGTTGACATCGATATAAATACATAAATCAAATGGTTCCCTGTCCCTAAAGGGCTCCCAGTCTAAAAAAGAAATACAAGATAGACACCAGCAACAGCCACTGGAGGGATGCTGTGCTGGAGACGGATAGGGCCAGTTGCTCTCCCCCTGCTCAGTAAAGAGAATCACCACTTTAAAAAGGTGCCTCTTTGCTCAGTTAGCAGGGGACATGGATAGAAGACTCAGGACATCTCTATGTGACTTACGCCCGAGTCCCAAATTAGTGGGAGCCCAACCCTATGGATTTTTACTTGGAAGGATTGCAGGCTAAACTTACAGTACTGATAAGAGACCAAAATTTAGAATGCTTTAAAGAAGATTGGAAAACATTCTTATTATATTTAAAGAACTATTTTCCTAATATTGATTTTACAACAGGGTTTGAAATCTAGTAATATTAGCAGGTTGGGTAGATCAAAATCGTGTTTGTAAGGTTTAGATCTACAGTGAGGGAAATAAGTATTTGATCCCCAGCTGATTTTGTCCATTTGCCCTCTGACACAGAAATGACCAGGCTATAATTGGAATGGTAGGTTTATTGTAGCTGTGAGAGACAGAATAACAACAAACAAACCCTCAAAAGCCCAGGGCCCAAAAGTAAGCGATGGATTTGCATTGTAGTGAGGGAAATAAGTATTCGATCCCCTATCAACCAGCAAGATTTCAGGCTCCCAGGTGTCTTTTCACCATATGCAGGTAACGAGCTGAGATGAGGAACACCCTCTGTAAGGGAGTGCTCCTAATCCCAGCTTGTTACAGTACCTGTATAAAAGACACCTGTCCATAGAAGCAAGCAACCACTCAGCTTCCAAACTCACCACCATGCTCAAGACCAAAGAGCTGTCGAAGGATGTCAGGGACAAGGTTGTAGACCTGCACAAGGCTGCACTGGGCTACAAGACTATCGCCAAGCAGCTTGGTGAGAAGGTGACTACAGTTGGCACGATAACTCACAAATGGAAGAAACACAAAACAACTGTCAATCTCCCTGGGGGGGTGGGGGCTGCTTTCCTAATGCTGTGAGTTTCATTCAAAGTGGATGGTTTCCCTTGTCCTGTATGGGAAAGCTCCTAATATTTTCCCACTCATATTTTCCCAAGCAGATCTGGATGCCCAGATCAGCTCCTTAAAAAGCGGATTCCAAACCGTTGCCACTCAGGCTTTTTGTAGTGCTCCAATGAATGTGTTCATACATCCAAAATAGCTCATTCACATCAGTCTGCTCGGGGAAGAAGATCCTGTGAGCAGGACCTTACACACGACAGCCAATGTGGTGTGGTGGTTCAAGTGTTGGACTAGGACCAGGAAGAGCTCTAAGTACAAATCCCCATTCAGCTACAAAATCCATTGGGTGACTCTGGGCCAGTTGCTTCTCTCTCCGCCTAACCTATCTCACAGGGTTGGTGTGAAGATAAACAACCGTATACACCACTCGGAGCGCCTTGAAGGAAGAGCAGAATAGAAATGTAGTAAACAAACCTCCACGGGACACACACACCCTGCTGTCTCCAACAACTTCCACGTTCGCACTTCCCTACTCCGGGCACTTCCAGCATGCCATGCATGCGCAGGTCACCCATCGCCTTAGCGCTTTATAGATATTGATTCCTCTTGTGACCTGTCACAGATTTGTCCTTGGAAGCACTGAGTGGATAACTGATTATCATGTAGCCTTGCCACGTGGAAAGAGCCAGTTCCGGTTGAGCAATGTCCCGGAGCAGTAGGGCCCTAGGCGGTCATAGAGTTGCCCTAGCCAGGGGTGTTCTGTCTCAAGGCATTCCTCGCCTCCAATGATGCGGGCATGGTGTGCGGACGCTGCAATACAAGCCAAGGAAACCAGGAGAGGGAAGGATGCCAAAGGCCATTGTTAGACTATTGGAATACTTGCCATTCTTTTCCTGAGACGAGCAGTTTCACAGGCTATGTGTTTTGACTTGATGTTTTATTGCTGTGTTTGTGAGCCGCCCAGAGAACAATTTGTTGTGGGACAGTTAACAAACCGAGTTTATCATCCTCATCAAATTCACACCTTTATGGACAAAAACAGGGATGGCGTAACCCACATGGCTGCTTCAGATGCATAACGATTCCGCTGCCCAGGTGAATTCACAGATAGAATTGAAGGAGTAGAAAATGAAGTGTGCATAGAAACGCTCCTTC
The DNA here is from genome assembly GCF_027244095.1 of Hemicordylus capensis. Classification (NCBI taxonomy): domain Eukaryota; kingdom Metazoa; phylum Chordata; class Lepidosauria; order Squamata; family Cordylidae; genus Hemicordylus; species Hemicordylus capensis. The sequence goes on from NC_069663.1 coordinate 20,458,631, forward strand.
CTCATGATCTTTTCACTATGAAATCAGTGCACGTGCACATGTCCAGTGATTTTACAGGATTTCGCTGGACATGTCCAGTGATTTTACAGGATTTCACAGGACATGTCTAGTGATTCTTTTCACTGGAATTCCCATAAAGAATTGAAGGAGAAGAGAATGGAGGCATAGAAAACCCCCATCCCATGATTATGATCTTGTCACCATAAAAGCATAGCTCTTACCCAGAGGTAAGACAGAAAGATAGCCAGCCCTTTGGTGAGTTCCATGGCAGCAGCAGATCTGCCTGGTGGTGTGTGCAAGCTGATGTTATAAGTGGTGGTCACAACAAGGGCAAAAGAACTCATCTGGGCTCAGTGCCTGGACTCTTCTGTTTGGTTTCCGCCCCAAGGTCAGCGCACAGGTGTCCAGAAGGGGCCGGGTCTCAGAGTCCACCTGGCTCAACCGGGCAGCCACAACAATAGAGAACAGGGCTGAACATTTCAACCTCAAGATATGACTAATGACTACCACCTTCAGACGTAACGCAGAACTGTGGGTCCAATGGCCCTGCGGTTCCACACACAGAAACATAAAAACCCCATTCTCCTCTCTGCATTCGGACAATAGAAAGAATTCGAATCCCCACTGGTATGTATCCCAGACTGTGGCAGCAGCGATATAGGAAGATGCTGAAAGGCATCATCTCAAACTGCACAGAAGGAGCCAATGGTAAACCCCTCCTGTATTCCACCAAAGACAACCATCTGGTGCTGTTGGTGCCAGGAGTCGATACCGAATCGGCAGCACACTTTACCTTTACCTTCTCAGCAGGCTCACTGACACACGTGCCCCCTTCAACGCTTGCAAGGGCCAGTTGGTGAATGGGGCCCTGGGCCATGGGGAAAGGCAGCATTTGGCCCCTTGCCTGAAGCAATGCAATACCTGGGACCAGTCCTGAACTATTGAAAACAAGCAGTGACTCCAAATGCTCTCAAGGGGCATGGCATGCTCACAGATTAGCCTTTACCAGATCCAAGATTAGGCCTCGGGACACTTGATGTGAATCTCAATCCCCCCAAGGCCGATATCTCTCTGATCTCCCTCCACCACCGAAATCAGAACTGGTCCCCACGCCCCAGCAATCTGGACCCTGGGGCGGTTCTCGACATTCTTAAAGGGCAGCCATTGTGGAGAAAATTAGTCACATCTGGAGATTACGAGATAGGCATCTCCCTGTTTCCCCTTCTAGACGGCACTGATAAAACTCTTGCTAACATTAACGTCTTGCTCACTTCTCACTCCTCTGGCTGTCTGGTTGAAGGAGGACTGGTTTGATGGTGAGCCTGGCTTCTCTTGGACACCTGTCTTCTGGCTCTTGCGTGGAAACCAGACAAAGAAGGTCCCGAGTGCAGAGCGACCTTTTTTAAAATCGTGTTTTCCTAATCGCTAAGCTTGTTCACCACTTAGAAGCGTGGATTCACCAGCGGGCAGACCAGCTGCTATGCATCTCAGATTGCTGAAGATCTTGCTACTGCTGTCTTTTGGTAAGAACAGCCATGGAATAGTGATGTGATTGTGAACTGGGGAAGGAAAGGACTATATGCATCCCTTTCCCCAAACCCCTACCTCCAGTTCCTGTTGTGGGTTCATGTGCCATTGAATTGTTGACCGCGTAGCAGCGGCATTCCTAACGAATATGCTCTCTGTTGAAATAAGAGCATCTCCTTCTCTGTTTGATTTTAGGAGGACCCTCAAGATGCACCTGTTTTCTTGGGCTTTTAATTGAAATTAATTTTAAACTGTTTAATTTTTTTTAATTATTTTATGAACAACAAACAACAACAAAAATATATATACTGCTTTTCAAAAAAAAGTCTCCAAAGTGGTTCACATAGAGAATCAATCAATCAATCAATCAATCAAATGGCTCCCTGTCCCCAAAGGGCTCAAAACCTAAAAATAAAGTAAGGGCGGGGAAGTATCTAAGATAGACACCAGCAACAGTCACTGGAGGTCCTGTGCTGGGGGTGGATAGAGCCGGTTACTCTCCCCCTGCTCAATAAAGAGAATCCCCACGTTAAAAGGTGCCTCTTTGCCCAGTTAGCAGGGGTCAAACAATGGCAATTGTTTTTACTCTATTTTGTTGAATTTAAACTATTTTTCTTCTATTTTATATTGTGTGTTAAATTACTCTGTGCTTTCCTGGAATCTATCATCAGTAGAGAGATTGCGCTGATCCCAAATCTAGGAGCACACCGCTCCTTCAAGGTAGGCTGACCCCAGTTGAAGACTGATCTAAAGGCACTGACCAGGCTTAGACACACTTCAACAGCCTAGAGTTGTCTGATTAGGGATTTGCAGGCAATGTACAGCCAGAGTCCACACAAAACCCGGCTCTAGACAACAAGACATTATTCTGAAAACAACTGAATAATGACCTAAATAGGCACATGGGGAAGAGTTTTGCAAGTAACCCCCCAGAACCTGTTAAATCAGACTGAAGCCACTTCTAAGTATATGAAATGTATTAAGAATCAAGGATTTCACACAGAATGAGGAATTGGCGGGGGATAGGTTGAAACTGGAAGTAAAGGAAGACAAACAGGAATTCAAAAGAAAATACAAAAAAGCATTTACTACCTGACTAGCACTGAGTTTTACGTTAGCCTATCAGTAGGCAGGCAAGGAGAGGAGAGCTGGTCTTGTGGTAGCAAGCATGACTTGTCCCCTTAGCCAAGCAGGGTCTGCCCTGGTTGTGTATGAATGGGAGACTTGATGTGTGAGCACTGGAAGAGATTCCCCTCAGGGGATGGAGCCGTTCTGGGAAGAGCAGAAGCTCCCAAGTTCCCTCCCTGGCTTCTCCAAGATAGGGCTGAGAGAGATTCCTCCCTGCAAGCTTGGAGAAGCCACTGCCAGTCTGTGAAGACAATCCTGAGCTAGATAGACCAATGGTCTGACTCAGTATATGCCAGTTTCCTGTGCTCCAGGTCAGTAGGCATTACTCTCTCCAGCTTTTCCTCTGGAACACACATTTGCAGATGGAAAAGGGTGAACGCGGGCCAGGCCTCTGCCCTCTAGCTTGAAAGCCATTTCATTGGGGGTGAGCCCTGCCTGTAGTACACACCTGTCTGTGGTTCTTCAAAGAGTAGCTCAAAGAGCCTTGGAGAAGCCGCTGCCAGTCTGGGAAGACAAAACTGAGCTAGATAGTATTGATAGTATTGTCTACATGGACTGGCAGCGGCTTCTTCAAGATTGCAGGTAGGAATCTCTCTCAGCCCCACTATCTGGAGATCCTAGTAGGGAGGGAGCTTGAAGCCTTCTGCTGCTATTATTATTATTATTATTATTATTATTATTATTATTATTATTATTATTATTATTATTATTACATTTATATCCCGCTCTTCCTCCAAGGAGGAAGTACTACATACTTGAGTTTCTCTTTCACAACAACCCTGTGAAGTAGGTTAGGCTGAGAGAGAAGTGACTGGCCCAGAGTCAGCCAGCAAGTATCATGGCTGAATGGGGATTTGAACTTGGGTCTCCCAGGTCCTAGTCCAGCACTCTAACCCCTTCTGGGCAGACCCTGCTTAGCTATGGGGACAAGTCATGCTGGCTACAAGACCAGCTCTTCCCTCCTCTTGCGGGCAGAATCTTTCTGTGTTTGCCTACACAGGCTGGCAGTGGCTTCTCCAAGGTTGCAGGCAGGAATCTCTCTCAGCCCGATCTCGGAGATGCTGCCAGGGAGGGAACTTGGGACCTAGAAGCTCTTCCCAGAGCAGCTCCATCCGCTGAAGGGAATCTCTTCCAGTGCTCACACTTCCAGACTCCCATTCATATGCAACCAGGGTGGACCCTGCTTAGCAATGGGGACAAGTCATGCATGCGAACACCAGACCAGCTCTCCTCTCTCGGTTCGTCTTGCAGCGTCTGCACACCGCAACCGGATCATTGGAGGGGAGGAATGCAGTGTGGACGAGCATCCTTGGATGGCACTGATGTTGGACATAATTGGGCCCTATTGCTCTGCAGTGTTGCTCAACCAGGATTGGGTGATCACCGCCGCTCACTGCTACAAAAGGTGAGTGGGGAGGGAGGGAGGAGAAAGGGCCAGCAGTCCTGCTCTATGGCCTTTGATGATCAAGGAGTTTCTCTGCAGACCCGAACACATACAAATCATATAGAATTGATGCAGCTAGAACACAATTTGCTTAATATGGGTGGGTGGATAAAGGTCCCAGGAATAAATGGCCAGACCTCAAAATAATATGCTATGCTACTTAAGGGGACTTGAATGGGAGACTACATGTCTGCACCCTGTAAGATATTCCCCTTCGGGGAAGAGCATCTCTGTGCTTGCAGGTCGAAGGTTCCTGGTTCCCTCCCTGGCACCACCTCCAAGATAGGGCTGAGAGAGACTCCTGCCTGCAACCTTGGATGGAGAAGCCGCTGCCAGTCTGTGTAGACAATACTGAGCTAGATGGACCAAGGGTCTGACTCAGTATATGGCAGCTTCCTATGTCCCCACATTCCTGAGCCTATGAACAGCGATTTTTCTGACCTTTAAAAAGGAAAGAACAGGGGTACAGATGCCCGATTACACACGTCAGCTGTTCTTGCTGCTACTGTTCTGTCTTTTTACAATCGCGAAAGGCTTTTTGAATAGTACTAAACATGTGCACAAAGGCACACTTTTGTGGAAGTAGTGATGCAATTCTAGTTTGCTCAGTCATGAGTTAAAATGTATAACCCAGTCTAATGCCTACTGGTTGCAAGAGAGGACACAATCTTTCCCTAGGGGGAGACTGATTGTCTCAGCTATCAACTCAACTCCGTCCAGGGCTTTTCTCTCCTTTAACTTTGCAACTCTCAACTTTTCCTGCTTTTAAAACATGGGAGGAAACATCACGTGTTTCCTGTTCAGCACCTACAGGCCAGTATCCATGCCAAATATCCATCTCAAGCAACAGTGCAGTCAGCATGACGATCCAGTCCTTGCTGAAAGTGAGCCTCTATGTTTTTGCTACCTTTCTTGTAGTGAGATGGAGATAAGGCTTGGAGAACATGATATAAGGGTGTCCACAGGGCGCGAGCAGATCAGGAAGTACAAGAATGGCTGCTTCCACACTAGAAGCCAAACAGCTTTACCTGCCGACATCATGCTAATCCAACTGAACAGCTCCGTTGAATTCAACGAGTATGTGGGCCCCCTTGCCCTGCCTACCAGCTGTGCTTCTGTGGGGACAAAGTGCGAAGTAATGGGATGGGGCACCAAGACCACGACGGAAGGTAAGAGCCACAGGCACAGATTGCACTAGTTCTCCATGGGGCCAGAGATCAACGAGACGTAGGAATGCCGCAAGATTCTAGGATTCTTGCATGCCGCAAAATCCTTGTATGCTGCAAGCAGTGTTCCTCTAACAGGGATTCCCAGATGTTGTTGACTCCAACTCCCAGAATCCGCAGCTACAATGGCTTTTGCTTGGGGATAATGGGAGTGGGAGTCAACAACATCTGGAAATCCCTGTTAAGAGAGAACACTGGCTGCAAGATTCTTGCATGCCGCAAGATTCTAGGATTCCCCACTTATTTATTTATTTTTATTGATTTATTCGATTCCTATACCGCCCTTCCAAAAAATGGCTCAGGGCAGTTTACACAGAGAAATTATAGATACATAAGATGGTTCCCTGTCCCCAAAGGGCTCACAGTCTAAAAAGAAACATCAGATAGACACCAGCAACAGTCACTGGAGGTAGTGTGCTGGGGGGGGACAGGGCCAGTTACTCTCCTCTTCCTAAATAAAGAGACTCAGCCCGTTAAAAAGTTAGCAGGGGTAATCACTTAGCGATGATCAGGAGAACTAGCCCCATGAGGGCCCTCAAAATCTGGGAATTCCTACTGCCCGCAGTCAGATTGTTCAAGCACAACGTTCTCCAACAGCGATCCTGAATGTCCAGCCCCCCAGATGGGGCTGCAGCTCCTATAATCATGGCTGGGGATGATGGAAGTTGTAGTCCCAATGACATCTGGAGTCCCGAGTTTGAGAACTTTGGCCTCAAAGACTCCCCAAATAACCTCAGCTTCCTTTCATTTTCAGTTACTTATTCTGATGTTCCTTACTGTGCTTCTGTTAAAATAACCTCGGATGAGGAATGTCAGGCTGCTTATCCAGGGAGCGTGAATGAGAACATGGTGTGTGCCGGGGACGAGGAAGAAAGCAAAGGCGCCTGCAAGGTGAGGAGGAGTGTTGGTCTGGTGGTAGGCAAGCATGAACTGCTCACTTTGCTAAGCAGGGTCTGACTTGGTTCACATTTGGATGGGTGACTACATGTGGTCACTGTCACATATTCTCCATTTAAAAGTAAGGCTGGGAAAGCTTGAAACCTTGGAGAGCTGTTGCCGGTCAGTGAAGACCAGGGTTGCTCAATTTTGGCCCTCCTGTAGATGTTGGCCTACAACTCCCACAACCCCTCGCTATTGGCCAATGTGGCTGTGGATTCTGGGAGCTGTGGTCCAAAAACAGCTGGGGGGCGGGCCTAAATTGAGCAGGCCTGGTGTAGATCAGGGATTCTCAATGTTGGGTCGCCAGACGTTTTTTGACTTCAACTCCCATAATCCCCAGCCCCAGTGGCCTCTGATTGGGGATGCTGGGAACTGAAGTCCAATGACATCTGGGGACCCAACGTTGAGAATCCTTGGTGTAGACGATATTGAGCTGGATGGACCAAGGGTCTGACTCAATATAAGGCAACTCCCTAGGTTCCTGTCACCATGAAAAATAACCAGGACATGCGAGATGTTCAGCTGTGATTCCTCCCTCAAGCTCATAAATTCCAGCTGAGCTACAGTGGCACCATGTCCTCTAGCTAGAAGGTGCAGGCTGAGCAATATCATGGGAACCTAGGAAACTGTCTTATACTGAGTCTTAAGAACGTAAGAACAGCCCTGCTGGATCAGGCCCAAGGCCTATCTAGCCCAGCACCCTGTTTCACAAAGTGGCCCACCAGATGCCTCTGAGGAGCCCACAGGCAAGAGGTGAAGGCATGCCCTCTCTCCTGCGGTTGCTCCCCTGCAACTGGGATTGAAAGGCATCTAGCCTCTGAGGCTGGAGGTGGCCCATAGCCACCAGACTAGTAGATACACTGATAGACCTGTCCTCCATGAATTTGTCTAAGCCCATTTTTAAGCCATCCAAGCTGAAGCCCATAACCACATGCCATGGCAAAGAATTCCATAGATTAATTATGCGCTGCATGAATAAGTACTTCCTCTTGTCAGTCCTAAATTCCCTGACTTTCAGTTTCATGGGGTGACCCCTGGTTCTAGTGTTGTAAGAGAGGGAGAACAATTTCTCTCTGTCCACCCTCTCCACTCCATGCACAATTTTATACACTTTGATCAAGTCTCCTCTTAGTCGCCTCTTTTCCAGACAAAAGAGCTCCAGATGCTGTAGCCTTGCCTCATAAGGAAGGTGCTCCAGGCCCCTGATCACCTTGGTTGCCCTCTTCTGCACCTTTTCCAGTTCGACAATATCCTTCTTAAGATATGGTGACCATATCAGACCATTGGTCCATCCCGCTCCGTATTGTCTTACAGGCCTTCTCAACTTAGGCCCCCCAGCTGTTTATGAACTACAGTTCCCATAATCCCCAGCCACAGTGGCCAATAGCCAGGGATTATGGGGATTGTAGGCCAATATCTGCAGGAGGGCCGAAGCTGAGCAGCCCTGGCACCGACTGGCAGCAGCTCTCCAAGGTTGCAGGCAGGAGTCTCTCCTACCTGGCGATGCTGCCAGGGATTGAAGCTGGGACCTTCTGTCTGTAAAACAGATACTCTGCTCCTGAGCTACGGCCTGATCTGCTATCTTGCAGCAAACCATGCTCATATGTAGGAACATAGGAAGCTGCCATATACTGAGTCAGACCATTGGTCTATCTAGCTCAGGATTGTCTTCACAGACTGGCAGTGGCTTCTCCAAGGTTGCAGGCAGGAATCTCTCTGTGCCCTATCTTGGAGATACTGTCAGGGAGGGAACTCGGAACCTTCTGCTCTTCCCAAGGCGGCTCCATCCCCTGAGGGGGATATCTTCCAGTGCTCACACTTCTAGTCTCCCATTCATATGCAACCAGGGCGGACCCTGCTTAGCTAAGGGGACAAGTCCTGCTTGCTACCACAAGACCAGCCCTCCTCTGTAGTTGCCCAACCAAATGCAAACCAGGACTCTGCATAACAAAGGGGAGAATTCGCGCTCGCTACGACAAGATCAGCTCACCACCCATTAAGCTGCGGTCCTCCACCTAGCTGGGATCACAACTCCCATCATCCCCAGCCACAATGGCCAGCAGCCAGAGATGATGGTTGTGGTATGCCGACATCGGCAGCAGGGCTGCAGTTTGAGATCCCAGCTCCAGATAACTCATCATGTGTTCTATTCTCTCAACAGGGTGACTCTGGGGGACCCCTTATCTGTAATGGAAAACTCCAGGGCATTGTATCTTTTGGGAAAAAACCTTGTACGAATCCGTCATACCCTGCTGTCTACACCAACATCTGCAAATATCTCAACTGGATCGAGGCTGTTCTTGCAGGAGATCAATCTCAGTGCTTTCCCTGACAGAAACCTTTTGAGGGATTTTTTGCACGTAAATCGCCCCCCTGCAAATGCCTCTTTTCAGCTCTGCCCTTTCACCAATAGTATGAATTTTCATTTGGAAGTCAGTCTCACTGAATTGTATGGGATGAAGTCCCTGGTAAATGTGCATGATGAGACTGCAGTCACATAACCAGGGGTCAAGAAACGTAGGCTCATTTCACCAGCCGGAGAAAATATTTTACCCATCAGATGGTTCCTCGATCTCTGTTGGTACGTTACTCGTCAGAATCCCCCCTCCACTCGTCAGGCATCACTTTTCACTCACCACCGGCAAGTAGGCTAGTGGATTTCCTGAGCCCTACACATAGCGGCAATCCCAGGATAGTGCATATTCCCCCTACCCCTGCTGAATACTAGCACCTTGAATCAACTGATGACCCAGTGATTGTGGCTCTGATGTGCATGTGTAACTCTGAAAGATAGCAACTGACAAAAAGAAATAAACAAACACAGCTGCCAGCATTGATAACTGAGTCAGTCTTGTCACTGAAGGATCCGTCTCGATTTCTGAAGTGATGGAATCAATAGGGCAATAGAGCCCCACTTACACTGCCGGTCAGTGTAAACAATACTGAGCTAGGAACATATACTGAGCAACATAGGAACATATACTGAGTCAGGCCATCTGGCTCAGTATTGTCTTCACAGACTGGCAGCAGCTTCTCTAAGGCTGCAGGCAGGAGTCTCTCTCCACCCTATCTTGGAGATGCTGCCAGGGAGGGAACTCAGACGCTCTTCCCAGAACAGCCCCACCCCCTAAGGGGAATATATTGCTGTGCTCACATGTAGTCCCCCATTCAAATGCAAACCAGGGCAGAACAAGCTTAGCAAAAGGGATAATCCATGCTTGCTACCTACCAAGCCAGAGGCTGCCAGTTCGAATCCCCACTGGTATGTCTCCCAGAATATGGGAAACACCTAACTGTATATCAGGCAGCAGCAACATAGGAAGATGCTGAAAGGCATCATCTCATATTGTGCGGGCGGCGGCAATGGTAAACCCTTTCTGGAGTCTACCAAGGACAACTTCAGGGCTCTGTGGTCGCCAGGAGTTGACATCGACTCAACGACACATTTTACCTTTACCACAAGACCAGCTCTCCTCCCCTAGCTGGACCAATGGTCTGACTCAGTATAAGGCAGCTTCCTGGGGAAAAGGGCCACGGTAAAGCATCTGATTTGTGTACAGAAGATCTCAGTTTCAGTCTCTGGCATCTCAAGCTAGGGCTTGGAAAAGTCTCCTGAGTTCTGCCTGAATCCATGGAGTTGCTGCCAGCCAGGGTAGACAATACTGAGCTAGATGGGAAAACAGCCTGACTCAGTAGACAGCAGCTTCCTATGTTCCTATCAAGGCAAGTGCGAGTCATTCCTGAAGGACCATGTTATGTCAATGATCACTAAACACTGGACAGATGTTAACCAGCAAGGTCTAGTATCATCACCCACCACCATAAACGTGGATGTACATAAACCCTCCCTGGAGTCCTTCTGCCCTTAGGTAAGCCTTCAAAACTTTCCAACAAGATCATACACCAGTGTTTAATTCCTAAAATGAGAGGTGCTAGGACGCAGACACCCAGCAGTCATTTCCCCTCCTTTTCTGGATACCCTAACTACTACTACTACTACTACTACTAGTACTATTATTATTATTATTATTATTATTATTAAAAATATTTATACCCCGCTCCTCCAATGCACTACTGCTCGGGGTGGCTCACAACAATAAGGCACAGACACAATAAAAGGAATAAAATTAACTAAATTTAAAAATAAAAATAAAAATTAACTAAACACCAAAAAAACTGGCATTAATGTATAAAAATGTTTCAAACAAATGTTGGAAATGTGGACACTCTGAAGGAACCTTTTTTCATATGTGGTGGACTTGTAGGAAGGCTAAGGCCTTTTGGGACATGAGATATAATGAGTTAAAGAAAATATTCAAAATGGCATTTCCTAAGAAGCCAGAATCCTTCCTGCTGGGAATAACACAAGGAGTGTTTTCTACAACGGATGTAACATTCTTTATGTACGCGACCACGGCGGCCAGAATAATATATGCACAGAAATGGAAGAGCAACGAACTGCCTTCAAAAGAAGATTGGCTGATAAAAATTTTGGAATATGCAGAGATGGCAAAACTTACAGTACTGATAAGAGACCAAAATTTAGAATGCTTTAAAGAAGATTGGAAACCATTCTTATTATATTTAAAGAACTATTTTTCTAATATTGATTTTACCACAGGGTTTGAAATCTAGTAATATTAGCAGGTTGGGTAGATCAAAATTGTGTTTGTAAGGTTTAGATCTATGTTTTGAATTATTATTATAGCAAGGGTTAATTCTATAGTTGGTGATTCACGAGGAGGTGTGAGCGGGAAGTCCATATTTGTTTAATGTGTTGTGAATGTAAAGCTATTGTTAAAATTAATAAAAATTTAATTTTTTAAAAAAGGAAACCAATCACTACAAATATTAATGAAAGTATGGGGCAGAGGGCTGGAGTCTGAAGGAAAGGAGAGGGGTCAGAGGGGGTGATGTCTGTTCAAGTGGTCAGTTGCATTGAGCTGCTGCTGCTGCTCCTCCTCCTCATCATCATCTTCATCATCATCATCAGGGTTTTCATTTAGGGCACGACTGGGACCCTCTTCCAGATGCTGGGCTACAACTCCCTAAAACTCCCATAATCCCTGACTATTGGCTACTATTGGCTGGGGATGATGGGAGTTGTAGTCTGGCAAAAGGGCCAAAGTTGGGCAGCCCTGGTTTAAGGGCTGCTTTGAGGGATGGGATGGGAAGGAAAAAGAATCATGTTTACACCCCCCCCCCCCCCGCCGGTTTATATTAGAGGCTTCAGATACAAGCTGAGTGTTTTTTCTCCTTGTGGAAACTAAGTTTTTAAATCTCTCCAGTGTTCTGACATGATGTAGCTTCCGCTTTTGACTTGTATCCGAGGGCTGGCTTTGAAGCCCTGCTTTATATTTGCGTAAACTTCTGGTGCGTGTATCCGTGGATGAGCCCATGGAATAAAGGGTCTTTGCCCAACAAGAACCTAGCATTCTGTGTCTTCTCTGTGGTGTTGTTGTTGTGTTACATTTATATCCCGCTCTTCCTCCAAGGCGCCCAGAGCACTGTGAGGGTAAACATAACCATGTACAACAACCCTGTGAGGTAGGGTCCTAGGTAGTCACTGTGCCAAGTTTGGTCCTGACAGCTCAAATGTATAGGAGACGGACCGACAAACATTCAACTTTAGGTATATAGAGCAGGCTTCCCCAACCTGCAGCCCTCCAGATGTTGCTGAACTACAATTCCCATCACCCCCAGCTGCAATTTATTGTGACTGGGATGATGGGAATTGTAGTTCAGCAACATCTGGAGGGCCACAGCTTGGGGAAGCCTGATATGGATAATATGTCTATAGCCCACTTTTCAGCTATTCTCATCATGGGTAACAATTCACGACGATCTCGTATCAGGAAAGTTACATCACTTGCAATAAAACATTTACATAACAAAACACAATAAATCAGCTGCAGAATAGCATTTTAGTCCTAAAAGGCCTGCCTAGTCTTACCATTTTATTTAGCATATCTGTATACTGCCTGTAACTCAGGCTCTGGGCAGTTTAAAACAGCACAGATTAAATCAAAGTTAAAACATTAAATCAATGATAGTCTGGATTTTATCCAGTGATTAAGGCGAGTTTTATTGCTGCCGGCGATTCCTTTTTCTAGTCCAGAACTAGGAATTCACATCAAAGCCTCAATGCTGGTGTGGTCAGAAGATTCTAGCGCTCATGGAAAAATAGCTATCCTGGGATGATTGTTGTGTGACCTGAGAACTACAACCCTATGCATATTTTGCCAGGGACGTCAACTCATACGGATTAATGAGACCTACTAGCAGGTAAGATGCAGAGTGTTGGGCTGGAAGGTGATGTGATCATGGATAGTTCCCATTGGCACCTTTCAAATAGCTTTTCCTGGAGTGCGCTCTTCAGGATGGCATGGATCTACATCTTCGACTTGCAGACGTTGGTATAGATGCCAGGTTGTCCTGGCTGGGCACAAGGGAAGCCCCCCAGTGATACAATGCCCTGGAGTGTGTCATTACAGATCAGGGGGCCCCCAGATTCGCCCTATAAGGAGAACAGAACACCTGATGAATGACCTAGATATTGTTCATATGGGGTGGTCCAAGCCCACCTCTATGGATAAATTCATGGAGGACAGGTCTATCCATGGTTATTAGAGGAGAGCTGGTCTTGTGGTCGCAAGCATGACTTGTCCACATAGCTAAGCAGGGTCTGCCCTGATTGCATCTGAATGGGAGACTGGATGTGTGAGCACTGCAAGAGATTCCCTTCAGCGGATGGAGCCGCTCTCGGAAGAGCATCTAGGTTCCACATACCCTCCCTGGCAGCATCTCCAAGATAGGGCTGAGAGAGATTCCTGCCTGCAACCTTGGAGAAGCCACTGCCAGTCTGCAGATAATAATGAGCTAGATGGACCTATGGTCTGACTCAGTATATGGCGATGTCTTACGATGTCTTTGGAAGCACAACATACAGAGATCAGGTTTTTCCTGCTGGATTTCACCTCATCCCGGTTTATCTCCGAGTTTTTAAAATGCTGTTTTTCAGCGAAGTTTCCTGGGGAATCCACTGCAAGGCGCTGACATCCGTCTTGACATTTACATAAGCCACGCCTATGGGATGCAAAAACAAAACTGCCTAGAGCAGGGATTCTCAATCTTGGGTCCTCAGGTGTTATTGGACTTCAACTCCCATAATCCCCGGTCTCAGTGGCCTTTGGTTGGGGATTATGGGAGTTGAAGTCCAATAACATCTGGGGACCCAACTTTGAGAATCACAGGCCTAGAGCCTAGCCATCGACCCTGAGGCAAAGAGTTGAACATCCAGTTTTCAGGCTTTTTGCTCTTGGGAAGGTTTGATCCACAAACCAATTGAGCAAGAAGACTTGGACAAAGGCAGATCACAGAAGGTGCTTTAATTACTAGACCCTTGGGGGAAAGGGAGGTGCTGTGTCTCACGTCTTCTAGGAAGCCATTGGCCACAAGGAAAACACGGAAGCGAGCTGTGTGTGAACCTACACAAAAGAAAACTCGCCGTGGCGGGGGTGGGTGGGGGCTGCTTTCCTAATGCTGTGAGTTTCATTCAAAGTGGATGGTTTCCCTTGTCCTGTATGGCAAAGCTCCTAATATTTTCCCACTCATATTTCCCCGAGCACATCTGGATGCCTGGATCAGCTCCTTAAAAAGCGGATTCCAAACATTTGCCACTCAGGCTTTTTGTAGTGCTCCAACGAATGTGTTCATACATCCAAAATTGCTCATTCACATCACTCTGCTCGGGGAAGAAGATCCTGTGAGCAGGACCTTACATACGACAGCCAATGTGGTGTAGTGTTTCGAGTGTTGGACTAGGACCAGGAAGAGCTCTAAGTTCAAATCCCCATTCAGCTACAAAATCCATTGGGTGACTCTGGGCCAGTTGCTTCTCTCTCCGCCTAACCTACCTCACAGGGTTGGTGTGAAGATAAACAACCGTATACGCCACTCGGAGCGCCTTGAAGGAAGAGCAGAATAGAAATGTAGTAAACAAACCTCCATGGAACACACACACCCTGCTGTCTCCAACAACTTCCACGTTCGCACTTCCCTATTCCGGGAACTTCCAGCATGCCATGCATGCGCAGGTCACCCATCACCTTAGCGCTTTATAGATATTGATTCCTCTTGTGACCTATCACAGATTTCTCCTTGGAAGCACTGAGTGGATAACTGATGATCATGTAGCCTTGCCACCTGGAAAGAGCAGTGCTCCACAGGCTGAACCAGATTGCTCATGTGAAAAGTCGGAAATGGGATTCAAAACAGACTCCCCCCACACTTTTCCTCACCTGGGCACCACTTTGCAGTGAGCAGCGGTGATCACCCAGTTGCGGTTGAGCAATGTCCCGGAGCAGTAGGGCCCTAGGTGGTCATAGAGTTGCCCCAGCCAGGGGTGTTCCGTCTCAAGGCATTCCTCGCCTCCGATGATGCGGTCATGGTGTGCGGACGCTGCAATACAAGCCAAGGGAACCAGGAGAGGGAAGGATGCCAAAGGCCATTGTTAGACTATTGGAATACTTGCCATTCTTTTCCTCAGACGAGCAGTTTCACGGGCTACGTGTTTTGACTTGATGTTTTACTGCTGTGTTGTGAGCCACCCAGAGAACAATTTGTTATGGGACAGTTAAAAAACCGAGTTTATCATCCTCATCAAATTCACACCTTTATGGACAAAAACAGGGATGGCGTAACCCACATGGCTGCTTCAGATGCATAACGATTCCGCTGCCCAGGTGAATTCACAGATAGAATTGAAGGAGTAGAAAATGAAGTGTGCATAGAAACGCTCCTTCCTCATGATCTTTTCACCATGAAATCAGTGCTCATGCACATGTCCAGTGATTTTACAGGATTTCGCTGGACATGTCCAGTGATTTTACAGGATTTCGCTGGACATGTCTAGTGATTCTTTTCACTGGAATTCCCATAAAAAATCGAAGGAGAAGAGACTGGAGGCATAGAAACCCCCCATCCCGTCTCAAGGTTTTCCTCGCCTCATAAGAACATAAGAACAGCCCTGCTGGATCAGGCCCAAGGCCCATCTAGTCCAGCATCCTGTTTCACACAGTGGCCCACCAGATGCCGCTGGAAGCCACAGACAGGAGTTGAGGGCGTGCCCTCTCTCCTGCCATTACTCCCCTGCAACTGGTACTCAGAGTCACCCTGCCCTCGATGCTGGAGGTGGCCCACAGCCCTCCGACTAGTAGCCATTGATAGACCTCTCCTCCATGAAGTCATCCAAACCCCTCTTCAAGCCATCCAGGTTGTTGGCTGTCACCACATCCTGTGGCAGAGAGTTCCACAAGTGGATCACACGTTGTGTGAAAAAGTACCTCCGTTTGTTGGTCCTAGACCTCCTGGCAATCAATTTCATGGAGTGACCCCTGGTTCTAGTGTTGTGTGAGAGGGAAAATAATCTCTCTCTCTCCACTTTCTCTACACCATGCATGATTTTATAGACCTCTATCATGTCTCCCCACAGTTGTCTTTTTTCTAAACTAAAAAGCCCCAGGTTTTGTAATCTTGCCTCATAAGAAAGGTGCTCTAGGCCCCTGATCATCTTGGTTGCCCTCTTCTGTACCTTCTCCAGTTCAACAATGTCCTTTTTAAGATGTGGTGACCAGAATTGTACACAGTACTCCAAGTGTGGCCGCACCATAGTTTTGTATAAGGGCATTATAATGTTAGCTGTTTTATTTTCAATCCCCTTTCTAATGATCCCTAGCGTGGAATTTGCCTTTTTCACAGCTGCCGCACATTGAGTCGACACTTTCAACAAGCTGTCCACCACAACCCCAAGATCCCTCTCCTGGTCCATCACCGACAGCTCGGATCCCATCAGCATATACTTGAAGTTGGGGTTTTTCATCCCAATGTGCATCACTTTACACTTGCTAACATTGAACTGCATTTGCCATTTTGCCGCCCACTCCCCCAGTTTGGAGAGATCCTTTTGGAGCTGCTCACAATCCGATTTCACTACCTGGAAGAGTTTGGTATCATCTGCAAATTTGGCCACATCGCTGCTTACCCCTGCTTCTAGATCATTTATGAATAAATTAAAAAGCACCGGTCCCAGTACAGATCCCTAGGGGACCCCACTTCTTACTTCCCTCCATTGTGAAAACTCTCCATTTATACCTACCCTCTGTTTCCTGTCTTTCAACCAGTTAGCAATCCACACATGTACTTGTCCCTTTATCCCACAACAGCTAAGTTTCCTCAGGAGTCTTTGATGAGGAACTTTGTCAAAAGCTTTTTGGAAGTCCAGGTAGACTATGTCAACTGGATCGCCTTGATCCACACACTCGTTGAAACTCTCAAAGAAGTCCAAAAGGTTGGTGAGGCAAGATTTACCTTTGCGGAAGCCATGCTGGATCACTCCCAGCAGGGCCTGTTCTTCTAGGTGCTTTACAATTTTATTCTTGAGGATGCTTTCCATCAATTTGCCTGGAACGGACGTTAGGCTAACCGGCCTGTAATTTCCTGGATCACCCCTGGATCCCTTTTTGAAAATCTGTGTTACATTTGCTACTCTCCAGTCCTCTGGTACAGGGCCCGATTTCAGGGATAAGTTAAATATTTTGGCAAGGAGGTCGGCAATTTCACATTTGAGTTCTTTGAGGACTCTTGGATGGATGCCATCCGGCCCTGGTGATTTGTTAGCTTTCAGTTTTTCCAGACAGTTTAGAACATCATCCCTTGTCACTTCTATCTGATTCTAGCCTCCATCCCTAAAAAGCCTGATTCAGGAGCAGGTATATGCTCGGTATCCTCTGCCGTGAAGACGGACGCAAAGAACTCATCATTGAGCTTCTCTGCAACCTCCATATCCTCCATAATAATCCCTTTCACTCCCTCATTGTCTAATGGTCCAACTGCCTCCCTGGCAGGTTTCCTGCTTCTGATGTACTTAAAGAAGTTTTTGTTATTCCCCTTGATACTTTTGGCTAAATGTTCCTCAAACTCTCTTTTTGCCTCCCTTATTGTCACCTTGCATTTCTTTTTCCAGAGTTTGTGTTCCTTTCTGTTCTCATCATTTGGACAGGCCTTCCAATTTCAGAAGGAAGTCTTCTTCCCTTTTATGGCTTCCTTGATGGTGCCCATTAGCCATGCTGGCATCCTCCTGGACTTAGTGGTACCTTTCCTCCTTTTGGGTATATAATCTAACTGGGCTTCTAGTGTTGTGGTTTTGAGTAAACTCCATGCACTCAGGAGCGAAGTGACTCTCCTGATTTCCCCCCTCAGCTTTCATTTCATCATACTCCTCATTTTGGAGAAGTTTCCTCTTCTAAAATTCAAAATATCTGTGTTAGACATCCTTGGTGATTCTCTTCCTGCATGTATGCTGAAATTGATGGCACTGTGGTCACTGTTCCCTAAAGGGTCGATAACACTGACATCACGCACCTCCGATGATGCGGTCACGGTGTGCAGACGCTGCAATACAAGCCAAGAAAACCAGGAGAGGGAAGGATGCCAAAGGCCATTGTTAGACTATTGGAATACTTGCCATTCTTTTCCTCAGACGAGCAGTTTCACGGGCTATGTGTTTTGACTTGATGTTTTACTGCTGTGTTGTGAGCCACCCAGAGAACAATTTGTTATGGGACAGTTAACAAACCAAATTTATCATCCTCATCAAATTCACACCTTTATGGACAAAAACAGGGATGGCGTAACCCACATGGCTGCTTCAGATGCATAACGATTCCGCTGCCCAGGTGAATTCACAGATAGAATTGAAGGAGTAGAAAATGAAGTGTGCATAGAAACGCTCCTTCCTCATGATCTTTTCACCATGAAATCAGTGCTCATGCACATGTCCAGTGATTTTACAGGATTTCGCTGGACATGTCCAGTGATTTTACAGGATTTCGCTGGACATGTCCAGTGATTTTACAGGATTTCGCTGGACATGTCTAGTGATTCTTTTCACTGGAATTCGCATAAAGAATTGAAGGAGAAGAGAATGGAGGCATAGAAACCCCCCATCCCATTTTTATGATCTTGTCACCATAACAGCATGGCTCTTACCCAGAGGTAAGACAGAAAGATTGCCAGCCCTTTTGTGAGTTCCATGGCAGCAGCAGATCTGCCTGGTGGTGTGTGCAAGCTGATGTTATAAGTGGTGGTCACAACAAGGGCAAAAGAACTCATCTGGGCTCAGTGCCTGGACTCTTCTGTTTGGTTTCCGCCCCAAGGTCAGCGCACAGGTGTCCAGAAGGGGCCGGGTCTCACGAGTCCACCTGGCTCAACCGGGCAGCCACAACAATAGAGAACAGGGCTGAACATTTCAACCTCAAGATATGACTAATGACTACCACCTTCAGACGTAACGCAGAACTGTGGGTCCAATGGCCCTGCGGTTACACACACACACACACACACCCCATTCTCCCGTCTGCATTCGGACAAAAGGAAGAATTCGAATCCCCGCTGGTATGTATCCCAGACTATGGGAAACACCTATATTGGGCCGCAGCGATATAGGAAGATGCTGAAAGGCATCATCTCAAACTGCACGGGAGGAGCCAATGGTAAATCCCTCCTGTATTCCACCAAAGACAACCATCTGGTGCTGTTGGTGCCAGGAGTCGATACTGACTCAGCAGCACACTTTACCTTTACCTTCTCAGCAAATTCACTGACACACGTGCCACCTTCAACGCTTGCAAGGGCCAGTTGGTGAATGGGGCCCAGGGCCATGGGGCAAGGCAGCATTCGGCAGCTTGCCTGAAGCAATGCAATACCTGGGACCAGTCCTGAACTATTGAAAACAAGCAGTGACTCCAAATGCTCTCAAGGGGCATGGCATGCTCACAGATTAGGCTTTAACAGATCCAAGATTAGGCCTCGGGACACTTGATGTGAATCTCAATCCCCCCAAGGCCGATATCTCTCTGATCTCCCTCCACCACCGAAATCCCCACGCCCCAGCAATCTGGACCCTGGGACGTTTCTCGACATTCTTAAAGGGCAGCCATCGTGGAAAAAATTAGTCACATCTGGAGATTACAAGATAGGCATCTCCCTGTTTCCCCTTCTAGACGGCACTGATAAAACTCTTGCTAACATTAACGTCTTGCTCACTTCTCACTCCTCTGGCTGTCTGGTTGAAGGAGGACTGGTTTGATGGTGAGCCTGGCTTCTCTTGGACACCTGTCTTCTGGCTCTTGCGTGGAAAGCAGACAAAGAAGGTCCCGAGTGCAGAGCGACCTTTTTAAAAATCGTGTTTTCCTAATCGCTAAGCTGGTTCACCACTTAGAAGTGTGGATTCACCAGCGGGCAGACCAGCTGCTATGCATCTCAGATTGCTGAAGATCTTGCTACTGCTGTCTTTTGGTAAGAACAGCCATGGAATAGTGATGTGATTGTGAACTGGGGAAGGAAAGGACTATATGCATCCCTTTCCCCAAACCCCTACCTCCAGTTCCTGTTGTGGGTTCATGTGCCATTGAATTGTTGACCGCGTAGCAGCGGCATTCCTAACGAATATGCTCTCTGTTGAAATAAGAGCATCTCCTTCTCTGTTTGATTTTAGGAGGACCCTCAAGATGCACCTGTTTTCTTGGGCTTTTAATTGAAATTATTTTTAAACTGTTTAATATGTTACAGTCACTGGAGGTCCTGTGCTGGGGGTGGATAGAGCCGGTTACTCTCCCCCTGCTCAATAAAGAGAATCCCCACGTTAAAAGGTGCCTCTTTGCCCAGTTAGCAGGGGTCAAACAATGGCAATTGTTTTTACTCTATTTTGTTGAATTTAAACTATTTTTATTCTACTTTATATTGTGTGTTAATTTCCTCTATGCTTTCCTGGAATCTATCATCAGTAGAGAGATTGCGCTGATCCCAAATCTAGGAGCACACCGCTCCTTCAAGGTAGGCTGACCCCAGTTGAAGACTGATCTAAAGGCACTGACCAGGCTTAGACACACTTCAACAGCCTAGAGTTGTCTGACTAGGGATTTGCAGGCACTCTACAGCCAGAGTCCACACAAAACCCGGCTCTAGACAACAAGACATTATTCTGAAAACAACTGAATAATGACCTAACCAGGCACATGGGGAAGAGTTTTGCAAGTAACCCCCCAGAACCTGTTAAATCAGACTGAAGCCACTTCTAAGTATATGAAATGTATTAAGAAACAAGGATTGCGCACAGAATAAGGAATTGGCGGGGGGAGGGGGATAGGTTGAAACTGGAAGTAAAGGAAGACAAACAGGAATTCAAAAGAAAATACAAAAAAGCATTTACTAACTGACTAGCACTGAGTTTTATGTAAGCCTATCTGTAGGCAGGCAAGGAGAGGAGAGCTGGTCTTGTGGTAGCAAGCATGACTTGTCCCCATTGCTAAGCCGGGTCTGCCTTGGTTGCATATTAATGGAGACTAGAAGTGTGAGCACTGGAAGAGATTCCCCTTAGGGGATGGAGCCGCTCTGGGAAGAGCAGAAGGTTTCAAGCTCCCTCCCTGGCAGCATCTCCAAGAGAGGGCTGAGAAAGATTCCTGCCCGCAACCTCGGAGAAGCCGCTGCCAGTCTGTGAAGACAATTCTGAGCTAGATAGACCAATGGCCTGACTCAGTATATGGCAGTTTCCTGTGTTCCAGGTCAGTAGGCATTACTCTCTCCAGCCTCTCCTCTGGAACACACATTTGCAGATGGAAAAGGGTGAATGCGGGCCAGGCCTCTGCCCTCTAGCTTGAAAGCCATTTCATTGGGGGTGAGCCCTGCCTGTAGTACACACCTGTCTGTGGTTCTTCAAGGAGTAGCTCAAAGAGCCTTGGAGAAGCTGCTGCCAGTCTGGGAAGACAAAACTGAGCTAGATAGTATTGATAGTATTGTCTACACAGACTGGCAGTGGCTTCTCCAAGGTTGCAGGCAGGAATCTCTCTCAGCCCGATCTCGGAGATGCTGCCAGGGAGGGAACTTGGAACCTAGATGCTCTTCCCAGAGTGGCTCCATCCCCTAAGGGGAAGAACTTACAGTGCTCACACTTCCAGACTCCCATTCATATGCAACCAGGGTGGACCCTGCTTAGCAATGGGGACAAGTCATGCTAGCTACCACCAGACCAGCTCTCCTCTCTCGGTTTGTCTTGCAGCGTCTGCACACCGCAACCGGATCATTGGAGGGGAGGAATGCAGTGAGGACGAGCATCCTTGGCTGGCACTGCTGTCTGACAGAGTTGGGCCCTATTGCTCTGCAGTTGTGCTCAACCAGGACTGGGTGATCACAGCCGCTCACTGCTACACAAGGTGAGTGGGGAGGGAGGGGCGAAGGGAGGGGAAAGGGCCAGCAGTCCTGCTCTATGGCCTTTGATGATCAAGGAGTTTCTCTGCAGACCCGAACACATACAAATCATATAGAATTGATGCAGCTAGAACACAATTTGCTTAATATAGGTGAGAGGATAAAGGTCCCAGGAATAAATGGCCAGACCATCAAAATAATATGCTATGCTACTTAAGGGGACTTGAATGGGAGACTACATGTCTGCACCCTGTAAGATATTCCCCTTCGGGGAAGAGCATCTCTGTGCTTGCAGGTCGAAGGTTCCTGGTTCCCTCCCTAGCAGCACCTCCAAGATAGGGCTGAGAGAGACTCCTGCCTGCAACCTTGGATGGAGAAGCTGCTGCCAGTCTGTGTAGACAATACTGAGCTAGATGGACCAAGGGTCTGACTCAGTATATGGCAGCTTCCTATGTCCCCACATTCCTGAGCCTATGAACAGCGATTTTTCTGACCTTTAAAAAGGAAAGAACAGGGGTACAGATGCCCGATTACACACGTCAGCTGTTCTTGCTGCTACTGTTCTGTCTTTTTACAATCGCGATAGGCTTTTTGAATAGTACTAAACATGTGCACAAAGGCACACTTTTGTGGAAGTAGTGATGCAATTCTAGTTTGCTCAGTCATGAGTTAAAATGTATAACCCAGTCTAATGCCTACTGGTTGCAAGAGAGGACACAATCTGTCCCTAGGGGGAGACTGATCGTCTCAACTATCAACTCAACTCCGTCCAGGGCTTTTCTCTCCTTTAACTTTGCAACTTTCAACTTTTCCTGCTTTTAAAACATGGGAGGAAACATCACGTGTTTCCTGTTCAGCACCTACAGGCCAGTATCCATGCCAAATATCCATCTCAAGCAACAGTGCAGTCAGCATGACGATCCAGTCCTTGCTGAAAGTGAGCCTCTATGTTTTTGCTACCTTTCTTGTAGTGAGATCGAGATAAGGCTTGGAGTACATGATAAATGGGTATCCACAGGGCGTGAGCAGATCAGGAACAGCAAGAATGGCTGCTTCAACACTAGAAGCCAGTGCTTTCCCAGAGCTTTATCAGCTTTACCAGTGCTAATCCAACTGAACAGCTCCATTGACTTCAATGAGTATGTGGCCCCCATTGACCTGCCTACTGACTGTGCTTCTGTGGGGACAGAGTGCGAAGTAATGGGCTGGGGCACCACGAGCACGCTGGAAGGTAAGAGCCACAGGCCCAGATCGCACTAGTTCTGAGTGGGGCGAGAGATCGACGAGACGTAGGAATGCCGCAAGATTCTAGGATTCTTGCATGCCGCAAAATCCTTGTATGCTGCAAGCAGTGTTCCTCTAACAGGGATTCCCAGATGTTGTTGACGCCAACTCCCAGAATCCCCAGCTGCAATGGCTTTTGCTTGGGGATAATGGGAGTGGGAGTCAACAACATCTGGAAATCCGTTAAGAGGGAACACCGGCTGCAAGATTCTTGCACGCCGCAAGATTCTAGGATTCCCCACTTATTTATTTATTTTTATTGATTTATTCGATTCCTATACCGCCTTTCCAAAAAATGGCTCAGGGCAGTTTACACAGAGAAATTATAGATACATAAGATGGTTCCCTGTCCCCAAAGGGCTCACAGTCTAAAAAGAAACATCAGATAGACACCAGCAACAGTCACTGGAGGTAGTGTGCTGGGGGGGGACAGGGCCAGTTACTCTCCTCTTCCTAAATAAAGAGAATCAGCCCGTTAAAAGGTGCCTCGTTGCCAAGTTAGCAGGGGTAATCACTTAGCGATGATCAGGAGAACTAGCCCCATGAGGGCCCTCAAAATCTGGGAATTCCTACTGCCCGCAGTCAGATTGTTCAAGCACAACGTTCTCCAACAGCGATCCTGAATGTCCAGCCCCCCAGATGGGGCTGCAGCTCCTATAATCATGGCTGGGGATAATGGAAGTTGTAGTCCCAATGACATCTGGAGTCCCGAGTTTGAGAACTTTGGCCTCAAAGACTCCCCAAATAACCTCAGCTTCCTTTCATTTCCAGAGAATTTTCCTGATGTTCCTTACTGTGCTTCTGTTAAAATAACCTCGGACGAGGAATGTCAGGCTGCTTATCCAGGGTGCGTGAATGAGAACATGGTGTGTGCCGGGGACGAGGAAGAAAGCAAAGGCGCCTGCAAGGTGAGGAGGAGTGTTGGTCTGGTGGTAGGCAAGCATGAACTGCTCACTTTGCTAAGCAGGGTCTGACTTGGTTCAATTTGGATGGGTGACTACATGTGGTCACTGTCACATATTCTCCATTTCCAAGTAAGGCTGGGAAAGCTTGAAACCTTGGAGAGCTGTTGCCGGTCAGTGAAGACCAGGGTTGCTCAATTTTGGCCCTCCTGTAGATGTTGGCCTACAACTCCCACAATCCCTGGCTATTGGCCAATGTGGCTGGGGATTCTGGGAGCTGTGGTCCAAAAACAGCTGGGGGGTGGGCCTAAATTGAGCAGGCCTGGTGTAGATGATATTGTGCTGGATGGACCAAGGGTCTGACTCAATATAAGGCAACTCCCTAGGTTCCTGTCACCATGAAAAATAACCAGGACATGTGAGATGTTCAGCTGTGATTCCTCCCTCAAGCTCATAAATTCCAGCTGAGCCTCAGTGGCACCATGTCCTCTAGCTAGAAGGTGCAGGCTGAACAATATAGTGGGAACCTAGGAAACTGTCTTATACTGAGTCATAAGAACATAAGAATAGTTCAGCTGGATCAGGCCCAAGGCACATCTAATCCAGCATCCTGCTTCACACAGTGGCCCACAAAATGCCTCTGAGGAGCCCACAGGCAAGAGGTGAATGCATGCCCTCTCTCCTGCGGTTGCTCCCCTGCAACTGGGATTGAGAGGCATCATTCCTCTGAGGCTGGAGGTGGCCCACAGCCACCAGACTAATAGCCACTGATAGACCTGTCCTCCATGAATTTGTCTAAGCCCCTTTTTAAGCCATCCAAGCTGAAGCCCATCACCACATGCCATGGCAAAGAATTCCATAGATTAATTGTGCGCTGCATGAAAAAGTACTTCCTCTTGTCAGCTCTAAATTCCCCAACCTTGAGTTTCATGGGGTGACCCCTGGTTCCATTGTTGTAAGAGAGGGAGAACAATTTCTCTCTGTCCACCCTCTCCACTCCATACACAATTTTATACACTTTGATCAAGTCTCCTCTTAGTCGCCTCTTTTCCAAACAAAAGAGCTCCAGATGCTGTAGCCTTGCCTCATAAGGAAGGTGCTCCAGGCCCCTGATCACCTTGGTTGCCCTCTTCTGCACCTTGTCCAGTTCGACAATATCCTTCTTAAGATACGGTGACCATATCAGACCACTGGTCCATCCCGCTCAGTATTGTCTTACAGGCCTGCTCAACTTAGGCCCCCCAGCTGTTTATGAACTACAGTTCCCATAATCCCCAGCCACAGTGGCCAATAGCCAGGGATTATGGGGATTGTAGGCCAATATCTGCAGGAGGGCCAAAGCTGAGCAGCCCTGGCACCGACTGGCAGCAGCTCTCCAAGGTTGCAGGCAGGAGTCTCTCCTACATGGCGATGCTGCCAGGGATTGAAGCTGGGACCTTCTCTCTGTAAAACAGATACTCTGCTCCTGAGCTACGGCCTGATCTGCTATCTTGCAGCAAACCATGCTCATATGTAGGAACATAGGAAGCTGCCATATACTGAGTCAGACCATTGGTCTATCTAGCTCAGGATTGTCTTCACAGACTGGCAGTGGCTTCTCCAAGGTTGCAGGCAGGAATCTCTCTGTGCCCTATCTTGGAGATACTGTCAGGGAGGGAACTCGGAACCTTCTGCTCTTCCCAAGGCGGCTCCATCCCCTGAGGGGGATATCTTCCAGTGCTCACACTTCTAGTCTCCCATTCATATGCAACCAGGGCGGACCCTGCTTAGCTAAGGGGACAAGTCCTGCTTGCTACCACAAGACCAGCTCTCCTCTGTAGTTGCCCAACCAAATGCAAACCAGGACTCTGCACAACAAAGGGGAGAATTCGCGCTCGCTACCACAAGATCAGCTCACCAACCATGAAGCTGCGGTCCTCCAGCTAGCTGGGATCACAACTCCCATCATCCCCAGCCACACGGCCCAGCAGCCAGAGATGATGGTTGTGGTAGGCTGACATCGGCAGCAGGGCTGCAGTTTGAGATCCCAGCTCCAGATAACTCATCATGTGTTCTGTTCTCTCAACAGGGTGACTCTGGGGGACCCCTTATCTGTAATGGAATCCTCCAGGGCACTGTAGCTTTTGGGCCTAAACATTGTACGAATCCGTCATACCCTGCTGTCTACACCAACATCTGCAAATATCTCAACTGGATCGAGGCTGTTCTTGCAGGAGATCAATCTCAGTGCTTTCCCGGTGTATAAACCCTGACAGAAACCTCGAGTTACTCGTCAGAATTCCCCCCTCCACTCGTCAGGCATCACTTTTCACTCGCCACCGGCAAGTAGGCTAGTGGATTTCCTGAGCCCTACACATAGCGGCAATCCCAGGATAGTGCATATTCCCCCTACTCCTGCTGAATACTAGCACCTTGAATCAACTGATGACCCAGTGATTGTGGCTCTGATGTGCATGTGTAACTCTGAAAGATAGCAACTGACAAAAAGAAATAAACAAACACAGCTGCCAGCATTGATAACTGAGTCAGTCTTGTCACTGAAGGATCCGTCTCGATTTCTGAAGTTATGGAATCAATAGGGCAATAGAGCCCCACTTACACTGCCGGTCAGTGTAAACAATACTGAGCTAGGAACATATACTGAACAACGTAGGAACATATACTGAGTCAGGCCATCTGGCTCAGTATTGTCTTCACAGACTGGCAGCAGCTTCTCTAAGGCTGCAGGCAGGAGTCTCTCTCCACCCTATCTTGGAGATGCTGCCAGGGAGGGAACTCAGACGCTCTTCCCAGAACAGCCCCATCCCCTAAGGGGAATATCTTGCTGTGCTCACATGTAGTCCCCCATTCAAATACAAACCAGGGCAGAACAAGCTTAGCAAAGGGGATAATCCATGCTTGCTACCTACCAAGCCAGAGGCTGCCAGTTCGAATCCCCACTGGTATGTCTCCCAGAATATGGGAAACATCTATATCAGGCAGCAGCAATATAGGAAGATGCTGAAAGGCATCACCTCATATTGTGCGGGCGGAGGCAATGGTAAACCCTTTCTGGAGTCTACCAAAGACAACCTCAGGGCTCTGTGGTCGCCAGGAGTTGACATCGACTCAACGGCACATTTTACCTTTACTACAAGACCAGCTCTCCTCCCCTAGCTGGACCAATGGTCTGACTCAGTATAAGGCAGCTTCCTGGGGAAAAGGGCCACGGAAAAGCATCTGATTTGTGTACAGAAGATCTCAGTTTCAGTCTCTGGCATCTCAAGCTAGGGCTTGGAAAAGTCTCCTGAGTCCTGCCTGAATCCGTGGAGTTGCTGCCAGCCAGGGTAGACAATACTGAGCTAGATGGGAAAACAGCCTGACTCAGTAGACAGCAGCTTCCTATGTTCCTATCAAGGCAAGTGCGAGTCATTCCTGAAGGACCATGTTTTGTCAATGATCACTAAACACTGGACAGATGTTAACCAGCAAGGTCTAGTATCATCACCCACCACCATAAACGTGGATGTGCATAAACCCTCCCTGGAGTCCTTCTGCCCTTAGGTGCCTTCAGAACTTTCCAACAAGATCATACACCAGTGTTTAATTCCTAAAATGAGAAGTGCTAGGACGCAGACACCCAGCAGTCATTTCCCCCCCTTTTCTGGATACCCTAACTACTACTACTACTACTACTACTATTATTAAAAATATTTATACCCCGCTCCTCCAGTGCACTACTGCTCGGGGTGGCTCACAACAATAAGGCACAGATACAATAAAATAAATAAAATTAACTAATTTTTTTTGTCAGATAAAAAACCACAATTATTAGGTTCAAATTAAAACTGGAAATTATAAAAAGGGAAAGAACTCTTAAATTTAAGTGTTTGGTCCTTGCTGTGGTGAATCAGTGGTGAAGCAAAAGGCACTCTGGACATGCTCAAAGGCCTGGTTTTTATTACTACTTCAGGATTTTACGTCTGAGCCCTGGCTGGCAGTGAAAGCATTTTGGCTTAAGCCCTGCTGACAGGGGCATAACTATAATAGGGCAAGTGGAGACAGTTGTCTGGGGGCCCACTGCCTGGGGGGGGTGCAGAGGCAAGTTACATGACTGACTCCCGCAGCTGTGCACCCGACCGGGCTTCTTCCGAAATTGATGTGAGTGTTAAGACCTGGAGCTACCAGAAGAGCATGTCTTTCTCTAGTACCATTAAATGACTTGCATTGTCCACAATTTACTTCATGAGCTGAGCTTCAGTGGTGGTGGTGGTGGGGCATTTTAAAATCTTGTCTCTGGGCCCACTACAATCTGCTACACCCCTGCCGGCTGAGTCTTTCAAAACAAACCCAGTTAGGCATCTCCCACTGATTCCCCTTCCACGGTAACTCAAAAGTGAAGCCCACTGAGTTCATGGGACTCATAATGTTGATGATTCTAAGCAGCAATGCGTGTGCAGAATTACAATCTACAAGGACCAGCAGCCGATCCTACTTTTACTCAGAAGTAATACGAATTTGACAAATATTTATATACCGCTTTTCAACAAAAGTTCCCAAAGCGGTTGACATCGATATAAATACATAAATCAAATGGTTCCCTGTCCCTAAAGGGCTCCCAGTCTAAAAAAGAAATACAAGATAGACACCAGCAACAGCCACTGGAGGGATGCTGTGCTGGGGACGGATAGGGCCAGTTGCTCTCCCCCTGCTCAGTAAAGAGAATCACCACTTTTAAAAGGTGCCTCTTTGCTCAATTAGCAGGGGACATGGATAGAAGGCCCAGGACATCTCTATGTGACTTACGCCCGAGTCCCAAATTAGTGGGAGCCCAACCCTATGGATTTTTACTTGGAAGGATTGCAGCAGAGCAGCCTGATCCTTTGCGTTGGTTACTCAGAAAGACAAGCCAACTGTTTTCAATGGGGCTTGCCCCCAGGGAAACCAGCATAGGATTGCAGCCACGAAACCCAATCCATTGCATGCTGAGTTAGATGTACGTCCCACTTTGTTCAATCAGGTGCTTGCTGCCACGAAAAGGAGCATAAGACTGCAGCTGTGCAGCCCTATTAGGGTTGCCAACTGTCCCTCATTTCATGGCACGTCCCTTCTTTCAGGGATGGAATGTTGGTCCCAATAGGTATAACTTGGATATGTTCTAAATAATAACAATACTGGCATTATTCAACAACATATAATTCAATTACATATACATCAATGATACTCAAGCTCTTGATTAGCACTGCATACACCTCCTGGCCCCTGCCAGCCAGCTGCCACCCCCCCCCCCAACTTGTGTCCCTCATTCTGGCAATGAAATGTTGGCAACCCTAAGCCCTATGCACGGTAACGCAGAAGTACACCTGGTCAAAAATACTTACTCACTATAATCCAGGGGTGCACCACTCGAATGGTCCGGTGGGCTGGAAGCAACCGTGACCTGGTGTGTAGGGCCTGTCAAGTTTCAGCCCATTTGTTATTGCATGGAAATCAATCATTACAAATATCAATGAAAGTATGGGGCAGAGCCCGGCTGGAGTCTGAAGGAAAGGAGAGGGGTCAGAAGGGGTGATGTCAGTGGGCTCTGACATCTGTTCAAGTGGTCAGTTGCATTGAGCTGCTGCTGCTGCTGCTGATCATCATCATCATCATCATCTGGACAGGCCGAGATCTTTATGGCTCCTGCTGTTGCTACGGGATATTCCTACCTGTGGGCCAGCAAAAAAGGTCCTGGGATGGATCTGACCCCCAGACCTTGTGTTGTGTGCAGGCCTGCTATAATCGCTTTTTCAAACAGCGACTTTACTTTGGGAAGGTGAGTATGCCATTCACATATGGGCCAGATTTACCCTGAAGTCCGTGCAATATTTCAGAGAGCACATCATGGCACATACAATTCGGGTTTCCCCCTCCCCGTATTGGAACCTAGCCCGACTTTTGTCCGGGATTTCAAAAAATTAAATCCTCTTTTTGCATCGGAGTGTCCGTTACGTCCAGAACTCGTAGAAAAGCCTCGTGGTAAGCCAGTTCCTCTGGGGGGCAACTTGTGATCGGGCCTTCTCAGCAACCGCCCTGGGTCGTGGTGGGACATGCTCGGCTTGAGGGGTTTGTCGTCATCTCTGGAAGCCTTCTAAAGAGCTATAAAGACCCACCTCCTCAGCTTGGCTTTTAATCATATTTAAGGGGCTGCAATGGTTTCTAAATGAGTTTTATGTTAAATGAATGGTTTTATTTTATATTAGTAGGTGGGATGCTTTTATTTATTTATTTTAATTGCGAGCCACCCTGGGCCGCTTTTTGCAGGGCAGCCTGTAAATCAAATAAATCCATTAATAAAAACAATAATGTGCGCCCAGGATCGCCACCCCGCACTTGGCGTGAATCCTCCCAAACTGCTTCCCAAAAAACCTCATAAGCGCTCGCACGAAAAGACGCTCCGTTCTATTGCCCCGCCCGCAAGGGGAGGGGGCGTGGCAGGGCACTGAGCGGACAGTCCTGCCAGTCATTCCTCTGTGCCCGCCCCTTCCGGTTCCGCGCTATCCCCTGGTTCTCTCTGGTTCCGTTTTATCCGCGGTGACGGCGGCTCTCTGGTTGAAAGTCACTTTGAGGAAAGAAGAAGCTCGGGTGTCTTCGTTGCCGGTGAGGTGGGGGGTGAGCCGCGTCTGGGAGGGGAGGCCGCCCCCTCGCCCTTCTCAAAGCATGGCTGCTGGGTCTCTTCGAGCCGGGTCCTCCCTTCCCTTCCTCTGGCGCTGAGCCCGTCCTCGGCCCCCGAAGTGGCTTGGCCAGCCGGGGCCCAGGCTTCTGGCGCTAAGGAAGTCCTGGGTTCAAATACTGCGTCTGGGGAGAGTCATGAGGGGAGCGACTGTCCTTAGGAGCCGAGGAAGCTGCCATATACTGAGTCAGACCCTTGGTCCATCAGCTCAGTCTTGTCGACCCAGGCTGGCAGCGGCTTCTCCCAGGCTGCAGGCAGGAGTCTCTCTCAGCCCTATCTTGGAGATGCTGCCAGGAAAGGAACTTGGAATCTTCTGCATACAAGCATGCAGAGGCTCTTCCAAGAGCGGCTCCATCCCCTAAGGGGAGTATCTTCCAGTGCTCACATGTGTTCTCCCATTCAAATGCAACCAGGGCAGACCCTGCTTAGCAAAGGGCACAATTTATGCTTGCGCCTACAAGACCAGCTCTCCTTCTCCATCTTCAGCATAAGTTACACACAAGTAGGAAGCTGTCTTTTGCTGAGTCAGACCACTGACCTATCTAGCTCAGAGTTGGCTGAGGAGAGCCGTCAGCAGCTCTCAGACTGGGGTCTTTCTACCAGCCCTACCTGGAGGTACCATGGATTGAACTGGGTACCCTGCACATGGAAAGCAGATGCTCTACTACTAAGAACATAAGAACAGCCCTGTTGGATCAGGCCCATGGCCCATCTAGTCCAGCATCCTGTTTCACTCAGTGGCCCACCAGATGCCGCTGGAAGCCACAGGCAGGAGTTGAGGGCATGCCCTCTCTACTGCTGTTAATCCCCTGCAACTGGTACTCAGATGCATCCTGCCTTTGAGGCCAGAGGTGGCCCACAGCCCTCCAACTAGTAGCCGTTGATAGACCTCTCCTCCATGAAGTGATCCAAACCCCTCTTAAAGCCATCCAGGTTGTTGGCTGTCACCACATCTTGTGGCAGAGAATTCCACAAGTTGATCATACATTGTGTGAAAAACTACTTCCGTTTGTTGGTCCTAAATTTCCCGGCAGTCAATTTCATGGGATGACCCCTGGTTCTAGTGTTATGTGAGAGGGAGAAGAATTTCTCTCTATTTTCTCCACACCATGCATGCTTTTATAGATCTCTATCATGTCTCCCCGCAGTCGTCTTTTTTCTAAAATAAAAAGCCCCAGGTGTTGTAGCCTTGCCTCATAAGAAAGGTGCTCTAGGCCCCTGATCATCTTGGTTGCCCTCTTCTGCATCTTTCCCAGTTCTACTGATCTGTGGATGGTTCTGATGAGTATAGGAAGCTGCCTCCTGCTGAGTCAGGCTATTGGTCCATCTAGCTTAGGATAGTCTACACTGACTGGCAGCAGCTCTGCGGGGGCTTCAAGTAGAGGTCTTTCCCAGTCCTACCTGGAGATACTGCCAAGGATTGAACCTGGAACTCTGTGCCTCAGTGTTCCCTCTGTCAGGGATTCCCAAATGTTGTTGACTGTACAACAGGTCTGAGTTAGCTTAGAGAACACCTTCTTCTGCACGATCCCCATTAAAGTCATCTGAGGAGGTCTGTCTCCAGTTACCACTAGCAGGTCTGGTGGTGACTCAGAGGCGGGTCTTCTCTGTAGCTGCTCCTGGACTGTGGAATGCATTCCCAGCAGGAATCTGTAATCTGAATTCTTTATTGGCCTTCAGGAGAGCCCTTAAAACCTATCTGTTTGGCCTGGCCTTCCAGGGTTTTTAAATTGTAAATGTTTGGTCTGGTTTTCCAGGGTTTTTAAAAACTGTTTTAAGTGTTTTAGTTGTTTGTTTTAATAGTTTCTGATTTTAACTGTTAATATATTATTATTAATATTTATAATAATAATAATAATAATTTATTATAGTTGTGTTTATTTTAATGTAAACCACTCTGAGCTACTTTTGGAAGGGCGATATAGAAATTAAATAAATACATATGTACATACATACATACATACATACATCTCCCATAATCTCTAAGCAAAAGCCACTGCAGCTGGGGATTCTGGGAGTTGTAGTCAACAACATATGGGAATTCCTGTTAGAGAGAATACTGCTATACCTCCAAGTCTGTAACATGAGAAAAATTATCGCTAAGGGCTTGCAAGCAATGCTCCAGTGCCTGAGGGTGGACCATGCTGCTGTCCACTTCTTGGGAAGAAGCTTGGGGATATAAATGCCACAGGGAAATGCAATCCCTTAGCAAGGGGTGCAGTTTCGGAGGGTTAATGCTCTGACAGTCTTGGGCATCTTCACAGTAATGTTTTTCATGTATGCTTTCAGAGAAGAGAAAATGGCAGAAAGTATCAAGACTAAGCTGGAAAACTATAAAACGGCCCCATTTGACAGCCGGTTTCCCAACCAAAACCAAACCCGCAACTGCTGGCAGAATTACCTTGGTGAGTGTTGGTATTAATGTGAGAACTAATGTGTCGAATTGAATCTTTGCGTTAGGGATGAGAAATGGGACTGTTCATCGTTAACATCGTATTATAAGTAGGCCTTGCAAGCAGTGTTCCCTGTGATGGGGATTCTCAGATGTTGTTGACTACAACTCCCATAACCCCCAGCCAAAGGCCACTGCAGCCAGAGACGATATTTGAAACCTCTATCTCTTTGCAGATTTCCATCGCTGTGAGAAAGCCATGGCAACCAAGGGTGAAGATCCTTATGTCTGCCAGTGGTACAAGAGGGTATACAAGTCCCTTTGCCCTGTTTCTTGGGTAGGTACATAACACTCTGTTGGGTGAAAGAAGTGTGTGTCATGGGCAGGCGGTTAAGGGTGAAGGAAGGCCTGATCAGAGAGATGGGAGGTTGCTTAGCAGACTCTAGAATTCTACATAGTTTCCCCATCTTCTGGCTTTGATGGGAGGGGAGATAATCCGGACCCCTGTAACAGGGGTTCCCAGATGTGGACTACAACTCCTATTATCCCCAGCCAAAGGCCATTGTAACTAAGGATGACGGGGAGTTGTAATCAACAAAGCTTGGGGATCTCTGTTATAGGAGAAACTGTCCTGGACCCAGAATTGTGTTGTGTGAAGCCCAATTCAGTCCTTTCTCTGCCTTCAGAAATGCTTCCCATGGGCCAGACGGCTTATGTGTGCACCATGAAAACTCACCTTTGTTCAAAATGATGAAAAGAATGACATACGTAAACTTGCTAAATCTTCCTAGGATATTGCCTTATCATAGTTTGGGTGGTTTTGATGTGAATTCAGTTTTGACAAAGCAGCAGAGTGTTGATAACTGAGGAGCAATAAAAGAACGCAACTGGAACCTATGAGGTTTGATCAGATAACCAGGTAGGGAGCAGAATCCGGGAAACCTTCTGCAGGCACACTCTACATGGCTTCTTCTCTCTCTGCGAGGACTAGAACTCTCATTTTACCTTTTTTTAAAAAAGTGAAAGTCACATAATTCTCTGTGCAAAAGATTCTAGCTGCTTTGCATCAAAATGATCCGTGCAGGTAGGACTGATCAGACGTCTGTTGGTCTTTTCCAGGTTACCGCCTGGGATGAACGTATAGAAGAGGGGACCTTTCCTGGTAAGATCTGATAATCTCACGTCTGCCGACTGCGCTTCTTCTCAGGACACTGTTGTGCTGCTGAGTTGCCTCTGCGTGGTGACTCTGAAGGATCATCTGAAGTATCTCATCTCTCCAGTTCTTATCCACTTGAGCGTCCAGCATCATTCAACAGTGCAGAGTCTTGGATGTTGCCATTTCTAATTAAAGGGATGAAACCTGAGGCTACGTCTGTTGTGTTCCACTCAGTTAATAATGAGTGGTTGTGAATCTCGGGGCCTTTTTGTCTATGGCAATGCATTTCCAATGGCTAGGGTGCATTTTAAGTGTGCACAACTCCCCTTTCCACTGCACCTCTCCTGCACCTGACATGAGACACTGCCCTCCACTTCTGTCAGCCTCACCTGCTGCTACCTCTGCATGAAGAGTTTTCTAACGGTTGGGTTGGAAGGAGAGGTGGCTGCACCACGGTGAGCCATCTCTTGCAGCTGGCCAGTTCCCACTTACCGCTTATGATCCACAAATTCTGAAGGCTGCTTAGTTATCTTGAAGCACGGTGAGCAGATGTCAGAATCGGAGAACACATTTCCTCATATTTTTGCAGGGGTGGGAGGATGGGAAATAGGATCTATCCTTGGAATTCGTATTCTGGTGTAAATGGTGTTGATGTGCAAATTGCAGCTTGTACACAGTGCAAGAGCAAGATCTGAGAAAGGTCAGAAATGGCCCAAAGAAGCTTTAGAGCATGTATGGTGTCACATACTTAAACCTTTAATCCTATAGTTTTATATTCACTCACTCAGGAACAGGGCTGCTCAATTTTGGCCCTTGTGCAGATGTTGGCCTACAACTCCCATAATCCTTGGCTATTGGCCACTCTGGCTGGGAATTATGGGAGGAGTTGTCCAAAAACAGCTGGGGGACCCTAAGTTGAGCAGGCCTCACTTACTTTGGTGGCTCTTTTCTTCCAGGTAAACACACACAGGGTTCCCTGCATAAGTAGTATGAAGAAGCTAACAATATACTGTCTTCTGAAGGATCAAGCTTTTCCTCTGGTCATATTGCAAAACTTGTCAAGTGTTCTGTGCATGAGGAAAGCCAGTTGCTAGAGATGTATACTAAATGAGATTAACAATGGGCAGGTTCAGACATAATGCTTAAAGCCTGGTTTAGTGTTGCTAGCATGAGCCACAGGTTCGTGACCCCTTCCTCCTTTCCACACAAGGTGAGGAAACTTGCTGCTTCCATTCCTGGTTTGAAACTATGTTTTTGCTATAACACAAACCTAGTAAATGGTAGTTTTAATGGTTTGTGATCAAGCTAGGGTATTCTGGCTTGTTTACAAATTGATCTCCAGTTGGGAATTGACGGAGTGTGACTCTGTTGGTCCTTTGGGATCTCTTGGTGGCTTTCAATACTATCAGCCATAGTATTCTTCAGGAGCATCTGAGGAGGTTGGGGTGGGAGGCACTGCTTTGTGGTGGTTCTGTTCCTACCTCTTGGGCAGATTCCAGATGGTGTCCCTTGGAGACTGTTGTTCCTCAAAATCTGAACTGTTGTCTGGTGTCCTTCAGGGCTCCATATTGTCTCCGATGTTTAACATCTGCATGAAACTGCTGGGATTGATCATCAGGAGATTTGGTGCAGGGTGTTATCAGTATGTTGATGACACCCAAATCTATTTCTCCATGTCAACATTGTCGAGAGAAGGTATAATCTCCCTGAATGCCTGCCCATCATGATTTATTTAAAGCACAAAAGGAAGCAGTAAGTTTCCTCCTCTTGGGCTCAATCCTGAGGCTTGTGCTATTAATGTTTGAATATTGCTTGGGGTTGCATCTGAACACAGCCTGTGTCAAGTTATGCTTATTAAAATGAAATTAAACCACTGGTCTGAAAAATGAGCCACATTGGTCCTGTTGATCTTGTCCTTTTAGTATTAAAATTTCTAATTCAGCTCGGGCTTTAGGGCAGTGATTATGCGGGTCAAAATCTAAAAACCATTTACCCAACTAGTAAACACCCTTTTTCTTGTATTGGCATGTAGCGCAATTAAGTGTCCATAGCGGTAGGAAAAGGCTAGAGTCACCTACTATACCAGCCACTTTGGGGGTTATCATACTTTTGTATTGACTTTTGCTCTAAAACTGAGCTTCCTTCCAGATTCTCCATCCTAACTGACAATACAAACTAGCAGGGATCGTCACCACAGAGACGCTGAAGGATAGAGAGGCGACACTCCTCGTCCACAGAGGGGAACTACAAATGGCAGCAATCAGCGACTAAGCCAGACTCACCACAGAGGCTGAAGGGTAGAAGGGCTCAAACGAGTATGTAGCGGGAGGAGGGATGTGTGCCGGAAGTTCTCATCTCGTGACGCAACGGATTATGTGCCGGAAGTAGCTCTGGGACGCTCTGCGACTCTCCGAGGAGGGAACGGAGCTAAGCTATGGCGGCTCCCGCGATTCCTCCGCCGCCGCCGCCCGGCGGGCCCCCCGGGGTGCCGGGCGGGGGGCCTGGGAAAGGGCCGGCGGCTGTCGCGGGAGGCGCGAAGAGCGGGGAGGAGCGGCTGAAGGAGATGGAAGCCGAAATGGCACTGTGAGTGGGGGGGGGGGGGAGGCGGGGGGAGTCCTCGTCAGTGTTCCCTGTCAAAAGGGGCTCCTAGATATTGTGGACTACAACTCCCAGAACCCCCAGCTGCAACGGTTTTTACTTGGGGACTATGGGAGTTGGAGTCCACAACATCTGGGAACCCCTCTTAGAGGGAGCACTGGTCCTCGGTTGTGGGGGCGGGGAAGGGAGCCTCGGGTAGGCAGGGTGATGAGGCTGGGGTGGATCGAAGTGTTGCTGCTCTTCACGTGCTGCTCCTCAGCAACCTCAAGAAGCCACTGAAGTGGCTTCACAGCAGAGTGGATGGCGAGTTGGTTTCCTGGACTGAAGGGGGGCCCCTCCAAAGAGAGCCATCAGTGACCTTGGGAGGGCCGCACACCACTTTGGCCCTCCATCTGTCTTGGGACTCCCCGCTCCCATTTACCCCAGCCGTAGTGGCCACTCGTTCGGTATGATGCTGGAGGGGACATAGGCAGGTGCCTTATACCAAGTCAGGCCCTTGGTCCATCTAGTTCAGTACTGTCTGCACAGACTGGCAGCGGCTTCTCCAAGGATTCAGGCAGGAGTCTCTCCCAGTTTATCTTGGAGATGCTGCCAGGGAGAGAACATGGAACCTGCAAGTGTGCAGGTGCTCTTCCCAGAGCAGCCTCATGCCCTGACGGGAATATCGTACAGTGCTCACACACATAAGTCTCCCATTCCAATGCAAACTAGGGTTTACCCTGCTTCTCAAGGGGAACAATTCATGCTTGCTACCACAAGACCAGCTCTCTTCCCATGGGGCACCATGCTGTGTTGCTTCCCTCCTGCTAACTATAAGAGCCACCACTTTCAAAGGTGCCGGTGCCTGATGATGATGATGATATTATTATTATATTTATTTATTTATTATTTGTTATCTGTAGTTGCTCCTAGGCCTTCTCTGTAATTACTCCTGGGCTCTGGAATGCACTCCTTATAGCCGTTCGTGATTCAACATTTTTACCCACCTTTAAATGAGCCCTTAAGACACATCTTTTTAGCCTGGCTTTTAGTAATGTTCTAAATCATTTTATATTGCTGTTTTGATGGTGGTATTTTACTTTTATTGTATTTGGTGAACCGCCTAGACTAGAGCCTTGGGAGTCAGGCAGTATATAAATTAAATAAATATGAAATATTGTACATACTGCTTTTCAACAAAACATTCTCAATGGAGTTTATGCAGGAAAAGGAACAGGATGATTCCCTGTCCCAAAAGGCTTTCAAACTAAACAGCAGCACAAGGGAGACACCAGCAACATCCAGTGGTGTGCTGGAATAGGATAAAGCAGGGATTCTCAACCTTGAGTCCCCAGATGTTGTTGGACTTCAACTCCCATAATCCACAGCCACAGTAGCCTTTGGTTTGGGATTATGGGAGTTGAAGTCCAATAACTTCTGGGGACCCTCCAGTAACTTCTGGGGACCCAAGGTTGAGAATCTCTGGGATAAAGGATAGTTGCCCTCCCCTATAAATGGAAGAGAGCCACCACTTTCAAAGGTGTCTCTTTGCCCAGTTAGCAAGGGTTGAGAGGGTTCTGGGGAACTGGAAACCTAGGGAGAGGCTGTCTGGTCTACTGTCAGTTTTGCTCAGTTCTGACAGCTTGTAGCACCGAGCTAGAGGAGTGAGCTGAGGTGCCCCCCAGTTTAAATCCTGCTTTAGTAAAGTACTCAAAATATGGTCGTGAGTGAGCTACCATCTCCAATAGGGGGCTGCTAACATTGTTATTTCTTGCTCTAAAATGCAGAAGTCTTCAACCACCGTAATTCAAAGTTATAAAGGCTGATACAATGAAATCAGAGAGCCAAGCAATTAGAAGTGGTTGCTGTTGAAATGGGTGCTTATCAGTATATAAAGCAGAGTTT
Organism: Hemicordylus capensis; assembly: GCF_027244095.1. Classification (NCBI taxonomy): domain Eukaryota; kingdom Metazoa; phylum Chordata; class Lepidosauria; order Squamata; family Cordylidae; genus Hemicordylus; species Hemicordylus capensis. The sequence continues at coordinate 20,497,066 of NC_069663.1, forward strand.
CTTAACCTTGGGGCTGCAAATGTTGTTGGACTACAACTCCCATCATCCCCAGATATGGCCTTTGTGGCTGAGGATGATGGGAGCTGTAGTCCAAAAACATCCCAAGGTTAAGAAACCCTGATATAAAGCATTTGAATTCTAAAGAGCACAGTATTGATGTGATGAATCATTTTTGCAGGTTTGAGCAGGAAGTGCTTGGTGCACCTGTCTCTTTGCCTCCTGTTGCCCCCGTGGTGGAAGCTGTCCCAGTGGCCCTCGCAGTGCCAGCTGCCGTGCCCCCTGTCCCTGTCATCCGACCCATCATTGCCACCAACACTTATCAACAGGTGAGGAGTTGATTTGAAGCCAACTCACCAACTGAAGACCAGCGGTCTAGCAATGGCATTGGCTGCACTGGCTGCCAATATGTTTCCAGGCAAAATACAAAATGCTGGTTATTACATTTAAAACCCTCAATGGCCTTGGCCTGGGTTACCTTAGAGAGTGCCACCTTCTGTATGATCCCCATTGGATGTTAGGGTCATCTGAGGAGGTGTTACCTCCGGTACGTCTGGTGGCAACACAGAACTGGGCCTTCTCTGTAGCTGCTCCTGGGCTTCTTTGCTTAGTTAGCAGGGGTGTGCAGAATGAGTTTTATATCTGTGTGCGGAATGAGTTTTGTTACGAGTGGCAGTATCAAGGCAGTGTCTGTGCATGTGCATTCAGAAGGGGGCCTTCTTGATTCAACCTGAGCAGGATCTAAAGTTAGCTGAGCGGACATCAAAAAACTTGTGGGCGCATGCACCTGTGCACACCTTAGAGGGAACACTGTTTTGCACATCTACTGAAGGCCCCCTAGCCTGCTGTTCTCTTTGCATGTGGCCACTCTAGAGGGACATAAAGCATCAAACAATTAGGCTTGGCTTAAAGGTGTGCCCTGGATCTGAAAAGGTTAAAGATGACTGTTCTAGATCTCTAGTGTTTGCTCCCACAGTTCTATTAATAGCCCAAGATGACATATTTTCTTTTCTGCCCCATGTGTTCATCCATGGCATGGCCACCAGAAATTAGGCTGGTAGTCACAAAGAAAGGCCCCAGTTTCCTAAAATTTGCTCTCTGGGGAGATCTGGCAAGCTCTTCTGCTCTTGGTGTTAGACTTCTCTTTTTAGCAAAACCTTTGGAGCAGGAATGTTTCTCGCTGTTGAATTACTGTGATGAAACACAGTATTTAATGTTTGCCTTAGTGTTCCAACATTCATTTTGTTGTTTCATTGTATTCTTTTTTCTGTTATAAGCTGCTGTGTGGGTCTGAAGTAAAGGTGTGGTAAACATGGAGGTCATTCACACAATCGAAAACTGTGTTCCAGCCACGTTTGGGAGCTGTGGGTGCTCCCAATTTTCGGTTGTGTGGAAGCAAGGTAGGAGAAGAACCTGGGGAGTGTTTCCTTCTACCTGGCTTCCACACAGCAAGAAAATTGGGAGCACCCACAGCTCCCAAACTAGGGTAGAACACAGTTTTTGATTGTGTGAATGACCTCATTGTGTTGCTGAATGAATATTGCTCCAGTTCTCACAAGTCACAGTTTGTGGTTTTTGTTTCCACATTTGTATTATGATAGATATCAATGAATACTGCTCTTCTTGCAAAGTGTTCTTCTCTCCGTTTTCAGCTTTACAATCCAAGCTTTAGCAGGGATGAGAAGGATGAATATATGAAGGCTAAACTTCTGTGCTTGCCCATCTGCCCCACTGTGCCAGTGTCTATGGATGCTGAAGTCTCTCCTCCCCCCACCCCTTGCCTTCCAGGTCCAGCAGAGTCTGGAAGCCCGAGCAGCGGCAGCAGCGACTGTGGTGGCCCCTATCGTGGCTCCTCCAGTGCCCTTTGTGGGCCCAGGTATGGATGCTTTTGTGACCCTGAGCTGTGTCCTTTCGCTCCCAGAGCACTTTGCTAAGCAATATGTCATGCCCACACCTTCTTTAGTCTGTTTCAGAGGCAGGGGCAGCTAGAGAGTCTTCTAGCTTCAAAAAGAAGAGGACAAGGTAGACATGTTTGTTCCCGTCCAACTTCGACCCGCCCTGTGAGGTCCTCTCAGGTGGGCCCAGGGGAGATACGTGGGGCCCGGGCTCTCTGTTGCAGCCCCCTCATGGAACACCTTGCTTCCTGAGATTCGTAATGCCCCCTCCCTTCTGTCCTTTAAGAAGCTTCTGAAAATGTATCTATTCTGCCAGGGTGTGTGTTTGTGTGTTTGCTGTCTGCTGGTCTGCCTTGTCTTCTACGTTTGAAATGTTTTGTTCTTCCTTGATTGTAATTTATTGCATGCTGTTCCTAGAGAATTGACTGAAGAGCAGCTAAGGAGTATTAGAAATATTGCTGAGGGTTGTTCATCTGAGGAATGCATTGCTTTTCCAGATTATTGTGGGGACGGGCTCCGTATGGCAGCGTGCCATTTTTTCTCTTGTTGAAATTTACCTTAAAAACATACATACATCCACTTGGCATGGAGCCGAGCTGAAGGGGGTTTCAGTGTAATTTTCTGTGTTGCATCTTCTCTTCCAGCTGTCCCCCCACAACGACCTCCCATCCTCCGACCCACCTTTGTGCCTCACGTCCTGCAGAGATCTGGTAAGCTCTCTTTGTTTTACTTGTCTGCCACAAGGGTCCAGTGTAACCGCCTTGATCTGACTCCACCATAAAGAGAGAGGATTCTCTGGATATAGGTCTTCCATAGAGATGGGGCCTGGGCTCAGGCACAGAGCAGACGTTTTGCATGGCCAAGGTTCAATCTGTGGCATCTCCAATAAAAAGGGATCTCGGATCGCAGGGCTGAGAACATCCTGAAGACCATGAAGAGTGAGTGTTAGGCGAGATCAAGCCTGCTCAACTTAACCTGCACCCCCCCAACTGTTTTTAGACTACAATTCCCACAATCCCCAGCCACAGTGGCCAGTAGCCAGGGATTATGGGAGTTGCAGGCCAACGTCTGCAGGAGGGTCGAAGCTGAGCAGCCCTGGGCTAGATAAACCAGAATTGGCAAGGTAGAGAGATTCTTCCCCATTTCCTTCTTAAATTCTAGGCAAGTATGAGTCCCAGCCTTTAAGTGCATCCATCAGTGGAAACTGTGGAGGAGAGCTGATCTTATGGTAGCTCGCGTGAATTTTCCCGGTTGCCAAGCAACATCTGTTCTGGTTTGCATTTGGATGGATGACTACATGTGACCTCTGTCTGCTGTAAGATATTCTGGTTGTGAGGCTATAGCTCAGTGGCAGAGCATCTACTTTGCATGCAGAAGGTGCCAAGTTCCCTCCCTGGCAGCATCTCCAAGATAGGGCCGAGAGAGACTCCTGCCTGCAACCTTGGAGCAGCCGCTGTCAGTCTGTGAAGACAATCCTGAGCTAGATGGACCAATGATCTGACTCAGTAGAAGGCAGAGTCAGACCATCAACAGAACCCTAAATCAACTTTTATTTTCTGAATAGAAGCCTCTTTGATTAAATGTCTAACCTGTCCAGCCCAAGAGCAATCATCAAAACAACACAATATTTCCCAGTACTATCATTGCTAGAGGTGCCGGATAATGCAGCCTCCTGCTGAAACATCTGTCTCTTTCCAGGTGGCCCCCGACCCCTGCCGATGCGCCCTCCTCATCACCAGCCCATGGGGCCCCCCATGTCAGGTCCCCAGGGCCCGCCCATGCTGATGGGACCACCCATGCAGAGAGCCCCTGGGCCGCCCCTGGGGGGCATAGGGCCCATGAGGCCCGGTCCTGGTCCTCCGGTGAGTGCCCTTTTGGGGAGGGCAGGGTGGTGTTTGCTGGGCAGCGTGGTCCCCGTAGGACTGGCCTTGTGGCTGCTGCCAGGTTGAGGGAGGTGCGCTAGGCTGGAGACATGGAGAGCTGACCAGTCCAGACAGGAGGTGGGCCTGGCCAAGCCCATTGTGATTCTCTCTCTGCTGCTCGGCTAGGTTGGCCCAGGGCTCCCCGTCGGCCCTCTGGCTCCACTGGTACCCGTTCCTCGGCCTGTGGTGGCGCCTCCAAAGGTGAATCCCACCGTCATCCAGGCAGCTCCGACTGTGTATTCCTCTCCGCCTGTGAAGAAGCAAGAGGTGAGTGTGCTGAAACCTTAGCGAGGGGTGTTCCAGCTGTTGAAGCTGCACCAGTGTCCGGTGGGTGACTCTTTTCCATAAGAATGGCCCTGCTGGATCAGGCCCAAGCCTATTTGGCCAGCATCCCGTTCCCCACAGTGGCCCACCAGAGGAAATCTTGGAGAAGCTGCTGCCAGTCTGTGAAGACAATACTGAGCTAGATGGACCAATGGTCTGACTCAGTATATGGCAGCTTCCTATGTTCCTATGCCTCTGAGAAGCCCACAGGCAAGACGTGAGGACATGCCCTCTCTGCTGCTTTTACTCCCCAGCAACTGATATTGAGAGGCATCTTGCTTCTGGGCCTGAAGATGGCCCACGGCCACCAGACTAGCAGCTATTGTTAGACCTGCTCTCCGTGAATTTGTCTAAACCCCTTTTAAAGCCATCCAAGCTGGTGGCCATCGCCACATCTTGTTCAACCCCAGGACATGGAAGAAGGTAGAATCTCTGCCCCGAAATCCCTGAAGTGGGGCATTCCTTAGGTCAACGCCGAAGAGTTGCCTCTGCCAAGTGCCACACCTGGGTGCTGCAATATCTTCCTCTCTCCTGCAGGAGGAGCACCGAGAGCCCCCGCCGCCTGTGGTGGAAGAGAAGGAGCCCGCTGGGCTGGAGGAGCCGGTGATTGGCCCCAGCATGCCGGAGGTGGAACCTGCCCCGGTAGTGGACGTGCGAGGGCTTCCTCCGCTCCGTGGGCACGAGCTGGCGCCAGCGAGAGGGAAGCGCTCCCGGGGAGGGGATTCTGGATTTGTTCCCGTGGAGGTAATGAGAGAAGGACAGAAGACCCGCTTCTCTCCTAAGCCCTTCCTGAGGGTAGGGAGGGGGCTGGTGGCAGCCACAAATAGTGGCCGTCTAGTGAGCGAAGCCTAAATTTGTAGATCCTTGACTTTAATGCTCAGTTCAGTTTAGTTCATTGCGATCTTTGATCAAATACACAATCCAGATCAAATAAATCTACCCTGAAGGTAGATATCAATATAAATACATACATGCATATACATATGTAGAAACATAGAAGATTGAGATGATAAAATATAGGATAAAACAAAATTAAAAATTAAAAGGAGGGACGATTAAAACTGATGGTTGCTGACACACCATGAGTGAATTTTAATTGCAACCTTAACAGAATTTGGCTACTGAGTGCGAGGTATGTGTGTTTATCAGAAAGAAATAAGTTTATATAAAATTCACCTGAATTGTTGGGGTGTCTAAAAATGAGAGGAGCAATGTATTTGGAACACAGCTCATAATAGAAAGAACAATACAGAAGCACATGGCTTTAATGATTAACCCTTGACTTTAATGACTTAGACACCTTTTAAAGTGGTGATTCTCTTATATTTAGCAGCGGTGGTTGGGGTGGGCAACCTCTCTGCTAAAGGAGAAGAGAGCTGGTCTGGTGGTAGCAAGCATGACTCGTCCCCTTAGCTAAGCAGGGTCTGCCCTGGTTGCATAAGAATGGGAGACTAGAAGTGTGAGCACTGTAAGATATTCCCTTCAGGGGACAGAGCCTCTCTGGGAAGAGCATCTGGGTTCCAAGTTCCTTCCCTGGCAGCATCTCCAAGATAGGGCTGAGAGAGACTCCTGCCTGCAACCTTGGATGGAGAAGCTGCTGCCAGTCTGTGAAGACAATACTGAGCTAGACAGACTAATGGTCTGACTCAGTATATGGCAGCTTCCTATATTCCTAACTGGCCTTATCCATCCCCGGCAAAGCATCCCTCCAGTGACTGTTGCTGGTATCTGCCTTGTGTTTCTTTTTAGACTGTGAGCCCTTTAGGGACAGGGGACCATCTTATTTATGTATTATCTTTCTATGTAAACTGCTTTGAGAACTTTGGCTGGAGGGATAAATGTTTGTAATTTGTAGTCCGTAAGGCAAGTGTGAGCAGGAGAGAGTCTGGGTTTACCGTTGTTACTTATAGAGCTCACCTGGCAAAGGCAGGACATAACCTCTTGGCGTGATGTGCCCACTACGCTCTGCCCCCCAGACTGTAGTGGAGAGCACACCTGAGGACAAGAAGAAAACGAAGCAGGAGAAGCTGAAGCGCTGCATCCGCACTGCCGCTGGCACCTGCTGGGAAGACGCCAGCCTGCTCGAATGGGACCCTGGTGAGCCTGCGGAGCGGAGGGGTCGAGGTTGGGCCGGGTATCGGTAAGGACCTCCATTGCAGGAGAAAGCTGAGGCTATTCCTTTAGCCCTGGGGTTGGTCCACGTGAATACATGGGTGGACCCGTAGCTCAGTGGAAGGGCATCTGCAGGCTTGTATGCAAAAGGCCCCAGGATCAATCCCTGACATCTCCAGAAAGGGTGTTTTTTTTTAAATCCAAGATGACCAGTTCCTTCTCCTCCTCCATATCTTGTCCTTCTCTCCCCTTGTTCTTCCCAGATGACTTTAGGATCTTCTGTGGGGATCTGGGCAACGAGGTGAACGATGACATCCTTGCCCGCGCCTTCAGCCGCTATCCCTCCTTCCTGAAGGCCAAAGTCATCCGGGACAAGCGCACTGGCAAGACCAAAGGCTATGGCTTTGTCAGCTTCAAGGACCCCAACGACTATGTCCGTGCCATGCGGGAGATGAATGGTGAGGCCCAGTTCATGTTGGGGACCCAGGTGGTATTATCGGGGACCTAGGATTCTAAGGGTTGGGGTTATTTGTTCTCCTTGGGAGGCAGGCCTCGGGTCCCCCATTCCATGCCCAGTGGATGTTCCATGTCCTGTTCAAGCATTCTCTGACTGCTCTAGATTTTCCATAGGTGCATAGGGTGTGTGTGTGTGTGTTTAAAACACACAACAGTTTACATGTGTCCCCTGGGCACTTTCCCCCCACTAACTTGTTTTTCTTTTTATTTCAACTGTAATCACAGCATAAACGACAGCAAAATATAACCAAGGGTAAGCTGTCTCAAGCACAGAGACTGTCGAAACATATTCTCAGGGATACTTCACGGGTATTCCATTTTAGAGAACTGCTGTTTGGTGTCTGTGGTTGCCCAGTTTCCACGTTATTGTTGTCCATGAGACGGTGTGACCTGGGGTAGTTTGCACAGGCAAAAATACAGGCCCCAGCCTTGGTGGTTAACAGTGATCGGCTTACCTTCAGTTGCAAGGTCTATGGCTCCTCTCAAGAGGAGATTGTCCCATTAGCTAAGCAGGGCCTGGCCTGGTTGCATTTGAATGGGAGACTACGTGCATGAGCACTGTAAGATGTTCCCCTCAGGGGATGGAGCTGCTCTGGGAAGAGATCAAGGTTCCAGGTTCCCTCCCTGGCTTCTCCAAGATCCTGCCTGCAACCTTGGAGAAGCCGCTGCCAATCTGTGCAGACAATACTGAACTAGATAGACCAATGGTCTGACTCAGAATACGGCAGCTTCCTATGTTCCTAAGTACCTTCACGCTGCCCCCGCCATTGAGTCCAGCTAGTGAGGGAAAATGGGCTCTCTCCAGCCTCGGATTGAGCTGACTCGAATGGCACCACCTTACCGAATCGCTCCCCTTTCTCCTTGTGGCAGGGAAGTACGTTGGCAGCCGGCCCATCAAGCTGCGCAAAAGCATGTGGAAGGACCGCAACATCGACGTGGTGCGCAAGAAGCATAAGGAGAAGAAGAAGCTGGGGCTGAGGTAGCCAGGCAGAGGCGGCAGCATCTGCTATGGGCAGGCCCAGGGAAGCAAGGAAGGAGCCATCCTGCATCTCTACACAGGCCTGCCTCCTGGTGGGGGAGATGCGGAGCACAGGAACACTCTGCCAGCAGGAGCTCTCGGGCGCTCGACAGCTCCTCCCAGCAGCCGCCTCACCAGAGACATTCTGTCCACAGAGATAGTTGTGTGCAGGTGGATGGACCTGGACCCCTCTCCAAGCTCTCTACAGATGGCTTCGTGGACTCGTTGCTAAGGAGACCACAACCCACAGTCCCTGCTGCGGGGGGGGCGGGGGGGGGAGTCGGCGTGTACCAGTTTTCATCGGCGAAAGCATTCTAAGCCAATAAATTTCTGTTTGGATTGTCCCTCTTTTATTGTCCCCACTCTCCCGTGTGATTTGGCCAGTCTTGTCCTGTGGTCAGGTTCGGAGGTGCCAGAACGACAGTTTTTCTCTTAAACCTATTTAACAAACCTAGATTGACCCCCACAGGCCATCGCCGAATCTCGGCTTCTTTTGCCCAAATGGTAGTTAATCTGGGTCCCACCCCTTTCCTTCCCTTTCGCGATCTAAGTTTGCTGCTTTCGGTGACGGCCGAGCTTCTGAAACAAGGTTAAACTGAAAATGCAGGTTGCACCTCGGTTCAATGATAGCGACGTCCCTGCTGCAAGGGGGCAGTTGTGCAGGTCAGCCTTGCCAGACTGAAAACCCCCGTTTCTCGGCCCGTCTCTGTGAAGTGGTCCTCCTCTTGAGGCTCATCGGTCGGCCATCCTTATTGGGGAAAGGTGTTTGCGTGTGGGTGAGCAAAACAAAGCAGAGGAAGGGATGTGCCCCCTTTCCTCCCCTTGCCCTTCTGATGTTGACTGCTTGACCCACCTCCTTGGTATCCTCCGCGGTTCCGTCTGGGCTGTGCATGTGCGAGACAAACGGCATTGTCCTGAGGCTGCACAAACAGGAAAAGCCGCTTCAGCCGGGGCCACAAGAGCAGGAAGCAGATGGGAGAAGCGGAGGAAGGTCGTCACTTTGCCCCCAGTCGGGTCGGAGGCTTGTAGGGTCAGACACCAGCTGCCGAGCTGGCCAAGGCTCAGAACTGCTCTGCTGGCTAGATAAATAAGAGATGGGGAACCAGTGGGGGATAGACTGATGGACGATCACGGGAGAATTGAGACCAGTGGCTTCTGCCTTTAAAAAAGGAAAAAATACTGTTTTGCTGTAACTTGGGCCATCTTCTTGTGCTGGGGTTTAGTGCCAAAGTTGATGGATGAGGCTGTCTCTTGGGCTTAGTGGAGCCAGCATGGTGTAGTGGTTAGAGTGTTGGACTGGGGAGACCCGAGTTCAAATCCCCATTCAGCCATGAGACTAGCTGGGCGACTCTGGGCCAGTCACTTCTCTCTGTTTTAAAGAGTCGAGGAATCCACAGCCCAAAACTGTTCTACCCAGGTTTGGGAGTTGTGTGTGTGCTCCCAATTTTTGGTTGTGTGGAAGCAAGATAGGAGGAGAACCTGGGCAGAAGTGATTGTGTGGAAGCCAAGTAGGAGGAAAACCTGCCTAGCTTCCTGAATGGTATGGAGCAGTTTTTTAAAAAATACATATATGCTAATTTTTTACCTGGTGAAGTATAACTGAAGATACAACAGCAAGCAAAACTGCAAGTTGTTGGTTGATTGATTGAGTGCCGTCAAGTCGGTGTTGACTCTTAGCGACCACATAGATACATTCTCGCAGTATGAGATGATGCCTTTCAGCATCTTCCTATATCGCTGCTGCCCAGTATAGTACCAGCGGGGATTCGAACCACCAACCTTCTGCTTGTTAGTCAAGCATTTCCATGCTGTGCCACTTAAGGCTTCTAATATGTTGCCTATTGTGTTTTATGTTCTTATTGCTCCATTGCTGGTCTGAGTCCAAAATAAAGATGATTGATTGATGGGTGTAGGAGGCAGGAAGATGTCTGCAGATGGTTCAAGCATCTTTGGTAGACAATGAAACATTTCCAAGGAAGATTGCGGCAATCAGGAGTCCTGCTATGGCCACTTACTGCTGCTCACACCCACTTGGCAACATTTTGTGTTGAGCTGCATATGTTATTCACGGGTGGGTGGGTGGGTGGGCTCTGTAGAGTCAAGATATGGCTAAATTATGCAAATATAGGGATATGCATTTGTTACAAACTTTATTCTGCTTCAGCCAGGCAAGGAACTGGGCAAACAAACGCCGCCTCTAAATATCGTTTGTGGTCTTAGGTGCTAGAAAAATGTTCTTTTCAAAACAAAACAAAGAAAAAAGGAAGTGGAACTTGTACAGCTACTGGTTTTTTGTTTTGTTTTTGGTCCAGTACTAACGACGTGGGGAAATTGCTTGACTAGCATGCCAGGGGGTGCCGGTTTGAATCCCCACTGGTATCTTTCCCAGACCTATATTGGGCAGCAGCGATACAGGAGGATGCTGAAAGGCATCATCTCATACTGCATGGGAGGTGGCAATGGTAAACCCTTCCTGTATTCTACCAAAGAGAACCACAGGGCTTTGTGGTCACCAGGACTCGACAGCACACTTTACCTTTACTAAATTCCATTCATGTGTGAATCAACCCCCAAAGTGTTGACTTCACTTGTATGTCATGGCTGTTTCAGAAGTTAAGGCAAGGATGTTGACACTTGCAGAGACCGGAGGCTACTTTTAAACTGGCCCGTTTCGGTGCCTTCCGCAACAGCTTGGTGTGCAGAAATCAGCCGGGGAAGCTTTTTTCAGTGTTGAAATAGCACGATAACTTGCTAGTGGCTGCAGGCCAAGCTGCTGTTAAAGGCACAGCAGCCAGACAGGTCTTTCTCCGGTTAGTTGGCAACACTTCCTGCAACCCCTGTTTGGAAACCACATGCGTAAGAAGCTCCAAAAGACCAAGTGCCCATTCCTGTAGATGGGCCACATCCGGCCCAAAGGCTCCTCTATGGCAGCTTCCCCATATAATCTGCCCCCCAAGTTGATCTAGCAGCAAAGAATCCCCCATAACTTTCTTTAAAAGAGAAAAAAACCTGTTAAAATACTGGAGCAATACCCAACCAGCAGACAGACAACCCACTTTGAACATTATCTGGAACAGGGACTCTCAACGTTGGGTCCCCAGATGTTTTTGGACTTCAACTCCCACAATCCTCAACCAAAGGCCACTGGGGCTGGAGATTATGGGAGTTGAAGTGCAAAAACATCTGGGCACCCAATGTTGAGAGTCCCTGGTCTGGAAAATCCCAGCTGTGGGAGCTGAATGCATCTGAAGCTTCCCTTGCTGGTGCAAAGAGTCAAAAAGCTCTCCAAGCTGGTCCCTACTTTTCATCCATGATTTATGCGAACCCAACTTTGCCACTTGTGATACATAAAAGCCGGCTGAATGATGAGTTGGTCCTTCCATTTTGCTTTGGGCAGGCATCCTGCCATTTATGTTTTATTTGAAAGCTGCCTCTAGGCATATATGCTCACTCTTCACCTTACAAAACAAAATCCAAACACACTTTCAGAACAGATGCAAAAGGAGAGTGGGGGTGTGGAAGGGAACAATGTTGCAAACGGCACAGGTGCTAGCCAGTAGGCGCTTACCACACCCATTCCCGCCCCCTGCACTTTTGTTTTCCAGGACAGAAACATCTCTTTGTGCGTTTTCAAGGCAGCAAAAGGGATTTCTAAACACTTCTGCTCCTGTGAAACTGCTATGTTTGCCTTTATGCCAAGGTTTTAAGTGCAGGGTGGAATCGGATGTTATAAGAGAAACAGAACTGCTACTGCTTCGTCTCTCCCTTCCTCCCTCCCTCCCTCTGGCACAGTGTTGTTCATTGTAAGGCCTGGTGTGTGTGTGGTGGTGGGGTCAGTGATGGCCCTCATCAACTCTAAGTGTGGCCCCTTGACTCATTGTTTCCTGAGAAGAGCTGGTTTGGTGGTAGCAAGCATAACGTCCCCTTTGCTAAGCAGGGTCCACCCTGGTTGCATATGAATGGGAGACTACATGTGTGAAGACTAAGATATTCCCCTCAGGGGATGGAGCCGCTCCGGGAAGAGCATCTAGGTTCCATGTTCCCTCCCTGGAAGCATCTCCAAGATAGGGCTGAGACATTCCTGCCTGCAACCTTGGAGAAGCCGCTGCCAGTCTATGCAGACAATACTGAGCTAGATGGACCAGTGGTCTGACTCTGTATGGCAGCTTCCTATGTTGGCCCTGTGTGAAACTTCAGCCGAAGCGGAATACTCTGCACAGCCCCCTGGCACCGTGCGGGGACTACCATTCCTATCGTGCTGTGCTGTGCCCAGGCAGGAAGCTCCTCTAAGGGAAACTGAGCCCACCTGAGCCCCTGTGCCATCTTGGAAGGCATGTGCAGAGTGCTGAAACATGTAGCCCTTCCCTTTACTTTCCCCACAGAGCTCTTAACAGAGGGCTTTGTCTCTCTTAAAGGGCCCTCCCAGCTCTGAGAATAGCACAGTCCTGGGCGGAGGTCAGCCCAGTGAGAAATGGTTCTCACGCTGGGTTTTTTTGTTGCCTGCCAAAGTGGCCCCTTTAATATTGAAAAATAATGAAGATCCCTCCCTGATCTGGCATACTTGAACATCCAGTATTTTGCTCGCTACCAAAATCTTACCTCCAGCAGCCTACATGAAAGTTCTTGGGAGCTGCACAAGAGCGAGTGGTAAAAACAGTTACAACCAAACGCTAAAACTCTGCTGTGCTGAGGAGGAGGAGGAAAACCAGCAGCGATGGATCAATAAAAGCAGACGAAGACACAACAGAGGCCTGCGTGAATAGCAAGGTCTTTGGCTGGCACCAAAAGAGTAACAGACTCTGTGCCCAGAGCCGTGTCCTGGGCAGGCGGAATACCACAAGTGGGGAGCCAACCCGAAAAAGGCCCTGCCCCAGCTGCCGCTCACCTCAGGCAGTGGGGCACCCAGAGACCGGCATCAGAAGAAAACGTATCACACGACGTCTGAACCGATGCTGGTGGTGGATTGTGGTGTTCCTCACTCTTTGTCTATATCAGGCCTGCTCAACTCGGCCTCCCTCCAGCTGTTTTTGGACTACAGCTCCCATCATCCCTAGCCACAGTGACCAACAGCCAGGGATTATGGGAGTTGTAGGCCAACAGCTGCAGGAGGGCCAAAGTTGAGCAGACCTGGTCTATATTTTTGGTTGTCTGAAAACACAAGCAGTGGTTGTTATACTAGATGGCATGGGGGAAGAGGAGGGAGAGAGAGAGAGAGAGAGAGAGTGTGTGTGCATAGTTACAGTTCTACTTCTTTCGCACTGTCTAGTCCAAGGGTGCACAACTCAAATGCCCCAGTGGGCCAGGTGTGTGTGTGTGGGGGGGGCAATTTTCGGTGCATCGATTATTGCGGTAAAATTCAATATAAACACAAGTATTAAAGCAAGTACTAGTCCTTTGTGGGCCTTCCTCCCCACACAAGGGACCCACAATCTTAATCAAGGAGAGCGGCCAGAAAATATGCCCTGGCCCTGCTCAGTCAGTGGGGGCACCTGCCCGTGCCAGCCCCACACAAATGCCAAGTTCGTTGTGGCTCCCGCTGCTGCCGGCTACCTGCGGGCCAGCAAAAATGTCCCCGCGGGCCAGCGTTAGGGCCTGGGCCTTGCGTTGTGCAGGCCTGCTCTAGCCTCACCCTCTCTGTTGTGCGTGCAGATTTAAGACCACAGTGGCAGTTTTCTTCCTGTGGCAAATAGCTTTCGCGGCGGGGTTTTTTTTGGGGGGGGGGGATTTTCGTCAGGACCGTCGCGCAGTGGGGCAGAGTTAAACCCTCCCTCTTGGCACGCTGCTATCCCAAACGGGACCCATCCCTGACCCGCTCAGCAGCTTCTACGAAGACCCACCCACCCCAATAAACACACATCTGCAGCAGGGGGGGAAAGACGTCCAGTTGAGTCCTTCAGTCCAGAGGTTTAGGAATCGACTCAGTTGGGCGCTTCCGAGTGGCGGAGGAGAGGAGAAGGCTGCCCCCTGGTGGCGGGGTATTCCCCTCCACCCCCTCGATCCACGACGGATCGGGTGCGTCACAGTCCCGGGTGTGTGACTGTAATGCTCCAAACCGAGATCTGCCAGCCCATTCAAGTTCAGGCCGCTCCACACCCCCTTGGAGCGATCGGGGGGGGGGCGGGCTAGTAAAAAGAACTCAAGTGGCTACCAGCCTGCCTAGGCACGGCGGGGCTCTGGTAGAGGTTCCCCCCGCTGGAATTCCAGTAGGGAGTGGGCGCCCCAAAGAAGCCAGTGGAAGAGGAGGTGGGCATCTGCGTCGCGTGGCCCAGGCTGAACCCCACCTTCTGCTGGTGGTAAGGGGGCAGGTACGGCAAGTCCGCTGCGTGGTACTTGTAGAGGGCGGGTTCCCCCGGCTGACCCTGCTGGGCCTGGTTGATGCCCTGGAAGTCGAACTTGTAGGCGTAGCGCTTGCCGTGGACTTTGGTCATGATGTTCTTGTCGTAGTAGTAGCGCAGTGCCCGGCTGAGCTTGTCGTAGTTCATGTTGGGCTTGCTCTTGCGCTCGCCCCACCTCCGGGCCACCTCGTCGGGGTCGGTCATCTTGAACTCGCCGTTCGTCCCCTCCCAGGTGATGCAGTTGGCGTTGTTGCTGTCGGACAGCAGCTCCAGGAGGAATTGCCACAGCTGGATCTGCCCGCTGCCTGCCGGGGAGACAAGTGCCGGATTAACGGCTACTCTCATGGTGTAGGGGCGCGGGGGCCAGATACAGGCATCTCCGGCCAACCGCGAGGGCTGCGTCCCCGCAAAACCCCGTGGTTGGTGAGATGTCGGAATGAATGGGAAAGGTGGGGGGGGGGTCTGGGGAACTGCAATGGCAAAAGCACCTCAAAATAAAGGGGGGGGATGCTCGAAAATGGCTCAAAATCACCCCCAATCCCTTAATATCCCCAGGAGTCAGCAAGAGGAATGAGCAGATTGAATTCTGCTAATTCAATCTCTGTAAATTCAATCACACAAAAAGCACTCAAATGCACATTAGATCACCAAGAGTCAGCAAGGATCTCCAAAAGGAATGAGCAGACTGAGCCTCTGAACCCCCCCCCAAATCGCTAGAATGCCCCACCAACTGTGGTTATTCGGATCGTGGTTGGCAAGACCGGTCATCATTTCCCATTCGTGGATACCGAAAACCATGGTTGGTAAAAACCATGGTTTGCCAGGGATGACTAGGCTTTGGTCCGTGAGCAAGTGCCCATCTTCACTTTTTGTCCACTGTTAGCTGAGCAAAGAGGAGTCTTTTTAAAGTGGTGACTTGGGGCCCACCGGCAGACGGCAGACTACAAAACCCATCATCCCTGGCGATGGGCTGTCGCAATGGGTGGGATGATGGGATGTGTAGTCCGCGACCAGCTGGAGATTGTGCGGCCCTGGCTGAAGGCAGGAGTTCCTCCCAGCCCCGCCTGGAGACGCTGCCAGGGCTTGAATCGGGGACCTTCTGCCGGCCAAGAAGATGCGCTGACCACTGAGCTACAGCACCACCCACACAGGGCTGGGATTTCTTAATCAGATGCCTCTGCTGTGTTCACCCCACCCCTGCCCCCAAGAGAAGAGACATTTGGACCCACCTGGGTTCGCTAAGCGGCTGCTTGTGGGTCCCAGGACTTGGTATGGATCTGGGAGGAAGGAGAAGAGGGGCTAGAGTCAGAAGATGTCCTCCCCAGCTGTAGCTCTGGTTCTCTTCCCATCAACTGGAATGCCTCACTAAGGATCCCAGAGCCTTTCTGGCCCTGGGATGACAGTGAGGCGATGCACCTAGATCTGGTTGGTAGCACTCCACAGACTTCAGGTCGGGGGGGGGCTCACAGAACAGATTGCTCCTCTATACCAAAAACACTCCCTGGGGGGGGTGACCTAGACACACAAGTACAAATCTGCATCTGTGTTACTAAAGATCCAGGATTCGAACACAGAACATAATTTATAATTTTTTAAAAAGCTTTTTAAAATCATTGACTGAGAGTTTGAAACTTTTGCAGATTTATTGCCAATCATCCAGTGATCTACTAGTAACACCTGATCCATTTTCTGCCTGCTACTGCTCTATTGGATCTGGTCTCTTTACCAACCTTCTTACGCTGCCTCTTCTTCCCCCCACCTCCATCAGAAAAAAAAAAATCCCCTTGAGATATATTTCATTCATTCATTCCACACACCCAGCCCACCCAACAGAGCCTATGGTACCACTAGAGAGCATGGTTGCCAACTGACCAGGACCTGGTCTGCTCTTATGCTTTTAACAGCTTCTTGTATCTACAGAAATCAGTGGGTGACAACCCTATTTCAGGTTAGGACAATAAACACAGCCACTTGCTAAACTCTGCAGGCTGCACTGCTGTTAAAAGCATAGGAGCAGGGGTGGTAAAAAAAAGTTGGCAATACCAGCAGGAGGTGGGGAGTTCCTCCAGGGTGAAGCATGGAAATGTACCTGGAGCAACACGTGTCGACTCAGGAGTCCGGCCCACACTCTGGATCTGTGGTGGGGAACCTACAGTAGAAGAGTATACAAAACAAAGCCATTTAGGAGAGGAGAGGCAGTGCTATTTCTCTTGATTGACAGTGCTTACCAGCCAATCACCACAGGGACACAGTCCTGGTACTTTTCCTTTTCTAGGGTCTCAGCAGGGATGCAAAGCCCTTTGCAGTTAGGGTTGCCTTATTCTGGCTTTCTAAATCAGGGTGCCTAATTTGCACAGAATAGCAACTGCATGTTTTGCTCCATAACTCCACTTCTACAAAGGCTAGAGCTTTTCTTTTCTTTTTTAATCAAAGCTGAAATCCAGGTGAATCTGGGTGGGCTAAGCAATCTCGGTGAGATGCTTAAAATCTGGATGAAACCCAGAATTTCGGGGGGGGGCATGGCAACTCTACGTTGCAGTCTACATGGAACTACTGTATTTACCCGAACAGAAGGGCACCTCTGAATTCGAGATGTTGCCTTAAAAGACAGAGGTTAAATACAGATTAGAATTGTATTTATCCAAAAGGAAAGGGACTTTGAATTCAAGATGACCCCCGCTATACTTAACAGGAAATAAGTGAGGAAAAAAATTGTCTTGGATTTGGGTAAGAATGGTAATATGTTGCTATTGCCATTTCAACAGTTTGCTACTTAACTGAATATTGGACTACAATGGATTTGTTTACTACTACCACTGAGGATATTTATATACTGCTTTCCAACAAAGTGGTTTAAAGTGTGCTGTCAAGTCGATTTCGACTCCTGGCACCCACAGAGCCCTGTGGTTTTCTTTTAGTAGAATACAGGAGGAGTTTCCCATGGCCATCTCCCACGCAGTCTGAGATGATGCCTTTCAGCATCTTCCTATTTCTCTGCTGCCTGATATAGGGGTTTCCCATAGTCGGGGAAACAGACCAGCAGGGATTCAAACTGGCAGCCGCCTTCTTCTTAGTCCAGCATTTCCCCTGCTAACTGGGCAAAGAGGCACCTTTTAACGTGGTGATTTTCTCTTTATTGAGCAGGGGGAGAGTAACTGGCCCTATCCACACTCAGCACAGTATCTCCAGTGACTGTGGCTGGTGTCTATCTGATGTTTCTTTTTAGAATGTGAGCCCTTTGGGGACAGGGTCCATCTTATTTGTTTGTTATTTCTCTTTGTAAACTGCACTGAGCCATTTTTGGAAGGGTGGTATAGAAATCGAATAAACAAACAACAAACAAAGAAAGTGCTGAAAAAATAGAAATGAAATACTTATTGTTCCTCCTCATCAACAACTGCCGAAGCGGCTCATGTTGGCTCTTGTCACTGAGACGTCTCAAAGGTGGGTCCTCAGGTGTGGTCGGACTACAACTCCCATGATCCCCTGCTATGATGGCAGAGGGTGATGGGTTTTGTAGTCCCACGACATCTGGGGGACCTCAGTCTAGAACCTCTGATATTAGCCCGACCAAGGGAAGGGATTAAAAATAGTTTTTCCCCCAGCATTCCTCCCGGGGAAGGAGTGGTACCTTTGGGAGTCGCACCAGGAGGGTTGCTGCCCCAGTTGCTCCGTCGGATTTCGTCGTAGGAAGGCTCTGTGCCAGGAGAGAGAGAGGGAGAAAGTGCCTGAATTAAGCAGAAGTGCCATTTGGGATGCTGAGGGCACAGGGGCCCAAATACCCCAAAATACCTGATCTTGGATTATCTCAGAAAGTAGGGGGACACACACCAGTTGGGGCATTGTTAGGGACTTAAAAAATCTGGGTCCTGGGCCCACAACCTCCTTTTAAGAGAAGGTTTCATCTTTCTCTTAAAGGGTCCTCCCAGCACTGAGAAAGGTGTAGGGCTATGAGCAAGTCAGCACCATGGGAAATGGTTCTCACAGGGAAGAGTGGGGTTTGGGGGGGGGGCAAAGTGCCCCCCCTTTGAAAAAATAGGGGAAATCATAGTCTTAGGGCAGGGCTGCTCAGCGTCAGCCCTCCTGCAGATGTTGGCCTAATGGTAAAGTGTGCCGTTGAGTCAATTTCGACTCCGGGCACCCACAGAGCCCTGTGGTTGTCTTTGCTAGAATACAGGAGGGGTTGACCATTGCCTCCTCCCAGGCAGTATGAGATGAGGAGGCCTTTCAGCATCTTCCAATACCGCTGTTGCCCGATATAGGTATTTCCCATAGTCTGGGAGACGTACTAGCGGGGATTCGAAGCCGTAACCTCCGGCTTGCTAGTCAAGTCCTTTCCTTGAGAGGGTAGCATTGGGGGGGAATAATTTCTGGTGGGTGGGTTACCATGTGAACCCAAATGCAATACTTTCCCCTAATGATCACTTATATGGTGATCAACTGCTCAATTCCAGCCCTCCTGCAGATGTGGGCTTACAACTCCCATAATTCCTGGCTATTGGCCACTGTGTCTGGGGATTATGGGAGTTGTAGTCAAAACACAGCTGGGGGGGGCAAGATTCAGCAGGCCTGTCTTAGGGGAAGGAATTCTAAAGGGAGGGTGCCGCAGCGGCAAAGACCCTGTGCCCGGTGCTTTCTCTCCCTGCTCCTGCCCCCTACCTTCACTATTATCTCCTTTGTTGCAAGCAATGCCATTCACTCACCAGACTTGACTTGGGCCCTGGGTGGGGGCTGCTGGGTAATTACTGGCGCAGGAGGGTAGGAAAAGGTGGGGCTGCCTGTGTGGGGAAGAGAAACAGGGAGAGCGGTTAGAGAGGAAAGGGTAAGATCAGGAACAATATTTAATACACTACTTTTCAACAGCAACAACAACAAAGGCAGAAAGCTTTCGGGTGGTGGTCAGCATGAATTGTCCCCTTTGCTAAACAGGGTCCACCCTGGTTTGCATTTGGATGGGTAACTACAAGTGGGCCCTGTAGGCTGCAAGGTATTCTCCTCCCAGATTCAATCCCTGGCAGCATCTCCGGGAAGGTCTGGTGGAGACTCCTGCTTGAAACCTGGGCGAGCTGCTGCCAGTCAGTGTAGACCATGCCTGCTCAACTTAGGCTCTCCAGCTGTTTCTGGACTACAACTCCCATAATCCCTAGCCACAGAAGTCAGTAGCCAGGGATTATGGGAATCGTAGGCCAACATCTACAGGAGGGCCGAAGTTGAGCAGCCCTGGTGGAGACAACACTGAGCTAGATGGACCAAGGGTTTGACTCGGTATAGAGCAACTTCCCAGTCCCCTACAAAATTCTCAAAGCAGAAATCCTTTAAAAAAAACAAAAACGATTTCCTGTCCCAAAGGCAGTGGAAGCTCTTTCATGAGGCAAAAAGAGGCGGTTGTCTCAGGTGGCAGATTTTGGGGGCAGCAGCAGGATGGAAAGATGCTCCCTGCCATTGGAACAGCTCTGGGGGCCCAAAAGGACCCTGGCAACCTTTGCTCTCGGAACCATGAGGAGAGGCTTCCTCCTCCTCAACTGAGGAGGAGAGTTGGTCTTGTGGGAGCAAGCATGAATCATCCCATTCGCTTAGCAGGGTCATCCTAGTTTGCATTTGAATGGGAGACTCCATGTGTGAGCACTGTACGATATTCCCCACAGGGGATGTAAGATATTCCCCTCGGGAGAACCTTGCATGCAGAAGGCTCCACGTTCCCTCCTGGGCATCTCCAGATGGGGCTGAGGGAGAGATTCCTGCCTGCAACCTTGGAGAAGCTGCTGCCAGTCTGGGTAGACAATCCTGAGCTCAATGGACCAAGGGTCTGACTCCGTAGGAAGCGGCTCCCTATGTTCCTAGCCTTCCCTCCTCCTCAGCCACTGCCAGGGCCAGTTTTGAAAGGGGGCTGGCCCCAACTCGGGCCTTACTTTGGCGCAGGTAAGAGAGGTGAGACAGCAGCACGTCAGCATTGTACGGCGTGGTGAGCCGGAGGAAGCCTTCTTTGCCAAGCTTGCACAGCTCTTTGCCGTCCACATGTTGGAAGAGGCTCGTGTCGACGTCGAGAAGGCCGTACTCCTTCACCGCCCAGTCCAGCCACTGACGGACATGGTCGTGGTTCCACACGCCGGGGTCTGCCAGAGAGAGAGAGAGAGAGAGAGATGCGGGTGAGAACTAAGGCCAAATTATAGGAAGCGAGAGAGCTGGTCAGCTTGAGGATCAAGGGGCCCACTGGTTTGGAGAACGAGAGAAGAGCTATTTCTGCCGTGAGTCTTATAATAACAGAACTCCGAGGACTGGTTCAGACAATTGTCCACTGGCATACATGATTAGGACGGTGATGTGCCCAGACGACACTTGCTCTGAGGTCACTGCAGTATGTCTGGTGTTCCCTCTGAGGCGTGCGCATGTGCGCACGCTCACACGTTTTCAGTGATGCTTGCTGCAGCAACAAACCATCTCCTGTAACTTAGAGGACACCCCGGGAAGCAAAGATGCATGGGGACCAGTGTCCCCTCTAAGGAGGAAACATGCGCACATGCGCATGCTCAGACGGGTTTTTTATGTCCACTCGGTTAATCTTTGATCCTGCTGAGGTTGAATCAGGAAGGCCCCACTCTGACGGCATGTGTGCGCACACGGCCACCCAGAACAAAACTCATTCTGCACAGAGATGGAAAATATTAGAGGGAACACTGATCACGGAGCCCGCAGAGTTGGAGAGTGAGGTAAGAGCTCATTCTAACGGGTATTTGCCGCCCATAATACCAGGACTCCAAGGGCTGGCTCAGATAATTGTCCGTGATCAAGATGGTGAAGCACCCAAAGGGTTCTTGCCTTGATGTCACTGACAGTGCCAGGCGTCAGGTTTTGGAGCACTCTAGAGAGGTGAGTCAGATGAAGACCCATCTCTCGTGATTCAAAGACACTCCGACAGCACTGCAGGATTTCCTGCAGTTATGTCAGGATGGGCATGATCCTGATCACGTTTGCCAGGGGACAATCACCCGAATCGGCCCCAAGTCATCCAATTACATTTTAAAACACATTTCATTTTCAAGGCGTTCCCCGCAAAGTCCCCCCACCCCCCGTGAACAATACAACACTAATAAACTAAACCAGGGGTTCCTAACCTGTGGTATTCCAGATGTTGCAGGACTACCACTCTTATCATTCCCAGCAACAATAAATTGTGGCTGGTAGAGCTGTGCATGAAATGAATGTTTTGATTTGTTTCAAATTTGAAGCGAATTCTGAAATTTCATTTCAAATTCAATTCCAATTCAAATCTGGTCCAAAAATTTGATTCAAATTTGAATCAAATTCAAATCAATTCAGTGCTGTTCTGGTGCCTTTTAAACCAATCAGGGGGCCTGGGTGGTTTTTAAAAAGGTAGCACATGGCTCTTGAATCAAATTCAAATCGAATTTTGAAAACTGAATTCAAATCCGAATCAAATTTCCCTTTTAAGAGGTGATTTGGTTCAAATCCGAATCACTCAAATCACCCAGATTCCATCTGCACATCTCTAGTGGCTGGGGGTGATGGGAGTTGAAGTTCAGCAACATCTGGAGTACCACAGGTTGGGAAAACCCCTGAACTAAATGAATCACATCAGATACTGACCTGCTGGGACAATGACTCTCTTCTCCTCGCTGGGGGGATTGGCAGGGGGGCTGCTCCGCTGGTTGTTGTATCCAGATGGGTAAGATACCTGGGATGGGTCCGCGGCTCCTCCGCCTTTGCTCCTGCGGCTCACGCTACAGTCCACAGGCGATTGCCTGCTGTGGGGGGGAGAGGAAAGGATTTACGTGGACACCCAGGTGGTGTCTGATCATGGGCTTTTTGTGTACAACAGGGGATCCCCAAACTTTTAAAACAATTGTCCCCCTTTTTTCTGAAACCTTCAGCTCAGGGATCCCATAGATATTATAAACAAACAAACAAACAAACAAACAACAACAACATTGCTGACCCCTGAGTTAGGGAGTACTTGCTGCTTACAAGGTGGGGAAACAGTGGCATTCAAGACAGATGAAAGGGAGTTTTCACAGCAGACGGACACTGCCCAAGGGATCAGCCCAGCTCACTGACTCACTGCTTTGAAGTTCTCAGGAAAAGCAGTATAACCATGTAATTAAAGAAAATAAATGACACATGGCTCTATTCTGTATGGTAGGGCTGGGCAGAGGGCTTCCGGGCACTGCTTTCCCCTCCTCAAGACCTTGGCAGTTTCCAGCACAAAAGAGCGACTTGGGAAAACACAGCAGCCAGTCACAAAATGGCGGCTCGGGGAGGCAGAGCTCGTTGCAAAATGGCGGCTTGTACCCAAGTTTCTATCAGCAGAAAAGGGAATCGGAACCTGCCAAAGCTGAGGTGACTTTCGCTGCAGGGAAGGAGAGGAAGAAGAGAGGCTGCTTCGTGTTGGGGGGGCGGGGTCAGGGGGAACTGCAGAGAAAGTAAAAGCTCTGTGCACTCAGAGAAAGAGAAATTAAAAATGGTACGGCCATGCTCCTGCTCAGACAGCCAATCAGATTTGCAGTATTGGCTGGAAGGGAACCACGTTAGAAGCCAAGAAGCATAGCCTCTTCTGCCGAATGTTAGAAGCCAAGAAGCATAGCCTCTTCTGTGCCATGTTAGAAGCCAAGAAGCATAGCCTCTTCTGTGCCATGTTAGAAGCCAAGAAGCATAGCCTCTTCTGTGCCATGTTAGAAGCCAAGAAGCATAGCCTCTTCTGTGCCATGTTAGAAGCCAAGAAGCATAGCCTCTTCTGTGCCATGTTAGAAGCCAAGAAGCATAGCCTCTTCTGCTGAATGTTAGAAGCCAGGAAGCATAACCTTTTCTGCCGAATGTTAGAAGCCAAGTAGCAAAGCTTCTTCTGTGCCGTGTTAGAAGTTGGGTTGCATCTTTAACACAAGCCATGTGCACACCTTTCTATGTATCAGCACCAGAGCTAAGAGTATTCACCCCTCCCCACCATCAACACCATTCAGAGATCTATTGTCAGACCAGGGATTTATCAACCTTGGGCCCCCAGGTATTATGAGTCCCATGATCCCCAGCCACAATGGTCAGGTTGAGAAACCCACTGATCTAGTCGCCTGGTCTGATTCCGTATAAGGCAGTTCCCTATTACCTGGGGAGGAGATTTATTTGTCTACATTTAAATCCCATACTTTCTCCAAGGAGCCCGGAGCAGTATACACAGTTATGCTTATCCCCACATCAACCTTGTGAGGTAGGTTGGCTTGAAAGATAAGTGACTGGCCCAGAGAAACCCAATGAGTCTCATGACTGAA
This sequence comes from Hemicordylus capensis, assembly GCF_027244095.1. Lineage (NCBI taxonomy): Eukaryota > Metazoa > Chordata > Lepidosauria > Squamata > Cordylidae > Hemicordylus > Hemicordylus capensis. The sequence continues at coordinate 20,520,463 of NC_069663.1, forward strand.
CAAGGATTTGAATTCGGGTCTCCCCGGTCCTAGTCCGACACTCCAACCACTGCACGATGCTGGCTCTCAAAACCTAAAGAATATCTGGTCAGTTCTTTCCTTTTTAGTTTTGATAATTTTCCAGTTTTTAGCTTTCAGAATAACTCTTAATGTGAACTCAGTTGTGGTTTTCAACCTGATTTTTACCCGGTTTACTCAGTTTGGTTAATTGTATGCCGTTTATTGTATACTGTATCTATTTGATTGCCGTGAGCCGCCCTGAGCAGTCGTGTACTGGGAGGCGGGGTATAAATATTTTAAATAAATAATAAAAGAAAGAAAGAATGACCGCCCCCCCCCCCCGCCCCACGTGGAATGTTGGAAATTCTCTGTGGTGGGAGAATCCCTTTCTCATTATAGCAGAGTGCACAGAGGCACAACACAGCGGTAGTTTAGTTAGGCATGCGTGTTTGCTGAGAGTAAAGTAACTTGGAGCCATTTCATAGTTTCAAATCAATATAAAAGGCATTTATTAAGGAACTCCATTCTAGATAGGAAAGTGAGGAGTTAGGATCTCTAATCTATCTATCTAGCTGGATGCAGATGGATTCTGCATCCTCTCTGCACATATGGTGCAGGGAGAGAGGCTTGCCATGTTGCAAGGTAGGAGGCCAGGTAGCGAAGAGAGAGAAGGAGGAAGGAAGTCCCTGAGATTAGCAATCTACACGTCAAAGGGATAGCATCAGAGCAGTGGAGAAGGGATGACAAATGTCTTGACCCTCTAGCCCTCTGACTTACTAGTCTGTCCTCCACTGTCTGAGGCAAAGAGACAGAGCAAAGTCCTTTAACTTCCAACATGGAATACTTAACACAGCTGGAAGTTCCAAACCACCGGAGGGTCCATATACTAGCCCTTTGCCATGCACAGTTTTGAAATCTCTGCTGTTTGTATACCACCTTAAGTGGCGCAGTGGGAAAATGCTTGACTAACAAGCAGGAGGTTGCTGGTTTGAATCCCCGCCGGTACTATATCGGGTGGCAGTGATATAGGAAGATGCTGAAAGGCATCATCTCATACTGGAGGCTATGGTAACCCCCTCCTGCATTCTGCCAGAGAAAACCACAGGGCTCTGCCAGGAGTCGGAATCGACATGATGGCACACTTTACCTTACCGTTTGTCTAGTTTTAAAAATTTATAGTTTTATAACTCGCAGTAACTCTTTTTGTAGTTCTCTTAATGTTAAACTTAAAACGCTTACAGTTCTGATAGTTTTCAAACTTTTAAAATGTTAGTAGCCACGTAAGAGTCAGATCAATATAGCCAGGCTGCTGTATTCCTCATGCCCTCAATGATTATGACTTTTATGCTTTTTATGGAATCTGTGTTTGTTTGTTTTTAAATTTGTTTTCTGCCCTGTACTTTAGGCTGGTCCTTGACTGTAATAAAGTTTGATCCATGGATTCAAGAATGACAACTCCAGCATGTCATACTAATCACATTCTTAAAAGGTATCCCCTGTAGGCGGGCCAATGTCTGAGCGAGGGAGAATACCAGCAAGCTGGGACGGTCCCTGCTGAGTTGTGGCAGCCAAAGCCTACGCAGGCCGGTAGATTAGATCGGTGTCTCTCAGTTTCTCTCATCACCACCTCCTGCTCATCAAAGTGACCTAGGGCTCTGCCATGCCTCCCACCCCATGCCGGTGACTGTGTGATGTTTGGAGCAAATATAGGGCTGGAAAAGAGGACAGGTCATCTGTACCTTTAGAAGATGTGCAGAAGAGGGGATTTCAGCAAGGGAAGCTTGTCATGCAGGGGGAAAGAGAAGCTGTGCCTGCTAAAATTCTATATCCTGTGCATCTCTTAGAGTAGGGGTTTCCCAACCAGTGGTACTCCAGGTGTGGCTAAATTTTATTTATTATTTATTTCTTATTTATTTCACATATTTTTATACCGCCCCAACCTTACGTCTCTGGGTGGCTTATGACAAAAAACAGAGAAGTTAAAACATTCGTTAAAACAGATAAATGACAACAAAGACATTAAAATATTGGTTAAAAAAATCACAAATCCTATCACTCCCGGCTACAATTTATCCCATGCTAACGGAGCAAAGAGGCATCTTTTAAAAGTGGCGATTCTCTTGATTGAGCAGGGGGAGAGCAACTGGCCGTATCCAACCCCAGCAGCGCATCACTCCAGTGGCTGCTACTGGAGTCTATTTTATGTTTCTTTTCTTAGCTTGTGAGCCCTTTGGGGACAGGGAGCCATCTTTATTTATTTGTTGGATTGATTGTTTATATCTATGTAAACCGCTTTGGGGGACTTCTGTTGAAAAGCGGTATATAAATATTCTTCGTATTCGTATTTGTACCACTGGTTGTATGTGGGGGAGAACCCCATCCCTTAAAGGGACAGGAGACCTCTCCTCTTTTCCAAATGGCTAATAGCCTCTTTGGGGGCAAACGGCAACTTGGGTGGGGTGGGGTGGTCTAAGACCTTTGGCCGCCTGCTGCCAAGGAAAGAATGGTGCAAAATCCCACTAACACCACTAGCAATTGGCAGGCAGGTGGTGGTGTGACACATGAGCACTTTCAGACCATGTCACCAAGTAGGGCAGAGACATTCCCTGCTCATGGGAGGAGAGCTGGCCTTGTGATAGCAAACATGACTTGTCCCCTTTACTAAGGAGGGTCTGGCCTGGCTTGCACTGGAATGGGAGACTACATGTGTGAGCACTGTAAGTTATGATGGGGCCGCTCTGGGAAGAGCATCTGAGGTTCCAAGCGCCCTCCCTGGCAGCATCTCCAAGAGAGGGCTGAGAGAGATTCCTGCCTGCAGTCTTGGAGCAGCCGCTGCCAATCTGGGTAGACAATACTGAGCTAGATGGAACAAGGGTCTGACTCAGTAAAAGGCAGCATCCTATGTGCTTATGTTCCTATGGTGGTGGGAGGTGGGGAAGAAGAGGCAAAAGAAGTGGTGCACCCCAGTGGGAAAGGTGAATTCCATGTCCAGCAGAGAGCGGAAGGGCAGTCGTAGTAACAGCAGTTGTAGTAGCAGTAGTAGTTGTAAAGTAGTAGTAGTAAAGTAGTAGTAGTAGTGAAATAGTAGTAGTAAAGTAATAGCAGCAGCAGTAGTGTAGTAGTAGTAGTAGTAAAGTTGTAGTAAAGTTGTAGTAGTAGGCAGCAAGGAGGCCTGTGGGGCAACAGGACGGCCATTGGGGCAACAGCTGTGGTGGCAGGGAGGCAGTGCTTGCCATCCCCTATGCCCCAGCCCCTCCTTGTGCCTGTGCCTGAGTCAATTGCATCACCCTGCCTCATGGTCACCCCAAACTTAGTAGAAGCTCGAAACCTTGGAGAAACTGCTGCCAGTCAGTGCTGACAATCCTGGGCTAGACGGACGAATGTCTGACACGGAATAAGGCAGCTTCCTATGTTGGCAGGGAAATGGCACCAGGGGAACAGAGTTCATTTTGCCCTCCCTGTGTGCCATGGTCCCGAGCAGGATCAGTCCCTGCCCCCAACTGCTTTTTGGTGAAAGAGAGAGAGAGAGACCCTTCCAGTTGGAAGCCTGTCTCTTTCAAACACTTTCCCGCAAATGGCTGTTTCATCCTTAGTGGGGCCCCACAGCAGAAAGCAGCTCAGCATGCCACATGGATGATGGGTCAGATGATATCCCTTAGGAACGTAGGTAGCTCCCATATACGGAGTCAGACCCTTGGTCGATCTAGCTCAGAATTGTCTACCCAGATGGGCAGCGGCTTCTCCAAAGTTACAGGCAGGAGTCTCTCTCTCAGCCCTATCAGGAGATGCCAGAGAGGAAACTTGCCACCTTCTGCATGCAAGCAGGCAGCTGCTCTTCCCGGAGCGGCCCCATCCCCTAAAGGGAATATCTTACTCAGATGTTGGAGTCTCCCATTCAAATGCAAACCAGGGCAGACCCTGCTTAGCAAAGGGGACAATCCATGCTTGCTACCACAAGGCCAGCTCTCCTTCCATCTCGGACGCTCTAAGATGGTGGGACAACCCCGCCCCCCATCCATTCCAACAGGGTTCACGGTGGAGTGCTTCCTGGAGGATCTGTGTCCTGTGTAACAACTGTCTGTGGTCATCTGTGGCCACCTTGGCCGAAGCTTGGCTGAAACCTTAGGTTCACTGGGACAGAGGCTGGGAAACCCTGAACTATACCGAACCCATCTCAACGGGGGCCGTTGTCGATGCACGGAGCCCCACAGGAGTTGCCCTGCTAAGCGGAAGTGAGTCGTTTCCTGTGGCTTTGACAGAAGTCACAAACTTCAGCAGAAGATACGCCTCGCCTCCCTATATATGGCTGCAGGAGAGTGAGAAAGCAGACCAGTTAACTTGTTCTCCAGCGCTGGAGGTTTCAGGGAGCGGGGCTGGGGGCACAGTTGTGCCTCAGCGCCAAGGGTTTCCTGGCTGAATTTCCAACTCATCACGTTCTCACGACCTGGGTTTGGAACCCGTTCTGGGAATGCCAACTGATCAGGGAGGGAAAGGGCCCAGCTTGCTCTTGTGTCTAACAGCAGCGGGATTTGCAGGAGCTGCCCAGAGATTCTCCAGCCATGAAGGTAAACATCATGACTTGCTAATGCCCGCATAGCAAACTGGGTTAAGGGCACAGGCACAGTGGCTGGTTAAAAAGTTGGCAACTCAACATCAGTTCCAGATTGAGAAGACCTGGAAAATCCACGCTCAGCCTTGACTCCCTTCCTGTACCGTTAATGGCTTACCCCGCCTTACTTTTCTGCCTGCCCAGCTTGGCACAGTCATGACTGTCTAAACAACTTAAACTTTACAGCCAGGGTTTCCGCCTTTTAAAACAGGCCTGATGGTTTTCATAGTAGTCCAAAATCTAGCAAATCAGTCTGGCATGGCAAGAACATCCCCTGCTCAGTTTCTGCATGCCAGCCTGCTGTTAAAGGCATAGGAGCCAGGCCCGGGGAAGGGGGGAAGTTGGCAACCTTTGATGGGAAAATGTGAAGATCTGGGATAAGTGGGCTATGGAGGCAGGGAATATTAGCCACCTGCTTATTGTATATTACTGAAGAAACTTCTCAGCCTGTTTACTTTATCTACTCTTTCTGCCTGGGAGGAATCCAGTTAAATTATCCGCTCCCCTCCATCTGCTGATGCTGAAATTCTAGAACAGAAGGCCCAGAATTCTGTCATAGTTCCCTTTCACCAGCAGAGGGACCAAGAGATACTGCTGGCAGGAAACCCACCGGCACCTGTGAGTTGCAGAATATGTGGAGTAGCCCAGGGAGTTCCCAACTTGGGGGTCCCCAGACCCTCACCCCAATACTGAGCATGGTAGACCAGAGGCTCCCCACTTTGATTCCCCAGATGTTCTTGGACTACATCCCCAGCCCATCCATCCATCTTGAGCTCAAGTGGAAGGCTGTAAGGTCAGTGAGACCAAGGACCTCCTTAAGCCTTGGTTTGTTATCGTGTCCCAAGTAAGCTGAATGCTTCTCGCCTTGGAGGAAGTGAGTCCTCTTGCCCTATTGCATTGAACGGCAATTCATCCCTTGCAGTTGCTTGCACCTTGTCCCAGAACGTTGACTACAACTCCCATCATCCCCAGCCACAACAGCCTTTGATGGGGGGTGATGGGAGTTGTAGTCCAACATCAAGACTGGGAAACCCTGAGACAGACCAATCATGTAAGGCAGTTTCGTACATTATACTAGAACCTAGATGCTCTTGCCAGAGCTGCTCCATCCCGAGGGGAATATCTTACAGTGCTCACAAGTAGTCTCCCATTCAAATGCAACCAGGGCAGACCCTGCTTAGCTAAGGGGACAAGTCATGCTTGCTACCACAAGACCAGCTGTGTCTCATCAGGAACCAGGCACACAACCCTGCCTTCTTCCGGGTGTTTGCCCAACTCTGAATCTGGACCCCCTAACCCTGCTGACCTGCTGGAGCAGTTGACCTGCTCGTTCTCCTGCTTCACCACATGGCCCCTGTTGTTTGTCTGAGTGGGCCACTGGGGCTCCTCCATGCCCATGCTCTCCTTGCCGCCATAGTCCTCCACGGAAGGCAGCTCTGTCTTCAAGAGGTGCGGGCTGCCAAAGGAAGGGTCAAAGATGGACTGATCTTCGCTTACGACTGACAGCGCCTCCTGCAGGAAGGAAACAGAAAGGCAAGTGCCCAAGGTGAGCATAGTCCATTGGGGTGACCCTTACCACACACAAGAAGGTCACATGTATTCACTGATTTTAAAAATACGACAGATATTTATTTAAGCCAGACTAATGCAATGCAATCTATGTGGGGCTGCCCTTGTATGTGGTCCGTAAACTACAGTTGGTCCAGAATGCAGCAGGCAGGTTGATCTCTGGGTCATCTCAGAGAGACCATGTAACTCCTGTATTGAAGGAGCTACACTGGCTGCCAAAATGTTTCCAGGCAAAATACAAGGTGTTGGTTATAACCCTATAAAGCCCTAAACAGCTTGGGCCCTGGGTATTTAAGAGAACGTCTTCTTCGTCATGAACCCCACTGCCCACTGAGATCATCTGGAGAGGTCCGCCTGCATTTGCCACCGGCTCAGGGCCTTCTCTGCTGCTGCCCCAAAGCTTTGGAATGCGCTCCCTAGTGAAATAAGAGCCTCCCCATCTCTGACAGCTTTTAAAAAGTCTTTAAAGACACATCTGTTCTCCCAGGCTTTTAATTAATATTGTTTTAATGGTTTCAATGCTATTTTAAAATATTGTTTTTAAAAACGTTAAATTGTTGTAATGTTTTAAACTTTTTGTTTGTTTTAACTAATGTTTTACTTTCTGTTTTTATTTTGTTGTAAACCGCCCAGAGACTTAAGTTATGGGCGGTATAAAAACATGTTAAATAAACTAACTAACTAACTAAAATGTCTGAGTAAATAGAAGAGTTCTAACATCACACCTGAAGCCAAACAACAAGATAATTGGTCGGCCCCTCTAGAGAAGCTTCTGCAAAGGGACTATACTTCTTGCTATGATTTTTGCATAATTCCGCTTCCAAAATCCAAGTTTCAAAAACGCTTATGGTCACCACTCCCCTTGGCACCACTTCTGGCAAAAGTTCCAGACAGTGCCTCTCTTTATCCAGGCACAGTAAATTAACGAAGTTCTGAGGTCATTCACACAATCAAAAAGTGTGTTCTACCTGGGTTTGGGAGCTGTGTGTGCTCCCAGTTTTCGGATGTGTGGAGGGAAGCAAGGTAGGAGGGAAACCTGGGTAGAAGTGAGTGGGTGGGCAATACCTCTTCAGGGATACTCCAGAATCTATGGTCCGATCTGAGCCAGCTCGCCCTGCCTCACGGTTAGCCTTGCTATGTCCCCCAGAATTTAGGGTATCCTCCGGATTTTGGCTCCTCCCCCTGGCTGCTAAATTCCACCCGGATTTACACGGATTTCAAATGCTATGCCCAGATTGCCTGGATTTTACTCTGGATCTGATCACATGGGAGGGCAGAGAAGGAGGGGGAAAGCATACAAATCTGTCACATAAATAAATAAATAAATAAATAAATAAATAAATAAATAAATAAAATAGCAAATTAGTTGCCATATAATTTGCATAATGTGTACATTAGGCCACCCAGCATTGGGAAGCTTGAATATGACCACCCTACTCACGGTAGAACTCTCACCCTAATGCCAATCCTGCAAACTGAGCTAAGAGGCACCTTTTAAAAGTGGTGATTCTCTTGTATTTAGCAAAGGGAGAGCAACTGGCCCTATCCATCCCCAACACAGCCAATGGCTGTTGCTGGTGTGCATCATAAATTTGCTTTTAGGTTGTGAGCCCTTTGAGGGCAGGGAATCATTTTGTCCGTTTATTTTTCTATGTAAGCCGCTTAGGAAACTTCTCTTGGAAAGCGATATATAAATATGTGTAGGTGTAGTAGTAGTAGTAGTAGTAATACTAGTAATATCATGGGATCAGGAAGGAGAGCTGGTCTGGTGGTAGCAAGCATGACTTGTCCCCTTAGCTAAGCAGGATCCACCCTGGTTGCATCTGAATGGGAGACTTGATGTGTGAGCACTGGAAGAGATTAAGGGATGGAGCCACTCAGAAGTTCCCAAGTTCCCTCCCTGGCAGCATCTCCAAAATATGCTGCCAGTCTGTGAAGACAATACTGAGTAAGCTAGGCCAATGGTCTGACTCTATTCTCACAGAATGGAGAGATCTGGGCTATGAGGGGCCATGGCCAAACCGCAAAGGGGAAATGAAGGCATGATTCCTAACATAAAGCATTTCTGCCTGTCCAGGCCCAGCAAGCCAGGAAAACCAAACACTCACACACAGTGACTCGAAAAGCAAAGTTGGACTTATATGGAAAGCACAGCAGGTTAGGAATCAATGGCCGGAGTTTCCCATGGTGGCGTTGGGAGGGTTCCAATTCCACATCCCTGCCTTGCTTGACAATGGAATTCCTGGGCAGTGACGCACACACACACACAGACACACACACACCCGGCACAGGAAATGTAGGGAGGTGGCCGATTGCGATGGATGCTGGGACCATAAGGACCGGTCATGAAGCAATTCGCCCCAGTCAACAGGGACCATGTTATTAACATTTTAGTATTTTGCTAACTGAGCAGAGAGGCACCTTTTAACAGTGATGACTCTCTTATATTGAGCAGGGGGAGAGCAACTGACCCTATCCGTTCCCAGCACAACATGCCTCCGCGGGCTGTTGCTGGCGTATGCCTTATGTTTCTTTTTCAGAGTGAGCCCTTTGGGGACAGGGAGCCGTCTTTATTTCTTTATCTCCATGTAAACCGCTTTGGGAACTTTGGTTGAAAAGCGGTATATAAATATTCACCGTCGTCAGTTTCAACAACACCGTCTTGGCATAGTTTACAGAGCAAACGTTTGGAGAAAATGGGTCCCTGTCCCCAAAAGTCCTCACGATCTGAACACACAAAACACACCACACACAAACACACCACTAACAACGCCGGGCTGAACAGAGACAATTGTTCTCCCCTTCCTAAATATGAGAGAGTCACAGCTTTGAAAAGGGGGCTTCTTGCCCTGATAGCAGGGATTCGCTATCTAGGAGCAGCTGTTATAGGGTCGTGGCTAAGAGTCTGCACTACAGATCAGAAGGACTGTAACTCTGTGGGAGAGCGTCTGCTTTGTGTGCCGATTGCAGAAGGTCCCTGGTTCAATTCCTGGCAGCATCTCCAGGTAGGACTGGGAGAGGCTTGCCAGAACCTAAGGGGTATACTCGTGGGTCACATGGGCCGTAACCCAAAGTTTGGCTTTTAAAAAGCCAAATTACCTCCGCCAGTCATTGTAGGCAAGATTGAGCTAGATCAGGGCTGCACAGTTTCACAGGAACATAGGAATATACTGCCATATACTGAGTCAGACCATTGATCCATCTAGCTCAGTATTGTCTACCCAGACTGGCAGCAGCTTCTCCAAGGTTGCAGGCAGGACTCTTTCTCAGCCCTCTCTTGGAGATGCTGCCAGGGAGGGAACTTGGAACCTAGATGCTCTTCCCAGAGCGGCTCCATCCCTTGAAAGGGATATCTTGCAGTGCTTATACTTCTAGTCTCCCATTCACATGCAACCAGGGTGGACCCTGCTTAGCTAAGGGGACAAGTCATGCTTGCTACCACAAGACCAGCTCTCCTCTCCAGACCAGCTCTGGGTCTCCTGCAGACGTTGGCCTACAACTCCCATAATCCCTGCCTATTGGCCACTGTGGCTGGGGATTGTGGGAGTTGTAGTCCAAAAATGGCTGGGAGGGGAGAGGTTCAGCAGGCCTGGGTTAGATCAAGAGGTCCCGACCTGTAGTACTTCAGATGTGGTTGAACTACAACACCCATCATCCCTGATCCCTAACCACATCTGGAGTACCACAGGTTGGGAACCCCTGAGTTCGATGGACCAAGGGTCTGTCTCAGTATGGCAGCTTCCTGTGTTCTGACATGAACTGACTAGATGGCCCTAGTCATGTCCTTCAGCCTCACCTGCATTATGGGTGTGATAATAGTCACTCACCTTACAGCAGGATCTCAAACCTGAATCGCCAGATGTTGCTGGACTACAACTCCCATCATCCCTTTTGGCCACTTTGCCCGTAGTGAGTTGTAATCCAGACATTGTTGGTGGGCCGATTCTACAACATCCCTGACAAACAGCTGTATTATGCATTGTATTTTATCAATTTATCAATTTATTTTATCATCCTTAGGGAGGAGAGCTGGTCTTGTGGTAGCAAGCATGACTTGTCCCTTAGCTAAGCAGGGTCTGCCCTGGTCATATATGAAAGGGAGACTAGAAGTGTGAGCACGGTAAGATATATTCCCCTTAGGGGATGGAGCCGCTCTGGGAAGATTATCTAGGTTCCAAGTTCCCTCCCTGGCGGCATCTCCAGGATAGGACTGAGAGAGATTCCTGCCTGCAGCCTTGAAGAAACCGCTGCCAGTCTGTGAAGACAATACTGAGCTAGATAGACCAATGGTCTGACTCAGTATATGGCAGCTTCCTATAGTCCTATTTTATTACGGTCTTGGCATCGTGTACTGTATTTGTCACCCTCCTCAAATGGCAACTTAGCAGGCAGAAGGTGCGAGACAGAAGTGAAAGGGTGAACCTTTCAGTTACTCCCCAACCCGCATTTTGGAGCACTCTTCCTGGGACAGCGGCAAGGAGAGGTGGGTGGGGTATGAAGTTTCTGAAACTAAAGGCACCCAGCCTGCAGAGATCTGCCTCAGATCTGCAGAGATCTGGTCCCAGATGTGCAATGTTGGCTCAGACTGAAAGGCAAAGGCGGGGGGGGGGGGGTGAGAGAAGAAGAAGAAGTTCTTGCAGTTAAGTTTCAGAAAGCAGATCATCTTAAAAGGTGCTCTGAGGAAGTCTTAATTTTTGCCAGCAAGCACCAGCCAGCACGAACCCTCAGAGCTCTTCCAGCCAAAGACTTCCAATCTATCCCATCGCTAAATGCATTGTATTTTACAGTATGCATGATGCAGACAGCTGCTCCGTCCGAATGGCTTGCAAGGCAGTTTGTTATAATAAAAACCGATGTACAGGCGGATGAGATCGACAGATCTGGATCAGGACGTTTGTGCAGCTAGACTCAGAATGGGCTGCTGCAAATTTGTTTTAAAAGTGCCGTTTTAAAAGAACAGGTATGCAGTTCAAAAACTCAGGTCATGCAAAATTCAGATCATGTTATGTTATTGCAAACCGCCCAGAGACGAAAGTTTGAGGCGGTATACACATTTGACAAATAAATAAAATAAAATAAAATAAAATAAATCATGTTAACCAATGTAAAAAGTGATGGATAACAATGAGAAAAGTCATGTGAGCAATCCAGGCTCCTCTAGAATACAGAGGAGCAGATCAATTTCTGATCAAGCAGATCAATTTCTCCCCCCAACCCCATCAAATGCTTCCTACAGACTCCATTGCTACTGCCTACAGAGTCTTCCCTAAAGAATATGACCCTCTTCTCCAACAGTGCTGTCAGATTCCCACTTCTGATCATTTTCTCCCTCTCTGGGTAAGTTTCTAAATGTCGTGGGATGTGACTCTAGGCAACAAAGGAGCCTAGAGATGTACGTTTTGGGTGGTCTAGAAATATGTTAAATAAATAAATATGTTATAAATAAATAAATAAACAAAGGAGGTATTCACAGGCAAGGGAAATGCACAGATGTGTGTGTGTGTTGTGGTGTCGCACACGACACATTCAAATTACACTCACATAGCATGGAGCAGATCTGAATTTTCCTTTAAAAATAGCCCTGGACTACTTGATATCGACAGAGCTGGAATACCAGGTGGTGTTGATGGTATCCAACAATGGCATGCTGTTGTTTTAAATAAGAGCCAGCATAGTATTTATATCCTGTCCTTCAACACTTCCAGGGGGAAGAATCAAATATAAGAATAAAATATAAACACAAGAACGATCAGCTCAGCTGGTCTTAAACTATTCATAGGTCTCAGAGCAAGCCTGCAGACAGAGGGGGAAAGGTGGTACAGTTCTCGATGCTACTATTCCAGGCTGCAGGGGGACGCTTATCTATCTATCTATCTATCTATCTATCTATCTATCTATCTATCTATCTATCTATCTATCTATCTTCCAGATTTGTAGACAGCCCCAGACTTCCATCTCTGGGCAGTTTACAACAACGTCAAACAGATTTAAAATGAAGACCTTAAAACACTTTAAAACCACATTCCAGTTAAAAAGTTTGGGTGAAAAAAATAAGTCTTTTAAAAGCTGCAAACAACCAAAAAACAAACAACCGCCCCCCAAAAAAACAACCCCTGCAAGTAAAAACAAAAAGAAACCTAGCACTTCAGGGAGAAATATTTTAGCTCCACCTCTTTCCCTGCTGTGCTACTTTTCAGCTTGCATGGATTTCCCCCCCACCCCATGTAGGAGAACATCCAGTCATTTCATTCCACACCTGCAGTCTGAAATGGCACCGTCCTCTATCACTCCCAAATTGCTCACTTCCCTTTTAGCTGCACGCATAGACCAGGATTTTGTTTCTTGACCTCTTTCTGCCTGGGTTATGCAAGCCTGTGTTATTTTTTAGGATAGTGAGTCCCTTCTACTGGCTGCTGTGGGAAAGAAAACACACTTCGACCATGCTCAGAGTCTCTTATAAGTCTCCATAGACCAGAGCTGCATAAATCTGGCCCTCCTGCATATGATGGGATGTTACAAATCCCATCATCCCTGACTACTAGCCAGTGTTGCTGGGAATGATGGGAATTATTAAACAGCTGGAGAACGGAAGCTGGGCACATGGGAACATAGGAAGCTGCCATATACTGAGTCAGACCATTGGCCCATCTAGCTCAGTATTGTCTACACAGACTGGCAGCAGCTTCTCCAAGGTCTCAGGCAGGAGTATCTCTCAGCCCTATCTTGGAGATACTGCCAGGAAAAGAACTTGGAACCTAGATGCTCTTCCCAGAGTGGCTCCATCCCCTAAGGGGAATATCTTACAGCATGAATTGTCCCCTATGTTAAGCAGGATCCACTGTGGTTTGTATTTAGATGGGAGACTACATGTGAGCACTGTAAGATATTCCCCTTGGGGGACAGGGCCATAGTTCAGTGGTAGAACATCTACTACATAGGAGGAACATAGGAAGCTGCCATATACTGAGTCAGACCATTGGTCCATCTAGCTCAGTATTGTCTACCCAGACTGGCAGAGGCTTCTCCAAGGTTGCAGGCAGGAATCTCTCTCAGCCGGATCTTGGAGATGCTACCAGGGAGGGAACTTGGAATCTAGATGCTCTTCCCAGAGTGGCTCCATCCCCGAAAGGGAATATCTTACTCACATGTGGTCTCCCATTCAAATGCAAGCCAGGGCAGCCCTTGCTTAGCAAAGAGGACAAGCCATGCTTGCTACCACTACCCTGCCACAGAGACCAAGGCTGTGTCGCATTCAAAAGGCGTTCTAGGCTAGGCCCCATTTTTCTCTGGCTGAAGAGTCGACACTAAACCTCTTCCTCCCAGCCCCCAAGCAAAGGGTGTAGACTCCTCCGTGCATCGAAAGCAGAAGTCTCCGAGGTGCTGAGCAGGCGTTTTTTTGCAGGCAGCAGTTGTGGGAGAGACCGCCCAGTGCGAGGGGAGGAGAGCTGTGGTTTGTTTCTCTTCAGGCCCCTTCTGCACACAAGCCTCTGTTCCTCAGCTTGCAAAGCAAGGGCAGTCAGGCCTGAGAGAGAAATTGCACTTATTTGGAAAATATATATAGGAACATAGGGAGCTGCCATATACTGAGTCATACCATAGGTCCATCTTGCTCAGTATTGTCTACCCAGACTGGCAGCAGCTTCTCCATCTAAGGTTGCAGGCAGGAGTCTCTCTCAGCCCTATCTTGGAGATGCTGCCAGAGAGGGAACTGGGAACCTAGATGCTCTTCCCAGGGCGTTCTTCCAGTGCAACCAATCGGCCTTTTGTCATTTGGACCATATTATTTTAATTTAATTGTTTAATTTGTACATTTATATTCCACTCTTCCTCCAAGGAGCCCAGAGCGGTGGACATGGTGATGTTTATCCTCACAAGAACCCTGTGAGGTAGGTCGGGCTGAGAAAGGAATGACTGGCCCAGAGTCACCCAGTGAGTGAGTTTCGTGGCTGAGCACAGGGGTCTCCCTGTTCCTAGTCCATCGCTCTAACCATGTTAGATGTCTCCGTGTAGTCATTGTTATTAGAAGTTGCCTGGGTGTCAATTTATCTTTCAGTCTAACCTACCTCACAGGGTTGTTGTGAGGATAAATACGACCATGTACAACACTCTGAGCAAGATATAATGTAGAAATATGTTCTCAGCCTTGGGTCCCCATATGTTGGGACTACAACTCCCACCATCCACAGATGCTGTTGGACTTCATCTGGCCAGTCTAGCAGTGCCATAAACCAGAGGTTGGATGTTGAAACTGGTGGGGTGCCTTCAACCAGGGGTTGGATATTAAGGCTGGTGCCTTAAACCAGGGGTTGGATGTTGTTGGGACTACAACTCCCATCATCCCCAGATGTTGTTGGACTTCATTCAGCCAGTGTAGCAGTGCCTTAAACCTCTCAATCTTGGGTCCAGTGTGCCCTCTAACAGGGATTCCCAGAGGCTGTTGACTACAACTCCCATAATCCCCAAGCAAAAGCCATTGCCGCTGGGCATTCTGGGAGTTGTAGTCAACAACCTCTGGGGAATCCCTGTTAGAGAGAACACTTCTTGGATCCCCAGATGTTGCTAGACTAAAACCCCATCACCCCCAGACATGTTAGACTACAAATTCCATCACCCCCAGCCAAGGCCATTGTGGCTGTGGGGTGATGGGAGTTGTAGTCCAGCCACGTCTGGAGACCCAAGATTGAGAACCCCTACCAGCGTGGTATAGTGGTTAGAGTGCTGGACTAGGACTGGGGAGACCCGAGTTCAAATCCCCATTCAACCATGGTACTAGCTGGGTGACTCTGGGCCAGTCACTTCGCTCTCAGCCTAACCTACTTCACAGGGTTGTTGTGAAAGAGAAACTCAAGTATGTAGTACACCGCTCTGGGCTCCTTGGAGGAAGAGCGGGATATAAATGTAATAATAATAATAATAATACCTTACATAGCAGCTTGATCTGCAGACATATGTAGGTGATCACCTATGTCTCTATGCTGCGAAAAGCTTCATCTACTGATTTCAATGCAAGTTGTGCATGAACACCAAAAGAGGGGTCAGCAAGAAAGTGGGGGGGGGGAATCTGGCAGGGTATGATGCGGATACCCTGCATAATTTCTCCAACAGAAACCTGCCCACAGAGACATGGACGAGATTGTGCAGCTGTCCCAATCAGCAACATGACTATAAAATCACGGAACAGAGTGTGGAGAGAGTTAAAGGAGAGAATATTCCCTTTGAAATCCAAGGTCATCCCAGTACTTGACTGTCATAGGTTCAGGTTAGGCAAAAAGGAAGTTTGTCTTCCTGTGGAATGTATTACCACTGGACGCTGTGATGGCCCCTAGCATAAAGTGGAACTTTAACAAGATAAGTTACTGGGGAATCTGGCCAGTGGCCGTGATAGGAATGAGCCTCCATCTTCAGGTGCAATGTAGCTCTGGTTTTCTGAGGACTAGAACTGAACTGGCATTGCACTCGGATTTGAAAGCTGGCCCAATGAATGCTGAACACTTTCAGGTTTCACTTTTGAAATCGGACCTTGAGAGTGAGAAGATCAATCTGGCAGAATTCAAAACCGGGACGGTTTGCAACGCAGTCGTTCTGCTTGGCGAAACGAATGACGCTAAATTAAAAGGTACTAGATTCAGTTGCAATTCGGTTGCGGAATACTGATTGCTGATTCGCAGTAGCCAATAAGAGCTTCAAATCCCTAATTTCAACAGGCACTTTCACTGAGAATGTGGCGGGTGTGGGCTGGGGAAATGCAAATTAGAATCCAAATCCAAATACTTGCAAAGAAGTTCCAGCTCAAAGAGTATTCTCCACCCCACCCACCCACCGCAACACAATTGCCTTCCTGCACATTTGTTTCAGCTCTGCTATAGAGAGAGGTTAGCTGTCCCCATCTGGCCTTGTTTCTAAGCTTCCCCTGAGCTATCAATTTGGCCACAATCCGAAGCAGAGACTACAGGGGAGCAAAATAATTGTGAAGGGGGAGGGGTCATTTCATAAGAACGTCGGAAGCTGCCACACACTGAGTCAGGCCATTGGTCCATCCAGCTCAGCAATGCCTACACAGACTGGCAGCAGCTAGGTTTCAGGCAGGAGTCTCTCCCAGCCCTACCCGGAGATGGATTGAACCTGGGACCTTCTGCATGCAAAGCAGATATTCTTCCACTGAGCTGTGGCCCCATCCCCTTTAAGGGGAATATCCAACAGCACTCACATGCAGCCTCCCATCCAAAAGCAAGCCAAGGCAGACCCTGCTTAGCAAAGGTGGCAATTCATGCTTGTGGCCCCAAGACCAGCTCTCCTCCCCATCTTATTGGCAAAGGACAGGGTTTTCATGCAGGAGGTTGAGTCCCATAATCCCTGGCTATTGGCCACTGTGGCTGGGGATTATGGGTGTTGTAGTCCAAAAACAGCTGGGCGTGTGTGTGCTAAATTGAGCAAGCCTAGCCTAGAAAATAGTAGCTAGGGGATCTCTCAGGACAGCCCAAGGTACTGTGATCCCAGGGGCAAGTTGCTAAATGTTGCCTTGCCCCACACCCCTTGGGTGGCCACCTTGCCACCTTGCTGGAGCCCCAACAAGCCGCCGCCTGAGGCTACTGCCTCACCTGGCCTCATGGAAGAGCCGCCCCAGTATCTCCATGCAGCCTCGAAGCTCTGTGGGTCACCCTGGCCTAGGTGCTGTCTCTTTGTGAGCCCTGCTGAGCAGTATTGTGCAGGATACAAACAATTTCCATAACTAAGAGTAAAATAAATGCAGGCATTATATTGTGCCAGCTTTCAGGTGTCTCTGGATGACTCTACCTGCATCATCCCCCTCAAATGCCTGGTACATATGAGAAGTATACTGCTATGTCATGTGAATAACATGCGAATCACTGTACCTGTATACAGATTGTACCAATGTCAAATATAACATGTGAATAGGGCTTTTATTTCTGTTTCATGCAAAGCTACATGACACCGTATTGTATATCGTATATGATACATATAATATCTTATTGTATCGTATCGTATGACCTGTGCTTTCTCCACGGAGCTCAGGGCAACAGCGCTATGAGGCAGGTTGGGCTGAGAGAGGGCGATTAATCACAAGTCACCCCAGTGAGCTTCATGACTGTGTGGAGATTTGAACTTGGCTTTCCCTGGTCCAAGTCTAAGATGCAATCTGCTACAACATGGTGACTCTCTGCATGACAAGTGGCTGCTAAAGGCACAGAGCCAGGGGAAAAAAGGGGAGGGAAGAGCAACCCAGAATTTCCAACTAAACTTAGAAGAACCTCTTACAAGGCCTTTCTTAGTTTCACCTCCAGCAAATTCTGCAGAAGTGAAACTGACACAGGGCTTCTCCAAGCTTTAAAAATCGGTCAATTTCACCTCGCTCTGAGGCTGCCCAGACAACTGTAGTGGTGTCAACCCAACTGAAAATCTTCTCCAACTCCATGTTCTGTGTTGGAGTAATTCCTATTTTGAGGAAATAAAATAATATTTTATATCTTAAATTTAAAATATATATATATATATACAGTCTGTGTCAGTGATTTCCAGTGTATATTTTTAACTTTTTAATTTAAGTTTTAAATTGTTAAAATATTATTTTGTTTCCTCAAAACAGGAATCACTCCAACACAGAATGTGGAGTTAGAAGATTATATACACATACCTGTACAATATATTGCAATGATTTTAAAGACATTAGGCTGTATCTCTCAGCCTAAACTACCTCACAGGGTTGTTGTGAGGACATAGCCATGTCCTCTGGGCTCCTTGGAAAAAGAGCAGGATATAAATGTAAAATAAACAAATATTGCTTTGCTGTTTACATCTTTAATAATTGTGAACTGCCATTCTACAAACAAATTCACTTTCTGGCTACCCTCTTTTCACCCAGAGTAGTAGCTGTCCAATTGCTGCGGTTGGGAAAAGTAACTGTGCTTTTGTCTCCTACATTTTAAACTTTATGTAAAAATGTCAAGGACAGGATCCTTTTTCAGTTGTTCAACAGGTGGGTCCGAGATGTACAGTGCAGGAACGACTCTAGAACAACTAGTTGGGCGGGGCGGGGGGATAAAACAGCATTAAACAAACCAAGAACTGAACAGTTAAAACATATAAAAAACAGATTTAAATCTCCATAAAAACACACCAACTAACTAAAAAGCTTGGCTGAAGAGATGTGTCTTTAGTTGATTCCTAAAAGCCAACAGGCCTTAGCCAACAGGCTAAAAGCCAATAAGGCTTCTTTAAACGCATAATCCACTTGTGGAATTCTCTGCCCCAAGATGTGGTGACAGCCAACAGCCTGGATGGCTTCAAGAGGGGTTTGGATAACTTCATGGAGGAGAGGCCTATCATTGGCTACTAGTCAGAGGGCTGTAGGCCACCTCCAGCCTCAAAGGCAGGATGCCTCTGAGTACCAGTTGCAGGGGAGTAACAGCAGGAGTTGAGGGCATGCCCTCAACTCCTGCCTGTGGCTTCCAGCGGCATCTGGTGGGCCACTGTGTGAAACAGGATGCTGGACTAGATGGGCCTTCTTGGGCCTGATCCAGCAGGGCTGTTCTTATGTTCATATGTTCTTAAACAACGGCCTTTTAAAGATAATTAATTCAAGCTTTAGGACCATGATATGCGGTGTCTGTATTGTCAGCATAAAACAGTGACACGTATCACATCAATTTGTTGGTATATTACATTAAGAGGCCCAACTTTGGAGCCCAATTCAGACAGTCGTACACATGGTTGTGTGAATGACTGTACCTGTCTTCATTTTAAAAGTGAACCCAGATACCGGCCCTTCGAATGCCTGGTAAGATAGGAAGTGTATTTCTGTACCTGCGTTCAACGTAACATGTGAATGGCTATACCTGTGTACAGATCTGCACCTGTGTACACTGTACACTCATTGTATGAGTGTCGAACATAACGTGTGAATGGGCCTTTGCTGACCGCAAGACTTGTTCTGCGCTCCAAGCATGGCCTTTACTGATGCCTGCTTAATCAAGTCAATTAAGTAATCAGCACCTGACTTTTGCTTTGAATCGGGAGGAAGGGAGAGAGTGAAAAATCCTTTAATTAAGACCTGAGACAGCAAAAGAAAAAAATATTGAGTGGATACTAAAGCAATTTTGAAGACGTCTGGGATGGAAAAGTTAATCTTGTAGCAAACCAAAATGCTCGGTGACCATATTTGGACACCACAACAATTATTTATACACCGCTTTTCAACAAAAGTTTCCAAAGCAGTTTACAGAGAGAAATAATAAATAAATAAGAAGGCTGCCTGTCTCCAAAGGGCTCACAATCTAAAAAGAAACATACGAGAGACACCAGCAACAGTCACTGGAGGTCCTGTGCTGGGGATGGATAGGGCCAGTTACTCTCCCCCTGCTCAATAAAGAGAATCGCCACATTTAAAAGGTGCCTTTTTGCCCAATTAGCAGAGGTTATATCTCCTGAGATATCTGTGTGAAATCTCCTGCTGTTCCTGGGTTCAGTGCTTGTGTGAAGAGGTAAGCCCTGAGCTGTAGAAAATTCTGTTTACACGATTTGGAAGCGTTCCAAATCATGGGGAGAACCTCCTGGGTTTGGTGCTTGCTACTAGAGATAAGGGCTGAATCCGAGAAGACCAGACCGTCTGGCTACACATATGTACATGGTTAGGTCTTCTAGCAAAGACTGTGCATCTTGCAACAGACGCTCACTCACTTGGAGGCTTTCGGAAGAAGAAGGAGAGACTTCTGCTTCTTCTTCTGAATTTTCTGACCTTCTCCAAACTGCTGGGCAAATGGGCTCTGCCTCTCTGTGGAGCCTTCTGGATGGGCCAGAGGGCTCAGGCGGGAGACAAAATCTCCCGTCACTTGCACATCAGTTTGAGGGAAGATAAGAAGATTGCAGAAGAGGCCCCTATTTTTCCTTCCCTTCTCCGCACGTTTCTTCCCTTCTCCGTATCACCATGCAAGGGAGAGAATCTTTGCTTCCTCCTGACGTTCACCACAACTGTTAGAGGAGCTGGAGGCAGTTGGTAGTGAGGACGAACTGAGGCTTGCTTAATAAACCAGGCCAATATTTGTGGACCCCTTAGAGGAGCTGCTGCCGGTCAGTGTAGACAGTACTGAGCTAGATGGACCAATGGTCTGACTTGGTATAAGGCACCTTCCTATGGTCCTTTGTTCACCAACTGACCATAACACTTCATGTGTCTGATGATGTCGGCTCTAGACCAGATATTCTCAACGTTGGGTCCCCAGATGTTATTGGACTTCAACTCCCATAATCCCCAACCAAAGGCCACTGGGGCTGAGGATTATGGGAGTTGAAGTCCAATAACATCTGGGGACCCAACGTTGAGAATCCCTGCTTTAGACCACAAAGGTTTATGCTGCAATATATCTGTTAGTCTTCAAGGTGCCAGATGACTCTCTGATTACTTCTTTTGATCATTTTTTGGACATCAGGGAGGATTTTTATTATCAGCTCAGATCCTGAGGAAGCCTGTAAACCTGTGTGATGGGGCATTCTGTCAGTTCGTGTGGGGCATTGGCCCGGCCTGGTAGGCTGGCAATTCCTTGCAATTCCTCTGCAGAAACTGAGAGTGTGACCTCGCCCACTACTCCCTTGTGGTTACGCGCTGTAAGGGAAGCATAGCAGTAGCAGGTTAGTTGCCTGGCAAGGAAGTTTGCTGCTATTCCTGACTAATCTCCGAGAAAAGCTTGCCCTTTTTTATTACTGTTTTTGTGGTGACTAGGGGAAAGGGTGGATTATTTGCTGAATGCAAGGGTTGGCCAGCAGGGGGCGCTGTGGAAATCACGCAAGGTTGCTGCTTGTTGTGTGTACTGAGGGTAGCGTGGAAGCCTGCAGCACTGTGTGCACAGGAAGTGAGATCACGCTTGCGGGAAAAGATATCCCGCACTTTATTGCCATATGGAAGTCGCCCTGGTTGGAAACACCCTTTAGAAACTTCAGAGGAAGTCCGCTCACGGTTTAAAAACCTAAATAAATTAAGAGCTAATTCCACAGCGGGGAAATGCTTGACAAACAAGCAGAAGGTTGCCGGTTCGAATCCCCACTGGAAACACCTTTATCAGGCAGCCGCGCTATAGGAAGATGCTGAAAGGCATCATCTCATACTGACTGCTGCAGGCTGCCTTTTTGCTGCTCGTGAGGTGCATTGTGGGATACAGGAAGACTTCCTCCTCCTGATCCCACTTCCGGATTCTGTCGCTGCCCCAGTCATGTGTGTGCACAAGCAGCAGAGCCCGGAATATGAATATGATGAATATTTATATACCGCTTTTCAACAAAAAGTTCCCAAAACGGTATGTATAGATAGATAGATAGATAGATAGATAGATAGATAGAAACAAAATGGCTCCCTGTCCCCAAATAGCTCACAATCTTAAAAAAGGAACATAAGATAGACACCAGCAACAGCCACTGGAGGGATGTTGTGCTGGGGATTGATAGGGCCAGTTGCTCTCCCCTGCTCATAAGTAAAGAAAATCGTCTCTTTAAAAAGGTGCCTCTTTGCTCAGTTAGCAGGGGACAGAAGAGGCTCTGATCATTTCGGGGAAGGCAGGTAGGATCCTGCCTTTCCCCCAGCCCAACCCACTTTGATCATGAGAAGGGCCTCATGATCAGAAAAACCCTTCCTCTCTTTGTGGATTGCTTCCATTGAAAATTGAGGGTCTGCGTCATGAAAGGTCCATGCCATGAAAGGTCCCCCATGTAATTTCTGCAGGTCAAACTTCTGTTAGAGAGACAGAAGCAAGTCAGTTCACTATCTCTCCCTTCCCCTCCCCGGCTAGCTAGCAACCCCGCCCTGACCTTGCTTAGACGGGAAAACAAAGCAAGCTGAAAGTCGATGTCTCTGTGGGACTGGCTTGCTTTCTTCTGTAGAACCCGGGTGGTTCTTGTGCCTGCCTTTAACAACAGACTGGCATGCCGAGATTAAGCAGGTGAATCCTTTCCAGTCTCTTTATCTCCCAGGACAGGAAAAGATTTGCTTGCTTAATTTCTGCACTGACTCAGATAAGAATAGAGTCACACAAACATTCACATGTGTGGGCTGCTGTTAAGGGTTTTCTCACTTCAATGGGCCGAAGCAAGAGAGTCCTTTCCGATCGCAGCAGCCCTGGGAATTTGGTAGAACGTGGAAGTCAGGGGGATGAACGCATGGATTGCTTCTTTCTTTCTTCTCCTTGCTATCTGTATGGACTTCAGGCAGCAGCTGTAATGATGAGCAATGAGGCGGCCCTTTCATGGGGCAAGGTGAGGCAGTTGCCTCAGGCGGCAGACAGAGCAGCTCTTTGGGACTGATCTGACCCTTGCAGATTTCCACACTCTTTGCAAAGCTTGCAAGCAGCCGGAGGAGAGAAGGGGGGGGCTGCTGGCAACCCTCCCTCCCCCCTGCCCACTGCACCACTTGCCAGGCTGGCCCCCACCAGGGTCTTGCCTCAGAGGGCCACAATGCCGTGGGTTCCACCAGGCAGGGCCGAGAGGGTATGCACCAAAGCACGGCAAGCTTTTGAAGCCCTCTCCAATCACCTTTCCAAGATGAAAGTTGCCCTCAATAAGTTAATTGAGGTTCAAACTGCACACGAAACCACATGTTTCCGTCTCTCTCTTTCCCCCCTTAAAAATAGCAGTGGTGTGTGTGTGTGTGTGTGTGAGAGAGAGAGAGAGAGAGGGAGGGAGAGAGAAAGAGAGAGAAGGAGAGAGAGAAAAAGAGAGGGAGAGAGGGAGAGAAAGAGAGAGAGGGAGAGAGAGAAAGAGAGAGAGGGAGAGAGAGAGGGAGAAAGAGAGAGAGGGAGAGAGAGAGAGAGAGGGAGAGAGAGAAAGAGAGAGAGGGAGAGAGGAGGAGAGAAAGAGAGAGAAGGAGAGAGAGAGAAAGAGAGGGAGAAAGAGAGAGAGGGAGAGAGAGAAGGAGAGAAAGAGAGAGAAGGAGAGAGAGAGAAAGAGAGGGAGAGAGAGAAGGAGAGAGAGAGAAGGAGAAGGAGAGAGAGGGAGAGAAGGAGAGAGAGAGAGAGGGAGGGAGGGAGAGAGAGAGAAAGAGGGAGAGAGAGGAGGAGAGAGAGAGGGAGAGAGAGAGATGAATTGGCATGTGGCACAAGGGAAGTTACAACTGTCTCCCTGGCGTTTTTCACACAGGCTTTACGAGCAAGCTTTACTGCACGTTTACTGAGGCTTTACTGTGAGTTCGAAGTTGCCCCCCAAAACCGATGCAAAAAATGGATTTTTGTTTTTTACCTTGGATATAAATCGGGCTAGACTCTTAACGTGCAATGAAAAACCCGAATTGTGTGTGATGTGCTGTCCGATAACTCACAGGGACTTCAAGGTAACAAAAAGCCCTGTATGAAAAACACCCCCCTGTGATAAAGTTCCAGTGAAAGTCCCCTCCGAAGTTGCTCTGGGGCGCAGAAGGGAAGGTGCTCTTGTGCTTATAGCAGCCTCCTCCCAGGGCAAAAGCAGAGGGGAGATTTGGGCCAGGAAAATGGGGCAGAGAGAAAATATTCTGCTTCCCTCCCCCTGTGCTGTAGTTTTGATCCAGATGGGGGAATGGGGGCATGTTTGCTTTGCATGGAGAAGGTCCAAGTTTCAGTCCCTGGCAGCATCTCCAAGAAGGGCTGGGAAAGATTCCCGTCTGAAACCCTGGAAAAGCTGCTGCCTGTCAGTGCAGACAATACTGAGCTAGGTGCACAAAGGGTCTGACTCAGTATATGGCATCTTACATTCCAAACTGAGCTCTGTGCAGCGGCTCTTTAGAGAGAACCACACATGGTGTCAAACATGGGCTTCTATTCTCGTCTTCTCAGCCAAAATGCAACCATGTAACACCATTGATGGTTTGACCCTTAAATACTGGGGATCTAAACTAGCCTCATCTTCGGCCTGCCCCCCCAGTATTTTGAACAAGGCAACATGTCACCCAGGACCTTTCTTTGCCAGTCTCTGACATGCTGCATCTCCGTTTGAAACGTCCCCTCCATCAACCCGTTTGCTTGCGTTTATCTTTTGATCTATTTCTACCATTCCTCTTTTAGCCACGCATTACCCTGGTGCTTTGTGGAGATAAGGTAAAAATATGACCCTAACTCTGCAGAGCTGACAATCTAAGATTAGACAAAAGAGTGAGACAGCAAAAAGAAAAGAAAGAACGAAAAAGAGAAAGGAAAGAAACAGAGCAAAGCCTACAATTCACATCTAGCATGTTTTTGCACAAGTAAACCACGTGTTTTAGTGTGCACAAGAATGTGTGTGTGTGTGTGTGTGTGTGGCATACTAGTATCATCTGAACGGCAATCTCTACAGCTAGGAACTATGTTGGGGCTTTTTTAAAAAAGGAAAATTCAGAACTGTACAATGGTCTGTGAGTGTAATTTGTGCACATAACATGCGCCACTACAACACACACCATGCATTTTCCTGATCTGTGCACACATACTTCATTGTCGAATGAGAAGCTTCCATAGAGTTGGAGGAAATCCTCAGAACTGGGAATTGGACCGCCTGATTGCAGAAGATAAATAAATAAAGATTGAGGTTGGGCCTACGAGTCAAATGAAAGTGTCGGGTGCCAAATTGAGGGTTGCCATTTCTCCAGGGGGGCTTTGGTAGCCAACAGTGGAAAGATTGTAATAAGTGCATTATTAATAAATTAATAAATGCATTATTAAATAAATAATTAATTAATGATCAAGAAATGTATTATTCCAAAAAAGATTGTGGCAGACACAGTGGTGGCCACAAAAAGCCCTCTGGTATCTGAGAGGTTTGTCCTCTTGCGGAATTCAGGGAAGGAGGAAGCCAGGTTGCGATCGCTTCGCGACCGCAACGTATTTCCCCAATGGCCTAAAACAGGCCTGCACAAGTTAACATAAGGCCCGGGGGCCGGATTCAGCCCGTAGGGACTATTTTACTGGCCCCCAGGTATCCTGCAGCAACACGGGAGCTGGAAACTGCCTTATAGCGCCATCCTATGCCTGTTTCCTCATAAATGTGTTCCATGGTGCTCCCAGAGAGGCTTACTCCCATGTAAGCATGCCTAGGACTGCAGCCGGAAAGCAACAACGGTTTAGGGAGAGGAGAGGACCTGGCATTTGTTTGGGGCTGGCGTGCACTCCAGGGGCCCCACTGATTGAGCAGGACAGGGCTTATTTTCTTGGTTGAAACGATGGGCCCATTGACAGGGGGGGAATAGACCCACAAGTAACTCATGATATTTTTAATTTTAATGTACATAGGAACATAGGAAGCTGCCATATACTGAGTCAGACCATTGGTCTGGCTAGCTCAGTATTGTCTTCACAGACTGGCAGCGGCTTCTCCAAGGTTTGCAGGCAGGAATCTCTCTCAGCCCTTTCTTGGAGAAGCCAGGGAGGGAACTTGAAACCTTCTGCTCTTCCCAGAGTGGCCCCATTATCCCCTGAGGGGAATATCTTGCAGTGCTCACACTTTTAGCACATGTAATGTGCTAAAAATCGACCTCAGCCCCTGCATGCCAAGTTGTGGATGGTTCCAGCCCACTAGGGCATTGGAGTTGTGCGGTCCTGGCGTAAAACAAGCAATTGTGTTTACACTTTTTAACTCTGCCCATCCAAAGGGGCCAGAGCTGAGTCAATCACTTCCAGACAAAAAGCATGACATCTGCACTGGCTGATTGTTATTGTTTTCTTAATCTCTCGTTTGTTTTGCTAAAGGAACAGCCATTAATAAAATCCCTCCCAACGACAATCAATCCCAGCTAACCTGGGTTCAACTGGAGTCAGCCAAACCGCTGCTGCTGGTGGTGGAGGAAAAATACCACCACTGCCTCTGAATGCTGGGAAATTGATGGAGACTTGTGAGGGTGGAGGAATTGCAGAATGGTGGGGTATACTTCTCACCCAGGGCCAGGTGACCTAGTGGTCAGAGCAGGGTTGTGCAACTTTGGCCCTCCAGCTGTTGTGGGCCGACAACTCCTATCATCCTCAGCCACAGTGGCCAACGGTCAGGGAGGATGGGCATTGTAGTCCAACAAGAGCTGGAGGGCCGAAGTTGTGCAGCCCTGGGGATGATGGGAGTTGTAGGCCCACAACATTTGGGAATCCCTGTTACAGGGAAAGCTGCACTCTTTCTCACCTTATCCTACCTCACAGGGTTGTTGTGAGGATTCGGCCTGGGGAGACCCGAGTTCAAATCCCCTCTCAGTCATGAAACTCACAGGGTGGGCAATGTTCCCTCTCACAGGGATTCCCAGATGCTATTGACTACAACTTCCAGAATCCCCAGCTGCAATGCTTTTTGCTCGGGGATTATGGGAGTTGTAATCCACAGCATCTGGGAATCTCTGTTAGAGGGAACACTGATCTGGGTGGTGTGCCGTGTTCGCTGTAACAGGGTTTCCCAGATGCGGAATACACCCCCCATCCTCCCCTGCTGCAACGGCCTTCGACTGGGGATGATGGGAGTTGTAGTCCACAACATCTGGGAATCCCTGTTAGCGGGAACGCTGCGCTCTTTCTCAGCTTACCCTACCTCACAGGGTTGTCGTGCGGATACAAATGTGGCGGTGGTGGGGAGAACGGCCTTTGCCCCTGGGAGGAGGGGTGGGCCAGGAAAGTGATAAATCACGTTTAGAAATGACAAGTGCCACTCTTTGCGCCGGGCGAGCCGAGGGACCTCAGTGGTGCGCGGCGGGAGAGAGGCGGAGCGTGTCGCCTGCGAGGTTTACGGGGTGGGGGGTGGCAGGGGGCCGGGCGGGTGCGACCGAGGGAGCTGCGAGAAGCTGGTGGGACAGCAAACACAGGAAACGCAGGCAGGAAGTCTTCTGCGGCCACAAAGCCGGAAGCTTCTGCTGGGGCTGATAAGGGCTGCCGAGCCGGGTGCTGGGGCTGCCAGCCTGCCTGCCGGCTAGCCAAGGAGGCTTGAAATAGCCTGCCCATCTTCCATCATCAAGGGTGGGGTGGAGCGGTCAGCACTGGACGTGGGGTGAGGAATGAAGACCCAACTTCCTGCCTGGCCATTGGAATCCTGGGCCTGGGGTGTGGGTGTGTGGTGTGTGTCTCTCTCTCTCTGTGTGTAGGGGGTATTGTTGTCCCAAGGCTTCCTTCTCCAGCTCTTGTTTTTCTTTGTGTGTACACACACACACACACACACACACACACACACACTTACACTTACTTGTGGGGAAGCTCAGTGTTTGACTCAGGGCTCCCTCCACCCCATCAAATCCCACCCCCTGAATCTACCTGGTGCTAGTGAAATTCTGCCTCCTTCCCTCTGCTTAGGCTTTGAAAACCAGCAGCGAAGTAGGACACGGGCGGGCGGCGAACTTACGAGGCTGCCTCCTGCGGAGTCAGACTATTGGTCTGTCGATCACAGTGTGGCCTACTCTGGCTGGCAGCAGCTCCCCAGTTCGCGGAATCGGAGGTCTCTCTCTCCACCGCTGTGATCTGACCCTTTGGCCAGGGTTTCTGTGTGCAAAGCAGGTGCTCTGCCGCCCGAACGGCGGCTCCTCCCTGCAAAAGGCAAGGAGGCCGGGCTGCCTCCGGGCCCCCTCTGCCATTCAAGTATGGCCAAGACGACCTCCTAGCCTTCGAGGCCATTCTCGCGTCAATGGCAATGCATTATCGACGTTTCTTGGAACCCAGGAAGCTGCCGTATACGGAGTCAGACCCTTGGTTCATCGAGCTCAGTGTTGTCTACACTGACTGGCAGCAGCTCTCCAAAGTTTCAGGCAGGAGTCTCTCCCGTCCCATGCCTATCTGGAGATGCCTCCAGGCAGGGACTGAACATGAGGCCTTCTGCATGCAAAGCAGATGCTCTAAGATATGCCCCCCTCTCCACTCCTATACCATTTAACTCAGGGTTTCTTAACCTTGGGCCCACAGTTGTTGTTGGACTACAACTCCCATCATCTCCAGACATGGCCTTGGTGGATGCTGAGGATGATGGGAGTTGTAGTCCAACAACATCTGGGAGCCGAGGTTAAGAAACCCTGATCAAACTCCAATACCAGTAGAGCAAGCAAGATACAAGGCTTGAAGGCTCTCTGATCCTGGCATGTTCAGAGAAGACTATTGCACTTTCCCTGTTTTGACGGGGCACAAGGCAGCATATGCTAGATATTGGCAGCATAGCAGCCGGTCGTTACTACAGTTGCCAACTGACCAAGTTGTAAACTGGTCTGTTGCTGTGCTTTCAACAGCAACTCTGATCCACCAGAGTTGGCTTTTCACAGCACGGACACAAACATCGCCACTGAAATATGTCTATAGATCGAGCTGCAGTTAGGGGCACAAGAACAGGGGGCAGTGGAAAAGGTGGCAACCCTAAGCAACGTTAGTCGAGTATGCAAATGTTTTCTAGGTATTGAGAGGCGGTGGGGCCCGTGCGGGATAGGAATCGACAGAGGCTTTGACATCTCCTACACCTTGTACTCTGTGTTGCTATCTAGGGTTGCCACATTTCCCCCTGGAATCGCTCCTCTACCTTGAACAGCAGCATTCAACAAACGGAGTGTTGTTCCCCATTGCTGCCCCTCCGAGTGGTGGTGGGGAACTTCTCCTGTTGGATTTCTGCCTGATGCACAGTTATTAAGGAAACATATATCATCTCAGGAGTTCTGATAGTCTATAATCCATATTGCTGTTTGCATTTTACGGACGCAACGGAGGAAATCAAGTAGCTTGCCTAATAATGTCGTGCTTTCAGTTGAGACTTGGATTATGGGTTTCCAGTTGACAGCTAAAGTTACTGGAGTCCACTGGCCCTGCCGCTATATCTTTAAAGCAGCCTGCCTGATTAAAAAAAATTAAACAGATGAAGCTTTCATATGAAGAGGAAAGTGATGGAGATCGTTCCACATGCTGGATTTCCGCATGCCAGGATGCTATTCAAGGCACAGGGGTCAGTTAAAAAAAAAGTTGGCGACCTTGCTCAGAGCTCAGGCTCTTAACCATAACCCTAATAAACTGGCTTATGCCAGTGCTACCGCTGGAAGTAGTACAGTGTAGTTGTGCTTTCCCCCCAATCTGAGAGTATTTCCTATTTAACTTCTGCCAGACGATCCCTGCAAATTAGGGTTGCCAGCTTTTTCTTTTCCTGGCTCCTGTACCTTTAACAGCAGCTTGATTAGATCATGCTCCTCTCCTTACTGTGAAAAGCTTCACCTGTTTACTACTGCAGATCAAAGCGCTGTTAAAGGCATAGGCTCCTATTTAAAAGGAGGGAGAGATGGGCTATGACCATGTTTGTTCTGACCAGTTGGCAAATGGCACTCATATGGAGAATTTTATTTAAAAAGCATGTAAAATTCCCTCCCAACAAATTAAAAAATGGTTTGGGAAGCCGGATAACTCAGTTATCACGACAGTTTACCCACCCCCCATTAAAGTGCTGTCATGGACTTTACCATAGAAATACAATCCGATGCCATTAGCCCAGAAAGAAGTTTGGACATATAAACTTGCTTTCATTTCAACAGTTTACACATCTAGAGGGCTGCATTAAGCCGGCTCCCAAATTGCTGCTGGCTCGAGGGTTTCGGGGCCCTTCAGCCAGATTTTGGGGCCCTTCTTAAACTGCAAAAGGCAGGATGGACAATCTGAGGACTCACACAAGCTGCCTTAGCACAGAGAAGCCAAGAAGATAAAATATGACACAAGGCTCCATACTGTCTCCAATGCTCTGTCTTTAACATCTACATGAAAACGCTGGGAGGGATCCCCAGGAGGTTTGGTGCAGGGTGTTATCAATATGCTGATGATACCCACATCTATTTCTCCCTATCAGCTTCATCAGGAAATGCTATCGTTTCCCCAAATGCCTGCCTGGGGTGGTAATGGGCTGGATGAGGGATAACAAACTGGTAGAACCCAAATCAGAAGGAAGTACTGATTATGGGCAGTCAAGACCCAAGAGATGGTTCAGATCTGCCTGTTCTGGATGGGGTCACACTCCCACTGAAAGATCAGGTATGTATCTTGGGAGTGCTCTCGGATCCAAAATTCTGGTTTATAAGGTTGAGTCAGGAGTGCTTTTTATCACCTTTGGCTGATACATCTGCTACACCCATTTCTGGAAGTAAGTGACCTTTAAAAAGTAGTCCAGCCACAGAGAAGGCCCAGCCCCAAACAGTAGTCCATATGCTGGTAACCTCCAGGCTTGATTTCTGTAATGCCTGCTAAGTGGACCTGCCTTTGTATGTAGTCCGGAGACTACAACTGGTACAGAATGTGGCAGCCAGGTTGGTTTCTGAGGCAACCTGAAGGGATCCTATAAGGCCGGTTTTAAAAGAATTGCCCTGGCTGCCGACAGAGCCAGCGTGGTGTAGTGGTTAGAGTGCTGGACTAGGACCAGGAAGACCTGAGTTCAAATCCCCATTCAGCCATGAGACTTGCTGGGTGACTCTGGGCCAGTCACCTCTCTCTCAGCCTAACCTACTTCACAGGGTTGTTGTGAGGAGAAACTTAACTATGTAGTATACCACTCTGGGCTCCTTGGAGGAAGAGCAGGATAGAAAATGTGAATAAATAAATGTCTGAGAGCGAAATACAAAGTGCTGGTTCTTACCTATAAAGCCCTGAACAGCTTAGGTCCAGGGTACTTAAGAGACCGCCTCCTTTGTCATGAAACCTGCCACCTATTAAGATCATCTGGGGAGGTCCGATTACAGTGGGGTTGCCACCAGCTCATCTGATAGTGACTCGGGCCGGGCTTTCTCTGTGGCGGCCCCAGGGCTTTGGGATGCACTCCTTGTCAAAACCAGAGCTTCCTCATCTCTGATTGCGTTTAAAAAGGCCCTTAAGACAACCCTGCTTTCTCAGGCTTTTAATTAAAACTAGTTTTAAATGGTCCAATAGGTTTTACGCTGTGAAATTGTTTTGTTTTATTCTGTGAATGGTTTTTCATTGTTTTCATTGTTTTAATTTTTTTTGTATATTGTAACTTGGATTGTGTACACCGCCACACACACACACACACAACACACACACACACGAATTGAAGATAAATAAACAAACACAAAGTAGATTGGAGGCACTGTCGGAGCAAAGAACTCCTTAGGTCCTCAACTGAAGCCGATTCTGGCATGTCCTTGTGTCTGAACATTAGACCAGCCCTAATCTACATTGCAGCCCAAACTCAGACGTTTTCTCCACCTAAGGAGACGTTCATGCAAAATCATGTTTAAGGATCACAGCTCCTCAAAACTGCAACTCTTTTGATCTGCAACCACCCATCTATCAATCTGAAAGGATTTCTTTTAAAAAGCAGGACAGAAAAGCTTTCTCTAAATCCATCTGAAATGTTTTGTGTCTTTTAAAGACAGTCAGAAAACATTGATATAAAGCAATCTGAAACGATCTTTAAAATAAATACATCATCATCATCATCAATCATCATCAAAGATCAGTCTGGTTCTCCATGTTTCAGGCCAGTCAAATTCCATAGAGCTTTAAAGCAAAGTGGGTATTTAGCGAAATAATTCATGAACCCTGAGACGCCGGTGGTGACGGGTTGGCAAAGCCGATCAGATCAGAAATCAGCGGCGATGAGCAAAGGAATGAAAAGTTTTAAGAACTGACACCAATAGTAAAATTATAAAGTCAAACAAGACAAAACCAGTTGAAAGCTGGAAAAGGATAGCTTCCAAAAACCCAAAGGAAAAGTGAACTGACCTCTTATGGGGGGGGGGTACCTTCAGTTTCTGGAGGTGCAGAGTTTCAACTGTTGAGGTCCATCCCTGTAATCCTGCAGTTTGGCAGGGCAGGGCAGGTATCTCTACAGATGCCTCCTCTTTCCTTGTGCCCTGCCCAGCTGGGGCAGACGAGTCTCTGACTCCACTCATGCTGCTGTTGAGGTTGGGGGTCCCCAATTATTCCCGTGGTTGCTATCCCTCAGTCGGCCAGACTTTGCAGTGGAAGGGGCTCTCCACCTCAGCCCTGGAGGCGTCTCTGGTGGTGGTTTGGTTTGGGTTTTTTAAGCTCAGAGACATCAACCGCCACGAAAGGGAAGGAAGAGGAAATTTTTTTGTACCAGAAGGAAAGAGCGGAGGGGGCCCTGTTTCTGGAGCTGGGTGTGTATGAGAGAGAGGAACTGCACCAGAAGACCAGCACAGAGCGAGCCGGAGACTGAGAGGGGGGCGAGAGAACCAGCTGCTGGCAAAGATGGAAGAACATCTCCAGAACTTACCTTGATGGTGCAATCCATATCAGGCCTCTCTACCTGCCGCTTCCCGCCTAGACCTCCATGGGCACTTGGCTGAGTTGCATTGGCAGGGGCTGATCTTGCACGGGGGGCCGGATGAACAGGGCTCGGGTGTGTGTGTGTGTGTGTCTAATTTTGGGAAGTGAAGTCACACAAACCGCCAGGGCTGGTTTCCTATTGGTGTGACCAAGCTTGCAGCTCTGAAACCTTCTTTTTTTTTTTTTTTTTTTTTTTTGCAGCATCAGTCGGTTTGCGAGCAATTTCTTTTCTGAATTGCAAAAAGATAAGAAGGCGAAGAAGTTGGGAGCTCAGATCTGGAGAGAAATGGGGAGACCCAGAGGTCGATGGGGAGAAACAAGGGTGCCATGGAAAAGAAGACCTTGATCTTTGGAGGACCGTTGGATTTCAGCTGGAGGGCTGTTTCGATGAGTTTATTTTGCAAAACATGGGGCCACAAAGGGGTGTTCTCCACCAAAACCAGGAGGACCCAAGCATTTAATCTGCCCAAGCACAGATGCAAGAGCCGAGATCTATTTGAAAATCATCTCTGATCAGAAATCCTCTATGCAGCTCCAGAAAAATGGCATAACACCCTCTCAGAGTTGAGTTGCCAGTTCTCCAGGCCTGGCTGGGCGTTTCCAGGAATTGGTATCTATATCCAGAAGGCTCTTGACAACAATCCTGGAGATGTGAATGGCTTGGTGGAAAATATTGGCAGAGAAAGGAGATGTTAATGGCTTGATACTGAGAAACATACAGGGGACGTGAGGGATAATCTCTAAGAGGAGCTTCAATCAGAGGGTGGGTTCACACATAACGTGGAATCTACTGGCCAAGTTGGTAATTGACTTGTCTTTGACCATCTGAACTCACACATCAAGCCAGGAACTGGAGGTTCACTCCCATGGGGCCTCAAACTTGATGTGTAACCAAGATTTGAAGCTGGCTTGCCAAATCAAGTGCTGCTCCCTCTGAGGTGCAGGTTATGTCTGAACCCACACTCTTCATGGACCTCTGCTTCATCCTGGCTGAGCCCACCACCACCATCTTGCCATCAGGACCAATGGGTGAGGCGGGGAAGGCTAGCTAGTTGAAGGGTGGGATAGCACCCAGGGCCCTCACTAGGAGGTGCTGACAGGAGGTGTACTTCTGGCTCAACTTGGCAATTTCCAACCAACGGAGATATGTGACTCTCTGCAGTGACAACGTCAAGTTCCCTCTGCATCTTGGGCTGGGGAAAACCAGAGGAACATAGGAACCTGCCTTCTACCAAGTCAGATTATTGGTCTAGCTAGCTCAATATTTGTCCACACAAACTGGCAGCGGCTTCTCCAAGGTTGCAGGCAGGAGTCTCTCTCAACCATATTTTGGAGATGCCAGGGAGGGAACTTGGAACCTTCTGCTCTTCCCAGAGAGGCCCCATCTCCTGAGGGGAATATCTTATAGTGCTCACACATGTAGTCTCCCATTCAAATGCAAACCAGAGCAGACCCTGCTTAGCAAAGAGGACAAGTCATGCTTGCTACCACACGACCAGCTCTTGTTCCCTACTCTGTGTGATTCTACCCAGAGATGGCAACCTGAATTCAGAAGTACCCTCATTAGCAACCACCGACACGTGGGCATGTTATGAGTGCAGCCAGCCTTGATGGAAGCACACTACAGGCAACTTCAGCACTACGCGGTGTGCAAAACTTCATCTGGACGTCCTGCAACCTTGACCATAAGAATCGCTGGTCATCTTCCACTAAACTACCATCTCGATAGACTTGAGATCTTTGGCTGAAATTAAGCAACCAGACTTGGTCCTCTGTGATTCTGGATCTCAAAGCATGTGCCACATTTACATGTGTATAGGAACATAGGAAGCTGCTGTATACTGAGTCAGACCATCAGTCTATCTGGCTGAGTATTGTCTACACAGACTGGCAGCGGCTTTTCCAAAGTTGCAGGCAGGAATCGCTCTCAGCCCTATCTTAGAGATACTGCCAGGGAGGGAACTTAGAACCTAGATGCTCTTCCCAGAGCGGCTACATCCCTTAAGGGGAATATCTTGCACTGCTCACATGGAATCTCCCATTCAAATGCAACCAGGGTGGACCCTGCTTAGCCAGGGGCACAAGTCATGCTTGCCACCACAAGACCAGCGCGCCTCTCCTTGTATATATGTAAAAATGTGTGCACTCTGCCATAACTGTGTGGCTCTTGATGTGAATCTAGTTCCAAGTCCTAGAAGCTAACTCTAGGCAGCTCCGCACATCTTTGGTCCCCTAACCAGCTCTTGCTGGACTACAGCGCCCATCATCCCTGTCTACAGTGGCAGCATCAGAAAAAAAGAAAGCTTGCGGTGGGGTATTATTCTGAGCCATGCTGTTTGGTTACGCTGTGTAATTTGGCTCTCCTGAAGTTTGCTGTGACTTTGCAATGGAAATTGGACGCTGGTGGGCAATTATGTGGCTCCATAAGCAAAGCCGTCTTGGAATGCATCCTGATGGTCCATCAGCTTGGAGGCTGAAACTAGTTTGGCCTGGTCTGGGAGAGGGTGGAGGGGTGGGGCCAGGTTCCCTGGGAGAGCGCCTTCTTCTGCATGATCCCCACTGCACATTAAGGTCATCAAGAGAGGTCCATCTCCGTATGCCGCTGGTTCGTCTGGCGGTGACTCGAGAACAGGCCTTCTCTGTAGTTGCTCCTGGACTGTGAAATGTGCTTCCTAAAGACATTCATCGTTTAACATCTTTACAGGTAAAGTGGTGCCGTCGAGTCGGTGTCGAGTTGGTTTTCTTGGTAGAATACAGGAGGGGTTGACCATTGCCATCTTCCGTGCAGTATGAGATGATGCCTTTCAGCATCTTCCTAGATCGCTGCTGCCCAATATAGGTGTTTCCCATCGTCTCGGAAACATCCCAGTGGGGATTTGAACCGGCAGCCTCTTGCTCCCTAGGCAAGTTACTTATCCACTGCACCAGCCTTTAAAAGAGCCCTGCAGGGATCCTCAATGTTGGGCCCCCAGATGTTCTTGGACTTCAACTCCCATATTCCCCAACCAAAGGCCACTGGGGCTGGGGATTATGGGAGTTGAAGTCCAAGAACATCTGGGGGCCCAACGTTGAGGATCCTGTAAGGCACATTTTTGTGTTTATTTCTGTGAACTGCCTAGAGCCTTTGGAGTCAGGCAGTATATAAACGGAATAAAAATGAATACATAAAAAGAAAAGCGGTTGAAAGAGAGAACAGTAGTTTAGTTTTTGCTAGAGAGCTGGTTTCAGGATCTGCGGTGTTAGGCAGCTACTGAAAGGCTGGAACTGCCAGCAATGTCCTTCCCTTTTAATGCTTTGGATGCTGCTCATGCATGCAGGTAGATGCCCATCATGCGATCTCTCCTCATGAGGACTAGTAATTTGCGAACTGCTTCCATGAATTAGTAGTGAGATGAGATGAATCCGAAAGTAAGTTCTGTCTCAGGTTTCCGACCTTGAGATGGCTTTTCTTCACATGTCTACATGTACACTTGCCTTAAAAATGATTTTTCATTCTTTCCAGCTCCAACCCCCCCCCCCCAACACCACCCAACTTCTGAACATGGTTGATGTGGTGTGCTATTTTTAATTTAAATAATAATCTTTAGCACGGTCACTGTTTTTAATCTGGATTATCTGATAGGTGAGCGTCATCCTTTTCCTATGAACATGCATAGTCTTCAAAAGAGATGTTAGCCACGTTTGACTCATGGCATCTCTTTTAAGGGCCAAATGCGAATCATGTCCTACAATGTTAGAGCTGGAAGGGACCTCAGAGCTAGTTCCAACTCCTGGAACACAGGAACATAGGCAGCTGCCATATACCGAGTCAGACCATTGGTCCATCTAGCTCAGTATTGTCT
This sequence comes from Hemicordylus capensis, assembly GCF_027244095.1. Lineage (NCBI taxonomy): Eukaryota > Metazoa > Chordata > Lepidosauria > Squamata > Cordylidae > Hemicordylus > Hemicordylus capensis. Next base: position 20,556,699 of record NC_069663.1, read on the forward strand.
ACCCAGACTGGCAGCAGCCTCTCCAAGGTTGCAGGCAGGAGTCTCTTTCAGCCCTATCTGGAGTTACCAGGGAAGGAACTTGGGATCTTCTGCTCTTCCCAGAGCAGCTCCATCCCGAGGGGAAGATCTTACAGTGCTCACACTTCTAGTCTTCCTTTCATATGCAACCAGGTTGGACCCTGCTTAGCTAAGGGGACAAGTCATGCTTGCTACCACCAGACCAGCTCTCCTCTCCTGTTTAGATCTCCTGCATCTACACATTACTAAGAGACGTGGAGAAGAGATGCAAGGCCAAGACCGCCCTGCCTCTCATGCTCAGAGGCCTTTTGGTTCATGAGGCCCAGATAGGGAGTGACTGTAGCTTACTGGTAGAATATGTGCTTTGCACACAGAAGGTTCAGTCCCTCGCATCTCCAGTGAAAAAACACTCTTTCGACAGGGCTAGAAGAGATAAATCGTGTAGTGAATAGTGAGCCAAACATCTTGAAGAGCTGCTGCCAGTCAGAGTGGGTAACAGTGAGCCAGAAGGAACAATGGCCTGACTCAGAAGGCAGCTTTCTATGCAACAGGAGGCAGGACTTCCTAATCTTCTGCAGCGGTGTAGGAGGAGAATTTGGGCAAGGACCTCTTTTTCTCAACCCTCCAGTATATGAATTCCTTAATTACAGGGTTTCTTAACCTTGGGCCCCCAGATGTTGGACTACAACTCCCATCATCCTCAGCCACAAAGGCCATGTCTGAGGATGATGGGAGTTGTAGTCCAACAACATCTGGGGGCCCAAGGTTAAGAAACTCTGCTTTATTATAGTTGAAACATGATATCTTTTAAGGCTGACACCCAGACCAGCGCTGTGCTAGCGACATGCACTGTCTGGAGCTAGTGTTCCGGTCTAGTGTTGTCCTGGTGCAAAATGTTTGTGCTTATACAGCAAGTGGCATCCTGTGGCATATTGTCCAAAAATGTGGCCATGCAACCTGGGGCATGTGGCATATGTGTTGCCGGGAACTTGTGCGCCATTTTGCAAGGGTGCCATTTCAAAATCCCAGTGAGACAGTGCAGCAACATGATCTTCTTCTTGGACTACAAGTCCCATCACCCCCCTCCAAAATGCAGTGGATGATGGGAGGTGTAGTCCAACATCTGCGGACCTACGTTTGAGAACCTCTGAACAAAAGGTTAATGCGATAGCACTGTAGAGAAGTGTGTGTGTGTGTGGGGGGGATAATGTGATTTAAGTGTCTCTTGGGATGTGTTCCTAAAGCATCTGAAAATGAGGAAGGCGAATCAGTGTGCATAACTCCAGATCTGTACGTTGGCTTTGAGTGCAATCTTTCCCCACAATTTTGCTCTCGTCCGTGCAGAACGTGCTCTGTTTTGAACTGAGATGGAGCAGAAGAGGGGAAGCATAAACACACAGCTTAGGCGAGGAGGCCTCATCTGAATGGGAAGGTTTGTATGGGAGGCTTGCGCGGGAGGTTTGCACGGGAGGTTTGCGCGGGAGGCTTGCGCCGGAGATTTGCATGGGAGCTTTGCACGGGAGTTAGCACTGGAGTTTCTCTCCTGTTCTGTGCAGCAAGGGTTGGGCCTTTGTGCATCACCATGGACTCACCCGGTTGTAGGAAGAATGGCGCTGTAACCTGCTCATCGGGACCCACAACACGAATCCTGAGGCTGCACAAAGGCTTGAGAACGAGTCGGAGAGGGCTGCTGAGCTCCCCATCTCAGGGCGCGAAAGGAGAGCAGCCTCGCCATTCAAAGCCCTGTGCTCGGTGCTCTGTCGCACCTGGTTGCGCTTTGCGGAGAGCGTGGGGGCCTGTGGTTTCCGGCCGATGTTGTGTGCTCCCTGCCACCTCTGAGGCCGTTGCACAATGGCACTTTCGGGCCCAGGCACCCCTCCCCTGAGATTCTCTGAAAAGGGGAAGGGTTGCTTGGCCCCTCTCTTCACCTACGGGTATGGCGCCACCAGGGTTTCTCTTAGCCCTGGATCAGGACTGGATTATGACAGGCGGGGGCCCTAAGCTATGTTGAGCCTAACAGGCCCTGTTACATTACCAAACAAAAAACAAAAAAAAGAAAAAAAAGAAGTATGATTCTAACAAAAGAGGCAACAAAAATGGAAAGAACGGAGCTTATTTTTACTTGGGCAAAGGTGCAAGGCCAAACAAATTAGCGAATGAAAGCAGTTCTCTTGCAAGAAGCCGATTTGCTTTAGAAAGACCTTTCCATGAAAATATGTTGTGCAATATGTTGTGCAACGCTTAAGAATTTAGTCATTTCTGGGTCTTTGGAGGCTCCTCATGACGCGAGGCACTTGGCTCGTGCCAAAATCTGGCCCTGGAGATTCAGTGGGTGGGTAGATCAGTAGGGAGAGACAGGCCCGTGGAACCCAGGCATCCTGGTTTCCGATCCCTGGCTCTAATCTCTTCCTCTGATCGGCAGGGCTGGGTTGCCTCTCTCTCGCCCTCTTTTCGGGGAGAACGAGAGGGCTGAAAGCGAGAAGCGGTTCTCTGTTTCTCCCTTACTCAATCCCGAGCTGTTGCACAATCTGTGGGTTCGTGGTTTGGGCCCAGGGCTGTTCAAGTACAAAGGGGGCCAGGCTTCTCTATGAGTTGTGAAAAGCTGGGGTGGCCTCTGTTCCTCTCTTTCTTCCATGGAAAGGCTCACTGGAGAGAAGGGAGGTGGCGTAATCGGCGCGGGTACAAATATGTGCGTGGAGCAGCACAGAGAACCAAGTTGGTTGCACAGAGCAGATTCCCGCGGGGCAAGGGTTCTCAGACACGGCTCTCCAGATGCTCTCAGACTACAAACTCCATCATCCCCTGCCACCATGGCAACAGGTGCCGGGATTCTTAATTCAGACATGGCTGCAGACTACAAACTCCATCATCCCCTGCCACCATGGCAACAGGTGCCCGGATTCTTAATTCAGACACAGCTGCAGACTACAAACTCCATCATACCCTGCCACAATGGCAACAGGTGCCGGGATTCAGACACGGCTCCCCAGATGTCGTCAGACTACAAACCCCATCACCCCCTGCCACAATGGCCACAGATGCTGGGATTCTTAATCCCAACATCTGTTGAGCCATGTATGAGGACTTTTGGCCACTGTGGCTGGGGGTGATGGGAGTTGTAGCCTGAAACATCTGGGGACCCAAGTTCTTTTTTTTTTTAATTAAAAATTTTTATTTTAAAAAATAGAGAAAACAAGAAAAGATTATTACATCTCTTGAGCAATCAATTACAGCAAATAGGAGGCAAGTTTAAGTTATACAAAGATAAAAACCTCATCCATCTTAATGACAGTTATTCGGAAAGCACATAAATTTGGGGACCCAAGTACTAGACCCTTTGGCCACTGTGGCTAGGGAGGATGGGAGTTGTAGTCCAGCAACATCTGGGGACCCAAATTTGAGAACTCTTGTCCTAGGACATAAGACAACCTTGGCACTCACTTTTACTTATAATAAAGTAAAGGTAAAGTGTGCCATCAAGTCGGTTTCAGCTCCTAGAGACCACAGAGCCCTGTGGTTGTCTTTGGTAGAAAACAGGAGGGGTTGACCATTGCTTCCTCCCACTCAGTATGAGTTGATGCCTTCCAGCATCTTCCTGTATTGCTGCTGCTCGACAGTTTCTCATAGTCTGGGAAACATACCATGGGGGATTCGAACTGGCAACCTTCTGGCTTGCCAATCAAGTCATTTCCCCGCTGCGCCCTAATAGACCCTAAATGCTTGAGGACCATATCCCTGAAATGACCACTTTCCCCTGCATGGATCTCCCGGGTGGCGGGGAGTGCCACATTTTGCATCTCAGGGGTGGCAGAAAGCCTCGGGCTAGCCCTTGCAAATGTATGCATTTATGGGATTTACGTACCCCTTTGGCCACCGGGTCTGAAGCAGAATGCCTAAGGGTTAGAGCACCATTGGCTTTGGAGAGGAGAGATGGGCTTCTCTGGGTTGTGTGTTTTTGCCAGAGAGGAGCCCGAGAGGAAGCAGCATTTCAGTATTGTTTGGGGTCAAGGCAAGGCTGGCTAAGAGAGTGAGCTGGCTGCATCATGCTCTCCAGAGATAAACATCAAAAACACACACACACACACACACACACACACCCCAGTCCTTCCACTTCCTCTTGTCTGCCTCTCTCCCCGAAATCTGACCACCTGGCCTCCGATCTGGGCCCGGAGAGTCGTGATAGAGACACACGCCCGGGCTGTGAGGTCACGGAAACTCCATCTCCCCCTTCCCAAAACTCAGGAAAAGTCACGAACTGGGAGTCGAGCCAATGGGCTGGCGGGTAGCTGGGGATATGAATAGGGAGGGAATGGCCAGGAGAGACCCCAGGCGAAGGAAGGAGCAGGAGTCCCACTGTCCAGAGAGGCCTGGCCGATTCAACCCACCCCCCTTCAGAGAGACCGTGCAGGACCCCTGACATTGCTGCCTAAGAAAGAGGACCGACGCTACCAGGTCCCACTGGGGCATCCGTCTCGGAAAGCAGCACGTCTGAAGGTCAGTAGAACAGCAGCTGGGGGTCCTATATGGGGATGGGTCTCTTGCCCATGTGTCAAGAAGAGCTCGGTGATGAATGACCTTCCCGGGCATGCAACTCCCAGGTTTAATATGTGGCCTCTCTGGAGTCAAAGGGACTCAGGCTGGATAGCAGAATTGGGGCCACCTCTACTCCTGCCTGAAACCTTGGAGAAGCCGCTGCCAGCCTGTGTAGACCAGGGCTGCTCCATTTCGGCCCCCTTGGCTGTTTTTGGATGACAACTCCCATAACCCCCAGCCACAGTGGCCAATAGCCAGGGGTTATTTTTTTATTTATTTAGTAGCTTGGGGTGCTAAACCTTGGGTTTATTTATTTAGTCCCTGGGTGGTTCACAGTATAAAACCAATTAAATCATCAACATCATTAAAACAATTTAAAATACAATCAGAACTCTAGATCCGACGCTTTAGAGAACTGTAAACTAAAAGCCGGACTAAAGAGGTCTGCATTTAGGTCCTTCTTAAAGACATCCAGAGAAATGCGAATTTCGTTAGGAAGTGTACTCCAGAGTCCCAGGGCAACTCTAGAAAAGTCCCTGTTTCAAGTCGCCACCAACTGAGCTGGTGGCAACAGCCACCGGATCTCCCCAGATGATCTTAACAGGGGGTGGGGTTGATGAAGAAGAAGGCGCTCTCTTAAAAACCTCGGACCCAAGCCTGGGAGTTGTAGGCCAACATCTGCAGGAGGGCCAAAGCTTGAGCAGCCCTGGTGTAGACAATACTGAGCTAGATGGACCAATGGTCCACACAGTACATAATTAATCTGTGGAACTCTCTGCCATGGGATGTGGTGGACACCAGCTGGGGTGGTTTAAAGGGGGCTTAGACAGATTCATGGTGGACAGGTCCATCAATGGCTACTAGTCTGGTGGCTGTGCACCATCTCCAGAGTCAGAGGCAGGATGCCTCTGAATACCAGTTGCAGGGGAGCAACAGCAGGAGAGAGGGCATGCACAGACCTCTTGCCTGTGGGCTTCCCAGAGGCATCTGGTGGGCCACTGTGGGAAACCGGATGCTGGACTGGATGGGCCTCCTTGGGCCTGATCCAGCAGGGCTGTTCTTATGTCCCTCTAACTCAGTTTTGTCTACTCCAGGCTGCACAACTTTAGCCCACCCAGCTGTTATTGGACTACAACTCCCATCAGCCCTGACTACTGGCCACTGATGATGGGAGTTGTAGTCTGATGGGAGTTGTAGTTCAACAACAGCTGTAGGGCTGAAGTTGTGCAGCCCTGCTCTGCACGGACTGGCAGCCGCTCTCCAAGGTTGCAGACAGGAGTCTTTCCCAGCCCTACCTGGAGATGCTGCCAGGAACTGACTGAACCTGAGAGCTTCTGCATGCCAAGCAGATGCTCTAACCACTGAGCAACAGCCCCTCCATCCCCTAAAGCAGGGCTGCTGAACTTCAGCCCTTCAGCGGATGTTCCAGGTCGCCACCAGCACGTCTTGGGATGGAAGAAATCACACACCCCTGCCATGTTTCCAAGTCCCTAAAGATCCTCCTGGCGATCACAGAGCTCTTCCTAGATCACTGCTGCCCGATATCGGCATTTCCCGTAGTCTGGGCAACATACCAGCAGAGATTTGAACCCGCAACCTCTGGCTTGCCAGTCAAGTCATTTCCCCGCTGCGCCATTAGGTGGCGGCATTTCCCTTTATCCCATATAAGTGATAGTTAAGGGAAAGTGTTGCATTTGGCAGCAGTCATCACAGGAGTCACATGGTACCTACCCACCAGAAATTATACCACCATCCTGTCCTCTCTCCAGCCCTTCCACCGAGCATAAGAGACATTTTGCTAAGCTCTAAAAAATGTTTTTTAAATCACATCTTTTTAGAAAGCCTTTTTCATATTTTTATCTGCTGCTTATAATTGGTAGGTGTCTTAGCGTTTAGCTTTTCATTGATAACTTTTCATGTCAAATTTTTAAAATGTGTCATTTTAATTGTGGCTTTAGCCTGGACTTTTCACTTTCCTTAGTGTTTTATTGATCGAGATCTATGTTATCAGTGTTATAAACCGCCCTGAGCAGTAGTGCCCTGGAGGGGCTAGGTATAAATATTTTAAAATAATAAGATATTCATGTTTCCAGTTCTCAGTGAGGTAGGGAATATCTCGCATTTCCCTTCTCAGTTTTTCACTGTGTCAGGCTTCAGTCAGGGTGGACAGAGATACGGTGGGGTCCTTGAATGAAGCCACACCAAGAGTCTAGAGTTGGTTTTACAAGTGAAGTAGGCAGATTTTTTGAGCAGAAGTTAGATCAATGGGGACTAGCCATGAATTCAAAAAAGCAGAGTCAGCCTGAAGCATCCAGGAAATCTCAGTCCAGGACACCAAGAGAGCTGGCTTTTCAGCATTTTAGTTACAGAGGTGGGAGAAATCTCTCTTCATATTCTGTCTGTCTTCATTTTATTTGACAGGGATGGATCCGTGGCGGCAAGGTTGGATGGATTCCCCCTTTCAAGCGGTACCAACTGGAGCCGAGACAGAAACACCAGGTAAGAGGTTTCTTTTCGTCTTGCCAGTGAGTCACACACATGCAAAAGTGCCACCCCTCCGTTTACACAGCATTAAATATATTTGCATGGTGCTTTGCAGCTGGAAGAAGGTTTTCTAAAGCCTAGGGCTCATTTCGCAAGCAATTTCTTAGAAATTAGGTGCTCCGTTGCCTACATCTGGAAAGGAACGGGGGCGAGAATGTGTGCTGGCTCCCACTACTACTTATATACCACTTTACACCCCAAGTTTCCAAAGCAGTTTACACAGACTAAATAAAGACAGTTCCCTGTCCCCAAAAGGCTCACCAAAAAAAAAAAAAAGGGGGGGGGGAGACACCAGCAAAAGCCACTGGAGGGATGCTGTGCTGGGGTTGGATAGGGTCAGTTGCTCTCCCCCTACTAAAAGGTAAGATAATCACTATTTAAAAAGGTGCCTCTTTGCTCAGTTGGCACTATCCATCCTGCACTCACAAATGCAACATTCTAGGTCAATACTCTTGGAAACCCACAGACTGGTGGCAGCCCCCAACAACCGTGAGTACAGGAGGAGAGCTGGTCTTTGGTAGCCAGCATGATTCCCCCCCCCTTTGCTAAGCAGGATGGACCCTGGTTTGCATTTGAATGGGAGACTACATGTGTGAGCACTGTAAGATACTCCCGCTCTGGGAAGTGCACTTACATGCTTGCATGCAGAAGGTTCCAAGTTCCCTCCCTGGCATCTCTAAGATAGAGCTGAGAGAGATCCCTGCCTGAAGCCTTGGAAGAGCTGCTGCCAGTCTGTGTAGACAATACTGAGCTGGATGGGCCAATGGTCTGACTCCGTATATGGCAGCTTCCTATGTTCCTATTTATTGGGGCCTGTATGAAGCTTCAGCCAAAGTGGAATATTCTGCAGTCCCCTGGGCATCATGCGGAGATGGCCCATCTCACTGTACAGTGTTGGGCTGTGCCCGGTCTCAGGGGGCCCCTTTAAGGGAAACTGAGCTCTCTTGAGCCCCTGCCCCATCCCGGACGGCATGTGTGCAGAGTGCTGGGAAGTGTCGCCCCACAGAGCTCTTAAGAAAGGGCTCAGTCTCTGTTAAAGGGCCCTCCCAGCACCGAGAAAAGCACCAGAGGCCAGCCCAGAGAGAAATGGCTCTCACGTCGAAGGTTTTTGGCCAAAGTGCCCCCTGCCTAAAAAACACAGTGAAGGCCGTGACTCTAGGGCAGGGGTCTCCTCTGTGGCAGAGAAGGACACAGCTCTACCTGGAGGGGCAGAGGATGGAACCTGGACCCTTCTACATGCTAATCTGGTGCTCTGTCACGGGGCTACGGGCCTCGTTTCCAGACACGATACAAGGCAAAGATAGGCAAAGGAGGTCAAGGGATTTAAACCCAGCCAGGATTTCGCTGCAGGAACCATTTCAAGGTTTTGGCTTAGGGGCATAGGAAGCTGCCATAGATGGATGGAGTCAGACCCTTGGTCCATCTAAGGCAGTCTTGTCTGCACTGACTGGCAGCAGCTCTCCGAGGCTGCAGGCAGGAGTCTCTCCCAGCCTTACCTGGAGATCCTGCCAGGGATCGAACCTAGGAACCTTCTGCACACTAAGCTGATGCTCTACCATTGTGCTACGGCTCCATCCCCTCACTCCCGTGCACAGAATGCACCAGACATCCACACCCAGGCCTCAGTAATCTCTCTCCAAGCACAAAACGTTTCTTTTTAGATTGTGAGCCCTTTGGGGACAGGGATCCATCTTATTTGTTTATTATTTCTCTGTGTAAACCGCCCGGAGCCATTTTTGGAAGGGCAGTATAGAAATGGCATGCATGAATAAATAAATAATAAAAATTGAAAGGCTATGGCAGAAAAAGACCAAAATAATCTCAGTAGTAATTGGCGCCCTGGGTGCAATTCCAAAAGATCTTGAAGAGCACCTCACCACCAGAGGGGCCACAGAAATCACCACCAGTCAGTTACAAAAAGCAGCTTTACTGGGAACAGCCTATATTTTGCAACAATATCTATAATAACGACAACAATACTCATAATAAAATTCAGCCATCCCAGGTCCTTGGGAAGGACTCGATGTCTGGATAAAACAAACTAGTCAATAACACCTGTCTGACTGTGTCAACAAGAAATAATATGAGAAGTTTAATAGACCAGTCTTTTCCCTCCCTCCCTCAAGATTTCATGGAAGATTACAGGAAGATGTTCCAAGAAGATTTCGGCACAGAGGATTCTTGGTTTCTGCCAGAAAATGGGATGGATCAGCAGCCATGGGGTGGTGGGAGTTATCTAGCAGAACTTGAGGAGCTTGAGAAGGAAATGCCCTACCATCACACACCTGGCTTGAAAGGTAAGACACTCGGAAGAAAAGCCTTGCTGGATCAGTATCCTGTTTCGCACAGTGAGATAAAGGCATGCCCCCCTCTTGATGACCCTATACTAGTGATCAAGACTATAGGCTATCTCCTAGAGACTACCATTGTTAGACTTGCCCGCTGTGAATCTGCCTACGCCCCTTTGACAGCCATCCAAGCTGGTGGCCATCATCACCACATCCTATGGCAGAGGACTGCATAGATTAATTATGTGCCAGGTAAAAAAATACTTCCTTTTGCTGGCCCTAAATGCCCTGGCAATCAGTTTCATGGGATGACCCCCAGTTCTAGTGTTATGAGAGAGAGCGATCTCCAAAGGACCCCCAGCCAAATCTGAGTACTGAGTGAGCACTTCCTAATAGGAGATCTCTGTTTGTCTTCCAGGTTTCCCCGAGTACACAAATACCATTGTGGAGGATACACAGGTCTCCTCCTACCTGGATTATGGGGGATCCAATGGCAAGGGTAAGTTTGGATTGGGATGTGGGAAAGTTAAGGTAAAGTGTGCCAGTGAGTTGGTGTCGACTCCTGGTGCCCACAGAGCCCTGTGGTGGCCTTTGGTAGAATACAGGAAGGGTTTACCATTGCTTCTTCTCACGCAGTATGAGATGATGCCTTTCAGCATCTTCCTAGATCGCTGCTGCCCGATATAGGTGTTACCCATAGTCTGGAAAACATACCAGTGGGGATTCGAACCAGCAACCTCTGGCTTGTTAGTCAAGTCATTTCCCTGCTGCACCATTAGGTGGAAGAGAGAGATCAATGAAGGGTGTTTTTGCACAGAAACAGCATTCAGACTGCTGTCTCAAAATGCCTTGGGATGCCCCTGGCGTTAGGTAAAATCCCATGTAGTGTACTGGTTAGTGTTGGGCTAGGACTGGGGAGACCCGAGTTCAAATCCCTGTTCAGCCACGCCATTCGCTGGGTGACTTTGGGCCAGCTGCTTAACTCTCAACCGTACTGACCCCATCGGGCTGTTGTGAGGATAAACAGAACTGTGCACACCACTCTGGGTTCCTCAGAGGAAGAATAATGGACTAGCGGTGCCAAGAATTAAAACCAAGGACAAGAAGAGAGCTCTCAGTCTTCTGTGCAATGTTTTGCCTTTGAATCTTTCAGCTTCCGGTCCTGCCCTCCAGGAGAGGGTCCTGAGAAGTCTGGAGGGCTCCCACGATCTGAGGTTGCCACACCGGCCTTTGGGTGTGCCTCTGCACCCCTCTTCCCCCAAAAGACCAATATCGCCATCTAAGTCATGGCCTAGAGGGCAGCAGGAGCCAGGTAGGAAAATAACCAAGGGGTTGGCTGATAGCTGTGGTCCGTAGCTCCCTACCACAAAAAGTGGTATAGCCCAGCTTCGGCCCTCCTGCAGATGTTGGCCTACAACTCCCACAATCCTTGGCGATTGGCCGCTGGGGCTTATGGGAGTTGTAGTCCAAGGAGTTCGAACAGCTGTCGGGATGGGGAGAGAATGTTGGGCAGGTCTGCTCTAGCCACTCTCTCCCATGGCCGTACACCAGGACAGGCCTGCAGAACTGTGGCCATCCGGCCGATGTTGGCCTACAACTCCCCTTCGCCCCAGCCAGGAGAAGCTCGGCTTACTCCTTTCTCTCTCCCTCTCCCCGCAGCCTGCCCAAGAGTTGTGCTGCCTGAGGGCTGCCCATTCATCAGGTATAGCTGTGCAGTCCCGTGCAGCTCTACCTGATGAACAGCCAGCCTGCAGGCACCACAACTCTCGGGCAGGGCGGGAGAGGACGCCTTAGGCAAGCTACTCTTTGTCTGCCTTAGCTGCAGTATTGAAGAAGGTGAGGGAGGGATAATATTGCTCTAGCTTAACAGGGAGGAAAGGTGAGTGAGTGTGATTACAGCATGATGATACATGTGAAGTGCTGTGAGGACCCTTGCAAGAGGATCCTGATAGGGCCTGTGCTTCTTCCCCGCTCCAGGAGAAGCCTTCTCAAAGGCAGAGGCATTCTGCAATCCGGCAAGGAGCACCAGCACAGAGGCCTGTGATTCATGTCACTGCGAATCACCAAGCAGGACCAGTCAACAAGAGGCGTTCAGGAATGGGATCGGTACCAGGCCCGGCACCAGGCCACAAAGAGATCAGACAGGTAATGCTGGGAGAAGACACACTTGGTCATCGATGGGGTGGGAGTGTCATTCTCAGCCCCATCCTTAGACCTTTTGGTAATTTAAAAAAAAAAAAACCACTAAAATTTATATAATGCTTGGAAATGGTGGTGGAAAGAATTCAGATGGATGTACATAGATTGTAATAAGAATCATTGTGATTGTTTTCTTTGATCATTAATTATTATTATTTATTCAATTAGTTTTTTATTTTATTTTTCTTATGTTTTTGGTTGTATTATAGATAAAATATTTTTTTTTTTTAAAAAAAATACTAATATTTATATACTGCTTGTCAACAAAGTTCCTAAACCAGTTCACCTAGCAAGAAGATCCCTGCCAAGAAAGTAGAGAGGCACCTTTTAAAGTGGCGGTTCTCACATTTAGCAAGGGGAGAGCAACTGAGCCACTCCAGCCCCTGCATGGCATCCTGGCAGTGACTGTGGCTGGCGTCTGTTTATTTTAAGATTGTGAGCCCCTTTGGAACAGGGAACCATTTTCTTATCACTTACTCTGTAACCTGTGCCGAGAATGTGTTGAGAAGTGGTATATAGGTATTCTTAAGAGCCTAGCTTGCCTCACAGGGTTGTTGTGAGGAGAAACGTAACCCATGTGCACTGCTCTGGCTTCTTTGGAGGAAGAGCAGGAGAAGAGGGTCAAAATATCAGCTCCCTGCCCCAAAGGGGCTCACAACTGAAGACAGACAAAGGAGACACCAGCAACAGATTCTGGAGGAAACTAGGTGGGGTTAAAAAGAGAAAGTTTCTCCTCCAGTGCTAAATAAAGAGCCCTTTTATGTAAAGCTTTTGCTCTTTGTGTTTTGCTGGTCAAATGACCGTAACAAAGATTTGATCTGGATAAAGAGCCAGCATGGTATAGTGGTTAGAGTGCTGGACTTGGATCGAGAAGACCCGAGTTCAAATCCTCACTCAGCCATGAGACTTGCTGGGTGACTCTGGGCCAGCCACTTCTCTCTCAGCCTGACCTAACTCACAGGATCGTTGTGAAAAGAAACACACCACGCACACCACTCTGGGCTCCTTGGAGGAAGAACAGGATATAAATGTAAGACAGAGGAACCCGCTTTGAAAGGTGCCTCTTTGCCCAGTTAGCAGATCCTCAGCAGCGAAAACAGAGCCGGCTGCCTGGAGTTCAGATAAATTGCCTTCCAGGGCCGCATCTAGGCTTCCAGAGAGTCCTAGGACGAAGCCCTCCGCTCCGTTTGAACCGCGTTAACCCCACACAGACACCCCCTCGCTTTCTGCTGGACAGGTTCCGGCCCCATCCAGCTATGGCGGTTCCTGCTGCAGCTGCTACTGGACGGCTCCTGCCAGGCTTTCATCTGCTGGACGGGGAACGCTTGGGAGTTCAAGCTCCGGGACCCCCACGAGGTGAGGCACGACTCAACCCCCCCCGCCCACCGGCTCTGTGACAGCCAAAGATGCTGCTGTGGAAGGAGCCCGAGACTTGGTCCATCTAGCTCAGTATCACCTGCACGGACTGGCAGCAGCGCTCCAAGGTTTCAGGTTCGAGGCCCACCCAGCCCTACTGTCAGGGGTTGAACCCAAAGCCTTCTGCATGTGCTCTGATATTGAGTTACATACTGCTACCGGAAGAGAGCTGGTCTTGTGGCAGCAAGGATGGATTGTTCCCTTTGCTAAGTAGCATCCACCCTGGTTGCATTTGAATGGGAGACTTGAGGTGTAAGCACTGTAAGAGATTCCCCTGACAGCAGAGCTGCTCGGCTTTGGCCCTCCTGCAGATATTGGCCTACAACTCCCATAATTCCTGGCTACTGCCCTACTGTGGCTGGGGATCATGGGAGTTGCAGTCCCCCCAAAAAAAAACCACCAGCTGGCAGGGGGAAAGTTGAGCTGACCAGCCTCAGGGGATGGAGCCGCTCTGAGAAGAGCAGAAGGTTCCAAGTTCCCTCCCTGGCAGCATCTTTAAGATAGGGCTGGGAGGGACTCCTGCCTGCAACCTTGGAGAAGCTGCTGCCAGTCTGTGCAGACAATACTGAGCTAGCTGGACCAATGGTCTGACTCAGTATATGGCAGCTTCCTATGTTCCTAACACACACAGTAGGCTCACTCACATGATCCTAATCAGAGTAGCAGGAGCCCCCAGGCAGGGTAAGAGAGCAAGGCACACACCGAATTAGCGGTCATGTTAAAGCCAAGCAAAAAGGTAGGAGGCAGGGAGAATGATTGTGTGTGAGGCGGAAGGTGGGTGGGATGGCATTCCGCCCTCTCTCGGTCAAGAGGGGGATTGCTGGTCTTGGGTAGCAAGCGTGACATGTCCCCTTTGTTAAGCAGAGTCTGCCCTGGTTTGCAGTTGAATGGGAGACTACATGTGTGTGAGCATTGCAAGATAGGGGGTGCAGCCTCCATCCCTTAGGCGGGGCTGCTTTGGGAAGAGCATCTGCATGCAGAAGGTCCCAAGTTCCCTCTGGCCTATCCAGTTAGGGCTGAGAGATACTGTACTCCTGCCTGCAACCTTAGAGAAGCCGCTGCCAGTCTGGGTAGACAATACTGAGCTAGATAGACCAAGGGCCTGACTCAGTATATGGCAGCTTCCTATGCAACCCCATCCGCAACCCATGCACATACTATGATTTCTAGACATTCAACAGTGAATGTGACCCACACCCCTGTATCGCCTGTGAGGGCCACAGCAAACTGGGGGGGGGGAATGGCTTGGGGGCCAGCAGTCCCTTCGGCCTGGAGCTGCAGGACGCCTCCAACGCACCCCTCTCCCCCTGTGCCAGGTGGCCAGACGCTGGGGCCAGCGGAAGAACAAGCCCCATATGACCTACGAGAAGCTGAGCCGGGGCCTGCGCTATTACTACCACAAGAACATCATCCACAAGACCAGCGGCCAGCGCTACGTCTACCGCTTCGTCCGCGACATCCGCAGCCTGCTGGGCGAACTGTCGGAGACGCTGCAGAGCCAGCAGGGGAGAGGGCCAGCCTCCTAGAGAGAAGGATGCTGGCTCATGGGCACAGGAGCAGCCATGGCAGCTTCTAAGAGGGTGTCGCCAGCAACTTGCGTCTGCGCTCGAGAGCCCAGCAGGCACCAACGGGGCCCGTGGCTTGGCATCCGTGGCTCATGCTGGTTGTGGCGGGGACAGAGACAGAGGATCTGTTTCCTGGGCCTCGGGAGGCCTCAGCCCTTTGGGGCTGCAGGCCACCCAAAAAAAAAAAAAAAAGGCTCATAACTCTGGTTATTCAACCTAGTCCTACAGCTACAGGATGCATGGACACTTATAGGCAATTTTGCCTCTCTTTTTTCTACAATACAGAAGTCACAAACTCATTCCCTTATTTGCTTGGTACTTTATATATTTTGATATTGTAACTCCTGGCCCATCAACTCCAGTAGCAGAATATATAAAGAGCGGGGTTAGGCAGTTCAGGATGCCACCAGACAATTCAAATCATGGTGGAGATCAGGGGTTCCCAACCTCAGGTCTCCCCGATGGTGCTGGACTACAACTCCCATCATCCCCTGCCAAGGCCAGTGGCGGGGGATGATGGGAGCTGGAGTCCACCATCATCTGGGGGACCTGAGGCTGGGAGCTCTCTGCTTTAGATCGTTATCATGAACAAGCCCGAGAAAGCCATGGGCTTACATGCTCCTCCTCCCACAGGAGAGGAGTAAAGTCAAAACCGGAAGCGCTTGATTTTTAAAAACAAAAACCACAGCTCCACACCTTGTCCAAACTGTGTGGTTCGTTTTAACTATGGCTTCCTCAAACACATCGGGATCAAGTTGTGGTTTCAGATCCTGGTTTGTTTGCACAGGTTCATCAGTTAAACTAACGGCAGTTCTCAGTTTGGACGAAGCTGCAATCTGTTTAAAGGTCAGAGAAGCAGCTTTTGGTCTACTCTGCCTGCAAAGCCTCTGCACCTATGGCTCTCCTGGGCTTGTCCAATCATCTCACAGTTCTGATGGATGTCTGAACCCATTCTTGTTATATGTATACATATACACATATACACACACACACACACAATCAGATTTTGCTAGTCCTTTGGACACCAGGCTACATGATCTTCAGCACATCGAGTCCCACCACCATATTCAACGGCTGACAGCCACTCAAGTGTGCACAAGACTACAGCACTAATCTAATGAGCCAGTTTCTCCATTCTCAACTTGTCCCACACTTAGGAATACCAGGATGTCAAAGCCTGGAATCCCTGCTTTACTAGGGGTGAGGACAGAGACTCCAATCGGGGGTCTGTATGCATGTCACCAAGGAACTGCAAGGCGCAGAGTCATTTTTGAAGCGTAATTAAAAGGGGAGGGGGATATACCGGGAAGTATACCATTGCCTCTCGGTGAACAGGGTAATGCGTATTTTGTCATCGCCCTTTGCAAAAAGGGAAATCATACTTGGGTGGGCACAACCTGGCCAGGTCTTCGAATGATACAGCAGCCCAAATGATTCAAATGTATGCTTTTATGTTTATTCCAAAGAATCAGAAATGTGGGGTGAAAAAAAAAAAGACTGGAGTTGCCCACTTATCATACCAACAATATTACTTCCTACAAAAAGGGGGCAGGATTTCCTACGGGCGAGAATTCTGCAACTGACCAATCAGCTGGACGACACGCAGATGCCCTTGAAGTCCGTTCTGATTGGCTGAAGGGACTGCCTGGCATGCCGGCTGCTCCCGGCTCAGACCCAGCTTTGCTGCTGCTGCTTCTGCAGGACCCTGGCGGCCAAGGTCCAGCGTTCCAGCCACTGCTGCAAGGTGAAACCCAGGCGCCGCTCGCCAGGAAGCACAAACTGCCCAGGTTGTTCCCACCTAGAATATGGAGAGGAGGAGAAGGGTGAGCAGCAGGTGCCCTGACCCACTGTCCCAATTATTTGCATGTTCACCCAAACAGAAGACACTCAAATATTTGTATACCGCCTTTCAGCAAAAATTCCTAAGTGGTTTACATGGATATAAAATAAAATGGCTCCCTGTCCCCAAAGAGCTCGCAGTCTAAAAAGATATGTAAGACAGACACCAGCCACAGCCACTGGAGGGATGGTGTGCTGGGGGCGGATAGGGCCAGTTGCTCTCCCCCTGCTCGAGGAGAATCAAAAGGTGCCTCTTTGCTCAGTTAGCAAGAAAGCAGATGAGCCCCTTTAAAAAAAAAAAAAAAAGGGACACACACACCAGTTATATCTGTATTACCTGAAAGAGAGGGGACTCTAAATTTAGACAACCCTCCAATTTATAACAAAGGACCTGCGGGGGGGAGGACCTCTAATCTTGGATTCAGGTGAATAGGATACTGAAAATATTTCAGAACTGGTTTTCAGTTTTAAGAAGTGCTCAAAGGGGTTGACGTAGCAAGAGGTGAGAATGCAGGTTTCCTGGGGCAAAAGGGGTCACATTCCAAGGAGATCACCTTCCCTGGAGAAAAACTGTGCTGGCGCTGGATAGAGACAGTTAAGTCTGTCCTGCTAACATGTAAGAGCCGCTCAATTTAGAAAGGTGCCTCTCTGCTCAGTGAGCAGGGGATGGCTCTCCGAGCAAGACAAGACCCCTCACAGCCCAAGGGATGACAACTGACCCCTCCCCACTATACTGGTGACTCACTATTAACCCCCTACTCACTACAAACCCCCACAAGGAATCCCCTTTCCACACCGATTGCCTGAGGACCACTGAACGTTGCAGAGGATTCTGGGAACCGGGACAGCCTCAGTCCACAGGTAGAGCCGATGGGCTTCGGCATAGCCCCCCAGAACTATTCTCAAGTTTTAAAGCCCCATCTCCAATGACTTGTTCGTCACCGCTCCCTCTTAGGAAGGCCCCACTCTGAATGCAAGCAAAGTGTGCCGTCAAGTCGATTCCGACTCCTGGCGCCCCCACAGAGCCCTGTGGTTGTCCTTGGTAGAATCCAGGAGGAGTTGACCATTGCCGCCTCCCGCGCAGTATGAGAGGATGCCTTTCAGCATCTTCCTGTATCGCTGCTGTCCGATAGAGGCATTTCCCATAGTCTGAGAAACAGACCAGCAGGGATTCGAATTGGCAACCTCCTGATTGTTAAGTCAAGCATTTCCCCACGGCGCCGTTCAGTGGCTCCCTTGCATCCTGCCCCTAAACACGGAAACGCCATGGAGCTGCTGTGGCCAATGGCGACAGCTGCCCCCGCATTGCCCGGAACGGCTGCCCACCGCCTCCCTCTGCTCACCAGGCGTCCACGACGGCCTGCACCTCCTGCCAGCGCTCAATGCGGCTCCTGCACTGGTCCGTGGTCCGCTGGATCCGGGGCAGCAGCTGGTGGGCCTGATCCTGATTGTGGGCCTGCACCTCCCGCACCAGTGCTGAGAACGGAGTATTGAGAGGCATTCAGTATCCAGTGATGGCAACAGAGGGATTCAGCAGCTTTCCTTCCACAGGATGGGATGGCAGATTAGTGGTAGAGAACCCGCTCTGTACACTGCTTAAGGTCCCCGGGTCACGCCCTGGCAGCGTGGTGTAGTGGTTAGAGTGCTGGACTCGGACTGGGGAGACCCGAGTTCAAAAACCCCCATTCAGCTATGAGACTTGCTGGGTGACTCGGGGCTAGTCACTTCTCTCTCCGCCTAACCTACTTCACAGGGTTGTTGGGAGGAGAAACTTAAGTATGTAGCACACCGCTCTGGGCTCCTTGGAGGAAGAGCGGGATATAAAATGTAGATGATGATAATAATAATAATCTCCTGGTAGGGCTGGGGAAGACGCCTGCCTGAAACGGAGATGCTGCTGCCGGTCAGTGTCGACAACACTGCGCTCGAGGAGTTAAAAGGGCCTGATTCGGTATAAGGCACTTCCCATGTTCCTCACAACTAGGACAGTGGAGCCAATGACTGAGAAATCCTCTTCCTTATCCCACTGAAACAGGCCAAGTGTTGACAGGGAACACATATGGGGTACCCACCACTGCCGGTCACGCGTAGGGTTCCAAGCTCAACAGGACGGCGAACTCACCCTGCACGTCCGGCTCCGGGGCGTCCTCTAGCTGCCGCTGCAGGGTTCCCAGAGCCCTCTGTTTCAAGCCCAGCTGGGCCCGCAGCAAGAAGAGCCTCTTCTTCATCTCCGCCACGTGGCAGAGGAGCTGCTCAGGAGCCTGCAGGAGGGCAGGCAAGAGCGAGGCGTGAGGAGGAGGAGGAGGAGGAGGAGAGCCAGCAGGAAGGGCCCCCTGGGCTAAACAAGCTCTGGCCCAGTGTGTATGTGAAGGGGGGACCACATGTGTGAGCATGGCAAGGTATTCTCCTCAGGGGATGGGGCCGCTCTGGGAAGAGCGCCTGTGTGTTTGGGAGCAGAAAGGACTGAGAGAGACCCCTGCCTGCAACCTTGGAGAAGCCGCTGCCAGTCTGGGTAGACAATACTGAGCTAGATAGACCAATGGTCTGACTCAGTATATGGCAACTTCCAATAAGGAGATGGAGCAAAGTTTCCAGTTCCATCTTCTCCTGGACCTGTCTAAAGCAGGGCTGGGCAAACGCCTCTCCATCTATTCTGCCCCCTCGTGTGGGCTACTGTTCCAAGCCCGCGGGCTGGGAGACCCTCACCTTGTAAAGGGGGAATGCCACTCCGTTGCATACGTTGAAGAAGGCCCGGTACTCTGCTGGTGCTGCCCGGCTGAGGCGGTGGATGGAAAGCATGTGAGCAGCGATGCTCCGAGACCTGGAGGTTGGAGGGACAAGATTTGTTTTTTAAATTTCTTTATCTAGCATATTCTCATACGGCCTGATGTGTACATCTCTAGGCGGTGTACAAAAGTTTAAAACCCAATACATAAAAATATAAGGACGCTGAAATTTCACAAGATACAAACACAATTTCGTAAGAAACAAATTAAACCGTTTAAAATTTGATCTTGATTGTCCTTCAGAAACGAGAGTCCCAAGATGGGCAACAAGGCCCGACATTTCCATCTGCCTGCCTTGCCCTGGCAAGGACGGCCACAGAAGAGAGCTCCAAGTTGGAGCTGGGTGGGTGGGCGTTGTTTCCATAGCTGTGGCAACCTTTGGAATGTGAAGCGCAACTATGGGGAAGATCTGTGCCCCTCTTTCCAGTGCGTACTTTGTGTTGCTTTATCACATTTTAAATTAATGTTTTTATTAGAGGACATAAGAACAGCCTTGCTGGATCAGGCCCAAGGCCTCTCTAGTCCAGCATCCTGGTTCACACAGTGGCCCACCAGATGCTTCTGAGAAGCCCACAGGCAAGAGGTATGTGCATGCCCCGTCTCCTGCTCTTGTTCTCCTGCAACTGGTACCCAGATGCATCTTGCTTTGGAGGCTGGAAGTCACCTCCTGCCAGACCTATATACTCCATGAATTTGTCCAAGCCCCTTTTAAAGCCATCCAGCTTCCATCCATAAACTGCTTAGAAGGTGAATGCCAAAGTGGGGCAAGTTTTAAAGGCACACACAGAGAAAACCTTGCCGATTTTTTTTTGTATCGAAACCAATGCTCAGGAAACTGAGTAGGGTGCTCTCTACCCAAAGCCTGGCTTTTCCAGAAGGGAACACAGACCCCCGCCTGTCTGTTAGGGTTCCCTCTAACAGGGATTCCCAGGTGTGGTTAACTACAACTCCCAGAATCCCCAGCTGCAATGACTTTTGCTTGGGGCTTCTGGGAGTTGTAGTCCACGACATCTGGGAATCCCTGTTGGAGGGAACACTGCTCTCTGTAGGGTCTGCTCATCCACTGGGAGGAACCCTCACCCTGGAAGTTCACGGCGCAGCAGGCAGGGGAGGGCGATGGCCTTGAACTGCTGGATTTCCCGCTCGACTCTGTTGTGCAGCTGCTGAGTCTCCAGTTCCACTTGATGCTCCAGCGGCAGCAATTTCTTCTCTATGAAGTCTTGGATCTGATTGGGAGAGACAGACAGACACAGTCAGTACCCCATTAGCTGAGCAATTCTCAGCTAGCAAGCCTCTTGTATTTATCATGGGGAGAGCAACTGGCCCTACCCAAACCCGGCACAGCATCCCTCCAGTGGCCGTTGCTGCTGTCTACCTTATGTTTCTTCTTAGACTGAATGTCCTTTTGAGGCAGGAAACTCTTATTGTTTATTTTTTGACATAAACCGCACGGGGAACATTTGTAGAAGAGTGGTATATATCATCTTGGTTGTAATCATCAGAAATGATTTATACATCGAAGCGGTCACTCCCTCCCCCAGATAAGCACAGAACCTATTTCTGATATTCTAACTTCTCAATAAAAGCAGGTTCCTAGTCCTCAGTGTTGCAGAGCCCTGCTTGGAAACTAGCAGGTACAAGACCACCTGGGCAGATGTTCATGGGGGGGGCGGGGGGAGAGAAGAGGGAAGAGATGGCATTTCAGTATTCCCTGCAGCTTCCTTGCTGGCTGTGATCTCCTGACCCCTTGCTCTACCAACCCCACATGTTCCCCTTACACTGCCTGTGACAGCCCAGTACCTACCAAAATATTCCAGATTTTAAGCTAGCAAAAAAGAGAAAGAACAGAACTGTGCAATGGTAATTTGCAAGTGTGCTTATATTGCTTGAGAGTCAAGGAGCATAACATCCAGGTATTGTAGGCGATGCTGTCGGACACTCTCTCACACACCCCTGGGCACAAGCAGCACAGCATTGCTGGCACCTGGAAATGGTCATCTCGACACATACCCACCCAGGAAGGATATCAGCCCCTTCCCAAGGCATGGGGGGGACTAAAAGATGGCTACTGGATCGGAGGCAACTAGCCAGATCCTAGGAATTCACTGCCCAACAAGGCAAGGGCAACATTCAGGTGACCAAGCTACAGAACAGGCCGACGCTTCCCTGGTCCCCTGCAGGACTGGAACATTCCCCAGAGGGGTCAAAGAGACCCCAGCAAGATGCTGCCAGCCTGTGATGAGCAAAGTCCCCCCGCCACTATTGCTGGGGAAGGAAGAGGCTCAGGTACCTGGCAGCAGCAAACCACACCAGCAGCTAAGTCTCTCGCTTTTTATAATTTCCCGTTTTTTGCTTTGAAGACAACCTTTAATTTGAACCTCATAATGATGGCAGTTTCGGATCTGACAACTTTTTGTTGTTTAATTTAGTTAATTATATTACTTCCATTGTATCTTGTGTCTATCTTATTGCTGTGAGTCACCCCGAGCGGAAGAGCGGGACACAAATATTTCAAAGTAATAAATAACCATGTCCTCCGGCCTTACCCCGCGGATCTGGCTGTTGCAGTATCACCAGGTGGGCGATCTTGCTGTGTGCCAAATGGCATCTACCTTATCTCCAACCCTGGTCTCAACTCCCCCCCCCCCCCACCGTGACCCCCAAGCCTCTTTAGAAGCAGGGAATCCTCCTCTTGTTTCTCCTCCTCTTTTCTAAGCAACAGAGACGCGGACACGGCTTCTCCAAGGCCGCCACCGCCTTGCACTGGGGCTCCAGCAGCGGGCCAGTTCTCACCTCAGCCTGGTCCTTGCGAA
Organism: Hemicordylus capensis; assembly: GCF_027244095.1. Classification (NCBI taxonomy): domain Eukaryota; kingdom Metazoa; phylum Chordata; class Lepidosauria; order Squamata; family Cordylidae; genus Hemicordylus; species Hemicordylus capensis. The sequence goes on from NC_069663.1 coordinate 20,578,700, forward strand.
GCTGGGACTTCATATACGAGGTGCCTTTGATGAGCGCCCGGATGTGCTGCTGCTTCTCGTTCTGCGGAGGAAGGCAGGGCAGTCTGTTAAGGGGTTGGAGGAGCGACGGAAGAGCACGAGGAGGGGGAGACGGTGCAGCTCTTCACCTTTTCTTCCCCCCCCCCGCCCCACCACCAGGTATGCTTCTCTCAGAAATCAAGTCCACCTTGACGAAAGTGTCCTGCAAAAACAAATAAGGCTCTCGGAAGAGGAGAGCTGGTCTGGTGGTAGCAAGCAGGACATGTCCCCTTAGCTAAGCAGGGTCCGCCGTGGTTGCATATGAAAGGAAGACTAGAAGTGTGAGCACTGGAAGATCTTCCCCTCAGGGCATGGAGCCACTTTGGGAAGAGCATCTAGGTCCCAAGTTCCCTCCCTGGCAGCATCTCCAAGATAGGGCTGAGAGAGATTCCTGCCTGCAAGCTTGGAGATGCCGCTGCCAGTCTGTGAAGACAGTACTGAGCTAGAGAGACCAATGGTCTGACTGAGTATATGGCAGCTTCCTATGTTAAGAGCAAGCCCAGAGCTCCAACCTCTCAGAGGAACACAGGGACAGTGTTTCCTCTAACAAGGATTCCCAGATGTCTTGGACATCAACAACAACTACAACTCCCACAATCCCCAAGCAAAAGCCATTGCAGCTGGGGATTCTGGGAGTTGTAGTCAACTGCATCTGGGAATCCCTGTTCGAGGGGAACGCCGCACAGGAAGTCTGCCTTATGCCAGACCGTTGGACGATCCAACTCAGTACTGCCAGCACTGACTTGGCAGCAGCTTCTCCAAGGTTCCAGGGAGGAGTCTTTCCCAGCCCTACCTGGAGGTGCTACCAGGGAGTGAATCTGGGAACAGCTGCTAGGGATGTGCACGGAACTGGGCGGGGGAAGTTCGAAGGCAGGTGTGTGTGTGTCTGACTTTAAGGGGGTGTGTGGGAGGGGGGGAGATGCACTTACCCCTGCCCTCCACCCCCCCCCCCCCGCTGGCGCTGCTTTAGCAAAGGCTTATCACAATCCTGCAAGGTAAGGAAATGCACCCATAATGCCGACAGGAAGGCTGAGGCCAAGAGGGAGTAGCCTGCCTAGAGAGCTCATGGTACAAGCAAGACGTTATCCTGGCACTCACCACCAAGTGGCGGAAGTCCAGAATGCGCTGGCGTTTGGCTTGCAAGCCCTGCAGCTCGGCATGCCGGGTGCTCACCACCTCCTCCAGCTCCTGGCAGCCTTTCAGCAGGCCGTCCCGGAAGCTCCGCAATCTCACGGCCCGCAATTCCAACTCAAACACGGCTCTGCATTGGGGAGGGAGGGATACAATTGACCGGGTGCAGGCGGGGGGAGAAGAGAAGAAAAGCAACTGAAGAGGAGAGCTGGTCTGGTGGTAGCAAGCATGACTTGTCCCCTTAGCTAAGCAGGGTCCGCCCTGGTTGCATATGAATGGGAGACTCGAAGTGGGAGCATTGTGAGATCTTCCCCTTGGGGGATGGAGCCACTCTGGGAAGAGCAGAAGGTTTCAAGTTCCCTCCCTGGCTTCTCCAAGATAGGGCTGAGAGAGATCCCTGCCTGCAACCTTGGAGAAGCTGCTGCCAGTCTGTGAAGACAATACTGAGCTAGATAAACCAATGGTCTGACTCAGTATATGGCAACTTCCTATGTTCCTAATTCACCACCACTATTAAGACTGTACTTATGGATATATGAATACAGGCTCTGCAACAGTCACATAGGAAGCTGCCATATACCGAGTCAGACCCTTGGTCCATCTAGCTCAGGATTGTCCACACAGACTGGCAGTAGCTTCTCCAAGGCTATAGGCAGGAATCTCTCTCAGCCCTATCTTGGAGATGCTGCCAGGGAGGGAACCTGGAACCTAGATGCTCTTCCCAGAGTGGCTCCATCCCCTGAGGGGAATCTTTTCCAGTGCTCACACTTCTAGTCTCCCATTCATATGCAACCAGGGTGGACCCTGCTTAGCTAAAAGGACAAGTCATACTTGCTACCACAAGACCAGCTCTCCTCCAAGGTAGGAGGTATTTTTCAGTTGTGCCCTGAACAGCAGGCAAGAAAGAGAGTGCCCAGGCGAGCGAGCTCTTGTCCTCGGCTCCTGAAAAGACCAACAGCCTGAGACATTTCATTAATCTTATGTAATTTCCTTGTTTTAATGTCGTAAACCGCTCTGGGTGCCTTTGTCAAGGCAGTATAAAAATGTAACCAATAACTAAAGAGGAAAGACTGCCAGTTTTTTGCAGAACACCCTGCAGGGTGAGACTGATCTCATGGATGCAGAACCCCACAACCTAATGCAGGTAACCAGACACTGAAATAACTTGCATTCATAGTCGCCCATGTCTAGACATCAGGGGGCTCACAATGCATTGTGTTCACTGCACAAGCAACTAATTTACATATGTCTCCTGGCTTTTCTGTTCCAAATACAGTTGCCAAAAGCAGATAATCAAGGAGCGTTTTTTGTTTTGTTTTTTGTTTTATAGACCATTATGAGGCTCATAAGAACATAAGATCAGCCCTGCTGGATCAGGCCCAAGGCCTATCTAGTCCAGCACCCTGTTCCACACAATGGTCTACCAGATGCCCCTGGGACGCCCACAAGCAAGAGGTGAGGGCATGCCCTCTCTCCTGCTGTTGCTCCCCTAAAGGTAAAGTGTGCCATGGAGTCGGTGTCGACTCCTGGCCCCCACAGAGCCCTGTGGTTGTCTTTGGTAGAATACAGGAGGGGTTGACCATTGCCTCCTCCCACGCAGTATGAGATGATACCTTTCAGCATCTTCCTATATTGCTGCTGCCCAATATAGATGTTCCCCATAGTCTGGGAAACATACCAGCAGGGATTCGAACTGGCAACCTTCTGCTTCTCCCCTACAACTGGAATTTAGAGGCATCTTGCCTTTGTAGCTGGAGGTGGCCTATCATCATCAGACGAGCAGCCATCGATAGACAGTCCATCAGTGAGGCTCACCAGGAAGCCTTGTCTTCCAGACCCCTTGGGATGGCAAGATCTCAAGTAACCAGCCCCTTGACCTGCTGTTGGGTGTCCCGGGCAAGGTGGGAGGGGCCCCTGCTCTTACCGGGCCAGGATGGAGCGCTCCGAGCCGTCCGACAGCAGCCGGTGCATCTCCAGGACGACTGCGTCCAACTCGGCTGAAAGGTTCCTCTCCTTGGCCTGCAGGGGGAGCTGCTGCACACAGAGCATCTCACACTTGTTCCAGCCCTCCTGCAGCCAGAAGAGATAAGCCAGAAGAGATGGAGCCAGCCTGGTGTAGTGGTTAGAGTGCTGGACTTAGGACTGGGGAGACGTGAGTTCAAATCCCCATTCAGCCATGAGACTTGCTGGGTGACTCTGGGCCAGTCACTTCTCTCTCAGCCTCACCTACTTCACAGGGTTGTTGGGAGGAGAAACTTAAGTATGTAGTACATCGCTCTGGGCTCCTTGGAGGAAGAGTGGGATATTGAAAATGTTAATTTTTTAAAATGACTTCTATATCCAGCCCCTCAGCATCAGGAAGCTGTGGAAGCTTCCCAGGGACAGCCCAAGGTTTGGGGGCACCTGAGGCAGAGGGTCAAATGCTGCCATGCCCCATATTCCTGGTGGGTCCAGCCCCCTTTCAAAGCTGACCCTTGTAAGCAGATTGCAAGGGTCATGGTGGGGCAGCAAGGAGGGAAGGGTGCCTCTGCTTCTCCTCTCCTCGTGCCTCTTGCAAGGTGTGAGAGGAGAGGCACTCCTTTTAATCCGACCCTTTCAAAATGCGGAACATTTTAATGGGGCTTTCCCTGGGCCCTTGTAACTTTTCCATTTTATTAATTCATTGTTTTATATGGCATCGATATACGTATAAAAGCCTTTAGGGAGGTATGTGGCAGGCCCTGCTTACACAGTGCTAAACCCATCAGGGCACTGCAGGAGCGCAGACACGCCCTCTTGCTCTCACGCTTTCAGGAAAGTCGACTCCCGGTGGCCACCATGTTGGAACTGAGCCCCTGCAAAGGGATCTTGACGTATTTAAGAAAGCGTTAAATATCTGGGTATTAAAGAGAGCGTCTTCTTCACTATGAGCCCCACCTCCCACTGAGGTCATCTGAGGAGGTCCGTCTCCAGTTGCCACCGACTCGTTTGGTGGCTACACAGAGACGGGCCTTCTCGGCTGGGCCTTCTCGGCTGCTGACCCGAGATGGTGGAATGCGCTCCCTGCTGAGACATGATCCTCCCCATCTCTGGCAATTTTTAAAAAAACACCTGAAAACCCATCTTTTCGCCCAAGCTTTCCCAGCTTTTTAAAACTGTCTGTTTTAATTTTAAGGCTGATTTTAAATTGTTGCATTGTTTTCAACTTTTTAATGTGTGTTTTAATTGTTTTATGTTAACCGCCCAGAGACAAACGTTTGGGTGGTATAGAAGTTTAATACATAAATAAAAATAAATAAATAAAAGAGAGAGAAAGCAAGCAAGCAAGGAGGAGAGAGGAGCAGCAGGAGAGGTGAGGGTGGTGAGGTCTCTGGGGTGAAGGGGCTTTGGCAGGAGGAGAGGAGAACAGTCTACTGGGGCTCAGTTGCTCTGAGCCAGTCAGGCTAGTTTATTTTATTAATATTGTCAGCTGCCCCAAACAGTAGTGTACTGGTGGCGGGGAGGGATACAACCAACCCAGGGTGGGGAATAAACATTTTAAATAAAATTAGTGTGCTCCTGGCGGTGAGAAACTGACACATCAATCGGCCCCGTTTGCCACCAGTGTTCCCAGTAACAGGGATTCCCAGCTGCTGGTGACTACAACTCCCATCATCCCCAGCTGCAATAGCCTTTGGCCGGAGATGATGGGAGTTGTAGGGCCCCCAACATAACTAGGCAACCTGAGCAGTCCTCACCTGTATGAGGGCCCGGATGGAAGGCAGGTTGTCTGCTGGATCCGAAACGTCTTCCAGGTGGACGCTGTCGTATCGGAATCTGGAGGAGAAAGGGCAGCGCTGGGCATCCCGACGTGCCTCTGTGACCCCCCTGGCCGGGAGGAGGGTGAGCCCCAGGGAGAAGCCCCACTCCTACCACCTCCCTGGGGAGGAGACTCACTTCAGAGCTTCCACATCCTGGGGGATGTTGATGCTGTTGGTGAACTCCTGCAGCTGCTGCATGCTCTGAGAAGCCAGGTGCTCCAGGGCGGAGAGGATATGAGCAGGCGGGTGGGAGCCAACCACTTTCTGTCGGGAGAGACAAGAGGGGCAGGAATCGTCTCAAGGAAGCGCCCAGGCAGGAGGAGAGACCCCGGCCTGAAGCCTCCGACAGCCACTGCCAGCCCGTGAAGACAGTACCGAGTGAGATGGACCAGTGGCCTACCTCGGCAGAGAACAGCTTCCTATGCTCCTAATAGTTACCTCTGCTAACTGGGCAAAGAAGCACCTTTTAACGTGGTGATTCTGTTTATTGAGCAGGGGGAGAGTAACTGACTGTTGCTGGTGTCTATCTGATGTTTCTTTTAGATTGTGAGCCCTTTGAGGACAGGCATCTATCTTATCTTATTCATTATTTCTCTGTGTAAACCGCCCTGAGCCATTTTTGGAAGGGCGGAATACAAATTAAATAAATCAATTTAAAAAATAATAAATATAAAAATTAAAAAAAATAATAATAGTTCTGAGCAGCGGACACACACACACACACACACACACACACACACACACACACACACACCCCACAGCACCAACCAGTGTTCCCTCGAAGGTGAGCATGTGCATACTTTGGGATGTCAGCTCAGTTAATTTTAGATCCCGCTCAGGTTGAATCAGGAAGGCCTCACTCTGAATGCAGGTGCGCACACACTGCCTTGATCCTGCCACCCAGAACAAAACTCATTCTGCACACAGATGGGGGGGGGGGAACAAACTTTAGAGAGAACACTGGCGCCACAGAGGATTCAGTAGCCTAGATGAGATGAAAACCAGAACATGGACACACGCGGGACAGCACCTTAGCCAAGGGCTGCACAACAGGGGCCCTCCAACTGTTTTGGGACCACAACTCCCATCATTCCCTGCAACAGCGGCCAAGCGTGAGGGATCACGGGAGTTGAAGGCCCATATGCAGGAGGACCAAGGATGTGCAGCCCTGCCTTAGCCCAGTGCTGGGTGACCCCTGGGAACGTCTCCCCTCCTGCCAACTTCTCCTAAGCACTGATGCTCCCAGGACCACTCAAGTCCACCCTCCATGGGGAGGCTCAGCTCTCCCATCATACCAGAATGGGTGATGCTACAAAGCACCCTCCTTACCTCCACAATGCTCAGCCAGTGCTGGTAGGAGGTGTTCAGCTGCTCCTCGCTCATCCCGCTGCTGAGAGAGAAGGGGAGGAAGGAAGCGTTAGAACCCTAGGAAGAGAGGACAAGCAAGCACAACGCTCAGGTCTCCAGGTCAGCAGGGAGGGGGCCACAGACCAGGAGGAGAACAGCTGCTCTGCATTCCAAAGACCCTAGGTTCAGCTGTGGACCTCTCCAGTTAGGACAGGGATGGGGCTGTAGCTTAGTGGTCGAGAATCCGCTTTGTAGCCAGGAGGACTCGGGTTCAATCCCTGGCAGCAAGTCCAGGTAGGGCTGGGAGGGCCCTGCCTGAAACCTTGGAGAGATGCTGCCCGTCCGTGTAGGCAACGGTGAGCGAGACGGACCAAGGGTCTGACTCAGTACAGGGCAGCTTCCTATTTCGGGATGGGTCTGTAGCTCAATGGTGGAGCAATGCAAAGCAAAGAGTCCCAGGTTCAGCCCCTGATAGTATCTCCAAGTAGAGCTGGAAAGGACTCCTCCCACCTATCTCCCTTAGGAACATAGGAAGCTGCCATATACTGAGTCAGGCCATTGGTCTGTCTAGCTCAGTATTGTCTTCACAGACTGGCAGCGGCTTCTCCAAGGTTGCAGGCAGGAGTCTCTCTCAGCCCTATCTTGGAGATGCTGCCAGGGAGGGAACTTGGAACCTTCTGCTCTTCCCAGAGCGGCTTCATCCCCTGAGGGGAAGATCTTGCAGTGCTCACACTTCTAGTCTCCCATTCAAATGCAATCAGGATGGACCCTGCTTAGCTAAGGGGACAAGTCATGCTTGCTACCACAAGACCAGCTCTCCTCCCCCTTGGCTGGAAATATTCCAGCTTCCTACATAACCTATGTTGGGTCCTGAAAAATGTTGAATTAGAACTCAAGGAGCAGTCCAATCGTCCATTCAACAGTGTTCGGATTCACAGTGGGCCTCTGAGGCCTTTGGCAGCAGTATGGTCTGGATGTTTTGCGAACCATGGAAACTGCCTTATGCCGAGTCAGACCCTTGGTCCATCTAGCTCAGTACTATCCACACTGACTGGCAGAAGCTCTCCAAGGTTGCAGGCAGGAGTCTCTCCCTGCCCTATCTCGGGATGACAGGGAGTAAACGTGAGATGCGTGCAAATTCTCTACCACTGAGCTCTGGCCCCATCCCCACCAGGGGTGTATCTTACAGCACTCACATGTAGTCACCCATCCAAATGCAAACCAAGGCAGATCCTGCTAAGCAGAGGGGACCATTCATGCTTGCGACCACAAGAGGAGCTCTCCTCCCCAAGGTCAGACATGGAACAGAGACATCCCTCCCAATCAGGGATGCTTGTGAGAAACAGGAAGTATGGAAGAGGGTTCCTTACGGGTAACTCCCAGATATGCTGTGATCAAAAAGGGTCTTCTGGAACTGGAAGCGCAGTTGGCAGGCTTCCTGGACATCTCGCTGGAAAAAACAGAAACAGGCGAGGGAAGAGGTTTTTAAAGATTCCAACTTTGGCAGGTTCCCATCTGCTGGGAACCCAGGTGTGGTGATCAAGATTCCGGGGACACGTTCTAAAGGTGCACAGAGTGTTCATGCAAGGCACCATGCAGGACTATTGTGCCTCGCTCCACAGAGCGTGTGCCCTAGAACACACTCAATGTTAGAGAATAAGCAAGAGGCACCCTGGGTATCTTCTCCCCTGCTGTAGAGGGAGATGGAAATGGTGATACCCAGTGGTAAAGTAATCCTAGATGTTAAGCATAGCCTCTCTGTCGAAAAGCATAATGCACAATCCAGTTAAACATACTCACACTACGTTTCAAAAACAGTCTTATAGTACAACCAACGCATTTCCCCCCACGTGAACCAGAAGTGAACCACATCAGATGGACAAGAGTGAATTCCTATAGGACTTGGGCCCGGCTACTGATGCTTAATCTCTGCTCTCCGCCCAACTATTTAGTTATGTCCCCTGGCCACCTGTCCCCAGACTCCCAACCCTTTCTGCCTGTGGACCCCAACCAGCTCAACCCCGTCCCCGCAAAACTTGTGTTTTCAAGGTTTGGTTCTCCAAAGAAATGACACGTGTCCAGAGTCTGGATTTTCTTGGTCCTGTGTTTACCCAGAAGGAAGAGGACTCTGGGTTTAAAAGACACACTAGTTTCTAACATCGAAAAACTTGGAGGGGACGGGGGAGAGAGAGAACCTAGTCTTGGATTCAGGTCAATACAGTATCACACATGCAGCCCTAACCCAGGACCTACATAAGATTGACAGAAGTGGTGTTCCCTCTAACAGGGATGCCCAGATGTTGTTGACTACAACTCCCAGAACCCCTAGATGTAATGTCTTTTGCCTGGGGATTCTGGGAGCTGTAGTCAACATCTGGGCATCCCTGTTAGAGGGAAGAATAGACTGGACAGAAGCCAACCCCGCCCTCCCTCAGCTAGCAGCCAACCAGCACTCACCAGGACTTCTGGCTCGAAGCTGGGGAATCCCGACTCGGGGTTTTTCCCAAACACAACAGATCCTTTGGCTTTCCTGCCAAGAGAAAGGCATTGTGGTTTCATTAGAAAGGAGCAGACAGCCCCATTCAGGGGTAAACCGGAGCCCTGCCTCACACAGTCCCTGACAAAATCAATGTATTGCTACAAGTAGGTGCAAAGGGGACTGGGAAACGGGGCTGCAGGTCAGAGGGAGGGCATTTGCTTTGCCTGCAGAAGATGAATTCAGGTCCAATTCCTGGGTAGGGCCCAGGAAATCCTCCTTCCTGAAGCCCTGGGGAGCTGCTGCCAGTCAGAGTAGACAGTGCTGCGTGAGACGGACCATGGCCTGACTCAGTACAAGGCAGCTTCCTACGTACCCATGTAGGAAGGAGCTTTTGGGATGGTTAGCTGCAGGAGCACCCCCTCTCCATCTACCATATTCTCGTCTACTTCGGCCGTGATTCTCGTCTGCTGCTTTGCAACCAACATTCTCAGAATGGTTTGCATAAATAAGCTGGCTCCCTGTCCCAAAAGGGCTCGCAATCTAAAAAGAAATATAAAGGTGGACGCCAGCAGCTGCTGCTGATGGGATGCTGTGCTGGGATTGAATAGGGCCAGTTGCTCTCCCCCTACTAAATATCAGAGAATCACCACTTCATCATATCTATAGAACACTCGATTATATCTATATCTAGGCGGTGTACAATCCAAACTACAACCAATATAAGAACAGAATAAAAAGGTGAAGTGTGCCATCGAGTCGGTGTCGACTCCTGGCGACCACAGGGCCCTGTGGTTTTCTTTTGGTAGAATACAGGAGGGGCTGACCATTGCCTCCTCCTGCGCAGTATGAGAGGATGCCTTCCAGCATCATCCTATATCGCTGCTGCCCAGTATAGTACCAGCGGGGATTTGAACCAGCAACCTTCTGCTTATTACTCAAGCATTTCCCCGCTGTGCCTTTAGGCCGCTTAAGAACAGAACAATTAAAACACTTTCACAGAACGAAACAATTAGTTTAAAATTAGTTTCAATTGTTAGTTTTATCAATCAATCAATATTTGTTAGTTTTATTTATATCTATGTAAACCTCTTTGGGGACTTTGGTTGAAAAGTGGTATATATTCATTGTAATGGAAGGCCTGAGAAAACAGGCACGTCAGGGGACTTTTTAAAACCAATCAAGAGATGGAGACGCTCTTTTATTTCGACAGGGAGTGCATTCCAAAGCCCCGGGGCAGCCACAGAGATGGCCTGGCCCCGAATTGGTGGCAACCATAACCAGACCCCACCCAGATGATCTCGTGGCAAAGGGTTAGGCTTTAAAAGGTGCCTCTTTGCTCAGTGAGTGCGCTGCAGATACATTACCCACCCACAAGTCTCTCCCCCAAAACCCCACTTCTAGAAGGAGGCTGCAGAGCCTGGCAATCAGGCCCGTACCGTTCCATCTCCTCGAACTGCTCCAGGCGGCCCCGGATTTGTGTCCCTCTGGCACGCAACTGCTGCCGCTCTCTGGCGACCCGGGCAGAGTAGGCCTGGAGCAGCAAACGGCGGTGCCTGGCATCACGGATCTTCTCCTGGGCCGTCTCCACGGCAACTTCTGAGGGACCAGAGCAAAGAGATGGCATGGTCAGCCTGGTCTGTGCATGCTCTCAATGGGCCTCAACTTAGCCCCCGCCCCCAGCTGTTTTTGGACTACAACTCCCATAATCCCCAGCCCCAGTGACTGACAGCTAGGAATTATGGGAGTTGTGGATCAACATCTGCAGGAAGCCGAAGTTGAGCAGCCCTGGCCTTCAGCCCGATCCAGCAGGGCTGTTCTTATGTTCTCTACCCCTTGGGTCCCCAGACAGGGCTGGGCGACAACTCCCATCACCCCAGCCTTGACCCACTGTGGCCGGCGATGAGAGTTGTAGTCCAACAAGACCTGGGGACCAAAAGTTGGGGAATCCTGCTCCACCCAACCAAGCAGCCTCACAAGTGCCGTTTCTGCACTAGAACCCAGTGCTGGTCTCTCTTTTTAAGGGAGAAAGGTTCTAGCCCTCATGACTGTTGAGGAAAAGAATGCATTGTTTAGTTAGTATATTTGTACACCGCCCCAAACTCACATCTCTGGGCAGCTTACCATGCACAAGACACAAACTGGAGAAAGAAATTAACAAGAAAGCCACAAGCCTAGTTTTAAAGCGTGGGTGAATAAATACGTCTTCAGAGTCTTTTTAAAAGCTGTCCGAGATGGGGAGCCGTGTTCCCTCTAACAGGGATTCCCAGATGTTGTTGACTACAGCTCCAAGCATCCTCATCTGTAACAGTCAAAGCCCGTCTGGTGTCCGTCCGTCCCACTTTCGCTCTCTAGGGCAGTAGTTTCCAGCCAAACGGGCTAAATCCCAACCATTGTAGATTTAAGCGGGGAAATCTGGGGAAATCCCAACCATCGTAGCGGGGGATGATGGGTGTCGTAGTTCAGCAACATCTGTAAGCACCCTGCTTGGGAACCACTGCTCGAGGGTATTCTCGTTGAGGGTGCCTCAGCCACGTCCAGCAGTTTGGCATCCCTCCTCCTCCCCACCTTCTGCGACTGCTGTAAGCAGCCGGCTTCAACTCCCAGAAAAGATGAAGGACTTGGAATCAGAACGTTAGAGCTAGAAGGGACCTTGGAGGCCGTGTTCCCTGTCACGGATTCCCAGATGTTGTCGACTACAACTCCCAGCATCCCCAGCTACAATGGTCTTTGGTGGGGTGTATGTGTGTGATGGGAGTTGTAGTCAGCAACATCCGGGAATCCATGACAGGGAACACTGCTTGGAGTTCTTCTAGTCGAGCTCCCTGCGGGATACTGACCAGCATCCTTGACAGTTCCCTGCCCAGCCTTTGATGGGAAACCTCCAGCCACGAAGAGCTTCATCCTTTTCAGGATTTCTCAACATGTGGGTCCCCAGATGGAATTGGACTTCAACTCCCATGATTCCCAACCAAAGGCCGCTGGGGATTATGGGAGTTGAAGTCCAATAACATCTGGGGACCTACACGTTGAGAAACCCTGCTTTAGATGGTCATAAGGGCTCTCCCACCGATTCTTCCCTTTCGTGGACCTTTGCTCTCCTCCTCCCATTTTAAACTTTGATTCTGCAAGGTTTTACTCGACCACCTAACATCAAGGGCTCCAAGCACCTCCCGGCAGTGGGACAGGCACCCACCCCAGCCAAAACCAGGAGCACAAGCTGAGCAATCCTTGGCTGCAGCCTCTGTGCCACCCCACAGATCTCTTCCCTCCCCCCCGACTGCCGGTTTCCCCAGAGGGTCTGCCCCTTCTCACTCACCATCAGCGATGAGTTCCTGCTGTGCTGCTTCAATCTGCAGGTCGATCTGCTGCAGCTCCCCTTTGAGGCGGCTGATGCTCTGAGCCAGTTGCTTACGCCGCTCCGTCTCCGATTTGGAGTCGTCGGATTTGCCCTGGAAAGGAACCCCCAAGCGGTTTCCCTGCCAGCCTTTGGCCCTGGCGTCTCGTTTCCGCACGCAACCCGGACGCAAGGGGCTACAGCCTGTTCCCCAAGCCCTGCCTTCTTCGTTAGCAGGAAGTTTGCTAATCAGGAGGATGCACAAACCCACAGAGACGGGGGGGGGGGAGGATTTGGGAATCCTGCATGCTAATTCCCACCCTAGAGTCCACACTCCGCCTGACAGGACCTCTCTTTCAACAAGCATAGTGCTCTTCTCCCAGTATGGAAAGCTGCACCTCTTGCATTTCTGCCTGTCATGCTGCTTTAAAAGGCCTGCCAGGCAAAAAAAGTGCTGCCTACATGGCCCCCTAGCCCAGTTCCTCCGATACTTTTCCGGTTCATATATTGCTCCCACTGCCAAGAGATCCTTGTATGCAATCAGGCACAATCTGTGGTGTGGGGAAGTCCCGTATTGACCTGAATCCAAGGCTAGGTTCTCTCCAACTTCCTCGATGTTTGTAAACAGGGTTTGTAAATAGGGTAGGCATCTTAAATTCAGAGGCCTCATCCTCTTGGGGTAAATACAGGTATAAGCTTTATTATTATTATTATTATTTTATTTTTTAAGGTGGGTAATCTTAGATCCAGAGTCATCTTCCTTCGGGGCAAATATGTAATCCGCCACACCAGTTTTCAAAGGGAAATGGAGCAAGGAGAGGGGAGCTGGTCTTATGGTAGCAAGCATGACTTGTCCCCTTAGCTAAGTCTGGTTGCATTTGAATGGAAAACTAGAAGTGTGAGAACTGTAAGATATTCCCCTCAGGGGATGGAGCCACTCTGGGAAGAGCATCTAGGCTCCAAGTTCCCTCCCTGGCAGCATCTCCAAGATAGGGCTGAGAGAGAGTCCTGCCTGCAACCTTGGAGAAGCCACTGCCAGTCTGGGTAGACAATGCTGAGCTAGATGGACCCATGGTCTGACTCAGTATATGGCAGCTTCCTATGCCCCATAACTCCAGGTCCCCCAGACCTGTGATGGCCTGCCCCACTGTTTGAGAATCACTGCCCAACCCGTGCAGAGGGAGAGCCGATACCCAGCACTAAGCCATCTCTCACCTCTGACTTCTCCATCTGTTGGTACCTATAGAAGGAGAGTTTGAGTTAAGAGAAAAAGGTGGGTCAGCATGGTGTAGTGGTTAGTGTGTTGGACTAGGACCAGGGAGATCTGAGTTCAAATCCCCATTCCGCCATGAAACTCACTGGGTGACAGAGTCTAACCTACCTTGCACCAAGGATCTCTCTCTTAGCCTAACTTACCTCACAAAGTTGGTACGAGGATAAAAATCAGAGTTGGCAGATCGGGGAGTGAGTGGGGCAGAAACAGCATATGGCTCCCAGAAGGGTGGGCCACGCACACACACACCACACACACACACACACACACACACACACAGGTAGAAATTGAAAAGGCCACCAGCTTCCTCCCACAGAGAGAGGCAGTGGTAAGGAAAGCTTCACCTGTTGAATTTCACCCGATTGTTAAAGTCTGTTGAGGGCAAAAGTCAGGGGGCAACTGAGCAGCGAGGGGCTCTTCTGAAGAAAAATACAAACAAAAGGATACCAGAGCAGGTTCCCACGGATCTTCTTTACAGTCCTACAAGAGAAAGTGGTCGAGTAAGTGGTCGGGCCAAAAAGCAAGCGAGAACTGTTGTTTTCATGCCCTGCTTGGGTATTTTCTGGAGTCATCTGGTCAAGCTTTTCTTAAGCGTTTCCTATCACTTTAATTCCATGCTAGGAAAAACTTTGACTGCTTAATTTATGTGCATCAGCCTGGTGTTTCAGCACGAGAGCAGAACCTGGACTAAAGTTGGCAACCTCACCAATGGTCTTCCTGACATTCTTGGGAATCGAAACTGGTTGCCAGGGGTAGCCAAGTTCTGCAAGCACAAAACTGTAGGCATCTGCCTGCAGATAACTCTATCCTCCAAGGCTCAGTTTCAGCCAGGAATTTCCCCCCCAGAGGAAAATAAGAACCCACGTCCTAATCCAGGGTTGCACAACTTCAGTCTTCCAGTTGCTGCTGGACTACAACTCCCATCATGCCTAGCCTGAGTGGTCAATAATCAGAAGTGATGGGAATTGTAGTCCAAGAACTGCAGAAGGTCTGGAGCTGTTCAGTCCTGCCCTAACTAATCAGCCCATCAGCACACTCTCCCCCTCCTCACCTCTGGTGGCGAACATGACGGATGACGTATTTCCAGATCTCAGCGCACTGACCTGAGCACATCCTGGGGAGGAAAGAAAAAGACTCCATCAGATCAAAGAGAACAAGCTGCTTCTCAGACGTTTGCGACAACTGCCACCACAAATATTTATATACCGCTTTCAACAAGAGTGCTCAAAGCTGTTTACATACACAAAATGAAATAAGATGGCTCCCTGTCTCCAAAGAGCTCACAATCAAAACAGAAACATAAGGTAGGCCCTAGCAGCAACCACTGGAGGGATGTTGTGTTGGGGTTACATAGGGCCAGTTGCTCACCCGTTGCTAGATATAAAGGCAATCGTCACTTTTAAAAAGGTGCCTTTTGCTCATTTAGTTGAGGTTGCTATAAAAGATTTGGAAAGGCAGTGATTAAGCCCACTGTCAGAGCAAACTGACAGCTTATCATCGAGGATAGATGTGTGCAATGGGATGTCGGAGCTTTCGTAGGGCATTTGATACTGGCTCTGTCTGGAGATGCTGCCAGGGAGGGAACTTGGATCCTTCTGCATGCAAGCAGGCAGGGGCTCTTCCCAGAGCGGCCCCCTCCCTCAAGGCCCTACAGGGAATAGCTTACACTCACCCATCCAAATGCAAACCAGGGAATATTACACTTTAGAAAAGGGGGAGATTCATATTTGCTACAACCACCTTAAGTGGTGCAGTGTGGAAATGCTTGACTAACAAGCAGAAGGTTGTCGGTCCCAATCCCTGCTGCTATGTTTCACAGAGAAACAGCTATATCAGGCAGCAGCGATATAGGAAGATGCTGAAAGTCATCATCATCTCATACTGCGCAGGAGGAGGCAATGGCAAACCGCTTCTGTATTCTACCAAGGACAACCACAGGGCCCTGTGGGCGCCGGGAGTCGACACCGACTTGACGGCGCACTTTACCTTACCACAAAACCAACTCTCCTCCTATTCTGCACACACTCAGGAACCCTCTCACCATTGGCTTAAGCCTGTTCTCTACAGAAGAGGGCTCAAGAACACTCTGCACTCGCTCAGAGAAGCTCGAGTCGTTCCTTCAGCAGGAGCAGGGGCCCAAGAGCCCTCTGCAGATGCTCAGGGGCGCCCTCGCTGCTACGCCTCTCCTTAAGCTAAGGAGAGCAGAGAGCCCCGATTCCCACTCACCGGCGAGCGTCGCTCTCCCCGGGAACCTTGGAGGGCGGGAGCTTCATCTCCTCGGCCGCCCACCGCCTGAGCTCCTGCGCCAGCTCCGCCATCCCGACCCAGCCCGGGCAACGTCTCCAGTCCCGCTCCCAGCAGCAGCTCAAACTGAGTCCGCCACCTCCCAGAGCAGGCCCCGCCCACCCGCGGCGGCCGCGCCTTCCGGTCCTTCCCGCGTGGCACCCTGGGAAATGGAGTTCTGTGGAGCAGGGCCTGTTGGGACTTGTAGTGTCGTGGCGCGGATATATGTGCAGCAGGAGGAGGCGGAAGCTGGGTAGGTACGCTTGGCGTCCGAATTTAAAAAGCGGATCTAGAAGTGTATGATTTTTTTTTGTTTTGTTTATTTATGCTTTTAATATATTTTGGTTGCCATACGTTT
Source organism: Hemicordylus capensis (assembly GCF_027244095.1). Taxonomy (NCBI): domain Eukaryota; kingdom Metazoa; phylum Chordata; class Lepidosauria; order Squamata; family Cordylidae; genus Hemicordylus; species Hemicordylus capensis. The sequence continues at coordinate 20,594,741 of NC_069663.1, forward strand.
CTGGGCACACGTCGTTTGGCCAGCTTAGTAGAATGCTGAAATATGCTTTAAAAATGAGAATTAAGTTAACTCGTAGGGCTGCCCTGTGGAAGAAGCGGCCAGGGCGTGTTTTTTTTTTTTTTTTTTTTTTTTTTGAGCTTGCACGTAAGAGGGAATTTCAGCAGATGCAGCTTTACTTCCCCCTGCATGACAAGCTGCGCCTGCTGCTGAAATTCTTTCTTCTCTGCTGCAGCTCTTAAAGGTATAGGAGACCTGACCTCTTTTCCATAGGACAGCCCTAACCACTGTCTTTAACACACACACACGCTTGAACTTAAGAGTAGAAAAACACACCACAATTTCCCTGTGTATGAAATTTGGCATTGGTGAGCCTGAATAAGAACTCAGCTGTCAGAGTAAGAAGAGATCTCTGCAAGATCCCCACTGCTCCTTGAGATCATCAGGAGGAGGGGTCCGTCTTCAGATGTTGTGCAAAGGGGTGTGGTGGTGATGGCCACTAGCTTGGACAAATTCATGAAGGATGGGACCATCTATCAGTGGCTACTAGTCTAATGGCTATAGGCTACCTCCAGCCTCAGAGGCAAGATGTCTCTAGATACCAGTTGCAGGGGGGGACGACAGCAGGAGAGAGGGCATGCCTTCATCTCCTGCCTGTGGGCTCCCCAGAGGCAGCTGGTGGGCTACTGTGTGAAAGAGGATGCTAGACTAGATAGGCCTTGGGCCTGATCCAGCAGGGCTGTTCTTGTGTCATGCCTCTTTTGATATGTTTGGGTTTTGCCAATAAAAAGGGAATATAGGGAGAAAAGCCTTCCTCTTTTCACAACTTTCCTGAGTAATCCTCCCACACAAAGGCAGCCATATGTGACACTACCATGATAGAGGATAAAATCCAGATGATCTCTGCAGCCAGTCACAATGCACCTATTATTCCAGGATAGAAAGGAAATGGGCTGAAAGCATGTGGTCCTTGGGTGACTACTCTGTGGTTGCCTGATGGACCCATAACCGCTGTCTGTGTTGGGAGGCTTTTGCCTTGGCTGTGCATTAAGATATTCTTTCCTACTACAGAACATTTTCATTCCAACCCCATGATGAAGGATACAATTCAGACACCTATTGATAATCCGCTAAGAGTTATCTTAACTCTGATGATAGATGTGAGGCTGTGGGTGGGAATTACAGAGAAACAAGTAGGGATCTGCAGCAAAATGTGACAGTATATCCCTGGTTTCTCAGAAGAGTTCACACATTCACAATCATACAATCAAACACACAATTGTTTTTATTTTATGGAGAGTTAGCCCACACACCAAGAGCTTAAATGTGTCAAACCCCTTCATCTGCTGAAATACAGAAGTGTGGAATAGCTGGTGAGAAGCAAAAGAGGTTGTGACTGTCTTGAGAGAGTATTCCTCAGGCTGAGAAACTCTTTTTGTTCAAGCCCTCCTTCCCCGACTCCTGGCCACTGAGTTTCATTAGCCCCACCCACCTGGCTGTCTGTTAAGTGCCCTTTGAGTCCTTGAACATTCTGCTCCATTGAGTTACACTAGAGTGGTTTGGAGGAGGGCATGCTTAGCCTCCTTATGGGTTTTTCTTCTCCAGGTTTTTTGAAACCAGCATATTTGCAGGTTACTCTGGATCTGCCAATTCCTCTGAAACAGAAATGGGGAGGGGGGGAACGCCCTCTGAGAAAAGTAGTCCCCCCACCAACCTGCCTTCCATTTCTGTTTCAGAAATCTAACATGTGGGACACAGCTCACCCACCCAGAAATGCACTTTACCCCTTCCATGCCCTGCTCAACCTTTTGTTCCTGTTGTTGCCACTGCCTGTACCTTTAAGAGGTGCACGGAAGAGGGGATTTCAGTGGATGCAGCTTGTCATGCAGGGAAAAGTAAAGCTGCACCTCCTGAAATTCCCTCTACCTATGCATCTTTTAATGGTACAGAAGTCCTGTCCTCTTTTCCATAGGGCAGCCTTAGTCAATGCTGCCGGCATTCCCCTTAGCACAGAGCGCAAGATTTTTATAACCTCAATTCTGTAAAAGATTAAGATTCTCGAAGGAGCCATGAGGCTGTCTGGATTTGTAAAATACTGTTTATTTCTTTCAGAATACAAAGTCAGATGGGTTAAAGTCATTAAACACTAGCTTTATTGTGGGACCAGAGATGTTCAAAAACCCAGCATTTTTCTGGAATAATACCGCCAGCCTGATAGGGAGGCAAGTCTTCAGTCTTTGCTCGGCTGGACTGTCCAGAGAGATCACTGTGGAGTTTTCTATCTGCCCCGCACACATTCAGACGCAGGCACACCTGTCACACACACACACACACACACACACACACACACGTGCATGTGCACGCAGAAGAAAGAGGTACTTAAAGAAGTTAGGAAGCAAATTGTGGCTTTTTAAAATGTAACATTTATCTGACCCCTATTTACAAAACAAGCGAAAATTGCTCATTTACGAAACTATTGATAAATGATGAGACTGAAATGGGCACCTCTTCAGCGTGTACTTGGCTTTGTCAGTACTAAAATGTGTACATTTCGCTTATGCTTACCGCGTTGGGGCTGAAACCAATTTTGCTTCTATTGCCTAAATTGGAAATGCAGTGGAGCTTACAGTTTCAGTCACTTGAGAATTTGATATGAGACTTCATGATCATTCATGATAGTTTTACGATTATGTTTTATTTGAGCCTTTTGGGTTGTGTTAGCAAGAGAGGCAAGAGTCCAATGTATTGCAATACATAAATGTGATACCTTTTAAGCATGGATTCAGCTGGATCATATCTGAATGGGATTCAGCTGAATCCATGCTTAAAAGGCGCATGCAGATAGGAAAAGCACATGCCAAATGAGATTGCACGTGGCAAGGTTCCCTCACAGTATAAATCATCTCTGCATGTAGAAAGCTAGCACACCAAGCTACAACTCTTTCCCTTGCATACTAGCTTTCTACGTGAGGTTTCCCCCCCCCAAAAAAATGTGGGCTTCATTCAACCATATGATCCCCAACTGCAATCTGAACTGGTCCAATCCTGTACCAGAGGCCTTTCCTGCATATTAGGAGTGTCTGGCCAATCTCATGCAGTGTTTTTGCCACCTCTCTCTTTCTCAGTTGAAAAAAGAATTAAAAAACATTTCATTAGTGTGGCCAGGCGTATTTGTATAAGTGATGTATATTGGTGTAAGTGATTTATACAAATGATTTCTCAAAAGCGGCTTTTTGTTGTCGAAACCCAATTTTAGGGGTCTGCTTTTGACACCCAAGCACTCGAGGCTGAAACCTACCGGGGGAACCAAAATGTTGCGCTGAATTTTAAACACTCCAGTATTCAAACTCTGTAGCAGAGTGCCTGCTTTTGCATGCATAAGATCTCTGGTTCAAAGCTGGCCCCTTTAACTGGATCTTGGGGACCAACTGGAAGCAACATATCACTGTAGGAACATCGGAAGCTGCCTTCTCCTAAGTCAGACCATTGGTCCATCCAGCTCAGTGTTGTTGGCACCAGGGCTACACAACTTTGGCCCTCCAGCTGGTTTTTGACTACAACTCCCATCATCCCCAGCCACAGTGGCCAATAGTCAAGGATAATGGGAGTTCTAGTCCAGCATCTGCAGGAGGGCTGAAGATTTTGAACCCTGACTGGCAGTGACTTGCCAAGATTTCAGGCTGGGGTCTTTCCCATCCTCACCTAGAAATGTTGCCAAGGATTGAACCTGGGACCTTCTGCATGCAAAGGTGGAACATAAGAAGCTGCCAAATACTGAGTCAGACCATTGGTCCAGCTAGCTCAGTACTGTCTACCCAGACTGGCAGCATCTTCTCCAAGGTTGCAGGCAGGAGTCTCTCTCAGCCCTGTTACTGAACTATGGCCTCATCCTGGTCTGGTGGCCTTTTTCCTTTGCAAAATAGCAGCCATGAGGCCCACAGTGTGATGAGCAGAGAGTGCTTCACCCATTTATGATACACTGTTTTTGACTAGCACTGACAGATCTCTGTTGTTTCGTGGCAAGAAAAGTCTCCTGTAATACTTTCTTGATATTGCTAGACGGGTACAAAGGGGCTATGGGATGGAGAAGTATGATACTCAGAGAACTGAAGCCGGTTTTGAAAGGAGGATTGCTGCTCCTGGTGTGGGCACCATCCCACTTTCGCCTTTGGTAAACAGGTCTGGCAGGTTCCCGTATTGCTCCAAAAAACCTGCAACACCTGTTTGACCAGAGGTGACCAACCATTTCAAACTCTCTTTAAAAACTATTTGCAGCCAATTCATGTTTAAGTGTTTGTGTTGCTGGCCTGTTAACAATCTGTCAGGCTTCAACAATCTGTCAAGCGTCTTGCAGCCATGGTCACGTGGTTCTTTGCAGTGTTGTTCAGGCTCAACCACAGGTACACTGGATCCAAGCACATACTGAAAGCTTCACTTGGATCTGCTCCAGCCATGTGGTAGAATCTTGAGGTGCTAGAGTAGACCATAACCAGGGTTTCATAACCTTGGGCCCCCAGATGTAGTTGGACTACAACTCCCAGAATCCCCAGCTACAAAGGCCATGCCTGGGGATTCTGGGAGTTGTAGTCCAGCAAGATCTGGGGGCCCAAGGTTAAGAAACCCTGGACCATACTATTTCAGGCTGCAGTGGGGGGTTGCCATTTCTGTGTTTTTTTTAAAAGAAGCCCTTGGAAGTAAAACAACCCAAAACCTAGAGCAGCAGAAGCTCATTTTTCACTTGCAGGGTATTAATTTTTATGTAGGAAAGCATTTTTTTTTTTTAAAGGGACACACACACCCGCACCCTGAAGTGGTACAATAAATTCTTCCACTTCATTCCACTTCATCTGTAGGTCAGACGTGACAATGAAAATCTAACTACACTTAGGGAATAAGTCTGTTTTTGCTCCCTGGAGTTTACTTCTGAGCAGATGCAACTCCATATCTTTGGATGGGTTGTTGGCCGTGAATCTCCCCCAAATCCTACCCTCCCTCCAAATACAAAGCATATTTGGGGTGTGTTTTTAATATACTTTTGCAATAAATAGAATATAATTTTCCCTGGAGTGTTAGAAATTAATAGGGTTAGGTGTTTGGGGTCCTGTAGGAGGAATTAGCTTGGTTACAAAGCTTGGAGGGAACAAAGATGAAAGCAAACGGATTTCATCTCTAGATAACAGCTGCTTTTTTTCAAAAAGTTGCTCTAGAAAACAGTACCTATTGGATAGTGCCTATAGAGCACCAACCAGGAATCCCGAGGAGCAGGCCCCTCTTCATGGGCACCTATTTGTTGCCCCTGGTGAAAACTATCTCACTGTTAGGGTGGCCGGATGGGAAACAGGACAAGACTATATCTTTAAGGGATGCACAGAGGAGGGAATTTTGGCAGGTGCAGCTTTTCTTCTGTTTGGAATTCCCTATTCTATGCGTCTCTTAAAGGTACAGGAGCCCTGTTCCCCCCCCCCCGCCAAATCTGGCTGCTCTACTCACTGGGTGCAGGGGTGGTGGTGACGAGACGCCCTCACCAGCTGTGCTCATGAATTCTCAATGCTTTGCTTGATATTGATTTGACAGTTGTTCGCTCAGCAAAGCACTAATTTTTTTTCCTGTACAGTACTACAGACACAGGGCACGTGTGTGCCAGAGATGGGGGAATGGGACAGAGCTTTGATCTTAAAAAGAAGAGCTTGATTCTGTAAACACACTTCTCCGCGAATCTTGCAGTCACACAGATGCTTGCCTTCCTAATAGGGGGAAGCTTTTCCCGGCATCGGGAAAAGCTTCACCTTCACCTTTTATTTATTTATTTATATCTGTGTAATAAACCGCTTTGGGAATTTTAGTTGAAAAGCGGTATATAAATATTCATTGTATTGTATGTGATGGCCCGGTTGTTGCAAAAATCCAGGGCCAGGGAAGAAGATGGAACCCTACTCCTAGCTGTATCCCCTTTGGTCGTTGTGGCTGGGGATGATGGGAGTTGTAGTCCAACAGCATCTGGGAACCCAAGGCTGAGAATCCCAGCCTCCCCACTCCCCCTTTCACAGAGATACAAAATTTGCAAGTGAAGTTATTGACTTATTAGCTACTGGACACACCAAGGCCAAGGCGCCGCTCCTGAAAACGTTCACACAGGTCAATCCCCACAAGGTGGCAGATTCACTGGAAACACATATCTCTGTGATTCCAGCAGGCTTACACACGTATTGGATTGGGCCTCGTGGGGACGTTTGGTCCCAGGGCACCACAGTTGCCAACCCCAAGGCGTTCAAGATAACGAATTCATGCTTCACCTATTTAGCTTACAAATCATAAGAGGGTTTAAAAAAACAACAACAGAACAGAACGAACACTGGCTGGGTTCTTGTTGTTCGTCTTCCAGATAACAAGTGGCTCCGTTTCTCTTATATCACCCAGGAGGACATTTACGACAGTAGAGCCAGGATTCTTTCCCAGCCACGTGACTCCAGAAACTTGTGACTGCTGCATTTGATTTCCACAGCGCTGCTTCCAGAGCCATCAAAGGCAGCTTTGTTGCTGGGGGTGACGTGCCCGAGATCACAGTCCAGTTTTAGCCAAGGAGACGGGGGTCCTTTGCCGCACAGATCTCTTCACCAGGAGTCTCATCTCCACTGCCATGTTCGAGGAAGTAAAAGAGCCCATGTTGAAGAGCAGACCTCAGTGCCAAGGCCAGACAGTGAGTCAGTAGCAGAGCAGGGCGGAAGCTGCTGATCTGTATCCAGCCTTTTCTCTGGCCCCTAAGGCCGTTTTGCACGTGATGATGGCGATGCTTGGAACACAGCACTTGTGAATGCCATTAATCCAGTGCAGAAAGCAGGAGAGATCCTTTTGAAATGGAATGTACATTCTTATTAGCAGAGGTCTGCCATCCACTTTAGAATTGCAGGATAGGTAAAAATTGATCTTTTTTGGGGGGGGGGGTCGCTGGGGAACGTGGCTTGACTGGACATTCACTAGGTGCAAAAATGGCAGCAGAAGCCCCTCCCTCCCTCATCTCTCCCGTCTTTCTAGACCACATGCTTCTATGGTGGGGGAGAGTGGTGAGGATGCTTGGTTGGTGTGTCAACAAATCACCTCTAAGCATCTTTCTGCTTGTTGGATTAAGGACAGTGCTCGTCAAGGCTTGTGGGCTGGGCTCCCAGGACTTAGTGCTTTCTGAAAGTTGGATCTGGAATGTGAAATGCAGGTGTCTAGAGATCATTTTTGAGAAGGTAAGAAACTCTCAGACTGCGCGGGAGGAGGCGATGGTCAACCCCTCCTGTATTCTACCAAAAGAAAACCACAGGGCTCTTTCGGCACCAGGAGTCGAAATGGACTGGACGCCACACTTTACCTTTACCTTTAAGAAACAGCAGGGATCCTTCCTGAGCAGGAGGAGAGGACCATCTCTACCTCCCAGTGCAAATGACAGAAGACCTGTTTTTCTCCCAGGGGTGTCCTTAGGGGGTGAATGGCTCTGTCCGAGCCCCAAATCTCATCAGCTCCCCCGCTCCCCCGTGTCCTCTTCCAGAAAGGAAGGGCAGTTATGAAAGCACCTGCAGAGAGCAGGAGACAGAGCACATAACCTCACGTAGCTCTCTGCTGCTTCCAGGTGCTGTATTATAATCTTAGATACTTTAAAAATCCAGAATGATTCACGGGAGTGTGTGATTGAATTTAATTATCAGGAGCGGGGCCCTTTGGGCCCTGGCCCCACATCTTTTAAGCACCTAGCAACACCCCTCTTCTTTCCTAAGCCCTGTGCCAGAAGGGCTGAGGGAAGAGAGGGGATTGCTGGCGACCTCAAATCATGGCTGGCTAGTGAGGAAAGCCCAAGTTTGTGGATCCTGGGCGAAACGGACATTTTGGATTGACTGGGCCAGATCTGTGACTGGTGTTCTTCGGCACTGGGATCTGACGTACGCGAATCCGCAAAGGTTGCCCCCTTTCATGGGCGGACACACAGGGCCAGGAGTCTGGTCTGGATCTGTTGACCTCAGAATCTAGAGCAACTTCCTGTCTCCGTGTGCCCCGAATGTGTACATCAATGGCCTGAAGCCACCCTCTCTTGACCATCCTGACGGTGAGGCCTAGAGCGTTTTGAAAAGGGGGCAAGAGGGAAACGAAGTTGCTTTAGAGTGATCTTCGGTCTGCCTCCTGGAAAGGAGGGAACAAGCCCATGGGGTCTTCAGAGAGCGTGAGCATCCGGACGTGGGCCAAAATGAATTCGGTTGGCGTGGCTGGCTCTCCTCTCAGTGGGACTGACTGGGTAGCCAGGCCTGGCTAGGGGCTCATTAGACTGCGATAGTTCCAATGGGTGGAGGTCCATGGGAGCTGCCATGGTGGTGGTGGGGAGGAAAGGTCTTATTTGACTCGGATCTCCGCATATTCAGCCAGCTCCTCTGTCAGGGTGTAGCTGTCCTTGGTAGACAACTTGGTGAAGTCTATGTTGGCGTAGTCAATGCCCAGGTCCTTGGTCAAGAGCCGTTTGTCTCGTCCATACTGGAGGAGGAGGAGGAGAGAAGATGATGACGACAAGGTTAACATGATGACCCTGAAGAATCGGACATCGAAACGCAGGAAGCTGCCTTGTAATGAATCTGACCGTTGGTCCATCTAGCACAGTGTTGTTCACACCAAGGCCGTCTTGCAGATGTTGAACGACAGCTCCCATCATCCCTGACTGTTGGACACTGTGGCTAGGGATGATGGGAGTTGTAGTCCAGCAACAGCAGGAGGCCAAAGTCGTGCAGATCTGGCCTACACTGACCGGCAGCAGCTCTCCAAGATTTCAGGCTCAGGGGTCACTCCCAGTCAGTGTTCCTTCCCCCTTACAGGGATTCCCAGATGTTGTTGACTACAGCTCCCAGAATCCCCAGCTGCGATGGCTTGTGCTGGGGGATTGTGGGAGTTGTAGTCAACAACATCTGGGAATCCCTGTTAGAGGGAACACTGGACCCAAGATTGAGAAGTTTAAGGCACTGCTACCTTGGCCGGATGAAGTCCAACAACATCTGGGGATTATGGGAGTTGTAGTCCCAACAACATCTGGGAATCCCTGTTAGAGGGAACACTGTTCCCAGCCATATCTGGAGATGCCAGAGATTGAACCTGGGGCTTTCTGCATGCAGAGCAGAGGGTCTACCACTGAGCTTCATCCAGGCTGCACAACTTCAGCTCTCCTGCCGAAGCGGGACTAGAGCTCCCATCATCCCTGACTGTTGGCCATGGGATGATGGGAGTTGTAGTCCAAAAATAAGCTATTGCTGAGGATTTCTAGCTGGTGAGCTGAAGCTGGCCTGTAGCTTTGGTGAGGCTGCCCTAGTTGCTCTCTGTGGGATCTTCTACCTGTACGAGTGCCCGTTTGAAAAGAAATATGTAAATAAACCAAATTGCACTCTCATCCAAAGGGACTAAACCCAATACCACTAGCTCTGTAACTTTCAGCCCTTGAGGAAGATGGGAGCATGTAATGCTATTTCTTTCAAGGTGCATAGTATTTGTTTTCTGGGGGAAAGTGCTGTGGTTCAGAACTCTCTGGAATTCTCCCCCCCGCCCAACCCCAGTCTCTGAAGCATGGAGATTTGCTGCAGTTTTTCAGTGGCGAGGGGGGGAAATGCCCTCGGCACATTGCTCTGTTCTTATTTCCTAAGAACAGATTTTGCTGGCAGACACAGTCTCACGTTTTCACAAGACAGACACAAAACAAAGCTGAGGAATTGCCATAACCAAGACAGGGGTCCCACAGATCCTAGGCTGTATCAGGGATGAGGTTGTTCAGAAAGACAATGCTTTGACACAGAGAATCAAGGGTATTTTCAGAGGTGATCGTACGAGCAACTTTAGGGCCTTCCTCGTAGTATTGGGCAATTGTTGCTAATGAAAGATAGAGAGCGGTGAAGCGCCATTTTTAAAATAGATATACATTTACCCAATGTAAGTATTAATAATTTTTTTTTTAAACCCAGACAATGTGGTCTTTCTATATGGCAGCAAAGTGTAGGATATCCGAAGCTTTTTATGCAAGTTTCAAGTGTGATCTGACTCACAGAAACATAGGATGCTGCCATATCCTGAGTCAGACCATTGGTCCATCTAGCTTGGTATTGTCGCACCAGGCCTGCTCAACTTTGGCCGCCCAGTTGTTTTTGGACTACAACTCCCATAATCCCCAGCCACAGTGGCCAATAGCCAGGGATTATGGGAGTTATAGCCAAGAACTGCAGGAGGGCCCAAGTTGAGCAGGCCTGGTCTACACAGACTGGCAGTGGCTTCTCCAAGGCTGCAGGCAGGAGTCTCTCTCAGCCTTATCTTGGAGATGCTGCCAGGGAGAGAACTTGGAACCTTCTCCATGCAAGCATACAGGTGCTCTTCCCAGAGTGGCCCCAGCCCTTAAAGGGAAAATCTTACAGTGCTCACACATGTCTCCCATTTAAATGCAAACCAGGGTAGATCCTGCTTAGCAAAGGGGACAACTCATACTTGCTACCACAAGACCAGCCTGTTGTAGGCTGCCATGCTACTTCCTGGTGCAATCTTTCCCTCCGTACACACACCGAGCAGGGGCCTCCTGCAATTTTCACAGTGCCATCTGCTGGCAAGCTTTTGCATGCTGAGGAAAACCCATCCCTTTTCATTACCACTTTGGTGACAACTGGGGGAAAGGATGGGTTTTCCTTGCAATGCAAGAGCTGGCCAGCAGGTGGAGCTGTGAAAATCACGCAAGGTCCCTACTCGGCTTGTGTACAGAGGGTGAGATTGTGCTAGGAAGTCGCGCAGAAGCCAGCAGCAGCATGTGTACGGGAGTAAGATTGTGCTTGGAACTTGAGTGAAAGCTTTGAATATCCTGCCCTCTCAGTTCACCAGTCACTTGGGGGGCAGTTGAGGGCTGCTGGTTAGGGGTCCAAACAGGAGTCCATACTGTTCTGCATAGTCTCTCTGGTATAGGCCAGGCACAGTCTGATCACTGGGGATGACGGATACTCGAATGGGCAGGCAGATGGCTGTTCCAGGTACTTTCAATCAGTGTTCCCTCTAACAAAAATTCCCAGACATTGTTGACTACAACGGCCTTTTGCTTGGGGATTATGGGAGTTGTAGTCTACAACATCTGGGAAGCCCTGTTAGAGGGAACACAGCTTCCAAAGGAAGTTGCAGCTTCTTGCCAGGTAAGTGACTCTCCAATGGGATTTTTGTTTACGTCTAGGGAAGGGGCACCATGACAGCAGAAGATAAGCAGTCGGCAGAAGCATGTGTTGAGACCCCAGGGTGCTAAAGCCCCTTTTGAGACTAGCACAGTCTGCCAGTGTGCTTGCTTCTGTGCACACTGCAAAGACTTCACCGGCCTTCAGGGCCTCTGAGGGAAACAAACCCCTGCAATAGCAGCCATGGGCTTCTCGGTCCTCAGAGAGGGCGGGAGAGAGCGTGGGATGGGAGAGAGCCAGACACCACGTACACAAAATGCAGAAGACACATGGAAAGGGGAAGTCCGTGCTTACCTGCCCGGGTCAGTGGCTCTGCAGGGAGCAGATCTCCTTGGACTATTAGAAAAGGAACAGCAGTCACTAGTGACCAGAGTTGGGAAGGACATCCTCGCTGGCCCTAGCCAGAGCTAGTGAGGAGAGGCGAGGTGGTGGGCTTGGGGTACCAGAAGAGGTGGAAGACAGGGGCATCATTGGGGGTGGCCCATGGGGCACTGGCCCCTAATGCATTGCTCAGAGCCCCAAATCTCAGCAGCCACCTCCCTCCTCCTAGGAACAGAGGAAGCTGCCTTCTACCGAGTCAGACCATTGGTCCATCTAGCTCAGTATGGTCTACACCAGGGATTCTCAACGTTGGGTCTCCAGATGTTATTCGACTTCAACTCCCATAATCCCCACCCCGGTGGCCTTCAGTTGGGGATTATGGGAGTTGAAGTCCAATAACATCTGGGGACCCAACGTTGAGAATCCCTGGTCTACACCAGGCCTGCTCAACTTTGGCCCTCCTGCAGATGTTGGCCTACAACTCCCATAATCCCTGGCTATTGGCCACTGTGGCTGGGGATTATGGGAGCTGTAGTCCAAAAACAGCTGGAGGTCCAAGTTGAGCAGGTCCGGTCTACACAGACTGGTGGCGGCTTCTCCAAGGTTGTAGGCAGGAGCCTCTCCCAGCCCTTGGAATGGAACTTGGGATCTTCTCATGCAAGCAGGCAGGTGCTCTTCCAAAAGCGGCTCCCTCCCGTGAGGGGAATATCTCACAGTGCTCATACATGTGGTCTCCCATTCAAATGCAAACCAGGGTGGGTCCTGCTTAGCAGAGGGGACAATTCATGCCTGCTACCACAAGACCGGCTCTCCTTCATGACCTCTTCCAGAAAGAAAGTGCAGCAGTGGAGGCATCTGCAGAGAGCCCGGGAAAGAGCTCCCAGCCTCGCCCAGCTCTCTCCTAATTCAACCTTCATGGGTGCTGTATTATTTATTTAAAAATGTCTTGAATACTGCCTCCTCCAAAGACTCCAATAACAATAACAAATTTTTTAAAAAATAAAGGGCAAAAGCCTGGCGGAAAAGGTAGGTCTTGAGAAGGGCTTTAAAAGCCACCAAGGAGGGGCTGAATGAATCTGGTGGGGAAGGGTGTTCCAAAGAAGAGGGGTGGCCACCGAGAAGGCCCTATCCCACTATACGCTATACCAGGGCCCGGGACACGAAGGAGGGCCAAGTGAGAGGACCTCACAGGGCGGGATACAACCAGCCAAGAGAGGTGATCCCGGAGATATCCAGGTGCTCAGCCCATATGGGTTTTGTAGGTGAGAACCAGCACTTTGAATTGGACCCAGAAGTCTTTGATTATAATATTGGAGACTTCTGAGAACAGACATGATTATTCTCGGGAGGGTCTGATGGAGCTTCGTTGTCAGAAGAGAGCCTGAGCTCCAGATCCTTGAAGCACCTAGCAATGCCTTGGTGGAAGGTCTGGCCCACCGAGAGGGTATCCTTTGTCCGCTCCCCAGAGGATTTGGAGGCAGGCTCCAGATGTAAGAGCAACGGTTGAAGGAGTTTGACAGGGAGATCGCTCCTAAGGTGGGGCAACCTTTTCAGGGCCGGGACCAACCGTCATCTGGCTCCTCCTTTCCCAGCACTACCGCCTCCTTCACCTGGCTGCATCGGAGGCGAGGGGGGGTGGGTCAGGCAGGGCAGCAAGGTTCCCTCCATCCGCTGGGCTCAACTGCCATTTGTTTCTACACTGGTCTACACTGATTGGCAGCAGATTTCCAGGGTTGCATGCAGGCGTCTTTCCCAGCCCTACCGGGAGATGCCAGGGAGTAAAACCGAGACCCCCTGTGTGCAAGCATGCAGATGCTCTCCCACTGAGCTACGACCCCTGCCCCTATGGGGAACATCTTACGATGCTCACATGTAGTCTCCCATCCAAATGCAAACCAAGGAAGACCCTGCTTAGCAAAGGGGACGAGTCATGCTCACTTCCACAAGACCAGCTCTCATCCCCAAATGGAACTCATGCTGGTGCATGTGGGGTTCCCCAGGTACCATCCATCCAGGCATTGATCACATTTAAAAAAAAAAAAAAATCTGAAATGGGCTTTAGTAATATGCTGACTGTACAATTGGGGTCTGTACATCGGCATCTGCTGGACAGAGTCAGCACTTAGAAAGTTCATCAGTACCTCGGATTTCTCCAGATTGCCCGGAGTCCTGTAGTCTCCACTGAAGACGACGGGAGGATTTTCCGTCTGCATGAAGCTCGAACTTTCATTCATGTTTTTCCTGGGCATGGAAAGTGACAATATGAACTCACAATAGGGAATGGTGGTGACCCTTTCTCTAACCAACACCTCTACTTTGGCTAGGGCTGGCTGTGTATTTAACACAATTAACCAGAGGCCCGCATGCCATGTCAATTTACCACAACATCTGCAGTCATGATGGATCAGTAATGAGGATCAGTTAAACCTATTAGTGGTTTAATGGGTAGTTTACATAACAGTAAACTTGATCAGCACACTTTCACAGCCTGGAGCATTTCTAGATGGGGCTTTTTTTGCTCATTTCTCCTCTAGAATGGAAGGTGTGCATTAGGGATGTGCACGAATCATTTTTTAAAAAATTCGAATCGGATTTGGATTGGATTCGAATCAAATTTCAAAAATTCATTTCAGATTCAAATTGAATTCAAAAATTTGTTTTGAATTTGAATGGATTCAAGCCTGTTTGGGTACTTTGTTAAACAAATCAGGGTTTCAAATTCAAATGTAATTGCCCTTTTAAGGGGTGAATCGATTTGAATTTGAATCATTTAAATCACCCAGATTCGAGTTGAATCAATTTGAATTTGAATAGCTTTGCATATTGCTAGTGTTCGTTCACATATCGGCCAGATTTACCCCCAAGTCCCTGTGCTATCAGGGAACACTCCAAACACAATTCAGGTTTTTCATTGCACTTGCACAACCCGATTTATGTCCAGGATTAAAAAATCCACTTTTTGCGTCAGTTTTTGGGGGCAAATTCGAACTCGCAGTATAGCCTCACAGTAAAGCCTGTTGTCTGGAAATGCTCCCGGTAGCTACTAGGCAATCTCTCGATTAATGATCAAACCTTGCCACTGTTTACAAATCCTTAATTGTTTTCTGTTTGCAAATACTTCTTCAATACCCTCATCCCCCCCGTCGGTGATGGGCAGATAATTCAAGCTTGTTTATGCGTATTATTCAGTGATTGCGATGGGACTGAAATAATTTTAAATCCAATTACTTCTGCCTAATTGGATTGTAGACTGGGCTCTAAAAGTCCACTAAGGGTATAATAAAGTATTGATTTGTTTGTTAGATTATCTGTGGATCCAGGAGGGAGACAGACTCAAATCTTCTTCGCTTTGGTTCCTTTGAAATGGAGTTGGGGACCGGGGGTGGTCCTTTCATGAGGTGAGGCAGTAGCCTCTAGTGGTGCCAGAAAGGAGGCAAGACCCCCCCACCCTACCACCAGAGCAGCTCTTCAGCTCCGATCTGACCCCTGAAAGTTTGCAAGGAAAGTCCACACATTTGTGTTCATCGCCCAGTGGCTAAATCCGGACCGTGCATTCTGACATGGTTAAGGGAGCCTGCCTGGGGCTGGTTATGAAGCCCGAATGGAAAAAATGGTGGGTTGTGATTGGCTGGCAAACTGGAAACAGAAATCATGGCTCAAGGGGGTTCCTTCATTCAGACTGTGGTGACAACAGAAGGACCCAAACATCACTGAATTGTGTTGTAAGGAAAGTGTCTATGGTCCCAGGCCTGACTCTCCTAGGGAGCAGAGGTCCTGCCTCTGGCATTCAATGCACCATCCCCTCACCCGGAGTTTCAGGCCGTGGGCAGAACGTAGGGACAGAGGAAGCTGCCATATACTGAGTCAGACCCTTGGTCCATCCAGCTCAATATTGTCTTCACAGACTGGCAGCGGCTTCTCCAAGGTTGCAGGCAGGAGTCTCTCTCAGCCCTATCTTGGAGATGCTGCCAGGGAGGGAACTTGGAACTAGGGATTATTATTATTGTTGTTGTTGTTACATTTATATCCTGCTCTTCCTCCAAGGAGCCCAGAGCAGTGTACTACATACTTAAGTTTCTCTTTCACAACAACCCTGTGAAATAGGTTAGGCTGAGAGAGAAGTGACTGGCCCAGAGTCACCCAGCAAGCATCATGGCTGAATGGGGATTTGAACTCGAGTGTCCCTGGTCCTAGTCCAGCACTCTAACCACTACACCATGCTGGCTCTGGATGCACACAAAATTAGCACGAATCAATTTGAATCCAAATATAATCTGATTCGATTTGATTCCACTAAACAGACTGAAGAGTAGTTTGAATTGATTGAAATTCACCCAAATTCGAATTGAGTTCAGACATATTCGAATTAAATTTGGGTGAATCTCCACCCTGTTCAGTGAAACCAAGTTTGATTTGGATTTGAATCAATTTGTGCGAATTTTGTGCACATCCCTACTTGGAACCTTCTACATGTAAGTATGCAGGTGCTCTTCCCAGAGCAGCCCCATTTCCTAAAAGGAATATCTTACAGTGCTCACACATGTAGTCTCCCATTCAAATGCAAACCAGGGTGGACCCTGCTTAACAAAAGGGACAATCTATGCTTGCTACCACCACAAGACCAGCTCCCCTTCCTTTTCTACAAAAGATAGGGAGAAGAACTTACTTTTTCCTGGTCTGGCTGACATAGCACACCACGGCTATGAGGATGGCAAAGGCTACCACGGCACCTACAGGCCCCACTTTTGCCCACATCAGACTGTCTGGAAAAGAAAAAGAGACACACAAAGAATTCGCAATGAGACAGCCCCCTTGCTCCAATCGCCCTGTAGAGAGCAAGCTATAAAAAGCCAGAAAGGTTCTAGGGCAGGGTTTCTTAACCTTGGGCCCCCAGATGTTGATGGACTACAACTCCCATCATCCCCAGCCACAATGGACATGGCCGGGGATGATGGGAGTTGTAGTCCATCAACATCTGGGGGCCCAAGGTTAAGAAACCCTGCTCTAGGGCCTAGCCCCCAAACAGGCGGGGTGATGAGTTCATTGCCGAAGGGAAACATCTAGCTGAATCTGTTTCCTCCACCTGCAGCTTGTGGGGTCTGCTTCATTAATGGCTTTTTGATGGCCCAAAGAAGTGACTTCAATGAGCATTGATCATGAATGATGGATGCAGTAGAGAGCACGGACAGAGAGACATCTCTCTCCCTCTCTCCCAACACTAGAACCAGGGGTCATCCCATGAAACTGAAGGTCGGAGAATTTAGGACCGACAAAAGGAAGCACTTTTTTCACACCACGCGTAATTAATTTATGGGATTCTTTGCCAATGGAATGTGGTGATGGCCACCAGCTTGGATGGCTTTAAAAGGGGCTTAGACAAATCCATGGAGGACACTTGGAGGGCCCCTACCAGCTGGTATGTTTGGAAAAAACTAAAGAAGAACCTTAAAAAGCACCACGAGTCTCCCATGAAGAAACTGAACCTGTCGTGCAGGGTAGGCCACCCTGACTCTCCAGCTGCTGCTGAACTACAACTCCCATCACCCACAGCTGAAGCTGTGGATGATGGGAGTTGTAGTTCAGAAAGAGCTGGAGAGCCAAGGAAGGCCCACCCCTGTTTAGGGGCTGCCCCTAGAACTTCCTGGATCTGGAAGAAGTGGGGAGCTACACCTGGAAATTACAGAACACGGAAACGTCATGGCTGAGATGGGGATTGTGGCCAATATGGTGAGGAGTGGGGCAAAGAGGCAGCAGCACGGAGGCAGTGGAGCCAGGAAAGAAACAGAGGCACCACCGGCAGCATGTTGGGCCAGTGGTGCAACTCCTCAGAGGCTCAGGAGAGTACTGCTGGGGCTCTCACTCGAGTGGTGGAACTGCAGCTGCTGGTTCTTGGTGCCGTAGAGGTTCCGGGCAGAGCAGACGATGTAGAGCTGTGAGTCGACCTCCCCGCGCAGGGTCAGGATGCTGGTGATGGTGTAGCCGTTCTTCTGGGAGTACACAAACTCCCGGTCGGTCTCGTTCACCGTCACGTTGCGGGTGGGGAGCTCGAAGGTGATCACCGACTCCGGGTTCGACTTTGCCGCGCAGATGCACTGCACGGTATCCCGTGCAGCGGTGCACTTGGATTCCTGAAGGATAATGGGAGGAACTGCAGAGAGGGAGAGGGAGAAAGAGGCAGAGGTACAGCAGAGGCCCCGATCCAGCTGGAAAGCAGAGCTGCATGTGGACAGCGCAAAGGGAGTAGGCGCCATCGCACCTTGCCTAGTTAATTGCCATCACAGCAGTAGGTGGACATCGCAAATATGACATATACAGAAATGTCCACCTACTGCTTGCTGCCTCTCTAGCAGAGCTTGGGCCACCCTCCAGCTTCTCCCCCTTATCAGACAAGGGGGCTGGTTGGGGGGGCAATAAGGTAAGCCTTTAAAAGGGCAATTCAATTCGAATTTGATTTGAGAGCCGTTTGGCAACTTTAAAAAACCATTCAGGGCTCCTGGTTGGTTAAAAAGGCGCCAAGACAGGATTGAATCAATTCCAATTTGATTCGAATTTTCGGACCAGATTCTAATTAAAAACAAATTCTTGAAATTTGATTCGAAACCGAAACAAATAAAAAAATTGGTTGCATGCACATCTCTGCTGAAGAACCAAATGCATTTTTCTAAAATGTTGGGAGGCAAGTGAGAATGATGGGGAGGGGAAAGGTAGTCCTTTAATGCAGAAGTTCTCGACGCTGGGTCCCCAGCTCTTGGACTACAACTCCCATCATCCCCAGCCACAATGGCCACAGATCATGGAGATGAAGGGAGTTGTAGCACAGCAACATCCGGGCATCCAAAAACCCTAGCTTCTGTAAAGGTCTTGGCTGCCCCCAAAGCCAGCGGGGCATCAGGGAAAGGAAGGAAGGGAAGGAAGAAGTGTGGCTCCAGGGGCTACACAGCCCTCCATGTGTTTCTGTACTAGAGCTCCCATCATCTCCAGTCACAGTGGCGAATAGTCAGGCATTGTGGGAGTTGTAGTCCAACATCTACAGGAGGGGCAAAGTTGTGCAGCCTCAATTGTGCATCTGCACAGTGCGGGCGGAAAAGCCTTCTGCACATTCGGAGATGAATGTTCTTTCTTACTGTTGGGTAATTCCAAGGGTAACAGAATCAGGCAGGCATGTTACCACTTATGCCATAAGCAAATTTCCAGGTTGATATTCCAAGTTGAGAAGTACTTTTTCACACGACACATAATCAACTTGTGGAATTCTCTGCCACAAGATGTGGTGGTGGCTACTAGTTTGGATGACTTTAAGAGGGGTTTGGATAACTTCATGGAGGTTATCCCTCATTGATAGACCAATGGTTACTAGTCAGAGGGCTCTAGGCTACCTCCAGCCTCAAAGGCAGGATGCCTCTGAGTACCAGTTGCAGGGGAGTAACAGCAGGAGAGAGGGCATGCCCTCAACTCCAGCCTGTAGGCTTCCAGCAGCATCTGGTGGGCCACTGTGCGAAACAGGATGCTGGATTAGATGGGCCTTGGGCCTGATCCAGCAGGGCTGTTCTTATGTATACATGCGCATTGGCAAGAGAATGTCTCATATTATAAGGCCATATCAATTTTGCTTGGGGCTACTGTCATGGAAATAGTGGCAATGGGCCTGATTCCGTTACCCTTGGAATCACCTCATTGTCATATCATGTGCTTGCGGGCTCATGGTTGGCACTCACACTCCACAGTGAGGTTGAAGGCCGTGCTGCGCTGGCCAAACTGGTTCTCTGCTATGCAGCAGTATTCCCCGTCGTCCTCGTGTGACACGGATGCGAACTCCAGCGTCACCTGGTTCTGATAGACCCCCATCGTCACTGCCTTCTTGTCCTTGTAGATGGTGATCGTGGGCTCGGGGTTGCTCTGCGAGCTGCAAAGGATGCTCACGGGCTCTCCCTCCACCGCCACCACCGATACGTTCACGACAGGTTTCCATGGCGCGTCTGCAAGGCGGGAAAACCAAGAGGGGATGTGCATCACCTACCAAAGGGCCACCCACATTTCTACCTCCCACCTAAGGGCCACCCTCAGCAAATTTCAAACAGCGCCCCCCACACCACCGCCATCTGAGGAGGTCTTTGAGACCGATCCGGCCCTTGCAAACGTCTCGATTCGCCGCATTCTCCTTACAAAGCTCGCAAGAAGCACGGAAAGGGAAGATCAAATGGTCTCACTGACTCCTCTGCAGTTAATGAAATCAGACGCCCTTGCATTTGTTTGGATGAGAACAGAATGTATTACAGGTCTAGATACTGGGAAATCAGCATCTTTATGCCCTGTCCATATCTTAACCTCTACGCTGTATACTGTCTCTCAGCATGGGGGCCCTACTCTGCAGGGTTCAGAGACTGTAGCCACTCACACATCACAGCCAAGGCCAGAGAATGGTTCTCCTTGCCATGGATATTCTCTGCTACGCAAGTGTAGATGCCGTCCTCTAGGTAAGTGATGTTGTCTAGATGCAGGGTGAGATTCCCTCCCACATCCTCATGCAGGACATCCTCTTCTCTAAGCCACGAGATCACAGCCATGGGGTTGCTGTCCACGGAGCACACCAGGACGACGTCTGTGCCCTGTATGACCTCCACAGAGGAGTTCACTTGTGTGATACGGGGCATGTCTGCAGAGGAAAGCCAAGGAGATCAGCTTTGGACACATTTTCAGGTATGAAAGTTCATCTGTGTCTTTAATTGCAAAATAGATCTATTAGCTAATTAAAAAAATAATTAAAGGAAATCACTCATTAAAGCCTCTCTCCTGGCAGGAAATAGGAACTGATTAAGGGGCAATTAAATTATTCACTCTGACCTGCAGTTGTGCTGAACAGAAAGAAATGTACAGGGTCAGAAGCTGCATGGAGGAAGTTTCTAATGAAAGTTGCAAGGGACATTTGTGGAATGGAACTTCCTTCTGAGTACTTACTATGAATAGTTATATTCCACTCTTCAACAAAAGTTCCCAAAGCAGATTACATAGAAAAATAAATAATACATAAGTAATATGGTCCCCTGTCCACAAAGGGCTCACCATCTATAAAGAAACACAAGATAGGCACCAGCAACAGCCACTGGAGGGATGCTGTGCTGGGGCTGGATAGGGCCATTTGCTCTCCCCCTGCTAAATGTAAGAGAATCACCACTTTAAAAGGTGTCTCTTTGCTCAGTAAACATGACAGATGGATCTTGGCCCTTGGGATAGCCA
Organism: Hemicordylus capensis; assembly: GCF_027244095.1. Taxonomy (NCBI): domain Eukaryota; kingdom Metazoa; phylum Chordata; class Lepidosauria; order Squamata; family Cordylidae; genus Hemicordylus; species Hemicordylus capensis. The sequence goes on from NC_069663.1 coordinate 20,615,497, forward strand.
ACATGGTGCAGTGGTTAGAGTGCTAGACTAGGACCGGGGAAACCCAAGTTCAAATCCCCATTCAGCCATGAGATTTGCTGGGTGACTCGGGGCCAGTCACTTCTCTCTTAGCCTAACCTACTTCACAAGGTTGTTGCAAGGAGAAACCTAAGTATGTAGTACTCTGGGCTCTTTGGAGGAAAAGCGGGATTCAAAATGACTTATTCATCATTGAATAAAACAACACTATATTAAGTGTCATTTGGGACCATGGATTTAATTCTGCCTCCAGCTGATTGCAGAAGGCCCTCTTGTAGAATCATCCCAAGAGGTTCTTCCCTTTGCAGAATGTAGGGTTTTTTTATTTGGGGCAACACTGGTTTCGGAGGGGCTCCAGAGATCTCCAGCACCAAGGTGCTACACTGCCCCAATGACAGCCACTTAACTCCAACTCACATTTGATGTCCAGGGTGGTGAAGCCATCAAATTCGAAAGTGGTGTTGGCGTAGGTGACCTTGCAGCCCACCTCACGCCCATTGTTTTCTCGCGATGGCAGGAACTTGAGCATGGAGACCAGGGCCCAGGTGCTGCCGTTCTCCTTCACTTGTCCGTAGACGGAATTCTCGGCCAGATCATCGTGGTTCATCCATGAGACAATAGGCTTCATCTCAGGGCAGTTATCTGGCACCACGCAGCTCACCTCCACCTCTGACCCCTCAACCACTTCCTGGGGGGTCACAATGGTGGGTTTGTCTGTAGGATTGAAGAAAGGCATACATGATGTGGAGATGTCAGGGATTGAACCTGGGACCTTCTGCATGCAAAGCAGATGCTCTTCCACTGAGCTATGGCCCCATCCCCAAAGGGAAATATCTTAAATATCTTAACTGGCCCTATCCACCCCCAGCACAGTACCTCCAGTGACTGTTGCTGGCGTCTATCTTGTGTTTCTTTTTAGAGTGTGAGCCCTTTGGGGACAGGGATCCATCTTATTTATTTATTATTTCTCTGTGTAAACCGCTTTGGAAACTTGTTGAAAAGAGGTATGTAAATATTTGTTGTTGTTGTTACAGTAGAGCTCAAATGCAGTCACCCATCTAAATGCAAACCAGGGCAGATCCTGCTTAGCCAAGAGGACAATTCATGCTCGCTGCCACCAGACCAGCTCTCCTCCCACACTCTTGCATTCTTCTGCAGTTCAAAGGGCCTCACCACTTGATCCCACCCCCCTCCTGAAAGCTTGTCCATCTGGAGACGGAGGAGGAGAGTTGGTCTTGTGGTATGAAGCATGACTTGTCCCCTTAGCTAAGCAGGGTTCACCCTGGTTGCATTTGAATGGGAGACTAGAAGTGTGAGCACTGCAAGATATTCCCCTTAGGGGATGGAGCCACTCTGGGAAGAGCAGAAGGTTCCAAGTTCCCTCCCTGGCAGCATCTCCAAGATAGGGCTGAGAGAGACTCCTGCCTGCAACCTTGGAGAAGCCACTGCTAGTCTGTGTAGACAATACTGAGCTAGATGGACCAATGGTCTGACTCAGTATATGGCAGCTTCCTATGTTCCTTTGTTCCTATCATTACTGACCTTCTCACGGATGAATCCCTGGGGTTCCTTGGAAGCTTGTCAGGGATGCATTAATGAGAAGATCAGGAATGGTGGTCAAGTTCCTCTGAAAATCACTAGTTCAGAGTGTCTCCCTTTGACCTTAAGTGCAGCTCCCCGACACACTGCTTATTAGGTGTATGTGATGCTTAGGCCCAAACTAAGCACTCTGTATAGCCCTTTGAGCACCACATAGAAGCAACTGTTTCTCACCCCATGCTTCTGTGCTTTGCTTAGTGCTGGTGAGGCTCCTTTAAGGCAAAGAGAGCCTTCTCAAGCCCCAGCACCATTTTGGAAGGTGCCCACAGAGAGCTGGGAAACTTTTCTGCCACTTTCCTCATCATGCTCTAAGATGATGCTGGGAAGGACTACACTTCCCAGGGATCTGTGCACACCTTCCAAGATGGCGCTGGGGCTTGACAGGGCTCCGTTTCTCTTAAAGGGGCCCCACTGGTGCTAGGGGAAAGGCAGCACTGCACGGAGGTCAGCATACTGAGAAATGGCTCTCACTCTGAAGGCTTTTTGCTAAGGTGGGCCCCACTTGAAAAACAGGGAAGATCACAGCGGCAATCCATCATTATTTCCCATCTTGCCCTGCAATCAGTGCAGTTGGATGTATCCAGTTCATGGGTATGTGTGTGGTGAATTTAAAATGACTTTTTAAAATAAAGAGCAGCTATGGGGCCCTGTCCTGGCTTGGGATTGTGGTGAGCCATGTGGGAAGATTTAACATCTCCCCCTGCACTGCTTTACCCCTGAAGATCATGTCTTTCAAGTAATGACTATGAATGACTATGGATATTTATATGCCACTTTTCAACCAAGTTCTCAAAGCGGTTTATATAGAGAAACAGTAAATAAAGTTGCTTCCCTGTCCCCAAGGGGCTCAGAATCCAAAAAGGAACACAAAGTAGATGCCAGCAACAACTACCGATGCTGTGCTGGGGTGGGAGAGGGCCAGTTGCTCTCCTCCTGATAAATATAAGAGAATCACGACTTTAAAAAGTGCCTCTTTGCTCATTTAGCAAGTGTTACAAGTAGTATTTGCCCCCAAAGTGGCTGTTTGCAGCAAAGAGCAATACCGCCCCTTCCAGCAACATAACAGAGATGTGCGGAACCGGTTCAAATTGAACTAGGTTTGTTTCGAACTGGCTCGGTTTGACCGGTTCGAGCTCGAATCGGACCGCACCCCGCTGCAAAGGTGGGATTCCCCTTGCAAGCATGTAGAACTGGACCAAACCAGCTCAACCCAGGTCTAGTGCAAGAAAACAAACTGCCAGCTGGTTCTAATGAACCAGTTTGGTTCGAATTCAGCTCGAATTTGAACCGAACTACCCAGAGCGGTTCTGTGCACACCCCAACAACAGAAGAAAGGACCAGGATTTATTTCCCAGGGATCAGAACTGGCACCACCCAGTGGCATTGCCCAGTACTCACTGATGATCTTGAGGTTACTGTGCTCTGGATAGGTGTACTGATTGTAGCCGCCCAGGTCCCCACGGAAGTAATATTTGCCTGTGAGCTCAGGACTGAGGCGGGAGATCTGCAGAGTGCAGTTACGGAAAATCAGGTCTCCCAGCAGCCGGGTGCGCCCCATGTAGCTCTCGTGGACAATGTTGGTGCGAGACTTGTAGACCACAGGTGGGTAGTTCTTGGGGTACGGGCTGTTGAAGTACCAGATGCCATGCACGGCCGATGGGCGGAGCTCATCCGGGTAGCTGAAGCGGCACGGGATGACCACGCAGGTCCCCTCGAAGGCTGAAATCTCAGAAGGCATCCAGGCACTCCATGGTCCAGCCAGAACCCCTGTGCATGAGAGGCGGAAAAGGGGGTGACCGGAATTGTAACAGTTGTGAAGGAAGAGCAGATTTACTCTCCACCGCTTGCTTCATTCATACACATTCAGGTCTCCGTTCTGTCTCCTACTTCCAAATCATAAACGTTCCTGTTTCTGGTTCAGAATCAGAGTGTTCCCTAGCCCGATTCAGACATGACACTGTACAAGTGTACAGATGTCTGTACACTCGTACATATGGTTGTGTGAATGACTGTACCTGTGTTCATTTTAAAAGTGAACCTGAATACGGGCCCTTCAAATGCATGGTGCAGATAGGAAGGGTGCTTCTGTGCCTGTGTTCAACATAACATGTGAATGACTGCACCTGTGTACAGATCTGTACCCACACTTGTATGTTCACGAGTGTTGAACATAATGTGCAAATGGGCCTCATGCTGCCCCCCACCAAAGTATGGCAGGGGGATACATATATTTTCATTTCAGCACCATGGACAGCCCTTTCTAGGAAAGTCTGCTTTACCCATGATTTTCTATCATTTTTTGAAAGAGAAGACAGTATTGATTATCATTATTATTTTCATAACTATTCTTTATTAGAGAGGACGGGATTGCGGATTATTTCTTGCACTTCCATTTTTCTGCTGCTGCAATGGAGGCTGTGGCTTCTCTTCTACCTTCTCTTCATTTAACACAACACAATGCCCCGCATCCTCCATCAATCTGCTGCCTCAGCCAGTCTGCCGCCTGAGGCAGTTCCTTCACTGTGCCTCATTAGTGGGCTGGCTCTAGATCTATCCGCTCAGACAATGCTTGAATTGTTGTGGGAAAGGCAGAGGGCCTTTAATCCATAAGCCCCACCTTCTGATCCCCCAATTTCAGCCCAATCATGCTCCCTGGAGCTTTCTAAAAACAACAGCTGAGGGTGGGGGTGTTGCAAAAGGTAGGGCGGACAGACCCCCAGGCCCCCCTTCAGAATAATAAAATGTTAAGATTTGGAAGGGATTTCGGAGGTCTTCTGGGCACTGCTCAGGGCAGCAAACCACTACAGCATAGAATCATGGACATTTCACTTGAGCCTTGTGCATAGATCCTTCTAGAGTAGATCAGCACCGCATGGGACTTACTATGCCGAATGAGCCCACCATTGTGCAATGACGACCTGCAGGCAGCAGAATTCCAGGAGGCTTATCATGCTTCTGGAGGACCACTACACCTATCTGGTGGGCTGTGTTTGCCTTGGTGAGTCACATGGGACACAAGCTGGGAGAATGTGGCAGAATGCCACAAAATACCTTCTAACAGCATCCAGAAGATTGGGAAAGCCTTGTGGAAGAGCGCCATGCTAATTTGTGAAGGACAGCGGTGACAAGAAGATTGGCCTGAGGGAAAGAAGAAGAAGCAGATTAACGTCAAAGAGAAGGACGACGGCTCTTTGGAACAATCAAGCACTCAGGATAATGCTCATCTTCGAGAGGTAGCAGCAATAGATTGCTACAGACAGGATGGCATGGTTGGGTGTGCACACATTGGCTGCAAAGACATCCTCGAAGGCTGCACAACCTTCAGGGACATATTTCTGGGTGGCGCAGAAGACTACCTGGGGAAAGGGGACAGCATCAGGAATGGCTGCTTCCCTGCTGCAGTGGGGCAGATAGTTGGGAAGTTATGCTAGGCTGCTCTCCCGCTGCACTGGAGCATCCTTGCTGTCTGTTAGCCATTCTTGCTGTCTGTTAGCCCTGTGTTAGGCACACATTGTAACGATGTGTGCAGCTGATGCCCAGCCAAACCATGGATTAGGGCCAGTCGGTGGACACAGCCCCTATACACTGTGTTGTATATATGAACAAGGAGTGGATGGGACTTGCTGCCATGATCACAACCTTTACTCGTGTAGAGATGCACCATGCACGGTATTAAGTGTATACGCAAGGTTTTGAGTTCGGGAAGGACACCAGTTGCTTTGCTTACAGGTGCCAGCAGAGGGCGATGTGGCACTGTGTGCATTTAGCTATTGTCTGCGGAGCACAAATAGATGCATATATATCCCCTTCTGGCAATAGCAGAGCTGGTACTGGACTCATCCAACTTGGTTTCTAGGGCAGCCATCTTTTTACTTTTGTGTCTTTGCCAGGCTCCTATGCTTTTGACTGATATGCAGAAATCCAGCAGGCAAGGCTTTTCCCCGTAAGCAGATGAAGTGCTGAGGAAAGCGTTACCAGCTGAATTTGAGCCAGCGTAGTGTAGTGGTTAGAGTGCTGGAGTAGGACCAGAGAGACATCTGGAGAGCCACATGTTGCTCACCCCTCCCCTACGGGGAATATCTCACAGTGCTCACATGTGGTCTCCCATCCAAATGCAAACCAAGATGGACCTTGCTTAGCAAAGGGGACAATTCAGTTATCAGTGGCTACTAGAATGAGGGCTATAGGCCATCTCCGGCCCCAGAGGCAAAATGCCTCTAAATACCAGTTGCAGGGGAGTAGCAGGAGGAGAAAGGGCATCACTCTTGCCCGTGGGCTACCCCGAGACATCTGGTGGGCCACTGTGTGAAGCAGGCCGCTAGACTAGATTAGTCTTGGGCCTGATCCAGCAGGGTTGCTCTTACATTCTTAATTCAGGCTTGCCTACCACACAGTAAGCCACCTAATGGCGCAGCAGGGAAGTACCTTGCCTAGGGAGCAAGAGGTTGCCGTTTCGAATCCCCGCTGATACGAGTCCCAAACTATGGGAAACAGCTATATCAGGCAGCAGTGACATAGGAAGGTGCTGAAAGGCATCCTCTCATACTGCGTGGGAGATGGCAATGGTCAGCCCCTCCTGTATTCTACCAAAGACAACCACAGGGCTCTGTGGTCACCAGGAGTTGACACCACTCGACGGCACAACTTTACTTTACTTACCACACAAGACCAGTTTTCCTCCTCTTCCTCCTCCTCTCTCTATAGCTGGATTACATTCTCACCCTTCTTGGTGATGTGCAAAGAAAGCAAATACATTTGCAAGCAAATAAGCACCATGCAGAGAAAGAAAAGGTCAGCCAGCACGTCAGGCAGGAGAAGCCGGCTCGCAAACGGATCCCAGCCGGTGCCCCACTCACCCACGTTCCTGGCGGTGCTGGAGAAGTGAATAGCCTCAGGGAATCTTTGACTCACTCAAGGGCGTTCGGATCGTCTGGGGATGAGCTGGGTCCCAAACAGAAGATCCTCAGAGCAACAGCTCTCGGATGGCAGCGGATTCCACGCCGGCCAAGCTGAATGGGGAAACGCCATCATGTTAGCAAGGCATGGTCCTTTCCCTGAAACTGAAGGTCACCTCGTATGTCAAGTGGCAACGTAACTGCATAGCAGCGGGGTTAGGAATGCGGGAACATAGGAAGCTGCCCTGTACTGAGTCAGACCGTTGGTCTATCTAGCTCAGTATTGTCTTCACAGACTGGCAGCGGCTTCTCCAAAGTTGCAGGCAGGAATCTCTCTCAGCCCTATCTTGGAGATGCTGCCAGGGAGGGAACTTGAAACCTTCTGCTCTTCTCAGAGCGGCTCCATCCCCTGAGGGGAATATCCTAAGACTCATATTTCTAGTCCCCCATTCATATGTAACCAGGGCATACCCTGCTTAGCTAAGGGGACAAGTCATGTTTGCTACCACAAGACCAGTTCTCCTCTTGAGCTTGGGTCTCCAGACGTTATTGGACTACAACTCCCACCACCCCCAGCTACAATCATTGGTGGCTGGGGATGATGGGAGTTGTGGTTCAACAACAGCTAGAGACCCAAGGTTGCCTACCTCTGGCCCAAAGTGTTGCTGGACAATTCCCATCATCATTCATTATTCATTCATTCATTCGATTTCTATACAGCCCTTCCGAAAAAAGGCTCAGATCATGCAGTCAAACAGCATCTGAGGACTCAAGCTTGAGAACTCCAGTATCACACTCATGGGGGAACTGATTCTCCTGGACATGAGAGTAGAGATTTGGCCCAGGGTTATTTCCTGTGTGACTCCTTTCCCTGCTGCTTCATTCCTCCTGAGTGCCCTCGTAACAGCCCTGCATTTTCTGACCCAAACCCCATCCTATCCAGCCTCTTGCTTCTCCAAGTGGTCCTCAGATGACTAGCCAGGGCCTCCAGGAAGCCCTCAGACAGGTCTTGAAGATAGTAGATTTCTTCTGCTACTAAACACCCCTCCCAACTAGTCTTCAATGGTTTCTTGCCTCTGAACATGGAGGCTCCATTTAGACATCCTGGCTAATTAACGGAAAGGCCCAACTCCTGAAGGAGCTTTTCAGCCCCAAACACAGCCCTTTGAGCTACTGTCAAACACACTTCTGTGGGAGGAGAGCTGGTTTTGTGGTAGCAAGCATGAATTGTCCCCTTTGCTAAGTAGGGTCCACCTGGTTTGGATTTGAATGGGAGTCTACATGTGTGAGCACTGTGAGAGATTCCCCTTAGGGGATGGGGCTGCTCTGGGAAGAGCAGAAGGTTCCAAGTTCCTTCCTTAGCATCTCCAAGATAGGGATGAGAGAAACTCTTGCCTGTAACCTTGGAGAAGACGCTGCCAGTCTGTGTAGATAATACTGAGCTAGATGGACCAAGGGTATAAGCCAACTTCCTACGTTCTCCTGATGCTCCTATTGACCTTTGGTCCCAAATTTCAGATTGCTGTTCATTTGTGTTCCCTCTCCCTCTCCCCCCACTTTCTCTCTCACACACCCCTGTACCCCAACACTTAGCCTTATTGGGGAGTTTGTTTGTATTCCACATGATGGGTATCTCATTCCAATGCAGAGAGATTCTCCTCACCACTGGATGGCTTCCATCCTGCTGAACATTAAATTGCAATCTACCTAACAAAGGAATGGTTGGCCATTAGCCATTTCTCTTAGAACAGGAAGATCAGCCACAGGCAGTCCAGGGAAATGAATCAAGCAGTGCTCTTTTAAAAAACAAAACAAAAAACCAGTTGCTGACTTTCAGTGAGCTTTCCTGTCCATCTGGGTTACGGAGTGTGGGGCAGAGGTTAAGAGTGTGAAGAGGGCAAAGCAGAACCAGGAGTAGAGCAGACAGAAGCATCTGGCAGCTGGTTAGAAAGTTTGCTCGTTGTAAACCGCCCAGAGATGTGAGTTTTGGGCGGTATAAAAATATGTTGCATTTTTTAAAGGTCAAATAAGGGAGATAGCACACGGCAACGCCAGGTCAGAGAATTGATGTATAGGTGTTTATATACCAATGCCAGAAGCCTCCAAGCAAGATGGGTGAGCTGGAGTGCTTGGTTGCTAATGAAAGCAAAGATATAGCGGGAGCAGTGACCATAGTGTGGTCCAATTCGGCTTATATGTTAGAGGAACATTGCCAAGAAGAGGAAAGGAGCATTTCAGAAGAGCACAAAAATGGGGGGATTGGTAAAAAGGAAGCTGAAAGGGGAAGTCAGGAGGGTCAAATCGCCCCAGAAAGCATGAATCCTATTTAAAATCACAATAATAGAAGCTCAATTGGAATGTATATCAAGAAGGAGGAAAGCTACCACCAAGTTCAGGAGGACGCCAATATGGAAAGCCATGTGCACCACCCTGAGCTCTTTGGAAGAAGGTCAAAGTAAGATAGTAATGAAAAGACAATAATAATCGAGCATTGGATTTCCAGTGGTGAAAACATGGGGTGGGATCCCTACAAACATAAAGCTTACAGGGTGGCTTATTTCCCATGCAGACACTTGGCTGGCTATACCAAAATCCGAGAAACTTGGTGAGAATGTGATAGGTAACCCTGCAACTTCAAAGCTCAGCTTGATTCCAAGCGGTCGGACATTGGATACTATAATGAGTCCCAGAAACAGGATACTGTGTCACTCTCAGCATCCCTAGTTCAAAGATTCAGAGGCAAAACAGCCTTCTAAGCTGAAGAGGGCTTCTCTACATACTAGGGGCCCTGATGGAAAAGCAACGAGAACATCAACGAGAACAGGAACTCAGGAAGTTGCCTTATACCGAGTCAGACCATTGGTCCATCTGGCTCAGTATTGTCTACACCAGGGCTGCACAACATCAGCCCTCCTGAAGATGTTGGCCTACAACTCCCATAATTCCTGGCTATTGGCCACTATGGCTGGTGATTATAGGAGTTGTAGTCCAAAAACAGCTGTGGGGGGCTGAGCAGACCTGGTCTACCCACACTGGCAGAGGCTTCTCCAAGGTTGCAGGCAGGAGTCTCTCTCAGTCCCATCTTGGAAATGCTGTCAGGGAGGGAACTGGGAACCTTCTACCTGCAAGCATGCAGATGCTCTTCCCAGAGCAGCACCATCCCCTAAAGGGGAATATCTTTCAGTGCTCGCACACATAGGGGCTATTGCCATGATCTGCAAAAATCAGGCTAGGAGAGCCTAGCCCAATTTTTGCAGATCGTAAGAACCACCAGGCTCGGCTACAAGCCCAGTGGTTCTAGAGCGGGTAACCCGCTCAAGAACCCCTGCCCCCAAACCAGGTTTGCGGAACGAGCGCTCCGCACACCTGGTTTTTCAGATCGTGAGTAGCCGCGGTGCGGCTTCGCGCCGTACCTACTCATGAGGAGACCCCCGGAGGGGAGGCAAAAATCCACCTCCCAGCTCCGGGGGTCTCGCCAGCTCTGTCTTGGAGTCAGCAATCGTGTGCACAGCCGATCCGGCCACCCAGGGCTCCCTCTCTGCTCCCTGCCACTAACGGATTGTGAGACCCAGGTCTTTCTCTCTCATTCAAATGCAAACCAGGGCAGACCCTGCTTAGCAAAGTGGACAATTCATGCCTGCTACCACAAGACCAGATCTCCTCCCTTTGCCAAAGTCTTGCCAAAGAAGTATGGCAGGACCCAATACTGAGCTCTTGCATACTGCTTTGGAGGCTTCAAAGCACTTTGGGGCTTTTGAAAAGCGACATAGGAAACTGCCATATACTGAGTCAGACCATTGGTCTATCTAGCTCAGTATTGTCTTCACAGACTGGCAGCGGCTTCTCCAAGGTTGCAGGCAGGAAACTCTCTCAGCTCTATCTTGGAGATGCCAGGGAGGGAACTTGGAACCTTCTGCTCTTCCCAGAGCGGCTTCATCCCCTGAGGAGAATATCTTCCAGTGCTCACACTTCTAGTCTCCCATTCATATGCAACCAGGTGGGACTTCAGAGGAGAATGTTCTTGCAATTTGCACCCACCTCTTTTACCGCTGCAACACACCTGTGCATTCTGGTTATCCATGTTGGAGGTGGGACTCTATAAGCATCAACTCTTAACACTCATAATTCCTTTTGACCACTAGAAACGTTAGGAGTAGAGGCAGAGGCCACATACGCACCTAACACAGAACTGGAGTTTAAGGGGCCAGAGGTTTCCAAGCCGTTACATCTGAATGTGTGCAACTCTGGTTTGGTGACGTGAGTGACCTGAGGTCATCTTTCAATGGGAACCCGTGGGTTGTAGTGAGTTTCATCGCCCCGATCCGAAGTTCAACGCAGCCTGCTTTACAGCCAAATTCTGAACCACAGGCTGCGTTCCCTTCAACCAGAGTTCCTCCCTCTCCCTGGCTGTGATTGGCTGTGCGGGCTGTCTTTCATGCAAGAAGGAAGCCCTCATAGCCAGTTCCCCTTCTTCTCTGCAGTCTCATTGACTGCAGGCTCCCTGCTCCCCATTAAATCCAAATTCGGACAGGAGAGCAGGGTTGGGGGGCAGAACCGCGGGTCCATTGGACAAAAAGTAAAAATAACAATAACATGGTGCTGAACTAGATAGGCCTTGGGCATGATCCTGCAAGGTTCTTCAAGCCAGCATAGTGTAGTGGTTAGAGTGTTGGACTACGACCGGGAAGTCCCAAATTCGAATCCCCATTCAGCCATGACACTCACTGGGTGACTCTGGGCCAGTCATGTATCTCTCAGCCTAACCTACCTCACAGGGTTGTTGTGAGGATAAAAATAAACATGTACACCACTCTGAGCTCCTTGGAGGAAGAGCGGGATATAAATGTAAGGAATAAAATAATAAATAAATAAATAGAAGAATCATAGTCCCACCTCGTACATACCCCTAACCTATATCCCCTCTCCTCCTGGCATGCTGTACAATAGAATTGGTTTTATGAGTTGTGCAACCCCTTCTAGCTAGGAGAGAGAATCTCCATCTGCTGGTCTTGTGGAAGGTTTTGCCACCAAAGCTTCCTTCCTGCCTAAGCAGCTCTAAAGATCTGGCAAATCCTTAATGGGCAGGGAGAACAATACAATTGCCTAATCCTACAGACAAGCTTAGAGTTCCTGCCTGCTGAGACCCCTTTCGCTAACTCTGGCTATAAGATTCTCTCCATGCGTGGAGCCAAACGTTTGCGCTGGGAAATTTGCCCAAACAAATGCAGCCTCCTTTCCGAGGACTGTTGCAAAAAATAACACCGACTGTAGCACATTTGCCCATTTGGACAGCTCCCTGGAGGGGTAGCGGCAGGTGCTTGAATGCCCAGGCAAAACACTGTTCAACTCAAACACAAATATTTTGTTTTAAAAGGAAGAAGGAATAGTGAATGCTGCCACCGCCCAGAAAACAAGAGAAACCGGGCTTGTAGTTAACCACTTGCTCAATTGCTTTTGGCTAGTTTGTTTGCTTTTTAAAAGGTTCTAAAATAAACCACTGTATTCTCACGTCTGCAGTTACCAATTATACTATGATATAAACATAGGAGCATAGGAATATAGGAAGCTGCCATATACCGAGTGAGACCGTTGGTCCATCTAGCTCAGTATTGTCTACACCAGGCCTGCTCAACTTCGGCCTGCCTGCAGCTGTTGGCCTACAACTCCCATAATCCCTGGCTATTGGCCACTGTGGCTGGGGATTATGGGAGTTGTAGTCCAAAACCAGCTTGGCGTCTGTTTTTAATGTCATATTTTCAGTTGGGTTGCCTAACACAACTAGAACCCAACCAGCTCCTTGGAAAGAGAAGGAAGAAACCTCCAAGGGGACGAGCACCACAGATCAAAATGGCTGCCCGGGGAAGGCCGGGCCTGGTCGTCAGGGGCATTGCTAGGCACTTAACAGATTTGGGGCCTGGGCCCACCACAGCCCCCCTCTTGATAATTTGACTCAATCATACCACCATCCCAAAAGATCAACTATGTGTTTTATTTTTTAATTTTTTAAAAAAATTCTAACAACACGGAGCACCCTCTCCTGCTCTGTGCAGGAGCCTCTACTGCGGTGCTTCCTTTCTGGAAGAGGCCGTGGAGGAGAGAGGTGGCTGATAAGATTCGGGGCCATGAGCCATTCACTGGGGGCCTGTGCCCCATGGGGCCACCACCTAACGACACCCCTGCCAGTCGTCATGGCGCAGACTTAGGGTTGCCATATCCAAGTTTCCCAGATCTGAGTGGCCTGATTTGCATATTATGCCAATTATGTGGCAACCAATTTGCATGTTTTATTTATTTATTTATTTGACAGATGTGTATACTTTCCCCCTCCTTCTCTGCCCTCCTATGTGACTGGATCCAGAGTAAAATCTGGGCAATCCCGGGCAGCACATTTGAAATCCGTGTAAATCCGGGTGGAATTTAGCAGCCGGGTGGAGGAGCCAAAATCCGGGGGCTACCTTAAATTCCGGGGGACATGGCAACCCTAGTTGCAGTGTGTGGCCCCTTTTCTGAGTTGCCATACCCCCCGGAATTCTGGATTTCTCCCGGATTTCAAGCATCTCACCCACATTGCTTAGCCCACCAGATTCCAGCTTTCATTAAAAAAAAAATTAAAATTAAAAAAAAGCCAAGCTCTAGCCCTCGTAGGAACGGAATTATGGAGCAAAAACATGCAGTCACTCCTCTGCTCAAAAATCATTTTCAAGCCTATTTACATAATATGCAGATTAGGCATCCGGATTTGGAAAGCCAGGATATGGCAATTCGGAGGCGCCCTCTTTGCCAGCAACCCGATTCGGAGGCGACATGGCCATCCGATTCGGAGGTGATACGGCAACCCGATTCAGAGGTGCCCTCTTTGCCAGCACTGAGTGTGCCACCTCAGTCCCAGTCAGGGGAGCGGAGCTGGAAAGGACCAGGCAACAAAACATTCGCAGCAGCGAGGAAGACAAGGCTGCTATTGTGGATTATTGGCTGCCGGCGACACCCACTTGCCTGCCTCTGTGGCAGAGCGAGGCACAAGAGCCGGCTTGATCCTGGACGGGGGGGGGGGCGCCCCTCGCGTCAGGCACACAACAAAAGCAACCTAACACTTCAATGCACCTCTTGTCCGTCCCAGCTTACTGCCTTCCCCGGCCGTCCCCCTTTGTGGCCCTTCTCCACCCCATCGAGACTTTGAGGCAATCGGAAGCTGCCTCATCCCAAGTCAGACCATCGGTCCAGCCAGCTCGGTATTGCCTACACTGACTGGCAGCGGCACTCCAAGGTTTCAGGCAGGAGTCTTTCCCAGCCTTACCTGGAGGGACTGAACCTGGGACCATCTGCTTGCAACGCAGATGCCCTGCTACTGAGCTGTGGATGTTCCCGATGCATCTAGGTAACTGCCGCCTACTGAGTCAGGCCATCGGTCCAGCCAGCTCAGTATTGCCTAGACACTGACTGGTAGCAGCTCTTCAGGGTTTCAGGCAGACGGCTTCCCCTGAGATGTCAGGGAGCTTTCCATGTCTCACCTCCTGGGTGCTGACTGAGACCGTCCTCCTTTGAAGAAAGGGCTTCCAATCCTGGGTCAGAATCCCACAGCTTCAGAGCGGTCCGCAGAGCAACTCACAAAGCCTCTTGCCCGCGTCTGCCTTAGGGCCAATTAATCGGTGGCTTGCTTACCTTCCTCTCCCCTCCTCCCCCTGACCACCCTGAGCCTCAGCATCTGAGATGCAGCTGATACTTAATCAGAGACACCGACACTGCTCTGCAACACTTAATCCTCCGATAGTTAAGGGCGAACGAGCACACAGCATCGGCTCCGTGCTGGACCGCAGGAAGGAAGAACACAGAAGAGAGTGCCTCTGAGGGCGTGCAGAGAGCCTCTCTCGTTTGTCACGGAGGCCCCCAACCAGTTCCCCAGCCTAGGATTAAGTTTACAAATCAGAAGGTGTGGCTTAGCCACAAAGCAATTCGTCTCACAAGTGAACAGGGTGGCTAGATGACAAGAAAGAGAAGGCTTCTGTCCCTTTAAGGAGCGAAAGAGGGCATTTCAATAGGCACAGCTTTTCTCTTTCCTGCAGAACGAAGCTGCACCTGCCAAAATTCTCTCTTCTAGCCCATGATTAAAGAGACGGTGCAGCAGCCCTCCCCTCTTCATGTCCGGTCCACCTAGAAATTAAGCAGTGCATGCCATGAGGAAGAAGAGGAGGCATTAAACAGGGCAAAATTATGTGTGTCTAATGGTCTTTGGCCATTGTGGCTGGAGATGATGGGAGTTGTAGTCCAACAGCATCTGGGGACCCAAACTTGGGAACTTCTAGCCTGGGGCAAAGCCAAGCAATTTTTTAAAAGGCCTTAATCCTATGCACACTGACTATGCCCCATTGGATGCATGGGAGAGGGCTTACTTCCGAGTAAAAATGCCTTGGATTGGGAATGCAAGGCTGCCGTCTACCCCCAGGGCTTGGGCCTGGCCATAAGCAGCGTAAACCCCGGGATCCAGTGTGGCATAGTGGGTAGAGTGTTGGACCAGAAGCCCCGAGTTCCAATCTCCATTCAGCCAGGACATTCTGTGGGGGTGGGGTGGGGTGACTCTGGGCCAGTCACTTCTTTCTCAGCCTAGCCTACCTCACAGGGCTGTTGTGAGGATAAACCTAACCATGTACTCTGGGCTCCTTGGAGGAAGAGCTGGCTAGAAATGGAAAGGTCAACCCATGCCTGCCTAAATGAGGGGCCTGTCCCCATCTCCTGCAAAATGCAGCAAAATACAGAACAGTACAGCAAAATACAAGCCAAATGCAGAATTTGCCCAGCCTCAGACTGTGTATTGCTGCCAGGGAGGCTGCAGAAGGCTTTTTGGCAGGGCTCGTGGGGCCGTGGGCACAGGACTCTTTCAGCTCCTACCCTCTGGCGGGTTCTCGGCATCTGCTCAGGTTACGTACACAGGGAGATCTTATCGCAACGGGTGCCCACAGCATGGGAACTGAGCTGAGGTCGGGCCGGGCAGGGGAGGGAGCTGGGAGGCGGGGTGTGTAACTGGGAAGGGCCAGGGAGCCCTGGGGTTGGTGGGTTGAGAAGGCAAATCGGAGGCTTAAGAAAAAGGGATGAGCGGGGAAAGGAGGTTTGAAGCATGGATACTGACTCTGGGAGGCTGTTGGTCCTGCCTGGGGTGGGTCTGACTGGGGCAAATGCAGGCGGTGGCAGCAGGTGAAGAGAAGTGGAACATAGGAACATAGGAAGCTGCCATATACGGAGTCAGACCATTGGTCCATCTAGCTCAGGATTGTCTTCACAGACTGGCAGCGGCTTCTCCAAGGTTGCAGGCAGGAGTCTCTCTCAGCCCTATCTTGGAGAAGTCAGGGAGGGAACTTGGAACTTAGATGCTCTTCCCAGAGCGGCTCCATCCCCTGAGGGGAATATCTTCCAGTGCTCACACTTCTAGTCTCTCTTTCATATGCAACCAGGGCGGACCCTGCTTAGCTAAGGGGACAAGTCATGCTTGCTGCCACAAGACTAGCTCACCTCTCCGCTAGGAGGTTCTGTTGCAGAGATTGTGTGCATGTCTGTGCAGGGTGTGTTTGTGTGTGTGTGTGCACGCTAATTGACTGGGGGGGAATTCCCCAGAGAGGCAGTGTGGTTTAGTGGTTGGACTAGGACTGGAGAGACCTGGGATCAACTCCCCACTCAGCCATGAAACACCCTGGGTGACCCTGCGACAGTCACAGTCTTGCAGCCTAACCTCCTTTGCAGGGCTGTTGTGAAGATAAAAGGCGGTCACTAAACTTTTCTTTTTTTAAAAAAAATAAAAAGAATCATGGTTCGTTTCAGGAGAGGGATAGCAACATACCACTATGCTTTACAATGGCCTACCAAGTCAGGATTCACCCAGGGCCCTCGTCCTCTATATTGGCCCAAGTTTGTGGTGCTGCAAGCTAGGCTTAGGTCCATTTATTCCTCACGTTTATATCCCAACCTTCCTCTAAAGACCCGAGGGCAACCGACCTGGCTTACTGCTTTTTCTTGTCACAACAATCCTGTGAGGTAGGTCAGGTAGACAGGGGAAGACTGGCACACCCAGGGAGTTTTATAACTGTGCGGGAATTTGAACTCGGGTCTCTTCAAGCCTACTCCACCCACTACACCACACTACCTCTCCATGAAACGTTCCCCAATCAATTTGCATCCGCAACCCCCCACTGGGGGGGTGTATACTGGGGTGCATTTTACTGGGGTGCATTTTCGGGACTATCCTCTCCACATTGCCCCGTTGCATACCGCATGTGGTTATTTATGGTCTGCTCACTGCTCCAGCACCCTGAGTGACGACAGTTATGCAAAATGCAAGAAGCCCGTGTTCCTTCCAGATCTGCATACCAGAAGCTGAAATGGTTTTACTTTTTTTTTTTTTAAGGCAACAAACCCGAGTTGATTAAAAAAAAAAATGCTGCCGTTATTAGAAGACAGGTCGAAAACAGCCCCCCCAATAAATGCTTCCCCAGGGCCGGAATCCAGAATCCAGATCAGGCCTTGAAATCCTGATGAACCCCGCCCAACACCTTTGCTTCTCTTTACAGAAATCTGAAATGATGCCCTGATACGAATGCACACATACACAGAGCACAAGGCCTGCAGAGAGAGAGAGAGAGAGAGAGAGAGACGCATATCTTGTGTCCCCTTAGGGTTTCCAGGCTGCTCCTGTTTTTTTGAACACCTCCGTGCTATGCTGTCCATCACCTCTCATGCATCAGACCTGAGGATTTATCCAGTCACATTTTAATAGCACTTCTGCCCAATCATATCATAGTAACTGTCAGGAGTGTTTCTGTCCCCAAGGAAGAGACTGGCTTCAATCCCCGCACCAGTGACTGTGGACATTTGCTCAGAAGAACCATCAATCTGGACCTAGGAAATCCAAGACATTTGGGACGGCCAGGGGACGGTCCCGCCTACACCTCCCCCAGCCAGGATTCAGGCAGATGAACAAGCTGCTTGTTTTGTGCTTATTGCGCTGCAAAAACAAGGCGCTCTGTGTCTCCAGAAGGAAAACACAACCACAGACAGGGGCTTTTCAAAATAAGGCTTCTTAGCACTCAGCCCTTTGGCCCTAACTTCTGTTGCCATCCAGAGCTAAGAATAAAGGCATTTGTTTGGGTCAGCAGGGGCCAGTTTAGACTCTTGTTTTTCCTTAGGTCAGGGATTCCCAACCACAGGTCCCTGGATGATGTTGGATTATTTCTATCCCTCCAGATATATCCATCTCTAGGCAGGGTTACATGACAATATAATACAACAGGCAGTGTTAAATTACAATATACAACCAAACACATGGGATTACAAACCCCATCATAGGAACACAGGAAGCTGCCTCTTACTGAGTCAGACCATTGGTCCAGCTCGCTCAGTGTGGTCTACACAGACTGGCAGCGGCTTCTCCAAGGTTGCGGGCAGGATTCTCTCTCAGCCCTATCCTGGAGATGCTGCCAGGGGGGGAACTTGGAACCTTCTGCATGCAAGCAGACAGGGGCTCTTCCCAGAGTGGCCCCACAAATCCAGCACTCACACATGTCTCCCATTCAAATGCAAACCAGAGAAGACTCTGCTTAGCAAAGGGGTCAAGAGTTTCCACAAGACCAGCCCTCCTCCGCCGCCACAGTGGCTGAGGATGATGGGAATTGTAGTCCAACAACTGGAGACCGAAGTTTGGGGACCCCTTGCCTTAAGTGAAGATTCATTGAGTGCCCCCTCAAGGGATTTCTTCATTATAATATTTTCTCCTTGTTCCATCCAAGTGAACTGACATGCTTGCTGCACCCACTTCTCTGGGGCTAGCAAAAGGGGGCTGGAACCAGGAAGAGCTCTTGAGGAGCCCCATATCTTAGACCCGGTTTCCCCAAGAGTCTGTGCCACTGGGGAGATTGTTTTCCTTTTTAGAGACTTCCCAGGTACCCTGGGGCCCCAAGAATTCTGCTGTCCTAGACAGCTGCCTGTATCGCCCAATTGCTGAGCCGGCTTGGGGAAAATAGCAAACATCCGTGTGATGGAAGCCAATGTGACATAAGAAGGGGCAGAGGGTCCGGAAGGGCCCCGTGTCTATTTTTAGGGGTTGCCACTGGAACCTTCCGTGGAGCCTTCAGTCGCATCTGATCTGACACATAATTTGGTTAGGAGGAAATTAAACTGCGAGCAAAAACAACTCTGACTGCTGCACAGAATGGGGCCATTTGTTCCGTGGCACGGCACAGCACCTCCTTTGCAGGCAGAAGGTCCCAGTTTCAAACCCGGGCCCGGTTCCAGGTAGGGCTAGGAACGCTCCTTCTCTGAAACGCTGGAGAGCTGCTGCCAGTCGGTGTGGGCTAGATGGACCAGTCGCCTGACTCCGTAGACGGCAGCTTCGCAGTGACATGCCGGTGGGGCGAAACTTTCCCCAGATAACCCCTTTCTCTCTAGAAGGCCCAGGAGCGCTCTGCAAACGCCACAGATGCATTCCTGCCCCTGGGATCGCGTGACCTTACCTTTGGGTCGCGTCTTGTTGGCGTCCTCGCCCGCTGGCGTTCCCAGCATCGATTTGGCCACCCTGGGTGGGGACCTGGAGCAGAGAGAGCAGGCTGCCTTGGAGCCTTTGGCAGGAGGCCAGTTTCCACCGGGGAGGCCAAAGCTGGAGAGAGAGAGAGAGAGAGAGAGAGAGAGAGAGAGAGAGAGAGAGAGAGAGAGAGAGCCTTCCTCTGGTACTACGGTTGCTGGCTGCTAACGGAGACAAGAGACTGGGGCTTGGTGGAACAGAGTTCCTGATACCAAGGGGCAGCAGCAGCAGCAGCAGCAGCGAGCGATATCCGAGCCTAGTTTTGCTCGGCGATGCTGCAAGTCCCTTCTGGGTCCCGTCCCACGATCAACCGGCCCCTGCTCCTTCGCTTTGAAGAGAGCTCAGATGTGGCCATACGGCAGGAGCATCCTCGGCTGGGCTCTGCGCAGAGAAACTCCCCGGCCGCACGGGTGTCGGTGGGTGCTCGGCTATGTTAGCTCTGCATTTCTGCCAGGAGAGCCCACACACAAATTCCACCGGCTGTGTGTGTGTGCGTGTCGGAGCGGTGGGGGGGGGGAGAGAGAAGACAGGCTGCCGAGCGAGGGGGGGGGGGGAACGCTTGACTCAGTACATTGGTTGCCTCTCGCTGCACATCTTCCTTCCTCTCCCGTGGGCGGCTGCGAGCGGGGCTGGGCCTGGCGCTGCTCCCCTAACGGGATCAGAGCCTTAATTCTCACCCGCCAGCTCGGCTGCCTCTCCGGCTGTACTGTGAGATACGAGCCATCGGTTCAGTGCAGCTGATTGTGTGCCTGACAGCAGCGGCGGCGGCAGCGATCCTAGGCTCACCGCACTGAATCCTGGGAGACGAGAGCCAGGTCTGGAGGTTAGAGCAGGTAAGCTGGAAGGAAGGACGCTGGGCCGTCCGTCCGCCCCCCACGGCCCCTCTGTAGCTGGGGCAGCTCTGCTTTCCTGGCACCTGCCTCTGGTTAAGCCAGGGGCGGCTCATGGGGCAGGGGGCCCCAATGGATCGCTCAGAGCCCTGCATTTGCCCTCTCCCTCCTCCATGACCTTTACCAGGCAGAACTGCAGCAGTGGGAGCATCTGCCCAAGACAGGAGAGCGAGTGAGCTTCTAGCCAGTGTTCCCTGAAAATGGGATGCCCAGGTGTCGGTGACTACAACTCCCATAACCCCCCGCCAAAGGCCGTCGCAGCAGGGGATGATGGGAGCTGTAGTCGACGGCATCTGGGAACCCCTGTTACAGGGGGCACTGCTCCCCGCTCGCGTCGCCCTCTGCTGCTTCCATCTTCGTAGGGGCTGCCTTATAATATTAAAGACTTTTAAAAAACCAGACCTAATCATTCTTGCTGGGAGGGGGGGCGGTTATGATTGAGTCTAATTATCAAAAGTGGGGCTGTGGGGCCCCGATCTTTTAAATGCCTCGCAATGCCCCTGGGTGAAACGCTGAGCCCAGGGGCGGCCCTTCCGTGAGGCGAGATGAGGTGGCTGCCTCAGGCGGCGGGTTCTTGGGGCGCCAGCAGGGCGGCCGGATTGTGCCCCCTGCCGCCCTTGGAGCAGCTCCTTGGGGTCAATCTGACCCCGGCCAATTTGGCAAAGAGTATGGGAAGAGGAGAGAGTGCTGCCCTCTCCCCCTCATGTCCTTTGCCAAGCTTGCAGGAAGCCCGAGAAGAGAGTGCGAGAAGCCTCCCTCCCTGCACTACTTTTAAAGCTTGCAGGGGTTGGTTTTGAAAGGGGGCTGCCCCCTCCCGCCCCAGAGCTGTGGGGCAAGCCCGCATTTGGCCCCTCACCTCACCTGCCACAATATCTTGGGCCACCCCAAATTGTCCCTCTTTTGTTCTCATGATGCTTTGGGGGTGGGGGTAATGTTAGGGAGCGCCCTTTCCAAATGTACTCGCTAGATTTGTCCGCTTTCAATCCCTTCTCTGGCAATCGAGAATTTAAATCTCTTGGAGTCAAACTAGATGCGGTGTTAAACCAAGCACTGCCCATCTTGTTTTTTTTAAAATAGCAGTGGCATGGGAGAGGTTACATTGGCAGCTGCTTTCTACTGAGTCTGACCCTTGGTCCACCTAGCTCAGCATTGTCTACTCTGACCGGCAGCCACTCTCCAAGATTTCAGGTACGGGTGTCTCCCAGCCCTACCTGGCAATGCTGCCAGAGATTGAACCTGGGACCTCCTGCATGCAAAGCAGATGCTCTACCACTGAGTGGCGAGCTCACCCCCAATGCAATGGGTGCCAGTGTTCCCTCTAACAGGGATTCCTAGATGTTGTTGACTACAACTCCCATAATCCCCACCCAAAGGCCATTGCAGCCAGGGATGCTGGGAGTTGTAGTCAACAACATCTGGAAACCCCTGTTAGAAGGAACAGTGAATGGGTCTGACTAAAATCACCCCCTATACTTGCAATTTGCCCCAGGCAGGAAGAGGCGATGGGTGCAATATATTGGCAATGGGTGCAATATACCGGCAATGGGTGCAATATACCAGCAATGGGTACAATATATGGGTGCAATATACCGGCGATGAGTACAATATACTGGTGATGGGTGAAATATGGTGCAATATACCGGTGATGGGTGCAATATATGGGTGCAATATACAGGTGATAAGTGCAATATATCGGCTCTCCTCCCAGATCAAATAGTATATTTACAGGGTGATGTTCTTCTGGGCTGTGGCCCTGAGGACAGGTTGACTCTGCCCTCCCTGTGCTATGGTTCCTATCCAGCTCTCCCGGCCCGCTTTAAAAATAGCACACTGCTTCCTGCCCATCCAGGTATTAAATGTATGCACTTAAGTTGCAGCTCATCAACAATAAGGACAACGAGATCCAATTAAACATTCCGTCAGACATTCTTCGGAAACTGTTATGGGCATTTTACTCAAATCTCCTGCTTCAGAAGCCAGTGAGGATTAAGCTGTCAGAAATGAGTACAGCATACAGCAGGCAGAGAAGAGTCTCTCTCTCTCTCTCTCCCACCCCCCACCCCCGGTGCATGCTGCAGGAGACAGGAGAGTTGTTTTGCTAATGGCAAAAAAGTTCTGCTACTAATGGCCGAATCAGGTCTGGTCCATCCAATAGGCAGGTGTAGGTGATCGCCTAGGGCACCAGTTTTTGAGGGGTGCATAAACTGTGCCAGAATGCAGCACTGCCAATTTCTCTCTCTCCCTCTCCCTCTTGTATTGCACCCTGAAGTATTTGCACAGTAGAGTTAGAATGTCCGATGTAATCCTGCACATTCTGCACCTGCCCCCAAACACAGTCTTCTTTGCTCATTGCACATCAGCCTCCAATAAACAGCTAGAAGTTGTACTCCCTCTCTTGAGTATTTATAATATTAATATTATATAATATTTCAGTACCACCCAACGTATACCTCTCTCTAGTGGTTTATGCAACACACCAAAATTTGAAGCACAGCTGACAACAATTAATTAAAATAATTAAAACAGTTTTTAAATAATTGAAACAGTAAAAATTAAAACGATTGAACGAAAGGCCCTAACCTCTTCAGCTGTTTCTTAAAAGCAACCAGACATGGGGAGGCTCTAATTCTATTTTGGGAGCAGGTTCCAAAAATCCTGGGGCAGCCCTGAAGAAGGCCCTGTTTTAGGTCACCATCAAACAAGCCAGTGGCAGCCACAATGGACCAGGGCCGATGACCTTAATAGGCAGAAGGGGTCCAGCCTAATGGTAGGAAGGGATTAATCAGGGCTGCGTGGCTTTGGCTCTCCCTCAGATGCTGGACTACAGCACCCATCATCCTGATTATTGGTCATGTGGATGATGGGAGCTGTAGTCCAAAAACAACTGGAGGACCAAAATTGTGCATGCTCCTTCTTATAGCAGGAGAGGTTTGGTTTCCGCCACCACTGGCAGGAGGAGGTCGGGATCTAGGGAGAGCTGGTCTTGTGGCAGCAAGGACGAATTGTCCCCTTTATTGAGCAGGGTCCACCCTAGTTTGCATTTAAATAGGAGACTACATGTGAGCACTGCAAGATATTCCCCTTAGGGGATGGGGCCACTCTGGGAAGAGCATCTGCATGCTTGCTTGCAGAAGGTTCCAAGTTCCCTCCCTGGCACCACCAAGATAGGGCAAGGAAAAACTCCAGCCTGCGACCTTGGAGAAGCCACTGCCAGTCTGTGCAGCCAGTCCTGAGTAGAGGGACCAATGGTCTGACTCAGTAGCAGGCAGTTCCCTACAGTATGTCCCTACAATGGCCAGGATTTCAGATTTACAATTCTTGGGAAGAAACAGCTGTGCATTCCACTTTTTCGGCTGGGGGTCCTTGCACAGTCTTCTCCAAAGGAGCCTTTCAACCCGGAGGAATTCCTGACACGCCCAGAGACACATTCCTGGCACGCTTCCCCACCACCGCCACACAGTGGGCAGGCACACCTCCCCTCGCCCTATGGAAAACACAGTCAGCTATAAAAGCCCTCTGTTTATGGGTCCTCCCGCCCCCTGCAGCTTTTAAGCTGCAGACCAGGAATCAAGGCTGCTAAATGCCATAGTGTAGTGGTCAGAGTGTTGGACTAGGGCCGGGGAGAACCAGGTTCGAATCCCCTTTCAGCTATGAAACTCACTGGGTGACTCTGGGCCAGTCATGTATCTCTAAGCCTGACCTACCTCGCTCTGAGCTCCTCGGAGGAAGAGCGGGATATAAATGTAATAATAATAATAATAATCAAAAATATTATGGGACTTCCGACTACAAACAGTCACACTTCTGCCACACAATACACCAGATATAACTGTAGTCAGGAAGAAAGAAAAACAAGTGAAAATAACCGTCATAGCAATACCAGGGGATAGAAGAATAGAAGAAAAAGAAATAGAAAAAATCACAAAATACAAAGATCTACAAATTGAAATTGAAAGGCTGTGGCAGAAAAAGACCAAAATAATCCCAGTGGTCATTGGCGCCCTGGGTGCAGTTCCAAAAGACCTTGAAGAGCACCTCAACACCATCGGGGCCACAGAAATCACCATTAGCCAATTACAAAAAGCAGCTTTACTGGGAACAGCCTATATTCTGCGACGATATCTATCACAACAGCAACAACATTGACAATACAATTCAGCCATCCCAGGTCCTTGGGAAGGACTCAATGTCTGGATGAAAAAAACCAGTCAATAACACCTGTCTGACTGTGTAAATAAATAATAATAATAGTGGTCATTAGAAACATGTGTGTGTGTAAATTGCCCTCTCTCCTTCCTTGCCCTGGATTGCCTTGCAAATTATACATAAGGGGACCTCTTGCTTGTACAGCCTTCTCTCTTGATAACAATGTTATTATAGGCAACATGGGATCTAACTGCCTGGTAAGGAGGCACCATTGCTTCTGTAATGGATAGGAACATAGGAAGCTGCCATATACTGAGTCAGACCATTGGTCCATCTAGCTCAGTATTGCCTTCACAGACTGGCAGCAGCTACTCCAAGGTTGCAGGCAGGAATCTCTCTCAGCCCTATCTTGGAGATGCTGCCAGGGAGGGAACTTGAAACCTAGATGCTCTTCCCAGAGCAGCTCCATCCCCTAAGGGGAATCTCTTACAGTGCTCACACTTCTAGTCTCCCATTCATATGCAACCAGGGCGGACCCTGCTTAGCTAAGGGGACAAGTCTCTCTGCCTCCCATCCTGGTTCATTCCTTTGGCACTTCAATGCGGCCACATCTGGGATGGAGCTCAGCTGCCGTTCAATAGCTATGCGGACTAGTGCAGAGCTGGAAAACAAAGCTAACCCAATTAGGCATGATGTTTATGGCATCTAAGCGATGTCAAGAGCTCTCCTCTGATATGTTTACAAGCTGCCTGTCTTCCATTATGAAATTTAACTTGTATACATACGGTTCCAGGCAGTCTTGGGAAAAGAGGAAACACAGGAAGCTGCCATATACTGAGTCAGACCCTTGGTCCATCTAGCTCAGTATTGTCTACACAGACTGGCAGCAGCTTCTCCAAGGTTGAAGGCAGGAATCTCTCTCAGCCCCATCTTGGAGATGCTGCCAGGGAGGGAACTTGGAATCTTCTGCATGCAGGCATGCAGGTGTTCTTCCCAGAGTGGCCCCAACCCCTAAGGGGAATAGCTTACAGTGGGCACACATGTAGACTTTTATTCAAATCAGGGCAGACTCTGCTTAGCAAAGGGGGCGATTCATGCTTGTTTCCACAAGGCCAGCTTGCCTCCTAAATATAGTCTTCATTTAGTTTGGAATAAACATCTATATTTTGTTTAAATCGCACTTTTCCTCTATGGACATTGGGATGGCATTCAAGGTTCTTCCTCACATTTATCCACGTCGACCCTGACAGGTAACTTAGGTGAAGAGATTGTGAGTGGCCCAAGGCTGGCCAGTGAGCTTCAGGACTGAGAACTGGAACCTGGATCTCTCCATCCGAATCTGACACTCTAACCACTACACCGCACTGCATTTCAAATTTAGGCCTCCCCCATCTCAGGATTTCCATGATAAATAAACACTTTCCTTTCTCAGGGTCTGAAACAGGGGACATCCATTATGTTCTAGGAAATGATAAGCAAGTTCCATTATGTTCCATGGCTATTGCTGTTCCCATTTTACAGACTGGGGGCCTGAGGCTGAGACACAATGGCTTAAAGTCCAAGGCTGTTCACTGAATTCACGACTGATGTAAAGATGGAGCTACAATTTCTCCAGTCGACATTCTCCAGTCTAGATTTCTCCCTGACAAACGAGGAGAGGGTCTTTTTGGTGGCTGCACCCCGTTTATGGGGCAGCCTCCCCAGTGAGGTTCGCCTGGCTTCATTACTTTGTTCTTTTAGATGCCAGGTAAAGACCTTTTTGTTCACTCAGGCCTTTTAAATTTTAAATTTAAATTTTTAAAAATTGTGATCTGATTGTAACTGATTTCTTTAAAAAATTAATTGTATTTTTAATTGTATCCCCCCCCCTCTTTTTTTGGTCTGTTATGATTTAATGTGTGTTTTTATATCATGTTTTAATATGATGTAAGCTGCCCAGAAAACAATTTGTTATGGGGCGGCTAATAAATAAAGTTGTTTACGATTGATTATTATTATTATTATTTATTATCTTTATATATAGTTCTCTAAGGCATACCTGTCGCGAATCCCATGTGTGTGAACTCTCGCGAGAGTTTGCAAGCAGCTGCCTGGATAGTGACGGGGACGGGGAGAAAATGGTGGTTTTAGGTGGCCGGCCGGCAGTCAAAGATAACGGTGGGGGTGGGGGGAGGGAGGGAAGAAGAAGAAGAAGATGATGATGACGGGGGCCGGGGGGAAGGAATGTCCGGCAGGCGGGGAAAGAAGATGGCCTATGTGGGGGATGGGGAAAAAAGCAGCAGTAGCGGCAACCTAGAGGTGGAACATAGGAACATAGGAAACTGCCATATACTGAGTCAGACCATTGGTCTATCTAGTTCAGTATTGTCTTCACAGACTGGCAGCGGCTTCTCCAAGGTTGCAGGCAGGAATCTCTCTCAGCCCTGTCTTGGAGAAGCCAGGGAGGGAACTTGGAACCTTCTGCTCTTCCCAGAACGGCTCCATCCCGTGAGGGGAATCTCTTCCAGTGCTCACACATCAAGTCTCCCATTCAGATTCAACCAGGGCAGACCCTGCTTAGCTATGGGGACAGGTTATGCTTGCTACCACAAGACCAGCTCTCCTCTGAGCCTGGCCCAGCTAGTTATTATTATTACATCCAGTGATCTGTGCTTTTGACGTTCAACTTGCAGCTTGATCTTTGCTGGGCGTGGCCTCTGTGCATAACTAGCTGCTGTGTGTCAGTTCTGCCCCAGAAGGAGCTGCAACCCGGCGTGAAGCCCCATTCCTGCGGAGAATGGCGGTGCAGCTGCAGCTGGGCCCACCGCTCTTTAGAAGCGAGAGGGCGTCTGAATTCTCCAGGCTTTTGTGCTGAACTGGGAGTCTCTGGCATCCGTCCTGATGCCTGCCCCACCCCCTGCCTGAAGCCTCCTTGCGCGCCTCGGGTGCAAAAGGAGCAGGATCCGGCCCTAATTACTAGTGTGAATCTGCATCCGACAAGCAGAGCATATGGGAACGAGCAGTGACTTCCTCCCGGCAGCCGCTCCCGTCCCATGTGCCGTGCGCATTGCCATGGTGAAGCCGATCCTGCCGATTCCGCAGCCGAGTAAACAGCCGCACGCGCACGGAGTTCTGCTTCTTTCAATGCTCACTCGAGCTTGCAAAGATGTGGAGAGAGATCTGGGGAACGGGGGGAAATAAACACAGCTCTCTAGGGAAAGGGGGAAAAAGGCAGGGCTGTCTGTGTAAGATGCTCAAGGCGAGGCGTCTTGAAAAACCAGCGCCTCCAAAGGAGTACTTGGAGGGTAGTCCCCATTCCCCCATCCTGTTGCGAGAAAAGAAAGCAGCGACAGCAGCAAGGCCGGATTACAAACATAGGAAGCCGCCTTTTGCGGAGTCAGGACATCCGTCCCTCTAACGGAGTATTGTCGACACTGACTGGCAGCGACTCTCCAAGGTTTAAGGCAGGGGTCGTTCCCCCGGAGTTCGGAAAGGGATGCCCAGTGAATTTATTTATTTATTTAAAACGCACGCTTTTCAGGAGTCAAAGAAATGGAGGGAGCTGGGGTGGTTCAAGAGGTTTTGCTGCCAGAGGCAAATATGACTGGGCGGCCCTTCCATGAGGCACGCTGAGGTGGTGGCCTCGGGCAGCAGATTATGGGGGTGGCGGCAGAGCAGAATAATGCCCCTCGGCCCCCTGCTTTAAAATAAATGGGGGAAAGCAGTGGGCATTCAAGGGGGAGTCAGTCGGCAGGGGCGCAGCGAGGGGAGACCATTGAAGAGGCTCCTCATCTGGGGGGCGCCCTTTGGTCTAGGGCAGCCCCACCGAGTCAGTCTTGGTCACTTGGCAGGTAAGCTAGTGGTGAAGAGAGCGAGCTGTGAACGATGCCGTCTGCCCTTCCTACCCAGTCTCTCGCCATGAACGCCTGAATTCTTTATCCATGGTAGCTTCTCTTTTCCTTGGCTGCCTGTTGCTACTTTTAAGGCTGGATTTTAATTACTGGTTTTTAGATGGCAGTTTTTTTTCACCGGATTCATTGTTGTGAACCACCTTGAAAGGTGAAAAGTGGGTGTTAGACATCTTCTAAATAAATACAGCTCCTTAGGAGGCTGGAGGCTTGAAAGACTCTCTCTCTCTCTCTCTCCTGCAATATGGGGGAATATACCGACCTATCTTAGAAGGGCAGTTTTAGGAGATGCCTACCTGAGGGTGTAATGAGACAAGACAGCAGGATATCTGTGATTGGATTTTCTCCAGGTTTTTAAAAAAGCAAAAGACGCTAGGATTGAGGTTGGAGCCCTGGTGCTGGGAACAGGTTTTGTTTTTTTTAAACCCTTTCAGTCCCAGTTTACTGATCTCTCCCCATCTCATCTAAATAATACACCACAATGAAGCTGGAGCCAATGTCGTTTCCCCTCCTGCTACACTCTTATATCTGTTTCCAAAAGAGTTGGAAATGTTATTGTCCTTATGGACACATAAGCGGAACACCTGCAGGTCAGTGGAGTTACTGGAAGAGCTGGGGTCCTGCAGATACATTGATTTCACAAAATCTGAAGAAATTTTTTTTAAGGGGCCATCCTCCACAAATGCCTCAATGGAGCAGAATGTTCACAGACTCAGAGGGCAGTTAACAGACAACCAGGTGGGTGGAGCTAATGGAACTCAGTGGCAAGGAGGGGGGAAGGAGGGCTTGTACCAAAAAAGCAGGACACTTCTCAGCTTGAAGAATACTCCCTCAAGACCATCACAACCCCTTCTGATTCTGAGCCAGAATGGTATCTAAAACTCCTTAGGGTTATTGGGGGGTGGGGTGGGGGGCTCTAAAACATTATTCCAGAAAGCAGAAAAATAAAATGTGCATATGAACTAAGACCCAAGTTATAGCAAGGACTTCTGTCTTTGTTACTAATGTTTGTTTTTTTACCATACTGCCACAGACACAGGCAATACACGCCCACACGAAATATATGACACCATTTTGTTGTGGGTCCATACTCGCTTCTATTGTTACTGTTATCGTTATTATTATTCCCTGATTTCTGATTTTACAATCCGAGGGAACACAATGGAGGCTGCTTAGCTTCCCATGTGTCCCTAGAACACAATAGATGTCTCTTATTTCAGGCAACCCACCGAGAAAGCGGTTTTTAAAATTACTGGAATCATCAGCTGGGAGGGCCTGAACTGAAGGGGAAAGGCAAAATATGCCCTTACGGTGCTCCAACTAGTAATTTCCGTGCCTGAGCCAGGCTTTTCATTCTTCACCATCAAACGCCCCCCCCCCCCCTTCCTTCAGGCTCCAGCTGCGCACAAATGCAAAGGACAATCTCACTTCTTCTGGGAGATTACATGCCATGCAATTACTTGCCACTTTTAAACAAGAGGCACCCCTGGGCTGACCGCTGTGGGAATTAATTGGTAACATGTCGGGCCAGCCACAAATCGTTTTGTACCAGTAAGGGTATTGTTGCGGAACCTTCAAGCTCTGCCTGGCCAGATAGACAGCTCCTGCTGCTTGCTGCTCTACATGGACTCAGCTTCAAAAAGTGGTTCGGGAGCAAGGGTGGGGAGATTGCTGGGGCCTAGACGGCCAGAAGAGCATCTCTCCTGACGAGCAGGAGCGGGGTGGTGGAATTTCACTGAAATAAGATGACAATTGCTCTGGCATTAATTACAGTATGTAGATGAAGCCGAAGGGAAGAAATTAGCATGGATTGCATCAGAGAAAGAATATTAGAGGCAATTACCCTGTGGGAGAAGGGTAAGTAATCAAGCAGGAATCCAACAGCTGAAACCTTTCCCCATCATTTTCCCATGCTGCTGAGAAAGGAGGTTGAATTCTAGCTTGCCGTCTTGCTGTTAAAGGCATAGGAGCCCTGCCCGAAAGAATAGTTGGCAACGGTAGCCCAGATGCAACAGTTGCTCTCTCCACATTTAATAAACCCTGGGAATTCTTGCTACAGCACTTTTGCCTTTAAAAAGAAAAAGAAAAACAAACAAACTCCGGGGGATGTTGGAGAAGTTATTGCAAACAGATCTAGTTTAGTGGGAATACATAACTAAATGTGGCTACAGAACTTCGCTTTGTTGGACTACAACTCCCATCATCCCCAGCCCTAGCCATTCATATCCCAATTTTCCTCCAAGGAGCCCAGAACGGTGGACATGGTTCCATGTATCTTCACAGCAACCCTGTGAGGTAGGTTAGGCTGAGAGAGAAGTGGCTGGCCCAGAGTCACCCAGTGAGTTTCGTGGCTGAATGGGGACTTGAACTCAGGTCTCTCCGGTCCCAGTCCAACACTCTGACCACTGCACCATGAGGGCTCCTGAACAAGGTTGCTGTCTTTCCAGGGTTGACCTGGATTCTCCAGAAATGGGCACCAGCCTCCAAGTGACTAGTGTCAGCAGCCCTGGAGATTCCATTCAGGGCTGCTCAACTTCAGCCCTCCGGGAGATGCTGGCCTACAACTCCCATAATCCCTGGCTATTGGCCACTGTAGCTGGGGATGATGGGAGTTGTAGTCCAAAAACAGCAGCGGGGGTGCTAAGCTGAGCAGGCTTGTACACAATTATTGGGGGGGAAATGCTGAAGGAAAAAAACAAAACCCCAAGAAGAGCTTTGGGTCAAGTTGACAACCCTACTCACGGACAGGGCTTTGTTCTCTAAATCCGCTCTAGAGGTAGGCCGAGGTCAGAGGTGGCCAAGCAGAGGCCCTCCAGCTGCTGTTGGACTACAACTCCCATCATCCCCTGCTGTGCAGCTGGGGATGATGGGAGTTGTAGTCCGACAGCAGCTGGAGGGCCTCTGCTTGGCCTCCGTTGGCCTAGGACAACAGCTCAGTGTTTCAAAGGCTGGAACTATAACAACAACAACAACAACAACAACAAATATTTATATATCGCTTATCAACAAGTTTCCAAAGCGGTTTACAGAGAGAAATAATAAATAAGAAGATGGCTCCCTGTCCCCAAAGGGCTCACAACCTAAAAAGAAACACAAGATAGACCCCAGCAACAGTCACTGGAGGCACTGTGCTGGGGCTGGATAGGGCCAGTTACTCTCCCCCTGCTCAATAAAGAGAATCACCACGTTTAAAAGGTGCCTCATTGCCCAGGGGAAGCTGCTAACTAACTCTGTTATAGCTGGATAACAGAGCTTCTGCAGAAGGTCCCAGGTTCGATCCCTGGCAGTATCTCTACCAGTGTCCCCTTTAACAGGGATTCCCAGATGGGCTGGACTATAACTCCCATAATCCCCAAGTAAAAGCTATTGCTGCTGGGGATTCTGGGAGTTGTAGTCAATAACATCTGGGAATCCCTGTGAGAGGGGACACTGATCTCCAGATGAGGCTAAGAAAGACCCCCTGCCTGAGACCCTGGAGAGCTGCTGCTAGTCGGTGCTGACAATACTGAGCTTGATGGACCAATGGTCTGACTCAGTATATGGCAGCTTCTTATGCCCCCATATATGCTGCTAGTTCTGCTCTGAAATGGCTTCTGATCAGCTTCAGCAAATCTTCCAAGATCTAATAAACACCCTGATAGAGACGCAGGGAAATAAGCGTCCGCAAGCACGGCTCACAATTTAGCCTCAATGTTTCCTTTATGGAAATGAGCTCGCAGCTCTGGCCTCCCCAAGGTCCAGAAAAGGTGTGCCCACCTTCAGCCCTGCCAGAGGGACCCATCGGCAGAGGACAGCTTCTTCAGATGTTCTTAGCGAGATGCTGTGAGCCTGCTTTTCCCCTCAGGAGGACTTGGCAGGATACGGAGCAGTAAATACACCCACCAGGATGGATCATGGCGCCAGCTCGTTAATCACCCAGGATCTGCAAAGGCTGGATCAGCCACTGCTGTCAGCGTCCCAGCTACCGCCCACAGGGGCAGCCCGAAAAATGGGGCATGGAGACTCCAGTCTGCTGAGAAGCCACACACGTGCACCTGACAGCACGGCCCAATCAACCTTCATTGAGGCCCTACGGCAAGGCTTCTCAAACCTGAGTCCCCAGATGCTGTTGGACTACAACGAGGGGATGTGCAAATGGCTTCGAATCGATTTGACCCGAATCTGGGTGATTCGAGTGGTTCGAATTCGAACCGAATTGTCCCTTAGAAGGGCAATTTGATTCAAATTCAATCCGAGAGCCGTTTGGCACCTTCTTTAAACCATTCAGCCCCCCTGATTATTATTTTTTAAGCACCCAAACAGGTTGAATTTATTCGAATTCCATTCAAATTTGATTCAAATTCAAAAAATAATAATTCCGGAATTCAACTCAAATTTGAAATGAATCAAACATTCATTTCGAGCACATCTCTACTACAACTCCCATTATCTCCTGCTGCAGTTGTGACAGGGGCTGATGGGAGTTGTAGTCCAACAACTTCTGGGGACCCAACTTTAAGAACTCCGCCACAGGGGAAAAGTAATTGTGCTAACCCACATTTTGCCGTATATGAAGGTGGGGGCATTATGCTCTTTCTTTGGGTTGCCAGCTGTGTCTGAAGCTATTCCTGGATAACATTTCCCTCAATATTCTTCCTAATACTGTATTCACCTGAATAGAAGATGATTCTGAATTTTAGACAACCCCCTTATTTCTAACATCAAAGAACATGGTGGGGGGGGGGACCTAGTCTTGGATTCAGATAAATACAATATCAAGCCATTTTTAAAAATTCAATTATCTCTATTTTATTATTGCATTTAAAAATATTCTAAATTAACTCCGTGAAATAACAGTCCCCAAAATATGAAATGTTATATTTGCTTTTGAGCTGAAATCTAGAGGTACTGTTTTGAAATGTTTTTCTTAACAGCAAAAAATTAAAATAAAATAAAAAGCGTAGGGAAAAAGCTGTTAAAATCTCCATGATTGCTGAAGACTGATACCAATTCCGGGGGGGGGGAGGGGGCTGCTGGCAATCCTGCGATTGGCTAGGCCTTTTAAAGTGGTGATTCTCTTAGATTTAGCAGGAGGAGAGCAACTGGCCCTATCCAACCCCAGCACATCATCCCCCCAGTGGCTGATATCTGCCTTATGTTTATTTTTAGAGTGTGAGCCCTTTGGGGACAGGGGACCAGTGTTCCCTCCAACAGGGATTCCCAGATGTTGTTGACTACAACTCCCATAATCCCCAAGCAAAAGCTATTGCAGGGGATGCTGGGAGTTGTAGTCAACGACATCTGGGAACACTGCAGGGGACCATCTTTATTTATATATTATTTCTCTTTCTATATAAACCGCTTTGAGAACTTTGGTTGAAGGTAAAGGTAACGTGTGCCGTCGAGTCGATTTCGACTCCTGGAGCCCACAGAGCCCTGTGATTGTCTTGGGTAGAATACAGAAGGGGTTTAGCATTGCCTCCTCCCGCGCAGTATGAAATGATGCCTTTCAGCATCTTCCTGTATCACTGCTGCCCGATAGAGGTGTTTCCCACAGTCTGGGAAACATACCAGTGGGAATTCGAACCGGCAGCCTTCTGCTTGTTAGTCAAGATTTCCCCGCTGCCCCATAAATATTTGTAGTAGTAGCAGCACCTCAATATTTAGACAGCAGTCTAATGTATCTTGCAAAGAGCATAAGACACTATTGGGGATTTATACATTTTGTGCTCATGGCAAGATACAATGGGGGTCCGGTTTGCTTATTTATATTATATGTTGTCTCTTTAGTGCCTGTTGTCTCAAACACTCATTGAATTGTAGGTTTCTTGGCAGCCGCTTGCTGCTGGCCTCCTGCTCAGGGCCGTTGCCTTTCTTTGCTGGCCGCGATGCCGAGATGCCATCAGCGTCCCGGTGCGAGCCGATCCCAGTGATACGAGGCGCTGGGGTGGTGATGTCATTATATGCACCATGGCAAGCAAAGGGAGGCGCGCCAACAGCCACAGTGGCAGTGGGTGGGGCCCACAGAGGCCCCTGGCAGGCGAGTGGGGGCCCCTGAAGTCCTGTGGTGGGTGGGCACGGCGGGTCTCCCACACTGTCTCCACTGGCATCTCGTGTGCCGAACACACGTTGTGATCACCGCTGTTTCTGCCCCTTACTCTGCCCTGGCCCCGGGATCCTAGGACCAGGCTCCCTGCAGGTCCTCAAACCCGACTGTTTAGGGTCTGGCCCTAGCTGGATATGGACACCTAGGCAGAAACGGAACTCTTTAGAAAAGCTGGCCTGGTGATGGATTTCGGAAACCGCTTTCTCCCCTGCTCACGTTGACTCTGGTAATGAGGGCCTGGTGTTCTCTGATCATTGCAAAATTCATAAACCACCCAGGTGGCTGTTGTCAACTGCTAGATATCAATTTTTGGTCCCTTTGTTTGGGATCTGTTTGGAGGGGGCAATCTGTCTCCAAGGGAACT
The DNA here is from genome assembly GCF_027244095.1 of Hemicordylus capensis. Taxonomy (NCBI): domain Eukaryota; kingdom Metazoa; phylum Chordata; class Lepidosauria; order Squamata; family Cordylidae; genus Hemicordylus; species Hemicordylus capensis. Next base: position 20,649,940 of record NC_069663.1, read on the forward strand.
GTCCTTGTGATTTCGTTGAATGCAAGGCAGATGCAGTGATTAATCTCTTCTCTTTCTATGTTCTTCTGTTTCAACTTCACCAAGACTATTCACCCCACATATCCTTCAGAGACTGATTACTCTCCCATATTTCTTCATATCTGAGGACCCCACCAGGACTCACCAGTACACAGTGGACATTCCCTCAACAATCCTATAAGATGGCCCATAGCTGGCAGCTTCTTGATGAAATCTTAGAGCTGATGGGGCTGGCCTTTTTTGTCACTTGGGCAGGATTGCTGAGCACCCCAGGAGCAGATGCACCACTGTTTCACCAAAACAACTGGAAATGTTCCATGACCTGGGTTCCATGACGCAGAGCAGCCAGGTATCGGGGACCCCCCTTGGCTGGAACCCTGGAGAATCCTCAGAGGAAAAGCCCACAACCAGTCACTCTCCCAGCCCAGAGCCAGAGATTTCACCATTGCTCAGTCCCACCTGCAGCGATCTGTGAATAAACTGTTTGTTTTCAAACTCCATTTATCCTAACTTGAAAAAAACAAACAGTTCACACATGGATTTCTTTAGATTGCCAGCAGATGGCACTAGAGATGTTACACAACGTCCTTGTATATAGGACGTAACTGGAGTTACGTTAACTCAGCAATCCTTGTTAACGAGTTAAGCATGGCCAAGGTTTCAATGCTTAACTCCAAATCGCGCCACAGATGTCCACCAAACCATGGCCAGACAAACTCCAGTTGAAGAAGAGGGGAGCCCCTCCATGACTCCTGTCCACACCTCTCCCTCCCTGTCTGCATCTCCAAGGTAGGGCTAAGAGAGATTCCTGCCTGCAACCTTGGAGAAGCCGCTGCCAGTCTGTGAAGACAATACTGAGCTAGATGGACCAAGGGTCAGACTCAGCGTAACAGCTTCCTATGTTCCTAAGAGGGTATAGGGGCTCAAGAGGGCTCCATTTCCCTTAAAGGGTCCCCTGGCACTGGGCAAAGCTCAGCACAGTTAGGATGGTCGTCTCTGCCTGCTGTCCAAAGGACTGTGCCGAATACTTTATTTACCTGAATCCAAGTCTAGTATCTCCCCCGCAATGTTCTTTGAGAAGTTAGAAACCAAGGGAGCCATCTCAAATGCAGAGTCCTCTTCCTTTGGGTTATGTAGAGGTATAATCTGTGCGTAACCTCTTATTTTTTAAGGGGCTCATCTTAAATGTAGAGTCACCTTGTCTTTGGCTAAATATGGTATCCCGCTTGGACCGAAGTTTCACACCGGCCCAGTAAACAGTGAGCTAGTGAGCCACACTTAGCTTGGAGGTCCGTTGGTGCCTCCTAGGCCTGACAATGAATAAAGCTGTAAAAAAAACGATACCCTCGATCTCCAGCCACAGTACTGAGACCTGGGCACTGTATGAGGCTGGAAGGGGCTCCGAAGTGCCCCCATGTGAGCACGTGAACCTGTGTGTGTCTGCGTGCCTGCGTGTGTGTGTGGGTGGGTGTGTTTCAGAAGACGCACGCGCTCGAGGCCTGGGCTCCGACTGAGACACCCTTTGCTGCCTCTGCGGTTGTGTTGACTTCCCTCCCACGGGCAGCAGCTGGGCCCGCCCACCCTTGGCAAAACGCCCAGCCTATTAGCACTCCGGGCATATGGCCCAGGCTGATTCCCCCCCAGGGAGAAGCTGGGGCAACCTGTGGGAGGCGGCGTGCCGCGAGGAAGCGTTTCTGGCCTTTCAGCGGCAGGATTGAAGAGCTCCCCTCCTTGCTCTCTCTCTCTCTCTCTCTCTCTCTCTCGGGTCCTCCTTCGCCAGGCTTCGGAGCCCAAGGAGCACTTCAGCCCAGAAGGACTGAGCAGTGTGGACATTCAGATCCAACTCATGAACCTTCCAGCCCAGGAAAAAGGAATGCAGAACCACGCTGCCCCCTCCGCGCCATCTTTATTCAGCCCACCCACCCACCCCCGCCCACTGGTTTCCACAGCATTTCCTGCCAAGGCAGTGCAAATAAAACGGCATCCTTTTAGGGATGGGAGGAGAACGGGTCTTGTGGCCGCAAGCATCAATTGCCCCCTTGGCGAAGCAGGGTCCACTCTGGTTTGCATATGGATGAGAGAGTACCTATGTGAACGCTGGAAGAGAGTCCCCTTTAGTGGGTGGGGCTGCTCTGGGAAGAGCATCTGCGTGCTTGGATGAAGAAGGCGCCAAGTTCCCTCCCTGGCCTCTCCGTGTTAAGGCTGAGAGACAGCCACGGAGCGAGGCCAGTGGCGGCCTGGGTTCTGCCACTGCTGTGGCCCCCTAGCCCCGCCCCCTGCATCTGACATCAGACACAGGGAGCGTTTGGCCACGCCCCTGCATCTGATGTCAGATGCAGGGGGCGTGTCTGGGGCACGCAGCGGCCCGGGTTCTTTGAACCCATTGGCTCAATGGTGGCCCTGCCCCTTCTGAGTAAGACTCCTTCCCGTAACCTTGGAGAAGCCGCTGCCAGTCTGGGTAGACGATACTGAGCTAGATGGACCTGTGGTCTGACTCAGTATAAGGCAGGTTCCGATATTCCTAGCCCTATAGGAAAAGTTGGTGCATTTGGGTGCACCAAGTAAAAACCACCAAGCTCGTTTTCACGACCCTAATCAGGGTAAGAGGAAGAGCTGTGTGTTGTCTTGACGGGCGGTCATGTGGATTCAAAGATCAAGGTAGGAGAGGGGAGAGTGATCGCGTGGGAGGCGGGAGCTGGTTAAGATGGTTTTTCAACCCCCCTTGAGGAAATGCTGGAGTCAGGGTGTGGATTGGCCATGTTTGTCCTACTCAGCTTCCGTCTCCCACATAGTCACTCTCCCCTCCTCCTATCTTGATCTTTAAATCCACATGACCACCGACTGGCTTTCTTACCTTGCCTGGATACTCCTCCGACCCTGATTTAGATGATGAGAAATAGCCCACTCTCTCGAACCTGCAAATAGAACATATGAAGCTGCTGCCTACTGAGTCAGACCACTGGGCCATCTAAGTCAGCACCGTCTACACTGACTGGCAGCAGAGTTCCAGAGTTTTAGACAGGCATTTCCCCAGATCTACCTGGAAATGTCAAGGATTGAACCTGGGATCTTTTGGCATGCAAAGCATCTAGTTTGGCCAAGAGGCTCCAGGAATCAGTATCAAGCTCCAGTTGATTATTGAAAGCAGTCCTGGAGATGTTAATGGTATATGTGAAGAATATGGCAGGGGGAGGGGGGAGCATCCAGGAACAGCTTCATACAAAGGCAGCAATCCTAAAAAAACATGTGCTTTATCACTGTGTTACACTCCTCAGTTTAGGAGCCCTGACGTGGAAGGAAATTTAGGAATGATATTTTATTTCCACTATATTCAACTTCCACTACATTAAACTTCCTCTAAAGAGTTCAAGACAGTGTACAACATGGTAGGACATGTAACTTGTTCCAGAGCACAGCCTGAGGACACGTGATATTGCCACCTTACCAAAGCTAAGCAGGTCTGGGTCATCTATGGCCCATCCACACTTTTTCCTCCATGCACAATATTTTACCTTCTGTATTCAAGTTAGAAATAGAGATGTGCATGAAATGAATTTTTTTATTCGTTTTGAATCAAATTCTGAAAATTCATTTTGAATTCGAATCAAATTCGGATCACGTCCGAAAATGCGATTTGGAATGAATTCAAATTGTTATGACCCTGTTTTGGCACCTGTTTAACCAATCAGCGAGGCTGAATGGTTTTTAAAAGGTGCCATGTGGCTCTTGAATAAAATTCGAATTGAATTTCAAAAATTTGATTCAAGTCAGTTCAAATTTGAATTGATTTGCACATCCCTAGTTAGAAAAAAGTAGTAGTCCAAAAATAACCGGCCAACATATAAACTAACAAAGTGCTCACACAGTAACCCGGCTTTGCTGCTGTGGGGCAAGGATGATTTTGTTGATCTCCCCTTTGCTCAGGAGGTGGCTGTGACTCTCAAAATTATGTCCCTGAGAGCTGCATGGCCTCCAGGGACATATTTTGGGGACTTACAGTGGGCTTCCAGGGGAACGGGAGATTGTTGAATATTACCAAAGCACTAGCACAGCATTAGCAGCACCAGCGCTTGGTTCATTTGGATGTCACCCTTTGTTTCCAGGGATTGGAAGGCAAATCATTGTGAAATAATCTGCAAGGGGCAAAACCTCATCTGGACCACCAACAAAATTACCCATAGGAATCAGTGGCAAAGATGGAATAAGTCACCATTTGGGACAGCCAATGTATTGCGGTGACTGAGGCCAGGGCAGGCACCCAATGCTGCCTTGCCCCACAGCCCTGGTGGGGCCCAGCCCCCTTTCAAAACTGATCCTCACAGGCTTTGAAAGTAGTGTTAGAGAGTGGAAGGAAGGAGGGATGCCAGCAGCCTGCTGTCCTCTTCTCTCCTCTCCTCTCCTCTCCTCATGTTTCTTGCAGACTTTGCAAGGAGTTTGAGGAGAGACATTCTTTGCAAAGCTTGGAAGGTTCAGATAGATTCCAAAGGATTGGTCGGATGGCAGAAATGGGGGCTGAAATGCTGGGACCCCAATAATCTGCTGCCTAAGGTGACCTCCTCACCTCGCCTCATGACAGTGCCTCCCCGTCAGCATCTGTAAAGATTCCACATATCAGGGGGTCCTCAAAGTTGGCTCCCCAGATGTTGTCAGACTACAACTCCCATCACCCCCCTGCCACCACCGCAGCAGACGGTGATGGGAGTTGTCGCCCGACAACATCTGGGGAGCCAACTTTGAGAACCCCTGCCGTATCGGTTGCCGCAAGTTCCATGCTAGAAGGACGGTGGGCTATCTCAAGCAATAAGTAAAGATGTCCTTCCTCTGGGCCTGTTCGTTCCAGGGAGGTTTCTTTCCAGCCCACGGAGGAGGCTGACTTGGCCTTCCCCGCTTGACAATAGCTTGTGTTAAAAGTGGATTGTGCTCAGCGGAGCACCACAAAGCAGCCGCTGTGGAATGGTACTGCCTGGCAGTGCCACGAAGGAAAGGTCACAGAACAAAGCTGTTTGTCCACGCCAGGCTCTGGCTGTTCCTCGCAGAGCAGAGCCTCTTTGCTGACATCACATCGCAGGCGTGCTGTGGATCAGGGGTTCGGAGGCCGCCCCATTGCAGTGCAGAAACCAAAACACTTTGCCCCCATGCCTAGCCATTTGGAAGTGTCTCAGTATGTGAACTCCAGTTTCAGAATCTTCTAATGAAGATTGTTCCTCAACTCAAGAAAGTATAACCAGTCAAACAAAAGAGTTGACGCTGATCAATGAATCAAATCTGCATCGACTTGTATATAACTATCTGCTTGCTAGGCAAAAGGGTACCTTTCAAAGTAGTAGTTCTCTTTTATTTAGCAGGGGGAGAGCGACTGGCCCTATCCGTCCCCAGCACAGCATCTCTCTAGTGCCTGTTGCTGGTGTCTCCTTTGTCTTTCTTTTTAGATGGTGAGCTCTTTTGGGACAGGGAACCATCTTCTTATTCTTTTCCCCGCCTAAACTGCTTTGAGAACTTCTTGTTGCAAAGCAGTAATAATAAAGAATTGCAATAATAATAATAAAAGCAATTGTTTTGAAGGAGGGAAAGCATGCTTCCTTTGTTTTTAGGTGGACCAGGTAAATACAGTAGGTGCCATCATAAAAAAGGAATTTGGTAATGAGTTGGTGGGATGCCTCTTCCTGTGTGAGAGCGGAAACAGGGGGAATCCCTCTTCCTGAGTGAGAGTGGAAAGGGGGGAATGCCTCTTCCTGAGTGAGAGTGGAAGGGGGATGCCTCTTCCTGCATGAGAGAGGAAAGGGGGATGCTTCTTCCTGCGTGAGAGCGGAAAGGGGGGATGCCTCTTCCTGCATGAGAGCGGAAAGGGGGGATGCCTCTTACTAGACAGTGCCTGTCATCTGCAGTTTTTATGAGCACTTATATTACAAATAGCTAACATTAAAAAACATTGTGTTGCCTGGTTAACTCAGGATGCCTTTTTAGATGGGTAAAATGCTTGTTTAATCAATTAATCTAATCAGTCAATCAATCAATCACATCTGTAGCCTTCTTTCCTAGCCTTTTCCATCTTTGCTTTTGAGATTTTCCTTCCAGGGGAGTAGCAGAACCCAGAGGACTGAATGTGAAATCAACGCCCATAGCGTGGCACTGTTAGAGGGATCCTTAAAGGAAACTTTGATCTAAACATGGGGAAACCGTCTGACTGGGGCCAAAATGACTGTCGCAAGATTTTGGGAACGAGGGCTCTGTCGCCAGCACTCCTTTTGCCTACCCCAAGTTTGGAAAATAGCACCGGTGCTAAAAATATCGCTTTATATTAAGGCCACATTAAAGAAAACAGAAGGCGGATGTATTTGTAGCCAAACGACTCTTGGCTTGTTAAGTCTTTAAGAAACGGCATATGGCGAGACATTTTGTCATCTCTCCAGATTTTGTCATCACGCCATATTCCTGCGTGGCAAAGCCAAAAGAACATTTTGAAGTTCTCAAGTGATCCTGGAAGCACCAGAATGCGGTTTGTCATTAGGTTACCAGGCAGCCCAATGGATGATGGCGATGATGTCACAATGTTCCCGAGCGACACCAACCAATGACGGCTGTCCAAAACCACCGCTTGGGATATCTATGGTCAACTGGATTCAAGGGGAACTGGGAACCATATGCTGTGGGCCAATTCAGTTCATGGGAAAACTCCCCTCCAGCCAATGATTATGAAGTACCATAAATGTGCATCTTTTTTTTCATCAGCTATACAGATCAAGCTGATCCTGTAGCAAGCATGACTTGTCCCCTTTGCTATGCAGGGTCTGCCCTGGTTTGCATTTGAATGGGAGACTATATCAGCACCAAAAGATATTCCCCTGAGGAAGAGCATCCCGGAAGAGCATCTTCAGGATCGCATCTCCAAGATAGGGCTGAGAGAGATTCCTGCCTGCAATGCTGGAGAAGCTGCTGCTGCCAGTCTGTGTAGACAATACTGAGCTAGATGGACCTATGGTCTGACTCAGTATATGGCAGTTTCCTATATTCACAGGACCTGAGGCAAGGTGCAAAATTCTGCCCTCCCCTCCCGGTGTGAGGCAGGTTAGGTTGTGAATCCTATAAAAATGATTCAGAGATATTTTCGCATTTGGTTGTTTTCACCATTTTCATTACTCCTGTTTTACTTTTCTGTTACTGAATATTATGTTAGCGACTTGGAATTCATCACAGAAGGGCAATTCACAGGCTGCATTTCATAGGCTGTTAAGACTACGCTCCTTACATTCAAATCAGAATACCATATGGCAGCAGCTGGGAATGATGGGTATTGTAGTCCAGCAGCAGCATCTAGGGACCCAACCCGGCCACACAAGAGTTGCTTTTGGGCATGTGTTTCTGCTGCCCCCTGCTGGATAAAATTAGATTTGCACCATGCCAAAACACTCCTTCAGTTTGGGACTCGGTTTCCCAGACCTTGTGTTTTTCTGCCCTTGAGGAGAGGGCAGCACATAATTTGTAAGGCTTTGCCAGTACTTTTATTTTCTGGGATGGTGCTTGTGCCCTTAACAGATGCACGATAGGCAGACATTCAAGAGGTGATGCTTTTTTCTGTCATGGAAACATGATAGGGAAAACATCATCTGCTGCATTTCTGCTTGCCCTGCAGGTTTGCGAAGTCCAAGGCACAACTGCCAAAAAAGATCATTGGCAACGTCTTGCCTTAGGCCAAGGGTCTCAAACTGTGGCCCTCCAGCTGTTCTTGAACTACAACCCCCATCACCCCATGTCACAGTAGCCAGGGATGATGGGAGGTATAGGCCAACAAGAGCTGGAGGTCTGCAATTTGAAACCTCTGGCTTCAGGCTGAAATGCTTAAGGGAAGTTTTAACAGGTTTGCACTTTTAGATGTATGCATTCCTTTTGGGATCCTCATGCCTTTGGAAGGACGATATTTCCGTTCCTTCTGGCTTATTTTAGACATTTCTATAGGTAACCCTTCGATTTCAGCCTCCAAAAGTTGACTGGCACATGATTTCAGTTCTGCAATTTACCCCCTAATTTCCCCTCCCTTTTCAGAGTAGAAGATGACCTATCAATTGAATATCTTTTGCCTGCTTGACCTATAGTGGCCAACCTCTCTTCTTGAGGGCACATTTTTCTTCGGGTGAGGGGTTCTTGGCCATGGGACCCCAGATGTTGTTTGACAACAACTCCCATCATACACAGTCACCATGACTGCAGATGATGGGACTTGAAGTGCCACCATGTCTGGGGACTCAAAGTTGAGAACCCTGCTCTTTCCAGTGGATGGCTAAATGTGTATTCTACTGCCCCAACCGTCTTCTTGGTCGAAAGATCAGACTCCATAACAGTGGTTCCCATCCTGGGTCCCTTCAGATGTTGCCAAACTACAACTCCCATCACCCCTTGCTGCAAACAATTGTAACTGGGGATGCTGGGAGTTGTAGTCCAGCATCTTCTGAGGGACCCAGGTTGAGAAGCATAGCTCTGTAACATGGCTGCAAAACTCCCGCCTCCCTGAGGATGCTGGACTACAACTCCCATCATCGCTGGCTATTGGCCACTGTGGCTGGGGATGATGGGAGGTGTAGTCCAACAACTGCTGGGGGCCAAAGCTGTGCAGCCCCTCTCTGTGCAATGTCAGAGCATGTACCCTCAGACGCAGGGAGGACATTGCATACACAATACCACAAAAGGTTTACTGTTAAAATAAAAAGGTTTACTATTAGAATGTAGACCTTTTTCTCTCCTTGGTCACACCTGCCTATATAACAGAATGTGGTGGTATAGCCCTGTGGTAGTAGCGGAGAGGACTGTGCCACTTCAAACAGCACGGGGGGTGGGGTTTGTCCTTAGTTGAATAATCTTGCATGCAAATATTCCCCAGTAATAACAAGCCAGCCCATCAGGGTGGCTCTATTCCAGCCTGCTCCTTGCGGTGCTAATTTTCTACTCACAAGGAGATTTTTTTCCTAGAGGAACATTAAGAAATGCCACACACACAGAGAGACACCCTGTCCATTGGATCACTACAGGAAGCGGCTACCTCATTAACACCTCATTCTGTTGCATATGTAGATGAGGCATAGAAGGTTCCCAGCAGTGTTCCTTGTAACAGGGATTCTTAGGTGTTATTGACTACAAATCCCACCATCCCCAGTCAAAGGCCATTGCAGCTGGGGATTCTGGGAGTTGTAGTCAACAACATCTGGCAATACAGGGAACTCCGGTGCCCAGAGGCAGGGGTAACCTAAGCAGGGATTCCCAACTTCAGCTCTCCAGATGTTGTTGAACTACAACTTCCCTTCTTCGCCTCCCCATTACTAAACCATAAACTGAAAATTAAAATCCACTGGAAATCCTAAGGAGCTGTACTTGGTAATTAACTCCATCAAAACCAACAGGACTCGTTTTGCAGGAAATGGGTTTATGGTGGGAGCTTTAGTGTGGAATATCTGGCTATTTCTGTTTCAGGAGTCCAACTCTGGGAAGAGCATCGAGGTTCCAAGTTCCCTCCCTGGCAGCATCTCCAAGAGAGGGCTGAGAGAGACTCCAGCCTGCAACCTTGGAGAAGCCGCTGCCAGTCTGGGTAGACAATACTGAGCTAGATGGACCAAGGGTCTGACTCAGTAGAAGGCAGCTTCCTATGTTCCTATATGGTGGACTGTTATTTGGTGGCACCAACAGCAGGTCCTCTCCCTGCATTTGCTTTGCACGCAGAAGGTACATCTATATAGCATGAAGAAGGGGAGATCTGGACTGAGTTTTCTACATCCATACTCAGAAGGTCCCAGGTTCAATGTCCGGCTTCTCCAGAGAGGATTGGGAAAGACTCCTGCCTGAAACCTTGGAGAAGCCACTGCCAGTCAGTGTCAGACAAAACTGAACTAGATGGACCAATGGCCTGACTCAGTATATGGCCGCTTCCTACACACGGACCTTCTCCCGAAGTCCTCAAAGCAGCAAAATCAGTACTCACCTAAAATGGGGGGACAGGTCCCAAGAAATCCTTCCTGCAGCAACTACGCCCTGAGCAACCCGACTGATGAGTCCCAGCGCAAGGTGCCAGGGGACGCCAGCCCCAGCCGCCAGCTCCAGTCAAGGCTGCTCTCTCAGTCCGCAGCGAGAAACAGACCGTCCCAGAACAATGAGTGCCTGTGTGCCCTTAGAAGTACGGAACAGCCCTAGCGAGATGTCAGGATGAAGTGATGCCCAGCTGTGCCAGATGTGGCGGCTGGGCTTAAGTACAGCTGGGGGGGGGCGAGGAAGGCTGTGGGGGGGGGCAGGAAAGGGACAGGCTGCCGCAGTAAGCAGGAGTCCTGAGAGGGTTGCCATGTCTCCAGAAGGCAGAAGTCCTGTGTCTGTCACACCGCAGCCCGTAGGGGAGGATGGGCAGGTGAGCCTTGCCCTCGCTCCTTTCGCCCAGGTGTCTTCCTGTGCCTAGCCTGGCCATGGTGTCAACAGTTGCCCAGTTGCCCAAATCCCCAGCAAATGACCAGGCCGTGAGCCAGGGGTTAACACCATGGCCAGGTGCAGTGAGGGAGAGGCAGGAAGCCAGGATGGGGTGAGAATTGGCCTCACCTGTGGGGCTCCTTTACCGCCCCACCTTCTGGCCACACCAGCGGCCCATGCTGCATGGTGGACAGCAATCGACGGGCATTGCTAGGCAGTGCTCCCTGGGACAAGGGTTCCCAGGCGTCGTAGACTACAACTCCCAGCATCCCCAGCTGCAATGGTGTTGGACTGGGGATGATGGGAGCTGTAGTCCACGACATCTGGGAATCCCTGTTCCAGGAAAGACTGGCATTAGGTACTTAAAAGGTACCCCTGCGAACTGAGCCAAGAGGCACCTTTTCAAGTGGTGATTCTCTTGTATTTAGCAGGGGGAGAGCAATTGGCCCTATCCAGCCCCAGCACAGCATCCCTCCAGTGGCTGCTGCTGGTATCTGCCTTGTGTTTCTCTTTAGACTCACCACCTTTGTCCACCTTTGGGGACAGGGGACTGTTTTATTTCTGGAGTATTTATTTTCCTATGTAAACTGCTGTGTGAACTTTGGTTGAAGAGCAGTACATAAATATTCGTATTAGTAGCAGTAGCACAAGATCTGAGGCCCAGGTCTACAAGGCCTGGATCAGGCCCATCGCCTTGCCCGTTTTGAGAATGAAACCTCGTCGTGATCTCTAGAGGAACCCAATGCTCCAATACGTTGTTGCTGGGGGGGTGATGGGAGTTGTAGTCCAGCAATGTTGCTACATCCCAAGCCCCAATACATTGTAGCTGGCAGTCCCCAGACGTTGTTGGACTACAACCTCCATCATCCACCGCTGGGGCCCATTTTCACTGTGGATGATGGGAGCCGTAGTCCGGCAACATCTGGGGATCTCAGTTTCTGAATCCCTGCCTTGGTGTGACTACGAAATGTATGATTTAAATCTATCACATGGATATGCTGATGAGTATATGTCATCGGATGCCTCTCTCCAGAGAGTTACGGAATAGTAGCTCCCTGGCAGCCACATCATGACAGCAAGGGCTTTCTGTCTGCCCCAGAGGCTGCGTTCACACACCACGAGCTACTGTTCACATCCTACGGAGCCTGCTTTCAGAAAGCGGAGCCTTCTGCTGCTTCGGATATGTCTCAAGAACTCTGGGTTTCCAGGCCTGGACGAAAACACAGGAGCCTAGGAAGTTGCCTTATCCTGAGTCAGACCTTTGGTCCATCTGGCTCAGTATTGCCTGCACAGACTGGCAGCAGCAGCTCTGCGGGGCTTCAGAGCAAGAGTCTCTCCCACCCCTCCCTGGAGATGATGCCTACCTGGAGTGAACCTGGGACCTTCTGTTTACGATGCTCTGCCTCTGAGCTACAGGTAAAGGTAAAGTGTGCTGTCGAGTCGGTGTCGACTCCTGGCGACCACAGAGCCCTGTGGTTGTCTTTGGTAGAATACAGAAGCGGTTTGCCATTGCCTCCTCCTGCGCAGGATGAGATGATGCCTCTCAGCATCTTCCAATATCGCTGCTGCCCGATATAGTACCAGCGGGGATTCGAACCGGCAACCTTCTGCTTGTTAGTCAAGCATTTCCCTGCTGCGCCACCTAAGGTGACAGACACATCCCTAAATAGGTAGCTGCCTGCCCTGTACTGAGTCAGACGCTTGATCTACCTAGCTCGGTATTGCCTACACTGACTGGCAGTGGCTCTCCACAGTTTCAGACAAAGGTTTTTTTCCCCCAGCCCTTCCTGGAGATGCTGCCAGAGATTGAACCTGGGGCCTTCTGCATACCAAGTGGAGACTTTTCTACCACTGAGTATGCCCCATCTCCTGAGGGAAATATCTTACAGCACTCACATGTAGTCACCCATCAAAATGCACACCAGGGCAGAACCTGCTTAGCAAAGGGGGCCATTCATGCTCAGTAGCACAAGACCAGTTCTCCTCCCCTAACCAAACCAATAGGGCCTGGGGTGTGTGTGTGTGTGTGTGTGTGTGTGTGATGGTATACATAGCCAGTATGGTGTAGTTCCTTCCCTGGCTTCTCCAAGATAGGGCTGAGAGAGAGATTCCTGCCTGCAACCTTGGAGAAGCCGCTGCCAGTTTGTGAAGACAATCCTGAGCTAGATGGGTGTGACTCAGTATTTGGCAGCTTCCGATGTTCCTATGCACATTTGATATTAAGTGCTGTTTGGTTTCAACTTCGGCTTCTCCAAGGTTTCAGGCAAGGGTCTTTCTCAGCCCTACCTGGAGATGCTGCCAGGGACTGAACTTGGGACCTTCTGCGTGCAAAGCGCTGAGTGGTGGTCTCATCCTCAACATAGGGAGCTGCCATATACTGAGTCAGACCAGTGGTCTATCTAGCTCAGTATTGTCTTCACAGACTGGCAGCGGCTTCTCCGAGGTTGCAGGCAGGAATCTCTCTCAGCCCTATCTTGGAGATGCCAGGGAGGGAACTTTAAACCTTCTGCTCTTCCCAGAGCGGCTCCATCCCACCCCCCACTTTTATGGTCATGTGAACGGCTTTATTATTTCCACCTCTTCTTGCCAGAACCCCAAAGCCTCAGACACATGACCGGCATCGCCCTGAAGGACAGGGAAGGTGTCTTGTGGCCTTGAGGCACAGCGAAGTGTCCCTGCTGGCTCTGCTGCTCCTGGCACAGGGAGCGAGGGCTGTGTCAGTCACCCGCTCTGTGCCATCTCGGGCGCCGGGCACAATGGCAGCGCTTGTGAGCTGGCATGAGTCAAGCGACGGCAACCGTGTGCAGCACGGTGATTCATTGCGGAGACAAAGGCTGCAGAGAATTGGCTTATTGTCCCAGAGAAAGTGTGTCTGTGTGTGTGTCCCTGCAGGGCCTGGCTACTTGACTGGCCCACTGGTCTCAATGATCCCCGGTGCCCCAGCTCTCTGGGGGCAATGCTGCATCCGCCCTCTTCCTCCCGCCCTTTATTGGTAAACAAGCAGAAGTCCGTCTGGTCCGGGATTCAAATCGCCAACATTGGATCGAATCCATCCTAGCTTCCAGGTGGGCCCCCCCCCTGGGGTCGCCGGTGCAGAATCCAGAAGGTCTGGAACCGACAAGAACGGGGCTGTCGGAGAGCTGGTCTTGTGGGAGCAAGCATGGCTTGCCCCCTTTGCTAAGCAGGGTCTGCCCTGGTTGCATATGAATGGGAGACTTGATGTGTGAGCACTGTAAGATATTCCCCTCAGGGGATGGGGAAGAGCAGAAAGGTTCCAAGTTCCCTCCCTGGCAGCATCTCTAAGATAGGGTGAGAGAGACTCCTGCCTGCAATCTTGGAGAAGCTGCTGCCAGTCTGTGCTGGCCATACTGAGCTAGATGGACCAATGGTCTGACTCGGTATATGGCAGCTGGCAGCTGCTTATGTTCGTAGCTTAGTTGCAGGCAGACATTCCCAGATTCAATTTCCCAGCCTGACAACCTCTCCAGGTAGGGCTGGGGAAGACCCCTGCATGAAATCACCCTGGAAAGTTGCTGCCTGTCAGTGTAGACATGGGCTGCACAATTTTGGCCCTCTACAACCCTCATAATCCCCAACCACAGTGAACAATTCTACACCTGGATGGACTAGAAACTAGAAACTGTCCTCCGATAAAGTGTGCCTGTGTTTGTTTGAACTCACCATCTTTTTCGGCTCTAGATCAGGGTTTCTTAACCTTGGGCCCCCAGATGTTGTTGAACCACAACTCCCAGAACCCCCAGGCAAGGCTTTTGTAGCTGGGGATTCTGGGAGTTGTAGTCCAACAACTTCTGGGGGCCCAAGGTTAAGAAAAACCCTGCTCTAGATTTTTCCAGTGAGTTGTCAACAATAAGTGATGTATCCGATGAAATCCGCTGTGCGGCTGCTGTTCTCACACATCCAAAAGTGTTGGCATTGAAAGTGGGGTGATCTATTGTGAAAACGGAAACTGCTCCCCCTTTTTCTCTCACATGGCCTTCTCACCCTGAGGCCTTCAGGGCTTGCAGCACACAACAGCATCAGATCATCCGCCAAGTCCCAAATCTGTCCGGATATCCTTAATTCCAGATATGTGGCGTTGATTCTTTCCTAGGCGGTCAGGGAAGGCACTTCGTATATGCAGAGAATCTAGCGTTGCCTTATTCTGGCTTTCTGGTGCATAATATGCATATTATGTAAATTGGCTGGAAAATAATTTTTGAGCATAATAGCGACTCCACGTTTTGCTCCAGAACTCCGCTTCTACAAGGGAGAAAGAAAGAAAGAAAGAAAGAAAGAAAGAAAGAAAGAAAGAAAGAAAGCTGAAATCCAGGCAAATCTGGGTGTGTTAAGCAATCTGGGTGAGGTGCTTAAAATCTGGGTGAAACCTGGTGTTGTAGTCCAACAGCATATGGGGACCCATGTTGGAGAACCCCTGGTTTAACCCTTTCCCTATTACCTTCCCCACCCACAGAAATTGCTGCACCCATGGGAAAACAATATGGATACAGAAGGCAGACTGCCACCTTCCATGCTGCAGTTCTGTATTGGTTCAGAGGCCCACAGGACTGTGAGTAAAAAAAAAAAAAGTCAAAGAGAGGGAAATACAATAATGCATGTAATCTTGCCCAGTTTGAAGTTTCTAGTCCTTAAGGCTATGGATATGGGCATGATTGAAGTTTATGGGTAGTTAACCACTGCTAACTGGGCAAAAAGACACTATTTTAACATGGTGATTCTCTTTATTTAGCAGGGGGAGAGTAACTGGCCCTATCCACCCCCAGCACAGCATCCCTCCAGTGACTGTTGCTGGTGTCTATCTTGTGTTTCGTTTTAGATTGTGAGCCCTTTGGGGACAGGGAGCCATCTTATTTATTTGTTTGTTTATTATTTCTCTGTGTAAACTGCTTTGGAACCTTTTGTTGAAAAGCAGTATATAAATTGTTGTTGTTGTTGTTGTTGTAATGCCTTGTAAAATCTAATAAAATGGGCCACCCTTTCTGCAGGATTGTTCTGTGGCTAGAGTGGGCTTTGGGGAGCTTGTATGTTCTTTGCCACTTTCTGTGGTGAGAAGAAGTAGAATAAATCATGCAAAATAAGCAAGTAAAGCACCTGCACATTTGGCTAGATTTGCATAATTTGTGCAGGCTGCATAATGTGGGGCAGAATTGTGATCTCCCTTCTCCCTCTCTCTTTCTTTTGAAAAATCCACAAATTATACTCCTTCACGCCTGTAGGATCGATTCTATTCTGAACCGTAGTACATGATGTTCTTTGGAGAGCAGGGTTAGGCTGACATCATTCCTTCACAGTTTGTTCTTTAAAAAACATCCCCAGCAAACACCTAGAATCCTCACAGTTCTCTGCTATGATTTTCAGAGCAAGAATCAACACTCAGGATCTCCTAACAATGGGGATGCAGCTCAGCTGCGTTAACTCGTTTGCTGGAGATTCTCAAAACGAGGTTGGATGCTGTAACACCGGTGATACCCCCAGAGGTTGCAGAACTACAACTCCCATCATCCGCAGCGACAATTCACTGTGGCTGGGGGTGGTGAGAATTGTACTTCAGCAACCTCTGGAGTGAGATCGGCCCATGAGGGTGGAGGCAGGGTGGGCGGTGGGAGGTACCTTTAAAAATCAGTACTGGGTTACCGCTTACACCTGCGAGCCCCCACGAGCAGTGGCGTCCTGCCTATGGCACTCTTCTGATCACTGCACAAGCACAGCAGCCATCTGTGTGGTGGTGCTGAGCATGCAAAGGGTTGCCGCACATGCGCAGGGGCCAGAAGAGTGTGCGGCAGCCATTGGTGTGGTGGTGCTAACCATGCAAAGGATTGCCACGCATGTGCCTCTGTCTGGAGTACCACCAGTTGGAAATCTCTGCTGTAGCAGATTCCAGCAGTGGGGTGACTCAGTGATCTCCAAGGTCCCTTCCGGCTCCAACATTCAATGATTCCATGAGTAGCCTTGAGCACGCAGCTTTTAAGAACGTGAGATCAGCACGTTGGAGAGCAGAGCAAATCCAAGGCCTCCAAGTTCTTTGCAAGAACGCCAGCCACCGGCTCCACCAGAAATAAATCAGGGGTCTACTGGTGTTTGTCTACCTCCAGCTGACTCCAATGGCAGTTTTCTGCCATATTGCACATGGCAGTGTGGTGCAGTGGTTAGAGCACAGGTTGCCAACCAGGGTGCCTCCAGATATTGCTGAACTACAACTCACAGCATCCCCAGCCACAGGTTGTAATTCAGTAACACCTGGAGGAACCCTGGTTGGGCACCACTGGGTTAGAGTGTTGGGCCAGGACCAGGGAGACCCAAGTTCAAGTCCCCGTTCAGCCATGAAACTCACCGGGTGGCTCTGGGCCAGTCACTTCTCTCTCTCTCTGCCTGGCCTACCTCACAGGGCTGTTGTGAGGATAATCATAACCAAACACACTGCTCCTGGCTCCTGGGAGCGGAATAAAAACATAAAAACAAACCAACGCATCCCCAAATGGAAATGTTGTAAGAAATGGAGTCAAGGCGCTTGCATTCGAGCTGAATCTTCGGAGGAGCCTCACTCACTCCTGGGGCAAACAGCCTTCTGCTCGTGCATTCCTAGTGCACGACCATTACAAGGGCAATGGAGTCTGGACAAAGATGCTCAAGTGGGGTGGGACAACTGCTTCCCTTTAGCAGCAGACAGCTTTAAAATCCTTTCCTCTTACATCGCCCATTCTAGGCCGAAGTCCAAGGACGGGGAACAGATTCTCAGACGGAGCTCGGGCTGCGTGTTGCAGCAGGCAACAGAATAGTAGCATTTAGGCCATCCTCTCCCATCCCGAGCCTCTTGCTGCGGTCGGTGAGCCTCTTATACCACAGCGCCCTCTGGTGCTGCAGTGGTGAAGTGTGGCCGACATTAACTCTTGCATAAAAACGGCCCCCAATCTCCATGCAGCTAAGGGCAATCCTTCCATGAGGCGAGGTAAGATAGTTGGCTCAGGCGGCAAATTATCGGGGGCAAGAGAAATCTGCTGCTTCTCCTGACTCCCTTTGCCATTTCCCCGCATCTTAGTGCTTTGCCACTGCTGCCTCCTCCTCACTGCTGCTGCCCCATATTTTTGCCACTGGCCTGGTAAGGAGAAGGGGGAGGAAGTGGAGGCAAAAATGGAGAGCGGGCATTAGAGTACTAGAGATGCTCTGTAGATTGTCTCCAGAACTCTATTGCCTTTCCTTTACTTCCTCTTCCCCTTCCTCCCACTTTTCATAACCAGCCCATTGGTGCCTGTGGGATGGATGACGACTGCTACTATGATGTCATGCACAGGGGCGTGGCCATTAGTGGCAAAAAGGGCTGCGCTGTCCTTCTGCCGCTTCCGGTCAGTGCTTCGTCCACACATTATTTGGGTCGGGGTGCATGCCTTGTTCTGAGGCTGAGCAGAGAAAGAATGCACCGCAAAGCACCAACTGGAAGCAGCAGAAGGGCAGTGTGTTCATCTTTCCATCAGTGGTTATGGGCATGGAGAGAGCAGGGGCAGCCGTGCATGTGGCAACCCGCTGTCCAGAGCTATGTGGGAAAGTGGGGAGTGAGGATCTAGTGGCCTTGGGGCATGCTTGGGGTGGAGGCGGTGACCTTGGGGCATGCTTGGGGTGGCGGCGGCGGCCTGAGGACAATTGTCTCTCATGCTCCAGGGTAGCCACGTGCCTGCTTTAGAAGATTCCTGGCGACTGTCAAATCCTCCCCTCCTCCACAGAGCCACAAGGCCCAGACTACCTGTCAATTATCTTTATTAGTCAACAAACCACATCCCCTTTTTAGGGTGTCCATGAAGCTCCAGACGCCACATTTCAGACCATGGTGGTTCCTGGTTTCCTCCTGCAGGACTGGATGATGCTGAGGAACATCAAGAAGACAAGGAAGATGGAGAGCCCCACAACCAGCGCTTCGATGACGGAGTAGGTGTGGGTCAGCTCCCCAGAACGAGGCAAGGTGCTGGGAGAGGTGATTAAGAACCTGCCCACCAAATGCCCATTGACGTAACACTGGTAAAAAGCGCTGTGTGAGTAGTTCTGGATGGAGAGGCGCAGAATCCCACCACCAGTGGCTTTGTCCAAGCTGAGAGAGCTGTTCTTCTGGAGCAGGTCAAGGCGTGTCAGAGTGGTGGGACCTTCTTGCCAGTAAACAGGTCTGCAGAGGAAACAGAAGATGTGCCATTCGTACCAGATGGAGATCCATATGCCAGGCTCTCACAGATAAAGACCGTTTCTTCGTCTTCACAGTTTCTTTAACTGTTCTCCAATGAAAGGAACCTTTGTCAATGAATTGTATGGTTACATTCAAGGCTTTGGAAACTTGGGTTCCTAGGTGTAGCTGGACTGCAATCCCATCATCCTTGGTCGTTGTGGCTGGGGATGATGGGAGCTGTAGTCCAGCAACATCTGGGGTCCCAGGTTTGAGAACCTCTGGGTTAATTAATTCATCAAGATGAATTATTATCATTACTACTACTACTACTACTACTATGTTACTACTACTATTACTACCTATATTATTATATTATTACTATTATTTATATACTTGATTATATAGTTAATCAAGCTGATTAACTGATCAATCGGCTAATTAATGGAGCGTAAACCACATTGGAAGCCAATCTTAGCTGAAAAGAGAGTTACACATATAAGAATATTATCCTAACCCCAGAGTTGTCAAACTTGGGTCCCCAGATGTGTTTAAACTGTAATTCCCATCATTCCCAGCCACAATGACTGCAAGATGCAGAAGATAACCCTGGTTGTCCACTTCTGTACCTTTTCCAGTTCTGGAGTACATTCCTTAAGGCAAGGCTACAATATCTGGGGCTGTTTAGTTTAGAAAAAAGGACAACTGCAGGGAGACATGATAGTGGTGTATAAATTTATGCATGAAGTGGAGAGAGTGGACAGAGAGAAATTGTTCTCCCTGTCTCACAACACTAGAACCAGGGGTCATTCCATGAAACTGAAGGTCAGGGAATTTAGGACCGACAAGAGGAAGTACTTTTTCACACCGCGCAGAACTGATCTGTGGAATTCTCTGCCACAGGATGTGGTGATGGCCCTAGCTTGGGTAGCTTTAAAAGGGGCTTGGGCAAATTCATGGAAGATAGCTCTATCAATGGCTACTAGTCTGGTGGCTGTGGGCCACCTCCAGCCTCAGAGTCACGATGCCTCTGAATACCAGTTGCAGGGGAGCAACAGTCGGAGAGAGGGCGTGTCTTCATCTTTTGCCTGTGGGCTTCTCAGAGGCATCTGGTGGGCCACTGTGTGAAACACGATGCTGGACTTGATAAGCCTTGGGCCTGATCCAGCTGGGCTGTTCTTATGTAAGAAGAATATACACCGGGGGGGGTCAGTATTTGGCACCCCGCTTCAGGTGCATAGAAGCTTTGAGCTGCCACTAAACATGATGCCCCCCGCCCCCATCTGTGGGTGCAGCTGCCTATGGTGGCAGGGTTGGCAGCACCTGGAACCCATTGCACCCATCCTCCTGGCGCCATCTGAAGTGGCCATCTCACCCATCCTCATGGAAGGTCTGCCCTTGCTCTCCATGTGCCCTTGTCTTCTCAGACATAGATACGTGAAGGCCTGGGGGGGAACTAGAAAAATGGGGGTTGAGGGGTTGGGCTTTTCTTCTCTTTTCCCCTTGGTTCCCCACACAATCTCCAGATTTTTGGAAAGAAACAAAGAAGAAAAAACTGAAGACACCCAGTTTTCCAGAATTTCCCTGCCCCCCTGGGCCTTCACTAATCAGAAATCCGTCTCAGCATTCCAACCCGCCTTCCTGCCCTTTCTGCCCCTGCCTCCTCTTCCACCAAAAAGCCTGATTAAACAGGGCACAGCGGGCACCTCTTTTTCTTTCTTTAACCCAGCGACAAGCAGCAGAACGGGATCTGGCCATCTGGAAGGGAAAGTTTGCTTTAGTTTGTCAACCATTAACCAGCCAGTTTGTGAGAGGGCACAGTCCAAACAGGTTTGGATGAAAACCCTCAGCTGCCGTTTCCTTTCGTTCACACAGATTCTCCTTGGGCTGCGGTAGACATGCAATAGAACATGCAATAGAATTTGTTGATAGGATCCTCAGGTGGCCACACAGACTGTACCACCGCAGGCTGCAGCCCAGTGTGTGTGTTTGTGTGACATTCTCAAACACCCCCCCCCCCCACTTTTTAACATTTTATATCCTGCTCTTCCTCCAAGGAGCCCAGAGCGGTGTACTACATCCTTAACTTTCTCCTCACAACAACCCTGTGAAGCAGGTTAGGCTGAGAGAGAAGTGACTGGCCCAGAGTCACCCAGCAAGTCTCATGGCTGAAGGGGGATTTGAACTCGGGTCTCCCTGGTCCTAGTCCAGCACTCTAACCACTACACTATGTTGGCTCTGTGTTTCTTCTGGGATGCTCCCCCCAGAAGAAACTCCCTGTGACAACAAAATAGGCCTATGACATCAGGGAGAAAGGTTGCAGCCACACCAACTTCCTGTTGTGTGAGCTTCTCATTGCAGGAAGCTTTCTTTTTATGAAGGCAAACATTCAAAGGGGCAACGTGATCTGAAACGGTGCGGTCCGTTTGACCGGACTGCAGGCAAAGATCTTTCCTATCACCTGCAACCCGAGCCTCTAATTAGGTGACGTGAATTGGAACTGCCTTCATTTGGCCCGGCTCACCAAACTTCATTCTGGGGAAGCACTGTGCGTCAAGGATGTTCAGGCAGAAATCCACCGGGCACCGCTAGCAACTGATTGGGGAAGCTGCACCTGTTGGAGTTCCACCTGGATGCATCCCTCCCTAACCCCAATATCTAGCTGAACAACCAAGACAAAGCATGGGTGCGTGGGTGCTCATTAGCACAGTTAATGATTAATTAATCCAACAGCAACTGCAGAAATGACAAAACATTTTACATTTCTCTGTAATCTGCCTGGAGACTTCTGGAACAGGCGGTATACAAATGTCTGAGTTAATAAGGAAATAAAATAAAATAAATAAAAGGATTGCTCGTCAGTTATCTCAGTGCCTTCGCACCCATTGGCTAAGAGCAAGCTTGCATCTTTAGGAGCACCTGGGCAGCACACAGTCTGAACATTTCCCTTTATACCTCCCCCAGGACTAGAGACTTGCTTTTTAAAAATGAAAGCTGGAAATTTTGGAGGGCCCTGGAATATCGCCCTCCTAGGCCTCCCTGTGGCTATTACCCTGTTCATGTTTAATCCATATTAAAGGATAAATGCCATGCCAAATGGTACAAATAAGCAAGTTTAAATCAAATCAAATAAGTGTAGGTTAAGTTCCTTAATGTGCATACATTTATCCCTACAGCAGAATGTGGACCTTGTAGATATACCCAAGGCCCATCTAGTCCAGCATCCTGTTTCTCACAGCGGCCCACCAGATGCCTCTGAGGAGCCCACAGGCCAGAGGTGAGGGCATGTCCGCTCTCCTGTGGTTGCTCCCCCTGCAACTGGTATTGAGAGGCATCTTGCCTCTGAGGCTGGAGGTGGCCTATAGCCCCCAGGCTAGTAGCCCTTGATAGACTTGTCTGTGGGATTTATAACCTTGCTGTAATAGTAGTAAAGTAAAGTGTGCCGTCGAATCGGTGTCGACAGAGCTTGTCTTTGGTAGAATACAGGAGGGGTTTCCCGTTACCTCTTCCCGCACAGTCTGAGATTATGCCTTTCAGCATCTTCCAGTATCGCTGCTGCCCAATATAGGTGTTTCCCATACCTGCGGGGATTCGAACTGGCAGCCTCTGGCTTGTGTGTCAAGTCATTTCCCTGCTGTGGCTGTAGTAGTAGTAGTTGTTGTTTAAGCACAGAATTCCAGATTCCCTTATGAAAGCTTCTGCCCTAGCCCAGGGGTTCTCAAACTTGGGCCCCCAGATGTTTCCGGACTACAAGCCCCATCATCCCCCATCCACAACTGGGATGATGGGACTTGTAGTCCAATGACATCTGGGGACCCAAGTTTGAGAGCCTCTGCCCCAGCCCCTTTTGCATCTGGCCGGGCCTTTTGGTTGCAACGAAGGCCTGATGCCATGCTAGATGGACCCCTGGATTTGACGGAGGGCCCGGGGAGAGATCCGGGCCTGATGCCGGTACCTGTAAATGGAAGAGGTTGGGCAGCGCAGGTGAGCGATGGCCTTGAGCTGGGGGTGGAAGGTGGTAAAGACGAGAAAGGGCACCGCGTTGGGGTCGTCTTTGGCCAGCGGGTACGACTCGTCGCAGGCCACCTGGCAGCTCTCCACTCTCAGGTCCGGCCCCCGTTGGGGGAGGCTGGGGTGCTTCTTCCGGACCATCCCGCAGGGCAGCCCTTCCTCGTCCGCCTCTCGGCCCTCCCGGGTCACCTGGGCGTAACAGAACCCGACCCGCTTCCGTTCTCCGGGGCCGCCGCAGCGGTCGCAGGGCTGCCAGGCGCTCCAGGAGGTGAAGAGCCGGGCCTCTTCTCCGCCTTCCAGCGCCACCGTGCTGTTGCCCAGAGGGGCCTCCTGGAGGGCGGCGTGCGAGACGTGGATGTGCCCGGCGTCCTGGAAATCCACGTGGTAATAGGCCACCGTGGCCTCGCCCAAGCGGCAGGTATAGAGCCCGGAATCCCCCACGCTGGGGAGCGGGATGTACAGGTTGCCGGCGACGAGCCGTGACTTGAACTGGAGCCTCCGCAGCTTGGCGTGGTTGAGCAGTGGCCAGAAGGGGCCCCTGGAGCGCAGGAAGGTGACCGGCCGCTCATCCCCCCACGCCGGGTCGAGGTATTGCCAGGTGACCAAGGCCCCGTAGAGGGCATGAGGGCAGTGCAGGATCACGGGGTTGTCGGAGATGAAGGCGAGCGTGCAGGGCTGGCCTGAGAGGCATGGCGACCCCAAGGAGTGACCCTCGTAGAGGTTGCCGTGGGTGGTGGCCCAGATCAGAGCGAGGAGCAGACCCACCGCCGGGGCCCGAGAGGACATGGCCAGCTGGGCACGGTCCTCCTGAGAGGACTGGGAAGGGAAGCTCTGGCTGACCTCCCTGTGAGGTCATCGCCGAGGCGGGCAAGCGGATGAGGTCATAATGGGCCAACTGAACTCCGCCGTGGTGTTGGTTAGGCTGCGAGAGTGTGATTGGGCCAAAGCATCTAGCCTCTCGGGCGGAGGGTGGGATTTGAACTCAGGTCGTTTTGAGGAGAGCTGGTCTATGGTGTGGTGGGAGCAATTATGAATGATCCTCTTTGCTAAGCAGGGTCTGCCTTGGTTTGTATTTGAATGGGAGACTACATGTGAGCGCTGTAAGATATTCCCCTTAGGGGATGGGGCCGTTCTGGGAAGAGCACCTGCATGTTTGCGTGCATAAGGTTCGAAGTTCTTTCCCTGGCATCTCCAAGTTAGAGCTGAGAGAGACTCCTGCCTGCAACCTTGGAGAAGCCACTGCCAGTTTGTGTCGACAATACTGAGCTAGATGGACCAAGAGTCTGTCTTGGTGTATGGCAGCTTCCTATGTTCCTATGAACTTGGCCATGGGCCATTTCAAATTACGAGCAATAGCATTAAGAAAATCTTTGTTTCTGTCTCTGGCCAACGTATACTAATACAAACGAGCATCTACATACAAACTAACTAATACAATACAAAATAATAATATAGAGTAAGGGATGGTGTAGCCGTCCAAGAAACAAGAATTAAAACTAAAAGGCAAAAAGGTCGAATTGTTATGGAAGCGAGGGTAGTAGTAATTGCTGCCATTGGTCCCTTTTTTTGTGGGGGAAAACAAGAAAGGAAGTTCCTGCGCAGGAGTTGGTACACCTCCAACCATATAAGGCTTTCCTTGGAAAAAGAAAACATGACCTCATGCATGAACCCAGCAGTGCTGGATATGACCAAAACGAAACAGAGGCTTGTAACAAGAAGGTACCGAGTGAGAGAACCGGGTTTTAATAACCTTTTCCTTTGAATCACGTACTCAGTGTGAAAGAGTTACATCACACCTTCCCATTCCGTGACTGTGCAGCCTGACCCTATGCTGGCTTGGCCTTTCCATGGGGTGGGGTGAGATGGCCAACTCAGGCACCGGCTTGAGGAAGGATGGAGGAGTCCGGAAATGCTGCCCCCTTCCAAATTAGGCAGGCGCACCTAGGTAATTTTGGAGCCTGCCTGGGCTAGGGATGTGCACGGAACCGGCTGCTTTCGAGCCAATGGTGGGGTGGGGGTGGCTTTAAGGATGGGGGAGAGAGCACTTTAACTCCTCCGCCCCACACGCTTCTCCCTCCAGCGCTCTGTGGATAAATAGTCCATCAGGGCGGCAGCGTACCTCCTTGTTGCCCTGTTGTTTTCCTGACTGGAAGTGATGTGCACGTGTCCTCTATCCTTAAAGCCACCTCCACCCCCGTGTTGGAATCGGTTCGAATGCGAGGGTTCCGAACCGGTTCGGGGTTCTAAGAATAGAATGCCGAACAGGTTCGTGCACATCCCTAGCCTGGACCTAAAGGCCTGTGGAGCCCCTCCCAGCTACAAGTTTAACATTATCTCCCTACACACACACACACACACACACACACACACACACACACACACACACACAAAATTTTTGGACACGTGGGTGGGTTCCTGAGGGCACAAACATCAACTGAACTCACAAGAATGTAAGAAATATGACAGGTACTGTATATTTATGCAAATATGCTTTAGCAGAAACATTTCAACACACAACTTAAAATACACCCATCCCACATATCCCCCCACTCCCCCATCTGTCTTGAAATCGAATAAATAATAATAAATAATAATAAAGCAGAGGTCACACTCGGCTGCCTGGCACTGGTCACAGTCATGCTTGACTACCTGGCATGGCGACCACACCACCCGGGACAGACTAACCACCCAGGACAGACTAAAGACAATTTGGGGACCCCCCAGGGGCTGTGGAGGCCCTGGACTTCGGCCCAGAAGTCCAGTGGTAAGAGCACCTCTGTCTGCACCCGAGAGTGTGTGTGTGTGTGGGGGGTCATCATATTTTTGGGTCAGGCAGCAAAATTTGGCATGTCTTGATAGGTATATTTACATGGAAGCCAGTGCCACTGAGTTCAATGGGGCTTACTCCCAAGAAAGTGGGGATAAGATCACAGCTGTAGAAATAAGAGGCTTTCTGGTATTTCCACAGAAGCATGGCAATCGATATGAAATCATATACCAAAAAGAATGACCCCTATGAATCTGAGGAAGCACTTCCTTGAAATGGGTCATACCTTGCTTAATTATGATTTAATAATTAGACCTGCAATCATTGGTGGAGAGCATTTTGGACTTGCCTGTCGCAATCTTCCCCCAAATCAGTGCCAATGCAAACCTTGCAGTCTCAAGATGACTGAGGGATTAATCCTGCCCCATTTGGGCAGGAAAACATTTGCAGGCAAGTATTTGCCTCTGTCCTTCATCTTGCTCCTTATGTTTCTCTAACTTTCTCTTCCTTTTCCTAAGTTTCCTCTTTACCCTCTTTTTAAGGAGTGGCTACATTTCAAACAATAAGAACAGATATTATTTTTGGCAAGTATCAGGCAGGCTTCTGTGTTTTGCTTTGTTCCTACACTGTCACGTACCATGTACAATGATGGTGCTGTATCAATAATACATAAACATACTCATTTTAATTTTTTTTTTCACCATCAAAGTTTTTGTTCCACTGTTGAGAATGCAATCAAAGCAAATTGCAGCAGCTTGTTCCTAAGCGGAAACACAGCAGAAGGAATGTTGTTGATTAAAAGGGGAAGGCTGATTATTTCCATGCATTCAGTCTGACCAACCTTCATGGCGCTTTATAAAGTAACACAAACAAAGATAGGGGTCTCTGCCCCAAGGGGCTAACAATCAAAATCTTATATCTATTTCCAAAAGAGCTGGAAGTGTTATTACCCTTGGATACATAAACAGAGCACCTGTGGCCAAGAGGGAGGTACTGGCAGACTCAGGGTAACCCACAGAAACATCAGTTTCACAAAAATTGGAAGGGGGGAAAAACCTAGAGGGTGAGAAAATATATATCCCAAATTACTGCAATGTAACTTAATGGAGCAGAATGTTTATGGACTCAAAGGGCACTTAACAGACAACCAGATGGGCGGGGCTAAATGAATTAAGTGTGGCAAGTGGGGGAAGACAGGAGGGTTTGAAGCAAAAAAAGTCAGAAATTTCTCTGCTTGAAGAATACTCCCTCAAGACAGTCACAACCCCTTCTGCTTCTGAGAGGGGAAGATGTCTAAAAACTCCATAGGTTTTTCCAGCAGCCATTTCACAGCTTTGTGTTGCTGAGCAGGAAGGAGGTTGACACATTCAAGCACTTGGTGTGGACTGCCGAGGGTTAGCCTCCACAAAATAACATATAAACAACTGAATGTGTGCCAACTCTCCTGAGGACCAGAAGGGGATGTTTTATTTATTTATTACATTTATATGCTGCTCTTCCTCCAAGGAGCCCAGAGCAGTATACATGGCTATGTTTCTCCTCACAACAAGCCTGCGAAGTAGGTTAGGCTGAGAGATAAGCGACTGACCCAGGGTCACCCAGTGAGTTTCAGAGCTGCAAAATGAATCTGTTAATCTGTTGATCACTTGTATGTGCACATGCATACACAAACCCACACCAGGGATATACTGAAACATTTTGTTGTGGGTCCAGATTTGTAAATAAATAACACTAGCCGAGGCAAAAATGCCTGATAGGCAGGTAACGTATCTGAGGGCGGACAACCCTAAGTAGAGACACAATGCAGTTCAGTGTCCGTCCTTTCAACTTTTGGACAATTCAAACTTTGGCCCCCATGGGAGAGGGGGGGAAATGAGCTGCTGACCAATCACGTCGAAGCCTCTTGGAATGACAGCCCTTCGCCAGCACCAATCACTTTCCCTCTCGTGCACTTTTAAACTGTATCCCTTCTATTCCCAGGCAGTACCTGGGCGAGGTCATTTTCAAAGGAAGGGGGGGAGAGGCGGGCTTAACAAAGTTTGTCCTCACCCCCCCTTTCTCAGGTCGGTTGGCTCGCTCTCCATATATTCACAGTGGCATGGAGGCTAAACCACCTTCATGGGAGGGGGCGGGGGCATGCCTACAGGTGAGGTTTGAATACGTTCTCGTTCATCCTCGCCTTTGTAAACAAGCGACCTCCGAACAAGAGCAGGCTGGCGTTAACACAAAGTCTTCCCAGGATGAAGGAATGCCTCAGCAGTTGCCCCGCCCCCCTGCGAAGGGAGTTGGTAGTTCCCAGCCTTGGGGCGAGGCGTCGTCAGCCGGAGCAGCACCTGAGGCGCGCGCAGGGTCCACTCAGTCCAGAGCGAGGCGCGGTAGCCCGTCGGACGGGACAGAACCAACTTTGAACGGGTGCCGGGGGGAGGGCTCAGTCGAAGAGTCCACGAGGGGGCGCGAGGCGGGGGGGAGAGATCAGTGCGAGGCGAAAGAATCAAGAGGGCGCTTGTCGCTTCCCTTCGGACGGACCGTCTCCCAAGAAGTCCGCGCGCGCGGGAGGTGGAAATGGAGACGCGGCGCAGGACGACCCCTCGCCCGGCTCTGGCGCCGCTGCTGTGGCTCGTGGGCAGCGCGTGGATCTTAGGTAATGCCGCCTTTACTTTCTCCCACAGAGCGAGCGCCTAGACCCCCACCCCGCCCTCGTCCCTCCACCCTCCGCTGGAGGAGAAGGACCTCCGGGGTCTCTCGCTTTAGGGGACGGGGGCAGAGGGAACTCGGGAGCTGATTGGCTCGAGGGGGCCCGGTGCGCGCGCACTCGCGCCTTCTCGTGGGCTGCTTTTCGCGGGGCATGGGGAACCCCCCCCCCTTCGAGACGGCCTGACTGACTCCCTCGTGGGCAGGTGCAATGGGATGCCCGCCTGTTCCGAGTGGTGGTTCATTATGAGCAGGGTTCTCCCCACCCACCCAGCAGGCAGAAAGTCAACAGGCACAGACTTCCTTGCCATTACTTAGCAGGGAAATCTGCACTTGTTGACTTGCCACTTGTTGACTTGCCACTGTCTGAAGGCATAGGAGCCCTGCCAGAGAAAATCTGGCAACTGTGTTTTTATTTTTATGCATTTTATATTCCGCTCTTCCTCCAAGGACCCCAGAAGGGGGCCCATGGTTGTGTTTATCATCACAACAACCCTGTGAGGTAGGCTAGGTTGAGAGATCAGTGACTGGCCTGGAGTCACCCAGTGAGTTTCCTGGCTGAATGGGTGAGAGTTGACTTGAGTATCCAGCATTCCTCCAGCTGGAGTTTTATAGTTCTTGTCTCTCTGATCTCCTTCACTTCCGTGTTCTGCTTGTTTTTAGGAGAACCGTCTTACCTGCCATGTGGCTCAGGATGTCTTGCTGTGCTCCTTAAGTCTCCAGTGCTCCCATCACGGGATGCCTGGTCCCTGCTTGATACTGGTGGTGGTAGTGTTTCTTAAGCACCTAAAGAAAAAAGCATAGTTTGTTCCCCAAAACTTTCTTTCCTAAGTTGTTCTTACACCGCCTTATGGGATGGCTTATGAAAGGCAGTATACAAATTGATCCATCAATAATGTTCTCCATGCCTCCATTTTGCTATTTGGAGACCAGAAATGCATAGCCACATCATGAAGGGTCCAGCCCACTAGCCAGTGACCTCTTGGGAACTCTACTTTCCCCTGATTTGGTTGCCTTTGTTTATTTAGCCATTGTGATTGAGCCAGGTTTCTAGTATTGTGGGAAGGCCAGGAAGCTGCAGTTCTTTGCCTCCTAATCCTCATGCTCAATCACCAGACTTCTCATGCTCTGTTTTTATCTGGAATATAGGATATAAGCTTCTCTTCAGCCTCCCCAGGGTTACTTTCCTGGATTGGAGATCTAGCTTGTTCTGTTGACTCTATTTAAGAGTCAACTCCATTTTCACCCACCTGTCTTGCTTGATGGCTGCTTTCTCTTTCTTTGCATGCAGGGTTACCAGATCACAAATGAAAGATATTCCCTGTTTTCTTATTAATTTATCCAGTGCATTGGGGGGTTACTTCTCCTCCCTGTTCCTCCCCACTGTCTCCACAGGGCCTGTCATCTGCCTCCTTGTTTGCCGTAAATTCTAAGATGATAGATGGACCTGGGGGTGAATAGAACCCTGTGGGAGGGAGAGTTGGCCATAACATGTCTTGGCTTCCCACTCTGCTGAGGGATGTAAAGAGACAAGGTAGATCTCTGGGGTGGGATCTGCAAAGCTATGTGATGGGAAGCTTGCGTGTTGATGGAGGGAAAGGCAATAGTCTCAAGTGTCTGGGACCAGGGAAGCAGCTCCTACATCAGAGCTGCACAGTGTTGGCCCTCCTACAGTTGTTGGACTACAACTCCCATCATCCCTACTACTGGCCACTGTGGCCTGGGGTGATGGGAGTTACTGGCTGGAGGGTCTAAGTTATGCAGCCCTGTCCTATATGGTGGATTCTCAGGTGGTGGGCTATGGGAGCCCTGAGAATACTTTAACAAGTAGCCAGCAATGAGGTTATTTTGTTCCCAGGATAAGGACTGGTGACCGTTAGGATGCCGGTGATTACATTCCATTAATTGTCCCCTAAGTTTAGCTTTCCTGTTCCTTTGTCCAGCATCAGTCAGGTTGTTGTTTGTTGGGATGTGCTCGAAGCATGATTCAGCGTCCGAATCGCAGCAAATCCCTTTAAAACAGAGGGCTTACACAGCCCCTTTAACACGGAGGAGAGCAGGTCCATACCTGCTCCTCCTCCGCTCGCTGCCACTTCTGTAATCGTGGTGCTCCCCCCAGCTATGATTGTGCACTGGCAGGGCATCTCCCAGCGGCTCCTGTGCAATGCTGGCATGCACAAGGCCTCTGCACATGCACAGCGGCCATGTGCTGCACAATCATAGCTGGGGGGAGTGTCCTGATTACGGACATTAAGGTGAATGTTGGAGGAGCAGCCCTTCTCCGTGTTACTGTGTGAGTCCTCGGTTTTAAAGGGATTGTGCTGCGATTCGGATGCCAGATCGTGTTTCGAGCACATACATATTCCCTAGTCGTTTGGCACACTGCCAGGCTGGGCATGCGCTTGTTGTGTCATATTTGCATGTTTATTTTTTTCTGAGGTCAACACACAGCCCATGAAGGGCTAACCTTCTTCTGCAGTCCTGGCTTCATGACCTCTGGGGAGGGGGTGGTTCCTTCGCAGCAACTGATTAATACCTGGGCCCCATGTGGTTCTCCCTCCTGTGTGTGCGCTTAGCGCCGAGACTCAAGGTGTTCCCAACTGGGGAGCATGTCGTTGGCTTTTCTCCCCGGAAGGGCGATGGCTGAGCCTGGCTGGTGTGGCAGCCGTGACACACGCTCACGCACACACATACACGTCTGCCGAAACTCCCTTTGTGGAGGAAACTGATCCAGTATCAACCCCCTTCAGGCTGGAATGAAACCTCCAGAGCAATCGGAGAGGAACGGAACTGGGAAGAAGGCAGCTGTGAATAGGGGCTTGTTTTGTTTCAGTGAGAACGAAACTTCCATTGAAACTACTTGTCCTATTAACTCAGACGCAGGAAAATGTTTCGAATAAAAGTGAGAAGCATTTTATGTTTAGAACCTTAAAACTGCTTCTTCATCAAACAATGCATAAAGCAACAAGCATTAAGATGCGTAGATGAAAGAGGCCATGCTACAGGCACCTCTGGTTTTTCAGAAGCTAGGATCTTCTCAGTGGTGGTGCCCGATTTCTGGAACCTCCTCCCCAAAAAGGTTTGTTTAGTATTGCTGTTTTCATCCTTTAGGCATCAAGTGTAAACTTCTGAGCCTGTTTGTCAACAGTGCTGGCTTATTTTTTGTGCTACTTCTAGTCCTGTACAGTGGCTGTGGTGGTACGTTGGGTCTTAAATATATTTGTAAGGTACCTCAAAACATCTGTCTGACAGACAAACCTATTTCTATACCGCCCAAAACTTGAGTCTAGGCAGTTTACAGTTAAAATCATTAACACTGAAATCATTTAAAGCCCAACATTAAAAGTATTAAAACGTATGTGGAAAGGTGGGAGATAAATGTTTTATAACATGTTTTGTAAAGGAACTTGATTGAAATAGGGGCAAAACCTGGTGACCTGAATTTTGAGGGAGGAGCAAAATCTGCTTTTTGCTCTGTTCGCTGAAGAGTTGGGCTGACTGGAGGTCTTCGATTTGCTCATTTGCTTTCATTTGTATTGATCTGATTATAGGAGGAGTGCTGGTTTTGTGGTAGCAAGCATTACTTAAGCATGACCCTTAGCCAAGCAGGATCTGCCCTGGTTGCATATGAATAGGAGACTTGATGTGTGACCACTGTAAGATATTCCCCTCAGGGGATGGAGCCACTCTGGGAAGAGCAGAAGGTTCCAAGTTCCCTCCCTGGCAGCATCTCCAAGATAGTGCTGAGAGAGATTCCTGTCTGCAACCTTGGAGAAGCCGCTGCCAGTCTGTGTAAGCAATACTGAGCTAGATGGACCAAGGGTCTGCCTCGGTAGAAGGCAGCTTCCTATGTTCATATGGAACTGCCTTGTATTGTTGGACCTCTGATCCATCTTTCCCAGTTCTGACTGTAGGGATTGCCAGGGCTTTCTAAGAACTCCTTTCAGTGGTCATTATGAACACTTGTTACCTGAGATCTGAAATAAGTAAGTAAGTTACCTGAGATCTCGTGTATGTGTGTGTACACACACACGTCATTTCTTTGTCAGTAATTTAATAGCATTTGGTGGACATCTAGCCTTCTAACATGACTTTTGACTGCTGCTTCTGCTGGTGCAAAAAGCCAATGTGCTCTTTAGCAGTGGTCAGTTGTGACTTGGAAACTAGGATGTCATGTGAACTAGTTAAGGGGTGGTTGTTGCCCCGAATTTCATTTGAGTTCTAGGATGCTGGCCAGTCTTAACCAGGAGAAACACTTGGAAGCAGACCTTGCTATTCAAGGCGGAAACAGACTGGAAACCAGGACCCACAGGGGTCCTCTTCCTGCCCATTCACTTGCGAATCCTGCACCTCCTTCTAGATGAAAGGTTCACGCAGATAATAAGCTTCTGGCTCTCATTTTCTTGCCAGCCAGTCTCCGAGAGTGTATGAATGCAAAATGCTTCTCTTGTTGGTAGAAGTGTGTTCTCCCCTTTTTGGACAGATCCTCTTAAGACCCATTCCCATGCTCCCTTGCAGTGGTGATCCTGAAGTGTTACATTCTTTGCTCGATAAGCTTGTTCCTGCCTTCGTGATAGCAACACTCTCTTGCCGCCCGGGGCTAGAAAAAATGAGTTAAATTCCCAAGAGGTCAGCCAACTGGGACATTCCCTGCCCCGCCATTGCAGTTGACTTCTTATGTCTCAGATTCAAGTGTCCAGTGTGGAGCCGAGAACAATGTGATCTTCTGGCTGAGCTGTAGCGGTGATGGCTGGCTCTTGGCCATTTCATAGTATACTCTTGAATGGCATTTCTCTTGAAAAGGGAAGCAGAGAAGCCAAACTGGCATAACCAGGTGGTGGCAACTAACCATGTTCTCCTAGAACAGTGGTGTCTTTCTGGACACGGGAAAAGATGATCTAGCCCAGAAGAACCGGCTTCTGATAAAGTCAAGAGTGCAGCCTCCTCTCAGAAATCAGTAGGAGTGCCACTCAGAATAATTTCACGTGCCACTTTTGACACACATGCCACTGAATGCTGACTTCTGTCAACAAGCATGAAGTATGTTTTCTGAGAGAGATGGGGGGGATTGTGGGGGAAAGTGGTGGGAGAACAATCTGGGAGGGGGATTTATTTATTTATTTATTAGATGCTGGTCTACGACCGAAATAAAGTTTTACTTACTTTACTATTTATTAGGCATTTAATATACTGCCCAAATTAAAAACTAAAATAACTACCAAAGAACAGAAAAATGAACTACAGGGCAAAAGCCTGGCGAAAAAGAAAAGTCTTCAATAGCGATTTGAAGATCAGTAAGGAAGGGGCTAGCCAGATCTGTAGGGGGAGAGAGTTCCAAAGGAGCGGGGCAGCAACCGAAAAGGCCCTTTCACGGTCCTAGAGCCCTAAACATCTTGGAAATCAGGGACTGACAGAAGGGCCATCTGAGATGATCTAACCAGACGGGATGTAACTGGATGGGAGAGGCAGGTCTGTGGGTAGGGATCTGTAGCATTCAGTGCTAGTTTTTCCGTGTCGTGCTGCTCTGCCTTACGTGCCTCTGTCTCCCTCCCCAGATCATGCAGCTGCGATGCAAGTCACCGTGGCGACCCCCTTCAACGTGGTCATCCTCTTTCAGCCTGTCACTCTGCAGTGCAACTATCAGACCGCGGCCACCCAGCCGCCCATTGTCACGTGGAAGTACAAATCTTACTGCCGGAGCCGTCTGGCGGATGCCTTCAACCCCAGCGGCCAGGACAGTCAGATCACCAACCAGCTGCAGCAGAACAACCCCGGCTACAACCCGTACGTGGAGTGCCAGGACAATTCCCGGACTGTGCGGGTGGTGGCCACCAAGCAAGGCAACGCGGTGACCCTCGGGGACTTCTATCAGGGCCGGCGCATCACCATCATCAATAGTGAGTACGAGGCTGCCGCTGGGTGGACTGAAATAGGAAGTGGGGCTGTCCATAGCCCCTTAGCTGGTTGTCTGGGCAAGGAAGACCTATCTGCAGATAATCCCTATGGCCTGGTTCAGATGTAATAGGCAACCATGAATTCTTATTGCGGGAATGAGTCTTGGGGAGCTGTGGGCTCATGTGTGCTTTCCCATTATTATTATTATTATTATTATTATTATTAATTAATTAATTAATTAATCAAATCAAATCTCTTTATTTCGGTCAGCGACCAGCATGAGATTAAAACAGTTATTATTATCTATTTACACACAGTCTACTAGATGTTATTGACTGGATTTGGTACTTTAATTGTCGGGCCCTTTCCAAGGGTCTAGGATAACTAAGGAAAAATTAAAGATAGCGTCGTAGTATTCGTGCTGTCCCAGTAGTGTGGCCTTCTGTAGCTGATGTGTTGTAATTGTTTCGATTCCCAAGGTGTCAAGATGGTGTTCAAGTTCTTTTGGTGCTGCACCAAGGGCACCAACAACTATTGGCACCACTATTGTTTTCCTTTTCCAGAGCCACTCAATTTCAATCTGAAGGTCCTTGTGTATTGTTGTTTTCTCCAGTTGTGTTTTGCTGACTCGTCTATCCCCTGGGATTTCAATATCAATTATCAAGGAGAGGAGAGCTGGTCTTGTGGTAGCAAGGATGACTTGTCCCCATAGCTAAGCAGGATCTGCCCTGGTTGCATATGAATGGGAGACTTGATGTGTGAGCACTGCAAGATATTCCCCTCAGGGGATGGAGCCGCTCTGGGAAGAGCATCTAGGTTCCAAGTTCCCTCCCTGGCAGCATCTCCAAGATAGGGCTGAGAGAGATTCCTGCCTGCAACCTTGGAGAAGCCGCTGCCAGTCTGTGAAGACAATACTGAGCTAGATAGACCACTGGTCTGACTCAGTATATGGCAGCTTCCCATGTTCCTATGTTCCTAAAACCCAATTCTTCTTGATGACTGTTAGATCTGGCTTATTGTACGCTACATGTCTATCAGTTTGTATTCTAAAATCCCAAAGGATTTTTGCCGCCTCCATTTTCTGTGACCTTCTCAACTGGATGATTCCATGAATTCTTGCTTGCTGGCAATTTGTAATTCTTACAAAGGTTCCAGTTGATGATGATGATGATGATGATGATGATGATAAACAAGGAGGAGTGGATGCCAGCCGGGAGAGTATTCCAAAGCCAGGGGGCAATGATTGAGAAGGCCCTGTCCCATGTGCTCGACAACTGAGTCTCCCTCACTATAGGCACACTATAGTTGTCCCTGGCACAAGCAGCTGTTAATCAACTGCATAACATGAATTACTGCATGGTTATATCATGGGTTACTGCATGACATGAAGTGTATTTTGCGTATTCTTTAAATCCTAAGTATTCTTGGCTCTGGCTTTCTCTGGAGCAAACCCTGTCACTGTTCCCTCTAGCAGGGATTCCCAGATGTAGTGGACTACAACTCCCATAATCCCCAATCAAAAGCCATTGTAGCTGGGGATTCTGGGAGTTGTAGTCAACATCTGGGAATCTCTGTTAGAGGGAACACTGACCCCTGTACTTACCGCTTCTCCTACTTGCGTCTGACAGTGAATAACAAACGGCGCCCTGTCTAACTCCGACACATCTGACTTGTGCATAGCAGATTGCTCAGCCTGCAGGTTCAGCGGTTGCAGTTTCAGCCTGGGTAGATTGAGAAATCCTCTTTCCCGAAAGCCTCTGGAAATGCTCTTTCTTGGGGACGAGGTGCCTTTGAATACCAGCGGTAGTTTTGGGCCAAGGGCCTAGTTGGGAGGCGCAGCTAATATTGATAGTTGCATTCCATCGCGTGTAAACGAGCATTCTCCCTCCTGACAGGGAAACTGGGGCACAGGGAGGTAATGGAATCTGCTCACGCCCAGCTGTTCTTGGCTGAGCAGAGGGAGGAATTCTGGCTTTCGGCCTCTCGTCTCTCCCTGTGCTGGAGTTGGTTAAACTAGCTCTCCTAGTGCCATAAGTGGTACAAAAGACACTGAGCAGTGATATAGGAAGATGCTGAAAGGCATCATCTCATACTGCGTGGGAGGAGGCGATGGTCAACCCCTCCTGTATTCTACCAAAGAAAACCACACTGACTCGACGGCGCAACTTGGCTTTACTTTGTTCGTGTGAAGGTTCATGGGGGAATGATGGGGCACTTGACCTTGGAGAGAGCAAGTCATCTGAGCCCTGCTCACCTCCAAATGGATTCTTCTTCCAGCCCTGATTTGTTGAGGGGGTCAACGCCTGAACTCTGCATGCTCTGTTTCCAGGGATATTCTGTGGTAGTGTGCATGTGCAGCTCTTGGCCTCAACCTGTTTTAGGGGTGGGTTTATTTTTGGATAAGGGCGGGGGGCTTCTAGAGATCCCCTTCTCCCCCCCCCCACAGAGTGTAGGGCCTCAAAATGTCTACATTCCAGTACTCTTTTAAAATAGAGGGTGTGATGATAGGGATGTCTGCAAGTTTAGGTGTTTGATACTCAGTCTTTGTTTAAGCAGTAAGATAACTGGGAAGACAGCTGGTCTTGTGGCAACAAGCATGAAGTATCCTCTTTGCGAAGCAGGGCCTACCCCCTGGTTTTCATTTGAATGGGAGGCTACATGTGTGAGCACTGCAAGATACTCCCCTTAAGGGCTGGGGCTGGGGAGAACACCTGTTTCACGTTCCACGTTCTCTCCCTGGCATCTCTAGATAGGGCTGAGAGAGATTCCTGCCTGCAGCCTTGGAGAAGCTGCTGCCAGTCTGGGTAGACAATCCTGAGCTAGATGGACCAATGGCCTGACGGTAGAAAGCAGCTTCCTATGGAAATTTTGACTTGGGGTGCTTGGAAAAGGGAGGTGTACTAATCCCAATAATTTCATGTTGTTGGCTCGAAAAGATCACAGCTTTGTGATGAAGAATGTGGAAGGTGTAGAGTGTGTGTGAGAGAGGTATATATGCTTGGATCATTTATCTGCTTTGGCTGATTATAGGCTACAAGGAAATCTCTCGTCTGAGCTGGTGGATCCAAACCACAGAAACTCGGCTGACAGCAACAACATTCTTAACCTCTGACTGGCTGTGGAGCTTCTAATTATTTGCCTAGCTGCAGACAAACTTAACAATCTCTGTAGATAAGGTGAAGGAATACTTGATCTGGTGCACAGTTGGGGGTGGTTGAAAAGCTATTTCTAGTAGATTTGGCATGGAAGTGTGACATTGGGGGAAGGTGGCCTTCTAGGGCCCAAATTCCTTCGCTTCTACATACGCAAACTGTAATGTGTCCTGTCTGTGTTCTGCCTTCCTTAGCCCAATTTGATTAGTCATTGCTTCTGTATTAACATTTTTAAAGCATGTTTTTCAATAACATGTGATTCACTCTCACAACCAGCAAGTGAAAGGTTTTGGGACAGTTGCCAACCGCAGTGGCCATCCTGACTAAACTTGCTAGAGGAAGTCCTGTTGAAAGTTAGTAGTCTTTTAGAGTAGCTCCTGAATTAGTGCTATTGAGTAACTTAGTCTGGAAGTTAAGCACTGCCTGACTTGAAGTTGCTAAGAGCTTTGAGTCAGAGTTTCTCAGTTCCCAGTTCCAACACCATTGGCCCAGTTCTTGTCATCCTTAGAATACTGGCAGAAATCGCACAATCGAAGAGCATTTTAGGACTCATACTATGACTTCTGAAAGCAGCAAATGTTAGATCAACTATTGTTTGAATGGATAGGGGCTATCAACCAGTTAAAGAAATAAAACTGCATATAATTGCATGCGAGCAAACATAATCTAAAGTTATATGTAGTGTCTTAAATAACAAATATTTAATTCTGCTGATTGGGGAGGCCCCTCTTTAGTTAATGAAAATGCACTATAGCTAATTGACTAAGGCTTTAATCCTAAATATTCTTGCTGGGGAGCATACCCCATTGGACCCAGTTGGGCTTACTTCTGAGTAAACGTGCATATGATTGTGCTGTAAATTTATTTTAATCATCATCATCATCATCATCTTTATTAGCCGCCCCATAGCAAATTGTTCTCTGGGTGACTCACAACAGAGGATTAAAGCATACAATAAAAACACATTAAATCAGATTTTTAAAAGGTGAAAAGAAAATACAACACAAAACAAAAATTTTTACATTTATATCCTGCTGTTTGTCCAAGGAGCCCTGAGGGGTGTACGTGTTTATCCTCACAAAAACCCAGTTGTGAGGTAGGTTAGGCTGAGAGAGAAGTGCCTGGTCCAGAGTCACCCAGTGAGTTTCATGCCTGAATTGGAATTTGAACCCAGGTCTCCCCAGTCCTAGTCCAACAAGTTTCTTACGAATTGGAACGAAACACAGCTGCTTTTTGTTGTCTTTTCACAATCTTTTCCTGTGTATACTGCCATTGCAGACTGTAGAATCAGCCTCTGCTAACGTCGACTTTGATTTTAAAAAGAGAGGAAAAAGATCTAACAGCAAAGATTTAAGAAGAGAGGCAGAATGGGAACAAACAGAAATTACTGCTCAGGAAGGTCAAAAGTCCATGGCCAAACATCCAGCCTGCAATAACATGTTTCAAAACAAGAGTGGGTCTCCAGTTTCTGAATCATTACATGCTGTTCTCTCTCTTGCCTCCTAACAAGCCCACAGAAATTATAGTGAGATAACAGGAGATTTTCTTCCCTGCCACAGGATAGCCTGACTCATCTTGTGAAAATGCCCCTTTGCCTACCTACGGTGCCTTTTTTGCTTGCCTGATTTCCTTCCTGCTAGCACACGGTGAATTATTCAGGTGTGGAGCCTGGTTAGCAGCATCATAACTAGCAGTTAAAAATGTAATTATATCCTTGCCACACACTTTTCCATCCTTGCAGCACTTCTGAGCACAACTGGCGTTCTGATGGTCCAATTAAAACCTTGTGTGGCTGGGTTTGACAATTTGACGTAGTCCTTCTCAGCGTCCCCCCCACCCCGAACTCTGTAGGGAAAGCTCTGGGAAGGACTCCATTTCCTAGCACTCTGTTGATGCCTTCCCAGAGGACATGGGGGCTTGGATGGGCTCTGTTTCCCCAGTCGCCTCCTTACAGTGCCAGGGAAGCAGCGTGGAACATTTGGCTTCAGCCAAAGCATAGAGTTAGGGAGTTAGTTGCATAGAGTTGCATAAAGCATTGAGTGAGTTGCATAGAGTTAGGAAGCCGTACGTAGGGCTGATGGGAGCCGCCCCTGATTCCCAGGTGAGGCAATGAAGAACACTGCACTAAGGCATTCTGCATGGAGCAGAGTACGATGCTAGAATGGACTGTACCACTTCCGTTCAGCAGGCAGGGAGAGTCGTTTTTCATTACTCCCCTGCTCCTGAAGCCTCCCTGCAAGTAGAGAGTAGCATGCAAGGAGCATCTGGACTCATTTCTTTCTGGTGTGCTAGTTTTCTACTTGCAGGGTTTCTTCCTTTCTTTTTTTTAAATATGGAGAATATTCAAAACTTTTCTATCCCCTCCGCATCGAGTTTGTGGTGATATTGTCCATTCTGTCATCGTGTCTGCCTGCATATGTAAACCAGGCCTGAATTCCTTGCCCTTCGGTGTTGCCAACTTTTTTAAAAAATAGAGCCTGCCCACCTAGAGAGAGGGAGAGATGGTCTAGAAAACTGAGCGACTTTGAGATAAATCAGAGTTGCCACATCTGACTTATACTAGACTGAAAGGCAGGGGTGATGGACTTTAATTATTGTGGAGGGTCAAATCAGACATGTAATTTGTGCTGGAAGGTGCAGCCAACTTGCATGTCTAACAAAATTTGCAGGTAACTTTAATCAGTCTGGCAGATACAGATAATTCACGTTGCCTGTATTCTGTGTGGCATTGCGAATTTGCAATACAGAGGGTTGGGGCAAAGCTGAAAATGACTCCTCCAAAAATCTTTAGGAGATAATGGCTTGGAGAGGGGAAAGCCAATTTAATTCTGACTTTGACGTGCTTCTAAATGTCCTTGGCGGTTCTAGTTTGCCAGTAATGTTTTCCTGCATACTGTACCTTTTGAACTATGCGGGGCTTCAGGTTTTTCTTTTCTTCTTGAAAACGTGATTTCTTGGGCTACAGAGAAGTTGCCCTTCTGCTGTAAGACTGTCTGCATAAGTCTGTAAGACTGACAGGAATTGGCAACCCCCTTCACTCTCCCTTATCCTGTTATCCTTATTGCCTCTGGAGACATCATCAGTGGGCGAAAGGAGAACCTTCTTTCATTTCAGCCCCTGTGATGCCCCAGTCAGTGATGTGAGTTTTCTGGAAGTGTTGAATTAGAGCAGTGGTCCCCAGCCTGGGTTCCTCCAGATGTTGCTGAACTACAACTTCCAGCATCCCCTGCCACTGTGGCAGGGGATGCTAGGAGTTGTAGTTTAGCAACATCTGGAGGAACCCAAGTTGGGGACCACTGAATTAGAGAGAGTATTCCAATGCACACAATCAGTTGGGATCTGGGGTGCAGCATGTTTCTCATAGAAAAGCAAAACAAAACAAAAAACAACACAAAACACCATATTAATTACAGTATAACATTGCATAAATATCTCTCTAAGGTAATAGTCAAAAGTGTTTGAACTGAAATATTTGACTAGGGAAAAAATCAATAAAGCACACTTAATGTGACTTACATGTTATATCCAAATCTTTACTTGGCAATTATTTTTATGGGATATTTGTAAATATTTTAAGGCATGGCAATGCAATTTGCCACTTCCGTTATATTTGTTTAAATGTTCCCTCTAACAGGGATTCCCAGCTGTTGATCAGTGCAACTCCCAGCATCCCCAGCTGCAGTGGCCTTTGGCTGGGGATTGTGGGAGTTGTAGTCAACATCTAGGAATCCCTGTTAGAGGTAACACTGGAGCGAAGATGATTTTTATTATTTATACTCTACCTAACAGGAGGAGGCAATGGTAAACCCCTCCTGTATTCTACCAAACATAACCACAGGGTCTGTGGTCACCAGGAGTTGGAACTGATTTGACAGCAGTGTTCTCGCTAATCCCCCCCCCCACCTATGTGTGGAATGAGTTTGGGCAGCAATAACAGGGCAGTGTGCGCGCACCTGCATTCAGAGTGGGGGCCTTCCTGAATCCACCTGAGCGGGATCTAAAATGAACTGAGCGGACATCAGAAAAACTTGTGCTTGACGGCACACTTTACCTTTTACCTTTCTGGTATCACCTAGGATATGTGGCATGTGTGTTACAAACAAAGAACATGGCTCTCTTGCCCCAGAAACAGATTTTGTCCAGGAAGGTCTTGATTCTCATCGTAACACATTTTGGCTGCCTTTCCTTCTCTCCCCTCCCCGCCCCCATCTACAGATGCTGACCTCAGCATAGAGCAGACGGCCTGGGGGGACAGTGGTGTGTACTACTGCACGGTGACCTCCTCTCAAGACCTGCAAGGCAACAACGAAGGCTACGCCGAGCTCATCGTCTTGGGTAAGTCACACGGCTCCTCCTGCACACCAACATTTTGTGGGTTAGAGTTCAGGGCGGCCTAGCAGCTTGGCTTGTCGAAGAGGATGCTCTCCTTCTGGGCCAGCTGGGCCTACTGGCTTAATATCCAAGAAGGGAGGATGCCAGGCAGGCTGGCTTTGTTGGTTACCCATTGAAACTGGGTGTGCACGCTTTCCATCCCTACGGTTACTGTCTGGGTCCCACCCACTTGGTAAATTATATCTCCCCCTCTCTCCCAGTACAACATAAGAACAGCCCTGCTGGATCAGGCTCAAGGCCTATCTAGTCCAGCATCCTGTTTCACAGACTAGCCCACCAGATGCCTGTGGGAAGCCCACATAGGGGCATGCCCTCTTTCTTATTGTTGCTCCCCTGCAACTGGTACTGAGAGGCCTCTTGCCTCTGAGGCTGGAGGTGGCCTCTAGCCACCAGACTAGTAGCCATTGATAGACCTCTCCTCTCCATAGATTTGTCAAAGCCCCTTTTAAAGCCACCCAAGCTAGTGGCTATCACCACATTCCGCGGCGGAGAATTCCATAGATTAAGTATGTGCTGTGTGGAAACGTACTTCCTCTTGTCGGTCCTAAATTTCCAAATGTTCAGTTTCATGGGATGGCCCTTGGTTCTAGTGTTGTAAGAGACGGAGAAAATTTTCTCTCTCTCTCCAGTCTGAATGAGGAGGTAGAGGGCACCTCATTCTGCAGGTGGGGGTGGGCCGCAACCTTTTTGAATGCTTACCCAAATGAAAAACATACTCTGCAAGAAGAAAACGAGCACAGCAAGGAGACTAACTCTGCACTTTCCTCCGCTGTTAGTTTTCTACCTGCAAGGGTTTTTTTAAGACATAGGGGAGCATTTGGAAATGTGATTCTGCCCCTTGTAGTGGTGCAGTTCATTCTGCTGCATGTGAAGATCCTGCCCGAGTTTCTGTTTTTACATTTATATCCCGCTTTTCCTCCAAGGAGCTCAGAGCGGTGTACATAGTTAAGCTTATGTACACACAACAACCCTGTGAGGTAGGTTAGGCAGAGAGACACCTGGCCCAGATTCGACCAGTGAGTTTCATGGCTGAGTGGGGATTTGAACTCGGGTCTCCCCAGTCCTAGTCCAAGACTTGAACCACTCTTTGTGGGGACACTGCCCTAGCTTCCGTGATGACCAGGCATGTTGCTTGTCCTGTTGGTTGGCCAGCCACATGAGTCCCACTACCCTTTTATGATGGCTGTAGCCTTCTTCTCTCTCTTGCTTCCAGGTGTGTAGTTCTCTCTTGTCGTCCACTGCAGAGTTTGAAACTTACTCCCATGGATGTCTGTGCTGTAGACTCAAAGCAGAGCTCTGTCGCCTGAGGGATGGCGAGGCTGAGCTTTGTTTGCTGTGTACACATGACTCTTTCTCTGCAGTGGAGGAACCAGTTCTCTGTGGGCGTGTTGGTGGCGGGCTTTGTGAGACTTCCCTCTTTCCTGGGCAGCACCAAACGTCCTGACTAATTTCCCTGTGGCCAAAGCTGCGTCCTCCGTGCTGCTTAACCAAGGATAAAGTTAGTGCTTGAAGTCGGTGAGTGATGCAAACTTGCCTGACTCTGTGTCGCTGGCATGATTCTGCTTCCGTTAGTCACAAAGAAGGGCAGAGATCCGTGCAGGGCTCTGAAGCAGTGTGTTCTCCCTTTTTTTTTTCCCCCAACGGTGTGCGGAATGAGTTTTGTTCTGGGCAGCAGTATCAAAACAGTGTGAACATACATGCATTCAGAGTGGGGCCTTCCTGATTAAACCTGAGCGGGATCTAAAATTAACTGAGTGGACATCAAAGAAAATGTGTGAGCATTCATCCACGCCTTAGAGGGAACATTGCTCTGAAGCATTGCTTCCTGATGGCTGGAAATATTACTCCTGGAATTGATTGTTCCTAGGACTTTCTGCATGTGGAGCAGGGGCTCTACCAGCATTCCCTGTAACAGGGAGTTCCAGATGATGTTGACCACAACTCCCAGCATCCCCAGCTGCAGTGGCCTTTGCCTGGGAATTCTGGGAGTTGTAGTCAACAACATCAGGGATTCCATGTTAGAGGGCTCTACTATTGAACCATAGCCCTCCCCAGCATAGCTCAGGCACTGTAGCCCAGGTTCGATCCTCCTTTCTGCATGCAGAAGATCTCAGGTTCAGACCCTAGCAGCTCCAGCTACAAACCTGGTTTGCAGGGCTGAGACTCCTGTCTGAGATCTTGGGGAGTCACTACCAGGAAAAGCAAACGGTGCTAGTCTAAATCGTAATGCTTCTTGGCTGCCATTGACCAATCGCCTGTCCCCGTATGAGGCAGCATCATGTGTTACTTCATGCCCCTTGATTCCAACGTTACAAATCCTTTGCAAGGAGATCTCATTTTGCAAGACACTGCTCATGTGCTTTCTTGTGTAAGGACTAGACGGGTTCTAGACGTCACGCAGCATGGTTTTTAACCTAGAGCCGAGATTCTCGGGAAGCTGAATTGTGCACTTGCACAGAAAGCACACTGGCCATAGTAACTTACTTTGATCACTTTTATGGCAGGCGCAGGGATGAAGGATGTGGAGCAAGTTCAGCAGCAGAGGTATGCCTCGGTAGTTTCTGCTGAGCCACCTGTGGCAAGGCAAGGTGCTCTAGTTGGGGAAGGAACCATTTTTTGGGAGTGGGGATGGGGCCGTCACTCAGTGGAAGAGCATCTGCTTTACATGCAGAAGGTCCTAGACTCAGTCCCCGACAGCATCCCCTGGTAGAGCTGGGAAAGGCTCCTGACTGAAGCCTTGGAGAGCTGCTGCTAGTCAGTGTAGACCAGGAGTTCTCAACCTTGGGTCCCCAGATGTTGACTTCCAGTCCCATAATCCCCAGCCAAAGGCCACTGGGAGTGGGGATTATGAGAGTTGAAATCCAATAACATCTGGGGACCCAATGTTGAGAATCCCTAGTGTAGACAATACTGAGCTAGATGGATCAGCAGTACTGAACTAGATGGATCAGTAGACTGACTCTGTGTAAGGCAGCTTCCTATGTTTCTGTGTTTTACCCTGCTCCGATTGCTGTGAAATACCTGCTTTGAAAGAATCTTATTTAGCTGATCGGGAGAAGTTGCTTATAGGCAAGCACAGCTAGGTCTAAGGATTTATTACTCTCTCCACTTGTGTTCACTGCTGAGTGGTGGAAGTGATGGATGTGGCGAGGCTCTGAGTTTATTGTAGAGAAGGGAGAGGATAGCCAGAAGTGGTTAGTGATCTCTTGTGATACCGCACCCTGTTCTGGTTTTTGTCGTCATGACTAGCATTACTGTCTCCTCCTAGTCCCCCCTGGAAACATGCCTTGCATCTGGTTGCGGCCTCGGTAGTCTCTGCTGAGCCACCTGTGGCAAGGTGTATATTCTGTATTTTTCTACTCTTTTGGCAGCATCTGTGAACTGGGAATAAAGATCCACT
Organism: Hemicordylus capensis; assembly: GCF_027244095.1. NCBI lineage: Eukaryota > Metazoa > Chordata > Lepidosauria > Squamata > Cordylidae > Hemicordylus > Hemicordylus capensis. The sequence goes on from NC_069663.1 coordinate 20,694,864, forward strand.
TGGTCATCTGGAAATGGGTGGCTTTGATTTCAGGCCTCCATGGAAGAGCAATATAAAAACCCTGGCTCTACCAAAGAGTCCTCGTCCAGGCTGGTACTCTGTTCAAACAGACCGCACAGAGCAAGCTGGTCATTTCAAAGGCTCACAGTTTATGTGTTTATGTGGTTGAGGTGAAAATAGGCCTAACGCCACACTGAAGGTCATGGAAGTCCTAGAAGTCAGTTTCTGGCCAATTAGTCCATTGTTTTTCCAGTAGTGAGGCACAACATGCAGATGTTTTTACATAAATAATTATTTTACAATTAGCAAAGCACAAAATAGCTTGTCTGATATAGACAGATGGAGAGAGAGAGTTGCACTTGGAGACCTTTTGGGGAAGAAGAGAACAGAGCTGCAGGAGTCATATGGTGAGAATCTGGACTGTCCATTGCACAATTCCAAACTCTTCACTGCACAGGCAGGAGTCCTTGGGCTTCAGTTTGCAAATGTCTGGACATGCAAAAGCCTGTAGAAGTAGCCAGAAATACCATGTGGTGGTGGCCCCCAGATTAGGTGGCTTTAAGAAACAGTCTGTTGGAGAAGGATCAGACTGTCACTGGCGATCAGCCATGCTAGCTGAAATGAATCTCCATGTTCAAGAGTAGTCTACCTTTAACTACCAGAGAGCATGAGTGAGCATGCGCGCGCGCACACACACACAACAGGAGGGCTGCGATTCTGTGCTTACGAGCTTCCCATAAGTATCTGACTGGCAATTGCTAGAGACCAGATGATGATGGCAATGACTATTATTATTTTACTTTATTTTATTTTATTATTAATATTTATTTACCACTTATCAACAAAAGTTTCTAAAGTGGTTTACACAGATATAAATAAATACAGAAATGTAAAAAAAGATGGCTCTCTGTAACGCTTCAAATAGCCACAATCTAAAAAAGGAGCACAAGATAGACTCCAGCAACAGCTACTGGAGGGATGCTGTGCTGGGGCTGGATAGGTCCGGTTGCTCTCCCCCTGCTCAGTTAAGAGAACCACCGCTTTAAAAAGGCGCCTCTTGGCTCAGTTAACCACTTGCTCTGATCCCAGAGGGGGGCAGTGTTTGCGGCTGCTTACCTTGCAGGTGATTGGCCTCCCAGCCTATGCCCTGCTTCTCTTCCCACGCAATTCTGTTGTTGATTGACATCAGCACATTCCTCCCAAGGGCACCGAGTCGCTGCCGACGACGGAGGAGCCGCGCAAGCAAGCAAGCGCCCTGCTGCATCAGCACTGCCTCCGTGCAGGCAACTCTCCCATTTCTATATGCAGTGTCGTCTGGAGGCTTTGCTCCAACGTAGCTAAAATGGGGGGGGGGCCTGTTTCCCCCAGATACGGTCCGTCTCCTGCCAGCTCTGGCCCCTTGGTTGGTCCTTTCCTTCTCTGCCAGGAACCCAGCGCTACCTTAATGCTGGGAACTGCAGCGGATGGGGTGCCTGGCCGTGCCAGGATTTAAAGGGTTCTTGAAAATGTCAGCTGTTCACAGCTGTGGCTGGGAAAGGGAATCTGTTTCCAAACCTTTCGCTCTGTAGGTGTGAGTGAGACACACACACACTGGAATGCCGTCCCTTGAGTGCTGTCGCTCTTCGCTTAGCTCATTCAGGGCAAGTTATCGCACGCATGTTCTTTGCTACTCGGCTGCCTCCTTGACTGCTGTGGGCCTCTGTGCTTGACGCAGGCAGAGTTTTCCCAACGCAGCGTCTCCTCCGGCTCAGGGCCGGTCCATGGAGTCGCTTCACGAATTCTGCCATGAGGTGAAATCCTGATCCATCTGCATAGGCAGACCAGCCCCAGACTGGTGTCTCTGGGCAGTTTACAACACATGTGGCATCATAATGAAAACCTTAAAACAATTTAAAAGCAGATTAACAGTTTGCAAATCGAATTAAACCTTCCTTAAAAGGAGCAGCGGCTGTGGTGAGTCGGGAAGGCTGGCGGGCTGGGAATATTGTGCAGTAACAGGCCTCTCGCTGTTTACCAACCTGCTATTGAGTTCGTTTACTGATGCTTCTGTTGTTGCTTTACGGGGACACCATCAAGTCAATGTGTTGCCCTCCCAATACTTCTGGCCAACAAGTACCTGTCTCTAGGGCTGCCGGCTGTATCTAGTAACTGTTTTTTTCCTGTATCTTTTTTTTTTTTGTCCTGTAGGCAAATCATCCGGTGTCTCAGAGCTTTTGCCAGGCTTTCAGATAGGGCATATGGAAGGTACTGGCTTTGCTCCTTCTTCCATCCTTTCTTTCGTGGGGTGGGAGGGGGTGGGTTATACTCTTGTCTTGTCGTCTTTATTACTACTCATGTTTTAATATCTTAGAAGTAGGAATGTTTGGGAAGGATTCCAAAATGCCTGTCTTCTCTCACTTCTGAGAGTTTCTATTACTACCTTGCTGCTACTGCAGTGCTCTCTAGGCTTTTCTCTGTAGATCTCTTTGTAGATCTCTAGAGATCTCTCTCTAGATCTCGGTAAACCCTAAACCTACTGTAATGCGTTCGGAAGTATCCTTGAACAGGTGTGGATTGACGCAGAGCAATTGGGAGGTTCCGGGTTCCATGGAGTTTGTTTCTGAGCTGGGAACAAAAACTATGGTCCACCTCACACCATGTTTCTTTGGTGTGCCCCTAAAGGTGTGGAGTGTGGATGCATCCAGGATCTGTACCCTAAAGACACACATGTGCTACCACAAGAGAGCTGGTCTTGTGGTAGCAAGTATGACTTGTCCCCTTAGCTAAGCAGGGTCTGCCCTGGTTGCATATGAATGGGAGACTAGAAGTGTGAGCACTGCAAGATATTCCCCTCAAGGGATGAAGCCACTCTGGGAAGAGCAGAAGGTTCCAAGTTCCCTCCCTGGCAGCATCTCCAAGACAGGGCTGAGAGAGGTTCCTGCCTGCAACCTTGGAGAAGCCGCTGCCAGTCTGTGTAGACAATACTGAGGTAGATGGACCTATGGTCTGACTCAGTATATGGCAGCTTCCTGTTTTCCTATGTCAGAGGGTTAGCTAGCACAAGTGGGACCTAGCTAATTCCTGGAGTAATGATCAATTAGCCTTCTTGCCCTTTGGCTCCAAAAAAGAAAGAAAAGGTGTGACACTAATTTGAAGTCTTGGATTCATCTTTATGCAATTTCAAGTGGGTGGGATGAGTTGAAGACCCAGGTCTCCGAACTTTGCCGAGACTGCTGCTATAGGAGCCCTTCGAGTGCCCAGAAGAATCGAAAGCTTCTAGCATGGTCTGCAGTGTGCTGCCTCCATGCATTCAGTGTCTCTTCCATTCCCATGTTAGTGCTACAGACAATATGGGGAACGGGATTAGCACTGAAATAGGCTATACTTAGCAGAGGTACATTGGGTGTCAACACAAGTGGGGATGGGGCCGTAACTCAGAGGCAGAGGTTTGGTCCCTGGCAGCATCTCCAGAAGATGCTGGGGGAAAGGCCTGCTTCTGTAACCTTGGAGAGCCGCTGCCAACCTATGTAGACCGTACTGAGCTAGATGGACCAGTGGTCCAGACCAAGGGTATAAGTAAGTGATGTAAGTGGAACAGCCCCCTAAAAAGGGGGGGCTTTTAAGACCAGACCATTACAAAGTGGGGGAGTGAGTGGGTCATACCAAAGCAACTTGGCTCTGTCTTCCACTCCACCCTTGGGGACAAAGGCAGTTCTTAGATTGAGACGAGGCCATGTCTGCCATGAGGTGTGGTCTGTGTTTGAGGAGTGGTTTGTGTGGTCTCTGGCAGGGCTCGGCGAATCCCAGGGAGCGGTGGGGCTGAGACGAAGCTATTCAAACCCACGGCTATTGAATGAGATCTGAACTTGTCCAGGGCAGCCCTACTCCTGTGACTTGTACGTGGGATAAAGGAAAGGCCCATCCCCTACCCCAACACAGTGTCCATCACCGAATTCAGTTGTTTGTCCCAGTGCCCGTTGTCGGTCTCCTGAATTTTTGGGCAAGCTCCTAGATCCTAAGATGGCTTGTCAAGGGCCTGTCCTACAGGTTAAGGGAACCTATCATGAAGCCAGTTGTGTGACTTCGATCCCTCACATGCTCGTTGCTGCCTGCCTGCCAGCCTAGGATTGGATTTCACATGCAAAGGCCGAATTAATGATGCCAGGCCAATCTCTTTAAATGCTGGAAAGTTCAAAGTGAGTGTGTGTGTGTTGTGTGTTGTGTGACTTGGCGCAAAAGGGGCAGGCAAGTGGGGAATGCTGAACTCTCCCATACCTACTGCTTACTATCCCATTGCCCAGTGCTGCACAGCTGGGGCCCTCCTGCAGATGTTTGCCTACAACTCCCACAATCCCTGACGATTGGCCGCTGTGGCTGAGTGGGATGGGAGTTGTAGTCCAAAGACGGCTGGAGCCTCCAGCTTGTTTTTGGACTACAATGCCCATCCTCCCAGCCACAGTGGCCAGTACAAACAAAGAATACTTATATACCGCATTTTGACAAAAGTTCCCAGAGTGGCTTACCTAGAGAAAACGACAATAAGTTAAAAAGATGAATCCCTGTCCCCAAAGGGCTCACGGTCTAAAAAGCAACATAAGGTAGACACCAGCAGCAGCTGGGTTGGCTTCTAGTGATCAAAGCCCTGTTAAAGGGAAAGTGGACAGACTGTGGGTAGTAGGCCAGCTGCAGGAAAAGCAACATGCAGCACCCTGCCCTCACCCCCACCCCAGGCCCTGTTTGCTGCTTCATTCCCTTCTCCCTATGCATGGCTGAGGCAGACTGGCGATTAAATAGATGGACCTTCCATCATTGCATCTACTTTGGCCACGAAAAGCTGTTTAGCAGCTCAGGACAACAGCTCTATGCCGCTCCACGAGCAAGAGGTGAAAAAAATGATTGATGCTCTCTTTACGTGAAACCGTTTGTGACAGGTGAAATATTCTTGCTCAAGAGGCTAAAATGGAATGCAGGCCCAAGGCTGTAGCTGAGCCATTCGTATCGGTGGATACGGATACAGTGGTGGATATTTATCTACCGCTCTTGAACAAAAGACCCCAAAGCGGTGGACCTAGATGGGAATAAATACAATAAAGGGCCCCCTGTCCCCAAAGGGCTCACAGTCTAAAAAAGAAACATGAGATAGACACCGGCAACAGCCACTGGAGGGATGCTGTGCTGGGGGTGGAGAGGGCCAGTTGCTCCCCCCCCCCCGGAATAAAGAAAATTGCCATTTTTTGACCCGTTAGCAGGGGCCATCGATGTAAAACTAGATTGGATTTATCTGTTGGCTGATGGCCAACAATGCCACAACACACCGAGTTGTGGTTGGAGAAGAGGACACATATACATCTCCTTCTACATAGATGTAAAACTAGCAGGCTGGTTCTAGAAACCCATCAGGATGATCTGAGTGCAGCGGACAAACAGGAATGATGAGAAAGGCCTCTTGGGCCCTGGATCAGTGTTCCTTGTAGCAGGGGTTGACTACCACTCCCATCATCCCTGGCTGCCATGGCCTTTGCAGCTGGGAATGCTGAGAGTTGGAGTTGTCGGCTTCCGGGCATCCCTGTCACAGGGCACACTGCCCTGGTTCTGCCAGATTCTACGGAGGGCTTTCTGCTCTCCGTTTGCCTTGGGTGTCGAGGCGCCGACTGCCAGGGTTGCAGCTGGCATTCCCTCCCCCTGCCCAAAGCTTGTTGGCTCCTCGTAGAGGCTGCCAAGCTGGCCTCGCCCTGCTGCCTGGAGGAACCTCGGAGTTGGCTCCGTCTCAAAGGCTCTCTTCCCCCCCTCCCCTCTTTCCTCCCAGACTGGGTCTTTGTCGCCGTGGTGGTGCTGGGCTTCTTTCTGCTCTTCCTGCTCTTCGGGATCTGCTGGTGCCAGTGCTGCCCTCACACGTGCTGCTGCTACGTCCGATGCCCCTGCTGCCCGGAGAAGTGCTGCTGCCCCGAAGCACGTAAGTGTCCCTCGTGCATCCCGGCTCCTTCCCCGAATGACCCCGAGGGCTTCTGCTCTGCCGTGAACCTGCTCCCTGCCCCTCGGGCAAGTCCTTCCCAGGCAGTATTGCTGGTTGCCTACAGGGTGGCTTGTGTCCAGTCAGAATGCCTTGAACTCTGCCCAGAGGTGTGGGTGGGTGGGGGGGAGGTAGGTAGGTATTTCCTGCTCCCCCTCCCTTCTCTAAAGCAGATTTAAATTTGGTTCTATTGAATGTCTCCAGAATAAATAGCCTCAACTTGCAATCCGCAAGTTTGCGGAGATTCTCAAGATAATCTAAGACAGATAGTTGAGCCTTCAAAATGCTCTCTGCAGGATTGGGTTTGTTTTAAAAAGAAAAGTTCACGCAGGAGGCAGCTTTTGCAATTCCAGGCCAGTCCTGCCTTTGGGGCTAAATAGCAATAGCACTTACATTTATATACCGCTCTATAGCCAGAGCTCTCTAAGTGGTTTACAATGATTTTAGCATATTGCCCCCAACATTCTGGGTACTCACTTTACCGACCTCGGAAGGATGGAAGGCTGAGTCAACCTTGAGCCCCTGGTCAGGATCGAACTTGTAACTTTCTGGTTACAGGGCGGCAGTTTTACCACTGCGCCACCAGGGTGCAGTATAGCAATGGTATTGCTATAACGTAATACATTGGAATGACCACTCTCCGAAAAAGGCGCAACCCTCCCTGTAGTGCTCGGTGCTCCCTTTTATCCTGCAAACAAAGTGGCGAGAGTGTGTTAATAGGATAACCAGTGTTAAGGGATCTTGAAGAGCAAACTCCTCTGTGGGCCAGTGTTGGCATAATGCCCATGCAGTTCTGTTGCTCACTCAGGATGCTTTGCCATAGACTAGGCCTGCTCAACTTAGCCCCCCCCCAGCTGCTTTTGGACTACAGATCCCATAATCCCCAGCCACAGTAGCCAATAGCCAAGGATTATGGGAGTTGTAGGCCAACATCTGCAGGAGGGCCGAAGCTGAGCAGACCTGCCATAGACTTTTCAATATTCAGGCATCTCCACCAATCACAAGACTGAATCCTGGAAAGGCCTTGCACGACTTGGGTCATTGTTCTTCAAGGCAAGGCCCGGGAGCCAGTGGTAGCCCCCGTGAACCCTGAGGGTGGCTCCCTAATTGTTTGTGAGGCCTGTGTGGAGCTTCAGCTGAAGCCAAATATCCCAGACTCTTCCCTTCCCACTCTGCCCAGTGCAGGTGGGGGCTCCTTTAAGGGAAACCAAGCATTTCCCCCATAGAGCTATGCTTCCCAGTGTTGTGCATCTTCCAAGATGGCGGTGGAGCTCAAGAGGGCAGTGGAGCACTGCACGGAGGACAGCATGGTGGGAAGTGGCTCTCTCATTGAAGGGTGGTTTTCTTTGCCAAACTGGCCCAAAAAAACAACCAGTGAAGATCACCGACTTGTGGTGTTGCGGGGAATTTGCTTTTCTAGCAGCACCGACGTTCAAGGGAGTACCACAGCATTTGACCGTGGTCCTGAACAGAATGCAGTGATTTGCAAACTGGGCAGGAAAAGGTTCATGCCACACGTGCATCCATTGCTGCGTTCAGTGGGGGTGAGACGTTGGAGCTCATCCTGAACCGACACAATCTTGAATGCAGCTCTAGGATTCTGCTGACCACCTGGCTTAGATGTCTTCCTCCTGGTCCTCCGACCCCTCACTCAGCTCTGCTGTTTTCCCTCCAGTCTACGTTGCAGGCAAAGCTGCAACCTCCGGAGTCCCCAGTGTTTACGCACCCAGCATCTACGCATCCAGCCATCAGCTGAAGCCGGGGCCGCCAGCCACTATGATCCCCATGGGCCCCATGTCTCCCATGTACAATGGATACGGAGTGGATTACGACAGGGCCAGTTCAGGTAAGGCGGCTTCTCCTAGCCTGGTTCTTAAAGAGTCGGATTTCGTGCTGGCCAAAGGCCCCGCCGTTCCAAGCACTCTTGTCTGGGCAGAGTCCTGGTTTGCATGGACTGCCCACTTGGCAGGGTATCTAAGCATTTGGGGCAGCCGCTGTCTGCCTTGACCCAGTGGTTGGCACTGGCTTTGTCGTATGATTATTATTTATATATTTTATTATATTATTATACCGCCTGATATATACATCTCTAGGCGGTGTACAAAATTTAGAAACATAATCACAGATTACAATCCGCAGAACACAATAAAAACAATCACACAAAACAGTTAAAACAAATCATTAAAAATAGTTCTAATTAAAAGCCTGTGAGAACAGGTGAGTCTCGAGAGTCTTCCTGAAAACAAACGGAGAAGAAGATGCTCTTAGTTCAGCGGGGAGCATATTCCAAAGCCCTGGGGCAGCCACAGAGAAAGCCTGGTCCTGGGTTGCCACTAGACAGGCTGGCGGCAACCGTAACCGGATCTCTCCAGAAGTTGGTAACAGGCAGCAGGGTTCATGACAAAGAAGGCAATCTCTTTAAAACCCTGGGCCCAGGCCAATATTATGCCCATACACAGGGGTAAAGAAATGCTGGTTCAGTTTCAGCCAGACAACGTATTTTACTCGTCAAGTTATGTTGGTACATTACTCATAAGGAGTTTTTTCACTCGTCGGGCATCATTTTTCACTCGTCCAGTGAAAACTTTCTCGTTCGGTCTGATGAAAACTTTCTGTCTCGTTAAAACGTTCTACTAGTTGTAGACTGGTGGATTTCTGCAGCCCTGCCTGTTTACAGAAGAACTCAAAGTGGCTCACCGAGAGGATTAAAACCGTGTCTTAACAATCCATAACAAGCACAGTATGCCTGATGAGAGCCTTGCTGGATCAGGCCCGGGGCCTATCTTGCCCAGCATCCTCTCTCCCAGCAGATGCTTCTGGGAAGCCCTCAAGCAGGGGATGAAGGCGTGCCCTTCTCCTGCTGTTGCTCCCCTCCAACTGGCATTGGCGGTAGCCTGTAGCCATGGGCAGCCCTGACCGCCATGAACATCATACTGGGTTCCAGTGTGGAACTGTGGGCCTCGGAGCTGCCGTCAGAGCTGAGCTTGCTGTAGCAAGATCCGGGATTGTGGGCCCCTGTAACATGGCCAGACACTCGTGGCCGGGCGCCACCACGCGTAGAAGTCCTCACAATCTCTCAATTGCATTGCAGTTGGTGGAAACAGCTCCCAGGTGCCCCTCCTGAGGGATACAGATAACCCTGCAAATGCTGGTAAGGAACATGCACAGAGGCAGAAGTGTGTGGGGGACGTATTAAAAGGTGTTGGATATATATATATAAAGGTGGGGGATATATATACCGTAAAAACATGTACAGATTGTAGATCCACTCATTGGTGGTTCAGCTGTGGGGGCGCCAGGGAACGACCGCAGAGTTAACTGCCTGGGAAAGATGGCTGCTTGGGTTGGTTGAGCCACTCTTGCCATTCACAATAACTGACGGAGAGTGCATTGCTTTGGAGTGGTTGGTGCTTCCCTCTGCTGGCCAGCAACAGAATGGCTCACTTGGTTATTGTGTTGGAACAGAGATGGCCCAGCTGCAAGGCCCCTAGAATGGCACTGGGCAAGCTTCTGATTCTTCCCTGCTGACTGAGCAAAGAGGCACCTTTTAAAAGTGATGTTTCTCTGTATTTAGCAGGGCGGGGGAGCAACTGGCCCTCTCCATCCCCAGCACAGCATCCCTCCAGTGGCTGTTGCCAGTGTCTCTCTCATGTTTCTTTTTTTAGACTGAGCCCTTTGGGGACAGGGGGCCATTTATTTTATTTATTCCCTCCAGTGGCTGTTGCCGGTGTCTTACGTGGCCTTCTTAGACTGTGAGCCCTTTGGGGGCAGGGAGCCTGTCGGTTTGATTGTTTACAGTTTGATTGTTTATATCTATGTAAATCACTTTTGTTGAAAAGCAGTATATAAATATTCGTTGTCTTCGAATTCGAACTGGCTCAACATCAAACAAACCTGGTTCAAGGGCTCGGCGTTGAGCTGGCCATGAACTGAACCTGCCCTGGTTTGGCTCGAGATCGAGACGAACACCCCTGGTCGGTTCGGGGGTTCTAATTGTTTGTGGTTAAAAAAGTTTTTTTTAAACAAACTCAGGGTTATGCAGGTGTCCATTGTGCATGTGCGGCAGCCTCCAAGATGGCCACCACAACTGCCCGAACCAGGCCTGTATGATACTGGGGGAGGGGGAACCTTTGGAGACCCCCCCCCAAATGGCAGAACCCCAAGAGGCAATGGGTTTTTTGGGGGGAAGATTAACCCCCGAACCAGCTCGAGCTTGAACCACGCAACCCGGTGTTGTGCACACCCCTGGCTTGGGGTCCTATTGAGCCATAGCTCGGGATCAGGGTAGGCAACCTGGGCTCTCCAGCTGTTGCTGAACTACAACTCCCATCATCCCCAGCTGCAATAAAGTACAGCTGGGGGTGATGGGAGTGGGAGTTCAGCAGGAACTATAGGAACAACTGCTGCTCTTGGAAACTCCAAGTTCAGTGGAGGGGAGACTCAGCTAACTGGAGGGCATTTCCCTTAATGTGTGAGGAGAAGTTCCCTTTCTGCTATAGGGCATTTGTGCTGCAAGCCAGAGATGTCCCCCTTCACTTCCGAGTGTGCTAGTGAAGCATGAGACACGGTAGCTGAGGGCTCTCCTGCCCAGCCCGTCTGCTCTGGTATGCAGGACTCCGGGCATGCTGGGCAGCAGACAGGGTGGCAGGCAGGCAAGAGGACTCCGAGGGGGAAGTGAGTAGGGGGTGCAGCTGTGGCCTCTTCCAGAGTTAGAAGTGTGGTGGTGGGAATCCTTGGATTGCAATCCTACTTGCCCTGTTAGGAACACAAGAAGAGCCCTGCTGGCTCAGGCCCAAGGCCCATCTAGTCCAGCATCCCATTTCCAACAGTGGCTCATAGCCACCACACTGGTAGCCATTGATAGGCCTGTCCTCCAGGGATCTGTCCAAGCCCCTTTTCAAGCCACCCAAGCTAGTGGCCATCCCCACATCCCATGGCGGAGAATCCCACAGATAGATTATGCTGTTCCTCTCGGGAAGTGTGGCTCCTAGAAAAGTGGGCCCTCCGTCCTAAAGCCGACTCCTGCTGTCTCTCCCCCAGCTGTGCGCAGCGGCTACCGCATCCAAGCCAACCAGCAGGATGACTCCATGCGGGTGCTGTACTACATGGAGAAGGAGCTGGCCAACTTTGACCCCACACGCCCCGGCCAGCCTAATGGGAGGCTCGAGAAAGGTACTTGGCTTGGGTCTCCGCCCGCCCGCCCCCCCGGGCGTTCAGAAACAAGCTTGGTAGCCAGGCTACAAGCTTGGTAGCTCCCGGGTCTTGGTAGCCAGGCGAGCGGACCTAGTTGAGGCTTTGCCCCGTTAGCTGCAGCACAGAGCCCCCCCCAGTGCCAGAGCCGCCACGGTTGACCCTCTCTGCCGGTCTCCTTCCAGCCTCCGTGATGAGTGAGCTGAGCTCTCTGCACGAAGACGACCGGCGCTACGACCTGCGGCAGGGGCTGGGCCGGCTGCGGAGCCAAGCCATGACCCCCATCAGCGACCTGGAAGAGGAGAGCTTCCGGGGCAGTGAGAACCGGCGCCTGTTGCCCCCCGCTCGGCATGCCCGCTACGACGACTCCCCGCCCCAGAGCTACGCTCGGCGCCCGCGCTCCCGCTCGATGGATGCCCTCGACGACTTGGACCGGGACCCCTACCCGGCCCGGCCCCGAAGCCGGGACCGCCGCGGCTCGGACGACGAGTGCCATCGCCGCGACCATTCCCCTGACTCCCGCAATGACTATGAGCGCTCGGGCGGGCGACGGAGCCGCAGCCGGGATGACCTGCGGGACCTGGAGCGCGCCCGCTACGACGACCGGCTGCTGGAGGAAGCGCTGCGCAGGAAGCAGCGGGCAGGCAGCCGGGAGGAGCTGGACCGGGCCGGCGCCTCCAGCGGGAGGGCGGGAAACAAGAGGCACCGGGAGCCCGATGGCTTCCCGCCCCCGCCGCCGCCTCCATACACAGAGACGGAGTCCGTCTCTTCCCGTGGCAAGAATGACCGCAAGCTCCGGAAGGTGAGAGCAGAGAGCGGCTGGGGCGGCAGCCTTGCCGGGGGAAAGGGGGAGAAGCTGGTTTCTGCCTTGGCGGCAAGGCGGGATGGGTGGCGGAGCAGAAAGGGCTGGGTTCTGCTTTGGCAGGGCGGTGAGCAAAAGACTCTTGTCACAGTTGGAAGTTGGCGGGGGGGGGGGCAGAGCAGAGGGCATTTGCAAAGGGTTTGCCCCAAGTCAAAGCCTGGGGGGCCATAGCAAGGTTGGAGTGGGCCCGGGGACAAAAAGTGAAGATGTGCCCCCCCCTTCAGAGACGTCCAATGGGGGGAGCAAAAAGTAAGCTGTCACCCAGGTGATGCCCCTCCCAACAGGGCCCAGGAACACACACACACACACGGTCATTTTTCCAGTGGTAGCTATGCCCGTGTCAAAGACCCAGGGCTGGAGAAACTACAGAAAATGTCAGCTGAAGTGATTGGAATGAGGGAATAGCTTCCTTCTTTTCAAAGGTAGGCCATGACAAATTTTCTTTGGATCTAGGAGCCAGCCCCAAAATCTAGGAGCCATTGGACACTTCACAAAATCACCTGGCTTGGTGACAGATGTTTTGGGGGGGCAGTGTGTGTATATGTGTGTGTAAATGGTCTTCTCTCTAACTCCTGTACAAGTAACACTTTGAACAGAAACAGGCCTGCCTGGGACAATTTTTTTAAAATGAAATTGCCTCTGAATATCCTGGTCTAGGCTCCACGGTTGAATTTCTAGGTTCCCTGGCACCTGGGATTTTTCAAGCCCTGTTCTGCGGGGATTCTGCTCCAAGAGTTCCCTGTAGAGGGGGAGGCTTTCTTTGGTGGCAGCTCCCAAAGTCTAAAATTCCCTCCCCATGAAGATCCCACCACATTTATTTTATTTGAAGCTCTGGAACTTGCCCATGCGTGCGCCAGTCTGTCTGGATCTTGGAGTCAGGCTGTGAAATTGGGGTCCGATCGCATGCCATCTAATTGAGCTGATTGTATTGTACCTTGTTGGGCTCTTCTAAAGGTCCGGTAGGGTATAAATGTCTAAAACGGAATCCCTAACCTTGATTTTCTGTGTTCTCTACAGAATAATGCTGTCAGCAGGGAGAGTTTGGTAGTTTAACTCCACCCGGTTCCGGGCGCCTCCCTCCGGTAGGTGAGATGGACCCTGCGCCATGGATGGCTACCATAATGGTCTGTCTGTCGGCATTGCTTCTGTTCAGGAAGACTCTGGGCAGAGGCCAGTGGAGCTGCTTCTGCCTCCAGCTGGCAACAGGACAGGTCAGCTGCATCACACCCAAGGAACTGGCGACTTTTCTGTGCCTTTATTTCTGCATTATTGCATCTTGACTGAGATGCCTGAGGAGTTCGGAGACCTAGTTTTGCACGCCGCGAAAACGTTACAATCTTTGCTGGTACTCCTTTAAATTTCAGGCCGAGACTTTTTCTTTTAAAAGAGTGTCTTTTTGCAAGCGACTGAAGCCGATAGAATGAGACCATTCTGCATCAAACGAGGGCCTGTCTTTTCCTGCTTCTCTACTTCTGAAGACCATTCCAAAGATGACCCACTCAGCTGTGCACCCTTTCCCTCTTCCCTTTGGTCTTAATGCTGTTTGAACATATTTTTATACTTAAGCCGTGTGTGTGTGTGTGTGTCTGTGTGTGTGTTTTAAACTAGCTGTAGAACTCGCGGTGCTGTAAATACTCTGAATTGAGAAGCTTGCCTCTTATCACCTTTTGTAAATTTCTGAGATTACTATTTTATAGAAATGCAAATAAAATGAATAGAAGGTAACTTTTGGCTGGCTTGATGCTCACTGGAAGCAGGAAGGTGAGAAATACCCCCACAGTTTGGGGGGGTGTCCTTGAAGCCCCAATTCCAGTCGTCCCCCCCCATTTCCTTCTACCCCTCCCTCCCTCCCTCTTCTCATGACCTTTACAGCATAAATCTCCAGTGGAGATCCCTCCCCATCTTCACGGGACCGTGTCCGGGATATCTGAAGGAAGTAGAAACTCTATAATCCAGACATTTCTGGGACCTACCTACTCTCTCCCCACAACCCCCAGTGAGACACTGCATATCGCACACATTTGAAAGAGCTTCCCAATAGTATAATCTTTAAATGGGGTGCCCCGATCTTGAAAGCAGGAACAGGAGGAAGACCTGCTTAACTCCCCTTCTCTGGCCATTTCCCCCACAAAATCTGTCACTTTCCTCCCCAAGCCGCTTTGAATTTGGAGGAAGGACATGAGATGGGGTGACTTTGCAGAGGGTGGGGGCAGACTAGAGGGTTAAGCTGCCCTGCTCTCCTGCCATTTCTCCACTCAAGATCACAGCCTCTTGTGAATTTCGCACTTGGGGTTAAACCTTCATGGAGATGTGCACATTGATCTTGCCACGTTTATGTGGTTCGGCCTCAACGGTGGTGCCCACTGCCCAGGTAATGGGGACTGCTGTTCTAAAACTGTCCAGCAGGTGGCAGTCATTAATTGCTAGGTTTGGTATGCTGGAATGATGGTTGCACAAAGGACGTTCATTCATTGGGATGGTAGGTAGGAAATGCCGGAGCATGTCGTCTGCAAGCTGGCCACCAGAGGGACAGTGGGGGCGGGGGGGGGGGCGGAGCTCTTGCATTCACATGTCGCCTTGCGTGACCAAGTGCTGCAAAGAAACGCAACAGAAAAGCCTCTGCTCCTGGGGGCAGCAGAGGACACAGCCCACAAAGGCCTTTTCGGTCCAGAAAGAACAGCTGTTTATGAATGAAAAGCAGGAGCCTTGAATTAATACTGATCTGGGCATTGTGAGCAGTAGAAATCCAGACCCACAAAGCTCTCCCAACCCATGTACACGTCGCACTCTTCCCCCTTCTGGTATCATAAATGTCTTGTACAAGAAGTTGTTATACAACCAAACTTCAGCGAATGGTCGCAGGTCCAGGCTTTCAGTGATGCAGAGCTGAAAGAGTAATGGGAGTGATCCTCTCCACCGTGATTGTATTTGACAGCATTCAATAGCTGACACTCGATAGTCTTTTAATAGCTGGCAATATTTTGATAGATGACGTGCGGTAATATTTGTGTCTGAAATTTCCCGATTCACTGCTGCTATAAGAAGGAACCGAAAGGTAATTGTGTGGTGCCAGCATGTCTAACAGACTCATCTGAAGGTGCCATTTGACTTTGAAATGTTAGGACTGCATGTTCAGTTTTACCATGAAGTAGTCAATCTGGGCAGCACCAAGATCCAGTTCTCCAAGCAGTGGGTCTGCACACAAGCCGTGTTAGGTGGGACTCTGGCCTGAGCACTGGCCGAAAGAGGGAACAGCAGGATTCTCAGACAGACTCTTACATAGGAAGCTGCCATATACCGTCAGACCAGAGGTCCGTATTGTCTTCACAGACTGGCAGCGGCTTCTCCAAGGTTGCAGGCAGGAATCTCTCTCAGTCCTATCTTGGATGCTGCCAGGGAGGGAACTTGAAACCTTCTGCATGCAAGCAGACAGGTGCTCTTCTCAGAGCGGCTCCATTCCCTAAGGGGAATATCTTCCAGTGCTCACACATCAGGTCTCCCATGATCAGCCAGTGTGGTGTAGTGGTTGGAGTGCTGGACTAGGACCGGGGAGACCCGAGTTCAAATCCCCATTCAGCCATGATACTAGCTGGGTGACTCTGGGCCAGTCACTTCTCTCTCAGCCTAACCTACTTCACAGGGTTGTTGTGAGGAGAAACTTAAATATGTAGTACACCGCTCTGGGCTCCTTGGAGGAAGAGCGGGATATAAATGTAAAAATAAGATAAAATAAATTCATATGCAACCAGGCTGTGATGGAGACAGAGGAGATGGTGCTGCTGTTTCACAGCAAGGCCATCCACATGATCAGAATTAGGATAGGACAATTGACCTGCCCTGGGTTGGGAGCAGTGGTCCCTCTGATTTTTCTCCTCGTTATGGGTTTTGTTCTGAGTGGCAGTATCAGGCAGTGTATGCACACCTGCATTCAGGATGGGGCCTTCCTGGTTCAGCCTGAGTGGAATCTAAAATGAACTGAGCGGACATCCAAAAACCTGTGAGCGTGCGCGTGTGTGCGCATGCCTTAGAGGGAACAGTGGTTCGGAGCTGTGCACGCTCCCATTTTGTGATTGTATGCAAGGTGTGTATGCGGTGGGGGGGGGGGCAGGGAGGGAGGGAAGCAAGACTGAAGAAGTGATCACCTGGGAGAGGATAGCTGGGTTGTAGGGATGAGCAGAAAACCAGTTAGCCTGGACCGGATTCTAACCGGACCAAGAATGTTTGGTTTTGTGCACCCCTGAATAGCCCCCTGGAATTTTTTTTTAAATTTTGAACCCTGGGCCAGCTCCGAGCCAGTCTGTGAGGTTTGGCTCGAGGTCGAACCGAACTGGGCCCAGGATGGCTGGGGGTTTGGCCCGAGATCAAACCAAACTGGACCCAGCCCGGGGGGGGGGGGTTGGCTTGAGGTTGAACCGAACTGGGCCCAATGTGGCTGGAAGGTAAACCCTCAAGCTGAACCAGTTCAATGGCGAACTGGCTTGATCTCGAGCTGGTTCGCACATCCCTAATGGGTTGGCCGGCATTTCCTCCGACCTTGGTAAAGTACTGGGTATGATTGCACTTTCCCACCTCTCTCCCAGACGATCACTTCCTCCCCGCCTGACCTTACTGTTCCCCTCGCACACGATCACAAAAGGGGATCACACACAGCTGCCAAACCACGGCAGGACATAGCTGTAGGACGCCCTACCCTAATTATAATGGCGCGAACTGCCCTAATGTCAACTTCAAGTCATAAACAGTAGCAATGTGTGCCGTGGTATGGGCCGGGATTCCTGGCTGCTTTTCCTGAGCCGAGGCCAAAGAGCAGAGGCCTTGTACTTGCTAGCTGCCTCTGCTGAGCAGTAGCCACAGAGGGCCACGGGGCTCATGGGGCCGCTGCTGATCCCCCAGCTGCACAAACCAATGCAGAGCGATGACATCCATGGTCTGCACTGGTACAAGTGCTTAGAGGTTTAGGTTGCAATTTCAGAGAATAAGCACTTGCAGTACTTAAATCCCAGTTCTATCTTTCGATTTTGCTCCATCCTCTCTAGAATCCTCCCTAGAATAAAACCGCATGCGTTCCCAAGCTCTCCTTTGCATCTTGATCCTGTGGCTTTGTGCTCACCATGCTGAATAATTTAAAATGCAGAGTTCTGGAAATCCAGGTCAGCAAAGAGATGGGCAGCAACCAGACTGAAGACACCAATGCAGACATCTTTGCCTCATTGCCTCATGGAGAGGAGAGCTGGTCTTGTGGTAGCAAGCATGACTTGTCCCCTTACCTAATCAGGGTCTGCTTTGATTGCATATGAATGGGAGACTTGAAGTGGGATATTCCCCTCAGGGGATGAAGCCACTCTGGGAAGAACATCAAAAGGTTCCAAGTTCCCTCCCTAGCAGCATCTCCAAGATAGGGTTGAGAGAGACTCCCGCCTGCAGCCTTGGAGAAGCCGCTGCCAGTCTGGGTAGACAATACTGAATTAGATGGACCGATAGTCGCACTCGGTAGAAGGCAGCTTCCTGTGTACCTCGAGGATCTCATGCATACCACTTCCTATAATCGGAAGGGGCATGCATGAGCCACTGAATGGCGCAGCAAGGAAGCAACCTGCCAGGGGAGCAAGAGGCTGTTAGTTCAAATCCCCACTGGTATGTTTCCCAGACTATGGCAAACACTTATATTGGGCGGCAGCGTTATAGGAAGATGTTGAAAGGCATCATGTCACACTGCGCGGGAGGAGGCAATGGCAAACCCCTCCTGTATTCTACCAAGAAAACCACATGGCTCTGTGGTCGCCAGGAGTCGACAGCGGCTCGACAGCACGATTTCCCCCTTTCCATTCATGAGATCCTCCTACATAGAGAGCTGCTTATTAGATTGCTTTCGGCCTTCAGGAGTGCAGATTTCCCCCCACCCCCATTTTACTGAACTCCCCCCAACCAAATGCGATATCTACCCCCCTGCCCCCAAAAAGAATTAAGTGAGGAGTTCCTCCTCAAGCAATTCCCTCTGTCTCCACTCATCTGCCACCACCTCTTGCTTGTACTGATTCCTCCTTCCTCCATTTCTGCGTCACGGTCTTGCACGCTCCATCGGAGCGCCGGACGGGTTATTTTTAGCCCCGCTTCCCCACGGCCCCAGGCCTCCTGACCCATCTGCTGCAGAATGCTGCAGAGTCAAAAACACACCAGCCAATTCCAGAGGAACCCACCTCTTCCCCAGCTGTGCTGGGATGCCTGCACACACGAGTGGGGTGGATAATAAAGGGCGTTGCATGACATGTCCAAAGTCAGCCGTTTTGAAACAAATCCACAAAGGGTTACGGTAGGACAGAGCGCCTGAGCTTCAGAGGTCTTATCGTCACGTGGGGGGGGGCACACAGGCGCCAGCAAATTATTGATGCTCATTGATTCTGATGTTCACGCCGCCTCGTTTTCTGTCTCGTCAGCTGGGTGAGGGAATGGGTGGTGTTTTTAATGCAGGGACGCTTCTAGCGTGCTCTTCCTGGATAGAGATGATTCAGGCTGAAAATCCCACTTCAGCCCTGCATTGATTAATACACTAATCTCGTCTTTACAACACAGCCAGGGTGCATGGACATCTGTAGAGGGGAGATCTGTGTGCATTCATTTTAGTGTCTGAATGGAGTCATGCGACTGTGCATACAAAGGTAGGAAGCTGCCGTCTAGTGAGTCAGACTTGCCGGTCCATCTAGCCCAGTATTGTCTACACCGACTGCATAGGCGTAACTATAGGGGGGGCAGGGGGGGCACGTGCCCCGGGCGCCACTTGGCAGGGGGCGCCAAAAAGTGCCCCCGCCGATTTGCCGAAAAAAATTTTCTTTTGGATTTTATTTTATTTTATTGTATTTTATTTTTGCAGAGCAGTCCCCCTCCCCCGGTCCCGGCGCGCGCCCCCCCCCATTGGCATTGCTCATCCAGCACTGGGCGCCGTAAGGGAGGGGCATAATAATCATAATAATCATCATTGCATCATAATTCTGATGTTTGAGATACAAGCCAACTTCACAGGGTGGTTGTGAGGAAAAACCTAAGTATGTAGTGCATTTTGAAATTTTTGGTAATTTTTGTAATTTTTAAAATTTTTAAAATAAAAGTTTTCTGAAACATGTGTGTCAGTCAGATGTATGTTGGGGGGGGTGGCGGAGTGGCGCGGCGGGGGGGGCACAATTTCAGTGCTTGCCCTGGGTGCCGTTTTCCCTAGTTACGCCTCTGACCGACTGGCAGCAGCGTCTCCAAGGTTAGAGGCAGGGGTCTCTCTCAGCCCTTCCCAGAGCTGCATGCCATCCTGAGCCAGCATTAGCCTCCTGCCATTTTTGTAGGCCAAAACAGACTATTTCTATGCATGGTGATAAACAGAGACAAATCAGACCTTAGAAACCAGAAACTAGCAAGGGAGAATTTCACTTGCCCTACATGTCCCATAACATGCTTGAAAAGTGTTCATGCTTCCAACGAAGTTGCAATGGGAGAGTATGGTGTGGATACGGTTGCCATCTCCCCCGATTTTCCGAGTAGTACCTGGATTTTAAGCGTGTCACCGAGATTGCTTGGCCCACCCAGATTTCCTGGAATTTCAGCTTTCATTAAAAAACAACAACAAACAGCTAAGTTCTAGTCCTTTAGGAGTCGAGTTATGGAGCAAAACCTGTGGTCACTATTCTGCTCAACCGCTGGACTTGGATTAAGGCAGGTAAAGCACAGGAGGCTAGCTGGGAGGGGTTCACATGTACAGTAATCCCCTGAGGAATGTTGCCTTTGTTTGTTATCAGCAAGGGATCTCTATCAGGCAGTTGAGAGGATAGCTTGCTTTTGATGTAAATCACTGCCTGACTATTAGGATGAGTATTGTCTTGTAAGCACTTTGGCTTTACATTCTGTGTATGCCTTATTAGAAGCAAGCACTGTTGATTTCAACCAGATCTTCTCTCAAGTGTGTACAGAACTGCAGCCTTAACTGAAAAGTTGTGCATTTTCCTGTCCTATTGCTGCTGTAATTATGTCAAGGAAAATGGTCAGGCAAAGATATCTTCCCCAACTGTTGTTGGTAGATTGATTGATTGATTGATAAGTGCCGTCAAGTCGGTGTCGACTCTTAGCGACCACATAGATCGATTCTCTCCAGGATGATCTGTCTTCAACTTGGCCTTTCGGGTCTCTCAGTGGTGCCTTCATTGCTGTCGTAATCGAGTCCATCCACCTTGCTGCTGGTCGTCCTCTTCTTCTCTTTCCTTCAACTTTTCCCGGCATCATGGACTTCTCAGGGGAGCTGGATCTTTGCATAATGTGTCCAAAGTTTGAGCCTGGTCATTTGTGCCTCGAGTGAAAATTCTGGATTGATTTGTTCTATGATCCATTTGTTTGTTTTCCTGGCTGTCCACGATATCCTCAGAAGTTTTTTCCAGCACCAAAGTTCAAAAAATGCAATGCTTTTTCTGTCTTGCTTCTTCAGAGTCCAGCTTTCGCATCCATAGAGTGTCACGGGGGGAAACCATTGTCTGAACGATTCGGCATCTAAATATCCTTTCCAAGTCCTTCATTGCTACCCTACCAAGTGCTAGTCTGTGGCGTATTTCTTGACTGCTGGATCCTTTACTGTTGACAATCGATCCAAAAAGGCAGAAGCTTTCCACCGCTTCAATGTCTTCATTGTCAATTGTTGGTAGATATCCAGAGCAAATACAAATCAACTGGAAAGTGCATCTGCTAATTTGGATAATAGGCAAATTATTTGCAAGCCAATTTACATGGAGATTAGGGTACCTGGATTTGGAGAGCCAGAATATGGCAACCCTAGATGTGAAGAAGATACTGATTTGGGTCTTTATGTACCCTTTTCATCTCTGGGGATCTGGCCATAGCTCAGTGACAGAGCTCCTCTGCTTTGCATGCAGAAGGTCCCAGGTTCAATCCCTGGCAGCATCTCCAGGGAAGGCTGGAAAAGAGCCCTGCCTGAAACCGTGGAGAGCTGCTGAAAAGAGCCCTGCCTGAAACCCTGGAGAGCTGCTGCCAGTTAGTGTAGACAATTATGAGATAGATGGACCAAGAGTCTGACTCAGCAAAAGGCAGCTTCCTATGTTTTTTGCCAGTTCATCACTTCTGAATGTGGGTTACACCCACACTGATAAATTCCCCCCACTTCCCTCCCTTTTTAAGTGGATCTCATTTTCATTTTTGCTCTATATTCTTAGCCATCTCTTGCTTGACCTTTCCTTGGCCTTGTTTTGTAAGCAACCCCTCTCCTCTCTGTATTCAGGGGATATACAATACAAGATCTATTCACACCCATCACTCCATCTGTATCTACCCAAGTGGGCTGTGGGCCACGGCCGAACCCAGAGAACCCCACTTAAGCACGTGGCTCTCCGTGGGTTTAGATGGGCCTAACTGAATAGGATCAAACTGCACACACATGGCGAGCAACGGAAGCATCCAATCTGGAGACCAGTCGACAACCCTTAGACACGACTTCTGCCCTTGTCGGTTCATATCGGCAGAGATCCCTGAAAAGGGAGCATGGAGAGGGAGGCGTCTTTTACGGAGTACGGGGCTTCCATACTGGATGCCTGAGCTGTGCAAGCTGGATTCTCCTTGAGGCCTGGCCTTTCCAAAGACCTTGGGGAGAGCAGCTGCTACAGTCGCCCCCCTCCCCTGCTCTTGTCTCCTGAATTATTAACAGCTCAATTGTGCTGGCTCATCTCTCCGAGTGATGTCAGCACAGAGGCAGACTTGAGCTAGGAGAGGGATGGAGGAAAGCAGCTCATGTGACCCAGAAACTTGAATGGGAAGGCAAAATGGCTTGCAGAAATTCCTGCAGGACTCATCCGCTTCTGTATCATCTAACCCATCGTCCCTCAAGGTCTGTCTGATTTTATCCTAGCCCTTTCCCATTGTAATATTCATTGCTCTCCATTGTAATAATTCACAATGTCTGTTAATCTGTCTATTATTATTTTATTTTATTTTCAATTAATTAATTAATTAATTAATTATGTTATTTACACACAGTTGACCAGACGTTATTGACTGGATTTGGTACTTTAATTATCGAGCCCTTTTCAAGGGTCTAGGATAACTAAAGAATTAAATATTTCATCATCATCATCATCATCATCATCATTTATTTTATTATTGTTGCAATTAGCATTTCTGTCCCTCTAGTTTCCTTTCTTATTATCATATTGTTAGTACAGTATTTTGATGTATATATCCAGCAATCTTCTATATGTATAACACTGAATGCCTGTTTGTCTGTTCCCTCTACATTCCCACACCCTTTGAGCCATCAGGATCAAACTTGGCACAGTGACTGCCTAGGACCCTACGAGTAACCCAAGAATCCCGACAACCACCTCGTACACACAGACAGATGGATATACAACAGGTATAGCCACAGAACTGATATGGATGCAATAACAAAGAGAAACTTGCACTATAACCCTGAGCAACGCAAGATAAAGTGTGCCGTCAAGTCAATTTCGACTCCTGGCAACCACAGAGCCATGTGGCTGTCTTTGGTAGAATCCAGGAGGGGTTTACCATTGCCTCCTTCTGCACAGTGTGAGATGATGCCTTTCAGCATCTTCCTATATCGCTGCTGCCCGATATAGGTCTTTCCCATAGCCTGGGAAACATACCAGCGGGGATTCAAACCGGCAATCTTCTGCTTGTTATTCAAGCATTCCCTGCTGCACCATTTAAATGAATGAATACATGAATAAATAAAATAAAAGACATAGCCAGGGGCATGATCAAATGCACTCTTATCAAAAAGACCCCAAAGTCTAACCAAAGCCTTGTCAAAACTATTATTACAGTACTGAGTGGGGGGATAACAAGGGATACCTTGAAATCCCACAGATGGATTCCAGTAAATAGTGACTACTCTAGTCAGTTTGTATCAAAAGAACTTGTGGATATTCTACCCTGAAGTGCTTGCACCAGACGAGTCAGTTTGATTGTGTCAGTTACACTACAAAATTTCCTAACAAACTCTATTTCCGTCAATATTTGATTATTTCCCCCCCAAGCTGGAAACAACTTCTATCTGTGCTTAGTAGTATATTTACCATTAATTCTAGCCTCCTTTTATTTTGATGTCTCTTTCAAAGTTACTTTTGTTTTTGTTTTCAAATCCTTTGAGCTGCCTTCATTTATTATATTTATGCAGTTTGTTTATCTTTATTGATTTATATTTATTTAGACCATCCATTTATATCTGGAAGCAGGCATCTTGAAGCGGGGACAGACAGGTTTGTCACCTGCCTAATTGGGATTCAGACTTGAATTTCGGCAGGCGAGGGGGTAACAATAGCAATAACAAGAAGAAGAAAAAACAATAAATGAACGTGCTCTGACGATGCTCTGACTGACAAGAGGGAGGGAGGGGGAACCACAACGCCCAGAAGCCTTTGCGCGACCTCCCTCCCTTCAGCCGCTCGCCGGCCTTTGGCAACAGGTGCACCGCGCCGCAGGATGCTCAGAGTCAGAGCTGCGCATGCGTGAGGAAGCGCTCGCGCCGTGGCCGTTGCGTGCAAGCAAGCGCGCGTGCGGCTCATCGCGGTCACGCGCTAGACGGAGAGAGAGGGAGGGAGGGGAGCGCGTGGAGTGGGGAAAGAGGCAGCATCCCCCGGGAGACAGTTTGTTGTGCGCACACGCGTCGCGGCTTGTCTGGGGCGCGCGCCGCGCGCCGATGCCCGCTGTTATCTCTAGAACGCGCGCTGGGAGAGAGACAGGCGGGGGCGTGTCCGTTCCGGAGCGGTGTGGGGGGTTGATTGGGCGTTGCCAGGCAGCGGGACGAGGGGAGGGGCAGCGGGGTATATAAGCCGCAGCCCAGCCGTTGCTCGGCTTGTTCGACGCCATCCAGTCGCTGCCGGTCTGGATAGACTCGTAGGTGAGGCGCTGCGGGGAGGAGGCTGGAGGTGCTGCTGCTGCCGTGGCTCTGGAGAGACGGTGGCTTCAGGAGGCGGATGGAGGGCGGGTCTCTATAGGGGACGCGGGCAGCATTGGGGGAGGGGGATTCCAGGTGACAGTTGAAGGGGGGGGTTGGGGTGCTGCTGACTGGGCGCCTCCTGCAGAGCATGCTGGGAGAGAAAAGGGCTGCAAGACCGGGGGGGGGGGGCCCGCAGGAAACTTGGGCGGGGGTCCTGAGGAGAGACCCAATCAGTGAGGTCTCTTGGGGTGAGTGCCTAGTGTAGGCGAGCTTGCATTGTGTGTGTAGAAGCCTCCCCTAAGGCTAGGGGGTGAAAGAGGGTGTAGGATTGGGGGGTCACTGGTAGGGGGTGCTCAGAGGCTGTGTTGGGGGTATAGTGCAGGAGAGTTCCCAGGGGCGCTTAGAAGCCTGAAGGGAAGCTTTCTGGGTTTGGAGAAGGGAAAGAGGGGTTGGGTGGGTCACCTATAGCTGTAGGGGATGCTCAATAGCATCCCCTACAAAGGGTGTAGCTTTGGAGATGTAAGGGCTGGCATAGCTTTCAGTGACTGGGCTGAGGAGGGTGCTTGAAATAGACAGATGAGGAATGAGTCAGTTTTCTTTTGCAGTGCCCCTGGCTTTGGTGGGGGGAGGAGGCTGGCAATGGTCCCTGTGTGGAGGCTGCTGCATGGGAGCCATCTCTTGTATTTGCATGCCTGCCCTTAGCCCAAAGGCCATAGTCTAGTGCATATTAGGAGGGGCTTTCTGGGGCCAGAGGAGAGGGGAGTAACTAGGGCTTTGGTGGAGCACATATACTGATGGGGTTTGGTTACGTGGGATGCCATGTACGGCTTCTGGAGTTCCAAGTTTGGCTGACGTACCAAAATAAAATAAAATAAAATCCAGCTGCTTGGGAATCTGATGGTGCAAGGGGAGATATTGTTGGTCTTTGTAGGAAGGATTCTCTTGACATATTTGCAAGGGGAAGGGTTCTGGGCACTGGGGAAGCTTTTCCACCTCCTTGTGAGGGACAGGCGGACGGTGAAACTGCTGGAGAATGCACTACATGGAATGAAAGTGGGAGATGCTACTGCAGATCCATCTGGTCGTGCTCTGCCTCAGTACCATGGATCTCTCTAGAAATGAAACTGCGTCAGGAATGCTGGTGATCCATTCCTGGACAGTCTTGTTTTTATTGGACTGACAGTTTAGATGGGCAGTTCCTGCCCTTGTCTTATGAGCACACGCATGCACACACACATTTTCGCTCAAAGGAATTTAGTGAAAACAGGTTTTTTTACTCCCACAGCATATATAAGCCCAGCTTTTTCTGTTGCCCTCTTCCTTTGTGAGAGAGGGCTAGCTGAAGACGACAACTTGGAGATTCCTACAGATAAACTTGCATACATCCAAAATAAGAGTAAATCTCAGCTGTAACAGTACCTTGCTCTGCCCTGCAGCTATCAGTTTCAGGTGAGAGGAGTTGTCTGATATATATATATTTATTGCCTTCATATAGGCTAAGCCAATTATTGTAATGCCTAGGAATCTCTTACGTAGGCAGGAAACGCAAAGACCCCTATTGCCTAGTGAATGAGTTAATTTGCTTCTAGATCGACAGCTAATTGTATGGCTCCATCGTGTTCATGTGACTGTCGCATCAGTGAGATTAGGAAGCCATGATGAGCTGCGTGCAGACAGGCACGCTCCAGAGAGCAGCAGCTGACAGATAGCCGGGATTCTCCTTTGGGGATTGCAAGGATGGGAAAAACCACTTCTCCCCCATAGAAAATACTATTGCTAGAAGCAGAAATGGCTTGCCTTGTATTTCTGGTAGGAACCAGGCCTCAAAGCTGTGCAGAGAATTTTTCCTTGCAGCATAACTAGTCCAAGACAAAACCATAAAATTATGTTGCATTGTTAGAAAAGTCTTATGTACTCCAATGCAGTAGACCATGAATGGAATGTAGATCAACATTCTCTTTGTGTGGCGTAACTCTCTTGTGCTCATATCGTCTCTCTTTAAAAACAAAGAAAAAACCAAAATCCTTTCCAGGACTGGCAGTTCAAAACCTAAACACTAGTCTGATCAAAACTGCCATGTAACTGATTTAATTCAACTGAAGTGAGGCACTGAATGGTTCTCCAGACTGTTACAGGAAAGAGTGCATGAATCAGTGGTAGAGATGGTCTATGGATGAAGAAAGAACATGGCCTCTTTGCAGAGGGAGTTGTAAGTTGCTCTTGCTGACTTGAGCAGGCAGCAAACTTATCTTGCTCCCTCCTTCAGGCTCCCACAAGCAAAAAGGAAGAGGAAGGTTGGCAAGTTGGGTTAAAACCTCAATAAAACAGACTTCCTGTCAATGCTTGTTGAAATCGGAAGTCAAATGACCAGTTTCCTAACAAAGGTTTGGATCCCAACTGTTCCTGTGGCGACTGTAGCCCTAATAGGAGCAGTGGGTAGATATAGATAAGTTTATAGCCTGACTTTATGCAGTGTTGGATGTGCCTAAACCTGTTGGAATCGATGGATTTGGACACACCTAACACTGCAGAGGATTGGGGTGTTTGCGACTTCCCTGCAGACTCTTCCAAGGTCACAGATGCTGCAGCTAGGATATGATAGTTGTAAAATGCTTGAGACGCTGTGAGTACGTGCCATGGCTGCATTGGACTGTGGTGTCTGCTTAACATACTCTTGGGTAGGTTTGGCACTCTGCTTCTGGCCGCTGAGTGTCACTGCAGCAAGTGGATGCCTGCAGTAGAATGGGCATCTGTTCTTGTCGGCGATAGACTACTGTGCTCATCCCATCAGTACATAAATGGAGGATCAGAATAACGAAACCACACACAAAACCTAATATAGCCAGTATGCAATCAAGCTGGAGTTCATATTTGCTTTGGCCATCTGCTGTGGTTGCATTCATAGGAATATAGGAAGCTGCCATATACCGAGTCAGACCACTGGTCCACCTAGCTCAGTATTATACATAAGAAAAGCCCTGCTGGATCAGGCCCGAGGCCCATTGTGTTTCACACAGTGGTCCACCAGATGCCACTGGAAGCCTACAGGCAGGAGTTGAGGGCATGCCCTCTTTCCTGCTGTTACTCCCCTGCAACTGGTCAATTGTCTAGAGACTGGCAGTGGTTTCTCCAAGGCTGCAGGCAGGAGTCTCTCTTAGCCCTGTCTTGGAGATGCCAGGGAGGGAACTTGGAACCTTCTGCATGCAAGCAGGCAGGTGCTCTTCCCAGTGTGGCCCCATCCCCTAAGTGGGGGAATATCTTACAGTGCTCATGCACGCTGTCTCCCATTTACATACAACCAGGGCAGACCCTGCTTAGCAAAGGGGACAATTCATGCTTGCTGCCATAAGACCAACTCTCTTCTCCCTCAGTTGTAGGCTGTTACAAAGGAGTTCGTGCTGATGGATGCTGCACAAAAATAAGATGCTGGGATGGCAGGGAAGGTGACAGACTCCTCAGTATCTCGATAGACCTATTTTTGCAGCCGTGCTGTGAAAAACAGGTCATTTCTGTCACAGCATATGCAGCCGGATGCTTCAGTATTTTATAGTGGGAGGGATACAAATGTCCTCTTGCTATGTGATGTCCGTTACTAAGAGATGTCTGTTTCTAACTACATTGTTGTGAAACTGTTAACAAATATATAATGAGCTTCAAAACGATGAAGGCTCTGAAAAAGTGTTACAGTACAGAGAGTTTTAGAAACGTCTCGGGGGTACTGCAGAGATGAGTAGGCTGCATTGAAATAAAATGGCTTCTGCTTCCTCCAGCCATGGCTGCCTGGATATTTTCTGGCCTGATGCATTTTAATGCAAGTGAAAATGCTACAGGTCAAACACAAGGCTCTTCATGAAGGTCCTGGAGATGTAGTTCTTGGCAAAAACAAATTGTGAATTGTCTAGATTTCTTTTAAGATCGCCTTGCTTGGGAGAATGTTCGCCTTGCCAGAACTGGCAAAACAGCTTCTCCCATTGTAGAACAGAACAATTTCAGATGTGGGAGCCCTGGAAATTGAGATCATGAGGTTTGAGCTTTTTGGAATGTAGCTGTAGCACATTTTGCAAGCTGATAGAATTGCAGAGTGCCTCAAACTGCGGGTCTGGCAAGTTCTCTCCCAGGAGGAATTGCCACTTGCCTTGGGCAAGCAGATATGACTAAGAAGTCTGCTGTAGTAGGGCAGTTGGGAGGCTGTACTCTTGTTTTGGATACATCTGCAGCATCCCTGTGGACCTGTTCTCTTGCTGTCTTCTACATTTTGTAATGTTCAGTAGCCACCTTCTTATAGAGGAGAGCTGATGTGATCTTGCTCAAGGTCAAACTGGTAGGATGCAATTATGATGGTTGGAAACCTGATGCAAGTTCTGAATCGCCATACTGCTATAATTGCCACTATCTCCAAGGGAGAAATGAAAGCAGCAGTGTCAGACCATCAAGAAAACCAAGACTCCCATTTGTCT
Organism: Hemicordylus capensis; assembly: GCF_027244095.1. NCBI lineage: Eukaryota > Metazoa > Chordata > Lepidosauria > Squamata > Cordylidae > Hemicordylus > Hemicordylus capensis. Next base: position 20,723,300 of record NC_069663.1, read on the forward strand.
TGCCTGCCCCTTGAATTTTATGTCCTACAGCCCATGGCTAGACTAATATCTTCAGGATCAAGGCTTCTTGTGGCAGAGACCTGAGTCGGGGAGCAGCTTGTGCCACCCTTAAAAACCACTTGACCTCCCATTTAGAACTGTAAATTACCTGTAGCTTAAGTGGGAGACTTCTCTTTCATTTCTCTATTGATTGAGAGGTACCTGGAGAAATCCAGTGTTTGGCAGAGCAGGTTCTGCACCTTCCATAGCAGAGCTATTAAGATAATCTTGCTTTAGTACTGCACAGCATTGTAGCTAAAGCTTGTAAAATGATTTGCCTGCAAGATTGTTCTCATGGCTCTTTAAGCTCTTGCCTTAAACCTGGCATACGTGGGGCCAGCAGCAGTATATAAAATAAAGTTGTGGTATTCATCCTGCAAAATGCAGGTGGGGAGAACAGCACTGCAAGACAAATGAAGATGGCAGTGCTTACGTGACTGTCCTGAAATGGTGATGCTGTTTTCCCTTGCTTCATGGCCCTTGTTATGAAAGGGGAACAGCCCTACAATGGTTGCTTCTGGTCAGAGTAGAAACACACTGCAGATAGTTGACTTGACACAGCCATAGCTTCCAGAGCAAGTGCCATCACTCAATGAGTTGCTGTAAGATACCTCACTACTAGGATGTTTCATCTTTGCCGAGGTGCTACTGACAAAATGTCCTTGCTCTTTGCCCAATATAGTTGGACTATAGTCCACCTGAAGATTGTATTATGAGAAGTGGGACCCCTAAATCTGTAATTTCAGTCTGAACTTTGGTCCAGTTTCCAAAGAGCCAAAGTGTGGTGTTACTGATGTAACTGGCAATTTTACAGTCTTAAGCTGCTTCTCACAGTAGGACTTCCAGGACAGCAAGATTCTTGGGAAGTTGTTGGTAAGATGCATATCTAAGAATTGTCAGAGGTGCCTGATAACCCCACACTACCAAGCCTGGTTCTTGTTTAAAAACAGTCATTCAGCTGATGCACATTAAGAACACATCAGAGGAATGTAACATGAGAACTATCTTTGAAAGGGAACTGAAAAAACCAGGGGTGATGGGAGCACAGGAATCATCATGGTCACAGCAAAAGTCTAGTTAAACCTGTGAGTGAAAGTTAACAGATGTCTTGAAATCCTGTTCCAGTATTTCTAGGTAGAGAAGCGGTAGATAGGTCAGCCAGCAAAATGAGTCACTGCAATAGCTCAACATCATTGGAGCCTGGTAGTACGCAAGTTAGTGTCAAGGTTTTCAGGTAAGCGCACCTTGAAAGGCTTTTAATAGAAAGTAAGTATAGTTGCATTTCTCCAAGTTGGTATAGTCCCCATAACCAGTAGTAAGATCTCTTTTGATCCACTGCAGTGTACCACAAGAATAAAGGTAGGCCTACAGATGTGCAATACTGTGTTCAAAAAAGGGTCTCTCTTCCATGTGTAAGAAACCAAATTCTCTGTAGCAAATTAAGGTTATGCTTCAGGAGGACATTAACACTATATCCAGGATCTTCACAATCTATTTGGAAGAACCCTGCTTTCCAAGAGAGCCCTTCCTCAGCAGAACCAAGTATTGGTTAACACATTTTAAGAATTCTAGGGGTGTATTGACCATTCTCCCTAGTTTTCCTGGGAGACCTTTGATTTTGAAAGAGCACACAAAGCAATAGTAATATTGTCTGCCATCTGATCAATGACTTATCTATACCATGTACTCAAGCAAGTTTAATAGCAAGTTTTTGGCTAGCTAGTGCATTCTTGTGTCCCAAAATGTGCAGCCCGTCTTTGTGGTTGTAAGAGCCCCTTACTGGAATTCAGTTGCCTGGCATGAGGCACAGTGCAACACAACTGACATAGTTTGCCAGAAATAACAGCTAGTAGCCTGACTGCAGTGGGAATATTGTAGCTACAGTTCTTGTATACGAGGAGCTGAACTTGTCTAGTATAAACAGGTTGGATCTGAAAAGTGTGACTGATATGAAAATGGATCTGAAAAGTGTGACTGATATGAAAATGGGAGTGACAACAGATTGTTCTGCAGGATGAACCCAATTTCCTCCCACTGTCAGAACAGAAATGATTTATTTGAATATTCATGAATTGCCTTAAGGTGAAAAATCACTTTAGACCTACAAAGCTGGAGGTAGGTAGGATTGTAATATCACAGCCAGCAGTCAGTCAGTGCTATGCACAACCAATTTCTGATCCAGACTCGTAGAGCTAGTTTTCTTCTGGGCTTGAGACAGCAGAGAACTTTTCTTTTGAGCAGAAATTCGGAAATGTGCTTCTAAAGCTGCATATAGTGCAAATTGTTGCATCGTTATGCAGCTATTCAATTTCTTCATAGCTGGCCAGAAATTAATTCCAAAACTCGAACTGGGTGACATCCAGTAATTCACTTGAGTAAGAAGTAGACCTCCCATGAAGCGTGTATTTCTGACCTCTTCTACTGGCAAATGCTGATTTGTACAATGAGTTGAGGTGTACTGCAGATCACAGGAAAGGCGTTTCTAAGCTAGATGGGGTGGGGAGAATAGTCCTGGTTAAACAAAACCAAGTCCATTATTGCTAGAAAACCTTTGGCCTTAAAAATTTGATATACTTGTATACTGCCTGAGCATATTGTCTATCTCAAGGTCTTTTACAAATCTTGGAAGTTTGTCACTTTAAGACCAAGCTCTTGAAGGTGAATTAGGGATACTTAAAGAATGAAAAGAGGATCCTTGGACTAATCTGTGCCATAAACAAGCTTATAGTCATGACTTCCCCCAAAGAACCCTTGGAACTACAGTTGGGGGATCATCGGCCCTTCTCCCAGAACTTCAGTTTCCAGGTTCCCTAGGGCGAAGGAGCAACTGGAGCAGATAGGATCGTCCACTGCATCTGTCCAAGCAAGCATGCCTACCCCTTTCTTGCTCTTCCAGGCTTGAGATCAGTGAAGGGTCTCCCCCAAAGATCTCTCCTGAGCCAGTAGTACCTGACGCCAAAACACCAACACCAGAGCCAGGAACACCAGAGCCAGAGCCGGAACCAGAGCCAGACGCGCCACCACCACCACCACCGCCTCCTCCACCTCCTCCACCTCCAAAGCGTATGGCTGAATTAGCTGTTGGAATCAATGGGTAAGATGCTTTATTCACTGCCTGGGCTGGGATTTGTCTGTGTTTATGGTGCAATTGGCCTTCTATGTATGGGAAGGAGCCTGCTAACTGAGCCAAGCGACACCTTTTAAAAGTAGTGATTCTCTTTACAGAGCGGGGGAGAGCAGCTGGCCCTATCCAGCCTCAGCACAGCTGTGATGTCATCAGCACAGCCACAGTGGCTGTTCCTGGTGTCTTATCTTATGTTTCTTAGACTGTGAGCCCTTTGGGGACAGGGGGGCGTCTTTATTTATTCATTTATTTTATATCTATGTAAACTGCTTTGGGAAAAGCAGTACATCAGTATTCGTCTGTTACTGAAGAGATCTCCACACTGCAGAGACAAAATAAAAGGAGTTCTTCCTTACGGGTTCCCTGCAACATAAGGAGCTTTACAAAAGAGAATCTGTTTTGAAGACATCATGGTTGGAAAGAAACCACTTGGCTTCCTTCAGAAGAGGTTCAGCAGTGAGCTTGAAGCACTGATGCCACAATAGCAAACCCTGCCAGCCAAGAGGGTTGGGAATATTGGCACTGACCAGTGGCTTTCATACTCTCTGCCTTCATAGAACCTTTGTTGCATTGGCTTGTTTGCTGAGTCGCCTTATCCATTTCTCCCTCTGAATCCCTGCATGTTGCAGATGATCCTGGGGCCTTTTCTAGCATGCGTGCACACTTTTCATGTGTGGTGCTGGCCAAGCCTCTCGGGCCTCTTGGTAACGCCTCATGAACTGAGCACTACAAGAGATCCAACACTATTGCAGAGGAGTATTGATGGTATGAAGCAGCTTGTTGCCACTGCCAATCTTATTACCACCACCACCTCCAACCACAGGATTCCTTGGAGCACAGTTTAAAGGCCCCTGAGAAGTTTTGAACATAGGCCATTGAAGCTGCAGCTGGAATGCTATTGGCATGTTGTAGTTGGGGCAACTTTTTAATACCTAAACTTCACATCTGTCTGTCGTCATTTCCCATTGGAGAAAAAATTGCAGACTGACATGGGGAGCGTATGAGCCTTCCTAATCAAAAATGGAAACTGGTGGGATAATTATATTCCGGCTATGAAACATAAACCTTTCACCAAGGCATACATCCATATAGGCTTCATTCTTGGTCACAATGTGAGAGGGCATGCATTGCAATCTGTTGATTTAGTGGGGGAACTGCTTCTCCCAGTGTTTCAGGATTAGATCATTTTCACATTCCCAAGCTCTGAGGATCCAGAGTTTATGATCCAGAAGAAGATTCTATGCAAATAATTCAGTCAGTCTTTCCTGGATCACAGCTGAGGCTTTCCCCAGATCTGCTAATAAGAGGGGCTGCAGCATAAATAAGCTAAAAGTTTGGGATCTCTTCCTAGCCAACATAACCATAGGTCTCTAGCAAAGTTCTGAGCTTGGCTGCTCATTCTAGAAGTCCTGATGGCAACTACAAATCTCTTTGGAAATCAGTCTCCTAATGCTATGTTATCCACTTGGAGCAGGCCTGTTCTACTAATCTCTTTTGTTTGCCTTAAATTGTGCAGATTTTGAGGGCATTCAGACTCTTAACCAGTTGGTTTCTTTCCTTCTGCAGATTTGGCCGTATTGGGCGCTTGGTCCTCCGAGCCTGTGTGGAAAAGGGGGTCAAAGTTGTGGCTGTCAATGACCCTTTCATTGACCTCAACTACATGGTAACAACTTAAGTTGGGTGACTTCTGAAATCCAGCACTTCTAGTGGGGCTTAGCAATCCATAGACGAAAAAGGGAGAGTTCTGTGGCAAAAGCTGTCCTAAATTTAGCACTTATAACCTAGGTGGTCAAGAGCACATATGGTTTTCTAACTTGGAACCTCACTATAACGAACTGATTCTGTGGTATATTTGGGAATAAAGTGCTTTCTAATTCACTTGTGGTCATATAGCCCTGTTATCTTCTCATTGCTTATGTTCTGCTTGTCTGCACGATGCCACATGAAATTGCATTAAGATCTTCTGTAAAACATGGGAACATTAGCAAAGGGTAGAACTCCCTTCTCATGGGCATTGACTAGGCCCATTGTAAATGGCTTTTGCTCCAGAGAAGTAATGTTTCTTGAACAAGGCTATGAGATGGCCAGCAATAGATCTGGAAGTGGGCTTTCTTGCACTATGATGTATGACCCAAATGGCCCTTTAGTAGGAGTCCCTTCTCAGGAAAACTTTGGCATTGTATTTCTAGTGTAATGCCTATGTGGCAGTTCTTAAACTGGAATTGCAAAGTCTTAACCCAATTGTTGCTTTTATTTATCTAGAAGCACTTGTCAAGATAAATCTCTAGTTCTGACAGTAATTTTCTATGTAGTGACAGTGGTATATATGGTCACACCAGCTGACTCCACAATATTGGGACACCACCAATCGTCATGTTTGCATGGGGCTCACACCCACAAAACCTAGTATGTGTAGGTGTGAACCAGGAAAAGTGGAAGCCAGAATCTTCTAGCATACACAGCTGGGCTCTATGTCTGTCTGTCTGCCCATAGGCAAATGGAACATCAGCATTTAAACATGGGGCCCACTGGGGAGGAGGAGAACTGATGTAATCTCCCTGCACAGAAAATGACTGTCTGCGAAGGGCTTCCAGTTCAAGGTGGAGAGTACAGAATTTGTGCCATCTGCTTTGCATTATCTGATGTTGGCTGGCTTGGTCTTCTTTTTTAGGTCTACATGTTCAAGTATGATTCTACCCATGGGCGCTTCAAGGGAGAGGTGAAAGCCGAAGGTGGCAAGCTAGTAGTGAATGACATGAAAATCTCTGTATTCCAGCAGTAAGTGGGGACTGAGGAGACACTGTCTTGACTATAAATGTGTTGCCACTTGATTGATGTTGTTGTGAGGCTGTGATCTGCAGTAGGCTTTTGAAACTCGGGCAATGTAACCTTGACCAATTGTATTGGCTGGGAAGCCTGTATCAAAAATGTACACAAGCACTCTTTAAATCATGAGTATATATACACATTTGTCCCTCTCTCCACAAGAGAACATATTCTGTTCTCTCATGCGTGTTTTATAAAATGTTGCCCTTCAGCTGGCAGTGATAAAATGCAACCGAACAGAGCCAGGATGTTCTGTGTGTATGTTAGACTTGGAATGGGAAACCTAGGTTTCGATTCCCACTGAGCTCACTGGGGAACCTTGAATGCAGTCACTATGTTTCATCCGAACCTCTTGGAGAGAGTTTTTAGGATAAAATGGAGGTTGGGAAACCAGTACACTGCTTTGAACTCCTTGAAGAAATAGTGGGACAATACAACGTAATCTCTCTTCTCTTCTCCCCACCTCTCCCTGGCCATCACAGGTGTTAATGAACAGTAGTAATGAAGCTGGCTTGTTTCACAGGTGTGAGCCTACCTGGGTCTGACTAGCTCAGCAGGCAACCTACCAACATGTTGGCCATCTTAAAGCTAAGATACTGGCACTCAGTCCTCAGTGGACTGCATGACAAAACCAACTTGCCCTCCTGACTTCATGAATTCCCTCACTGGTGACTAGCCTTGGGTCACAGTTGGATGTTAGGATTATGCATGCAGCTGCTAGCAAGAAAAAGGAATTGGGCTAGTCTGTCCTCTCTCCTGGTGTCCCAAGCTGTTCTAGACGTGGTAGTTGTATTCCCCGTGTCTTGATGTTAGAAGTGGGCCGGAGGGAGCGAGATGCATAACTGCTCTGTTTGGCCGTAGTGGGGTGTGTGCATATAATTATGCCTAGTTTGGGCTTCATGCTGACACTGCACATAGATTCAAAGGTGCATTGGTTGGTTCGGAGACTGTCAAAGTTTGTTTATTCAGCCAACACTGTCACTTCAGAATTCTCGGTTCTGTTTTAAAGATATTGGCTGTAGTATAGATTAGCAGACATGTATCTGTGGATCATGCATGCCTGTTCTAGCTGCTGCTAATTTCCAGGATGGGTTTTTGCCCTTTCAGATACACTCAGGGGCGTAGCTAGGGGAAAGAGGGCCCGTGTTTGCTCCTCTCCTGGCAGACCTTTGGAGTGAGGGAGATAATGAAGAAAATAGGGAGGGGTGGAGCTGGAGGCCCCTTGGGCTCTTTGGGGCCCTTGGGCTCTCCCCAGGTTCTTTGAACCCATCTGCTCAATTATAGCCACACCCCTCATACACTATAAGTTCAGTATTGGGAACTGGCTTCGTGCCAGAACAGGAGTCTAACACAACTGATAAAAAGTATCGCATTCTTGTCTCTTACAGCATGAAACCAAATGAGATCCCTTGGGGTGAGGCAGGAGCTATGTATGTGGTTGAATCAACTGGAGTCTTCCTCAGTGTTGACAAAGCATCGGTATGTATGTAGAGGCGTCCACCGCTTGCTCAGAAACGGAAATGAATGCTGGCCACTCCCATGGAGTGGTGCTAAGCTCCTCTATAGGTGCTTGGCTTGAATGTATTGGGACAAGTCTCTGCTCCGTATTCGGCCTGAATTTGGGAGCATGCAGTCTCCTTTTACTGGTTCCCTTCCTGCATAGCACTTTTTGCACAGCTGAGTTTGATCTTTGACTGACTAACCCCACAACTTGCCCTCCTCGACAGGCTCATCTCCATGGGGGAGCCAGGCGAGTGGTGGTGACCGCCCCATCCCCTGATGCTCCTATGTTTGTTATGGGAGTCAATCATGAGAAATATGACCCGTCTAGCATGAATATTGTGAGGTAAGATGCATCTCTCTAATGGAAGACCTGGGTGGGAAAGGACTCTGCTATAATGCCACTTCAAGGTCAGACATTTGTGGATACTGTTGATGAAAAGAAGAAATAGAAATACACACACGTTGGTAGGGAGCCTTGACTCCTGCTTGTGGATATGGAGGTTAGAGTTGAGGGTTCCATCAAGAAGCAAAGCCTTCCCTCCTCTCTCTGCCTCCGTAGGTTAAATTGAACCTGTACTATAAAACAAGGTAGTGATGGTGTGCGTGGTGTAGTAATAGGACTTTATTGATCAGTCAGACGACCAAATCAAGTGACCATGAGTCTAAAAACATGGCAAACATAACACATAGAAACTTGAGCCTAAGAACCATCTCAAAAGCCCACAAGTCTGAAAACAAGGATATTTAAATCTAAAACCAGTAGACTTGCAGTATAAAAAGGGAAAATATAGCAGCCCTAAGCATCGTGGGTCTGTAGTAGATTCAAGGTGCATCCCCAAACGGCTAATGTACTTTCAGGCTGCCTAGAAAGCTGGAACTTGGCATGCTGGTATACATAGTTTGACCAGTTATTAGCCTGAAAATAAGATACCTTTTCATATCTTCTGGATCCCAACCTCTCTCTGATGTCCAAGGTTGAGGCAGCAGCCAGAGGTGCCTTCTGTTGGCTTTGGCAGATACACCAGCTGCACCAGTTACTTGAAATAAATTACCTTAAAACAGTGGTAGATATGCTGGTGACCTCCATACTTGACTACTGCAATGCATTTTATGTGGGCTGCCTTTGTACATAGTCCAGAAACTGCAGTTGGTACAAAAAGAGTTTTCTTTTTCACCATGATTCTCACCACCTATTAAGATCATCTGGAGAGGCTCGTCTACAGTTGCCACTGGCTCGTCTGGTGGCTACTCAAGGATGGGCCTTCTCTGTTGCTGCCCTGAGGCTTTATGTGCTCCCTGTTGAAATAAGAGCCTCCCCATCTCTTACAGCTTTTCAAAAGTTGATAAAGACACATCTGTTCACCCAGGCTTTTAATTAGATTTACTGTCTTAAAACAAGGTTAAAAATTAAGTTTTAAACATTGTTTTAATGTTTAAATTTTAATTGTGTTTTAATTGTATACTGGCCAGGGATGTAAGTTTTGGGCGGTATAGAAATCTGTTAAATACATAAATTTCACCATCCAGACTTGGGGCATGAAATTTATCTTGTAATAGAGAACAGTGTGCCAAACTGCATGAAATTTGAACACTGGTATGTAGGATTTGGCTTAGTACTTATGATTTGAAGGAGAAGGGACTTTGGTAGTTGCCAAAAAGTAGGTGTGTGCTGGCAAGCTGGGTGAAACAGGATGCTGGACTAGATGGGCCTTGGGCCTGATCCAGCAGGGCTGTTCTTATGTACTAGCTTCAATGTCTTCTGCTTGCCTTTCAGCAATGCTTCCTGTACCACCAACTGCCTGGCACCTTTAGCCAAGGTCATCCATGACAACTTTGGCATTGTGGAGGGCCTTATGGTAAGAGTGATGGAAAATTCCCTTTAGGAGCCACGTTTCCTCTTCCTGCCAAACTCTTGAATATCCTCACACCCTTATGGAGATAAGAAACTGGAAACTCTGTAGGGCAGGGCATGTTTCTACACCGGGTTACTGAAATCTGCAGGAAATACTTAAATCCTTTCGACTACAATTATATAACTCTGTACAGACTTGCTGGTTGCAATAATATTGTTACCGTTGTTAATCACTCTTGCTTCTTGCTTACATCCTGCTAGTAGAGGCAAACACCGCCCCCCCAGCATGCAGTTGAGTCCAAAGGTCTGCTAAACACAGGCTCTCATCAGTCAAACCTAGATTTATGACCCGTAAGGCTAACAAACATGCAATAAAATTATAGTGAGTAAACTTCAGATTTCCAGGGTAAACAGAAGTGTGTGCAGCAGCCAGAGTGTAAACACCAGAATCCAATTCTTGAAATGTCTTGTGACTTCTCTTGCGATACACAGTGTCTTCTCTTGTTTGCAGACCACAGTTCATGCTTATACTGCCACTCAGAAGACTGTGGATGGTCCCTCTGCCAAGGCTTGGCGTGATGGGAGGGGTGCCCACCAGAATATCATTCCAGCTTCTACTGGTGCTGCCAAAGCTGTGGGCAAAGTTATCCCTGAACTCAATGGGTATGGGGTGTATTTTATCCTTGGAGAGAGGTCTTTGGATGACGACGAATATTGACGACAAAATCTTATGTACTCTTTTAAACAAATGTTCCCAAAGCAGTTTACATAGATATAAATAAAAAAAATGGCTCCCTGTCCACAAAGGGCTCGCAATCTAAATAAAGAAACGTAAGACAGATACCAGCAACAGCCACCGGAGGGATTCTTGCTGGGGATGGATAGGGCCTTGGTAGCAGGCTTAGCTCTTTGGCCCCTGGGAAAACCATCTCTCAAGCTGCCAAGAGTAGTCTAGAGCAGGGGTTCTCAACCTTGGGTACCCAGATACTGCTGGACTACATCTCCCAGCATACCCAGCCACAATGGCCTTTGACTGGGTATGTTGGGAGCTGTAGTCCAACAACATCTGGGTACCCAAGGTTGAGAACCTCTGGTCTAGAGCACTCGAATATGCCTGTGGAGCAGAGTGAGAAGCATATCATTACCCAGGATTCCACATGTAGAGCAATTTCCTGAAGCCTAAACACCCTGAGGATTACCTCCCCACAACACTTCTGCATTGTCATTTGTGATAGGAGCCAAAGTTGGTAAAATCCTGCTAATTCCTGTGGTTATCTGATATTGGAACAGCCCTTTCTGGAAGCATTGCACTTCTGAGATGATGTCCTAGTTTCCCCAAGAAATGCACTACATATAGTTGCAGTGTGAAGGACAGTTTAATGTCCAGACCCATGGACACTGTATGCAGCAGGGCTGCTCAGCATCAGCCCTCCTGCAGATGTTGGCCTACAACTCCCATAATCGCTGGCTATTGCCACGGTGATCGGCAATTACGGGAATTCTAGTCCAGAAACCACTAGAGGGCTTAAGTTGAGCAGGCCTGGTATACAGCCTAATAGTGAGCTCAGGTGGTTGAGGGTTTATTCAATTGGAAGCAAAATGGGGCCACCCCAAAACAAGATTGTGGATTCCAGATACTTGGGGTGTGGGAGGGGGGAGTATGTATATGCAGAAAAACATAAGCTGGTAAACCAAGACACCCCCCCCCACGCAGTCTGATAACAGTCAGAGCATGTCCGGTGGCCCCCAGTAGCCATGGTTAGGTGAGGTGGCAGTTGGAAAAACCAGTAGAACTCAGGACTGAGGGGGAGAAAGACTTAATCTGCTTGAGTCTTTTAACAGTTTCTAGTATTCTGAAGGTGGCCATTAGGATTGTGGGGGGATATAATTGTTCACTGCAGGATGGTCTTGTGGGTGTGTGTATAGTTTGGCTCTGCTAATGACTAAACTCCCCTCTTTAACAGGAAGCTCACTGGCATGGCCTTCCGTGTGCCGGTGTGCGATGTCTCCGTTGTTGACCTGACCTGCCGCCTTCAGAGGCCAGCCACCTATGCTCAGATCAAAGATGCTGTCAAGAAGGCATCTAAAGGACCAATGGCTGGGATCCTGGGATACACCGAAGATGAGGTGAGTATGGCTAGTGTCTCCAAGTGGGCAGGTTGTGGAGGCTGAGAACAAGCACCAATCGACTGGCGTGAAGGCACAGAAGCCGTCAGACTCACTTCTGTCAGAATGAAGAAGACTCACTTCTCTCAGAGCCAGCGTGGTGTAGTGGTTAGAATGCTGGACTAGGACTGGGGAGACCCGAGTTCAAATCCCCATTCAGCCATGAAAATAGCTGGGTGACTCTGGGCCAGTCACTTCTGTCTCAGCCTAACCTACTTCACAGGGTTGTTGCGAAAGAGAAACTCAAGTATGGGCTTTTTGGAGGAAGAACTCTAGGCTTTTTGGAGGAAGAGCGGGATATATAATGTAATAAATAAATGGGTGCCCTTTCAGTTAGCTACTGCATAGTTTCACGGAACTGAGAAGTACCAGCTGCAATATGTTCCAATAGTGACTGTTCACCAGAGCAGTTTTTGAACGGATTTAAAAAAACAAAACCCAAACCCAGACACTACAGGACCTGTCCTCAAACATCTAGTTAACCTCTTAACCACACTACCTGGCGAGCCCTTAAGCTGAAAAACTTCAGAATGAGTTGGGATTGTTTAAGGTTCCTCTTACACATAAAGAGCTCTAGTGTATTCTTGATCCTGGAATTCCACCTGCTGGTTAACATCTGCCGTCAACAGCCCTTCACGTCTTTGTATAGAACACACTTTTCATTTCTCTAGGAAAATGGGAACTGTCTCTGTCTTGCAGGTTGTGTCTACTGATTTCATTGGTGACCATCGCTCCTCTATCTTTGATGCCGGAGCAGGGATTGCTCTCAATGATAACTTTGTGAAGCTGATCTCCTGGTAAGAATGAGCAGGGGTGGTGTGTCCACTCATTTTTCCTGCTGGGTTTCATAAACCCACTTTGACAGTGGGACAAATCTATCTGCTTTTCTAGTTGCTTCACCTGAAAATCTCTTCCCAGAACTCATTTATCTCTACAATTGTTCTGCTTCGGTAGCAATGCTGCTTCTGTTGAAAGCTGACCTTGACCTAGCATGGAGCATTACTGCTTAACCACAGTAATCTTAGCTCAGTTTCTAGACCAGAGATTCCCAGACTTGGATCTTGCAGTGTTTGACTACAACTCCCATCACCCTCAGCCACAATGGCTGGGGATGATGGGAGTCATAGTCAAACACTGGAAGATCCAAGTCTGGGAATCGCTGGTCGAAAAGAAATCTCAACATTGGCTTCTAGCTTGTTGAGCAACTTATTAGCTGGTCAGTATCCTTGTTCAAGTGCCCTTCAGTATAATGGCTAAATGTGAGAGATTACATCATTGGGCATTTCCATTATTAAAGACTGGGAACGTCTGACAGGCATAAATCCTCAGTTTGGGGATATGGAGATTGCTTAAGTTTTTCTTTCTTTCCCTGATCTGCAGGTATGATAACGAATATGGCTACAGCTGCCGCGTAGCTGACCTTCTGAAGCACATGTTCACCAAGGAGAATAAATGAGCACTGCCCGCACTCGACATTCCAGGCTGTCCATCAGAGTGGCCTCACCCCTTCTTTAGTCAATAGGTTTGATCTCCTGGCCAGTTCTTTGCTTCAACCACAGAACCCTGAACACTGCACCTTTGTGTTTCACTGTAAAGCTTTGTGTATGTGTGTGTGTATGTGAGTGCGAGTCCTGCTTTCCACAGCAGCTTGTATGAGCTTAAAAATTGTAGTGAAGACAGATTGCACCAAAATCCCCCTGGAGAAAGAGGAGTCCAGTACCTGGGGTTAAGCATTGGTTTTTGTGGCTGTAGTTACTTGAGATCTTGTAAATGTTGAAATAAAACCACTGAAGTTATGTGAACCTGGAAATGTTCTCATAGTTATCTTAATTCCTTATGGGTCCAAAAATCTGGATTTTGGCCACACTAAACGTGTGTTAGTGAGTGTATGAATGAATCAGAGAACATGGACATGGCAAGATACTCTATCTTACAACGTTTAATCTCAGTGGGAGATGAGTTCTGTCTTGCAAGGGATGGTTTGGATTTATCTGTCAGGAACCACTTGCAGGATGTGGTGGTATCTGTCACTTGGCATAACCATGAGAAATTTAAGCTTTAAATTAAAACCACACAAAAATCTCAGTTCCTAATTCCCTTGGTTGCAGTACATCCTGATAGTATCTGCCAAAGGTATGATTGTTCCAGAGTGAAACTTCTGGATACCTTAGGAGTGCCTGTCATATGGCTAACACTTCCATCTGCTACACAGCCCCACTTCTGGCCACAGTAATGGGTCTCATCATAATACTTCTAATTTTTACAGATTTCTCTGGCAGCAATTTCTCTTTCCACTTGGAAACACTTTGTAGTAGTCAAACCATTTTCACACACACTATCTTAGTAATCCTCACAGAACCATAAAGTAGGCTACTATTATCTCTAACCACTCATGGAGATAACAATGGTTTGTGTAAGGGGACCTGGTGAAGTGATGATGGAAAGTGTGCTGACACTCAGCCCCCAATCTGCAGCATCCACTCTTTCCTCCATTTGATACTTAGGCTAGCATTTGCCCTTTTCTCTGGCAGAGACTGGTGCCTGCTGTAGGACTGCTTTATTTTCCCACCAGTTCAGGGTTTGATAAGCCAAGAACAGGTTTGGAAGACAGTTGAGTAGCAATGAAATGTGGAGCTAGAAGCAAGGGTTGTTCTCACTCCTAGACAAATGGATTGCTGGTGCATCATGTAGAATGAGAAGTTTCCTACATCTAATTTCCTATACTACAACAACAAATACTTATATACTGCTTTTCAACAAGTTTTCAAAGCAGTTTACACAGGGGAAAAAAAGATGGTTCCCTGTCTCCAAAAGGCTCATAAAAAGGAAACAGAGGTAGACACAAGCAACAATCACTGAAGGGATAGGGCCAGTCGCTCTCCCCCTGCTAAAGGGAAGACAATTGCCACTTTAAAAGGTGCCTCTGCTTAGCTAGCAGGGGATAACAGTACAGAGCAGGAGGCAGCAGCACGGAGCATAATATACAGAGGCAATAGACCTCTGGATTTCTGTTGTGCAATAGGGTGAAGGGGCCCATCCTTATGTTCTTTTAAATTCCCGAAAGCATGCTTGGAAACCAAATTGATGGCAAGTAGATGTTCTTCTGATTCTTATTTAGGAAGTCACTTCAATACTGCAATAGCATTCTAGGAAATGTAACCTACAAACAAGTGGCCTAGAGGTCAATAAGGGATTCTCTTCCTCCTAGTCAGTGGTTTCAGGTGAAGCTGTCCTGACCACCAGTCAGCACTCTGAACAGAGCTCTTCAGTATCTGCAATAGAACTCACCTTAAATGCCAAGTCATGTTAAAGACAGAGGCTCTCAGTTCTGAGCTGGGCAAGGATAATTTGCCCTTGCAAATGTTTCAACAGTGTCCATTGTCCTGTGTGCCTATCTCTTCATGAGTCAGCAGTCGGGAGAAAATAATCCTTGCTTCCACCCTGGATGGAATGCTTGCTGCTGACTCTCAAATCATATTATGAGATTTTTGCACAGTATCGAAGATTTTTCAATAAACTGCACTTTCATTTCACTGCAAAGCACAAACCGAAATACATGTAAAGGCTAAGAGAACTCTAGGACTCTTCAGGATATTGGCAGCTCTCTTATTTCAGGAAGGGTTGGTCCTGAGAACATCACCTTAAATTAGAACAGGATTAAGGAAGAATTTTCAGAGGACCACTTTAAGAGTAGGGCAATTTCACGGCAAAGCTTGTGGTTCACCTATACTGAATTGGATTCTTAAGAAGGACCATTGTGAGTGTTGAGCTTACTCGGTTGGCTAAAATATAAAAAATCAACACATTCACTAATGAGTGAGGTTTATCAACTAGTGAAGTGCTAACTTGCCAGAGGGATATCCATTTTAGATGATCTTCACTTGTAAGACATTAAAAACGTGTACATGGTTTTCTGTGTTGTCTTTGTATTCAGTGTATGGGCAAAAGCTTCCAACAAAGTGTTGGAGTAGGACCACTGAGGATTATCAAGGAAACATTCAAGCAGGCAGCTGAATGAGCTAGCATCCACAAGACAGAGGTTCCCAACCTGGAGTCATAAGAACAGCCCTGCTGGATCAGGCTGAAGGCCCATCTAGTCCAGTGTCCTGTTTCACACAGTGGCTCACCTGATGCCTCTGGGAAGCTCACAGGCAAGAGCTGAGGGCATGCCCTCTCTCCTGCTGTCACTCCCCTGCAACTGGTATTGAGGCATCTTGCCTCTGGAGCTGAAGATCACCTATACCCAGTGGGCCCTCTAATTCTTTCTATGTCTGTGTAGAACGAGTTTTGTTATGAGTGTCAGTAACAGCCAAAGCGGCCAATAGCCAGTGATTATGGGAGTTGTAGGCCAAACCCCTCTTAAAGCAATCCAGGTTGTTGGTTGTCACCACATCTTATGGCAGAGAATTCCATATGTGTTTAATATATCCCCATTCATTGCATACATCCCCAAATGTTGGATCAACATTTCCAGCTGTAATGGCCTTTTGTCATGGCTGGGGATTGTAGACAACATCTGGGGACCCCAGGCTGGGAATGCAGTAGAGCTTAATAAAGGCTTTGGGAGGTTCCTGGCAGTCTACTGGTGCTGGAGACAAATGTATGTTTCATTGACTGCTGAAGGGCAGAGGCTTGGGTGTCTTCCAACTGCAAATCAGCTTAATGCTTCTGTTTAATATGACTCATTTTGAATGTTTGTTATGGAATACTATTTGTTTGGAAGGTCCCTTTCAGCTCCAGTTAGTTCTACTTGGATGACTGTGGCAGAAACTGACATGTTAGAAAAGAGGACAACTTGCCCCATTACTGCAGCTGAAAGCACCGCTGGAGGGCAAGACCAGAGACGTGTCTCAAACAATCTTCTTTCACCATCTTACAGATACTGTATTTCCTGCAGGTTTGTTTGAACTGAACTAGGACCAGGCTTAAACTATCATACTTGGGACACATTATGCGAAGACCCAGCTCCCTTGAGAAGTCCATGTTGCTGGGAAAAGTTGAAGGAAAGAGAAGAGGACGGCCAGCAGCAAGGTGGATGGACTCGATGATGACAGCAATAAATGCACCACTTAGAGACCTTAGAGGCCAAGTTGAAGACAGAACCTCCTGGAGAGAATCGATCTATGTGGTTGCTAAGAGTCGACACTGATATGACAGCATTTAATCAATCCTACCCTTCCTCTGAGGAGCCCAGAGTGGTGAACACGTTTATCCTCACAACCCTGTGAGGTAGGTTAGGCTGAGATATAAGTGACTGGCCCAGAGTCACCCAGTGAGTTTCATGGCTGAGCAGGGATATGAACTCAGGTCTCCTCAGTCCTAGTCTAACTCTAACCACTACACCACACCACACGTACACCTATGCCAATTTTTACAGCTTATCTGGCTTGCAGAATGTGGGGCAACTGTGAGCAGAACTGTGGACCGTGGAGGTCAGAAAGGACCTGAAGGCAGCTTGTAGCCATGCCATAGCAAGAATGGATAGGACGCTGAGCCTTGCCTTTACTAGTGAGAAGAACTGGGGCCATCTTTTAAACAGGCAAAATCTGGTTTTCCTTCTCTCCTGTTCCTGACTGCATGGATCAGGGAGGGGAAGACCCCAGTGGCTTTGGTTATCTCTCTAGTACAGATTTCCTGAACTGCAAACTCTGGCTTTATTATCTAGCACTGGTGCTTTCACTTCTTCCAGCTATTCTTGGAAGAATGATGGTGTGAAAAGAATGATGGTGTTGCATAATGTTTTGACTATGTTTCTATCCCACCTTCTTACAACTTGTGTAGGATGGAATACATGGTTCTCTTCTCCACTCCACCCCCCACCTCAACCACCACCTTGTAAGGTAGGCTAGGCTAAGATGAGATGTAATGACTAATCTAATGAGCTTCATGCCAGAGGGGGGATATGAACACCCCCACCAGTCTGGCCCTCAAAGTCTTCCACTGTGCCAGCTCGCTGTAACCATAGTGGGATCTGGCCCTCAAGAGATATTTTAGGTACTTTTCCTGAATACTCAGCTTTCATTTTGTAAAAACAGCCTCTTTATTTCGTCTCTAGCCCAAGGCAGATCTGGACACAGTGCTAGATCTCTGGATACCAGCTGCAGGGAAGTAACAGCAGAGGGAAGGGAACATGCCTTCATCTCCTGCCAGTGGGCCACTGTGGAAACCAGATGCTTTACTAGATAGGCCTGATCCCGCAGGGCTGTCATGTTCAGTAGATCAGCAACTGTTCCTGACTTCCATCAGTTTTAAGGATAGCAAGTTAAATTGCTTTTTGGTTACCCTCCCCTAACTGCTAGAGCCAGTGTGGTGTAGTGGTTAGAGCGCTGGACTAGGACTGGGGAGACCCGAGTTCAAATCCCCATTCAGCCATGATATTAGCTGGGTGACTCTGGGCCAGTCACTTCTCTCTCAGCCTAGCCTACTTCACAGGGTTGTTGTGAAAGAAAAACTTATGTAATACACCGCTCTGGGCTCCTTGGAGGAAGAACGTGATATAAATGTAACAACAACAACAAACAGCTAGACTTGCTTAGATCTGGAGTGTGTACCCAAGAGTCCTGTTGATGTAGGTGGCTGGGAAACAAAGGTTTCTCCATACAGTTTAGTGTCTAATGTTCTTAACCAGAGTTTCCCAACTGTTATTGGCCTACAACTCCCACCAGCCCCAGAGACAATGGCCAGGGAAGATGGGAGTGCCCCTCCTCGCCGAACAAAGAGGCAGCTTTTAAAAGGGATGATTCTCTTGTATTTAACAGGGGGAGAGCAACTGGCCCTATCTGACCCCAGCACAGCATCCCTCCAGTGGCTGTTTCTGATGTCTACCTAACGTTTCCTTTTAGTTTGTGAACCCTTTTGGGACAGGGAACCATCGGATTTATTTTCCTGCCTAAGCCATGTTGAGAAGTTTTGTTAAAAAGCAGAATATAAATATCCGTAGTAGCAGAATTGTAGTCCCACAATGTCTGGGGACCTCTTGCCCTTAACAATGGCAGACCTGTATCACCATCAAGATGTTAACTGCTCTGCTCTAGTGACACCTAGAGGCCAACACTGTCCTTGCACGCACACACCCAGCCACCCTTTTTGCTGTTCAAGGTCATCCTGCCTTCCATATAGGAGTGGGAGAAGTATAGTGCAGGGGTGTGTGTGTGTGTGATCCACTTAAGAGATCACGTCATCAGGCTGGGATCCTTCACAAGAGAGATAAAAGCTGCAGTGCGCTGCTGCGGCACTCTAAAAGCGGAGATGATTTACGAGCCGAATGTGGGACTCCGAGATCGATGACTGCAAGCACAGAACAAATCGCCAGATACATCCTGGCTGCCCGGGGTCCAAGCTGTTTGGCTCCAGAAGCTGATTAGTGGATTAACAACCTCATTAACTAGATTCTTCTAACCTGTTCATCAGCAAGACTCTGTTACACTTGACATCACGTAGGTACAGAAGTAAAAGCCCTTGCTGTGCGGGCTTCCAGAGTTAAGTTTCATAACATGGTTTGAAAACAGGATTTTTTTTCTCCCTAGAGATCTATTGTGAAAAAATGAAGAGAGGAGAGCTGGTCTTGTGGTAGCAAGCATGGCTTGTCCCCTTTGCTAAGCAGGGTCTGCCCTGGTTGCATATGAATGGGAGACTTGATGTGTGAACACTGTGAGATATTCCCCTTCTTAGGGGATGGAGCCACTCTGGGAAGAACATTTGAGGTTCCAAGTTCCCTCCCCGGCAGCATCTCCAAGACAGGGCTGAGAGAGATTCCTGCCTGCAACCTTGGAGAAGCTGCTGCCAGCAATCCTGAGCTAGATGGACCAAGGGTCTGACTCAGTATATGGCAGCTTCCTATGTTCCTATCTGAATATGTGAAGAGCAGGGTTTCCTGTCTTGGGTGCCCAGATGTTGGACTACACCCCCCCCCCCCCGGCATCCGTAGTCCAACATCATCTTGGGACCCAAGGGTACGAACTCCCTGCATAGGGCAATGTTTCACATAACTTACACTCAGCAATAGCTGGTTTAAGTGAAGGTTGCTGGTCCTTTGCTAAACAAAGTCTGCCTTGGTTTGCATTTGGATGGGAGACAGCCTGTGAACTCCGTACGATTTGGGGCCACAGATCAGAGGAAGAGCAGTTGCTGAGCCCCAGGTTCACTCCCTGGCCACTCCCTGTGAAGTGAGCAAAGAGACACCTTTTAAAAGTGGTGATTCTCTTTATTTAGCAGGGGGAGAGCAACTGGCCCTATCCATCCCCAGCACAGCATCCCTTTGGTGTCTCTCTCTCTCTCTTTTAGATTGTGAGCCCTTTGGGGACAGGGAGCCATCTATCTATCTATATTTCCCTTAGGCGTACCCATCGCTAATCCCATGCGTGGCAGCTCTTGCGAGAGTTCGTGAGCAGTTGCCCGGATAGCAGTGGGGATGGGGGAGAAAATGGTGGCGGCGGTGGTTGGCCGGCGGGCACAGAAAACGGCGGCGAATGGAGATGGGCAGCCAGCCAAAGAAAACAGTAGCAGTGGGTGGGAAGGTGGTGGCAGCAGCGGGGCTGGGTGGGAAGAAGATGGCGGGTGGGAAGAAGATGGCGGGTGGGAGGTGGGCAGGGAAGATGGCCAGCGGGGGGAGGGGAGGTAGAAAGAGCGGCGGCAGGGGGTGCGGGGAGAAAGCAGCAGCAGCCAACGAGAGGTGCAGAATGCTCTGTGCCTGGCCCAGCTAGTTTTATTTATGTGTTTATTATTTTTGTTTGTAAACTGCTTTGGGAACTTTTGTTGACAAAACGGTATATAAGTATTCATAGTAGTAGTAGGTAAGACAGGGAGAGACTCCTGCCTGTAACCTTGGAGGGCTGCTGCCAGTCAGTGTACTGTAGACAATACTGAGCTAGATGGTCTGACTAGATATGCGGCAGCTTCCTATGTCCCTAAATAGGAATTTAGGGATTTATTGAATTTAGGAATTTAATAGGCAGCTAGTCAAGGGTACCACTTTGGTCAGTTTCTCCACCTTCAACTCCCTTTTGTATGCTTTGCAAGCCATGCACTTGCCTGGATGCCGAATGGCCATCGTGCTGGGACATTCGTTTCCTCGCTTGACACGAGCCATTCCAGGAGCAAACAACGAAGAAACTGGGCCACGGGGAGAAAGCATCGATGGCGGAGTGGTAGGCATGGCCGGTAAGCTCCCATCCCTCTGATCCTTCAATCTCCGCCTCAATAAAAGGGTCAAAGATAATCTCGCTTTATGCAATGGGATTAGGCATACGGAAGAGAGAGAATCCTACGCAGCTCACAGGGGCCTCAGCAGGGAACATCTGGCCGCAAAGGGATGGATTGAGCTGCCTCTAGTTCTGCACAGGCTGATTGTGGGAATCTGGGGGTGGGGCCACGGGCGCACCTATGTGATTTTGGAACCTGGACCTAAAGGCCTTTGGAGCCCCCCCCCCGTTAAGCATCATCACCTAAAGACCTCTGGTGCCCCCCCCCGCCTATCCTGCAAGTTAAGTATCATCATCTCATCATCCCCCCCACCCACACACATTATTTTTAAACACGTGGATTCTTGAGGGCACAAACAGTAACCGAACTCACAAGAACGTACAAATATAAAACAGCTATATTTATGCAAATCTGCATCAGCAGAAACATTTCAGCATGATGCAACTTAATATATTCCCATCCCACATGTTTCTTTCTCCACTCCTCTCTGTCTCCAAGGAGTCCCAATTTTTAACTGATCCAAAAAGATTCTGAATGAAGGGGGAAATACTCTCCAACTTGAAACTCACGCCTTCGGTTGATCCACCAGGGCTGATCCAGCTGTTCTGCTCTGTCAGGCACTTGCAGTTTTCCAGTAAGATCTAGAACAGAAAATACAGTTTATCAAGGCCCTGTAATTAAATACATACACACATACACCCCATGCCAATGAACTCAAATTCAACATGGCTGGAATCTAGCAATAATGTCTTGATTAACAGATAACTGTCATCAACAATTAGATGTGGCCCTGTCTGCCGACTGAAAAGCAGCAACACATAAAATGAAAACATACATCTACTGGCTCACCTGCTGATGGTTTCCTTTCATTAGGCCAACATTCTTGCTTGCATCATGCTAATGAATCCAACTATCAAGTGGCTATGTGTCTGCCACCTGAAAACCTGCAACACAGAAAATGAAAAACAAACAAACATGTTTTGGTGTGCAGCAGGAACTATCAACACACACACACCTCTCACCTGCTGATGGATTCCTACAGTTAAGGCAAATTCCTGCTTGCATCATGCCAATGAATCCAAAAGCAAAAGGGAACATTAACAACAACTTCTAGCAACCATTTCAAGAACTGTCAGCGATTAACAACATGTGACTTGGTCCGCTGCACAGAAAACGGGGGAAACCTGCAATACAGAAAATGGGGGGAGAAGGAATTGGTACACAGCAAGTACTAGGAGGAGAAGTGTGC
Source organism: Hemicordylus capensis (assembly GCF_027244095.1). NCBI lineage: Eukaryota > Metazoa > Chordata > Lepidosauria > Squamata > Cordylidae > Hemicordylus > Hemicordylus capensis. The sequence continues at coordinate 20,745,260 of NC_069663.1, forward strand.
ATGAAACAAGCCAAGCTATAGCTACTAACTTCAAATGGGAACTCTTCAGGCTTTTCTGGCAGCAAATTCTTCAATAACAGCTTCAAAATTGATTTCTCTTGCTAGCTTGCTTTTTCAATTGACAGGATGGCCAGACTGCTTAATCTCTCTTCTGTCATGGTTGATCTCAGATAATTCTTTATGAGCTTCAGTTTACTAAAACTTTGCTCACAGGAAGGCACTGATACAGGCGAAGTATTGAAAATGCAAAAAGCAGTGTCAATATTATAGTACGTTTCTTTTGAGTTATGTTCAGTAATTATGTTCAGGAGACTCACTGGGTCTGTTGCCTCTGGGCAGATAGTTTCTATGAAATGCTTGAAGGTGAGAAGCTCATCAGGGAGGATGTCTGCTGAGAGGTCTTTTAGATATATTTGAGAAAGCGTTTCACACTTTTGCCGAAGCTCGACCTCACTCATTTTCTCTAATGTTGCCATTGTTAGCATGGGAAATTTCTCCTCGATGTTCCGCATAGCATTGAAACCATGTTCTAGTTCACTGGCAATATTATCCAACACTCTTGCAGAAGATGTCATCATGGAACCTATCCTCTTCAGATAAACTCTGAGCTTTGTCATGTGACCATTCACCATAAAAACCTTTTCTTTTCTTGCCCTTGTTTCCTCAAAGTTTTCACTTGCACCTTCAAGTCTTCTGGCTTTTTCTTTTGCGCCTGTGTCAGTAACTTTTCACATCTTGTTGAACATCTCATTGCTTGCACAGTGTCAATCGCCGTTCAAATAAGACTACATGCAGTGGTTAACACTTGAAGCAAGCAACAGATCTCTCTGTGAGACCCATCACACACTCTCTCTCACCCCCGATTCCCCCAGCCACTCCAAGACCCCAACTTCCAGTATAACAAGGGAACTCAGTACTGTACCACCCATACACTAGTCCTTCCCTCTAGTCTCTTGGCATGCAAGGAGCATTGTCTGCAGTTGCACTCTGCACATGCTCAAGAGCACTTCCATGGATTCTTGCTTCATAAATTCCAAGGCTGGGCTCTGGCGCTGAAACCACATGCAAAGCGGTGATCCAGTGTTACACAGAAAGTGCAATTGGATGTAACCCACGCGCCAGATAGCCTCAGCACCCACCACACAGGGAAGCACAATCTGCAGGCTATGTAAGCCGATACTGTGTTAGGGAAGCCATGGAATTTGAAACAAGAAAATAAAATACAGCACATAAAATACAATAAAATACATTTCCTTAAGCTGGGCAGGTGTGCACTCAATCAGTCCCTTGGATGGGAGACCAGTGGGTGGGGGAAAAGCCCCCTTCCCCAAAATAAAGAAGCCACAGTAAAAAGGGCAACCCAACAATAAAAGACCACAGATGAGGAGGAGAAACTGTGTACATGTTATATAGATCCAAAAGGACAATAGCAATGGTATTGCAAAAAGATAATAATGAAATCCAATTACAATGCAAAGGACTGAGCTCCAGAAGCCCTCAAACAACATCATAAAAAGACTCACTGAGTTGCAGGTTGTTGGTAGTTGCTTGCTCTCACTGGCGGCTGCTGCCGCCCAGTGCCCGGTCTGGACTGAACGGAGCATGCCGGTGCTTCCTGAAGGAGCCCTTTCTTGCTTACACAATGCATGAATTACAACAAGGGGGCTTTGCTACTGGTTTTATGGGGCCGGGGTGAGTAAAACTGAGGGGCAAAGTCTTTTAATGCACTGCCAGGAACACACACAGAATACACTCAGCATCATCCGCAGTAGTAGCTGAAAACGCAGTCTCCTTCGCTTTACGGCATTAATGCAACCCCTGGAGGCAATAGCTGACAAAAGAACTACAGTTCCCACCATGCAATGCTCCACGCCACGGGGTCGTCCCCATATTGCGTCGCCTGTGTGCCCACCTTTCCTCCTCTCTGTTTCACGCGCTTTCCGCGAGCGAAGGCGGACACAAGTTGCCTTTACGACTACGCCTCCCGTGAGGCATTGGCTCCATTCCCGCGTTGCACGATGGGGATTGTGGTTTGGCGCCGCCTTGCTGGATAGGAAGGGACGAAGAAGGGAACTACATTCCCCAAGAGCGGAGCCCTGGAGCGCATGCGCCTATGTGATAAGGAAGGAAGCTAGCTGTGTGGGGCCAGCAGTGAGTAGTGCATCAATGGGTCGGGGGAGAATGGGGGTCGCTGAGCAAAGGAGGGAATGGGTCTTGTGTGGGTAGAGAAGGTGGCCTGGATTCATGCAGGAGTAAGAAGTTTACAGGGTTGGTGGGTTCTATCGTCTTGTTATGCACGGAATCCCTGTGCATGGCTCTAAGCTAAAATCTGGGGTCGTCCCGGGATGCGTTATAGGAACATAGGAAGCATCCTTATACTGAGTCTGACCCTTGGTCCATCTCGCTCACTATTGCCTACTCTGACTGGCAGCAGCTCTCCAGAATTCTAGGCAGGGGTATGCATAGCAGGGCAGGGGTCTGCTGCTGAGCTATAGATGATCCTCATGATGATGAAAAGAGGAAGCTGCTTTATACTGAGCCAGTTCTTCTAGCTCAGTTATGTTAACTAGCAGGGCTCTCCAGGGCTAGCCTTCCCAGGGATTGAACCTGAGACCCCCTGTATGCAAAACAGGTGCTCTTCCCCCACTGAGCTGTGTCCCCATCCTTCCCAATCTTAAAGAAGACCCCTGCTAACTTGGCAAAGAGGAACCTTTTAACGAGGTGATTCTCTTTATTTAGCAGGGGGAGAGTAACTGGCCCTATCCACCCCCAGCACAGTACCTCCAGTGACTGTTGCTGGTGTCTGTCTTATGTTTCTTTTTAGATTGTGAGCCCTTTGGGGACAGGGATTTATTATTATTTCTCTGTGTAAACCGCCCTGAGCCATTTTTGGAAGGGCGGTATAGAAATCAAATTAATAATTAATAATAACAAGAGTGGGATGGAAGATGGAAAAGACACTAGATTCATAGGGAGTTACCTTTAAAATTAAATTATCCTATTCAGTTTTGGAATTGGCCGGAGAGATCAGATCTTGAACTAGAGGAAGGAGTTTTTAGTTCCCTTTCCCGAGGACTCTGATCTGTTCGGCTGTGCGGAAGAACAGATGTTCCTGGTCCTCTGCTATGTTTTCTCTTTTCTTTTGTCCAGGTGGGAAGAAAGCCCCTCCCTGCACCTGAGCCAGGATCCATCGGGCTGGCACAGAGATGACCCTCTTCCATTTTGGCAATTGCTTTGCCTTGGCGTATTTCCCGTATTTCATCACCTACAAATGCAGTGGCCTGTGAGTGCTGGGAGTGGGGAGGTGGCGGCGATGATGTGGGGCGGCGGGGACTGAACTGGGGTGGGCTTGTGTTGCCTTTCAGGCACACTTCACGAGTAGCGTGTTCAATCAGTAGCTTGTCAAGGAATCCATAAAGGATGGAAAACTGAAATGAGAGTGGGGTGAGGAGGGCCCAGCTGTCACACCTGTGGGGTAAAGATGTGATCAGCGGTGGCAGGACAACCTGGGTGACCGTTGAGTAAAAAAAAAACAACCCCTGAGTTTCCATCACTGAAGTTTCGCTTCCGAGGTTGCCAGTTCCCGACTCGGAGGGAATGCCTGTCTCTTTAAATAGTGCAGGGTGCTTAGTGAGGTTTCCACCTCCAGGTCTCTGCCGGGGCTGTCTCCTGTGCTTCTCCATAACCTGCTGAGGGATGAATTGTCTGCTGGTGACAGCAGATAGGAGGAGAAGGGGGCCACTGGAGGAGCAGGATGGAAGATGCAGTCACTGTAGACTTGCCTGGTGCCTTGGAACATTTAAAGGTGTAGACACCATCTCCGAGTGAGGGCCTGGCATCCTTCTCCATTTCCCATTGCTATTGTTAGATGCTGTGCATGGGGAGTTGGCTGTTGTGAACTGGTGGCTCTGTTTTTCACCTTTTGGACAAATTCATGAAACGCAGGTCTGCCAATAGCTGCTAGGCTTGATGACTGTAGGTTATCTCCATGTTCAGAAGTGGGATGCTTGAAGTCCCAAATACCCGTTGCAGGGGAACAACGGCAGGAGAGGGCCGTGCCTTCATCTCTTGCCTGTGGGCTTCCCAGAGGCATTGGTTGGGCCATAGTAGGAAATAGGATGCTGGACTAGAGAGGCCTTGGACCGGATCCAGTTCTTAGGTTGACTTTGCATCGCTCATATTTCCAGCCTACATCCCACTTATCCCAGTTTTTCCATGAATGGGTCAAGGGGATCATATACATACAGTCTCATGAAGCCTTTGGGCTTTCTCATTGGTGAGGGTCTTCCGGTGCAGGGAAAGGTAATCCCCAGCTATTGGCTCTCCAGCTGTGGTTGAACTATAATAAATTATGGCTGAGGGTGATGGGAGTTGTAGTTCAGCAACCTCTGGAGAGCCCAGGTGGCCCAACCCTGCTGCCCCAACGTATCAATCCCTTTCTCTCTGCTTCTTTCAGGTCCGAATACAATGCCTTCTGGAGATGTGTCCAAGCAGGTGCCACCTACCTCTTTGTCCAGCTCTGCAAAGTACGAGTTAAATAAATCCTTTGTTATCCTGAATCTGCTGCTGCTGGTCAGTGCAGACATTACTAGATGGACCAATGGTCTGACTCTCTATATGGTAGCTTCCTGTGTTCCTAGGTGTGATATTAGCTGACTACTGCTACTACTTATATTTATATGCTGCTTTTCAAGTAAAGTTTTCAAAGAGAAAAGATGGTCCCCTGTCCCCAAAGGGCTCACAACCTAAAAAAACCCCATCAGACAAACATCAACTGCCGCCACTGGAGTGGTGTTGTGCTGTGTTTATGGGATGTTGTGTTCAAGTTTCTGCTCATTTCATCTCGACTGTTGCCCTCTTTCTTACAGATGCTGTTTTTAGCGACCTTCTTTCCTACTTGGGAGGGCGGTGCCGGAGCGTATGACTTTGTTGGAGTAAGTTTTGGCTTTGTCGAGTAGGGCAGGAGTGAAAACTGGCGTCCGATTCACTTGAAAATAATCGGGGTTGAACACCCTCCCTATGAGCAACAGCAAAAAGCAGTTGGGGCTTTTTATTGATTGATCTCTCCTCCTCTCCCATATATTTATATCTGCTTTTAAAAACTCCTCAAAGGGATTTACAGTCCCTTAACCAGTATAAAACATAAAAACGTTATCCTTAAGACGAGCCGTTTGATTACAGTTCTGGCAGAAGAACAATTGCCAGCATCAATAAGTCATCAGTTAGGGATGCTGTTGTAGATTTATGGACTGAGCGAGGGGTTTAACTAGAAGACCTCCAAGCTCATTTCCAACTCTGAAATTCTGTGCTAAAATTCAAGAGTGACAAGGTAAGAGGTTGCTCAAATAAATAAATCTTGATTAAGGGGCTTAGCAAAGCCCTGCTGGGGCAGGCTAAAGGTAGATCTCTTCCAGCATTCTGTTCTTCCCGTTCCTCCTTCACTGTTGTTCCCCAGCAAGTGGCATTCAGAGATATACTGCTTCTGAATATGGAGGTTCCATCAGTAGCCAGTGACAGCACAAGAAAGCAGCTTAATCTACCTCAAAGGCCATGGAAACAAGCCAGGTTTTAACCTGGTGCCTGAAGGGGTATAAGTTTGAAGCCTGGTGGGCTTTTAGGGGAAGGGGTTCTAAAATGTTGGGGCCACCACCAAAAAGACTCTGCTCTTCCTGAATGCTCGGCTTGCCTCTGATGGTAAAGGTGCCTAGAGTGTGGCCCCAGCTGTTGAGCATTGTTTGTGAGGAAGGGACATACATCACCAGCAAAGACTGCTATTAGTAGTAAACACTGGGGACGTATATTCTCCTGAATATACAGGAGAATCCATGCTGGCATGAGTGGTTGGTTTGGGCCTAGGTGGGGAGGTGACATACTGAGAAATTCCAAAGTGTTGACTGCTCTTTTTGGATGCTTGCCTTGTGCCAGGAATTCATGAAAGCAACCGTGGACCTGGCCGACCTGGTGGGGTTGCATCTGGTGATGTCGCGGAATGCAGGGAAAGGCGAGTACAAGATCATGGTGGCCGCCATGGGATGGGCCACAGCAGAACTCATCATGTCTCGGTGAGTTGGGCATTAGCCCCGCCTCTTGGCAAGGGGGTGGAGCCAGGGGCAGGCTGTCCCTGCAGGGCCGCACAGGGAGGAGGTGGGCGGAGCTTAGTCGGTGTTCGCCAGCCAGATCCTCAGTGCTGACCTCATTTAATGGTGTGGAAGGTTGTGCTTGCACCCCCCAACACGCCATCTGCAGAAATACGTGCTTGTACCCCACGTTCATTCACCAGCCATTCACCAGTTTTTATTATCAGCCCCTGTTTTTAGTCATTAATGTGCACTAGCATTCTGACTTCCCCCATTAGATCTTCATGACTTCTTTCTAACAGCCATGATTAGTATTATTTAATTTAGCATATACTTGTTAAACCGATTAACACAATGTTGTTGCTTGTGTTGGGATTCTCAAACATGGGTCCCTGGATGTGTGCTCTGTTTTGTTTGTTTAACACGTTTCTGTATCGTCCCATATTTATTTGTTATTTATTTTATTTTATTGAAAATATTTCTGTACCGCCCAAAACTTGTGTCTCTGGGCAGTTTACATATGCAATTCCTGAGTGGTTTGCAACCTAAAAGTGCAACAATCAAACATCGGCACAATCAAAACGGTTTAAAATACAGATTTAAAAGCTCGAAAACTTTAACATTGTTGGACCATCCATCATCATAAGCCACAATGGTCTTTGAACATTATGGCTGGGAATCTGTGTTCCCTGTAAGAGGGATTCCCAGCTGTTGTTGACTACAACTCCCAGAATCCTCGGCCAAAGGCCATTGCAGCTGGGATTGCTGGGAGTTGTAGTCAACGACATCTGGGAATCCCTGTTGCAGGGAACACTGCTGGGTATGATGGGAGTTGTCCAACATCATATGGGGACCCAAGGTTGACATTCCTCCATTGTTCCGACAGGTGCATCCCACTGTGGGTGGGGGCTCGCGGCATCGAGTTTGACTGGAAATACATCCAGATGAGCATCGACTCCAACATTAGCCTGGTGAGTGCTGGTTTTGCCTCTGTTTCATGGGATATCCCTTCCAAAGCAGTGTCTGATTTTATTGTCTGCCTTTCTTCCAGGGCTGTGTATGCAGGCATCCTTTCCTCCCCACCAGTTGGGGCACTGCTGTAGGGAAATTCAAGAGTAAGCAGAGTGGGAGGCTTTTCCCTTCCGCCAGGCCTGCTTGCGCCTATGAAATCTAGCCCGACGGAGTTGCGCAGGAGTGCAGCTGCACAACAAACTGGATATGTGCCCTTGCGCATCGGAGCTGTCATTGGGCTCAGTGGAAGCTCTGCTGCACAAATGCAGTTGCACATTTCTGAACGGTCGCACAACGCTGCGCAGCTCCACCAGGCCTAGATTGGATGTGCGCCGCCGCCGCCCCAGTGAAAAGGAAACGGGGGTGTTGGCCTGCGTGTGATGTCGACCACTAATGATATAAATTGATCTTTTACTAAGGAGCAGTGTTTCTTCTAAGAGGGATTCCCAGATGGCGTTGACTACAGCGCCCAGAATCCTCAGCTGCAGTGGCTTTTGCTTGGGGATTCTGGGAGTTGTAGTCAACAACGTTTGGGAATCCCCGTTAGAAGGAACGCTGCTAATGAGTGTTTTCCCATAACCAGTCTAGAAAAGTAACGTTCTAGTCGAAGATGCATTGCTAAGTAGATGTGCCATAGGAGCTAGAATTTTGGGATCATTCCTCTTTCTATTTGCCTGTTTTCCTCCTCAGGTCCACTATATTGCCACAGCTGCCCTGGTGTGGATGTTTACGCGTTACGATTTGCCGAAACACTACCGATTGCCCCTAACTTTCCTCCTGGGAGTCAGTGTCTACAAAGCCTTCTTTATGGAGTGAGTAACTGGGTGCGGTTAGGGACAGCCTCTAGTCCTTGTCACTTGCAGATAATTGTCTGTTAAAGCAGGGCTCTTTCTGATGTGCAACTGGACACAAAATGTGCAATTCTTTTTTTTTTTAAGTGAAGTTCTAAAGGAACTTTTGTGCAATCCAGGAATTCAAGTCCTGCATTACATAGGAACATAGGAAGCTGCCATATACTGAGTCAGACCATTGGTCTATTTAGCTCAGTATCATCTTCACAGACTGGCAGCGGCTTCTCCAAGGATGCAGGCAGGAATGATGTACATCATCTTGCAGGCAAGATGATGGAAAAGTGGCTGACTAAAGCTGGGACCTTCCACATGCGAAGCAGATATTCTACCACTGAGCTGTAGATGTTCCTGATGAACAGAAAGCGGCCTCCCACTGAGTCAGTCCCTTGGTCGATCTCGCACAGTATTGTCTGCTCTGACCGGCAGTGGCTCTCCAAGGCTTCTCGTTGAAGACTTTCCCAAACCTACCTGGAGATGCCACCAGGGATTGAACCCGGGACCTTTTGCAGGCCAGGCAGACGCCCTGCCCCTGAGCTACAGCCAATCTCCAGACCCTTCCCAGCCACCCCTGCCTCCTTTTTCTCTTTACAGATCATTTGTTCACATTTTCCTGCTGGGCAGCTGGACGGCGCTCCTGGTCAAAGCGGTCCTCACTGGCCTCCTGTCTCTCAGCTCCCTAACCCTCTTTGTCACTCTGGTGCATGGCAACTGAGCTCCTGCCCCCATCCTCCAGTGCTGAGAGTAGCAACCTCTGCATCTCGGGCAGTCCAGCCCAGGCCCCGTGGCGGAGATGGTGCTCGGCTGAATCCTGCCGTCGCAGGATCCGTTGTGATGTCACTTTGGCGACGGGGATAAGAATAAAAATTCCCTAACTTTTTGTGTTGTGGTCCGCAAGTTCTAAATGCTTCTGCCCCACGCCTCAACATGCTGGTTCTGCAATACGGTTTGAGAGGTCTCCTCCTTGTTGCGGATGGGATCTCTCCAAAGATTTCAGGCTGGAGTCTCTCCCAGCCCTACCGGGCGATGCTGTCAGGGACTGGGCCTGAGACCTTCTGCGCGCAAAGCCGATGCTCTTCGCACTGAGCTGTGGATGTTCCTGATGAATAGAGGAACCTTGGGCTGTCTAGCTCAGTATTGTCTTCACCAGGGTTTCTTAACCTTGGGCCCCCGGCTGTTGTTGGACTACAACTCCCAGAATCCCTAGCCACAAAGGCCATGGCTGGGGGTTCTGGGAGTTGTAGTCCAACAACATCTGGGGGCCCAAGGCTAAGAAACCCTGGTCTACACTGACTGGCAGCGGCTCTCCAAGGTTTCAGGCAGGAGCCTGTCCCGGGCCTACTTGGAGATGCTGCCAGGGATTGAACCTGGGATCTTCTGCATGCAGATGCTCTTCCAATGAGCTCTGTCCCCATCGCTTAAGGGGAATATCTTGCAGCGCTCACATGTACCCAGCTATCTAAATGCAAACCCTGGTGGAGCCTCTATAGCAAAGGACATCTTATTCTTGTTACCACAAGACCAGCTCTCCTTCCCACTCCAACATGCATTCCTTTGAAAAGTGTGAATAACTGTCTACCCAAGTTAGGGATGTTTATTTAATAATATTATGCACCTTACAAGGAGTGCAAAGATAGGTCCCTGCCCCAAGGGGTTCACAGTCTAGAAATAAGATACATAGGAGATGAGAGCAGGGAAATGAAGGCAAGGAGGGGAAGAACATGTGAGAAATCCATGTATGTTTATAGGCTTGGTTACAGCAGAATATGGAGATTTGGGCATGGGACAAAGGCTTCTGGTGGTGGTGGTGGTGGGCGGGGTTCCATGGTGGGGAACGACAGCATTTGAGAACTGGCAGACGGGCTCATGCCCTATGCTGTTGTGTATATAGCACCCTTAATGTACATGGTGTAAAAAAAGATCTCTGCACCAAGGACTATGCAATCTAAATTTAGATCTAGGAGAGAGGAAAGAGTAGCAGCAGCAAATGGATCAGCAAACACACACTTCTAGGCTTAGCTTCATTTGAGGGCGGGACTAAAGTATTTAAGCCAAATACCTCACGTGGCAGGTTTTGTGTGCAATTATGAGGGTTTTGAAATCACGTGGAAAGGTTTTGTGTGAAAGTGGGGCGAGGGAGAAAGGGGTTCAGCAACCTCTCTGTGGGGTTTCCTTACGCCAAGGTTTCTTAACCGTGGGACCCCAGATGATGTTGGACTACAACTCCCATCATCCTCAGCCACAAAGGCCATGTCTGGGGATGATGGGAGTTGTAGTCCAACAACATCTGGGGGCCCGAGGTTAAGGAACCCTGCCTTACACTTTTTTCCTGGGAGTGAGTTTGTAACAGTAAATGTAGGTGGTAATGTGACTGTTTCAACTTCTGTACAGGTTGGCAGGCATATCTGAGCACACCCTGCTTGAGTGGTGGATGTGTCATTTCACCTGCCACGGGCACTGAAATGACAGCGACTGCTTCCAACAAAGAAATCTGATGCCTTGTTCCCAGTAGCTGAGATTGATCATGTCCAGAGAAGAAAAGGTTGCCACAGGCAAGGAATCGTGTGGACAGTGGCCTGAACTTTACTTAAGGCCTATTAGGAAAGCTTTCCTAGTAAGATCATGGAAGCTACCAGCCCATAAACCTTCTTAGTAACTCCTCTGTGTTTATTAATTATTATTACTGATGGCATTTCAATATCCTGTCTTTCCAAGGTTGTCCAAAGCAGCAGTATTCGTTAACTATGGCTTAAACTTTTTTAAAAAGGCTTTTATAAAGGCATTCTTGTTTGGATGCCTTGAAGTGATCCTGCCTCATCCCAGGTGAGTGGCTACCGACAAGCTTGCCTTATACACCCTGTCAGTCACAGTCTGCAGCTGCGTAAACTATGCTTAAAACCCTGTCAACAAAATCAAAATTGGGAAAAAAGGTGGCCCAGATTCTAACCCCAATAAAAATAGATATGCCTAAATGATGAAAACTTGCATAAGTTAGGCTCTGCATAATTTATTTTGATGCTGCCACTGATGGCTGGGGAGCAGTGTTCCCTCTAACCGGGATTCCCAGATGTTGTTGACTACCACTCCCAGAATCCCCAGGTGCAATGGCTTTTGCTTGGGGGATTAAGGGAGTGGTAGTCAACAACATCTGGGAATCCCTGTTAGAGGGAAGGAACACTTGTGGGGAGGACAATTAATTACAGTGGGCATGTGATGCTCTGATCACCCCAATTCTTTCTCGGCTTTGCTCACCCTCTGTGCTCCCATCTTTTGATATTTTAACATGGCATCCTCAGAGTTTCAAGGTTTCTTCCATAGTCTGAAAAGGCCAGAAAGTTGGTATTTGGTATTTAATTATTTTTTTAAAAACCACTTTAATTCTCACAATTCTTCCAATACCAATTTCAGTACTTGTCCGTGATTTCAGCATTCCCACAGCCCTCTTTCTATTTCTCCCTCTGCAAGATCACACAGCCCGGACTGCCACCCTTCTCCCCAAATAGTTTCTTGGTGAACAATCAGTTCTTTGCCCAAAAGTAGCTGAGTTGGGACCCCTGGACTATGACGCCTAATCTAGAGAGGTGAAATGCAGCCAGTTTGGTTCAGCAGTGCAGTCAAAGACAGAAGCAAGTCCTTTTGATTCCTTGTTGCTGTAGCTTCTTGTGCTGGTGGTGAGAAGCAGACTCCCAAAGTGCAGTTCTTAATAGTAGAGTTCTTTATCCCACCAACCTGTAGGAGAGGAGAATTAATCATAATTAATGTTGCAAACCACTCCCAGCAGTAGTGTACTGGAGGGGTGGGGTATCAATATTTATAAATAAATAGATGAGGTCACACTAAGGATGGTGTCAGAAGGTAAGTTCACCCAGCAATCCCTTGGGTGTTCTAGTGCAGGGATCCTCAACGTTGGGTCCCCAGATGTTATTGGACTTAAACTCCCATAATCCCCAACCAAAGGCCATTGGGGCTGGGGATTATGGGAGCTGAAGTCCAACAACATCAAGGGACCCAACATTGAGAATCCCTGTTCTAGTGGGTAATAAGACCCCCAGTTACTCATAGGAATATAGGAAGTTGCCTCATCCCAAATTAAACCATCTTAGTTCAGTACTGCACACTGACTGGCAGCAGCCCTCCAAGGTTTCAGGCAGGAGTCTTTCCCAGCCCTACCTGGAGATGCTGTCACTGGCCAGGGATTGAACCTGGGACCTTCTGCTTGCAAAGCAGATGCTCACCACTGAGTTATGGCATTGGTCCCATCCCCAAAGGTGGCATACATGGGTCTCCCATCCAGGCACTGACCACACCAAGACCTGCTCAGCTTCAGCAAAGCGGTGGTATCATTGCCTCTAGAATACGACAGATCTTTATATATGGCTTTTCAACCCAAGTTCCTAAAGTGGTTTACATCGATATAAATAAATTAAATGGCTCCCTGTCCCCAAGGGGCTCGCATTCTTAAAAAAAGAAACATAATATAGACACTAGTAACAGCCACTGGAGGGATGCTGTGCTGGGGATGGAGAGGGCCAGTTGCTCTCCCCCTGCTAAGTAAAGAGAACCACCACTTTAAAAGGTGCTTCTTTGCTCAATTAGCAGAGGACCATCTTGCATTCTGAAGCAACCATCGTGGGATGGAGAAGCTATGCAATGATGCTTCATGGTAAGGATCATAGGGTTTTTTGTTTTACTTAAAAAAAAATCCTGCTCTTCCTCCAAGGAGCCCAGAGTGGTGTACTACATAGTTAAGTTTCTCCTCACAACAACCCTGTGAAGTAGGTTAGGCTGAGAGAGAAGTGACTGGCCCAGAGTCACCCAGCAAGTGATATGGCTAAATGGGGATTTGAACTCGGGTCTCCGCAGTCCTAGTCCAGCACTCTAACCACTACACCATGCTGGCTCATTAGCTGCCAGCTCATGAATTGGAGACAGTGCCTGCTTTGTTGAATCAAAGATTTTTAGAGCAGGGAGGTAACGTTAGAGTGGCAGCTTCTACAGAAGGTTTGAAGTGAACCAGCTCACTGCACACCTGTCTACTATATTGTGGTAGTTCAGCTGCAATGGATGAAGACAGGAGGAAAAAGTGGTCTGAAGGATGATGGCAAAATCAGGGCAGTAGATGGTACCTGAAGTGGGGGAAAGTCATACAAGAGGCCAATTTTATGCAGACTTGGCACTCATTACTTACTTCCAGGGTGTCTTCGGACTCCCAGCTTTCGGATTTCATCATAGACGAAGATGAGGAGCCCGTAGGGCAGAGGCACTAGCCACCACTGGAATCTGGAAAGACCCAGAAGACGGGGAAATTGGTTTGACACCATGTCGTTTAGCCAGTTGGCTCTGCCATGTACCCAAATCAGATCTGTCTCCAGTGCTTTGAGTATCGCCCTACTAGCTCAAGTAGGACTTGAGGGCTTAGCGTTGCATCTTTTATTTTTGAAGGGTCCATCATTTCCATCAGGGGTGGGGAAACTTGGCCCTCCAGCTGTTTTTGAACTACAACTCCCATCATCCCCAGCCACATTCAAAAGCAGCTGGAGGGCCAAGTTTCCCCACCCCTGATTTAGATCCACCAGAACCTTAAAGGAGAGGCTTCCATGACCAGCACATTGGAAAGGGGACCGCTGTCCGTGGTCCTGAACTGGAGGGAGCCCTTGTGTATTCGGCTACCAAATGTATCTGCTTGTCATCTTGCAAACTAGAATGGGGAATTAGGAAGGTGAAGTGGGTGAGGATAGGAAGAGCTAAGCTGTGGAGTAAGACATGGAGTTCTCCCCTTTCCTCACCACTGCCTCCCCCATGTTTCTCCACTGAATGTGTCATGTGGTTACTAGCAATGCCCAAGCTTTTCACAAGAACACAGGAAGTTGCCTTATACTGGGAGCTGGTCTTGTAGTAAAGGTAAAGTTGTGCCATTAAGTCAGTGTTGACTCCTGGTGCCCACAGAGCCCTGTGGTTGTCTTTGGTAAAATACAGGAGGGGCTGACCATTGCCTCCTCCCGCGTAGTATGAGATGATGCCTTTCAGCATCTTCCTATATCACTGCTGCCCGATATAGGTGTTTCCTATAGTCTGGGAAACATACTGGTGGGGATTTGAAGCAGCAACCTCTTGCTCCCTAGGCAAGTTACTTCCCCACTGTGCCATTAAGTCTTGTAGTAGAGAGCATGAATTGTCCCCTTTGCTAAGCAGGGTCTGCCCTGGTTTGCATTTGAATGGGAGACTACATGCGAGGATATTCCCCTTAGGGGATGTGGCAGCTCTGGGAAGAGCATCTGCATGCAGAAGGTTCCAAGTTCCCTCACTGGCGGCGTCTCCAAGACAGGGCTGAGACTCCTGCCTGCAACCTTGGAGAAGCCGCTGCCAGGCTGTGTAGTCAGTAATGAGCTAGATGGACCAATGGTCTGACTCAGTATATGGCAGCCTCCTATGAGTCAGGCCTTTGGTCTATCTCGCTTCAGTATTATCACCACTGAATGGCAATGGCTCTACGTATTACCTTGCCATCACGAATGGCTCTATGTATTATTATGAGTCTACAAATGGCTCTACATATTAATGGCTCTATGTATTATTGACACTGAATGGCAATGGCTCTACTCGCCAAGGTTTCAGGCTCTTCCAGCCCTATCTGGCAATGCCAGGGATTGAACCTGGGGCCTTCTGTGGGCCAAACAGAGGCTCTACCTCTGCGCTATAGCCCCAGTCCCATAAGAGGCTCACGCTCTCCACATATAGTTTTCAGGATCCAAACCTGCGCAGGGAGACCCCCTTGGATTTCTAGTCCATCATCTTAACTCAGCCACCATCATGAGACCCTTTCCCCCAAACCTCTACCCTTTCTACCCTTTCCCCAGCATTCTACCCTTTCCCCAGAACCTCTACCCTTTCTACCCTTTCCCCAGCATTCTACCCTTTCCCCAGCATTCCCTTCTACCCTTTCTACCCTTTCCCCAGCATTCCCTTCTACCTTTCCCCCAAAACCTCTACCCTTTCTACCCTTTCCCCAGAATTCTTACAGGGGCAGAGAAGGTTCCCCAGGGACCCTCTCTCCTTCAAAAGCCATTGGCCATTCTAGGCCTATCAGCACTGCTCCCTCCTATGGAACATCTCCTGGGTGGCCCACTGGGGAACCAGTTTCACCGCTCCGCCCCCAGGTCTTACAGCCTGTGGATTCTTACCGTATGGGCATGAAGTTGAAGATGTTGGGCATCCCGGGGCAGTAGCAGAGGAAACAGCCCAGGCAGAGCTGGAACACGATTGCAATCACCAGGACTTTATTTCTGAAATGGGAAGGAGAGAAGGGAAGGAAGGAAGGAAGGAAGGAAGGAAGGAAGGAAGGAAGGAAGGAAGGAAGGAAGGAAGGATTGGCGGCGATTGGCTCCTAAACCGTATGTCAGAGTTCTTCATTGCGAGGCCTGGACAGCTCCTCTCGATCCTACATGTGGGTCCCCCCCACCCCCGCTAATGGTTGCTTAGATCTGTGAGAAGCTGTGGGGAAACACATCTGTGTTTCCAAGTTCCTTCCCTGACAAGGGGCTGCCAAGGAGGGGCGAACATGGGCCCCCTCTCCCCTAACAAAGCCCCTGTGTTGGGCTCTGCACCCTGTTCCTGGAACGGGATGAGGATATCCAAGATACTTCTTCCTGGATCTCATCTGCAACTCAGGGTGAACTATGGGTTTCTGCTCCTGGAGTTCCTTGGGGTGCCACCTACCGGAAGAAGCCCTGCTGGAAGACGGAGAGACGCCGCGTCTTGCGGATGAGTACGTCAGCAATCTGGCACATCTCAATGCTAATGAAGAAGACAGTGTAGCATGTATATTCCTGGTACAGGCGTTGCCCGAAAGTCTGCAGGAGGGGAGGACAGAGGGCGTGTGCATGAAGTCGCACTGGATGTGGTCTTCTCTCTCCCACTGCACCAGCCACGTCCATCAGTCTATGCAGGGCTGCTCAACTTCGGCCCTCCCGCAGATGTTGGCCTACAATTCCCATAATCCCTGGCTATGGGCCACTATGACTGGGGATGATGGGAGTTGTAGTCCAAAAACAGCGGGGGGGGGAGCTAAGTTGAGAAGGCCTAGTCTAGGGCCAGAGGTGCCCCTTGGAAGGGAGAGGGTATGCTTCCTAATGACTGATGATATATTGCCGTTTGCAGTTTAATTGCTGCTTTTATTAATACCGTGTTGCTCATTTTTTGTGCAGTTTTTAAAAAAAAATCCGGTTAAGCCTAATGTTTATTTTATTGCAAGCCACCTTTGACTGAAAGGTGGCCTAACTTTTTTTAATCAGTTAATCAAATACATATGGGTTCAGATCTTGGGTTTCCTGGAGCAACTAGGAGAGAAGAAGGTGAGATCGGTCAGTTCAGACATCGCAATCTTGGCTTCTCCTAACCTAGATACAGGTAGATGCTTGGATGGGGATGGGAGAGGGAGTGTGAACTCCTGAAGCCAAGGGAGATCGCGTGGCACTCAGCTCTAACTGAGGATCTATGTGGCGTCTGGACCAATCTCACGTGCCCCTTGAGCCGGAGGAAGCAGGCGTCCTAAGCCCAATGGCGGCCTAACTCACCCATTCCTGTCCGTAGCTGTCCTGCAGGTCCTGCAGATGGTCGTTCTCCCAATCTGCCCGAAGGCCCACGCACTTCAGAGGATACCAGCCCTCCTGGGCCATGGCGGTGAAGTAGTCAGTGAAGCCCGCAAAAGACTGGATGGCTCCTGGACGGTGTGGAAGCACGGGGGGGGGGGTGTCAGGAACCAGCCAGTCCCCAATCAACAGGTTTCTTTGACTCCTTGGGACATTGTGGTGGGTGGTGGGGGGTGGACCAAGCCCCTCCACTACATACAGAAACCTCCCTCTGCACACTTAGCACTGCACGAAGAGGCCACGTAGGAGGCCTCACTGCCCTCCCTCACTGGGGGGTGAAAATCCCAGCAGGGCCAACTCAGCTTTCCCCTGCTTTAACCACTAGACCTCACTGTCCACCAAAAGTACCCTTGATGACTCTGAAGAAAAGTGGGCACTCCCCCCATCTAACAGACTGGAACTTGACAGCAAAATGTCAGACAATACAGCTCCTAGCCTCTCATGGCCCTATAGCTTGGATTAATTATTGTAAAAGCCCTCCATTGCTAAAAGAAGCCTCGTTCGCTCACTCCTCTGCCCCAGCAGAGGCCACGGCAGCCAGGTAGGTAGGACTAGGAGATTCCTCCAGCCTCCCAGCAGCCAGACCAACCTCAACTTCACGTCCTTCCTGGGCAGGAAGTGGGCTGGGTGATACCATGTGTGTGCGGGGGGGGGGGGGTTCAGGGTAATCTCCCCTGCAGATTTCCGCTGGCCTGGCACTGACCTCTCTCCCCACCCCAGACCTTCCTGACACATGGTCTTGAGTGGGGAGGGAGCCACCCCGAGCAGGTTTGAGTGAATCCAGCAAGATAGTGAGGTCATTCACACAATCACGAACTACCTGGGTTTGGGAGCTGTGTGTGCTCCTGATTTTTGGTTGTGTGGAAGTAATAAGGTAAGAGGAAAACCTGGGTGGAAGTGATTGTGTGGAAGCAAGGTAGGAGGAAAAGCTACCCAGGTTTTCCTCCTACCTTGCTTCCACACAATCACTTCTACCCAGCTTTCCCTCTTACTTTGCTTCCATACAACCAAAAATCGGGAGCACACACAGCTCCCAAACCTGGGTATACTGTAATGTTTGATGGTGTGATTTTCTAAGAGGAATCTGGAGTCTGATCCATTTTCCGAATAAGTTTGAAATCATCAAGCAAGCTTCCTTAACAAGGTCAATAAGCTGACATTTGTTTCCTTACCTCTATATCAAGATCCTCACTCCCCCAATAACATTCTTGGCCACCCCTTTGCTTCCCCAAGTTAGTTGTTCCAGAGTCGCCCCAACAAGGACTTACCGATCTGGAAGTAGGAGTAGACGGCCAGTGCTTCATTGACCAGACGGTCCCGTCGAGGGTTGCGTGGCTTCAGGTGCATGATATCACTCTCCGCCCTCTCATAGGCCAGAGAAACAGAGGGGAACTACAGGATACACGAAATCAGCAGGGTCAGAACAGAAGGAACATCTAGGAGTCCTGAGAAGGAGCTTTCAGTGGACATTGTCCTCTGTAGCATCTACTGAAGCCTTGACTTCAGCTCCAAACTCCTGCTGTATATCTAAAACATTCCTCAAAAGGGTGAGTTCCATAGCTTGGGTGCCACAGCTGAAAAGGCCCTGTCCCCACTGTGGGACACAGACTGTGGAACTCCTTATTTTGGGAGATTTACTTGATCACCTCCCTGCAAACCTTTAGGCATTTGGAAGATACTTTTTGTTGTTGTTGTTCGGATGTCCCTTTGGCTTCTGCAATCTTGTCCTTCTGTTATCTGCTGGGTTCCTGATGTTTTGTTTTGCAACTGATACTGTGTTAACTGAATGTAATTTTATTTGTAATGTTTCTAAACTCTGGTTGTGAGTCACCTTGGGAATTCCCATTTTGTGGGAGAGGAAAGCTAGATATTTAATAAACACACACATCCTTGGACTTTAAAATGGAGGACAAAAATCCTAGATTTGTCTGATCTCCTTATAAGGCTCCCTAAGCCAGAGACTATCACCACATCTTGTGGCAGAGAGTTCCTAGGTTAAACAAACATTCGGTGAATAAGTACATCTGTTTGTCATGAATCTCCTGTCCACAATGTTGTTGGGTGACTCCAAATGCTAGTGTTTTGTTTTGTTTGTTTATTGATTAATTATATTTGTACAGTGCCCCAAATGTCCATCTCTTGGTGGTTTACAGCAACATAAAACAAATTACAATGTGTTCCCTTTATAAGAAAGGGAGAAAAACATCTCTCTGTGTGTTTTCCCTACACAGCGTATAATTTCATAAAGCTCTCTCCTGACCTCAAGTCGTCTTTTTCTTAAACATGCACATGTCGTTGAAATTATTACGAAGGGAAACTTCTACTACAAATATTTATATACCGCTTTTCAACAAAAGTTTCCAAAGCGGTTTACATAGATAAATAATAAATAAAAGAAGAAGATGGCTCCCCCTTCCCAAAGGGCTCACATCTAAAAAGAAACATAAGAGAGACACTTATCTATTTTACACTTATCGGTCTTATCAATCTATAGATGCTGTGCTGGGGACGGATAGGGCCAGTTGCTCTCCCCCTGCTAAATAAAAATGTGCCTCTTTGCCCAGTTAGTAGGGAAAGAGGGGCCTCAGAGTGCCTTGGAATAATTGAGCTTTAAATGGTTAAAAACCATTTCTTGATTAGTGCTACGCATCCCCAGATGTGTTTGTGTTGGCTGAGGGACTCCACTCACAATGTCTGTGCACAGCTCGATGAAGAGGATGGTGATGCAACCGAGTGGAAGAGGGACGCTGACTGTGATGTAGATCAGATATGGGGTCAGCTCTGGGATGTTCTTGGTCAGGGTGTAGGCAATGGATTTCTTGAGATTGTCAAAGATCAGGCGGCCTGGAAAGACAGATGGGTTGAACTCACTTCCTTCATTGCTGAGACAATTGCGCTCCTCCTGCTTTCTGCAGTCTCATGAGCCTTCCTGTGCAACGGATTATTTATTTAAAATATTTATACCCTGCTCCTCCAGTACACTGCTGCTCCAGGGGAGGGGGGCTCACAAAATCAGTAAATTAGATACCCCCAGGGTTCTCAAACTTGGGTCCCCAGCAGTGATCCCTCTAACAGGGATTCCCAGATGTTGACTACAACTCCCATCATCCCCAGCCAAAGGCGATTGCCGCTGGGGATGCTGGGAGTTGTAGTCAACAACATCTGGGAATCCCTGTTAGAGG
The DNA here is from genome assembly GCF_027244095.1 of Hemicordylus capensis. Lineage (NCBI taxonomy): Eukaryota > Metazoa > Chordata > Lepidosauria > Squamata > Cordylidae > Hemicordylus > Hemicordylus capensis. The sequence goes on from NC_069663.1 coordinate 20,765,026, forward strand.
GAACACTGGTCTCCAGATGTCGTTGGACTTCAACTGCCATAATGGAACTCCGAGGAGAAAGGAAGTGAACTGGGAACATCGGGAACTGCCTTTTACTGAGTCAGACCTTTGATCCATCTCCCTTAGTATTGTCTACATGGACTGGCAGTGGCTCTCCAAGGTTCCAGGCAACGGTCTTTCCCAGCCCTACCCAGACCTTCAGCACGCAAAGCAGATGCTCTATCACTGAGCTGTGTCCTCCGTTAATTATGGGTTGTGAACGGCGCATGTGTACTAATCAGTGTGCATGCTGTACTCAAATTGTGCATGCATGAACATAATCTGTAAATAGGGTGCGTCCCCATCCCCTTGCACGAAATTGTCCATCAACAGACCCTGTTCGACGCCAGTAACGATGGAGGCGAAGTTGTCGTCCAGCAAGATCATGTCGGCAGCGTTCTTGGCTGCGTCAGATCCGGCGATGCCCATGGCCACACCAATGTCAGCCTTCTTCAGGGCAGGCGAATCGTTCACCCCGTCTCCTGTCACTGCCACAATTGCACCCTGCGGAGGAGGACAGGGAGAGATGGGTCTTCAGGGATTTGTCTTCCCAAGATGCTTTCCAATTCCAAATTCAGAGCAAGGTGTTAAAGGACCTATTCTGTGGAAGTGTCATCCAAAATGACATGGACTGTTCCTCCTGGTTGCAGCGGGACGTGAGATGAAACAGCGAGGCCCCCTCCTTTGACTCAGATGGGACCAATTCACATAAGGGGAATGCTGGCTCCTGTGTTTCCTGCAATGACCTCTCCACTTAGCCCTTATTTAACTTAGTTCTGCAACAGTGCAGTGTAGTGGTTAGAGTGCTGGAGTGGAGACTGGAATTTTTATTTATTTATTTATTTATTTATCTATCCAACCTTAAAAAACAACAACCCGCCTTTAACCAGGTTTCAAGGTGGCTTACAACTAACTGAAACATCCCTGTTAGAGGGAACACTGGTCCCCAGATGTCGTTGGACTTCAACTCCCATAATGGAACTCCGAGTCGACACCGACTCGACGGCACAACTTTACCTTACCTTGCTCAGCCACAAAGCTTCCTCGGTGACCTTGGACTAGTCACCTTCAGTCTAATCTACCTCACAGGGTTGTTGTGGGCATAAAGTAGAGGGGAAGACCTTGTACTCCACCTTCTGGAGGAAGGGCGGGAAAAATAATTGTCTGGAGCAGGGATTCTCAATGTTGGGTCCCCAGTTGTTGTTGGATGTCAACTCCCATAATCCACAGCACCAGTGACGATAGGAGCATAGGAAGCTGCCATATACTGAGTCAAACCATTGGTCCATCTAGCTCAGTATTGTCTTCACAGACTAGCAGCGGCTTCTCCAGGATTGCAGGCAGGAATCTCTCTCAGTCCTATCTTGGAGAAGCCAGGGAGGGAACTTGGAACCTTCTGCTCTCCGCAGAGCAGCTCCATACCCTGAGGGGAGGATCTTACAGTGCTCACACTTCTAGTCTCCCTTTCATATGCAACCAGGGCAGACCCTGCTTAGCTAAGGGGACAAGTCATGCTTGCTACCACAAGACCAGCTCTCCTCTCCTAAGGCCTTTGTTGAGGTTTATGGGAGTTGAAGTCCAAGAACATCTGGGGGCCCAACGTTGAGAATCCCTGGTCTAGAGAGGATGGCCTGAGCTCCCCACCCCCTCCACTCCCCACAGTTCTTCCCCCCTGGAATTTGTAGCCCTTACCAATTTCTGGCAGCTTTCTACAATGATCAGCTTCTGTTGAGGGGAGGTCCGTGCAAAGACCATCTCTGGGTGCATCTTGAGGATCTCCACCAACTCCTCGGTCTCCATGTCTTTTAGCTGGCCCCCGTTCACCACACAGGCCCGAGCATCACTGGGTGAAGCAGCAGAGAGAAAGAATGGACCTGGTTTCCTCCCAGGGTGAACAGCAGCCAGGGGGGTCCTTGTGCTCCATTCGTGATGGCCACGTGTTTGGATACTCACCGCTTGTTGACCTGCTCCACAGGGATGCGCAAGCGAGTGGCGATATCTTCCACTGTTTCGCTACCTTCTGAGATGATGCCCACGCTGGCAGCGATGGCCTTGGCGGTGATGGGGTGGTCACCTGTCACCATGATCACCTGGCAAAAATGGGGCAGAGGGGAGGAGGTCAAAATGGCTGCTTGGGAGATTATGTTCCATTGAATCAGTGGGGTGTTTGGACCTAGCTCACTGGTCGATAACTTGTTTTGCATACAGAAGGTCCCGGGTTCAACCCCTGGCAGCATCTCCAGGTGTGGCTGGGAGAAAGACGCCTGCTTGAAACCCTGGAGAGCCATTGCCCGTCAGTGTAGACCAGGGATTCTCAACCTTGGGACCCCAGATGTTATTGGACCAACTCCCATAATCCCTCACCTTTGGCTGGGGATTATGGGACTTGAAGTCCAACAATATCTGGGGACTCAAGGTTGAGAACCCCTGGTGTAGACAATAGGACAAGAAACAGTTTGACGTCAAACCAAACCACCCCCTTGATCGGTCAGACCTTGGCCTAAACCCCCCTGATGGTTTGGGAGGGGGGGTTCATGAATTTTTTAAAACCAATTAAAAAACAACAACACCTTTCCCCCTTTCAAGGGAGTTCCTTGGGGAAAATGGGGGGGGGGTCAGTGGAAGTTCCCCCTCCCCCCGCCAGCCTCCGTTATTACCCCCTCCGGCCCGTTTGGCTGGTTCTTTGCCCAGTTCGGACCTCTGTAGTTCAGCGCAGCACCCAAAATGGCGGCTGCCGTGCATGTGCAAATGGTCTCTGAGAGGCCCTGGGCCATGGAGGTGGCCTATAGTCCACAGACTAGTAGCCATTGCTAGGCCTGTCCTCCATGAATGTATCTAAACCCCTCTTAAAGCCATCCAGGCTGGTGGCTGTCACCACATCCTAACCTATCCACAACTTATAGTCCAAAGACGTGGATTGGATAGGATATCCTATCTGTTATCATATAGGACAAAGGGCCTGCCTTGGTAAAAGCCCGCTTCCTATGTTCCTAGGGCTGTTGTGAGGATAAAACAGGGTGATCCTCCCATGCAAGAAGATAAGCATCCGCCACATTCTGTTTTGTGTGTCCAAGTACATCTTTCTCCATGAAGAAGATATCTGCAGTATCATGATCTGGTGGTGGTAGGGTGTCAGTTTTGCTGTGAATTCCAAATTGGTCTATATCTTGTGCCAGACCAAAGTAGTCCCACCCAGGGAATTCTGGGCCTCAGCCTAGGCTCATATCATTAGCAACACATGGCAGGGCAAACATTCAGTTCTGGGAACCCAAAGTGAATGTATGGGAAAATAATTTGCAGGTTCCAATCCTTAACGGGCAGGAAGCAACGGAGGTTGTTCAACCCTAATTAGATAAAAGATGGCAGCCAGGACTGGGTTGCCAGACGCCAGTGGAGGCAACGTTGTGTGGGCAATGTTGACTGCAGTGTGGTAGTGGTGGTACGGCATATAAATGAATTAAACATTGCTAATTCTTCCCAGCTGTGGGATTCACTGGAGCGGCCCAGGTTCCTAGAACCCTCCGGGAGCATACCCGGATTCCCGCAGTGCGGCACTTCATGACGGCGTCAGGTACGGTGGCTCTGGGTGGGTCTATCATGGAGATGAGGCCTGCAAAACACAGCCCGCTGGTAGGGAAATTCATCTCGTCACTGTTGAAGTGGTAGCCACGAGGGAACTCGCTCTGGGGAAGGAACAGGTGACAGAACCCTGCAGACATGAAAGAATCAGGGTGAGAATGTAGGAGGAACATAGGAATCTGCCATATACTGAGTCAGACCCTTGGTCCATCTAGCTTAGTATTGTCTACACAGACTGGCAGCAGCTTCTTCAAGGTTGCAGGCAGGAGTCTCTCTCAGCGCTGTCTTGGAGATGCCAGGGAGGGAACTTGGAACTGTCTGCACAGAAGCATGCAGATGCTCTTCGCAGAATGGCTCTATCCTCTAAGGGGAATATCTTACAGTACTCATACATGTAGTCTCCCATTCAAAAGCAACCAGGGTGGACCCTGCTTAGCAAAGGGGATGATTCATGCTTGCTACCACAATATCAGCTTTCCGCCCATACAAGACCAGCCCTCCACCCATAAGGTGAGACCCATGCCTTGGCCAACAAAACAAGTTTCTCCTACCATAACGCATGGAGGATGTCCTATCCTACAAGGGTTCCCAGTGCTGAGTCCCAGAGTTCTTGGTGGCCTACAACTCCCAACACACCAATAGCCCAAAGCTGGCAGAGATGGGAGTTGGAGTCCAGCAGATCTGGGGACCGATGCTTTGAGAACTCCTATGGGAGCTGGTATCCCAATCGAGCTGGTGGATGGATTTAAAAGGGGCTTAGACAGATTCGTGGTGGACAGGTCTATCAATGGCTACTAGTCTGGTGGCTGTGGACCACCTCCAGCCTCAGAAGCAGGATGCCTCTTAATACCAGCTGCAGGGGATTAACAGCAGTAGAGAGGGCATGCCCTCAACTCCTGCCTGTAGGCTTCCAGTGGCATCTGGTGGGCCACTGTGTGAAACAAGATGCTGGACTAGATGGGCCATGGCCTGATCCACCAGGGCTATTCTTATGCTCTTTTGTTATACAGAGCACACATTTTGCCTCGATCAGGTCTCAGATCCCAGCATCCCCCTTACCCAGCACACGTTCACCCAGCCCGCCAAGGTCCATATACGCGGTCTGGAAAGCTTCCTTCCACTGCTCATCCAGGGGTAGCTCTTGGCCCTTGATCATGATGGTGGAACAACGCTCCAGGATGCGCTCGGGAGCTCCTTTCATCACCAGCAGGTAGCGCTGGTCTCGTGGGTCGTCTAGCTCATGAATGGAGAGCTGTAAGTGGAACAGTGCAGACCCGATGAGGATTCATTTATGACTGTGTGTGATTCTTTTTAGCTGGGTGCAGCTCCCTCCATATGAAATTGAAACGTCCTCCCTCCATTTTACGGAATCCTCCCCATAACTGATATCTCCCCACCGAAAGTGTCTTTCCTCTGCCCCACCCCCAGTTTAAGAGAGGAGCTGATTCTCAAACTTTCCCTCTGTTTGCACCCCTGATTTTCAGCTCATCCCCCCCCCGCATTAGTATTAAACAGTGTTGCAGGATCGAGGCTTTGTCTATATCAGTGCTTCACAACTTGGCCATCCTGCTGATGTTGGCCTACAGCCCCCATGATCCCTAAATATTGGCCTCTGTGGCTAGGGATTATGGGAATTGTAGTCCAGAAACAGCTGGAGGGCCAAAATTGTGCAGCCTTGGTCTATATGCACTGAGGTGGTACAGTCCTGGGGAGGGGGGTAGCATGGATTGTACCACTTCCAGGGTGTGTGTGCCATTTTTTAAATGTTTCCCCATGTTTAAAAACAAAATCCCTGCAAACAAATAAACTAGCACATTAAGGAGACAAGTTCTAGGCACACCTATTCTCTGTTCTACTACAAAGAATTACTGTGCAATGGCACAGAATCCCACGAGCTGTGGCTGGGGGTGTGCACAAAACCAGTTTGCCCAGTTTGCTTTGAGTGTGGACCAGACTCGAACCGGACTGGGCATGTTCGGTTTTGTCACCCTGCCAAACCCTGTCTGGTCTGGGTGGGTTTTGCGATTATTATTATTTTTAACTCACCCTCTCTGGGTTTCTCCAAAGCCATGGTGTGTGTCTGTCGTCTGGAGGTTCCCCCTCCCCCCCCGCCGGCCTCCATTATGGGTAAAAAATGGCCCAACCCGTTATTTAGGTAGCAGGAGAGCCCAAGAAAGGAGGTATCACTGCCTCTGCTGCCATCCCCACCTCGGTCACCCCTCTCCCATCCCCTGCCAGCTATGTCTCCACCACCATGTGGTTCTCTTTGCCCCACCACCAGCCACTAGATGGAAAAATGGGCTGTCCTTTGTTTAGGTCATTCATTGTCTCCTTATCCAGGGTAATTCTGAGCTAACCAAACCAGGATCTCCATTAGTGGCAGGAGCTTGTTCGGTTCTCTGGAGCGAGGTAACGGCATGTCAGCTGCTGACCTGGAACTTGTTGGTAGAGTTGAAGGGGATTTCACAGGCTTTTTTGAAGCGGTCCCGATACTCCATCACGTTTCCCAGGGTGATCTCGGAGAACTTGAGCAGGGCGGTCTCCGAGGCGTCTCCAATCACAATCCGCTAGCGTCAGGAAGCGAGGAGAAAACGGAAGCAGATTAGTACATCTGAAATGCATGATTTAGAGGAAATATGCCAGCATGGTGTAATGGTTAGAGTGTCGGACTAGGACCGGGAAGACCCGAATTCAAATCCCCATTCGGCCATGAAGCTCACTGGCTGACTCTGAGCCAGTCCCATATCTTGTCCTCCTGGGGGCTCAAGGTTTTTGCATTCAGATGAAATGGAGAGCCGACCCTCTGCAGTCAGGGAGTCTGCAGAAAGGAGAGGGTATTGGCTGTGCAGGCTTCCTTCTTGCTTGAAGGACAGCCTGCACAGCCAACCACATCTGGAGGCTTTACACACAGGAATTTTACTTCAAAACTCCTCCAGAATGGAGTGGGCCAGTCCACATATTAGCTGCATTTACCCCGAAGTAGCTGTGTGCTATCAGGGACCAGTACAGACAGGACTCTGTTTCCCCCCGAATCGAGGCTGTGCATTCTGGCTTAGCCCAAAGTATGTCTAGCTTTAAACAATCCTCTAGTTTCAGCAGCTTTTGAGAAAAACTCCCGAGGCTTCTGTTATGCCGCTTCTTGATGTATGGAGTAGCCATGCCAGTAATTCGGAGTTTTTTCAGAACTCAATGAAGGGAAGTTTATATCGGCTTTAGATATGCAGAATGGATGTAACCTGAGCCTTTTTGTCTGTGCTGATTCCATTTGCCTGCAATTTCCTTCATGGCAGAGAGAAAGCAAAGCTCGGATGTTGGCTTTAAACCCCCCTGCCTCTTAAATCATCTGGGGTTTGTGTGTTGGTGGTGGGGGACATGAGGTGATGAAGGCAGTCACTTACAAAGGCAAGGGTTAAGCGTTCTGCTGTTTGATGGAGCTTTGGGCAACTTGTCCTGCCGGTCTTCGGCTCCTCTGTAGCTCAAACTAACAACAACAAAGCTCTCTCGCTCTCCTCTGCTCTGATGTGATTTGTGATTGGTTGGAGGACAAACCCGGAGTAAGCCAATGGGAACGCACAGGAAAAAGATCAGCCGGGGATTGTGGAGAGGAGCCAACCCTATGTGAACTGTCCATTGAATCCCCCCGAATTAAACACCTTGCGAATCTGCTGCAGGCATGTGTGAATAACAATCTGGAGAGAGGGAGGAGCTCCCTCCCTCAACTATGGTCTGACCGAATGCAGTCTCCAGTGCTGTATTCACACAACATCACACTCCCAGACTGGAACATGAACAGTGAAACTCTCTAGAAACTAAGTGTTCAAATTGGAGTCTGCGGAGTGCAACCTTGGGTCACTGGACGAGTGGAACCGGAGTTGCATGCATTTGGACGTAATGGTAGGGAAACCTCTGTCTCCTGCAATGCCGGTTCCGTGTTGCATGTGAATACGGCCATGGTTTCCAGTTGGGTGGTCTCCCATCCAGGAAATAACCAGACCCCAAGCTGCTCTGCTTCATCAAAGTTTCTGCATTCATCACATGTCTTCAGATCATGCCTTCAATTGCAGCAATGCACCATGACTGTTCCCTCTGCTTTCCTTACCTTTGGCACAGGTATACTATCCTGGCCTGATTTGAAAGAGGCCCGGTTGCAGAGGCTCACCACCTTGCAGAGAGCTCTCCAAGTCTCCGAAGACTGGTCAAAAGTCTGCCCTGCAAAGCAAAAAAGAGAACATGAGGGGTGGGAGAGAACAAGGACCAGGGTTGGTGTGCTGAAGCTTTTCCACTCTATAGCAGCGTGGCCAGCCTGAGGCTCATTGGTTGTTGGACTACAATCCCTATCATCCCTAGCTGAAATAATTTGGACTACAACTCCCATCATCCCCAGCTGTAATCAACTGATTTTCAGAACGTGATTTTTAAAAAGTTTAAAATGTGACTTAAATCGCTGATTTAAATTCTTCCTTTTCCTTTATTGATTTAAAATAGGATTTAAATCAATTCACCCTTCTGTATGGCCAGCACCACCCTTTTGTGATGCAGTTGCCTCTAGTATGGAATAGGGCAGCCGATAGAATATACCCGCCTACCCGACTGATCCTCTGTGGTGTCTGCCGTATGGATCTGATTGTCGAACCAAAGGTGGGAGACGGTCATGCGGTTCTGTGTGAGGGTCCCGGTTTTGTCAGAACAGATGACAGACGTTGAGCCCAGAGTCTCTACAGCTTCCAAGTTCTTCACCACACAGTTTTTCCGGGCCAAGCGCTTGGCTGTGAGGGAAAGGCAGACCTACCAGGACGCAAGAAGAGAGAGAAACCTCTAATATATAGGACTTAGGTTGCATCCAGCATATGTCCGTTTCTGAATGAGACCTAGTTACTAGGGAGGGGCCTTTTTGGTGGTGGCACCCTCTTTATGGAATATCCTCCCCAGTGAAGTTCACCTGGCTTCATCACTTTGTTCTTTTAGACCCCAGGTAAAGACACCTTCTTGTTCACTCGGGCCTTTACAATTTTGATCTGATCTTAACTGATTTTTTTAAAAAATGTATTTTAAATTGTTTTGTATTGCATTTTGTATTTTCTCTCCCCCTCCTTTTTTTGGTGTGTTGTGTTGTGTGATTTTATCTCATGTTTTAATGTTGTGTTGTAAGCCACCCAGAGAACAATTTGTTATGGGGCGGCTTACAAATAAAGTGTATTATTATTGTTTTTATTTTATTATTTGTGTAGCAGAATGAGGTGGTAAAATATACCATTTCAGAAAATAGGTAGGAGCAACAGTTTTGCACGTTTCCCCATGTAAAACAAAACATAAAATAAAGATAAACCTCCTTGCAAGTAAAAAGTTGTATTTCAGGGTTTTAGCTCAGAAAGGTCTCTGTGGTGCTACTTTTCTAATTGCAGGAAGCTTTTTGTGCAGGGGATCATTAAAAAATTTAATATTTCCCATTCTACCACCTCAGAGCTCAAATACCTCATTCTTTTATTCTGCTGAATGTACAAACCAGAGCTTAGTCTAATTGCTTTAATAGAATTGGGTCTTCTGTGGTGATGAGAAAAATTAGTCACTTAAAATTCATCACCTGCTGAATTTCCACATGCCATCTAGGTGTTAAATTTGCAGGAGTCCTGTCAGGGAAAAAAAAGATGGTGGCTCTAACTCCTCACAGGACAGCTATTCTTCCCGAAGAACTCTATCTTGATCCATAGGCAGGTACAGGATATTGGATTATTAACCATTTGTGGCCTAGTGTCAATTCCATTCTAAATTTAGTGTGCTAACAATAACAGTGTGTATGCATGGTGTGGTGAAGGGAAGAGGCCATGTTTGTCTGTTGGAGAGACTCTAAGATACTCACAGTGACAGTTGCCAGAAGGCCCTCAGGGACATAAGCCACCACGATGGCCATGAAGAAGACCATGGCCTTGAGGAAGGGGTAGCCAATAACCATAGCGACGACAAAGAAGGTAAAACCAAAGAAGATGGCCAAGCCAGCAATGATGTCTACAAAGTGCTCTATCTCAATAGCGATGGGTGTTTTCTCGTTCTCCACACCCGAGGCCAGGCTGGCGATACACCCAATGATGGTTCTGTCTCCAGTGTTGATGATAATCCCAGTCGCTGTGCCTGAGGAGGCGTGAAGACATAATGTAGCTAATATGGGCTCATAAACATGACACCTAACCGCTTGAGGGGCTTCTCTCCAGATGGTGATGTCCCACCTAGCACATTATTCCCCAAGAATACCACCTTGTTCACTGTTGGAAGTCTGTTCTATGGGCTGCAAGTTGACTTCCATTGGGCCCTGTTGAGCTATTTGGATCAGCAAGGAACAGTGCGGTAATTTGAGGAGCATCTGAGATGATGATCTACCACAGACAGCCAATGGTCCCTCCCTGGTTCAGTCATAACACAAAAGACCTTACCTTCTAAGCACATGGTGGAGAAAAAGGCAATGTTTCTGGTTTCCAGGGGGTTCTCATGGGTGCATTCTGGGGCTCTGGTTTGAGGCTCGGATTCCCCAGTCAATGAGGAATTATCCACCTGAGAGAAAGAAAGACAGAGAAGTATGATCCACCCATGCACTGTGCCGTTTGGCCATTTTGGCAGGGAACTCTGTGGATGCAGCTTGTGTGTGTGTGTGTGTGTGTGTGTGTGTGTGTGTGTGTGTGTGTGTGGAGAGAGAGAGAGAGAGAGTGTATTCAGCTGGGGTGTATGTCTGTAGATGCAGCTGGGCTGTGTGTGGGGGGGATACAGCAGGTGTGTGTGTGTGAGAGAGAGTGAGCAAGTGAGTGAGTGTAATAATGTGTGTGTGTGTGTGTGTGTGTGTTTGTGTGTGTGTGTGTGAGAGAGAGAGAGAAAGAGAGAGAGAGATCTCCCCCCTGCCCCGGGGCATTTTCCACACAGGACTTTTAGCTTGTATCTCCTCTGGAATGGAGGGTGTGCGTTCACATATTGGCCAGATTTACCCCAAAGTCCCTGCGAGCTATAGGGGAGCACTTCACACACAATTCAGGTTTTTCATTGCACGTTAGAGTGTAGTCTGATTTATATCCAGGATAAAAAAAATCCACTTTTGGGGTCAGGTTTTTTTTGGGTGGGGGCCACTTCGAACGTGCAGTCAAGCCCTGCAGTGAAGACATGCTAATTTTTTCAGAAGTTTTTCAGTGCTGTGTGGGAAACGCCCAGGGTTTGTGCACATCCCTACAATAAATCTCTCAGATAAGTAAGTCAGACTTTATAGTGTTTGCCAGCAGAGGGCAATAGCTGCACATTTTATCAAGTTACGAGAAGGTATTCTCCCAAAGACAATCACAGGGTTCTGTGGTCTCCCGGAGTCGACACCAACTTGATGGCACACTTTACTTTACTGGCTCTTCGGAATTTCTTTGATTCTCTCACAGGTCTCACTCACGTACTTTGCACCCCTGTGATGTAATAATCCTGATGTCCGCTGGGATCCGGTCTCCCCCTTTGACTTCTACTAGGTCGCCCACCACCAGCTGGTTGGCATTGATCTGGAACTTGTCCCCATCTCGAATCACTGTGGCTTGCTGTGGATGAGAGAAGCCAGAGTCTAGGTTAAATCTAGGAACTTGGACAATCCCATGAGGTTTGATCATCTTAAGGAGCAGAGACGTAAGTACCCTATGCGAGAGGGGAGAATATGGAGATCAAACAGGGTGCTTTCCAACAGCAGCAAAATGCTTCCATTCAGGCAAATCTTATTCAAAACGTAAACAGCAGGGGGAGCAGTCTCACAAAAACTAACCACCCAAAAAACCAGCAACTTTTTAATGCCGGATATACAACGTCATAGCACTATACCACAGTGATTAAATTTGAAACAAGGCATTGGAAATATGAACGGCACCTTGCTGTCAGCGAAGGGACTGCGGTGTCACAACACAGGAAGTGTGGAAGCACACTTCAGAGATTCGCCTTGACCCCGTTGCAGGGTATAATCTGGAAAGCACCCAGGACAAGGGTACTCTGTATCTTTAAGAGTTGTGTAAATGGAGACATTTCCGGTAATGAAGTTTAATTTTTTTAAAAAATTTTTAAATCAAATTTGTACACTGCCCCAAACTTTCCTCTCTGGGCAGTTTAACTTGTGTATGCATAGAATCATGGCATGTCAGAGTTGGAAGGCACCCTGGAGGTCTTCTAGGCCAGGGATTCTCAACGCTGGGTCCCCAGATGTTACTGGACTTCAACTCCCATAATCCCCAGTGGCCTCTGGCTGGGGATTATGGGAGTTGAAGTCCAATAACATCCAGGGACCCAACATTGAGAATCCCTGTTCTAGACCAACACCCTGCTTAGTGCAGGAAACTGCGAAAACACTCTTCTTCATAGCTCAGCCCGTGGGCCATGGCGGCCTGCAGAGACCCCTGTGGCAGCCCCCGGCTTGCCTCTCCCCTCCCCGTGGGAGAGAAGGATGTAAGCTCTTCCCCCCACTCCTCCTGGCCTTTGAGGTGGCCTTCAATTTTAAAGGCACAATCACCCAAATTATTTTTTGCATTTGTCCGATTTTTTCATGGTCTTCTGCCACAGGGGGTCTTACACCACTCAGTACCCAGGGCTGCCTTTTCGTTTTCCTTACCTGTGGCACTAGATTCTTGAAGCTTGCAATGATGTTGGTGCTTTTGAACTCCTGGTAGTAGCCAAAGCAGCCGGTCACAACCACCACAGCAATGAGGGCAATGGCCAGGTACAGCTGCATGGGAGGGAGGAAGAGCCCAAAGGAGCAAAGGTTAACTGCCAGCCTCCATCAATCAATCAATCAATCAATCAATCACCAATGGCCCAAGCTCCAACCTGATGGTTTTCCTTTGCATGCACTCACCCTTGCCAGCTTTAACCCTTTGCAGCCCCCACTTTAGCTACTTACATTGTCGGCACTGGTGAGATCGCCTTGTCCCGTCTGAATGCCAAAGGCAATCAGGCAGATGGCGGCTGCCACCCACATGAGGCACTGCAGCCCTCCAGCCAGCTGACGGGCAAACTTCACATACTCGGGAGTGCCCTTGGGAGGCTTGAGCTCATTGGGGCCGTCGCGAAGAAAAACCTCTCCCGCCACTGTGCTGGTCAGACCCTGGAAGGAGGGGAAAAGGCAGACCTCCCTAGGTTAGGGCATGGCTTTCGATGGTCACTTGTGTGCCTGACTATCTGGGCCCAAATATGCAACAGACACCCAGAATCCATTTACGATTCTTGTTCATCTACCCCTCTGATCCCCACCGTTCCAGTCCCCCAAGCTAGAACAAAAATGAACTAGGGTGGTGGTGGATCTGGCGAGAAAGGCTTCCCTGCATTTTATTTTTATTTTATTTTTATTTTTACATTTTATATCCCACTCTTCCTCCAAGGAGCCCAGAGCAGTGTACTACATACTTGGGTTTCTCTGCACAACAACCCTGTGAAGTAGGTTAGGCTGAGAGAGAAGTGACTGGCCCAGAGTCAGCCAGCAAGTCTCAGGGCTGAATGGGGATTTGAACTCAGGTCTCCCCGGTCCTAGCCCAGCACTCTAGCCACTACAACATGCTGGCTCCTCAGCATTTCTCATTTGGCATTTCTCAGTTTGGGGGGGAAATGCACATCTGGAAAATTCCCATCTCAAATTGATGATGCAGCAATCTCAAATCTGGGTCTCCAGATGTTGGACTACAATGCCCACCATCCCTCTATGTGACTGAGGATGATGGGAGTTGCAGTCCAACACTATTTGGGAACTCGTGTTCGAGAAACCCTGTAGCTGCAAACTTGGACTTCTAAGTTTTGAATCTTGCTTGTATCTGAAACTCACACAGTGGCTTTAGGTAAGCCATCCCTTCTCGGCATCAGCTCCACTGTAAGGATTTATTTATTTATTAAAACGTACTTTATGGCTTTATCTTAAAGACTGCATTAAGACAGTCTGAATGCACATGCAAATTTAAATATTAGTTATGAGACAGGCTACTCTAGCCACTGGCTTACCTCCAGACTGAGTTACTTATGAGTATTCCCATTGAAATTAATGGGACAAGTGAACTTGTCACATTAATTTCAGTGGAAGTACTTACTTTTCATGCTAATTTTCTGAAGCCTGCCAGCCAGGTTGAGGGGAGGGGTACGCTGAGCCAATCAGGAACAGAGGAGGCGTGGCTTCACCCTCCTCCCTCCCCTTCAACATAGCTGAGAATGCATCGGCTTCAAGTGTGGGGAAGAATTGGCAACCCCTGTATTAAGATAATATATTTGAACTGCACTAAAAGGGTGGGAGGGCTATACAAGTGCTAAGTATTTTTCAATTCCAATCTCGAAATGCAAATCTTGATTTTGATTCCCAACTAGGGATAAGGTCAGGTTTAGATATTTCAGGTAGTTGAGCCACCATCTAACAGCTTTGTATCTGAGAAGTGAAGAGGTCATTTGAAAGCTGAGCCAAGCTCAGATTCGCTAAACAAATATCCTCCAAGCGGAATCTCAGGAGCGACATTTGCAAACATTTGCGCTTCTGAAAGGTATGCATTTGTAACCCAGTGGCATGCTTGGTCTCAGCTCTAGGTGGCACTCATACATTTTGGACAGGGAATGGAGCAGCCAACCTTAACAGATCCGCATCATTCTCAACGAGTTCTGTATCTGCTTAAATCTGAAAGCCTCACCTTGGTGACACTGGTCTGATACTTCAGCTCCAGTTCTTCCACTTCTAACTGGTGGTCATCCTAGAAGACAGAAAAGACCCATGAAGAGGAAGTAGCTTCAGAGATAGTCTTCCTCTGCACTGTAACTTCTGGCTGCATAGTCTTTTGTTCCAGTGATACGTGTGATGTCTGAATGTATAGGATCAGGGCTATATATATATATATATCAGGGAAAATGTATAGGATCCGGGCTATACAGCCATACATAGTTAGAGTGGCCAGGCTATAGTGGAGCTGCACATTTTGGTATCTTCTTTGCAGGGTCAGGTTCAGTACACACAGTTTCTGCTTGTTCTCAGCAAAAGCTGCCTGTGCAGTGCTGATTGGCTAATGCCTATGACCTCATGAAGCCGCCCCACCATCCCCAGAGGAGTTTTTCAATTATTATTTTTAAAAAACACCACTACCACTAGTAATATTTATATACTGCTTTTCAACAAAAGTTTGCAAAGTGGTTTGCATGGAAAGATAAATAAATAAGATGATTCCCTATCCCAAAAGGTTCACAATCTAAAAAGAAACATAAGGTAGACACCAAAAGCCACTGGGGGGGATGCTGTGCTGGGGTTGGAGAGGGCTAGTTGCTCCCCCCCTGCTAAATATGAGAGAGTCGCCACTTTGAAAGGTGCCTCTTCGCTCGGTTAGCAGGGGTGATGCAAGTTTATCTAGTTAAAAGTTTATGAGGTGTTTAGAAATGGAACAATATTAATCATGTTGGGCAACAGTCAGACTAATATGGCCCTTGCCTTAGAATGTTTTCTGTACACAATGTTTTTTTCCCTGATTCCCCGCTTTCTGATGTATGGCCCCGAGGTCCCTGCAGTTTTCAGAGACATATTTTGGGGGCAAGGGCAGCACAGGGAGAACAAGCAAGAGTTAGATTGTGCTCACTAGCTCCACCCCCAGCTTCTGCATGTTTAGCCGAAGGTGCGAACGGGACAACAGCATGCCTGTAAGCTCTGATGTATGTTTGGTAACAAATATGCAAATGAGAAAAAAGATCAACGAATCAAATAAATACGATGGCTGACATACTGAGCAAGGCTGCACCGATGCAGCAAGGGAGCAGCCTAAAAGAACTGGTGCAGTGGGGAACTGAATATTCCCTGAAGGTTCTGCAGCCCTCAGGGACATATTTTTGGATAGCACAGAAGTCTTCCTGGGGAAAGGGTGGGTGTCAAAAATGGCCACTTTCCTGCTGAAGTGAGTTGGGGAGTTCTGTTAGGCTTGTCTCTCTGCACCATCTTGCTCTATATATGTCAGCCATCAAATGTGCCACTCAGCACCCGGGAAACAAATGCTCCTTTGAGAATTTCCACCTTGGCCCTTTGGCTTCCTAACTCACCACAACCATCTCTTTCTTCATGCTTTCCAATTTTTCCTTCTTCTTTGCACCTTTGGTGGCCTTCTTCTTGATCTTCACCTCCATGTCCCGGCCCGGCTGCTTCTCCATCTCCACAGAGTACATATCGTATTTGTCCTAAATCAATCAATCAATATCAGTCAATCAATCAATGTGGAGGGGAGAGGCTGAGGACTTGGATCACTTCATGAGTGTGATTAATCAACTAAAGCTTTAATTGCAGGGAGGAAGGAATTCAGCACATGCCCAGAGGCACTATCTTCTACCACCTTGCATATTTCAGGACTCATCTCTGGCAAGCAGAGCACATTCCATGAGCCCTGAGGAAAATTAAACCCTGTTGTTAGTAGCTGAAAATCTATCATATCAGTAAGAGGCATCCCCCCTTCAATCCCACACAGAGAGGGAATGCCTCTTTCAGGGTGCTGCCTGCCTTGTGCAACGTTTGTAAGAAAATATATGAGAATCTTCTTCTTACTAAAAATATTTATATACTGCTTTTTGGCAAAAGTTCTTAAAGCATTTTATAAAGCAAGAGGTATAAGAAAATGTTTTCCTGTCTCTAGAAGGCTCACATGATCTAAACACATACACAACACCAGCCTTACTACTAAAGATAAAGTATGCTATCAAGTTGGTGCTGACTCCTTGAGCCCACAGAGCCCCGTGGTTGTCTTTGGTAGAATACAGGAGGGGTTTAACATTGCCTCTTCTCACGCAGTATGAGATGATGCCTTTCAGCATCTTCCTAGATCGCTGCTGCCCGATATAGGTGTTCCCCATAGTCTGGGAAACATACCAGCGGGGATTCAAACCGGCAACCTCTGCCTTGCTAATCAAGTCATTTCCCTGCTGAGCCATTAGGTGGCTTGCCTTACTACTTCTACTACTACTACTACTACTACTACTACTACTACTTATATACCCCTTTTCAACAAAAGACTTCTCAAAAGTGATTTACATAGAAAAAGAATGAGAAGATGGTTCTCTGTCCCAAGAGAGCTCACAATACACACAGACACAGAAACACAGAAACACACACACACACCAGTGTTATTGTAATTAGTATTACTATTTTTATACCACTTTCAACAACAACAAAAAGTTTTCAAAACAGTTTACATAGGAAAAAAGAATAATAAGGAGATGGCTGCCTGTCCCAAGGACGCTCACGATCTATACACCTCCCCTCCCCAAGATGCAGAGCTGCACCTAGGTAATAATTTTGGAGCCTGGACCTGAAGGCGTTTGGGAGACCCCCTGTACACACACACACACACAATTTTTAACATGTGGGCTCTTGAGGGCACAAACCGCAACTGAATTCACAAGAAAGCAAGAATATAAAACAGGTCTATTTCTGCAAATCTGCATTAGCAGAAACATTTCAACACACAGCTGAACAGATTCCCATCCCACATATTTCTTTCCCCACTCCCCCCCTCTGTCTCTAAAGCAGAGGTCACGCTCGGCCATCTGGCAGAGGGCACAGTCCCTCTCCGTCGCCTGGCGCAGGGCAGTTTGGAAGCATGGTGACCACACCACCCGGGACAGACGAAAGAGGAGTTGGGGGCCCCCAGGGGACGTGAAGGCCCTGGACTTTGACCCAGAGGTCCACGAATCAGTGGGCCTCTGCCAAGATTATTACTGTCACTAGAAATATTTATATACCATTTTTAAACAGGAAACTGTTCTTGAAGCAGTTTACATAGAAAGAAGAAGAAGATGGTTGCTTGTCCCCAGAGGGTTCACAATCTAAACACACACACACACACCACCACCACCACCAGCAGAAGCATTACTACTACTACTGTTTATGTACTGCCTTCCAACAACAAAAGTTCTCCAAATGGTTTACATCGAAAAAGAATCATAAGGAAGAAATGGTTCCCTGTCTCCGAAAGGCTCACAGTCTAAAAACAAACACACAATGCATAATCTGCTTGTGGAATTCTCTGCCACAAGATGGGGTGACAGCCAACAACCTGGATGGCTTTAAGAGGGGTTTGGACAACTTCATGGAGGAAGTCACAATGCATAATCAACTTGTTTGTTATTTCTCTATGTTCTCTATGTACCCTAACCCTGAGCCATTTTTGGAAGGGCGGTAGAGAAATCGAATTATTATTATTAGTCAGAGGGCTATAAGCCACCACCAGCCTCAAAGGCAGGATACCTCTGAGTACCAGTTGCAGGGGAGTCACAGCAGGAGAGAGGGCATGCCCTCAACTCCTGCCTGTAGGCTTCCAGCAGCGTTTGGTGGGCCACTGTGTGAAACAGGATGCTGGACTAGATGGGCCTTCTTGGGCTACTCCTGCAGTTGCCAGATCAGAAGGAAACTAACCTCTCACACCTTTCTTTTAAACAGTGGTCTGATGGGAGAGGAGCCGCAGTTCAGTGGCAAAGCATCTGCGTTGCATGCAGAAAGTCCCAGGTTCAATCCCTGGCATCTCCAGGTAAGCCTGGGAAAGGCTTCTTCCTTAAACCTTGGGGGCTTCTGCCAGTCAATGTTGACAATACTGAGCTGGATGGACCAAGGGTCTGACTCCGTCTGGCAGCATCCTGTGTTCCTGTATTTATTACTTTGTATCCAACTGCTCATCCAAGGACTCAGGACAGCATACATAATTCTTTCCCTCTTCTCCTCCCACCAACCCTGCAAGGTCGTCTCAGCTGAGAAATATTGGCTGATATCCAGACGACGTTACTCAGCAGTACTACTCAGGAGTGATGCTAAAGGGCTGCTTAATTTCAGTAGGACTACTCGGGAGTAGTTTAGTCTGGCTGTCAGCCCAGGACTGGTCCAAGGTCACCCAGATGAGTTTGATGACTGACTAAGTGGGGATTTGAACCCGGCTCTCCCTGGTTAAGGATACTCTAACCATTACACCATATAGAAATCAACAAAGGGAGCTCAGCCGTAGCTGAGGCTGCCGTAAAAGGGGGCAAATTCTGACACACACACCCCACCAAGCCTCTGCTTTTGTGGCACATCTAGGTGAAAACAGGGGTGTCCTTACCGCCTTCCCCATCTTGATTCCTTTGGGCCTGGTCCCTTCTGAGGCCAACAAGACTGACCCCGGTGGGCCTCGTGTGTTTGCCGCTGCTGCGAGAACTCCCCAGCACCGCTGCCGAAACAGTGACCCCTCTCTACTGGCCCCTTTTATAAATTTCCGTGGGTGCCACCCTATCTTGGGAATGGCAGACGGCTCCGAGTGTCACGGCCAGGTGCATTTACGTGCTTTTCGAAGTCACACACCAGGAGGTGACAGCCTCAGGAGGGAGAGAATAAACACCCAGCCGCCAGCTTCACCTTGGAACGACCCGTCCGCCCTCCGGTCTCTCCTCCTGGAGCAAACACATCCAGGCCTCCAAGGCAAAGACCGTGAAGGTGAGAGAGACGAAGCCATGGCTTGTATATAAGGACACAGTTGAGGGCAGTCCTGCGGGGAAGTGGATTGGGCCCAGGAGCCATAGGAAGAGCCCAGTGAGATTCAAGGGTCATCCAGGCCCACATGCTGATTGCAAAACACATGCTATTGGCTATCTCACAAGCAGGGCTTGTAGGCAATCACCCTTTCCTCCTCTTATCTCCCCACCATCAACTGGTATTTAATGGTATAGTGCCTCTGAACATGGAGGCTCAGTATAGCCAGCATGGTTCTATGTGTACCATGATGAGTAACAGCCACTGATAGACGTCTCCAGCACGGATAAGTCAAAACCCTTTCACAGCCATCTAAGACAGAGCTGCACAACTTGGACTCTTGGACTACAGCGCCCACCAGCCACGGTGGCCGGTAGCTAGGGATGATGGGAGCTGTGGTCCAAAAACAGCTGGGGGACCGAAGCTGTGCAGCCCCAATCTAAGGTCATGGTCCTCACCAGGTCTTGTGGCAGGGAGTTCCACACACTAACTATGGGTCGGCCGATGTGCTTCTTTTTGCCTATCCAATCTCCTGCCAGTCAATTTCATTGGATAACAATGGGCTGGTCCAGATGGTGCGGTGACTGCCCCTTTTAAAGGTGTGGGGTATGAGCAGGGGTGTGTAACCCCCCTTGCACTAGCAGGCATGCCATTACGCATTCATCTTGTGTGTTTGTGTGGGGTGGGGGGAGGGGTAACACACAGGTATAATCTGTATTTAACCTCATCTTAAGGGGTCATCTTAAATCCAGGGACGTCTTCTATTCGGGCAAACGTGGTACTTCATCCAGAGATGATCTAAAACAGGCCCCTGTAGCGGTCGATGTAAGACAGGTTGGTGTGCGATCTGAGCGCACAGACGGAAGAACCACAAAGTGGAAGTTGAGACCGGGTATTAGCTTCACATCTCAGCCCAAGGGGAAAGAACATGTGGTCTGGTTGCATGCCAATCAAAGCTGTGCTTGCAGCTTTTTGTAGGTTCCCAACGTTTCGTGGTATCGGCGGCCCCGGCTGCTGAACAGTAACATACAAGAACATGAAGTGAGAGTGAGGGTCAGGGTTCTCAGACCACAGCCTGTTGTCATGGGGGAAATAATTACTCTACAGTTCTCTGTGCTTTTGCGATTGCCTCCCTTATGGTCACCTTGCATTTCTTTTGCCAGAGTCTGTGTTCCTTTCTTTCTGTTCTCTTCATTTGGACAGGCCTTCCAATTTCGGAAAGAAGTCTTCTTCCCCTTTATGGCTTCCTTGACATTACCTGTTAGACATGCTGGCATCCTCCTGGACTTAGTGGTACCTTTCCTCCTTTTGGGTATACAATCTAACTGGGCTTCTACCATTGTGGTTTTGAGAGCCAGCATGGTGTAGTGGTTAGAGTGCTGGACTAGGACTGGGGAGTCCCGAGTTCAAATCCCCATTCAGCCATGAGACTTGCTGGGTGACTCTGGGCCAGTCACTTCTCTCTCAGCCTAGCCTACCTCACAGGGTTGTTGTGAAGAGAAACTTAAGTATGTAGCACACCGCTCTGGACTCCTTGGAGGAAGAGCGGGATATCAAATGTAAAAATGATGATAACAATAATAAACTCCATGCATTCTGGAGCGAAGTGACTCTCCTGATTTTCCCTTTCAGCTTTCTTTTCACCATACTCCTCATTTTGGAGAAGTTTCCTCGGTGATTCTCTCCCCTTACGTAATGCGAAACAAGCACACTGGTTTCCACAAAGGTTTCTGGGTATCGGTTGGATGTGGGTATGCTAGGAGGCCAGACCACATGAGATGGTCTCTTCAGATGCTCTAGCCCTGCATTCATCCACTGGGTCTTGTGGTAGCAAGCATGAACTGTCCCCTTTGCTAAGCAGAGTCTGCCCTGGTTTACATTTGAATGGGAGACTTCATGTGTGAGCACTGTAAGATATTCCCCACAGGGGATGGGGCTGCTCTGGGGAGAGCATCTGCAGGCTTGCATGAAGAAGGTCTCAAGTCCCCTCCCTGGCAGCATCTCCAAGATAGGGCTGGGAGAGACTCCTGCCTGCAACCTTGGAGAAGCCACTGCCAGTCTGTGTAAACCAGACCTGTTCAACTTTGGCCCCCCAGCTGTTTTTGGATTACAACTCCCATAATCCCCAGCCACAGTGGCCAATAGCCAGGGATTATGGGAGTTGTAGGCCAACATCTGCCGGAGGGCCGAAGTTGAGCATCCCTGGTGTAGAAAATCCTGAGCTAGATGGACCAAGGTTCTGACTCAGTAGAAAGCAGCTTCCTACGTTCCTGTGTCCTTAACTTGTTTGTTAATTCTGCTCCTTTCTTTAAAAGAGTATTTTTGTGTGTCGTCCTTCAGAGGAGGACATGACTGATACGGTAGAGCAGGGTTTCTCAACGTTGGGTCTCCAGATGTTATTGGACTTCAACTCCCATAATCCCCCACCCCAGTGGCCTTTGGTTGCGGATTATGGGAGTTGAAGTCCAATAACATCTGGAGACCCAACATTGAGGATCCCTGTGGTAGAGCATCTGCCTCCTATGCAGAAGGTCCCAGGTTCAATCCCTGGCTCCTCTCTAGGTAGGGCTGGTATGCGAATGACTCCTGCCTGAAACCTTGGAGAGCTGTTGCTGATTATCATAGACCAGGCCTGCTCAACTTGGGCTCTCCTGCAGATGTTGGCCTACAACTTCACCCCACACCCTTGTGGGGTGCGGGGCGAAGGGGTCCACCCCCAGCCTCTGACGTCCCCAGCACCAGGAGCCGCACACGTGGGCAGTCTGCGTGGGCAGTCTGGCACAGCGGGGTCCCTCCAAACGCGGGGCCCGGGGCTACCACCCTGGCCACCTCGCCCTAAGGTTGAGCCTGCCTACAACTCCCATAATCCCTGGCTATTGGCCTCTGTGACTGGGGATTATGGGAGTTGTGGTCCAAAAACAGCTGGGGTGGGGTGGGGCGGGGCTAAGTTAAGCAGGCTTGGCATAGACAGTACTGAGCTAGATGGATCAATGGTCTGACCAATGGCAGCTTCCTATGCTCCTCTTTTGCTCCCTCCTCTTCTTCCTTTTTGAATTTGCTGGGGGAGGAGGAATGGTGGTTACTTTCTTACTAGCCGGATGTGACTAGCATTCCCATTAGTCTTGTATTATATGGGAAGCCCCATATCTGAGGCAAAAATCCCCTATTATTGGCAGAGCCTGGGGCTCTCCTTCATCTCTCAATTCATTTGCACTGAGCTCTTTGAAGTCTGGGCGAAGTCCATATTATAATGTAAAAGCAACAACAAAGTCCACAAAAGAAGCCGGAGTTGCTCTGCAAACTTGCAGACTTGCAATAGCCCGGTTTGATTGACATCTTGCAAGTTGCTAATTGTTTACTTATCAGATATAAATAGACCTACAGACTCCTGCTAAGCGGGCTCACCACTTCTGGCAGGTCAAAAAGCCTTTCTGTGAAGCTTTCAGTGGGGAAGGTGCTGGGATTTAGTGTGTGTGTGTGTGTATAAACCTGAGAGATCCTCTTAATTTTTCACCGGACACTTGCTCTATGTCTCGGTGGGATGGTTTGTATGAACAAGAAGCTTTGTGAAACCATGGGGCTTGTTTTTGCTGTTGTTGTTGTTACAAATGCATTGCTACTCAGGCTTCTAGGATGGCCCCACCCACAGATTACTCCCCCCCCCACTTGTGTCCCATATTCAGGCAATGAAATGTTGGCAACCCTAGCGTGTGACCCAAATCCATGCCCCAAATAAGGCAGTGAAAGGGAACAAGGAGGAAGAACAGTGAATACTTCCCTGCCTGCGCGGGAAGAGGAGTGTGACTCATCACTGTACATGAATTTAGAGTGTGTCGGGAAACGGAATGAGAACAATGCGAACTTCATGTGCCCTGTTTCAAGAGCGAGAACATCCTGAGTTGTCCCTGTTTACTGATTGGAATAATCATAGGAACAGAGGAAGCTGCCTTCTACCGAGTCAGACCTTGTTTTAAAATCTTATTTTTAAATTTATTTTAGAAACTTATTTTACTTTGGCTGAAGACATATCCTGGACATCCAGATGAATTCTTTTGAAACGTCATATTGTCTAATTTTAATTCTAGGTTTACTAATTCGGTGGCTAAATACTGTTATATTGTGTGTAAGCGCTGCTCTCTTGTTTACGATTCTGTTTCTGGTCAATGACTGAAATAAAGTGACTGACTGAATGACCGGCCATTGGTCCATCTAGCTCACTCTGGTCTACCCAGCTCTTGCTCATGCAAGGAGAGCTGGTCTTGTGGCAGCAAGCACGTATAGTCCCCTTTGCTAAGCAGGGTACACCCTGGTTTGCATTTGGATGGGAGACCACATGTGTGAGCACTGGCAGATATTCCTCTTAAAGGATGGGACCACTCTGGGAAGATCACCTGCCTGCTCACATGCAGAAGGCTCCAAGTCCCTTCCCTGGCATTGCACTACATACTTGAGTTTCTCTTTCACAACAACCCTGTGAAGTAGGTTAGGCTGAGAGAGAAGTGACTGGCCCAGAGTCACCAGCAAGTCTCATGGCTGGATGGGGATTTGAACTCGGGTCTCCCCGGTCCTAGTCCAGCACCAACATAGTTTTTATGTTACCTGCCCAGAGATGAAGGTTTGGGCGGTATAGGTTTAAACAAACAAACTAACTAACTAACTAACTAACTAACTTTCCCGGGCTCTCCAGGGCTTTAAGCAGCGCTCTTCCCCAGCCCTGCCTGGAGATGTCGGGGTCTGAACCCAGGAGTTTCTGCATACAGAGGAGATGCTCTTCCACTGAGCTATAGCCCCATCTCTGACCTTGATGGAGCCTTGCCCTACAGTGTTCCAGCCCTGGAGCTGACGCTGCCTCCGGCATGCCTGCATACCTCGGTGTGGTACCAAAGGCCGGAATTTCCAGCAACCGTTGCCTTTCCTCCACACTTATCAAGCCGTGACCTTATAAAAAACGAAGGAGAGATGGGGGGGGGGGAAGGATCGACACACACACAAGCTGCGTACAGAAGCACAGGTGTGCATACCTGATGGCCTTCAAGCTGGGCTGCCACTCCTTGAGCCCTTTCTCACAATCTGTGAGAAGGGCTCGAAGGGGTGAGGGGAGGAAACCCCGAAAAGCTTCCCTCCCCTGCAGACAATCCATGTTTTTTGTCGCCGGGCGGCCGGATCGGCCGTCAAGTTGCCGGGACGCGGGTTGCCCGATTTGGCTTTTCAAAAGTCAAATTCTGGGTGACGGCTCTTGTTTCACACGAGTATGCCCCTCAGGTTCTGGCAACCTCCCCGCCTCCTGGAACACCCACAACGCACCGTGTGTGTGTGCAGTGCATTATGGGAACCCCCCTCCCTTCCCGTCCCCTCCCCAAAGCCGGTCAGGGGCCCTGTAGTCTGTCAGCCCAGCTGGGACTGGCAGACGAGCCCCGTAAAACAGGGTTAGGAGAGGACTCTCTTTCCTAAGCCCATTTAAGAGCGGGGGTCCGGAGGTGGTTTTGCTGCCAAGGCGCTGCCAGGACCGGGCGCAATCCTGGTGGTACACACACTCCGGCCCAACTGGCCTGGGCTTCCTTCGCCCAGTTCTGCCCGTGCGTGTGAATCGCTTCTGAGCACTGCCATCCACCTTCACCACCCGCCCGCTTTCTATTCCCGTCAGCGCTTGGAGAACAGTTGCGAAATATGCGGTCCCTACAGAAGAGCTGTAAATCACACCCATGATGACAAAAGGAGCCGTCTTGGTGGCTTGTATAAGACGCTACCCTCAGGCTGCGTTTGAGAAGCGCGGTGGGGGAGAGAAGCGGGAGAGGTTCTCAGATCTATCCGCTGCTTACAGGACTCGGCCTGTAATTTGAGTCAGTGCAGCTGTGAAGTTGACACGCACGGCGCAGAATGACGTGACATGACCAGCAAAAGGAAGTACTCCTCCTCGCCCCCGGTTCCCAAACAGGGGAGAATTAAGCTATGGAATGTCCTGCCACAACAGGATGGGGTGATGCCCACCGGCTTGGATAGCTTTCAGATGGAGAGCTTTAACATTAATTAATTAATTTTAATTGATTGATTGATTGATTATAATACTTCAAATCTGTCTACTGCCCCAAACTTCCGTCTCTGGGTGGTTTACAGCAACATCACACCGATTAAAAATAAAAAACCTTAAAACAATTAAAAACCACGTCTTTAGAGACGTCGGAGAAGTTGTCAGAAAGGGGGAGGCTCTTATTTCAGCAGGGAATGCATCCCAGAGTCTTGGGGGCAGCAATAATGGCGGGTTAACCGCTCGGAGGCCACCGGACTCGCCTTGGTGGTTCTCACGGTCAGGAGAAATTGGGCTACGCTCCCCTAGCCCGTTTTCGCCTGATCGCGGGAATAGCCTCATTCTCTTAAATACCTGTTTAAGGCTTTATAGGTTATAAGCAGCACCTTATATTTTGTCCGGAAACGTATTGATAGCCAGTATAGCTCTTTTAGTATATGAGTAATATGGTCTCTCCGAGATGACCCAGAAACTAACCTGGCTGCCTCTTTCTGTACTAACTGCAGTTTTTGGACTATGTACAAAGGCAGCCCCACATAGAGTGCATTGCAGTAGTCAAGTCTGGAGGTTACCAGCATATTTACCGCTGTTCTGAGGTTGTTTATCTCAAGAAACACACACAGTGCATTAGACAGGAGCATGGAGGTGTATCAATGGCTCCTAGTCTGAGTGGCTATTGGCTACCTCCAGGTTCAAAGGCAGGATGCCTCCGAATACCAGTTGCAGGGGAGTAACAGCAGGAGAGGAGGCATGCCTTCCCTTCTTGCCTGTGGTCTTCCCAGAGGACTCCTGTGGGAAACCACGTGCTGGACTAGATAGGCCTTGGTGGTCCTGCCCTTTCAGGGTTCTTCTTATGACGTCAGGATGACGGCTGTATTTGGAGTCCTGCCGGGGAGATGCTGCATTTATAGCCTTGTACAATAAATCTGTAATGCTTGCTGCCATCAGAGCAGTTTGCGAAGTTGGAATTCCATAGTCAAATTTCAACAGATAACACAAGGTGTTGGGAGTACTGGCACAGACCGGTGCAGTAAACTATGCCTTATGTGGACTTTGGAACTGTAAACACTGCCGAAAAATCAGACTTGGTGGAAGGCAGTCATGGGAGCTGAGTTTACAGGGCTAGAGTCCAGGCCAGACTAGATGTGAAACGGGGCTTTATCTTATTTACATTATTTATACCCTGCCTCTCCAGCACCTTGCTGCTCAGCGCAGCTTACAGGAAAACCTTAAAACGGATGGTGTACAATACAATAAAAGGCAATAAAGCACAACATAACATAATAAAACCCAATTGTGCTGCAATTTCCTTTAAAAACCCAGCTGTGCTGTGGGTAGGATTTGAATCAAGGCCACAATTCAAGGGTCATGCCGCTGTGTTAATTACCCAGTTCAAATAATCCAGGGTACAGGGGTGGCCCTTTCATGAGGTGAGGCAATCACCTCAGGTGGCAGGCTTTTGGGTCACCAGGAGGGTGGCAAAATGCCCACCATCTTAGAAAGTGTGCATGGCCTGCTGGGAAATGTAGTCTTTCCCAGGGCTTTCCTCACAGAGCTGTGCAGAATGTTTGGCTTCGATTGAAGCTTTGTATGGGCCCAATAAACAATTCGTCAGGGAGCCCCACTTGAGGTTGATGGAAATTGCCACCGGCTCCCAGGCTTTGCAGTGAAGAGCACTGACCTAAGATGAAGGGGGAAGAAACTGGAGATAAACCTTTCTGGGTTGTAGGATTCTGTGGCTGGCACGCTCTCTCTGGAAAGGCTAAACTGATGCCAAGTTAAGGAGGTCATTCATACAATTAAAAAATTGTGTTCTATCTGGGGTTTGGAGCTGTGTGTGCTCCCAGGTTTTGGTTGTGTGGAAGCTAGGTAGGAGGAAAACCTGGGTAGAAGTGATTGGGTGGAAGCAACGTAGGAGGAAAAGCTACCCAGGTTTTCCTCCTTCCTTGCTTCCACACAATCACTTCTCCCCAGGTTTTCCTCCTACCTTGCTTCCCCACAACCAAAGCACACACAACTCCCAAACCCAGGTAGAAAAGAGTTTCTGATTGTGTGAATGACCTCACTAAGGCTCTACATGCGATCAGTGTGCAGGGCCGAAAGGAGTTCAGCGGGGAGAGCGGGTTTGACCCACTCTCCCCACTGATGATCACTTACCCCTCCTCGGGTGGGCAGATCACCCGTCCAGACGACGGGTGGCTTGACTCCGGTGCTCCCACGCCCAGCTGCGGCTTGCCCAGTAACTCCGGGGGTCGGGCAAAGGGAAGCACTGCCATGTGGTGCAGTACCCCCCGGAGCCCCAGTAATGCACCGTGCAAGTGTACGGCGCATTCCTGGGATCCCCCCTCCCCAAGTGTGCCTGCTGCGGCTGTCACTCTGTTAACCTCATTTAAGGGGGAGGATATTTAGGCCGGCTTGCTGCCGTGGAACCTCCAGCTTCGCCCATGAGCCTGGTGGTTCTTACAAGCAAGCCAAACCAGGCTAAGGCAGCCCAGCCCGCTTCTATTCGCTCTTGAGAATAGCTTCACTGTCTTTTCAACCCCCGGGCTATGCAGAAACCATATTGGTTTTCTCAGACCTTTTAGTGTCAACTTGGAACATCTGTGTTTTCTCTGCTGCTTAATTGTTTGAGGATGCATTTTTTTTCCATTTTATTATTTGTTTTGCAAACTGCTCTGAAAATATTTGTTCAAGGTGGGTTGTTAACCTACAAACCAACCATCTGAAGACAGGGAAATTCCACCAAGGGCTCATTTTGCCAGTGTGGAACCCAGCTGGATAGAAAACGAAATTTCATAAAAAATGATGTGAGGAGAAGCACTTGCAAGAGAGAATCAAGAGGCAAGAAAAGGGTTAAACACCCTCATTTTTGACGGCCAATTCTCCCCTGCAAATGTGCCCCCATTCCTGCATTAGTATTACAAGGGAACATGGAGTTGGGATCCCTCTGTTTCTGTTGTAATATCTAGTTATGCTGCCTGAGTTCCAAATTATGGCCTTGGGAGACACAACTTCCTCCTTAGGAAGAGGAGCCTAAAGGGGTTTGGGTGCTTGAATGAGGGGTGTTCCCTTTATGGGGCAAAGTGAGGTGGTTACCTCAGGTGGCAGATGTTTCGGGCTCCAGCAGGGTGGCAAAATACTCCATTGGAGCAGCTCTTCCATTGCAGCAGCTCATCTGACCCTTGCAAGCTCTTTGGGGAGTGTGAGGAGGAGATAAATGGTTGCCTTCTCCTCCTCACACTCCTTGCAAAGCTTGCAAGAAAGACGACAAGAGACGGTTGGCAACCTTCCCTCCATTCCCACTCACAATGTCATTTTTCAGAGCTCTTAAAAGTTTTTCAGAGCCTTGCATGGGGCAAGGCAGCATTTGACACCTTGGAGCCATTTACACGATCGGGCGGGCAGGTGAGGGGGACGGCTGGTCCAACTCACCTCCCCCCGCCGGCCGATGATTGCTGAAATGTTGCTGGGAGTGCGCAGGACCTCAGATGACCTGCGCTGCATGGTGCAGCACGGAGCTTCAGAAGATGGGAAGTGCCGTTCTGGCCTCCGGATATCCCACAATGCACCACACGACATGTGTGGTGCTTTGGGGGATTCCCCCAGGAGATGGGCACTCTAGGCGCCCGTCTCTGTGTCCTCTGGGGCTGATTGCAGCCCCAGCGAACACATGATCCCAGATTAAAAAGCTGGGCTAGGAAGCATTGTCTCCATGGGGTCGGGCCCAGTTCTGGTGGTTCTCATGCACAGCTTGGCCCAGGTTGAGCTTCCCTAGCCTGGGTTAGGGTGCACATAAGCCTCAGATACTGCAGTACTTCAGGCTACCCCCGGCTTGAACACTCAGCCTCCCCCTGACCTGAACATCTTCTGCTGTCATCTGAAAAGAGAAGCAGGAAATGTCAGCATTTCAGTTTCTTGGATATTCCATGCTGGGAAAGCCCCTGAACACGTTCTATCATGCTGGTCAGATTGCTGATGCAATTAGGTTTTGCTTCCCTCTATTACAACCCGCAATTTATCTGTTGTTTTGTTATATTATGACTAACTTTGCCCTGACCTGTGCTGGACAGTGCTTATAGAGGGAATGTTTTTCAAACATACAGAGGGAGGAATCTACCCACAATCCACCTTGGTAACCAGCCAATTCACAGTCGCAGGACTGGCATGGGGGGTGTCATGGCATTGGTGGCCCACTGTCAGCAGGGGTCGTGTCAAATTTTTGCCCTGGTTGGTACCCCACCTTCTTTTTTTCTCTTGAATTTATTTCTGAAATGTTTCTGTATAGAAATTCAATTAAGCACAGCTTACAAAAAAGCATTTCAATTTTTTTTTTAAAAAAAGAACCCCATGAAACAAAAACCATAAAAACAATCTCACTGTAAAGAGCAGCAGATAAAAATAGACACCCTCGACGAAATGTGTTCTGAAAGGCTTCCAAAATAGATCAGTCAGTTTTTTGAAGCTGTCTCTGAAGAAATTCTGTTTGAGCAGGGGCGTAACAAGGTTGGAGTGGAGCCCCCACCGGCTCATGAAGTAAAGAAATCTTAAATGAGGCTGAATAGTGGTAACAAAAAGCATCTATATCTATATCTATAATCTATATCTATATCTATATCTATCTATCCACACACGTACCACAACAGAACATCATCCTAAATTATTTTCAAAAAGGTTTTGTAAATTGTGGGCGATGCAAGTCATTTAATGGTACTAGAGAAAGACATGCTGCTGTTCTGGTAGCTCCAGGTCTTCACACTCACATTGATTTCAGAAGATGAATACAACTGAAGGAAGCCCAGGAGTGTGTGTGTGTGTTTGTGTGCGGCTAGGGGAGTCAGTCATATGACTTGCCTCTGGGGGGGCCCCCAAGGCAGTGGGCCCCCAGACAACTGTCTCCCCTTGCCCTTTGATAATTGTGCCCCTGTGTTTGAGTGCCAGTGTGGTATAGTGGTTAGAGTGTTGGACTCAGACTGCGGAGAACAAAGTTCAAATCCCCATTCAGCCATGAACCTCCCTGGCCAACTCTGGGTCAGTCACCTATTTCTCAACTTAACCTAGCTCACAGGGCTAGGGACATAGGAAACTTCTACTGATCTGAATCAAAACAAACTGAGTGAGACCATTGGTCCATCTAGCTTCAGTACTGGCTACACAGACTGGCAGCAATACAAGGATACCATTGCTGATGGTATTAAAAGCTGCCAAAAAAAAATCCAAAAGGATCAACAGAGTCACACTCCCTCTCTCAGTACCCAATTGGTGATCACCCTTAGGCTGACCAAGGTAGTCTCAACCCCATAGCCCTCCTGAAAGCCAGTTTGAAATGCATCTAGATAATCCATATCCTCCAAGACTGCCTGGAGCTGAGAGGCCACCACCCTGTCAATCACCATGCTCAAGCATGGGAAATTGGAGACAGGACTCTAATTGGTTAACTCTGAGGGAGTTAGGTTTCTTCAAGTAAGGTTTAATAATGCCCCCGTGGCATTCTGCCGTCCCTCAGAGAAACATTTATAATATGTACCAGATCAGTGTTCTCTCCAATTTTTTTCATCTGTGTGCAGAATGAGTTTTGTTCTGGGCGGCAGTATCAAGGCAGTGTGTGCGTATGTGCATTCTGAGTGGGGCCTTCTTGATTAAACCTGAGGGGGATCTAAAACTAACTGAGTGGACATCAAAACACTTCTGAGCATGCGCATGTGCAGACACTTTAGAGGGAACACTGTACCAGACCCCCTCTGATAGTAATATTGGCAGATGAAATGAGCCACATTGGGTAAGGGTCAAGAGAACAGGCGATAGGACACACAGTCCAAACAGTTTGCCCACATCCTCAGGAGTCACCAATTGAAAGTGATCCAATCTGATCCCCTAAGAGTTGCTGCTGGACATCTCCCTAACAGACTCTGCAATCAACGTGGAATCCAGTTCGGCCCGAACACGAGAATCCAGTTTGGCCCGAACACGAGAGATTTTATCGGCAAAAAAGGTATTCAAAATGTCACGGCGGGTGCTCAAAGGTTCCACATTTGAGTTCAAGGGGAATTGAAAGCTGGCACATTATTCTGTTATTGTTCCTGCTTGTCATGAAAGAACAAGGAAGACATACATTCAGGTAAAGCTCAGGTTGCTTTCAGCGCCTCTCCCTTGCAGTCTTAAGATGGCGGGTACGGTACACTCTTTGAAATCCTTTTTCATATAAAGTCCTCTGTAACCATGGGGGTTGGGGAAGAGCAGACAGGGTGGGAGGTACCTTTAACACTTGATAAAAGCGGCCTCCACTGCCTGGCATCCTGTGAGGCCGACCAGCTGGCCAACGAGCATGTGTGGCAGCCGTCCGAGCTGTCAGCATGGCAAATTTACCATTGCGCATGTGCATTGGCCGGCTGGGCAGTGGTGGAGCACATGGAGGACCAGCTGCAGGGGATGCTGGGTAGCAGGAACTTTTACTGAGCATTAAAAGTATACTCGGCCTTCTGCTCTGCTCCCTGCCCCAGCTTCTACCAGCCACGTCTGCCCTGTTATTTCTCGGGTTTTGATGCCCTATGCTTTGTCTATGAAGTGGGCACATTGGGACCTTGGCAGTTGCTGAAGGGAGCCTTGTGCTGATCCTGGTTCTGCTTTTCAACCCTCTCACTCATCCTCATGAGGAACGCTTGCTAGTGCAATATGCCTAGATCAGCATTTCATGGTGGGGTGTATTTTAAAGAGAGATAATGAAATGGATGGCTTCTCTTGACTAAATAATGCTGGGAACTTGTTTCCACCCCTGTATCTCTCTCACTTGTGCTCACCCGTCCCCCACTTTCAAAGAGAAAAGGCTCACGAAATCACCGTGTCCATACAAAACAGATTTGCAGCACATGGGAGGGCTCCCTATGAATGGGGCTATTTTCCTTTTCAGATCTTCCACCATTTCATGTTCAAGATGTTGGCCACACAAAGGATAGGCATAGGGCAGGGAAGTTGCAAGAAGCAGAAAGTAGGCTCCGTCAGTTCTACACTGAACAGCTTTTTAAATTTTTCCATCAGAAATAGAAGAGATTTCATATTTTCCATCCGAGATACAAGATAACAAGCAGGCTTGGGGCAATGTGGATATTAAATGTGCCGGGTAATTTAAATATTCAAATGATTAATCCAAAGTAGAGATGATCACCTCAGGGCAGTTCAGGGCTTGAGGGCTGCGGAGAAGAAGGAGATTGCCCCCTTGGGCCCAACCACCACTCCTGATTCTCAGCTGAAGGGATGTAAGAGTCATATTTTGCCTTTTATTATAATATTGCAATATTAAAATGAAAATTATAATATCACTTAATTTTTAAAAATTCTTTTAAACAATTATTATCATGAAGCATTTTTATGTGCCACTTTTCAACATGAGTTCTCAAAGAGGTTTGTAGGGGGGTGGGGGGTGGGAAAGAAAAAAGGAAAAAAGAGGGTTCCCCGTTCCTAAAGGAACTCTCTAAAAAGAAAGACAAGATCAGAAAAAACTCCTGGAGGGATACAAGGGAGTTGCTTTCCCGCTGCTAAATATAAAAGAGACACCCCTTGAAAAAGTGCCCCTTTGCTCTGTTAACACAGGGCCAGGCCTGAGAAAGATTGTGACTTTTTACCAATGGGGAGTACTAGAGCAGAACAGTCGAATTATCTTGGAAACACAGCTGATAATATTGATGCTACCCAGCAATCAAATGGACCAGTTTTTGACTCCAGGTAACCTTTGGTGTCAATCAATTTGCCTGCCCCTGTTCTCTTGCTTCAGTTGACCATGTTTGGGTAACATAGAGCTGGACCACACATAACGTTCATCACTTGATGCTCATGGGTCATTGCAGATCTATCATAGGCAGTACCTTCGGATCACCTGTTGTCGCCTTCAACGCAGCATTACACAGTCTATACATTCGACTGCTGGTCGTCAAGCCAAGTGGAATGGAAAGGTGTTGCATATGCCTGTGTGAACTGGCCCCAAGTGTGTCTTTTCATGAAATGGCTCCTAGAAAGAATGGCTTCAGAATGGGACTTCTCCAGTGGGGTGTACAAAGGGAGGGCTTGTATCATATGGCTATTGTATGGCCATCCCTAGGGGCGTCTGTATACGTTAGTAAGTATCACCATTAAGGTGATATACAGAATCAGGATCACAATCCCCAACCCAAGGGCTGTGTGGTTGAAGATGCGTGACATCCTTGAGTTGCGCTGAGCAGAAGCAATATTTCCACTGAGGTTGGCTTCTCGGGTCTAGTGAGAAAGAGGGATAAGCAACAGATCAGTGAAGAAACACAACTAAGAGAACTCTCCGACATACTGAAGTGGGTGGTTTTGAGCCACTGGGGAACAGGTTTCCTTGTGTTGACTGACAAAGAGTCCTTTTGTTCTGGCCTCTCATACCCTTACTTGTAATATCACATGATTTGGAGTGCAGCCTACCATAGCAAAACAAGACTAGTGCTAGACTGCATTCTCTGGTCCAGGTTTGGGCAACCTTGACTCTCTAGCTGTTGTTGAACTACAACTCCCAGCGTCCTCAGCTGTAATACGTTGTGCTTAGGGCTGATGGGGTAGTAAGCAAGAACCGCTGGAGAGCCAAAGATTGCCTACTCCTGCCCTGGTGACACTCAAGCTATCCATGATGGTAGCTAGGGACATGCTCGAATTGAATTTTTCGATTTGAATCAAATTCAAATACAATTCTAATCTAATTTTGAAAATTTATTTTGAATTCAAATCAAATTTGAAAATTCATTTCAAATTCAAAGAGTTTCTGTTTTAGAGTCTTTTTTAACCAATCAGGGGATCCGAATGGTTTTAAAAAGGTGCCCAATGGCCCTTGAATTGAATTCAAACTGAATTTCAAAA
The DNA here is from genome assembly GCF_027244095.1 of Hemicordylus capensis. Taxonomy (NCBI): domain Eukaryota; kingdom Metazoa; phylum Chordata; class Lepidosauria; order Squamata; family Cordylidae; genus Hemicordylus; species Hemicordylus capensis. The sequence continues at coordinate 20,799,012 of NC_069663.1, forward strand.
ATTTGATTCAAATTCGAACCTAATTGCCCTTTTAAAGGGTGATTTGATTCAAATCCGAATCTTTCAAATCAGCCAGATTTGAGTCAAATCAATTCAAATTTGAATCAATTTGCTCATCCCTAATGGCAGCTTGAGTCTCTTTCACTGTATAGTCTGTTCCAAAAATCACATGCAAACTTACATTTTAATTCTGTCATTCCAAGGAATTCAGGGTGGTTCTCTACCCCATTCCCTTGTGTTCTCAAATCAACCCTGTTGTGATTGGCCCAAAGTGGCCCAATGAGCTTGATGACTGAGCAGCGATTTGGACCCAGCTCATAGTTGCAAAGTATTGGCATGGAGGAAACTGTTGTGGGTTACCTTAAGATAGCTGGAGGACTTTTTAGACTGCTTCCCAAAAGGAGATCACCATTTCTGCATGTGCTTTCATGTGTTCCCCTCTATTTACTTTTGTGTTTACAGTCCAATGCAAACTGAATCCAAGGCACATGGGATGGGGTCCTTGGGGACCCCAACAAGGCTACTTCTCCCCCGCTGATAGGAACATAGCAAACTACCTTCTACCAAGTCAGACCATAGGTCCATCTAGCTCAGTATTGTCTACCCAGACTGGCAGAGGCTTCTCCAAGGTTACAGGCAGGAATCTCTCTCAGCCCTATCTTGGAGAAGCCAGGGAGGGAACTTGAAACCTTCTGCTCTTCCTAGAGCAACTCCATCCCTTAAGGGGAATATCTTACAGTGCTCACACTTCTAGTCTCCCATTCATATGCAACCAGGGTGGACCCTGCTTAGCTAAGGGACAAATCATGCTTGCTACCACGAGACCAGCTCTCCTCTCCAGCTAGTTTCAAAATGGTGGCCACTCAAGCTATAGATGCAAAAAAGGGGAAACCAGAGTCACACCATGCTGTGAAATTGTTTATTTCAGCCCAACACCTATCGGCCAAAGCCTTCTTCAGGGGCAAAACATTTTCCATTGGAATCCTGTCATACAAAACCAACCTCTCCACAAACAGGTAAAAACCTTCTTGGACTAGCCAAAACTCCTTAAGCAGACTTGCTGTTCTGTTCCTCCCAGAAAGTAGCTCAGGAGTAGAGCATCTGCTTTGCAGGCAGAACGTCTCAGCTTCAATCTCTGGCACTACCAGATGGGGCTAAATAATATCTAACTGAAAATCTGGAATGCTACGGCAGTTACTGTAAACAATAGTGAGCTAGATAGCCCAGCATTGTATAAAGCAGCTTCCTACATAAGTTACGTCTTCAAAGTCAGCACAGACCTTCACAACACCCATCTCCTGCTCTCTGCCTTGGACTCTGCCTACCCTTGTTCCCCTAATGGGCCCCCTTCCTTATATGCGTTCAGTGCACCCCGCACAATTCATGATCTGTAGGACGTGACACCAGGGCCTGATATTATGAGGATCAGAGAAGAAATTGTGGGGGGTCCTTAATGAAATCCACAGGTCTCACTCCGACACTCTCAATCTCAACCAGATCAGCAGGTCCTCTCTGTAGCTTCCCAAAAACTGTTGCTGGAGGTGGGGCAGCAGAAAGGGACAAGGGCTCCATGCTCCCTCTGCTCCATCTATAAACACCGCCCCCCCCACTCACCTGTATAGAGTAGACCAGGGCTGCGATCCCCAAGGGCAGGCAACAGCAAAGCATGGTGAAGATGGAGTAGCCCAGGTAATCCGGTTCATTGACGGGCTGCGTGATGAAGACCGCCTGCATAGGTTGTGTGATGATTGGGCCATGGCCATATCCTGCACCGGGCTGGCCATACTGCTGGTATTGCGGTGCCATCGGTGGAGTTGCCCCATAGCCCATGGGACCTGGCTGTGGCTGTTCAGCAAGCATTTTCTTGCTGGGATTTGGTTCATCTTCAGACAGATTCTCAGAATAAGGTGGAGGGTTCTGAGTGGGAAACGGAGCGGTTGGGTAACTCATCATGAAGGTCTGTCTCTCCTCTTTTGTTTCCCCCTCTTTGCAGTTCTGCTGTCTCTCCCTGCCACGTTTTCAGGCCCTTTCTGGCTTAGACTGAATGCCTGGCGGGTCTTCTGTCCTCTGTTTTCCTCTCAGCACTTCCTCTTACTTTTCTCGCCTTGTAGTGGGCCAACCGCTCAGCTCCTTTAGATCAACAGCACTGTGTCTGGACGCCTAGAAGAATGAAAGTGTGGGTGGAGAGAGGAATTAGGCAATGAGTGATCTGGAGAGGCAGTGTACTTTCCACACCCTCTAAAGTTTTATAAGTGAAAACAAGGAAACGCTAACTTCCTTGCAAACTTGGCAAAGAGGCACCTTTTAACATGGTGATTCTCTTTATTGAGCAGGGGGAGAGTAACTGGCCCGATCCACCCCCAGCACAGTACCTCCAGTGACTGTTGCTGGTGTCTGTCTTATGTTTCTTTTTAGATTGTGAGCCCTTTGGGGACAGGGATCCCTCTTATTTATTTGTTATTTCTCTCTGTAAACAGCCCTGAACCATTTTTGGAAGGGCGGTATAGAAATCGAATAAATAATAAATAATAATGATGCTCAGATACTTTTAATGCTGCTACTGACATGATCCCCAAAGATCACTTGGTGTGCAAGAAAAACCCAACGTTTTGTCATTTTATTCGCTTCTGTTATCACAGGCTTCATTGGTTTAGTTAATTGTCATAATCGGAGGTGGTGCCTGAAGTGGTTGCAAACCAACAGTTAAAGGAGGAACTTTAATTCTTTAATTTCAACGGATTGTGGCCGGGGATGAGGGGGGCTGTAATTCAACAACAGCAGCAGTGCCAAAGGTTGGATACCCCTGTGCTATAGCAGGCCTGACAGATGCCTGTCAGCCTCTGTCTGAAAACTTGGAGCGAAAGAGAGTCCACCCTCCCTTCCTGAGGCAGACAGTTCCTCTGTTAACAAATCCCTCCTCATGACTAGGCTGAATCTGCTTCCTTGTCATTTCAACCTGACACCAAATGCAGAAACTGTAGCTCTACAAGCCTGGGTCACTGTTGAGGCTGCCGCAGATGCTTAAGGCAAACTCGATGCTGTAAAAAACAGTTGGTTGTGCAAGCAGCACTTCCAGAGATTTCTCCATTTGCAACGGGGGGTGGGGGAGTGCAGAAGTTCTGATTGCACTGTAGGAATCCACAGCAGCTCTGTGCCTCATTTTAGTCATCAGTTCCAGCCTTGCTCTCTGGGGCAACAGAGAACCAATCTACCACCACAACAAATATTTATATATCACTTTCCCACAAAGGTTCTCAAAGTGGTTTGCATCAGTCAATCTATCAATCAACAGACGGACAAACAAACAAACTGCCCACTCAACAGGGTTGTCAGAGGGGTCTTTGCTCTGTGTGCCAACATGGAGAGAGGCTAAATTGCTGTATATGCAGGACAGGGCCTTCTCTGTTGTTGCCCCCCAGGCTCTGGAATGCTCTCCTTGTGAATGTCCGCTCTTTGACACCTGTGGCTGATTTTAAAACAACAACAAAAGGCCTTTTTATTTGTTCAGGCTTTTAATCCTTAGGGGTCTCTCAGCTTTTCTCTTCTGTGGGTGAGTGGAGGGGAGGGTGTGTGTGAGTGAGTGGAGAGGAGGGGGTGAGTGAGTGCAGTGAAGGGGAGGGGTGAGTGAGTTGAGGGGAGGGCGTGAGTAAGTGGATGGGAGATGAGGGGGTGGGTGAGTGGAGGGGAGGGGTGGGTGAAGGGGAGGGGTGAGTGGAGGGGAGGGGTGTGTAAGTGAAGGGGGAGAGTGAGTGGAGGGAAGGGGGTGAGTGAGTGGAAGGGAGGGGAGGGGGTGAATGTGGGGGGCGTACCAAGGTTGGAGCGGGCCCAGAGAAGACATTTTAAAATGGGTCCCTCGCTGCCTCCTCTCCTTCTCCTGGGCCCATGTCTCTGCTGCAGAAGAATATTAAGGGCACGGGTAATATAGTGTAGCAGATTAACAGACAACCCAAACTGCCATCTGAATCCACTCCAAGGTGTATGGATCAAATGATGGGGGGTTGTTCTCAAACCCAACAAAACAATCTGCAAAATATGGGAAAGGCAACTTGCTGCTTTTTTAGTATACTGGCTTTTCACAGTAGAGGTTTTACATGGTAACATATCATGTCCTAAATTTAACCTAATTTAACATCCAAACAATCCTGCAAACAAAACAAGTGCTTGCATGTGGTTCTTTCAGAGTTTTCCCAATCTAGGGTAGTCACCAAGTGACTCAGTTTGAAAGCCTTGACCCTTATTTCAAAACACAACCCCTTCACTTGAGGCTTTGTGCTGATATGCAATCCTGTGTACACTGGGAAGTTAAGCATCTTTCCCCCCTCCGCACACACACACGGGTTCTTGAGGGCACAAGCACCAACTGAACTCACAAGAATGTAATAATATAAAACTAGTATATTCATGAAAATATGCGTTAGCAGAAATATTTCAACACACAACTTAACATCCTGCATAATTCCCTATCCACTCCCCGCTCTGTCTCTAAAGGATCCAATATTTAAACAACTGCATTTGCAAGAATAAAGAGATGTTAAAAACAAACAAACAAGGTAATGGGTTTTTTGAGGGGGGTTGGGGAGACCTTTGAATTTTTGTTGTTTTTTAATGCAACTTGGGGGCTGGGTGGGAAAGAGACCCACCATTCACAAAAGCAGGTAAGAAGTCCCTTGCACCTCTCTCTCCTGGCTTGCACTCTTTCCCTCAGCATAGCTGAGAGGAGTGTTTGGAAGTAAGGCATTTCCCCCCCTCTCCCAGTTCCCTCCTGCTGCCTTTGCTTTTTCAGGACATTTGCAGAGTTCCGGAGTTTTGCAAGCACAGAACACAGACACTGGACAAAAACATGAAACAAACACACACAGACAGACCCGATCTCCACGAGGGTGCTCCATTCTCCATGCCCACATACACATGAAACTCCTCCCCTTCCCCCTTTGACGAGAGACAGTTTGCAAACTGAACTCCAAGCTCCACACTTTGCAAAAAAACAAAAATGGGGTGGGAATCCCTAATCTGTGTTAAATGTGGTGTACGTTTGTCTGTTAGGGATCATGGGGCTGTAGTTCTGTAAAAGACAAGAGCACATATTTTGCATGCAGAAGGGGGTTCCCAGGTTCAATCCATGGCATCGTCAGATAGGGTTGGGATAGGGCCCCTGAAATTCTGGCTGGGCAGAATTTGACCAGTAGGTGGCCATCGGTCTCTTAAGGGAAAGCATCCAAAGTAAGGTAATACCTTTATTGGGACCAGCTAAAATATCAGAAGCAAATGTTGAAGTTATCTTTTTCAGGCTGAATGTTAAAGAGAGACAAGGACAAGCCCCAAATCCTGGTGTTAGGCGTGAGATGGCGTACAGGAGGTTAAGACTGATAGGGCTTAAGTCGAAAGAACTCTGAGTTTTTGGTTTGTTAGTGCTGGACGTAGATTCAACCAACTGCTAGATTTTATATTAAAGTGGGGTTTTTCTTTGTCCCAGTGCCTCCTGTGTACTGAGATCTGTTCTGCACCTAGTAGAAGGTGAAGGAGAGGAAGGCAGTGAGGGGCCCATTTTACAATCCCATCTCTGGGCCCACTCCAACCTTGGTACACCCCTGAAGTAATGCCAGCAGTATGTTTCATTTCCCAACAGCAGGGCATAAAGAAGCAGAAAGTGTGTTGAACGCAGCCCTCACCTCCTGTCCTGTTTTTTATTAAATCTCAACTGCACTGGTGTCATGGACAGATATGCATTTGGAATGATCTAGCCTGCTTGACATGAGTGCAGCCATCTTTGTTTCGACCTTCAGCCAAAACGTGTGGAGTCCTTGTATTTGGGGAACGTTTATTTGACATTCCTGCTGTGCCGATACCAGTGCGATTCAGAACCTGCATTCTTATGCCTGATACTTTGGAGCTGTTTGCCTTGACAGAGAGATTGGAGAAAGTCTAAACGATCCTGTTATGGAATGGTGGGTGATGCTTGCTTTGAGCAGTGGAAAATTACTGATACTTGGACATTTTGGCTAGGGAGCAGGGAAGTGAATGAGAGTGAACCTTTATCTAGACAGTTTTATGGTGACGGAAGGCAGAGGCTTTGGGGACATCATCCTTCATGCTTTCTGTTTGTGTAAATTCTCAACTGTGTTGGGCTGATTGGAAGGAATGTGCTCATCTTGGAGGAATCCAAGTGGGGAGAGGGAGAGAGGGAGGGGGAAGGAGAGGGGGAGGGAGAGAGAGAGAGAGAAGGGGAGGGGGAGGGAGGTATTTCTTTTAATTAGGCCTACAGTGGAATAGACATTATATTTTTATTATATTTAATAGACGTTATGAATATAATAGACATTATATTTTTATGGACATAATCATGGACATAAAGAGAGCCAGCATAGCATAGTGTTGGACTAGGACTGGGAAGATCCAAGTCTCCGAGGCGTCTCCAATCACGATCCGCTAACGTCAGGAAGCGAGGAGAAAACAGAAGCAGGTCAGTACATCTGAAACGCACGATTTAGAGGAAATATGCCAGCATGGTGTAATGGTTAGAGTGTCGGACTAGGACCGGGAAGACCTGAGTTCAAATCCCCATTCGGCCATGAGACTCACTGGGTGACTCTGGGCCTGTCATGTATCTCTCAACCTAACCTACCACACAGGGTTGTTGTGAGGATAAATATAACCATGTACACTGCTCTGAGCTCATAGGAACATAGGAAGCTGCCATATACTGAGTCAGCCCATTGGTCCATCTAGCTTAGTATTGTCTCAGTATTGGCAGTGGCTTCTCCAAGGTTGCAGACAGGCATCTCTCTCAGCCCTGCCTTGGAGATGCTGCCAGGGAGGGAACTTGGAACCTTTTGATGTTCTTCCCAGAGCAGCTCCATCCCCTGAGGTGAATACTTTACAGTGCTCACACATGGAGTCTCCCATCCATATGCAATCAGGGCAGACCCTGCTTAGCTAAAGGGACAAGTCATGCTTGCAACCACAAGACCAGCTCTCCTCCCCAGCTCCTCAGAGGAAGAGCGGGATATAAATGTTATATATATATATATATATATATATATATATATATATATATATATATAGTTTGAATTCTTAAACAAGCCTATAAGCTTGTATTTGTTTTTGCTCCATTTGGAATTCCAATTAGGGTGAGCTCCTTTTGTACGTAACTTAATAATTTTGCATTTCCCCACTGATTTTAACAAGCTTATATGTAGACGATAAAGGCTTTTGATAAAGATCAAAAGGAAAAGAGTCCACGACCCTATATTTTGTCCATACTATGCCTCCGTACTGTCACAGTACTGATAGTTTCAAGGCAAGGGGTATTGATTGGGATAAAATATGTTCCTGGCGAGTTTTACACCTTATTTGACAGAGTCTCTTTCACAGCATATGGGGAAGGGATCTAGGGTATCCTCATGGGAGTATCCCGCCCACCATCTTGAAAAAAGATGGTGGCCACTTGAAGTATATGGCCCACCACTTTGGAACTCATGTGTTAATCACCAGTCCAAACCATATTCACAGCAGATAGGAGGGGCTCCCAGGATATGCGGACAGGGAATAATTTCATTAACCTCCCCCCCCGCCCGAAAATAGATGGCAGTCATATATATGATAAGGACCTTCCCTTTATAATACTTTTTGGGGGGAAACACAGAAGAAACCATTCCAATTCCCAAGAATGATAATCAAATACTCTCAAAAGGATTTCATTCTAAACTCTTAGTGTGGCTTGTATGCTGAAAGAAACAGAAACCAGGCTTCTTTCATTCTAATTAGAATGACTTGTTTTATTTTCTCATCAGAAATACAAGATCAAAACAAAACATTTTAGACAATGTCCATATTAAATGTGCCAGATAATTTATACCACATTAAAAAAATATTCAAATAAGTAATTCACAGCTGAATTATGATAAAACTCTTGTTATATTATTGATTACCACTCTTTGGCTATGCCAAGCTTCCATATATCGGGACCACTGTTCCCTCTAACTGGGATTCCCAGATGTTCACTACAGATCCCAGCATCCCCAGCAGCAATGGCCTTTCACTGGGGATTATGGGAGTTGTAGTGAACAACATCTAGGAATCCCTGTTAGCAGGAACACTGGTTGGGACCATCTGATCTAATGCTTTATAGCCCAACCCATCATCTGATGATTCTGTTTTCCATTTGTTCATTAACTCATAGAATGTTAGAGTTGGAAGGCACCTTAGAGATCTTCTATTCCACCCCCCTGCTCAGAGCAGGAAAATGCTACAGTGTTCCTGTCAGAAGGGGTTGTGATTTTTTTTAAAAAATTGTGAAACCCCCCCCCCCCAAACTGAACTGGGGGTGGGGAGGTTCAGGGGAGGCCAACACTGAACATGTCAGGTCTGGTTTGAGTCCAGTACGGAACTGAACTGAACCAGGCAACCCAGTTTTGTGCACACCCCTATGGAGGGCTAGGGCAGGGATTGGTGTGAGAGCTCAGGTATTAGCAACGTGTCTCATTTTCCTCTGTGAAATGTTGGAGTGTATCGAGAGCAGACTGAGGGAAGAAGAGGAGACTTTGGCAGGAAAAGAAAAAGGCCCAGAGGAATGAGAGGAAGAAGAAGAATCAGAGGAAGGACATCTGGGCAAGAGAATGGGCAGAAAGGAGAAGTTCACCTGGTCAGGAACTGCAGATGTGAGGCCGGCTGAAGGCTCACGTGATTTCTAAGCTCATCTCATTATATCAAGTGGAAGTCACCGAGGACAGGTCTATCAATGGCTACTAGTCTGGTGGCTATAGGCTACCTCCAGCCTCAGAGGCAAGATGCTGCTAAATACCAGTTGCAGGGGAGCAACAGCAGGAGAGAGGTCATGCCCTCAGCTCTTGTCTGTGGGCTTCTTAGATGCATCTGGTGGTCTACTGTGCGAAACATGATACTAGACTACATAGGCCTTGGGCATGATCCGGCAGGACTGTTCTTATGTTCTCAAGGTACTGCCACTGGCAGTACTAGATTAGATCAGCTGATACCTTGGAAACCCAGCTGATAATGCAGATTCTTTCCAGCCATCAAATGAGCCAGGTCCCCCTCCCTGCCCCCACCACGTAACCCTTGGTGTCAATCAATTTGCCTTCCCTGTTATCCGGTTTCAGTTGAAAAAGTCTGGTTATCGTAGAGCTGACCATGCATTATGTTCACCACTTGATGTTCATGGGCTATCATGGATATATCATAGGCAGAAGCGTTGGACCACACGCCGTCACCTTGAATGCAATGTCACCCAGTTCATACATTCAGCTGCTGGTTATCAAACCAAGTGGGGTGAAATCAAGCGACGTGCTTGCCTGTGTGAACCAGCCCAGAGTGTATTCCATCATGGAATGGTTCCAAGGACAGCTTCAGGACGGAACTTCTCAAACGGGGAGCATGAGCAAAGGATTTGGAGCTTGTATCCTTAGGTACCTGGCATGTTGGCAGAAAGAATCAGTAGATCGACGACACTAAGGCGATCCAGATAATCATGATCACAAGCCCCAGCCCGAGTGTGGTGTGGGCCAGGATGAGTGTCATTCTGGAGTTCCTCTTCGCAGCCTCGAGGTTTCCTGTCCTATTGGATTCTTGGGTCTGATGAGGAAGAGGGAGAACCCACAGATCAGTGAAGAAAAACAACCGAGAAACCTCTCTGGCATGCAGAAGTGGGTAGTTCTGAGTTCTCTTTGTGTTGGCTGCCAAGAATTCTTCTGTCTTGGCCTCTCATGCCCTTACCAGTAATCACACCACTTGGAATGTAGCCTAGCATATCAAAGCAAAACTAATGCTAGAATCAGGGGTAGGCAATCTAGAATCAGGGGTAGCCAATCTAGAATCAGGGGCAGGCAATCCTTGGCACTCCAGCGGTTGTTATATACCGCCCAATATCGAAATCTCTTCATGGTGGTTTCTATTTCTATACCGCCCATCCATTTTTGAAATCGAATGAATGAATGAACCCTACAGAGCCCTGTAGTTGCCTTTGGTAGAATCCAGGAGTGGTTTACTATTTCCTCCTCCCTCACAACATGAGATGATGCCTTTCAGCATCTTCCTATATTGCTGCTGCCCAATATAGTAGCCACAGGGATAAGAACTGGCAACCTTCTGCTTGTTAGCCAAGCATTTCCCCACTGCGCCACTTAAGGTGCAGAGGAGGAGAGCTGGTCTTGTGGTAGCAAGCATGATTTCCCCCTTAGCTAAGCAGGGTCTGCCCTGGTTGCATATGAAAGGGAGACTAGAAGTATGAGCAGTGTAAGATATTCCCCTCAGGGGATGGAGCCGCTCTGGGAAGAGCAGAAGGTTTCAAGTTCCCTCCCTGGCTTCTCTAAGATAGAGCTGAGAGAGATTCCTGCCTGAAACCATGGAGAAGCCACTGCCAGTCTGTGAAGACAATACTGAGCTAGACAGACAATGGTCTGACTCAGTATATGGCAGCTTCCTATGTTCCTATGTAAGGTGGCTCTGTAGCTGTACTAGGTTTGAAAAAGAGTTACTGTGGGAGTGGAAGAGTAGAAATAGATAAGGAGTCAATGCCCCCACCCCTTATCCAATCACTGCATCCCTCCACACACAATGGCTCACCTGGCAAGAGAACACCACGGCTGCAATCCCCAAGGGCAAGAAACAGCAAATCATGGTGAAGATGGAGTAGCCCATGTAATCTGGTTCATTGACGCGTTGTGCGATCAAGACCATCTGTGGTGGTTGTGTGATGATAACTGCCTGCTGAGGTTGTGTTACGAAGACTGCCTGCGCTGGTTGTGCCATGATTGGGCCTTGGATGTATCCTGCACCAGGTTGACCATACGGCTGGTAATGTGGTGGTGTAGAGGCAAAAGCGTTCTTGCTGGGAGATGGCTCATTGTTGGACTGATTTGTAGAATAAGGTGGCGGCATTTGAGCCTGATGGTTTGGGTCGCTCATGATGAAGGCCTGACTCTCCTCTTTCGTCCCCCTCTTCTTTGCAGTTATGTCCTTTCCGCTGCTTTTGCAGTTTTCAGCTTCCTTCTCTCTTAGGCTGACCAGGTGTCGGCTGTTCCGTTCTCTCCTCTATTTCACACTCCGTACTTCCTCCTGCCTTTAGAATTCCTCCTCTTGTGCCCAACCCACCACACCACTTCTTTACATCAACTGTCCTGTGCCAACGCCCATATGAATAAAATAGTGGCTGGAAGGAGGGATTAGGCAATGAGTAACCAAGATTCCGAGAAGATCAGGTGTGGGACCTTGTTGTGAGCCAAGCCGGATTTGTACACTAAACATGCTCCGGAGCTAGCATAGGAATTGAGACCTGTTTCACCAGTGTCACCAAGTGACCAGTCCTTTATACGGCGACCATGTCTAGTCTGGGCTCGAAGGTAGAAGGAAACCAAACCCTCGTACATAATTCAATGGGCTTTAATGAGTATAAAAGATTGCCAGAGCAACAGGATCAATCTAACTGAGCAGACAACAAAACAATCAATTATAGCTACTAGTAACAGCAAGGTAATGGCGCAGCGGGGAAATGACTTGATTATCAAGCCAGAGGTTGCCGGTTCGAATCCCCGCTGGTATGTTTCCCAGATTATGGGAAACACCTGTATCGGGCAACAGCGATATAGGAAGATGCTGAAAATCATCATCATCTCATACTGCGTGGGAGATGGCAGTGGTAAAACCCTCCTGTATTCCACCAAATACAACCACAGGGTTCTGAGGTTGCCACGAGTCGAAACTGACTCGATGGCACATTTTACCTTTAACACCAAGGCAGGATTCCTAACGATCGTGTGTGTGGAGATGCATGTCATCTCAGTATTTACTTCTAGCTAACAAGAAAGAAAGAAATTGCAAAGGGAGAAGGGGGAGGGAGCTGCTTGGATTGGGGGCGGGATGGCAGAGTGCCAGGGTTAGTAAAGGGGGTGGAAGTTGGCGGCAAAGGCTGGTTCTTGAAAGAGGCATTCTACCAGATCTTGTTGTGGAACAGCAAGTGTGTGCAGCTTGGGTCCGATGCTTGGGAGCGAAGGTCAGGCAAGGTTTCAGATGAAGAGTTGGTGCTGGGGTTCACAGGCAGAGATAGCCCCTGATTCCTCACCCCATGGCAGAGAATCACCAAGCAGTCTCTTGTCTGCAAGCCAAGGTCCTCTGCTAGCTTCGCAGCTAGACAGCAGGCACTTGGGATACACACATGAGCAAATATTGCTTGTTAGGCAAAGATTGCTGATCTCTTTCCAGAGAGCTGACTTTTTTAAAAAAATAGTTGTTTGATCATTTGATCTCAACATTGAGTCTATTCAAGATACCAGCAACCTTCCTGAATCTCAAAAAGGTGTCAGTTGCTGTTATCCTCTGGACAGGGGCACACTAAGGGAACTTGGATGACCGAATTGGCCAGTTACGACTCGAGCCCCCCTCCCCGTGTGATGCCCCCTGAAACTTGCTTTGGTGAGGCAGGCGTGGGGTGGCTCAGCTACCGGAGTGCCCTGGCCCCGGCCATTTGGAGGCTCTCCCAGACCTTGGCGGACCAGACTGAGTCCCCATGGTCCGGGGGTTAGTTCACCTCTGCCTCTGGATCTTGTCTCCTGACAGATAAGTCTGAATTCCATCTCCTGCTCTCATTAACTGTTATTGGGAAGAATCTTGTTCTGTTCATGCTCCCCAACAAATTTGCATCTCTGCACTTGCAAATGGGCATCTTCTCTTGTCCCCAGGCTTCCTGGCTCTATGCCTCAAAGAATGTCAAAGGTGTTAAGAAGGAATCAGGAAGGGCCTAAGTTTTGCGTGTGAGACAGCAATTAAATCACTTCTTGTATAAAGCTACTCAGAGTGTAATTCTAAAAACATTCCCTAGTAATAGCAAGAGGCTATGTGTGTGAGACTAGTGACCAATGCAGCCGATTAAAATATTGCAGGTTACAGCAACATTGCAAATATTTTTTAAGAGGGAAGACTCTTAAAAGGGATGGGAGACTACATGACTACATGAGAGTTCTATAAGATATTCCTCTTTAGGGGATGGGTCTACTCTGGGAAGAGCAGAAGGTTCGCAGTTCCCTCCCTGGCAGCATCTCCAAGATAGGGCTGAGAGAGACTCCTGCCTGCAACCTTGGAGAAGCTGCTGCCAGTCTGTGTAGACAATACTGAGTTATATGGACCAAGGGTCTGACGCGGTATAAGACAGCTTCCTATGTTCCAAGCTATGCTACATTCCTGACAAGAGTCAGCGTACCTCCACAAAATAGTCTGGCAATTCTGATTTCTTACTTTACAAATATTGTCAAATGAACATCTGTAACCACGTGTGCAGCCTAGGTTTCTTGATGGAAAGCGGCGTTGGTCCATTGATCGTGGTGTTACCTTTACAAAGTTGAGCAAAACTGATTGTATACTCATGGGATGCCTTCCTAGGCCAGCTGAAAGCGCCTCTTATGTAGTTGAACACAGCTCTTCCTTTTGCTTGTCTTTGCTTTGTTAAAATATAGTTACACTTCTGTTTTAACTGGGGCTTTGGTGCATTATTCCTCCGATTCACCGCTTCAGCTCTAAGACAGCCTAAACTGACCCCATCCATGTTCTATTTACACATAATACCAGCAGTCTGTTTGCATCCCCCAACAGCAGGGCATAAAGAAGCAGAAGCACCTAGCACAGAGTGTTAAATGCAGCCCTCACTTCCTGTCTTGTATTTAATTGGCCAAATTCACAGGTAGCGTGAAACCGTGGTTCTGCGCTTCTCCGCTTCTCCCCCGTCCAAATTCGGATGTTCAGGAGAGCTGTCTCTCTCGGCAATCAGCAAGACTGCAGAGAAGTGGGGGAGTTGGCGGTGTGGGTTTCCTTCTTGACAGAAGGACGGCCTGCACAGCCAATTGGGCCGAGGGAGGGAGGAGCCTCCTCCTCCAACTCTCATGCCATTGGGCTGTAATTGCTGTGCCAGCATTCAGATGTAACGCTGGCACTACAAAATTCGAGTTAAAGGTGGCAAAACTCCACTCTTCAGAGCGGAGTTTGGGGAGGGAAACCGCGGGCCCCCTTTCTCCCTCAACTCCAGTTTCCTGAATTTGGATGTACGGCTTCAGAAACCAGAGGTGAAGCGTCTTCCGGTTACTTATTACGTCTGAATCCATTAAGTCTAAACTGCACTGGTCTGTGAGGTTGTTTGTGCATGCTTGGATTAGAAAGTTATCCAATGCCTTTCCTATATTTCATGGAACCAATTCGGTTCCCCCTCCTCCCCACTATTTCTGTTCGTTGCCATAGATTATAGTATATGCTTCTAAGAATCAGCTAAGAAGTTTAACCGTAGAATAATTACATTATGCTACACTAGAATATGTAATATGACCATAGTAATGACGATTCAGATATATCATACAATATGATATGAAACACATTTACAGCACATGTGTGACGGTCTATTGGGGGCAATTTTTATTTTGATCCGCCATCTTGTTTCAGGATGGTAGCCACTCAAAATATAAGCACCAACTCTTTAGAACTCATATGCTGACAGTCTGATACATACAACTTTCACAGCATATGGGGAAGGGATCTAGGGTGTACTGATGGGAGTATCCTGCCTGCCATCTTGAAAAAAAGATGGTGGCCACTTGAAGTATATGGCCCACCACTTTGGAACTCATGTGTTAATTGCCAATCCAAACCATATTCACAGCAGATAGGAGGGGTTCCCAGGATATGCTGTCAGGGATCTTTGATTGATTGATTGATTGATTGATTGTTAAATTTATATACCACCTTTCATTCAAAACAATCCCAAGGTTACAAGTCAAAAAACTTTTTGACACAAGTCAAAAAACATACAATAAAAATGACAATAAAAATATTAAGCTAAAAATATGAAACAAATCTGATTTAAAGTATATAAAACGCAAACAAAAAAACTATACGCAGGTAAAACACACAGAAGCAGCAATAGACACAATCATGTAAAGGCCTCATGTAAACCCCCCATCCTGAAAATAGGCGGCCATCACACACATGATAAGGAGCTTCCCTTTATAATGCTTTTTTTTTTTGGAGGGAGGGAGGGGGATGACACAGAACAAACAATTCCGATTTCCAAGAAAGAGAATCAAATACTCTCAAATTGATTTCATCCTAAACCCTTAATGGTTTATATATGTTGAAAGAAGCAGAAAGTAGGCTTCATTAGCTCTACGTTTATAATGACTTGTTTTATTTTCCCACCAGATATACAAGATAAAAACAAACAATTTTAGACAATGTTCATATTAAATGTGCCAGATGATTTATACTACATAAAAAAAATTCAGATGACTAATCCACAGCTGAGTTATGATAAAACTCTTGTTATATCACTAATTGAAAGGAAAAGGAGATGGCCCGAGGAAGGAGAGCTGGGCAGAAAGGAGAGGTTCACCTGGTCAGGAACTGCAGAGGTGAAGACTGCTGAAGGCTCCTGTGATTTATTAGTCCATTTCATGATTTCAAATGGAAGTCACCGAGGACAGGTCTATCAATGGCTACTAGTCTGGTGGCTGTAGGCCACCTCCAGCCTCAGAAGCAAGATGCTGCTAAATACCAGCTGGAGTGGAGTAACAGCAGGAGAGAAGGCATGCCTTCACCTCTTGCCTGTGGGCTTCTCAGAGGCATCTGGTGGTCTACTGTGTGAAACACGATGCTGGACTAAAAATGCCTTGGGCCTGATCCAGAAGGGCTGTTCTTATGTTCTTAAGGAGCTGCCACTGGCAGTACTAGATTAGATCAGCAGATATCTTGGAAACCCAGCAAATAATGCAGATTCTTTCCAGCCATCAAATGGGCCAGGTTTCTCCTGCCCCAAGTAATGCTTAGTTTAAATCAATGTGCCTGCCAGTTTGTAGAGTTGTTGCCACTAAAGCGATCCAGATAATCATGATCACAAGCCCCAGCCCAAGTGCGCTGTGGGCCAGGATGCGTGCCATTCTGGAGTTCCTCTTTGCAGCCTCGAGGTTTCCAGTCCTATTGGCTTCTTGGGTCTGATGAGGAAGAAGGAGAAGCAACAGATCAGTGAAGAAACACAATTGAGAAACGTCATCACAAACTATGCCCTTGAGTCGTCCCTATGTGTCCCTACACCTGTAGCAAATTTTGTTCAAATTGGTTAGGCAGTACACAAGTTACACTTGCACCTCAAACATCCACCATCTTGAATCGGGGTGGATGTCATAATCACAAACTCTGCTGTTGACGTGTCCCTACAACTGTACACAATTTAGTTTGTACTGGCCCAGGCATTGCGAAGTTGATTGCGGAGAGGCGCACACACATATGGGCACAAACAAACAAATGCTGGGTGATCTCATAAACTTACTTTCCTTAAGAAAAGTAGGCGAATATTTTCCTTAAGGAAAATAGGCTAAAATAGACTCCAACATCATTGAATTACTACAACCCAGAAGCTTTCACTCTGCTTATTTCATATATATATTTAAAAATAGTTTATGCTTGCTGATAACAGCTATTGTATAGAACAACTATTGAAGTACATGCAGAAGTGGGTGGTTCGAGCCAGTGTGGAACAGCTCCCCTTGTGTTGTCTGCCAAGAATTCTTCGTTCTTGGCCTCTCATGCCCTTACCAGTAATCACACCACTTGGAATGTAGCCTAGCTTATCAAAGCAAAACTAATGCTAGAATCAGGGGTAGGCAGTCTAGAATCAGGGGTTGGCAGTCTAGAATCAGGGGTTGGCAGTCTAGAATCAGGGGTAGGCAGTCTAGAATCAGGGGTTGGCAGTCTAGAATTAGGGGTTGGCAGTCTAGAATCAGGGGTAAGCAATCTTTGGCAATGCAGCTGTTGTTGCCTAACCATTGGATTCTCTGGTGAGACTCACACTACCTGTGAGACTAGCAGGCCTCTCTGTGTAATTGTGGCTCTGTCTCAGAATCACCTATGAATGTATACCTTATTTATCTGAACAGGACTCTGAATTCAAGATGATCTCCTGGAGAGGTTTGATTTAGGTCATACCCCTGTTTCCCAAAAGGAAGAGGATTCTGAATTTAAGAAGACCCCCTGATTTCTAAAACCAAAGAACTTGGATAAAAAACTAGTCTTGGATTCAGGTAAATACAGTATCTCAAATGTTTATCCCATTCTTCCTCCAAGCAACTGAGGGCAGTGTTCGTGAGTATTCCTACCGCTGTGTTCTTACAACAACCTTATGAGGTAGGTTAGTCTGGGGAATGCTGATTGACTGAAGCTCACCCAGCGAATTGGTGAATTGGTAGTTGAGCAAGGATTTGGACTTGGGTAGTTGCCTCAAACTATTGGCTGTTGAGGATGATGACGTGGGTGACTTTGAACTGGCTGGTTGACATTTTAGCCTACTTTCTGAAAGGAAGACGGATGCTGAGATCACTGTTTGTGTTCGTGCACGCGTGTGTGTGTCCAACTAATATGTCAAAATAATCGACATAGAATACCAGGGGATAGTGGAATAGAAGAAAAAGAAATAGAAAAAAATCACCAAATACAAAGATCTACAAATTGAAATGGAAAGGCTGTGGCAGAAGAAGACCAAAATAATCCCAGTGGTAATTGGCGCCCTGGGTGCAATTCCAAAACAACTTGAAGAGCACCTCAACACCAGAGGGGCCACAGAAATCTCCATCAGCCAATTACAAAAAGCAACTCTACTGAGAACAGCCTATATTCTGCGAAGATATCTATAATAATAACAGCAACAACATTGATAATAAAATTCAGCCATCCCAGGTCCTTGGGAAGGATTTGATGTCTGGATAAATCAAACCATTAAATAACACCTGTCTGACTGTGTAAACAAGAAATAATAATTTTAATTAATTATTGGTATTGTTGTTGTTCACTGCCTAGAGTCTTTGGAGGAGGAAGTATATAAGGAAATTCTAATGAATAAATGATACCATGGCCTGATATTATGGTGGGGGGTTATGTTGAGTTGTTAATGAAATCCATAAATCCCACTCTGACACCCTCAGTCTTCATCAGATCACCAGATCTCCTCTGTAGCATTCGAAAAACAGTTACTGTGCGGGTGGGGGAGTAAAAAAAGATAAGCGATCAACATCCCCACCCTGCTCCCCCATAATCCAAGCCCAACCATACCCGCATTCTATTGCTCACCTGGCAAGAGAAGACCAAGGCGGCAATCCCCAAGGGCAAGCAACAGCAAAGCATGGTGAAGATGGAGTAGCCCATGCAATCCGGTTCATGGACGGGTTGTGCAATCAAGATCATCTGCCCTGGTTGTGCCATGATTGGGCCTTGGCCGTATCCCACACCAGGTTGACCATACGGCTGGTACTGCGGCGGTATGGAGGCAAAAGCGTTCTTGCTGGGAGATGGCTCATTGTCGGACTGATTTGCAGAATAAGGTGGTGGCATTTGAGCCTGATGGTCTGGGTAGCTCATGGTGAAGGCCTGACTCTCCTCTTTCGTCCCCCTCTTCTTTGCAGTTATGGCGTCTCCCCTTCTTTTGCAGGCTGACTCGGTGTCGGCTGTTCTGTTCTCTCCTCTATTTCACACTCCGCACTTCCTTTTGCCTTTTGGATTCCTCCTCTTGTGCCCAACCCACCACTCAGCTTCTTTACATCAACTGTCCTGTGCCAATGCCCACATGAATAAGAGGGTGGGTGGAAGGAGGGATTAGGCAATGAGTAACCAAGATACCAAGGAGATTGGTATCAGGTGTGGGATCAGAGGTCCATGTAAAATACTTCCATATGAAATGGCTACAATGTTCGCTTCCAGTCCTTGGGCGTCCTCCATAGCTTTCCATATATTATAGATTTTTAAAAATAAACACCAAGGGAGGTCTCACATACTGTTAATGCTGTTACAGTAACAATAATAAAGGCATGACTACAACACCTGGGGCTTTTTAGCTTAGAAAAGTGATGATGGCGAGGAGAAATGATAGAGGTCTATAAAATCATGCATGGCGTGGTCATCCCATGAAATTGAGTGCCGGGAAATCTAGGACCAACAAACGGAAGTACTGTTTCACACAACGCATAATCTACTTGTAGAATTCTCTGCCACAGGATGTGGTGACAGCCAACAACCTGGATGGCTTGAAGAAGGGTTTGGATCACTTCATGGAGGAGAGGTCTATCAATGGCCACTAGTCGGAGGGCTCTAGGCGACCTCTAGCCTCAAAGGCAGGATACCTCTGAGTACCAGTTGCAGGGGAGTAACAGCAGGAGAGAGGGCCTGCCCTCAACTCCTGCCTGTGGCTTCCAGCGGCATCTGGTGGGCCACTGTGCAAAACAGGATGCTGGACTAGATGGGCTTCCTTGGGCCTGATCCAGCAGGGCTGTTCTTATGTTCTTATGTTCTTACATGGTCCCCAAGAATCACTTGGGGTACAAGAAAAACGTATTCCGACATTTTATTCACTTTTGTTATGGCAAACTTTATTTGCTTAATTTATTCGTTTGTGCAAATCAGAGCAGGGACAAAAGCTGTAGAAAACCAACAGTTACAGTAAGAATTTTGATTTAGGATAAACAATAAATGATATATTCTTCTAAGAACATAGGAAGTTGCCTTCTACCGAGTCAGACCATTGGTCCATCTCACTCAGTATTGTCTACACAGACTGGCAGTGACTTCTCCAGGGTTGCAGGCAGGAGTCTCTCTCAGCCCTATCTGGAGATGCCAGGGTGGGGACCTGGAGCCTTCTGCATGCAAGTCGGCAGGTGCTCTTCCTAGAGCACCATCCTAGACCATCCCCTAAGGGGGAACACCTTACAGTGCTCACATGTACTCTCCCATTCAAATGCAAACCAGGGCAGACCCTGCTTAGCAAAGGGGGCAATTTATGTTTGCAGGGTTCACCATGTCTTGAAAGCATGCACTGTCCATTTTTCTAAGCAGGCTCTGTCTTGGTTTTTAATTGGATGGGAGACTACGTGTGAGTGCCGTAAGATATTCCCCTCCAGGAATGGGGCTGTAGCTCAGTAGAAGAGAAGGTCCCGGGTTCAATCTCTGGTATCCTCCATTACAGCTAGAAGTCTCCTGCTTGTAACCATGGAGCATTAATGTACCTACTTTCAAAGGAGTGGGTGGGAGGTTTAGAAAGCATGCCGGGGCAGGAGGGAGTGATAATTGGGCAGACAGGGGGACGAAGGGAGACCTGGCTGCCTCCTTACCCACTGTGGTGTTGCCCCTGCTCCATAATCCCTGTGCACATGCTAGGAACTTAGCTATATTTTCATTAGTTACAGTGTAAAGGTAAAGGTCAATTTTGACTCCTGGCGCCCACAGAGCCCTGTGGTGGTCTTTGGTAGAATACAGGAGGGGTTGACCATTGCCTCCTCCCACGCAGTATGAGATGATGCCTTTCAGCACCTTCCTATCTCGCTGCTGCCCGATATAGTACCAGCGGGGATTTGAACCGGCAACCTTCTGCTTCTTAGTCAAGCATTTCCCCGCTGCGCCACTTAAGGTGACAGTTACAGTGTAGTAATATACATACTATGCCCCATTTCCCCAAGTAATCAGAAGTTCCCGGAGTTTGCAGCTAAGGGTTTAGCTTCTGGGTTTTCGCCAAAGGCGTGTCACTGCAGACTGGCAGTGCCCTGGCAATATTTGACTTATTTACATAAAGACACAGATCAAGCATTGGATGGAGCCGGAAACAGAAATCCCTTGAACTCAACACACTAGGGTAAGGAAGTGGGTGAGTGCCTGTGGCAGGATTTTTTGGCAGCTCGTGCTCCCCCTCCCACTGCTGGCCTTCACCTGCCCACCTCCTTCCCTTTCCAGTCACCTGGCCACTTGCCTCTCTCTCTGTCACCAGCAGCGAGAAAGAGCTGTTGGGCAGGCTAATGATGTCACCACCTGGTGTCAAATGCATGACATGAGAATAAAGCTATTACTTCAGATAGGCTTACATATGTTTGCACGTTTTGTGCTTGTGCACTTGCACACTTTTGGAGCTAGCAGCCTGCAATAGTATGATGTAGTGTGTATCTTGTATGTATCATGAAGTATGTATCATGCATGTATCGTGTGGTATGTATCATGTACGTATCATGCATGTATCATGTATGTATCATGAAGTATGTATCATGCATGTATCGTGTGGTATGTATCATGTACGTATCATGCATGTATCATGAAGTATGTATCATGCATGTATCGTGTGGTATGTATCATGCACGTATCATGCATGTATCATGTATGTATCATGAAGTATGTATCATGCATGTATCGTGTGGTATGTATCATGTACGTATCATGCATGAATCATGTATGTATCATGAAGTATGCATCATGCATGTATCGTGTGGTATGTATCATGTACGTATCATGCATGTATCATGTATGTATCATGAAGTATGTATCATGCATGTATCGTGTGGTATGTATCATGTACGTATCATGTACATATCATGTAGTATGTATCATATATGTATCATGCAATATGTATTGTGTACTATGAGTGCCAAAAACCTTAGAAAAACAGGCCCCAGAGAAAGAAATTGTAAGTTAAGACTGTTTTAGAGAAATATGGGAGTGGGTCTATTTTGTTGAAGAATAAACACTGAATCATTTCTGAGCAACATGGAAGGGGCAGGTGGGAAATTCCAATCCAAGAATTGGCATCCTTCATTTGTTCATGACGGACAGGGCATGTAGACTCACCCTCATCAGAGGAGGAATAGATGGGGACGGGCTGGAGTTATCAGCATTAATTACTTCCCTATGTGAGTTTGTTTGCCAAAGGTTCGAAGTCAGAGGTTAAGAGACGTAGGGAAGGTGCTGGAGTATGACACACAGAGGGAACGATGCTTGTGTCTCAGCATAATTCCACTGGTGTGCCACAATAAATTCACAGTGTTCTCTCGTAAAATTAAATCTGCTTCCTCATCATGTCTTTCCTATTCTGTTAACGATTAACCTGCCCTGTGCCCGCATGCTGGATAGCTCAATTGGTTTTGCCAACGGTTAAAAGACCAATAAATCAAGAACGCCTAAATGGGGCTGTTGATATATTTTCTGACTCGACTCCTGACAGGTGCTTGAATTGTGAGGTGTGGGTAGGAAAGGGACTCTTAATGAAACCTGCAAACCCCACCCCATCTCTCTTCAATTTCAGCCAAGTGCTTCATCACTTGGAGAGGGCAAGGGGGCAGCTAGAGCGGGCTGTGCTTTCCTTCCCAGAACATCCATGCTCCCTGCGTTGGGGTGATGATGCAAAGCGAGGGATGTGCCCAGCCTTGACGGAGGAGGGAGGTGACATGGGGAGCACAGCGGGGAAGGGAGGGATAATGGTGTGCGAGGAGTGGTGTAGGGGAGTCCCACTAGGGATGTGCAAATTGATTTGGATTTGAATCGATTCAACTTGAATCTGGGTGATTCCAATCCAAATCGAACCAACTCTTAAAACGGCAATTCGATTCGAATTCGAATTTTCAAAATTCAATCCGATCCCGATTCGAGAGCTGTTGGGCACCTTTTCAAAACTTCTCAGGTCCCCTGGATTTTGAGCCAGATTCAAATTCAATTCGAATTTGAAATGGGTTTTCAGAATTCAATTTGAATTGGAAATGAATCGAAAAATCTATTCCGTGTACATCGCACCCTCTGCATCCCATGGACATTCCCCCTCTGCTTCATTATCCCTACACGCCTGACCCCCTGTAGATTTCTAAAAGCAGTTGCTCAGGGGACCACCACAAAAGGTAAGGCTGGGGCAGGGGTGGCCCTTTCATGAGGCTAGGTGAGGCAGTTGCCTCAGGCAGCAGATTATCGGGGCACCAGCAAGATGGCAAGATGCCCCCACTATGGCCATTGGAGCATTTCTTTGGGACTAATTTGCCCCCTTTCAAAATTTGCAAGGAGTGCCTCTTCCCATAGCTCTCCCAAAGCTTACCTGAAGCACTAAGAGAGGAGAGGAGGCAGCTGGTGACCCTCCCTCCTCCCTGTCCCACTTTCTAAGCTAGCAAAGGTTGGTGAACTGTCCCCCACTAGGATCAATTGGCCCTTCACCTCAGGCACCACAATACCTAGGACCACGACTGTGTAAGGCCTCCCTCTGCTTCCCTCCCCAGTAATTCAAGCATTGATCCAGCATCCTTGACTGCAGCCTGATGCACAGAAAATTAGACAAGGAAGTTTCCCCCGCTTTGCTATCTCTTTATGCCAGGAAAAGTAATTCTTTTATGTCGTGTTGTTGCTGAATCTCAGGAGCAAGGTCAATGAAGAAAGGTGGCAACTCTATACCTAAAAGGCTCCATCTGCCACAGGCTCTCCACAGCGTTCTGAAAGAGATTTTCCTCAATTTCCTTCCTGGTTTAATAGCCAAGGGCTATGTTCTTTTGGATAA
Source organism: Hemicordylus capensis (assembly GCF_027244095.1). Lineage (NCBI taxonomy): Eukaryota > Metazoa > Chordata > Lepidosauria > Squamata > Cordylidae > Hemicordylus > Hemicordylus capensis. The sequence continues at coordinate 20,822,329 of NC_069663.1, forward strand.
GGATAGATTAGAGGGGACATTACTGTCTGATAAGATGCACTCTCAGGTCAAAGTATCGGCAGTGTCTGTGAAATGTCAGGAAATCTATTGCATAATCCCTTGGTGGTGAATATTCCTTTATGCATAGGTGATAGGGCTGCTAACTCTGATTGCCAAATTATGACCCAATATCTTATATCTATTTATAAAAGAGCTAGAAATGTTATGATCCTTATCAGGGCCGGATTAAGCTAGTGTGGGGCCTGTAGCATATGTTATAAAGGGGCCCTAAATTTTTAAAAAATGCACATAAATTTTAAAGCATACATTATTTACTTGCATAGTAAAGTAATTCAATTTTTTCGTATGCTATATTTTGGAGTATGGGAGACCAAGCCACAAATTCACACTTACTACAACAGTGAACATTTATATACCATTTTCCAATCAAAATTCTCAAAGTGGTTTACACAGAAAAATAAAGAGCGGATAGATGATTCTCTGTCTCCAAAGGGCTCACACTCTAAAAAGAAAAAATGTGGTAGAAACAACCACTGGACAGATGCTGTGCTGGGCCTTCTCTTAAAAGGCACATTTAGCAGGAAAGGGATATTTATTGGAAGCCAGGTGTGTCGGGCCCTTGAGAATGTGGGGCCTGTAGCAAATGCTACATCTGCCACTATTTTAATCCACCATAGCTCCTTATAGATGTATAATCAGAGCACAAGTGGGAGATTCCAGAAGACTCAGCATAACCCACAGATACGTTGTTTTCACAAAAATCTGAATAAAAAACCAATCTAAGGGGGCCTGCCCCTCCCCCACAACTGCCCCAGTGTAAGTCAGTGGAGCAGAATGTTTGTGAACTCAGAGGGACTTAACAGACAACCAAGTAGGTGAAACTATGGACCTCAGTTTTTAGCAGCGGGGTGAAGGACGGCTTGTGCAAAAAAGAATGGGGAATTTCTCAGCTTGAAGAATACTCAGCTTGAAGAAGACAGTCACAATCCCTTCTGCTTTTGAAGGGATAAGTAGTCTAAAACTCTTTGGTTTGCTCACCAGCTGTTTCACACCCTTGTGTTTCAGAGGGGGAAGGGATCTGACACATTTACGCTTTTGGTGTAGTGTTATGTGTTTGCTTCCCATGCTCAGGCACAGGTAAGATACTCACACTGGAGATTTATTGCAACATTTTTGAAGCAGCCTCCTCCTCTTCTCTCCATGTGCTTCTTGCATGCTTTGCTCAGAGTGTGAGTAGAGGTGCTGCTTGTGAGGTTGTCGAATCGGTTCCGAAAAGCTGCTCGGATGGCGGCGGGAGCAGGGGCATGGGAAGTGGCCGGCGCTTGAGAGGACAAGGTCCAGCCAGCACCCCCCACACACACACTGAGAAATCTGCATGTGCGCTCTGACCACGCCCCTTGCACTGACGTCAGATGCAGGGGGTGTGGCCAGTATCGGGAATGCGGCGCTTAGCCTGGCTCTCGTTTCTCCTCAGTTACTGTTGCGCTCCCGCCTAGCTGAGGGCTCTTTCCTCTTCCCCTCGTGAGGGAAAGAAGAAAGAGCTCCCAGACCGACTGGAACACAACGCTGACTGGAGAGAATTGGAAACAGGGCGAGCCCTTCCCTCTCACCACACTCCCTGTGTCTGAGGTTGAGTCAGGGGTGGTCGTGGCCACTACCTGGAAGAGGGTTCATTTGGACCCCCTCGTGATCCTCCCAGTCAGCACTATGTTCCAGGACTGATTGGTGGGGGGTGGGAGTGGGTTTTCCCCCTTTCTCTGCCTTGCTAGGAGTGAAGTACTGGTGGGGCAGGAGTGGGGCATGCCTTGTGCTCGAAGCCAGCAAGTAGTTCATTCGCTGGTGGAATGCAGGAGGGGGTGAGGAGGTGCCTGGGGTGAGGGGGTGCTTTGGTGCCCCCCCAGACCCTGCTGGCCCAGAAATGCTCATCCCCTACTTTGCTCCATGGTCCCCATGCCCCACAGCGGGCGCCATCTTGTCTCCCTGTCAGCCCTCCAATAACCTCCTGCCTGAGGTGACCACCTCACCTCATGAAAGGGCTGCCCCTTCCCCAGAATCCCCTCGGAGCACCATCTATATACTTGTTCTATTGATAGACAGCCTTCCACTAAAATCATCTCAAAGCGGTTTACAGTATAACTAAAACAATGCACAAGTAAAATACAAAAGCACAGCTCATATAAATATTGAAATCGTGCCTTTGTTTGACAAATTGAAAACCCATTAAAAGCAATACTGTCTCATGCAATAGTTTGTTTTCTACCCTGCCCTGCCCTGCCCGAGAAACTTGTCTTGTACTTTTATCTGGCCAAGGACACGTGGCACATTTGACTCAGAGATACTTAATCAAACTTACTATTTGCACTCTATGTCAGGCAGCCAATAACCTTCAGGGCGAAATCCGATTAAGTAAGCCTACAAGACTTCTCCTTTTTTGGGGTGTGTGTGTGTGTGTGTGTGTGTTCTAGTACAACAACATTTGGGGGGGCCCAAGGCTGGGAATCCAAAGTGGAATTGAATTCTAAAGAGAGACAGATTGTGATTTCCTGATGGTGATTTCTGCTCATTACATCACAAAGAGAGAGATTTAGTCTACCTTAACACAGGAGCATAGGAAGCTGCCTTATACTGAATCCAGGGGGTGTAACTATAATTGAGTGAATGGGTTCAAAGATCATGCCCCCCGGCTCCTGAGGGCCCCCCAGCTCCACCCTTCCCTATTTCTTCATTATCTCCCTCACTCTGGGGGGCCGCCAGAGAGAGCGGTGAACATGGGCCCCCTCTCCCCTCGCTATGCCCCTGACTGAGTCAGATCACTGGTCTACCTAGTTCAATATTTAGGGCATGCACATAAACACCCCTGCCCAGGCCTGCAAAACCCTACCTGGGGAGGGCTACCCATGTGCAGCTGGGCCCGATCACCTGGGACATGTGCCAGCAGCCATGCTCCTGCCTGCCGCTGGAGCCCGGAATAAAACCCAGCTGCTTCCTGACAGCCCCTGCTCTAACCACTAGACAGGACTCTCCCTTCTGACGCCAGAGCCCTGCCCTCCCAGATCTGGCTCCTACCTTTATCTAGCCTTGCCACGCTTACCATTAGCTCTCACTCCCCCGGTTTCTGAGTCACCTTGTCTCCTTCGGAGAGAGACACCCAAGCTAAATAATTACGTTATCTTGGCCACTGTTTTCTCTTTCCCAGACCTCACCCTCCCGGAGGGATCTTTTATTCCTGGGGCAGGGTTAGAGGAAGGCACTGGGGGAGGGATGCAGCTGGGCAGGAAACTGGCATCTTTTCAGAAAAGTTATTTTTAGCGGTCACACTGACAATAGTGGAAGGAGATCTTAGAAAGTCGCTTGCAAACAGGGGTGTGTAAGAGGGGAGCCAGGCCATGTGGGGACAGGGGTCAGATCCCATTCCAGTATGCTTTGAAAGGGGGACAGGACAAGCAAAAGGGGCTGCCAGAACTCCCCATCTCATCCCCCCCCTTTAAATTCAGCAGGGGGTGGGTGCAAACCTTTGGTGCCTCACCTCCGACGCTCCCAAAACCCAGGGCGGCACAACTTTGGTCCTTTGACGGTTTTGGGACAACAAGTCCCATCATCCCTAGCCACAGTGTCCAGGGATGATGGGAGCTGGAGTCCAACATCTGCAGGAGGGCTGAAGTTGTGCAGCGCCGGACTAACCCAAGGACAAGCATAACCTAGAGGGGACAAGCTGCACCAGTTGAACTTATGCCACCACCAGGAAAAAATGGGGGTTAGAAGAGCATATATATATCAGTTCTCTATTTATTTCACTCTATTTATTTTACTCATTTCTGTGAGTGATTATTTTCCAATGGAAAGAGCCACTGAAGCCTGCAGTGGGGCATGGCTCAGGCTCTAGAAGAGCCCGAGCGAGCTCCACACGCCTATGCCTGGGCTCCAGAGAGCCCCGAGCCAACTTTTCCCTTTGTAATTCAGCAACATCTGGGACTCCTCCTTAGAGAACCCCTGGCTTAAAGTAAACATGAGTTCACGGCTGCACAACTTTTGCCCTCCGGCTGTTGTTGGAATACAACTCCCATCATCCCTGGCGATTGGCCACTGAGGATGATGGGAGCTGTAGCCCAACAACTGCCGGAGCTTGACCTTCACAAAGGGAGCCACCTCTATCAGAGAGAAAGCTCTCCAGCTCTCCACTTCACCCACGGGCTTAGACGTAGGTAATTCCACATGCAAACCTCAGGGAATTCCTGTTATTTGGATACGAAGGCTCAGAAAACAATGGGTGATTATAGTGATGCGTGCATCCCATCCCAACCCTCCCAGGTGTCAAGGAGGGGGCCTATTTTGGAATGGGATGGAGAGGCAGGTTGGAAAACCATTATCTGCAGCTCTGTGCACAGTAAACATCCAGCAGAGGAGAGCAGAGATAAATAAAGCACCCACCAATACAATGGTCATTGTCAGTAGACAGAAACATCCTGTCTGGTCCCCCCACCCCCACCCCCTTCCCCACCCCCAGTAATCTGGGTTGCATTCTCCTATCTCCAGAACCGCACCCACACACTAGGGGACAATTCAAAGGGGATCTTGATGACGCAAGGGAAAAACACGGGCCTTGTAAATAAATTTGGCAAGGATGCCAGAAGTCTTGCCTTCCAGGCCCCAAACGCTGGCTCTTATCCCCCTCCCCCAATTGGGAACCAATCCTCAGCATTCAAAGCTACTCGCTTGATAAGAACCTAAGAACATCAGAACAGCCCTGCTGGATCAGGCCCGAGAAGGCCCATCTAGTCCAGCATCCTGTTTCACACAGTGGCCCACCAGGGCAGTATAGAAATTGAATGAATGAATGAATAAATAAATAATAAAACAATGGTGCGCCAACTCCTATGGGGCAGATCCTCCTCATTGAGCAAGCTAATCTCAGATCCCTAGAAAGTCCTTGGAAGTCTGTGGCTTTTCAAACTAGGAGAACCAGGAGGAGGATCATAGTAATAAGAACAAGAACAGCCCTGCTGGATCAGGCCCGAGAAGACCCATCTAGTCCAGCATCCTGTTTTGCACAGTGGCCCACCAGATGCCCCTGGAGGCACAGGCAGGAGTTGGGGGCACACCCTCTCTCCTGCTGTCACTCCCCTGCCACTGGTACTCAGAGGTATCCTGCCTTTGAGGATGGAGGTGGCCTCCAGCCCTCCGACTTGTAGCAGTTGATAGACTTCTCCATGATAGACCTCAGTTGATAGACCTCAGTGATGATACTCTACCAAGACCCTTTTCTATTGCCTCTACATTCCACATCAATTTTTGCTCGGAATAAATTTGGCACTAAATACATGCAATTCTTTTGACATTTAGGGGAACATTTTTAGTTATTTCCTTGGAAGGAAAGCCAGAAACGGGCTGCAGACAGAAGAGCCCAGCGGCTGTGCAGTCACCTGGCAGGAGGGGAGGAGGAAGGCGCTCGCTGCTGCCACCTGCACAGTGGGCTTTGAGGCTAAAAAAAGGGGCACACTGTGACTCTCCCCTTCTCATCCCCCCACCCTCCCTATGCCCCAGCCCACCACCAGCGATCTTTAGGGGGCAAAAGGGGGAACTTTCCCCTCTCCTGGTCACCTCCTTCCCTGCAGCTACTGCTGCTGTGTCTAAAAAAAATCAAAGTAAAAGGGGGAACTTTCCCCTCACCCCCCACTCCCTGGAACTACTGCTGCCACTGCCCTTCAAATTCAGATGCCTCCTCTGCCTCCGTGTTAATCCGCACCAGAGAGTAGTCCCAGGGTACAGAACAACCTGGGTTCTAGCTTGCTTTGGAGGAGATATCTCTGGAGGTTTATGCTGTCCTTGCAATGTTAGGCTTGATTACAAATATACATGAAAAGGAAAGGAAAGGAAAGGAAAGGAAAGGAAAGGAAGTGCCCCTTTTTTCATGAGCTGTTTTGCAGGACTGGATATCCTGCAACCAGCCCCAGGCTGATGGTTTATTGTTATTTATTTTAAATGTATAACTATCATGGGGGAAGGAGATATTTAGATCTACTGGGTTGTGGCATTAAACAATTGCATAGGAACCATGCCAAGAATCTTGTAATTGAAAATTATCTCTGTCCCATCTTTCCCCCCCGAAAAGATACCTTTTTATAGAAATGGTAGCAACAGGACTACATGTCCAAGAAACAGGATATGACAACAATTGAAACATACATAGCATTTTTGCAGTCCAGACCATAAAGGTGAAACAACAGAATCAAGACAAACCATGTTTAGGTCTTTCTTGGCCACAATGTTAATGATTTTAATTGTTTAATTGATTTAGTTTTGATTTGCACTGCACATGGTCCTCTTACCCATTTAATTCTCACAACGACCCTGTGAAGTAGGTTAGGCTGAGAGGTAGCGACTGAGCCAAGGTCACTCAGTTAACTTCATGGCGGAGTAGGAATTTGAATCCACAGTTTCCTTGGTTCTAGTCTTAGGAATAGACTCTATATTTATCCTGTTAGGGCCTATTCCCTGGTGCAGCGGCCATTTTGGAGGCTACCGTGCCTGCACAGTGGGACTCTGCATGACCTGGGTCATGACCCCGCCATGCAGGGTCACACTGTGCAGGTGTGGCGGCCTCCAAAATGGCCACCGTGCCAGAAAGGGCCAAAGATGCCCAAACCAGGCAATTTCTAATAGAAAGAAGGCCAGCGAGGGGATGGGGAACCTCTGAGGATCCCCCCCCCCCAATCTTGGAGAAGCCCCCTGGATGGGGTAAGTTAAAAAAAAGAGAAAATTTAAAAAATGTTCATTGAACCCCTTAACTGGATGTGTGTGTGTTTGTTCAGGGTCGAACCGAACTGGGGTGGTTCGGCTCGACCCGAAACCTTCAAACTGAACCGGTTTGATGCTGAACCAGTTCAGATTTGCGTCGGTTTGCACACCCCTACTGCAGAAGGGCTGAAGTCGAGCAGCCCTGCTTTAGATGATTTTGTTCTAGCACTCCAAGCAGCTGCTCTTTCACCCCACACCCCGCTCTATGAACATTCACATTCAATGCATGTATGAAAAATCCTTCTCTCTCGTCAGCAAAATGAATCGAAAGATATCATGTGATTCAAATTTGACTAAGTTCTCTGGAAAGCAAAATTGGAGAAGTCGTTCTCTAACCAACCATGCCCGCAATGGTCAAAAACAAGAAACTGGGTTGGGCTGCCTGCGTTCCGTGTATGCTCCACTAGCCATGAAGATCCTTCAGAACGGTGTGGCAGAAATGCAGCAAAAAGACAGGAAAGGGTATTCAGAGGCCGGTTTGGCCAATACGGTAGCTGGCACACGTGATTAGGAGGAAGATGTGCCTGATGGGATGTCCTCTTCAAATGTCCTGAAGACCTTCCAGGAAATTCCTTGATTGCATGGCCCACCACCCCCATTCGTCTGAATGGCTCCTTGACACACATACTTCAAATGCTTGTGTAAAGACAGATTTGGTGTGTTTGTAAAGGGGCCATTTAGATGACCCCCTCTATCTCTACCCCTGAGATAAAAGGATGTTCTAGGAAGGCATTGGGAAATCTGCAGAGGACATTCTGATGGGTGCACTTTCCTAACTGCATGTGCTGGGGACTGTATTGTCCAAATGGGCTCCAGAAGTTCTGTTTCTGGAATACAGCTGATGGGTCAATGAATAGCTCTTATTTCTTGAAAGACAAGATTCCAAAATGCAAAAATACAACATGGGCAACAGTGATCCAGGGGCATTACATGGCGTAGTGGTTAGAGTGCTGGACTAGGGCCAGGAAGACCTGAATTCAAATCCCCATTCAGCCATGAAGCTCACTGAGTGACTCTGGGCCAGTCATGTATCTCTCAGCCTAACCTACTTCACAGGGTTGTTGTGAGGATAAGCATAACGATGCACACCACTCGGGGCTCCTTGGAGGAAGAGCGGGATATGAACGTAAAAAGAAATCAATAAAAATGAGATAAATTACAACCCCTCCAGGATCTATCTATCTATTGATCGATGGGCTGTACCTCAGGGGCTGAACATCTGCTTTTCATGAAGAAGGTGCCAGGTTCAATCCCTGGCTTCTCCAGGCAGGGCTTGGAAAGACCCCTGAGCCTGAAGCCTTGGTGAACCACTGCCTGCCGGTGTAGACAATACTGCCTGGAAACATGAGGTATATCCTGTAGGTCAGGGTTTCTTAACCTTGGGCCCCCAGATGTTGTCGGACTACAACTCCCATCATCCTCCACCACAAAAGCCATGTCTGGGGATGATGGGAATTGTAGGCCAACAACATCTGGGGGCCCAAGGTTAAGAGACCTTGCTGTAGGTTAACAACCCTTCACAGAGACTGACTGAAATGGTCAGTGGGAGGCCTCTTAATACAGGCCTGCGGCAGGATTTTTCTAGGCCAAGAGAAGGAGGGGGAATTCTAGATGGTGGGTTGTGCTTGAGAACAATGCACATACAGTTTCCTAGGCCTGAGTGAAACAAAGTTGTGATATTTTAAAAGACTTTCTTTGATCTGAGTTGTGTAATTGACGAGCTGTTCCACTTTGCTGACCACAGTTTTGAGATTGATGGCTTCCTGTCAAGCTCCTCATAGACTGTGTGACCACCAGTTTCCTGACTTCTACAGTGGAAAAAGGAAGGCGAGGTGGGGTCGGGGGTGGAATGCAAAGCATCCATTAAGCGCATGCCAAATGATACGGAATTTGATAGATACAAAATATATTTGTTGGGGTACAGATGTGCCTTTTCAATTTGTAGGAAGGTCACATTATCGGCATAGAATCTGCTGACGCTATATTGCCATATGAGAAAAACTTTCATTTATAATGAATAAGCAATGCATTCTCTTTGCACTGTATCTTGATTGTATTTTTACTGATCTATTTATTTTTTAAATAAATAAATAAATAAATAAATCTCTCTCTCTCTCTCTCTCTCTCTACTGCTTTTCATAAAACCTATCCCAAGGAGGTTTTGTATACCTCCCCTTTCTCCCTCTTATATTTTTAAAAGCTGCATGGTTTAAATATTTATTTTAAAAAAAATAATCCAAGGAGCTAGAGATTTCCTGCTGACAAGGAAATGCATTTAAAGTTGAAATGTAAAGCAAATGTGAAGGAGTATTAGGTAACAGTGTTAATGTTATTTATTTATGTATGCATGTATTTATTTATCAATAAAATATTGATATTTTAATAATAAAATATTTATTATTCATCAATAATTGATATTGTTTTGATTGTTTTTAATGTTTTAGAATATTGTTTTTTTAAAAAATAATTGTCGTGTTTTTACATTTCTTGTTTCTGTTTTTAACTAATGCTATTATTGTGAACCGCCCCGAGACTTTGCTTTTGGGCGGTATAAAAATCCATTTAAATAAATAAATAAATAAATAAATAAATAAATAAATAAAATCATTTAAAAGCTCAAAAACATTTAAAGCCCAGTATTAAAATTATGTAAAACCATAAATCTAATTAAAAGCCTGGGTGAAAAGTGTGTCTTCAGTGCCTTTTTAAAAGCTGCCAGAGATGGGGAGGCTCTGATTTCAACAGGGGGCGCATTCCAAAGTCCAGGGGCAGCAACAGAGAAGGCCTGTTCCCGAGTAGCCGCTGGATGAGTTGGTGGCAGCCGCAGGCGAACCTCACCAGACGATCTTAACAGGCAGTGGGGCTCATGGCGAAGAAGACGTTCTCTTAAATACCCAGGGCCTAAGCTGTTTAGGGCTTTATAGATCATGACCACCACTCTGTATTTTGCCTGGAAACGTATTGGTAGCCAGTGCAATTCCTTCAACACAGGAGTAATATGCCTGGTCTCTCCAGATGACCCAGAGACCAACCTGGCTGCTACATTCTGAACCAACTGTGGTTTCTGGCCTACGTACAAAGGCAGCCCCACATAGAGCACATTGCAGTAATCCAGCCTAGAGGTTCTCCTCGAAGACTGTGGGGAGTAGCCATGGACAGAGGACCATGGGAAGCTGCCTCATACTGAGTCAGTCCTTAGTCCACCTAGCTCAGTCTATTGTCTGCCCTGACTGGCAGCAGTTCTCCAAGCTTTCAAGTGGGAGTCTTTCCCTGCCCTACTTGGAAATGCCTGGGGATGAAGCCAGGGCCTTTTGCTTGCAAAGCAGATGCTGCCCCCCTGAGCTATGGCCCTACCCCCAAGGTGGCATACATGGGTCTCCCATCCAATTTTTAATCTTGTTTTAATCTTTCTTGTATGTTCTCTGTATGGCCTATGGCTGTAATAAATTGATTGTTTGACTAGATAGGCCTTGGGGCTGTTCTTATGTTCTTCTTATGTTCCTATGTAAGAAAACAAACATTGCAGGTAATTAACACATTTCCCTGATGTGTTAACTTCCTACATGCAGGGAGTTTCTTCTCTGTGGGAACATTCCATCTTCCATGTGTCACCTGAAGTGGTACAGTCCACTGAGCCACTTCATTGCATTGCCCCATAGACCAGGTCTCAGCTTCTTCATGACATAAGAACATAAGAACATAGGAACAGCCCTGCTGGATCAGGCCCAAGGAAGCCCATCTAGTCCAGCATCCTGTTTCGCACAGTGGCCCACCAGATGCTGCTGGAAGGCTACAGGCAGGAGTTGAAGGCATGCCCTCTCTCCTGCTGTTACTTCCCTGCAGCTGGTACTCAGAGGCATCCTGCCTTTGAGGCTGGAGATGGCCTGTAGCCCTCCAACTAGTAGCCAATGATAGACCTCTCCTCCATGAATTCATGCAAACCCCTCTTAAAGCCATCCAGGTTGTTGGCTGTCACCACATCTTATGGCAGAGAATTCCACAAGCCGATTATGCATTGTGTGAAAAGGTACTTCCGTTTGTTGGTCCTAGATTTCCTGGCAATCAATTTCATGGGATTCTAGTGTTATGTGAGAGGGAGAAGAATATCTCTTATCTCCACTTTCTCCACACCATGCATGATTTTATAGACCTCTATCATGTCTCCTCGCAGTCGTCTTTTTTCTAAACTAAAAAGCCCCAGGTGTTGTCGCCTTGCCTCATAAGGAAGGTGCTCTAGGCCCCTGATCATCTTGGTTGCCCTCTTCTGCACCTTCTCAAGTTCTACAATGTCCTTTTTTAGATGTGGTGACCAGAATTGTACGCAGTACTCTAGGGATGTGCGGTTCGGTTCGGATCCGGACCGGTTCGTCCGAACCGGTCCGGATCCGGCGGCTCGATCCTGGACCGAATCGGGCCCTCCCGGGGACCGAGCCGGACCGAATTCGAGCCGGTTCGGGAACGAAATTGAGTCTCTGGAGTGTCTCTTTAAAGTTCCAAGTGTGTCCTCCATTTTGTGTCTCCTTCCCGAAACTTTTGCTCCTCCTTGCATCCATTTTGTGATGCTATTTCCAGGCATTGTATTGGCTGCGCTATTGATCCTTGATTGGCCAGAATGAGTCCTTTGGTCTGGTAGGCTGCTTGGCTGTTGCACTGTTGAGAGCTGGCACCCTGTTGGCAGTGGGGGGAGTGCAAAGGTGGGGGCTCCCAAAGGAGGGAATTTCAAACCTATATAAACCCAAGCCTCTTCTCTGGAAACTTCTCTTGGCTGCAGTTGTGGGATCATCTCTGAGACCTGCTTGCCCTTTGCTGGCTGCTCTGGTGTCTCTGTGAGTCCTGACTGTGTCCTGTGTCTCTCTGTGTGTGCTCTGTCTAATCCTTTGTCCACCTGCCCTTTGTGACTCTCTGTGTGTCTCCTCTCTCTGTCTGTCTCTTCTCTTGCCTGTATACTGTGTGTTACTTCACTTTACTTTCTTCTTAATTTCCCCCAATTTTCCCTGTTCCTTGTCTGTCTGCTTTTCTCCCCCCCCTCCCCCCCCTTTCCCTTCTCATCCTTTGGGCCTACCCTCCCCCTCCCCCACTCCCACCCACTGCATCCTCATTGCTTTAAATCTTCTTCCATTAATTATTGCTCTTTGTCCTGCCTTGTTGTTGTCCAACTTTTTGATTTTCACATTGCATTCCATTGGTTTCAGTTATATATTGCTTGCTGGTTTTGCTTAAATTGTACCATTTTGTTTGTTTCTGCTGACTGCTGCTGCCCTGCGAGTTGGTTCCCTGAATCCCTCCCCCCCACCCCCAGAGGATTCTGTTGTTGTTTCTTGTTGTCCCATATAATCAGTTTTGGTTCCCTGCTCCAAACTTGCCCCTCCAAGTCCAACCACACCCCACCCCAACCCCACCCCATCCAGCCTTCTCCCAAGTTTGCTGCTGCCAAACCGAGTCCAGTTTTCTTTGCTTGGTTCCACTTATTCATTTGCTATTATTAATTTGCAGCAATTGTGGTTTCATTGTCTCTGTTCACTTAGTGGCCCCCCTCAGAGTCTGTGTTTGGTTCCCCCTCCCCACCCCCCCACCCCCAAGTTTTTTCTGCTGGTTATAGTCTTTCTTTTAATTTTTTTTTAAACTTCTGGCTTGTGTTCTCTTGATATATATTGCTTTATATATTTTGCTACCCTCCTCCTCCTCCTCCCCCCCCTGCCTGCCCCCCCCACCCTCCCTCCTCCCAGACCCTACCCTAGCCCAGGCCCAGCTCCTCCCCCAACCACCCCATCCAGCCTAATCGCTGCTGCTGCCCGAGTTGTTCCAGTTTCTCCTTTGCTGTTTGTTGTTGCCCCCTCCCCTTCCCCCCAACAACCCTCTGCCACACACTAGCCCCCAACCACACACACCCTCTCTGCTCCCCCCACCCCACCTCTTTTTCTCCTTGCCCCTGACTCTCTCCACTCACCCCAGGCCCCCTGCCACACACTAGCCCCCAACCACACACACCCTCTCTGCTCCCCCCACCCCACCTCTTTTCCTCCTTGCCCCTGACTCTCTCCACTTACCCCAGGCCCCCTGCCACACACTAGCCCCAACCACACACACCCTCTCTGCTCCCCCCACCCCACCTCTTTTTCTCCTTGCCCCCGACTCTCTCCACTTACCCCAGGCCCCCTGCCACACACTAGCCCCCAACCACACACAGCCTCTCTGCTCCCCCCACCCCACCTCTTTTCCTCCTTGCCCCCGACTCTCTCCACTTACCCCAGGCCCCCTGCCACACACTAGCCCCAACCACACACACCCTCTCTGCTCCCCCCACCCCACCTCTTTTTCTCCTTGCCCCCGACTCTCTCCACTTACCCCAGGCCCCCTGCCACACACTAGCCCCCAACCACACACACCCTCTCTGCTCCCCCCACCCCACCTCTTTTTCTCCTTGCCCCCGACTCTCTCCACTTACCCCAGGCCCCCTGCCACACACTAGCCCCCAACCACACACAGCCTCTCTGCTCCCCCCACCCCACCTCTTTTCCTCCTTGCCCCCGACTCTCTCCACTTACCCCAGGCCCCCTGCCACACACTAGCCCCAACCACACACACCCTCTCTGCTCCCCCCACCCCACCTCTTTTTCTCCTTGCCCCCGACTCTCTCCACTTACCCCAGGCCCCCTGCCACACACTAGCCCCAACCACACACACCCTCTCTGCTCCCCCCACCCCACCTCTTTTTCTCCTTGCCCCCGACTCTCTCCACTTACCCCAGGCCCCCTGCCACACACTAGCCCCCAACCACACACAGCCTCTCTGCTCCCCCACCCCACCTCTGTTCCTCCTTGCCCCCGACTCTCTCCACTTACCCCAGGCCCCCTGCCACACACTAGCCCCCAACCACACACAGCCTCTCTGCTCCCCCCACCCCACCTCTTTTCCTCCTTGCCCCCGACTCTCTCCACTTACCCCAGGCCCCCTGCCACACACTAGCCCCCAACCACACACACCCTCTCTGCTCCCCCCACCCCACCTCTTTTTCTCCTTGCCCCCGACTCTCTCCACTTACCCCAGGCCCCCTGCCACACACTAGCCCCCAACCACACACAGCCTCTCTGCTCCCCCCACCCCACCTCTTTTCCTCCTTGCCCCCGACTCTCTCCACTTACCCCAGGCCCCCTGCCACACACTAGCCCCAACCACACACACCCTCTCTGCTCCCCCCACCCCACCTCTTTTTCTCCTTGCCCCCGACTCTCTCCACTTACCCCAGGCCCCCTGCCACACACTAGCCCCCAACCACACACAGCCTCTCTGCTCCCCCCACCCCACCTCTTTTCCTCCTTGCCCCCGACTCTCTCCACTTACCCCAGGCCCCCTGCCACACACTAGCCCCCAACCACACACACCCTCTCTGCTCCCCCCACCTCTTTGGACCGCTGCTACTGCTGTGTCCTCCCCCCACACCTGAATCCCCCCTCCCTGCTGCGCTGCGCTTCTCCTCTCTCCTCTTTCTCTCTATCATCTCTCTCTCTCCTCTCTCTCTCTTTCTTTTCTCTCTCTCTCCTCTCTTTCTCTTTGTCCCTGCCCCCCCTCTTTTCTCTCTCTCTTAGTCTTTTCTCTCTCTGCTCCCCTTCACTTTCCACCTCCTCTCCCACAGCTGCAGCCGCACACAGTAGCCTACCCACCTGGCGGCTGCCATCGGTTTTTTTTTTCTTTTTATAGTTTTTGGTTGATTTTGTCTCTGCTTGGGGGTGAGTTGAGCGACACAAATAGTGTTGTCTCCTCACTTCTGCCCCTCCATCGTTGTTGAACTACCCCGGTTGCCTGTGTGCCTCGTGCGGCCGCCCTGCTGTGTCTCAGCCCAGGGTGGCTGGCTGGCAGCGGCGAATCCGTGACCAGCAGTGAGTGGCAGGAGAAGGACCGGAAGAAGAGGGGTTAGTGCGTGTGCGATTGTGCACCTTTTGTTGCCCCTTTCTCTCCCTAGCTGGCGGTTTTAAATAGGGACACCCCTATTCTGAAATGCATTTGGGTGTGGGGAGGAGGGAGGGAACCTTGGAGAGGAGATGTACTGTTGTAAAACTTGTGTCTTCATGCCCATGCCCAGTAAAGAAATTGCTGCTGTGTGTTGCGTTGCATTGCATGCGTCTTGCAGGTGGTTTTTGAACAGGTGCCTTCCAGAGTGCTTCCTTGCCTCTGGGGCAGTCTGAGTGGGGTCCAGGGTTCTGATGCGATGCTGCCACTACATGCTGGGCCCATGCCATGCCAGAGTGCTTCCTTGCCTCTGGGGCAGTCTGAGTGGGGTCCTGGCTGGGCTCTGATGCTGCCACTACATGCTGGGCCCATGCCATGCCAGAGTGCTTCCTTGCCTCTGGGGCAGTCTGAGTGGGGTCCTGGCTGGGCTCTGATGCTGCCACTACATGCTGGGCCAATACACACGTATGATGATGATCATGATGTTCAATCCATGAGGCTGCCATCAAGTGTTTGCTGCTGCTTGCTTGCCATGGCATTGGGCAGGCAGAGTCACAGAGTGGGTGGGTTCAACCTCTGTGTTGGTGTGACTGGGTTCTGGTTTTGGTTGTGTGCAATTTAGAGTCACTAAATAGGCTGCATTGAGTTTGATGCTCCCCCCACAGGAGCATTACTTGAGAACCACCCCCCAGAACCCACACTTTGTGTTCCAGTTCACTAAATAAGGGTTTCCTCCTTTGATCTGCAGGTTCCCAAGCGTTGACTGCATCCCTCCCCCACCCCCGGTAGGTGCTGTGCCCTCCCCCCATCCACATTCCCCCCCCAAAAAAGCTAAAAACTTGCCACCCACACCACAACTACTCCACCCAACTGCCCGTGCCACCCTCCCACACCGGGGTTCCACCCTTTAACCCCCTATTTTTCTAAAAAAAAACCCTCCCAGACCCATCTCCCCAATTGGCTTGGTGGTTGACTCCCAAATTCAAAAAGGACACCCTCCCCCTCACTTCGATTGGCTTCCCCCCCCATATCAAAAAGTCTTCCTTTCCCCCCAATTGGCTTCCTTTTTTGAAAACAAACTTCCCCCCCGCCGCCTCCAAATCAGCTGCCTTTTTTTTGGCCCCTAAGCCCCTCCAAATTATTTTTTTGACCCTGTCTGGCCTTCCTCCTAAAGTCTCCCTCCTTCTGACCTAGCAGCATGTCTGAGCGCCGTGTGGCGGGCAGGGCTCGCTCAAGGCTGGCAGGCAGAGGTGGGAGAGGCCAGGTGCGGGGTGCGCCTGCGGCACGGGGAGGGAGAGGACGCGGGGAGCCTGAGGACACCCCAGTTCTCCCCATTGGAGAATTCTTTGCTCCGGCCCCATCTTTGGTGCGCAGGATTCAGTTCCCCACGCCTGCTGCCGCCAATCGCGGCAGAGGCAGAGGCACTGTTAGGGCTGTGGCGGGTCCCTCCTCGCCGGCGGCACCAGGTGCTGCTGAGCTACCGCCAGTTGTTGAGGTGGAGGAGACTGTGGAGTTGGAAGAGCAGGTAGAGGGCGGTGAGGACAGTGCGGCTGGCAGCGATGCAGCCAGGTTCTCCCTCCCTCTGGGGCCCCTTCCCCCTATCCTTTCGCCGCTCAGTGGGGCCCCCCCTCGTGAAGCCCGACACTCTGGTGGGGAGCGGTCTGGCGAGGTGGTGGAGGAGAGGCCTGCCTCTCCGATGCCAGTTGAGCCGGGCCCTTCCTCCGCTGTGGAGGGCGGAAGGGGCGGGTTGGGTGGCAGCAGTGGGCAGGCAGCGGCGGCCGCCCCCCCCCTAGGACTGCAGCCACCCTGCGAGAAACGGCCTAGGACGGCGCCCAGGGCGCAGGAGGCCAAGGGCAGTGGTGCATGGGTGCATTTTGAGGTCCCTCAAGATGCCCCATTCCACGCCCGCTGTGTCCACTGCAGGATGCTTGTCAGCCGTGGAAGGGACCCTGCGCACCTGGGTACGACGCCTATGTGGAGACACATAGAGCGTCACCACCCAGGTCTCAGGGGACAGGCTGGCAGCGCTAGTGCGCCTTGTGCATCTGCCACTAGGGCGGGCAGCGGCAGTGTGCCAGCCAGCAGGCAGGCTACACTGCCCGTCCAGCGGTGGACGCAGTCCTCGGGCAGCCAGCGTATTGTTCGCGTGGACCATCATCACCTCACCCGCCTCATAGGGGAGATGATTTCCACCGATGACCAGCCGTTTCAGGTGGTCGAGAACAACGGCTTCCGCCGTATTCTCCAATACCTGGCTCCCGAATACGTCATCCCCTCAAGGACGACGTTCAGCCGGAACGTGGTCCCCTCCCTGTACCGCCGGTGCAGGGAGCTCGTGTCGGCCGAGCTGCGTGCAGCTCCGGCCGGGACAAGCGTGCATTTCACGACTGACCTCTGGACCAGTGTCAGTGGGATGCACGCTTCTTTCCTGGCCCTCACTGCCCACTGGTGGGGACCGGAGAGTGAGGGGACCTCCGCGGGCGATGCTTCCGGGTCCGGCGCGGCTCCCGATGCACTACGGCACAGGTGGGCCGTCCTGCACGTGGAGACGATGGACACGAGGCACACCGCGGAGGAGGTGGCGGCCGTACTCGACCGCCAGATAGAGGAGTGGATTGGCGGGTGTCCACACCTCTCCCGCGGCTTCATTGTCACCGACAATGGAGCCAACGTTACCGCCGCTGTCGAGACAGTCATGGACTGTGTGAACATACGGTGTATGGCACACACGCTCCATCTGACCGTCAGGGACGCCCTTGGCCTTAAGGAGCTGAGGGCGTCCCAGGAGAAGGGGGCCCGCCCCATCGCAGGTGCTGTTGCTGCCACGGCTACGCTTGTGGATAAGTCCCGCAAGCTGGCCGCCCACTTCCACCGCAGCGAGAAGTCCAGGAGACTGCTTCGCCAGAAGCAGGATGACCTTGGCCTTCCTCGCCATCTCATCCCTACGGATGTGGAGACGCGGTGGAACTCCACCTTCCTCCTGTTCCAGCGCCTGTTGGAGCAGGAGAGAGCCCTTGTCGCCCTGGCGAGGGACGAGTCCTTGGATGTCTGCGACTTCTCGAACGCAGAGTGGAAGCAGATGTCCGAGGCGGTGTCGGCACTCGAGCCCTTCCAGCTTGCCACGAAGGGCTTGTGTGGCGACACCACTCCCTTGAGCCAGGCGCTGCCCACAGCTGTTGGTCTCGAGAAGCTGATGGGTGGACTCCATATCTCTCTGACCACGCCAGAGGGTTGTGCTCTGGCTGGGAGGCTGAGGTCTGGGGTTGACAAGCGGCTCGTTGATGTGCTGGGAGACAGGGAGGAGTATGTCCTCGCTTGTCTCTGTCACCCAGCCCTCAAGGGCAATGCCGTGAGTGCCGACGACTTGCCCAGGTGGAAGGGCATCCTGGTCGAGAAGGTTAGGGAGGAGGAGGCCGCTAGGGCCCGCAGAGACCAGGGTGTTGGTAGTGGTGCGGGGGCAGCCCTCGCGGCCCAACCCGCACCCAGCAGCAGCATGGGCGGCCAGCCGGCGTCAGCTTCCCCTTCCCCTCCCTCTTCCCAGTCCAGCAGCGCGGCATCCCAGGCGGCGCCATCGCAGCAGCCATTTGCTACCGACTCGAGATCCGCCCAGTGGTTTCAGCGGTTCTGCTATGGCGCCATGCCTGGTATGCGGGAGGCTCGACCTGCCAGGCCCCCCTCCAGTGCTGAGCAATGCGTTGCGCAGTACTTGGAGGAGCCTGTGGAGGGAGACGGCGTGGACTGCGCACAGTTCTGGGCGAGCCGCCGCCAAGTCTGGCCGGACCTGGCGGTGGTGGCTGTGCGCCTCCTCTCCTGCCCCCCAACCAGTGTCCAGAGCGAGCGGGTGTTTTCACGTGCCGGGGACGTGGTGACACCCTCTCGCTCCCGCTTGGACCCTGGTCTGGTGGAGCAGCTGGTCTTCCTTAAGGTGAACCTCCCCCTGTTGGGCTACCCCAAGCTGCAGTTTGAGATGGGCGAGTGATTACCGTGGGTTGCCCCATGGTTGGTCACCTGCCTGGCTCGAACTCTGTGCTTATCCCTACCCTCCCCCCTTCCACCTCTAGCTGAGCTGACGTGACAGATGCTGAGCCGTGCCAGCCAGTCGCAGCGTGTAGTGTGCCCACACAGAGATGCAGTTGTAGTAGTAGTTGTAGTGCTGCGACTGGCCAGATGTTTACAATGCCCACGCCCACCTAAAAAGAAACCCAATGCTGACCAGCACAGGCCCTTTATCTATCCACCTGTCAGCATTTGGGGACCTGGCGTGGGCACGGCACACCCCCCCAAAGTAGCACAGCCCACGGAGTACTAGACTTAGCGGCAGCGGCGGGTATACGTTCAAAAATGCAGTGTAGATATGTAAATACTGTATGTAAATAAACATGTAAATAATTTTTTCTTTAAAAACCCCATGTCAAAATCAAGCCTCAAAATTATGCAAAAGAAAGAAAAAAAGGTGACAAAGGGAGAACAAAATGATGAATGCCAAATGAATTGATTTTATTGAAAATGTCACCAGAAATCATGTGTGGGGGGCTTGGTTTACATGGAGAAGATGATTGGGTGATTTTTTGAAATGAAACGAATGAATTATTATCATCTTATGTTCATCTTGATTGTGGTCACTGTTGATGTTGGCTGATGGCAAAAAACCCAAAACCATCAGAATAGCAATGAACTGGCTGCCAACACAACATATTGATTGATAACTGTGCAGGGGGGGAATTGGGTCTGTGTGTGTGTGTGTGGTGCAGGCTCAGTCTGTCTCTTCCTGTTGTGTGTCTGTCTGTCTGTCTGTCTGTCTGTGTGAATGGATGCCTAGCACTGTCTCTGTGTGTGGATGCTTTCTGTGTGTAGTGTGGTGTGTGTCTGTCTACATGTTTTTTTTCCTCCCCCCCATGCCTCCCTCCATCCTTCCCCTCTCATCCTCTCCCCTTCCTCTTCACCACCTTCCATCCTCCCTCCCTTCCAGCCCACCACCGCCTCACCTGCCCCCAACCCCGGTCTGGCAGATGATGAGAGTCTGGTCTCTCCCACCGAAGCACACACGTGAGCACGTGTGTGCACAAATATGTGGCTGACCAACTCTGAGCCGGACCCTCCCCCCTTCAATCCCCTCTACATCCCTCTCCCCCTCCCCTTTCCTCCCCCCTGCCTCCCAGCCTCCCTCCCTGCCTCCCTCCCCCCTCCTAGCTAGCAGCGCACACATACACACACAAAACACCTGTGGTGGCAAACACCACCAGCACACATGCACTCACACTGGTGCCACCACCTCTGCCTTGGGCCTCTGTGTCCTTGAGCAGATATGTGGTGGTGGACCAGAGAAGCATTTCTTTCCAGCAAGGCAAAAGGCATGCACTCACTGCACACACACACACACACACACGAAGAGGTGAAGACGAGAAGAGGCAACTTCTAGAACCAGCAGCAGCAGGTGAGTGTCGTGTAATTGTGTTGCTTCCCAAGGCCACTGCCCATGCTCAATGCTCAGTCTGCTGAAACTAAAGAACTAGCTACAATCACCCTTCCTCACATGCAGCTCAGCTCAGCTCAGCTCAGCTGCACAGCACACTGACTAACTAGACACTACAGCTGGTGGTAGAAAAAACAGAAGTCTAGATTCTAGAAGATGTCCTGGTGGATTTTAAACTTTCAAATCTGTGCTAGGATTGCCTCGCCCGCCTCCTCCTCCTCCTCCTCCTCCTCCTCCTCCTGCCTGTAATTGTGCCCTCTCCCCTTGCAGTTGCGCCGTCGTGATGGGTTGGTGATGTGCGTGCGCCGTCTACTTGTTAGCTCTCTCCTCCTCATGTTGGCTGGGCTTGCCAGGCACTGGCTGGCAGCAGCTGTTGGCTGTGTGCTAGGCTCAGGCTGTGGCGCGCGTGACTGGACTGGGAATGTTATTGTAGCGGCAACACTGGTTGTGGTGGTAGCAGTAGTAGCTGTTGTTGTTGCTGGGCTGGTGGCTGCTGGCCTGTGCTGACTCTGCGCACTTGGTCTGGTCTGGTCTGGTCATTGGGATGCAGATGTAGGGTGTGTGTGCATCATCCATGGGGAGCATCAGAGCAGAGCAGAGCAGGTTGGCTGGCTTCTGTCTGTCGGGCCTAGTCAGTGGCAGGCACTGAGTGAGGCGGTGGTTCCTTTGGGCATCACGTCACCCATCATGCAGAGCGGCAGGTCTGCTGCTCTGCTGCTCCGCCTCCTGCTTCTTCTCTGTGTGTGCTGCTCTTGTGCTTAGTGTGCTGCTCCGCTGCTGCTGCTGTGCTGGCAGGCAGCACAGCAGTGGCCTTTTTGTTAGATCAGAGAGTGGGTGTTGTCTCTCTGAGTGTCCTCCTCTTACTTGCTTGGATAGGAGTGGTGGTAGTAGGTAGGCATTAAGATGGACTGACTAGGTGTTACGTGTTAGGGCGCCCAGAGAGAGGGGCCAAAAAG
This sequence comes from Hemicordylus capensis, assembly GCF_027244095.1. Classification (NCBI taxonomy): domain Eukaryota; kingdom Metazoa; phylum Chordata; class Lepidosauria; order Squamata; family Cordylidae; genus Hemicordylus; species Hemicordylus capensis. The sequence continues at coordinate 20,843,500 of NC_069663.1, forward strand.
ATGGGGTGGCAATTGTTGGGTTGCTCCTAGTATTATTGGTGAATTTCTGAAGAAATTTTTTTTTTCCATTGGCTAGAATGGGGGTTCGGGGCTGCCCCAGACCCGCCTCTGTGGGGTGGCAGCACCGCCAAAGTGGGTCCGGGGCCATGGCAAAAATGCCCTCAGTCCCTCCCAGCAATCCCCGTAGAGATAGGAGTGATGGTTCTGTTGTTTTTCTGAGGTGTTCTGAGTGAGTGTGGATTCTGTGATAGCAAATGAGAGTGGATTCATGGTGTCTCATTGGAAATCTCATAAGCTATCATAGAATCTACATTCAGAATACCTCAGAAAAACAACAGAACCATCACTCCTATCTCTACGGGGATTGCTGGGAGGGACTGAGGGCATTTTTGCCATGGCCCCGGACCCACTTTGGGGGTGCTGCCACCCCACAGAGGTGGGTCTGGGGCAGCCCCGAACCCCCATTCTAGCCAATGGGAAAAAATTTTTCTTCAGAAATTCACCAATAATACTAGGAGCCACCAATTGCCTTGGGATTTTTGGGGTGGAGGACACCCATGGGTGGCTACCACCCACCCCAGCTTTTTTGCCCCTAAGGGCTCCACATTGTGAGTTATGGGCAAAAATTTATTTTTTGAAAAAAATTTGTAAAAAATCAGAGGAAGGTCCAATCGACTTGAAATTTGGGTGGCAGGTAGAACACAATGTCCCCTTCAAAACCAGCCACTTTTTGTGATCTGAACCGGTTCGGTTCGGATCCGAACCGGTTCGAAACCGAACCGGACCGGGGGGGTGGTCTGGCAAAACCAAAACCGAACCACCCCGGTCCGGTCCGGACCCGGTTCGGACCCGAACCGAACCGGGAGAACCGGTTTTATGCACATCCCTACAGTACTCCAGGTGTGGCCTCACCATAGTCTACAACTTTCCTCAGTGGTTGGAAGATGTAAAAGCTTCATAATCTTTTCTTTTCTTCCTTTGGGAGAGCAGTAAGGAAAGACCCAGTCACAAAGTCATAAAATGCTGACAGAAATACAACAGTAGCATGCCTAGGCACGGAATAAAAACCAAGCAACCCTCTTTTATTTCCTGCTGACTGATATCAAAATCTCCAGAGTCTGTCAAAGTGACACAGAAATCCCCCTTTTAAGTCTGTCAGTAGCTTGTCTCAGAAAGACATTCTCTGCTCAGAGCCAGCCCCTAGGGTTTTTGCTGCCCTAGGTGAAGAAATACGTTGGTACCCCCTCATCTTGTAAAAATTATATTCTGTATTGTATGAAATATAATTTTTGCTGTTTATATTCTTTTGTGCTCTTATGAGTGTATCCTATCCACCGTCACCTTTCCCAGTAGTTCAATGTACCAGGAAATTTGGCTGTATGCAGGTTTGCTCTAAAGTTGTGTACAGTTTGGCTGTATGCAGGTTTGTACTAAATTGAGTTAAATTCTAGCGGTGTGCATGAATCACATTTCAAAAATCCGTTTTGAATTCAAATCAAATTCAAAAACCAGTTTCAAATTTGGTTTGAATTCAAATCAATTTGAGCCAGTTTTGGTGCCTTTTAAAACCACTGAATGGTTTTAAAAAGTGCCAAATGGCTCTCATTGAATTTGAATCCAATTTCAAAAAAATGATTTGAATTTGAATGGAGTTCCCCTTTTAAGGGGTGATTCAACCTGAATTCGAATCAGTAGCATCACCCAGATTTAAGCTGAATCAATTCGAATCCAAACTGATTTGCACATCCCTTTTAAATTCCCCACATCAAGCCCAAGCATAGTGACTATGATAACTACCGCCCTTCAGACCAAACCTGGTAGGGGATTTTGGTGGATAAGGGGTGTGCAGCCATAAAACTGGTAACAGATGCACATGCTCAATGGTCATTTGAGGGTTCAGTCCAGAAAAGTATTTTACAGGGCTGGCCCCTCAAATGGCTGCTGTGCATATGCATCAGGGCAAGGGGGGCAGTGGGCTGAACTTGATAAAGAGCGGGGCAGTAGCACAGGAAGCAGGGCAGCAGCTCCTCCTCCTCCCCTCCTCCTCCTCCCCTCCTCCTCCTCCTCCTCCTCTTCTTCTCCTTCTCTTTCTCCTCCTCTTCTTCTCCTTCTCCTCCTTCTCCTCCTCCTCCTCCTCTTCTCCTTCTCCTCCTCCTCCTCCTCCTCCTCTTCTCCTTCTCCTTCTCCTTCTCCTCCCCTCCATATCCTCCTCCTTCTTCCAGCCATTTGTTTATCATAACACTTGTATGCCATATTTTCACCAAGAAGTCCCCACTGATTGATAAAATATACCACAAAACTGTGGGTTGTATCCAAATAAAGTTAGTTGTGTTGTTTAGTGTTAATAATAATAATAATAATAATAATAATAATAATAATAATAATAATAAACTTGAAGAGCACCTCAACACCATAGGGGCCACAGAAATCACCACCAGCCAATTACAAAAAGCAACTTTACTGGGAACAAACAGCCTATATTCTACGACGATATCTATCACAACAGCAACAACATTGACAATAAAATTCAGCCATCCCAGGTCCTTGGGAAGGACTCAATGTCTGGATTAAACAAACCAGTCAATAACACCTGTCTGACTGTGTAAACAATAATAATATTATTATTGTTGTTGCTGCTGCTGCTGTGACTGTGTAAACAACAACAACAACAACAACAACAACAATTTTCAATTAGATTTAAAGAGGCAGCAACCACCATTCTGCCTTTCTGCCTCGAGGGAGAAGAGAGAGCGAGCGAGCTTTGCTTTGCTTTGCTTTGCCTTGCCATACCTATTGCCTTCTGCCTTGCCAACCTGAGCCCAGCCTGCCTGCACCTGCTGCAGCATGCCAGTGTATTTAGTGTATTTACGTTTTGTTGGCATTTCTGCCTCGCATGATCCATCATCATCATCACCATGTTTATATGACTTTATAGTGTACAATACCGTTTACATTTATATATTCATTCTTTATGTCCTTTCCCCCAGTTTTATCATTGGATTTGTTGGGTTGTGTTTTGCATTTTGGATATGAGCTTTTCCTTTCCTTCCTTTAAATCCTTCCTCAAAATCTATATTTCCTGTGAAGTCTTTAGCACAGCCCTCACCCTCACCCCCACCCAACTGTCAGCCTAAGGATCTGGAACAGAAAGAACTGCCTATTTTTCTTGTCACCTTCTAGATTGTAAGCCTCTTGGGGCAGGGGCTTTTCATTGTTTACAAAGCCCCTGCCCCAAGAGGGCATATTTTTGTTTGTTGTTTGTTTGTTTGTTTACAAACAAACAAACAACAAACAAACAAAAATATGATTACTCCAAGGAAGTTAGGCTTTCCCCCCTATCATTGGATCTGTTGAGTTGTGTTTTGTATTCTTAGTTTCAGATCCTCTTATACTCTTTCTGTGGTGCCAGTTCGAAAATACAACCTATACAAATTTACTTTTGAAAATCCATTACCTAAGCATGAATGCAGAAAACTGCATGTGTGGACACACACACACACGTTTTCCATTTCTCTGTTGCGTAGAGGGAGATCTGTCACCTTTTTTCTGCATCCCTCACAGTCTTTTCCTACTCCAACTCCAGTTCCTTCGCCTTCCCCTAGTGATGCACGTGAGTTCAGGCCTGGGTGGATGTAAGAAAAAAGACCTGGGTGGGGAGGGGGAGAAGAAATAAATAGCTCAGGAGTTGTCCGTGTTCCAAACTGCTGTTGCTGCGTGAGCAGCTCAATTCATGCCCACATCATATGCCAATAACATGGGACCAGGGAGATTTCTCATCTTCATGCTTGCTGCAGGTGAGATGGAGGGGATCAAAGGTTTCTTGCCTGGGGAGGGAAGCTGGATTTGTGTGTTTCCAGACTGCAGTCCAAAGACACTTAATTTGCCCTGAAGCTATTTCATTTCTACAGATTAAAATTTAAGATGATGATAAGATAACCTCTAAGATAACCTCTAAGTTAGAATGATTGGAGTTGAAATGAAGTAAGTGTGTGTGTGTGTAAGCTGAGCATATTCTCATAATTCAAATTTGCTTTTTTAAAAAAATCTATATTTATCTAACTGGAACTTTTTGGCAACATCCCAATTGTGTTTTAATGTTATCTAGTTTTAATTGTAATTGTAATTTGCTTTTAATTGTTCATTGATTTTAATGTAAACTGCCCTGATCCACCTTTGGAAGTCTAATCAAGTAAGTAAGTAAGTAAGTGTTTGCTGCTGGATATTGTTGTGGTTTTTTTTAGTACACCAGTATTGCATATGTGAGTTATACCTTATCGTAAGGATTTATCCATAAGAATTAAGTTTTACAGTTTTTACCAGTAATAATCGGAGCCAAACTGAAAGCTGACCACCTTTGATTTTCAAAATATCAAATATCAAAATGGGGCCAGATTTCCAACTGACGAACAATGCCATTGGAACTGGACTGACAACCCAACAGAAGAGTCAAATCATGCAGCAGTGATGGGAGTAAAGAGCCCTGCTGGATTTGACAGGTGGACACATTTATGAGGGTGATTTAAAGAAGGAAAAAGATACTTCAGTAATAGGAAACCAGGATGGATATCCCCATACCTATGATTCTGGCGGATAACTCTAGTTCTAGTCATTCTCTAGTCATTCACATTCTGGAAAGGCGAGGGCCATTGAGGAGAGCTGGTCTTGTGGTAGCAAGCATGAATTGTCCCCTCAGGGTCTACCCTGGTTTGCATTTGAATGGGAGACTGCATGTGTGAGCACTGTAACATATTCCCCTTAGGGGATGGGGCTGCTCTGGGAAGAGAGTCTTCATGCTTGCATGCAGAAGGTTCCAAGTTCCCTCCCTGGAATCTCCAGATAGGGCTGAGAGAGATTCCTGCCTGGAACTTTGGAGAAGTTACTGCCAGTCTGTGTAGACAACACTGAGCTAGATGGACCAATGGCCTGACTCAGTATATGGCCGCTTCCTATGTTAATCAACACTTTTAGGGGGTCTTTCAGGAAGCACATTTGTTCTTCAGGCCCCCTCCCAGCCTCAATCAATGACCTCATATCATCTAAAAGGCTGTGTGCCACACATATGAAACCCTTTGCTCGCAGGCAATGCCAACTTTAACACAGTGCCTGGGAAGTCTCTAGCATGGGATGGAGCCACAGAGCATCTGCTTTGCATGCGAGTCAAACCTTTGGTCCATCCAGCTCAGTATCTTTTGCTTTGAGTGGCAGCGGCTTGATTTCAGGCAGGAGTCTTTCCCAGTGCTGCCTGGAGACCGACCTACGTCCCCATCCTCTAACTTTCTGTTATATCATGTGTCTCTTCTCTCCTAGGGGCTGTCCACTGTGAAAAGGCATCTCTGGAGATTATTCCCATCAATGGGGATGTGCAGAAGGGGGAACCGGCATTTTTCATTTGCAAAGGTGAAAGCAGATAACTGAGGGTATGTACAGACATACATAAAAACAGGATCCAGCGTGATCATCTGCCTTTATTGGGTGAGCATAGCTTTCGGCCGCCTTTCCTCTTCAAATGACAGGAAATGCTTTTACAGCAAATATTGATTTCCTTGTTAGACGTCCCCTTCCCCATGTCCCTAGTGGATTATCAGCCTTCTCTTTAAAGCATTGGTTGGATGACTATACATTCACGTAATACCTGGTTAAACCCCCTATATTTTCAGGCGTACAAACATTATGATGTCATAGACAGTCAGTGCTCTACACAGCCCCTTTCAAATTGTTTCTTCTGAGCTTGGTCTTTAAGAAAATATTGCATAGGTGATAATGCAGTGAATGCACATAGTGGGTCCTGTGTTTATGTATGTCTAGACTCTCCCCAGCTTCTTCCTCGGCTCTTCGTTCATCCATCAAAACATTGTTAGTTTTGGGTGGGTCATTATTAACCTTTCTGTATCTGATGGATGTGCTGGTCTAGCTAGTCCTCTCTCCTTTTCCCCACCATCGCCCTAATCCAGAAATCTTCCATACTGATTGTTTATTTTTTGCTCCTCTACTTGGCAGTGAAACGAGGTGGGGAAACCGAGTTAACCTGGTATGACCCATCCGGGGAAGAAATCTTAGAGGACTCAGAAGAACCATACAAGAGGAAGGAGATTGATGAACTATCTGTGGGGCTGAATATGACACTTTCTGACCCAGAGAAGGGTGGGACCTTCCAGTGCAAGGGGGATTTTGACTCTGGCCTTGCTACTGCCCAGATCCAAATCCGTGTGATCCGTAAGTGACATTATTTTGGGGACCTGGCAATGTCTATTGGGCAGAGTCAACCTCAGTGGAACTTAGACTTCTGAACTTCATGTAGCCCAGCATGGATTAGCATTTATGCTCAGTAGCACCTCCCACCCCCAATATATGGGGCAGAGTGGAAGGGAAGAAATTACAGAAATCAGGTAAAACTATGCAGCAAATGTTATCCAGTTTGCACCAATATCTCTCTCCTGGCTTTCCCCAAAGAATCCTGGGAATTGTAGTTGAACCGGCAACCTCTTGCTCCCTAGGCAAGTTACTTCCCCGCTGCCAGTCTGTGAAGACAATACTGAGCTAGATGGACCTATGGTCTGTCTCAGTATATGGCAGCTTCCTATGATTCAGGCTTTTCACTGCTCGTTAGAGCGCAACCCAATTTATATCTGGGTTTTTTTAAAAAAGCAACTTTTTGCATTGGGTTTTTTGGATAGCATTGAGTTTGCAGAAAAGCCTCACAGAAAACTTGCCGGGTGTAGAAAGCTTCCTGGTGAAAGTTCTGAGAATTTTGTTTGCAACCCCCCACCCCCGCAAGTCTCCTCTCAGAACTACAATTCCCACATGTTTCCTGGGATGAGGGAATGACTGTTAAACCAGTTTTCATCTAATTCATGTCCTTGGGGAGATGTATTCAGTGTCCTCAGGCAATTCGGTTTCAGTTGAGAGGGTAACACTCCCTCTCCCCTCACTCACCCTTTAGAATTCAGAAAAATATATCAACCCTTTACAGACTGGGAATCCTAGTACAGTTTCATCCCAGGAGGTCATGGGACCTCATCCCAGGAGGTCATGGGACCTCCTTTCACAAGCCGAATAGTCCCATATGGCTAGTTAAACCATAGGGCAGTTCACATGATGAATATCGGGTTAAGGGAAGCCTCCTACATGAATCTGGGAACAGGGCACAGTCCAAATTTTTGACTGTGTGTTAGATAAAATCAAGGCCAGAGGCAGGGAGTGTGATTATCAGTCAACCCCCAGCTGGATAGGATGATTTCCCTGCCTTCCTCGTTCAGAAGCTGGGGATGAAATCTCTGGATAGGGTGTGCTTGTCTTTCTGCTGGCAATCAAGCTCCCAGCCTCCAACTTTGTTTTTATCTAACACACGATCAAAAACCGGTGAGCGTGCCAAGCTCCCAAATGGGAAGAGAGCTGGTCTTGTAGTACAAGCATGAACTGTCCCTTTGCTAAGCAGGGTCTGGCCTGGTTTGCATTTGAATGGGAGACTACATGTGTGAGCACTGTAAGACATTTCCCTTTGCGGATGGGGCCACTCTGGGGAGACCATCTGCCTGCTTGCATGAAGAAGGTTCCAAGTTCCCTCCCTGGCAGCATCTCCAAGACAGGCTGAGAGAGACTCTTGTCTGCAACCTTGGAGAAGCTGCTGCTAGTCTGTGCAGACAATACTGAGCTAGATGGACCAAGGGTCTGACTCAGTATAAGGCATCTTCCAATGTACCTATAGTGGTTCAGAAATCATCATGTGGAGATGCCCATAATTGCTGTCCAGTACACCTGATTTCAATGGTTCAGATCTGGACTCCTGGAGTGGGTGCAGAATGGAGAGTTGCGTGCTTGTTTTGGAGGACTGGAAATAGTTGTGTGTTGCCCAGTGTCCAGTAGGGAGGGTGAATTTCAGGGTTCCTATCTTCCATAGGAAGCTGATTTATATCAAGTCAGATAATTGGTCCGTCTAGCTCAGTATTGTCTTCATAGACTGGCAGCGGCTTCTCCAAGGTTGCAGGCAAGAGTCTTTGTCGGCCCTATCTTGGAGATGGCAGGGAGGGAACTTGGGACCTTCTGCATGCAAACAGGCAGGTGTTGTCTCTTCTTAGCTAAGGGGACAATTCATGCTCACTACAACAAGATCAGCTCTCCTCCCCATGCAGCTGGTAGAAATATGTCCCTGTGGGTCACACAGCCCTCAGGGACATACTTCTCTGTGTTGCAGAGCGCTTCTGGGAGAAGGAGAGATGAGGGGGTCAAATACTGCCCGTCACTCCTTCTCCCAGAAGTGCTCTGTGAGTTTCTCCCTGAGTATGTCCCTGAGGGCTGTACAATTCTATCAGTTAGAGGGTGACCTGAGGGGAAGGTAGGGTCCAAAAAATCTGCCCAACCCACTGCATAATAGACACAGCCTTAATGGGGAAGGCCACTGAAGCAAGTGCAAAGCTCTCTGTTCTGTCCCTACTTCCATAGTTTGAATCTGAGTCAATGTTTTATCTCTGGTTGTGGCCTACAGAGAGACCCACATTTGTGACCAAGATGGCCTCTGAGAAGGAAATAACAGAGAAGGGAAAAGTAGACTTCAGCTGTTCAGCCACAGGAATCCCACAACCAACCATTAAATGGATCTTTCAAAACCAGGACATCAGTCCTTCTGGTGAGTAGGAGATGGTATACTGAAGTACCCGGAGATAGAAATTCCACTCTTGCCACTGCCAGTTATGGCAACATCTCCCTTCTGGTTGACAGAACGTATCTCTGTTGAAAGAGGCAGCCTGGAGATAAAAAACATTCAACCCTCAGATGCTGGAAACTACAGCTGCAAAGCTAGCATCGAAGAGCGGAAAGAAGTGGCTTTCACACATGTCACACTCAAGGTGAAATGTAAGAGCTCTTTTAGGTCTTACCATCATGCCGGGAGGGGAAAATTGGTCTGCATAAGGTGACAGAACTCCATGACGAAGCCAGTAGTCATGTGGGTGGCCAATCCAGCCACCCAAGGAGAGCTCCCAGCTCGTCTGTGGGGAGAGCAGGCGAAGTCGTTCTCCCCACAGAGCCCAGTTGGGCTCTACACACGCGGATCGTGTGTAGAACCTCACTGTCTTACCTGGTCAAAAGAGGAAGCTACCTAATTTGACCCGAGTTGCGGAAACATTTTCAGTCAGTTAGCTGGACACTCACACGTGTACATCAAACAAGGAAGTTACAGTAACGGACCATATTTACCCTGCACGATTAGAGCGCTCCAGACCTGGTTAGGGTTATTATTTTGCTCAAGCATTTTAAAAAAATCTTTAGGGACTTCCCCCAAGTCTATTTTGAAACCCCAAGCCAGCATTGAAAAGCATCTTGCGTAAACGTGCACAGTATTGGTGCCTGCAGGTGTCGCTGGAGGGGTTGGAGAAATAACGGCAGCCAGGAGCATTTCCGGACAGGGCTTTCAGCTTGCTTCTCCTCTGGAAAGGAGCGGGTGCATTCACATATTGGCCAGATTTGCCCTGGAGTCCCTGTGAGCTATCGGGAAGCACTTCTCACACAATTCGGGTTTTTCATTGCGCATTAGAGTGTAGCCCGATTTATAGCCAGGGTAAGAAAAATTGACTTTTTGCATTGGTTTTTTTTTTTGGGGGGGGGGGGAATTTGAACTTGCAGCAAAGCCTCGCAGTCATTCCTGTCATAAAGCCTGCTGTCTGAAAGTGCTTAATTACCTCAGAAGAGGTACGCAATTACCTCAGGTTAATTACCTCAGAAGAGGTTCTTAAATCTTTTGATGCTTTGAGAAATGAATTCAATATCCCTTTGAATGCCAGTTGGCAGTATATACAGGCACCTTTTAACAGTTATTTGGACATGATGCACTTGCTGCTTCAGAAACTCCATCATTAATACTGGATTTGGAACATCTACTAGAACAAGCTAAAGCTACAGTTTCATTTTATTTATTTATTTATTTATTTATTTGAAATATTTTATATACCGCCCACTCCGAAGACTCTGGGCAGTGTACAAAAACATGCAAAACAAGACAGCATTAAAATTACATTCTAAATAAAACTAAAGTAACTAACAAAAAAAGAAAAAAAAGCAAATAGGTAAACTACAGGGTAAAAGCCTGGCGAAAAAGAAAAGTCTTCAATAGAGATTTTTTTAAAAAACCTTTTAAGTTTTTAAAACTTAAAGAGAAAGAGAAAGTTGATATTGATTATATTTGTGCATTATGTAATCAGGATCTTGAATATACCATTACAGTAGACCAATGGTTAATAGCACTAAGGATAATGAAACGAGCATATATAGATCTTAAATTGAGACTTGTTCAGCAAAAACTTTTGTTTCGCTCTTACTGGACTCCCCAGAGGATGTTCAGAAAGGGCTGGGTTCAGAACTTGCTGGAGATGTAATATTTATGAGGGGACATTATCACATATGGTTTGGTCATGCCCAATTATAGCATCTTTTTGGGATGAAGTCCATAAAATTGTAAATAAGACATTGCAATTATCATTGTGTTTTAAAGATAGCTATGTTTTCCTGGGATATATTCCCAGGATATGGAACTTAACACTTCATCAGCAATGATGGATTCTTCACGCTTGGGGAGTGGCCAAAAAGATTATAATTCAACATTGGGTCTTGGGTATTTGGTATGATCCAGCAGGGACCTTCCGCTGTTTTTCTTTGAGTCCCTCTGTCTGATGCTAATCTGGTCTGCTTCCCCAGTCGCTCCCAGGATAGAGCTCCCCACAGGTGACCCGCTTGTCATTCCAGCTGGGAATTCCATCAAATATAACTTCACTGTCCTGGCCAACCCCTCCCCTTCTGTCACTCTCTCTTGGAAGGAGAAGGTTTTCAAGGATGAGGACATCAAGCTGGTGGCAAAGGACCAATCTATCTATATATTTGCTGTTGAGGTGAGGCACTACATTCGGAGGGTTGCTGCCTGCTGGTGGGCTTCCTGTGGAAATTGGCAAATCTTTCCTCTTGGGAGAAAAGCTGAGATCTCCTTTTGTTATCAGTTGGTGTGAAATGTCAATGATGATGATGAAGATGAAGCTAATGATTTCCATTTATAAACCACCCCACCCAGAGGCTCTGGGTGGAGTACAACTAGTTTAAAAAAACATAACATTTTAATTTTTATAAAACACCTGAAAACCCATCTTTTCATCCAAGCTTTCTCAGCTTTTAAAAATGGTCTGTTTTAATTTTATGGTTGATTTTAAACTGTTGATTTGTTTTAACTTTTATATGTGTTTTAATTGTTTTATGTTAACCGCCCAAGGATGAAAGTTTGGGCGGTATATAAGTTTGATGAATGAATGAATAAATACAAACATCATTTAAAACACACTACTTAAAACCACAGAAAACCAATCGTAGCACAATTTAAACAATACTTAAAAACAATTTTAAAACCTTGGACGGCCAGGCCAAACAAGTACGTTTTTAGGGCTCTCTTAAAGGCCAACAATGAACCTAAACTGTGGATATCTGCTGGGAGTGCATTCCATAGGCCAGGAGCAGCTACAGAGAAGGTCCAGTTCCAAGTCACCACCAGATGTACTGGTGGGAACTGGAGATGGACCTCTCCAGATAACCTCAAAGTGCGATGGGGATCATATAGAAGAAGGCACTCTCTAAGGTAGCCCAGACCCAAGGTGTTCAGGCCTTTAAAGGTAATAACCAACACTTTGTATTTTGCCCGGAAGCATATCAACAGCCTGTGCAACTGTTTTAAAACAGGCATAATATTATCTCTCCGAGTTGCCCTGGAGACCAATCTAGCTGCTGTATTTTGAACTAACTGAAGTTTCCGAACTACATACAAAGACAGGTGCCAGAAATGCGCCAAATCATGCTGAGAAATTAGACTTGGCTTGTTGAAACTCTTTTGACTTTCCTTGAAGATTGGGACTGGTTCATGCATACATGAAATCTCAGATCGAGTCGGGCTCTGGGCTTTGGGAGTGTGTCTCCCATGTCCATGTGAATGTCAACTTCTTATTTGAGTTCAAATAAGCAGAGATTGGTCATGTCTTCTGAACCGATCTCAGCTGACTCTAATCTGCTTGCTTCAGAGAACTCACGAGGTGATTTGAAGCAAATTGCTCAGAATAAACGGAGATCAGCTGGTTCAGATGGCATGACCAAGGGAAATGCCTAGATATGCTTCTCTTCACTTGCTATAGCACCATACCCTTCCTGGAAATGTTGTAATAAATCATGTCACAAGGAGAGGCTCATTTTTAAAACTCCTTTGTTTTAGTTCCCTTCACCATCAGAAGCCAGTATTTCAGAAGCTGTAATCACAGCAGTGAATGAGCTGGGCCAAAAGGAGAGGAAACTCACTATTAAAGAAGGTGAGCTATAAACAGTCTCTCTGCAAGAGTCAGAGTGTGTCTACATTACATATGTAAACTGATTCAATGGTCATTCACGCTCCCCAAGGAATGATAGACCAAGGAGAGGGCTAAGAATATCTAGATAATTCTGAGCATCAAACTACATTTCCCAAGATGCTTTGTGAGGAAAGCCATGACAGCTGAGCCGATAGTGGAGATGTTTATTTAATACAGGTATTTGTTAGCCACCAGCTGGACTCTACCTCAGAGGAAGCTCAGGCGGGGCAGAAAGCAGGTATATGCCCATATTTACCAGAATAGAAGATGACCCTGAATTTAAGATGACTCTCTTACAAAATATGAGTTAAATCCAGGTTATACTATTTACCCAAAAGGAAGAGGTCCCTAAATTGAAGATAACCCCTCATTTCTAACAGCAAAGAGCTTGGAAAAAACCTAGAGGGCAGAGGCTGTTCCCATGATCACTGGGAAGTGGGCCCAGTTATCGTGGGAATCACTGGTCTCACAGGTGAGCCCGGTGGTCCCAAAGCGGTTAGCCCACTGAATTCCCCCCTCCCCTTAAATGAGCGAATGCTTCATTAACCTCATTTCTTTGCTTATGTGTCGCCATGGCGCACAGTGACACATGAGTAGACCCCCGAGCAGGGGTCTACAGCCAGCTTCCTGGGCTCGGGGGTCTCTCCAGGACTGGGACTTATGGGGGCTGCATGGCCCCCGATCCCCACAGCCCCCACGGCTCCATGACGGAGCCGGCAGTCATGTGGGTGGTCGATCTGGCTGCTCAGGGCTGCACTTTGATCGTCTGTGGGAAAAGCGGGCTAAGCCTTCTCTCCCTGCAGACCCGACAGAAGCTCTTCTCATGGATCGTGAGAAGAACTTCCTAGTCTTGGATTCAGGAAAATAAAGTACTTTTCAAGAAACCTATAAATTAAATAAATTCACAGATAGCCCAGAAAGATAAAGGGCCTTCATCTCTATCGAGCTAGGGACAGATTTCAGACATCTTCAATCCCTCCATGTCTGCTTTTGACAAGCATGTGTTTTCCTCCCTTTTCAGAGATCCCAAGGAAAGGACTGGGAATAGGTACCATCTTGGCCATTGTGTTGGTGGTCCTTCTGTTGGTCTTGCTGGTGATCGATGTGTGCTGCTACTACAAGCGCCAGCGAGGCTTGCTGATGTGCCTGCGATCACACATACAGGGCAAAACGTTGTCTGGGACAAGTACAGAAAACAACAGGTGAGTTAGCATAAGGGGGACAAACACAAGTATTTGTCACACTCATGGATCTGGGACCCCCAGCCACCACTTGGGAATGAGGTGGAGAGTTCAGGGTATGAATCAGTGTGGGAAGATCCTATGACTGAGTCTCTGGGTGGTCTCATGTTGCTAGTATCGGCCATATCGTGAGAACCAAGGGAAAGAGAGTCAGTCCGCACCTTGACCATGACCCAAGAAGTTCCTCAAGGACCTGCCATCCCAAAACCAGTTTCCTCTAAGCACAGTTGCTTGCAAAATTGGGACACTCTTCTTTAAACAACAGAGCCTTCCCTGGGGAAAGGGTGGGACCATCCAGACACTGAACACAGGAACACAGAAAGTCCATCTAGTTCAGTATTGCCTATATTGGCTGGCCATGGGCAATGGCTTCTCCAAAGTTTCAAGAGATGCAAGAGTCTGCCACAGCCCTGCCTGGAGATGTTAGGGATTGAACTTGGGGCCTTCTATATGCAAATCAGGTGCTCTGCCACTGAGCTAGGGCCCCACCCCCAAAGGTAGCATACATGGGTCTCCCATCTAGGCATTGACCACACCAATCTCCTCTAACTGGGCAGCAGCTATAAAAACTAGCAGTCAACGCCACCCAGTCACTGGTGGAGCAACATTTCTCTTAAGCAGTTGTGCCCATTCCTTTGTTTCGGTTGTTTGCCTGCTTGGAGCTATCCGTGGTCCTGATCCCCTTTTTCTTTGGAACCTGACCGGAAACGGTGATAGTGGCCATGGCTGTCATTGGGTGTTTTTTGTCATGGGGCAAGGAGAAGCGGTCGCCTCAAGCAACAGATTATTGGGGCACCAAGAGGACAGCAAGAAGCCCCCCATTGCTACTTTCAGAGCATCTTATTGGGGCTGATTTGATCCTTGCATATGTTGCAAAGACTTCTTCTCATATTCCTTGCAAAGCTTGCAAGAAGCATGAGGAGAGGAGAGGGGTCTGCTGGCAACTTTCTCTCCTCCCTGCCTCCTGTACAATTCCATAGCTTTCAAGTTTGGTTTTGGAAAAGGGTTGGCACCCATCAGGGACATGGAGCAAGGCAGCATCAGCTGAGCTTGACAGTTTGATCTCTGCACCCCAACTAGAGAGCTGTGAAGAACCCATCATGGCCGAACTGCTGGAGTCACCCAGAGTTTACCGTCAGGGCTCCCTCATCAGGGAACTTTGAGAACTTTGGTTGAAGATGGTATACAAATATTTGTCATCATCTAAGTCATAGTATGTCAAACTATCCTCTGATCCGCCCCGCTATATTTCCTGTTACAGGAAAGGCACTGTGGTGAACGTCTCCGGCATTGAAGCCTGATGAGTCGATGCTGATTGGCTTTGAGATTGGGTGGCTCAAGAGTGCTTGGATGGAGCCCAAACCCAGGCTGTTCCAGGACCCAGAGCCTCCCCACTCCAAAAAAGACTACTTCCTTCTTTCCAGGCACATCATAGCTCTCTCCATCCTCTTTATCACTGCTAGGCCTCTGATCACTGCTAGGCCTCACTCCACTAGAAACAGTAACAGATAGGGGCCATGGCGTCCTGCTTGCCATAATCTCTTACAGGTATTTGATGATCATCTTCTTCCTTGGACAGGACCAGAATCCTTATTGTCCCTCCACTCCAGTACTGGTTCCATTTGGAATGGTGGTGAATATGTGCACGGCTGCATCTCTAGATGTTGCTTAGCTACAGCCAATGAGATTCTATGATTCAACTGACATGGCAATAAGGATGCTCTCACCCACTTCCCTGATTGTCATTAAACCCCACTCTGTCCCTGTCCTCCCACGAAGCTGGTATTTGTAGGAATGAGCTTCAAGAATCGGATTGCAACCACCCATTCCATCATAATGGGGCAAAATGGAGTTGGATGACTCATAAAGCTAGAAAGATGAAGTTGGTGTTGGAAATGATTCAATAATAAATAGAGAAATAGTTTGAGCAGGTGTGTTCTGTGATGACTGACTGCATTTAACACCTGGAATATAGGTGCACTCAACACAAGTCTATTGTTTTAGTTCCCATCAAATTAATCTCTGACAAAAATGTATGACATAGACTATTATGCATAGGTAGAATTATTTATTTATTATTTATTTATTTATTTAGTCATTCAGTTTTTAAACCGCCCTTCTGAAATGGCTCAGGGCGGTTTACAATTAAAACAGAAACCATTAAAACCAATAACAATTAAAACAGAAATATAAATATAAACACCAATTAACAATTAGAACATCTTAAAAAACAATTAAACAATCAAAACAATTTAAACCCTGAAAACCAATTTTGACTCCTGGTGCCCACAGAGCCCTGTGGTTGTTTTTGGTAGAATCCAGGAGGGGTTGACCATTGCCTCCTCCCACGCAGTATGAGATGATGCCTTTCAGCATCTTCCTATATTGCTGCTTCCCGATATAGTACCAGCGGGGATTCGAATTGGCAACTTTCTGCTTGTTAGTCAAGCATTTCCCTGCTGTGCCACTTAAGGTGTAGGGATGTGCAAAAAATCCAACCGAATCAATTCAAATTGATTCAAATTTGAATCAATTTGACTCGAAATTGCAGGCATAAGAAAATGCTGGGGCATGTTATCATCCCTGCTTCAAATCATATTATTTTCTCAATCCCCTTCCAGAAGCAGAAAGCAGAAAGGCATCTTCCTTGCAACTGCAGGAGAGCCCAGTTAACATTTCCACTCAGCATCTTGTCATTCCCTTGACCCAACCAGTCAGGGACCACAGAGAGTCAGCATGGGAGAATGGTTAGAGTGTTGGACTAGGACTGCAGAGATCCAGGTTCTAATCCCCACTCATCTATAGAAGCTCCACCCCTGAGCTACGACCCCCTATCACTTAAGGGCAGTATCCTCCAGCAGACAGTACTCACATTTAATCACCCTTCCAAATGCAAACCAAGGCAACCCTTTCTTAGCAATGAGGACAAGGCATGCTTCCTAGCACATGACTAGCTTAATCCCCACTGAAATCATGATGAAAATATGGCTGATAGGGACTGCATCGAATCGGATCCGATTAATATTCTGATTCTGTGTGCAGCCCTGGGAAATGTGTGTGCCTTCTGTTACCATTCAGAAAAACATTGTACTCCAAGTGTCAAAAGTTAAAGAAACACTGGCACTTGCATTAGGTGGCTTTCCCTCGAATGCTTTTTCTTTTATTATAATCCAATCTTTACCTTTGTTGGCAGCTCTGCCGGAGTCAGTTCATGCCTTGGGGCAGTTTGCTGAGCAAAGCATCTTTCAGTTCCTGGTTTAAGCATTTGCATGGATGTGCCTCACCAAATGAAAAAAAAAAAGAAAAATGGCAAAACATAACCACTTCATTTTCTGCCCTTCCACCTCTGAGCCCAGCAAGCAAAACGCCCTGTTCTTGACCCCCACCCCCACCCCACCGCCTGACCCATCTGGACTAGCCACTTGCGTATGTTCAACTGAGCAGCTCAGAAATCTGAAAAGACAGGAGCCCCTGTGATGTAGTTGCAGGGTATTTGCATGGCTTGATGGGGTGTGACTGTGTCCGACTGTCCGGGAAATGACCAGAGGGCTGGCAAACCGTTCTGCTGGGGGATTAGATGTTTCTCCTTTCGTGGGTCACAGCTTGGGGACAGTCTGATTTCCTCTTCTGGATCTGTTTTGCAGTCTTTGCTTCTCAGCGAACGGAAGCCAGAGAAGGGCAGGATGGAGATGGATTCTGAATCTGATGACTCCACAGCTATAAGGGGCATCCATGATGCAGTGGTGTAGCCAGCAGAAGGGCGGCCTGTGTCCCACCTGCTGGCATCACTGTGTGATGTCCGTGCATGTGATGACATGTGCAAGGGGGGAACGGCCTGATTCACCCCCCAACCCGACACGATTGGGGATGGCTTGATAGCCGAAGGGCCTGCCCCACCTAATCACATTTCCAGCCAGTGTTTGAATGCTATTGGGCTTGCTGGAGCTGGGCCACGCCTCCTTTGCGCATGACATAACGTGAAAAGGGGGTGTGGCCCAGGCTCCGGAGAGCCATATGAGCTCTCCTGAGTCCATTTCCAGTCAGCAAATACTGGCTGGCTGGGTTTATTTCGCTTTCTCTCCCTTGCTCGAGGAAGAGGAAGGGAAATAAATGCATTCAGATACCAAATGCTGGCTGGAAATGTGACCGGGAGGGTCAATTTGAACCCTTGGCTTGTAGTGAATTTCGTTGCTCAAAACCGGGGTTACATTGAGCCTCCGTTAGGTCTGAATGCAGCACTGGAGGCTGCATTTGCTTGGACTGAAGCTCCTCCTTCTCTCCCTGCCTGATTGGCTGCAGGGGTTGTCCTTCAAGCCCCCCTCCTCTCTGCAATCTAGCTGACTAAAGTGAGGACGCTCTCATTTTGTCCAAATGCAGACAGGAGAGCAGGGGCTGGGGTGGAGACCGGAACTCCCTCGGACCCGCGGCCAGGGGCACACCTAGGTGATTTTGGCACCAGGACCAGCCCTTTGCCTAGGGGGATGGGGCAGGGTAGCTGAGCAGTAGACCTCCTCCTCTACCCCCAGCGGTGGCAACTGAAAGCTATATCTCCTCATGAAGGTTGATACATCCCCTGCTAACTGAGCAAAGAGGAACTTTTTCAAAGTGGCGATTCTTTTTCTTTAGCAGGGGGAGAGCAACTGGCCCTATCCAACCTGGCAGGGGGGCGAGGAGGTCGACTGCTCGGCCAACTCACCCCACCACCACCCCTTGGCCATGCAGCGGCTTTTAATAATAATAATAACAACAACAACAACAACAACAACAACAATAATAAACCCATGTGGGTTTGCCATGGTGGGCAGTCACAGGGAGGCTCTAGGAGCCCCCCCCCGGAAATTTGGAGCCCCCCTGGAGACCATGGACCGGGGCCCCAAGGTCCGGGGATTAGAGCGCCTCTGCCCAAGGTTCTGTGTTATATGTGGATGCGGCCACTGTGTCAGGATCAGTCCTCACCCAGAGATGGAATTGGGGGGTGGGTCCATAGGGGCTACATAGGTCAGAACACAATGGAAAGATCCATTTTGAGATCCCATTTTGAGAGACAAGAATGACACACAATCTATATGCGACGGCGTTGAATCACTTTCTCAATAACACCAGTGAGGAAGTGTGAGCAGCTGAAACGCATCCGGCGTAGTTCAAAGAAGGATTGGATACATCTCTTCAGAATGACTATGGCTTCCATATGGATCTTGCCCCAGAATAAAACATCATTGGAAACACCTTTCAGCATTCGTTGACATTTTCTAAGGGAAACTTTAGCCATGTCTATGCAAAGTCCGTTTGTGGATTTTGACTGCTTGGATCGGGGCACGCCCCCAAAATAACCTTTGGATGTTTTTTGCATTATTCTTTTCTTTGGGAACCTCCCAAAAGGTTTTCTTTCCATTGTGGTCCGACCTGGTTGGAGGCAGCTTAATATGTTCCCATGTAGCCCTACAGAAGAGAAGAGGAGAGCTGGTCTGGTGGTAGCAAGCATGACTTGTCCCCTTAGCTAAGCAGGGTCTGCCCTGGTTGCATATGAATGGGAAACTTGGTGTGTGAGCACTGTAAGATATTCCCCTTCTTAGGGGAATGAGCCGCTCTGGGAAGAGCATGTAGATTCCAAGTTCCCTCCCTGGAAGCATCTCCAAGATAGGGCTGAGAGAGACTCCTGCCTGCAACTTTGGAAAAGCCGCTGCCAGTCTGTGTAGACAGTACTCAGCTAGATGGACCAAGGGTCTGACTCAGTATATGGCAGCTTCCTATGTTCTACTATGTTCCTGAACAGAGCTCATGGAGACATCATGGGGCCCACAAGCCGTCACCTTTTATATGACCTTCCTTCATGACAACACCTCGGCCTGTCATGTCTTGCTTTTGCTGGTATTGGATGAAAACACGGGAAAATCCTAAGTCTCTTCAAGGCTAAAAAGGGGTCTCTCCAAAAGGCAGCCCAAATAAGAAAATGCAGTAAATCTTGCATTTACTGTAAGTCAAAAGATTTAGAGTTCCTTTTTCAGGCTCAGCCCCTCCCCAAGATGCACATCTTTGGACTGAAGAAAAAGGGAACAACCACAGCTTCTCTTCCTGTTTCTTTCTCATTCTTTGGTGGTGGCATCTTGAATTGCCAATAGCTTCATAGTCCTTGTGAGAACAAGACTTAGAACTGTCTTCCGAAATTCAGCATTCACAGGTAAGGGGGCTCTCTCTGCTCTGGATGGGCTGGGTTTGTCACTTCCATTTCTCTCCCACTTCCCTCGAGGAGAAAGCAAGCTAACACCAACACCTTCCTCTTTTGATTGCAAGATATTGTAATATATGTGACTAAAATATATTGTCGATGTAAAAATGGTAGATTTCCCGGATTAGCAATTTACATGACAGAAAGTAAGTTGCTAGTCCTCATGGTCACTGGGGAAAAAAATAAGCCTGAAGACATGTGGATCGAAGCAGTAGTATTCTGTATGATTTCATGGTGCAGGTTGGGAAATCTGAGATACAACGCAGTATCCAAGGCATTGGAGGAAGTCCTGAAGATCTTGCTTAAAACCACAGAGCAAAATCTGCAGAGATATCAGAAGCCTTTTTTTGTTTAAAAGATAGGTTTCCACAGGTAGCTGTTTCATACAAAAATATCTACATCCATTACATCACATTACATTACATTCTGAGACTGTTCACACAACAGAAAACTGGATAAGACCAGTGTCTTGCCCAGGTTTGGTGTACTCCCGGTTTTTGGTTGTGTGGGAGCAAATAACAAGGTAGGAGGAGGGAGAAGTGATTGTTTGGGAGGCAGGGGCTGGTTAGGGCAGCTTTTCCTTCTACCTTGGTCAAATGCTGGGTATGAAAGCGTACGCACCATTCATACGATGGTGCTCTGCTACCCAGCTCCTGCCTCCCACACGATCACTTCTCCATCCTCCTCCCTTCCTGTTTGCTCCCACAGAAACTGGGAGAACACCTAGCTCCCAAACCTGGGCAGGAGACTGGTCTTGTCCAGTTTTCCGTTGTGTGAACAGCCTCAATGTTGGGTGAGCATGGTCTTTACAATTCTAGCAAAATATATCAGGGTGTGAGAGGGAGAAGAATTCCTCTCTGTTCACTTTCTCCACACCATGCATGGTTTTATAGACCTCTATCGTGCCATTCTTGCACACCCCCGCACAAGAATAATTGCCTATGTTTTTAAATGTTTGCAATATTATAATAGAGCACCTCTGAACATAGAAGAAGCAGAGAGCGAGGGGAGGCCAAGAGCTCTTTCCCAGGCTCTATGCAGGTGCTTCCACTGCTGCAGTTCTTTTCTGGAAGACGTCGTGGAGGATGGAGGCAGACGATGAGATCTGGGGTTCTGAGCCATTCACTGGGGGTCCAAACCCCATGGAGCACCCCCTAATCATCCCTACTGCACTTTAAGGTCATCGACAGAGGTCCCTCTCTGGCTGCCGCCAGTTCGTCTGGCAGCAACTTAGGGTTGGGACTTTTCAGTATCCGATCCGGGGCAGTGGAATGTGCTTCCTATAGATAGCCAAGGCTGAAGGTCATTACCTGCCTTTAAAAGAGCCATAAAGACCTACTTCTGTAGCCTGGTTTTTAGTGACTTTTAAATGGTCATTCACACAGTCAAAAATTGTGTTGTCTCTGGGTTTGGGAGCTGTGTGTGCTCCCAATTTTCAATTGTGTGAAAGCAAGGTAAGAAGAAAACCAGGGTGGCTTCTCCAGAGTTGCAGGAAGGAATCTCTCTCAGCCCCATCTTGGAGATGCTGCCAGGGAGGGAACTTGGAACCTAGATGCTCTTCCCAGAGTGGCTTCATCCCCTGAGGGAAATATCTCGCAGTGCTCACACATCAAATCTCCCATTCATATACAACCAGGGTAGACCCTGCTTAGCTAAAGGAACAAGTCATGCTTGCTACCACAAGACCAGCTCTCCTCTCCTAATAGTAGTATTAGTAGTTTAAAAATGTGTTATTTTAATTGTGGCTTTAGCCTGTTTTTTCCCCTTTTTAAACTTTTTATCCTTATTAACGTTTGATTCTATATTGTATCTCTTTTAATAATGTTGTTAGCCACCCTGAACAGTAATGCACTGAAGCAGCAAGGTATAACTACTTTTAAATTGGATTAGATTAGAGCTGTTCCATCCCTGGTGACCTTTAGGAAAGCACTGAAGACACATCTCTTCAGCCAAGCTTTTCTGCTCTTTAGTGGTTTTCCACTATTTTAACTTGAACTTTTATATGTTTTAAGTGGTTTTTAAAAATGTATGTATTATTTATTTTTCTGTGTAAATAATTTTGAGAACTTGTTGAAGAGTGGTATATAAATATCCGTAGTAGTAGTTGTATTACAGTCTGTGACCAGGAAAATAAAAGCACAAACAAAGCAGAAAACAGCAAGTATACAAAAATGTACATATTCATGGTAGTATAAATATAGGGTGGGTAAGAGTATTCATTGCATAGCACAAAAATATTCCAGCCCAAAGAAAACTCATTGGCATCTGTACCCACTGAAGTGTCTGACAACAGAAAGAAACTTCCAACTAATTCAGACTCTCAGCGCAGCTCCCAAAGCCAGGTAGGATCCTTGCCCAACCTCATGTCTGGTCCTGTGGAGTGACTAGGCTGCACAGTTCCATGGCTGAACAGGGATTTGAACTCAGCTCTCCCTGACCCTAGTCCAACCACTACACCACACTGCCTCTTTAATCACATGTCTATTTCCCCTTTCCTAGGAAGGGAAAAGGCACGCGGAAGAACCCAGAATGAGGTGTGTCGTTTGGCTGGTCTTCCTTCCGGGTAATGCAGCAGAGCTTTGATTTGTGCTAGCCAAAGTGGGTTGGGATTTGGGACTCTTTCAAGGCTCACCGCTCTCTAGTCTATGGGCAGAGGTTCTCAGACTTCGTCCTCTGCTGCTGTTGGACTGCAACTCCCATGATCCTTTTCTGAAGCATCAGGAGAGGCTCAAGGTGACCATCCCTGCTTTAGGGGGAAAAGTGAGAAGCAGGGATCCAAGGTCATATCAAGACACTCCCTGGAGTCCCAGAAGCCCCAGTTCCCCAGGACAGTCACCCCAGAGAGGGAATTCTTATTGAGATCTTTATGGCTTATTACCAAGTGAATGTGTGTAGAGCTACATCTGAAGAAAAGAAGAACTGGGGGATTATAAGGAGCCATTTTGAACAAAAGCATCAATGAACCTCTTATATAGGCTGCAATTCAAAGAGATATCTGAAGCAAGTCAAATAATATTGTTGCATTTTCCCCTTTGAGTGGCAGAGTTGTTATTATTGCCTATTTGGAAACTGCTCCGAATTTCATAAATAAGTCATAATTAATTCATAATTAATTCATGCCCCTGCTAACTGGGCAAAGAGGCACCTTTACCATGGTGACTCTCTTTATTTCGCAGGGGGAGAGTAACTGGCCCTATCCACCCCCAGCACAGTACTTCCAGTGACTGTCGCTGGTGTGTGTCTTATGTTTCTTTTTAGAATGTGAGCCCTTTGGGGACAGGAAGCCATCTTATTTGTTTGTTATTTCTCTTTGTAAACCGCCCTGAGCCATTTTTGGAAGGGTGGTATAGAAATCGAATTATTATTATTATTATTATTATTATTATTATTATTATTATTATTATTAATATTGGAATTTCCTACCGTGGTTTGTGGTGAAGGCCAGTAGCTTGGATGGCGTTATTGATCAGGCTCAGGCAGATTCTTGGAGGACGGATCTACCAATGGCTCCTAGTCTTGATGGCTATAGGCCATCTCCAGGTCTTCTCTGAATACCAGTTGCAGGGGGGCAAGGCAGGAAAGGGGGTATGCCTTCATCTCCTGCTTGTGGGCTTCCCAGAGGCATCTGGTGGGCCACAGTGGGAAATAGGGTGCTGGAACTAGATAGGCTTTGGGCCTGATCCAGCAAGGCTATTCATATGTTCAGATGTAAATGTCTAGCTGAGTGGTATGGGAGGGCTGGAAAGTCCAAAGCTTCTTTGTGACTAAACTAGGTCTGTGGTTCTTTGGGTTAGGAACACGAGAAACTGCCTTCTACTGAGTCAGGCCACTGGTCCATCTATCTCAGTATTGTCTACACAGACTGGCAGCGCCTTCTCCAAGGTTGCAGTCAGGAGTCTTTCTCAGCCTGATTTGGAGATGCCAGGGAGAGAACTTGGAACCTTCTGCATGCCAGCATGCGGGTGCTCTTCCCAGAGTGACCCCATCCCCTAAGAGGAATGTCTTCCAGTGCTCTCACATGTAGTCTCCCATTCAAATGCAAATCAGGGTGGTCCCTGGCATTAAGGGAGGTTGGCAGGGGGAGGGGGAACCTCTGTGGACAACCCCTCCACACTTCCTTGGATAATTCCCCCAGATGGGGTAAGTTCAAAATTAATTAAAAAAAAAAATAAAAATCACATCCCTTCTGAACTGGCCGGGGCGGGGATCAGTCTGGCGTCGGACTGAACAGGTGGTGGTTCAGTTCAACCCTGAACAGCTGAACCGAGCCGGTTCAACATTGAACACGGTCAACGTCAAACCAATTTACACATCCCTTCTCCTCCAGGTTTTGTCATCTGTCTGTCTGCCTGTCTACCATGTACTCCACACTTACAAGGAGTGAGATGTTTCAGGAGTTCTGCTCCAGGGTTCAGTGGCCTGTCAGTGAGAGCATGCTGGAGACTGAAGGTGTCTCTGCAGTATTTGACCTTTGCTCTGGGGGGAGGGTACGAGCTGACCAACACCTACCATATACTTCCCTGTTTCAGGTTTCCTGTGTAATCGGAATATATTGAGCATAAGCCAGAAGAACTTCTTCACCTGGAATGGATCCTGTGTGATGATCCCGTGCACGATCCGGCACAATAATCCTCCTTTGATCCCCAGCACCATCTCACTGCTTTGGTATTTCAATCCTTCTTATAAAGAGACCTTGAAAGACTATGAGGGTACGTTGCTATACCATTCCAACAACTCGCGAGATTCCGTGATCACCACAAGTCCCGATTTTCAGGGTCGGGTGACGTTTGTAGGTGATTTAAAGCGTAATTGCAGTGTGAAGATTTCCCAACTCCAAAAAAATGACAGCGGCCCATATGGGGCAAGGCTTTATGCTCAGACTGAAAGGCCCTCGAAAACAAGGCCCTCTATATATGAGAAGTGGTACCAAAGTACTCAGATTACAATTATAGGTAAGAACTGTTTAGTTATTTCTTTTCTTTTCTTCTCATCTGACATGAAAGTTGTTATTTAGCTGGGACACCGAACCTTCTCATTCAAAGTGTCAGCTCTCAGTACTGAATGTATCCCCTTCTGCATTCACTGTTCTGTCATGAAGATTGGTTAATTTTCTACATGGTTCTTGCAATGGTTTCATTTTTAGCCTCCCGCTTTCATGGAAATTAATCTTATGAGGTCACCTTGCTGTTCATGTGCGTGTTCATCTAGGTGTCTGTGTGTGTGACTCCCTAACAACTTTGCAATGCCTTTGGACCAAATTTGGTACAGACGTAGTGCCACATAGGCGCACTTCAATGGCATATTTCGTGATGATGTCATCTGCCCCAGTTCAAGATGGTGTATGTGTGAACTTTTGAGGTGCAAGTGGGCTAACTTGTGAACTGCTGAACAGCTTTGCACCAAAGTTGGTATACGTGTTCAGATGAAAGAGGACCTTAAAACTTCATATTCCATAAATGAATTCCAGAACCCAATTCAAGATAGCAGCTGTGTGTGTGTGTGTGTGCCCCAAACTTTGCAATGCCTGGACCAATTTCGATCAAATTTACACAGTTGTCATGCCCCATAGGGACATTTCAAGAGTGTGTTTTAGAATGGTGCCATTATCTCAGTCCTACCCTCCACCTATTCATGGTGCCTCCTGTTCATAAAGATGAGGCTCTGGCACTTACTGTACTCTGCCTGCTTAGTGGATTTGGTGTTTCACACCCAAAAGTGCATGAATTTGTATATGGTAATTATCAATTAAAATTCTAGTGGGTGGATTAAAAGTAGGTGGATTAGTTCTTACCAGAACATCTTACCAGAACATCCAGAGCTCCAGCTCCAGTGGGAATGTAGGAACATAGGAAGTTGAGTCAGACCATTGGTCCATCTAGCTCAGTATTGTCAACACTGACTGGAAGCAGCTCCTCATGGCTTCAAGCAGGAGTCTTTCCCAGCCCTACTTGGAGATGCTGCCAGGGATTGAACCTGGGACCTTCTGCATGCAAGCAGATGCTCTGCTACTGAGATATGGCCCTATTCCTATATGGTAGCTCCTGTCACTCCTATGCTACATGTCACATCTGAAAATATTGTTGTCTAGAAACTGAGGTCTTTGGGATGCTTTTGGATAAATGGTCAAGGCCCCTGTGTCTGTGCAGAATCAAGCAGAATGGGCCCACATTTCTGCAATGGCATCTCTTGCTATTTTCTCCTAAATATGACATGGTATTTTTTCCTTTATTTTCCTGGATGCAGAACCTCCTCCAGCACCCAAGCTTGTAACCATTCCCTGGGAAATCAGAGAATCGCAGGGCAGTACTACTGACGTGAGTTGCTCAGTGAATTATCATTGCCCTGATGAGCCAATAACATTGACTCTCAGTGGATTAGAGGAGACTCGTTGGTTTTCACCAAGTACAAGCAGTAGAAACGGAGTGATTGAGACCAAGGCGAGATTTATACCAACTTGGGAAGACCACGGGAAGACTCTGAGATGTTTGCTTCATAGCCATGATGGGTCAGAGATATCCCAGGGAAATGTGTTACTCGATGTGAAACGTAAGTGCCCAAGGGGTGTGTGTGTGTGTGTGTGTGTGTGTGGCACTGGGGGGGCTTATCTGAAAAGCAGATTCTGCTAGACCTGAGTGGCACACACAGTCACTTGGATTAGACATCACAGCACGACGTGTGCATGCTACATGGTTTTGTGTGTGTGTGTGTGTGTGTGTGTGTGTTTGTGTGTGTGTGTATCAAACAGCTACAAAGACATCATTCAGTTCAAAGGTAATTTATTGGGATAGCAAGTATATTAATTACAAAATATGAATACAACGAATATGACAAATATTTATTTACTGCTTTACAATAATGTTTCCCAAAGTGGTTTATATAGATATGAATAAATAAACAGACAGACAAATATACAAAAAAGAAAATAATAAAATAAAATAAATATAATGGATCCCTCACCCAAAAGGACTCACCATCTAAAAATGGAACATTTTTGCTTGGCTTGTGTCAGGGTTCACCCAGACTCCAGTCCAAAGGATTCCCTATTGAAGGAAGAGAAGAGAACTGCCCCAGCCTGGACCCATGATCCCAATGACAGCCCTCCTGATCCCTCAGATCTAGAGCAGCCAGAACCAGTTGCACTCTTGGAGGATGCTTGGAGCACTGAGGACCTGGTGCCCCAAGCGAGGATCATCCTTAGCACACCGCCCCCCCCGCATGACAGCAAACAGAAGGATCTTGCCCCAAGTCCTTAGGAGTGGAGCCAAAGCCAATGTCACTCTAGGCCTAAGATCCAGTGCAAAGCAGGAGCTCCTAAGCACAATCCCATGGGCCTACTTAGGAGCAAAATGAAAACAGACAGAAGTCAGAGCAGGGGTGTAGCAAGGTCGGAGTGTGCCCAGAGACAAGATTTTAAAATGCCCCCCCCCCCCTGAAGCTCAGCTCATGAAGTAAAGAAATCTTAAATGAGGCTGAATAGTGGTAACAAAAAGCACAGTAAAATTATCTATCTGTCTGTCTGTCTCTCTCTCTCTCTCTCTCCTATGTGCCACAACAGAACATCATCCTAAATTGTTTTTTAAAAGGTTTTGTAAATGGTGGATGACGCAAGTCATTGAATGGTACTAGAGAAAGACCTGCTGTTCTGGTAGCTCCAGGTCTTAACACTCACATCAATTTCGGAGGATGAATACATGTGAAGGAAGCCCAGCCGGGTGTGCAGCTGGGGGAGTCAGTCATGTGACTTGCCACTGGGACCCCCCCCAAGGCAGTGGGCCCCCAGACAACGGTCTCTCCTTGCCCTATTATAGTTACGCCCCTGAGTCAGAGCAAGGACAAGATGAGGCCACTGCTTCCAAGTATATTAATGGGGCATGTTCCAAACTGGGCACAAGCTCACCAGAATTTGTGAGAGGGCAAATAAATTTGTATTTTGACATCCATAACTGGGTAGAAAGTGCAGTGTGATAACTAGGCTACTCACTGCCGGAGTGGACAGAGCATATCTAAGATGATGGCGACTCTGGTTGTGTTTCCTGGATTTCAGGCTCAGTAGCTCTTGTCATTTTCTGACTGCCTAACTGACTTCTATTTTTGATTCTGAATGTTGGCTGATTCCAGATAGTCCCAAAGGAGTTATGATTAAAGCGACACCCAGAACAACAGTCCAAGAGGGGGAGAAACTCTCTCTGGAGTGTGTGGTCAACAGCAGCAACCCAGAGCCTACTACATACACATGGTATAAAGATGGTCAGCCGACGAATAATTATGGGAAGAAGATAAACATTGATTTTGTAGAAGAGCAGCATTCCGGACGCTATAGATGTGATGTCAACAACGGATATGGGCTCGAAAAAGCGGAAGAGACCACCATAAATGTCCAGTGTGAGTTAATCTAATGGAACAGGGTGCGGTAGAAAGAATGATGAGCATGTGAATCTCCAACCACACGTGGTCTTTGCTAAGCTCTGGGACATTCCCGGATTCTGCAGATCACGTTTTCATGCAAGATATCAAAGCTCTTTTCCTAAACTTCTGTTTGTACCATATGTGACCACAAGTAGCGGGTGCGAATCCAGCTATACCATCAGTTCAATGTAATTTACACCATAGATCTTTTCAAGGAAAACATGATAACCAAGCAGAGGGATAGCTAAAATGCAGTAGTGACTGGTCCTAATGAGCCAGGGAAGCAACAAACACTGAGCCTCTGGTCCCCGGCCCCTCTTTCTCCTATCTGGCCCTGCCCTGGTATTAATGTGAGCCATGCTGCCTGCAGACTGGTCTTTCATCCAGCAGAGCTCCATGGACTGAGTCCCCAGCTAACAGAGCAAAGAGACACCTTTTAAAAGTGGTGATTTTCTTTATTTAGCAGGGGGAGAGGAACTGGCTCTGACTGTGCTGTCCTGAAGCCAAATCAGAGTAAAAGCAGAAAGCATTTCTTCCTAATCCTGCCCTCACTCTGATCTGGCTTCAGGATGACACTATCAGAGTGAGCATCAAAGAAGGAGGCAGGGCTTCCTGCCCTCACTTTAAAATCTTCTGGTTAGTAACAAACAATGCTCCAACATGGTGAGCGGGGGGTGGGGTGGGGTAGAAAATGGAGATTTTTCTCCATCTCTGCATGGAGAAAAATAGCATATCAGCCAGGTTAAGTTCAACCCTTCCCAATGACATCATCACTTTCCACATGCATGTGTTTTGCTAACTGTGCAAGGAGGCATCTTTTAAAAGTGGGAATTCTCTTTATTTAGCCGGGGAGAGCAACTGGCCCTATCCATTTGCTGCACTGCATCCCTCCAGTGGCTATTGCAGGGAGCTATCTATCTATCTATCTATCTGTCTGTCTGTCTGTCTGTCCGTCCATCCGTCCGTCCGTCCGTCCGTCCGTCCGTCCGTCCGTCCATCCATCCATCCATCCATCCATCTATCTATCTTGATTTCAACCACTTTGGGAACCTTTGTTGAAAAGTGGTCTATAAACATTCACCATCTTTGTCGTCATATGGGCTGAACCCGCAGAGCTCTACCTGCTGAATGGCCAGCCTGCAGGTGGTGTGACTGCCTCTAGTTAATGCAGGGTGGGAGAGAGAGGAGCAACTGGAGCTGGCAGGAAGCAGAGGCAGCTGCACCTCATGGGGTGCCCGCTCTCTCGGCTCATTAAGTCAATCTGCTACTGCTACCATGGAGATAAGGGGACCTATTTATTAGAGATAATAAACAAAATAATTGACCATGTATTGCTTTCTTAATGGTAGCCCAAGATCGCACCTCCTTCAGACTAATGGCAGGACCAGCTAAGCTTCTTGTCACAGTCATTTCATCCTTACCCATTCTTCTTTGACCATCTCCTGTCCCTCGACAGAAGCACATCTCTTTTGCCTGGCATTGCGTCCCCAACTACCTGAAGCCAAAGTTCTAATTTCAGTGTCAAAATCTCTCTCCCCAGATGGTCCAAAGGACACCCAGTTTAGAAAGTCAACTGACGACATCACAGAAGGTAGAGATGTGGTTTTGCAGTGTTCCTCCCGAGGAAACCCAGCTGTCACTTATGCATGCTATAGAAGAAGTCAATCAGGAATACTTGTGAACATGAGCGAGCTGCATTTGCTTAAGATCCAGCCTAGTGATTCTGGCACTTATTACTGCACAGCCCAGAATGATCTTGGCAACTCAACGTCTTCTGATGCCATATTGGACGTTTATTGTAAGTATGGAAGTAGAAGGTTTCAGGGCCAGCTTCCGTTATGAGGGGGGACTTGGCAAACCATGGTCGGGGGAGGGGAACTTTCCCATTGTTGGGGGCCTGATTGGTATGGGTTTCCTCTGCCCCCATAGAAGACCACAGCAAAGGACCTCCTCTGTGCTAGGTTAAGTGGGGAAAGGTTAAGCGGGGAAAGGTCAAACCAGTAATCAGACTCAGAGGGCTAGGCAGAAGCATGTTCAAAGCGGTCGGAGCAGGGAATACAAGAAATGGGCTCTACTCACTGGAGCTCTGTAGGAGCTGTTGCTCCAACAAAGGTCTGAGGCTTAGGGGTGTGCACTTAACCAGTATGCCCAGTTCAATTCACTTGAACAGAACCAGGTATGTTCAGTCCCCTCCCCCCGCCCCCCGGCTTGGCTTAGGGGTTCAAACATTTTTTAAAAAAAACTAAAAAGAACTCACCGCCTCTGTGGGGCTCTGTTGCAGCCTACCCTGATTATGCAGGTTGCTAGTGTGCATGCGTGGTAGCCTCCAGAATGGCGGCCGCCAGTGCAAAAAGGCCCAAGATGGGCTGAAAATGGCCCAGAAGGCTGAAAATTGCCTCAACCCAGCTGTTTTGAGACCAGGGGGAGGCCTGTGGGGGGAGAGGAAACCATTGGAGACCCCCCTCAGCTGTAGCAGTGCCCCCTGAAGGCTGTGAGTACTTTAAAAATTGTTCTTGACATTAGAACCCCTGAACTGGCGGGGTTGGCTGGATCTCGAGCCGAACCGGGCCTGGTTTGGCTCAAGAGTGAGCCAGGGGCAAGACCTTGAGCCGGTCAAGTTCGATGTTGAACCGGCTCAAGGTCGAGCCGGTTCGCACATCCCTACTGAGGCTGACTGTGGTCTTTATACTATAGCCCCTGATATAGATGGAGGTAACTCCTCTCTAGGGAAAGGACTGGTAAGGCTCAAAGGGATCTCAACTGGTTGTCTCTGATACTGCCAAGACTTAAAGGTCTTCAGTTTCACTGGCAGATCCATCAAACTCATAATCAGAGAGAAGCAGAGTGTTCTCAGGCCTTGGCAGAGAAGGTTGGGCTTCAGGTTCCTGTACCTCATCTTCCACTTCTGAGGAGTCATCCAGGATGGGTGAAGCATCTTGGCTTCGAATCATGACAAGGACACTCCCATTTTCTTTGTTCTCTCTGTTCTTCTGCCTTCAACCATGGGGTAGCTAGTACAGGGTGCAGGCTTTCCTATCTTACTCCTTTAAATTGCAAGGCAGCATTTTTTGCCCTGGGCCATTCCTGCAACTATCAGCTGAGCTTGACAGTTTGATCTCTGTACCCCAACTAGAGAGCTGTAAAGAACCCATCATGGCCGAACTACTGGAGTCACCCAGAGTTTACCGTCAGGGCTCCCTCATCAGGGAACTTTGAGAACTTTGGTTGAAGATGGTATACAAATATTTGTCATCATCTAAGTCATACTGTGTCAAACTATCCTCTGATCCGCCCTGCTATATTTCCTGTTACAGGAAAGGCACTGTGGTGAACGTCTCCGGCATTGAAGCCTGATGAGTCGATGATGATTGGCTTTGAGATTGGGTGGCTCAAGAGTGCTTGGATGGAGCCCAAACCCAGGCTGTTCCAGGACCCAGAGCCTCCCCACTCCAAAAAAGACTACTTCCTTCTTTCCAGGCACATCATAGCTCTCTCCATCCTCTTTATCACTGCTAGGCCTCTGATCACTGCTAGGCCTCACTCCACTAGAAACAGTAACAGATAGGGGCCATGGCGTCCTGCTTGCCATAATCTCTTACAGGTATTTGAAGATCATCTTCTTCCTTGGACAGGACCAGAATCCTTATTGTCCCTCCACTCCAGTACTGGTTCCATTTGGAATGGTGGTGAATATGTGCACGGCTGCATCTCTAGATGTTGCTTAGCTACAGCCAATGAGATTCTATGATTCAACTGACATGGCAATAAGGATTCTCTCACCCACTTCCCTGATTGTCATTAAACCCCACTCTGTCCCTGTCCTCCCACGAAGCTGGTATTTGTAGGAATGAGCTTCAAGAATCGGATTGCAACCACCCATTCCATCATAATGGGGCAAAATGGAGTTGGATGACTCATAAAGCTAGAAAGATGAAGTTGGTGTTGGAAATGATTCAATAATAAACAGAGAAATAGTTTGAGCAGGTGTGTTCTGTGATGACTGACTGCATTTAACACCTGGAATATAGGTGCACTCAACACAAGTCTATTGTTTTAGTTCCCATCAAATTAATCTCTGACAAAAATGTATGACATAGACTATTATGCATAGGTGGAATTATTTATTTATTTATTATTTATTTATTTAGTCATTCAGTTTTTAAACCGCCCTTCTGAAATGGCTCAGGGCGGTTTACAATTAAAACAGAAACCATTAAAACCAATAACAATTAAAACAGAAATATAAATATAAACACCAATTAACAATTAGAACATCTTAAAAAACAATTAAACAATCAAAACAATTAAAACCCTGAAAACCAATTTTGACTCCTGGTGCCCACAGAGCCCTGTGGTTGTTTTTGGTAGAATCCAGGAGGGGTTGACCATTGCCTCCTCCCACGCAGTATGAGATGATGCCTTTCAGCATCTTCCTATATTGCTGCTTCCCGATATAGTACCAGCGGGGATTCGAATTGGCAACTTTCTGCTTGTTAGTCAAGCATTTCCCCGCTGTGCCACTTAAGGTGTAGGGATGTGCAAAAAATCCAACCGAATCAATTCAAATTGATTCAAATTTGAATCAATTTGACTCAAAATTGCAGGCATAAGAAAATGCTGGGGCATGTTATCATCCCTGTTTCAAATCATATTATTTTCTCAATCCCCTTCCAGAAGCAGAAAGCAGAAAGGCATCTTCCTTGCAACTGCAGGAGAGCCCAGTTAACATTTCCACTCAGCATCTTGTCATTCCCTTGACCCAACCAGTCAGGGACCACAGAGAGTCAGCATGGGAGAATGGTTAGAGTGTTGGACTAGGACTGCAGAGATCCAGGTTCTAATCCCCACTCATCTATAGAAGCTCCACCCCTGAGCTACGACCCCCTATCACTTAAGGGCAGTATCCTCCAGCAGACAGTACTCACATTTAATCACCCTTCCAAATGCAAACCAAGGCAACCCTTTCTTAGCAATGAGGACAAGGCATGCTTCCTAGCACATGACTAGCTTAATCCCCACTGAAAACATGATGAAAATATGGCTGATAGGGACTGCATCGAATCGGATCCGATTAATATTCTGATTCTGTGCGCAGCCCTGGGAAATGTGTGTGCCTTCTGTTAACATTCAGAAAAACATTGTACTCCAAGTGTCAAAAGTTAAAGAAACACTGGCACTTGCATTAGGTGGCTTTCCCTCGAATGCTTTTTCTTTTATTATAATCCAATCTTTACCTTTGTTGGCAGCTCTGCCAGAGTCAGTTCATGCCTTGGGGCAGTTTGCTGAGCAAAGCATCTTTCAGTTCCTGGTTTAAGCATTTGCATGGATGTGCCTCACCAAAAGGAAAAAAAAAAAGCAAAACATAACCACTTCATTTCCTGCCCTTCAACCTCTGAGCCCAGCAAGCAAAACACCCTGTTCTTGACCCCCACCCCCACCCCACTGCCTGACCCATCTGGACCAGCCACTTGCGTATGTTCAACTGAGCAGCTCAGAAATCTGAAAAGACAGGAGCCCCTGTGATGTAGTTGCAGGGTATTTGCATGGCTTGATGGGGTGTGACTGTGTCCGACTGTCCGGGAAATGACCAGAGGGCTGGCAAACCGTTCTGCTGGGGGATTAGATGTTTCTCCTTTCGTGGGTCACAGCTTGGGGACAGTCTGATTTCCTCTTCTGGATCTGTTTTGCAGTCTTTGCTTCTCAGCAAACGGAAGCCAGAGAAGGGCAGGATGGAGATGGATTCTGAATCCGATGACACCACAGCTATAAGGGGCATCCATGATGCAGTGGTGTAGCCAGCAGAAGGGCGGCCTGTGTCCCACCTGCTGGCAACACTGTGTGATGTCCGTGCATGTGATGACATGTGCAAGGGGGGAACGGCCTGATCCCCCCCCCCACGATTGGGGATGGCCTGATAGCCGAAGGGCCTGCCCCACCCGATCACATTTCCAGCCAGTGTTTGAATGCTATTGGGCTTGCTGGAGCTGGGCCACGCCTCCTTTGCGCATGACATAACGTGAAAAGGGGGTGTGGCCCGGGCTCCGGAGAGCCGTACGAGCTCTCCTGAGTCCATTTCCAGTCAGCAAATACTGGCTAGCTGGGTTTATTTCGCTTTCTCTCCCTTGCTCGAGGAAGAGGAAGGGAAATAAATGCATCCAGATACCAAATGCTGGCTGGAAATGTGACCGGGAGGGCTAGGGCGGGCCCTCCAGCTATTGGGCCATGCCCACTTTGCGTGTGATGTCCCACACAAAGAGGGCACCGGCGGCCCTTTTCATTGGCGGCCCGGGTTCTTTGAACCTTACAGTGCACTGGTGGCTCCACCTCTGCCATAATGGCAGCACTCATGGCTGGAGGAGGGGGAAGTGATCGTGTGGGAGCAAGGTGAGGTGGTCTTGTGGTAGCAAGCATGACTTGTTCCCTTAGCTAAGCAGGGTCTGCCCTGGTTGCATATGAATGGGAGACTTGATGTGTAAACACTGTAAGATATTCCCCTTAGGGGATGGAGCCACTCTGGGAAGAGCATCTAGGTTCCAAGTTCCTTCCCTGGCATCGCCAAGATAGGGCTGAGAAAGACTCCTGCCTGCAACCTTGGAGAAGCCGCTGCCAGTCTGTGTAGACAACACTGAGCTAGATGGACCAAGGGTCTGACTCAGTATATGGCTGCTTCCTGTGTTCCTATGAGAGCAGGCTTCAATGGCATCATCCTATCCAGTACTTTCACCCAGCATGCAACCCAAGTAGCATATTGGAGCCTGCACCTGCCTCTCACATGATCACTTCCCCTGCCTCTGACCTAGCTTTTAACTCACACATGACCAAAAATCAGGAGGGTACACAGCTTCCAAAATTGAGTAGGACACTTCAGGGGCCTAACAAGCCTGGAGTTGGCAAAGAGACAAAATTTTAAAAATGGGCCCCTCGCTGATACACACACTTCACAATATATAGTCAAGTGGCTCGCCTCTGGGGGGCTCCTCGAGGCGTGGGGGCCCCCAGGCAGCCGCCTCCCCTTGCCTAATAGTAGTTACGCCCCTGGGACACTTGTCCCACAGTTGTGAGAACAGCCCTATAATGTGAATGCTCTAGGAAGTGGCAGTTTGAATGTGCCCTAGAGATTTTGTCCTTTGTGGTTTTTGAGAAAATGCCAAAAAGGAGGCATTTTTTAATCTACTTGAAAACACACACAGAAAAATGGGGTGAATAGTTGCAGTTCAAAATGGTTTGACATTTGGATAATTAGATGAAGACTAGGCAGCATATATGCTCTCGTTAATAAAATCACCCCCCCCACACACACCCTTTTTGACACTGGTTCCAGAAATTTTAGCACCACGCAGTCTAGACAGAACAACAAAGCCCATCCCCTTATATCTCCAATAGCCACTAGGAGGAGCTATTGCTTTATATCATGCTGCTGCTGGGGCAGAGATTTGGCTATGGCTCTTTTCCATTTGCTGGTGGGAAGCTTTGCGGGTCCTGGAGGCCCTCTGCTGGCCCTGGAAGGCCACTACGAGCCTCCCTTGCCGCAGGGACACTGGCCACATTTGCAGATAATGGGGTACTGGAGTTGCAGGGGCCGGAGGTTTCCCTACCATTACATTTGAATGCATGCAACGCTGGTCCCTTTCCCTCCACAATCCCTAGACTCCAGTTTGAACCCTTGGCTTGTAGTGAATTTCGTTGCTCAAAACCGGGGTTCCACTGAGCCTCCGTTACGTCTGAATGCAGCACTGGTGGCTGCATTTGCTTGGACCGAAGCTCCTCCTCCTCCCTCTGCCTGATTGGCTGCAGGGGTTGTCCTTCAAGCCCCCCTCCTCTCTGCAATCTAGCTGACTAAAGTGAGGACGCTCTCGTTTTGTCCAAATGCAGACAGGAGAGCAGGGGCTGGGGTGGAGACCGGAACTCCCTTGGACCCGCGGCCAGGGGCACACCTAGGTGATTTTGGCACCAGGACCAGCCCTTTGCCGAGGCCCCTCCCGCCACAAGGCCCCCGAAACCTACATTTAGGGGCCTCCTGTGGCATACCTACATGGTGTTTTTTTTTTTTTAAAAAAATCAAAGCTGCTGCATGGCCGAGGGGTTGTTCCGGGGGGGGGGGGCAGGGTAGCTGAGCAGTAGACCTCCTCCTCTCCCCCCAGCGGTGGCAACTGAAAGCTATACCTCCTCATGAAGGCTGATACATCCCCTGCTAACTGAGCAAAGAGGAACTTTTTCAAAGTGGCGATTCTTTTTCTTTAGCAGGGGGAGAGCAACTGGCCCTATCCAACCTGGCAGGGGGGTGAGGAGGTCGACTGCTCGGCCAACTCACCCCACCACCACCCCTCGGCCATGCAGCGGCTTTGAATAATAATAATAAAAACCCATGTGGGTTTGCCATGGTGGGCAGTCACAGGGAGGCTCTAGGAGGCCCCCCCCCGGAAATTTGGAGCCCCCCTGGAGACCATGGACCGGGGCCCCAAGGTCCGGGGATTAGAGCGCCTCTGCCCAAGGTTCCGTGTTATATGTGGATGCGGCCACTGTGTCAGGATCAGTCCACACCCAGAGATGGAATTGGGGGGTGGGTCCACAGGGGCTACATAGGTCAGACCACAATGGAAAGATCCATTTTGAGATCCCATTTTGAGAGACAAGAATGACACACAGTCTATACGCGACGGCGTTGAATCACTTTCTTAATAACACCAGTGAGGAGCTGAAACGCATCCGGCGTAGTTCAAAGAAGGATTGGATACATCTCTTCAGAATGACTATGGCTTTCATATGGATTTTGCCCCAGAATAAAACATCATTGGAAACACCTTTCAGCATTCGTTGACATTTTCTAAGGGAAACTTTAGCCATGGCTATGCAAAGTCCGTTTGTGGATTTTGACTGCATGGATCGGGGCACACCCCCAAAATAACCTTTGGATGTTTTTTTGCATTATTCTTTTCTTTGGGAACCTCCCAAAAGGTTTTCTTTCCATTGTGGTCTGACCTGGTTGGAGGCAGCTTAATATGTTCCCATGTAGCCCTACAGAAGAGAAGAGGAGAGCTGGTCTGGTGGTAGCAAGCATGACTTGTCCCCTTAGCTAAGCAGGGTCCGCCCTGGTTGCATATGAATGGGAGACTAGAAGTGTGAGCACTGCAAGATATTCCTCTTAGAGGATGGAGCCGCTCTGGGAAGAGCATCTAGGTTCCAAGTTCCCTCCCTGGCAGCATCTCCAAGATAGGGCTGAGAGAGATTCCTGCCTGCAACCTTGGAGAAGCCACTGCCAATCTGTGTAGACAATACTCAGCTAGATGGACCAAGGGTCTGACTCAGTATATGGCAGCTTCCTATGTTCCACTATGTTCCTGAACAGAGCTCATGGAGACATCATGGGGCCCACAAGCCGTCACCTTTTATATGACCTTCCTTCATGACAACACCTCGGCCTGTCATGTCTTGCTTTTGCTGGTATCGGATGAAAACACGGGAAAATCCTAAGTCTCTTCAAGGCTCAACAGGGGTCTCTCCAAAAGGCAGCCCAAATAAGAAAATGCAGTAAATCTTGCATTTACTGTAAGTCGAAAGATTTAGAGTTCCTTTTTCAGGCTTAACCCCTCCCCAAGATGCACATCTTTGGACCGAAGAAAAAGGGAACAACCACAGCTTCTCTTCCTGTTTCTTTCTCATTCTTTGGTGGTGGCATCTTGAATTGCCAATAGCTTCATAGTCCTGGTGAGAAGAAGACCTAGAACTGTCTTCTGAAATTCAGCATTCACAGGTAAGCTACATTCAGCCACATATAGCGCCACCAATCTTTAAAAATATCCATGAAAGAGTGATAAATAATAGAAGTGATTAGAGAAAGCAAATTAAGACAGAGAAACTCGGCGTTTTTACATAATATATCGATATGGTAGAAGTGGTTGAGATCAAAAGATACTGAGAAGAGCCCAGTGAACCGGGCTCCGCCAAGTAATACATCGGCAACGGGTAGCCCACCTGGGAGCTAGCAGGCAGGGCTGAGAGAGGAGGGCAGCCTGCTGTGTGTGTGTGTGTGCATGAGCAAGAGAAACGGAGAGTAGGAAGCGACAGCGGAGCTCACCCCAAGCTGCCTGGCCCGGCCAGCTGCAGGCAGAGAACAGCTGCATCTTCCTAGCTCCCAGGGGCAGCTTCGCTCTTTCTCCGCATGTGACTGTAGAGGGAAGACTGGGGGGGGGGGGGGCAGGCTGCTGAGGCAGAGAGGCCAGCTGGATGGCCAAGCAGCTCACCCTGCACCTGCAGGGGAGCCGCTGCTACCATTTTCAGCCCAAGCTCTCCTAAACTCTTCTCCGGCAGATCGGAGACATCGGTGCCGTTCCGGCCGTGCTGGCAATGCAGTAGGGCCGGTGGGCAGTGAGATTAGGGGGAGCTCTGAGTCACTCCCTGCCCAGTTAGGAACAGGAAGAGTCACTCTGGCTGCTCAGCGCGGCCGATTCCAGCCCCGCGCAACCCGTTTTGAACCAAAATAACGGCCCCGTGTTATCAGACATTGCTGGACACTCATTGGATGTGGGGGGCGTGTCTGGGGCAGCGCTCATGGTTCCTGATTTGTGGGCGGCCTGGGTTTTTCTGGGTTTTTCTCCCACCTTGCTTCCACACAATCACTTCTACCCAGGTTCTCCTCCCACCTTGCTTCCATATGTTCACTTCTACCAAGGTTCTCCTCCCACCTTGCTTCCACACAATCACTTCTACCCAGTTTTCCTCCCACCTTGCTTCCACATGGTCACCTCTGCCCAGGTTTTCCTCTTACCTTGCTTCCACACCACCGAAAATTGGGAGCAAATTTCGCAACACAGCTCCCAAACCCGGAGAGAACAGTTTTTGATTGTGTGAATGGTCTCTATTTATTTGATTTTGTTTGTTTTTATACATGTGAACTGCCTAGAGTAAGCTGGATTAGGGGGTATCAAAACAAAACAAAACAAACAAATAAAGGCTGTCCTGAAGCTGGGACTTCTCTGCCGTGCATTTTGATTCAAGGAGGAGGTGGGCACCTATGATGCTCCCTTGGTCTCGGAGGCAAGTGTAAGTCTTGGCTCAGGACCTGAGCCCAGAAAGCTCTGCATGCATCTCTGCCAAAACCAACCACAGCCCCACCCCAACCACAGAGACCCGGCCAACCTTGAAGCGGCTCAAACAGATGCTTCCCGCCCAGGAGTGACAAGAGGGAAGTTCCTGTGACCGGTTCAGAGCCTTGTGTTGTTCTCTTCCCACCCTTCACGACTGGGGGGGACGTCCAGAGAGTGGGTTGGCAGGAGCTGGCAGTCAACACTGCAAGGGTCTTGTGGCTACTGATCAAGGTAGCTCATCAGCCTCACTGGCATCTTCACCCCACATTGCGGAGGTAGGCATATGAAGAGCGGCTTCCTTGGAAATGATTCACTCTCAAGACGTTCAGTTTGGTAAGGCAGTGATACGCTGACATTTAGCAGGGGGAGAGCAACTGGCCCTATCCATCCCCAGCACAGTATCCCTCCAGGGGCTGTTGCTGGTTCATTTCAGATTTTCAGATGGTGAGCCCTTTGGGGAACCGGAACCATCTCTCTCTCTCTCTCTCTCTCTCTCTCTCTCTCTCTCTCTCTCTCTCAGTTTTCTGTGTAAAATGCTTTGAGAACTTCTGTTGAAAAGTGGTATATACGTAATCATAGTAGTTGTAGTAGCACTTCCCAGACGGGTCCCCAGATGGCCCCTTCTCACAGATGTGCCCTTGGTAATGGAGATCAATCGTGGACACCCCTACCAGATCTCTGAAGCCTCTGGATACCGGTCTTGCTTTTCTGTAGTTCTCAGTGCTAAGCTATTGTGGTTTCTTTTTTGGCTTTGCTGTCATTAAGAACAGTGTACCTTTAACAGGGATTCCCAGATGTTTTTGACTACAACTCCCATTGCCCCTAGCCAAAGGCCATTGCAGCTCAGGATGATGGGAGTTGTAGTCATAGGAAGATGCGGAAAGGTATCATCTCAGACTGCTCAGGCGGAGGCAATGGTCCCCCCCGTAATTCTACCAAAGACAACCACAGGGCTTTGCGGTTGCCAGGAGTCAACACCGACTCGACGGCACAACTTTTATGAATATTTATATAGCTCTTTGCAACAAAAGTTCTCACAGTGGTTTACACACCAGAATAAGATGGCTCCCTATCCCCAAAGGGTTCACAATCGAAAAAGAAACATAAGGTAGACACCAACAACAGCTACTGGAGGGATGCTGTGCTGGAGATGGATAGGGCCGGTTGCTCTCCCCCTGCTAAATAAAGAGAATCACCACTTTAAAAATGTGCATCTTTGCTCAGTTAGCAAGGGAGATATAAAGCATGACTGTATTCACTCCGCCATCTTTCAGGGAGATGGGGCCTCACAAACATGACTACGAATTTTTATATACCGTATTCCAACAAAACTTTGGAAAAAATAATAATAAACAAGATGCCCCCATGTTTCAAAAGGACTCACAATCGAAAAAGAAGCATAAGGCAGATACCAGCAACAACCATTAGAGGGAGGCTGAGCTGAGACTTAAGGGGGGGGGGCACCCAACCCGTTGCACTCCAGACATTGCTGGACGCCCATCATCCCCTGCTAAAATTTATTATGACCGGGGATGATGGGAGTTGTAATTCTGCAACATCTGGACTGCCACAGGTTGGGAACCCCGGAATAGGGCCTGTAGCTCCCCATGTGCTAAAGATAAGAGAATCACCACCTATCTTACCCTCTCACCACTTAATCACCAGTTAAACTCACCCTCTGCTGAGTTGGCCCAGTTATGAGAAAGCTGCCACTTAAAAGGTGCCCAGTTATTTAGACTGCCATATGTTATAGATGCTTTACAGGTTGAGTATCCCTAATCTGGACATCCGAAATCCGGAATGCTCCAAAATCCAGAAACCACCATGGCCTACGCCTGCAGCACTGACAGAACATTATTTTCACATGAAATCTGAATTTAATCTCCACCGAAATTGCCATGTTTGAATCTAACATGACCAGCAACATTATTACATTGAAAATTTTCTTGCAGTTAGTTTTCATTACAGCTACCTGTAGTTATTGTAAATTCAATGCTTATTTGTTTTTATACTTTAAATAAAACCTTAAAAAACCCCATCAGTGTACAGTAACCTTTCATGTTACTTGGGATCCCATGCCCAAGATATCTCATTATAGTATGCAAATATTCCAAAATCTGGAAAAGTCCCAAATCCGGAACACTTCTGGTCCCAAGCAGTTCAGATAAGGGATACTCAACCTGTATTGAGTTTTTTTTTTTTTTTTTAAATTTACTTTTGAAGTTAATATGGAAAGCTAGACCTCCTCATGAAGGTTGATACATCCCCTGCTAACTGAGCAAAGGGGAACTTTTTCAACGTGGCAATTCTTTTTATTTATCAGGGGGAGAGCAACTGGCCCTATCCAACCCCAGCACAGCAGCCCTCCAGTGGCTGTTGCTGGTGTTGATCTTATGTTTCTTTTTTAGATGGTGAGCCCTTTGGAGGCAAGGAGCCATCTTTATTTATTTATTTATTTCTATGTAAACTGCTTTGGGAAAAGTGGTATATAAATATTTGTTGTTGTTATTCATAAAGCAAGGGTAGGGTTGAATCTCAACAGAAGAGCATTTGCTTGGTGTGCAGAAGGGCCTCGTTTCAACCCCAGAACCTCTAGGTAGGGATTGGAAAGACCTCTGTCTAAAATCGTAGATAGCCACTGTCAGTCAGTGCAGGCAATACTGATACAGACAGACCAAGAGTCGGACTCAGTAGGACGCCTCTCCCTTTATGAAGCAGAAATCAAGAAAGCTGCTTTGCAGAGCCCTGAAGGCTGACCCCAATTTGTACGGAGAACATCTCGGCGCCATGTCACGATGTCTTCTTGCCTCTCCCCCCACACTCAACTTTGCTCATTACGAAAATGGATGCAGCCCCATATACCTTTTCCAGCCCTACTCCCCCTTCTTCCCCCACGGCCCTGTGGATGCAGCAGTGCACCCACGGAGGAAAAGGCTGCACTACCCGCCTTGCTTCAAAGCTCACAGCCTTCACCCTGCTTTCACGCTACGCCGACGAGCCCAAGGGATTCACTCACTAAAGATAGCCAAGCCGGCCCCTCAAGGCACTCAGATGTGCACAGTGTTGTTTCCGCTGCACATGCAAATAGATTAGGATGGGCAGC
This sequence comes from Hemicordylus capensis, assembly GCF_027244095.1. Taxonomy (NCBI): domain Eukaryota; kingdom Metazoa; phylum Chordata; class Lepidosauria; order Squamata; family Cordylidae; genus Hemicordylus; species Hemicordylus capensis. Next base: position 20,885,925 of record NC_069663.1, read on the forward strand.
CAAAGTCTTTGCATGATCTGGGTGCAAGGGGAGGGTTACCTTCTGGGATAGTGCCTTGGGCTTCCTGAGGACTGGGGTGTCTTGAAGCTGTGAGGAGAGAGGCGGCAAAGGAAGGAGCAGCCGGTATAGCTGCTTAAGACCCACGGCCTGCCCAGACTATGGGGCAAAGGACTGGGGCGGAATCTGCTGGGCCCAGTGACTACTCTGAGTGACCCAGGTTTGCTGCCATTTGTAGAGGAGTCCAACTTGCCCAAGGAAGAGGAGGAGGTGGAAGAATCCCACCGCAAGCCAAATCGAGGCAGGAAGGCCTCAGAAGCCCAGGAGGTGGGTGTTGGTTTTTGCTTGCCCCGAGACAAACAAAGCATAATTAATTAATTAATTGATGTAGCATATTGATTGATTGATTGATTGATTGATTGATTGATTGATTGATGTAGCATATTTGTGTACCACCTACGACCGAAGTCTCTAGGCGGTTTAAAACATTAAAACAAAAAGATTTAAAAAAAAACCACCACCATTTAAAACATAGTTAAAATGGTGAATTGAAGATGCATCTTTTGAGAGAAGCTTTTCAGTGAGGCTATTCACACACACGTGCAAAACCAGGTGAAGGGAGCCCAGCCCGGTTTGGCACACATGTGTGAACCACCAGGATTGGGCCCAATCCTGGTGGCTACATGGTGGCAAACCTGCCTCAGTAGCCTCCCTGTTAAACGCAGGCACCCTCATTTTCCTGATTGTGTGTCAGCCACAGCTGCTTACAGCAGGGAAGGTAAGTTAAACCCTCCTCATGGATCGTGAGAGGAGCTCTCATGTCTTATCCTCTTGTTATTGTTGTTAGTAGTAGTAGTAGTAGTAGTAGTACATAGGAACATTGGAAGCTGCCATATACTGAGTCAGACCCTTGGTCCATCTAGCTCAGTATTGTCTACACAGACTGGCAGTGGCTTCTCCAAAGTTGCAGGCAGGAATCTCTCTCAGCCCTATCTTGGAGATGCTGCCAGGGAGGGAACTCAAAACCTTCTGCTCTCTCCAGAGCAGTTCCATCCCCCGAGGGGAATATCTTCCAGTACTCACACTTCTAGTCTCCCATTCATATACAACCAGGGTGGACCCTGCTTAGCTAAAGGGACAAGTCATGCTTCCTACCACAAGACCAGCTCTCCTCTCCTAATAGTAGTATTAGTAGTTTAAAAATGTGTTATTTTAATTGTGGCTTTAGCCTGTTTTTTTCCTTTTTAACCTTATTAACGTTTGATTCTATATTGTATCTCTTTTAATAATGTTGTTAGCCACCCCGAACAGTAATGCACTGAAGCAGCAGGGTATAACTACTTTTAAATTGGATTAGATAAGAGCTGTTCCATCCCTGGTGACCTTTAGGACAGCACTGAAGACACATCTCTTCAGCCAAGCTTTTCTGCTCTTTAGTGGTTTTCCGCTATTTTAACTTGAACTTTTATATGTTTTAAGTGGTTTTTAAAAATGTATGTATTATTTATTTTTCTATGTAAATAATTTTGAGAACTTTGGTTGAAGAGCGGTATATAAATATCCGTAGTAGTAGTTGTATTACAGTCTGTGACCAGGAAAATAAAAGCATGAACAAAGCAGAAAACAGCAAGTATACAAAAATGTACATATTCATGGTAGTATAAATATAGGGTGGGTAAGAGTATTCATTGCATAGCACAAAAATATCCCAGCCAAAAGAAAACTCATTGGCATCTGTACCCACCGAAGTGTCTGACAACAGAAAGAAACTTCCAGCTAATTCAGACTCTCAGCGCAGCTCCCAAAGCCAGGTAGGATCCTTGCCCAACCTCATGTCTGGTCCTGTGGAGTGACTAGGCTGCACAGTTCCATGGCTGAACAGGGATTTGAACTCAGCTCTCCCTGACCCTAGTCCAACCACTACACCACACTGCCTCTTTAATCACATGTCTATTTCCCCTTTCCTAGGAAGGGAAAAGGCACGCGGAAGAACCCAGAATGAGGTGTGTCGTTTGGCTGGTCTTCCTTCCAGGTAATGCAGCAGAACTTTGATTTGTGCTAGCCAAAGTGGGTTGGGATTTGGGACTCTTTCAAGGCCCACCGCTCTCTAGTCCAGGGATTCTCAACGTGTGGGTCCCCAGATGTAATTGGACTTCAACTCCCATAATTCCCAACCAAAGGCCACTGGGGCTGAGGATTATGGGAGTTGGTCCAATAACATCTGGGGACCCACACGTTGAGAATCCCTGCTCTAGTCTATGGGCAGAGGTTCTCAGACTTGGTCCTCTGCTGCTGTTGTACTACAACTCCCATCATCCTTTTCTGCAGCATCAGGAGAGGCTCAAGGTGACCATCCCTGCTTTAGGGGGGAAAGTAAGAAGCAGGGATCCAAGGTCATATCAAGACACTCCCTGGAGTCCCAGAAGCCCCAGTTCCCCAGGACAGTCACCCCAGAGAGGGAATTCTTATTGAGATCTTTATGGTTTATTCCCAAGTGAATGTGTGTAGAGCTACAACCGAAGAAAAGAAGAACTGGGGGATTATAAGGAGCCATTTTGAACAAAAGCATCAACGAACCTCTTATATAGGCTGCAATTCAAAGAGATATCCGAAGCAAGTCAAATAATATTGTTGCATTTTCCCCTTTGAGTGGCAGAATTGTTATTATTGCCTATTTGGAAACTGCTCCAAATTTCACAAATAAGTCATAATTAATTTCATGTGTGGAATTTCCTACTGTAGTTTGTGGTGAAGGCCAGTAACTTGGATTGCGTTACTGATCAGGCTCAGGCAGATTCTTGGAGGATGGATCTACCCATGGCTCCTAGTCTTGATGGCTATAGGCCATCTCCAGGTCTTCTCTGAATACCAGTTGCAGGGGGGCAAGGCAGGAGAGGGGGTATGCCTTCATCTCCTGTTTGTGGGCTTCCCAGAGGCATCTGGTGGGCCACGGTGGGAAATAGGTGCTGGAACTAGATAGGCTTTGGGCCTGATCGAGCAAGGCTGTTCATATGTTCAGATGTAAATGTCTAGCTGAGTGGTATGGGAGGGCTGGAAAGTCCAAAGCTTCTTTGTGATTAAACTAGGTCTGTGGTTCTTTGCATTAGGAACACAGGAAGCTGCTGTATACTGAGTCAGGCCACTGGTCCATCTAGCTCAGTATTGTCTACACAGACTGGCCGCGGCTTCTCCAAGGTTGCGGGCAGGAGTCTCTCTCAGTCCTATCTGGGAGATGCTGCCAGGGAGGGAACTTGGAACCTTCTGCATGCCAGCATGCGGGTGCTCTTCCCAGAGTGACCCCGTCCCCTAAGGGGAATGTCTTTCGGTGCTCTCACATGTAGTGTCCCATTCAAATGCAAATCAGGGTGGTCCCTGTTTAGCAAAGGGGACAAATCATGCTTGCTAATGGGGTGTGCATGGAACTGGCTTGTCCAGGTTGCTCTAGTCTGAACCGGACCCAAACCAGACCCAAACCAGACCTGGCAGGTTCAGTCCAGCACCCCTCAACCCCCCCCCCCCCCCGGTTCAGTCTGGTCCTGGCGAGGGGTTCGCGAGCTCTCTCTCTCTCTCTCTCTCTCTCTCTCTCTCTCTCTCTCTCTCTCTCTCTATATATATATATATATATATATATATATATAATTTCCCCCCCAAACGTACTCCCTCTGGGGGAGTTATTCGAGGAGGTGGGAGGGGGGTCTGCAGAGGTTCCCCTTCCCCCCGCCAGCCTCCCTTAGTTGCAAAATTGACTGTTCGGCTGTTCTTCAGCCCATTTTTTGGACTTCCCCCCCCCAGCCACCACACCTGTGCAATGGGCCTCTGCGTGGCCTGGGTCAGACCACGCAGAGGCCCATTGTGCAGGCACGGTGGCCTCCAAAATGGCCGTTTTGCCAGGGGGAAAGGCCCGAAAACAGGCTGAAGAACGGCATTAAGGGAGGCTGGCAGGGGGAGGGGGAACCTCTGTGGACAGCCCCTCCCCACCTCCTTGGATAACTCCCCCAGAGGGGGTACGTTCAATTAAAAAAAAATAAAAAAATAAATCACATCCCCTTTGAGCTGGCCGGGACGGAGGTCAGTCTGGGGTCGGACCGAACAGGTGGTGGTTCGATTCGACCCCAAACAGTCAAACCGAACCGGTTCAACATCAAACACGGTCAACGTCGAACCTATTTGCACATCCCTACTCCTCCAGGTTTTGTCATCTGTCTGTCTGCCTGTCTACCATGTACTCCACACTTACAAGGAGTGCGATGTTTCAGGAGTACTGCTCCAGGGTTCAGTGGCCTGTCGGTGAGAGCATGCTGGAGACTGAAGGTTTCTCTGCAGTATTTGACCTTTGCTCTGGGGGGAGGGTACGAGCTGACCAACACCTACCATATACTTCCCTGTTTCAGGTTTCTTGTGTAATCAGCATTTATTGAGCATAAGCCAGAAGAACTTCTTCACCTGGAGTGGATCCTGTGTGATGATCCCGTGCACGATTGGGCACAATAATCCTCCTTTGATCCCCAGCACCAGCTCACTGCTTTGGTATTTCAATTCTTCTTATAATGAGACCTTGAAAGACTATGTGGGTACATTGTTATACCATTCCAACAACTCGCGAGATTCCGTGATCACCACAAGTCCCACTTTTCAGGGTCGGGTGACGTTTGTAGGTGATTTAAAGATTAATTGCAGTGTGAAGATTTCCCAACTCCAAAAAAACGACAGCGGTTCATATGGGGCAAGGCTTTATGCTTGGACTGAAAAGCCCTTGAAAACAAAGCCCTTTCAATATGAGAAGTGGTACCAAGATACTAAGGTTACAATTATAGGTAAGAACTGTTTAGTTATTTCTTTTCTTTTCTCCTCATCTGACATGAAAGTTGTTATTTAGCTGGGACACTTCTCATTCCAAGTGTCAGTACTGAATGTGTCCCCTTCTGCATTCATTGTTCTGTCATGCAGATTGGTGAATATTTCTCCATGGTCCTTGTGATGGTTTCATTTTTAGCCTCCCGTTTTCATGGAAATGAATCTTATGAGGTCACCTTGCTGTTCATGTGCATGTTCATCTAGGTGTCTGTGTGTTTGATTCCCTAACAACTTTGCAATGCCTTTGGACCAAATTTGGTACAGACGTAGTGCCACATAGGCGCACTTCAATGGCGTTTTTCGTGATGATGTCCTCTGCCCCAGTTCAAGATGGTGTATGTGTGAACTTTTGAGGTGCAAGTGGGCTAACTTGTGAACTGCTGAACAGCTTTGCACCAAAGTTGGTATACGTGTTCAGATGAAAGAGGACCTTAAAACTTCATATTCCATAAATGAATTCCAGAACCCTATTCAAGATGGCAGCTCTGTGTGTGTGTGTGTGTGTGTGTGTGTGTGTGTGTGTGTGTGTGTCCCAAACTTTGCAATGCCTGGACCAATTTTGATCAAATTTACTCAGTTGTCATGCCCCATAGGGACATTTCAACAGTGTGTTTTGGAATGGTACCATTCTCTCAATCCCACCCTCCACCTATTCATGGTGCCTCCTGTTCATAAAGATGAGGCTCTGGCACTTACTGTACTCTTCCTGCATAGTGGATTTGGTGTTTCACACCCAAAAGTGCATGAATTTGAATATGGTAATTATCAATTAAAATTATAGTGGGTGGATTAAAAGTAGGTGGATTAGTTCTTACCAGAACATCTTGCCAGAACATCCAGAGCTCCAGCTCCAGTGGGAATGTAGGAACATAGCAAGTTGAGTCAGATCATTGGTCCATCTAGCTCAGTATTGTCGACACTGACTGGAAGCAGCTCCTCATGGCTTCAAGCAGGAGTCTTTCCCAGCCCTACCTGGAGATGCTGCCAGGGATTGAACCTGGGACCTTCTGCATGCAAGCAGATGCCCTACTACTGAGATATGGCCCTATTCCTATATGGTAGCTCTCGTCACTCCTATGCTACATGTCACATCTGAAAATATTGTATGTCTAGAAACTGAGGTCTTTGGGATGCTTTTGGATAAATGGTCAAGGTCCCTTTGTCTGTGCAGAATCAAGCAGAATGGGCCCACATTTCTGCAATGGCATCTCTTGCTATTTTCTCCTAAATATGACATGGTATTTTTTCCTTTATTTTCCTGGATGCAGAACCTCCTCCAGCACCCAAGCTTGTAACCATTCCCTGGGAAATCAGAGAATCGCAGGGCAGTACTACTGACGTGAGTTGCTCAGTGAATTATCATTGCCCTGACGAGCCAATAACATTGACTCTCCATGGATTAGAGGAGACTCGTTGGTTTTCACCAAGTACAAGCAGTAGAAACGGAGTGATTGAGACCAAGGCGAGATTTATACCAACTTGGGAAGACCACGGGAAGACTCTGAGATGTTTGCTTCATAGCCATGATGGGTCAGAGATATCCCAGGGAAATGTGTTACTGGATGTGAAACGTAAGTGCCCAAGGTGTGTGTGTGTGTGTGTGTGTGTGTGTGTGTGTGGCACTGGGGGGCTTATCTGAAAAGCAGGTTATGCCAGACCTTGGTGGCACACACAGTCACTTGGATTAGACATCACAACACAACGTGTGCATGCTACATGGGTGTGTGTGTGTGTTTGTGTATCAAACAGCTACAAAGACATCATTCAGTTCAAAGGTAATTTATTGGGATAGCAAGTATAGTAATTACAAAATATTAATACAACGCATATGACAAATATGTATAAACCGCTTTACAACAAAGGTTCCCAAAGTGGTTTATAGAAATATGAATAAACCCTGAGCCATTTTGGAAGAGCAGTATATAAATCTAATAAACAAACAAACAAACTGACAGACAAATATCAATAAAATAAAATAAATATAATGGATCCCTGACCCAAAAGGACTCACCATCTAAAAATGGAACATAAGATAGACACCAGCAACAGCCACTGAAAGGATGCTGTGCTGGGGGTGGATAGGGCCAGTTGTGAGAAAGGCAAAGATATTTTGTATTTTGACATCCATAACTGGGTAGACAGCGCAGTGTGAAAAGTGGACAGAGCATATTTGAGATTATGACGACTCTGGTTGTGTTTCCTGGATCTCAGTCTCAGTAGCTCTTGTCATTTTCTGACCACCTATCTGACTTCTCTTTTTGATTCTGAATGTTGGCTGATTCCAGATAGTCCCAAAGGAGTTATGATTAAAGCGACACCCGGAAGAACAGTCAGAGAAGGGGAGAAACTCTCTCTGGAGTGTGTGGTCAACAGCAGCAACCCAGATCCTACTTCATACACATGGTATAAAGATGGTCATTGGAGGAATAATGATGGAAATATGATTAACATTGATTCTGTAGAAGAGAAGCATTCTGGAGTCTATAAATGTGAAGTTGGCAACGGATATGGGAGCCAAACAACAGAAGAGACCATAGATGTCCAGTGTGAGTTCATCTAATTGAATAAGGTGCAGTAGATGGAATGATGAGCATATGAAGTTCCAACCACATGTTGTCTTTGCTAAGCTCTGGGACATTCCCGGATTTTTCAGATCACGGTTTCATACGGGAGATCAAAGTGCCTTTCCCCTCTTTCTATTTGTACTGTATGTGACCGAAAGTAGCGAGTGTGAATCCAGCTGTACAATCTGTTCAATGTAAATTTCCACCATGGATCTTTTCAAGGACAACATGATAACCTAGCAGAGGCATAGCTAAAATGCAGTAGTGACTGGTCCTAATGAGCCAGGGAGGCACCAAACAAGGAGCCTCCGTTCCCTGACCCCTCTTTCTCCTATCCGGCCCTGCCCTGGTGTTAATGTGAGCCATGCTTCCTGCAGACTGGTCTTTCATCCGGCAGAGCTCCATGGACTGAGTCCCCTGCTAACAGAGCAAAGAGACACCTTTTAAAAGTGGTGATTTTCTTTATTTAGCAGGGGGAGAGGATCTGGCTCTGGTTGTGCTGTCCTGAAGCCAAATCAGAGTGAAAGCAGAAAGCATTTCTTCCTGCTCCTGCCCTCACTCCGATCTGGCTTCAGGATGACACCATCAGAGCAGGCATCAAAGAAGGAGGCAGGGCTTCCTGCCCTCACTTCCTGCCCCATCTTTTGGGTAGTAACGAACAATGCTCCAACATGGTGAGCGGGGGTGGGGTGGGGGAAGAAATGGAGATTTTTCTCCATCTCTGCATGGAGAAAAATAGCATATCAGCCAGGTTAAGTTCAACCCTTCCCAATGACATCATCACTTTCCACATGCATGTGTTTTGCTAACTGTGCAAAGAGGCATCTTTTAAAAGTGGGAATTCTCTTTATTTAGCCGGGGAGAGCACCTGGCCCTATCCATTTGCAGCACAGCATCCCTCCAGTGGCTATTGCAGGGAGCTATCTATCTATCTATCTATCTTGATGTCAACCACTTTGGGAACCTTTGTTGAAAAGTGGTCTATAAACATTCACCATCTTTGTCGTCGTATGAGCTGAGCCTGCAGATCTCTACTTGCTGAATGGCCAGCCTGTAGGTGGCGTGACTGCCTCTAGTTAATGCAGGGTGGGAGAGAGAGGAGCAACTGGAGCTAGCAGGAAGCAGAGGCAGCTGCACCTCATTGGGTGCCCGCTCTCTCGGCTCATTAAGTCAATCTGCTACTGCTACCATGGAGATAAGGGGACCTATTTATTAGAGATAATAAACAAAATAATTGACTATGTATTGCTTTTCTAATGGTAGCCCAAGATCGCACCTCCTTCAGACTAAGCAGGGCCAGCTAAGCTTCTTGTCACAGTCATTTCATCCTTACCCATTCTTCTTTGACCATCTCCTATCCCTTGACAGAAGCACAGCTCTTTTGCCTGGCATTACGTCCCCAAATACCTGAAGCCAAAGATCTAATTTCAGTGTCAAAATCTCTCTCCCCAGATGGTCCAAAGGACACCCATTTTAGTAAGTCAACTGAAGAGATCACAGAAGGTAGAGATGTGGTTTTGCAGTGTTCCTCCCGAGGAAACCCAGCTGTCACTTATGCATGGTATAAAAAAAATCAATCTGGAATACTTGTGAACAAGAGCAAGCTGCATTTGCTTAAGATCCAGCCCAGTGATTCCGGCACTTATTACTGCACAGCCCAGAATGATCTTGGCAACTCAACGTCTGATGCCATATTGGATGTTTTTTGTAAGTATGGAAGTAGAAGGTTTCAGGGCCAGCTTCCGTTATGAGGGGAGACTTGGCAAACCATGGTCGGGGGAGGGGAGCTTTCCCATTGTTGGGGGCCTGATTGGTATGGGTTTCCTCTGCCCCCATAGAAGACCACAGCAAAGTATCTCCTCTGTGCTGAACCAAGGTTAAGCGGGGAAAGATCAAACCAGTAATCAGACTCAGAGGGCTAGGCAGAAGCATGTTCAAAGCAGTCGGAGCAGGGAATACAAGAAATGGGCTCTACTCACTGGAGCTCTGTAGGAGCTGTTGCTCCAATCTTTTTTAGATTGTGAGCCCTTTGGCGACAATTATTTATTTATTTATTTATTTATCTCTATGTACACTGCTGGGGGGACCTTTGTTGAAAAGCAGCATATCAATATTAGTTGTATAAATATTTCTCATATGCTTAGTTTGCGATTTAAAAAAAATTAAATTGCGCAATGACAGATCATTAGGTACATTTCCTGTAGCATCTTTATGCTTTATTCTTTCACGACACTATGATTTTCCAGATGGTCCCAAGAATGTCCAGCTCACGGTGGACGCTCCAGACCATCGGCCCATAAAGGAAAGAGACACCATCATCTTGAACTGCTCTGTGGGTAGCTGTAACCCCGGGGTCACACGGTACCGATGGTTTAAGTCAACTAATGAGATCAAAAACAGGGATCAACCGATTCTACAGATCCATGCAGAAGCTGAACAGGCCACTTCGTATACATGTGATGCATGCAACAGGGTTAACTGTGGTCGATCTAACCCAGTCGCAGTCAATGTACACTGTGAGTATCAGAGGTGTCGCTACCAGTGTTCAAAGTATTTAAAGGCCCCCATGCCCCCAGGAGCCTTGCCGTCTGCCCCTTGCCTTCACCCACTCCTGCTGCTTGTCACAGCAGCATCTTGCAACCATAGCTTGCCTCTTACCTGCCACTCCTTGCCCCTTCCGTTGGGTAATCAGTTTGTGGGGCAGTGTGTGTCGGGTGTCCCATGGCTTCTCTCCTGCCTCAAATTATGAGAGAAGCCATAGAACCCCTCAGTGCTGTGTGAGCCAGCCAAGGAAGGGAAGGTGCCCATGTGCCCTGATGCCTTATTGGCGTGCATGCGCGCCCTCCATTTTGTAACCGGCGATGCAGCGGTAAGGGGTTCTGTGGCTTTCCTCCTTGTTCAAGTGAGGAGGGAAAATCAAGTAACCCCCTCCACTGCACAAACTGGCTATTAAGTGATGGGGGCAAGGAGCCATGGGGGGCAAAGAGTGGTGGGGCCTCATGTGTCCGACTGGGGCCTCATGTGTCCGCTGTTAAAAAGACAGACAAGCAAAGAGACAGATATGTGAACGCCCTTGACGTTGCATCAAGTTCAGGCCTTAAGGTGCTAGCTTGAGGAGTCTAGTGGAATCCACATGCAGCAGATCCTAAAGAGGCATTGCTCTCCTGGGTTCAAGTGCTGGGCAGGTGAGTGTCTCACTGCGATGCTTTGTATCCTTTCTCTGCAGTTGTTCCCAAGGACGTCAATGTTGTGCAAAAGCCAACAGGGCCGATCCGTGAAGGCAACCGTGTTGAACTGCGCTGTGAAGTAGGAATGGCAACCCCCCCAGGAGTCACCTACATGTGGTACAAGAAGGGGAAACGGGTGGACTGTGCCACTGCCGTGTGGCCCATCCCAGCAGTGGGTCCAGCTGATCGTGGAACCTACAGCTGTGAAGCCAATAATAGCATAGGCACATCAGAAAGGTCAACTATCATGCTGGATGTACAATGTGAGTAAGATAATAAGGGAATGCTGGAGATAGATGGATAGATAGATAGATAAAGTGCTGTCAAGTCAATGTCGACTCTTAGTGACCACATAGATAGATTCGCTCCAGGATGATCTGTCTTCAACTTGACCTTGAAAGTCTCTCAGTGGTGCATTCATTGCGGTTGTAATCGAGTCCATCCACCTTGCTGCTGGTCGTCCTCTTCTTCTCTTGCCTTCTGCTTTCCCCAGCATAATAGACTTCTCAAGGGAGCTGGTTCTTCGCATAATGTGTCCAAAGTATGATAGTTTGAGCCTGGTCATTGTGCCTCGAGTGGCAATTCTGGATTGATCTGTTCTATAATCCGTTTATTTGTTTGCCTGGCTGTCCATGGTATCCTCAAAAGTCTTCTCCAGTACCAAAGTTTAAAAGCGTCAATACTTTTTTTGTCCTGCTTCTACAAAGTTCAGCTTTCACATCCATAGAGTATCACAGGGAAAACCACTGTCTGAACGATTCTAATCTTTGTAGGTATAGACACATCACGGCATCTAACTATCCTTTCCATGGCCTTCTTTGCAACCCTACCATGTGCTAGTCTGTGGCATATTTCTTGACTGCTGAAATAGATTATCATCTATCTCGGAGACTTTTTGCCTTACTATATGTAACATGGCTGCTTGCTTAAGCTGCCTGAAAGCACCTGACTGAGTTATAGTGCTCACTGTCTGTGCTAGAGGTTGTTCTGTGAGGTGTTAAAGTGTTCCTTCCAGGCATATGCTTCAGGGGCATGTACTGAAGGTTTGGTGGATGGGTCCCCCAAGCATCTGAATGAATGCCTTCTTGGAACTTAAAAAAAAATGGCTAAAATACTATTTTGACTCAACAATAATAATCCTGTATAATTTGTAATTCATATATTCTATTCCTGCCATGGGGATATGATGGGAGTAAAGAAAAATGTCAGTCTGGTATGTCAGAAAACATTACCTTGTATGGGAATCTGATGTGTTAAGGAATGATTCTGCACTAGTCCATCAGAAAACCCTATCCGTCAGAAAAGCTTACTCAGTCAAAAACTTTGCCCATCAGAAAAACATTCCCCAGTATGTAAATCTTATGGGCGAATGAAAAGTTCTGGCCTACTTCATTATAATACATTACACATCAGAAAACATTCCCCAGTACTGGAATCTGATGGGATAATTAAAAATTCCAGTCTAGTCCATCATAAAACATTACACATTAGAATAGCTTACCTTGGCATTGGAATTTTACAGTTTAATGAAATATTTCTGTTTAGTCCATCAAAAATTGTTACCAGGTAAAGAAATCTCATGGGGTAATGAAAAATATTACACCTGTCCTGGCAGGAAGAACTACTTTAGCCCCTTGAAATATGTGTTTACAAAAATATGGATGAAATCACACACACCCCCTTGAAAATGACAATAGAATTGACTCAGGTTGATTGAATTTTAGCTTCAACTCTTTCTGCTCTGCTGTGATCCTGAGAATTTCAAGGAAAAAATGATGGGATGAACTAACCAGCACTCCCTCTTTTTTCCTGGCAGATGGGCCTCACAACGTCTCTTTGTCCCTGAACAACCAGGACGTGATCACTGAGGGAATGAAGGTTGTGCTGGTATGCACATGTGCTGCTTATCCATCTGCTTATACTTATAGATGGTACCGGAATGACGAACAGTACACTCAGGGGACTTCCGACATACTGATACTCCAAAGAGTTCAGGTCCAGGATTCGGGAACCTATCGATGCATAGCAAAAAATACCATCTCCACAGGGAACTCACAACCTCTGCACCTCATTGTGTCTTGTGAGTGTTTTTTTTTAAGAATGTTTCAACTAAAAAATTACTACATAAAATGATAATATAATATAATCAAGGAAGGAAGGAGAACGTAGGAAAAATCCTTCATCACAAACATAATATGTTAAAAATACTTTAAAATCTTATTCTGAGGATATGTCTTCAAAGTTCATTATAATTAGACAAAGTTACTGAAAATTCTGCTTCTTTATCATTCCATCGATGGAAAAAAAGGGCGGTTCACACAGTGATGACTAGAGTAGGGGATGCCTCCTACTAGGAGTGTGCATGGATTCCATGCGCTGGTTCGGTCCGAATTCAGACCGAACCGAATTCAGACCAAACCACTGCTCTGCTGACCAGTTCAGTTGGACCAACTGACTGGGCTGGTCGAACCGAAGAATCAGCAGAGAAGTTCAGAGCGGTCCATGATCGAACCACTAGAACCGCCTGGTTCGACTGCAAACTGATCCATGCACACCCCTACTTCCTACCCTAGTTCGGGAGTTGTGCACATTCCCTATATGTGATCATCTGCCGGTTTTTTAAAAAGGTCAAAGGACCCTCCGTGGTTGTGTGGCTTTTCCTCCTACCTCATTCAGCAGCTGGGTAGGAGAGAGCCCTCAAACCCACCTGCTGCTTATCACACAACCAGGGAAGGTGCCTCAGACCTTGTTTTTCCTTCACAAACATTGGGAGTGCACACAGCTCCGAACTAGGGCAGAGGGGATCTCCTACCCTAATAATCATCACGTAAACTACCCTAAAAACAGTTTGAATGCTGACCAGGTACATATATCCATTATCCAATGTTCCAATTCGGGAGTGAATTTGTTCTGGTGTTGTATAATTATCCTTTCAGCAGCTCCCCATGCGTCAAGAGTCCATTTATCTTTTGGATATATTCCCACAGCACATGAACCTCTTCAACAGATAATAATTAGAGTGCTGGACTAGAACCGGGGAGACCTGAGTTCAAATCCCCATTCAGCCATGATACTAGCTGGGTGACTCTGGGCCAGTCACGTCTCTCTCAGCCTAACCTACTTCACAGGGTTGTTGTGAGGAGAAACACAAATATGTAGTACACCGCTCTGGGCTCCTTAGAGGAAAAGCAGGATATAAATGTAACAACAACAACAACAACCATCTTATGAATTTTGGATCAAAATGGAACAGTAACAGGACCAGACTACTATCAACTGTTACAAACGGATCAAGGGTCAATGATATATACATGTAATCTATTCATTAGTAATCTTCTAAGTATCAATAAACCTCAGTTTGAGAGAAAGATTATTCACAATAATCCACATTCCACAATGCCATGTGCACTATTGCAATACTATTATATCTATCTATATATTTCTCTTAGGCATACCCATTGCTAATCCCATGTGTGGCAGCTCTCACGAGAGTCTGCAAGCAGCTGCAAGATGGCGGGGATGGGTGGCTGGCGGTCAGGCTGGTCAGCCGGCAGGCAGTGAGGGAAAGCACTGGTGGGTGGGTGGTGAGGGAAAGCGGACTGGGAGGAGGAGACTGGACTGGGGCTGAAGGGGGGGGAATAATGGACTGGGGCTGAAGGGAAGGGGGAGAACGGACTGGGGCTGAGGGCAAAATGAAGATGGGGGGTGACAGGGAGAACTAGAGGTGGAGATGCTCTGCACCGGATCAGCTAGTATCAACTATTTTCAATAAAGTCTCTTCAAAGTTACAATACGTAGCTTCTCCATCCAATTCCTTCCAGGGTCATCATATGTACAAAATCTAGCCTGGAAGAATCATGCCTATTGTAAATCTGCTTGTTCTCCTGTTGTGTTGTGCAGACAGCAAAGCGACAGTGCTGAAGCGTACAATTATTGGCCTGGGAATCCTTTTTTCTGTGCTGATCGTGTTGGGGTTTGTGGTGGTTGTCCTGCGGCGATGGTAAGTGGTGGTGGGTAGGAGGGCCCCTTTGAGGCAGGCAGGTCTTTACCAGGTGAACTTTCCCAAAGAATCAGGATCCTCTGTTCAACCCATAGGAAGCCACCTGCTACTGACTATCAGTCCACCTAGCCCCATATTAAAGTCATTCACATGACCACAAGGAGGTGGGCTGCGGGTGAGGGGAGCCTACCTGTCTTCCCCCAGATGACCAGAACCCAATCAGGCTGTTGCCCGCACACCCATGTGAGCGGCACTATGGCGAGGAAGGAAACCAGAATGCCAGGTTTCCCACAATGCACCACACAAACAGCGGTGCATTGGGAAAGCTCTGTAATGCTCGGCCTCAGCTCTATGGTTAAGATGGCTGCTGGCAGCCTGGGAGCAGCTGCAGGCAGCTTAAGACCCACACAGCCAGAAAATGAGGTAGGAGGCCCGCACTTTTCCTCCTACCTCATTTTCAGCTTGGGTTCCAAATCAGGGTTACCCCCATCAGGGTTAGCCAGAGAAGGAGTGGTGGGGTCGGGAGTGATCCCGGTGCTTCCCGCGACCAGCCCTACCTTGGGTAGCCCTGTCCTTCCTCAATATGGCCGGTCACATGAATGACCTTAAGGTCTCCTTTGATAGGAGCCAGGAGTTGTTCTCCTGATAGCTGGAACTCTCTCAGTGCTTTGAACGAAATACCCATCAGAGTGTGGACAAGCCTTTCTTTTTCTGCCACCACAGGAAGAAAAACCCAGGCACTGGCAGTATGCAGAGATCGGGGTCATTTTTTGTGAGGAAGGTGAAGTATTATTTTCTTTTCACTGTGTGTGTGTGTGTGTGTGTGTGTGTGTGAGAGAGAGAGAGAGAGAGAGAGAGAGAGATACGTTCAGTAGTGGCACCAGGAAACTGGGTGGAGCATAGAAAACGCAAAGTGCATTTCTGAAGAAGAGCAAGCTTTGCCCCTCACATTAAATTGTGTGCCTTGTCCAGGTGACAAGGCACACCTTGGCTTCTCTCTGACACCATTGGTATCAGGAATCTTTGTGGTATTAAGTATGTTCCTGTGAACGATTTATCTAAATTTGGTGTGTGTGTGTGAAATCAAGGACTGGGGCTAGTAGATTTCATCAAGGGACCCCTATTTTCCCCACCTCATTCAGGCACTCTTGCCAACTGATCAAAAAATAATTCAAGTTAGCTTGATCTCGCGCCTTCAGTATCATGGTGTGTTTAGTTGACTACATGCAGGGAGCTTTCTTACACATGGGGTCCATTCAGAAACAGGAGCCTGTCTTGCAACTGGAGGTAGTACTGTCTAGGACAAGGCTGCTCAACTTCAGCCCTCCTGCAGATGTTGGCTTCCAACTCCCATCATCCCACTGTGGCTGGAGATTATGGGAGCTGTAGTCCCAAAACAGCTGGGGGACCAAAACTGAGCATCCCTGGTTTAGGATTTTGGTCTATTTCTTCTGTGTAATGAGTATATTGGTGGATCTTATGCCACTGATTCTATAACCACAAGTTGGTCTTGAGTTGTGATACATCAGTTGAATGTACAAAGAAGGAGTTCAGGCTAACTCTATCTTTGGCCATCTTTGCATGGAAAGTAGGGATGTGCGATTTGATTCAAATCTAAATCGATTTGGCTCAGATCTGGGTGATCCGAGTGATCTGAGTTCAAATTGAATCACCCCTTAAGAAGGCAATTTGATTCAAATTGAATTTTTGAAATTTGATTCGAATTAAATTCAAGAGCTATTGGGCACCTTTTAAAAACCATTCAGGCTCCCTGATTGGTTATTAAAGGTGCTAAAACAGGATAGAATGGATTCTTTTTTGGAACCAGATTCAAATTTGATTTGAATTTGAAATGAAAAATGATATAACTGCAAGTTACCTGGCATCTGCCAGTACTTTCTTTTTGCCCACAGATGCTCTAGTTATGTGTCAATTTGAATTTCCAGCTCTTTTAGGAATAGAGGACAGATTGGGGATTTAATTCCTGCATATCTGACATCTCTGTTTTTTTAATGCTCTTTATTTTTGAGGTTTGATTCTGTCATCTTATTGTCTGTGCTGTTTTTTAATGCTTGTATTTTTGACTTTGTTGTCTGTAGTGAATTGCATTCCATTTATTGCTTTTCTTATCTTGTATTAAGAGAGGGTATGAATCATTTAAATACATAAATATATGAAATAAACAGCCTCTTGAACGAAGCGAAGAGCTTCCTCTCCCAAGCTAACTGCTGATGTAAATAATCCCTAACACCCCTTGAGGGCAATCAGGTGCAAAGGAAAACTAAGCTTCTGCACCTGTGATGGTTTTGTGGGAGGGAGAATTTCAGCAAATGCAGCTTTTCTCAGCTTTGCATGACAAACTCACTCTCTGGCACAGCTGTAAAAGATCAGCCTACCTGCCCCATAAAAAGGATATCTCTTTTCAGAGAACGATCACTTACCAGCAGGAGAGTAAACATTTCGTTGTTCCTTAGCCCAAGGCAGAACGCCTGTGCAACAACAACAACAGACCGAATGAAACAAGAGCTGAGAATGTCTTTGGATTCCTGAATCAGAGTGCAGAAGTTTCCGTCTCTTATGCAGCCATCCGGGTCCCTCCTAGTTCTTCTGAGGGCAGAACAGAATATGCCCGGTATGGCAGGGAGGAGGTTGGAGTGTCTGGGGAGCTGAGGGGGATCAGGGCGGGGGGAATAAGCTAGATCAGTGCTTGGGTGACAAGATATAACAGTACCTGAGCCTGTGCTGGAGCTTGGTGAAAGTTTTAGTCACTGTTCCCCCTCAGAAGCAGAAGGAGCTGACATGAGGGAGTATTCCTTAAACTGAGAAATTTCTCACTCTTTTTGTTCAGCCCCCTCCCCCCCATCCTCACCACTGAGTTCCATTAGCTCCACCCACCTGGTTTTCTGTTAAGTGTCATGAGGGAGGTGGGTCAGTGATGGCGGCAGGGGTGTATCTAGGGTAGGGCAGGCAGGGCACATGCCCCAGGCACCACTTGAAGGGGGACCGCCATTTTTAAAAATTCATTAAAAAAAAAAAAAGGCCACTGAAAACAAAATGGCCACCATGCATGCTCAAATGGCCTCTGCAAGGCCTGGTATGGCCCTAGGCACTATTTTCCCTAGATACACCTCTGGATGGCAGGGGTCAGTGATGGCAGGGGCAGTGATGGCAGGCGAAGTGCCTCAGATCTTGTCCATGCCAGGCAGCTGGTGCGGGCATTCCCATGCTCACCCCAGTGAGTGGGCAAGGAGGGTACGACAGATTCCCCATCCTGTCCAAGCATCGGTGGTCCATGTGGAGCCATTAAATGCCCACTGTATAGCTACATATCGGAAGCAAATGCAGGCACCATCTCCTCCATAAAGTTGCTTAGACATGACCTAGTGACCAGGCAGAGTGCCACTGAGGGAGAGAAGGAGCCAAATAGCTGCTGGCTCCTGCCGATCTTCCTCAGAGGCAGCCTGGCAGAGAGAGTTCTGGGAGGTAGGCTCGAAATGGTGGCTGGTCCCAGCCCTGCTGGTGGACTTCTCTCCTTTGCAAGCAGATAGGTGGAAGGCACCCACTGCAGGGGATGGTCATGGGAGAAGAGAAGCCTAGTGCCGAGAGCCCCCTCTCATCTCCTTCTTAATCTGAATCTTTGATTCCTATAGTGTCAAGCCACAGAGAATCGCACTGGCTCCCTCCGATGAGAGTGCTGTCTACAGTGTGATCACGAAACCTGGGCTCCCTGCAAAGGTAGGTGTCCCAGTTAAGTCAGAGTCCTCATGGTTGTGAGTGACGCCCGCCACCGGGCAACCCACTCTGATCGGCAGCTTGCACAGGAGATGGGAAAGGGAGGTTGCCAATGCAGGCCAAGAGGGAGGGTGTCTGGTTACAGGGATGTCTGGTCCCAAAGCACCCCTGGTGGACATTGCTGGTGTTACATGGAATTCGACGGCCACCCGCTGCCATCCCCAGGCACTTACAACTGGCACCATAGAGAGAAGAGCTAGAGTGACGCCCTTCTCTGCATCTCTAGAAGAGCACAGCCAATGGCAGCTTTCAGTCTGGCACCAATTGTGTGTCAACACCGTCTCTCTCTCAGCTCTGTGGCCAAGCAGAGGTGCACCTATGTAATTTTGGAGCCTGGTCCTTTGGAGCCCCCATCCCTGCAAATTAAGCATCATCATGCTCGGCCCGGTGAGCACACCATCCGGGACAGACTAAAGAGGATTTGGGGGCCCCCAGGGGCTGTGATAGCCCTGGACTTCAGCCTGGAATTCCAGGGGTAAGAGCACCTCTGTGGCCAAGTAGGTGAGGAGTAAAGGGCAGGAGAGGGTCTAACTCAGGTCTGCTCACCTTTGGCCCTCCTACAGATGTTGGCCTACAATTCCCATAATCCCTAGATATTGGCCACTGTGGCTGAGGATTATGGGAGCTGTAGTCCAAAAACAGCTGGCGGGCGGGAGGGGGGAGGACAAAGTTGACCAGGCCAGGTCTATCTGCATTCTCCTTTGGAGTTGTGAAAGAGCTAGGGTGGTTCTCTGGGGTGTGATAAGGCAACCGTAGAACTGAAAACTGGCCTCTTAGGTTTTAAAAGAAATTGATTGGCTGTGGCCCAGAGCCAGCTTGTCCCAGAAACAACACTTTTGATAAAGAGATATATGTTCCTGCTGAGAACCTACATTTTATCTCAGCGTAGGCTTTTCCTTTCCCAGCGAAATGAATTTCCCATATTAGGCTATGCTAATCTAGGGATTGGTCAGATAATTAAAAAAAGAAGTGGAATTCGGTTTTCCTCTAATGTAATTTTATTTGTCTCTCAACAAGCATAATAAACATTGTCATTAGGCCAAGGCGTATAATTTGATTAGAGTTTTCAGTTCCACATCAGTAGCAACAGCAAGAAGAAGAAGAACAAAAAGCCTAAAATCAAGAGATATTCAGGATTTATTTATTTATTTATTATTTAACTTATTTTTATAGCCCCAAACTTATGTCTCTGGGCAGTTTACAACAAGATAAAACATTAGTTAAAATCAAAACCAAGAAATTTAAAACACAATAATTAAAAATTTTTAGAACAATATTCTAAAACAACATTAAAAACAATCAAAACAGTATCAGTTAAAATCCTGGGTGAACAGGTGCATCTTTAAAGACTTTTTAAAAATTGTCAGAGATGGGGAGGCTCTTATTTCACTAGGGAGTGCCTTCCAAGGCCTTGGGGCAACAATAGAAGGCCTGTCCCTGAGTAGCCACTAGATGAGCCAGTGGCAAATGCAGATGGACCTCTCCTGATGATCTCAATGGGCAGTGGGGTTCACGACGAAGAAGACGTTCTCTTAAATACCCAGGGCCCAAGCTGTTTAGGGCTTTATAGGTTATAACCAACACCTTGTATTTTGCCCGGAAACATATTGGCAGCCAGTGTAACTCCTTCAATACAGGAGTTATATGGTCTCTCCTAGATGACCCAGAGAGGATAGTACAGCAAGATAGTACAGCAAGCTAAAAATTACAAGGTTAAAAATTACAGAGTCCCACAAAAATCATAGGAATGCACTGTATTATCCTGTCCAAGTTTCTGGGTAGAGAAGAGCTATCAGTGTGGTCGAAATATTCTCGACAGGCACCTTCTTCGAAGAGACATCCTCCATCACAGAAATGGTACTTCCTGTGATGATATGTGCATACTTTATCTGCAAACAAAGGCAGCGCCATACATTCTTACATATGTAAAAGCAGAGTGACCAGATATAGAGGACATCAGGGATTAGGCATGTGCCAACCAGCCCGAGGTTGAGCGGCCCTGAGCCATTTTTGGAGGGGTGGTATAGAAATCAAATCAATCAGTTAATTAAATAAATTAAACAGGGCCTCTTCGATGGCTCACCCTTGAGCCAAAAAACAAGGCCTGGCTCGTTTCAACTTCAAGCCGGTTCGGGGGTTTGAGGGTTCAGGCGGGTTAGGGGGTTCTAAATGTAAGGGAAAAAAAAATTAAACTCACTGCCAGGGCCGGGTTGTCCGGCAGCCACCAGGGGTGTTGCTACGACCATGGGCGGTGGTCTCAGAAGGTCCCCCTCCTCTCACCGGCCTTCCCCCAATCATCTTCCGGCTATTATGGATCTTTTGGGGGCCTTTCCAGCCCTCTCCTAGCTCGCAGCAGCCATTTTGAAGGCCACCATTCATGCACACTGGCCTTTTGCATTTGCATTGTCAAGACCTAGGCACACAGATAGCCATTGCGCATGTGTGGTGGCCTTCAAAATGGCCACTGCGAGCCGGGAGAGGGTGGGAAAGGCCCTAAAATGGTCCTTAATGGCCAGAACAACCAGGGGGGTGGCAGTGGGGAGTGGGGAACCTTCTGATACACCCCCCCCTCCATGGTCATGGCAGCAACCCCCAGAGGCTGCCGGACCTAGCAGTGAGTTAGGAAAAAAAATCCCCCCACATTTAGAACCCCTGAACCAGCTCGAACTCAAGCTGAAATTTGGAGGTGTTTGGAGGTGCGAAAAACCAAAAATGCCCAATCCGGTTCGAGTGTGGTCTGGACTTGAATTGAAGCAGGCCAACAGGTTTTGTGCACACCCCTCTTAGAGACCTTGCAGCTTTTAAGGCTATGGAAAATAGAGGTGTTCATAGGAACATAGGAAGCTGCCTTATATGGTTAGATTGGTCCATCTTGCTCAGTATTGTCTACACAGACTGGCAGTCGCTTTTCCAAAATTGCTCTTTCAGTCCTATCTTGGATATGCCAGGGAGGGAACTTGGAACCTTCGGCATCCAAGCTTGCAAATGCTTTCCCCAGTGGCCCCTTCCCCTAAGGAGAATATCTTACAGTGTTCACACATGTAGTCTCCCATTCAAATGCAAACCAGGGTGCACCCTGCTTAGCAAAGGAGACAATTCATAGTTGCTTCCACAAGACCAGCTCTTCTACTCGGTTCACGAGTACTTTTTCTCACTCTTGTATGGCAAATTTCATCTCCCATAATCCCCTGTTCCAAATTCTATAGGAGTCTTCTGCCATTGTATAGGTGGCTGCAGATCAAGTTTGACAAGCACCAGATGAGTTATAGAATGGTAGCATTCAGAGGAACAAAAAGCATTTGAGCTTTCTGGTTTGGAAAAAAAAAACTTGTTTGAACTGTTTTGAATGCTGCATGCTAAGACCTGGAACTTTTGACTCAGTTTCCTCTTTTTTTGATTTTTTTTTTTAAAACCATTCACAAATGAAGTTCACCTTCAAAATAAAATCACTTGTCTAAAAAAGATAACAATGTGTTTCCTTTTCATGGCCCAGGCAGAATCTCTTTAGAGCATAACATATCCCTAGGGGCCTTTGCTGGTGACACCCAGCACTTTTAGATTTATGATCATTCTTTTTCTTATAGTGCTGCTCCTCGGCTTTTATCAGCAGCCTCACAAGCAGAAATGGATTGCTGAAAATTGACTTGCAATGGAGAAGCCTTGAATCATGTTCCTACTAGGGTTACATGCATGGAAAGATGTTTCAGTCATGAATGGAAGGGGAGAAAAAATTATTGATTTCCCCTTCCCTCTGCTGCCTGTGATGTCCCATGAAAACATGTCTTTAAACATCTCCCAAACCTTGGGCCATATTGTGTGTGAGTGTGTGTGTGTGTGTGTGTGTGTGTGTGTGTGTGTGTGTGAGAGAGAGAGAGAGAGAGAGAGAGAGAGAGAGAGAGAGAGAGAGAGAGAGACTAGTCAGTCCAATTTCCTGCATTCAGGCGTAATGTCCTTAGAACCTCAGGCCCATTCAACTGCAGTTCCACATTATGTGCGAATGCAGCCTGTGTGCAAGTAGAACTAAAATAAATTTGGCCCTCAAATTCTAAACGTTTATCTTCTGCACATTTTGATAACAAATATTCACTAGGTACTCATAGAGTGTGCAAATATTCTAAATATTTGGCGGCTATTTGTAAACTTGTGTCTGTGTTTGACATCATGCAGAGTAGTTTTTGACAGTCCCTTTTTTACTATGGCTCACATAAACCAGTGCATATTTGATGGGCTCTGAAAGCTGATATGGTATCTGACAGCTGAAATTACTAAGTTTCTTGATTGGTGTGGGCGGTCACAATTTCCCAGTCGTGGATACTCAAATCTACGATTGGGAAAACCACGGTAGGCGAGGGACGACTGTATGTGTATATGTATATATGTACACACACACACACACACACACACACACACACACACACACACACACTCTTAACATAACAGAGGATAACTTCACAGAAAGGCACCCAAGTATGATATTTCAACCAGGCTAAAGTGATGTTTCTCCCTGTTTAGGGTGACACAAAACACGACTATGAGAATGTGGAGAAGAATAATGAGGAGGAACTCCACTACTCCTCCTTGGTGAACCTGGCCCCACGGCCCCACCTCACCTTCCCAGACTCAGAGACAGATTCTGAATCGGAGGAGAGCATCCAGTACGCCTCTCTGAAACACTGATTCTTTTGGAGCTAGCTGAGATCAGGAACTGTTTCCAGATACTTTCCACCCTGCCACATGGCAACAGGCTTTATATTTTAGCTTGTCCCTTGCAGCCAAGACTAGCAGGCCTTGAGAGTGATGGTGAGAGGATCCATCTCTACTATGATACGACGAAGACTGAGGTCTGGATATGTATCGTGTATCACCACCAACATAATGGACAAAGGATAAGGATGGTGTTGGAAATGCCCATCTCTTGACGTAGAAACATAATTCACTGATGGTTGAGAAGGTGGAGACATTCCCTCAGTTTCGTGTTCCATCAGTACTGCTATTGCCTTTCACTGTCTGACATGCAGATCCCTTTCTTTCTGCTTAGTCATTCCCAAGCTGTGTCGTTGGGGCACACTATAGTTCTTTCAGAAGGACTCAAGTGTGGCTTGGGAAATTGAGCTGCCGTGTTGTCTGAGCCTACTAGTCTACTGTTGTCTGAGCCTACAGATTCTTGGAGCAAAAAGGCCTTGATCCCTCACCTTCTCTGGCAAACTTGGAGGGGATGCACAGGGTGTCCCCGACTCTCTCCATTCTACTGCTGTCAAGCATGAAAGAATCTCAGAAGCATCAACATCACCTTGGTCCGTCCCACAGTTCAATGGAAGATGCTTGCCAGTTTGTTCCAGGACCTGGCTGAGAAAATATGTATGCACCTTTTTTTGAGAATCAAGTTGGGGCTCCACTTTTCATGGCCATCATGGCCAACAACAGCTTTGCTCCAGTTAAGGAAATACTGTTCTAGCTCTGTAACAGACATCACATCTTTGTGTCCTAATAGAGTGACCAGAGTGACCAAAGGTAGAGTGACCAGAGGCAAAGGAAGGGAAGCAGGAATTGCCTTTCTGCTCATTCAATGCTCTACAAAAGACTTTCAGGTTGAAATCTGAGAGTGAATGTGACGCCAAATGGTCTTCCAAGCAGGGGTGTAGCTAGGGGAGAGTGGGCCCGTGTTCACCCCTCTCCCTGGTGGCCCCTTGGAGTGAGGGAGATAATGAGGGTGGAGCTGGAGGGCCCTCAGGAGCTGGGGCCCCCAGGTTCTTTGAACCCATTTGCTCAATTATAGCTATATCCTTGGCTCCAGGCTTTCGTCACCCCCTCCCCATTTTTCTTATTATCATCTCCAAGGGGACTTATGGGAAATTTAAAATGGCAACTGCCAGTTGACTAGGAGAGTGGCACCACCAACAAAATGCTCCCCTCTTCTTCCCTTTGGCCCCATTCTGGGACTTCCCCCAAATTGCCAAAATGCCCCCTCTCCTTTTCACAGTATGCAAATAGGGTGGCAAAATGGAGGGCAAGAATGTTGAGTCATCATGAAACATTGTATAAATATTGTATGCATGAAGTACACCATAATATTTGTTACATGAAAGCAAAACTATGAAACTGTGGTATATATTTCAGGCCACTGGTCCCTGTACCTCACTACTGTTTGCTCTGAATAGCTCTTCATTGAGGTCATCCACACAACCAAAAACTGTTCTACCCAGGTTTGGGTGCTGTGTGTGCTCCCAATTTCCGGTTGTGTGGAAGCAGGGTAGGAAGAAAACCTGGGTAGAAGTGATTGTATGGAAGCAAGGCAGGAGGGAAACCTGGGTAGAAGTGATGGCATTGAAGCAAGGTAGGAGGGAAACCTGGGTAGCTTTTCCTCCTACCTTGCTTCCACACCATCACTTCTACCCAGTTTTTCCTCCTACCTTGCTTCCACACAACAAAAAATTGGAAGCACACACAACTCCCAAACCCAAGTGGAACACATTTTTTGATTGTGTGAATGACCTCTGGGTCTCTTTTCCAGCCATTTTGTCTACAGTCCCTAAACTGGAAATGCTTGGGCTGAACCTGGGACCTTCTGAATGCAACCTTCAGTTGTATTCTACCACTGAGCCATGAAACCTTCCCATGCTAACCAGAATCATATCTGTAGAGGTCTGACTCCTATTTCCCCAATAATCAATGAAGGACATCCAGTTCTGAATAAACTTAACATAGCCTGCAGCCTGCCTTCCTCTCCTCCAAATTGTCATGTCCGACAGGTTGTCATATTTATCCACTTTGCTTTTGTAATGTAGTCAGCTATTGATTGAGCAAACAGTTATCTCCAGTATTTTGCAAAACATTCTCCTAGCAGCCGAGTCATATCTGTAATTGCTTCATGGTGATAAACTGAATATCCTTTGTATCGTTTAGCAGAAATGCAAATTGATATAAGGATAGTTCCTTCCAACTACCCTCTCAACAGCCCCATTGATTTCAAAATGTGTCTTTGCTGTTGGGCAGGTTAACCTTGTGTGTTCATCCCTTGTCCTTTTGACACTTCCAAGAACTATATATAAAACCTTGTAGTCAAACAACACCTGGGCGACCCAAGCAGGGATTCCCAGATGTTGTTGACTACAACACCCATCATCCCCGGATGGAATGGCCTTTGACTGGAGATGATGGGAGTTGTAGTCAACAACATCTGGGAGTTCCTGTTACAGTGATGGTAGAAGGCACAGTTTGCTAACTTCTGCCTGTGATATAGCTAGGGGGAACAGTTATTCTTTTAAATTTTCATTGTTTTTGGTTTTAATTCATTTAATTTCCCATTCATTTCTTCTGTTTTTACATTTACGTAGGAAAACACATAGGCCTTATTTATGAATGCATCTTTCGGCAGGAGTTCCAATGCACAGGCGCCCCCTTGTGGTGGCATATTAAAACCGAGAATCAGGGACACAGAAGTCTCATGGGGCCATGTGAACAATAATAACAAAATGAGAAGTAAGATTTACATTTCTTCCCCTTACAACCCGCCCCCGCCAAGATAAAACCGAAAATGAATGGCAAAGAATGGAGGATCTGAAAATGGAAGTCCATTGTTTGTTATTCACCCAGATTATTCCACAGTGCATTTGAGAGACAGTGTGGTGTAGTGGTTAGAGTGTTGGACTAGGATCGGAGAGACCAGAGTTCAAATCCCTGTTCAGCCGTGAAACTCATTGGGTGACTCCGGGTCAGTCATTTATCTCTCAGCCTAACCTACCTCACAGGGTTGTTGTGTGGCGAAACATAACCTTGTACACCTCTCTGGGCTTCTTGGAGGAAGAGTGGGATAGAAATGTAAAACTAAA
This sequence comes from Hemicordylus capensis, assembly GCF_027244095.1. Lineage (NCBI taxonomy): Eukaryota > Metazoa > Chordata > Lepidosauria > Squamata > Cordylidae > Hemicordylus > Hemicordylus capensis. The sequence goes on from NC_069663.1 coordinate 20,912,188, forward strand.
TAGATTCATTGAATTTATTTGTCCTGACAGGAATGGAGCCTGTTTGTATTGGGGGCTGCATTTAGTCCAACAAGACAATGCAAAGAGAAAATAGCAGAATCAGGGCTGGAGGAAGGGAGAACCTGGTAGGCCAGCGTGTGGAAAGGATGACATTGGATATTTCAGGGGTCCAATCTGGTGCATCCATAGCATGGATGAACGGAAGTATTGAAGCATCTAAGGCAAGGTGCCAGATGTTGCCTTGCCCCACACCCAGTGAGGGACAGCCCTCTCTCAAAACCAACCATTGCAAGCTTCAAAGATGGTGCAGGGGGCAGGGAGGAGAGACAACTGCTGGCCGTCTACTCTTTGCTCCTCAGGCTTCTTGCGAGCTTTGCAAGGAGGGTAAGGAGACCTTGCAAATCTTAGATGGGTCAGATTGGTCCCCAAGAGCTGCTGTGGCAGGGGGCATCTTGCTCTCCTGCTGTATCCCAATAATTCACCACCTGAGGTCATCACTTCACTGTGCCTGGTGAAAGGACCAGCATTGCACGGAAGGGTTCAAAGAACCCGGGCTGCCAATGAAACGGGCCACGGGTCTGTGCACATACAAATGGGGCATGGCGCAATAGCCGGTGGGCACCCTCCCGAGCCCTCTCAATCACATTTCCAGCTAGCATTTGTGACCTGGAAGCATTTATTTCCCTCTCCCTCCCTTGCTGGTGGGAGAGAAAGAGAAATAAATGCAGCCAGCCACCAAACGCTGGCTAGAAAAGAGCTTGGGAGAGCTCGCATGGCTCTCCCCAGTCTGGGCCACGCCCCCTTTCTGCGTGACATCACACACAAAGGGGGCGTGGTCTGAGCCCCAACGAGCCCGTTCGAGCTCTCCCAAGCGCATTTCCAGCCAGCGTTGGGTGACCAGGTGTGTTTATGTCACTTTCTCTCCCTCCAGTGAGGGAGAGAAATGGAAATAAATCCTTCCCGTCAGCATACGGCTGGCTGTAAATGAGCTCAGGAGAACTTGAATGGGCTCATGGGACATCTTTGGGCATGACATCATGTGCCTAGATGTCAGGCCTGCGGGTGATCGGGCCACACCCTCTTTGCACGGGCTACCCTTCTGCTGGCTACACTACTGCCCCCAGCCCAGGGGCTCAACAGCAAACACGTCTTTGTCAGGCTGCCTTTGAGCCTTGCCAGCTTTGCAGATCCACAGCAGTATGCGGTTCCACTGGCCGACCAGAAAAACAATGAACAGCTGGCAACGTTGAGGTTTCCAGCTCTGCTCTGCTAATTCCCATCTTCCGCTTAAGTGTTGGCCGTGCAAACTGGAGCATCAAGTGTTGGCCGTGCAAACTGGAGCATGATGCCAGCAAGGCACGGACCAACACGAGGCCCCGTCAAGCAAAGTGGTTTAGAGGCGATTAATGGCCATGGCAGCAAGCCGTTCAACACACACTTGCAGGAAACACAAACTGCGGGACGCAGGGGAGGCGTAAATCAGGGCCCTATCAATTGGCCCATTTCATTGGCTGTACTGGTGACGGAGACGTCTTCCCCTTCCAACGGGGCCTGACCTTCAGGTGGCTGATCAGGTGGCCTTAATGCTGTTTGCGTTTATGTCATGCAATCATCCACCAGCACGATGAGCTTTTGTAAATGCATTACTGGCTTAAGAAGCCGTTTTGTTAACAGAGAGGTGAGCACTGCTAAATGTGTGGTCAAGGACGTAGGTATTTGTTTTTTTGCTTTATAGAAAGACCCAAATAAACTTCAATCGCCAATTACATAAATCAGTTGGAAAACAAACTTCGAGCCAACCAAAATTATAACCCAATAGATCTCACAATGATACATTCACGTTTCATATTAAAAAGAAAAACCACTGAGTAGGGGTGTACAGCAAGCCACCTCATGGCACAGTGGGGAAGCAACCTGCCTAGAGAGCAGGAGGCTGCTGGTTCGAATCCCCGCTGGTGTGTTTCCCAGAATATGGGAAACTCCTATATTGGGCAGCAGTGATACAGGAAGGTGCTGAAAAGCATTATCTCATACTGCGCGGGAAGAGGCAATGGTCAACCCCTCCTGTATTCTACCATGAAAACCACAGGGCTCTGTGGTCGCCAGGAGTTGATACCGACTCGACGGCAAAACCTAGAGGCGTACAGCATCACTGAATTTATCATTCCAAACCAAGACAAAATTGACCATTTCTTAACAAAGTAAGTGTCATATAGCGCATAGTCTCTAGCTCTTATATAATAAGTAATTTTTGCCACCAATGCTATATCCTGTATCCTAAAAAACCAATCTGACCGAGGAGGATTTATATTCTTTTTCCAATATGCTGCTATGGAGATCTTTGCAGCAGTTAGTAAGCTGTTAATAATCCTTTCAACATCATCTCGATCTACAATGTCTTTTAGAACATTCAATACAATTCTCAAAGCATCCTTTGGTCACTGATAGCCTGTTATTCGGTTAACATAGGACCATATCAATTGCCAATACTGCTTGATTCGGACTCAGGGTATGGCAGCTTTCTATGTTCCTATGTTCCATGTAAGCCTTGACTGCTTGTGAGAACATCCTCAATATTGGGGGGAACCACCCCACAAGCTTGCCTCATCATGGCTCGAGGACTTTGGGATGCTCTTAGTTCAAACCTGAGGGGAAGAACAGGGCAACGTCTTCTGTGGGGTGGAGCCTTTCAATCAAGCAAGCCTTTCTGGAAGGCCCTCCTTAGAGAATACACTTTCCATCGCTCATCAGAGCATGCTTCCTGCCTGAGTCACTAAATCTGTTTTCTCAGCCCTGGGGGAAATCGTACCATGTGACACATCATTCAAATAAACCTCCTCCTCGAAATAATTCTTATCATGCCCCACAATGGCTAAAAGTGGCTGCCTGAGACTCTGGTTAACATTTATAGGGGGGAGGATGAATCAAAGGAAAATAATGCATGGAAGAGGGCCAAGAGAGACAGAGAAATCAGGCTCCAGAGTTGTTTATGCATTTGTGAAAGGCATGAGCTCTGGTGGAGAACAATGGGAGGAGAGCTGATGTTGTGGTAGCAAGCATGAATTGTCCCCTTGGCTAAGCAGGGTCTGCCCTGGTTTGCATTTGAATGGGAGACTACATATGAACACTGTAAGATATTCCCTTTAGGGGATGTGGCCACTCTAGGAAGAGCACCTGCCTGCCTGTATGCAGAAGATTCCAAGTTCTCTCCTGGGTATCTCCAAGGTAGAGCTGAGAGAGGCTCCTGCCTCTTGGAGAACCTTGGGGAAGCTGCTGCCAGTCTGTGTAGACAATACTGAGCTAGATATACCAATAGTTTGACTCGGTAGAAGGCAGCTTCCTATGTTGCTAGAATTCTAGCCCAGCTGAAGGGAATGGGTTAAGGACATTGTTTTTTAAAATGTGTTCTATTGTTTTATAATTGATTTTAATTTTGACTGGTTTTCTTTTGATTGTACACCACCTCGAGGGAATTTGTCAGTTGGGCGGCCTACAGGTTTAATCGAGCACCAAACATTTTGTGCTGGAAAAGAACTGCAATGTTGCAGCAGGGTTCATGGTTCATGGTTTGGGTCTGGGGGTTTAATGGCTTGGGGGATGAACCAACCCCATCCCCCTGAAGTTTGGGGGGTTCGCGGACTGAAAATGCTTGTAATTTTAAATTTATTTTTACCTTGTTCTCCCCTCAGGGGAGTTCCTGGAGGCGGCAGCGGGGGGGTGGGGTGGTTGTGGTGGTTGTCCACGGAGGTTCCCCCTCCCCCACAAGCCTTCTAAATTGCCCCCTCGCCTCATTTGGGTGCTCTTTGGCCAGTTTTCGGCCTTTGCCCAGTGGCCCGGAGGCCATGTTGAGGGAATGTTGGGAGCCATTTTGGGGGAATGTTGGCAGCCATGTTGGGGGCTGGGTGCCTGCGCACATGGCCTCTGTGTGGCCCGGGTTCAGTTTGGTTCGGCCTCGAACCGGGCCAGCTGGTTTTGTGCACATCCCTACTCACAAAGATGAAAAAAATTACAGGGACTACAGGCCAGGAGCCGCATGACTCCTGGAGGTGGCACGACAGCAGACCTGCTTAGGCAGCCCACAGCTTAGCTTGGCTTGTGGATGCAAGGGCACCAAGAAATTGGGCTAATTAATTGTGTGTCGGTGCCATACAGTTCCACGCAGCACCTACACACAAGCAGCCTCCTGGCCAGTGCCAGGAGGATCCAAATAATGCACCACACTCCCACGCTGTGCATTATTGGAGTTCTGGGGACTAGGAAGACACATTCCAGCCTCCGATCCTCCACACAGCCAGAAGCAGCTGGCAATTGTCTGGGCACATGATCTGCCCAACCACAAAGGAGCCCTCAATCGTCTGCTGAGGAAGTAAGCATTTCAAGGGTTCCTCCCCTGCAGGGTAGATGAGATTCCCAGGAAGCTCTAGAAGATGACAACGTCAAAGATGTGCTTCCCCTTGCCACAGAAAGGTGGCTCAGCTAGAAAGCTTCAAGGAGCTCCCTTCCTGTCCCCTCATCCTGTTTCCCAGTCCATCCAGGCATATCCAGAAGCCCAATGGGCCATTAACCACTTCTGCACTTGCATGGCTTTCCGGGAGTTTATGGCTTTATTGCCCTCACTCATGGTCACCTACACTGAACAATCTCTCATGGTCCATTTCACGGGGAGTGCTACTTGCTCCATGCTCCTCGCATCTGCTGCTGACACAAACACACGGCAGCAGCTCAGCACTCGCCTTGGGTCATCTCCGGCATTGCATGGGAAGCTGCTGGATCATGGACGGGGGATGTCGGTACTAGGCAAACAGCCTCTCCTCTGATCCTGATGCGATGGGACCCTCGGCTATTGTCCCTTTGGTTGTCTATGGGCTCACCTTCCTGGTGGGGCTGCCCTCCAATGCCCTGGCCCTCTACGTCTTCTACTGCCGTGCCAAGGCACGTCTGACTCCCAACCTCATCTACATGATCAACCTTTGCCTCTCGGACTTGCTCTTCATCCTCTTCCTACCGCTCAAGATGCTGGAGATTGGGAAGGTGGACTGGACCATGCCGGCCTTCCTCTGCCCGCTGTACAACCTGATCCATTTTGGCACCATCTATACCAGTGCCTGTTTCCTGACTGCTGTCAGCGTGGGGCGCTTTTTAGGAGCTGCATATCCCATCTACTATCAGATCTACAAAAAGCCTTGCTATTCCTGGCTGGTCTCTTTGGGGATATGGATCCTGGTGGGGTTCCATGGCGTTCTTCTCTTTGTCTTGGAGACGACCAAGAACGGCAACTCCACCCTTTTTGCTGGCAACGACAGCTCTTGCTATGAGTTCAGCAAGCCCAATGAGCTTGTAGTCTTGGCTCCTGTGCGGTTGGAACTGTCCGTGGTCCTGTTCTTCCTGCCCTTGGCAATCACCTCTTTCTGCTACGTCGGCTGCATCCGTGCCCTGGTCGGGTCGCATCTCCACCAGCGGAAGAAGCGCCGTGCGGTGAGGGTGGCTGTGGCTACATTTTGTGTCTTTGTCCTCTGTTTTGGTCCCTACAACCTGTCCCATGTGGTGAGCTACATCGAAGGGGAAGAAGTCGCTTGGCGCCAGATAGCTGTGCTCCCCAGTGCATGCAATGCTTTCCTGGACCCTCTCATCTTCTTCTTCCTCTCTTCTGCCATGGACGACGGGATTGCCCGAGTGTGGCGCTCCCTCAAGGAAAAATGCAGCTCCACCGGTCTGAAGCTTGCTTTGGCTCACCGCAAAGGAGCAGGCCAACCAGCAATACCGGCTATTTCCTGAATGACTGAGAGGTCCCCCTTTTCCCTCTTTATGCTCGCACTCTTGAGGCCTCCAGAACTCCAGGGGAAATGTAGCAGGCAACTCTAGATGGGACGGTATGCAGCCAGGATGCTACTAGTTTCGAAAAGGATGTAGAGAGCAACATTTCCCAGCATCCATGATCAGGGATAGAAAAATGAGCTGCGTTGGAAGGGGATGTCGCATGTTTGAAGATCTCAGTCTTTACCTGGGGTGGAGGTTCTCTGCCAAAGAGTCATACAAGTCTAGGAACATAGGAACATAGGAAGCTGCCATATACAGATTCAGACCATTGGTCCATCTAGCCCAGTATTGTCTTCAAAGACTGGCAGCGGCTTCTCCAAGGTTGCAGGCAGGAATCTCTCTCAGTCCTGTCTTGGAGATGCTGCCAGGGAGGGAACTTGGAACCTTCTACACTTCCCAGAGTGGCTCCATCCCCTGCTGAGAGGAATATCTTGCAGTGCTCACACATCAAGTCTCCCATTCATATGCAACCAGGGTGGACCCTGCTTAGCTAAGGGTTAGTCATGCTTTCTACCACCAGACCAGCTCTCCTCCCTAAGTCTAATATTTCTTGGGCTTGACAAACTAGTAGTTGGGTTGAGAGATGTTACGTAGGACAACGGATGGAACAGATTGGTCATTTTTGGACATTAAATGGAAATGGAGATGTGAGGTATGGATGTGCAGGGGTGCATGAAAGGTCGCTCATTTTGGATTGCACATGAATTTAGGGCAGTTGGGGCCAAACTACATGTTATGTAGGAAATTTGTGGATGGATCTCCTGATCTTGTTTTTCTGTAATGTTCTGAATTTTGAACAGAAAGGCAGTGCTATCAGATGGATAGGGGTTTTTCACCTTTCCCCATGCTGTTAATTATATTACATTAGGGAGGGAATTAAAAAAACCTTTCCCCCAATGCCACTGCTGTGATCAGATTTGAAGGATCTATTCTATAACACAATAAAACCTAACCTGTCAAGTGATCCAATGATGTATCTCCCAGTAACATGGAGCTTGATCCACAGTTGCTACCTATTACAATACATGGGATGAAGAGCTGGAGATTTGACACCTATAAGTATAGCATCCATTAGAGTGAATGTATGATTGTGTTTTCAACCTAATGTTAGGGATATGCAGCCTGCCTCTGAGAAATTTCACTTATCTTATAGAAACTTGTTTGACTACCGCTAAACATTCTCAGGTGTTTTGAGCTTTGCATGGAACCCGGACACCCGTTTGCAGTTTCACTTTGTACAAGATTTCGGTGCCAGTATGAACATCATGGGAAGTTTTACCTGTTTTGTTGATATTCCAACGCTAGGCGGCACTGTGCCCAAAACTGAGACAGCAATTTTGGAAGAGCTGCTATTTGATACTGTACTTCATAATACATTATAATAAAGTTGTTCAGTATCTATTTTGTTGTCTGGACTTGTCCCTGAATAACTGGACAACTCCATCGTGCAAGTGAAGCTGGACCGATGCTCAGAAATGCACAGGAACCCACAAACTAAGAACGTACACTGAATTCTGGTTATACCACATAATTTAACTTCTTGTTTGAATTTTAGATCCAAAGGAGAAGTGGCTTACTTCAACCCAGGTTCTGAAATGGCCCCGGAATTGAGCAGTTTTTCGACTGGTTCAGATGGCACTGTTTTCACCAAGGCAATTAGGAAGGGGATGTGCAGAAAGCATGTCTATAATTCCTCTGGGGACACCATCGCAACACTGTTCCAGCACATCATTGTATTGCACGTGTGAACTGTTCATCTGAATGCCCCACTTCCATGTTCTCCAAACACTCATTTAAAGAAAGACGCACCCCTTTCCCAATTGCAGGGGTGGGACTGTACAGAACCAACCTACTCTTTAGTAAATAATTCTGAATTCTGGGTGATGCTGAGGAGCATTGAAAGGTCTATTAGGAACACAGGAAGCTTCCTTATACTGAGTCAGACCCTTGGTCCATCTAGCTCAGTATTGTCTACCCAGACTGGCAGCAGCTTCGCTAAGGTTGCAGGCAGGAATCTCTCTCAGTCCTATCTTGGAGATGCCAGGGAGGGGACTTGGAACCTTCTGCATGCAACCATGTAGGTTCTCTTCCCAGAGTGGCCCTGTCCCCTTAGAGAAATATCTTATAGCACTCACACACATGTCTCCCATTCAAATGCAAACGAGAGTAGACCCTACTTAGCAAAGGGGACAATTCCTTCCACCTAATGGCACAGCGGGAAAGTAACTTGCCTAGGGAGCAAAAGGTTGCTGGACTGAATCCTCACTGGTATGTTTCCCAGACTATGTCTCCCAGTGATATAGGAAAGATGCTGAAAGGCATCATCTCAGACTGTGCAGGAGGAGGCAATGGTAAACCCCTCCTGTATTCTACCAAAGAAAACCACAGGGCTCTGTGGGCGCCAGGAGTCAACACTGACTCAACGGCACAATTTTACTTTACTTTACCTCAAGACCAGTTCTGCTCCCAATGAGGCAATTAGAAACTCGCCGCCCCCCGCTTTTCTCATCATGCTTTCCCATCATTCTCCTGCCATAGAAGCAATCCCATGCTTTCGAGACTTACTAGGAGTATATAACAGCCATTTTCACCACAATATCCCATATGTAGTGTGATTCTGGGGCATTGTGAGAAAAATGGTGGATACAAACTGGGGCTGTTCTGTAGGAGGTGCCATTTTCCTCCCACAATGCTTCAGAACTATGCTAATTCCAGAGCATTGTGGGGGGAAATGGCAGCCAGAAGGAGGTAGTCACTAAAGTGAACTCTGTCTCTCCAGAGAGAGAGAGAGAGAGAGAGAGAGAGAGAGAGAGAGAGAGAGAGTGAGAGCACTCTCACAGCAATGGCTGAGCTGTAAGTTAGCCCCCCTTATAAAGATGGATGGTGTAACAGAGGCAGGAAGCATTCATTATGAAAATTTTTAATGAATCAGGCTTTTAATAATAAAAACATATTTCTTTTATTAATCATATTTCTATACCACCTGATAGAGACATCTCTACGCATTGCACAAAGTTAAAACATAACAAAGGTAGAAACAATATAAAACAGTTAAAATTCATAACACAGATAAAACAATCTCATGGAATAAAAACATTTTAAAAACATTAAAATTTAAATTTCACTTAAAAGCCCGGGAAAACAGGTACATCTTGAAGGTCTTCCTAAAAGCAAGCAGAGGTGGAGACGCTCTTATTTCAGCAGGGAGCGTATTCTAGAGCCCCGGGGAAGCCATTTTCCCCGAAAAGATCCAGAGAAGATCCAGTCCTGAGTCGTCACCAAATGAGCCGGTGGCAACCGTAACCAGACCTCTCCAGATGCTCTTAATAGGTGACAGGGTTCTTGACAGAGAAGGCGGTCTCTTAAGTACCCTGAACCCATGCTGTTGAGGGCTTTATACATAATAACCAGCACTTTGTATTTCTTTCAGAAACATAGCAGCCAGTGCAATTCTTTAAAAATCAGTGTTATATGGTCCCTTCGGGTTGACTCAGAGACCAATCTGGCTGCTGCATTCTGTACTTACATAGAGTGCATTACCGTAGCCAAGTGTAGAAGTTACCAGCATATGTACCTCTGTTTTAAGGTATTTTACCTCCATAAATAGATGTTTCTGGCATATCAGCCGCAGCTGATAAAAAGCCCTCCTGGCCACTGCCTCAGCCTGAGAAACCAGGAGAGTTTGGGATCCAAGAGCACTCACAGACTACCTGATCTTTCAGGGGGAGTGCAACCCCATTGAGAACAGGCAGATTTAAACCATCTCTCAGTCTAAACAACTCCTTACAGTCAGTACCTCTGTCTTATTTGGATTCAACCTCAGTTTGTTATCCCTCAGTTTGGATTCAACCTCAGTTTGTTATATATGTCATAGCAAACCAAGAAAACACGTATTGCACACCCCTAAGAATTCCTCCGGTAAGCTGACGGCTCCATTCATCAAATGTTTTTCATGCAGATATTACAAGTCATGTCCTCACAATGGCCCACCATCTGGGTAGTAAACCATTCACCCAAGAGGGATCATGCAGCCTCCTTGGCTCTGTGGGACTCATCATCACTGCATGGAACTCACCACGGCATTGATGCTTCTTGTGAACACAGAAGCAGCTCCTCGCGAATGAGATTGTGTGACATCATCGTTCTGCCCCACTCCTGTTGGGAATCTCATTGGGCAGAGCTGTGAGGTCACACCACATCATTTCCACGTTCGCTGGAAGCATCCATGCAGCCCAATGCTGGATTTAGGCACATGCTAAGAAAGCTTCAGTTTAGGACTTCACATTAGGAGGGTCCTCTGAATATGGAAAAAAGTGACTCAGTTTCCTTTTTTATGCAGTTTTACACAATTGGTTAAAAAATAAAGGTGAAATGGGGAAATTAAAGACATCATCATTCTGATCAGACAAAAATATGCTTGTATGGCTACACAGTTATTTATCCTATTGAATTTATAACCCTGTGCAGAAATAACTGTAAGTTATATTGAAGTTTTATTAGACCAAGGCCCGGTTTAGACACAGTCAGGAACATTGGAAGCTGCCATATACTGAGTCAGACCCTTGGTCCATCTAGCTCAATATTGTCTACCCAGACTGGCAGTGGCTTCTCCAGGATTGCAGGCAGGAATCTCTCTCAGTCCTATCTGGAGATGCCAGAGAGGGCACTTGGAATCTACTGCATGCAAGCAGGCAGGTGCTCTTCTCAGAGCGGCTCCATTGCCTAATATCTTACAGTGCTCACACATATAGTCTCCCATTAAAATTCAAACCAGAGTGGACCTTTCTTGGCAAAGGGGGCGATTCATGCTTTCTTCCCCAAGACCACGATGCCTGCCATCACAGTTTTAGGCAGGGTTTGCTTCTTTCGATCACGGCTGCTATAATGGTGATCAGCACAGTGACGGGGGATAAGTGACGTACTGGAGCGGGCATTCCAACACGTTTTGTAATGCTGTGGGGCCTCTGAAGATTGGCACAGCTTAGGGATTCAGCACGTTGTATCCCTCTTGGGTGTCCAGCTTGCTGCACAGTTTGTGAGCCACCGTCTGTGATTTGGAAGGATGCAATCGTAATATTCTTGTGCCACTGTCTTCATGAGGAACTCGCAACAGAAACTTTTGAGACATGACTTCCTCTACTGTTTGTGATATTCAGAAAGGAGGCAGAGACTCGTTTTCAACCTGAGAAGGAAAAGGCCCAATGTTATTGATTGAACCTATATGATATATTATAGGTCTGCAAGCCACCTAATAGCGTAGAGGGGAAATAACTTGCCTAGGGAGCAAGACGTTGCCAGTTCGAATCCCCGCTGGTATGTTTCCCAGGCTATGGGAAACTCCTATATTGGGAAGCAGCAATATAGGAAGATGCTGAAAGGCATCATCTCAGACTGGGTGGGAGATGGCCATGGTCAACCCCTCCTGTATTCTACCAAAGACAGCCACAGCGCTCTGTGGTTGCCAGGAGTTGACACTGACTCAACAGCACAACTTTATGTTATATGTCTACTGTTTAACCAAGAGACATTTGTGATGACTGAAAGCAATCTTAGATGCTTTAATGACTTGGCATTGTGAAAGAGAGTAGGAAAAGATGGTCTAGAGGTACAACCTAAGTCAGAGCTAGCAAACTTATGAGTGACCTCGGTGCCCTGTGCCCTGAACTTCTGGCAGAGTGTCCAAAGCTTTGATGGCCCAGGTCCTTGTGGGGTGGTCAGAAGAGGCTTCGGTGGGCATGCAGGTCTCAGGTGACTCACTCTGCATGCTTGAAACAGATCCTCTGTCAACTTCTGCTTCTTTGTTCATGTTCCCAGGCTTCTTGCAGCAAGTGCAGCATGACACAGCAAAGCGTAGTTTCCTGCATATACCACCCCAGCAGTCAGTGAAGGTTTGCCGGATGGCGGTAGAGGAGAAGAAGAAGATGAGAGGATCCAAGGTGGTGTTGAAGCAGCTCAGGAGGATGCCCTGATTTCTCCAGGAAGGACTCATTTTTTGAATGAAACCCACAACGTGGGAGACGTTGTAGGGAGCAAAGGCGACGGCAAAGTTGAGCAAAGTGGCCACCGCCAGCCCCATGGCCCGTTTCTTCTTCTGGGGCTTAACGTTGGGCAGGGAGGCCAGGATGCGGATCACGTTGATGTAGCAGAAGCAGGTGATGAGGAAAGGGAGGCAGAAGAGGACAATGCAGAGTTCTAGCCGGAAAGGGAGGACGATGGCCAGCTGGTCACCAGTGAACTCCCGGTAGCATATGGAGCTGTTTTCGTGAGTCTTATAGTGGTATTCCACAAAATAGACCACACTGAGGTGGGAAAAGGTCAGCAGCCAGATGAAGAAGCAGGCCGCCACTGTGTAGGCGGTCCGGCGTTTCGCCTTGTACTTGACGGGATGGGCCACGCACAAGTAACGCTCAACGCTGACCGCCGTGAGGAAAAGGGTGCTGATGTAGATGCTGCTGTAGAAACAGAAGTTGGTGAGAGGGCAAAGGAAGGTAGGGAGAGTCCAGGCCATGTCTGAGGCAGCCTCCACCATCTTGATGGGCAGGAAGAGCAGAAGGATGATGTCGGACACAGTCAGGTTGAGCAAGAGGATGTCAATGGGGGTTGACTTCTTCCATACTTTCACTAGGAATGTGTATAAGGCCATGACGTTGATAGGGAGGCCAATCAGGAAGGTGACGATGTAGACAGCAAGGATCACAGCATTCCCAGCTTTCTCAACCATCCTGTCGGGATCTGGAAGGGAAGAGTGAGAGACTGATGTTTAATCAAGCCAGTAACATTTCTTTTCTTTTCTCTCAGACCACAAGCTGCAGAACTCTGTTCTTTTGTCAGGACACTCAGGGATGGTTGTCCTCTCTCAAGGGTAGGTTTGATCAGCTTCATTTCAGGAGCAAAGTTATGTCACCCACAATGAGTCATTCACATATTCTGGCACTTTCTTACGCTTCCACAGAACACTTCTCACTTTGGCTGATCTGACTTGGAACCTTCTTGTGCTTCAGAGCAGGGATTCTCAACATTGGGTCCCCAGACGTTATTGGACTTCAACTGCCATAATCCCCAGCCCCAGTGAACTTCGGTTGGGGATTATGGGAGTTGAAGTCCAATAACATCTGGGGACCCAACGTTGAGAATCCCTGCTTTAGAGGATTCTGAGTCATGTGTCACTGACTGCACAGGCCTCACTACAGTTCCATGCATCCCACTTGCACACCATCACAATAGACAATGTGCGCACAGACATGCCGTTTTCTCCACACCTTTGTTATGGTGGCCATCAGAGCAAAAGGCTTGCATGAGAAATTGTACTTCCTCAACAAGGCTATAGCACGGGGTATTCAGACACTGAGAAATGACACGCTCTCCCATCTGTGAGTCAGTGCTCAGCATTCTCAGGCCATGCTGCCAAGACAATGGCAGTGACATAATTAGACTATGCCAAAAAGCTAGGCAGTGGTAGCAGGGACATTCCTACTAGGGATGTGCAAAACCGATTCACAATCGAACTTGACCACTGCAAACTGGGCCGATTCAAGTGGTTCAGTTGCAAACCACTTTGAACCAGTTCAGGCTGGTTTAACAAACCAGCCTGCCCATCCTATCAGTTCAATTGAACCAGTTCGTATATTGATTCGAATTCGGACCAAACTGTGCCAACTGGTTCATGCACACACCTATAATTCCTACCTGAAGTTGGGGGGTAGGGAAGAAGATTGGCACCCCAGCAGGGTGAAGCAGTGATCCAAAAGTTGTGACTTCCAGCATATGAGGCCACCATCTCACCGTCCCTCATGGAAGGGCCACCCCCCCCACCCCCGACTGGAGGTGTGATAAGGCCACACAGCAGATGAGGAAGGTGGAAGGAATTGCTGTAGGGATTTCTAGGGCATTTTTATACTGCCTCCGACAATTGCCTCGACTAGTTCACATTCCATTTGAATTCTGCTTTTCAGGACCCAAAAGGAATGTATTTGATAGCATTATTCAGAATATGAGAGGACATTCTGCCCAACAGCCTCTGTGCAAACAGTTTTTGGAGTCTTATTCCCCTGCCTTGCTGTCACAAATATCAATCAATTCCTGCCATATTCCATTAATTGACCCTCAATTTTACTGTCAGACATCCAGACTAATGCTGATTTGGCACCACACAGGAGGGGAGTTTTCACCAATCCCTTCTTCCTCATGAAGTCCACAATGCCTCCCAAAAATATATCCCTGAGGGTCGCATGACCCTCAGGGACATATTTTCGGGAGGCACAGTGGGCATCAGGGAGAAGGGGAGATTGGTGAAATTTGTCCCTCCCTTGTAGCATCTGGACAGCATGTCTGGATGTCAGCTACTATAAGCATTGCATTTATAATTCTCTTTTAAAAGGAATGCCAGTTCCCAGCGGCATTTAAGAAAACTTACTTGTGGTATAGTTTGAGAACCACTCCACTCAGACTCCAAAGAGAGGAAGAATCTTCCACAGGTGATCCAAATCTGGCTTCCAAAAACAAGTGGTGTGTGTATCTTCACATACTGTTAAAAACCCGAATGTTGCATCCGGTAGAGGAAATGATGCTTCCTTTTTTGGCATTTTGAAGGACGCAAGAGAGAAAAAACCCTGCTCTTTAAAATAGAAAAGGGAAGTGAGAACTATCACCTGTGGTCACAATTTGCAGGAAATCACACAGCAGAGTGGGAAGAAATCCATATTTCATACACAAGAAAAGTATAATGTTGGGCAAAATGTAATAAAATCACCAGCTCCAATAGTCTTTTAACTTATTTGGTCTCCCATACTCTACACCCTAGATTGCTGAACAAGAAATCTCTCAGTTGAAGTTGCACTTGAAAATAAGACTGAGAGATTGAGAGAATATTTCCATAACTAGTCAAAGGAAAACTCGGTAATTGCTTCCTGTGCTTGGACCACACTACTATTGGATTCAGATTTGGGTGTGGATTTTAGATCCAGAGTTACCACAGCAGTGTCGAAATGTCATTTCCCAGCTCCGTATTTCAGTTTCATGTTTAGAGAAAGTGTGGGGAAGTGATTGGATCCAATCTTTCAATCTTCATTACAGTCAATAGACCAGCAAAGGTGGTTGGATTCAGACTAGGGAGATCTGGGTTCAAATTTCTGCTCAATCATGAAGCTCATGGGGTGAGAGAGTCACTCTTTTTCAGCCTATCTACCTTGAAGGGTTGTTGTGAGCATATATTGGAGAGGGTAGAAAACCATGGCCTACATACCATTGCTTGGGACCGGGATACCTTAGAGATCTTTAGTATGATCCCCATTGCACACTGAGGTCATCTGGAGAGGTTCGCCTCCAGTTACCACCGGTATGTCTGGTGGCGACTCGGAACCGGGCCTTCTCTGTAGCTGCTCCTGGCCTATGGAATGCACTCCTGGCAGATATCCATAATTTAGGCTCATTGTTGTTGGCCTTTAAGAGAGCCCTAAAAACTTACTTGTTTGGCCTGGACTTCCAAGGTTTGTAAATAGTTTTTAAGTGCTTTCATTGGTTTAAAATGGTTCTGAATTATTTTACAATGGTTTTTATATTGTTTTAAGCGGTGTGTTTGAAGTGGTGTTTGTTTTGATGTTTTTTAAACTTGGTGTGCACTGCCCAGAGCCTTTGGATGGGGCAGTCTAGAAATGTAACAATTCCACATGGCATTCCATTGGCATTTTGTGCCCTGTGGGCACTATTCAGATGCATGTTTAGCTACAGTGAGTGAATCTGAGCAAAGGTTGAAATCGTGTGAAGCAGTTGTACAATCGCCAAACCACTAGAAAAATGGCCAGGCAATTGTGCAACTCCCTTGATTGATGCATTTTGTTGTAAGTATGTAAGTTGTAAGCAGCCTTGAAGCCATATTGGAAAAAAGCAGGCTGGACCCTTTAAAAATAAAAAACTAGATGAATAAATAAAACCGCATAAATCAAGAACTTGACTGGGTTATATTTTTAATTCTCTATAAAAAGTGAGTGAACAAGGAATGAAAATAAAACTTTTAAAAAGTATACACCAATGAAATTATGTTTTACTGCAACATCCCTATTAT
Organism: Hemicordylus capensis; assembly: GCF_027244095.1. NCBI lineage: Eukaryota > Metazoa > Chordata > Lepidosauria > Squamata > Cordylidae > Hemicordylus > Hemicordylus capensis. The sequence continues at coordinate 20,928,065 of NC_069663.1, forward strand.
TTATTTATTTATTTATTTTATTGTTAAATTTATATACCGCCTTTCATTAAAATATTCCCAAGTTAGTTTACAGTAAAATTTAAAAACAAGATTGTAAAAAAGACACAATCAAAATATTAAGCTAAAAATATAAAACAAATCTGATTTAAAAAATTTAAAACAAAAGCATAAAAGCAATACAGAGTACAACGAGCAGCAGCAGAGACAATAAAATAAATGCCTGGGCAAAAAGCCAAGATTTTACACTCTTTCTAAAAGCTGTGATGGAGACCGAGGAGCGAATAGCCACCGGGAGAGCATTCCAGAGTCTGGGGGCAGCAACAGAGAAGGCCCTGTCCCGTGTGCATGACAACTGAGCCTCCCTCACTGTCGGCACCCAGAGCAGAGCCCCCTCAGATGATCTCGTCAAGTGGGCAGCAACCCTTGGGAGCAGGCGGTCTTCCAGGGCAGCCCAAGGTAAGATTTATTCTTGATAAATCAAGAATAAAATATATGCCAGAGGGAAGGACCCGTGTGGAAGCAACCTTGGTTTCAGCTGTGCTTTAGAGTCTGTGTGATCAGTGTTTTAGGTTGCTAACACTCCAGCATTGACCCAGAGTCCTCAAGAATGCCCATTAATCTCTAGGCGATTGTGGAAAGCAATCTTCGCTATATTAATAGTGTGATATGGCAAACATCATTGGGAAAATGTCTCCAGGAATGGTTGCTCTCTGAGCTGGCAAGGCGTTGGGCACTCTTGAATGCAAGGAACTTGTGGCAGAGTGTCCAATGGTTTGATGGCCCAGGTCTTCGTGATGTGCTCAGAGGAGGCTTCAGTGGGCATACAGGAGTCAGGAGATGCACTCTGCAGACTCGAAACAGATCCTCCATCTACTTCGCCTTCTTTGCCCTTGTCTCCGGGCACCTTGAAGCAAGCACAGGATGGCATGACAAGCTGGAGCTTCCTGCGCACGCCGCCCAGGCAGTCAGAGAAGGCTTGTCGGATGGCAGTGGAGGAGAAGAAGAAGATGATGGGGTCCAAGGTGGTGTTCAAGGAACTGATTAGGAAGCCCTCTGTTCTCCAGGAAGGAGCCTTGTTTTGAATGAAACCCACAATGTGGGAGAGGTTGTAGGGAGCAAAGGCGATGGCAAAGTTGAGCAAAGTGGCCACCGCCAGCCCCATGGCCCGTTTCTTCTTCTGGGGCTTTATGTTGGGCAGGGAGGCCAGGATGCGGATCACGTTGATGTAGCAGAAGCAGGTGATGAGGAAAGGGAGGCAGAAGAGGACAATGGAGATTTCTAGACGGACAGGGTGGAGGAAATGAAGCTGTGCGGAAGAGAGCTCTGTGTAGCATTTGAAGTTCTTGGGGGAGTGAGAGAGAGTCTTGTTGTGGTATTCCACAATAAAGACAATGCTGCAGTGGGAACAAGCCAGCAGCCAGATGAAGAAGCAGGCCACCACCGTGTAGGCCGTCCTGCGCTTCGCCTTGTACTTGATGGGATGGGCCACGCACAAGTAACGCTCCACGCTGACCGCCGTGAGGAAAAGGGTGCTGATGTAGATGCTGCCGTAGAAACAGTAGTTGGTGAGGGGGCAAAGGAAGGCAGGGAGAAGCCAGGCCATGTCTGAGGCAGCCTCCACCATCTTGATGGGCAGGAAGAGCAGAAGGATGATGTCAGACACAGTCAGGTTGAGCAAGAGGACGTCAGTGGGGGTTGACTTCTTCCATACTTTCACCAGGAATGTGTATAAGGCCATGAGGTTGATAGGGAGGCCAACCAGGAAGGTGAAGATGTAGACAGTAAGGACTACAGCCTTCCCAGCCATTATTTCAGTTTCTGGAATGAGAGAGAGAGAGAGAGAGAGAGAGAGAGAGAGATACTATTTAAATAAGTCAGTAATGTTTTTTCTTTCCTTGCATGGAGAACCACAACGGAGGTCATTCACACAATCAAAAACTGAGGCTATTAACACACGCGTGCAAAACTGGACCAAGGAAGCCCAGCTGGGTTTTGCACATGTGTGTGAATGGCCATGTCATGCCCCCCACACGAGGACACTGGAGAGGAGTGGGGGGCAGGCGACTTGCTAGAAGGTGGGGAGGCACCCGAGGAGGAGCAGGCTGGTGATGTGAATGGGGAGATAACTGAGACAGGCCAGGGTGAGTGTTTGGCCCCAGAGGGGCCAGCCGGGCCGGGTGACCTTTGGAGAGAAGGGTCAGGATCTGAGCCAGAGTTTGAACGGCCACTATCTCTCTCCTCGAGGACGCAGATGGGAAAAACGTCAGCAACAGGTGAGGGAATTATGGAGGAGTAATTGGCTTGCGAAGTTTAAACATTTAACTTTTAAAATTGGATCAGATTTAAACTTTTTTTAAAAAGAAATGTCTTTTAAATTTGTGTTTTGTATTCTGTATCCCCCCCCCCCCACACACACCTTTTTTGGTTTCTTACTAACCTGGGCTAAAGGGAGGGCTTCTCAAATGGGTTACTCGCTTGTAAACCACCGGGCTCTCCTGCAAGCCCGGTGGTTTACACAAGCAGCAAAAGTCAGGCTAGGCTCTCCTAGCCCAACTTTTGCTGGTTGTGAGAATAGCCTCAGTGTATTGTGTTGTGTTGTAAGCCTCCCAGAGAACAAGTTGTCATGGGCTGGCTAACAAATCAGAGGATGATGCTGATGCTGATTGTTGTTGTTGTTAAACATAAATTGTATCTGTTGCTAAGCAGGGTAAGCCTTGGTTTGCACTTGGATGGGTGACTCTATGTGAGCACTGTCTGCTTGAAGGTATTCCCCTTAGTGCAAGGGTCTTCACTGTTTTTGAAGGGGTGGGGCACTCTGGCAAAAAAACCAAAACCCCACAACCCTTAAAATTGAGAGGTCTATAGGGAAAGCGCTGGGAAGGGTTACACTTCCAGATGACACAGCAACCCTAGTCCTGGGCTCACTTCCTGGCAACTTCTCCTGATAGGACTGAGAGAGATTCTTGCTAGAAAGCAGCAGCCAATCAGTGTAGATGATACTGGGCTAGATAAGCAAAGGAGTTGACTCAGTAGAAGGTAGCTTCTTATGTCCGTATGGAACATAAGAAGTTGCCATATACTGAATCAGACCCTTGGTCTATCTAGCTCAGTATTGTCTACCCAGACTGGCAGAGGCTTCTCCAAGGTTGCAGGCAGGAATCTCTCTCAGCTGGATCTTGGAGATGCCAGGGAGGGAACTTGGAACCTTCTGCTTGCAAGCATGCAGGTGTGCTCTTCCCAGAGTGGCCCCATCCACTAAGGGAAATACCTTACGGTGCTTAAATATGCAATCTCCCATTCATATGCAACCGGGGTGGACCTTGCTTAGCAAAGGGGACAATTCATGCTTGCTACAATCCATGCTTGCGCAGCAGGGAAGCAACCTGCCTAAAGAGCAGGCGGCTGTTGGTTCGAATCCCTGCTGGTGTTGTGATTCCCAGAATATGGGAAACTCCTATATTGGGCCGCAGTGATAGAGGAAGGTGCTGAAAGGCAAAATCATCTCATACTGCGCTGGAGAAGGCAATGGTGAACCCCTCCTGTATTCTACCAAGAAACCCACAAGGCTCTGTGGTCGCCACGAGTCGACACCGACTCGACTACACAATCTTTCCTTTTTCCTTTACCACAAGACCAGCTCTCCTCTCATCCTTCTTCCATCTTTCTTCCCATCCAGACCAGCTTCTATGTCTCATCCTGCCTCTTGGAAGGGCTGCCCCGACTGGAGGTGTGATAAGGCCACATAGAGGAAGGTGAAGGTGGGTGACATTGTAAGCAGAGGTGCACCTAGGTAATGTTGGAGCCTGGACCAAAAGGCCTTTGGAGGCTCCCCCTCCTCTGCAAATTAAGCATCCTCATGCTCTGCACATCACCTGGGACAGACTTAAGGGGATCTGAGTCCCCCCCCCCCAGGGGCTGTGGAGGCCCTGGACTTCAGCCCCAAAGTCCAGGGGTAAGAGCGCCTCTGGTTGTAAGGATTTTCTAAAGGTAAAGTGTGCCATCAAGTCGATTTTGACTTCTGGTGCCCAGAGAACCCTGTGGTTTTCTTTTGGCAGAATACAGGAGGGGTTTACCATTGCCCCCACCCATGCAGTGTGAGATGATGCCTTTCAGCATCTTCCTATGTCTCTGCTGCCTGATATAGGTGTTTCCCATAGTCTGGGAAACATACCAGCAGGGATTCAAACCGGCAACCTTCTGCTTGTTAGTCAAGCATTTCCCCACTGCGCCACTTAAGTTGGCTAAGGATTTTCTAGGGTGGGGTAAAAATTGGGTGATCTTACCAGCACTCTTCTAGGCAGCTCTCCTCCTGGGGCATTCTGATTAGACTTCAGAAATGGTGGGGACTGGTGATAATCCTGGGTTCAGCTGCAACTAGCTCTGCCTGTCTTTGACAATGCCACCCTTTCCTTGAGCTCAGTCTCTGTGATGGTTCTCTACTTACTGCAGCTGATGGCAAAGAAACCACTTCCCTGGTAACACCGAGGTCCATATTCAAATGTCCATTATTTCCATTTCATTCATTCCATTGTTTTCAGTGGTAGTGACCGGAGATCTCTGTGTGCCTAAAGCAGGGTGCCCCACCTCCAGCATCCACCCTCCTTCTCTTCCTCTTTCTACCCACCAGGAGCTTTCCTAGACAGCAGATTTACTGCGGGTTTGCTGCGAGGTTTTACGATGAGTTTGAATTTGTCCAAAAAACCCAATGCAGATTTTTTTTTACCCTCGACATAGATCAGGGGTAAAGCGCCAATGCACAATGAAAAACCCAAATTGTGTGTGGAGTGTTCTTGGATAGCTTGCAGGGACTTCAACTTCAATCTGGATGATATGTGAACACACACCTGTCCTTCCAAAGTAAAATGACTGTCTGAAAATCACCCAGTAATTTTCTGCCTGAGACAACCACCAGTCCTTGCCTCATGTTCTGTGGTTCTCAGTGTTGTTGGATTTTAGGGTCAAATTTGCCCCTTAAGATCATTGCCTACAAATTACCACAAATGTTGAGGTTATCGCTCACAGCTGAAGTTCAAACATGAAGACATCCTAAGCCTCTGAATCAATGTTACGGTCTACTTCCGTCTTTCAAAAGTATGTGCCACATTTATTTCATTGATTCATTCTATTTCTCGTTAAATTTTTATATTGCCTCTAACAATTGTTTCTAGGCAGCTCTGGTTTCATTTGAATACTGCTTTTCAGGACCCAGAAGGGATGTGTTTGATAGCATGATTCAGAAAAAAAGAGGATATTCTACTCAATAACCTCTTTGCAAAAGGTTTTGGACTCTAACCTACTTCCCCTGCTATCAGAAATATAAAATATTTCCTACTAGATTCCATTAAATAACTTAATTTTGACCCTCAATTCTACTGGTGGACATCCAGACTAATGCTGCACTGGTGCTACAGGGAAAGTGCAATGCTCACCTCTCTCTCGTTCCTTCTGAAGCCCATAGTGCCTTTTGAAAATATGTCCCTGAGTGTCTTGGGACATATTTCCAGGATGCACGGTTGGCTTAAGAGAGATGGGGCGATTGGTGAAAATCACCCCTCTCTAGTAGCACCAGGACAGCGTCAGTCTTCATGTCAGCTACTATAAGCATTGCATTCATAATACTTTTTTTAAAAAAAAGAATGCCAGTTCCCAGCAACATTTAAGAAACAACAACACAACTTACTTGTGCTATAGTTTGACAACTGCTCTACTTGGACTTCAAAGTTGGGAAGAGTCTTCCACAGGTGATCCAAGTCTGGTTTTGAAATATAAGTGGATGTGGATATTTGCACAGACTGCTTAAAACTTGGGTTTTCTAGCTGGTCCAGGAAATGATGCTTCTTCTTATCGCTTTTGGAGGAAGCAACAAAAGTAAAGTAAAGTAAAGTTGTGCCATTGAGTTGGTGTTTCCTGGCGACCACAGAGCCATGCGGTTTTCTTTGGTAGAAAACAGGAGGGGTATACACCTTAGATAAAGGAAACAGAAAAAGGAATTGTCACCTGTGGTGACAAGTGAAGTAAGTTCAAAGAAATGACATTCAACTAAATATAGGAAACAACAACAAATATTTAGAAACCGCTTTTCAACAAAAGCTTCCAAAGTGGTTTACATAGAGAAATAATAAATAAATAAGGGAAGAAATCCTTACTTTAGACACTAGAAAAGTTGAATGGCACACAAAATATAATGAAACCACCAGCTCCAATCGCTGACTAAATTCATTTGATCTCCCATATTCTGCCCCGCTAGATGGCAGAGCAAGAATTCCCTAAGTTAAAACTGAAGTTGAAAATGGGATCAAGAGATGGAGCTATGTTTCCCCATACATAACTGAAAGGAACTCCAGCGGTTTGTGCAACACTTCTATTGGATTCCAGTTTGGACACAGGCTTGAGATTCAGAGTTTCTGCAGCAGCGTAGAAATGCCATTTCTCACCCTTAGATTCCAGTCCAATGTTCAAGAAATGAATAAGATCACACTGAAGAGAAGAGATATGTGGGTCAAAGGAATTGTGTGTAGCTTCCAGCATGGCTGTGGGATTTATTTGTTTGTTTATTTATTTATTTATTTGTATGTATGTATGTATGTATGTATGTATTTATCACACTTGTATACCGCCCCAAACTCGCATCTCTGGGCATTTCACAATGATATAAAACAGTTAAAAACACATGAAAACAGATAAAAACCTCACAATTTAAAAATCAATCACAGAATTAAAACCTAGAAATGAATCAAGAAGCTGGAAAAGCCTGAGTAAAAAGATGGGTTTTCAGATTTTTTAAAAAAACTTTCAGAGATGGGAAGCTACCATACCATGGCTGACAAACAGTTCAAGGATGTGCTGGTGCAGCAGAGAGCATCCTACCTCTGGACTTCCCAAATAACTACTCAAAGGCAGTGGTAGCATTCCCAACAGTCCCGTATTATACGGGAAGTCCCGTATCTTTGGCAAAAAACCTCTTATCCTGAATGGGATGCTGTTTTCCCCTATTATTGACAGAGCCTGGGGCTCTCCCTCATCCCTCAATGCATTTGCATTGAGAACATAAGAACATAAGAACAGCCCTGCTGGATCAGGCCCAAGGCCCATCTAGTCCAGCATCCTGTTTCGCACAGTGGCCAACCTTGGAGAAGCCACTGCCAGTCTGTGAAGACAATACTGAGCTAGATAGACCAATGGTCTGACTCAGTATATGGCAGCTTTCTATGTTCCTATGTTCTGGCAACTAACATTTCCCACACAAGGCCCCAGATTTCTCCCACAAAGCCCCAAACTAACATTCCCCCCACAAGGCCCCCTAGTTCTGGGGTACTGTGGGGGAAAATCGTGGACTCTGGACACATTAGGAGCCATCATGTCTAGTGGAGGCTGCTCTTCCCCCCACTCCCAGTGCCCCACAACCATGTGGCCTCCAGAGCGTTGTGGGGGGAAATGGACGCCAGCAAGGGGAAGCTTCGGAAAGGAACTCTGCGGCTTTTTAAAAACTTCTAGTGGTTTAAACAAGAAAGGCTTGTGGCGACTGTTGAGTTGCAGCTTAGACTCCGTTATCAAAAGGAATGGGATAATGGAAAGAGACGGCATTTATTAGGAAACAAGTGTGGTTTTTCCTAAAGGAGGATCTTAATAACAAAGGCGGACCGTGCAGCAAACCAAGAAAACATTTATCGCATACCCCCAATAATTACTTCTGTGAGCTGACAGCAACTTTCATAAGGCATGTTTGGTGCTAATATTTCAGGCCAGACCATCACAATATTTGGAAGGATGCTGTCATAATATTCCAGTGAAACAGGATCTCTGGCCTTGTGGTGCCTTCATAATGGAAACCTTGTGTCATTATATACTATATTAAGAACATAAGAACAGCCCTGCTGGATCAGGCCCAAGGCCTATCTAGTCCAGCATCCTGTTTCCCACAGTGGCCCACCAGATGCCTATGAGAAGCCCACAGGTAAGAGCTGAGGGCATGCCCTCTCTCCTGCTCTTGCTCCCCTGCAACTGCTATTCTGAGGCCTCTTGCCTCTGAGGCTGGAGGTGGCCTCTAGCCACCAGACTAGTAGTCATTGATAGGCCTGTCCTCCATGCTTCATGCCAGCTGAGTCCTGAAACGTTGCTCTGATGGCAGCAGGAGGCATCTCGTTTCCCCCAAAATCTGCCGCCTGAGGCCACCACTTCTCTCTGCCTCATGAAAGGGCCGCCCCTGTATAATGCAGAAATAAATGACTTGGAGAAAGCCTAAATCTGAAATTAACAAATATATATTCTTTTATTATTTATTTATTTATTTATTTATTTATTTGATTTGATTTCTATACTGCCCTTCCAAAAATGGCTCAGGGCAATTTACATAGAGAAATAACAAATAAATAAGATGGATTCCTGTCCCCACAGGGCTCACAATAAAAAAAGAAACACAAGATAGACACCGGCAACAGTCACTGGCGGTCCTGTGCTGGGGGTGGATAGGGCCAGTTGCTCTCCCCTGCTAAATAAAGAGAATCACCACGTTAAAAGGTGTCTCTTTGCCCAGTTACCAGGGATATGCTCACCCCGATACTCACAACTTTATATTCAAACTGTCTAAGCTGAGCAATGCTTAGAAATAAATGGCAACCATGCCAACCAACAACACCAAGAAACAGTGCAGAATTCTGCTGAATCGTTTCAAGTTTGAGGTTTCAACCAAAAGCGGAAGTCACATAAAATTATCCATATTTAGTGAAGACTGAAACTTGTTCTGGTTTTCCTGGAAGGTTATTGGGGCCTGTTGAAGTTGGTGATGTTCAGGTCCAGCATACACTCCTCAGTTTTTCCTGCCCCCAACTTCTTTTTTAACAAATAAGTATAAGTGCTTCAGGCCATGAGCTGTCTGCCCCCCCATATTTTTAGGGCCCCCCCCCCATTTTTTAGACAGGCCTGATGATATTTATGCTCTGTAGATTGGGTCCAGTCCCCATCTCTCGGCATCTAAAATGGCTTTCTGTCAGTTTCTATAGATGCTCCTCATCTTTCTGGGGTTGGTTAAGAACATAAGAACAGCCCTGTTGGATTAGTCCACTCAATTGTAGCTACACCCCTATCCTAGGTCCTATCCCCTAGGATGCCTACCTTGGCTAGGGGCATTGTTCCCAAGGCAGCCTCAAATGACAGCCAGCGCAGTGTAGTGGTTAGAGTGCTGGACTAGGACCGGGGAGACCCGAGTTCAAATCCCCCTTCAGCCATGAGACTTGCTGGGTGACTCTGGGCCAGTCACTTCTCTCTCAGCCTGACCTACTTCACAGGGTTGTGGTGAGGAGAAGCTTAAGTATGGCGTACACCGCTCCGGGCTCCTTGGAGGAAGAGCGGGACATAAAATGTAAAAATAAAAATAAATAAATGGAATATCTGCCTGACTCAGAAGGTGTGGCAGAGAAAGGATGCTGTTTTTTTAGGCACAATCTGTGGTGAGGCGAAGCACACCCAGTAGCAACGGCTTACAGTCGCTAAGTGCTGGTTCCTCAAAGAACGAAGTGCCTTTGCTTAGCCATTTCCTTGCAGAGTGTGCTCAGACCCGACCTGGGAGCAATAGAAACATCCTCCCGTCATTTGCTTAATTGAACCTGTATACAAAATACGGCTATTCCCCGGGGACTCGAACCAGCAGGGCAGGAGATGAAGCTTGAAGAGTGGAAGGAAAACAGGATGGAATTGGTTGCAAAAGATGGAGGGCACAATCCGTGGGTTTCGCGCCCAGAAAAGGTAAGGTTGTAGACTCCTCATCATGGCACGACATCAGACACGAAGCCTCATGCCGAAGGGATTTATGGGTTTTTAAAAGGGTAGCTTCCCTCTGCTGGATTTTCTCCCTGGAAGAACTTGGCCATTCATTGATTTATTTTTCCATCTCTATCCTGCTGTTCCTCCAAGGATGAGTGGTGTATTTGAGTCTTTCTTATGGTCTTAGACCAGCATAGGTATACTTGATTATATATTCATCCCCACAACATCCCTGTGAGGTAGGTTAGGCTGAGAAAGAAGTAACTGTCCCAGAGTCACCCAGTGAGTTTCACAGCTGAGTGAGGATTTGAACTCAAATCTCCCTGCTCCTAGGCCAACATACTAACCACTATGCCATGGGTGTAGTTTAGTTTAGCATTGAAGCCTGATTCAGACATTATGCTGTGAAAGTGTACAGATGTCTGTACACTGGTACACGTGTTTGTGGGAATGGCTGCACCTGGATTCATTTTAAAAGTGAACTTGGATGCAGGCCCTTCAAATGCATGGTAGAGATAGGAAGTGTTCTGTACCTGCGTTCGGCATTACATGTGAATGACTGTGAATTACAGTGTACCTTCACTGATGATACATGATGTCATAGCATAGTGGTGAGAGGACCATGGATGGTAAAATTGTGCCATCGAGTCGGTGTCACTCAGCCCCTCCTGTCATGAGAGCTCAGAGGAAAGCAGTCATTATAGGCTAAGACTACTTTATTGTGTATCAGGAAGAGACAAGTTCAACAAAGGTACAGGTAGGAAGAAGGAACCACCACCTACTGGCTGGTCATATTACAACGCATCTCCACACATCTTCCCCCTTTTCTTAAACCAACAACAATTATTATTATTAAAACAGTACATCTAAACAGTTGGAAATTCGTAGGTCTATTACTCATCTCGAAACCTCCGGGATTTCCGGATAATTCGACCAGAACGAGTAGTGAGCTGAGTATTGGTATCATTGTCATTTTTGGTGGCTGGCCCCGGTATAGACTCTATAGAGGAACTTGGGGGTTGCAGGGGCTGTTTCCTCATTTGAAGGTTGTACATTCTCAGGTCTGACAAGGAGATATCTACAGTTTCTGTTGAATGTTCCAATATCCGTCACGATTGAATATAATCTCTGTGTTTCTCTCCTCCTTACAACTGTAGCAGGAGTCTGCCATGACTTTTCTCCATCATGTTTTAGAAAGACTCTGTTTTAGATAGACTCTGTTTCAGGGCTCTAAGTTTGGTAGTGGTTGTACTGAATGTCACCGATTGTAGAAACGGCCATAGCTGTCTTTGGCTTTGCAATCTGAAGATGCAACTTTGTGCAGATTGGGCCACTTTCGAGCCACATTTTTTCTCAAGGGTTGGAGCCGGTGTTCTGATTTGTCTGCCCATTCACAGTTCTGCCAGGCGATATCCAGTAGCTATCAGTGGTGTGGATCTGTAGCTCAGGAGAGCAAGATGTGGATTCTCTTGACACAAAATTTTCTTAGCAGTCTGTACTGCCCTCTCGGCTTTCCCATTTGCCTGAGAGTAGTGAGTACTCGTAGTAACATGGCTAAAGTTAAATGACGTGCAAAAGAGCTTGAATTCTACTGCTGTAAACTGAGGTGCATTGTCTGTCATGAGCTCTCCTGGGATGCCAAAACGGGCAAAGGTGTTCTTCAGCTGTGTGATAACGCTGCACAATGTGGGAGTGGACAAAGAAAGTATCTCAATATATCTGGAAAAATAGTCTAAGATGATCAAGTAGTGTCAGCCTTGAAATTCACATAGGTCTGCTGCAAGTCTCTTCCAAGGACAAAAATCACAAGATGAGACCTTGGTCTTTAAGTCGTTTGTGATACTGGGCCACCATACCGTCTGCTTAGCATGCTCACAGCATTTGGTTAAGCCCTAATGGCCTTCGTGAATAAGGTCTATGGTTTATTTCCCTATTATTCACGGCACAACAATATGATTTCCTTTTGTTATTAGTCATCTGCTTCACTGAGTTGGCCACGTTCACCAAAGTATCGCTTAGATAGTTCTGAAGTGTCATTAATATATTCAGGCCACCCATTTCTGATATACTGTAAGACCTCTTGAAGTTCTGGATCCTGCTGAGTAGCTGTTTTGATCTGAAGATGCCGCTTGTCAGATGTTTCTGTGAAGATGTGTACTGCATCAACATAAGCTTGTACTTCCTTCTCTAGGTCACAGTGGTTTTCCTGCTGTATAGGACTACGTGATAAGTTGTCTGCAAGTACCAGCTTTTTATCTGGAACTTATTGAGCAATTGGGTTGAACCTCATCATTCTTATCAAAAGATGTTGGCATTGTAGTGGTGCTTGATCCAAATCTTTCCCCGTGCTTACGGCAACCAAGGGTTTGTGGTCAGTGAGCAAATATCTGTAGGAGGTTTCCGATGCCAAAACACCGGCTAGGCATTCTTTCTCTATCTGTACATAATGTTGTTCTGTTTCTGTAAACGTCCTAGAGCAGAATGCAACCGGCATCCACTCTGACCAGTGTAATTGGAGTAGAACCCCACCTGGTCCATAACTGCTTGCATCAGCACTAACCATTGTAGGCCTGTTTGGATCACAGAGGTGCAAAACTGGGGCATTTGAGATCATGTCCTTTATTTTCATAAAGGAGGCCTCTTGCTCTGGCCCCCAGCTCCAGGATAGATTGGATCTCCGTAGCAGGTTTAGTGGCTGTGTCTCTGTGAAGAGGTCCTGCAGGTATCGACTGAGAGAAGTCCCCATTCCTAGAAAGCGTCTCAATTCAGTGACGTTTGTAGGCGCTTTTAAGTTTCCAATGGCTTTTACATGGCACACAACCAGAAAACCCGGGTTAGCAGAGCACTCGCTTCTTTGACGGGCTAGCCACTACTGGGCTCGCCCACGAACCCAGTGGTCCTCATGATGGGGAAAACTAAGCTGGGCTCCTTTAGAGAATAGCCTCAGTCTTATAATCAGTCTTTTGACCCTCTTCACCAAAGGTAAAGGATCTATAGGTGCCATTTGCTTCCTTTCCCATGGCATAAAGAAGGGAACTTACTTGCACAATGCCTTCTTCTTCATGGAGCTTTGTAGCAAGTTTGAAGCAAGCAGACCTTTCTTTCCATTCTGGTCAAGCATCAAGATGGTCAAAGCTCAAAGCCGCTGGTGCAGGAAAGTGAGCCATTTCAAAGGTTTGTGGATTCAAATTTGGACTTCTGACTAAGCTAAGGTACAAGGACTTATAGGCTAAGGTAAAGGTAAAGTGTGCCACCGAGTCAATATCAACTCCTGGTGACCACCGAGCCTTGTGGCTGTCTTTGGTAGAATACAGAAGAGGTGTTCCATTGCCATCACCCAGGCAATACCAGATGATGCCTTTCAGCATCTTCCAATATCGCTGCTGCCCGATAGAGGTGTTTTCCCATAGACTGGGAAACATACCAACGGGGATTCGAACCGGCAACCTCCGCTAGTCAAGTCATTTCCCTACTGCGCTATAACTACTTTATTGTGTAACAGGAAGAGACAAGTTCAACAAAGGTAAAGGCAGGCAGAGGGAAGCGCCACCTACTGGCTGGTCATATGACAACACATTTCCACATACCGCCGCACACCACACCAATTTCACACACCAATTTCAGCCAAGGCAACCTTGGCAACCCTACTTCCTATGTCCCTATGTCCTCCATGGTTCCTCCAGACCGGGCTGCTCCTCCAGGAATATTACATTCTCCCTGCATTCAAAGTGCAGTAATTGGTACCTCGGAACATGTGATACTTTCTGCAGCTGGTGTGCTCATTCGTTACTCTGACTGCAGTGTGATATGTTGTGCAAACCTTCTGCCTATCTGTGTCATGGAAATAATGTGGTCATTTTGAGGATGTGCACAGTGGCATGTAATGAGGCTCTCCATACACGCCTGCATCATTTTGAAAGTTCCCCTTTTCTATCTGTTGGGAAGACCGACAACCCACACGATGAGATTCTAGCAGAGCAGGGCTTGTGTTTGTTCAAAGAAGTGGCACAGAGCAGCAAGGCCCCCTTGAAGCCGTTTTATTTAGACTAACTCTAGCGTGGTTCTTTGGAAGCTGGGGGCGTCTTCGCTGGTGCACCAGAGCGCACACATATCCTTTTATTTAGACTCAGTCTAATTCAGTTCTTGGGAGGGCAGGGACTTCTTCGCTGGTGTCCTGGAGTACACAAATAGCTTTTATTTAGACTTACTCTAATTCACTTCTTTGGAGGCGGGGGGGGGGCTTCTTCCCTGGTGCCCTGGAGCACACAAATAGCCTTTTATTTAGACTTACTCTAATTCACTTCTTTGGAGCCTGGGGGTTTCTTCGCTGGTGCGCTGGAGCACACAAATAGCCTTTTATTTAGACTTACTCTAATTCACTTCTTTGGAGGCTGGGGGCTTCTTCACTGGTGCGCTGGAGCACACAAATAGTCTTTTATTTAGACTTACTCTAATTCACTTCTTTGGAGGCTGGGGGCTTCTTCGCTGGTACGCTGGAGCACACAAATAGTCTTTTATTTAGACTTATTCTAATTCACTTCTTTGGAGGCTGGGGGCTTCTTTGCTGGTGCGCTGGAGCACACAAATAACCAATTCTGCCACACACACACACACACGAAAGTGGAGGGAGTAGCAGACCACCCCAACTAACTGAGCAAAGAATATAGCCCACGTTTATGTGCCCCCATCTGCCATAATGGAGGGCAAATTTAGAAAAAGTCCTTATTGTGAAAGATCCTCTCCTTGTGGAATTAATGATATTGAAAATATAGATCATGTGTTAATTGTATTGTAGATTTTATCAGGATTTGTAGGGTTCTTTGATTATTTCCGCTTTTAAGTAAGGTGCCTGGTGCTGGTGGCGATGAAACTACTATGATATATTGACTGACTGACTGACCAATCATTCAACTTCATATATGTTGTAGCTACACTCTGTTCTGTTGCTATGTGGATTTGTCAGCAAATGTTGAGCAGCAATTAATGTATGATGCATATTGTGTTAATACTGTTCGAGGGCCATAATAAAGGAACTGAAATTGACTGAGCATAGAGGTACCTTTTATGTACATAGTTTAGGGGTATTACCGGACCCGGCTCTGATTTTGGAAGCTCAGGTGGAGGCGGTGGCCAGGGGTGCCTTTGCACAGCTTCGGCTAGTGCACCAGCTGCGTCCTTTTCTCAAGAAGGCAGATCTGGCCACAGTTACCCATGCCTTAGTCATGTCACGGCTGGATTACTGTAATGCACTCTACGTGGGGCTGCCCTTGAAGAAAATCCGGAAACTGCAGCTAGTGCAAAATGAGGCAGCCAGGGTTTTATCTGGAGCTGCCCGTTGGGATCACATCACACTCATTTTGAAAGAACTGCACTAGCTACCAGTTTGTTTCCAAGTCCAATTCAAGGTGCTGTTTTTGACCTTTAAAGCCCTTAACAGTTTGGACCCGGGATACCTGAGGCACCGCCTGTTCCCAAGGGTTGCTGCCTGCTTGACGAGATCATCTGAGGGGGCTCTGCTCCAGGTGCTGACAATGAGGGAGTCTTGGTTGCTGTGCACATGGGACAGGGCCTTCTCTGTGGCTGCCCCCAGACTCTGGAATGCTCTCCCAGTGGCTATTCCTTCCTCAGCCGCCATCACAGTTTTTAGAAAGCGTGTCAAAACGTGACTTTTTACCCAGGCTTTTATATGATTGTCTCTTCTGCTGCTTCTTTGTATTTTGTACACTTTTAATGCTTGGATTCTAAATCTTGGTAGTCAGATTTGTTTTATATTTTAACTTAATATTTTGATTGTGTCATTTTTAGACTCTTGTTTTTAATTTTTGTGTAAACCACCTTGGGATTGTTTTTAATAAAAGGCGGTATACAAATGTAACAATAAATAAATAAAATAAATGTAGCAGGCCTTGGAGAGCAACGGGTCTTATCCAACCCCAGCACATCATCCCTCCAGTGGTCCTTATTGGTGTTTCTATCTTGTGTTTCTATCTAGACTGTGGGCCTTTTTGAGACAGGGAAGGATGCTGTTGTGGGGCTGGACAGAGCGATTCTCCCACGGCTAAATATAAAATGCATCACTACTTGTGAGTGCCTCTTTGCTCAGTTAGCATTTTTTGATTCCAGATATGGAAATTAGGCAACCTCGACAGAAGCCACTTCTTTTACTTCCTTGTGAGGGTTAAACCCAGATAATTCTCCACCTCTGTTTTGCAACGATGGGGAAACCCAGGTCAAGAAGCCACCCAGAGGGTGGAGACGGGGTTCCAATCATGGCCGTGGAGGAAGTAGGCTATATCTTAACGTCTTGGCTGGAAATGTGTCTTCTACTTCCTCCTGGCAGGATTACCTCATTTCTTGTCATCTCTCAACAGAAACAAGGCACAGCAGAAGAGTCTTCAGCACTGAAGAGTGCCTGGAGGATTTACAGACAGTGTTGCTACCCTGAATCTCCTTCGGAAGAGAGTGTGTGCATTCACAAATTCGCTTTGTCTTGCGAATTCTAGCTCATCTCGGTGTATTTCTGGGTTTTTAAAAATGCTGGTTTGAAGCTACTTTTTCTGAAAAGGCCAGAGCAAATAGGGAAAGGCACTGATGGAGAATCATTAGCATGATAAGAGGGAAACTCCCTTTAGAAATGCAGATATAGCTCTTTAGAAAGCTCTCTCCACCCCACACCCATTGGCTCGAAGGAAAACACGGAGGCCTGCCATGTGAACTTGCATCAAAACAAAACCAGAAAGCAGAGGGGAGGGGCTGCTTCCCTCAATGCTGTGAGTGTGGTTCGAAGTGGCTTCGCTCAATATTTACCTCGCAGCATGAAGCCGCGTGCAAATAACTCCCTGGTAGAGGGATTCTGCCCTGCAACCAATTTCATTCTGTTTTCCTTCCACTCTTCAAGCCTGGGGCTTCATCTCCTGCCCTGCTTGTTCGGGTCCCTGGAGGAATAGCCATACTTAAATGTGAATCTCAGCTGTGAAACTCACTGGGTGACTCTGGGCTGGTCTCTTCTCTCTCTGCCTAACCTACCTCATAGGGTTGTTGTGGGGATGATATTTAATCAAGTACACCGCTCTGAGCTCCTAGGAGGAAGAGCAGGATAGAAATGTGAAAATTGATGAATAAATGGCCAAATTCTGCAACCTGCGTCTTGCAACAGCTAACTCAGACGCCTCTTACCAGAGGCTGGAGGGAATAGTGATGAGGACTCACAAGGACGCCGTGGTGGAGACTAAGGCACTGGATGCTGCAGTGAGCCTGTGTGGCCGAGTCCAGGGACTCAGTCCCTGTTGTATCATTCCATGCAACTGAGCTCTGTTGCACAAGCCATGTAAGCTTTGCAAGAGTTCAGCTGCATCTAAATTAAGATCAGAGTGTTCAAACACAGCAGGCAGGAATAATTCTTTCTACTATTTGGCACATGCTATTAAGAGTGATCTTTAATCTTTGTTTGTCTTTTAACTGCCATTTTAAACTGTGGTTGCAATGATCACAGATATGAACATAATCAACTTAATTAACAGGGTTTATTTTCAAAATTGGTCATCTAAAAAGAAATACAAGGTGAACACCAGCCCCTGGAGAAACACTATATGGCGACTGAATAAGAGCAATAGTTGCTGTTGTTGTTGTTGTTGTTGTTATTTATTCAGTTTTTATACCACCCTTCCAAAATGTCTCAGGGCAGTTTACAATTAAGTTCTCTATAGAAATGTAGAACTATACAACTTACAATTAAGTTCTCCTCCTGTTAAATATAAGAGAACCACCTCTTTAAAGTGTGTTTAATATGGCGCAGTGGGGAAGTATCTTGCCTAAGGAGCAAGAGGTTGCCGGTTAGAATCCTGGCTGGTATGTTTCCAAGACTATGGGAAACACCTATATTGGGCAGCAGTGATATTGGAAGATGCTGAAAGACATAATCTCATACTGCGCAGGAGGAGGCAATGGTAAACCCCTCTGGTATTCTGCCAAAGAAAACCACATGACACATCTGTGATCACCAGAAGTCGACACTGACACTTTACTTTATACCTCTTTAAAAAGTTCCTCTATGCCCAGTTAACATTAGTTAAATGAATATGGTAGTGCCTG
This sequence comes from Hemicordylus capensis, assembly GCF_027244095.1. Taxonomy (NCBI): domain Eukaryota; kingdom Metazoa; phylum Chordata; class Lepidosauria; order Squamata; family Cordylidae; genus Hemicordylus; species Hemicordylus capensis. The sequence goes on from NC_069663.1 coordinate 20,945,915, forward strand.
GTGCAGAGGAAAAACTGGTGCAGATTTATTTATTTATTTATTTATTTATTTATTTATTTATTTATTTATTTATTTATTTTATTTATATCCCACCCAAACATACGTAGTGTAAAAGAAAAACTGTAGTTGGTGTAGAGGAAAAACTGTGTGCCGATTAAAGGTTGCCGTTTCTCTCCTGCCAAAAAACTCGGTGCCTTTAACAGCTGCAGGCAGAAATGCGACAGGTATAGTCCCCATTACAATGTTTCCATGTTGAACATCTGAACGCTTTGGTCATATCCTGTTAAGGAGACACCACGTTTTGTTTTGTTTTTTGCTTTGCGATATTTATTGCAGCTCTTCAGGAAGATAACACTCTCACTGGAGGTTGTGAACCTTATAAACATCCTCTTATGTGTTGGACTGGAGATAAAAGCCCCTGTGAAGTGCTGCATCCCAGGGCAAGGAACCCAACGCAGGCACGCAGCAGAGTGGGAAGGAATGAGCAAGGAAGGAGAGCAGTGCATTAGCCCGGGAAGTTTTTCACACGGGGCTTTTAAAGCCCTTTAACTTGCATCTGACCTGGAATGGAGAGGGAGGCGCGTTCACATAGCGGCCAGATTTTGAGGAGAGCTGGTCTTGTAGTAGCAAGCATGACTTGTCCCCTTAGCTAAGCAGGGTGCACCCTGGTTGCATATGAATGGGAGACTAGAGGTGTGAGCACTGTAAGATATTCCTCCTTAGGGGATGGAGCCACTCTGGGAAGAGCATCTAGGTTCCAGGTTCCCTCCCTGGCAGCATCTCCAAGATAGGGCTGAGAGACATTCCTGCCTGAAACCTTGCAGAAACCGCTGCCAGTCTGTGAAGGAAATACTGAGCTAGATAGACCAATGGTCTGACTCAGTATATGGAAACTTCCTATGCACCCCGAAGTCCCTGTGAGTTATCAGGGAGCAGTTCACACACCATTTGGGTTTTCCACGGCATATTAGAGTGTAGTTGGTTTTTTGGGACAACTTTGAGTTCACAGTAAAGCCTCCCAGTAAACTTGCGGTAAAGCCTGCTGAGTGTAAAAGTCCCTGGAGGGTTTTCTTTTTAAAAGGAAATAAACCTTTGTCTCTGCAAACACTGGAACCATGGAAATTAGGTGGGTGGAATTTTCAAACTAATCAGTGTGGGAGCCTGCAGTCAGTCTCTTGGGGATGCTTTCTATAGGAGAGCTGGTCTTGCTGTAGCAAGAATGAATTGCCCCCTTTGCTAAGCAGGGTCTGCCCTGGTGTGCATTTGAATGGGAGACTATGTGTGTGAGCACTATAAGATATTCCCCTTAGGGGGTGGGGCCGCTCTGGGAAGAGCACCTGCACACTTGCCTGCAGAAGGTTCCAAGTTCCCTCCCTGGCAGCATCTCCAAGATAGGGCTGAGAGCGATTCCTGCCTGCAACCTTGGAGAAACCGCTGCCAGTCCGTACAGACAATACTGAGCTAGATGGACCAATGGTCTGACTCAGTACAGAGCAGCTGCCTATGTTCCTATGTGAGTATACGATCCCCATAACAAATGAGTAGGGTTTCTGATTCAAGCTAGTGCTGAAGATTCCCCTCCCCAGTATTTCCCCCAATATCAGGCCATTAAAATCTCCGGGACAGCTTTCAACTGTCCAGGAGATCAGTTGGAGAGTGATGTCAAGTCATGGAGCTCCCAGGCCAATCCAGAAGGGTTAGCAGGGGGCAACTCTAGGTGGACCTTTGGGTCAGGCAGAGCTTCCCATCTCTTTTAGCAAGGGTCCTCCTCCTGTTGGAAACCTTCAGCTCAGTTACCCCATCACCATTATGTCTATGTGTGTTTATGGGGTGGGTGTACAACTCTGATGCCCTGGTGGGCCACAACCAACCATGACTTGATACATGGAGGCCAAGGTCGATATTCAGCACATTAATTAATGTTAATAATTATGGGAGGGCGGGCAGGCGGGCAGGGAGAAGGTTGATAGTGGGCGGAGAAAACGGCAGTGGTGGGCGGGCTGGTGGAGAAAGCGTAGGCAGTGTGTGGGGGGAGAAAATGGTGGCAGGGGGGATGACCAGCTAGTTATTGTTTGAAATGTTAAAGAAAGCAATTTTTGTTTCTTGTCAACACCCCCCCCCGCCCGCCTCCGCCGGTTAAGGGATCCATAATTTTTATACAAGGATATTGGCCAGAAAATAGGCCTTATTTCAGAAAATATATTATTATTTTACATCCCACTCTTCCTCCAAGGCGCCCAGAGCGGTGTACTACATCCTTAACTTTCTCCTCACAACAGCCCTGTGAAGTAGGGTAGGCTGAGAGAGAAGTGACTGGCTCAGAGTCACCCAGCAAGTCTCATGGCTGAATGGGGATTTGAACTCGGGTCTCCCCAGTCCTAGCCCAGCACTCTAACCACTACACCATGCTGGCTCTCACAATAAAAATAGGCTTATTCCAGAAAATAGGCCTTGTGTTCCAGGTTCCCCAAGTCCGTGGGGCACCTGGACTGCATGGTAGCCCCAAATAAATGCACGCCCCCATCCTCTCATCAACTTACTGTCACTTTCAGGCCACAATCCTAGGCATGCTTACTGGGAAGTAAGCCTCAGTATATGGGGCACCCCGTGGGGTGTAACCATGCCTAGGATGGTGCTGTAAGGCAGTTTCCAGCTCCTATCCGGCAGCTCTCTGAACTCTTGTGAGAGCTGCCACGCATGGGATTAGCCACGGGTACGCCTTAGAGAATTAAATATATAGATTCAAGCTGACTGACGACCCTCATATTGGGAACAAATAGCCCACCTGTAGCGTGGGGAGTCAGCAGGGTTCCGAGTACCCCCTGGGAGCCTTTCAAGTATCCCTAGGGGTGCTAGTACCCCTATTGGAAACACCTGGGTTAGAGACATCATATTCATCATGTAGCTTCACCCCACATGATGGAACTCGGTACCTGCAAACGTTCTATCTGTGTGGTTTGATCTGTGTGGTCTTTGTGTGGTTGTCCTACAAATATTTGAGGACTGAGAAAACATTTGGAGAATACTCATTCTCAGAATCTGCAAAGACAAATTGGGAGGGGGGAGAATTAATTTCAGCTCTTGAGTTGTCCTTAGTTTAGCACAGCATTTGCGTTCAAAACCAATGAAAGAACAAGAAACCATGGGGAAGAAATGCTTTCGTTTTGCAACTCACAATCCTTCCTCACTGCGCTGTAACAGCTCTGCATCTTTTATTTATTTGCTTGTTTGATTTATATACCACCCTCCCTAAAGTGGATCAGGGCAGTTTACATGAAAACACATAATACATAATAAAATATAATACATAAACACATAATAAACAAACATATAATAAAATGATTTAACACCCTCCCCCCACACACATTTAAACCAGGTTAAAACTAAAACTAAAACTAGATATCATTAAAAGCCAGGCTAAAAAGAGGAATATGATGAACATGACAAATATTTATATAAGATGAATATTATACTGCTTTTCAACCAAAGTTCCCAAAGCGGTTTACATAGATATAACCCCCTGCTGGCATTAGTAAATATATTTTCTGGGTCATCAAAAAAAAAAATAGTGGTGTTTATGGTAACTGGCACAGATAGTTTCCAGTTAGCACTGGAAAAATCAAACCATGTCAATCAATAGCCAGTATAAGCATCTATGGCATATTGCAATATCAGAAAAGTTATTGCAGATTATTCGGCCTCGTGCAAATCAGACTGCAAATAACTCTTTTTATGTTATATGGTCAGATTTTATTCATTACACCAATTGGGAGAATTATGGTTGTCTTCTTACCCAGATAATATTAGAATGTGGATAGAGGAATTAGGTTTGTTGTATGATGTTTTGCCGTTTGGGTTTGGGTTCATTTTGTTTTGCATTGTAGATTTTCTTCTAATAAAGTTTGTTTTTTTAAAAAGGCTCCTTGTCCCCAAAGGGCTCATAATAATAATAATAAAAGAAACATAAGATAGACATCAGCAACAGCCACTGGAGGGAGGCTTGGCTGGGGATGGATAGGGCCAGTTGCTCTCCTCCTGTTCAAGAAAGAGAATCACCGCTTTCAAAAGGCACCTCTGCTCAGTTAGTAGGTGATGGGATGGGTCATTAAGGCTCTTGTGCCCTCACCAAGGGACCTCTGCCCTGACTCTGAGGAGAGGGTGCCTTCCACAGAAGCAGTTGATGTAAATTTGGGTTGGAATCAGGAGCTGTCATAAGAGGACATGTAAACACTGGAAACATTTTTGCATATATGGTCACTTCTGTGGTTGCGTGCCGGAGCCAGGAACATTTCTTGGCGTGCGGGAGCCCAGTTCTTCAAAGCAGTTCCCTCCAGCTTTGCTTCACTGGGAGGGTCAAGGGTGGGAAGTGAATGACCGTCACTCCAGCTTGGAAGACTGAAAGCACGATTCTGTTGCTTTGTGTTCCTTCTTACTAGAAACAAGATAGGATGGTTCCACTCCCACTGGGAGATGTATTGGCAAGAAACCCCAGGGCGGGAAATGAATGCTGCAGAACTTGGATGCATGTGTTGTTTTAAAATCATTAATCATTATTATTGTTTACATAGTCAGACAGGTGTTAATGACTGGTTTGTTTTATCCAGACTTCGAGTCCTTCCCAAGGACCTGGGATGCCAAAATTTTATTGTCAATGGTTATAGATATCGTTGCAGAATATAGGCTGTTCCCAGTAAAGTTGCTTTTTGTAATTGGCTGAAGGTGATTTCTGTGGCCCCGATGGTGTTGAGGTGCTCTTCAAGGGCTTTTGGAACTGCACCCAGGGCGCCAATTACCACTGGGATTATTTTGGTCTTCTTCTGCCACAGCCTTTCAATTTCAATTTGTAGAGCTTTGTATTTTGTTATTTTTTCTGTTTCTTTTTCTTCTATTCTGCTATCCCCTGGTATTGCTATGTCAATTATTTTGACTTGTTTTTCTTTCTTCTCGACTACAGTTATATCTGATGATGATGATGATGATGATGATGATGATGATGATGATGATGATTAGCATTCTTAACTCATGGCTGAGTTGCATTTCCATTGATTTCCACTGCTGCAGCCTGGTGGTGAAAAGAGGGGGGAACAGGGATATATCTGTGAGTGGAGAACTGGGGGTGAAAGGGAGGGTGAAACATGGAGGTCTTATTGGTGGTGATGGTGCTTCCCCGGGCAGGTGGTAGGCACCATCTTCCTCCCAGAATTCCCTTTGAAATGCTGCAAGATGGCATTGTGTAATATATGGGATATATGGTTGAAAATGGTATCAGTTAGTCATCCAGGGGAGGACTTCTGAGACTGCTGATGGGAGGAATGTTGCTGTAAAATTGGCAGCAGCAGCTGGAAAAGGTGATTTGGGAGTGATCTGGGGGCCCTTCAAATTTGAATCCCAGGGTTTCAAATGCTGGATTTAGGGACAAGCGAAGCAAGCTTAGGGCCTCTGGATACCCCAAATGATGAAATATCAGGTTTGACACCATGTATTTATGTATTTATTTATTTAACAGATTTGTACACCAACCCGTACATCTCTGGGCAGTTTACAGTAAAACTATACAAATTACTACAGAAAAAAAAGTTAACACCTTACAACAATTTAAAATCTGAAAACAATGTTAAGAACAATGAAAACCATATTTAATGAAAAGCCTGGGTGAACAGACGAGTCTTTAAGGACTTTAAAAAATACCTTTCCGTGGACGGTAGTTCTAATGCAAATGGGCTGCTTGCATGATAACGATTTTGGTTCGATGGTTTGTTTTTTGGTTGCATCTTTGCCAAGTAAAAATATCAGTTATTTCTATTTGCAGTGTCCTTTTGGTAAGAATAATACTTCGGGGGGGGGGGGGGGCAGGGTTGCTCTAGGGCCTTTTAGGCTTGACGTAGGTTAGGGCCTCAGCGTGACATAATTGGCAAACGTAAGAAAAAGAGGGGGTTTGGAATGACGTGAGCAAAACAACCCCGACCTCTCGCTGCTGATTTGGCTGCTATACAGCCACGTGCAGGCTGGAGTTGGGAGAGAACGCTCCGTGTGCGTCTGGATGCATGCTGCCGAGGGGGCCGTGGTGGCGTTCTCCCTGCTTGTTTGGTATTGGCAAAGCAATTAAGAAAACAAATAGTAACCAGTGCAGTTAAACTCAGAACAGAGACAAGAAGCCACTCTGTGGCGCCGGGGATCTGTGATCGGACTTGAAAAATAACAACAATGCAGCAAGCAAGGAGAGCCACTCTTGATTGTAGCCACAGTGCTGGGAGGAGGGGTGTCGGACCCTTTCTCCCTCTGCTGTTTTTCGGATCTATTCGCTCCCCTGAGATTTATATATTGGGGGAATGCTTGACTAACAAGCAGAAGGTTGCCGGTTCGAATCCCTGCTGGTACTATATCGGGCAGCAGCGATATAGGAAGATGCTGCAAGGCATCATCTCACACTGTGTGGGAGGAGGCAATGGTAAACCCCTCCTGTATTCTTCTACCAAAAGAAAACCACAGAGCTCTGTGGGTGCCAGGAGTTGAAATTGATTTGATGGCACACTTTACCTTCACACACACACACACACACACACACACACACACACACACACACACACACACAACACAGGTTTGTTAAGACAGGTTTTATACAGGAGATGGGCCCCTGTGTGTGGTAGAGCAGGGTTTCTTATTCTTGGGCCCCCAGATGCTGTTGGACTACAACTCCCAGAATCTCCAGACATGGCCTTTGTGACTGGGAATTCTGGGAGTTGTAGTCCAACAACATCTGGGGCCCCAAGGTTAATCCTGATGTAGTGCATCTGCATGCATGGAGAAGGTCCCAGGTTCTCAATCTCCAGCATCTCCAAGCAGGACTGGGAGAGACTTCTGTCTGAAACCTTGGAGAGCCGCTGCCAGTCAGGGTAGACAATACTGAACTAGATGGACCAAAGGCCTGACTCAGTATAAGGAAGCTTCTTAGGGGATGTGGCCATGACTGCATCTACTTTTCATGCAGAGAGCCCCAGGTTCTCAATCCCTGGCAGCATCTCCAGGGCGCTTTCCAGATTGTACACTTCAACCGTGTCACTACTATGTGTCATAGAAGCATAGGGACATAGGAAGCTGCTATATACTGAGTCAGACCATTAGTCCATCCAGCTCAGTATTGTCAACTCAGACTGGCAGCGACTTCTCCAAGGTTGCAGGCAGGAGTCTCTCTCAGCCCTGTCTTGGAGATGCCGCCAGGGAGGGAACTGGGAACCTTCTGCTCTTCCCAGAGCAGCTCATTTTCCTGAGGGGAATATCTTCCAGTGCTCACACATGCAGTCTCCCAGGGGTGTAGGGTCTCTGACAAGGGGCCCGTGTTCACCCCTCTCCACTGTGGCCCCTCAAAGTGAGGGAGATAATGATCAAAATAGGAAGGGGTGGAGCTAGGGGGGACCTCTGGAATTCGGGGTCCCCAGGGGTCTTTGAAGCCCTCTGCTCAATTATAGCTACACTCCTTCAGTCTCCCATTCAAATGCAACCAGGGCGGACCCTGCTTAGCTAAGGGGTCAAGCCATGCTTGCTACCACCAGACCAGCTCTCCTCTCATTAAGTGTCCATTAAGTGTGCTTCTGTTCTGCCTGCATTTTGACATCCAAGTCCCTGAGCTGTCAGCAAGGGACACACGCGCTGTTCACCCTTCTGATGCCTTCTTTCGGATTTTATCCTTGTGTTTTAGTCCTACAACGTTGCAAGTCCATTGCCGAAAAATAGCTGTATTTTCCCATTGCAGGAGGGTTACACAAGCCAAGCGGAAGCATTTTACTGCTGAACAGCGTGTAATCTGGAAAGCGCCCAGGTAGGGCTGGGAAAGACTCTTGTCTGAAACCTCGGAGAGCTGCTGCCAGTCAGTACAGACCAGGGATTCTCAACGTTGGGTCTCCAGATGTTACTGGACTTCAACTCCCAGAATCCCCAACCAAAGGCCACTGAGGCTAGGGATTATGGGAGTTGAAGTCCAATAACATCTGAAGACCCAACGTTGAGAATCCCTGGTGTAGACAATACGAGCTGGATCTACCAAGAATCTGACTTGGTAGAAGACAGCTTCCTATGTACCTGTATTTTTCCCCTTGGGAGTTATTTGTACACAGCTTCAAGCTGCAGGATAAATGTTGAGCGAAGCCACTTCAAATCACACTCACGACATTGAGGGAAGCAGCCCCTCCCCTCTGCACTTGAGTTTCGTTTTGATGCAAGTTCACATGGCATGCCTCCATGTTTTCCTTCGAGCCAAGGGGGGGGGGTTTGAGGAGAGAGAGAGCCCCCTAAAGAGCGATATCTGCATTTCGAAAGATCGTTTCCCTCTTATCATGCTAAATGATTCTATGTCAGCGCCTCTCCCTATGTGTTCCATTTTTGTTTTCCGAAAAAGTAGCTTCAAACCAGCATTTTTAAAACCTGGAAATACACCGAGATAATCTAGGATTTGCAAGACAAAGCCCGATTTGTGTGTGGAGCGGGTCCAAGGATCTCTCGAAGGGACTTTGGGGTAAGTTTGGGCTGGTGCGTGAATGCACACACTCTCTTCCGAAGGAGATTCAGAGTAACAGCCCTGCCCTGTGCCAGCGTGGTGTAGTGGTTAGAGTGCTGGACTAGGACCGGGAAGACCCGAGTTCAAATCCCCATCCAGCCATGAAACTAGCTGGGTGACTCTGGGCCAGTCACTTCTCTCTCAGCCTAACCTACTTCACAGGGTTGTTGCGAAAGAGAAACTCAAGTATGTAGTAGTACACCGCTCTGGGCTCCTTGGAGGATGAGCGGGATATCAATGTAATAATAATAATAATAATAATAAGTCTCTCAGCAGGGCTAACAGCTGCTTTTCGAGGGCCATCGTTAGACTGGGAGAACAGCACAGAGTCGAAAGGGTTAAACACCCCCTTCCTCCAGCACCTCTGATCCGAATCGGAGTCTTCCTTGGGTTGCTTTTAAGTAAGAAAGCAATAGAGAGGCCGCCACGGAAGGGCTGTGTCTCAAACCTGGACGATTGGCAACTTCAAAGAAAGCATTGCAGTCGCGGGGGAAAGGGCCCGCTCTTGCGAACTCGGAGCATTCCCAGTTCTAAAAGCGGATCTTAAAGATCTGTGTGCAGCATCCTTGCGCCCGGCTGGGATCAGATGTGTTATCCGTGTCTGCCCACAACCAAGAGTTCGTTTCCCTGTAAGAAAAAAAAAATAAAACAAATGAAATAAATAAATCCCTTTCTCCGACTCCAGGAGGCAGGACGGTTTCCTGCTGCATCTGCAGCGCAGAGAAAGACACAGATGCACCAGGAAAGGAGGAGGAGTAGGCAGAGGCGCTGGGGGCAACTGCGGGCGCCACACGCAGTCCTGACTTGACTCCTGAACCGGAGGGAGGCCTGAAGCTGGCTGGACTGCGGGGAGAGAGAAGGTGCTTCTTCCTTCCCTGGAGAGACAGACTTCGCGGCGCTGCTGGGCTGGCCAAGGAGGTGAGAGGAGCCCCGCTTGCGGGACGACGAGGGCTGAGATCCAGACGAAGTGACTCCCTGCTTCGCAGCACTCGTGGGGAATGCCTCTGCCTTCAGTAGCGGGGCTTCTCGGGAGTCATTTCGCCAGCTTGGATGTCAGCCAAGGGTCTGAGGACTTTTGCGCAGGAAGGAGACTTACTCAACATTCGGCCAGGAGGCTGGGGAAGTTCAAGCCCTTGCCAGCAATTATTCCCCGTAATTGGGAACAGGAGTAATTTGGAATTAGCAGAGGTGGGAAGGCTTGTGGCACAGATATAATGATGGCACAAATTGGAGGGGACTTGTTCAGATACATGATGTGTTATGCACATTTGGCTGTCCCCCACTCTCTCCCCCTTTCCCCCTTCTTTCCTTCTCCCTCCCTCCTTCTCTTTCTTTCTTTCTTCTGCCTCTCTTTCTTTTTCTTCTACCCCTTCCTTCCTTCCTTCCTTCCTTCCTTCCTTCCTTCCTTCCTTCCTTTCTTTCTTTCTTTCTTTCTTTCTTTCTTTCTTTCTTTCTTTCTCTCTCTCTCTCTCTCTCTCTTTCTTTCTTTCTTTCTTTCTCTTTTCCTTTCTTTCTTTCTTTCTTTCACTTTTCCTCCTTCTTTCTTTCTTTCTTTCTTTCTTTCTTTCTTTCTTTCTTTCTTTCTTTCTCTTTCCCTCCCTCCCTCCCTCCTTCTTTCTTTCTTTCTTTCTTTCTTTCTTTCTTTCTTTCTTTCTTTCTTTCTTTCTTTCTTTCTTTCACTTTTCCTCCTTCTTTCTTTCTTTCTTTTTCTTCCTTTCTTCGATCAAGCATCTTTATTACAGTCAAAGACCAGCACAAGATATAGTACAGATACCATGAAATAGAAAATCATTAAAATTATTATAAACCAGATAGTTAAACCTAAAATGCTGCAAATCCATAGCTCTCTTTCTCTCCCCCTTCCTGCCTTGGTGCAGGGGGTGTAGTGGAGGGGGGACACGCAGGGAGAGAGTGCTGGTACTTCTCGGCTTCCCTGGCTGTTGGGGTGGTCATGGCCATAGGAGCTGACATGGAGAACACCTGCACTTCTGAGTTTGCAACTGCATCACTGCAGGGGGTTAAAATGTTTAAAAAGCAAAGTACAGTGTTGAGATGTTGGACTGGGAAAGCCGGGTTCAAATCCCAACTCACCATAAAGCCCACTGGGTGCCCATGAGTCAGTTGCTGGGCCGCTTTGGCTGATTCTGTCCAACCAGCCCCACTGCTGGTTGAATAAAGGTAAAGTGTGCCATCAAGTCAATTTCGACTTCTGGCCCTGACAGAGCCCTGTGGTTGTCTTTGGTAGAATGCAGGAGGGGTTGACCATTGCCTCCACCCACACAGTATGAGATGATGCCTTTCAGCATCTTCCTATATCACTGCTGCCCAATAGAGGTACCAGCAGGGATTCCAACCGGCAATTGAATACTGTTGTTTAAAGTAGCTTTTAAACTGTGTGCAGAGGGACAGTTGAGGACATTTATTTATCTGTTTATGCCAAGTATTTGAACATTCAGAAGTATGAGAACTAAATGCTGAGCCCACTGAAGTGTAGCTTGAGACAGTTGTTTAAGATCCAAAAAAAAGGTAAGCTTTATTGGGGAAGTTAGTCAAACCCCTCCCCTCCACCAGTTTTTTTAAAATAAGAGGTCGATCCCAAATTCATGGCGGCTCACTGTGATTTTTTCTTAAAAACAAAACAAAACCCCACAATAAAACACATCACATTAGCCTCTATAATTATTTTTTTTAAAGGAAGGATTAAGGAATGGTGCAAGGTGGGATGGGTGGGTGGGAAACACACTTGTGTAGCAGTGAGATTGGCCAGACAGAACTGTCTGGATTGTCACATTATCTGCCAGTAGCCTACCTTGCAGGATTGTTGTGAGGCGAATAGGTCCTTGAGGAAGGACGGAATATGAAGGTAACAAATAAGCCCTTGTTTAATTTATTTATTTAGCCTATGTATAGTAGCTGGCAGGATGCACAGTGTGAAGGAGCTGTCACATTGTGGGACTGTTGCGGACTTCCAAGGAAGCATTGGGGCTGCTTGAATGGCCTCAGTTTCCTTCTGTGTGCCACCACAAAACACAAATGGGATCATGCTTTAATCAACGCAGAGTCCACCCTGCAGAGGTTATACTTGGGTTTCCGTTATAAAGAGTGGATGTCATATTTCATATATAGCAATAATTGTGTGCTCCTAGCTGACAACCTTTCCTAAAATTAGTATATTCACAGCACGACTTCTTCCACCTACAAGTGGAAGAATGCATGTGTGGACCAGGCAGCAGAGATCCACAAGGATCTCCTGGATCTTGTGAATGCTGTAATCCAATGTCTGATCAGTAGATGCAATTTTCAATCCTTGCTGAGTTTCTGTTGCTCAGCAAAATCTAGAATTTGACTCAGCATTACCAGAACACACGTCTTTTATCATTTTACACTAGATGTAGAGGAGTTTTTAAAACTTTCTGGTCAGAGAACTAGAAACGATTTGGTTCACACATGCATCTGTATCATTTATATGCTCTGGGTCTTGGAGTGGTGTAGCCTAGAGGTGAGCACGGAACTGGCAGCAGCGGTTCGGTTAGCATTCGAATCGAATTTGAACCGAATTGCCCGGTCTGAAAAACCGGTTCATTAGAAATGGTGGCGGATCGGTTCGTGCTGCAGTGCCAATCTGGGTTGACCTAGTTTGGCCTGGCCCCGGGTGCTTTACTTGTAAGGGGAATCCAGTAAGGATTCCCCTTTACAACCAAAGGGGGTGGGCTTCCCCAACTAAAAATTGGTTGAGGCCTGAGGGGGTGGGTCGGCAAGAGGGCACCCACTGTGGTGGCGGCAGCAGTGGTGGTGGCTCCTCAGCGGCAGCAGCTCTGCAGCAGTGGCCCCCCTCGGCGCCACTGTGCGGAGGCCATTTGTGTGACTTCCACCCATACACTGAGGCCATTTACGTCACCGCGTAATTTTCCCGGTTCGGACTCTCTTTTTCGGGGGCCAGTTTGGTTCGAGCTCAAACCGGTCGAACCAGGTTGGTTCAAACTGAACCAGGGTTGATTCTAACCAGTTCCGCACATCCCTAGTGTAGCCATGAAAGGATGCGGGGTGGATGTCCCTGGGCATGGGACTGTGTGTGTGTGTGTGTGTGTGTGTGTGTGTGTGTGTGTGTGTGTGGTGTGTTTGTCAGGACACCCCCACGCCCCAGTGCACCTGCCGCTGGGGTGCCACCACTAGGCATGCTAACCCTTTCTGGACATGCCCCTTCCACCTTCATCAGCATGCTGACGCAGGGGGTGAGGAAAAGGAAAAAAGCACCCAGCTGGGCTGGTGAAGAAAATATTCTTTTGGACAGAGACAGAAACTTGAGCAATGACATTTCGATGTCCATGTCTAACGTTGATCGCAAAATTCAAAAGTCAAATGTCCAAGTCAGACTTCAGAATCAACCGGTGTATGTCAGAAAGGAGGTTAACGGCTCTTCAAAGACTGTGCTTCTCAAGGGTGTGCATTCGCGGATTCAGCCGAGGGTCATTGGGATGCAGAAATCAGTTATATACATAGACGTGTGTGAACCAGCTCTGTGCCTGTGAACGGGAGCTGGGCATGGCAGAAATGGCGGCGGGGGTGGTGGTGGATGTAGGTGGATCTCCAGATGTAAGTCTACTGAACCCCACCAATTAATGGACCTCCAGGGAGGTAGCTCTCTCTCTCTACACCTATCATGGGTCACATCACAGAGAACAGGAAAAAAGTGGATTGATGGTGTTTAACAATGGGCTGCTGTGAAAGGTAATTTGCATCTTCAGAGCATCATTCGGTGTCTTCTTGGTGAGACAAAATGTTGGCAGGAGCAGGAAGTTGTGGTGCTGTAGTCAAGATCCAATAACATTTGGCAATAACATTTCCCTACTTTCCAAACCCCATATTTAATTAGGCAAACCAGGTACACAATATTAGTATATGTCATTTGCATAATTTATGGCATACCTTGTTTCTTTTTCAAACCGGCCCCGCTCTTCTGCATTTAACAGCAGCCCGACATGCTGAAATGAAGTGTGTTTTTGCTGACGCGGAGAGAGGGAACGTTTCCCCCTTATTAATTTATGGATGTTGAGATGCTGTTTCAGGGCAGCAAAAGAGATGGCAATCCTACCTGCCTCTCAGTGTAAACTTCAACACTCTGATCCCATGAATAGAGAGACAGTCTGGTGTAGTGGCTACAATCTTGGACTCGGAACAGCAAGGCCTCGGTTCAAATTCAGACTCGGTCAATGAAACACATTGGTTGACCTTGGGATGGGGCCAGCTCAGTGGTAGAACATCTGCTTAGCATGCAGAAGGTCCCAGGTTCAATCCCCGGTAGCATCTTCAGGAAGGTTTGGGAGAGACTTGCCTGAAACCCTGGAGAACTGCTGCCAGTGAGAGTCGGCAATACTGAACTAGATGAATGGTCTGTTGGACGATGGATGTGCAAGCCAGTTCAAGGTCCAAACCCCCTGAGCTGGTCTGGGGTCGGTCCGGGCTATAAAAATAACAAATAAAAAAGGTGGACTTACCACTAATGTGGGGCCTGGGGGGGGGAAGCTGCCATGATGGGTCCCCCTCCCCCTGCTGACTCCCCTCTGGTCTCAAATGGGCCATTCCAGACTGTTTCAAGGCCTTTCTGTGCTGGTGGTGGATCTTTTGGAGACCACTGCACATGCACACTGACCAGCTGCATGGCTAGGTCATGACCTGGCTATGCAAATGGCCGGTGTACATGTGCAGGAGCCTCCAAAATGGCTGCCGCTAGCACAGAGGGGTCCAAAATGGGCTGGAAATGGGCGAAAAACTGCCCATTTGAGATTGGAAGGATGCCAGTGGGGGCAGGGGGAGAGACCCCCGTGGTTGCACCCTCTGAGATCCCACAATGGAGGTTAAAATTTGCCCCCCTCCAAGCCAGGCCCAAACCACTTCAGACTCGAGCCGGACCAGGCCCAGTTCTAGTGTGCACAAAACAGTTTGGTTCAAGTCCGGTTCGACTCGAACCGAACAGGGTTTTCTGGTTTTGTGCACACCTCTGTGTCTGACCCAATACAAGGCAGCTCCCTTTGTTCAGTAGCATCCATAGCTCAGTGGTCAAGCCCCAGGTTCAATCCCCCTCATCTCCAGGAAAGGCTGGGAAAGGAAACCCCCCCCCCCCGCCTGAAACCTCGGATACTTGCTGCCACTCAATCAAAACAATACTGAGCTAGTCCAGTCAATATAAAGAAGCTTCTTATTTTCCAACAGCTGAGAAAAATTCTGGCCTGAAGCCTTGGAGAGCTGCTGCCAGCCCGTGCAGCCATGACTGAACTAGACGGACCACTGGTCTGACTCAGTAGACAGCCGCTTCCTGTGTTCCTATAACAGTTATAATCTCTTGACTTTGTAGATTGTAATTCAGATCAAATCGCGGGGTGTGTGTGTGAGCGTGGATACTAACCGAAGGAAGAGTGAGCTAGAAGGGTGCTAAGTTAAGCTAGATACCTCCTGCCTCTTCAACAGCAGGTGAAAATGGAGGCAGGCAGTTAAAAGCGCAACGCACTGCCAAGGATCTCCAAACAGAAAGGGGCCATGTACCCAAGCCTGATTTTACAAGCTTGGATACAAGCTGGAGATAGCACTGTACAAGGCTCTTCTATTGCTGGTCTGTTTACATTCAGGCTCCTGGGTTTCCACCTTCCCTCAAGGGATTGTATTGAGTTCCTGTCCCGAGATTTATCCCTCTGAGAGGCTAATGGATAAATAATCCCCCCACCGCTTGGGTGGCAGTCCCGCCTCCTTCGCCCACACACTGTTTAGGCCGGAGGAAAGCAAGTACGTGGATGTGAGCAAGCAACCCTGGATGAGAGGAGAACTGGCCAGCTTGTTCTCAGACCAGCTTGTGGTAGCAAGCAGGACTTGTCCCCTTTGCTAAGCAGGGTCCACCCTGGCTGCATTTGAATGGGAGACTCCATGTAAGATATGAGGCCGTTCTGCGAAGTCTGTGTAGACAATACTGAGAGCTGGTTTTGTGGCAACGAGCATGACTTGTCCCCTTTGCTTAGCAGGGTCTGCCCTGGTTTGCATTTGAATGGGAACCGACATGTGTGAGCACTGTAAGATATTCCTCTAAGGGGATGAGGCTGTTCTGGGAAGAGCATCTGCCTGCTTGCCTGCAGAAGGTTCCATGTCCCCTCCCTGCCATCTCCAACCTGCCTGCAACCTTGGAGAAGCTGCTGCCAGTCTGCGTAGACTATACTGAGCTAGACAGATCAACAGTCTGACTCAGTATATGGCAGCTTCCCATGTTCCTATGTAACAGCTGCATGCACCAGGCTTCTTTTAGCAACTCAGCTATTTATTGCTGACTATTCACCGAGAAAAGCCCCAGGTAGTGGGGAAAAGACCCAGGAGAAAGTACATTTACAAGTGAACGGAGTACTTATTCCTGGTTACGAGTCCATCTGGGCATGGGACTGTTCAGGCTTTTGGAAAGATCATTCCGGCACAAGCACTCACACCGATCTTTGCTGCCAAAAAAAGAGAAAAGGAAAAAGGAAAAGGAATGGTTTCCTCCAGTTCATTCACATGGACTCTCTCATCCTGAGGCCTCCATGGCATGCCTCTTAAAGAGGCAGAACACCACAAAATGTATCATCGTGGAAGGATGCTATTTCAGTTTTCTGCCTTGCCCTGGGCTTTTTCAGCTGCCTTCCAATATTTGTTTTGTTTGTCTCCTGACAACTTCCTCCTGACTGAAGAAAACAGGAGCTGGTGTTCAGCAAATAACATCCTCATTAATTCAAGATTAATGCCACGTCTTCTAGCTATCATAACAGGCTACTTTACAACTGATACATTTTTGAGGCAGTGATGTCTAGCAGCTAGGGCATGTGGCTGTTTATATAGCATTTTTACAGCCCCGTCCGTAACATGGTTTCAAGGAAATATGTTCCCATTATGTTCAATAAAACTTGCTAGGTATGTTTATTGATCAAATGATCTTGGTCTCTATTGCATTTGGCTGTCACAAGAACTCTACAAGGTAGGCCATTACAGCTCTAATTTTCACATCAGGGTAGGGATGTGCACAAAACTGGTTTGCCCGGTTTGGCTCGAATTTGAACCGGGTTCGAACTAGAAGGGGAGGTTCGGTTTTGGTTGTGCTTGAACCCCTCCTCCGGTTCAGTTTGAATGTTGGGGCCCCAGTTTGGGGTGGGGTGCCTGTCAGACCACAATCGCCCATACAAAACTGCCAAGGCTCTTTGCGCATCACCTTAAGCCCTGCATCTGGCCCTGCGATTGACCGAGATTCAGTTGGCAGGAACAAGAGACCGGGCCTTCTAAGTTGTGGCCCCTCAGCTCCGGAATGCCTTCCCAGAAAAAATTCACCATGCGCCCTCCCTTTGGTTTTTCAAAAAAAGACTGGTGGGTTTTTAATTTTCAATTGGGTCTGATCAATTGGTTGCATAAAGGTTTGCTGCTTTAGACGTTATAGTGCTTTTCTTGTTTTACTGTTTTTGTTGTTAATGTTTTGCTGTTGTGAGCCGCCCTGAGCAGTATTGTACTGGAGGGGCAGGTTACAAATATTTTAAATACATAAACAACTATGGATGTTTACAGATTGGCATATTGTACACAGATTTAACATAATGAGGTTGTGTGCAGCGGGCCAGGGGGAAGCCATTTAACCTGCCAGCAACTGCCCAATTGATTGCTGGCCAAGGTTAAGTGAACCACGGGTTCGCTTAACATGGTTCGCTTAACCTTGCTTAAGGTTCGCTTAATCCTGGCTAAACGTCGGGTTTGAAAGTGGGGCTTGGCGCGGGGGGAGTGCTGGGAGGGACCTCGCTCCTGGCACTTCACACACACAGCCTAACCTAGGCTGGGTCAGGCTGTGTATGTGTGGACAGCCTTAATGTGAGAATAGGGCTTGTGAATAGGGTTCGTTGATCGCTGCAAAACAAGAAAACCAGTTTTAGACTTGCAACGTGCAGCAACTGGATGAAAACTGGGGGGGAAACCCACTATAAAACCCTGAGCAGGCTAGTTTGAGTCAGATGGCTGGCTGGGGTAGAAATTGCTAGATGAGATAATCCCCATAGTACCCAACCACAAGTTATTCAGTCCTTTATTATTATTATTACTAGTGGGCCCGGGCACAGAGCATCTGTGCCTCTAGTGCGGCCAGGCCCACCGCCACCTGCGCTGCGGCCGGGCCCGCCGCCTTACCTCCACGGCCGGGCCCGAGGGTGCCGCCGCCGCCGCCGGGCCCGCCGCCGCCGCCGGGCCCGCCGCCGCCGCCGGGCCTAAGAGTGCCGCCGCCGCCAGGCCCGGCCAGGCCCGCCGCCTCGCCTCCGTGGCCGGGCCCGCCTGACTCCCCGGCCATGGCCGCCGCCGTTCTCCTGGGTGCTCCAGGACCAATCAGGCGCCCCCGCAGCCCAGCCAATCAGCTGGGCTGCCGGGACGCATTTCTCCTGGGCACACCCAGGAGAAATATATATATAGATTATTATGCAGTACGTGTACTGTCGTGCGCTGCCTATACAGACAGGTCTTACCCTGTGAGTCACATATGTGCCCCGATCAGGAAGCACCTAACATATTTTCACAGCTTCCCCTCCATTAGGCATTCTGTCTAGAAACCCTGCCCCAGATCCTTGCCGGCCACTGCGGCCAGGAAGCCCTGTGATGGAAAATACAACAGTGAAGCAGCAAGAGATCCTCTACCTTCTGCAGACTACAATGCAGCCATTTTGCAGAGACCTTTGCATACCTTTCCACCCCAGTTATGCTGATGGCACAATTAGGGCATTCATAGCCTTTCACGGGACTCAAGGTATACCTGGTTCCCAGTCAGTCTCCTGTCCAGCAGTTCCAGGCCTGCTACACTTTTGCAAGGTCGCATTCTGTGCCTTTGCCATACAAAGCTGTCTCATGCCGAGCCCTCCCATTGGTGTCCCTAGCTCAGTACAATCTTCAGCAGAGGTTCTCCATCTCGGGTTCCTAGATCGTGTTGGACTACAACTCCCATCATCCCCAGCAACAATGGTAAAGGCTGAGGATGATGGGAGTTCTAGTCCAACACCATCTGTTTCCCCAAGGTTGGGAATCTTAGGTCAATGAGAACCTTAGAATACAAGAACATAAGAGCAGCCCTGCTGGATCAGGCCCAGGGCCTATCTAGTCCAGCATCCTGTTGTTGTTGTTATTGTTATTATTATTCTGCACATTTTATTTCCCACCCTTCCTCCAAGGAGACCAGAGCGGTGTACAACAGAGTCACCCAGCTAGTTTCATGGCTGAATGGGGATTTCCTTGCAACAGCAGGGCATGCTCATACCTCTTGCCTGTGGTCTTACCAGAGGCATCTGGTGGACCATTGTGTGAAACAGTGCAGTGTAGTAGTTAGAGTGCTGGACTAGGACCAGGGAGACCTGAGTTCAAATCCCCATTCAGCCATGATACTAGCTGGGTGACTCTGGGCCAGTCACTTCTCTCTCAGCCTAACCTACTTCACAGAGTTGTTGGGAGGAGAAACTTAAGTATGTAGTACACCGCTCTGGGTTCCTTGGAGGAAGAGTGGGATATAAATGTAAAATAAATAATAATGATAATAATATTAATTATTATTACTTCTGTACCTGCATTCAACATAACATGTGAATGATTGTACCTGTGTACAGATCTGTACCTGTGTACATCGTATACTCATTGTACAAGTGTTGAACATAACATGTGAATGGGCCTCTTGTTCCAGACCGAATCCTGGGCTGGAATGCAAACAGCTGTTAGCTTAGACAAGAGACATGTGCTAACCTAGTCAATCTGGAGAGTTGGAGCTGTGGTAACATGCATGAATTGTCCCCTTTGCTAAGCAGGGTCTACCCTGGTTTGTATTTTATTGGGACACAACAGGTGAGTACTGTAAGATATTCTCCTTAGGGGATGGGGCCACTCTGGAAGAGCACCTGCATGTCTGCATGCAGAAGGCCCAAAGTTCCCACCCTGGCATCTCCAAGACAGGGCTGAGAGAGACTCTTGCCTGCAACCTTGGAGAAACCGCTGCCAGTCTGTGTAGACAATACTGAGCTAGATGGACCGATGGTCTGACTCAGGGAATGGCAGCTTTCTAGGTTCCTGTTTCATTTATCTGCACAGCATATCCCTCCATGTAAAAGTGCTTTGGGATTGCCTCATCATTTCAAAAGCAGTCTGCAATATAATATTGAGGGTGGGTGGGAGTTATCTAAGGAAACTGCACACCCTTTTGGCCTTATGGAACTAACTGCCTTTGAATGCAGCCCCTGATGCACGACTGTGATCCCTGTGCTCTGTGCATTGGTATTTACCAATACAGTTACTTATACATTTATTCTGCTATGAAGTCTCCCCTTTCGTTTTGTCCTGGACGGCAGTGCCCTATTTGGCTAATGTCTGTTTGCACACGATAATTTAGCCCCGTTTTCCCAGCACCAGGTTTCCTCCACCCTATCCAGTCCTGCTCTATCTGAACAGGAAGCAGAGCTAAATACATACCGATAAATAAACACAGACCAGCTAAAGACATTCCAGGGAAAGACTTAATGATGTAAGCCCATCACTCATTCATTACTGAGATATGTTACTGGTTTGACAAGGGTACTCTTTGCCCAAGGTGTAGTTTATCCTAGAGCTGGCTTTGCTCTAAGCACTGCACCACCTTGACTTCATGTACACAGTATTTAGGTGAATAGCTGGTAGGGTTTAGGTTTTGATAGAGCTGACACGATACAATACGATACGATACGATACGATACGATACGATGAATATTTATATACCACTGTTCAACAAAAGTTCCCAAAGGGGTTCACATAGATATAAGTAATTAAATAAAATGGTTCCCTGTCCCCAAAGGGCTCACAATCTTAAAAAAAAGAGAAAGTATTGTGGTAGGAGCATCAATTGCCCCCTTTGCTAAGCAGGGTCTGTTTGGTTTCCATTTGGGTGAGCACTGTGAGTGCTTTGGATTGGTGTGTGTTCCCTGTAATAGGGATTCCCATATGTTGACTACAACTCCCATCATCCCCAGCCAAAGGCCATTGCAGCTGGGGATGATGGGAGTTGTAGTCAACACCATCCCTGGATTAGGTGATGGGGCTGTGGTAGAGCATCTGCTTGCATGCAGAACATCCCAGGTTACCTCCCTGGCAGCATCTCCAGGTAGGGCTGGGAGAGACTCCTGCCTGTAACCTTGGAGAAGCTGCTGCCCATCTGTGAAGACAATACTGGGCTAGGTAGACCAATGGTCTGACTCAGTATATGGCAGCTTCTTATGTTCCTCCCGATGCATTAATAAAGGTAACACGTGATACCTCTGGGAAAGGCAAGGTTGTGCCGTCGAGTCGGTGTCGACTCCTGGAGCCCTCCGAGCCCTGTGGTTGTCTTTGCTCGAATCCAGGAGGGGTTTACCATGGCCATCTCCCACGCACGTAGTATGAGATGATGCCTTTCAGCACCTTCCTCTATTGCTGCTGCCCCATATAGGAGTTTCCCATATTCTGGGAAACACACCAGCGGGGATTCGAACCAACAGTCTCCTGTTCTCTAGGCAAGTTGCTTCTCCACTGCGCCATTAGGTGGCTACCTCTGGGAAAAGTAGGCCCTAGAAGAGCAATCTGCTATCATTTAGAAACGAAAGGGAAGCCCATCACAGAGTCTGTGAATGGTGTCACGTAGCGCGTGTGAGTTCAGAACCACAGAGGGTGGATAAAATCAGACATCAAGATAAGGCTGTGGAGGAAAAAGGAAGTTACCGGAAACCCAAAGATGACTTAAGCTTGATCAAGAGGTGATGAGACATCTGTAAGAACAACCCAGATGCTGTTCTGGAGAAGGAGGTGAGAACATTTGGGGAACAACAGCAACCCTGACATTTCTGAAGAAGAGAAAAACAGGGTCTTCCCAGAATTATCTAATCACCCCATGCAGTGGTGTCATTACAACTTTGGGGATCACAGTCAGGTGAGAGAGAATTCCTGGCTTGGAAGATTCTACAGCAACTAGGATCAGGTGAAGAAAAGACACCCCAGGAACCCTAGGAGGGGTGGGGGGTAAGAAGACTGTAGAGGGCTGGATGTCAGACTTTGTAGGCCCTCGGCAGTCTCACATTCGTAGCCCTCCCCCCCAAAAGACAGATCTACAGACAAATATTTGCATTGTGTACAATGCATAAAGTAAAGTAAAATTGTGCCATCGAGTCGGTGTCGACTCCTGGTGACCACAGAGCTGTGTTTGTCTTTGGTAGAATACAGGAGGGGGTTTCCATTGCCATCTCCCGCGCAGGATGAGATGACGAGGGTCTTCTCACGATCGGTGAGAAAAGCCTCTGGGGGGGGTTGCAACGAGAGCGGGCTAAGCCCACTCTCCTTGCAGACAGTCTGCTCTGGGCGGCTGCAGCGGCCGCCCACATGACTGCCGCTGGGGGCTGGGAGGAGGGCATACTGGAGAGACCCCCGTGCAGGGCATACTGGAGAGACACCCCGAGCCGGGAGGCTGCTTTTAAGCCTCCCGGCTGGGGGCCTACTCGTGAGTAGCTGTGCCACAGAGGGTAGTTAGGCGGGTTAACCACCTGGCTCACATGGTCAGGCGAAATCGGGCGGATCGTCAGAATAGCCTCAATGCCTTTCAGCATCTTCCTATATTGCTGCTGCCCGATATAGGTGTTCCCCATAGTCTGGGGAACATACCAGCGGGGATTCGAACCGGCAACCTCTGCCTTGCTAATCAAGTCATTTCCCTGCTGAGCCATTAGGTGGCTAATATGCCTAATGTGTCAGAATGGCCATCTAAAGGGCTGGGTTATCCATTATGTTTGATTTAGTTTTCTTTCCTCATGTTTTGAGTCACCTGATTTTTTTGGGGGGGGGGGGGGCTAAAACCTTTTTGTAGGCCCGTGGGAGCTTTGTAGGTCCTAGGCACGGTGCCTATTGTGCCTGATGGATAACCTGGCCCTGTGTCTGTAGCTTGGAAAGGAATGAAAAATTGCCCCGATCATTTCAGGATGAACCCTTTTTGGCATTTGCAGCTGTGTTTCATGAGGATGCCGCAGGGCTAGCCCTAGGGGTTTTTTTTGGGGGGGGGGGTTGGCACACAAACCCCAGCCAAGAGGTGCTAGTACCAGCTTCAACTTGAGCCACGCAGGCAATGATCAGCCTGTGCTGGTTTGAGGACACAGTGGGAGAGAGCTCCCATTCGATCATGGGAGCGAAATGCAAACACTTCCCGGATGAAAAGATGCGGTGGTTGATTTGGAAATCCAGGCTGAGACCAAACCCTGGGCAAAGGCCACTTGCAGTTGTGGGCATTGAGCGGGGCGGCAAGGAGACCCCATGGCTCATGTCTGCTAGAAAGGGGAGTTAAGGGAAGAGAGCTGGTCTGGTGGTAGCAAGCATGATTTGTCCCCTTTGCTAAGCAGGGTCTGCCCTGGTTGCCTATGAATGAGAGACTAGAATTGTTTGCACTGTAAGAGATTCCCCTCAGGGGATAGAGCCGCTCTGGGAAGAGCAGATGGTTCCAAGTTCCCTCCCTGGCAGCATCTCCCAGATAGGGCTGAGAGAGATTCCTGCCTGCAGCCTTGGAGAAGCTGCTGCCAGTCTGTGAAGACAATACTGAGCTAGATGGACCAATGGTCTGATTCAGTATATGGCAGCTTCTTATGTCCCAATGTCCCTAAAGAGGAACCTTTAAAAAGTGGCGATTCTCTTCTATTTAGCAGGGGGAGAGCAACTGGCCCTATCCATCCCCTGCACAGCATCCCTCCAGGGGCTGTTGCTGGTGTCTATCTTCTGATTCTTTTTTAGATTGTGACAAGGAGCCGTTTTTATTTTGTTTATTTATTTAATATTCCTCTATGTCAACAACTTTCGAAATGTTTGTTGAAAAGCGGTATGTAAATATTTGTAGTAGTAGTAGTGGTAGTAGTAAATAGAACGTGCAGAGAACTTGCATTTGGGGTGGTATAAAAATGTAATAAATAAATAAATAAATTCCTTTTGGGACCAGAATGTTGAACCAGGCAATTCATATGCAAGGGTGGGAGCGCAGCTTGTGAGACTAGCTGTTTATTGAGGTCTCAGGTGCGGTGCGGTGAACAAAGAAGATGGTATATTTTGGGGTACAGAATGTATAGCCCTTTGGAGAGCAGGGGGCAGTATTACATACTACACCAATGGGCAGCATTTAGGAACCTAGCAAGCTGCCTCATACCAAGTCAGACCACTGGTCCATCCAGCCCAGTATTGCCCATACAGACTGGCCATGGCTTCTTAAAAGATGTTCGCAAGGATGCAATATAAGAAGGAGCGAAGGAATAACTGGCGAGGCTATATTCTGGCACTGTTGATGCACCAACCACGAACTGGTTCCCCGCTATCTGGGCACCTTTTAGAAGTGGCGATTCTCTTTATTGAGGGGGAGCAACTGGCCCTATCCGTCCCCTGCACAGCATCCCTTTAATGACTGCTGGTGGTGTCTATCTTACATTTCTTTTTAGACTGTGAGCCCTTTGGGGACAGGGGACAGGGATTTATCCCTCTCTCTCTCTCTTTCTTGATCAATACTCAGTGTGAACCGCTTTGGTAACTTGCGTTGAAAATTGGCATATAAATATTTGTAGTCCTTTGTAGTAGTCGTGTCTGGGGCCTAGGTCGGCCTAGTGGATGGGCCGGCCCGGGGATGGTGCCTGAATGGGTTAAATTCTTCATGCTGGAAGAACCTAGGATCTGAGGAGACGAGGAGGGCACACTAGGCTTCCTGAATTTCCAATGCGGAGTAAGACGTCTGCCTTCAAGTAGTTGTAGGGTTTATTGCGGGTGTGGCTGTAGATTATGGGAGCTGGGGTCCAACAGCCGCTGAATAGACTCTGCTTGATGATGATGATGATGATGATGATGATGAATAACTGATAATAATAACAGTAACAGCAGGCATGAGGACAGAGTGCTCCTGAGCATGTGCAGAGCACTTGTTCTGCAAACATGTTTTTAAGAGATGAGAGCACTGGGAAATACATACATTTTGCAAAACAGAGCTGTTCCCACTAGGGTACAGTGCAGAAAGCCAGCTGCCCATATGCCTCAGAGAATACAGTTCCTGTTACACGTGTGACTAACAGAACCCCTCCAAGTCTGGCTGTATGCAAATGAGAGTCGCGGTCCGAAATAGCACAAAGAACAGGTGGACCGTAGCAAAACATTGTAAAACATGGTCTGCAGCTCACCTGAGCTGTGTGCGGCTCGTCTCTTTCCTGCTGAGATAAGGAGAAAGGGAAGATAACAGACACACTCACAGTAGAAATAAATACAGCCACCCCCTTCTCCTGAAGCCTCAGAGTGCAGGCTACACCCTCCGACATTATACAGAAGCAAAAGGGCATCTCTGAGTGGGCACGTGAGTGGGCAGGCCTGGAAGCAGAGTCTGGTAGTTCAGCAGCGTGGCGTAGCAGACAGTTGGTGGAGCCAATACAATCTAGACCGGGGATTCTCAACGTTGGGTCCCCAGATGTTATTGGACTTCAACTCCCATAATCCCCAACCAAAGGCCACTGGGGCTGGGGATTATGGGAGTTGAAGTCCTATAACATCTGGGGACCCAACGTTGAGACTCCTTGATCTAGACTAGGCCTGCTCAACTTTGGCCCTCCTGAAGATGTTGGCCTTCAACTCCCAGAATCCCTGGCTATTGGCCACTGTGGCTGGGGATTAGGGGAGCTGTAGTCCAAAAACAGATGGAGGGTCTAAGTTGAGCAGACATGAGGCCTGCTCAACTGTGCCCCTCCAGCTGTTTTTGGACGACAACTCCCATAATCCCCAGCCACAGTGGCCAATAGCCAGGGATTATGGGAGTTGTAGGCCAACATCTGCAGGAGGGCCGAAGTTGAGCAGGCCTGATCTAGACCAATACAATCTAGACCTATTTTTCAAGTGGGGACCACTTTGTCAAAATCCCTTCCCTGTGAGAGCCATTCCCCACTGTTCCAATCTCTGCATAGTCCTGTGCTTTTCTCAGCGCTGGGAGGGCCCTTTAAAATAGCCGGGGTCCTCTCATAAGAGCTCTAAGAGGAAAGTGCTAGGAAGGGTTACACATCCCAGGACTCCGTGCATGTCTTCTAAGATGGTGCTGGGGCTGAAGAGGGCTCTGTTCCCCTTGAAGGAGCCTCAGTGGCATTGGGCAAAATGCAGAACTGGTCATCTTCAGGGCTTGCCGCATGGCCCCCAAACTCCCCAGCCCCTGCCGGCTCCATGACGGAGCCAGCAGTCGTGTGGGCAGTCCACGCAGAGTAATGATCTTTAGCCAAAGCTTGACACCAGGAAGTGTTCCACACCTGCGTCTCCCACCTTGCTTCCACACAACTGAAAATTGGGAGCACACACGTCTCCCAAACCCAAGTAGAACTCAGTATTTGATTGTGTGAATGACCTCATGGTCTCACCCAGTTCAGCTCCTGGCCTGCAAAGAAGCAGACTGGGATAAGAGCATAAGAACAGCCCTGCTGGATCAGGCCCAAGGCCGATCTAGTCCAGCATCCCATTTCGCACAGTGGCCCACCAGATCCTGCTGGAAGCCTACAGACAGGAGTTGAGAGCATGCCCTCTCTCCTGCCGTTACTCCCCTGCAACTGGTACTCAGAGGCATCCTGCTTTTGAGGCTGGAGGTGGGATCTTCCTTTAATCATCTTTCTTAATTCTTCAGATAAAATTATGATTTGCTTATCCTCCTCACTCAAATGTGGTAGTCTTAAATGTGAGAAGAATGTAGTTATATGATTGGCATCAGGAAGTTGTGAAGTGTACGGTTACAATTCTGTTTCGTTATTTCCGCATAAGATCAAGAAGCTAGTGAGTCATCTGTCTTCTCACTGGTTGAAATATACCCCCTTGTTCTTTGGCAGGGCTAGCCTCTGAGCAGTAGGTACTTTCAAGCAAGGTATTTTCTGGTTCAGAAAAGGTTTGTTTTTTTTAAAGAGTATAATGCATTCTTGCTTGTCTGTATATGTTTCCAAGTAGACCAAACTTTCTAGGTTGCAATGACTTCATATAATCCTAGAGGTGACCTATTTTATTTTTTTAAAGAGTTCCCCTAAATTTTTAATCTCTGCTTTATTCTGTTCTTCTTGTTGGTATCCACATTTATTCAACAATACCCTTGAATCAATGAATAGTGCATAAATAAGTACTTTGCTAGATAGGTTATATCTCAGTGGTGAAACACATGTTCACATGAGTTGCTGGGTGGGCAAGGTGGCAGGTGGGCGTGGAGGTGGGGAAGGCTGGTGGAACTCACCTTCGCACCAGACGAGTGCTGGTCTGTTGCTGGGAGTGGGAACTGCATCACAGCGCAGAGGAGGAGCTGAGCTCCAGAGGCCCGGATGACACATCCTGGCCTCTGGATATCCCACAATGCACCGTGCGACATGCATGCTGCATTGGGAGATTCCCCCAGGAGACGGGCACTCTAGGCGCCCGTCTCTGTGTCCGCTGGAGCTGAAAGCTGGGTTTAATAGGGGCACTAGGTGGCGCTGCCCCACCGGGATTGGGCCCAATCCGTGCGGTTCTCATGTGCAGCGTAGCCCAGGCTAGACGTCCCTAGCCTGGGTTAGGGTGCGCGTGAGAATGGCTTCATGTATTGCATGCAGAAGGTTCAATCCCTGATATCTCCGTTTGAAAACATCTTATGTCGCCTTCCCCATAAAGACTTTCCTGACCATTGGTCCATCTAACTCAGTATTATTTACATTGACTGGCAGCGGCTTTCCAGGCTTTCAGACAGGTATTTCCCAGCCAGTGTGCCCTCTAACAGGGTTTCCCAGATGTGGTTGACTACAACTCCCAGAATCCCCAAGCAAAAGCCATCGCAGCTGGGGATTCTGGGAGTTGTAGTCAACAGCATCTGGGAATCCCTGTTAGAGGGAACACTGTTCCCAGCCCTATCTGGGAACGGACTGGGCCAGGGAGTGTCTGCACGCAGAGATATTCTCCCACTGAGCTACATTTCACCCCCTAAAGGCCCCATACATTCATGTATACAAAGATATGCAAAGGTTCCTGTATCTCATATGGATGCCCTTGATTCCTGTACATGTCCCAGGACTCTCGCACAGCAAACAACTCCAAATGGGAGGTGAAATCACCTCCTACGGACAGAGGTGCACCTAGGTAATTTTGGAGCCTTGACCTAAAGGCCTTTGGAGGCCCCCTTGCTGCAAGTTAAGCATCGTTTTTAACACGGAGGTTCTTGAGGGCACAAACCACACAACCCAGGACAGTTTAAAGACGATTTGGTGGGGCCCAGGGGGTGTGGAGGTCCTGGACTCTGGCCCCAAAGTCCAGGGGTAAGAGCACCTCTGCCTATCATGCCATCGAGCAATTAAGTGAGGAAAGAGATCTGAGTTCACAGTATAAGATGGGGAACTGAGGAACCAGCGACCATGGAGTTTTTCACACCTGGCTTTTAATTTGCATCTCCACCAGAATGGAAGTGTTCACATATTGGTCAAATTTACCCCGAAGTCCCTGTGAGCTATCAGGGAGCACTTCCCACACAATTTGGGTTTTTCATTGGGTGTTAGAGTGCAGCCTGATTCATAACAGGGGTAAATAAATCCACTTTTTGCATCTTTTTTTTCGGGCCACTTCGAACTCGCAGTAAATCCTCACAGGAAACCCACAGTAAAGCCTGCTGTCTCGGTAAGCTCCCTGCGTACGTAACGGTCTCCCATTTCTCTTGCAGAAACGGACAGGATGGCAATTTCATCCCACGACGGCGTCGTCCTGGGCATCTACATCCTCGTCTTCCTAACTGGCCTCCCAGCCAACCTCCTGGCCTTCTACACCTTCCAAGCAAAGCTGCGCCAGACGCCGACCCCGATCGACATCCTCTTGTTCAACTTGACCGTGTCGGATGTTATCCTTCTGCTCTTCCTGCCCTTCAAGATGGTGGAGGCGGCTTCGGGCATGACGTGGCCTCTCCCCGAATTCCTGTGCCCTCTTACTGGCTTCTGCTACTACAGCAGCATCTACATCAGCACCCTCTTCCTCACGGCAATCAGCGTGGAGCGCTACTTGGGCGTGGCCTACCCCATCAAGTACAAGCTGAACCGCAGGCCGATCTATGCAGTCATCGCTAGCGGCTGTTTCTGGGTCCTGGCCTGCTCCCACTGCAGTATCGTCTACATTGTCGAATACCAGGTCCAAGGCCCCAACGACACTCATATAGAGGACACCATCTCCAAATGCTATGAGAATTTCTCCCAGAAGCAGCTTAGCATTCTCCTCCCCGTCCGGCTGGAGCTCTGCGTGACCCTCTTCTGCCTCCCTTTCCTGGTTTGCTTGTTCTGCTATGTCAACTTGGTCCGCATCCTGGCCTCTTTGCCCAACATCCAGGCCCGCCGGAAGCAACGGGCCGTCGGCCTGGCTGTGGCCACTTTGCTCAACTTTGCCATCTGCTTTGCACCCTACAACATCTCCCACATTGTGGGCTTCATTCAGAACAAGAGCCCCCCCTGGAGAGTGTATGCTTTGCTCCTCAGCACCCTCAATGCCTCCTTGGACCCAGCGATCTTTTACTTTTCCTCCACTGCCATCCAGCAGACCTTAGGGGACCTCTTTGCTGGAATCAACCGCAAGCTCCAGGCTTTCATGCCATGGTGTTATCCGCTTTGTGTGCCCTGCTGTGAGCCCGAGGGAGACAATGGGACCGAGAAGTCATCCATTTCCAACATGGGAGGGCTGCCTTCTGAACGTTTTGAGAGGGGAAGGTAGCCCTCTAGGAGCTTCACTTGGCCACACTTTAGAACTTGAGATTCAAGAGGTAGTCCCGGAAGGGAAATGAAGGGTCGTATTTCATGGCCTCTCAAGAGGGCTTTACGTCCTTCACAAAGTCCCAACCTCTCTCTCACATGGAAGGCCTTCAGGGATTCTCCTCATAACAAATGGGATTTTCCTTATGGTTGGCCCAGGTGGTGACCCCCAGTGGACTACTGTATAAAGCATTCTGGCTTGCTTGGGTGAAAAGACATGCAGTCAAGGTGATGGAAGGAAGGAATCCCTTTTGCTCAAACCACACAGTGCTCAATTTCTCAGCAGCCAGAGAAGGCTAGGAAAGAAGTCTACTTTTTGGACTCGGCCCTTACAACCACCACAGAGGCTATTTATTACAAGGGGAACACTGCCACTTATACCTAGCATACAGAAGGTCCCAGGTTCAATCTCCGACATCTCCAGAAAGAGCTGGGAAAGATTCCTGCCTGAAGCCGTGGAGAACCACTGCCAATAGAGTAGACAATACTGACCTAGATGGACCAATGCTCTGACTCAGTAGATGGCAGCTTCCTATGTAACAGATGTAGCTCCCCGAATCAATGAAGAGTTTGGTATTTGTTGTAATCAATCGTAAGGTTATTATCCTTAATACAGGGGTACCTTCCAGGCAGTTAGCATGATTATATGTTTTAAAAGCACAAGACGAAACAAGACACCATTGTTCTTCCATATATCAGGAAGGGAGTCTTGCTGGCATTATTAATACAGAAGGAGCTTTATTGCAGCGGGTTCAATAGATTAACAAACAAATATTTGATTACCCTCTGCTTTATAAGCATGGGTGACTCATTCAAAGCCAGGAAAGGTTTATATGAGATTCTCCCCATCCTGCCTCATAATCTGATAAATTGTTTGTTCCTTGCAGGAGGGAGAAAGATAGCCACCTGCTCATAATCATTTTTATGGACGCTTCATATTTGCAGCCACAATAGCCAAAGAGCTTATAATGGAGAGGGGTTGGCCATCTTTAGGGTTATTTCTCCTAAGGAATAAGAGCCCCATGGACAGCAGTCAATTGTCCATGAATGGCAGTCTGGGCATCTTTCCCAGAATCCCTTGCATGGCCACACTGGTTCAAGGATTTTGGCAGGCACTGGCTAGCCAGAGTATTGTTGTTGTTGTTGTTGTTATTTATTCGATTTCTATACCGCCCTTCCAAAAATGGCTCGGGGCAGTTTACACAGAGAAATAATAAATAAATAAGATGGATCCCTGTCCCCAAAAGGCTCACAATCTAAAAGAAGATAGATAGACACCATAAGATAGACACCAGCAACAGCCGCTGGAGGTACTGTGCTGGGGGTGGATAGGGCCAAGGGCATTTTGCATGAATTCCCTTAACTTAAGAAAGACTACAGCAACTATCAGCCATGAGTTAATATTATTATTATTTTGCATTTTTATATCCCACTTTTCCTCCAAGGAGCCCAGAATGGTGTACTACATACTTAAGTTTCTGCTCCCAACAACCCTGTGAAGTAGGTTAGGCTGAGAGAGAAGTGATTGGCCTAGTGTCACCCAGCTAGTATCATGGCTGAATGGGGATTTGAACTTGGGTCTCCCCGGTCCTAGTCCAACACTCTAACCACGACACCACTCTGGCTCTCTCTCTAGGTTAAGGAGTTTCCTGTTGTTTGATGGTGTGCCTAACCTTCAGTGTTATTAAAATGATGTGACTGCATACCTTTGACAATCCTGTGGCCACAGGCCCCTTGATGTCCTAGCCTCCAGTTCTGCACAGACTTGCAGAATAATAAGCGGCATGAAATCCAGCGGGACTTGCTCTTGAGTAAGTACACAGGATCGGGCTGCACATTCTTTTAGCTCAGTGAGGCACTGACTGACCTGATGTGTGTTCATAATTTGTCAGGTTAAAGATGGTACGCTTAGGAGGGGACGTGGCTTACAGGAGACAGGCTGTGACGTCACTCCCTTTCCTGAAACGCCTGCTGAGATGCACTGAGATGCATGTTAAACGGGTCTATGAATAAAGTGACTTATTTTTTATTATTCCAACCTGAGTCTTCTTTCGCTGTTCTGCGTGCGGAGGTGGAAGGTAGGCCAGAGGATGGCCTGGAGGGAAGGGAGGCAAAGACAGTGGCTGTATTCGCACGTCACGTGCAACCGGAGCTTGCTGGAACCAGAGGTTGCCAAACCCGCAGTTGAATTTTCAAACCGTGAATCGCATCACAGACATCCGTCCAACTGTGGTCCGGCAACCTTTGTTTTCAGGGCAGGAGAGCCCCTCCCTTTTCCGGGTGTGCCGAATCCGCACCCCAGCAAGCTCTGGAGTGCTCACGTCGCCAGACTGTGTGTAGGCAAGGCATCAGCACATCTCTAGGGCAGCAGCTATTGGCCACAATCTTAAAGGGGGCGTGCCAAGCATGATCGTGCCTTTTCGGAATGGTTCACCTGCCCTCGGCAGGGAAAAGGCATTTAAATCCCTTTAAATGCCATGTCGTGTGAGCCTTCCTTCTGACAGCGGTTGTACCGCTGCACTCGTAAGAGCCCCCCAACAAATCAGTCTTGCACAGGCACAATTTCTGGGGTGTGTGTGGTGTGGGGGGGAATGCTTCCAACTAGACTGGAACTGGACCAGGCCAGTTTGGTTTTGCACCCCCTTAAACCTCCCCAGTTCAGTTTGTGGGGGGTTCAAAGTTAAATTTTTTTTTTAACAGGTTGGGGGATTCGGCTCAATGCCGAACCGGGAGGCGGGGTTCGGCTCGACACCCAGGGGTCGAACCAAACCAGTTTGATGTTGAACTGGTCCAGTTCCGAACCGGTTTGCACATCCCTACTACACTGCATTGGCCCGCGGTGGCCAAACCCCAGCAGCTGGCCACATCTTATGCTCGAACACTGATATGGGTGGGTGGGGCTGCCTGCTAGGTCGAGGAAGTAATTAAAAAAATGGAGGGCAGCACGAAAGTTACTTCTCACCTAGGGCATCGCTTTGTCTCGGACCAGCTCTGGAGGTGCCTATGAGGCCTCAAGACTTGCGTATCGCTGCCCCCAGGCCAGTCACCAGCTAAGCAACGTGGGCATAGATAACCACAGGCTAAAGGAGGGCTGGAGCATCTCAGTTTATACATACAGCTCAATATATGTTCCTGCTTTGTTCCTAGCTCTGAGTACAACATGTACAAGTTATTGGCTCACTACAACGCCAGACACTTTGCTGTCCAGACAGCTGGAACAATGTCTTCTACAAACAAAAACCTCAGGTCTGAGGTGAACTGACGGAACCCGTGACTGGATCACAGTCTTTCGTACTTATGATTGACTCCAACAGAAGGCAGGCCCAGGGCAGCATTTTACAGAACCGTTGTGAGCTGCAGAGGCTGATGAGGCTCTTCTCATGAGGAACACAGGAAGCTGCCATATACTGAGTCAGACCATGGGTCTATCTAGCTCAGTATTGTCTTCACAGCCTGGCAGCGGCTTCTCCAATGTTGCAGGCAGGAATCTCTCTCAGCCCTATTTTGGAGATGCTGCCAGGGAGGGAACTTGGAACCTAGATGCTTTTCCCAGAGCGGCTCCATCCCCTGAGGGGAATATCTTCCAGTGCTCACATGTGGTCTCCCATTCCAATGCAATCAGGGTGGACCCTGCTTAGCTAAGGGGACAAGTCATGCTTGCTACCACAAGTCAACTGAAAACTGGGTTGGACAAGTGAGAGAACCTAGGCTTGGGAGCTGTGCACACTCCAAATATTTGGTTGTGTGGGAACAAAGAACTAGGTAGGAGGGAGGAGTGATTGTGTGGGGGGCAGGAGCTGGTAGAACTCCTAGCATTGGACCAAAGTAGGAGGAAAAGCTGTCCTACACAGCTCCTGTCACCCACACAATTTTCCATTTCCCCCCCCCAAAAGGAGAAACAGTCAGTGTGATTCGCCAAAAAATGTCTCCACTTTGCATAAACATTTGTGCTCAATTTGCAAGTGTAAATTGGTATAACATATACATACTTGGATAAAAATAGGATAATTTGAGAATAAAGACAACTCACCACTATTGAGAAGCTGATGGCCAGGAGACCTGTGTGTCTGCTCACTCTGCAGTCTAGGCACTAAGTTCTCAAGGCCCCTGCTTCTTCACCTCAAATCCTCCTCCTGGTTAGGTTTGCTACCAGTCCTTCTTCCCACTGTGAGTATCAGACTACCTCACAGTGGTTCAGTAAGGGAGCCTCCCAAACTGGCATGCCTGTACCAAGGGAACTACTTCTTAGGGGCAGAAGATGTAACGTTTAAAATAACCAGCACAGGTAACACATAGTGGACACATGTTGAAGGGCTATAGGCCACCTCCAGCCTCAAAGGCAGGGTGCCTCTGAGTACCAGTTGCAGAGGAGTAACAGCAGGAGAGAGGGCATGCCCTCAACTCCTGCCTGTGGCTTCCAGCGGCATCTGTTGGGCCACTGTGTGAAACAGGATGCTGGACTAGATGGGCCTTCTTGGGCCTGATCCAGCAGGGCTGTTGTTACGTTCTTATGACACAGTACTTCATTTTGTTATCTTATATTTTCAGTCAACATATGTAATTGAATATTTTTGTGTATAATAAACAAGCAAACAAAAATGTGGCTCAGTGATCTCTCTCTCACACATGCTCTCGCTCTCTTTCTTGCGCACGCTCTCTCTCTCACCTATAAAATAAAGCAGATCAGTACAGTGGGCACAAAGAAGAGAGGACAGTGTTCAGGTTTATTCCATTTCCTTGCAGAGAACTCACTGTTCACACATTGCATATGAATGCCGGATGATGCTCTCACGGTGTGTGGCAGGAACAGAAGACAGCATCTTGTGGTCAGTTTCCGAAGAAGCAAAATCACTCCTGCTAGATTCCTTGGAATTCCTAAATATTTTCAGCACATCCGACCCTTTCCTTGGCTCCAGCATATCCTGAACCAATTTCTCAATTGCAGGCCACTGAACAACTTCCAGCAAGCAATCCTGATACTTTGCCACAAGCATGATTCTCAAAAACCTGACTCTCAAAGCTAGGGATCTTTCCCACAACCTGGAGGTATACTCTAAAACTGAGGTTCTTAAACCTGGGTCCCCAGATGTTGCTGGAATTCAACTCCCATAATCCCAAGGCACAATGGCCTTCAGCCATTGACTGAGAACCCTAACAACACATACAGCAGACTACATCTGGACGAGATGAATGCTGACTAAAATTTATCTCTAAAAAGGGAGAGATTTCTAGAGACTGCCACAGAAGGTGGATTAAATCTGCCCCTGGAGATAATCCCTTTGGGGGGGGATGCTGTGAGTAAAAACCTCATTGTATTTGGTTACAGAAATGCTAGGGAAAAGGTTTTGATGGTTAGCCACGCTAGTCTCTTGCAGACAAAATAATGGCATCTTGAGGCACCTGAAAAGCAAAGTTGTTTTAGCATCAACTTGCATAGACTAGAGTCCAAATAATGTTTAGTCGTTATAAGGCTGCTAGATTCAGTATTGGAAATAGCCTTTTGTAGTTGTATAAAAAAGGATACTTTGGACAGGGGCACCTTCCTCCACTGCAATCCTATGCCAGGAGAAGCAGCTGAAATTCCCACTGCTTTGAAACGACTGAAGGCATGTGATAACTCCCGTTCCAACACGAATCTGCAGACTGATATTTTTAGACTGCAGTGTATGCCCAAGACACAAGGAGGCGTGTGCATTCCACATCTCAGAGAATATCCCAGCGTGCGCATTTCCCCTTTACATCAGTTCCTTCTTTTTCAGTAAAGGAAAAGACTAGGCCGTTGGGTCCTTTTTTTAATGGGAAGAACTTGTCAAAACTGAAACATTCACTTTGGCAAAGCTCACAGCACTTATAAGAGACAAAAATTTGGAATATTTTAAAGAAGACTGGGAGCTATTTTTGCTTTACTGAAAGAATTATTGTTCCAATATGGACTTCTCAGTAGGGTTTGAAATATAGTAATAACAGCAGGCTGGGTTGGGTAAAATCGAGTAGCATTGTATGTATGTTTTGAATTATTATAGCAATGGTTTCTATGTATAGTTATTGTGAACTGCGCAGATAGGCAAGCGGGAAGTCAATATTTACTTCTGTGTAGAATTAGAGAAATGAATGGAATTTGAATGTAAAAGCTATTGAAAAAACCAATAAAAATTTAAAATGAAAAACAAAACAAAACAAAACAGGAAAATTCACCCAAAACGCCCTTTACTTAAATTATGGCACAGCATTTGTCTATAGCAGGGGAAAGCAGCTTTTGGCACTCCAGCTAAGGTATGTGGCTAGGGGAGAATGGTTCCCTGTTTGCTCCTCTCCCCAGCCGGCCTCTCTCTCTCTCGTGTGCCAGCCACACCCCCTGCAGTGATGTCACAGGTAGGGGGTGTGGCTTTAAAGGGGGTGAGAGAAATTCATGGAGGATAGGTCTAGCATTGGCTACTAGCCATTGTAATGGGCGGGCATGCCTCGGAACAAAAGGGGCTAAGCAACACTATCGGGAGGGGGGGCCTGCTTGCCCTCTTTCCTCCCGCTTGCAGGTTTCCCAGATGCAGCTGGCTGGCCACTGCGTGAGGCAGGATGCTGGAACAGATGGGTCTTTGGCCTTTGGCTTGGGTGTTTTTCACATAGGGCTTTTAAAGCCTCGGGTTTCCATGTCCCCTGGAATTTAGGGTAGCCCCCGGATTTTGGCTCTTCCACCTGGCTGCTAAATTCCACCCGGTTTTACATGGCTTTCAAATGCCGTGCCCAGATTGCCCGGATTTTGCTCTTGATCCGATCACACGGGAGGGCAGAGGAAGGGAGAGTATACAAACCTGCCAAATAAATAAATGCGAATTAGTCACAACATAATTTGCATAATATGCAAATTAGCCCCTGACAATATATTGCATAATATGCATATTATCTTGCACAATGTGCAAATTAGGGCCCCCCCAGATTTGGGAAGCTTGAAAATGGTAACCCTATTTAGCTCGCATCTCCGGATGCGAGGATGCGCATTCACATATTAGCCAGATTTACCCCAAAGAGGTAAATTTGCACTGACAATTGGGTTTTTTCATGGCACATTAGAGTGTAGCTCGATTTATATCCGGGGTACGAAAATCCACTTTTTGCATCTGTTCTTTTGGGACAATTTTGAGTTCGCAGTCAAGCCTTGCAGTAAACTTGTGGTAAAGCCTCCTGTGTGAAGAACGCCCAGATCATGTGTGTGTGTAAATGTGTACAAAAAAAATCCTTCTAAAAATAGCAGAAGGAATGATTGATAATTCCAAGGTCAGTACCTGAAGTTCATACCTGAAGCATCGTGCGTAATAAAGCAAGGGCCTTTATTACGCACGATGCCTCCGGTATGAACTTCAGGTACTGACCTTGGAATTATCAACCAATTATCTTGTAACTTCTCCCCCCCCCCTTCATTTATAAGGCCTTATCAATTCTGTAAGGAACACACTATAAAAGGGGGTGTGATGGACAGAGATAGCTAGTGACACCGAGTCAGAAGGTTGCTGGAGCCAGGGATGAAGGATTTCTTTTTTTTATTGGGGAAGTCATTTAAGATAATAGGAAAGGTGGAAGAGGAAAAGATACACAAATATTGACACAAAAGGCAGCTGACGGGGACAGAGAGCAAACATGGCATGGGAAAGAAGGGACTGAGTTACTAGGGGGCTGTGTTAAGCCAATCAGAAGCCTCTCTAGTGGTCCAATTGGAAGTCACAATCCTGCTAAACAAAAGCCATCCCTATTGCTCAGCAGGGCTGCTCCTAGTCTCTCACCTGGAGATGCTGCCTCTTCTTTTCTAAGCACAAAGGCATTATGGTTGCCATCCAGCTAGGATTGTTTAGATCTGATCCACTAAAACCCGGCTCCATCAGAAAACCAATTTGTAGTACCCGTTCCACCTGGCCACTTGTGAAGAACAGGTGAGAAAGCAAGGCCCCGTGCATTGGTTTGGCTGAGAGAAGGTCCCATTTGGTTCCACTTTCCAAGGCTTCAGGCAGAAGTCTCTCCTAGCCCTACCTGGAGATGAAGCAGGGATTGAACTTGCAGGTGCTCTTTACACAGCTGGTTCAGACATCACATGAAGCCACAGTTAAATCTTGATCCCCCATGATGTCTCCAAGGCCTTGGGTCCCGTCCCCCTCCCCCTTGCGTGAGTCCAAAGAATTCAACTTCTAACCGGTTATGGTTAGAAACAAACTGAGATTGGGTATGGCATCCAGACAGACCAATCTTGGTTTATTTTGATTACAGCACAGGAAATAAACCGACATCTGGAGCCAATGTCGGAAGCAGGTTTTAGATCTTGGTTGACTGTATTTACCTGAATAGAAGATGACTCTAAATTTAAGATGACCCCTTTAAAAACAGAGGTTAAATAGAGCATATACCCATTTACCCAACTGGAATAGGACTCTCAATGGAAGATGATTCCCCAATTTCTAACATCAAAGAACTCGGGGGGAAAGCAATTCTTGGATTCAGGTAAATACAATATTTCACACACTGTTGATTAGAATAATCACAGATCAGATGGTTTGGACATCACAACTGATCTTGTTAGAAAGTTTCTAACTTTCATATGTTGCTAGCTCTGACCCTCAACCTCCATGTATATAAGCATGGTGAGCCAGCGTGGTGTAGTGGTTAGAGTGTTGGACTAGGACCGGGGAGACCCGAGTTCAAATCCCCATTCAGCCATGAGACTTGCTGGGTGACTCTGGGCCAGTCACTTTTCTCTCAGCCAAACCTACTTCACAGGGTTGTTGAGAGGAGAAACTGAATTATGTAGTACACCGCTCTTGGCTCCTTGGAGGAAGAGAGGGATATAAATGTAAATAAATAAATAAATAACCTACTTCACAGGGTTGTTGTGAGGATAAACACCATCATGTACATCGCTCTGGGCTCTTCAGAAGATCAGGCTATACACATAATAAATAAATACATACATCCCCATTCAGCCATGAAACTCACTGGATGACTCTGGGCCAGTCTCTCGCTCTCTTCTCTCTCAGACTAACCTACCTCACAGGGTTGTTAGGAGGAAGAGCGGAATATAAATCTAAAAATAAATAAATACATAAGGTGCTGCTTGTGCAGGAGCTTATGTGATACAGAACACCCAGTCTGTACCCGCCATTAGTTCAGGATACAGGGGTGAGATGTGAACATGTGAACATGATGTACAAATCAAGGCAGAAGGGGAGGGGAGGGCTCCAAGCAGAATTTCAATCTTCCCTCCCCGTGCGTTCATTTCCATCCAGAAGGAAATCTGCCTGGGGTTTTAGCCCTATTCACACATTTGGCTTGTTCCCACAATCAGAAACTACTTCTACTACAACGAATATTTCTATACCATTCCTCAATCAAAGTTCTTAAAGCAGTTAACATGGAAAAATAAATAATACATCATTAATTAAGATGGCTCCCGGTCCCCAAAGGGCTCACAATCGAAAAAGAAACAGAAGGCAGACACCAGCAACAGCCACTGGAGGGATGCTGTGCTGGGGCTGGATCGGGCCAGTTGCTCTCCCCCTGCTAAATGGAAGAGAGCCACCACTTTAAGAGGATGGGGACCTAACAAGTGTCCTACCCAGCTTTTGGGACCTGTGTGAGTGCTCCCGGTTTTTGATCATGCATGAGTAAAAACCTAGATGGGAGGAGGGGGAAGTGACTGTGGGAAGCAGAAGCTCAGCTGGGTTCAGCCCCCTCCTACCCCCGCTTGGACCCCAGTGTAGGGAAAGGCTCCACCTCTTGAATATCTGCCTGTTGCATACAAGTATTTATACAGTATACCGAATACCAATACAAATATTTATATACCGCTTTGCAACACAAGTTCCCAAAGCAGTTTACATAGATAAAATAAAATAAAATATTTTAAAAATGGTTCCCTGTCCCCAAAGGGCTCACAATCTAAATAAACAAACAAACAAACAAACAACAATATTGATAATAAAATTCAGCCATCCCAGGTCCTTGGGAAGGACCTGATGTATGGATAAAACAAATCAATCAATAACACCAGTCTGACTGTGTCAACAAGAAATAATACGATAGACCCCAGCAACAGCCACTGGAGGGATGCTGTTCTGGGGACGGATATGGCCAGTTGCTCTCCCCCTGCTAAATAAAAAGAATCACCTCTTTTAAAAGGTGCCTCTTTGCTCAGTTAGTGGTTGAGCCCCTGCCAGCCCTACCTGAAGGCTCTTCCTAATAATCTCACCCTCTGCTAGGACCAAGGCATAGTCTACTGCATTTTCAGATATATATTTTAAAAAGACTCTTTCCTATTACTAATATGTTAACTTTTCTTTCTTTCTTCTTTCTTTCTGGCTCTTTTTTGGCTCTCCCCCCGCCCCTTTCCATTCCATTCCATTCTGCAGCCTGATCCCGTGCATATTTACCCAGCGAGTGTAACTCCCGCGCAGTTCAATAGACTTACTCCCGAGTAAGCGCTCAGAACCATGCAGGCACAATCCCATTTCTGGCTCGTCACTGCGTCGGTCTAGGCACGACTTACCTCCTGTGAGTAAACCTCGTGGAACTAAGCGGGAGCGACTTCTGAGTAAAGAGGCATATTAGGATCGAGGGGGCTCCTTTGCTGGCAAATCAGCCTGCGGAACAACCATCACCAAGCCCATTCTGTCTCCCCCGCCCCCGCAGGAGGCCCCGCCCACTCTCCTCCTGGCCCCGCCCCAGTGGGCAGTTTTGCGGCACGAGGCATCAGCTTGTGAGTGGTGATGATCCTGGACTCGCCTGAGAAGTGTCAAGAAGGCTCCACCTCCACGCAGGGCAGAGGAGAACGGAGAGCCTGCAAAAGAAAGCCTTGAGGAGAAGGACCAGGCATCAGAGATGCACTAGCATCTTCTCCCCCCACTCAAGGGACCCAGGAATCCAGCTGCCCAGCCTAGCCAGGTAAGTGTCAAGGTGTGCGTGTGTGCAGGAGGGGAGGGTCTTTGTGGTTTAGGAGCAGGCTGAGTGGCTAACCTGTCATCTCAGAGAGGGTCCTATGTACTCTGCTTCCCCCATCATAGGAACATAGGAAACTGCCATATACTGAGTCAGACCATTGGTCTCTCTAGCTCAGTATTGTCTTCAAGGACTGGCAGCGGCTTCTCCAAGGTTGCAGGCAGGAATCTCTCTCAGCACTATCTTGGAGAAGCCAGGGAGGGAACTTGAAACCTTCTGCTCTTCCCAGAGCGGCTTCATGCCCTGAGGGGAATCTCTTGCAGTGCTGCTCACACATCAAGTCTCCCATTCATATGCAACCAGGGCAGACCCTGCTTAGCTATGGGGACAAGTCATGCTTGCTACCACCAGACCAGCTTTCCTCCCTCCTCCATCCCTTTAGCATCCCTGCTACCTGTGTATTCGGTTCCTGCCCCTTTGCACGTTTTCTGTCCAGGTTGAAATAACTGATCCTTTGCCCATAGGATGAAAGAGACCTAGCCCTCTCCATTAGGGATGCAACATGTGGGTTTTGTTGCTGTTTTGTTGTTGGTTTTGCAAAACTTTGCAGCCAGCTTGGAAGGAAGGAGGAACAGCGCCACCAGTGAAAAGAAAGGCCCCATTTTTGTTGGGGTGTTCTTTCTTTCTTTCTTTCTTTCTTTCTTTCTTTCTTTCTTTCTTTCTTATTACTCATATTTTTATACTGCCTGATATGTAAATCTCTAGGTGGTGTACGAATCCCAACATTAAAATCACAGGTTAAAAAGGAGTCCTTCCCTCCTTCTGTTAAAGGCAGTGCTTAACTAAGAGATGGCACCTGGAAATCAGAGCTGGGAGCCTTTCCTATAGTGAGTTGATAGTGGCTGGTTGGTTGACATTTGGAAGTGAGACAAGGTGGAGTTAGCCAGCCAGATCTCGGGTCCCAATTACATCCTCTAACTGATCTTTCTAGCTCAGTCTTGTCTATGCTATCTGGCAGCAGCAGTGCCTTATACTGAGTCCAACCTTGGTCCAGCTAGCTCAGTACCTTCCACACTGACTGTCAGCGGCTCTTCAGGATTTTAGACAGGAGTCTTTCCCAGTTGAACGCGGGACCTGTGTGCAAAGCAGATGTTCTCTTACTGAGCTGTGCTTTTACTCAGATGCAAATGTATGCAAAGTTAAATAGTGTCTAAAACTCAGCTAAAATTCATGATCCATTAAGAAAGATTTCTTTAATTGAGTATCAGCTCTGTTTATCTGTCTATCTGAAATATTTTTGTCACGACTGCTCTATCTATCTATCTATCTATCTATCTATCTATCTATCTATCTATCACAGGGGTGGCCAAACAGGCTTTGCTGTTGTTGTGGTACTACAACTCCCATCACCTCCTGCCACAATAGTTT
Organism: Hemicordylus capensis; assembly: GCF_027244095.1. Classification (NCBI taxonomy): domain Eukaryota; kingdom Metazoa; phylum Chordata; class Lepidosauria; order Squamata; family Cordylidae; genus Hemicordylus; species Hemicordylus capensis. The sequence goes on from NC_069663.1 coordinate 20,987,588, forward strand.
GTGGCAGGGTGTGATGGGAGTCGTAATCCAACAACAGTGGGAGAGACTCAGGTTGGTCGCCCAGATAGTCCAAATCTAGTCGCTCACACTTCCTTGGTACTATTATATAAAACAGAATGCATGATGGGAGTTTGGGCTGATGGGGCACCCATTGGGCAAGGGGACCTTGGTTCTCTCTCCCTCGTGGTAAATCTGTCTCAGGCCAAAGTTAATCTGGCTGGTAAATGTTTCAGTACTTTAAAAAAATGGTTGAAGGGCTTGTTTTTAAAACTTTTTTTGGCTTATGCCATGATAAAGGTGCCAGTCTTTAAAGCCGGGAGAGGAAAAGACCCAGGCGGGATCCGATAGTGATTTTCAGATATCTGGTCACACAGAAGAGGAGCTGACTTGTACTCTGAGAGCAGGACTTGAACCAGTGGCTTGAAATGACAAGGATGCAGATTTAGGCGAGGCATTAGGAAGCATTTCCTCACTGTGTAAGAGCCGTTTGACAGTGGAACTCTCTGCCTCATGAATTGGTGGGCTCTCCTTCACTAAAGTTTTCCAAACAAAGGCTGGATGGCCGTCTGCCACAGATGCTGTCACACATCTTTGCCTTGGGAGTGGGTAGTCTAGAAGACCTCCAAAGCTCCCCTTCCAACTCTGACATTCTATGATTCTAGAATCACCGGACTTCCTTGCCTGGAATCAAGCCCCGGCATTCTCTTTATGCAGCAACCAAACGCTGCTCTGCCCATGTGTGAGTAAGCCAAGCATTCCAAGAACCACTAACAGCTCAATCTATTATCCACTTAAGTCCAAATACTTACATTTGGAATTGATTCAGGGCCAACCGAGGGCTTAATTTGTGCTTTCTCCGTTTTCTGCCCAGGCATTGGTTTCCAGTGCTGGGTGTCAAATATATAAAGCTCTGGAATATGTAGAGCAAGAGGAGCTGAATGCTGTGGCACTATTGAGTAGCTACACACAGTAAAGGAAAGCTCTGAAAAGAAGACCAGAGGCCGACATTGCTCCCGAGGGCCTCTAGTATGACATTCTGGCCATCCACAGAGTTTCTTGGGGTTGGGGGATTTGTGACCCCACCTTAAAGCAGCGTTTCCAAATGTTTGGAAATACTCCTGTGCCTAAAAAGTACGACGACTATTATCTTCTTCTTCTTTATATTTATTTCTCTAAGACGTACCCGTGGCTAATCTCATGTGTGGCAACTCTCGCGAGAGTTCAGAGAGCTGCTGGATAGCCATGGGAACAGGCGAGGGGTAAGAAAATGGCAGTGGGGGAACAAAATGCGGAGGCGACTGGCTGGCCAGTGGGTGGGGGGAAGAGAGAGGGCAGGCGGGTGGGGGGAAGTGGCTGCAGCAGTGGGCGGGTGGGGGGGGAGAAGCAGCGGCAGTGGCGGGTGGGGGGAATGGCAGTGGAGGGGGGCGAGGAAGAAGACAGTGGCGGGGGCGACAGTGATGGCGGCAAGGGTGGAGGGAACGGCGGCAAACTAGAGGCCAGGCCGGGCAGCTGCTGAGTGAGGAGGAGAAACGACGGCCAGGCTGGGCGGCCACCAGGCGGGGAGGAGAAGTCTGGCTGCCGAGGGCAAATGAACTGGGGCTGAAGGGGGAGAGAACGAAATGGGGCTGAAGCGGGTGGGGAGACAGGGAGAACTAGGAGGGGAGTCAGGGAGAACTAGGGGCGCAGATGCTCTTTGCCAGGTCAGCTAGTACTGATTAATACTTTTAATATACTGAGGAGGAGGAGGAGTGATATTTATAATCTTAAAGGTAAAGTGTGCTGTCCAGTCGGTGTCTTTGGTAGAATCCAGGAGGGGTTTACCATTGCCATCTCCCATGCAGTATGAGATGATGCCTTTCAGCATCTTCCTACATCGCTGCTGCCCAATAGAGGTGTTTCCTGTAGCCCGGGAAACATACTAGCGGAGATTCAAACCAGCAACCTCTAGCTCGCTAGGCAAGATATTTCCCCGTTGCGCCATCTTAAGTGATGATAAATCCTTGACATATGTCAGGGAAGAGAGCTGGTCTTGTGGTAGCAAGCATGAATGGTCCCCTCTGCTAAGCAGGGTCTGCCCTGGTTTGCATTTGGATGGGAGACTACATATGTGAGTGAGCACTGTAAGATATTCCCCTTAGGTGATGGGGCCACTGTGGGAAGAGCAGAAGCTTCCAGGTTCCCTCCTTGGCATCTCTAAGATAGGGCTGAGAGAGACTCCTGCCACTGCCAGTCTGTGTAGGCAATATTGAGCTAGATGGACCGATGGTCTGACTTGGAATTTGTTCGTTTCCTATGTTCCTCTTTTTCTAGAAATTAAGCCCTGCGGCAGACTACTGCAAAGCATGGTTGCAGTTACCCATCTACCCATCTACCTATCTATTTTTGAAAATCCTCTGCCCTGGTCTTCCTGCCATACAGCATCAGTTCTCACACTTGGTTCCCAGACATTGTTGGACTACAACTCCCCTCATCCCCGCAGCCACAACAGCTGAAGGAGTTATGTCCTGTGGATGATGGGTGTTGTAGTCCAACAGCATCTGGGCATTTTCCTCCTAGCAAATATCTTCCTCATGGCAAATATTTGTGACTCATTTGCCATTGGGCCTGTGCCTGCCACCACTCGTGGCAGACACAACTGGCAGCATTTGCCGTGATTAAATTCTACAATGAACAAATACTCTAGTAAGTGAGTAGTGAGTCTTGTAGTGAGCCAGTCATAGGACTAGGGCTGTCTATGGGAAGCCCAGAAGTGGGACATGCAGAGAAAGAGCCCGTTCCTGCCCAAATGTCCCAGCCACTGATATTCAGAGTCATTCTGCATATAGTTATGACTGGTAGCTATCGGTAGATTCTGGATTTGTCGAATGCCCCTTTAAAGCCATCTAAGCTAATGGCCATCACCATATCTTGTGGCAAGGAGTTCCACAGATGAATTGTGTGCTGTGTGATGAAGTCTTTTCAGTTGTGTGTCCTTCCTTATGCCCAGGCAGACTTCCCAGTTGGTTTTCGCCCCATGTTTAGTGGGGAGGGGAGCCATTTGGGTGTTCAAATCTGCGTCAGCCAGTCTGGGAAGATTATTACTTCCCCTGTATTGTTTTCAGCCAATTGATGGTAATTGGGCTCCTGTCCAATTTTGGTGAATTATGACGCACTGTCTTGGCGGACAATTAAGAATACAGAAGTCGGGAAATCAGACAGCTCTGAGCCATTAGCTTGAATGATTCTCACCACTGTGTGTTCTGCAGGGGACAGATCAAAACAGGCAGTTACAGAACCATTTTATTGTGCGGCTTGGTGATGGCTCCATAATTTAAATGGCTAGACAATATGAAAATCGAGAGCCAATCGTCACAGAGAGCATATGCCCTCCAACATTACACTGATGAAAACAGTGTAATGTGTAAGGGGTGTGGCCAAGTAGCTTGAAAAGTGTTGTGTACAATGTGGAGGGGGTACGGCTAAACAGTCTGGGAGGTGTGGCATAAAGACGTAGGAGGTGTGGTCAAGAAGCCTGGGAGGCGTGGCATACAATGTATAGGAGGTGTGGCCAAGCATCCTGGGAGGCGTGGCCAAGTAGCTTGGGAGGTGTGGTGTACAATATGTAGAGGGTATTGCTAAACAGTCTGGGAGGTGTGGCATAAAGACGTAGGAGGTGTGGTCAAGAAGCCTGGGAGGCGTGGCATACAATGTATAGGAGGTGTGGCCAAGCATCCTGGGAGGCGTGGCCAAGTAGCTTGGGAGGTGTGGTGTACAATATGTAGAGGGTATTGCTAAACAGTCTGGGAGGTGTGGCATAAAGACGTAGGAGGTGTGGTCAAGAAGCCTGGGAGGTGGAGCCATGCAGCTTGGGAGGTGTGGTGTACAATGTGTAGGGGGCATGGCCAAACAGCCTGGAGGGCATGGCATAAATGTGTAGGGCATGTGGTCAATCATCTTTGGAGGCATGGCCAAGTAACTTGGGAGGTGTGGTGTGCAATGTGGACGTACAAAGGCAGCCCCATGTAGAGCGCATTGCTGTAGTCGAGCCTGGAGGTTACCAGCTGATGCACCACTGTTTTGAGATCATTCTCTTCAAGGAATGGATGCAGCTGCCGAATCAACCGAAGCTGATAGAAAGTGCTCCTGGCCATATCTTCCAACTGAGATACCAGGGTGAGGCCTGGTTACAAAAGCACTTCCAAGCTGCATTCCTGTTCCTTCTGGGGGAGTGTAACCCCATCCAGCACAGGAAGATCTAACTCATCACTCAGATTCTGATCCCCCACAATGAGCACCTTTGTCTTGCTTGGATTCAGCTTCAATTTGTTATCCCTCATCCAGCCCATTACTGCCTGTAGGCAGGCATTTAGGGAGTGAATGTCATTTCCTGATGATGATTATGATAAGGAGAAATAAATTTGGGTGTCATCAGCATACTGATCCCCTCCACCAAATCTCCTGATGACCTCACCCAGCAGTTGTGCAATCTCTCTCTCTTAGTATGTGATGTTTTAGTGTCTTAATAAATCTTTATTTGTTTTTGAACTCAACTGACTATCTCCTGATAATCTCTTGGGCTGAACATGACCATCAGAGTATATTCTGCTGTATAAGGGCTTTAATGTTTCTCCTCACACCCTTCAAAAGTATTTCCCATCAACAGTATTTCTCTCCTGCTCTCAGGAGATCTCCCCTGCACACTTTCTGAACTGTGCTTTTAAACCTCACTAGTTCTTTGATAATATGTGTGAAATATAGACGGAACATGATGAGATCATAAAATGTTTTCCCAAAAATCTTAAAACCCTTTCCTTTTGAGATATTTGAAAGCATGCTGAAGCCAGTGGAGTTACCATTTCTCTCGGTGTCTCTAGGTATTCTGTAGTGATGGAGTCATGTGGTCTGTCATGGGTCTTGCGCCCTTCCTCAGATATTGCCTTGTGCAGCCGGGTCTGTCTGGCTCCATAAAGACATTTGTGCATCGTAACCAAAGATGTCCCAAAGGCTTTTAAATGGGTAGCCTCTTCGGCCCTCATTGCTGACATGTTTTCTTCAATCACTGTCTGATTTGCCAGTGAGAATTTCCCTCCAGGGAAGGAAAATAGCAGCCATAGTCATAAGGACATAAGAACAGCCCTGCTGGATCAGGCCCAAGGAGGCCCATCTAGTCCAGCATCCTGCTTCACACAGTGGCCCACCAGATGCCGCTGGAAGCCACAGGCAGGAGTTGAGGGCATGCCCTCTCTCCTGCTGTTACTGTCCCTTGCTAAATTTGTTCAAAGCATCTTTTATTATCATCTTTTATTATCTTTTATTTTATTATCTTTATCTTTATCCATTATCTTTTTATGTCATTTATTATTATCATCAAAGCATCTTTTATTATCAAAGCATCTGTTACTGTTCCCTGCTAACTGTGTCTGCCTTAAGTTTCTTTTTAGATTGTAACCCCTTTGGGGACAGGGGACCATCTTATTTGGGGATGTAAACCACTATGAGAACTTTTGTTGCAGAGCGCTTTCTTTCTTTCTTTCTTTCTTTCTTTCTTTCTTTCTTTCTTTAACATATTTTCATACTGCCCAAAACTTTATTATGAACATAAATACTCATAAAGGTAAAGTGTGCCGTCAAGACGATTTTGACTGCTGGCGCCCACAGAGCCCTGGGGTTGTCTTTGGTAGAATACAGGAGGGGTTTCCCATTGCCTCCTCCTGTGCAGTATGAGCATCTTTTAGCATCTTCCTATATTGCTACTGCCTAATATAGGTGTTTCCCCCCATAGTCTGGGAAACATGCCAGTGGGGATTCAAACCGGCAACCTCTGGCTTGCTATTCAAGTCATTTCCCCGCTGTGCCATTAGGTGGCTATGAATATTCATAGCATATTCATATATTTCACAACGGGACTCATATTGCAGTATAGCATCCTTCCAGTATCTGTTTCTGCTATCTCTCTTGTGTTTCTTTTTAGATTGTGAGCCCTTTGGGGATAGAGGACCTTTTTTCGCTTGCTTGCTTGCTTGCTTGCTTGCTTGCTCTCTCTCTCTCTCTCTCTCTCTCTCTCTCTCTCTCTCTCTCTCTTGCTGGCTGGCTCGCTCTCGCTGGCTGGCTGGCTCTCTCGCTCGCTCGCTCTCGCTGGCTGGCTCTCTCGCTCGCTCACTCGCTCTCGCTAGCTGGCTGGCTGGCTGGCTCGCTCGCTCTCGCTGGCTGGCTGGCTGGCTCGCTCGCTCTCTCGCTCGCTCGCTCTCGCTGGCTGGCTCTCTCGCTGGCTGGCTCTCTCGCTGGCTGGCTCGCTCGCTGGCTCGCTCTCTCGCTGGCTGGCTGGCTGGCTCGCTCGCTCTTTCGCTGGCTGGCTCTCTCGCTCGCTCGCTCTCTCGCTGGCTGGCTGGCTGGCTCTCTCTTTCTTTCTTTCATTCTCTGTGTAAACCACTTTGGAAACTTTTGTTGAAAAGTGGTATATAAATATATTTGTAGTAGTAGTAGTGTGTGTGTCTGGAATGTATGTTTCAGTTCAGCAGCCTAAAGGTTCGAGTTCAGCCTAAAGGAGCGGATTAAGCCTAAGGAAGCGGAAGAAGAGTTCAGCCTGAAGAAGTGGTTAAGCCCAAAGGGTCGAGTTCAGTTCAGCAGCCTAAAGGGTTACTGGTCTGGGCCTGGGATGGAAGACCAGCCTTGAGCCCTCAGCCTTGTTGAGAACTGGGCTTCATTAAAATGGAGGCTCACCAGCAGTGTTTCCTGGAACAGGGATTCCCAGATGCTGTTGACCAAAGCCAAAGGCCATTGAAGCTGAGGATGATGGGAGTTGTGGGAGGAGAGCTGGCCTTGTGGTAGCAAGCGTGGGCTGTCCCCTTTGCTAAGTAGGGTCTGCCCTGGTTGCATATGAATGGGAGAAAAGATGTGTGAGCACTGTAAGATCTTCCCCTCAGGGGATGGAGCTGCTCTGGGAAGAGCAGAAGGTTCCAAGTTCCCACCCTGGCTTCTCCAAGATAGGGCTGAGAGAGATTCCTGCCTGCAACCTTGGAGAAGCTGCTGCCAGTCTGTGAAGACAATACTGAGCTAGATGGACCAATGCTCTGACTCAGTATATCGCAGCTTCCTTTGTTCCTAACCCAGCCATACAGCTGAACTCTCCAGAAATGTGTTATTTCCCCTTATCGGGGACAAAGGCAATAGAGTTATCTCCATAGCCAATTTCCTCTTGGGAGAAAATGAGCACACAGGTCAAGAACAAGTGGCCATCTGTCTTAAGCTAATTTCATCTCTGTCTCCTCTGGGGCTCGTGTTCTTCCATCAAGCACTTCGTTGGCCTGAGACGGATTGTTCCAAGAACCAGGCTTGACCAGCCCGCATGCCCTTTGGAACGGGCTGGTGATGATGATGTGGCCTGGGAAGGGATTTGTTCTGGAAACAAAACCTGTAAGTGATGCTGTGTGCCAGATGCCCCCCCCCCCACCCACATGGCTTCCTCCACTCTATCTGTATTTCCGTGGCCACACTTCAGGTCCCTAGCTGGCTAATCTGTCCTGACTGGAAGAAGGTGAGGACGATGCAATTAGGCATTCCCTAGTGACTGCACAACATCTATGTGCTTGGAAGCCTTATGTTCCAGCTGTCTCTATTTACAATGGAAGGTCCTCGTGTTCTGGTACCTGCCCCTGGCAAACCACTGCCCCTTTTAGTTTCTGCTTTTGTTTCTTCGGGGGATGCCTGGATACAGAGGAAGCTGCCATATACTGAGTCAGACCCTTGGTCCATCTAGCTCAGAATCGTCCACACTGACTGGCAGCAGCGCTCCAAGGTTTCAGGCAGGAGTCTTCCCCAGCCCTACCTGGAGATGCTGCCAGGGTGTTATCCGGACATGGCTTCATGCCACGCGTTATTGGAAGGGCGAATCTGCTTCGCAGCAGGTTCGGAGCTGTTGAATTCACGGCATTAAATGGACCCTTTGCATTTCCTTGGCATTTCCTCGGCTCCTCTCCGCATCTTTCTCTGTGTGCGTTCCCGCAGCTTGCTCCGGGCTTCTTCTCCCACCAGTCACATCCCAGAGGAGGAGGCATGAGACATCCTCCTAGTCAAAACAACAGAATGCTTAACCCGAACCTGCTGAATCTGACCCCACATCTTGGCTAATTTTTATAACGAACTTGCCTTTGTGACTGCCTTCATCACCTCATGTCACCCCCTCCCCACCCCAGACCATTTAAGAGGCAGGGAAGTTTAAAGGAGAAATCGTTGCTTTCTCTCTATTATGAAGAAAAATGCTGCCTCAGTCTGCTCAGACACAAAGGGCTCAGGTGACATCAGAACCTGTAGTCTCCATTGTAAAGCTTCCAGCAACATCCGCATATGTGAAGCCTAAGTGCCTATGGTGACCTGGCTTCAATAAGATGAAGCTGAAACTGAAAGCATAGGGAGACCCATATTTTGCTGTTTGTGCTTGCGTTTAACTCAGGAATTTCTCCCTCCCCTTCTGGACTCCCTCCACAGAATTTCACCAATCTGCCACAACCCCCACCCCCAGTCCTTGCAATTGCAAATTACTCAAAGAGCAGACCATATTGAGGTGTCAAACTCTCCTTCCTGATATTTGGTGTTCCGGAGATCCACCCAGCAAACATTCCCCCCCCCCACAAAGTGCAAATGGGGGGGGATGAATTATCATCAATGGCCCCTCCAGACATCACAGATAAGCATCGGGGTTCCCCCCCCCAAGCTGCTGAAAATAGAGGATTTTTTAAATACTGGATATAATTCCAGAATGTGGGTGGGCAGGGGACAGAGTCATGTCTGAACTGGTCTCTGATAGCCTGCAGCGACTTCGGGGTAAATCCAGCTGATATTTGGACTCACACTCTCCATTTTGGAGGAGATTCGGACTAACAGCCCTGTGTATAAAAGCCTCTGGCAATGTACCTGGGGCTTTCTGCATGCAAAGCAGATGTTCTCCCACTGAGCTATCCCCAAAGAGTTGGAACACAGGAAGCTCTTCTCCAGGGGTTTCCGGCAGGAATCTATCCCACCTTTACCTGGAAATGCCGGGGATTTAATCTGCATGCAGAGCAGAGCCTCTGTTACTGAGCTACAGTCCTTCCCCAGTAGTCTAGCTACATAGAAGCTGCCTACTGGGTCAGTCCATATGTAGCAAGCGTGACTTGTCCCCCTGGCTAAGCAGGGTCTGCCCTGTTTGCATTTGAATGGGAGACTTGATGTGTGAGTACTGGAAGATATTCCCCCTTAGGGGATGGGACTGCTCTGGGAAGAGCACCTGTCTGCTTGCATGCAGAAGGTTCCAAGTCCCCTCCCTGGCAGCATCTCCAAGATAGGGCTGAGAGAGACTCCTGCCTGCAACCTTGGAGGAGCCGCTGCCAGTCTGTGCAGACAATACCGAGCTAGATGGACCAATGGCCTGACTCAGTATATGGCAGCTTCCTATGTTCCTAGCTCATTATTGTCAACACTGGCTGGCAGCAGCTCTCCATGGGTTCAGACCGGGGCCAGGGGGGCTTTCCCAACCCTACCTGGAGATGCTGCCAGGGATTAAACCTGGGACCTTCTGCATGCAAAGCTGTGGATGTCCCTGATGAATCCAGAAAGCTGCCTCCTACTGAGCCAGACCATTGGTCCAGCTAGCTCAGTATTGCCTACACTGACTGGTAGCAAGGTTTCAGAAGGAAATGCTCTCTAGCTGAACTGTGTTTCCGTTCACTGGAATACAGCCCCATCCCTTTTTGTTCACCTTTCGTATCATTGTTAGGCAGAGCTATCCTCTCAATGCTCCTTCAAGACCAACACTTATGGTCCCATGGAATGAAGAATGACCCCTTGCCGCCTCCTATTGTGAGGCACTTAGGATTCTAGCAGCCTGTATGGCCATCCCAAACTATCCCGTACTTGAGACAGTGTGTAGAGGTGCCCCCTGGTGGCAGCAGGGTGTGCCACACACTGTTCTTCCTCTGCTTCCCTCAGGCTCATCTCCCACCCCCCCTAGTGGTGCACAGAGCACACTGCTCTTTCCCCAACGCATGTTCACCCTTTGCACATGCGCAGGTCCCTCCCTGTGTCTTACCCAGTGGTGCACGGGTGTGGTTGCCACTCCTCCTCATTCCGGATGTCCAAAAGGCAGAGGGGAGGGAGTGGAAAGGAGGAGAGGAGAGTGGTGGGATAGAGTGTCTCTGCCACCCCCCCTCCACTAAACATCCCAAAGTTCGAGACAAATGTTATCATGGGAGAACATTCGATTCAGGGGCATAGCTACAATTTTTAGTCATAAAAGAGAATCGCCAGATTCCCCTTTACAAGCATAGTCCCTCAAACTAGGTCAAACCAGTTTTCATCAGACCAGGCCCAGTCCTGTTCAATCTTCTATCGGCCGCCTTTTTTTTTTTTTGAGCCTGGTCCAGTTCAAGTTCGAATCAGTCGAACCGTGCCAGTTCAAATTGCACCTGGTTCAATTTGAACCGGTTCAGCACACCCCTAGCCTCAATTTATTCCTGAATCAATTATCTCTGCTCAGAAACCTTCATAGCTGCAGTGAACTGCTTGTCCAGTTTGGTTCTGAATCTATGGTGGAACAGAAGATAAAGACGGATCCGCTGGAATCTCTTTTTGGAGGCTAACCTGTAAGTTGGTCTCTGAAGAAATGGATTGATGGACACATGGGGTTTGGGGCCTAGAGCAGATTGACTCCCTGGATGCAGAAGCTCCATTCTGCTCCTTAGAGCAGCTATCTCTGGCTTTTGCTGTGTAAACAGATAAAGACAGAGACAAATAATGTAAGCAAATTGGCGAGATGAAAAGCTCCCACTTCCAGAGTAAACAGCAGATTTTGCAATGAACAGCCCTCCCTGCAGTCCAAGTAGGCTCCCTGCCACTGTTCCAGGGTCAGCATTTGCCAAGGAAAATGGTCCTCCCTCACCCACCATGTCCCTTCATTCACCCTCTGCTTTCTCAAAAGGGGTACTGAACTCATACAGTCAACGCCAAAGAATGGACATCTCTCCGATCTTTTGTTTTCTCTGCAAGTTTGCTTTTCTGATCTCATTCACTGGCCTGGGACAACATTGATGGTGAAGCAAACTAAGCACCGCTCTCTAGCACCACCAAGGCAGGTGGTCAGAAGGGGGAACTGCATGCATAGCAAACCAGCCTGAGTCACCTTGACTCAGCAGTCTGCCAGGTAATCCAGTGAGCTCATGATGGGGCACTCACACTCGATGTGCCTCTGAAACCTAACCGCTTTCTCCTCCAACCAGCCTGTCTTTCTGTGGATGACACAGACTATTGTCTACCTGGACCAACAGCGGCTTCTCCAAGGTTGCAGGCAGGAGAACTCCAAGTTTCTCAGCCCTGTCTTGGAGATGCCAGGGAAGGAGCTTGGAACTTAAGGAGTTTGTGACGACCCTTGAGATATTTGATGACTGCTATCTTATCTCGCCTGAGTCTTTACATCTCCGGGCTGAGCTAATGGCTCAGAGCTGTCTGATTTCCTGACTTACGTATTGTTAATTGTCCTCTAAGACAGTGCATCATAACTCACCGGAATTGGGCAGGAGCCCAGTTGTGACAAATTGGAAGAAAACAAGGAGAGAATATACAGTAAATAATCTTCCTGGACTGACTGACAGATTTGAACGTTGAAACAATTCCCCTCTCCATGAAACAGGGAGGTTTAGGAGGATTGCTGGTCTTGTGGCAGCAAGCATGCATTGTCCCCTTTGCTAAGCAGGGTCAGCCCTGGTTGCATTTGAATGGGGGACTACATGTGTGAGCACTGGAAGATGATGGAGCCGCTCTGGGAAGACCACCTGCATGCTTGCCTGCAGAAGGTTCCAAGTTTCCTCCCTGGCATCTCCAGGTAGGGCTGGGAGAGACTCCTGCCTGCAACTATGGGTGCAGGCATTAGGTAATGCAGCCCAAGGCATTGCGTCTACAATATCTGGGAATCCCTGTTCGAAGGAACAGTGCTGCCAGGTGGAGGCACTGCAATTTATTTTCTGAGGAGCCCCGATCCTGCTTAGCCATCAAGTCCCCATTCAGCCCTGGCAGTCAGCACAAACAACAGAGCGTTGAGAAGGCCAAGACTGCCATCGCTGTGGTGCCAAGTGTGTTGAGGTGACTGGTGCAGTGCCAATGCCCATACCACTTTATCCAAACACAGCGCTTCTTAGCGACACGCTTTGTAAACAACAATCCCTCTCTGACCTTTTCTGGGGAGGTTGCCAAGCTGGGAGAGATTGTTGTAGATCCAAGCTGACTGTGGAATGAGCTTATTATCACCAGGAGGAGGGCGGGGGGAGAAAGATCCGAGCCAACGAGAATTCCTACTGTTCCTTTGCACCCCAGGTTCTTGTCCACAGCTGCAAAGCCTCCCCTAAACCCTCTCTGGAAGGAAAAGGGTATAGAACGCACTTGCTTTGTACGCAGACGCTGCTTTGTATACAGGAGGTCCCAGGTTCAAACCCTGGCATCGCCAGGTAATTTCTATCTCGCCTTTCCTCCAAGGAGGAAGAGTATAGTACAGTACATGAGCCAGCGTGGTGTAGTGGCTAGAGTGCTGGACTAGGACCGGGGAGACCCGAGTTCAAATCCCCATTCAGCCATGATACTAGCTGGGTGACTCTGGGCCTGTCACTTCTCTCTCAGCCTAACCTACTTCACAGGGTTGTTGTGAAAGAGAAACTCTAGTATGTACTACACTGCTCTGGGCTCCTTGGAGGAAGAGTGGGATATAAATGTAATAATAATAATAATACATCAGTGAAGTACAGTACTGCGGGTTACAGGGTGTATAGGACAGATATAGATATAAGTTTATTCGGTCATTGACCAGCAAACATTTACAATAAACCAGTATGAACTTTACAAATAATATAACAAAACCTGGTCATAACAGAAAGAACACACATTAGTTAAAAGATAATTTAAATAAAATTCATCAGACTGGCCAGGCAAATTATCTAACATAGGAGATATAAGTCTTAAACGGAGTTCAGTATAAAAATCACAATAGAGAATAACATGCGAGGTGGATTCTATAACCCCTCTGTCACATGGGCAAAGTCGTAAAAATAGCGGAACTCCCTTAAACCTGCCATCCAGTACTGCTGTAGGAAGAACATTTAAATGCGCTAAAGTGAGGGCTCTTCTAAATTTAGGGACAAGCACCACATCAAAGTACTTAGTTGGTTTAAGATTAATAGCTTGACTCCCTAAGTATAAAGGATATTTCGAGTTTCCCCGACAAACTGATGCAAAAAGTGGAATTTTTTTACTCCGGACATACATTGGGCAAAGCTCCAAACCCGAATTGTTTATGGAGTGTTCCCTGATAGCTTGCAGGGACTTCAGTGAAAATTTGGGTGATATATGAAGATGCACTTACTTTTCCTGTGGTGAAAGAAAGTAAAATCACCATCTGGGAACAGCCCTGGAGATGTCAAGAATGGAACCTGGGGCTTTCTGCATGCTAATCAGATGCTCTTCTACTGAGCTACAGCCCCATATCCATGTGTCATATAACTTTCCTGACTGTGAGTTCTGTGTTGAATCTCAGCTGATTATTTCCAGGAATATGATGGCATCCAGGCTTGACAGGGCCAGGTTATGAAACAACAAAGTCAGGGGGCAAGTCTTCAAGGTTTGCCTTTTCCTTACTGGGATGACTCTGAGCCTGAGAATCTCTTGGGCCCATATTTCACATCTCTCTTGTTCTGTTTTTCCGAGTAACCCAGCCGACTATGGCATCATCCATTTTTCATGGGCCCGTTTTTATGAGGATCTTTGGAAAAGAAGTGTACCTCCGTATGCCTCAAGTAGTTCCCGGTTCAGGGTTAGGTCACAAATGAAATTATGGCAAGGAATGAAGAGTTCAAGGGAGGTACCATGACGTTGATTCCACCTCCATCCCCACCAATAATGGGTTTGTTCAGCCCTCGCTTGTCATGACATGTGAAATCAATCCAGCCAAGTTGAATTCCCTTTTGAAAAATGCGACCAATATCTCATAGTAGGGAGGGAAAACCTGTCAGCCTAAAGGAGGCTGTGGTCCAGTTGTGTTAAAACAACAAGCAAAGAGCTCTTAGTGGATCTCGCCACCATGAATAGTAGAGCCATGTTGAATGCACCTTTTTTGGATAAAGTGATCGAGGAAACTGTCATGGGTCAGCTCCAGGAATCCTTAGATCTAGGATTCCCAACTGGTGGGCTTCCAGATGTTGCTAAACTGCAAACCCCTTCACCCCCAACTATAATTTATTTCGGCTGGGGATTATGGGAGTTGTAGTTCAGCAGTGTCTGGAGTACCACTGGTTGGGAACCCCTGCTTTAGAGGATACACATTTTCTGGTCCATAAGTAATCAGTGTTCAGAGTCCTTGACCAATTGGTCCCTGTGGGCGTTTTCCAGATTAACCCTTACCCCAGTGTCACTACAGATCATCTAAGTGCACTTCAGTACTTTCTGTGTTGTGACACTGCCGTCCCTGCGCTGACAGCAAGCTGCCGTTAACATTTCTGATGCCTTATTTCGTATTTTATCTTTGCCATTTATTTATTTATGTATTATTTATTTGATTTGATTTCTAGACCACCCTTCCAGAAATTGCTCAGGGTGGTTTACACAGAGAAATAACAAATAAATCAGATGGATCCCTGTCCCCAAAGGGCTCACAATTAAAAAAAAGAAACATAATATTGACACCAGCAACAGTCACTGGAGGTACTTAGTGCTACAACGTTGGAGGCATTTAGTGCTACGACGTTGCAAGTCGGTTGCAGAAAGATAGCTGTATTTTCCCGTTGTCGGCGTTTGAGATTCTGGGGATCGTTTTCCATACGACCTAGCCAAACCGAATCATTTTACCCCTGTTTAGTGTGTAATCTGGAAAGTGTCCTGGTGAGGAGCATGTTTCTGGGGTCTCAAACTGCGACCCTCCTGCAGATGCTGGTCTGCAACTCCCCTCTGCCTTAGTGACTTGCTGTTGTGCCTGGCGGGGGTGGGAGTTGCTGTCCAACAACAGCTGCAGTCTGAGACTCCTGCTTTGTTTGTTCAGCTTTTGAAAACCTTGTTTTTGTTATTACACACGTAGCTCTTTCCATTACTGTGCGGCATGATCACCATGCATGGTTTAACCCCATCGTACAAGATGATGCATTTGCATGTGTGGCTCGATATTTATTCATGCTGGCTGGCACGATGAGGAAAATTACTCAAAGTAGTCCCAATAAATGACAAGGCTAAGTTAAGCAACGCCTAACGTGTTATTTTAACCGCTGTACATAAGCAAAGACAAATGTTTCCCCTCTTATCTAGAAGCTTTTAAATTTTCAAAAGAACTCATGTGTGCAGCCCCTCCCAAACCTAGATCCCATGGAGGTCACCTGGGTTGCCTGTCATAGGAACATAGGAAGCTGCCATATACTGAGTCAGACCATAGGTCCACCTAGCTCAATATTGTCTACACAGACTGGCAGCGGCTTCTCTAAGGTTGCAGGCAGGAGTCTCTCTCAACCCTATCTGGGAGATGCTGCCAGGGAGGGAACTTGGAACCTTCTGCATGCCAGCATGCAGGTGCTCTTCCCAAAGTGGCCCCATCCCCTAAGGGGGATATCTTCAGACCTTCTCTGCAGGGATCTCTAGAAATAGTCCTTTTCACTTACAGCACTTAGGAAATTCTTCTGAGTGTCTAGGCTTAACTTGAAAGCATCATAGAGTGTGGTTCCTTCCCAGACTGTCTCTCACATGCCTCCTCTCCCCACAGGCGAAATGTCCTCCAGGCATGAAGAACGAGGCCTCTACCTTACGATCTACCTGCTCACCATCCTAACAGGCTTCCCTACCAACCTGCTGGCCATGTCTGCCCTCATCCAGAAGCTGAGGACCAAGGCGACCCCCAACTGCGTCCTCCTCCTCAACCTCACTCTTTCCGATCTTTGCTTCTTGGCCTTCTTGCCCTTCAAGGTGGTGGAGGAAATTGCTGGCCACTGGCCGCTTCCTTCCCTCCTGTGCCCCCTCAGCGGCCTCCTCTACTTCAGCACCATTTACTCGAGCACGCTCTTCCTCACAGCGGTGAGTGTGGAGCGCTACCTGGGAGTCGCCTATCCCATCCGTTACAAGCTGAGGTGTCATTCAGCCTACGCGGCTGTGGCCAGCCTCGGCCTCTGGGCCTGTTCTTTCGCCCACTGCAGCATTGTGTTCATCACCGAGTTCCAGCGCCAAGACAACCATTCTTGGCCAAAAGACACTTCCAGTGACGTCTGTTATGACAACTTCACGACTGAGCAGCTTGCCGTCCTGCTCCCCTTCCGCCTGGAGCTTGGCATTGTCCTCTTCCTGATCCCGTACTTGATCACCTGCTTCTGCTACTGCGGCTTTATGAGGATCGTGATCTCCTCCCCACACATCCACCGGAACAAAAAGCAACGTGCTGTGGGGCTGGTGTCGGCCACTTTAGCTGTCTTCATCATTTGCTTCTCCCCCTACAACATCTCCCACGTCGTTGGCTTTATCCAGGGGGTAAACCCAGAGTGGAGGGACAAGGCCTTGCTTCTCAGCACCTTCAATGCTAGCTTGGACCCCATCATCTTCTACTTCTCTTCTTCCACTGTGCAACGTTCATGGTGGGGGTTCCTGACCCAGATGGAAAGGCTCTGCACTTTGCCTTCTTTGGTCCGGAAGCTGTTCTGCAAAGAGACGGAGACTCTGAGGAGAACAGCTCCCCGGGACCAGATTTACTGTTCCACATCTGTGGAACTTCCCATATCCGTGGAAACGTATCGAAACTTTCTGCATATGCCACATGGACAGTGCGATGTTTGACAGATATAGTTTCAGGCATTCAAAATGGAAACCGTTCTGTCATGCCTGATGTTGGACCTGTAGTTTCTTCATCTCCAGGTTAGCTGTTGGGAAGTGTGGATGAACATCCACAGAATGCCTTCTTCACATCAGGTGAAATCACTATATTCCCCACCTTGGTTCTAGAAACCTGGGACTAGTGATGTGTAAAGTTCTTCTGGCCCCAGTTCAGAACAGGGCTCGAGAAAACAATGTATTTTGGTGAGTTTGGTGTTGAATGTAAAATTTGTTTTGTTTATGAGGCTATGCCAGTCTAGGCTTGACTGTCAGGAACCTTCACCCCATAATCTGAACACCCTGTTTGCCTGTTACCCTGGAAGTGCAAAAAGAGGAAGTGTGGCTGGCTCACGGTTCCTGTTGGTGACACTTTCTTGTAATTTGTCACACAACTCTATGGAGCTGAGAGAACTCAAAAGGCTCTAGCATCCACGGTTGGCCCTACCTGGACTGTGAGTGCCCCCTGGAGGACACCTGAGGAAGCATCTTCAACCTAAATACAGTTCTAAAGATGCAAGGTGAAATGACCCAAAGAGGCGTATAATAAATAGTGGTTCCTATTATAGCAATAGCAATATTATGGGAGATAAGAGGAGAGGCAGGAAATATTGGAGTGTGTGTGTGAGAGAGAGAAAGAAAGAGAGAAATCAGAAAAGGTAAAAAGGAGAAGGCAAGAAGGAAAGTGAAGAAATTTAACGAGAGAGACCATGAAGACAGATACAAAGCAATATAAGCAGAGAAAAAAGAGAGGACATTCTGAAGGCAGGGAATGATTCAGATTTGTTCATTATTAATGCCCTTCCCGGTGTTTGCACAAAAAAGTCATAAAAGCCAAATCCGATTGGATGAACTCGGCAACCTTGCTCATAGCCTGTATGGCAATGTATGCCGGAATAGTGCGGTGTAGTGGTTAGCGCGTCAGACTAGAATTATAGAGATCTGGAAGTTGTACAGTCCAACTATCTCATGTACTACAGACAATTCCTGTTCCAGGAATTGTCTCTGGGCAATCCAGGATTGTCTCTGGGCAATCATTTTCTCTGTTTTGCCCTTATTTCTCTCTCTCTCTCTCTCTCTCTCTCTCTCTCTCTCTCTCTCTCTCTCTCTCAGGAGTGGGGATGCCCTGTTAAATTTTCCCTACATTTAGTTAGGGTTCTCATTCTCCGGGCTTGAGAATGAGGCCGTCCACCAAGCATATCCCCGTTTTCCTCTGTGAGATGTCAGAGGGGAAGGTAACGAGGCATTGCTTGCAATTTTTAGCATCTGGCCTGCATGGCCAGTGCTGTATTTGCCATCGCAGACCAGAGGGTGGTCCTGTGGACCGCTTAATCCACAGCCCCAGATAGATGAGCCCCAATGGCTGGGTCAAGCTGGGGTGATTCAGCTGCTGATTTCTCAGCTTTCTCTGCTGCTGCCCTCCAGCACAAAAGTGGCTCATTAGCCTCTTGACACTCATCTGCCTGGATGGGAGGGAGGTGATGAGCTATAGAAGTTGACAAAGAGCTGTGAAAAGAAGAAGAAGAAAAAGAAGCCATCCAGATGTCAGGCTTTATTACCCTGCAAATGATAACCTGTTCTTGGTGATGCAAAGTGGTTCGCAGAGAGATAGGAGAGCATATCAGAGAGTTGATAACAATGGCCGTTTCCTTTGTTATAAAAAGAGAGAGAAACGAATCCAAGGCAACTTGCTCAGATCCAGATGGAGGAAAAAATGGCAGAGGGGATAGAAGCGTGGAGCCCAGCCTCCGGTTTTCCTTCTCTTGGTCTAGAAACGAACCAGAGTGCTTAAAAGGTGGACAGGGATGGAAGGCACAATTTCTGGGTGTATCGATTCGCTTCGCCTCCCCTTCTGGGAGCCTTTCAGTGGCTCTGCATCTCCAGTGATGGAACATTTGGCCATGCTAAGCTCCAGGGGAAGTTAAGAAAATGTAATCAGCTAAGGTTTGCAAAGCATTTGATGCTGTTAGAGGAGACCATAATGCAATAATTGTTGCTCAAGTTCTCTCCTTCAGGGGGAAAAAAAGGCAACTCTTACAGCACCCCCAGTGATGGAATGGGAGTCATACACACCTGCCTCTTTGTTAAGAGTGGAATTCATCAAACGTATTGTGTCACCATTATATCAACTAATACTATGAATATTTCTTTACTGCTTTTCAACAGAACTTCCCAAAGTGGTTACAGAGATAAAAAATAAAATAAAATAAAGTGGCTCTCTGTCCCCAAAGGGCTCACAGTCTAAAAAAGAAACATAAGATCGACACCAGCAACAGCCACTGAAGGGAAGGGAAGATTCGCTCTAATCAATTCAAATTCACCCAAAGTCGAATCGAATTTGGTTGAATTTCACCAAATTTGTTTCGACGGGGTTAATTTGAATCAATTTGACTGAATCTGGACTCTATTCAGTGGTTTCAAATTCAAATTGATTCGAATTCGATTCGAATTCAAATTGATTCAAACACATTTTGTTCACATCCCTAGTTATGGGGGACACTGGTTCGCAGCTGCTCTGCCACATTCCCAGCAGCTGTCAGAGGGGGTGATGTTAAGCAGTACTCTTGACTCTAGACGGGATGGAAACATTCCCTTTCTAGATCGGATGCACAGGACAGTCCCTGCTAATAGAGAAGGAACCCAGACTCAGGATAGGGGGAGAATGTGAAGACTCCCAGGAATGTGCCTCCTTCCTCTTCTGATGTTTTCAATAGACTAGAGATGGGGAAAGCATTTCTGAAGGATACAGCAGGAAAAATTGCTTAAAGGGAAGGGAAATAAAGAGGTATGTAAATAAACTGTCAGAGAAAATTCTCCAACGCTTCTCATTTGGCGGACCCCTGAAATTCTCTTCCAATTTTAGTTTTTCCTTGAGAGGAACTGAAGATGAACCCCAGAATGCGCTTCGAATTTCAGTTTTTCCTTGGAAGAAACCGGAGACCTTCAAATCCCACTCTGAGAAATGTCGGTACCTTGTATCCAAAATGTATCAATTCTGTATGGTCTTATGTACATATATTCTGTATGTATGGTCTTATGTACATATATCTTAATGCAGGCATTTTGCCGGGTCTCTTTGTCAAAAGCCAGGGGTTCCGAACTTGTGGTACTCCAAGTGTTGCTGAACTGCAACTCCCATAACCCCCAGCTACAATTCATTGTGTCTGGGGATGATGGGAGTTGTAGTGGTTAGAGTGCTGGACTAGGACCAGGAAGACCTGAGTTCAAATCCCCATTCAGCCATGATACTTGTTGGGTGACTCTGGGCCATTACTTCTCTCTCAGCCTAACCTACTTCACAGGGTTGTTGTGAGGAGAAACTTAAGTATGTAGTACACCGCTCTGGTCTCTGGTGTCGTGGTTTCATTAAATGTGCTGTCCACCCCTCCATCAGCTCTGCAATAGTGACAATACCGGATGGAACCTGATGCAGCTTTGGCTTGCATGGAACATTGCTGCAGACTTTTTTCCTTATCTGATTTGAGCCTTGATCCACATTGCACACAGCCAGAAGAGATGAACCCATCGTGTAAATAGCTCTGTCATCTACGTGACAGACAAGCAACCATGGAAACAGCACTCTTCCTAATAAACTTTGTTTTACAAGTACCTGGATCTAGATCTAGTTAATGCATTCTGCAGTTTACCATGCATCCCATGTCCATCTGAGTCTATCCTGGGACACTGAGCAGAACCTGATCCACCAGATATACCATGCTAGGGTATACTTGTGAATGTATGCTATATCTCCACTTCTCCAGCAGGGCGCAGCAAAGAGACAACTCACCAGATGCTAGCAGAGCGTTTCCTGCTATCAAATGATTTTAAAATTCACTTGCGTCTTCTCCGGCAGGGCATATGGAGCAATTCAGCATAAAGGTCTTTGTGGTTCCCATGTTGGGTGTCTTTCTTATTTAACCTCCTCTTGCCTTTTGGTCTCACAGGGATCTTGTGCCTCTAACTCGTTTTTTGATAAGCAGAAATCATGTAGATCTGTTGAGTTTCTTCCTGTTATGTAGATGTTAAATGGGCCAGGGGCTTAGCTTGGGGAGAGGGGGCCCGTGTTCACCCCTCTCCACAGTGGCCCCCCAGAGTGAGGAAGATAATGAAGAAATTGGGGGGGGGGTGGAGCTGGGGGGTCCTCAGGAGCTTGGGGGACCAGGTTCTTTGAACCCATTCGCTCAATTATAGCTATGCCCCAGTGGGGGGACTTTCTAAGCTGGTCAAAACTGGAACACAGAACGTCATCCCCAGCAACCATTTATTGGGTCTGGTATGATGGGAGTTATAGTTTAGCAACATCTGGAGTACCAGCAGTTGGGAACCCCTGATCTGTTGGGTTTTGTTGATTTGTTGGGGACACTAAAAGGACCCCTGATCTGCCGTGTGTTGACCACACGGTGATTTTCCTGCCTGGTGTGAAGGTTGCGGACATCACGCAACATCTAGATCGGCTGTTAGGCAGTGCTGGGGAGAAGACAGCTGTTGTGGTGCACGTCAACACCAACGATGTGGGGAAATGTAGTCGGGAGGTCTTGGAAGCCAAATTTAGGCTGATAGGTAGCATATTGAAGTCCAGGACCCTCAAGGTAACATTTTCAGAAATGCTACCTGTTCCACACACAGGTACAGTGAGATAGGCAGAGCTGAAGGATTTCAATGTGTGGATGAGACGTTGGTGCTGGGAGGAGGGGTTTAGATTTGTTAGGCACTGGGATACATTTTGGGTCAAGGAAGGCCTGTACAAAAGGGATGGGCTGCACTTGAACCAAGATGGAACCAGACTGCTGGGGCTTAAAATCAAAAAGGTTGCAGAGCACCTTTTAAATTGACACCTGGGGAATAGCCAACAGGAGCTGGGCAGTATCCGGTTCAGCAAATGCCATCCCTTAAGGTGCAAGGGTGTAAAAGATTCAGATAAAACAGAAGAGGACAGAGCAGAACCACATAAAGAGCAGGCAGAAGGCTGTGCCAGCTGGTCAAAGAGTCAAAAGAAAGATAGCTTACATCAGGTGAGAGATTCAGCATATAGGTGCTTATATGCCAATGCCAGAAACCTTTGAGCCAAGATGGGCGAGCTGGAGTGCTTGGTTGCTAACACAGAAATAGATATAGTGGGCATAACAGAAACATTGTGGAACAGTGAGAACCAGTGGGACACTGTTATCCCTGGATATAAATTCTATAGAAAGGACAGGGAGGAGCGCCTTGGAGGTGGAGTAGCACTGTATGTTAAGGAAGGGATAGAATCTAACAAGCTAGAAAATCTAGGAGGAACAGAGTCCTCCACAGAAAGCTTGTGAGTGACAATACAAGGCCTGAAAGGAAATGTGCTACTGGGGATGTGCTATCGCCCTCCGGATCATAATGCTGACAGTGACTGGGAGTTGCAAGAGGAAATCAGGGAGGCATCAAGAAGAGGCAAGGCAGTAATAATGGGTGACTTCAATTACCCACACATAGACTGGGTAAATTCACATTCAGGTAATGACAAAGAAGTCAAACTTTTAGATACGCTGAATGACTGTGCCCTAGAACAGTTGGCCTTGGAGCCAACCAGAGAGAAGGCAACCTTGGACTTAATCCTGAGTGGCACCCAGGACCTGGTGCGTGATGTCAGTGTCATTGACCCTTTAAGGAACAGTGACCATAGTGCGATCAAATTCAGCATACATGTGGGGAGAGAATCACCATGGAAGTGTAAACAAGTGTGTGGATAAAGGTGATCCAGTTGACATTGTTTGTTTGTTTGATTGATTTTTATACCGCCCTTCCAAAAATGGCTCAGGGCAGTTTACATAGAGAAATAATAAATAAATAAGATGGATCCCTGTCCTCAAAGGGCAAAAAGAAACATAAAATAGACACCAGCAACAGTCACTGGAGGTCCTGTGCTGGGGGTGGATAGAGCCAGTAACTCTCCCCCTGCTAAATAAAGAGAATCACCACCTTAAAAGGTGTCTTTTTGCCAAGTTAGTGGGGGCCTTAAGTATACCTGGACTTCCAAAAAGCTTTCGACAAAGCTCCTCATCAAAGACTCTTGAGGAAACTTAGCAGTCATGGGATAAGCAGACAAGTACATGTGTGGATTGCTAACTGGTTAAAGAACAGGAAACACAGGGAAGGTATAAACAGAGTTTTTACAATGGAGGGAAGTAAGACGTGGGGTCCCCCAGGGCTCTGTACTTGGACCTGTGCTTTTTAATTTATTCATAAATGATCTAGATGTTGGGATAAGCAGTGAGGTGGCCAAATTTGCAGATGATACCAAACTACTTAGGGTAGTGAAATCCAAAACTGATTGTGAGGAGCTCCAAAACAAGGATCTCTCCAAACTGGGTGAGTGGGTGACAAAATGGCAAATGAGGTTCAATGCTGGCAAGTGTAAAGTGATGCACATTGGGATGAAAAACCCCAACTTCAAGTATACACTGATGGGATCTGAGCTGTCGGTGACTGACCAGCTCGTTGAAAGTGTCGACTCAATGTTTCAGGTCCAAACGAAGACACATTATATTAATGTCTTTCTTTTCAGTATCCCCATAGGTGCACCTAGCTAATTTTGGAGCCTGGACCTAAAGGCCTATGGAGGGGCCCCCTCTCCTGCAAATTAAGCATCATCATGCTCGGCCAGGCAACCACACCACCCTGGACAGACTAAAGAAGATCTTGGGGTCCCCAGGGGCTGTGGAGGTCCTGGACTTCAGCGTTGTAATCCGGGGGTAAGAGCACCTCTGAGTATACCTCATGGGTGGCAGCTCAATTCTGAACAGCTGTCTATATAAAAATGTACCCTTTATCCTTACTTCCCCTTTTATCTATCTTTGCTCTTGGATGGCTTTATCAATCCTTCACACTGGAATCAGCTCCTTCCACTGACCTCAGCCAAGGACTTTATCATGGGTGGTGTTGGCGTCCAAATAGACCATATCGCTTTGCCTTCTTTTCTGTATTAGCCACCTCCCTTGAAACATTGTTACAGGGTGGGGATGCTAAATATTTGGCATTTGCCATTAGCCTGGCTTGGGAAAGGACAATACCCCACTGTGGCTCTTTATCGTTCATGGGCTGTTTACTCTTCTGCAAGTTGCCACGAGAAGAGGGCACACCACTCAATTAATAGGTAACTGATTCAAGATGAATACAGTCCCCCCCCCCTCTGCACAACAACTGACCTGTGGAACTGTCTGCCACCAGAGGTATCAATCTATAGTATGTTCCAGCTGTGGCTAGGGTTGAGTAGAAGTGCAGGATTCTTTTCCACTGAACTTAAGTATGATGGCGAGAGGAATTATTTCATTGCACTCCAGCAGAGTTCCACTACAATACATAAAAAGGATTTCTCAAAGGGCTCACTTTCATTTGTCAGAAGAAGACTTGGGCTGGGTAAGAGAATTTTAGCTCCATCAGAATGAATTAGACTGTTCTCAGAGAAAAGATATTTAGGCTGGACCCGACAGTTAGGACAATAAAAGCACAATAAGACACTGAAATCTGAAAATCTGAAAGGACTGCAGTGCAATCAGCTATTTTCCATCTCTAGGGGTGTACATAGGAACATAGAAAGCTGCCATATACTGAGTCAGACCATAGGTCCATCTAGCTCAGCATTGTCTACCCAGACTGGCAATGTCTTCTACAAGGCTGCAGGCAGGAATCTCTCTCAGCCCTATCTTGGAGATGCCAGGGATGGACCTTGGAACCTTCTGTTCTTCCCAGAGAGGCCCCATCCCTGAGGGGAATATCTTACAGTGCTCACACTTCTAGTCTCCCATTCATATGCAACCAGGATGGACCCTGCTTAGCTAAGGGGACGTCATGCTTGCTACCACCAGACCCACTCTCCTCTCCTAAGAGGGGTTAAGGGCTCTCCTGTAGACCTGGTCAAAAACTGCAGAGTATTCATCACTTCCAGATGGTACCAACTACCCCAGCTCTCTATGGTGTACTGTACTGTCTATGGTGAGTATCATTCTAGTCCTGTAGGGTTCAGATTGGGGTGGCCTAGCTCTTCGAATAGGCCTAGTATGATCTCTAACAAGAGTCTCACACATTCTGACTCAGTTCCCTTAGGGTGTCCCTGGAATCACAATGATTGCATTTTGATGGATTAATAATTTAGCGAAATGAAATCAATTGCTGTTTAACCCCTATTTGGCAGCATTTGATAGAATGGCTTTTTCGGCTTTGGTGTTTGTTTGTTTTTAAAAAACTAGGAGATGAAATAAGTCATTTTATTTTCCATGAAAACGACTTTCAAGCTGTCATTAGCATGATGGTTCCATTGATGTCAACACAGTAAGGCTATTCTCATGCACATCCTAACCCAGGCAAGGGAAGCCCATATGAGAACTTCTGAGATTGGGCCTGATCCAGGCAGGGCAGGACAGCGCTGCCTAGCCCTGCTTTTAAACCTGGCTCTTAGCAGTGGTTAAGGGCTCAAGTGAGACTAGGGGTGTGAACAGAACTAGCTGGTCCAGTCTGGTTTGAGTCCAAACTGGACCTCAACCAGACTGGTCCAGTTCAGTCAGGCACCCCTTGAAATCCCCCCCGGTTCGGTTTGGATTGGTTCCGGTTCAGTTCCGAACCGGTTTGCACATCCCTAAGCGAGACCTCAACCCACGCTCCAAGATTGTGTGTTCGCTGGTGCTATGTTCAGCCTAGGGTGCCCGCCTCCTGGGGGGAATCTCCCAATGAATCATGCATGTCACGTGGTGCATTGTGGGATATCTGGAGGCCGGGCCATCGTCTTGGCCTCCGGAGCTCCAAACTATGGCACACAGCATGGATTGTCTGGAGTATCGTCTGCACTCCCAGCAACAGACCAGCGTTCGTCTGGGTGGAAGGTGAATTCCACCAGCCTTCTCCTCTGCCCGCCTACTGCCCCACCCACCCAGTTGTGTGAATGACCTCACTCTCCCCCACTTTCAGTTTTGGTTTTAAAATATTCCAAAAAGAAACGAGTCACCTTTACAGTGAAAATTTTCTGCACCACCCCAGAAAAAATCTTTCACTTAGGAATCTAAACTAGACAAAGATGGTGACCAGTGCTCCCTATTAGCAGGGATTCCCAGATATTGTGGACTACAACTCCCATCATCCCCAACCAAAGTCCACTGGAGCTGGAGCTGATGGGAGTTGTAGTCAACATCTGATAATCCCTGTTAACAGGGAGTATTGGTGGTAATTTACTTACTGGTAGTGGTTTACATACTTACTTGGAAGAAACCATCACTGAGAAAACACTTGTAAGATTGGGCTATATGGCTTCCAAGTTATGTCTTTCATGCATGTGGGACAGGGCCTTCTCAGTTATTGCCCCCAGACTTTGGAATGCTCTCCCGGTGAGCATCTGCTCCCCAGCCTCCATCATTGTTTTTAGAAAGCAAGCAAAATCTTGGCTTTTTTACACGGGCTTTTATATGAGTGTTCTGTTGCTGCTGCTTTGTATCATATGGTTATATTGTACTTTAAAAAAAAACAAAACAACTTTTAATTAGACTTGTATTTTTTATATTCAAATGTAATTTTTATTGTGCAGTTTTATAGGTTAGTATTCTTTTAAATGTCTTGTAAACTGCTTGAGATTATTTTAATGAAAAGTGGTATGAAAATCTAACAATAAGTAAATAAAATAAAATGTTATGTGTGCTTAGATTGGGAAACAACTTCAATGAATGCAGTGGGACTTCCTTGTAAGTAAAAATGAGAAAATTAGGGCTGCCAGCTTTAATTGGTCATCAGTCTTCAAAATCTTTAGCTGATTAATGAGGCAGAAATATTTTTTTTAATCAGTGGAGATGAACTTTAATGGATGGGGTTGAGACACAGATTCATTTGCGTAATCTCTGAGGCTTTTTTTGCGGTGGTATGTTACTTAAAAAATGGGAAGAGGAAGAAGATTGCCAGACACTTTCCACTTCCCCAAGTGGTGAGAATGTTCAGACACAACATTACTCAGGGTCTGGTTCCTTTTGACGGAGAGAGTCCTGGAGACATGTGGCATTTTTGGAATATTTGCTAGGTTTGCACATATATACCAGCAGAGCATACGGGCGACTCCAGCATGAGGCAGAGTAAAGCAGCTTGCTTCAGGGGTTGGACGGTGGGCCAATTGCCATGGAAGAGGCAAGCAAAGATCTATCTAGCACAGGGTTATATTTTGAACACGAGCCAGGCAGGTGTCTCTGGAAACTCATAGCTGTGCATCACTGTGACTGGGCACCCCCAGTTTGTTTATTCTCAGCATTCAGAATTCGGAAACACACCCTGGGAACCCAGTTTGCCCACCGACATCCTACTGTGGGTACAGGGCACATTCTCCGATATACGGAGGAAGATGACTCCAAGTCATGCCATTGAAATTAAAGGAATTTCTTAACTTGGGATCAACATTATTCACCACTATTTATTGCCCTCATTCTCTGCTGTCTCACAAAGCCTAGCCAGATGTCAGGCAATAGGAAGTAGTCCCCTGCTAACTGAGCTAAGAGGCACCTTTTAAAAAGTGGTGATTCTTTTTATTTAGCAGGGGGAGAGCAACTGGCCCTATCCGTCCTGAGCACAGCCACCTCCAGTGGCTGTTGTCTTATTTATTTATTTATTTTTAAGAAAGCCATCTTATGTTTATTTTTAGATTGTGAGCCCTCTGGGGACAGGGAGACATCTTTGTTTGTTTGTTTATTTTTATGTAAACCGCTCTGGGAAATTTTGTTGAAAAGATTAAAAGGAAAGATATTCCATCGAGTCAGTTTCGACTCCTGGTGCCCACAGAGCCCTGTGGTTGTCTTTGGTAGAATACAGGAGGGGTTTATCTTTGCCTCCTCCTGCACAGTATGAGATGATGCCTTTCAGCACCATCCTATATCACTGCTGTCCAATATAATCATATTCTGGGAAACACACCAGCAGGAATTCGAACCAACAGCCTCCTGCTTTTTAGGCAGGTTGCTTCCCTGCTGCGCCATTAGGTTTTTGAAAAGTAGTATATAAATTATTAGTTGTATTCATATTTGTCATACAGAAAGTACAAACAGCTATAAATAAAATGAAACAGTACATTGGAAAAAAATCAATGAAATCTGATAAAGGCGCTTTAAAACACATTCGCTCACTGGACAGAGTAGGGACAACTACCAATGCAAATATAAACCGCCAACTTCTGCCTGCAACCTTGGAGAAGCTGCTGCCAGTCAGTGTAGACCATACTGAGCTAGATGGACCAAGGGTCTGACTCAGTAGAAGGCAGCCTCCTATGTTCCTAGAGGAGACACTGAATCTGAACCCCTTTCCCTGCTTTAATTAGAATAGTCGGAAGACCTGCTCATAGCACCCAACTCTTCCCCTCATTTCATCGGAATTTCCATTTACTCTTGTGGATGATGTCATATCATTGTCCAAACAAATCCAACCTTATCAGTGAATGTGACACCCTCCCAAGAGTTTTTCTTGCCCCTCCCACCAGAAGTCTTTATCTTCAAATCTTGTGCTGCAAATTCTTGGTGAGTCTTACCTGGTTTGTGCAAACCGATTTCCACCCACCTTGAGCAAACACGATTCCCAGCCAAAGGAGGATAACAAACGAACAGTCCAGTTAACCAGCCACATGGGGTGTGTGTGTGTGTGTGAATGGGGACCAGAGAGAGAGGATTCAGGCAACCAGGAGCGACATGATAGCTGCGTATGAGCTTACCAAGTGGTATCCATAACCATATGTGGAAGGAAGACATCTGTAGTCCCTGATACTTCAGTTCTGCCCAATGTTTCGCCTGCTAACTTGGCAAAGAGGCACCTTTTAATGTGGTGATTCTCTTTATTTAGCAGGGGGAGAGTAACTGGCCCTATCCAACCCCAGCACAGCACCCCCTCCAGTGACTGTTGCTGGTGTCTCTCTTATGATTCTTTTTAGATTGTGAGCCCTTTGGGGACAAGGATCCATCTTATTTATTTGTTATTTCTCTGTGTAATTTATTTGTTATTTCCCTGAGCCATTTTTGGAAGGGCAGTATAGAAATCGAATAAGTAAATTAAAAATGATGATGATGATGATGATGTTGTTACCAACTTTGGGCCACATTACATGTGATGCTCAGTAACACAGAAGGCATTTCACACAATCGTTCCAATCTAGGTTGGATGTGGGTTACCCGCATTGAATGGATTGTATGAACCCATACCAAGGTGGTTTATGGCCCAAGATCCTCACCTTGGAGGATCTTCACATGCTCAATTAAGTAGCAGCTAGGTATAAATTAGTAGGTACTTACCTCCACTCTGGCTTCATTTGCAAGCTGCTCTGAGCATTCTGTACAGTGGCGAATCAGCTCTGCCACTCACCTGGTTTCCGTGGAGTCGATCCCTCACGGCAGGGAGGGAGTGCTGGTGGCAAGCTGCAGCCGGCGCAGAGGTAAGCACCTACTAATTTATGCTTAAAGGTGCCTCTCCCCCCCCCCACCCTGCGTCACCTGCACCAGTCGCTACTGCTTCAATGTTGGTAACCCACATGAAACCTAGATTCAAATGGTTGTGTGAACAGGCCTTGTTTTGTCTTCCAATTTTTTTGTTTGCTTGTTTTGATATAAAATGCAGCTGTCGGGCCTGAAATCTGGTCTGGAAGACCAGGTGAAGGAAAAGACTTTCTCTGCCCTTTCCTGTCAGGTGGTAAAGGAAAGGGTTGAGGCACCTGGGCCTTCTGCATGGCCTGGATCCAGCTTGCAAGCTCTGTGGCTACATGTGGTCAAAGCAGGGGGGAAATGTTCGGACCAAGCTTGTCTTGAGTGTTAAAAAGTACTTTGGCCTTTCGGAATTCAGAGGAAGCTAAATCTCAAAGAACACTGAACTGAAATATTGCACCTCTATTACTTCCAGATGGCAATTGGGGGGCCATATTGCAGACCGCCATGTTTTTGACAAGAGCATTTATTACTTATATTGATTGGGATTGAGCCAAAATGACACTCTTCCTTTTGCCACTGTGCTCACAGACAGCGAAGAGGGAGGTTTGCAGCGGGGTCTGCAAATGTGCAGAATAAGGTGCCAGCATAGTGGCTGTGGTGATCATGGTCCCTGCCTCAAATAAGTGTCAGCTTTACTGCCCAGAAGGCAATATAGAGGACAACAATTACTGCTTTCACTGTGATTTGGCTTCAATTATCATCAGGGAGCCAAATTACCCTGGGCTAACGGAGTGATTCGGAGCCAAATCCGGCTCTGAGAAGGAAGGTATTACCCTTCCTCGGATTTGACTTCATGAGAGCACCTTGCAACCAATTAGATTTGGCTGCCCAATAAGCCAAATCAGAGTGAGAGCAATGTTTTCTGATGTCTTATGAGTAATGGAAAAGGGCACATAGCAGCAGCAGCAGCATGAATGCTACTTATCAAGGAATATCAGAACATCAAGCAGGCAGTGATGGAGGAAAAGGTGAGCAGATTTTCTGAAACCTTCTGCTCCATAGCTGAAAGGGTTCAGTGCCAAACCTTCGGCTCAATCTTAATAATTATATGGAAGAGCATTGTCTATTTGGACAACATTCCAACCTTTTCATATCACAGCACCTGCAGTCTCACAATGTTTTAACCCCTTCATGCCATAATACTTTATCCTGGTGAGTGAAACGTGCTGGTGCGAGAATGGCTACTTAGTTGGCCTAAAGACTACACAGCCTAAGATGCAGTGCTATTAGGAACAAACGCAAGTGTGATTAAAAGGTGGCCAGGAGCCTTGATATTAAAGCAAGACAACTGTCAGATGGAAGAAATGGAGGCAGTACCCTTTGAAATTCAAACTGGTCACTGGATATTCCTTGGAAATTGGGATTGGTCTCCATCAAGTTCTGTAGATAACAAGCAGAAATGTGACCGCAGAACATATAGAGGGGCAAGAGGAAAAGGTCAGAAGCAGTGCCCAGGAGCATCCTGGGAAAGGAAAGAAGGCGGAGAGAATGGATTATGAGAGAAGAGGCCTGGGGAAAGCAGGGATTGGCTCCTTTTAAGGCTGAGTCACTGGTTTCCACCCATAGAAGCTGGCACTCTCCCAGAGGGAACCCTGTATAAATACAGCCTCTCCCCACATTTATTCCCAACCCCATCTTAAGAAAGAAAGGGAGCAAGAAGCAACTAAAAATGAAGGTCGTCGCTGCTTTCCTCCTCATCTCCCTGCTCTCTCTGCAGGATTCCACAGCTGCCCCCTGGGTAAGAAAGATCCCGACCTATTGCTTTGTGATGGGTAGCCAGGAGGTACCCAAGGAGAATGTTGTGACCATCCTATGCATGTTTATCTGGGATTAAATGTGCATAGGACTGCAGCCTTCATTCCAAGAAACAAAGGCTGCAAGCCTGTGCCTGTTTACCTGCGAGTAAGTCTCATTGAACTCTGTGGGAGTTACTTTCAAATACTGTATTTGCCCGAATAGAAGACGACTCTGAATTTAAGGTAAGGGCAAAGTGAAGGTGTGCCGTCGAGTCGGTGTCGACTACTGGTGACCACAGAGCGCTGTGGTTTTCTTTGGTAGAATACAGGAGGGGTTTACCATTGCCTCCTCCCACGCCGTATGAAACGATGCCTTTCAGCATCTTCCTGTATCGCTGCGATGCCTTTCAGCATCTTCCTGTATCGCTGCTGCCCGATACAGATTCGAACCAGCAACCTCTTGCTTGCTAGTCAAGTCATTTCCCCGCTGCGCCATTTAAGATGACCCCCTTAAAAATACAGGTTAAATACTGTATTCACCTGAGAGGAGGAGGACTCTGGAAGTAAGACGATGAAAACCATCCCAACTCTAACAGCTGTTTGAGAGTGGAACAGTCCGTCTCATGAGAAGGTGGGCTCTCTTTTGCTGGAAATGTTCAAACAGATGTTGGATCTGTCACAGTTTCCTGCACTGAGAAGGAGGCTGGACAAGAATTCTATGATTCTATGACTCCTTTTTTTTAAAATGGGGGACTCTGAGGCTAGGAGATAAGCCATGCACATTAGTCCAACCATGGCACTTATTTATTTATTTGCATTTTTACTTGATCTTCTCAGACTATTGGGAGTCAGGAGTCCCTGCTGATCTACTGCAATTCACCCAGAGATCTTCCAGTAATCCTGACATATCCTCTGTCCTGATCTTATAGATATCAAATGGGAAACAGTCACTGCCCCAAAAAGGTTACAGTTCAAACAAACTGAAAGGTTAAAGAGGAACTCCGTGTTGCCATTAGAAAGCAAACAACTTCAGCATCCATTTTTTGACTCTTTCAGAATTGCACATCTGATGCTCCCTAAATGAGAGCTGCCTCCTTCCATATAGAAAACTAGCCGGTCAGAGAAAAGACAAGAGTGAAAAAAATGTTCTGTACATGCTAGCTTTCCATGTGTAGATGATATGTTGTTCCTCGCAGTGTGGGCAAAGTATTTACAGCGATTCCCTTAAAAATCAAGCCACCTAAGGCGCAGCGGGGAAATGACTTGACTAGCAAGCCAGAGGTTGCTGGTTTGAATCCCCACTGAAACACCTCTATTGGGCAGCAGCGATATAGGAAGGTGCTGGAAGGCATCATCTCAGACTGCGCAGGAGCAGGCAATGGTACACCCCTCCTGTATTCTACCCAAAACAACCACAGGGCTCTGTGGTCGCCCGGAGTCAACACTGACTCGACGGCACAACTTTACCTTTACCTTAAAAATCACAATGTGGTGGCTTTTTATCCCAGATGAGAAGTCCTGACACTGTTTGTCTGTTTTTCCTTGGCCATGTCCTTTTGATAGAGTAGCTCACCAACTTTTCTTCTGGCAGGGATCCTGTGTCTAACAGCAGCCAGAGCAGCAGAAATGTAGCAGGCAAACTTTCCCTGAAGTGGAGAGAAAATAAAGATGGGGTAAAACAGTACTTGCTGAGTTTCTGCAACATGGACAGGCACCTGTTAAAGACACAGGAGCCCTCACAAGATCAATGTTGGCAACCCTGCCTTTTTAAAAAAGCTTATCTGCATTCCTGGCTGCTTCTCAGTGATAACTTTTTGCTGACCCCAACTTATTTACCTTGGTTTCTCTCCCACTTTCCCCCAGATGGACATTCCAGTTCCTGATAGAGCTAATCTTGTTCCTGTCCTCTGACAGACTAGCTCCATGTAGCTAATTTTCTCCTTCCATTCACCCACCCAAATGATGCTCTTTCTGATTCTTTCCAGAATGGACGCAGCTTTGATTACAACAATGTAGGCTCAGGCAGCATGAATGACAATGGAGTAAGTACTCAGAATGTCTCTGTATTTTGAACCCATCTGTATTACTTTCCCCTCAATCGGAAAATGGTCTTCCCTGCAAAGTATAGCAAACCTTTTGGCTGATTTTGCTTCCTTCTCTTTGGAACTTGCCAAATGTTTTGTTTTTAAATAAAAGGGTGCACTCCACACCCCACAATCTCTATTCATGCTAATTTTGCTGCTTGTCATTTCTTATTAGAGGGAAATCACTTTGCTATATGCAAGACAGATTATTTTCTCTTTAAAAAATGTATAGGAACATAGGAAGCTGCCATATACTGAGTCAGACCATAGGGCCATCTCTCTCAGTATTGTCTACACAGACTGGCAGCACCTTCTCTAAGGTTGCAGGCAGAAGATCTCTCTCAGGACTATCTTGGAGATGCTGCCAGGGAGGGAACTTGGAACCTAGATGCTCTTTCCAGAGCGGCTCCATCCCCAAAGGGGAATATCTTACAGTGTTCACACATCAAATCTCCCATTCATATGCAACTGGGGTGGACCCTGCTTAGCTAAGAGCACAAATCATGCTTGCTACCACAAGACCAGCTCTTTTCTAGAACTTTGGCACTTGAGACATTATTAATTTCTCCCCCCCCCCCGCTTTTTTATTGCAGAATAGCTACGGGGACGGAGGAGCAGTAAGTATCAACGATCCAATGTGTCCTGTTTATTTTGACTCTGCCGTTAAATATTCTCAAAATATTTAATATATTTTAATAAATATATTTAACCTGCAGTTAAACATTCTAACTCACAACTTGCTCCTTGGGCTATACCCAAAATCCCCAAAATGGATTTTGTGACAAGCCCAGCACGAGCGGAAGAGAAACAGCCGTGGTCGGCCCTTTTGTGTGAGAAAGGTGTGCTGGAAATTTTAAATAAGTCAAGAGCTGTTTAAGTGCTCCATTGTATCCCACTTGCTGATTGGAGATCCCTGTGGGAACCGGGTCCTGAAAATCCATTCCAATCTCCGGGACGGAGTCCTGAAAATCCATTCCAATCTCCGGAACGGAGTCCTGAAAATCCATTCCAATCTCCGGAACGGAGTCCTGAAAGGTCTTCTGTAGATAGGATGTCTGTATTTAGTGGAGGGTGCTTTAGCTGGCGGCAACTCACCACCCAACAAAACTCGATCCCCACTCCTCCGAACTCTACGGCTGGAGATCACCAGTTGGTATGGTTGGAATGAAGCCAATATATCCAATTGGCTTCCTTAGCAGGCCTTGTGCTGGGCCCCCGGATTCAGAATAGGGACAGAGTTAGTCCCTCTAGCTCAGTATTGTCTACACTGACTGGCAGCGGCTTCACTAAGGT
Organism: Hemicordylus capensis; assembly: GCF_027244095.1. Classification (NCBI taxonomy): domain Eukaryota; kingdom Metazoa; phylum Chordata; class Lepidosauria; order Squamata; family Cordylidae; genus Hemicordylus; species Hemicordylus capensis. The sequence continues at coordinate 21,021,980 of NC_069663.1, forward strand.
TTCAGGCAGGAGTCTTTCCCGGCCCTACCTAGAGATGCTGCCAGGGACGGAACTTGGGCCCCCCTGCATGCAAACCAGCTGCTCTCCCACTGAGCTAAAGGCACTGCGGAAGTACAGTAGGTGCAGTTTCTCCGCCATAGCTGTAGCAGGGTGCTGATCTGGTTCCTTTGATGCAAATATGGAAATGCATTGTTTCCATTTCCCATGGGCCTCTTCCTAATCTCATAGTCCAACAGAAGCCATTTTCTGCCCTCTAGTGGTAAGAGCGGGAAAATGCAGCCCTATTCTGTGCAGAGTTACATGTGGCTAAACCAACTGAAATCAAAACCAGAATATGCTTGCTTAAATGTCCAGTGGCTACTGACTCCTAAGTATTGCCCCTAACTCTCTGGGGGCTCTGGTAAGGAGCAGTTGGTCAAGGAAGAATATAGGGAGGAAAGATAGAACTCTCAATTTCACAGCGATCTTAATAGACAGGATCAGTTCCCTTGGCACAGTACGGTGCATGCCTGCACATTTCAATTCAGCAGATAGCTTTGTAACTCTGCAGACATTTCAGAAAGGCCATGTCTGGAGTTCCGTCTCCAAGAAAGAGAGCCCGAGGAAGCCTGTCCCTGAAACTTCTTGTTTCTCGTTGAATCACAAATCACTCACAAACCGTTTCTGCTCCGTTTCTAGAATGGAGGCAGCTTTGATAACAACGTAGCTGGTAGTGGCAGCTTCAACGGCAATGGCGTAAGTATTGGAGATCTGCTAATGGCACAATGCCTTGTTTTTGCCTGTTCAGTTGACCATCGTGTGGCTGGGCTAGGAAGCTGGTTATGGGTGATGCTTTCAGATGAGCTGGCATTTGAACATCCCATAGTCCAGGGGTGCAGACAGTGAGGAATCTTAGGGAGGGACTCTTCAGTTAAATTTTGAGTGGGGTGTGGGGAGGAAAGAAACTTTTTTGTGGGGCGGGGGAGAAAATAGGTTTTGGGGGACTGGAGATATGGATTATTAGGTTGGGGGAGAGGGGAGAAGGACAATGAAGGGAGACTCCACAAACACTTAGGGGGAGATCTGTACTCCTCCTCACAGGTGAATATAGAGCTATGTTTCCAGGCTGCAGGAAGGTTTCCAGATCAGATGGGGATGCGAGTAAAGAGTTGTACCAAGATGTTTATAGAAAAGGTGGAATTTGGGGAAGGAGTTTGTAAGAAGAGGGACTGCATGGCAGTTGTGTTCAAGGAAGCTATAACAAGCATCAAGGAGAAATGTGCATGAAATGAATTTTTTGATTCATTTCAAATTTGAACTTAATTTCAAAAATTCATGTTGAATTTGAATCAGATTCAAATTCCTCCTGAAAATTCAATTTGAATTTGAACCAGATTCAAATCAATTTGAACCTGTTTTGTCACCTTTTTAACCAATCAGGGGGACTGAATGGTTTTTTAAAAGGTGCCAAATGGCTCTCAAATGGATTCCGAATCAAGTTTCAAAAATTCATTTCAAATTCAAATTGAATTGCTTTTTGAAGGGGTGATTCTATTCAAATTCGATTCACTCAGTTCACCCAGATTTGAGTTGAATCCATTCAAATTTGAACCGATATGCACATCCCTAGCATGAAGCCCACCAAGGAAAATTGGGTAGGATAATTTGAGGGGAAGGGAGTCCTTCATTTGAGTTGGCACTACTCTGGTGGCCTCTTAATAAGGTGGATAGGAACTACATTGCCTTGCTAGGAGGGAATATATTATTTTTTGACTGCTTTTTCCAGTCAGGAAGATTTGTTCCACTGAGAAAGGACTGGTGCTATTTAGGGATGCTCTTAATTCATACTTAGACATTTATATTTAAAATAGTACATAACAATGCTTTTTTTATCTTTGTTCTTGCAGAATTCCTTTGCAGCTGTGAGTATCATCAAACACACATGACTTGCCTATTTTGACTCTGCTTTAAAACATTCTATCCCATTATATTTATTCCTTTGAGTCTGAATCGTATTCCAAATCCAAACGAGATTGCTTATGAATGGGTCCAGCAGCAGCTGAACGGAAAAAGTGTTGGACAAGTGTTGTCTACCTAATTTACTGGCGTGTGATCTGTGTAGAAACATGAGGAAGAGCCAAAAATGGAGGAGGCCTTCTGGGGACCATTGGGGATGTATGGATATTTTGGAGGTGTCTCATAGTTGGGGGTAACCAAGTGAAACTGGGGTTCACCCAGAGCCAGTTGGCTGCTCTCTTCCCAGAATGGTCATGCTTGGGGTTACTTTCTGCCACCGTTGGAATAAAGTCAACATGTCCTTCATGTTGGGCCAACAGATGCAACACAGAATTGTTCTCCAGTGCTTCTCATAGTATCACTGGGGGACTTCAGCAGATGTAGCTTCTTTATCATACAAATTATGTGCAGAAATGTTGGATGTAACTATGAATACAAATACAATGGATATTTATATACCACTTTTCAACAAAAGTTCCCAAAGCGGTTTACATAGATATAAATAATTAATAAATAAAATGGCTCCCTATACGCAAAGGGCTCCCAATCTAAAAAAGAAACATAACATAGACACCAGCAACAGCCTCTAGAGCAGTGGTTCTCAACGTGTGGGTCCCCAGATGTTGCTGAACTACAACTCCCAGCATCCCTAGCCCCATTGGCCTTTGGTTGGGAATTATGGGAATTGTAGTTCAGCAACATCTGGGGACCCACACGTTGAGAACCACTGCTCTAGAGAGATGCTGTTCTGGGGCTGGATAGGGCCAGTTGCTGTTCCCCTGCTAGGTAAAGAGAAACCTCTAACTTAAGAAGGCACCTCTTTGCTCAGTAAGGAGGGAATCTGTTCAAATTCACCATCTTATCACCACTAATTATTCAAAATCACTATCGCACCTTCGCATGTATGTAACTCTGAATGTGGCAACTCCAAACTCATTGCACAAGAGAAGCATTTTGCTGCCCTCTGGTGATTAGAACATATTAAAAAAAATACTGCCCTGTGGAATTGCATTCATGCCATGTACCTAACCCAGTTGAACTCAGGTTCATTGATGTAAGCGGCAGTGAAATGGCCACTTAAATCAGTGCTGTCTGAAGAAAGGAGCCAGTTGAAGAATGCAGACACAGACCTGCTGCACTCCTTCTTGGGTGGAACTATTTCAGGATGTAATAATTCAGAGATTGCACATTTGAGTCTCCCTTACTCCCCACTACCCGCATATTGAAAACTAGCCTGTTAGAGAAAAGACTAACACCCTTTTCCTTGAGATGCCAGCTTTCTATGTGCAGAGGATGTTTTGCCCCTTGGAGTATGGGCATTCAAAGTATTTACAGCTATCCACCAACAATAACTGGGTGGATCTTAATCCTGGGTGAAAGGTTCTGCTTGTTTCCTGCCAACATTTTTCCTAGCAGGGATCTTGTGTCAAACAGCAGAAATTTAGCAGGTGAATCTTTCCCTAATGTGGACAGGAAATAATTGTACTGACTGCATCTCTGGATGGAAGGGAGGCACTTGTTAAAGGCACAGGAACTCTTGTTCTTGTTAAGATCAGCATTGACAATCCTACCCTTTTCTACACTTATCTACTTCCCTGGCTACTTTTCAGCTGTTTCAGTCCATATTGTTCTCCAATACACCAAATGCTGTATATCTCTCATCCTCTGACACAGACTAGCTCCATGAAATTAATTTGCTCCTTCCATTGATCCAATGAAATGATTCTCTTTCTGCTCCTTTCCAGAACGGAAACAGTTTTAATGGGAACCGAGTAGGATCTGGCAGCTTCAATGACAATGGAGTAAGTACCCAACACGCATTTTTTGAACTGGTTAGTATGACTCTCCTGGCAGCAGAAAAAATGGTCCAGTGTGGAAAGTGTAGCAACCCTTTCAACTGATTTCTCTTTGGAACTACCCAGATGATACGTTTTTGATGAGGTCCAACCTCCATTCATGTTAATTCTGCTGTAGTGCTAGTAATGTGTTACACAACTTAATGATGAGAAGGAAACCCCTTTGCTCTTTGGCACACACTTTTTTAAATCAGGGAGGCATGAGCTCATTTGATTAGGTGCTGGGTATTTGGGGACACTATTAATTCCTGATTCCCCCCCCCCTTTTTTTTAATTGCAGAATGGTCTTGGCAATGGAGGAGTAAGTATCAGAAAATGGATGTGACTGAGCTATTTTGGCACTACATTAAACTCACAACTTGCTCCTTGGGTACTAATAATATTTTGGCTGCATTCACACAATCCTGGCAATCCTGGCTAAGGAGTTAACCAGGATAATTGAGCCTTGCATAACTGATCTTGAGAGCCTAGGATTTCTGGGCAATTCTGGTCCAACCACTGTGGCTTGCATTTAACCAGGATAGATAACCAGGATCTGATCCTGGACCGCAGTAGCTTGACCAGGATTGCCTGGAAATTCTGGCCTCTCACAACTGTGGAGCAAGGGACATGGGTTGTGACCCAGTTTGTGAATGATCAAGAATCTTTGTGAATCAATTGGGGCTCATGTATGCACTCTGGCCCAGATCTGCTGGTTTGTGGTGAATGATCATGAAGATTTATGAAATCTTTGGGGGTTGTGCAGTTCTCCCTGCCCCCACTCCCCAAATGCACTGGCCCAGACCTGTGGGTTTGTGGTGAAGTGTATGTGTGTGTGTGTGAGTCAGACCACTGGTCTATCTAGCTCAGTATTGTCTTCACAGACAGGCAGCGGCTTCTCCAAGGTTGCAGGCAGGAATCTCTCTCAGCCCTATCTTGCAGATGCTGCCAGGGAGGGAACTTGAAAGCTTCTGCTCTTCCCAGAGCAGCTTCATCCCCTGAGAGGAATCTCTTGCAGTGCTCACACATCAAGTCTCCCATTCTTATAAACCAGGGCAGACCTGCTTAGCTATGGGGACAAGTCATGCTTGCTACCACTAGACCAGCTCTCCTCTCTTAAGAGAAGATGCTTATTTTGCAGAGGGGTCCCCATAAGCTCATTAGGTCCAGCGTTCAAAATTACCTCACTGCACTCCTGATCAATTCCCATGAGGACTTGCAAAGTTTGTCTGGGTGCACATTTGTGCATTCCTGCTCAGTGTTTAGATTTATAACAGGCCTTACGAAAAGGCTAGGTCAGGAGTTCTTTCTCCAGGAAAGTCATCCTGAGAAAGGCTCCCCACAAACTTCCTGATTCTAAGGAAACCAGAAGACACTCACACCTCCTCTTCTGCTCTGTTTCTAGAATGGAGGCAGCTTTGATAACAACAGAGCAGGTAGTGGCAGCTTCAACGGCAATGGCGTAAGTACTAGAGATCGATACCACCCTGTTTACCAGCTCAGCAGAATATAATGTTAATGGGTTCAGCAGAGGTGGTCCAAGTTCTTTGGATAACTGGACACCAAATGCCAATATAGTTTACAGTTCTTTCTGGACAGGTTTATAAACGCAGTATGATAAATAATTGTGTAAAGGCAAAGCGTGCTTTCGAGTCGGTGTCAACTCGTGGCAACCACAGAGCCTGTGGTTGTCTTTGGTAGAATACAGGAGGGGTTGACCAGTGCCTCCTCCCATGCACTATGAGAAGGTTCATTTCAGCATCTTCCTATTTTGCTGCTACCCAGTATAGGTGTTACCCATAGTCTGGGAAACATACCAGCGGGGATTTGAACCAGCAACCTCTGGCTTGCTAGTCAAGTCATTTCCCCGCTGTGCCATTAGGTGGCTGCTAAATAACTGTGTAGCTATAGAAATATATTTCTGCCTTTTCAGACTCTTTTAGGGTCTTTGTTCCTTTTCTTCCTTTATTATTCATCCAGTTCTGGAAAACCTGGAATTTAGGTAGGCTCAGCAGAGAGAGAAGTGACCCAGTGAGTTTAACGGGGATTTGAACTCAGGTCTCCCCACTCCTAGTCCAACATTCTAACCACAACACCAGACTGGCTCTTTCTTCTTGAATAGGATGTGTAGGGAGGGAGTAGTTTCACAATTGGGGAATGTGTACCTTTCATTGGCTGCTTTTTAATCAGGGAGGGGTGTGTGGTCAACAGAGAAAAGCTCTGAGTATCTGCACAAATTCTTAATTCTCCCTTTTGTTGTTCTTGCAGAATGCCTTTGCAGTGGTAAGTAGCAGCCAGGAGTGGGAACTGATCTTTTCTGACACTAATCTTTTCTGATGCTGTATGAGAAGATTTGATCTCACCATTTCTTTATTGGATTTGTTTAATAACATGTGAAATCACAAAGGGACAAGTTCTTCATTAGTGGCCCTGGGCCCGTTCAATAAAGACCGTCTTAAGCATCTCTCTGGAGTTTAAACATGGCCCAGATGTAATAAAACAAATCAATCAATCAATTTTATTACAGCCATACAAAAGACATAAAAAGCATTAAAACAGAATATTATACATAGTAAATATAATAAAACAGAATAAAACAGTAAGCTCCTATGAATTAGACCTTAAACAAGATCTTAATCTGATAGCAACATAAAAGAATTTGGGGTGTGTGTGTGTGTGTGTGTGTGTGTGTGTGCCAAAACTCTGTTTAGAATCTGTTTAGAACATGCTCATTCCGGTTCGAGTCTGGTGCGGATTCGAACCGAACCGGGCAACTTGGATTTGTGCACACCCCTATCTCCATAATCATGGGTCTGTTCTCACCATCCTAAACAGAGTTGGAAGAGTGCCCAGCCAGGGTAGGAGAGCTGAGCACACGCCAGATTGGTGGCCATGTGTTTGCAAAGATCAAGGTAGGAGCGGGGAGATGGATAGGAGGACAGGTTTCCTTGCACCCTGGAAAAAATGCTGGGAACAGGATGCGAATGGCACTGACGATTCTTCCTAGCTCCCAGTTCCCACATGATCACACACACACACACACACACACACACACACACACACACACACACACACCACACACACACACTTCTTCTTTGTAAACCCATGACTGCCAATCAGGAGCATGCACGGTTCTCCCATTGACTCGGCACGGTGGTGAAAACAGCCCTATTAGGTGCTAAAATGACCTATTTGAGACATCTGTCTAAAGGCACAGTGGTTGTGTCCTGTGCAGGGGCATAGCTAGGGGAGAAGGGGCCCCTGTTTGCCCCTCTCCCTGGCATTCCCTTTGAGCAAAGGAGATAATGAAGGAAATAGGGAGGGGTGGAGCTGGGGGGCCCTCAGGAGCTGGGGGGCCTGGGTTCTTTGAACCCATCTGCTCAATGATAGCTACACCCCTCGTCCCATGTACAACTGAGCTAAGTGTTGGAACCCTGGTAGGTCAGTGGAAGTGCTCTGCTGCCCTCTGGTGGTTAGAACATGAAACAAGAAACATCTCTTGCTCAATCCTTGGGTGAGCTAGATGCACTTAAGCCAATGGAAACCCAATCCAGTGAAGATACTTGCTTAAATGAGCATTGGTGGCTGGTGGCTACTAACTCATGAAATATCACTCCCCTAATAATAAAATAAAATAAAATAAAATAAAATAAAATAAAATAGGATGAGACCTGGACTCGGGGCGGGTGGGGGGACCAACTTAACAAGGAGGAATGTTGCTAGGAAATCTTTTGCAATGGTCTACGAAACAGCAAACATATACTATTTTCCTTTGTTTATTGTTCAATTTTTATATTGCCTTTCATAAGACATTCCAAGGCGGTTTACAAAAGTTAAAATACAATAAAACTCCATTAAAATCACATTTAAAACTTTCAGATCAGTTAAACAGTAAAAACCATGAAACATTAAAAAAAAACAACCCAAATCCTTTGGAATAGGATCAGTTTCCACAAAGACCAGATCTGTTCTTCTAGTCGTGTGTTTCTGTACTACCCTGCTTAACTTATCTTTGTGAATCAATAAATGAAACAAAAAATGGCAAGTTTAGAGCTGTGTTCCCTGTAAGAGGGATTCCCAGATACTACAGCTCCCATCATTCCCAGCTGCATTGGCCTTTGGCTGGGGATTATGGGAGTTGTAGTCAACAACATCTGGGAATCCCACTTACCGGGAACATTGGTCTGGAGGGATCTCTGATGTAACTGACCCCGTGAAAGAATGTCTCTAAAACTTCCTGCTAGGGAACCACGAAAATACTCACATCTCCACTCCTTTGTTTCTAGAATGGAGGCAGCTTTGATAACAACGTAGCTGGTAGTGACAGCTTCAACGACAATGGCGTAAGTGCTGGAGATTTACAAATTGCACACAACTTTGTTTAGGCACTTAGTTTAGCATCTCATCATGTAAGTGCTTTTTTTTTTTTTTAAACACAAACGAGCCACAAAATAGCCTCTTTTTAAAAAATCTGCTGGAAATTGCCTCTGACGTCACCTCTGGCCACCCCCGACCTGCGGATATGTGAATTTAACCCCCTTTCCCCCCACCCCATGTATGCTGAGGTTGAGTGTCAGTTAACAATACATGAAGCCATGGATGGCGAATCCACAGATAGCGAGGTTGTCCTGTATGTAAAACTTGGAATTTAGGTAGGCTAGGCAGAGAGAGAAGTGACCGGCCCAGAGTCACCCAGTGAGTTTCATGGTTGTGCTGGGGATTTGAACTCGGGTCTCCCCAGTCCTAGTCCAACACTCCAACCACTACCCCATACTGGCTCTTTCTTCAGGAATAGGATGGGAGAGAATAGTTTCAGGGAGAGAATAGCTTTGCTATTGGGGAATGTGTGTACCTTTGATTTGCAGCTTTTTAATCAGGGAGGTGTGTGTGATCCACAGAGAAAACCTCTGAGTTTCTGGATAAATTCTTAATTCTTCTTTTTGTTTTTGTTGCAGAATTCTTTTGCAGTGGTAAGTATCAGCCAGGGGGAGGTGACTCATCCTTTCTGACACTAATATTTTCTGATGAGGTATGGAAAGATTTGATTTCGCAATTTCCTTCCTGCATTCTTCTAATAACACGTGAAATCTCAAAGAGACGAGTTGTCTATTAGTGGCCTCGGGCTCGTTCAATAGAGACTGCCTTAGGCATCTCTTTGGGGTTTAAACATGTCCAGATATTAAAAAACAAAACAAAATTTGGACAAGAGCTCTCAGGTAGCCAGCTTGATGATTCGGTACTTTGGGGGGGAATTTGGGATAGGAGTGAAGTATGGAAGCGTTTTCTGAGAAGAACAGTTTCACTGCTTGTCAGATGTGCTTCCTGAGGTTGGTACCCAACCATAGTGAAGCTGCCACATTTGACACCAATGGAGTTTTTGACTAGTCTTCAAGGGAAGCCCCATTTACATGACATTCTAGTAGTCTAACCTAGATTTTATCAGGGCATGGACAGCTACGGCCAGGCTATCTCTGCCCAAACTGTGGGGTCGGGGGGCAGGCCTTTTGTGCTTCTCTGAGCCACACTGGGGAACTAACATGTATCTTTCTCCTCTTTTCCCAGAATGGTGGCAGCTTTGATGGCAACAGCGTTGGTGACAACAGCTTCAATAACAATGGCGTAAGTATGAGAGAGACTGAAATGGTGTCATCACTTTCTAGACTGACAGACCATCCCTTTCCTTATAGAGCATTTGAAAGCACCCTGGTGAACACTCGAAAGTGGTTCCCATGATCCGGTTATATTGTCTTTCTTACAGTTCCTCTCACCCTGACTTGTGGGAAACATTCCACAAATATTTCTTCCGTATCTCCAAAGTCTCTAGCTAAATGGCTTACTTTTCCTGAAGTTAGACAACCTCAAATGTCCTCTAAGGGAGGAGAGCTGGTTCTGTGGTACCAAGCATGACTGGTCCCTTTTGCTAAGCAGGGTCCACCATGCTTGCATTTGAATGGGAGACTAGAAGTGTGAACACTGTAAGATATTCCCCTCTGGGGATGGGGCTGCTCTGGGAAGAGCAGAAGGTTCCAAGTTCCCTCCCTGGCAGCATCTCCAAGATAGGGGTGAGAGAGATTCCCGCCTGCAACCTTGGAGAAGCCGCTGCCAGTCTGTGAAGACAATACTGAGCTAGATAGACCACTGGTCTGACTCAGTAGAAGGCAGCTTCTTATGTTCCTAATGTCAACAGGTGATCTGAGGTGTCCCCAGGAGGGCCCTGTGATCGAACAGATTCAGAACAGCAATTCTGTAGGCCAGGGATTCCCAACCTTCAGCCCTCAGATACGGTTGGACATCGATGCTGTTCATGTCAACAGCATCAACAACATTATTGTTACTCCCATCATCCCCAGCTACAGAGGCCATCGTGGCTGGGAATGATGGGAATTGTAGTCCAACAGGCATGCAGAGGTTCTACTCTTCCCATAACCATGGATTCTTTGTCCCTCAGAATTATTTCTGCTCCTTCTCCTCTTCTAAGATGCACTTCTAAATACTTACTGTTAAGATTAAATCAATATCTTGCACAATCAAGCCTTGTACTGTACGCATTGGCTAGTTCCAAACATTCCAGACTCCTAATCCATATACCCTATCAGCCAATCCCAGCACTCTTATCTCGTGTCATCTGTACATCTCCATCTCTTTCATGCACATGGCAAAGCAATGGATGGCTTCCAGATCTTCTCCCATGGCTGTGTTTCGTGCCTTTGGAGCAAGAAGTGGGGCTAGAGAGTGGGTCATTCAGTCACTGCTGGCTTTTTCCTTGTTCACGTCCTGATGCATGCCTAAACAAGAGAGTCTGAACTACAGCTCCAGCTCTGAAATTGCAGATTGTGATCATCTATGCCCAGTTGTACAGGAATGGTGTCAGTTAATGTAATGTTAATGTTAACATCAGTTATGTACAGGAATAACGTCAGTGGCATAGCAAGCTCTGAAGGGGTCTTTGTGCAAGAACTGGACATGGGCCCCTTTGGAAAATTTCCCCAAATGAAAAAAATATGAATACTTCCTGAATGGCTTGGCAGAAAGCCATGACATTTCACATGGCGTTCCTACATAACGATGGCATTAAATGTGCAGATGTTTGAGGAGATCAAACACCCTGTTGATTTTTAATGCATTTTTTAAAAAAATGATTTTTAATGATTTTTTTAAAAAGTTAGAAAACATTTAAAAATGTTTTTAAACATTTCCCTATGGGGGAAATGATGGTTTAAATTGGAAATTCAGGCACAGCTCCCCTAGTAGTGGCCTGTGCACATTACACACTTTTGCTCCATTGGAGAGCCATGCTTGAATAACATTTTGTTCTTTGCCTTGCAGAATGATAACAGTCCCCTCATTTGGGTGAGTATTAGTAGTTGTCTCTCCAAATCCCTCAGTTGGCTACAGGCTTTAGAGGTGAAGAGATGCTGTAATCCCTTGGGGATAGCTGCCTACCGCCATAGATCTGTTGGAATCCTGTGGAGTTACTTCCTCCCATGCTTACATCTTGTTCATCACTGGAGAGTTGAAATAGCTGTATAATATGTACATAAGACTTGGTTGATTTAGAGCAGGGGTGATGAACCTGAGGTGCTTCAGCTGTTCAACTACAACTCCCATCTTCCCCATTCACAAGGGTCTAGCATCCTATTTGCCTCAATGGCCAACTCACTGGCGGCCATTGAGGGTGGTGCAGAGATGGTGATGAAAGGCACCTTTTAAAGTCGTTACAGGCCATACGGCCAGCAACTGGAAGAACTACGCACAGCGGAGGCCGCATCTACGGCACTCACCTAGCCTCCACGCATGCGCTGGGGTGGGCTGGGGAGCAGGGATTCCCTCTAACAGGGATTCCCAGATGTTGTTGACCACAACTCCCAGAATCCTCAGCTGCAATGGCTTTTGCTTGGGGATTCTGGGAGTTGTAGTCAAGAACATCTGGGAATCCCCATTAGGGAACCATTTATGGCAATGTCAGGACAGTGACAGAAGGTGGGGTCCATATAGCCTATGACATTATTCAGCTTTCCCCCAACAATTCACAGTTACTGTGCATGATGTGCACCCCACAAAAGCAGCACTTTAGTGCAGAGCTCAGAATGGCTTCACTTCCGGCGCTTCATGCCACAGTACAACCACCCATCTGGGAAAAGCTCTGGGAAATACTCATGGAGAGTCTCTCTGAGGATCTGCAGAATGCCTTTCCTGCACTGCTGTGGGTCAGTTCCGGCCACCTCAGTTCTGTTGATGTGCAAATACTGGTTAAAAAAAAAGTTTGGAGACCAGTTATGAGGAAATGTGGTGCCAGGAAACTGGCAACTGGTCGCAACAAACTGGCAGCCCTACATTTCCCTTCCCATTTGAGATTCCCTGCAATAAACGTTGCTGTGTGCAGAGCAAACACAAATGCCGTGTGCAGCCTGAATCCACCTTTTTACAATATGAGACTTGGCATTCCAAGGTTAAAGCCAGACAGGAGATCTATGGTGGTTCTTGTGTTTGCTGCTTTGTTGGAGCTTCTCTCTGTGTTATGATTCTTACAGGCTTTTTTCTTCTTATCTTACAGTATTAATGGCCCAGAGACCCACCACAGAAGCTATCGAGATACCTCCTACCCTGCCGTTTGCCCACGAGTACCACCTTTCTGCCATTCCCTCTTGAATTATTGTTCTGGATGAATCTCTCTCTCTCTCTGCTGTCAACCCCCAGCAGAGACCCTTCTGCAAATAAAGAATCTCATCTTTACTAACAAATTGCATGTCCAGGTCAATGCATGTTGCTGAACATGTCCAGGTGGCAGCTATTCCATAATAGAGAAGAGCTGGTCCTCTGGAAGCAAGCAGGAATTGTCCCCTTTGCTAAGCAGGGTCCACATTGGTTTGCATTTGGATGGGGGACTGGATGGGAGGACTGTAATATATTCCTCTTAGGGGATGGGGCTGCAGCTCAGAGGAAGAGCATCTGCATGCCAGCCCACAGAAGGTTCCCGGTTCAGTCCCTAGCATCTCCAGGTAGGGCTGGGAGAGACTCTTGCCTGAAACTTCTGAGAGCTTCTTCCCATTGGTGTAGACCAGGGATTCTCAACGTTGGGTCTCCAGATGTTATTGGACTTCAACTCCCATAATCCCCAGGCCCAGTGGCCTTTGGCTGTGGATTATGGGAGTTAAAGTCCAATAACATCTGGGAATCCAACGTTGAGAATCACTAGTGTAGACAATACTGAGCAAGATGGACCAATGGTCCGATAAGGCCTCTTCCAACCAACCAACCAACCAACCAACCAACCAACCAACCTTTATTACGGTCATAGACAAGCATAAAGTATAAGGGTGATTACATGTTAAAAGCGAGAGTAGATACAAAGTGATTACTTATGGAATGGTACTTAAGGTACATATTAATACTAAAAATTCTAAAAATAGTAGAAAGTACACCAGAAGCATGAGGGCATAAAAGCCTGAAAATTAACAAAGGTGCACAGAAGGTATAAAAAGGGGAGCATAAAAATGGATGTAAAAATTAAAAGACATGAGAAGACAGAAATACATAAAAACCTAAGTATAAAAACTGGATAACGGCCAGACTATAAGGCTATATGGAACAGTAAAAAAAAAAGTTGTTCTAGTAAGAACTAATCAGCCTACTTTCCTTTCTCTGTCTCTACAACTGGACTGAATTTGGTTCAAATTGAAGTCCACAAGTTAGATCTCTTGCACCTCAAATGTTCACGCATCCGCCATCTTGGATCAGGGTGGATTACATCATTACAAATGACACCATTGAGGTGTTCCTGTGTGTTACTCACTACAACTGTACCAAATTTGGTCCAAATCGGTCAGACAGTCCCCAAGTTAGTGTATTTCCGCCTCAAAAATTCACACATATGCCATCTTGGATCAGGTGGTTGATATCATCACAAATTATTGTATTGCAAACTATATGGCATTGAGGTTTCCCCGTGTCTTCCTACAGCAAATTTGGTTCAAATTGGTTAAGCGGTTCACAAGTTAGCCCACTTGCGCCTCAAAGGTTTACTCATCTGCCATCTTGATTCGGTGTGGACAACATCATCACAAACTATGCCATTGAGGTGTCCCTGTGTGTCACTCACTGCAACTGTACCCAATTTGGTTCAAATGGGTTAGGCAATCCACAGATTAGCCTGCTTGTGCCTCAGATGTTCACATGGCCACCATTTTGAATTTGAGTGGATGCCATCATCACACACCATGCCATTAAGGCATCCCTATGTGTCCCTACAGCTGCAGCAAATTTGGTGCAAATCGGTTAATCAGTTCACAAGTTAGGCCACTTGTGCCTCCAAAGTTTATGTATCTGTCATTGTGAATTGGTGTGGATGACATCATCACAAACTATGCCATTGAGACGTCCTTCACTGCAACTGTGCCTAATTTGATTTAAATTGGTTAGACTGCAATGGCTTTTGCTTGGGGATTATGGGAGTTGTAGTCAACAACATTTGGGAATCCCTGTTAGAGGGAACACTAGAGAAGAGAGTGTCCACCATTCTGCGACGTTTAAATTGAATTCCAGATATGGATTTGCTCTCACCTGAGGCAGGGGAAGGTAACTGGAGCACAGGTGTGGCAGGCAGGCAAAGGTTAAGCTACCCTTCATGTCCACGGGGGGTGGGGGACGGACCACTGTTTATCCCCCTTATATGACACCAATAGCATCATGCCCTGGTGCATGCTGGGAGAAAAGAATGCTGCCCAGAAGAAGCCAGCTACCAGGAAGAAAAATAGGGCTTCAGCCACTGCTGTCATGATTGCCTGAAGAGTGGTGTCTGCTTTTAAAATGAGAAAATACACCACTGTCACCACAGCCAGATCTCTGATTAGCCCCCCAGACACTATTGAAACATTTCATGGCCCCATACCAAGGGAAATAATTAATAACCCCTCTTGATTTTTGCTATTTGCAAAAGGGTTGGTGCAAATAGTGGAGGGATTTGGGGGAGAGGGCAGAGACCTGGTCTGGTGGTAGCAAGCATGAATTGTCCCCTTTGCTAATCAGGGTTTGCCCTGGTTTGCAATTGAATGGGGGACTACATATGAGTGCCAAAGTCCCCTTAGGGGATGGGGCCGCTTTGGGAAGAGCATCTGCCTGCTTGCCTGCAGAAGGTTCCAGGTTCCCTCCCTGGCATCTCCAGGATAGGGCAGAGAGAGACTCCTGCCTGCAACCTTGGAGAAGCCGCTGCCAGTATGTGCAGACAAAACTGAACTAGATGGACAGCATCTATTGTTTGTCTTTGGTGGAACTGATTTTGCTTTATAGACCAAGTGTATGCAGAGGATGCCTGCCTTCTGCTGCTTGCCTACTCAAAATAAACATCCATTATTACCCTGCTAGAAATAATCGACTAAGCTAATCATTCTGAGTCACGGGAGAAGCTCTGCACAGCGATAGCATTTGCTGCTGCAGGGATAGTGGGAGAAGTGGCTAGGGCATGGCAGCATGTGGCTAGTCTGTGCCCATGAATTTGCCCTGTAATCAGGTACCTGCTTCTGAGCAGGGTTTATGAAAATGCAGCAACTCAACAATAAGTCTATATACTTACAGGAAGCTGATCATGTCAACGTCTGCCTCTAGAACTCCCTGCGGCTCCGATAAGTACGCACGCCAGCTTGGGTGGTTGGTACTAAAGAATAAAATAAAATAAATACTATTCTGACCAAAAGGAGAATGAAAATAGGAACAATATAAAGCTAACTAGCTGAACCCGCACAGAGCATCTGTGCGCTAGGGCCCTGGGCCTTCCTATCTCCTCACTCAGCCTTCCCCACCCCAGAGACTTGGTGGGGTGATAGAAGGCCCCCTCAATCAGCTTCCTCTCCTGGCTGGCCTCCCCTCACAGACTTGGCAGGGCCATGGAAGGCCCTGCTCGCTTGGCCCCTCCACTGCCCACTTGCCCTTTTCCTCCTTTCCTCTCCCCTGCACCTGCTCATCGCTCGCCCTTTCCTCTTCCCCCACCCAGTGCTAACCCTTTCAACCCTGCCCCCACGGTTTGGCCTTTTTGCTCCCGACCCCCCACTTGCTCATTCCTCTCCCCCCGCCCGCTCCCTGCTTGGCCTTTTCTCCTCCCTCGCCCTTTCCTCTCCCCCCACCGGCTCCCTGCCCGGCCTTTTCTCCCTCCCACCCAATCACCGCTCGCCCTTTCCTCTCTGCTGAGCCCTTATCTCTGCCTTCACTCTCACGAAATGTGCCACATACCACCCGAGATAAGCCACAGGTCACCTAAACATTTTAAGACCCCACACCATATCTCCCCCTGTCCATAATCACACTAATTGAAGCACCCCCACCTCCAGCTCTCTTCAAGTTCACATCCTCACTAAGGCACATAATTAAAATAGCTAAAAAATTACTCCCAGCAAGCAGAGTGGAGCCCTTGCTGTTCCCAAAGGAGTGACTCCATTTGGTGTTGCCCCTTCAGTGACAACCCCATCAGCAGCAAGCTCAGTGCCAATCCAGGAAATGATGCAGGAGGACCCAGCAGAAACAGCTGAGTCATCATTCAGAAACTGCTGAGTCAGCGCGCAGAAACTGTTGAGTCAGCACTCTGGGATCGCCTCCTGGGAACCAGGGGAACATCTGGTGAAACGCATTACATATTGAAGGTACAAATAGGAGTCTGGGGAGGAAAATGTGGGTCCATTTTTGGTCAAAACTGTGCTTCCCCACATTCAGTCATACACAGATTGAAACCAGAGGCCTTTTCAACTCCAGTTTTGTGTTATGTCTGAATGCAGCCATTATGTAAAATTTGAAATACAGGGTGTGTTTTTTAATTCAAAAGCTCCTCATAATGTGAAGCCTTCAACTGCAGCTTACTTAGCTTGTGCCTGATATCCAGCACTGGCCAGATGATTTCATAGCATGTGGTTTGAAAGATATAGTTGTGCTGTCAAGTCAGTGTCAACTCCCGGTGACCACAGAGCCATGTGGGGTTTTTTAGGAGAATACAGGAGGGGTTGACCATTGCCGCCTCCCACGCAGTATGAGATGATGCCTTTCAGCATCTTCCTATATCACTGCTGCCTGATAATAGGTGTTTCCCATAGTCTGGGAAACATACCAGTGGGGATTCGAACCAACAGCCTCCTGCTCTACAGGCAGGTTACTTCCCTGCTGTGCCATTAGGTGGCTGGTTTGAAAGGTACGACTATTATATTACCAAGCAGTTTAAAAGTTGCACTGTTTCCCCTGCATAAACATATATTTTCAATATTTTGTTACAGCAGTTCAAATCCTCTACCCGTGATCCGAGCATTAAACGTATGGTGTTTATCTTTGGTGGAACTGGTGTTCCACTTGAGGGTGATTTATAGGCCCCTTCTGTTTGCATGCGTGCCTCCCTGTTCACAATAAAGAACCATTAAGATCATTCCTTAAGTCTACAATAAATCTAGAAGTTAACTAACCGGTAACTGACCTCATAGATGACCCCCAAAGCATCCTGCTGCTCAAGGAACTGGGAAATAATAAAACTCAAAGAAATCCCCTTTTCCTCTTTTTCTAGAATGGGAGCAAATGTGACAGGTGGTGATGGTGTCAAATGTGGAAGCAGAGCTGGTCTTGTGGTAGCAAGCATGAATGGTTCTCTTTGCTAAGCAGGCTCTGCCATGGTTTGCATTTGAAGGGGAGACTATGAGGAGATTCACATGATTGCCCAGGGCGGCCAGGAAGGCACGGGTAGGTAGGGAGGCATCTGCGAGGATCCCACTGCTTCTCATGACCAGCCTAACCCTGCCTGGGGCAGCTCAGACAGAGTTACACTGGTTGTGAGAACAGCCTCTACATGTGTGAGCACTGTAAGATATTCCTCATAGGGGAGGGGGCCGCTCTGGGAAGAGCATCTGCCTGCTTGCATGCAGAAGGTTCCAAGTTCCCACCCCTGGCAGCATCTCCAGGATAAGGCTGAGAGAGATTCCTGCTTGCAACCCCGGAGAAGCTGCTGCCAGTCTGTGTAGACAATACTGAGCTAGATGGACCAGTGGTCTGACTCGGTATAAGGCAGCTTCCTATGTTATCCCACTTAGCCCCTTTGGAGACATCTCTATGTTAGAGAAATTTTGGCAGAAACTGTGTACATATTATCATATATGAAAGTCTTGTCCTCAATATATCCATTTAATTTTAAGAGGAGAGGAGAGCTGGTCTTGTGGTAGCAAGCATAAGCGTTCCCTTAGCTAAGCAGGGGTGAACCACCCAGACAACTCGCATTTTGGGCAGTTTAAAAATGTGATAAATGAAATAATAAACAAATAAAATATGAATGGGAGACTTGATGTGTGAGCACTGTAAGATATTCCCCTCAGGGGATGGAGCTGCCCTGGGAAGAGCAGAAGGTTCCAAGTTCCCTCCCTGGCAGCATCTCCAAGATGGTGCCGAGAGAGATTCCTGCCTGCAATCTTGGAGAAGCCGCTGCCAGTCTGGGTAGGCAATACTGAGCTAGATGGACCAATGGTCTGACTCAGTACCACTTCCTGAAATGGCATTTCCTGATGTCAGGGGATGGATGCCACAGCCCATGTAGCGGATACAGCGGAGTACCCCAGGGAAGTTAGGACGGTCATGGGCTTGGGATGATCAGACCCCTGCCAACTGAGAAAAGGGGCACCTTTCAAAGTGGTGATCCTCTTATATTGAACATGGGGAGATCCCTGGCCTTGTTCAACCCCAGCACAGCACCCTCTAGTGGCTGTTGCTGGTGTCTACCTGAGATTCTTTTTTAGATTGTGAGCCCTTTGGGCCCTTTCTTTTCCTACCTGTACCACTTTGATAACTTGATAGGAGAGCAGGTCTTGCAGTATTGAGCAGCAACTGTTCAGTTTGCTAAACAGCATTGCTTCCCCTTGGCTTGGATTGGGATGGGTGACGACTTGCAAGATGGTCCCCTTAGGGCAGAGATAGACTACCTTTGGCACTCCTGCTGCTGCTGAACTACAACTGGAAAATTCATGGGGTCGTATGAGATGTGATGGCTGGGGAATGAGTTATTGTTGTTGAATGAGCAATGAGTTATTGTTGTTGTTGTTTTTGTTGACCATAAAATGGTTATCAAAAACAGTCGGTGTGTTCACACAAACATTTGAATCTAGGTTTAATGTGTGTTACGAACACCAAAGTGATTGTGTGAACTGATGCCAAGATGGTTTTTAGCCTGGGATTCACACTTTGGCTTGGGCTCACATAATCACACTACTGTTCATAACCCACATCAAACCTAGATTCAAACGATTGTGTGAACAAGCCTAGTGAATGATTTCTGTTTCAATTACACTTATGGAACTTAGCTATCTATGTTCTCTGTGTTAAATTATGTCAAGGGGAAGGGACCAAAGAACTCACCCACCCCATTATTGAGTTATTTTAGAACAACTAGACTGGTTTAATCGCAGAGTTTGAAAAATCCCATGAAACCAAAAAGGAAAGAATAGTTAAATAAAATGTTCAGAGGTAGTAAAAATACTGGGCAGGATCCAGACAAAGTTAGTCTTGACTACATCCCATTGGGAAGATGAGGGAAAGGAACTGGAAATAAAGATTTTTCCTCCATAATGATTTGCATATGAGAAGGATTATCATATCACACCATCAAAGAACAAGATATGATTGCAGAGCAAACAAAAGAAATGAGAAGAAAAAGGAAATTACCAAATGGGCCAAAAGTGGTACACAAGAGCATCCTGGGAAAGGAAAGATAGTGGACATCCTGGGGGGTGGAAGAAGAGGACCAGAAGAAGCAGGGATTGGTTCGTTCTAAGAGTGAGTCACTGGGTGTGTCCCCCAGAGGCTGGCACTGCCCAAGTGTGCAACTGGCATAAATAGAGAGTCTGCTTTGCCATGATTCCCATCCTTGACTCAGGAGTGGAAGGGAAGAAGAACCAAGCCAAAGATGAAGGTCCAGATTGTGGCAGCTCTGCTCGGCCTCTGCCTGCTCTCCCTGCAGTGCACAGCTGCTCCCGCACCTGGGGTAAGACGGAATGTACCGGTTTCAGAGTAGAAGCACACAAGGTGCACTCCGACCAGGGAGCACCCCAGGTGCACGGGTGGTATTTCAGGGGCGTGGTCAGTGCATGTGCCTGCTGGCAACTGAAAATGAAACGGAATCTCATGCACATTTCTGATTTGGTGCCATTTCAGATTTCCAAATTCACCTTTTGGATTGTAAGCCTTGTTAAGCTTTCTTCTTCTTCTTGCGACAGCTCTGGGATGGATACCTTTAGCGAAATGAATTCTCTGCCATGTTTGAAGATGATAAATAATTCCTGTTGTGTTGCTGTATCTAATGCACTCTGCTGTATGAATTCCAGGCTAAGTAGGATATGGATACGATGCATGTTTTGATACCGCTTTTCAACAAAAGTTCCCAAAGCTTTTGAACTATATATAAATCAATTTTAAAAATGGCTCCCTGTCCCCAAAGGGCTCACAATCTATAAAAACCACCACAAGATAGGCACCAGTAACAGCTACTGGAGAGGGATACTGTGTTAGGGATGGATAGGGCCAGTTGCTCTCCCCCTGCTCAAGAAAAAGAATCACCACTTTAATGATTTGGTGCCATTTCAGATACCAGTCACCCTTTGAATTTTAAGCATTGTCAGCTTTTTCTTTCTTGTGATAGCTCTGGGATGGATACATTTAGGAAAACGATTTCTCTGTTGTGTTTGGGGCAGGGGCGTAGCAAGGTTGGAGTGGGCCCAGAGACAAGATTTTTAAATGACCCCCCCCCCGCTTTCCTCTCCTTCTCCTGGCCCGATGTCTCTGCGAACTATTCCAACTAGCTACAAGGTGTAAATAACAGCAGAACCAACTAATACAGGGATTTAAGTCTGATATTTCAAAATAAGTATGCTGCCTGGAAATATGTTTCATTGAATACACACACAAACACTTCACAATATGGAGTGATATACATTTAATATTATATATTTGTGCTACTTTTAATGCCTAGAACACACTAGAAACACTAGAGGTGAGAGTATTTATGCTGCTTAGCTAGATAGATGCTAAGATATCATGAGCTAGATAGATTGGGAGCTGGGACAATGATCATGTGACTTGCCTCTGTGGGTCCCCTCAAGGCAGCAGGCCTGAAGACAAATGTCTCCCCTTGCCCAAGGGTAGTTATGCCTCTGGTTTGGGGATGAGAAATCTTTCCTGTTAATTACTATATCTTTTTCTGTTTCACTCTGCTATATGAATTCCAGGTTAAGTGGGAGAATTTCTAATATAAATCTAATATTAATTTCTAATATTAATATTAATATTAATTTGTACAAATGACCCAAGAGAGAAGAATTTAGCCGCTCTCTCCCTTTTTTCACTGATATGATGAAATAATGGCAGAGAACTGCACCTGTTGACCTTGTTCCTGCAGACAGCTGTTTGAATGTCCCAATGGCATCTAGGAAGCTGCACACAAAACATTGGGAAGTGTAATTCCCCCCAGCACTCTCCCTAAAAACAGTCAGTGGCTGTTTTTAGTGAGAACTATAATTTTTTGTTTCCTGTTAACTTTTCATTGGCCTCCTAAAGGCTCAGTGGGGGAATGACTTGACTAGCAAGCCGGAGGTTGCTGGTTTGAGTCCCCGCTGGTATGTTTCCCAGACTATGGGAAATACCTATATCATGCAGCAGCGATATAGGAAGATGCTGAAAGGCATCATCTCATACTGCATGGGAGATGGCCATGGTAAACCCCTCCTCTATTCTACCAAAGAAAACCACAGGGCTCTGTGGTTGCCTCGAGTTGACATTGACTTGACAGCACACTTTGCTTTACTTTTAATTAGCGAGGTGTATGCTAAATGGCTGGGTATTTGGGAACGTTCTCAACTCCTCCTTTTTTAATTGCATTAGGGCAGCGGTGGTGAAGTAACTATCAATATAACCACACATGATTTGTCTTTTCTGGTGTTGCATTAAAATATTCTCCATTTCATGTTATTTATTTAGTAACACCTCCTCTTTTACATTTCAGCAGCCCCATCTCACAGGTGGAGTAAATATCAGTAACCACACCTGATCCATCTATTCTAGCATTGCAACAAAGTGGTCTATATTTGATATTACTGATTGAGTAATTCTTCTTCCTTTTATTTCAGTGGGGGCACCATCACGGTGGTGGTGGAGGAGGAGTAAGTATCAACAAACACATGATACACACTGTACTCCAGCATTTCATGAAAATAACCAACATCTCTTTTTACAGTTCTTACGGTCCAGTTTATGCAGTTATTTGTGCCTAAGCCCATTGAAATCACTGGGCTGAAAATGCGCCTGACTCTCCATTATATCGGATATTTGGCATATTAGCACAGGCAATGCAGGTTTCCAGGGCTGAGGTTTTCAGGTTTGGTCCCCATATCCAAAGGAACTGGGATATTAAACTGCTCTTATGTCAATAATTCCAATGATGGTCCCTCAACCACAGGGACTTGACAGAGCGAAAAAGATCTCTGATTGCACCAGACTGAAATAAAGCCTGTGCTTGAGGCACCGAATCAGGATGTGGAGAACTGGGTGTCAAATCACAGGATTCCTCCTGCATCTGTGACATTTGGCATGATATGATAGAAGAAGAAAGCTGGTCTGGTGGTAGCAAGCATGTCTTGTCCCCTTAGCTAAGCAGGGTCTGCCCTGGTTGCATATGAATGGGAAACTTGGTGTGTGAGCACTGTAAGATATTCCCCTTCTTAGGGGAATGAGCCGCTCTGGGAAGAGCATGTAGATTCCAAGTTCCCTCCCTGGAAGCATCTCCAAGATAGGGCTGAGAGAGATTCCTGCCTGCAACCTTGGAGAAGCCGCTGCCAGTCTGTGTAGACAATACTGAGCTAGATGGACCAGTGGTCTGACTCAGTATACGGCAGCTTCCTATGTTCCTATATAATCTTGGACAGAGATCTTCTGCAGTCTAGATTGGGCTTCCCCAGCCTTCTCACCCCCCCCAAAGCCCCATGGGACATTGTTTATATGAAAGATGGCACACATGGTCTCAGCTTGTGTGAACGACAGAATCCTGCTTGATTGCTGGTCTCCAGGAGCTACAGGGCCACCATGTCACAATGCTCTTGGATGCTTTTATGACCAGTAAAAACACAAGACTCTTTGTTCAGCGAATATCTATTGGAACTTCTTTAATAAGTGCTGATGGATAGAACATGTTTACTTTAGTAAGCCTATAGGGCTGGTGGTCCTAGTTGCTGGAACACTTAGACACATGTAGTTAAGAAGGGACTGGATTCTGGAGATAAATGGTTGGTGGTTGGAATAGAATCAGCAAAGAACAAACGTTGTGTTTCATAGCTATCTGGGCTGAGGGATGCCAAATTGATGCTGTTTGCATTGGAAGAAACTTCCAAACCCTGCCCAGTTATACAACCTAGACTTTAATGGAGAGGAGAGCTGGTCTTGGGGAGGAGAGCTGGTCTTGGGGAGGAGAGCTGGTCTTGTGGTAGCAAGCATGACTTGTCCCCTTAGCTAAGCAGGGTCTGCCCTGGTTGCTTATGAATGGGAGACTTGATGTGTGAGCACTGGAAGATATTCCCCTCAGGGGATGGAGCCACTCTGGGAAGAGCATCTAGGAAACAAAGTTCCCTCCCTGGCTTCTCTAAAATAGGGCTGAGAGAGATTCCTGCCTGCAACCTTGGAGAAGCCGCTGCCAGTCTGTGAAGACAATACTGAGCTAGATAGACCAATGGTCTGACTCAGTATATGGCAGCTTCCTATGTTCTATGCAATGCTCACATCTGGAGACAGTAAGCATTTGGGAGCTCAGCTGGCTTTTTGAATGATCCTCCTAAATGAAAATCTCTTTGCTCCTTTCCAGAATTCAGGCAGCTTTAACGGCAACAACGCAGGAGGTGGCAGCTTCAACGGCAATGGGGTAAGTTTCTTGCTGTTTCATCTGAATGCAGACAGGAGAGCAGGGGGTGGAGGGGAGCTGAACTACATGTCCATTGGACCCACCGTTATGCGTTACTTGTGAATGCGGCCTGCATAATGAATAGGAAAAGAATAGCATTGCTGTGTGAGATATATAATTTTTAAATGGAGGAGATGTGTGCTTCTGAGAGTGTAGGCTGTATATTTATCTTCTCTTTTTTCTGTCTGTTTTTTGCAGAATAACTACGGCCCAGTAAGTATTAGGATGCAAACCTAGCTCATCTAATCTAAGACTGCATTGAAATAGTCTCAGTCCTTGGATTCCAATGACACTTTAAATCCCAAAGAGAATCTTCGGACAGGTTTAGCACTAGCTGAAGGGAAACCATCTTGGACATTCTTTTTGGGCCAGAAAAGTCACCTAGAGATATCAAACAAATATGAATTGTAAAAGTGCTGTTCGGTACAGAAGATGCTAGTTTGTCCTTCAGTGGAATTTCGGGCAGGGGTGGAGTAGAGAAGGGTATTCTTAGAAGAGTTTCATTTTACCTCAGTAAAAAGGTCAGGCTATCCTCTTCTGGAGCAACTGAGAGCCCTCCGCTCTCGATGCTCCAGACGATACGAGCTGCCTAGGGTAACCCAGGTGATTTGTGTCGTGGGAACAGCCCCGCTATGTAGCAGCGTCCATCTGCATGGTGCTTTAGAGAGTAGCAGAAAGAAAACAAGTATTTGCCCTGAGGAGTTTACTAACTAATGTTTAATGCAGAAGAAGCTGGGTGGGGGGGAAGAAGTGAGGAAAAATGGGAAGAATATGCATCCTGCTTAGTTGCATGTACTTCGGCTTAGGGTATTGTCTAGATTAGTGTCTGGAACTGTTACTTTTGGGCCATGTTTGTTTACCTACAGGATAGTGGCTGACATCTGGAGCAAGTGGCTTAATTCAATAGTACCAATCAGGAAATAGTCTAATGGACTACTTGAATTCAATCACTCCGGAGTAATTCAGCCTGGATGTCAGCTACTGTTTAGAAACAATAGTTGATTTCCAGTGTGTTTTGTATTCCCTGCTATGTCAGAACTTATTAATGGGGATTTTTATTAATTTAATGTAATTATATTTATTTATTTAACACATTTATATACCGCCCCAAACCCACATCTCTGGGCGGTGCACGAGAAAAATAACATTTTAAAATATTATGATGCATAATTGCCACTCCAGGAGGTCCAATGTGGACAGAGAAGTCAGAAAGAAAAGAACACCAGAAAGATGTCCAGGAAGGCATAAGGATCACCAAGGGAGAAAGAGCAGAGTCATTAGAGACCCCCATTCATTGTAGTTTCACTTTTATCCCATCATCAATTGGGTGGATAGACAGAGAGCAGTCTTCTATGGGAGATATGACTTGTGTTTTCTGGTATTTCTAATTAGTGAGGCATATGCTAAAAGTCCGGGTATTTGGGAACAATCTCAACTTTTACTCTCTCTCTTTTTTAACCCTAACAGGGCGGCGGTGGTGGAGTAAGTATCAACAAACACACACAACCCATCTGCTCTAGCACTGCCTTAAGAGATATTCCACATCTCTACTAACTTCTGGGTTCTTATAATGCTCAAATGCCAAATCCCTTCTGAGCAGGGAAGTTTATCTACAAACAAATCAAAATTTAAGAACATGAGAACAGCCCTCCTTGATCAGGCCCAAGGCCCATCCAGTCCAGCATCCGGTTTCCCATAGCCACAAACCAGATGCCTCTGAGAAGCTCACAAGCAGGAGATGAAGGCATACCCCCTCTTCTGCTCTTGCTCCCCTGCAACTGGGATTCAGAGGTATCTTGCTTCCAAGGCTGGAGGTTGCCTCAGTTTGAACATATGCTGCTGTATACCCCAGAGACTGTTCTAGGATCCATGTGAAGAACATGAAAAAGGAATGCAGCAAGGAAGGATTTTCTGGAGGCCATAAGTGATGGGTGGATTTGTTGGAGGCTTATTGAATTGGTGGCATCCTACTCACCTTAACAAATGCCCCTCAGGTTCTCATGGGGTGATACTGCCCCGTTCTGGAGGTTATCTTGCCTGGCCAGCACAGGGGGCAGGGCTGGTGGCTCCAGCCTCTACTGGCGAAAGGCAGAGAGCCTTTCAGAGAACCCCTTCGCCTCTGGTTTTCTGTTACATCCGAATGCAGCCTCTGTATTCTGCCAAACCAAAGGCACTGCCAAGTAGCCATGATCGAATCTGTAGCTTTTTGTTTGTGAGTCATCCACTTAAATTATGCTCTTTCTGTTGCTTTCTAGAATAGCGGCAGCTTCAATGGCAACAACGCAGGAGGTGGCAGCTTCAACAACAATGGAGTAAGTACCCTGAATTCCTGTACGCTTTGAGATAGCTTGTTATCTGGTCAGTATTGCCCCCTTCTGTTTAGAAAAAAAATGTTCTCTTTTAAAATTGTAGCAGCCCTTCCAGTGGTTTGTGGTTCTTTCTCTTTGTGAACTGCCACATGATTGCTGCTTTGAAGTAGAGGGATGCATTTTCGTCCTTGAGAGATCTCAGTTCATGCTAGCCTGAGGATATAGTCCGAGATGTCCCAGGACATGCTGTGTGGCACCTGATACAGCAACCTTGCTAAGACAGAGGAACATAGGAAGCTGCCATATACTGAGTCAGACCTTTGGTCTACCTAGCTCAGTATTGTCTACACAGACTGGCAGTGGCTTCTCCAAGGTTGCAGGCAGGAATCTCTCTCAGCCCTTTCTTGGAGATGCCAGGGAGAACCTAGATACTCTTTCCAGAGCAGCTCCATCCCCTAAGGGGACGTGTCATGCTTGCTACCACAAGACCAGCTCTCCAGACAAGGAAGTTGCTCTCACCAGATGCTCTAAGTCACAAGCTTGCATTCCAGATCGGTGTTGCTGTGAAGCCTCTCCGTCATATTTACCGCTTTTCTTTAAAATAATCTCAAAGCGGTTTACAATATTATTAAAACAATGCATAATTAAAATACACAAGTACAGATAATATCAAGATCAAGAGAATATCTGTATTTAATTTTTTTTTTTATAAAAAAAACAACCGTTAAAAACAATACATAAAACCACAAAGCAGCAGCAGCAGTAAAACCAATTGACTGACTGATTGATTAGTCAAGGGCAACGGCACTCTGGATGTTGGCCTGAAATTTCGACAGGCGATTCCTTGACCACAGTGCTCCCACTGATACCAGATACAGGCACAAGGGAAGGCAAATCAAGAGAGACTTCCTATTATGCCACCACTGTCATGCAAGAAGGTCTTTTATCCCTCCCCTAGGGTCTGGATGGGGACAAGAAATCAAACCGTAGCCATTTCTGGATTTTCCGCACATGCTTAAGCATCCCCAAGAGGGACTGTGTTCGGCTACAGCTTGGAAGCCACAATTTTGGACCAGCCAGACACAGATGTGTTCGGGCAGGAATAATGTGTTGTTGTCTCTTTGCATTGCAGAACGGGAAGTGAGCCCCATATTCTGGGTGAGTATTTGTAACGGACTCCTCAATCAGTTCTAGGGTTTTCCTTTTAATGGCATGGAGGTGCTGAGCCGCAACATTTATATTCTCGATACTCAACTCCCATAATCCTTACCCATAGTGGCCCAATAGCCAGGGGTTATGGGAGTTGTAGGCCAACATCTGCAGAAGGGCCGAAGTGGAGCAGGCCTGGTCTAAACAGACTGGCAGTGGCTTCTCCAAGGTTACAGACAAGAACCTCTCCCTCAGCCCTATCTAGAGATGCCAGGGAGGGGACCTGAACCTGCTGCATGCAGGCATGCATGTGCTCTTCCCAGAGCAGCCCCATCCCCGAAGCGGAATATCTTACAATGCTCACATTTAAGTCTCCCATTCAAATGCAAACCAGGGTAGACCCTGCTTAGCAAGGGACACTTCATGCTTGCTTACCCCAGCTCTCCCCATGCTGTGCTGAGGATGAATAGGGCCAATGTTCTGCCCCTGCTAAATAAAGAGAATCACACTTTTACTGGGTGCCTCTTTTCTCAGTGAGTTGGGGTCTGCTCATCCAAAGGCCATGATCCTCCTAACACCTCCCTACTAGTGCAGGCAGTACTGGGTTAGATAGACCAATGGGTCTGACTCAGTATAATACTGTATCATATGTCCAGCACTTCATACACTGAGCATCTGTTTCCAAAGGTGAGTGTCAGATGCTTTTGAGAAGCTCCCAAACGGAGGATGGATCCTCCCTGGAACTCTTATTCCATCAACTTGTGGAATTCTCTGCCACAAGATGTGGTGATGGCCAACAGCCTGGTTGGCTTGAAGAGGGGTTTGGATAACTTCATGGAGGAGAGGTCTATCAATGGCTACTAGTCGGAGGGCCACCTCCAGCCTCAAAGGCAGGATGCCTCTGAGTACCAGTTGCAGGGGAGTAATAGCAGGAGAGAGGGCATGCCCTCAACTCCTGCCTGTGGGCTCCCAGCGGCATCTGGTGGGCCACTGTATGAAGCAGGATGCTGGACTAGATGGGCCTTGGGCCTGATCCAGCAGGGCTGTTCTTATGTTTTTATGTTTAAATGTCCATGCCAAGGAGCTCTGGGCTCCTTGGAGGAAGAGCAGGATATAAAATGTAATAAATGAATGAATGAATGAATGATTGAATGAATGAATGTTTGGAAGCTGAATAGAGTAGCAGCACCATAGTTTGCATCCACTGTATCCTACACACCTCTATCGTCCTTTTGCAACTTGGTGTTCACTGCCAGACACACTGTTGTATATACAGCAAAACATGAGTGCTGTATACAATGTGAATTGGGCTTAGTGAAACATGAGGCAGGTATTTGAAAGTTAAAGCCAGACCTAAAATCTAAGGCCGTTATTAGTCTGAATTCTTACAGAGATTTTCTTGGCTTCTTTTGCAGTGATGGGGCCCAGAAACCCACCACAACAGCTGCCCAGATGCCCTCTAGCCTCCCATTTGCCCAATGGCACCAACTTTCTGTTGTTCTCTCATGGATCACTGTTGTGGACACCTTTCTCTGCTATTGATCTCCACAGACTCTTTTGCAAATAAAGAAACCTGAATTTGCAAAGAACTGCTTGTCCAGATTAATACATGTTGCCGAATGTGTTTGTGGATGCCTTTCCATAAAAAACTGCAGCTCAATGAATTGACATATGTGTGTGGCTGGGGTGGATGTGTTACTGGGTGGGTGCCACTGCCGGTCACTACACAGATATGGGCCTTACTCCCCACAAATGGGGACTGTGACCTTGCTTTCATTATTTTCACTGCAGTGTGTGTGTGTGTGTGGGGGGGGATGATTTTCTGAAGCCTGAAGCTGCAACCCCTCCAAGCAAGGAGACTAAAATATGACACAGAGAGATGTTGATTTGCAATGCAAGCTTTTTTTTAAGTTTTCAGGCAGACAATTTATTTTCAGGCACCTCCCCTCGGTATTCTCACAAATTTGGCAGTTCTCTATTTCACATTTATTGTCATATCGTCATGATTTTACAAAGTGCTGTCTCAAGGACATCAGGGATGTACAGATAACATCCAACATACACATTAAGGAGGTCTCGGAAAAAGCTGATGAAAGTGAATATAGATTGTGGATCCTGATTGTTAATATATTTATACTCTGGATCAAAACTAATATAGATAAAGGTATAAAATATATATCTGTTGTAAGGGGAGGCACTTTTTGTTCACCAGAATATTTTTATGGAGACCCTACAAGGTTTTGGATAGCCACAGATCATGTGCTTTGTTTGTTACATTTGCTAGGGTACCTTTCCAACCCCAAAGAGATTCCCAAAGCAAGCTCCTCTGAAAAAATGTTGGTGTTCTTATGAACACTGTCTCTGTCAATCTGAGGACTGTCAGATAGCGAAAGCTAAGTAATGCTTGGCTAGAAATGCAAAGTTAATCACGTGCGTTTGCTGACACTCACTGTAACAACGCTCCACTGTAATCGCATAAAGACAAATAAGAATTAATCAATTAATTGATTCTAGACATTCTCCATCTTACAGCAGAATTCAGAAGGACTCAAATTCAGGAGACAGTGAGATCATTTACACAATCAAAAACTTTGTTCTAACCAGGTTTTCCTCCTACCTTGCTTCCATACAACTGAAAATTGGAAGTTTTTACAACACAATTTTTGGTTGTGTATAAGGAAGGTGGGGGGAAACCTTCTTTGTTTTTCGTGTCCTGAGTAGTAAACGCTATTATTTTCTGACTAAAAGTGTCCTGTTCCAGTCCATTTTAATTCACTGATGCCCAGGATGTCAATCTGTAGTCGATTCATTTCATCTTTCACTGTATCGAGCTTTCCTATATACATGTTTCTTATGTTCCATCTTCCCATTGTAATTCTGTCTTTGCAGTTTTAGATTTTCTTTTTCTGCATGGCAACATCAGCCACTAGACATTCAAAAGGCTTGGGTGGGTGACCCTACTGGGAGTATACCTCCCGGCCTAATTCACCAATCCCTCCCAGGAAAAGACCTCCCAGGAATAGATCTGGTTGGTCTAGTCCAGGGTTCCTTAACCTTGGGCCCACAGATGTTGTTGGACTACAACTCCCATCATCCCCAGACATGACCTTTGTGGCTGAGGATGATGGGAGTTGTAGTCCAACAACATCTGGGGGCCCAAGGTTAAGAAACCCTGGTCGAGTCCATTATAAATCATTCCCCCATTAAGAAACATTACCCTGTATTGAAATCTGACATGATAATGAAAAATTTCTATAGAGTCCATATCTGCCAATTGCCCTGTTTTATCTAGGATAGCCACGTGTTGTTGTTTTTTAACTGATTCTCAGCGTCCCAGGGAGGCCTGCAAAAATCCCAGTTTCACCCCACTGCCTCCCCCCTCTCCCCCGGCCTTTTGCTGTTTGCCATTTCTCCACCCCCTGCAAATTAAATATGGTTTATCTCTTTCTCAGTTTCTTTCTGTTAATCAACTTCTTTCTGTGGTGGTTTTTTTTTGCATATTAGTATTAAGTATCCAAAAGCGTTGGTTTAAGATGAGAGTTAAGCCATTTTTGCTCATTTTCTAAAAAGCATGGAAATTGCAAGTTAATTGCAATTGAGCCTCAGAGTCTTATGAAAGAGCATTTCTTGGGCCATCCAACAGAAATACAACTTTATCTGCGGACACATTTAAGAATTGCTATCGTTAGGCAACAGGTTGTCAGAATCACTTCTACACTCATTGGGTGTTTCAGGAGATGGTTGTTGGGAAGCAGAGGAAAGGGAGTATGCCTATATTGAAGAGATAAATGAGGAGAATGAAGCAAGAGCAGATTTACTAAAGGGTGGTTAGAGTGGGCAAAGCAAAGGGTGTGACTAAGGGAGATGACTGTGGCTTTGGACTACACTCAGACTTCTCTCAAATGAACTAACAAACAAACCAAGGTTATAGCCCTGTGTGCTCATTATGGGTGCCAAGTATGGTGAAAATGGGAGCTTGAGCGTCATCCATCCAGGGTTTCAAATCATTTGGAGAGATCTTCCCTATGTGTCCTGTTTGCCGCTGAAGAGACTGCTGAGAATGGAGACCTACAGCAGTGTGGCTAGGCAGCAAATTGTCATAGGGGTCAAGCCAGTGAGGCCGTTCTCATGATCAGCCCTCCCCAGGTAGGGCAGCACTAGCCCAGATAGGACTGGTCATGAGAGCCATCAGGATCAGGACCGGTCCCAGCACTCCTCCAGCAGGTAGCCTGGGTTTTGTACGACTACTAGTGAGGTAGGAGGGAATGTGTGTGCCTTCCCACCCCATAGACCAGTCTAGTGGAAGCATGGGCTGCCAGAAGCCTGAACCTCCATTGAGTTGGGTCGGAGGAGCACCTGGCAGCAGGGAAATCGCCCAGTGCTCCATGCTCCTTGTGTGATGCATTGTGGGAAGCAGGTGGATGCAGCTTGCCATCCCCTCCCCCTCCCAGCTCCAGGTTTGCTCGTGCGCTGGTCATGTGGATCATGAGCAGTGAGGATCATGTGGGGCGAGGTAGGTTGTGTCCTGCCTTCCCCTAAGCTCTCCCCAGCCCCACCAAAAATGGTCACGTGAACCACTTTTATTTCTGTTTCTCCTCAGTAGAGGTCCAGTGTGCATAACACTGACATGGAGTAATGTCACTCTGGTTCAGGCCTTGTGAGTATTAGGAAATGGGATATCTTGGTCCATATAACAGGGCTTGACAAATTCCAGTCCGCAAAGAGCCAAATTTAACCATGGTGCCCAGGGTAGAATATTCAGAGGTAGTTACTGAAAATGTTGTTTGTCCTAAGCACCCTGTTTCTGTTCTCTTTTACTTGTAAAGGGGATAAAAA
This sequence comes from Hemicordylus capensis, assembly GCF_027244095.1. Lineage (NCBI taxonomy): Eukaryota > Metazoa > Chordata > Lepidosauria > Squamata > Cordylidae > Hemicordylus > Hemicordylus capensis. The sequence goes on from NC_069663.1 coordinate 21,054,049, forward strand.
GAAGCCCATTTATCCTCCCCTCATAATGTCAGTCCCTATGTCCAGTAATCTGGTCAAGTATCCATTGTTTGGCTCTCAGATATTTGAACAGGCTCCTAGATCCAAAGAGAAAATGGTGAAGGCCTGCCATACTTTTATCTGATATACACAAATACAAACTTATCCACTAACTGTAGTCAGAGAGGGCAGAGACCCATTGTGCAGGCACAGCGGCCTCCAGAATAGTTGTCGGGCCAAGGGGTAAGGCCGAAGACTGGCCGAAGAATGTCTGAAGAGACAATTTCTTAAACAAGGGAGGCCGGTGGGGGAGGGGGAACCTCCGCGGACCCCCCACTACCTTGGACACCTTCCCCGGGGGGGGGGAAGTGTGAAAAACCGAAATAATAAATTTAACAGTCCTGATTGCAATAAACTAGCAAATATAAAAAATCCAGTAGAGAGCACCATCTTATCTCCTCCCCTCTAAGTGTTAATTAAAAAAAAATTTTTTTAAAAAAAGAAGCAACTTGTGAACCCCTCCAGGACTGAACCAAATGGGGGGGGTGTTGTTTGAAGGGGTGCAAGACCGAACTGGCCCGGTCTGGTTCGGGTTCAGTTCAGACACAAACCGAACCGGAACAGCCAGTTACATGCACACCCCTAGTGTGAACTGGCAGATCAAAAAATTGCCCATAGATGCAAGTTTTGGGTGGTATAGAAATATGTTAAATAAAATAAATAAATAAATAAATAAATAAAACAGTCTCCCGAGTTCCAACCCCGTGCAATCAGTAACTCCATCTTGTCTGGATTCAGCTTCAGTTTGTTATCCCTTATCCACATCCACATTACCACCTCCAGGAAGGCATTTAGGGAGGTTATGCCTTCTCCTGATGATGCTGACGTAGAGAAATAGATTTGGGTGTCCTCAGCATATTGATAACACTGGGCACCAAATTTCCTGATGATCTCTCCCAGCAGATTCATGGAGATGTTATACAAAATTGGACACAGTAAGGAGCCCTGAGGGACACCATATGAAAGTTCAGATTTTGAAGAACAACAGTCTCTGAGAGACACTATCTGGAATCTTCTCGTGAGCGGAACCACTGCAAAGCAGTGCCTCCCACCCCCAATCCTTTCAGACGTTCCAGAAGGATCCTATTGTCAATAGGATCAAAAGCCACTGAGAGATCCAAAGGACCAACAGAGTCACACTCCCTCTGTCAGTTCCCAATTGGAGATAATCCATCAGGCCGACCAAGGCAGTTTCCACCCCATATCCTGCATGAAGGCCAGTTTGAGATGGGTCTAGATCAGGCTTCCCCAAACTGCAGCCCTCCAGATGTTGCTGAACTACAACTCCCAGCATCCCTAGACACAATTTTATGTGGCTGGGTATGCTGGGAGTTGTAGTTCAGCAACATCTGGAGGGCCGCAGTTTGGGGAAGCCTGGTCTAGATAATCAGTTTCCTCCAAGAATGCCTGGAGCTCAGGGGCACCACTTTCTCAGTCACCATGCCCAGCCATGGAAGGTTGGAGACAGACCTGTTAGTTAGTTAGTTAACTCTGAGGGTTCCAAGGCAGGCTTCTTCAGATCGTCTAATGATTGTGTGGACAAGCCTATGATTTCTGCTTCAGTTATACTTACATAACTTATCTATGTTCTGTCTGCTAAATTATGTTAAAGGGAAGTGAAAAAAGATGTCACATACATCATTCTTATGTTAAGAACAGCTAGACTGCTTTAACATCGGAGCTTGAAAAATTCAGTTGAAACAAAAAAGAAAGAATACTTAAATGAAATGTTCTGAGGTCATAGAAATAGTGGGCAGGATCTGGACAAAGCTAGTCATGACTAAGTCCCATTAGGACGAGGAGGAGAAAGAACTGGAAATAAAGATTTTCCTCCATGAAGATTTGTATATGAGAAGGATTATCGTGTAGCTCCTACAAAGATCAAGATATGATTGCAGAGAAGAAGAAGAAAATAAAGGAAATGAGAAGAAAAAGGAAATTACCAAATGGGCCAAAAGTGGTACTCAAGAGCTTCCTGGGAAAGAAAAGATAGTGGACATCCTGGGTGGTGGAAGAAGAGGACCCGAAGAAGCAGGGATTGGTTCGTTCTAAAAGTGAGTCACTGGGTGTGTCCTTCAGAGCCTGGCACTGCCCAAGGGTGCAACCGGTATAAAAAGAGAGTCTGCTTTGCCATGATTCCCATCCCTAACTCAAGAGAGGAAGGGAAGAAGAACCAAGCCAAAGATGAAGGTCCAGATTGTGGCAGCTTTGCTCGGCCTCTGCCTGCTCTCTCTGCAGAGCACCACAGCTGCTCCCGCGCCTCAGGTAAGACGTAATGTACCGGTTTCAGAGTAGAAGCACTCAAGGTGCACTGTGACCAGGGGGTACCCAAGTTGCACAGGTGGTATTTCAGGGGCGTGGTCAGTGTGTGTGTCTGCTGGGAAAGTGAAATGGGAACTGAAAGTGAAACATAATTTCATGCACATTTCTGATTTGGTGCCATTTCAGATTTCAGTCACCCTTTGAATTGTAATCATTGCCAGCTTTTTCTTTCTTGGGGCAGCTGTGGGATGGATTCATTCAGAAAAATGAATTCTCTGCTGTGTTTGGGGATGAGAAATCATTCCTGTTGTGTTGCTGTATCTGTTTCACTCTGCTATGTGAATTCCAGGTGAAGTAGGATACGGATACGATGAATATTTATATACTTCTTCTCAACAAAATTTCCCAAACTGTCCTCAAAGGGCTCACAATCTAAAATAGAAATATAAGATAGACACCAGAAACAGCCACTGGAGGGATGCTGTGCTGGGGCTGGATAGGGCCAGTTGCTCTCCCCCTGCTCAAGAAAGAGAATCACCACTTTAAAAAGCTGTCTCTGTGCTCAGTTAATTGATTTAATTTCTAATATTAATTCCAGAACTGGAGCATGTATGGGTGACCTGAGAGGCAAGAATTTAGCAGGTCTCTCCCTTCTTTCAGTTGATGTGGAGATGGAATAATGGCAGAGAACTGCACCTGTTGACCTTCTTCCTGTAGACAGGAGCACAGGAGTTCTGAAGGAATCATAACTTCCCTTTTCTCCCTTGACCCAAATTTTTAATCTGCATAAAACTAGCGCCTGCCAAATGCTACTTCTTTGCATTTACTCCTCAATTCCGTCTGCGTCTTCTAGGGATATGGAGAAACTCTCTGAGAATGAGGAGATTCTCACGCTCAACAAAAAGCAGGCTAAGGGAGCCTAGCCCACTTTTTGCTGATCGTCTGCTGCCACAGGATCCGTGCGGCTCCCGGCAGCAAACCCTCCAAATTCCCCCTCCCCTTAGCCGTCTTTTGGATCGTGTGTTGCCATGGTGAGGCTCTGCACCATGGCCACACATAAGGAGACCCGCCCCCCCGGGAGGCTGAAACAAGCCTCCCGACCCTGGTGGGGGGGTGTCTCTCCAGGATGCCCCATGCACTCATGCGAGGCATCCAGGAACTTACGGGGGCCGTACAGCCCCTGATCCCCGCAGCCCCCGCCGGCCCCGTGATGGAGCTGGCAGTCGTGTGGGCGGCCAATCCAGCCTCCCAGGGCTGCTACCCTGCTTGTCTGTGGGGAGGGTGAGCTAAGCCCGCTCTCCCTGCAAACCCCCTCGAGGCGTGACCCTCTGATCGTGAGACTCACCTCACTGCCTACTTTGAAGGTCCCAGTGGCAGCTGGGAAGCTGCCCACAAAGCATGGGGAAGTCTTTTTAGTGAGAAGTTTGCTTTTTCTTTCCTGCGACTTTTAATTAGCGAAGTTTATGCTAAAGGGCTGGGTATTTGGGAACCCTCCCAACTTCTACTTTTAAAAAAAAATTGCATCAGGGCAGCGGTGGAGGAGGAGTAAGTATCAATTACCACACATGATTCATCTACTCTGCGGCTGCCTTAAAAGAGTCTCCATTTAAGGTTACTTATTTGGTAGCTCCTCCTCTTTTAAATTTCAGCACCTCCATCTCATAGGTGGAGTAAATATCAATAGACACACCTGATCCATCTACTCTAGGACTGCATCAAATTATTTTATATTTTCTATTATTGATTTAGTAACTCCCTTTTTTTATTTCAGTGGATGCCCTGTGGAGGTGGAGGGGTAAGTATCAACAGACACGTGCGACAGTCACATGGTACACATTCTATTCCAGCACTGCGTTAAAATAGGCAGCAGTGAAGGACGAGTAAATATCAATAGCCACAAATGATCCATCTACTCTAGCATTGCATCAAAATAGTTGATGAGACTATTCTCAAGACCAGCTGAAACCGGGCTAAGGGAGCTCGGTTTCGGGGTTTTGGCTGGCCATGTGATACAATGAGAGTTGTGTGGCTTCTGGCAGCCAGCCCACTGGGGTTACAGAATACATCTCGCATGTTATTCTTTATTGTGATTTTTATAGTGAACCCCGTTTAAGACTTATATCTCCTATGTTAGATAATTTGCCTGGCCGGTCTGATGAATTTTATTTAAATTATCTTTTAACTAATGTGGACACTGATATTATCTCTGTTATGGCCAGTTTTTGTAATATTATTTGTAAACTATGTACTGGTTTATTGTAAATGTTTGCTGTTCAATGACCGAATAAACTTATCTCTCTATCTCTACTCTAGCATTTCATCAGAATAGTCTATATTTTATATTATTGATATAGTAAACTCCTTTTTTTAAATTTCAGTGGCCGCCCCGGCCCTGTGGAGGAATGGTAAGTATCAACAGACACATGCTACAGAAACATGCTACATATTATACTCCCGCATTGCATGAAAATAGGCAGCGGTGAAGGAGGAGTAAATATCAAAAGCCACACATGATCCATCTACTCTAGCTGTGCATCAAAATAGTCTATATATTACGTTATTGATTTAGTAACTCCTCCGGTTTTTTTTTTATTTCAGCCACGACCTATGCCCTGTGGAGGAGGGGTAGGTATCAACACACACATACTACACATTATGTTTTAATCTTTTATTGGCTATTTTTATTGTTTTGTAAACCACCCAGAGAACTTGCATTGTGGGCAGCATAGAAATGTAATAAATAAATAAATAAATAAATAAATAATATTCCATCATTGCATTAAAACAAGCCATGGTGAAGGAGGAGTAAATATCAATAGACGCACACGAACCATTCTACTCCAGCACTGTATAAAAACAGTCTATATTTCATATTATTGATATAGTAACTCCTTTTTTTTAATTTCAGGCCTGTGGAGGAGTGGTAAGTATCAACAGACACATGCTACAGAAACATGCTACACATTTATACTCCAGCATTGTGTTAAAATAGGCAGCAATGAACGAGGAGTCAATATCGACTAGTTGGGCTGGGTGCAGAGCATCTGAACCCCTAGTTCTCCCCACCCGGAAGTTTCCTTCCTCCCCCCGCTCCGACTATATCAATGCAGCTTTCTCCCACCCGCCCCGTCTCCCCACTTCCGCTCGGCTGCCCACAGTCTTTCTTCCCTCAGGTAGCTCTCTGAGTCTCCATGTGCTCTTTTTGTGCAATGATTCCATTTTTTCTTTTGCAACAGCTGCTCCCGAATTTGCAGGTAAGTTATTGATCCCTTTCCATGTGCTGGGTTCTTGAAATCTTTCTCCCTTTCCAATGTGGGGAATTTTGGTAGGTGGAACTCCTTTATTTTGTCTGGATGAACACCTCACCCTTTGTTCGTCATCGGCATCCTCTTCTGCTGAATTGCTGCCAGGTGGCAAACTTACAGCAGATCCTTTATTTATTTCTTTACATTTATATCCAGCTCTTCCTCCAAGGAGCTCAGAGCAGTCTACATGGTTATTTTTTATCCTCACAACAACCCTGTGAGGTAGGTTAGGGTTAGGTCCTTCCATTGGTCATGTAGTCTTGATTCTTTCTGTAACTGAAAATTGGGCTCAGTGTTTGGCACTTCACTAGTGGTTGGTTTTTCATTTTCACCCTTGTGTCATTGTTCCTGTGGCCTTTGCATAGGTGTATGTAGGGTAAATAGCGCCTAGGGCAAGCACTGAAATTGCACCCCCCGTCCAAACATCTGACACCCATCTTTCAGATAACTTCACCATAATATCAGCTGAATAATACAAATCAAACTCATTAATCTTTTAAAATTTCAAAAACTATTTAGCAGTGGACATAGCCAGACCAAAAAATGCTGGAGAACTACAAATTTCAGTATGCTGGGGCTCATGGAATGCCAAAATACTGTGTGGAGGTGTACTTGGAAAACTAAACCGAAGTGCCTGTCTAATTCTCTACTATGTATTGTAGCATCACCATTACATATTTTAAAAAACAATGGAGAATTTGACTTTTCCCAGATACTCTGAAAATAATTAAAGGATATGCAGAGTAAATTGTGTCACTGCTTGGAATATATTCTAGTATTTCAGAAAGACAGTTAAAATGAGAGAAAGAGCAAGAAACTCCCAGTGCGCCTTAATACTAAGGATTTCACACTGATTCAAAGACAAACTCACCATTAATAGCCATATTATTAAGACATCACATTTAACTCACTTATCACAAGAAGCAAAGTATGAACAAATGAATACAATCCTAGCTCATAAATTTCAGCTCAGTATTCACAAGCCCCGATTCTCTGTACATAGTTCCAATCTGAATATGTGTACAGTGTCTTATATTAATTTTTTTAAAGATTTACCTGTAGCCCCTTCAGGGGGCTTCCTAAAGGCCATGGGGGGTCTGCAAAGGTTCCTCCTCCCCCTGCTGGCCTCTAGGGCCTCACAGAGGCCATCTGAGCATGTGTGGTGGCCATTTTGTTTTTGGCAGCCTTAAAAATTTTTTAAAATTTTTTTCAAAATGGCGCCCCCTTCAAGTGGCGCCCAGGGCACGTGCCCTGCCTGCCGCACCCTAGATACATCCCTGGGCCTTTGGTGGCAATCTGTTTTGAAGGAAAGTAGCAGTCATCACTGCCAGTGTTCCCTCTAACAGGGATTCCCAGATTTTGTTGCCTACAACTCCCAGAATCTCCAGATGCAATGGCTTTTGCTTGGGGATTATGAGACTTGTAGTCAACTACATATGGGAATCTCTCCTAGAAGGACCACTGATTTACTGCCTCTCCCCAAAATTTAGTAGCCTTCCATTCCATCCCAGTGTCTACAAGCCTGCATCTCATCATTTCCATAAAGGATTGGGTCTTACTTTCTGCTACTTGGTTTTCAGGGACGTAGTTAGGGGAGAGGGGGCCTGTGTTCATCCCTCTCTCTGGCGGAACCCCCAGATTGAGGGAGATAATGAAGAAAATAGAGAGGGGTGGAGCTGGAGGGCCCTCAGGAGCTGGGGGCCCGTGTTCTTTGAACCCTTTCGCTCAATTATAGCTATGTCCCCATCCGTTTTACTCTTTTATTCACTGTCTTCTGAGCCTCATAACCCTTTGTGGGGAAGAACAGCAGTTCAGTCCCCAAATTGCAGAGCAAGACCTGTTTGGTGAGAAAGCAGCAAAGCAAGAGGTCTGGAGACAGTTCCTTAGGACTGAATAACAACAAGGATTTATTTAAGAAGCTTGGAAACAAATGGAAGGAGTCTGTAGCTTATTTTAGCCACAGGTCATGGCTGGAGAGAGAAAGAGAGAGAGAGAGAAACAAATAGCCATCTCTGGGAGAGACAAAATCAAGGCAAACACTAGGAGAACAAAGAGGGGAGGAGTCTAGCACTTTTCATGCATGACTCTAAGGGCCTCCATGAGACACTGCAACTGAGAGCAGAAGCTACTAAGGTCCCAGTTCCAACAGGAGTAAATGTCAACAGCCACACACGATCCATCTTCTCTAGCTGTGCATCAAAATAGTCTATATTTTATATTATTGATATAGTAACTCCTCCTTTTTTAAATTTCAGCCACCACCCCATCCCTGTGGAGGAGGGGTAAGTATCAACAGACACATACTACACATTGAGGCTATTCACACAATGGGGCGAAATTGGGCTTGCAGAGGCTAGCCCGATTTCGCCCCATCGTGTGAACCACCAGGTTCGGCTGCGAGTCTGGTGGTTCCTAGGCGGGTAACCTGCCTAAGTAACCCTGCCCTTAAACCCGGTTTGTGGAGCGAGCACTCCGCAAACCTGGTTTTGACAATTGTGAGTAGCCGTGGCGCGGCTTCACGCCACAGCAACTCACAAGGAGACCCCCAGAGGGGAGGTGAAAAGCCGCCTCCTGGCTCCGGGGGTCCCGCCAGCATGCCCTGGGTGCTCGCGCAGGGCAAGCTGGTCCTTCCGGGGGCTGATCGGACACTGCTCCCCCAGTCCTCACCAGCTCCATCACGTAGCTGGCAATCGTGTGGGCGGCCAATCCGGCCGCCCAGGGCTCCCTCCCCGCTCACCACCCCAAACCAGGTCTCACTGATCATGAGACCCGGTCCACTATCTTTTAATCTTTTATTGGCTGCTTTTATTGTTTTGTAAACCACCCAGAGAACTTGCATTTTGGGCAGCATAGAAATGTATTAAATAAATAAATCATAAATAAATTCTATTCCACCATTGCATTAAAACAGGCCGTGGTGAAGGAGGAGTAAATATCAATAGACGCACACGAACCATTCTACTCTAGCACTGTATAAAAACAGTCTATATTTCATATTATTGATATAGTAACTCCTTTTTTTTAAATTTCAGGGCTGTGGAGGAGGGGTAAGTATCAACAGACACATGCTACAGAAACATGCTACAGATTTATACTCCAGCATTGCGTTAAAATAGGCAGCAATGAACGAGGAGTCAATATCGACTAGTTGGGCTGGGTGCAGAGCATCTGAACCCCTAGTTCTCCCTGCCCGGAAGTTTCCTTCCTCCCTCCGCTCCGACTGTATCAATGCAGCTTTCTCCCACCCGCCCCGTTTCCCCACTCCCGCTTGGCCGCCCACAGTCTTTCTTCCCTCAGGTAGCTCTCTGAGTGTCCATGTGCTCTTTTTGTGCAATGATTCCATTTTTTCTTTTGCAACAGCTGCTCCCGTATTTGCAGGTAAGTTATTGATCCCTTTCCATGTGCTGGGTTCTTGAAATCTTTCTCCCTTTCCAATGTGGGGAATTTTGGTAGGTGGAACTCCTTTATTTTGTCTGGATGAACACCTCACCCTTTGTTCGTCATCGGCATCCTCTTCTGCTGAATTGCTGCCAGGTGGCAAACTTACAGCAGATCCTTTATTTATTTCTTTACATTTATATCCAGCTCTTCCTCCAAGGAGCTCAGAGCAGTGTACATGGTTATTTTTTATTCTTACAACAACCCTGTGAGGTAGGTTAGGGTTAGGTCCTTCCATTGGTCATGTAGTCTTGATTCTTTCTGTAACTGAAAATTGGGCTCAGTGTTTGGCACTTCACTAGTGGTTGGTTTTTCATTTTCACCCTTGTGTCATTGTTCCTGTGGCCTTTGCATAGGTGTATGTAGGGTAAATAGCGCCTAGGGCAAGCACTGAAATTGCGCCCCCTGTCCAAACATCTGACACCTATCTTTCAGATAAATTCACCATAATATCAGCTGAATAATACAAATCAAACTCGTTAATCTTTTAAAATTTCAAAAACTATTTAGCAGTGGACATAGCCAGACCAAAAAATGCTGGAGAACTACAAATTTCAGTATGCTGGGGCTCATGAAATGCCCAAATACTGTGTGGAGGTGTACTTGGAAAACTAAACCGAAGTGCCTGTCTAATTCTCTACTATGTATTGTAGCATCACCATTACATGTTTTAAAAAACAATGGAGAATTTGACTTTTCCCAGATACTCTGAAAATAATTAAAGGATATGCAGAGTAAATTGTGTCACTGCTTGGAATATATTCTAGTATTTCAGAAAGACAGTTAAAATGAGAGAAAGAGCAAGAAACTCCCAGTGCGCCTTAATACTAAGGATTTCACACTGATTCAAAGACAAACTCACCATTAATAGCCATATTATTAAGACATCACATTTAACTCACTTATCACAAGAAGCAAAGTATGAACAAATGAATACAATCCTAGCTCATACATTTCAGCTCAGTATTCACAAGCCCCGATTCTCTGTACATAGTGCCAATCTGAATATGTGTACAGTGTCTTATATTAATTTTTTTTTTAAGATTTACCTGTAGCCCCTTCAGGGGGCTTCCTAAAGGCCATGGGGGGTCTGCAAAGGTTCCTCCTCCCCCTGCTGGCCTCTAGGGCCTCACAGAGGCCATCTGAGCATGTGTGGTGGCCATTTTGTTTTTGGCAGCCTTAAATTTTTAAAAATTTTTTTTTCAAAATGGCGCCCCCTTCAAGTGGCTCCCAGGGCACGTGCCCTGCCTGCCGCACCCTAGATACATCCCTGGGCCTTTGGTGGCAATCTGTTTTGAAGGAAAGTAGCAGTCATCACTGCCAGTGTTCCCTCTAACAGGGATTCCCAGATTTTGTTGCCTACAACTCCCAGAATCTCCAGATGCAATGGCTTTTGCTTGGGGATTATGAGACTTGTAGTCAACTACATATGGGAATCTCTCCTAGAAGGACCACTGATTTACTGCCTCTCCCCAAAATTTAGTAGCCTTCCATTCCTCGATTCCATTCCATCCCAGTGTCTACAAGCCTGCATCTCATCATTTCCATAAAGGATTGGGTCTTACTTTCTGCTACTTGGTTTTCAGGGACGTAGTTAGGGGAGAGGGGGCCTGTGTTCATCCCTCTCTCTGGCGGAACCCCCAGATTGAGGGAGATAATGAAGAAAATAGAGAGGGGTGGAGCTGGAGGGCCCTCAGGACTGGGGGCCCGTGTTCTTTGAACCCTTTCGCTCAATTATAGCTATGTCCCCATCCGTTTTACTCTTTTATTCACTGTCTTCTGAGCCTCATAACCCTTTGTGGGGAAGAACGGCAGTTCAGTCCCCAAATTGCAGAGCAAGACCTGTTTGGTGAGAAAGCAGCAAAGCAAGAGGTCTGGAGACAGTTCCTTAGGACTGAATAACAACAAGGATTTATTTAAGAAGCTTGGAAACAAATGGAAGGAGTCTGTAGCTTATTTTAGCCACAGGTCATGGCTGGAGAGAGAGAGAGAGAGAGAGAGAGAGAGAGAGAGAGAGAGAAACAAATAGCCATCTCTGGGAGAGATAAAATCAAGGCAAACACTAGGAGAACAAAGAGGGGAGGAGTCTAGCACTTTTCATGCATGACTCTAAGGGCCTCCATGAGACACTGCAACTGAGAGCAGAAGCTACTAAGGTCCCAGTTCCAACAGGAGTAAATGTCAACAGCCACACACGATCCATCTTCTCTAGCTGTGCATCAAAATAGTCTATATTTTATATTATTGATTTAGTAACTCCTCCTTTTTTAAATTTCAGCCACCACCCCATCCCTGTGGAGGAGGGGTAAGTATCAACAGACACATACTACACATTGAGGCTATTCACACAATGGGGCGAAATTGGGCTTGCAGAGGCTAGCCCGATTTCGCCCCATCGTGTGAACCACCAGGCTCGGCTGCGAGTCCGGTGGTTCCTAGGCGGGTAACCTGCCTAAGTAACCCTGCCCTTAAACCCGGTTTGTGGAGCGAGCACTCCGCAAACCTGGTTTTGACAATTGTGAGTAGCCGTGGCGCGGCTTCATGCCGCAGCAACTCACAAGGAGACCCCCAGAGGGGAGGTGAAAAGCCGCCTCCTGGCTCCGGGGTCCCGCCAGCATGCCCTGGGTGCTCGCGCAGGGCATGCTGGTCCTTCCGGGGGCTGATCAGACCCTGCTCCCCCAGTCCTCACCAGCTCCATCACGTAGCTGGCAATCGTGTGGGCGGCCAATCCGGCCGCCCAGGGCTCCCTCCCCGCTCACCACCCCAAACCAGGTCTCACTGATCATGAGACCCGGTCCACTATCTTTTAATCTTTTATTGGCTGTTTTTATTGTTTTGTAAACCACCCAGAGAACTTGCATTTTGGGCAGCATAGAAATGTATTAAATAAATAAATCATAAATAAATTCTATTCCACCATTGCATTAAAACAGGCCGTGGTGAAGGAGGAGTAAATATCAATAGACGCACACGAACCATTCTACTCTAGCACTGTATAAAAACAGTCTATATTTCATATTATTGATATAGTAACTCCTTTTTTTTAAATTTCAGGGCTGTGGAGGAGGGGTAAGTATCAACAGACACATGCTACAGAAACATGCTACAGATTTATGCTCCAGCACTGCGTTAAAATAGGCAGCAATGAACGAGGAGTCAATATCGACTAGTTGGGCTGGGTGCAGAGCATCTTCGCCTCTAGTTCTCCCCGCCCGGCCATTTCCTTCCTCCCCCCACCGCCTGACTGTTGCCATTGTAGCTTTCTCCCACCTGCCCCGTCTCCCCACTCCCGCTTGGCCGCCCACAGTCTCTCTTCCCTCAGGTAGCTCTCTGAGTGTCCATGTGCTATTTTTGTGCAATGATTCCATTTTTTTCTTTTGCAACAGCTGCTCCCGAATTTTGGTCTAAATTTGCAGGTAAGTTATTGATCCCTTTCCATGTGCTGGGTTCTTGAAATCTTTCTTCCTTTTCAATGTGGGGAATTTTGGTAGGTGGAACTCCTTTATTTTGTCTGGTTGAACAACTCACCCTTTGTTCGTCATCAGCATCCTCTTCTGCTGAATCACTGCCAGGTGTCAAACTGATGGCAGATCCTTTGTTTATTTCTTTGCATTTATATCCAGCTCTTCCTCCAAGGAGCTCAGAGCAGTGTACACGGTTATTTTTTAATCCTCGTAACAGCCCTGTGAGGTAGGTTAGGGTTAGGTCCTTCCATTGGTCATGTAGTCTTGATACTTTCTGTAACTGAAAATTGGGCTCAAATGTCAGTAGCCACACATGATCCATCTACTCTAGCATTGCATCAAAATAGTCTATATTTTATATTGTTGATTTAGTAACTCCTCTTTTTTTTTATTTTAGTTGGGACACAAGCCCTGTGGAGGAGGGGTAGGTATCAAGAAACACAAGCTACAGGCACATGCTACCCACGCCAGCACTGCATTATAATAGGCAGTGGTGAAGGAGGAATAAATATCAATAGCCACACATGATCCATCTACTCTAGCATTGCATCAAAATAGTCGATGAGGCTATTCTCATGACCAGCCGAAACCGGGCTAAGGGAGCTCAGCCTAGTTTCGGCTGGTCATGTGATACAACGAGAACTGTGTGGCTCCTGGCAGCCAGCACACTTAAATGCCACCGCCCCCGTTTAACGAAGTTAGTGGAGCGTGCGCTCCGCTAATCCTGTTTTCCGTGTTGTGTGTCGCTGTGGCACACCTCTGCACGACGGTGACTCACAATTCCCCCCCTCCCGATGGGGAGGCGACAATAAGCCTCCCAGCATTGGGGGTGGGGAGATCCCCAGAATGCCCCGCACACTTGCACGGGGCATTCTGGGAATTCTGGGGTTTGGGAGGCCCCTGATCCCAGCTGCCCCAACAGGCTCTGTGATGGTGCTGGTAATCATGTGGGCAGCTGATCACGTTGCCCAGGGCGAGCTGCCTCCTTGGGTGCAGGGAGAGCGGGTCAAGCCCACTCTCCCCACAACCCCCCTGCAGGCTCTCCACCCTGTTCATGTGGAGAGCCTCGTTATTTTATATTATTGATATCGTAACTCCTTTTTTTCCTTTCAGTCGGGGTCCTCAACCTGTGGAGGAGGGGTAAGTATCAAGACACATGCCAACATTATACTCCAGCTTTGTATTAAAATAGGCAGCAGTGAAGGAGGAGTAAATCTCAATAGCCAAACAGCGGTGAAGGAGGAGTTGTAGGGGATGGATGGCGCTTCAGTTCCCAAATAGCAGAGCAAAACCAGTTTGGAGAGAAAGCAGCAAAGCAAGAGGTCTTGAGACTGTTCTTTAGGGTGCAAATCCACTTGTACCCCACAGTCTTTCTTCCCTCAGGTAGCTCTATGTCTAGTGTCCATGTGTTATTTTTGTGCAATGATTGCATTTTTTTCTTTTGCAGCAGAAGCCACCCGGTGTGGGTTTTAATTTGCAGGTAAGTTATTGATTTCTTTCCATGTGCCTGGTTCTTGAAAGCTGTCTCCCTTTGCAACATAGGAAGGTTTATTAGGCAGTACTCCTTTATATTGTCTTGTTGAATGTCTCACTCTTTGTTTGTCATCAGCATCCTCTTCTGATGAATCGATGCCAGGTGTAAAAGTTACAATGGATCCTTCCTTTTGGTCATGTAGTCTTGATTTTTTTTCTGTAAATGAAATTTGGGCTCAAAGTCTGGCAGTTCACTAGTGGTTGGCTTTTCATTTGCATTGAAATATGCTGCATTGCATATTTTAATTGTTTCTGTGGCAAAATTGGAAATCCTATATCCTTTACATCCTAGGGAATAGCCAACCAGTATTCCTTCCTCAGATCTATAGTTCACTTCAGTTCTTTTAGCATTTGGTTTATAGGTGTATGCTTTAGGCCCAAAGACTCTTACATGACTCAAAGTGGGCTTGTTGCCATGCCAAAGCTCATGTGGCGTTGTTCTTGTGGCCTATGTTGGCATTCTATTTGGAAGGTAAGTAGCAGTCATCATTGCCACTCCCCAAAATTTAGTAGCCAAACCAGCATCTACAAGCATGCATCTCGTCATTTCCATTAGAGCATGGTCTTTCTTTCCACCACTCCAATTTGCTCCAGAGCATAAGCAACAGTCTTTTGGTGTTCAGTGTCTTCCTCCTTTAGAAATCTTATGACATCATTCCCAGTATACTTTCAATTATTGTCAGAGCGAAGGATCTGTGGCTTTCTCCCAAAAGTGTTGCTCACTCTGGCAACATATTCTTTTAGTCTTTCTAGTACTTTTCCCATTTCACTTAACAGGTATGTATTTCTGTATCTAGAATAGTCATCTATGAAAGGAAGAACATATTTATTTCCACTTGATGTATTAACTTGGTTAGCTCCACAAACATCACTATGAATCTGATCTAAAAGATGCTGTGTTTCTCTTTCTTTGCGTGCAAGAAAAGCAGACCTTGTTGCTCTTATACAGCTTGTACACTTTGATTCAGTGCTGTGAGGGGCTATTTTTAGACCCTTTACCAAATCCAACTTTGTAGCCTGACATATCATGTTGGCATCTCTGTGGCCTAATCTTCTGTGCCACAGATTCAGACATCCTTCAGGTATGTGCATTCTTTCACAGTTTTGGCCTTTGTAGTCACATATTCTACTTCAAGCAGTCCATTGTGCCTACACCCCCAAGAAGCTATGAGACACAACGTTATGGTGAAAAGGGCACAATTTTATTAAACAACTTGAAAGTAACTAGAATGGAACAGGGATTGGCTCTCCACACCTACGGTGCAGTAACTAAATGCTTGCCAGCTCAGTGCAAGTCTTCCCTAATTCCCACGGGCGATGCACCTTGGCTCCAGGCAGCCCCATTACTCTAAAGGCAGAAGCTGCCCATCTCAGCCAACCTAAGGTCAGTGGCACCCCCCCCAAAAGCCACCAAGCCTTTCCGGAGGGTGTTCCTTGACAGAGTAGAGGGTCTAGATGAGAGTTCCCTGACCTGTCAAGTCACTAGGGAGTTGACCATGCCCTCTGTCGCCAATTGCGTACATGAAGGTGCTTACCAAACCTATGATGTTAATTCTCACCGCACTGTACCTGGCATTTGTGACCAGGGATTGTAATGCAATAACTAACTAACTAAAATGTACAGTAAGGGGCAGGTGAAAAAAGGACATGCACTACGGGCCAATCAGGTGAACTCCCAAAACATTCTGGCCTGACTCCAAAAGGCAACCAGCTAACCCAGACTGTACCTAGGGAAGGGAGGGAGGGTGTGTGTAAAAAAAACAAAACAAAACAAAACACGCACCCTGAGGAGGAAGGATGCCACTGAGCAGCAGTTTGGTGGCAGCTCCACCCCCCCCCCGCCCTATAGAGTTAATAGGCTCTCAACACTGCTTTGTGTAAAGGAGTGGGGAAAATGAGCCGCACTGCTCATTCAGGCAGCAAGCAGCCAGATTCTCTGTAAAATTGCTTTCATAAGCAATTCCTGTTTATGAGTAATGAAACAGTGCCTTTCTTTAAATTTCTACTTCATAGCCCCTTTCTGTAGCATATTTTATAGACATCAAACTTGTTTCTAGAGTAGGCACATACAAAGCTTCTTCAATTTTTAATCCAATGGTTTCTCCTTTCTCCAGTTTGCAGAGCAACTGTGCAGATTCTTTCCCTTCTGCATACATCAGTTTTCCATCTGCCAAGTATATAGGGATTCTGCATTTTGTATCTAGATCTAGAAATCCCTCCCTTTCTCTAATCAGGTTGCATGTAGCACCTGAATCAATGCCAATGCCACTGCTGCATTTCTCAGACTTGGCTTCCAAAACTTTGTCTGTCCTTGCAAGGTATATCATTTGCTTATTAGCGTTAGCCCCTGATTGCTTGCAAATTTTGTACTCTGTGTTCCCAGATGACTCAGTCCCTTTGCAGTTTAGTTTTGCTTGCCTTTTGTCTGCAAACTCTTTATTCTTGGGACATTTATTCTGCAAATGTTTGGGGCTTCCACAAATAGTAAATAAATCAATGTCTTATTTCCTTGCAAGGTTATAAATAAATTTTCTTTACTTTCCTTTGGTTGCTATCATCCCTTCTGTGTAAATCAAAGTCCTCTAGACAGTTAATTACACATTGCAAGTCTGCATCCTCCTTGACTTCCAAGGCACTAATTACACTATCAAAGTAATGTGGCAAACTATTCAATAGCAGTCCTAACAAAACTGCATCTGGCATGATTACTTCTTGAGCTTACAGTTGCTGAGATATTTCTAACGTTTCATTTATGTGCTTGCATAGACTTTATTCTTCTTGAAGTCTTTTATTGCTCACTTTTCTTTCTAGATGCACTTTGGAAACCACAGACTTCTTTTTGTATAATGCCTTCAGAGTTTCCCACTTATCCTTTGCATTTTCTTTGTCTCTTTGATACACTAAGAGTGGGTCACTCACCACCAAGCAAATCATTCCTGATGCCTTTTTGTCTGCTTTCTCTCATTCCTTTGACTCCTTTCCTGCATCTGCAGGATGCTGGGTGCACAGAACACTGCCATATCCATGACTCTTGAGGAGCATCTCCATCTTGAAAGACCAGAGCTCATACTCAGGACCTTGCAACTTTCCAATCATCTGGAATCCTTTTGCTATCTCCATTTCCAAAGGTTTTCTCTTTGCTTTGCTTTCTATTGAACTATCTAGGCTTTTCTCTTTTATTTATTGTCCTCATAACCCTTTGTGGGGGGAAATGGCAATTCAGTCCCCAAATAGCAGAGCAAAATTAGTTTGGTGAGAAAGCAGCAAAGCAAGAGGTCTTGAGGCAGTTCCTTAGGATTGAAGAACAACAAGGATTTATTTAAGAAGCTTGCAAACAAATGGAAGGAGTCTGTAGCTTATTTTAGCTGCAGCTCATGGCTGAAGAGAGAGAGACTAAAAAAAAACCAGCCATCTTTGGGAGAGACAAAATGGAGGCTAACACTGGGAGAACAAAGAAGGGAGGAGTCCAGCACTTTTCATTCATGACTCTAAGGGCCCCCAGTGGTCACTATGAGACACTACAGCTATGAGCAGATGCTAATAGGGCCCCAGTTCCAACAGAACTATATCTCAATAGCCACACATGATCCATCGACTCTAGAATTGCATCAAAATAATCTATGAGGAGCTTCACATGAGCAATGTGAAGTGCCGAGAGAAGGTTTGGGGGAGGGGGGAGCGGATTTGACCCGCTTTCCCTGCAGATGATCACTAGCCCATTGCTGGGTTGGTGGATCAAAAGTGGTGGCTTTGCTCTCATGGTCTCGCCCCCAGCCGCAGCTCACCCTGGAGCTCAGGTGGCTAGGCGAAGTGAAGCACAGCTGCACAGTGCCCCGCCTCCCCCGGAGCCCCATTAATGCACTGTGTGAGTGCATGGTGCATTCTTGGGGTTAACCCTCCCCTCTCCCACCCTCCCCGAGTGTATGTATCATGGCTGCAAGTAGCTGTGACAGATACACAACCAATAAAATGGGGTTAGGAGAGTGCTTGGTCTCCTAACCTTGTTCTGCTGGGTGGCTACACAAGTGGGTTTGTCGCCATGGAGCCACTGGGCTTGGGATTGCTCCTGGTGGTTCTTATGAGTGTGTGAAACCAGGCTGGGATCCCTTAGCCCAGTTTTGCTCACTCATGAGAATAACTTCTATATTTTATTATATTGATTTAGTAACTCCTCCTGTAGTGATCAGCCACCCCGCTAAAGATTTAGCCGGAAGTGAACCCTGTCCTGACTGACAGGTTAGTGAATTCCAGGGCTCAGCCAATCAGCCCCACCAAGTGGGTGGGACCTAGAGAGCCATTGGAAGGAAGAGAAGAGTTCTTTGTTAGAAGAAGCTGGCTGGGAGACAGAGGAGGACATGTGGCCATAAAGTCTGTCTGCAGGGAAATGTCTCTGCACATCCTGGGAAGCAAGGAGGGCAAGAGGCTTGAATCCTCTACAATGGCTTGTTGAGTTCAAGAAAAGAAAGCCAGGGCTTTTGGCTTTGGGAAGTGATGGGAAAGTCTTAGACTTAGGGAAAAGTCTATTTAGTCAGATTTCGCATTAGACTTCCAGTTTCTTTTGTGTGCGTTTGGTATATCTCTGATACTGCTCAAAGTGTGCTTTTGCTTTTTTCATGTATATATGTTCTTTGCAACTGGGTAACCATGATTTTTAAAGTGTACTACTCCATCATCATCTGAGTTGCTTTTCAAAGAATTCTTGTGACCTACTGAGTATTTTTACCTGTAACTAAAAGCTGAGAAAGCCTCAGACAGAAGCAATCTGTCACATTTGAATAAAACTGTTTTTCTTTTTGTTCTTTGCATTTTACAAACCTCTCTGAGTGTGTTTTAACTCATGAAATGGGGTGGGGCCTGGACAGGTTCTTTTTCCTTCTGGTGTAAACATGCCTCAGATGTTCAGCAATTTACAAGTTTTCTCACCATGTGTAATCTTGCACGTGGAGGATTTTTGTATACTTTTCCAATAGCAAAAGAAAGAGAGATTTCCCTGGGATTTCCACCCAAGCCCAGGGGGAGGGGGAGGTCAAGCGCTGTCAATAAATGGGTGGCAGCGGCAGCGTAGAGAACCTATAAGGAGAAGCCTTGCCTGGAAAGCACAGAGGGGATAATTCAGCATTTTCCTTCCCCCTCACGGGGGGTTGCTCTGAGACAAAGGCTTTAATTTGTGACACCTCCTTTTTAAAATTTCAGTTGGGATCCAAGCCCTGTGAAGGAGGGGTAAGTATCATTGAACACATGCTACACACACATGCTACACATTATACTTCAGCATTGCATTAAAATTGGCAGTGGTTAATGAATAACTATGAATAGCCAACCAACGGTGAAGGAGGGGTTGTAAGGGAACTATGGCAGTTCAGTCCCCAAATAGCAGAGCAAAACCAGTTTGGTGAGAAAGCAGCAAAACGAAATGTCTTGAGACATTTCTTTAGGATTGAAGAACAGTGAGGATTTATTTAACATATTTAAAAACAAATGAGAAGCGTCATTAGCTTATTTTAGCTGCAGGTCATGGCTGAGGGGAGAGAGAGAGAGAGAGAGTAAAACAAACAGCCATCTCTGGGAGAGACAAAATGGAGACTGCCCTTACTGAGGTGTGTTTTACAACAGGAGCATATGTCTCATCATAATCTTCCCCATATAGTTGCAAGAATGCCTTTGCCACCAACCTCTCTTTGAAATGCGGGACATCTCCTTCTGCATTTTGCTTAAATTTAAAAGTCCACTTGCACCCCACAGTCTTTCTCCTCTCAGTTAGCTCTCTGAGTGTCCATGTGTTATTTTTGTGCAATGATTCTATTTCTTCTTTTGCTGCAGCAACCATCCATTTTTGGGTTTAGTTTGCAGGTAGGTTATTGATCTCTTTCCATGTGCTGGATTATTGAAACCTGTCTCCCTTTGCAATGTAGGAGAATTTCTTAGGTGGAACTCCTTTATTTTGTCTTGTTGAACGCCTCACCCTTTGTTCGTCATCAGCATCCTCTTCTGACGAATCACTGCCAGGTGTCAAACTGACAGCAGATCCTTCCTTTGGCCATATAGTCTTGATTCTTTCTGTAACTGAAAATTGGGCTTAATGTTTAGCACTTCACTAGTGGTTGCTTTTTCTTTTTCATTGAAATATGCTACATTGCATATTTTAATTGTTTCTGTGGCAAAATCGGAAATCCAATATCCTTTACATCCTAGGGAATAGCCAACCAGTATTCCTTCCTCAGATCTATAGTTCACTTTAGTTCTTTTAGCATTTGGTTTATAGGTGTATGCTTTAGGCCCAAAGACTCTTACATGACTCAAAGTGGGCTTGTTGCCATGCCAAAGCTCATGTGGCGTTGTTCTTGTGGCCTATGTTGGCATTCTGTTTGTAAGGTAAGTAGCAGTCATCACTGCCTTTCCTCAAAATTTAGTAGCCAAACCAGCATCTGCAAGGATGCATCTCGTCATTTCCATTAGTGAATGGTTCTTTCTCTCCACGAAGGATTTATTTAAGAAGGTTGCAAATAAATGGAAAGAGCCTTCAGCTTATTTTAGCTGCAGTTCATGCCTGAAGAGAGAGAGACTAAAACAAACAGCCATCTCTGGGTGAGACAAAATGGAGGCTAACACTGGGGAAACAAAGGGGGAGGAGTCCAGCACTTTTCATCCATGACCCTAAAGGCCCCCAGTGGTCACTATGAGACACTGCAGCTGAGAGCAGATGCTACTAGGGTCCCAGTTCCAACTGAACGAAATATCAATAGCCACACCTGATCCATCTACTCTAGAATTGCATCAAAATAGTCTATATTTTATTGTATTGATTTTGTAACTCCTCCTTTTTTATTTCAGTTGGGAGGCCACCCCTGTGGATGAGGGGTACGTATCAACAAACACATGCTACAGACACATGTCATACATTACACTCCCACATTACATTAAAATAGGCAGTGGTGAAGGAGGAGTAAATATCAAAAGTCACACATGATCCATCTTCTCTAGCAACTCAGAGATTTAATTTTTTCTGTAGCTGTTTCTGAGCCAATGTGTCTGATGAATTAGCATTTGGAAGCCTAGCTTACTATGGTACAAACAGTTTTGTGGGTGGTGGGAGGGAGAGTCTAAAGTCTATGAGATGGTTGCTGTATCCTTCAAATTTTCTCCAACACTGACAAGATATTTGAAGGTATCCTTTTGATGTCTTAGGAGATAAAAGGACAGGTCCTTACAGGATTCGTAAGTGCTGGAGGCACAGAAAGCTGAGAGTAGAAATCAATGGGCATTTTTCACAACAGAGGGAAGGGAAGTAAGAAGTAGCATGCCAGACTCAAAATAAGGGAAAGAATTTATGATATGGAGTGGCAAATTGATCAGGGCTCCATTCCGGTGGATGTCTTTTTGGGCAATCAAATTCTGAGCTTTACCCCTGCCAACTATTTAAACTAGCTAACAGTCTCAAAGTACCACGGAGCCCTGACGTTGGCCCAGTGCAATGCCTTGTGCACAGCTGTGATGGAAGGGAGATATCAAAGAATTCCATATGGAGAGCTTATTTGCCCCTGTGCCTCTGGTGAAATTGAAACAACGGCTCATGTACTCTTGTACTATCACTATTACCGTGATATTCGGCACAAGCTAATCTCTTCGGATATTAGCTCATATCCAGGCTGTACTGATTCCTTTTACCTAAATTTCCTCTTGGCAGATCAGAAAGACTCTGAGCCGGGTCTCACGATCGGTGAGACCCTGTTTGGGGCAGTGAGTGGGGAGAGAGCCCTGGGCAGCTAGATTGGCTGCCCACATGATTGCGGCTCCGTGATGGAACCAGTGGGGGCTGGGGGGAGCGGGGGACAATTGGCCCCTGAAAGCTCCAGCATGCCCTGTGCAAGCGTGCAGGGCATGCTGGTGAGACCCCCGGAGCAGGGAGGCAGCTTTTCGCCTCCCCTCCAGGGGTCTCCTTGTGATTAGGCACGGTGTGAAGCCGCACCGTGACTATTCACGATCTACAAAACCAGGTTTGCGGAGCGCTCGTTCCTCAAACCTAGTTTTAGGGCAGGGGTTCTTGAGCAGGTTACCCGCTCTAAAAACACCGGGCTCACAGCCAAGCCTGGTGGTTCTTACGATCTGAAAAAATTGGGCTAGGCTCTCCTAGCCCAATTTTTGCAGATCGTGAGAATAGCCCCTCTAGATCCTATAATGTGGCTACATTCTTCCTGATCGCTAAGAAAATTCATTTAGAGCTCATTAAGAACTAAATATTCTAAAGCCTATATGTATGTTGCCTCCACTAGCTGGATATGTTGCTGCCATACTTAGTATAGAATACAATATGGTACGAGATTTAACACCACTCTGTATTAATTACATAATTTTGCTGTCTTGCTACCTTTATACTCAGTGTCATTCTGTTATGAGTGTTGACTAGATTTTATATATAGTTTTATGTTCATAGTTTTAACTTCTAGCTTCTTCTACTTATTATACTAAGTAATTTTATAGAGACTTTTAATTATTTTGTAGGAGTAGATTGTTTGAATTGCTTTTGTCCATTTTGCTGTTATGCTGGTCAAAGACCGACATAAAGACTATGCTATGTAAGAAGTGGGATTTCTCAAGGATCTCTTTTGGGAATGGTGATAATCTGGAGTGAGGTGTAAGCAGTGAAGTCGCCAGGTATGCAGAAAATGCCAATCAATCAATCAATCAATCAATCAATCAATCAATCTTTACTACGGTCCAAGTCCAGCATAAGACAGAACCAGCATAATGGTCCAAGACCAGAATAAGAATAAAACAGCCAATATTTTAATACAAATCATATACAATGCCTCACAATACCAGCTGAAGAGACGCAAGGCAGAACAGGGTGTGTGTTATCACTTCTTATTATGGTGTTATGTTTTTTATTAGTTGGGGTATTATTGCTTTTTATTTTAAAAAAAGATGCCCTCTATGTGTCTGAATTCTTATGGATGTTTCTTTGCTTCTCTTCCCTTAGCAGATATCCTGGAAATGACAATGGCTGTCCTGATACTCTAGGCCCCATGATTCCTCAATGGGCACCACATTCCTATCATGGCCACTTCAGTGCTATCTGGAGGAGATGAGCCTTTTGCTGTTTCTCATTTCCCGACCCCCACCCCCAGCAAATTAAAAAAAGCTTGCATTGCAAATTAGCTTTTCTCTGTGTCAGTTTTTACATACAATTACATTTTGCATTATTTTGGTTATACATCTGTCTGTTGATTAGAACTTTTTTCCTCTCAACTTTCCTTTAAAAAATGCCCTCAAAGGTGACTAACAGAACAAGAACTATAGGACACATGTTAGGATAACTGGACTGCACCTGGAATGTTGTATGGTCAAGATGTTATAGTGATTGACTGATATCCTTATTAAGCCTGTCCTTGTGCAGTCATTGACATTGCTATGCACAGGTAAATGGCATGCATAGCTTGCAGCTATGCAAAACCACACATTTCCACAACTGTTCCCTTATGCTCTTGTGCATATTTGCTGGAGTGTAAATGGATAAAGGAAGCAGTTGCCTGGGAAGAGGAGTACCACCACCACAGAAGCACAGGGATGCTTGAACTAGCGGCTCACTAGTCTGGAACACGACCTCCAGACATAGTGGTCCTCCCCTGCTCAACAACCTTGTCAGCTGTAGTGGGAAGTCAGGGTGCCGTTCTTCAACCCAAGTCCTGTTCACATGCTCAGCTCATTCACACGTAGTGTGAAACCAGAATTGAAGGGGCCTCAGGTCGAAATTTTGGTACATCCGAATGTGTGCAACCGCAGTTTGGACTCAAAAGCAACCGGAGGTTTCCCACCCGGGATTCTGATATGAACCTTCAGGTTGTAGTGGGTTTTGTCGCCCCTACCTGCGGTTTGACAGCATCACTGAATGCTGCACTGCAGTCCCACTGTGCTGCAACCAAAGTTGAAGGAGGAAGCTCTCCCTCTTTCTGGCTGCAATTGGTTGCCGGGGCTGTCCTTCAGTCCAGAAGGAAGCCCACACAGCCAGTTCCCTCTCCTCTCTGCAGTCTCTTTGACTGCAGAGAGCCTCCTGTCCACTACATCTGAATGGAGGCAGGAGAGTGGCAGCGGGTGCTGGTGAGCAGAACTGTATGTCCATTGGACCCGCAGTTCTGCGTTATGTGTGAATGCAGCCATTACGGCTAATGCACATACACACCAAACTTGATAGCAGTGTCACTATGTATTCTCCTGCTTCGGGCATACTCTAACAGGGAAGGAGGCATAAAGCCTGCATAAGAATTATGATTACCCACGCTTCTGCCTTGGGAGTCTTACAAAAAGCACCTCTTGGACCATACAACAGAAATACAACTTTATCTACAAACAAAGGGGTTCCCTCCTAGATGTTGCTGAACTATAACTCCCATCACCCCAAGCTACAATTTATTGTGGTTGGGGATAATAGGAGTTGTAGTTCAGCAACATCTGGAGTACCACAGGTTGGGAACCCCTGCATGAACACATTTGAGCATTGTCATCAATATGCAATAGGTTGTGAGAATCCACACTCCCTGGCTGTTTCAGGAGATACGAATTGGGAAGGAGGACTGATATGCCAGAGATAGGGGAGGAGAATGAAGCAAGAAGACATCTACTAATTGGTAGTTAAAGTGGCCAAGGCACAGGGTGTAGCTTAGCAGGATGACTGCATCTGTGGATTACACCCAAGCTCTTTTAGGATCAAGGAACAAAAAGAAAAAAGTTGCAGCACCATGTCCACATTCTCTGCCTGCCATGTACGGTGCTTCTGAGGTGGTAAAATGGGAGTGTGCAAATTAGCCACCCAGGGTTACAAATCATTGTGAGAAATCTTCCTCACAAGGAGTATTTGCCTCCAAAGCACCCTGCAAAGAGTGTGCTGGCCAGAGGCTGGCCATACCTTCTTCAAACATCCTTGTGCATCTAGGAAGAAGTTCCTGCTTTTCCCAGCTGCTGGGAGCATGTTCTGCATATGCCCAGCAACTAGGCCTCTAATAGTTTCGATATGACTTATTATCTATCTATCTATCTATCTATCTATCTATCTATCTATCTATCTATCTATCATATTTTTATACCACCCAAAACTTACGTCTCTGGGCAGTTTACAACAAAATAAAAACAGGAAGTAAAACATTAGTTAAAACAAAAAAAGTTTAAAACATTACATCCATTTAAAATGTTTAAAATAATATTTTTAAACAGCATTACAACCATTACAACAATATTAATTAAAAGCCTGGGTGAACAAATGTATCTTGACTGCCTTTTTAAAAAGTTGTCAGAGATGGGGAGGCTCTTATTTCAGCAGAGAGCGTGTTACAAAGCCTCGGGGCAGCAACGGAGAAGGCCCGTCCCTGAGTGGCCTCCAGACGAGCCGGTGGCAAATGCAGACGGACCTCTCCAGATGATCTCAATTGGCAGTGTGGTTCATAGTGAAGAAGACGTCCTCTTAAATACCCAGGGCCCAAGCTGTTTAGGGCTTTATAGGGTTATAACCAACACCTTGTATTTTGCCCGGAAACATATCGGCAGCCAGTGTAGTTCCTTCAATACAGGAGTTATATGGTCTCTCTGGGATGCATCTTCTTCCCAGGAAGATGATGCAGGTAGTCATGTCCAGTCAGGTTATGCTCCATGTTCCATGAACTTTTGTGGCACTGTACTGTATGCGACACCCTCCAGAACTGCAACTGACCTTGGGAGTACTGTTCCTAACCACTGACTGCTGCTACATTGCCTGATGGTGGTGGCAATGTAGAATATGGCATGGTAGCTTCAATTGCTTTTTTGTTTCAGTTGCAAAGGCCCCAAGGGTCTATTCCAGTGAAGAGAAAAAGCTGGGACTGAGGTCCACCACTCTGCCATGGACAGTCATTAAAAAAAAAATTACAGCGAGCTTGTTCTCATGACCACAGATTATTGGGTAGGAGTTAGCCCAAGAGCCTGTGGTCATCCATTGCATCTAGAGTCCTCCTGACCCAGCAGTTCCAAACCTGGGTAGCCCCAGATTCACTACCCAGAGTAAAAGTGGGGTAGAATGAAGAGGAGCCCGTCCTACCTTTTTGCTTTGCTCATCTGCAGCACTAGTGCATTTTAAACAATTCCTGGGCTGCCGTCGGCCATGTTAACCATAGAGTTGAGTGGGAAGTGGGGCCAGGAGAGAGCTATTGCTATCCTAAGGGCTGCTTGTCCACTGCATGCACAATGAATTGTGGGGCATTGGCAGACCCAGCTCGTTCCCCCCCTCCCACAGTGCTTGGCAGCCCAATCGTATGGAGGTTGGGAAAGTAAACTCAACTGGGAGTTTGGGTTTTCTGGGAGGTACAGGGATGGTCTCCCCGCCAGCCCATCCCCATATGTTCAGGAGAACAGGCTCATTCAGGTGAGCAGGGGGAAGAAAGAGTAGAGTAGGGATGGATGGCAGCAATAGCAGGCAGGTGGGCAGTTCCTGCACAGAGCTTATGCCCAGATGCACATTTTAACCTGAGAGGGTCTCAAAGGAAGTATATGCATTTCCATATTTATTCAATATTCAGACGATGCCTTGAATTAAATTATTGGTAAGCAGCATGCATTCACCCCAAATCTGATCAGCCACCAAAATCTCAGAATTGAAATTTGTTAAAGAATTGCCTTGAGTCTGAGTGAGCTAAGCATGGATGGATTCGGTCCATCATCATACATCCAGGGCAAATATTTTCAGTATATTATCCAAAGCCTGATGCAGCAATTCATCTCAGTATGTGGATGAACAGCTGGCTTTTCACTAAAACGTGTAAAATGGTAAAAATCACTCCTAAAACTTGAGAAATTCCTATGAGACTGCAGTCTTGTAGGGATGTGCGGAACTGGTCCGGCGGTCTGTGGTCCGACAGTCTGGTCTGGGGGTTTGTGGGTTTGTGATCGAACCGAACCACCCCAGTTCTGACAAACTGGAACTGGACCGCCGGGTCTGGTCCGGCAGGTCCGCAAACTTTTTTGAAATTAAAATGTAAAAATAAGTACCTGTAGCCCCTTCAGGGGGCTTGCTGTAGCCACGGGGGGTCCACGCGGTTTCCCTCTCCCCCGCTGGCCTTCCTCATCACCACCGCGGCCACGTAAGCATAGCCTTTTTGGCCCTTTCAGGCCTCCGTAAAAGTGAGCAGCCGCCATTTTGGTGGCCACTGTGCATGCGCGAATGCCCTCTGTGAGGCCATGGTACTTGCTTTTATATTTTAATTTTAAAAATTTTTTTAAGGTACTTAAAAACAGGTACTTGCTTTTATATTTTAATTTTTTTAAAAAAAGTTCGCAGACTGGTCCAGGACCAGACTGGTGGTGGGGTTCTATGGGGGCCGGACCAAACTAGCCCAGTTCCGTTCGAGGCCAGTCTGGCCTCTAACTGAACGAGGCCAGATGGTTCCATGCACACCCCTACAGTTTTGTAAACACTGACTAATGAAATCAGAAGGACCAACTCACAAACGGCACTGGAAAACATCAAGATTACAAAGAGATCCCAATTGGCTGGGTCTCCTACTAAAATGGAACAAATGGAAAAATGGAAATGAATGAGACTCATAAAACAAACCAAATGCATATTTTTCAGGGAAATGAGAGGATTTTTGAAATGGAAACTAAAAAAAAAATGCCGAAGATATTTTCCCCAGGAAATGAATTCTGCGAGAAAAGAGGGTTGCTCAGATTTAATACAAAGATTGGTTTGTAATATGCAGTTAGCCGCATAGAGTACATCATGTACAGTATGGCCACTAGAAAAGAAGGGGAAGAAGAGCAATTCAAAATACAGGGATTGTTGCAAGAGTTATTTCCACTATGGATCTGCCATGAAAAGTCTAGCGGTTAATACTATAATCTGCCATGTTTTTGACAGATCTATTTTTTAACTGGACCTATGAAAAGGAGCATTCTTGATTCGGACAAAGCTTGCAAGCAAGCATATTTCAGCTTCTCTCAAGCTGAATAATCTCAATTTTGCTGGGATTTTAACTTTTCTGTGTAGAAATAAGAGAGTCTTTCTAAGTCTTAAGGCAGTGTGTATGCTGCCTTAAAATGATAATAAGGACACCAGCAATATCTGATGCAAGTCTATCCTGCAAAAATTCAAACTAACCAAGAAAATTTCCATGGAAAGCCCAGGACTGACACAACATTGGAAACCAAATTTTCCTCTGTCAAGCTTCCTATCTTGCATACACTTTACTGTAACACAAGGAGAGGGTAGATATATGGCTGGAATTCAAAGACAGGACAAGACCAACGGGAATGAGTAAAATGGTTAGAAATAGGACACAAGGACTTCCAAATAAAGGAAAGAGGGTGCAGAGTGCTGATTATGATGAAAGAGGACTGGGGGAAGCAGAGATTGGTTCCTCCTTAGGCTGAGTCACTGGGCTTGGCCCACAGAGACCAGCACCACCCAGGAGGACACCCATCATAAATAGAGGGTCTCCTTTGTCTTCTCCCCCAACTCCAACTCAAGTGAGAAACAGAAAGAATCAACCCCAAGATGAAACTCCAGGTTCTGGTTGCTTTCCTACTCATTTGCCTGCTGTTCTTGCAGGTCGTCCCATCTGCTGCCAGTGCTAAGGTGAGAAGGACCCTGATTTATGGCTATGTAGTGGATGGACAGAAACAGTGGTGTAGCCAGGGGAATGGGGGCCCGTGTTCACCCCGTCCCTGGTTTTTTAGTGTGCAGCATGCATGCCAATGATACCTCCTTGTACGTGACATCATTTATGAGGGAGCAAATGAATGAAACAATCACCCAGCAACCAACACAGCTGGGAAATGAGCTTCAGGTGGAGTGGCGAATCAGGCGTCCCCAAGGAATGGTGTCTTGAGTTCTTGGAACCCGTCTGCTCTATTACAGCTCCGCTCCTGAACAGAAAGTATGCAAGAAGGTATCAGTGTATGTGCAGACATGCCATCATTCATTTAATTTAAAATGAAGTTAAAATGTCCACAAGTCTGACATCTGGCAACATTTCAGACTTCAGGTGTATTTTTGAAATTAAGCGCATTCAATTTTTTCTTTCACTACTCTGCTTTTAGCTGGAAGGAATTTCTTTCAAAAAAATTAACTCTCAAGGCAAGGGTGACAGTTTCCATTGGGATTCTACTTATAGATTTGGCCTTCCTGATGTGTACAGAAATCTGCTTCCATCTTGTGCAGATGAATTTTGCTGTGAAATGAAAGGACACGTTTCCAAGCACATTGATTTCCATTCACCTTAATTCTCCTAAGGTAAATGGACCCACTCTGTATTAATTATATAATTTTGCTGTCTTACTACTTTTATAAATCAGTCTCACTCTGTTATTAGTCTTGATTAACCCTTATATACAGTTTTATCTTCATAGTTTTAATTTTTAGCATCTTCTACTTATTACACTAAGGAACTTTACAGAGACTTTTATTTTGTAGATGTAGATTGTTTGAACTGTTTTTGTCTGTTTCGCTGTTGTGCTAGTCAAAGACCAAAATAAAGACTATGACACTATGAGGGTAAATTTACCAAACATTATCCCAAGTTTGTGTGACAGGGAGGGACAGAGGAGCTGTGCAGGAGAGAAAAGATAAGTTTTAAAAGGGGAAGGTGGTTGCTAAAAAAATTGGTTAAATGGATGAGATTGATGCCAGGATATAGGCAGGTGGAACATAAATGCTGATGATGAAAAATCATGATAGTAATGGTAATAATGAATGAATTTATTATGGTCAGTGACCAGCAATCAGCAAATAAAAATAAAAGTAACAATCAAGATAAACAAAATAAGATCAAAACAACAGAGCTAGATAATAGAACATCAAAGTTTACAGAGATCTCAATAACAATTCGTCAGCTGCTCCCGTCTCAGTTTACAGGCTGCCATACAGAATCCTGCTACCCCAGCTGTGATGGCTATTTACTGGTCTGTCAGAAGGAAGGAGATATAGAGGGTCTTCACATGAGCAGTGTGAACTGGGGTTTCGGGGAAAGCGGGGGAGAGCAGTTTTGATCTGCTCTCTCTGCAGACAATCGCCTAGCCCTCCCTGGATGACCGGATCAGCCGCCCAGATGATTACTGGCTCCAACATGGAGCCGGTTGGGGTGGCTGGGTTTGGGAGCAATACAAATGTCCCTATAATATGAACAATATAGAAGATCATCTGAAATGGTTTCAATATTGCCTCAATATTGAGGCACATGGACATCACTGGTTCCTGAGCAGTATTTTCTTAAATCTGTAATCCGAAATGGCAGAAGGCAGGGCATTGATCCACACGAGTGAGAAAGCTCTCCTCTGATACAGAGTGGTCAAATTTTTGAGGTACGCAGCTGGCTGAGGGTAGTTTGGGAAGCCATCTAGAATACTACTAGGGGCAACATAACTTAGATCAGTTTGCTTCTCCATATCCACTATTCATTGTTTAATAATTTCTTTGGCCCAATGTCCAGGATATAGGAAAAGTGTCATCCTGGAGATGAAGTGTCAAGGAATTTAAGCAGGAGGATTGATTAAAGAAATGTTACCTATTTTCTGTTGCTTCTCTCCAGGCATTGTAGCTGCACGTTGTCAATCTTTAAAAGCCCCATATTCTTACCCTTACTCTGGCACCAGTGCTGCTGACTCGCTAGCTTAGATTTCTATGGTCATGTTCACACATCACACAGTACTGCGGGTCCAATGTACCCATGGTTTCGCCAGTACCCCCCCTCTCTTTTCCTCATTCAGATGGCAGGGACAGTGTCCTCTCTGCAGTCAGTGGACTTCCTTCTTGTTTGAAAGACAGCCCGCACAGCCAATCCCACAGGGAGAGAAGGAGGAACTTCCTCCCTCAATTCTAGTCTGGCCAAATACAGTTTCCAATGATGCATTCAATTGCAACAGAGGCTCTGTGGACCCTCAGTTTTGAGCAGCAAAACTCACTATAAACCAAGCATTCAAATAGGAGTGAAATCTTGGGTCGCAGAAGGGATGGGACTGGAGTTACATGCATTCGGACGTAATGATAAGTTAACCCCAGGTCCCTGGAATTCTGCTTCCCTGTTGCGTCCGAATGCAGCCTGGATATGACTCAGAAAACCCCTTTCCCTCCTTTCTGGATAATCTCTAGAGTTAGGGTATCATGAAGGCAGCAATACTTGTATAGAAAGGAAAATAATAAAGTTGGACATCCAACGGTATTTTTAAAAAGGCCATTATAAAAACTGTTCTGAAACAAAGTAAACATAATACAGATTTCTTCCTTATATTACTTGCACTGGTGTTACTGTCACTATATTTGTTTTGCACACTTGGTTGCACATTTTAAAAGACTCTTAAACCTCACTTGTGCAAAAATAATTCGATAGGGGAAAATACACGAAAGAGCTACAAAGCTCAAGCACTCTTTCTAATCCTAGTTTTTGTTTTGTTTTTCAAAAAGCTAAAATTTGTGCACACACACCCTTTTAACAGAATTTCTCTCCAATTAATAGGGCAAGCCTGGCTGCTCTGGTGCTCTGACAGGAAGTGACTGTTGCAATGAGCGGAAGAGGTGTGACATGAACAAGAGATTATCCCTCTTATCAGATTAATCTAACAGTCATACCGAGAGCAATGGGGAAAGAGAGACCAAAAGAAGACTCTGATTTATGGTAGTCTTGCACTAGTGGTGGAAGCATGTTATCCCATATTCCCAAATGGAATGGGTAGACAGACAGTTGGAGAGATAGATAAGTTTATTCGGTCATTGACCAGCAAAAAGAGTTAGAGATGTTAGTCAATGAGTGGAGATATTGGGGCTATTCTCACAAGCAGCAAAAATCGGGCTAGGAGAGCCTAGCCTGATTTTTGCTGCTCATATAAACCACCGGGCTCACAGGAGAACCCGGTAGCTTACAATCAGCTAGCCCGCTTTTGTAACCCTCCCCTAAGCCCGGGTTTGCGGAGCGAGCACTCCATAAACCCGGGCTTCCCGATTGTGAGTAGCTGTGGCATGGCTCCACACCACGGCTACTCACAAGTAGACCCTCGGAGGGGAGGCAAAAAGCCACCACCCGGCTCCAGGGGTCTCCCCAGTATGCCCTGCGCACTCGCAGAGCCGGCAATTGTGTGGGCGGCTGATCCAGCCGCCCAGGGCTCCCATTCTGACCGTGAGTGGGGAGAGCGGGCTTAGCCTGCTCTCCCCTCTCACTCTTACAAACCAGATCTCACTGATCGTGAGACCTGGTTCATAGAATTCTCGAATGCTATTTTTTTTAACCAGGGGTAAGTTGCATGCTTCTTTGAGAAACAGTTGGTTAATAGGGAATATTCTTAATTTCTTCTGTTCTTAATTGCAGAAATCTCGTCGTCGATCTGTAAGTATCAGCAAATGCACACAATTCATTGGGACTAGTATCACATTTAGGTATGGCATATTACTATTTAGTTTTTGCTAGCAGACAACACTCGGAATGCCAGAGACAGTGAGTGATATGATGGGTGATAGTGGGTAAATTTTCCTGGTGACCTGTCATGGCTCAGACTTCTGATTCAGAAGAGTCAGAGCAGGATGACTTACCAGCTAGTGAGGGCTTAGAGGCACAGCCACAGGATTTGGCAGAGAAACCAGACTCTGGAGCTGAGGATTCACAACAGCTGCCAGACATGATCTCTGATGGGGAAGAGCCTGGGATTTCACCTGTCTTGAGACAACATCTCAAGAGGCAGGCTCAGTGGGAGTCACACAGGTGTAGGAGATCCCAAGAAAAAAAAGCCAAAGTGCTGACTCAGGGAAGCCTGATTGGCTGCTGGTTCTCTTGAGCCATATATATTCAACAGTCTCTCTTTGCTCTGATGCTGTTTGCAACTTTGTTGGCTGTAGATAGTGTGCTCTTGAATTTCAACCATTTCTGTGTCCCACTTTGTCTTGTCTGTACTTTCCTGCATTGTTCCCTGAATTCCTTGTTCTATGTTCGCTTGTTTCATTCCTTGTTTTGTCTTTTCCTTCCACTAATCACTCAGTTCATGTTAGAGGGGGGTACCTAGTTTCAGTTCAGGGGACTTAATCAATTGACTAATTGCTTTGTGAGCCTTTTATTTTCCTTCATTTGGTTTTGCTGCTGCTTTCTGGTTATTCTCAGGGGGAGTGCTGAAGGGGGTTATAAAATCCTGTTGGGTTAGCCAAGCTAACAGATTCATGACATGACTACAGAGCCATGTGGTTGTCTTTAGTAGAATACAGAAGGGGTTTACCTTAGCCATCTCCCATACAGTATGAGATGATGCCTTTCAGCATCTTCCTATATCACTGATGCCCAATATAGGTATTTCCCATAGTCTGGGGAACATACCAGTGGGGATTTGAACTGGCAACCTCTTGCTCCCTAGGCAAGTTACTCCCCCACTGTGCCATTAGGTGGCTCAAGAATCATTAAGCACCTTTTAAAAACCATTCAGGCCCAGGATTGGTTTTAAAAGGCACCAAAACAGGGTCAAATTGATTCAAATTTGATAAAGATTCAAATCAAATTTTTGAACCAGATTAGAATTTGATTTGAATTTGAAACAAATTTTCAGAATTTAATGTGATTTATGTTAGTCTTGCTCTGGTGGTGGAAGCATGTTATCCCATCTTCCCAAATGGAATGGGTAGACAGACAGTTGGAGATGTTGGTCAATGAGTGGAGATATAGAATTCTCAAATGCTATTATTATTTAACCGGGGGTAGGTTGCATGCTTCTTTGAGAAACAGTTGGTTAATAGGGAATTTTCTTAATTTCTTCTGTTCTTGGTTGCAGAAATCTCGCCGTCGGCCTGTAAGTATCAGCAAATGCACACAATTCATTGGGACTAGTACTACATTTAGGTATGGCATATTACTATTTAGTTTTTGCTAGCAGACAACACTCGGAATGCCAGAGACAGTGAGTGATATGATGGGTGATAGTGGGTGAAATTTTCACAAATGGGAGAAACCATGGCAATGCTCCTTGCATAACTGCCATCAGGGCTGCCCTATGGGTCTCCAGCAATCTTAGCATGGAGACATAATGACAATCTTTGGATGTACTTCTTAACTGTGGTTGCAACGGAACCGCAGTTACTCTGCGGCTGTGTTTGATTACCCTGGCATACTCCCAGACAAAGAGAATCTGCAGTCTGGCAGACTGCAAAGGGGATGGGACGTTGACTGAGAGGGCTTCCTCTGACATAGGTAGGAAAGCTGCAGCAGCCAATGACATTTGAGCAGTGGGAGGAGCTTCCTCTCCTAACTATGGCTTCAGTAGCTGTAAAAATTCGGACATCACACTCCAGTCTCTGGCCCCTTGGTTTCGTAAGTGTACCTTTGATCTAACTAAGGATTCATCCAGAGGCTTAGGGGCAGAATCAGAATGGTAATTGGGTCCTATAACTGTGGCTCCGATAATTCAGACAACATGCTGGGGCCACCTGTGGTGAGTTCACCTCTTGTTTCCCGTGACGTCCGAAAGTGGCCAGTGTCTCCATAGTGGTGTGCATCAATCCGACCAATGTTCCACAGAGCATCTGTACTTCTTCAAGAAAAACTGGCTTGAGAATTCCTTTTGTTTCGCAACATAGTCTTGAAATTTTAAATAAATCAAGTCAACAGAGTGCTATTGAGTACTGAAGCTGTTGTGTGTAAAATATGTGGAATCCAATCAATCAAGCAATCAGTCTTCATTATGGTTTTTGAGCAGCATAAAGTAGAGTACATTAAAAGAAACACTGAAGCAGTATTTAAATAAGCTATGCCCGGGACTGTGAAGACAGTAACTAGTGAGTAGGTGCTTATGGTATAAAAGGTAAAACCTATATTCTGCTGTTCAGCTATGGTTAAGAAGAATGTGCAAATCAATTTGAATCTCAATCGATTCAATTCAAATATGGGTGATTTGATTGATTTGAATTCAAATTGAATCACTCCTTAAAAGGGCTATTCAATTCAAATTCAAATCAAATTTTCAGAATCTGGTTAGAATTTGATTCAAGAGCCATTAAAGTAAAGTGCTGTTGAGGAGGTGTCGACTCCTGGTGACCATACAGCACTGTGGGTTTTTTGTAGAATACAGGAGGGTTTTACCATTGCCATCTCCCACACAGTATGAGACGATGCCTTTCAGCATCTTCCTATAATGCTGCTCCCCGATAGAGGTGTTTCCCATAGTCTAGGAAACATACCAGCGGGGATTCGAACCAGCAACCTCTTGCTCCCTAGGCAAATTACTTCCCCACTGTGCCATTAGGTGGCCAAAAAGCCATTAGGCACCTTTTTTAAACCATTCAGTCCCAGGATTGGTTTTAAAAGGCACCAAAACCAGATTAGAATTCAATTTGAATTTGAAACGAATTTTCAGAATTTGATGTGAATTCAAAATGAATCAAAAATTCATTTCATA
Organism: Hemicordylus capensis; assembly: GCF_027244095.1. Lineage (NCBI taxonomy): Eukaryota > Metazoa > Chordata > Lepidosauria > Squamata > Cordylidae > Hemicordylus > Hemicordylus capensis. The sequence goes on from NC_069663.1 coordinate 21,089,483, forward strand.
CACATCTCTATTGTTAAGCTGCAGTAAGCCCTCTTAAAACTACAGTTAATGAAAGTAAAATTAATGTAAAACGGATGACTATATAAAAACTTTAAGTGGTTAGAATCTATTCCGTCTGTTGGACACACACCCTTTCCCCTCCAGGAATTCCCTCCAACAAATATGGCAACCCTAACTGTACTGGTGCTCTGACAGGAAATCATCTTTGCAGTGAGTAGCCCATTCAGATGTTATGCTGTTCGAGTGTACAGATCTCTTTACACTTGTATATGTGTTTGTGTGAATGACTGTAAATGTTAAAAGTGAACCTGGGTACAGACCCTGCAAATGCATGGTACATAAAGGAAGTGTATTGCTGTACCTGTGTATAGATCTATAGCTGTGTACATTCATAGTATGAGTGTTGAACATAACATGTGAATGTGGCTGGTGCAAGATGTGCAATCTACACAAGAATTTATTCCTCTAGTGTTTGTGTTGTGGCAATTTCCTTAATTTCTACTGTTCTCTTTTTTAGAGTAATCGTCCTCCACCTGTGCCGGTAAGTATCGAGACTAACGCTGCTCTGAAATAGTCCATAACAGCTTTCCTAACACTATGGAGCTTTCCTAGGAGGTGAATCTTTCACTGAGGAGGAGTTTGTGATGCAGAGATTTCTTTTATTTCTACTGTTCTCTCTTTTTAGATCAATCCTCCTCCACCTGTCCATGTAAGTATCGAGACTAATTTTGCCCTTAAATAGTCCATAACACTATAGACATTTCCTTTTTGTAATGACATTCAGAAGCTCAGAGAGACTGTCCCTCAGAGACTGGGCTGGACTGGGCGCTGGTGGACAGTGATAATTGTGGTGATCAGTCTCATTTGGGTGAGAGTGCTCTGGAAAGGCCACCACTAGCTAAGCTTGCCACATGTCCAGGATTTACTGGCTGTCAAGTCCAGAATGTAGGAAACATAGGAAGCTGCCTTCTACAGAATCAGACTATTGGTCCATCTAGGTCAGTATTGTTTACACAGGCTGGCAGCAGCTTCTCCAAGGTTACAGGCAGGAGTTTCTCTCAGCCTATCTTGGAGATTCTGCCAGAGAAGAACCTTCTCTGGGACCTTCTGCTCTTCCCAGAGCAGCCCCATCCCTTAAGGGGAATCTCTTACAGAGCTCATACATGTAGTCTCCCATTCAAATGCAAACCAGGCTAGGCCCTGCTTAGCAAAACAGACAACTCGTGCTTGCTACCACGAGACCAGATCTCCTCCCATAAGTGTCCTCTGCTGTCTGCACTGAGTATATAGGGGCCCTGAGGATATAGGGAAAACAATACAAGCATTCAAATTCTATCTTCAACTGTATTTAATGGAGGTCATTTTATAAGCTGTTATTATCTATCTATCTATCTATCTATCTATCTATCTATCTATCTATCTATCTATCTGATTTATATACCGCCCTTCCAAAATGGCTCTCAGCAGTTTACAACAGAGTAACATTTAATGAAGGTTTCTTTCTTTTCTCACCTGCACTTGTGTTGCTGTCATGACATTTATTTTGCATGTTTAATGGTGTTTGTGGAGGTGAAATGATCCTACCCAGTGCAAAGGATGCTGAAACCTGTTCTCCCAGGCTTTTAAATGAAATTTAAATTGTAATGTGAATTTTATTATGAATTTTAAATGTTTTATAATATTATGTCTGAACTTGTACACCGCCTAGAGGTTTTTATATTCTCTTGGTGGTGATTCTCTTTATTTAGCAGGGGGAGAGTTACTGGCCCTATCCACCCCCAGCAGCACAGTACCTCCAGTGACTGTTGCTGGTGTCGATCATATGTTTCTTTTAGATTGTGAGCCCTTTGGGGACAGGGTCCATCTTATTTATTTGTTATTTCTCTGTGTAAACCACCGTGAGCCATTTTTGGAAGGGCGGTATAGAAACTGAATTAATAATAATAATAATATATTAGGTGGTATAGAAATTCAATAAAACAAACAATCAAATAAGGGGGGAAATGAGTGCAATAGCCTCCAAGCTCCACAATCAAGTATTCTTTCTAATCTTGGTACAAAAAAACTTAGAAGTTGAGCATGTGAGTACACACACACACACACCCTTTTCACAGGTGTTTCCAGGAATTCTTTCTGATGCATATGATAATTGTGGCTGCCCTGATGCTCTGACTGGAAGTGATTGTTGCAGTGAGAGGAAGATTCTCAAAAAAAAAACCCTCCCCACTTTCAGATCCATGCATTATTTATTTTATTTTATTTTAATTTTTACATTTATATCCCGCTCTTCCTCCGAGGAACTCAGAGCAGTGTACATGGTTGTGTTTATCCTCACAACAACCCCGTGAGTTAGGTTAGGCTGAGAGAGACATAACTGACCCAGTCACCCAGTGAGTTTCATGGTTGAATGGGGATTCGAACTCAGGTCTTCCCGGTCCTAGTCCAACACTCTAAACACTACACTATGCTGGCTTTCATGTCACTGGAAGAGTGAAAAGGGGGGAGAGAGGGGTGGAGCAGGGAGAAAAGGGAGCAGAAGACTCTCATTTATGTTGTTGTTGTTGTTACTTATTTGACATATTTATATCCTGCCCAAAACATACATCTCTGGGCAGCTCACAATAAAATACAAATTACAACAAAATAAAAAGGCTAAAACCACAATAATTTAAATCTTAAAACAATCAAAATAATATCGAATTAAAAGCCTGGGTGAAGCAATGTTTCCTGACTGACTTTTAAAAAGTTCTCAGAGATGGGGAGGATCTTATTTCAGCAGGGAGTGCATGTTGGCACCAATGGGATGGATTAGGAGAGTACCTTTGCCAGGTGGTGCAGATATATAGGTCTTAAATCTTCCTTTTAAAAAATTTGGGTAAGTATGTACTTCACTTAGGAGTTAGTAATGGGGTGGATTTTCTTAATATCTACCATTCTCTTTTGTAGATTTATCATCATGTGCCTGTGCCTCTCCCTGTAAGTATCAGGAAACAGAAATGATCCATCTCGACTAAAACTACTGCACTGAAACCCTCCAGACCACTAGAAACCTTTCAAATTGGTGTCGCCTGAGTGTGACCTCTGGTCATGTTATAGATGGGACCGGAGTTGCATGCGTTTGGATGTAACAGTAAGGAAACTGTGGGTCCCTTCAACTCCAGTCCCCCATTATGTGCAAATGTGGCCACCCTTTATACAACTGTGTCCAGGAAATCTCTCCAGTGAATGTTGCAACCATAGTGACACTGGTGCTCTGATAGGAAGTTATTGTTGCAGTGAGAGTAAAAGGTGTGAGACCCACAAAAGGATATCCCTCTTTTCAGATCCATGCATTCGTCTTAGCAAGAGCAAAAGGGTAGAGAGACCAAAGGGAGCAGAAGACTTTTGTTTATGTTGGTCTTGCTCAAGTAGTAAAAGCACATCATCCCATCTTTTAAAATAGGGTGGAAAAGCAGGTACTAACTCTGCCAGGTGGTGGAGCTAAAGAACTCTTGAATGTTACTTTTTAAATTGAGTAAGTACATGCGTCAATGAGAAGGAGTTAGTGATGCGGGATTTTCTTAATTTCTTCTGTCCTCTGTTGCAGATTGCTCATCCTCCAACTGTAAGTACCAGGAAACATAAATGATCTATCTAGACTAGAGCTGCATTGAAAAACTCCATTCAAAGTGCTAGCTTTAACCTTTAAAGTCTCCACGGTGCACTTTATTTGGTGGTGGTTTGGGAGTATGATTCAGTATTATTCTTTATTATTTAGTTTTGGAGTATGTTGAGTTATACTGCCTGTAACTGTTGATTACTGTTATTGCTGGCTGATCGTGGACCATAATAGATGAGGATGAGGATGAGAATGAACCTTTAAAGTCCTAAATGGCTTGGGACCAGGTTACCTGAGAGAGTGCTTTGCCCCATATGTCCTGACTCGGACCTTAGGATCTTCTTCAGAGGCCCTGCTCTGAATGACCCTGCATTTCAAACCTTCAGTTCCTCTTTCACTGGCCACCCTTGGATGTAACATGGAACTGTGGGTCCAATGGACCCATGGTTCTGCACCTCTCCCCCTGCTCTCCTGTCTGCATTCAGACAAAGTGGAGAGCTCCCTCTCTGCAGTCTTACTGACTGAAGAGAGGAGGGGGAACTGGCTGTGCAGGCTTCCTTCTTTCATGAAGGAGAGCCCTCACAGCCAATAGCAGCGGGAGCAAAGGAGGAACTTCCTCCTTCAACTCCGGTTGCAGGGGAATGGGGAGTGCAGTGCCAGCAACATTGGCATTGTGGAACTGGAGTTAAAGGTGGTGGTACAGCTTATGGAGGGAAACCACAGGTCCATTTCTTGACAAAATTGTGGTTGCCCCCATTTGGACATACAGTTTCTGAAACTGGGGGGGAAGGGACCTCCGGTTTCATGTTACGTGTGAATGAGGCCACTGTGTCTTGAGTTCCAGTTCTTCTGAATTCCAATGTAAGCAGCAGAGTTTCTAAAACTGTTTCTAACAGAGGTAAGGGTAAAGTGTGCCATCAAGTTGATTTCGACTCCTGGAGCCCACAGAGCCCTGTGGTTGTCTTTGGTAGGATTCAGGAGTGGTTTACCATTCATTGCTGCCTCCTGCGCAGTGTGAGATGATGCCTTTCAGCATCTTCCTATATCGCTGCTGCCCAATATAGGTGTTTACCATAGTCTGGGAAACATACCAGCAGGGATTCTAACCAGCAACCTTCGGCTTGTTAGTCAAGCATTTGCCCGCTGCGCCACTTAAGGTGGCCTCCAGCAGAGGTACATGTGCAGTTTGCCTGACAGGCTGAAACTTAGCAAGTGTTAGTTTTCTTGATGTGTTAATAAAACAAAGCAGGAGAAATGCATCTGCTCTGCATCTTCTTACAGGCAGATGTTAAATACACAGGAGTCTTTACAGGGATCCAGTTTGCCAATCCTGCCCCTTTATGAAGCCTTGCCCTTATCGACACTTTTATCTCCCTCCCTAATTCTTGCTGAGATCATGACTTGTCTGCTTTAGAACACAAGAACAGCCCTGCTGGATCAGGCCCAAGGCCCATCTAGTCCAGCATCCTGTTTCACACAGTGGCCCACCAGATGCTGCTGGAAGCCTACAGGCAGGAGTTGAGGGCATGCCCTCTCTCCTGCTGTTACTCCCCTGCAACTGGTACTCAGAGGCATCCTGCCTTTGAGGCTGGAGGTGGCCTATAGCCCTCTGACCTTTCATTGACATACCTGCCTTGATTTCCCCAAAGTTCTCCTTGAGATATTAGGCAGCAGCAACCATGAGCAAGAGCTTATAGAGAACATCTGAGAAGAAAGGTCACTACCCCAATGAGTTTGCTATCTAAAAATCCACAAAAGAAAATGTGGGCAGGGCAGGATGTGAAATGTACTTTCATGAGGAAAGACCAGTGAGAACATGCATTCTATGGAGCTCTGGTTTTCTGCTTGCAGGTGTTTGTAATGGTTGCAGTACAGGATGAAGTCTAAGTGGCTATACTCCAGGCTGCATGGAAAACTTAGTTTGGGGGAGGGATTGGAAGTCAGGATTGAATATTTCACAACTTCACTAATTATTATTATTTCTTCATACTATTACAGACCATTAATGTGGTAAGTATCAGCCCACACAAAATATCAGTCTAGGCTACAGCTTTGAATAAAGGGATTTCCTTTCATGACTTAGTTTTTGCTTTCTGAGAACAGTCAGAATGCCATAGACGGTGTTGATGAGAACATCAACCCCTCTTCAGCAGAAGCTGCTTTGGGCATCTCTTTTGGGTTGGAAATATGTTCTAACAAATGTGTTGAATGAATCCCATGTTATGGAAGTGCTCTTGAGTACTCAAGGTGCTCTTTGGGATACATGTAGAACGTTTTTATAGGTATGTTGCACCAGCAATGAGGCAAGTATCAGTGAAGACTGAGAGTCAGTCTAGGCGTTTTACACTAGGTGGTTCAATTTAACTATTTAAGTTTTGCTTTCTGAGAGCACTCAGAATGCCAAAGACATTTGCGAGAACACCAATCCCTCTTCAGAGGAAGTGGCTTTGGAATTGCCTTTTGGTTGCAAGAAGGGCCCAACAAAAGTGTTAAATGAATCACAGTTTTGTGGAAGTCCTACAAGGCACTCATGCTACTCTTTAGACTTCATGTGGAAAGCTTAGCAGATATTGTGGAGGTTGCTTTGCTTTCTTTTGCCTACTCTGCTTTCCTCAGAGCTCCCTTTGAAATATATTACAGAGCAGCAACTGTTTGCAAGGTGGCTTACAAAGAATGAAGTTATTCACACGACACATGCTTCCTGCTCCATGCCGTCTGCACCAGGACTGGAGAGCACAGCTTCTCTACCCAGCTCTTTACCAAGGTACAACAAATATATGATTTGTTCTGCCTTGGTAAGCAATCATGTGGATGACTGCCCCGGGTAGCTTGGCTTCCAACCGCCATTTTAGGCAGTGAGCCAGGGGGGAAGGAGTGACTCCCAGATTGGAGCAGCTGCTCTGCCGCTTGAGCATTGCATTCTGGGTCCCTGGAGGACCCAGCATGAGCTCTCCGCCTCCCACAAGTGCTCTGCTGCTCACCACCCAGCGCTTGTGTGGACACACAACAAGCGACAAAGACTCTGGTGCTCGTCGGTGACTAGGCAGGTTCCTGCTTGTCCTCCCGACAGCCAGGTTAACAGGTGGTGTGCACAACCTTAATATATGAGAAGAAAGGTCACTGCCCTTATGACGTTGATACCGAAAACTCCACAGAATGAGATATTAAGGTGCCAGGGCAAAGTGTACATGAGAAAGGAAAGAGAGCATGCACTCTATTGTAGATATTTGGTCTTGATTGCAGTAGTGAGAGCTTATACTACAGGCTTCAGGGGGAATATGTTTTTTGAGGGATCTGAAATAAAAATGGGCTACTTGGGGACTTCTTTGATTCCTACTGTTTTCTCTCTCTCCCACCCCTACCCCCAGGTATCACATAATCATGTAAGTATCCGCCAAGACTAATAAACCACATAGGCTAGCTTTGCGCTGTGAGATTCTGTTTCGCCATTTAGTTTTTTGCTCTCTGACAACGTGTACAATGCCAAAGACAGTGTTCACGAGTAGACAGGGGCATAGCAGGGTTGGAGTGGGCCCAGAGACACAATTTTAAAATCCCCCCCCCCAAGCTCAGCTCATGAAGTAAAGAAATCTTAAATGAGGCTGAATAGTGCTAACAAAAAGCATGCGCGCATACACACACACACACACACACACACACACACACACACACACACACCTACCTATGTGCCACAGTAGAACACCACCCTAAATTATTTTTTTAAAGATTTTGTAAATTGTGGATGATGCAAGTCATTGAATGGTACCAGAGAAAGACCTGCTGTTCTGGTAGCTCCAGGTCTTAACACTGACATCAATTTCGGAGGATGGATACAACTGAAGGAAGCCCAGGCAGGTGCACAGCTGGGGGAGTCAGTCATGTGACTTTCCTCTGACCCCTCCCCAAGGCAGTGGTCCCCCAGACAACTGTCTTCCCGTGCCCCATTATAGTTACACCCCTGCGAATACAGCAATGCTGTTTCACAGGATGCTGCTTTGGGCATCCATTTTGGTTGGTAAAGATGGCCCGAGGAACGTGTTAAATAATTTCTTTGCCACCTGCCATTTGCATCTGGACTGGTGCTCAGGCAGGTACTAAGCACTGGGCATACTCAGTTTTTGGGTGGATGAACTTTTTTTGGGGAAAGTAACTATAAATAATGTCTCAAGGTCATTTCTAGGGCTACCAGTATTTTTAGAGTTGTGTGCTCTGAATTAAGCTGTTTCTGGAAATTATATTGCCAATAATTTCTTTGTGGCTTACAAAAAATGAAGTTATTCACATGACACACTTGCCGTTTGCATCTGGACTGGTGCGCAGGCAGGCACTTTGGGGCAAACCAGACAGCTCATGTCATCTGGAACACCAAGACCCCTCCTAACCTGGCTACTCCAGGCCTGGGGAGCACCGTTTCTCTACCCAGCTCATTACTGAGGTAAAACAAACCTATGAATTATTCTACCTCAGTAAGCGTTCATGTGAACGCCCGCCTGGGGTATCTTGGCTGCCAGCCACCATTTTAGGCAGTGAGCTGGGGGAAGGAGTAAGTGCTCAGAGCAGAGCAGCTGTTCCATGCTTGCATGTTGCATTCTGGATTCTTGGAGGACTCAATGCGAGCTCGCCCCCTCCTGTCAGCGTTCTGCCACTCAACACCCAATGCTTGTGTGGACACAGAAGTGGCAAAGTTTCGAGGACTCTGGTGTTCATCTGCAAGGAGGCGGGTCCCCACTTGTCCTCCCGACGGCCAGGTTAACAGGTGGTGTGCACAACCTTAATATATTACAAGAAAGGTCTCTGCCCTTATGATGTTGCTTTCAAAAACTCCACAGAATGAAAGATTGGGGTACTGGGGGCAAAGTTTCCAATGAGAAAGGAAAGAGAGCATGCATTCAATTGCAGGTATTTGGTCTTGGTTGAAGTAGTGAGTGCTTATACTACAGGCTCCATGGGAAACATGTTTTTTTGAGGGATCTGAAATAAGAATTGGCTATCTGGGGACTTCCTTAATTCTGGCTGTTTTTCTCTCTCCCCGCACCCCAGCTATCACAGAATCGTGTAAGTATGAGCCAAGACTAATAAACCACCTAGGCTAGCCTTGAACTGTAAGATTCTGTTGCACCATTTAGCTTTTGCTTTCTGACAACATGCGCAATGCCAAAGACAGTGTTCATGAGTAGAACAATGCCACTTCAGAGGAAGTTGATTTGGGACATACTGCCAGGGAGTGAACCCAGGAGATTTCCAGAGATTTCCAGATATATTTCCAGAGGTGCAGGAACTCCGCGCCCCCTGGGGCCCCACAAATCCTCTTTATTCTTTAATCCGTCCTTGGTGGTGTGGTCACTGAACTGTTCCACAGGCCCGTGCTGCTGTTTCAGGCATCCAAGAGTGATTGTGACCCTGCTCCAGGTGCTTTAGAGACAGAGCAGGGAATGGGGAAAGAAATATATGGGATGAGGAAATCATGTTGCATGTTGAAATGTTTCTGTTAATGCATATTTGCATAAGTATACCTATTTTATAGTATTACATTCTTGTGAGTTCAGTTGCTGTTTGTGCCCTCCCAAACTCACGTGTTAAAAATACTGAGTGTGTCACGGTGTGTGTATGTGTGTAGGGTGGGGTCGGATGGTGGCAGTGGCTCCAAAGGCTTTTTGGTCCAGGCCAGGCTCCAAAATAACCTAGGTGCACCTCTGCGTATTTCATGGAAGTCAAGATGCTCTTGGGGATCCATGTAGGAAGCTTTGCTAGGTGTGGCTAGTAGGGATGTGCACAGAACCACAGAGGCGTGGTCTGGCGCCGGCGGGGGTCTCCCTTTAAGGGCGGGGGGGCTGCACTTACCCTCTCCATTTTTGTGAAAGGCTTTTGGGGCGGCAGCGTTCCTCCCTGTCGCCCCTGCCCCCATTCTTGCCAGGAAATACCAGAAGTAATGAGTGCGCGTGTGCTTGCCGCTGCACACGTGTGCCCGCCATGCACGTCACGCTGCATGCACACATCATGCTTGCCGCGTGTGTACGCCGTGTGCAGCGTGTGACGTGTGCGGCGGGCGTGCGGGGCAGCGGGCGCACGTGCACTCATTACGTCCGGTATTTCATGATGGGGGCAGGGTTTTTCCCCGGTATCTTCCTGATGGGGGCAAAAACTTTTCACAAACATGGAGCGCCGGTGGGGGGAAAGCAGCGAGAGGGGTAAGTGCAAACCCCCCTTAAAGGGAGACACTCCCCCGTCACCGGGCCACCAGACCAGCCCAATTCCAAATCGGTTTGGAGGCCTCTATAATGGCCTCCGGACCAGTCCGTGCACATCCCTAGTGGCTAGGGTTGGACAAGCTTTAATGAGATCTCGCTGAGAAGGTTTGAGAAGGTTTAAAGATCTTGGTTTAAAGATTCATTTTTATCGTCCTCCATTTTTAGCTCTTTATTAAGAATTCCTACTGTTTCCTCCCCCCACCCCCCTCCTATCCCCAGGTATTTCAGAATAATGTAAGTATCAGTCAAGACTAATAAAATGCTTAAACTAGCTTTGCATTGTGAGATTCCGTTTCTCCATTTAACTTTTGCTTTCTGACAGCACGCACAATGCTAAAGACAATGTTCACGAGTAGAGCAATGCCGCTTCAGAGGAAGCTGCTTTGGGAATCCATTTTGGTTGGTAAATGAGGAATGTGTTGGCCAGAGGTACTCAAATGGGAAGCTTTTGAAGGTGTGGCTAGGGTTGAACAAGCCTTAGTGAGATCCACCTGAGAAGGTTTGAAGAACTTGAAGATCTAAAGGTTATTTCGTTTTCATAGTCCTCAGTTTTTAGCTTTTTATTAATAATTGTTAATTTGAAACTATAGTATTATTTCTTGCTTACACAGTCAGACAGGTGTTATTGACTGGTTTGTTATTATTAATTCGATTTCTATACCACCCTTTGAAAAATGGCTCAGGGCAATTTACACAGAGTAATAATAAATAAATAAGATGGCTCCCTGTCCCCACAATCTAAAAGAAACATAAGATAGACACCAGCAACAGTCACTGGAGGTTCTCCATTGGGGGTGGATAGGGCCAGTTACTCCCCCCCTGCTAAATAAAGAGAATCACCACGTAAAAAGGTTCCTCATTGCCAAGTTAGCAAGGGTTCTTTAAAAAGAATTATTTTTTTTTTTTTTAAAAAAAGAACTATCATTTTAAATGTGGTTTCAGCCAGATCTTTTAACTTGTTTAACTTCACTATTCGATTGCTGCCCCAAGATTGTGAAATGCTCTTCCTGCTGAGATGTGATCCTCCCCATCCCTGACTATTTTAAAAAAAAAATCTGAAGACCCATCTCTTCACCCAAGCTTTTTCAGCTTTTTAAATTTGTAGTTTTAATTTTAGACTGTTTTAATTTTAGACTGTTTTTTTTAATTGTTAAACGGTTTTAACCTTTTATATTTGTTTTAATTGTTTTTATGTTATTGTTAACCACCCAGAGTCAGAAGTTTGGGCAGTATACAAGTTAGATAAATAAATAAATAAAAATAATAATTATTATTTTCCTCATATCTGTTATTAATGTTGTGAGTTGCCCTGAGCAGTAGTGTACTGGAAGGGTGGGGTATAAATATTTTAAATTAAATAAAAGATCTATTTGCCAGGCATTGTCTGCATCTGGACTGGTGTTCAGGCAGGCACTGGGCATACTCAATTTTCGGGTGGATGAACCTTCCATGGGAAAAGTAATTATAAATCACGTTTCAGGTCATTTCTAGGGCTGCCAGTATTTTTAGTGTTACAGGATCTGACTGAAGCTGTTTCTGGAGATTGCTTTGCCAAAAATTTTACTTTAAGGGGGGGGAAAGGTCATTATAATCTCCAGGAATACCTTCAGGAGATGGATACTGATTCCTGGAGATGTGTAGGTGTTTGGTATATAATGCAGTAGGGGATGAAGTGTAGTGGTTAGAGCGCTGGACTAGGACCGGGGAGACCCGAGTTCACATCCCCATTCAGCCATGAGACTAGCTGGGGGACTCTGGGCCAGTCACTTCTCTCTCAGCCTAACCTACTTCACAAGGCTGTTGTGAGGAGAAACCTAAGTAGGTAGTACACCACTCTGGGCTCCTTGGAGGAAGAGCGGGATATAAAATGTAAATAAATAAATAATACAAGCTGCATGGAAAATATGTGTGGTTTTTGTGGAGGGATTGGAAGAAAGGATTGGCTATTTGGGGACTTTACTAATTCTTATTTTTCTTTATACTCTTACAGGACATCAGCAATATGGTAAGTATCAGTAAAGACAAAGAATCTATCTAGGTACCATCTAGGAGCATACCCATCTGGGAGTGTCTCGGGAGTGTCTCTCTAATGTCATGTCGGGAGCGTCTCGGGAGTGGGAGCGTCTGGGAGCGTCTAGGTGCCGTCTAGGAGAATCCATGTAGGAGCATTTTTGGCATTAAGAGGTTCAGTTTCACCATTTAGATTTTTCTTTCTGAGAACACTCAAAGGCGATTCACACAAGCGGGTGGGCAGGGGAAGCAAGGATGAACTTAGCTTCCCCACAGACAACGGTGGCTAAATGCACATGATCTGCACTGCTCTCCACAATGTGGCTCAGTGGAGGCCGCCACTCATTTTCCCGGCCTCCAGGAATCCCATAATGCACTCTGCAATGAGCACAGTGCATTGGGGGATACCCCTGGGATTTGGGCTCTCTAGGCACCCGACTCTCTGTATGCAGCCTGAGTATACACACATCCCCAGTGCTCTCGCCCATAACCCTGCTTGGCTGCAAAAGGCAAAGGAGCGGCAGGGAGGTATCTTGCCGCCCGATTTCTAAAAGGATGCTCCTTTTAGAATTCGGGTGGCAGGATACCTCCCTGCCGCCCCTTTGCCTGCCTGGCTGCAAAAGGCTTTTAAGAAGCCTTTTGCGCGCGCGCGCAAAAGGCTTCTTAAAGCCTTTTGCAGCCAAGCAGGCAAAGGGGCGGCAGGGAGGTATCCTGTCGCCCGTTTTCTAAGGAGAAACGGGATTGAAGGGGGCGGCAGGGGGATTGAAGGGGGCGGCCGCCGGCCAAGCGGGGATTGAAGGGGGCGGCAGGGAGGTATCCTGTTGCCCAATTTTTAATGGAGAACGGAGCCAAGCGGGGATTGAAGTGGGCGGCAGGGAGGTATCCTGCCGCCCGATTTCTCAAGTAAATACGGCGCCGTTGTTGGGAGGGGTAAGTAAAGCCCCCCCGCCCTTAATGGAACCCCCCACCCAAATCTTGCCGAACTGAACCGGCCGTGTCCGGACCGGTCCGGAGGCCTGTAGAATGGCCTCCGGACTGGTCCGTGCACATCCCTACTATCAATGTCTAGCTACTAGAATTGTGACTGTGGGCCATCTCCAGCCTCAGAGGCAAGAGGCCTCTCAATAATTGTTAGGAGAGGAGAGCTGGTCTTGTGGTAGTAAGCATGACTTGTCCCCATAGCTAAGCAGGGTCTGCCCTGGTTGCATATGAATGGGAGACTTGATGTGTGAGCACTGCAAGATATTCCCCTCAGGGGAAGAAGCCACTCTGGGAAGAGCAGAAGGTTTCAAGTTCCTTCCCTGGCAGCATCTCCAAGACAGGGCTGAGAGAGATACCTGCCTGCAACCTTGGAGAAGCTGCTGCCAGTCTGTGAAGACAATACTGAGCTAGATAGACCAATGGTCTGACTTAGTATATGGCAGCTTCCTATGTTGCTATGTTCAATATCAGTTGCAGGGGAGCAACAGCAGGAGAGAGGGCATGCCCTCCGCTCTTGCCTGTGGGCTTCCCAGCGGCATCTGGTGGGCCACAGAGTGAAACAGGATGCTGGACTACATGGGTGTTGTGCCTAAACCAGCAGGGCTGTCCTTATGTTCTGTGGAGTTTTGTCTAAAACCGCACAGAAGGAAAGACTGGAGGAGGCAAAGTGTACACAAGAAAGGAAAGACAAAAGAGAGCCTGCACTGCATTGAGCTACAGTAGTGAGTGCTTATACTACACCAGGGCTGCTCAACTTTGGCCCTCCTGCAGATGTTGGCCTACAACTCCAATAATCACTGGCTATTGGCCTCTGTGGCTGGGGATTATGGGAGTTGTGGTCCAAAAACAGCTGGGGGGGGCAAAGTTGAGCAGGCCTGTACTACAGGCTTCATGGGAAACATGGGTTGGTTGGTTGGTTGGTTTTTTGAGGGGTTTGAAGTAAAAATTGGTTCTTTGGGGACTCTCTTAATTCCCACTGTTTTCTTTCCCCCTTTGCTATCACAGAATGAAGGGAATCAGGTAAGTATCAGCCAAGACTAATAATCCACTTAGGCTAGCCTTGCATTGTGAGATTCTGTTTCACCATTTAGTTTTTGCTTTCCCTCAACACGCAGGGTGCCAAAGACAGTGTTCATGAGTAGAGCAATGCTGCTTCAGAGGAAGCTGCTCTGGGCATCCATGATGGTTTGTAAATATGTATTCCAATATTGCTGAACTACAACTCCCATCACCCCCAGTTCCAATCTATTTGGGCTGGGAATGATGGGTGTTGCAGTTCAGCAACATCTGGAATGCCACCGGTTCGGAACCCCTGGGTTAAATGAAGCATTTCATGCAAGTGCTGTTGGGTACTCAAGGTGCTCTTTGGGATCCATATGGGAAGCTTTGAAGACAAGCTTTAGTGAAATCTAGTTTAGAAGGTTTGAAGATCTCTTTGCCACCTGCAGTCTGCATCTGGACTGGTGCTCAGGCAGGCATTGAGCACTGGGCATACTCAGCATTTGGGGAGGAGAATCTTTCATTTAAAAACACACTCACAATTGTAAATTGTGTTTTGGTGTTGGCAGCATTTTTAGGGTTACCGATCCTGACTGAAACTGTTCCTGGAGTTATAGCTTCCAATAATCTTACAAATATTTTTTGAAGTGCCAAGCCATTCCAGACTCCAGTATTGCTTTTAATAATGACCTAGGGCAGGGTTTCTTAACCTAGGGCCCCCAGATGTTGTTGGACTATGACTTCCAGAATCCCCAGCCACAAACGCCATGTCTGGGGATTCTGGGAGTTGTAGTCCAACAACGTGTAGGGGCCCAAGGTTAAGAACGCTGTTCTAGAGTTTGATCCTGGAGATTCCAGGCCATTCCTCTTGAGTTGGCTACCTTTAGCATTTCACACATTCATTTCTTCTTTCACTGTGACCTGCTGAATTGCAGTGCAAATAGGAGAGTTTATATAATTAATTCCAAAAGTGGAATATGCAGTTTTTTCTGAAAGGCTGAAGTGCAGCAGGAGAAATATAGCAGGTGATGCATTTTCTCATGCAGAGATGACATTTTCTCAGTGGCCACCTTCCGATGAAACCCAGAACCATGGGCCCAATGGACCTGTGTTTCTGTGCCCCCTCCCCACACCCTTCCCTCCACATTTGGACATTCTGGAGAGTGTCTTCTCTGCAGTCCACAAGACTGCAGAGAGGCGGGGGAGTTGGCTGTGCGGGCTTCCTTCTTTTGTGAAGCACAGCCCATGCAGCCAATAGAAACTGGAGTGAGGGAGGAGCTTCCTCTATCAACTCCGCTTGCAGAGAAGGCTAACAGCACTGCCAGTGTTTGGACATAACGCTGGCACCACCAAACTGGAGGTGAAACCAGGAGATAACTGAAGATGACAAATAATGTTTGGGGAGGGTAACTGCTGGTCCATTTTTTCCCCTTTGATTGTGTTTGCTGGCATTTGGACATACGGTTAGCGAAACGGGAGGTGAAGGGACCTCCGATTTTGGGTCACATGTGGATGAGGCCCTTGTTCGCTTTCTTCATTTACCTTGATTTCCTCAAAGTTCTCTTTGTGAGAATGAAGCCAGCTTGGCATGCTAGCAGTGAGATTCTCCACATGAGCAGTGTGGAGAGCCTGCAGGGGGTTTGCAGGGAGAGTGGGCTTGAGAAGAGAAGTCAGCTTGCCCTGAGTGACCAGGTCAGCTGCCCACATGATTACCGGCTCCATCAAGGAGCTGATTGAGGTGGCAGGGATTGGGGCCCCCCCAGTCCCTGGGAGTCCCAGAAGTGCACAGGGCATTCTGGGGAGCCCTCCAACATTGGCCGGTTTGTTGTAGCCACCCAGTCAGGGGTCTCCTCATGAGTCGCCGCACCGCAGAGCTGCACCGCAGCAACACATGACTAACTAAATGCGGTTAGCGGAGCATGTGCTACACTAACCTCATTTAAGGGGAGAGGGAATTAAGCAGGCTTGCCCCCGGGAGCCATATGGTTCCCAGTGGTTCACACTGGGCTCCCTTGACCCAGTTTCCACCCTGCGTGAGAATAGCCTCAGTGTCTCATACTAGTGTGCTGTAGTGTGCTGTACCACACTGGCTTGGAAATGCTGGTCTAAGAAAGGTCTGGATTACAATGTGAACATTAATAACCTGAGTTCTTGTTTTCTTTTTATTTTCTGCAGGCCACTGGAGTAAGTATCGACCTGTGAATATGAGCCATTAATTGTGACACTGCAGTAAACTATTCTTCCTTCTCATTCTTGGAGGTCCCGCCAAGGAAAAATGGGTAGAAAGAACTGAGGCAGCAGGGCCTCCTGATTTATCTTAATCTTCCTCCAGTGCTAAGAGCTTGTTATCCCAGCTTCATGGATGGGATGGTTAGGGAGGAAATAGCTCTGTTGAGGAAAGTGATGCAGCTAAGTGTGTTCTCCTGCTTTTCATTTCATTTCATTTTCATCAGTGCCCAGTATTTCTCTGTGGTTCTGGATGGCTCAACCAGAACTGCTCTTTATCAGTAGAAAAATTGCCACTTATTAACACTTGATCAAAATCAGAATGGACTGTACTCCATTTGAGAAGGAAAACAATAATAAAACTTGGGTTTCATTCACATAACCATCAGGGTCCTAGTTAAAAGGTTAATCTGGATTAATTGTATTTATTGTTCAATTTTATACTGCCTTTCATAATGTATCTCAAGGATGTTTACAAAAGTCAAAACACAATAAAATTCCATTAAAGTTATGTTTAAAATCATAAAATCAACATTAAAAACCATGAGCACAACAAAAGAAACAAAAAGATAAACAGAAGCAAGAAAGCTGAGCAACCTGGCAGCCTCTAAGAGGTAAAAGCATGAGTAAATAAAAGGTCTTTTTTTTAAAAAAAAGCATCCACAGATGTCAGAGAGTGAACATTAATGATGAATAAGCCCAGCGGAGCTAATTGTGTGAACACAGAATTTCAGGAGGACCCTTGTCAAATCACTTTGGTTAAGCAGCATTTAACCAGGACAGATAACCAGGACTGAATCCTGGTTTGACCAGGATTGTCCTGAAATTCTGCATCCACATTATCTGCTCCATTGGACTCACTAATCTCGATTAACTTTTTAACCAGGATACATGGGATTGTGTGAATGCAGCCTTTGGAGCTATTCTGACGATCAGTGGAAAGCAGGCTAAGGGTGCTTAGCCCGCTTTCGACTGATCGTGAGATTCACCAGGCTCACAGCCAAGCCCGGTTGAGTAAAAGCGGGTCACCCACTTTTTTAGCCCTCCCCTAAGCCCGGGTTAGTGGAGCAAACGCTCCACTAATTCGGGCTTCCCAATCGTGAGTAGCCGCGGCGCAGCTCCACGCCGTGGCTACTCATGAGTAGACCCCCGGAGGTGGGGCCAAAAGCTGCCTCCCGGCTCCGGGGGTCTCCCCAGTATGCCCTGCAAGCTCACGCAGGGTATACTGGAGCTTCTGGGGGCCACGCAGCCCCTGAATTCCCCAGCCCCAACCAGCTCCGTCACAGAGCTCCTGCCCTGATCATCTGTGGGGAGTGCAAGCTTAGCCCACTCTCCCCGCTAAGCTGCAAAAACCGGTTCTCACTGATAGCGAGACCCAGCTCTTTGTTTTCATTGTGCTGCAACTTCATATTGAAGGTCAGGATTAACCTTGATGAGGTTGTGCCCTGTAGTATTTCACCCAGCACCCCCTTGTAATATAGTTTAAAAGTGCACTTTTTACTAATATGGATTTTGTGGTGTCAGCAACCCATATTAGACTGCATGTGAAAATAAAAGTATTGTGTACGTATGGTGCTCGGGGTCAAAGGGAACTGACAAAATGATGTTGTAATTGTGTGGTTACTCTTCATGTCAGTCGCTGCTCCCTTTTCACTAGAACTTTTCAGATGATGTTTGTGGCTGAATTGCAGAGAGGCATTTCCCCACACTTTATATCTTGTCGTGGTGCAGCATGTTGCTTAATGGATAGGGAGATAAAAGTTTCCCAATGTAAAGGTGATGCCTTTGAGTTGGTGTCAACTTGATGACAGAGCCATGTGGTTTTCATGGCAGAATGCAGGAGGGGTTTACCATTGCCTCCTCCCGCACAGTAGAAGAGGATGCCTTTCAGCACTTTCCTATATTGCTGCTGCCAGATGTAGGAGTTTCCAATATTCTGGGAAACATACCAGTGGGGATTCGAACCAACAGCCTCCTGCGCTCTAGACAGGTTGCTTCCCCACTGGAAGATCTGTGCTCCAAGTTATGCATGGTGTGGATAAGGAGAAGTTTTTTTTCCTGCTTCTCTTCAGCACTAAGTGTGGAGTCATCCAATCATGGGAACATAGTAAGTTGCCATATATGGAGTCGGACCATAGGTCAATTCAACTCAGTATTGTCTACACAGACTGGCAGCGGTTTCTCCAAGGTTGCAGGCAGGAATCTCTCTCAGACCTATCTTGGAAAAGCCAGGGAAGGAACTTGGAACCTAGATGCTCTTCCCAGAGCAGCTCCATCCCCTGAAGGGGACATCTTACAGTGCTCACAATTCTAGTCTCCCATTCATTTGTAACCAAGGCAGACCCTGCTTAGCTAATATAATATATTCCCATAGTCTGGGAAACATACCAGCGGGGATTCGAACCGGTAACCTCTGGCTTGGTAGTCAAGTCATTTCCCCGCAGAGGGGGCAGGCCTTCATATTTTCTTATGCTGTTATGCTGTTCTTGATCGGGTGGTTTGGTTTGGTTTGTTTGTTTCTTGAATGTGAAAGTGAAAAATTACCTGTGTCCCTTTCCATGTCTGAATTCTTACTGATGTTTCTTTTCTTTTTCTTCCTTTAGTAACAACCCAGGAAACCAGCACAATGCCTGTCCTGGTGCCATATGGCTCCTCAATAGATGTTCAGTGGACACCACCTTTCTGTCATTCCCACCTAAGTGCTATCTGTGGAAGATGAGTCTTTTGCTGCTTCTCTGTTCCCTACTCCTCTGCAAAAGAAAAAAAGAAGCTTGCTTTGCAAATCAGTTTCTCTCTGTGTCAGTTCTTGGTCTTATTGCTCTGAGGAGTTGCTGCTTCACACTTTGGAAGACTATTCAGAGTAGGGTACATGTCAGCAAAGAATCCGCCCTCCACCAATATGTTGGAAAGAGGATGCAGTCCTAGGTCATTATTTGAGAGAATGGTCAATCTGGTCAACATGTCTCGTTAGTGAGTGGTAATTGCATGTTTCTTGTGTTAATTAGCAACAGTAGTAGTACAGGGCCCCAATTCTGATCAGTAACATTGCAGTTCCCTCCAGGAGCAAAAGAAAGCATTAGACAGCCCAGTCTGGATTTAACCCCGCTCCCTATCCTACAGTTCTGATCCAAAATGCAGTCCTGTGCTTCCCCTATTGATATTTAATGCTAGGTTTTGTTTTCTGTTTTTTTAATTTCAACTAGAGATTACAGCATTACATATAACATAATATAATCAAGGATAGGAATTATACATATGAAAGAAAGAGAGATAAAACAATAATTTGAACATTCTTTAAGTATGCCTTTAATATGATATAAACATAATTTGCCAAAGAAAAGGGAGGAGGGAATGACCTTCTTCAAAACATGAACAAAAAATTGAACCAAATTGCTGAAAATTCCTCTTAAAACACAATGACACAACCGCCATCACTGAGAAGACGTATTGTCTAATTTCACCTTAAATGGGACTTTGTTCTGAAAACACACACACACGTGCGCGCTAGCTGGGCCAAGCACAGAGCATCTGTGCCTCCCCCACCCGCCGCTGTTTCCTCCGTTGCGGTTGTTTTCTCTCCCAATCAATCTCTCCGCCCATCCAACTTCCCCGTCTGCCCGCTGTCACCACTGTCTTGCCCCCCCATCCTCCCACCCGCCCCCCCCATTTTGCCTGCCCATGCGGTGCGCAGTCCACTGCTATTTTGTCGTCCTGCTCATCCTGCTGCTGGCTGCCTGCCTGCTGCAGTTTTCTTTTGCCCCTGCCGCTATTTCCCCCTCTCCCACCCGTCCCTTGGCTAGCCTATCCGGCAGCTCTCCAAACTCTCGCGAGAGTTGCCACACATGGAATTAGCCACGGGTAAACCTTAGAGAATTAAATATATAGATATGAGAGAGAGCGCGCGCGCACTCTGGAACACCCTCCCTGAAGAACTCCGCCATGTTCCCTCCCTCAGTGTTTTAAAAAAACATTTAAAGAACATCTTTTAAAAGACGCTTTTAAATGTTTTATCTGCAGCTTATATCTAATAGGTTCTTTAGTTGTTATAGTTCTCAGTCGTTAGCTTTTTAGTAACTTCTAATTTGGAACTTTTTAAAAAATGTGATTTTAAATGTGGTTTTAACCTGGTATTTTAACGTAACTTTTAAAATTTTATTAGTCTTATTTTACATTGTATCTGTTTTTTTTAATGTTGTGGGCTACCCCAAGCAGCAGTGTACTGGAGGGGTGGGGTATAAATATTTTAAATAAATAAAATAAATATAGACAAAGCCTGAAACACAGACAAAGCACAAGGCATCAAAATAAAATTGATAAGGGATTCATATGAAAGATAATTTAAAGGAGCATAACACTCACAAATCTCACAATGTGCAAAAGAAGTCAGATGAGAAATTAAAAAGCAACCTAACTCTACACTTCTTCATTATTAAATTTCTCATGACCTGGGGTAAAAAAATCCTTTCGTCAGAAATTCATAAAGGGAGGGGTTGGAAATGCTGCACCTGCTGAATTTCAGCCCAATCTTGATCTGAAAGACAAAGGCAAAGTGTGGGTGCATGGAGCCTCATTTCAAAAGCCAGCACAATATGCTTCTCAGTCTTTTGGCTAAGGTCAAGCATAAACATTACCTTAACATGCACTTTCCATGATTTTTAGAGCATGAGTGAATTTTTAAAGCCTCTTAAACCAAAGCTTTTGAATTATTTTATTTTTATTTTATTTTATTATATTTATATTCTGCTTTTCCTCCAAGGATCCCATCCATGGTTATGTTTGTCCTCACAACAATCCTGTGAGGTAGGTTACGCTGAGAGATATGCGACTGGCCCAGAGTCACCCAGTGAGTTTCATGGCTGAATGGGGATTTGAACTCAGGTCTCCTCGGTCCTAGTCCCACACTCTAATCACTGTACCACACTGGATTACTCGATTTCCAAAGATTCAGGGAAGGAAAATCTGATTAGACACTCTGGGGGACAGTGGAACATAGGAATCTGCCATATACTGAGTCAGACCACTGGTCCAACTAGCTCAGAATTGTCTACTCTGACTGGCAGCAGCTCTCCAAAGTTTCAGGCAAGAGCTTTTCCCAGCCCTACCTGGAGATGCCAGGGATTAAATCTGGGACCTTCTGCATGCAAAGCAGATGCTCTACCACTAAGTTACAGCCCAGTGGTGCTTAGCCATGTTGGCTAAATGGAGTCTCCATATTTATAGGCGGTATACCACTGAGGAAGAACCTCTATGTTCACATGCAGCCGTATCCCGTATCCCCCCCCCCCCGTATCCCCATTATTTACATGATAGTCATGTAAGTCCTCAAACCACAAGGTGGCACTTCCACATGCTGAATGCCAAACATTTTGTAATCCCTTCAGCTAAAATGAAGTCAACACTCCCCCCCACCAAATTTACAATTAAATGAAAATAGTGGATTCAGTAACAGTGGCCATGTGATCCTGCCATGTGATAACCATCTGATATTCAGCCGTAGCAATTGCTACAGCAGTGGATGATGAAATTAGGCAATTGGTGTTTCCTTCCGAGTTCTACATTATTTCCCCTCCTCTTTAAAAATACAAAACACCGCACACAAATAACAATGGTTAGTGAAGAAAACAACTGCTTTAGACCAACTGTCCAGAACGAAGACTGCCATTCCAGAAATATGATCCCACAGATTTCACCATTCTCCTGCTTATTTCAAATCCCTTCAGAATGTACTGGGGTGTGTCCTCTCTGCAGTCAGCGAGACTACAGAGAGGTGGAGGAGCTGGTTGTGGGGGCTTCCTTCTCAACTGAACGACAGCCCATACAGCCAATCAGTGAGGGAGGCAGGGAGGATTTTCCTCCCTCAACTCCAGTCCCGCCAAATGCCACCTTCAGTGCTGCATTCAGATGGAATCGAGGCTTCCTGGACCCTGGGTTTGGAGCAGCTCACTACAAGCTGAGGGTTCAAATTGGAGTCTCCCTAGCACAACCTCAGGTCACGCAATGTATGGGACTGGAGTTGCATGCATCCGGACATAACTAAAAGGAAACCGCAGATCCCTGCAACTTCAGTCCTCCGTTATGTGTGAATGCAGCCATTCAGTCCAAAAGAATGCTGAATACCTCTCAAGAGAAGCTTATGAAAGAGGAAGCCTAGATGATTGTAGCTAACGATAGGCACCCAAATGCTGGCCCCAAATGCACCCTTGCTGTAGGCTGCTGGGTAAGATAGTTTTCTTATTCGAAATATATCAGGAGAGTAATAAGAGCAATAGGACCCTCAAATTCTGTGACTGGAGCAAATGTCTCAAGTCTGAGGAGGTGGCTGACAATCTAAAGGTCCCATGGGAAATGTGAAGGAGTGGAGATTCATAAGCCACAACCTGACCTGTGTGCTAGAGATATGGTAGGAGGATGAAGCAAGAAAGGATTGACTACATTCTGGTTACAGTGGCAAAACCTCCTGTTCCATTCTCACTCTTTTAAAAATGTAAACTAGAACAAACAAAGATTTCCTTTTGGAAAGCAGCATTTCACCCAGACCCCACTGAAGACATAGGAACCATGGAAGCTGCCTTATACTGAGAAATATAGAAAACTGCCTCATACTGAGTCAGAACATTGGTCCATCTTGAGCAGTATTGCTTACCCAGACTGGCAGCAGCTTCTCCAAGGTTACAGGCAGGAGTTTCTCTCAGTCCTATCTTGAAGATTCTAGGAAGGGGATTTGGAACCATCTGCATGCAAGGATTCAGGTGCTCTTCCCAGAGCAGCCCCATCTTCTAAGGGGAAGAACTTACAGTACTCACGCTATAGGTCTCCCTTTCAAATGCAAACCAGGCCATACCCTGCTTAGCCAAGGGGGCAATTCATGTTTGCTGCCACAAGTCACCATTTACTATTTACAATAATGCAATGGAGAATATTAACTTGCTAATTAGAGTGTGGGCCACTCTTCCCGCTCCTAGAGAACCACTTTACCACTGCTAGGCAAACCACCCAGTTTGAAGATTGCCATGAGTCATCTGACCTCCAGCTTCCTGTGTTGGGAGAAGATTGCCCGAGTCACCTCTACCTGAGCCCCAAAGTTTGGAGTGGATGAGCTGAGGAACTCCCCAAGGGGTTCAATCCCAACCACCCCAGGCCACGAAACCCTGAGGGGCTGTTCCATGGAATCCCCTTCATGGGAGGTGCACCTAGGTAATTTTGGAGCCTGGACCGAAAAGCTTTTGGAGGCCCTACCGCCTCTAACTGCAAGTTAAGCATCATCCCCTGACACACACAAACACACACCATGATACACACACACATGCTGGACTAGATGGGCCTTGGGCCTGATCCAGCAGGGCTGTTCTTCTTATGTTCTTATGTTCTAGTCCTTAGAGGCTTTGCAGCTCAGACAGGGGCAATAATTGGCACTACTACCTGCTTCGGGCACACCACAAGCTTCAAAGACTGAGTGACGAGTCTCAGTTAACTAATTCGTCACAGAGGAGTTACCAGTCAAATCAAGAGATGGCGTGATTCGATACTCCACATCATGGGGGTGTCGCCCCCTAGGTTTTGGGAATGGATGAAGTTGTTTGACCCCAAACCTAGACTAGGCCCACACTCCTGGTGGTGGTGGGGCAGAGTTTTGCTCAAACTCAGTTACAAAATTGTTCGATAAAGTTGTGACCCTTTCACCCAATGCAGTAGTTGGGTGTTTTTCATTGGAACCATGTCTTCAGGTGTGGGGCAATCATTGCCACACTTGTTGGTTGTTTTAGAAGATACTCATCGGAAAGCAGAGGAAAGTGAGTCTACCACAACGGGGCCTCCATGGGAGAGATAAAGGAGGAGAATGAAGCAAGAGGAGATTTGCTCACAGGTGACTGAAGTGGCCAAAGCACAGGGTGTGACTGAGGGGGATGACTGGCTTTTTTAAGATTAAGGGAAAAACAGACTAAGGTTATGGCCCTGTGTGCTCATTATGCCTGCCATGTACAGGGAAAATGGGAGTGCGACAGTTATTTTTTAATTTAACATCTTTATATACCATCCAAAACTTATGTCTTTGGGTGGTTAATCTCTGAAGAGGCCACAGAAAATGGAGACCTCCAGCAGGGAAGCAAACTAATACCGGGTGCATTTCTGTTTCTCCCCATCACTGGTCCAGTGTACATAATACTGGCATAGGGTAATGTAGCTCTGGTTCAGGCCCTCTGAGTCTTAGGAGACATGGAGGTCATTCACACAATCAAAAACTGTGTTCTACCCATGTTTGGGAGCTGAGTGTGCTCCAAATGTTTGGTTGTGTGGAAGCAAGGTAAGAGGAAAAGGTGGGTAGAAGTGATTGCATGGAAGCAAGGTAGGAGGAAAACCTAGGTAGTTTTTTCTCCTACCCTGCTTCCACATCATCACTTCTACCCAGCTTTTCCTCTAACCTTGCTCCCACACAACTGAAAACCGGGAAGGTCACAGTGGAGATCTTCTCACGAGCAGTGATAAGAGTTTGTGGGCAGGCAGCGGGGAATGCGGGTTTAACCTACCTTCCCTGCAGACAATCTCCTCTTCATACCCTGCAGATGATCTCTTCTTCGTCCCACAGAGTGCCCACCCAGACAAGCAGACAATCCTGCTTCAGCTCCCAGAGCTGGGGTGCTGGGTAACCCTGCCTCCCAGAGTTCAGATAAAATGCATTATGGGCACTCCCCTCCACCTGGTACTTTATGGGCATCCCCCTCCCCCCAGTGCAATGCTGAGATCCCCCCTCCCACTGTGCCAGCTGCAAGCAGCCACAGCTGACACTATTAGAAAAATGATATCAAGACAGCGCTTGCTCCCTTAACCTCATTTACCAGGTTTGCCACCATGTAGCCCCCGGGATCGACCCAATCATGGTGGTTCACATGAGCGTGCAAAAGTGGACTGGGCTCCCTTAGCCTAGTTTTGCACACTTGTGTGAATAGCCTCAATGTCTCTTTATCTGTAGTTTCACTTTCCACAGTTTCAGGGCAGAATGGAAGCCCACGGATAACGAGATCCTCCAGTAGAGTGGTCTTCTATGATGACCAAGGGGGATGAGCAAGACCAATCTTTCTTCTTCCTCTCTCTATATTCCCCAGCCACACCATTAAGAATCAGAAGGATTTGGTCCTCAAGTCTCTGACCAAGAGGTGAGACAGCAAGTTGATGGTTGTGGAAAAAGACAGAGATGGTGGTGACCTTTTTGAGAAGGGAGAAGGAGCCAAGAACAGCGGCTCACAACCCTCAAAAAGCCTTTGGGAAGCTATCCAGCAGCCGATGAGAGCAGAGGGCTTGAGCCAGTCATGGTCCAAGTGGGAGCACCTAAAGCCTTCCTTCATCCATGAAAGAGTAGATGTCCAAGGGAGGTGCCAGCCAGCCTTGAGCCCACCCTATTCCCTCCACATTTGGAAATGCTTAGTGGAACGCCCTACAGATTCCAGGACAGATTCCAAGACACTCCACTTTTCCTCAAACCCACCAAGA
The DNA here is from genome assembly GCF_027244095.1 of Hemicordylus capensis. Taxonomy (NCBI): domain Eukaryota; kingdom Metazoa; phylum Chordata; class Lepidosauria; order Squamata; family Cordylidae; genus Hemicordylus; species Hemicordylus capensis. Next base: position 21,115,031 of record NC_069663.1, read on the forward strand.
ATGCTCTTCAAAGTAGTCTTTCTGCCTGTTCCACACAGCCCATGAGTAGTCCTCCAAGTATCAATAAAAGACAGTTTGAGAGAAAAATTATTCATAATAATTCACAATGCCACTTGAAATATTGTCATATTGCAGGCTATTCCCATGATCCCTGGATAGCGGACTAAGGGAATGTAGGTGAGCCCGGTGCTCCCAAGGCGGCTAGCCCTCCTAATTCTCCCTCCCCTTAAATGAGGTTAATGGAGTGAGTGCGCAGCGAAACATGAGTAGACTTCCGGCCAAGAGGCTGCAAGGAGCCTCCCAGGCTTGGGAATCTCTCCAGGCATCCTGGAATTTCTGGGGGCTACACTGGCCCCCAATCACTGCACCCCCCACTGGCTCTGTGACAGAGCTGGAAGCCATGTGGGTGGCCGATCAGGCCGCCCAGGGCTGCCTTTTGATCATCTGTGGGGAGAGTGGGCTAAGCCCGCTCTCTCCGCAGACCCGGAAGGAGCTCTTCTCACCGATTGTGAGAAAAGCTTCTTGATATATTTTAATTAGCTTCAATAAAGTCTCTTCAAAATGAAAATGAAGCTATTCACATGCATGGGCTAAGGAAGCCCAGCTTGGTTTTGCCTGCGCGTGTGCACCGCCGGATCGAGTCCTATCCCAGCGGTGATCATCTGCAGCCACAGCTGGCAGACCGAGGACATCCCAGGGAGGGGAGGGGAGGATTCCCATTATGCAGCGTGCACTTGCATGTTGAATTATTAGAGCTGGGGGGCGGGCAACACATTCCAACACCCCAGCCCTCTGAGCTGTCAGAAGCATCCACTAGTCATCTGGGCTAAGCCACCTGCCAAAGAGGACACCGTCGCTCATCTGCGGGGAGGTCAGCTCTTTAGGGCTCCCTCCCCGCTAACCTTCTTGCCCTTTCTCACTGCTCATGACAAAGGGCTCACAGTGTAGTTTCTCCATCCAATTCCTTCCAGGATCATCATATATACAAAATGTAGCCAATAGCAGATAACCAGCAGATGCATTTTGTCTATACAGTCTTCATCAGTGGCTTCTCTACCTCTGCTTATTGTACAGAGTATCCATTTTTCCCTTCTGAGTCCTAATCCATTTCAAAGGATTAGTAGTTTCTGTTTATCCCTTCTGGAACCCATTCCCTGCCCCCCCCCCCAACCTTCTTTTCTGAGGACTTCTTGTTAGTTCATGAATTACTCCACTGCCTACTAAGGTCATCAGGGAAGGTCCAGTTGAGGTTGCCACCAGCTTGCTTGGAGGCAACTCAAAACTGGGCCTTTTCTAGGCTTGCCCCGGAGCATTGGAAGGTGCTACCTAACAAAATTAGAGCCCCAACCCAGCCAATCTCTGAAAGAAATATCTGAAAACAATCCTGTTTAATCTGGCTTGTAGTTTATCGTTTAAAAGCTTTGTTTTCGAGTTTTTATTTATATTTTAAATTGTTTTAGGTGTGTTCATGTTTTAATTATTGTGGTGTTTTAAATGTAAAACCACCCAGAGATTTGTATCTGGGGCAGTATAGAAATGTGCCAAATTACATGCATGCATGCATACATACATATACTATTCAAATAGACTGGCTGAGTCTGTAATGAAAATGGGAAGCACAGTAGTCTCAGTTTAGTTTAGTTTATTACTATCAATGATCAAAGATCAGCAATGCAATTTAAAACTTTACAGAGAGGTACAGATAAAAAAAAGAATACATAAAATAACAATAGTAATAATCAGAAGGAGAACAAATCCCATTTGCATATAAAGATAGCTGTTATCCAACATCCTAACCGAGCCAAGAATCTAGAAGACAGGGCAGGTAGTCATAGTAGTCAAGGTTGCCCACCCCTGTGTTAGAGAGTACACCCTAGTGAACTCACAAGGAGAATTTACAGATAGTTGGGGGAAACATCAAGATTACAAAGAGACCTCAATGAGTTGGATTTCCTGTTGAATTTATTTTTAATGCAAATGGACAAGAATAAGAATGATTTTTTTTTAAACCATATTAAATACATATTGTGAGCAGAAACCTAAGTATATAGTACACCGCTCTGGGCTCCTTGGAGGAAGAGCGGGATAGAAAATGTAAAAAATTAAAAATAAATAAATAAATATTCTTCCAGGCAGATGACAGAATTCTTCACTGAAATGCCATTTTCTATCAAAAGGTCACTCAGTTTGAGTGGAAAGGTTGATATGCCCCTATCCACCCCCAGCACAGTACCTCCAGTGACTGTTGCTTGTGTCTATCTGATGTTTCTTTTTAGATTGTGAGCCCTTTGGGGATAGGGATCCTCCATCTTATTTATTTATTATTTCACTGTGTAATAATAAGCCCTGAGCCATTTTTGGAAGGGCGGTATAGAAATTGAATGAATGAATGAATGAATACATGTAATACACCGTTTGTCTCACAGAGTACATAAGGAAGCGATCCTCACGATCACTCAAGGAGGCTACCCCCTTCTGTGGGGAGGAAGGCCAAAAGCACTTACCTCCCCACAGATGATCGCGACCTCCTCCCTGGGCAGCCGGATCGACCACCCACACGATTACCAGCTCCTTGACGGAGCCAGTTAGGGCTGCGGGGATCGGAGGCCACCTGGCCCCTGGAAGTCCCAGAATGCTCCCAGTAAGTGTGCATCCTGGGAGCCCCTCAATGCTGGCAGGCTTGTTGTAGCCTCCTGGCTGGGGGGTCTCCTCGTGAATCACCATGGTGCAGAGCAGCACCATGGTGACTCGCAGTCAGGCAAATGGGATTAGCAGAGCAAATGGGATTAGCCCAGCCCAGAGCAAATGGGATTAGCACAGCCCAGGACAGGCAAAAGAGTGGTGGGGGTGGGGAGGAAGAAATGAATAAAAGGGTTAGAAAGAGTGCATAAAGGCTTCCAGGGAGAGGACAGAGGGTGTAGATCAGGGGCATCATCAGGTAGTGGTCTATGGGGCTCAGAGCCCCAAATCTCACCTGCCACTTACTTCTCAAATAAGTGGTGGGCTGTGTTCCACTGTAGCAGGGATTCCCAGATGTTGTTGACTACATCTCCCATAAGTTGTCAGCCAATGGCCACTGCAGCTGTGGATGCTGGGAATTGTAGTCAAGCACCTCTGGGAATCCCTGTTAGAGGGAACATTGCCTGTGGGTGGGTGTCCCTGCTGCTGCTTCAACAGCCATTAATGTCGGTTTAATGTTGTTTTAGAATATTTCAATATTGTTTTAGAATATTGTTTTTTAAAAAATTTCAAATTGTTCTATTTTAAATTTCTTGTTTTTTGTTTTTAACTAATGTTTTAATGTTGTTGTTTTTTTTGTTTTTTTGTAAACCGCCCCGAGTCGTAAGTTTTGGGCGGTATAAAAAGATGTAAAATAAAATAAATAAAATAAATAATTATTTCTTGCCTCTGTCTCCAGCTGTGTTGGTGAGGATTATTCTTGGGGGTGCAATGCTGAGTGTAATGATCAAAAGTGAGGCCGGGCCCTGGATCTTTGGAGTATCTAGCAATGCCCCCGGCGCATCATATTTGGATATGATGAAAGAGGGCTGGCAGAGAAGGGATTTGTTCTTTCTAAGGCAGAGTCACTGGGCTTGGCCCACACAGACCAGCACCGCCCAGGAGGACACCCAGCAGCATAAAAAGATCATCTCCTTTGCCTCCCCCCGCAGCCTCAACTCAAGAGAGGAAGAAGCAACTCAAGATGAAGGTCCAGATTGTGGCTCTTCTCTTCTTCATTTGCCTCCTGTCCCTGCAGGACCTCACATCTGCTCAGAGAGGAAGGAATCAGTGCAATTTGGTGGGTGAACAGAAAATAAGAAGGGAGGTGTCCATGGGTGGCGTCACACATAATAGTGGCAAGTATGTTTGGAAGAGCTGCTGGTTCCCACACTGGCTCCCACATGGTCCCACTTCTGCCCCTGTTTGGTGACGTGCAAACTCACCAGTGTCTAGCGAAGTCTAGCCCATCTGGGCCCAGCTTTGTCACGCCAACCTCAAATGTTGGTTAGCGATGTCGGGCTGAGGTGGGTAACTGACATTCTCTGGCCCACAATGGTGGGTTCAGAGTCTGGTGGATTCTGGTGGAAACTGGCGGCTTTCTGCTACATTCTTGAACATAGAATTTGCATGCATTTGAGGTGTGGCAATAATTTCAGATGTATTTTTGAATCTTAAATATTTTCAACTTTTTCTTTCACGATTCTACTTTCAGGTGGTGGTGGTAGGGAATGCCTTTCAAAATATTTAATTTCATGTCATCGGGGTTGGCAGTTTCTGCTAGATGCTGCCTGCAGATATTGTCTTCCTGATGTGCACAGAAATTCTCTGCCTTGCCAGGATAGTGCTTCTTTCTGGTTGTGCTTCCTTCTTCTGCAAATGATTTTTGCTTTATTTTTTTATTATTTTTGGCTGTGAAATAAAAGGCTGCATTTCCCAGCACGGTGATTTTCATTCAGTGAGTGTCAACAAGTTTTTAATGGGGTTCTAGAGGAGTGAGTGCCAACACGTTTTAATGGGGTTCTAGAGGAGGGAATGTCAACATGTTTTAATGGGGTTCTAGAAGAGTGAGTGTCAACAAGTGAACATTATCCATTTGTTGGGAGACAGCCTTAAAATAGTGAGACCATTCACACACATGTCTAAAACCAGGCTAAGAGAACCCAGACTGGTTTTGCATATGTGTGTGACCCACCAGGATTGGGCCGATCACGATGGCACCACGGCAGCAAATCTACCTAAGAGAGAGCAAGTGCTCTCCTAACTTCATTCTTCTGCTCGTCAGCCATGACTGCTAGACTGTGGGGATCCCCATGATGCACTTGTGTAGTGCATTACGGTATTCCGGGGGCCGGGACGACACATCCCAGACCTCCCAGCTGCCTGGGCGCACAGGGAATTGTCTGGGCTTGTGGGGAGCCTAGGTCATCTGCGGGGAAGGTGAGTCTAACCCACGTTCCCTGCAGCCCGCTCTGGAGCCCTTCTCATCAGTTGTGAGAAAGGTCTAAGTGACCCACGCAGCACAGTGTGCTTCCCGTGGAAGGGTTGGGCACCCTGGATGGCCCCGTTCACCCTCGCTTCTCCTGCATCTGGAGAGGCTCCCTCGCTACAAAGGATTGCACCAGAATCCCTTCTGGGTCATAAAGGCAGCCTAGAAATATCAGAAGAGGCAAGATTTCTGTGTACACAATTATTTTTATTACTATTTATTATTATTATTTATTCAATTTCTATACCGCCCTTCCAAAAATGGCTCAGGGCAGTTTACACTGAGAAATAATAAATGAATAAGATGGATCCCTGTCCCCAAAGGGCTCACGATCTAAAAAGAAACATCATATAGATACCAGCAACAGTCACTGGAGGTACTGTGCTGGGGATGGATAGGGCCAGTTACTCTCCCCATGCTAAATAAAGAGAATCACCATGTTAAAAGGTGGTTATAACCAATTTACTGGTTTGGTATCCAAGTGAGAATATGAGGTAATAGAGGGGAGGAGAATCTGGGATTCTCTCTTTAAGGTGTGTGTTTCCCTTCCCTTCCCTTCCTTTCTTGAGGTCTTCTTTCCCTATCTTCCTTCCCTTTCTTTCCCTCTGTTTCTCCCTTCCCCCCAGGCTGGAATGTGGGGGAGGATGCAGATTTGCGACCAGTGGAGTCTAGTTTGGGGTGGACAGTGGGAAAGCAGAGGAAGGGATACTGGAAGGGTGGGATGGCCATTATGTAAATCACACAATGAGGTCAGTCGCACAGTCAAAAACTGTGCTCTACCCAGGTTTGGGAGCTATATATGCTCCCAATATTTGGTTGTGTGGAAGCAATGTAGGAGGAAAACCTGGGTAGAAGTGATTGTGTGGAAGCCAGATAGGAGGAAAAGCTACCCAGTTTTTCATCCTACCTGGCTTCCACACAATTACTTCTACCCAGGATTTTCTCCTATGTTACTTCCATCACACAACCAAGAATTGGGAGCATACACAGCTCCCAAACCCATGCTGAACGCAGTTTTTGACTGTTTGAATAATCTCAATAACTTGCAATAAGAAGTGTTAATAAGGGGGTAATTGTAGCAAAGGTTTCAGCTGATTCCACTTCAGAAGTGGGGAAGTAGATGATGGTGAAGAAGGAAGGATGTAGAATATTATTCCATATGAGTGGCACATACTTGGGCTTAGTGTCAGCAGGTGATGGTGAATAAGAGATAACGAGGCGCTTCACACAATCAGTGTGAAGTGCCATTAGGGTTAGTGTGGGGAGAGTGGGCTTAGCCCACTCTCCCCGCGCATGGGCAGGGAGCCGTCCCTGGGTGGCCGGATTGTCTCTGGGTGTCCGGATCGGCCACCCACACAATTGCAGGGTCCGTCACAGAGCCAGCAGGGGTGGTGGGGATCGGGGACCAGCCAGCCCCTGGAAGTTCCAGGATGCCCTGTGTGAGTGCGCGGGGCATCCTGGAGAGACCCCTGAGCCTGGTCAGGGGTATACTCATGTGTTGCTGTGCGCCACAGTGGCACATGAGCTAAAAAATGAGGGTAAGGTGGATTAGGTGGACTAACTGCCTGGGAACCACCAGGCTCATCTGTGAGCCCGGTGGTTCCCATGATCGTTAGAAAGTGGGATAGTCTCCCTTAGCCTGCTTTCTACCGATCATGGGGATAGAGGCGTAACTAGGGAAAATGGCGCCCGGGGCAAGCACTGAAATCGCGCCCCCCGCCCCCCCCCCCGCGCCACAACATACTACATTATACTTAGGTTTTTCCTCACAAGCGCCCACCGCCAAGCCAGGCCACTGACTGGCCGCCAGGCGCCAGCAAAGCAATGGGGGGGGGGCGCGGGCGGCGCGGAAGGGACCGCTCGTGGGGGATGGGCTGCCTACGCGCTCCCTTGACTGCTGCAGCGCTGCTGCACTGAGCAGGAAACATTTGTATTAACAAAAAAAAATTTAAAAATTAAAAAAAAAATTGTCATGTCGGCACCCCCCATGTGACCAGAAAAGATGGCGCCCGGGGCACGTGCCCCCCCTGCCCCCCCTATAGTTACGCCTCTGGGATAGCTTCTATATCAAATGGTTTAATTTTGATCTAGGATAAAAACAATATAAGAAGTGGCATCATTCCTTGAGATGTTCACACTAGATGTTGCGAGGAGGTTTTCACTCCACTGAGAACATGTTGGCTACTTAGGGGTTTTCTTAATTCTCCCTTTTTCTTTTTTCTTTTTGCAGAACTGCATTAGAAAGGTAAGTATAAGCAAACACACATGATTTATTTGTTTGTTTGTTTGTGTTTATCAAATTCATATACCGCCCAAAACTTAGGTCTCTAGGCAGTTTACAATTAAAACAGTAGAAATTAAAACATTAAAACAATTTGAAATTTAACACAATGTTGAAACTGTTAAAAATTGTAAATATAATTTAATGCCTGGGTGAACAAATGTGTCTTAACTGCCTTTTAAAACATTGTCAGAGATGGGGCGGTCCTCTTATTTCAACAGTGAGCACATTCCAAAGATGTGGGGCAGCAATGGAGAAGGCCTGTCTCTGAATAACCACCAGATGGGCTAGTGACAACTGTAGTGTAAACAAACCTCTCCAGATGATCTCAAGAGTGGTGGGGGTCATGGCAAGGAAAACATTCTCTGAAATACCCAGGGCCTAAGATTTAGGTCTTTATAGGTTATAACCAGCACCTTATATTTTGCCCAGAAACCCATCAGCAGACAGCGTAGTGATTTCAACACAAGAGTAATATGGTCAAGATGACCCAGAGACCAGCCTGGCTGCCACATTCTGTACCAACTGCAGTTTCCTGTTTATAGAAACTATGTACAATGGCAGCCCCCACATAGAGTGCATTGCAGTAGTCCAGTCTGGAGGTTACCAGCATATGTACCACTAGTCTGAGGTCATCTAGATCGGGGATATTCAACATTGGGTCCCCAGTTGTTATTGGACTTCAATCCCCATAATCCCCATCCCAGTGGCCTTTGGTTGGGGATTATGGGAGTTGAAGTCCAATATCATCTTAGGACCCAACATTGAGAATCCCTGATCCAGATGATCCATCTAGACTATCACTACATTGAAACATTGCACCACCACAGAAGACACAATGCAAAGAAACTGTCTTGGGTGAAAGGGACACAACTTTACTGAATGGATTACTAAAATACTTCCTTAATTCTCTTCCCCTCCTTTCTTGTTGTTTTTTCAGTGCTGTCCTCCAATAGTAAGTACAAGCAAACGTACATGATCCATCTAGATTAATACTGTATTACAATGTGCCATAATCACTAGGCTTGTTCACACAATGATGAAAAAGAAAGGGCAAGAGTCCTACCCTAATTCAGGAGCTGTGCATGCTCCCAACTTTTCACCACCAGGAAGTAAAAAGCAAGGTGGAAACTGGGGTAGTGGGAAGAAGGGAGATGCCACACTGAGGAACCAGAGACTCAGTGGGTCCCTTTTGTGCAGATGCCCTTCCCCCCGACCCCAATTTCCAGAATGTTGCCCCTAAAAATTCACCCCTTGAGCTGCGTCAGAGAGAGGGAGAGATCATGCTTCACTTTTCCTAGCCTGAGATTCATAACCTGTGCATTTCTAGGGCTTTCAGCAGTTTAGGGTTACCTGATCTGATTGAAACTGTTCATAGAGATGTACCTGCAATTAATTTCCCCAACATTGCTTAAAAGATAGAGCGTTTAAAGTATCCAAGATAGCTTTCAGTAACCACCTGGAGATTGATGCTGATCCTGGTGACTCATTCATTATTCTAATCAGATAGCAGCCAGGTGATATAGAGCTCATCCAAACATCCAGGGAATTTTCAAATCAGAGCCTTATAAGCTACTGTATCTCCATGAATCTCTATATATTTGGCAATACAGAAACATATGCTTAATGGATTCAACTAAGCCAGCACCACAGTGGCATTGACATTTTCAACAGGGAATTCTAGCATATCTTCCTTCTCAAACTGCTGAGAGAAGGGGATCAGATCTTGCTCGTGCAAATGTTTTCCTATGAGATGGGGTTACTTCTTATTCTGGTGGGATTGGAAGTATGGATTGGCTATTTGGAGAATTCCTTGATTCCTACTTGTTTTGTTTCCCTCCTCCTCCTCCTCCTCCTCTCCTCCTCCTCCTCCTCTTACTATTACAGTGGAACTGGGATCAAGTAAGTATCAGAAAACACAAATCATTCAGCTAGTCTAGCTTTGCATTAAGAAATTATTGCACTATTTATCTTTTGCTTCCTGACAACACTCAGAATGCCAAAGAGAATGTTAATGAGCAGAGCAATGCCTCTTCTCATTAAGGGGAAGCTGCATTGGGCATCCCTTTAGGTTAGAAAAGTGGATTAATGAATGTGTCAAATGAACCACATTTTGTGGAAGGGTCACTGGGTTCACAAGTTGCTGTTTGGGATGCATGTGGAAAGGTTTTGTAGGCAAGGTTAGTGCTAGATAAGCCTTAGTAATCTCTCACTTGGAAGTTTTGAAGACATCTTCGCCATCTCCAGAACCCATCACTTGTGCCAAGTGAGTGGCAGAGCCTGAAAACAAAAATCGATCATGTGCAGGGAGGCAGGTTTGCCTCCCTGCCAGCCCTCCAACCCACCAGCACTTTGGGTCATGTAGATGACCTTATTGTCTGTTTACAGGCAGTTGTTAACCACACAGGAACCTTTTCCGGATCCGAATCGTCAGTCTTGCCCTTCTGTGAACCCTTGCCCAAATATCTTAATCTGTTTCATTGGCTCCTGCCGAGAGCAATTTTGTTTGAGATATTGGACAGCAACTACTGCGTCAAGGTGGCGTAGAGGGAGGGAATGCATGAGAAGACTTGCCAATCCCCCCCCCGCTGCAGCCATTCCCCCCCCACCACAGCCGTTTGCCCCCTGCTGCCGCTTCTCTGTCCGCCCACCATTGTTTTTCTCTCTTTCCCATCTGCCAGCCATCATCTCCCCCCCCCCCGCCTGCTCCCTTCATCCTCATTTTGCCCACCACCGGCTTGACCTCACACCCGCTTCTCCGTCCTGCAACCGTCCATCCGTCACAGTTTTCTTTGCTCGCTGGCAGCCGCCATTTTCCCTCCTCCTGCCTGTACCCGTGGTTATCTGGCTGGTCTCCAAACTCTCACGAGAGCTGCCACGCATGGGATTAGCCACGGGTACATCTTAGCAAATTAAATATAAAGAAGCTATTAAGGGATTGTTTCTAAACTTGCCCTGCTGGGTTTCTGTTGTTATATTTTATTTTTGTCTTTCCTTCTCTCCCCTCCAAAATACAATTCTGCTTCCAGAAATATGTCCATGAGGGCTATGTGGCCCTCATGGACATATTTCTGGAAGCAGAAAGATATTTTGAAGGGGAGAGAAGCAAACATCACTCTCCTCTCCCCATCCATGCCCACTCAGCTGCACAAAAAATCTCTGCAGCGGTGACACTAAAGGCTCTCTGAAAAGGCATAGCCTTTCTCCCATCAGTCTGCTCCTGTGTCAAATGTGGTCCCATTTCAAGGAAAACTGGGTTAGACATTCCTTTTGGCTTGTAATGTAGACTTCAAATTTTAAACAAATCAAGTCAACTGAGGACTGCTGGTAACTCAAATGTGGAAATGTGTCAGGCTCCTGCTCTATGAATCCTTTCACTTACCTGTGCTGCTATCCCAATGTCCCCTGAGATATTAGAAAGCAGAAACTATGTGTAAGGTGTTGCAGTGAGAATACAGGAGAAAAACGTTCACTGCGCCAAAGATGTTGCTATCTATAACTCCACAGAAAGAAGGATGCTGGGGAATGCATGTGTGGAAAAGAAGAGGAAACAAAGAACAAAAAGAGAATGAGGCTATTTCCACGATCACTGGGAAGCAGGCTAAGGGAGCTTAGCCCACTTCCCAGTGATCGTGGGAACCACCGGGCTTGCTAGCCCCCCTAATTCCCCTTCCCCTTAAATGAGGTTAACGGAATGAGTTCTCCATTAACCTCTTATTTATTTATTTATTTATTTATTTGATTTATTTGATTTATATACCGCCCTTCCAAAATGGCTCAGGGCGGTTTACAATTAAAAATTTACAATTTGCTCATGTGTTGCCATGGCCTGCGGTGGCACATGAGTAGACCCTCAACCAGGAGGCTGCAGCCAGCCTCCCAGGCTAGGGGGTCTCTCCAGGATGCCCCGCGCACTCGTGAGGGGCATTCTGGGACATCCGTGGGATGGGCAGCCCCAGATCCCTGCAGGACAGAGCCGGCAGTCATGTGGGCAGCCAGTCTGGCTGCCCCAAGGCTGCTCTTTAATCATCTGCAGGGAGAGCGAGCTAAGCCCGCTCTCCCCACAGACCCTACAGAAGCTCTTCTCATGGATTGTGAGAAGAGCTTCAACATGTGTTCCATTGTGTTGTCTGTGTTTGGTTTTTGTTGCAGTAGCTGATGCAGGTCAAAGAGGCTTCATGGAAAATATTTTTTTGAAGAGGGATGGGAAAGAAGGTGGACAGGATACTTGGGAACTTGCTTGATTCCTATTTCTTTCCTTTCACCCCCCTCCCCTTCTTTTCTTTACTATCACAGAATTGCACCTATGATGTAAGTATCAAAAAACATAAGTAATCCATTTAGGCCAGCTTTGCATTAACAGATATTAAGGTTGCCCTTCCAACCTTACTGCGGGGCGGGAAGGGCATGGCGGGTGGGCAGGGGGCTGAGAAGACAAGCTCAATCTTACCTTTCCCCCAGACATTCTTTCTTCTGCCCCTGGCCACATGGCACAAGCAGTTCTGCTGGGAGCTTTGTGGCATTCTGGAGCTTGGGGAAACTCAGCCCAGCCTCCAGAAATCCCACAATGCATCACACGAGGAGTGGAGTGAACTGGGGGATTTGCTCTAGGCACCGGCATCCAAGAGAAGTCCATGTGAATATCTGCAGTTGATTAGACAGGAAGAAATGTAGCAGATGATGCTTTTGCAGCTGTGGGGATGGCCAAAAAGTGTGTGTTGGGGCGGCGTCTGTACGTGCTGTACAACTGCTTACAGGTGAACTACACAGAAGCCCTGCTAGGCTCCAGGTTGTCAATCCTGCCCTGCTTTTAGCCCTTGCCCTAAGTCATGTGCCTTCATCAGTTTGCTATCGAAACAAGCTGTGAGGCTGGTCCCACGACCAAGAGAAACCGGGCTAAGGGAGGCTAGCCCAGTTTCTCTTGGTCGTGTGCTGCAACAGGAGCTGCAACCTCTGCAACCAGCAGCCAACCTCTAAGAATACCCCTCCCCTTAAACGGGGTTAGCGGAGTGCATTCGCCGCTGACCGCATTTAACTGATTGTGAGATGCCGTGGCACGTCTCCACGCCATGGCGAAATGCAAAGACCTCCCGCCATGAGGCTCCAGAATGCCTCCCAGCCTTGGGGGGGTCTCCCTAGGATGCCCCAACCACTCATGCGGGGTATCCTGGGACTTCCAAGGGTCAGCCAGCCCCTGATTCCCGCAGCCCCTGCCGGCTCTGTGACAGAACTGGCAATTGCGTGGATGACTGATCTGGCTGCCCAGGGCTTGCCTGTTGCTAATCCCTCTCTCCCCGCACAAACCCTAAAGGTGCTTTACATGGATCGTGTGAAGCGCCTCTGTGTGTGCTCCCAATTTTTGGTTGTGTGGAAGCAAGGTAGGAGAAGGAGCTACTCAGCTTTTCCTCCTACCTTGCTTTAACACAATCACTTCTACCCAGCTTTTCCTCTTACCTTGCTTCCACAAAATCACTTCTACCCAGCTTTTCCTCCTACCTTGTTTCCACAAAATCACTTCTACCCAGCTTTTCCTCCTACCTTGCTTCCACAAAATCACTTATACCCAGCTTTTCCTCTTACCTTGCTTCCACAGAGTCACTTCTACCCAGCTTTTCCTCCTACCTTGCTTCCACACAATCACAAGCGTAGGGGGCATCCTGGAGAGACCCCCCGGGCTGGGGGCCTCCCACCAGGGGTCTCCTCATGTGTTGCCGTGGTGTGGAGCCACGCCGTGGCAATACATGATCAGGAAGAAGAGGTTAATTGAGCCCTCGCGCCATTAAGCGTGGCTAAGGGGAGGGGGAATTAGGTGGGTTAGCTGCCGGGAGCCACACAGTTCCCTTACCCGCTTTTTGGCAATCGTGAGAATCGCCTCTTTGAGTTGTTAGACAGAAGCAACCACATGGAAGGTGGTTTGCTCAGTATAAACTGAAAGAGAGGTCACTGCCCAGTGAGTTTGTCATCTTACATTTCACAGAAGGAATGACGCACACGAGAGGGGAAAGAACAAAGAGAAGAGGCACTCCGTGGAGTTGCAGGGTTGTTTTTTTCCTTAGCTGCAGTAGGGGATGAGGGTTAAATACTTGTATGACAGGCTGCTTGGAAAGCAAGTTTTTTGAGAAAGGATTGGATAGTAAGATTTAGATATTGGGGGACTTTCTTAATCCCTACTTATTTTTTCCCTCTTGCAGTCTCGCGGTTCTAAGGTAAGTATTTACAAACACAAAAACTCCATGCCTTGGGATTGTTTTAATGAAAGGCGGAATGTAAATTTAACAATAATTTTTTTAAAAAAACAACAACCTCCCAGCAACATTCAAGGGATCATCTGGGGACCGTCTGTTCAAGGGATTCACAATCATCCCCCCACTCACCCACCCACCTTCCCGAATGATCATGTGAATACCCTTTATGTTTCACTTTTCATGACCTGGGATTCACAAACTTTGCTGTTTTCTTTTTACTCTCTGCAAGTCATTCGAGTAAATATCAACAAATGAACATGAGACATTTATTCTGACATCTGCATTAAAATATGTATTTATTTATTTAACATATTTTTATACCACCCCCAAAGTTCTCTGGGTGGTTTACAAAACAATAAAAACAACCAATAAAAAGACTGACGCATTTTGACAATTAAAATTTAAAAAGTTCAAGCTATTAAAACACAATTCAAACAATATCTAATTAAAAGCCTGGGTGAAGAAATGCATCTTTACTGCCCTTTTCAAAGTTGTAAGAGATGGGGAGGCTCTTATTTCAGCAGGAAGCGTGTTCCAAAGCCTCAGGGCAGCAATGGAGAAGGCCCGTCCCTGAGTAGCCACCAGATGAGCCGGTGGCAACTGCAGATGGACCTCTCCAGATGATCTCAATGGGCAGTGTGGAGAGTAAGAATGGGATATTTGTGGATTTTCTTGATTCCAAACTAATTTCCTCCCTTCTTTCCTTCCTTTTTCTAAAACTATTAAAGAATTACACCACCACAGTAAGTATCAATAAACATACGTAACCCATCTAGGCTAGGCTAGGCTTGCATTTATTTATTTATTTATTTATTTATTTATTTATTTATTTATTTATTATATTTCTATACTGCCCCAAACGTACGTCTCTGGGCGGTGTACAATTAAAATAATTTAAAACATCAAATCAATGATCAATTGACAGATTCCGCTTCACCGTTTACCTTTTGCTTTCTGCCAGTACTCAGAATGCCAAAGAGAGTGTTCATGCTCATGTTCAAGAGGAATGCCTCCTCAGGGGGAACTGCATTGAGCATTCCTTTAGGCTAGAAAAGTGGAATCACAAATGTGTCAAATGAATCACATTTCAAGGCAGAGCCACGGGGTATTCAAGCAGCTGTTTGGGCTGCATGTGGAAAGATATTGTAGGCAAGGCTAGCGCTGGACAAGCCTTAGTGATCTCTCACTTGGAAGTTTTGAGGACATCTTCACTACCCCAGTTTCCATCGGCACTGGTGCTTAGGCAAGCACTGAGCATTGGGCATACTGGGATGACCTTCCCCAAATGTAACTGTAGAGGTCATTCACACAATGAAAAAATGTGTTCTACCCGGGTTTGGGAGTTGTGTGTGCTCCCAATTTTCAGTTGGGTGGAAGCAAGGTAAGAGGAAAACCTGGGTAGAAGTGGTTGAGGCTATTCCCACGATCGCCCAAATGCGGGCTAAGGGAACCCAGCCCGCTTTTGGGTGATTGTGTGCTGCAACGGGAGCTGCGTGGCTCCCGGCAGCTAGCCTCTTTAAATCCTCCTCCCCTAAACGAGGTTAACGGAGCGATTGCTCCATTAACCTTCTTCTTTTTGCTTGTGTACATGAGTAGACCCCTGTGCAGCCTTCCAGGCTCAGGGGTCTCTCCATCCTGGAACTTCCGGGGGCCGCATGGTCCCCAATCCCCGCAGCCCCCACTGACTCCGTGACGGAGCTGTCAGCTGTGTGGGCAGCCGATCCGGTAGCCCAGCTAGGCTAAGCCTGATCTCCCCACAGAACCCCATCAGGTGCTTCACATGTGTCGAGTGAAGCACCTTGTTGTGTGGAAGCAAGGTAGGGGAAAAACCTCGGTAGAAGTAATTGTGTGGGAGTTAGGTAGGAGGAGAAGCTACCCAGGTTTTCCTCCTCCCTTGCTTCCACACTATCACTTCTACCCACAATCACTTTTTCAGACAACGCATAATCAACTTGTCAGCTTCCCTACAGCACCAGGTGGGCCACTGTGTGAAACAGGACCAGATGGGCCTGATTCAGCAGGGCTGTTATGTTCTTCTAATAGGTTTGCTATCTAAAAGTTTGCTTTCCACAGAAGGAAGAATTGGGAGGGGGGCAAATGCATGTGGGAGAGCAAAGAAAAATGAGAACATGCATCCCAGTGAGTTCTAGGTGAACCTTGTTGTGGTAGGGGATGGGGTGTAAGAGTTTATATTACAGGCTTCATGGAAAAGAAGGCTTTTGAGAAGGGATTGGAAGTAAGAATTGGATATTTGGGGACTTTATTAATTCTATTTTTTAATATTATTACAGGGCTCTGTTAACAGGGTAAGTAAATGCAAACACAATATACCCAATTGGGTTAGCTTTGCATTAGGAAATTCAATTTTGCTATTGACTGTTTGCATTGTGACAGTTTTGATTGGCTGTGCGGGCTGTCCTTCAAGCAAGAAGGAAGCCCACTCAGCCAGTTCCCCCTCCTCTTTTCTGTCTCCCTGACTGCCGTCTCCCTGAATCCAGACTCCCAGACTCTCTGTTTCATCCAAATGCAGACAGAGCAGAGGTGGGGGTGCGAAGCAGAACCGCGGGTTCATTGGACCCATGGTTCTCTGTTACCTGCGAATGTGACCCAAGTTACCTACC
Organism: Hemicordylus capensis; assembly: GCF_027244095.1. Taxonomy (NCBI): domain Eukaryota; kingdom Metazoa; phylum Chordata; class Lepidosauria; order Squamata; family Cordylidae; genus Hemicordylus; species Hemicordylus capensis. The sequence continues at coordinate 21,131,165 of NC_069663.1, forward strand.
TTGATTTCCCAATGCTTTCTTACTGGACAGTTTTCTTACTGGAGGAGTTCAGCAGCATCTGGAGTGTCACAGGTTGGGAACCCCTGGTCTACAGCATCCATCCCCTGCTTCCCAATCTTTTCCTCTATGGAGTTTAGATAGCAAACTCATCAGGGCAGTGAGATTTCTTCTCCTGGATTCTCTGTAAGCCACATTATTACACATGATTGCGACTGTCTAATATCTGAAAGAAAACTTTGTGGAAATCAAGGCAGGTAAATCAGCTGAAGGAAACAAGTAGGTTTCCCAGAAGAAGTCAGGGAAGCAGATAAAAACCTTACAGGTTTCCCTGTAAGGATATACACAGCAGTTGGGTTTCTTCCACTTGTTTTCATCCCCACCACACCAAAACAATCTCTGGCCACATTTCCGCCTGCCAGGCAAACGGGGCATGTTCCTCTTTTGAAATTAATTTTAGAAATTCTCCAAGTTGAACTGGAATTTGGAACCACTTAAACTCAGGACAGTGTGAAAGAGGAACTGAATGTACACAATGTTGAAGCTCGCCCACCCTGTGCAGGACTGGCCAGCAGACTCCAGGAATCAGCTTCCAAAGGAAAGATTGGGAAGGGGCAACACATAAGTGAGAAAGGAAAGAACAAAGATAACATGCATTGCATTAAGTTGTAGGTGTTTGGTATTGCAGGATGGGATTGGGGCTAAATGTATATACTACAGGTCTCATAGAAAATGTGATTTTTGAGGAGGGATTGGAAATAAGGATTGGCTATTTGGGGACTTTCCTAATTCCTAATATTTCTCTCTCTCTCTCTTTCTATCTATCCATTACAGAACTTTGGTAATCAGGTAAGTTTCATGTCATTCTGATTCACTATTCATAACCGGGGATTTATAATATCAGGATGCCAGCCCCCCACCAATCACCCTGCTGGCTAGAGGGGTCTCAGAGGAGGTAACCAGGTCCCTTGGCATGTCTGTGTGTGTCTCTCTGTGTGTATGAAGCAGCATGCACAGAAGCTACTGGAGCAAGCCAGGCATGAGCGTCTGCCTGGCCCTAGACCAACGAAAAAAGCCCCAGAAAGCATGGAACCCGGGGAATAGGGAGGCAGGGTGGGAGAAGGTAGGCTGGATGGGTGGCAAAAGGTCAGGGCTGCACAAGAGCCCTCAAATAAAAGCTGAGGTGGGGGGGCAAAATGGCAGCAAGAAGTCTGGCTTGTGATACTGTATATATGGAAGGGCAGGCCCATGATGAGGCAGCTTGGAGCCCAGAGGGTGTCTGGGTCTCTGGAGTGGGACCTGGTGAGAAGAGGGAAACCCGGCTAGATGGTGGAGAAGGGTGAATTGAATCCCCCCTCCCCTTTTTTCTGAGGTCAGGTCCACCGGACTTGAACAGGCCCCAACCTGACTGACTGGTCTTGTTTTCACATATAACTTGTGCTTTTCTTCTTCTTTTTATTTCCCGCAGGTCATTGGCGTAAGTATCCACATGTGAATGAGACGTATTTATTCTGAGACGGCATTAAAATATTCTCCCTTATTCTTCAAGATTATACTGAAGGGGGAAAAAACAAGAGTCAAAAGAAGTGAGGTAGCAGGAGACCCTCATTTATCTTAGTCCTTCTCTAGTGCTAATAGCATGTTATCCTCCCAATTTCATGGATGGAGTGATTAGAGAGGGAGTTGCGCTCCTGGGGAGGGAGCTGTATCTAGGCAGGCTCTGCTGGTTAAAAAAAAAATTCATTTCCATCAGTGCCCAGGATTTCTCCGAGGTTTGGGATGGATCGTTACCCAAACAATATTGCTCTTTTATCTGTAGCAAAATTGGCTCTCTTTAACACATGGTAAAAATCGGGGTGGATTGTATCCCATTTGAGAAGGGGGGGGGAATCATAAAGCTTGGCTAACTTTGTTAAAATCATAGCCCCTGCTAACTGAGCAAAGAGACACTTTTTAAAGTGGTGATTCTCTTATATTTATCAGGGGGAGAGCAACTGGCCCTATCCAACCCAAGCACAGCATCCCTCCAGTGGCTGTTGCTGGTGTATGCTTTATGTTTCTTTTTAGATTGTGAGTCCTTTGGGGACAGGGGACCAGCTTATTTATGTTTTATTTATTTTTCTATGTAAACTGCTCTGAGAACGTTGGTTGAAGAGCAGTATATTATTATTATTAGTAGTAGTAGTATTAGTATTAGTAGTAGTAGTAGTAGTAGCATCAGCGGTTTTATTCAATGTTCTATAACTCCATGTTCAAGCTTAATGAAGTTAAGTGCCCTGTAGTGTTTCATCCATCACCCCCTTTTATTAGGTTTTTACAGTGCACTTTTTACTAAGTATTGGAAATATTGCAAATATTGGAGTACTGGCAACTCCTGTTGCATTACATGGGGAAATAAAGGGGTCAAGGGACCCGACAAAATGTGGTCATAATACTGCAATCACTGTTTAGGTCCACTGATGCTGAAACCAACAGCTTAGCAAAGCTGTCCTCAATCTGTGCTCTCTTCTCATTGAAATTTCCCAGGCACTGACGGAGCCACCTGAATGGTGGCCTGTGTCTAACGGAGTTCCGGTGGCCCTTTTCATTGGCAGCCTGGGTTCTTTGAACCCTGTTGCTTAATGGTGTTTCAAGGTGTTGGTTATTTTGAATGGGAAAGATGCATTTCCCCTGCACTTTAAATTACAGTTATTCCCCACTTGCTGGAGGATGTTACTTGCCAGGGAGACAAACACTTCCCTATGCAGCATATAGCTACTTTAAATGTGGTCCAGAGATTATAGTTTAGATGTGATTATGTATTGGATACAGGACTGTTGAGAGAAATATATCAGTAATAATTATGCAGCATTCTAAACACCCCCCCCCTTTTTTTAAACAGAAGAAGTAGAGGAGTTATTATCGGGAACAGAACATGACTCATCTATTTTGGAAAGTATGCCAATATGCTCGCTATTTGCTTTCTAACCACACTCAGGATCTCAAAAAGAATTTCCAGGCACCCTCAGAATTAGTAGAAGTGAAATAGCCTTTGGCATCTCTTTGGGGTCTGGAAGATGTCCTAGCACTACAAAGATAATCGAGATGTGTAAAGATGCTGCTGAGTGCATGGCTTGCTGGTTGGGGATCCATATGAGGATTCTGGGAAAGAGTGTAGTAAAGTAAGGAAAGGTTCTCCTGAGACAACTGAGCTCATTAAAACTAGAGCAAACCTTTAGCGGATTTGCTTCCTTCTCCTTGAGAAGATTGTTAGCTTGTAGTGCTTCATAAAGTACAAGCAAGAAGACAGGTGTGTGCCTCTAGGTGTTTCCCATCTGATACTCAATAGAACAGAGGGAGTGGGGGGGATATAAAGGGGTGGGAGAATAATAACTCAGAAGAGTTACCACTGCTTGGGTACCATTTCCACCCAACCTGTACTGTATGCAAAGTCATCATGGAATTGTTCACATGGCCACAAGGGGATAGGATAGGGGGAAAGTAGGCGGACCCGACCTGCCATCCCTCAAATAATCAGTTGCCTATCAGGGCTCTGCCGCCTGTACACCCACATGAGTGGCATGGTGGTAAGCCTAGCGGTGATTGGAGGTGGAGGTGTGGAGCAAGCCACGGCCAACAGGTAGCCCACACTGAGGGAGCTCCATGCTGCCTGGCCACTCCTTTACCCCAGCTTTGTCATAAAGATGGCTTCCAGGCCGTCTGGGAGCAGCTGACAGCAGCTCAGCAACCCTGATGAGCAGAGAGTGATGTAGGAGGCGCACTTGTTGAAAGTCCTATCTAACTTTCAACCTGGGTAGCTGATCAGGGCTACCCAGGGGAGAAGCAGTGGGATCAGGTGCATCCTTAGTGCATGCATCCTTCAATTAATCTCAACAAAGATATTGTGAAGCTTAAAAAAGGTGCAGAAGAGAGCACCTAAAATGATCAGGGGACTGGAGTACCTTCATTATGACAAAGGCTACATCTTCCAAGTCTTCTTAGTTCAGGGTGGAAGGAAGATAGGAGACACTGCGTGCCTTCACCTTTCATCATGGGGTTATTGTTTTGAGGTTATTACTGTTTTATTGTAAAAACATATTGCCCCCCCCTTTGTCTGAATGTATAGCAATGTTTATTTTCTTCTCTTCCTGTAGTGATCCTGAAAATGACAACGGCTGTCCATATACTCTATGCCCTATGGTTCCTCAATGGGTACCACCTTTCTGTCAATCCCACTTGAGTGCTACCTGCAGGAGATGAGCCTTTTGCTGCTACTCATTTCCCTACTCCCCTGCAAATAATAATAAAAAAGCCTGCTTTGCAAATCAACTTCTCTCTGTGCCCATTTTGTGGTCCCACTGCTCTGCTGTTCCAGAATTTAGAAGACCATTCTATTTAGGGTGAATGCCGCCAAGATTTCTGCCCCATTGTGCTGGAAATAATGACTACTAGTCATTTGATCAGGGGCGGGAGCATGCCACTGACAGGGCTAGAGAACAGCAGTGGAAAAGGCTGGTTGTCCTTGTTTTCTCCCTGCTTATGAGGGAGAAAAGTAGAGTCTGGTTAGGGAAATGATGGGTTGCATTTTGCCCTTTAGACATGCAACTTCAGACTAGTTTCCTTACATCCAATTACATCCAATTACATCCAAATTGGGCCAAATTGGGCTTGCTCACAACTTGCTCTCCATGGACCCACATTTTCCCTTAGACTGGGCCCAAGGTGGGGAGGATGGAGTCTTGGGCACCAACAAAGGTGTCCCACCTGTTCCTGGTTCTGTACTGTATTGTGAAGCATTGGTGCTGATATTGGATACTTTACAGTTGAGTGCCTCCTGTAAACTATGCAGCTTAAGAATAAGAAATTTGATTTCTTTTTGTTTGTTCAAATCCGATATTTTCACCAGTCATTTTCTTGATTTGCTCCTTTTTGCACCACACATATAATGTAGATCCCAAAGTTTACTGTGAGACTTCATTCTAATGCAGAATAGGCTAAAACAGTTTTGGAAATATAGAGAATATAATGCAGTTCCTTGTTTTGTTAGAATCAAGGATTTGACAGTCATCATTAATGCCGTGCTCTTGTAAGTCCTGGTGCTGCCTGAGGCCCCTTTATGCTAGCCACAGCCATATGTGCAAATGAAAAGACCTAGGATATTAGCTCAAGGGCCTCTATATTCAGAAGGGCTTACTTCTGAGTAAACCTGTGCAGGACTGTAGCAGCCCTTTTCTTTACACTCCTGATCCTCTCTTCACCAGTAAACCTTCAGGCAAAGAGTGGCCTCCTCCATCATCAATTTTACCTCATGCTTATCGCCGTTGGTTGTTTCTGAGTCTTACCCTTGGTCCATCTAGGTTGGTATTGTCTGTGACTGGCAGAAGATCACCAGGCATGAGTCTTGGGGTGTAGCAAGGTTGGAGTGGGCCCTGGGACATGAAGTTAAGAAGGGGCCTGCCCCCTGCCCGAGTGTCCAGCTTCTTCTTCTCCTCTTCCCCCACCATGTCTTTGCTGTAGAAAAACAGCAAGGGTCATGATGGGAAAACCCAAACATGCCTGGGATGCTCTTTTTCTTACCCGTGTACAAAAAATGCATGCAAACACTTACATACACTCTATCTATCTATCTATCTATCTATCTATTTTTTTTTAAAAAAAAAATCATCCCTGATTCACACGATCACCAAAAAGCGGGCTAAGGGAGTCTAGCTTGCTTTTTGGCGGTCATGTGATGCAATGGGAGCCATGCAGCTCCCAGCTGTAAACTGCACTAACTCCCCCTCCCCTTATCTGAGGTTAATGGAGTGAGCGCTCTGTTAACCTCGGCCATTTTGCTTGTGTGTTGTCACAGTGCATGGTGCATGAGTAGACCCCTGACTGGGAAGCTGCAAGCAGCCTTCTGGGCTCGGGGGTCTCTCCAGGATTTCCCATGCACTTACATGGGGCATCCTGGAACTTCCAGGGGCCGCACAGCCCCCAATCCCCGCAGCCCCCGCCAGCTCCAAGATGGAGCCAACAGCCATGTGGGCAGCTGATCCAGCCACCCAGGGCTGCCTGGAGATCATCTGCGGGGAGAGCGGGCTAAGCCCACTCTCCCCACTAACCCTCTTATGGTGAGTCTCACTGATCGTGAGACTCACCTCACGGTGTGACTGAGGGGGATGCCTGTGGCCTTGGACCACACCTCAACTTCTTTTCAGATTAAAGAACAAGCAAACTTGGTTATAGCCCTGTATGCTCATACTGGCTGCCTTCACATGTAACATGGAACTGCAGGTCCAATGGACCAGCGGTTCTTCCCCTCCCTCCCCGCTCTCTGAAGAGGACACTGAAAATGAAGACCTCCAGCAGTGTTGCTAGCCAGCAGATCGTTGTAGGAGCATGACTAGCAGGTTAATATCTATTTCTATCCACAACAGGATCAGGGTACATAATACAGGTTGAGTATCCCTTATTCGAACTGCTTGGGACCAGAAGTGTTCCGGATTTCAGCCTTTTCCAGATTTTGGAATATTTGCATAATGAGGTATCTCGGGCATGGAATCCAAGTCTAAACACAAAAGGTTACTGTACACTGAGACTATTCACAGGATGGGAGAAAATCAGGCTAGTGGAGGCTAGCCCAATTTGCTCCCATCGTGAGAATCACTAGGCTTGGTTGTGAGCCCGGTAGTTCTTAAACGGGTCACCCGCTTAAGTAGCTCGACACTTAAACCAGGCTTCTCTGATTGTGAGCTGCCGCGGCATGGCTCTGTGCCTCAGCAACTTACCTGGAGGGAAGGCCTGGCTTGGGGGTCTCTCCAGCAAGCCCTGTGCACTCGTGCAGGGCATGCTGGAGCTTCCGGGGGCCACATGGCCCCCAAACTCCCAAGACCCCACTGGCTCCGTGACGGAGCCAGCTGTCATTTGGGTGTCCACAGCAGCCACACAGGCAGGGCTTGCTGCTTGTCTGTGGAAAGAGTTGGCTTAGCCTACTCTCTCCACAAACCATCTGGAGGTGGGTCTCATTGATCGTGAGCCCCGCCTCCTGGTTTTGCTCTGTTGAATGCACAGGTACTAAGGTAGGAGCTGTTTTCACCAAAGGGATCCTCTTTCCACCTCGTTGGGATAAAAGAGGCTGAGAAGGAGGCGGCATGTTCCCTTTTAAGCCTCTCTCCCCTCCATCCTGGGCCCTTTACCATTTCCCTGATCTCACCAGCCTGAGAAGATGATATGCGTGGTACCAATTCCCTGTCAGCTGCACAATGAAAATGACAGAAGTGATTGTGTTCAAGGGGTCAGTGGGGGGTTCAGCAGCACAGCAACTGACAATGGCCACCCTACATCAAATCTAAGATTGTAGTTGTTAGCTGCCCATGTGTCTTTCTCCAACACCTAATGGTTGGAGGCAAAAATGATCATGAGAACTAGGCTCCTTATGGGAGGAGCGCTGGTCTATGGGAGTACAGCTCATCTTGTGGTAGCAAGCACGACTTGTTCCCTTTGCTAAGCAGGGTCTGTCTTGTTTGCACAAGAAAGGGAGATTACATGTGTGAGCAGAGTAAGACATTCCCCTTAGGGGATGGAGCTGATCTGGGAAAAGCAGAAGGTTCCATGTTCTTTCCCTGGCAGCATCTCCAAGATAGGACTGAGAGAGATTTCTGCTTTCAACCTTGAAGGAGCTGCTGCCAGTCTGTGTTGACAATACTAAGCTAAATGAACCAATGGTCTGACTCAGTATATGGCAGCGTCCTGTGTTCCATCTTTTCAGAGCAACCCATCACCTAGGGAGTATACCTTGTGGTATTCACATGTAGTCTCCCATTCAAATGCAAACAAGGGTGAACCCTGCTTAGCAAAGGGGACAATTCATGCTTGCTACCACAAGACCAGCTCTCCTTCTATGGATCTTTATATAAGTTTTGTTTATTTTGAAACTCACATGGAAAGTTCAGAGATTCATTATATAATCTGCAATGTATTCGACAGATCTCTTTCAGAACCGGAGCTACAAAAAGAAGTAATATTTATGCTGGTAAGGTTGGATGGACTTTTCAGCCTTCTCAAGCTGAATCATATCCATTCTGCTGGAATTTTAACTTTTCTGTGCCCAAAGGAGCGAGTCTAACTATGTATGCTGCCTTAAAACAATGACAAGGATACTGCAGCACTATTTGATGCAACTCCACCCTGCCAAAATTCAAAATTCTCCAAACACTTTCCACAGAAGGCCCAGGAGTGCCAGAACATTGTAAATCAACATTTTCCTCAATCCGGCTTCATAACTTGCAGCAGACTTACTATACTACAATCAGTGGGCAGAAATGTGACTGCAGTGCAAAGACAGGAGGGGGCAGAAAAGGTCAATTAGCAAAAGGGTAAGGGTTTCCAGGGAAAGGAAAGAGGGTGCGGACCATTGGTGATGATGCAAGAGGACTGGGAGAAGAAAGGATTGGTTCCTGCAAAGGCTGGATCACTGGGTGTGCCTCAACGAGACCAGCACCACCCCAAAGGGCAACAGCATAAGTAGAGGGTCTCTTCTGCCTTTCCCCCCAACCAGAACTCAAGAGAGAAAGGGAGAAAGAAGCAACGCAAAGATGAACTTCCAGATTGTGGCCATTTTCTTCGTCCTCTGCTTGGTATCCCTCCAGGGCCTCACGCATGCTCAGGTAAGAAGGACCCTGACATAGTGCACTGTGGTGAGTGAAGAGTACATATGCAAGGAGGTTTCTGTGTGCAGACCTGCTTAGTTACAAATGCAATTAACATGCCGAGATTTGAAGTATGGATTGGATATTTGGGGACTCCATTAATTCTTATCTTTCTTTATACCGTTACAGCGTAATAACAGGGTAAGTATCAGCAAACACAAATAATTGATCTAGGTAAGCTTTGTGTTAAGAGATTCCTTTCCTCTGTTTCTCTTTTGCCCTCTGAAAACACTGGCAAAGGTAGTGTGGGTGAGAGCAGCAATTTCTCTTCCGAGCAAGCTGCTATGGGCATCTGTTTTTGGTTGGGAAAATCGCTTGACAGATGTGCCAAACCAATCACTGTTCCTGGAATGGGTGCTGGGTGCTCAACAGCTGTTTGGGATTCACGTGGAAAACCTTTTTCAGTATGGCTCATTTTGGACAAGCCTTGCTGACATCTTGCCCGCAATTTCCAAAGATCTATTTGCTATCTCAAAATTCTGCATCCACATTGATGCTCAGGCAGGCACTGGGCATGGGGCAGCTTTTGAGAAGGACGACCTTTCAAAGAAAAGTATCTGTAAGTCATGCTGTGTGGCTATTTCTAGGGCTGCCAGCATATTTAGGATTACCAGCTCCAACGGAAACTCTTCCTCAAGATTAAGCTTTGGATAATTTCCCCAATATTTTTTGAAGTATCAAGCCATATAGCATGGTGGCTAATTGATTGATTGATTAATAATAAATAATAACAAACCCCTGCTTTTTTCTGTGTTTTGAATGGGGTCCTAGTGTTAGCAAATGAATATGATCCATCAATTGCAACCCAGCATTAAAAGAGCAATGCTAATTTCTTGTTTGGTTCTAATAACACTTTCCAGACATGCCAAAATTAAGTAAAGGAAAATTGCCTTTGGCATCCCTTCTGGGAAAGTCAGGTGGTCTTGGGATATCAGAATAAGCAAGATTTCTACAAATGATGCTGGGAGTGCAATTTACTGGTCTGGGATCTGGTTGCACATTTGAGGAAAGTGTGGAGTTGAGGATGAAACTGTCCTCAGGGGATGCTTTGGGTCCTCTCTTCAAAACTGTCAAAAAAGTTCCCATTGATTTGTCTTCCTTCAGGCAGGGGAAAGAATATGTGGGTGAAGGAGGAGGCAAGGAGAATATTCTTAGCATGGTGTAGTGCATATTTGGGCTTAGTTTCAGCAGGCGCTGGTCAGGGTGCCTGCATGTGCTTGTCCTCCTACCTCACTACCACCAATTAGGGCTACCCGGGGAGGAGCAGCTGAATCAGGAGCCATCACGGAACACTGGATGACCATCCCTACTTGGGCTAGCCCTGTCCTACCCAGGGAAGGCTGGTCATGAGAATGGGCATAATGTTGGTTACTTAAGGACATTCTTAACTCTCCCCTTTCCTTGTTTTTATTGCAGTGCTGCTGCCTAGGAGTAAGTATAAGCAAACATACATGATCCATCTAGATTAGCAGCGCCTTAAAATATGCGCACTGGGCACACTCTGTTTTAGGGTGGATGGCCATTCTAAAAAAGTATCTGTAAGTCATGTTTCGGGGTCATTTATAGGGTTGCCAACATGTTTAGGATTACCAGCTCTGACTGAAGCTGTTCCTCCAGATTAAGCTTTGGTTCATTTTCCCAATATTTTTGAAGACGGGGGCTATTCTCATGACCAGCCAAAACTGGGCTAGGAGAGCCTAGCCCAATTTTGGCTGATCATGTAAACCACCGGGCTCGCAGGCAAACCCGGAGGTTTACAAGCTGCACGGCCCCCAAGCTCCCCAGCCCCTGCCAGCTCCATCACGGAACCGGCAGCCGTGTGGGCGGCCGATCTGGCTGCCCAGGGCTCCCTCCCTGCGCAACTCCTGAAACCGGGTCTCACTGATCGTGAGACCCAGCTATCTGTTGGACCTGGGACCCTAGCAGCATCTGCTCTCAGCTGCAATGTCTCACTGTGACCACTGGGGTGCTTTAGGGTCATGGATGGAAAGTGCTGGACTCCTCCCCTCTATGTTCTCTGAGAGTTATTCTACATTTTGTATCTCCCAGAGATGGTTGTCTGTGTTCATCTCTCTCTAGCCATGAGCTGCAGCTAAAAATCAGGTACAGGCATTTTCCATTTGTTTGTAACCTTCTTAAATAAACCCTTGTTTTCTTCAATACAAATACAATGCTGGAGGTTGAAAATTATTTCTGGAGTCTCCACGACAACCTTGCAGGGGTGGTTTGCTTAAGCATTCCAGTGAAAGTAGGTGAATTTCTACAATGAGTTGCAAAAGAGAAACCGGCAAAATCAGCCTCACAGGGGGATGCTTTTGCTGATGTGGGGACAAACTAAAGTGGGAGAAATGCACCTGCTTTACTTCTGTGTACAGACAGCTGTTAAAAACACTGGAGCCCTGCCAGGATCCAACTCTCCAGTCCTGGTCTTCTGTGAACTCTTGCTGTAAGGTTTTTATTTGCATCCAGGACTCCTGCTAGGAGCTCTTCCAGGATGCTTTCTTGAGCTTATTTAAGGATAATAAATAATTATCCTTATTATCTCCTTTTGAAAGCAAAGTCAGAGCAGCACATGGTCAGAAATGTTGATCTAAGGCAAGGTCTGGATAACAATGTGTACACTATTAATTGGTGAAATTCATAACCTCCCCCCACTTTTTTTTCTTCCCTGCAGGAAACAGCTGTAAGTATCAACCTTTTAATATGGGACATTTATTCTGATACCACACTGAAATATTCTCCCTTCACATTCTTGGAAGTTACTCCCATGGAAGACGGGAAGAGAGAATGGAGAGCGCAGGAGACGTTTATCTTGGCCCGTCTGTAGAGCTAGTAGCATGTTATCCCAGCACGGGACCCTTTCAGGTTTTGAAATTGGCATGGGGGTGGAAAGAAGGGAGTGTCACCAGCAGTCTTCTCTATGCTCCTCATGCTTCTTGCAGGCTTTCCAAGGGGTGTGAGTGAGGAACGGCTCCTTCCAAGGCTTGCAAGGGTCATATTGGTTCCAAAGGGTTGCTCTGATGGAAGAGGTGGGAGGCATCTTGGTGCCCTGCTGATGCCCCTGCCATCTGCCGCCTGAGTCAACTTCCTCACCTTGCCTCACGAAGCAGCCAGCTCTGGTGATGGGAGGTTCAGAGATAATGTCACATGGTTTTGGGGGGAGGGACTACATTTTGATTAGGGATTTGACCAACAGAAGAAAGGGGCATCAAAGATGTTCAAGAGATGATGTTGCAGGGTGTGTGGCACCGAGAAAACGTTGCTTACTTAGGGAATTTCATAATTCTCTTCTCTCTCTTTTTTTTTGTTGCAGGACTGTATAACTGTAAGTATAAGCAAACACACATGACAGATCTAGATTAACACTACATTAAAATATTATCCCATGGCTGAAGACACAATGCAAAGAAAACCCCAGACCACTCTCATGGGTTAAAGGGCCACAGCTTTATGGAATCGAAACTGATGTAGGATGTAACTCTACCCCAATGCAAAGCAAGACTAACTCAGGACTTGGGGGGTCAGACAATAGAATCCCATTTTGATTACCCAAAACCTTATGGACAACACACTCTGGCTTGGAGCATCAAATCAGTCTGCTGCTGATTTCTGCTCCTCTCAGAGCCTAACATGTAGGGGTAAGGAGGGAGGAGAGCTGTTCTTGAGGTAGCATGCATAAATTGTCAATTTTGCTAAGAAATGTGTGCCCTGATTTGTATCTGAATGGGGGACTACTTGTGTGCACACTGTAAGATATTTCCCTTAGGGCATTAGGCTGCTCTGGGAAAAGCATCTACATGCAGAAAGGTCCAATTTCCCTCCTTGGCATCTCCAATATAGGGCTGAAAGAGAGACTTCTGCCTCTAACCTTGGAGAAGCTGCTGCCAGTCTGTGTAGACAATACTTCGCTAGGTCTCCGCCTCCCTCACTACCACCAATTAGGGCTACCCAGGGGAGGAGCAGCAGAATCAGGAGCCACCCTGGATGACCCTAACCCTGACCCTACCTGGGCTAGCCCTGTCCTACCCAGGGATACCCCATGTAGGATGTTCCCATGCCCAAGACTGGTCATGAGAATGGGCTTAATGTTGGCTACTTAAGCGCATTCTTAACTCTCCTTTTTCATTTTTTTGTTGCAGTGCTATGTTTCAAGAGTAAGTATAAGCAAACACACATGATCCATTTAGCTTATCATCACTTATCATTGTGCTGTCGAGTTGTTGTCAACTCCTAGCGATCTCATTCCATGTGATTTTCTTGGTAGAATACTGTAGTGGTTTTTTACCATTGCCGCCTCCTGTGCAGTATGAGATGATGCCTTTCGGCACCTTCCTATATCACTGCTGCCCAATATAGATGACCACAAATGTATTTACTTAGCACACCATTAAAATATGAGCATTGGGCACACTCACTTTTAGGGTGGATAACAATTCCAAAAATTTAATTGTAAGCCATGTTTTGGGGTCATTTCTAAGGCGGCCAACATGTTCAGGATTACCCGCTCCAATTCAAGCTGTTCCTCCAGATGAAGCTTTGGGTAATTTCTCCAATCTTTTTGTAGCATCAAGTCATTAAAATCTCCAGGATTCCTTTCAGTCATCAGCTGGGGGTTGATACTGATTTCTGGAGACTCCAGCCCAACCTTGCAGGGTTGGCTCACTGAAGCATTTGTGGCTTCAACTCCTCTTTTGCTGGGTCCTCCTGAGTTCTACCCCTTCAGCTTTCCAGTGAAAGTAGGCAGATTTCTACAATGAGTTGCAAAAGAGAAACCGGCACAATTTGACTGACAGGTGGATACTTTTGCTGATGTAGGGACAAAATAAAGTGGTAGAAAAGCACCTGCTGTACATCTGCTTACAGACAGCTGTTAAAAACACAGGAGCCCAGCCAGGATCCAATTTGCCAGTCCTGGACTTCTGCAAACTCTTGCCCTAAGGTTTTTATTTACATCCAAGACACCTGCTAGGAGCTCTTCCTGGATGAGAAGAGCGATATATAAATATTCGTAGTAGTAATTGTTTATGCATTCTTGGACTTATTTAAGGAACCTTCTCTTTTTGAAAGCAAAGTCATAGCAGCACATGGCCAGAAATGTTGATCTATAGATAGGTCTGGATAACAATATGTACACTATTAATTGGTGAAATTCATTACCTTTCCTCCCCACCCCCTTTTTTATTTTCTGCAGACCATCGGAGTGAGTATTAAGCTTCGAATATGAGACGTTTATTCTGACACCCTTCTCATTCTTGGAGGTTACCCCCATGGAAGACGGTCAAAAAGAATGGAGGTAGCAGGAGATCCACATTAATCTTTGTTGTTCTGTAGAACTAGTAGCATCTTATCCCAGCTTCATGGATGGGATGGTTGTGGGGGAATAGCTCTAAGCCCGCTCTCCCCACAGAACCCCATCAGGTGCTTCACAGGTGTCATGTGAAGCACCTCCATGTGTAAATAACCTCCTGCTATGGTGTCTTTAATTATTCAATAAGGTTTTCCTGCCTTGCCTGTGCCCCTTTCCCCATAAATAATTTCTCTGGGTAAGCTTTGTATTAAGAGATTCGTTTGGTTTTTTTTTGCTTTCTGAAAACACTCAGAATGCCAAAGGTAGTGTTGGTGAGAGCAGCCATTTTTCTTCTGAGGAAGCTGTTTGGGCAACTCCTTTTGGGTTGGGAAATGAAAGAAAAAGTTGAATATTCTTAACTTCAAAAATACAGCTTTCAGCTGGGAGGAATTCCTTCCAAGTCATTACAACTCAAGCCATTAAGGGTGACAGTTTCTCTTGGGATTCTAGCTGCAGGATTCTTACCATCGATTAGTGCATATTTGGGCTTAGTTTCAGCAAGTGATGGTGTGGGCGGCCCAAGGTGTTGTGGTGCCTGCATGGGCTTGTCCTCAACAATTACTACCACCAATTAGGGCTACCCGGGGAAGAGCAGCAGAATCAGGAGAAATCTCGAAGCCCCAGATGACTATCCCTACCAGGGCTAGCCCTGTCCTACCCAGGTAGGGCTGGTCATGAGAATGGGCTTAAAGTTGGTTACTTAAGGACATTCTTAACTCTCTCTTTTCCTTTTTTGTTGCAGTGTGGCTTTCGAGGAGTAAGTATAAGCAAACACACATGATCCATCTAGATTAGTACAACATTAAAATATGAGCATTGGGCACAATCACTTTGAGGGTGGATGACCATTCCAAAAAAGTATCTGTAAGTCATGTCAGAGCAGCACACTACCAGAAACGCAGATCTATAGCAAGGTCTGGACAACAATGTGTACACTACTAATTGGTGAAATTCCTTCAGCAAGATCTGTCTGGAGTTTATTACAACTGTCTTAGGTCTATTCTGTTAATATTGCGTTGCAACTTGTGTGACCTATCTTGCTGAGTTTTTGCAGGTATTTATGTTTTACTATGTATTGGTCTATGATCGCAATAAAGTAAAGTGAAATTCCTAACCTTTCCTTCCCCTTCCCTTTAAAAAAAATAAATTTCTGCAGGGCTTCAGAGGAAGTATAAATCTGTGAATAAGAGACATTTATTCTGACAACACATTAAAATATTCTCCCTTCTCATTCTTGGAAGTTACTCCCATGGAAGACGGGTAGAAAGAACAGAGGGCGCAGGAGAGCCTTGTTTATCTTGGTCCTTCTGTAGAGCTAGTAGCATGTTATCCCAGCTTCATGGATGGGATGGTTGTGGGGGAATAGCTCTGTTGGGGGAGAGGGTTGTATCCAAGCTTGCTCTTTTTTATCCTACTTTCCAGTAGGTTTATAAGATCACTCAGCATTCTGTCTGTGTGTCCGTCCGTGTGTTCCCCCCATCAACTTCGCAACGCCTGGACCAATATGAACCAAATCGGGTACAGGTGTAGGGACACATAGGGACACCTCATCGGCGTAGTTTGTGATTATGTCATCCACCCTGATCCAAGATGGCGGATGCGTAAACATTTGAGGCGCGAGTGGCTAACTTGTGAACCACCTAACCGATTTGAACCAAATTTGCTACAGCTGTAGGGACACATAAGGATGTCCTATAGATATGGTGTGTGATGATGTCATCCACTCCAATTCAAAATGGCAACTGTGTGAACATCTGAGACGCAAGTGGGCTAACTTGTGGAACTGTCTAACTGATATGACCCAAATTAAGGACAGTTGTAGTGAGTGACACACATGGACACCTCAATGGCATAGCTTGTGATGATGCCATCCACCCTGATTCAAGATGGTGGAAGCATAAACCTTTGAGGTGCAAGTCAGCTAACTTCTGTACCGCTTAACTGATTTGAACCAAATTTGCTACAGCTGTAGGCACATAGGGACACCTCAATGGCAAAGATTGTGACAATGCCATCCACCACAATTCAAGATGGTGGACATGTAAACTTCTGAGGTGCAAGTGCACTACCTTGTGACAGTCTAACTGAAATGAATCAAATTTGCTGCAGCTGAATAGACACATAGGGATGCCCCAATGGTGTAGTTTGCGATGATGTCACCCACCCCAATCCAAGACGGTAGATGCATAACCTTTTGAGGCACAAGTGCACTAACTTGAGGACTGTCTAACTGATTTGAACCAAATTTGGAACAGCTGTAGTGAGTGGCACACAGGGACACTTCAATGGTGCAGTTTGTAATGATAACATCCACCCCAATCCAAGATGGAGGACACACAAACATTTGAGGTGCAAGAGATCTAACTTGTGGGCCTCTATTTGCACCAAATTTAGTCCAGATGTAAAGACAGTGAAAGGAAAGTAGGCTGATTAGTTCTTACTAGAACAACTTGTTTGTTTGTTTTTCATCTGTGCCCAGAATTTATCTGTGGTTTTGGATGGCTCAATCAGTATTCCTCTTTTCTCAGTAGCTTCATTAAGTAGGGATTATACTTTCCTTTTAGTTAAAAAGAGAGTTAATTTGGTTAGCATTCATTGCCCAGGCCTACAGGGTGTGGGGTCTAAGGACAAGCCTTGCTGGTATTTCTTAAATGAGCTTACATCCTGCCTGGTAGTGCTATTAGTGGCCCTTTCTGGTAGGAGTGCCAAATAATCTGCTTTAGGTTCCTGATGCTCTGCTCTCCAGTTTCCTTTGGTGTATCAGACCCCTACTTCAGTGTGTTTAATTGCTCAATAAAGTTTGACTTTATTGCCTCTGCCCCTTTCTCCCCATTTCTGTTTTTGTCCTTCTCATTCTACTTTCTCAAATAGGCTAAGTGTTTTTAAAAAAAAAAAAAGCCAATTTCCTACTGATGTTCTGTCCAGTCATCTGCAACTCCATGCTCCAGGTCAGGATAATCCTTAATGGGTTTGAATGCCCTGTGGTGCTTCACCCACCACCCCCTCCTCATATGGTTTAAAAGTGCATTGTTTACTTAGATGGATATTGGGTTATTGACGATGTCTATTCTTTTACATGGGGAAATGAAAGTGCTCTGCACATATGGTGCAACCGGCCAAATAGTTGAATTGGAAATAGTATTTCCAAATATTTTAAATTTCAATTCATTCACACCCTACTGTTCCATGTTGCTCAATGGACAGGGAGACAAATGTTTTCCAGGCTATATGAACTTTAAATGGGGTAGATATGATGCCACATTATCTTAGGGGGCATCATAGCATATCAGATATGATGTTATCACATATGATGTCTGCTCAAGATATTATAATTTAGATATATATATAGGATAGTGGTATGTGGAGATAAAGACGTGCATGGTATCATGTGGCATTCTAAACACCTTTTCTTTTCTTTTCTTTTCCTTGTTTTTAATAGAAGAAGTAAAGGAGTGATGATGAAGAATCGAGCATGACTCATCTGTTCCGATGAAGTATTTAAATATTCTCACTACTTGCTCCTTGGTTCCTAATTAGAATCTCCACTAGAATGTTCAGACACCCCAGAACTAGCTGCAGTGAAATAGCCTTTGGCATCCCTTCAGGTTCAGGGTCTGAATGATGGTCTAGAAATACCAAGATACTCAGGATTTGTAAAGGCTCTGGGATGAATCCAACTTGCTGCTTTGGGATCCATGTGAGAATTTGGGGAAGGCATGAAGTAGAGTAAGGACTAGGAATGTGCACAAAACTGGGTGGGGGTGGCTCGAGGGTGTGTGTGTTTCTCTCGCTTTAAGGGTGGGGGGTACACTTACCCCTCCCCCTGCTTTCCCCCCACTGGCCCTCAGTTTTGATAAAAGCCTTCAGAGCAGCAGTGTACCTCCCTGCATCACACACACACACATGCCTGATACTTCCAGCCACATCCAGCCAAAGAGGAGGAAGGGGTGGCAGGGAGGTATACTGCTGCCCTGAAGGCTTTTACCAAAACTGAGCACTGGTGGGGGGAAAGCGGGGGGAGAGGTAAGTGCACCCTCCCCTCCCCTTAAAGTGAGACCCACCCACCCCCGCCTTCAAACCTCAAACCCACCCAGTGTTTGAACTAGTACGGAGGTCCGTAAAAAGGCCTCTGAACAGGTTTGTGCACACACCTAGTAAGGACAGCTCCTCTCGCGATGATTGAGCTGGTCTCCCATCGAAACTGGATCAAACCTTCATTTGATTCTGATTCTCCTTTTTGAGAAGCCAGTTAGCAGCATCCACCTGTGTGGTGCTTCATAAAATAAGCACATGTTCCTCTTCTTCTTTCCCTCTTTATATCTTCCATTCCTCTGTGGTGTTGTTTCCTATCTGAAACTCACCCCAGCAGAGCAAGGCTTTGGAGGGGAGATATAAGGGGTCTACGAGTCACAATTGTCATATGTTACTTCCAGGATTCAGAGGCAATCTGCCTCTGAAAACTGTTTGACAGGACTGCCCTTATGGCAGAGCAAGCAGAACAACCACCCAGAACTCCACTACTTGGAGGTCCCACATGCACTTGTTGCACCATTGAAATTAGCTGGAAGGGGTACCACACTGACCATTTTGCCCTGAGACTGCACTCCGTCAGGGATCTCTAAGGGCCCTGCCAGTTGCCATGAAGGAAAGTAGGAGAGGGTGCATGCCTTCACATTTTCTTATGGGGTTATTGTTTTGGGGGTATTATTGTTTTATTGTAAAAACATATTGCCTCACTTTGTCTGAAGGTTTAGCAATGTTTTTCTTCTTCTCTTCCTGTAGTAAGGATCCTGAAAATGACAACGGCTGTCTAGATACTCCATGCCCCATGGTTCCTCAATGGCCACCACCTTTCTATTGTTCCTGCTTGAGTGCTATCTGCAGGAGATGAGCCTTTTGCTGCTACTCATTTCTCCACACCCCCTCAAATAAAAAAGCCTGCTTTGCAAATCAACTTCTCTCTGTGTCTTTTTTTTTTTTTTGGTCCCATTGCTCTACTGTTCCAGAATTTGGAAAATCATTCTGGTTATGGTGAATATCAGCCATGATTATCAGCCACAATTCAGAGTCCTCTTCCTTTGGGGTAAATGCAGGTATAACATGTATTTTTAGGGGAGTCATCTTAAATTCAGTCGTCTTCTACTCAGGTAAGCATGGTTGGTGCAATTCCATCCCTCATACCCCTCCCCGAACCTCTTGGAAATCGGGGACTGACAAAGGGGCCATCTGAGCAGGTCCCAACTGAAAATAAACTTTACACACATCCTTGACCCAGACCAAGCCCCACACCTTGCCCCAGCAGTGGGGAATACTACAGGGCACATTCAACTCTAAGTAAGAATTATCAACAAGTAACTGCAAGAGGGGACAAAAATAAATGTGCCAAGTATCCACACATTGAATTCTTTCAAACCCTATCATGAAGATGATGATGATGATGATGATGATTACATTTTAATCCAACTTTTCCTCAAAGCACTAGATTGGTAACTTCAAGAGAGGACCAGAATAAACTTGCCAATTATCCACACCCAGGTGCACAGGCTAGTGCGGGGCAAGGCAGGGTTCAACCTACTTTTCCCCAGATGGCCACTCTTAGTTCCTGAGGCATGCAAACTACAGGTCCCCATGGCCCACACTGCTCCTGGCAGTGCAGATCTACAGAATGGAGCACACAGGAATTTACTAACTTCAGGATACAATGGCAAAACCTCAGGTTCCATTCTCTCCCCTTTTAAAATATAAACTTAAATAAACAAAATAATTTATTTTTTAAAATTATTATTATTATTATTATTATTATTTACACAGTCAGACAGGTGTTATTGACTTGTTTGTTTTATCCAGACATCAAGTCCTTCCCAAGGACCTGGGATGGCTGAATTTTATTGTCAATGTTGTTGCTGTTGTTATAGATATCATTGCAGAATATAGGCTGTTCCGAGTAAAGTTGCTTTTTGTAATTGGCTGATGGTGATTTCTGTGGCCCCTATGGTGTTGAGGTGCTCTTCAAGGTCTTTTGGAACTGCACCTAGGGCGCCAATTACCACTGGGATTATTTTGGTCTTTTTCTGCCACAGCCTTTCAATTTCAATTTGTAGATCTATTTCTATTTCTTTTTCTTCTATTCTGCTATCCCCTGGTATTCTATGTCGATTATTTTAACTTGTTTTTCTTTCTTCTCGACTACAGTTATATCTGGTGTATTGTGTGGCAGATGTTTGTCTGTTTGTAGTTGGAAGTCCCATAATATTTTTACATCTTCATTTTCTTCAACTTTTTCAATTTTATGGTCCCACCAATTTTTGGCTACAGGTAGCTTGTATTTTTTGCAGATGTTCCAGTGTATCATCCCTACTACCTTGTCATGCCTTTGTTTGTAGTCAGTCTGTGCGATCTTTTTACAACAGCTGATTAGGTGGTCCACTGTTTCATCTGCTTCTTTACAAAGGCGGCACTTGCTGTTTGTTGTGGATTTTTCGACTTTTGCTCTTATTGCATTTATTCTTAGTGCCTGTTCTTGCGCAGCCAGTATTAAACCCTTAGTTTCTTTCTTCAAGTCGCCATTCTTAAGCCATGGCCAGGTCTTGGTGATGTCTGATTTTCCAGTTATATTGTGCAAATATTGACCATGCAGGGGCTTATTTCTCCATTTTCCTGCTCGGTACTGGACTTGTTCTTTCTTGTAGGCCTGCTTTGTTTCATTGGTGTTGAATAGTTTCTCGTTATTGACCATTTGAAGTGCATCTTCTTCACTGTCCTTGATATATTCCGAAGATGCACTTCAAATGCACTTCAAATTTTTGTTGTTGTTGTTGTTGTTGTTGTTATATGGAGCAATATAAATGGATGAAGGAAGAGGCTGGCCAGGAGGAGGCATTCCGCAGGCTGGGCACCTTGTTGCAGAAGCACAAGGATAGGAACATAGGATGCTGCCTTATACTGAGTCGGACTATTGGTCCATCTAGCTCAGTATTGTCTACTACACAGACTGGCAGCGGCTTCTCCAAGGCTGCAGGCAGGAACCTCTCTCAGCCCTCTCTTGGAGATGCTGCCAGGGAGGGAGCTTGGAACCTTCTGCTCTTGCACTAACACAACATTAATCTGGAACGCAAGCCCCAGACATACTACATCTCACCTGCACAATGGCTTTGTATAAGAGCATTAGTCTGGATCTCATTTCTCAACTAAAACCTCCTCCTCCTCCTCCTCCTCCTCCTCCTCCTCTACTTTATTTGTCAGCTGCACCATAACAAATTGTCCTCTGAGCAGCTCACAACACTTCATTAAATAAAAAATACATATCACATTAAATCATAACAGACCAAAATGGGGGAAAGAAAACGCAAAATACAATACAAAAGCAATTTGAAAACTCTTTTAAAATCAGTTAAAAATCAAATTTGGAAATCAAAATTTAAAAGCCCTGAGTGAACAAAAACCACCGAAAAGGTCCTCTCCCTAGTAAGCAACTGCCTCACTTCATTTGGCAGGGGAACTTGGAGGGTGGCCTCCGAAGTCTGGGTTGGGACATATGGGGCAAGGCAGTCTCTCAGGTAACCTGCTCCCAAGCCATTTAGGGCCCTAAAGGTTAAAATCAACACTTTGAATTGGGCCCTGAAACAGACTGAGAGCCAATGCAGCTGATGAAGCAAAGGCGTAATATGCTAAAAACGTCCATTCCCAGTTAATCTTACAGTCCTATTTCATACCAGCTACAGTTTCTAGACATTTTTTTAAAGGCAGCCCCACATACAATGCACTGTAGTAATCTAAGCAAGAGGTTACCAGTAGGGGTGTGCACAGAACTGGCTGGCCCAGTTCGGTTCGAGTCTGATCCAGACTGGGCCAGTACAGTCTGGCACTCCCTCAAACACTCCCTCAAACACTCCCTCAAACCAGTTTGGTTCAGTCCAGGGGGGGTTCACGAATTTGTTTTTTTTTTTAATTATCACTTACCCCCTCCTGAGGACTCCGTCTTGGTGGCAGGGGCGGTCCGTGGGGATTCCCCTTCCCGCCACTGGCCTCCTTGCCACCCTAACTGGCACTCAGGCTGGCTTTTCGGTCCATTCGGGCCTTCCCCCTCCGGCACGGTGGCCAATTTGGAGGCTGCCGCACCTGCGCAATTGGCCTCTGCACGGCCTGGGTCATTTTTATTATTATTATTTTTAAAAAATCATGAACCCCAGTGGGGTTTGGTCCAAAGTCAGACCAAACAGGGGGTGATTTGGTTTGACATCAAACATGTTCGACATCGGACCTGTTTGGACACTAGTTACCAGAGCATGAGTAACAGTGGCCAAGCTACCGCTGTCCAGGTAAGATAACAGTTGGCATGTCAGCCAAAACTGAACAAAAGGTGCTCTAAGCCACAAAGGCCACTTGAGCCTCTAGTGAAAGTTCTGGATCATCGAGCACCCCCCAAACTGCAAACCTGGTCCTTCAGAAGGGGTGGAACAGGAACCACTGACCAACAGTACTTCTGTCATGTCTGGATTAAGTCTCAGCTTGTTCACCCTCATCCAGTCCATTACTGCATCCAGGCAGTGATTCAGGACAGTCATCACTTCTCCTGAGTCTGATGAAAAAGAATCTGATGAAAAAAGAGAGATGCAACTCTTTCACACATTAAGTTCAATGCACATACCTTGCAAATTTGATAGCAGGGGCACGGCCATATTCCCTCACCAGAAGGAAGGCCTATATGAGGCCTGAATGAGGATCATGATAACCCACCCCTTACGAAGCAGCATCTCTTGAGCCATACAACAGAAATACAACTTTATCCACAAACACATTTGATAAAAGATATCAGTATGCAACAGGTCCTGAGAATCATTTCAACACTCATTGGGAGTTTCAGGAGATACTAACGGGGAAACTCAGGAAACGGAGTATAGTGCAGTTCGAGCTGATATGCAAGAGATAAAAGAGGGAAATGAAGCAAGAGAAGATTTACAAATTGGTGCTTCAAGTGGCCAAAGCAGAGGGTGTGATTGAGGAGGATGAGTGCACCTTTGGACTACACCCCAAGTCCCCAAGATATCAGTATGCAACAGGTCCTGAGAATCATTGTAACACTCATTGGGTGTGTCAGGAGATATTAACGGGGAAACTGAGGAAAGTGAGTATAGCACAGTCTGAGCTGATATTTGAGAGGGAAATGAAGCAAGAGAAGATTTACAAACTGGTGCTTCAAGTGGCCAAAGCAGAGGGTGTGATTGAGGAGGATGACTGTAGCTTTGGACTACACCCCAACTTCTTCAAAGATTAAGAAACAAACTATGGTTATAGTTCGGTGTGCATGTTCTGCCTGCCATATTGGGTGCTCCTGAGCTGGGAAAATGGAAGTGTGTGAGTTAGCCATCTAGGCTTACAAATCATTGGGAGAAACCTTCCCCATATCCAGGGTTCAACGCTGAATTGCCCTTGCCCTGCAAAGATTGAGCTATTGGTCAGAGGCTGGGTGCACATTCCTCAAACACCCATACATAGCTAGGAAGAAGACCCTTCTTGTCCGGGTTGCTGGAAGCATGTTCTGCATATGCCTTTATTTGTCCATCAACTTGGCCCCTAATGATATAGATGCATAGATGTATTCCTACCTGCATCTTCTTCCCATACTGCATGAACTGTTGTTTCATTGAACCTGATGCCACATCCTCCAGAACAAGAACTGGCCTTGGGAATACTGTTTGCTACCACTGACTGAACAACAAGTACTGCTGGAGACAATATGTAATATGGAATGGCAGCTTCAATTGCAAAGACTTGTTGGCCGCATTCTCATGTAACACAGAACTGCAGTTGATGGGGCCAGAGGTTCCACAAGTGTTACGTGCGAATGTGAGCAAGTGCAGTTTGGTGCAGCAATGAACCCATTTGTAATTCGTCTGAACCCGGAGGTTGTAGTCAATTTCTTGGTCGCAACCTGAACTTAGATGCAGCCTGTGTTGCATCCTAATACACAACTACAGGTTGTGTCCCCTTCAACCAGAGTTGAGGGAGAAGCTTCTCCCTCAACTCTGGCCATGACTGGCTGTGCGGGCTGCCCTTCAGTTAGGAAGCAAGCCTGCAGAGCCAGTTCTCCCTCCTCTCTGCAATCTCACTGACTGCAGAGAGGATGCTCTCAGTTACGTGTGAATTTGGATGGGAGAGCGGTGAGGGGACAGTCCATTGTTTTACTTGAGAATGGGGTCTATGTGTCTATTCCAGTGAACAGACAAATCTGGGATTTAGGACAACCACTTTGAAATTGGAACTAACCATAGCCTAGGACACTATACCATACACATACTGCCTAAATAAAACATCTATTAAGGATAAGGCCTTTAACAGCTGCAATTTTCCATATTTTTGGAGCTTGAGTCTGCATAGAAAGCCCCTGAATATCATGTGTTTAACCAGAAGATTTCTTGTTAATGGAATTTGATAACATTTTGAGAACACTAGAACTACAGCTCTCTGCTCAGGTATATGTACACACGAAATTGAAACTTAGATACTCAAGAGCAGGGGGCAGGGAGAATTCATGGTGGCTTAAAGCAAAATAAAAACATGCAGAAAAACAAAATAATATCTGTAGAAAACAGATGAAGACTATACTATGTTTAAGGTATTAATAGCAGCAATATAACAAAAAATACACTGAGCTTTTCAGTTAAGGCTACAGTTCTATACACACTTACTTGGGGGAAAGTCTGATTGAAACCAATAGTACTTACTTCTAAGTAGGCATGTATAGAATGCATTGCACTATAAAGCCAAAAACCATAAACATGGCAATACACAGGTGGGCAGTGATTAATTATATCCAAATCAAGCTGTCCTCTCATCTGCCCTCTAGAGATCCCCTACTGACAAAAGAACAGACTATCTTTGGACCATAGAGAGGAGGCCATAGGCACAAAGGGAGACCAGACGACTCTAGAGGTGGACTTCATTTATATACCACCTGACTCCAGAGGTTCCAGGAGGTTCACAAAAACAAAGACAAACAAGACCAGCTATTAAAACAAGAATTAAAAAAATCTAACACATTCAGAAATTACAGCAATTAAAAAAATCTGAACAGCAAGCAAAATTTTAAAACTCGGAAATTACTGAAAGCCCAGCTTAGAAATTTTGTCTTAAGAGCTCTTCTGATGGCTGGTAAAGATGTTAAGCCACAAATGTCTATAGGGAGCGCATTCCACAGCTTAGGAGCGACTACAAAGAAGGCCCGCTCCCGTGTCACCGCCGGAGGAGTTGGCAGTATATGGAGATGGACCTCTCTTGATGATCTTAATGTGCAGTGGGGATCCTGTAGAAGGAGGTGCTCTCCCAGGGAACCTGTTCCTAAGCCATTTTGGGCTTTAAAGGTAATTATTTTGCCTGGAAACCTATTGGCAGCCAATACAATTGTTTTAAAATAGGTGTAATATGGTCTCTCCGAGACACCCAGAGACCAGTCTAGCCACTGCATTTTTACCCTTCCTGGTAGCCTATCTTACTCAATTGGAAGTCCCAAAACATAGGAAGGCCTTCACCTTGGCATGTTGTCATGCCCTCCCTTCAGCTGTGCTTGAAGGCCATTTCAGATTGACCCCACTTGCAGACCGACAATGCCCCTATGGCTCCGGGCAGATTGAAACATGTCCTACTTCACTGTTTGTATGCCAGAGACATTTGCTCCTCCATCCACCCTTTGCTATGCAAGTACCCAGGATGTTTGGGCCATATCTGTGTTTCTATCCAGCACTCTGACTCCAAGCCTGCTATCATATGCAGCATTGTGAGGTTCTTCGTGGCAGCATGCAAAATCCGTCAGATGCTAGTAGGAAGTGGGTCCAATCAGCTTTAGTCTGGCCTCCAGCTTGGCTCCTACATGCTACAATACACTCATCCAACACAGCGCCCCACCTGAAAGATTTGTGCTCCTCCCACCTTTTTGCACGACAGCCTCACACTTTTCTATCTAGCTATATAGCATCGCTGTAACACAGATTTCTCACTTAGGCCTTTATGAGATCGATCATTCATTCATTCATTCATTTGATTTTTATACTGCCCTTCCAAAATGGCTCAGGGTGGTTTACAATTAAAACAGAAATCGTTAAAACCCATAACAATTAAAACAGAAATATAAATATAAACATCAATTAACAATTAAAACATCATACAAAAAATTAAACAATCAGAACAATTAAAACCCTGAAAACCAGGTTACGGTATTAAAACAATTAAAACTAATTAAAAACCCTGGAAGGCCAGGCCAAACAGATAGGTTTTAAGGGCTCTCTTGAAGGTCAACAAAGAGTTAAGACTGTGGATTTCTGCTGGGAGTGCATTCCACAGCCCAGGAGCAGTTACAGAGATTATGCTTTTAGAAATTATGCTTTTTGTGTGTGCCTTGTACCCCTTTTTATGCCTTTTATACCTTTTATGTCTTTTATACGTTTTAATGTCTTTTATACCTTTTATATCTTGCATGCCTTTTATGCCTTTTTAATGCTATTTTATGCCCTTTTATGCTTTTAAATGCTTTTTAATGTCTCCCTGTGCCTTTTAATGTATTGTTATGTGCTATAGTCTACACCGTGTAATCCTCCTCCTCTATACTTTTTGCTGGTCTATGAGAGTAATTTCTCAACCGATTACTGTAATGCACTTTACCTAGGGTTACCTTTTGAAGACGACTGGGAAGCTTGTGGCTCACCTACTTATGGGTGCCAAAAGATATGATAGGGTAACACCTCTCCTGCAGTCGCTGCACTGGTTACGCATTTGCTTCTGAATTCAATTCAAAGTCCTGGTTCTTACCTTCACAGCCTTGCAGAGCTTGGCGCCTGTTTACCTACAGAATCGCCTCTCCCATCCAGTTACATCCCGTCCTGTTAGATCATTTCAGATGGTTCGTTTGTCGGTCTCTTCAAGAAGTTCAGAGTTCTAGGACCCGCGAAAGGGCTTTTTCGGTTGCTACCCCACTTCTTTGGAATTCTCTTCCCCTTCAGATTCGTCTAGCTCCCTTTTTGCTGGTCTTTAAATCCTTACTGAAGACCTTTCTTCCCCACCGGGCAGTTGCCCTGTAGTTTACTTTATTTCCTTTCCATTATCTATTTTAGTTTGCATTTTTAAATGTAATTTTTGATTGTTGTCACCTTATTTACATGTCATTGTACACCACCCGGAATCTTTCGAATGGGTGGTATATTAAATGCTTCAAATAAATAAAATTAAATTAAACAAACAAACAAACAAATAAAGATGATTGATTGATTGAATTTGACTTACAAAAAGCAACATTATTTATTCTGACAATTAGCCTTCTCAAGCTGAATCTTTCCCACTCTGGGGGATTTTAAGTTTCCGTACCGAAAGGAGTGAGTCCTACTGTGTAAAATGATAACAAGGACACTGCAGCACCTTTTGGCACAACTTTGCCCTGCCAACATTTCAATTTGCCAAGGGGATTTTCATGGGGAAGCCAGGAATAAGGGAACACTCAAAATTAAGACTTTCTTTTCCCTTGCTTTCTTTTCCCTTGCCCCCAGAATGTTGGGGGCAATATGCTAAATCATTGTAAACCGCTTAGAGAGCTCCGGCTATAGAGCGGTATATAAATGTAAGTGCTATTGCTATTGCTTGCATGCACAATTCTGTACCACAAGCAGAGAGCAGAAATGTGACTGAAATGCAAAAAAAAAGGCAACGAAAAAAGAGAAACAAGAAAGCAGATATGTGCACCAGAAAAAGTGCATGAGGAAAAGGGAAAAAAGGGTGTGGACCTTCCAGGAAAACAGAAAAGGGTGTGGACCATTGGTTATGGCGAAAGAGGACCGGGAGAAGTATGGATTGGTTCCTTCTAAGGTGGAGTCATTGGGCTTGGTCCTCAAAGACCAGCACTGCCCAAGAGGACATTCAGCATAAATAGAGCATCTGTACAGCCTTTCCACGCCAACTGCAATTCAAGAGAGAAAGGAAGAAAGAAGCAACGCAAAGATGAAGTTCCAGATTGTGGCTACTTTTCTCCTTATCTGCCTGCTGTCTCTGGATGGAGGCAGTGCTGCTCCAGCGGTAAGGAAGACTCTGATGTATTGCATTATGGTGGGTGAATGAAAAGTATGCAAGGGGATGTATGTGTGTGTGCAAGCATGCTTCATTGAGATTGAACGTAAAACTCCCAGGAATTGGACATGTAGCAACATTTCATGCTTCATGCTTCAGCTGTATTTTTGAAGTTAAGTGTCTTCAGCTTTATCTTTCCTTAGTTAGCTTTCAAGTGGGAGGAATTCCTTTCAAGACATTAAAGTTCCGGTCATTAGGGATGACAGTTCCTGCAAGGATTCCACCTGCAGGATTTGCCTTCCTGATGTGTCCTGCAAACCAACCATTAAGTAAAGGGAAACTGCATCCCTTCTAGGCAAGACAGGTGTTCTCAAAATATCAGAAGAAGCAAGGTCTGTACAATTGATGCTGTGAGTGCAATTGACTGTTCTGGGATCTGGTTTCAAAATTTGAGGAAAGTGTGGAGTGGAGGATGAAAGTAATCCCTGGGGGTCATATAAAAATATAAGAACATAAGAACTGCCCTGCTGGACCAGGCCCATGGCCCATCTATTCCAGCATCCTGCTTCACACAGTGGCCCAACAGATGCCTCTGGGAGCCCACAGGCAGGGCATGCCCTCTCTCCTGCTGTGACTCCCCTGCAACTGGTACTCAAAGGCACCCTGCCTTTGAGGCTGGAGGTGGCCTATAGCCCTCCAACTAGTAGCCGTTGATAGACCTCTCCTCCATGAAGTTATCCAAACACCTCTTAAAGCCTTTAAAGAGGGTCTTTAGGCCTTAGGCCCTCTTACGGGCCTTAGGGCCTAAAAAGGGCCTTAGGCCCTCTTTAAAAATGTAGCAAAAACATCTGTTGATTCCTCTTAATTCAGGTGGGGAGGGGGGCAATGCAGGTGAAGGAGGAAGCAGGGAGAACAATATTTCCTTTGAGTAGTGCATACTTCGGCTTAGTGTCAGCAGGTGACACTAAGGGTGGCCCCAGGTGTTGTGGTGCCTTAGGCAAGGCCCCAAATACTGCCCTGCCCCAGACCCATGGTGTGGCCTGCTCCCTTTCAGGTTTTGAAATTAGCATGAGAGTGGAAAGAAGGGAAGGTCGCCAGCAGCCTCCTCTGTGCTTCTCATGCTTCTTGCATGCTTTCCAAGGATTGTGAGTGAGGAGCGGCTCCTACCAAAGCTTGCAAAGTCACATCAGTTCCAAAGGATTGCACTGATGGCAGGGGTTGGGCACATTTTGCTGCCCTGATGATGCCTCTGCCATCTGCCACCTGAGGCTACTGCCTCGCCTTGCCTCACAAAGGTTTCACATGGTTTCATGTGGAGAGGGGGAAATGCATTTTCATTAGCGATTTCACCAACATAATAGGGATGTGCAAATCAATTCAGGTACAATTCAATTTGTACCCGCATCTAGCTGATTTGGGTGATTTGGAGACAAAACAAATCACTCCTGTGGTCCCTTGGCTAGATTCAGGTACAAATCGGATCATGCCTGATTTGATTCAAATCAATTCAAGATTTGGATCCCTCCTATTAATTCCCCCATATTCCCAGCTTTCACTTTTTTAAAAAAAGGGTAAGTTCTAGCCCTTGTAGAAGTGGAGTTATGGAGCAAAATGTGTGGTCACTATTTTTCAAGTGTTTGGATTCTTTGGTCTATAATAACTTTCCCTCAATGAATCTCTATGAGGACTCATTACACACCTTCATTTCATCTATTCATTTTGACTGTCTTTTTGACAGTGCCAACTGTCAACTGCCATGTGCCAACTACACCCCACTCCCTCCCGCAAGGCAGTGGGGTACTACTCAGTTTATGTTCTAGGATTTATTTCAAGTGTTTAAGCTCTTTGGTGTCTAATAACCTTTTCTCATAATGAATCCCTGTAAGGATTCATTGCACACCAAAGAGTCTAAATACCTCAAAAATTCCTAAAATATAAACTGAGTACCCAGTAGGTTGCAGGGTAGTTGGCACATGGGATGCCACTAATTCCCCACCCCCATCTGCAAAGCAGTAGGGTCAAAATGAACAGAAGAAATGAAGGTGTGTAATGAAGACACCAAAGAATCTAAACTCTTCAAAAATACCTAAAAAATAAACTGAGTACCCGTGTGTGGGGGGTGGGGAGGCTGGGAGTGTAGTTAACACATGGCAGTTGACAGTTGGCACTGTCCAATGATAGTCAAAATGAACAGAAGAAACGAAGGCATATAATGAATCCTCATAGGGATTCATTATGAGGAGAAGTTATTAGACACCAAAGAATCTAAACATTTCAATGTTCCTAAAAATTAAAATGAGTACCCTACTGCCTTGCAGGTGGGGGGGGTTGTAGTTGGCACATGGCAGTTGACAGTTGGCACTGTCCAGTGACAGTCAAAATGAACAGGAGAAATGAAGGTGTGCAATGAATCCTCCTAGGGATTCATTATGAGGAAAAGTTATAAAATGAAAGCTGTGGATCCGTTTTAGGGTTAGGATATGGCAACATCAAATCTCCACTGTTTCCTATGGCAGAAATGTTCAAAATCAGTAAAAACTAAAAGAAAATCATTAAAAATTAACCAAGTGTCTCACTGCATTGAAATTTGGGTGTTAGGTGGCACCCATGGGGACCTACCCACCACCCAAATTTGGTGCCCCTAGGACCTTTCTAAGTGGTCCAAATTGGTCTGAGTCCAAATCGAATCAAAGCAGATACAAATAGAATCTGGGGTGATTTGGAGGGAGTAGATTTGAATACAAAATAAATCAGGGATGATTTGTTTTGGGCACGAATTGAATTTAAAAAATTGATTTGTGCACATCCCTACAACACAAGAAAGGAGGCATCAAAGATGTTCAAGAGAGGATGTTGCAGGGTGTGCTGTCCTGAGAAAATGTTGGTTACTTAGGGAATTTCTGAATTCTCTTCTCTCTCTCTTTTTGTTGCAGTCCTGTGTAACTGTAAGTATAAGCAAACACACATGACCGATCTAGATTAACTCTGCATTACAACAAAGTGGAAGACAAAATGCAAAGAAAAGCGCAGGCCACTGTTTTGGGTGAAAGGGCCAGAACTTTATGGAATGGATGTAACTGATTTAAGATGCAATTCTACCCCAATGCATAGCAAGACTAACTCAGATTTGGGGGTAGACAACAGAGTCTTATTTTGATTGCCCCAAACATTTTGGGCAACACACTCTGGATCGGAGCATCAAATCAGTCTGCTGCTAATTTCTGCACCTCTCAACCTACCACATAGGGGTAAGGATGGAGGAGAGCTGGTCTTGTGGTAGCAAGCAAAAATTGCCTCCTTTGCTAAGCAGGGTCTGCTCTGGTTTGCACTTGAATGGGAGACTACATGTATGAGTACTGTAAGATATTCCCCTTAGGGGATGGGGCCGCTCTGGGTAGAGCATCTGCAGAAGGTTCGAAGTTTCCTTCCTGGCATCTCCTAGGAGAAGCTGTAGCCAGTCAGTGTAGACAATATTGAGCTATGTGGACCATAGCTGGGCTGCACTAGTGCTCTTGCAGGAAGTGATGGTTGGAGTGAGAGTAAGTGGTATGTGCTCCACTGAGACAATGGTGGGTAATTGGGGACTTTGCTAATTCTCCCTTTTCCTTTTTATGTTGCAGTGCTGCCCTGGAGTAAGTATAAGCAAACCCACATGACCCATCTAGACTAATGCTGCATTCAGATATCGTATTCATTTATTTATTACATTTTTATACTGCTGCATATAAAATGTTCCCTGGGCGGTTCGCAGTCTAAAAACCATTAAAACACATACAAAATTGAAACAATTTAAAAATACAAATAAAAACTCCAAAAAGCCTGGCTAAACAGGTATGTTTTCAGGTCCTTCTTAAAAACATTCCAAGAAGGGGAAACTCTTATTTCATTAGGAAGCGTGTTCCAGAGTCCCTGGTAGGGATGTGCAAACCGGTTCAAACTTGAACCGGTTCAGTTCGAAGGTTCGAACTCAGACCAAACAGGGCATTTCATTGGCAATGCCTCTCTGAATTTGAACCAATTGAGCCAGGTTCGGTTCAAGCCTGTTCAAAGGTTCTAAAGGCCATTTTAGATGTTGTCCTCCATTTTGTGTCACTTTCTGTTGTTTAATTTCATTTAACACACTCTGGATCGGAGCATCAAATCAGTCTGCTGATAATTTCTGCACCTCTCAGCCTACCACATAGGGGTAAGGATGGAGGAGAGCTGGTCTTGTGGTAGCAAGCATAAATTGTCTCCTTTGCTAAGCAGGGTCTGTTCTGGTTTGCACTTGAATGGGAGACTACATGTATGAGTACTGTAAGATATTCCCCTTAGGGGATGCGGCTGCTCTGGGTAGAGCATCTGCAGAAGGTTCGAATTTTCCTTCCTGGCATCTCCTAGGAGAAGCTGTAGCCAGTCAGTGTAGACAATACTGAGCTGTGTTGACCATAGCTGGGCTGCACTAGTGCTCTTGCAGGAAGTAATGGTTGGAGTGAGAGTAAGTGGTATGTGCTCCACTGAGACAGTGGTGGATAATTAGGGACTTTGCTAATTCTCCCTTTTCCTTTTTATGTTGCAGTGCTGCCCTCCAGGAGTAAGTATAAGCAAACCCACATGACCCATCTAGACTAACGCTGCATTCTGATATTGTATTCATTTATTTATTACATTTTTATACTGCCGCATATAAAATGTTTCCTGGGTGGTTCGCAGTCTAAAAACCATTAAAACACATACAAAATTGAAACAATTTAAAAATACAAATAAAAACTCCAAGAAGCCTGGCTAAACTAAAAGCCTGGCTAAACAGGTATGTTTTCAAGTCCTTCTTAAAAACATTCCAAGAAGGGGAAACTCTTATTTCATTAGGAAGCGTGTTCCAGAGTCCCTGGTAGGGATGTGCAAACCAGTTCAAACTTGAACCACTTCGGTTCGAAGGTTCGAACTCAGACCAAACAGGGCATTTCATTGGCAATGCCTCTCTGAATTCGAACCGATTGAGCCAGGTTCGGTTCAAGCCTGTTCGAACCTGTTCGAAGGTACTAGAGGCCATTTTAGATGTTGTCCTCCATTTTGTGTCACTTTTTGTTGCTTGATTTCATTGTCTGAGCTCTTGCTTCCCTGATTGGCCAAATGAGTCTGGCTCTCTGGTCGGCTCTGCACTGTGCCAGTCCTTGAGAACTGGCATCCTATTGGCCAGGGGGGAGGGCAAAGGTGGGGGCTACCAAAGGAGGGAGTTTCAAATCCTATTTAAAGCCAAGTCTCTGGTCTAGCAAAATCACTCTGGCTGCAGTTGCTGCTTGGCTTCCTTCAGGCCTGCTGTTACTGGTGCTATTGTCATAAATCTGTTAGCTCAGCTAATCCAACAGGATTTGCAACCCCCTTCAGCACTTCCCTGTGAGATAACAGAAAAGCAGCAGCAGAACAGCACGAGTGAAAAATAAAAGGCTCACAAGAAAACAGTAAATAAATAAATTTCCCCTGAACTGAACTAAGTAACCCCCTCTAACAATAACTGAGTAATGAGTGGAAAAGAGAACACAGATCAAGGAATGAAATTAGCGAAGGATGACAGAAGCAAGGAATTATCAGAACAAGCAGGAAACATAAACAAGGCAAACTGGAACTCAGACAAAGTTTAGGAATTCAATTAGCACACTATCTGCAGCCAGAGAGATGTTGCAAATAGCCCGGAATGATTGAGAGAGTACCAAATATATAGGGCTCAAGAGAACCAGCAGCCAATCAAGCTCCCCTTCGGCAGCACTTCGGCTTCCTCTCTAGTGATCTCCGGTGCCTGCATGACTTCCACTGAGCCTGCCTCTTGAGCTGTCTTCTTAAGATAGGTGAAATCCCAGGCTCCTCCCTATCAGAATTCATGTCTGGCAGCTGTTGCGAATCTTCAGCTCCGGAGTCTGGGCTCCCTGCCAAGTACTGTTGCTGTGCCTCTGAGCCCTCACCAGCAGGCGACTCTTCCCATTCCTGCCCTGACTCCTCTGAGTCTAAAGTCTGAGGCATGACAGCTATTGGAGTGATGAGAGTCTGCTTGGCAGACTGCTGTGTTTTTGTTCCTAATCCCCTATTCCCTTCTGCCTGTTTCTCTCTCCCCCAGCCCACTTCTCTCCCCTGCTTTAAACCTTTCCCCCCTGGTGTGAGTCTCTTCTGCTGTGTGTTTGTTCTGCTGCTTTTATTCCCCCCTCCCCCGAGTGAGTGAGTGAGTGTCTCTCTCTCTCTCTCTCCCTTTGGCCTGAGGCCTCTCTCTGGCCCATTTCCCTAACCCAATCCCCACTCCCCCCCACCTTTTTTGCTTTGGGTGGCTGCTGCTTTTAAATCAGTTGGCTGTGTTGAGATAGAGAGAGCGTCCTCCTTCTCAGCTCAGCAGCCACTGCCAGTTGTTTTTATTTTATTCGGAGTTATTTGGGCGGGGGGTTCCTTGTTTTCTCTGGAACAGGTGCTTTTCTTTGTTAATCCCTTTCTTGCTGTGCTTAGCACACCATCTGCTCCAGTCCAGCACCTCTTTGTCCTCCCCTCCCCTTCCCTTTCCTCCCACTTCCCCATCCCCATTCCCACAGCCTTTCCCCCCACCAGCCTTTTTATTTATTTTCTCAGTGTTTTTACTTTTAATTTTTTTGGCCAGGTGAAATAGCTGGAAAGCTTTTCAATCTGCCCTACCCCTGTCCCGGCTGTGCCTGCCCACCCGCGCTGTCCCAGCCTACCCTGGTCTGGAATTCCTTCTTTTTTCCTCCTGATCAGTGTATCTCTATCAGAGTAGCTTCTCTGGTCTGTATACATATGAGTGTATGGAGAGATCTTCATAGCGATTCATTGAGAGAACTCATACACAGCAAGTCCAAACACAAATGGGATTCTTGGTGGCTGTTCGCAGGAATAAGTATAAATAAACACACATGATCCATCTGGAGTAGCACGGCATTAAAATATTCCAATAATCTGAAAGACAGTAATAACTAGAGGGTCAATACCTGGGCTGGGGTGGTGAACTTGCAGAAAGTAATGGTTGAGGTCAGAATAAGAAGTGTGCATTGCACTGAGAAAATGGTGGTTACTTAGTGACATTCTTAATTATCTCCATTTTGTTGTTCTTGTTGCAGGGCTGTGGACAAACACAACCACTACAAGTAAGTAGATGTTTATCTGGGCTGCAGTGATATTCTTATAGGAAGCAATTGCTGAGGTGGGGAGAACCTGAAGACCCTCTCTCCCTCATTGATTTGCTTTTTCAATATCAACAGTGGAGAGGATGAGATGAAGGAGAGAGAGGAAGGGAGAAGAATCAGCATTTTGGTTAGTTGAAAGTCCTTGGTCTTAGTTAGAATAAAGAGTAAGCAATACCTAGAGGCTTCATAAAGAATATGCTTTTTGAACAGGGATTTGAAAAGTAAAGATTGAGGCTATTCTCACGAGCGAGCAAAGCCAGGTTAAGGGAGCACAGCCCAGCTCGCTCATGATAACAACCGGGCTCGTGGGTGAGCCCAGTGGATCCATGATGCCAAACCCACCTAAATACCACCCCCCTTTAAAACGGTTAACAGAGCAAGCTCTCCATTAACCTTGTTTTTTGGTTGTGTGTCTGCTGGTGCTTGCAGCCATGTTGGACACACTCGAGGAGGGGCTCCCATAATGCATCACACACTCATGCAGTGCATCATTGGGGCTCCAGGGGGTGGGGTGCCATGCAGTCGCGCGTCCCTCCACCCCACCCCCAGAGTGCCTGAGCAAGCTGAGCACGAGAGCACCAGAGTGAAACTGCTGCTCTTCTGGGTGGGTAATCTACCTGCCCAGCGATGGGCAACTGATTGTCTGCGGGGAGAGCGGGTCAAACCCTTTCCCCACTAACCCCCTTTCAGCTCTTCACACTGCTCTTGTGAAGAACCTCATTGTTTATTTGGGGTCTTAATATCTTCTGGGGCTTTTTCAATTACAGAGAGGTCATTCACACAACCAAAAACTGTGTTCTACCTGGGTTTGGAGCTGTGTGTGCTCCCAATATTTGGTTGTGCTGAAGGAAGGTAGGAGAAAAACCTGGGTAGAAGTTATTGAGCCGGGTCTCACGATCAGTGAGACCCAGTTTTGGAGAGTGCGTGGGGAGGGAGCCCTGGATGGCCGGATCGGCCACCCACATGATTGCTGGCTCCGTGATGGAGCTGGCAGGGGCTGGGGAGCTTGGGGGGCCAGTATGCCCTGGCCACCTCCAGTATGCCCTGTGTGAGAGCACAGGGCATACTGGGGAGAGCCCTGGATCTGAGAGGCGGCTTTTCGCCTCCCCTTCGGGGGTCTACTCATGAGTAACCATGGTGCGGAGCCACACTGTGGCTACTCACGATCTTTAAAACCAGGTAGCCGAGCCCGTAGGTTCACACAATGGGGCGAAATAGGGCTAGCCTCTGCTAGCCCAATTTCACCCCATCGTGTGAATAGCCTCATTGTATGGAAGCAAGGTAGGAGGAAAACCTGGGTAGATTGTGTGAATGACCTCACTGTCTCCTGAGTTCTACTCCTACTGAATTCTAATGTAAGCAGGAGAATGTCTAGAAACAATTTGGAAAAAGCATATGGGGCAGGTGAATTATATTGCAGGTAATGCCTTTGCCAATGTGGAGATGAAATAAAGAGAGATAAAAAGCTCTTGCTGTCTGTCTGTATTGTTAACAACACGGGAGCCAGGCCAGGATCCAGCCCTCTCTGAGCTCCAGACTTTTTATCAGACTCCTTGGCTAGCAGGCTACCTGCAGAATTTGCCTTCCGGATGTGCACAGAAATCCTTTATCTTGCATGGTAGATTATTGTGCTTCCGTTTTAAGCAGAGGCGTTTGCATGTGAAAGAAAAGGCTGCATTTCCCAGCACAGTAATCTCCATGCACACTAGTTCTGCTATAGCACATTAGCCCGACTTTGTGGAGGATGGGATAGATAACTTAAAAGGTGGGGGGGGGGCTGAAAAGTATGGGATTTAAAATTGCATGTTAGTAAGATGTGGGACAAATAAATAAATAAATAACATTATATCCCATAAACATATGAATAGCAGTAACATTAACAATAACACTAACAACAACAACAACAACAACAGAACTAGACTTCTTAACCCCTTCTTTTCTCTTTTTATTGGGATCTAGAGGAGTGTTATCAAAGTTCTCTTTGATATAACAGGCAGAAGCAATGATATGCTTCTTGATGATAATAAAGGGGAGATAATCACTGTCCCAAACAATATTTTATTTCTCATATATATTGATAATAATAATAACAACAATAACAATAATAGAACTAGCCTACTTAATCCTGTCCTTTGTCTTTTAAACTGGCTCGAAGAGGAGTGTTATCAACATTCTCTTTAATATATCAGAGAGAAGCAATGGTGTACAGGTTGGCTTGTTGATGATACAGTGTGGGGTGTATTTATGCCCCAATACCTTTGCTATCTAGAATGTCACAAAAGTAAAGATGAGGGCAGCAAAATGCATGAGGGGGAGAAAATGATAAAGAGATTATGCATTCCATACAGTTGCAGATATTTGGTTTTAGTTGCAGTAGAGTATGGAGGGTGAATGCTTATACTCCAGGATTCATGAAACACATGGTTTTTGTGGAGAGATTTGAAGTAAGGATTGGATATTTATGATGCTTATTAAATCTTTCCCCCCCCCATTTATTCTCTTTCAGGGCAATACGGTGAGTATCAAAAAATACAAATAATCAACCTCTGCTAGGTGTATGTTAAGAGATCCTCTCTTGCCATTTTGTTTTTGCTTGATGAGTGGCTGCACCACCTGGGCCTTTAGGTTGGGTTTGGACCATGGCTGCCATCATTCCTGGCTACTGGCCACAGTGACTGACGTGGATGGGAATCTTGGCCCGAGAGCAGCTGGAGAGGATCCCAGATCAGCTTGAACATTTAGAATGGGAGGGGATTCCAAATTGCTCTGGGACAGCCCAAGTACCAGGACATACCCAGGGCCTGTGTGCTTGCCCAGGAGAGCTGGTCTGGTGGTAGCAACCATGACTTGTCCCTTTAGCTAAGCAGGGTCCACCCTGGTTGCATATGAATGGGAGACTAGAAGTGTGAGCACTGGAAGATATTCCCCTCAGGGGATGGAGCCACTCTGGGATGAGCAGAAGGTTTCAAGTTCCTCCCTGGCAGGATCTCCAAGACGGGCCTGAGAGAGATTCCTGCCTGTACCCTTGGAGAAGCCGCTGCCAGTCTGTGTAGACAAGGCTGAGATAGATGGACCGATGTCTGACCCCAGTATATGTCAGCTTCATTGAACAACACCAGGGTGCTCAAACTGCCACTTGGGGTCCATGTGGAAAGCCGTTATAGGCATGGTGGGTTGTAGACAAGATTAAACGATCTCTAGCTTGGAAGGTGTGAAGATCTCTTTGCCACCCCCAGAAAGCATCTGAACTGGTGCTCAAGGAGGCACTGTGTACATTTTGTAAGCAATCACAAAATGTGACATTATTTTATAATAATATAATGGGCCTGCTCATCCGCTGGGGAAGGCAGGTAACCTCTTGCCTTCATCACAGACCACCCAACCACATGGCTGAGGTTGCTCTGAATGACCTCACTACCTCAGTGAATTTGCTGGGTAATATCCCACAGATGGAAGGACTTGGGGCAAAATGCATGTGGCAGATTTCAACTTAATTGCACTTGGGAATGATATATACTGCAGATCATGTGAAAGACGCTTTTTTGGAAGCTTTGGAAATAAGGATTGGCTATTTATGGACTTTATTAATTCTTATTTTTGTTTATTGTATTATAGGACACCAGCAATACCGTAAGTACCAGACAAGACAAGGAATGAACCTAGGCTTCAATTTTATTGTGTCATTTTTGCTTCCTGACAACACTTAGAATGCCAAAGAGAGTGTTCACTCCGGCATCATTCTGAGGGAGGTGCATTGGGCATCCCATTTGGTTTGGAAATAGAGCCTAAGAAATGTGTAAAACAAATTGGTTCTCATGTAAGTGCTGCTGCGTAAGTAAGTTGTAGTTTGGGATTCATGTGGAAAGCTTTTGTAAATTTGACTAGTATTGGATCAACTTCGGCATCATCTAACTAGGAGGTTCTAAAGATCTCTTTCAGCAATTGGCAACCCAGACTGCATTTGCACTGGCAGCCACAGGCAGAAAGGATGACCTTTCCCAAAAAGGAAGAGCAACTACTACTTGTCCTGCTTTTCAAAGAGGAGAGCTTGTCTTGTGGTAGCAAACATGTCTTGTCCCCTTAGCTAAGTAGGGTCTGCCTGGTTGTATTTGAATGGGAGACCATGTGAGCATGGAAATATATTCCCTTTAGGGGGTGGAGCTACCCAGGGAAGACCATCTAGGTTCATTTCCTTTTTCACTCTGTCCTGCATCCCAATACTTCTGATTTCCAGCGTAAGCAGGAGCAATCCTAGAATTCATTCCAAAAGAGAATAGTGTGCAGTTGGCCTGCTAGGACCAGCAGGGACAATCCCCCAATGTAGCGCACTCCTGGCACAGTGCATTGTGGGATGCTGGAAGACATCCAGCTCCTGGCTCTTCTGCTTGCCACCCCAGATCTGGGAGGGGGTGGGGAGTGGGATGAGCAGCAGAGATCTGATCATGTTTCGGGTCATGTGGGAGAAAGACAGATAATCTCCTGCCTTTCTCCCAGCCCTCCCTTGCCCCTGCAGATTTGCTCTTGTGAATGACCTTATTGAGTTGTAGGTAGGTATTCAATAAGAGGTTCAAGCTAAGGAGCTAGACAATTGGGTCCATGGGAAACATGGTTTGAGGAGCGAATTGAAATAAGGATTGGCTGTCTGGGGATATTCTTAATTCTTATTGTTTTCTCTCCCACCTACCACCCTTACTACTACAGAACAGAGGTACTCAGGTAAGAAGACTAACAACACAAATAATCCATCTTTTCTAGCTTTGCATTGGGAGATCCCCTTTCACCACTTAGTTTTGCCTTTCTGACAACACGGACAAAGCCACAGGCAGTGTTCATGAGAGCTTCCGCTCTTCTTTGGGGGTAGTTGCTTTGGGCACCTCTTTGGGGTTGGAAAACATGGTAACCAGGTCAGCATGGCACATCACCAGTGACCCCCACACTGACTAGTCTGGGTAATAAAGTCAAACTTAATCATTGGTGAAACTGATAACTTGTTTTTCTTCTTTTTGTTTTCTGCAGGCCATTGGAGTAAGTATCGAGATGTGAATATGAGGCATTTACTACCACACTGCATGAAATATTCTCCCTTTTCATTCTTGGAGAAAATGAAAACAAGGGAAAATGGGTTGGGTTCATCCATAGTGGAATTAAGTGCCCTGTAGTGTTTCATGCACCACCCCATGTAACATTGTTTAAAAGTGCACTTTATACTCATACAGAACTTTGGTTATTTACCACGCCATTGCAGTGCGTGGGGAAATGAAATTACTAAGCACTTATAGCACTAGGGATCAAAGAGACCCCAAAAGAGACTCAGCTTGTCTGGGGAGAGGGCTCTCTGCCCTGGCATCATACTGAGGCAAGAGGCAAGGTTCACCTCTTATTGACCAGTGGGCCGCGGGGCGGGGCGGGAGGGAGTCATTGCCACCATGGCCATTATTTCAACCATGCCCAAGACCCTTTAATCCACATTGGAGAAGCTACCCCTCCTGTCCATCCCCAATCATAATGCGGGCTTCAGATGGTCATCCTTTGGAATATGACTGAATGCGATTAAACTGTGGGAAAATTCAAATCGATTCGAGTGAATCTCCCCTCTAGTCAATGGTTTTGAACTCAAATACAATTTGAGTGAGCTTTGAATTGGAATCAATCTGAGTGAAATCCATGCACATCCCTAGAAGGTGTGCCTTCAATTTTTCTTATGATATTATGTTCTTTGAGTTTGCAGGTTGGGTTGTTTTTTTTAAAAAAAATCCCCTTTCTGTGTCTGATGTTTCTTATTTTGCTTCTTCTTTAGTAAAGACCCAGGAAACCTCCACAATGACTGTCCAGATACTCTATGCCCTATGGTTCATCTGTGGCCGCAACCTTTCTATCAATCCCGCTTGAGTGCTAACTGCAGGAGATGAGCCTTTTGCTGCTTCTCATTTCCTTATCCCCTTGCAAATAAAAAAGCATTCTTTGAAAATCAACTTCCCTGTGTGTCAACTTTTTGGTCTTCAAGCTCAAACCTCCAGGTTGAGAGGCAGGGGAGCAGCAGCAGCCAAGGGGGCATACTTTCCTCTCCTGCTTTTAGGCTTCCAAAGGGCATTTGGTGGGCCACTGTGGGAAACAGGAAGCTGGACTAGATGGGCCTTGGGCATGATCCAGCAAGCAAGGCTCTTCCTATACACCATAGGGTGGTGTTTGTGGTTCATATTTTAATCAGTCGGAAAGCTTAGCCATAATCAACTTCTGAAGCTACTAATATGGTCTGCTGATCTCATACATGAATAAAGTTATGTGGTTTATCCAAGGTTGCAGGCAGGAGTCTCTCTCAGCCCTATCTTGGAGATGCTGCCAGGGAGGAAGGGACCCTAACCCTAACCCTAATCTGGGGCATTCAGCATGCAAGCATGAAGGTGGTCTTCCCAGAGGGGCCCCAACCCTTAAGGGGAATCTCTTACAGGGCTCACACATGTACAAATCTATTTATTTCGGTCAGCGACCAACATGAGATTAAAACAAATGTAGAAGAGAAGACAATCAAACTTCTACTCTAAACAATAAAACCAAATAAAATTTTAAAAGTCCTCCTGAACATAGATCAAGGTACTGAAAGTACTATACTTGAATAGGGTAAACTACAACAAGTGGTACAATTTCTATGCCATTAGATACCCGCTAAGTCAGCTCTTGAATTGTAGTCTGAGAGATGTAGACCTCCAACGATTTGAGAGGCTTCCATCTAACCATTTCCAAAGTAGGTATATGTTGGATTTTTGTTCTCCCCGGATCCCAAATAGGATTTTCCAAAGAAAATCCTGGATTGAAGGTTTTGAGATATTCCCTAACCGCTGTTTTGCCAACACCATCTTGGAGCCTTTAATTTTAAAAACTCCCAGGAAAATACCAGAGCAGCCGGGTGAACAAGGGCACCATAAACATGCTGAGACGGAACCTAATGCTTCTGAATTATTTTTGCCCATGGAGTCTCACTCAGTTAATTCCCTCTTCATGCAGTTTATAGAGTGGATTAACCGTTACAATCGATGAGCTGAACCCTTCGGTAATTAGCATCTCTTCAATGATAGAAGATTTGGCTGATAGAGGTAACCAGCCTATCCGGAGGCAGTCTGAGGAGCTGACAGATAATAAGGCAGACTTTTTTTCCTCCTCACCTGTCATGACTGAAGATCATATGCCTCCCTCACAGGGCCAGACGGAGGCTGACTTGCAACACGAACTGGAATTAATTAAGACGGACCTCCCACTTTTGGTACACCTTGCAGAGGTATTTAACCAGCCGGAAACTCCCCCTAAGAAAGATCGGTGGTTTAATTTGTTGGCTGACCCCCACTTTGCAGTGGCTCACACATGTCGTCTCCCATTCAAATGAAACCAGGGCAGACCCTGCTTAGCAAAAGGGATAATCCATGCTTGCTATGACCAGCTCTCCTCCCCCTACCCCTCAGAGTGGGTCAGAGATTTTCCTGATCCGACCTAAGCAGACTCAGTAAACGGTGGACAAGGGGGTGCCTTGGTGGCCCCCTTGGCGGCCAAGGGATGGTAATCCTTCCTTGCTCCGTTGTCCCTCCCTATGCCTCTGGTGGCTACAACAAGACCAGCTCTCCTCCCCCTCCAAGGGGTCGGAGGTTTATTTATTTATTTGT
The DNA here is from genome assembly GCF_027244095.1 of Hemicordylus capensis. Classification (NCBI taxonomy): domain Eukaryota; kingdom Metazoa; phylum Chordata; class Lepidosauria; order Squamata; family Cordylidae; genus Hemicordylus; species Hemicordylus capensis. Next base: position 21,174,033 of record NC_069663.1, read on the forward strand.
TCAAACTAGGCTGAAGTAGCAGGTTGAAAAAGAAGGGAACATTGACTGACGATATGTCAGCATCATATCTGATGCCTCTCCCATATCTCCTACCCCTGCTTCTGCTGTGCCTGCCCTTCCCCCTTCCCCTCTCCTCTTCTTAACATTGCACCTGGAGGCTGGGGGGAGCAAGCACGGTGCCTATGGAGCAGTGGAGAAAAGCTGCAGCAACCGACTTCCCTTCTCACTCACCTGCCCCACTTCCCAGAAGAAAGCTCCCTCCCCCCAGTGCAGTCAGAGTTTCAGTGGATCATTGGCTGGGGAGAAGAGGGGCACACCTCCCACCAGGGGTGTAGCAAGGTTGGCGTGGGCCCAGAGACAAGATTTTAAAATGCCCCCCCCTTACTGAAGCTCAGCTCATGAAGTAAAGAAGCTGCTGCCAGTCTGTGAAGACAATACAGAGCTAGATAGACCAATGGTCTGACGGAGTATATGGCAGCTTCCGATGTGCCTATGTGGTCTGGGGTGCGGGCTCTTTGCCCCGGCTGCACAATGAGGCACGAGGCAAGGTTTGGCCTCTCATTGACCAGTGGGCCACTGCTGGACATAGCCAGCATGGCCATTTCTGCAACCATGCCACAGCCCCCTCAGTCCACATTGGAGAAGCTACCCCCTCCCGCCCATCCCCAGTCATCGTGTGGACTTCAACTGGTCATCCTTTGGAATTTGACCGAATGTGATTCAAATGTGGGGAAATTTGAATGGATTCTCGTGAATCTCCACTCTATTCAATGGTTTTGAACTCAAATACAATTGAGTGATATTCGAACTTCACTTGATTCGAGTGAAATTTGTGCACATGGCTAATAAGTGTGCCTTCAACTTTTCTTATGTTGCTATGTTCATAGTGTTTGTGGGTTTGGTTATAGCATATAAGGGACATGCTAATTAAAACTGATACTAAACATTACACTTTGGTTTAATTTGAATAGAGGATGAGGCGTAATGGGTTATGACAAAGGCTTTATGGAGAAAGGCCATTCCGAAGAGAGATTTGAAGGAAAAGAAAGAACCTGTATAATGTCTGTATTGCAGCTTTTGTACAAGAGGCACTAAAGAACAAAGCGTTTATCTGAGGGAGCAAGAGATATTGATTTTAAACTTGTCCTATGCCAAGGGCAATGCTATGTCATCCCAGCTACATAAGGGAGGGGTGAGCTTTCCCAAATTCACCTTGGTTGATGGAAAAAATCCAAAAGGTTTAAGGAAAAACAGGAAAGTCTCCAGATCAAGTCTGAGGTCTGGAAAATTACCCCACTCCCACTAAAGCTTGCTCTCCGCCCCACTCTGAAGGTCATTTTATGGGTGGGAGCACAGAGCAGGGTGGATAGATCTGAGGCAGGGACTTGTCCTAGTCTCCAGGAATCTCACAATGCACTGCACAATATACACAATGCATTATTACAGGATTCCCCCAACAGACAGGTGCCCTGGGCACCCATCTCTGTGTGCGGCTGGTCTGGGAGCAGCCCATGATTGCACATGAAGAAGTAGTCAGGGGTAAAGGAAATCTTGCTCCCTGAACCCTGGCTAACAGCCGGGGTAAATAGCAGGGCTAGATGGCTCTGCCCTGCTGGGATCGGGCCCAGTCCAGTGGTTCTCAAATGCAGCATAACCCGGGTTTCGCATTCCTAGCCCAGGCTAGGCTGTGCATGTTTGAAACACAACCTTGTTTAAAACACTTACAGATGGAAGAAATAGACAACTCACTCTTTTATTAGATTAGTCCAAGAACATTAAACAACCACAGCTGCATTGCTATTGGCATAGAACCGCGTGGTTCTCGCACACAGTCAAACTCGGTCTCCATGTGCCTCTGCAATGAGCACACTAAAAAACTAAGCCTAAAGGAATTTCTAAGTCTCACAGTTGCTCAAAAACCAATGGCAGACCAAATTCTTTTTGGAGAAGATCATTTCTTGGTGTTTATCATCATTTATAAGGAGTTCCACACTACAGTATGGCAGAAAAGCATGTTGCAGAAAAGCTGAGGCATGCTGAAGACAGTATAACAGTGTTGTGGGCATTCGAGCGTGATCTAAGGCAAAATTTAGGAGAATGAATGTCAACCACCTCAAGGCTTTAATGAAAATGTTAATTTATGTATTAAACAGGATGAGTGCCAATATGCATCCATGTTTTCCCCCAGAGTGGTTACAGTCATCAGATGACCATCACTGATGCAATATACCTGGAGTGATATATTGGTATAAAGATTTTTGACTGGAAGAGCAACCTAATTAACAAATGGTAGTATAGACATGGAATTCTAGTTTATCAATGGTCGCATTTGCCCGCTTGTCCCAAAAGATCTTTATTTTATTTGTACATCGACCCAAACTTCCATCTCAGAGCAGTTTACAGAAATATGAAACAAACCGAAACGGAAATTAAAATCTCTAAACAATTAAGAACCAGACTTACCTCTCTGGATGATGTCAATGGGAAATGGGACTCATAGTGACAGAGACCTTCTCCTAAATTCCCAGGGCCTACGCTGTTTAGGGCTTTCTAGGTTTTAACCAGCACCTTCTATCTTGCCCAGAAGCTTATTGGTAGCCAGTGTAATTATTACCAGGAATTGTGTTCAAACCAGCTTTCTCTGTGATTCTAAACAGAGCTGCCAAAATAGTGCCCACCTGTTGATATTTGATCTAAACATTCATGCTAAAATCCAGTCTGGGCCCAGGTTTTCACCTCATTGGAGATGACTATTAAAAACCAACACTGAAGGCCATGGGGGTGAGCAAAAAGTTAAGAACTGGATTCTAAAGAGAAGATCATACCATTACAGCTTTTATTATAAAATACAAAAGTCATTTATTGAGATTTAGCCAAAGGGAGAGATTAAATAGGCAGTAAAGGAGGACACCGCTCTCCAAAAGGAGGCCATGTGGGAAAGAGTGAGCCGCAGTTTGTTGTAGCTGGAGATGATGGGAGTTGTAGAACCACAACATGGATGGAGCAAAACCCTCATGTATGAGAAGCAAGCTGACAATTCAAAGGCCACGTCAGAGATGTGGAAGGGTGGACATTTATTAAGCCACAACTTGACTTATGTGAAAGAGATAAGATAGGGGGGTGAAGCAAGAAGGGATTTACTAATTTGTGGTCACAGTGGCAAAACCTCAGATTTCATTCTCTCCCTTCAATAAAACACATACAATGGAATGATAAACTGGAACTGCTGTTAGGAAAAGGAATATAAAAGAAACAATAAAAAAGAAAAGAAAACAGGCAATACATATATGCAATTAAGCACTGCAAAATCGAGATTGAAAAAGAATCGCTGTGTGGCTTCACACACTCTGCTGGCAAGTAATGGTGGAAGAAGCCCCAGTGCCCAGAGTAGGTATACTTCCACTCTGTGTCATGTGAAGCTGTAACGTCAGGTGGGGTATTATGTTGGCTCTCCTGTGGCCATTTCTGCCCCACATCAAATGTGGATTAGAGATTAGAGAGGAGCAGTTTAGAGGGCTTGGCTTTCGCTCCCCGCTCCCTGCTTGCCTGGAGTTTAGCATCTGCCCCATGCTGGGCTGCAGTCCCACCTTTCAGCCTGGACGAGGAGCTGCCTGTCAGCTTGCTGTGGTGTTCCAGCCGAGGAGTTCCAGCTGTTGCCTTTCAGAGTGTCTGATACTTAACATCTGCTGCTAGCTCTGCAGCCTCTCGTTGGGGGTGGGGGGGGGTTGCAGGGCTTCAGGGGCGTATAAAGCTCTGAAGGCACGCCTGAGACATGGCCGACGGTGTGGCCAGTGGCCTGCCTGTAGGAGGCCGCCAAAGCTGGTTGTCAAAGGGGGCCGGGTCTTTGGGGCTGGACCTTCGGGGTGGGACTGAGGGCTGGGGGGATGGTTTGTCACGGTGGGTGACAGTAATTGAGTAACTGTTTCCACTTCCAGCTGCTCTGTCAACTCTCCGGCCTTGGGGAGCAGCTCCAACTACTCACAGAGCCTGGCCTTGTTCCTCTGTAATGCCAGGTCAGTTCAGAATAAGATTGAAATTGTCCATGATTTGATCATGGATGAGGGAGCTGACCTGGCATGTATAACTGAGACCTGGTTGGGGGAGGCGAGTGGTCCAGTGTGGGCTCAGCTGCCTATGGTCAGTAATGGGCCGGATGAGGGAGAACAAATTGAAGCTGAATCCAAGCAAGATGGAGGTGCTCATTGTAGGGACTCAGAATCTGAGGGGTGAATTAGATCTCCCTGTGCTAAATAGGGTTACACTCCCCCGGAAGGAGCAGGTATGCAGCTTGGGAGTACTCCTGGACCCAGGCCTCACCCTGATATCTCAGGTGGAGGCCATGGCCAGGAGTGCTTTCTATCAGCTTCGGCTCATTCGACAACTGCGTCCATTCCTTGAAGAGGACGACCTCAAAACAGTGGTGCACCAGCTGGTAACCTCCAGGCTTGACTACTGCAATGCACTCTACATGGGGCTGCCTTTGTGCGTAGTTTGGAAACTTCAGTTAGTTCAAAATGAAGCAGCCAGACTGGTCTCCGGGGCAACGTGAAGAGACCATATTATGCCTGTTTTGAAACAGTTGCACTGGCTGCCGATATGTTTCCAGGCAAAATTCAAAGTGCTGGTTATCCTATATAATAAAATGGTTGGTGTCTGCGTCCATGTCCCTAGGAGGTGTTCTGCACATGCATGGCACGCGTGCGCAGAACTCGGAGAAAGGGAAATGGAAAGGGCGGCGGCCGCCATGTTGGGTGTCTCGCAGGCGGTGGTGGGCGGCGAGCAGAGGAGGAAAATGCCAGGCGAGCGGAGGAGGGGGAGGCCAGGCGAGTGGAGGAGGCGGTGGGGGAAGCCGGGTGAGGCGGCGGCGGGCCCGGCCGGAGCTGTGGACTCGCCTGGAGGAGGCGGTGGGGGAGGCCGGAGAAGGCGGTGGGCTGGCAGCCGACATCGGGCTCCATGGGCTGGCGGCCGATATCGCACGCCTGAAGGAGCCCGAGCTGGGTGGCGGTGGCGGCGGCCTCCTCCTCCTTCTCGCCCTACTGGAGGCAGTGGCCAGCCCGAGCTGGCTCCCGTTCCCCCTGCCCCCTCCTAGCACCCGTTATTGTAACGGGCTAAATACCTAGTTACCTTTAAAGCCCGGAATGGTTTAGGCCCAGGTTACATTAGAGAGTGCCTTCTCTGCATGATCCCTACCGCACATTAAGGTCATCTGAGGAGGTCTGTCTCCAGTTACCACTGGTACATCTGGTGGTGACTCAGAGGCAGGCCTTCTTTGTAGCAGCTCCGAGACTGTGAAATGCACTCCCAGCAGAAATCTGTAATTTGAATTCCTTATTGGTTTTTAGGAGAGACCTTAAGACCTATCTGTTTGGCCTGGCATTCCAGTGTTTTCTAATTGTTTTAAAGGGTTTTAATTGTAACGATTTTTCAGGATTTTTACATTGTTTTATTGTTTGATGATTATGGTATTTTAAAATTTATCATCCTCCTCCTCCTCCTCCTCCCCCTCCTTCTTCTTGGAAAGAACTGCCCTCTTATGTCCAATGCACAAGCACAGCAACCTGGCCACCAAGGGCACAGCCCAGGGCCATAGCAAGGTTGGAGTGGGCCCAGAGACAAGATTTTAAAATGTCACCTCCCTCACTGAAGCTCAGCTCATTAAGTAAAGAAATCTTAAATGAGGCTGAATAGTGGTAACAAAAAGCATATCTGTCTGTCTGTCTGTCTGTCTGTCTGTCTTCTATGTGCCACAATAGAACATCGTCCTAAATTATTTTTTCAAAGGTTTTGTAAATTATGGATGATACAAGTCATTTAACAGTACTAGAGAAAGACCTGCTGTTCTGGTAGCTCCAGGTCTTAACACTCACATCAGTTTCAGAGGATGAATACAACTGAAGGAAGCCCGGGCAGGTGCGTGGCTGGGGGAGTCAGTCATGTGACTTGCCCCTGGGGCCCCACAAGGCAGTGGACCCCCAGACAACTGTCTCCCCTTGCCCTATTATAGTTACGCCCCTGGCACAGCCATTTTGTCCCTCACAAGTACTCTGTACCGGAGGAGCATAAGGCCTGTGTAAAGATTACAATCACCCATGCTTATTGCTTGGAAGCCTTACAAAACATTATCTCTTGGAGCATGCAACAGAAATCTAACTTTATCCATTAACACATTGGAGAACTGGTATGATCATGCAATAGGTTCTAAGATGCATTTCCACCCTTGGGTGTTTCAGGAGATGGCCGTTGGGAAGCGGAGGGAAGGGAGTGTGTCACCACTGAGCTGGTATGTGGTAGATAAAGGAGGAGAATGAAGCAAGGGATGATTTACTAATCAGTGATTAAAGTGGCCAAACAGGGCGTGATGGAGGGGGATGCGTGCAACTTTGGACCACAGCCCAAATTCTTTTCAGATGATGAAACAAACGAGCAAAGGTTATAGCCCTGGTGCACATTATGGCCACATTCTCACATAATGGGAAACCAGGATTGATGGGGCCTCAAGCTGAATTTCTTGTACCTCCAAAGAGCAGCTCTACCCAGGTAGAGTAATAATAGTTTATTTAGCAGCAACTGTTCTCCTTCTCCTTCTCCTTCTCCTCCCTTTTCCTCTTGACTTCTCCTCCACACTCTCTACAGAATCCCCCTTGGCACAAATGTTCAAACACACTGCCAAAAGTTACTGAACAGAATGCAACAATACTGTAGTAACAAGCACAATGTTGGTGTTCTTTTTAAAAATTACATTGTGAACTGTCTCAAATGATAGGCTTTTTCCTGTGTGAAATTTAGTCAAATGCAAATCAATGAGATTTAAAACTTGCTTGTTTAGCTGGAATTCTGGGTCATACCCCAGTTTTAAGAAGTAAGTGTATTTCTACAAGGTAAGGGACAGAGAGAACGTGTTGGGATATCCTGTAGCAGTTCTGATTCAGTTTAATATTTATCAGTATGCAGATAATCCTGTAATGAGCACTTGGCAAGACCATCATGCAACAGGATGCAAACCTAATGCTAGCTTTCATCTTGTTTTTATTGCTGCAATGTACTGTTTTATTCATATACTCTTACCCTGATAGTAGTTTATTCAGAGATTTTTTTTGAGACTTGCTGGCGCAGGATGGAATAATATTTTTCATAAAGCTGTGGACAGGTTAAAGCTTGTATATCTTAAAAGTAAACATGGTTTCCGCTCAAGTGTTAGACATTTCACTCCTGGGACACATCTGCAGAGTTATGCACAGGAGCAGCTCTACCCAGGCTTGCTCAGTCCTACCTGTGCAGGGCTGCTCATGTGAAGTTCCAGGATCAGGGGCGATCCCAGTGCTGTCTTGCCGAGTAGTCCAAGGTATTTACCGGAGTGGAAGGGCACAAGTGCACCTTTCCACCCAGTCCCTGGTTGCGTATCTGCTCCGACTGACACAGAGCTGGGTGCCTAGAGCGCCCCACTTGGAGGAGAATCCCACAGTGCACTGTACTCATCACATGGTGCATTGTGGGGTGTGGAAGGCCGCAGCCTGCTGTGGGGAAGCGTTGAGAAGTTGGCCTTTTCAGAGGTGAGAAGGTTCTGGGGGTTGTAATTTTGCAGGAGGAGCAGCTTGCAACCCTCAAGAAGCCTTTGGAAGGAAATCCAGCAGCAGACATGGACAGAGGGCTCCATTGACAAGGTACAGCCAGAGTGGAAGGCCTTCTGTTCCTCTGCCATCCATTGTTTAAAAAGAGCCGTCAAGTGGAGGTAGCAGCTAAGTGTGTGGGGGGGGGCCACCATATTCCCTCCATATTTGGCAGTACTGGGTGGGGGCAGCAAAGGTACATCCACCCAAACCCATTAAGAACACTCACCAAAGTAGTACAGTTCTGCACCATTCAACTGGGTCCCTTTTGGTTTGACTGCTGAGTGTCCATCACACGACATGGCCACGCATCCCCAGGACATGCACACTCAGCAATGATATCCCACTTGTCCTGGCTGCTGGGTGTGCATTATGCAATTGACCACTCGACACATAAATCATTTGCTTCCCTTTGGGTGTAGCTGCTGGGAGGAGATTGCATTCCTGGGTGCTGGATGAATATTCTGCCCATGCCTGTGCATACTAAGCAACAAGGGCCATCTTGTCTCAGCTGTGTGCACCACATGTTCTCTTGTCTGCTCAGCTGTGCAGTCCCTGGTGGTATAGTAGCATAAATGTGTTGCTGACTCCAACTTCTACTAAGAAGAAAATGCAGGCTATCATGTCCAGTCAGTTTACACTCCATGCTAGGGGGGTGAAATGTTCAGTTGGGAATGTCAGAAATGGCCCAAAAGGGGCCATTTAAGAGAGTCGTTGGAAGCTGCTTTCTACAGAGTCAGACCATTGGTTCATCTAGCTCGGTATGTCTACCCAGATGGGCAGCGGTTTCTCTAAGGTTGCAGGCAGGAGTCTCTCTCAGCTCTATCTTGGAGCTGCTGCCAGGGAGGGAACTTGGGACATTCTCCATGCAAGCATGAAGGTGGTCTTCCCAGAGGGGACCCAACCCTTAAGGAGAATATCTTATAATGCTCACACATGTAGTCTCCCATTCAAATGAAACCATTGCAGACCCTGCTTAGCAAAAGGGACAATCCATGCTTTCTACAACAAGACCAGCTCTCCTCCCCCTACCCCTCTGAGTGGGTCTGAGATTCTCCTGATCCTACCTAAGCAGGAGCAGTAAACGCTGGGTAAGGGGCTGCCTCCCCCCCCAAAAAAACCACTGGCGTCCAACGGACAGTAATCTCTCCTTGCTCCGTTGTCCCTATGCCTCTGGTGGAGGGAGGTGGTTATTAGATTCAGGACTCTGAGGAATTCATGTGGGGCCCATGCCCCATTGGCCACCCCCTAACCAAACCCCAGAGCAAGAGGATTACAACACACAGGGGCTTCCAGGGAAAGAAAAGCAGTTGTGTAACTTTGATTAGAGGAAAGAGGGCGGGGAGAAGCAGGGATTGGTTCCTTCTAAGGTGGAGTCCCTGGGCTTGGCCCACACAGACCTGTACCGCCCAAGTGGACACCCAGCATAAATAGAGGGCCTCCTTCGCTATTTTCCCCAACCCCAACTCAACAGAGAAAAAGAGAAAGAAGCAACGCAAAGATGAACTTCCAGCTTGTGGCTAGTTTCTTCGTCCTCTGCCTGCTCTCTCTGCAGGGCCTCACATCTGCTCAGGTAAGAAGACTCTACATTATTGCACTTTTTCCTCCTCTATTCAGCTTCCAGGTATCGGAAATGCCTTTCAAAATATCAAATTGTAGTCATTAAGGAACAGCTGGCAGGCTACCTGCAGAATTTGCCTTCCGGATGTGCACAGAAATCCTCTTTCTTGCATGGCAGATGATTGTGCTTCCTCTTTAAACAGAGGAATTTTTGTGTGAAAGAAAAAGCTGCATTTCCCAGCACAGTAATCTCCATGCATGCTAGTTCTGCTGTTGCACATTATTCCAACTTTGTGGAGGATGGGATAGATAATTTAAAACGGGGGCAGATAGAAAAGTCATAAAAGGGAGTGTTGGTTGCTTTAGTGATCATAAAATCTATGGGATTGAAAACTGGATCTTCTGAACGTGGGGGTATAAATAAATAAATAATATTTTATTTCTCATATATATTAGTAACAATTACAATAATAGAACTACCTTCTTAATCCCTTCTTTTCTCTTTTAAATCAAATTCTAGAGGAGTGTTATCCAAGTTCTCTTTAATATATCAGAGAGAAGCAATGGTGTCCATGTTGACTTGATGATAATACAGTGAGGGGTGTGTTTATGCCCCAATGCCTATGCTATCTAGAATGTCACAAATGGAGAGAAGGGGGAGGCAAAATGGGAGAGAGAGAGGAAATGCTGAAGAAATTATGCATTTGATAAAATTGTAGATAATTGGTTTTAGTTGCAGTAGAGTATGGAAGGTGAATGCTTATAGTCCAGGATTCATGAAACACATGGTTTTTGTGGAGAGATTTGAAGTAAGGATTGGATATTTATGATGCTTATTAAATCTTTTCCCCCTATTTATTCTCTTTCAGGGCAATTCGGTGAGTATCAAAAAATACAAATAATCAACCTCTGCTAGGTGTATGTTAAGAGATCCTCTCTTGCCATTTTGTTTTTGCTTGATGAGTGGCTGCACCACCTGGGCCTTTAGGTGGGGTTTGGACCATGGCTGCCATCATTTCTGGCTACTGGCCACAGTGACTGACATGGATGGGAATCTTGCCCCAAGAGCAGCTGGAGGAACCTAGATCAGCTTGAACGTTTAGAATGGGAGGGGATCCCAAATTGCTCTGGAACAGCCCAAGTACCAGGATATACCCAGGGCCTGTGTGCTTGTCCAGGAGAGCTGGTCTGGTGGTAGCAACCATGACTTGTCCCCTTAGCTAAGCAGGGTCCACCCTGGTTGCATATGAATGGGAGACTAGAAGTCTGAGCACTGTAAGAGATTCCCCTTAGAGGGGATGGAGGTGCTCTGAGATGAGCAGGAGGTTCCAGGTTCCCTCCCTGGCAGCATCTCCAAGAGAGGGCTGAGAGACATTCCTGCCTGCACTCTTGGAGAAGCCACTGCCATTCTGTGTAGATAAGACTGAGCTAGATGGACCGATGGTCTGACCCAGTATATGACAGCTTCCTATGTTCCTATGAATGCCAAAGACAGTGTCATTGAGAACAGCAATGAGGCAGCTGCTTTTGGCATCCCCTTTGATTTGGAAAAGTGGCCTAAGAAAGGTGTTACATGATGAATCACATTTCATTGAACAACACCTGGGTGCTCAAACTGCCACTTGGGATCCATGTGGAAAGTCTATATAGGCATGGTAGGTGTCAGAGAAGATTAAATGACCTCTAGCTTAGAAGGTGTGAAGATCTCTTTCCCACCCCCAGTAAGGATCTGAACTGGTGCTCAAAGAGGCACTGGGTACATTTTGTGAGCAATCACAAAATGTAAAATGATATTATAATAATATAATGGGTCTGCTCATCCGCTGGGGAAGGCAGTTAACCTCTTGCCTTCATCACAGACCACCCAAGCACATGGCCAAGGTTGATCTGAATGACCTCACTACCTCAGTGAGTTTGCTGTGTAATATTCTGCAGAAGAAAGGGCTTGGGGCAAAATGCATGTGGCAGATTTGGACAATGGCACTTAGGAATGATATACTACAGATTATGGAAAACATGCTTTTTGTAGAATCTTTGGAAGTAAGGATTGGTGCTTTGTGGCCTTTATTAATTCTTATTTTTCTTTATTGTATTATAGGGCACAAAAAATGACGTAAGTACCAGACTAGACAAAGATTGTATCTAGGCTTCAATTTGGCTATGTCATTCTTGCTTCCTGACAACACTCAGAATGCCAAAGAGAGTGTTCACTCCAGCATCATTCTGAGGGAGGTGCATTGGGCATCCCATTCGGTTTGGAAATAGGGCCTAACAATTTGTTAAACATCTCAGTTTTCATGGAAGCACTGCTGCATTCTTAAGTTGCAGTTTGGGATTCATGTGGAAAGCTTTTGTAGATTTGACTAGTCCTGGATCAACTTTGGCATCATCTAAAGTGGAGGTTCAAAAGATCTCTTTGGACCATCCAGTCGGCATCTGCACTGGTGGCCACAGGCAGAAGGGATGACCTTGCTCCCACATCCCAGGGAGACACGAGACACAAGTTAGTTGGTATATAAGTGTCACAATTTATTGAAATAAATAAATTTCAATATTTTGAAATTTCAATATATTCAATATCAGCAATCGAAATAAATTGTGTCCTCCGTAAGAGAATATAGACTGGGATTGGCGCTCCACCCCCAAGAGTGCGGTTCCTACAAGGCCGACCACTCAAGTGGCTGCCTTAGCCTAGTAGACACGGGCGATAACACCTTGGCTCCAGGCAGCCCCATAGCCTTAAAGAGGAGGCTGCCCATCTTAGCTGACCTAAGGTCAGGTCTCTGTTGTTGGCGGCACCCGCCCCCCAAAGCCACCTAGCCTTTCGGAAGGATGTCATTCAACAAAGTAGAAGGGGTAAGCCAGCATCCCTGATCTTCCAAGCCTCATGGGATCTGACAGCCCTTCATGATGCCAAACGCTTACCTAAGGTGCTCACCAAGGCTTAGCTGTTGTTCCCCATCACACTGTGCCTGCCAAAATTGTGCCCATAAAGCAACAGTAACTGACTAACTAAAGGATATAGAACAAGGCAGGCAAAAAAAGGAATGCCCTCCAGGCCAATCGAGTGCATGCCCAAAAAATTCTTGCCCGGCCGCATACGGCGACCAGCAAGCCCAGTCTATATCCAAGGGAAGGGATGGAGAGTGCCAGTGAGCAACGAACTGGTAAAGGAGACACAGCTCCGGGCCGTTGCGTGCTCCATGCCCTGCCTCCAGCCAAGAAGGAGCCAATAAGGAGAGGCCCTTGCCTCATGCTCCTTGTAAGGGGGCTGGGGCAAATGAGCCACGCCACCCATTTGGGCGGCGAGCGGCTAGATTTCACAAAAAGTAACAACAACTACTACTATTTATATACCACTTTTCAACAAAGGTCTTCAAAGCAGTTTACATCAAAAAGTAATCAGTAAGATATTTCCCGGTCCCAAAAGGCTCACGAACTAAAAACAAACCAATATAAGGTAGATACCAACAACAGCCACTGGAAGGATGTTGTGCTTGGAATCAGTAGGGCCAGTTGCTCTCCTCCTGCTAAATTCTTTCGGTTCCTTTTTCACTGTGTCCCAATCCTTCTGATTTCCAGTGTGAGTAGGAGAAATCCTCGAATTTATTCCAAAGGAGAAGAGTGTGCAGTTGTCCTATTAGGACCAGCAGGAAAATACCCCAAGGCAGAAAACTACTGGCACACTGCATTGTGGGATGCTTGAGGACTTCTAGCTCCTGTATCTGCAGTTTGCCACCCCAGATCTTGAGGGCGGGCACAAGCAGCAGAGCCCACCTGATCGGGCTCCAGGTCATGTGGGAGGAAGACAGATAATCTCCTGCCTTTCTCCCAGCCCTCCCTTGCCCCTGCAGATTTGGTCTTGTGAATGATCTTATTGAGTTGTCGGTAGGTATTCAATAAGAGGTTCAAGCTAAGGAGCTAGACAATTGGGTCCATGGGAAACATGTTTTGAGGAGCGAATTGAAATAAGGATTGGCTATCTGGGGATATTCTTAATTCTTATTGTTTTCTCTCCCACCTACCACCCTTACTACTACAGAACAGCGGTACTCAGGTAAGAAGACTAACAACACGAATAATCCACCTTTGCTAGCTTTGCATTGGGAGATCCCCTTTCACCATTTAGTTTTGACTTTCTGACAACACGGACAAAGCCACAGGCAGTGTTCATGAGAGCTTCCTCTCTTCTTTGGGGGTAGTTGCTTTGGGCACCTCTTTGGGGTTGGAAAACATGGTAACCAGGTCAGCATGGCACATCGCCCATGACCCCCACACTGACTAGTCCCGGTAATAAAATCAATCTTAATCATTGGTGAAATTGATAACTTGTTCTTTTTCTTCTTTTTGTTTTCTGCAGGCCATTGGAGTAAGTATCGAGATGTGAATATGAGGCATTTACTACCACACTGCATTAAATATTCTCCCTTTTCATTCTTGGAGCAAATGAAAACAAGGGGAAATGGGTTGGGTTCATCCATAGTGGAATTAAGTGCCCTGTAATGTTTCATGCACCACCCCTTGTAACATTGTTTAAAAATGCACTTTATACTCATACAGAACTTTGGTTATTTACCACGCCATTGCAGTGCGTGGGGAAATGAAATTACTAAGCACTTATAGCACTAGGGGTCAAAGAGACCCCACAAAATGCTATTGGAATACATTAATGAATTTTGCATCCACTCATTGTTAGGCCAATGGAAACCTGTCCTCAATTGGTGTTCTCTTCTCATTGGAGCTTTTCAATTGTTTTGAACTGGAAATATACATATTCCTGCATGTTAAATTTCAGGAAGCTATTCTGACCATCACCAGAAAGCAGGCTAAGGGAGCCTAGCCCGCCTTCTGGTAATTGTCGGAACCACCGGGCTCACAGGCGAGCTTGGTGGTTCCAAGGCATCTAGTCTGCCTAATTTCCCCTCCCCTTAATTGAGGTTAATGCAGCGAGTGCTCCATTAACTTTGTTTTTCTGGATACCGGAATGCTGAGATAAAGATGTGAATAATAATTATGTGGTTTTCTAAACACTTCCCTTTTCCTTTCCTTTAACAGAAGAAGTAAACAGGTAAGAATCAGGAATCAAGAATTATGCATCTATTATGAGAAAGTATTCAAATATTCTTACTAGTTGCATCTTGCTTTCTGCCAATACTCAGAATGACCAATTGAATATGACCACCCCCCTCAGCTTGGTTTTTGGAGAGGGCTCTTTGTCCCAGCCTCATAATGAGGCAAAAAGCAAGGTTTGGCCTCTTATTGACCAGTGGGCCCTTGGGGGGCATGGCCAGCATGACCATTGTTTCATCCTTGCCCCCAGCCCCTCAATCCACATTGGAGAATCTATCCCTTCCGCCCATCCCCAGTCATAGTACGGGCTTCAGCTGGTCATCCTTCAAAATTTGACCAAATGGATTGATGGGAAATTTTGAATCCATTCGAGTGAATCTCCTCTCTATTCAATGGTTTTGAACTCAAATCAATTCGAGTGAGATTTGAATTTGAATCGATTCATATGGAATTCATGCACATTCCTAGGAGGTGTCCCTTCACCGTTTCTTATGTTGTTATGTTCATAGTGTTTGAGGGTTGGGTTGTTGTTTCCAAAGAAATTCCCCTTCTGTGTCTGATGTTTCTTTTTTTCTTTTCTTTAATAAAGACCCAGGAAACCTTCACAATGGCTGTCCAGATACCCTATGCCTTACGGTTCATCAGTGGGCACAACCTTTCTATCAATCCCGCTTGAGTGCTATCTGCAGGAGATGAGACTTTCGCTGCTTCTCATTTCCTCACCCCCTTGCAAATAAAAAAGCATTATTTGAAAATCTTCTTCCCTGTGTGTCAACTTTTTGGTCTTGAAACTCAAACTTGGAGGCTGAGAGGGAGGATGGCTCTGAACAGCAGTTGCAGGGGAGCAAGGGGGCATACTTTTTTCTCCTGCTTCCGAAGGACATCTGATGGGCCACTGTGGGAAACAGGAAGCTGGCCTAGATGGGCCTTGGGACTGATCCAGCAAGCAAGGCTGTTCTTATACACCACAGGCTGCCCCCCCCCCCCGAATTTCATCAGTCAGGAAGCTTTAGCCATAATCAGCTTCTGAAGCTACTAACATGGTCTGCTGAGTGGGTACATGAATAAAGTTATGCAATTTTCAGGCCTCCAGTGGTTATGCCCTTGTGGTTGTACTTTTGCAGGGTCACCTCCAAAGCTTCCTCTATTCTGTAAACAGAGCAAGTGTGTGTGTGTGTGTGTGTGTGAGACTTTTTGGTGGTTTCCTGAGTATCAGCAAGTTTCAGGGGGCAAAGTTTTCCAGGTGCATTTCCCTGGAGAGAGCACTCAAGATGTGGCATTTTCATAATATTTGTTTACTTACAAAGTAGCACAGAGAGGGACAGACACATACCCAGACCAACAGTGCTAGTGATACTGGGAAGTGATCCTCTTTGTGAAGTCAAACAGCGAATGTTTGGCATTTCCTAGACTGCTGAAAGAGTCAGCGTTCCATTTCCTTTCCTGGCTGCTCACATCCTTGCTAAACTGTTTCATGCCAGAATCCAGGCCTCATACAATCCCATTTGGGAGGAGGCGGTCAATATTTCATTAGATAGTAGCCACCAGCAATCAGCTGAATCATGAAAGAAAATGTTGAGCACACAAACGACGATCGTGCGAACTGTCCTAAAGAATCGGAAACTCGGATTTTTCTCCATCAGGTTCTGCAATGTTTTCTGTAACATCAGCAGAGAACGGAAGTCTGACTGAAGACAAAATATAAGGAAAGGAGAAATGAGCAAAACAATAGGAAGCACCACAGATTCAGAACGGTTCCCAGAGTAAAGAAAGAGGATGTGAAGGTCTGTTCAGAACAAAATAGGATGTGGATAAGGAGGCAGTGATTACTGCTAAATCTGAGACACAGGGTTTATTACACAGAGATTAGTACTGTCTAAGGGGGCAACCAGCATAAATAGTCATCTTTCCACTATCGTTCTTGAACCCAACTCAGGAGAGAAAGGAGGAACTCAAAGATGAAGGTCCAGGTATTCGCTTGTTTTCTCCTCACCTGCCTGATCTCCCTGCACGTCCTCTCTTCTGCTCAAGGGGTGAGAAGAACCCTAAATTTACTACTTGTTAGTGGGCAACCTGGAAGGGGCAGGTTGTATACATACTGAAAATGAATAAGATCTCCAGATCCAGCCTGACGTCTGAAAATATTACCCCAATCCCACTAATCCAGCTAGTGGTGCAAAATGAAGACGCATCTCTTCTGCCAAACCTTTTAGTTAATTGATTTTTTTAATTACTATTTTAATCTGGTTTTATGTTTTAACTGTTGAATTCTTGGTTTGATTTGTTCTTAGTTTGTTTTATACTGAAAACCGCCTAGAGACTTTGGTAGTGGGCAGTATACCAATTTATTAAATAATAAATATATAAATAAATAAAAATGAAGAGCGAAGCACCCAAGGAGTGGTCTGTGCTTGCCTATTTATTTATATGTACAATATGTATGTCACCCCAAGCTTCCATTATTAACACTCAAGCTAAATTTCACACCTTTATGAACATTATTTATAATTCAGATTTCAAAGGACTTTTTGTGTTTCAAACATTTTCACATTTTTCTTTCGCGGTTCAGCTTTGAGGAGCAGACCTTTAAAAACAGTGGCTGACATCCAGAGCAGATGCCTCCTCACAAGGAGAGGTTGCTTTTAACTCAGACGGAGGAGTTAAGATAGCAGGAGAGGGTGCATGCCTTCTGCTCCTGCCTGTGGGCTTCCCAGGGGCACCTGATTTGCTACTGTGTGAAACAGGTCTTTGGATTAGAGGGGCCTTGGGCCTGATCCCACAGGGTTGTTCTTATGTTCTTAGAGTCTTCCCAAGCACCCAAATATGCACACAGGGGGAGTGATTTTTGCTGATCTCCACCACCTCCATAAGTGCTCTTTGCCTTCCAGGAATATGTCCCTGAGGGCTGTGCAACTCTCAGGAACATTTTTCTGGAGGGCAAAGAGCATATATGAAGGCACGCCTGAGACGCGGCCGACAGTGTGGCCAGTGGCCTGCCTGTAGGAGGCCGCCAAAGCCGGCTGTCAAAGGGGGCCTGGTCTTTAGGGCCGGACCTTCGGGGTGGGACTGAGGGCTTGGGGGACGGTTTGTCACGGTGGGTGGAGGTTTGGGCTAGTGGGTTGTTTTTATTGTACTGAGTTGTGCCAGGCCCTTTTGCGGATATGTGTTCGGTCTCTCTTGAGTGGGATGATGCGGGGGGGGCGTGTCCGGCTGTTACGGGGCGGCTATTGTTGTAGCGGTGGGGAATAGAAGAATTGGTGCCGGCAGAGCAGCTGGCCATTACAGGGGAAGGGAAACTAGTAATTTAGTAACTATTTCCACTTCCCGCTGCTCTGTTAACTCTCAGTCCTTGGGGAGCAGCTCCAACTACTCACAGAGCCTGGCCTTGTTCCTCTGGAATGCCATGTCAGTTCAGAATAAGATTGAAATTGTCCATGATTTGATCATGGATGAGGGAGCTGACCTGGCATGTATTACTGAGACCTGGTTGGGGGAGGCGAGTGGTCCAGTGCGGGCTCAGCTTCACCCTCCAAGTTAGTCTGTTGTGGAGCAGGTTCGAGGAAGTGGGTGGGGTGGGGTGGGGGTGGGGTGGAGTGGCTGTGGTAGAGAAGAATACAATCTCTCTTACCAGGGCCCCTGTGAGACAGTTGACTTATATTGATTGTGTTTTTCTGAGGCTGGCAACTAGGGATAGACTGGGGATTCTGTTGGTGTACCATTCACCCCACTGCCCAACTGACTCCTTAACTGAGCTGACGGAGCCGGTGGCAGAGTTGGTGTTGGAGTCTCCCAGGCTTTTGGTGCTGGGGGACTTCAATATCCACTTTGGGGCTGCCTTGTCTGGTGCAGCTCAGGAGTTCATAGTGGCTATGACAACTATGGTCCTATCCCAATTAATTTTTGAACCAACACATGTGGCTGGCCACACACTCGATTTGCTCTTCTGTTTGGATCAAGGGGGGTGTTCCGTGGGTGGGAGATCCGGTGGTTTCCCCATTGTCATGAACAGACCACTACCTGGTTAAGGTTGGTATCACAGCCACAGTCCACCCCTGCAGGGGTGAGAGACATATTAGGATGGTCCGCCCCAAAAGGCTGCTGGATCCAGTAGGTTTCCAAAAGGCCTTGGAGGGTTTTGAAGTTGGTGTGGCCGGTGATTCTGTCGATGCCCTGGTGGGAACCTGGAATAGAGAACTCACCAGGGCAGTAGACACGATTGCTCCTAGGCGTCCCTCCAGACCTGCTTCAAAAATGGCCCCCTGGTATACCAAGGAGTTGCGGGGGCTGAAGCGGCTGGGTAGGCGACTGGAGCACAAGTGGAGGAGAACTCAGTTCGAATCTGACAGGATGCAGCATAGGACCCATTTGAAGGCTTACGCGGTGGCGGTGCGTGTGGCAAAAATGGGATTTTGGTCAACACGCATTGCGTCCGTGAGTTCACGTCCAGCAGAGCTATCCTGGGTTGTGAGGAGTATAATTTCTGGTCCTTCTGCTCTAAATCAGTTCCCGGAGGCACTCTGCTGTGACACTTTTGGTGGGTTCTTTGTGGACAAAATCTCCTGTATTCAGGCCAACTTGGACTCCACTATTTCTGCAGGGTCTATGAAAGAGGTGTCCAGCGATCCCTCTTGCAGTGTTAGATTGGATCCGTTTCAATCTGTGACTCCTGAGGATGTGGACAAGCTGCTTGGGGCGGTGCGGCCTACCATTTGTTCTCTGGACCCTTGTCCAACTTGGCTGCTTCGATCTAGCAGAGAGATTGTTGGAGAGGGCCTAGTTAATATCATAAATGCCTCACTGAGGGAGGGTAGGGTACCTCCATTTTTGAAGGAGGCAATAGTTAGACCTCTTCTTAAGAAGCCTTCCCTGGATCCCTCAGCGATGGATAGTTATAGGCCAATCTCCAGTCTCCCTTGGTTGGGCAAGGTGATTGAGAGGGTGGTGGCTGACCAGCTCCAGGTGGTTTTGGAGGAAACTGATTATCTAGACCCTTTCAACCTGGCTTTAGAACAGGCTATGGGGTTGAGACAGGATTGGTTGGCCTGATGGATGACCTTTACCGGGGAATCAACAGAGGGAGTGTGACTCTGTTGGTTCTCTTGGATCTCTCGGTGGCATTTGATACCCTCGACCATGGTATCCTTCTGGGTCAGCTGGGGGAGTTGGGGATAGGAGGCACTGCTTTGCGGTGGTTCCGCTCCTATCTCTCGGGTAGATTCCAGATGGTGGAGCTTGGTGACAGTTGCTTCTCAAAACAGGAGCTGTTATACAGAGTCCCCCAGGACTCCATTCTGTCACCAATGCTTTTTAATATCTACATGAAACCGCTGGGTGAGGTTATCAGGAGTTTTGGTGCTGGGTGTTATCAGTATGCTGATAACAGTATGCCATTATCAGTATGCTGATAATACCCAAATCTACTTCTCTTTTTCATCTGCATCATCAGGAAATGGTGCTCATTCCCTAAATGCCTGCCTATGGTCAGTAATGGGCTGGATGAAGGAGAAAAAATTGGAGCTGAATCCAAGCAAGATGGAGGTGCTCATTGTAGGGACTCAGAATCTGAGGGGTGAATTAGATCTCCCTGTGCTAAATAGGGTTACACTCCTCACCCTCAGGTGGAGGCCATGGCTAGGAGTGTTTCTATCAGCTTCGGCTGATTCGACAACTGCGTCCATTCCTTGAAGAGGACGACCTCAAAACAGTGGTGCACCAGCTGGTAACCTCCAGGCTTGACTACTGCAATGCGCTCTACATGGGGCTGCCTTTGTACGTAGTTCGGAAACTTCAGTTAGTTCAAAATGAAGCAGCCAGACTGGTCTCTGGGGCAACTCGAAGAGACCATATAATGCCTGTTTTGAAATAGTTGCACTGGCTGCCGATATGTTTCCAGGCAAAATACAAAGTGCTGGTTATTACCTTTAAAGCCCTGAATGGTTTAGGCCCAGGTTACATTAGAGAGTGCCTTCTCTGCATGATCCCTACCGCACATTAAGGTCATCTGAGGAGGTCTGTCTCCAGTTACCACTGGTACATCTGGTGGTGACTCAGAGGCAGGCCTTCTTTGTAGCCGCTCCGAGACTGTGAAATGCACTCCCGGCAGAAATCTGTAATTTGAATTCCTTATTGGTTTTTAGGAGAGACCTTAAGACCTATCTGTTTGGCCTGGCATTCCAGTGTTTTCTAATTGTTTTAAAGGGTTTTAATTGTAACGATTTTTCAGGATTTTTACATTGTTTTATTGTTTGATGATTATGGTATTTTAAAATTTATCCTCCTCCTCCTCCCCCTCCTTCTTCTTGGAAAGAACTGCCCTCTTATGTCCAATGCACAAGCACAGCAACCTGGCCACCAAGGGCACAGCCATTTTGTCCCACCACAAGTACTCTCTACCGGAGGAGCATAAGGCCTGTGTAAAGATTACATCACCCATGCTTATTGCTTGGAAGCCTTACAAAACATTATCTCTTGGAGCATGCAACAGAAATCTAACTGTATCCATTAACACATTGGAGAACTGGTATGATCATGCAATAGGTTCTAAGATGCATTTCCACCCTTGGGTGTTTCAGGAGATGGCCGTTGGGAAGCGGAGGGAAGGGAGTGTGTCACCACTGAGCTGGTATGTGGTAGATAAAGGAGGAGAATGAAGCAAGGGTTGATTTACTAATCAGTGATTAAAGTGGCCAAAGAGGGCGTGATGGAGGCGGATGTGTGCAACTTTGGACCACAGCCCAAATTCTTTTCAGATGATGAAACAAACAAGCAAAGGTTATAGCCCTGGTGCACATTATGGCCACATTCTCACATAATGGGAAACCAGGATTGATGGGGCCTCAAGCTGAATTTCTTGTACCTCCAAATATGTGCAGCTGTGGTTTGTATACAAAAGACAACCTGAGGATCTCCCCCACCCTCAAACTCCAAGCTGAACCTTAGGTTTGTAGTCAGTTTTGCCTCTTGTAGATGAGGTTCCATTGCTGCGTGATAACATCTGAATGAAGGACACTGCAGTAACTGGAGTTGTGGGAGGAAGCTCTTCCCTCACGCAGGCTGAGATTGGCTGGCTGGGCTGTCCATCATTCCTGAAGGAAGCCCACACAGCCCATTCCCCTGCCAATGCAGCCAGTTCCTCCTCCTCTCTATAGTCTCTCTGACTGCAGTTCAAGGTCTGGCTTCTACATGCAAACGAGGACAGGTAATTGTGGGGGATGGGGATGGGCCATTACATGTTACGTGCAAATGTGGCATATGTCTGGTATATACGGTGTTCTGGAGATGGCAAAATAGGACATGCAAGTTAGTTATCCATAAAACTGGAAGAAACCCTCCCCACATGTAGTATTTGCCTCTGAAGAGATGCAGCCGTGCAGCTGGGGAACAAATTATTGTAGGGGCAGGACCCCGGGGTACATTCCTATTGCTTCCCACCTCAGGTCCAGTGTGCATGTCAGGCATAAAATGGACATTAAGACATGTAGCTCTGGGTCAGACCTTGAGAGTCTTGGGGAAGGGGCATAGAATACAAAGCTATCTGCTAACACGTGTGAGCATTGGAACCAATTCACCAAAGGGACTAAGATGTATTTTGACATTCCTTAATGCTGTTCACAGGAGCAGCTCTACCCAGGCTTGCTCAGTCCTACCTGTGTCGGGCTGCTCATGTGAAGTTCCAGGATCAGGGGCGATCCCAGTGCCGTCTTGCCGAGTAGTCCAAGGTATTTACCAGAGTGGAAGGGCACAAGTGCACCTTTCCACCCAGTCCCTGGTTGTGTATCTGCTCCGACTGACACAGAGCTGGGTGCCTAGAGCGCCCCGCTTGGGGGAGAATCCCACAGTGCACTGCACTCATCACATGGTGCATTGTGGGATGTGGAAGGCCGCAGCCTGCTGTGGGGAAGCGTTGAGAAGTTGGCCTTTTCAGAGGTGAGAGGGATCTGTGGGTTGTAATTTTGAAGGAAGAGCAGCTTGCAACCCTCAAGAAGCCTTTGGAAGGAGATCCAGCAGCAGACATGGACAGAGGGCTCCATTGACCAGGTACAGCCAGAGTGGAAGGCCTTCTGTTCCTCTGCCATCCATTGTTTAAAAAGAGCTGTCAAGTGGAGGTAGCAGCTAGGTGTGTGGTGTGGGCACCATATGTGTGTGGTGGGAGGCACCATATTCCCTCCATATTTGGCAATACTGGGTGGGGGCAGGAAAGGTACATCCACCCAAACCCATTAAGAACACTCACCAAAGTAGTACAGTTCTGCACCATTCAACTGGGTCCCTTTTGGTTTGACTGCTGAGTGTCCATCACACGACATGGCCACGCATCCCCAGGACATGCACACTCAGCAATGATATCCCACTTGTCCTGGCTGCTGGGTGTGCATTATGCAGTTGACCACTCGACACATAAATCATTTGCTTCCCTTTGGGTGTAGCTGCTGGGAGGAGATTGCATTCCTGGGTGCTGGATGAATATTCTGCCCATGCCTGTGCATACTAAGCAACAAGGGCCATCTTGTCTCAGCTGTGTGCACCACATGTTCTCTTGTCTGCTCAGCTGTGCAGTCCCTGGTGGTATAGTAGCATAAATGTGTTGCTGACTCCAACTTCTACTAAGAAGAAAATGCAGGCTATCATGTCCAGTCAGTTTACACTAGGAAACTGCCATATACTGAGGCAGACCATTGGTCTATCTAGCTGAGTATTGTCTTCACAGACTGGCAGCAGCTTCTCCAGGGTTGCAGGCAGGAATCTCTCTCAGCCCTATCTTGGAGAAACCAGGGAGGAAACTTGAAGCCTTCTGCTCTTCCCAGAGCGGCTTCATCCCCTGAGGGGAATATCTTGCTGTGCTCACACATCAAGTCTCCCATTCAGATGCAACCAGGGCAGACTCTGCTTAGCTATGGGGACAAGTCATGCTTGTTACCACAAGACCAGATCTCCTCTCCATGCTAGGGGGGTGAAATGTTCAGTTGGGAATGTCAGAAATGGCCCAACAGGGGCCATTAAAGAGAGTCGTAGGAAGCTGCCTTCTACAGAGTCAGACCATTGGTCCATCTAGCTCGGTATGTCTACCCAGATGGGCAGCGGTTTCTCTAAGGTTGCAGGCAGG
Source organism: Hemicordylus capensis (assembly GCF_027244095.1). Lineage (NCBI taxonomy): Eukaryota > Metazoa > Chordata > Lepidosauria > Squamata > Cordylidae > Hemicordylus > Hemicordylus capensis. The sequence goes on from NC_069663.1 coordinate 21,197,373, forward strand.
AGTCTCTCTCAGCCCTATCTTGGAGCTGCTGCCAGGGAGGGAACTTGGGACATTCTCAATGCAAGCATGAAGGTGGTCTTCCCAGAGGGGACCCAACCCTTAAGCAGAATATCTTACAATGCTCACACATGTAGTCTCCCATTCAAATGAAACCAGGGCAGACCCTGCTTAGCAAAAGGGACAGTCCATGCTTTCTACAACAAGACCAGCTCAACTCCCTCTACCCCTCCGATTGGGTCTGAGATTCTCCTGATCCTACCTAAGCAGGAGCAGTAAACACTGGGCAAAGGGCTGCCTCCCACCCCCCACCCCCAATACACGGGCGTCCAAGGGAAAGTAATCTCTCCTTGCTCCGTTGTCCCTATGCCTCTGGTGGAGGGAGGTGGTGATTAGATTCAGGACTCTGAGGAATTCATGTGGGGCCCATGCCCCATTGGCCACCCCCTAACCAAACCCCAGAGCAAGAGGATTACAACACACAGGGGCTTCCAGGGAAAGAAAAGCACTTGTGTAACTTTGATTAGAGGAAAGAGGGCGGGGAGAAGCAGGGATTGGTTCCTTCTAAGGTGGAGTCCCTGGGCTTGGCCCACGCAGACCTGTACCGCCCAAGTGGACACCCAGCATAAATAGAGGGCCTCCTTCGCTATTTTCCCCAACCCCAACTCAACGGAGAAAAAGAGAAAGAAGCAACGCAAAGATGAACTTCCAGCTTGTGGCTAGTTTCTTCGTCCTCTGCCTGCTCTCTCTGCAGGGCCTCACATCTGCTCAGGTAAGAGGACTCTACATTATTGCACTTTTTCCTCCTCTATTCAGCTTTCAGGTATCGGAAATGCCTTTCAAAATATCAAATTGTAGTCATTAAGGAACAGCTGGCAGGCTACCTGCAGAATTTGCCTTCCGGATGTGCACAGAAATCCTCTTTCTTGCATGGCAGATGATTGTGCTTCCTCTTTAAGCAGAGGAATTTTTGTGTGAAAGAAAAAGCTGCATTTCCCAGCACAGTAATCTCCATGCACACTAGTTCTGCTGTTGCACATTATTCCAACTTTGTGGAGGATGGGATAGATAATTTAAAACGGGGGCAGATAGAAAAGTCATAAAAGGGAGTGTTGGTTGCTTTAGTGATCATAAAATCTATGGGATTGAAAACTGGATGTTCTGAAGGTGGGGTATAAATAAATAAATAAAATTTTATTTCTCATATATATTAGTATCAATTACAATAATAGAACTACCTTCTTAATCCCTTCTTTTCTCTTTTAAATCAAATTCTAGAGGAGTGTTATCCAAGTTCTCTTTAATATATCAGAGAGAAGCAATGGTGTCCATGTTGACTTGATGATAATACAGTGAGGGGTGTGTTTATGCCCCAATGCCTATGCTATCTAGAATGTCACAAATGGAGAGAAGGGGGAGGCAAAATGGGAGAGAGAGAGGAAATGCTGAAGAAATTATGCATTTGATAAAATTGTAGATAATTGGTTTTAGTTGCAGTAGAGTATGGAAGGTGAATGCTTATAGTCCAGGATTCATGAAACACATGGTTTTTGTGGAGAGATTTGAAGTAAGGATTGGATATTTATGATGCTTATTAAATCTTTCCCCCCCATTTATTCTCTTTCAGGGCAATAAGGTGAGTATCAAAAAATACAAATAATCAACCTCTGCTAGGTGTATGTTAAGAGATCCTCTCTTGCCATTTTGTTTTTGCTTGATGAGTGGCTGCACCACCTGGGCCTTTAGGTTGGATTTGGACCAGGGCTGCCATCATTCTTGGCTACTGGCCACAGTGACTGACGTGGATGGGAATCTTGCCCCAAGAGCAGCTGGAGGATCCCAGAATAGCTTGAACGTTCAGAATGGGAGGGGATCCCAAATTGCTCTGGGACAGCCCAAGTACCAGGACATACCCAGGGCCTGTGTGCTTGCCCAGGAGAGCTGGTCTGGTGGTAGCAACCATGACTTGTCCCCTTAGATAAGCAGGGTCCTTCCTGGTTGCATATGAATGGGAGACTAGAAGTGTGAGCACTGGAAGAGATTCCCCTCAGGGGATGGAGCCACTCTGGGATGAGCAGAAGGTTTCAAGTTCCTCCCTGGCAGGATCTCCAAGATGGGGCTGAGAGAGATTCCTGCCTGTACCCTTGGAGAAGCCACTGCCAGTCTGTGTAGACAATACTGAGCTAGATGGACCGATGGTCTGACCCCAGTATATGTTAGCTTCATTGAACAACACCAGGGTGCTCAAACTGCCACTTGGGATCCATGTGGAAAGCCGTTATAGGCATGGTGGGTTGTAGACAAGAGTAAACGACCTCTAGCTTGGAAGGTGTGAAGATCTCTTTGCCACCCCCAGTAAGCATCTGACTGGTGCTCAAGGAGGCACTAGGTACCTTTTGTAAGCAATCACAAAATGTGAAATTATTTTATAATAATATAATGGGCCTGCTCATCCGCTGGGGAAGGCAGGTAACCTCTTGCCTTCATCACAGACCACCCAACCACATGGCTGAGGTTGCTCTGAATGACCTCACTACCTCAGTGAATTTGCTGTGTAATATTCTGCAGAAGGAAGGACTTGGGGCAAAATGCATGTGGCAGATTTCAACTTAATTGCACTTGGGAATGATATATACTACAGATCATGGGGAAAATGCTTTTTTGGAAGCTTTGGAAATAAGGATTGGCTATTTATGGACTTTATTAATTCTTATTTTTGTTTATTGTATTATAGGACACCAGCAATACCGTAAGTACCAGACAAGACAAGGAATGAACCTAGGCTTCAATTTGGCTATGTCATTCATGCTTCCTGACAACACTCAGAATGCCAAAGAGAGTGTTCACTCCGGCATCATTCTGAGGGAGGTGCATTGGGCATCCTATTTGGTTTGGAAATAGAGCCTAAGAAATGTGTTAACAAATTAGTTCTCATGGAAGTGCTGCTGTGTAAGCAAGTTGTAGTTTGGAATTCATGTGGAAAGCTTTTGTAAATTTGACTAATATTGGATCAACTTTGGCATCATCTAACATGGAGGTTCTAAAGATCTCTTTGGGCAACCCAGACTGCATTTGCACTGGCGGCCACAGGCAGAAAGGATGACCTTTCCCAAAAAGGAAGAGCAACTACTACTACTTGTCCTGCTTTTCAAAGAGGAGAGCTTGTCTTGTGGTAGCAAACATGTCTTGTCCCCTTAGCTAAGTAGGGTCTGCCTGGTTGTATTTGAATGGGAGACCACATATGAGCACGGAAATATATTCCCTTTAGGGGGTGGAGCTACCCAGGGAAGACCATCTAGGTTCATTTCCTCTTTCATTCTGTCCTGCATCCCAATACTTCTGATTTCCAGCGTAAGCAGGAGCAATCCTAGAATTCATTCCAAAAGAGAATAGTGTGCAGTTGGCCTGCTAGGACCAGCAGGGACAATCTCCCAATGCAGCGCACTCCTGGCACAGTGCATTGTGGGATGCTGGAAGACATCCAGCTCCTGGCTCTTCTGCTTGCCACCCCAGATCTGGGAGGGGGTGGGGGGTGGGATGAACAGCAGAGATCTGATCAGGTTTCGGGTCATGTGGGAGAAAGACAGATAATCTCCTGCCTTTCTCCCAGCCCTCCCAGGTCCTCGCAGATACAATATTGTGAACAACGTTATTGAATTGTAGGTATTCAGGCTAAGTTTTTAGACTATAGGGTTCATGGGAAACATGGTTTGAGGAAGGAATTGAAATAATGATTGGCTATCTGGGGATGTTCTTAATTCTTATTGTTTTCTCTCCCACCTACCACCCTTACTACTACAGAACAGCGGTACTCAGGTAAGAAGACTAACAACATGAATAATCCACCTTTGCTAGCTTTGCATTGGGAGATCCCCTTTCACCATTTAGTTTTGACTTTCTGACAACACAGACAAAGCCACAGGCAGTATTCATGAGAGCCTCCGCTCTTCTTTTGGGGTAGTTGCTTTGGGCACCTCTTTGGGGTTGGAAAACATGGTAACCAGGTCAGCATGGCACATCACCAGTGACCCCCACACTGACTAGTCCAGGTAATAAAGTCAGTCTTAATAACTGGTGAGATTGATAACTTGTTCTTTTTCTTCTTTATGTTTTCTGCAGGCCATTGGAGTAAGTATCGAGATGTGAATATGAGGCATTTACTACCACACTGCATTAAATATTCTTCCTTTTCATTCATGGAGAAAATGAAAACAAGGGGAAATGGGTTGGGTTCATCCATAATGAAATTAAGTGCCCTGTAGTGTTTCATGTACCATCCCTTGTAACATTGTTTAAAAGTCCTCTTTATACCCATACATATATTGGGTTATTGACCACGCCATTACAACGCATGGGGAATTTAAATTACTATACACTTATATCACTAGGGGTCAAAGAGACCCCACAAGATGCTATTGGAATATATTAATCAATTTAGCATCCACTCATTGTTAGGCCAGAACCTCTGGAAACTTGTCCTCAAGTGGTGTACCCTGCTCATTGGAGCTTTTCAATTGTTTTGAACTGGAAATATGCATATTCCTGCATGTTAAATTTCAGGAAGCTATTCTGACCATCACCAGAAAGCAGGCTAAGGGAGCCTAGCCCGCCTTCTGGTAATTGTCGGAACCACTGGGCTCACAGGCAAGCTTGGTGGTTCCAAGGCATCTAGTCTGCCTAATTTCCCCTCCCCTTAATTGAGGTTAATGCAGCGAGTGCTCCATTAACTTTGTTTTTCTGCTTGTGTGCCCACGTGGTGTTTGGCGACGCATGGGTAGATCCAAGTGGGAAGCTACAGGAAGCCTCCCGGGTTCAGGGATCCCCCCATACTGCCCCCGCACGCACATGGGGCATCCTGAGACTTCCTGCAGCACCAACTGGTAGTCGTGTTGGTGGCCGATCCGTGTGAAGCATCTCCAGTTCATTCTCATCTTGCTGTGCTATGTTGCTCCATGAATAGGGAGGCAAAGGTCTTCTGCATTGGGATAAATAAAATTTACTTGGGTTAGATGTGTGCTCTAGCTTTTAATTTATATGGGGTTAGATACTGGATACCGGAATGCTGAGATAAAGATGTGAATAATAATTATGTGGTTTTCTAAACACTTCCCTTTTCCTTTCCTTTAACAGAAGAAGTAAACAGGTAAGAATCAGGAATCAAGAATTATGCATCTATTATGAGAAAGTATTCAAATATTCTTACTAGTTGCATCTTGCTTTCTGCCAATACTCAGAATGACCAATTGAATATGACCACCCCCCTCAGCTTGGTTTTTGGAGAGGGCTCTTTGGCCCAGCCTCATAATGAGGCAAAAAGCAAGGTTTGGCCTCTTATTGATCAGTGGGCCCTCGGGGGGCATGGCCAGCATGACCATTGTTTCATCCTTGCCCCCAGCCCCTCAATCCACATTGGAGAATCTATCCCTTCCGCCCATCCCCAGTCATAGTACAGGCTTCAGCTGGTCATCCTTCAAAATTTGACCAAATGGATTGATGGGAAATTTTGAATCCATTCGAGTGAATCTCCTCTCTATTCAATGGTTTTGAACTCAAATCAATTCGAGTGAGATTTGAATTTGAATCGATTCATATGGAATTCATGCACATTCCTAGGAGGGGTGCCTTCAACATTTCTTATGGTATTCTGTTCATAGTGTTTTGAACTCAAATCAATTCAAGTGATATTCGAATTTGAATTGATTCAAGTGAAATTTGTGTGCATTCCTAGGAGGTGTGCCTTCAACGTTTCTTACGTTGTTATGTTCATAGCGTTTGAGGGTTGGGTTGTTGTTCTAAAGAAATTCCCCTTCTGTGTCTGATGTTTCTTTTTTTCTTTTCTTAATGAAGACCCAGGAAACCTCCACAATGGCTGTCCAGATACCCTATGCCCTACGGTTCATCAGTGGGCACAACCTTTCTATCAATCCCGCTTGAGTGCTATCTGTAGGAGATGAGACTTTCGCTGCTTCTCATTTCCTCACCCCCTTGCAAATAAAAAAGCATTATTTGAAAATCTTCTTCCCTGTGTGTCAACTTTTTGGTCTTGAAACTCAAACTTCCAGGCTGAGAGGGAGGATGGCTCTGAACAGCAGTTGCAGGGGAGCAAGGGGGCATACTTTTTTCTCCTGCTTCCGAAGGACATCTGATGGGCCACTGTGGGAAACAGGAAGCTGGCCTAGATGGGCATTGGGACTGATCCAGCAAGCAAGGCTGTTCTTATACACCACAGGCTGCCCGCCCCCGCCCCCCCGCATTTCATCAGTCAGAAAGCTTTAGCCATAATCAGCTTCTGAAGCTACTAACATGGTCTGCTGAGCTGGTACATGAATAAAGTTATGCAATTTTCAGGCCTCCAGTGTTTATGCCCTTGTGGTTGAATACTTTTGCATGGTCACCTCCAAAGCTTCCTCTATTCTGTAAACAGAGCAAGTGTGTGTGTGTGTTTGTGTGTGTGTGTGTGTGTGTGTGTGTGTTACTTTTTGGTGGTTTCCTGAATATCAGCAAGTTTCAGGGGGCAAAGTTTTTCCAGGTGCGTTTCCCTACAGAGAGCACTCAAGATGTGGCATTTTCATAATATTTCTTTACTTACAAAGTAGCACAGAGAGGTGCAGACACATACCCAGACCAACAGTTCTAGTGATACTGGGAAGTGATCCTCTTTGTGAAGTCAAATAGCGAGTGTTTGGCATTTCCTAGACTACTGAAAGAGTCAGTGTTCCATTTCCTTTCCTGGCTGCTCACATCCTTGCTAAACTGTTTCATGCCAGAATCCAGGCCTCATACAATCCCTTTTGGGAGGAGGCGGTCAATATTTAATTAGATAGTAGTCACCAGCAATCAGCTGAATCATGAAAGAAAATGTTGAACACACAAATGACGATCGTGCGAACTGTCCTAAAGAATCGGAAACTCGGATTTTTCTCCATCAGGTTCTGCAATGTTTTCTGTAACATCAGCAGAGTCTGACTGAAGACACAATATAAGGAAAGGAGAAATGAGCAAAACAATAGGAAGCACCACAGATTCACAACGGTTCCCAGAGTAAAGAAAGAGGAAGTGAAGGTCTGTTCAGAACAAAATAGGATGTGGATAAGGAGGCAGTGATTACTGCTAAATCTGAGACACAGGGTTTATTACACAGAGATTAGTACTGTCTAAGGGGGCAACCAGCATAAATAGTCATCTTTCCACTATCGTTCTTGAACCCAACTCAAGAGAGAAAGGAGGAACTCAAAGATGAAGGTCCAGGTATTCGCTTGTTTTCTCCTCATCTGCCTGATCTCCCTGCACGGCCTCTCTTCTGCTCAAGGGGTAAGAAGAACCCTAAATTTACTACTTGGTAGAGGGGAAACCTGGAAGGGGCAGGTTTTATACATACTGAAAAAGAATATTACACTTTGGCTTGATCTGAGTAGGGGATGAGGCATAATGGGTTATGACAATGGCTTTATGGAGAAGGACCATTTTGAAGAGAGATTTGAAGGAATACACAGACTCTGTGTAATGTCTGTGTTGCAGCTTTTGGTACAAGGAACACTAAAGGACAAATGGTTTATCTGCAGGAGCAAGAGATCTGAATTTTAAACTTGTCCTGTGCCAATGGGAAGATCTCCAGATCCAGCCCGACGTCTGAAAATATTACCCCAATCCCACTAATCCAGCTAGTGGTGCAAAATGAAGACGCATCTCTTCTGCCAAACCTTTTAGTTAATTGATTTTTTTATTACTATTTTAATCTGGTTTTATGTTTTAACTGTTGAATTCTTGGTTTGATTTGTTCTTAGTTTGTTTTATACTGAAAACCTCCTAGAGACTTCGGTAGTGGGCAGTATACCAATTTATTAAATAATAAATATATAAATAAATAAAAATGGAGAGCGAAGCACCCAAGGAGTGGTCTGTGCTTGCCTATTTATTTATTTGTACAATATGTATGTCACCCCAAGCTTCCATTATTAACACTCAAGCTAAATTTCACACCTTTATTAACATTATTTATAATTCAGATTTCAAAGGACTTTTTGTGTTTCAAACATTTTCACATTTTTCTTTCGCGATTCAGCTTTGAGGAGCAGACCTTTAAAAACAGTGGCTGACATCCAGAGCAGATGCATCCTCACAAGGAGAGGTTGCTTTTAACTCAGACAGAGGAGTTAAGATAGCAGGAGAGGGTGCATGCCTTCAGCTCCTGCCTGTGGGCTTCCCAGGGGGAACCTAATTTGCCACTGTGTGAAACAGGTCTCTGGATTAGAGGGGCCTTGGGCCTGATCCCACAGGGTTATGTTCTTAGAGTCTTCCCAATCACCCAAATATGAACACAGGGGGAGTGATTTTTGCTGATCTCCACCGCCTCCATAAGTGCTCTTTGCCTTCCAGGAATATGTCCCTGAGGTCTGTGCAACTCTCAGGAACATTTTTCTGGAGGGCAAAGAGCATATATGGATGGGAGAACTGTAAAAATTGTTCTCTCCTCCCCCTGCACATATGCTCTGCTGCTGACAAAGAGTGCCTGTGGGAATGAGGCCCTTGGTGTGCCTGTAGCCTTGCAACACTGCTCTAATTGTCAGCCAATATATTTTAAGTTGTGTTTAGATAAGAGAATTTCTTGCGTTCTATGCCACTGATTTACTCTGCCTTATCTTGTACTCTTGAATTCCAGTTTAAGTAGAAGAGTTTCCAAAATTAAGAAAAGGGTACAAGGTGCACAATTTCTGTCAGGTTGGAAATAAGCAGGCGATTTTTTTTCCTGATGGGGAGATCAATTAAAGGTGGATTGAGTGAGTGAGTGAGTGAGTGCTGTCAAGTCAGTGTCGACTTTTAGCAACCACATACTGTAGATAGATTCTCTCCAGATGATGTCTTCAACTTGACCTTTCAGGTCTCTCACTGGTGCTTTCATTGCTGTCGTAATCGAGTCCATCTACCTTGCTGCTGGTTGTCCTCTTCTCTTTTTTTCAACTTTCCCCAGCATGATGGACTTCTCAAGGGAGCTGGGTTTTCACATAATGTGTCCAAAGTATGATAGTTTGAGCCTGGTCATTTGTGCTTTGAGTGAAAATTATGGATTGATTTGTTCTATGATCCATTGGTTTGTTGTCCTGGCTGTCCATGGTATCCTCAAAAATCTGCTCCAGCACCAAAGTTCAAAAGCGTCAGTACTTTTTCTGTCCTGCTTCTTCAAAATCCAGCTTTTGCATCCATAGTCATGGGGGGAGGGGGGAATTGTCCAAACAATTCTAATCTTTGTAGGAATATGCCTGGTGAAATGTTGTCAGCAGGCAGCAGTTAAACACAGATGTTCTAGGAGCCCATGTTTTATTTTGTTTTATTTCACCAGCTTCCCTAGCTCCCATCAAGAGCTCAATTTCTTTGATCATGCATGTTAGTCCTCATCTACGTTCTTCCTGGTTATACATCCCCAGCCCAGCTGCTGCTTGTCACATCTTCTGAGACAGATTCAGCATCGGAAAATCAAGTTGTTTTTTCAACCTTCACTTAAAATGATGCTCTCTCTTGCTTTCTAGAATATAGGCAGCTTTAATGGCAACACTGCAGGGAACAGCAGTTTCAACAACAATGATGGAGTAAGTGTCCCAAAATGCTGCTCTTTTTTGAGATGGATGGTGGGCTGATCAGTTGTGCTTAGCACTAACGTGAGATTCATTGGCTGACATTCAGACTCCATGGGTGCCTCAATGCCTGATATTCACACTAAAGTTGCCTGCCACACACCTGCAGGTGGAAAGCTTGATGCTGCTTCTCCTGCCAACCACCACATTTTTTTCTTTCTCCAAAGTATGCCCTGGAGAATAAAGTTACCTTCTGATATCTTGTACTTCCCTTTGCATTGTGGGGATTTGCTACAAAGTTATCACATGGTCAGATTCATCATATGGTGGCATGGCACCACCCTAATTGGCAACCCTACCTTTCTGTGTACCTTTCAATTCCCTTGGATTTACCCACTTCCCTGCCTGCTGCTGAGAGTGCTAGCTGTTTGGTACCCCAACTTTTCTATATTTATTTGCTCACCTAAGTTCTTCCCAGCTGTATATCCCAATTCTGATCCAGGTATTACTCCTCACATCTTCTGGCACATAGGGAAGTCATTCACACAATCAAAAACTGTGTTCTACCTAGGTTTGGGAGCTGTGTGTGCTCCCAATTTTCAGTTGTGTGGAAGCAACGTAGGAGGGAAACCTGGGTAGAAGTGATTGGGTGGAAGCAAGGTAGGAGGAAAAGCAACCCAGGTTTTTCTCCTACCTTGCTCCCACACAACCGAAAATTGGGAGCACACACAGCTCCCAAGCCCAGGGTGGAACACAGTTTTCGATTGTGTGAATGACCTCACTATGTTAAATTGGTTTATGGGGTTTAGATGGTCATCCATCTTAATGACGCTTTACTTCTGCTCCTTTTAAGAATGTAGGCCGCTTGAATGGGTACACTGGAAGGGAAAACAGCTTCAACAACAACACGGGAGTAAGTGTCACAAATTTCTTTGTGTTTTGCGATGGAATCTTTGCTGATCTGATCTGTTCTCTTCTAAGCAGAAAAAGGGACTCTCTCTTTAAAATTGTAGCAAACCTTTCAGTGAATTATGCTTATCATTGGAACTTTCCTGATGATTTTTGTTTTGAAGTAAAGTGACACATTTCCCCCCAGTATAGTTATCTATGAATACAAGTCCTGATGTAGTGTATTATCTTAGCCATGTTTAATGAATATGGAGATTGTAGCATTGTATTTTAGATGTATGACTATTAAACAGGGGAGATGTGTCCTCCCATGAATTATAAAGCAGTTTGGGGCATTACACTGAATTCAAAAAGGACAGATGATGATATTGGCAAGAATTATGGCAAGAATTATAACCACCATTATTCTTAACCCCCACTTTTTTCTATTTTTATTTAGTATTTAAATAACTGTTTGTTATTACGTGTGTGGCTTTTCCCAACAGACAATCCCTGGGTCTTCTAGAGGAGTAAGTATAAACTAGCAACTATGAGACATCTATTCTGGGACTGGATTAAAATTTTCACACTTCTTACTTGTTGATTATAAATGAACTGGCACTCAAAATCTCAAAGGCTATCTTCAGACAGTCTCAACTCTATCCCTTGGGAAATCTTCTTGGCTATCCTTTTGAGATCAGAAACTCGGTCTCTCATTCATATATCAAGCAAGTCTCATAAAGGTATTGGCTGCATTCACACATCACGTGGAATCAAGGGTGCAATGGACCCATGGTTTTGCTCCCACCACCGCTTTCCTTTCCTCTTTTGGACGACAGGAAGAGCACCCTCTCTGCAGGAAGCAAGACTGCAGAGAGGAGGGGTCACTGGCTGTGTGGGCTTCCTTCTTCCTTGAAGGATAGCCCCCACAGACAATCATGGAGGGAGAGAAGGAAAAGTTTCCTCCCTCAACTGTAATCCAGCCAAATATAGCCTCCAGTGAATGGAACAGAGACTGCATGGACCATCAGTTATGAGCAGTGAAACTCACTACAAACCAAGGATTCAAATTTGAGTCTCCTGAGCACAACCTTGGGTTGCACAATGGATGGGACTGGAATAGCTCCAATGTAATGGTAAGGAAACTGCAGGTCCCTGCAACTCTGGTCCCCATTATGTGTAAGTGCAGCCATTGTTGTGTTCACAGTTTGTGTGTTTGGGTTCCCTGTGGGAACTTGAGGTAGGAATGGAGTAGAGAAGGATCTGCAATATTCCAATATTCCAGATTATGTAGGAGAAATTAGCAAAACAATTCTAGAATCAGAGAATGCACATTTTATCGGTGAGGCAGGAATTTAACAGATGGTGCATTTCCTGACATGGAGATGAAATCAAAGAGGAGAACTGCACCTGATCTAATTCTGCCTGCTGGCAGTTGTTTGACACATTAGCCTTACCAGACTCAATCCCACTTTTCTGTGTGCTCATTGTGGTGTTTTTGGTCAATCCGTTCCTTGACCCAGTTCAGCTTTTGAATGCTGCTTTAGTTACTTTTATTCCAGTCCTGGAGTAGAGGAGAGGCTAACAAACAGCCAGCAGCATGAGCACAGAAATGCAGACTACACTTACTACCTCTCTATAAACAATATCTTTTCCAATAAACCATTAATATTCCTGATTCTGCTCCACTGCCTTATCCTTGCATACCACAACTCTTTCCTCTGGATTCTACACTCAAGACCAATATTCTACCTGCTTCCCAAACTCCTGCCAAGAGCACTGGCTGTTTGCTTACCGCAACTCATCTGTATTGGTTTGCCCACCCAAAATCCCCCCCAAGTGTACATCCCAGACCCTGATCCAAGAACTTCCCTTCAGATCCTCTGACACAGTTTAATCACGATTGAGCTAAAACGGAGTATCCAGTAACCCACGCAAATGATGCTGTTTCTGACCCTTTCCAGAATATAGGTAGCTTTAATGGCAACACTGTCGGAATCAACCGCTTTAACAGAACTGGAGTAAGTGACCAGAATTTCTCTGTGTTTTAATATTGTTTGTTAGCTGATTGGTATTGTTGTCTGCTTAACATAATGGTCTCTGATAAGCATTGTAAGAATAAATTTCAGAAAATTGAGCTTGTTTCTCATTGGAACTTTCATGATGTTTTGCCCCGAAGCCAAAGGATGTATTTACCTCCTCCTCAGATCTTCATTCATGCAAGTTCCCCCTGTGAACTGGGCAAAGAGGCACCCTATAAAGTGGTGATTAGGGATGTGTGAAGTGGCTCGATCTCGAGCTGGTTCAAGCTCGAACCAATTCAGTTCAAGGGCTCGACCTTGAACCAAACTAGGCCCAGTTAGGCTCGAGGACAGGCCGAATCTGCTGGGCCAGTTCAGGCTCAGTTCAGGGGTGCCAGATACCATTAAACTTTGTCTTAATAAAGGTCAACTTACTGCTGCTGACTGCTGCTGCAGCTGCGGGGGCGGTCCCCAGTGGCTCCCCCTCCCTCCACCAGCCTCCCCGCTAAGTCTCCAGTGGCCAGCTCAGCCCATTTTGGAACCGTTTGGGCCCTTTGGGGGCTACCGTGTATGCGTGTTGGCCATTTGCGTGACCCAAACCGGGCCCCTGTTGCTGGGGGCGGGGGAATATGCTCAGTTTAAATTTGAACCAAACCAGGCAAACTGGTTTTCTGCACATCCTTAGTGATTATTGTCTTAAATTCAATAGACAAAAGCAACTGTCCCCATCGAACTCCAGCACAGCATCATTGATTTTCGCAGGTGTCTACCTCCTATTTCATTGTAGATTGTGAGTTCCTCTTAAGACAGGGAACCACCTTACTGCAGCATATTTCCCTTTCCTCTGCAACATATTCCCCCTTTTTAATGGGAATATGCATATTTCCATAGGGAGAGAGTTGATTTGCAGTATTGGATATATAATTTGTGCTCCCATGTTTATGAATTGGATGAAAATATTATATTGAATATAGGAAGAGCTGGATGATGATGATGATGATGATGATGATGACGACAGTGGTTATTGTTAACCTCTGCTTTTTTATATTTATTTCTAGAACTTCACTAAGGGTCGTAAAGGAGTGAGTATCAGCAAACAAATGTGACCCAACTATCCTGAGACTGTATTAAAATATTCACACTGCTCACTCTTTGGATTGGAAACATTTCAGAGCTCAGTTCTGTTCAAGCTGAAGCTTTGGATGGGTTGGACACATCTTTTCATGTTCAGTACCTGGACTTGTTCAATTTCTGCTGAAGCACTGCCAAAGTGTGGGCATCTACCTGATACGAGGGAGATGACTCTCAGGGAACTAGGTTGCTCTCTTGAGGTCAAAGGAAGCTGAGCTGGAGAAGTTGAGAGAGGTAGAGAGGTGAGGGTGTCAACATTCCAGATCATCCATGTGGAATAGGAGTAGGACTAGGTAATGGATATAGTGTAGCGCATAACAGCTGACTGAAGAGTCAAGGAGAAAATGAACACACCAAAGTCACTTGGAGAGCGATGCATTGTACAGGTGTTTCTATGCTAATTCTAGAAGCTTCCAAGCCATGATGGGTGCACTGGAGTGCTTGGTTGTAAGTGAGAGCATAGATGTAGTGGTCATAATGAAAAGGTGATGGAATGGAGAGAACCTGTTGTCTATGTTTATCGCTGGATAGAAAGTCCATAGAAAGAATAGGGAGTAATGTTTTGGGGGTGGTGTGGCAGCAGCTATGTCTCCTATAATAAAAAGACGTGTTTCCGACTTATTTCTAAAGTTAACATCCTGTCAGCAGTAAAAGGGAAAGTGTAGGGGTTCATGGAACTAGCCGTCTTTCCACAGGGCTTCTGCAGTGCAGTAGCATTGCATTATTTGTTTTATCCTTGGCTCCTGCCTGGATATACACCAGCATCAAACTTCCAAATATAGGAAGCTGCTTTACACCAAGTCAGAACACTGGTACAGCTAACAACAACACGGGTCCAGCTAGCTCAGCATTTTCTGATCTAAGTAGCATCAAATCTCCAAATGTTTCTGGCAAGAGTCTTTCCCAGCCATACCTGGAGATGGCAGGGATTGAACTTGGATCCTTCTGCATGCAAAGCAGATGCTCTGCCACTGAACTATAGCTCCATCCCCAAATTAACCTACATTCCTTTCTCCATCCAGTTTCTTACCAGATACACATCCCAGAGTCTGATTCGGTCACTGTTATTCACATCTTCTGACACAGACTAAACATTAGCTGAGGTGCTCTTAGCCCTGGACTTCGGGGCAGTAGTCCAGGGCCTCCCCATCTCCTGGGGGCCGCCAAATCCTCTTTAGTCTGTCCTGGGTGGTGTGGTTTGTGCCCTCAAGTAAATATGTGTTAAAAAATGATGCTTAACTTGCAGCAGGGACCCCCTCCAAAAGGCCTTTAGGTCCAGGCTCCAAAATTACCTCGGTGCACCTCTGAGCACTAGGGAGTTGTCAGGTTTTCCTCATCATCCTCATAACGATGTTCTTTGTGATCCTTTCTAGAAATTACAGAGGATTTTTGGAAACATGAGAGGACCCAACAGGTTCACAAAACATGGGGTAAGTGCCCAGAATTCCTCTGTTTTGAGATGAATCCTTGGCTGAGTGATATTATTCTATTCTCAGAAGAACAATAAAAACGTTTTTTTAAGTTAAAAAATGTTTTTTTTTAAATGTTTTTTTTTAAGTCCTCTTTAAAATGTTAGCAAGATTTTCAGTGGTGTTTCCATCTCATGTAGGCTTTCTGGGTGACCCAAGTTCAAATCCCCATTCAGCCATGATACTAGCTGGGTGACTCTGGGCCAGTCACTTCTCCCTCAGCCTCACCTATTTCACAGGGTTGTTGTGAGGAGAAACTTAAGTATGTCGTACACTGCTCTGAGTTCCTTGGAGGAAGAGTGGGATATAAAATGTAAATAATAAAATAATTATAATAATTCAGTATTCTCATTCATTCTACAGTAACACATCATACAAATGTTGTATAATGGAGAACAGCTTTGTAGTACAGGTTCTTAATTTTTTTAATGGGAAAGGCTGCAGGGATTATAAACTGGATGAGATTATGTAGCACTACTATTACTACTACTACAGCTAATAATAATAAATACTCTTAATGCCCACTTTTTCTCTTTTTTTGCAGAACCGCAGTTGTGGAGGAATAAGTATCAAGCAAACAGGAACTGGGCGAGAGGCATGGCATCCCTCCAATAGCTGTTGCTGGTGTCTGCCTTTTAATTTTTATTTATTTATTTTTTAGTGTGTGAGCCCATTCCTGCATTTGTGGAGTTTGTAACAGCCCACATTGTTATAATTATTTGCTGTTGTCATTTGGATGCCTGTAGTTTGTGATTATACGTGGAGTATTTCTTCACTTTCAAGTGTGCCTCTGCATTTTTTTGCCTTGCCCATTCCACACAGGTTTTGCTCATTTTTCTTCTCCAAGGTTGCAGGCAGGCATCTCTCTCAGCCCTGTCTTGGAGATGCTGCCAGGGAGGGAACTTGAAACCTTCTGCTCTTCCCAGAGCGGCTCCATCCCCTAAGAAGGGGAATATCTTACAGCGCTCACACTTCTAGTTCGGCTTTGGGTGGGATACTTTAGAATGATTAAATGTGAAGAGCCCACCTCCCACAATCCATTCCACTCTGAGTAGCGGAATTTCTAAAATTAACGGAACATACAAATATTGTCTGAAAGGCAGGAAGTACTGCTTAGAGATGTGAGGATCGGGGGGGGGGACCCACCCACCCCCAAATAATGGAGTTTTCTTTCTGTTTTCCCTGCCAGGACTTCATATCTCTAGTGCTGCTAGGGAATTCAACACTTCCAGATTCACATGTCACAAAATGAGTCAACCCTGTGACTCACCACTGGGAGCATGCATTCATTGGAGCCAATGCTTTGCTCCAGCAAGTCACCTGACCCTGTCCTATGTTTGTTTCTTTTCTCATCCAAGTTCTCAGGAGACCCTCCATCCCAGGCCCTGATCCAACCATTGCTGATCACATCCTCCGACACAGACTAAGTACAGATGAATTCTTTTCCAGACAACCTCATAATGATTTTTTTCTGCTCCGTTCCAGAGTTTCATTGACAACAGAGGAGGAGCCAACAGCTTCAAAAACAATGGCGTATGTACCCAAATTCCTCTTTGTTTTGAGATGTATTGTTAGCTGATCAATACTGCTCTCTTCACAATAGAAAAACAGTTTCAGTTTAAAGTTTCAGCAAACCCTCCAGATGATATTTGTTTTAGCATGAAAGTACCAATATCCCCAACCTTAGATCTCCATTCAAGTTAACCATACAGTAGCATATTGTTTCAAGGTTGTTAGAAAACAGTTTTGCAGTGGGAGAATATAATTTTAAACAGGGATTTAAAAATTGTAAAATTAAAAATTATAACTTCTAAACATGTGTACCCCATGATTAAAAACTGGATGGTTCTATACATGAGATGCATGAAGGTTGTGATAAAAAAATAATAATAATGGTGGGGCACACTTAACCTCCTTTTTAATTGTTTTTCCCCCCAGAACACAAGTTATGGTTGTAAGGTACGTATCAGCCAGTAAAAGTAACCCATCTGTGCTGACACTGAATTGAAATATTCTCAGTGGCCGCATTCACACGTAACACGAAAACGGAGGTGAAGGGACCTCCGGTTTTGAAAACTGTACAGCTGAATGCAGACAACCACAGTTTCGTCAAAAATTGGACCCGTGGTTGGACCTACTTCACAGGGTTGTTGTGAAGATAAACATAGCCATGTATACCATTCTAGGCACAAATAAAATATGCAACTACTGACATGCACACAGACTAAGCACCTGGCAGGAAGTTGATTGATTTTCCCAGTCATCCATCAAATGCTGCTCTTTCTGCTCCTTTCTAGAACATAGCCAGCTTTATTGGCAACAGAGGAGGAGCCAACAGCTTCAACAACAATGGAGTAAGTGCCAAGAATTCCTCTCTCTGTTGAGATGAATTATGAGTTTTGCATTACTGCTGTATTATCAGATAAAAAATTGTGCCTCTTTAAAACTGGGGCTACTCTTTCAGAAGTTTGTGCTTCCTTCTTGTTTAGACTTTCTGCATGATTTTTGTTTTGAAGTGAGGCAATGCACACCCACCTGCTTTGGATCTCCCTTAGGCCACATTCACATGTCACATGAATCCAGAGTTGAAGGGGCCTCTGGTTACAATTTCAGTACGTCTGAATGCAGGCAATTATATTTCAGACTGAAAACTGACCTGTAGTTTCCTTCCCCAGACTCTGGTTTGAACCTTTGGTTTGTGGTGAGTTTCACCACCTGGACCTGCGGTTTAGTGGTGCCAGGGTTGTGTCTGGATGTGGCACCACAGTCTGGCTGCACTGCAACCAGGGTTGAGGCAGGAAGCTCCTCCCTTGCCCCATCTCCTACTGGCTGCCAGGGTTGTCCTTCAGTAAAGAAGGAATCCCAGGTAGCCAGTTCCCCCTTCTCTCTACAGTCTCGCAGAGCTCTCCATGACATCTGAATTTGGGTGGGAGAGTGGTGGGAGAGTACAACGGAACTGCAGTTCCATTGGACCCATGGTTTCATGTTACATACAAATGCGGCCTTAGTCTTGCAGTACCAAAAGATACAAAATTGGTGTACTGGCTAAAGAAAAAGCCATTTTCCAAGAGGGGAATAATTTTTAAATGGGAAGATGGGTAATATGTAATAGGGAGTCACCCCTCACTTTATGCTGGTCTATGACCATAACAAAGATTGATTGATTGAGTTCAACTCAAACCTGGTTCAAGTCGAACCTGCCGATTTGTTCGAGCTCTAACTGGACCGGCCCCCCAAAAGAGGGGAACGGCCCAAGCCCAAGTTCAAACCAGTTTGACAGCTCAAACCGAACCACCACCAATTCTAACAAACTGGATTGTGGTTTGGTTTGAATTCGGTTTGAATCTGAACCGAACTACCCATGCTGGTTCTGTGCACACCCCTATACTTGAGTAGCAGGGCAACAGCAACCTGGAATGTTGCTATTTTTTCATATATATATTTTTAACAAGAATGCAATGCACCCATTCCAGAACAGCAATGAGATAAGCCCTATTCAGACACTGTGTTGCACATGCATACAGTGGTCCGTACACATGTACATGTTTTTGTGTGTGAAGGATTATACATGTGTTGACTTTGACAGTGAACCTGGGTACAGGCCCCCTCAAATGTGGGGTACAGAGAAGAAGTGTACTTCTGTAGGCGCAGTATTTGGCATCCCTTGGAACCTGGAGAAGGCCTGACTGATGAGCCCATGGATTCCCTGGCACCCGATTTGAAAATCACTATGCTAACACTTTAAAAAAAATAACAACGTATGCACTTAAATGTATATATACAGTAAAAGAGTGTCTGGTTACAGCTGTTCCAATTATTTTTAAGTGCCGAGATTATGGTGTTTAGCTTTGGTGGGACTGATGTGGTTCCGTAAAATAGCCCTGCTTGGCTAGGTGCCTACCTGCTCCTCCCTCTTCAAAATAAACAGCAGTCATGAAGCTTACAAAAAGTCTAGAAGTGTAAAGTAAACTGACGCTGTTAAAGGCTGCCCATGAAAGTGCCGGCCACTCAGGGAAGTGGATAGCCACAAAACCCTAGTGTGTGCTTTTCTACTCTTTTTCTAGAATGGGGTTAGCCCTGAGGGCAACACAGCTGATGATGTCCTATTGATCCTTTATGTTCAGTGCATGGATCTGTGTACATGCTTTGCAGATACAGATCTGAATGCATGGGCACATTATGTTCGATTGCATGTACAGTAGTACACTTTCTGTCTGCACTAACAGCACGGTATTTGAGGGACCTGTACCCAGTTTCACGTTTAAAATCAATGCACGCACACTCATGCACACAAACACATTCAGAATAAGAGGAGAGCTAATCAGGCGGACCCTTCTTAGCCAAGGGGACAATTCATGCTTGCTGCCACAAGACCAGCTCTCCTCCCTTAGATCAGCTCTCTTTCCTTAGGTCCATGCAAGCATTTGCAGCCTTGGAAGCATACAGTACATTACCCCCATCTCCGCACAAGCCTCTGTTTCTGGCCAGGTTCTGATTTGCTGAGATTGTTTGTGATGTCTGAACCAGCATTCTGGGCATCCCTGGACTTCCGTCAGGGAACCTGACATCTCTAACTTACTTGAAATCTCTGTTACAGATGTCGGGTTGCCTGATGGAAGTAGGGCAGGATATGCCAAGATTGTTGGGTTTGGACATCATGATCAATCTTGGCATATCAAACCTGAACATAGGAACATAGGAAGCTGCCATATACTGAGTCAGACCAGTGGTCTATCTAGCTCAGTATTGTCTTCACAGACTGGCAGCGGCTTCTCCAAGGCTGCAGGCAGGAATCTCTCTCAGCCCTATCTTGGAGAAGCCAGGGAGGGAACTTCAAACCTTCTGCTCTTCCCAGAGCGGCTCCATCCCCAGAGGGGAATATCTTGCAGTGCTCACACTTCTAGTCGCCCATTCATGTGCAACCAGGGCAGATCCTGCTTAGCTAAGGGGACAAGTCATGCTTGCTACCACAAGACCAGCTCTCCTCCCGAACAAGAACAAGAAGTAGAGGATCATGTGGGGATGAGGGGCGCACACACTCTCAGGGCTAAGGGGGTTTGTGTGCATCACAGGTGCCACTGTACGTGTGGACCTATCCAAGGGCCTTTTTGCTGTCCCCGTGTGATGTCAGGCAAGGGCCTGTTGAGGGAGGAGAATGCAAGGAAGAGAAGCTCTACTACTACTAATGATATTTGTATACCGTTCTTCAGCCAAAGGTCTCAAAATGGTTTGCATAGAAAAACAAATAATACATAAATAAGATGGTCCCCTGTCCCAAAGGGCTCACATTCTAAAAAGAAACATGAGGCAGACAGCAGCAACACCCAGCAGAGGGATGCTGTGCTTGGGTTGGATAGGGCCAATTGCTCTCCCCCTGCTAAATATAAGAGAATTGCCACTTTTAAAAGGTGTCTCTTTGCTTACTTAGCAGGGGTACCAACTGACTCAGTTAGCAGGATACGGCCACCAAATTCAAGCGGCAACATTGGTTGTCTCTGGGGTGTGACTTTCCTTTTGGCCCTCCAAAGGGTCTGAAATGCTGACCCCCACCACATTTGCCCACCAATCTGAAGAAGTCCCCCCTCCCACCACCTTTTTAAAGAAGAAACCCTTCAGGTCCATCTGCACTGTTGATCAAAATGCACACGTTCCTCCACCCCACTGAGAAATTTTTAAAAAACTTCTCACCATGAACAAATTTAATGAGCTGTGTTTATTGTTCTGCAATTTTTTTTTTTTAATGCACACCCTTGCCCTAGAAGGAATGGGCATACTCTTTAGTCCGCTGGGAAACTAGATGAAAATCTTTACTCTCAGCAAAAGGAAAGGGAAGCAATGACGGGAGTGGCAGAAGGAGAACAGAGTGGAATTGTGATTCTTCACTCATCCCTGTAATTTAAATATTTAACCAAGGAAGGAATCTCTCATAGCTGTGCTTGTCATGTGGACAACGCGGAAACGGGAGGAAGTAGCTGTCTGCAACTGGGTGGGGAAAACTCATTGGAAATCACCAGCTTCCACCAACTTACTCTCTAGTGATTATGTGAAGCCACCAATATAATATAATATATAATATAATATAATATAATATAATATAATATAATATAATATAATATAATATAATATAATATTGTTTTGTTTGTGATATTTTTATACTGCCTGGGGTGTATATCTCTAGGCGGTGTACAACATTTAAAATATTCGCACATGACAAGGTTTCCGAATAGTCACACATTCAAATACATGACAAGAAAAACCATAGAATAAAATTATGAAAACAAGTTAAAAAAAATTATTACAATTATTAAAATCAATCATGTTAATACTGAGTAAATTGATAAACAGCTCTTCCCTTGAAATTCAAAATGGCCACTGGATTGTTCCTCCAGTGAATCTCTGGGGAAATAATTGGTAGTTAGAATTTCTCCCCCGCCCCCCTCGGTCTGGTTCTGCACATGACAAGGTTTCCGATCAATAACAAGCAGTGTGCAGAAATGTGATATATTTATTTGCAAGGCAAATAGCCCGAGAAATGTGAAGTGTGCATGTTTGCTGGGCAAATACAGAGTCAGAATCAAAAGGGTGGGGTGGCGGGGGGGAGAATGAGAAAACAAGACCCAGAAGTAATGCCTAAAGGTATCCTGGGAAAGCAAAGAAGGCGTGGATCCTTGATCATGGGAAAAAAGGACTGGCAGAGGTAGAGATTGGCTCCTTCTAAGGTTGACTCACTGGGCTCTGCTAACAGAGAACAGCACCACCCAAGAGGACACCCGGGATAAATAGAGCTTCTGCTCTGCCATTATCCCAAAACCCAACTCAAGACTGAACGGAAGGAAGAAGAAACTCAAAGATGAAGGTCCAGGTTCTGGCAGCCCTCGTCCTCATCTCCTTGCTCTCCCTGCAAGATATCATTGCTGCGCCTGCACCTGGGGTAAGAAGGAAGCCAGTTTACTGCATGGTGCTGGGTGGCCAGGAAGTACTCAAGGCTGGTGCGCGCACACACACACACACACACACACACACACACACACTGAATTTCATACAAAATCTGAAATCTGGCCACATTTCAGAATACTTTTGAAATGTAAAGATTTTTTTCCCCCTCCATGCTACGGATTGGGGGAAAAATGTTTAGAAAGATTAAATGTGAAGTGGTGTAGGGAGGAGCATTGTTCCCACATTCGAGTCCTCCGTTCCACTCTGGGGCGGCCCCTTCATGAGGCGAGGTGAGACGGTTGTCTCAGGCAGCAGATTATTGGGGAGCGGCAGGGTGGTACCCTCTACTGACCTTGAGAGAAATTTGACCCTTGCAGGCTTTTCAAGGAGTGCTTCTCCTCCTAGGAGGTTGCCTAATACTGAGTCAGACCATTGATCCATCTAGCTCAGGGTTGCTCAGCTTCGGTCCTCCTGCAGATGTTGGCCTACAACTCCCATAGTCCCTGACATAATCCCTTCAAATCCCATAATCCCTATTGGCCACTGTGGCTGGGGCTTATGGGAGCTGTAGTCCAAAAACAGCTGGAGGGCCAAAGTTGAGCAGCCCTGGTCTATACAGACAGACTGTCAGCGGCTTTTCCAAGGTTGCAGGCAGGAGTTTCTCTCAGACCTATCTTGCAGATGCCAGGGAGGGAATTTAGAACCTTCTGCATGCAAACATATAGGTGATCTTCCCAGAGCAGCTCCTATCTCCTAAGGAGAATACCTTATGGCACTCACATGTAGTATCCCATTCAACTTCAATTCATGGCAGAGCCTGCTTAGCAAAGGGGATAATTCATGCTTGCTACCACAAGACCAGCTCTACTTTCATGGATCCTCATGCTCCTTGCAAAGCTTACACTAACACAAGAGAAAAAGAGGCTGCAGGAGAATTTCCCTTCTCTCTGCTTCCCTCTTCCCTGTCCACCCATACAATTTCAAAGTTTTTAAAGGATGGATTTGAAAGAAGGAGGGACCTCACCAGGGATGCATAAGATTTGGTGTTTTTCCTCACGTGCCACAATACCTTGGGCATCTGTGCTTCCATTCTGCCTTGCGTTCCACTCTTCTTCAGTTCCAGTGTAAGTAGGAGAACATCTGAAACTAATTCCAGAACTAGATAATGAACCATCTGTCTGGCAGGCAAGAATTTAGTAGGGTGACACTTTTCCTGGTTGTGGAGACAAAACAGAGAGGGAGAATTGCACCCGCAGGCATTTAGTTAGTTGAGTTTATCTTGGTCAGTGGTCAGGAATTACAACGATTCAATGCTGCTGCTGCTGCTCAAAATTTAGCCACTATTTTAATTGCTGGATTCTGCCCTGCCAACAAGTATGTAACGTAAAATGATTCAGAGCATCCTGGTGAATAATATGTTAGGGGTTATAAACAAGTTCCAAATTTCACAATAAGTTCATGATTTTTTTCTTTTTTAAACATGTTCAGTTGATACGACCTCACCTGATCCATGGGGAAAAACTCTTTCCTCAAATTGTATTTTAGGAAATTTACTGAATAAAATTGCTGAGGGCAAGGCATGGGAGCTCTGCTGAGCAAGCCTGTCCTGCTATTCAATCCACGGTCCTTATATTTTTATTGGTTTTTCTGGATCCTTTCAAAAGCTCTAGAATTTGCCTGTCCTAACAAAGCTTGGTTTGCCCATCCAATTATTTCCCTGGTTTTGCATCCCTGACAAAGATCCAGCAACTGCTACTCACTGCCTCTGGCATCTACTAGGAGCCACCCCCTCCCCGCAAATCCTCTACTTAAATGGTGATATTTCTGCTCCTTTCCAGAAT
The DNA here is from genome assembly GCF_027244095.1 of Hemicordylus capensis. Classification (NCBI taxonomy): domain Eukaryota; kingdom Metazoa; phylum Chordata; class Lepidosauria; order Squamata; family Cordylidae; genus Hemicordylus; species Hemicordylus capensis. Next base: position 21,221,225 of record NC_069663.1, read on the forward strand.
GCCGGTAGCTTTAACCAGAACGAGGGAGGCGACAACAGCTTCAGCAACAATGGAGTAAGTGCAGAGAATAAGTGTGTGTTTGAGATGGGTCTTTACTTGATCCATTGTTTCTTCTCCAACTAAAAATTATTTCCCTAAAGTTGTAGCAAACCTTCCAAATGATGTTGCTTCTTTATCTGGTGGAGTTCCCAGATGACTTTTTTGTTTTTAAGTCAATGCTATGCTAGTCTTGGCTGTGGTGCTTCAGTTATTATGAACTTTATATTTTGGGACATTCTTAACCCATGTTTTTTTTCTTTTTTCCCCCCAGAATGGCCCTAGTGGTGGCGTAAGTACCAGCAAGCGAACTTGACTCATTTTTTCTGACACTGCATCAAAAATATCTTTATACTTATTGATTGGGATGTAATGTCACTCCAAATCTCAAAGGAATATCCAGACATACTCAGCACTGGCTGAAGGGAAGCCAATTATTTCTTCTGGGTTGGAAATGTGATTTGTGACTATCAAACAAATTGAGATTTTGAGTCACCAGCCAGGATGACTTGAACAGTTGAATTGTTGTAATGCTTTTTTTAGAACTGCATAGATTTGGGGCTGTATGCTTTGTATCTTGTTGTTAGGCAGTTGGAGCGGGAGTGGAGTAGAATTGATATGAGACAAATCACAAGTTATTGAGGCTGGGGTTGATGGGAGTTGTAGTCACAGTTGGAGAGCCCAGATTTCCTCCCCCTACACTAGGAAACTACAATGTTTTTTCCGGTCACCCACCTAATGAAGTTCTTTCTACTCCTTCCCAGTAGGAGTCATGAAGAAAGAAATAGTCTTAACAATCATAACACTAGCAATGATGATGATGACAATTGATAATTTTTTAACCTCAGCTTTGTTTTGTATTGTTTTCACAGAAACCCTGGTGGGGATTTGGAGTGAGTATAATCCAGTGAATTAGACTGATCTATTCTGACACTGCCCCAAAATATTTTACCTGCTCACTCCTTGGGCTCTAAGACTATCAGAAAAGTTGAGATTTTGACGTCATCAAAGCTTGGATAGTCATCCAAGCCAGCCTGGATGACTTGAATTATTGAATTGTTGCAACGTTCTTTTAGAACTGCATAGATTTGGAGCTGCATGCTTTCTATCAGGTTGATGGGCAGGTGGGATGGGAGTGAAGTAGAACTGAGAAGGATCACAATTTATTGAGGCTGGAGTTCATGGGAGTTGTAGCCACAGCTGGAGAGCCCAGATTGCCTCCCTCTACGCTAGGAAACTACAATGATTTTTCCAGTCATTCACCTAATGAAGTTCTTTCTACTCTTTTCCCAGCAAGAGTCATGAAAAAGTAATTTTAACAATAAAAACACTAGTAATGATGATGATGACAATTGATAACGTTTTTAACCTCTGCTTTCTTTTCTTTTGTTTTCACAGTACCCCTGGTGGGGATATGGAGTGAGTATCATCCAGTGAATTAGACTGATCACTTCTGACAGTGCCCTAAAATATGATCCCTGCTCACTCCTTGGGCTCTAATGATATTAAAAATACCAAAGAGAGTCTTCAGAGAGGCCTAGCCCCTAGTAGAAGTAAGCTTGCCACGAGCATACCTTCTGGATAGGACAGACAGCCTAGAAAAATCAAAATCATGAAGGTTGGTAAAGGTGCTGCTTTTCACACTATTTGCTGCTTTGAAATCCATGCAGAAATGTGAGGTCTGGATTGCGTCACCAGTGGACCACCAAGGTCTTTCACTGAAATTGCAGCAAAATTTTCAGCTGATTCTGTTTCCTTCTTATTGAGACATCAGACAGTAGCATTAAGGTCCGTGGTGCCTTACAGAGAACCAACAAGGTGCCAAGTCCTTGCCCCCAGGGGCTAGAGATCTAAAACTTAATGCAGTGGCCACATTCACAAGTCACGTGGAACCCTTGGTCCAATGGACCCATGGTTCCACTGACCCCTAACCTCCTGTCTGCATTCAGACGACAGGGAGAGCATCCTCTCTGCAGTCCGTGAAACTATAGGTCCCTGAAAATCTGCCCTCTCATTTTGTTTGAATGAGGCCAGTGAAGGAGGGAGGAAATATGCTGGTGAGGAAGGCAGAACAGGATAAACATCTTGTTTGGCTTTGTTTCAGTAGTGCAGCAATTCTCCAACTTGGGTCCCCAGATGTTGGATTGCAACTCCCAGCATCCCCCTTCAGCTGTTGTGGCCAGAAATGATGGGATCTGTAGTCCAACAGCATCTGGGGACCCAAGATTGAGAATCTTTGCCGTAGGGGATAAGGAGAAATTGATTGTGCCAAAGGCTTAGTGTGGAAGATGCTTTCTAAGGAGGGCTTTGAAGTAAGAGTTCTTCATGAGTGGCATCATGAAGCTGTTGGATGAAGTAGAGAGTTATAACATTAGGAGTGGCATGAAGAGAATGGCCAGAGACAAGATGTTCACCCTCTCTCACTACACTAGAACCAGCAGTCATCTCATGAAATCAAGGATTTGTTGCCATGGGATGTGGTGATGGTGACTGGCTGGGAAGGCTGTAACGGGCTTGGGCAGATTCATGGAGGACAGGTCTACCAATGTCTACCAGTTGCAGAGGAGCAATGCAAGCCGAGGGAGCAGACCTTCATCTCCTGCCTGGGGGCTTCCCAGAGGCATCTGGGGTCCAGTGTAGGAGGCAGATTGCTTGAGTAAAGAGGCCTCTTGACTCATCTGACAAATCTCTTATGAGGAAGAATGATGCTGTTTAGGTCCCTCTATTATTCTACTCTTGTCCTATTGCTCATATTGTTGTATCCCATCTTCATGAATGAGGCGGATGGGGAGAGAATTGGTTTTCAGGAGATATTCCTTTTTGGAACTTCTTTTTAAGATCAAAATAGTATAGGCTCTTTGAGAAAAGCTTTGAAAGCTCCAATTTTTCTGCTTCAGGAAAATTTTCGTTTAGGCACATTTCTAACCACTCTTTTTTTTTAATTGTTTCAGCCCCCCCAAATTGGTGGAGGAGGAGTAAGTATCATCAAATACATATGTCCCATTGATTCTAGCACTGCATTAAAACATTATACATTCCTACTAGCTCCCTGAGTTCTTATAACACTCAAATTGTACACTGGGAGAAGAGCTGGTCTTGTGGTAGCAAGCATGAATTGTCCCCTTTGCTGAGCAGAATCCACCCTGGTTTGCATTTGAATGGCATACATATGTGAGCACTGTAGGATGTTTCCCTCAGGGGATGGGGCTGCTCTGGGAAGAGCACCTTCCTGCTTGGGTGCAGAAAGTTCCAAGTTCCCTCCCTGGCATCTCCAAGACAAGGCTGAGAGAGACTCCTCTCTGCAACCTTGGAGAAGCCACTGCCAGGCTGTGTAGGCAATTCTGAGCAAGATGGATCGATGGTCTGACTCAGTATAAGGCAGCTTCCTGTGATCCACAATGCTAAGAGCGTTCAGGACAAACTCAGCTGAAGGGAAACTGCCTTGGGCCTTCCTTTTTTGGTGGGAAAAGTGGTTAGACATTTTTAATAAGTTGTGATGCCATCTCTCTCGTCAGTGAGGCTGCAGAGAGGAGGGGGGTATTGCTGGGTGGGCTTCTTTGTGCTTGAAGGACAGCCCACACAGCCAGGGAGGGAGAAAGAGAATTTAGTTTCAACTCCAATCCGGCTAAATGCAGCCTCCGGTGCTGCATTTGGACAGAACAGAGGCTCCATGATCCCGCAATTTTGAGCAGCAAAACTCACTTCAAACCGGAGTCTCGAACTGGAGGTTCAAGCGGGAGTCTCCAGAGTACAACCTTAGGTGGACAAACGACGGGAGGAGAATTGAATTTATTCAGACATAATGGTAAAGAAACCACAGGAACCTGCAACTCTGGTCTCCCATTATGTTTGAACGAGGCCTGTGAATGAAGAAGGAAAGATGCCAGTGAGGGAGGTGGAAGAGGATAAACATGCTCCTGGGCTTTCTTTCAGTAGGGCAGTGGTTCCCCATCTTGGGTCACGAGGTGTTGGATTACAACTCCCATCAACCCCGTTCTGCTGTGGTGGCTAGAAATGATGGGATTTGTAGTCCAACAGCATCTGGGGACCCAAGATGGAAAACATGTGCAGTAAGGGATAAGGAGAAATTGATTATGCCAAATGCTTAGTGTGGAAGATGCTTTCTAAGGAGGGCTTTGAAGGAAGAGAGAATGGTGGCATCATGGAGCTGTTTGGGGTAGCAGAGGGTTATAACATTAGGAGTGGCATGAAGAGAGTGGCCAGAGACAGGATGTTCACCTCTCACTACACTAGAACCAGGGTCATCCCTTGAAATAGAGGACAGAAAAAAGGAAGTATGTCTCTGCATAGATTGTAATCCATCTATGGAATTTGTTTCCATTGGGTGTGGTGATGGCCACCGGCTTGGAAGGCTGTAACAGGGGCTTGGGCAGATTCATGGAGGACAGGTCTACCAATGGCTACCAGTTGCAGAAGATCAATAGAAGTAGAGGGAGCTGTTCTTCATCTCCTGCCAGTGGGCTTCCCAGAGGCATCTGGAGGGTTATGCATTCAGAGCATCATGGGGGGGAAATAACAAGTGGGTCCCGCCCCCCCATATTCCTGAGTTACAAATTCCACAGTAAAATTCATTTATATATATGAATTTATATATTCATTATATAATTTATATATTCATTTATATTTATGATTTATGAGCAAGCCTGTCCTGCTATTCAATCCACGGTCCTTATATTTTTATCAGTTTATCTGGATCCTTTCAAAAGCTCTAGAATTTGCCTATCCTAACAAATCTAGCTTGGTTTGCCTATCCAATTATTTCCCTGGTTTTACATCCCTGGCAAAGATCCAGCAACTCCTACTCACAGCCTCTGTCATCTACTAGGAGCCACCCCCTCCCTGCAAATCCTCTACTTAAATGGTGCTATTTCTGCTCCTTTCCAGAATGCAGGCAGCTTTAACCAGAACGAGGGAGGTGACAACAGCTTCAGCAACAATGGAGTAAGTGCAGAGAATAAGCGTGTGTTTGAGATGGATCTTCACTTCATCAATTTGCTGTCTTCTCCAAATAAATATTATTTCCCTAAAATTGTAGGAAACGATCCAAAATATGTTGCTTCTTTATCTTGTGGGAATTCCAGATGACATTTTTTTAAAAAAAAAAAGTAAATGCTGATCTAGTCTTGGCTGTGGTGCTTCCGTTTTGAGACATTCTTAACCCATGTTTTTCCTTTGTTTCCCCAGAATGGCCCTAGTGGCGGCGTAAGTACCAGCAAGCAAACTTGACTCATCTTTTCTGATACTGCATTAAACATCTCTCTATGCTTACTCCTTGGGGTGTAATGTCACTCTAATCTCAAGGGAATATCCAGACGCACAAAGCACTGGCTGAGGAGACATCCCTTGAGTATCTTTTCTGGGTTGGAAATATGATCTGGGACTATCAAACAAATTGAGATTTTGAGTCACCAGCCTCGATGACTTGAATTGTTGAATTGCTGTAATGTTCTTTTAGAACTGCATAGATTTGGAGCTGCATGCTTTCAATCAGGTTGATGGGCAGGTGGGATGGGAGTAGAACTGAGAAGGATCACAATTTATTGAGGCTGGAGTTCATGGGAGTTGTAGCCACAGCTGGAGAGCCCAGATTGCCTCCCTCTACGCTAGGAAACTACAATGATTTTTCCAGTCATTCACCTAATGAAGATTTTTCTACTCCTTCCCAGTAGGAGTCATGAAGAAAGCAGTAGTCTTAACAATAAAAACACTCGCAATAATGATGATGACAATTGATAGCATTCTTAACCTCTGCTTTCTTTTGTTTTGTTTTCACAGTACCCCTGGTGGGGACTTGGAGTGAGTATCATCCAGTGAATTAGACTGATCACTTCTGACACTGCACTAAAATATGATCCCTGCTCACTCCTTGGGCTCTAATGATATTCAGAATCCCTAAGAGAGTCTTCAGACAGGCCTAGCCCCTAGTAGAAGCAAGCTTGCCTTGGGCATCCTTTCTGGGTAGGACAGACAGCCTAGAAAAATCAAAATCATGAAGGTTGGTAAAGGTGCTGCTTTTCACACCATTTGCTGCTTTGAAATCCATGCAGAAATGTGAGATGGATTGAGTCACCAGTGGACAACCAAGGTCTTTCACTGAAATTGCAGCAAAATTTTCAGCTGATTCTGTTTCCTTCTTATTGAGACATCAGACAGTAGCATTAAGGTCCGTGGTGCCTTACAGAGAACCAACAAGGTGCCAAGTCCTTGCCCCCAGGGGCTAGAGATCTAAAACTTAATGCAGTGGCCACATTCACAAGTCACGTGGAACCCTTGGTCCAATGGACCCATGGTTCCACTGACCCCTAACGTCCAGCTCTTCTGTCTGCATTCATATGACAGAGAGAGCATACCCTCTGCAGTCAGTGATACTGCAGAGAGGAGGGAGAACTGTCTGTGCAGGCCTCTTCATGCTTGAAGAACCCACACAGCCAATCATAGATCAATGGAGGGAGGGAGGAGCTTCCTTCCTCAACTCTAGTCTGGCTGAATGCAACCTCCAGTGCTGCATTCAGACATAACCTAGCCTCTGTAAACCCTCCATTTTCAGCAGCAAACTCACTACAAACTTAGCATTCAAGCTAGAGTCTCCGGAATGCAACTTTGGTCTGCACAAAGGACATGACTGGAGTTGAATTCATTTGAACATAACAGTAAGGAACCCACAGGTCCCTGCAACTCCATTACCTTCTCATTAAGTTCGAATGAGGCCAATGAAGGAAGGAGGAAAGATGCCGGTTAGGAAAGCGGAACATGATGAACATCTTGTTTGGCTTTCTTTCAGTAGGGCAGCAGTTCCCCGTCTTGGGTCCCCAGGTGTTGGATTACAACTCCCATCATCCCTCTTCAGCTGTTGTGGCCAGAAATGATGAGATTTATAGTCCAACAGCTTCTGGGGACCCAAGTTTGGGAATCTTTGCAGTAGGGGATAAGGATAAATTGATTGTGCCAAAGGATTAGTGTGGAAGATGCTTTCTAAGGAGGGCTTTGAAGGAAGAGAGAATGGTGGCATCATGAAGCTGTTTCGGGAAGCAGAGAGTTATAACATTAGGAGTGGCATGAAGAGAGTGGCCAGAGACAGATTGTTCGCCTTCACTCACTACACTAGAACCAGGGTCATCCCATGAAATAGAGGACATTAAGAAGAAAGTATGTCTCCCCATAGCCCATAATTCGTCTATGGAATTTGTTGCCATGGGATGTGGTGATGGTGACCAGCTGGGAACTCTGTAAGAGGGGCTTGGGCAGATTCATGGAGGACAGGTCTACCAATGGCTACCAGTTTCAGAGGAGCAATGCAAGCAGAGGGAGCACACCTTCATCTTCTGCCAGGTGGCTTCTCAGAGGCATCTGGAGGGCCAGTGTGGGAGCTAGATTGCTTGAGTAAAGAGGCCTCTTGACTAATCTGACAAGTCTCTAATGAAAGGAGGAAGAATGATGCTGTTTAGGCTCCTCTATTGTTCTACTCCTGTTCTATTGCTAATATTGTTGTATCCCATCTTCATGAATGAGGCGGATGGGGAGAGAATTGGTTGTCAGGAGATATTCCTTTTCTGAGCTGCTTTTTAAGATCAGAATAGAATAGGCTCTTTGAGAAAAGTTTTGAAAGCTCAAATTTTACTGCTTCAGGTAAATTTTCATTTAGGCACATTTCTAACTACACTTTTTTAATTATTTCAGCGCCCCAACATTGGTGGAGGGGGAGTAAGTATCATCAAATATATATGTTCCGTCGACTCTAGCACTGCATTAAAATATTCTACATCTCTACTAGCTACTTGAGTTAGCTAGTAGTTAGCCACTCCAACTTTACACTGGGAGGAGAGCTGGTGTTGTGGTAGCAAGCATGAATTGTCCATTTTGCTAAGCAGGATCCATCCTGGTTTGCATTTGAATGGGAGATTACATGTAGCCTCTTTCATCTACTAGGAGCCACCTCCTCCCTGCAAATCCTCTACTTAAATGGTGCTATTTCTGCTCCTTTCCAGAATGCAGGCAGCTTTAACCAGAACGAGGGAGGAGATAACAGCTTCAGCAAAAATGGAGTAAGTGCAGAGAATAAGCGTGTGTTTGAGATGGATCTTCACTTCATCAATTTGCTGTCTTCTCCAGATAAACAGTATTTCCCTAAAATTGCAGCAAAACTTCTAAAAGATGTTGCGTCTTTATCTGGTGGAGTTTCCAGATGACTTTTTTTAAAAGTCAATGCTGTGCTAGTCTTGGGTGTGGTGATTCAGTTATTATGAGTTTTATATTTTGGGACGTTCTTAACCCATGTTTTTTCTTTCTTTCCCTAGAACGGCCCTAGTGGCGGCGTAAGTACTAGCAAACACACTTGACTCATCTTTTCTGACTCTGCATTAAAAATATCTTTATACTTATGGTTTGGGGTGTAATGTCACTCCAGGTCTCAAGGGAATATCTAGACATACCCAGTACTGGCTGAAGAGAAGCCAATTGAGTATATTTTCTGGGTTGGAAATGTGATCTGCGACTATCAAACAAATTGAGATTTTGAGTCACCAACCAGGATGACTTGCATAGTTGAATTGTAATTGTCTTTTAGAACTGCATAGGGTTGGAGCTGCATGCTTTGTACCTTGTTGATGGGCAGTTGGGGTGGGAGTGGAGTAGAATTGATAATGATCACAGTTTATTGAGTCTGGAATTGATGGGAGTTGTAGCCACCATTGGAGAGCCCTGATTACCTCACCCTACACTAGGAAAGTACAATGATTTTTTGAGTCATCCACCTAATGATGTTCTTTCTACTCCTCTCCAGCAGAAGTAATGAAGAAAGCAGTAGTCTTAGCAAGAATAACACTAGCCAGGGGTGTAGCTCTAATTGAGCGGATGGGTTCAAAGAACCTGGGGCCTCCAGCTCCTGAGGGCACCCCAACTCCACCACCTCCCTATTTTCTTCATTATCTCCCTCACTCAGAGCAGCCGCCAGGGAGAGGGGCAAAAACAGGGCCCCTATCCTCTAGCTAAGCCCCTAACACTAGCAATATGGATGATGGCAATTGATAGCGCTTTTAACTTCTGCTTTGTTTTGTATCCTTTTTCACAATACCCCTGGTGGGGACCTGGCGTGAGCATCATCCAGTGGATGAAACCGATCTATTCTGACACTGCACTCTAATATTATTCCTGCACACTCCTTGGGTTCTAATGATAAAATGTGAAAAAGAGTATTCAGGGCAAACTCAGCTAACAGGAAGCTACCCTGGGTGTTCCTTCTGGGTGGGAAATGTGGTTCGGCATTTTTACTATGAATCAATGTTGCTTGGGATGTTGCTTACTGGTTTGATTCCTTGTGGAGATGTATTCAATTTAGGACCCATGGAGATGGGTGGATTTATTGGAGGATGCTTTAGTGGCAGCCTACCCCACACAGCAGCACAGGTACCCATAGGATCCTCCTCCCCAGCTCCCCAGAATTCTCCTGTTGGGGTTTCCATCTTCCATCTGAGGCAGTTTGAACTAATCTGCCTGTGTTCAGATTCTTGTCCTGCCAGATTCAACATGAAATAGGGCTTCTGTCCTCAGAGGAGTCCTATAAAGTTTCAGCAAGGGCCAGTTTTTCACTAGGGTGGGGGCAGTAACTGGATGATGAAGCATTCCCAATGATACAACTAAAGGCACTTATTTACAAATATTTATTGCAATAATGCCTTATATCAGCAAAGCTTCTCTAGGGAAACTGGCCCAGTAAAAAGCTGCTGCTGAAACTTGCTGCCACTCAGGAAGCCACAGAGCCCTCACATCCCCTTTTATGCCCTTTTTCTAGAATGCTAACAGCTTCAATGGGAACAAGGCTGGCTCCGGCAGCTTCAGCAACAATGGCGTACGTACCAGAGACCTGCAAATTGCACCCTCCCGATTATTCACCAGCTCAGTAGACCATCCCCTTAAGTTGGTTTGGCAGTTGGGTATGAATGAAGCAGGCTAGTCAATGGACACTTGAAAGCCCCTTGGTGGACATGCTAGAGAGGTTTCTGGGCATCCCAAGCCTACATATAACTTGTCCTTTCCTTTACTGCTGCACGTAACACTCAGCAGTAAACAGACCCCACTGTACAGCCTGATGATCTCTGAAGTGGTCAGCTTTTCCTGACACGGGGCAGAATATATTGTTGCCAGGTCGTCTGGGATATTATCAAAATGGCAGCTGAGATCAGCAGCTTTGCTGGGGCATGCAGATGTTCTACTTATCCTGTACAATCATTCTTGGATTCTCTGTATTTATTTTATTTATTTATTATTAAAACTTTTATCCTAGAACTTTCCTGACTCCTATAAAGTGCCATGATGAAGTCTCAGTTTCATAATGCTTAAGCATCTGCAAGAGGGATTGCATTAGCCTACAGCTCTGAAATCACAGATTTAGATCAGTTAGAAACAGCTGTGGCTGCGCAGGGATGATGTTATGCCTTCCTTATGAGGCTAGGCTACAGCATCTGGGGCTCTTTACCTTGGAAAAGAGGCGACTAAGGGGAGACATGAACTAAATGTATAAAATTATGCATGGAGTGGAGAGGGTGGACAGAGAGAAATTTTTCTCCTCTCTCACAACACTAGAACCAGGGGCCACCCCATGAAACTGAAGGTCGGGAAATTTAGGACCAACAAGAGGAAGTACTTTTTCACACAGCACATAATTAATCTGCGGAATTCTTTGCCATGGGATGTGGTGATGGCCACCAGCTTGGATGGCTTTAAAAGTGGCTTAGACAGATTCATGGTGGACAGGTCTATCAATGGTTACTAATCTGGTGTCTGTGGGCCATCTCCAGCCTCAGGGGGACAATGCCTCCCAATACCAGTTGCAGGGGAGCAATAGCAGGAGAGAGGGCATGCCTTCACCTCTGGCCTGTGAGCTTCTCAGAGGCATCTGGTGGGCATCTGGTGTGAAACAGAATGCTAGACTAGATGGGTCTTGTGTCTGATCCAGAAGCACTGTTCTTATGTTCTTAATGTTGTTTCTTTGTATTGCAGAATGGCAAGTGAACCCCATATCTGGGTGAGTATTAGAAACCACCACTTTGGACCCCTCTATTTGCTCTACAATTCATAAAGCTCTTGTCATGTTGCACTGAGTCACTGTTTTTCTCCACTATTGCTCTCAACAGGTATTCTCTCTGAATCTAGTAGAGTGTGCACTAAACACCCTCTTGGGGGGTGGGTGTTTCAGTTCAAGCTTGAACCGGTTGAACTGGGACAGTTTGAACTGAACCAGGTTTGAACCAGTTCTGCACACCCTTAGAATCTGGTGGTCCCTTTTAACTCTCACTGTTAAGAAATGTTGGTATGTCTATACTCCAGAAATTTGTCTTCGTCTAACATACAGACAATACATCTGAGTTACTGTCCACAGTCCTGGCTAATGAGGGAAGAAATGGGTTGGTATGTCACAACTGAATGTTAGAGCTCCCACATTCATACAAAAGGTCCATGTTTAATCTCGGGCGTCTGCACCCAGGGTTTAGAAAGACCCCTGTCTGAAAGCCTGCAGATCTGCTGGCATGAATCAGTGTCAAGAAAACCAAACTAGATGGACCAATAGCAGGCTCATAAAGTTAGGCAGAAAGCTCCTGAGAAGCTTTTTTGTTACTGAAATGTGTTTGTGATTCCTTGAACATTCTCAGATGTCTCTCCTTGGGAGGAACACTGACATGTGCTTTGAATTTTACTTTTGTTGAAATCTCAGTGTCATCCCTACTTGTATATGAATGCTTCCCAAATATTAATAATCCCCTCTTGGGGTGCTCCCTGTTTGAATTCTTCCCCATTTTTCTTTTATTCTTTGACAGTATTCGACAGCCAGAAACCTACTGCAAAGAAAGTCCAGATGTCCTCTACCCTGCTATTCTCCACTTTATGAAATCCGTTCCCTCTTGAATGATATCTATAGGAGATGAGCCTTTCACTGCTTCTGATGTCCCCCATAAGTCCCATTTGCAAATAAAGCAACCTGACTTCTCAATTCAGCTTCTCTCCTTGTCACTCGCTGGTTTAATTGCTCTGAAGAGATGCTCCAGATGTTGCAAGAGCATTGAATATGCAGTGAATGCTGGGCAGAGATGGTAGATGCCTACCCATGATATTGTCCTTGTGCCAGAAAACCCACCGATCTGAGAATCAGTAGGAGTTGTTTTTGAAGAAACACGTATAAGTTCAGGCTTCCCAGGTGGAAACAGACAACAGTTTGTCCAGAGTTGAAGATGGTGGTTTACATCCAGATTAGCGTTGGGTTGGTATAGTGTGAGAAGGTAACAGAATGTGAGGGGAGGAGAACTGGTCTTGTGGCAACAAGCATCAAAGGGTCCCTTTGCTAAGCAGAGTCTGCATTTGGATGGGAGGCTACATGTAAGTCCTGTAAGATAGTCCACTTTGGGGATGGGGCCAAAGCTCAGTGGAAGAGCATCTGCATGCTTGAATCTGCATGCTTGCATCTGAGACCTTGAGAAGGTCTCAGATTCCCTCCCTGGCATCTCCAAGATAGGGCTGGGAGAGACTTCTGCCTGTAACCTTGGAGAGCCACTGCCGGTCGTGTAAACGATATCGTGTAAATGATACTGAGCTAGATGGGCGAATAGTCTGAATCAGTCCGACTCGGTGTAAGGTAGCTTCTGTATTTCTAATGTTTTGCAGCCCCTTCTGGAAGACTTTCTCTGGGACATATACAAGTGCAACAAGTTGTGCAATGAGTCATACGAACACAGGAGGAAGCTGCCTTCTATTGAGTCTGACCATTGTTCTATCTATCTCATGTTTGTTGGTTCTGAATGGCTGCAGCTTCTTCAAGGTTTCAGGCTCAGGGGTCTTTCCCAGTCCTATCCGGAGATGCCAGGGAGCGAACCTGGGACCTTCTGCGTGCAAAACAGATGCTCTACCACTGAGCTACGGACACATCCCCTAGTCAATGGCTCCTACTAGTGCAAGAACTAATCTGGAACACGTCACTTTCTTTGTACAACACCATTCAGCTACTTCCTTAGGTTAGCACAACACCAGTCTTTATATAGGCCAGCATGATTGTAGTGCACACTGCCATGTACACAGACACAACCAGTCATACAAGTTGTAAACTGGAAGGCAGATGGTTCCTTTTTCTTCCAGTGTGTTTTAAGTGTGTGTGTGTGTGTGTGTGTGTGTGTGTGTGTGTGTGTGTGTGTTGACTGTAGTGCAAAACCATGCTAAAGCCACTCCTTGTAAATACAAAATGACAAGAATTGCTTAATTATTTTTACTGACATGCAGCTTTCTCGATCACAGCAAAGAGTAGTCTGTTCTATTAGAAAATCAAAAGCATTCACTAGAAGGCAACTGTCACCTGACCGCACACCAAGTTCTGGTTATTTCATAAATCTGTCATGTCTAATTAGCTTCAGAGGAATTTAGGTGAATGCTGGAAAGAAGAAAAGAAGAGCAAATTAAGATGAATATAAACAAATACGAAGGCATATAGTGTATGCGCAAAATGTGATGAATTCTGTCACACAGCTACAAATATTCACAGTCCTACACACATTTTGTGAATGCCTGGAAACCAAGAGCTAAATCTTTGAATTTTGAAAGTCACTTAAATATCTGCATTCAGTAGTGTACATGTGAAATGCAGAGAAACATTTATTTGGGGGCATTCCAGATCAATCTGGAATTAAAAACATTTGCCATCATTTAGCTATTCACTAGGGATGTGCACAAATCGATATCCCCACTGACGAGCAGGTGGGGTTTGTGGTTGGCACATGGCAGTTGACAGTTGGCACTGTACAATGACAGTCAAAATGAACAGAAGAAATTAAGGCGTGTAATGAATCCTCATAGGGATTCATTATGAGGAAAACTTATTAGACACCAAAGAATCCAAACACTTGAAAAATAGTGGCCAAACATTTTTCTCCATAACTCCACTTCTACAAGGACTAGAGGTAAGCTTTTGTTTTTATTTTTAATTAAAGCTGGGGATCCATCTTTGGGTTAGGATAGGGCAACTTTGAATCCTCATTATTTCCTATGGCAAAAATATACAAAATCAGTAAAACCTAAATTAAATAATTAAAAATCAACCAAGTGGCCCACTGCCTTAACGTTTGGGTGGTAGGTGGCACCCATAGGTACCTACCCACCCCCCAAATCTGGTGCCCCTAAGACCTTTATAAGTGGTCCGAATCAATCTGAATCCAAATTGAATTGAATCAAATCCAAATTGAATCTAGGGTGATTCGAGAGGGACAGGTTCGGACACAAAACAAATCAGGGGTGATTCGATTCGGGCACAAATTGAATTGAAAAAAATCAATTAGTGCACATCCCTATTTGTTAGCCCTGCCTCTACTCCAGGGGTGGAATACAAGTAACTAAAGCCTGATTCAAAAGCCAGCCTGGATCAAGGAATGGATTAACCAAAAACATCATATATGGGAGCCCTCATTCACTTGCCTCTGTGAGCCCCCTTAGCAGTGCAGGATGGGTGGATGATGTGACCATGCTGGTGGCTTCCTTTTTTTTAGGATAATGTGATGCCTCTGCCCTCACCTTTGTGTTCAAGAATACTCCGGGGTACTGCCTCCCACTTTGTGGGGAGCTTACTTGATGCTCACAGCTTATTTTCTGTTCTACAGAACTTACCAATTGGTAGTCTTTCTTGCTCCTTCCTATTCGTCTGCCGCCTGTTAGAAAGAGCACAGGATTAATTACATCTTACTCCTCGTACCTGGTCAGCAAATGTTGACATTCAAGAAATATACCACAAAGAGAACCAAAACAATCCCTCACCAAACTGTCCGATGAGGAAGAAAACAATAAACACAATATGATAGGGTATTACTATTGTAGAAAATATATTCAGAATAGATCAGTTTATGAATATGGATAGAACAATTGTATTCTCAACAAGAAGCAGTAGGACAGCATAATGGAAATGAATACAACACGTAGATGATAAAATCGTCAAACTATGTATCAAAATGGAGCAATGGAGTCCAAACGGCAAAATTTAGCAAAGGCCAGACATACAGAAAAACATTTGAAGACTGGAAGAAAGATTTGGTTCTTTCTTTCAGGCCATTGATCTGCTCCAAATGAGTCAAATGACCAACATACTTAAGGGTGTTTAGACTACCATTTTTAAAATGACTGGTAATTACTAATTACTGCAGATCATTATCAAATCCAAGTGAATTCTACTACTGATCTCACTGATGCTTATTACCGACTAGGGCTGTCCACACACTCAGTACTGGGATAGGAGACGGATCCTATCCGAGTTTGGGAGCTGTGAGTTTACCAATTGTGTGTGAGTGGGGAGGAAGTGATAGTCTGCTAAGAGAAGGAGTTCTCTTAAATAGGCTTAAAACTATTTAAGAAAATGCCTTCTTTGATATGAACCCCACCACCTATTCAGATCTTCAGGGGAGGTTCGTCTGAGGGTGCCGCCAGCTTGTCCGGTGGCAACCCAAAGGTGAGCCTTCTCTGTAGTTGCCCAATAGCTGTAGAATGCACTTCCCACTGAGATTAGAGCTGCTCCATCCCTGTTGGCATTTATTATTGATTGATTGATTGATTTGATCTGATCTGATTTCTATACCACCCTTCCAAAAAGGCTCAGGGCAGTTTACACAGAGAAATAATAAATAAATAAGAAGGGTCCCTGTCCCCAAAGGGCTCACAATCTAAAAAGAAACATAAGACATACACCAGCAACAGTCACTGGAGCTACTGTGCTGGGGGTGGATAGGGCCAGTTACTCTCTCCCTGCTAAATAAAAGACAACCACCACGTTAAAAAGGTGCCTCTTTGCCAAGTTAGCAGGGTTCGTCAATTGTTTAGGAAACAACTGAAGACGTATCTCTTCAGTCCGGCTTTTTAGCTATTTGGTAGTTCTATGGGTATTTTAGTTTGGATTTTTGAATGTTTTGTTTTCAAACTTCTTGGTTTGTTTTATTGCTGTAAACCACCTAGAGACTTTGGCAGTGGGCGGTACGAACGAATATGTTAAATAAATAAATAAATAAATAAAATTAAATAAATGTGGCCGTTGTGGAGGAGGGTTTCCCCTCCTATCTCACAAAAGAAGTTGTTACAGCTGCTGGGTAGGACAGATCCCTTCTGCCCGCCTTCCACATAGCAGATGATCACTTTCCCCACCCCTGCCTTGCTTTTTCCTCACACACAATTAGTCAATGAGAGCACACACCATTCCCGAGCATGGGTAGGACTCATCTCCTCCCCAAGTGCTGACTGAAGGTATTCACATGACAGTTTGGGTAGGCAAGAGGATGTGGGGGAAAGGCTCTGAAATCTTACCTTCCCCCCAGATGGCCCCTCAAACATTGCTGGGAGGGTGGATCACACTCCCACATGAGCTGTGATACACCAAGCAGCGGGAGCACCGGATGATGCATCCCGGCCTCTGGGTATCCCACAATGCACCTTGCACTGAGCATAGTGCATTGGGGGATTCCTGCAAGGGGCAGGCACTCTAGGAGCCCATCTCTGTGTCTCCTTGGGCTACGTGCAGCCCAACGAGACGCACAGCCATGGAGCCTGGATTAAGGGAGCGCTCACTCCTTTAACCCTGATTAAAAGCCAGGCTGGGGACCCAATCCCGGTGGGTTCTTGCATGCAGCCTAACCCAGGTTGGGCTTCCCTAGCCTGGGTGCGGCTGAGCATGAGAACAGCCTCACTGTGTGTGCACAGCCCTACTGCTTAGCTTACTACTACTGTTGCTGCTTCCCTGTTTCGGTGTAGTGAGCGACCTCACTACACAGAAAAGCAACCGGGCCGGCTAGTATAATGCAAAGAGACAGACTGATACTGGAATTAGAGAATGACACATAGCACAGCTTCAGACTGAAACCCTAAATTTTGGGTCTGACATTCCCAAGTGGAAAATCAACAACAACAACAACAACAACAACAGGGAAAGATGAGGAACACTTTAGGAAAGCAAGAGATTGCTGGATACCTTGCAAAATAAACAGGATCCAGACTTAAATGGGAATATTAGCCACAGATGTAACAGCAATATGGGGGCTGTCCTAAGTGTTGAACTGATTGTCAACTAGAGCAGAGTCCAGACTGGAAATTCAGGTTTGGAGTGAAGGGGTAACAAAAAGGGTTGATCCTTGTGAACCCAGAGACATAGGTTTGGGTGGGGTATAAATTAAATAAATAAATAAACAAACAAACAAACAAAAAACTTAGCCTTACCTGGCCTCCCTTTCCTTTCCCTTTGCCCTTTCCTTTGCCCTTTCCTTTTCCTTTCCCTTTCCCTTTCCCTTTCCCTTTTCCATTTCCACTGGGAACTTCTACTTCTTCTTCTTCTCCATCATCCTAGGAAAGAAAGAGTTATTACTGTTCAATCTTGTGAAAGGGAAAATGGGTCCTGGCCTGCTGAAAGTAATATAATAGTAAATAGAGTGTTCCCCCTGTTCAGGACTGGATTTTGACATAAGCTATGTCAAACCTAAAAGACCCCAGGGCATTAAAAAAAAAATCTACCAAAAAGAAAATAGAAATAGAAAGCTTTATTCTTACAAATATACTTGGCCAAAATGCAATGAAAAATTAATAATCGGTTCATGTCTAAAAATAATTGTTATTTGTTTGAGTCTTTCCCCAATCACCATTATTTTAAACCAGGCCAACATTGGCCCACGAGCTGTTTTGGGACTACAGCTCCCATAATCCCTAGTCACAGTGGCCAATAGCCAGTGATTATGGGAGTTGTAGGCAAATATCTGCAAGAGGATCAAAGCTGAGCAGGACTGTTTAAAACCAATTAAGTAAAATTTGAAATGTAGTAATTTGGGGACTCTCATAACGTGAGCCCTTAATCCATAGCATGTATAGCTTGTCTCTAAATCTGGTACAGCCCACATTCTGTTCCTTTCTTGTTTCTTTTATAGATAGTCATGAACTGAGGTCCATGCACAGGTTTGGTGCCATGGGGAGGGGAGTGAGGAGTGGGATCTTTTTTTAAAAAAAAGGAGAGCAGGTCCTTACCTGCTCTCTGTCACCACATGCAGCTTCCTGCTGCACTTGGCCCAAGGACCCCCACACGACACCAACACGCTCATGGCGTCTGTGCATGAGCGGGTGCCATTTGCATGGTCAGCATCACAATACTGACCACGCAAACACATTGTGAGGAACTCCAAAGGTTCTCCCTAAAAATGGCAAATGTAGTTCAATGTAAGCAAGTGCAAAGTGATGCATATTGGGGCAACAATCCCCGACTTCACATACAGATTGTTGGCTCTGGGCTATCAGTGATTGACCAGGAGAGAGATCTTGGGGTGGTGGTGGACAGCTCATTGAAAGTGTCGACTCAGTGTGCAGCCTATGGTGTGACCACATTTGGAGTACCGTGTACAGTTCTGGTCACTGTATCTTAAGAAGGACTATATAGAACTGGAAAAGGTACAAATGAGGGCAACCAAGATGATGAGGGGCCTGAAACATCTTCCTTAGGAGGCAAGGCTCCACGCTGCTAATTTCAGCTGCTGATACTCACAAGAGCTCTTTTCTTCAAAACTGGTAGAGCGTCCTGTGGAAGAAAAAAATATTAAAAAGGAATTATAGACACCTGTTTTTCTATTCTCCATCACAAGGTTCATGTTGTGATTTGTTGATTTAATTGGTCTCAAAATTTGATTGGCTTCAAAACTGGGGCTAAATTAAATCGTCCCCAGTTCAACTCAATGTGGCCTGAACTGGACTTCCATTCACTTTGGGCCAAATCAGGTCCAACTGGGCCAAATCAGTCTCAATTAGACCACCAAAGCTTTTGACTGCCCTAGACTTTGAATGTGCAATTGCATTTGCTAATTTGTACAATGTTTCATTACTGTTCTCTCCACTCTCATATATAAGTTAGTCTGGAGCAATGACAGCATGCATATGTGGATCCATGATAGAATCCCAGTTTGTGATAAGTTTAGAGGCCCAGATGGCATTCCACCAGTTCTCTTGTTGATACTCACCACACTCACACCCATATTATCGGGAGGGCTCAATTCCTATGAGAAAGTCAGGAAAAGGCAAATTATTTTCATGACTTACTTCCAGCTATTTATCTAATTGCCCAGCTTCACTTTTGTCCCAGGGCCCACTCCAACCTTGCTATACCCCTAGTTCCTTCACTGTAGATTGGAGTACAGATGCTAGGCTCAGGAATATCTCAGCCATTCAGAGAAGTAAGTAGGTTACTGCTGTATTCATAACTATGTTGTGAGAGCACTCCTTGATGGGTTGCTGAGGGAACTCCACCATCCTAAAGTAAAGGTAAAGTGTGCTGACTCCTGGTGACCACAGAGCCCTGTGGTTGTCTTTGGTAGAATCTAGGAGGGGTTTACCATTGCCAGCTCCTGTGCCATATTAGATGATGCCTTTCAGCATCTTCCTTTATCGGTGCTACCCGATATAGACCTTTCCCATAGTCTGGGAAACACACCAGCAGGGATTCAAATCAGCAACCTCAGCTTGCTAGGCAAGTCATTTCCCTGCTGTGCCATTAAGTGGCTTTCCCATCATCCTAGAGTGACCTTAACCACTTCTTTTAGAAGAGCTTACCACAACTTCACCGTCAGGTAACACAGGGCCCTATAAGACAAAAATGTTCTGCGTTGGTTTCGTTACAAAATTGTATTATTTTTGTTACAAAAATATTTATTGCAAATGTATTATTATGAAATATTATTTGATGGTATGAGTATTTGGGGGCTGGATAAAGAATAGCTGGGTCTGAACTGTCATGCTGATGAACCATTATTTCCAAGGAGAACGAATCTTCTTCTTCTTCAGCAGCAGCATTAACAGCATCATCATCATATTAGTATACAGCTAGATTAATGTTGCACGAGTGGAACAAGCATGAGAAGGTTACATAACTGTGTGGATGCTCAGAGTTGAAATGTGCCATCTCTTTTGTTGCTAGCACAACAAAGATAGCCGAACCTTCTACCACAGGTTGCAGGTCTTGTGAAATTGCACTCTGTTGCGCTAGTGCAACACTATTGTGTAATGCAAGCTCCTAACATAGTAGAACTAGCTAGCACAACATCCTTGCACTAGTGCAATATGTTTGCCCATGTGAAGCATTGTCTGGTTATGGGAAAGATGGTGAAAACTTTAGGAAAGCAAGAGGCTGTAGGATGTCTTGCAGAATAAACAGGATCTGGTCTTAAATGGGGGCTTTTAGCCACAGTTGTGAAAGCAACAAGAGGCTGTCAGATAGGTTGAAGTGGTGGGCAAGCAGAGCAG
Organism: Hemicordylus capensis; assembly: GCF_027244095.1. Taxonomy (NCBI): domain Eukaryota; kingdom Metazoa; phylum Chordata; class Lepidosauria; order Squamata; family Cordylidae; genus Hemicordylus; species Hemicordylus capensis. Next base: position 21,241,553 of record NC_069663.1, read on the forward strand.
AGCCCAAACCAGAAAAGCAGATATGAGATGGAGTGCTAACAAAAAAGGGTGATTCTTGCCGTAGCAGCTGGTGCATGTGCCCCCAAGAGGCACCTTTAAGCATAAATTTGTAGGCACTTACCTCCACCCCGACTGCTCCTGAAAAGCTGCTCCAAACAGCAGCATGCCACCCAGCGCTCCCTGAAGCTGGGCGGTGTACCTGGCTTCCATGGAGTTGATCCTCCGCCGGTAGCTAGGTGAGTGGCAGGGCTGATCCTCTGTCACAGGGAGTTCTTGGCGACACACTGCTGCTCAGAGCAGATTGCAGGTGCAGTCAGAGTGAAAATAAGCACCTTCAAATTTGTGCTTAAAGGTGCCTCTCATTGCCTCTTCAGTGGCCCCCACACAGGCCACTACTGGCTGGATTCTTGTGAACTTAGACTTACTAGGCCTTTTCCTTTTCCATGTCCTTTTCCATGTCCTTTTCCGTGTCTTTTTCCGTGTCCTTTTCCGTGTCCTTTCCCACCAAATTCACCATCTACCATCTCATCCTAGAAAGCAAAGACCTGTTACTGTGTTGCTTATGAGATACAGAGTGTATCCAGCAGAAATCAATCAATGTTTATTTCGATCAAATATCAAATACAATCCAGCAGAGAGAAATAGGAACGAGAGGATATTCCCTGCTCTCTTCCTTAACTATCCCTCTAGTTTGCCCTGCCCTGCTTCCTGAAATCTAGTACAAGAAGGAGGTGGACTTTCCCATCACATGCTATCACATCTTTTCTACTTAACCTGGAACATTCTTCATGTAAAGTATGTGTTCTGCCATTGGGCTATGGCCCTTGTCCTTGAGCCTTCCCCTGACCTGTAAGCAGCCACTATGCTCGATTGCCTATGGCAATTGGTACAAAGTGAGGAGAGCTGGTCTTGTGGTAGCAAGCATGACTTGTCCCCTTAGCTAAGCAGGGTCTGCCCTGGTTGCATATGAATGGGAGACTAGAAGTGTAAGCATTGTAAGATATTCCCCTCAGGGGATGGAGCCACTCTGGGAAGAGCAGAAGGTTCCAAGTTCCCTCCCTGGCAGCATCTCCAAGACAGGGCTGAGAGAGATTCCTGCCTGCAACCTTGGAGAAGCCGCTGCCAGTCTGTGAAGACAATACTGAGCAAGATAGGCCAATGGTCTGACTCAGTATATGGCAGCTTCCTATGTTCCTATGTTCCTAAAGTGCAGCAGCCAGATTAGTCTCTGGGGCAACCAAAAAAGACAATATTACTCCTCTCTTAAAAGCATTACACTGGCGGCCCATATATTTCTAGGCAAAATATAAAGTTCTGTTGATTACCTATACAGCCCTAAATGGCTTGGGTATAGAGAGTGCCTTCTGTTTCACAAACTCCTCCACTTATGAAGATCTTTGAGAGATCTTAATAAGCCCACTGCGGCTGCTCCCAGCTCGCCTGGCAACAACTCAGGGCCGGGCTTTTTCTATAGGCAGCTTGAGGCACTGGAACAAGCTCAAGAGCACTCAAGTAGCCATATTTATTTCACCAACACTTTCATCAGCTGTGAGTTGGTTTTTATTGCTCTGCTGTTATCAATTATCGTTTTAGATTTTGAACTGTTTTAACATTTGATTTTAACTCTGCTTTTATGGTTTATTTTGTAAACTGCCATGAGATGTTGGTATGAGGCAGTATATAGCTGTAATAAACAAACAATCAAACAAACAAACTAGACTCCAGATGAGCAGACAGTAAAGCTTTTGTAGACTGCAAGAAGACTTTGGTGCTATGTTTTTAAAAAACACACATCAGTCCATTTATGTTGCAGAAACTACCAGCATATTTAGGTGTGGACAGGCAGGCTTTATGTGTTTTAGTGGATGGTAACCACTTCAGGGTTGTTGTTGTTGTTTTTTGCCAAGGCTGGATATGCTCTAAAAACCACAGTGAATTTTACTACATACCTCATTGTGTTCCTTTCCTTTCCAATGACCTCGTCCCTATACAAAAAGCCCACAGATTAGTATGTTGCAGGGACACCATTTGATAAGGAGGGATGGAGCAGCATGATACTGAACCCCTGGACATGGGGTCTGAGATTTCCAAGCAGAACATAGCATATATAATACTTACATCAAGGACAAGGGTGAAATAGGGGAGAACTTTAGGAAAGCAAGGGGTGGCCCTAGTGAAATATAATTGGATGGGAATCTCATACTTGGATCCCTTGATGTTAGATCATCCTAGATGTTAGATCCACAAGCTTGTCTTGTGGTAGCACCTTTGCTTTGTCACCTTTGCTAAGCAGGGTCTGCCCTGGTTTGCATTTGAATGGGATACATGGATGAGCACTGTAAGATGCTCACTGTAAGATATTCCCCTCAGGGGATGGGGCCACTCTGGGAAGAGCATCTGGCATCTCCCTGGCATCTCTAGATAGGGATGAGAGAGACTCCTACCTGCAACCATGGAGAAGCCACTGCCAGTCCGTGTAAACAATACTGAGCTAGATGGATTACAGGTTTGACTCAGCAGAGGCAGTTTCCTATGCTCCTATGTTCTTATGACTCCCACCATCTCCAAACACAATGACCGAAGAGGAGAGCTGGTCTGGTGGTAGCAAGCATGACTTGCCCCCTTAGCTAAGCAGGGTCTGCCCTGGTTGCATTTGAATGGGAGACTTGATGTGTGAGCACTGCAAGATATTCCCCTTCTTAGGGGATGGAGCCGCTCTAGGAAGAGCAGAAGATTCCATGTTCCCTCCCTGGCTTCTCCAAGATAGGGCTGAAAGAGATTTCTGCCTGCAACCCTGGAGAAGCCGCTGCCAGACTGTGAAGACAATAGTGAGCTAGATAGACCAATGGTCTGACTCAGTATATGGCAGCTTCCTATGTCCCTAAAGGGAGTTGCTTGACATCTCCACAATGACATCTGGGGACCCAATTTTGAGAAATTGAGGCACATGGACCCAAGTTTGATAAACCTTGCAATAGTAAATTCAGGTGTCATGCATGGCTACCAAAACAGGTGTGGTGCTGGCAAAAAAAAAAATCTTACCTTTCCTTTTCCTTTACATTTGCCTTTGCCAGGGGGTCCTCCATCTGCAGACTCCTAGAAAGAAAAGAGGTTACTATGTATCCTTCCAAATGAGAAAGTGGGTCCAACAGAAATCTACATAAGAAGGTCTTCCCTGTTCAGATATTCTGCTGTGTCCCTGGTTTATTTATCCATGCTATCAAATCCTCCTCAGTTCTGGTTTGACTATGAGAATGTTTCAAATTAATGCTGGAATTGGGGCATGCATAGGCCACCACAGCCTCCAGTTCTGAACATTTCTGCTTGTATGCATCTTTCAATCCCTTCCTGCCACACACACAATTTATGAATAAAGCAGTGCAAAAAGCCCTCAATGTGATCAAACAGCATAACCAAAATAAGGTTCTTTTTGTATGGTGTTTTACTGATGCAAATGTTTCATTCATGTAAGCAATGTTAATACAAAGAGCAATCTTGCTACAGTTGATACAGTTGCATGCACAGTACTAGCAAGATCATTTTTGTGTAGTGTTTTACCAATGTGGAGACATGTTTCCTTACATCAGCAAAATTTTAGATGATGATAATAATGACAATGATAATGATAAATATGGAGGTAGCAAAATATAAATAAAAGTCAATGAGGAAGTAAGTTTTTGAATATCAGGCAATATCTAACATATGAATATTAAAAAATAAGATGCAAAGTTTTAAGGAATATATCCTTCAAACATTTTGTTGGTTCAAATTTTGAAAATTCAGCTACATGTTCACATTTGGACAAAGATTTGTGACTTTTATAGCAACAGGTTGGGCTGGGGCAATTATAAGAGGCAGTTAGATTCACGATATGCAGCCAGGAACTTGGAATCCCAACTTCTGTTAAATTTAGAAGCCCACAGACCACTCCTCTTGTGGATACTCACCATATCCTCATCTACAGGAACAATGTCCTGTGAGAAAATCACAAAATAAGATGCAGATTAAAATATATATATCACTGAGGCTTTTCAGACAGCAAGCTTTACCATGGGTTTTCCATGAGGCTTTACTATGGGTTATGGGCTTTACAGATACTCTGACGCAAAAAGATGATTTTGTTAACCCCGGACATAAATTGGGCTAGGTTCCAATATGGAGGGGGAAACCTGAATCATGTGTAAAGTGCTGTCTGAAATATTGTGCAGACTTGGGGATAAATTTGGCCAATTTGTGAACATACCATGAACCTCCCAATGTAAAGGTGAGGTAAAGTCGCTATCTGAAAAAGCTCCTTCAAACACTTTGTTGGCTCAGATTTTGAAAATTCAGCTGCATTTTCACATTTAGACAAAGATGTGTGACTTTTGTAGCAACAGGTTGGGCTGGGGCAATCGTAAGAGGCAGTTAGATCCATGATATGCAGCCAGGAACTTGGATTCTATACTCTTTTTAACTTTAGAAGCCCACAACTGAGACCACTCCTCTTGTTGATACTCACCACATCCACATCTACAGGAACAACGTCCTATAAGAAAATAACAAAATAATATGCAGATTAAAATATATATATCCCTTAGGCTTTTCGGACAGCAGGCTTTACTGTGAGTTTGGGGTGTAACGGATACTCTGACGCAAAAAGATGATTTTGTTAACCCCGGACATAAATTGGGCTAGGTTCCAATACGGAGGGGGAAACCTGAATCTTGTGTGAAGTGCTGTCTGAAATATTGCACGGACTTGTGGATCAATCTGGCCAACATGTGAACACACAATGAACCTCCCAATGTAAAGGTGAGGTAAAGTTGCCATCTGAAAAAGCTCCTTCAAACTCTTGGTTGGTTCAAATTTCAAAAATTCAGCTGCATTTTCACATTTAGACAAAGATGTGTGACTTTTATAGCAACAGGTTGAGCTGAGGCAATCATAAGAGGCAGTTAGATTCATGATATGCAGCCAGGAACTTGAATTCTCAACTGTGTTAACTTTAGATGCCCACAGACCGAGACCACTCCTCTTGTTGATACTCACCAAATTCTCTTCTACAGGAACAATGTCCTATAAGAAAATCACAAAACAAGATGCAGATTAAAATATATATATCACTGAGGCTTTTCAGACAGCAAGCTTTACCATGGGTTTTCCATGAGGCTTTACTATGGGTTATGGGCTTTACAGATACTCTGATGCAAAAAGATGATTTTGTTAACCCCGGACATAATTGGGCTAGGTTCCAATATGGAGGGGGAAACCTGAATCATGTGTGAAGTGCTGTCTGAAATATTGCACGGACTTGTGGGTCATTCTGGCCAACATGTGAACACACAGTGAACCTCCCAATGTAAAGGCGAGGTAAAGTCGCCATCTGAAAAAGCTCCTTCAAACACTTTGTTGGTTCAAATTTTGAAAATTCAGCTGCATTTTCACATTTAGACAAAGATTTGTGACTTTTCTAGCAACAGGTTGAGCTGAGGCAATCATAAGAGGCAGTTAGATTCATGATATGCAGCCAGGAACTTGGATTCTCAACTTTTAACTTTAGAAGCCCACAGACCGAGACCACTCCTCTTGTTGATACTCACCAAATTCTCTTCTACAGGAACAACCTCCTGTGAGAAAATCACAAAATAAGATGCAGATTAAAATATATATATCCCTTAGGCTTTTCGGACAGCAGGCTTTACTGTGAAGGTTTACTGTGAGTTTGGGCTGGGGCAGTCATAAGCAGCAGTTACATTCATGATATGAAGTCAGGAACTTCGAATCCCACCTTCTGTTAAATTTAGAAGCCCGCAGACCACTCTTCCTGCTGATACTCACGTCAGTCACTCCTTGAGGAGGAAGGACCGGTGAGAAAATCACAAAATAAGATAGGGGTGTGTGGGTGGGGAGGCTTTCCACGAACAGGCTTTTCATACAGCAGGCTTTACAGTGAGGTTTTACTGTGAGTTTGGAGTGTAACGGATATTCTGACACAAAAAGATGATTTTTTTAAACTCTGGACATAATTCGGGCTAGGTTGCAGTATGGAGGGAAGAACCCGAATCATGTGTGAAGTGCTGTCTGAAATATTGGGGAAACTTTCATTTGATTTTAGCTAAGACTGATTCCACATGCCTTCCTCTACCCCCAGCCTTCTCCAACCCGTTCTCAGGTGGGGAAAATATGTCTGTGTGTCTGTTTCTATGACCAGCAGTTTTAACAATAAACCTGTTCATTTAAATGGGGGACATTGCTGATTGTTGTGGTGCGGGGACTGAGAAACTGAGAGGAGATTTCTGATTGGTAATAGTGCAGCTCTCCTTTTTCCTTTCCCCCGGCCCCCAGTACCGTGTCTTTGACAGTTGTGTTGAGAAGAGCAGTGTGGAGTTCCTCTCATTCTGCAGCATCAGAATGCCCTTTCAATGATACTCCTCACCATAGCCCTGTTCAGATCATGGTGTGCATGCATAGAGATGCCCATGCACATATACTTGGTTTTGTCTGAATACCTGTACATGTGCTCATTGTAAAAAGGAAGCTGTGTGCCAGCCCCACCAAATGCAGGTGCTAAGTTTGCTGGGAAACAGGGACTAATTTCCGTTGCAACTCTAGGCATTTCTGCCGATAAGCTGGTATGAGAATGCAGATTCAAGTCAAAGTTTTACTTAAAACATCCACTCAATTCCCACCCCATGGGATGGACAGACCAACTTTACAGGATCTCCTATGGTTGACATTCAGACTAAATTACTCTGGAGTAGTCCCACTGGAATCGAGGAAGCAATATAGTCATAGCTATTTGTCCCATTGATTGCAAAGGGGCTACTCTTGAGTAATTTGGTCTGGCTTTCGCCGATTTTTTCTCCTTGAATCCCCAAGTCTACCAATCACACCATGAGTTTAGGCATGTCCCACCAGCTGTTAGAAAGAAGACGTTGCCATATTTACAACCAAAAGGATGGCAGTGATAGAAGAAAATAATTCCATGACAGGTTGCTGGAAGAGCTTTCCCATTTCAAACCACCCTTAAAAGATTGATTTGGCTAGTATTTACCAAATCCTCAGTATTGGCTTTCTTCAAAACCAAAAATTGCATTATTGGTTTTCAGCCATTTCAGTAAGAAGTCGTAAGTAGATTTGAATCAGGGACACATGGCTCATAACTCAGACTCTCTCTCTTCCTCCCTCCCTCTCCCTCTCCCATTATGCTGCTGACAAGGATTGAGACCTTGAGCCTCTTCTCACGAGAAGTGAGAAGGGCTCCAGAACGGGCTATGGGAATGGCGGGTTAGACCCACCTTCCTTGCATGCGAGCAGCTGTCTCTCTTTGGGTGGGCAGATCACCCGCCCAGATGACCACCAACTCCTGCTGGTAGCTCCGAGGGTCAGGGTGCCTGAGTGCGTTGCCTCATGTTGCTCCACACTGCCCCCGGAGTCCAATAATGCACATTGCGAGTGCGCCGTGCCTCCAGAGTGTGAGCCTCCCCTTCCTCCCGAGTATGCTAACCATGGCTGCAAGCAGCTGTGGCTGACACATGACTGGAAATACAGGGTTGGGGGAGAGCACTCCCCCAACACGTTCTGGTGCAGAAATGGAAACCTAGGTTTGCCGCACTTCTTTTTCTGTCTCCAGTTGTAGGTACAGAGTTCTGGATCTTGTGGTCCTGTTCCACATACTCAGGAGGGAAAGGAGGGGGAGAAAGTGCCAGTGTGACACAATAGAGCTACTTACTTCTTCTACATCTCTTTTCTTCAAAAGGTTGAGCTTCTAAGAGAAGAATAAAACAGGAGTTATGGGACTCTGCTTCCCATTTCCAAAAGGGGGGGGTGACCTTTGGGGGGATTTGCTCTGAGTCGGTGGAAAACAAACAGCGTACATTTACATCTGCAGCAAATGTACGCTGCTTGTTTTCTTGGGAGCAAAGGTAAGAGGACTACAAGAGCCCGGCAATACTTACATTCACAAGTTCATCTTTGTTTGGAACAGGAAGGCCCTGAAAAGAGGGATTTATTATCAATTTACATGGTGCAACATATATCTGCAGCAAATGTATGCTTTATGTTCTGTTGGGGGCAAAGGTAAGAGGACTACAAGAGCCCGGCAATACTTACATTCAAAAGTTCATCTTTGTTTGGAACAGGAAGGACCTGAAAAGAGGAATTCATTATCATTCTACATGGTGCTTACATCTGCAGCAAATGTATGCTGTACGTTCTGTTGGAAGCAAAGGTGAGAGAACTACAAGAGTGATTTCCTACACATTACGGTCCTGCACACAACCATGAGTGGGATGGGGAAGGGGAGCTGGGGAAGGAGGCAGGGATGTCAGAAATTTATTTGTTTATTTAGCATATTTGTGTACCGGCCAAAACGCACGACTCTTTTAAATCTTTAACAGATTTAAAGCAAAATTAAACCATTAAAAGCAATGGTAGATTATATAAATTGATTAAAAGAAAAGAGAAATGAACATAGTCAAGATATTCCGGCTGGGTTCAGACATAGCATGGAACCACGGATCCAGTGGACCCACGATTCTGCGATTCGGAGCGATACTGCAGAGAGGTGGAGCTGCTGGCTCTGGTCCTGTCGGGCCCAAACTGCAGTGTCAGCGTTTGAACATCGCGCTGGCACCGCTGAACCGGAGTTAAGAGCGGCAAAACTCCACTCTGACCAAAAGTACAGAGTGGGGTTTGGCGAGGGAAACAGCAGGTCCCTTTTCGTCCTTAACTCCAGTTTGCTGAGTTTGGATATGCCGTTTCAGAAACCAGAGGTGAAAAGACCTCTGCTTTCCCAGTATGTCGGAACCCGGCCACAGAGATGAAGAAAGCTGAAGTTCACATATTGAATTGGGAAAAGCGAAATATTTTGCCCAAAGTTCTTTTTTGCTTTTAACCTTGTCAATAAATAATAAAAACTAGCATACCCCTTCCACTGGAACGTGACAAGATGCCACAGCACACAAAGCAGCCAGTATCGGGAGCAGGATCATCTTGTCTCTCTTCTACTCTTTGCACGTTGAGATTCTGAAGGATCTCCTTGCGGTACTCTCTGTCCTCCCCTGGAGCATTTATATCTCACTTTTCAAGCCTCAGTGGTCCCAAACCAACGCCTGTATTGTAAAAAAAAAAAAAAAAGAGGGCGGATTATGACTTTATCAATAAGTAAAGGTCAGAGGGTGGATTGCATCACCCTAAGCACCATGACAAACAATATATATATATATTAGATACAAAGAGCATCCTATAATTGGATTAAGCATGGCTCAACGTGGCCTCTTGGTAATTCTTCAGCTGGCATCTATGGCTTGCACTTTATCTGCCATTTCTTTGGGTCTCAGGACAATCCAACAAAGCCCCTGACGGTCTTGTTTCCTTTGATTTTCCTTCTGTATCTTTTCCAGGTCAAATATTCCAGTCCCCACTTAGTCACCCCGCTTTCTAAGAACTTCTGCCTTGATAGCCAAGATTCGGCACGGCTTGCTTGTAGTCTTGGTTGGAGGTAAAGACGCGGTCATCCTTTCTTAGGCTGCAGAAGTGACCAGATGCAAATTCACTGTTTCATCTCATCTTGTTTTACCCTTATGTAATAGCTTCTATATGTATTCTTATATAGCTGTATGTATTCTTATATATCAGTATTTACTCTTAAGGTTTTCTTTATCTGGGTTTGAGCTGAAATCTGTTTTATCTGATCAAAGACCATAATAAACTGAACTCAGCTGAAGTTCTGAATCAAAAGTGACTTCGCTAATCTTGGACTGGCTTCAAGGTGGCCCATCGGTTGTTTTCAAAGGGTAGCTAAGCACTGATAAGGGAAGGCAAAGAAAAGCATCTTATCAATAAAAAAGCATCCAATAGAAAGATCATGCGGAATTAATAGCAACTTGCTGGAGCAGCTGTGGGCCAGACAGATGAGCCAAAATCATCAGGGATTTGGCATGGAAAGAGAGAGATGGAGGAATAGATGGAGGGAGGGAGAGAGAGAGAGAGAGAGAGAGAGAGAGAGAGAGAGAGAGAGAGAGAGAACAAATCCCCCCAAAAGAAAACTCTTGGTCCACGCATGCCATACCATGAGGCAGTGGTGTTCTTACCTCTGGACTTTGGGGCCTAAGTCCAGGGCCTCCACACCCCCTGGGGACCTCAAATCTGTCCTGGGTGGTCCTGGGTGGTGTGGTCTCCACTGGCCCGCACTGCTCTAGACAGCCGAGTTTGATTATGACCTGTGCCAGGTGTTTTAGAGACAGAGGGGGGAGTGGGGAAAGAAATATGTGGGATGTGAATATGTTAAGTTGTGTGTTGAAATGTTTCTGCTAATGCAGATTTGCAGAAATAGACCTGTTTTATATTCTGGAGGAAAATCAGCGGTGGAGGACAACAGAGAGGAAAAGGAGGCAGAAGGAGTGGGGGGAGGCTGGGGCAGAAGGGGGCGGGGGAGAGGAGGCTGGGGAATAAGGGGGCAGGGGGAGAGGGGGTGGGGGCAGAAGGTGGGAGGAGTGTACTGCCGCACAGATGCTCTCTGTGGGCTCGGCTAGTTATTATTATTTATTCAATTTCTATACTGCCCTTCCGAAAATGGCTCAGGGCGGTTTACACAGAGAAATAATAGATAGATAGATGGATGGATGGATAGATAGATAGATAGATAGATAGATAGATAGATAGATAGATAGATAGATAGATAGAGATGGATCCCTGTCCCCAAAGGGCTCACAATCGAAAAGAAACTTAAGATAGACACCAGCAACAGTCGCTGGAGGTACTGTGCTGGGGGTGGAGAGGGCCACCATCAGCTGCCTCCTTCAGCCACTCACTTTGCCCATCCTCCCTCCATCGGCCAATGAAAGGGGGCACAGCCAGGCAAGCACGGCTGAAGGAGGTGGTGGCTGGTTACCCCCACTGTTCACCCAGCTGCTTCCATCCTCCTTTGATTGGCTGGGCACCTGGACAATGGAAGGAGGATGGGACTAGGTGGGTGGGTGCAGCTGATGGAGGTGACTGGTGGTGGCTGAAGGTGGGCGACAATTGCGGGAGCCCCTGCCTGGGGTTGGGTGTGGCTCAGTGCCTTTTCCCGGAGGCTCCCAGAGGCAGGGCATGACGGATTCTTTGATTCCGTTGGCAGTATTGCAGCTCTGCCCCACTACAAAAACGTCACCTTTTTAATAATCCCTCTTTGGCACGGCCAGTAAGGGGAAAGATCCAGCACGGCCCCATAGATAGGAAACCACACAGCTTGTCTCGTGTTGCTTTTTTGGGGCTTTGAACAGTTAAATCGTTTTGCATGAAGCAAGGCAACGCCTGACATTTCCTTGGATGAAGTCAATGGGCAGCCTTTGACAATGGGGGCATTGGGTTTGGGCAATGGGGCCTGCCAAGTGAGGCATTAAAGGACGCAACGGAGCTGGAGAAGGTCACAGTAGGACATCAGACTCTGGGAAGAGCACAAGGGAGAGGAAGAAGATGCAGCTTACGGTAGTGGCTGCTTTGCTTTTTGCCTTCTCTGCACAGGCTTGGGTAAGAAGGGGTGCATCCTATGGGCTGGCAAGAAATGGAGAGATGCTGCCTTTGAAGTGTGACACTAATTCTTCTGACTGTGGGCTTCCCATGTGTGCAATATGGAACTGTGCATATTTGTGGGAGTGTGATAAGGTTTAGATGAGGCTTCATACTGGCATACTGGGAGCCAGCATGGTGTAGTGGTTAGAGTGAGCCCGGAGTTCAAATCCCCATTCAGCCATGATGCTTGCTGGGTGACTCTGGGCCAGTCACCTCTCTCTCAGCCTCACCTACTTCACAGGGTTGTTGTGAGGAGAAACCTAAGTATGTAGTACACTGCTCTGGGCTCCTTGGAGGAAGAGCGGGATATAAAATGTAAATAATAATACTAATATGAAGCTGAATCTAAGTTGGAAAACTGAGAAGAGGGGAAACAGACTCACCAACCGCAGTGTGGTTTCTGATTGAGTGTGTGAGTGTGCGTCTTCCTGGAGTTCCTTCCTGGAGTGTGAGGCTCCATCCCCTGAGGGGAATCTCTTACAGTGCTCACACTTCTAGTCCCCCATGCATATGCAACCAGGGCGGACCCTGCTAAGGGGACAGGTCATGCTTGCTACCACAAGACCAGCTCTCCTCTCCACTTCAAAATTGCCCAGAATGCCTAGAAAAAAGGCATTCAGCCACAGCAACATCCATTTTCTGTACTAGTCTCTGCACCTGTTTAAATAATCAGTGCCGAGGGGCTACCATTCCATCAGTTTCTTCTGGTGACTTATATGGGATATGACTGAGCTGTGGTCACACATGTGACTGCAGCTAAAGTTCATTTAGATAGCCATTGCCCTAGAGTAATCTGGATAAGGAATATAGGAACTAGAAGTATGAGCATTGTAAGATATTCCCCTTCTTAGGGGATGGAGCCGCTCTGGGAAGAGCATCTGGGTTCCAAGTTCCCTCCCTGGCAGCATCTCCAAGAGAGGGCTGAGAGAGACTCCTGTCTGCTGCAACCTTGGAGAAGCCGCTGCCAGTCTGTGAAGACAATACTGAGCTAGATAGACCACTGGTCTGACTCAGTATATGGCAGCTTCCTATGTTCCTATGACTGTCACTCCCAAAGAGACACTAAAATATGTGGTAGGGGAAGTAATGAATTCAAGTAACAAGCACCTTTTCTTGCAGGGTTTTGATGGTGGAGATGATGACGATGATGGAATGGTAAGTAAAGCGAAGCTGAATTTCAGATATCTCACTTGAGGATTTTAGGTGGGAGGGAAAGAATAGTAATACTAATTTAAGCAATTTAAGAGAGCACATAATTGCCTTCAAATTCACCAAGGGTGAAGATGCGTCCTTTTCATACAGTATCCCTTAGAGTTAAATTTGAAAAGAGGTACAAAATGGCAGGAGCTGAATTCTAAGCTGCCTCCCACAAATGCAATCTGAGCCCTTATCGAGATAGGAACTATAAAATATCACAGAGGGGTATTCCTTCCCAGAAAGAGCAGTGGGTCAGATGGTAACCCTAACTCCTGCTAACTGAGCAAGAGGCATCTTTTTAAAGTGGCGATTTAAGCACATGCAGTGTGCTCTCACAAGCACACTGCATGGGTGGGGAAGCAGGGCGAGATATGGCAGGCAGGCAGCTGCTTTTGCTCTCCCTTGCAAGCATGCTGCATAGCAGAATTGAGAGGGCAGGAGCTGGCCTTGTGAGGGGGGGCTCAGAGGCTTTGGGCCAAGAGACATTTGTCTTCCTTTGCCTCATTAGCGGTACGCCCCTGGGGTGGTGGTGCTTGTCTACCCATCTCTGTCCTCTGGAGCCACCCTCGATTCCGAGGAAAGTGTGTTAACTATTGAAGTCTTAAAGGACAACGTCTTTCTGTGCACTGCAAAAAGCTTGGGTCACCACCTTAGCTTAGCTCACTGGACAGTAATGAACTCTGGGAGGCTCAGTAATGCTTGCCTCCATTGAGAGGGAAGCATCAGAAGATGGAGACATTTCTCAGCTGCTGTTCTAGGGGACTGTTTTGAAGAGCTGCTGGGGGTGGGGCATAAATATATCTATATCTATATCTATATCTATATATGCCTAAGGGTATATGTAGCACATCTCGGGAGGTACGTGGCACATCTCGCGAGAGTTGTGAGAGAGAGTTGAGAGAGAAAGAGAGAGAAGGCTAAGCAGTGAACAGAGGGGCAGGTGCTGTTGCCGAGGAGGAGGAGGAGGAGAAGGAAGGGCTGAGGTGGAGGAAGACAGAAGAGACATTGAGCAGTGGCATTGTGGGGCCTCCATCCCCCCACCAAGACTCCTTGTGAGGAGAAGGTCTGAGCCGGGGAGGAAGAGCGCACCAAGGGCTCTCCATGCAGGCTGGACAGCAAGCCCCAGATCGGCTATCCTCCTCACAAGGAGACTCTCCCTGAGTGAGCGAGTGAAGGGGAGGGGGAGGCTGAGTGAGTGGGAGTGTGGAGGGAAGGGAGGGGGAGAGTGGGTGAGCAAGAGGGGGAGGGGAGGATGAGCATGAGCAAGTGAGAGAGGGACGATGAACGAGTGAGCAAGAGGGGAAGGGGAGGATGAGGGACCGAGGGGGGGCTGAATGAGTGAGCAAGAGGGGAGAAAAGCAAGTGAGGGGGGGGCTGTGTGAGTGAGTGAGCAATAAAGTCCTAGTGCACAGATGCTCTGCACAGGATATGCTAGTAGTATAAATATTTTTGTAGTTGTTGTAGTAAATCAAGTATAATTTCCCCCCAGTGATGGAGAGGCGACTCATTGGATGATGATAGTCATGGTTGTACCCACCATCACCTCTTTTGTAAGTCGGGATGATTGCCCTATGCAGCAGATGGAGGAAACATGATGGCCAGTCTTTTCCAGACAGAACTGTCAGTCACATGGGATGGGATAGGTGGTGGAAGGGGAGACTCTCCTAGTGGGTTATCCTAGTTTGAAGTTTTCTGGGAAAGAGCATAGTTTTCTCATGGAAGCTTTTAGGAATTTTAGCTGAAGAAATAAAGTAGAAAGGCATTGAATTTTGTCAGCTGCAGAAGAATTCAATTGCTTTGAAGAGCCGTGCCCAAGAAAATGGCAGGTAGTGATGGGGAAGATCAGCCTCATGGTGGGCCTTCCTACTTCAAGTATCCCTCATTCCCACTTTCCAAGATTTCCCTGTGTTCAGTTCTTCAAAGTCAATCCCAAGCAGCAGAGAAACTCTGTTTTGATTGACCAGAGCAGTACTTTATTGAACATAGACCGAATTGGAAAATCAAGCAACTCCATTTAAAAAAAACCAACCCAACTTGGTTCATTTCCAAGTGTCAAGAGCAAGCCGGGCCAGTCTCACCCATTTCTATCCATAGGGAATTCCTAGCATAAAGTAAACTTACCCACACACGCATAGGACATATTTTCTAACCCAGCAGTGCAGCAACTTAGGTACTATCAGAGGTGACATAAGGCATGGGGCGGGTAAGCCAGGCGTCCAAAAAGGAAAGGTGATCACAGGCACGCACCAACAACAGAGTGCACAAGTTGGTGATGTTCAGTGAGCAACCAAAACCCAGGGAATATCACCTGGTCCGTTCTAATGTATTGTTGCAATAGAATGGTGATGGTCTGATGGTAAGGAGCTCTCCTTTACTACTGCTGCTACTACTACTACTACTGCTGCTGCTGCTGCTGCTGCTACTACTATAATATTTATATATCGCTCATCAACCAAAGTTCTCAAAGTGGTTCACAAAGAAAAATAAATAATAAAGAAGACAAATCTCCTGAAAGCAACATTTGAAAAGGGGTTCAACATTCTGAAAGTGGACATCAGATTCTGCAAGGTTGTCCTTTTGAGAGAAAATTGCATTTCACATCTAGCATGAGCACCTGCATCAGAAAAAATAAGCACCTTTTCTTTTCCTTGTAGGGTTTTTTGAGTACGCTAGAAGGCGGTGATGATGAAGAAGGAGGTAATTTGTTTGGAGGTGGAGGTGATGGTCTGATGGTAAGAAGCTCTCCTTTACTACTATAAGATTGATATACTGCTAGTCAACCAAAGTTCTCAAAGTGGTTTACATAGAAAAATAAATAATACATCAAGAAGATGGCCCCCTGTCCCCAAAGAGGCTTTACAACCTCTATGAGTTATTCTTGTCATGAAGCCACAAGTCAACCTAAACCTGACAATCACTCCAAGACACTTGAGAAACAACCTGAGCCCTCATCCAGCTAGGAACTGCAAAAATATTAAAGAATGGGTTTTTTTATGGTTAGTCATGCTTCACTAACAAGCAGAAGGTTGCCGGTTCGAATCCTGACAGGTACTATATTGGCAGCAGCAATATAGGAAGATGCTGAAAGGCATCATCTCATTCTGCGCGGGAGAAGGCAATGGTAAACCACTCCTGTATTCTACCAAGAAAACCACAGGACTCTGTGGTCGGCAGGAGTCAACACCGACTTGACGGCTCAGCCTTTCCTTTACCAGAGCTTTGTGAACACTGCTGACATCAGAAGCAGGGGGCTGGCCCTTTCGGCCCAAGCCCCACACACCCCAAGCAACGGTGCTGCTCTTTTAGTCCTTTTGGACCTCTTGGCGACTTTTGGTACTATCGGCCATAGTATCCTTCTGGAGCGCCTGACGGGTTTGGGAGTGGGGCGCGCTGCTTTGCTGGTATAACCTATAAAGCCCTAAACGGCTTGGGCCCTGGGTATTTAAGAGAACGTCATTTTCATCATGAACCCCACTGCCCATTAAGATCATCAGGAGAGGTTCGGCTGCAGTTGCCACCAGCTTGTCTGGTGGCTACTAAGGGATGGGCTTTCTCTGATGCAGCCCCAAAGCTTTGGAATGCACTCCCTGCTGAGGTAAGAGCCGACACATTTGTTCACCCTGGCTTTTAATTACATACCATTTTAATAGCTTTAACATTGTTTTGAAATATTGTTTTAAGGTTTTTAATTGTTGTAATGTTAACTTTTTGCTGTCATGTATTTTAACCAATGTTTCAATTTCTCTGTTGCCATGTATTTGTTTTAACTCATGTTTTCACTTTTCTGTTGTTGCTGTTTTGTTGTAAACTGCACAGAGACGTAAGTTTGGGGTGGAATAAAAATATGTTAAATAAATAAATAAAATCTACCAAGGAAGACTAAAGAAGACCTTGTCTTTTCTTGTAGGCTCTTGGACCGATGCTGGGTGGTCTTAGCAAACTAGGGGTAAGCAACCTTAGCAAATCGTAGCAAACTAGGGGTTATAAATAAAACTCTTTATTACTATAGTCTCTTATCTCCTTATGAAGTCAGTTAAAAGGAGCAAAAATCTTCATGGGATGAAGTTCGAAGTCATTTTAATGAAGCTGCAAGCAATCCTTTTGGGGTGATTTTTGTGAGAGTTCAGAAAGTTTAAAAAGTGCAAAACTGTTTGCTGGGAAAATTCCGGGTGTGTTTATTTTTAATGTGAGCATTGATGTGGACCAGCACAAACTATCCAGGTATAGATCTGACTATTGACAAAGACATCGCTTTTAACCTGCAAAAGTTTCTATGCATCGGATTCAAACAGTAGTGAGGGGGAAAATGTATGTGGCCACTGACATTTGATTGCCTTGACTGATCTGATCCATCAAGCACCTTTTATTTTCTTTGTAGGGTATGATGAGTATGCTCCAAGGAGGTGGCGGAGGTGGTGATGATGAAGAGGATGGCGGTATGGGGGTAAGAATTAGGGTTGTGCATGGAGACGGTATGCCTGCTTCAGTGTGAGTTTGAATCAGACTCAAGCGGAACAGGGCATATTTAGTTTTGTCCCCCTGAATGTATGCCCTGGTTTGGTTCAGATTCAAGCCGGTCAGGGTGCTCTAAAAAATTTTTTTTTAACAACTCACCACCTTGAGGTGGGGGCACTGCTGTGATCATGGAAGGTGGGTCTCTGGTGATCCCCCTCCCCCAACCGCTGTCCCCCAATCAGACCTGCATGACCTGGGCCACACAGATGGCCACTGAGCATGCATGGTGGTCTCCAAAATGGCCACCGCCAACAAGAAGAGATCGAGTTTGAACTGAACTGGGACTGGCCCAGGTTGAGGGCAAACCCTCAGGCCAGCAAAGTTCTGTGTAGGACCAGTTCAGATGCGAGCCGGTTTACACATCCCTAGTAAGAAACACTTCATTAACTGTGCTATCCTTGTCAAGATGCAGAAGTTGGCCTAAGGAATGACTGACAGCATAATTACATGGCTTATTACATCCCTCATATAACAGCTGAGTAGTAGTGTTATATAAGTGGTTTCATAGAACACTGAGCAGAACCAGAGATGTGGAAAAAGAAACTGGGCAGAAACAGACACCCCTCCGCCCCCAGTTTTTGGTTTTTTTTTCAGGGAAAAACTAGGTTTTTCTCCATATACACAAAGGAGAGGGAATTTTTTTTCTTTCTGGGTTTTTTGAGCAGGCCTTCACATATCTACGCAGGATGATGTAAGTACAGGAGAGGGTCAAGTCTTCTCAGAAAAAGCTGCGGGTCCTGTATGATTCCAAGAGCAGCCCACCAGCCCCTTTCCGTCAGTACTGAGCCAACCTGGGGTGCGTTGTGGGCTGGCAGCTGAGCGGGCCTGGCTGCGACCACTGGACCACTCTCACTTGTGCTTTACAACCTCTATGAGTTATTCTTGTCATGAAGCCACAAGTCAACCTAAACCTGACAATCACTCCAAGACACTTGAGAAACAACCTGAGCCTTCATCCAGCTAGGAACTGCAAAAATATTAATGAATGGGTTTTTTATGGTTAGTCATGCTTGACTAACAAGCATAAGGTTGCCGGTTCGAATCCTGGCTGGTACTATATTGGGCAGCAGCAATATAGGAAGATGCTGAAAGGCATCATCTCATTCTGCGCGGGAGAAGGCAATGGTAAACCACTCCTCTATTCTACCAAGAAAACCACAGGGCTCTGTGGTCTGCAGGAGTCAACACCAACTTGACGGCTCAACCTTTCCTTTACCAGAGCTTTGTGGACACTGAGGGGGAAAAATTAGCTAGAAAGCTAATGGTTTAATATTTGTATCCATAATATTATTGTCACAAGATCTCCAACCTTTCATGGCTGGGCAAGGTAATTGAGAGGATGATGGCCTCCCAGCTCCAGGCAGTCTTGGAAGAAACTGATTATCTAGGACCATTTCAAACTGGCTTTTGGGTGGGCTATAGGGTGGAGACTGCCTTGGTTTCCATGGACTGATGAAGGCTCTCCAATTGGGAAATGACAGAGAGAGGGTGACTCTGTTGGTCCTTTTGGATCTCTTGGTGGCTTTTGATAGTATCAACCATAGTATCCTTCTGAAGACTCTGAGAGGGTTGATTTGCAGAGGTTCACTCCTACCCCTAGGAAAGATTCCAGATGGTGTCCCTTGGAGATTGTTGCTCTTCAAAATCTGAACTTCTATATGGTGTCCACCAGGGTTCTATATTGTCTCCAATGCCTTTTCAACACCTACACAAAACAGCTGGGAGAGATCATCAGGAGATTTGGTGCTGATGAGCCTATCAATTTGCTGATGGTACCCAAATCTATTTCTCCATGTCAGCATCATCAGAAGAAGGCATAACCTCCCTAAATGCCTACCTGGAGAATCCAGATAAGAAGGAGGTACTTATTCTGCAGGGTCAGAACTCGGGAGACTATTTTGATCTGCCTGTTCTGGATAGGGTCACACTTCCCCAGGATGTCTTCATTGCCATGAGCCCCACCACCCATTGAGAATATTTGGGGAGGGCTGTCTGCCATTGCCACCACTCATCTGGTGACTAATCAAGGATGGACCTTCTCTGTTCCTACCCTGAGACTCTGGAATGTGCTCCCTGCTGAAATAAGAGCCTCCTCATTTCTGACAACCTTTTAAAAGTCTCTAAAGACTAATTTTTTTTCAGTCAAGCGTTTTAACTGGACTGTGGTTTTAGATTGTTTTAGGTCTTCATTTTTAATCTGTTTGATGTGGTGGTAAACAACCTAGGGAAGGAAATTTGGGATGGTCTAAAACTTTGAAAAATAAGTAATAAACGAGACAAATCTCCTGAAAGCAAAATTTGAAAAGGGTTTCAACATTCTGAAAGTGGGCTTCAGATTCTGCAAGGTTGTCCTCTTGAGAGAAAATTACATTTCACATCTAGCATGAGCACCTGCATCAGAAAAAAATAAGCACCTTTTTCCCCCTTGTAGGGTGTTTTGGGTATGCTAGGAGGCGGCGATGATGAAGAAGAAGGTGGCGGGATGACAGTAAGAAACCTTCCATTCTCTGTGCTCTCCTTGCCATGACGTTAGAAGTTAATCTGAAAAATGACTGACAGCATTATTTAGGAGGCTTATCACATCCCTCATATAACCCCACCCCCCTCTATTTGTCTATGCACACACACACACACACACACACACACACACACACTTACATATATATAATGTTCATGTCAATTAGTAAAGCAATGTAATTTCCATTGTTTTTAAATCCAACCATTTATAAGCTATAGACCACAATGCTTTTAATGCAGGTGTTGGTATGCATGATGGCATTGCAACCGACCTGTGTGTTGAAAGGGAGGGCAACAGATATCGATTGTATGATATGAGTTGATCTCAACGTGTCAAATCTCATTGGCCAGGTGAGACCGCTGTGTCTTCCCATGATCTCTGATAGGTTCGGATCACCTTGTTAAGTGTGCAAAGTTGGATCAAGTCAGAGGGGTCTGGAAAGAGTCTGAACACAAACCTGCACAAACCTGCACAGGGAAGTTCAGACTGGAGTTTTCCTACCTGCTTCTGACAAAAATGGAGCTTTCCAGAGCTCTAAATGGTGGTGATAATCAGCTTTTTTAAAAAGTGATTGTGGTTGTGGCAGGTGGGGCATCTCCTGACCTCTACCTGCTCTCCTGCCTGTCTGTCCAAATCAAACCCCCCCCCCCCTTTAAAGTTTTGGCAATTATTAATCCACTTCTGAAGAAGCCTGCCTTGGATCCCTCAGAGTTGAGTAAATACGGGCCTGTCCCCTACTTTCCGTGGCTGGGCAAGGTAATTGAGAGGGTCGTGGCCTCCCAGCTCCAAACAGTCTTGGAGGAAACTGATTATCTAGACCCATTTCAGACTGGCTTTCTGGCAGGCTATGGGGTGGAGACTGCCTTGGTTGGCCCGATGGATGATCTCCAGTTGGAAATTGACAGAGGAAATGTGACTCTGTTGCAGGCCGGACCTTAGGGTGGGGCAACCGGGGCGTTAGCCTTGGGCCCCGCGTTTGGAGGGGCCCCGCTCTGCCAGCGAGTGGTGGGTAGCCTCGCAGACTACCTGTGCACCCAACTCCTCGAGGCGGCATGTGCGGCAGCCGCTGTGGCTGCCCACCACCACCATGTGTGCCTGGCGGAAGGGGGTAAGCAAGCCCACACCTCCTGCACCTGTCACAAGGGGCACAACCTCACTCTGAAATGGGGCGGCTTGCTCCATTTCTGATCAAATGCCAGCCTTGCTACATATGCAGCGCTAGCCAGCATTGGCTATGAAATGGGTCGTGCAGCCTCATTTCAGAACGAGGCCATGCCCCTGCTGCATCTGACGTCAGACACTGCTGACATCAGATGCAGGGGGCTGGCCCTTTCGGTCCAAGCCCCCCACACCCCGAGGAACGGCGCTGCTCTTTTAGTCCTTTTGGACCTCTTGGCGACTTTTGATACTATCGGCCAGCCATAGTAATCCTTCTGGAGCGCCTGACGGGTTTGGGAGTGGGGTCACTGCTTTGCTGGTATAACCTATAAAGCCCTAAACGGCTTGGGCCCTGGGTATTTAAGAGAATGTCATCTTCATCATGAACCCCACTGCCCATTAAGATCATCAGGAGAGGTTTGTCTACAGTTGCCACCAGCTTTCCTGGTGGCTACTAAGGGATGGGCTTTCTCTGATGCAGCCCCAAAGCTTTGGAATGCACTCCCTGCTGAAATAAGAGCCAACACATTTGTTCACCCTGGCTTTTAATTACATACCATTTTAATAGCTTTAACATTGTTTTGAAATATTGTTTTAAGGTTTTTAATTGTTGTAATGTTAACTTTTTGCTGTCATGTATTTTAACCAATGTTTCAATTTCTCTGTTGCCATGTATTTGTTTTAACTCATGTTTTCACTTTTCTGTTGTTGCTGTTTTGTTGTAAACTGCACAGAGACGTAAGTTTGGGGTGGAATAAAAATATGTTAAATAAATAAATAAAATCTACCAAGGAAGAATAAAGAAGACCTTGTCTTTTCTTGTAGGCTCTTGTACCGATGCTGAGCGGTCTTAGCAAACTAGGGGTAAGCAATCTTAGCAAATCTTAGCAAACTAGGGGTTATAAATAAAACTCTTTATTACTATAGTCTCTTCTCTCCTTATGAAGTCAGTTAAAAGGAGCAAAAATCTTCATGGGATGAAATTCGAAGTCGTTTTAATGAAGCTGCAAGCAATCCTTTTGGGGTGATTTTTGTGAGAGTTCAGAAAGTTTAAAAAGTGCAAAACTGTTTGCTGGGAAAATTCCGGGTGTGTTTATTTTTAATGTGAGCATTGATGTGGACCAGCACAAACTATCCAGGTATAGATCTGACTATTGACAAAGACATCGCTTTTAACCTGCAAAAGTTTCTATGCATCGGATTCAAACAGTAGTGAGGGGGGAAATGTATGTGGCCACTGACATTTGATTGCCTTGACTGATCTGATCCATCAAGCACCTTTTATTTTCTTTGTAGGGTATGATGAGTATGCTCCAAGGAGGTGGCGGAGGTGGTGATGATGAAGAGGATGGCGGTATGGGGGTAAGAATTAGGGTTGTGCATGGAGCCGGTATGCCTGCTTCAGTGTGAGGCATGATACTGTATCATACACTTGCGACACTCACACTGGCCACAGCCAGGCCTGCTCAACAGGTCTCCCCACTGTGCAGAACAGGGGAGATCAGCAGGAGAGTGGGCCAAAAAGGGGGCTTTTCCAGGTGAGGCGTGCCGGTGGGGTACAAAATTGACTACATCCTTAGTCCTCTAGGTCCTGGGTACACAATTGACTACGTGCGCCACTACCAATATGTTCCTTTTCAATGTCTACCGTAACAGTGAAAATGTGAAAATGATCATTTGACGATGGCAAAATAAAGCATCCATTGTAATTTAATTTAAAAACCAACATTTGAAAGGGTTGAATATCCCAAATTTGGAAATGTTGTGGAATACAGGCAAACATTCATTTCACCTCTACCGTCAGAGAATGGTTACTTCGTCTTTTCCTTCCAGGGTATGGCAAACATGATGACAGGCGGCAACGGTCTAAGCAGCCTGATGGTAAGAAACTAGCTCTTGTACCTTCTTGCTATTCTCATTTGAAAAGGGTTGAATATCCTGAATTTTGAAATGTTGTGGAATGTAGGCAAACATTCATCTCATCTCTACCATCAGAGAATGGTCACTTTCTCATTTCCTTCCAGGGTCTGGCAAAAATGATGGAAGGTGCCAAAGCTCTAAGCAACCTGAGGGTAAGAAACTATCTAAGTGATGAATACAGACTCTATATAACTATAACTATATAACTATATATAACTATAACTATATATAACTATAACTATAACTATAACTATAACTATAACTATAACTATAACTATAACTATAACTATATATATATATATATATATATATATATATAGCGCAAGGCTGTAGCACAAAAAAGCATAAGTCTTTCGGATGGTGTACTGTATTGGATCAATGCATTGTAGGATGCAGGAGGTCAGACATGGATGCAGGAGGTCAGACCCACCGCTTACCAGCATCCAATGGATTTTGGACAGTGCCGCACAGAACCTGGAAATGCTGTATCGGGGTGTGCACAAAACTGGCTGGCCCAGTTCGGTTCGAGTCTGAACTGGACCCAAACCAGACTGGATCAGTTTGGTTCTGCACCCTCTCGAACCCCGCCTTTTGGTTCGGTTAGGGGGGATGTTGATCCATTGTTACCCCTCCCCCCACCGGCCTCCATTATGTTGCAAATCGCCTGGGCAGTCTTCAGCTCATTCCAGGCCTGGCCTGCGTGGCATCAGCCATGTTGGAGGCCACCGCACATGCCCAACAGGCCTCTGCGTGGCCAGGTCATGAGCCAATAGCTGAGAATGGCCACCCACACCCCGGCCTCCACTTTGATCAGGCCTTTCTCCAAACACAGAGTGGTGTTAGAGACACAGCTTGAAACTTGGAGGGCTACCCACAGGGATTTGGATGGCATGCATTCCAGTGGGGCGAAGCTGTGGAAGGGACCCAGATCTGCGCCATAAATAAGCTGGGCTAGTGGCTTGGCAACCAACAGGTCGAGGGCTGTGGGTACATAATGTCCTCCTCTGGTATGCAGGAATTTGATGATATTATAACTGTGAGGGTATAATATAAAGAGTAAAACAGAACAGTAGGCTATGGAAGACTGAAGCCAGCAATTCTGAATTAAATATTTGATTATTTGCAGCCCATTAGTGGCCCCGGAAATCCATTGCCTAAGGTGGCCAATTCACTCTGTCTGAAGCCAGGACCAATTCTGGTCCTTTATTGTTTCATATATAGCATTGCATGCCTAGTCCTGATTTAGTTTGACTCTCACTTCCATTTAGGCTGCAGTTCTTTTACTCATGTCCAAATGCCTCAACAGATCCAGGGAGACCTGACTTCAGAGATCCAGAATGGTGTAGTCTAACCTACCTCACATGGTTGTTGTGAGGTACACATAACCATGTACACCACTCTGGGCTCCTTGGAGGAACAGCGGGATAGAAATGTAAATGTAAATAAAAAATATCTAAGACATGGAAAAGGCCATGCCTTGGATTCATTTTCTGCTTTGTTGTACTGGCTTGCTCTCCTGAAGAAAAAGCACTCAGATGAAATATCTCCTGACTAACCTCTTCTTTTTAATAGAAATCAAGAAAAGAAAAGAAAAGGGAGAAAAATAAGGTAAATAACCCAAATACTAACTATCCACTTCCTGCACGACATGTTAAAGTCTCGGGGGAGGTGAACTTCTCCCTTTGCTTCTGCACATAGATCAGAATAATTCTACGCCCCATTGCAGTTAGAAACAGATCAAGATTGATCACAATATGTCTGAACCAACTGATCTAGGTTTATGATTCTAACCGAATAGCTTGAGATGAACTGAGATCTAAAACTCACTTCAAATTTATGTATTTATTCATTCAATTTATATACCACCCTTCCTAAAGTGGCTCAGGGCAGTTTAGAGAGGGATTGCCATGCACTTGGGCTGCATTGGGAGGGCGGGGGTGGTGCCGGCAGCTGCATCAGGCTGCTAAGTAGGGAGGTGCAGACAGGTTTGGGGGGTTAAGGTTCGTGGTTTTGGTTTGGGGGTTCGATGGTTCGACCCCCGGACCAAACACCATCTGGTTCAATAGTCCCCAGAACCAAACCCCCCTGATGGTTCGGGGGGGGGGTTGCGTATCTAAAGTACTTTGAAAAAAAATTAAAATTACCTTTAAAATTATTGTTGAGGCGGTGGCGGGGGGGGTTGTGCGGTGGTTTCCCCTCCCCCCGCCGGCCTTCAAAGCGCACCCCTCAGGCCTTTTGCATTTTTCGGCCCATTCGGGGCTTGCTGAAAATGGTGCAGCCGCCGCAAAATGGCAGCCGCCGCACATGCGCAAAAGGCCTCTGCAAGGCCTGGCATAATGTGTGGCGGCCGCCATTTTGGCGGCCGCACCATTTTCAGCAAGGCCTGAACGGGCTGAAAAATGGGCCTAAAACCCCAAGGGGTGCGCTTTGAAGGCTGGCAGGGGGAGGGGGAACCTCCGCGCACCACCACCCCCGCTGCCTTGGCAATCATTTTAAAGGTAATTTTAAATTTTTTTTAAAAGTACTTTAGATTTGAGGAACCCACCCCCCAGACCAGACCAGACCGGGGGTGGGGGGTCAAGGGGTGCCAGACCAAACTGGCCCAGTTCTGTTCGAGGCCGGTCCAGCCTCGAACTGAACCAGTCCAGACGGTTCTGTGTACATCCCTACTGGTAAGAAGTTTAAACTACTTCTCTCATTGCCTCTCCGGCAGCCCTTTAGAAGATTCCCCCACCCCTCACCGGATTCCATTTTACATGTATAGCCACTCAAACCACCAAACCAGTTCAGTCAAATGGAGCAGACCAGCTGAACCTGGGATTGTGTGTCCAAAACAAAAGCAGGGGTGATCACAGAAATACAACCAAGCAAAACAGAGGGGGGATAAACCCAACTGTGACAAAGGCGAATGTATATGAAAATAATATATAGCAAACCAACAATTGAGATAGGTATTAATAAACAATAAACCACTATTAAGGAAATCTCAAAATTCTAATACTGATAAACAATTGATAATTAAACCAAATATAACAATTCAAAATAGAACATAAATTATAACGTGTACAATGATCATCAAAGACATTCAAAAACATTCAAAATGAAACATAAATAATAACATGAACAGTGATGATCAATGACTTCCAGAGGAGATATAACTGAGCAAGGCAAAAATAGGGCTGCTGGATAAAGTAGGCAAAGCTCAATATTGTCCGTGCAGGAATGAAAGTTCCAGATTGCAAAAAGAACCAAACCAAGCGTAGCCTCAATGGAGTGTGGAAATCATCAATCACAGACTAAGCCCACTCATGCCCTTGTAAGAGAATGCGAACTTCACATGTCAAGATGTAACTCAGCAGGCTTCTCAGCAGCTTGAGAACCTCGGCCATATGGTATTGTATGCTACCATATTAAAAACGACACAGAAGATCGATTCATGGAATTCCCATGAACAGTTGGCATAGCATACTAAATGACTAATGGATAGTCCTCCTGAAATTAATGGGAGCAGTTGGTCGTGACTTGAGTATGTCTCCCATTGAAAATAAGTTCTGTGAACTGGCGAGGAAAGTGAACTCCTTGTTTCCTGTGTGTCTTTATTTCCAAAGATAAATAGCACATGATGCTTTATTAATCTCTCCGATTCCATTGCAGTGGAATAAGAAAAACAAGTGGCCAAAGGTAAGTCCCAATTATGCATTTGATGCATAGCCTTTCTTCTTTTTCCATGACACATTAAGGTCATTCACGTGACCAATTTCTGTGAGCGGGGAGGGTGTGGGGGAACGCAAGATTGAGCTTACTTTCCCCCAGACCAGGTTTTCTTATCCTTGGGCCCCCAGATGTTGGTGGACTACAACTCCCATCATCCCCAGCCACAATGGACATGGCTGGGGATGATGGGAGTTGTAGTCCACCAACATCTGGGGGCCCAAGTTTAAGAAACCCTGCCCCAGACCATTCTGGTCAAGGTGTGGGACATGCTGCTCCTGGTAGCGCTGATATCTGGGGTCCGGGACAATGAGTCCTGGCTTTTAGGAATCCCTAAATGCGCTGCGTGAGCAGTGTGAAGCATTTAGAGACCCCCCTTCAGTTGGACACTCTAGGGCAGGGATTCGCAATGTTGGGTTCCCAGATGTTATTGGACTTCAACTCCCATAATCCCCAGCCCCAGTAGCCTTTGGTTGGGGATTATGAGAGTTGAAGTCCAATAACATCTGGGGATCCAACACTGAGAATTCTTGCTCTAGGTTGCTCGTGTGAAGCTCGTGTGAAGAGTCTCACTGTGTCTCCACAGGCTGCATACATTACTCCTCCTGAAACTGATATTTGCTTCGTGGAGTAAAAGCCATATGGCAAAGGTTCTCAAACTTAGGTCCCATGATATTGCTGGACTACAACTCCCTACATTCCAACCCTTGGCCATTGTGACTGGGGATGATGGAGGACGTAGTCCAACAACATCCAGAGGCCCAAGCTTGAGAATCTTGGCCATATGGTATTGTATGCTACCATATTAAAAATGACACGGCAGATCGAATCATGGAATTCCTGTGAGCAGTTGACATAACATACTGAGGCTATTCTCACAGTGGAGGAAAACTGGGAGCCCAGCCCAGTTTCCCCCCATCATGAGAACCAACAGGCGAGCCCAGTGGTTCTCTGGTGGCTCGCCTGCCAAGGTAACCCTCCCCTTAGCCCAGGTTAGTGGAGCGAGCGCTCCGCTAACTCGGGTTTTCTGATCGCGTGCCGCATCTCCGTGCCACGGCGACACATGAGGAGACCCCCTGCTCTGTGGGGAGAGTGGGCTAAGCCCGCTCTGCCCACAGAACCCTCTCAGGCTCTCCACACAGATTGTGTGTAGAGCCTCACCTGAAATTAGTCCCAGGGGACTAAGTGAATAGTCCCCTGAAATTAGTGGGAGCAATTGGTCGTGACTGGAGTATGTCTCCCATTGAAAATAAGTTCTGAAATGAGCTGGTGAGGAAAGTGAACTCCTTGTTTCCTGTGTGTCTTTATTTCCAAAGATAAATAGCACATGATGCTTTATTTATCTCTGTGATTCCATTGCAGTGGGATTCGGATTAGGTTCAGCCAGACCTGGTGAGTACCAATTGTGCATTTGACGCATAGCCTTTCTACTTCCATGACACATTAAGGTCATCCACATGACCAAGTTCTGTGAGCGGGGAGTGGGTGGAAGAATACAAGACTGACCTTACTTTCCCCCCAGAACATCCTGTGTGGGACATGCTGCTCCGGGCAGCGCAGATCTCTGGAGTCCAGGAAAATGAGTCCCGGCCTTCAGGAATCCCTAAATGTGCTGTGTGAGCAGTGATTCCCCCTTCGGTTGGACACTCTAGGCACCCAACGCTATGTCTGCTTGGGCTGTGTGCAGCCCGAGAAAATACATAACCCCAAACCTCAAGTAAATATGAATACGACAGATATTTATAGACCACCTTTCAACAAAAGCTCCCAAAGTGGTTCACATTGATATCAATAAATAAATAATGGCTACAGGTCCCGAAAAGGCTCACAATCTAAAAAAAGAGATATAAGGTGGATGCCAGAAACAGCCACTGGCATCTAGACCTGCTCTAGACCAGTGTTCTTCATTGTAAGGTCCAGGGGCTATGGGAGGTCTCCATCCACCCCAAGTGGATGACTAACTGTTAGCCCCCTAACTGCTTAGAACAGAGCACTCTACACAGTCCCCCTGGCACCATGAGGAGATGACCCAACCATGCAGCACTAGGCTTTGCTCAGGCTGTGTGTGGTGGTGTCCTTTAAAGGAAGCAGAACCAGCCTGAGCTCATGGACCAACTTAGAAGGCATGCATGGAGTGCTAGGATGCATAACCCTTCCCAGCACTTTCCCCATGGAGCTCTGGAGAGGGCGCCATGTCCCTTAAAGGGCCCTCTCAGCACTGAGATAAGCTCAGTACTGTGCAGAGGTCAGCACTGTCGGAAATGGCTCTCGCTTTGCAAGTGGTTTGCCAAAATGGCCCCCCACTTGAACAATAGTGATGATCACGGCTTTAGACATGTGCTTTGTAAGCCAATTTGTGGGCATCACCAAGGAGCAGCATAGAAATATCATCAGTCATCATTATCCTCATTATTGTTATTGGTGTGACTGGCAAATAGCACAATAGGATGGATCTGCACCACTTGCCAAACAGGGATGATAACAGATCTGCACTGGCCCCTTAATCTTCTTTTAAACACATTATCTGCATCGCTATAGGAAAGGAAAGGTCATGCTGTCGAGTCGGTGTCAACTCCTGGCAACCACAGATCCTTGTGGTTGTCTTTGGTCGACTACAGGAGGGGTTGACCATTGCCTCCTCCCATGCAGTATAAGATGGTGCCTTTCAGCACCTTCCTATATCGCTGCTGCCCAGTATAGGTGTTTCCCAAAGTCTGGGAAACATACCAACGGGGATTCAAACTAACGACCTATGGTCTGACTCAGTCTATGGCAGCTTCCTATGTTCCTATGAGGGATATGACAATTACCCCATCTCACATCTCTCTAAGTAAGTCTCCCAGTAAGATCTATTACAGGAGATGTTGCTTCTCCATATTCGTTTTGCCTCTACACTGGCAACTGGTTGTTGTTGTTTTTTTGGGGGGATGGATTTGGACTAAGGTTATCCAGTTGCTGATACTAGCATACATCTTTGAAAAAAAATTGCTTTAGGATTTCCCCCCTCCCCCATGCTTTCCCAGACTTTCTGAAACTGCTGAGATGCCAGAAGCAAGAATTAACAGATATTGAAACCAAGATGGCCATATGAACCACCAACTCTGCTGTTGCTGGGCCTCCAACCTTTCTGCTCAAATGGTCCTGGACATGTGGCTGCGAAATCAACAGTTCTAATCACACACTAGTCAAGAGCAATTGATCACACTAACTAAACAGAGCTTGGGGTGGTGGTGCACAACTTGATTTAATTTTGGTTTGTGTAACAAAACATTCTGCTTCCTATTAGGAAATCTTCATTAAAAATTAAAAAAAAAAAACCATTGCATAAACACACTTCTTGATTCATGTTTATGGGGTATAGATGTGGTGTTGTTACAAGTCTATATTATGTCTGCAAACACAGACATTGCCATCATGAGAAATTGAGAAAACCCTGTGAGGTCTTGAGTGGGAAATTCCAGCACTTGAATTAGAGATTCGGGCCACCATGTTGGTTCCACATGAACATAACAACTGTCCAAGATGATGATGGACTTCACTGTGTCCAATTCAAAACAAATCTGTTCAAAAGAGGTGATGATTCACACACACACACACACACACACACACACACACACACACACACACACACCTTCACATTATTTATTGAGTGGGTGGGACAGTCCTACACAACCAGGAAGAAGGGATATGAAGGCACAGTCTGAGAAAATTCTCTAATTTCCCCCCTATAAAATCCAGGAAGCTAGAAACTGCACCTTACTAGAGACAGAACTCCTCAGATAGCAGCAGTTACTACTACTACTACTACTATTACTATTACCGTACTACTACTAGCACTACTATACTACAGATTTTTTATATACTGCTCTTCAACCAAAGTTCTCAAAGTGGTTTACATAGAAAAATAAACAATACATAAATAAGACGTTCCCCTGTCCCCAAAGGGCTCACAATCTAAAAAGTAACATAAGGTTGACACCAGTAACAGCCACTGGAGGGATGCTGTGCTGGGGTTGGATAAGGCAAAATTGCTAACTCAGGCCTAACTGCTCAGTTAGGACTGAGCAAACTGTGTTCCAACGGGGATGAAAAATAATAATCATTTGTTAAGGCAATAATGAAAGCAAACAGTCATTGTAGTCCTATTACAATCTTTATTTTCCTTTTTTGCAGAGCTTTTGCTATCCTTGAGGGCAGTAAGGGGACAATTTTTGATGCCTGCAGCCCTCCACTGCAAAAGCCACAGAATCAACTAGTATTATTAACAGTATATAGCTAGATTGTCATCCTTGCTTTGTGATTCTCTGTTTTGCTTTGATTGCCTTGGGCTGGCAGTGTGGAAGTCCTCACCAGTATGTTCTGGGATGGTCGAGATGTCATACCATGAAGGCATCTACAGGGAAAGTAAATAATAGCAGTTAGCACAAATATTTCTGAGGAACTGGGGCTGAAAACATGAATATATACATTTTGAGATTAGTTAGTTTACTGCAGACTGTGGCCGCATTCACACACAATGGGAAACTGGAGGTGGAGCCTGAGGTTGAATTTCTTTTATGTCTGAATGACCGCAGTTCCATCCGAAAAGCGATCTGAGGTTTCCCTTCCCAAACCCCAATTTGAACCCTTGGGTTGTAGTGAATTCTGCTGCCCCTACCTGAGGTTTGTGTTCAGCAGCATTGCATCCGAAGGCAGAATTCGTGTTACAGCAAGCTGTAACCAGAGTTGAGGAAGGAAGCTCCTCCCTCCCTCCGGCTGTGATTGGCTGCTGGGACTGTCCTTCATGCCAAAAGGAAGTCCACACAGCCCATTCCCCCACCAGCAAGTTCCTCCACTTTTCCTACTCAAGAAATCCAATCAACAATCTCCACTGCCTCCATACCTGAAGACACGATGCAATAACCACACACAGCACAAACTGTGTTGGATGAAAGGGCCGAAACTTTATTAAACACTTAAGACAGTTGAATGGCCCACACTTAATCAAACTCCATAGTGTGGGCCTAGCTTAGGATGGGAGTCAGATAACAGCATCCTTTCCTTAACGCTTGGGGGTGACCACACTCTGGCTCATAGCAGTGGATAAAGCCAGGGGCCATCCCCATCCTCTTTGCCAAGCCTATGAAGGATCAGAGTGCTTTCAGGTTCACTCACCCCACCCCAGCCATACAGCCTTTGTGATGGGTGGAGCCCCCAAAGCAGAAAGGAGTGCTGATACTAGCCACTGAGGACATTCTCACAACCTCTTATCTGTGTGGCAGGGCAGGTGAGTGGGGAGACAGGCTCCTACAGTGACTCAATCGGAAAGAGTGGGCATGTGGAGTCGAGTGGCTGCAATGCTAAATGCTCTGCTCCATGCACACTGCATTCTGGGTCCACGGAGAACTGGCAGCGTACTGATCGTTGCTCAGGTGCACGTGTGGCTGTGCACCCAATGCTTTATTCTGTAGTTGGTCACCTCTGGAGAGGCAGCAATGGTGGCAGGCCAGTAGGGAGCCCAAGAACCCAAGGGCGATTATTCACATGATCACCTACCATGGTAAAATAAACTTGGTGAAACCCTGGGTAGAACTGTTCTGGCGTAGCCAGGAAGAACACTCTACTCTACCTAGGAGCAATCTGGATAGAAGAAATGGGCTGCTCAGATCTGGAGCAGACAGAGTTCCAGACAGATAACCCAGGCAGATCAGGGTGATGTGAATAGCCTTCCTGAGTTGCAAAGCCTCTTGGGACAAATCGACTACTCCCCTCTTTTTAAACCAACCTAAGGATGCTCACCAATCGATCTGCCCTGCGCCTACTCCCAACCTGACATGCACTGCCTAGTCGCAACCTACTGTGCAGCCTTCCCCTACCAACAGGGGAAACAAGATAGAGTTGGTGGTGGTGGTGGTGGTGGGGAAACCTTCCAGCTTGGACAATCTGTTGGATAGCCCCCCCAGAAAAGAATGACTAGCTAAGCCAATTCTGCCTCCGGGAGGTAGGAGAGGATGCCTGCCTCCATGAAGACTGAGCCACTAGTGGGACAGGTGCTGTAATGGCTCCCACTCTGCCGCTTCTGAGCACCTCAACCAATAAGAACGATCTTGTGCCTTCTTCAAAGGGAGCGTGAGGCAAAGTGGTGGCATTCACACATGACATTCAAGCACTTCCCCTCCCTTTCCTCTGTATTGTTCCTGGGGATGATGGGAGTTGTAGTTCAGCAACATCTGGAGTACTGCAGGTTGAAAACCTCTGGTATAACTCGTGCTTGCAATATTCACACATGGGACTAGACACACAAGGAAGATTCAAAGGTGTTTTCAGAATGTCCATGTCTGAAACGACCCTGAGCTGTCAGGAGAAGTCAGGATTCAGGAAACGTCATTCTCCAGTCCAGAAGTGGATCTTTGTGAGGGAAGAGAAGTTCCCTTCACCTCAGACTGCAGCATCAGCAAGGAGCACTTTTGAGGGGATGTTTTCGAAGTTGATTAACTGAGACAATCAAGATGAGAAAGGCTGTTATGGAGCACCTGTACTTCACTTAGCATGTGCATATTGCCTTTTGATCCAAAGCTGCCAAGGTTCTCTCTGGAACTGCCTACTCAGAACATATTACACTTATTCTGAAAGAGCGTCACGGATTGCCAGTTTGTTTCTGGATCCAGTTCAGGATGCTGGTTATCACCTTTTAAAGCCCTTAATGGTTTGTGTCCTGGATACCTGAAGGACCGCCTGCTTCCCAGGGTTTGTGCCCACCCAACAAGATCGTCAGGGGATTTCTGCCCGCCCAACAAGATGTTCATGCTCCATGTGCTGACACTGAGAGAGGCTTGATTGACATGCACACAGGACAGGGCCTTCTCTGTTGTTGCCCCCAGGCTCTGGAATGCTCTCCCAGTGAATGTTTGCTCTGTGACAGCTGTGGCTGCTTTAAAAAAACAACTCAAGACCTTTTTATTCACACAGGATGGTTAGTTCACACAAACCTCCTAGAGGCTGCTGGGTTTCTCAGCTTCTTTGCATTTTTAACCTACTTTCTAGAAGGCTTATGAGATCACCCGGCATTCTGTGTGTGTGTCCGTCTGTGTGTGTGTGTGCCCCCATCAACTTTGCAACGCCTTAATCAATATGAACCGAATCAGGTACAGTTGTAGGAACACATAGGGACACCTCAACGGCATAGTCTGTGATGATGTCATCCACCCCAATCCAAGATGGCAGACACAATCAAACCGAACCGGTTCAACATCGAACACATTTGATGTCGAACCAGTTTGCACATCCCTAGTAAACAATACTGAGCTAGATGGACCAAGGGGCTGAATCGGGTGAGCAATATGTATAGCATAGGGAAATAAGCCGGCCCCCAGCAATCAAGAGAATTCCATTCAGAGGGGGTCATTGAGTCTGATCAATGTGTTTTTACTTGCCTTGGGTCACACCACCAGCAAGGCAATACCTCCAGGAGGCATTATGGGAGCTGAGTCATAAAGGTTGGGAAACTGGGGTAGGGGACATGTTTAGCTCCTTCCTACAACCACCAGTGTGTGTGTGTGTGTGTGTGGTGGTGGTGGTGTGTGTGTGTGTGATGTTTCTTTTAATGAATTCAGGCCACATTTGCTTGGAGCAATGACCTTTGAAATCTTATGGAGCATTGCAGGAAATGTATATAGAAAAGTTTATTTGCACATGTATTGGTTGAAAGAGGATGAACTAGCAAATAAATTTTTGATTGGACCAGTAGATGAGATTGGTATTTTATAGACAGAGCGGCATTACCTGTTGTGTAAAGTGTGTTATAGAATAGACTGTGCTGTGTTGTGATTCCCTATCTGACAGAATTTCTCCTCAGAAATTGCCTATACTGAATTTTGTTACAATTCAGCTTCATTATATTTCTGCACAGGAACACTGGTTATGTTCCTAGTTGAGCCAAAATGTAAATCTGTTCTATTTTTGCTTTATTTATGATGGTTTTAAACCATTTTTCTATTAAATGATTTTTTTTGTTTCAGCTCATTTAAATAACTTTCTGTAAAAAAAAAAAAAAGATCAAACTGGTGGGAAATACTTAAATCAGTGCTGAGAGCTGGTATGATGAGGTGATGAATAGTCGTATTTACCCATTTGTGTTCCAGTTGTTTGACCTTACTGATATTTTTATTGAGGAACCATTTTGAAAACCACTGACCTATAGAAATCTAATAGGGAGTCACATTTTGACATGTGAACAATCTCTGGCAAATTCATAACTCCTCAGGTCAAATAGCATTTTAGAGCTGTGCAAAACCTCGCCAGTATTCACCTCCAAAGTAAAGAGGTCAGCTGTAGCAAATCTGACCTACAGTAAACGAAAGTTGTGCCGTTGAGTTGGTGTCAACTCCTGGTGACCACAGAGCCATGTGGTTTTCTTTGGTAGAATATTGGAGGGGTTTACCATTGCCATCTCCAGAGCAGTATGAGATGATGCCTTTGAGCATTTTCCTATATCACTGCTGCCAGATAGAGGTGTTGGGAAAACACTATGAGGCTCCCGCCCTGCTCGTGTGCGGGGAGAGCGGGCTCTCCCCGCTCACTCTCACAAACCGGGTCTCACTGATCGTAAGACCCAGCTCTATGATTCCCCCAAGACCTTGTGCTGTTCCTAGGACTACTGGAAGACGGCCCGGGGCGTGTGTGTGTGTGTGTGTGTGTGTGTGTGTGTGTGTGTGTGTGTGTGGAATCTCCCACAGTAGCCTTTTTCAAACTGAAAAGCTATGCCTGCCTCCTGCCTGTAAAGGGTTCAAGGAAGCAGAATCCCAGAAGCAGGTCAATTGCTTGAATTGAACTGCTTCGACAGTTGTAAGCCACAAACTGAATTGAGGGCCATTTCAAAAAACTCTGAGTCCCTGAACCAAATCATGGCTTATTCTCACAACCCTATAAGTATTTGGAGCTCAGCATACCTTATTCCAGAAATCATGCAACATTAATGACTTACTTGGACCATGAAGAAAAGCAAAGAGACCATTTTAGTGCAATTGCAATTTTCTTTATTTTTGCAAAGCTTCTGCCATCCTCTAGGTCAATAACGGGACCATTCTTATTGTCCTCAGCCCTCCATTACAAAGGCAACACAATCAATTAGTATTACAAAATTTATCTAGACTGCACTAGTATGATTTATGATTCACAATTTTCATTTGATTAGCTTGAGGTGGCAGAGTAGAATGCGTTCAAGCAGGAAATCTCCGTCAATGTCGTTTTTGATCTGTCACATCTGTCATATCCTCCTTAGACCTAGAAATAAGAAAGTAAAATGATAGTGATTAGTCCAAGTTCTCCAGATGAACTAGGGCTGAAAAACAGCCTTTGGTACAGTGTGAGCTTAGTTTGTTTACTGCAAATTGTGGCTCCAGCTAAAACGAAGCAGTTTTCTGTACCATTAATTTCACTACCATCTCTCACTGAAATAAATGGGGCCTGGAAATGCTTAATCTTTCCTCCTCCTCCTCCTCCTCCTCCTGACTGTGATTAGGCTGCTCCACCTGCACAAGGAAGGTAAGGAGAAACTGTCTCTTTGCTGCCATCTAGACTGTATATTCAGGAACAGAATTCTGGTGGGATGTAGAGGAACTATCTGAGAAAATTCTCCAGACTTGATCTTTAAGAGGAACTCTGAAATAATCTTCACATTACTCTTTGGAGAAATTTCAGGCCCAGCCTTCACTCACCTAATTTCAGGGCTCTAAAAATTATTGATATAGTTTCCAGCCTGCTTTTGAGAATGATGTGTCTCATTGCTTATGACTGATCCTGACCTTAGAACATAAGAACAGCCCAGCTGGCTTAGGCCTATGGCCCATCTAGTCCAGCATCCTGTTTTGCACAGTGGCCCACCAGATGCTACTGGAAGCCTACAGGCAGGAGTTGAGGGCATGCCCTCTCTCCTGCTGTTACTCCCCTGCAACTGGCACTCAGAGACATCCTGCCTTTGAGGCTGGCGGTGGCCTATAGCACTCCGGCTAGTAGCCATTGATAGACCTTTCCTCCATGAAGTTATCCAAACCCCTCTTAAAGCCTTCCTGGTTGTTGGCTGTCACCACATCTTGTGGCTGAGAATTCCATAAGTTGATTATGCATTGTGTGAAAAAAATACTTGCATTTGCTGGTCCTAAATTTCCTGGCAATCAATTTCATGGGATGACCCCTGGTTCTAGTGTTATGTGAGAGGGAGAAGAAGTTCTCTCTTTCCACTTTCTCCACACCATGCATGATTTTATAGACCTCTATCATGTCTCCTTGCAGTCGTCCTTCTAAACTAAAAAGCCCCAGGTGTCGTAGCCTTGCCTTATAAGAAAGGTGCTCTAGGCTCCCGATCATCTTGGTTGTCCTCTTCTGTACCTTTTCCAGTTCTGCAATGTCCTCTTTTTTTAGATCTGGTGACCAGAATTGTACGCAGTACTCCGGGTGTGGCCGCACCACAGATTTGTACAACGGCATTATAATATTAGCCGTTTTATTTTCAATCCCCTTCCTAATGATCCCTAGCATGGAATTGGCCTTTTTCACAGCTGCCACACATTGAATCGACACTTTCAACGAGCTGTCCACCATGACCCCAAGATCCCTCTCCTGGACAGTCACCGACAGCTCAGATCCCATCAGCGTATACTTGAAGTTGGGGTTTTTCGTCCCAATGTGCATCACTTTACACTTGCCAACACTGAACCGCATTTGCCATTTTGTCACCCACTCCCCCAGTTTGGAGAGATCCTTTTAGAGCTCCTCACAATCCATTTTGGATTTCACTACCCAAAAGAGTTTGGTATCATCTGCAAATTTGGCCACCTCGCTGCTTACCCCTACTTCTAAATTTTTCTACTTTTTAACCTTCCTGTTTGGAAGCTTTTTTTTCCAGCCATTACGGGCTATGCTGTTTAGGCAGAAGTTTGTTGCTAGTGGAATTCCAATACTCCACTTACTCAAAGTGCATTGATGTCACCGTAGACCTAACGGGGCCTAACAAAAAGATTGCACAAATGATCCACTGAAGAAAGATTATCTTCCTCAGTGAAAAGATTATCTGTAGAAACTCCAAGAATGGCCATGAAAAATTGGGAAATACTTAAACACTGGCAGAAAGGGCAGCACTGACAAGATTGCTAGAACTGGATCCCTAGAATGTAGAAGCGTGCTAATTAGTTTTTGTTCTCATATTTATGCCATACATTTTTCACCGAGGTGGACAGAGAATGAATGGATGCACTGAAATGCAGCCACACACCAGGGCTGGAGGCAGAGTCCTGCTCCCTTAGTCTGAAATGGAGGTCCAGAAATTGATTCTGGATCTTTCTGCTTGCATGTGCTTTCTAACCATCAATTTTTGCAAAACAGTTTTGCAGTTTGGTCTGGCCTTTATTACGGCTGTGCAAGCAGCAGAGAATAAAATGCAAAACGGTCTAATTCAGATATGATTGTATCGATTCACTGATACAAATGATTGCAGACATCCAGTTAATACTGGGAGCCATATAGGATCAAATCTAAAGCATGGTCCCTTGGAAAGAATGGTAAAACAAAATCAAGGATATCCTAGTTCCATTCCAGTCCATTTCATTCCTCTGCTTTGACTCCTAGCAACTCTTTTTCACTAAAGTAAAGGGGATTCAGGTGTCCATCTCTCATTGCTGTGTGTTTTTAGTGTTATGAATGTGTTGCACCTTGGCCTGAATAATAGCAATAAACAACTGTAAAGATGTGACACTGAGAGCCGTGTGATGCCATTGCAGTGAGGTTTTTATTAATGGCATTTCTGTTAAAATGACAACAATCTTGTATTTAATATCTGAACTCAGTATAAACTAAAAAACTGCCTATGTAAAATCATGAGCAATTCTAAGTTTCAAATCACCAACAAGAAGGACAACCTTGAATGGTGAAAATGGTTATGGGAGAGTTTACCTAAGAATCTTTTTATAGTATAAACTAAAGAGAAGGGATCTAGCTCACACAGGATTAACTCAGTGTCAAATCCTAAATAAAAAAGCTGTTTCCTTCCTCAAATATGGCAGAGAAGCATGTGGATGTGGCCATATGTATGACTGCACCAAGAGGTTTTGACACCACTTAGGTCACAAGAATAAAGCACCATTTTCCACAGAAGCTCAAGGGTGTGGCAAACAAATCCATGCCCTTCTAAGTAGAAATGAAAAGATTCTCAGAATAAACTCAAAAAGATTGACTATGCAGATCAATAGGCAATACTCACTGCCACACCACCAACTACAGGAAGGCCAGCCTGAAATGTAGAAGTGTGCAGTTACTGTTTGTTCTTATACTGCCCTCACAAATGTTTCATAGAGGTGGGCAGAGTCTTAATTATCTTCAAGGCATGCAGAATCCAAAGCATTTTCTCCACCTGGGACTTTTACACACAGCAGGCTTTACCATGGATTTACTGGGAGGTTTTACTGCGAACTCAAAGTTGTCCAAAAAACCCGACACAAGATCAATGGGCAATACTCACTGCCACAACACCAGCTGCAGGAAGGCCAGCCTGAAATGTAGAAGTGTGTAGTTGCTGTTTGTTCTTATGTTGCCCTCACCTAAGCCTCTTTTTATAGCATAAAAAGCCAGTCAGACAGTCAGTTGAAAAAGTAAATTGCCCATTTCATGTAGGCTAGACTAAAGGGCTGTCCAAGTGTTGCTATTATATGCAGCACAAAAGTAACTTCTATAACTGTCTGCTGCAAGCTGTAGTGGGAGCCATTTCCTCAGTCCACTTGCCAAAAGGGTTGGGAAAACCCTTATTTCATGATCTCCTCCTCGACTGCTTTCGCAAGCAAGAAAGTATCAAGAGTCACTGCTAATGAATGCAAATCACATGGACATTCCTCTTGGCCTGCACTCACTGTCATAATAGCAAGCAAGGCCACCCTGAATTGTAGAAGTGGACAGTTACTGTTCTCATGTTGACCACGGGAAGGTTTCACAGAGGTGGGCATTGCCTGAATCATCATCAGGGCATGCAGAATTCAAAGCATGTTCTCCACCTGGAGAATTCCATCTCCATGGCTTGTCTTATGCTCTCTTCACTGAAATGCAGCCACACACCAAGGTTGGAGGCAGAGCCCTGCTCCCTAAGATCTTAGCCTGAAATGGAGGTCCAGAAACTGAATCTGGGAAGCGATTCTCATGATTGATCAAAACTGGGGCCTGGTATTGATCAGTCGTGAGAACCACCAGGCTCGTGGGCGAGCCTGGCGGTTCTCTGGCGGCTAGCCCACCTAAATACCCCTCCTCCTAAATGAGGTTAACGGAGCGAGCACTCCACTGACCTTGGTTTTTTTGCTCGTGTGTCAGCTTTGGCTGCTTGTGTGTAGCTGGCATACCTGGGGAGGGGGAAGGGGACCCCAGGAAGGCACCATGCACTCAGACAGTGCTTTCCTGGGTTTGGGGGCTGGGGCGCCACACGACGGCACTCCCCTTCTCCTTAACCCCAGAACTCCCAACTGAGCAGCGGCCAGACACGAGAGCACCTGACAGGAGCAGCTACTTGTCTGGGTGGCCGATCTGCTCGCCCAGCAATGAGCGACTGCTTGTGTGTGGGGAGAGCGGGCTAACTAAGCCCTTGATGCTCCACACGATGATGGTGTGTAGAGCCTCTGTATCTCTTTGCATGCATATACTTTCTACCCCTCTGTTTATTATGTAGTTTGGTCTGGTCTTTATTAGGGCTGTGCAAGCAGCAGAAAATCAGTTCCAATCAAGTCCAAATCAGATACAATTTTATTGATTCACTCATACAAATGATGGCATACTTCAAGTTAATACAGAGAGCCATATTGGGTCAAATACAATGCATGGCCCTCACTAAAATAAAGGGGATCTTATCTCACTAACACAAAAGGGATCTCACTAAGATAAAGGGGACTCAAAAACCTTTCTCCACCTTGGAAATTCCTTCTCCATGGTTGTCATATGCCATTGTCATTTTATTAATGGCATTTCTGTTAAAGTGACAACAACCTTGTATTTAAAGACTGAACTTTATTCTGGAGAGCTTCTCAGTACAAACTCAAAAATCACCGATGCAAAATCATGAGCAATTCTCAGTTTCAAATCACCAAATAGAAGGACAACCTTGAATAGTGACGGTGGTGATGGGGAAGTTTACCTAAGCCTCTATTTATAGTATAAACTAGAGGGCAGGGACCATCATTAGCTCACATGGGATAAACTCAGTGTCAAATCCTAAATAAAATTTTAAAAAGATAAAATAAAAAGGAACATGGCTGAGATCATTGCAAAAATTAGATGCCCTTAGATCCATTTTGTGAACCTGTTCAAGATCACCAATTTCAAAAGCCATCTTGCTTTTCAGTCACTAGAATGTTTGCTTACTGCACCAGTGGCTAATGCACAGAACCTTGCTCTGGAGAACCGTTTCCTTGCTCAAATATGGCAGAGCAGCATGTGGATGTGGCCATATGTGTGACTGCACCAAGAGCTTTTGACACCACTTAGGTCACAAGAATAGATCAGCAATTTCCACAGAAGCTCAAGGGTGGGACAAACACATTCATGCCCTTCTAAGCAGAAATGAAAAGATTCTCGGAATAAACTCAAAAAAATTCATTATGCAGACCAATGGGCAATACTCACTGTCAGACCACCAACTGCAGGAAGGCCATTCTGAAATGGAAAGTGTACAGTTACAGTTTGCTCTTATGTTGCCCTCCCCAATGTTTCACAGAGGTGGGCAGAGCCTGAATCATCATCAAGGCATGCAGAATCCAAAGCATTTCCTCCACCTGGGACTTTTACACACAGCAGGCTTAACAGTGAGTTTACTGGGAGACTTTACTGCGAACCTGAAGCTGTCCAAAACCCCCGACACAAATAGTGGACTTTTTAAGGCTGGATACAAATCGGGTTACATTCTAAGCATCTGGATGTGGCCATATGTATGACTTCACCAAGAGGTTTCAGTGCCACTTAGGTCACAAGAACAGATCACCCATTTCCACAGAAGCTCAAGGGTGGGGCAAACACATCCATGCCCTTCTAAGCAGAAATGAAAAGATTCTCGGAATAAACTCAAAAAGATTCATTATGCAGACCAATGGGCAATACTCACCGTCAGACCACCAACTGCAGGAAGACCATTCTGAAATGGAAAGTGTACAGTTACAGTTTGCTCTTATGTTGCCCTCCCCAATGTTTCACAGAGGTGGGCAGAGCCTGAATCATCATCAAGGCATGCAGAATCCAAAGCATTTCCTCCACCTGGGACCTTTACACACAGCAGGCTTTACCATGGATTTACTCGTAGGCTTTACTGCGAACCTGAAGCTGTCCAAAAAACCCAACACAAAGAGTGGACTTTTTTACGCCGGATATAAATCGGGCTACATTTTAATGTGCCGTGAAAAACCCGAATTGTGTGTGAACTACTCCCCGACAATTCGCTGGGACTTTGAGGTAAATTTTGTGAATGCATCCCCCTCCATTCTGGAGGAGACACAAGTTAAAGGACTTTAAAAGCCCCGTCTGAAGAACCTCCTGGGGAATTCCATCTCAATAGCTTGGCATATTGCATTGTCTTCTTGTGCACCTGTTAGTTTTAGCTCACCACTCTTTGCACTGAAATTGAGCCACACGGCAAGGTTTGAGGCAGAGTCCTGCTCCCTTAGCCTGAAACGGAGGCCCAGACAATGAATCTGGATCTTTCTGCACACATGTGCTTTCCATCCCTCAGAGTACAATCTTGCAGTTCATTCTGCTCTTTTTATAAAGGGCTGGGCAAGCAGCAGAGAATCAGAGCCAATCGTTTTCCAGTCCAATTCGGCTGCAATGGTATCGGTTCACTGATACAAATGATGGCATACTTCGAATTAATAGAGGGAGCCATTAAGGATCAAATCCAATGCATGGCCCCTTGGAAGGAATGGGAAGTAATGGAAATGAATACTTTTTATTTGCTTGTTTGGCCTTACAAACAGGATGACCCTTGTTACAGGATTTCCCCATTCCATTCCTCCCATTCTCTCTCAGTAACTCATTCTCCCTAAGATATTGGGGACTCAAGTGTTCATATTTCGATGCTGAGTGTTTTTATGATTATGAATCATTATGTTGCACCTGGCCTGAATACTAGCAATAAACACCTGTCAAGTTGTGGCTCTGAGAGACTTCTGATGCCACTGCGGTCAGATTTTTATTAATGGCATTTCTGTCAAAGTGACAACAATCTTGTATTCACCTGGGCACAGGTGAATGCACCAAGAGGAAGCAGGAGGCTCGGTGACCCCACCCCCTCTGCAGCTGTATAGGCAAGAAATGGGTGAGACGTATGGAGAGCTGAACAAACCAAGGTTTGGAAAATGGCAGCCAACCATCCTCAACCATAATAAACAAAAGCAATGTGAACAGCCCAGATGTACTCCAATTTATCCTTATTTAGGCTTATACATGTTTATACTCCTTTTATATCCTTTCAGGCTAACTCAGCTTCCATCGCCTCCATCCACAGTAAGGCCCCTAGTCTGGGAAACCTCTTGTTTGGAAGCTTTTTCTAGAGTATACTGGCTATGTTGCTTAGTCGGCGGTATGCTGCTAATGGAATTCTAGTACTCCCCTTACTCACAGTACATAGATGACACTAGGGTCACAAGAAAAAAAATTCAGATGTCACCA
This sequence comes from Hemicordylus capensis, assembly GCF_027244095.1. Lineage (NCBI taxonomy): Eukaryota > Metazoa > Chordata > Lepidosauria > Squamata > Cordylidae > Hemicordylus > Hemicordylus capensis. The sequence goes on from NC_069663.1 coordinate 21,284,772, forward strand.
TAGAACCTAAAGGGGCCCAACACATGCTTCACTAAGGATCAATGAAAAGAGCCTATGCAGAAACTCAAAGAATGCCCTTGCACAATTGTGGGAAATATTCGCTTCAACTTTGGCAGGAATGACAGCGTAGAATGTAGAAGCATGCAGTTAGTATTTGTTCTTACGTTTAGTTCACACATTTTCCACAGGCTGAATCATCATCAGGGTACAGGCAGTCCAAAGCATTTTTAACTCTGTCACTGACATTGAGGCTTTTGTCATGAGAAGCCAAGACCGGCTTAGGGCAGCTGTGCCCGGGCTTGGTGGCCCGTGAAAACCTGCGGGAGTCGACGAGCTCCCGGCAGTGCCTCAGCAGCAAACCCACCTAGGGAGCCGACCAGCTCTAAGAGACAGTCAGTGGGGAAAGTAAATTTGTTGCTATTTTATGTAACAGAACAGTCACTTCTATAACCGTCTGCTGCAAGCTGTAGTGGGAGCCATTTCCTCAGAACGCTTTCCAAAAGGGTTGGGAAAAGCCGTCTTTCATGATCTCCTTCTCGACTGCTTTCGAAAGCAGTATCAAGAGTCTCTGCTAATGAATGCAAATCACATGGACATTCCTCTTGGCCTGGACTCACTGTCATGCTAGCAAGGAAGGCCACCCTGAATTGTAGAAGTGGACAGTGACTGTTCTTATGTTGACCACGGGAATGTTTCACAGAGGTGGGCAGAGCCCGGATCACAAGAATAAAGCACAAGATCAAGGTCACAAGAATAAAGCACCATTTCCCACAGAAGCTCAAGGGTGGGACAAACACATCCATGCCCTTCTAAGTAGAAATGAAAAGATTCTTGGAATAAACCCATAAGATTGACTATGCAGCTCAATGGGCAATACTCACTGTCAGACCACCAACCATAGGCATGCCATCCTGAAATGGAAAGTGTACAGTTACAGTTTGCTCTTATGTTGCCCTCCCTCACCAATGTTTCACAGAGGTGGGCAGAGCCTGAATCATCATCAAGGCATGCAGAATCCAAAGCATTTCCTCCACCTGGGACTTTTACACACCGCAGGCTTTACCATGGGTTTACTGGGAGGCTTTACTGCTATCTCGAAGTTGTAGAAAAAACCTGACACAAAGAGTGGACTTTTTACGCCGGATATAAATCGGGCTACACTCTAATGTGCTGTGAAACACCTGAATTGTGTGTGAACTGCTCCCCGATAACTCTCAGGGACTTTGGGGTAAATCTGGCCAGTTTGTGAATGCACCCCACTCCATTCTGGAGGAGACGCAAGTTAAAGGGCTTTAAAAACCTATCTGAAAAACCTCCTGGGGAATTCCATCTCCATAGCTTGTCATATTGCATTGTGAATAATCATATTGCATTGTGAAATCGAAACAACAACAATAATAGTAACAACAACATAGACAATAAAATTCAGGCATCCCAGGTCCTTGGGAAGGACTCGATGTCTGGATAAAACAAAGCAGTCAATAACACCAGTCTTACTGTGTAAATAAATAAATAATAATAGAAAAAGTTGTAGAAAAAGAAGATGCAAAAATAAATAATAATAATGATTTAATCACCAAGAGGTTTTGAGATCACTTAGGTCACAAGAATAGATCATCAATTTCCACAGAAGCTCAAGGATGGGACAAACAAATCCATGCCCTTCTAAGTAGAAATGAAAAGATTCTCGGAATAAACCAAAAAATATTCACGATGCAGTTTAATGGGCAATACTCACTCCCAAACCACCAGTAAGTCCACCGTGAAATGGAAAGTATACAGTTACTGGAGAGCTTCTCAGTATTAACTCAAAAATAATCGCCTATGCAAAATCATGAGCAATTCTCAGTTTCAAATCACCAACAAGAAGGACAACCTTGAATGTAGAAGGTGGTTATGGGACAGTTTACCAAAGGCTCTTTTTATAGTCAAACAAGAGAGAAGGGACCACCATTAGATCACATGGGATTAGAAAGAAAATATTGTGCAGTCGAGTCGGTGTCTACCCCTGATGACCACAGAGCCATGTGGTTATCATGGTGGAATACAGCAGGGGTTTAACATTGCCTCCTCCCATGCAGAATTAGATGATGCCTTGTCAGCAACTTCCTATATTGCTGCTGCCCGACATAGGTGTTTCCCATAGTCTGGGAAACATACCAGCGGGGATTTGAACTGACAGCCTCTTGTTCCCTAGGCAAGTCACTTCCCCACTGCTCCATTAGGTGGCCGTCACATGTGATTTACTCAGTATCAAATCCTAAATAAAATTAAAAAGATAAAATAAAAAGGGACATGGCTGAGATCATTGCCCTCATTGAGTAGGAATCATTGCTCCATTCCTACTCTTCTCCTCTTCGACAAATTAATTTTGCATAATTTCATTTGGAAATGAGGGCTGAATAATTCCCTGCAGCGTTTTCATTCCTCAGTTCAGTTGCCGTGTGTTCTTCTCTCCGTTCTTAATGCACATTTAGGCATTGATCAAACATGGCAGAGAAGCATCTGGATGTGGCCATTTGTATGACTGCACCAAGAGGTTTTGACACCACTTAGGTCACAAGAATAGATCACCAATTTCCACAGAAGCTCAAGGGTGGGGCAATCAATCCGGGTCCTTGTAAGTACAGCTTGTCAGAATAAACTCACAAAGCTTGGCTATGCAGATTAATGGACAATACTCACTGTCATACCACCAACTAGAGGAAGGCCACCACCCTGAAATGGAATGTGTACAGTTACTGTTTGTTCTTATGCTGCCCTCACCAATGTTTCACGGAGGTGGGCAGAGCCTGATCCATCATCAAGGCATGCAGAATCCAAAGCATTTCCTCCACCTGGGACTTTTACATACAGCAGGCTTTACCATGGATTTACTGGGAGGCTTTACTGCGAACTCAAAGAGTGGATTTTTTTACCCCAGATATAAAGCGGGCTACACTCTAATGCATAGTGAAAAACCTGAATTGTGTGTGAACTGCTCCCTGATCACTTGCAGGACTTTGGGGTAAATCTGGCCAGTTTGTGAATGCCCCCCTCCACCCTCCATTCCAGAGGAGATGCCAGTTAAAGGGCTTTTAAAGCCCCGTGTGAAAAACATCCTGGGTAATTCCATCTCCATAGCTGGTCAAATAGTATTGTCTACTGTACGCCTGTTAGTTTTAGCTCACCACTATTTACACTGAAATGCAGCCACACGCCAGGGTTGGATGCAGAGTCCTGCTCCATTAGCCTGTAATGGGGGTCCAGAAATTGATTCTGGATCTTTCTGCCTGCATGTGCTTTCTAAACTAAACTCAATTTACAGTTTTGCAGTTTGGTCTGGCCTTTATTGGGGCTGTGCAAGCAGCAGAGAATCAAATGCAAAGTGGTCTAATTCAGATATGATTGTATCGATTCACTGAAACAAATGATGGCATACAGTACATCCAGTTAATATTAGGAGCCATATAGGATCAAATCCAATGCTTGGCCACTTGGAAAGAATAGGAAATCAGAATCAAGGATATCCCCGTTCCATTCCAATCCATTTCATTCCTCAAGGATTTGCAATAATCACAGATTTGCAATACTCACACCTACGTTACTGACAGATTCCTGAATGAAAAAAGAACAAGTAGTTATTCCTTTATACTTCAAATACTTCCTGTAATGGGGATTCCATTAACAATACCCCTTTCATTTCAACAAGTTGTCTTAAGGGCTGCAAAGGGTTCATTCTTTGAGAAGCTCTGCTCTTTCTAGGGGCTGCGAAGGGTTCATTAATTCATTCATGGTATTCACTACCAAAGTCTCTAGATGGTTTACAACAATTAGTTTTAGCTCCAGCTTGGAGGCATTGTCCTGCTCCCGAAGATCTTAGCCTGAAATGGAGCTCCAGAAACTGAATCTCGAACTTTCTGCACGGATGTGCTTTAAATACCTCCGTTTACAGTTATGCACTTTGGTCTGGCCTTTATTAAGGCTGTGCAAGCAGCAGAGAATCTCATGCAATCCAGTCCAATTGAGATGCAATTGTATCGATTCACTTTTACAAATGATGGCATGAATCCAGTTAATACTGGGAGCCATAAAGAATCAAATTCAATGCATGGTCCCTTGGAAAAAATAGGAATTCATTGAAGTGCATCTTTTTATTGGCTTGCTTTGCCTCAGATGGGACGACAGACCCTTGTTAAGGGATATCCCATATTGCATTCCATTCAGTTCCTCTGGTTCACTCTCAGTAACTCATTCTCACTAAGATAAAGGGCATTCAAGTGTTCATATCTCATGGCTGAGTGTTTTTAGTATTATGAATGTGTTTCCCCTTGCCCTTCTAAGCAGAAATGAAAATATTCTCAGAATAAACTCAAAAAGATTGACTATGTAGATTAATGGGCAATACTCACTGTCACACCACCAACTAGAGGAAGACTACCATGAAATGTAGAAGTTACTGTTACTGTTTACTGTATTACAGTTTACAGTTTACAGTTACTGTTTGTTCTTATGTTGCCCTCACCAATGTTTTATAGAGGTGGGCAGAGCCTGAATCATCATCAAGGCATGCAGAATACAAAACATTTCCTCCACCTGGCACGTTTAAAAAAAGACTTACCAAAAAAAAAAAAAAAATGCTGGAGAGACCCCCAGAACCGGGAGGCGGCTTTTTGCCTTCCCTCTGGGGATCTTCTCATGAGTAGCCACAGCGAGGAGCTGCACCGCGGCTACTCACGATCCAAAAAACTGGGTTTGTGGAGTGCTCGCTCCGCAAACCCGGTTTAATGGACAGGCTACATTAGCGGGTGACCCGCTTAGGAACCACCAGGGTCACAGCCGAGCCCTGTGGTTCCCACAGCCAGGCGAAATCGGGATAGGCGCCACTAGCCCGATTTCACCTGATCGTGGGAATAGTCCCAATGTCTGAACCTTATACTGGAGAACATCTCGGTATAAATTCAAAAATAACTACCAATTACCTCCTTGACCTCAATGTAGCCCTACTGTGGCTCTCCAGAATGCCAAGTCAGTGATCACTGAGAAACACTTGTGAAACTGAATGACAAATCTGATAACAACAACAACCCGCTACTTTCTGTGAATAATAATGAAGAATGTTTAACACAAAGAGAATTTGTAATACTCACAGTTAGGCCGCTGACAAGACTCTGAATTTAAAAAGAACAAGTAGTTATTCCTTTAAGATACCTCCTGAAAATGGTGATTCCATAAACAAAACCTCTTTTCATTCAACAAGTGGTGTTAAGGGCCGTATGTGTTCTCTCAAGTTCCACAGAGCTGGGAAACTGAGTCTGCGAAGGGCTCCTTCTGTGAGAGGCTCAGCTATTATTGGAGACTGCAAAGGGTCCACCCTTTCGTTCATTCATTCACTCTGCCTGGAATCTTCTGGTGCCAGCAGAGAGGAAGTAGGGAGTCAGAGCAGAAAACTGGGCTGTTCTCAGACCCTTCTAATGCTGGAGGAGGCAACTGAACAAAGGAATACCTACCCTACAAGTTTGATATTGGTTTATTTCAAGTTAGAAGTCAGGGTTTCCCAGAAAGGCTGTGAGAAGGTTATGTTGGACGTCTGAAGTGCAGCCCTCCCTTATAACTTGTTCTCTGCACTGGAATGCTTGGAGGCATCAAACAGTATTCCTTTCTGACAGGACTTTGCAGGCAATTTGGTGCCAGGGTTTCTGAGAAGTGCACCCCTCCTTTAACTTGAGATGTTATTTCTGCTTCTGCCCACACAGCACCCGCCCTATATTCCAGACCTGTCTAATTCGGAGATCCTTTGATATTAATTTTAGAACTGGATCAATTGGATTCCTTCAGTCCATTTGCATTGTTTTCTCCGCTCCATTATTGATCCACCCATTTGCATTGATAAAGCACTGCAGGAAAGCTATCTTGATATGTTCGTAGGTACAACAGCATCAAGCTGCTTTGGAATGCTGTTTTACCAGTGAGCAAGCCCTCGGGAGTTCCTTTGCCATCCGGAAATTTCTCCGGGACAAAGGAAGGCATTGCATCCCTGCGACACTCAGATTATTTGAAACCAAGTCACTGGCACAGCTCCTCTATGGCACACAACTGGGTCCCCCCAACTGCTTTGCCCCTTTGCTTTTGCTCCATATGTTTAAGAGCTGCCCTCCAAGTCCCACGATGCGTTTCGAATGCCACTTTCCAACTAGAGACAGGAATTATGAAGGTGGAGGCTAGAGTATGGCTGGCCATCCTTATCTAGGGGGTAAAACTAGCCCTCCTTCCTCATGGACTAGCCCCCCTGACTCTCCAGGACTCCTTCCTAACCTTTTGGACATACTAAAGCCAACAAGGGGAGGAATTGCAATACTCACAGGTAAGGCATTGCCAAGATCCTGAATAAAAAAAGAACAAGTAGTTATTCCTTTATACCTAAGATACCTCCTGAAATGGGGATTCCATTAACAAAATCCCTTTCATTTCAACAAGTTGTCTTAAGGGTTGTGAAGGGTTCGTTCATTCATTCATTCATTCATTCATTCATTCATGCTATTCACTACCAAAGTCTCTAGGTAGTTTACAACAATTAGTTTATGCTCCAGCTTGGAAGCAGTGCAAGCAGCAGAGAATTTCATGCTATCCAGTCCAATTCAGCCACAATGGTATCGATTCACTTATACAAATGATGACATACTTCGAGTTAATACAGGGAGCCATAAAGGATCAAATCCAGTGCACGGCCCCTTGGAAAATCCCATGGGAATTCATGGAAATGCATCTTTTTATTTGCTTGCTTTGCCTCAGATGGGATGACAGACCCTTGTTACAGGATATCCCATGTTGCATTCCATTCAGTTCCTCTGGTTCACTCTCAGTAACTCATTCTCACTAAGATAAAGGGAATTCAAGGGTTCACATCGTATGGCTGAGTGTTTTTAGTATTATGAATATGTTTCCCCTTGCCCTGAATAATAGCAATAAACAATGATTGTGACTCTGAGAGAAGTGTGAGGCCACTGCACTGAAATTTTTATTAATGACATTTCTGTTAAAATGACAACAATCTTGTATTTAAAGACTGAACTTTATTCTGGAGAGGTTCTCAGTATAAACTCAAAAATAATCGCCTATGCAAAATCATGAGCAATTCTCAGTTTCAAATCACCAACAAGAAGCACAACCTTGAACACAGAAGCTGGTTATGGGACTGTTTACCTTAGCCTCTCTTTATAGTATAAACTAGAGAGATGGGATCTTTGGTAGCTCACACGGGATAAACTCAGTGTCAAATCCTAAATAGAAAAGCCATGCCCCTTCCTCAAATATGGCAGAGAAGCCCCAATGCCTCTCAAAGAAGTAGCCAGAGCTCTCTCCAGGGTGGAAAATACTGTTAAGTCATCCATCACCCCTTCGTGATATTTCCTGAAAGAGCACCTTTTACCAAATCAGGTGAGCAATTGATCTGTATGTCAGCACTATTGCACAAGCTCCAAGTCTGGATGTCACCCAACAAGCTGTGCAGTGTGTGTGTGTGTGTGTGTATGGTCCTAGAGACAGTCATCTGAAAAAGTAAATTGCCCATTTCATGATAGAAAGCTCCTAGAATAAAGGACTGTCCAAGCGTTGCTATTTTATGCAATACAAGTGTAACTTATATACCTGTCCTCTGAAAGCTGTCAGGGAAGCCATTTCCTCACAAAGCTTTCCAAAAGGGTTGGGGAAGACCTTCTTTCACTATCTGCTCCTTGGCTGTTTTGGAAGCAGTATAAGGGTCTCTGCTAATGAATGTAAATAAGGTGGACATTCCTCTTGGCCTGGAGACACGTTACGGAGCATACCTCCTTCTACTATTTTATGTGAAGCTTTTCTGAATGAAGGAAAGCAAGTCCTGTAGTGTACCTATGAAGATCCGGACATACTAAAGCCAACTAGGGGAGGCCAAGTCTCTGCACACACTACCATTTACCCCCTTGACCTTAATGTAGCCCTACTGTGGCTCTCCAGACTGCCAAATCGGTTATGGCTGAGAAACACTTGTGAAACTGGATGACAAATCTGACAAAAAAAAACCAACCAACTATTTTCAGTGAATAATAATGAAGAATGGTCAACACAAAGAGAATTAGCAATACTCACAGCTACGCCGTTGAGAAGAGGCTGAATTTAAAGAGAATAAGTAGTTATTCCTCTATACTTTAAGATACCACCTGAAAATGGTGATTCCATGAACAAAACCCCTTTTCGTTCAACAAGTGGTGTTAAGGGCCGTATGTGTTCTCTCAAGTTCCACAGAGCTGGGAAACTGAGTCTGCGAAGGGCTCCTTCTATGATAGGCTCAGCTGTTATTGGAGGCTGCAAAGGGTTCACGCTTTCGTTCATTCCCTCACTCTGCCTGGAATCTTCCAGTGCCAGCAGAGAGGAAGTAGGGAGTTGGAGCAGAAAACTGGGCTGTTCTCAGAACCTTCTTCTGCTGGAGGAGGTAACTGAACAAAGGAATACCTACCCTACAATTTTGATATTGGTTTCTTGAAAGTTAGCAATCAAGGTTTCCCAGAAAGGCTGTGAGAAGGTTATGTTGGATGTCTGAAGTGCAGCCCTCCCTTATAACTTGTTCTCTGCACTGGAATGCTTTGAGGCATGAAAGAGTATTCCTTTCTGACAGGACTTTGCAGGCAATTTGGTGCCTAGGTTTCTGAGAAAGAGGTGCACCCCTCTTTTAACTTGAGATGTTATTTCTACTTCTGCCCACACAGCACCCGCCCTATATTCCAGACCTGTCTAATTCGGAGATCCTTTGATATTAATTTTAGAACTGGATCAATTGGATTCCTTCAGTCCATTTGCATTGTTTTCTCCGCTCCATTATTGATCCACCCATTTGCATTGATAAAGCACTGCAGGAAAGCTATTTTGATATGTTTGTATGTACAACAGCATCAAGTTGCTTTGGAATGCTGTTTTACCAGTTAGCAAGCCCTCAGGAGCAACTCTGACATCCTGAAATTTCTCCAGGACAAAGGAAGGCATTACATCCCGGCGGCACTCAGATTATTTGAAGCCAAGTCACTGGCACAGCTCCTCTATGGCACACAATTGCCCCCCCCCCCCCCCCGTTGCTCTGCCCCTTTGGAACGGGTACAATGCACATTTTTAAGAGTTGCCCTCCAAGTCCCACGATGCGTTTCGAATGCCACGTTCCAACTAGAGGCTGGATTGATGAAGGTGGAGGCTAGAGTATGGCTGGCCATCCTTATCTACAGGGTAAAACTAGCCCTCCTTCCTCATGGACTAGCCTCCCTGACTCTCCAGGACTCCTTCCTAACCTCTTGGACATACTAAATGTGCATGGCTGCACCAAGAGGTTTTGACAACTCTTAGGTCACAAGAATAGATCACCAATTTCCACAGATGCTCAAAGGTGGGACAATCAAATCCATGGCCTTCTAAGCAGAAAGGAAAAGATTCTTGGAATGAACTCAAAAAGATTGACTATGCAGATCAATGGGCAATACTCACATTCAGATCTTGAACTAAAGGAAGGCCACTCTGAAATGGAAGTGTACAGTTACTGTTTGCTCTTATGTTGCCCTCACCAATGTTTCGCAGAGGTGGGCATAGCCTGAATCATCATCAAGGCATGCAGAATCCAAAGTATTTTCTCCACCTGGGACTTTTACACACAGCAGGCTTTACCGTAAGTTTACTGGGAGGCTTTACTGCAAACCTGAAGTTGTCCAAAAAATCTGACACAAAGAGTGGATTTTTTTACCCCAGATATAAATCAGGCTACACGCTAACGAGCTGTGAAAAACCTGACTTGTGTGTGAACTGCTCCCTGATAACTTGCAGGGACTTTGGGGTAAATCTGGCCAGTTTGTGAATGCACCCCTCCCCCCTCCATTCCGGAGGAGTTGGGGTTAATGGGCTTTTAAAGCCCCCTGTGAAAAACCTCCAGGGGAATTCCATCTCTCTAGCTGGTCAAATAGTATTGTCTTAATGTACGCCTGTTCGTTTTCGCTCACCACACTTTCCACTGAAATGCAGCCACACGCCAGGGTGGGAGGCAGAGTCCTGCTCCCTCAGCCTGAAATGGAGGACCAGAAATTGATTCTGCATCTTTCTGCCTGCATGTGCTTTCTAACCCTCAATTTACAATTTTGCAGTTTGGTCTGGCCTTCATTAGGTCTGTGCAAGCAGCAGAGAATCCAGTCAAATTGTTTTCCAGTCTAATTCAGGTACAATAGGATCGATTCACATATATTGCACAGATGTGGGCCAAGGGTGAATCATCTTCAAGGCATTGGGAATCCAAAGCATGTTCATCACTTGGGCAATCCACTCCCCACTCTTGGTCATATGATGTTGCCTTATTCTAAGTCAGTCTGTTAATACTAGCCCCTCACTCATAGGAACATAAGAAACTGTCATATACTGAGTCAGACCATTGGTCTATCTAGCTCAGTATTGTCTTCACAGACTGGCAGTGGCTTCTCCAAGCTTGCAGGCAGGAATCTCTCTCAGCCCCATATTGGAGATGCCAGGGAGGGAACTTGGAACCTTCTGCTCTTCCCAGAGCGGCTTCATCCCCTGAGGGGAATATCTTGCAGTGCTCACACATCAAGTCTCCCATTCAGATGCAACCAGGGCAGACCCTGCTTAGCTATGGGGACAAGTCATGCCTGCTACCACAAGACCAGCTCTCCTCTCCTAGGACTCTTTGTATCAAGAGCAGCAGCTCTCCAAGATCTGAGGCAAAGTCCTGTCCCTTTTGATCCTTTTTTGAAATGGAGACAGACTATAGGAATCAAAAAGGCAAAACTTATGATGACCTGATTTTACTGGGTTCTACGTGGCGCATGTCGGACAATTTTGCATACGATTGCCCTGATCTGCTTCATGGGATTGCGTGGCTAATTTTCAAGTGTTCCACCAGGGTGCTTTCCAGACTAGACCCTACAACGGGGTCACGACGTACCTTGAAAGTGTGCTCCCACACTTTCTGCGTCGTGACATCGCAGTCTCTACGCAGACAGCAAGGTGCAGTTCACATTTCCAATGCCTTGTTGCGAAATTAATCACTGCGATATAGAGCAACAACATCGCATATCCGGTGTGAAAAAGTTGCTGGTTTTTTGGGTTATTAGTTGCTGCCAGACTGCTCCCCCTGTTGTTTATGTTCTGAATGGGACATGCACAAACTGAGGCATTTTGCTGCTGATGAGCAGCTTGACTGGAAAGTGCCCAGCAGAGAGTACACCTCCATTAAAGTTACATACAGAACTGAGTGTCTTGTGCATGTAATATTACTGGAGGTGTTATTCTATGTTCTTTAAATCTGTTATTCAGAAATATCCCTGTTTGCTTCACACATTTCACAGAGGTGGGCAGAGATGGAACCAAACTTAAGGAACAGGAAGTCCACAGAATTATTTTCCACATGGGGTTTGTGCTATGAAGTTGCCTTCTTCTGTGAGTTCTAGCTAGCTCCCCATTCTGCAAGGCAACTTCCAGGGATCCTGGATTCCCTCCACATTTGCTATGGATGGGAGTATTTCCCCACCTCCGTTCCTTTCCTCGGGTTCAGTCTTAATAACTTATTCTGGGGTTGGCATCATCACCAAGTTTGTTTCAAGTCCTAGTGAGTTGTATCCTCTCCTCCATAACAGCATAGCATAAAAGGCCCATTCGGGGCTTTCCTGCTGCCTGCCGGCCAGGAGGATCCTGGCAAGGAGGTTTTATGGTGAGCAAGCAAATGGGTGCACAGTGGCAGCAGCAAGAGTGGCTGGACAACTGCCCGTCAGAGAGAGCAAGGCGGCCTCAGAAGCAGGGAAGGGCATGTTCTTCGGATGCACCTGCCCTATTATAGCTCCACCCCAATGTTCACAGAACCTGATGCGGACAACACACCAATCAATGCCCTTCAGATCAGGAACAAAAAGATTGTCTGTATACTCACCAACTGCCTTTGCAAAATTATAAAAGGTACTCACCAACAGGCCACCCTGAAAAGCAGAAGAGTGCAGTTACATTTTGTTCTCACATTTACTTCACACATTTCACAGAGGTGAGCAGAGACTGGATCGTCATGAAGGAGCAGGGAGTCCAAAGCATCATTTTCCACATGGGGCTAAAGGATGGGGCAATCAAATCCATGCCTTATAAGTACAGATTCTCAGAATAAACTCACAAAGCTTAGCTATGCAGATTAATGGGCAATACTCACGTTCGAACCACCAAGAACGCCATCCTGAAATGTAGAAGTGTGCAGTTACAGTTTGCTCTTATGTTGCCCTCTCCAATGTTTCACAGAGGTGGGCAGAGCCTGATCTATCATCAAGACATGCAGAATCCAAAGCATTTTCTCCACATGGGACTTTTACACACAGCAGGCTTTACCGTGGATTTACTGGGAGGCTTTACTGCGAACCTTTGTTGTCCAAAAAATTCAACAAAAATAGTGGATATTTTTACCCCAGATATAAATCGGGCTACACTCTTTTGCACTGTGAAAAACCTGAAGTGTGTGTACTGCTCCCTGATAACTTGCAGGGACTTTGGGGTAAATCTGGCCAGTTTGTGAATGCACTCCTCCCCCCTCCATTTAGGAGGAGACGCGACTTAAAGGGCTTTCAAAGCCTCGTGTGAAAAACCTCCTGGTCAAATAGTATCGTCTTACTGTATGCCTGTTCGTTTTAGCTCACCACTCTTTACACTGAAATGCAGCGACACGCCATGATAGGAGGCAGAGTCCTGCTCCCTTAGCCTGAAATGGAGGTCCAGAAATTGATTCTGGATCAATTGCTAAACCGTCTAATTCAGATATGATTCTATCGATTCACAGATACAAATGATGGCATACATTACATCCAGTTAATACTGGGAGCCATATAGGATCAAATCCAATGCATGGCCACTTGGAAAGAATGGGAAACCAAAATCAAGGATATCCCCGTTCCAATCCATTTCATTCCTCTTGTTGACTCTTAGCAACTCGTTCTCACTTAGATAAAGGGGTCTCAGGTGTCCATATCTCACTGCTGAGTGGGGGTCTCAGGTGTCCATATCTCACTGCTGAGTGTTTTTAGTATTATTAATGTGTTGCACCTTGGCCTGAATAACATCAATAAACAACTGAAAAGCTGTGATGCTGAGAGCCGTGTGATGCCACTGCAGTGAGATTTTTATTAATGGTGTTTCTGTTAAAGTGACAACAATCTTGTATTTAAAGTCAGAGCTTTATTCTGCAGAGCTGCTCAGTATAGTCTCAAAAATCGCCTATGCAAAATCATGAGCAATTCTCAGTTTCAAATCACCAAACAGAAGGACAACCTTGAATGGTGAAGGTGGTTATTGAACAATTTATCAGAGGCTCTTTTTATAGTGCAAACGAGAGAGAAGGGACCACCATTAGCTCACATGGGATTAGAACGAAAAAGATTGTGCAGTCGAGTCGGTGTCAACACCTGGCGGCAACAGAGCCATGTGGTTATCATGGTGGAATGCAGGAGGGGTTTACCATTGCCCCGTCCCACAAAGAATGAGATTATGCCTTGTCAGGACCTTCCTATATCGCTGCTGCCCAATATAGATGTTTCCCATAGTCTGGGAAACATACCAGCAGGGATTCGAACTAGCAACCTCTTGCTCTCTTGGCAAGTCACTACCCCGCTGAGCCATGAGGTGGCTGTCACATGGGACTAACTCAGTGTCAGATCCTAAATAAAATTAAAAAGATAAGATAAAAAGGGACATGGCTGAGATCATTGCCCTGTGCTCCATTCCTCCTCTTCTCCTGTTTAACAAATTCATTTTTCGTTTGGAAAATGGGGGCTGAATAATTTTGTTTGGAAATGGGGGCTGAATAATTCCCTGCAGTGTTTTCATTCCTCAGTTTAGTTGCCGTGTGTTCTTCTCTCCATTCTTAATGCACATTTAGGCATTGATCAAGCACGGCAGAGAAGCATCTGGATGTGGCCATAGGTATGACTGCACCAAGCTAAAGGGTGGGGCAATCAAATCCATGCCCTTGTAAGTACAGATTGTCAGAATAAACTCACAAAGCTTGGCTATGCAGATTAGTGGGCAATACTCACTGTCATACCACCAACTAGAGGAAGGCCACCACCCTGAAATGGAATGTGTACAGTTACTGTTTGTTCTTATGTTGCCCTCACCAATGTTTCACGGAGGTGGGCAGAGCCTGATCCATCATCAAGGCATGCAGAATCCAAAGCATTTCCTCCACCTGGGACTTTTACACACAGCAGGCTTTACCATGGATTTACTGGGAGGCTTAACTGCGAACTCAAAGTTCTCCAAAAAACCTGACACAAAGAGTGGTTTTTTTTAACCCCAGATATAAATTGGGTTACACTCTAATATGCTGGGGAGAGCCTGAATTGTGTGTGAACTACTCTCTGATTACTTGCAGGGACTTTGGAGTAAATCTGGCCGGTTTGTGAATGGACCCCTCCCACCACCATTCCAGAGGAGATGCGAGTTACAGGGCTTTTAAAGCCCTGTGTGAAAAATGTCCTGGCAAATTCCTTCTCTATAGCTGGTCAAATAGTATTGTCTTACTGTACACCTGTTATTTTTAGCTCACCACTCTTTGCACTGAGATGCAGCCATAAGGCAAGGTTTGAGGCAGAGTCCTGCTCCTTTAGCTTGAAATGGAGGTCCTGACACTGAGTCTGGATCTTTCTGCATGCATGTGCTTTCTAAGCCTCTATTTACAGTTTTGCAGTTCATTCTGATCAGCGCTGTGCAAGCAGCCAAGAATCAGATTCAATTGTTTTCTAGTCCAATTCGGCTGCAATGGTTAGAAGATTTCCCCATAATATTCCATTCTATTCCTCCCATTCTCTCTTCAATAATTCATTCCCCCTAAGATAACGGGGACTTGGGTGTCCATATCTCACTGCTGAGTGTTTTTACTATTATGAATGTGTTGCACCTTGGCCTGAATAACAGCAAATTTGTGACTCCATAAATTTGTGGCTCTGAAAGATGTGTGATGCCACTGCAGTGAGATGTTTATTAATGGCATTTTTGTTAAAGTGACAACAATCTTGTATTTAAAGTCTGAACTTTATTCTGGAAAGCTGCTCAGTATTAACTCAAAAATAATCGCCTATACAAAATCATGAGCAATTCTCAGTTTCAAATCACCAACAAGAAGAACAACCTTGAATAGTGAAGTATGGGACAGTTTACCAAAGACTCTTTTTATAGTGGAGAGAGAAGGGACCACCATTAGCTCACATGGGATTAGAAAGAAACAAGCTGTGCAGTGTGTGTGTGGTCCTAGAGACAGTCATCTGAAAAAGTAAATTGCCCATTTCATGACAGAAAGCTTCTAGAATAAAGGACTGTCCGGGCATTGCTATTTTATGCAACACAAGTGTAACTTATATAACTGTCCTCTGAAAGCTGTCAGGGAAGCCATTTCCTCACAAAGCTTTCCAAAAGGTTGGGGAAAGCCTTCTTTCACTATCTGCTCCTCGGCTGTTTTGGAAGCAGTATAAGGGTCTCTGCTAATGGATGTAAATCAGGTGGACATTCCTCTTGGCCTGGAAACAGGTTACAGAGTATACCTCCTTATACTATTTTATGTGAAGCTTTTCTGAAAGAAGGAAAGCAAGTCCTGTAGTGTACCTATGAAGATCCGGACATATTGCTCCCTGATAACTTGCAGGGACTTTGGGGTAAATCTGGCTGGTTTGTGAATGCACCCCTCCCCACTCCATTCCGGAGGAGATGCCAGTTAAAGGGCTTTTAAAGCCCCCTGTGAGAAACTTCCTGGGGAATTCCATCTCTATAGCTGTTCAAATAGTATTGTCTTACTGTACGCCCATTCGTTTTCGCTCACCACTCTTTACACTGAAATGCAGCCACACGCCAGGGTGGGAGGCAGAGTCCTGCTCCCTCAGCCTGAAATGGAGGACCAGAAATTGATTCTGGATCTTTCTGCCTGCATGTGCTTTCTAACCCTCAATTTACAGATTTGCAGTGTGGTCTGGCCTTTATTAGCGCTGTGCAAGCAGCAGAGAATCCAGTCAAATTGTTTTCCAGTCTAATTCAGGTACAATAGTATCGATTCACATATATTGCACAGATGTGGGCCAAGGGTGAATCATCTTCAAGGCATTGGGAATCCAAAGCATGTTCATCACTTGGGCAATCCACTCCCCACTCTTGGTCATATGATGTTGCCTTATTCTAAGTCAGTCTGTTAATTCTAGCCCCTCACTCTTTGTATCAAGAGTAGCAGATCTCCAGGACACAAGGCAAAGTACTGCCCCTTTGGATCCTTTTTTGAAATGGAGACAGACTATACGAATGAAAAAGGCAAAACATATGATGACCTGATTTTCCTGGGTTCTACAGTTATGCATATGATTGCCCTGATCAGTGCTGATGCTGCCTCAGATCCTAACGATTACACAATGGGATTGTATGGCTAATTTTCAAGTGTTCCACCAGGGTGCTTTCCAGACTAGACACTACAACAGGGTCAGGACGAATCTCGGAAGTGTGCTTCCACTCTTCCTGCATTGTGACACCGCAGTCCCTATGTTGACAGCAGGGTAATGTTCACAATTCCAATGCCTTGTTGCGAATTTAATCACTACGATATAGAGCAACAACATTGCTTATCCTGTGTGAAAAAAGTGGCTTCTTCCCCCAGGTTATTAGTTGCTGCCAGACTGCTCTCCCTGCTGTTTACATTCCGAATGTGACTTGCCCAAACAGAGGCATTTTGCTGCTGATGAGCAGCTACCTGTATATTGGAACGTGCCCAGTAGAGGGTACACCTCCATTAATGTTACATACAGAACTGAGTGTCTTGTGCATGTAATATTACTGGAGATGTTATTCTATGTTCTTTAAATCTGTTATTCAGAAATGTCCCTTTCCTCAGGTTCAGTCTTAATAACTTATTGTGGGGTTAGCATCATCACCAAGTTTGTTTCAAGTCCTAGTGACTTGTATCCTCTCCTCCATAATAGCATAGCATAAAGGGCCCATTCGGGCCTTTCCTGCTGCCCGCTGGGCAGGAGGAGCCTGGCAAGGAGGTGGTATGCTGAGCAAGCAAATGGGTGCACAGTGGCAGCAGCAGGAGTGGCTGGACAACTGGCCGTCACAGGGAGCAAGGCGGCCCCGGAAGCAGGGAAGGGGATGTTCTTCAGATGCATCTGCCCTACTATAGCTCCACCCCAATGTTCACCGAACCTGATGAGGACACTCACAAAGCTTGGCTATGCAGATTAATGGGCAATACTCACATTCGAACCACCAAGAAGGCCACCCTGAAATGTAGAAGTGTGCAGTTACTATTTGCTCTTATGTTGCCCACACCAATGTTTCAAAGAGGTGGGCAGAGCCTGAATCATCATCATGGCATGCAGAATCCAAAGCAATTTCTCCACCTGCGACTTTTACACACAGCGTGGATTTACTGGGAGGATTTACTGTGAACTTGAAGTTGTCCAAAAAACTCAACACAAAGAGTGGATTTGTTTTACACCGGATATAAATCAGGCTACACTCTAACGCACTGTGAAAAAGCTGGTTTGTGTGTGAACTGCTCCCTGATAACTTGCAGGGACTTTGGGGTAAATCTGGCTGGTTTGTGAATGCACCCCTCCCCCCTCCATTCCGGAGGAGATGGGAGTTAATGGGCTTTTAAAGTCCCATGTGAAAAACCTCCAGGGGAATTCCATCTCTATAGCTGGTCAAATAGTATTGTCTTAATGTACACCACACTTTCCACTGAAATGCAGCCACACGCCAGGGTGGGAGGCAGAGTCCTGCTCCCTCAGCCTGAAATGGAGGACCAGAAATTGTTTCTGCATCTTTCTGCCTGCATGTGCTTTCTAACCCTCGATTTACAGGTTTGCAGTTTGGTCTAGCCTTTATTAGGGCTGTGCAAGCAGCAGAGAATCCAGTCGAATTGTTTCCCAGTCTAATTCAGATATAATAGTATCGATTCACATATATTGCACAGATGTGGGCCAAGGGTGAATCATCTTCAAGGCATTGGGAATCCAAAGCATGTTCATCACTTGGGCAATCCACTCCCCACTCTTGGTCATATGATGTTGCCTTATTCTAAGTCAGTCTGTTAATTCTAGCCAGTCACTCTTTGTATCAAGAGCTGCAGCTCTCCAAGATATGAGGCAAAGTCCTGTCCCTTTTGATCCTTTTTTGAAATGGAGACAGACTATAGGAATCAAAAAGGCAAAACTTATGATGACCTGATTTTACTGGGTTCTACGTGGCGCATGTCGGACAATTTTGCATACGATTGCCCTGATCTGCTGCATGGGATTGTGTGGCTAATTTCCAAGTGTTCCACCAGGGTGCTTTCCAGACTAGACCCTACAATGGGGTCAGGACGTACCTTGAAAGTGTGCTTCCACACTTCCTGCATCGTTAGACCGCAGTCCCTATGTTGACAGCAGGGTAATGTTCACATTTCCAATGCCTTGTTGCGAATTTAATCACTCCGATATAGAGCAACGACATCGCATATCCGGTGTGAAAAAGTTGCTGTTTTTTCGGGTTATTAGTTGCTGCCAGACTGCTCCCCATGCTGTTTACATTCCGAATGTGACTTGCCCGAACTGAGGCATTTTGCTGCTGATGAGCAGCTAGACTGGAAAGTGCCCAGCAGAGAGTACACCTCCATTAAAGTTACATACAGAACTGAGTGTCTTGTGCATGCAATATTACTGGCGGTGTTATTCTACGTTCTTTAAATCTGTTATTCAGAAATATCCCTGTTTGCTTCACACATTTCACAGAGGTGGGCAGAGATGGAACCAAACTTAAGGAACAGGAAGTCCACAGCATTATTTTCCACATGGGGTTTGTGCTATGAAGTTGCCTTCTTCTGTGAGTTCTAGCTAGCTCCCCATTCTGCAACACAACTTCCTGGGATCCTGGATTCCCTGCACATTTGCTATGGATGGGAGGATTTCCCCACCTCCGTTCCTTTCCTCGGGTTCAGTCTTAATAACTTATTCTGGGGTTGGCATCATCACCAAGTTTGTTACAAGTCCTAGTGACTTGTATCCTTTCCTCCATAATAGCATTACAATTGCCCTGATCTGCTGCATGGGATCGCGTGGCTAATTTTCAGGTGTTCAATTATGGTTCGGAACACATTCGGAACGTAACATCATCACCATGTTTGTTTTAAGTCCTAGTGAGTTGTATCCTCTCCTCCATAACAGCATAGCATAAAGGGCCTATTCGGGGCTTTCCTGCTGCCCGCCGGCCAGGAGGAGCCTCGCAAGGAGGTGGTATGGTGAGCAAGCAAATGGGTGCACAGTGGCAGCAGCAAGACTGGCTGGACAACTGCCCGTCAGAGGGAGCATGGAAGCCCCGGAAGCAGGGAAGGGCATGTTCTTTGGATGCATCTGCCCTATTATAGCTCCACCCCAATGTTCACAGAACCTGATGCGGACAACACACCAATCAATGCCCTTCGGAACAGGAACGAAAAGATTCTCTGTATACTCACCAATTGCCTTTGCAAAATTATAAAAGGTACTCACCAACAGGCCACCCTGAAAAGCAGAAAAGTGCAGTTACATTTTGTTCTCACATTTACTTCACACATTTCACAGAGGTGAGCAGAGACTGGGTCATCATGAAGGAGCAGGGAGTCCAAAGCATCATTTTCCACATGGGGCTAAAGGATGGGGCAATCAAATCCGTGCCCTTGTAAGTACAGATTCTCGAAATAAACTCACAAAGCTTGGCTATGCAAATTAATGGACAATACTCACGTTCGAACCACCAAGAACGCCATCCTGAAATGTAGAAGTGTGCAGTTACAGTTTGCTCTTATGTTGCCCTCACCAATGTTTCACAGAGGTGAGCAGAGCCTGAATCATCATCAAGGCATCCAGAATCCAAAGCATCTTCTCCACCTGGGACTTTTACACACAGTAGGCTTTACCATGGATTTACTGAGAGGCTTTACTGCAAACTTGAAGTTGTCCAAAAAATCCAACACAAATAGTGCATATTTTTACCCCAGATATAAATCGGGCTACACTCTATCGTGCTGTGAAAAACCTGAATAGTGTGTGAACTGCTCCCTGATAACTTGCAAGGATTTGGGGTAAATCTGGCTGGTTTGTGAATGGACCCCTCCCCCCTCCATTCCGGAGCTGATGTGGGTTAATGGGCTTTTAAAGCCCCATGTGAAAATCTTCCTGGGGAATTCCATCTCTATAGCTGGTTACATAGTATTGTCTTACTGTAAATTATAAAAAGTACTCACCAACAGGCCAGCCTGAAAAGCAGAAGAGTGCAGTTACATTTTGTTCTCACATTTACTTCACAGATTTCACAGAGGTGAGCGGAGACTGGATCGTCATCAAGGAGCAGGGAGTCCAAAGCATCATTTTCCGCATGGGGCTTGTGGCATGACGTTGCCCTAGCCCAAGTCAGACGACTGTGAGTTCTAGCTAGCTACACCCCCACCCCACCCCCATTCTGCAACAACAGGCAGAAGCTCTTCTCTCCAAATTTTCAGGCAGAGTCCCATTCCATAAGATCCTCTTCTTAACTCTGGACTTCAAAATAGTCACATGTCCTCTATAAAAGTCCCTAGTTGGCAACTCTGCCATCCAACCCCTCACTCACCACTTTCTACCAGTGCCTTGAGCCTTCTAGCACCAGAGAGAGGAAGTAAGAATTAACAAGGTCTCTGCACAGACTACCAATTACCCCCTTAAACTTAATGTAGCCCTACTATGGCTCTGCAGATTTCAAACTGGTTATCATCGGGAGAAACTTGTAGAAAATGCTAGCAGAAAAGTACTCTGTGTACTTGTGCTCCATTGATGACACTAAGGTCACACACAAAAATCAGGTACCTCCACAAACAAATGAAAGCCATGTTCCTCAAAGAGTCTCAGTATAAATTCCAAGTTTGCCTATACAATTATGAGCAGTACTTACATTGTTTACAACTTATATACCCAACAGGCTGCCCAATGTGTGTGTGTTTGTGTGTATGTATGTGTGTGTGTGTTTGTGTTTCCTGGGGATAGTCATGTTAAAGAGTAAATTTCCCCTTCATGTTATATGGCTCTTAGATTAAAGGACTGTCCATATAAATGCAAAGATGCAATCATCCCTCAGCCTGATCCTGATGGACCATTAAGAAGCTAACACAGGAAGCCAGAAGTAATTCTTTCATATTTGGCAAGTTTTAATAAACCAGTTGCTCACTGGACAATCCTTCCTACCGTCATGGAACTGTAAGAGGTCTGAGAGACCGCAGGTGAGCCATATGAGGAGCCCTCTTGCAGACCTCCCTCAATCCTGCCACCCATTGCAAGGCCATCCAACTGCTCACACTCCACCTTCTCCCAGTATCTCGAACCTTCTAGCACCAGAGAAAGGAAATAGGAATTAGCAGAAAACAGAAGCTGCCTTCTCCCTTTCTGTGGCTGCTGGAAGAAGAAACTGAGTTCCGTCAGACAGTGGGTGTCTGAATGAGCCATTTGTCTATTCCAGTGCAGTATTAGTCTGGGTGCCAATTACAAAGCAAATAAGCTGTGCAATGTGTGTGTGTTCCAGAAAAGATGAAACAGGGCCAATCCATATAAAATTTAAAGGGAGGGGGGAGGGAGGGAGGAAAAACCACAGAGAGGGCTGTATACTTACTGGAGATCTCTTCCTTCTAAGGGACTATTGGGGGGAAATCAGAATATTTAGTTTTAATTACATCGATTCACTTGTATTCTGTTAACATTTATTTCTGTTTCAGTTCCCACCCTGGTATTATATGAATGTAGCTTGCCTCACAGAGGATGGACCCACAGATCTTAATTAATGAAGGAGATTGCCCCCCAAATGGTTGAAGACACAGTCAGTAACAACTCAGTCACATTAGAGTGGGTGAAAGGGCAATGCCTATTGAAAAGCCACCCCAAGCAGGATTGCACTTGACGGGTGGGACATAAACATTTAAAAAGAAATAAACATCAATGCTAGATTTCTGCAAAGAGTCCACGCTAACCTCCCAGTCGGACACGAGTGTCTCTTAACCTAGTCTACTTGGGTGATCACAGCCAGGCTCAGAGAAGTAGATTAGAGCAAGTCAGATCCATTGACTCACCTGCCAGTCCTCTAGAGGGGTCAGGGTTCTTTCCGTGGCCTTGTTGCCCCACATACAAGCCATTCAGCCATTCAGATAAGTCTGGAGTGGCATTCTCACCCTAATACTCCCAAGCAGCCAACGACTGACATACCTCACCCAACTCAAAATTCCGAAGGGTGCTCATGCAAAACTCCCTTCTATCCTCTCCCCTCCACTGCCGCCAGCACTGAACCAGCCAGTTTTGACCAAAACTACTAAAGAAGACAAAATGGAGCAGACAAAAAACTTCTCAAACTTGGCAATTTGGGAGGAAGCAAAACAAAAATCCTGATTTCCCCTCTGAGTCCCAGGGTGACCAACTAAGCCAATTTTGTCCCCAAGGAGGGAGGGAGGGATGGGCATAGGTGATCTTGCCAAGTGAGATGCAAAGCAGGGTGCCAAACCTCTGTCTCCGCACTGAAGCCGAGCCCTCTCCCCTCCCAAAGCCAAGCATACCTCTTTGAAGCTGCAAATTCTGTGGCGCAAAGCCACCATCACGCTGCACAAGACTGGGAACATGGCCATATCTCGCATGTTCACCAGCAAATCCTGAAGGTTAAAATTCTTCCTCCTAATGTGAACGGGACCCGGGTGCTCATACCTCATTACTTAGTGTATTTACACTACTAGTAGCTTGTGCCCTGCCTGCAAAATGGCAATAAAGGGTTGCCAAGTTGTGCCTCCAGGGAAACAATGATGCTCTCTAGTGCATTTTCACTTGTAGTTTTTCTGCAAAGGTAAAGACAACCTTGCTTTGTAGGACTAAATGTTGAGTTATGGGGCAATTCCATCAAAAGCTCCTTCTACTGCATACATGAGAGAAGAGTGAGCCACAGTTGCCCCATGTCAGACTGGCTCAGAAGTAGAGCCATATCCACAGAAGAAAGGGAAATGACATCGCTCGCTGTCCTGCGTTCCACCCTTCCTGTGTTTCAGTTTAACTAGGAGATTCTTCGACATTCATTTTGAGATTGGGGCCAAATAAGTTGCTGCAGCTTTTATTTTCCTCAGTTCAATGGCAAAGTTTACTCTTCTCCATTCCTGATACACGTTTGTGCAAATCCAACAAACACCTCTCTAAGTATCAGTGAAAAGATGCTCAAGATAAACTCAGATTGCTTGCAAATATATGAGCAAAACTCACCTGCCAATGGGGAAGGGAAGAGTGTTCCTGGAATAGAGAATGGTGCAATTACTTTTTGTTCTTACTTTCACAGAAGCTAATGGGGCAAATCAAATCAATTCCCCTCTAAAGAGAATTGAAAGAATTCTCAGTACAAACTCACAGATTGCCTCTGCAAAATCATGAGCAGTACTCACTGCCACATGACCAACTAGAAGTGTGCAGTTACTTTTGTCCTCTGTCTTGCATGTTTCTTACAGACTGATTTATATATGAACAATACTCACCTCCCAATGGGGAAGGGAAGAGTGTTGCTGGAATAGAGAAGTGTGCAATTACTTTTTGTTCTTACATTAACAGAAGATAATGGGGCAAATCAAATATATTCCCCTCCAAATAGAACTGAAAGAATTATCAGTAAATATTCATACTCCATACTCCTATGGAGTCCCATACCATAAGATCCTCTTCTTTGGGCCCCCAAATAGTCACATGTCCTCTATAAAAGTCCCTAGATGGCAACCCTGCCACCCAACCTCTCACTTCTACCAGTGCCTTGCGCCTTCTAGCACCAGAGAGAGGAAGTAGGAATTAACAAAGTCTCTGCACAGACTACCACTTACCCCCTGGACCTTACTGTATCCCTACTTTGGCTCCCCAGATTTCAAATTGGTTATCATCGGGAGAAACTTGTAGAAAATGCTAGCAGAAAAATACTCTGTGTACTTGTGCTCTATTGATGACACTAAGGTCACATCCAAAAACCAGTTACCTCCACAAACAAATGAAAGTCATGTTCCTCAAAGAGTCTCAGTATAAATTCCAAGTTTGCCTATACAATTATGAGCAGTACTTACATTGTTTACAACTTATATACCCAACAGGCTGCCCAATGTGTGTGTGTGTGTGTGTGTGTGTGTGTGTGTGTGTGTGTGTGTGTGTGTTTTCTGGGGATAGTCATGTTAAAGAGTAAATTTCCCCTTCATGTTATATGGCCCTTAGATTAAAGGACTGTCCATATAAATGCAAAGATGCAATCATCCCTCAGCCTGATCCTGATGGACCATTAAGCAGCTAACACAGGAAGCCAGAAGTGACTCTTTCATATTTGGTAAGTTTAAATAAACCAGTTGCTCATTGGACAATCCTTCCAACCGTCATGGAACTGTAAGAGGTCTGAGAGACCGCAGGTGAGCCATATGAGGAGCCCTCTTGCAGACCTCCCTCAATCCTGCCACCCACTGCAAGGTCGCACCACCACTCACACTCCTCCTTCTCAAATCCTAGCACCAGAGAAAGGAAATAGGAATTAGCAGAAAACAGGAGCTGCCTTCTCCCTTTCTGCCGCTGCTGGAAGAAGAAACTGAATTCTGTCAGACAGTGGGTGTCTGAATGAGCCATTTGTCTATTCCAGTGCAGTATTAGTCTGGGTGCCAATTACAAAGCAAATAAGCTGTGCAGTGTGTTCCAGATAAGGTGTGCAGTGTGTTCCAGAAAAGATGAAACAGGGCCAATCCATATAAAATTTAAAGGGAGGGAGGGAAAACCACAGAGAGGGCTATATACTTACTAGAGATCTCTTCCTTCTAAGGGACTATTGGGGGAAAATCAGAATATTTAGTTTTAATTACATCGATTCACTTGTATTCTGTTAACATTTATTTCTCTTTCTGTTCCCACCCCGGTATTATATGAATGTAGATTGCCCCACAGCTGATGGACCCACTGAAGGAGATTGCAACCCCAAACGGTTGAGGTGCATTCTGGAGTAGTAATCTTAACCCTCACACTGCCAAGCAGCCAACAGTCTACACACTCCACCCAACTCAGAATGCCCAAGGATGCTCATGCAAAACATCCTTCTATCCTCTCCAACCTCACACCGCTAGCACTGAACCAGCCAGTTTTGACCAAAACTACTAAAGAAGACAAAAGGGAGCAGGCAAAAAACTTCTCAAACTTGCCAGTTTGGGAGGAAGCAAAACAAAAATCCTGTTTCCCCCTCCCAGGGTGGCCAGCCAAGTGGATTTAGTCCCCAAAGAGGGAGGGAGGGGTGGGCACAGGTGAGCATGCCAAGTGAGATGCAAAGCAGGGTACCACACCTCTGTCTCCCCACTGAAGCCAGCCCTCTCCCCTCCCAAAGCCAAGCCCACCTCTTTGAAGCTGCAAGCACTGGTTGTGACAAAGCCTCCACCACCCTGCACAAGACTGGGAACATGGCCATATTTCTCATATTCACCAGCAAATCCGGAAGATCACAATTCTTCCTCCTAATGTGAAAGTAGTGATGATACCTCACTACTTAGTGTGTTTACATTACTAGTGACTTGTGCCCTGCCCTGCCTAATGGCAATAAAGAGTTTCCAAGGTGTGCCTCCAGAGTAACAGCGGTGCCACTCTAATGCATTTTCACTTGTAGTTTTTCTGCAAAGGTAAAGACAACCTTGCTTCGTAGGACTAAATGTTACCATGGGGAGTTATGGGGCAATTCCATCAAAGGCTCCTTCTACTGCATACATGAGAGATGGGGGAGCCACAGTTGCCCCATGTCAGAATGGCTCAGAAGTAGAGCCATATCCACAGAAGAAAGGGAAATGACATCGCTCACTGTCCTGCATTCCACCCTTCCTGTGTTTCAGTTTAACTAGGAGATTCCTCAACATTCACTTTGGGATTGGAGCCAAATAAGTCGCTGCAGCTTTTATTTTCCTCAGTTCAACAGCAAAGTTTACTCTTCTCCATCCCTGATACATGTTTGTGCAAATCCAACAAATGCATCTCTAAGTATTCGTGAAAAGATGCTCAAGAAAAACCCAGATTGCTTATGTAATCATATGTGCAATACTCACCACCCCAGCAGATCCCTGGAATAGAGAACGGTGCAATTACATTTTGTTCTTAAGTACACAGAAGCTAATGGGGCACAACAAATCTATTCCCCTCTAAAGAGAATTGAAAGAATTTGCAGTACAAACTCACAGATTGCCTCTGCAAAATCATGAACAGTACTCGTTGCGACATCACCAACTAGAAGTGTGCAGTTACCTTTTGTCCTCTATCTTGCATATTTCTTACAGACTGAATTATCCTCTTGGCACAGGGTAGAAAGCACGACTTGTCCACTTAGCTAAGCAGGGTGTGCCCTGGTTGCATATGAATGGGAGACAAGAAGTGTGAGCACTGGAAGAGATTCCCGTCAGGGGATGGAGCCATTCTGGGGAAAGTAGAAGGTTCCAAGTTCCCTCCCTGGCAGCATCTCCAAGATTTGGCTGAGAGAGATTCCTACCTGCAACCTTGGAGAAGCCGCTGCCAGTCTGTGAAGACAATACTGAGCTAAATAGACCAATGGTCTGACTCAGTATATGGAAGCTTCCTATGTTCCTATGTTCCATTTTCTCCACCTGGGAATGCTCCTTGCTCCCTGATGGCTTGTCATATGGCACTGCCTATTTCTAGCCCAGACTGTTACCTTTAGCCTGCCATTTTCTATTTTGAAAGGGAGCATCTCTCCAAGATTTGAGGCAGAGTCCTGCTCCCTCAGATCCTAGTCTGAAATGAAGAACCTAGAAATGGAAACAGGGTCTTTCTGCATGGAAACAACCTGCTTCCTAACCCTCAGCTAAGTTACTCCCAGAACAAGTGCCTCCCTTCCCTCTACTCGATGTCATTCTCTCTGTTCTTAATTAGGGCTGTGCAATCAGATTGCCAGCAACGACACCCTGAAATGTAGAATTGTGCAGTTGTGTTTTGTTCTTATGTTTACCTCACAAAATTTTCACCGAGGTGGGCAGAGCCTGAATCATCATCAAGGCATCCAAAGCATTTTCTCCACTTGAGGAATTCCCTCTCCATGACTTGCCACATGGCATTGTCTCGCTGTACGTCTGTTTGTTTTAGATCAGCACCAATCTCTGCACTGTAATTCAGCGACTCTCCAAGGTTGGAATCAGAGTCCTGCTCCCTAAGAACCTAGCCTGAAATTGAGGTCCAGAATTTGAATCTGGCTCTTTCTACACGCATGTGCTTTCTATCCCTCAGTTTACAGTTTCACAGTTTGGTCTGGTTTTTATTAGGACTCTGAAAGCAGCAGAGTATCAGCTGCAATCTATTTCCACTCCAATTAATATACAATTGTATCAGTTCACTGATACAAATGATTTCATACATTGAGTTAATACTTGGAGCTATATAGGATCAAATCCATTGCATGGCCACTTGGAAAGAATGGGAAATAAAAATCAAGGATATCCCCAGTTCCATTCCAATCCATTCAATTCCAATTTGTTTGGAAATGGGGGCTGAATAATTCCCTGCAGCGTTTTCATTCCTCAGTTCAGTTGTATGTTCTTCTCTCTGTTCTTAATGCACATTTAGGCATTTGATCAAACATGGCAGAGAAGCATCTGGATGTGACCATACGTATGACTGCATCAAGAGGTTTTGACACCACTTAGGTCACAAGAATAGAGCACCAATTTCCACAGAAGCTCAAGAGTGGGACAAACACATCCATGGCCTGCTAAGTCGAAATGAAAAGATTCTCGGAATAAACTCAAAAAGATTGACTATGCAGACCAATGGGCAATACTCACTACCAGATCACCAACTACAGGAAGGCCACCCTGAAATGGAAAGTATACAGTTACTGTTTGCTCTTATGTTGCCCTCACCAATGTTTCACAGAGGTGGGCAGAGCCTGAATCATCATCAAGGCATGCAGAATCCAAAGCATTTCCACCACCTGGGACGTTTACACACAGCAGGCTTTACCATGAGTTTACTGGGAGGCTTTACTGCAAACTCGAAGTTGGAAAAAAACAAACCCGACACAAATAGTGGACTTTTTACGCTGGATATAAATCGGGCTACACTCTAATGTGCTGTGAAACACCTGAATTGTGTGTGAACTGCTCCCCGATAACTCTCAGGGACTTTGGGGTAAATCTGGCCATTTTGTGAATGCAGCCCCCTTCATTCCAAAAGAGATGTGAGTTAAAGGGCTTTAAAAGCCCCATCTGAAAAACATCCTGGGGAATTCCATCCCCATAGCTTGTCATATAGCATTGTTTTATTGTATGCCTGTTAGTTTTAGCTCACCACTCTTTGCACTGAAATTCAGCCACACGGCAAGGTTTGAGGCAGAGTGCTGCTCCCCAAGAACCTAGCCTGAAATGGAGGTCCAGAAACTGAATATGGATCTTTCTGCATGCATGTGCTTCTAATCCTCAGTTTAGTTTTGCAGTTTGGTCTGGCCTTTATTAGGGCTGTGCAAGCAGCAGAGAATCCAATCCTATCTATTTCCAGTCCAATTTGGATCTAATGGTCTTGATTCACTGATACAAATGATGGCATACATTGAGTTAATAAATGGTGTTAAGGGCTGTATGAGTTCCACAGAGTTGGAAAACTGAGTCTGCGAAGGGCTCCTTCTGTGAGAGGCTCAGCGATTATTGGAGGCTGCAAAGGGTTCACACTTTCGTTCATTCGTTCACTCTGCCTGGAATCTTCTGGTGCCAGCAGAGAGGAAGTAGGGAGTCAGAGCAGAAAACAGGGCTGTTCTCAGACCCTTCTGCTGCCGGAGGAGATAACTGAACCAAGGAATACCTACCTTACAATTTTGATATTGGTTTATTGCAAGCTAGCGGTCAGGGTTTCCCAGAAAGGCAGTGAGAAGGTCATGTTTGAAGTCAGGCTGCCAGGCTGGCTGGTCATTCTCCCCTTCCTGCCTCGCTCTTGCTCCCCTGCTGGTATGTGTGTCACCTGGTCTCCTCAGCGATGGTGTGGGCCGATGGCAGTCAGTGCTCACTGCATACCCAGATGACAGAGCCGGCACTCAGAGGGAGCAGATAGGCATAGCCGGTAAAGGAAGGAAGTTCCTTCCGCAGCTGGCCTGCCCTCCGGCTATGCCACCACAAATCCAAGCCATCCCCACCCCCTCAGCTCTACCCACACTGGTTCCCTCCTGCCCAACAAACCAATGAAACAACAAATTTGACTCTCTCTTTCTCTTTCTTGTTGCTCTCGTGACGAGCAGAGTGTCCGGCGTTGCCGCCCGGAAGCCGATCGTATGGTGCACACTAACATTGCCAACCAGAAGCTGATGTGATGGCGCACACTGCTGCCCCTCCCCTTGTCTAAGCTCCTTTGCATGCTGCTTCCCACTCCCAGATCTTCTTCCCTCCCTTCTGGTGCCATGTGCCAGCAGTACTGCCCACAGCCGCCGGCCGACCCGCACTACAGAATTCAGACTCTGTGACTGTGAGTCTGTCTGATGACAACAACAACAATTTTTTTTTAAAAGTGATCCCAACTCAAGGTTTGGGCACACGCCCTTATTTCCTCTCGGAGTCAGTCAGGGTCAGGCCAAAATCTGCCGCCATAGGCAGGTGCCTACTCTGCCCGTCCCCTGATCCACCCCTGCTGCTGGTTGATGCCTTGATCTCATTTGGGGTCAGCTTCGGATGGGCAGGGATCAGCTTTAGGTCTGTGATATTGCTCTGAGCAATGATGCAATCGCCCAATATTGAGCGGGGGGAATGTCCCATCTTGGCTCAGAGCTGCTGATAGTTGCAAGACTATAAAGGCAGTGGAGAGGCCAGCTCCACTGCTATATAGCTTCACGTGGCTATTTGGTTTAAGAAAGTTTTGACCTCTTCCTTCCAGGACTCTACCTCCTGACTTTATTGGTGTGGCACAATGAAGCTGTCCTTTTTCCGTTGGGTCTTTCTGCCTTTTTTATGCTGGAACCACACTGAGAACACATGTGTGCAAGAGTGGGTCTGCAGTTTTGGCACAGCAAACCAATATCATTTCATCCATTGCATTCATGGTAAGTTTCTACAGTACACTTCTTTGCACATTATGTTCTGCAATCAAAAGCAGGCAGCAGGAGGGGAGCACAGCTGGAGAGAATCCCTACTATCGTTTTCTTGTCACTTGACCTCTTTCTAATCAATTTCAATATTTCTGGTTCTCCAGCTTTACAGAAAGGGAAATTATGGGGGGCAGGACTGCTCAGCTATTTTATTGGAAGCAAGCTCAGATTCTTTCCTAACTAATGCAAATCAAAAGGAGCAGCTTGATTGTTTATTCAGGAATGGAAGAAGGAACAAAAGAAGGCCTACATGTGCATTTTGCACTGGTGCTTTATCGGAGGCTCTCCAGAATGAAGAGGTCAGCCTTTACTGTAGCACATATGAATAGCTACAGTGGTGGCTGGTCAATAGGGGCACAACAAAACAAACAAGCTAACAAAAGATCAGATTTACCAGAAGCCAGGGAAACCTTCAGAGCAGGGAGCTTCTTCCAAACCTCCTCCCCTGCATGTAACTTCTTGTTTTGGTCCTATTGGCTAGAACAGCTGCTACTCAAGCTGCTCCAGCCAATCTGATTCGTAGGGTCCTCCTCCTAGCACTGCCCCCAGGAAGAACTAAAATAATAGGTTAAAAATGCACTTGCTGGTTACTTCAGGGAGAATACTTTTAATACATTTTCCCCTTCTTCCTGGGAGCAGTGCCAGGAGGAGCCCCCTAAGAATCAGATTGGCTGGAGCAGCTTGAGTAGCTGGTAGATTAAGGGAACTTTATACAAGATTGTTGTCACTTTAACTGAAATGCCATTAATAAAAAGCTCACTGCAGTGGCATCACACGGCTCTCAGCATCACAACTTTACAGTTGTTTATTGCTATTGTTCAGGCCAAAGTGCAACACATTCATAATACTAAAAACACTCAGCAGTGAGATATGGACACCTGAGTCCCCTTTATCTTAGTGAGAACGAGTTGCTAAGAATCAACCAGAGGAATGAAATGGATTGGAATGGAACGGGGATATCCTTGATTTTGATTTACCATTCTCTTCAAGGGGCCATGCATTGGATTTTTTTCCTATATGGCTCCCAGTTTTAACCCGATGTACTGTATGCTATCATTTGTATCCGTGAATCGATAACAATCATATCTTAATTAGACTTTGCATTTGATTCTCTGCTACTTGCGCAGCCCTAATAAAGGCCAGACCAAACTGCAAAACTGTAAATTGAGGGTTAGAAAGAACATGCAGGCAGAAAGATCCAGAATCCATTTCTGGACTTCCATTTCAGGCTAAGGGAGCAGGACTCTGCCTCCAACCCTGGCATGTGGCTGCATTTCAGTGCAAAGAGTGGTGAGCTAGAACTAACAGGCGTACAGTAAGACAATACTATTTTATCCTAGTCCAAGATGAAGGCCCTAGATATGGTAACGAGGTCTTTCTGCATAGAAACAACTTGCTTTATAACCCTCAGCTATGATCAAGTGTCCTTCCCTTAATGAAGGACATTGCCCCAAGCAGTTTAAGAAATGGTCCGTAACAACTTGGTCACATTAAAGTGGGTGAAAGGGCAATGTCTATTAAAAAGCCACCCTGAGCAGGATTGCACTGAGGGTGGGACATAAAGATTTTAAAATAAATAAACATCAACAATAGATTTCTGCAGAGGGTCCATGCTAACCCCCCAGCAGGGTGCTAAACTCTAGGCATCAGGTCAGACATGGGTGTCTCTTACCCCGGCATACTTGCATGATCACAGCCTGGCTCAGAGAAGTAGATAAGAGCAAGTCAGATCCTTTTTAATTCTTGTCAATCCTCTAGGGGGTCGGGGTCTGTCTTTCAGTGGCCTCGTTACCCCACACACAAGCCGCTCAGCCTTTGAGGTGCAGTCTGGAGTACCAATCTTAACTCTCACAGTCCCAAGCAGCCAACGGTTGACTCAGCCCACCCAACTCAGAATGCCCAAGGGTGCTCATGTAAACACCCTTCTATCCTCTCCCCCCGCAAACCCTCCAGAACTGAACCAGCCAGTTTTGAACAAAACTACTAAAGAAGACAAAATGGAGCAGGCAAAAAACTTCTCAACCTTGCCAATTTGGGAGGAAGCAAAACAAAAATCCTGATTTCCCCTCACAGGGTGACCAGCCAAGCCCCTTTAGTCCCCAAGAAGGGAGGGAGGGGTGGGCACAGGTGATCATGGCAGGTGAGGTGCAAAGCAGGGTACCACACCTCTGTCTCCCCACTGAAGCCAGCCCTCTACCCTCCCAAAGCCATGCACACCTTTTTGAAGCTGCAAGTGCTGTGGGACAAAACCTCCACCGCCCTGCCAAAGACTAGGAACATGGCCATATTTCTCATATTCACCAGCAAATCCTGAAGGTCACAATTCTTCCTCCTAATGTGAAAGGGACTCGGGTGTTCATACCTCATTACTTAGTGTGTTTACATTACTAGTGGCTTGTTCCCTGCCCTGCAAAATGGCAATCAAGGGTTGCCAAGTTATGCCTCCACGGAAACAATGATGCCATTCTAGTGCATTTTCACTTGTAGTTTTTCTGCAAAGGTATAGACAACTTTGCATCCTAGGACTAAATGTTACCATAGGGAATTATGGGGCAATTCTATCAAAAGCTCCTTCTACTGCATACATGAGAGATGAGTGAGCCACAGTTGCCCCATGTCAGACTGGCTCAGAAGTAGAGCCATATCCACAGAAGAAAGGGAAATGACATCGCTCACTGTCCTGCATTCCCCCTTCCTGTGTTTCAGTTTAACTAGGAGATTCCTCAACATTTATTTTGGGATTGGAGCCAAATAAGTTGCCGCAGCTTTTATTTTTCTCAGTTCAACAGCAAAGTTTACTCTTCTCCATTCCTGATACACACTTGTGCAAATCCAACAAACACCTCTCTAATTCTTAGTGAGAAGATGCTCAAGATAAACTCTGATTGCTTGCAAATATTTGAGAAATACTCACCAGCACTTTAGGAAGGTCATTCTGGAATAGAGAAGCGTGCAATTAATTTTTGTTCTTATGTACACAGAATCTAATGGGGCACAACAAATCTATTCCCCTCTAAAGAGAATTGAAAGAATTTTCAGTACAAACTCCATCCCTGATACACACTTGTGCAAATCCAACAAATGCACCTCTAAGTATTAGTGAAAAGATGCTCAAGAACAACTGTTTAATTCACAAATTTTTCACAGAGGTGGGCAGAGCCTGAATCATCATCAAGGCATCCAAAGCATTTTCTCCACCTGAGGAATTCCCTCTCCATGACTTGCCATGTGGCATTGTCTTACTGTACATCTTTTTGTTTTAGCTCATCACCACTCTCTGCACTGAAATGCAGCGACTCTCCATGGTTGGAGGCAGAGCCCTGCTCCCTAAGAACTTAGCCTGAAATGGAGGTCCAGAAACTGAATCTGGATCTTTCTGCATGCATGTGCTTTCTATCCCTCAGTTTACAGTTTCACAGTTTGGTCTGGTTTTTATTAGGACTCTGCAAGCAGCAGAGTATCAGATGAAACCCATTCCCACTCCAATTAAAAAACAATTGTATCCGTTCACTGATACAAATTATTATTATTATTATTATTATATTTATATCCCGCTCTTCCTCCAAGGAGCCCAGAGCGGTGTACTACATACTTGAGTTTCTCTTTCACTGTGAAGCAGGTTAGGCTGAGAGAGAAGTGACTGGCCGAGAGTCACCCAGCTAGTTTCATGGCTGAATGGGGATTTGAACTCGGGTCTCCCCGGTCCTAGTCCAGCACTCTAACCACTACACCATGGAGCTATATAGGATCAAATCCATTGCATGGCCACTTGGAAAGAATGAGAAATAAAAATCAAGGATATCCCCAGTTCCATTCCAATCCATTCAATTCCATCCCTCAGTGTATAGCCCTGCAGTTTGTTCTGCACTTTATTAGGGCTGGGCAAGCAGCAGAGAATCAGAGCCAATTGTTTTCCAGTCCAATTCGGCTGTGGTTCACTGATACAAATAATGGCATACTTCGAGTTAATAGAGAGAGTCATAAGGATCCAATCCAATCCATGGCCCCTTGGAAAGATTGAGAGGTCATGGAAATTAATATTTAATTTCACGGAGAATGAGATTATGCCTTGTCAGCACCTTCCTATATTGCTGCTGCCCAATATAAGTGTTTCCCATAGTCTGGGAAACATACCAGCGGGGATTTGAACTGATAGCCTCTTGCTCTCTAGGCAAGTCATTTCCCCACTGCCCCTTTAGGTGGTCATCACATGGGATTAACTCCGTGTCAAATTCTAAATAAAATTTAAAAGGTAAGATAAATAGGGACATGGCTGAGATCATTGCCCTGTGCTCCATTCCTCCTCTTCTCCTGCTTAACAAATGCATTTTTCATCATTTCGTTTGGAAATGGGGGCTGAATAATTCCCTGCAGCATTTTCATTCCTCAGTTCAGTTGCCGTGTGTTCTTCTCTCTGTTCTTAATGCACATTTAGGCATTGATCAAACATGGCAGAGAAGCATGTGGATGTGGCCATATGTATGACTGCACCAAGAGGTTTTGACACCACTTAGGTCACAAGAACAGATCACCCATTTCCACAGAAGCTCAAGGGTGGGACAAACACATCCATGGCCTGCTAAGTCGAAATGAAAAGATTCTTGGAATAAACTCAAAAAGATTGACTATGCAGATCAATGGGCAATACTCACTACCAGATCACCAACTACAGGAAGGCCAGCCTGAAATGGAAAGTATACAGTTACTGTTTGCTCTTATGTCGCCCTCACCAATGTTTCACAGAGGTGGGCAGAGCCTGAATCATCATCAAGGCATGCAGAATCCAAAGCATTTCCACCACCTGGGACTTTTACACACAGCAGGCTTTACTGGGGGTTTACTGGGAAGCTTTAGTGGAACCTGAAGTTGTCCAAAAAACCCGACACAAAGAGTGGATTATTTTACCCCGGATATAAATTGGGCTACACTCTAACGCGCTGTGAGAAACCTGAATTGTGTGTTAACTGCTCCCCAATAACTCTCAGGGACTTTGGGGTAAATCTGGCCATTTTGTGAATGCAACCCCCTCCATTCCAGAAGAGATGTGAGTTAAAGGGCTTTAAAAGCCCCATCTGAAAAACATCCTGGGGAATTCCATCCCCATAGCTTGTCATATAGCATTGTTTTATTGTATGCCTGTTAGTTTTAGCTCACCACTCTTTGCACTGAAATGCAGCGACTCTCCATGGTTGGAGGCAGAGCCCTGCTCCCTAAGAACTTAGCCTGAAATGGAGGTCCAGAAACTGTATCTGGATCTTTCTGCATGCATGTGCTTTCTATCCCTCAGTTTACAGTTTCACAGTTTGGTCTGGTTTTTATTAGGACTCTGCAAGCAGCAGAGTATCAGATGAAACCCATTCCCACTCCAATTAAAAAACAATTGTATCCGTTCACTGATACAAATTATTATTATTATTATTACATTTATATCCCGCTCTTCCTCCAAGGAGCCCAGAGCAGTGTACTACATACTTGAGTTTCTCTTTCACTGTGAAGCAGGTTAGGCTGAGAGAGAAGTGACTGGCCCAGAGTCACCCAGCTAGTTTCATGGCTGAATGGGGATTTGAACTCGGGTCTCCCCGGTCCTAGTCCAGCACTCTAACCACTACACCATGGAGCTATATAGGATCAAATCCATTGCATGGCCACTTGGAAAGAATGGGAAATAAAAATCAAGGATATCCCCAGTTCCATTCCAATCCATTCAATTCCATCCCTCAGTGTACAGCCCTGCAGTTTGTTCTGCACTTTATTAGGGCTGGGCAAGCAGCAGAGAATCAGAGCCAATTGTTTTCCAGTCCAATTCGGCTGTGGTTCACTGATACAAATAATGGCATACTTCGAGTTAATAGAGAGAGTCATAAGGATCCAATCCAATCCATGGCCCCTTGGAAAGATTGAGAGGTCATGGAAATTAATATTTAATTTCACGGAGAATGAGATTATGCCTTGTCAGCACCTTCCTATATTGCTGCTGCCCAATATAGGTGTTTCCCATAGTCTGGGAAACATACCAGCAGGGATTTGAACTGATAGCCTCTTGCTCTATAGGCAAGTCACTTCCCCACTGCCCCTTTAGGTGGCCATCACATGGGATTAACTCCGTGTCAAATTCTAAATAAAATTTAAAAGGTAAGATAAAAAGGGACATGGCTGAGATCATTGCCCTGTGCTCCATTCCTCCTCTTCTCCTGCTTAACAAATGCATTTTTCATCATTTCGTTTGGAAATGGGGGCTGAATAATTCCCTGCAGCATTTTCATTCCTCAGTTCAGTTGCCGTGTGTTCTTCTCTCTGTTCTTAATGCACATTTAGGCATTGATCAAACATGGCAGAGAAGCATCTAGATGTGGCCATATGTATGACTGCACCAAGAGGTTTTGACACCACTTAGGTCACAAGAACAGATCACCCATTTCCACAGAAGCTCAAGGGTGGGACAAACACATCCATGCCCTTCTAAGTAGAAATGAAAAGATTCTTGGAATAAACTCAAAAAGATTGACTATGCAGATCAATGGGCAATACTCACTGCCACACCACCAACTACAGGAAGGCCAGCCTGAAATGGAAAGTATACAGTTACTGTTTGCTCTTATGTTGCCCTCACCTAAGCCTCTTTTTGTTGCGTAAACTAGAGAGAAGGGATCTTCGGTAGCTCACACGGGATTAACTCAGTGTCAAATCCTAAATAGTCACCAACAAGAAGGACAACCTTGAATGGTGAAGGTGGTTATGGGACAGTTTACCAAAGGCTCTTTTTATAGTGCAAATGGGAGAGAAGGGACCACCATTAGCTCACATGGGATTAGAAAGAAAAAGAAAAAGGTTGTGCAGTTGAGTCGCTCGCTGTCGACTCCTGGCGACCACAGAGCATGTGGTTTTCATGGTGGAATACAGCAGGGGTTTACCATTGCCTCCTCCTGCACAGAATGACATGATGCCTTGTCAGTACCTTCCTATATTGCTGCTGCCCAATATAGGTGTTTCCCATAGTCTGGGAAATATACCAGCGGGGATTCGAACTAACAACCTCTTACTCCCTAGGCAAGTTACTTCCCCGCTGCGCCATTAGGTGGCCTTCATATGGGATTAACTCCGTGTCAAATCCTAAATAAAATTTAAAAGGTAAGATAAAAAGGGACATGGCTGAGATCATTGCCCTGTGCTCCATTCCTCCTCTTCTCCTGCTTAACAAATGCATTTTTCATCATTTCGTTTGGAAATAGGGGCTGAATAATTCCCTGCAGCATTTTCATTGCTCAGTTCAGTTGCCGTGTGTTCTTCTCTCTGTTCTTAATGCACATTTAGGCATTGATCAAACATGGCAGAGAAGCATCTAGATGTGGCCATATGTATGACTGCACCAAGAAGTTTTGACACCACTTAGGTCACAAGAACAGATCACCCATTTCCACAGAAGCTCAAGGGTGGGACAAACATATCCATGGCCTGCTAAGTCGAAATGAAAAGATTCTCGGAATAAACTCAAAAAGATAGACTATGCAGATCAATGGGCAATACTCACTGCCACACCACCAACTACAGGAAGGACACCCTGAAATGTAGAAGTGTGCAGTTACTGTTTGCTCTCATGTTGCCCTCACCTAAGCCTCTTTTTGTTGCATAAACTAGAGAGAAGGGATCTTCGGTAGCTCTCACGGGATTAACTCAGTGTCAAATCCTAAATAGTCGCCAACAAGAAGGACAACCTTGAATGGTGAAGGTGGTTATGGGACAGTTTACCAAAGGCTCTTTTTATAGTGCAAATGGGAGAGAAGGGACCACCATTAGCTCACATGGGATTAGAAAGAAAAAGAAAAAGGTTGTGCAGTTGAGTCGCTCGCTGTCGACTCCTGGCGACCACAGAGCATGTGGTTTTCATGGTGGAATACAGCAGGGGTTTACCATTGCCTCCTCCTGCACAGAATGACATGATGCCTTGTCAGCACCTTCCATTATCGCTGCTGCCCAATATAAGTGTTTCCCATAGTCTGGGAAATATACCAGCGGGGATTCGAACTAACAACCTCTTACTCCCTAGGCAAGTTACTTCCCCGCTGCGCCATTAGGTGGCCTTCATATGGGATTAACTCAGTGTCAAATCCTAAATAAAATTTAAAAAGTAAGATAAAAAGGGACATGGCTGAGATCATTGCCCTGTGCTCCATTCCTCCTCTTCTCCTGCTTAACAAATGCATTTTTCATCATTTCGTTTGGAAATAGGGGCTGAATAATTCCCTGCAGCATTTTCATTGCTCAGTTCAGTTGCCATGTGTTCTTCTCTCTGTTCTTAATGCACATTTAGGCATTGATCAAACATGGCAGAGAAGCATCTAGATGTGGCCATATGTATGGCTGCACCAAGAGGTTTTGACACCACTTAGGTCACAAAAATAGATCACCCATTTCCACAGATGCTCAAGAGTGGGACAAACACATCCATGGCCTGCTAAGTCGAAATGAAAAGATTCTCGGAATAAACTTTAAAAGATTGACTATGCAGATCAATGGGCAATACTCACTGGCACAACATCAGGTACAGGAAGGACACCCTGAAATGTAGAAGTGTGCAGTTACTGTTTGCTCATGTTGCCCTCACCAACGTTTCATAGAGGTGGGTAGAGACTGAATCATCATCAAGGCATGCAGAATCCAAAGAATTTTCTCCACCTGAAACTTTTACACACAGCAGGCTTTACCGTGGATTTACTGGGAGGCTTTACTGCGAACTCGAAGTTGTCCAAAAATCCTGACACAAAGAGTGGGGTTTTTTCCCCCCTGGATATAATCTGAATTGTGTGTGAACTGATCCCTGATATCTTGTAGGGACTTTGGGGTAAATCTGGCTGGTTTGTGAATGCAACCCTCCCCC
Organism: Hemicordylus capensis; assembly: GCF_027244095.1. Classification (NCBI taxonomy): domain Eukaryota; kingdom Metazoa; phylum Chordata; class Lepidosauria; order Squamata; family Cordylidae; genus Hemicordylus; species Hemicordylus capensis. The sequence goes on from NC_069663.1 coordinate 21,323,779, forward strand.
CCTCCAGTCCGGAGGAGATGCGAGATAAATGGCTTTTAAAGCCCCATGTGAAAAACTTCCTGGGGAATTCCATATCCATAGCCGGTCAAATAGTATTGTCTTACTGTACACCTGTTAGTTTTAGCTCACCACTCCTTGCACTGAAATGCAGCCATGCGCCAGGGTTGGAGGCAGAGTCCTGCTCCCTTAGCGGTATATAAATGTAAGTGCTATTATTCTGAAATGGAGCTTTGCAGTGTGTTCCATTCCTCTTCCTGTTTCATACTCTCCCCCCCCCCCCGTAATTTGTGTGGAATTGGAGGCTGAATAATTTCCTGGAGAATTTCTTTCATTTCTCCGTTCAGTTGCAGTAGATGTGCAGACTGATGCACATTTAGGCATTGATCAAACATGGCAGAGTAGCATCTTGATGTGTGAAGAACTACAGTAATGGGTTAAAAATGCACTTTCCCGGTTGCTTCAGGGAGTATATTTTTAATACATTTTTTCCTTCTTCCTAGGAGCAGTGCCAGGAGGATTACCCTAAGAATCAGATTGGCTGGAGCACTGGAGCAGCTGTTCCAGCCAGTTAGACCAAAAGAGGAAGTTGCAGGGGTTTGGGAGAAGCTCCATGCTCCAGTCCAGAGGATTCCCTGAATGCTGCTACCTTTGACCTTTTACTAACTTATTTGTTTGATGGGAGGGGGGATGCAATCCCTTATTTCTTACTGCCTTCTTCCCCCCCCCCAAAAAAACAACGTTTCTCTTTTCTACTTTTGTCCCTGCTTTTCTGCTTATTTTCTCTTTCTGTTTTCCTCAATGCTGCCTTGGGTAAATACTCAAGCCTGCTGGCGTGGAGGGAGGGGAGGCACCATTTCCCTTGGTGACCAGGATTTCCCCTGCCACCCACCCACCACTCCAATGCCCACCAGCCGCTACTGAATAGCTGGACACATTAAAACCAACTGGGTGAGAAGAACACAACTTGGATCAACATGCAATCAAGTCTACTTGACTTCCAAGTGTGCAGCAGTTATCCACCACTGCTAGTGGTAGTATAAATCTCTCATGCTGGAAATAGCACTCAAATATATTTGCGGCTTTCTGAAACCATATGGGGAACTAGGATTATTCCTTCAGTACGCCAAATATCTGTAATACTCACCCCAAGAAGTGACCCAGGAGCCTAGATTTAAAAAAGAAAAAAAGAAGAGTTGTTTCTTCATGCTTTGGGGCACCTTTATGATCCTGTTTATTTTCACAGTTATCAGTTATAATCTGCAAGCCTCTTTTACCTACAACTCTTTGATTTAAGTCAATACTATTATTATTATTATTATTATTTTACATTTACATCCCGCTCTTCCTCCAAGGAGCCCAGAGCGGTGTACTACATACTTGAGTTTCTCCTCTCAACAACCCTGTGAAGTAGGTCAGGCTGAGAGAGAAGTGACTGGCCCAGAGTCAGCCAGCAAGTCTCATGGCTGAATGGGGATTTGAACTCGGGTCTCCCCGGTCCTAGTCCAGCACTCTAACCACTACACCACACTGGCTCTTATTTAACAAAAAGATAGAAATCATTATGATTTCTCAAATGTAATTGACAAGGTAGCCTTTCCTGCTTTTGAAGAGCAATCATGTTGTTCAGATCTGATATGTGTTAGTCCAACCCACACAAATTATAATTTTTCTGGAACACCTCCATGGTATCATGATCTACAACACTGCTCTGGTGCAACAATGATACACTAATTCACTAAAGCAGGAGATCTCGGAACTATGCTGAAGATCGGTGACAAGAATAATATGCAGTTATCCTTGTTTGCTAATATGTATCGATGTAATTGATGTAGCTGTAACGTATTAATGTAACATGGATCACACATTAAAATGGGAGACAAAACATATCTTAACAAAGTTCCTTATCTGTGAAAAACAACATTTCACCACTAAGGATGAGTCATATTACCTGGGACTAAGTCTTACTTGGGAGTAAGTCCCACCCTGAACTCAGTGGGCCTTACTTCTAAACAAGCCTGAAAAAGATTGTGCTAACGTTTCAACAATTTGACTTTAGTCTCTTTGTTTCTCCATCTATTTTATCATAATGTAGAGATGACATAGGAAGCAAATGTGCCTAAATTTTATCTACCTGGAAACCATTTGCAATTAAGGTGAGCTGCTAAGTATAATAATGGGATTTTTTGTGTGCATGTGCAGAGAATAAAACAAAAACACATGGAGTTTTCATATTAGCATGTTTGGTCTTGCTCAAGAAGAATTTTGTGTCACGATAAAGCCTGCAGTCCTATCTCCACAGCTCATTGAATATCTTATCTTACTAAATGTTAATAAAAGCTATCATATGACTCTGTTAAGAACAAAAGTAGACTTACCGACACGCTTTCCTGTGGGCAAAGGAGAAAGACGAGAAGAACAGCGGACACAACCTGGAGATGCATCTTGATTTTCCTTTGGTGCCTTTTAGGAGAGAAGTCACCGATGTGAGGACTGGGTACCTTAGCTGCTGTATTTATACCATGCATCTGTCCTAAAATTTCAAGCCTGGTTGGTCAAACATAATCCTTCCATCGTCAGGTGAGCCAATCACTTTTGTCAATAAGGAAGCCCAGTCAGTTTTGTCAATAAGGAAAGGTTACATTATCATAATCCTCATCATTGACTTCAAAATTCAGGGGGACAACCTGATGCCAAATAATTCATTATTCTTCCTAAACTGGATGCTAAAACTGGCTAACTTGACCTTTTGTAGATATGGGCCAGAACATATGGGTAGCTTAGAAGGAACCCTGAAATTTGATGAAAATTTTAGTTCCTCCTTAGGAGGAACCCTAACATTTCAGAGAGCTTTTCATTTTCTTCTTGGAGAACCCTGAAAATCCTGAACTCCAAAAAGAATTTCCACTTTAGATATTTCCCCCACCACCACCACCACAATTTGGGAGGGAGTATGAAAGGAATTTGGAAGTGTTGGGAGAATTCTCAGGAAAAATGCAGGGGAGAAATAAGGTCTCCGAAGCTGATTGAGTTTGGTAAGTTGTTACTTCGATATTTAGTAGGGCTGTTCTCAGGACCCTCAACAAAGTCAGAGGAGTCCCCAACCAGGGTAGCAGAGCCGTGTGTGTTCCTGATTGGCGGCCATGTGTGTTCAAAGATCGAGGTAAGCAAAGGGGAGCACGGGCAGATTAAGCTTTTTGCTGCCCATATAGGCAGCCCCAGGGGGCCCAGATTTGCTGCCCCAGGGGCAAGGGTTCCCCTTTATAAGTAAAGGTATTTTTGGGGTGGTGAGGAGTTTAATCTTTAAAAAAAAACTTTTAAAACTGCCGCAGCATGGCGGCAGCGCAGCAGGAATGACAGTGAGAGCTCTGCCGGCCTCTCAAACCATGACAGGTGAGGTCGGGCGCTGGATGGTGGCAGAGACAGCAAAAGTGCTCCTCACACTGGACTTCCTTCCTTCCCGATGACACAGATCAGCTCAGGCCGGGTCTGGCCCATTTTGGGCCCATGCACACTCAATGTGCACGCGCAGAGGCTTGAAATTGGTCCAATCTGTGTCATTTGGGCGGAAGGCAGGCCTGTGTGAGAGATTCCCCATCAAGCCAGACAGTCTAGGCGTTCAGCTCTGTGTAGACACAGGACCCCAGCACCAGAGGTAATGGTGCACTTGCGCCCTTAAACCCTGGCAGGAGGGCAGCTCCGGGATCAGGCTTGGTCAGGCTGGGCTGCCCCAGCCTGTGTAAGGCTGCTCATGTGAATCGCCTTTTTGTATCTTTAGGTGTTCTCTTTCAACATCTCAGCTGTTTACTTGAAAATGTGATGTGTGGAAATACCCTCAGATAGCTTGAGAAGGGGGAAAGTACCTGGGAACAGGGGTGTAACTATAACAGGGCAAGGGGAGACAGTTGTCTGGGGGCCCACTGCCTTAGGGGACCCCCCCAGAGGCAAGTCACATGACGGACTCCCCCAGCCGGGCTTCCTTCAGTTGTATTCATCCTCCGAAACTGATGTGAATGTTAAGACCTGGAGCTCCCAGAACAGCAGGTCTTTTTCTAGTACCATTCAATGACTTGCATCGAGTTTCAGTGAGACGGGGGGCATTTTAAAATCTTGTCTCTGAGCCCACTCCAACCTTGCCACACCCCTGCCTGGGAAAGTTCTTTGGCAGATCAGCAGAGGAGAAGAGATAGTGAGAAGAGTCTCCGGACTGCCTTGAGGGATTACCTTCGCCAAAACAGATACTGCCAGGCTCCTGTCAGCTGTCGCTCAGGCATCATTTTAGGAACATAGGGACATAGGAAGCTGCCATATACTGAGTCAGACCATTGGTCCATCTACCTCAGTATTGTCTACCCAGACTGGCAGCGGCTTCTCCAAGGTTGCAGGCAGGAATCTCTCTCAGCCCTGTCTTGGAGATTCCAGGGAGGGAACTTGGGAACTTCTGCTCTTCCCAGAGCGGCTCCAGTCCCCTAAGGGGAATATTTCACAGCACTCACACATCAAGTCTCCCATTCATATGCTCCCCTGCTTAGCTAAGGGGACAAGTCATGCTTGCTACCACAAGACCAGCTCTCCTCTCCTTAGCTCTCCTCTCCTTTTAAAAGCTGCTCTGCAATCATTTTGATCTTAGGTGCCTGAAGTCTGGTCTTCTATCTCTCTTCAAATGCATGCATTGAGACCCCTCAGGTCCACCTCTCTCACTGGCCCTGTGTGTGGAACAGGTAGCACTTCTAAGAATGCTACCCGTTAAGCCTTGGACTCCAATGTGCTACCTAGCAGTCTAAATTTGGCTTCAAGGACCAGAGCTTACGTCCCAGATGAGATTCATTTCCATCTATTTGCCCATCCAGTGTTCTGGACACTGCACAGAATAGAAACCATTTTGGTTCTAGGTCTTTTCTACACTCGCAATAAAACCAAGATGGTGCAACTTCCCTAATAGGATCCACCACCCTGTGGGCTTTCCATTAGTCCTCTACCTGACCTTTCTATAATCGCTCAGAGTACCAACCAAAACATGACACACACACAATGCTGTAGCGCAGAAAAGCGCACACAAAGATACGACTCTGGATAAGGTCTATCTTATCAGTTGCCTGCAGCATTTCTGGCTCCCTGCTCTTCCTTGTGATGAAACAACCTTTCCAATGTCTCAGTGGATCCCCTTGTTCAGCCCTGGCATTAATAGACTCTGCAATGATCCAAACTGATAAGAGGTCTTGGATGCAGTTTCCTGCTCCTGATAAAGGTGTGCTCCCGTTTTCTACAAAGAAAAATAAATAGCCTGTCCATCCAGTGAGCATCACAAGGCAGATTAGCTTCTGAATGTCAGGGCATGCTGACTGGACATCACCTGAAAACACAAACTTTCCATCCTTATCAAAGAAGATGATGTGCCAAGAACAGTCCATGGGTCACTGCTTCTTAGGCAGTTCATGTGCATGGAGTCACTGTGTGGCAGAAACATTCACATGTGGCCTACATCTTTAAACTCTTTCTTAAAACTCGATGTGGTCTAGAAAAACTAGTAATGTTTGAGTTAAGCAGAGAATCTGCACCCATCACCCTTTTTCCAATCTGACAACTGAAGAATACCTTTGTACCATCTTTGTGGGGCCAGTAGAGTCTACTAATTATTCCCATTAATTTAATTCTATCAGCCAGCCAGAACTGGCTGTATTCTGTGTTGTATTCTATACAGTAATCTGTTGCAGTTGGCCTGCTTGGACATTGGTCCCAAGGGAGATCCTAGAGACAGTGTGGGCGATGAGTTAGAAAGAAAAAGGGAGGGATAGGAGAAGGAGAAAGTGGAGTTGTTGCGGAATACATCTTTAGATAACTCTACATAAGATTTTCTTGTGTGTGTGAAGGAAGCAGCTATAAAACACACTACTACTATGACTACGAATATATATATGAAGTGGTTTTCACAGAAAAATAATAACAAATAAATCAGTAGTTCCCTGACCCAAAAGGGCTCACAATCTATAAAGAAATGTCAGTAGACACCAGCAATAGCCACTGGAGGGATGCTGTGCTGGGGATGGATAGGCTCACTCACTGGGCGGAGCTGTGATAAAGCAAACAGGTCCCCAAAACCCATGCTACCCTTCCTACAAGGCCACCTTTCTTGTCTCCCCTCCCCTGCTGATCAGTCACTCCACTCAGAGGTGCTTTGAACCCTGGATTTCCAGGCTGAAGTCCAGGGCCTCCCCAACCCCTGGGGGACTCCCATATCCCTTTTAGTCTGTCCTTTAAATGTGTTTTAAAATGTGTTTAAAATACTGTTTGAGGGGGCTCCAAAGGCCTTTAGGTCCAGGATCCAAAGCTACCTAGGTGCACCTCTGACTCCACTGCGCTCTTATGACTCACGGCCATTATGCTAACACCATCCTCTTTCTCCCCACAGCACCATGCACGGCACTGCCCATCCCCAGCGGTGGACTCCTGCAGCCCACTGGCACTTCCCACCCATCCTCTGCCCTAATGTGTGCCTGAAAAGAAGTCCACACAATATCGACCTGCCTAGCAGTAGAGCATTTGTGCCGTTGTGCAACCGCGCTCTTGCACAAGATGCTAGAATTGTGCAAGTGCAATTGTGCAATAGAGAGTCATTGGAAATAATGACTCTCTTGCACAGCTGGTATCTGAGCCAACTTGAACACCAGAAGGAAAGACAGGTTTCGGTACCTTTAACATAAGAAAATGAGAAGGCCAAGATGGCACAGCAATGAGACATGATGGAAAGTAATGGAACAGAAGAGAGATCTGGAACCGAGAGGCAAAATTCTGTAAATCACCTGAGTCAGGCCTGGATCTAAGCTAGCTGGAGCCAGAAAAAGATACTGCAATAATCAAGAGAAGAAGGGATTGAAAGGTCAATTAAAATCTTAGCAGTAGAGAACAATAAGAAAACATATTTTCTATAGAGCTGCAGTTAATAAGATTGTGCTGAAGAGAGTGCAGAATCAGATTTACTTGCGTGAAGAGAAAGATAGATTTTATCATCACCAAAATGGTTTTCACATATTCATTAGGGTATAATGAACCGCTGCACACACAGAGGTTTCCCTACAGATAGGAATATAGGAAGCTGCCTTATACCGAGTCAGACCCTTGGTCTATCTAGCTCAGTGTTGTCTACGTAGCCTGGCAGTGGCTTCTCCAAGGCTACAGGATTCCTCTATGCTGCCCCCCTCCTCAGGGGCGTAACTATAATAGGGCAAGGGGAGACAATTGTCTGGGGGCCCACTGCCTTGGGGGGGGGAGAGGCAAGTCACATGACTGACTCCCCCAGCTGCGCACCCGCCCGGGCTTCCTTCAGTTGTGTCCATCCTCCAAAACTGATGTGAGTGTTAAGACCTGGAGCTATCAGAACAGCATGTCTTTCTCTAGTACCATTCAATGACTTGCATCACTGGCGTCTTAAATGTTTTGATTGTTAAGGGTTTTAAACTGTTCTTAAGATCAGTTTGTATTGATTGTTGTTACCATGACTGATTTGTGGGTTTTGTTTGTGGTGTTGTGCATTACCTAGAGCTGTTTGGATATGGCGATAGATAAATGTAATAAGTAAGTACAGACAGGAGTCTCTCTCAGCCCTATCTTGGAGATTCCAGAAAGGGAACCTGGAACCTTCTGCATGAAAGCAAGCAGGTGCTCTTCCCAGAGCAGCACACTGTAAGCATGAGTGCTGCTTGCACTTATAATGTTTGAAGATGGCTATAGAGTGTTCCAGGAGCCTCTCTGCATTTTGTTTGTTTATTTATTTATTTATTTAGCTATAATATTTGTAGGCCGCCTCAAACATCCATCTCTGGGCAGTTTAAAGCAACATGAAGCATATTAAGACAAAACTGAGAACCTTAAAACAATTTAAAACCACAGCCGGGTGGGAAAAAACAAGTCTTTAAGGGCATGGTGATCTAAAGCAGCTTCGCTAGCTACACTTAGGCTGGAGGCAGCGGCCGGGGGGGGGGCATTATTCAGCTTTTTTCCTGATGAGTTGCAGCTGCAGTGCATTATGTGCATCCTAAAAAAGCAGCACTTCGGTGCTGTGCTCAAGATGGCTTAACCTGAGGCACTTCCTGCCTCCATAAAGCCACCCATCTGGGAAAGCTCCAGTTGTGGGATGAGAAGGACCAGGTCTCTGCCTGCCTCAGAAATGATTCACACTGACACATGTATTCTGTCTGCAGCAAACAATGTTAAAGGGAACTTCCTGAAGGAAAATGCTTTGACATGAAGGGAGACTCTGAAATTTAAGTTTGTTTATTTATTTTATTGTATTTAAAATATTTCTGTACTTCCTAAAACTTGCATCTCTGGGCGGTTTACAATGAAAATCATTTACAACATTAAATCAATTAATAATTAAAATCATTTAAAACATTTAAAACCCAATATCAAAAATATTAAAATTAAATGTAACTAAAACATAAAATAAATAAAATTTATTAATTTTAATAAATTAATATTTATATTAATTTATAATTAATATAAATATTAATTATATTTATTAAATATAAATATAATATGGGCAAATAACAGTGTCTTCAGTGCCTTTTTTAAAGTTGCCAGAGATGGGGAGGCTCTTATTTCAATGGGGAGTACAATTCAAAGTCCAGGGGCAGCAACGGAGGAAGCCCGTTCCTGAGTAGCCACCAAACGAGTTGGCGGCAACCACAGACGAACCTCTCCAGATGATCTTAACAGCCTGTGGGGCTCATGACGAAAAAGACGTTCTCTTAAATACCCAGGGCCTAAGCTGTTTAGGGCTTTATAGGTAATAACCAGAACCTTGCTTTTTGCCCAGAAACATATTGGAAGCCAGTGTAGCTCCTTCAATACGAGAGTAAGATGGTCTCTCCAAGATGACCCAGAGACCAACCTGGCTGCCGCATTCTGGGCCAACTGCAGTTTCCAGACTACGTAAAAAGGCAGCCCCACGTAGAGCGCATTGCAGTAATCCAGCCTAGATGTTACCAGCATATGTACCACTGTTTTGAGGTCATTCATCTCAAGAAATGGATGCAGTTGGCGTATCAGCTGAAGCTGATAAAAATCAGCTCTGGCCATCACCTCAACGTGGGACACCAGGGAAATGTTCCGGTCCAGAAGTGTTTTATCATTGTTTTGCTGTGGCCCGTGACTAACACAAATAAAAACTATCTGAATCATTAATGAGCGTAGAGTTGCAGTGTGGAGAAGAGAACAACAGGTGGCTGTCTATTCAATCAATTGGCAAAATACCAGCGGGATGGATGCTGTGTGGGTTGGCCGAGGAACAGCACAACTTATGAGACTGAGGCAGTGTTCATTGATTGTCGTCATCAGATTGCCTTCATCATCTTTAATGGCAAGAACAGCCTTTTTATTACGGATTGCATTGAATTTATATGTAAGCAATTGACTAGCTCTTTCCCCAGAGTCCCAGAATCACTGTCAAGCGCAAGCTAATAAAAATCCAGCCTGTTGTGCTTGCAAATAGTTAACACCATATTGTAACCTAACCATTTGATTATCCAAGGATGGGGTTGCGGACGAACTATACTCAGACATCTTTTTCCTAAGGAGCTCCACCAACTCAAGTAATGGCTTACTACTCTTTTCTTTCAAGGTGAGTATGAAATAATAGAACCACATAAAAAGGCTTTAAGACAATCCCATAAAAGGGTTCTAGAGATCAGGGGCGGACTAAGCCTTTTGCTGCCTGTAGGTGGCCAAGGATTAGCTGGCCCCACTGCCGCAGCGAGGGTAGGGGTGGTGAAAGGGAAGTCTCCCTTTTTTTCGTCTAAATACCGCCACAGCGGTGGGATGCGGGGCAGTGAAGGCCACACAGCAGTGGCTGCGTGAAGTGGGGGATGAGGGGAAAGTCCCCCCTTTTACATTAAAATGCCACTGCCTACGTGGCAGGATTGGGCAGCAGCCGCTGTAGTGGATAGGGTTGTGGTGTGTGGGGGTGGCAGGGAGTTCCCCTGTTTACCTTAAAGCAGGGAGCTGCTGCACAAAAGGTTGGCGAGGCAGAGCTTCTTCCAGCTCCCTCCTCCCTCCCAAATGAGTGCACGCCCCCATCACAGCCCTTTCCGGACCTTTCTCCACATATAGAAAAGAAGAGGAGTGACCAGGGAAACCCACAGTATGAACAGTCTACTCGTTTTTCTTTTAGGAGGCACATGGATTTTGCATACACTAACCCAGACTGTTCCCAGACGGCAATTTTACTGTGGAAGGGCAGGTGTGTGTCCACATATCCTCCAGATTAACATCGAATTCCCTGCCAGCTATCTGAGAGCACTCCAGACACAAATTGAGTTTTGCATTGCACATTGGAGAGTAGCCCAGTTTATGTCCGGGGTCCAAAAATCCCTCGCAGTACTTCACAATCCAACAGTAAAGGCTGCTGTCTGGGAAAGCTCCAGGGAATGAGACTCCGAACAGCAGTGCCAAGCCCTGCAGATATCTTCTGCTTTATATGCCATACAAGTTAGGAGAAGCTGGGCTGCTTGCTAAAGTGAAGTTTTGAACCAATAGGAGGAACTGCATGCGAGTAAAGCTCTAGTCTGGTAGATGAGGAAGCAAAAGAAGGAGCAGGAAATATATATATATATACTAACTGGGCCGGGCACAGAGCATCTGCACCTCTAGTTCTCCCCCATTTCCCCCCCCCCACTGGCACTGCTGCCGTTTCCCCCCGCCCCCCCCGTACCCCTACACCCAGCGCTGCTGCTGCATCCTTCCTTTTGGCCTTCCTTTTGGCCTTCCTTTTGGCTCGCGAACTCTCGCGAGAGCTGCCACACATGAGATTAGCAATGGGTAAGCCTAAGAGAAATATATATTTAAAAGTCATGGTCGGGGAGTACCTGCTCACTCTTGCTACCCCTTAGAGTCACCCCTGAATCTGATATATTTTGCACAGTATAACTGAAAGCTGGAAAATATTATTACTGCTGACTGAGCATATGGCATGAAAGCATATGACATGCTTTAGAAAGCATGTTAAATCCTGGCTTTTTACCCAGGCTTTTATATTATTGTCTCTGCTGCTGCTCTTTGTATTTTGTACTGTTGTTATGCTTGTGTTTTAAAATTTTAATCCGATTTGTTTTATATTTTTAGCTTAATATTTCAATTGTGTCATTGTTACAATCTTGTTTTTAAATTCTGTTGTAAACCGCCTTGGGATTGTTTTAATGAAAGGCAGTAAATAAATTTAACAATAATAAATAAATAAATAAATAAATAAAAATAAAAATAAAATATGCTTAAGCATCTCCAAATACATGTCTCATATAGTTGTGTTCAGTTTAAGACTTTTACCTCAGACAGAAAGACTATGTTATTAGAGAGGCATGACTCCCACTTTAGCTTGGAAATAAATTAATTTCTCAGAAGAAGAAGGAAGACAAGATGTTGTTAAATTGTCATTTTTTATTTTGCAAAGCAAGCAGCAAGCAGGATTGTTCCCCTGCCCTTGGTTGTAAGAAGGGCACCAGAAATCAACAACAACCACAACAAAAACTGCTGTCACCAGAAGCCCCCATCAGAAGGAAGTTGCATTTCACATTTGGAACTTGATTGGTAAGAAGGTTGTGCAGTTTGTGAGTGGAGAGCGTAGCAACAGGCACTGAGGTTTCTTCCCAGCAGATCCAGTCTGTAAATCTAGAAAAGTAAAACTGAGAGTCAAAATTAAGGATAATGGAGTGTGTGTGTGTGTGTGTGTGTGTGTGTGTGTGTGTGTGTGTGTGTATCCTCACTTGTTGATTGTTCCGGCACAACAACACTGTGTAGAGTGATATCATGGAGCTGTTCTCACAGCAGCCCAATCCAGGCTAAGGTAATCAAATCTGGGCTGAGCTGCTTGTGTGGAGTGCTAGGTTTACTCCTGATCCCAGTGCTTCTGCTCTCATTAGCCCCCAGCCCTTAACCAGAGTTAGAGCATGGGAGCGCACCCTCAACCTTGCCTTGTTCCTCTTTCCACCCACCCTCCAGACGCCAATGATAATATATATTTGCATCCCAAAGCAACTCGCATATTATTTATTATTTATTCTATTTCTATACCGCCCTTCCAAAAATGGCTCTGGGTTTTTACACAGAAAAATAATAAATAAATAAGATGGATCCTTGTCCGCAAAGGGCTCACAATCTAAAAAGAAACATAAGATAGACACCAGCAACAGTCACTGGAGGGATGCTGTGCTGGGGGTGGATAGGGCCAGTTACTCTCCCCCTACTAAATAAAGAGAATCACCACCTTAGCAGGTGCCCCTTTGCCAAGTTAGCAGGGGTATTAATGTTTTGGGGGGAAATCAGCAAAGTGTAAACTTCCCTTAGAGCAAAGGCAGCATCTTATACTCACCTGAGCATTTTCCCAGGAGAGATGGTCAGGTTTATTCTGCCTGAAAAAATAAAAGGCAGGCAACCAGCTCAGAGCATGTGCAAAACAACATGAAGGTTGACGATCTTGAAACCACAGGAGAAATTTCATCACGTATTTGCTAGAAAGGGGGGATCATTAATTTACTCTCTTTGGGGGGGAAAACCACTTTGAAAGATGACTTATCTGCTCCCTCGCAAACAGTATTCAGAGGCATCCTGCTTCTGAACCTGGAGGTAGCATACAGCCACTGATATTCTCCACGAATTTGTCAAATCCACTATTAAAGTCATCTATGCTAAGGGCCATGGTCAAATGCTCCTGTAGCAGCAAATTCCAGCAAAATTAATGGTATGCTGTGTGAAGTGAAATTGCAAGAGAACTAACCAACAGCACTCAAAAAAAAACTGTTGAGGAAGAAAGCATGCCTATTATGTTTTGTGATGCATAGGTACAAATGCTAAACTCTGCCTAACTTTCATTGAGTGCACACAACATTACAAGGAAGCATTCTGGGGGTGGGGGGAGATGTAGAGCCCCACTTGGAGTGAGAGTGGAACTTAGTTGTAATGAAACAAAAACACAATGGGGCTGAGCAGCACCATTGCCCATTCCCCATTAAAAAAAAACCAAAAACCCCAGGAAGCAGGAAAAATAAAAATTGTTTATAAAATAAGACCCACTTTTGAGACAGAGCTCTTATCTTTGTTGCTATCTTTTGGGTTTTTTTCCACCATGCTCAGCAGCAGACTCAAGTTCACACATGCACACAGGGGATATACTGCAACATTATGTTGTGGGTCTACACCTTTCATTTATATTTTAATAGACTCAAAAGATGCAATTCCTCATCAGGAATGCAAGAGTCTTAATAAGAGCAGGAGGTGGGGGTACCCAAGAATTGCTTACATTTCTTGGGGTTGTATAAAAGTGCCAATCATGACTGTAGGAAGGAATGCTCACCTGCTGGGTTGCTTGAGGTGATTCAGTAGGCTAAAAGAAAAAAGACAAGAATTACCGTATACATTTCAAGACAGAACCAAAGGTAAGAATCTTGTTTATAGGAAAGGATACTCACCCCTTGGGCTGGAGATCCTGAAGATACTGGAGCAGGCTAAAAGAAGAGCAAAATGGGAATTATGTATGTTTCAAATTACTGCAAAAGCTGCACATCCTGTTAATGGAAAGAGATACTCACCCCTTGGGATGGAGACTCTGGAGGAGGCTAAAAGAAGAAGAAAAAGGGAATTATTTGTATTTCAGGATACTGCAAAATATGCACATCCTTTTTATGGGAAGGCATACTCACCCCTTGGGGTGGAGATCCTGGAGCAGGCTGAAAGAAGAACAAAATGGGAATTATTTGTATTTCAGGATACTAGAAGATATGCCTGTCTATGGGAAAGGATACTCACCCCCTGAGGAGGAGATCCTGGAGCAGACTAAAATAAGAACAAAATGGGAATTATTTATGTTTATGGAAAGGGATACTTACCCATTCGAGTGGAGATCCTGGAGGAGGCTGAAAGAAGAACAAAATGGGAATTATTTATATGTCAGGATACTACAAAATATGCACTTCCTATTTATGGGAAGGCATACTCACCCCTTGGGGTGGAGATCCTGGAGCAGGCTGAAAGAAGAACAAAATGGGAATTATTTGCATTTCAGGATACTAGAAAATATGCCTGTCCTGTTTATGGGAAGGGATACTCACCCCTTGGGGTGGAGATCCTGGAGCAGACTAAAATAAGAATAAAATGGGAATTATTTATGTTTATGGAAAGGGATACTTACCCATTCGAGTGGAGATCCTGGAGGAGGCTAAAAAAACAAGAAGGGAATTACTTTATATTTCAGCATACTGCAAAAGATGCACATCCTATTTATGGGAAGAGATACTCACTCCTTGGGGTGGAGATCCTGGAGCAGGCTGGAAGAAGAACAAAATGGTAATTATTTATATTTCAGGATACTGCAAAAGATGCATATCTTGTTTATGGGAAGGAATATTCATTCCTTGGGTGCATATCCTTGAGTAGGCTAAAAGACCTCTTGGGGTGGTAAAAACTAAACTGCCTACTTTCTTTTCATTATAAGCTTAATTGATAATTACCATCTTCACAAGTTAGCCCACTTCTGCTTCAAAGTTCAAACACTCATGCATCCACCATCTTGAACTGGGGTGGATGACATCATTACAAATGACACCATTGAGGTGTCCCTATGGGTCCTGACAATTGTTCCAAATGTGGTTCAAACTTGATAAGGACACACACACACACACACACACACACACACACACACACAAAACTGGGTCATATAAGCTTACTTTCCTTCAGGAAAGTAGGCTAAAAATAAATTTATGTTTCAAGATACTGCAAAAGATGCATATCCTGTTTATGGGAAAGGATACTCACCATTTGGAGTGGAAATCCTGGATATTCTTGAGGAAACTAAAAGAAGAGCAAAAATAAAATTATTTATGTTTCAGGATACTGCAATAGATGCAAATCCTGTTTATGAAAAGGGATACTCACCACTTGGGGTAGAAATTCTGGATATGCTTGAGGAAACTAAAAGTGCAAAACTGGAATTATTTATGTTTTGGGATGGTACAAAAGAAGCACCTCATATCTATGGGAAGGGATACTCACCCCTTGGGGTTGATATACTGGGTATCCTTGAGGAGCCTGAAAGAGCAAAACTGGAATTATTTATGTTTCAGGATACTGCAAAAGACGCACGTCCTGTTTATGGAAAGGGATATTCACCCCTTGGGGTGGAGATCCTGGAGCCAGCTAAAAGAACAACCATAATTTATGTTTCAAGGTGATGCAAAAATGCACATTTTCTTTGTCATTTTGTGGCATTCACCTTTTCGCTTTCCCTGAGGAAAGTTGGGACTTATTTGCATTTCAGCAGGATAGAAAAGATGCACAGGACAGCTGGACACATTAGCCTGCTTCCTCTCATATTCCACCCATGTGCTGACGGAAGAGTGGGTGGGATCATGCTCACGGGCCCAGCCCCAACCCTGCCCAATCTCCATGCACTCAGAGGAAGATGAAAATGGTCTGTACGTATGTGTATGTGTGTGTAGAGGCTATATAACTCATACATACAGTCTGAAACTCTGGGTGTACCAGAATTCCCAACTGTGAGTGAGTGCAGCTCCTATGCATGCATGGCTGTATGCATGAAAAGCCCAATCTCAGCATTACTGCCTTTGTCATTTGTGGAGCTGCTTGATAGTCCTAGGGATGCTCAAAGGGAAATGCTGGGAGTTACCATATGTAACCTAGCCAAACTATCATTCAATTTGGGGAGCTACCAATACCAATGTGGTAGCTTATTTGATATCTGTCAAAAGGGGGGTAGGACACAAGCAGATAACCACATGTATCAAACTCACTGGGCCCGGGTTGAAAACACCACCAAAGCCAGGATCAACCTACAGAAATAAATAAAAATTGACTGAGTTAGTTTCTGAATCTAAGCAGGCCAAAAAACAAGGGAAATATCCTGTCAGAACCTTATAGACCAATCTCATAGCATAGGAAACTGCCTTCTACCAAGTCAGGCCACTGGTCCATCTAGCTCAGCATTGACTACACTGACTGACAGCAGCTCTCCAAGATTACAGGCAGGAGCCTTTCTCAGACCTGCCTGGAGGTGAACCTGGGATCTTCTGCATGCCAAGCATAGGAACATAGGAAGCTGCCATATACTGAGTCAGACCATTGGTCTATCTAGCTCAGTATTGTCTACACAGACTGGCAGTGGCTTCTCCAAGCTTCTTCTCCTGCAGGCAGGAGTCTCTCTCAGCCCTATCTTGGAGAAGCCAGGGAGGGAACTTGGAACCTAGATGCTTTTCCCAGAGCAGCTCCATCCCCTGAGGGGAATATCTTCCAGTGCTCACATGTGGTCTCCCATTCAAATGCAACCAGGGTGGACCCTGCTTAACTAAGGGGACAAGTCATGCTTGCCACCACAAGACCAGCTCTCCTCTTTTAATGTTCTACCACTGATGTTCTACCACTGACCGATGGCCCCATCCCCTAAGGAGAAAACCTTTCAGCTTTTTACCACAAAATCAGCTCTCCTTCCCTGTAGGAGAGGGGTTGTAGCTATTTAATCCGAACTCTCTTGCTAGAATGGACAAGGCAATGAGAAACATCCCTGCCCTCTTCCACTTCAAAATACTCACCTGTTGGTTTTGTTTGAAAAACCGGTCCCAAAAAGACTAAAAGGGGAAAGGCAGAAGTTATATTAACCTTCACTTCATCTTAATGTTCTCTGCAGTAACAGATGTACATTCTTGATCTCTGAAACCAGAGATATCCCCTTTACACTTGCTGTACAATGAGGCCAACTGACATCCTGACTAATGAAGCACTGGTTCTTCTGAAAAAATATGCCCCTGAGGGCCGTACAACCCTCAGGGGCATATTTTCGGGTGACACTGAGGACTTCTGGGGGAAATGGAGATCATTGAAGTACATATATATACACTAGCACTAGTGTAGCATCCATGCTTTTGTGTGGTCCTAAGTCACTGGTCATGCATAATATGGCTGTACTGTTGTACAACTGCATTTGTGCAACTTTTGGCATTCGTGCAATTGTGCTCCGGTGCAACTGTGTGATGAGTGCCTTAGGGCCACACATCACATCACATCACCATACAACCGCACGGAGGGGGCTCCTATCACCCGTGGGACGCTGTGTGGGATCTCAGACAGTGAGGCTCTACACACGATCAGTGTCTATTGCCTAAAGGGGTTTTGTGGGGAGAGCTTGAGGCCACTCCCCCTTTGCACGTGATGTTGAACAGTTTTGGGTGATAGCTATCATTTGGGATGTAGGCGGGTTTGGGTTAAGAGGGGTATCGCCACCCGCTCTGCCACCACGCTGCCCTGCTGTCACACGGCGGCAGTCTTAACATTTAAAAAAAATTTTTAACTCTCCCCCCTTCCTCCCTTGCAGCTGGGATGGCAAATCTTTGGCCACTTACAGGAAGCAAAGAACTTAATCCGTCCCTGGGGGAACCACACTGAAGCAACCAAAAGGGCTTATCTGGCAGGCGGGGAGAGTGAGAGAGGGCCCTGGTTGAGGTCACAGCGGTGGGAGGCAGAGAAAGACAAGTGAGGAAGAGAGAGGGGAAGGAAAACCTCATGACTTCTGCCCTCACAGTAGTGGGTAGAGGTTGGGGATGCAAGGTAGCCTTTGCTCTCTCACACAACCAGCAGAACCTCCCATCCCCTCACTGGCGGCCAAAGAGAGGAAAGGAAACCTTTCAGGCTCTTTCAGCAGCACGTGAGGGGAGGAGATGTTTCGCCCAGCAACAAGAAGAGCAGAAAGGGCGCCCACCTTTTGAGTGAGTGGGTTACAGATGAATCTTCCCCCTGGTTTTGTGGTCCAAGGTGTAACGGACCAAGAATTACTCGAAATAACTCCACTGGGCGGCTTTCCGCAGACGCCATGATGGCAGAGAAATTTAACTACAGGGGTTTGACTGGGATTGCCTCTGAGTTCTCAAGGCATGCTCTGCAGGAGCACACCAGGCATGGCAACTGTGGTTAGCTCTTTGACCGCCATCACCATGGTCATGAGAATACAGCCTTATTTGGATGTTGTCTGCATGGAAATCTGTCTGGCTGTCCATCTGTTGTCTAACCAACCAGGAGATACAGGGCCACATGAAACATGATGATAAGGCATCCGCATGTAATTGCAGGCTTACTTGTGAGTAGCATCCACGGAGGCTATGGTTCATGTTGGGACCACAGCATGGAGGTAGCGGGTATTTAGCCTGTTATCTCTGGGCTGTTTTTCAACCAAAAACCTCCGCACACAGAAAGCAGCTATTTAACTCTTCACTACAATGGCCAGTGGGAAGGGAGCATTCTTTGGCAAGGAAAAGAGCACAGAACATAGGGACATGGGAAGCTGCCATATACCGAGTCAGACCATTGGTCTATCTAACTCAGTATTGTCTACACAGACTGGCCGCGGCTTCTCCAAGGTTGCAGGCAGGAATCTCTCTGTCCTGTCTTGGAGATGCTGCCAGGGAGGGAACTTGGAACCTAGATGCTCTTCCCAGAGCAGCTTCATCCCCTAAGGGGAATATCTTCCACTGCTCACACATCTAGTCTCCCATTCAGATGCAACCGGGTGAAATAGCCACACTTTTATGCTGTAGTCCTGATCCAAATTGCAGTCCTGCATGCTAGATGCTCACAAATAAATGCAAGCCTGTAACAACATGCTGCCATATTCCTGTCAAGGCTAGTTTGACACACACACACACACACACACACACACACACACACACACACACACACACACCCAAAATTGTAATACTTACCATGCCAGGGATGCTAAGTGGTTGCTGCAGAAATTATGATAAAAAAGAAACATTAATCCTGTCTGTTTCAACAAAAACCATTTAACAAAGCTTTCTGGAAAGCCAGGCTCTTTCAGGTATGCTGTTAGTACTGCAATCATTTGCAGACAGGCTTCAATTATTTCCATGGTGCTTTCCAGATTACCCACTGAACAGCGGTAGTTGACTTCGGCATGGCAAAACCGTTTTGAAATTATAAAAAGAGGTTGTGTTGTAAAGCAACCAGCAGGGGGAGCAGTCTCTTCTAGCTTGTGTGAAACGTTTGCATCGGGAAAACACCACTGTCGATTTACAGTGTTGTAGCGCTGTATTGCAAAGATAAAACCCCAAAGAAGGCATCCGAAATGTGAACGGCAGCTTGCTGACAGCGCAGGGACTGTGGTGTCAAAACACAGGCAGTCCTGAAGCACACTTAATGGACACATAGTGACACTGTCATAGTGTCCATTCTGGAAAGGGTCCTTCTGTGCTTTATCTAAACGGATTGTTTTGGTTTTTATTTGTTCTATCCCAAACTGATCGTTCTACTAGGGCTTCCTGGGGAACAGTAGGGTGACCTCCGTCCCCCAGAAATATTATACTTACCATGCCAAAGAAGCTCAATGGTTTCTGCAGAAATAATGAAAAGAAATGATAATACAAAGAGACATTACTCCTGTCTGCTTCAACAAAAATAAATTTAACCATGCTTTCTGGAAGTCCAGCCTCTTTCAGGTATGCTATTCCTACTGCGATCATTTGCAAGCAGGCAGGGAAGGTTGGCGAAAATTGCTCTCCTGTGCGAATGTGCCTGTTGTGTTACTCTGGGAGGTGCCAGCAGCGCATGGGCAGCATTGCCACTTCCGGAGAAGCAATGGTGCTGCTTCATTACTCTTCAAGTGAGCCAACATACATGGGCAAATGTGAGGGTAGGGTTCCCCCCCCATACAACATCAAATATTCAGTTATTCCCACTCAGGATTCCTTTATTGCAGAGGTAGTCAATGTGTGGCTCTCCAGAGCTTGCTGAACTACAACACCCATCACTTCCAGCCTCAATTTATTACAGCCGGGCAGGATGGGGAGTTGTAGTTTGGCATCACCTAGAGAGTGTGTGGGGCTCTCCAAACGTTGCTGAACTACAGCTCCCTTCCAAGTTGCCTACGCCTGCATGGTTGTGTGGATCCCGATGTCTCCACTCAAAGAAGTACTTCTGTCTTCCATTCTAAATTCATCAGAGGAGAGATTTGGATGCACATTTCCCATTATCATGAACCTGGAGCATAGATCCTACAATCTCGGTCCATACGCAATATAACCCTATGCATATTGGCTCAGAGGTTCAGTGAGGGCTTACTCCCAAGGACGTACACAAAGGACTGCAGCCACAATATATTTGAATGTTTCAGCTGTTGCATCCTGGGAAAGACCAGTCTCTCTGAATGGCCTTTTAGAAAGATGGCATCTGCATTCATTTTGCACAGAGCCAGCTCATTGCTCATGTCCAGGAGTGAAGAAGATGTCCAATCTAACTTCAAAATCAATTGTGTCCAGTTTCATTGGACATTGCGTGTTCTCTTCATACCCCTGGAAGAAAAGTCTGCATTGATTTATGGGTGCAAACTGAGGTGAGCACAGGCCTTCCTTTGCTTCAAGCCCTTAGTGTTCAGTCTGATCTCACTTGCCTTTACAATAAGCAAGATTATTTGAATAGCAACTCCAGTAATACTCACTGGTTGAGGTCTCCATCCACTGAACAAATTATTGAGCATATCCTATGAAGAGGAAAAGGCAGGAGTTATTCTAAGCTGCATTTCATCGTGATGCTCCACAGAGCATCAGAGATGCACCCATTATCTCTGCAACATGCCTCTTGTAGTCTAGTAGCCACAGAGAAACAACAGATAATTAAAGAAATAATATGCATAGGGTTATATTGCGTATGGACCGAGATTGTAGGATCCATGCTCCAGGTTCATGATAATGGGAAAGGTGCATCCAAATCTCTCCTCTGATGAATTTAGAATGGAAGACAGAAGTACTTCTTTGAGTGGAGACATCTGGATCCACACAACCATGCAAGGGTAGGCAATTTGGAAGAGAGCTGTAGTTCAGCAACATTTGGAGAGCCCCACACACTCTCTAGGCGATGCCAAACTACAACTCCCATCCTGCTCAGCTGTAATAAATTGAGGCTGGAAGTGATGGGTGTTGTAGTTCAGCAAGCTCTGGAGAGCCACACATTGACTACCTCTGCAATAAAGGAATCCTGAGTGGGAATAAACGGAATATTTGATGTTGTATTTGCCCAAGTATGTTGGCTCATTTGTAGAGTAACAAAGCACCATTGCTTCTCTGGAAGTGGCATGCTGAAAACGCACTGCTGGCACCTCCCTGAGGAACACAACAGGCACACTTGCATAGGAGAGCAATTTTCACCAATTGTGCCTGACATGACAGTGCCATGACCTAGGATCCAGGATCCCCCTCAACCACGGAACGAGGTGGACCATTCTGAGGGCGGGTCTAGTGGGGAAGCCTCCATACTAGTGGACCCCAAGAGGAACCAGTCCCAGACACTCCACAAAGCCAGAGGAAACACTCTTGCCTTCAACTCAGAGGTCTCAAGCTATTTCCCCAAGGAGATTTTAGATTGTGAGCCCTCTGGGAATAGGGAGCCATCTTTATTTTTCTGTGTAAACCACTTTGAGAACTGTTGTTGAAAAGTGGTATAGAAATATTTGTTGCTGTTGTTGATTGCCTAGGGGGCATCTTTTGGCTGGTTAGATCTCCTGCTTTCCCATACGAGAATGAGAATATCTTTTGGGAAATTAGCCTCCTTTGAACAATCAGAAGACACCAAATGGATTTCACTGCTGAGTCCTTTAAACGGTATCATCCTGAACTGATATCTCACTGTAGCAACTGGCCCTCCCTTACCCTAAAGAGTGAACTGGAAGTGAATCCTGTCCTGTCTGTCAGGCAGTGACCTCTGGGGATCACCCACTCAGCACACAGTGACCTGGACCTAGAGGGCACTGAGGCAGAAAGTGAAGGGGGTCTTTTTTCTAGAGAAGCAGCCAGGCAGGAGATAAGGAAGGATGGGCAGAAGGCTTAGTGGGGAGTGATGGGGCTTTTGCTGCCTCATGGTCAAAGCTAGCCTGAAGAATTCTCTCAGGGAAGGATGTCTGCAGATCCTTGGGAGACAGGATTGCAGGAAGCTTGACTCCTCTGCCATGGATTTGGTGAGTTCAGGAAGGAAGCCAAGGCTTTGGCTTTGGGGAAACATTAGGTTTCTTTGATTTCATGCTACTGCAATTCCTTACAAATGGTCTATGTTTTATCTGTAAGGTAAGAATGCTGAACCTGTGCCCTTTTTATCCATCCAAGGCCCTGTAGATGTACCCCATAAAGGTGTTCTTAAAGGTTCCTTGCAATGGGGGGGGGGTGCTTTTTGAATTTTATGTATACCTGGGTAACCACAAGTTTTTAAAGTGTTTTAAACTCCAGTTTTAAACTCCAGATGCCAGCCGGAAGGCTTTTTGGATGCAATCATGTAAAGCACTGAGTGTTTCTTTTGTTACCTGTAACTTGAAACTGCTAGAGCCTCAGACCGAAGTAGTCTGTAGTATTATGAATAAAAGTTTTCTCTTTTTGATTGTTTGTATCCTACCTGCCTCTGAGTGGATTTTTCACTCAGGAAAAGGGGTTTTACTCTGGTGCAAACATGCCTCAATTTTAATTGCTCAACAACCTACCAAGTTTTCCTACCACATGGAAGCTATACATGGAGGGGTTTTGTATTTGTCTATTGGGAAAGAAGAAGGAGAGTTCCCTGGACATTCACCCAAATCCGGGGGGGGGGCAGACTCTGTAATTAGGGTGTGGTGGAAGTGTATTTTCTACCAGGTTAAGTTTAAAGGAACAGCCTTTATTGAGCAAACATGGAGGGAATCAATCAGCATTTTTCTTTCCCCCGTGTGGGCTTGCCTTGAGACAAAGGCTGGGCTGAAATCCACCATTCGCCATCGCTAAATCGTTACACTCACATTGAGCTACTGAAACTACATGACATTGAGTGTGTGGTGATATCTCTGCCCAAGTACTTTGCAAGCCTTCTGCCAGTGACAGAGCTTCCAGGGGAGAAGGCAAGGGCAGGGTAAAATACCTGTTGAAAATTGTGAGCATCACTGATGGTGGTACCCATCATCATGTAGGAAGCCCAGGAGGCCAATGGGATTCCATGGAGAGCCCATTCTGCCCCCGGTGGTGGCCATTTGAGTGGTCAGCAGGCAGCCAAGTGATATGCTGAGTACTCAAATGGCCACCAGACATCTCCAGAGAGCAGCTGAGCAGTGGGGGAAGATGCCAGCCTCCCATGGGAACAAGTCAGCCTCCTGGGTTTCCTGCAGGATCCTGGATTCCTACCATCTTGACCCACCTTCCTTCAATCAAGCCTTTGGCTCAATGTTAGGGCCTAACTACATGTTCAGGATTAGGACTGCAGCACGGGGGGAGTGGGGGTTAACCTTTGCCCTACCACGATCCTGCTCCAGGCCCCCACCCACAGCTGCTATTTATTTTATAAAAAGCAACGGCCTTCCTCACAAGCTCAATATAAGATGCCGTCGAGCCCTGAGATGATGGAAACCCACAGAGAACAAAACCCACTTCTGTGTACTTACGGTAATTCTCTTGAATAAACCATACTGTGAAGGGAAAGGCACAGATTAATCAAAGAAGCTCATTCTCCCCTGTCCAGTTCTATTTCCCTTCCCACTTGCAGGGAGCAATATTTTGTGGACAAACCAGTGGTGGTGGTGGTGGTGTGTGTGTGAGAGGGGGGGGTATCTTTAAAATTCTTTACTGGTGATGTTGCCAGCATCTAGAAGCCGAGTAGCAGCACCTTGTCCAGCATCCCACACAGTGGCTGCCCTGCCTACGGCAATCACCTGCCCTCTGTGCGTGCTCTCCAACTGCAGTGGCCTGGGCTGCACACTTACAGCACTGCTCAGGTCACCAGCAATACATTTTCTGATTTTGACTCACCCTTCCCCCAAAAAACTCAGGGCAGCATGCACAGGCCTTATCCCTATTCACACAAGATGTTCACATTATCTCCTACAACAAGTGTACAGTGTACACAAGTACAGATCAGTGCACAGGTGCAGTTATTCAAATATATCTGATCCTATTCCGATGTTCTTCACCCCAGCAGCACTCATGGTTACAGTGCCAAAGTGGGTAGGAAGGACCACCTAGGGAAGTGCACGAAACCCAATTCGGAAACCGAATCGCAGCACACCCCTTTAAAACGGAGGGATCACACATCACGGTGGAGATCAGGTCCATACCTGCTCCTCCTCTGCTCGCCACCACTTCCATAATCATGGAGCTCCCCCCAGCTATGATCACACACTGGCGGGGTGTCTCCCAGCTGCCCGTGCACAGTGCCGGCATGCCCATGGCCGCCGTGCATGCGTGTTTCATGTACATCCCTAGTCCCACCCAGGTGCTGTCACCTACCTTTTCCAGCCGGCCACTCATGGTTACGGCACCAATTAGGTGAAGAGGGGAGCACCGTAACCATGATGGCTGGAACTTCCATAAATGGCAGATGTGAAGGGCTGGAACCCCTCTAGAAAAGAACCATTCCCCCCCACCCCAGTTCCCGCCCCCCAGCTCTTCACATCTCTAGACATAATTAAAACCCTGCAAATCATTGCAGTCATTGCAAGCAATGAGGCACAACTCAGCAAACGCTAGACATCAGTGAGTCCCATTGAAGTCAATAGGACTTTAACTATTCTTTACTAAGTTCCAATGCCAGGGTTTTTTCAATGGGATGAATAATTTTGCTGGATTCTGCCCATTATTCCTTATAGCAGAGGTAGGCAACCTTGATTCTCCAACTGTTGTTGAACTACAAACCCCATCACCCCAGCCACAATTTATTGTGTCTGGGGATGATGCAAGCTGCAGTTCCATAACAGCTGGAGAGTCAAGGTTGCCTGCCTCTGCCTTATAAGGTGTGTGATCTGGGTCTTTGTAACCATGTCTATAACCCTCTTCTCCCTTCAAAACCCCCAGCCCTGACAACGCCCTTTTGTGGCATCCCTTTGAAGCTCACATGTTTAGAATATAGATCTAAAAGCTTGTGCAACTTGGAAGTTGCACTGAAATCAAAGCAAGAGCAACACTCAACACTGGGGTGTTGATCCAGAAAGCAAAATTGGTTTGGTCCCCCCCACCACAATCCAGAAAACAAATCCAGAAAACAACCCAGATTTTACAATCCAGAAAACAAAATTGATTTTACCACAAAGTTGCTGTTGTCAGATCCACCCTACAAAAATGAAAACAATAGGCACCTTATTTGATCTTGTTTATCTCCACATCAGCGATGAATCTGTATAGAAGCACTAACTGTTAATCATGTGTAGTTGGAAGCGATCACCAGGGAAATTAATTGGGCTGCGTTTCGAGAAACTCCATTTCGGCTCAGCCTTCTAGTAATGCATTTACACCAATACTCTGGTCCTGTTTCATTTGACTGAAGTGTTCAGTCCTTTGTTGGCCTGAAATTACCCTTGCACATTTCCCTTGCAGGTTCACTTTCTCACCACCATAATTGCAGATTCAGACATTTTGGATTATATGGTCAAAAATTATGGTGGCCACATTCACACGTAATGGGAAATGAGAGGTGAAGGAGCCTGAGGTCGACTTTCTTGTACGTCCAAATTCGTGAAACCCCAGTCGTGTCAGAAAAGCAACCTGAGCTTTCCCATCCCAAACTCCAATTTGAAACCTTGGGCTGTAGTGAGTTTCACTGCTCCTACCTGAGTTTTGCAGCCGCCCGCGTTACATCCGAATGCTGAACTGCTGGCTGTACTTGCTGTAGCCACAGTTGAGGGAGGAAGCTCCTCCCTCTCTCAGACCGTGATTGGCTGTCAGGGGTGTCCTTCATGCCAGAAAGAAGCTCACACAGCCAGTTCCTCATTTGCCCTTGCCAAATGAGGTGAGGCGGGTGGCTACAAGGGAGAGGGTCTTTTTGGTGGTTGCACCATGTTTATGGAATAGCCTCCCCAGTGAGGTTCGCCTGGCTTCATCACTTTGTTCTTTTAGACACCAGGTAAAGACTTTGTTGTTCATCCAGACCTTTTAAATTCTGGTTTTCAGATTTGATCTGATTTTTAACTAATTTTAAAATGAGTTTTTAAGCTGCTTTGTATTGTATTTTGTACATTATTTCTACCTTTTTTGTCTGTTATGATTTAATATGTTATGTGTTCTTATTGGATGTTTTAACCCTCTGTTGTGAGCCACCCAGAGAACAGGTTTTTATGGGGCAGCTAACAAATAAAGTTTGTTTGTTTGTTTGTTTATGTTGTTGTTAAAGAACCAGAGACATAATCAGTAAAACAACCAAAAACGAAAACACTTTAAAATAATTTATATAATAGATGGTATAAAATCAAATTGTTCATCTTGTATCATGTTTACAAATGAAATTTCATGGAGGCCCCAAACCCTTGCACCTATCTGTCCTATTGCAAGTGCAGTCATGTAGTGGGGAGGCTTTGACTATGTTCATCTAAGAGAGGAGGGAGGCCACTAAGACCTCAGTGCTCCAGAGAACTTGTGTGTCATTCAAACATTCAAAAACTGTGTTCTACCTGGGTTTGGGAGCCGTGTGTGCTCCCAATTTTTGGTTGTGTGGAAGCAAGGTAGAAGGAAAACCTGGGCAGAAATGATTGTGTGGAAGTAAGGTAGGAGGAAAAGCTACCCAGGTTTTCCTCCTAACTTGCTTTCACACATATGAAAATTCTGGAGCACACACAGCTCCCAAACCCGGGTAGGACACAGTTTTTGAATGTGTGAATGACCTCAAAGTGTGGCCTGCGGCAGCCCAAACAGTGATATGCCCACCTCCTGCATGATTTCCAGTAAAGGTCCATGCTGGAAGGGTTTGCATTCTGGTCGAAACCCATGGGTCCAGCCTGGATTACACTGAGACAGAACTGTGTCCCATCCTTGTCTAGAAATAAGACTCATTGAAACTGATAATGGGCATTTCTGGTTGCCAGCCTGATACCCACCTGCTTTCACTGAAACTGTCTCATAAGAACAGCCCTGCTGGGTCAAGCCCGAGGCCTATCTAGTCCAGCATCCTGTTTCACACAGTGGCCCACCAGATGCCTCTGGGGAGCCCACAGGCAGGAGGTGAGATCTCCTTTTTAGGGGCACTCATAATGAGACTCCATTGGTTTCCTTGGCTCACATCTTTAAGGTAGTGACCTTCAACAACACATCCTTGAAAGCAGATTGCATGGACATCAATTGGATGAGTACTGGACTATTCACCTACTATCTATCAAAAGGGAGTTATGATGGAAGTAGAAGAATCAAACTTGTCAGACTCACTGGGTTGGAGTAGATAGGGAAGCCAGGTGACCCCTACAGGGAGAAAAAATTCATATATAGTTCTTGCTTGTTTCAATAAGTAACATTCAGAAATGAAATAGCATGGGGACCCAGACTCTTGTCTGTACCCTATACAATGGCAATTGTGTATGGGAAGGCTTCAACTGGAGTTCCCAACCTGTGGTGCTCCGGATGTTGCTGAACTACCACTTCCATCATGCCCAGCTACAATATTGCCCTCAGACTAGCAGCCATTGAGAGGTCTGTCCTCCCAGCCAGCCCCTGGAGGCCATCCCTGCCTGCCTTGCACAAATCTCTATCAGCTGCCTCACCGCCATTGATCCCAAGGGCACAGGGTCACCCAGAATGAGCCAGAGGTTCACGAATAGCGTGGATTCAGACAGCAGTGCAAACTTCAAGGCTAGCAGCACTTAGTTAGGCAAGCCAGCTTCAAGTCTTGGTCACACAACGAGGTACGATGTCCTGTGTGAACCTCTGACGGCCATGGACAAGTCAGTAACTGGCTTTGTAAGCTGTTTCCCCGGGATGTCTGAGCCTACCTATAAGGAGCTTCCGGCGGTTCCCCTGGCTCATGTTGCTAACCCATGTCCCCAAATGACATATCCTCGGAAAGTCGGTGGCATGGAAGTCAACAAGTGTCAGACGGGGGTGCTCATCTGTTAGCTACCCAAAGGGCCATGGGGCCAATGAGAGTCAGGAAAGGGTCATACTCACTTGTCCAGGGTACGGTGGAGAAGGAAATTCATTAGGAAAGCCAGGACCCCCCTAGAGAGATCCAAGCATACATTAACTGGTTCATAATTTACTTAGGTTCTCAATTTTTTAACTATAAACCGGCTGAATATTTAGACCAGATCTTGGTACCAGAATTTAGGAGATTTCTGACCCTTGCGCAATTGAACGTTCTCCCTTCGGCAGTACTTGATGGTAAATTCAAACGACTTCCATTATGATCAGCGCTGTTGTCCCTGTGGCTCAGGGGATATAGAGTCTATCACCCATGTTATTCTTTATTGCCAGTTTTATAAGGACACTCGCACCAAATTTATTGCTCCTATATTAGCTATTTATCCTGGTCGCACAGACCAATTTTATTTGGAAATTATGCTGGCCAATTTTAAACCTGTAATTTCAGATCATGTGGCAAAGTTCTGTTTTGTGGCGTCGAAGCTCCGTAAAGACTGTATTAGTAATTTGAATGGTTTGTGGTTTTGTAAACTTTTGAAATTTCTGAATTTTCTTCTTGACGCTATTAATTGTTATTGTTTGTTCATCTGGTCTGTGACCGCAATAAACATACTACTTTACTGGTTCATTTTGTTTCCACAAATACCACGCCGGGCATGAAACTTGGTGGAAGGCCAACTTATGGCACATATCCCATTCCAGCTGCCATCTTTGGGGGACCAGATTCAAGCGTTTTCATATATATCATACCCAAAATAGTGAGTGAATGCATGTCCCATGGTAGAGATGGTTTGCCCTGGAGCAGTGAGACACTGCAGGAACAATTTACACAGGTCAGCTCAGACTCAGGGCTGGGACCCCACCAGCAACTGGCCCTGTCCTGCTCCAGCCAGGGATGCACCTAGGCAAAAGCGGTGCCCGGACCGCCCCACCACGAGGCCCCACCACCACCACGGGGCCTCTGCATTTGAGGGGTGTCCTGCCACCACCCCACACCCACTCGGTCACTGCTCTGCTCCCCTGCCCCAGGAAAAGTTACCTTCCTTGAGCTGCCAATGCGCATGAGCAGGGGTGGGGGTAAGCTAAGCAGGCCTCCCCACACTTTGTGGCGGCAGTGTCAGCCGCTGGACCGGCCTGTCTGGCAAAGGCAAGCTGGAGCTAAAGGAAGGTAACTTTTTGCAGGACAGCATACAGCAGGAAGTCCCCCGGAAGCTCCATCGGACCTTGGAGGCCACGGGCTGGGTCCCCAAGGTCCGGGGGCTAGAGCGCCTCTGGCTCCAGCATAGCATCTCTCCAGTGCAGGTCTGCTCAACTTAGCCCCTCCTCAGCTGTTTTTTGACTACAACTCCCATAACCCCCAGCCACAGTGGCCAATAGCCAGGGATTATGGGAATTGTAGGCCAACATCTGCGGGAGGGCCGAAGCTGAGCAGCCCTGCTCCAGTGTCTCTACCAGACATTTTAAAAACATTTTTAAAAAAATAAATTCCCCATATGTAGTCTCCCATTCAAATGCAAACCAGGGTGGAGCCTGCTTAGCACAGGGAATGACTCATGCTTGCTACCACAGGACCAGCTCTCCCAGTTGTGTTAGGGGATGCCATACCATACGAATATGAATACGAATACAAATGGCCATTATTAGCAAGAGAGGCCCACAGGCACTCCCGGAGAGGAAAGGCAGAATGGGAATAGGATCAAAGTACTCATAAGAGCTCTCTTAATGGGTGATGGGGCACACACAGACAGACAACACTTGTCATACTCACTTGACCACCAGAGCCAGGACCACCAAATGCAGGACCACCAAATGCGGGACCACCCTATAGCAAGCAAAAGAATGGCAGAACTAATTTAAATAAAGTGTCGTACTGTGCTCTCCGTCTGTCCAGCAATTTGGTGAATTTCCAGTGAAAAATTGTGGGGGGTGGGGAGATTAATTTTGTTTTAACTAGAAGAGCCACATAATGGCTCCTTTAAGCAGAACGACCTCGGAGGTCATTTCCAAGCACCTAAGGACCGCAGATACGCGGGTTTTAACCCTTTTGTATCCACAAATATTTGGGTCAGGGTACAACTGCAAATAGCATTGCCATGAATAATATTTTTATATTTATATTATCTGTACTTTTGTAATTGTGCATTGTTTTAATTATATTGTAAACCATTTTGAGGTTATTTTAATGAAAAGTGGTATATAAATTGAACAATGAAAGAATGAATGAATGAGGTTTGCCTGTACAATTATTTACAGAGTTAATTAATTATACCATGCAGCATATTTTATACAATGGACTGAAAAAAGAATGGGGTGTTTGTGTGTGTGTGTATGTACATACATGCATACCACGTAGTAGTTAGATGACATGTGTCCTGGGGCAGCCCGAATTGTGATATGTCCACCTCCTGCATTATTTATTTATTTGTTTGTTTGTTTATTTAACATATTTTTACACTGCCCAAAACTTACATCGCTGGGCAGTTTACAACAAAATAAAAACAGAAAGTAATACATTAGTTAAAACAAAAACGAGAAGTTTAAAACATCCCAACAATTTTAAACTTTCTAAACAATATTTTAAAACAGCATTAAAACCATCAATATTAATTAAAAGCCTGGGTGAACAGATGCGTCTTTAAAGACTTCTTAAAAGCTGTCAGAGATGCTCTAATTTCGCTATTTTGGAGCGCCTTCCAAAGCCTCGAGGCAGCAGCAGAGAAGGCCCGTCCCTGAGAGGCCACCAGATGAGCAAGTGGCAAATGCAGACGGACCTCTCCTGATGATCTCAGTGGGCGGTGGGGTTCATGATGAAGAAGACGTTCTCTTAAATACCCAGGGCCCAAGCTGTTTGGGGCTTTATAGGGTTATAACCAACACCTTGTATTTTGCCCAGAAACATATCGGCTGCCAGTGTAGCTCCTTCAATACAGGAGTTATATGGTCTCTCCCTTTCCAGTAAGGGTCCGTTCTGGAAGCGTTTGCATGCCAGTGAAAACCCAGAGGACCGGTCTAATTCAACGAGACCAAAATGTGTCTCATTCTTGTGTAGAAACAGAACAAACGGAAACTGATAAATTTATTTATTTAGATTGATATACTGCCCTTCCAAAAATGGCTCAGGGCAGTTATTGAGTGAGTTTCCGGTTGCCAGCCTGAGGTTCAATGCGTTTCCTGATATGCTCATCATCTGTAGACCTCTCAGACTCAGATTCTCTTGGCTTCCGT
The DNA here is from genome assembly GCF_027244095.1 of Hemicordylus capensis. Taxonomy (NCBI): domain Eukaryota; kingdom Metazoa; phylum Chordata; class Lepidosauria; order Squamata; family Cordylidae; genus Hemicordylus; species Hemicordylus capensis. The sequence goes on from NC_069663.1 coordinate 21,354,903, forward strand.
GGCTGATCGTTAGACTGTGCCCCTAAGCGACAGATCTTTGGAAGCAGGTTGCATGGAAGGTTACATTTGTTCATCCAGGCTTTTAATTAGATTCTGTTCCAATAGTTTGATGGTTTCTAATAGTTTTAACTTTATTTTAAATTTTAAATTGTTGCAACGTTTTAACCTTTTTATTTGTTGCTCTTTTTTTTGGTATTGCTATAAACCGCCCAGAGACTTGCCTTTTGGGCCGTATGTAAATATGTTAAATAAATAATAAATAAATAAGTCCATGGGATGAGTATTGGGCTATTGAACTGCTATCTGTCAGAAAGAGGATATAACATAAGGAGACGAGCCAAACAGCTCCTACTCACTGGATAAGGTCCATAGACATCAAAATTCATCTGCAGAAATATAGATAGATAGATAGAGATAGAGATAGAGATAGAGATAGAGATAGAGATAGAGATAGAGATAGAGATAGAGATAGAGATAGAGATAGAGATAGAGATAGAGATAGATCTTGTTTCAACAGCTATCATATCCGAGACTCCTGTGAGGCTTGGGTGAAGAGCAGCCACCTGACATCCCGACACCATGCTCCCTTCTGTGGGGAGCAATGTCGCTCTTGAGACACCCAAGTGCCATCGCAGCAAGAGAGAGGGGTGGGGGCGTGTTCTGGCATGCAACAACATGGTGCCTGGGTTGGGTTGAGTTGGGTTGGGTTGGGTTGGGTTGGGTTGGGTTGGATTGGGTTGGGTTGGGTTGGGTTGGATTGGATTGGGTTGGGTTGGGTTGGGTTGGCCTGGCGTGCAGCCTCTTGGCTGAGCCAGGAGGAGGCAGTCGAGACAGGCACCCTCACCACCACGGAGGACATCGGGAGAGGACAGGACAGGGCTGAGCACCAATGAGGGCAGCCAGGGGAGGCTATGATTGCTACCACAGGCCACCAGGGAACAGAAGGCAGACCCAGAAGGGGGTGGGGCAGAACCAGGAATAGGGCCATGCCTGGGAAGGTGCGGTGTCTGTGAGGGTATGTTTAGGCAGCCCTGCACCCGTGTTGAGGAGGTCCATCCAAGACAGGACGTGTGGGCATTTTGGATCCTTGGGGAAGGGCGAGCAAAACTCTCTTGGTGGCCAGTGGAGGATGAAGACAGGTGATGTAACTCCCTGTAAGTGGGGCTTCTGGAGGTGTTCACGGCCCTTCACCATCAGCAATTGGTTGAGTGTGTTTCCGTCTTCCCAGTAATGTACGCACCAAGTCAAGGGCCAGCAATGCTCAGCTGTTGAGGGGAAAGGCTTGATAGGATCAAGGTGCTGAGATACACAGCGATGTGGCACAAGCAGACAGACACAACTTGTCATACTTACTGGGCCAGGAGGACCACCAAAACCGACACTGCCCTGTAAGCATCAAAATACCGATTCTGGTCATGCCCACCAATTTAATTGTGTTTAAAATTAAATTCTTTTTAAAAAAATTACACACACATCTTTACAAAGAGGCTTTTTAATGTATCAGCTGCTTATCTCTGAAGGTGTTTTTTTTTTAAAAAGTTTTTTAGTTCTTAGTTTTTAGCATTTTTTTTTTAAAAATGAACTTTTTAAAAAATGCAGTTTAAAATGTGGTTTCAGCTTTGGTCTTTTAATTTGCTTAATTGCATCAAGCTTTTATTTTCTGTTCTCGGCTACAACTGTGGATAATCAAACTGTGGATCACGAATTCTTGAGGCAATGAGAATTGGGGGGTTAGGTTCCTGGAGGCTAAAAAGAGCTTTAAAATGCTAAAAATAAATGGGGGGGAGGCATGAATCAATGAAATAAAGTGACTTGCTGTGCTCTCCTGGACTCCATCTATCCTGCAATGCCTCCCCAAACCCCGAATTTTGCCAATATTCTGTGAAAAATTGTGCATATTCGTTTGGTCTAGGACCGTAAATAAAACTTGACTTGACTTGACTTGTGCATATTTTTATATTTGTTTTACATATGAGCCACAAAATGGCCCCAATTAGCAAAATGGTGGCCGGAAATTACTTTGGAGGTCATTTCTGGCCACCTGGCAACCACGGAGACCTGAAATTTAACCCCTTTTAAACCCACGTATTACGAGGTTGTGTCTCCATTGCCCTATATATATATATATATATATATATATATATATATATATATATATATATATATAAATAAAGTTCATAATACTTACTGGAATACCATAATACCCCTGGAAAAATAAAGATACACAGGTTACTTAGTATTGTTTCTTGTCACAAACATCATCATCATCATCACCATGAAACCTACTGGAAGTACAAGGGTCTAGTGGTGACTGAAGTCGAAGGATGCAAATGTCTTGGATCTGCCCTTATCAATAATCCAATTTACTGGCAGTGCCAGAGAACAGGGATAGCCATAAAGTGAGGATTCTCTTTATTGAGCAGGGGGAGAGCAACTGGCCCTACCCGTCCCCAGCACAGCATCCCTCCAGTGGCTGTTGCTGGGATCTCTCTTATGTTTCTTTTTAGACTGTGAGCCCTTTGGGGACAGGGAGCCTTCTTATTTATTCTCTCTCTCTTTCTCTCTCTCTCTCTCTCTCTCTCTCTCTGTCCATCCATCCATCTATCCATCCATCCATCTATATAAATTGCTTTAGGAACTTTTGTTGAAAAGCGGTATATAAATATTCATCATATTCAGACCCCCGCTAACTGAGCAAAGAGGCACCTTTCAACGTGCTGATCCTCTTGTATTTAGCAGGGGGAGAGCAACTGGCCCTACATCCCCAGCACAGCATCCCTTCAGTGGCTGCTGTTAGTGTCTACCTTATGATTCTTTTTAGACTGTGAGTCTTTTGGGGACAGGGAATCCTCTTATTATTTATTTATCTTCCTAGGTAAACTGCTTTGTACACCTTTGCTGAAAAGCGGTATATAAATCTTGGTAGCGGTATTCGTAGAAGTCCGTCTCCAACTCACCTGTGCGCCCGTCTCCCTTGTGCAAAGCACGGAGGCCAAGATAACGGCGACTGCCATGGAGAGCTTCATGTTGCTGGGTTTTCGATACTTCCTTCCCAGCTGTGTGGAATCTCCTCTGTCTGAACACTGTGTTCAGCACTGGGTATTTATGGATGACATCAGAAGCCCAAAAGCCCAAATGTACAGCTTGTGTTCATGCCGCCACCAAATTACCTTATCAGTACAGAAAGGTCAATAGGGATTAACTGATTGCAGACCTACTCTTGCGGAAAACAGCCTCTGTTTCGAAACCCAGATACAACATACAGTGAGAGGAGAGCCGGGCTGGTGGTTGCAAGCATGAATGGCCCCCTTTGCTAAGCAGGATCTGCCTTGGTTTGCATTTGAATGGGAGATTCCGTGTCCGAGCCCTGTAAGAGATTCTCCTTGGGGAAGAGCATCTGCATGCTTGAGTGCAGAAGGTTCCAAGTTCCCTCCCTGGCATCTCCAGGAAAGGGCTGAGAAAAACTGCACAGCTTGACCTTTCATTTGCTGCCAGGACTGAGTAGAGTCAACCCCTGAGCTGTCCCAGCTGCCATTCATGCTGCTGCTGAGCAAACATTATTGTAGGATCTTGACTATGAACGCAGACACACCTACCACCCAATAGGGATGTGCACAAAACCGGTTTGCCCGGTTCGGTTCGAATTCAAACCAGGTTCGAACCAGGAGGGGTGGTTCGGTTTTGGTTCTGCTCGAACCTCCCCCTGGTTCGGTTCGAATTTGAACCGGTTCGCACATCCCTACCACCCAATCCATTTTTCTGCCCCCAGGAGCTTGCCATAGGGAATAATGGGCCGGTTTGAATCCCCATCATTCCATATATTGAACATTGTCAACATGTAGAAAACCATTTGAGTATGAAGCGGTTCGAGTACGGTTCAAATTCGAACTGAACCACGAGTCTGCTTGACCAAACCGGAACTCAAACAGCGGCAGCCGGTTCGAGGCCGGTCCAAATTTGAACCGAGCCACTCAAACTGGTTTTGTGCATATGCCTAGTAGGCATTGCTGGATACTATTGTGCTATATTAAGTGACATGTGGCATTGGCCTTTGCATTTTGCTACGGGTGGTAGTATGAAAGCAATAGCAGGACTAAAGAACCCAAGAGTGGAGGCCATCCAAGAGGCAGCCATGGTTCACACAGTCGTTCAAGTCTAGGTTTAAATTGGGTTACCGAAGTTGGCGTGAGTATGTGGACCCATGCCACAGCAGTTTAGGACCCAAGATGAAACTGAGATTCCCACCTTGCCGTGGGTTCACACAAGCACAGTAGCGCTGGCAACCTGCATTAAACTTAGATTTGGATGGTTGTGTCAACAAGACAGCAAAATCTCTGGGAACGGAGGAATAGATGGATGTGTAGGGACAACCAAGTTTGGAAGTGGGGAGAGAAAGAAATAATAAAGGCTGTAATAAAAGATACGGAGTATCTTAATTTGCACAAAGCTTAAGTGATACCAGTCACCTAATGGAGCAGCGGGGAAGCAGCTTGCCTAGGGAGCCAGAGGTTGCCGGTTCGAATCCCCGCTGGTGTGTTTCCCAAAATATGGGAAACTCCTATATGGGGCAGCAGCAATATAGGAAGATGCTGAAAGGCATCATCTCATACTGTGTGGGAGGAGGCAATGGTAAACCCTTCCTGTATTCTACCAAAGACAACCACAGGGCTCTGTGGGCGCCACGAGTCAAAACTGACTCGACGGCACTCCTTTACCTTTACATTTAGCGATGCCAGAGCTTCAGTTCTTCCTTCCTCCTCCATCCTTCCTTCCATCCTTCCTTGGGAGCAGATGCTGCTGACCAGTCACAACTATGCTAAAGTTCTGAATTTTCCATTATCACTAAGAATAGCTCCCAGGGAGACAACAAGGGATGGGGGAGGCTCCAAAACAGCTGGGAAGACTCTTCTCTAGACAACAGAACTGCCAACTAAGGGGTTTTTAGAAGTCTTGAAGCAGACAACAAAATGGTCTATCACTGCCACCTAGTGGATATATTTGGGAATTGCCAATTGATCGTAAATCATTGGTTGCTCAATATTGGGGGTCGTGCACCGCGGCAAATGGGGTGGGAGTGGCGGCGGGAGGGGGGAGTATAGCCATTCCAGTACTTTCCCAATAGAGCTCCTCAGCAGGCGCCATCTCTCTTAAAGGGGCCTCTCCCAGCGCGGAGACAAGCACAGAATTGTGCGGAGGTCAGCACAGTGGGAAATGGCTCTCTCCTAATGTAGGCTTTTTGCCAAGTGGTCCCCTCTAGGAAAACTGTGATGATTACTGTCAATCAATCAATCAATCAATCAAATTAATTAAATATGACAAATAAATAAAGTTTGACCAGATGCAAGTATTTGGAGGAGGAGAGACTAAATTCCACCACAGTATTTTTAAGCACGTTAACAACCCAACTGCCCAAACTGCATCTCCGGGTTTGTGGGGGACACGGGGGGGTGGGATTAGGAAATCTAGGCTGGGTGGGGGGGCTGCACAGCTGAGCACAACAGGGCCCTTGGGGAGAGTTTGATTCACCCTTCCCCTTCAAGCTGGAGTTGCAAATACAATCAGCCCACCTGCACCACTGATGCAATCAACTCTGCGGTCCCTCCACTATGGAAATAAGAACAAAGATTATGCAGGGCCCCACCCCCCCCACCCCCCAAAAAATCAGATCCAATTTGATCCAATCATTGCAGGACAGTTGTAAGCCCCTCTCACGCGCAATATGGAGGAGGAAAATTATGGACTTTATTTGCAATTTCAATTTAAAAAAAGAATTAAAAACAACTTTCACAAGAAATAAAACCTGAGTTAGAAAGAGCAGGGACTTTCTTTCTTTCTTTCTTTCTTTCTTTCTTTCTTTCTTTCTTTCTTTCTTTCCCTCCCTCCCTCCCTCCCTCCCCTTCCTTCCTTCCTTCTTCCTTCCTTTGGAGCAGATGCTGCTGATCAGCATATTTCCCATTATCACTAAGTTTAGCACCCAGGGAGGAAATAAAGGCATGTGGGGGGGCCCCCTCCAAAAACGCCTGGGAAGGCTCTTCACTAGACAATGGAACTGTCAACAAATGAATTTTTAGAAGTCTTGAAGCAGACAACAAAATGGTCTATCGCTGCCACCTAGTGGATATATTTGGAACTTGCTAATTGAGCGTAAATCATTACTTGTTCAATTGGGCCGCCACTAACGGAACTGTTCCTGAAGCGCTGCCAAGTTTTTGCTGAGCGCTAGGAATGCAAAGAAGCAGCAAGAGCCACCAACAAGGGGTCTAAAACAGCTGCTGCCAGGTATCTCCACGGTGCCCTCGGTCAGCCATACGCCGAGGGAGAGAGATGGAGGGGAAACAGAACAGAAATGTGAAAATGCGAATGGAGATCCATAAGGAGACTTGATGTGTGAGCACTGCAAGATATTCCCCTCAGGGGATGGAGCTGCTCTGGGAAGAGCATCTAGGTTCCAAGGACCCTCCCTGGCAGCATCTCCAAGATAGGGCTGAGAGAGATTCCTGCCAGCAACCTCGGAGAAGCCGCTGCCAGTCTGTGAAGACAATACTGAGCTAGATAGACCAATGGTCTGACTCAGTATATGGCAGTTTCCCAGGGGCGTAACTACCATTAGGCAAGGGGAGGCAGTTGTCTTGGGGCCCCACTGCCTCGAGGGGCCCCCCAGAGGCACACCACATGACTCCCCAGCCACCCGTGTTGCACCCCCTATGAATTACGTTGCATCTCTTGGAGATCGGCAGGAGCAGAGAGTAAAAGAAACTCAATTCAATGTGAACTAAGTATTCACCGTATTCATAATGGGGACGTGAGTGTGAGTGCACTATATATTGTGAAGCGTGTTTGTGTGTGTATATCAGCGGGGGGCCCATTTTAAAATCTTGTCTCTGAGCCCATTCCAACCTTGCTACGCCCCTGCAGTATCCTATGTTTCTAAGGTTGAAGGTGGGACCTGAGTCTGCAAATCTATCACTGCCCTTGATCCTAAATTTTACCCAACTTCCCTCCGAAAGAAGAATAAATGTGCCGTTTTGAGCAGCAAGCTGGGCGGCCTATTCACAAATGCTTATGGGTAGACATCACAGCCTAGTTCTGTATTTCCATGGTCCCCCCCCCGCCCCGTGCCATAGTGGAACATGGAAGGAGCGTCACTCGGCTAGTTTCCCTACAGCCACACCCCCCCACACACGCGTTGGAATGAAACAAAGAACCATTCCCCCCCATTCAGAAATGATTGTTTGCATCACAATCCTGTCTCCTTTCTCCCCATTTATCTGCTGTGATGTCATCACAGACAGAGCCATTACAGTTTCCTAGGTGACTATAGTCAACAAGGGTCACCACCCTTCCCAGGTCCACTTCCCAGGACCTACAGTGTCCTCCTTAGCACCAGAGACCATGGATAGCCCGTCTCAGCCTCCAGGTGAAAGGACTGCAGGGGTTGGGGGGGGGGACACTGGTTCTAGGAGGCTCCGAAGGGGGTGGAGGATTCGAATTGGCAGCTGTGGGCTCTAGGAGCAAATCCAGCCCCAGAGGGTGCCCATTGCCCACCGAAAGGCAGGAGAAGCAGGAGACGGTAATGGTAAAATGTGCCATCGAGTCGGTGTCAACTCCTGGCGCCCACAGAGCCCTGTGGTTATCTTTGGTAGAATACAGGAGGGGTTTCCCATTGCCTTCTCCCACGCAGTGTGAGACGATGCCTTTCAGCATCTCCCTATATCGCTGCTGCCCAATATAGGAGTTTCCCATAATCTGGGACACATACCAGCGGGCATTCGAACCGTCAGCCTCTGGCTTGCGAGTCAAGTCATTGCCCCGCTGCTCCATTCGGTGTAGTGGATTACAGAATTAGACGTCTTGATGGTCCGCTTTGGAGCTGACTGAGCACTTCCCATCCCTTCCTTGGTGACTTTTGTTGAGTGGGATATAGAAGATGAATCTAGAGACCTGAAATGCATGTCACTCTTAAGAAAGTTAGACTCGTGCTTGTCATGTATGTCTTTCCTGTGTCTTTCTCCGCTGACTATTTCTCCACCCCCTGCCAGCCAACCATCTCCCTCCCACTGTCTCAATTCCCTAAGCCAACAACGTAGGAAGCTGCCATATACTGAGTCCAACCCTTGGTCCATCTAGCTCAGTATTGACTACACAGACTGGCAGCGGCTCTCCAAGTCTGCAGGCAGCAGTCTCTCCCAACCCGACCTGGAGGTGCTGCCAAGGGATTGAACCTCGGACCTTCTGCATGCCAAGCAGATGTTCCACGACTGAACTGCAAATGCTTCTGATGCAGCTGCCTCTTACTGAGTCAGATTATTGGTCCATCAAGCTCAGTATAGTCTACACTGACTGGCAGCAACTTCTCCAAGGTTTCAGTCAGGAGTCTCTACCAACCCGACCTGGAGATGTCGGGAATTGAACCTGGAACCTCCTGCATGCAGAGCTGGTGTTCTGCCCATGAGCTATGACCCCACCCGCAATTCCTCCCTCTCCTAGTGAAGTACACCCCTTCCACTGCCAAGTCAAGACCCTTTGATTTACAAAGGTATTTGAAAGGTGAACTAATCCGATGACTGGCTTTCCGTTTCCTTTGCATTGTGTGTAATTTTTTTGGGGGGGGGTCATTTTTCATGTTAGTTTTTGTGGGCTGCTAGCATCTGCATTACTGGAGAAGGAAAAGCCCATCAATGGTACAAAGAACCACATGAGCAAACCGAGAAGCTGGTTTCAAACACCATATAGCCATATGGAAGAAGGCTTATCAGGAAAGAAGACAGTGAAAGAAAATAGTGGATAATACGGCAGATACGAGGATGGTGGATGAGTTGACGGGGATGTAATCGGTGTTAGAGCATCTGTTTGCATGCACGAGGTCCCGGGTTCCCTCCCTGGCAGCATCTCCAGGTAGGGCTGGGAGAGACTCCTGCTTGAAACCTTGGAGAGATGCTGCCAGTCAGTGTAGACCAGGCCTGCACAACATAAGGCCCAGGGGCCAGATCTGGCCCGCGGGGCCTTTTTTTAATGGCCCCCAGGTAGGAATCTCCTGCAGTATCGTCGGAGCTGGAAACTGCCTTACCGTGCCACCCTAGGCATGTTTGCTCAGAAATATGCCCCATGGTGCACCCAGTGAAGCTAACTCTCTAGTCAGCAGGACTAGGATTACAACCTGAAAGTGACCGTGATTTAGGGAGAGGAGAGGGCTTTTCTTTGGGGCTGGCATATACTCCGGGTGCTGAGTGACTCGGCAGAGATAAGGCCTATTTTATGGCCAATATCCTTGGGTAAAAATGGTGGGTCCCTCAACAGGGCAGATCAACAAATAACTAAAACGGCTTGTGTGTGTGTGTGTGTGTGTGTGTGTGTGTGTGTGTGTGTGTGTGTGTATTGAATTAATATACGGCCTAGTATAAAAATCTCGAGGCAGTGCATAATTTAATGTAATAATGTACTGGAAAGGGACTGGTCCCCATGAGCTAAGTCGCGGATGGTTCTGGCCCACTGGGGGGCATTTGAGTTGTGCATCCCTGGGGTAGACAATACTGAGCTCGATGGATCTCTGGTCTGATTCCGTAGAAAGCCGCTTCCTATGTTCCATAGAATCGGTGCCATTGCTGATACGGCTCAGGTGAGTCCTCTTGAGGGTGGCTCTCATGTGCTCTCTCTTGCTTGTCAGCTGCTTTCTGTGGCCACCACAGACTGGGTGGAACTTAGTTTGGAACTTAGAACTTAGCCTAGAACTAGTCTTAGAACGTAGAACTTAGTTTGGAAAATGTCCGGAATCCGTCAATGGGCAGGGTCTCCACTGCTTCTCATTTTCAAGCCACTCCACCGACGGGTGCTCCAGAAGGGGGTATCTATGTGTCACCGAGCATCCTCCTGGTCAGAGCACTGGGGGCTCTAGCCCCTGGCAAGCTGATCTGCAGAGACTTCGTGGGCTGTAACCCTGCTGCCTTTGGGTTGTGCACTCACAGGTGACGAAGGGACTCCCATTCCTCCAGCCCCGCTGCAGCCAGGTAAGTTCCTCCCTGTGGCAGGAAGCAGCTCCAGCGTTGGGGTCGGAAACAACTCCCCCGAGTTCCTGCAGCTCCCACCGCTGCCCCCACCGCCCATCTTCAACCAGGCAGCTCTACCAAGCAGCCCGGCCGGGGTGGTCTACAGCCTGCCAGGATCCATCACGGCCTCTCCATCCTCGAGGCTCGTCCAGACCCTTCCGGGTTCCTTTCCAGACATCTACGACGGAGACATGAAGAGGTGGGAGGAGCATTTCCACAGCATCCAGAGGGCCTACAAAGAGTTTGGCAAAGAGGATGACTTTGCCATCCGGGTCCTCACGGAAGATTTCACGCTCCCCTTCCCTTTCGCCTGGCCCAGCGAGGGCGAAGCGAACCGGCAGACGGCCTACGATCCGGCCGACTGCTCCGGCTTTGATTTCTTCCTACACCCTGGGCAACCCATCCCTCGCCTTCTCCAACCGCTACACGCCACCACGCAGGCCTTCTTCAAAAAGAGGCGTCTGGAGCAGCTAGCCCTCAGTTACGCCAGCAAAGCCTCCCGCGCCGGTGCGCCGGGGCTGCCCTCCCCGCCAGAAACCAGTCCCCCCTTGCGGTCAGACATCATGGTCATCACCAACATGCCGTGCGTGAGCACCACTGCCGCTAGCGAGCCAGCCTTTCTCCTGCCAGATGGCAAAAGCCACCGGAATATCCAGCCAGCCCCTCTTGCTATCCCCAGTGCAGCACCGCTGCAGCCAATCAACTTTCATTTCATGAGCCCCACCCACCACGGCCCGTTTTAGCCTTCTAGAACGTTCCGGATATTCCTACTGCGCCCCAAAGGGAGACATATTTTTAATGACCGCGGTTGCTGCTCTGTGTGACTTTTTCATTATGCTCTCAATATTCCCACCCCAGACATGTGGGGTGTTCTCCAGACACTGACGTCATGAAGCCGGGAGTCGCTCCCCTAACCTCTCTCTACAGCGACACAGACGTCCATCTCAGTGCCTGGATTCATGTTCCCATTAAGGAAGAAGGTTAATAAAAGTCGGTCTGTCTGCTACACCTCAGAGCTTTGTGGTTGAGATCATTAGGCTGGGGAAAATGCTGTTCCGTTGTCACCACTGAACATTTTATTTCACTTATGGTTTTTCTAAACAAACTTGCAGATTGGATTGCCGCCATTGAAGACGGCTTGGAACCTGCAGCCGATGGCCAAATTTCATAGCGTTTTTAAAAGCTGACTTTCTGTAAGGAAAGTAAGCTTATGAGATCACCCGGCATTCTCTGTGTGTGGCCATGTGTGTGTTTCTGTGTCCCCCTATCAACTTTGTGAAGCCTGGACCAATATGAACCAAATTGGGAACAGTTATAGGACACATAGGGACACCTCAACGGTGTATCTTATGATGATGTCATCCACCCCGATTCGAGATGGCAGACACATGAACATTTGAGGCACAACTTATGAACTGCCTAACCAATTTGAACCAAATTTGCTACAGGTGTAGGGACACATAGGGACACCTCAGTGGTGTACTCTGTGATGATGTCATCCACCCCACTTCAAGATGGTGGCCGCATGGACGTTTGAGGCTTGTGGACCTCCCAACTTGTGGACCTCCTAGCTGATTTGAACCAAATTTGGTACAGTTGTAGTGATTGACACATAGGGACACCTCAGTGGCATAGTTTGTGATGATGTCAGCCACCCCAATTCAAGATGGCAGATGCATACATGTTTGAGGCACAAGTGGACTAACTTGTGGGCTGCCTCACCAATTTGGATCAAATTTGGTGCAGCTGAAGTGAGTGATAGAAAGGGACACTTCAGTGGTACAATTTGTAATGATGTCACCCATCCCAATTCAAGATGGCGGATGTGTGAACTTTTAAGGCCGAAGTGGGCAAACTTGTGTGGATGAGAATTATCAATTCAGATTAGTGTGAAAGAAAAGCAGGCAGATTTCTTCTTACCAGAACAACTTGTTCCTATGTAAACAGCTGTGAGATTGTTTTTCGTAGAAAACCAGTATATATATTAGCAGTAGCAGTAGCAGTTGACCATGATGGGCCACAGTTTATTTATTTATTTAACATATTTTATACCACCCAAAACTTACATCTCTGGGCAGTTGATATGTCATCCTCATGGCTATGCTGGCCAAGAGTGAGCGTCCAAGCCGAATTCAAGGTACTGATTATTACTTTAAAGCCTAAATATCCTTAGCCCCATGTACTTTGTTTGTGTGTTTATTTGATGTATATTCCACCCTTCCAAGAATGGCTCAGGGAGGTTTTAGGAGGCACTTCCTCCCTGCAGTCTGAAATTCAAGGATGAAAACCCTAGTCCATGTGCCATCCTTGAGGATGAAGGGCCACTGAAGGGCCTTCTTGGTTGTGGCACCTACGTTCCAGAAGAACCTTCCCAGAGAAACTCACTGGTCTCCCGCAGTACTTGTGTTTCACCAGGAGGTGGAGGCCTGCCTCTTTCCCAAAAGCTTCAGGCTTCTGTTGTCGTCGTTTTGACAAGTTCCAGCTCTAGACAATTATTTTACTGTTGTGCTTGCTTGCTTTCATGTATGTTATCAATGTTTTTTTCTGTCTTTGTTTCACTGTTTTGTTAATGTGTCGCCAGAAGCGCTCTGTAGAAAGGTAGCTAACTGATGTTTCTAATAAATAAATGCATACATAAATAAATAAGCAAAAGCCAGAAGTTCTGGGAGAGGGAAGTAGATTTGTTGGGAGACAAGAGACTTGGGAACTTTCGCTGCCCTGTGCATGACAACTACATGTGGTGAAGTACCAGGGTGACAGGATGGAGTAACTCCTTATGCCAGGCTTCCCCAACCTGAGGCCTTCCAGATGTTGCCAAACTACAATTCCCATCACTCCCAGCTACAACTTATTGTGGCTGGGATGATGGGGATTGTAGTTTATCAACATCTGGAGGGCTGCAGGTTGGGGAAGCCTGCCTTATGCCATGGGGTCTCAAGCGAGTCCCCAGACGTTGGTCAACAATTCCAGCCACAATGGCTGAAGACATGATGGGAGCAGTCCAGCAACATCTGGGCACCCAACCTTAACAACCCCTGTACTGTGCAGTAGAGAAGGATGCCCAAGTACTAGAGCGACTCTGCCCACCCAGGCTAGTAATTGGCTGTCCACAACAGGATGTGGCTATATAGCCTTCCTGTTCAGGCTGGGACTTTCTATTGCAGTGTGTGTTCTGTTTGTGTGGATAAAAGAGCGAACACCAGTGAAAGGTTTTGAAGATAACTTTACTTGGGATATAAAGGCACTACTTTATAGTACTGCACTTGCTGACTCATACACAAAGAAACAGCAACGAAGAAGAATAGGAAGGAGAACAGAAATGCCTAGCTAGCCCAACGAATTCAGAGGAAACTATAGCGCCCCCTCTGGCTTTGTAGTAGATTGCATGCAAACTAAGCTGCAGCTGTTGCATGTCCCAACACTTTCGGCAACAACGGACTTTGGTTCTTGGCTTGCTCTTTGGTCCGAACTTCCCAGATCAGACTCCCGATTCCTACTTGATGGATCCTTATGGATCAAGTCTGACACACTTCTCTACTCATATTCATGGTAGGGGTGTGCACACAACCAGTCTGCCCAGTTCGGTTCAGGTCCAAAACAGACTCAAACTGAATCGGGCATGTTCAGTTCCCACCCCTGAACAGATCCCTGGCTTGGCTTGAATCTGAGCCAGTTCGGCGTTTCTAATGTTTTTTCTTTCTTTTAAACTAAACTCACCGCCTCCGGGGAGTGCTGCCGAAGCCGTAGGAAAAGGGTCTCCAGTTGTTCCCCCTCCCATCTCTGGCCTTCCCCCAGTCACAAATGGCCCAGTTTGGGCTGTTTTGGGCCCATTCTGGGCCTCTCTGCAGTGGTGGTGGCCCTTTTGGAGGCCACCATGCATGCACACTGGCCATCTGTGTGACTCTGGTCTTCCAGACGGCCCGTGCACTACTGTGGCAGCCTCCAAAATGGCCGCTCAGAGAGTAGCGGGGAGCTGCAGCTGTCACTTCTCAGCCGAACCTACTTCACAGGGTTGTTGTGAGAAGAAACTCAAGTATGTAGTACACCGCTCTGGGCTCCTTGGAGGAAGAGCGGGATATACATGCAAAAATAAAAATAAAATAAAATAATTAATATGTAGAGTTTATCCGTTTTTTCCAGGAAAGCAATGGATTTTTCAAGGGTTGTTTTGTGTGTGTGTGGTGATCTGGGTGAGGTCTGGAGTTTATCTGTGAAAACATGTCTCTTTTTTTCCCTTTTTGCAGTTTGGTCTGGGAGTTTTGTGCCAGTCAGTCAGTCAATGACAATGCAGCTTTGCATTATAGATACAGTAAAAGGCTTGGAGTTTGCAAGTGAACCTCTAGGGGGCGTCTGTGACTGAAGTCTTCATGTAGCCGAATGAGATCTCACCCCTAATTGTTTCCAATGGGAGAGTCTGTCCGGTTTCCCCAGGAAAGTAATGAATTTTCCAGTTTGGGATTTTGGGTGGTCTACGCAAGGCCTGGAACCTACCAGCAGAAATGGCATGTCTATAGGCCTCAAAATAGAGGGCTCGATTCGTGGTTGAGGAGAATCACCCTGAATCAATTTGCCCTGAATCAATTTGGGTGATTCGGAAACTATTCTGATGTCCAATTTGCTGTGGAAACAGGCCTCAGATGGAAATGGCAACACTTTTCTGGGGAGAGTTGGTCCACCAATTGGGATCTCTGGGCAGACCAGCCCGCCACTCTGGATTTGCCACGTCAGCCCACCTGGGAGGACTGGTTTTTGTGATTCGATTCGAGCTCGAATAGCAAAAATGGATTTGTGCACACCCCTAGTACACACACACACCTCACAATCAGAATTAGGGTAGAAGCTTCTGATATAGTGTGTACGTGTGTTTATATAAAACTGGGTGCCACTCACTCCAGGACATAAAATTCCCAGCCTAAACCATGAAATATAGAAACATGCTATTTGGCAGGTAGATTCCAGACCTCACTACCAGAAAAATCAGCACCCCTCCCCCTGCCAGGAAAAATTCATTAATTCCCCAGAAAATTGATCCCATTGGAAAAGCATGGGAAATGATGGCTTCCAAAAAACTCTGGCAGTTTTCTTGGGCACTTTTACAGCCAGGACGTCTGGACTTTTGACAAAGTGATGACGAAACAAGTGAGCTATATTGTTTCAGTTCACTGGATTTCTATCCATGTCGGATTTCCATGCAACTTGCTTGCCTGCATCCTTGGAGAAGCTGCTGCCAGTCTGCATGAAAGTTCTGGCACTAGATCTCTTCGTTCATCTATTTCATTCAGTCTCTAAGAATTTGTCTTTTCAGAGGATCTTGGCAGCAACACTATTAAATGCTCAAAACAAAGTGGCTCTTCCGGTCATCAACTAGCATGGAGTGAAGAGAATGTACATGGCCATTTCACAGTACAGGAGGAAGGCCTGCAAAACGCAAGCCCATTTTGTGTGTGCGTGTGTGTAATATTCTGAAGAAATTGTGTTTGTGCAAAATAAAGTCATTCTTCCAGATGCCAAATGTTGCATACACAATCCTGTCACTGAAATTAGCGGAATGCAGTATTTTTTGCACTGGAATATGCTCAGTGAACATTTAAATCTTTCTTTTTTTCAAAAACCATTTAGCAAAAATACTGAAGATAATCATATTTTAATGGCTATTGTTCTCAACAAACTTTTAACACTCAGTAATAAGATCAGAAAGCCAGATAAATGGCACAGTGGGGAAATGACTTGCCTAGCGAGCAAGAGGTTGCTGGTTCGAATCCGTGCCAGTGTTTCCCAGACTATAGGAAACACCTATATCGGGCAGCTGTGATATAGGAAGATGCTGAAAGGTATCATCTCATACTGTGTGAGAGGAGGCAATGGGAAACCCCTCCTGGATTCTACCAAAGACAACCACAGGGCTCTGTGGAAGCCAGGAGTCACTGTACCTTTAATAAGATCACAAATATCATGCCCAAGAGAAGCAGGTCTTTCTCAGATTCAAATTTACTATGATTCAAATTTACCAGATGTGGTAATTATTCAATAAAACCAATGTCTGGAGTTGAAATTCTACAAATTTCAAACTGCTCTTCTACTTCCCCTTTGCAAGCACATTAATTAATAAAAAAGTATTCTCTCTCTCTATCCATTTAGTCATGTCTGACTCTCAGTCACTCTATTACACATATTTAATTTCTTGAACTTTCCTGCAAGTAGGATCTATGCAAAATGACTTTGACCGATGAACGGCAGGCATCACTTATTAGCAGGGGTGCAGAAATCCACTAGCCTACTAGTCTGTGAGGAGTGAAAAACGATCCCTGGGTAGGGGGGGGGGAACAGTCCTGATGATCAATGTACCAACACAGGCTGACGAGCAAAATATTGTGTCTGGCTGATAAACTGAGCCAACATTTCTTCACCCCTGCTTTGTAGTATTGAACAAATAAATTCAGGATCCCTGCACACTCCAGATTGGCCATTGTGAGGATTCTACAATCAAGGGAGTAGGAGGGGAAAATGCTCACCTACGAGACAGGTATGGAGGCAGGAGCGTGCCCAGAACCCAGATCCAAAGGGAGGGTGGAGCAAAACTCTCTCTGCTCCTCCCGCTTCTTGGTTTTTCTGAGATAAAGCTGTGCTCCGCCCCACTCATAAGAACAGCCCTGCTGGATCAGGCCCAAGGCCCATCTAGTTCAGCATCCTGTTTCCTACAGTGGCCCACCAGATGCCTCTGAGGCTGGAGGTGGCTTGGGATTGAAATCCATAGGACTTACTTGCGAGTAACATGCCTAAATTTGGGCTGCATGCCTCTTCACCACGGCTGCTCAACTCTGGCCCTCCTGCAGAAGTTGGCCTACAACTCCCATAATCCCTGGCTATTGGTCACTGTGGCTGGGGATTATGGGAGTTGTGGTCCAAAATCAGCTGTCAGGCCTGCGTCTTCACCTTCCCGTGTTCCCCACCTGTACATTTTTGTACTGGAATGGGATTACTTGACCACTCTCTGGCTTGTATAGAACATTTGGGAAGCTAAAAGGGGTAGGAGCAAACGGGGTCTTCTGAATATGTCTGCTCCTTGCTAGATGTGATTCTTTCCCCAGATGATTTATAGTTTTCCAAACACATACACATGTACATTTTCCCCTCTATTTAGGAAGCTGCCATATACGGAGTCAGACCATTGGTTCATCTAGCTCAGTATTGTCTTCACAGACTGGCAGCGGCTTCTCCAAGGTTGCAGGCAGGAATCTCTCTCAGCCCTCTCTTGGAGATGCTGCCAGGGAGGGAACTTGGAACCTTCAGCTCTTCCCAGAGCAGCTCCATCCCCAGAGGGGAATATCTTACAGTGCTCACATTTCTAGTCTCCCTTTCATATACAACCAGGGCAGACCTTGCTTAGCTAAGGGGACAAGTCATGCTTGCTACTACAAGACCAACCCTCCATCATGGGCTCCCAACCCTGGGTCTCCAGGTGTTGAACTACAACTCCCATCACCCCCAGCCACAACGACCACCCAGTGTGCCAGGGGGTGATGGGAGTTGTAGTCCAGCCCAATGTTCCCTCTAACAGGGGTGCCCAGGTGTTGTGGTCCACAACACCTATAATCTCCGATCAAAAGCCGTTGCAGCTGGGGATGCTGGTACTTGTAGTCAACATCTGGGAATCCCCCTTTGAGGGAGCACAGGTCCAGCCACATCTGGAGCCCCCTCCTGCTCAAGATCTTTTAGCTGTATCTAATTGTGATATGTGGCTGCAAGAAAAGAACATAGGAACAGCCCTGCTGGATCAGGCCCAAGAAGGCCCATCTAGTCCAGCATCCTGTTTGGCACAGTGGCCCACCAGATGCCGCTGGGAGCCCACAGGCAGGAGCTGAAAGGGGCATGCCCTCTCTCCTGCTGTGACTCCCCTGCAACTGCTGCTCTTTTGTTGGACCGATTCCTCTCATTCTATCTCGAAACCAGGCTGCCCTTGCTGGTAGTAGGGAGCGTGCCCAGGCCTACCAAGACAACAAGAGAGATTATAGCATTATGAGCCGCATGGAGGAACTGAGCAGAAAGCCATCTCTCGCGCAGTCTCAAAAAAACACTAGGAAAGGGCCGATCCACAAAACGGAGTACCAATAGATGATCACAACGCGTGTTCCGCACAGGCACCCCATAGCGCGGAGCGGTCTGGGGCGGGGGGGAGACAGCTCTCCACCGGGTTACGAGAAGTCAGGGAAGCTCCATCTACAGAAATAAAAGGCCAGCGGTGACTTGACTCCGGATCGTGCGCAACCCGAGGAGAGGAAGGCTGCGCCTCCGAAAACGGCCGTAGACCCAGCGCTGCCCATCAGCGAGCATGCTCAGCAACACCCCCGGCAAGGAAAACCGCAGCGAGAGCCTCCTCGGAAACAAGTTCCCAGGGAGTTCAAAAGCACTTCCTTTTCATCTAGCGCGACTAGGATCGCAGTCTGGGGCAGTCGAGTTTAAGGGGCTGCTGCGCGGGGCTGAGCTGAGGCCTAGCGTGGCCTCGCAGGGCAGCCAAGGCCCACAGAGGGTGGGTCTCCCACTCTCACGATCTCCTCTTGGCTTCCCCGCTCGGCCCGACAACAGGAGCTGCCTGGATCCTTGAGCGTGTGCGCACGCGTCCTAGGGACCATGGAGGGGTGGAGGGAGGCCAGGCCTCCACCGCCCGAGCGAGCGCCTCCCTCCCTCCTCCCCAGGCTCGCAGCGGTGCCGCCGCCATTGCAAGGTTCCTCGCTCCTTCCCCGCGGGGCTGCCGCTGCTGCTGCTGCAGCGTTCTAAAATAAAAAAAATTTAAAAAGAGCAACCCGCACCCCTCCCCCGCCCACGCCGTCGCAACGTTCGATCTGAGCGCCCAACGTTCCACCCGCTTGTAGGCAACGTTCCATTTCCACCCCTCCCCCGCCCGCTTCCCCCGCCCCGGATCGTCGCAACGTTCTATCCCCTCCCCCTCCCTCTCCGGATTGTTGCAACGTTCCATCCGCTGCTGCTGCTGCTGCTGCTGGCCCGACGCCCCGAGCAGGCCGCGGACGTTCGATCCGCAGCAGCAGGGCTCTCGCAGCCGTCTCCTCGGCTTCCTCCTCGGGCTCGGGCTCCCACGCTCTCCCGTCTCTTCCCCCTCACGTGTCCCGGGCTCCCAGCTGGGGAAGGAAGGGAGGGAGAGAATCTCTCTCGCTCTCTCCTCCTCACATGACCCGAGTGTTTGTCCCCGTGATCAGCGCCTCGGCTCCCGTGTCTCCTCCGCGTCCCCTCTACCTCCATCCGGCGTGAGATTTAAAACTCATTCCCTCCTTCTCCTGCCTCCCCCTCACCCACCCCTTTCCCCCTGGTGTTGCGGGGTGTCCCCCCTCTCCCTCCCTCCCCCTTCCCCCCTCCCCTCTCCCCCCATGGACATGCTGGATCCCGGCCTGGACACAGCCACCGCCTCCGCTGCTTCCAGGTAAGAGGAGGGTTCTCACGACCCGCCGCCACCCGGAGAGCCCTTTCTCCTCCTTTTTCGGGGCCCGAGCCTCCCTGCCCTTCCTCGGCCTACCCAGGGAGGGGGAGGGGAGAGAGAACCAGCTATGATCCTCCTCCTCTGGCGGCGGCGGCAGCAGAGGAAAGAGAGGGGGAGAACAAAATGGAGGACAGGGCAGAGCTTGGAAGAGGAACTCTCGAGGATCGGGGTGGGCTGGGGGAGGGAGCTGATTTGGGGGTGCGGGTGGGAGCCAGTGGGAGGAAAGGAAGGCTGTGGCCAGCAGGACGCTCTGTCGGCGGGCTGAGAAGGGAAGGGAGAAGAGGACCCCCCCTCCTCCAAACACACAGAGGGGTCTCTTCTCCTTCTGCACACACACACAGGGAAAGCCCCCCCCCCAAAAAAACCCCTACCCATATTACCCCTCAAGACCTTAAATATATTGTCAGGTGGGACTGGGGAAGCCTTGATTCTGTCTTTGCCCCTGGAGCGGTAGATTGGAGTGAAAGGCATTTCGAGTGTTTTCAGTGCCAGGAACAAAGTGGGGTGGGCTGGAAGAGGCACCTCGTTATTAAGTGGTGGTTTCCTTTCTTGAGCAGGGGGAGAGCAACTGGCCCTATCCGTCCCCGGCACAGCATCCCTCCAGTGGCTGTTGCCACTGTCTGTCTTATGTTTCTTTCTTTTCTTTTCTTTTTTCAGATTGTGAGCCCTTTGGGGACAGGGAGCCATCTTTATTTTATTAGATTTCTCGATGCAAACTGCCTAGGGAACTTTGGTTGAAAAGAGTAGTGCTGGTCATGTTGCTAGAATGGCAGGCCTCACAAGGTGGGATAGGGAACGGGCCAGGCTCTGCCCTACTGGGGCTTGTCACGAGGGTGCCTTCACAGGTTCCCAGAGCTCTCTGCACTTGTGGCATTTTAAGGACACGCTTAGAAACATCAGGTGTGAATGTTACACACACACAGGCCATGCTGGACAGAGGGCTGGGATCTGATGTGGCGCTCGCCCATTGTCCACGTAATGGCCCGCCTGGGTTTGGTGTTGCTGCCAGATGTGTAAAGCAGCCCTCTGTGTGCCTCAAGAACCCCGCAGGTAGCCGATCTTGGCACCAAGCAGTGTATTGTATGCTGGGGTGATGGGGGAGGTTAGCCTGGGGAAAATTGTGCCTGGCGTGCGTCTCCGGGCTGGCGCATACCCGGGTTTATAAACAGGCCAGGTAGTTGCTCGCCTTGGGTGAGTCAAGTTGGACTCTGGGCGACCAGGTGTTCAGGGAGGTTTTGTAAATTAGCAGCGAGTATGGGTGGTGTTTCTCATTTATGCTGTGGATGCACTGTGAGCCGCTAACGTGTAACTCCTGCAAAGAGGCACCTTTTTAAAAAGGGGTTGGTTCTCTTTATTTAGCAGGAGGAGAGCAGTTGACCCTATCCATCCCCAGCACAGCCTCCCTTCAGTGGCTGTTGCTGGTGTCTATCTTAGGTTTCTTGTTTACATTGTGAGCTCTTTGGGGACAGGGTGCCTGTTTATTTATTTATTGGTTTATTTGATTTATTAGTTTATTTCTATATAAGCTGCTTTGGGAGCAGTTATTGAAAAGTGGTATATAAATATTCGCCGTATTCATAACACAGATATGTGTGGCAGATGGGTTATTTATTGTTTGTTTATTTGATTTATATACCACCTTTCCAAAACTGGCTCAGGGCGGTTTACAAAGTCGTTGTGGACTAGGAACTTTGGGAGGGCTTATTTGCAGGGCTGAGTTACCCTCCAGGGAAAGAGCACAAGAGGCGTCCTGCTGGATCGGGCCCAAGGAAGCCCATCTAGTCCAGCATCCCGTTTCCCACTGTAGCCCACCAGATGCCTCTGGGAAGCCCACCAGCCAGAGAGGAAGGCATGCCCCCCCTACTGCCTATTCAGAGGGGCCCTCCCTCTGAACCTGGTGGTAGCCTATCGCCATCAAGGCTAGTAGCCATTGCTCGACTGGTCCGTCTCCTAAATTTCTGGGCTGGCTCCGAGAGCCAAATAGAACTTGCCAAGGTCTGGTGTAGGCAATACTGAATGCAGTGTGGACCAATGGTTCATAGCAGTGTTCCCTGTAAGAGGGAATCCCGGATGCTGTTGACTACAGCTCCCAGAATCCCTAGCTGCAGTGGGCGTTGGCTGAGGGTGCTGGGAGTTGAAGTCAACAACATCTGGGATTCCCTGTTGGAGGAATCACTGGCATAAGCAGGCTCCTTAGGCCTAAAACGGCTTGATTGATGGGTGAAAGGTTGTGAAGCATAAGAAGCTGTCTTAGAGTCCCATCATTGGTCCATCTAGTTTGTAAGGGGGCAAAGAGAAGGCCATTTATTCCCCGCAGCCACCTAATGGCGCAGTGGGGAAGTGACTTGATTAGCAAGCCAGAGGTTGCAGGTTCGAATTCCCACTGGTATGTTTCCCAGACTATGGGAAACACCTCTATCGGGCAGCAGCGATATAAGAAGATGCTGAAAGGCATCATCTCAGACTGCGCGGGAGGAGGTAATAGTAAACCTCTCCTGGATTCTACCAAAGACAACCACAGGGCTCTCTGGTCGCCCCGAGTCGACACCGATTCGACGGCACACTTTCCTTTTCTTTACCTTTCCACAGTGCCCTTCATTAAGCCAGGTCATTTTGTCGTATGCCCATCCTCTGGCATATTTTGGGACTGGCTCCGAATCCAAAGAAAAGGGTCAAGGACTGGTGTGTGGCATGAAAGCAACCCCCTCCGCCGTGGTTTGCTGGCAGCATCTTGGATTCGGAGCTATACTGTCTCTGGAGCATAGGACACTGCCATATACCGAGTTGGAATATTAGTCCATCTAGCTCAGTATTGTGTACAGTTTCCTCTCGGACGGGGATTCCCAGATGTTATTGACTACAACTCCCTGTTCCCTCCCTGGCAGCATTTCCTAGGTAGGGCTGAGAGAGACTCCTGCCTGCAACCTTGGAGAAGCCGCTGCCAGTCTGTGTAGACAATACTGAGCTGGATGGACCGAGGGTCTGACTCAGTATATGGCAGCTGCCTGTGACAGGTTCGTCGACGTGCCTCTCTCTAAACCAGCTTGAGGAAGACCTCTCGTTGGGTGGGTGCCTCCCCCTCTAGCAAACCGTGGAGGTGATCTTTTGTATTCCTTTTCGTATCTCTCCCCATCCCCATCCCTGCAGGATATCGGGATAATTGGAAACCAGCTACATCGTGGCTGCTAATAAAAGCAAGGGCACCAGGGGTGGAGAACCAGGAGGACCGTTTCCCAAGAGCCAGGAAAAGCATCGTCCCAGTTTGTGCAGAATTAGGTTTTGGGCCTCTGCATATAGCATGCCCTACATTGCCTACGCTTTGGGCGGAAGAGAAGCGAGTAGAAGAGGCGTCCGGGGAGGGGAGGCTTTAAGAGAGGCAGTCTTTGGAAACGGCCTCTCCATCTAGCTCAATATTGCCCACACCAGGGCTAGGCAACCTTGTCACCGCAGCTGTTGCTGAACTACAACTCCCATCATCCCCCTGTGAGACTAAATGGTGGCTGAGGGTGATGGGTATTGTGGTTCAGTAACAGCTGGGGAGCCGAGGTTGCCTACCCCTGGTCAACACTGACTGGCAGCGGCTCTCCGAAGTTTCAGGCAGGAGTCTCTCCCAGGCCTTCCCGGAGATGCTGCCAGGGAGTGAATCTGGAACGGACTGCATGCAGGCATGCGGAGGTTCTTCCCCTGGGTGAGGGCCCCCCTCCCCTAAAGGCAGGACTGCCCAACTTAGGGCCCCCCAGCTGTTTTTGGACTACAACTCCCAGCATCCCCTGCCACCGTGGCCAGTAGCCAGGGATCGTCGGGCGTTGTAGGCCACCATCTGCAGGAGGGCCAGAGTTGAGCAGGGTTCCTGAACTACAATGCCCATCACCCCCAGCTGCTATAAGTTGTAGTTGGGAATGATGGGAGTTGTAGTTCAGCAACATCTGGTGGCGCCCTGGTTGGGAATCACTCCCCTAAGAGCGAGGGGGCCCCGTCCCCAGCCACAAATGTATATACCACCTGGAGCCCTTGGAGTCGGCCGGTATATACATTAAATAAGTAAATATATATATTGTTGAAATTCAGATCTCCTCTGTGCCGATTTTCTGGGGCTATCCCCAGTATACGGGCAGGATGTCATTTTGGGAGGAGAGCTAATAAGCATCCATGTATGGTTTCCTGTTGCTGCCCGAGTTCCAAATGAACAGGCATGGAGGAAACCCATCTCCAGCCCCACCTTCAGAAAATGTGGTTCTGCTCCCAAGCCCAGTCTCGGCGGACAAGCGAGAGAATGGGATACAGGGAGGCCATGTGGCATATCGGTTAGCGTTGGACTACAGGGCTTTGGCACTTTGGCCCTGTAGTGGTGGTTGGACTACAACTCCCATCATCCATGGCTATTGGCCACTGTGTGGGGGGGATGCTGGCTGTTGTAGTTCAGCGAGAGCTGGAGGGCCCAAGTTGTGGCGCCCTGGATCAGGGCTAGGGAAGCCCAGGTCCAAACCCCAACACCTATGTAGAGCTTTCTGGGTCGATCGGCATCTCTGCTCACCGCAAACTACCCTGCAGGGTTGTTGTGTTAAAAGAGGGGAAACAGAACCGCGGCGAGCCGCTTCGAGAGAGGACAGCGGTGGGCATGTAATAAATAATTGAACGGGGCCATCTTGCCATTTCAACGGAAATGCGTTGTGTGAGCTCAGTGAGAAAATGCAGAATTTGGTGTGCCCCGAAATGAAGCCAGGAACAAAAGCCCTGTGCCCCGGGGGTCAAGACAGTCGCGGGTTTGCCGGCCCTAGCGGCCCATTGACTCCCTTCGCGGGGGTCCACAGAGCTTGCTTCATTCACACAGCCGGCTGGGCGACTCTAACTTAACCTCTCTGCGTGGCTTCGGGCGTCTTTCCCCGTCGGCAGCGGCGTCTCCCTGCAGCTCTGCCCAACTCTGACCGAGAGACAAGCCTTATCTCTCTCTGCCAGTGAGAAGGATTAAGAGAGAGGAGAATGCGTTCCGATTCCGGAGGCGGCCGCCTGCCACCCTTCCTCCTTTTGCCGCAAAAGCAAAGGGTATTAATTCGGACTCTGTGGCAGGCGTCAGCACAGGTCTCTCCAGCCTGTGGGGAAGCTCCGGCTGGGTATCGTGATCCCTCGGAAGGGAGGCGGCGTGACTGCGAAGCGAGGGCTCGTATCGGGCGAAGCGAGAGCTGGGGTGTGCCACGAAACGAATGCATTTTGCATCCCGTGAGTCTGAATTTGACACCCAGGGAAGTGGGAGTCTGCCACGGATGTAGATTTATGCAAATGAGCCAATTTGCATAAGTTCATCTTTTGATCCTCGGTGTTTGTATATGTTTGACGGGTATACCAGAGGCAGGGCCTCTTGGGTGGTGGCCCCGAAATCCTAAGATTTTTCTCCTTGGGGGAATCCACCCAGCCCCCTCTCTTCCCATTCTTAGATGAGCTCTGAAATCCTTCTAGTTTTGCTGAGGCAGATGTTCTCAAACTTGGGTGTCCGGATGTTGGGGGGCATTATGGGAGTTGTAGTCCAATAGCTACTCCTGCTGTAAGGCATTGAGTGGCTCTGCTGTGACCAGCTCCTAAATTTAGACTTCGAATT